>NC_091088.1:11475000-21475000 GCF_032405125.1 Capricornis sumatraensis | reverse complement strand
AGGCTTTTTGATGATGGCCATTCTAAGTGGTATGAGGTGATACCTCATGGTAGTTTTGATTTGCATTTCTCTAATAATGAGAGATATTGAGCATCTTCTCATGTTTGCTAGCCATCTGACAAAATTCAGCACCCATTTATGATTAAAACTCTTAAAATATGGGCATAGAAGGAACCTACCTCAACATAGTAAAGGCCATATATGATAAGCCCACAGGAAACATTATTCTCAATGGTGAAAAACTGAAAGCATTCCTCCTAAGGTCAGGAACAAGACAAGGGTGTCCACTCTCACCACTGTTATTCAAATTTTGGAAGTCCTGGCTACAGGAATCAGAGAAGAAAAAAAACAGAAAAAGAATCCAGATTGGAAAAGAAGAAGTAAAGCTCTCACTGTTTGCAGATGACATGATACTATATATAGAAAACCCTAAAGATAACTATCAGAAAATTACTAGAGCTAATCAGTGAATTTAACAAAGTCACAGGATACAGAATCAATACACAGAAATCACTTGCATTCCTATATACTAACAATGAAAAATCAGAAAGAGAAATTAAGGACTCAATCCCATTCGCAACAGAAAGAATAAAATATCTAGGAATAAACGTACCTAAGAAGACAAAAGAATGTATATAGAAAATTTTAAGACACTGATGAAAGAAATCAAAGACAACAGAAACAGATGGAGAGATATTCCATGTACCTGGGTAGGAAGAATCAGTATTTTGAAAATGACTATACTGCCAAATGCAGTCAACTCAGTGCTATCCCTGTCAAATTACCAATGGCATTTTTCATAGAACTAGAACAAAATATTTCACAATTCATATGATTTTACCTTTTGTACCTTCTATTTTCTAAATCCTTAACAATTTATAGCCATGTTAGCCATGATCGTTTAAACTTAACAAGTTTTACTAGCTATACTGTCACCATATACTTATATACCACATGTTTATCTTTCTTCATTCAAATTCTGGAGTGTTTCTTCAAGAGATTTTCAGAAAGGTGTACATAGGTTAATATATTTTCTGAGTACTAGTATGTTTTAAAATATCTTTTATTTTATTTATTTTTTTTTTTACCAGTGCATATTCTTTATTTTTTTTTAATTTTTATTTTTACTTTATTTTACTTTACAATACTGTATTGGTTTTGCCATACATTGACATGGATCCACCACGGGTGTGCATGAGTTCCCAAACATGAACCCCCCCCTCCCACCTCCCTCCCCATACCATCTCTCTGGGTCATCCCCGTGCACCAGCCCCAAGCATCCTGTATCCTGCATCGAACATAGACTGGCGATTCATTTCTTACATGATAGTATACATGTTTCAATGCCATTCTCCCAAATCATCCCACCCTCTCCCTCAGAGTCCAAAAGTCTGCTCTACACATCTGTGTCTCTTTTGCTGTCTCACATACAGGGTCATCATTACCATCTTTCTAAATTCCATATATATGTGTTAGTATACTGTATTGGTGTTTTTCTTTCTGGCTTACTTCACTCTGTATAATAGGCTCCAGTTTCATCCATCTCATTAGAACTGATTCAAATGTATTCTTTTTAATGGCTGAGTAATACTCCATAAAATATCTTTTATTAAGCACAGAATTTTTTAATTTTAAATTTTTAAATTAATTTTTAACTTAATTTTTAAAATGAATGAAAGGTAATCAATAACAGATAAAAAGTTTTCCATATACAGTCTAAAATAATGTCTAAATGACAAGAATGTCTGAAATGGGAGTCTTTATTTCACATGTGTTATTTGATTATGATATTTGCTTTGTATTCACATGTTTTAAAGAAATAAAAACTAAAGACATTTTCAGAGAAATGAATGTGAATAGCCACCCATAATCCAGGCAAGGATTTTTCATTTCAAATGTTACTAAAACCATTATTCAGTATTGACCTTTAGTTTTGACTTTCTATGATTCTTCTCCCAACCTGTACATTCATTTAGTGTTACAGTATTTATGCACAATTACTTCTGTTTTCTTTTGGTTCTGGCATTTTTTTAAAGTAGCTAATGTAAACTGAATCACGAAACCAAAAGTGAAAATTTTTATATTTGAAATATCTTTAAGTATACAAAGACATAATGTATAGTGTGGTTTAGCATGAAATGTTAAGGTCCTGAGCATTGTCGTTTTAGAGAAAACTTACAGATTTCACATCCCATTGGTCATGTTTTAAGCTAATTTAATAACCAATAATGCACATAGCTCATTAAACATTTAATTGCAGTTTTCCATTTAACTCTGTGACTAGGCTGTCTTCTTAATTTCATTAATCGTTTTTAAACAACTTTGGTTTTTAAAGTCTAGGGGTATTAGAAATTACTTTTTAGAACAGTTTATTTAAAGGGGTATGATAAAATGCTATAATAAATCTCTTTAGACCTTTATGATGTGGTTATAAATACTAATAAATTATAAAAGTTGATGAAATTATTAAAAATCCTTAAACTAGACTGTGGATCAACCAAGGTCACCTAGTTAGTAGAAAAACATTTATTGACAACTTAAAATGAGAAACATCATGTTGAGGTTGGACAGGAAACAACAAAATTCTATAAAGCAATTATCCTTCAATTAAAAAATAAATTTTAAGAAAAAAAAATGAGATACTTCAAAACTAAAGAATTAAAAAAGTGTTCTTGATATCAAGAATCTCACAGTGCCTCCCCCCAAAAAAAAACACAGATAGTAGGAGCCCCAATATCTGTTGGGGCTTCCAAGTTGCTCAGTGAAGAATCTGCTTGCCAATACAAGAGACGTGTGTTTGATCCCTGGGTCAAGAAGATTCCCTGGAGAAGGAAATGGCAACCCACTCCAGTATTCTTGCCTGGGAAATCCTATAGACAGAGAAGCCTGGCAGGCTGCAGTCCATGGGGTCGCAAAAGAGTCAGAACACAACTTACCAACTTGTCCATTTGCTCAGTCAAATAAACTATCTATCAATAAGAATTGATTAAATTATGTTGTATCCATACTGTTGTTGTTCAGTTGCTGAGTCATGTCTGATTCTTTGCAATCCCTTGGACTGCAGCACACCATCCCCCAGAGCTTGCTCAAACTCATGTCCATTGAGTCAGTGATATATTCCAACCATCTCATCTTCTACAGTCCCCTTCTCTTGCCTTCAGTCTTTCCCAGCATCAGGGTCTTTTCATTAAGTAAACAACAACAACAAAAGCTATGCTGTTAAATTTCCCTTTCTCATAGTGGGCCCTTTTATGTGTTTCAGCTGTTCCTAGTTTTTGTTACAGTTGCTTACAAAAATGTTTTACTGTACTTGTGTGTGCTCAGACACTCAGCAATGTCAAACTCTTTGCGACCCCATACCTGATGTGAAGAACTGACTCATTTGAAAAGATCCTGATGCTGGGGAAGGTTGAAGGTGGGAGGAGAAGGGGACCACAGAGGATGAGATGGTTGGATGGCATCACTGACTCAGGGGACATGAGTCTGAGTAAACTCTGGGAGTTGGTGATGGACAGGGAAGCCTTGTGTCCATGGGGTCGCAAAATGTTGGACACGACTGAGCAACTAAACTGAAACAATCAGCCCCCGGGCTCCTTTGCCTATGGGATTCTCCTGGCAAAAATACTGGAGTAGGGGGCAATTTTCCCCTCCAGGGGATCTTCCTAACCTGCCATTTCCTCCTCCAGGGGATCTTCCTGACCCGCCATTTCCTCCTCCAGGGGATCTTCCTGACACCAGGATCAAAACTGCACCTCTTACGTCTCCTGCACTGGCAGACAGATTCTTTACCACTGGTGCCACCTGGAAAGGCCTTTATTATACTTAGAGCCATATGTTTTAAACAAAAAATTTAATTGTCCCACTTCTAGGAATTGAGCTCTTACTATAATAACTTCTACTTTGGAACATTTAGGAGTCATTTGTTTTGTTTTGTTTTCTAAAGCACAAAGGATGGAATTTTTATTTTGATGTCACTGAGGAAGTTACATCCTTGCACTGACTTAATTCACTATTAGTACTTTTTATTTGTTCCTCAGCTTGACATTTGGAGTCTTAAAATAGTAATTTCAGAGTGACATTTATAAAAACATTTCCTTTTGATTATGTAAGAGAATTTTAAGGCATTATTCTTTTTTATTTGTAAATTTTTAATTTGGTATTTATTTTGCTTTTTCATTATAAAAATAAGGCAGCCTATTGTAAAAACATTTGGAAAGTCTGGAAAAGTATTAATATTTTTAAGAAGCTGTGATCTTTACCACTTATTAGATACAGCTACTCTGAACACTGAGCATTCTGCTAGTTCCTTAAGTTTCAGAAGTAGCTGCAGCAATGAAAGCTGATGCTTTCAAATCCTGGAATCCATAATGACAGAATCTATAATTTATTTTAAAAGACAAAAGTAGCTAATATTTATTGTTTATCATGTACCAGGTCCTCTGTGTATTTTGCGTGTGTTATCTCATATAATAATACCTACACATAATAATTTTTAATGACAATATTTGTCAAGTATAACTTCACAATCTTATAATCTTACATATTCTGTAAGGAGAAAGAGAAAGTAGAAAATTTAGCTTACAAAACAACAAGTTATACTTCTGGTTCTTTTCTTCATTTCTGACTTTAGAGAGCACGTGTCATCCATTATCCAGCCTCATTCATTCAGCCTCTGCCTGTTCAAGGCTCCCACTTTTCTAGATAATTTTCTTGTATGTGAGCAGACTTATACAAAGTGAAAGTGAAGTTGCTCAGTTGTGTCCACCTCTTTGCGACCCCATGGACTGTAGCCTACCAGGCTCCTCAGTCCATGGAATTTTCCAGGCAAGAGTACTGGAGTGGGTTGCCATTTCCTTCTCCAGGGGATCTTCCCATCCCAGGGATGGAACCCAGGTCTCTGGCACTGCAGGCAGATGCTTTACCGTCTTGAGCCATAAGAACCCTTTAAAACCAGCCTACTTCCCTCTGTGCCAGGTCAGAGTGTTAAGCACCCGAAGCAAGATAGATCCTGTTTGGAATCATAGGATTTGGAAGCTTTTGTAAACCTCATAAATTATTTTCAAACAAGGAAAGGTGAAGTGATTTGCATTGGCTCACACTTAATCGAATATCCTATACTGCATGATTAAAAAGCCTAAAAAGAGCTGAACTTCAGGTTTTTAGCCAGTGTTAGTATCAGGTAGTTACTTTGGGATTTGTTCTTGGTGAGTACTAATGACCTATATAGATTATGATTAATCTGATATGTACTAAAACTGACAACAACAAAAATCCTGTTAATAACAGAAGGTGAACTACTAACACATATATAAAATGTATGCTATATTGTGTTTCTCAGCAACATTTAATTCAGTTCTTTCTTTGTTTTTGTAGAAATTACATCTAATTATAATATGTTTAAACATTAAAAGCTATGTTTAAACCGTACTGTGAACCTGTCACATTAATATACTAACAAAGATGAGAAGAGAAATGAAAATAAAAATTTTCCATTTATAGCCTATTATTTGAAGAAACCTAATGCTTTTCAGACTTTTTAAAAATTTTATTAGTTCAAGGGAGAAAGACAGTAAGATGTATGTATGTGAGTAGGTGTGTTCCTTTTTTTCTAATGGTAAAACTAAAGGAGGGTCACAGAGGGATTTAGAGATAAAGCCAAAGCTAAGTAAAATTTCAGTGTTCCTTAAAAAGCAGTATAAAGGCTGAAAGTAGCCAAAGACTTTTTTTTTCTGCCTTACGTCAAACATACATAGTGAGTGCAGCCCAGAAATGATACAATCTAAATATGCCTTTCCTGCTGCAGTACCCATATAGATGTCACTGGAAAAAAGGTCAGGTTGTTTTATAGCAAAATAATAATTTCAGCCTAAGAACAAGTTAACCTTTATTTGGGAGTTCTGCATTCCTAATTAAACAGTTATCAATATTATCAACAATATTAAACAATAAACATTCTTAATTAAACAATAACATTAATTAAGCCCAAGGATTAGTATTATTCCTTCTTGTGTCTTTAGTTGCAAAACCCAAGGAAATGCATATTCTATCTGTATTATGTAGACAACTCTTTTTATAAGACATATATGTGTGCAGACACACCTCAGAGATACTCAGGTACTTGGTTACAGATGACTGCAATAAGTGAGTATCACAATAATGTGGGTTAACAGGCTTTTTGGTTTCCCAGTCCCTATGAAAATCACGTTTATGTTATGCTTTATTAACTGTTCAACATCATTATGTCTTAAAAAAGTATAATTTTAATTTAAAAATATTCTATTGCTAAAATATGCTAAGCATCGTCTGAACTTTCAGCAAGTCATAGTAATAACATCAAAGATCGGTGACCACAAATCATTGTAACAAGTGAGAATGTTTGAAATATTGTGAGAATTACCAAAATGTGACACAGAGACACAAAGTGAGCAAATGCTGATAGAACAATGGCGCTGATAGATTTGCTTGACACAAGGTCGCCACAGATCTTCAATTTATTTTAAAAAAAAACAATATCTGACAAGTGTAATAATGCAAAGCTCAGTAAAACAAGTATACCTATATAGTATATATGACATGTATGATATGTATATCTATGATACATTTAAATCTCTTCTCATTATGATCCTATTTCACACTATTACAGTGTGAAACTTCAAATTTAATAGAGGAAATCTTATTAAAAACAAAAATAGATATAGGAACTCAATTTTTATCTTGCTATATATAAAATGAAAGACTCATGTAATTTTGAATAAGTACTCTCTCAACTATGCTAAACAGAACACAGACATTTTATCTTGTACAGAAAATAAAATAATTGAGTGGTTCATTGATTTCCCATCTTATATAAATATAGGATAATGTGTTTTTTAAATGAGTTAGTGTCTGGTGACTGCTTGGTCTTTCAAAAGAGTGTCATTCCCTTTCTGACCTTGAGTAATGTACTGGCCCAAGCTTCAGTTTCTGCTCCTGAAGAAAAAAGGGTGGGAGGAGGAGGGTAATTAGACTTACTTCACAGCCTTGCTGTGAGGATTAAGGAAGAGCATATATCAAACTTTATCATATGAACTTTGGGACTGGGGTGGTACAAACATTCAGTCCATGACAGTGGATCATAATAAGTGGGTAACAGTATCTGGATAGTTGGGTTAAAGTGATTTTTATTTTCTCCTTCTTCCTTCTCTATATTTTTAAATTTTTTCTCGAATAACATATGTTATTATAGAAAGTATTCACAAATATGTATAGTAAGTGAATGGTAGATTAGTGGTTGCTTTGGGCCAGGGGTAGGAATGGGGCGTGATGGCTAAAAGGTACACGGTTTCTTTATTGTGATGAAAACTGATTATGTTTATGATTGCACAGTTCTGGGAATTTACTAAAAACCATTGAATAGGACCCTTTGAACAGGTGAATGCTCTGGCGTGTGAATTATATCTCAGTAAAGTTGCTACAAAAATGAATGTATGAAGGGAGTTTTGGAAATACTGTAGATCTGTTTATCAGCACTTACAGTCACTATATGCAGTATCTTCTCCCACATTTGCACATTATTGTCTTCACTTTGACTGCCACTTAGTTTTTCTCAGTGAGAGTCTATCCATTTATGTAGCAAGCATCTATTGCAGTCAACTTGGAAGAGGAAGGTCTACGCATGTAAAATAGCTAAAGGACAGTGAAAAGAATTTTATACTCAAATGTTGACTGGAACTATATGTATATAAGATTATTAAGGTCAAAGAAGTCTTCTGTGAAGATAATAGTTGAGAACCTAGATCCTTGAAAGATGGTTAAGGTTTGGCAAAACCAAAATGAGTAGTGGTATAACATTCTAGGAAGGAGAGGCCATGATCGTAGTAATAAAGAATGAGCAGATAGAAAGAAGTAGAAACTAACTCACCTCCATGTACTGTGTTGAAGATTAATAAGAGAGAATATTGACAGTATCTTTGATAAATGGGCACCTATGGCAAAGAAAAGATTTTGTCAGTGACTTAGTAACTACAGAGACTTACTGAATTAATCAAGATTCTCCAGAAAAACAACATCAGTGGAATACAGAGAAAAAGAGAGAAAGATTTATTGTAAGGAATTTGTTCATAAAGTTATGGAAGCTGGCACGTCCAAAATCTGCAGAGCCAATGTCCCACTTTGAGTCACAAGGCCAGCAGGCAGCGGTAGAACCAGGAAGAATGGTGTCCAGTTCTTCGGGCAGGAAAAGGTGATGTTCTAGTTTGAAGACCCATCAGGCAGCAGGCTTCTTCCTCAGGAGACGTCAGTCTTTTGTTCTGTTCACCTGGGTGGATGAGGCCCACACATTATGAAAAACAATCCGCTTTACCCAGTTTACTGATTAAATGTTAATCTTATCTGAAAACACCCTCACAGACAAACCTAGAGTAATATTTGATCAAATACCTGGACACCTCATGACCCAGTCAAGTTGGCACATAAAATTATCTGTCACACTTACTATTTAAATTCTTCATCAAAAAAGTCTGTGATCAAGTGTGCAGATAAAGAAGATGAATTTTACAGCAATGTTCAGAAGAAAAAAATAGATGTTCATTTAAAAAATTGATGTTCTGACCTGAGGGCTTCGACAAGAATAACCACCTAGGAATACAGACATCTAGGTGTGAGGTGACAAGACAGTAGAAATACAGCTGTAGCAATGGGTGTTCAGGTGTATAGCTTGATAAGATTTTACATAGGTACCTTCCCTTATAGCCACACTCCAATCAAAATAAAATATTTCCAGTGCCCAAGAAGGGTCCCTTCCTTATATTCCCTGCAAAAGTATAACCACTGTTCTGATCTCTGTCACCACAGTTTTTCCTTTTCTGGCTGTCATATAAGTGTAATCATGTAGTATATACTCTTTGTGTCTGACTTCTTTAATATTGTGTCTGTGAAGTTCATCCAACATATACGTTTGTAAATGTAATCTTACTGAACATATTTGCCTGTCTGTTTTTTTTGCCTTAGTAAGAGTATAAACCCCTTTCATGCCAACACTTGTAGGTCTCTCATGCTTTAACAGCTCCATGTCATTCCATAAAACTGTAGATGTTCCACAATTTATTTAGCATTTTCACTCTTAGTGGACACATAGGTAGTTTCTAATGTTTCATATACATGAATTTGATAGTTGAGAGGCTGTGTTTTTAGCGTTAATAGACAATACTAAGGTAAGTTACCTTTCCCAAAAATCACAGACATTTATATCCCACCAGCATAACACTGTCCAGTTTACCACATATTCATCTGAGCCTTCTAAATTTTTATTTCACTAAGAAATTTGGTTTTCTAGTAACTTTGTTTTTCACCATGCAAATGGTGAAAAAAATACAGGAGTCTATAATATTGAAAAGTAAGTCCCTTTTACACCAGTGTTTCCCAGTGGTCCAATTCTTCCCCCACCAAAGCAACCTCTTCTTTGTGTCTGTCCAAGATATTTTATGCACTTAAATAAGCACATGTGTTTATATGCTTTTATTGTACGTAAATGGTAGTTCTAGACTTTGCTTTCTCCATTTAATGATGTATCTTAGAGATTATGCCTTAACAATATAGTCTAGAGCTACCTCATTATTTTAACTATCAAACAGTATCATGTAGTATGGACACTGTTCATGTTCATGGGTTCTCAAAAAATGGAGAAGAGGGTAGCAAAGGATGAGACAGTTAGGTAGCATCACCAACTCAGTGGACGTGACGTGAATTTGAGCAAACTCTGGGAGATGGTGAAGGACAGAGAAGCCTGGCGTGCTGCCGTCCATGGGGTTGCAAAGAGTCGGACATGACTTAGCAACTGAACAACAGCAACACAATGAATACAACATAATTTAATCAGTTCTTATTGATACCAGTTTATTTTCATTCTCTTGTTATTGTAATTAATACCTGTAGAATAAATTCCTAAAAATGGAACTGCTAAAAAATAATATATGTACACTTTTAAAATAAACTCTGTTGAACTGTACATGTAGGAAAGTGTACATAAGTACAGAGGTCTACATGTTTCGACAAAGTAAATATACACATGTAAATACACCCAGATCAAGAAGAACATGATACCCACAACCAGAAGCTTCCTCGTGCCCACCCTTTCTGCTACTAGCCCAGTTCACCTGAAGGTAACCAGTAATTTAATTTCTAACACCTTAGATTAATTCTGCCTGGTTTTGAATTTGTAAGTATTTTTTATTTTAACAGATGTCTCTTCATGAAAATTTGATGTTGACACTTCTATATAGGAGAATTCACATTTCCTAACACCTTCACCAACCCAAAAGATTATTAAACTTTTTGAGTTTTGCCAACTATAAAGTGAAAAGTGTTGTCTTATTTTGCATTATTCTTATACTGAGTAAAGTTCTGCATCTTTTCATATGTTCAAGAGCCATTTGTACTTTTATTTCTATAAATGGTTCTGTCCTTTTTCATTTCTTTATTGATTTATCCCATAGTATATATTAAATTAATCTTTTGTGATATATTTTGTAAATATTCTTCATAGTTCATCATTTATCTTTGGTTTCGTTTTTCCTACAGACGTTTTTATTGGTCTTTGATTTTTTTCCTTTCTGTTAGGGTATAAAATTGATTTTTTTTGTTTCCTGACTAGTGAAGCTGAGTATCTTTTCATCCTGGTTTTTTTATTATTATTTGTACTTTCTCTTCTGGATATTGCTTCTCTATATCTTTTGTTTTTATTAGATTATCATCTCCTCATCCATATCTAGAAACTCTTTGTATGTTAGCAAGTATCTCTTTATATTTTTTTAAAAAATTCATAGCCCCTTGTCATTTTTTTAATTTTATGGTAACTTTTATTTTGTAACAGCTTTATTGAGATGTAATTTACATACCATACCATTTGCCCATTTCAAGTATACCATGTAATTTATATACCATACTGTTTGCCCATTTCAAGTATATCATTCAGTGGCTTTTTGCATATTTACAGAATTGTGCCAGTATCACCACAGACATTTTCATCACCACAGAAGAAGCCTATACCCTTTAAAAAACTTTTTAATTTTATACTATAGTTGATTAACAATGTTGTGATAGTTTCATGTGTACTGCAAACTGATTTAGTTATATGTGTACCTATTCTTTTTCAAATCATTTTCCCATTTAGGTTGTTATACAATAATGAGCCGAGTTCCTGGTCTTAGACAGTAGGTCCTAGTATAGCAGTATGTATACCTCAATTCCAAACTTTCTATCCCTTCCCCCACCCCACCCCGCTCTCCTGGTTCATTCTCTAAGTCTGTGAGTCTGTTTCTGTTTTGTAAAGAAGTTTATTTGTACCAGTTCTTTTTCGATTCTGCATATAAGCAATATCATATTATGTTTCTCTGACTCCACTCAGTATAGCAAAAACTAAAAATAGAGCTACCATATGATCCTGAAACCCTGTACCCTTTAGCTGCCACCATCAATCCCCTAGGCCCAGCCCTCAGCAACCACTACTTTCTGTATTCATAGATTTATCTATACTGGATATGTCATATAAATAGGGTCATATAATATGCAGTCTTTTGTGACTGACTTCTTTCACTTGCCATAATGTTTTTAAGATCCATCTTTGATGTAGCATGCATCAGTACTTTATTCCTTTTAATTGTCAAATATCGACATGAATTGTCAAATATCTATATGAATATTCCACATTCTGTTTATCCATCAGTTGATAGACATTTGGATGATTTCTACTTCTTGGCTATCTTGAATAATACTGTTGTGAACTTTCAGGTACAAGTTTTTGTGTGGACATACATTTTAATTCCTCTTGATATATACCTAAGAATGGAATGACTGGGTTAAATGGGAATTCTTTGTTCACCTTTTTAAGGAATTGCCATTTCCAAAGCAGCTGGACCATTTTGCATTCCCATAGAAATGTATGAGTATCCAGTTTCTCCACATCTTCACCCAAATTTGTAATCTGACTTTTTGATCATACCCATTCTAATGGGTATGAAGCCTGGTGTGCTGCAGTCCATGGGGTTGCAGAGAGTCAGACAAACTTGGCAACTGAACAACAACAAAAATGGGTATGAAACGGTATCTCATTTGTTTGTTGTTTAGCTGCTAAGTCTTCTCCAACTCTTTGTGACCCCATAAGACTGTAGCCCACTAAGCTCCTCTGTCCATGAGGTTTCCCAAGCAAAAGTACTGGAATGGGTTGCCATTTCCTTCTCCAGGGGATCTACCCAGGGATCAAACCCAGGTCTCCTGCACCGGCAGGCAAATTCTTTACCACTGAGATACCAGGGAAGCCAGTATCTCATTATGGGATTGTTTGTTTACAGTCTTAACCTTTTAGTGTGTGTGGTTAAGAAAAAAAAAAGTAACATAAAATTTACTATCTTAACCATTTTTAAGTGTTCAGTAGTGTTAGGTATATTCATATTGTGGTGAACCAGATTCCAGAACTTTTTCACTTTGTAAATTTGAAACTCTGCACCCATTTAATAGCTGTCCCCTTTCCCTCCCCCTAAACTCTGGTAACCAGCATTCTACTTGTTTCTCTGAATTTGAAAAACTTAGATACCTCATGTAAGTGGTATCATACAGTATTTGTCTTTTTATGACTGGCATGCTTAGCAGAATGTCCTCAAAGTTCATCCATGTTGTAACATGTGACAGGATTTCTTTCCTTTTTAAAGCTGAATAATATTCCTTCTGAGTGTATACCAGGTTCTGTTTGTTCATTCATCTGCTGCTCTTGTTATTGTTCAGTCTCTCAGTCATGTCTGACTCTTTGCAATCCCGTGGACTGCAGCATGTCAGGCTTCCCCATCCTTCACCCTCTCCCAGAGTATGCTCAGATTCATTTATCTGCTAATGGACATTCATTTGGGTCGTTTCCACCTCATGGACATTGTGAATTGTGTACATTTCATTGTGATTTTGCTATACATTTCCCTGATCACTAATGATGCTGAGCCTCTTTTCATGAGCTTTTTGTATCTCTATATCATCTTTGGAGAAATTCCTTTTCAGATCCTTTGCCCATTTTTTAACTGGGTTGGCTTTTTATTACTGAAGCATAAGATTTCTTTATATTAATTATGTCTTTTCCCAGTGTAATTTTCATGTTATGAATCAAAGTCTAACTTTATTTTCCTCCAAGTAGCCAACTATCCAGTACCATTTATTGAATAATCCATCTTTTACCTTTTTTAACAAGCATTTATTGAACAAATACATTTGGCTAGGCCCTAAAAACATGATAAAAATTATGCAGAACTTTCATACTGGTACAAAGACAGACTTGTGAGTAAATAGTGTACTGTTTAGCAAGATAATGTTTAATGAAGGTTTAGGAAAATCATTTTAGGACAAGTGAAAAATAATGTCTGCCTAGAGTTGAACCCATGGCTGATTCATGTCAATGTATGGCAAAAACCACTACAGTATTGTAAAGTAATTAGTCTCCAATTAAAATAAATAAATTAATTTTAAAAAAGGAAAGGGAGAATTAAGGTCATGGAGTGTTTGAGAATAAGAGAGAATTAGGCACTGTGCTAGGGTAAGGAACTTAAACATTAAAAACTGATTTAGAGGTATAAAATATTTTTTTCACTGTTTCCTCAGGTCATATTTAATATAAATGCTCTGTAGTAAATAAACAGGTGTTTTCCTTTGTGATGAAATATGTCGTTCATTTTTTAATTCCTTTGCATTTTATATACCCTTCCCAAGGATAAGATTTCTGTTAGAATGATAATCATTTCACATTTGTGGAATATAAATTAACATAAAGAACCATTTTCCTATGGATATATTTAAACTAGCTAGTAATCACAATTATTATTCATACAATTCATTACTGAGTATTATCAGTTATTTTCCTTTAATTTATAACATATAGAATATTTACTAGCACATAAAGTATGCCTTCTTACAAAGAAATTAGTTTGCATGAGGTGGTAGTAGTATAGTTATGTTTCAAAGCTTATATTGGTTATAGAAAGAATATTCAGATATCCTTTGTGGTGGTGGTTCAGTTACTCAGCTATGTCCGACTTTTTGTGACCCCATTGAAATAAGCAAGTTGACAATATATACAGCCTTGACGTAGTCCTTTCCCAATTTTGAACCAGTCCGTTGTTTCATGTCTAACTGTTGCTTCTTGACCTGAGTACAGGTTTCTCAGGAGGTAGGTAAGGTGATCTGGTATTCCCATCTCTTGAAGAATTTCCCACAGTTTGTTGTGATCCACACAGTCAAAGGCTTCAGTGTAGTCAGTGAGGCAGATGTTGTTCTGCAATTCCCTTGCTTTTTCTATGATCCAGTGGGTGTTGGCAATTTGATCTCTGGTTCCTATGCCTTTTCTGAATCTAACTTGTCTTGTACATCTGTAAGTTCTCAGTTCACATGCTGTTGAAGCCTGTCTTGAAGGATTTTGAGCATTACCATGCTAGCATGTGAAATAAGCACAGTTGTGTGGTAGTTTGAACATTCTTTGGCATTGCCCTTCTTTGGGATTGGAATAAAAACTGACCTTTCCCAGTCCTGTCGCCACTGCTGAGTTTTCCAGATTTGCTGGCATATATAGTTATGTTTTCCATAAAAGTTATCAAGGGTGCCTAAATTCTTTGACCCAGAAAATTTGAATAGATAAATGGTAACAGTCTAGTTTGAGATATGAAGTATTAAATGTTCTATTTGGTTTTTTTTCAGTATAAGTTTTAATTGGTTTGTACTTCTCTGTCAGATTCTAAGTCATCCTTGGAATGTAGCTAACCAGCTGGGAAATAGGGCCAACAGGTGTATTATATATCTATAATTAATTATATCACCTATATATTTCAAAAAGTGGCATCACCTTGACTGCTTAATAAAGGCTTTTGAAATAACTGGCATAAAGTGAACAACAGAAATTTAACTTACTCAGATCTAAAGAAACTGGGTTGATTTTTACTTGTGATCATGAATCAACAGGGCATATTAATAGATTTTAGGGGGAAATTAGAGCTCACTTTAAATATAAGCTTACATTATAACAGTAATAACAGGCTTTTTTTAATTTTTCCACAGTTCTTAGTGGTCTCTGTTCTAATGACTGTCCTCGTAAGATAACAGTAAGTAACCTTAATTCTTATTTGTAAATATTTCTGTTAAAGTTCTCTGCATGATAGATACACACAAAATAGTTGTTATAGGTTAAATCAAATTGATGTTACTTTTAGAACTGATTAAGATGTCCTTCATTGCTCAAGTAAAGTTTACTAGGAATAAAGTTCCTTTCCTAAAAACTTTCTCACCTCAAGGTTTATTTCCTTAATGAGTCTTCTCTGATACACTTGGAAAAATGACCACAGCTCCCATCATTTCTGGGCATCCTGCTGCCATTTCAAATGTGTAATACTTGGCCACACTTTATCTGTTCATATTTAATGCCTTTCCCCAGACTGTAATCCCTTGAGGTCAAGAACCACGCCATCTTTGAATACCTCACCCATAGCACAGGGTCAAGCATATAGTAGATAAGTAATGAATTTTTGGTGTAATCTTAATATTGACTTGCTGTCTAGTGGAATGTTTCCATGAAATAACAAAATGTGAAAATAGTAAGAAACTGTCAATTCATTTAAATTGTAATGAGAACACTACATTTTATTTAAAAGCATGAGTGCATTCACAAGTGTGTGTATGTGTGTGTGTGTTGGTATATTCTCATTTGAGTCCTTGTAGTAACCTCTGTTACATAAGGAATTATCCTGAATTTAAAGATGAGAAAACTTGAGGCTCAGAGAAATAAACTATCCAAAGTCATAGAGCCATTAAGTACTGTAACTAAAACACAGAACTAGGTATTCTGACTATAGCCTCATATTTTCAACACAACTTTAAAGCATTGCTTCATCATCAACGTCCTGTGTATGATTGGGAAACGTCCTATATTTAAGACATTTGGAATCCCTGACCAGAGATTTGCATGCAAAGATTTAATCTAGACTCTTCTTGAGAGCAAGACCTCTGGAGTAATGAAGACTGTCAGAAGAAGTTGGTCTGTGAGCTGTGAAGCAAAGATGGTTTTTCAAAGACGGCCCAGATTGAAGCAACAGGGCCATGCCTTTGTATTCTGCATCAATCAGACATTGCGTGCAGGCAGTCCCCAGGAAGGGGTTATAATTTGTACAAGCCAGCTCCCTTTGGCTGAGAACAATTTTTAGGTTAAGAACTCAGCTATGAGCTATCCTCAACTAATACTTAGAGCAGCTCAGGGAGTACTGTCTCACTCCTAAAGGGGACCTCTGTCACCACAACCACCATGAGTACCACATGAGTACCTGGTCAGACATACCTGCTTTCATATCAAAAATGTGGACATATTGAAGGGGAGGTCTGAGGAGGAGAGATGCAGAGGATACCTGGGAATTCTTTGTACTTTCCACTTAATTTTGCTGTGAATCTGAAACTGCTAATAAAAATAATGTCTGGTTTTTTTTAATTAAGTGCAAGTCTGACTAACTGGAGGCCAAAGATTAACTTGGTTATTCAAGAATTGTCTACCCAGTTTGTGAAACATCCAGACCCTTTGCTCCTCTTCTTTTCTCTGATTGATGATATTCCCATCATGTGGCTCTTTCATTACCCTAGTCAAGCAAAGTTCTAGCAGAAGAATTGGTAGAAAGGCCATTTGCTTAAGGCAGGTTATATTTCTGAGATCACTAGTGCTCCCATTCTCCATATCTTAAATTTACATCATGTGGAGAGCAGAGTCATTGAGAAAGTCACGTAAGTAAAGTGCAGCATGCAGAGCTGCTCTTGCAGTGGTTATCTTAGCAGTCTAGCTGTTCTGCAGGTGATACCCCTGCCTCCCATTCACTCATTCATTACTTCATTTGAAGTTCAGATCCTATTGAACTGCCCTTCACGTCTATCATTTTCCTTCCCCACTGATATGATAGATCACAATTTTGTGGCAAACTAAAAGAAACAAATCCACACTATACTACCCCAGTTTTCCATATATCAAATGTATGCCCACTTTGAAATTATTTACTTCATGATAAAGTAGGCCTTCTTCATACTGCTTTGATATCAGATCCACTTGATCATAGTGGAAAATGTTATGTTAGATATGACCCAGTATGAGACTAAGAGGAAAAGGTGCATACCATATGATATTCTTACCACTTGAGTTAAATCATGAATTGAATAAATACTGTTCTGCTGCCTATATATTCCTACCTGCTACAGGCAACCTGTCTGATATATGGAGAGAGGAAAGAATATTTAAGTCAGCAATTAGTCGCACCCAAATTTCTTCATTTCCAGATTCCTTCATTTTCATTCACCTTTAGCTACTCACTCCCATTTCCCTGTGATAGACCTTGGGCTTTGTTTGCTTCGTGTCCAGTCTCTCAGTCATGTCTAACTCTTTGCAACCCTGTGCACTGTGGCCCACCTGGCTCCTCTGTCCATGGGATTTTCTCAACAAGAATACTGGAATGGGTTGCCATTTCCTCCTCTAGGGGATCTTCCCAATCCAGGATCAAGCCCGTGGCTACCTGCTTCTCCTGACTTGCGGGTGGATTCTTTACCGCTGTAATGATAGGCCTTATCTACCAGAAGTGTTTTACTTTGGAAATCTCAATGCCATCTATCAACTCTAATCCAAAGCTATTTTTCCCAGTCCTCTCACTCTTGTTATTATAACTATACGTATTCAGTTTAAAATCTGTTAGTTTCTTGAACTGTATCAACCTGTTTTCTGTACCTCCCTCCTTATTTAGCTACCATATATCAACCATCACTTTGGCCACTATGTTTAACTTCCATAAAGCACTATGCTTTTACTCTACCTGCCTGGCAAAGTTACACCCCTGGGTTAATCCAACTGTCTCTCTTGTTCACTCCCAGCTCTAGGCTATTAGGCATTTCTAAAGAAAAATATACAGCCCTGAATGTTGTCACCACCACTGATTCATTGTTGTCAACCTCAAATGAGTATTTCTAATTGTATCATACTGTTACATGGATTTCTAGACACCTTTTCTTAGGGTACTTTCAGGATTTTCTCTTTGTCTTTGATATTCTACTGATTTGAGTGTGATATATATAGATATAGGTTTTTAGGTATTTTTCCTCTTTGGTATTCTCTAAACTTTTTGGATCTGTCATTTGGTGTCTATCACTAATTTTGGAAAATTCTTATATTATTTCCTCAAATATTTCTTCTGTTCTTTTTCCCCTTTTGGTAGTCCCACAATACATATGTTATACCTTTGATAACTGTCCCACAGTTCTTAGATAGTCTGTTCCAAATTTTCATTAGTTTTTCTCTTTGCAATTCAGTTTTGCAAGTTTCTATTGATATATCTTCAGACTTACTGATCGTTTCCTCATCTGTACCCTGTCTACTGATGAGCTCATCAAACGCATTTTTCCTTTCTATTGCAGTATTTTTTTATTTCTGCCATTTCCTTTAGATCCTTTCTTGGCATTTCCATCTCTCTGCCTACATTAACAATCTTTTATTGCATATTGTCTGCTTTTTTCCATTAGATGTGTTATCATATTAGTCAGTTATTTTAATTTCTGGTCTGATAATTCCAGCATCCCTGCCATATGTGAGTCTGGTACTGATGCTTGCTTTGTCTACTCACACTTTGTTTTCTGCCTTTTAGCATGCTTTGAAATTTTTGTTGAGAGCCAGACATGAGGTATTGGGTGAAAGGAACTGTGGTAGATCAGCCTTCATGATGAGGACTTATGTTTATCTGCTAGGAGTTCAGACTGTGTTACTGTTTGCAGTAGCTGTGCTGTCAGGAGACAGAAGTTTCCTTGAGCGTCTTTGTTTTTGTCTCTGTTGTCTTTGTGTCACCCTACATACTTCTCTTAAACAGATCAGAGGTCTTCAGGTCTTTTAACTGTAATCTCATTATTAGGAACCCAATTGATGTGGTGGTGAAGTATAAAACTATGGTAGGAGAAGCATCCTATAATCCTCTGATTAAATCTCAGACTTTAGTGAGCCTGTGTCCCTAAGCTGTGACTTGCACAAGTGCTTCTCAGCTTGCCCTCCTCTACAGGTTAAATAGGAACTCAAACTAGTTCACACTGATTCTCCAGCAATTTTTCAATCACAGTTTAAGTGTTCCTCCCAGTACTGGCTCTAATTTCAGTCTTCTGCTTCTGGGCTTCTGCTCCCAATAAACTGTGATTCCTAAAACATGTTAAATGCTATGATATAAGGGGTAAGAGGGCTTTCCCAGTGACTAGTGGTAAAGAATCAATGCAGGAGATGCAGGTTCAGTCCTTGGGTCAGGAAGATCCCTTGGAGAAGGAAATGGCAACCAACTCCAGTATTCATGCCAGGAAAATCCCATGGACAGAGGAGCCTGGTGGGCTGCAGTCCATGGGATGGCGAAGAGTCAGACACAACTGAGCAGCTGAGCATGCATGCCTCCCAAGGGGTAAGAAACCGAACATATAGGCTCAGGTATCAGTCATATCATATCCACTGGGAATGCAGAGTAAAGATTGAATTATTCATTATGTACATAGCACAGAGCAGCAGTTCTCAAAACTTCTTATTCTGAAGACTCCAAATAGTTGTTCTTACGTGAGTTTTATCAGTATTTCTATTTGAAATTAAAATTGGAACAATTTTAAATATTTCTATTAAATCATTTTAAAACAATAAAACCATTATGTGTTAACCTCTGTTTTATTAAATAATAATTTCCTGAAATTCAACAGTGGCAGTTACTTAAGTTAGTTGTAATGTGGAATTTGAAGATATATCAGTGAATTTTTCCAACTCTGTCACATAACTTACTGGTTATTTAGAAGTCTGTTGTTTAATTTCCACTCATTTATTAATTTCTCATGTTTCTTTCTGTGGTTGTTTTTGTTTGCTTGGTTTTGGGTTTTTCGGCCACACTGCGTCTTCATAGCAGTGCAAAAGCTCATTGTTGTGCGTGGGCTGTTACTGATTTCCAGTTTAAATCTGTTGTGGTGAGAGAACAAACTTTGTAAAAATTTCAGTACTTTTACATTGATTGGAACTTGTTTTATGGTCTAGTATGTGTTTCCCCTTAGAGAATGTTCCTTGTATGTTTGAGAAGAGTATGTATTCTGCTAAAGTTGGGTAGTGTTCTAGTCTACAAAATCTATTCTAGTGCCGTCCAAGTCTTCCATTTCCTTGTGGATCTTAGGCTTCATCAGTCTATCCATTAATGACACTAGTTTATTATTAGTATTTCTAAGAGTATTCCCTATTGTTATCTATTTCAGCCATCAATACCTCATATATTTGAGAACTCAATTAGGTACATTTATGTTTATAATTTTGAGTTCTTGATGGATTGACTCTTTAGCTGTTATAAACTCCCATTTTCTGTCTCCAATAACATTTTTATGTTAAAGTCTGTTTTGTCTGATATTAATATGGCTACTCCAGCTCTTATTTGGTTACTGTTTCCATGGTATGTGTTTTCCATGCTTTTACTTTCAACCTATTTGTTGTAAAAACATTTTTAGAGTATATCTTTTATAGACAGCATATACTTGGATGATGTTGTTCTGTCCTGCTCATCTCTGCCTTTTGATAGCAGTGTTTAATCTATTCAGATGTAATATAATTACTAGTAAGGTAGATTTATGTCTGCCATTTTGCTATTTTGGTCCTTAGTGTTGCTGCTAATTACCCACACTTTTTACCAATGGGGTTTTTGGACTCCAGGGGTCCTTGCACCACACTTTGAGAACCATTGTATGGAGGAATCACGTCTGGATTTCTGGATTCTGGTTTTTCAATGTCAGAGTGACTGCTGCATGGTGGGAAGTTAATCTCAGCTTTAGGACTCATAACAGACTTGCTTATATGATTTTTTTCAATTGACTGTAGGAAAAAAGAAAAAACTTATAAAATCTGTAAAATAAGATATTATAGATAGGAATATGAAATTTTCCAAATGTGGATTAGAAAAAAATATTCAAGAATTTACTTGGGAAGGTTCACAAAATACAGTACTTACAGCCTAAGATACTGGTCTTCCAGTACATAAACTAGACCATGGGTAATAACATGAATCTGAGGTTACAACACTGGGATAAATATAGTCTCACAAGTATTATCTCCAAGCCTCACTGCAATGAGACAGGTTTAAAATATTAAAGGGCTTTCACCATTCCAAAGAAACAAACCCGTAAGAGATGAAATATTTTGTGTTAAGAAGTATATATCACATTAGTGATGTTTGTTACTAAGCATGTGAAGTAATTTACAGGTAGTAGAAGTGATGTTTGCATTTATGCATTGGGTGACATACATAACAATGCCATGTTTATCATGGGAAAAAAATGGAAATGAGTGTTGATCAACAAAAGAACGAAAAATATTTGTGCTATAATCATGCAGTGGAGTACTCTCCACCTGAGCCTCAGGCGACATACATAAGAATGCCATGTTTATCATGGCCAAAGAAAATGGAAACAAGTGTTGATCAACAAAAGAATGAAAAATATGTATGCTATAATCATGCAGTAGAATACAACCTTGAACTACAGTACATGCTTAATCATGGATGAGTCTCATGTTAATATATTTTTTAAACAGTCACAGAAGGATACATAAAGTATGGTTCCATTTACATAGAAATTTAAAAGAGGCGTAACCAAATATATTTTAACATTTATATATATGATAAAACTTCCATTTTCCTTAACTGGAAAAGAATGTATTCTCTCAGTCTAGTGCAGGATATAAAATGTTTTAGAACAACTCATCAGTATTTTTTATTCTATTAGGATTACAATGGATGGATTTTATTTATATTTACTGGGAAAATATAAACTATTCCAGTTCATTCCCGAAGGGAAAAGCAATGCTGTAGTCAACAGAAATGTCATAATAAAACTACTTAAGGTGGGACCAAAAGTAGTAAAGAAAATTCTTCCTAAAATATTCATCTTTATGTAATAAGGAAGAGACATTATTAGATTTTAGAACTATCCAATAAAATTAATTAACTATATAAGTAAAATTATCAAATCATTTAAAGTTAAGCATTTTCTACTAATACAAGGTTTTTTAATAGATAACACTGGTTATCTATTTATGAACATGTTCTCTAACTGCTATCTAATATGTAAGAATTTTATATAGAAGTATTTACTTTTCGTAATAGATTGCCTGAAACTTCCGATGATGCACTTACTTTCCAAGGCTTAACTATTTCTTTTTTATTGTAGCCCTTTGGAGTAAATCAGCCTGGACCTTACATCATGTATACAACTGTAGATGCAAATGGATATCTCAAAAATGGTTCAGGTAAGACTAGATATGCATATCAGTACATTTCATCAATATATTGGGTTGGCTGAAAATTTTGTAACATCTTCCAGAAAAACCCAAACAAACTTTTTGGCCAACCAAATATTAACAAAAGTAAACTGAATGGCAAAAATTATTGTTGTGTTTTCACACTCTTTATAAAATCTTCACTTTTTATATTATACTTTGTCTTTCTGTATACTCACTTCAGTAGATTACCAAAAGTCCTCATGATAAATATATTAACACTAAATTCTGTATATATCCCTATTGCATGAAGCCAAACCATTGTCCTTACTTTTAAGTTGAAGTAACAAGAGACATCTTGATCAAAGTATGAAGTGGTGACTGTGTTAACAGAGCTCATCTTAAAAGAAGTAAAAATTAGGAATTCACTACTACATTAATCCTAGTTTTTTTCATATGTCGAATAGAAACTGAAATATTATACAAATTTATATAATATGTAAATTGTTTTGATATGTGACTATAAAGAAAAATCTTGTTTTACATTTGAATAAAGGGAAATGCAATCAAAGCAAATGGGAAATAATACAAGCAAAGGATGTCTGATCTTAACAGATGGCTTAGCTGACTGAGATAAGGTCCAAACATTTCAATTCTCTAAGAAGGAAAAGGAATACTAACATACACATATGCCTCTTTGAGACTGCTAAAGTCCTAACCATGAGGAAGTACATGTAAACAGAGTTACTGTTACTCCTCCAATTTTAAGTGAACTAAATTAAAAAAGAACTCATTATATGGCAATTTTCATTTTATATAATTTTATTAAGTATGCCAGAGTGTACTTCCTTTTAAGCTGATTGTACACATTTAACAGTCGTCATGCTACTTCATCAGCACAGAAACATTCCATAAAACAAAAACTGAAAAATTCAAGGAGAAGCTGACAAACTCAATTACTTACAGTTTACCCTTGAATAACACGGAAGGTTAGGTGCGCCAACCCTCTGTGCAGTTGAAAATCTGCCTACAATCTATAGTTGGGCCTAATTCCTCCATATCCTTCAATTCAGCCGAATGTGAATTATATAGTTCTGTAGTATTTACTATTGAGAAAAATCTGCATATGAGCAGACCTGAGCAGTTCAAACTTGCGTTATTCAAGAGTCAATTGTATCGTCAAATATGTTGATATACCACTGTCAGTCAAAGAAACTTAAAATAAATCTGGATATAGATGATTGAAATTACTTATTTACACTTTAAAACATACGTACATTAAACTGTACAATAGATTCCAGGACAAAATGGTTTTACTTTTTATCAGTGAACTCTTTTAGACTTTTTTTTTTTAATGTTTATTTTACTTTTGCCTGCATTGGGCCTTGGTTGCGGCACACTGTGGTGCACATGCTCCAGAGAGCATGGGCTCTGTGATTGTGTCACAGCTGCCCCACAGCATGTGGGGTCCTGGTTCCATGATCAGGGATTGAACCCATGTCCCCTGCACCAGAAGGCAGATTCTCAACCACTGCACCACCAGGGAAGTCCCTCTTTTAGACTTTCAAGATGCTGATAATTTCAGTTCTAGATTAAATGTTTCAGAATGTAGAAAAAGATGAAGTTATTCATTCATGTTATGAAGCTAATATAACTTCATAAAGCTGATATAATTTTATAGCTAGTTTACAAAGCCACTCCTGTATGGATCACAGCCTTGTCGTGGCAAAGGGGCTGGCATAACTCAATGAAATTATGACCCATGCTGTGCAGGGCCACCCAAGACAGATGGGTCACACTGAAGAGTTCTGACAAAACATGCTTCACTGGAGGAGGAAATGGCAATCCACTCCAGCAGTCTTGCCGTGAGAACCCCATGAACAATATCAAAAAGCAGAAAGATACGACACTGGAAGATGAGGCCCCAGGTCAGAAGGTGTACAGTATGCTACTAGGGAGGAGCATGGGGCAATTACTAATAGTTCCAGAAAGAATGAAACGACTGGGCCAAAGCAGAAAGAATGTCAGTTGTGGATATGAAAATGATGGTAGTGAAAATACAGTCCAATGCTGTAAAAACAATACTGCATAGGAACCTGGACCATTAGGTCCATTAAACAAGGTAAATGGGATGTGGTCACGCAGGAGATGGCAAGAGGGAATGTCAACATCTTAAAACCAGTGAACTAAAATGGATGAAAATGGACGAATTTAATTCAGGGGACCATTGTATTTACTACTGTGGGCAAGAATCCCTTAGAAGAAATGGAGTAGGCCTCAGAGTCAAAAAAAGAGTCCTAAACATAGTACTTGGGTACAGTCTCAAAAACAACAGAATGATCTCGATTCATTTCCAAGGCAAACCATTCAGCATCACAGTCAGCATTACAAGTCTATGCCCCAATCATTAATGCCAAAGAAACTGAAGTTGACCAGTTCTCTGAAGACCTACATCAGTTTCTAGAACTAACACTAAATGTCCTTTGGTGTCCTTTTCATCATAGGGGATTAGAATGCAAAAGTAGTAAGTCAGGAGATACCCAGAATAACAAGCAAGTTTGGCCATGGATCACAAAATGAAGCAGGGCAAAGAATAATAGAGTTTTGTCAAGAGAGCAAGCATGCTGATCATAGCAAATACACTTTTCCTATAAGCCAAAAGATGACTCTACACATGGATATTACCAGGTGGGCAATACAGAAATCAGATTGATTATGTTATTTGCAGCTGAAGATGGAGAAGCTTTATATAAAGTCAGCAAAATCAAGACCTGGAGCTGATTGGGGCTCAAATCATGAGCTCCTTATTGCAAAATTCAGCATTAAATTGAAGAAAGTGGGAAAGAGTCTAAGCCATTCAGATATGACCTAAATTAAATCCCTTTCATTTAAATAGTGGAGGTGACGAATAGATTCAAGGGATTAGATCTGGTAGACAGAGTGCCTGAAGAACTGTGTATGGAGCTATGTAACATTATACAGGAGGCACTGACCAAAGCCATCCCAAAGGAAAAGGAATGCAAGAAGGCAAAGTGGTAGTTTGAAGAAGCTTTACCAATAGCTCAGGAAAGAAGAGAAGCCAAAAGCAAGGGAGAGGAAGATATACCCAACTGACTACAGAGTTCCAGAGAATAGCAAGGAGAAATAAACAGGCCTCCTTAAGTGAACAATGCAAAGAAATAGAGGAAGACAATAGAATGGGGAAGACTAGAGATCTCTCAGTCCCTGGTGGCTCAGATGATAAAGTGTCTGGCTACAATGCGGGAGACATGGGTTCGATCCCTGGGTCGGGAAGATTCCCTGGAGAAGGAAATGGCAACCCACTCCAGTACTCTTGCCTAGAAAATGCCTAGGCAAGAGTCTCTGTCTACCTAGAGATCTCTTCAAGAAAATTGGAGGTACCAAAGGAACAGTTCATGCAAAGATGGGCACAATAAAGGACAGAAACAGCAAGGACCTAACAGAAGCAGAAGAGCACTGAAGGCTGAGCCCTGAAGAATTAATGCTTCCCATTCGTGGTGCTGGAGAAGACTCTTGAGAGTCTCTTGAACTAAAGGAGATCAAACCAGTCAGTCATAAAGGAAATCAACCCTGAATATTCATTGGAAGGACTGATGCTGAAGCTGAAACTCCAATACTCTGGCCGCCTGATGTGAAGAGCCAACTCATTGGAAAAGACCGTGATGCTGGGAAAGATTGAAGGAAAAACAGAAGGGGGCAGCAGAGGAAGAGGTGGTTAGAGAGCAACACCAACTCAGTGGGCATGAATTGGAACAAACTCCAGGAGACAGTGCAGGGCAGAGGAGCCTGGCGTTCTGCAGACCATGGGGTCGCAAGGACTTGACATGACTTAGAGGCTGAGCAACAACAACCATACAAAATCAGCATATCTAAAACTGAAAATTTAGCCCACTTACAAACTATCAATCAAAAATGCTATCAAAAATACTATTCATTTAATTACATTTGTATTTTGAAAGAATTTCTTAAGACCATCAATCAGGTGATTATCACAGGAATGTACTAATGGTTTAAAATGGGGGAAATCTCTTTATTTTCATAACGGTAGATCAGTTTTTTTAAAGACTTGTCCTCTTTTTTATTCATATAATAATATATAATTTAAATCTTTCCATGTCCTTATAGCCTAGCCCTAATTTTTTAAATTGAGGTATAGTTGACTTCAGTTCAGTTGAGTAGCTCAGTCGTGTCCGACTCTTTGCGACCCCATGAATCGCAGCACGCCAGGCCTCGCTGTCCATCACCAACTCCCAGAGTTCACGTCCATTGAGTCAGTGATGCCATCCAGCCATCTCATCCTCTGTTGTCCCCTTCTCCTCCTGCCCCTAATCCCTCCCAGCATCAGAGTCTTTTCCAATGAGTCAACTCTTCCATGAGGTGGCCAAAGTACTGGAGCTTCAGCTTTAGCATCATTCCTTCCAAAGAAATCCCAGGGTTGATCTCCTTCATAATGGACTGGTTGGATCTCTTTGCAGTCCAAGGGACTCTCAAGAGTCTTCTCCAACACCACAGTTCAAAAGCATCAATTCTTCAGCGCTCAACCTTCTTCACAGTCCAACTCTCACATCCATGCATGACCACAGGAAAAACCATAGCCTTGACTAGACGGACCTTAGTCGGCAAAGTAATGTCTCTGCTTTTTAATATGCTGTCTAGGTTGGTCATAAGTTTTCCTCCGAGGAATAAGCGTCATTTAATTTCATGGCTGCAGTCACCATCTGCAGTGATTTTGGAGCCCCCAAAAATAGTCTGACACTGTTTCCACTGTTTCCCCATCTATTTGCCATGAAGTGATGGGACCGGATGCCATGATCTTCGTTTTCTGAATGTTGAGCTTTAAGCTAACTTCTTCACTCTCCTCTTTCACTTTCATCAAGAGGCTCTTTAGTTCCTCTTCACTTTCTGCCATAAGGGTGGTGTCATCTGCATATCTGAGGTTATTGATATTTCTCCCGGCAATCTTGATTCTAGCTTGTGTTTCTTCCAGTCCAGCGTTTCTCATGATGTACTCTGCATAGAATATAAATAAGCAGGGTGACAATATACAGCCTTGATGTACTCCTTTTCCTATTTGGAACCAGTCTGTTGTTCCATGTCCAGTTCTAACTGTTGCTTCCTGACCTGCATACAGATTTCTCAAGAGGCAGGTCAGGTGGTCTGGTATTCCCATCTCTTTCAGAATTTTCCAGTTTTTTGTGATCCACACAGTAAAGGCTTTGGCATAGTCAGTAAAGCAGAAATAGATGTTTTTCTGGAACTCTCTTCCTTTTTCGATGATCCAGCAGATGTTGGCAATTTGATCTCTGGTTCCTCTGCCTTTTCTAAAACCAGCTTGAACATCAGGAAGTTCACGATTCACGTATTGCTGACACCTGGCTTTGAGCATTACCTTACTATCATGTGAAATGAGTACAATTGTGCAGTAGTTTGAGCATTCTTTGGCATTGCCTTTCTTTGGGATTGGAATGAAAACTGACCTTTTCCAGTCCTGTGGCCACTGCCGAGTTTTCCAAATTTGCTGGCATATGAGTGTGGCACTTTCACAGCATCATCTTTCAGGATTTGAAACAGCTCAATTGGAATTCCATCACCTCCACCAGCTTTGTTTGTAGTGATGCTTTCTAAGACCCACTTGACTTCACATTCTAGGATGTCTGGCTGTAGGTGAGTGATCACACCATTGTGATTATCCGGGTCGTGAAGATCTTTTTTGTACAGTTCTTCTGTGTATTCTTGCCACCTCTTCTTAATATCTTCTGCTTCTGTTAGGTCCATACCATTTCTGTCCTTTATCGAGCCCATCTTTCCATGAAATATTCCCTTGGTATGTCTAATTTTCTTGAAGAGATCTCTAGTCTTTCCCATTCTGTTCTTTTCCTCTATTTCTTTGCATTGATCACTGAAGAAGGCTTTCTTATCTCTTCTTGCTATTCTTTGGAACTCTGCATTCAGATGCTTATATCTTTCCTTTTCTCCTTTGCTTTAGTTGACTTAGTGTTATATTAATTTCAGGAGTACAGTATAGTTATTCAGTATTTTTATACATTATATTTTTTAAAGTTGTTATAAAATATTGGTTATATTTCCTGTGCTGAACATTATATCCATGTATCTTATTTATTTTATACCTAGTTGTTCTTAACTCTTAATTCCCATCCCCTCTGTTGCCCATCACCTTACTGCTCTTCCCTCTGGTGGTGATAGTGGTTTAGTTGCTAAGTTGTATCTGACTCTTGTGACCCCCATGAACTGTAGCCCACCCAGGCTCCTCTGTTCATGGGGTTCTCCATGCAAGAATACTGGATTGGGTTGCCTGTCTTTCTCCATGTCCCTCTGGTAACCACGAGTTTGTACTCTGTATCTATAAGCCTGTTTCTCTTTTGTTGTATTCATTTGTTCTATTTTTTAAACTCCATATAAGTAAAAACACAGCATTTGTCTTTCTATGACTTACTTCAATAAGCATAATACCCTCAAAGTCCATCCTTGTTGTTGCAAATGGCAAAATTTCATTCTTTTTAGTTCTAGTTTCCTGTGAAATTGTTTTTCATATGGATACAGTAACTGGATAATTTGTTCCTTTTTTCCCAACTGTAAAGATAACAGTAAAGATATATTTGACATATTTTTGTGTGCTTAAATGAATAATACTTCATAGAAAAAAAATCTAGAAAAATACTCATCAAATTGTTAACATTTATCTTGGGAGTAAGATTTCAAGAAATTCATGTCCTATTTGTTACATTTTCATAAGTATTTACTACTTTTAGTGCTTTTTTTTTAAAGGTAAATTTTATGCAAATTTAAACCTACCAAAATACTGCTCTTAAAATTAGATACAGGAAAAAACTTTTAATAGGGATTGTTGTTCACAATATATATTTATTGAACTTCTACTACAAGCCAGGCATTGACACCTAGTAATATATCTAATTAGATGTTAAAAACCCATTCAATGATATTTACTACCCACTGCTGTATTTTTCAGAGAAGGTAGTGGCACCCCACTCCAGTACTCTTGCCTGGAAAATCCCATGGACGGAGGAGCCTGGTAGGCTGCAGTCCATGCTAAGGGTCAGACACGACTGAGCGACTTCCCTTTCACTTTTCACTTTGATGCATTGGAGAAGGAAATGGCAACCCACTCCAGTGTTCTTGCCTGGAGAATCCCAGGGATGGGGGAGCCTGGTGGGCTGCCGTCTATGGGGTCGCACAGAGTTGGACACGACTGAAGTGACTTAGCAGCTGTATTTTTAAGTGAATGGAACAGTATTTCCTAATGTGATTGCCCAAAACAAAAATGGAACTTGGGGTTTTTCTTACTCAGTTAAATATTTACTTCTTCCCTAGACTGGGAAGGAATCTGTAAGCATAAAAACAAAGGAGAAAATATCTATAGAGAAATAAATGCAATTAAATGAATAAGTCAAATAAATGCATACATTTTCATGGCCAAAAATAAAAGGCTGTAGCAAACTGGGAAAATCTAAATGTCCAAAAATAGAGAAATAATAAATTATGACATCTTATTATAGTTTCCAGCCTATGAAATATTTTAGAATAATTTTTGATGAAGTGAACAGATGTTTAGGGTCTACCGCTTGGGAAGGAGGCACATCTGTGTGCATAATCTAAATTGTATGAGTGTAGATGTTTTTAGTATACCCATGTGTAGGGAAAATATAAAAATAAAATGACATATAGAAATGTTACTAGGATTATCTTTTGGTTGTGGGATTTTCTTTATATAGTTTTTGCATTTTAGTTTAGTGCACTGATCATATGTTGCTATGAGAAATATATTTAATTTGAGAAATATATTAATAAATAATCAAATATTTTTAAATATTTTAACCATATGCTATATTTCATGCATAAATGTACATTCTAAACAGGGAAGTAGCAGTTAATTAAGGAAGTACTATTGTGAAAACCTATGCCAAATTTTAAAGGATGAAATTTCTACTTTAAATGTTAATTAAGCATGTTGATGGGCTTCCCTGGTAGGTCAGATGATAAAGAATCTGCCTCCACTGTGAGAGACCTGGGTTCGATCCCTGGGTTGGGAAGACCACCTGAAGAAGGGAGTGGTAACCCTCTCGAGTATTCTGACCTGGAGAATTCCATAGACAGAGGAACCTGGCAGGCTACAGTCCATGGAGTCGCAGAGTCAGACACAACTGAGCAACTTTCACTTTCACTTTTAAAGCATGTTGGAATCTAAAGAAATTGGTTAAGCCATACCTTCCAACCCATCCAGCCCCACTTGTAGAGTACTTTCTACTCTAGGAAGAGAATGACCACATAAATAGCCCTGGTTTTCTTATAGAGCAGCTAAGGTCACTACTCATTAGTGGGTTATGAAATGATTTTAATGACTTCTGATAAGGACTTTATATTTAATAGAATAAAAGGTAAAAAATATCAGAAGTATCCCACATTTAGTGTTGTTTCATGAAAGTTTTAGTATGTGTTTGTGTTCTTAACTGGGTGGTGACATAAAATTTAGTTTTTATTGTGGACTGTAGTCAAAAATGTTTGAAAGCCACTGTCAGAGATAATAACTTGCCTTAGTGTTATTCAGAAAAGGCCTGGCCTAATTATCCTTTTTGCTTATAGACAGATTTTATCATTATTACCAAGTACTCTGTGGTCCTACTCCACTTCCTGGCAAAGCCAATAGCTAAATGTTATTAGACAGTTATATTACAGAGGAGTCATTAATTTTCTAAATAACTGTTTACTACTTTTATAAATTAGCTAGAAATCTATAATAAGGAGCCAAATTTTCTAAATAATATTAAATAAGAACTTAGTCTGGCATGTAGGCCAGACTGTGTGCCTTAGTGAGTTGTTGGTCATTTCTAAATAATAACATTATTAGACCAACAAGTATTTTTCTACCTCTTAAATAGCTTATTTAGCCCTGCTGTTATAAAATTATTTCCCATTAGTCCTCTAAAGTTACTATTTGTTAACATGTCAGAAAAGCATTAGTAATGTTTACCTACTATACACCCTTCATCATAAGCCTCAAATATAAGAGCAGTTAAAACATATGGCAGACTGATGTAAAAGAAGCACTAAGAAGAAATGATTTGCTGTAACACATAATAAGCACATTGTCTTTCTAAAATTTTAACCTTTCAGGTTTCTCCGTTTTAATAAATAGCTGTCAATTAATTACATCTTCCAGTGTCCAAAAATATGTATTATTCTTTATGTTCATTTCTCACCTACATATTTTCTGAAATTATCTCCAGAGTATAGTCATGTTCCATTTATCCACATGTAATTATCCATAAAAGAATTTTTTAGTCCTAGGTCATTTTATTTTAATTACTCATCATATTTTAAATTGTCATACCCAGAAATTTTAGCTTGAATAATACTTAATCAGGCATATTTTTGTGTCAAAAACTGTAATTCATAACAAAAGAGAATGGAGTTGTTATGCCCTGCTGGGTTATCCATGACATTCTTTTTATCTTAAAGAATGAATTCTTCTTACAAGAAGAATCATTCCCTTTCCTTAATCTTATACCAACTAAAGATCTGATAGGTATTGGCAAGTCCACAGAGATTAAGATGAGAGCATGGTTAATAATGATTTTTTTTTCAGTGGAATGAAAGAGAGAAAGGGAGGGAGGGAAATATGAAATAGCTCATAAGCAGTACTGATATATCCTCTTCATTTAATTGTAAGTTGAATTTATAAATTAATTAATTATAAGAAATGCAGAAAGTCTGAGAAACTGCAAGGGAAGTTAACAAATTATTCAGCTGTTGAGCAGTTAAAAGTCCCATCTGCACAGTACAAGTGAGTCAAAGTCATATTCTGGGAAACCAAAAGAAAGAAAATAAGAAATTATAGTGTCAGTGAAACCAGAAATTTTGGTTCATGAAATTCTATTTATGAACTGAGTTCTAGTATTATAGATACTAGACTGCAATACTAATACTGAAGGGGAAACTACCACATAACAGCTTTGAGAACAGAAAGTGGGGGAAAGAAGATAATTGGTCTATTCTGTGGTTTCTGTTAGCAAATATTTTGTCATCCTACAATGTGTAAATTACTCAGCAAACTCTGTCTACATGTAAGTATATTTGGTAAAGGAATTTAATTAAAATCTCACTCATTATTCAGTAATACTATTCCTTCTCATTCCTAAGTGTTACTTAGGGACTATTGTCATTAGCCATGTTTTCCTCTAACTTCAAATTATGCACAACAGGAACCATAGAAAGCTTCTAAGTGCTACAGTGAAGATTTAAATTCACAAATATATTATGTATACAATGCCTGTTACATAGGAACCACTCAGTATATCCTGAGGAGATGCAAGAATGAAATAAAATTCTGGAGATGAAATAGAATGGCATTTGGAAAAAAGGAAAAAAAGGTATTTGGAAAAAAAACTAGATTTTGCATCTCCTTAATTAATTTTTCACCACTCCCTATCTTAAATTCATTAGAAATATAGTATAAGGTAAAGTCAAATAAGTAAATTTAAAGAAAGTACTAATTTAATCACAAATTATATTTTTAACAACTTCCTCATAAGTATTTCCCTTTTTAAACTAGCTCTACCCTAAAACAAAATCTAAATTTTTATCCTCTCATATGTTTTTTCCATTATTGATCTGGACTTTTTAGACCACAAAAAAACAAATGTATGTTACAGATCCATGATAATGTGCATACTCAACATAATGCCTCATAGGTCCTGACACTACTCCCACAAAGACCTAAATCGGGGATTAATATTTTCTCATCTTCCCGTAATCTCTTGACATTGCTCATTGTAAATTTAGATAACAATTGCCTGAACAGTTGTGCTCAGTAACATAGAGATTAGCTTCTAGAATGTTGAGATCTCTTAGAAATCTAGTTTCTTGCTTTTATATCCCAAAGTGGATGCCTACTGCCTAAGAATCAAGGGTTTTCATAACTAAATCCTAAATTACCTACCAGCCTTATCTTTTCTTACTCCCTTTATGCATCTGATACATATCCAGCTTGGTTTCCCATTTATCCAGCTTCAAAGACCTTCCAAGATAAAGGCCTTTGTTCATGTTTTCAATCTCTAACTCTTACCCATTCTTATATCTCAGAACTTCAAATGTGACAATATCAGTACCATCCCATTGGCTCTCAAAACTGGAAATAAATTCTTTCCACCAAATGTCAATAGAATATTATTTTGTACTTCTCCTTACAACACCTACCACACTCTTCCTTGTATCATTAGTTTTGTCTTATCTCCCATATACTATAGGTGCATTGAGGAGTGTATTTTGTATTTATGTGTGTTGCCCATTCTAGGACATCCAAATAGTTGTTGAATGATTACATGAAATCAGTACTAAGACTTCCATTTCTTCAAAATAAGATTTAAGGCAGAAAACTACCAGAATCGATCATAGTGACAGTTCTTAACTGATTATAAGCAAATTTTTAAAAATCTAACATAAAGTAGTGGGATCAGTTCATAAAAACTGAATTAAGTTTACTAGAGCTGTGGATGTTTATTATAAAGCCCCTGCCTTGTGCTGGACACTATTCAAACCCACTACATGTCATCTCATTGGATTTCACAGTAGCCTTGCTAGGCAGTCCTCATCCTACAGCTGAGACTCTGAGAACTAAATTAATTTAGCTGTGTCATTCAGCTGTTAACTAGTCAAGGTAGATTACTCAAGACTAACTACAAACCCACACATTCTTAACAGTACTCCAGTATTTTTAAATGTCATCTTGTCAAAAGCTTAGCATATTCTAAAAAAGGAAATCATCCCTAACACTTTGTTTCATTTCTAGTTAAACTATGGTAACTGTGTAAAGTGAAATGATGGCTACAGTTTAACAAACACAACTTTGTTTTATGATGCTTCTGTTTCTTTTTTATTGCTATAGGCTTATGATTTTTGTACTTCATGATCTTTCATTTTTCATAATGATTTCAGAAACAGCACTTGGGTAATGGGTACATTCCTTGCTTTCTGGGATGTTGCTGAATTCCTCCCTGCTCAATACCACCTTACCACTACACACAAGCTGAAGAAATAAAGTAAACTTCAGAACTAGATTTTGGAATTATCAGATAAGAAGGATACAATAATTATGATTAACATATAAGGGCTCCAATAGAAAAAGTCGACAACATGTAAAGACAGATGGATAACGTAGGCAGAGAGATGAAAATTCTAAGAAAGAATTGAAAGGAAATGCTAAAAATCAAAATAGTGGTAACAAAATTAAAGAATGCCTTTCTTTGATGGGCTCATCAGTAGAGTGGACATGCACAAGGGAAAAATTAGGGACCTGAAGACATGTCGATAGTAATTCCCCAACCTGAAATGGAAAAACAAACAAACCAAAAAAAGAATAGGGGAGGAAAAATACAACAGACATCCAAGAACAAATTCAAAGTGAAATATATATATATATATATATATATATATATAATTGGAGTATAAAAGGAGAAAAAAGGACAGAGCATAAAAAATAATTGAAGAAATAATGTCCAAGAATTTTCCAAAATTAATGACTTACACCACAGTCCCAGGAAGTTCAGAGAACATCATATAAGTGGATAAGTGTCAAATCTACACCAATGCATATTATAATCAAACTGCAGAAAACCAAAGACAAAGAGAAAATCTTAAAAATAAGCCAGAGGAAAAAATACCTTACATCTAGCAGAATAAAGGTACAAATTACAGCCAACTTTTTGTCAGAAACCAGTGCAGGCAAGAAAGGAATGAAATATTTGAATTGTTGAGAGAAAAAGCTATCAACCTAGAATTCTATATATAGCAGAATTATCTTTTCAACATGAAGGGAAATAGACTTTATCAGACCAACAAAAACTGAGGAAAGCATCCTCAGTACATCTGCTACCCGAAAATAGTTAAAGAGGTTCTTCAGGGAGGACTATGACAGGTCAGAAACTCATATCTACATAAGAAAGGAATAGACATACTCCAAGAAGAAATAAATGATGATAAAATAAGCCCTTTTATTTCTTTGTTGATATAAAAAATAACTTTTAGATTGTTTAATGATAGTAACAGTGTACTGGGTGACGAAAGTATATAAATAAGTGATAATGAATGACAGCAGTGTCATAAGAGATCAGAGAGGGAATTGGGAATACTCTGATATTTATTTAAATTAGTGCTTTCCATTTATTTAAATGACAATCAGGATATCCTTACCAACAGATTTGCATAATAACCTCTTTCAGAGAAACAACAGTAGGTTATAAAACTTAAATATACTTTATCATTATATTTAAATTTACCACATTTATTTGTTCACCACATATATTTAAGTTTATCACAGCCTCCCTGGTAACTCAAATGGTAAGGAATCTGCCTGCAATGTGGGAGACCTGGGTTTGATCCCTGGGTTGGGAAGATCTCCTGGAGGAGTACATGGTAATCCATTCCAGTATTCTTGTCTGGAGAATTCCATGGACAGAAGATCCTGGCGGGCTACAGTCCATGGGGTCACAAAGAGTCAGACACAACTGAGCAGCTAAGCACAGCACAGCATACTTTTATTGGTGCTTCCTTGGTACCAATTTACCAGTCCAGGAATAAATGCAGGGGACATGAGTTCAATCCTAGTCAGGGAACTAAGATCCCACGTGCCACAGAGCAATAAGCCCTCACACTATTCCTGCTGGAGCCCACATGCCACAGCTGGAGGGTCTGTGCACCATGAAGATCCTGCATGACACCACGAAGATCTCACATGCCACAACTAAGACCCAACACAGCCAAATAAATATTTTTAGAAATTGTAATTATGTATGTTGTCTGAGAATGGGGGCTATGCATACAGCAGATTGCACAGTGATAGTGGTTTGCTCTATGAATATTTTTATTGTTATTCAAAAAATATTTATTGAACATACAAGTACAGCCTATAATCCTAGATACTTTTACAAAGTATGAATTATAGTCAGGGGCTTCCCTGGTGGCTCAGTGGTGGAGAGTCCGCCTGCCAGTGCAGAGGACACAGGTTTGGTCCCTGGTCTGGGAACATCCCACATGCAGTGGAGCAACTCAACCCGTGCACCACAGCTATTGAGCCTGTGCTGTAGAGCCCAGGAGCTGCAATTATGGAGCCCTCCTGCCAAAACCGCTAAAGCCTGTGCACCCTGAGCTCCTCAGCAAGAGAAGCCACTACATTGAGAACCCCGCAACTAGAAAGTAGCTCCCACTCACCACAACTAGAGAAAAGCGTGTGCAGCAGCGAAGACCCAGCACAGCCGAAAATAAATAAGAAGATTCACGGCTCACATTAAAATATAGACCTATATTCATTATCCTCAGAAAGTCTACAGTTTATTTGCAGAGTAAAATCAAGAAAAAATAAGATGATAAAGTACTAATGAAAGATGAAATATTTGTAGAAGACTAATATCTTTCTGGAAGATGACTGACTTCAGTATTCACAGACGTCTTCTATGAGACTTAGGTGTCTAGAGTGAAATAATGAGGAGGGACTACAACTCCATATCATTACCTACACAACTTCCTAGAAATCTGATATTCTTCTCCTTATTTGCCTGAATAACTTAAGATGATACTTCGCCAGGTGCTATGAATGTGCAGAAATATTAAGACATGGTTACTTTGTATTTAAGATATTAGGAACTTTATATTTTAAGAACTAGACATATATTTTAAAATATCTTAAATAGGAATTACAAAGCAATAAGCATCAAGTTATTGGCAACAATAAGTGTGACAGGAACTCAGAGAAGGCAGAGGCCATTGTAGACTGATTTACAGGGGACATTTTTGTGAGGGAAATCACTTGAAGAATTGATGTATAATATGGATAGCACTAGAAAAGTCAAAACATGAAAAACGTAACTTTATTAGCAAAAGTGAAAGTCGCTCAGTCTTGTTCAATTCTTTGTAACCCCATGGACTATACACAATCCATGGAATTCTCCAGGCCAGAATACTGGAGTGGGTAACTTCCCTTTTCCAGGGGATCTTTCCAACCCAGGGATCGAACCCAGGTCTCCCACATTGCAGGTGGATTCTTTACTAGCTGAGCCACCAGGGAAGCACAAGAATACTGGAGTGGGTAGCCTATCCCTTTTCCAGCAGATCTTCCCGACCCAGGAATCAAACCAGGGTCTCCTGCATTGCAGGTGGATTCTTTATTAGGAGTGACTCAAAAAGGATTTGTCAATCAGTCAAGAAAATATTATTCTACTTGTTAAAATCTGTTTTGTACACACAAAGGCTATAGTATCTTTGAATATTTCCTTTTTATTTTTATAAGTGCATTGAGGAAAACTCTAGTAGCCTAGATGAATGTTTCCTCTGGTTTTATTTAGTTGCTTCAGTGTTTTTGTGTCACTTGGCAAATGGCCTGGAACTTAGTTCAGTCATTGGTCTTTACACAAAATATTATTTTAAAATTTAATTCAGTGAGCAGTTTACTAACCATTATGATACATTTTACTTAATTGTGTATGTTTATAAAAAGTATCCGGAGAAGGCAATGGCACCCCACTCCAGTACTCTTGCCTGGAAAATCTCATGGACAGAGGAGCCTGATAGGCTGCAGTCCATGGGGTTGTGAAGAGTCGGACACGACTGAGCGACTTCACTTTCACTTTTCACTTTCATGCATTGGAGAAGGAAATGGCAACCCACTCCAGTGTTCTTACCTGGAGAATCCCAGGGACAGGGGAGCCTGGTGGGCTGCCGTCTATGGGGTCGCAGAGAGTCGGACACAACTGAAGCGACTTAGCAGCAGCAGCAGCATAAAAAGTATCAATTTAGAATATGAATGCTACTTATTTCAAGATTTTATACTGTTAAATATCAATGAACAATGTAAAATAGACCTGATTGCCCATTTCCTAAAATATATTTTAAAATGAAAGAGAAAGAAAAAAAGTGAATGAAAAATCTCCATTTAACAAGTACAGTATTGGAAACTTTTGGTTTCTGGACCAGCATGTAAAGAGCTTAGAAATCATACTCCCATCCTCCCCTTCCACCTCACCCCACCCCCCCTACCACCCATCCCCACCTGCCAAAAGATGACCAAAATGAAAACCAATAACTCTTGTTAGATCCATTAGAGAATTGAAGACATGGGCCAAACCCTGCCTCAACACTAGAAAGACAAATGCATAGAATGGCAGCTTACCAGAGCAGAAGCCACAGCTAGGACCAGCTACAGGCAGGAACACTTAAAGTGTAATTCTGGAGACTCAATTTGAGAGGTTAAAAAATCCTGCCCTTGGGGACCCAAACTTCCATAATTTTTACCTCAGTGAGCCACACAAAGTTCTCAGGGTCAATATCTAAGAAAAATTCCCTTGTGCTTCTGTCAGGAGAAAGAGAAAATTGTTGTTGTTATTGTTTTTGTACAGTCATTAAGTCGTGTCTGACTTGTTGCAACCCCATGGGCTTCATCATGCCAGGCTTCCCTGTTCTTCACTGTCCCCTGGAGTTTGCTCAAACTCATGCCCATTGACTCGGTGATGCCATCCAACCATCTCGTCCTCTGTCGCCCCCTTCTCATCCTGTCCTCAACCTTTTCCAGCATCAGAGTCTTTTCCAGTGAGTCAGCTCTTCACATCAGGTGGCCAAAGTACTGGAGCTTCAGCTTCTGCATCAGTCCTTCCAGTGAATATTCATGGTTGATTTCCTTTAGGATTAATTGGTTTGACCTTATTGCTGCCCAAGGGACTCTCAAGAATCTACTTTAGCATCATGGTTGAAAAGCATCACTTCTCCTCGCTCAGCGTGTTTATGGTCAAACTCTCACATCCAAAAATGACTACTGGAAAAGCCATAGTTTTGACACTATGGACCTTTGTCCGCAAAGTGATGTATCTGCTTTTTAATACACTGTCTAGATTTATCATAGATTTTTTCCCTAGGAGCAAGCTACTTTTAATGTCATGGCTGTAGTCACCGTCTGCAGTGATTTTCGAATCCAAAAATTACGTCTGTTGCTGTTTCCATTTATCCCCCATCTGTTTGCCATAAAGGGATGTAACTGGATGCCATGATCTGAATGTTTTCTGAATGTTGAATTTTAAGCCAGGTTTTTCACTCTCTTCTTTCACCTTCATTAAGATGCTCTTTAGTTCTTCTTCACTTTCTACCATTAGGGTAGTATTATCTGCATATCTGAGGTTGTTGATATATCTCCCAGCAGTCTTGATTCCAGCTTGTACTTCATCCAGCCCAGGATTTTGCATGATGTACTCTGAATATAGGTCAAATAAACAAGGTGACAATATACAGCCTTGTTGTACTCCTTCCCAATTTCAAACCAGTCTGTTATTCCATGTCCGGTTCTATCTGTTGCTTCTTGATCTGCAGGTTTCTCAGGAGGCAGGTAAGGTGGTCTGGTATTCCCATCTCTTGAAGAATTTCCACAGTTTGTTGTGATCCACACAGTCAAAGGCTTTAACTTAATCAATGAAGCAGAAGCAGATGTGTTTTTGGAATTCCCTTGCTTTTTCTATGACCCAGCAGATGTTGGAAATTTGATCTCTGGTTCTTCTACCTTTTCTAAATCCAGCTTGTACATCTGGAAGTTCTTGGTTCATGTACTGTTGAAGCGTAGCTTGAAGGATTTTGAGCTTTACCTTGCTAGCACGTGAAATGAGCGCAACTGTACAGTACTTTGAACATTCTTTGGCATTGCCTTTTTTGGGATTGGAATAAAAACTAACCTTTCCCAGTCCCATGGCCACTGCTGAGTTTTCCAATTTGCTAGCATATTGAGTGCTGCGCTTTAACAGCATCATCTTTTAGGATTTGAAATAGCTCAGCTGTAATTCCATCACCTCTACTAGCTTTGTTCATAGTAATGCTTCCTAAGGCCAACTTGACTTCACTCACTAGGATGTCTTGCTCTAGGTGAGTGACCACACCATCATGGTTATCTGGATCATGAAGATCTTTTTTGTATAGTTCTGCTGTGTATTCTTACCATCTCTTCTTTAGCTTTTGCTTCTGTTAAGTCCTTGCCATTTCTGTCCTTATTTGTCTTTGCATGAAATGTTCCCTTGGTATCTCCAATTTTCTTGAAGAGATCTCTAGTCTTTCCCATTCTTTTGTTTTCCTTTATTTCTTTGCATTGTTCATTTAAGAAGGCTTTCTTAACTCTCCTTGCTATTCTCTGGAACTCTGCATTCAGTTGGGTATATCTTTCTCTTTCTCCTTTGCCTTTCACTTCTCTTATTTTCTCAGCTATTGTAAGGCCTCCTCAGACAACCAGTTTGCCTTCTTGCATTGCTTTTTCTTTGGATGGTTTTGGTCACCATCTCCTGTACTATGTTATAAATCTCCATCCATAGTTCTTCAGGCACTCTGTCTACCAGATCTAATCCCTTGAATGTATTCATCATCTCTACTGTGTAATCATAAGGGATTTGATTTATGTCATACCTGAATGTTCTGAGATTCCCTGGTGGCTCAGATGGTATAGAATTTGCCTGCTATGCAAGAGACCTGAGTTCCATCCCTGGGTCAGGAAGATCCACTGGAAAAGGAAATGGCAACCCACTTAGGTATTCTTGCCTGGAAAATCCCATGGACGGAAGAGCCTGGTGGGCTACATTCCATAGGGTCGCAAAGAGCTGGACATGACTGAGTGGCCTCACTTTCACATACATACCTGAGTGGTCTAGTGGTTTTCCCTATTGACTTCAATTTAAGCCTGAATAAGGGGGAAAATAAACATTTTCAAATACTCCCAGAGCTACTGTTCTCCTTAACAAAGGCCTGCCCTCGAGGGAAATTATTTTACCAAAATGTAAGCAACTTTGTTTTTACCAGAGCCTGACTGACTTGATGGAAATGAGATATCCAGCTCGAGCCCTCTCCAGTCCTCCTGCCTCACCTATGAGGATGGATTGGAGGTAGAGAAGCACTTATGAAAGTCACAGCCCAGGGTCATAGACTCACTGAAAACTGAGACCTAATCACAGGACTGGAGAGCACTTACCCTCCCTTTACATCTTACCACCACATCAATCAGGTTCCTGTATAACAACAGGGGATTACCTGAGCAAGGTAAAGGAAACCCAAAAATAACCGAAGAAACAATAACAAGGACATGAGAGGAAATTTTAGCCACTGACACCTACAGTTACAGTAACCAGTAAATGCAATCCAATTCATAGCCAGGTAAACATAAAAACTAAAGGCCTGTTTATCTTAGTTCTTTTCGCTCGAAACATCAGCTCCAGCTTTCAACAGAAAATTACAGGACATGCTAAAAGGCAAAAAAGAAAAAAGAAAAACTGTACTTTGAATAGACAAAACATTAGACCCAGACTCAGTTATGACAGATTTTGTCATTATAAGGCTAGGAATTTAAGGTAATATGATAAATATCCTAAGGGCTCAAATGAAAAAAAAAATTGAAATGCTAGAAAGCAAAAACACCATTAACAGAAATGAAGAATGCCTTTGATTGGCTCAGCAGCAGCTTGGACATGGTCAAGGATAGAATCAGTGAGCTCAAAGATGTGAATAGAAACTTCCCCAAAAAAAGAAAGTGAAAAAGGAATACAAAATATAGTATGTCTTAATGAATATTCAGGTATGAATTGCTACACTAATGGCCACAATGACTTATGATAGTCTTGTTCCACATTCACTCTGCTTAACCAAGGGGACATCAGCAAACATGATACAAAGAGAGCCTTGACTTTGAGACCTCCCTTTTTAGAATGCTGCCCTGAAGTCTGCCCAGTCTAGTCACCTTAAGAATGAAAGATTGTAAAGAGAGACGCCTACTCAGGCATTCCAACTGACCTGCCAGCTGACTGCAACCATGTAAGTCCAGCCAATCCACAGAGTCATGAGAAATAAAATGGTTAGGGTTGTAAGCCACTAACCTTTGAGCTGGCTTGTTATATAATAACAAATAATCACTAAAAATAATGTATTCTGTTTGCTTAAGAGCCAAATATGAAAGATTACAGAAATGGACCTATCAACATTATTAAAAAGGTATGTTTGGGAAGTACAGTAAATACTAGTGCATTTGAATAGACAGTAAAAGGAAAGAAGTATGAAGAAGGAGAAAATGAAAACTTCAGAGTTTAAGAGAACATGCTTACTGATATTCACAATTTTAATCACATCCTCTAGGCAAAAGGTACATGTGAAAAAAGTGACTTTAGTAAAGGAAAATTTATAAGGTATTTTTGGGTTTTGTGTCTATTGATGGCCAAGAATTGCATCTACCTCTCTGCAAGATGACTAACATGTGACATCTACCTACTCTAATAAACATTTACTTTTAAGTCACATTTCATTAAATAATAACCTATCTTGCAATTTGAAACTAAAAAATGGCTGCCGCTCACCTTTGGTTTATAAAGTAGTCATGTGTCTTTTATCCCTGTATCAGAACTATGAATATGAATAAACCCTTCTGGTTTTCATCACCACCAAAAAAAGAGTTTATAGCAAAACTCTGTGACCTGTTGATTTGCCTCTCAAAGGGGTGTAGATCTCCAGCTTGAAAAATAAAATGCACTAAAGCACAAGTCAAGCTATTCCCATTTAGCTCATTTATACCACATTGTCCACTTTGGAAATCAGAGTTTTATCTTTTTAATCCAAAGAATGACAGCTGAAATATAATAGCACATAATCTCAGGAAGGTTTACCTCCTTTATACAACTCTGTAAAGGACCACAGACCATTAAATTAGACCTCCACAGGCAATAACACCCAGTGCAGTTCAGCTTTATGAGAGCTGTGGATATGTTTTATTGTTTCCCTTTGCATTCTTTTTTCATGCATTGACAATGGCTTTTATCATTCCTTCATTAGATGCCTGTGTACATTAGGTTCTAGGAAAGCAGTTATCAAAATCAAACTACTCAGTTACTTAAGAAGCTAATGAGCCATTAATTCCACTCTTACTTATATTCCCAAGAGAGTCTAAAATGTATGTCACACAAAAATTTCTACATGGATATTCACAGCATAATATTCATATTCATAATAGCCAAAAAGTCTAATAAACAAACCAAATGTCCATGAACTGGTAACTGAATAAACAAAATGTGGCATATCAGTACAATGGAAAATTATCCCATTAAAAACATGAAACATGCTGTGACCTGGATGAACCTTGTAAAACATTATCCCAAGTGAAAGAACTGAAGTGAAGGAAACCAGATACAAAAGGCTTCGATTCTGTTTACATTAAATGTCTAGAAAAGGCAAATCTGTAGAAACAGAAAGGAACTGGCAGTCTGGGATACCAAGAACTGGGCTGGAGAAGAAATGGGAAGTGACTGCTAATGGGTACAGGGTTCCTTTTAGGAGTGATAAAAATGTTCTGGAACTAGTGGTGACAGTTGTACAACCTTGTAACTAGAATAAAAGCCACTGAATTGTGTGCTTGAAATTGGTGAACTTTAAAGTACATGTGAACTATGTATCAGTTTAACAAAAGAAAAGGAAGGAAAATACTCACATTCTAAATTTATAATTGGAAAGCAGGTTGATAGGTAAAGCTTGAATCAGGATTTAGGCTTCCTCATTTATTCCAAAAGAGAAATCAAAAACTTCTATGAAAAACTGGTGTTACAGTGTTTTTCAGGAACTAATATCAAGTTGAAATTCAGCCTAAGAAAAAAACAGAAAACATGAGGAATAATCAAAATAACAAGTAACATTAGTATAGTGCTTTGCAGTTTTTAAAGCACTTTTATATACATTAAAAGTTCTATTGTAATTACCTCATAAAACCTGTTCAGTAAGTGGTATTGTAGTTCTAATTTTATAGATGAGGAAACATTCAAGTTATATTTTTCTGTTGTTATATCTTTAAGCACCCCCAAGTCAAGATTTGGCTTTTTCATCTCTGTTAAAGGCCTACAATGTACATTCAACAAATGTTGAGGTGAATGAATAAACAGATAAATTAAGGCTTAGAGAAGGTAAGGAACTTTCTAAAAATCAAGCAAAGCAGGGTCCACTACCATCTTTGGCATTCAAATCCTGTGTGCTTTCCATCATATTACATCACAGGTCTCCTGTGTTAAGGAAAATATTTGTTCAAGTTCCAACCTTTAAGCGGGTATCAAAGTTATTTTAATTCAAAGCCAAAATGGAGGTCTTCAACAGCAATCATTTATATGGCATATTACTAAACCTCAAGAAAAACTAAACAGTTGTACACATTATATTTGTTATTTACTACCAAACCTTCAGGTAAGTAAAGCAGACATTTACCAGATGCCTGATATGTGTCAGCCACTATGTGAGCCCTGGTAATGGGGCATTCAGTTCAGTTCAGTTGCTCAGTCATGCCCAACTCTTTGTGACCCCATGGACTGCAGCATGCCAGGCTTCCCTGTCCATCACCAACTCCTGAAGCTTGTGCAAACTCATGTCCGTCAAGTTGGTGATGCCATCCAACCATCTCTTCTTCTGTCATTTCCTTCTCCTCCTGCTGTCAATCCTTCACAGCATCAGGGTCTTTTCAAATGAGTCAGTTCTTCGCATCAGGTAGCCAAGGTATTGGAGCTTCAGCTTCAGCATTAGTCCTTCCAATGAATATTCAGGACTGATTTCCTTTAGGATTGACTGGTCTGATCTCCTCGCAGTCCAAGGGACTCACAAGAGTCTTCTCTAACACCACAGTTCAAAAGCATCAATTCTTCAACACTCAGCTTTCTAAATTTATGGTCCAACTCTCACATCCATACATGACTAATTGAAAAACCTCCGGCAAAGTAATGTCTTTGAGTTTTAAGCCTGTCACTATTTCCATTGTTTCCCCATCTATTTGCCATGAAGTGATGGGACCGGATGCTATGATCTTAGTCTTTTGAATGTTGCATTTTAAGCCAGCTTTCTTACTCTCCTCTGTGGAATGGGGCATACACATGAAGATGTCACTAGATTGGAAACACCTAAGCACCTGTTCTTTTTATTTTTTTTTCATCTTTAAATCATTTTACTGTTTATACTGTAGTCACATTTGAATTGGCAGAACTGTTCCCATGACAGACCAGAGACTTGTTATTCAAGGAAAAATAAGTGAAGGTTTTCCTAAAGCTTAAGGAGAGACGTCCCATAGTAACTACCACAAGAATGGCTGTAGCAGTCTCAGACAATGGTGCCAAGGTGTGTGAGCAGGGAGGAACAAAGGGTGCTCCAGAGTAGCTGGCCTACAAATGTGTGTTGGCCTGAGAGCACTGCTGCTTCCTGAAGGGATTTTCTTATGATGTTATTTTTTAAATAATGAAAGTATGATAATACATTTTCAGGAGATTTGGAAAATACAGAACAAAGTTACATATAGTTTCACTATATATTACAATTATGTTTTAGGTAGATAAATGAAGGTTTTTAGTTGGAGTTTCAATATCAAACTCTCAAAAATTAATAGAATGAATATACAGAAAAGTAGAAAGATACAGTAGGCCTGAAAAGCACCGTGAACCAATTCAACATAATTAAGACTTCTACAGCTTTCACACAACAGTGGGATGCAAATTCTATTCAAGTTCCCATAGACTGTAAACTGGGGTACACTGGAACGTATCCAGGGACATAAAACAAGGTACCAAATGTGATGGTCTAAAGGCACTGAAATCATACAGAGCCTGTCCAGTTACCATTGTGGAATTATGTTAGAAATCAGTATCAAAAGATATTTGAAAATAACCTCCATATTTTCAAGTACAATATGACATTTACCAAGAGAGATCTTTGACTTAGCCATTGAAAGCCTCAAACTCAGAAGACTGAAAAAAAAAAAAAGGTGATTGCAGAGAAGAAAGCATTTTATCAAAATGTGAAATTAATATCAAAGATACTTTTTTAAAACCCAGGTATTTGGAAATTAAATGTCCACTTTTAAATGATGGGTTTATCTAAGAAGCCAGAACAAAGAAAATTAGAAAATATTTGTAACGGAATAAAAATGAAAAGAGAATTTACCAGAATTTGTTGCATGCAGCTGAAGCTGCTTAATGCAATTAAATACCATTTGGAATCTTGAATAAGGTATGAAAACAAATAATGGACTCAAGCATAAAATTTTGTGAAATTTGAATAAAATCTATACTTTAATAATACTGTATCACATGTTAATTTACTTTTTTTTCTATGACATAGTATATTTCTCCATATTCTCAGAACTGGACTAGAAGTTTCAAGCCTCATTCAAAAAAAACATTTTTTAACCACTAAAATAAACTTTCTAGGCTTTCAGCAGGAATATTAGATGCCAAAATACATGGAACTATATCAAAGTTTTGAGTGAATATAAATTAGAAATCTAGCATTCTATTCATTCTAAGTCAAACAAGTGGAATTCTAAATATCATAAATTTTTAAAGCCAGGCAAAAATTCATTAAGTTTTCTAAAATATACATACTATTTATGTATATGTGTATATACAAAAGCTTTTCTACTGTGATTGATAAAGACCTAAGTACCTGTTCTTATGGAGCTATTTCCAGGCTAGTAAGATATTCTTCTACATGTTTCATCATTTTATCTTTGTCAGTTATCTAGAAGCTGGGTTCAGATACAAGTCAGAATACTCCAAAGGATAGTCAGTGGATTCCTTTACTCTCCATTAAGAGCCCCCCTTTGACTACAAGGAAAAGAAGCCAACCATTACAGTTACATTAAATTAACATGTGTCTTAGATTTATAATTTGATCACAAATTGATTAAGGTGATTCTCCAATCAACAGAGTACTTGATATATATAGCAGGTGCTTAATATCTATAGAACAAACAAGCTAATTAATCACAGGCTTTGATAAGTAAATGATTAGTGAGAATCCATTTACACTTGAACCTAGGTTTTCTAAAAGTCAAAAAAAAAATTTTGTCTTAGTCATATAAACCAGTAGAAAATTTTACCATCAAGCAGAAAACTGCTTCATTTGTACTTTCTGTGTGAGTTGCCATACATTTAATTTAAATCAATGAATTTTAAGACAGAAATAAGAAGACAAGCTATGATTTAGTGAATGTTTTAAATGTTAAGTGTCTGTAGCCAAATTTTAACAGTAAACACCAATATTTTTATTCTCAGTCAAAATTTTTTGGCTTCTCTTTCCAAATCTATGCTGTCCTCTTTTTTTCCCCATTTCTGAATTCTGGTGTCACATTAGAATATGATGTTAAGAAGCACAGATAGGTTTAGCCTGTTGACAATAAGTAGCCTTTCTTATGACTGTGTTCTATATATAGGAATTAGCTGTCTCCCTAAAACTGACTAAATACTTCAGCAATGAATTTAAATATTCAAAATCATCACTGTTTTAATACATTTTATCAGTTTTCTTTGACTGCTCTTCTATCTTTGTTGATAATTTATTATTTAAAAAGTGGTCATCTGTATATTACTGGAAATCATCCTATTATATCAGCTATGGTATTTTAAATTGTCCAGAAATTTGGGGCAGTGGGGTCTCAGATCAACTCAAATGTTTTTTTAAGCCACAAAGTTCACCTTAGATTTTGTAATTAATTTCACATAATTAGAATATATATATATATATATATGTAACATCTGACATAGAGATTCTTTTCTGTGAAGTTCACAGATAAGTTATTTGAAACTTTTAAAATTAAAATATCAGAAAAAAGATTATATTATCATAGTAGATTATAAATAATTTCATTGTTAGACTTTTTCTGGCTAGGATATCTGATTCGATTAACATTTACAAATGCTATGTTGACTGGAATGACTACATAAAAAATGTTACATATTTCCAGATCATATCCTAGGACCCCACAAATATAGAGATCCAAACAGTGAAAGAAATGAACAATGGGCGTTGGTGGTAGACGGGGGTGTTATTTTGTCATTATATAGAGCATTTTATAGAGCAGTAAGACAAATATCAATGCTTTTCTTCCAACTGAATAAAAGGATCACAAGTAATGAAAACAGTGTGGAATTTGGAATTAAGCTGCCAAAGTGAAAATCCCAGCTCCACCATTTAGTAACTATGTAGTTTTGATCAAAACGTTTGACCTCTTGATTTCCTCACAATAAAGATAATTGATACTGTAAATGCTTTTTATGTATTATTATAAATTGTTCAAAATTCTTATTTATAACTGATACTTTACCTTTAAGTAGACTGTCTTTCTGTACTGGTATCTATGTGGTATAAATTGATACAGTATTTTTGAATCAATATTTTACAGATCTCAGGTCTGACACATGTGGAGGGTAAAAGTTCTTTCATTGATTCCTTCATTCATTGAACAAATATGTACTGAGTGCCTAACATATGTTAGACCAATTCTAGACTCTTTAGGTAGGTTAATAAAACAGACCAATTTCTTGACCCTCGTAGAGATTACATTCTAGTAGGTGAAAACAGGCAATAAATCATATAAATAAATAGTTATGATAAGTTACTTAATACTATGTAATGGTTAAGAGGTGATATCTACTCTGGGGGGAATAAAGCAGGGTAAGAAGGATAGAGGAGTCATCAGATTTATGTATGGTGGTCAGAATGGGCTTCTTTGAGAAAATGTCATTTGAACAAAGATTTGAAGACTATAAGGGAATCACACATGGTTATTTTAAAGAATATTCCAGGTAGAGAAGAAAGCCAGAGCAGAAGCCCTAAGGTGTTCCTGGAATCTCCATGGAACAGTGAGTGAAGAGACCCATGTCTTGGAGTAGAATGAAGGAAGGAGATTTAAGGAGTAGAAGATGAAATCTGAGTTAAATGAGGGAATGTGAACTAAGTGAAACAGTAGAGGATAGGAAGAACAACAGCTAACACAGGGAAACTGATCAGAAAACTATTTTAAAAAATTCTGATTAGAAATGATGGTGCCTTTGACCAAGGTAATAGCCATGGAGGTAGAAATAAGTGTTTGGACTGTGGATGTTTGGGGACTGTGTATGGGCCAGTGGTGAAGAGTCTGCCTGCAGTGCAGGAGCTGCAGGAGACTCGGGTTCTATCCCTAAGGTTGGGAAGATCTCCTGGAGGAGGACATGGCAACCCATTCCAGTATTCCTGCCTGGAAAATCCCACCGACAGAGGAGCCTGGAGAGCTACAGTCCATAGGGTCACAAAGAATCTGGCACAACTGAGCATGCACACACAGTGTTTTTAAAACATGGAAGTAAGAGATACTGAGCTTAAAACATGGAATAATAGGTTGGATATAAGAACTTAAGAGTTCAAGGATTGTAATTCTAAGCTGGAGTTATACGTTTGGGAGTGTTAGGGACTGACCTAAGTAAGTTGGCCACACAAACTCTTAGGTTCTTTTTGAGCTAAGTTCAGTCAAGGAATTCATTGTCACCAACGATTAGCAGCAACTTTCCTTACATGAAAGAAAATCTCAAACCAATTTTGTGCAAATAAAGATGTTAAATATAGATTCATTGCCAAGTGGACACAAAATTGTTAATATAAAATTTTACATTACTTTGGATAAATGGTTCATTCATGGCAGATGAGACTATATATTAGTAAAATTAGAAAATATTTGGAGAAGAATGAAAACAAATGTAGCATACCAGAACTTACGGGATGCTGCAAAAGCAGTAAGTACTCAGAATTTTATGGCAGTAGAACTGTGTTAAAAACAAGAACACCAAGTCAACAACCTAACTTTAGACCTTAAGGAACTTGAAAAAGAAGAGCAAACTAAACCTAGAGCTAGTAAAAGGAAGGAAACAATAAAGATTCAAGCAGAGATAAATGAAATAAAGTGAAAAACAGTAGAGAGAATCACAGAAATCAAAAGTTCGTTTTTTGGAAAACCAACAAAGTTGACACTCCTTTAGCTAGGCATAAGAAGAAAAAAAGACACAAATGAACAAGGGGACATTACTACCAACCTTGCAAAAAATGAAAGGATTATAAGTGAAACCATTAACAAATTAATACATCAACAAATTAATTTAGATGAAGTGGGAAAAAAATTTAACAGACACTCATTGGAAGGACTGATGCTGAAGCTGAAACTCCAATACTTTGGCCACCTGATGTGAAGAACTGACTTACTTGAAAAGACCCTGATGCTGGGAAAGATTGAAGGCAGGAGGAGGAGAGGACAGACGATGAGATGGTTAGATGGTATCACCAACACAATGGATAGACATGAGTTTGAGTAAGCTCTGGGAGCTGGTGATGGACAGGGAGGCCTGGAGTGCTGCAGTACATGGAGTTGCAAAGAGTCAGACACGACTGAGCAACTGAACTGAACTGATGCCTATATTGATGCAGAAAGAAATAGAAAATCTCAACAGACCTAAACTGAATCAGTCATCAAAAGCCTCCAAACAGAAAAATCAAGGATCAGATAGATGGCTTACTGTTGAAGTCTTCAAACCATTAAAAGAAAAGTTAGCATGAATCCCACCCACACTCTTCTAAGAACTAGAAAAGGAGGGAACATTTCCTAACACATTCTGTGAGGCTGGTATTACATACATACCAAGCCAAATAAAGATGTCACAATAAAACAAAAACTACAGACCAGTATTGCACATGAATATTGATGTAAAAATCTTCAGCAAAATGCTTACAAGCCAAATCTAACAGGACATTATAATAAACTGATCAGTTTGTCCCAGGAATGCAAAGGTTGTTCACATAAGAAAAGTCAGTTAATCCATCCCAGTTATAGAACTGAGGGAAAAGAACAAATGATCCTCTCATGTGTTTTCATAGGAAAACCATTTAACAAAATTCAGTACCTTTTCTTGATTTAAGAAAAATCAAAAACAAAAAACTTGGAGTAGATGAGAACTTGCTTATCTTTCATAAATATAAAGGTCATTTATGAAAAACCCACAGCTGACATCATCCTCATTGGTAAAAAATGGAAAATATTCCCCCTAAGGTTAAGAATAAGACAAGGATGGCCACCTTCACTACTGCTATTCAACTTTGACTGGAATTCCTGGATAGAGAAATTAGGTGAGAAAAAAAAAGAAAAAGCATCCAAATTAGACAACAAAAAGTGAAACTTTTTTCACTTTTTGCAGATACTATGATTCTGTATGGAAAACCTCTTAGAATGCACACACAAGAAAAACCTCCAGAGCTAATAGATGTATTCTGCAAAGTTGTGGAGTAAAAGGTCAACATCCCTAAATTAGCTGTGAGCAATTCAAAACAGAAATCTTTTTAAATTGTTCAATTTACAGCAACTCCAGAAGAATAAATAGGGATAAATTTAACCAAGGAAGTGAAAGACTTATACACTGAAAACTATAAAACATTGCTGAAAGAAATTAAATAAGACCTAATAAATGGAAAGACATCCCATGTTCATGGATTAAAACACTTAATAATGTTAAGATAGTCATATTCACCAAAGTGCTCTATATATCCAGTGCAATCCTGCAGTCAAAATTCCAGTGCTCATTTTTTGCAGAAATGGAAAAGGCAAAGTTCAAACTCATAAAAAATAGCAAAGGGCCCTGAAAAGTCAAAACAATATTGAGAAAGTAAAACAAAGAAGAGGAGCTTATACTCCCCAAGTTTAAAACTTACTTAATCAACTGTGTGGGGCTGGCATAAAGGTAGACATAGAGACCACTGGAACAACTGAGAATCCAAAAATAAATACAAATATCTGTGGACAATTAACTTTGACAACAATGGTGCCAAGGCACCATTAAATGGATATGATGCACCATTAAGTGGATATGATGCCAAGGCAGGTAAAAACCCAGGTAAGACAGTAGGTGCTGAGAGAGGGAATCAGAGGGCAGACAGACTTAAAAACCACAGTCCTGGACATCTAGCCAGTCTGATCACACAGACCACAGCCTTGTCTAACTCAGTGAAACTAAGCCATGCTGTGTGGGGCCATCCAAGACAGACAGGTCAAGGTGGAGAGGTCTGACAGAATGTGGTCCACTGGAGAAGGGCATGGCAAACCACTTCAGTATTCTTGCCTTGAGAACCCCATGAACAATATCAAAATGCAAAAAAATAGGACAGTGAAAGATGAACTCCCCAGGTCGGTAGGTGCCCAATATGCTACTGAAGATCAGTGGAGAAATAACTCCAGAAACAATGAAGGGATGGAGTCAAAGCAAAAACAATACCTAATTGTGGATGTGACTGGTGATAGAAGCAAGATCCGGTGCTGTTAAGAACAATATTGCATAGGAACCTGGAATGTTAGGTCCATGAATCAAGGCAAATTTGAAGTGGTCAAACAGGAAATGGCAAGAGTGAACATCAACATTCTAGCAATCAGCGAACTAAGATGGACTGGAATGGGTGAATTTAACTCAGATGACCATTATATCTACTACTGTGGGCAGGAATCCCTTAGAAGAAATGGAGTAGCCATCATGGTCAACAAAAGAGTCCGAAATGCAGTACCTGGATGCAATCTCAAAAATGACAGAATGATCTCTGTTCGTTTCCAAGGCAAACCATTCAACATCACGGTAATCCAAGTCTATGCCCCGACCAGTAACACTGAAGAAGCTGAAGTTGAATGGTTCTATGAGGACCTGCAAGACCATCTAGCACTAACACCCAGAAAAGATGTCCTTTTCATTATAGGGGACTGGAATGCAAAAGTAGGAAGTCAAGAAACACCTGGAATAACAGGCAAAATTTGGCCTTGGAGTACAGAATGAAGCAGGGCAAAGACAGAGTTTTGCCAAGAGAATGCACTGGTCATAGCAAACATCTTCTTCCAACAACACAAGAGAAGACTCTACACATGGATGTCACCAGATAGTCAACACCGAAATCAGACTGATTATATTCTTTACAGCTAAAGATGGAGAAGCTTTATACAGTCAGCAAGACCAGGAGCTGACTGTAGCTCATGAACTCCTTATAGCCAAATTCAGACTTAAATTGAAGAAAGTGGGGAAAACCACTAGACAGTTCAGGTTGACCTAAATCAAATCCCTAGAGGGCCTGATGAATTACGGATGGAGGTTCATGACATAGTACAGAAGACAGGGATCAAGACCATCCCCAAGAAAAAGAAATGCAAAAAAGCAACAGGATGCTTGGGGCTGGTGCACTGGGATGACCCAGAGGGATGGTACAGGGAGGGAGGTGGCAGGAGGGTTCAGGATGGGAACACGTGTACACCTGTGGCAGATTCATGATGATGTATGGCAAAACCAATACAATATTGTAAAGTAATTAGCTTCCAATTAAAATAAATTTATTTTTTTTAATGACTGTCTAAGGCAGCCTTACAAATAGCTATGAAGAGAAGAGAAGTGAAAAGCAAAGGAGAAAAGGAAAGATACCCATTTGAATGCAGAATTCCAAAGAATAGCAAGGAAAGATATGAAAGCCTTCCTTAGTGATCAATGCAAAGAAATAGAGGAAAATAGAATGGGAAAGACCGGAGAATTCCTCAAGGAAATTAGAGATACCAGAACATTTCATGCAAAGATGAGCTCAATAAAGGACAGAAATGGTATGGACCTAACAGAAGCAAAAGATATTAAGAAGAGGTGGCAAGAATACACAGAAGAACTGTACAAAAATGATCTTCACGACCCATATAATCACGATGGTGTGATCACTCACCTAAAGCCAGACATCCTAGAATGTGAAGGCAAGTGGGCCTTAGGAAGCATCACTATGAACAAAGCTAGTGGATGTGATGGAATTCCAGTTGAGCTATTTCAAATCCTGAAATATGATGCTGTGGAAGTGCTGCACTCAATACGCCAGCAAGTTTGGAAAACTCAGCAGTGGCCACAGGACTGGAAAAGGTCAGTTTTCATTCCAATCCCAAAGAATGCTCAGACTACCACACAATTGGATTCATCTCACACACTAGTAAAGCAATGCTCAAAATTCTCCAAGCCATGCTTCAGCAGTACATGAACCATGAACTTCCAGATGTTCAGGCTGGTTTTAGAAAAGGCAGAAAAACCAGAGAGCTAATTGCCAACATCTGCCGAGTCATCGAAAAAGCAAGAGAGTTCCAGAAAAACATCTATTTCTGCTTTACTGACTATGCCAAAGCCTTTACTGTGTGGATCACAATAAATTGTGGAAAATTCTGAAAGATATGGGAATACCAGACCACCTGACCTGCCTCTTGAGAAACCTGTATGCAGGTCAGGAAGCAACAGTTAGAACTAGACATGGAAAAACAGACTGGTTCCGATAGGAAAAGGCGTACATCAAGGCTGTATATTGTCACCGTGCTTATTTAACTTCTATGCAGAGTACATCATGAGAAACGCTGGCCTTGAAGAAGCACAAGCTGGAATCAAGATTGCCGGGAGAAATATCAGTAACCTCAGATATGCAGATGACACCACCCTTATCGCAGAAAGCGAAGAACAACTGAAGAGCCTCTTGATAAAAGTGAAAGAGGAGAGTGAAAAAGTTGTCTTAAAGCTCAACATTTAGAAACCTAAGATCATGGCATCCGGTTCCATCACTTCGTGGCAAATAGATGGGGAAACAGCGGCTGACTTTTTTTTGGGGGGCGGGGGGGGCGGTGCTCCAGAAACACTGCAGATGGTGATTGCAGCCATGAAATTAAAAGACGCTTACTCCTTGGAAGGAAAGTTATGACCAACCTAGACAGCATACTAAAAAGCAGAGCCATTACTTTGTCAACAAAGGTCCGTCTAGTCAAGGCTATGGTTTTTCCAGTGGTCATGTATGGATGTGAGAGTTGGACTATAAAGAAAGCTGAGCACCAAAGAATTGATGCTTCTGAACTGTGGTGTTGGAGAAGACTCTTGAGAGTCCCTTGGACTGCAAGGAGATCCAACCAGTCCATCCTAAAGGAGATCAGTCCTCAGTGTTCATTGGAAGGACTGATGTTGAAGCTGAAACTCCAGTACTTTGGCTACCTCATGCAAAGAGCTGACTCATTTGAAAATACCCTGATGCTGGGAGAGATTGAGGGCAAGAGAAGGGGTCGAAAGAGGATGAGATGTTTGGATGGCATCACCGACTCGATGGACATGAGTTTGGGTAAACTCTGGGAGTTGGTGATGGACAGGGAGGCCTGGCGTGCTGTGGTTTATGGGGTTGCAGAGAGTCAGACATGACTGAATGACTGAACTGAACTGAAGCCAAGGCACCATTAAATGGATATGATGCAATCTCAAAATGTCAGAATCGTCTCAGTTTGCCATTCATCATCACAGTAATCCAGGTCTATTCCCCAACCACTGATGCCAAAGAAACTGACACTGACTGGTTCTATAAAGACCTACAACACCTTCTAGGAAAAAAGATGTCCTATTCATCATAAGGGATTGCAATGTAAATGTAGGAAGTCAAGAGATACCTGGAGTAACAGGCAAGTTTGGCCTTGGAATACAAAATTAAGTAGGGCATAGGGTAACAGTTTTCCCAGAAGAACACACTCGTAACAAACACCCTTTTCCTCCAACAACTCAAGAGATGATTCTACACATGGACATCACCAGATGGGCAATACAGAAATCAGATTGATTATATTCTTTGCAACCAAAGATGGAAAAACTCTATACAAAAACAAGACCTAGAGCTGACAATGGCTCAGATCATGAGCTCCTTATTGCAAAATTCAGGCTTAAATTGAATAAAGCAGGGAAAACCACTCAGCCTTCAGGTATGCTATGCTATGCTAAATCACTTAAGTCGTGTCCGATTCTGTGCTCCCCTGTCCCTGGGATTCTCCAGGCAAGAACACTGGAGTGGGTTGCCATTTCCTTCTCCAATGCACGAAGGTGAAAAGTGAAAGTGAAGTCGCTCAATCGTGTCCGACCCTCAGCGACCCCATGGACTGCAGCCTACCAGGGTCCTCTGTCCATGGGATTTTCCAGGCAAGAGTACTGGAGTGGGGTGCCATTGCCTTCTCCACCTTCAGGTATGACCTAAATCAAATCTCTTATGATTTTTCAGTGGAAGTGATGAATAGATTGATGGCATTAGACCTGGTAGACAGGGACTGAAGAACTATGGATGGAGGTATGTACTCTGTACAGGAGGCACTGACCAAAACCAACCTAAAGAAAAAGAAATGCAAGAGGGCCAAGTGATTGTCTGAGGAGGCTTTACAGATAGCTAAGAAAAGAAGAAACATGAAAGGCAAGGGAGAAAGGGAAAGATATAGCCTACTCAATGCTTGGAAAAGCCCCAAATGGTGGAGTAGAAGGATATGTGCTTATCTTCCCCTTCAAGAACAAAATCGCAAGTAGCTGTTGAACAGCCATCAACAGGAGGACATTGAAACCCACCATAAAAAATACCCCACATCCAAGAACAAAGGAGAAGCTGCCACAAGATGGAAGGAGGGGGTACATTCACATTAAAGTCAAATCCTATACCCACCGGGTGGGCGACCCACAAACTGGAGAACAATAATACCAAAGAAGTTCTCATACTGTTGCAATGGTTCAAGGCCCCACATCAGACTTTCCAACATAGGGATCTGGCAAATAGACTGGGAATCCCCAGGAAATCTGACTTTGAAGGCCAGCAGGATTTACTTACAGAACTTACATAGGACTAGGAGAAAGAGAGACTCTTTGAGGGCACAAACCAAACTTTGTGTGCACCAGTAGCCAAGAGAAAGGAGCAGTGACCCCACAGGAGAATGAGACAGACCTGTTTGTGCGTGTTTGAGGGTCTTTTGCAGAGGCATGTGCTGCCAGTAGTTTTCCACAGGGACAAGGGCACTGGCAGCAGCAGTCCTGGGAGGCACATGTTGGCATAAGTCCTTTTGGAGGTCGCCATTAGCCCTACAGCAGAGCCTGTAGACTCCAGGACTGGGTCTTCTCTGGCCAAACAACTAACAAGGAGGGAGCACAGCCTCACCCATCAGCATGCAATTGGATTAAAGATTTACTGAGCATGGCTTTGTCCACCAGTTCAATTCAGTTGCTCAGTCGTGTCCAGCTCTTTGTGACCCCATGGACTGCAGCATGCCAGGCCTCCCTGTCCATCACCAACTTCCAGAGTTTACTCAAACTCATGTCCGTTGAGTTGATGTTGCCATCCAACCATCTCATCTTCTCTCATCCCCTTCTCCTCCTGCCTTCAATCTTTCCCAGCATCAGAGTCTTTTCAAATGAGTCGGTCCACCAGAGCAAGAGCCAGTTTTCCCCACTTCACATCAGGAAGCTTGCACATGCCTCTTATCCTCATTCGTCAGAAGGCAGACAGAAGAAACAAGAACTACAGTCCACAGCCTCCAGAATCAAAACCACAATCACAGAAAACTAACCAAAATGATCACATGGATCACAGACGTGTGTACTCAATGACGCTATGAGCCATGTCATGCAGGGCCACTCAAGATGGAGAGTCATGGTGGAGAGTTCTCACAAAACATGGTCTGCTGCATAAGGGAAATGTCAAACTGCTCCAGTATTACCTCAAGAACCCTCATGAACAGTATGAAAAGGCAGAAAGGCATGACACAGGAAGATGAGACCCCCCTCCCCTAGTTGGTAGCTGTGCAGTATAATACTGGAGAAGAGTGGAGAAATAGCTCCAGGAAGAATGAAGAGGCTGAGCCAAAGCAGAAATGACACTCAGTTGTGGATGTATCTGGCAGTGAAAGTAAAGTATAATGCTGTAAAGAACAATATTGCATTGGAACCCGGAATGTTAGGTCTACAAGTCAAGGTAAATTGGATGTGGTCAAGCAGTACATGGCAAGAGCGAACATCAACATCTTAGGAATCAGTGAACTAAAACCAAAGAAGATATACAGATGACTAACAAGGAAAGACATTCAACATCATTGGTCATGAAGGAAGTGCAAATCAAACCACAGAATTACCACTTTACAGTCATTAGGATGGCTTTAATGAAAAAAGAACAAGTGTCAATGAGGATGAAAATATAGGAACTCTCATTCATTGCTAGTGAACATGTAAAATGGCAATTTCTTAAAAAATTAAACAATTACCATATGATTCAGCAGTTTCATTGCTAGTGTAATAAATAGCCAAAGGAAACTGAAATCAGGGTCTCAAAGTGGTATCTGTACATCCATTTTCATAGCAGCATTACTCAGCCAAAAAGTGGAGTCAAGCCAAATGTCTATATGTAGATAAATGGATAAGCAAAGTATTAATATACAAGGAATATGAGGCTTCCCAGGTGGTGCTAGTGGAAAAGAACCTGCCTGCCAATTCAGGATACTAGAGATAAAGGTTTGATCCCTGGGTTGGGAAGATCCCCTGGAGGGGAAGATCCCCTGGTGGAGAACATGGCAAGCCACTCCAGTACTCTTGGCTGGAGAATCCCATGGACAAAGGAGGCTGGTGGGCTACAGTCCATAGGTTTGCAAAGAGTTGGACACAACTGAAAGCGACTTTGCACACACGTGCACACACACAAGGAATATTATTCAACCATACAAAGGAACAAAGCACTGATAACTTGCTATAGTTTATTGTAAGTGAAAAAAGGCAGACACAAATAATCATGTCTTATATGACACATGTGGAAGAGACAAATCCATAGAGACTGAAAGCATATTTGAGAACACCAGGGGAGAAGGCAATAAGGAGCTATTACTTATATGAGTATGGAGATTAATGAGAGCTGTGGTTATACAACATTGTGAATAAAGGCCACATGATTTTATACTTTAAAATGGTTAAGTGTGCATTTTATGAATTTCACCTCAAAAAAACAATAAAAGAATAGAGTGAAAAGGGTGCTTTCATTAAAAACTAGCGTTTGTGTAAAGCAGTACAATCTATTTTTAGAAATCAGGTTTTCCCTTACATGTATTCATCCACATGTCCCAACACCATTTGTTGAAATGATTGACCCAATAAATGCTCCATCCTCTGGTATTCCGTGTATAGGAATGTAAGAAAATAATTTGGATGCAGACAAATATTAGGATGCAGAGGTGTTCACTAAAGCATTGTTTATAATAATGAATATTAGGAGAAATCCTTAATATCCAACAGTAAATATTAATTTTAAATTATGGAATAAGAGGATACTATGTAAACAATGAAGTTATGTTTCTTATAATATTTGTGTAGATACACTTTTATAAAAATAATTTTTAAAGGCTTGTGTAATGTCTGTCTTTTAACTGTTATCTTTGGTTTTATTTTAATGGTATTTCAGTGTTCCAATAATCTTTCTCTCCGCATAGCTATTTTTAAAGAATTTTAATAACATGAAAATATTTATGAAATAACATTGAGTGGAGAGCAGTAATATTAAATTGTGTTAATGTGTTTACTTGTTCATGCACATGCCTAGGCAGAAAATTACATGATTAAAAGTATGATAAAATTTTTTTTAAGTATGCTAAAATATGTCTTCATTTTGAGATTTTTTGATAATTTATTTTCATTATTCTTTTTAATAGTTTTTAAGTTTTCTTATGAAATACACAGTTTTATTTGGAATTTATGGTCTATGATCTTCTTAACAGTATTGATAAATCTTTTTTGGTTCTTTTCAGTGAGGTAGTTATAGAGAAATGGTTTATAAGTCTAGTTTGATGTCTATTAAGTCAGTCTTTGCTAAGTATAATGAAATATGTATATGTTTAACATTTACTTTAACAATGTTTACTATATTTGAGGCACTCTTTTAAGCATTATCATTCAATCAGCTAAGTCTACAAGGCAAAGTAATTTCATACCCCTTGCAATTAACTCTATTGCTTTATAGTTTTACATACATAAACTTTATTAAGTTATCCTAAATTCACTGTTCCTTTTCATTATACCTTTCTCTTACTAACATACTGCTGCTAAGTCGCTTCAGTCGTGTCCAACTGTGCGACCCCACAGACGGTGGCCCACCAGGCTCCCCCATCCCTGGGACTCTCCAGGCAAGAACACTGGAGTGGGTTGCCATTTCCTTCTCCAATGCATCAAAGTGAAAGTGAAGTCACTCAGTCATGTCCAACTCTTATAAAAAATTAGATATATATATTTTCCAATGATTTCATATTTCTGGGTAACATTAGCAGATGTTTAGCAGAGTCCATAGCATATTATAGTATTTAGACATTAAGTAACCCCTGTCACTTTAAATAGTTTGTTTAATTATGTTGAAAATACCTAGCAAGTAAATAACAGTCTTTAAAAGTGAGCTATAATAGGAGAGATTGATTTTTGGAATGCCAGTGTAAGGACTTCATGAACCTGCTGTCCCCTCCCCCCACCAATAAGCAAACAAACAAAATTGCTGGCTAAATAACTAATATTAACTATTCCAGAACTCTGGAAATTAACCAAAGCCACAGAATGTTCCAAGCACTGTCTATCCAGGAGGAACTCCTGATACTTAAGACGGCAGGGTCTGGGGCATTTTAACTTGGACTGTCTCCATCCCACTTCCCCTGTCTATTAAATGGTGCAGCAGCCATAAGTAGCTAGTAGCCTCACAGTCAGTGGACGACTGACCTTTGGAGCCCCATTAAAATTCTCATCCCTATAACACTATCAGTATTTGTCTAAGCTATCAACTCCTTAGGAAATCTCCATTCTCAGAATGTTGGGGCTATCTGATTTGACTCAGAGTTCAGCCTAGCAGGGGGAAAAAAAGCCCAATCCCTCCAAGACATTACCAAAAACAATAGTGTGCTGGCAGAATCCCAGATGTAGTGAACAAAAGCCTGGCCAAAACATATAAGGAAGTCCCAAGGCACTCGACAACCATAGGCAAGTATAGGCAACTTTGAAATGCTGGAACATCTTCTTGGACATCTAAAAACATGCCTAGAAGGGAAACTACCTCATTCAAATACATAGCTTGATTATGCTACCTTGAGGCACTGCTCAAGCAAGAAATGAAAGCGAAAGCTATCTTATAAAAACACACATTTAAAAAAAGCAAACAGAAAATGTGCACACTGATGTTAGACTTAAGTTAAAAGAACCTGTAAATTGGCTATTATAAACATGTTCAAAGACCTAAAGGAAACTAGGATTAAAAAACCTAAAGTAAGCATGACAGCTGTGTCTCACTAAAAGAAGATACAAATAAGAAGTAAAGATCATTTTTAAAAATCAAATAGAAACTCTAGAGTTGAAAAGTACAATAACTGAATCAAAATTTTCTGTAGAGTACTCAACAACAGATTTGAGCTGGAAAAAGAATTGTTCAGTCGCTAAGTTGTGTCCAACTGTTTGTGACCTCGTGGACTGCAACACACCAGGCTTACGTATCCTTCACTACCTCCCAGAGTTTGCTCAAACTCAAGTCCATTGAGTTGGTGATGCCATCCAACCATCTTATCCTTTGTCATTCCCTTCTCCTCCGGCCCTCAATCTTCCCCAGCATCAGGATCTTTTCCAATGAATCAGCTCTTTGCATCAAGGGACCAAAGTATTGGAACTTGAGCTTCAGCAACAGTCCTTCCAGTGAATATTCAGTTCACTGGTTTCATCTCCTTGCAGTCCAGGGACTCTCAAGAGTCATCTCCAGCACCACAATTCAAAGCATCAATTCTTCAGCATTCAGCCTTGTTTATGGTCCAACTCTCATATCTGTACATGACTACTAGAAAAATCATAGCTTTGACTATATGCACCTTTGTCTATATGCATCACTATATGCAAAGTGATGTCTCTGCTTTTTAATACGCTAGTTAGGTTTGTCACAGCTTTCCTTCTAAGAAGCAAACTTTTTTTAGCAATCCTGAATATAGGTTAATTGCAAGTTTAGAGAAGAGAAGAAGGAGAAGGCAATGGCACCCCACTCCAGTACTCTTGCCTGGAAAATCCCATGGATGGAGGAGCCTGGTAGGCTGCAGTCCATGGGGTCGCTTGTTCTTGCTTGGAGAATCCCAGGGACGGCGGAGCCTGGTTGGCTGCTGTCTATGGGGTTGCACAGAGTCGGACACGACTGAAGCAACTTAGCAGCAGCAAGTTTAGAGAAAGAAAAAATAAACCTCAAAACCTGTGAAACCACCATCAAACATACCAATGTATGCATAAACAAGTCTTAAAAGAAAAAGAGGTCCATCTAGTCAAGGCTTTGGTTTTTCCAGTGGTCATGTATGAATATGAAAGTTGGACTGTGAAGAAAGCTGAGTGCCAAAGAATTGATGCTTTTGAACTGTGGTGTTGGAGAAGACTCTTGAGAGTCCCTTGGACTGCAAGGAGATCCAACCAGTCCATTCTAAAGGAGATCAGTCCTGGGTGTCCTTTGGAAGGACTGATGCTAAAGCTGAAACTCCAGTACTTCATGCGAAGAGTTGACTCATTGGAAAAGACTCTGATGCTGGGAGGGATTGGGGGCAGGAGGAGAAGGGGATGACAGAGGATGAGATGGCTGGATGGCATCACTGACTTGATGGACATGAGTTTGAGTGAACTCCAGGAGCTGGTGATGGACAGGGAGGCCTGGCGTGCTGCAATTCATGGTGTCACAAAGAGTCGGACACGACTGAGCGACTGAACTGAACTGAACAGAGATTAAAATAGAATTCATCACTAATAGACCACTCTTCAAAAATACTAAAGGGAGCCCTTAAGCATGAATGAGAGGACAACTAGACAGTAACTTGAATCCACACAAATAAGTAAAAAGCACCTGTAAGACTATAGAGAAGTATGAAATATGGTTTATGTATTTCTGTTAAATAGTACCTCTTATTTCCTAAGTGATTTACAAAACAACTGCATAAAGTAATTATAGATTTGTGTTGATGGGCTGAATATATAAAAACATAATTTGTATAATAACAGTAACACAAAAGGGTGGGAACTTTGGAGCAAAGTTGTTGTTATGTGCTAGGTATTAAGTTATTTTGTTAAGTTAATATGCTAGTTGCAGTTCCCACGGTAACCACTAAGAGAATAACTCAGAAAATATATAATAAGGGAAACTACAGAATTAAAATGCTGTAATAGAAAACAATTAAAAGAAAGCAGCAATAGAGAAATAGAAAAATTAAAAAGACATACAGAAAACCAATAGCAAATAGCAGGCAAAAGTCCTGCCTTATCAGTAATTACATTGAATGTAAATGGAATAAATACTCATATCAAAAGGCAGAGATCAGCAGAATGTATATTAAAATATGACTCAACTAGGTGCTACCTGCAAGAGAAACACTTTAAAGATATAAAAAGTTGAAAGTTTTAAAAAATGAGATAAATTGTACCATGCAAAGAGTAACCAAAAGAGAGTTGAGTTTCTCTAGTTGCAGACTTGCCCCCTCTCACTGAAACTAGAGAAAGCCCATGCACAGCAAAGACCCATTAAATATAACCCATTTAAAATATATATCTGGAAATGAAACAACCCCCTCCTAAAAACCCAGTGGGTCAAAGAAGAAATCACAATAGATACTAGAAAATAGGTGAATGAAAAAAAAAAAAAAAAAAACACAACATACCAAAATAAATGAGATGCAGCTAAAGCAGTTCTTAGAGGGAAATTTGTTATACCCAGAACAGTCTGAAATCAATAACCTAACCATCTAGTTCAAGAAACTATAAAAAACAGCAAATTAAGCCTAAAGGAAACAGAAAACAGGATATAATGAGAGAAAATATGTAGGGGATAGAAAATCAGAGAAAAGCCGGCTGAACCAAAAGTTGGGTTTTTTAGAGTAGCAAAATAGATATACCTTTAGCTAGACTGTTCAAGAAAAAGAGAAGACTCAAATTACTAAAATCAAGAATAAAAGAAGCGACAACTACAAACTTTGAGACCTAAAAAGGAAGCTACAAAAATGGCCAATAAGCACATGAAAAGAAAACATTAGTTATTAGGTAAACGCAAATGAAAGCCACAATGATATACCACTTCATAACCACTAGAATGGCTGTGACCAAAAGATAGAGAAAGTGTTGATAAGAATATGGAAAAATTGGACCCCTCATAATTATTCTTGGAACTGTGGAATGATACAGCCATTTTGGAAAAGTGAAGTTGACACAAAAGCTTGTATGTGAAAGTTCACAGCAGCATCATTCATCAAGAGCACACATTACATGATAGCATTTATATGAATCTCCAGGATAGGCAAATCTATTGATGTAAAAAAAAGTAGATTAATGGTTACCTGCATCTGGAAGGGCAGGGGTTAGAAATAAAAATAACTGCTCATGGGTATGGCATATTTTTGGGTGATGAAACTGTTATAAAATTTGATTGAAGATACTCAGAATCACTCAACTTATACTTGAAATAGGTGATGTTTATGAAACATGAATTATTTCTCAATAAAGCTGTTATCTTTAAAAAGTGAATTATTAATATTTATTATGAACCAGGCATTTCATTTCACATTTTTATCTTTATATAAAGGTAAGTTATAGAAACATACATTTTTAACATTTTATAATTTTAATATTTGATAAGAACAGTGTCTCCAAAGATGTATTGTTCTTTTTTCTTTTTTAAAAATAAATTTAGCTGGACAACTTAGCCAGTCGGCACATTTAGCTCTCCAACTGCCATATAATGTACTTGGCTTAGGTCGAAGTGCCAATTTTCTTGATCATCTTTATGTTGGTATTCCACGTCCATCTGGAGAGAAGGTGAGTAAAAATTTACAAGTAATCTGTTTTTTAATATTTACTGTTCAGATATTTAAATCTAAATATTTTCATTTCCTTTAAAGAATTTTAAAAATTCACTGGTAGTGACTGATATTAACTTATCTTACATACAGAACATTATAATTTGAAAATATACCTTAAGACTTCCTACCCCTCTTCTTCCCTGCTTTTTCTCATCATTTTCACCATCTACCATACCAAATATTTTTATTTTGATTAATGTCAGATTCCACCTCAACTTCAATTTTAGTTCCAAAGCAGCATTTGTACTTAACACTTTGAACAGTGCCTGCTACAAGAGTGTTCTATAAATACTAGTTGAATTAATGCATCGATAAGACAGAAATATAATCCTTCTCTGAAAAAAGAAATTTTTGCAAATAGGAGTCCTATTTGGAAGCTTATATGTATAAATTTAGCTTAATCCATACCTAGGATTTCAATTTATCAAAGAATACTTAAGCTTTTTCCTTATTTACAATAATCGTGTTTTTAAAGTGTACTACTGAATGTTAAATGTTCTTATTCTTTTTCTAGTCTGTACGAAAACAAGAATGGACTGCAATCATTCCAAATTCTCAGCTAATTGTCATTCCATATCCTCCCAATGTTCCTCGAAGGTAATGTCCTTGCTTGAATTGAATTTGGTAAAAATACTGTCAACTCTGAATCATAGATACATCTTTTTAAAGCTCTGTTTCTGTTGTGTTCCTGTGAGTGTCATCACTTAAGTTTGCTTATAGCAAACTTTAAATGGCTAAACATACCTATACCTAAGATCCCTGACATTTTCCATGAAGAACAAATTAAACCTTATTAGAAAAACAGCAGGTTAACTAGGGATTTATACATGTTCTGATTAAATAAGCTGGTCTGATGCGAAGAGCTGACTCATTTGAAAAGACCCTGATGCTGGGAAAGATTGAAGGCAGGAGAAGGGGACGACAGAGGATGAGATGGTTGGATGGCATCACCAGCTCGATGGGCAAACTCCAGGAGTTGGTGATGGACAGGGAGGCCTGGTGTGCTACAGTCCATGGGGTCGCAAAGAGTCGGACACGACTGAGCGATTGAACTGAACAGAACTCAGTTTACTGGCCATAAATTCTAAACTTTCAGGCTGCTAAACTTCACAAGCAATGATCTTTTTAGCAAATGCTTTGAGAAGTGGTTTATGTCCCACAGTGGTTAGGCAGAAATTTTGAAGTTCAACACACCCAGGCACGAAACTCAAATCCACTGCTGGCTGGCTAAAACAGGAAGCTAGTCCTTGTTGTCTCTGAAGGACTGTACAGTCCATGGAATTCTCCAGTCCAGGATACTGGAGTGAGTAGCCTTTCCTTCTCCAGGGAATCTTTCCAAACCAGGGATCGAACCCAGGTCCATTGCAGGCAGATTCTTTACCAGCTGAGCCACAGGGGAAGCCCTTCTGCACTGTAGAATGGGAATTAAAATACCTGCTTTACAAGGATGAGGATGAAATGTGCTTAACACAGTGCCAAGCATATACTGTTTTCAGTGAATGATAGGTATTTTTAGCCTTACTAGCAACATGTTCCTTTTATAATGTAGCATTTAATTCTAAATCTTTATCTGTGCATTTTTCTTTAAATTATTAGGTTGATTCCATTATTTCAAAAAGTAGGTGATGAAGATATTCATTAACACTTAAATTTCATTGGGAAAAATAGAACTTGCTCTTAAGGCCATTCTGATGTCAATATGAAAAAAATAACCTATGAGTATGTAACTAGTGGCTTATTATATTTCTTCTCAAAATACAGGCTACACTGTTTTCTTCTTCCGGTTTTATTTAGATACAATTGACATACAGCACTATGTAAGTTTAAGGTATATGGCATTATAATTTGACTTAGTTACATCATGAAATGATTATCACAGTAAGTTTAATGAACATCCATTATCTCACACAGGTACAAAGTTACAGAAACAGAAAAAATATTTTTCTTGTGATAAGAACTCTTAGGATTTATTACTCTTTTAACAAATTTCATATATAACATGTGGCAGAGTTAATTCTGTTTATTGTGTTGTACATTACATTCCTAGTATGCATTTATCTTATAACTGGAAGTTTGTAACTTTTGACTGCCTTCATCCAATTCCCTCCCCTCACACCTCCCATCCCTGTTTACCACAAGTCTGAGCTTTTTCTATGATTTTTTTAAAAATAATATAACTGACCTACAACACTATGTTAGTTCCTGTTACACAGTATGTTGTTGTTTAGTCACAAAGTCATGTCTGACTCTTTGTGCCCCATGGAATGCAGCATGCCAGGCTTCCCTGTCTTTTACCATCTCCCGGAATTTGCTCAGACTGATGTCCATTGAGTCATTGATGCCATCCAACCATCTCATCCTCTGTCTCCCTCTTCTCCTGCCCTCAATCTTTCCCAGCATCAGGGTCTTTTCCAGTGATTTGGCTCTTCATATGAGGTGGCCAAAGTATTGGACCTTCAGCTTCAGCATCAATCCTTCCAATGAATGTTCAGGGTTCACTTCCCTTAGGATTGACTGGTTTGATCTTGCTGTCCAAGGGACCCTCAAGAAGCTTCTCCAGCACCACAGTTTGAAAGCATCAATACTTCCACATGTAGAATACAGAATACAATGATTCAGTGTTTCTGTACATTTCAAAATGATTGCCACAGTCAAGTCTGATTACAGTCTGTCATCAGACATTACATAATCATTGACTATATTCCCCACATTGTACATTTCATATCCATGACTCATTTACATTGCAGCTGGAAGTTTGAACCTCTCAATCAACCTCACTCATTTCTCTCCTTCCTCTACCCTCCCTCTCCCCTCTGGCAAACACTTATTCTCTGTAACTCTGTTTGGTTATGTTTGTTCATTTGTCTTTTATTTTTTAAATTCCATATAAATGAAATCATACAGTATTTATCTTTCTCTTTTTTCACTTAGAATAATACCCTCTAGATCCATCCCTATTGTCATAAATGGCAAGATTTCCTTCTATTTTATGGCTAAGAAATATTCCATTGTGTGTATATGTATAAATGTGCGTATGTGGAAAGAAAGTGAGGACTCACATTCTTCTTTATCCCTTCATCTATTGATGGGTACTTAGGTTGCTTTCACTATCTTGACTATTATATATAATGCCACAGTGAACATAGGGTTGCATGTGTTTTTTCTAATTAATGTTTTCATTTTCTTTGGATAATGGAACCAAACTATTTTAAGTAGTGGAACCAAACTACTTAAGAACTCTATTACAGCATTATGTTTGAATGAGGATAACATCAATAACTCCAGTTAACATCTGAGTTCAGACCTTTTTAATGAGTCTATTAAAATTTTGAAATTTATAACAAAATGAATCTACACAAAAAACTATGAATCATAGTACTTCTAGATCATGTAATATCATGACATAGAACAATCTCTTAAAAAGAGTAGTAAAATAAAAGACAATAAACAGAAAATGCACTTAGAATATGTATAATAAGCAATGATTTGTGATTTTAGAAGATATCTATGCATATAGATAGATAAGATACAATGGTCATCTGAGTTAAATTCACCCATTCCAGTCCATTTTAGTTCGCTGATTCCTAGAATGTCGACGTTAACTCTTGCCATCTCCTGTTTGACCACTTCCAATTTGCCTTGATTCATGGACCTAACCTTTCAGGTTCCTATGCAATACTGCTCTTTACAGCATCCGACCTTGCTTCTATCACCAGTCACATCCATAGCTGGGCATTGTTTTTGCTTTGACTCCATCCCTTCATTCTTTCTGGAGTTATTTCTCCACTGATCTCCAGTAACATATTGGGTACCTACCGACCTGGGGAGTTCCTCTTTCAATATCCTATCATTTTGCCTTTTCATACTATTCATGGGGTTCTCAAAGCAAGAATACTGAAGTGGTTTGCCATTCCCTTCACCAGTGGACCACATTCTGTCAGACCTCTCCACCATGCCCGCCCGTCTTGGGTGGCCCCACGGGCATGGCTTAGTTTCATTGAGTTAGACAAGGCTGTGGTCCTAGTGTGATCAGGTTGACTAGTTTTCTGTGATTATGGTTTCAATGTGTCTGCCCTCTGATGCCCTCTCGCAACACCTACCATCTTACTTGAGTTTCTCTTACCTTGGACGTGGGGTATCTCTTCGCAGCTGCTCCAGCCAGGTGCAGCCGCTGTTCCTTACCTTGGACGAGGGGTATCTCCTCACTGCCGCCCCTCCTGACCCTCTTGGCCCTCCTGCACCTGCGCAGCCACCGCTCCTTGGACAGTGGGTAGCTCCTCCCCGCCACCACCCCTGGCCTTGGGCAGGGGGTAGCTCCTCCCGGCTGCCACCCCTGACCTCGGACGTGAAGTAGCTCCTCTCAACCACTCCTGCGCTGTTGCAGCCTTTCAGTACTTGGATGCAATCTCAAAAAAGACAGAATGATCGCTGTTCGTTTCCAAGGCAAACCGTTCAATATCATAGTAATCCAAGTCTATGCCCCAACCAGTAACACTGAAGAGGCTGAAGTTGAACGGTTCTGTGAAGATCTATAAGACCTTGTAGAACTAACACCCAAAAATGATGTCCGTTTCATTATAGGGGACTGGAATGCAAAAGTAGGAAGTCAAGAAACACCTGGAGTAACAGGCAAATTTGGCCTTGGAATATGGAATGAAGCAGGGCAAAGGCTAATAGAGTTTTGCCAAGAGAACACACTGGTCATAGCAAACACCCTCTTCCAACAACACAAGAGAAGACTCTACACATGGACATCACCAGATGGTCAACACAAAATCAGATTGATTATGTTCTTTGCAGCCAAAGATGGAGAAGCTCTATACAGTCAGCAGAAACAAGACCGAGAGCTGATTATGGCTCAGATCATGAATTCCTTATTGCCAAATTCAGATTTAAACTGAAGAAAGTAGGAAAAACCACTAGACCATTCAGGTATGACCTAAATCAAATCCCTTATGATTATACAGTGGAAGTGAGAAATAGATTTAAGGAACTAGATGTGATAGAGTGCCTGATGAACTATGGACTGAGGTCCATGACATTATACAGGAGACAGGGATAAAGACCATCCCCATGGAAAAGAAATGCAAAAAGAGCAAAATGGCTGTCTGGGGAGGCCTTACAAATAGCTGTGAAAAGAAGAGAGGCGAAAACAAAGGAGAGAAGGAAAGACAGAAGCATCTGAATGCAGAGTTCCAAAGAATAGCAAGAAGAGTAAAGAAAGCCTTCAGCAATCAATGCAAAGAAATAGAGGAAGACAACAGAATGGGAAAGACTAGAGATCTCTTCAAGAAAATTAGAGATACCAAGGGAACATTTCATACAAAGATGGGCTCAATAAAGGACAGAAATGGTATGGACCTAACAGAAGCAGAAGATATTAAGAAGAGGTGGCAAGAATACACAGAAACTGTACAAAAAAGATATTCACGACCCATATAATCACGATGGTGTGATCACTCACCTAGAGCCAGACATCGTAGAATGTGAAGGCAAGTGGGCCTTAGGAAGCATCACTATGAACAAAGCTAGTGGAGGTGATGGAATCCCAGTTGAGCTATTTCAAATCCTGAAAGATGATGCTCTGAAAATGCTGCACTCAACATGCCAACAAATTTGGAAAACTCAGCAGTGGCCACAGGACTGGAAAAGGTCAGTTTTCATTCCAATCCCAAAGAAAGGCAATGCCAAAGAATGCTCAAAGTACCGCACAATTGCACTCATCTCACATGCTAGTAAAGTAATGCTCAAAATTCTCCAAGACAGGCTTCAGCAATACGTGAACCGCGAACTTCCAGATGTTCAAGCTGGTTTTAGAAAAGACAGAGAAACCAGAGATCAAATTGCCAACATCCGCTGGATCATCGAAAAAGAACATTCTAGAAAAACATCTATTTCTGCTTTATTGACTATGCCAAAGCCTTTGACTGTATGGATCACAATACACTGTGGAAAATTCTGAAAGATAGGAATACCAGACCACCTGACCTGCCTCTTGAGAAATCTGTATTCAGGTCAGGAAGCAACAGTTAGAACTGGACATGGAACAACAGACTGGTTCCAAATAGGAAAAGGAGTATGTCAAGGCTGTATATTGTCACGCTGCTTGTTTAACTTATATGCAGAGTACATCATGAGAAATGCTGGGCTGGAAGAAGCACAAGCTGGAATCAAGATTGCCGGGAGAAATATCAATCACCTCAGATATGCAGATGACACCACCCTTAGGGCAGAAAGTGAAGAGGAGCTAAAAAGCCTCTTGATGAAAGTGAAAGAGGAGAGTGAAAAAGTTGTCTTAAAACTCAACATTCAGAAAATGAAGATCATGGCATCTGGTCCCATCACTTCATGGCAGATAGATGGAGAAACAATGGAAACAGCATCAGACTTTATTTTTCTGGGCTCCAAAAACACTACAGATGGCAATTGCAGCCATGAAATTTAAAGAACGCTTACTCCTTGGAAGGAAAGTTATGACCAACCTAGATAGCATATTCAAAAGCAGAGACATTACTTTGCCAACAAAAGTCCATCTAGTCAAGGCTGTGGTTTTTCCAGTAGTCATGTATGGATGTGAGAGTTGGACTATAAAGAAAGCTGAGCACCGAAGAATTGATGCGTTTGAACTGTGGTGTTGGAGAAGACTCTTGAGAGTCCCTTGGCCTGCAAGGAGATCCAGCCAGTCCATCCTAAGGGAGATCAGTCCTGGGTGTTCTTTGGAAGGAATGGTACTAAAGCTGAAACTCCAGTACTTTGGCCACCTCATGTGAAGAGTTGACTCATTGGAAAAGCCTCTGATGCTGGGAGGGATTGGGGGCAGGAGGAGAAGGGGATGACAGAGGATGAGATGGCTGGATGGCATCACCGACTCAATGGACGTGAGTTTGAGTGAACTCCGGGAGCTGGTGATGGACAGGGAGGCCTGGCATGCTGCAATTCATGAGGTCGCAAGGAGTCGGACATGACTGAGCAACAGAACTGTGATAGATAAGAAAGTGAGAAGAATGACTGCTTCTGAGTAAGAAACTGAGTATTGGCCTTTTGTTGAGTATTTTTTATTACCAAAATTCCTGTATTCATTTTTAATCTATTTTTAAATTAGAACCACCAAAAAAATCTCATGAAAGGACTTTTTCTTAAGTATGAAGTAAGGTACTGAGAATAGTTATCCTCAACTAATTAACAGTATTTAAGGTTTTCTTCCTCTGAGTTTCTGGGAAATTCTGTTGTAGCCTTTCTTCCAAAAGCTCAACATTTTTCATGTTTGTCTTGCTCTTTCTGAAAAACAAATGTTCTTTTCAAATTTATGTACATAATAAAAACCAAATTGATTTTAGTTTGAAGTATACTTTGAGATTTATTGACTAGAGGCTAACTTACGGATCAGTAAATTTTAATTATCCCCACATAAGTCAATTACTGCTTGCAATTTATCAGAATAATTCTTACCTTTATTAAAATTTAAAATGAAAATATATCCATTATCTATTTTCAGAGAAACCAAAAATTCTTTACATATAACCACCTGCAGTGTTGGTGATACAGACTTCAGTTTTAGGTTTTTCATGGTTTTCAAGGGTTTTGAGGGTTTTAGAAGAAAGAGCTAGTTATATTATTTATGCTAATGTTTGTATATTGCCATTGAGGGAATAAAATCATTTTGTAAGAAGTCTCATAGTGCCATTGTAATACTGTAAACCTTCCAATATGACACTTTGCACAAGTACTTATCTACACCTGCTTGGACATATGGTTATTTTACTTAGTCATAGTAAACATGTGAATAAGGGTCAAAAAATAAGATACAGAAATCTTATGAAAATCATGTGACAATTTAACCTTAAACTTCAAGGTTCCAAATTCAGCAAGTCAAACAAGACATAAAAAGAATGTCTAAAATTGCCCAAAGTACCCTTAATAAGTTTGTCAGTGGTGGTGGCGGTTGCTCAGTCACTAAGCATGTCTGACTCTGCAGCTCCATGAACTGTATGCAGCACGCCAGGCTTCCCTGTCCTTCACTATCTCCTGGAGTTTGCTCAAGAATAATTCTCACAGGAGCAAGAAAAAGTATCAAAGCATCTCAATCAAAAATTCTTTTCTGTTTCATTTCTTGAAGTAAAATCTGAACTCTGCTGGTTTGTCAATATTCTTAACCCTATTTAATTTTAATTGCTTTTGTTTTACTTGTAATGAATTGGATAGAGGTGGAAGAATTAATGAATGACTGAACTGATTATTGATTAATAAGAACTTTTGCTTTTTGGTCACAATAGAATTTTGTTATTTTTAAGTTAAAATGTGTAATTTTAATTCTTCTCTTTTCATCTACAGCTGGAGTGCCAAACTGTATCTTACACCAAGTAACATTGTTCTACTTACTGCTATAGCTCTCATTGGTGTCTGTGTTTTCATCTTGGCAATAATTGGCATTTTGCATTGGCAGGAAAAGGTTTGTTCACTTAAATGAAACTTTGATTATTTATAATAGTAATATGTTGCTTTTTTAACATGTTTTAAATTAAAAAACTATATCTTCAACTTTTTCACATGACTAAGATTTTCTGATTTTTCAAGTTCTGTCATATTATTGATGATAATTTCTTTCATCTCCTTAAGTTACTAATGTCTCAGCGATTCCTACAAATCAAAGAAAACTTGGTATTTTAAAATTTTGATACTACACAAAAGTAATAAAGTGAATACCCTCAAATCAACAGGTATATCAAAAAGCTTAATTAGTAGTTTCATAATGGCCTTAAAAATAATAATCATTTCTTAAATGAACTTGTGTTCATTATTTACTATTAATAATAAAGCCATGGACTTTTTTTCCAGGGAGTAATAGCTATCTCTTTGTAAAAAATTAGAGCAGAGAGAGTTTAGGTGGGAAGTAACAAAGTGATAAACATCCTTTCCATCTATTAATAGAAGGTATTCTTTGCATTAAACAACACTGATTTCTGTTCTATAGTATAACACCATAAATAATAATTAGAAACAAAGCTCCAAAAGTATAATTTTATATAATATTAATGAGAAACAAAGGGCTTTCACATAAATTTATTAGTAGTGTAGATATAAAGGGAAAAAGTTAATTTCTATTTGTATATGAATTCATTACACAACTAGGAGGTTCCAAAAATGTTCTCCAAAAAAGGGCTTCTTTGTCACAAAAATGTCTTCCTTTTTTGCACCTATTCCCTTTAGTTTGTTATGCTTATAATGATCATTTTTTAATTAAAATTACCATCTGTTTTATGTTACCAGTTTTAACTATGAAAGAGAATATATTATTGTTCTAATAAATGTTCATAGGTTTGTCTGTCCAAAATACCACTCCTTCCATATAAAAAATGATAACAAAGTCACATATTCAGTTGATTTTAAAATTGCAACTTAAGAAGTAAGATCATGGCAGAAACCAATGCAACACTGTAAATTATCCTCCAATTAAAAATAAGTGTTTAAAAAAGAAGAGGTAAGATCAGAGGTGACCCTATTTACTTTTATCTGAAGCTTCAGAACATAGTATGAAATATTATATAGCTCTAGACCTGTGAAGGAAAAGAAATTAATTTTATTAATTTTACAGTAGGTCTGATTACAGTATAAACAGACTCACAATGATGATACAGTGGCTAAAAACTGAAGTTTTAAATACAAGAATGGATCGAAATTCATATTTGTAAACTGCCTCTTCCTGTGGTACTGTGGTTCTTCTTCCCCTTGGACCACTTCTCTTTCACCCATTGGCTGTTCTTTCTGCCACAGTGTCTGCCCTACGCCCTCTTCTTTATACACATTCCCCTGCCACTTTGTTCAGTTCAGTCACTCAGTCTTGTCCGACTCTTTGTAACCCCATGAACCACTGCACTCCAGGCCTCCCTGTCCAACACCAACTCCCAGAGTCCACCCAAACCCATGTCCATTGAGTCAGTGATGCCATCCAACCATCTAATCCTCTGTCATCCCCTTCTCCTCCGGCCCTCAATCTTTCTCAGCATCAGGATCTTTTCCAGTGAGTCAGCTCTTTGCATCAGGTGGCCAAAGTACTGGAGTTTCAGTTTCAACATCAGTCTTTCCAATGAACACCCAGGACTGATCTCCTTTAGGATGGACTGGTTGGATCTCCCTGCAGTCCAAGGGACTCTCAAGAGTCTGCTCAGCTTTCTTTATAGTCCAACTCTCACACCCATACATGACCACTGGAAAAACCATAGCCTTGACTAGACAGACCTTTGTTGATAAAGCAATGTAAAGCTTTTTAATATGCTGTCTAGGTTGGTCATAACTTTCCTTCCAAGGAGTAAGCGTCTTTTAATTTCATGGCTGCAATTACCTGCTACTTTAGTTTTATCTAAAATCATGGCATGAGCTATCACCTCAGATATGCCCAGCTTTCAGTTCAGTTTAGTTCAGTCACTCAGTCATGTCCAGCTCTTTGCAACCCCATGAACCACAGCACGCCAGGCCTCCCTGTCCATCACCAACTCCTGGAGTTCACCCAAACCCGTGTCCATTGAGTTGATGATGCCATCCACCCATCTCATCCTCTGTCATCCCCTTCTCCTCCTGCCCTCATTCTTTCCCAGCCTTCATCTCTCTCTAAAGCTCCCTCCTTCCAACTGTCGCCATGACACTTCTACCCAGATCAATTACAAGCAACTTAAAACTAGTTTCTTTCTTACTCACTGCAGGATTTACCAGTTGCCCTCCTGTCTGTGCCTTCATACAATCTCTGAAGCTGACTCCACTTCTGAATTCCTTACATCAGTACTTTAATTTAGTTCAACTCCTTATTATATCCTGCCTGTCCTCCCAAATTCCATTCTCTCCCCTCCACTCCATTTATCACATTGCTGCCAGATTACTCATCTTTTAGTCTTAATCATGTCACTCCTCTGCTCAAAAACCTTTGGTGCCTACCCCCTGCCTAAAATGTGTAACCCCATTAGCCTAGCCTTCATGGTACAGTCTTCTTGTGACTCCACCATACACTTTTCCAACCTTTCTCTTACCAGTTTCTTTCATATAGCCCATGCTCCTGCCAGACTTCCCAGGATTGTTCCTGCTCTTCCCCCATCTTATAGTGAATGTCCCTCTTAATTTCCATAAATGCTGTCTTTCAAAGCTTTCCCTTTCATCATGCCAACCAAAAGTAATCTCTCAGAATTTTGGTAACATTTTTCAGCTTTTATCCTGAACTAGAGTTATTTAGTATGCTTTGCTTATGTTTTAGTAACATTTTTTAATTTTTACCCTGAAATAAAGTTATTTAGTATGTTTTTAGTATGTTTTTCATTCTAGGCTTTAATAAGTTCCATGAGAGCAAGATACAAAACTGAGTAATCCCTCAAAATTCCAAGCACATGGGACTTGACCTAGTGGTCTAGTAGTTAAGACTCCAGTCTTCCACTGCAGGGGGCATAGGTTCCATCCCTGGTCAAGGAACCAATATCCCAATGCAAAATCAATAGGTTAACCCCAAAATAATTAATGTACTTTAATATAATTAGATTCAGCAGTATTAAGAACAGGAAAAATGTAATAGTTGATTCCATTCTTACAAAATCTAATGTTTACTCCTACTTTCAAATAAATAATATATAACAAAGCTTTTAAGGAATAATGCTTGTTGGTTTTTTTTAATTCAATTTAAGAGATAATTATAGAATAGCTACTGTAAACTATAAAATGTTTTATAAGATTATTACATAATAAAATCACACTTTTACCTACTAATTGCTGAGGGCTTTTTTAATTAACCACTTCATATTTCAGAAAGTCTTTGTTTGACACTTTCTTATCATTTATAAACCAGTCTAAAATTCTTTTTCAGAAAGCAGATGATAGAGAAAAACGACAAGAAGCGCATCGATTTCATTTTGATGCTATGTGACTTGCCTTTACTATTGCATAATGGAACAGCTATTCACTTGATTAACTGAAATGCTAAACTTGGCTTATAGAAGAAAATAGGAGATTTTGAATATTACTTACAAATGATACATCCCTTGATAATTACTGAAAACTGTTCAAATAAATATGGTCTGGATGTGTTACAAGTCTTTTTTAAGTGCTTTGTATACAACAGTTTTGGTTCTTTTTTCAGTTGTGCTGTACATTTTTTTTTCCCTTTGTGGAATGTGTTGCATGTACTCAGGTGTTTATGTATTTATAATCTTATTAGAATAATGATGATGGAAAAAGACATGTAAATAAAAATTATTTAAATGAGCAAGGTTTTTTGTGTTCCACTTGAATTAATCTTGCTTCTTAGTCTAACAATGCAAATTATACTTCTGTGACTGTATCATAGGCAAAGTTCTTAACCGTTCACCCTCATGATAGCAGGTGAGGGGTCTTTCACTGATGGTATACAATATAGTGATTGGGTATTCTGGCTTTGGAACCACAGTCAGACTTGCTTTAAACTCTTGGTTACACCATTTACAAGCTGTTTGCTGAACCTGGCTAACTGCTTAAGCCTCAGTTTTCTTGTTTATAAACAGAGCTAATACTATTACACAGTTGAGTTATACATTAAATAGAATAATGTATACAAAGTACATAGCTGTACTCATAGCACAGAGTAAGGTTTCAATACGTGCTAGTTGTCATTACAGTTATTCTTAAATCATTTTTTACAGACTTCTGCAACTAATTATCAAAATATATAGACTTCATAGGATTTTCTTTTTAGGCATGTGGAAATCATAGTCTTAGGAAAGCCTAAATTCTTCATGGTTGACACCCTATATAAAGGTTTATTACTTTCTTATATTAACTGAAAATTATTATACCCTTCAAGAATTAATGTGCCCCAATAATTTTCATTTGAACACAGATCCTTATCACATGGTAGTGAAAAGCATTTGATTGCTTGAAACATCTGGGAATGCAAATCTTCAATCACATTTCTATTCTCAAACGCTTGTAAGAGTCTGTAATTTACATTCAGACTTCAATGCAAATTTTTGTGAACTTCATCAAAAAGTTACATCTAAGTTTATATGGCAGTGCTAATAACTTCCTAACATGCAAATGAACATATGATGGATATAAAATATAAAAACTTGTTTGAAAACAATTTTGTTATTCGTGTTATTTTTTTTTCTTACAGTTCACTGAGAATGGCGTGTGTATAAGTGGTTTACTTTATGTACCTAAGCATGGCTTTATGTACCTAAGTCTTCTTAATAAATATTCTGTATTGAAACAAAGTATTTGGGGGAATGTGTAAATAATTACTTTGGCCCATTATAAGCCTTAGAGGTTATAAGGTCCACGTGCCTAACAGGGCTAGACAGGCATCTCCCAACTATAATACCCAGGTAAATTCACTAAACCTTCATCAGCCTACAGCACTGTGCCAGGCTCTGTTTTACACTGTCCTTAAAGTCAGGTAGCTTTAGTGTCACTTATCTGATACAGCATGAGTTTTAAAACTCATTGTAGTCAGAGTCTATGAGGAATAGTGTTACAGGCAAATGAAATACTAATAACAAAAATATAATCAGTGACTTTCATGTTTCTGTATCTTGATATTAACCTTCAATGCAACATCAGTGCCACTCATTAAGGGACAGCAAGTAAATGTGTCACAATGTTCAGAATCAAATATAGCTGACCCTTGAGCAAAATGGGTTTGAACTGCACAAGTCCTCTTAAAAGTGGGTTTTTCAGTACTTATGTACTACAGTAGTACACAGTTGGTTGAATCTGCAGATGCAGAACCTCAGATACAGAATCCAACAAGAAAGTTACACTTGGATATTTGTGTAGAAGGTCAGCACATGCACTGTTCAAGAGTAGTGGAAAGAGCACAAGACTGAGGTCAAACTAATCAGGATTCAGAGCCTAACTCCCATTTTGCGACTTTTAGTCAGTCACTTTACCTCTTTGAGCTCTGGTTTCTTCCTCTATAGAGGAAGAAGGATACTGAGTGGTACCTACCCTAAAAAAACTATTTTGAGTTTTAAGTAGCAATATGTGCACAGAAGATATTTGAAAAGTGCTGGTTCTTTTCTTCTCTCCCACTTTCCATTGCAGAAACAAACAATAACTTAACATTTTGACTCTCTTCCACTGACCTATACTTATATAATCCTCATCCTCTGGGGAACTAGGAGTAATCAAGACTTAATAACCATTTGAAGATAACAATCACATGCAAGCTTTTTTTCACTGTGCTTCAGTTTACTGCATTTCACAAATATTTTGTTGTTTTAAAAACAATGTTTGTGGCAACCCTGCATTGAGTAAGTCTATTAGTGCCATTTTCCAACAGCATTTGCTCACTTGATGTCTCTGTGTCACATTTTGGTAATTCTTGGAATATTGCAGATTTTTAAATTATTGTTATAGTGACTTGTGATCAGTGATTTTTTCACATTACTATTATAACTAGGGTTTTTGTATTTTTTAATCATTTTTTAATTTTTAATATAAATTTATTTTAATTGGAGGCTAATTACTTTACAATATTGTATTGGTTTTGCCATACATCAACATGAATCCGCCACAGGTGTACACATGTTCCCCATCCTGAACCCCCCTCCCACCTCCCTCCCCATACCAATAATAGCAAATGAAGCAACTGACAAAGAACTAATCTCAAAAATATACAAGCAACTCCTGCAGCTCAAATCCAGAAAAATAAACGACCCAATCAAAAAATGGGCCAAAGAACTAAACAGACATTTCTCCAAAGAAGACATATAGATGGCTAACAAACACATGAAAAGATGTTTTTTGTATTCTTAAGGTATGTACATTTTATTTTTCTTTTTTTGCTTTTCTTTTTTATTTTTTTTTGCCACACTATGGGGTATGTGGGATCTCAGTTCCCTGACTAAGGGTCCAACCCTCATCCCCTGCATTGGAAACATGGAGTTTTAACCACAGGGAAGTCCCTAGGATGTACAGTATCTTTAAAAAGACATAATGCTATACTGTATAGACTACAATATAGTGTAAACAATGAAAAACCAAAAAAGCTCATGAGACTTGCTTTACCATGATATTCTCTTTATTGGGGTGGTCTAGAACCAAACCCATAATATCTCCAAGACATACCTATACTTGCAAATACAATAAACACATTGTTAACACACCATTTATCTGAACTAACCCTTTATATTTCTCCATCTACCAGCCAAAAAAAAACTATTTTCAGGAACTTAATTCTCAAAATAATTTCTACAAGAAGGCCTCAGGATTAAAGGTAATAACTTATGAACATACTTTTTATACTCTTCCTACTCGATACAGTAGGAAGCTATTACAGCTAGATATACCTAGAGATTCACCCTCAGATTAAATATCCATAAATCTGTGACATGCATCTCTCTACTAAAGACAGTGGTTACTAAACCAACAAAGGTAAAAATGAATTGGCATCAAAGATACAGCCTTTTCAAGCAGAGAAATCCTGTAGCAAAATGTTTCAAGATAGAGGAAAAATAAAATCACTAAGGATACTAGATGAAGTTATTTTAGAAAAACTAAAAATAATTTTACATATTGCTAAAAATAAGATCACTGAGGTAAATTAAGAGATTTATACAAAGGTCCAGTGAAATAGTAATTGCAAAAAAATGAGTTTTATTCCATGTTTCAATTTTTTTTCCTTTGTTCTTTAGACGATCTCTAAGAAAGAATAAAAGTCAGTAAATGTTTACAACTAGCTAGAACTGACTACTCAAAACTCTAAAACTTGAAATGTGTCCAAGAGACCCTGATTACTGAGGCTTAAGTTATGATTGTCGTTCGGCTGCTAAGTCCTGTCTGACTCTTTGTGACTTCATGGACTGCAGCATGCCAGGCTCCCCTGTCCCCTGCTATCTCCTGGAGATTGCTCAAATTCATGTGCATTGAGTCAGTGATGCTATATAACCATCTCATCCTTTGCCACCCCCTTCTCCTTTTGCCTTCAATCTTTCCCAGCAGCAGGGTTTTTTCTGAGTTGGCTCTTCGCATTGGTGGCCAAAATATTGGAGCTTCAGCATCAGTCCTTCCAATGAATATTCAGGGTTAACTTCCTTTAGGATTGACTGGTTTGATCTCCTTGCAGTTCAAGGGACTCTCAAGAGACTTCTCCAGCACCACAATTGGAAAGGATCAATTCTTTGGCACTCAGCCTTCTTTATGGTCCAACTCTCACATCCATATATGATTACTGGAAAAACCATAGGTTTGACTCTACAGGCTGTAAGCAAAGTGATGTCTCTGCTTTTTAATACACAGTCTAGGTTTGTCACAGCTTTCCTTCTAAGGAGCAAGTATCCTCTAATTTCATGGCTATCATCACCATCTGCAGTTTTTCTGCAGCCTAGGAAGATAAAATCTATTTCCACTTTTTTCCCCATCTATTTGCCATGAAGTGATGGGACCAGATGCCATGATCTTATTTTTTTGAATGTTGAATTTTAAGCCAGCTTTTTCAATCTCCTCTCTCACCCTCATCAAAAGGCTCTTTAGTTCCTCTTCACTTTCTGCCATTAGAGTGGTATCATCTGCATATCTGAGGTTGTTGATTATCTCCCAGCAGTCTTGATTCCAGCTTGTGATTGATTCACCCAGCCTGGCATTTTGCATAATATACTCTGCATAGAAGTTAAATAAGCAGGGTGACAATATACAGTACTCCTTTCCCAATTTTGAACCAGTCAGTTGTTCCATGTCCATTTCTAAACTGTTGATTCTTGACTCACATACAGATTTCTCAGGAGACAGGTAAGGTGGTCTGGTATTCCCATCTCTTGAAGAATTTTCCACAGTTTATTGTGATCCACACAGCCAAAGACTTTCACATGATCAATGAAGTAGAAGTAGATGATTTTCTGGAATTCCCTTGCTGAGCAATTTGATCTCTGTGCCTCTGAAAAGCCAGTTTGCACACCTGGAAGTTATCTCGGTTCATGAACTGCTGAAGCCTAGCTTGAAGGATTTTGAGCATAACCTTGCTAGCATGTGAAATGAGAGCAACTGTACACTAGTTTTTGACCACTGGAGCCACAATTACTGACACCAACATGCTTTAGGGCCGTGCTTCCCAATGAGAAGCCTAAGCACTGCAACTAGAGATTAGCCCCTACTCACCGCAACTAGAGAAAAGCCCACGCAGCAATGAAGACCTAGCACAGTCAAAAATAGTGAATTAAAGTTGACCAGCCTATTTGCATCACCTAGCCAGTTATTTTAAAAGACTAATAAAACAATAGATTAGGAGTGCTCTTGGTCAACACTTGTACTGAAGAAAGGAGAGAAGCAAGACTGGGCAGAGGTAGAAATCAAGTTGTGATGCACTGTCAGTGAAATGCCTCATACAGTGCTACAGTGAGTCTTGAGATAAGATGACCTCTATTTCCTAACCTGTCCTAAGTTAGGGTAAGAAGGCTGGGCCTTTATACCCCCACATTCATCAGTTATTGGCTAGAGGCTGTCCCAAGAGCCTCTGTCAAGGAAAACAAAGCAGGCAGAAATAATTAACATCAGAAATGATAAAGAAGATATAACTATAAAGTATATATTAAAAATAGGAAGAGGTTAACAATTTTATACCAATGAATTTGAAAGTTAATAAAACAGACCAACTCCTATAAAAGCGTCACTAAAACAGATTTAAACAGAAAACCTGATTACTTCTCTGGTAGGTGCTATGATGTCCAGACCCTCCTTCAAAGATAAACGATTTATTATCTTAATTTCTGAGAGTGCCTTCAATAGACGGCTGTCAGCCCCTTTGGGGCATTGCATTAGCTAAAGAGAGTAGACTCAACTAAGATCACTCCTCTCTTCTTGACAGAAATCCTAAATGTGTATAAAATAAATATATAAAGCAAAACAGACATGTAAGGAGAAAGAGACACACACCAATTTAGGTTGGAAATGTCAATTTTCTTCTATAGTGAGTAATAGAAAATGTAAGCAGAAACTCAGAACATTTACAGATGACCTGAAAAGCATTACCAATCAAGTTAAACTAATGAAATAGAAAACACTTCAACAAGAGCAAAACACAGACTTACCGTACATGCACACGGAACATTCACTAAAAGAGATACTAATCTGGGCTATAAAAGAAACCTCCCCAAATTTAAAAGAACAGAAATTATACAAAGATCCTCAGACTAAAACTGAACTAAATTAAAGAGATACCTGGAAAACACTCAAATATTAGAAATGAATGCACTTTAAAATAACTATGGGATTAATGAAGAAGTCTCAAAGGAAATTTTTTAAAGTTTTTAACCAAATAAAAATACAACAAAAAATTTGTAGGAGATAGAAAAGGCAGAGCTTAAAGGGAAATGTATAGCATTAAATGCATATATTAACAAAGAAAAAAGATCTAAAATCAGTAACCTAAGCTTCCACCTTAACTAGAAAAAAAAAAAGATTAAATCTAAAGCAAACAGAAGATAGAAGGAAATTATTAAAGCAGAAATCAATAAACAGAGGGTTCTTTGAAAAGATCAACAATACTGATATACCTCAAACCAGGGGAAAAAAGGAATAGATAACCAATATAATGAATGAAAGGGAAGACATCACTACTGATCCCACTGACAGTAAAGGCATACTTCTTTTAAAATATGAGGAATTATCTATGCCCATGAATTCAATAAATTAAACGGACCAATTCCTTAAAAGATTTGTTGTTGTTCAGTCACAAGTCATGACTGACTCATTGTGACCCCAACAGATTGTAGCATGCCAGGCTCCTTCTCTGTCCTCTACTACCTCCCAGAGTTCGCTCAAATTCATGTCCAGAGTGTTGGTGATGCTATCTAGCCATCACTTCTCTGCTGCACCTTTCTCCTTCTGCCTTCAGTCTTTCCCAGTATCAGGCTCTTCCAGTGGATCGGCTCTTTGCATCAAGTCAAAGTACTGAAGCTTCAGCTTCAGCAACAGTCCTTTCAATGAATATTCAGGACTGATTTCCTTGAGGATTGACTGGCTTGATCTCCTTAAAGTCCAAGGGACTCTCAAGAGTCTTCTCCAACACCACAATTGGAAAGCATCAATTCTTCAATGCTCAGCCTTTTTATGGTCCAATTCTCACATCCGTACATGACTACAGGAAAAATCATAGCTTTGACTATATGGACCTTTGTTTGCAAAGTGATGTGTCTGATTTTAATATGCTGTCTAGGTTTGTCATAGCTTTCCTTGAGTAAGCATCTTTTAATATCATGGCTACAGTCACCATCCACAGTGATTTTGGAGCCCAAGAAAAGAAAATCCTTCACTGCTTCCAATTTTTCCCCTTCTATTTGCCATGAGGTGATGGCACTGGATGCCATGATCTTAGTTTTCTGAATGTTGAGTTTCAAGTCAGTTTATTCACTCTCCTCTTTTACCCTCATCAGGAGGCTTTTTAGTTCTTCTTCACTTTCTGCCATTAAAAAATACAAACTACCAAAACACACCTAAGGAGAAATCAATAAACACTATATCTATTTTTTAAAGTTAAATTTTCATATTAAAAACAAACTTTCCACCAAAAAAAACTCAATGAAGCAGATGGTTTCACTGGCAAATTTTACAAACATCTAAGAAATAATACCTATTCTATCCAGTATCTTGAAGAAAAAGAAGAGGAAGGAATATTTCATAACTCTTTTTAAAAGGTCAATATTTCTCTAATTCTAAAACCAGACAAAGACATTATAAGAAAATAAAACTACAGGCCAATATCCCTCATAACACAGATATAAAAATCCTCAACAAAACAGTAGCAAATTTTGTGCACAAATATATAAAAAAGATAATATATCATTACTGAGTGTTTTTCATCCCAGAATGCAAAACTAATTCACTATTTGAAGGGGAAGAAAGCAATATAATTTACCATACTATTAAGTCAGAAAAACCATTTTATCCTCTCAATAGACACAGAAAGATAATTTGACAAAATCTAACATCCACTGTCAATTTTTTTTAAAAAACTAAGTAAACTATGAATAGAACCTCCTTAACCTATTAAAGGGCATTACTTAAAAAAAAAAAAAAAACTACAGCTAACACATACTTAATGGTGGGAGACTGAATGCTTTCCCTCTAAGATTAGGTACATGGTAAGGATGTCCTCTCCCACTGATAATTTTTAACATAATACAGGAAATCTTTTTTTTATCTGTTTTAATATAAGATCTTTTTTAAAATTTAATTGAAATATAGTTGATTTACCATATTGTGCAGGAAACCTTAATTAAAGTAATAGGCCAAGAAAAGAAAAGAGAAGGCATACAGACTGGAAAGGAAGAAATAAAACAGTCCCTATTAGCAGATGACACAGTAGTCTAGAAAATCTATACACACACACAAGACCCTAGAACTAAGTGAATTCAGCAAGTTCAGCAGGATACGAGGTCAACACAAAAAAATCAATCATATTCCTATATAAATGCAATGAGCAATTGGAAATTGAAATTCTTTTAAATATCACTTAAAATAGATCCCCAAAATGAAATTCTCATGTAAAATATAACAAAGCATGCATAGGATCTGTATGCTGAAATCTATGAAAGAGCGATGAAAGAAATAAAGGAAAAAATAAAAGTAAAGACATTGTGTTCATAGACTGGAAGATCCAACCTAGTAAAGGTGTCAACACTCCCCAAAGTGACCTATAGATTTAGTAACATCCCTATCAAAATTCCAACAGTATTTTTTGGACATAGATAAGATGATTATAAACTTTATATGAAAGAGTAAAGGAACTAGAATAGTTTCAAATAATTTTGGAAAAGATGGCAAAGTTGAAGGTCAAACTCCTGGTTTTAAGATTTATTATGAAGCTATAATAATCCTATAATAATATAGGCTAATGTGGCACTTGCAAAAAAACAGACACATAGATCAATGGAACAGAAAAGAAAGTCCAAAAATAAGCCCACACAAATACAGCTGTTTGATATTTGACAAAGGTTTAAAAGTGGTTCAGTGGAATGTGGTCTTTGAAATAAACAGTACTGTTAGAATAGTTGGTCATCCGTATGCAAAGAAAAAAAAGAACCTTGACCTAAACCTCACACCTCATACAATAATTAACTCAAAATGGATCATAACCTTAAATGCAAAACATAAAACTATCAAACTTTTAGAAGAAAACATACAACAATACATTCATGAACTGCAATGAGCAGAGTTCTTAGAAATAAGACCAATAGTATGATCTATAAAAGAAAACAGTCTAAATTTAAAATCATTTTCTTTGCCAAAAACGCTTTCAAGAGAATAGACAAGCTACATATGCAATGGAAATATTTGCAAATCATATATTCAACAGACATATCCAGAAAGTATAAAATGTAAAAGAACTCTCAAAACTAATCCAACTTAAAGGTGAGAAAAAACTTGGACACTGCCCCCAAAAAAGATATATGAATAGCAACTAAGCTCATGAAAAGACACTCAACATCATCTGCCATTAGGGAAATGAATGTTAAGACCATGGAAAGATACCACTACATTCCTATTACTGTACCAAGAGACTTGCATTTGTTTCAATTTTAGTAAACAGGGTTAAACATAAAGTAAACAGATCTTTCAAAATGAGATTCTGGCTTGAATAATCACAACCTAAGTTTCTCAAGTAAATGGATGATCAGAAATCTTCCCGATAAAGTTGAAATACTTAAGCACTGGTTGTTGCTGTTTGTTAAGTCACTTCAGTCGTTTCTGACTTTGTGTGACCCCATAGACAGAGCCCACCAGGTTCCTCCATCCATGGGACTCTCCAGGCAAGAGTACTGGAATGGGGTGCCATTCTAAGCACTGGTAGAAGATAACATTTCTTAAAATTTTTCTTGCTTTGCAATTTTACTAAGCAGAAATTTGAAAACAAGTTTCAGTTCAGTTCAGTCGCTCAGTCGTGTCCAACTCTTTGCGACCCCATGAATCGCAGCACACCAGGCCTCCCTGTCCCATCACCAACTCCCAGAGTTTATTCAAACTCATGTCCATCGAGTTGGTGATGCCATCCAGCCATCTCATCCTCTGTCATCGCCTTCTCCTCTTGCCCCCAATTCCTCCCAGCATCAGGGTCTTTTCCAATGAGTCAACTCTTCACATGAGGTGGCCAAAATACTGGAGTTTCAGCTTTACCATCATTCTTTCCAGTGAACACCCAGAACTGATTTCCTTTACGATAGACTGGTTGGATTTCCTTGCAGTCCAAGGGACTCTTCAAGAGTCTTCTCCAACACCACAGTTCAAAAGCATCAATTCTTCAGTGCTCAGCTTTCTTCATAGTCCAACTCTCACATCCATACACGACTACTGGAAAAACCATAGCCTTGACTAGATGGACCTTTGTTGGCAAAGTAATGTCTCTGCTTTTGAATATGCTATCTAGGTTGGTCATAACTTTCCTTCCAAGAGTAAATGTCTTTTAATTTCATGGCTGCAATCACCATCTACAGCGACTTTGGAGCCCAAAAAAATAAAGTCGGACACTGTTTCCCCATCTATTTGTCATGAAGTGATGGGACCAGATGCCATGATCTTCGTTTTCTGAATGTTGAGCTTTAGGCCAACGTTTTCACTCTCCTCTTTCACTTTCATCAAGAGGCTTTTTAGCTCCTCTTCACTTTCTGCCCTAAGGGTGGTGTCATCTGCATATCTGAGGTTTCTCCCGGCAATCTTGATTCCAGCTTGTGCTTCTTCCAGCCCAGCGTTTCTCATGATGTACTCTGCATAGAAGTTAAATAAGCAGGGTGACAATATACAGCCTTGATGTACTCCTTTCCTAACTGGAACCAGTCTGTTGTTCCATGTCCCATTCTAACTGTTGCTTCCTGACCTGCATAGAGGTTTCTCAAGAGGTAGGTCAGGTGGACTGGTATTCCCATCTCTTTCAGAATTTTCCACAGCTTATTGTGATCCACATAGTTAAAGGTTTTGTCATACTCAATAAAGCAGAAATAGATGTTTTTCTGGAACTCTCTTCCTTTTTCGATGATCCAGCAGATGTTGGCAATTTGATCTCTGGTTCCTCTGTCTTTTCTAAAACCAGCTTGAACATCTGGAAGTTCACAGTTTAGGTGACGTCATTACCAGATGACCTAGTTTTGACTCCCTGGAGATAAGCCTTCTTCAATATCATTGGCACAGGGATAATTTTGGTCTATGACTGCATGGACTGAACTGCCTTTCCCCCCACCCAAATCCATATGTTGAAGCTCTAACCCAAAATGTGATTATATTTGGAGATAGGGCCTTTAAGAATGTAATTAAGGTTGAATGAGGTTCTAAGAGTAGGATCTTAATACAATCGGACTGATGTAAGAAGAGGAAAAGACATGAGTTTGTGGCTATGTGAAAACATAGCAAGAAGTCTGCAGTCTGCAAGCCAGGAAGAGAGGTCTCACCAGAAACCAACCCTACTGGTACCCTAATATTGGACTTCTAGCCTTCAGAACTGTGAGAAAATAAATTTCAATTGTGTAGGTCACCCAGTCTATAACATGTAGTTATGAGAACCCAAGCCAACTAATTCAATAAACTAAAAAAAAAAATCTTCCTCTTTTCCTTCCTTTAAAAACCCCACTGAAATCTTCATATACTGAACTCTTCATACAATGAGATTCTATATGATTTTGCTTTTCACTAAATTTCATCATTGTAGTCATATGTGCAAACTGTAAGAAAAACAGTAAAGACAAACCCCCCCTTTTTTTTTTACTACAAATAGATTTTCTATGTATCAGTTTGGTTATGTGTCAATTCCTACATCTTCGTTAGTTATGGTATATCTCTGTATTAGTCTGCTCAGGCTGCCATAACAAAAAGTCATAATTAAGTGACTGAAGCAACATTTATCTTCTTACAGTTCTGGAGGCTGGAATCCCTGATTAAGGCTCCAGCCAATTTTGTTTCTGATAAGAGGGCTTGCAGGCTGCTGCCTTCTCATCAGGTCTTCACCTGGCACTTACTCCATGCCTGTGCTCTCTACTGTTTCTTCTTATAAGACACTAATCCCATCGGGTCAGGGTCTCACCGTTATGACTTCATTTAACCTTAGAGGCCTCATCTCCAATACAGGCACACAAGGGGTTCAAACCACAACACATTTATTTTGAGGGAAACAGTCAGTTCATAACCATCTCTAAACATAACCTGCCTTTCTTGGCTATCATTTAATAAAATGTAAGAGCTTCCAAATTTCAGCGAAAGAGAGAGACAATAAAAATCTGTTTGGTACATAAACACAGAGATAAAATGCAGCATTTTTAACGTAAGTCAATGCTCCACAATGCCATTCAAGTGCTACAGAAGACTTGGTCAGAGAAAACAAAATGTAAATTACAGGAATGATCTTGAGGAGTTTTAGAGACTAGATCTATGCCTGAAAGATCAGGCAAGGTACAATGAAAGCAGAGTTCTCAATCACCTGGGCACTGGAGGTAATCTGGGAACAGATTGGGTGCTACTGGGTGGTCTTCCAGGGAAATAATATTTCAAAAACAGAACTCCCCAGCTGAGAGAGATGCAAACTGCTTTCCTTTTAATTTAGTCAACATATGGTCACACAGTAATCTCAGCTATGATGTGTGCTTTACCACATTCCATGGAAAATCTACTGTAGACAATTACATCCAAAAAATAGGTGTCTTAATAGGTACCACAAAATGAACATTCCCAAACCACTCCTTGGGAATCTACTCTCCAGCCAACATACTTCTTAGGTTTCACCAAAATGTTACTACCAGTAAGAGGTACTAGACTAAATGAAACAGTACTATGTATATACTTTGTCTTAACTACAGTTGTTAACTACAGTTGTTTTAATCTGTCCCCTTTTATCTTCAACTCAACTGCCAGATTTATCTTTCCAGACCTCCACTGCTCCACTATGAAAAATTGCCCCTCTGGCCTCCTGAGTCAGGTATAAACTCCTTCACCTAGGAATTAAGCAAAATCCCCACAGACAAAACCCACCATATTCAACTTTACCTTCACTACCAATCACCACATTTGCCCCAAAAAAGATGCTTGCTGCTGCTCCTTGCCTGATGCTCTGGGATTAGTGTCTTACAAGAAGAAACAGTAGAGAGCACAGGCATGGAGGAAGTGCCAGTGCTCCTTGCTCTTCTGCCCTCTCTCCTCTCCACTTGGCATCCACAGCCTTTTCATTCTGTGTGTGTCACCTCCTTCACGAAGCATTTTCTGAGGACATCATACACACATGGATTCTTCCGTCAGCCAATAATTATGCATTAAGAACCATTATTCCAAGGACTTCCCTGGTGGTCTTGTGGTTAAGAATCTGCCTTTATTGGCAGGGGCCCTGGGTTTTTGATTCCCAGTCAGGGAACATGGGAACTAAGATCCCACATGGAGAGGGGTAACGGAAGGCTGCGAGCCACAACTACTGAGCCCTTGCAACGCAAGAAGACCCAGTGAAGCCAAAGAAAAATAAAAGTGCATTAAAAAAAAAAAAGAACCATTATTCCAGAAGCTGAGAGGGCTCCTTCCTCCTAATTCGTTTTGTCCACCACTGCCTGTGACTAAGATTTAATCTTAATACTGTCCTAGTCTCTCAATCAGTCACTTTATCAGTGGAAAAGGCTCCTAAAATGCTTTATTTACTAGTTGGTTCTTCCATGCAAAATCAATTTAACTGTTGGTAATTTGTGCTTAGGAAGCCAAATAGACACATTATGTATCTTTCATGGCACATGGTAAAGGGCTACCTTAATATTAACTGATGTTAAATATCCTTTCACTTGTAGACCTTGTTAATACTTTCTGAAGGATAGAAGGAAAGTTTCAGTTGCCACAATTTGTCCTTAACTTTGATAGACAAATATTTATGGAGTTCCTACTATGTGTCAGATACAGGTATAAATATTCATTTACTCTAGGGCCTTAATCATGGGTGTTCCCCCAGCACCTATCACAAGCAACTTCTGTTTTAATAATATGGTAAATGAGACTCAGGTGATGAACAAATAAACAAGTAGTAGGTGGGCAAGGTAATTTCAGAGCATGATAATCACTACGGAGAAAATAAAACGGAATTAATACCACACACTATGCAGCTGTTTACAAATGTGGAGATTTGTTATCAGCAGAGTCAAGTGACACCATCAGCATGGCTTGGTGGAAAAGAGGGTATCTCTGGAGGCAGATGTGTTGGGCTCACCACCCTGCCTCCTCCGCTCCCTGTGTGGTTCTGAACAAAGAATTTCACCTTCCCTGCCTCCTCTTTCCCATCCCGCATGAGGTGAATCGAGGATTACAGAGTTGATACGTGAAGTGTTTGGTGCTGTGCCTGGCAACTCGGGAAGCGGGTCGGTAACTGTTAGTAAACATTACCGTTGGTCACGTAAACTCACCTGATGCTAAAGGTAGGTGAGAACCTCAGGCTCGCTCGGTCCCGAGCCCCGCCCAGGTGCGCGCCCGCCCGCCGAAGCAGGTAGTCGAGCTGGGCTGAGGAGGGCGGAGTTCTGACCTTGAACTGAGGTCCTAGGAGGTTGAGGGGTCAGGGCCCCCTCTCCGTCGGCAGACGGAGCTGGGCAGGCGGGCCCGGGCTGCCGAGTCCAGTGGGCGGCGGAGCCCCATCTCTCCCTCAGGCGGAAGGCCTCGAGGACTCGGACCTACTCACCCCGCGCCCCGCGGGGGGCGGGGGACGGGCCGGGCTCTGCCTTCGCGCCCGCCTCTCAGAGCGCGGGCGAGGCGCCGGCGCCCCAGACCTCCTGGCCCCGCCCCCAGCCCAACTGCGGCCCGCGGGGCGCACCGCCCACCCAGGGTGCGAGGCCGCGGGCGGGCTCGCCCGGCGATTGGCCGGGAGGGGTGCGAGGGGCACGCGGGCGGGGGCTGGGGGCGGGCACATGCGCGCAGGCAGCGCGGCCGGCACGCGGCGCTCGCGCTCGCAGCTTAAATGAGCCTGGGCTTCCAGCGCCCCGCACTTCACCCGGGCCCGCGCTGCGGCCGCAGGCGGAGCGGCCGGTCCCGGTGCCGGCCCTGGCGTCCGCACTCCTGGGCTCCCAGGCGGTCGATGGGACGGAGCGCCGTGGAGCAGGAGGCGGCGGCCGTCGGGGGGCTGGGTCAGCGCGAGAGCCCGCCGGGGGGCTCGGGCATGGCGGGCCGCAGGACCTGAGCCTTGCCCCGCGAGGAGCAACCTGGTGGCGGGCGATGGGGACGGAGCGGGGCTGCAGCCGCGCCGAGCCGTGAGCGCCCCGCTTCCGCCGCCGCAGCTGCCGCCTCCCTCATCGCCGCCTCGGCCCCTCGCGAAGCGCTGGGCCGCTTGGGATCATGGCCCTGGAGCAGCTCTGCTCGATCCTCAAAGGTAAGCGCCCGGGGCCGCGGACGGCGCCCCCTGCGGGCAAGACCGGCCTCTTCGCGTCCCTGCCCGGCGCCGGGCGCCAGACGCGCCCCTTTGTCTGGCACGAGCGGACCGCGGATCCCCGCTCCCGCCGGGATCCACTTGTTCCCCGAGCGCTTCTTCCCAGCCCTCTGTGTGTGCCTTGGCGGGGGACCCGGGAAGCGCATCGGGACTTGGCGGCCCGGCCGGTCCTGCGAGCTGTGCCCTCGCGCTTCTTCCTCGGAATTGCCGTACATCGCTTTGCAAAGTTGTAGGGTTCTTGTGAGTGGAGCGAAGGCCGCTCTTTTCAGCATTAGTAACAGAAAGTCAGTCCCAGCGAACAATAAAAAGCCTAGCTGAGGCGTCGCGGAGCGGTTCTCAAAAAGCCCCGCGGTGGCGGGCGGCGAAACGGCCTGCCAGCCGGCCGGGTCCCACCTGCTGCGGCCGCGGAGGCTGCGGCACCACTGCGGGCGCCGCGACCCGGCCCGGGCCGGACACGCTGCTCGGGGCTGTGCCCCGGCGCTTCCCGGGACCTCACATACCCTGCCTCCGCTGTCTGATTCTTTCTGATTTGTTGTACCGGGAAATAAAACGGTCGGCTTGCCAAGTACACAAAGCTCCAAAACATACTACAGCTGCTTTGCATTTTCCAGGAGGTGTATTATTAGATTAAAATTTATGTACATGGATAATTAAGATTGTGATAACAAAGTTGTTTCTGAAAATCGAACTGAATAAATCCTTTTTTTTGGCCCTCGGAGGAAAACACCACTACCAATAAAGGGCTTCTCTTTTCTGCTACTGACTTAGATTGAAAACTGAATAGCTGTGTATTTGTAATGTTACGAAATGTTCTGTTTTTCAAAATATTGGGTAAGGCGTAAAGGCATTGACTAGCGGTACCATATATCGCTTTTCATTGTGTCTTAATATTTGTACAGTGAAAAATGTTGGGTTTTTCCCACCCATTAACACTTTCGAATTTTGTTTTACTGGAAAATTCAGTATGATTTTGCATTAAATTTTAATTGCAAAAATTACTCCATATATTTCTAAATTTATAGTTGAGATATCAGCAATTTAGCTATCCGCTGTATATGTATAATTTGTACAAAGGTAACCTAGGACTTTGTTTCGCAGTCAGTCCATAAATCATTAATGATTTCCTCATTATATTAAAATGTTAAAACTCTGAAATTAATTTCTGTAGGCTTTCCTGTCTGTAATTCCCAATTTAAATCGCCATGCCTTGGAAATTAAGATTTTGTTTTACTTTTTCAAAATAATCATTCGCACAGTAGGGTTGTGATAGTGCTCCTTATCTGAATTTGCTTCGTTGTCCTCATTCCCTTAGGATGTTCAGTATAATAAGGACATTCCATCTGAGTAGCCCCCTCTGGGGAGAAATCACGTAGATCTGTTATACAGCTTCACCTGCAGAACTTGACGAAACTGAGCTGGATAGGACGGAGTCTCTGATACTCCTGGAATGGTGAAGGGTTTTGCAGCTTTTCTGCCTTTGCGTTTGTCGTTGGTACACACTGCCCTCTCTGGCCACCAGCGTGAAGCATTTAGTGTTTGCACCTTTCAGGAAAGGATTCTGTGGTTGATGGCAGAGCTACAGTGGAAACAATGAGTTTCAGTAATACCTGGCTTTTCTTTTTTTCATGTTATGCAGCCTACACTATTTTTACATGCTGGTGTATTTTTAAAGCTCAGACTAACTTGTTGTTAGGCTTACTGGAGAGAAAGCAAGCTATTTTTAAGTCTTCTACAGTTCATGGATATGTGCTTGTACATAGGAGGAATCCCTCTGGGAAGATTGAAGAAATTAACAAAAGTTGATTCTGAGAAAAAGATATAAGAGACTGAGAAATAAGAGTAAAAGGAAGACTTCCGTGTCACTGCCCACCCATTTGTATCGCTTGATTTTTTTCTTTAAACAAAATGCATGTGTTACCTATACAAACATTGGTGTTTTTAATCTTAAAAAATTACATTTTGAAAAACTACTGGCTTTTTCTGGTGCTTCCATTCATTGTGTGCACCAGTGCATGAAAAAGTAGCTCTTAAGGTGTAAATTAACACTGAAGAGGTTCTTATCAGAAGCAGTTATTTAACATCTGCATAATTACAGATATTACCTACCAAAAGCCTTGTTTGGAATATTATGGTCAGTTTCTGCTAAAACAAATCAGCCATAATGAGTGTGTGGAATTTTAAGTAGAGGTAATTTTCTTTAAGATGCCATTGATTCTTGGTTTTACTTTCAGCAGTAAGAACAAAAGGATAACTCTGCTAGGCTTTTAAACCTTTCATATATTGTTAAAATTGAATAATTCACTTTTAACGGTTTATGATCACTCCAAGTCTAATAAAATTTGACTTGTCTTTTATCAAAATTAAGTATCATGGTCACATGAAAATATTAGGCTTATAAACCCATTTTTCACTGTTCATATTCATTCTGCAGACTTGTGTCAGGAGAATCCTATACTCAGTTATATTTAAATCTGTATAAACTGTGGTTAAATTTATGGTGTTACAGTGCGTAACTGGCACTGTATTTTAAAAATCTTATTTGAGACTGTGACAAATAATAACTCGTGTCCTTCATTCTTAAGTCTTTTTCAAGAAATTAAACAATACAGAAAAATAAGTACCATAATGAAAAGTTATCCTTTAAAGAGGGAAGTTTTTAAAGATAGATAGCCTTGATAAAAGCTAACTTTATTCCCCTTCACCAGGAGTTAGAAAAAATGTTTTATTAGTACAGTTGAGAAGTCTGACTAAATGGTGGTTTTATTATAATTTGATAGTTTGATTACTTGAATCCAATTATCTGTTTTGAAATCAAACTGACCTTTTAGGAAAAACATACAGTGCTGTAATACATGCACATGCACATTACAAGTTCAAATCAAAGCCATTTTTCAAAGTCCATTTAGGAATAAGATAGAAAAAAGATCATTATATAAGTAAAGTTCATTATCTAAAATTCTAAAGAATAATTCAAGTTCTGCTCTTGGTTACTACCCATTCAGCACAATCTGCTGTCATCATAAAATTTATGATTCTTCAGAATAATTTATTATTTTTTTAATGTGTCCCTGGGGCACTTTGAGATCCCACTTAGTGTGATCTTTAAGTTGCAAAGGGGACTCCTAAAAGGTTTCCAAACTCTCCTTAACCGAACTCCTTCAAAGGAACTCTTGGTGGAGGGAGGAGAGGTAGGTCTTAAAACTCAGCAAAAGCGAACAGGGTTGCTTCGATTGCTGTGGGGCCTCACCCTCTCAGTCGCTCATCAGAGTGACCCAGATTAACTGACACTTATTAGCATATTTGTTCATAAAATTACAGGGTGTACTAATCTAAAGGTTCAATTTGTCCTAGTCAAAATGAGATTAAAATATATTGGTTTAAGTATGCCCAGAATAATATATTGGAAATTACAGTGTTAGTGGGTAAGAGGACATCAAAAATACTCATCAAAATGTGACCTGATCATGTTAAAATCCAATGGTAGCTGCTGTGGATGTCTGAGGAAGACTCCAGTATGATTAGAACATACAAATAAATATACTGCCATCTCCAGAGCGTTTTGACTAACAAGAAGGTTGTCACATTCTGCAGGCAAGAAAAAGCATTTCTGCAGTTATGCTTTCTTTGAAGTGATTGGCAGTGTGGTTAGCATGAAGAGGTTGGAGTGATCCCAGAGTTCAAGCTCCATCTTCCTTCTTAACTAAAAAGTAAAATTGAGTTTGATTAAATTAAGGTACTTTTTTGTTCTTTGGAACAAAAAGTTACTACTACTACCTCCCTGGTGGCTCAGAGGTTAAAGCCTCTGCCTCCAGTGCGGGAGACCTGGGTTCAATCCCTGGGTCGGGAAGATCCCCTGGAGAAGGAAATGGTAAACCACTCCAGTATTCTTGCCTGGAGAATCCCATGGACGGAGGAGCCTGGTAGGCTACAGTCCACGGGGTCCCAAAGAGTCGGACACGACTGAGCGACTTCACCTTCACCAAGTATATGGACTCTAATTGAATTCCATTCTGCTTCAGAAAACAGATGCAGGGAGACCAGGTAGGCAGTTGTTACATTATGGGATCTCATGATAAGTTTACAACACCTTACCTTTACCACTTAAATGCTCAAAACAGGAAAACTCAGAAAGAGGTATGTTTAATTACTCACAAAGGTTAAGTGAGTTAGCTTGATAAAAGTAAGAAGTAGCATATCTGAAAAAGAAAAAAATCTATTATTTTTCTGTCCCCTGACTTAAAAAAAAGAAGCTGGGTCATCTGTGTGCCTATTTTTAACCAAGGTTTGTGCTTTTTAATTTGTTAGTGTGGCTCTCTGTGCTGTATGTTGTAGTTACAAAGGAGATACAACCAGGATTATGCTTAGTCACTTCGTATATTCATCTAATTTTGAGTGGGCCAGCCAGTCTTCTGGTCACTAGAGATGCACAAGTGTATCAGACAAGTCCCTCTTTCTAGTAGGAAGAGACAGATAATAAGAAAATAGTGGGTAATATAAGTAGGAATTGAAATGCTATTTATGTATTTATTTATTTATGTATTATTTATGTATAAAACAAGATGAAGAAGAAAATATGGTGCTTCTTTAGCAGTCAGAGAGCCCTCACAAGACTTGAATAACAGGAAGGAACCAGCCATGCAGAGTGAGTCTAGGCAAAAGGAATAACTAATCCCTAAGGCAAGAATTAGCTTGGTGTGTTGTGGAAAGAAGGCCTGTGTAGCTGTAGATAGCAGTCAGAAGGTCAGCGGGATGGTCAGAACATAGGACTTAGGAAGTCAGAGTAAGAAGTATGGATTTATTCTAAATGGACTCTGTTGGAAGATTTTATGAAAGGCTGTGATGTGATCTGATCTATGTTTTGAAAGGATCACTGGCTGGTGGGTACAGAGTAGATTATAAGGGACTATGGCAGAAGTAGCCAGTTTTCTTCCAATATCCATTTTACCTTTCAGTGGATCTCTGAACTTTAAGCACACAATCACCCAAAATAAATACTAGATTTTCCAGTTTTCCTTGGAATTAGGTGTGGCCATGTGACTAAGTCTGACAGTTACATGTGTGTTGAACTTTGGGGGAGTGGTGGTGTTTTTGTCACTCAGAATTTTTATTTTGACATCATGGTAGATTCTAAGCAAATGTTTTTAAAGGAAGGAGGAATGCCCTGTGTCACTTCTTCATTCTTGCTAAGTGTAATGCTGGCATGGTAGCTGTAAAGATATAGTACCTGGCCCTCCAGCATCTATACCAGCCCATCAGATGACCTTGGGACTGAAGTCATATACAACTGAACAGTAAGATAGAAGAAGCTTAGCCTCTTTGTTTCTTTCAGTATACTATCACTCTCCTGTTGAAGTTGTCTTTAAAGTGTGGTTCCAGGGCCAACAGCTTTAGCATCACTAGGGAATTTGTTATAATGCAAGTTTTCAAGCCCCACCCCAGATTTACTGGATCAAAATCTCTGGAAGTAATGCCACCACCCCCCCCCCCAAGTCTGTGTTTTCATAAACCTTCCAGGTGAATATGATCCACGCTAAAGTTTGAGAACTACTGTCCCAGTGATTTATTTCTCAAACATGGATGAATTGCTGAGTAGGATGTGTATAGTTTTAATCCTTGATATATATTACCAGATCAACCTCATCAAAGCTGTGACAGTTTACAGTCCAGTGACAGCATAAGTCAGTTTGCTATATCCTGACCAATACTAGAATCTATTTTTATACTAGCAAGGCTGAATTTCTCCATTGGTTTTTTCTTGGCACTTTACTCTAGTGGCATAATCTTTTTTCCCATTTATTTTTAGTTTTATTTATGTTTTGGTCTCTTGTGAATGAAGTTGTTCCCTACCCAAAAGTATGAAATCACCTTTTTTTCATTCTGCTATTAATTTTTCTATTTAGCTTGAAAAGGGAATCTACTTTTTTTCCAAATAATTAACAAGTTATCCCAGAACCATTATTAAAACTGCCCTCTCACCCAGTATTTCAAATATTATATAAATCGTAATAAATTCTGGGATATATATGTCTGATTCTGAAATTTTTTCTTTTCTTCCATTTTCTAACCTAAAAGCCCATTGAGAATAAGGACCATGTCTTTTTGTTTCATTGTAATTCCAGGGACTGACTCAACTACCTGTAATGCAGTGAATGCTAGTAATGTTTGTTGACAGATAACAGTTTCTTCCTCTACCATTGCTACATTTTATAATTCTTGTAGCTTTATAGTAAGCATATTATTTTTATGAATTTTTTTTATATTTTCCTTGGCAAATATGGAAACGTCTTTAAGATGATCGTCAGAAAAGCATTTTAAGTATCTAGAAAAAAGCTAAGATTTTTATTAAAACATCATTAAATATTATCTGACTTACTGGGAAGAATTGTTACCTTTACATTGTTTCATTATCCAAAATGTATTACTTCTCTATTGTATTTACATTTATTTACTTGTTTAATTTATTTTAGTCTTAGGCTCTTCCCTTAATAGGTATAATAATTTTCCTGGTAATTCTCTTGGGACTTGTGGGTTTTAAAATAACATTGTCTATAAATAGCAGTCTTGCCTCCTTTCCAGTATTTATTGCATTGGCCAGAGTTGCCACTATTAAGTAACAGTGAAAAAAATAGACCTGACCTTGATTTTTACTTGATTGAAAAGTACAGCCTTAAACTGGAAGGTCTGGAGACAAGATTGCAGGTAGAATGCTAATATCAATGATTCAGGGTTAAAAGGAGTAGCTTGGAGGATTTGTATTTAATACCTTGAATAGCACCTGTCTATCATTTAGGCCTTCATTTTTAAGTCAGATCTATATAGTACCCTACGCTAAACTCCAGAATCAGAGGTGAGAACATACACGGTGGGTACTACTTTTTTCAAACATGAGATCACAAGCAATTCTCTGCATAACTATACTTTGGGGTTGTTGAGTTTAGAATCTTTATTTTGGCATGGATCTCTTTTCTTTTTTTGTTTTTCTTGGCATGAATTTCTGCTTTAAAGAATCAGTACCTTCCTGGGTACGTTGTTTTTGAATTCAAAGTGTGAAATCTTTCTGGATTTGAGAAACTACTGACCCTTTGGTAAGATATAGAAGGAAACAAGCGACACACAGATCAGGACTAAGGACAGAGCAGAGCGCAACAGCACTGCTTCATGTACTAGATAATTCCAGCGTTTGGCATCAGTGGAGTTTGTTTTAATATCTCAGCCTGATTATAGCAAGCAATTTGCAAAGATCCTATTGTACAACTGGGAGAAACTGTGTTTATTATGATACAGAATTTAGAGTGATTAATCGTTAGAACTGTATCACCACAGCTATCACTATATTTCTAGCCCCAATTGTTCTAACTTGCCTTATTCATTCCTTTTATTCAGTGGCATAGTTGATTGAGTTGTGAGTAGTAAGATTTGGGGAGGGGGATTATGAGCAACACCCTATATAAAGTAGAAGGAATAAAAGGTTATTTGTTCTAATTTATTTTTAATATGATTTTTCTACCTCAGTTGTATATTGTGTGCAAATTACCTAAATCATGTTTTAAAAAGACATGCTTTTTTAAGTCATTATATAGGGTAATTTTCCAGGCACAATTCATCTTTTTGCCATTGTTTTACTGTTCTCCTGGTTTCGATTTATTGATTTCTTACTTTCCCTTTCTGCCTGACTTTGTATTACTTACATACTATGAATTACAAATGTGAAAACTGGTAAATTGTTATGCCTGTGAATCAGGAGGAAAGGTACAATGAGCACAAAATTTTGACCAGTTGTATATCATCTGAATGGGATGATATACCTTGGGAAATAATGTCCTCTATCAAGATGCCTTGATACAGTTTTGGTATTCGCTGAATTGTCAAACATCTGTTATTATTCCAGTTTGTTTTTCTTTTTTTGGCCGTATTTTACAGCTTGCAGGATCTTAGTTCCCAGACCAGGGATTGAACCCAGGCCCTCAGAGAAGGCTCAGCATCCTAGCCACTGGACCACTAGAGGATTCCCTAATTTTTCTTTTTGATCAGGAATCTTCTGTGTTTTTTGTTTTTTTAAAATCGTGTTTCAAAACTCCATTCCCCTAACTGTGATCCAGTGCAGAGATGTGAAGAGTCTGAAGGAAGGATTGTTCCTACATACAACTAGCAACCAGATTGTTCAATACGACTAGCAACCAGAGAAAAGGAGGCGTAATTACAGTTGTTGCGAGTTGACAGAGGAGACAGAGGTCAACAAGAATACAGCAAAGATGAAGATGTATGCTTAGATTATAAAATGTAAACAACACAAGATCACAAGAACTCTGTACATTGGTGACTTTGGGTGGTAGATGCCTAGTACATGGTACTGAGCGAAGAGTGGCCTGGCCATCTGCCAGTCCCTTCACTAGCGATCTCTTCTGTGCCTCCATCTCCGTCACCCCTAAACATCCTTTAAGTTACTAAATGCAGTTAACACTACATCTGAGTCTTAATCATGTCATAAATCTCTCCTCCTTCCCATTTACACTACCACTGCTCTGCTTCAAGACCTTAGCATCTTTGCTTCCTAAATGACCTCTCCTTTTAAAAATTTAGATTCCACACAATCGTCAAGATTAGTGATCTGAAACACAAATGTGATAATTTCACTGTCTAGTTTAAAAAAAGAAAACTCAGTTACTTCTTGTAGTCAAAGGTTTAAACTCTTTAGCATGGCATTCAAGGCTTTTTACAATCAGATCTCATCCTACTATTTTTTTTTTTTTTTTTTTTGGCCTTCATTGAGTCTTTGTTGCTTTGCTTGGACTTTCTCTAGTTGCAGCAAGCCGCGGCCACTCTTTGTTTCAGTGCACAGGCTTCTCATGGCCGTGGTTTCTTGTTGTGGAGCACAGGCTCCAGGCATGAGGGCTTCAGTAGTTGCAGAAGGCAGGCTCAGTAGTTGTGGTTCACGGGCTTAGTTGCCTTGTGTGTGGAGTCTTCCCTGGCCAGGAATCAAATTCATGTCTCTTGCACTGGCAGGCAGATTTTTATCCACTGAGCCACCAGGGAACACCCTCATCCTAGTATTTCTAACCTGATGTATCCTTTTCCCCTCCACATGCTAACTGTACTATCCTACTCAGAATTCACTAACACTTCCTAGGTAAGTTTTCATTGTCTTAGCTGTTTCTCCCTCTCCTGGGTAGAAGTTCTATTAGGTTTCACTAGAATAGACCTTTTTTCCCTAAAGTTTTCCTCACTCTGTTCCTGTTAACCCCCAGCAGAGTGAACAAATGCTTCCCTTTTCTGCTTCCGTTGTGTTTTCTGTGTAACCCCTGCTAAATTCTTTTTCACCTTGTAGATTGTCTTTGACAATACGTTGACTCCTTAAGGATGAGTTTGTCCTCATATCTATGGTTTAGCAGAATGCCTAGCACGCATAAAAGGCTCTGTGCAATGTGCATCATCATCTCATTTCATTTTCACAACAACCTGTGTGGTTGGTGTTGTTAGTACAACATCCCCATTTTACAAATAAGTAAACTGAGCTGAAAAGGTCTCACAGCTGGTAGAAATCAAAACTTGAACCCCAAACCTAGATCCAGCTAACTCCTGAAGTCCATTCTCTTGTAACTGTTTTGCTTTATCTCTCTCCTGCCTTAATCTGTGCATCCTCTGTGCCTGCTATCCAGTAGGTACTCTGACGTGCTTGCTGACTGATTGAATGAAAAATAAAAACCCCAGTTCACGTAGGAGGCTGATAATGTGGTTTCCATTGAGAGAGTGAAAGATACCAGTGCACCATTCTTAAAAAGAATGTGTTATCGTCAAACACAAACATACAAAACAATATATTATTCATTGGGGATCAGAAATGTTAAACGTGGAGGGAGGGGAGAAGCTCCATTTTCCAAATAGTGCCTGCTTTTGTAATGCAGGACACAGCATAGTGCTGCACAGGCATAGAATGTCTTGAATTGATTTCCAGGAGACTGCTGCCCCCTTACTTCTGTTTTTATTATGATGTTCTCACAAGTCAAATAATCTAAGTGAACTTTTACTGGCATAATATATTGCAAAGCTAGCCATAATGCGTGTAAGGTCTGAGGACGTAGAGTGCAGTAAATATAGGATAATTGGGATCAGCACAGTTCGTTGTACAAGAAAAGAAAGGTATGTATTTTTGCATCCATCATAAATTGAAAACGTACTTATTAGTGCTTGTATAAATGCGTGTCATATCAATTTTGTTTTTTCTTGGGTTGTCTTGTCAAATAGTAACTCCGAACATAACGATTAATAGTATTGAGTGTGAATGTTAGTAAGAAATAGGGGGGTTTAGTTTTTTTTTGTCATCTGATTTTTCTCATAAACTTGGTAAAATCTAATATAGATTCAACTTTTTAACTTATCTTCTCTTATTTCTCTAGTGTTGTTAGTAACAATACTTGTAGTGGAAGGAATTGCTGTGGCCCAAAAGACCCAAGGTAAAGAATTTACAATGCTAATTTACTACGTGTTCAGAGCAGTAGGATTGCTTTTTGGAAGGATTACAACTTTCGAGTACTATTTCCATAATCCCTCTGGGGTGTTTCAATGACCTAAGGCTTTCTGTCAATCTATCAGCTTTAATTCAGCCAGGTTCAGCTGCAGTTGAGTAAATTGTTAACATAAAATCTTACACTGATAAATGTTAAAAATTGGCATAACTAGTGACTCCTAGAACACTATGGATTATGTCCAAAAATTAAATAAGATTCATGCTTTATCACCAAGCAAAAATAAAAATCCCTTTTTTCCAGTGTAAACAAATGAAACATTTCCATCAATATCTTATTCAAACCCCTGAGGACATGTTCCAGTTATTGTTTATGAAAGAGGATTAGATAGTATGATGTTTGAGCCAGATTTTTATTTCAGAGTTGAGTACATTTCCTAAATAACCTGACTTATTTTTATTTTCATCAAAGTTATACATATACCTGACAAAAATTGAAGCATTCTAAAAAGTTCATTAGGAAATATCAGTCTACCAGCCTCCCAAACCCCACTTCTCCATGGTAGTCTACCAGCCTACCAAACTACTCTTTTAGCTGATTCTTTTGGTATTTTCCTGCATATTTCTGAATAACAAAGTATATGGTTATTCTCAGTTATTTCAGTTTGAAGTAGTAGATAATTTTCCCACCATGGAAGATAAGAATTTAGCTCTTTTTTGTACCTACTCTTCACCTCTAACTACATATAAATGTTCTTTTTAACTTTGCACCTGCAGTACCCATGTCAGTATTTTAACAATTCTGGTTACATCTGTTCAAGTCACCACTGGCCTTTTTCAATATGAAAATTTTGTCTTTGGTTGTAGTTTGTAGGGAATTTTTCTTTCCCTTTTTTCTTGTTTTATTTTTAAAATTCTCTTTTCTCCATTTTCTCTCCTGTTTTTAAGGAATTCTTATTATTTGGTTACTTTTTTTAAAAAAAATCTTTTCTTTTTTTCCATTTCTCATCTAACTGTTTTCTTCTCAGTAGTCTTCATTGAGACTTCTAAACCAAGAATTGGAAAACTTTTTTCTATAAAGGGCCAGATAGGAATTGTTTAAGGCTTTGCACGCCATTATAGTCACAGGAGCACCTACTCAGCTCTGCAACTGCAGGGTAAAAGCATGAATGAGCATGTATTTATTCCACTAAACTTGACTTTACAGTTACAGGCAGCAGACCAGATTTGGTCCAAGGCTCATGGAAAGTGAAAATGTTAGTCACTCAGTGGTGTCTAACCCTTTGCAACCCCATGGACTGTATGTTGTCCACCACAGAATTCTCTAGGCAAGAATACTGGAATGGGTAGCCAGTCCATTCTCCAGAAAATCTTCCCAACCCAGGGATCAAACCTGGATTTCCTGCATTGCAGGCAGATTCTTTACAGTGTGAGCCACTTCTGCTCTAAACTTTTTTTTTTCTATTTTTAGAAACTTCTTTTGTTTTCTGAATAATCTTTTTCAGAGTATGCTGTGTTCTTGTATTATAGATATGCGTTTGACCCTTGAACAATGCAGGGGTAGGGTTAGAGTTTAGGGTTAGTCAGAAACCTGCCTGTAGCTGCTGGCGGTCCTCTGTGTTTGAGGTTCTGCATCCTCACAGTCAGCCAACCACAGATGAGCACTCTACGATTATAATGCATCCACGTGGTTCAAACCTGTGTTGTTCAAAGGCCCGCTACTCCCTTGTTCTCTGAGAAGATTAAATGGTAGTTTTGTTTAGTGCTTTTTTTTTAAGTATTCTATAATCTTTGCTTCTCAGAGTCACTTTTTTATTTGTTTTTAGTCTGTTTTTCATATTGGAGGCTTCCCTCGCGTGTCTGGTGCTCCTTGAGTGCCTCTCATAGTTACGAGAGGAGCACGCAGATCTGCTTGTTAGCCATCTGCAAGTGCACACAGGGCTGCTTTACTGCTGCCTTTCCTGGTGAATGATTGAATCCACCTATGAATCTTTTTCTCTGGACTCATTAGTTTCCTCAGCAAAGGTTATTTCCATTTCCTGCTTAGAGGCTCTATATCTGACCAAGAGGCCTTTGGGGAGTTGAGTGGGGGAGGAGAAGGGGAGTGTGGTTCAGCATGTTACATTCACCTCATCTCCCTGTTTTCCTGTTGATATTTGCACCCTCTGCTGTGCCTGATGTTCCCTGGTCCAGCAACCCTGTTTACTTTCTCCAAAGAAATAGCATTATTTTCTGATGTGGTGATAGAGTAGCATCTACCTGGGTTTGTGGAGTGGGAGAGAGGGTATTAGGAGTCAAACTGATTGCAGAGACTTTTAACCTAGCCTCATGTTTTTAAAAATACCCAACTTCACCACTTCCACCCCCACTTCCAGAGATACCTACCACTGCCAGTAGTTAATATTGCAGCTACCTATTTGTACTTATGGGTTTATGCCCTTTAAAAAATTATTTACAGTTGTTTAAGTGGGCTTTGAAGAAGGAGCAGAGCTAAATGCATGTGTTCAATCTACAACCTTTACCTAAAAATCCCTTTGCAATCTTTGAGTCTTATTTCACTTTGAGTTAAACTAAATATAGAGGTACCATACCTGAGATAAACTCCTGGAATTCTTTTATTTTGTGTCAGAACTGAATTCTATAGAGTTTTGCTAATTTATCAGAGTCTCCCACGTGGTTTTGCCCTTATAAAATGTAAGCATTTTATTTCCCTGCTGCTTTACATGGCAGATTTGTCCTCTAGAGCAGATGCTTCTGCTGTCTTCAATCTGTTATGCTCAATTGACAATAGTTCTTAAAAATTGTGTGTGTGTGTAACTCAATTGGCAGTTGTTTGGGGAAGTTGTAGGGGAAACTAACTAACGTTTTAAATTTTCCGTAAGATGGACAAAATATTGGAATGAAGCACGTTCCTGCAACCCAGTGTGGCATTTGGGTTCGAACCAGCAATGGAGGTCATTTTGCTTCACCAAATTATCCTGACTCATATCCACCAAACAAGGAATGTATCTACATTTTGGAAGGTATTTGACCAATTTCTATCTTTCATTGGATGAATGTTAACTTTTTTTGTAAAACTAAATAATTGGTTAAATGCTCTTTTTAAACCAGTTTGAACAAAATGTAAACATGTATTTTAATTAAATCCTAGTCGTGATAAGTATTTCTTAATACTGCCAACATTAACAAAATGATGGTTGAAGTTTTATAAGAATTTTTAATCTCCTAAAATGATATTTAACTAGATGCATCAGTATTTATGAGAAACTTCTCTGATAAGAAACTTAAACTTACTGACATCTCTTATTAGGCTTTATGAAATTCATGTCCATAGTTACATTTTATGTTTCTTTCATTTCTTCTGTTTTTCCGTTCCATCATGGTACATTGTATCTCGTGAATTAAGCATTAGCTTCTCAACTCTTAATTTTGAGCATTCCGCTACATTTAACTAATTTAATATATAGCATATGCCAAAGGGAAAGATTACTATAATTCTACAGATAGCATTGTTATTAACATACAATATAACATTTATTATGAATTTTATATATAATAACTCAGTATGATCCTCATCTATAAAACAGTAACAGAGAAGTTGTGCTTTTCTCACTGCGTCAGGATATTTTTACTTTTTCTTGTTCACATTGCCCTGATTTACTTACTCTTTCTTTCTAGCTGCTCCACGTCAAAGAATAGAGTTGACCTTTGATGAACACTATTACATAGAACCATCATTTGAATGTCGGTTTGATCACTTGGAAATTCGAGATGGGCCATTTGGTTTCTCTCCACTTATAGATCGTTACTGTGGTGTGAAAAGCCCTCCATTAATTAGATCAACAGGGAGATTCATGTGGATTAAGTTCAGTTCTGATGAAGAACTTGAAGGGCTGGGATTTCGAGCAAAATATTCATTTATCCCAGGTAAATAACTTATTGTTTCACTAGCAAGATCTCACTCTGGTTTTAGAATCTTAAGACTGGAAAACAGAAAATCCAGTCAAGTTTATCAAATAAAGGTTTTTAAAAATTGCCAAGATCAAAGGGGAATCAGCCTATGAATAAATGTTTAATAAAAATTAGAAATAGAGCTATAATATCACTTGAATTTTGAGGCATATCATATATGGTATTACATTATTTCTTAGATTTAAGTTTTATAGCATATTTCAAGGTCAAAGACATCATAATAAATACATTTTTAAAGTAATTCAACAAATTTGTCTTTTCGTGATCTCTACCAATTGTTTTGGCAGGTTTTTTTCCCTTGGAATGGTTGAATTAAACACTCATTTAAATAAACAGTCCCTAGAAAATACTGAACAGTAGAAAGAATAGTGCTCTGTACTTGGAGGCAAAAGATCTGGGTTTGAATCCTTTCTGTGCCACCTGCTAGCTGTAAAATTTAGTATTAAGCATGGACTTGTGCCTGAGCATTGCTGTTGATAAGACAGGAATATCTTCGTGAGGCTGCCATAAGTAATTACCAGAAACTTGGCAGCTGAAAACAATGGTAGTTTATTCTCTCAGAGTTCTGGAGGCCAGCATCCAGCAGGGTCACTTCCCTCTAGGAACTCTAGGGGAGAATGCTTTCCTAGCCTCTCCTTCGTCTGGAGGCTGCCCCAGCATTCCTGCACTTGTGGCCTCATCACTCTAATCTCTGCCTCCATTTTCACATCCCCCCCGATCTTCTCAGAATGCTTAGCTTAATCACATCCTTTGCCTTAGAATGTAATATTCACTTTTTTTTTTAACCTTACAAGGTAATAAGGTAACCTTTTAACCTTATAAGGTAATAGTCATAGCTTGTGACAGTTGTGATGTGGACATATATTTGGGTGGTGGGAGAGGGTCTCCATTCAGTGCATTCTACCCATCTTACCTACCACAGAGTTATGTGGAAACGCTTTGTAGTCCTCAGAGCCTGTCCACTGTAAAAGTATACATATCCCTAATGCAGAAGCCCAAAGGTACACTAGTTATTACTCCTGTCTTCAGAGAACTCACAGACTTAACAAGATGAAAAAGTAACTTAATGTAAGAATCATATAATCTTTTTATGTTTTCGTGCAAGAAATTTACTAACTTAAAAAAATTTTAATTAGAACAGCCAAATGAAAATATCATAACCTTATCACCCTATCAATAAAAAACCAATATAAGCTATATGGTATATATCACTTCAGATGTTTTTATCTTTTTATTTTGTTTATTTTATATAACGGAGATCATGCTATTCTTTCAACTGTGTTACCAGTCTTTTTTTTTCCCTGAAGAATATATTCAGCTTTTTTTCCCTGTTTTAAGTGTCACTTCAGTATTTAAGTTCTCAATGTCAAAATGATCACATTTTCAGAAAGTAAAATTTGTACTTTTTTTTTTAGAAATTTTAGGCATATAGCACACTGAGTAGAAAGTACAGAGTTATGGTATACTTTATAATCACCCCCGTACACACACAGCCACCGCTAAAACCTAAGATGAGCATCCAGCACCCAGGGTACATTTGTTACAACTCATGAACCTGCATCACCACCTGAATTCTGCAGTTCACATTGGCGTTCACTCTTGACGTCGTACATTCTGTGCGTTTGGGTAGATGAGTGATGTAATGATGAATCTACCAATACCGTGTCATATGGAGTATTGCAAGTGCCCTAAAAATCCTGTGTGCTCCACATAGTCATCCCACCCACTCCAGCCCTGGCAACCAGTGATCTTTTTACCGTCTCTATAGTTTTGCCCTTTCCAGAATGTCATATCCTACAGTATGTAGCCTTTTCAGATTAGCTTCTTTCCCTTAGTAATATTTGTTTAAGGTTCCTCTGTTTTTTTCATGGCTCAGTAGCTTTTCTTTTTTTAGTGCTGAATAATATTTCATTGTATGAATGTACCACAGTTTGTTTGTTTGTTGTGTAGAAGGATGTCTTGGCTGCTTTCAGGTTTTAGCAACCACAGATAAACCTGCTATAGACATCCATATGCAGCCATTTGTGTGGACAAGTTTTTAACTCATTGGGCTAAGTACTGTGGAGTGCAATTGTTGTATCATATTAAAATTTGTCTTAAATTTTTCCTTAAATGGAGAGTGGTGATGTTTGCACAGCATCATGAATATACATAATGCCACTGAACTGTACACTTAAAAATGGATGAAAGGGTAAATATTATATTTTACTACAATAAAAATTTTAAAATTACAAACACGTGTCTAAAAAAACTTAATATGAAAATTCAGATAGACATACATATAAACTTGTCAGAATGAAAAAATTGCTAGTCTAAAATATCTTAGACTCTTTAATTAGCCTATTTAAACCTATTTTAATTGACAGTTTTTAATATGTAACTGATTGCTTAATTCTTGTTAATTTCTTTTTTTTTCTTTTTTTTTTTTTTGCCATGCTGCATGCGAAATCTTCCTGACCAGGGATTGAACCCATGCCCTCTGCAGTGGAATCTTAATCTGCACAAAATCTTAACCATTGACTTTCAGCATGATTATCAAAGTACATGTTGAAAAAAGTAGGAAAAATTTTAGCTTAATTTAGAATACATCACAGAGACTATTCTTTCCAACCTCCCTAAATAAAAGAAAGTAACAACACTTCACCAGTTTTGCAGAGATGTGTCAAAGAGAAATCTAAATCTTAACCAGCATTAGAGTAAAAAAATCACAGCAACTCTCTGGCAAGTGAATCAGAACTTCCCATGTAGGCAAGAATTCTAGGGATATTGTCATTGCACTAAAATTTTCAGAGTTATTCCAGTTACTTCCAGGAAGTAGGAAACCATTACAAGGCTCTGCCTCAACAAATATCACCAGTAGCTCAGAGAATTTCATATATTTAAAAGATGCTAGTTTCTCATCGTTAGTAGCTTTCATCCACATTTACAAATCCCTGGGCAAAATTTATTTTATAAATATGGCTTAAATAACTAGACAGCCATGATTTAGCTATTTATGAATTACCTATTTATTTTGACCTTTTTTTTCTTTAGTAGTAAGATTGTGGCAACCTCACCCACGTTTTAAAAGTAGAGAAAGAAAAATTGTCTAGAGAATTAGAGCTAGTCCTGATTTTGCCATTATATTATCTAAAATAGTCATCATCTCTCTCTGATTCAGTTTCCTCATCTATAAAATAGAATATTACAATATCTTGATGTTATTGTTATTAGCATCATATTAAACATAAGGTATGTAGAAACTGAAGTACTATAAAACGCAAATGTAAGGTAATTAGTCTAGAAATCTTAAACATTCTTTTTATTTTAATGTGTCTATATTTCAACCATAAACCATATGAAGTAGCTCTCATGATACATATAATAGAAGAAAAAGAGAGCTGCTTTTCTTCCAAGAATCTTTACATATAAAGTTGCCTGACTTTGTTTTTTGATATTTTTAAAAGCATTGTTCAAATGATTAAGATACCTTTTATTTCTTTCAGGTAGTCTAAACATATTTGCAAAAACCTGACTCTATGTATGACTTTTTTATATAATGTATTTTTGGTGCTGAAGTATCAATTCAGTTAATTGATTTAGTTATTAAAAATCAAATACCTGACCAATTTAATTAAATCAATTATTTTAATATAAACTATTGGTTGTCAACTTTCTGTGAACTATTTCACAGGCCAGAATATACTGTATATCATTTAGTCTTCTTTCTTTTTGCTGCCATTGTGAAAATGCAGCTCATTAAGCTACTACAGTGGGCTTCCCAGGTGGCTCAGTGGTTAAGAATCCACCTGCTGATGCAAGAGACATGGGTTCGATCCCTGGTCAGGAAGATCCCCTGGAGAAGAAAATGGCAACCCGCTCCAATATTCTTGCCTGGAAAATTCCAGGCAAGACAGCAGAACCTGGTGAGCTACAGCCTGTAGCTTAGTCAGTCAGTCGTGTCCAACTCTGTGACCCCATGACTGTAGCCCACCAGGCTCCTCTGTCCATGGGGATTTTCCAGGCAAGAATGGGTTGGGCAAGCTGCCTTGCCCTCCTACAGGAGATCTTCCCAAACCAGGGATTGAACCCAGGTCTCCTGCATTGCAGGCTGATTCTTTACCGTCTGAGCCACCACAGAAGCCCAAGAATACTGGAGTGGATATCAGGCCTACCTGATTCCCTGAGTTAGCAGGGAAGCCTGGGCTACAGCCTATGGGGTCACAAAGAGTTGGACATAACTGAGCACACACACACACAGCTACTACTATGGTGAGGAGGAGTAAATTATGTGTAACATAAAATTCACTGTTTTAACCCTGTTAAATGTGCAAGTCAGTGGCATTGAGTACATATACAGTGTTGTGCAGCCATAGCCACTGTCCATTTCCAAAACTGTTTTGTCATCCCGAGCTGAAATTCTGTCCCCATTAAATACTTAACTCCCATTACCCTATCCCTACAGCCCTGTGAAAACTATCTCTATTAATTTGACTAATCTAGGGACCTCAATAAATGGAACCTTACACTGTCCTTAACTGTCTGGCTTATTTTACTTAGCATAACGTTTCAAGACTCATCCATGTTAGATAGCATGTGTCAGAATTTCATTCCTTTTTAAGACTGGATAATATTTCATTGTAGTCTATATCTTTCTACTAGCTACTGCAGTTGAGAAAGAGTTGTGAGTTTTCAGGTAGCATAAATGTTATTAATTCACAACATGATCAAAAATTTAAGCATTATCATTTTTAAAAACATCAGTCCTATAAGTGAGCAGCGCTTTGTAGTATACACCAATGAAAGCTTTCTCTTGCTTTGTTGTTAAATGCAGTGTTAGATATAACATAAGACATTAAGCCTTAAATTAACTCTAAAATATCTCAGTGCCAATCACTTTCTTCTCTTCTCTGTTACAGATCCAGACTTTACTTACCTAGGAGGTATTTTAAATCCCATCCCAGGTTTAGTATATTACCTCTTTTTTTTTTCTCATGGCATCTTTGATTAGTCTTATTTTCCTTTGAACATCATTCATCTGTTCTTTCTAGATTGCCAGTTTGAGCTATCAGGAGCTGATGGAATAGTGCGTTCTAGTCAGGTAGAACAAGAGGAAAAAACAAAACCCGGCCAAGCAGTTGATTGCATATGGACGATTAAAGCTACTCCGAAAGCTAAGGTAGTATTAAGTATGCAGTCACTTCTGAGAATGATATAATAAGATGTGATTTGTACAATGTGTTATTTGGTTCATGCACATACTTGTTAGTTAAACTGGTGTTGCAACTTTTTAAAAATTTTATTTCAGTCATGAACACCTAACATCAGCATTGTTGTAGTTAAATAAATTACAATGTAAACTTCAGGAATATTACACATACATTAATATCCTTATTTTAAGACTCTTAAAATCTGTGTATTCCTAACTGGACAGTACAGGTATTGATCAGTGTGATCATAGATTGATAAACATCTTTATGAGGAGGTAAAACAGGCTATAAGAGGTTGAAGTGTCTTGTCAGAGATCTCAGTGTTGGTTATAACAGTGTCAAAACCAAAACACAAATACATTGTCTTAGTTCTGTGTTCTTATCATGCTGTCCTCTGCTAATCATGTAGAATTTTTGTTGGAAAGTACCACAGGGAAGGATGCTTTCATAAACTGACAGATTGAGACTGGTTCCTAACTACTACTGCTTTTTGCTTTTAATTTGTACTTCTGGGAATAGTAACAGTTAAAATTGTATTTATTGTATATATATATGTAAAAAGAGGAAAAAAAGAGTGAGGGTAAGAGAACAAACCTTTAAAGAATTAACAAAAATCAAATTTAAAGTTGCTGGTAATGTGATGGGTTAGATAACCTGAAAACCTACCTGTTACAAAACACCTAGAAACATGAAATAATATATAATAGATGTCCTTTTTAAAGCATAGATAAGCCCCCCCAAAGAACATAATCCTTATGAACTAGAACTGCAGGAACTATAAACCAGAGCAATAAGCTGAAAACTGCAATTGATGGTACAAATGCCAAATGCCCCTGCTGATTTCAGTAACCTGTGACTACTCGGGTGAGCATGCCAGGAGCATGATATTACCCACACTGAGACAAATAAAAGGCCTACGGTTCATGTGGCCTTTGTGAGGTTCATCACATAAAGCTGGAACCCACAAAGGGAGATGGTTGCCATGAAATGGTAAAAAAACTCTTCTATGAGCACTGGTTGTAACAAAAGAAGCTTATCTTTTTGGGCTCAGTCTCAGGATGAGGGTGAGGCTGAGGTCTCCCCTGACAGTTGATACCTAGAAACCTATCTTTATTAGTTTGGGGTGCAAATTTATGTTCCATGCTCAGCCCAGGAATCACTTAGGCCCAAAATGAACAAAATGGTCCTGGGCTTATTACACCTTTTGATGCATCTGGCACAGATAAATACAAGTAGCCATGTAGGCTACAAGATTGCCATAGATATACAGTAGACCCCCAAATTAGACAGCGGATAGGTGAACAACCCACCGCAAGCTGAGTTAGCAAGCATAACAGCAGGAAGTTTCTTAGATCCCCAAGATCTGAAGTGTTTTAAATGTCCAACAAGTAGGTATCAAAATATGAGAAAGAAAAATACCAAGTAAACTTTAAAAATAACCAAACAGATCTTAAAGTAAAAAGTATAGTATTGAGAGATAGATTCGAGAAAATTACCCAGAAAGTAGCTTGAGGATGGGAGACAGTGGCAATGTATTAAGGAAATTGCAAGAAATAACAAAAGGCATTGACATACAGTGATTCTCAAAGCAAGGAAAAAAAGAGGTAACTGACCCTGAGTTACAATCGGCATCACAGACAACACGAATATCTCCAAAACATCTAGAGAGAGAAGAGATTGCCTAGAAAGAATAACAAAGGAATAACCAGTAGCAAAATGGAAGCCAGAAAGCAATAGAATAACATCTTCAAAGTGCTAAGGGAAAAAATTAACCAGCAATCTAAAATTCGAACATTCCATGTCCAACTAAACTGTCATTCAAGAATGAGGGCAAAATTAAGGTATCTGGGGGCAAAAATAATAAACCAAGTGCTATGGTAAAAATCCAAATGTATCTGTTTTAGGTTAACTACAGAAAATTTTGAAAATACAAAAACAGAGAAACAGATACTTAAAGAGCTAGTATAACTATTAAAATTGAAATCAAGATGGTCACTAATTCATAAGGAAGATATATTTTTAATTTTATGTATTAATATAGCCTCAAAATATACAAAACATGAATTGACAGTTGTCAAGGGAAAATTGTGACAAATCCACAGTTATAATGAGTAATTTTTTTAACCTCTCAATAATTTAATCAGGCATGCAAAAACTAATTGTCAAGGCTTAGGTTTAAACATCACACTGTGCCTAATGGAACATGGTATCCCAACTCCCAGCATTCAGAGATTTTACATTCTTTACAGGCGTGCATGAAACATTTATGGAAACTGATCCATACATTGAATGGAAAAAGGAAGTCTGACATACACACCAGTGCTTGGTATCATACAGAGCATTCTCTGACAAAAGTACAATTAGCAACCAGAAACCAAAAGATAACTTTAAAACCCCATATGGTGCTAGTAAAGTTGGATAGTTGCTTGTAGATCAATGAAGTTAGAACACATCTTCATACCATACATACACAAAAATAAACTCAAAATGGCTTAGAGACTTAAACTTTGAAACTCCTAGAAGAAAACATAGGCAAGCATTCTCTGACATAAATTGTACCAATGTTTTCTTAGGTCAGTCTCCCACGGCAATATAATTAAGCAAATGGGACTTAATCAAACTTCACAAGCTTTTGCACAGCCAAGGAAACCATAAACAAAATGAAAAGACAAGCTACAGCATGGGAGAAAATATTTGCAAATAATGCAGTGACAAGGGCTTAATTTCCAAAATGTTCAAACAGCTCATACAACTCAACAAAGAAACAACCCAAGTGAAAAATGGGTGGAAAACCTGTATAGACATTTCTCCAAAGAAAAAATTATAGATGGCCTATAGGCATGTGGAAAAGTGTTCAACATTGCTAATTACTAGAGAAATGCAAATAAAAACTACAATGAGGTACCACCTCACACTGGTCAGAATGTCCATCATTAAAAAGTCTACAAATAACGTATATTAATGAGGGTGTGGGAAAAAAGGGAACCCTCCTACACTGTTGGTGGGAATGTAAGTTGGTGCAACCACTATGGAAAACAGTACAGAGGTTCCTCAAAAAACTAAAAATAGAACTACCATGTGATCCAGCAGTCCCACTCCTGGGCGTATATCCAGATTAAACTGCAGTGCTCCTGTGTTCCTAGCAGCACTATTTACTGTAGCCAAGACATGGAAACAATGTAAATATCCATCCCATCACAGTTGAAAGGATAAAGATGTGTTACATGTATGCAATGGAATACTACTCAGCCATAAAAAAGAACAAAATAATGCCATTTGCAGCAACATGAATGGAACTAGCTATTATCATACTAAGTGAAGTAAATCAGAAAAAGAAAGATAAATACCATAGGATATACTTACATGTGGAATATAAAATAAGACACAGATGAACCTGCCTGCAAAACAGAAATAGACTTATAGACATGGAGAACAAAGGTTTGATTGCCTAGGAGGAGGGACAGTGGGGAAAAGATGGAATGGGAGTTTGGGTTAACACATGCAAACTATTACATGTAGAATGGATAAACAACAAAGTCCTACTATATAGCATGAGGAACTATAGTCAATAGATATAGTTGAGTTAAACCATAATAGAAAACAGTATCTTTAAAATGTGTATATTTACATATACACACATGCCTATATATGTGTATAACTGAATAATTGTGCTGTACAGCAGAAATTAACACTGTAAGTCAACTACAGTTTTTAAAAAAATGTTTAGAAATAATAATATATCATCTAGTAATATGTCACAGAAGAAATTAGGATGAAAATTTGAACACATTCATAAAAAAAAATTAAGCAATAGTGAAAATACTACATATCATAACTTGTGGGATATCCCTAAATGTACTTTAGGGAATTTGTGATCATAAATACTAATTTTAGAAGAAGAAAAAGATTTAAACTTAATGAGCTACAATTCAGCTAAAGAAGCTAAAAGGATAACTGAAGAATCCAAAGAAAGGATAATAATAGAAGAACAGAGATAAATGAACTTCAAAATTTACAAAAAGGAAGACTCAACAAAACCAAAAAGTGGCCTTTTATTTAAAAAATAATAGCAACAACCATACTTCTGGCAAGAGTAATGTAGAAAAAAGACAGTATTAGAAGTGGGAAAGGTCATTCACTCAACCACAGCTGAGATTAAAAAAGCATTGTAAGACAAACTATGAAGAATACTTGCTGAACAACAACAAAAAGAATAGCATTTCCTCAATAAATTACAAAGGGAAAAAGAAAACCAGCAGGGGGATGTATAGATTTAAAAAGTACAAGTCAAATTAGTTTGAATTCAAACAAACTACAGAAGGCAAGGAACATTAAGAGACAATTAGAAGTCTGAACACTAGAATTTGATACTAAGAAATTATTCACTTGTTTGGTTAATAATAGTATGAAGTTATTGTTAACATCTTTAACATTACATATGAAACTAATTACACATAAAATGGTATCTCTAGAATTTGTCTCAGAATAATATGTGAGAGGCGAAGTGAAAGTATGAAGGGTGTGAATGTAAAAGTTGCTTAGTCACGTCCGACTGTGTGACCCTGTGGATAATACAGTCCATGGAATTCTCCAGGCCAGAATACTGGAGTGGGTAGCCTTTCCCTTCTCCAGGGGATCTTCCCAACCCAGGGATCGAACCCAGGTCTCCCGCATTGCAGGCAGATTCTTTACCAACTGAACTATCAGGGAAGATAAAGCTAAAGTTAGGGAATGGGTAAAATGAGCTTATGATACTATTTTGTCTGCTTTTGTATGTTTGAAATTTTCCATAATCGAAATACTTTAGTTTGTTCTTTGCTAATACATTTGTGAACAGTCTAAGTGAACAGTTTACTGAAATATATAACGTATGTATATACATACATGTTTACATACATATAATTTATCAAAATCAAAGAAATAGAAAACCTAAATAAACTTAACAAATTGACAAAATTGATTTTATATTAGATTGGTACAAAAGTAATTGTGGCTTTGCATTGTTGAACTTCGCCATTTGATATTGGAGTGCATTCTTAAATAAATGTTGTATTATAATCATTTTAATATGCATTTCTCACTTTATTTTTTTGCTAATGACTTTATTACTTGCTGTTTATATTCATTTCAGACTATAGAAATTATATTAGACAAAAAGCATTTTTAAGCGATTTTCTTATTCGAGTTCAAAATGGGTCAAAAAAGCAGCAGAGACAGTTCTCAACATCAGTGCATCTGGCCCAGGAACTACTAATGAATGTACAGTGCAGTGGTGGTTCAGAAAGTTTCACGAAGGAGATGAGAGCCTTGAAGATGACCGTAGTGGCTGGCCATCAGAAGTTGATAATGACCTGTTGAGAGCCATCATCAAAGCTGATCCTCTTAAAGCTTCACAAGAAGTTGCTCAAGAACTCAACATCAACCATTCTGTGGTCATTTGGCATTTGAAGCAAATTAGAAAGGTGGAAAAGCTTGATAAGTTGATATCTCATGAGCTAACCACAAATCAAAAGAATTGTTGTTTTCTCTTACTGTACTCAACAACGACAAACATTTCTCATTTGGATTGTATATGACAACCAGCAATGACCGGCTCGGTGATTGGACCAAGAAGAAGCTCCAAAGCACTTCCCAAAGTCAAACTTGCACCCAAAAAAGGTCATGGTCACCGTTTGGTGGTCTGCTGCCAGTCTAATCCACTACAGCTTTCTGAATCCTGGCAGAAGCAATCCATCTGAGAAGTATGCTCAGCAAGTAAATGAGATGCACCGAAAACTTGAACGCCTGCAGCAGAATGGGTCAATTCTAATATATAGTGGAAATACATGTAATCTTGTTCTGTAATTTCCAAGTCTACTGTAAATGTGTTATCATACTTTCATAATGTAAAAACATAAAAATTTTTCTTAAATGACCTTCGTTTTTCTCCATAATATCTGATTCTGACTACATGTTGCACAACATGCTTCAGAAGTTGAATGAATCAGAGGTTTTGCCTCATCCAGCATATTCACCTGACCTCTAGCCAATGGACCGCCACTGTTTCAAGCATCTTGACAACTTTTTGCAGGGAAAACACTTTCATAACCAGCAGGATGCAGAAAATGCTTTCTGAGCATTTGTTGAATCCTGCAGCATGGATTTGTATGCTACAGGAGTAAACAAACTTGTATCTTGTTGGCGAAAATGTGTTTATTGCAGTGGTTCCTATTTTGACTAATAAAAATATGTTTGAATGTAGTTACAATGATTTAAAATTCACAGTCCAGAAATGCAATTACTTTTGTACCAAGCCAGTACTTAAAATATGATAACAGAAAAGCTGGCCAAATTAGATTTTACCAAATATTTAAGGAACACGTTATATAAACTGTTTTAGAAAACTGAAGAAGAAAGAACTTTCCCCACCCTGTTTTATCAAAACTAAATAGATAGCATGAGAGAATTTTAAAACAGAGAATTATTTATAAAATGAAGGAGAAAGAAAAAGACCCAAAAGACTAAGTAGCAACAAACTAAACCTAACAAGTATTTTTTAGAAAACTTGACCAAAGATGGGCTTATCTTTGACATTTGTGGACAGCTTACTATGAGAAAACAGAAAATCAAATGATATGGTTTACCATATTGACACTTAAAGGAGATAAATCCACATATATCAATAGATGCAAAAAAATCAGTAAAATTTAAAATCTATTGATTAGTGAAAATCAGTAATTCCAGCATAGGATATATCTTCAGCATGATGAAAACTATCTTCAAAATCCTATAGCAAACATCATAATTAATGGTGAAACCTTAAAATCATTTTCTTTAAGCTTACGTCTATTGCCAGTACTTTTTTTGGTGGTGGTCAGTGCAACAAATGAATACAGTGACAGATTTTATTTTCTTGTCCTCCAAAATCACTGTGAATGGTGACTGCAGCCATGAAATTAAAAGATGCTTGCTCCTTGGAAGGAAAGCTATAACAGACCTAAAAAAGCAGAGACACCACTCTGCCAACAAAGGTCCATATAGTCAAAGCTATGATTTTTCCACTAGTCATGTATAGATGTGAGAGTTGAACCATAAAGAAGGCTGAGGACAAAGAATTGATGCTTTCAAAGTGTGGTGCTGGAGAAGACTTGAGAGTCCCTTGGACTGCAGGGAGATGAAACCAGTCAATCCTAAAGAAAGTCAACCTTGAATATTCATTGGATGGACTGATGCTGAAACTCCCCAATACTTTGGCCACCTGATATGAAGAGCCAGCTCATTGGATGCTGGGGAAGATTGAAGGCAAAAGGAGAAGGGGCAGCAGAGGGTGAGATGTGTCACAGACTCAATGGACGTGAATTTGAGCAAACTCCTAGATAATGAAGGACAGAGGAGCCTGGTGTGCTATAGGCCATGGGATCACAAAGAGTCGGACATGACTTAGCGACTGAACAACAATGTGACGAGAAAAAAAGTTCATCAATTATAAAAATAAGTTGCTTTCCAAAAGTAATTTGAAAGTAAAACACAAAATCATACCAGGAAGTAATTTTTCAAATTATATTGAAATACAGAAAGAAGACCTAGAGAATTGGAGGAAATCAGAGAGACATACACCATTTTCATGTATGAGAAGATGGAAATGTTTATTCCCAAATCCATCAATTTAAAATTACAATCCACATCCCCATAGGGCTTTCTGGGGAACTTCAAGCTAACTCTGAAATTCACATAAAGAGGAAAGGATCCAGAAGAACCATGACAATTTTGAATAAAAACAAAGTGAGAGTACTTACCCTTTGAGATGATACTGTGAAGGTTGGATGGAATGCATTTATCAGTGGGCTGTGCAAACTGATAAAACTGAATAAAGTATCAAAACATAGGACCTCATATGTATGGAAGCTTAGTATATAATATAGCATGCTGGATCAAAAGGAAACACTTAATAATTGATGTTACACCAATTGACTGTTGATGTGAGATAACCTGTTTTGCCGGAGAAGGCGATGGCACCCCACTCCAGTACTCTTGCCTGGAAAATCCTATGGGCGGAGGAGCCTGGTGGGCTGCAGTCCATGGGGTCGCGAAGAGTCGGACACGACTGAGCGACTTCACTTTTACTTCTCACTTTCACGCATTGGAGAAGGAAATGGCAACCCACTCCAGTGTTCTTGCCTGGAGAATCCCAGGGACGGCGGAGCCTGGTGGGCTGCCGTCTCTGGGGTCGCACAGAGTCGGACACGACTGAAGTGACTTAGCAGCAGCAGCAGCAACCTGTTTGCATTTGGCATAAATGTTAAAACTAAAACTTCTAGAAGAAACTATTGGAGTATAGTTCTGTAACCTTTGGTTGGGACAGTTTATTAAAAACAGAGAAGACACAAAGTACAAACCATAAAGGTAAAATGTATCAATTTTATTCCCTTAAAATAAGTGACTTCTAGAACCAGCCAAAATATTGTAATCCTACTGTAGCTTATTGCTCTTATTATAACTGAAAACTAGATAGAATACAGAAAGCAATTGCATGAGGATTCTGAAAAGTAACCATTAGAAAGGGGGTTAGAAGGGAAGTATTCAAAACTTGAATACTAACCCCAAAAGGGGGTGAGAGTCAGTAGTTTGTTGTGGGTTTTTTCTTTCTCTTTGTAGAACTGATAGCAGGTATAGACACAGAAAGTTTGCTAGCCAGAACACTAAGAGAGGGGCCCCTACAAACTGCATGGGGCTTCCCTGGTTGATTTGTTTTTTCCCCTTACTAACTCTGCCCAAGGTTAGCACCAGTCACAGTAGCTATAGTAACAACTAAAACCCCAAGAGAAACCCCACGTCCTAACTGGTGGAATTTAGGGGAAGATTCGGTGATGTATGGAGGAAATTCCCATTGTTTTTGTTTTTGTTTTTTTCCTCTTTGTTCTTAGTCACTCAGAACTCACAGCAAATCAGGAGACTAAAAACTGAGGAAATTTTATCTTTCTAGCCAGCAGAGGAACTGGGAAGAGGGAACCAGGTTATCCAGAGAATGAGAAGGAAGCCTTGGAGAGCAAAGAGGTAGAGGAAGAAAGGTACTAATTCTGACTTAGCCCTGAGCTATGTATGCACACAGCAGGCCCGGAGAAACACAGCAAAGGTGTTGAGGACCACAGTACATTATAAACACTGCCCCGGTGCCTGAGAAGGGTGTGCTTTGGGCAAGTCTGCATGGCATAGCAAAGGTCTTGACAACTGAACCAGCACATGGAACTAACACCCAGACAAAGAGGCAGTACGTGCAGCCTGAACCTCACTGAGTAGGTGTCCTGATAAGCAACAGAACTCGACATTTTCCACAGATTTTTAAGGATCCAGAGTCTCAATATTATATTCAAAATGTCCAGGATGTAATTTTTTAATTACAATATAAAGAACCAGGGAAACATGATTATTTCTGAAAGGAGAATACAGGAGATCCCAACCCTAACAGTAGTCAAATGACAATTAATCAAAGATTTTAAATCAATAATGTAACCATGTTCCATGAGATAAAGGTAAACATTCCTGAAATGAGTGAAAAGATAGAACTTACCAGAGAAGCAGAAACTATAAAAAAGAACCAAGTGAAAATTTTAGAACTGAAGAAATACATCTTAAATTTTTGAAGAAATTATTCAATGTGTGGGCCAATATAAGAATGAAGGAAAGGCAGTAAACTTAAGAGGATTCAGTAGAAACTACCTAATCTGAATTGAGAAAAAAAGATTGAAAATATTTTATGCAAAAGCTTTAGGGACCTGTGGGGACAATTTCGAAAGATGTAAAATTCATGTAACTTAAGTACTAGACGAAGAGGAAAAGATGTTACCGAAAAAACATTTGAAGAAATAATTGCAAAAAATTTGGTGAAGGACATAAATTTACAGATTCGAGAAGCATAGCAAACACTAAACAGGATAAAAACAAACAAAACACAAAGCCTACTCATACCAAATCAAATTGCTTGAAACCAAAGGTTGAAAGCTTTGAGATCTGACAGAAATGATGCATTTTATATAAGGGAGCAACAATTTGAATGACTATGGATTTCTCTGCAGAAATTACCAAAGCCAAAGACTGTGCATCAAAACCTTTAAATGCTGAAATAACTGTAAAATTCAGAATTTTATATCCAGCAGAAATATCTTTTCAGAAATGAGGGCAAACAGAGCCCCAGCGAAGACAGAGAATTTATTGCCTGTGGACCTGCTATAAAAGAAATGCTAAAGGAAGTTCTTTAGAAAGAAATGGCACTAGGATGAATCTTCTAATATCATGAATGAAAGTGTACAGAAATGGTAAATAATCTGACATAAACTGTTTTACCAATATCAGGAGCAAAAGAGAGGATATCATTATAGACCCTCCATTAAAACGGTGGACATTTCTGTGCCCAAATCAAATATCTCAAATGAAATGACAAATTCCTTAAAAGCCTCAAGCTGCCCAAACACACATGTAAGAAGTAAAGATTTTTAAATTTAAAAAAAATAATAATAAAGTGTTTTGGGAGTAAAAAAAAAAAGAAGAAATATGTAATCTGTATGACTATATATTTGTGAAATGAATTCACAGTTTAAAACCTTACAAAGAAATCACCTAAATGGATAATATCAAATATTTAAAGAAGAAATGATGCTGATTCTTCTCAGTCTCTTCCAGGAAGTAAAAGAAGAGGAACACTTCTAAACTCTTACGCATCACCCTGAAACCACCAAAGACATTATTTGGAAACTGCTGATCAGTATTCCCCTTATGATGTTTTGCTTGATAATAGGAAATACATATATTTGGTGTTCATCCCCATTTCTGGCACAGAGCTCACAAAACTCTTGGAATTTCCTGAATGATAAGAGCAATTCAGCATCTTATGTTAACAATATTTAGTCTCTTGTCCTCAGTCCCTGAAAATGTTTCAGAGCCTTTATAAACCTGAAGTGAGTGTGTTGTTATTAATAACAAGCTCTTTTCAACCACAAGTGAGTTTATGTTAACGAGGTGACTTCTGGAAATCCATTGAATATGGAGGCTCATTACCAGGGTAGCCGGTAATCTTGTAAGTAAACTGATGTTCTGTAAGCCACTTTATTAAATTAAACTTTTAAATTTAAACTATTAAACGCTCTATTAAACTAAATTAAAGGAATCCAAAATTTAATGCTTTTGAGCTCTGGTGTTGGAGAAGACTCTTGAGAGTCCCTTGGACTGCAAGGAGATCAAACCAGTCAATCCTAGAGAAAATCAATCCTGAATATTCTTATTAGAAAGGCTTAAGCTGAAGCTCCAATACTCTGGCCACCTGATGCAAAGAGCCAATTCATTAGAAAAGACCCTGATGCTGGGAAAGATTGAAGGCAGGAAGAGAAGGGGATGACAGAGGACAAGATGGTTGAATGGCATCACTGACTCAATGGATGAGAGTTTGAGCAAGCTCCAGGAGATGGTGAAGGACAGGGAAGCCTGGCGTGCTGCAGTCCATGGGGTCACAGAGAGTCAGACACAACTGAGCAAATGAACAACAAGAATGAGACCTTAGGAAACTCAGACTTGTAGTGAGTCAGAATCACATGACAGCCTGATCTTGTGTTTGGCCTCTGAAGTGGAGGCTAATCCCCTGGGAGTAAGCCCTCAACCTTTGGAATCTGATGCTGTCTCTGGATAGCTGGAGTCATCACTGGATTGAATTATAGGACACCTAACTGATATTTGAGGATTGCTGTTGTAGTGGGGGTATGCAGAGGGAAGACCCACATGTTGGAATTGGTATCATAATTGTTACTCCAGAAAATAGATACAAAAATCCCTAACTAAGTATTGCCAGTCTAAATCAGCAATATATTAAAAAGTATATGTTCAAAAACCACAACCAAGTGTGGTTTATCCCAGGAATGCAAGGCTGATTCATATTTGAAAAATCAATATGATTCAATATGTAAAGAAAGAATGCTACATGATTATCTCAGTTTGTTAAAAGAATCAACACCCATTCATGATGAAAATATCAGAAAATTAAAAAGAGTGGAACTTCTATAACCTGATAAAGGATGTCTATCAAAATGTACAGCTGACACCATACCGAATGCTTTTTCTCCTCAAAATTAGCAACAAGATAACTGCCACTCAACACCATACTGGAAGTTGTAGATAGTGAAACGTGGCAAAAAACCTATTTTTCCAGATGACATAATCATCTGTGTAAAAAATTAACATGAAATATACCCTCAAAAAACTCCTGGAATAAAGTCAGTTTAGCAAGGTTGAATAAAAGACCGATAGGTAAATGTCAGTTGTATTTTTTCATATGTAATTGATGCTTGAAGATGTGTTTGAACTGCACTGATCCATTTGCACACAGATTTTTTTTAAAGGATAAATACCTACTACTATACCATCAGTGGTTGGTTGAATCCACAAATGTATAACCAAGGATACTGTGGGATGACTGTGAAGTTATACATTGATTTTTGACTGCAAGGAGGGTCCGCGCCTCCACGTCCCATGTTGATCAAGGCTCAGTTGTATTATCTGATTGAGTATTTGAAGAATGAACAATTGGAGTTCAAAATTAAGAAAGCAGCAATACCGTTAATGAGCCCTTGCCTCCCCCCCACCCCCAAAAAATAAACACAGCATCTATAAACTGCAGAACCCTGATAAAAAATTCAAAGACCTGAATAAATGGAAATATATACTATGTTTTCATTCCAGTCCCAAAGGCAATCCCAAAGAATGTTCAAACTACCGTCCAGTTAAACTCATTTCTCATGCTAGCAAGATGATGCTCAAAATCCTTCAAGCTAGGCTTCGGCAGTACATGAACTGGGAACATCCATATGTGCAAGCTGGATTTAGAAAAGGCAGAGCAACCAGAGAGCAAATTGCCAGCATCCACTGGATCATAGAAAAAGCAAGGGAATCCTAACAAAACATCTGCTTCATTGACTACACTAAAGACTTTGTGTGGATCACAACAAACCGGAAAGTTCTTCAAGAGATGGGAATATCAGACCCGCTTACCTGACTCCTGAGAAACCTGATTGCAGGACAAGAAGCAGCACTTAGAACCAAATGTGGAACAACAGACGTTCCAAATTGGAAAAGGAGTACTTCAAGGCTGTATATTGTCACCCTGTCTGTTTAACTCCTGTGGAGAGTACATCATGCAGAATCCTGGACTGGATGAGTTATAAGCTGAAATTAAGATTGCTGGGAGAATTACCAACAACTTCAGATATGCAAATGATACTACTGTAATAGTGGAAAGTGAAGGGGAACTAAAGAGCCTCTTGATGAGGGTGAGAGAGGAGAGTGAAAAAGCTGGTTTAAAACTCAACATTCAAAAAACTAAGATCATGATATCCAGTCCCATCACTTCATGGTAAATAGATGGGGAAGAAGTGGACACAGTGACATTTTATTTTCTTGGACTCCAGAATCACTGTGGATGGTGACTGAAGCCACGAAATTAAAAGACACTTGCTCTTTGAAAGAAAAGTATGACAAACCTAAACAGCATATTAAAAAGCAGAGACGTCACTTAGCTGACACAGGTCTGCATAGTCAAAGCTATGGTTTTTCCAGTAGTCACGTACAGATGTGAGAGTTGAACCATAAACAAGGCTGAATGTTGAAGAATTGATGGTTTTGAACTGTGGTGCTAGAGAACACTCTTAAAAGTCCCTTGAACAGCAAGGAGATCAAGTAAATCCTAAAGGAAATCATCCCTGAATATCTGCTGGAAGGATTGATGCTGAAGCTTCAATACTTTGACCACCTGATGTGAAGAGCTGACTCACTGGAAAAGACTGATGCTGGGAACAATTGAGGGCAGGAGGAGAATGGGGAGACAGAGGATAAGGTGGTTGGATGACATCACTGACTAAATGGACATGAGTGAGCAAACTCTGGGAGATAGGGAAGGACAGAAAAGTCTGGTCTGCTGCAGCTCATGGGGTTGCAGAGTCAAACACAACTTAGCAACCAAACAACAGCAATACTGTGTATACCTATTGAGGTGGACTCAGTAGTGTTAACAGAAGTTGTTCTGAAATAGATCTGTATAAACAAGCACAGTTCCAACTAAAACCCCTGCTATGTTTTTGTAAATATAGACAAACTGTTTTTAGAGTATAAGGAAAATGCGAGGAATTATAAGAGCCAAAACAATGTTCAAAAAACACAAATACTCACTACCTGATTTCAGATCTTCAGTAACCAAGATAGTGTGGTACTTACAAATGACAGATCAGTGGAACAGAATAGAACTCACACAAATATGACTTATTTTTTTCGTTGGAGATATGATGTCAGTTCAGTGGATAGTCTTGTCTTCAACAAATGGTGCTAAGAACAACCAGATACCCATATTAAAAAAAAAAAAAAATTTAACCTATACCTGTATTCTGAAGGAGATCAACCCTGGGATTTCTTTGGAAGGAATGATGCTAAAGCTGAAGCTCCAGTATTTTGGCCACCTCATGCAAAGAGTTGACTCATTGGAAAAGACTCTGATGTTGGCAGGGATTGGGGGCAGGAGGAGAAGGGGACAACTGAGGATGAGATGGCTGAATGGTATCACGGACTCGATGGACGTGAGTCTGAGTGAACTCTGGGAGATGGTGATGGACAGGGAGGCCTGGCGTGCTGCGATTCGTGGGGTTGCAGAGAGTCGGACAGGACTGAGCGACTGACTGAACTGTATTTATACCTTATATTAAAAGCTAACCTAAACTGGATTATAAACACAAGTGTAATACTGTAAAACTTTTAGAAGAAAACATAGTTGAAAACTTTGGGTTAGGGAGAGTTCTTAGATAAGACATCAAAGAAGAATCTATTTTTTAAAAACTATAAATTGAACTTCATTAAAATTAAAGCTTTTCCTTTTCACTGTTGAATGAAAAGAAAAGCCACTAAGAGAAAATATTTCTAAATCACTTGTCAAAAGTTTTCTTTAATCCAGAACTCAAAACTCAACTATAAGAAAAGTACCTAATTTAAAAATGAGTAAGAGATTTTGAACAGGCACCAGAGAATATTTCGACATTTCAAAACTGTGAATTAAAACCACAGTGGAATAGCTCTCTACCTCTATTATAATAACTAATATTTTAAAACAGACAGTACCAGGTGCTGGGAGCTATATAGAGCAATTGGGAATGTAGTAAGACTCCTGGTAGGAATACAGAATGATATAGCCGTTTTGGAAAACAGCTTGGTGATTTCCTATAAAGTTACCATGTGAGTGAGCAGTCTCCTGGCAGGGTAGCCAGGAGAAAGAAAAACATGTTTACACACAAAAAACTTGAAGGTAAATGTTTACAGTAGCTTCATCCATAATAGACATAAACTGGAAACAATCCAAATACTCTTCAGTTGTTAATAAACTGTGGTACATCTGTGTAGTGAAATCTATTCAGGAGTAATGAGATACAAACCATTGGGGATGCAGATGCATAGAAGAATCTCACATGCATTGTGCTAACTGAAGGAATCCTGACTCAGAATATACTATTATTTCATTTATATGAAATTATAACGTTTATGGGAAAGGTGGAACTACAGAACAGCAAAAGATTGGTTGCCAGGAATTAAAGTTGAAGACGGATTTGGACTGCTGAGGACCTGGACAGGATTTTCGCGGGGGTGGGGTGGGGGGTGCGGGTGGTGGTGATGGAACTGTTCTTGATTATGGTGTCTGTCACTTGACCCTGTGCGTTTGTCAGAGAATTTTATTTTATATTACTTGGGATGTGATTGAATGTCTTGATGTGACCAAGTATCAACAAGGATTGAAGAATGGAGATGCTCTCAACTTGGGAAAGCTATTGGGCATACCCTGGTAAAGATGAAAATGGTAATGTCTTATGACACAGCAACCACGTTTCTAAATGTGTACCCAGATGCTCATCGTGTGAGAGCGTAATCAGAATGCAAGAATGTTTACAGCAATATTTAATATTTTAAAAACTGGAAGCAAGCTAAATGTCCAAAAGGAAAATGGATAAGTAGTGACTTATTTCTACAACTGATACAAGATTTTAAAATACACAAATAAAAATATATAAAAATACTATGTTTTTATAGATACATAAATTTAAAAGTCTAAAAATGTACATAGTAATTATAAAAATTATACTCAAAACAGGGAATGTTGGAAAGATAGTAGGAACATAGATGGCTTTAGTTGTATAGTTGACCCTTGAACGACATAGAAGCTAGGGTCACTGACCACTCGCAGTTGAAATTCTGAGTATAACTTTATAGTCAACCCTTGGTATCTGAGGTTCCACATCCTCAGATTTAACCAGCTACAGACTGTGTAGTACCATGAAAGAAAGTGAAAGTGTTAGTCACTCAGTCATGTTAAGCTCTTTGCAACACAATGGTCTGTAGCCTGCCCGTCTCCTCTGTCCATGGGATTCTCCAGACAGGAATACTGGAGTGGGTTGCCATTCCCTTCTCCAGGGGATCTTCCCGAACTGGGGATCGAACAGGTCTCCCACATTTTAGGCAGATTCTTTACCATCTGAGCCACCAGGGAAACATAGTGTAATACTATAGTATGTGATTATTGAATAAAATCCACATAAATGGACCTGCATATTTGAAACCCATGTTCAGGGGTCAACTGTACACAGAATTGAACTGTACAAGTCCACATATATAGGTTTTATTCAGTAAATATTATAGTGCTATACAATCTGCAGCTGGTTGTGTCTATAGACACAAAACCACAAATACAAAGGTTGCATCGTAGGACTTGAGCACCTGCAGATTTTGGTATCCAGAGCAGGACCTTCCTAGAACCAATTACTCATTGCTACTGAGGGATGACTGTGCAGAGGTGAGGTGGGGTTTGTGGGTTTTGAGGGTTTTTTAATATTTAATAATTATTTAAGTGAAATTAATACTTTCAGTGTGGCTCTTTTATAAAATACCTCATGAAGAAATGATTTTATATGCATAAGTTTTTTAGAAATGTAACCTAGAATCTTAAATATTGAAGAAGGTTACTTTTAATATATAAAAGTAAATTGATTTTTTAAAGTTAACAAAAAAAACACTTGACATGGGAATTGTATCAAAATTTTTTAAATGAGTTCAACTAGAAGAATAAACAGATGATTTTATTTGAGGAATTTAAAAGAGAAAATGTTGAAGACCACAATAACCCTTGAATACTGAAAATGGGGTGAACTAGTTTACTACGGGTGATGTTCAAGAAAAATTCACTTACATATAAAAGTCGTTGGTGTTTGCATTTAAGTAGTGTTTTAATGTGTTTTATCAGTGGCCTTTCCATAAAAATAACAGCTTTCTGAGGATCTCATTGCATTTCTTTCGCGGTCTTTGAGGCCTCTAATAAAAAGCGTCCTTTTCCCCATTGGAGTTATGAACCAGTTGAGACAGTGAAACTTCAGAATAGCCCCTTTATTATAATAAAGGCTAGGAAGCTTATAGTGAGAGAATCCATCTAGACCTGCTAATTCCCTACCCACTAGGTCCACCTCCTACCTAAGACTAGACTGGAACATCCCATCCGAGGAAAGTGCATCTACAGAAGAGACCCACTTACCCAGGTCACTGTTATTCTCATTCACTGGTCCAGGGAAGGAGGAGAGGAAAAGTGAACAAATACCATCCCCGATCCAGGTGACTCTCTCCACTTCCCTGGGAGGGTATAGGAGTAGGTAAGAGGCCAAGAGTGTTTATGTTTAATTAAAGATCTGCAGTCTGGGTGAGAGAAGAGTAGTTTGTGCCCCAATCCACCCATTTCAGTTTGTTAGCCTCATAATGTTAGAAATATTTTCTGAAGATTATTTGAATTAAACTATTGTCAATATTTAGCTGTATTCACAATAGCAAAGAATGTTATTTTTGTCTTATGACTTACCTTAAAACTTTGATTTTTAAAAGTTACCTATTTAAGGCACATTTACTATGGCCTTATACAGGTATGTTTCTTTGGATTTAAAAAAACAGTAGAGAGTAAATACTTCAGACTTTTTGATGGTCTTCCTGATATTCAACTCTATCAAAACTAGGTTTTACGAACCTACTCACTTTTTCATTGATTGCTCTTTCTGAGCAAGAATTATACTGGATAGCACATTGACACTCTAATTGGAAGACCATAGAGTCTAATGGAGAAGACAAATAAAACTAATGTTAGTGATACTCACCACCAGACAGCCATGGGCAGAATATTCTGGTTATATAAATGATGGAGAAAGTAATGAAAACAGATTGTATATTTTAAACAAACATATTTCTTCTGTGTTAAAATACATTTATGAGGTTTAGTGAAGTTTTGAAATGGAAGTACATTAGCAGTAATTTTGCTCATGAAAGTGGCAAATTGGTCATTTCAGATAAGCCAGAGTTACTGGTCAAAATTTAACTCTGAGATATATTTTTAAGTTTTTGTTCTTAGTTTTATGTCATCAAGGTATTTTGGGGGGGGATGTTTTTGTTTTATGACGCCCTTTAAATTACAGGGTGGGTGTGGCATCATACTGCTACCTCAGAGATAGCGATCAGCAAGGTGAATACCTACTAGACATCTCCAGTGGCAATCAAAGAAATCTTTATTCTTCATTCATTAAAATTTTACTTTAATTGTAGAGTCACATATGAGCAACTATATCCAAAAATGAACCATGTATGTGAAGAGTGTGTGTATGTGTGTGTGCATCTATGTACACACATAAAAGGCATCCCAGGGAATGTGAAGAACATACATCTTAATAAGATTCAGACTGACTGAGGTTCACATCCTCGCTCTAAGTAACCTTGGGCAAGTTCCTTAGTCCCAGTGAGCCTTTCCTCCCAGCCCATAAAGAATAGTACCTGTTTCACTCTGTTCTTTTGGAGATTTTGCTCAAGGTGTTTCTAAGCCTAAAGTCTAATGTAACTCTTCAAATAAGAATGGGTCAAGGACATTTTAAGAAGACTGAGTGCCGGGTAGCAGACTGCCTATGACATTCGAGGAAAGGGGATACTAAGCAATAGAATACTAGTGCTTATTTAGAAACTCCAGTTTAAATCTTTGTGACTGAAAAGTTAGAAATTGTTCATTTATGGAGTAAAGTCATAAGACCACTTACATGTGCAACAGTAGGATAGTGGGTAAATAAATGACATCGTAGGAATGATTACAATTATGAAGTGATAGGTAAGTTCTGATGTGTTACAGCAAAAGCAGAGTGTGTGTATCTTAAAATTAGGCTTAGGTTTTAAAAATGAGGAAAAAACTGAAAAAAGTTCATCATAATAATTGATAGAGTGAAAGAATTATGAATGTTTCTTTCATTTTCCCAGTTTGTCAGTACCACAGATTGTTTTATAACAAGGAAAATATGTACGATAGTCATACCTCATGAAGCAGTAAGGTTTTCTTTATAGACAAAATGCAAGCTTTAGGTTCCTTAGCGCTTGGTTCCATTATTAAGACAACCAAAGAAACAGAACATTAGTCTTGGTTCTGTTACCTTCTTAGGCATCAGCCTTTTATCTCTTGTTTTTGCTGCAGCTATTATAATTCAGTTCAGTCCGCGTTACATACTGATTGGATAATAGAACTAGAAAATTAAAATTAATAACATTTTTAAAGCACTGTTTTTCTTTGTTTTAATGTTACAGATTTATTTGAGGTTCCTAGATTATCAAATGGAGCACTCAAATGAATGCAAGAGAAACTTTGTTGCAGTCTACGATGGAAGCAGTTCTATTGAAAATCTGAAGGCCAAATTTTGCAGCACTGTGGCCAATGATGTAATGCTGAAGACAGGAGTTGGGGTGATACGCATGTGGGCAGATGAAGGTAGTCGGCTAAGCAGGTTCAGAATGCTCTTTACTTCCTTTGTGGAGCGTAAGTAAATAATTTCTATAGCAGTGAGATCTTTTATATAATCATTTACTCAAAATATAATTATTGAGCATTTCCTTTTGACAAAGACTGCTAGTCACAGAATGTAGAAGTAAGTAGGTCTTAGTATGTATTCTTAAAGAATTGACTTGTCATAGGTGGAAAAAAAAGCATAGTAATGAATAAATTGCAACACTACCAGTTATAAGGATATATGGTAGGGAGTGCAAAAAGTGGAGACTTCTCAGGATTTTCAAAATTAAAAGGAATTATCAGTAGTATGAAGTCATCTTGGTAAATAATTATGAATCCACCAAACCATGCTCCCCAAAGATTTAGATAGACTGTTTTCTTTTTTTAATTTTTTAAAGTAATTTTAAGCTTATAAAAAGTTGTAAAATAGTAGCGTTCTCCTGTGCCCTTCACTCAGATTTGCCTAATGTTAACATCTTACAATACCATAGTAAAGCTGAATGTTAACACTGATGCAGTATTATCAACCAGTTTATAGACCTTACTCAGAACCCACTAATTTTCTCATTAATGTCCTTTTCTGATCCAGAATCGCAGATTGCTTTTGTCATATCTCCTTTAGTTTGCTCTGTTTGTGGCACTTTCTCAGTGTTTAATGACCTGGATGCATTTGAAGAGCACTAGCTAGCTACTTAGTAGAATGTCCATTGGTTTAGGTTTCTCTGATGTTCTCTCTCTCATGAACTGAGGTTATGCGTGTCTGTCAAGAATACAATAGAAATCACATTCCACCTTTCTCAGTACATAATGTGGGTTTGCCTCACACTAACTTGGATCACTTTCTTAAGGTACTATCTGCCACATTTCTACACTATAAACTTAACGATTTTTCTTTTCAAATTAATAACTCAGAGTATGCAAATACCCTTTTGCTCACTAACATTAGCATCCATTAGTGGTTTCTGCCTGTAATAACTATTACTATAGCATTTACTTCAAGGTGGTTTTCTGTTTCCATCAGTCTTTCTACATTTGTTAATTACAATTTTGTGAGCAAAAGCTATTCTTCCTCCTCATTTATGTATTCTATTTGTGTCACTATTAGCTCATGGATATTTATTTTACTCTATTATATATATAGCATTTATGATAGCATTTACTTTGGTGCTAAACGTCCCAGCTTTGGCCATTGGGAGCTCCTTCAGGTTGCATCCTGTACTCTTTGGGTAAGCCTGTTATTTTTTAACCGCTTCCTTTTCTGATACAGAAAGTAAAAATGGACCAGGCTCAACATTTGTTTTCTCTTTTAAGCCTTAGAATCAACCATGTTTCCAAAACGCCCTTTCCTTCTCTTCCAGTGAGAAATCTGACTCTGATTATCTACAGTATATTTATTTGTTCAATTCTAGAATATACATTGGGCTTCCGGGGTGGCTCAGACAATAAAGAATCCACCTGCAATGCAGGAGACTCAGCATCAGTTCTTCAGTACTCAGCCTACTTTGTGGTCCAGCTCTCAAATCTTTACATGACTACTGGAAGGACCATGGCTTATTGGCTTTGTCAGCAAAGTGATGTCTTTGCTTTTTAACACACTCTCTAGGTTTGTTATAGCCAAGAAGCAAGCGTCTTCTAATTTCATGACTGCAGTGACCATCTGCAATGATTTTGGAGCCCAAGAACAGAAAATCTGTCACTGCCTCCACTTTTTCCCTTCGATTTGCCATGAAGTAATGGGACCGGATGCTATGATCTTAGTTTTTTAATGTTGAGTTTTCAGCCAGATTCTTCACTCTCCTCTTTCACCTTCATCAAGAGGCTCTTTAATTCCTCTTTGCTTTCTGCCATTTGAGTGGTACTAATCTGAAGTTGATATTTCTCCCAGCAATCCTGATTATAGTTTGCTACTCATCCAGCCTGGCATTTTGCATGATGTACTCTGCATATAAGTTAAATAAACAGGGTGACAGTATACAGACTTGTCGTTCTCCTTTCCCAGTTTGGAACCAGTCTGTTGTTCCATGTCCAGTTCTAACTGTTGCTCCTGACCCTCATACAGGTTTCTCAGGAGACAGGTTAGATGGTCTGGTGTCCCATCTCTTGAAGAATTTTCCACTGTTTGTTTGTGATCCACACTGGCAAAGGCTTTCACATAGTCAATGAAATAGAAGTAGATGCTTTTCTAGAATTCCCTTGCTTTCTCTATGATGCAGCGGATGTTGGCGATTTGATCTCTGGTTCCTCTGCCTTTTCTAAATCCAGCTTGTACATCTGGAGGTTCTCAATTCAAGTACTACTGAAGCCTAGCTTGAACGATTTTGAGCATAGCCTTACTAGCCCCTGGTGGCTCAGAGGTTAAAGCGTCTGCCTGCAATGCAGGAGACCTGGGTTCGATCCCTGGGTTTGGAAGATCCTCTTGAGAAGGAAATGGCAACCCACTCTAGTATTCTTGCCTGTAGAATCCCATGGACGGAGGAGCCTGGCCAGCTACAGTCCACAGGGTCACAAAGAGTCACACGACTGAGCAACTTCACTTCACTTACTAGCATGGGAAGTGAGTGCAATTTTCAGGTAATTTGAACATTCTTTAGCCCTGCCCTTTGGAACTGGAATGAAAACTGACCTTTTCCAGTCCTGTGGCCACTGTGGGGTTTTGCCAAATGCCCTTCTATAGTGGTTATACATATTTTTAAACTATGGTAAAGTATACCCTAAGCCATTTTTAAGTGGACAGTTCAGTGGCATTAAGCAGTCACAGCGTCATACAGCCATCACCACTATCCACTTGCAGAACTTAGGTAACATCCCAAATTAAAACTCTATACCCATTATATGATAACTTCCATTCCCTATTCCCCCAGCCCCAGGTAACCTCTATCTACTTTCTGTCTCCATGAGTTTCCCTGTTCTAGATACCTCATATAAATGGAATATTTGTCCTTTTGTGTCTGATTTATTACACTTGGTATGTTTCTAAGAATTTCAGTCCTTTTTATGGCTGAATAATTTTCCATTTTACATAAACATTTTTGTTTATCATTCCATCTATTGTTGAACACTTGAGTTTCTGCTTTTGGCTATTATGAATAAAGCCACTATGGATACTGGCGTAGAGTTATCTCTTTGAATCTCTGATTTCAGTTTTTGCTTTTAGGTATATACTATACCTAGAAGTGGAATTGCTGGATCATATAAATATTGTTTATTTAAAAATTTTTTATTTTTCACTGGAGTATAGCCAATTAACAATGTTGTAATAGTTTCAGGTGGACAGCAAAAGAATTCAGCCGTACATATACATGTTTCTGTTCTCCCCCAAACTGCCCTCCCATCTAGACTGCCACGTAACCTGGAACAGAGTTCCTTGTGCTATCCAGTAGGTTCTTATTGGTTATCCTCCTTAAATACAATATTATGTACATGTTGATTCCAAACTCCCTAACTAAATATCAGTATTCTATATTGAATATTAAACTTTAATATCAGAATATTAAAATTTAAAATCTATTCAAATTTTTGAGGACCACCAGCTGTTTTCACAGCAGCTGTTCCATTTTACATTCCCTCCAGCAATGCAATAGGGTTAGTCCCCATCCTCTTTTTTTTAACAGTAGCCATCCTAATGGCTATGTGAAATGTGATTTTTTTTCATTTGTGATTCCAGTTTGTATTTTCCCTAATGATGAGTGGTGTTGAGTATCTTTTCATGCTTCTTGGCCATTTGTATGCCTTCTTTAGTGAACACCTCATTTTATTGCACTTCACAGACACTGCATTTCTTTTTTGCACATTGAAGTCTTGTGGCTCCTCTGCCTTAGGCAAGTTGGTCAGAACCATTTTTTCAGCATTTGCTCACTTCATGTTTCTGTGTTACATTTTAGTAATTATCACAACATTACAAACTTTTTCATTATTGTATGTATTACGGTGATCTGTGATCAGTGATATTTGATGTTATTATTGCAAAAAAATTATGACTTCCTGAAAGCTCAGATGGCAGTTAGCATTTTTAAGCAGTAAAATATTTTTAAATTAAGGTATGTGCGTTATTTTCTTAGACATAATACTGTTATGTACTTAATACATTACAGCATAGTATAAGCATACCTTTTATATGCAGTGGGAGACCAAAACCTTTGTATGACTCGGTTTACTACAATACTTGCTTTATTGCAGTGGTCTGAAAGTGTGGCGTGCTTGTACTTAGTCCTTTACTCATTTCCTAACTTGAAAATGAAAGTGTTAGCCACTCAGTTCGTGCCTGACTCTTTGCGACCCCATGGGCTGTAGCCCACCATGCTCCTCTGTTCATGGAATTATCCAGGCAAGAGTACTGGAGTGGGTAGCTATTCCCTTCTCCAGGAGATTTTCCCAACCCAGGGGTCAAACCCAAGTTTCCTTTATTGCAGGCAGTTTCTGAACCATTTGAGCCACCTGGTAGGTTCTTGGTTTTTTGTTAAGCTGTAGAAGTTCTTTATATATTCTGGATATTAATCTCTCATAAGGTATATGATTAGCAAGCATTTTTTCCCATTCTATGCATTATCTTTTCACTGTCCTGATAGTGTACTTTGAGAAAACAAAAATTTGATGTTACCCAGTTTGTCTGTTTTTTCCTTTTTGTCTGTGCTTTCGGTGTCATAATCAAGAAATCATTGCCAAAGACATTATGAAGCTTTTCCTCTATTTTTAAAAATATTTGATAGCAAGGTTTTATTAATTTCTAGTATTGTATGTCTTGTGTATACAGTGTCATATTTTTATTTTTGCACACTGCAGCATCGCCACCACCAGAAGCTTATTTCCCACCTGTCACTGTACAGTCGGCCTCCTTTACGCATTTGTCCTCCCCACCCCCCATAACCACTGCTCTGTTTTCTGTAACTGTGTGTTTGGTTTGGTCTGTTGTTTGTTTTTTTAAATAATCCACATAAGAATGAAATCTGTGGTGTTTGTCTTTTTCCATCTGATTTATGTCATTTAGTTTAATACCCTTTGGGTCTATCTATCCATGTTGTTGCAAATGACAAGGTTTCATCTTTTCTTACAATTGAGTACTAGTCCATTTTATATATACGTATATACCACATGTTTATCCATTCATCCATCAGTGGGGCTTTGGTTCCTTCGATATCTTGGCTATTGTAAATAATGTTGAGATGAACATAAATCTTTTTAAATTAGTATTTTCTTATTCTTTGGCTAAATACCCAGAAGTGGAATAGCTGGATCACGTGGAAGTTCTGGTTCTTAATTTTTTGAAGAGTCTCTGTACTGCTTTCCATAATGTCTGCAACAACTTAACATTTCCACCAAAACTGTATGAAGGTTGCTTTTCTTCACGTCCTCTCTAACACTTGTTATCTCTTATCTTTTTGATAATAGCCATTCTGACTGGTGTGAGGTAGTATCTCATTATTGTTTTGATTTGCATTTCCCTAATAATTAGTGATGTTAAGCACTTTTTCACGTGCCTGTTGGCCATTTGTATGTCTTCTTTGGAACAATGTCTATTGAATACCTCTGCCCATTTTTTAAATCCAGCTCTTTGTTTTTTGGTTGTTGAGTTGTATGTGTTATTTCTTGGGTATATAATTTGCAAATATTTTCTCCTATTCAGTAGGTTGCATTTTCATTTCTTGATGGCTTCCTTTCCTGTACAAAAGCGTCTTAGTTTGATGTAGTCTCACATTTTATTTTTGCTTTTAATTCCTTTGCCTGAGGAGACATATTCAGAAAACTGTTTGCTAAGACCAAGAGCAAAGAGTGTACTGCTTGTTTTCATCAAGGAGTTGTATGGTTTCAGGTCTTGCATGCAAGTATCTGATCTATTTGGAGCTGACTTGTGTGGGGGGGGTTAAGGTAGTGATCTAGTTTCATTCTTTCTCATGTGGCTGTCCAGTTTTCCTTGTGCCATTTATTGAAAAGACTATTCTGTCTCCATTGTAAGTTCTTTGCTTCTTTGTTTTAAATTAGTTGTTCATATATGTGTGGGTTTATTTCTGGGCTCTCCGTTCTTTTCCATTAGTCTCTGTGTCTGTTTTCTGCCAATAACATGCTACTTTGAATGCTGTAGCTTAGTAATATAATTTGAAATCAGGGAGTGTGATACCTCCAGTTCTGTCCATTTTTCTCAGGATTGCTTTGACTATTTGGGGTTTTTTTTATGTTTCTATATAAATTTTAGAGTTTTTTGTTCTGTTTCTGAGAAAATGTCCTTGGAATTATGATAGGAATTGCATTGAATCTATAGTTTGCTTTAGGTAATTTGGACATTTTAATAATGTGAATTCTTCAGTCCATGAGCACAAAGTATATTTCCATTAATTTCTGTCTTCAGTTTCTTTCAACAATAATCTTACAGTTTTCAGTGTACGGGTCCCATACCTCCTGGGTAAGTTTATACTTAGTGTTGTATTCTTTCTGTTGTGATTGTAAATGGGATTCTCTTAACTGCGTTTTTGTTAGTTCATTGCTAGTATATAGAAATGCACCATATTTGTTTATATTGATCTTCTACCCTGCAACTGCTGTATTCTTTTTATTATTTCCAAAAGTTTTTTGGTGAATTTTTTAGAGTATTCTATGTATAAAATCTTATCATCCACAAGTAGTTACAGTTTTACCTCTTGTTTTACAATTTGGGTACCTTTTATTTCTTTTTCTTGCATTATTTCTCTGGTTAGGACTCCCAATACTGTGTTGAAGAAGAGTGGCAAGATTGGGCATTCTTGTCTTGTTCCTGATCTTAAAGGAATAGCTTAAAGTTTTCATCACTGAGTATTACATTAGATACAGGTTTACCGTATATGGCCTTTATTATATTTTTGGTACATTCCTCCTATACCAATTTTATTGAGAGTTTTTATCATAAGTGAATATTAAATCTTGTCAGATGCTTCTTCATCTGTTGAGACAGTCATGGATTTTATCCTTCGTTTTGTTCATGGGTGTATCATATTGATTAGTTCGTGGATGTTGAAACACCCTTGCATCCCTAGGGTAAATCCCACTTGATCATGTTGTACGATCTTTTTAATGTGTTATTGTATGGTTTGCTAGCATTTTATCGAGAACTTTTGCATCTGTGTTCATCAGAGATACTGGCCTGTAATTTTCTTTGAAGTGTCTTCCCTGGTTTTGCTGTCGGTGTAACGGTGGCCTAATGGAATGAGTAGGAAGTATTCTCTCTTCTTCAGTTTGTTGGGAGAGATTGAGAAAGATAGGTATTAAATCTTGAATGATTGGTAGAATTCACATGTAAAGCCATCTGGTCCTGGACTTTTGTTTTGGGGGGGTATTTTTTGTTATTTTGACCGCTTTACTAGTGATCAGTCTCTTAAAATTTTCTGTTTCTTCATGGTTGTCTTGGAAGGTTGGATGGTTCTAAGAATTTGTCCATTCTGGGTTGTCCGATTCATAGTCATATAGTTGTTCATAATATTCTCGTCATCCTTTATATTTCTGTGGTATCCTTGTTATTTCTCCTCTTTTATTTATCAGATCCTTCTCTCTTTTTTTCGTAGACCAGCAAAAGTTTTGTCAGTTTTGTTTATCTTTTCAAAGGAGCATCTCTGAATTTCATCTGTCTTTCCTGTTGTCTTTTTAGTGTCTATTTCACATATTTCTGCTTTGATTTTTATTAGTTCTTGCCTTCTACTAACTTTGGACTTCATTCTTCTTTTTATGGTTCGTTTAGATGTAAGGTTAGATTTGAGATTTTTTAAGTTTCTCAGGGTAGGCCTGTATAACTGTAACTTTCCCTCTCGGTATTGCTTTTGCTGCATCCCCATAGATTTGGTATGTCATATTTTCATTTGTCTTCATGTATTTTATTTTATTTTCGGTGATCTAATTCTTACTCTGTAGCATTTGTTTAGCCTTCACATATTTGTAGATTTTCTCAGCTTTCTCCTTGTAGTTGATATCTAATTTCACACTTTTGTGCTCAGAAAAGATACTTGATATAATTCGATTCTTAACTTTATTAACGTTTGTTTTGTGTCCCAACATATGGTCTGTTCTTGACAATACTTCATGTGCACTTGAGACGAAAGTGGATTCTCCGTTTGGATAGAATGTTCTGTGCAAATCTATCCAGTCCTTCTGGTTTAATGCGTCTGTGTTAAGTGCATGTATATGAATAACTCTTATTATGTCTTCTTGATGAATTGTCCCCTTTATCATTATATAATGTCCATCTTTGTCTCTTGTTACCTTTTTTGGCTTGAAGCCTGTGTTTTCTGATGTGAGTTTGGCTACTCCTGCTTTTGCTGGCTACCATTTGCTTGGAACATCATCTTCCATCCCTTCACTTTAAGCCTACTTGTCTGCAGAGCTGAAGTGAGTCTCCTTGGGTCTTGCATTTTAATTCACTCAGCCACTCTGTGACTTTTGATTGGTGAATTCCGTCCATTTACATTTAGCATGAATATTGATAAATGAAAATATAGTACTGCCATTTCATTTTCATTTTTTGTTTTCTGGTTGCTCTGTATGTCCATTGTTGTTTTTTCCTTATGTTTCTGTTTGGAGCTTTTCTGGGATATTTTTTCAGTTTCATCTTTTTATGTTTTGTTGTTACTGTAAAGTTTGTATAAAATGTCTCATAGTTAAAATATCCTTTTTTCTGTTGACAGCATCTTGCTTTTACTTGCCTATATGAGTTCTGACCTTTTCCTTCTCCCCTTTTATGTTTTAGATGTCTGATTTCCTCAATTATTTCTTGTTACAAGTTTGTTACCAAATTGAAGTAGCTATAAATTATTTTTATAAATTATTTCCCTTTAACCTTTTTTCTATGATACGTTTAATATTCTGATGTTAGAGTTTCAGTTTTCTCTGTCACCCTACTCAAAGTTGTGTATACTTTTTCCTTCTCATTTCAGGTAGAAGAGGTCATTTCAGCGTTTTTTTGTAAGGCAGTTACAGTGTTGATGAACTCTCTCAGGTGTAGTCTGGGGGAAAGCCTTTATTTCTTGTTCATATTTGAATGATAATTTTGCTGAAAAGAATATTTTTGACTGGCAATTTTTATCTTTCAGTATCATGTGTAGGATATGCCACTCCCTGCTGACCTGTAGAGTTTATTCTGAGAAACCTGCTAATAGTTTACTTTGTAAGTTAACATCTTCCCCCCACCCCCACCAACCCCTTCACCCCCCCCCCCCGCCCCCGCCATGGCTGGCTGCCTTTAAAATTCTTTCTCTGCCACTGAGTTTCAACAGTTTTAATATAATGTGTCTTGGAAAAGGTCTTTCTGCATGAGGTAATTAAATGTTCTCTTAGTTTCTTATATATCCAGTTCCTTCCCCAGTTTGGGGAAGTTCTCAGCTATTATTTCTTGAAATAAATTGTTCTTTTCTCCTTCTGTTTTCCTTCTGGTATACCCATTATCCTAATGTTGCCCTTCCTAATAGACTTAGATAGTTCTCATAGAATTTCCTCATTTTTTGGTCTTAATTCCCTCCTTTTCTACCTGTATCATTTCTAGATTTCCGTCTTCAAGCTTCCATACGGCCTGCTGTCTTTCCAGTACTTTCTTCATCTCATTTGTTAAGTTCTTCAGCTCCAGAATTTGTTTTCTAGAGTTTCAATCACTTTTATAAAGTATTACTTCTGTTCATTAAGTTTATTCCTAAACACATTGAACTGCCTATCTGAGTTTTCTTGAAGCTGGTTGAGTTTCTGTCTGATGGTTCATTTGAACAGTCTATCAAATCTCATTGTTCTGAGACAGAGTTTGGTTTCCGGAGAACATTCATTTTCTTTTTGTGATACCATGTTACCATGGTTCTTCATTGTGCTTGATGAGTTGTTCCCCTTCTGGCACATTTGAAGTACCAAACATCTTTCTTTTTTAGTAAAGCTTCCCCCAGCCCACCCTACTTGATTTTGATTCTAAGAGTTCTACAGGTTAGAAATCAGAGGCCTTTCTCTAGTTTTTCAGTAGGTGGCGCTATAGCACAAATTTTGGTTTCTCTTACCTGCGCTGCCTCTGGTTGTATTTGAGAGTTGGCACTTTCCTTGTCATTTTCTTTGTTGTCATTGTGCCTCAATGGTCTTTGGTGCCTTGATGCTGCTGGCATCGACGCTTGGAGCACAAGGATCACAGGCACTTCACCGCGTTTGGGATCTACCGAGGTGCAGGCTTTGTTACTGTGGGAGTAGGGCAGGGGGAAGGGGAGCTGGAGAGCAGGTATCTCTGCTGTGACCAGCATTGCTGGCTTCCAGGCAGCGCCACTGCGGGTAGGAGGAATGGGCCAGCCGACCCGTGTGCCTTTGGTTGTGAGCCCGCTGCAGCCAAAAGGCTGGCGGTTCGTGGACCACCTCCCCTGCTGCCAGCAGTTTCTCTGGGATTGCTGGCTCCGCCATAGCAGCAAAGCGGTGCAGGCGGTGATTCTGCCGTTGCCTGGATTACACCTCCTGTTGGTGTTCCATTGCACCCACCTTTAGGTATAGACATGTGCAGTTCTCCAACATCCTGGTCTGCTGGGCAGAGTTGAGTTATGGATGTTTAACTGGTTGTAGACTGAAGGAAGAGACAGAGGGAGCACTTGAACCATCATTAAACTGACTACACTCCCTTTTTCCATGTTTTCTTTTAAAATTTTTATAGTTTTTACTCTTACATTTAGGTCTTTGATTCATTTCAAATTAATTTCTTCAGCTTCATTCTTTTGCATGTGAATATACAGCTTTCCAGAGTCATTTCTTGAAAAGACTGTCCTTTCCGCTTTTAATCATCTTTTAACCCTTGTCAAAAATCAGTTGTCCATATATTAATACATGTGACAGTCTATTTGAGAGGCTCTTTATTCCATTGATCTATTTGTCTATCGTAATGCCAATTACTTTGATTACTGTAGCTTTATAGTAAGTTTTGAACTTAAGAATCTTTCAACTCTGTTCTTTTTCAACTTTAACTATTCAGGGTCCCTTGAGATTCCATGAATCTTACAATAAGTTTTTCTATTCTGTAAAAAATAGTTTTGGAATTTTGATAGGAAACACAATGAGCCTGTGGATGGTATCATCATTTGTTCCTTACTAGTGTATAGATATGTAACTAATTTTTGTTGATTTTTGTATCCTACAATTTTGCTGAATTAGTTTATTTGCTCTGAATGTATGTCTGTATTGTGGTCTTTTCAAGTTTACTATTTGTAAGGTCATGTCATCTGCCAACAGAGATAACTTTATAGTTTCCCTTCCAATTTGAGTGCTTTTGTTTCATTTTCTTACCTAATTGCTCTGGCTAGTACACTGTATTAAACAGAAATGGAAACAGACATTCTTGTCTTATTCCTGATTTTAGGGGGAAAACTTTCTGCCTTTACCATTGAGTATGATGCTAACTGAGGGGTTTTCATATATAGCCTTTATCATATTGAAAAAATGGTCTTGTATTCCTGCTTTATTGAGGTTTATTTAAATCATGAAATGGTGTTGAATTTTGTCAAATGCTTCTTCTGATTCACATGAGTTGATCGTGTGAGTTTTTCCTCCTTCATTCTGTTATTGAGGTGTATTGCATTAATTGATTTTTATATGCTAAACTATCCTTATATCCTACTTGATCCTCACATTAAAATGTTGCTGAATTCAATGCTAGTAGTTTCTTGAGGATTTTTGCATTGATATTCATAAGGGATGTTGGGATATTGGTCTGTAGTTTTGTTTTCTTGTTGTTTCTTTGTCTGGCTTTGATATCAGAGTAATGCTGGCCAATAAATGAGTAAGAATCGATCCCTCCTCTTCAACTTTTTGGAAAAGTTCGAGGACTGTTGTTAATTTTTCTTATGTGTTTGATAAAGAAGCCATCTGGTCTAGGGCTTTACTTTGTTGAAACATGTTTGATTACTGATTCAGTATCCTTGCTATTTAGAAATCTCTTGAGATCTTTTTTCCTTTTTGTCAGTTTTGGTAGATTGTGTGTTTCTAGGAATTTGTCTATTTCATCTAAGTTAGCCTATTTTTGGTATACAAATTGTTCTTAGTATTCTTTTCTAATTCTTTTTATATATGTACAATCTATACTTGCATTTCTGATTTTATGAGTTATGGATGTTTTACTGGTTGTAGACTGAAGGAAGAGACAGTTCCAACTTGCATTTCTGATTTTAGTAATTTGAGTCTCTAATCTTTTCCTTAGTCATTGTATCTAAAAGTCTGCCTAGTTTGTTGATCTTTTCAAAGGACCAAGATTGGTGTTTTTTATTTTCTCCAGTTTTTCCCCCCTCTATTTTATTTATCTCTAATCTTTATATTTTAATCCTTCTGACAAATACATGGAACTTTTGAGTTTTTGGAATCTGTTAAATTATTGAGTAAAATCAAAATCATTGTCAGACATTAAATTTGGTTCAAATTTGGCTGATGTCCATTTGCAGCAGAGATGAATGGAGGGGAAGAGAAGACAGTGATGCTGGCAAGGGGACACTGAACAAGACTACCTTCCTTTAATTGTAACAGCAGGCGTCACACAGCCAGCGTGGGTCACTTAGCACAGAGGGGGACGTGAAATTTAATAATCAGTGATAAAACCAACATAAGTGAGAATTTGGAAGAGAGAGGCCACAGCTTTCAGAGGACAAGATGCAGCGAGGCTGTGTGGAAAACAGCATTGGGTCCAGAACTGCTGGCTCATTCGGGGAACACTGGCCACAGCGTAGCCCTCTGTGGGGTGACACGCTCCTGGGCATGCTTTCCACAGTAGATCTGATCCTCCGCAAAGAAATGGCCCTTCTGTTTCAGACTGCTGCCATAGTTGGCGCACACATAACACTTGGGGTGGCCGTGATGCTCCCGCAGCTTCACAAACACGCTCACAGTGCTGGTGCCACACTTGTCACACGTGAGCAGCTTCTGGGCATTTCTAGTCAATGTAGCCCCTTTGGTGACTGGAGCCTTAACACTTCTGAGTCCTGAGGGCTTGTTGGGATCCCCTTTCTCCTCAGACTCTAGGATTTCCTGCAAAACCAGGAATGAAGTGGGCTGTCTCAGAGGCTCATTTAACTCCTGTTTCTCCAGAAGCATCTTGTAAACTTCAGACTCTTTGCCAAAGACAAGTCTGCTTGGAAGCTGAGGATGGTCTTAAGATGTGCCGTCATCTGCCTGCTGGCTGCCTCTTTGACACCAAGGCGTTGTTAAAGTTTTAGATATTTTCAGAGGAATAGAAGCTAACTGGGTTGTTGCACTGGTTTGTGACGACCCTGGGGAAGAGCTGGAGGAAGGTGAGATGGTAAAGGGCATAACTGTGGTTCGGGGCGCTTCCTATGTGTAGGATCTCTTGGGGTTCAGAGGCTAATTCATCTTGTATGAGTGATGTTTCCCTTCCTCTGTCACCAGAGGAGACCATATTTCTGTTCTGTTGCTACTGTGAGAGTCATGTTGTCTGTGCAGCCCTTGATTTTGTTCTGAGCTTCTAAGTACAACATACTGCTGCTATTTTCCCCATCAATGGCTGTGGTTACATCTCCAACACAGACATTGGCTATTGCAGCCTTGATTCCAGGAATGACCTGGGAAATGAGGAACACTTAGTTTGCTCTACTTTTTCTGGTTCTCTATGATTTGAATGAAGTCTTTCTCCTTTATTGTCTCCTTTTTTTAAAATGTAGGCATTATAGCTTTAAATTTCCTTCTTATCACTGCTTTCACTGCTTTCCATAAGTTTCATACATTGTATTTTCATTTGTCTCAAGGTATTTTCTAGTTTTCCTTGTGGTAGCTTCTTTGAAATGTTGGTTAGAGTGTGTAGTGTAATTTCCACATGTTTGTAAATTTTTCAGTTTTCCTTCTATTACTGATTTCTAGTTTCATTTCACTGTGATTGGAAAAGATACTTTGTCTGATATGAGTCTTTTGAAATTAAGACTGTGTGTGGCCTAACCTATGGTCTGTCCTAGAGAGTGTTCCATGTGCACTTGAGAAAAATATCTCCTGCTGTTGTTAGGTGGGGTTTTTATGTCTATTAGGTTCGATTGGTTTATAGTACTGTTCGAGTCCTTTATTTCCTTATTGGTCTTTTGAAGGTGTGCCCCTCACAGCTTGTGGGATCTTAGTTCCCTAACAAGAGACTGAACCTAGGCCTTTGGCAGTGAAGATTGCAGAGTCCTAACCACTAGACCACCAGGGAATTCCCTTCTTATTGATCTTCTGTGTGGTTTTATTCATTATTGAAAGTAGAGTATTGATGTCTCCAACTGTTATCATAGAACTGTCTAATTCTCCCTTAAATTCTAACAATGTTTACTTATATTTTAGAGCTCTGATTTTGGTCCATATACGTTTATAATTATTATATCTTCTTGGTGCATTGACCCTTTTATCAAGGTACAGTGTCCTTCTTTGTCATTTGTAACAGTTTTGACTTAAAGTCTGTTTTTGTCTGATACAGGCCTATCTTAACAGATACTGCATTTTTCACAAATTGAAGGTTGTGGCAACCCTGTATGTGTTGAGTTACTCAGTCACGTCTGACTCTTTGCAACCTGGACTATAGCCCACCAGGCTCCTCTGTCCATGGTGTTTTCCTGGCAAGAATACTGGAATGGGTTTCCATTTACTCCTCCTAGGGATCTTCCTGACCAGAAATCAAACCTGTGGCTCCCACATCTCCGGCATTGCAGGCAGATTCGTTCTTGCTGAGCCACTGGGTAAACCCCAGGGCAACCCTGTGTTGAAAAATCTACTGGCATCATTTTTCTAACAGTTGCTCACTTCATGTCTCTCTGTCACACTTTGATAATTCTCACAGTACTTCAAACATTTTCACTATTATTGTTTATGGTCATCAGTGATTGTTGATGTTACTGTTGTAAAAGACTTGCTTAGATGATGGCTAGCATTTTTTAGCAGTATGATGTTTTTAAATTAAGTTAAATTGAGTTTTTTAGATGTGATACTACTTGTGCACTTAATAGTCTACCGTAAAACATAAATGTAACTTTTATATGCACTGGGAAACCGAAAAATTCATGTGAGTCCTTGAATAATTGCTTCATTGTGGTAGTCTGAAGCCAAACCAGCAATATCTCTGATATGCACCTGTATTTATATCACTATCCCAGCTCTCTTTGGTGTCTATTTGCATGGAATATCTTTCTCTGTTCTTTTACTTTCGACCTAATTATGTCTCTGGATCTAAAGTGAATCTCTTACAGAACATCATATAGTTGGATCTTGGTTGTTTTCTTGCTTTTCTGCTAATCTCTGCCTTTTGAATGGAACGTTTAATCCATTTACATTTAAAGTAGCTACTAAGGAAAGACTTCTACAATTTTGCTGTTGATTTCTATATGCCTTACAGCTTTGTTATCCCTCATTTCCATCATTACAGTCTTTTGTGCTTAGTTGATTTTTGTAGTGACACATTTGCATTTCCTTCTGTGTATGTATTCTTCAGACATCTTTCTTGTGATTACAATATATTCTTTAGACATCTTCTTCTGATTACAATGGAGATTTTGTCTTTTTTCTGATTGCTAAAGTCTTTGAAGGTGTCTTTATTATTTTATGAGCATGTGGGAACTTTTTCACATTACAGGATGTTGTAGTTCATGTGTAGACACACAGACCCAGCTTATAAGTGGAGAAACTTTGAGAACAGATTTTAGAATTCTTTCCTTAAAAACTTGATATCTGTGTGTGTGTTTTAGTTGCTCAGTCATGTCCAACTCTTTGCAACCCCATGGGCTGTAACCCACAAGGCTCCTCTATCCATGGAATTCACCAGGCAAGAATACTGGAGTGAGTTGCCATTCCCTTCTCCAAGGGATCTTCCTGACCCAGGAATCCAAGCCAGGTCTCCTAGACTGCGGGTAGACTCTTTACCATCTGAGCCACCAGGGAAACTCTTGTTAATTCAGATGAACAAATCCTCACAAGGCAAATGGTTCTGTGTTTTGGGATCTCCTATAAGAAGTATAAGTGACTTATCAGTAGTTCCTAATAATCATTTCGCTGACTTTGCTTATAAGTGCAGATCATATTGCATTAGCTTTGACAAAAAACTGCTTTCACACCATCATGGTTTTGACTTGGTTTTGAATGGCCCTTAACTTTAATCTACATTTAGGCAGGGCTGATTAGCCTGTTTAACAGGTTGCTTTCCTCACAGTCATCTCCTGAATGAAGGAAGTCGGCATATGAAAATTCACCCAAACTTCCTGGATATAATTACATGTGTATGTTCACATTATACATATTTTTAAAAATAAGTGGCATATCTTATCTGTTGTCCTTATGAGACAAAGATATTTTGTATCCTGACTGGTGAATATGGTACAATGGTAACCTATATGATTTCTGCAACTTCAAAGTTAATACATATTTCAGTACACTAGTAAGATATTATCAGGTATTTTTCTTGAGAAATGTGGGAATTGATCATTTTACCCTTTAGTTATAATTTCAAGGTATTATATTATTGCTCCCTGGATTCTGTGTTAAAATCATGTTGTATGAGACCATATATAGGCTTTATTATAGCTGAGCTCTTCTAAGATCTTTCTGAATTGCCAGATGGTCAGCTGAATTATGAAGTTACTTTAGCCAACCAGCCTTCCTACCTGCCTTCCATTCATTTATTTAACTTTTACCAAATGAAGTATTTGCTATGAAGATACAAAAATGGATGATACAATCCCTGTCCTAAAGGATCTTACAGTCACTTAAGTGAAGTGATATATATGCAAATGACATAAATACAGAATTGACTATGACAAAGACCATTTAAGACAGAAAACAAAGTGCTTTCTTAGTAAATATCCAGGTTACCTCTAGTGGGCAGGTAGTCCTTGCAGAAAGGTCCTTTGAGTTAAGCCTTGAGGGTAGGTTGATTTTTCACAAGGTAGAAATGTTAAGTGAGGTTGTTATTTTCAGAGTTGCTGTGATGGGAAAGGTACAGAAGCAGAGCTAATTTGGGCCACAGGAAGTAGTGGGAGAGAACGGAGAGAAATGAACCAGGAACGGTAGATTAAAGCTAGAACTTGAAGACCTTTAAACAAAAGGCTGAAGTTAGACTTCATGTTATAGGCATTGGGGAGTTTTGAAGGATGTTATTCTAAAAAAAGCTGTGCTTTTATTGGGGCATGGAGGCTATTTAGGAGGTTACTTCGATGGTTGAGGTGGGAAACCAGGAAGATCTGAATCAAAGAAGTAACAATGAGTTGAAAGAAGAGTTGTGGAGACACACTCCACACGGATGCAAAATCACAAGAGAGTGACTCAGAGGTACTTAAAAATCTGGGGCCTCACTGACTTGGAAACTGAAAATTGAACAGTTAAAGGAGGAAATGTTGAGTTATTTTGAGGGTAGTGAATTCTTCAAGCAGTGGGGAAGTCCACTTCAGCGGTGGTGTTTGCCGCAGTAGACTGCTGTTGCTTCTTTTTGACCTATAGATATAACCTCAGTTTGTTTATAAAAATTGTTTTATTTTGAAAACTTTTCAAGCTTGAAAAATAAAAAGCAACCCAACCAAGGTTGTTTGTTACAAGTCAGACAAGTCAGCGCTTGATACAAGGATGTAGTTAGCAGGAAAACCTTTTAGCCTTCTTGCTTTCTCCTCAGTACCTTTACTCCCAGCATCTGTACCCACGCTGCCCAGTACAGGGTCCATCAGCTGCGTGTAGCCGCTGAGCACTTGAAGTGCAGCCAGTCTACACTGAAATGTGCTACAGTTACAGAAATATATACCAGATTTCAAAGACTTGGTATGAAATAAAGAATGTAAAATATGTTCTTAATAATGTTTTATATTGATTACATGTTAAAATGATAGCATTTTGGATATTGTTTCAGGTTTCCACAGCACCACCCATATGTTAGGTGATTTCTAGGACCAGCATATATTCATTTTAACAGCTAAGATAATTACAGTGAAAGGGAAAAAACTGTCTTTGAGTTTGGAGAAATCCTTTCACAGGGATTATGCTCACCCCTCCCAGGAGGGGCACACTGAACATGTTCATTTCTCCAACAACCAAAAAGTATAGTAACCTGTTCAATGCTTCTGCCCAGAAAAGCCGACTTTAGAGATTCAGCACCCAAGGTTTTTACTGGGGACTGTTCACATAGGCACTCTCTGCCTTGAATATACCAAAATTCTAGGCTCACAGAAGGAAAGTAGTTGTTAATATTTGGCATAAATGATATTAACACAAACTCTAGGCACCATGAACTACCCTTGTCAGTCAGGGAATGGAGGGAAGCCAAGTTTCCAGATGCCAGCTAAGGGCCACCCTTGCACACAGACCCTTCTAAAGGCAGCAGCCTTAGTCCTGCTGTGTTAACTTTCTACACAAATACATTAGGTTAATAAACTATCAATGGCTTCCCTGATGGCTCAGAGGTAAAGAAGACAGCTGCTAATGCAGGAGCCACAGGTTGCATCCCTGGGTCAGGAAGATTGCCTGGAGTAGGAAATGGCAAGCCACTCCAGAGTTCTTGCCTAGGAAATCAGCTGGACAGAGGAGCCTGGCTGGCTGTAGTCCATGGGATCACAGAAGAGTCAGATAGGACTTAAAGACTAAACAGTCAGTAGAATTAATTCCACCTGTGTCTTTTTAAAGACTAATATGGCTGCTTGTTCTCATTCTTGACTCACATTATATTTACTTTGGGTAGCAGTTGTCTAAATCTTATATGTAAAGTTCTTCTCTAATGTGTTTTAGTTATTTTCTCTGTAAAACTAATGATTTCTCTTTAATATAGATCTAATAAGTAAACAGATGACAAACCTCCTTCAAGTGATATGTTTATACTAATCATTAAAGTTCAGACTAATTGAAGGCTACAGTAGGCTTAATTCCATATCCCAAATGTAGCTTTATTACCCAAGAACAAAAAGAAAACACTGCTCCAAAAAAATATGTGTGATCAAAATAAAGAATTTTGTGAACTTTGATAAAACAAAAGTTTCAATTTAAAAATGTCCACTTGATAAGCACATTTGAGAGCTTCAGTTTTCTTTTCACATGCTGCTGCTGCTGCTAAGTCACTTCAGTCATGTCCGACTCTGTGTCATTAATTCGCATTGTTAACTCTCTTTTGTTATTCTCCAAACTGTTGTTCAGTTGCTAAGTTGTATCTGAGCTTTTGCCACCCCATGGACTGTGGCACACCAGGCTTCCCTGTCCTTCACCATCTCCTGGTGTTTGCTCAAACTCATGTCCATTGAGTCAGTGATGCCACCCAACCATCTCATCCTCTGTTGCCCGCTTTTCCTCCTGCCTTCTATCCTTCCCAGCATCAAGGGTCTTTTCTAATGAATCAGCTCTTTGCATCAGATGACCAAAGTATTGGAGCTTCAGCATCAGTCCTTTCAATGAATATTCAGGATTGATTTCTTTTAGAATTGACTGGTTTGATTTCCCTGAGGTTTGATTTCATTATATTAACTCTAAACTGTTAATGGTTTGTAATTACTGTGAATCCATCCATGAAAATATTTCCCAGGAGATTTATATAAATGCATTAATTCTGCATAAGAGGTTCACTTCCTATCTATTCATTGACTGTAGACTGCAGATGTGACTAAAATAGTACAACTTGGCCAAAATGCATAATACAGAATAGCAACCAGGATATGTTTGACTTCTTCCCAAGTACTGAGTACTAATATATACTTTACTCTTTAAGGAAGGGAATGGTTTTAGGAACATAATTTCCAGGACTAAAACTGTGAAAGCAGCAGAAGATATTTTTGTCAGAATAAATCCATAATGTGATTTTCAGTGACATATTGCCCTACAGGTCCCCTGCAGGCTTAGCTGAAGGACAGAACCATCTCTCAGCATCATTGCCACATCTCATCAGAAGTAGAGGGAAGCTAAAATGGCAACCCCCTCCCCTCTCCTGCACCATGACCCAGCAGTGAGTAAAGGGGAAAGGAGAAAGTCCTCAGGCTGCAAGCAGAGAGCAGTTCAGAACTGGCAGTGTTTTTGCTATTCTCTTTGTCCTTTATTTATATAATTCAGCCATTTTATATAGTTTAGAATTGAAGCATGTCATTAGCAACCCATGTCAATAACTGATACTTTCATTCTCATTATGAACAGTTATGCTTGTCCACTGAAAATCCATAAAGCTTAGTACATTTGTGGTTTTAAATATAACTCGCATTTCTACAAAACGAAACTGACAATATCATTGCTTGTGCTGCTTTCTAATTGCTTTAAATAATGTAGAGAGCAGTTATAAAGAACTCTTATGATTTTTTTTAAAAACGGGTACTTTCCACTCACTATTCAACCAGTAAGAAACACTGAGCAGGAAACCTGGCTTTTTGCCACTTTTGAAGCTGTGAAGCGCCATCAGGGTACTGTCACATAATGTTCTGTTGATAAACCATAAGAACTAATAATAGTTTGACTCAGAAAATCAGAGTACAATGCTGTTTATAACTTTACCCACCCTGTCTTGAAAACAGCTTCCTTGTATTCCCACTTGTGAACTAGATAAAATAAAAGCTCAGTGTGTAATATGATCTAGTATATAATAGAATTGCGGTGTAAAAATTAAACAACAGAAAACTCCAGTTTTTAGAAATGAGGAATCTAAAAATACTATATATTCCTTAGGACATCTGTTATATTTTAAAGTGCACACATTTGTGTGATACAGTTTTATGACACACATGACACACAGAAGTGGGTTCACCTGCTAATTCTGCAGTTGACTAAATACCACGATGCATCTTCACTGGCTTTTCTGTCCATCTAACAGCTTACTTCTGTATCTAATACTTATTGTCCTTGTGATAAGCTTTGAGACCATTAAGGATTTTTAAAGAATTATACCAAATATGAAATTCAATGGCATATATTCTATATGTGTACTGTTTAAAAACTTTTTTTTTTAATTCCAAAGAGTGCATTTTTATTTTGTCTGTGGTCATCCATTCATCCTTCAACAGACATTTCCATTGCCTTCACCTTTTGGCTCCTGTGCATTATATTGCTGCAGTGAACAGCAAGTATCTCTTTGAGTCTCTGCCTTCAGTTCTTAAGACTGTATACCTAGAAGTGGAAATGCTGGCGCGTATAGTAATCTGTATGAGTTTTTGAGAACTGTTTACCATTTGCCATACTATTTACCACAGCAGCTGCCCCGTTTTACATTCCTGCCAGCAAAGCACAGGGGTTCAGTGTCTCCAGGTCTTCACTAATATTTTCTTTCACATTTTGAAAAAAATGTGCTGTGTACTAGTTTCGTAAGACCTGTATCAAATATGGTTGACCCCTGAGTAACAGGAGTTTGAACTGTGCAGGTCCAGTTACACATGGCTTTTTTCAGTAGTAAATACCGCAGTAGTACACGTTGCATAATTGATTCAGAGGGGCCGCCTATGGGACTTGAGCAGCTGCACATTTTGGTGTTGGCCACAGGTCCTGGAACCAATGCCCCACAGATACCGAGGGATGACCATATATTCATATTGTTATTACCCTAAGAGCAATCTCTTGGTGCCCACCCTTGGTAAAAGTTTACATGAGTCAGCAGCAGAGAATACGGGCCTTTGTCTTATTGTTTGTGTAGTACAGAGTATCTTCACAGAAAAGCCTTTGAGATAGGATATTGACTTTATAAGAGCAAATGTAAAATGAATCCGGATGTCATAATCTGTGTGCTTTCTCTTCTTAGCAACAAAGTTTTCTTTTGTCTACAGCTCCCTGTACAGGCAGCACTTTCTTTTGCCATAGCAACATGTGCATCAATAATTCTTTAGTCTGTAATGGGATTCAAAACTGTGCATACCCTTGGGATGAAAATCATTGTAAAGGTGAGTCTGCTGGTGAAGGACAGCCCTTAGAGGTGTGGCCATTGCCTTTCACTAAGAAAAAAAATCTCTTTTTCTACAACTGTTCTTGGCATAACTGCTTTGACAGAATGAAGACATGTAAAATCAGTGTTCTCCTTAGTGAATCACAGACCTCTGGGATGTGGTAAAACTGAATATTATTCTCAACAAAAGCAATTTTTATAGACTATATTTTTTACCTAAAAGTTGTCCACAAGTTAGTCATGGTTGTTTATATTGTAAAGATACCTTATTGTTATAATAATGTAGATTGTGACCTAGAGTATTCTTATTTTTAAAATTAAATGGAAATACTATTTAGCAAAATTCAACTGATAGATTCAGTCTTACAGTGTAAAACAGACTCCTTATAAGGACTGCGTTTTTTATTCCATGAATTTCCTATGCTGTATTTCAGTATATACTCCCTGAAAGAGAAATATGCCTTGTGGTAATGCTGGTTATCAAATCACTGTTTCAGTACTACAGTTTATCTCCCTTTTATTCTCCCAAGAGTTCAATAAATAACTATGGAAAGTTAATGTAAGATATTGCTATCATGAGAGGAAGTATTTTCAGGTAACCATTCAAAAACAGTGGACCATGGTTGTAAACATATCTGAGTGAGTCAGTGAAATCATTTTTGTTCTCCTTGCTTATGGCCATCAGTAGGAATACTATGGGTTAACTCAAATCTACCATAGAGCAGAAAGCTAAACTTGATAAAAACAGAGTATTTTGTTTTGACATTTTCTATATTCATGTATTACTTTGATTTGCAAACTGTATGTGCTTACGTGTTATTGTTGTGTCTGATTCTTTGCGACCCTACGGACTGTAGCCCACCAGGCTCCTCTGTCCATGGGTTTCTCCAGCCAAGAGTACTGGAGTGGGTTGCCATTTCCTTCTCCAGAGGATCTTCCTGACCCAGGGATCAAACCTGCGTCTCCTGCATTGGCAGGCAGATTGTGTACCACTGAGCCACCAGGGAAGCCCGTGTACTCATATACCTTCTGAGTAAAGAACCAAGTCCTTTTCCTTTTTTTATAGTCTGGCTGGCTGCCTTATGATTGGTTAGTTTAACCAGAAGTCATACTAGTTTTATTTTGTTTAAAAACCTAATCTTAAATTGCATTTTCTGGGTTGTATTTGACCCAGGTGTTCTGCTTTACCTAAAAATATTTTACCAATTTGTGACAGGAATCATGAATGAATTTTCAAAGTCTCATTGTTTTTCTTTCTCTTTCTGCAGAAAAGAAAAAAGCAGGACTGTTTGAACAAATCACTAAAACTCACGGAACAATTATTGGCGTTACGTCGGGGATTGTCTTGGTCCTTCTCATTATTTCTATTTTAGTACAAGTGAAACAGCCTCGAAAAAAGGTCATGGCATGCAAAACTGCTTTTAATAAAACTGGGTTTCAAGAAGTATTTGATCCTCCTCATTATGAACTGTTTTCACTGAGAGACAAAGAGATGTCCGCCGACCTGGCCGACCTGTCGGAGGAACTGGACAGCTACCAGAAGACGCGGCGCTCCTCGACGGCCTCGCGGTGCATCCACGACCATCACTGTGGGTCGCAAGCGCCCAGCGTCAAACAAAGCAGGACCAACCTCAGTTCCATGGAACTTCCTTTCCGAAATGATTTTGCACAACCACAGCCCATGAAAACATTTAATAGCACCTTCAGAAAGAGTAGCTACACTTTCAAGCAGGCACATGAGTGCCCTGAGCAGGCTCTTGAAGACAGGGTGATGGAGGAGATGCCCTGTGAGATTTATGTCAGGGGCCGGGAAGACTCCGCACAAGCATCCATGTCCATCGATTTTTAGTCTTCTGCTGAAGTGACGTTGATCATTGAGTATGTATGTATGCAGCCTACAGAGCGTCCATATTGTTTTCAACAGCCAACCCTTTTCTCCTGTCAGAACTAGAAAGACCTTCATTTCGCATTAATGTAATGGTCAAGTTTTTATTATCTCAGGCAGTCTATATGTTAACCCAACCAAGAAACTTCGTCCATGCAGTAAAAAACAAAAAACAAGCGTCTAGTGCTCAGTGTCCTACACACAAAGCACCAGTTACATAGTAGCGTCTGGAGAGGGGAGCAGTGTTGCGCCAGACTCAGCTGGTGGTAGCAGCAGGAAGACGGTTCTTGATTGATACAGCTCTGTCAAAATTTTGATCCCACAATAAGTTTAAACATAAGATTTTTCTTCATATTCCTTTTACTTTTTCTCTTCTCTAACTTTAATTTGTTTTAGAAGCCAGTAATGTTGCCATTTCAGTTTCTTATATAAATGGTTAATGTTTCACATGTATTTCAGTATAGGCATTTGTTCTAGAGTTTGTCAAAATATAACTAGTTACTGTGGTAAGTGCCAGTTAAGACACAGAATTCTGTTTCATCCATCTGTTTCTTGAGTAATTTCCATATTGCTGCCTTTTAATTACTGGATCCTTAACCTTTATTTTCTGTGATATGGTTTAGCACCTCTAAGTCATATTTTGTTTTGGTTATGTTATACTAGAAAGTTTCATAATCCTGGGATGTATGCACCATTGCCAGTTACAACTAAAAACTTAATTAAAATTTTTTGAAATTTCCTAGGTTTTATCACATTCAGTGATAGCCCACTTTTTCCTGTGAGTAAAAAGTCATTTAATTCATTTTGGGGGCGGCCTATCATATTTATTTCCGTTGTTACTCATTGCTAGATCTGTGTTTCCTATTTTTATAAAAAGGTTATTCACTCCCTTTGTATTGGTTTGTCCTGTAGCATATGGTAACCAAGGTTGTATGGGAGTTAAAGGAAAATGCCTAAGAAACTGTATAAGCCTGTAGATTGCTTCTTACTTGGGACAATACATTTTTCTAGTTCTTACCAAGAATAACAATTTCCACTTTTTTTTAAACTGCACTTTTGACCTTATTTTTCTTATGGTATATAAACAATAATTTATAAACATGATATTAAAAAATCATTGTGTTTTTTTAGACTTTTGATATTATTTGATACTGTACAAACTTTATTAAATCAAGGTTAAAGACCTCCACGACAGATTTCTTTTCAGTATTCACAATAGCGGCTTTGTATACCAATATGCTGTGATGGAACTGTACACTATAATTTATTGTAAAAATCTTGGTAATGTGTACATAAGCTTTTGTTTCCTCTTGTTATTGCACTTAGTTTATGATAAATTTTTCACTGGTATCTATTGATCTAAATCAGTACACAAATCTGATAATTAAAATATACATTGTTACATGATTCTTTAATCATATTATTTATGGCACTGAGATTTAGGATCTTAAGATATATGTGGAAAGGAATCCATTTATTGAATTACGACTAATACAGGCATGACATTTAAAAGATAAATTCTCATGTTTGATATTTTTTGTAGTTAAATTTTCCATGAAATGAGAAATTAAAGTTTCACTGGATTTCGCTGACTTTTTAAAAATATCACATCTTTACATTTTCTCAGATTAATGAAAACTGTGACCTTAAATATGATATATATATTTAAAAATACTCCTTCAAAATGCTTATTATATCACATTTTTAAAAAAGTATATACTATCCAGAAGATAGGAAAACTTACACATAGTATTGTCTTAAGTGTTTTTAAAACTCAGTATAATTTCCAATTTTAAAAATACAACTTGGGAAGGTAAAAAGACTTAATGAATGTAGTATTCAATGAACTAATGAACCAGAGCCAGATTAGATAGCTGAATTCTTTCAGTAGTTATGTTGGATAGGCATTTTAGTGGATAACAGGCCAGACAACATTTAGTAAATCCTTAATATAATGATAACTGTGATCTCATTCTTAGTGAAAGGGAAATTATCATATTTCCTATATAAAATTATATTCATTAAGAAAATACATCTTTGACATCTAAAGTAGTAAATAATACAGTATGCTTAAGTAGCACTTGTAAATGGATTTTTATTTTTGAAATTTGTGTCCTACTCTCTCAAAAGGGCATGAAGAGGCCTACAAAATACAAAGCCGTTAATGAAGACATTTAACATTAAAACAGTACAGAAGTACATGGTTTCAGGCCACTAAGCAAGTAAAGCTTGGACAAAAAAATTGTTTCTAAATTTTCCTGCTTCTAAAACAATTAAGTCTTCTTGTTTTTCATAGTAGAAAATTCAAACTTACCTGCAAGAGGCTAGTTTTCTCTTAAACTAAAGAAAGGAGGGTCTTAATATTGAATGACATTTCCTTGTAATTTAAAGAAAATGAAAAACACACAGAGAGGCCTTAATGGTAAATACTAAGCCAGTGAAGGCGCATCTGAGTGTGGCCTAGAACACTGGTTTCTCATCAGTTTACCTGCAGGGATAGAAGTAAAGAACCAGAGGATCAGTAACTACGCCAGCCCGAGACTGCCGTATGTTAGTCATTGAGCTGTGGGTGGCATTAGATCGCATTTATTTCTTAGTCAAACATTTGGCAATATACAATCTGAAGAGAAGAGAATGGAACTAATCAATTTTAGGCATTATTACCAGAATAATGCTAATTGCTGTATATATAATCTTTCATCTTTGACATCAGTGAAAAAACTTTGCAGATTGTTTACCAATGTGAAAGCCATAAATTGTAGTAATTTAAGAAAAAAATTTAGCCATCTTGTGGAAGTTGTTACATCCTTCACAGAGAATATGGTGCCCAGTGTTAAACACAGAAGGTGAATCTGGAGGAGTGTGCGCAGCTCAGGAGCACATCTGTTAGGCTGTTGGTCCCAGATTTACCACAGGGTGTCAACCCCCAAGTGCCCGCAGATTGCAGGAACCCCGCTAACCCCAGCATCTAAAGAATGTGGGAGTAAAGCGTCACGTACCTTTTGAGAGGGGAGACGTTTGACAAAAAGCAAAGGATTTTTCCACGTCTCCAATCACAAAAGAGATCAGAAACAGTCCTTTGACTTGGACTTCAACTTGTGTCAGTGTCTGTCACGTTTCATGTGATTATTAGGCGTTAAAACAACCTCCTAAATGCCTGAACATTTTTATAGTGGTGCTGTTGTCTGGTGAGGATGCTTCCTTGTTTCAGGAGTGTGTCAGCTGATGAACAGGATAGGAAAAGCCTAGTTGTGATCATGGGAATAATTCTCAATCTAAGGAGCGTATGCGTTCTTACAAAATGGTGTTCATGATCAGAAGGAATCTTGAGATTTGAGTTTTTTTAAGATTCAAGAGAGATTATCAGCCCCAGTGTTATTGATGAGAATACTGAAGCCCAGAGAAAAGAAGGTAGTTCCCCATGTCTCAGAGCTCGATCAGCACCCTTCCCTTGCTCTCTGCTGTCTCCCTGCTTTTGCTTGCTGGATGTTTTAAAAGCCACTCCAAACAGCAGCCCAGATGTTTCTTGTAAGCTTGTCAGTTATTCTGGTTTAAAATGTAATTTATTCTACATTTTTCTTCCAAGCATTATATTTTACTTTTTTTTTCTGTAACACTTTGTTATTCTTCAATTTTGTTGCCATGATTTCTTGGCACCTGCAAATTCTGGAAGACAATGACTCTTAATTCTTAATAAAGAATGTTTGTTAACAATTTATAGCCTTGACACTAGACAGAAAGAGCTTTCACTGGTTTGCTTTTGTGATCTTTTCTGAATCTAAAGGAAACAGTGTATAATCTAGAAATTAAAACACGTATGTGCGCTATTGCGTTCGGAGAATGATTTGAGTTGTGAGCTAAATAATATGACAGGTTGATCTTGGATATCTTTTTTTAGCTTTCTGCAAAATCAGTTGTCCATGTTTTATATATCTCTACTAATAACAAACATAATTCTGAATTTGCTTTTTTTAAATCAACTTTTCCTTATATTTCTGTGATTGACTTAATGACTACAAAAGCCCAAGGAACTAATGACTGGGGTGCATGTTTATTATATGCTGTCTTAAGTATATTCTTTTGAGGCATTGATTTTTCTTTAAGAGGTGAACTTCCAGACCATATAAGACTTCTTATATGGATTAATATAGTATTAACTTACTACTGTATTTGATACTTCACAGTAAAGAATTTGGTCCTTAAACTGGAAATAAAACTTGTACTTTGATTCCTTACTTGCCTCAATTTCCAAAATCTCTAAAAGTGGCAAAGAATCCTAATTTCCTTCCCAGGAAAAGTTGGCATTTCCTATCCAGTCACGTCCAAGCTAATCATAGTTATGATAAAAAATAAAATCATTACGTTTTCAAGTGAATCTTCAGGGGAAGAACTAAAAAAGACAAATTCAGTCTTAGCTTGCCTGCAGGATCCGGGCTGCTGCCTCCAGTCACTGAAGTGACCATGAGGTCTTTCATAGTACAGTGGGCTGTCAGAACACGCTATCTGTTGAGGTGCAGGATGCATCAGTCGTGGCCACAGCTTAGTGAGGATGGGGGTGTAGGTCTCTTGAAAGGTGCACCCTGAGGAGAAAGCAAAGGAAGACACACAGATCAAGGAGCCAAAGAAGAAAAGAAGGGTAGTTATCACTGCAAATAGTTACAGAGCAATTTTAGTGTTATTTAGGATCAGGAAACAGCTTTTATCTAAAAGTTGTCTCACCCTCCAAGCTTTGTCATACTCTGTAACATCTGGTGCCTGCAGGTCACTGAGCTGGTAACATTCCTTATTGAAATATTTGGAGTATCTGCTGTTTGCTAGAGGAATTTCCATCAAAAATCTAGGTATTGAACCATGCTTTTCAAATCTTGTTCAATGCCTCCACTGATGACTTCATATAGGATTTGTATTAAGCTTTGTATTAAGCCGTGTTTTGCAGAAGCATTCACAGATTTTGAACCCAAAAATAGTTTTGTCAGTCTGTTACGTGTAATGCCTCAAAAGACAATTTAGCTCCGAAAATGTGCACAAGTACTTGCTGCAGCTAACTCAAATATACGGCCTCTGCCTTTCACATTCATTGTCTGAAACCAACCTTGCATTCTCAATCAGTTTTTAATATTAAAAAAAAAAACTTGTGATAAGAGACTTCTAAGGTGGCTCCCATCAATCCTTGCTTCCCAGTATTCACAATCCTGTATCATCCCCTATCCTAGAACGTGAGCTGGACCTAGTGCTTGCTTCTAATGAATAGAATATGGCAAAAGTGACATGTCTCTTCCAAGATTAGGTGACAGAAAGACTTCGTCTTCTGTCTTGCTGCCCACTGTTTCTGTCATGCTTTCCTGCTCTGATGGAACCCAGTTGCCATGTTCTGAGATGCTGTGTGGAGAGGTCCATGTGACAGGAAACCAGGGTTTCCTGGCAACAGCAGAGTCCCCCAGTCTACCACATGCAAAGAACTGAATCCTGCCAGCAACATGTGACGGGTCAGGAAGGGGATCCTCCCCTCACTAGAGCCTCGAGATGACCGCAGACAACACTTTGATTATAGCTTGTGTGGGACCTTGATCCACACCCAAATTACTCAGAAACCCAAGATAAATAAGTCTTATATTAAGCTGCTAAACTTAGAGGTAATTTGTTATGCAGCCATAGATAATACGAAGCTGGAAAAGACAGTGGCAGTTCCCAATTTTCACTCCTGGGGTAAAAGTATTGATGAAATCTGACATGATGTTTTATGTTTGTGGAAGAACTATCAGTGCAGTGGGCACATCTTAAACCTGGCATCATGGAATGAGGAGAGCTGGTCTTCCTCTTGCATGAGTACCAGTCAGCCATTTTAGCCTCCCAACCACCAATAAAAACACTTAGATCCATTCCCTCTCAAGTATGGCAGAAGATCCTGCAATTTGATTCTGCATTTGAAATATAAATAAAATTACATTATACCCTAACTCTTGAATAGTGTCCCTTTCACTCATCAAGTCTCCTTTGAGTAAGGTGAATCTATCTTAAAATGAATAAAGGATAAAATTCTATTAAATCTATATAGTAGTCCCATAATTTAATCAAAACCTTTCATATTTCCAATCATATTAACACTCAGTTTCCCAGACTGCAGAGTTAGTATCATTAGCCCACTTGCAAATGTAATCCTTGGGGAAACTGACAAAGAAAAGCAGTGGAGCCCCACCTTTGAAAAAGTTTGAGGGGACTGCACTAAGAAATAGCAAATCTTTCATGCCCAGAGCCACCCTACACCCAAATTGAGAAATATAACCAAAACATTTCTATACAGAGATTTTTCTGTTGTGATGAAAAATAAACTGATTTCCTGGAAGAGAATACTTTTTTTTTTTTTTTTGTACTCTGGTCAAAATGATGGAAACACCAGACCAACCTCACAAAGTTTTTTCTTTCTGAAATTGTTTTCACATCTGGCTGACAGCCAGCCACAGCTACCTGCTACAAAGATAAAATTGTATCTTTTATTGTATCTGTGTATAAATATTGCCTTTGAATTGGAAGCTGCTATTGCTGATTTTGTTTTGCCCAGTGGGTAGAATTATGTCCTAAATCCTTTTCTAATGTGAATGCGTCAGACCTTAGCCTCCAGAAATAGGGTAGTACCTGTTGCTTTGGAATCTTGACGTTTTACCCTAATCTCTGCAAGAGAGGCACCAAATGAATCTAGTCTTCCCATCTGCCATTCTTAATTGCTAGGTGGCAGACAGTGACTATGCTGCTTGAGGTTTTAGGGCTCTTTCTGCAGGATTGGGAAAAGGACCTGCCTTTCTGCTAGGAGCCTATGGTTTAAGCTTCCACACACACTCTGTCCAAAAACTCTCCTCTCCTGCTATAGCTCCCTCCTTTCATGAGGATACAGTGTTTAGTTATGTCTTCCCATTATCCACAAATGTGCAGAGATTTTCTAAGGAAATACTGCAATACCAAACCAGGTTCTCTGAAGAAACTCCCAAAGTTTGTCCATGAAAATGTGGGAACTTCTCTGATTGGTGCAGATCAGGGCTAGACTGAAAGGTGTAAAGAGCGACTGCCTGTATCAAAAGCCATGTCTTAAAGGATATGCCAGGGAATGCTTCTGTTTAATATTTTACAAATATATATATTTTTTAATATTTGCATATATTTATATGTAAATATATATATAGTTTGTCATGCAACACATATCATGTCAGCTATGTCATGCAACATGTGGGATCCTAGTTCCCCCACCAATTGAACCCACACCTCCTACATTGGAAGCACAGATTCCCAACCACTGGACCGCTAGTAATGTCACAATATTTCTGTTTCAGGTTGACACTTTCACCTCTCCACCCTAGAAAAACAGCTCGTTTCTCTTCCTCTCATCAGATAGGCAAAGAAAGTGATTGCATACTTTTTTAATTACAGGCGTACATAACCTACAGTTCTAGAGTATTGATTTGTTGGACCATAATCTACACACTGAACTGCATTTGGCAGCATGCCAGATGTGTAAAGTTGGAATTTAATGACATTTCAGTAGCAGCCCCAGAATTTTGTACAATACCACTGTCGAATACTAATGTAACAGTAGCAAGAAAACGAGTAGAGAAACAGCTTCTTTCTCAAGTTCCCTTTTTTCTCTTTCTTGGACATGGAGCAACTGAAAGCAATTAACTATTTCATGGAAACTTCATCTCATAAAGAAACTCCAGTCAAAAGCAAACCGTGGTCATTGTTGCTATGTTCGTGGAACTTTTATCAACCAACCAAAGGTAAGTTCATTTTTGACACTAAAACATTAATTATACTGCCTACTTAGGAAGTTTTTTCCTGAAGAAGTTATCAAGTAATTTTACCTTCTGAAAATATAGATGTCAGAAGTAGAATGACATTGCCATGTGATCACATTTCTGGTTCTCATGGTTTTCAAAATGGAGTTCCATTTCCTTTCAACTAGAAGAGTGATAAAATCTAATTTTGAAAAAATGACGTTTCTTATCCTGAAGAATGGGATTTCTCAAACTCAATACTGTTAACGTTTTGGGCCACATGATCCTTCATTATAGGGGAACCACTCTGTGTATTATAGGATGTTTAGCAGTGTCCCTGACCTAGGTTCCAGTAACACCACCCCCAAAGTGTCTCCAAGTATGGCCAAGTGTCCCCTGGAAAGAGGAGTCAAAATCAACACAGGTAAGAACCACTGCTATAAAGAGACTGAAGGGCTTTTATTTTTATTTATTATTTTTTTTTTTGTAGACATGTCAGTTTATTTTTTTATTTTTATTTTTTAAATTTTTGTTTTGACTTTATTTTGCTTTACAACACTGTATTGGTTTTGCCATACATTGATATGAATCTGCCACGGGTGTACATGAGTTCCCAATCCTGAACCCCCCTCCCACCCCATATCATCTCTCTGGATCATCCCCGTGCACCAGCCCCAAGCATCCTGTATCCTGTATCGAACATAGACTGGCGATTCGTTCCTTACATGATAGTATACATGTTTCAATGCCGTTCTCCCAAATCATCCCACCCTCTCCCTCTCCCGCAGAGTCCAATAGTCCATTCTATACATCTGTGTCTCTTTTGAGTCTCGCATACAGGATTATCATTACCATCTTTCTAAATTCCATATATATGTGTTAGTATACTGTATTGGTGTTTTTCTTTCTGGCTTACTTCACTCTGTATAATAGGCTCCAGTTTCATCCACCTCATTAGAACTGATTCAAATGCATTCTTTTTAATGGCTGAGTAATATTCCATTGTGTATATGTACCACAGCTTTCTTATTCATTCATCTGCTGATGGACATCTAGGTTGTTTCCATGTCCTGGCTATTATAAACAATGCTGCGATGAACACTGGGGTACACGTGTCTCTTTCGATTCTGGTTTCCTCGGTGTGTATGCCCAGCAGTGGGATTGCTGGGTCATAAGGCAGTTCTATTTGGAGTTTTTTAAGGAATCTCCACACTGTTCTCCATAGTGGCTGTACTAGTTTACATGAAGGGCTTTTAAAAAAATAACTAAAAGCTGTTGAATTCTATGTTGAAGAAATTTCTTCAACTACTCAGCCATAAAAAAGAATTAAATTTTGCCATTTGCAATGATATGCATGAACCTATCAAATTCATAATTGGTATGGAAGGTATGATGCTTAGTGAAATAGCCAGAGAAAGACAGGTACTCTATGTTATCACCTATATGGGGAGTCTAAAAAATAAAACTGCTCAATATAACAAAACAGAAACACGCTCCCAGATATAGACAACAAACTAGTGGTTTCCAGTGGAGAGAGGCATAGGGAAGGGGCATAATGGGTAAGGGATAAAGAGGTACAAACTACTTACTACGTACAAAGTAAGATACAAGGATATGTTGTACAGTACAGGGAATATAGCCAATATTTTATAACAACTTTAAATGGAGTACAAAATTTAAAACTTTGAATCACTTTGTTGTACACGTGAAAGTAATATATTGTAAATCAACTATGTTTCGATTAAGAAAAAAATATTTCAGACTTAGGAAAAGAGGTAAAGAATAGTGAGCACCTACATGTATGGCTGTGAGAGTTGGACCATGAAGAAAGCTGAGCACCGAAGAATTGATGCTTTTGAACTGTGGTGTTGGAGAAGACTCTTGAGAGTCTCTTGGACTGCAAGGAGATCCAACCAGTCCATTCTAAAGGAGATCAGCCCTGGGATTTCTTTGGAAGGAATGATGCTAAAGCTGAAAATCCAGTACTTTGGCCACCTCATGCGAAGAGTTGACTCATTGGAAAAGACTGATGCTGGGAGGGATTGGGGGCAGGAGGAGAAGGGGACGACAGAGGATGAGATGGCTGGATGGCATCACTGACTCGATGGACGTGAGTCTGAGTGAACTCCGGGAGCTGGTGATGGACAGGGAGGTCTGGCGTGCTGTGATTCATGGGGTTGCAAAGAGTCGGACATGACTGAGTGACTGACTGAAATGAACATGCCCAGAACACTGCCTAACGCCCTCTCTGTGTCATTTCCTTCCTTCCTACTTCATCCCCCAGAGGTCCTGAACTGGGTGTTTATGCATACTGTGTGTGTATTATACATATACTGTGTATATATTAGTTAGAAGTTGCATACTCAGGGGACTCCCCTGGTGGTCCTGTGGTTAGGACTCCACACTCCCAACACTGGGGCTGCAGGTTTGATCCCTGATTGGGAACTAAGATCCCACATGCTGCACAATGCGGCACAGCCAAAGAAAAATAAACAGAGAAAGCTTAGTTGCTTAGTCATGTCTGACTCTTTGTGATCCCATGGACAGGAGCCCACCAGGCTCCTCTGTTGATGGGATTCTCCAGGCAAGAATACTGGAATGAGTAGCCATTTCCCTTTCCATGGGAATCTTCCCAACCCAGGGATTAAACCTGGGTCTCCTTCATTGCAGGCAAGTTCTTTACCATCTGAGCCCCAGAGAAAGTGGTAAAATAAATAGCTAGGTAAATATTTAATAATAAAAGCTTCCTGCTCTGGTTACTTCTTCAGTTCCTCATTGTCTTGTGAAGAATCTAATTAAAATTTTTTCTTAAAAAAGAAGTTACATATTCTATTTCTCACTTTTGTGGTTAACATTCACACTTTCTCATGTGTATATAAGTCTAAAATTATATTTCTACTGTCTTTCTGAAAAGGACAAGGATCTGCCTTATCTGCATCACTCCTTTTCCATACTGCATGTTATTTTATTTCTGTGTTGTTTTTTATGTCTCAAAACAAGTGTCCATAGTGACCATTTTTTATAGTGAATAGACTTCTCTCCATGCCTGCTGATTGATTTGCTCTTCATATCTTCTTGCGTCCCAGACCTTACTACTGGAACCACTTCCCTTCTGCCTTTCCTTTGGAAGTTATTTACTGACACTCTGCCTAGTAATCTGTCCGATTTTTACTTTTCTAAAACAAATCTACTTCTTCCTCATGATTTGTATAATTTATCCGGGTATAAAATTGATATTGACAGTAATTTTCTCTCTGTGTTTATTTTGTGAGTATGTGGCTTCCTTTCTAAATTTAAATTCCTTTATCTATCAGTATAACCTGTCTTTTCCCTCTTATGTGAAGTGAAGTGGAAGTCACTCAGTCGTGTCCGACTCTTTGCAACCCCATGGACTATACAGTCCATGGAATTCTCCAGGCCAGAATACTGGAGTGGTGGCCTTTCGCTTCTCCAGGTGATCTTCCCAACCCAGGGATCAAACCCAGGTCTCCCACATTGCAGGTGGATTCTTTACCAGCTGAGCCAGAAGGGAAGCCCCTTCCCTCTTAACTGATTTTATAACATTCTCTGCTATTTTGCCATTTCACTGTGATGTGTTACATCTACATATGGGTTCATTTTTGTATTATTTTTATAATATGTGAGCTTCTTGAATCTGAACATATTTGTTTTTATCATTTATAGAAAATATGCTATGTGTTCTATTTAGCCATATCTATCTTCCATTTAACTCATGGTAGTTGGTTTTCTTGGGTTTCAATGAGCCCTTAACTTGAATGATTATATTGCTTATTTCTAGAAATTCTATTTAGTTCTTTTTTAAACAGACCTGTTCCTTTTATGGTATCTTTTTCTTTTCCTTTGTTTTTATTCTCTTTTCTCTTTTTAACAATTTTATACATACTTTATATTCTGTATTCCACAGTTACACTACCTAAATTTCTTGAGGGTTCTTGTTGCCTCTGTTGACTAATGCAAATAGTAGTTGGTTTGCTTGGGTGATAGTTAATTTTCTTTTTATTGTCAGTGCATCTATGAAAAGGCATTATATCTCTAGGAATTTGATGAAGGCTGGTGTGAGGTATATTTCCTCCAAAAAAGATTTGCATTTTGCTTCTCTGAGATACTCCCAGAGTACTTTCAACCAGGATAAATTTAGATTAATTTTGCATATTGGGATTTTCAAAAAAATTATAAAATTCTTTTTTATTAAAATATAATTTACATTCAATAAAAAGCATACAATTTGTGTCTAGTTGGATGAGTTTTCATAAATACATGTACCCATATAGCCACCATTCCAATCAATATATAAAACCCTTTTATTAGGAATTTGCTGGTGGACCACTGGTTAAGACGTGGGCTTTCACTGCCAAGGGCTTCAGTTTGATCCCTGGTTGGGGAACTAAGATCCCACAAGCCACTCACTGTGGCCAAAATTAAATAAATAAAACCATTGTTCTCATCCCAAAAGGCTCCCTTGAGCCCTGTCTCCTAACTCCTACTAACACTGATTTACTTTCTGTCACCATAGTGTTGGTTCATATTTCCTAGAGTTTCATATAAATAGAATTATGTGTTAAGTACTCTTGTGTGTGATTTTTTTTAATTCAAAACAATGTTATTCCCATTCATCTATGTTGTTGTATATATCTTAGTGCATACTTTTTACTACTTAGTAGTATTCCAGAGTTGACTATGCCGCAATTCATTTATTCTTTGTTTGATGAATGTATTGATTTCAATTTTTGGCCATTATGAATAATGCCTCTGTATACATTCATGCACAGATCTTTCTGTGGGTGTATATGTTTATATCTTGGTCAGTGTCAAAGGGAGCTTCCAGGATGGCACTAGTGGTAAAAAAAAACAACAACAAAAAATCCTGCCTGCCAATGCAAGAGATGTAAGAGATGGGTTCGATCCCTGGGTCAGGAATGTCCCCTGAAGGAGGAAATGGCAACCCGCTCCAGTAGTCTTGCCTAGAGAATCCCATGGACAGAGCAGCCTGGCAGGTTACTGTCCACAGGGTTGCAAAAAGTCAGACATGACTGAAGAAACTTTACACAGTATCAAAGAATAGGATTGCCAGATCATATGTAAGTTCACATTGAACATTTAAAGAAATTGACAAACTGTTTTCCCAAAATTGCTGCACCATTTTACAGCCTCACCAACAATATATGAGTGTTCCATCTGCTATACATGCACGTGAACACTTATAATGATTAGCCTTTTTAATTTTAACCATGCTAATGGGGATGATATCACATTGTTTTAATTTGTATTTCCCTAATAAATTGCACCCATCTCACACGCTAGCAAAGTAATGCTCAAAATTCTCCAAGCCAGGCTTCAGCAATACGTGAACTGTGAACTTCCAGATGTTCAAGTTGGTTTTAGAAAAGTCAGAGGAACCAGAGATCAAATTGCCAACATCCACTGGATCATCAAAAAAGCAAGAGAGTTCCAGAAAAACATCTCTTTCTGCTTTATTGACTATGCCAAAGCCTTTGACTGTGTGGATCACAATAAACTGTGGAAAATTCTGGAAGAGATGGGAATACCAGATCACCTGACCTGCCTCTTGAGAAACCTATATGCAGGTCAGGAAGCAACAGTTAGAACTGGGCATGGAACAACAGACTGGTTCCAAATAGGAAAAGGAGTACGTCAAGGCTGTATATTGTCACCCTGCTTATTTAACTTATATTCAGAGTACATCATGAGAAACGCTGGGCTGGAAGAAGCACAAGCTGGAATCAAGATTTCCGGGAGAAATATCAATAACCTCAGATATGCAGATGACACCACCCTTATGGCAGAAAGTGAAGAGGAACTAAACAGCCTCTTGATGAAGTGAAAGAGGAGAGTGAAAAAGTTGGCTTAAAGCTCAACATTCAGAAAACGAAGATCATGGCATCTGGTCCCATCACTTCATGGGAAATAGATGAGGAAACAGTGTCAGACTTTATTTTTGGGGGCTCCAAAATCACTGCAGATGGTGACTGCAGCCATGAAATTAAAAGACGCTTACTCCCTGGAAGGAAAGTTATGCTATCTAGTTAGGCTAGATAGCATATTAAAAAGCAGAGACATTACTTTGCCGACTAAGGTCCATCTAGTCAAGGCTATGGTTTTTCCTGTGGTCATGTATGGATGTGAGAGTTGGACTGTGAAGAAGGCTGAGTGCCGAAGAATTGATGCTTTCGAACGGTGGTGTTGAAGAAGACTCTTGAGAGTCTCTTGGACTGCAAGGAGATCCAACCAGTCCATTCTGAAGGAGATCAGCCCTGGGATTTCTGTGGAAGGAATGATGCTAAAGCTGAAACTCCAGTACTGTGGCCACCTCATGCGAAGAGTTGACTCATTGGAAAAGACTGTGATGCTGGGAGGGATTGGGGGCAGGAGGAGAAGGGGATGACAGAGGATGCAATGGCTGGATGGCATCACTGACTCGATGGATGTGAGTTTGAGTGAACTCCGGGAGTTGGTGATGGACAGGGAGGCCTGGCATGCTTCGATTCATGGGGTCCCAAAGAGTCGGACACGACTGAGCAACTGAACTGAACTGAGTAACAATTGATGTTTGCATCTTTACAAATACTTGCATATCTTCTTTAGTCAGCTTTTATATAAATATTTTGCCAATATTTTAATTAGTTTAATTATATGTAATATATATTTATACACACAAACATACATATATCCCAAATATAAGTCCTAAGTCAGATGCATGTATTATAAAATTTTCTGGATTTTATTCTCTTTTTCTATAAGTATTTTAAACAGAATAGTTCATATTCTGTGTTCATGGATCCCATTATCTTAACTTCCGGTTGATTGCTGCTGCTCAATAGAAATGCAGTTGATTTTTGTGTACTAACTTTATAACAATCTTGTAAAACTCATCCTAGTGGTATTTTATAGATTCCTCTCCATTTTTTACATATACAAACATAACATCTGTGACTAAAAGCAATTCTAGATCATGTCATTTTATTTCTTTTTCCTGCCTTATTACACTAGGACCATCAATAAGATTGAAATAGAAATGGTGAGAATGGATATCCTTTTAATGGTTTTCATTTTAGGAAGCAAGTATTCAGTCTTTCATCATTTAATTTTATTTAGATACACATTTTTCGTAGATGCCTTTTATCAAGTTGAGGAAATTCCTTTTATACCTAGTTTGCTATGAAATTTCATATGTTTAGGTGCTGAATTTTATTAAGTACTTTCTCAGCATCTATTGAGATGATCATGTTTCTCCTCTTTTTATATGATAAGTGGCATTGCTTGATTTTTCAAATGTTAAACCAAACTTGCATTCCTGGGACACGTTTACTTAGATGCAATGTATTATGCTTTGTACACACAGCTAGATTTAATTTCCAATACTTATTAAGAATTTTTTGCCTCTGTATTTATGAGGAATGTTTGTTTTAAGCCTCATGATATGAGTTGGGAAGTAATTTACTTTGTTCTGCATGTTATAATTTTGCATAGAATTAGTATTATGTCATCCTTAAATGTTTAATAGAATTCACCAGTGGAGCCATCTAAGCCTGCCTGATGTTTTATTTGTTTAAAGATTTTTAATGGGAAATTTATTTTTTTAATTGAGATAAGGTTATTTAATTTCCTGTTTCTTCTTTAGTCAGCTCTAGAATTCAAGGAATTTGGGTACTTCATTTAGGTTGTTGATTTTATTGGCATAACATTTTCCTATTATTCTTTAAATATCTGTAGAATCTGCTGCGATGTCTCTTCCTTCCTTCTTAATAATAGTAATTTGCATCTTTTCTCCTTTGTTTTAATCAGTCCAGTTAAAGGTTTACAACTTTATTGATGTTTACCAAGGCCCAGCCTTTGGTTTATTTTCTCTATTATTTCTCCATTTTTTAATTTTATTGATTTCTATTTCTGTAATCTTGTTTTTTTCTTTCTATTTAATTTGGGTTTATTTTGTTATCTTTCTAGTTTCTTAAGGTGGAAGATTAGATCATTGATTTTAGACTTTTCTATTATTAGTAATGTTTCTACTACTGATTTCCAATTTAATTCTTCTGTAGTTAAAAAACACATCTTGTATGATCTCTGTCATTTTAATTTTTAAAAACTCACTTTATGGCCCAGCATAGGTCTCTCTTGGTAAACATTTCATGTGAAATTTAAAAGGATATATGTTCTGTAGTTGTGGGTATATTCTAAATCTTAAAAGCAATCAGAAAAAGAGGCTGATTATATATACACATGTGTGTAATGGTCTAAACAAATAATTAGATGGTTATAATCTTCATTACATCATATCTATCACTTTTCAGTCAATTATTAAGATAGGTGTTTTGAAATCTCAAATTGTAACCTAAGAGTTACCTATTGCCCCATTCAATTCTGTCTGGTTTTGCTTCATGTATTTTGAAGTTCTCTTGTAAGTATACTCATTTAAGATTGTCTTCTTGTTGAATTATTATAAAGCTATCCACTTTGTGCCTGACAACATAACCACTGTAGTCCTATACATTGTAACCCTGACAATGTAGACCATTTACATATAATGTAATTTTTTGTGGTTAAGTTTTAATTCACCATCTTGCTACTTTCCTGTGTGGCCCATCTGTCCCATATCCTCTTTATTATTTTTCTCTTTTTCTGATTTCAATGGAAGTGAGAAATAGATTAAGGGACTAGATCTGATAGAGTGCCTGATGAACTATCGACGAAGGTTCATGACATGCTACAGGAGACAGGGATCAAGACCATCCCCAAGAAAAAGAAATGCAAAAAAAGCAAAACAGCTGTCTGAGGAGGACTTACAAATAGCTGTGAAAAGAAGAGAAGCGGAAAGCAAAGGAGGAAAGGAAAGATATACCCATTTGAATGCAGAGTTCCGAAGAATAGCAAGAAGAGATAAGAAAGCCTTCCTCAGTGATCAGTGCAAAGAAATACAGGAAAACAATAGAATAGGGAAGACTAGAGATTTCTTCAAGAAAATTAGAGATACCAAGGGAACATTTCATGCAAAGATGGGCTCAATAAGGACAGAAATGGTATGGACCTAACAGAAGCAGAAGATATTAAGAAGAGGTGGCAAGAATACATAGGAGAACTTTACAAAAAAGATCTTCACGACCCAGATAATCATGATGGTGTGATCACTCACCTAGACCTAGACTTCCTGGAATGTGAAGTCGAGTGGGCCTTAGAAAGCATCACTATGAACAAAGCTAGTGGAGGTGATGGAATTCCAGTTGAGCTATTTCAAATCCTGAAAGATGCTGCTGTGAAAATGCTGCACTCAATGTGCCAGCAAATTTGGAAAACTCAGCAGTGACCACAGGACTGGAAAAGGTCAGTTTTCATTCCAATCCCAAGAAAGGCAATGCCAGAGAATGCTCAAAATTCTCCAAGCCAGGCTTCAGCAATACATGAACCATGAACTTCCAGATGTTCAAGCGGGTTTTAAAAAAGCCAGAGGAACCAGAGATCAAATTGCCGACATCCACTGGATCATCGATAAAGCAAGAGAGTTACAGAAAAGCATCTATTTCTGCTTTATTGACTATGCCAAGTCCTTTGACTGTGTGGATCACAATAAACTGTGGAAAATTCTGAAAGAGATGGAAATACCAGATCACCTGACCTGCCTCTTGAGAAACCTGTATGCAGGTCAGGAAGCAACAGTTAGAACTGGGCATGGAACAACAGACTGGTTCCAAATAGGAAAAGGAGTACGGCAAGGCTGTATACTGTCACCCTGCTTATTTACCTTATATGCAAAGTACATCATTAGAAATGCTGGGTTGGAAGAAGCACAAGCTGGAATCAAGATTGCCGGGAGAAATATCAATAACCTCAGATATGCAGATGACACCACCCTTATGGCAGAAAGTGAAGAACTAAAGAGCCTCTTGATGAAGGTGAAAGAGGAGAGTGAAAAAGTTGGCTTCAAGCTCAATATTTAGAAAACGAAGATCATGGCATCCAGTCCCATCACTTCATGGCAAATAGATGGGGAAACAGTGGAAACAGTGGCTGACTTTATTTTGGGGGGCTCCAAAATCACTGCAGATGGTGATTGCAGCCATGAAATTAAAAGACGCTTACTCCTTGGAAGGAAAGTTATGACCAACCTAGACAGCATATTAAAAAGCAGAAACATTGCTTTGTCCACAACGGTCCATCTAGTCAAGGCTATGGTTTTTCCAGTAGTCATGTATGGATGTGAGAGTTGGACTGTAAAGAAAGCTGAACGCTGAAGAATTGATGCTTTTGAACTGTGGTGTTGGAGAAGACTCTTGAGAGTCCATAGGACTGCAAGGAGATCCAACCGGTCTATTCTAAAGCAGATCAGTGCTGGATGTTCATTGGAAGGAGTGATGCTGAAGCTGAAACTCCAATATTTTGGTCACCTGATCCAAAGAGCTGACTCATTTTAAAAGACCCCGATGTTGGGAAAGATTGAAGGCAGGAGGAGAAGGGGACAACAGAGGATGAGATGGTTAGATGGCATCATGGACTCAATGGACATGAGTCTGGGTGGACTCCAGGAGTTGGTGATGGACAGGGAGGCCTGGCGTGCTGCAGTTCATGGGGTCACAAAGAGTCAGACATGACTGAGAAACTGAACTGAACTTATTTCTTTTATTTTAGGTTTTTCCCCACCATTATTCCTTTTTTATCTTGACCCTGCCTGCCAATGCAAGAGATGTAAAAGATGGAGCTTCTATCCCTGGGTGGGGTAAGATACCCTGGAAGAGAACATGGCAACCCACTCCAATATTCTTGCCTGGAGAATGCCATAGACAGAAGAGCCTGGTGGGCTACAGCCATAGGGTCGAAAAGAGTCAAACACAACCAAAGCGACTTAACACACACACAATAGCTTATTAGCTATTACAGCTTTGCTTTTTTTTAATGGTTTGCTCTAAGGTTTTCAGTATACATTGTTAATTTATACAGTCTGTCCTCAAATAATTTTATTTCACTTCAGACGTAATGTCAGAACCTGACACCAGAAGCATGTATTTCCCCCTTTCATCTTGTCTACTCTTATTATTATACATTTTATCTTAATAAGGCCCACAATACATTATTATTACTTCAGCTTAATCAATCATGTTTTTAAATTTTTTTTCAGAAAGGGAAATCTCTTGTATTTACCCACATAGTTGCTATCTCCTACACCATTTCTTCCTTTTTAAAGATCCAGATGTCTGTCGAATATCATTTTTCATCTGCCTGAAGAATTTCCTATGCCATTCATACTATGTCTCATAGCATCTGTTTGTCTAAAAATCAGCATTTTGGAAAATAAGTTTGCTGGCTATGTAATAATTCTAAGTTGACTGATTTTCCTTGTCTTTTAGCACTTTAAAGATGGATTATTATTGTCTTCTGGCTTGTATTGTTTCTGACAGGAAGTCTGTGGTCATTCAATATTTCTATATATAATGAGCCTCTTTTTTCTGACTACTTTTAAGATTTTTCTACTTTTCACTTTATCATTGCGTTCTGGTGGAGTCCACAACCTCTGCTGACCCTGTGGATCTCTAGAGAGGGCCAGGAAAGCTTCAGTTGGAAGTCTTGGTTACTTTTGTGTTTAATTATGACTAACTGACTTGGTCTGTAGTAAAACTTGTCACAGTATCATTTACGTTTGCAAATGCCAATAAATCAAGCCAAAAGGCTGGGCACTTGCACATTATTGTTTATCTATGTGAATATTCAAAAAACCCACTTCCCTATATTAAAGAAACACAGAATCTGACAGTTATTAAAGTAGTAAACACACATTTTATTAGGAACTATTGCAATAGAGGAAAAGAGACTTCAGTGTAGAACTGGGCTCAACTCCAAATACAGCAGGGAATAGTGGTGATTTGTAACTATGGAGCAGGTTGAGGCTCAGTGGATGAAAAATTACTAAAACATCAAGGAGAAGGCCTAGTTAAACAGACTTAAACAAGATTCTTTGTGAGGGCAGGGTAAGGTGATGAGACATCATCTGGGAAATGGTGCAGATGTGGGGAATTTGATCAGAGACTGAGAGTGATCAGATATCAAGGATGGAAGGGTTTTCTCTAAACTAGCTTAGAATGATTCTTGCGACAAGTAGGTGATGCAGACCGGACAAGGACAGATGCCAAGTTGGGGCCTAGAGACCTTAGAGGAGACTGAATAAAATTTAGTCAAGGAGGGAACCTCTGTCATTAACAATAGCAAATATACATCTTCTCAAGTATCCACAGAACTTTTTCCAGGATAGACCACTTACTAGGCCACAAAACAATTCTTAACCAATTGAAGAGGCTTGAAATCATGCAGACAATTTTCTCTACCCACAATACAATGAAACTGAAAACCAATAGCTGGGAAATCTACAGAAATGTACAGATTAAACAACACACTGTTAAACAACCAAAGGGTCAGAGAAGAAATCACAGGAGAAATTATAAAATGTCTTGAGACAAACGAAAATGAGAGGACAACCTACCCAAACATATGAGATACAACAGAAGCAGTGCTAAGAGGGAAGTTTATAGCCATAAAAGCTTACATTTAAAGGATCTCAGATGAGCTGCCTAACGTTCCACCTCAAGAAGCTAGAAAAAGAAGAACAAACTAAACCCAAAGGTAGCAGAGAGAAATTAATAATAACGATTAGAGCAAAGGCAAATGAAATAGAGGGTAGGAAAAAATCTTTTATTTTTTCTTACAAATTTTGTGAAACTAAAAACCTTAAATTGGTCACCCCTCTCTCAGCCTTTCTGTCCTAGAAAGTTCACACCACAAGTATGTTCTTTGCAGTTCTGTTTGCTCAACTTGATGCTGAAATACTAGACATACCCCAGAATCTATTAAACTGCCCTTGAGCCCCTTACTGCTTGTTTTTTCTGTGATGTTCACAGGACACACTGTTCTTTTCTATTAGTACTGTACTAAGAACTCAAATAAAAGGGAACATATAAGAAATAACAAATCCCAGATTTATCAGCACTGAAAGGAATTAAGCCAGAAGGCTTTCTGTAGTGCTCTGGGCAGTTTTCGGAAGGAGAAAAAGAAGGACAACCTGATCAGAAGGTGGGCAGACTTCCCAAACAATAGGAAGACTTGGATCACAGAGGGATTCCTGAAGCTGGCAATGAACTAGGAGCCTGCTGTGTGTCTGAGTAACTGTGAGCAGCCCTCTTCTTGTACCTCCTCCAGGCAGGAAGGACTGCACAAGCCTCCTTGGAAGGTCTCACTCACCCAGGCATGTTTTTAAAAAAATTCTGTGATGATAAAGGGAGTAGAATGTGGGTGCCACATTAGTAATTCTGATTGCTCAGAATATGCTTGTATACTTTCATACACATCCAGAATCTAGGATCTCACGCCATCACACCTTTTCATAGTGCTGAGCTGGAGATGAAAGGGAATAGAACAAGTGCCAAGGAAGCCAGAGGAGATGAAAGGATTCGTTTCTTCAAATAACTCCAAAGACTGGAGAGACTCAAATCCTGCTTGATGGCGTGAATGCTGCAGATCACATCAGCAATCAGTAAGACAGAGTGTATCTCCCGAGAGCTTTGAACAGGAAAACAATGAGCCCTAGCCCCTCAAAGCTGGGGTTTCTTTGATCTTGGTCATTATGTTGGGAGTGCTACCCCACTGGGGAGACTGTTCCTTCTCAACCAACAGAATGGACAAAGTTTTACAACTGATCACACAACCACCTTCACACCTTTACGAAGAAAGCAATTGTATTAGTCAGGACTCTGACTTGGATATAACACAGCCTGATATAAATCAGTTAAGTAAAAAATGGAAATTTACATGACTCACACAGATGGGAAGAATGTAGGAAAACTTGCATAATACAGAAGTTCTGCAGGAACCCGGGCTTCAGAGGCAGCAACCTGGGACCTGACACTTTCATCTCTACACACATCTGCTTCCCAGTGTTCATCTCATTCTCACTTCCTGTAAGCAGGCTTCCTGCATATGGCAAGTACATGCTCACATTCTCTCAGCACGTTTGTTTCAAAGGTAAAAATGTCCCAGGGAGAAATCTCATGGGCTGATTATCGTACCACTTCCTGAAGCCAGTGGGTCAGCATATTCTAATGGGCTAGGTCTTGGTCACTTGCCTCCCTCGTGGTGTGCATGGACACCCTCACCTGGAGTAGGAGACTTTTCTAAAGGAAAAGGATGTGTGGGTGCTTTTACTGGGAGAGGAGAGCAGACATGCTGAGTGGCTGCGGCACAGCATGATGCTCTATCTGCTCTTGGGTGCTTTTTGTCTTTTGTCTTCCCCACACTTCCCACACAAATGGCATTAAATAATGTCCTGGATGCTTCATTTGCTACTTAGGGCATGCGATTTGTAAAAAAAATTATTCCCAAGACAAATGGACGGTAACGCAGAAGCCCAGAATTGAGATGAGAAGTTGCCTAAGGAAATTCAGGGAAAGAGTTGAGAGAGAAGCATGGAAAAGGCATAAGATCAGGGCAAACTTTAATATTTATTGAGCACTTACTAAGATTTATTAAGTACTTACTCTATTACAAACTTTATTCTGCCTTGTCTTCACGCCTCTGTTTCACAGGTGATACAACTGAAGCTTAAAGAGGTTAATCAACATTCAAAGGTCACACAGCTCCTACCTGACTGTATAAGGAGTTCCAGAGCCCATTCTCTCAATCAGTTTTCCACTTTGCCTCTCAGGTGAACTAGATGTCAGAAAGACTGGAGGTTAAGCAACAAATGGGTGGGTTATTGGAGTGAGTGCTTTTTACTTTCCTATATTTTCTAGATTTCTTTTCATGAATGTATATTACTTTTATAAATAAAAGCACCTTGTGCAGAACACAGTGGCACTTGGGCTATGGCTGTGAATCTGCTCTGAACTCACTTCCAAACCCTGACAAACTTTCTTTCCCCAGCTCTGGGCCTCAGTCCTAGATCATATCTGTGGCTGCTGACAGCTCAGATTTCCTGGAATCCTTGTCTGACCTTCACTCCCAGGCTTCCCTGGTGGCTCAGATGGTAAAGAATCTGCCTGCAATGCAGGAGACTCAGGTTTGATCCCTGGGTCGGGAAGAGTCCCTGGTGAAGGAAAGGGCAACCTACTCCAGTATTCTTGCCTGGAGAATCCCGTGGCCTGAAAAGCCTGGTGGGCTACAGTCCATGGGGTTGCAAAGAGTCAAGTACAGCTGAGAAACTAACACTTCCCAGGCAAGCAAGGGGACCAGTTTCTGGAACTAAGTTAGGTGAGAAGACTGGATCCATGGATGCAGAATCCGAAACAGAAAGGAACCAGAACAGATGGCCCAGGAAGCCAAAAAGTTCCAGGCACAGAGTCCAAGGCCTGGGACAAGGACAACCACCTGGGGTGAAGGAAGGGCTGACAGAGACCAGGTGAGACAGCCCGGCTGGTGCAGGAGAGGCTCCCACTCAACCAAGCTGAGGCAGAGAGTGTGAGCATCATGGACCCTGCCCTGCCTCCATCTGCACCCTTTCCTCTGGGGAACTACCCCTTGCCCACTGCACACAGTGTCCACAGGGCCTGTCCCTCCTGAGCAGATTGTTAGAAGGACTGAGGACAGATGAAGCACATGCTTGCTCATGGGGACACGTCACTGTTTCTGATGTCGCAGTCCCAGAGCTGTGCTAGTTCCCATCTGACCCAAAGATTGCTTCTTCCACTTTTCCCTCAGTTAAGTATTTGCTTAAGTTCACCAAAGGCAGTCTCTTTTGCTTGTAACCAAAGAACCCTAATAGATACAACTCTGTTTGAATGATATAATTTTGCTCTGACAAATTACTAATCACTTGGTGAGTCCCACTGAGTGCCGAGATCTGTGCTGAGCTCTGCCGCACGTGCAGTCGCTTCAGTCTTGTCTGACTCTTTGAGACCCTATGGACTGCAGCTCGTCAGGCTCCCCTGTCCGTGGGATTCTCCAGGCAAGAATGCGAGTGGGTTACCATGCCCTCCTCCAGGGGATCTTCCCTACCAGGGACTGAACACACATCTCTTAAATCTCCTGCATTGGCAGGCAGGTTCTTTACCACTAGTGCCACATGGGAAGCCCGAACACCCTTCTACCGAGGCCCAACCCAGTGCCCAGGATCCCACAGCACCTCATGTGTTCTCATGATGTTCCCTTGAAAGTGAAACAGCCACATTTAGGAGTGGCAGTTAGTGACAGCTTACGGTGAACGGTGCTGCCAGATTCGCGGTCACTGAAGAAGATGTAACTCCAGAACCAAAGACAGTTTCAGTCACTCAGAGCTTTGTGTAGATTTTTATTTAAAGTCAAAGTGAGAGAAAAAGTTTCTGACATAGATATCAGAAGGGGACAGGAGAGTACCTGCCTCACTAGTTTAAGCGGGGCCTTACCTACTTTTCAACTGGCTGCTGAGAACAGATAAAAAGAATACCTCAAGGCTGTAAGAGTTCCAGCAGACCCTTTCCCAAGGCATATGTCCTGAGATAACTTTGGCACAAGATTAGCCAGGGAGAACCGTTCTGGGCAACGTCTCTCAGCTAGATATACTGTTGCTATGTAATCATGGATCTAAGGCTTGAGAAACAGGTTCCCAGTCAAGATTTGTTACAATTATAATCATTAACATAGAGCTCAAGAAAAGCATTTCCATGAGTAAGACATTGTGCTGTGTGATTATTAGTTCTGGGACCTAAAGAAAGGCCAGTTCTTGGACAAAATATATTGTTGCACAAGGCTTAAAGGAAAGCATGAGCTAACATGTTCACCTCCTCCTTAAAGGCACCTAAGCTTTCACTCAGGATGTCCCAAGACAGCTGGAGATATGACTGTGGGCCTGGCAGAAGAGATGCTTCCTGGGGTGGTGCCTCAAGGTGTTAGAGAAGTTCAGCTGAGTCTTGAAGAAAGCTTCATCCCAGCACCTAGCAAACCAGAAGCGGGTGGGAAAAGTTTGCCGATTGGTTGGTGATTGCTCCCAGGGCTGGGCCACAAAAACAGAAATCTCTCCTCTCCTGAGCCAGCCAGTGTCCAAGCAGCCCTGGGCCAAAAAAAGAGGTGAGATGCCCAGACTGAGAGGGTGGAACCTGAGCTTGAGAGGCCACCCCAGCACTGGAACTCAATTTAGACGTCCACCTCCACCCCTCCCTCTGGCCTGATTTTAACCTCCATTAGCCAGTTTGTTTCGTTTCCACCTCTCCTCCCTCAGACCTTTCTCCTTATGCAGATACTGATCCTGCCTCCTCCTGACTCCTTGCCAGAGGGACCCAACTCTAGGCCCTCCCCAAGTCCTTCCCTTAAGGGTGGTGCCAGCTCACCTGAGCCCACCAGGTGGGCCTTGGGCCACAAAGAGGGGAGTTCTGAGGAAGTCCTTAGTCTTCCACAGGGAACATTAAATGTAATCTTCCCTTTAAACATGTCTTGCTGAGAAAACTGGTTCAGACTGAAAGCAATGTGACCAAATGGAAAAATCTTTAAAAAAAAAAAAAAAAAGGTTACAAAAATATCAGAACTGATAGTTGCACAATGACACTGAAGAGGGGTGGAAAATTCAGTGTTAGATGTAACTCAAAGTAATACTCACACGCTTCCCCCCATGCCAGCACAGCACTGGGAAGGGAAAATATTACGTGGCCGGTGGCCATAAACAGTCTCTGGGTGCCCTGAACCAACAGCCAGCCCAGGATATCCACCAGCAGGTCAGCCCCATCTGGTGCCCAGGGGTCGTCTCCCATCAAATGATCGCATTTTTTTAAGCCAATATCATTTCAGTCTGAGGCTGAAACAGCCAGTGGAGGAAGGGACACTATTGAGATTTTAATCTCACTCATTGGGGGTGGGGTAAGGAGGAGTTGGCCCCCTTCTCCAAGGCACTGCCCTCTTGGACCAGAGGGAGGCTCACCTTTATCTCTACCATAGGCCTTCATGAATTATCTTAATAATCATTCATTACATAAGCAAAACATGTGAGTTTTAGCAAATGAAAATGTTGACAAGCAAAAATGAAAACTACACATGTCCAACCACTCTGAGACTACCACTCTAGCTCCTTAGTGTGTAGCCTTCCAGATTCTTTTCCATGTACAGAAAAACTACAACAAACCTAGACAGCATATTAAAAAGCAGAGACATTACTTTGCCGACAAAGGTCTAGTCAGAACTATGGTTTTTCCAACAGTCATGTATGGATGTGAGAGTTGAACCATAAAGAAGCCTGAGCACCGAAGGATTGATGCTTTTGAACTGTGGTGTTGGAGAAGACTCTTGAGAGTTCCTTGGACTGCAAGATCAAACCAGTCAATCCTAAAGGAGATCAGTCCTGAATATTCATTGGAAGAACTGATGCTAAAGCTGAAGCTCCAATCTTTTGGCCACCTGATGTGAAGAGTTAACTAAATAGAAAAGACCCTGATGCTGGGAAAGATTGAAGGTGGGAGGAGAAGGGGACGACAGGACAAGATCATTAGATGGCATCACCCATTCAATGGACATGAGTTTGAGTAGGCTCCGGGAGATGGTGAAGGACAGGGAAGCCTGGCATGCTCCAGTCCCTGCGGTCGCAAAGAGTCTGACAGGACTAAGCAACTGAACAACAACAGCAGATTTGTACATGAATTGTTTTTACCAAAATAAAGTCATATTTCACATTGATTTTTTTTCTCAACTTTTATTTTGAAAAACTTTCAAACCTATGGTAAGAACTAGTATAACAAGCATCTGTAAGAATTTCATCTAGAGCCATAAGTTGGCACCATTTTGCTACATTTGCTTTGTCTCCATCTCCCATATCGATATGCAGATGTCGATATGTATGCCTCTATATACAGATACCTAGTTAGTGAGATCTATACAGATAAATATAGCAATGCAGATACAGAAATACATGTTAACCATATGGGTAAGTTGCACATAATAGCACAACCCTTCCCCAGTAAATACCTTAGCATTTCTCCTAAGAACAAGATAGTTACCTACACCGCTGCCATGCAATTACCACAGTCAAAAAATTTAACACTAATATAATACTATTAACTAATATATAGCCCATAGTTCCCTAATCACCCAATACTGACCTTTATAGTTAGTCACAGGTTGAGTTCTTCAGAAACCATACATGTCAAGATGGAGTTTGGGGCACAAGATGCTTATCAGCATCTTACACCTGTGAAACGGAGCAGGTGGAAAAGCAGTGTCAGGCAGAGGAAGAAGTTGAACTTCACAGTCCTGGCAAAGCCTCATTCTACTCTACGGGGAAACTCTGGAAGGAGAACTGCCCGTCAGGGTGTCCGATATGGAGCCAGTCACTCCACAGGGCTGCCCTGGGAAGGGCCTGGCCTGCGGGGTGGAAGCTCTTTTGACGGAGCAGCTCCAAGGTGCCAGCTGCTGGCCACTCTCTGTGGTTGGGTGGCACACCTCTTGATCTCCTAGAGATGGACCTGTGATTCCCTTTAAAGTCTGGATCCAATCAAAGGCCACTTGTTGCACTAAGTTGTCACGTCTCTTGTGTCCTTCACTGTAACACTTCCTCCACTTTTTTTGTCCTTTAGGATGTTAACACTTCGAATGGCCCAGTCAGTTGTGTTGTAGAATGTCCTTCAATTTGGATTTGCCTGCTACAGAGTTTCCCAACCTCCTTTGTTCAGCCAGCAGTCTCCTTTTCATTTTAATAAATTTCATGTTGTGTATCAGCCAAACAAACTGATCAGCTGCTTCATCCAACCAGTATCCAATCCTGGACCACAACTGCATCTGGGGTAACGGTCCTTAGGTCTCTTTCCATCTAGTGCAATTTGTCTTTTTTTTTTTTTTTCTCTCAGTAGTCTTTTTATGTGAGTAAACCTGGTGGAGAGACCAGACCGCGTGGCCTGCAGACCCTGTCCTCTGAGCTGTCTGACTGCTTCCGTGGAGGTGCTCTACCCGCTGACTTCCAGTAGTCAACCCGTTGGGCTATAATTCATCATAGGTGGTGATGTGGACTTTGTGAAACACATATTATTAATACCTGACCACCGTGCACTCTGAATCTTGAAGCAGGGGTCTCTCACCAAGCTGCCAGTGCTCACCGTCCCCTCTCCTGTTTTTACAGCTCCCTGTCCTCCTCCAGGATTTACAGACGCTGATGTGCCCAGTCACACCCAAGCTCCCAGCAGGGAGCAGCAGAGCAGGCGTCAGGGAGGAGCGCAGCCGTGTTCCCATCCTGAGTCTGTCCTCACCGTTCTGCGTGACTCAGGTAACACCCTGACCTCTCCTCTCATGGAACACACAAATACAATACTTCTGGCCCAGATTAAGCCAACTTTCAGAGAAGGTCACGCATCAGCCTGCTTCTGCCACCCCTACCCAGCTCGCCCTCCCTTCAGTGACTGGCAGGCCTGAGCTCAAACGGCAGGAACAGAAAAAAGGCTTCAGACCCCCAAGGCTGAGCTCCAGGAGCCTGAGCTGGAACCTGCCACCGCCAGACTGACTTGCAGTCAGGCCAGTCCTCCTCAGATTAGAAGGGGCCCCTCAGAGTTCAGAGGAAGCAACCCTCACACGCCAACAATCCCACACAGACCGGATGTAAAATGACTGACAGGAAGCTGCAGTGTCAAGCTCTGGGGCCCAGGGGAAGTCCATTCCTCTCTCTCCCCAGAGTTTTAGAGGCTGGGGAGACTTGAAATGGGAGCTACTGGAGTCTCATAACCAGGATGCCAGTGGTTAAAGAGTGTGAATATTTTTCCTGATAGAACAGCCCTTTACAGGTTTGCTGACCAGAGGCCCCATGGCCTGGTCAGATCTGTTTAGGCAGTAGAGGGTTGTTGCTTCCATGGGAACATTAGTGCCATGCACCTCCTCTCCAGTGTGCCACAAACACCACCTCTCTCTATTGTCTCAGTTCAGTCCTGTGCTCAATTTCACTCCCTGCCCAGTCCCTGGAGGAACTGAGACTGCAATCCCAGAGGCAGGCGCTGCTCATTTTAACATGTCCTTCAGGCAGCAGGTGATGGCCCCAGTCTGAGAATGGAGGCTCCGGTCCCCAGAAGGGGATTGCTGCTCAGGATTGCAGCCTGAGTGCCCTCAGCTGTCTGCACCACCTGTGGTCTCATTCCTGGAGATTCATCCTTGAGGTTAAGTGCTGATTCCCCCAAGAACGGAGGAGACCTATTTCCTCACTAGCAATGTGGTATAAATTGGTTCATCAAGTATCAGGAGAGAAAAAGGAAGGACACTGGCATCTATTAAGAGTTTGCCCTATGCTAGGTACTGGTTGTACCATCCTGGATAGCTTCCCTGACACTGTAAGACAGATGTTATCCACACTGTACAAACTGGAAAACCAAGACACATTCGCTTCCCCTGAATTGCACAGCAGTAAGAACACAGGCAGCTTTGAACTCTGATCTGCATGATAAGCTGTGTTCCTTCCTCTCCCTGCACATGCCACCCTGAGCACCTACTGTGTGCTGGGCACAGAGCTAGACACAGCCTCTGTCCTCAGCCGGTTCCCAGCCCGGCAAGAGGAGTGTTAGCTTGTGCACGTGGCCTGCACTCTGCCCTTTCTCCTTCACCCAAAACTCAAGCCAAGGCTTTTCAAAGACTGGCAGCTACCATTGGCAGGACATGAGGTGACTTTAGGTGAAAGATAACATGAACTATTTTGTTTCAGAAGCTACATATTCAGTATAAAAATACAGGTACTTCATAAGTACATGTTTCCCAGACATTGCTGCAGATGAGGCCCCAGGGGGTGGCCCTGTGAGGACCATGTAAAAGCCAGAGATGGGAAAGGAAATTGCTGCTTGTAAATCAGTGGGACACTGGGCTCCTTCTGGACAGCGGGTCCTCACCGTCTCCTCCAGGCACCTGCCCCTCCCAGGGTAGCTGAAAACAAGACTTCCTCTTCAAGTCCAGGACCCCTGTGGCTCCCTGCCAGCCATACCTGGTGACCTCTCTCCCGGACTTGTTCCCCAGCCTGTTTCAGGTCAGGGGGTTGGTCTGGGAGGGCAGCCAGGTCTCTCAGGCACTGCTTCAGACCCAGCGCAGCCAAGGCAGGAGTGACGGTGCAGGAAGGACTTGCCGCTGCCCTTTGCCCAGCTTAGGAGTCAGTGAAAGTTTGCCACTCCCAGTCCTGGGACCCTAGTCATCAAACATGTGTCCACACACATGCATGCACCCACATGCACACGCATGCACATATGCACCCCAGCCCTGCCATCATCACTCTTCAGCAACCACGATACAACTAGGACAGCATTCTGGGAATTAGAGACTCCTTGGAAAGGAAAATAGCTACAAATAATTGAGAGCAGTTCTCTTGATAAGAACTCATCAGGAGGCAGAGATGTCAGTTAATTAAAAGAATAAAGTGGGGTCTTCTCTGGGCTGGGGCATCACCACCAAGCCAAACCAGTGCCCCACAAACTGTGTGATTCCCAGAGCCCTTTGCAGACACTTCCTCTCCGGAAGGAAGGGAGAGCTGTGCTCCCATCACCAGGGTTAAGGAGAGGAGAGAATAAAAGAGACAGTCAGAAGGACAGAAAGACAAGGCAAAGAGAGATGCTCCTTAAAAACTCAGCTCAGAGGAGAGGCCATGTAATCAAACTAAGAAGAGCTGACATTTCTCAAGCACTTTTCCTATTCTAAGCCCTGTCGCCATATTATCTCATGTAACCTTTAAAACCACTGCGTGGGTTGGTTCTGGTATTTCCCATTCTCTATTTTACAAACAAAGGAACTGAGGCTCAGGTGGGATAAATTATTTGCCACAGGTCCTACTGGTGAGAGGTAGATGGAAGGTCTACTTTCTGTGGAGACTTTGTAAACACTAAAAAGGGCCTAACCATGTTGTTTTGTTTGAAATTGCAGCATTTTAAAAAAACCCATTCTTTAAGAACAAACTCATCAAAAATATCCTACTAAATTACAAATAAGTAACTCCATTTTCAGTGCTGAAGACCTCCAGGCTGAGTGTAAGATGGAGTTAGGGCACAAAAGCAGAGACACCATGTGATCTTGGGATTTCACGTGGCCTAAGGAGAGCAGTCTGTACCCTGCGGTACACCAGGGAGGGCTGCAGAGCTCCTAAAGGGAAGGCATGCCAAAGGCCCCACACCCCAGGATGCCACAGCTGTGGCCCCACCAATGTCCCAGGGGTACGGCAGGAGTCTCCCCGCTAGGCCCATCACAGCTTCCACTGGCCACTTGCATCTCTGCAAGCAGTATGCCTGCAGAGCAGAGAGGGTACAGAGAGAGACCCTGTCTGTGAGCTCCATTCCTCCCAACTGCAGGAAGGCAAGAATGGCTCTTTGTTTGCGAAGCCAAGGGTGGGGAGGGGCACCAGCACGATGCGGTATGGAGCGGGCGTGGTGCGCTGTGGGTGAAAGCAAGGAGGATGGCCACTTTTGGAGACAAACTATGAAATGAGCTCAGAGTAAAGCAGAACCATGCATTGTCACCCTAGGGAGACGGACCCTCAGTCCACAAGTCCAACCCTGAGTACTAATAACATGTCTAAAGACAGACTGTCTTTGTCACAGCAGGGTGGCCAGTTCTGAAAGCATAGGAAAAGGGAGTCACCAACAGACAGACCAGCCTCTCCTGAGCAGTGTCCAAAGGAAATGGTGGCTCCATTTCAGCTGATCAAAAATAGAAATGGTAACTAAGTCAAAAAGAGAAAGACAACATATGATATCACTTATATATGGAATCTAAGAAATGACACAAATAAACTCATTTATGAAATAGAAACAGGCCCACGATATAGAGAACAGATCTGTGGTTGCTACTGGAATGGGTAGCCTTTCCCTTATCCAGGGGTTCTTCCCAATCCAAGGATTGAACCCAGGTTTCTCTCATTGCAGGTGGATTCTGTACCAACTGAGCCATCAGGGAAGCCCTCAAGAAAAAGGGGGAGTAGGGTGGCGAATTTGGGATTAGCAGAAGCAAACTATTATATGTAGGCTAGAAAAACAATAAGGCACAATATAGCACAGGGAACTATATTCAATATCCTGTGATAAATCTTAATGGAAAAGAATATGAAAAGAATGCATGTATAACTGAATGACTTTGCTGTATAGCAAAAATTAACACAATATTGTAAACCAACTATACTTCAATAAATTTCTTGGAAATAAAAAGTCATCACACACACAAAAAAAAAAAATGAAAGAAAAATGTTTGACTTGAGAGGTTCTGGAGGAACGTGGGGCTACATTGGGAAAGGTGGCTGACTCAGACCACCATTGACATCCCAGCGCACAAGTCATCGCTGTGTGCCCACTGTGACCCCTTCTGATAACCAGACCTGCCACATGACTGGCCAACAGAAGGAAAGGCTCTGGTCCAGGCCATATAAACCTCTGCCAGGCAGTTATAATTCTCACCAGTGACTCATCAGTGGATGTATGATTCTGCCTCCCACTTCCGTGGCTTTGGAGGTGTGGGTCAGCTTTCCTGAGTCCTGTGGGCTTGAAGATGCTGACCAGATACAGATTCTGAGCTCTGAGGACTAGGCGTTGGACTAGGGGCTGTGGTAAGTCCACCAAAGGAAGAACTACCCTATAGATTCAGCCTCTCCCCCAATGTCTGCATGCAGTTTCTCTACCCAAAGTGGGTACTTGGTGTAGGATGGATGAGAGACAGATGGACACACAGATGAACAGAAAGATGAACTACAAGATTAATTTCCTGGCCTCAAGAGCTGAGACTTGCTCACCTGGGACAGCTCCTTGGCTGTATCTTTGTTCTTTCCTCTCCCCAGTGTGCCCAGCCCATTTAATCTGGAATCCAGCAGCAGGAATGGGGTCAGTGAACTTCACACAGTCAGGAGAGGAGACTGTCCTCCTCACTGGAGGTCCTGCCCTCACCCCCGTCCAGCTCTAGAAAGGAGGAGTGGGTGGGATAGGAAACCCGTTCCTCAGGACAGTGCCCTGCTTGAAACCATGCAACTCAGATTGGGACTTGAACCCACGGACTTTTAACTGAGATCACATACCTGGTCTCAGGCCTTAGTAAAGCTCATGTTCTTGCTGTCTTGTTGCAGAAAGAATTCAGTGAGAGACAAAGTGACAGGTAAGAAATGGATTCATTTAGAGAGAAACACACTCCACAGACAGAGTTTAGACCATCTCAGAAGGTGAGAGGCCCTGAGAAATGGAGTAGTTAGTTTTTATGGACGGAGTACAGGCTCCTCTGTCCATGGAATTTTCCAGGCAAGAATACTGGAGTGAGGGCCATTCCCTTCTCCAGGGGATCTTCCTGACCCAGGGACTGAACCCAGGTGTTTGTGCATTGCAGGCAGATTCTTTACCATCTGAGTCACCAGGGAAGCTTTAATTGAATAGGCTAACGGGTGGGAGGATTATTCCAACTATTCTGGGGAAGGAGGGATTTCCAGGAATTGGGCCACCACCTACTTTTTGGCCTTTTGAACTGTCGTAACTCTGGTGGGTGTGTTATTTAGATGCTAATACATTACAATGAGCAAATAATGAGGATCAAGGCCCACTGGAAGTCACATCTTCTGCTTTCTTGGACCTAGTTGGTTCTAACCAGTTTTGTCCTGTCCTCTGGCTACGTCATTCTTTTAAAGTTGTGCCCTGCCCCCTTTTCATACTGCCCCTGTTTCATGCTGAGAGCCACATTTCATGGGCAGCCATCTTCTGGGACTGTCTGTGGCTAGTAACACAAGAGATAGGAATGTTTTAGAATTTGTTTGTTTTGGTATACAGCATAAAGAAGTCTCCACCAAGCTCTGAACACTGTCCAGGCAGTCAGCATGGACATATGGCAAATGGTTCTGAAACAGGAGGGAAGAGGGCAGGGCACAGCCTTTGAAAAGATGAACATAGCTCAAGGACAAAACATAAACTGATTAGAATCAAATGGGTCCGAGATAGCAGACAAGTCAACTTCCACTAGACCTTGGTCCTGAGTATACGCTCATTGTCACACATCAGCAAGCTAAAAGACACACTGAGAGGCACCGGGACAGTTCCAAAGCTGACCATCAAAGACCAAAAATTGGGGGGGTGGGGGGGGTGGAGTGGGCAATTGGGCCCAGTTCCTGGAAATCTCCACCCTGTTGGCTACAAATTGGCACTTACCAAGAGCACTGCCAGTGACTGAACAAGAAGGCATTTGCCACCTGCCTCTAGGGAGACTGGACCCCATGCTGCCCTAGCTATTGACCTTCAACACCCCCTGAGGGAGTTCAGGGTGGAGTCAGACGCTCTGCGCTCCAGGGAATCTGGTGGGACAGGTCTTCAGATAGTTGGATGTTTTTAGAAACAGATTTTATGATCTCAACCCTTGCATCTCCTCATATCTAGAGAAGCACTAAATCCCTTCATGGTGACGTCAGGCCCTCATGACTAACAAAAAACCTTTTGTAAACTGAGGGCTTCGTGGTACTGAACTCCCCCTCCACCAAAACCTTATATACTGACTTTCCCCCACTGCCGCTTTGGGGCAGTCTCTCAGAGCCATCTGAGATGCTGCCTCCCTGGCTGCAGTCCTCATTTTGCCCCAAATAAAACTTAACTCACAACTCTCAAGCTGTACATCTTTTTCAGTCAACAACCCCTTCCCCAAAATAGTTGGAATAAGCTTCTCACTCATTAGCCTATGAAATTACCTGGCCCATAAAAACTAGCCACACCACCTGCTGAGGCCTCATTTGCTTTCTGTAATGGTCCACACTCTTGTATGTGGAGTGTGCTTCCAAGGCTGCACTTGCCCTCTGAGAGGGCCCAACTCTGTCAGCAGAGTGCGTTTCTCTCTAAATAAATCCACTTCTTACCTATCACTTTGCCTTTCACTGAATTCTTTCCCCAATGAGACATCAAGAACCTGAGGTTAGGTCCTAAAACCAGGTCTATGATCTCAGTTGGAAGACTGTGGGTTTTGGCTAGCTTTCAATACAGGCCACATGGATTCAAATCCCAAACTGAGGAAAATGGTTTCAGGTTCTGCCCAAGGCAGTTATCAGTCTGTACCTAACAACCCCTTACCCAAAGCAGAACCAGGCACCCTAGGACCAGAGGATAGAGAATCAAACTTCTCGAACCATGTTGACTTTCATGATTACCATGGTGTTCCCCACCCTTCCCATTGCCCCATTTTCTTCTGGACTGTTCTAGGGGTGGAAGGAACTAGGAATTTGGAGTTCAGAGACCATGGTTCCAGCCCAGTCAGGGCTGCTGGGTACATTTGTATCCCTTGTACCCCCAAATAACTGGCAGATTGAGTTCTGCTGCCAGCTGTGTGTCTATAGGATTGAGTTCATCCAAAGGTACTGATACCAAGCAGGACTCTATGACCCCCATTTCTTGATTACAGGAAATAAGCATCATTGAGCCTCTATGATCTTCCAAGGAGCAGGTTCAAACTGTTGCTAATCAGGGAAGGGAAGGAATGTAGAGATAAGGAACAGTCAAAAGAGATAATAGTGCAGCCTTGGGGCAGGGTTCTGACTCCCCATCAAGGGATACACACAAGAATATCTTTGAGTTGTTTGGGAGATACTGAAACCCCCACCAGATCGGAGGAGAAATTAACAGAATGCTGCCCATAAGACCAATTGTGGGCACTTTCCTCCCATTTACCTCACCACCAACCAATCAGAAGAATGTCCTCAAGCTGAGCATGCCCTCTCTGAACCATTGCTATTGATATAAAACCTCTCACTACACCCTCCAGGTTAGGACACACGGTTCTGAAAGCATTAGCTGCCATACCTCCCTTTGCCTGGCAAAGCAATAAAGCTATTCTTTTCTGCTTCAACCAAAACTCTGTCTCTGAGAATTAATTTGGTCTCAGGGCATAGAAGCCGGATTCAGCTTCAGTGCCATATGGGCTGGTAGGGGTCAAGGCCCTCCCATTACTCAGCTGTGAGAGTTTAGGAAAGCTATGGCATCTTCCCCAGGTCTTAGCTTTCTCACCTGTAAATTGGGGGTAATGTTGATACCCTGACCAACTCCAAACTCACTTTGCTCGCTGCACAACAGGTCAATAAATCCTAGAGACAAAGTGTTAAGGCAAGGAATATGACTTTATTGGGAAAGCCAGCAGACCAAGAAGATGGCAGACTAATGTCTCAAAATAACCATATTATCAGGGTCTGGATGCCAGATTCTTTCATAGAAGAGAGATGAAGGGAAGTTGGGAAATAAAGTAAAAGGGCAGACTAGAGAGGAAGAGGTGATGAGGAAATAAGTTAAAAAGGGCTATCAATCTTGAAAACCATTTCCAGGAATGGCCAGTCCATGGAAGGAATGTGTTAATCTCTTCTTTCCTGTTCAGTTCAGTTCAGTCACTCAGTCATGTCTGACTCTTTGCAACCCTGTGGACCGCAGAACTCCAGGATTCCCCGTCCATCATCAACTCCCGTAGCTTGCTCAAACTCATGTCCATCGAGTCAGTGATGCCATCCAACCATCTCATCCTCTGTCGTTCCCTTCTCCTCCTGCCTTCAATCTTTCCCAATATCAGGGTCTTTTCCAATGTGTCGGTTCTTTGCATCAGGTGGCCAAAGTATTGGAGTTTCAGCTTCAGCATCAGTCCTTCCAATGAACATTCAGGGCTGATTTCCTTTAGGATGGACTTGTTGAATCTCCTTGCAGTCCAAGGGACTCTAAAGAGTCTTCGCCAACACCACAATTCAAAAGTATCGATTCTTCAGTGCTCATCTTTCTTTATAGTCCAACTCTCACATGACTACCAAAAAAAAACAAAGCTTTGACTATATGGACTTTTGTCAGCAGAGTAATGCCTCTGCTTTTTAATATGCTGTCTAGGTTGGTCATAGCTTTTCTTCCAAGGAGTAAGCATCTTTTAATTTCATGGCTGCAGTCACCTTCTGCAGTGTTTTTTGGAGTCCAAGAAAATAAAGCCTTTCACTGTTTCCAGTGTTTCCCCATCTATTTGCCATGAAATGATGGGACCAGATGCCATGATCTTAGTTTTTTGAATGTTGAGTTTTAAGCCAGCTTTTTCAATCTCCTCTTTCACTTTCATCAAGAGGCTCTTTAGTTCCTGTTTGCTTTCTGCTATAAGGGTGGTGTCATCTGTGTATCTGAGGTAACTGATATTTCTCCCAGCAATTTTGATTCCAGCTTGTGCTTCATCCAGCCGGAATTTCGCATGATGTACTCTGTATAAAGAAATGCAAAAAAGCAAAATGGCTGTCTGAGGATGCCTTACAAATAGCTGTGAAAAGAAGAGAAGTGGAAAACAAAAGAGAAAAGGAAAGATATACCCATTTGAATGCAGAGTTCCAAAGAATACCAAGGAGAGATAAGAAAGCCTTCCTCAGCGATCAATGTAAAGAAATAGAGGAAAACAATAGAATGGGAAAGATTAGAGATCTCTTCAAGAAAATTGGAGGAATCAAGGGAACATTTCATGCAAAGATGGACTCAATAAAGGACAGAAATGGTATGGGCCTAACAGAAGTAGAAGAGATTAAAAAGAGGTGGTAACAATACACAGAAGGACTATACAAAAAAGATCTTCACGACCCAGATAATCACGATGGGGTGATCACTCACCTAGTGCCAGACATCCTGGAATGTGAAGTCAAGAGGGCCTTAGAAAGCATCACTTAGAACAAAGCTAGTGGAGGTGATGGAATTCCAGTTGAGCTATTTCAAATCCTGAAAGATGCTGCTGTGAAAGTGCTGCACTCAATAGGCTAGCAAATTTGGAAAACTCAGCAGTGGCCACAGGACTGGAAAAGGTCAGTTTTCATTCCAATCCCAAGAAAGGCAATGCCAGAGAATGCTCAAAATTCTCCAAGCCAGGCTTCAGCAATATGTGAACTGTAAACTTCCAAATGTTCAAGCTGGATTTAGAAAAGGCAGATAACCAGAGATCAAACTGCCAACACTTGCTGGATCATCAAAAAAGCAAGAGACTTCCAGAAAAACATCTATTTCTGCATTATTGACTATGCCAAAGCCTTTGACTGTGTGGATCACAATAAACTGTGGAAAATTCTGAAAGAAATGGGAATACCAGACTACCTGAACCTGCCTCTTGAGAAACCTGTATGCAGGTCAGGAAGCAACAGTTAGAACTGGACATGGAACAGCAGACTGGTTCCAAATAGGAAAAGGAGTACAGCAAAGCTGCATGCTGTCACCCTGTTTATTAAATTATATGTAGAGTACATCATGAGAAACCCTGGGCTGGAGGAAGCACAAACTGGAATCAAGATTGCTGGGGGAAATATGAATAACCTCAGATATCCAGATGACACCACCCTTATGGCAGAAAGTGAAGAAGAACTAAAGAGCCTCTTGATGAAGGTGAAAGAGGAGAGTGAAAAAGTTGGCTTAAAGCTCAGCATTCAGAAAACGAAGATCATGGCATCTGGTCCCATCACTTCATGACAAATAGATGGGGAAACAGTGGAAACCGTGGCTGACTTTATGTTTTGGGGCTCCAAAATCACTGCAGAAGGTGATTGCATCCATGAAATTAAAAGATGCTTACTCCTTGGAAGGAAAGTTATGACCAACCTAGACAGCATATTCAAAAGCAGAGACATTACTTTGTCAACAAAGGTCCATCTTGTCAAAGCTATGGTTTTTCCAGTCGTAATGTATGGATGTGAGAGTTGGACTATAAAGAAAGCTGAGCACCGAAGAATTGATGCTTTTGAACTGTGGTGTTGGAGAAGACTCTTGAGAGTCCATTGGACTGCAAGGAGATCCAACCAGTCTATCGTAAAGGAGATCAGTGCTGGGTATTCATTGGCAGGTCTGATACTGAAGCTGAAACTCCTATATTTTGGTCACCAGATGTGAAGAGCTGACTCATTTTAAAAGACCCGGATGTTGGGAAAGATTGAAGGCAGGAGGAGAAAGGGACAACAGAGGATTAGATGGTTAGATGGCATCACGGACTCCATGGACAGGAGTCTGAGTGGACTCCAGAAGTTGGAGATAGACAGGGAGGCCTGGCGTGCTGTGGTTCATGGGGTCACAAAGAACTGGACATGACTGAGCGACTGAACTGAACTGACTGAACTGAACTCAGTTCAGTCAGTTCAGTTCAGTTCATTTCAGTTGCTCAGTTGTGTCCGACTCTTTGCGACCCCATGAATCACAGCACGCCAGGCCTCCCTGTCCATCACCATCTCCCGGAGTTCACTCAGACTCACATCCATCGAGTCCGTGATGCCATCCAGCCATCTCATCCTGGGTCGTCCCCTTCTCCTCCTGCCCCCAATCTCTCCCAGCATCAGAGCATTTTCCAATGAGGCAACTGTTCGCATGAGGTGGCCAAAACACTGGAGCTTCAGCTTTAGCATCATTCCTTCCAAAGAAATCCCAGGGTTGATCTCCTTCAGAATGGACTGGTTGGATCTCCTTGCAGTCCAAGGGACTCTCAAGAGTCTTCTCCAACACCACAGTTCAAAAGCATCAATTCTTCGGCGCTCAGCCTTCTTCACAGTCCAACTCTCACATCCATACATTACGACTGGAAAAACCATAGCCTTGACTAGACAGACCTTAGTCGACAAAGTAATGTCTCTGCTCTTGAATATACTATCGAGGTTGGTCATAACTTTTCTTCCAAGGATTAAGCGTCTTTTAATTTCATGGCTGCAGTCACCATCTGCAGTGATTTTGGAGCCCAAAAACATTAAGTCTGACACTGTTTCCACTGTTTCCCCATCTATTTCCCATGAAGTGATGGGACCAGATGCCATGATCTTCGTTTTCTGAAGGTTGAACTTTAAGCCAACTTTTTCACTCTCCTCTTTTACTTTCATCAAGAGGCTTTTTAGCTCCTCTTCACTTTCTGCCATAAGGGAGGTGTCATCTGCATATCTGAAGATATTGATATTTCTCCCGGCAATCTTGATTCCAGCTTGTGCTTCTTCCAGTCCAGCGTTTCTCATGATGTACTCTGCATATAAGTTAAATAAGCAGGGTGACAATATATAGCCTTGACGTACACCTTTTCCTATTTGGAACCAGTCTGTTGTTCCATGTCCAGTTCTAACTGTTGCTTCCTGACTTCCATATAGGTTTCTCAAGAGGCAGGTCAGGTGGTCTGGTATTCCCATCTCTTTCAGAATTTTCCACAGTTTATTGTGATCCACACTGTCAAAGGCTTTGGCATAGTCCATAAAGCAGAAAGAGATGTTTTTCTGGAACTCTCTTGCTTTTCTGATGATCCAGCGGATGTTGGCAATTTGATCTCTGGTTCCTCTGCCTTTTCTAAAACCAGCTTGAACATCTGGAAGTTCATGCTTCACATATTGCTGAAGTCTGGCTTGGAGAAGTTTGAGCATTACTTTACTAGCATGTGAGATGAGTGCAATTGTGTGGTAGTTTGAGCATTCTTTTGCATTGCCTTTCTTTGGAATTGGAATGAAAACTGACCTTTTCCGGTCCTGTGGCCACTGCTGAGTTTTCCAAACTCGCCGGCATATTGAATGCAGCACTTTCACAGCATCATCTTTCAGGATTTGAAATAGCTCAACTGGAATTCCATCACCTCCACTAGCTTTGTTCGTAGTGATGCTTTCTAAGGCCCACTTGACTTCACATTCCAAGATGTCTGGCTCTAGATTAGTGATCACAACATCATGATTATCTGGGTCATGAAGATCTTTTTTGTACAGTTCTTCTGTGTATTCTTGCCACCTCTTCTTAATATCTTCTGCTTCTGATAGGTCCATACCATTTCTGTCCTTTATCGAGCCCATCTTTGCATGAAATGTTCCCTTGGTATCTCTAATTTTCTTGAAGAGATCTCTAGTCTTTCCCATTCTCTTCTTTTCCTCTATTTCTTTGCATTGATTGCTGAAGAAGGCTTTCTTATCTCTCCTTGCTATTCTTTGGAACTCTGCATTCAGATGCTTATATAAGTTAAATAAGCAGGGTGACAATATACAGCCTTGACATACTCCTTTCCCAATTTGGAACCAGTCTGTTGTTCCATGTCCAGTTCTAAGTGTTGCTTCTTGACCTGCATACAGATTTCTCAGGAGGCAGGTCAGGTGGTCTTGTATTCATATCTCTTGAAGAATTTTCCACAGTTTGTTGTGATCCACACAGTCAAAGGCTTTGGCATAGTCAATAAAGCAGAAGTAGCTATTTTTCAGGAACTCTTCTCGCTTTTTTGATGATCCAACGGATGATGACAATTTGATCTCTGGTCCTCTCCCTTTTCTAAATCCAGCTTGAACATCTGGAAGTTCACAGTTCAGGTACTGTTGAAGCCTGGCTTGGAAAATTTTGAGCTATACTTTGCTAGCGTGTGAGATGAGGGCAATTATGCAGTAGTTTGAACATTCTTTGACATTGCCTTTCTTTGGAATTGGAATGAAAACACCTTTTCCAGACCTGTGGCAACTGCTGAGTCTTCCAAATTTGCTGGCATATTGGTTGCAGCACTTTCACAGCATCATTTTTCAGGATTTGAAATAGCTCAACTGCAATTCCATCACCTCCACTCGCTTTGTTCACAGTGATGCTTCCTAAGACCCTCTTGACTTCACATTCCAGGATGTCTGGTCCTAGGTGAGTGATCACACCATCGTGATTATCTAAGTCATGAAGATCTTTTTTGTATAGTTCTTCTGTGTATTGTTACCACCTCTTCTCAATATCTTCTGCTTCTTTTAGGTCCATACCATTTCAGTCCTTTATTGTGCCGTTTTCATGAAAACTTCCCTTGGTATCTCTAATTTTCTTGAAGAGATCTCTAGTCTTTCCCATTCTGTTGTTTTCCTCTATTTCTTTGCATTGATCACTGAGGAAGGCTTTCTCATCTCTCCTTGCTAGTCTTTGGAACTCTGCACTCAAATGGGTATATCTTTCCTTTTCTACTTTGCTTTCTCTTCTCTTCTTTTCTCAGCTATTTGTAAGTCCTCCTCAGACAACAATTTTGCCTTTTTGTGTTTCTTGGGGATGGTCTTGATCCCTGCATCCTGTACAATATCATGAATTCTGTCCATTGTTTTTCAGGCACTCTATAAGATCGAGTTCCTTGAATCTATTTGTCATTTCGACTGTATAGTCATAAGGGATTTGATTTAGGTCATACCTGAATGGTCTAGTGGTTTTCCCTACTTTCTTCAATTTAATGATCTGAGCTACAGTCAGCTCCTGGTCTTGTTTTGGCTGACTGTATAGAGCTTCTCCATCTTTGGCTGCAAATATAATCAATCTGACTTCAGTATTGACTATCTGGTGATGTCCATATGTAGAGTCTTCTCTTGTGTTTTTGGAAGAGAATTCTCTTCTTCAGGATCCTGACTTGCTGAGAGATTGGAGAACAACTTTCTCAGCTTCCTTTTCCTTGATCCCAAGTTTACAAACTCCTTTCCTGCAGCCATTCACTGATGGACAGGGTCAGATTATCTCCCTGGGAGCTGAACAAAGGCACTTTTGTTAACAGTCATGCATGTTCTCTGAGGCGGGCCATTACGTATAAATATATTTTCAAAAGCAAGAAACAGTTCCAGGATGGAGTCAGAATTGGCTCTTCCCTGCAACAATACTTGTTCTGCTCACTTGGCAGGCGTAGATCAGTGACACGTGGCACCTGACAGTGTTTTGTGAATCATGAGGATGCTGGCCCACTTGGGCAGGCCCTCCTCCACCTCCAGTGTGCCTGGACCCTGCTCCCGCTCCCCTCCGGGGACCTGGCAGGGCTCTGGGACCCTGCCCCTGTTGCATCTGCTCACATCCCTATCCTTTTATTTCTCCTCAAGACATCTTCTCAGTTTACTGTTACATTTTCTTAATTGATTGATATTTTCTGAATTATTATAAAAGTAATCAAATGTCCTGGTTAAAACAAAAATGCAAACAGCTCTCTGAGGTAGAAGATGAAAAGGAGAGGTTTCCCTTTTCCAAGATTCTCAAGCCTCCCCCTGTATCAGCAGCTTAGCATCCCAGAAGCTAACTTCTTGTTCTCCCCATACAGCCCAGGGCATGAGACAGCCTCTGCTTGCAAGGGTGCTGACCTGCCCCACTCAGGGAAATCACCTTGCATTGGCAACCTCACCAGATGTTTGCGGGGATGGAAGGAGTATACACCACTAGCCCCTCAGCAGAAGTCTGAGCCCCCATGCTCATCTCTGGGCAGCAAGGTGACCAGAATCTGCTGGATGCCTGACACTGCTGCCCATACCCCATCACTGTGGGGGGAAGCAGGAGAGGGGCCTCCTGGCACTGTGCCTGCAAGGGAGTTGCTGACTGGGGTGGCTGACAGCTTTTTCTGAAATGCCAATAAATCACCAATCTCTGCCTGGCTCACTAGGATAGATTCCATCACTTTATAAACTCTAATCCTCAGAAGCTCATCACCCCCTATCCAGTGTCTTTATCTTCCCATGGCAGGTGACAAACATATGACCTCTGGTTGGTGGTGTCAACTATAAAAATATATGCACAACCTAAAAGTTGAGAGTTATATTTTATTCAATGGAAGTTTCTAGGACTTCAAGCCCAGGAGGCAGCATCTCAAGAAACCCTGAGAGAACTGCTCTGAGAAGGCGAGTTGTGCAGCCAGGTTATATAGAAGTTTTGCAACAAAAGGCAAGTAGGAGAAACAAAAGATTAATTAATTAAAGCTAACTAGATATCTAATTAAAGTTAATTAAAGAAAACTAGATATCTCAAGGAATTTAACAATTTTCTATGTATGGAAAGATGCAAAAGTCTGGGCTTACTGAAATCATTCCTTTGCTATGCACCTCAGCTATCTGGGTCTAGTATCCTATGACTTCACATCCCGAATTTCCTCAGAGCTCACCATAGGGAGTGGCTACAGCCTGGTGGCTGCTAGATGTCAGGTATTTGCTTCCTTCCTAAGTTCCTTTAGGGTGTACCAGCTCACTGTTGGTGGTGGCTGAAATTACTGATGACTGTGACATCCTTTGTTTACTGACATAGCACGAAATATTCCATTTCTCAGAGGCATCACATCTGCAGACCTCTGGCCATGGGAGTGGGCATGAGGGGTGATTGTACTCTCTCTGGGTCTTTCTAGGCCAGATGTGCCTGGTTTCTGGTCCCAGTCTGTCCTGGCGGCAATGAAACCTTGAATGAAATGCTTTCCCTTTCTTTACCTCAGTTTCCCCATCTTTACTAATCAACATTCATTGAATTCACTATTTTACTTATAAATACAGTTTATTTGGGAACTTCCCAGTGGCTCAGTCAGTAAAGAATCTTCCTGTGATGCAGGAGACACGGGTTGGATCAGGAAGATCCCCTAGCGAAGGAAATGGCAACCCACTCCAGTATTCTTGCCTGGGAAATCCCATGGACAAAGGAACCCAGTGGGCTACAGTCCATGGGGTTGCAAGAGAGTCAGACACAACTTAGCAACTAAACCACCATCAGTGGCTCAGAGGTATAGAATCTGCCTGAAATGCAGAACACCCGGGTTTGATCCCTGGGTTGAGAAGATCCCCTGGAGAAGGAAATGGCAACCCATTCCATTCAGTATTCTTGCCTGGAGAATTTCATGAACAGAGAAGCCTGACACACTACAGTTTACGGGGTCTCAAAAGAGTTGGACACGACTTAGGGGCTAAACAACACTGTATTTATAATATATTTGAGTCCTAACACTCATTCCTTAAGGCAGGTACTCACTTTGTCCTTGACCTCTTTTTTGTTACAAATTTTAACACCCGAGGCATGGAGAGGTCAAAGGACATCCCTATAGGGCACAAGACCAGTGGATGGCAGAGCCAAGGTTTGAGCAATCTAAGCACAGCCCCCATGTTCTGTCTTGCCGACTCAGGAGGCCAAAAGGGGAATTCTTCAGTCCAGCAGGAGCCCCAGGCCCTCTTTTCACAAGGGACTTGGGGGATGAGGAGAGAGAGCAAGCCTGGAAAGCACTTACCAGCTTCATACCATTCAGGGAGGCCCAGGAGTAGACGAGGAAAGCTGGGGACCCTCCAGGCTGTGCCCGGAGCAATGGCCAGAGGCTGGTTCATAGACATCTTCACCTCCCCCACACCTCACCCCAAGATGGCTGTGGCCTCCTTCCTCTCAAAATCTCAAAGCCCCAAAGTGAAAGAGGAGGGAATGGGGCAGGGTACAATCTTTAAATACATCCAAGATGGTAGATGAGTCGACTTCCACTAGACCTTAAGCCTCAGTATACTCTCACTGTAAGACAACAGCAAGCTAAGTGACACACCCACAGACATCATGACAGTTCCAAGGCCAGCCATCAGAAACCAAAAACTAGGCAGTGCCCCAATTCATGGATATCTCTGTCTCGTCCTCAAAACAGTTGGAATAATCCTTCCACTCATTAGCCTATGAAATGACTCAGTCCATAAACACTAAGCACACCAGATTTAAGGGCCTCTCAAGGAAATGGCACCCCACTCCAGTATTCTTGCCTGGAAAATCCCATGGATGGAGGAGCCTGGTGGGCTACAGTCCGTGGGGTCGCAAAGAGTCGGACATGACTGAGTGACTTCACTCACTCACTCACACCTTACAAAATGCCCCACATTCTGTCTATGGAGTGTTTCTCTCTAAATAAATCCACTTCTTACCCATCAATTTGTCTCTCACTGAATTCTTTCTACAACAAGATATCAAGGAGCTGAGCATCATTAGGTCCTGAAACCAGGTATGTGATCTCATTTGGAAGACTGAGGCTTTGGCTTAGGTTTTGGTGAGGTCCAAGTCCTAATCTGAGGTGAACAGTTTCAACAGGGCCAGCCCCGCCAGTCACCTGAGCATTTCCCCTAGTGCAGTGATCTGGGGCTTCAGCTGAGGACTCAGCCTCAGCTCACTTGTCCTTCCCTGGGGCTCTTTTGCAGGCAGGGGGACCTACAGGCCCTGCTGCCAAGGAGGGGAGTGACACCAAGAACTAGTGGCCCATCAAGGCTGTCCCCATCCCCCCAGACATGTCTCGAAGGGAGAGGCCCAGGAGGCCCTGGACACTGGTGCAGATGGAATGAGACTCCAGTCCCTGTTACATACACACTTCCTGGGGGAACCACGCTGAGGACTGTGGTTTCAAGAGAGAGAAACCTGGATCCAACAAGCTCCAGAAGAAGGGGGTTTATTGGAAGCTACTGAGGCTTCTCACCACACATGTGCCTCAGGGACAACTAGAATAAAGGGCTCAAATACTACAGGGTGCGGCCTATTCTGCCCTGCATGTTCCTGACTTCCTCCACACGGGAGTGACCTCACATGGCCTCAGCCAGCAGTGGCTTGAAGCAGGGTTTCGATTCCTGGTCAGAGGCTGAGTCCAGGCCACAGTGGTGAGGACACCAAATGCTAGTGCTAGACCAGTGGTCAGTGATCAGGCCTTGGCTCTTTGGCTTTGAGGAAAAGAATTCCCACAAAGACAAAAAGGAGTGAAACAAAGTATTTATTAGGACAAAAAAAAGTACAGCACCTCTGGATAGACATAAAGGCAGACTCAGAGAGAGAGCTGCGCCCTCATAGAGGTTTAAGTCGCTTTCTTTGGGGTTTCCTTTGGCCAATTATTTTGATTTGCCTGGTTCAGAGTCCATATTTGGTATATCTCAGGATCTTCCCATGCGTGTACATGCATCTCTTAGCCAACATGGATTCTTCTGAAGAGGCCTATGGATAGTCATCATCACTTGCCTTTTGACCATCAGGGAACATTTCTGCACATGTGTAGTCAGGGAGGTCTTCTGACTTTGAGAATGAGAAATATGTGGTCTCTTATCTTCTATCAGAGCAGGGCCCAGACTCCTCTCCCAATTTCCCTGCTATTCTCATCTTGAAGTATTAATCCATAGGGAACAAATCTCCAATTGCTCCTCTGGGGTGAGGAGGGGGCCCGTCAACCTCCAGCCTCAGGAAATATAAGGCTGCCACAGCTCCAGCCATCACCAGAGGGGGACTGCTCCCTTGCCTTACTTCCAGCCTGTCAAATCCAAGAAAGGGGCTTTGATTGGCCAAGCTCGTGTCAGTAGCCCATTCCTAGCCCAAACAGGTTACCAAGAGGGCAGGGCAACATGACATAGGCAAAGCCATTGGCTAGAGAAGGAAACTGGAGAAGGAGATTCACTGAGGGCCAGGAAGTCAATTCAGTTGTTATCTGTTACACCTCTGTGAGGTTTCATTTCCTCACAGTGAATTGATGCTGACGTCAGTGACGACTTCATGGGTGGTTGCGATTTAATGATGAGATAGTGAAGTAAATAGTTTGGTGCCTAGAAGTAATCCACAAATATTGGCTTTATTATTGTTGATGTTGTTAATAGGATTTGCTGTAGCCAAGTGAGGAATAAGGTTCCCACTGAGAAGGTTGTGCGTGGAGCAGGGCCTCAGCTGTCAGTCCTGCCTGAACCCCACTACTCTTGACGTCACTCAGTGGCCCGTTAACATGCCCCAGGCAGCAGAGAGGAGGGCTTCCTCCCCTGCTGAACCCCACCCCACCCCCATCTCAGTTTCTTGGTCATCAAACGGACAATAATCCAGACTTGTTTTCCTTTGCTACAGTTGTGAGCAGCATGCATGAAAACCTGAGAAGGGGGAACTGCAACATCTTACTAGCACTTTATTGTTGTTGTTATTAATTATCAGCTCCAGAAAACTGCTGGGATTATGAGCGGGTGTTTTCCCCACCCCAAAGGCCATTACAACAAGGGAGGCCAAGCAGACTTAATTTGCTAATGCCAACCGCTAAATTATGCAAAACCAGATCTGCTAATGAATTTCTCCCCTCTGGCTGCCGGTGCTGATTTGTTTGGGGCGCCTTGTTGGAGGGAGAAGCAGGGAAGGGGCCCAGTGCTCAGCTCCCTCTTCCACACCCAGGCAGCAGTTTGCCTGCACACTTCCCCTGGATGAGGGCCTCTTAAGATGTAGCTCCCTACCCGAGAGGCTTTCAAGGGGCTGAAGAGCTTCTTTGGAAATTCAAGATGGTTTTCGGTTTCTTCAGTTTGAAAAGAATCACATAGCTTATTTCAGAGGAAGAAAAAGAACACCTTTGAATTAAGTGTGAGCCTACAAATGACTTCTCTCTTTCTCTGCTTTATTTCTGATGACTATTTATAGATCTGAGTCCCTTCACTGCAAAGGAAGGAACTTTTCATTCTCCCTCAGCCTCCACTGCTCCCATCCCAGCTCGTGAGGATGATGGTCATTGGGGGGCTCACCTGAGGCTCCCCTCCTGACAAGGAGCTCCTCCAGGAGAGGGGCGGGGCTGCATGCCCAGGGCCAGGTGAGGCAGGCAAAGGACTGGCCTCATATCCACCTGGTAAGTCACGGCAAGCTAAGGAAAAACCCTTGGCTTACTTAGGCCAAAGAATGTAGTTTATCAGAAGGATGCAGGCAACTCACAGATGAAGAGAAAGGTCTGAATGACCTTTCCCAGCCTTGGAAAGGGCTGGAGCGGGACAGCTTGGGGACCCAGGTGACAGGAACTGTATTTTCACTGTTCTTCCCCAAGGAAATCCAATCAGTCTATCCTAAAGGAAATCAGTCCTGAATATTCATTGGAAAGACTGATGCCGAAGCTAAAACTCCAATATTTTGGCCACCTCATGTGAAGAACTGACTCACTGGAAAAGACCCTGATGCTGCGAAAGAAGGAAGGCAGGAGGAGAAGGGGACAACAGAGGATGAGATGACTGGATAACATCACCAACTCAATGGACATGTGTTTGAGTAAATTCTGGGAATTGGTGATGGACAGGGAGGCCTGGCGTGCTGCAGTCCATGGGGTCGCAAAGAGTCGGTCGCAAAGAGAGCAACTGAACTGAACTGAACTGAACTGAACTGAACTAAGCTACTCCCCAGTTGTTCTTAGCCAAAGTGGTTCAAATCCCTCAGTGCCAACCCTGTGTGTGACCTTGGATGGGTTTCTGAATCTGTCTGGGTTAATTTATTTTGTGAAATGGGGCTCACAGAACCTTTCTCCCCATCTCTCACAGTTGCTGCGTGTATATCCCAGATGCCAGCTGAGTTAGACACTGTTCTTTGAAACTTAAATTAAATTGGCTTTAATCCATTGTATATTCTTGCCTCCTTTGTCAAAGATAAGGTGTCCATATGTGTGTGGACTTATCTCTGGGCTTTCTATTTTGTTCCATTGATCTATATTTCTGTCTTTGTGCCAGTACCATACTGTCTTGATGACTGTGGCTTTGTAGTAGGGCCTGAAGTCAGGCAAGTTGATTCCTCCAGTTCCATTCTTCTTTCTCAAGATTACTTTGGCTATTCGAGGTTTTTTGTATTTCCATACAAATCTTGATATTATTTGTTCTAGTTCTGTGAAAAATATCGCTGGTAGCTTGATAGGGATTGCATTGAATCTGTAGATTGCTTTGGGTAGTATACTCATTTTCACTATATTGATTCTTCCAATCCATGAACATGGTATATTTCTCCATCTATTAGTGTCCTCTTTGATTTCTTTCATCAGTGTTTTGTAGTTTTCTATATATAGGTCTTTAGTTTCTTTAGGTAGATATATTCAGAATGGCATTGAAACATGTATACTATCATGTAACAAACGAATCACCAGTCTATGTTTGATGCAGGTTACAGGATGCTTGGGGCTGGTGCATGGGGATGATCCAGAGAGATGATATGGGGTGGGAGGTGGGAGAGGAGTTCATGTTTGGGAACTCATGTACACCCGTGGTGGATTCATGTCAACGTATGGCAAAACCAATACAGTATTGTAAAGTAAAATAAAGTAAGAATAAAAAAATTTTTTAATAAAAAAAATAAATTAAATTGGCTGGGACTTCAATCCCCTGTGAACAGGAAATTCAGTATTTTCCCCCAAGATTTCTGTGACTCCCTGGGGATGGCTTCACTCAGGGCCACCTCCTGCCCCTGCTGGCCTCTCCTGCTCATTCCTATCTCACTCCCATGGCTGTTGTGGTGTCTGATCAGTGCTGATCCCAACGTGCAACTCAGCACCTCCCTAAAGGCTCCCAGGAGACATTTACATGTGAGACTTTACTGAAAATGGGGGCCAGGGAAGAGGAGGTTTACTCTGTCAATCACAAACAACCACATATAGCATATTAGACTGTTTTCTAAGACACAGAGAGGCAACGTAGCCTACTGGGTAACAGCTCAGGCACTGAGGGGGCCCTGTGGAGGCTCAGGTCCCAGCATCACCACTTACTGGGCATGTGACCTGGGACAAACAAGTGACCTCATATCACCTCCCTACAGAGTGAAGATTAGAAGCTTCATGATATGTGAATGTGTGCGTGTGTGTGTGTGCACGCACTGCTTATGACGCGCCCAGGACACAGTACATCGTATAAGGGTTACGGACTCCTGTGAAGAATCAGCCTCCTGCCCTCTTGCCTGGCACTGCCCACCCCACCTCCTTTCCTCTCCTCTGTCCCAGGCCCACCTAAAGTCTCCTTGCATTTCTATGTAGAGCAGTAGGATGCCTCTTTGCTTCACTGTCACCTTCTAAACCAGGATATTACCTTCCACCTCTGAACTGTTTTATCAAGGACTTTCCTAAAGTTGGTGTCCTTCTTTAGCAGTCCCAGTCAAAATAATTGTTTCATATTCAGTGCATGAAGAGTGTATAAATGTGAAAATGCTTTGAAAACCCCTAAGTACAGCTCACGGATGAAGGGTCATTTACCTGTTTCTATAAGTAACCCATTTTGTGGACAAAGCTTCCTCGGAGGTACCTAAGTCTCTCTTGGCTCATATTACTGATATCTGTCTCTTCCCATTGTTGGTCATGAATAAGATGGTAAGGATTTTTCTGAAAGAATCCTTTCCAGGCTCAAAATTAACTCAGTCCCCTGAAACTAAACAAATCTATCTCTAACCACCCCTTCCCACCTTTTAAACTTCTTACTGGAAAATAATTTACATAGGCAAAGTCGTGTAATCAACTTTCACACCTGCACCACCAGCCCTGCGCTGAAGACACAGACAACGACCAACTCCCAGAAGCATCCCCTGTGTTTCCTTCCATCTGACCCCAAAGGGTGCCCGCCAGCCATCCCGACTGCTACCAGCTCCCTCAGCTCTGCCTGCTTCTGTCCTTTATGTGCACGGAGTCTTAGCTCGTACATGATACTGTGTCTGGCTCCTCCACCACGTGTCTGTGAGATTCACGAATATTACTGCAGGTCCCTGTTGCTGCACAGAACTCTGTCCTGTGCAGCGTCTACTGCTGATGAACACTGGGGTAGTTCCCACTGCTTTGGACATTCTAGGAGCTGTTTTTCAGCACACATATGGATGTATTTCTGTTGGGTAGCTACCTAGGAGTAAAACTGTTGACTCACTGGTACCCTTGTGTTCATTTTAAATAAAAGTTGCCAAGTATTTCTCTTCCCACCTTCTTTTCTGAGAGTCTGCTCTCAGACCACATTCTGTGGGTCACATGCACTAAACGGCAGTGCTGGGATTGGAGTCTATGCTCAGAGGCTGACCTCCTAACCACTAGGCAACACTGCCCTCCCATGTTTCTGAGAACAAAGACTCTAGTGTACAACAGAAAGCTGTGTGTATTTTGCTATGTAAACCTCCAAAAGAGGAATCCAGAACCTAGGGGAACAGAGCATTCTATAATGTGCAGTGGGCATGTCTACTCTTCACTCCAAAAGGAAACACTACCACTCACTTCTAAGGTTGTTTGTTATTCAAACATCCTAAAAATGATCATCTGGAAAAAATGCAATCAGAGCCTCTGCTCATGAAATGTGCAAAGTGTGAGAGACCCTAGAGGATTGTCTCTAACACCCAGCTTCTCCACCTGGAGGCTGGGCTCTAGCCACCTGCAGCATCTGCTGCCTCCGTCCCCAGCAGAGGTGCTCAGGGTGTAACACAGCTGGAATGCCTGGGAGCTGGCCTGGAGGGGTTGCAGTGCCATCTGGAGGACACCAGCTGCTGCCACTCTTGGGGGCGGGGGGGCACATGAAGGCCTCAGCCCAGGCCCTGCAGGGCTCTCCCCATCTCTCCTCTGCCCTTTGCCTCCGCCTCCTTCATCTCTGCTCCCCTGACCCTCTTTCTCCCTGTGCTTTATGCTCTCTTCATTGCTTCTTCTCCTTCCCTCCTTCTTGCCCTTCATGTATCTCTCTTACTCTCCTTCTCGCACTTTCTCTCTGGATGATTTTATCTCAGGGACTGTGAGACTTTAAAAGACAAACTTTAAAAAACAAATTAAACAAACATGAACCGCAAATGTGAGGAAGGAAGCAAGTGAGGCTCACCCACAATCCCCCACCCAGAGATAACCACCGTGAACACCCACTCCAGAGTTTTAAACACACACGTGTCTGCACCTATCAACACACTTCCCACCAAATTGGGACCCTAAGTAGACAGAGCTCACACTTCCTGGCTACTCCAAAGAAGGGGAGGCTTGTGGAAAGAGCTGAAGGAAGGCTTTCTTCCCCCTTGAGAAAAAGAATGAGAAGGAACCCAGGACCACTGCAGGCTGCCCAGGGCCTTGAACTTCCAGGGCCCAGACAATCCTAAGCCCCATCTCCCAGCCCATTCTTGTCAGCAGGGTGAGGCCAGGGGCAAAGTCAGGGAGAGGGCCTGGCAGTGGGGGGGGGGGGGTTCCCAGGACTGGCCTGGGGCAGAGAACTACATGTGAGCCCTCAACCCCAAGCAGAGGCCAGATCAGAGGCGTGTGCTGGGGGCAGGAAGGTAACAGGCCTGGTACGTGTGTGTGCACATGCTCACACAGCAGACACTGGGGTCCCTGCCATGGCCGCACAATTCTCTTTTCTTTGACTCAACTCTGGACTGATTCCCACCCTTAGATGTGTCTCACCTTCAACCCTATTGCAGGCTGGGCTGGAAGGGCAGCCTGACTAGACAGAGCGGGGAGCCCTCCAGGGTTGGCCTGGGGCCTTTGGGTTGTCTCTACATTTTCCCTGTTACAAACATTCCATTTCCAACGTTCCTGAAGGATAAGGATTGTTACAAGAAACTCAGACAGCAGCCAATATCACAGAATGTTGGACGTTCTCCCTACCCTCCCCCTCTTCAGTGCCACTCCCCGTGGAGGTGACCACCGGAGACAGCGGTTAATACCCTCTCAGAGTTATCCCTCACAGAAACAAAAATATGAGCCCACGGGACATTTTGTTCCCAGTGCACTGGCCTGCAGAGTTCCACAACTTCCCTTTTCACTCACTCATCAAGGCTTCGGAGGCATTTTGCCAGGTCAGCACACACAGAGCTGCTTTGCAGTCAAGAGGGCTGCTCAGAGAGAGAACCCCGTCAAGATCTGGCAGGTAAGAACTATCAGTTTTTCCACATCTGCATGTCCTGGGCACTGTTCACAGCCTGAGCAAGACTCAGAGAGCCCTATGCTCAGAGTCCCTACCTTCCAGCTGTGCGGCCCTGGAGACGTCACTCAACCTGAGGGCCTGTCCGTGGTGCTGTGGGGATTAAGCGATCCTCTGTGTGGGAGGCTTGGCAGAGCATGAAGGGCACACAACTGTGCGAGCCATGACAGTTACCCCAGAAACAGACAAGCGAGGGGAGCAGTGGCTCAGCCTTCCGTGGGCTGAAGGCATGGAGCCGCTTCACCCCGCTTGTTTCCAGTTTTCCACAGCGTTCTGATTTATTCCACAAACAAGATCACTGTCCTCTTGATGCACTTATCAGATCACTATGTTTGGAGTGTTAGTCTGAAAAGAGGCTATTAGTCTGACCACTCTCTGTGGTCACCTCGGGCAGCACTTGGGGTCCCTGAACCTTGACTCCTGTCTCTAAAATGGAGAAATGGAGAAACCAATCCCATCCCTCAGCTGCCTAGATGACAGGAGAAACTTCCTGTAGAAGTGTAAACTGAGGTCTTGTGGACGTAGGGGGAATTGTGTGGGGTACAGGCTGTGCCCCACTAGGAGGTTCCCTCTTGTGAGGGCAGAAACATGGGCTCAGCAAATGCTAGCTGCATAATGAAGAAACCTGCTCACCTGAAATAAGAAAATCAAAGCCCTGGGTCCCTAGAATATTTAGCAAATGGACAGAAGGGAAGAGGAAATGCTGATCACACCTAGAGTGTGCCTCCTGCCTTCTCTCCTCTCCCTTCACTCTTTCCTCCTTCCCTCCCTCCTTTCCTCCTTTTATTCAACACACTGTCCTGACTTTTTTAGGGGAAAAAGAGGTTAACAATGATACTAGCCGACAGCTCCTCATTATCACACACATTTTACGGTTTACAAAGCACTGTCACATGGTCACATGTTTTCTCTTTTGACCACTGAAATTCAAATTGAACTAGGCCATCCAGTGTTTTGTCTGACAACCCTGGCTCCTATCCAGCCTCTAGGAGACCTCCCCTCAGGTCCTACAGGCCCAACCGACCTAGGGCCTCCCAGTGAGATAAACTCCCCTTCCGGGTTCATCTGGAGTTCATTGACCCTGAATATTCATTGGAAGGACTGATGCTGAAGCTGAAACTCCAATACTTTGGCCACCTGATGCAAAGAACAGACTCACTGGAAAAGACCCTGATGCTGGGAAAGATTGAAGGCAGGAGGAGAAGGGGACGACAGAGGATGAAATGGTTGGATGGCCTCACTGACTCGATGGACATGAGCTTAAGCAAGCTCTGGGAGTTGGTGACGGACAGGGAAGCCTGACGTGCTGCAGACCATGGGGTCGCAAAGAGTCAGACACGATTGAGCAACTGAACTGACATTGACCCAGGCTTCAGAAATGGCCCAAGCATCCCCCACCTGCCCACTGGCTGTGAAGAGAGCCCTGTGCCAGACTCTTCAGGGTGAGATGACCTGGCAGGGTCTGCCCTGGAGAACCTCAGTAGGAGAGAGAGGATGCATTCATGAGCAACACTGTTAACAGGTGGCAAGTGCCAAGTACATCCATGATGTGGAAACTGAGGTCTGAAAAAGAAGTTATACAGTCTAAGTGTGAAAGCCATGGTGTGATTTCTACACCATTTTCACTACGCCTCTCTCTTTCTGAAACGTTCCCCTTCCCTCCTGTGCCCTCCTACCCCTTCTCCTTCCCAGGCTTCCCTCTAGACCACCATCAGTACCCTGAATGCTTGGTTCTCAGTGCTTCCCTTCCTGGGGGACCACTCGTTCTCTCTTTCAACCAGTGTTTCATCAGGCGTCTGTGGTGTGTCAAGCCCTGGGCTGGACCACTGAGATCACTATGTGGGTCCTGACCCAGCAAGAACAGCGGCCTGTCCTCTCTCCTTCACCCTTCTTCCCTCCCGCCTTGCCTTGCCTGCCTGCCTTCCTTTCTCCCTCCCTCCTTTCTTCTCTCTTTCCTTTCTCCATTCCTCCCTCCCTCCCTCCATCCAGTCCAGTACTTCCTGCCCACCGCCTAAGTGCCTCTGAGCCCCTTGTTCTCATGGGGCTTTCAGGAAGACCCCTCGCTGTCACAGAGGAGGGGATGTACCCTCGGTTTTCTCTCGTTTAGAAAGAGAACTTCTATCCTGAATGAAACGCAGGGCGTTTTCCTCCTGGTGGCGGAGAATCATTTCACAAGCCAGCGCGCCCTCTGGTGGCCAAAGTCGGGGCCCGGCCGTGGTTGCGTTACCCCGACGAGCTCAGGAGGCTGGGCTTCCCGCGGCATCGCTCCGCCCCCGCTCCGCGCCCCCGCTCTCCCGGCCCCTAGGTGCCGCCCTCCCGCGGGGTGTCCCCCTCCGAGACCACCTCCTCCTGGAGCCTTCCGCCCCAGCCCACCTCAATTCGAGAGTTAAAGGCGGCACTCGTACTTAGAGCTTCCCACGTTATAACAGTGATGCGCTCCCACGGAACTGGAACCAAGGGTTCACCCAGGCCCACCCTGCCAGGTCGTCTCACCCCCCAGTCTGGCACGGGGCTCTCTTCACAGCGGTTGGGCCAGGGGTCGGAGGTGGGGGTTGCTCGGGCCATTTCTGTAGCCCGGATCAATGAATTCCAGATAAACCAGGAACCAGCTGGGAGGACCTGGGCTTGCTGGAGCTGAAGGAAGTCTCTCAGAGGCTGGGTATTAGGTTGTCAGATAATACACAGGACATCTCAGTTAAATTTTAATTTCAGATAAACATAAATGAAAAAAAACTTTTTTTTTTCCTTTTGTTTGTTTAAGTAAGTCCCGAATACTGGAAAATCCCATGGATGGAGGAGCCTGATAGGCTGCAGTCCATGCTAAGGGTCGGACACGACCGAGCAACTTCCCTTTCACTTTTCACTTTCATGCATTGGAGAAGGAAATGGCAACCCACTCCAGTGTTCTTGCCTGGAAAATCCCAGGGGCGGGGGAGCCTGGTGGGCTGCCGTCTATGGGGTCGCACAGAGTCGGACACGACTGAAGTAACTTAGCAGCAACAGCAAATACTGTAGGGTGCACACATACTTAAGCTAAAAACTGTTTTTGTTGTTCGTTTGAAATTTGAATTTAAGTGATGTCCTGCAATTTATTTGCTAAATCTGGTGCCCTTACTGAGTGTAATGGCCATATGGAGCCCATCTTAACAAGGAGGGGGCAAACTGGAGGGAGGCTGGGCAGGCAGGTCCCCAGAGGAGCCTGGGGCAGGTCAGGTGTGGGGTGGGGGGCAGTGGTCTGAGTCTGAATCCTGCTTGGGACCACAGAGACCAGTAATGCAAACTTCATATTTTTACATGGAATTTACATCCACATCATGGTGGTGAGGTGTGGGTGACAACAAGGAGAGCCTTGTCTGTTCTCAAGGTTCTGCTCAAATGCTGACCTTTGCAACCCGGGCCCTGCTTCCCTGGGACTGTAATCACACATGCAGTAGCAACATTGTTACCAGCCAAATACAGATAGACTTTACCCACGTGAAATTTGAGGACTGAAAAAAAGTTATACAAGGTAAAAGCATAAGCCCTACCATTCCTCCACCACTTTCCTCTTTCCTCTCTCTTCCTGAAGTTTCCCCTCGTTCCTGTCCCCTCCCACCAGTGGCCCTTCAACATCTTCAAACTTCTGTCTGCAGGGCACACCAGCACATACCACAACCAAAAGCACCTAGAGGGTATCATCAACAATTGGTGTGAACCGAATGGGTGTCAAGAGGGAAAGTTGCAACCTGGGAGGGCTACCTCCAAGCCTGCCTCCTAAGGTAGGTAATTGGTGTCAAGTCCCTAGAATGATACCTCGCAACCCAGTCAGTGCTCTGTAAGCCTCAGTGCTTTCTTCCGTGATAGCTGTTAAGACACTGATTCCTGGGGGGCGTAGCTGCTGATTTTTCTCCTGGAATGATATTGCATTCCACTGTTTTCCCACCTTTGATGGCACTCTTTCACAAGACATTTTGGGGAGATTTCCTTTGCTTTCTGAACAGAGGTTCAGGTGAGTCTTGAGAGCACAGTGTGATCTCACATTCCCTCAGAGAAACAATCTCTTGGCCTCATTTCCCGTGACCATGGCCGAGCATCTATGTTCCTAGCAGTATTAGAGCTTATTTATAATGATTTACAGTAATTATATTGGACAGGAGTTTGATGGCTATTAGGCCTCTTTATTTGGCTGAAAAACATTTGAAGCATGAAGCTGTGTGAGAGAATCAGCGCCAGCACCATCACGAAACATCCTTGTATTTGGAACCAATTTAGAGTGTCATTTTTGATATCACAAATTATCCATCTTCGGATTCCAAGTCCTTGGTACCTGTGTTCTCCTGCTCTGGTATTGGGAGGACAGCCAATGGCCGCAGGCCTGCCCTGGGAGTGAGCAGACAGGCCAGCACCAGCCCTAGGAGCTGAGTTCCCAGGGGATGCTGGGTCACCTGACACTCAGCATTTTCACCAGCATCATTCCACCTCCTGTTAGAGCAAGGCCTTAGGATAAATGGAAATGCCATCTGAAGTCTTACTTCAGTGTCCGCTCCTCTTCCCTCACTCACAGAGTGAAAGGATAGCCAGGACTGCCACCGGCTGGCACACACCGATGCCGGCTATTTGGGGCTGGCATTCATGCCAAACCTGATGTTCAGTATTTGAATATCACTCAAGTAGAACAGCCACGGCATTGGCTGTGAAGAATCTCTCAAGCTGTGACTGTACCATGCCAAAAATGCTGGCTTGAAAGGTAAAAAATTAACAGGCCAGATGTTTAATATTCCATAATGACAAATAGAATGTATTTCATCTAGGTGTTTCTGTGTAAATATACTCTGGCTTTTTTTCAGATCACTGCAACCTGCCCACACCAACACCTAAGAGATGGTTTCATATGTGTACATTTTTATCAACACAGGAAAAGTAGATTCTGCCCAGGAAGAATTGAGGTAAGGGCATGAAAGTGCAAGATTGACCCACGGCCACTGCCATTATTGTGACTGCCCCTGGAAGGGCTCAAGGGCCCCTCCACTCTCTCCAGGGCCCCATGGAAAAATGTCTCTTTCTAAAAGCAAGAACAGTAAATGCCATATGGTTAGTTTTACCATCATTTTAATGGGAAAGAACAATAAGGGAGCGATTACTGGGCTGAGGAGCTGGCTGCCGGGCCTGCCAGGTCCGATTCATGTATCCTCCTTTTTGTCAGAAAACTCGGACTGACTTTAATGATGAGAAATAATGTGGCTTCCAGGAGTTCTCTCCACACTAATGGAGCCTGGGCACCCTTTCTTTAAATAGACATTGAAATATGCAAGAGTATCTATGTCATATGAACACCCCCAGACCGAGATTTGGACACTTTAACTGCTCTTGGTAATTGGATTCTGTACAACTTCAGCCATTTTGTTGTCTCCATTTGCTGGGTGAAATTCATTGTTTTAATATTCACAGTCAGCTTAAGGTTTCATTTGCACAGAGAAAACCTATGAAACAGAAACTTGAGGTAAGCATGGGAAAACTAGTGTTTGCGTGGGTGACTTTACCATTTCCCTCTCTGCCTCTGCCCGGGCTGGGGGAGTGCCTATGGGGCCAGCAGACACTGATGGTTTCAGGTCATCTGCTCCCTGTTTCTTCCAAGGCTGGGACGGGAAGCCTGCGGAGGGTGATGGCTTCAGCCTCCCTCCAGAGAGATGGCACAAACCTGCAGGCAGGTGTCCACCTGAGTGCCCTGGTCTGGAAGCCAGGGTCCGAGGAGCAGGGACCAAGGCAGCAGCTTTCTGCTTTAGTTAACTGCGCACCCTGAGTGCTGACCAGTGTCCTCACCCCAGCTGTGGACATGCCTGGCATCCTAGAGCCCACTGCTCTCTCTCCCTGGTACTTCCATCTCCACCCACAGCCAGACATTTCCTCTGAGCCTAAGAGCCAAAACTCCTACTGCCTTCTGACATCTCCACATGGATGAGTCAGGCTCAACATGTTCAAACCAACCTCCTTCTCCAGTGCTTCCCCCACCTACTCCCATTCCAGTGCTCCCTGTCTCCAGGAAGGGCCCTCTGACCCCTTCCAATGCCTAAGCCAGAAACCTGAAAGTCACCTGTGTCCTTTTGGAGTTATCCTTGTCCAACCTGTGTCCCTAAGAACAGACCATGTCGTAATGACGCTGGCATACTTCCAACCTCCAGGATCTACATGAAGAAGCCAGGGGAATCCATTCTTCTAGGCAGGGCAGGCTGGAAACGCCAGGAAGGTGGAACACTCCAGGAGCAGCCTTTGGCCATTGACTGATGGCGCTCTGATTCTTCTGAGCTGTGTGTTTTATCTCATTTCACCCAGCTTCCTGCAGGATTAAGCTCCAGTTGCCCAAAGGCAGGATGGGCTTCACCGACTTGCGATGTGCATGGGACTCCATTGTTTAAAGGGCCTGCGCTTGGCTAAACACTCTGCTGTTTTCATTCTGAATTTCTCAATAATTTATGATCACAAGACCTCACAGTTTCATTTGCACCAGCCCTGCAAATTGCACACTGGTCCTGCTAAAAAGGTAGCTGGCTTGAGAAGACACTGGCTGCCTTCCATCCTTCCTTCCATGTCTCTCCTCCCCATTCACCTGTTTGTATTTCCTGACCCTAAATGAGCTACTTGAGCTGAAATCCTTGTCTCGGGGTCTGCTTCTGGGGGAAGCTGACACTGACATATTCATTCCTCCAGAATCTGTCCACTGCCCTTGGTTTATCCTCACCTCACCATGACACTGGCCCTCCTGGACTACTGCAGTGGCCTCCCAACTGGTCTCTCCATGTCCACTTCGTTCCCTCCAACTCCTTCTCCACAGTAGCCAGAGGGCTGGTTGGTTGGTGGGTTTGAATATAAAGTTAATCATATCACTTTCCTGCTTGAAACATTTTAAGGGTTAATTGTTGAAGCTGTGTGATGGTATTAGGTACCACCCCTGTACCGTAAAAGTAATTATGGTACCAAACCATAAAATAACGATGGTTTCAGGCCCTGAATTTAAATCATTATAACTAGGCTCAACACATCTTAATTAATCAAAATACCACCATCACATTTTTGCCAAGGAGAAATAAGTTTATTTCTGTAGCATAAAAATCTGTGTTTCGGGATTCGATGAACTCTTAGAAAGCATTTTCTGCCTCCTGCTGGTTGTGGAAGCATTTTCTGTGAAAAAACTTGTCGAGAAGCTTGAAGAAGTGAGTCAGTTGGTGAGAGGTCAGGTGACTAGGGCAAATGAGGCAAAACTTCATAGCCCAGTTCATTCAACTTTCAAAGCATTGGTTGTGCACCGTGTGGTCGGTTGTGGTCTTGGAGAAGAACTGGGCACTTTCTGTTGTCCAATACCAGTTGCTGTTATTGCATTTATCAGCGCATCGATTTGCTGAGCATACTTCTCAGATGTAATGGTTTCCCTGGGATTCAGGAAGCTGTAGAGGATCAGACAGGTAGCAGACCACCAAACCATGACCTTTTTTTTGGTACAAGTTTGACTTTGAGATGTGGTTTGGAGCTTCTTTTGGTCCAACCACTGAGCTGGTCATCAACAGTTGTCATATAGAATCTTCGTTTCGTCGCATGGAATGGTTTATTGTGGTTGCATAGAATATGAGAAGATGACTCTGGAAAAGGACTTTTTTTTTCCTTTGTGGTCGGCTCATGAGGCTCCCACTTATTGAGCTTTTTCACCTTTCCAATTAGCTTCAAATCCCAAACAACCATAGAATGGTCGACATTGAGTTCTTGGGCAACTTCTCATGTAGTTGTAAGAGGATCAGCTTTGATAATGGCTCTCAATTGGTTGTTATCAACTTCCAGTGACCAGCCACTATGCTCCTCACCTTCCAGACTCTCATCTCCTTTGCAAAACTTCTTGAGTCATGCTGCACTGTACATTCACTAGCAGTTCCTGGGCCAAATGTGTTGTTGATGCTGCAAGTTGTCTCTGCTGCTTTGTGATCCATTTTGAACTCAAGAAAACCGTTCAGATTTCCTTTTTGTCTAATATCATTTCCATAGTCTAAAATACATAAACAGCAAGTAATATTTCATGAGTAAAAAACATAAAGCGAGAAATGTACTTCAAAATGATGAATAACATAACCACATATCTTTAAGAATGTATTCTAATATCCAATGGCAAAGTTCAACAATGCAAAACCACAATTACTTTTGCACCAACCTTAATATATAGGAATCTGTGATCTTTTTCTTTCTACTTTTACGTATGTTTTTAAAACTCTAAAATGGAAGTTAAATTAAAAATAAAGTCTCAATCACTTCTCAATGCTATCATGAGAATAGACAAAATCACGGTGCCCTATGAGGCCTAATGGGCTGACGGCCCTTGCTTTTTTACAGTCTGGACAGTAGCTGTCCTGGCCTTTCCCCTTACATGTACTGTGTTCCTTTTGGCCTCAGGGCCTCTGCACATGTTGGGCCCTCTGCCAGGAATGCCTTCTCTCATAATCTGTACTCCCAACAGTTACCCAGCCTCTCTATTTCTCAGTCTTTCCTCATATATAAAACAAGAATGATATTTGTATTTACAGCACAGGATTTTCTCATAGGAGTGTTATTAGGATAAAAGTGCCTGGCACAAAGAAGACACTCAAAAAACAAAACAAAACAAAAAACCACCAGCTAGTAATAATGTAAAAATGATGCTACTTCCTCCGGGATTTGAGTAACACTGACGATCCAGGAAGCCTGGTCATGTTTATTCTGAGTTCCCTCAGTGTCTGCACCTCAAGATCCTAGGCCTACTAGTTGCTGTCTGCCTTCCACTCATTATGGTGAGAATCAAGTTAACTTTAAAAGAGACACAGATGTGTAGAGCGGACTTTTGGACTCTGAGGGAGAGGGTGGGATGATTTGGGAGAATGGCATTGAAACATGTATACTATCATGTAAGAAATGAATCGCCAGTCTATGTTCGATGCAGGATGCAGGATGCAGGATGCTTGGGGCTGGTGCACAGGGATGATCTGGAGGGATGATGTGGGGTGGGAGGTGGGAGGGGGGTTCATGTTTGGGACCTCATGTACACCCGTGGCAGATTCATGTCAATGTATGCCAAAACCAATACAGTATTGTAAAGTAAAATAAAGTAAAAATAAAAAATTAAATAAATAAAAATAAAGATATCGAGGGCCTACATGCATGAGGCATGATTATAGCATGCTTGAGGGACCCAAAAGGAGTTATATCACTCGGTGAATCAGAAGCCCTGAGGTTCTGCCAGCCTGCTTAACTGGTTCCTTCTAGCTGCTGTTGGCCTTTGAGTGGGCAGCCACACTCCCAATCAAGTTCAACCTGAGGTTATCAGAATTAACCAGATGTCAAACACTTCCTGTCTGATTCATCCAGCTTCTTGACCTTCTACGTGGCTCTCTGATTATGGTTAAATTGAGTATCATCACATCCGCAGGAATCCCAAAGGGCATGAGGAGGGAGTAGCCCATGGTGCCTACAGTAGACTGTTTGCATCCATACAGAATTCATGTGTTAACATCCTAACTCCCAATGTGAGAGTATTTGGGAGATGGTTAGGTCATAAGAATGGAGACCTCATGAATGAGATTGAAGTGAAGTGAAGTGAAATTCACTCAGTTGTGTCCGACTCTTTGTGATCCCATGGAATATACAGTCCATGAAATTCTCCAGGCAAGAATACTGGAGTGGGTAGCCTTTCCTTTCTCCAGGGGATCTTTCCAACCCAGGGATTGAGCCCAGGTCTCCCGCATTGTGGGCAGATTCTTTACCAGCTGAGCCACAAGAGAAGCCCAAGAATACTGTAGTGGTTAGCCTATCCCTTCTCCAGAAGATCTTCCCGACCCAGGCATCGAACCGGGGTCTCCTGCATTGCAGGCAGATTCCTCACCAACTGAGCTATGAGGGAAGCCCTGAATGAGATTGATACCCTTATTAAAAAGACCCCAGAGAACTCCCTTGTCCATTTGGCCATGTGCAGTTACAGGGCAGCTGTCTATGAACCAAAGAAGCAAATCCTCACCAGACACCAAATTTACTTTAATCTTGAGCTTCTCAGCCTTCAAAAAGGTGTGAAATAAGTGTTTATTGTTTAAGCCAGCTAGTGTATTGTTATAGAGCCTGAATGGACTGAGACAATTACCAAGTGCCTAATAATGTCTAGTTTCTGTGTAAACTTTTTGAGATACCTTACTGATCATCCCAAAGTTACTATTCTTAGGGGTTCTAAGGTTCAGAAGAGTCTGGAAACATGCTCAAGATCACACTAGCAAGATTCAAAACCAGATCTATCTGTCCCTAAGCCTAAATTCTTTCTCCAGGGTTCAGCAGTTCTCAAACTCAATATTCCTGGGCTCCCTCCAGCCACTGCTAATCAGTAAATTAGGAATTTGTATTTTTAAAGTCCCCTGGGTGACTCTGAAGATCATCTAAGTTTGAGCACCATTTATGGGGGGCCACTGTATTCCCCCAAATCCAAACAAAATGGCCCCATGAGGCTGTCTGTGAGCTGGGCCCACGTTCACCATTCACCTTAAACAATTAGTTAGCCATTGTATCTTACATCATGCCTGTCTTATCTCAAATCAAGTCTTTTGACATCTAAACAGAAAAAGTCCTTTATTTATTGACCAAATCTCTGTCGTAAGACAGCATTTGTTCTGGGACTTCACACACTGCACACCCCTCTGGCGCTGTGCCCTCTCTCATACTGTAGCCACCGAGAAAGAGAAATTGGGCATCTTTCATCTCATCTGTACAGAAAGATACATAATACATGCCTCAGCCCAGCACACGTGGCTTGATAGGAAGAGATGTCCACCTTGTCATCCTCCAAGATTAGTTCCTGGAGTTTTATAGGCTCCTTTCTGGCAGGGAAGTTAGAGCAAGAGCTGCTTTAAAGATACAGTTTTATGCCCTCAAAGGCTTTAATAGACTGGAATCATGTAGGAGCTTTCTAAAACAGAACCATGTCTGCAGTCAGAGCTGCGAGTCTGAACCAATTCAGGAGAGAAGTTGCTGCCTATGAATAGGGACTTGCTGAGCTTATAAATGGATTTTTTAAATGAACTTCTTATCCCACCTCTGATTTCAGCACTGGAGAGTGCTAGATTATGCTTCTAATGCCTTTCCCAATTCAAAAATTACGTTTACAATAAGAACCACTTTTAATAAGTCAAGGAATTTATCTAAAGAATGACTTATTTCATGCAGACTGTATTCCTCTCTATTCAAAAACACTATAACCCTCTTGTTCCACTACCATCTACAGAAAGCCTCAAGGAGCAATCACTAACTTAATAGCTAAACTAAATGTTTCAATTTTCTATATTAAAAATAATAATGTTGCTAAACTTAAACTTTAAAAATGAATTATTGGCTCTCTTGATGAGTCTCTTTCCTTCAGAGTTGGCCAGAAAATATGTTTAAAATGGCCCACAGAGTTAAAAAAAAAAAAAACTCACTAGGAAAGGCAGACACATGATTCTGACAGTATAAATGATGATAAAACTTTTTAATGAAGAGCAAAACTTAGTCAATTAACTCCTGTCTATTCTATGTCAGGAAATGTGTTTGATCTTTTCCCAGTGATTTGTGTTGCTTCTTACTAAACTAATTCGGTTTGCCTGATCAAGACTGTATGTAAACCAACTTCATAAGTGCAAGTTAATTTAGTTCCTGCATGTATGGGGTTGTCCCTGGTGGGTCAATGGTAAAGAATCTGCCTGCCAATACAGGAGATACAGTAAGACCCCCTGGAGAAAGAAATGGTACTGGGAATACTCCAGTATTCTTGCTTGGGAAATCTCAAGGAGCATGGTGGGCTACAGCTACAGTCCATGGGGTCACAAAAGAGTCAGACATGACTTAGCAACTAAACAGGTACAAATGCGTGTATGGCGGAGACGATAATGTATGGAGTATGGTTGGCCTTGCTTGTCTGGACATTCTATCACTTGGACTTGGGGACCAACGACATGCTAAGTACTAGCCCCAGGTTTTGCCCACTGTGACCTTTTTGCTGTGGTCACTAGACTGCCACTATATGAACAGAAACCAAAGGCACATTGAGGAAGGGACATGACTGAGCTAGGGATGGGGAGAGGAGAGGGGTTTCACCGAGAGGGGACTTTGCAGCCACACCTTGAAGGATGACTAGAGAAACTGGCTGATCACGTCTCAGAGACTGAATAGCCAGCTGACTGCTGCACAGCCAGTGCAACCATTTCATGCTGCAGAGCCAGTGCAGCTGAATCCTCTCTCCTTGCAAACGTCCTCTCCTCTGCAGGAAAATGTTACTGGCAGGAGATTTCTGCTGGCACACATCCTCAACTTTCCAATTCTCAGTCTCCATGATTTCCTTTGCTCACCAGTGGACTGGCTCAGGCAGCACATCTGTGACTGTGGTGACAGGGAGCACGTCCCTCCTGTTCTCCTTGTGATTGTCCATTAGCACAGTCAGCCCACAGGCAGGGCAGGACCATGCAGGCAGCTCTCTTGTCAGCTTGGCTGTGTCCCCCTGACCAGTACTCATTTTCAGCTACTCTAATCTTTCTTAAATCTACCTACAGCCAGTGTCTTGTGCAGACTAGGGAGAAATGACATCCAGTGGGCCACCAAGGTCTTAGGACTCTGGGCTGAGTCTTTGTCCAGGCATCTGAAAAGTGGTGATCTCTTTAGTCAAGGCTCCAAAACCATTTCCAAATGGTACTCCATGTGTGTGATAGGCTCCATTTTAAGAACACTCAATTTATGAAAACCTGAATTGACAAAACAAATACCTCAAAGGCACATATGTTTGACTCCACATTCAGGCTGCTTCTTCAATCTGAGATTCTTATATTTCATCAAGTCTGACTATTCTTTTTCTGTAGGGTCTTTTCTCTTGTTGTTAGCTATCTCAGATTCTCAGGGGTACTGACTTTTTTGTGATTGTGTCTGCTCATATTCTCTAATGGTCTATGAATTTCACATGTGAGCCCGTCTTTCCTGGGGAGGTTACGTGTGTGTGTGCGCGCACTCGCACATACGTGCATGCATGCTTTATACCCTTGCGTGCGTGCTCAGTTGCGTCTGACTCTTTGCAAATGTGTATGTATATGCCTTCACACATGTTCTATGGACTATGGTATGTGAAAATAGCCACACAGAGCAAGTCTAAGTTCTTCTTTGCTGGACACCCAAGTATTTCACCTGTCTGTGGTTAGTTTCTCTCAATTTATTGGCTCTACATTGCTAAAACAAGCAGGAAGAGTAAATTTGGGTTCCACATCCTTGCATGGAGAAGGCTCGGGGTTTCAATTTCTCAAAAAGGTCCTTTTTTTCCATCCAGAGTCTTGACAAGATAAACCCCCATGCTAGGGGTATGTGTGTAATGGTTTAGGTTCCCGAATCACAGAGATGCTGCCATTTCAGAACCCAAGTTTACACAGGTGTCGATTCCAGGTCCCCACGCCTTGTGGCTGAAGGCCATGTGCCCTGTCTGACTGTGGCCAATGAACAGTTTCAGTCAGTGTCAAGGTCCACTGGCCCTGGGCCATCATGGTGCTGACTTTCACGAGCAGCAGTCTAGTGTGAACTCCTCTTCATTGCTGGCACCCAGGGAAGTCTGCTTATTTTGTGCTTGCCCTTGAATCTGAACTTTTCAAAAAATATTTTACCCTACTATTTAAAGTGGGCTTCCCTTGTAGCTCAGCTAGGAAAGAATTCGCTTGCAATGCAGGAGACCTGGGTTCAGTCCCTGGGTTGGGAAGATCCCCTGGAGAAGGGAAAGGCTACCCACTCCACTATTCTGGCCCAGAGAATTCCATGGACTGTATAGTCCATGGGGTCACAAAGAGTCAGACACAAGTTAAAGCAAGAGGGGGGACTCCACATTAGTTCATCGTACTAGATACTGAAGTCCAAACTAGAATTAATATGTTAAAGGTAAGATAGTTCAACAAACAACTACAGGGGGCCAGACAGCTTCACCTATGAATTCTGCCAAACACTGAAAGAAGAATCAATACCAATCCTTCTCAAATTCTTCCAAAAAATAGAAGAGGAGGGAGTACTTCCAAACTCATTTCTTAAGGCCACCATTACTCTGATCTCAAAACCAGTATATCACAAGAAAAAAATTAAAGACCAATATCCTTCATGAACATAGATCCAAAAATCTTTAGCAAAATATTATCAAACTGAATTCAACAATACATTAAAAGGATCGTATGACAGAAGCAGAGGATATTAAGAAGAGGTGGCAAGAATACACAGAAGAACTGTACAAAAACTATCCTCCCAACCCAGATAATCATGATGGTGTGATCATTCACACTTATCTAGAGTCAGACATCCTGGAATGTGAAGTCAAGTGGGCTTTAGGAAGCATCACTACGAACAGCGCTAGTGAAGGTGATGGAATTCCAGTTGAGCTGTTTCAAATCCTAAAACATGATGTTGTGAAAGAGTTGCACTCAATATGTCAGCAAATTTGGAAAACTCAGCAGTGGCCACAAGGACTGGAAAAGGTCAGTTTTCATTCCAATTCCAAAGAAAGGCAATGTCAAAGAATGCTCAAACTACCGCACAATTGCACTCATCTCACATGCTAGTAAAGTAATGCTCAAAATTCGCCAAGCCAGGCTTCAGCAATATGTGAACTGTGAACTTCCAAATGTTCAAGCTGGTTTTAGAAAAGGCAGAGGAACCAGAGATCAAATTGCCGACATCTGCTGGATCATGGAAAAAGCAAGAGAGTTCCAGAAAAACATCTTTTTCTGCTTTATGGACTATGCCAAAGCCTTTGACTGTGTGGATCACAATAAACTGTGCAAGATTCTGAGAGAGATGGGAATACCAGACCACCTGACCTGCCTCTTAAGAAATCTGTATGCAGATCAGGAAGCAACAGTTAGAACTGGACATGGAACAACAGACTGGTTCCTAACAGGAAAAGGAGTACATCAAGGCTGTATATTGTCACCCTGCTTGTTTAACTTCTATGCAGAGTACATCATGAGAAATGCTGGACTGGAAGAAACACAAGCTGGAATCCAGATTGCCAGGAGAAATATCAATAACCTCAGATATGCAGATGACACCACCCTTATGGCAGAAAGTGAAGAAGAACTCAAAAGCCTCTTGATGAAGTAAAAGAGGAGAGTGAAAAAGTTGGCTTAAAGCTCAGCATTCAGAAAATGAAGATCATGGCATCCAGTCCCATCACTTCATGGGAAATAGATTTGGAAACAGTGGAAACAGTGTCAGACTTTATTTTGGGGGGCTCCAAAATCACTGCAGATAGTGATTGCAGCCATGAAATTAAAAGACTCTTACTCCTTGGAAGAAAAGTTATGACCAACCTAGATAGCATATTCAAAAGCAGAGACATTACTTTGCCAACTAAGGTCCATCTAGTCAAGGCTATGGTTTTTCCAGTAGTCATGTATGAATGTGAGAGTTGGACTGTGACGAAGGCTGAGTGCTGAAGAATTGATGCTTTTGAACTGTAGTGTTGGAGAAGACTCTTGAGAGTCCCTTGGACTGCAAGGAGATCCAACCAGTCCATTCTGAAGGAGATCAACCCTGGGATTTCTTTGGAAGGAATGATGCTAAAGCTGAAGCTCCAGTACTTTGGACACCTCATGTGAAGAGTTGACTCATTGGAAAAGACTCTGACGCTGGGAGGGATTGGGGGCAGGAGAAGAAGGGGACGACAGAGGATGAGATGGCTGGATGGCATCACCGACTCGATGGACGCGAGTCTGAGTGAACTCCGGGAGTTGGTGATGGACAGGGAGGCCAGGCGTGCTGTGATTCATGGGGTCGCAAAGAGTCGGACACAACTGAGCAACTGAACTGAACTGAACTGAAAATCACTGCAGATGGTGATTGCAGCCATGAAATTAAAAGACGCTTACTCCTTGGAAGAAAAGTTATGACCAACCTAGACAACATATTAAAAAGCAGAGACATTGCTTCGTCCACAAAGGTCCATCTAGTCAAGGCTATGGTTTTTTCAGTAGTCATGTATGGATGTGAGAGTTTGACTATAAAGAAAGCTGGGCACCAAAGAATTGATGCTTTTGAACTGCGGTGTTGGAGAAGACTTTTGAGAGTCCCTTGGACTGCAAGAAGATCCAACAAGTCCATCCTAAAGAAGATCAGTCCTGGGTGTTCACTGGAAGGACTGATGTTGAAGCTGAAACTCCAATACTTTGGCCACCTGATGCAGAGAGCTGACTCATTTGAAAAGACCCTGATGCTGGGAAAGATTGAAGGCAGGAGGAGAAGAGGACGACAGAGGATAAGATGGTTGGACGGCATCACCGACTCAATGGACATGGTTTTGGGTGGACTCCGGGAGTTGGTGATGGACAGGGAGGCCTGGCGTGCTGTGATTCATGGGGTCGCAAAGAGTCAGACACAACTGAGCGACTGAACTGAACTGATATCATAATCACACGAGATTTGTTTGTGAAATGCAAGGATTATTTAACATTTGAAAATCATTGTTATACACCACATTATGAAAATGAAGGATGAAAATTATACAATCATCTCAATAGATACAGGAAAAGCTTTTGACAAAATTCAGCATTCATTTATGATAAAATCTCTGAACAAGTAGGTATAGCGAAAATATACCTCCATATGATAAAAGCTATGTGAAAGACAAGCCTATAGTTAACATCAAACTCAGTGGTGAAAAGCTGAAAGTATTTCCTCTAAGATAAAGAGTAAAACAAGGGTGTCCACTATTGCCACTTTTATTCAACAAAGTTTTTTGGGGGAGGAACAAATTATTGGAAGCTCTTGCCATAGCAATCGGAAAAGAAAAAGAAATAGAAGATCTCCAAATTGTAATGGAAGAAGTAAAACTGTCACTATTTGCAGATGATATGATACTATATGAGGGCTTCCCCGGTGGCTCAGTAGTAAAGAATCCACTGCAATGCAGGAGTCTCAGGAGACGGGTTCGATCCCTGGCTTGGGAAGATCCCCTGGAGGGGGGCACTCCAGTATTCTTCCCTGGAGAATCCCATGGACAGAGGAACCTGGAGGGCTACAGTCAATAGGGATGAAAAGAGCCAGAACCTACTGAAGTGTCTTGGCATGCACAATGCATGGTACTCTACATAGAAAATCCTAAACATGTCACAAAAAAACTACTAGTGCTCATCAATAAAGCCAGAAAAGTTGTAGAATACTAAATTAATATACAGAAATCTGCTGCATTTCTAAACATTAATGACAAACTATTTGAAGAAAAATTAAGGAAACAATCCCATTTACAAGGTATCAAAAAGAATAAAATACCTAGGAATAAATCTACCTGAGGAGGTAAAAGACCTGTACTGAGAAAACATTAAGACACTGATGAAATAAATTGAAGATGACATGAACAGATGGAAAGGTATACTGTATTCATTAATTGGATTAGTTAATATTTTTAAATGACTAGATTCAATGTAACTTCTAATAAAATATCAATGGTATTTTTCACGAAAACCCAAACAACCCAATCAGAAAACGGGCAGTAGATCTGAATAGATATTTTTTCCAAAGAAGATATACAGATGGCTGACAGACACATGAAGAATTGCCCAACATCAGTAATTATTAAAGGAATGCAAGTTGAAATAACAATGAGGTATTACTTCACTCGTCAGAATGACTATCATCAAAAAGTCTACAAATAACAAATATTGGTGAGGATGTGGAAAAAAAGAGAACCCTGGTTCACTATTGGTGGGAATGTAAGTTGGTGCCACATTATGGAAAACAGTATACAGCTTCCTCAAAAAACTAAAAATAGAAATACAAGATGATCCAGCAATTCCAATCCTGGGTATATATCAAAAAAAACCCCACTAATTAGAAAAGATATATGCACCTCAACGTTCATACATATATACACACAATGGAATATAACTCAGCCACAAAAAGGAATGAAATCTTGGGACTTCCCTGGTGGTCTAATGGTTAACAATCAGACTTGCAATGCAGGGGATGCAGGTTCAAACCCTGGTTGGGGAACTAAGATCCACCATCCCACATGCCATGCAAGAAGGCCAGAAAAAACAAACAGTGTATGGCCCTGGAAGAGATTATGCTCAGTCGAGAAGGAGAGACAAATGCTGTATATTTTCATATATTTTTAACATATGAAAAATTAAAATATAAATATAGTAGAACAGAAACAGACTCTTAGAATAAATTAGTGGTTACCAGTGGTGAGCGGAGAAGGCAATGGCACCCCACTCCAGTACTCTTGCCTGGAAAATCCCATGGATGGAGGAGCCTGGTGGGCTGCAGTCCATGGAGTTGCTAAGAGTCGGACACGACTGAGCGACTTCACTTTCATGCATTGGAGAAGGAAATGGCAGCCCACTCCAGTGTTCTTGCCTGGAGAATCCCAGGGATGGGGGAGCCTGGTGGGCTACCGTCTATGGGGTCGCACAGAGTCGGACACGACTGAAGCGACTTAGCAGCAGCAGCAGCAGCAGTGGTGAGAGGGTTCTGATGAGAGACAACACAAAGAAAAAGGATCTTAAGGAACAAACTACTAGGTATGAAATAAATAAGATACAGAATGTAATGTACAGCACAGGGAATATGACCAATATATTCTAATAACATTAAATGGAGTACAATCTATAATAATATTGAGTCATTATGTTGTATATTTGAAACTAATGCAACATTATAAATCAACTACATTTTGTAGTTGTACCAAGTTAGATCTTAGGGTTGTGATAGATTTACCATGGCAATGTAGGATATTAAGACTAGGAGAAACGAGGTGAAGGGTTTGTGGGAACTCTCTGTAGTATCTCTGTAACTGTTCTGTAAATCTAAAACTCTTCTTAAATAGTTTATGAAGCCCATCTTCCCCTCTGAAAAGGATGGCCAAGATATGCTTTCTTCTGGATCTCTGCTTAGTTAGAGACTAGGTAGAGTCTGCTCCTTTTTGGATGTATGGGTAGATCAATCCTGAGTATCCTTATTTCTCAAAATTTTTGCCCTTTAAGTCATTTTTCAGTTCAGTTCAGTTCAGTCACTCAGCAGTGTCTGACTCTTTGCAACCCTATGGACTGCAGCATGCCAGGCTTGTCTGTCCATCACCAACTCTTGGAGCTTACTCAAACTCATGTCCACGAGTTGCCATCATGGACATGTGATACACATGTGATGCCATCCAACCATTTCATCCTCTGTCATCCCCTTCTCCTCTCACCTTCAATCTTTCCCAGTATCAGGGTCTTTTCAAATGAGTCTTCTCTTCCCATCAGGTGGCCAAAGTATTGGAGCTTCAGGTTCAGCATCAGTCTTTCCAATGAACATTCAGGACTGATTTCTTTAGGACTGACTGGTTTGAACTCCTTGCAGTCCAAGGGACTCTCAGTAGTCTTCTCCAACACCACAGCTCAAAAGCATCTATTCCTTGATACTTACCTTTCTTTATAGTCCAACTCTCCCATCCATACATGACTACGGGAAAAAACATAGCTTTGACTAGATGGACCTTTGTTGGAAAAGTAATGTCTCTGCTTTTTGATATGCTGTCTAGGATTGCCATAGCTTTTCGTCCAAGGAGCAAGTGTCTTCTAATTTCACAGCTGCAGTCACCTACTGCAGTGACTTTGAAGCCCCCAAAATAAAGTCTCTCACTGTTTCCATTGTTTCCCCATCTATTTGCCAAGAAGTGACTGAATGGGATGCCATGATCTCAGCTTTTTGAAAGTTGGCTTTTAAGCCAGCTTTTTCACTCTCCTCTTTCTCTTTCATCAAGAGGCTCTTTACTTCTTCTTCCCTTTCTGCCATAAGAGTGGTGTCATCTGTGTATCTGCAGTAACTGATATTTCTCCCGGCAATCTTGATTCCAGCTCGTGCTTCATCCATCCTGGCATTTAACATGATGTACCCTACATATAAGTCAAATAAGCGGGATAACAATATACAGCCTTGACACACTCCTTTCCCAATTTGGAACCAGTCTTTTTTTCCTTGTCCAGTTCTAACTGTTGCTTCTTGACCTGCATACAGATTTCTCAGGAGGCAGGTAAGTGGTCTGGTATCCCCATCTCTTGAAGAATTTTCCACAGTTTGTTGTGATCCACACAGTCAAAGGATTTTGTGTAGTCAATAAAGAAGAAGTAGATGTTTTTCTGGAATTCTCTTGCTTTTTCGATGATCCAAAGGATGCTGGCAATTTGATCTGTGGTTCCTCTGCCTTTTCTAAATCCAGCTTGAACATTTAGAATTTCATGGTTCATGTATTATTGAAGCCTGGCTTGGAGAATTTTGAGCATTACTTTGCTAGTGTATGAGATGAGTGCAATTGAGTGGTAGTTGGAACATTCTTTGGTATTGCCTTTCTTCGGGATTGGAAGACATTTTCCAGTCCTATGGCCACTACTGAGTTTTCCAAATTTGCTGGTATATTAAGTGCAGCACTTTCACAGCATCATCTTTTAGGATTTGAAATAGCTCAAGAGGAATTCCATCCCTTCCACTAGTTTTGTTGGTAGTGATGCTTCCTAAGGCCCACTTGACTTTACACTCCAGGCTGTCTGGCTCTAGGTGGGTGATTACACCATCATGGTTATCTGGGTCATGAAGATGTTTTCATTTAGTTCTGTGTATTCTTGCCACCTCTTCTTAATATCTTCTGCTTCTGTTAGGTCCATACATTTCTGTCCTTTATTGTGCCAATTTTGCATCAAATGTTCCCTTGGTATCTCTAATTTTCTTGAAGAGATCTCTCACCTTTCCCATTCTATTGCTTTCCTCTATTTCTTTGCATTGATCACTGAGGAAGGCTTCCTTATCACTCCTTGCTATTCTTTGGAACTCTGCATTCAAATGGGTATGTCTTTCCTTTTCTCCTTTGCCTTTTGCTTCTCTTCTTTTCTCTGCTATTTGTAAAGGCTCCTCACACAACCATTTTGCCTTTTTGCGTTTCTTTTTCTTGGGGATGGTCTTGATCACTGTGTCCTGTACAATGTCATGAACCTCTGTCCATAGTTCCTCATGCACTCTGTCTATCAGATCTAATCCCTTGAATCTATTTGCGACTTCCACTGTATATTCGTAAGAGATTTGATTTAGGTCATACCTGAATGGTCTAGAGGTTTTCCCTACTTTCTTCAATTTAAGTCTGAATTTGGCAATAAGGAGTTCATGATCTGAGCCACAGTCAGCTCCTGGTCTTGTTTTTGCTGACCATATAGAGCTTCTCCACCTTTGACTGCAAAGAATATCATCAATCTGATTTCGGTGTTAACCATCTGGTGATGTCCATGTTAGTCTTCTTTTGTGTTGTTGGAAGAGGGTGTTTGCTATGACCAGTGTGTTCTCTTGGCAAAACTGTTAGCCTTTGTCCTGCTTCATTCCATATTCCAAGGCCCAATTTGTCTGTTACTCCAGGTATTGCTTGACTTCCTACTTTTGCATTCCACTCCCCTATGATGAAAAGGACACCTTTTTTGGGTGTTAGTTCTAGAAGGTCTTGTAAGTCTTCATAGAACTGTTCAACTTCAGCTTCTTCAGCCTTTTTGGTCGGGCCACAGACTTGGATTACTGTGATACTGAATGGTTTCCCTTGAAAACTGGCAGAGATCATTCTGTTGTTTTTGAGATTGCATCCAATTATCTTTTCTTAATTTTCATATTTCTAGTTGTTGGTCTTTACTGCTTAGAGAAGTCCCTTTAGTATTTCTTGTAAAACCAACTTAGTGGTGCTGAAATCTTTCAGCTTTTTCTTTCTGTAAAACTGTTTATCTCTCCTTCAAATCTGAATGACAGCTTTTCTGGGTAGAGTATTCTCAGTTTTAGGCTTTCTCCTTTCATTACTTTGAACATATCATGCCACTTCCTTCTGTTCTAAAAATTTCTATGGAGAAGTCAACAGAGTATTTGGGAGTTCTCTTTTAAATAACTAGTTGCTTTTCTCTCCTGCTTTAAAGATTCATTATCTTTAATTTTTTCCACTTTAATTTTAATATGTCTTGGTGTTGACCTCTTTGTGTTCATTTTGTTTGGGGCTGTCTGTACTTCCTGGATATAGATGTCTGTTTACTTTCCCAGACAGGAAGTTTTCAGCTGTAATTTCTTCAACTAAGTTCTCTGCCCCTTTCTTTCTATTTTCTTCTTCTGGGACCCTTATAATGTGAATGTTAGTATTTTGACATTGTCTCAGAGGTCTCATAAACTATCTTCATATTTTTTAATTCTTTTTTTTCTGTTCAGCTTGGGTAGTTTCCACTACTCTTTCAGTTAGCTCATCTGTTCCTCTGTATTACCTAGTCCTTCTAGTGCATTTTTATTTCAGCTATTGTTCTCTTTATCTCCGTTTAGTTCTTCTTTAAGTTTTCTAAGTCTTTAACTTCTCACTGTGTTCATCTATGTGTCTCTTAGTTCATTAATCATTTTTATGATCACTACCTTGAACTCTTTATAAGGTAGGTTTTTTAATCTCCACTTCATTTGGTTCTTCCAAAATTTTGTCTTGTTCCTTCATTTCAAAAATATTCCTCTGTTGCCTCATCTGACCTGGTTCTCTATGCTTACTTCTATGAATTAGGTAGTTCAGTTCCATTTCCTGACCTTGGAGAAGTAGCCTTAGTAGCAGACATCCTATAGGGCCCTAGAGCACTCTTCCCTCTAGCCAGCAGAGCTATATGCTCTAGGAGGGCCATCTATGTGGGCTGTGTGGGCCCTTCTTCTGTTATAATGGGGCTGCCTGGTGTAAGTGTCCTGGTAGACAGGACTGGCCACTGACCTGGTTGGCTGCCAGGCCCTGCCTTTTGTGATGGCTTCTGGCCCATGAGTGGGAAAAACCAGGTTCCACCACAGCTGACTACATAACTCAGTGTCGTGGGCCTGATTCTGGCCTACTGGTGTGTGGGGCCAGGTTTCAAGCTAGATGACTAAGCAACCCGTGAGGTCCCAGGGCTGGTGCCAGTTCACTGATAGGCAGGGCTGTGTCCTGGAGCAACTGGCTGTAGGGGGCCAAGGGAATCTTGGTACTAGTGCCATCCCATTAGTGGGCAGGGACAGGTGTCAGGGTGGCTGACTGTGGCACCTGGGGTCCAGGGATGGTACTAACTCACTAGTGCGGGGTGGGGATGTGGGGCTCGGTCTTGGGGTAACTACTTGTGGGGTCCACTTGTGAATGAGGTTGGGTCCCAGGACTGCTGCTGGTCCATTGGTAGAAGGACTGGGTCCTGGGCTCATGAAGACCCACTGGAAGTTATGTAAGCCCCTGGAGATAATAGGCTAGAGGGAAGACTCCAAATTGCACTTGTTAGCACAGTGCTGTCATGGCAAAACAAATCCCCCCAAATGGTTGCTGCCAGCATCTGTGTCCCCAGCATGAATCCCAGTAACCTCCTATCTTTGCAGGAGCCTCTCCAAGATGAGCAAGGAGGTCTGGCCTGGGCCTCTTCCAAATCACTGCATCTGCCAGCACTCAGGGTAGGAGCTTTGGGGCATGTCCTTTCAGAGCAGTGTGTTCCCTACAGCCCTCCTGCTCTCCCACCACTCCCACTGGCCCACAGTGTCAGAAGTCCTGGGGGCTTGTCTTCCTGGCTCAAGACCCCTGGGCAGGGGAGCCCAGTATGCAACTTGGACTCCTTACTCCGTGGGGACAGCCTTCGCATTGGTGATTATCTCATTTGTGGGTCACCTACCTGGGGGCTTACATCTTGACTAGGCTGCATTTCTGTTCCTCCTACCCGTCTCACATTTCCTTCTTCGTATTTTTAGTTTGGAAAACCTTTTCTTCTAGTCTTCAGGTAGTTCTCATAGAGGGGGGTCTCCACAAATAGTGTAATTGTGGTGTGCCTGTGGGAGGAGGTGAGTACAGGCCTTTCTACTCTGCCATCCTGGTGATGCCTCTGTCACGTCCTTTTCTAAAAGGTATTTTCCCCCATGTCCAAATTCTTTCAGTGAACATTTTTTGCTCTATTCTTATTCTCTGAAGAAAGGTGTCAAAATTGCCACTGTTTGGAGGGAGTTTTAATTTTTCACTCTCTTTCCTGGATTAAAAATATGTTCTCTAATGTCTGTATTGATTTGGCAAAAATCAGCCAAGATCTTCCTTATGGAGTCTTATAGTTTAATTTTAATAACAGAAATATTATAAACCAGAATGTTGAGAATAGAAGTTTCAACCAGGTGACCCATAGGCTAAATCTGGCATGAAGGTTTGTTTTGGTAGGAACCATGTAATTAAAAAAAAATTAATTTCTCATGAAAATTTGGAATTTCACATTGTCTTGAAATAGTAGTTCTGTCAACATAAGACTCACATTTTTCTTCTTCTTTTTTTTTTTTTGGCCATGTGATATGTGCAATCTTAGTTGCCCAACCAGGGATTGAACTCATGTCCCCTACAGTGGAAGTGTGGCATCTTAACCATTGGACCACCAAGGAAGTCCCAGGACTCATTTCTATCTGGTTACAGCTAGCTGGACCTGAAAAAGGGCTTCTTCATTTTGTTGATATATAAGTCCTTCCCATTCCAGAATTCTTGCCTGGAGAATTCCATGGACAGAGGAGCCTGGTGGGCTATAGTCCATGGGGTCACAAAGAGTCAGACACGACTGAGTGACTAACTTTCACTTTCACTTTTCAAGTCCTTCAGAATGTTACAATCCTCTTCTATCCAAATTGTAGGACCCTCCTTGGAAGAAAAGCTGTGACTAAACTAGACAACATATTAAAAAGCAGAGACATTACTTTGCCAACAATGATCAGTCTAGCCAAAGCTGTGGTTTTTCTAGTAGTCATGTATGGATGTGAGACTTGTACTATAAAGAAATCTTGGCACTGAAGAATTGATGCTTTTGTACTGTAGTGTTGGAGAAGACTCTTGAAAGTCCCTTGGACTGCATGGAGATCCAACCAGTCCATCCTAAAGAAAATCAGTCCAGATATTCATTGGAAGGACTGATGCCGAAGCTGAAACTCCAATACTTTGGCCACCTGATGTAAAGAACTGACTCACTGGAAAAGACCCTGATGCTGGGAAAGATTGAAGGCAGGAGGAGAAGGGGACAACAGAGGATGAGATGGTTGGATGGCATCACTGACTTGATGGACATGAGTTTGAGCAAACTTCGGGAGTTGGTGATGGACAGGGAGGCCTGGCGTGCTGCAGTCCATGGGGTCGCAAAGAGTCGGACACGACTGAACGACTGAACTGAACAGTTTACCCCATTTGTGCCTCTCTGCAGCTGATTAAATTACCAAGTCCTGACCTAGAATACCAAATGCCTTCTTGTCTAAATGATTTTCTTTGAAGTATCATAAAGAGTAAGAGAAAATAGTTAAACATATGAAGCAAAATGAACCCTGTGCAAACCCTATACAATCAGGTTAAAATAATCAGTTTATACATTTTTAGAATAAAGTAATAAAGAAATTAGCAACTTATTATAAATGTACTAATTTAGGGATTTGATTTAGGTCATAACTGAATGGTCTAGCGGTTTTCCCTATTTTCTTCAATTTGAGTCTGAATTTGGTAATAAGGAGTTCATGATCTGAGCCACAGTCAGCTCCTGGTCTTGTTTTTGTTGACTGTATAGAGCTTCTCCATCTTTGGCTGCAAAGAATATAATCAATCTAATTTCGGTGTTGACCATCTGGTGATGTCCATGTGTAGAGTCTTCTCTTGTGTTGTTGGATATACAGTGGAAGTGAGAAATAGATTTAAGGGTCTAGATCTGATTGATAGAGTGCCTGATGATCTATGGACTGAGGTTCGTGACATTGTACAGGAGACAGGGATCAAGACCATCCCCATGGAAAAGAAATGCAAAGAAGCAAAATGGCTGTCTGGGGAGGCCTTACAAATAGCTGTGAAAAGAAGAGAGGCGAAAAGCAAAGGAGAAAAAGAAAGATGTAAGCATCTGAATGCAGAGTTCCAAAGAATAGCAAGAAGAGATAAGAAAGCCTTCTTCAGTGATCAATGCAAAGAAATAGAGGAAAAGAACTGAAGGGAAAAAACTAGAGATCTCTTCAAGAAAATTAGAGATACCAAGGGAACATTTCATGCAAAGATGGGCTCGATAAAGGACAGAAATGGTATGGACCTAACAGACGCAGAAGATATTAAGAAGAGGTGGCAAGAATACACAGAAGAACTGTACAAAAAAGATCTTCAGGACCCAGATAATCATGATGATGTGATCACTAATCTAGAGCCAGACATCTTGGAATGTGAAGTCAAGTGGGCCTTAGAAAGCATCACTATGATCAAAGCTAGTGGAGGTGATGGAATTCCAGTTGAGCTATTTCAAATCCTGAAAGATGATGCTGTGAAAGTGCTGCACTCAATATGCCAGCAAATTTGGAAAACTCAGCAGTGGCCACAAGGACTGGAAAAGGTCAGTTTTCATTCCAATTCCAAAGAAAGGCAATGTCAAAGAATGCTCAAACTACCGCACAATTGCACTCATCTCACATGCTAGTAAAGTAATGCTCAAAATTCGCCAAGCCAGGCTTCAGCAATACGTGAACCGTGAACTCCCTGATGTTCAAGCTGGTTTTAGAAAAGGCAGAGGAACCAGAGATCAAATTGCCAACATCCACTGGATCATCAAAAAAGCAAGAGAGTTCCAGAGAAACATCTTTTTCTGCTTTATTGACTATGCCAAAGCCTTTGACTGTGTGGATCACAATCAACTGTGGAAAATTCTGAAAGAGATGGGAATACCAGACCACCTGACCTGCCTCTTGAGAAATCTGTATGCAGGTCAGGAAACAACAGTTAGAACTGGACATGGAACAACAGACTGGTTCCAAATAGGAAAAGGAGTATGTCAAGGCTGTCTATTGTCACCCTGCTTATTTAACTTATATGCAGAGTACATCATGAGAAATGCTGGGTTGGAAGAAACACAAGCTGGAATCAAGATTGCTGGGAGAAATATCAATAACCTCAGATATGCAGATGACACCACTCTTATGGCAGAAAGTGAAGAGGAGCTAAAAAGCCTCTTGATGAAAGTAAAAGAGGAGAGTGAAAAAGTTGGCTTAAACCTCAACATTAAGAAAACGAAGATCATGGCATCTGGTCCCATCACTTCATGGGAAATAGATTTGGAAACAGTGGAAACAGTGTCAGACTTTATTTTTGGGGGCTCCAAAACCACTGCAGATGGTGACTACAGCCATGAAATTAAAAGATGCTTACTCCTTGGAAGAAAAGTTATGACCAACTTAGATAATATATTCAAAAGCAGAGACATTACTTTGCCGACTAAGGTCCATCTAGCCAAGGCTATGGTTTTTCCAGTAGTCATGTATGGATGTGAGAGTTGGACTGTGAAGAAGGCTGAGCGCCAAAGAATTGATGCTTTTGAACTGTGGTGTTGGAGAAGACTCTTGAGAGTCCCCCAACCAGTCCATTCTGAAGGAGGTCAACCCTGGGATTTCTTTGGAAGGAATGATGCTAAAGCTGAAGCTCAGTACTTTGGACACCTCATGCAAAGAGTTGACTCATTGGAAAAGACCCTGATGCTGGGAGGGATTGGGGGCAGGAGGAGAAGGGGACGACACAGGATGAGATGGCTGGATGGCATCACGGACTCAATGGACGTGAGTCTGAGTGAACTCGGGAGACGGTGATGGACAGGGAGGCCTGGCGTGCTGCGATTCATGGGGTCACAAAGGGTCAGACACAACTGAGTGACTGAACTGAACTGAACTGAATTTGGGGATAGTACTATTGAAGCTGCCAACCAAAGTTTGGGGTTCTTGGTACTCAAGGCAAGAAACAAAGTCAGTTCCCTGGATCCACCTTTGCACTTGCTGTGAGATACAATGCAGTCCTAAGACTCTAAATTACATGCTGAGTGTTTTTCTAAATTTGAAGTATAATTGTGACTGGAAAACATCAGTTCACAGATGATGAAGTAAGACCAATGGTGTTGAAAGAGGGAAAGAGATGAATGAATTTTCTGCAGCCTTTGCCATAGTGGCAGTACACTTAGAGACAAAGCTGCTCGGGGAGGAGCAGCACAAACAAGGCGGAGATGCATGCTGCCAACCCTAGTGTCTCAGACTATGTTGGACATTGGCTTTTTAAAGTCTATGTCACGAACAAAACTCTACATATTTTCACTTCTTTCCTGAAGGCTTAATCTTTGTTAATATTATGGGCTTCCCCAATGGATCTGCAGTAAAGAATCCGCCTGCAGTGCAGGAGACACAGGAGACACGGGTTCGATCCCTGGAGAAGGAAATGGCAACCCACTCCAATATTCTTGCCAAAAAAATCCTGTGGACAGAGGAGCCTGGTGGACTACAGTCCAAAAGGTTGCAAAGAGTCAGACACGACTGAGCACACACACCCGCACACACATACGTGATAATACTATATAGTAAACCCAAATAGAAAAAAGAAAGAAACTGAGTTTTTCAGCCTAATAGAATGTATATACTGCCTCTTGTTTAGTGCAATGAAATTAATTTTGTCTTAAGCATTTCTAAATAATTCTGCCACATCTTAGAGCCCTGAATCAAGAGTCATATACACTATGTATTGGATTTCTCTCTAAAGCAGGAGTTGGTAGAGATATATCTGGAAAGGCTTGAAAGAAGGAAACCACAAAGCCTAGTTGTCCCAAAGGTAGATAGGACCAATAATGAGCTGGGGAGACATAAGTGGTTGTGCTGCCCACACCCAAAATTGTTCATCTCCTGGGACCGAGACTTGATCCAGCTCACTTTCTGGGCCTTCTCAGATATTTGCTTAGGGCATTACCCTTCAGGAACAGACAAAGAACAGATTTTACTGTCCTCTGGTTCAGGTTTGCCAAATACTCTGCCCCTTTTAACCCTATGAATTCAGATACAAAGAGGAAGACCGAATTTTAACAAATAGAATCCTCTGGAAAGTTAAATGCTGACCTGGTAGAGCACTTCTAATGGATTTTCCTTTATACGATGTAATAGGAGGCGGCTGATATGCTGGGGCCGGAAGGGAGGGGGCCAGATGTAGGCAGGGGGAGGGCCAGCTGAGTAATATCCCAGAACAGAAACCTAAAAGAAATGCTAAGAGATTTTACCAGCAGAATAATGACCCCTTTCACCTCTTGGCTCTTTTTCCCCACCCCATCTACATCTATCCCTGATTGAAGACTGGTAGCTTGTTGGGGAGAAAAGAGAAATGGAGAGAAACCAATGAAGGTTCAGACACAGTGAAAACCGAGTGAATGGGGCTGAATGCTGTCTGATGAACAATGCGGAAAGAAACTTGCTAAAACCTCGGAGTTTGAAAACAAACCCACTTGCATCCCCTTACATGGAGAAAGTTGCAAAGCCCCAGAGAGGAAATGACTGCAAAGGAGTCTAGGCATATGTGGCTTCAGAGGAGCACAATTCCTGCCCAAAGCCCAAGCACAACGAAAGCAGCAGCAATGATGCCATTCTCTACAGGGTGAACTTGGCTACATGACCTGAAGGGACCAGCAGATGGGGGGAAGCATGGTTTCATGGACACCTAGTAGGCAACAAAGAGGGCACCCCAACTTTGTGGTATGACAAAAGCCCCTAGAGCTTAGACAGAACCACAGGAAAAGGAGGAACTCCATCTTTCCACAACCTTGGTCAAACAGAGGTCTTAGATAGAGATTGAGTTATAGAGCAATAGAAAAAGTTCTATTTCTCGCCCACTGCAAGATGGAAACTGCTCTGGTCTTGGCCAAAAATGATAGCACTGTGAAGCTGAAATCATAAAACATTTGTAGCAACACACAACCATGGTCAATGTATCTGAACTGAATAAATAATATGTGGTGTTGCATTGCTTATTGGGAATGAGTGATTTATTTTATGAACCAAATTTTAAATCCTCTGAATTTTATATGCCTCCGAAGGGGTGATCTGGTATGGAAAAACAAAAAGGAGTGAATAACTAATGAATGAAAAAGACTATAGAAAAAGTAGAAACTGTTTTATTGAATTTTTTTCTAACATGAATTGCTTTGACCAGAGAAGGTAAATTAGTAAACCAATCTGTTCCTAGGTACAATTTTTATTAAAATTTGGTGGAAAAAGAAAACTGCATTCTATGCAATTATTTGTGAATAAAATGTATATATGCTTACATGTACATAGAAAATGCCTGAGATTATGCAAAAGAGGGTGTTATTAACAGAAATAGCTTTCTAAGGAAAAAGGCTGAGAGTCTGGAGCAAAGGAAAAATAATATTTTATTCATGAATATATCATTTTAATTTAATTTTAAAGTAACCTTTTCCCCTTTCCTTTCTTTCTTTTTGTTTTTGTTGTTTTGTTGTTTTGTTTTTTTGGTTGTGCTGGGTCTTCAATGTGGCATGTGGGCTTTCTCTAGTTGAGACATGTGGGCTTAGTATTTATGGCACATGGGCTTAATTGCTCTGCAGCATATGGGATATTCCTGGACCAGGAGATTGAACCCATGTTCCCTGCATTGGCAGGTAGATTCTTAACCACTGGATCCCCAGGGAAGTCCCCAGAAGAGTTTAAAATTAATTAATATGGGAATATAACATATTTAGAAAAATCTATTCACTTACTAAATGTGTATTTAGTGTCTACACTACGCCAGGTACTTTGCTAGGAAATAGAGAAATAAAAACAAAAGTCACAAACCTTACCCATTAAGAGCCTAAACTCTATGGGGTTTAACAATCAAGTGAAACATACTCTAGTGTGGTAAATGCTAAGCAGATGCACAAGTCAAGAAATTGGTGGGGCATGCTATTTTACACTACCTATTTTTGTGGAGCATTATATTTTTGCTTTACACATGTGAATAATGTTTCAGTGTAACATACTGTGGTCAAAGACACAGCTCAGCACCAACTGTAAGCATTTGCCCATGTTTCTCACCCTTCCCTTTTTTTCACACCTCACAACAGATCCGTAAGCTATTACTTTCTTTGTTGTCTTCAAAAGTCAACCTAGAATTCAGCCACTGATAAATATCTGGTATCAAAAACACCCTGGACATCTCTTGCCTCAGTTCAATTCAGTCGTTCAGTTGTGTCTGACTCTTTGCAGTCCCATGGACTGCAGCATGCGAGGCTTCCCTCTATGATATCAACTCCCAGAGCTTGCTCAGACTCATATCCATCAAGTCGGTGATGCCACCCAACCACCTCATCCACTGTCGTCCCCTTCTCCTTCTGTCTTCAATCTTTTCCAGCATCAGAGTCTTTTCCAAGGAGTCAGTTCTTTGCATCAGGTGGCCAAAGTATTGGAGTTTCATCTTAAGCATCAGTCCTTCCAATGAATATTCAGGACTGATTGCCTTGAGGATTGACTGGTTTGATCTCCTTGCAGTCCAAGGGACTCCCAAGGGTCTTCTCCAACACCACAGTTCAAAAGGATCAATTCTTTGGTGCTCAGCTTTCTTTATAGTCCAACTCTTACATCCATACATGCTGCTGCTGCTGCTAAGTCGCATCAATCATGTCCGACTCTGTGCGACTCCATAGACAGCAGCCCAACAGGCTCCTCCATCCATGGGATTATCCAGGCAAGAATACAGGAGTGGGTTGCCATTGCCCTCTCCATCCATACATGACTACTAGAAAAACCATAGCTTTGACTAGACAGACCTTTGTTGGCAAAGCAATGTCTCTGCTTTTTAATATTCTGTCTAGGTTGGTCATAGCTTTTCTTCCAAGAAGCAAGCATCTTTTAATTTCATGGCTGCAGTCACCATCTGCAGTGACTTTGGAACCCCAAAAAATAAAGTCTCTCACTGTTTCCATTGTTTCTCCATCTATTTGCCATGAAGTGATGGGACTAGTTGCCATGATCTTCGTTTTTTTGATTGCTGAGTTTTAAGCCAACTTTTTCAGTCTCCTCTTTCACTTTCATCAAGAGGCTCTTTACTTCCTCTTCACTTTCTGTCATAAGGGTGGTGTCATCTGCATATCTGAGGTAACTGGTATTTCTCCCAGCAATCTTGATTCCAGCTTGGGCTTCACCCAGCCCAGCATTTCACATGATGTACTCTGCATATAAGTTAAATAAGCAGGGTGACAATATACAGCCTTGACATACTCTTTTCCCAATTTGGAACCAGTCTTTTTTTCCATGTCCGGTTCTAACTGTTGCTTCTTGACCTGCATACAGACTTTTCAGGAGGCAGCTAAGGTGATCTGGTATTCCCATCTCTTTCAGAATTTTCCACAGTTTGTTGTGATCCACACAGTCAAAAGCTTTGGCATAGTGAATAAAGCAGAAATAGATGTTTTTCTGGAACTCTCTTGCTTTTTCTATGATCCAACATATGCTGGCAATTTGATCTCTGATTCCTCTGCCTTTTCTAAATCCAGCTTGAACGTCTGGAAATTCATGGTTCACATACTGTTGAAGACTGGCTTGGAGAATATGAGCATTACTTTGCTAGTGTGTGAGATGAGTGCAATTGTGCAGAGTTGGAACATTCTTTGGCATTCCCTTTCTTTGGGATTGTAATGAAAACTGACCTTTTCCAGTCCTGTGGCCACTGCTGAGTTTTCCAGATTTGCTGGCATATTGAGTACAGCACTTTCACAGCATCATCATTTAGGATTTGAAATAGCTCAGCTGGAATCCCATCACCTCCACTAGCTCTTTTTGTAGTGATGCTTCCTAAGGCCCTCTTGACTTCTCATTCCAGGATGTTTGGCTCTAGGGGGGTGATGACACCATCATGGTTATCTAGGTCATGAAGATTTTTTTTTTATAGTTCTTCTGTGTATTCTTGCCACCTCTTCTTATTATCTTCTGCTTCTATTAGGTCCATACCATTTCTGTCCTTTATTGTGCCCATCTTTGCATGAAAAGTTCCCTTGGTATCTCCAATTTTCTTGAAGAGATCTCCAGTCTTTCTCATTCTATTGTTTTTCTCTATTGCTTTGCAATGATCACTGAGGAAACCTTTCTTATCTTGCCTGGATTGTTGTAATAACCTCTTAACTTCTGCCCTTATTGCTCTTCAATCCATTCGCAATGCAGTAGAGTACCCTTTGAAAATGTCCATCCCAGCACCTTGCTTCCCTGCTCAAAATCTTTCAGTGTCTTCCCATCTAATGCTATGTAAAGGTCAAAGTCTACACAAGGAACATAAGGCTCTGTATGTCCTGTCTTGCTTTAGCTTTCTAACTTTGGCAGACTCCTTGGCACACTCCTGTCACAGGATTTGTACACGTGCTGTTCCTTCTGCTTGAATTGGAATGTTCTTTCCCCAGATATCTGGCAGATCCTTCCTTCTTCATTTATATCTGGGCTTTACTTAAATGTCACCATCTTAGGGAGGTCTTCTCCGGACACCATTTCTACAATTTCAATCCTATATCCTTCTCACAACATTTATTTTTCTCTTTCACTGCTTCTTCTTCTCTGAAGCACTGGTCTCTATCAAACTTTATATATATTTTACTTACTTATCTTGTTTACAACTAGAATATAAGTTCCAAGAGGACAGAAATTGAATCTGGGAGTTGTTCACTGACTTTTTTCCCCCAAGTGCCTAGAACAGTGTCTATATAAATATTTCACTTAGGTATTTGTGAAATGAACAAATGGGTGAATACGTGAATATTTTATACAAGGAATTCATTGTTATTCATTATCCATTCCACAGATAATTGACTGCTTTCTTTTGAAAAATATTCTCTCATTGACCAAACTTTACTCAGATGCCCCTGAACTTTTTTCAACTCAACCTGACTTTCAGACTTCTGTGTTCATCTACTACATTGTCCAATTTAAACAAGAATCCTGATAAGTCCGTTTAGCCAGAATCTCCCATCCTGCATATCTCATCACCCTCTATATCTTAACAGCTTCCTCAACCACTAGAATCTCTCAGATGATGTTTTATCACCCTAGGCTGCCTTTACCAAGAAGCCCATTAGGTCAGTTTAGCAGCATCTCCAGTTACCTCTGATGTTGTTTCCTAGTAATTTTCTACCCACTGATCCCCACTTTGCTTCTTAACTATAAATTCTCACCTGTCCATGCTATGTTAAGAGTTGCTATGTCCAGTCTTCCTCTCTCACTGCAAATTCTACCCAGTGGTACTATACCAATTACTACATTGCTCTCCCCTCCCTTCCCCCCTGTAAAGTTTTCCTTATGGTTAATTGTCATTTTAATACTTTACTACTATGTACAAAGTACTTTTTAAAGTAGAGGAAGTAAAACAAGCAAGAGAGATATAATTTCTGCTCCCATGAAACTTATAGAAAAGTAGGAAGGGATCTTTAAATTACTTTCACCCTCAGAAAACTTACTGTACAACAGACATGAGAACCATGACTTTGGTCTTTGCACAATCTACAGATGGCATTTCCTTTAGCCTAATAGAGCATCCTGGAACCTACAGTTACAGTATTTATACAATTATAGTTATAGTATGCATCTCCCATCTCCAAAGAGCAATTGAAATCTTTTTATTAGTGATAAACCACATTCACATCTCAATGTTCCTCCAATTGTGGAATCCAACTGCTGGAAAACACAGCAGTGTTGAAGCTATCTTCATGATGATTTTCTTGAGGAAAGAGGCCATGCCTATTCTATGGTACCTGGTAGGAGTGAGTACTCAATAAATGTTAGATTGTTAGCTGCTGTTACTGAGGACTACCTTAGCAAAGGAGAACAGCCACAACTTGTGGACTTTTCAAAGTTGTGGAGCAATTTTTAGAGGACTAACAACTAACTTTTAAAACTTAATTAATCCTGCTCAGAAAAGAGATAAAAGAACTCTTACAAGAAATTCTTGCTGGAGTTGAGGTGGGTCACTTCACTTAAGGTTACCATTGGCTTTTTAGAGAATGAGAGCTATTCATTCATAAACCTTATTAGTCTGCCAGCCCCCTAATCTGGCTGGAAAAAAAATTAAATAAATTTGCTGAAAGAAAATTTCAGAATGGAATCTTCTTTCCAAGGAGACACAGACTTGAACAATAATCATTTCAGTGAGCTTTATTGCTCATGGAGATCCCCCTAAAGAGTACTCTATTGTGGTTTCTTTTAGAGCAGAAAGAGGGCTTCCATCGTCAAGGCCAACAATCCTCTGGATTTCTTCTATGTATTTTTCCAGTTGGACCTGAGTAGTTTGTTTCTTTAGAAGAATAAATCTGCTAGCCAAATTCACAGCTAAACCACAGCTAAAGAAATGTCTCCATTACGTTGACCTAGAATTCTAGGATATTTGAAAACAATGCCTTCTGTTCTCAAGAAAATTGGAATTTTTCTTTTGATTAATTTCCTTTAAAAATTAAGCTATCAAAAATAAACTCAATACTTTTTTCACCCTTGTAGAATACTGCTGAAGAATTTGATCCTATTTCCTGAAATTGGTAAATAAAGAATAACTTCTAAGGCATTTTCATCTCTGGGATAGATACATATCTTAGTTACCAGATAACAGGTCAATTGTTCATCAAAAAGAGCTAATTAAATAAATCATGGTACGTTCTCACAATGTATGTTGCTACAAAAAAGAATGAAGAGTCTGGTTCAAGATGATGGAGTAGAAGGACGCGTGCTCATCTCCACCTGTGAGAGCACCAAAGTTGCAACTAGCTCTTGAACAACCATCGACAGGTGGACACTGGAACCCACCAAGAAAAGATACCCCACATCCAAAGTCAAAGAAGAAGCTGCAGTGAGGAGGCAGGAGGAGCACAATATCGATAAAATCAAATCCCATCCCTGTCAGGTGGGTGAGCCACAGACTGGAGAATAATAATACCAAAGAAGTTCTCACACTGTTGTGAAGGTTCTGAACCCCTTGTCAGGCTTCCCAGCCTGGGGATCGCACAAAGGGACTGGGAATCCCCAGGGAATCTGGCCTGGAGGGCCAGTGGGATTTGATTATAGGCTTTCCAGAGGACTGAGGGAAACAGAGAGCTCAGTCTTAGAGGGCACAAGCAAAATTTTGCGTGCTCCTGGACCCAGAGGAGAGGAGCAGTGACCACAGGAGACTGCGCCAAAGCTCCCTGCTTGTGTTGTAGGGCCTGGGTTGGCAGGGGCTCACCATAGGGACGGGGGCACTGGCAGGTCTCTCTTGGCATAAATCCTCTTGGAGTTCACCATTAACCCTACCACACAGCCCTAGGCCCCAGCGCTGGGTCATCTCAGGCCAAACAACTACCAGGGAGGGAGTGCAACCCCATCTATCACCAGATAATTGGATTAAAGCTTTACTGAGCAAGGCCCTGCCTACCAGAGCAAGACCCAGTTTTTCCTACCACCAGTCTCTCCCATCAGAATGGTGGAAATCACTGCCAGAGAACAGAATATAGAAAAAAGAATGAAAAGAAATGAAGACAGCCTAAGAGACCTCTGGACAACATCAAATGCACAAACATTCGCATTAGAGGGGTCCCAGAAGGAGAAGAGAAAGAGAAAGGTCCTGAGAAATATTTTTGTTTTCTAGGAAAATATTTGAAGAGATAATAGCTGAAAACTTCCTGAATATGGGACAGGAAATAGTCAATGAAGTCCAGGAACCACAGAGTCCCAGGAAGGATAAACCCAAGGAAGAACACACTGAGACATACAGTAATCAAACTGACAAAAATTAAAGACAGAGATAAAATATTAAAAGCAACAAGGGAAAAATGACAAATAACATACAAGGGAACTCCCATTAGGCTACCGGCTGATTTCTCAATAGAAACTCTACAAGCCAGAAGGGAATGGCATGATATATTTAAAGTGATGAAAGGGAAGAACCTAAATCAAGAATACTCTACCCAGCAAGACTCTCCTCCTTCAGATTTTTTGGAGAAATCAAAATCTTTCCAGACAAGCAAAAGTTAAGAGAATTCAGCACCACCAAACCAGCTTTACAACAAATGCTAAAGGAACTTCACTAGGAAGGAAACACAAGGAAAGGAAAAGCCCTACAGAAAATAAACCCAAAACAATTAAGAAAACAGTAATAGGATCATACATATTGATGGTGGTGGTTTAGTCGCTAAGTCATGTCCAACTCTGCGAATCCATGGACTGTAGCCCGCCAGGCTGCTCTGTCCATGGGATTTTCCAGGCAAGAATACTGCAGTGGATGGCCATTACCTTCTCTGGGGGATCTTCCCGACTTGGGAATTGAACCCAGGTCTCCTGCATTGCAGGCAGATTCTTCACCAACTGAGCTATGAAGGAAGCCCATACATATTGATAACTACCTTAAATGTGAATAGATTAAATGCACCAACCGAAAAAGACATAGACTGGCTGGGTGGATGAAGCGCATGTATGCACTTCCACTTACCACATCACTCTGCTTGACACCCCCTGCCAAATAGTATGTAATTATTTTATATTGTTAAGTTAAACATGTTCCCACTATGGCTTGCAATTGTAATTATCTTTTATTTTTTGTCTAGCTATTGATTGTGAAAACAGATAAACATCTTTTACTATTGTGAAAAAAAAAAGAATGAGGAAAATCTCTCTGTACTGATGTGGAAGGATTTTAAGGATTTTAGTTCAAATACAGTGCAGAGCAGAACATATATTAATAGTATTCTACTTTTATATTAAAAAGAAGTGGAGGTAAGAATATAAATTTAAATTGTTTGACTTGTATAAAGAAATGATAGAAAGACAAGAAATACAGGCAATTGGTATGAGGTAAACAGGGGTGAAGAGGACAGGGATGGAAGCAAGATTTCTCTTTGTATAATTTTGAATGACATAAATATATTAATTAAAATAAATTTTAAAATAACTTTACTGTAAGCAACATGTCTGCTGCTGCCGCTAAGTCACTTCAGTCATGTCCGACTCTGTGCGACCCCATAGATGGCAGCCCACCAGGCTTCCCCATCCCTGGGATTCTCCAGGCAAGAACACTGGAGTGGGTGGCCATTTCCTTCTCCAATGCATGAAAATAAAAAGTGAAAGTGAAGTCGCTCAGTCATGTCTGACTCTAGTGACCCCATGGACTGCAGCCCACCGGGCTCCTCTGTCCATGGGATTTTCCAGGCAAAAGTACTGGAGTGGGGTGCCATTGCCTTCTCCAAAGCAAGATGTCTACATTCATAAATTCATAGGTATGAGAAACATTCAAGTTGAGATAGATGAAACTGAAGAATAGGTGATTTGAACATCATTTAATGAAATGATTAAATGATTATAATCATTTAAGTAGGCTGAATCAAGTTATTTTTCTTTCTTTCTTTTTCCTTTAAAAAACTGATAAATCCTTCAGACCCAGATATTTAGAGAGAAAGTGTTAGGACTCTTGATTATGCTAGAATTGGAAAAATACCCAACATCTTTTGATATAATTAAAGTTCTGTAATAAACCATCCTGGAAAACCATTTTCCATTCTGGAAAAACCAAAGCTATGGTTTTTCTAGTAGTCATGTATGGATGTGAGAGCTGGACCATAAAGAAGATTGAGTGCTAAAGAATTGATGTTTTTGAATTGTGGTGTTGGAGAAGACTCTTGAGAGTCCCTTGGACTGCAAGGATATCCAACCAGTCCATCCTAAAGGAAATTAGTCCTGAATATTCATTGGAAGGACTGATGCTGAAGCTGAAACTCCAACACTTTGGCCACCTGATGTGAAGAGCTGACTCGTTAGAAAAGACCCTGATGCTGGGAAAGATTGAAGGCAGGAGGAGAAGGGGATGACAGAGGATGAGGTGGTTGGATGGCATCACCAACTCGATGGACATGAGTTTGAACAAACTCCGGGAGATGGTGAAGGACAGGGAAGCCTGGTGTGCTGCAGTCCAAGGGATTAAAAAGAGTTGGACATGACTGAGCAACTGAACAATAACAACAATAAACCATTCAAGAATTTTTATAGCCAGATCACACCAGATTTGAGCTGGAAAAAAATTGAAGTAGTAAAAATTTAAATTCCTGTCGATTGGGTCTAAAATAATTAAGTCTGAAATTCTTCCTCTCTGCCCTCTGGAATTCACTGCCCATCAAAATTCCCATAGCGTCAACTCCTATGAACTTTGCCTTCTTATTCAGATTGAAAGTGCAGCCCTCTTAAACTGTGGCTGGACTGGTTGGCTCTCCTTTCCTCCTTTCCCCTGGGCCTAGAAGGTGACTTCAACCACTCCCCAGACTTTGAAAGCCACCTGGGATAACTGTTGCAAAATTTCTATCCCAGCTTTGACCTCTTCCTTGAGCTCTAAGTGATTAATTAGATTTGGTTCCTTAGTCTACATTTCTAGTTAGATACTGGAATTTCAAATTTAACTCTGCCAAAATATTTAATAGTCTTGATTCATACAACCACCAAATCTGCTCCTTCCTTAGCCTTTTTCATCTCTGTAAATGATTTTACCACCACTTTAGTGCCTCAAATAAAAATATGAAATCATTTCAATTTTTCTCATCTTTCAAACATCTATTAATATATCAAATCCATCCCCCTATAGGACCAGGACCCCATAACCCATTGATAGTACTACATTCTGACATCCACCATGAAACATTATCATCTCTCCACTGTATACTTTAAAAGTCCTTGTTCCATTCTCATAATGGTCTCCACTTTGCTAAATCCAGTCCTGGTGTGGTTGAAAGATTGTTGGGTTCAGAGTATTAGAGGGAGTGGAAAGATAAGTGGTAATCAGTGAATGAGATTAATGAGAGTTTGGCAATGACAAAGTTATAAAACCACCAGAGTAAGTAGCTCCATGGCAATGGAGGACAAGACCATTGAATGTGAGTTCAAGGAAGTGGCCAGGGTGTTAGAAGGATCATTTACACATGTTTCAAGCTAAAAATTAAGACAGAAGTGAAGCTGGAGAGTAAACCAAGAGCTACAAGAGAAATAAGAGGAGTAACAAGGGTCAATAAACTGGCAATGCAATATCAGGTAGTAAATGATGTTATCTGGTGACTAAAAACTAAAGGCTTTATGTTTTCAGGAATGTGGGAGGGAGAAATACCTGGAAATAGCAATGAGATTCATCCATATTACCTGCAGGCTTTATTTCTAAAATGCTGGGAAAGATTGAAGGAGGGAGGAGAAGGGGATGACAGAGGATGAGATGGTTGGATGCATAACCGACTCAACAGACATGAGTTTGAGTAAACTCTGGGAGTTGGTGATGGACAGGGAGGCCTGGCATGCTGCAGTGCACGGGGTCACAAAGAGTCGGGCACGACTGAGCGATTGAACTGAACTGATACCAAATTCATTCACGCCTCTCCATTTTTACTGTTGGCATCCTAGTCCATACTGCCTGAATTCCTGCAATTGAGCTTCCTAATTCCATACTTAACAGGGAAGCCCTGATCCTTGTTTACCAACATTTTATACTGTGTGTCTTTGATACTGTGATTTGTTTTAACCTGATGAAATATATTGAGAAAAAAGGTATCTGATAAGAAAATTAAGCTGACTTTCAGATTGTGACTACCTTAATGACTAAGTCAGAATTGAATGAACTTTCTGGATTCTGTTCATTTACATTGTTTAATCAGAAGAAATTCTTAGCAACAATTTCTTTTGATTAAACAATGTTAAGACCTTTAAGCACTATGTCTAGGAAAAAGATTTGACACTTCAATGTCACTATAGATTTTGGGTGATTTTCTTAATTTATATTATCAATTGTTTAATAACAAATTATTCTAACACTTAAGGTATGGAAATTTTATTTAAAAAAAAAACCCACACTTTTAGAATATTTTAAAGGCTATTGCCAAGAATCGAATCGCCAGTCTATGTCTGACGCAGGATACAACATGCTTGGGGCTGGTGCATGGGGATGACCCAGAGAGATGTTATGGGGAAGGAGGTGGGAGGGGGGTTCATGTTTGGGAACGCATGTAAGAATTAAAGATTTTAAAATTAAAAAAATAAAATAAAATAAAGGCTATTGCCAAGCCCTTTGCCAATTTTTCTGCCCTCCTGTTGTGTATTATCCAATCATTCCATGTCCTTTTCCCATCTCAGCAGTGAAGTGAAAGTGAAAGTCGCTCAGTCGTGTCTGACTCTTTGCGACCCCATGGACTATACAGCCCATGGAATTCTCCAGGTCAGAATACTGGAGCGGGTAGCCTTTCCCTTCTCCAGGGGATCTTCCCAACCCAGGGATCAAACCCTGCTCTCCTGCATTGCAGGCAGATTCTTTACCAGCTGAGCCACAAGGGAAGCCCAGAATATTTTAAGATTATATTCCAGAACAAAAGCATGTGTTCTTCAGGAGTAAATTGACAAAATGAAAATATTAACAATATTCTAGAAATGTATCCTATGAAAGCAACTAAGAATATGCACAGAAATTAGACTATAAGGCAGTTCATAGCATTGTTTACAATGTTAAAAAAAACATTGTAATGTGAAAAAACATTTACTACGTTAAAAAACAAACTATAACAATCTAAGTATTCAAAAATAGAATCAATCTAAGTATTCAAAAATAGACTATTTAAAAAAATATAATGCCTTCCTCTATTTCTGATCAGTTTAGTCAGGACCTCTGGGACACTGGAATTTTTAAAAATTCCTCCAGGGGTTCTAATGTGTAGTTACTGAGTAAACTATCATAGGTGAGATTACCAAGTCTTAAGTTATATACCATCAATGTGTTGAGGGAATCTTCAATTTACATCTAAACTGCAGCCCTTCCAACTCCATTCTTATAAACCCACTGCTTACTCAGCATTGCTCCTTGAATGTCTAATAAGCATCTCTAATTTAACATGAACTCTTATTTTTACCATTTCCACCCCAGATTTAACTCTATCAGTTCCAAATTCTAAATATATCCAGAATCTAACCATTCCTCAACAACTTCCACATCTTCAACCTGGGCCCAAGTCATCCCTCTCTTGGGTTTTATTACAATAGATTCTCAACAGTTACTGGATGCATTTATTTATGTTTAATCTTTATTTATTTGGCTGCACTGGGTCTCAGTTGCAGCATGCAGGATCTTTGATCTTTCTTTCAGCATGTGGGATCTAGTTTCTTGACCAGAAGCCAGGCCCCCTGCATTGAAAGCTCATAGTCTTAGCCACTGGATCGCCAGGGAGGTCCTACAGACCCATTTAAAATGTCACTTAGTTTATGTTTCTCTTCTGGTCAATCTCGTTAAAGGCTTCCCATCACACTAAGGGTAAAAGCCAGTCTTTACAATGGACCTAACTGGGTCTTTCACAACATCTCTGACTTTAGCTCCTTGTACTATCTCCTTAACTTGCTGTCACCCAGCCATACTGGCCTCCTTCCTCTAATAAAGCAGGCATGTTCTGCCTTAGGGCCTTTGCTTGCCTTTGCTTGCCACTGCCTGGAAAGTTTTCTCAAATATTCCTGTGGCTAACTCCATCACTTCTTTTACAGTTCAAATGTCACCTTATCAATGAAGTCTTCCCCAAATATTGTAAATAAAAATACTGTCCAACCCCAATACTTCCTTATCTTTCTTCTTTTTCATCTGTTATACCATGTATTTACTTGTTTGTTTACCTTCTATCTTCACCACTAGAATGTAAGTTCTGTAAAGGAAAGGATTTTTTGTTTATGATTGTATCCCTTACCCTAAAGAATGCCCAACACATAATGGGTCCATAATACATATTTGTTGAATGAGTGAATAAATATATAGACACATTTTCCCCATTATTTGTCCCTAAACAAATGGTTAAACTTTCCAGTTTTTCTGCTTACTACACCATTGCAATGATATAAGCAAACTGAAAAGTTAAATGTGCTAATTGACAAGAAAGGTTTGACATGACAGGGTTTAACAGGTTAGCTGTGGAGCTATACAATGATGTACACCATATGTATATGTGTATGTATATAAATGTATATATATGTGTATATGTGTACATGCACACACATATATATTTATATATAGATATATTTGATACTTAAATGTCAGTATAGATTTTGGATGATTTTCCTAATCTATATTGTCAATTGTTTATTAACAATTGTTCTAACACTTAAGGTATGGAAATTTTATTTAAGCAAACCCACAACTTTAGAATATATTAAGATTATATGCCAGAACAAAAGCATGTGCTCTTCATATGCAAACTGACAAAATGAAAATATTAACAGTATCCTAGAAATGCATCCTATGGAAGCAACTAAGAACATGCACAAAAATGAGACTGTAACACAGTTCATAGAAACACTGTACTGTGTATGTGCAATATATACACACACATATACATATATACCCTATATAACCATGCTGTACCATTACTAAACAATCTAGCTTAGGAACTGCAAGGAATGCAGATTATCCAGCGATCCAAACTCCACAATTTTTTTTCTCAGAGTACCAACAATCATCAATTCTAATTGTACTAATATCCTCATGACAAGGGTATGTCTTGTGTATGCCCTGACAAACATTTCAACTGGTGTCATCTGCTTTGTACATTCAAAACTAGTTAGATTTACAGAACATTCCACACAATAGCAGAATAAACATTCAAGTGCACACACACACACATGCATACACACACACACACACACACACACACAAACTAGTTAGATAAAAGGCAGAAAGCAAAACTACTGTCTGAACTGCCTGAACCATATATTTAAGGCTATTTAAAATCATGGATCTCATGGTACTGTATTCAGTTAGTTGTGAACAATATGAATGGCCTTTCTGGTTCATACAGTCTCTCCCTAGTCCTTATCCACCTCCACCCCACTCCCAATCCCACAAAATTACACAAGCACAGTAAATTTAAAGAAGAAAAAGAAATTGAACAACAATATAAACCTGGCAGAAATCTGAAACCACTCCAACTTCAAACTTTAAATCACTTGCCTAGTGAGAGCAGCCCTCAGATGCACTGTGACTCAGCATTTTATGATGCCTGAAACATGAAATGAGATAAAGATCTTGTTCCCTTCACGGCATTAGCTAAATATGGAGCTAAAATAAATGAGCTACCTTAAAAATACAAAGTCAGTGGCTGAAAACGTTACAGTGCTCACCCTGACACAGGTTTGACTCAGTATGTGATGACAGGGAGAAGAGCATGTGTCAGCTGAAGCACACAGAACTGTTCTGAAATAACTTGTTGACCTATAACATTAGCAAATAACAATGCTGACTACAATTAATGCTCAGAAATGGAGGAATTATTGTAAATAAATGAAAATAAAAATATGAACTGTGCCAACTGATTTAAGTCAGGTAGTAAAGTAAATCTGACCTGGGTGGGAGTGGTGCTGGCGGTGGGACTTACCCAGCTATTCTTCACTAGAAAACAGAAGCTAAAATCTAACCAAGGGAAAACCTTTGAAAAAAAAAAATTAAGTAAAACTGGAACAAATAGAAGTTTAACTCTTTATGGACAGAAAGAAAATAAGATGAAAATAAAATAATGAACTATACAAAAGTTGCAATTCAGACAAAGTTGTTAGTTCATAATCTCATGTGGAACAGGAATGGATGGAGGAAAGAGAGAATCTGGTAATCAGCAAGCAGGGAGAACTGGATAGCCAAGATCACCAAGAAGGACTGAGGACTATTCCACATAGGCAATGAAGGAAGTTGGGAAATCCCACTTGGAAAGCCAAGAATTTAGATAAAGACAATGAATAGAGATATGGTGACAGTTTATAGGCAAATGGGCAAAAAAAAGTTGCTAATACTTACTTGGTTTTAGCTCCTGTTTTCAGTACTGTATATCAACTCTTTTAATCATCAGAACAAGCCAATGATAAAAAACTATTAAACCCCATTTTACATGTGAGGCAATAGCCTCAGAAAAGTTAAGTAACTTGCTCAAGGTCATGTTGTTAATAAATGGCAGAGCCAGGCTACCAACCTACGTGTTTTAACTCCTCCACAACTTTATATTGCCTCTTATGAACCACTCAAAATGTGAAAAGGAAGTGGAGGAATTGAAATTATCGGGGCCTTTACTGCATTCAAAACTAGACCATCTGCATTCAAAAATAGAACAGTGAATTTCCCCTAAGGAACCTACTAATGGAGCTCAGACTCACGGCAAAATACCATTCAAGTTCCACAAGCCAAGAGTAGTGGGAATTCAAATAAGAAAGCAATGTTCAACTGGTTATGGAGTCAAGAAAAATTTCACTCAAAGAGCAGCATTTTGGTCAGGATTTGAGAAAAACAGGAGTTAGGTGAAAAGAGAATCATGACTTCAATTACTCCCCAGGGTTTTCAGGATAAATTTCAACTCCTTGGCTTGGCACTCAAAGCCCTCCAAACTAGGTCTGGAGGAATGCCAGGGAGAAGTGGTTTTCCTAAGTGAGATGCCTATGCTGGAGTTTTTATTACTATACTAGTTCAGGTTCCAAAGGATCAGAAGATGTTATTTTTTCTATCTCCATAAATAATTAGTGAGTTTAAAAGCTAGGCATTATGACTTATTCTTCTGTAACACTCCCCTCCACCAGAACAGGAGACCATACATCTTCAGTTCAGTTCACTCAGTTGTGTCCGACTCTTTGCGACCCCATGAATCGCAGCACGCCAGGCCTCCCTCTCCATCACCAACTCCCGAAGTTCACTCAGATTCACGTCCATCGAGTCAGTGATGCCATCCAGCCATCTCATCCTCTGTCATCCCCTTCTCCTCCTGCCTCCAGTCCCTCCCAGCATCAAAGTCTTTTCCAATGAGTCAACTCTTCGCATGAGGTGGCCAAAGTACTGGAGTTTCAGCTTTAGTATCATTCCTTCCAAAGAAATCCCAGGGTTGACCTCCTTCAGAATGGACTGGTTGGATCTCCTTGCAGTCCAAGGGACTCTCAAGAGTCTTCTCCAACACCACAGTTCAAAAGCATCAATTCTTCGGCACTCGGCCTTCTTCACAATCCAACTCTCACATCCATACATGACTACTGGAAAAACCATAGCCTTGACTAGACAGACCTTAGTCGGCAAAGTAATGTCTCTGCTTTTGAATATGCTATCTACGTTGGTCATCATCTTAATACGTGGTAAACAGTGAAAGTCGCTCAGTCGTGTCTGACTCTTTGCAACCCCATGGACTATACAGTCCATGGAATTCTCCAGGCCAGAATACTGGAGTGGGTGGCTTTTCCTTCTTCTTCAGGAGATCTTCCCAACTCAGGGATCGAACCCCGGTCTCCAGCATTGCTGACGGATTCTTTACCAGCTGAGCCACAAGGTAAGTCCGTGGCTAGGTGCATGGCAAACATTTTCTGAACCTAAATCATGAGCAACAATCACCAGATGACTGTGCGCCCAACCAGGCTGATGATACCATCTAGTCCTCTGACTAATTTTAAAGTTATTATATAACAAGTAAGAGACTTAGGCACTTGACCCAGATGCAAGGGGTAGAACTTGTGGATCTAGATGCTACGAACCAATTGTGAAAGGACATGGGACAATGGTGAAAGTCTAAACAGTCCTTAAAAAATTTTGCCTGCAATGCAGTAAACCCAGGTTCCATCCCTGGGTAGGGAAGATCCCAGGGAAAAGGGAATTGCTGCCCATTCCAGTATTCTTGCCTGGAGAATCCCATAGACAGAGGAGCCTGGCAGGCTCCAGTACCTAGGGTCGCAGAGTCCGACACGACTGAGCCACTAGGCTCAAATGCAGATTAGGAATTAGATGAGTTCATTTCATTACATGTGGGGATGTGATCATGCCTTAAAAAATATATGTATACACACAGAGTATAAACAAATGATTTCCCTTAAGACACTGTAAGTAAGGGGTATGGGGGTACATTAAACAAAATCGGCAAAATGCAGCTAACCGTTGAACAGTTTAACACACTACTTTTGGTGAATGTTTGAAAATGCCCTAATAGAACCTAATAGAAAACACCATTCAAGTCCTACAAGATGTTTTTCATCTTAAGCCCGGAAGGAACGAGACCCACAGGGTCCGCGGGCGGCATCTTTAACTCTGAGGAAGACCTCCGCGAGCCCGGAACAGACTCTCTACGGCGGGACTGGAAGTGGACCGAAGGGGCGGCCGTGGGCCGCATCGGCTTCTTCATCCTTTCAGTACCCCCAATAAATGCCTCTGGAAAGAGCTAATGCCCCTGAGAGCCCCATGAAGAGTTAGTTCTCCGGGTTTCTACGCTGGACCTCATCTGGCGGCCCATAGCCTCAATCTAGAAGAGTACCCAGCATGCTCCCTCACCACCCACGACCCCAACGGTCCCCTGAGCTCGCGGCGGGCTCTGCGCAGCGGCGTCACGGAGCGCCGTGCGTCGGGTCAAAGTTTAGCCCCACCTCCACTTCCTCGCTGTCTCCGCCTGCGCTGCCGCCACCTCTGCCGCTGCTTAGGGCCCGGCTCCGCTCCTCCTCCTTCTCCGCCTTCTTTCCTGAGCGCTGCCCGGCCGGCCGCCATGGCGAACGTGGCCGACACGAAACTGTACGACATCCTGGGCGTCCCGCCTGGCGCCAGCGAGAACGAGCTGAAGAAGGTATTGGGGCGCGGGCCGGCTGGGCAAGGTGTGAGGGGCGCGGGCCTGCGCGACTGGGACGGCCAGGCCGCGCTGCGGGGCAGCCCGCGAGCTGGCGGCGGCCGGCCCAGGCTGGGGGCTGGCGGCGAGACCGGCCCGCGTCGGGCCGCGCACTCCGGCCCCGGCTGACCTTGGGCCGCCGTCCCCGCCTGCCCGCCCGCAGATGCAGCAAATAAAACCCACCTCTGCGCAAACACTACGAAAACGCTTCCTTCCTCCCTCCCCCGGCGAGCGCCGGAGGCCGGGCGCTCCCGGGAGGCAGCTGCCTGACCGGCCTTCCTCGTGCGGAGGTCACCACCCTGGAAAAACAGGTTGGACCAAGGCGCCCAGCGCATCCCAGCCCCAAGAGAGGAGTTGACCACGCCGCGGACGTCGGCGCCCAGGCCGCATCGGGACTGATTTGGGGCCTGGTGGAGGGGTCGAGGCCGCCCCCGCTGGCTGCTTGGGGAAGCTTAGGGATGTTTCCTGGGAGCCGCGGCTGCGGAGCTTCTCCCGGCTTCCTCCCTCGCCTGTCGACCCGGAGGTGGCGTGGGTCTGTGTTTGGGTGCATTGTTCTGTAGGCAGGTAACCCAGATGTTCTCTACACGCTTCAGGAAGAAGCCATGGGTCCCAGCCAAACACCTGAGTGTACACTGACTAAAAATAAATAGAAGGCCTCATTATCGCACTTTGCAGTGCTGCGACTCTTCATCGCAGGATTTGAAAGCATTTTAGACATTTAAGTCCCACAGCATCTTCACGGGGCTTAGAGTATCCCGATTTGTAAGCTTAGAAAAATGAGAATGCTTCTTAGTCAGTGGGACGGGTGCAGTTCAGAGTAAAAGGACTTCCTGTTACCTTACCGGAAATGCTGTTCTCTATTACATAATTCATCTATCTGTGAATGAACGCTTAAGTGGTTTATAGCTCAGTCACCCAAATGTATGCAGCTTCGCGAAGACTGAAGTCACTCCAGTTGAGACCACAGTCAATTCACCGTATGAAAATAAACATGACATAGGAGGGTGTCTTGGCTTTTTCCTGATACTACAATTAGAGGAGCCATCATGAGCCTGGATTCTTACCTTAGCTTAATTTTTTAGTTTATTGGAGTCTTCTTGGTGTGGTTACTGGCCATCAAAGACATTTGACAGCAGTAAAAATATGGGATGTTTCAGTGTTTTGTTTTTCTCTGTGGTTTTGTTTGTCTGCGTCTGTCTTCAGTATAATGTATTTTCTAATGTAACTACTGTTTACTCTGTTATTAGTGAGTAAATGGTATTAAGATGGAAAATGTCCAACAGTGCCAATGGAAGTATTGCTTCTCAGAAATTTGGATGTTAAAGTTAGTACTCAACAAGTCATTAAACTGGTCTTTATATGTAACCTTTTTTTTTTTTAAATCTTTTATTGAAGGCGTACAGAAAGTTAGCCAAAGAATACCATCCTGATAAGAATCCAAATGCTGGTGACAAAGTAAGTTATTTGAGATCCCCGCCCCTGAGATTTTTGTTTTAAACTTAAATTGCCCTTTTTGGGGAAAAAGGGAATGTTGTAAGGAAAGTCCATTTATGCCCATAGAGCCACATTTTTATGTTAATATTTTGGACTTTATAATAGGGGTATATTTAGCATTCTGGGTAGCGGTAGTTGGTAAATAGGACCACCTGTAACTTTTCTTAGAATTAAATGAATTCTAGATTCCTATAGCCTTTCCCTAGTCCTTTGAAAATCCAACTGTTTTCCTTTTTCCTTTTTGTTCATAGTTCAAAGAAATAAGTTTTGCATATGAAGTCCTATCAAATCCTGAGAAGCGTGAACTCTACGACAGATATGGAGAACAAGGTCTTCGGGAAGGTAGCGGTGGAGGTGGTGGCATGGATGACATTTTCTCTCACATCTTTGGTGGAGGATTATTTAGCTTCATGGGTAATCAGAGCAGAAGTCGAAATGGCAGGAGAAGAGGAGAAGACATGATGCATCCACTCAAGTGAGTATCTCTTTTTTTTCTTTAAAATACTAAGCATGTTTTTTTCCAAGTAGAAGTATTCAGTACAGGAGAGGAAAAGTATCAAAAAATATTCTGTCTTTAATCAGAAAAAGAAAAATCTTCCATTTGCCATACTGTCCTTATTGGCTAAGTTGAATTTAATAACCTGGATGTTGGTATTTGGTGACAGATCTTAAAGGATGGTTGGAGTTTTTACAGAGTGGGAAGGTGGTTTTTGTATATGCTTCTGAGCCTTCTTGTTTTTAAAATTTCAATTAAGATCTTTTCTCTGAAGTATTTAAACCTTCTGAGTTAGTTTTAATTTAAAAACTTACAAAGTGAGTGACCATCAGACTGGTTGATGGACATGTTACAGTCACGTGTTACTTAATCCTCGGTGTGAGCTCTCCTAAATTGATTTTCATGGAGCTTGCTGGCTTCAAGCCTGACATTAACCTGCCAACACATGAATGGTATCTTACCTTAATCTTAGACTGTGAACCCAAGACGAAAATAGCTATTTTACTTTGCACATTCTGTGAAATCTTTTTATCTGTTAACTTCCCATGAACCAATAATGGTTTTACTAGCAAATGCCTGGCACTAAAGTTCAAGTGTGTATTTACAGTGTTTCATATTTTCTAGTTTATACATTTGAGTAGATAAGGGGACCATAAAGCATGATTTGTTAAAATCTTCATTACAGTGTTTCATTTTGGATGTCTTTATAATATTGCATTCCATGATTTATTTATTCATTCCCTTTTCTATAGGATGTTACCAGGTTTTTTTTTTCCTATAATGAATAGTGCTGCTGTATCTTTATATACAGCTTTGTCTCATTGGTAGAGATTCCTGGGGAGGTATCAGTGTTTTGAGGCTGATAAATAAATACAACTATATTGTCTTTAGAGGATGTGTCAGTTTAGCTCCACTGGTGGAGAGTGCCAGCTTCGCTAGACCATTACCCACATTTTTCTTTCTTTGCCATGTTTATTGAAATAACGATTTTTCTTGCTGACCTCTTATGTAGTGGTGTTGCATACTACTTGCAATTTAATATGTAAGGCAAAGAAGACCTACCTATCATGTAAATGGTTGGTTAAAAGTTCTTAGGAAGAGGAGGATAAAAGGCTGATGGAACCAAGTACTTTGGTCTAAGGTCTAGATATGCTGTAGTTTAGAAGTGTTGGTAATGTTTTGTTCTTAAGTGCTTTATTCTTAACACTGTTTAGAATGGATAAAAATTTTAGCTTCGAATGCTGCAAAATAATGTAGGTGCTTTGCAAGGTAGTTTTAACTTTTTTGTTCCTTTATTTAATTAAAATATTTTTGTTCCTTTGTTTTAAAGTAAATTAAGCAACTTCAGTTTCACTTTACTAGTAAAGATTTAAAAATACTATAAGAAGGGTAAAACCAAGTTAAATGCAAGCTGTTTCCAAGTTGTAAATGAATATTTTTGAGACTTTGATATAAATGGATTTTTTTTGAGGTTTATTTGAAAATGAATGGTCCTGCGGTTCAAATATGTTGTGTGAATAAAAGCAAGTTGGGGTTTATCAATTGGGATTTTTAATAGGCTTTTTATCTAGACCATTTGGGGGTCGTGGACCCCTTTGAAATTTTTGTAAAAGTTGCTCAAATTTTGCTTATAATTCTCTGGGTTTTTCCGACATTGAAAGCTTGTAGGCTTTCTATTTGGAAACCTATTCTCTGTTACAGTGTAATAAAGCCAGTTTTTTTTTTTTTTTTTTTAAGACATACCCAATCTGAGTGTCTCCCAGAAATTGTAATATAACTTTGTAGCCTTTCTGAATTGTCCTTGAAGGAGACAGAGGCTTACAGTACAGCATGAACTCTGGAGCAAGACTGCCTGTGGGATCTTGGGCAAGTTACTTAACCTCTCTGTGCCTCAGTTTTGTCCTCTAAGATGAGGATAATAATTTTGCTTCATTCAAAGGGTTGGATTAGGTGAAGGTTTTGTCTAAGGCTAGAAGAAGGTGTGATGTTTTGAATTTGTGTAGTTATCAGCTTTATCAGAAAATACAGCACAGTCACTTATTGGCCTGATCCTTTACATTCTGGCTTTAAGTACCACCTGTATTTATGGCCATAAACAATTTGAGCTACAGAATAAAATCTCACTCAGTTGACTTAATATAAGATGTTCTTGAATTCTTGGTTTAAAAGGTTATAGTGAAATTAGCTGTATCAGCTAATCCTTTCTTGTATTTATTCAAATTGGCAAAATTTGAATCTAATTCTTTTCTCCACAGAGTATCTTTAGAAGACCTGTATAATGGCAAGACAACCAAACTACAACTTAGCAAGAATGTACTCTGTAGTGCTTGCAGTGGGTGAGTGTGTTTCCTGGTTATGAAATAAATGTCATCTGTTGTTTGAGTCACATGTTGAGTCTATATCAAATAAAAACTATTCATGATTTCAAACTGACTACCCAACCCAGAAGTTTCTGATACCTCTGAAAGTTGGTTAAAATACCAGTCTTTGGGGGTTGAAGATGAAAGTAAAAAGCACAATTCCCATTTTTCATGACCTAGAGGGGGAAAATCTAATTTATACTTTTGCTTGCTTTAGCCAAGGTGGGAAGTCTGGAGCTGTTCAGAAGTGTAGTGCTTGTCGGGGTCGAGGTGTACGCATCATGATCAGACAGCTGGCTCCAGGGATGGTACAGCAGATGCAGTCTGTGTGTTCTGACTGTAATGGAGAAGGTATGCATGCCAGTGTTTCTCTGCCTTTCTGTTGGAATGGATTGGGAATGCAGAAATTGGAGAGGCTTACAGTTTTTCTTTTTCAACGTGTTTTTATATTCATCATATTGTAAAAGGTAGTTATTTTTAAAAATGCAAAAATATTATTTCCTTTTGCATAGGCCCAGTGAACACCAATAAACAGTAAATTTATATTATGTTGAGTGGAATGTTAGTCTTTTTGCAAAAAGATGGGCAAAGTTTTTTGTCCTTTTGTATTTTATTGTTATTTACTTATCCTTTATGTTTTAAAACGTAAAAGGGAGACAGCAAATTGTTTAGTTCTCATTCTGATAAGTAGAGTATTTTACTGTAAACTTTAGTTAGCTTTTGAGGATAGATCATTATAATTGAAGCTTATTTTACAGAAGTAAATATTTTAGGTTTTTGTAGGTTAATGGTTTTTGAAACTGCTACTCTTCTACCCTTTTAGCACTTTTATAGCCACAGATAGTATGTAAATAAGTGGGCATGACTGTCTTCTGGATAAACAGTATTTACAGAAACAAAGGCATGCCCAGCTTGGCCTGCAAGCCTTAGTTTGCCGGCCCAGTTCTAGAGCAGTGCTGCCCAAAAGAAGTTCTCTATGCTGGAAAGGTTCTATGTATGTAATGGCTACTGTAATAGCCACTGGCCACCTGGGTGTGGCTGAGGAACTGAGCGCTTAATTATTTTAAACTTAAATAACCTCAAGTGGCTAATGACTGCTATATTGGACAGTTCTAGAACACCCTTTTCCAAATTGCTTCTGAAAGTGACAAGATAATTTGAGAAGCCACATACCATATTTCCCTCCTGAAGAGTCTTAGTGCATTTTACCTTATTAAAGTTGCTGACATTTCCCACTCAAGAAGTTGGAGTTGACTGAAATCTTTTCCCATGTGCCATTACCATTTTAAGGAACTGGTGCTTTGCAGAACATACCTTGCAGAAGCAGTGTTCCTAAAGTCATTTATGTTACCTAAGCATTAAAGTGTGCCAATAATCAGCCATTAGAAATTGATGGTATCTTTTTCATGATATACTATTGTATGACTTCAGTTTTATTTTATTATGCCACTGATCAAATATTTCAGAATACATGGAAGAAAAAACTGTTGGAGTCATAAAGGATGTTTAAATTTTTATTTGGGTTATCACTCCATTGTCAAATTTAAATGAAACTAAGACAAAAAGTGAAGCATTTGTAGAATTTCTAGTGTCTGACCACCCGTTTTGTTTGCTTGATCCTCAGGCTTTGTTTTAACTTTAGGAAGTAGTGTCAGGAGGTAAGATAATGTTATTTAAGATATTTTATACTCTGGAGTAGAGTAGCTGGGTCCTTTAGGTAATCTGCAGTAAGATGTGAGTTTTGTTCCTAAGAATGTTCATGAAAAGTTCAGGTAGCAGTTTAAAGAAGTACAGGAAATTTATTTAGTGAATAAAGGTGTTATCAGGACCTGTCTTACTGAAGAGTGCAACATAGTACCCTTGCTGGAAGTTTGAATGACCTCTTTTTCCAGGAGAGGTAATTAATGAAAAGGACCGCTGTAAAAAATGTGAAGGGAAGAAAGTGATTAAAGAAGTCAAGATTCTTGAAGTCCACGTAGACAAAGGCATGAAACATGGACAGAGAATTACATTTACTGGGGAAGCAGACCAGGCCCCAGGAGTGGAACCAGGAGACATTGTTCTTTTGCTACAAGAAAAGGAGCATGAGGTAATTTCCTTTTTGTTTTATTTTTGCCTCAGAAGATCAGAAATGGGTCTTGTATGCAAGATACAGGTTGGTGATGGTTTTGTTGCTAAGTCGTGTCCGACTGCAACAACGTGAACTGTAGCCCCCCAGGCCTCTCTGCCCATGGGATTCTCCAGGCAAGAATAACTGGAGTGGATTCCCATTTTCTTCTCCAGAGCATCTTCCCAACCCAGGAATCCAACCCGGATCACCTGCATTGCAGGCAGATTCTTTACCTACTGAGCTATGAGGGAAGCCCAAGATACAGGTTAGATCAGTTTGAGTTCTCTGAAGTAGCATTGAATATAGATGAAGTTGTTAAGTGGTTTGGCTGAGTTCATGAGAACTGAGTTGTTTAGTAGACCAGCAAGACAGGTGCTGTCAGAAGCACGGTAGGAGCCCATCTTGGTCCCGGCTCTGCCATTGACTGGCAATGTACTTAAGTAATCCTGTTGCGTCTGTTCCCCCGTTTCCTTGTTTATGAAGATACGGGATTGGACCAGATAATGTAGGCAGCTTAGTTTTCACTGTGAGCTCCTTCGATGGTTGGTGAGTTGGTGACGGTGTCAGTCCTCAGTACTGCTGTGTTGATTTGTTTTACATACTGGGTATCCATGTGAGCTTTTCTTGGAAAAAAAGTTCTGCAGTTTTAAAAACATTGCATTTTAAATTTCTCATTGTCTTTTTGGGGGTAGGGGAGGGCAGGGGCATTTTGTGGCTTGTGGGAGCTTAGTTCCTTGACCAGGAGTTAGACCTGTGCCCACAGCAGTGGAAGTGCCGTGTCCTAACCACATGACTGCCAGGGAACTCCCTGTTTTTAAATTTCTGATTGACTCAGTGTTTTGTCTGTTAATGCAAGGGTCTTCAACCCCTGGACCTTGAGTGAAGCTTTATATACTGCTCCCTATCATTCCCCATGCTTGCATTACTGCCTGAACATTGTTACACCACCTCCACCCCACAGTCCAGGAAGAATTCACAAAACTGGTGCCCGAAAGTTTGGGGACTGCTTTGTTAATGTGCATGGGAAAATGAACTGAGCTAACAGTGTGGCCTGGAGTATGTTATTTTGATTATACCATTGCATCTGTATTTTTTACATGTGCAGTGGAGTATATTATAGACCTTTTCATTCATGAAGAACATGTGTGGAGCTGTGGTGCACACCTAGTTCTTGAATATAGAAGCATTTGACAGAATCCTGGCTTTGTACTTGATTGCCATTTTGAGTTCCTTTGGAAGTCTAGATCACAAGTCAGCCACCTTTTTTAGTTCACAATAAAATTTTCTCCCATATGACGGTGATTTCTACAAATAAATTTTAAAAATTACTAAGAATCCAATAGAGAATAAAGCCATATTGAGATGCAGATTATGGGAATTTGATTAGATTCATTTCTTCACTAGACTGGCTTACTACTACACTAGCCTTTCTCAAGGAATGCTAGTCAAATTTATTGCCTCAGCAAATCTGTGAAAGTGAAAATCTATAAATTGCAATATATCTTTTCCTTTTGTGAATATTGCCAAGCCTACCAATGACAAGGGTCCCTAGATTGCTTTGGGTTTTTTTTAAGGAATAATTTCTAGAATTCTGTCTTATGGGTTGAAATATTCTGTAAGTATATTGGGTTTTACAAAATAGAAATCACTGTTATTAGAGGCAAGAGACTTAAGTTCTGGCTCCCATGTACTACTAGTTTTGGTTTCCCTGGGCTTGGCTTTGCATACTTAAAAACAAAACTCATCCCTTAGAAAGATAGTGTAGAATCAAATGAGATACAGAATAACCTGCTCTTCTTTCTGGGGACTGTGAGGAGGTATGTGGAACCGAATCAACCTCTAAAATTATTGGCTACAGTGGAATTGCATGGAATTTCTAACAAACAGCAGATGCTACTGGTTGTCTAAAGTAGAAAATAGAAGATGATAAAGGCTAGAATGGAAGTTCATCTAGTAAGAGGTCAAAGATTTTTCCTTCTTAGTTTTATTGACTGGTAAAGTAAATTTGAGCCCAAAATGAGATCTAAGCATCTTGTTTAATTTATACCACTGAGAATATTCTTAACCCTCTTAAGAAAACTAGTCAGTGTTTGAACTAGTTCATGAACAAGCTTGTATTTTGCTTGGGGTTTTTTGTTTAAAAACTCTCAACACTTGTAGGAATTGTGAGGCCATGAGATCAGGGTGGGTTCTGTAGCTTGAAACAAAATGTAAATCTTCTGATAAAAAAAATAGTGCAATTTTGAGAGTAATATGTATGCTTGTGTATCATCTTTCAGTGTAGGTATGTGTGTGTGTTGGTGATTTTGCTGTCGTAATGAAGTTGTACAGCAAAGAACCACAGTGGTGGGTAACATTGGGTGATACTAGTCTCTCCTCTATTTTTCAGAAGTTATTTCAGCTTTTAAGTGTTTTATTGTCTGGTTCTTGGTAATCTCATTAGTCTTGTTTTTCAAAAATTTCCTGGCCATACTTGCCTGTTTATTTTCTGTTTGAATTTTAGCATCTAATTGTCTAATCTAACCACCCTTGTTGCTGGCTCCCTCCCCCACAATAACCAACCCTAATACCATTTTTTTTTTAATTAGTTTTAGTTCCTCTATCCAAGAACATAGTATGTCTTCTTGCTCCTTCTAATATTGCTTTAACTAAATGATACTTGGTTAAGGATGGTTCTTGGAACAATGATATAATGAGATGTTCAGAAACACTTCCATTTTACAAATTTGCAAAAGCATTAAAAAGTCCTGCATTAAAGAAACCTTACTTAAATTAATTTTTCCTCCGATTGTAAGAAACACCTCAGTAAACTCAACGTAGGTAATATAAATTCAGTGGTTCTTAAGCTTTAGTATACGTTCGAATCCCCTGGAGGGCTTATTAAAATGACAGATTGCTGGGCCTCACCTTCATAGTTTCTGATGCAGTGGGTATTGGATGGTGCCCAAGAATGTTCATTCCTAACCAGTTTCCTGGTGCTGCTGAGTCTCCTGGTCCAGGACCAATTGTCAAGATAATGGTTTGAGATTAACTTTACTCATAGGTAAGTTTAGGAGGATAGTTTAGGAAAAGAGTCTATCTTTCAGATTTCCTTTCCTAACCAGCCAGCCTTATTCTTTGGAAGAGAGTCTATTGAAAAAAATCTAGGTGACTGTTCACTGCGGTTAGTTTTATTTCAAGTTAAATTTCAAAAGTTAGTATAGATATTTGAAAATTCTAAGAAGCTAAAGTTGTAAGTTGGGCATATGTGAAATTGGATGTATTTTTTTCCTGCATGTTGAATGCTCAGAAACAGTTTTTAAAATGCTTGTTGAATAACCTTTGCATTACATAGTCCATAGGCTTATAGTGCATTAATAAGCCAACTTTCTTTAGCATTTGGTTTACATTCACCTAAGCAAGTTTTGTATCTTAGGTTAGGTAAAACTTGTTCATACTTAAATGAAGTGTTGGGTTTGAGCCCTTTTACTGGTTGAGCTTTTTCAGTTGAGCTTAGGCCTTCCTCTTCCCCTCTTAGAATCATTTCTGGAGGAAATTCCAGGTGAACCTGTTCTACAGAATCCCACTGGGTCTTGTATACTTGGTTCTGTTTTTTAAGCTTCAGCTGTGCCTTATGAGCCATTGTATTCCCAATTCCAATTCTTTTGTGATCGAAGTTTCTAGCATATTACTTGAGAATAGCTAGATTTCCTTATATATATTGATAAATTTAGGGAACTTAGGGATGGTGGCAATTTGACTTTTGCAGTAAATGGTAGAATTAAGGTTTTGAAATTGTTTCAAGTTAAACAGCACAACAGAGCATGCCTCCATAGTTTTGATATTTCTTGTGTGCTTCATTTGTAGGTGTTCCAGAGAGATGGGAATGATTTGCACATGACATATAAGATAGGACTTGTTGAAGCTCTTTGTGGATTTCAGTTCACATTTAAGCACCTTGATGGACGTCAGATTGTGGTGAAATATCCCCCTGGCAAAGTAATTGAACCAGGTAAATCTTGATTTTTGTCTGATCTAAGATTCTATGTAATCTTCTACACTGGGTGACTCTCAAAAAAGCATTTATTATTGAGCACTTGCTTGGGTAAAATTCTTAATATCTTCCCCTATTTATTTACTGAAATAATAGGATGTGTTCGTGTAGTTCGAGGTGAAGGAATGCCACAATATCGTAATCCCTTTGAAAAAGGTGATCTTTACATAAAGTTTGATGTGCAGTTTCCTGAAAACAACTGGATCAACCCAGATAAACTTTCTGTAAGTATTAGGCAACAGATGACTTAAAGTTTAATAATAGTTGTTTCTTTGTCACTTTCCATTTGTTTTGGGTGCTAAGATTAGATCACATCGTTTATTAATTTGAGTGATTGAAGGTCTGGCCTCGTTTTTTAAAGTGGAAATAGCTGCTGTAAAAGTTTATGGGGCCAAGTCGGGACTAGTGAAGGCATAAGCAGACAGCGTGATGTGGGGGTAGGAGGATTGTGACCCTGGAGAGCAGATCTCTTACCCCAGCCTAGCATCTTCTGGTCGTCCATGCAGGAAGACATGTCTAATGTGAAGTTTTCCAGTGTTTACGTGTTAGCGGTTAAATCTGTTTATTGTTTTCTAATCAGTACATGGGTTGCACAAAAGATGTCTAGATTTGGTCTGTGGGTCATCAATTTGTGATCTCTGGCTTAAAGTGCAAAGATTTTAAATGTCAAACGTATACCTTGGATTTTATCAAAAGGGAAATTGATAGCAGATAATAATCTTCAAGCTCATCTTATTTTTGTTCGTTTTAATGAAGGAGTTAGAAGATCTTCTGCCATCTAGACCAGAAGTTCCGAATATTATTGGAGACACCGAGGAGGTAGAGCTTCAAGAATTCGATAGCACTCGGGGCTCAGGAGGCGGCCAGAGGCGTGAAGCCTATAATGATAGCTCTGATGAGGAAAGCAGTAGCCATCACGGACCAGGAGTGCAGTGTGCCCATCAGTGAACTCTGCAGACGGATTGCACAGGGGGAGTTTCTTTCCACATTGGCCTGGTTTGTTTTCTGCAATCCAGCTGGAGCGTCTGGTCAACCCAGATGAACTGATGGACATCTGTTGGTCTATGTGTAACTTTTAAAATTGGTATAGTATCTACAGAGTGTATAATTTAAACTAACCACAAAGCTTTACATCTTCATTTCGACTGTTCTATAGCAGAATAAAGCACTTGAAAGGAAACAAGACTCCCTTTCACACATGGGTTATAAGTTTCAGTCCTGATATCTGTGCTTGATTTTTATCAGTTTTGTGTAGATTTTATGTTTCATATTTTAAATTCAATTCCCACATTGTAAAGTTTGTGTACAGTTTGTCCTGAAGCTTTGTGTTTGGCTGCACCTGCATAAGCTGCTACAAATAGAATAAAGAATTTCATAGCCTGTATCTATCATTTAGATGCATGGGAAAATGGGCTTTGCACACAATGGGTTTGGAGCTGACTGGGAACAATGGAGAAAATATCATTAGCTGAGCTGTGGTTGTAAAGTTTTGGGCGGGGTTGGGGGATGTTTCTTTTTCTTTCTTTCTTTCTCCCCCGCCCCACCTGGTTTTTTTTTTTTGGTGTTTTTTTTTTTTTTTTTTTTTTTGGTTTTTTTTTTTTACCATCTTGTGAAAGGTTTCTGGAACTGAATAATAAAAAGCAGTTGGTGTAAATTACTCTTTGTCTCACATTTTTAGAAAGAACATATTATGAACTGTAAAATCTTTCCTTAAACAAGGACATAATTTGAACTGTAAAATCTATCCTTAAACTGGAGAATGTATCCTAGTTCTGGTTCTTAAACAGTGTTTAAAAACCCATTGGCCTGAAGCTTATGCCTCAGGCTCGTGCCCATTTTATAGTTTCAAAAGACTAGAGAAAGTTTGATACATTGGTAGAAACGGGCTTTATTGGCTTCAATTAATGCTTTGTAGAGTCCAGGACATCTAAGTTATGTAACTCATGTTCCTGAGTATAGGGGCCAAGTTAACCTGGCCTCTGTATTTCCCTACCCCACTCTGTTTAAAAAAATAAGGTAACAGCAAATCAGTATTAGAACCATGTCTACACAGAACCTGTTAAAATGCTCTGTTTTCATTAAATGTTAAGTTAAAGATTCTCTTGTCTCCATTAAGTTGAATATTTGACACTGGCGGAAGCATTGATTACTGTTGTTTTACAGAAAGGTAAGACTCAGGCTGGTATGAGACAAATCAGGTAAAACTACTATGGAAAGGATATATTGCTTTTTCATCTTCTATTATCTTTTCATTCCCAGAGTAGTTATTTTTAGAACACACTTATTTTAGGGAAAAAATAGATCAGTTGTAGAAACGTTTGTAAAAGACCAATGGGAGAAAACTGAAAATTAAACATTTTTAATGTATTATGCCATCCCTGAGCCTGTTTGTAGTACTTGCAGTCTATTTCTAGGTCTTCTAGAACCTGAATGAAAAAAAAAAGGTCCTGACATTGATCAAGGCCTGTGAGGTTTAAATTATTGCCCTATCCACTCTACCTCCATTGCACAAAGACTTTCACAGCCAGCCCGGGCAAGCTGCAACAGCATAGCAGTTTTGTATCCAAGGTTACTTCCCCCACAACACTAAGGGAAAGCAATGCAGTGGCAATGCAAAATTTGTAGCCTTTCCAATAAAGGTTTGTAAAACAGTTGTACAGTGTAGTCTTTCTTTCAGTTCTATCCAGATTTCTGGATTGTAGTAGTGAACTATGTGAAAGTTGCTCAGTCATGTCCTACTCTCTTGTGACCCCATAGACTGTACAGTCCACGGAATTCTCTAGGAATGGGTAGTCGGCTTCAACGGGGGATCTTCCCAACCCAGGGACCGAACCCAGGTCTCCGGCATTGCAGGCAGATTCTTTACCAGCTGAGCCACCAGGGAAGCCCGAGAATACTGAAGTGGGTAACCTGTCCATTCAGGGAATCTTCCTGACCTAGCAATCGAACCAGGGTTTCCTGCATCACGTGGATTCTTTACCAGCTGAGCTACGAGAGAAGGGAAATAAAACCTTGTTAAGGTTATTTCACTGAAGCTACTGGCTCTGTTGTAGAGCGTCTGTTTTAAAGAATAAGCATGTATCATCAGTACAAAGAACCTTTTATAATGGCTTTATTGAAATACAATTCCTATACCTTTAAATCTACTTTTTAAAGAAAACTGCAAGAAATTCCCTGTTCAGTGGTTAGGACTCCATACTTCAGTGTTGGGGTCCTGGCTTCAATCTGTGGACTGGAAACTAAGATCCCACAAGCCACATGGCCAAATAAAAGGTGTGCAGTTCAGTGGGTTTTAGTGTATTCACAGAGATTTGCAACCATCACCACTGATTCCAGAACATTCTCATTACCCCAGGAAAGAAAAGTCTGTTAGTATTTGCTCCACATTCCATTCCCTGTCCCTTTGGTGCAATCTCTAGTTTCTAAGTATTTGCCTGTTTCAGACATTGTCTACAAAATGGAATAAATAGTATGTGGCCATTTGGGACCTTCATTTAGTACGTTACCAGTTGATCCCCGTCATAGCATGTATCCATATTTCATTTTTATAGCAAAATCCTACTCCATTGTATAAAAAAACCAGGTTTGTTCACCCATCCATCAGTTGGTGAACATTTGAATTTTTTCCATTTGGAATAATGCTTCTATGAACATTAACATACAGATTTTTGTGGGGGCATGTTTTTAAGTTCTTTTGCATAAATCTAGGAGTGTAATTAGTGGTTCACGTGGTTTAATCTTTTGAAGCCTGTCAAACTTCCAAAAAGTATGTGCCATTTCACAATACAACAATATTTGAAGACTTCAGTTTTTCCATGTAACAACCAGCATTTGCTGTATTTTAGTATAGCTGTCCTAGTAGGTATAATTTACGTTTGCCTAATGATGTTATATTTTAAACATCATTTCATGTGCTTGCTGACCATTTGTGTTTTGGGAGAAATGTCTATTCAAATCCTTTTCCCATATTTTATTCAATATGTTTTCTTATTTTCTAACGTTTTTCTGGTCCAGGACACCATATTACATTTAGTCATATCTGCATTGGCTCTGCTTGGCTGTAACAGTTCTCAGAGTTTCTTTATTTTTGATTGATGACAGAAAATTTTGAGGAGTCAAGTATTTTATAGAATGAACAATGTAATATTAGTATTGCGGCTAAGTCACTTCAGTCGTGTCCGACTCTGTGCGACCCCATAGATGGCAGCCCACCAGGCTCCCCCGTCCCTGGGATTCACCAGGCAAGAACACTGGAGTGGGTTGCCATTTCCTTCTCCAATGCGTGAAAGTGAAAAGTTAAAGTCAAGTCGCTCAGTCGTGTCCGACTCTTTGCGACCCCATGGACTGCAGCCTACCAGGCTCCTCCGTCCATGGGATTTTCCAGGCAAGAGTACTGGAGTGCGGTGCCATTTCTTCTTGTTACATATGTAAAAGTTGATTCTAATAGTATTAGTTGCAGGAATGAATCAGTGTAATGCCGAAAAGAAACACCTGTTTCTTCTACTCAAAACACTTTGACACTACCAGGAGTTAGACTCCACAGGTTAAGGGCTCAGGTCCCACAAGACTGCCTGGTCTTTAGACACTAATCACAGTTCCAGGTTGTCATTTGTACTGACCAAGTGGTTATAAATCAGGGGTATGCACAACCCTCTCCTCAGTTCAATAATTTGCTAGAATGGCTCATAGAACTCAGGAACACCTACTAGATTAGTGGCTTATTACAAGTGATACAACTCAGGAACAGCCCAACGGAACAGGACATAATCATTGTCCATTGATGACTGAACTGTCTCAGCCCTTCTCCCTTTCCCAGAGGTCTAGGGGTGAGATGGAAAGGTCCAACCTTCTTACCATATTGTTGGTTCCCACTGGTAAGCAACCCCATCATTAACATAAACTCAGGAGTGATTGAAAAGGGCTTGTAATAAATTTAAAAAGATACTCCACTAATTCCTATTGGAAAACTCCAAGGGTTTAGGGAGCTCCGCCAGGAACCAGGGATGAAAACCAAATACATTTTTCTTATTCTATCACAATATCACAGTGTTATTTTGTGAAACACAAAAGCTGCATATTACAAACTCTGTCAAGGCACATGTGTAAAAGTTATTTCTAATAGTTTTGCATGAATGAATCAGTGTGGTATTACTTTGGTAGAAACCTGGCTCCTATCATCTGCCAACTTTCTGCTTAGTTGTTCAATTCTAGTATAAATGAATGGTAATATCCATTGTTAACCCATTCCCACATGGGAAAAAAACTAGGTCAACTAGAGTACAGTGCTAAGCATAGTTTCTTTTGCCTTTAACTTTACAGACTCTATTTTCAAGGTTATTTAGGCCAACACCTTTGCCCCCACCCCCTTCCTTGAGAACTGTTTTGTATGTTTGTAATACAGTTAAATTATGTGCTTGCCTTCTACAAGCATTCTACATTCTATTCTAGGTGCCACCCCACTACCACCTCCCAAATGATTTTTGAAAATCTCCATACAGGGATACCCTGGCTTCCAGTGGTTTCTAGGACTTCACTTTCACACTGAAGACATGTGTTCAGTTCCTGGTTGGGGAACTAAGATCCTGCAAGCTGCACTTCATAGTCAAAAATAAATAAATTCTGGGTTCTTCCCTGGTGGTACAGTGGTTTAGAATCCACCTTCCAAAGCACGGGACGTGGGTTTGATCCCTGGTCAGGGAACTATGATTCCACATGCTGCAACTCGAGAGCTTGCATGCCACAGCTAAGCCTCTGGAGTGCATGTGCCGCAACAAAGCCCACATGCTGCAGCTACAGGAAGCCTGTGCACTGCAGCGGGGAGCCCACGGAGCGCAGCAAAGATCCGACAGCGCCAAACAGTCCAAACCTGCAGTTTAAAACAATTTAGATTTGCTCTCGAAAACCTGCGTACATTACCGGTCGCTCTTTGTGCCGTAAAGTTCAGTATGTTTTGACAAGTGCATAGTGTCCTGTATTTACTATTATGCTATACTGAATTAAAAACTCCTCTGGACTTCACCTATTCAACTCTCCCCACTCCTGAACCCATGACAAACACCTACTGTTTTGCCTTTGCCAAAATTTTATAAAATTAGTCATATCGTATGTAAGCTTTTCAGTCTTTCACTTAACAATATGCTCTTAAGGTGTGTTCATATCTTTTTGTGGCCTAATAGCTCACTTATTATTATTTTTTTATTGGAGGATGATTGCTTTGCAATATTGTGGTGGTCTCTGCCCTACATCGATACGAATCAGTGATAATTACATATATACATGTATCTCCAGTCCGTCAGGAGCCTTCCTCCTCTCCCCTAATCCACCCTTTAGGTCGTCACAGGGTGCCAGGCTGGGCTCCCTGTTACACAGCAGCTTCCTGCTAGTTGTCTGTTTTACACATGATAGTGTATATATATCAATGCTACTTTCTCAATTTGTCTTACTTTTCTTACTATTGCTGAAAAAGATGTCATTATATGGATATATCCGTTTATTTACTCATTGTCAGATATTTGATTTGCAAATGTTTTTCCCATTCCATGGTTGTCTTCACTTTCTTGATAGTCTTTTGAATTTAGCACAAAGTTTTAAAGTTTTCATTAACTCCAGTTTATTTTTTCTTTTGTTACTGACATAAAGTTTTTAACCATAGTGTGTTAAAACTGTGTTTGACACTGGAGATGACCTTCGGTGTTCACTGTGAAACAGTAGCTTCTTTTTTACATACAGCAGTCGTCTAGCTCGGGCTGAGTGTATGTAAGACATTGTAGATCTTATTTGGTGATTGATAATTTATTTGGGAAGTCCATCCCATGAAGGTACTGTTCAACAGTTACATCAATTAGGTCTTGAGTATTTTCCCCCAAGTACTGATTATACCCACTCATTTTCTTTCTTTTTCCTTCTAGTTTTATTGAGATATAATTGACATACAGTACTGTATAAGTTTAAGGTGTGACAACATAATGATTTGACTTCCATACATTATGAAACGATTATTACAATAAGTTTAGTGACCACCCATCATCTCATATAAATAAAAACAGTAAAGAAATGAAAAAAAATAATTTTTTCTTGTGATGAGAACTCTTAGAATTTACTCTCTAAACTTTTATGTAATGTGTAGCTGTGTTAATGGCATTACATCCCTAGTACATTACAACCCCACTACTTATAACTGGAAGTGTGTACCTTTTGAGTGTCTTCATCCAATCCTTTCTCCCCACACCTCTGCCTCTGGTAACCACAGATCTGATCTCTTTGTCTATGAATTTGTTTGGTTTTGAAGTGTAATTGACTTGTAACACCATGTTGCTGCTGCTGCTGTTAAGTTGCTTCAGTCATGTCCGACTCTGTGTGACCCCAGAGATGGCAGCTCACCAGGCTCCTCTGTCCCTGGGATTCTCCAGGAAAGAACACTGGAGTGGGTTGCCATTTCCTTCTCCAATGCATGAAAGTGAAGTCGCTCAGTCGTGTCCAACTCTTAGCGACCCCATGGACTGCAGCCCACCAGGCTCCTCTGTCCATGGGATTTTCCAGGCAAGAGTACTGGAGCGGGGTGCCACTGCCAGTCCCTGGTGTACAATATAGTAAGATGTTTCCATACATTTTGAAATGATCACCATGATAAATCTAGTTGTCATGTGTCACCATACAAAGGTATTACAACATTGTTGTCTATTTCTCACACTGTACGTTTCGTATCTGAAAGTCCATTACCTTCATCTCCTTCATGTGTTTCTCTCATCTCCCGCCCCCTTCCCCTTGGCAACCACCTGTTTGTTCTCTGTATCTCTGATTCTGTATCTGTTTAGTTATGTTTGTTCGTTTGCTTCTTAGATTTCACATACAAGTGGTTGTTGTTGTTCAGTTGCTCGGTTCCGTCCGACTCTTTGTGACCCCATGGACTGCAGCTCACCAGGCTTCCTTGTCCTCCACCATCTCCTGAGCTTGCTCAGACTCGTTAGTCACTGAGGCCGTCCAACCATCTCATCCTCTGTCGTCCCCTTCTCCTCCTGCCTTCAGTCTTTGCACATACTGTATGATTCCACGTGTGGAATCATATGTCTTTTTCTGTCTGGCTTATTTCACTTAGCATAATACCCTCAGGTCCATCCATGTTGTTGCAAATGGCAAGATTTCATCCCTTTTTGTGGCTGAGTAATATTTATATATTTTAATACATATATATACCACAACTTTATTCATTAATATATATTCCATAGAATATGAATACATGTATACCACATCTTTATCTATTCATCAATACATAGGCACTTGGGTTGCTTCCATAGCTTAGCTATTATTCAAAAAATGTTAAATTAACATGGGGTACATATATCTTTTCAAATTAGTGTTTTTGTTTTCTTTGGGAAAATTAATTGCTGGATCATGCATGTGGTAGTTGTATTTTTATTTTTTTGAGAACTCTTCATACAGTTTTCCACAGTGGCTAGTATACTCATTCATCTTCCTGCCTTTCTTTACTTATGCCACACATAGTAAGTTATCCATAAACCTAATCTTCCTTTTCTGGCTTACTAGCTCAGAAGTTTTACAGTCTTTTATTGTTAAGTAAACAAAGTTTATATTAATATAGATAGCTGGAGTTTGATTACAAAAAGATGCATGCTCTCTAATAATCAACACTTCCTGGAATTCCCTGATGAGCCAGTGGCTAGCACTAGGCACTTTCACTGCCAGGGTCTAGGTTCGATCCCTGGTCAGGGAACTAAGATCCCATAAGCTGAGCAACTTGGTCAAAATAATAATAACAGTAAAAACTCCCAAAGTCTTGTGATTGATTCATCTCCAGTTGCAAGGGATTTTAATAAATTCTGAAGCCCACATAATCTGATGCAGGCTTCTAGAGAATGTTGTTAGCATAATTCTTGTCTTTAATTTCTGAAAGTTTAGTTAAATCTCTATCAAAGACAATTGGGTCAAGCTAAAGATGCTAGAAGACCTGACTTCTCAGCTATAGGAAGGAAAGTGCCTGAGAAAGCTCTTTAGCCAGGGTAGGTTAACCTTCCATCAATGATGTACTTTAGTCTGTGTGTGAACAGCTAATTCCTTCTTGTGAACCACAAATTATTGCCTTTGCTGTTATGAATGGCGTACATAACCATTAAAAAATCCTTACAAAACTATGTGACTTAGAAAAATGAGTAATGCAGTGCTCCCATCCAATCCCATGTTTATGAGACTATGAATACAAATAGAGTTGTCTTTATTCTTCAAGATTTTTTAAAATGCATATAGAACCAGTTGGAATTCCCTGGTAGCTCAGCTGGTAAAGAATCCACCTTCAATGCAGAAGACCTGGGTTCTGATCCCTGAGGTGGGAAGATCCCCTGGAGAAGGGAACAGCTTACCCACTACTCCAGTATTCTGGACTGGAGAACTCTGCGGACTATACAGTCCATGGGGTTACAAAAAGTCGGACACGGAGCGACTTCCACTTTCATTTTTTTCATAGAACAAAATCTCCCATCTTTAATCCTCCTCCCAGATGCAGCCGCTTTTACCATTTTCTCATGTGTTTATACAGAAATGGGTTATAACTTATTTTACAACTTTCCTTTGGCCTTATTCCTCCTTTGCCACATTTGCATCTAATACATAAAGATCTATGTCTTCTTTTTATTGATCTCAAAGTTCTATTGTTTGAACCATTATTCATTTTTCTACTGATAAATAATGAGATTGTTTCCAATTATTCATTACAATAATATGCATAACATCTTCATAAATATGTCTGTGCATGCGAACACAATGCACAGATTATAAAGCTAAGCTTCTAATGCAAAGAACCCTGGCACAAAGTAGAACCTAAATAAATATTTTCTAAATGAGTAGTGTGCCTCTTGATCTTCTGAACCATAAGATCTGAAGGATCGAAAATAATGACCTAAATCCCTGAAAAGGAGCTCCAAAATACAATATATCCCTGTTAGTCGAACAGTGTTACACACCAACCATTTCTCAAACTCTTCACCACCAAGGATCTTATGCCGAAATACTATTTTGCTTGCCAAATTAGTCATGATGACCCACATTTTTACTTTATTAAGGTGCAGTTTTCCATCTTGAAGGCTATAATGTAACTTGCAGTAAAACCAAAGCTATAAAATAAGAATGCATATTTAAAACGTCTACTTGAGAGGACACAAGATTTAGTTAAGGAGAAAGCCTTTATAGACCACCTGCTGAGGCGCGACAGGTACTCCTGCAAGGAAACCTCCACTAAAGACAGTCCAGCATGTCTTCAGCCTCAGGTACCAATCCCAGTGCCATTGGGAACTGGACTTTGCCTGTGGGTAACTGGTTTCAGCTGGACTCAAGTCTCTAAGGTTCTGGCCTTGCTCAGGCATCTGAAAGGTGGATTCTACAGAGCTCAACAGATGGTTGAGCTATTTCCTCAAAGGCACCTCTCTTGCCCTCCAAAGCTGATCTCTTGTCTGCAGTGCTCTTCATGACTCTGCAAAGAAGCCATCAATGCGGATGGCTGTGGCTCGACAGGGCAACATGGTGACACCCCAGCCCATTCACCTTCTCACTCTATCAATCCGGGAATGTCTTATTTAAAGCTCCTTAGGTGCTAAGTCCTCTCTCACTTGATCCTAGACATCAGTCCGTGGCTAAGTACCCAGAATGGTCATCCTAGGAAAGACAGGCGGTGTTGGATATTCCCTGTGCATCCCAACAGTCTAGAGACATCCACTATAATGACCTGCTTTGAATACTTCATTTCTTGCTCTCAAAAAAAGGAAAGAGAGAGAGATCCAACTATTGGTTAGGCGCTTGTCTCAGCTGATTGCTTTAGAGATGGGTAAGTTCGAGGATCAAGGATGAAGAAACAGTGGTCCGCTGGCCATCACTCCTTTAGAAACCCTCTGACTCCTCAATTTGAGAATGGCTTTGGCCTCAAAAAGTTTGTTCACAGAGCTTCCTTGTTCTTTGTATTTATTCACAGAGGACTATTGACTACATTTTTTCAACACAAGATTCCTCAAATTATGTAATGTTTGGTCCATGTATAATCTTTAGAATGCCTTTGCCAATGGTATACATTTTTGTCTGACCAAGGCATTTCAGAACAAGTTGATTAACTTTCTGCCTACACTGATTAGTATACATTTGCATCTAAGACACCCTGTGATTGCAATGAACAAAAAAAATACAGTTGTAAGAAGGAGTGAGGAACATCTGAAGGAGGGAGAGTCCACAATATATAATATATTGTATTGTTGAAGTTCCAAGAGTCTCGATCCATGAACAATCATGGGTCCAGGGGTCTGCCTGTTAAGAGTTGACACAAAGCAATCAATGCATATAAAGAAGCAAAACTTCAGCACACAAGCTTCCCAGTGTGACCTTTACACTTTTTTAAGGTCTTGAATTTGAACTCCTCATATAGTAGATCCACAAGGAGAAAGAACTTTTCCTTGTTCTGTCCACGTAGACTAGATTCCAGGCTGCTGCTGCTGCTGCTGCTGAGTCGCTTCAGCTGTGTCCGACTCTGTGCGACCCCATAGATGGTAGCCCAGCAGGCTCCCCCGTCACTGGGATTCTCCAGGCAAGAACACTGGAGTGGGTTGCCATTTCCTTCCCCAATGCGTGGAAGTGCAAAGTGAAAGTGAAGTCGCTCAGTCGTGTCCGACTCTTTGCGACCCCATAAATTGCAGCATGCCAGGCCTCCCTGTCCATCACCAACTCCCAGAGTTCACTCAGACTCATGTCAATCGAGTCTGTGATGCCATCCAGCCATCTCATCCTCTGTCGTCCCCTTCTCCTCCTGCCCTCAATCCCTCCCAACATCAGGGTCTTTTCCAATGAGTCAGCTCTTCGCAGAGGCGGCCAAAGTACTGGAGTTTCAGCTTTAGCGTCATTCCTTCCAAAGAAATCCCAGGGCTGATCTCCTTCATAATGGACTGATTGGATCTCCTTGCAGTCCAAGAGACTCTCAAGAGTCTTCTCCAACACCACAGTTCTTGTTTCATATTTCAGCTTTCTGTGATGACAGTACAAACAACACTTATTAAAAAGCAACCATTTAAAAAATTAGAAATCCTTTGATTTACACACTTTTTCTTAGGAACGTAGACTGCATTCAGTGACTAAATGTGAAATCTGATGAATTGAGCAAAGGTCTAAAGACAAATAAGGGTTTGCAAGTTTTTAGCAGCTTGATGATTTTTTAAGAATTCTTCTTAAGAATTTGTTAGCTGAAGTATTTTAGGGCAGAAAAACATTATGAGGGAAAATCCTTCATCTTTAAGAGAGAGACAGAGACATGAAGACTGAAAATCAGACACAGAGCAAATGAAAGAGATTGATTTCCATAATCAAATACTAGTCCGGTACATCACTATCTCAAGGTTACCCAGGGGACCCCTACTCCTCACTCAAAAATCACATTCCTGCTTTTAAACAAAACTAGCCCCAGCCTCACTTACTGCTCTGATGAACCGGGCAGCAGTTGTGGATAGCTGTGGCTGCACCATTTCCTCCTCCAAGTTCCCTTTACTAAAAAGTAAGCTGAGTGTTTGAGCATCTGTAGACCATATATGTGTATATATATACATATGAAACTCTTTCCCCCTAGTGTTTCCTTATGTGTACACTAACATATGCTTTGCCTGCAGCAATAGGAACTTAACTCCAGCTAACTTGGCCAAAAGGGAGACTTTATTGGCTCTTAGGATCCAATAAATTAGATAACCAAGCCACAGGAACAGCGGGGATGTAGCTGGGGACACTGAAAGCAACTGAGGCAAAAGGGCAAAACCCATGAAGGCCTTTGGACTGTGAATTCTCATCCCTAATTCTCTCTGAACGTCATTTTTGTTGTCTCATTAATGAGCATCTTCTATGAGACAAGACCCATGTTTACCTTTAGGGCTTGAGTTTTCTTTTATAAAAATAATTTAGCCTTTCAAGAATTAGACTCTGGGTTTCAAATTGGACAATCCTGGGAATGGATTTACCCACCTGCAGTCCAGGGGTTGCAGAATCACCTTAGAAGGCGCGGACTCACTTTAGAGTGAGAGAATCCTCTTGATGTGGGGGGAGAATATTCCCAGGACAGGATGAGTCTGATCAGACAGTACCGAGATGTCCACTACTGCCCTATGCATAGCGATTGCAATTCTACTTCAATTTAAAAGTGGATCTTAGATGACTTTTCAGGCCAGTACCTACAGATGTACTAATCTGGATTAACAGTTGCATGACATTCTTTTGGAGGGATACACAAATCCTTCATTAGTGAGTGTGTAAGTTTCTCCCCTCTTTTGCTCTGGCCAACAATGCTGGCATGAACATTCTTGAACACAGTCATAGAAAAGTCAATTAACTACCAAGTTAAGAAGAAAAAAGGGGGAATTTTATTCAAGCCAAACTGAGGATTATAACCTGGAAAGCAGATTCTCAGAAAGCTCTGAGAAACTTTGTACCTGCTAGAAGTTGAAGATGCAATCATATACATTTTTGATACAAAAGAACTGTGAGGATGTACCTGGGAACTTTGAAAATGACATGATATTTTACATAAAGTTCACCAAGGATACAGAGCTCTTATACAAAGTGAGCAGCAAGTCATGGTGACCCCTTACTGACCCCCTACAGATCTGGGAAAGAACATTATTATTTTAAGAAGTTACATTGCTAGTATCAGAAGGCAGGGGAGAGAAAAGATCTTTCCAGCTGAGCCTGCACTCCCATCTTTGAGGAGCTCTAGTTAATGTGTAATGAGATACACACTGCACATCAGGGAAGGAGGAGGAGGTCCAAACAAACACAGAGAGAATTTTGTTTAATTTTTCTTCTCCTGCCTTAAAATAGAAATTTTACTTCATATATATATACACACATCTTTCACAAGTGGGAAAATGTCCAAGGATAAATTCCTAGAGGTGAGATTTCTGGATCAAGGGATGCATCTATTTCCTGCTAATAAGTTTTGTTGAGTTATAATTTACTTGCAGTGAAATACACAGATTGTAAGTGGACAGCTCTCTAAGTCTGGACAAATGAACACAGCAGTGTAACCCACAGTCCTGTAGAGACATGAAACAGGAAACTTTTGCTCCAGGCTATGATGGATTAACAGGCACTAGATTTACTCAGAACGTGGAGGAACAACCCCACGTCCGAGGTTAGGGGCGGCTGCCAGGAGGAGCTACCACACGCCCGAGGAGCGGCGGCTACGCGGGCGCAGGAGGGCGAGAGGAGCTACTCTATGTTCAAGGAGGGGCAGCCATGAGGAGATACCCCTCGTCCAAGGTAAGAGAAACCCAAGTAAGACGGTACCTGTTGCAAGAGGGCATCAGAGGGCAGACACACTGAAACCATAATCACAGAAAACTAGTCAATCTGATCACATGGACCACAGCCTTGTCTAACTCAGTGAAACTAAGCCATGCCGTGTGGGGCCACCCGAGACAGACGGGTCATGGTGGAGAGGTCTGACAGAATGTGGTCCACTGGAGAAGGGAATGGCAAACCACTTCAATATTCTTGCCTTGAGAACCCGTGAACAGTATGAAAATGCAAAATGATAGGACACTGAAAGAGGAACTCCCCAGGTCAGTAGGTGCCCAATATGCTACTGGAGGTCAGTGGAGAAATAACTCCAGAAAGAATGAATGGATGGAGCAAAAGCAAAAACAATACCCAGTTGTGGATGTGACTGGTGATAAAAGCAAGCTCCGATGCTGTAAAGAGCAATATTGCATAGGAACCTGGAATGTCAGGTCCATGAATCAAGGCAAATTGGAAGTGGTCAAACAGGAGACGGCAAGAGTGAACGTCGACATTCTAGGAATCAGCGAACTAAAATGGACTGAAATGGGTGAATTTAACTCAGATGACCATTATATCTACTACTGTGGGCAGGAATCCCTTAGAAGAAATGGAGTAGCCCTCATAGTCAATGAAAGAGCCCGAAATGCAGACTCTTGGATGCAATCTCAAAAACGACAGGATGATCTCTGTTCGTTTCCAAGGCAAACCATTCAATATCACAGTAATCCAAGTCTATGCCCCAACCAGTAATGCTGAAGACGCCAAAGTTGAAAGGTTCTATGAAAACCTACAAGACCTTTTAGAACTAACACCCAAAAAAGATGTCCTTTTCATTATAGGGGACTGGAATGCAAAAGTAGGAAGTAAAAAAAGCCTGGAGTAAGAGGCAAATCTGGCCTTGGAGTACAGAATGAAGCAGGGCAAAGGCTACTAGGTTTTGCCAAGAGAATGCACTAGTCATAGCAAACGCCCTCTTCCAACAACACAAGAGAAGACTCTACACATGGACATCACCAGATGGTCAACACCAAAATCAGATTGATTATATTCTTTGCAGCCAAAGATGGAGACGCTCTATACAGTCAACAAAAACAAGACCAGGAGCTGACTGTGGCTCAGATCATGAACTCCTTATTGCCAAATTCAGACTTAAATTGAAGAAAGTAGGGAAAACTGCTAGACCATTCAGGTATGACCTAAGACAAATCCCTTATGATTATACAGTGGAAGTGAGAAATATATATATATTTTTAACTTTACAATACTGTTTTGGTTTTGCCATACCTTGACATGAATCCACCACAGGTGTACATGAGTTCCCAACCCTGAACCCCCCTCCCACCTCCCTCTCCACATCATCTCTCTGGGTAATCCCAGTGCACCAGCCCCAAGCATCCTGTATCCTGTATCGAACCTAGACTAGCGATTCATTTCTTACATGATAGTATACATGTTTCAATGCCATTCTCCCAAGTCATCCCACCCTCTCCCTCTCCCACAGAGTCCAAAAGTCTGTTCTTTACATCTGTGTCTCTTTTGCTGTCTCGCATACAGGGTTATCATTACCATCTTTCTAAATTGCATATATATGTGTTAGTATACTGTATTGGTGTTTTTCTTTCTGGCTTACTTCACTCTATATAATCGGCTCCAGTTTCATCCACCTCATTAGAACTGATTCAAATGTATTCTTTATAATGGCTGAGTAATACTCCATTGTGTATATACCACAGCTTTCTTATCCATTCATCTGCTGATGGACATCTAGGTTGCTTCCATGTCCTGGCTATTATAAACAGTGCTGCGATGAACATTGGGGTACACGTGTCTCTTTCGATTCTGGTTTCCTTGGTGTGTGTGCCCAGCAGTGGGATTGCTGGGTCATAAGGCAGTTCTATTTCCAGTTTTTTAAGGAATCTCCACACTGATCTCCATAGTGGCTGTACTAGTTTGCATTCCCACCAACAGTGTAAGAGGGTTCCCTTTTCTCCACACCCTCTCCAGCATTTATTGCTTGTAGACTTTTGGATAGCAGCCATTCCGACTAGTGTGAAATGATACCTCATTGTGTTCTTGATTTGCATTTCTCTGATAATGAGTGATGTTGAGCGTCTTTTTATGTGTTTGTTAGCCATCTGTATGTCTTCTTTGGAGAAATGTCTGTTTAGTTCTTTGGCCCATTTTTTGATTGGGTCATTTATTTTTCTGGAATTGAGCTGCATAAGTTGCTTGTATGTTTTTGAGATTAGTTGTTTGTCAGTTGCTTCATTTGCTATTATTTTCTCCCATTCCAAAGGCTGTCTTTTCACCTTGCTTATAGTTTCCTTTGTTGTGCAGAAGCTTTTAATTTTAATTAGATCTCATTTGTTTATTTTTGCTTTTATTTCCAGTGTTCTGGGAGGTGGATCATAGAGGATCCTGCTGTGATTTATGTCGGAGAGTGTTTTGCCTATGTTCTCCTCTAGGAGTTTTATGGTTTCTGGTCTTACATTTAGATCTTTAATCCATTTTGAGAAATAGATTTAAGGGACTAGATCTGATAGAGTGCCTGATGAACTATGGGCGGAGGTTCGTGACATTGTACAGGAGACAGGGATCAAGACCATCCTCATGGAAAAGAAATGCAAAAAAGCAAAATGACTGTCTGAGGAGGGCTTACAAAGAGCTGTGAAAAGAAGAGAAGCAGAAAGCAAAGGAGAAAAGGAAAGATATAAACATCTCAATGCAGAGTTCCAAAGAATAGCAAGGAGAGATAAGAAAGCCTTCCTCAGCGATCAATGCAAAGAAATAGAGGAAAACAACAGAATGGGAAACTGGAGATACCAAGGGAATATTTCATGCAAAGATGGACTCGATAAAGGACAGAAATGGTATGGACCTAACAGAAGCAGAAGATATTAAGAAGAGGTGGCAAGAATACACAGAAGAACTGTACAAAAAAGATCTTCATGACCAAGATAATCACGATGGTGTGATCACTCACCTAGACCCAGACATCCTGGAATGTGAAGTCAAGTGGGCCTTAGAAAGCATCACTACGAACAAAGCTAGTGGAGGTGATGGCATTCCAGTTGAGCTGTTTCAAATCCTGAAAGATGATGCTGTGAAAGTGCTCCACTCAATATGCCAGCAAATGTGGAAAACTCAGCAGTGACCACAGGACTGGAAAAGGTCAGTTTTCATTCCAATCCCTAAGAAAGGCAGTGCCAAAGAATGCTCAAACTACCGCACAATTGCACTCATTTCACACTCTAGTAAAGTAATGCTCAAAATTCTCCAAGCCAGGCTTCAGCAATATGTGAAGCATGAACTTCCAGATGTTCAAGCTGGTTTTAGAAAAGGCAGAGGAACCAGTGGTCAAATTGCCAACATCCACTGGATCATGGAAAAAGCAAGAGAGTTCCAGAAAAACATCTATTTCTGCTTTATTGACTATCCCAAAGCCTTTGACTGTGTGGATCACAATAAACTGTGGAAAATTCTGAAAGAGATGGGAATACCAGACCACCTGACCTGCCTCTTGAGAAACCTATATGCAGGTCAGGAAGCAACAGTTAGAACTGGACATGGAACAACAGACTGGTTCCAAATAGGAAAAGGAGTACGTCAAGGCTGTATATTGTCACCCTGCTTATTTAAATTCTATGCAGAGTACATCATGAGAAATGCTGGGCTGGAGGAAGCACAAGCTGGAATCAAGATTGCCAGGAGAAATATCAATCACCTCAGATATGCAGATGACACCACCCTTATGGCAGAAAGTGAAGAGTAGCTAAAGAGCCTTTTGATGAAAGTGAAAGAGGAGAGTGAAAAGGTTGGCTTAAAGCTCAACATTCAGAAAACTAAAATCATGGCATCTGGTCCCATCACTTCATGGAAAGTCGATGTGGAAACAGCAGAAGCAGTGTCAGACTTTATTCTTTTGGGCTCCAAAATCACTGCAGATGGTGATTACAGCCATGAAATTAAAAGACGCTTACTCCTTGGAAGGAAAGTTATGACCAACCTAGACAGCGTATTAAAAAGCAGAGACATTACTTCGCCAAGAAAGGTCCCTCTAGTCAAGGCTATGGTTTTCCAGTGGTCATGTACGGATGTGAGAGTTGGACTGTAAAGAAGGCTGAGCACCGAAGAATTGATGCGTTTGAACTGTGGTGTTGGAAAAGACTCTTGAGAGTCCCTTGGACTGCAAGGAGATCCAACCAGTCCATTCTAAAGAAAATCAGCCCTGGGTGTTCTTTGGAAGGACTGATGCTAAAGCTGAAACTCCAAAACTTTGGCCACCTCATGCGAGGAGGTGACTCATTGGAAAAGACTCTGATGCTGGGAGGGATTGGGGGCAGGAGGAAAAGGGGATGGCAGAGGATGAAATGGCTGGATGGCATCACCGACTCGATGGACATGAGTTTGAGTGAACTCCAGGAGTTGGTGATGGACATGGAGGCCTGGCGTGCTGCAATTCATGGGGTCGCAAAGAGTCGGACACGACTGAGCAACTGAACTGAACTGAGATTTACTCAACTGTTTTAAACAACTAAAACCTGGGGAATGGGGAAACACATGAAACGATAGTTTCAGACAATGGACAACAGGCAACACCAGACAGTGTTCCCTGGCAGGGAGCAAATGAAGGAGCCCTAGCTGTGAAATTGCTGCCTCTTGAGGCAGGTGTGTGTTTGACTTTGTAAGAAGCCACCCGTTTTCCAAAGTGATTGTATCACCCCTGAGATTTTGGTTGCTCCGTGCCTTCAGCATTTGGGACTGTCAATCTTCTTTAACTTAGTCACCTCAGTGGCATCTCAGTGCTTTTAATTCACGTTCCTTTCCGTCACTGATGACGTTGGGCTTTTTCCCACGTCCTCATTGGCCATTTGTATATCTTCTTCTGTGAAGTATCTGTTCCAATCTTTCCCCTGTTTTTCAGTTGGGTTGTTTCTCTGATTGTTGTTGACTTTTAAAATAGCTGTATTTGTTTTGTTTTTTGGTGGGGGTCTGCTGGGTTTTGTTGAGGTGGCTGGGCTTTCTCTGGTTGCGGGCGGCAGGGGCTACTCTTCACTGCAGGGTGCGGGCTTCCCACTGCGGTGGCCTCTCTTGCTGTGTCTCACGGGCTCTAGAGAACGTGGCCACAGCAGTGGCACACAGGCTTAGTCTCTCCATGGCATGTGGGGTTGAGCTGGTGCTTCCTGGTTCCTGGTTCCTGGTTCATTGCAAGGCAGTTTCTTAATCACTGGACCACCAGGGAAGGAGCTATTATTGACTTTTGAAGTTTTTTATGTACTCTTGCTACAAGCCTTTTATGAGATTTATGTTCTGAAAATATATTTTCCCAGCACGTGACTTGTCTTTTGTTTCTGAATCATGTCTTTTTAAAAAGCAGAAGTTCTTAATTTTGATGTGGTTCAATTTATCAATTTTCCTTTTTATATTTGTGTCTTTTTGTCCTAAGAAATGTTTATATCATAAGTCGCAAAGATTTTCTCTTATGTTTTCTTCTAGAAGATGTATCATTTTAGCTCTTAAATTTAGGTCTGTGATCCACCCCAAATTTTGCATATGTATGAGGTAGGAGTTGAAGTTCATTTGTTTCCCCATGTGGATACCCAGACATTGCAGCACCATTTGTTGAAGAGACTCTCTTTCTTACTGGATTGCTTTAGTATGCTTGTCAAAAATTATTTCATCAATACAGATGTATCAAATACATATACGTGTGTGTGTGTGTGTGTGTGCAGTCTCTTACGCCAAAGTGATAAATGTATGTGGTTCTATTTCTGGACTCTATTCTGTTCTTTATTTTTGTCTTTCCTTAAAGTAATACATACTGTCTTGATTACTGAGGTTTTAAAGTAGGCATGTGTATATTTAATGTTGATTGTGCCAAGATGCCCTCTCCCCAAAATGGTACAAACTCACACTCTTATCAACAATGTATCACTGTTGCCTCTCCCACTCTTATCAGCATAAGCACCATCAACCTTGTAAACCATGAAGCCATGTCTTACTGCTGGTTCCCCATCACCAAGCACTGTGCCTGGCACACAGCTGCCCAGCCAGCGCAGGATGAATGGCAGGAGTCGTTAGCATTTCCAAGAGTGTTGCCAACATTTATTCAGCTGCCTTGGTAGGCAACAAAGATGAGATGATCAAGCTAAACTCCAGACAAATGAAAGTCCAAAAGATTTTGTCACTAGAATTAAGGTGGAATAATAACAACAAAAATAACAGCAAAACCTTACACAGCATTTCTGCACAAGCCTGTGTCTTTGTCACGGCTCAGTTGTCACACATGCATTCCAAGCAGTCAGAGGACAAGACGGGAAGAAAAGGGACCCAGGACAGGCAAGGAAAGTCCCCAGCAGCTTCCACATGATACTACGATGATGACCCATTAAATTCATGGCCACACATGAACTGCCAAGCCTGGGGAATGTAGGTTTGACTTACCCAGTTCTTGACTTCTCAAGTTTGGCTTTCTGTCTGTACAAACAAAAGAATTCTAATTTATACACTCTAAATCCTGGAGTGGGGCTTTGGCCCAAAAAGTGTATCGTGATACTGACTCAAATAACTGGGGGGATTTTGTTTTAAAGTTTTAAGGTGGAAATGGCAAATAGCAGCTTGCTTTAGTCATGAAGGGGAAAAGGCCCACAAAGTTCCTTTTGAGAGAGGACCCAACCCCAAATACCAGTTCCTAACTGGTGCCAGCAGGTCAAGATGAACCTGCACCAAGAAAAAAAATGTCCAGTTACATTAGAGTTGTGAAAAGAGTTCTGTTTTGTTTTTTCAATTGGACCTACCTCATGAAGATTAAAAGATGCTTGCTCCTTGGAAGAAAAGTTGTGACCAACCTAGATAGCATATTGAAAAGCAGAGACATTACTTTGTCAGCAAAGGTCCATCTAGTCAAGGCTATGGTATTTCCAGTGGTCATGTATGGATGTGAGAGTTGGACTATAAAAAAAGCTGAGCACTGAAGAATAGATGCTTTTGAATTGTGGTGTTGGATCAGACTGTTGAGAATCCCTTGGACTGCAAGGAGGTCCAATCAGTCCATCCTAAAGGAAATCAGTCCTGGGTGTTCTCTGGAAGGACTGATGCTAAAGCTGAAACTCCAGTACTTTGGCCACCTCATGCGAAGAGTTGACTCATTGGAAAAGACCCTGATGCTGGGAGGGATTGGGGGCAGGAGGAGAAGGGGACGGCAGAGGATGAGATGGCTGGATGGCATCACCAACTCGATGGACATGAGTTTGAGTGAACTCCGGGACTTGGTGATGGACAGGGAGGCCTGGCATGCTGCGATTCATGGGGTCGCAAAGGGTTGGACACGACTGAGTGACTGAACTGACTGAACTGAACCTCATGAAGAATCCAGTGTAACTGGACCCAGTGCAATTTTATTTCAGAAAATGTGTGACTGAAAAAATAAAGGTTACCACTGACCAAAAAAATAACCAAATAACTAACCTGTGTACTTTGTCTAGCAGAATATGTTCAGCAGTGCTGGGAAAGAGTCCTCACTTCCTCTGCATGTCATTTTCATACTGTATCTGGTGTGCCAAGAGTGTAATTTTCCCCTTGATTTAAACATGTATTGAACATGTATCTTATCAGCACTGCTCTAAAAATTAATCAGACTATCAAAGAAAGTAATCAATAAATAAACTACTTGCCGTGAGCTATACTCAGTTACACACACATGCACGCAAACCCCCACATTTTCCTGTTCGGTGCTCACAGTCATCCCATTACTCCACAAATGGGTGCTATTAGCCCTGTTTTGCAGATGGCAACAATGAGGATGAGTGATCTCACAGCTGGGAAGTGCTAGAGCCAAGGCCAAGGTGTGTACCATGATCTGCTGAGCTCTGAACTCTGCCTCAGGGACAAAGTCCCTGGAGGTTCATGGACAACACCTACTCCTGAGCATGTTCCACAATAAGCCATGACACAGAGCCAGGGAGGGGAATCCCCTCTCTATGCACAGATGTATTATGCGGCCTTATTTTTAAAAACCAAGAACTGTATGTAATCTAAATGTTTACGTGTGTAGCTAACCAATAGTTACTATGGCTATTTATCCATAGAACTGATGAAGTAGCCATCCAAACTGCTCATCAGGCACTTTAATCATGTTCTAATGTTGAAGGGGGAAAAATTAGGATCCAAACACACAGCCATATAAAAATACTTTCAGGAAGAGGACAGTAAGGAATGTTAGGGGAATTCCCTGGCAGTCCAGTGGCTGGGACTCTGCTCTATCATTGCTGAAGGCCCAGGTTTGATCCTGGTCCCAGCCCTAGGATCCCAAAAGCCAAGCAGCACAGCCAAAGAAAATGAATGTCAGACTTGATTAATTCTGGAGGATTATAGGAGATTTTAAAAATTTCTTCCATTATTTTATTTTCTAGTTTTTCCACATGAATATCTTTACTTTGATAATCAGAATATTTTTTGTTTTAGACTTATTTAATGTATACTTCTGTGCACTGACCTAAGCATCACTAGGATTCTGGATGTTTTTACAGTTTTGAAACTGAATATCGTCAAAAGGACTTCAGGGTTATGCACTCAGAGCAAAGACAGACAAAACTGGGGAGGAGACAAAAGAAATCATGAGAGTCAACCCTTCATATTTATGAACTGAACCAACCTCAGATAAAAATAAGTTTTTTTCTAGAAAATTCCAAAAAGCAAAAGTTGAATTTGTCACACACCAGCAACTATTTACGTTGTATTTACAACTATTCACATAGCATTTACATTGTATTAAGTATTATGAGTAATGTAGAAATGCTTTAAAGTATATGGGAGAATACATGTAACATATTCAAATACTGTACCATTTTATATAAGAGACTTGAGCATCCCCAGATTTTTGGTATCCTAGGGGATTTTGGATGGTGGAACCTGGTAGGCTACAGTCCATGGGGTGGCAAAGGGTCGGACATGACTGAGCAACTTCACCAGGGTATTTTGCAACCAATCCCCCTTGGATACCAAGGGATGACTCTATATCTTCTAATCTTTTTAGTGATCGATTTTTAAAAATTATAGTTAATTTACAATATTAGTTTCAGGTGGATAGCATAAAGGTTCAGTATTTTTATAGATTATACTCCATTAAAAATTATTACAAAACAATGGCTATAGTTCTGTCTGCAGTACAGTATATCCTTGTTGCTTATCTATTTTATATGCGGTAGTTTGTATCTCTTAATCCCATACTCCTATCAAGTCCTTTCCCCTACCCTCTCCCAGCTGGTAACCAGTAGTTTGTTTTCTATTTTTATTTTGCTATACACATTCACACATTTATATGTATATATACCATATCTTCTCAAGCCAGTCATCTTATCATGGGCATTTGGGCTGTTTCCATGTCTTGGCTATTGTAAACAGTGCTGTAATGAACATTGGGGTACTTGGGGTACATGGATGTTTTTGAATTAGTGTTTTCATTTTTTTTTCAAATATTATATCTAGGAGTGGGATTGTTGGATCATATGGAAGTTCTATTTTTAGTTTAGTTTTTCTTTTGGCTAGGCCACACATCTTGCAGGATTGGACCTATAGCAGTGAAAGCACTGAATCCTAACCACTAGATCACCAGGAAATTCCTATTTTTAGCTTTTTGAGGACCCTCCACACTGTTTTCCATAGTGGCTGCACCCATTTCCATTCCCACCAACAGTGTGCAAGTGTTCTCTTTTCTCCATACCCTCTCCAGCATTTGTTATTTGTAGACTTTTTGATGATAGCCATTCTGACCAGCGTGAGATTTTTTTTCTTCTTGCTTTTAGCAACATAGCGAGCATCTTTTTATGTACCCGTTGGCCATCTGTATATCTTCTTTGGAAAAATGTCTATTCAGGGTTTTTGCCTATTTTTGAGGCTTTTTGTTTTTTACATTGAACTGTATGAGCTGTTTATAGATTTTGGATATTAACCCCATGTTGGTCAAGTGATTTGCAAATATTTTCTCCCATTCAGTATGTTGTCTTTTCATTTTGTCAGAGGTTTCCTTTGCTGTGCAAAATCTTTGAAGTTTAATTAAGGCCTATTTCTTTTCCTTTGGGAGACATATCCAAAAAAATTATTGCTATAATTTATGTCAAAGAATGTACTGCCTATGTTCTCTTCTAGGAGTTTTATGGCTTCAGGTTTTACATTTAGGTTTTTAATTCATTTTGAGTTTATTTTTGTATATAGTGTGAAGGAGGAAATGTTCTAATCTTGCCGTTTTACGTTTTCTCCTGAATCACTTACTGAAGTGACTGTCTTTTTTTCACTGTACATTCTTGCCCTTTTGTCATAGATTAATTGACTGTAGGTATGTGGGTGTCTCTTTTTTTTTTTCAGTAGGACAATGAAATCTCAATAGGAAACTCTAGCTGACCTGTTCCTCTTAAGTAAAAGAACTGGTTGAGTACCTAGCATTAAGTTTCATCTTTTCCTTTTTCTTGAAGAGTCTCCTGGCTCGGTGGCAGGAGGAAGGCTAAAAGGAAGACCTCAGAAGGCATTGTGGAAAGAGTAGAGGTGGGTAGAGGCACCCCAACTCGGTAGAGAACAGAATCAGCCTCTCCCTCCTATGCATCACCCGTATACTTCTATTAAGGCCAGCACCACTAGGCGGGTGGGATTTGAGCAATGAACCATTCGGTGGCCATTCCATCCATAGGTTTTTTGAGGACAGTGACCACCTCTTATTAGCTTGATTCCCCATTCCCTAACAGTCTGTGGACTTATGCTAGGTCCTTATCAAACATTCAAAAGCTTTCTAGATGTGGTTAGAGCAAACACTATACCAAAATAATTTAGAGCAGGGGTCCCCAGCCCCCAACCTGTTAGGAACTCGGTCACACAGCAGGTGAGTGGTGGGTGAGGGATGATGTTTCATCTGCCGCTCCCCACAGCTTGTATTATCGCCTGAACCATCCATCCCCACCATCTCTTGCATTACCGCTTGAACTTTCCCTCCCTCACCACACATCTGTGGAAAAAGTGTCTTTCACAAAACCAGTCCCTAGTGACAAAGAACTACTGACCTAGAATAACTGTATCTCCCAATCTTTGTCTATTTAATAAACCCTTTGCATAATACACTACACAAAGTTCGCTCACCAGACAAGATGTACACTTCCTGAGGTATGTGTGCAAGCACAGTGTGTGTGTGCAGAGCATCTCAGTCCCCTGTGTTATCAACTAGTAACGACTTTCAACCTGCCTGCAACACACCTCCCCCAGCTTCCCTCTAAAGAGCCACCTGTGGTAAATGACGTTTGTGGGTGCAGCATCACCTCCATCCCTCATTCCTATGGGGAGCAACTTCTCCAAAGGCCCTCATGAGGCTGGCAATTCTAGGCCCTTCTCTACCTCTGCTCATACACAGGGCCAGCCAAAGCACGCTATTCTCAAAGGCCACAGCTACTGTTCAGGGAAGGGCATGTGAACCAAGGCAGAGCCCTCCTATGAGATTTTTCAATAGAGCCAGACAGGCAGGCAGGCTTTGCACATAACCGTGTACATCAAAACTAAAGTCAGCATCCCTCCAGGATTTCAATAAATTCCTTTTACATGACCCAATAAATTCTCTTCTGCTTAAGCTACTTTCAGTAAGTTTCCAAGCCTTCCACTCGAAAGTATCTTACTTTTAAAAACATATATATATTTCCAGACTTTCTTTAAAAAAGAAGTTTCAGTTTTAAGTGAAAAATAAAGTTTTGAATTCCAGCACCACACATTAAAACTGATATGGGTCTGGGAAAGCCTGGGGCAATGAATGAAACCCCTTGTCTGGGCAGCTGCTCCTCACCTCCCCCCGCCCCCCGCCTCAGGGCTGCTTCTCCAGCTCCCCCTGCCTGCTTGGGCTCCCCTGCTGCCTGCGAAGCTGCTGCTAGTTCGTTTCACTCCCATGAGAAAATCAAGGTCTGTTTTCATTTGAACAGCATTCTATTTTAAAAGAATACATGAGCAATATAAAGCAGCCCAGGGTCCTTAGCGTTGACACCTAAGAAGAAATGGAAACTGAAAGGCTATGACTTAGAAACATAAGAGTGAAGGCGTGCAATTAGTGACGTCCATTTGATATTTAAAATACAAAGAAAGTTAAACACAGTCACCATTTTGGACATATATTTTATTGTTTAGAAATTTCCATCAGAGCCATCATGAAGTACCTTTGTCAGGAGATGCCTATGAGAATCCAGACTGGAAAACGGGCATGTAGGCCTGTCAGCTCTTCCTGCAAATTCACAAACATGGGGACAACCGGTCTGGCCACAAGGTGTAAGGTCATGGACCACCACAGTATAGCCCAGCATCCCCCCAACTCCCGTGCAGACCTAGATGAACAGCAGAAAACTTTACAGGTATAGATTTTGTGCAACCTCAAATGACAAACAACTTACTCTGGTGGTGCCCAAATAAGACACCGCAATCTGCAGAAAATCAAATTATCATGATCAGAGTTTCTACCTGAATCAAGTTAACCTCCTAAACCAACTAGCTGACCTTATTAAGAATTTACTTATTTTTAAAAGCAAACCAAATGTATATGGCATCTTTTTTAAAAAATCATGTAAACGTTGCAAAGTTTTTAGGGGTTACTTATAATCTGAAGAGATTCATTTAAAAAAACTACTGGACTTGTTAAAACTACAAATACTAACCCCAACTCCCCCCATGAAAAAAGCAATTGTTACAAAAATATAGAAAATATACTAGCTTCTACTATTTAACCTTTTCACCAGAAATCTCAAACTCTGGGATACATCCTGGCTTACATACCATCAACAAGCACAAGTGCAACTGTCTCGAAGTTTTAAGGAAGAAAAAGTTCTAAAACATTCCCTTTGTTATTTGAGATTGTGGCTACTTTCTTCATAGGGACTGTGATGCTAGTGGACAGGGGCAGTCTGAAGTTTCCTATTGCATCCCGTGCGTGGACCTGGAGTGGAGATTACAGGACAGGAGGCTGCTTTCGAAGCTCACTCCTTTAGCCTCTTCAGATTTCTCTCTTCGGTCCCTTCAGTTCCACTTTAGGACTTGCTGGATCCCCTGACTCCTGAGCTCGCCTTGGCTTCTCAGCAAAGCCCACCAGGGACGGCCCAGAGAAGAGGGCATAGGCCTTCTGCGGCCTGAGGTGCCTACTTCTGGGGAGTGTGGGTCAGGCCTCCCACTCAGGTTTGCACATGACAGGGAAGCTGCAGGCTTGGGGGTTGATCCCCCAACTCTACCCCCAGAAGATGACTGATGCTACGGGACAGTCTACAGAGCCTGGGAGGGGAGCCAGGAACAGATGGGGAGGCAAAACACTTTACTTATCGAACACTTTTATAAACTTTGAATCGGATCACATGTTCAGAGCAGGCATGCTACCAGGCACTTGGACCAGTTAAGAGCTAGGATAGGGACCAAATTCTGCTTGGTCCAAGCAACAAACACTACAGGAGGGGCATGTGGTTTAACTGTCTTCATGTCTCTAAGGATACCCTCCTTCACTAGGACATTTTCAGAGTTTCCTTGTTCTACTATTGCCTAAAAGCTCCCTGAAGCCCTTGGGTGAGGCTGGCTGCTGGGTAACAGTGGGATAGATCCACACACCATCAGGCAGAATCTCCCACGACTGAGATATGGCTGGGCTGATGAACCCCGTGCCCCTGGAGCTCAGGGAGACCTCAAGATGGGTGTCCCAGCCTAAGAAAGCTCAAGAGAACTCTTTACCTGCAGCCCCCCTGTGGGCAGAGTCCTCACTACCTGCTGTGTGCTCCCGGATGGAAGCTTGGTTCAACTCGGAGCCTGGCTCGCACCCACCCCTCCCCTGGTGGACCTTCTGGCCTTGGCCATAATCTCCACACCCACCACCCCCTAGCCTGGCATCCTTGCGCTGCTCCTCTCACCATGCTTGTCTGAGAGCAGGATGCCTGCCTCCAAGTCAGAAGGATGGGCCCTCTCTGGGCCTCCAGTGGACTCCAGGCTCTCCTGTTGGAAGGAATAGATTTCACACCGCTAAGAGTTTTATTTCACAGATCATGGCGGTGAGGTTGGGATTTCCAGTCCTCATCGTGGTTAAGTTATACATTTCCTGATGCCTTGTTTCTGCAAACCTGAAGCAGCTCACCCAACACACCCAGGCTGTTTTAAACCCCAAATGAATTTTCCACAAGCAACAACAACAGATTCGGAGAACACTACCACGTAACGCTGAGCGAGTCCCCTCTACTTTGGCTGCATCAAAAAAACAGGGCTTCTGAGGCATCCCCGATTCACATTTGCTCAGAAGAGAGGTGCTCCCAACATCAAGGCACAAAGAAAGAAGTCTCCTGGGGCAAAATGACGATGAAAGCGACCAGTGACCTTTGTAAGGCCTGAGGCGGAGTCGCTGCGGGAGGCGAGTCTGGGCTGGGCTGGGCGGGCATATCAGGAGGCAGGCCGAGGGCCCGGTCTCCCTCTGGGGCCCGAGGAGTCCTCACGCGTACTCCTCCAGGAACTTTATGTGAAAGTCCTTCACCTTCTGTAGAACCGTCTTTAGTTTCTCGACCGGAGGAAGAATGGTCATTCTGTCAGGAAGGAGAACAGCACAGTCAGACACGAATTGCTCTGGAGAAGGGGACAGGGGTAAAACTGGCAGGTCACTCCTCTACCTGCACACAGGGCAGGCAAGCTTCCTGGGGAGGGACAGGCCCTGGACAGCACCTGGCACTTGCTGAACCACTTTCCTTCATCATTCACATATTTTTTTTAGCCAATTCATACATGTGAACAAATGCAGTAAGCTGGTGGTGACATCTCAGCTTACTTAACCCATCCACCTATAATCACAGGAGGCCCACCCAACACTCTGACAGGTGCACAGAACTTTTCTCTGGAGCGGACCCTACTTCTGCTAGATAAGCCTTTTCCATCTCCACTATCAGTCTCATAGTGAGAACCTTCAGTCACAACTTCCCTCCATAGGAATTCCCAAGTTGCCATGGTAACTAACTCCTCCCTCCAATCCTGTCAACCTGCTTCCCATCCCTAACAGCAGCTCTCAAGAAGTAACCACTTCTTGAGTGAGCCACAAATTGCCAGGATGAACCTAACTAGGGTGGAAAGGCTATCCACACACATTTGTCCATTGAGGGGCACTGCCCATGACCTTCACTGACTCAAAACTTGGCCCCAGGTGCTACGCCCAAGACATTTCTTTTTTTGACATCTGCTGCTGGCCTTGGTGGGAAGCCCTGGCTGAGCTGTTCAGCTGGCCTGGTAGAGTCCCATGCCTGTGAAAGGCGGCACAGCAATTTCACCGTATCTCAGAGGCAACATCTCGGCAGGTTTTTGGCTCAGTGGACAAGCTACTGAGCTCCTGGATGCAGACTGATACATCATGGAGTTGAAAAGGGACAAGGGAAGAAAAGAAAACCCAGCAGGGGGAACACTGCAGAGAGCATGTGAAAGATGGAGGCGGTGGAGGGGGAGACGGCGGTCAAGGAGGTGACCGTGGAGTCCACCCATAGTCTTCCTGAGTCCCTGCGCAGCGTCTCGGCTATCTCTGTGGCAGGACAGAATGGGAGTGGGATGAGGGTACAGGGGCTTCACACGTCTCCGTCTCTGCAGTTGCCTTGCTGTTAAGAAGCCCAAGTTTCCCAAGACAAACCAGGACGCAGGCCCCTCTGTCTAACAGGTGCAGAGGCAGTGGTACCTGAAGTGGTAGGTGCCTTCCCTCTGCCCGAAGCCGCTGCCAGGCACGACACAGATGCCCGTCTCCTCCAGGAGCTTCATGCAGTAGAACATGTCAGGGGCCATCTTACGGGCCTGAGGGGACAGGGCAGAGCTTAGGGGTCATCCCGATTTCACCCCGCACAGCCCCACCATGACACTCTCAAAGCCCCGTATGCCTGACATGGCGGGTTCTTTGCCATGGCAGGGCCCCTCCGCCCTCTCTTCCTGCGAGAAAGAAGGCAGGACACTGGGTATGCAGGCAGCTGGGGCCGGGAGCAAAGAACCCAAAGGCCGCTTTGGGACAGCCGTGGGCTGTGGGGCTTCTGGCTGTCCCCTAGGGAGTGCCAGCCCGAGTCCACTGTGCCCCACCCACAGAGCAGCTCCCCAAGCATTGGCCTTGGCCTCCTACACACCAAGCCAGGGCCCTGAGGTCTGTGCCCAGGGGAGCCTTAAGGAACAAGCCTCTCAGGGGCCCTGCTGGTGGTGCTTCTCACACTTCAGTTTGCACAACCAGGCCACCTCTTAAATAGATTCTCGGGCTCTAACACCTGGGATGCTGATTCCACAGGCTGAGGGATGGGGCCAGATTTTGAATGTTTAACAAGGTAGGTTAGGGGGTGTGAGGACACTTTCAGAGATAGGGCTCTGGCCCTTGATTCTCAAACCAGGGTCAGTGGCACCACCTGAGAACTTATTGGGAATGCAGAACCTTGGGCCCCTCCATAGACTTCCTGAACCAGAAGTGACATTTTTAACAGGGCCTCAAGTGATCCATGTACACATCCAAGTTTGAGCAGCGCTATTGTAGGGTATGGTGGCCAGGTGGAGGAGACAGCTCCTGATGCTTCTCCAGTGTCTGTTCAGTTTTAAATGCATCGCATCACACCTGGGCCTGACCTCACGCCCACTCCATCACCACAGCTGCTGCAGGGCTGGGTCTCCAGGAGCCCGTCATCTTTACACGTTAAGTACCATCTGACCAATGGATACACCAAGTTCAGAGCCTCAAGGGCCAGCACTTGTGCTCCTCAAGGCAAGAAAGAGTTCCAAGTGAACCTGCTGAGAGAGCCAGCCCAACCCGGCGCCTCTGACCTGAGCTGCCTCCACGGCTTTCACAGGGATGAAGATTCGAGGAAAGGCGTACATGGCCCCCATCAAGGGGTTGCAGTGAATTCCTGGGACTTGGTTAAACATGTCTTCTGTCAGTTTAGCTTTTTTGGCCAAATTACCCAAGACGGACTCTTTCTCCTAAGGAGACAGAGAAAGCATAGGAGTCAGCATCTCCAGGCACCATGGCTCCAGACACTGAAAACCATCCCTTCAAACTAGGGCGTCCAGGCAGACCGGTGAAAGGCAAGCTGTTGTGTGCTTGAGCAACAAACCAGAGAGGCGGGCAAGACACGTGTCCCTCTGCAGATGTCCTCCACAGACGCTCAGCCCATGAGGTTGCCATGGGCCCTGGGCAGGGGCACCTGAGTCACAAGTAGGTCCTAGGCGGCTTGTGTCATAGGTTCTACTCTCGTACCGAGACGTCATTCCCGCAAACAAGGAAAACCAGTTCCTCCCCGTCAGCCTGGACAAACTTGGCCCTGGACGGAACATCCTAGAATATGCTTCTAGGAGACAGCCCCACCACTTAATTCTGGGGAGCTACCCTTCCCCCAGTCCATGTGATGTGTTGGGGCACACAATCCAGGCAAACCACATCAGTGATAGGCTGGGAGCTTGACACGTGGCCAAGGCTGGAGCAGGCAGCCCAACACTTGTGCAAGCGCTGCTGGACGGAGGTGAAGCGGTGTGTCCTGTGCATGAGCGGATCAGCAGAGCACAGCACGCACACACAGTGCAACGTTACCCTGCCTTCAAAATGAAGCACATTCCGACACACGCCCCGACAGGGACAAACCTTGAAGACACAGTGCCGATTGAAATAAACCAGCCACAAGATAAATGCTATATACGAGGTACCTAAAGCAGTCAAATCCTCAGAGACAGAAAGTAAATCAGCGGTTACCAGGGGCTGGGGAAGGGGGAAATGAGGAGTTATTGTTTAATGGGTACAGTTTCAGTTTGGGAAAAGGTTCTGGAGATGGATGCTGGTAATAGTTGCACAATGTGAATGTACTTTATTCACTAAACTGTTCAGTCAAAAAAGATCAGAATGGCAAATTTTATGTTCTGTGTAATTTACCACAATTGAAAAAGAAAGATTGTTAATCTAAAACAGCTGGGAGCTGACTTCTTCAATGAGTTCCATTCTTGTTTAAACTCGTTACAGTTGGGTTTTGTCACCTGCAGTTGAAAGGGTCTGTCTGCATCACTTCAAGCTGCAAGGATATCTGGTTAAGCCACAGGCAAGTCTGTGGTCTGGAATCAATGGCATGCTCATCCATTTCCCCCTTTTACTTTAGTAACAGAATCATCACCCCCTTCTCTGCCCTCCATGTTCTCAGGACATGAGGCCATTCCCTCTGAGCGCCTGCCCATCCGTGGTGCTCACAGGTGAGAAGGAGGAAGAGGTGCCCACACCCACAGTGCGCACAGTCCTCCCACTTCAAATACAGCCCAGCCACATCCTGAGACTTAACCTTACTGGGGGGGTCAGGCACCATGTGGAACCATAAGCATGCCCTGGAGGTCATCTGGAGAGAGGCTGGCCATGGAGACCACACATGGTGAATGCTGGCCACAGCAGTGATGCAGACAGGCCATGGGACGCAGCCGACTCACCCTGCTGAACTGCTCGAAGGATTCCTCTCCTGGCACCGGGGGGTTCACAACGATGTCCATGGCAGCCTGCCCAGACACTGGCGGGCACAGACGCACCGAGAGCAGCTTCACCAGCTGGCCCTTGATTTCAGGGTGCAGGTTGATCACCTCCATGTAGCCTCCTCTGTAGCCACACCTAGAATGTTGAAGCGGGAGAGAGGACCCACCAGTCACAGGGACCTCTACTAAGTGCAACCAGCTGGCCAGAATCTTCTGTAACCAGCCCCATGCCCAACACTGAGCTGCCAGGTACGGCCAAGTTCTTGCCAATGGAAAGTGAATATAAGTGACATGTGCAAATCCTACATCACTTCCTTAAAAGCAGGCTCTCTCGTTCCTTTCTCCCACTTCCTAAGAAAGGCAGACACCAGAGCAAGCAGCCTCAGTGCTAGAGATGATGCCACGTGTTGAGAAGACAGAGCCAGCCCAGCAGGCTATCTTCGAATGACCTCGTGGAGCAAAGCCAGTCCCGGACTCCCCCTGCCTCTGAACTGTTATCACAGAGGCACACTTCCACCTTGTTTGAGCCACTGTAGTTGTTTTGTGTGGTTTTCTGTCATTTTCTTCCACCCTTCTAGATTGTCACAGAGCCCCTGTTTGAGTCATACAACAAATTCCCGTTGGCTATCTATTTCATATGTGGTAATGTAGGTTTCCATGTTACTCTCTCCATACTCTCACCCTCTCCCTCCTCCCCTCCCCCCGTGTCCATAGGTCTGTTCTCTGTGTCTGTTTCTCCATAGCCACCCTGAAAATAAATTCATCAGTACCATCTTTCTGGATTCCATATATATGTGTCAATATGTGATATTCACATTTCTCTTTCTGACTTACTTTGCTCTGTATAATAGGCTCTAGGTTTGCTCACCTCATTAAACTGACTCAAATGCATTCCTTTTTATGGCTGACTAATATTGTACGTATGTACCATAGCTTCTTTATCCATTCATCGGTTGATGGACATCCAGGCTGCTTCCATGTTCTAGGTGTTGTTGTAAATAGCGCTGCAATGAACATTGGGGTACATGTGTCTTTTTCAATTTTGGTTTCCTCAGGGTATATGTCTAGCAGTGGGATTGCTGGGTCATCCAGTGGTTTTATTCCTAGTTTTTTGTAATGAGCCATTATACTTTGGGTCTATAAGTTTTCTATAGTGAGCCACTGTACTTTGGGGCCTTTTGGTTATAGCAGCTTAGCCTGACTGCTAACTAGTATTATACTAGCTCTGCTCAAAAGGGGCATATGATTCAGGCCAGGCACCCCTTGCACAGGTTCAAGAAGTGGGCATGTGAGCAGCAACCTGAGGATTTTGCTGCAACTTTCTGATGCCTGAAAACAAAGCCAATCCAAAGGAAAGCAGAGCAGGGAATTCCCTGGCAGTTCAGTGGTTAGGACTCTGCGCTTTGACTGCCAAGGGCTTGTGTTCAATTCCTGGCCAGGGAACAAGATCCCATAAGCTGCATGGTGTGGTCAAAAAAAAGGAAAAAGAAAGAAGAGAAAAAAAGGGGAGGCGGGTAGGAAAGCAGAGCTGAGAAAGAAAACAGGACAAAGTCAGAAGTAGAGAGAGACCCACTGACATTTTTAAGCCCCCTGATTCAACTTTACTCCTTGACTTTTTACTGATACGGATTTTTTGAAAAATTCACTTATTTTTAATTGAAGGATAATTGCTTTATAGTATTGTGTTGGTTTCTAGCAAACATCAACGTGAATCAGCCATAGATCTACCCATGTCCCCTTCCACTGGAACATCTCTCCCACCTCCACCCCCATCCCACCCCTCTAGGTTGTCACCAAGCCCCGGCTAGAGTTCCTTCAGTCATACAGCAAATTCCCATTGGCTATCTACTTTACATATGGTAATGTATGTTTCCATGTTACTCTCTCCATACATCGCACCTCTTCTTTCTCCCCCCGACCCTGAGCTGTGTCCATACGTCTGTTCTCAATGTCTGTGTCTCCACTGCTGCTCTGCAAAAAGGTTCATCAGTACCATCTTTCTAGATTTCATATACATGTGTGAGTATACAATATCTGTTTTTCTCTTTCTGACCAACTTCACTTTATATGTGTTTTTTAAACCCTCTTTCATGTTGAGTTTCTGTTACTTATTGCCAAAAGGATCCTGACTGATACAGAGTCAAATCTCATGAAAATAAGCTGACATCATTAAAAAACAACAACAACAACAACAACCAACTTTCAGAACCAAATCAGCTCCATTAGCCACACTTCCTTCTCTGGACTGAGACTGATAACCTTCAGACTAATGACCACAGAAATAATGGCATCAGCTACCTTCCTCTGTATACGCACCACACCCACCCAACCTCAGACACCTGATACGATGAGAACTCAGTAAAAGACTTTTGGGATCAGGCTGTAGAATGAACTGGCAAAGACTGATCCCCATCTGATCCATCACCTGGCCTTTCCAAGGCAGGAAGATAAATTCTGGCCACTTGGAAGGGTTTCTCGTAACAAAAGTTGAAAGAAGAATCTTTCTGCTTTACCCTCTGCTGATGAGTAGAAAATCAAATTGGGTAAATCAGTCTAATCCTAGGTAATCAGGATCTAAGGGCAACAGGATACCAACTCAGGTTACCAATATCCAGAGTAATCAATAACACAGATGGAGAGATGGGTAGGTCTGTAATAAACACACTTGAGTTTGAAAAATGAGTTAATAGAGAACATATTTAAGTAAAGCAGTACACAACACATGAAAGTTTAGCAAGGAGGCACCACAGCTACCAGGGTAAACCAGAAAGAACAGCATAAATCAACTCCTGCACACAACAAATACAGCCAAGAACAGCCGGGCAACCATCCCAAGGGGACAGCTCCCTTGCGTGTGTGTGTGTGCTAAGTCACTTCAGCTATGCCCAACTCTTTGCAACCCTATGGAGTGTAGCCCAGCAGGCTCCTCTGTCCATGGGATTCTGCAGGCAGCAATACTGGAGTGGGCTGCCATGCCCTCCTCCAGGGGATCTTCTTGACCCAGGGATCGAACCTGTGTCTCTTATGTCTCCTGCATTGGCAGGTGGGTTCTTTACCACTAGCGCTACCTGGGAAGCTCCCTTGACCTGGTCAATATATTTCTTGAAGCTTCATAGTTACACTGGCCTCCAGACCCTCTCCCCTACCCTGACACCTGGCACATAGTGGAACTCCCACAACGCTGGGGAATGAATGTCCTGGCTGTAAATGCATGGGCCTACCCATCTCAGTCTAGTTTGCAGGTTCCTCCTCTCCTCCCCTAACTTTTGAGCAGTGACGGCTGGGCCCAGTCCCTGGACCTCTTCTCTATCTATACTCCTCCCAATGAGATGTCTAGGCTCAGAGATCTAACTAACAACTCAAACACTGACATCTCGCACACTTGAATCTCCAGCTGGGTATCAGCCCTGAGCTACAGACTCACATAGCCACCTCCATCTGGACATCCAACAGGCATCTGCAAATTTTACACATCTAAAACCAACTTCCAAATCCCCCCCGCCAAACCTGCTTCACCCACAGACATCCTCATCTACTGAGGGCAACTCTATGCTTCCTGCTGTTTGAACAAAACACTTGGGAGTCATCCTTCTCTCTCTCACACCCTCGTTTTCATCAAGCAACAACCGTCAACTTCACCTTCAAACACACCCAGGATCCAACATCTCCCCACCTTTTCCCTGGCCCCCAGCATCTCCCCTGGACTGTGACAGCCTCCTGACTTGAGTGCTCGCTTCTTTCCCTGCCCTCATCACTCAGCAACCAGGAGTCACACCTCTGTGCAAACCCTCTAAGGGCTCCCATCTCATTCTGAGTAAAAGATAACCTAAGTAGCCCAGGTGATCTGGCCTCCTGTGACTTTTTGGTCTCAACTGCTGCCACTTTCCCTCTCACCCTCTTCTAGTCTCCTTCCTGCTCCTCCCTCCACCTCAGGGCCTTTGTAGAAGCTGTTTCCTTAGACGTCTGCATAGCTCCCCACCTCCCCTCCCTGGGTCCAACTCTTTAGTGACCGGACGCCGCCTCTCTGCATTCCTACCTCCTCTGATTATTTCTGTCCTTGACACATCACGTTCATTTGTCTATTGCCTCTGACCTCACTAGAGCATGACTGTGAGGGCAGAATGGGTGTGGTTTTCTCACTGCTGTAGCCTCACTGCTGAGCTTCTGAACGCATAGCAGATGCTCAATAAATATGGGCTGAATGAACGAATACAGGGCTGAAGCTGACGCTCTGGCCCCACAGGTCACAGGGTGCTCAGGCAGGGTGCATACAGCGCTCCTGCACACAGAGCTTGGCCACTGGCCTGACGGCATCTATCCACTCAACCTGCCATCCCATGCCCTCAGATTTCAGTCAAGTGTCAGAGCAATAGCAACAAGGCTGGCAGAAAACCCTAGGGTTGGAAGCTGCTGTGGGTCCTGTGTTCACTTTCATCACAGCCTTATTTTACACAAGCCCTTGCACAGCGGATGCCCTCACACCAGTGCACTCCCCCTGGGGAGACATGGCCTGTCTCCTCCTGCTTCTTACATCAGCAGAGGCTGTAGACGAGAGTAGCCACCTCTGTCCAGTAGGTTGAGGCGGGGCAGGGTGGAAAAGCAATGGGACCAGGTGGGCCCAGGAGCAGCGTGAGGGAGGCAGGGGCCCACATACTCGCCCATGTAGCCCTTGGAGGTGGAATGGAAGGAAGCGAGCTCCACGTTGCTGGAGTACTCAGGCCCCATCTCATAAAGCACCTTCTTAAAGGAGTGGAATTTGCAGTCCGGGGAGTACACATTGTCCTGGTACACCTGCAGGAGGGGACAGGACAGGAACAGTCAGCCAAGTCCCCCAGAAACTGAGCCACCTGGGCTGTGGCTGAGCGAGGGCACAGGGGCTCTGGGACAACCTGCAGCCAGGGCTGCCTGCTGTGAAGATGGCCTTAGATGTCACGTCTAAGCCAGATGTGCCCAAGAGAACCTTCCAGAACAAGCAAGGGCGGCGGGGGAGGCCACGGGCTGGATGCCCACTGGATTCTCCCACATTAGCCCCACGCAGTCTCCAGATCTCCTTTCTGCCTCACGTGCCAGTGACACCCGGCTGGCCCGAGCAGGCTTTCCTCCCAGAGCGTGATGCTCACCCCGTCAGTAAGATGAGTGGTGAAAGCAGTTCATGGACCTGTCCTTTGACCTCCCCATCCGAAGAGCTAACCGTCCTCCTCAGCGCTTCACGGCACTCACCCAGCTTTCCATCCACCATCACCGCCATTCTCTCCTCCCTGGACTGAGCAGCGCCTACACCTCTTGTCCCTCCCCGTCTATACAGTCTAGCAGGCAAACGCTCCATCTACGCTTGGCGATGAACTTCCCATGCCCAGTATGGAGATCAGGGAAACCGAGGCTGAGGCGCTGTGGGTCAGCAGGAGGGTCAGGCCAGCTCCACCTTCAACAAGCCAGGCAGAGCCCCCTCCCCTCCCCAGCTCCTCCATGGCCTCTCCCTTCTGCCCCTCACCCTCCTTGCTTCCCAGACCCTGAGGGAAGAGGTTCGTGCACCAGGTCACTCTACTGCCCCTTCTTTCCTTTAGAAATGAAGATTTAAGTCTATCTGCTATTGCTCACAGCAGTGATTTGGTGGATAACCTCTGTGTGTGGGGGGGTGGGGGGGTGCTAAGGAGCACAGAAACGAAGCTCACGTGCTAGAAGCTATGACTAACCAGAAATCACGCAGAAATGAAGAAGTGAAAATAGGATTTGACAGGTCTTTAATTTCTTCTTGCAAAGCAGGAAAAGAATGTGCAGGTTTGTCTCCAGATCTAGGGTTCAGGCAGCAGCGATTCTGGGGTTGATAAGATTCCCCTCCTCATAGGACACAGCATTCAGCCCACCCAGCTCCCACTCTCCCTTCTTGAGAAAGGGGCCCTTGATTTGCTTCAAGAAACATCCTCCCCAGCTCTCTATCTGCAGGTTTCAGGTCATAGGGGAGAGCCCCCGACCCTTGCCTAGGGCCTGGTCAGTCCGCACATTGCAGCCACTGGGCCAGAATAATCAGTTCAGTGATGGGTGTTTGACCTAAACTGCACCAGTGAAGCTCAATTCTGAGCTTTGTTGAAACAACCAGGAAGATAAGCTCTCTTTCTAGGCTGGGAAGATAGCAGGCCCATGTTTGAGGCCAAGGCAGCAGGATGGAACAAGAGGAGCCGGATGATATGATTCAAGTCCCTGGATCCAGCCCCACTCCTGAGACCCCACCACCGTGTTAAGTTTAAAGTAGTTTGGGTTGGATTTTTGAAACTTATAACCAAGATTCCAAACCAATAAGGGATGATTTCGGTCACAGTCTCACAGGTTGTTTAACACTGAACATCCTCAACCTTGTTAGAATCTCTCCTCCGATATCTAGAAAGTTCTCTTGTCTATAGAACAGCAGACCTGGCTCCCTCCCCCAGAAGAGAAAGCATACCCTCACCTCTGAGAGTCCAGGCTGCTCTTACCTCATCAGCCAGGAGAAAGAGCTTCTCCTCCCAGGCAAAGTGAATCACATCTTCTATGCACTTTCTGCTCTGCACCTGACCTAAACAGTCCCAAACAAAAGCAGAAGGCAGGTTGTCATGGTGTTTCATTCATCCCCAGGTGAGAGTTCCAGCCAGAATCACTCAGATGTCTCTGTTCCCTCATGATCTTACAGGACCACCCTCCCTAGCTGCTGACAGCCTCCAGGGAGCCCCTAGGGTCAGCTCCATCCCTCTGACTCACTTCAGCCAGGTATGTGTAGGGAGTGGTGTTTCATACCCAACTTTCTTGTTATTCTTCTCAGAGGTATGTGTATGGAGGGGGGAGGAGGATATATGTGTATTATTCTGTGCTAGAGGACAAGAAGACATGGACGTATCATAAACAGCACGAAAATGAAACTGAAGGAGTTAACTCTTTCAGCCCTGCTCCCCTCCGTCCCCCACAGCAGCCACACCATGAAAAGAGTACTGGCCACACCTTCTCCCTATACAAGCTCCACGAGGCAGGGGCAATGTCTCTGGCCCAGCACCAACCCTCAAAGCCAGCACCCAGCAGGGCCCTCCCTGGTAAGCACAGTGGAAGAAGTTCTAAACGAATGAATGAGCCTGCCTACCAGCTCTGGCTTCTCCAGTGACCATGTGGGAGCCGTGCCCGCTGAGGACACTGGCAGGCACCCACAGTATCCCTGCCAGGGTCTCCCTTCAGAGCTGGACTCATCACTTCATCCACCTTAGAGAAATCAGTGCCAGTAGCAAAATATTCACCATCAGCTCACAGGAAATACTGCGGGTTTCAGTGGGGAAAGGAACAAATGCCACAAGGTAGAAAGGAACACTTTCCCAGATTTCCCGAGGCCCTGGGATGGTGGACTTGCTCACACAGCTTCTGGAAAAGTACTAGGCAGGCCTGCTGATACTCACAAAGGACGTAAATGAGCACCTACGGGTGTTACATGCATGTATTATCTACATAAGTATGTATGTACACATGTATTACTGCCATATGTATCTACATCTTCATGCAAAGCAGTATGGAGAATATATTACCTTTTTGTTAAAAATAAAAATAACCATATTCTTGTCCATGTAAGAATAACAAGACTAAGTCTTAGAAAAATACACTGATGTATCTTCTAAGAGCATGGTATGATTCAGCCAGGATTTCAGACTTAAACTATCTAAGCAACAAACCAGTTCCTTTACTAAGGGACCAACCTGTCCCTGCCAAACAAAGGCCAAGCAGGCTTCCTATGAAGCAAGCTCATGCTCTGGGAATTAGGAAGGGCAGCACCCCCGATGCTACAAGTAACCAGCTGCTGTTCCCGTAGACAGACAGGGGCTGTCCATTCTGGCAGCCTCTCCTGCCTACCACATGCTCCTGGTCTTCCCTCCCAGGGCTGTGATGCCACGAAGTATACCCTGTTAGAATGCAAGCAAAGGTGTGAGCACCTAGAGTATAAAAGGTGTGAGCGGGGTACATGATGCCAGTTTAGTTCAGTTGCTCAGTTGTGTCCGACTCTCTGAAACTCCACGGTCTGCAGCACGCCAGGCTTCCCTGTCCATCACCAATTCCCAGCGCTTGCTCAAACTCATCTCCATCAAGTCGGTGATGTCATCCAACCATCTCATCCTCTGTCATCCCCTTCTCCTCCCGCCTTCAATTTTTCCCAGCATCAGGGTCTTTTCCAAAAAGTCAGTTCTTTGCGTCAGGTGGCCAAAGTATTGGAGTTTCAGCTTAAGCACCAGTCCTTCCAATGAATATTCAGGACTGATTTCCTTTAGGATTAACTGGTTTGATCTCGTGGCAGTCCAGGGAACTCTCAAGAGTCTTCTCCATAATGTCAGGGGGAGTGCAAGGGCCGGGCCTCAGGAAGCCCACGGCTCAGGAGAGGAAAGGAGACCTGCTGTGCACAAATAATCCCCCATGCGATCGATGCAAACTGTGGGACAAGGACAGAGCTTATTCCTCTCCAGGGCCTGGGGACGAAGCAGTCACTCAGAACAGGCCTGTGGAGCAGGAGGAGCCGCATGATCTCCAGAGGGCAGGGCATGCCTGTGCCCAGCAGGGGGAGACATGCGCGCACCACAGAGAAGAGGCAGCTCTGCTGAAGGCCCCAAAGGCTGCAGAGGGGTCTTCCAAGTGCCCCTTGCCAGAGGCCGGGCCAAGGGAATGTCCCACACACTAATGGGGATACCTGTTGCTTGCACCAGCCTAGCGTCCTGTCCTTCTCTGAGCAACAGCACACAACTGTCCTAGGGGAATTTCTCTTTAAACTCCACCAGGGACACAGACCCAGCCAATCAGCCTCAGTGATTTAACTAGGTCAGGCATAGGCAGGTGTCACAATGTGGGCCAAGAGAGTCTGGCCTGGGGCTTCAGTTGAAACCATGGGTGAGGCTCCCTGTGGAGGACGCTCAGCTGCTGGGCACTGACTGGACCTGCGGAAGGCCACTCCCAGGACAGGTGCTTCCTGAGGATTCCAGCCCAGAGCAGAGCTGGGTCATGGCCTGAGGTTCCCATGACGACGATGTTAATTCAAGTGTGCTGCTTTACCCTGGACTTCACAGGTCCACTCCCTTCAAGCCTCAAGGTGAGTTTCTGTCTCGAATCCCAAAGAGCCCTGTTAGCCACTAATATTCCACTCCATTTTGACACCTTTCAGACAAAGTGGTTATAGTGTGTGGTCCAGATGAGATACATGGTGATCACAGGTAGGTCTCTATTTTCCATCCTCCATCTTCCAATAGCTGCTTTCCACACATTAAGACCCCAGAGGGGAACTGCCTGGTGGTCCAATGGTTAAGACTTGATGCTTTCACTGCTGGGGTCCAAGTTCAATCCGTGGTCAGAAAACTAAGATCCTACAGCTGCGTATCACAACCAGAAACTAAAAAACAGCCTCAGAGAGCAAAACTAGCCCGAGCCTGCTTGTAACTTCTTTTTTAGAAAAACTGCTTCTTCTTGTAGTTCAGCCGCTAGTCTTGTCCGGCTGCTGCAACCCCATGGACTGCAACACACCAGGCTTCCCTGTTCTTCACTGTCTCCCAGAGTTTGCTCAAACTCATGTCCATTGAGTCAGTGATGCCATCCAACCATCTCATCCTCTCATTCCCTGTTGCCCCCTTTTCCTCCTGCCCTGGATCTTTCCCAGCATCAGGGTCTTTTCCAATGAGTCAGCTCTTCACATCAGGTGGCCAGAGTACTGGAGGTTCAGCATCAGCTTCCAATGAATATTCAGGGTTGATTTCCTTTAGCATTGACTTATTTGATCTCCTTACAGTTCAAGGTACTCTCAAGAGTCTTCTCCAGCACCACAGTTCAAAAACACCAATTCTTCAGTGCTCAACCTTCTTTCTGGTCCAACTCTCACATTCGAACATGACTACTGAAAAACTGCTTATATTAATATCACACTCATATGACCCCCACTTTGATCCCAAATAGGAAAGTCTCTGGTGCAGTTACTTCTCCCTAGACAGCCAGAAGAAGATATATTTAAGCTTCTGGTGAAGAAGTTACCAAGCCTATGATATAAACTAGGTATACAGAGTATTTCCTAAGATATAGGACATACTACTCCAAGTTTGGGGCCAGTAGCATCAGCATCGCCCAGGAGCTTGTTAGAAATGCAAATTGTCAAGTCCCACTCCAGCCTAATTATATCACCATATCTAGATGTAGGGCCCAGCAGTTTTGTTTTTTAACAAGCTGAAGTTTTAGAAGCATCATCCAAGGGCAGTGTTTCTCATCCTCAATTGCACAGAATATTGATGCCTGAGCCCCATCCCCAGAGATTCTAGGGTGTGGCCTGGCCTTTGGCATTTTTAAAAGCTCCCTTTCTGATTCTAATGTGCAGCCAGGATTGAGAACCCAGCTCTGTCATTTTCCTACAGTATCCTGGTTAGGTCCCTCATCCCTTCCCCCAGGCAGTTGGTGTAAATAAACCAGGCGAGCAGCTGCACCCATTTTCTGCACCCAGGAATTCAAGTGGAGCTTTCAGCTGATTGAAGCATCATTTGATGTTCCCAAGGAGCAGATTCCACAATCAACTCCACCACGCTTTGGCCCTGACCCAGTTTATCTCAACAAAGGAGGAGAGAGGAGCCCTTGTTCTCGGCATCCAAATAGCATCTGGGGCACATGAAGCCAGCAGCCTGGAAAGATCAAAACAGGCAGAACTGCATTTTTTTTGTGTGAAGAAAAATATGCAAAATTAGGAGTGTTTTCCAACTTCTGGAAACAGGTTTTTTTGGTTTGCTTTTGTTTTTAATATGGCATTTCCTTTTCAGGCCTCAAAGTACACAGCAATGCTGTGTCAAAGAAAAACAAAAACGCACACACCAGCAATCTAAAAACTGGTTCAGAAAAACAAGTAAGAGTAAGGGTAAAATTAGGCCTATAATTAGGTGATGGTTTGTCTGTGACCTCAAAGAGTAGGTTCTTTGTACGTGGACTAACAGGAAAAAGAACTGGTCTTAATTACCATACAACCCTGCCCAGGAAAAGGCCTGTATTCGTTCACCTCCTAAGGTGGCTGGCGGCCAACTTTATGGTTTTATGTTAGCAAATCTGGAGTTGGATTGGGAACCTGGGAGCAAATAAAACATTATTTCTTAGCTCTTTAGTGTCCAGACAGCCAAAACACCAGCCACCCTGCTCCCCAAGAAACTGGTAAGGAAGGAGAGCACAGACCTGTGGGGTTCCCGGGGTTGATGATGCATAGCACCTTGGGGTTACAGTGCTCTTTGGCTTGCTGCACGGCCCGCCGGAGCTCGTTCACATTCAGGGCCCAGCAGTTGTCCTCATCCAGGTAATAGTTCACCTGGATGGCATCGAGTTCGGAGATGACCGCTGAGTAGAGTGGGTACTGCGGGATGGGGATCATCACGCCTGTCCGTGACTTGCCACCCCCGGAGACCAGGATCTTCAGGATCGTCTGCAACAGAGAAGCCACGTTTTACAGAGCGACTGCCACTTTCCACCCTCCGAGGACTAAACAGCGGCAGAAGCCGGAAGACCCCAAACCCCGCCTTTCACCAGTCGCCCAGTGCCTACCCCCAGCACAGCCGCATGTAGGTTTCTGAACTCCCCTGAGTCTACCTCTCCTCCTCTGTAAAATGAGGGCTGTTACGAGGAATAAGCAAAATGATTTAAAGCTTTTAGCACAATGCATGGAACCTAAAGGCTTGATACCTGTTAGTATTTTTAAGAGATCTTTTAAACAAGTAGCCCCAAAACTAGACCTGCTCAGAATTATTCTGACCTCACCCCTGAAACTCATTCTATACGTCTAGGGTGTAGCCCGGAATCTGTCTGATCACTAACTTATCAGAGCCCAAGACTTGGAAAGACCAGTGAACAAAGGAGTGTGAAAATGGGATGAAATACCCAGCTTCTGACACCAGGTGGCGCTTCAACCTGGCTGTTTCCAAAATTGAATGAGCCCTAAGTTCATAGGATTCCTGAGAAACAGGCCTGGGGAGTCCTGTGGGGCACTAGGGGAGGTGGCAGTAATTCACTGAATTCATAAGTCCAAACTCTTCTGGGTGAGTTTTACTTTTCTAAGTCTTACATGAAGACTTAGCGCCTTTCTCAGGCTCATTTCCTTGCTATAACAATGCCAGTTTAACAGCTTGATTCTTTTCACTAAATCTTGAAGACTCTTCCCCACACCTGCCTCTGGAACCTCTACCCATACCTGGGCTTCTCTGGGAAGAGGGAGGCGCCGTGATGGCAGCTTACAGTGGAAGATGCCATGGCTGGGGGCCTGAGTCCAACACTAGAATCTCCAATGCCTCGAGAGGCTCTTAACAGCAGGCAGACCACCTAAGCTTTCTGTGCCTCAGTTTCCTCCCGCGCTCAAGGAAGAGTTTAATGCACTTGAGAGGCTTCATCAAAGGACAAAATCATTTAATAAACATCCAAAACAAGAGCCTTGGAGGTCAAGAGACACAGACAAACATAACTTATTAAAAGAAGGGTCAGAAAGGACAAGCTCCCTGAGTAGGGAGGACAAGTGAGTGGATGGCCCCCAGCACTGACTGGGCACGTGGGGAGGGTGCTGGAAGGGAACAGAGGCTGCAGGTGAACCTCAGACCACAGGTTCAGCCCCTTCTCCTATGGACCCCTTGATACCAGCCCCTCTTCACCTCATCCACGGCTGACGCCCAGCCCAAGCCGCCTCTTCTCTTGTCTCCTAAACACTCTCACATCTACTCTGCTCCCTCCTGCCACAGTTGAAGCTTAAGAACCCGAATCTAATTATGACCCTCCGTCTGCTTCAGATCCTTCAGTGGCTCCCACGGCTCTTAGGACAACAGTACTTCAGGACTCAGGCCCCACCTGCCTCCCAGCACGTTGCTGGTAACTGCCCCTCCCCACGTGTGCTTGCCCCGCAATGCTCCATTTCCAAACATGCAGCCTCCTTCCAGCCCAAGGCCTCGGCATATGCTGACCTTCTGCCCTGAATCTGTCCCTGCCTGCCTCCCTGAGTTCACATCTACGCAGTCTCCAGATCTCTATCTGCTCAGCCTTCCTTGGAGAAACTTTCCTGCCCTCACCCGCCCCAGGTCAGAGTTCCTGCTGCTCCCTTCTGTTAACACTTTGTCCTCATCCAGAAGAGAAACTGAAAGCTTGCGATCTGACATGTATTTATGTGCTGTTAGTGCTAGTCAGATCCAGTACTGATGTCTAAGTAGAGACCAAATGTGTTTGGTTCCCCATGACCTCCCCAGCACCTGGCACAGTGCCTGGCAGAGGAGAGACAGTATATATGCTGAGTAAGAGAAAGGCTGATGCCAGGAAGATGGACACTCTTGAGTGTCCCGTGACTCCTCCCAACTGGAGGAGGGAAACTGAGGCTGCCGGAGTGTCCAGGTTCACAAAGACTGAACGCGGTAAGGACAGCAGCTACCAGGCTGGGGCAGACAGCAGGGAGCAGAGGGTGGCCAACCTCTCTGCCCAGACCTGTCCCCCTTTAACAGCCCACAGGCTCACACCATCGGCCCTAATGCACAAGGCTGTTCTTCATGCGGGTGAAGAGTGAGCAACAATGAGCCGCTCTGACACGTACAGAAATGCCATCACTAGCTCCAGTGGTCAGGTAAATGTTATCCGGGTCTGCAGGTACACCGCCATCTCTCCTGGTGATGTAGGCAGCTACATCTTCACGGATACAGTTGACACCCTGGCTAGCACTGTAAGAGCCTGTAAAAGAGAAAGCAAGACAATGACTAGAGGGAAGATGTGGCTCCATGCAGTCTGAGATATCCATATAATTAACTGGGGGTGGGAGGCTGGGGGAGGTCAAGGAGTCTCAGTGGCGCCCTATTCCCACTGCTCTAGGTTCTGGAATTGTGGCAAGCTGCTTAATCACCTGTCTGGGCTTCATCCACCCATCCTGTCATCCCTCCACCTACCCAAGCGTCTGCCCACTCATCCAACCATTTGCTCATCTGCTATCCATCCATTCATCCACATATCCACTCACCTGCCCACCCACTCACCCACCCATCTGCCTGTCTGTTCATCTACCCACCCACCCACTCATCCATCCAGTATTTACTGAGAACCTACTTATACCTCAAGCATTATTCCAGGCCCTGACTTCTAACCAGTTCAATGGGGCTCATAGCTGCTCTACCCACCCTGCTGGGCTTTACATGCCTTCCGCGACAGCACGGACCATTACAGCTGGGACTGCTATGCTTTTATCACTGTTGCCTACGCATGGTTCCAAAGAGCTTGGGAGAAGGGTCACCCCAAAATGGCACCACCTGCCATCCCAGGAATCCAGAGCCCTGACAGGCACTAACCACAGCGTTCTTTGGGGCTGCTGGGCATGACGCACCTACCCTCACCCTATGGCAACAGCATGCTCAGGCTGCCAGTTAGGAGCCAAATCCAAACCACCAGTTAAAAGTGAAGTTCAAAAACAGCAGTGACCACTTTGGGCTTGGGAGTATATTCGGCAAAGGGGCACACAGGGGCCTTTTGTGGCGCTGAGAGCGTTCGTTGTCATGATCTGGGCACGGGTTACACAGGTGTGCACACACAGGTGCTGTACACTAATATCTGTGCATTTAGTGTAGGCATACAAATGTTTTCAGGATGTCAGGCCACTACATACGTTCTTGAAAAGAAACTGAAAATAGGTACCTGAACATGCACAAAATCTCTCCAGGAGATTCAAACTGGCGAGGCGAATTCTCTGGGGACATGAACCAGGAGGCTTGGGGTCCGAAGTGGGAGGCAGACCTTTCACCCCATATTCTTTTATCCCATTTGAGTTTTATACCACGTTTAAAGAAAACCAGCCAATTTCCTCCTAAGGACTGCAACACCACCACCAGGAGGCGCCCGGTTTAAGGGTCTGTGTAGCACTGGGCTGGCCCATCCCCTTGGACTAACTGTAAACCAGGGCGGGGAAAGCGGCACCACTTCTCTAAAAGTTCAGGTGGCAAACATTAACACGCACCAAATCTGGGTGGAGAGTAGAGTCCTGTCACGTTCTTTGGGGGTACTCGAGGGCATCTGCAGATGCCACTGTTAGAGAATCTTCCTTCCACTGGATGTGTTGATATATCTTGGGCTCCCATGCCCAGAAAGCTTCCTGCGCTATTTCCCTCTGCCTTCTTTCACTGCCCTCTGCTCCACTCCATGGGGCCTGGCCACGTCCACACCAGCTAAGCCTCCTCTTCTTCCTGCCTCTAGTTCATCGGCTTCCCTGCATTCCCAGGCCTTTCCCCACTAGCAAGCTCTCTGTTCCTGCGAGCCACAGGCTTTCCATCTTCTGTTTTGTTCTGAAGTACCCTGATTCTTCAGAGCTCAGATCTAGACTCTCTCAAGAAGTCTGAGAAATGGCCTCACCCCAGCCTTTCTGATTTCTCCAGTTACCTTGCACAGATGAATCCTTGCCTCCCCATGTTGACTTGCGGGCAGGAACCATCACCTATTTCTTCTGTGCGTCTCTGCAGCACCTACCCCCAGCTAGGCCCACCCCACCACACTCCTGTGTAGGACACTGCCTGAACCCGATGGCAACCTGCCTCCCACAGTCCACAGAACCGGCGACACCTGCCAAATCACCCAGCGTCATTGCATCCAAACCCTTTCACTCAGTCACACTCAGTTCTTAAGCCTCAGGGCCTTTGCACACACCATTTTCTCTGTCTGGGATTCATTAGCAGATTCTCTTACTCATCCTCTACATGAACTTGAAACACTTTCTCCTTAAACCCTCCCTCTCCACTAGAACCCCTTGTTCAAACCCCACAACTCTCTGCTCGTCCACCAGGAACTCATGAAAACTGGGAATTATGTTTTTGTCTTAATTCTTTTTCATGTTTGTTTCTCCCAAATATGACAGCAAGCTTCATGAGCACAGAACTCCACCTGCCTTCCCCAGTGTCCCTCAGGGCCTAGAGCAGTGCCTGGTCCACAGCCCAGGGTCCAAGAGGGGCTGGAGGAGGGCGCTCTCTCCCATCTCCCGCCACCCCCAGATGTGTCTAGGTTTCACCTCAACCCCACCTAAGATTCAGGATGCAACCTGAGAACTGGATTATGCAAACAAAAAATAAATGAAGCCCCAATTAAAAATAATTTTAAGGGGCATGATAAAAACACGTCCAGGTGAGCCCTTGGGTACACACTTTACAATCCTTCCTTGGGTCAGGGTGGCCCTGGGCATATCTTCCACTTCCTTCATTTTTGTGGGCAGTGCTCAGGTTGCCCAAGCCTTAGTTGACAGAGCGCCACCCCCATTGTTCTACTCTCTGCCAGAACGCTGCCCTTCCTCCCACAATGGGCAGAAACAGGTAGTGACCTCCAGGGTGGGGCTTCTCCACACGTGATGAGCAGCACAAACAGCAACTTGCCTGCAAGCCCAGGAGGTGGGTACAAAGTTTCTCCTAGTTCAAGGATGAGGAAAGAGGCTCAGAGAGTGCCTCCCTCACCCATCCTGCTGAGCTCCTCACACAGAACACAGACAGTCCTGACTCACACAGATGGCCTCCCAACATCATTCCCCCAGCCCTGCCTGGCTGACAAAGAAAACACTTGTTGATGAGGGTTGTCCCTGGAACAAGATCCCTTCCCAGTTCCCCAGACATTCACGCAGACAGCAACCCCCTCCCCCCACCTCTGGGTTGCGCTTCCTGGAGCCTCAGGCCACGGATCTCTGAGAAGCGCCTTTGTCCTCTGGGCCGGGCAGAGGGTACAGCGGGAAAGAGCCTGGAGGCCAGGTCTCTGAGCTGTGGCGCTGCCCTCTGCCAGCTTGTGGCTTAGGCCTTGCCTCACAAGGTGCTGGCCCACACCCCACCCAGGCTGACTGGCAGGGAGGCAAAGGGCGGCTGGCCCCTTCCTGAGAGGGACACACGAAGGACACAGGCTTGGATGGAGGGCTGGTGGGGTGATCACAGCCAGGAAGGCTAAGCCTAGTGATGCCCATAAAGGGACGGAGCTGAAAGGGGAGGAGAAAGGCAGGGAGGTGACCGAGAGGCCGAGGGCAGCTGATACCCTGCTGAACGAGCCACAGAATCCCTGTCCCATGTTTGGAACATTCAGGCAAGCTTCCTAAAAAGCCCTATGGAGAACTACTTCTCCTCAGGACAAGGGGAGCCAGATTCCCTATGTCTTCCACTGGGCAAAGGAATGAGGGAAAAATAAATAGGAAAGAGAACATGAGATGAGAACAAAGAGCCAGCGGCCCAGAGGCTGGAGGTCCACCTCAGCAGGCAAGGGAGAGAAGATGCCTTCACATCCACAGGGCCTCCCCGCTCAGAGCCCCCTGGGGCCGGGCGTGAGCTCCGGGCACAAAGGGGCACAGGCCGGTGTCAGGAACACAACACACACACGTGGTGGGTAAGGGGGGGCACCTCCACAGTGAGGAAGCCACCAAAGGGGGCCACAGCACAGTGAGAAGCCAGACCAGCGGGGCAATGTACCTCCTTCTGGCCTTCCGGCTCAAGCTCAACCTTCTGCCCTGAGGCTGTGGTGGGCTCAGCGTCACAGCCGGCTCCCCCTGGAAACCCCAAATCCCGCCAAATGCAGACTCTCATGCCCGAAGTGCCCCCAGTCCGCAAGAGACAGCACGGACCCCATCAGCTCAGCAAACAGGAGGCTCTCAGAGCACGGACAAGGAGAGTATTTTTCCTTGACTTGGCCTGTTGGCCACCCCACACACATTCACACACTCGCTCAACGCATAACCCTCCATGAGAGGCTGGGGCCAGGCCCATGCTGAGAACACACGTTCTTTTCACGCCCACCGGGACCTGGCAAGTCAGGGCCTCACCCAAGCTGTTCCCACCGCAAGCCTGTAGGATGCGCCGGGCTCGTTTCTTAGCATCTTCTGGGAAGCTGGGGCTGTCCAACAGGTTTGGGTAGGTGCACAGTGCCATCACCTGGGGGAACAGAGGCATGGGCTGGGCTCTTGGCAACCTCCCACCCCAGAGGGGCACAAAGGATGCCTCTGAGGGACAGCGTCACCGTAGGACTCCCCACGAGGGCCCCCGCCTGTGGGGAGGGTCTGGGGACGGGTGGGGAGGAGGACAGTGGATGCTCTGCAGCGGAAAGGAGATGGTGAGAGGCAGGGTCCCTGATGACCTGGGCTCGGGCCAAGGGTGGGCCACCAGAGGAGCCAGGGAACAAGAGGCTGCTACTCGGCCCAGCTCCTCCATGAAGGCCAGCGGCTCACATAGCCAAGACCACAGAACCAGGGGTTCCAGAACAAGGAGCTGGGACCAAGCAGGCAGGTGCACCCCAGCTGACAGGACTGCAGAGACCCCCTCCTTACAGCCTGAGCGCCGCCCCATGCCCCGCCCCCACCCCTCCTCACCATCACCCCCTTTCCTGGCCAGAAGTGAAAACCGAGGCAGCTTTTTCACCTCTGTAACAGGGAAAATCACCCTAACCTCACAAATTAAGAGGATTACGCAAGAAAATGTTTGCAAAAGTGTCAGTAAACCCCCGCTCAGCAGGCAAGTCTAAGCTGGAAGCTTAGGAGTGGTGCCAGGAGCAACAAGATGAGATGGGGCTCACGGCTCTGACACCAGCTGGGGGCTTCAGGCAGGCTCAGGCTTCTTGGAGCCTGGCTTTGCCTCAAATAAATTGGTGCGATGGGCGGTGACCTGGCTTGCCCTCCTGCTCTGGGGCACTTATGAAGGCTGGAGGAAGCCAGCACCAGGTGGCAGAGGCTGGGTCTGCTGTGGCCAGCAGCAGAGCTGGATCTGGGAGTGTGCCAGCCAGTCAGAAAAGGCTGAGGCAACAGGAGCCTGTTCACACCCAGAGCCCCAGGCACGTGTGGGGAACTTCTGCAGAGCGAGGCCACTTTGGACCTCTCCTCTCCTAAGCTATGTGCTTCCAGGACAAGCTTTCAGGACACGCAGGATGCTTTAATCTCCTCCCACCTCCACTTCCCGGGCAGAGCCACTCTGTCTGGTCTGATGCACTTCCTCATCATGGGCCCAGCTTGAGGCCTCTGACACTCACAGGCAGCTGGCACACTCCCGAGTCAGCAGCAATGCCACGGGAGCCCATTCAGTGGGCGTTCCTGAGGTCATCGCCAGCCTCATTTCTTCTCCCCTATACCCTGTGTGAATTCCCTGAGGGGCTGCAGGCTGAGGCCCCGGGGCCCCCAACACCTGCCATCCAGAGAGCAGGGCAAAGTTTGCCTCTCCTGTGTGCCAGCCCCTGCAGCAGGAAATACGGGCAGGAAAGGAAGACCAGGGGTGTCCAGCACTCGGCTTTCCTGCCTGCCTCAGCCTACGAACCTTAACCACACAAAGACCAAATTTTGCTTCAGAATTGGCCCCATTTCTTCTCTAGGAAAACGCCTTCCCCACAGCTGGTCTCCAGCCTCTATCTAGCAGATGCTATGGCACTCTCCCACCTTTTCCCCCAAGCCCACCAATCTCACAAGTTGGGCCCATGCAGCATCCTTGCAGTTGGCACTCAAACTGAAACATGGAAATGTGCCTCTTGAAGGCCTTCATGTTCATCATCTCATGGAGGCCCCCAGAAGTCCTCTGTGGCAGTGCTCTGGTGACTTCCACTTGCCCAAAGCCACCCAACTGATCAGCAACAGAGCCAACACTCAAACCTGGGTGTTCTCACCTGGGAAACCATATCTAGACCCCCATGCACCACCTGCCAGCCTTCATCTACTCTCTGATGCCCTCACCAACCCAGGTCCGAACTCAGCATCCAGGACCATTCACCTAGGAGTGTCGTACACTACAGCGACCTCAGGATGGGCTTAGGGATTTTAGACAGCCCTGGAAGGAAGGGGAGGAGCCTGCTGGAGAGAACCAGAGGGGACGTCAGGCGCTGGAGGGGGTTGCTGCTTCAGTGGCATCTCCCTGTGGGATTCCAGTGCCTGCTGGGTCTTGAGGGGCTGGACAGGCAAGGAGGCGGAGGCAATTTAACAGGTTTGACCGTCAGGTTGGCTCCCTGCTCCCCCAGGGCCCTCGGTTCCTGAGGGCCAGCTCACCTGTCGCAGGAAGGTGATTGGCTGCTGGCCCATGGCCTGGGCGTCCCCGATGTTGGCACGGATGACCTCAGTGAATGGTTTTTTGATACCCTGAGTAGAGAGAATGCAATAGGTGGTTACTTAGGGATTCTCAGACCCTAGATTTCAGAAGCCGAGCAATGGTCAACAGGACATTAGTCAGCAGCCCTATGCTGAGCCTTGCCAGGTGTTGGGCACAGGGCCAAGCGCTTGATATGCTTGGTCCCATTTGACCTTCACAACCACCCCCATGAGGAAGGGCTTGTGTTAATCCCATTTTATAGACTGGGAAATTAAGGCTTCAAAAGGTTACCCACTTTCTGAGAAGGCTAGAAGAACTTCCCTGGGCTGCCAGAGACCCCTGAGGCAGCTGTAGGTCCACGCTGACCCTGGGGCAAATGTGGTGGGAAGGAGGGAGGGCGTCAGCAGCAGAAAGCATCAGGGAGAGGGTCCCACAGCTGCCAGCTCCACCTCCACCCCTAAGTGATCGATGGGACACTGCAGCCAGCCTTGCTGCCAGAAGACACTGATCCGCAGGGACCTCTTGGGGGTCGTTCTCTTGCAACCCTGTCTTTGCAAAATGAAGAATGTGGACTGAGCTTCATACTGAAAAGAAAAAAAGCATCAGGGATAAAGATGTCTTGTTGAAGAGCAAAAGTGAGGCCACTGCCTGAGCAATGTGTTTAGCACAGAGCAGAGACGGCAGAGAGAGAAGGAACTTGGAAACAATAGCAACATCGCTGGGAAGTGACTACAGGACACCTGGCTGCTGCAAAGGAGAAAATGTGGTTCGGATGGAGAACTGTGGGGAATCTGGAAATATGAGAACTCCACACAGGTCCCTGATAAATCCAGAATTAGCCACTATTAGAGTTAGAATCAACAGCAGGTTCAAGAACCCCCAGAGCAGCTGAAAGGATTATCTGAGACAAACGGTATGAAAGCACTTGGCAGAGTACAAATATCATCATGTTGCAAAGCTGGACCAGGAGCAAGATTGCAAGGGTCACCGTGGGGGAAGAAGGTGGTGGGGCAAGGGGTGGCCTGCGCGGAATGGCCACCTTCCCATCTCCAGCTGCCCTGTTCCCAAAGGCATTCTAAATACAAATCTTAAGGGTACAATTCTATGATTCTGATACTTGTCTTCTCCGTTTCACACAACGTGTGAATAAAAGCAAAGTTAGAAAACTTTCCCCTTTTTAACTCAGTAATATACACCTTAAGTAAAGACCAGTGGGCTTAAGGAATGAAAGCAGCTGCCAAACAAGTTTTCTTGACTCTCATTTGCCACCCCTAAGCCCTCCCATATGGAATTCTCCAGCTGCTTTAGGAGCCAGGAGGCACAAGGGGCTGAGGAGGGCACCCCAGAAACAGCCCTGTGCTGTGCTCAGTCGCGTCCAACCCTTTGCAGCCCTCTGGACTGTAGCCCACCAGGCTCCTCTGTCCATGGGGATTCTCGAGGCAAGAATACTGAAGTGGGTTGCCATGCCTTCCTCCAGGGGATCGTCCCAAACCAGGGACTGAACCCACATCTCCTGCATTGCAGGCAGATTCTTTACCATCTAAGCCACCAGGGAAGCCTGAAGGCAGCCCTGGACGTCCATAAACCAGGCCTAATGAGTCGAAAAGCTCTGTTTGGGTTGGAGGGGGTAGAATTCCCTTCTGCCCTTTTTACAAAGTTCTTCAGGGCTGGCCAATATGGAAAGACATCTCAGGGTGGGGGGTGGGGGGCAGCAAGGAAGGGGGTAACACTGCCTACTGACCCGGACTGGGCCAGGGGTGAAGTCAGACACCCTGGAGACAGGCTGCAGAGCGTGTGGCCTCAGGGCTCATCCCACAGGCTGAGCAACCCAGGCCACTGTGTGCAAAGGGTAGGACTCCCCCACCCACACTGGCCTAAGCTCCTGGCATGGGACCCTCTGTTAGTCTGATTCCATCGCCATGGCCCCCTAGGGCCATGAACTCAGGTGATTTCCACAGTGTGGGCACAGTCCCCTCTGGTGGGGAGTAAATCTGTCACAGTTGAGGGCAGGACACATACCACACAGCTGTGGGCCCCGGGCCAGCCCCATGGAGGGAGAAAATAATCAGATCCCTGGATGTTCCTTTTGTGTGTCCCCTCCACCCCGCACTGCTCAATCAACTCAGGGCAGGCCAACAAGCAGCCTGGGAGTATGGAGCATCTCCTTTCTTGGGTCTGGGTACCCACAGGCTCCAGATACTTTGCTATGATGGAAGAGCTAGTGGGTGGGAACCTGCCTCCTCTGAATGGACTGGGGACCAGGCTGCCCAGCCAAGGGCCACCATACAAAGGAGACTCCTGTTTCTATGCCCTTGAGTTCTACGTGGGTTGGGAAATACCAAGGAGCCAGGGGCAGACTTCTGCCCACAGTGACTCATCCAAGGCTGGCAAGCACACCCAACGGAGACCTCACCTTAGCCCTGCCCCCAGGAGCTGGCCAGGTCAGCATGTAGCTTTTTAGTTCCAATTCCTAGCATCCTAGAACCATGTGTCTAACTCACCTGCACACATCCTGCCCAGAGCTGCCTCACCAGGGGAAACTGAGATGAGATCCATCGCAGGGGGGCTCCCTTCCCACCATTCAGGTCAAGGAAGGCTCAGGGAGCAGGCCCCCAGGCCCTGGAGATGGCATATTTCAGGAGTTAATGGGAAGAAGGATAAAGGACAATGATAACTTCTTTATCATTGTTACGACTGTCCTTCCCAGCTCACATGTGCAGCAGGAGAACAATGGACAATTCCAACAGGCACAGGCATTTTCCTCAAGGTAGGGGTGGCTCCTGTCATTTCATGCGGCATGTCAGTGGGGAGGCTTGGTAGGACGGTTACTCCCCAGAGAACCTCCCTTTCATTCACGAACACTTATGAATCATGCTCTGTGACAGAAGTGGGCAACACCAGAAAGGCCACCACCTTCAGAGCGCTGGCTGATGAAGAAGCAGGCTCAGAGAAGGGAGAGAGGGCACAGCTGGCCCCAGAGAGCTCCGGAAGGAAGTCTCAGAGACAAACCCGACTAGTCTCCAGGGTCCTTGAGAACAGCTGCGCTGCAGAGCAGAAGAAAGTGAGGCTCAGCACAGGGTCTGGCCCTAACCATCGTGATATGCAAATGGAAGAAACTGAGCCAGCCCGACACAGGCCTGAGATTAAGAGGAGGTGGGGACTCCAGGGGCTGAATTTTCTAACCACAGAGGCAGGGAAGGCTGGACGGAAGGCTCCTGAACTGTGGGAGTCTGCAGGAGGGTCAACCGTAGAAGTGGAGATCTGCAGGGCAGAGTAGGGATGAAAGGTGAATGAGCTCCAAACAGGATAATTCAAGGCAGCAAGCCTAAGCTCCAGGCAGGAGAGAGCCAACCCCATAGAGCGCATTCCTAGACCCAGAGACTCAGAAGGAAGGCAAGCAAAGAGGGACCCTCAGCACCTCTCCCCCAGGCAACTCTCGTTAGCTTGAAAACAAGACCCTCCCAAGGGTTCTGATTAGGAAATTCCCTAGTGGTGCAGTGGTTGGGACTCCACGCATTCACTGCTGAGGGCATGAGTTCAGTCCCTGATTGGGAACTAAGATCCTGCAAACCACGCAGCACAGGCTAAAAAAAAAAAACAAGAGGAAAACTAGCCTTTGCTTTCTCATAAAGTTTTTTTTTTAGAAACACTGCTTATATTAATATAAGCTCACATAACCTTTTGACCTAAAACAGGAAAGTCTCTGGTGCAGTTGTTTCTCCCCAGATAGCCAGAATCCTGATAGGGTTCTAGCTATTCAAACCATCATCACTAAACATCTCCAACTCATCTTCAGTGGAAATAAATTGGCCCTATTTTACAGAGGAATAATTGAGGCCAAGGTGTTCTGAACGATGCAAGGCCCACAGCACATAAAGGTAAAGCCCAGGATGCAGGTCCCTGGTGACTTGGGCAGGGGGATGGGTGGAGGGTTCATGCAAACAAAAGCCTATGTTACAAATTTCTTTTATTTTAAAATAGCGTCTAAGTGCTAAGAAAGCCTATGTTACAAATTTCTTTTATTTTAAAATAGTGTCTAAGCGCTAATAAAGCCTATGTTACAAATTTTCTTTATTTTAAAATAGTATCTAAGCACTAAAGAAAATGGCCTATGAGATTTCACTGCTTGTGCCTCACACATCCAGAGTTTCCACTCTTAGCTCTTAGCTAACTATCAGCAGGTGCTCCAGCATTCTCCATTTTCATCTGTTTCTCGGTGCAGCACTCAGTGATTTTAACATATTCAGTGTTTCCCCTCATGAATGTTTTGCCCTGACTCTGTACTTTTTACAAACAAAAGCCATTCCTGTCTCCACTTCTGTCAACCTCCTTTCTTCCTCCAATAAAACAAGGGAAAAAGAAGTAGGTTGAGGAGGAACTGACAGATTTTTTTCAAAACTCCTACTAATGGCAGTTTATTTTTAAGTGCCGCTCCCAGGGAACACCAGGATCTGAAAAGCTGATAGGTACTCCCCCTTGGAGCTGCTGTCAGGGAGAAACAGGGCCTCCCTGAAAGCACACAGAACAGGCTGGAGGAGAATGGCCCCTTTCACACGCTCTTAGCCAAGTGCCCCTCCTCCCTCAGGCTCTCCTGAGCATTTTCCCCCACTCCTACCACAAAGCAAGACGGACGGGACTTGTCTGGCATGCCACCCCACAGTCAAAAACCAGAGCCACGTGTCCAGCCAAACAGCCAGTACTGTTAACAGAGCACCTGGCAGTATAAGGCCTTCAAATGGAGAAAGAGGCACAAAAGTCAGGGCCTGGGGAAACCCTGGGCCCACCAGATCACTACTCTTCTTTTACAGAATAGGGAAACCAAAGCCCAGAGAAGATAAGAGATTTACCCCCAAGTCACTCACCTCCCTACATATCCCATCTCTAACCAAGTCAAACCCTTTAAAATAACATCAGTACAGTTTTGATCATTAGAGTTCAAATCAGAAGTAAAAACCCGAAGCTGTGCAAAGCTAAGCCAAAAAAAAAAAAAAGACTGAGAAACCCTGAGAAAACATGGCTCTCTCAGAAGAGGACCTGCTTAACCTAGCATAATGGAGAGGCTGCCCTTCAAGAGTGAAAGATTTAAGCGAGGCTTGGCTGGGGCTATTATCTCCAGCACCAAGAGTCAGGAACTGAGACTCGACGAAGTGAGGAGAGAACAAGAAGGGATGAATTTGAACGAAAGTACTGGAGAATGTAGATGGACAGAAAGAATGTCTCAAGTTATTCAGGGGTAGGACATGGTGGTGGAGCCATCTGTCCTAGAAATCACAGAGTGTTTCCAGCCCAAATGACCAAGAACTTTCTCTAGCTCAATGATGGAGCCATATCCTGTTGGAACATCTTCTTAGTTGCCCACTGCACACCAAACTTTGCACTATAAGTCCTAAGCCCAGCACACCAGACTCCAGTCCCTCATTTCCATCTCATTCATTTATCATATCCCTTGCCAGACAGTGCTTTCCAAACAGCACAAATCCCCTCCCCTATTTGCCCAGAAATTCCCAACCTTGTTTTCGCTCCCAGCCCTCCTTCCACCTAGAATGCTCTCACATTTTCTCTACGTGCTAAAAATAATAATAATAATAATAACCACCAATCCTTAAAGAATTGCAGGAAGAGAAGTTCAGGCCCAGAGAACAATATGGCAATCAGTTCCGTGAAAGCAAAGACAGTGTCTCCGTTCTATTCTAACCATCCCCATACTTCATGGAGTCCATGCTATTTAACAAAAGGTAGAGATAATCCTCAGAACCCCTACCAGCTCTGGAACCAGAGAAATCAGTTGTAAAGTGCTAAACCGGAAACAATTTAATCTCAGCTTTAACAGGGAGACTGTTGTCTCAAGGAGGGCCAGCTCCAGTCTGCCAGATATCAACAAGGAGCAGAAACCTTTTTTCTGCCTGTGGTCCACTTTTGGGACAGGGAGGCACAGAAACCAAGCCAGCTTTCCGAGGGCCAAGCTTTAAATTTGGCCTTGCAAGGAGTCAGAGGGAGACACTGGACTTCACTTATTCAACTCACTGTTTTGAGTCAGCATAACTGGGTGTCCTGATGAAGTCTCAGCGAGCCGTGAGCTCATCAAACGCCCCAAAGTGCCCATGTTACAGTCATGGTCCCATCATGGCTTCTTCCCAAGCATTCAAGGACCATTAAGTGTCCAACTCACCCCCAGGACATTCAGTTCTGGTGCCTATGAGAGTGAGATCAAAGAAGCCTCCCCCCTTCTGGGTTAGGACTACCTTGAGCAAGCAGCTGGGTGACTACTTCATCTGCTCCTATAAATCTTAGGAATATATTCATTTTTTACATTCCCCTTCTGGACCCTGCCTCCTGAATTCCACCAGCGTTAGAACTCTGGTAAACTACAGAGGTGTTTCTTTCACCCATCCGAGCCACCTCGTTGTAGGGGGATAGGAATCATTACCAGATGTGTGGTCACTTTATATACAGCTGTGAACTCAGGATTCCAGTCTGCTGGCCGCCAGGAGGAAGAAAGTTCCAGGGCCATCCTGCCAAGGCCCCAAAGGCCCAAGCCTCTGCTACCCACTGTGGGCGACTGTTTCCTCCGAGAACAAAATAAGGCTGTCAGTCAAGGTTCCAAAGGGGATCTAGGGGAAGGAATCGTGCGGGACCACTTTTGTCAGGGAATCATTACTGGAAGAATGACCCAGAAGGTCTCAGAGAGAGAAAAAGCTTCGGGAGAACACAGGTCTCTTCAGAGCCTTCATCGCACCTCTGGTGCCTAACGTGATCTCTGAAAGTCTCCTTTATGTCTTTCCTGCCTGTCCTTGTCCTCACGCTCACGCCCCAGTGGACCTTGGTTCCACTCAAGTAAGACAGCCACATAGCAGGCAGTGCCTGGCACTAAGGGCCACTCAACTATAATTGATGAATTCAGTTCAACAAGTGAACCATATCTGAGGGCCTTACTTTGTGCCAGGTGCCGGGCACTAGTGAGGGAAGGGTTGGGGGGAGGGCATTCTCTCATTTCAGTCAAGATTGGCAGAATGAAGGAGCTTGGCCACGCGGCTGGAGGAAGTACAGCGGTTGGACCCCAGGAGGCGACAGCTGCTACTGCTCCCCCCTCGCCCCCACCAGTGCCCCCTGGCCTCCCAGGGCCCTCCCGCCCCACGCGGGCCCGGGCGCCCGCGCTCACCCGCTGCAGCTCGAGCTCGATCTCGCCGGCCTTGAGCACGATAGGTCCCCGCACCGCGTACTCCACCGCCTTCACCTGCGGGTTCATGGACTCGAGCGTAAGGATGCGCTCGCGCCGGCTCTGCTCGGGCCGCACTTTGAGCACCGCCGAGGCCTCGGCGGCCGCGCTGCTCTGACTACGGCCCCAGGGGCCGAGGGTCCGGGGGCAGCAGCCCCGCCGGACCAGCGCCGCCGCCCGCTGCATCGCGCGGCCGCCGAGTGAAACCTTGGGACAAATAGGGAAAGAGAACAAACACGTCGCGCACAGCCCAAGGCAGGCACGCGGGCACCCACCCCCAAGCTCAGCTAAGGGCTCCTTCAGCGAGAGGTGCCAGCCTGGCTTCGGGGACGGGTGCCCATCCCCCGGCGACTCGGACCCTGCACCTCGCCGCTGCAGAGCGAAAGCGCTGCACAACCGGGTTTTGCAAAGGCTGAGCCCAGTGCATGCGTGCAACGTGCCTGTCGCCGCCTGGTCACCCCTTCGTCGAGTCCGGCTAGAAAGCTCGCCTAGGGCAGCTCCTCGGCTCAGGCGCCGGCAGCCGCATCCCAGCTCCTGCACGCAGCACCGGGCCCCCAGCGCTCACACACCCACAGCCAGCGAGTCCGCCCGGGCCTCCTCGCTGGCTCCTGGGCCTTGTAGTTCCCTTGTCGTTTTTCAGAACAGGTGTGGCGAACTGGTTGAACTACAAGTCCCATAGTGCCCCGCGCTGGCCTGATCTGGGGGCCGGGCTGGAGGCGGGAGCGAGGGTCTGGCTCTGCCGTGAGCTGGGCGGGCTCTTTGTCTGGCTGAAGGGTCTGGGATCCCGGAGGGGGTCTGGCGGGGGCACTCCTCGCGGCTTTCTGCGAATTTAGAGCTATTTGGTGCTTCTCCCTGGAGGCGCGTTCTGCATTCCCCCACACAACCCTTTCCCCAACATCTGCAAAGACATAGGCGGAGAGATGGTGCAGTCCTCGCCCCAAGTTTCATCATCCAGGGTTCAGTGGCCGCTGTTTAGGAAGCAGGGGTGGGGTGGGGGTTAGGAGTTTGCGACTTGACTGCCACTTTTACCCGTCTCAACGTCGGTTTTCTTGTCAAAAGGGAGATCAACTCTCAGCCTTTAAGGATTGTCGTGAAAATTAAAGGACCAACACAGCTGGTATATACCAGGTGGTCAGGCTTCCTGACAGCTCCATTTGAAACGCTACCCCACCTCCACTACCTCTTTTAATTTCCTTTCTAGCATCAGAAATTTAGATACTTTTTACTGGCTCCCGCATTAACCATGTAAGCTCCAGAAGGCAGGGGCAACATTTTTCTCGTTCATTGTGTTCACAACGTATTCACACAACCTCTGAGTGTTAGCAGCACATAGTAAGAACTCAGTAAACGTTTGTTGAGAATGGATGCTCAGCTCTTTGTAGCTTTTTTGTTTTTTGTAAAGGTACCTGCTGTTGACTGAAAAAAGATGTACAACTTGAGAGTTGTGAGTTAAGTTTTATTTTAGGCAAAATGAGGACTGAAGCCTGGAAGGCACCATCTCAGATGGCTCTGAGAGACTGCTCCAAAGCGGCAGTGGGGGAAAGTCAATATATAAGGTTTTGGTGAAGGGGACGTTCAATACCATGAAGCGCTCATTTTACAAAAGGGTTTTTTGTTAGTCATGAGGGTCTGATGTCACCATGATGATTTGCAGCATGGGGTTCAATCTCCACAGAGGCAGATGGCAAATGCCTTGTTCTGCCACTGGCAATGCTCTTGGTAAGTGCCAATTTGTTGTTGACATGGCCCCCTTGTGGTCATAAATCCTACCAAACTTTGGGGGTCATTTCATAACCATTTTGTCCCGCGTTGCTGGGAAGGCTCATCCCCAGTTCTGAAGAAGGTTTTTGTTGATAAGACACTCAATGTGCTATTACTGGACTAGGTCTTAATAGTCAAAGATCTCTGGACACCTGTCTTCTAGTTATAGTCCAGGAGAGTATTCCCTCTTGTTGCATCTTTTCATACCTGCTGCTGCTAAGTCGCTTCAGTCGTGTCTGACTCTGTGCGACCCCATAGACAGAAGCCCACGAGGCTCCCCCATCCCTGGGATTCTCCAGGCAAGAACACTGGAGTGGGCTGCCATTTCCTTCTCCAATGCATGAAAGTGAAAAGTGAAAGGGAAGTCGCTCAGTCGTGTCCGACTCTTCTTGACCCCATGGACTGCAGCGTACCAAGCTCCTCCGTCCATGGGATTTTCCAGGCAAGAGTACTGGAGTGGGGTGCCATTGCCTTCTAGAGTTACAGTATTACAATCATTGATCATATATTGAACTATACATTTGATCAGCTGCTTCAAGTCTAGTTATCATTTCCGTTGAAGTCTCCGTCATATACTTGGTAATACAAGTAAGAATAATCTTGTGAAACAAGCAAAATACAAATGGTATAGTTAACAACATTAGTGGAATTAAAAGTAAATATTTTATTCCTGAGCCTCCCACACCAATTTTTATTTAAAGATTGTCAAGACTAGGGAATGTATCACTTAGAGCAGAAATCTCATTTTTCATGTGGTTCAAATGTGTTACATTAAAGGATTTATCAGGTACAAAAATACAGCATTCAGTTTGAATTATAGCACAGATATCTCCCTGAGATGCTGTAAGGTGTCAAAGGTCTTGCAGTTGTGTAGCACTGCCTTTCTCATCATAGAGATCTCAGAATTCAATAGGCTAATAGCCCGGTTACTATCATTTAAAGCTTATGAAAGTTGTCGAGGCTTAGATATGGTCAATTACATCCTCCAACCCTATTGAAGACACACACACACACACACACACACACACACACACACACACACGCTGCTAAATGGTCATACCAGTAGAATACAGATCTTTGACCCATTGAGACCATACTGATGGTAGATTGGTTGGGGTTACCTGTAATTTGTTGACATGTATGACCTTAAATTCATGGGAATCCCAGGCTATACCTTCGTATCATCCCTGTAAATGTCAAGGCCATAGATTAGTGCCACAAATCCACTGAGTTCCATACCAATCACTCTAAGGGTAATAACAGACATAGTTCATAAAGCACCCAGCCTTGTCTCATAATTACCAGGTTGATCATTTTTAGTATGATTTAACCATTCCCAACATAGAGGAGCCTTTAAACTTAAATGACCATAGCCTGGTGTTAACCATGTAGATCCTCCCCATAATTGTAGGAGTTTTCCTTTTAATAGATGAGAAGTTAATTTTTTATTGAGACTTAGCTCATCACTCCGATTGAGTTTAAATGACCCTAAGAGAAAACTTAAATCTATGGCCAGCCTCAGAGCAGGTATTTTTAATTGGCCAGGTGAGAGGATCCCAGCTAGAATTATTATGAATAGAGAGAACAGGACTGAACACTCATCTAAAACAAATTTCCAATTAAAAAATAAATAAATAAATAAAACAAATTTCCTAGGGGGTATCCAATCAGAGCCCTAAAGAACAGAAACCTACCAAGGTAACCAAGAAGTAATAGGCACAGGTAATTGGCCACAATCCAACAATTGCATTTAAAAACTGGAGTTTTAAACTAGCATAGAATCATGTCCATGATAGAAAACATGTGATTGATAGGCATAGGTCCAAGAAATCAAGAAAACATTACGAATGATCATAAAAGTCAGATCAGCATCTTGGGCAGGCTGTCTACTTCTGATGTCATCTTTTCACCCTAGTGTAGTGTAGTTTCCTGGTTGAGTATTGTTTTAAGATGAGTTGAGGTCAGCAGGCCTCTCTATGAACCAGTCCAGCTTAGGGGCCTTTGGAAATGGGAGTTAACTGAAGAGTCAATTTCCCTTCAATTTCATTGGGGATGAGCTAGTTAAGAGTACCTGATAGAAAGGTCCTTCTATCCAGGTTGGAGACAGTTTCTTAAATTATGTCTTCTTCCAGTCTTGATTGAAGATCATGTGTGAGGCATCTGATCTTCATCCAAAGAGAGATTACTGCCATAAGCTTCAGAAACAACTCTAGAGTGTCCTTTAATAATTCAATTAAATTTTACATTAATATACCCTAACAGCGAAGAACTATCCTGGAAATAAGTCTTAGTAGATACAGACCTCCACTAACAAACTAGGATTTAACTTTCCTTGAAACATCTCTTTCTCTCTAAAATCACCATCATCTTTACCAAATATACGGAGAAGGCAATGGCACCCCACTCCAGTACTCTTGCCTGGAAAATCCCATGGATGGAGGAGCCTGGTAGGCTGCAGTCCATGGGGTCGCTGAGAGTTGGACATGACTCAGTGACTTCACTTTCACTTTTCACTTTCATGCACTGGAGAAGGAAATGGCAACCCACTCCAGTGTTCTTGCCTGGAGAATCCCAGGGACAGTGGAGCTTGGTGGGCTGCCGTCTATAGCGTCGCAGAGTCGGACACAACTGAAGCGGCTTAGCAGTAGCAGCAAGACCTGTTTGTAATATAGGTCTGGTCTCAAGAAACTTGGCCTGATGATTTACCTAACCATAATTGATCATAGACTTTTTTGCTTCGCTGAGAGTTGCTTTGCTCAGACTGAACTTTTAAAATCTCTGGAGGGTTCAGATAGAGAGAAAAGATAAATGTTTCAACTTGTTTATAAAATGTAATTTTACCAAATTACTGTCATAATTAGTTTGAGGGGAGGGTTGTTTTTCCTTACACCTGGAAAACACAGATTCAAATCAGTAATTTTTCATATAGAAACCATAAAAGTTATAAGCACATTCACAGGTTCATTCAGTCCTTTTGTTAACCTTTGTGAAGTCATCAGGTTTTCTATTAGAATCCTTACTCAGTTCAGAAATTGGTATTTATCCAAAAGTCCTTTTTATAAATCTACTTGAAGAGGTGAAACTTGGTTAGTGCTATGACAATATCGACATAGTAACTAGAATTATGCCTGGTAATATTTTACCCAAACATATCAAAATTTTAGGAACTCCATACAGTTTCTAGGATATCTATATTAGTAACATTTACCATACAATATAACCCAAGACTTATTACTCGCTTGACAATACCCCTCATGTAATTCTGCATACAAAATAAACCTAATTAATGTAATGTCTCTCCTTGGGATGTTTCAGAGGCCTAGCTAGAAATCTTATATGAATAAGATAGAGTGATTTAGGAAGCTTTGTCAACAAATACCAAAAAGGCCAAAGCAACAACAAGGGATTTCAGAGCAGATCATTTAAGAGATAAGAAACTTAAATCTATTATCAAAGCCAGTTCAATATCTGAAGAAAAGGTGTCCTCTTAACAGAGAGAAAAGCTAAATTCAAGTTTTTGCACCAGCTTAGAAAGAAAGTGAAGTCACTCAGTCATGTCTGACTCTTTTCGACCCCATGGACTGTAGCCTACCACTCCAGGCAATAGTAGTGGAGTGGATTGCCATTTCCTTCTCCAGGGGATTTTTCCCAAGCAAGGGATTGAACCCGGATCTCCCGCATTGTAGACAGATGCTTTACTGTCTGAGCCACCAGTCAGTACTTTACTTAAAAAGTAAACTTAACTTTATTTTAAATTTAGTCCTAACCATATACAAAACTCTTTCCTCATGGTTCACTTTTCACAAAGCCTATCCCTTTCTGTACCCATTACTGCGTTCTTCCATCCTAAAAAGCCACCTGTAAGGCAGGCTTACTTCATTTTCCCTTCACAAAATGAAATTCCATTCTTCATACCTTCTTTACTGAAAACACATTTCCTACCTCCCTTAAGCAACCAAGAACTGACTTTTATATTAGCATTTTATAGATTGATGAGCATAAATATCAGTGATAATTTCTAAAACCTTTGTTTTTTTAGAGAGAACAGTTTAGGATGGCACCAAACATCATTTCTTTTTAATCCCAAATCTCTTTATTTAGTTTCTCTGTAAGAGGTAATTAGTGTTTAGTAGTAAATGTTTCAAAATCTTCTTTTATTTGGAAATGACTTAGCTATTCGATAGACTTCCAACACTTAGTTTAGCACAACCCTTAGAAGTTCAAGTTACCCCAATCTGGATAGACATTCCTAAAGTGTAATTATTCTTAATAGAGTTTATCTAAAGGCTCATATCTCATTTACATTTTTTAAGAAATTCCTTCACTCAGCAAGGTAATTTCCTTGCTAACAAACTTGTAACAGATATAGTAATATTTAACTTATTATAAACCTAGGTACAATGAAAATATTCTGCTTAACGTTAATTACTCTTAGACATGTCTACATTATTTAAATCAACAAATAAACATTAATATCAAGTATTTAACACTGAATATTTCCCAGTTCACATGAACCTGAAATTCATTTAGGTTAATTTCTCTTGTATTTAGAATTATTTGATTTGTAAGCGCTTGCTTACTTTATTTTTTTAAGGCCAATTAGATTAGAGCTTATTTACAAACTGATCTCAGCAATCAGCAATATTATCAAAAAAACAAAAGACACACACTGAGACATACATACATCCAAATAGACACAAGAGATCCTATAGCTTTGTTTTCCAAGCTTAGTTATGAATAAAAAATGGTTGTAGTAAGATTTTAAAAGGCTTTGTTCCCCTTTTGGTTTTTTGTTCTTTTTGATTTCAGGAATTAGATATGGTCTAGATAAGTGATCCCGGAGAAGGCAATGGCAACCCACTCCAGTACTCTTGCCTGGAAAATCCCATGGATGGAGGAGCCTGGTAGGCTGCAGTCCATGGGTCACAAAGAGTCAGACATGACTGAATGACTTCACTTTCACTTTTCACTTTCATGCATTGGAGAAGGAAATGGCAACCCACTCCAGTGTTCTTGCCTGGAGAATCCCAGGGATGGGGGAGCCTGGTGCACTGCCATCTCTGGGGTTGCACAGAGTCAGACACGACTGAAGCAACTTAGCAGCAGCAGCAGCAGCAAAGTGATCCAGAGAGCTCTGGTCCAAAGGTATAGGAAGAGTTGTTTCCTCAGGGCAAGAATCCTTAAAGAGGTAATTTTTTCTTCAAGCTTCCTCTGGAGTCTAAAGAATATTGTGACCATACTGTCAAAAATTGTGGGGTGTTTTTTTGTGTGTGTGTGTCTGTGTGTGACCATAGTTTTATAGCCAAAATTTAGACCAGATACTGCTCAACTTGGCCTTGATAACAAGGGCAGATTGGTCCCAGCAGGGATTGTCCCTCTGAGGAAGTAGGGGGTCTTAATTTGATCAGCCCCAGGCTGTTGATTACAGGAGGAAGTCCTGGATATAAGGGAACTTAAGTTCATTTTCCTATCCTATGTCAATAAAGATCTAATATTTTTAGGCCATTTTTCTTGTCATTGGATCATAGCAATAGATGACTATTTAAAAAATTTTCCCAAGGTCTTCCCAGGGGGGTGTGGAAACTTAGAGTGAGCAATTCACATATTAGCTCAAACAGTTTGTACCAGATGTCTGTGCACTCAAACCAAACCAACAAACCAAACTGAGTCAGAACTTCACCAGCCAGGAGTCACACTCCAAACGAAACAAAAGGCAAAGAGATGCCCCAAAATCAAAAGCCAAGTAGCAAGAGTGCCCCATAAAGATGGTAAAGCGATGCCCTAAAATCAAAAGCCAAATCGCATAAATGCCAAACATGACGTCCCAGTTGGACCTGGCAAAGTTAGTGCTAGCAGCCTTTTTTCAGTTTTGATATAGTTTCAAGCAATTCCTTGCTGATTTTCTGTGAAGAAGTTACTCTATCGAAGCAGGAAACAGACAGAGCTGGACTCCATCTTAGGCCAGGCTGCGAACATTAGGCTTCATGCATGGTTACCCTCCCAGTGGACTCTGAACTTTGTGCCCGGTGTCTATAGAAATGGCACATGAATGGAAAACCAGACCCCCGGATGAAAGAACCTCAGGACTTGTACTTGGACTCTCCGTTGCCTAAAAGAATATGCTCATTGTCTCTGTAACAGAACAAAGTGGTAAATTCCATTATGTTTATTGGGATATGACCACAGTTCTATTGATAAATATCCACTGTTTATCTAGCCTTGTGACACATGAATCATTGGTTAACTTTGATCGTATCTCTTTTACCTTGTCCAGACTAGTTTCAAGGAATTTGGGGAGGTGGGTTTGAGCAAGTACCCTTAGGGTATATACGGTTTTCACAAAAACTGGTCGGGGTCCTTTGCTAAAAGGAGACTCTGCCTTGGGCCCGCCGGTGTAATAAACTGCACTCCACTATCTGCATTGTCCTTCTGAGTGAGTTTGTTTCCTGGAACGTGTGGCTATACAACACTATCATTTCCTGCTTTAGAAGCTTCTAGATACCAGTCAAAGCACGGCTGGCCTTGTCTAATTGTGCATGCAAAAATTATCAGTTTTAGAACATCAAAAGAACCCGAATCTGGCCATTTTAGATTGAGATCTCTTTTAGTATAATTTCTGCAATTAACTAAGTACTTGCAAGTGTGAGCTCTGTATGTCTCGTACATGAATCTGGCTCGAGTGTTAGTCAGAGGCTGGCTTTCTGACACCCCTTTGTTTCTGTTGAGAGATTCTGTTTCCCATTTTAAGCTGAATTTGTCAGGGATAAAAGTCACTAGTGAACTTGTGTAGTGGGCCCATGTCCTGCTTGTGAGTTTAACTCCCCTAGGAGTCACCCTAGAATCGTTTCAGCTCGCCTTACGTGTCTCAGAGTCTGTCTCTGGCAATCTAAGACCACCATGGTTGCTCAGGTAGCTGAATGGCCAGTTCTTGTGTGTGACCCCTAGACGAGCAAGTATTTTAATTGAGTGGGTTTCCCTGTGGGACCACTGCACGATATGAGGACTAGGCCCCCACCACTCCTGTAAATTTCTCAGTCACCTGAGAAAACCAAAACTGGCCCAGAGGAGTCTTGTCCCTTTTCTTCAGAGCAAAGCCCTCATGTATTTTCCTCACTTTTATCCTGACAAATTCTATAATGGCAGTCAAACTGAGAAAAAGTGTCAGATCAGCCTCTTACTTAACCACTCAGCCAAGACCATGCAGTCCCCTACAATGGAGTGACCTCAGCATCTTTCAGCTGAGCCCCGGGTATTCCTCGATTTTTTTCCAGTCGAGCCCTCCCTACCCAGCACCTTTCCACTGGATGGGCAATTCTCCTGGCATCTTTCAGCCAGCCCCCCACCAAGGATCTTTTGACTAGGTGGGAATTTCTCAGTATCTTTCAACCGAGCCCCACTCAGTGTCTAGACCATGAGTGGATATGTCTTGGATGTTTCACCTGGGGCCCCCCAGTATCTTTCCTACTAGGAGGGGGCGGGTAACCTGTTCCACCGCCAAATAACCCAGAATCTCAACCAATACAGGAGATTCAAGAACCAAGAGAGACTTACCCAAATTTTTCTGCACTCCCCGAGGAGACTGATGGGCGCACAGGGCCGCTGCTGGTACCAAAGCTCTGGTTCCTCTTGGAGTCCAGTCGAAAGAAGAAAGTCCACTCTGGGTCCCTTCGTGGTCACCATAAGTGTCAACTAAAAGAAGATGTACGACTTGAGAGCTGTAAGTTTTATTTGGGGCCAAAGGAGGACTGCAGCCTGGGAGGCAGCATCTCAGATGGCTCTGAGAGACTGCCCCAAAGCAGCAATGGGAGAAAGTCAATATATAAGGTTTTGGTGAAGGGGACGTTCAATACCATGAAGCATGCAATTTACAAAGGATTTTTTGTTAGTCATGAGGGCCTGACGTCACCATGAAGGGATTTAGTGCTTCTCTAGATATGAGGAGATGCAAGGGTTGAGATCATAAAATCTGTTCCTAAAAACATCCAACTATCTGAAGACCTGTCCCACCAGATTCCCTGGAGCACAGAGTGTCTGACTCCACCCTGAACTCCCTCAGGGGGTGTTGAAGGTCAACAGCTAGAGCAGCACGGGTTTCAGTCTCCACAGAGGCAGGTGGCAAATGCCTTCTTGTTCAGTCACTGGCAGCGCTCTTGGTAAGTGCCAATTTGTAGTTGACACTGCAGGCAAAGGCATCCTGGCTTCCCCAGAGTAAGTGCAGGGCAAAAGCCGGAATGGAAGACACCTGTGCTGAGATGCCAACGTCGACAGAAAAGATGTGGGAGAAGTCACTTCCCCTCTCAGGGCCTCAGAGTCTCTATCTACAAAATAAAGTTGCATTAACTGACTTCTACAGTCCCTCGGGGGCTTGGAATTTGTGTTGTAGGTGTTTTCAGGCAGATAAACAGTCCAGAGCTCCCTCACCCCAACCAACACCCACTCATATTAGCTTTATGAAGGGTGGGGGGCAGGGGCACTTAAACACAGCAGTACCAGGGAGAAGGTACTAGAAACTATGGGTTTGAATATAGGTACATATTGCCACTTATCACTTGGCTAACTGACCATGTTGCTTAGCCTTTGTAAGCGTAGTTTCCCCATCTGTGAAATGAGATAACACACCTACCTCATGGGACTGTGGGGAAAGTTCAGTGAGTTAACTGTAGAAGTCAAGAGTTTGGAACCCGGTGCTGTGGATCACTCTTATTCCTCTTTGTCAAGAGAATGCCATATACTTTGATTAAATAAATTGATTACCAGTGGAGGGGAAAGGAGGATGGGGAGAGCAATAGAAACCAAAGGTGGCGCTGAGTATTCCTTTGTTAGCAAACTGAGTTGGCCTGTGGAGGGCTTTTCATCACTGGTTCCACCCTCAGCACCTGTGTCTACACTAGCTCCTTCCCAGCCTCTGTCTCAATGGATATGTGTTCAGTCTCCAGGTAGAAGATTCTCCCCCAGGGAACTTCACTTCTCTAAGGATGCCACTGCCTTCAATGTCATATTCTTACCTGCTCTGCTCATTTGGGGAGATACCACACCCACGATTTCCTCTCCATCTCCAAAACACACTTAACCTTGACCTGCACAGACTGTAAACACAGTCCCTTCCTGCTGTCTTCACCCTTGATCAGGACAGTGGGCTGGGAGGCAGGGTGAGTTTAGGTGAGCATAAATCAATTTGTGCAACTGAGAAAAGCAAACTTCCAGAGCACACCCCATCTACGTGGGCTCCAACGTCATCATTGTAGAAAACAAAATAGTGTTCCAAAAATGCCTTTTGCCAACCTGTCAAGATTGCATGAGAAGAAAGTTCCCTTGCATTCCTGTAAGCAACACTATAATTTGCAAAGCACTTTCTTGTCTGTCACTGCATTTTAACCTGACCTCAATGAAAGAAAAAGGGCAAGCATTATCCCCATTTTACAGATGAGGTTCCGAGAGATTAAGCGACTTCAGGTGGCACAGTTAAGAGTGCAGCAGAAAGTGGGATTCCTAACACAGTGCTGCAGCCTATACATGCAGGAACCGGATTTATGCAGCTCTCTGGGTTTGAAAATTTGAGCTACCCATTGCAATGCACTGAGCCCTTAAAAGCTTTTGGGTGATAGTTGTGATGATGGTGGTGGTGATAGTGTGAATTCTGCCTTTATTTTGCCTTCTAAACCAGGTCAGGGTGGAGCAGGAGATAAAAATAAAACCTGATTGAAATGGTCATAAATGCCCTCCCTGTGAGCTGAGAGCTCCAAATACACAGCAAGCTCTTGATGACCCACAGTTAAGAGAATCATACTGTGCAAGACGTAGTCCCAGTCTTTGATCCTTTTCTCAACAGGTTTCTACTGGGCACCTACAAGGTGCCAGGTACTAGCTGAACTCTGCGTCTGTAGTCTCACAGACCATCCTTGCCTATACAGAACATATAGTTTCTTAGGGAAAGCAGATGTTGATTAGATAATTGTACACGCAACCATGATTACAAACTGTGATAATTGCTGAGATTTATGAGCACTTATAGCCCAAAGGTCTGAGCAAAGTTTTCCCAAAGGAAGTGGCCTGCAAGCTGGAGCTGACTGGCAGATGATGAGGGATAGCAGTCCTGGCAAGTGAGGTAGACACAGCAATGTGCCCTCACCTGTCAAGAGAGAACTTCCCTTCAACCAAAGGGTGCAGTCAGCAGACAGCCTTGCATAGCGTTTGCACAGAACTGCCTTGCCTGAGGTCACTGTCACACCCTAATTGCAGAAGCCCAGGGGAGGTGCTGGAGCAGTATTTGCTCCAGGGCTTCCCCAGGATGTTGGCTGAAGCTTTGGCAGGCCTGTCTTATGGGTTTTCTTTCTTTGCCTGATCATGCTGCCTCCTACTTCGTCTTACAGCAGTGGATTCTTAATGTTCATCTTGCACCTCACACTCCATCTTAGCGTTGGTGGGACATAGAGAGCATCACAAGCCAGGGATCGCTGGAGGCTGAGATGTCTGAAGAGCTCCAAGAAGTCTAGGATGATTGCAGTTCAGACTTGAGGGAGGGTCAGGACTGGAAGACAAGGGTCAGATGTGAGCTGTGGTAGGACAGGTAGGCCAGGTTCTAAATGTAATAATTTTGGTTTCATTTTGAGAAATGAAATAATGTAATAAAGAAATGAAAAATGTAATAATTTTGGTTTCATTTTTAAGCCCCTGGAAGGCTTAAAATAATAAGAGAATTACATGATCATATTTATATTTAAAATTCTGCTGAATGGAAGATGAATTGGAGGAGGGCAATGGAGGGTGCAGGAGGGTGACCTATGGCACAAATAAGGTCCAGGGTTGGCATCGACTAGAGTGTGGGTGATGGGAAATGGACAGGCATCCTGAGGACCTGGTATAATACCTGGCACATAGAGGTTTTCAATAAATTTTCATTAAATTAATGTAGAGGTTGATTCTACAAGGCTCTCAAAGTGCTTGCAGTCCAGTAGGAGTTGGGCAGCTCACGGTAAGTGTGGAAAAGGCAGCTCCTAAGAGTGTGGTACAGCCAGCTCTCGGAGTAAATGAGGGCCATTCCACTCAGTGAGGGTGATGAGAGACCTTCATAAGTAACCACAGAACAGAACAGAAGGTGAGAGGTTCTTCCCAGAAGAGCAGATGGGCACTGTAGTGTTGTAGAGAGAGGCAGATGACCTCTCAAAATGTCAGATCATGCTTGGGCTGAGTGCTTAGGTAGCTCAAGGGTAGCTCTTAGTCTTTTGCTCCCAAGGACTCTTGGGAAGCTGGTAGAAGTTAGCACTCTCAGTAATCAACTACCTTGACTTGCCCCTTGGAAAGAAGGCTATGATAAATCTAGACAGTGTATTAAAATGCAGAGACATCACTTTGCCAACAAAGTTCCATATAGTCAAAGCTTTGGTTTCTCACAGTAGTCATATAGTTGTGAGAATTGGACCATAAAGAAGGCTGAGCATCAAAGAATTGACACTTTTGAATTGTGGTGTTGCAGAAGACTCTTGTGAGTCCCCTGGACTGCAACGAGATCAAACAAGTCAATCCTAAAGAAAATAAACCCTGGCTATTCATTGGCAGGACTGATGTTGAAGCTGAAGCTCCAACACTTTGGCCACCTGATGTGAAGAGCTGACTCACTGCAAAAGACCCTGATTCTGGGAAAGACTGAAGACAAAAGGAGAAGGGGGAAGCAGAGGATGAGATGGTTAAATAGCATCACCAACTCAGTGGACATAAATCTGAACAAACTCAGGGAGATAGTGAAAGACAGAGGAGCCTGGCATGTTGTAGTCCTATGGAGGGGTTGCAAACAGCCAGACATGACTTAGCAACTGAATAAGAATAGTCTAGGCCAGTAATTCTAAAGTGGTTCCCAGAGTTTTGCTTAAAATGTAAATTCCAGAGCCTTCGTACAGACTGGCTGGTTCTGAAACTCCAGGGATAGTTTTACCCAGAGATTTTCCTTTAATCAGGATTCTGATTTGCACTAAAATTTGAGAACCACAGGTGCAGGGCAAGGAAGGGCACTATCACGGTGGGAAAAGTCCAGATCAGGAAAGTCTGGATTCTGGTTCCAAATTTGTCACTAATCAGATGTATGACCCTGAACCAATACTATCTCTTCTTGAGCCTTAAACTCTTCATCTGCAGAACTACTTGCATTTCTACGTGATTTCTAAGTTATTTGCTCTGCTGAGGGCTTAAAGACAGTCAAGCTTCCCCCTCCATTGTAACTGACTCCCCCAGTCACAGCTGCAGCCTCTGTTCACTTTGGTTTCCTTACCTGTCAGTGAGATGACAACATTATCTGCCTCAGAGAATTACTGAGAGGATTAAAATGACATTAAAAAAATTTATTTTCCTTGTGGATATTTGGGTAGATTAGAAAGTCTGAAAGGATACACACTCTATTGTTAAAGATGCTTATCTTTGAGTGGTGGGATTATTGGTGATTAAGCTTTCTTTTTGCTTAATGTATTATCAATATTTTAATAAATGATAAAATTTAAAAGGAATGTTAAAAATAAAAATAAATTTAAAAAATATAAACATGGAATTACCATATAATCCAGCAATTCCTCCTCTGGGTATATACACAGAAGAGTTAAAGGCAGGCAGGGACTTGAACAGATATTTGTGCACCAGTGTTCAAAACAGCACTATTCACAATAGTCAAAAGGTGGAAACAACACAAATCTCAGAAAAATGGATATACAAAATGTGGATAAACAAAATAAAATGGAATATTACTCAACCCTTAAAAGGAAGGAAATTTTGACATATCCTATTACATAGATGAAATTTAAAGACATTATGCTAAGCGAAAAGAAGAAAGGCACATTGTATAGACACAAAAGGGTTGGTTACTGTATTACTTTGTGTCTAAAAGAGGCAACTATAATAAGCAAATTATAGAGACAAAAATTAGAATAGATTAGCAAGGGCTAGATGGAAAGTGGAATGGGGAGTTACTTTTTAAGAGGGGCACAGTCTCCACTTGGGAGGATGAGAAAGTTCTAGAGATGGATGGTGGTGATGGTTGCACAACAATGGAAATGTACTTAAACTGTACACTTACAAATGTTCAGAATGGTAAATTTTATGTTATGTATATTTTACCACAAAAACTAATGTACAAGGGTTTCCTATGCCATGCAAGAACATTTAAAGAAGGAAACAATATAAATACTGATGGTTTCAGACATGGCTATGGAGCTGTTTCTGGAGGCATTTGTGAAGGTTTCTCCCTTTTCTTCCCCACCCCCTCTCTCTTTCTGCCACATACCAGTCAGCTCCCATCCTTGGTCCTTGTGTTTTCCTTTCTAAATAAGAACCACATTTTTGAAAAGTCGGGCTTCAGTTTTTAGTGGAAATTTAGGGGGAGAGTTTCATTGAGATCCCACTTGCTCTGAGTGTCTTTGGAACAACTAATTGCCTCTCTAACAAGTAAATATTAGTTGAGGTGAGCTGACAGCCAGGACACATGTACTAGTAAGCTTTCAAAATGACGTGCAAAGTAGGTTAAAGATAAACTTGTGATACAAAGCCAAGCTGGACACAGGCAACTGGTGCATTTGACACAAGTGGAATTCGTGGAGATTGGGACTGAATAGAGACATTTCACAAAAGCCATATTTGCAGTTCAGTATTGCACTGATAACATTTCAGAATGGAGGCAGACATGTTGTGGTCTTAGCAGCTGATGCAACAAAACCAGGTATCAGAGAGCAGGGGTAGGGCAGGGTAGAGGAGTGAAAGAGAACAATTGTATAAGATTCAGGAGCAAACATAACCTCCGTCAATCAGAGGGTATTTATTGTTCCACATTCTTTGATTTCCTGCTCCCTGGATACTTTTTCCATGGAGGGCATTTGGGGAAAATTTCAGAAATAGCCCTAGGGATTAATATAAAGAGAATTCTTAGCAGGAAACTCAATGACTTCAGTTATTCAGTGCCCCCGAATAGGCACAATATTAAGTAAGCAATGGCTCAAATCAATACTTTCAACTGGTTTACTCATTCAGTTTCCCAGATATTTTCTTCATGAAGCCACAGAATCTTTCACCTAGAGAAGCTTGCAAAATAGTTTTGGGACCTCAGAAGTTAGGAAAAAAAATATTTATGCAATATCATCTGCTGTTGTCATTTGTTCTCATTTACTCCTTTAGTTTTGGGGGGTTTGGGATTCTAGTTCTGCGTGTGTATGTTTGATGAAGGAAAATGCAGCATTTATTGTAAAGGCACCTGTACAAGGAGGATGGGTGACTAGTGTTCTAAAACCCTGCACTAGGGAATCTGGACCTAGAGAGGTGGGCTGGGAGAAGTGGGAAGGAGGCTCAAGAAGGAGGGTATGTATGTACATATATAGCTGATTCATTTTGTTGTACAGCAGAAACTAACACAACATTGTAAAGCAATTATCCGCCAGCAAAACAATAAAAAAAAAAAACAAGAAAGGGAATCTGTTTCCTATTTTATGCCTGGAGAAACAAGCATAAATTATTTGTGATTTGGGTTTAGCACCAGAGTGGCCTGGGAAAAAGCCTTCTTCATTAGCAATAATATTATTATGATAGGGACAGAGTAAAGGGACAAAGTGGGTGATTAAATTCCACTAGGGGATTGTAAGTATAGAAAATACAGGATATCCCTGTAAGTCAATGATTACTCAAAAAAGTAGGTTTGCATAACCACAAAACAGGTTGTTTAGAAATAAAACCTTACAACCGAAGTGTGAGATATTCTCCAAAACAATATAATAATGGAGGCATGATACCCACATCCTGTCCAGTGAGCTCAATAAGTTAATGATCCCTAGGGCATGCTCTTTGCACACATAAAAATAATAATTTGTAGACCTAGCTTGACCATGCCGGGACAAGAAAACTCCTCTGCCCAACCTGGAGGACGAGCTGATGGTGGAAGCATGATGTCTACTCAAGAAAGACAGATTTTTCTGCCTCCACTTTTATTTTGATTATAAAACTGTAGCCCACAAGTTCTCGGGCATGGCATCCTCTCACCTGCTCACTTGTAAGCCTCACAAGTATCCTATTCCAGTAAGTTATTTCTTATCTATCACATTGCCTCTTGCTGAATTCTTTCTGTGCTGAGACATAAAGACTATGACACCAGAACTCTTCAGAGCCTCCAAAATGACACCAAATGGTTTCAATTATAGCTAACATTTTTATTAAGCATTTTTAATGTGTCAGATACTGTGCTAAGTGCTTTACTGCATCATATCAAACAACCCTCAGAACAACCTTATGACATGTTTACTACTATGATCCCTATTACGATAGGAAAACTGATATTCAGAGAGATTGGTCTACTTTTCAAGATCACATAGCTAATAAGTAGCAGCACTAAGACCTGAACTTCAGATCTCAAAGGTTAAAGGCTCAGTCCCACAAGACTGCCCCCACTTTAGATACCAGCTGCGACTCTTCACTCAGATTCAGTAATTCTCTAGGATGACTCACAGAACTCAGGAAGGTTCTATACTTATTATAATTTTATTATAAAGGATATAGCTCAGGAGCCGCCAAATGGAAGAGGTGCACAGGGTGGGTGTGGGGAGGGGAGCAGCAGCGCAAGACGCAGAGGAGGGCGCACCATCCTGCCAGCACATGGATGTTTGCTAACTAACCAGGGTCCACCTGCTGACACACAGTCAAGCCAGTCTATGGATACCAGGTTGTGGTGAAGGAAAGTATAGCATTTATTGTAGGGCACCAAAGCCAAGGAGTGGGGAGAAAAGCCACAGAACCATTCCAGCTTGATCTTTGAAGTTTGGGTTTAAAAAAAATTTTTTTTAACTTATACGCAAATATTCTTTTTTGATTTTGTATTATTGTTATTTTATTTTTGTCTTTTGTCCATGCCATGCAGCATGTGAGATCTTAATTCTCTGACCGGGGATCAAATCAGTGGCCCCTGCACTGGAAGCACAGAGTCTTAACCTCTGGACTGCCAGGTAAGTCTCCGGGTTTGTTGTTTTTTTTTTAAGAGGAAGAATGAAGAGGCTGGGATTAATCATCATCTTCTGACATTTCTGTGGCATTTCGTAATCAGAGTTTTGGGGGTGGGGGTGTCTGTGGTTTACAATTCTCTGGCCAGGAGATCCAACAGATAGGAGGGCTCATCTTGCCCTGGAGAAACAATCTGAATTTGTACATTAATGATGATACCTGTAATAGCAATGTTACTACACTGACGATGTTATATTAATGATGTTGGGGGCCACCATGTTGGCTCAGCAGTGAGGAATCTGCTTGAAATGCAAGAGATGCCAGACACTCAGTTTCGATCCCTGAGTTGAGAAGATCCCTTGGAGGATAAATGGCAACCCACTCCAGTATTCTTGCCTGGAAATCCCATGGTCAAAGGAGCCTGGCAGGCTACAGTCCATGAGGTTGCAAAGAGTCAGACACAACCGAGCACAGCACAGCTCAATGATATTATTGACAACAGCAATTTTAGTCATCTGACTGTTTGATTAGTGTTCCCTTAGCACAGAATTGAGGTCAGAGGGGATAAAAAAAGGATAAAGTTTTGGATAGACAGATTAATCATAAACTCAGTGATTGGGGGACTTGGTTTCATGTTCACCAACTCATAAGTTCCCCAAGGCTCCTTGTTCAAAAGTTTTGAACTTTTGATTGTTGATTACATCAATTAATGTAATGATTACATCATTGACCACTGTTGATGAACTCAATCTCTAGACTCACTCATCTCTCTGAAGTTTGGGAGGTGGGGCTGAAATTTCTAATCAAGTGTGTGCCTGGTTAGCTCCTCTCTTGAAACTATCTAATGGCTCATGTTGAGCCACCTTGTCACCAGAAAACTCTGATTCCCAATTCTCCCATATATACAGTAGCTTTAAAAGGTTTTAATTTCCCCAAGTGTCTCACTTTGCTTTTTAAGGGGCTCTAGTGAGTGTTAGTTACTCAGCTGTGTCCAGCCCTTTGTGACCCCATGGAGCGTAGCCTGCCATGATCCTCTGTCCTTGGGATTCTCCAGGCAAGAATACTGGAGTGGGTTGCCATTCCCTTTGCCAGGGGATCTTTCTGACCTAGGAACTGAACCCTGGTTTCCTGCACTGCAGGCAGATTCTTTAGCCTCTGACCACGAGGGAAGCCCTAAGGGGATCTACGTGGTCTCTTGAATTTCTCAATCAGTAGTCTTCTGCTCCAGGAGTATGTGGGTCCGTAGTCCCCCTGTGGCTTTCATGAGCCAAGTCCACTACTTCCGACAGCTTTTCCCAACCTGAGATCTGAGCCGTGCCCTATTTGGCCATCTGAGCTCCAAGTTAGGCAACACAGGGACCAAGCAGACAGCTCCCATGCTGGTTAAAATGTTGAAAATTAGGTCCACTCTTCCTTCTCTAGTTCACAGAAGAAAACTGGGGAATGGGTAGCTACTCCCCTAAACCACTATCTGCCATGATGGGGAAAGGGTGGGGCAGGGGCAAGTAATGCCATAAAACTTCTACTTTGAATGTGGCTTTTTTGACTGACTTATTGAGCTCTTATTAAGCTAGTTTACCCAATCTCTGATTGTTGATTTAATGTTTACATGGGGGAAATGAGGGCCTAGAGCCTACTAATCCACCGTCTTGCTGATGTCTGTCTGACAGAAACAGAGTGAATGGATAAAAACAGGTAATTAAACAGTTAATCCCACTAGAGGATTTTAAGTAAAAAAATATGGGACACCCCTGTAAGTTAATGATTACTAAAGACAACAGGTTTGCTTAACCATGAAACCAAGCAGGCTTGCTTAGGTATAAAACCATGAAACAGAAGTGTGAAACATGCTCCCAAACAACAAAACAATGGTGGTATGAGACCTGCATCCTGCCCAGTGAGCTCAGTAAGCTAATGATCCCTAGGGCATGCTCTTTGCACACATAAAAAACAATAATTTGTGGACCTAGCTTGACCATGTAGGGTCAAGAAAACTCCTTTGCCCAACCAGGAGGAGGAGCTGATGGTGGAAGCATGATGTCTACTCAAGAGAGACAAAGATTTTTCTGCCCCCAACTTTTCCTTTGATCATAAAACTGTAGCACAGTAAGTTCCTGGGCACAGCATCCTCTTGCCCTCCTGCTTGTTAGCCTCACAAGCATCCTATTCTAATAAATCATTTCTTATCTATCACTTTGCCTCTTGCTGAATTATTTTCTGTGCTGAGACATAAAGGACTATGGTACTGGAGCTCTTTGGAGCTGTGAAATGACACCAAATGGTTTCAACACCAAAGATCTTTTAGTATTATGTGACCAGAGCAAATTCCCTGTGGTCTCCACCAGGTAGATAACAGGTGAAGTGGGACAGACCAGGGCCCTGGTAAAAACACCATGAAGCTGGTGTCTATATTTCCTCCATACTGAGAGAAGGCCAGAATGTCAGCACCGAAAGGGCCTGTGGTTATCCAGTCCCCACCCCCATGAAGATAGGGGCCAATGAGTGTTATCACCGCCCCCCATACCATGAGCCAACTGAGATCTGAGATGAAGTGTGTGAATGAAACATGTCATCTGCCAGATCAGTAAGCAAAGCATGCTTCATCCATCAGACTAGTAACCATTGCAGCCACCTCCCACTGTGTGCCCTGAGGGAATTCAGAATGGAGAAAACAGGACACTGGCACTGGATGGTTAAGATGCGTGTGAAAGCAATGATTTCAATGAGCCCAGATTCTTGCATCTCCCAAACACAGAAAACCGCTAAATTCATTAACTTGAGATGTCTTGTTTTCTTTAGTTAACAGTAATCTTCTACTCAAGGCTATGGTTTTTCCAGTGGTCATGTGTGGATGTGAGAGTTGGACGGTGAAGAAAGCTGAGTGCCGAAGAATTGATGCTTTTGAACTGTGGTGTTGGAAAAGACTCTTGAGAGTCCCTTGGACTGCAAGGAGATCCAACCAGTCCATTCTGAAGGAAATCAGTCCTGGGTGTTCTTTGGAAGGACTGATGCTAAAGCTGAAACTCCAATACTTTGGCCACCTCATGCGAAGAGCTGACTCACTGGAAAAGACTCTGATGCTGGGAGGGGGTGGGGGCAGGAGGAGAAGGGGACAACAGAGGATGAGATGGCTGGATGGCATCACCGACTCGATGGACATGAGTTTGTGTGAACTCCGGGAGATGGTGATGGACAGGGAGGCCTGGCGTGCTGTGATTCATGGGGTCACGAAGAGCTGGACACGACTGAGCAACTGAACTGAACTGAACTGAACTGAATCTTTTAATAGGCTTCCCTGGTGGTGCAGACAGTAAAAAATCCTCCTTCAGTGCAGGGTACCTGGGTTCAATCCCTGTGTTTGTTTGGAAGATCCTTTGGAGAAGGAAATGGCTACCCACTCTAGTATTCCTGCCTGGAGAATCCCATGGACAGTTCGAACTACCCGCTTTTTATTGCGGATACTCCTATATATCCTGGTTCCTCCCTTACCTCTTCAAAGCAGTCCCTCAGAGCTATCTGAGAGGCTGTTTTCCAGGCTTAAGTACTCAGTCTTGTCTGCCAAATAAAACATAATTCTTAACTTCTAGACTGTGTTTTTATTTTTCAGTCAACAAGTGTTTTTCTCTCCCTTCTCAGGAAAAAGTTAACTGCTCACATTGAAAGTAATTTTACAGTCTGCTAAATGCTTTCCCTTTTGTTTCCTTACTCAATTTTCAACCACCCTGAGAGATGGGTGCTATTAACCTGTCGTACAGACGAGGCAACTGGGAGTGCAAGAGCTGCAGATTTCTTCTGGGCCGCATAGTTTATTTAATGGAAGAGTAAGAACTTCCCTTTGAAAACCTCCTTCTGTAGGTTTCCCCTTGCTGAAATTTTTTCTGTACTGAGACATAAAGGACTATGGTACTGGAGTTCTTTGGAGCCCTGAAATGATACCAAATGGTTTCAACTCTAAAGACTTTTAATAATATGTGACCATAGCTGTAATTCTGCCAGTGGCAAAAGTGATATATGCAGTGTGGAGTCACCATCTCTTCCTCCATGGACAAAGAGCCTGTGGCTTCTTCCTAAAGGTGACAGAACTGGGAAAGCCAGATTCCAGGACAAGAAAGGAGTTCCGACCTTCAGGGACCTTCAGGGAACTCCATTTCTGATGGATGATACAGCAGTGATGCAAGTCCCAGATGATGAGGATAGGGTCTGATGGCCACAGGCTTTGTTCCAGTAAGTGCAAAGAAAAGTGTCAGCTCTCAAGCCAGAAGTACCACTCACAAGGAGCAACTGAAAGTGTTTTTTGACTTAGAAGGCCAGCACCTTGGCCTTCCAGCTTCAAGGCCCTGATTCTGGGCCCCCAACTTTCTTCTCTTGCCACAGGCTCAGGCATTCTGCTTGCTGGGTTAAAAGCTTGATTAGACCCTCTGGTAACAAGTACAAAGCTTCACTTTCTCACTGCCTTAGGACACAGAGGATAGAAACTCTGTGCTTTTGAAGTTTGGGGAAATAGAGGGAAGAAAAATAATACATATGAGAAAAAGGCAAATCTTACAAAGACCTGATAATCACCTGTTACTTTATCTTGAGTGTCCAGGTCCCTGCTATAATCAGGGCCTTGCAGAGGAGAAGGAAGACTCCAGCCAATTCCATTAGCTAAGGGTCACTTTAACTAAGGGGGAAAAAAGGTCAAAGCAAGATATCTAATTGTGGTATCATTTGCTTATATATAAGTAAACTCTTTTATATAAAAATTTTCAGATTCACAGAAAAGGACACCCATATATACCACCAACAAGCTTCAACAACTGTTAATATTTTTGCCATATTTGCTTCAGTTCAGTTCAGTTCAGTTCATTTCAGTCACTCAGTTGTGTCCAGCTCTTTGCGACCCTATGAATCGCAGCACGCCAGGCCTCTCTGTCCATCACCATCTCCCGGAGTTCACCCAAACTCACGTCCATCGAGTCGGTGATGCCATCCAGCCATCTCATTCTCCATCGTCCCCTTCTCCTCCTGCCCCCAATCCCTCCCAGCATCAGAGTCTTTTCCAATGAGTAACCTCTTCGCATGAGGTGGCCAAAGTATTGGAGTTTCAGCTTAAGCATCAGTCCTTCCAATAAATATTCAAGACTGATCTCCTTTAGGATGGACTGGTTGGATCTCCTTGCAGTCCAAGGGACTCTCAAGAGTCTTCTCCAACATCACAGTTCAAAGGCATCAATTCTTCGATGCTCAGCTTTCTTCACAGTCCAACTCTCACATCCATACATGACCACTGAAAAAACCATAGCTTTGACTAGACGGACCTTGGTTGGCAAAGTAATGTCTCTGCTTTTTAATATGCTATCTAGGTTGGTCATAACTTTTCTTCCAAAGAGTAAGCGTCTTTTAATTTCATGGCTGCAATCACCATCTGCAGTGATTTTGGAGCCCCCCAAAATAAAGTCTGACACTGTTTCCACTGTTTCCCCATCTATTTCCCATGAAGTGATGGGACCAGATGCCATGATCTTTGTTTTCTGAATGTTGAGCTTTAAGCCAACTTTTTCACTCTCCTCTTTCACTTTCAAGAGGCTCTTTAGTTCTTCTTCATTTTGCCATAAGAGTGGTGTCATCTGCATAGCTGAGGTTATTGATATTTCTCCCAGCAATCTTGATTTCAGCTTGTGCTTCTTTCAGCCCAGCATTTCTCTTGATGTACTCTGCATAGAAGTTAAATAAGCAGGGTAACAATATACAGCCTTGACCTACTCCTCTGTGTATAATACACTTCATCAAATTAAAGGTGACATTGACTATAAGACACTCTGTTATTTTATTTAAAAAAAGAGAAGAAAACACTTCCATTTAATTGTTAAAACACTACCAATTTCTAAGATACATTCCAGTTTCAGGATATTAAAAATGTAAAAAAAAATGTGTGTCTAAAGAGTACATATTACATGATTCCATTATGTGATGTTCTAGATCAAGTAAAACTAATCTATGGTGAAAGAGATAATCAGAACAGTGGTTCCCTCAATGGGGGCAGGAGAGGAGATTCATTGGGAAGAGCCAGGAGAAAATTTTCTGGGGAAAATATTTTGTATTTTGATAGAGTAATGGGATTTGTCAAAACTCATGTAACTGTAACACTTAAGGTCTTTATGTAGTATCTAATATATTTTATACCTCAATTAAAAATTAAAGTAATAAATTGCATATAATCAAGTTTTTTTTTACTAGAACATTACAGTAAATTTTTTAGCATGCATCTCCAAAAAATAAGAACATTCTACTATATAACTACAGTACTATTGTAGCATACCTAAAATTTACCAATGGTTCCTTAGCCCATATTCAAATTTCTTGAACAGTAATTATCTATTTTCTTTTCTTTTCTTTTAAACTTATTATAAAATAAAACACATTTGAAAAGTGAAAAGTATGGGCTTTCCTGGTGGCTCAGACAGTAAAGAATCTGCCTGCAATGCAGGAGACTCAGGTTGGACCCCTGGGTTGGGAAGATCCCCTGGAGAAGGGAATGTCAACCCACTCCAGTATTCTTGCCTGGAGAATTCCATGAACTGGGGAGCCTGGTGAGCTATAATCTGTAATGTTGCAAAGGACAAAACTGAACAACTAAAACACATTTACAGAAAGCTATACCAAACATACGTATCAGTTCAGTTCAGTTCAGTTCAGTTGCTCAGTCATGTCCGACTCCATGCGACCCCATGAATCACAGCACGTCAAGCCTCCCTGTCTATCACCAACTCCCGGGAGTTTACCCAAACTCATGTGCATTGAGTCGGTGATACCATCCAGCCATCTCATCCTCTGTCGTCCCCTTCTCCTCCTGCCCCCAATCCCTCCCAGCATCAGGGTCTTTTCCAATGAGTCAACTCTGCATGAGGTGGCCAAAGTATTGTAGTTTCAGCCTCATTATCAGTCCTTCATTAGTGATTATTGTAAGGTGAATACTCTTATAGCCACCACTCAGGAAAAGAGATGAAACTTCGCTGGCTTCCATCCGTATGACTCATCTCAATCACAAAAACTGCTTCTTCAAAGAGACCAGAAATCTAAGTAAGATTCCCTGAGTTTTTGCATGTTGATAACATTTGTTCGTTTTATTGACCCTTTACCCAGTTGGATACTCAGTTCAGTTGGATACAAAGCTTTTGACTCATGTTTTCTTTCCTTGATTATCTTATATATATGACTTATCATTTTCTTTTGGCCTCATGCAAAGAGTTGACTCATTGGAAAAGACTGATGCTGGGAGGGATTGAGGACAGGAGGAGAAGGGGACGATGGAGAATGAGATGGCTGGATGGCATCACTGACTCGATGGCATCACTGACTCACTGGACGTGAGTCTGAGTGAACTCTGGGAGTTGGTGATGGATAGGGAGGCCTGGTGTGCTGCGATTCATGGGGTCGCAAATAGTCGGACACGACTGAGCGAGTGAACTGAACTGAACGGAATTATTGTTGAAAGTTTAATGAAAAGCTACTTTTCTTTCCACCAAAGTTCACTTGGCCCTCTTGCCTTGATGCAAAAAAAAAGGGGGGCTCAATTTAATTCTTTTCCTTTAAGGTCTAGAATATTTCTTGGTGTTGATCATTCTGGGTCAGTATTTTTAGGTAAAGCTGTGCCTCTTCAATATGTAGTTTCAAATCTTATTTCAAGACAATTTTCTTGAATTACAGTTTTTAGTGGTAGCTCCTCTCAGCCGCAACCCCTGGCCTTGGACGTAGGGTAGCTCCTCTCAGCCACCGCTCCTGCCCTCAGCCGTGGGGTAGCTCCTCTTGGCCGCCCTTATGGCAGAAAGTAAAGAGGAACTAAAAAGCCTCTTGATGAAAGTGAAAGAGGAGAGTGAAAAAGTTGGCTTAAAGCTCAACATTCAGAAAATGAAGATCATGGCATCTGGTCCCATCACTTTCATGGGAAATAGATGGGGAAACTGTCAGACTTTATTTTGGGGGGCTCCAAAATCACTGCAGATGGTGACTGCAGCCGTGAAATTAAAAGACGCTTAATCCTTGGAAGAAACGACATGAGTTTGAATGAACTCTGGGAGTTGGTGATGGACAGGGAGGCCTGTTGTGCTGCGATTCATGGGGTCGCAAAGAGTTGGACACGACTGAGCGACTGAATTGAACTGAACTGAACAGTTTTTAGTACTTGTCATATTGTCCCCTTGTTTCATTTTCTTTCAGAGTTGTGCTTAGTTACACAGTCATGTCTGACTTTTTGCTACCTCATAGACTGTAGCCCCAGAGAAGGTGATGGCACCCCACTCCAGTACTCTTGCCTGGAAAATCCCATGGATGGAGGAGCCTGGTAGGCTGCAGTCCATGGGGTCGCTAAGAGTCGGACACGACTGAGCAACTTCACTTTCACTTTTCACTTTCACTTTTCACTTTCATGCATTGGAGAAGAAAATGGCAACCCACTCCAGCATTCTTGCCTGGAGAATCCCAGGGATGGGGAAGCCTGGTGGGCTGCCGTCTATGGGGTGGCACAGAGTTGGACACAACTGAAGCAACTTAGCAGCAGCCTCAGCAGCAGACTGTAGCCCTCCAGGCTCCTCTGTCCATGGGGATTCTTCAGGCAAGAATACTGGAGTGGGTTGCCATGCCCTCCTCCAGGGGATCTTCCCAATTCAGGGATTGAACCCAGGTCTCCCACATTGCAGGAGGATTCTTTACACACACCCAACACACCCAACTGAGCCACTAGGGAAGCCCTGTTATAATATGTTGGATCTCGTTTACGTGGCTTCAATATTTGTCATTTTCTCTTGAATTCTTTTACTTCCTTTATTCTTTTAATTTAAAAACTTTTTTCTCTTTCTACTTCTCATAAGGCAATATCTATGATATGTATTCACTCTTTTTTTCTTTTTTATTTAGTTTCATTCCTGAGAACTTTTATTCTTAATTTTTCCTGAGATTTATTGCTTAACTGATATAATTTTCTAGTTCTTATGTTAACTTTTGATATCTTGTATCTTTTGAATTGAGATCCTTTGTACTCATTTAATATTGGAGCCAGCAAAAGGCCTTTTGCTTCAACTGCTTTGCTCAAATCAGCCCATTCTGCCTTTCTATGAATACCCTTTTGCTGGCCCATCAGATGCCCTGTTTCTTCCTTGTGCTTTCTTCTGCATAAATGTAAATATCCCACAGATCTTATGGTGCTGGTGAAACAGGAGGGAAAGGGATAAGTCATAATTTTTAAAAGAATAACATACACATAGGACATGACAAAACCTGATTAGAACCAACTAGGTCCAAGATGGTGGAAGACTGGATTTCCATGGGACCTTGTTGATCCTCATTGTAAGCTTGCTGTGAAACATTAGCCTATACTAAACAACACACCCACCAGTGCATGACAGTTCCAAGGCTAACCATAAAAGACCAAAAAGTGTGTGGTGGCCCAATTCCTGGAAATCTCTCTGCCTCCTTCCCCAAAACTGTTGGTATAATACCCCCACTCATTAGCCTATGAGATTACCCAGCCCATGCAAAACTAATGCCATATTTTGGCACTCTCTCACCTTGGGAGATGGCCCACACAATGTGGGATGTGTTTCTCTCTAAATAAGTCCACTTCTTACCTATCGGTTTGTCTCTCACTTTCTGAAATGAGACGTCAAGTGCCTGAGCTTCTTTAAGTCCTGAGGCCAGGTGTGTGATCTCAGTTAAAAAGCCATGGAACGAATAAGCCACCACCTACCGGAAGAATTCAGGAAAGGTCAAAAGGAGCATCCACATGCCCTACCACCTTCCAGAATCCTTGCTAGAGTTCATCTTGGCTGAGCAATATGTGCACCACCAGGAAGGACCCTGAGTCAGAATGATTGGCCAAAGACAGCCTGGAAACTAATCCCATCACCATAAAACCCAAGACTGTGAACCATGTGGCAGAACAGTTCTTCTGGCTCTCAGCATGGGCATGGCTTCCCAATAAAGTCTGTTGCTTTGTCAGCAGATGTGTCTCCTCAGACACGTCATTTCCAGTGTTAGACAAGAGCCCCTTTCGGGGTCCTGGAAGGGGTCGCCCTTCCTGCAACACTGGTGCTTTGCCTTTCCAGCATTGTTAGCGAGGAAAAAAGCCAGGAGAGCTCAGGAAGAAAATATTATATTTGCTTCCATGGCCAGACCAGGACCAAGTACCAAGTACCTGACTCACATTTAGGTGTGAAGAGGAGAAGGTGTTTCCCAGAAGGCAAGTTATCACGTTTTTAAAAATCTATACCAAAGAGAGAGAAACCCAACAGATGCTCACTAGTGTTCCATGTAATGTTTCATTTGACAAGTTCCGTTATTTAAAAAAAACAACCAAACCTAAACACTCATCTAAGATCATGCAATTACATGGCTTGTCCTTTAAACCTATTTATTGTTTTCTTTTAATTTTTAATGAAGAAAATTTTTTTGGCCACATGGCACACAGCATGCAGGATCTTCTTTCCTCAACCAGAGAACAAACCTGTACCCCCCTACAGTGGAAGTGTGGAGTCTTAACTACTGAACTGTCAGGGAAGTCCCTAACCCTATCTATTTTAAAGTTAATTTTTATTTATGAAGAAATAATTTACAAATGCATTCCTTTATAAGAAATCCACACATACATAAGGCTAAAGTCCTATTTGGACACTCCTCACCAACACAAGTTTGGCTTTTTCTTCTTGATGCCTGGTTGACTTTGCCCCTTCTTCAACAGACTTCTGATCCATGACTCTCTGCCTTGCTGAAGTCATTTTAACATTAACCAGAGTTCAACGTAGTTAGAAAAGTGAATTCATTAACAACTATTTTGGAGAATTATTTGAGCTGCTCTTGTCCTCCATGTGTACAAAAATGTAAAACTTGAGAACGGTTGGGAATGTTAGGAATTTAACCTTTTCTCTGTTGTCTAGGGGGGTGGGCATCTTGAGGCATGATTCATCTCTGATCAGCAAGACTACTGTTTCATCCTAGCATTGGTAACTAATGGACGTTTTGACCTAGCCATCACAAGGTTTATTGAGATTGTTTTAATTAGGGTGCATTCTGACTCAAGTTGCTGAAAATCATACTTGCATTGACTTTTTGCTTATTTTTAAAATGTTAATTTATTTTTGGCTATGCTAGACCTCTGTTGCTGTGTGCAGGCTTTCTTTAAGTGTGAGTGGGGGCTACTCTAGTTTCAGTGCTCAGCTTTTTCATTGTGGTGGCTCCTCTTGCTGTGACAGTGCACAGGCTCAGTAGTTGTGGCTGATGGGCTTAGATGCCCCGTGGCATATGGAATCTTCCCAGGCCAGGAATTGAACCCATGTCCTGAGCATTGGCAGGCAGATTCTTAACCACTGGATCACCAGGGAAGTCCCACATTGACTTTTATTTTTTTAATTAAAAAAATTTGTGTGTCTATTATTTATCTATTATTTTTTGTTTCCCTGGATCTTTGTTGCTGCAAGTAGGCTTTCTCTAGTTGTGGCGAGTGGGGGGGGGGCTACTCTTCATTGCAGTGCAGGGGCTTCTTATTGCAGTGGTTTCTCTTGATGCAAAGCATCAGCTCTAGGGTGCACAGACTTCAGGAGTTGTGGCTCTCAGGCTCTAAAGTGTGGTCTCAGTAGTAGTGGCACATGGGCTTAGTAGCCCAGTGACTTGTGCTATGTTCCCAGACCAGGGATCAAACCCATGTCCTTTGCATTCTTAACTCCAAAGCAGATTCTTAACCACTGGACCACCAGGAAGGGCTTCCCTGATAACTCAGTTGGTAAAGAGTCTGCCTGCAATGCAGGAGACCCTAGTTCAATTCCTGGATCGGGAAGATCCTCTGGAGAAGGGATAAGCTACCCACTCCAGTATTCCTGGGCTTCCCTTGTGGCTCAGCTGATAAAGAATCTGCCCGCAATGAGGGAGACCTGGGTTTGATCCCTGGAGAAGGGAAAGGCTACCCACTCCAGCATTCTGGCCTGGAGAATTCCATGGACTGTATAGTCTATGGGGTCACAAAGAGTTGGACAAGACTGAGTGACTTTCACTTTCACTTTCCACCAGGAAAGTCCGTTACATTGGCTTTTAAAAAGGGATATATTGACTCATGGAACTAGAAATTGTAGAGCTGCTTGGCACTTCAGGAGTCACTGGATTCAGGGCTCAAATCAGGTCTTGGCAATATGCTTTGCCAACTCCAGAGGGCCTCATTATATTGTGTGGCATGAGTCCAACACTGTGTACTTTTGGCAGTGCCCCTGGAGTCCTGTGCTCTGGGCCCCTCTCTTTGTTCTGTTTTCTCTGTCGGCTCCCCCTTAAAGGCCTCCCTTCCAGGCTGCAGGAAAGTCTGGTCAAGACTCACTGACTGATCTGGTCACAGGATCGGCCCTGAGCCAGTCACTGAAGCAGGAAGGTGGGTGATTGGCTCATGCCTGGTCAAGGTCAGCATCTTCTTCAGAACCCCTTGAATGAAGAGGGAAGGAGGAGGGAATCAGGCGTGGTTAACAGAGTGGATTATGACAAAGGCTAGCTCAGCTCTGCTTATTTTGCACCCCTTCTTATGAGGCATCTAGTGGTTGAGAATGTGGGCTATGGAGCCAAATGACTTTGGTTCTAATACTGGCTTTGCCATTTAAAGGCTGTATGACTTTGGGCAAGTTACCAAACCTCTGGCCTCAGCTTTCTTATCTGAAAAGTAGGGGATGATAGCACGTCCCCCACAAGATTGTTGTGACATCAAATTAATTAACTATGCATGCAGCATTTAGAGGCTTCCCTGGTAGCTCAGATGGTAAAGAATCTGCCTGCAATGCAGGACACCTGGGCTTGATCCCTGCAAAGAGTTGGACACGACTGAGCAACTAACTTACAACAAAATAACAGCAACACTTACAAGAGTGGCTGGCTTGGGACAAGATCCAGAGAAGCCTTTGCTGTTACTGAGAGAGATGTAATGATCTGGAGGGGAGAGTAAGAAAAGTTCTCCGTATAGCAAGTACTGAACAAAGAGGGTAGGGTTCTTTGGCCTAAGGCTGTGATACAGTAACTGGAAGAGGTCCCTTTCAAAAGCTTAGTTTGGAATGAGGAGCTTCCAGGTTCAGTGTATTTGCATACTTGGGGTGGTTCACAAGAGATCTGGAGGTGAGGGCCTCACTGCTGAATGCCAGGGGGAACGATTCATTGTGAGATTCACAATGAGTGAGACAATTCACAAACATTGCTCTAAACTTCAGACTCTGATTCATGATTTTGCTGCCAGCCTGGGGAGCAGCAACTGCTTCAATGTGTGACAAAACAAACTGATTTTATTTATAATTCTCCTCTCCTCTTAACACAGCCGTTCCACAAATGACTCAGGTTGCTGAAGGTGGGGGGTGGTTCCCTGGAGAAAGCTGTTGCGGGGGTTCCCTGGAGAAGGAGAACAAGGCATGGCTTTTTTGACACAAGGGAAACCATTTTTGGCCTAAGCCATTTTTTAAAAAAAATAAATTTATTTATTTTAATTGGAGGTTAATTACTTTACAATATTGTATTGGTTTTGCCATACATCAACAAGAATCCGCCACAGGTATATGTGTGTTCCCCATCCTGAACCCCCCTCCCTCCTCCCTCCTTGTACCATCATCCCTCTGGGTCGTCCCAGTGTACCAGCCCCAAGCATCCAGTATCATGCATCGAACCTGGACTGGCGATTCGTTTCATATATGATATTATACATGTTTCAATGCCATTCTCCCAAGTCATCCCACCCTCGCCCTCTCCCACAGAGTCCAAAAGACTTCTATACATCTGTGTCTGTTTTGCTGTCTCGCATACAGGGTTATCATTACCATCTTTCTAAATTCCACGTATATGCGTTAGCATACTGTATCGGTGTTTTTCTTTCTGGCTTGCTTCACTCTGTATAATAGGCTCCAGTTCCATCCACCTCATTAGAAGTGATTCAAATGTATTCCTTTTACTCTAAGCCGTTTTGTTATGGGCTTCCCATGTGGCGCAGTGGTAAAGAATCCGTTTGCCAATGCAGGAGATGTAGGAGATACGGGTTCAGTCCCTGGGTCAGAAAGATGTCCTGGAGCAGGAAACGGCAATCCACTCTAGCCACTCTAGTATTCTTGCCTGGAAAACCCCATGGACAGAGGAGCCTGGCAGGCTACAGTCCACAGGTTTGCAAAGAGTAGGACGCGATTGAACACACACACACACGTTTTGTGATCTAATCCTGGCCACAATGCTTGTCCTTGAACAGATCTCTAATTAATGATCTTAAAGGAACAAACGAATGCAGAAACAAACAACTGTTGTCTGGCAAGAGAATATTGGCAATAACAAAGAAATCGGTTGCAAAGAATCCCAACTCTGTTTCAGTAGTAAAGATTAGCCTGAAGTGCTCAACCACCAGACAAACTGGAACCTGAGGGATGATGATGTTGACCTTTTCTAACCCTTGTGACTTCATTCAACTGAAACTTGGACTCTGCTCATTTCCCAAGCCCCTTCATGAATATGCATGTATGCTTAGCTTAAAACTTCCCCAATTTTGCTGTTAAGGGAGACACTGCTTTGGGAAAGAGCCCTGGAGTTCTCCCTACTTGCTGCAAGCAGTAATAAATCCTTCCTTCTCCCAGTCTTTGGCTTTGTTGTGTCTTTTGGCTGGACACCCACTGGTTTTAGGCTAACACAACTTAACGGGAGACTGGGGACTGTGACTGAACTTTCTTTATAATGAAGTGGAAAGTGTCATTTTGAATAGCACTTCCATCATAAATACCAGATCTCAAACATGGCAATTAAGAGAAGCCTGAGGAACAAAAGAGGCTTGTGTTCCAAGCCTTCTCTTCAAACCCCTAAACGTTGAATTCTCTGTCCCTGTTTCTTGGCCTGGCATGTGATTTCCCCCAACAGCCTCCTCCCACCCCTTTCTCAGCAACAATCTCTGATCCTGGCAGCAAATGAACAGCATGTGAAACTGGACACATTTTTATTCCACAGATAGGGTTATATAAATCTTGTTTTACAGGGTTTTTTTTTTTTTTTTTGCCTTTTATTTCATTTATTTCATTCAGCAGTTTGCTTGGATTCTTAACAGGCCATATCCCAGGTTGGTGTTGTTTTCTGTTTCAAGTGAAATATACCAATTCCAATGACTTTCATCCAGGTAGTCACATATTTATCGAGGGCCTACTATTGGCAGTTGCCCTGCCAGGTGCTATTATAATCAGAGGACTTCTCCATATTCTTTTAAGCTAGTTTTTTGTCCAAAAAATTCTGCTTTTGATGCCATCCCTTTTATTTTCTTTCTTTTTAAAAAGGGGTTGGTTTAGCTAAAAGAGATAATTCTGGTACGGTTACCCCTTGTCCTGAAGGGTCAGTGCTCTGAGACTGAGACTACATCAGACTATGCCAGATTTTCTCGTCTTCCAATGTGCTTCTGAGGGCATCTTGCTGCATATGCCTTCTTATTTTTCCAAAGTTAACACAACATGATGACTCTTCAGGGAAATTTCCTGGACTACTCTGATTTAGACGTTCCTCTCCCAGGCTCCCTTGAGTCCACCATTCTTGCAGAAATCATTGCAGTTGGCCTGTGAATACTGCTTTACTTGTCTGACTCCATCATTAGGATAGAAGCCAGGTGGGGGCCATGTCTGGTTGGACTTGCTGTCCCCTAATAGGAAAGGTGATGGCACCCCACTCTAGCACCCTTGCCTGGAAAATCCCATGGATGGAGGAGCCCGGTAGGCTGCAGTCCATGAGGTCGCTAAGAGTCGGACACGACTGAGCAACTTCACTTTCACTTTTCACTTTCATGCGTTGGAGAAGGAAATGGCAACCCACTCCAGCGTTCTTGCCTGGAGAATCCCAGGGACTGGGGAGCCTGGTGGGCTTCTGTCTATGTGGTCCCACAGAGTCGGATGCAACTGAAGCGACTTAGCGGCAGACAGCAATAGGAAACATAAAATCAATGAATGAGCACATGTTTACTGAGTACCTACTATGTTTCCGTCACTGTGCGAGGATCTACAGGTACCAAAATCTAAAGGAAAGATGCATGAATACTAGATTAATAATCATACATGTCACTACATAATCTTGAACTGATCAGTGCTTTGAAGGAAAAGAACAGGATGTTAGAAGGCTGTGTGGTAGGAGTCCTTGAATACTCAGGACTTCCAGCTTGGCAAGAATAGAGAGGGAAAGTTAGCAGGTGTACAGGATGAGTCAATAGATAAGTGAGGGAGTGAAGGGGACAGGGAACTTCATAGCTGCCTGGTCATCATGGGCTTCTGCTGACTTGGCTTGTCCTGTGTACCTTGTTCAGGTGCGAGTACTTCATTTTTTTTCTTGGGAATCCAAGCCTCTTTCATTTTCATCCTGACCTATGCCTCTTTCTAGCCATGGGTGCTTGACCTAAACAAATTGGCTATGTCATCTCTCAGGCTGTCTCCCATGGGATTAGTCTAGAGATCTTGGCAGAACTATGGAGAAATACATTTCTTTCTTTGAGGACTTGGGAGTTTGTGCTCAAGAGAGAGGAGAAAAGATGGATCGAGACAAACAGATTACTGATAATTCTTTTCTTTAGCACCTGAATCCAGACATGCCTGAAACTCATCATGTAGATACAGCTGTGACTAAATTCACATATGTATGGCTCTTAAGTCTATTGACTAAACAGTTCTCTTTATTTGGCTTAAGCTCATTTTCACAGGGCTTCAGTTACTTGCAACTTAAAGTGCCTCTCTCTTTTTTTTTTTTGGCTATACCACGTACCTTGTGGAGATCTTAGTTCCCTGACCAGGTATTGAACCCCGGGCCCTCAGCAGTGAAAGTGCAGAGTCCTAACTACTGAACTTTCAGGGAATTCCCTAAAGTGTCTCTTTTAATACAATGATTTTAACTAATGTCACTTGTCTGCTTTATCCAAAGGTAGTAGGGGAAGCCTGCTAAAGCAATTGAGGAGGTCACTGAGCCAGGAAGAGCATAACCCAAACACACCAATATTTCCTGCACCAGAAGGGATTCCTCCTCAGGTTCTATGTTCTAGAGTCTCTTTTCCATAGACCCAGACCCTTGGGTCTACATCAGTGTTTGAGTGTTATAGATGTGAAAGTTAATCAGTCGTGTGCAACTCTTTGTGACCCCATGAACTGCAGCACGCCAGGCCTCCATGTCCATCACCAACTCCCGGAGTCCACACAAACCCATGTCCATTGAGTCAGTCAGTGATGCCATCCAACCATCTCATCCTCTGTCGTCCCCTTCTCTTCCTGCCCTCAGTCTTTCCCAGCATCAGGGTCTTTTCCAATGAGTCAGCTCTTCGCATCAGATGGCCAAAGTATTGGAGTTTCAGCTTCAACATCAGTCCTTCCAATGAACACTCAGGACTGATCTCCTTTAGGATGGACTTGCTGGATCTCCTTGCAGTCCGAGGGACTCTCAAGAGTCTTCTCCAACACCACAGTTCAAAAGCATCAGTTCTTCGATACTCAGCTTTCTTTATAGTCCAACTCTCACATCCATACATTACTACTGGAAAAACCATAGCCTTGACTAGACGGACCTTTGTGGACAAAGTAATGTCTCTGCTTTTTAATATGCGGTCTAGGTTGTTCACAACTTTCCTTCCAAGGAGTAAAAAAGTGAAAGTCACTCAGTCATGTCCGACTCTTTGCGACCTGTGGACTAGTCCACGGAATTCTCCAGGCCAGAATAGTGGAGTGGGTAGCCTTTCCATTCTCCAGGCATCCTCCCAACTCAGGGATCGAACCCAGGTCTCCCGCATTGCAGGAAGATTCTTTACCAGCTGAGCCACAAGAAAGCGTCTTTTAATTTCAAGTTGCAATCACCATCTGCAGTGATTTTGGAGCCCCCAAAAATAAAGTCAGTCACTGTTTCCACTGTTTCCCCATCTGTTTGCCATGAAGTGATGAGACTGGATGCCATGATCTTAGTTTTCTGAATGTTGAGCTTTAAGCCAACTTTTTCACTCTCTTCTTTCACTTTTATCAAGTGGCTTTTTAGTTGTTCACTTTCTGCCATAAGGGTGGTGTCATCTGCATATCTGAGGTTATTGATATTTCTCCCGGCAATCTTGATTCCAGCTTGTGCTTCCTCCAGCCCAGCATTTCTCATGATGTACTCTGCATGTACGTTAAATAAGCAGGGTGACAATATACAGTCTTGACATACTCCTTTTCCTATTTGGAACCAGTCTGTTTTTCCATGTCCAGTTCTTACTGTTGTTTCTGGACCTGCATACATGTTTCCCAAGAGGTAGGTCAGGTGATCTGGTATTCCCATCTCTTTCAGAATTTTCCACAATTTATTGTGATCCACACAGTCAAAGGCTTTGGCATAGTACATAAAAAAGAAATTGATGTTTTTCTGGAACTCTCTTGTTTTTCCATGATCCAGCAGATGTTGGCAGTTTGATGTCTGGTTCCTCTGCCTTTTTTAAAACCACTTGAACATCTGGAAGTTCATGGTTCATGTATTGCTGAAGCCTGGCTTGGAGAATTTTGAGCATTACTTTACTAGCATGGGAGAGGAGTGCAATTGTGTGGTAGTTTGAGCATTCTTTGGCATTGCCTTTCTTGGCACTGGAATGAAAACTGACCTTTTCCAGTCCTGTGGCCACTGCTGAGTTTTCCAAATTTACTGGCATATTGAGTGCAGCACTTTCACAGCATCATCTTTAAGGGTTTGAAATAGCTCAAATGGAATTCCATCACCTCCACTAGCTTTGTTCATAGTGATGCTTCCTAAGGCCCACTTGACTTCACATTCCAGGATGTCTGAAGAGTGAGCACACCATTGTGATTATCTGGGTTGTGAAGATTTTTTTTTTCTACAGTTCTTCTATGTATTCTTGCCACCTCTTCTTAATATCTTCTGCTTCTGTTAGGTCCATTTCTGTCCTTTGTTGAACCCATCTTTGGATGAAATGTTCCCTTGGTATCTCTAATTTTCTTGAATAGATCTCTAGTCTTTCCCATTCTATTATTTTCCTCTATTTCCTTGCATTGATCACTGCATTGATCTCCTTGCTATTCTTTGGAACTCTGCATTCACATGCTTATATCTTTTCTTTTCTCCTTTGCTTTTCACTTCCTTTCTTCTCACAGCTATTTGTAAGGCCTCCTCAGATAGCCATTTTGCTATTTTGCATTTCTTTTTCTTGTGCATGATCTTGATCCCTCTCTCCTGTACAATGTCATGAACCTCTGTCCATAGTTCATCAGGCACTCTGTCTATCAGATCTAGGTCCTTAAATCTATTTCTCACTTCCACTGTATAATCATAAGGGATTTGATTTAGGTCATATCTGAATGGTCTAGTGGTTCCCCACTTTCTTCGATTTAAGTCTGAATTTGGCATTAAGGAGTTCATAATCTGAGCCACAGTCAGCTCCTGGTCTTGTTTTTGCTGACTGTATAGAGCTTCTCCATCTTTGGCTGCAAAGAATATAATCAATCTGATTTCGGTGTTGACCATCTGGTGATGTCCATGTGTAGAGTCTTCTCTTGTGTTGTTGGAAGAGGGTGTTTGCGATGACCAGTGCGTTCTCTTGGCAAAAGTCTATTAGCCTTTGCCCTGCTTCATTCTGTACTCCAAGGCCAACTTTGCCTGTTACCCCAGGTGTTTCTTGACTTCCTACTTTTGCATTCCAGTCCCCTATAATGAAAAGGACATCTTTTTTGGTTGTTAGTTCTAAAAGGTCTTGTAGGTCTTCATAGAACCTTTCAACTTCAGCTTCTTCAGCATTATTGGTCGGGGCATAGACTTGGATTATCGTGATATTGAATGGTTTGCCTTGGAAATGAGCAGAGATCATTCTGTCGTTTTTGAGATTGCATCCAAGTACTGCATTTCGGACTCTTTCATTGACTATGAGGGCTACTCCATTTCTTCTAAGGGATTCCTGCCCGCAGTAGTAGATATAATGGTCATCTGAGTTAAATTCCCCCATTCCAGTCCATCCAGTTCACTGATTCCTAGAATGTTGACGTTCACTCTTGCCATCTGTTAGAAACCCCACATCCAAGGTAAGAGAAACCCAAGTAAGACGGTAGGCACTGAGAGAGGACATCAGAGGGCAGACAGACTGAAACCACAATCACAGACAACTGGCCAATCTGATCACACGGACCACAGCCTGTCTAACTCAATGAAACTAAGCCATGCTGTGTGCGGCCACCCAAGACGGATGGGTCATGGTGGAGAGGTCTGACAGAATGTGATCCACTGGAGAAGGGAATGGCAAACCACTTCAGTATTCTTGCCTTGAGAACCCCATGAACAATATGAAAAGGCAAAAAGATAGGACACTGAAAGAGGAACTTCCCAGTAGGTGACCAATATGCTACTGGAGATCAGTGAAGAAATAACTCCAGAAAGAATGAAGAGATGGAGCCAAAGCAAAAACAACACCCAGTTGTGGATGTGACTGGTGATAGATCAAGGTCCGATGCTGTAAAGAGCAATATTGCATAGGAACCTGGAATGTCAGGTCCATGAATAAAGGCAGATTGGAAGTGGACAAACAGGAGATGGCAAGACTGAACGTCGACATGAACTATACAGTCCATGGAATTCTCCAGGCCAGAATACTAGAGTGGGTAGCCTTTCCCTGCTCCAGGGGATCTTCCCAACCCAAGGATCAAACCCAGGTCTCCCGCACTGCAGGTGGATTCTTTACCAGCTGAGCCACAAGGGAAGCCCTTGAGTGTTGTAAGCAAACAGCAAATTAGCCAAGATAGCTGTGGTCAGGCTTTCTCACCCCACAGCCTCTCGCCCCACGTTTTGTAAAAATGTGGTTATGTAACAGTTGAGATCACTTATAGCACTGCATATGCGTGTCACGATGTACTCACTTGGCCACAGGCCGCTTTTGTTCTGTTTGCCTATATAAGCTCCACCTGAAAAGCCCTTATGACTGCATTATGGCTGCGTCTGCTGGGTCAGCTGTGAGAGAATACAGCATGTCTGCTGCTACAGCTGCTGTGCTAGTCAGGAGAAAATAAACATGTTTGCAGTTCCTACGGCTCCTTGAGTTTTCTTCCAGCTTCACCGCTCTCGCCTTGACTACTGTGGGTTCAGCGAATACTGAGATACAGCAAGACAAGCGTCTAGCAATAGATGTATTGAGGGAGGGCCGATAGAAGGAGATACAAATAGGAGCCTTCTCAGGCCCAAGGTTCTGAAAAACCACAAGCTGCTTCTATGTTGGAGGAAAGTGGAATAACCCTGATTTACGAGTGGAGAGCTGGCAGGTGAACTGGCTTTTGCTGGACTGTGTGACTCGAACCTGCAGGCTTCTGTGAGCAGCAGCACCAGTGGGGATGACTGCCATCTAGTGCCAGATGTCACCTTCTGCAAGTTGTTTACTTGCTGTTTCCAGCTGAAGGGCATTTGGGGAGCCAAATGGAAGTAGGAGGTCATTACCCCTATCATCAGGAAGAACCTTAAAATCAGGCTTTTGATATTATCTCTAATTTATTTTATTATAGATACAGAATCTAACTGATTGGATGGAATAAAAGGGTAATCATTCCACAATATAAAATTTGTGTCTCATTTCAAACATCTAGGTTACTATGAATTTCGTAGATGCTACATAATCTTTTTTATAAAGAAATTCTGGAATGGACACATTTATGATTCAGGAGTCTTATAGGAAACAGGTAGCATGCTTCAAAGGGGTGGCTGGGGAGAGTTTAATGAAAGGGCTGCTCAGAAAGGATGGGAAGGGACTCAGGGAAACAGTCAAGACCAGGAAAGCACTGTAGAGTTTGACAGTCAGAAGCAGCTAGCACTCATAGGCCAGATGGAGCAAAAAGCAGAAGAGGACCCAGAAGAACTGATCCACAGGAGAGAGCCACTTGACAGTTGCTGTGGCCTCAGCTGTGGTTCTTGGTTGGGAAGCACACCCTTAGAGGAGGATTCACATGAAAGCAGTGTAATAAGGAATCCTTGGACAGATGGGAAGGGGTAGGGGCGCAGAAGCAGGGCAGAGAAGGAGAGAAGATCAGCAAGATATTATCTCAGGCAGAATTCTGTGGAAAGGCAGTGTTAGCCTGACCCCTCAGAGGAACTTTGAGAGGTAGGTTGTTTCTCAGATGGTCTACCTGGAGGCAAAGAGGCTTGGCATTGAGACTCTTAACTTGCCATTCATTGGTCAGGTGGATGGGGATGGGAGGAAGCAGGGCATTATACAGGACCTGGACCTTCTAAACATTCAGTTAGGGTGAAGCACTAACTCCGGGGCTCTGAGAGCACTACCTGGGCTCAGCTGAAGGTTCTGGGTGTTAGAAGAACACGCTGAAAATCACTACAAAGGCATCCAAAGGGATCTGTGTGAAGCAAGAGCATCTGTTTCTACCAGGGATTAAACCAGTGAGACACGATGGTTCAGTTAACTCCTGAAAGAGAAAGACACTGAGATGGATTTGGAGTACCAGAGGTTTATTTAGCGGAGAGGGTAATGTCTGATACAGGGGGGCCTCACCACAATCTGAGCTGACATTCTCAGCCAATCCCACGGAAACTCTAAAACAAAGGTTGTCCTTTAGAGGAGTTATGCAGTGGGCAGAAGTGACCAGGCCCTCATACCCCTTGCATGCCCAGGAATTGATTGGTAGCAGACCAGGAAAGGCACAGATCCTGAAGATGGTATCTCTGGAGGCTCTTGGCTAAAGGTGCTGCTTGTGGCTGAATGGCAAGTTCTTTTACAAGGGAGGTCCAAATGGAGCACTCCCTCAGCTGCCACACTTAAATGCAGTATTTCTGTTGTCTCAGCCACCTCCCCAACACCAGGAAAGAAGAGCTTGCCTGCATGGAGTAGAGAAACAAAAGGCTGAGGGACCTCCCTGGTGGTCCACTGGTTAAGAATCTGCCTTCCGATGCAAAGGATGTGGGTTCGACCCCTGGTTAGGGAATTAAGACTGAGTCTGCATGCTGCAACCAAAGCCCAAACATCACAAAGAAGATCCCACGCCCTGCAACTAAGGCCCAGTAAAGCCACGTAGATGAAATAAGTAAATATTAAAAGAAAAGAAACAATAGGCCCAGAGAGAAATGTTGTCTTGGTGGCTCACTTGAGTACCTAGATGCAGCTACATCTGAAGCCCAGTCACATGCTTGGCTTTTTTGGTTATGTGAACCTGTCAACAGTCTTTCTGCATAAGCCAATTCGAGTTTGGGTTTTCTTTTTCAGCAAAAGAAATCTTCCTGATTAATATGCTCTCTGAGCTTTACTTTCCTTAACTGTAAAATGTGACTCGGGGTTTGAGAAGGAAGAAGGACAACTAATATAAAGCACAGGCACAGAGTAGATGTCCCCAAATAGTATTTAATACTATCAGAGAAAAAGGAAAAGGAGGCAAAGCAAGGCAAGGGACACCTCTGGAGGGCCCTCTGTGTCCAGGGCCGGCCAGTGGGCTGAGTTCAGTGCTCAGCAAAGGCTACTACCTGTCTTGAACTTTCCCAAGGTACTCAGCTATCAAACAGGGCTGGCCTCTTAAGTTGCTTTGAGCCTGTGACTTTCCTGAAGCGAATGCTCCCTGATCCAGTGTGTTACTGGCCTTGTAGGAAGAAAATAAAAGCTCTCTTTCAGGACAAGATGAGAGAGTCTTCTCACTCTCTTTTTCTTTAATATGGACACTTCTCTGTATTTATTTTTGTTACTATTATTGTTTGTAGACTATTTCTTTGTGGAAGTATGTGAAGTTTATAGCAAAATTAAAAGAATAAATATGAAATGACTACCTTTGCAGTGTTGTGATGATGCCAAAGCTTTAGGGGGAAAAACCAAGAAAGAACAAAGACCTATAATTTATAACTCAGGAGTTATTTTTTTGTTTTCCAAGAGGAATAAGAAACTTTATATTTTAAAGATCTGCTGAGCTTCCCACTGTTCTTCTCCTCTCCCACCAAAATTGCAAAAACTTTGACTTCCCAGTAGAGATTTTGTGTTCTGAATGTTAAAACGATGACGGGAGTTGGGGAGAGAAGGCGCTGTTACATGTAAATTCTCCCAATCTCCCTGAGAAGCGTATGTCCTAATTACAGGAGTGAACAAAAAGTGGCTTTGAATAGCCATTTTGGCTCATCAAGTACTTAATACCTATTATTAAAGAAGCTTCTGACTGGTCTAATTGCATACTGTGAGACTAGAGCAACTACAGGTATTTTAGCAGCACACGTGAAAGATCTTGAACAAAGAAATAGCATCAAAAGCCAGTGGAAAATGGACTTCTCTGGCATCTGTCCTGGTTCTTTCTTACTTCCTGTCTTTAAGTCAGGGATAAACCAGATAACGTTTACTGATCCTTCTCATTTTTCTCAGTATCTGTGAGACCCAAAGAGCCTACCTCTCTATCATTTCTTTTTGAAGCCCACCCCAGAATGCCCTGGCGGAATTAGTTATTACTTCCTGGATACCTGTGGTTGCCAGCACCCAGGACGGCTCTCATATTCCTGGGATACATGCCCTCATTTAGTGTCTTGCCACCTTGGATAAAGCTGACCTGTATAGCCAATAGGAAACTGCAGAAATGACATAGTGTAGCTTCTGAAGTTAGACCATAAAAGGTACTGTGGATTCCTTATTGTTCTTCCACCTTCTTCCACGCTGAAAGACCAGCTGCTGTGTCACAAGGACACTCGAGCACCCAATGGAGAAGTCCACATGGCTTTTCAAGAACTGAGGCTTCTTGCCATTAGCCAGTGTGGTGGCTTTAAAAGATGTCCACCATTTCTTTGATACATCTCTCTTAAGAGGTAGAGTTTAATTCCCTTCTTGAGTATGGACTGGACTTGTTAACTCCTTTTTAAAATAATTATTTACATTGTTATACTGTCTTTGCTCATTTTGAGCCTTTTTTTTTTTCTTTCTGGTATCCTGAACTAATGGGAATGGAATTTTTATTCACCACAGTAGTTTAATGAAGGTAAGAATTACAACTCTCTTTTGGCCATGCTTTGCGGCATGAGGGATCTTAGTTTCCCGACCAGGGATTGAAACTCTGCTCCCAGAAGTAGAAGCACAGAGTCTTAACCACTGGACCACCAAGGAAATCCCAACTCACTTCTAATAAATATAATATAGGAGACAGGATGGTCTGTGACTTCTGAGACTTGGTCATGAGCAAAATGGCAACTTTACCCCTGCTCTTTTTTAGATCACTTGATCTGGAAGGAATCTGCTGACATGTCATGAGGATACTCAAATATCCCTGTGGATAAGACCACGAGGTGAGGAACTGGGGCCTCCTGCCAACAGCCACATGTGAGTCACCTTGAAGCATATCCTCTAACTCTAGTCAAGTCAGATGGCTGTAGCCCTGTTGACAGCTTGATTGCCACCTCCTTATGAGAGATTCTGTGCCAGAACCATGTGGCTAAGTTGCTCCCAATTTTATAGTCATTTAAGTTTTTAATTGAGTCTTAAAACTATATATCTAATTTAATATTGATACCATTGGCTAAATTAGAGAAGGAAAATTTATTTATTTTCACTCCTAATGTGTCAAAACAAACTTTATTATTTCTGGGTTATTTTTGTCAATATACATGCCAAACTTAACAGTTAAGAGCTAAGACTGTGGTATATTATTTGTGGAAGTATACTGACCAATGAAACAATGAAACTGTCAAAACTTACATAGCATATACAAACAGAACACAAATAAATAAATTAAAAATAAATACAATCTTTTATATTGATATTGATTTGATAATGATTTGATATTTTGTAAATACTGCTACTGCTACTGCTGCTAAGTCACTTCAGTCATGTCTGACTGTGCAACCCCGTAGATGGCAGCCCATCAGCCTCCCCCGTCCCTTAGATTCTCTAGGCAAGAACACTGGAGTGGGTTGCCATTTCCTTCTCCAATACATGAAAGTGAAAAGTGAAAATGAAGTTGCTCAGTCGTGTCCGACTCTTCGCGACCCCATGGACTGCAGCCTACCAGGATTCTCCATCCATGGGATTTTCCAGGCAGGAGTCTGGAGTGGGGTGCCATTGCCTTCTCCAAAATACTACTAAATATCAAATCATTAAATGATCACTACAATAAGTCTAGTTAACATCCAATACCATACATAGTTATAAAATCTTCCTTTCTTGTCAAAATAACCTCTCAAAAAAAAGATTACTGAATTAAAAAAGGCAACAGAAAAATAGCTGAACTGCTTTGAAAAACAGTTTGGCAGTTCCTTAAAAAAGTTAAATGTAAAGTTACCATGTGTGCTTGGTCCTCAGTCTTGTCTGACTCTTTGTGACCCCATGGACTGTGCCTGCCAGGCTCCTCTGTCCATGGGGATTTGCCAGGCAACAATACTGGAGTGGGTTGCCATGCCCTCCTCCAGATAAAATTACCATATTATCTTGTAATTCCAAACCTAGGTATATACTTATGAGAAAAGAAAACATGTCTACATAAGAGCTTTTGAATGTTTATAGCAACATTGTTTATAATAACTAAAACAACCCTTTCATCACAAAAGATGTCCATCAACTGTGAATCGATAAACAAAATGTGGAATATCCATAGAATGGAATGTAATACAGCTATAAAAAGAAACAAAACACTGGTGCTTGCTACAACAGAGAAAAACTTTGAAAACATTATGTTACATAAAAGAAGCTAGTCATAAAAGACAGCACATTCTATGTGATACAATAAGAATTATATTTGGTCTTCTCACCAGTTCCTATCACAGAGTTTCAAAAACCCTTGGAATTCCTGAGTGATAAGGGAGCAGCTTTTGTTATTCATAAGCCCCTTTTGACTATACCAAGCTTTATGCTAGAAAGATATCTCTTGGTGAGGCTCTAGATAGCTTCAGAATGGAGGGTGATTGCTAATGCAACCTAGCATATGAATCAGAGGGTTGGAACTTTTAATTCATCTCTGGACCTCTTGGGAAGGAAGAGGGTTGAACAAAGAGTTCAATCACCAATGGCCAATGAATTAATCAGTCTGCTTATGTAATGGAACCACTATAAAAACCCCTAAATGATAAGGTTTGGAAAGCTTTCTCATTGAGGTGTCAGGAGGGTGGTGTGCCCAGAGAGGGAATGCAAGCCCTGTGCCCATAGCCCCATACCTTGTCCTATGTATCTCTTACATTTAAGTGTTATTGAGGTGTATCTGAAAGATGATGGTGTGAAAGTGCTGCACTCAATATGCCAGCAAATTTGGAAAACTCAGCAGTAGCCACAGGACTGGAAAAGGTCACTTTTCATTCCAGTCCCAAAGAAAGGCAATGCCAAAGAATGCTCAAACTACTGCACAATTGCACTCATCTCACACACTAGTAAAGTAATGCTTAAAATTCTTCAAGCCAGGCTTCAGCAATACGTGAACCGTGACCTCCCAGATGTTCAAGCTGGTTTTAGAAAAGGCAGAGGAACCAGAGATGAAATTGCCAACATTTGCTGGATCATCGAAAAAGCAAGAGAGTTCCAGAAAAACATCTATTTCTGCTTTATTGACTATGCCAAAGCCTTTGACTGTGTGGGTCACAATAAACTGTGGAAAATTCTGAAAGAGATGGGAATATCAGACCATCTGACCTGCCTCTTGAGAAACCTATATGCAGGTCCGGAAGCAACAGTTAGAACTGGACATGGAACAACAGGCTGGTTCCAAATAGGAAAAGGAGTACGTCAAGGCTATATGTTGTCACCCTGCTTATTTAACTTATATGCAGAGTGAGAGTTGGACTGTGAAGAAGGCTGAGTGCCGAAGAATTGATGCGTTTGAACTGTGGTGTTGGAGAAGACTCCTGAGGGTCCCTTGGACTGCAAGGAGATCCAACCAGTGCATTCTGAAGGAGATCAACCCTGGGATTTCTTTGGAAGGAATGATGCTAAAGCTGAAGCTCCAGTACTTTGGCCACCTCATGCGAAGAGTTGACTCATTGGAAAAGACTCTGATGCTGGGAGAGATTGGGGGCAGGAGGAAAAGGGGACGACCCAGGATGAGATGGCTGGATGGCATCACGGACTCGATGGACGTGAGTCTGAGTGAACTCTGGGAGTTGGTGATGGACAGGGAGGCCTGGCGTGCTGTGATTCATGGGGTCGCAAAGAGTCGGACACAACTGAGCGACTGAACTGAACTGAACTGAGTGCATCATGAGAAACGCTGGGGTGGAAGAAGCACAAGATGGAATCAAGAATGCTGGGAGAAATATCACTAACCTCAGATATGCAGATGACACCACCCTTATGGCAGAAAGTGAAGAAGCACTAAAGAGTCTCTTGATGAAAGTGAAAGAGGAGAGTGAAAAAGTTGGCTTAAAGCTCAACATTCAGAAAACAAAGATCATGGCATCTGGTCCCATCACTTCATGGCAGATAGATGGGGAAACAGTAGAAACAGTGGCTGACTTTATTTTGGGGGCTCCAAAATCACTGCAGATGGTGATTGCAGCCATGAAATTAAAAGATGCTTACTCCTTGGAAGGAAAGTTATGACCAACCTAGATAGCATATTGAAAAGCAGAAATACTACTTTGCCAACAAAGGTCTGTCTAGTCAAGGTTATGGTTTTTCCAGTGGTCATGTACGGATGTGAGAGTTGGACTGTGAAGAAAGCTGAGCATCGAAGAATTGATGCTTTTGAACTGTGGTGTTGGAGAAGACTCTTGAGAGTCCCTTGGACTGCAAGGAGATCCAACCAGTCCATCCTAAAGGAGACCAGTCCTGGGTGTTCTTTGGAGGGACTGATGCTAAAGCTGAAACTCCAATACTTTGGCCACCTCATGCAAAGAGTTAACTCATTGGAAAAGACTCTGATGCTGGGAGGGATTGGGGGCAGGAAGAGAAGAGGATGACAGATGAGATGGCTGGATGGCATCACCAACTCGATGGACATGAGTTTGAGTGAACTCCAGGAGTTGGTGATGGACAGAGAGGCCTGGCTTGCTGTGATTCATGGGGTCGCAAAGAGTTGGACACGACTGAACGACTGAACTGAACTGAACTGAACTGAACTAAGGTGTATCCTCTTCTAACAAACTGGTAATAGTAAGTGGTATGTTTTTCTGAGTCCTGTGAGCTTTTCTAGAAAATAAAACTCTGGAGGGATCATGGGGACTCCGGATTCATAGCAGATTGGTCAGACGTATAGGAACTTGCAACTGGTATCTAAAGCTGGGTTACTCTTATGGGACTAAGTTCTTAAAATGTGGGTTCTGTGCTAACTCCAGTTAACAACAGAAATGTATTGTCCTATCCACTTCCCTGGTAGTCCAGTGGTTAGGAATCTGCACTTTAACTGCCAAGGGCCTAGGTTCAATCCCTGGTTGGGGAACTAAGACCCTGCAAGCTGTACAGAGTGGCCAAAAAGAATAAATGTATAATTGTAGGACACCCAGCTAGTGTCTAGTGAGCTAGGGAATTGGTTAATGTGGGGGAGAAAACTCCCCTCATACTTGTTGCCAGAAGGGGTGGTGGAAAACACTACAGGCTATATGATTTCATTTATACAAAGTCATCAGAAAAGGTCTAAGTTCACAGAGACTAAAAAGAGATTAGTGATGGCCTTTATTAGTCTGGTAGTCCTCAAGAAGAGTGTTGAAGTGCTGTCTGGTGTTTGAGTGTTGAAGCTCAAGAAGGCTGTGACTGTCTTATGGAGAAAATAAGTGTATTAGAAAAGCTTTGTTCTTGTATGAGTTAGAGTGCCACTGGTTGTTAGATTAATGCAGAAGGATCGACAATATATAGTAAATAATGTATCTTTAGAAAGGAAACACACATAAAAATAAGTTCTGGATTAATCAGTTGACAAAAGTGTTGTGACCAGAGGCTTGCAGGAACACAACCTTATATTTCCTCTAGAAGCAATGGTTCAGTATTCACTAACTCAGTGTTCATGGTGACTTTGTTGAATTCATCTATTTATTTAAATTTATTTTTAGTTAATTATAGTTAATTTACAAAACTTAGAGAATTTAAATACTACAAATAATGACAACTAATGATATGTCATTGTGTAGTTTCCTTTCATAGTGAATATGGCCCAGCCCTGTGTTACCAACAGAATACTGTGGAAGTAATTTCCCCATTACTTTCTGAACCCATAAAAGCTTTGCATGCCCAATCTGCTCAAGGACAATACCAAGTGACCCATCTGAAACCCCAAGCTAAGCTGACTGGTGAAGAACTGACTGCCAAAATGAATCTGTGAAGTCTGAAAGAGGAGACAGTTTACACACATGGGCTTATACCAACTAAAAGGAATCAGGGACCTTGAAGAATCAGGTAAACATGAAAAAAATGAAGAAAGCCTGTGGGACTTATGGGACACTATCAAGACAAACCACATTCACATTACGGGACTCTTAGGAGAGGCGAAAGAGACCGAAAATATATGTAAATCAGTAATGGCTGAGAGCTTCTTTAACATGGGAAGAGAAATTGACAACCAAAATGGGCCCAAAGAATACCCCAAAACTGAATGAAAAAGGACCACACAGAGACTCACTAGATTTAAATTATTTAAAGTCAAAGACAGAGAATTTGGGGCTGTACCTGCCCTCAGCAACAGCCTACACTCTTTTCTGTGAAGTGTGTTCTCTCTAAATAAATCTACTTCTTACCTAAAAAAAAGAGAGAGAATTTTGAAAGCAACAAAGGAAAAGTGAAAAGTCACAAACATATAAGGGAATCCCATGGAACCGTTGGAAAATTTCTCTACAAAAGCATTTTAGGTCAAGAAAGAATGGGATGGTATATTCAAAATATTGAAAGAAAAAAAAAACCCAACACCAAACAAGAATACTATACCTGGAAAGGCTGCCTGTGAGAAATAAAGGAGTGCTAAAAGACTTTCTAAAGTGAGCAAGAGCTGAGGGAGTTCTCACCACTACTCCTTCCTTACAAGAAATGCTAAAGAAAGTTTTTCAAGTGGAAATAAAGGGACACTAACTAACATCATAAAAATATATGAAGGTAGTTGTGTAAAACTTGTCGTGAACAGTAAATATGAGGTCAAAGTCAGATTCTCTAATATTGTAACGGCGGCTTGTAATTCACTCACAACTCTAGTTTAAAACTTAAAAAATAGCCACTTCTCTGGTAGTCCAGTGATTAAGACTCCACACTCCCAATGCAGGGGGCAAAGTTTCGAGCTCTGGTCAAGGAACTAAGATCCCACATGCTGCACAGCATGGCCTGAAAAAAAAAAAAGTTAAAAACAAACATATTACAAATAACCATAACTAAAATATTTCGCTTTTGAATACACACTATAAAAATGTAAACTGTAAAATCAAAAACCTAAAATTTTAAATGAAAGTGAAAGTCGCTCAGTCATGTCCTACTCTTTGTGACCCCATGAACTAGACAGTCCATGGAAATCTCCAGGCCAGAATACTGGAGTGGGTAACTGATCCCGTCGCCAGGGGATGTTCCCAACCCAGGGATCAAACCCAGGGGTCCCGGATTCTTTACCAGCTGAACAACCAAGGAAGCCCAAGAATACTGAAGTAGGTAGCCTAGCCCTTCTCTAGGGGATCCTCCTGACCCAGGAATTAAACCAGAGTCTCCCGCATTGCACGCAGATTATTTACCAGCTGAGCTACCAGGGAAGCCCATGTGTTAAGTAAAAATGTCAAGCTTGGAATGCTATCAAAGTTAGGCTGTCTTCAGTTTAAAATAGAATGATATAAATGTAAGATATTTTATGTAAACCTCATGGTAACCACAAAGGAAACTCTGTCATAATTACAAGAAGATTATAGTAAGAGTCAAGGCATACTGCTACATAAAGATATCAGATCATAAAAGACAGCAAGATAAGAATCAAGGAGTAATGGATCCACAAAACAGAAAACAATTAACAAAATGGCAATATTATGGGAATACTAGACCACCTTATCTGCCTCCTGAGAAATCTGTATGCAGGTCAAGAAGCAACAGTTAGAAACAGACATGGAACAACAGAACGGTTCCAAACTATAAAAGGAGTACATCAGGCTGTATATTGTCACCCTACTCATTAAACTTATATGCAGACTACATCATGTGAAATGCCAGGCTGGATGAAGCCCAAGCTGGAATCAAGATTGCCAGGAGAAATATCAATAACCTCAGATATGCAGATGACACCACCCTTATGGCAGAAAGCAAAGAACTAAAGAGCCTCTTGATGAAAGTGAAAGAGGAGAGTGAAAAAATTGGCTTAAAACTTAATATTCAGAAAATGAAGATTGTGGCCTCTGGTCCCATCACTTCCTAGCAAATAGATGGGGCAACAATGGAAACAGTGGCAGACTTTACTTTTGGGGGCTCCAAAATCACTGCAGATGGTGATTGCAGCCATGAAATTAAAAGACTCTTACTCCTTGGAAGAAAATCTTTGGCAAACCTAGACAGCATATTAAAAAACAGAGATATTACTTTGCTGCCAAAGGTCTATCTAGTCAAAGCTATGGTTTTTCCAGTAGTCATGTATGGATGTGCGAGTTGGACTATAAGGAAAGCTGAGTGCCGAAGAATTGATGCTTTTGAACTGTAGTGTTGAAGACTTATGAGAGTCCCTTGGACTGCAAGGAGATCTAACCAGTCCATCCTAAAGGAAATCAGTTCTGAATATTCATTAGAAGGATTGATGCTGAAACTCCAATACTTTGGTCACTTGATGTGAAGAACAGACTCACTGGAAAAGACCCCGATGCTGGGCAAGATTAAAAACAGGAGAAGAAGGGGACAACAGAGGATAAGAAGGTCGGATGGCATCACCAACTTGATGGACGAGTTTGAGCAAGCTCCAGGAGTTGGAGATAGACAGGGAAGCCTGGCATGCTGCAGTCCATGGGGTCACAAAGAGCTGAGCGACTGAACTGAACTGAAGTCCTTACCTACCAATCATTGCTTGAAACATAAATGGATTAAATTATCCAATCAAAAGATGATCCAATGAAATATTGTCTACAAGACATCTAGTTTAGTTTTAAAGATACATGTAGATAGACTGAGAATGAAGAGATAGAAAAAGATATTTCAAGCAAACTGTAACCGAAAGAAAGCAGGGGTAACTTCTTTTTTATTTTTGTTTATTTACATATTTTTTTTTTACAGCAGACTGTGTTACAGCTCGGTTATAGCTCGGAGTTTTATTTGGCAAACAAAGGATAGTATACTCTCGAGGTGTGAGGACGGGCCTACCCCAAAGGAGAGGCCTCTTTTTCATTTTTATCTTTTAATTGGAGTATAGTTGCTTTACAGTGTTGTTAGTTTCTGGTATACAGTGAAGTGAATTAGCTGTATGTATACATCTATCCTCTCCTCTTGGACCTCCCTCTCATCCCCCTCCATCGCACGCATACAGGGCATTGCAAAACACCAAGCTGAGTTCCCTGTGCTATACTGCAGGTTGCCATTAGCCTTCTATTTGGTAGCTGTTCTTATGAAACAAAACAGATTTTAAGCTAAAAGTGATCTAAAGATACAAAAGGTAATTTTTGGTTGCTATATCATGTCCAATTCCTTGCGATCCCAAGGACTGCAGCATGCCAGGCTTCCCTGTCTTTCACTAGCTCCCGGAGTTTGCTCAAATTCATGTCCATTGAGTCGGTGATGCTATCTAACCATCTCATCCTCTGATGCTCTCTTCTCTTACCCTCAGTCTTTCCCAACATCCAGGTGTTTTCCAATGAGTCGACTCATCGCATCATGTGGCCAAAGTATTGGAGCTTCGGCTTCAGCATCAGTCCTTGCAATGAATATTCAGGGTTGATTTCCTTTAGGATTGATTGGTTTGTCCTCCTTGCTGTCCTAGGGAATCTCAGCAGTCTTCTCCAGCACTACACTTTGAAAGCATCAGTTCTTTGGTGCTTAGAATTCTTCATGGTCCCACTCTGATATCCGTACATGACTACTGGAAAAACAATAGCTTTGACTATACAGACCTTTGTTGGCAAAGTGATGTCTCTGCTTTTTAGTACACTCTCTATGTTTGCCATACCTTTCCTTCCAAGGAGAAAGTATCTTCTAATTTCATGGCTGCAGTCACCATCCACAGTGATGTTGGAACGCAAGAAAATAAAATCTGTCACTGCTTCTACTTTTCACCCTTCTACTTGCCATGAAGTGAAGGAACTAGATGCTATGATCTTAGTTTTCTGAATGTTGAGTTTTAAGCCAACTTTTTCACTCTCCTCTTTCATCCTCAAGAGGCTCTTTAGTTCTTCTTTGTTTTCTGCCATTAGCATGGTATCATCCGCATATTTGAGATTGTTGATATTTCTCCCAGGGAACTTGATTCCAGCTTGTGATTCATCCAGCCCAGCATGATGTACTCTGTGTATAAGTAAAATAAGCAGGATGACAATACACAGCCTGTCGTATTCCTTTCCCAATTTTGAACCAGACAGTTGGTCCATGTAAAGTTCTAACTGCTGCTTCTTGACCTGCATACATATTTCTCAGGAGGCAGATAATGTGGTCTTGGAGAAGGCAATGGCACCCCACTCCAGTACTCTTGCCTGGAAAATCCCATGGACAGAGGAGCCTGATAGGCTGCAGTCCATGGGGTCGCTGAGAGTTGGACGCGACTCAGTGACTTCACTTTCACTTTTCACTTTCATGCGTTGGAGAAGGAAATGGCAACCCACTCCAGTGTTCTTGCCTGGAGAATCCCAGGGACGGCAGATCCTGGTGGGCTGCCATCTATGGGGTCACACAGAGTCGGACATGACTGAAGCAACTTAGTGGTAGCATGCCCATCTCTTTAAGAATTTTTGACAATTTGTTGTAATCCACACAAATACTTTCACATAGTCAATGAAGGATAAGTAAAGGTTTTTCTGAAATTCCTTTGCTTTGTCTACAATCCAAAGAATGTTGGCAATTTGATCCCTGGTTACTCTGTCATTTCTAAACCCAGCTTTTACATCTTGAAGTTCATACTGCAGGAGCCTAACTTAAAGGATTTTGAGCATACCCTTACTAGCATGTGAAATGAGTGAAATTGTACAGTAGTTTGAACATTCTTTGACATTGCCCTTCTTTGGAATTAGAATGAAAACTGACCTTTTCCAGTCCTGTGGCCACTGCTGAGTTTTCCAAATTTGCTGACATGTTGAGTGAAGAACTTTAACAGCATCATCTTTTAGGACTTTAATTAGCTCAGATGGAATTCCATCACCTCCACTGGTTTTGCTTGTAGCAATGCTTCCTAAGGCCCACTTGACTTCACACTTCAGGATGTCTGGCTCTAGGTGAGTGACCACACACACCTTCATGGTTATTCTGGTCATTAAGACCTTTTTTGTATATTTTTGCCATCTCTTCTTAATCTCTCCTGCCTCTGTTAGGTATTTTACTGCACCCATCATTACATGAAATGTTCCCTTGATCTCTCCAATTTTCTTGAAGAGATCTCTAGTCTTTCCTATTCTATTGTTTTCCTCTACTTCTTTGCACTGTTCATTGAAGGCCTTCTTGTCTCTCCTTGCTATTCTCTGAAACTCTGCATTCAGTTGAGTATATCTTTCCCTTTCTCCCTTGCTTTTAGCTTCTCTTCTTTCCTCAGCTATTTGTAAAGCTTCCTCAGACAATCACTTTTCCTTCTTGCATTTCTTTTTCTTGGAGATGGCTTTGGTCACTATCTACTATTATTAACCTCTGTCCCTAGTTTTTTAGGCACTCTATCTACTAGATCTAATCCCTTGAATCTTTTTATCACCTCCACTGTATAATCTTAAGGGACTTGATTTAGGTCATACCTAAATGGCCTAGTAGTTTTCCCTATTTTTTTTTCAATTTAAGACTGAATTTTTCAATAATGACAAAGGAATTAATCCATCAATAAGATATCAAAATTTTAATTTTTTAAGTACCCAATATTAGAGAACCTAAATATGTAAAGCAAATACTAACAGAACTAAAAGAAGAAATATACAGTGATATAATAATAATTGAGGGAAATCCCTTTAAATAATAATAGGGGACTTTAGTACTCCATGATTGGAAAATTCTTAAAGAGATGGGAATACCAGACCACTTTACCTGCCTCCTGAGAAACGTGTATGCAAGTCAAGAAGCAACAGCTAGAACTGGGCATGAGAGAACAGACTGGTTCAAAATTGGGAAAGGAGTACAACAAGGCTGTATATTGTCACCCTGCTTATTAAACTTACATGCAGAGTACATCACGTGAAATGCCAGGCTGAATGAAGCTCAAGCTGGAATCAAGATTCCTGGGAGAAATATCAATAACCTCAGATATGCAAATGATACCACCCGTATGGCAGAAAGTGAAGAGGAACTAAAGAGCCTCTTAATGAGGATTAAAGAGGAGAGTGAAAAAGTTGACTTAAAACTCAACATTCAGAAAACTAAGATCATGGCATCTTGTCCCATCACTTCATGAGAAATAGATGGGTGAGCAATGGAAACAGTGGCAGACTTTATTTTTCTGGACTCCAAAATCACTACAGATGGTGACTGCAGCCACAAAATTAAAAGACGCTTGCTCCTTGGAAGGAAAGTTATGACCAACCTAGACAGCATATTAAAAAGCAGAGATATTACTTTGCCAACAAAGGCCCGTCTAGTCAAAGCTATGGTTTTTCTTTACAGAAGCCTAGGAATATGTATATTTTCTCTAATTTTTAAAATTGGTGTGTAGTTGATTTAAAATGTTGTGTTAGTTTCTGCTGTACAGCAAAGTGAATTAGATATACATTGCCGGGGTCCAGCCTCAGCAGAGTCCAGGATGGACGACATCGGCGAATGAAGAAAGATAGAGAAAGAGATAAAGAAAGAATGACACGGGGTGACCAAGCTTCAGTGAGCGAAGCCTGTTTACTTTATTTTCCTCGGGGCTTCTATACCCTGAGTTATACATACAGCAAGGTGAAAAAATGCAGAGTCAACTCAACATTCCATCAGTAATAACTTTTATCGATATCAGGTTCCTTCCTGCAAGAGTCTTATTTTTTGTACATCATCTTCTGGCCCGGAGGCCTGTTGATACTTCATGACCTCTTTTTGATAAAGGTTGGTCAGCCAGAACAATAATTTTCCCTTAAAGTGTTTCTTCTTAAATTTTTAGCCTGCATCACCCTTAAAGTACAGAGTTAAATTTTTATGGAGCAAAGATTCAGTGGGTTACAGCAAAGAAAGAACTTATTAACTCAATGTCTAATGTTGTTCATGTTAAAGCTACTGCTTGTTTCTTCTACATCCTGACTATACCCACTCCCAGGAACACAATGGATAAGGGATGTGAGAACTTGGCAGCAAGCATAGGCCCAACAATGTTGCAAGAGTCTGGATAAACCTGCCAAGTAAGCTAAAATGCTAACAGGAGGTTTGAATTGAAACACTCTTATCTTGTCCAGGAGACTTATTAACTAAAGCCCTAAGTTAACTCTTTCCAGCGAAAGGTGGTCGGAGGTAGCCCCCTGTTAATGTCAGAGGAGTTGATGAAAGGCATAAAATAGTAAGACAGACAGATTCTGGTTTGGGGGTAGATGCTCGAGCAAGTCCAGGGGGTCCCTTGAGTCCTGATCTCGCCTTTGCCCGTCAGGCCTCTTCCTCATGACCTTTGCCATGGTGGGATTTTCCACGCTGGCTCCCAGCAATGCATGTACAAACATCCTCTCTTTTTTAGATTCTGTTCCCATCGAGGGCAATATAGAGTATTGAGAAGAGTTCCTTGTTATCTATTTTACACACAGTAGTGTGTCTATATCACTCCCAATATACCAATTTATCCTTCCCCCTTTCACTCTGGTAACTATAAAGTTTATTTTCCACATCTGTGTCTTTGCTTACTTTTAAACTGGATTATTATTTTTTATTGCTCTTGAGTTGCATAAATTCTTTAAATATTTTGGATATTAAACCCTTAACAGATATACCAACAAAATTCCATCTAGTCGAAGCTATGGTTTTTCTAGTAGTCGTGTATGGATGTGAGAGTTGGACTATAAAGAAAGCTGAGCACCAAAGAATTGATGCTTTTGAACTGTGGTGTTGGAGAAGACTCTTGAGAGTCCCTTGGACTGCAAGGAGATCCAACCAGTGCATCCTAAAGGAAATCAGTCCTGAATATTCATTGGAAGGACTGATGTTGAAGCTGAAACTCCAATACTTTGGTCACCTGATGTGAAGAACTGACTCACTGGAAAAGACCCTGATGCTGGGAAAGATTGAAGGCAGGAGGAGAACTGGAGGAGAGGATGAGATGGTTGGATGGCATCACTGACTTGATGGACATGAGTTTGAGTAAGCTCTGGAAGTTGGCGATGGACAGGGAGGCATGGTGTGCTGCAGTCCATGGGGTCTCAAAGAGTTGGACACAACTGAGCCACTGAACTGAGCTGAACAGATATATAGCTTGAAGTTTTTTTTCCCCATTTTGCAATTGCCTTTTTGTTTTGTTTACTGTTTCCTTTGTTGTGCAGCAGATGTTTTATTTATTTATTTTTATTTTTTTGATGTTTTAAAATTTGATGTATTTTCGTTTATTTTTTATTTTGTTGTTTTGCTTTTGGTGTGATGCCCCAAACATCACTGCCAACATCAATGTCAAGGAGAACTCCCTCTATGTTTTCTTCTAAGAGTTTTACAGTCTCAGGTCTTACATTTAAGTGTTTAATCCATCTCAAGATAATTTTGTAGTATAGTTTAAAATCAAGATGTTTGGCATAGTTTGGGGGTCTAGTTTCATTCTTTTGCATGTGAATATCCAGTTTCCCAACACCATTTACTGATGAGATGATCCTTTCTCAATTATATGTTCCATGGTGCCCTTGTCCAATAGCAGATGACTGTATAAATGTTGCTTTATTTGGGGGCACTCTATTTTTTAAAAAATAATTCATTTATTTTATTTTTGGTTGCACTGGGTCTTCGTTGCTGTGTGCAGCCTTTCTCTAGTTGGGGAGAGATGGGGCTACTCTCAGGTTGTGGTGCACAGGCTTCTCATTGCAGTGGCCTCTCTTGTCATGGAGAACAGGCTCTAGGTGCAGAGGTTTCAGTTGCAGCACACAAGCTCTGTAGTTATGGCTCGTTGGCCCTAGAGTGTTCAGGTTTCAGTAGCTGTGGTTGTTGTGTAAGTTGTGGCTTAGTTGCTCTGTGACATGGACATGTGGAATCTTCTTGCACCAAGGATTGAACCCATGTCCCCTCCATTGGTAGGCAGATTTTAATCCACAGTACCACCAGGAAAGTCCTGGGCACTCTGTTTTGTTCCATTGATCTATGTGCCTACTTTTATGGCTATACCATACTGTTTTTGTTTGTTTGTTTTGTTTTATTTTTGGCCATGCACATGGCTTGCAGGATCTCACTTCCCCAACCAGGAACTGAACCTGGGCCACAGTAGTGAAAGCTTGGAAAACCACTAGGCAACCAGGGAACTCCTGAACCATGTTGGTTTGATTACTGTATCCTTATAATACAGTTTATTAAAATTTTTTTCATGGGAAAGGCATTTTATTTTAAATATCACAGATTCCACATGTCAATCTCAAACTCCAGTCTATCCACCCTTCCCCTTGGTAACTATAAGTTCATTCTCTAAGTCTGTGAGTCTCTTTCTGTTCTGTAAATAAGTCCGTTTGTATCATTTTAAAAAAGATTTCATGTATAAGTGATATCACATAATACTTCTTTGTCTGACTTACTTCCCTTAGTAAGATCTTCTCCAGGTCTATTCATGTTTCTGCAAATGGCATTATTTCATTCTTTTTTTTTAAACTTTAATTTTTAAAAATGTTTTATTGGGATATATCCAATTAACAATGTTGTGGTAGTTTTAGGTGAATAGTGAAGGGACTCAGCCATACATATACATGTATCCATTCTCCTCCAAACCTCACTCCATCCAAAATGTCACATAACATTGTGTAGAGTTCCACATACTATACGATAAGTCTTTGTTGGTTATCCATTTTGAATATAGCAGTGTATACATATCCATCCCCGGCTCCCTAACTATCCCTTCCCCCTGGCAAACATAAGCTCGCTTTCTAAGTCTGTGAGTCTCTTTCTGTTATTAAAGTTCATTTGTATCATTTTTTTTTTAGATTTCATATATAAGGGATGTTATATGATATTTCTCCTTTTCTGTCTGACTTACTTCACTCAGTATGACCCTCCCTAGGTCTATCCATGTTGCTGCAAATGGCATTCTTTCATTCTTTTTAATGGCTGAGTAATATTCCATCATATATATGCATCACATCTTCTTTATCCACTCAGCTGCTGATAGACATTTAGGTTGCTTCCATGTCTTGGCTATTGTAACCAGTGCTGCAATAAGCATTGGGGTGAATGTATCCTTTCAAGCCATGTTTTTCTCTAGATATATGCACAAGAGTGAGATTGCAGGATGATATTGTAGACCTATTTTTAGTCTTTTAAGGAATCTCCATACTGTTCTCCATAGTAGCTGTACCAATTTACATTCCCACAAACAGTGTAGGAAGTTTCCCTATTTGCTGCATCCTTTCTAGCATTTACTATTTGCAGCTTTTTTGATGATGGCCATTCTGTCTGGTGTGAGGTGATATCTCATTGTGGTTTTGATCTGCATTTCTCTAAAAACTAGCGATGCTATCTAAAAGTTGAGCATCATTTTATGTGTGTCTTGTTCAACTGTATGCCTTCTTTGGAGAAATGTCTCTTTAGGTTTTTTGCCCATTTTGAACTTTTTGTTTTAATTTATTTTTTGATATTGAGCTACATGAGCTGTTTGTAAATTTTGGAGGCTCATCCTTTATTCGTCACATTGATTGCAAATGTTTTCTCCCATTTCGTGGGTTGTCTTTTCATTTTATTTATGGTTTCCTTTGGTGTGCAAAAGCTTTTGAATTTAATTAGGTCCCATTTGTTTATTTTTGTTTTTGTTTTTTCCATTACTCTATGAGACAGATCAAAAATATAGTGTCAACATTTATGTCAAAGAATGTTCTGTCTTTGTTTTCCTCTAAGAGTTTTATAGAATTCTGTCTTACATTTAGGTGTTTAATCCATTTTGAGTTTGTTTTTGTGTATTGCATAAGAGAATGTTCTCATTTCATTTTTTTTACATGTAGCTTTCCAGTTTCCCCAGATTCATTTATTGAAGAGACTACCTTTCCTCCATTTCATAGTCTTGCCTTTGTTGTCAAAGATTAATTGGCCATAGGCACATGGGTTTGTTTCTGGCTTTTTTATTCTGTTACCTTGATCTATATATCTGTTTTTGTGGTAGTACCATACTGCTTTGATGACTGTAGCTTTGTAGTATAGTCTGAAGTCAGGGAGCCTGATTCCTCCAGCTCTATTTTTCTTTCTCAAGATTGCTTTGGCTATTCGGGGTCTTTCATGTCTCCATACAAATTAAAAAAAATTTTTTTTTTGTTCTATTTCTGTGGAAAATGGCATTGGTAATTTAACTCAAATTGTACTGAATCTATAGATAACCTTTGGTAGTTTAGCCATTTTCACAATATTGATTCTTCCAGTTCAAGAACATAGGCTATCTCTCCATCTGTCCATGTCATCTTTGATTTCTTTCATCAGTGTCTCGAAGTTTTCCAAGTATAGGTCTTTTGCCTCCTTAGGTAGGTGTATTCCTAGGTATTTTATAGCTTTTGATGCAGTTGTGAAGGGGACTGTTTCATTTCTCTTTCTGATCTTTCATTGTTAGTGCATAGACATGCAACAGACTTCTGTGTATTAATTTGTATCCTGCTACTTGATGAGCTCTAGTGATTTTCTCTGTATAGTATCATGCCATCTGCAAACGGTTACAGTTTTACTTCTTTTTCCCCAATTTAGATTCCATTTATTTCTTTCTCTTCTCTGATTGCTTTGGCTAGGACTTCCAAAACTATGTTGAATAATAGTGGTGAGAGTGGACATCGTTGCCTTGTTCCTGGTCTTAGAGGAAATGTTTTCAGTTTTTCACCATTGAGAATAATGTTTGCTGTGGGTTTGTCATATATAGCCTTTATTACGTTGAGATAGGTTCCCTTTATACCCACTTTCTGGAGAGTTTTTATTATAAATGGGTATTGAATTTTATCAAAAGCCTTTTCTATATTAAGATGATCATATGGTTTTATTCTTCAATTTGTTGATGTGATGTATCACATTGTTTGATTTGTAGATACTGAAAAGTCCTTACATCCCTGGGATAAATCCCACTTGATCATGGTGTTCAGTTCAGTTCAGTCGCTCAGTTGTGTCTGACTCTTTGCGACCCCATGTCCATTGAGTTGGTGATGCCATCCAACCATTTCATCTTCTGTCGTCCCCTTCTCCTCCCACCTTCTATCTTTCCCAGCATCAGAGTCTTTTCCAGTGAGTCAGTTCTTCACATCAGGTGTCCAAAGTATTGGAGTTTCAGCTTCAGCATCAGTCCTTCCAATGAATATTCAGGACTGATTTCCTTTAGGATGCACTGGTTGGATCTCCTTGCAGTCCAAGGGACTCTCAAGAGTCTTCTCCAACACCACAGTTCAAAAGCATCAATTCTTTGGCACTCAGCTTTCTTTATAGCCCAAATCTCACATCCATACATGACTACTGGAAAAACCATAGCTTTGAATATACAGACCTTTGTTGGCAAAGTAATGTCTCTGCTTTTTAATATGCTGTCTAGGTTGGTCATAGCTCTTCTTCCAAGGAGCAAACATCTTTTAATTTCATGGCTGCAGTCATCATCTGTGGGAGAAGGCAATGGCACCCCACTCTAGTACTCTTGCCTGGAAAATCCCATGGATGGAGGAGCCTGGTGGGCTGCAGTCCATGGGGTTGCGAAGAGTCAAACATGACTGAGCCACTTCACTTTCACTTTTCACTTTCATGCATTGGAGAAGGAAATGGCAATCCACTCCAGTGTTTTTGCCTGGAGAATCCTAGGGATGGGGGAGCCTGGTGGGCTGCCGTCTCTGGGGTCACACAGAGTCGGACACGACTGAAGCGACTCAGCAGCAGCAGCAGCAGTCATCATCTGCAGTGATCTTGGAGCCCAATAAAATAAAGTCTGTCACTGTTTCCACTGTTTCCCCATCTATTTCCCGTGAAATTATGGGACCGGATGCCATGATCTTAGTTTTCTTAATGTTGAGCTTTAAGCCAACTTTTTCACTCTGCTCTTTCACCTCCATCAAGAGGCTCTTTGGTTCTTCTTTGCTTTCTGCCATAAGCGTGTTGTCATCTGTATATCTGAGATTATTGATATTTCTCCTGGCAATCTTGGTTCCAGCTTATGCTTCATCCAGCCCAGAGTTTCTCATGATGTACTCTGCATGTAAGTTAAATAAGCAGGGTGACAATATACAGCCTTGACATACTCCTTTCCCTATTTGGAACCAGTCTGTTGTTCCATGCCCAGTTCTAACTGTTGCTTCCTAATCTGCATATAGGTTTCTCAAGAGGCAGGTCAGGTGGTCTGGTACACCCGTCTAAGAATTTTCCAGAGTTTGTTGTGGTCCACACATTCAAAGGCTTTGGCATAGTCAATAAAACAGATTTTTTTTCTGGAACTCTCTTGCTTTCTCAGTGATCTAGCAGATGTTGGCAATTTGATCTCTGGTTCCTCTGCCTTTTCTAAATCCAGCTTGAACATCTGGAAGTTCATGGTTCATGTACAGTTGAAGCCTGGCTTGGAGAATTTTGAGTATTACTTTACTAGAGTGTGAGATAGTGCTATTGTGCAGTAGTGTGAGCATTCTTTGGCATTGCCTTTCTTTGGGATTGGAATGACCTTAAGATTGGACCTTTTCCAGTCCTATGGCCACTGCTGAGTTTTCCAAATGTGCTGGCATATTGAGTGCAGCACTTTCACAGCATCATCTTTTAGAATTTGAAATAGCTCAATTGAAATTCCATCACCTCCACTAGCTTTGTTCGTAGTGATGCTTCCTAAGGCTCACTTGACTTTGCATTCTAAATTGTCTGCCTCTAGGTTGCTGATCACACCCTCATGATTATCTGGGTCATGAAGATCTTTTTTGTATAGTTTCTATAGTTCTTCTGTATATAGAGGAAAACAATAGAATGGGAAAGTCTAGAGACCTCTTCAAGAAAATTAGAGATACCAAGGGAATATTTAATGCAAATATGGGCACAATAAAGGACAGAAATTGCATGGACTTAACAGAAGCAGAAGATATTAAGAAGAGGTGGCAAAAATACACAGAAGAACTATGCAAAAAAGATCTTCATGACCCAGATAATCACAAGGGTGTGATCACCAGCCTAGAGCCAGACATTTTAGAATGCAAAGTCAAGTGGGCCTTAGGAAGACTCAGTAGTTGCAACTCTAAGGCTAGATTTATGGCCCAGGATGTGATCTATCCTGGAGAAGGTTCTGTGAGCACTTGAGAAAAAGGTGAAATTCATTGTTTTGGGGTGAAATGTCCTATAGATATCAATTAGGTCTAACTGGCCTATTGTATCATTTAAAGTTTGTGTTTCTTTGTTAATTTTCTGTTTAGTTGATCTGTCCATAGGTGTGAGTGGGGTATTAAAGTCTCCCACTATTATTGTGTTATTGTTAATTTCCCCTTTCATACTTGTTAGCATTTGTCTTACATATTGCAGTGCTCCTATGTTGGGTGCATGAAGGTGAAGGTGAAATTGCTCAGTCATGTCTGACTCTGCCACCCGTGGACTGTAGCCCACCAAGCTCCCCTGTCCATGGGATTCTCCAAGCAAGAATACTGGAGTGGGTTGCCATTTCCTTCTCCAGGGGATCTTCCTGACCCAGGGATCAAAGCCAGGTCTCCCACATTGCAGGCAGACGCTTTAACCTCTGTACCACCAGGGAAGCCCCTATATTTATAATTGTTATATCTTCTTCTTGGATTGATCCTTTGATCATTATGTAATGGCCTTCTTTGTCTCTTTTCACAACCTTTGTTTTAAAGTCTATTTTATCTGATATGAGTATTGCTACTCCTGCTTTCTTTTGTTCTCTATTTGCATGGAATATCTTTTTCCAGCCCTTCACTTTCAGTCTGTATGTGTCCCTTGTTTTGAGGTGGGTCTCTTGTAGACAACATATATAGGGGTCTTGTTTTTGTATCTATTCAGCCAGTCTTTGTCTTTTGGTTGGGGCATTCAATCCATTTACGTTTAAGGTAATTATTGATAAGTATGATCCCATTGCCATTTACTTTATTGTTTTGGGTTCGGGTTTATACACCCTTTTTGTGTTTCCTGTCTAGAGACTATCCTTTAGCATTTGTTGGAGAGCTGGTTTGGTGGTGCTGAATTCTCTCAGCTTTTGCTTGTCTGTAAAGCTTTTGATTTCTCCTTCATATTTGAATGAGATCCTTGCTGGGTACAGTAATCTGGACTGTAGGTTATTTTCTTCATCACTTTAAGTATGTCTTGCCATTCCCTCCTGGCCTGAAGAGTTTCTATTGAAAGATCAGCTGTTATCCTTATCGGAATCCCCTTGTGTGTTATTTGTTGTTTTTCTCTTGCTGCTTTTAATATTTGTTCTTTGTGTTTGATCTTTGTTAATTTGATTAATATGTATCTTGGGGTGTTTTGCCTTGGTTTATCCTGTTTGGGACTCTCTGGGTTTCTTGGACTTGGGTGATTATTTCCTTCCCCATTTTAGGGAAGTTTTCAACTATTATCTCCTCAAGTATTTTCTCATGGTCTTTCTGTCTTCTTCTTCTGGGACTCCTATAATTTGAATGTTGGAGCGTTCCATATTGTCCTGGAGGTCTCTGAGATTGTCCTCATTTCTTTTAATTCGTTTTTCTTTTTTCTTCTCTGATTCATTTATTTCTACCATTCTATCGTCTATTTCACTAATCCTATCTTCTGCCTCTGTTATTCTACTATTTGTTGCCTCCAGAGTGTTTGTGACCTCATTTATTGCATTACTCATTATATATTGACTCTTTTTTATTTCTTCTAGATGACCTTCATTTTTTGAATGTTGCGTTTTCAGCCAGCCTTTTCACTCTCCTCTTTCACCTTCATCAAGGGGCTTTTTAGTTCCTGTTTGCTCTCTGCCATTAGGGTAGTGTCATCTGCATATCTGAGGTTGGTGACATTTCTCCTGGCAATCATGATTCCAGTTTGTGCTTCATTCAGCCTGGCATTTCACATGATGTTACATAACTTATTTAAGTTTATATTGTATATGTTAACTTCTCTTCATATAAGTTAAATAAGCAGGGTGGCAATATAGAGCCTTGAAGTACTCCTTTCTCAATTTTGAACCAGTATGTTGTTCTTTGTCCAGTTCCAGCTGCTGATTCTTGACCTGCCTACAGGTTTCTCAGGAGGCAGGTTAGGTGGTCTGTTATTCCCACTTCTTTAAGAATTTTCCAAAAATAATTTCTATTTATGTAGGTTATATATCTTTTTCTCATTTAATTGCTCTGGTTAGGAATTCCAGTACCATGTTGAACAGAAGTGGTGAGAGTGGGCACCCTTGTCTTGGCCTGATCTTAGGGGAAAAGTTTTAGCTTTTCGCTGTTGAGTATGATATTAGCTAGTTTTGATGCAGATGGCAGATTAGAAGAATGTGCTGTCATCTTCTCCTGTGAAAACAACAAAATCGCAACTAGCTGGTGAACCATGGGCAGGATTATGTTGCAACCCACCAAAAAAAGGTACCCCATGTCTAGGGACAAAGGAGAAGCCACAGTAAGATGGTAGGAGGGCTGCAATTACATTAAAATCAAACCCCATACCTGCCAGAGACTCTCAGAGGGGACAGATAAAAAACTTGTGCTCACCAGTACCCAGGGAAAAGGATCAGTGACCCCCACAAGAGACTGAACCAGACCTGCCTCTGAATGTGTGAGAGTTTGCCACAGAGGCATGGGTCATCAGTGGCCTGCTGCAGGGATGGGCACTGGCAACAGTAGTCTTGGGATGAGTGGAGTGGTGGCATAAGTCCTCTTGGAAGAGGTCACCATTAGCCCTACGATAGAGCCACTGAATGAGTGACCCACAAACTGGAGAACAATTATACCAAAGAAGTTCTTGCATGGTTGTGAAGGTTCTAGGCCCCACATTAGACTTCCCAAACTAGGGCAAAGGGACTGGGAACCCCGTTTTGAAGGTCAGTGGGATTTGGTTACAGAACTGTCACAGGATTGGGGAAAACAGAGACTTTTGGAGGACACAAACAAAACTTTGTGTGCACCAAGACCCAGGGGAAAGAGGAACGACAAAAGTCCATATAGTTAAGCTATAGTTTTTCCAGTAGTCACGTATGAATGTGAGAGTTGGACCATAAAGACAGCTGAACACAGAAAAATAGATGCTTTCAAGCTGTGGTGCTGGAGAAGACTCTTGAGAGTCCCTTGGACAACAAAGAGATCAAACCAGCAATCCTTAAAGGAAATCAACCCTGACTATTCATTGGAAAGGCTGATGCTATAGCTGAAACTCCAATACTTTGGCTATCTGATGCGAAAAGCTGACTCATTGGAAAAGACCCTGGTGCTTGGAAAGATCAAAGGCAGGAGAAGGGGATGACAGAGGATGTGATGGTTGGATGGCATCATTGACTCAATGGACATGAGCTTGAGTAAACTCTGGGAGCTAGTGAAGGACAGGGAAGCCTGGCATGCTGCAGTCTCTGGGGTCACAAAGAGTCAGACAGAACTGAGTGGTTGAACAATAACAGCAACAAAGTTATTAGCTATGGGCTTATCATAGCTAATTATTATTAGCTTTTATTATTATTATACCTTTATTATTATTTACCTAATAATATACCTTAAGAGGCCTAATTAGGCCTTTATTATTATTATACCTAATTTGTTGAGAGTTTATCATGAAAGGATGATGAATTTTGGCAAATGTCTTTTCTGCATCTGAGATGATCATATGATTTTCCTCCTTGAATCTGTTAAAGTGGTACATCAGCATTATTGATTTATATATGTTGAATCTCAGGGTTAAATTCCACTTGATCATCACCATATAATCCTTTTACTATGCTGTTGAATTCATAGTCCTAATATTTTGCTGAGGATTTTTACCTCTATGTTTTTCAGAGATATTGTACTGTTATTTTCTAGTTTTCCTTTCTTGTTTTGATGGCAGGGTAATGTTGGCCTTCTAAAATAAGTTTCGAAGTATTCCTTTGCCTTCAATTTTTTGCAAGAATTTGAGAATGACTGGAATTAATTCTTTAAATGTTTGGTAGAATTCACTAATGAAACCATCTCATCTTAAGCTTTTCTATTTGGGAAATTTTTAAAATTACTAATTCAACCTTCATGCTTGTTACTGGTTTGTTCAAATTTTTAATTTCTTCATGATTCAGTCTAGGCCTTGAACTGACAGAATCAGTTTTACTTTTCCTAAGAAAGTGAAAGTCGCTCAGTTGCTCATGACTGTTTGTGACCCCATGGACTATACAGTCCATGGAATTCTCTAGGCCAGAATACTGGAGTGTGTAGCCTTTCCCTTCTCCAGGGGATCTTCCCAACCCAGGAATCGAACCGGGATCTCCTGCATTGCAGGTGGATTTTTTACCAACTGAGCTATCGGGGAATGTTGAAGTTTGTTTGCTTTCTCACAGTCTTGCAGAGTTGGGCCAGCTTTCTGCATATACACACAAGCTTTCTGCCAATGCTTATACTTGCCACCTCACGGGCACACACAGGATGCTGGTTGCAAGGCAGAAGACTGTGTGGGTGAGGTGTGGAGAGTGTTGGCAATGCCTTTGGGCCAGTTGGGGGGATCTGCTGGTAAGGCCTCTTCAGAGGTTTGTGGGTGATCCTCTAACAGAGTCTACAAAACAGAAGAATTCACATCTCTTCGATGCATTCCAAGCACTGCCTACTGTGTTCCCAGCCTCTTCCCACTCTTAGCTGTGTAACTGCCCTCATATTCTGGATAGGGTCAGAAAGAAGTGGGCCTCTTTGGGAGTGTCCTTCACTGCTTGGGGAGAAACTGGTCACTCATTCACCTGCTCTCATTTGCTGCTGTGAAAGAAATTCCAGCCCTAGGAGGTCTCTTTTGCCTCTGAGATGTGCTACACTGAGGGAAGAATGGCACAAATAATGTAAAACTGCTTTTTTGGTCCTCTTTAGTGTGTCCAGTCTTGGATTTGCTTTTTGCTCCAAGGATGTGCTAGAACTTCTTCACTGGACTCCTGGACTTCCACAAAGATGCCCTCACTTGTGCGTGTTGTCAAAACTACTGTTCTTTGAAGGGAGGATGGTAGAAAACTCCTATTCCACCATTTTGTTGCTGTTACCCCTGTGGTTTATTCCACTGAATGGTTTTTGTATGTTGAATATCTGAGAATTAATCTGAGAATAAATCTCATTTGGGTCATGACATATAAACCTTTCAATATGTTGCTAAATTTGGTTTGCTAGTATTTTGTGAAGGATGAAAGGAGTGAAGTGCAAGTGTTAGTAGCTTAGTTGTGTCCAACTCTTTGTGACTCCATGGACTGTAGCCCACCAGGCTCCTCTGTTCATAGAATCCTCCAGGCAAGAGAACTGGAGTGGGTAGTCATTCCCTTCTCCAGGGGATCTACCTGACCCAGGGATCAAACCCAGGTCTCAGATTCTTAACTATCTGAGCCACCAGGGAAGCTTTTTGGATTTTAATGTATCAGTGGAAGGAAGGAATGCAAGTACAGCAGTTAAGACTGAAGAACAAAAATTTAAGTTAGAAAGTTGGAAGAACAGTTTCATGTATTGTTATTTCATATTCTAACAATAATTATCAGTGAAAGAGACTATGAACTTGACATTGCACATATGTGAAAAATTATAATTAAATATTATACACATGTTATAGAACAGTTTGAATTGCACTTTCCCTCAAAAGAAAATCCCCATACAGGAAAATCATGGATCTGGAATCAGTTTATTTCATTGAAAGACATTTTAAATTCTAACCATTATTCTCTTGGATAAATTGTCAGATCTAGCTATTCATTAGGATTGAATATGAATTTCTTTTCTTGTTCCTTGGCATTTTTTTTTTTTTTTCAAAACTGCAGCTAAAGGAAAAAAAATCAATGGCAGCCCTGGGGAGATCCAGCCTGAAAACAGAGATGCAGATTTGGGCTCAAGGTGTTTCCTAAATGTCTTGACCCAACAATCCTTGACCACACAATATGGAGCAGAGGGCAGTACAGGTCCCCAAGGCCTGAGCGGCAGGGCTAGAGGCTAAGATGCCTGGGTCAGGCTCTTATGACTTTGGGAGTGTAATGTAGGGGCACCAGAGACCCAGGTTCCTCTGTCTTTTATTTCATATCACTTCAGGTGAGTCATTGGTATGGAGGTGAAGGTCCAACTGGGGTGGGTGCTACAGGTTGGTGGTCCCTGGAGTGAGTGGTCCAGCATAGCCTGCAGCATTGCACCAGGAGCATCCTTTTGTGGGCTTTTGATGCATACTGGATCGCCTTCAGCTTCTTGTAGAAGCGGAGGATAAGTTCAGCCCCATTTTCCTTAGTGGGAATGTGGAAATGCTTGCCTTGGTGCAGAATTCAATGCACATGGCAGACCTGACAAGCAGTTCCTGAACCATAGACTCCTCGAAACTGACAGTCCTCCAGCGCCTGCAAGAACACATTCATGGTGATCTTACACTCCACCGCTCGGAATTCACCCCAGGTCTGAGCCAGGTCCAGCAGACTCTGTTGGACTAGTCAAGGCAGGATGACACGGTCCAGTGAAGGGGTCACCAGTTCCAGAGCCCCATTGTCGTGGGTCCAGAAGACGAAGATGTTCTTGGTGCCCACCTCGGTGAATTGGAGGTCAGACCCGTAGCCAGAGGACCTGTTCGCAGCCCTTCTTTTGTGCCTCCTGCTCCACGAACACGGTGGGCGCTTAATTTTCCCTCAGCTTGCAGTCGCCCACCCCACCTACCCAGGCTCAGATGAAGGATGGATCCTCCAGGAGGGAGATAGGGCTCAAGGCATATTCAGGGAAGATTGCAGACACGTAGTGAGGGCTCCCACGCCCTCAGGAACCCAGTCCTTGTCTTTCACCAGCCGGCGAATGCACTCCAACAACCCAGCTTTGTCAAAACTGCAGGCGGAGGCGCAGAGCTGAACACAGCATGAGTTCTGTGTTGAGCCAAGGTCGGAAGAGGCCCACGCGCTCGTCCTCCGCCTTTGAATGCCTTCAGGTCTTCGAAGAGCTGCAGGGAGTAGTGGAGAGCTGAGCGGGCCGAGAGCAGAGTGAGGTTTTGCAAGGGCTGGATTTGGGGCTGACCCCAGCCCTTCTCCCTGTTCTGTCCCACCATCAGCATGTGATCGGTGAACGCCTTCCTGAACAGCAGGGGCTGGCTGGGGTCAGGCTTTTTTTGAGGCTCCTATGTTTCCAGCTGCCCGTCAGCAGCCTTGAAGCTGGATGAGGCATACCGTCTGGGACCACACAGAAGCCAAAGAACAGGGAGAAGATTTGGGGTCCAAATCTCTCTCCCTTCATCCGCTCTAAAGCCTCATGCTCCTTTCTGAGGGGGCCCCTCCTCCTCCGAATATGATGTATGAAACTACATCATTAGTTCATCTTGGATAAAGGGTAAGAATGAATCATGAATTTACTAAAATTGCTTTAAAATCTATTCTTCCATCACCATTAACATAGTTTAACGGTTTAAGATAATTTTCCTGCCACGAGAACCCAGAGACGGTTTCCACGTAAATTTTTCTCTACAAGTGGTGCTTTTATCAATCCAAACTCATTTAGGTAAATGATTAAACAAGAAACAACCTTACTTGTCACATTGAAAACTTTAAATATTGATATACATTGTCTTCATTCAAAGTGTGCTTACAGGCATTAACATGTAGAATAGAAATTTCACTAATGCCTTTGCTTTCCTTAAAATCGTAGAACAGATATCAGTGCAATACCCATTGTGCTGCTGCTGCTGCTAAGTCGCTTCAGTCTATCCAACTCTGTGCGACCCCAGAGACGGCAGCCCACCAGGCTCCCTCATCCCTGGGATTCTCTAGGCAAGAATACTGGAGTGGGTTGCCATTTCCTTCTCCAATGCACGAAAGTGAAAAGTCAATGTGAAGTCGCTCAGTTGTGTCCGACTCTTAGCGACCCCACGCACTGCAGCCTACCAGGCTCCTCCATCCATGGGATTTTCCAGGCAGGAGTACTGGAGTAATACCCATTGTAATAAATGCTCATTGGCAAATTTTGTCAGAATGAAATTTACTTTCTTAAATTATTTTCTTTGTTATATTTGCTCTGATTGTTGAAATGTAGTTTTAAGTGTAATTTTATGGCTGTCGAATCCCACATTTAAAAAATGAACTTGTATTTTGTATGTATTTTTTCACTTCATTTTATGAGTAATTTTTTTTTTCTTAAAAATGAATGATGAATTTAAAACAAACTGGTCTTTCGTTGTGGGCTCTTAAGTAGTAACAGATCTAAACAGCTAGAAGGTGTTTGAGGGCAGACAAATTGCATATTATTCAAATTTGCCCGATAGTGGGCCTTAGGCAATTATTCATTAAACGAATGAATTTTTAATCCCCAATCTTGGGCCCAGGGCTTTAATGACATCTCTATCCAATTTCTCAATGATTAGACTTGTGAGACTGAAGTTTATCAAACATCAGGATCTGTGCCAAGCACCTCACTCTCCACCTGCTTTTCACTCTCTCTTCTTCCTCTCAGAGAGGGGGCGCGCTCAGCACTGTGGTCCTATCTGTGCTCAATACCACGACCCATTTGTCGGTCGAGGCCGATGCCCTTCACTGCGGAGTCGCGGCCAAGCCACGCCCCCATGCCGGCCTAGAGGGGGCGTACCTATTGTTTCTCCAGAAGATCCAGGCCAAGTAATCTTGTGAGAAGCCGATCCCTGTGAATGGGAGCTGTTCCGCAGACCCTCAGAGCCGGCGCACTTCGCGCCTCGCCCCCTCGGCTCGCAGGCTCTGGGCGAGCTTGCGGACGCGCCCGCTCTCACCGGTCAGAGCCTGGGTCCGGCTATCCTGGACCTGGCGGGCTGAGGCTGGGCGGCTGAGGTACCAGGGGCGGAGCCCGAGCCTCTTCAGAGAAAAGCTTGTCTGCAACTTGAGCCAAGAAAGTGAAGATGGCCACCGAATCATGCCCCGAGTGCGACCAACAGGTGGACGCCGGGAGCCGGGCACGCGGGCCAGCGGGGCGGGTGCGCGCGGGCAGGGGCCGTGGCCTGTGGCCGTTGGCTGTGGAGAGGCCGCCTCGCCGGGGTCCCCGCGGCCGAGCGAGGGGGCCAGCCCTCGGGCTCTGTGGCCACCGCGGGAGCCCCGAACCGGCCCGGCCGAGCCGAGGGGCTGCCGAGGAAGCGGCCGGTGTCCACCTGGCGGCGGTCAGACGGGCGAGTGTCGTGCCCTGTGACTGGGCGTGAGAGGGGGCGTGTGGCTGAGCAGACGGGGCGACCTGTCCGGAGCCTCCTCGAGTCGCCTGGCCGGCTCCGGTGACAGCGGCAGGAGTGTGGGGCAGCGGCCCAAGTGGACGAGAACCGTCCCTCAGCCCCCTCCTGCCCCGACGAGAGTGCCTGACGTGTGAACGCCCAAGTCAGGGCTCCTGGCTCCCAAATCCCTCTCCTGCCACTCAGGGTTGCTTTGTTCCCATTTCAGATGTGGACGGTGGACCCCCCAACTGTCCCCCCCCGCCACCTGGGCGGATGCTTAAATGTGACAGTAAGGCCTGCAAGTATAATGATGCTTTCCTCTTAGACTTAAGTAATTGATGATCTATATGCTTTTAAATAATTTGCATAACATCAATAGTCATTAATTTGGTCTAGTTTTTAGTAGAACACTTTAAAATAGTAAGTCCCCATTAAAGTCCTATTTTTCTGAGTTTTCTCCTCTGATAATGTTGCATATTCTTCTAACTTTTTAAGAGGTGAATTTGCCTTATGTGGTTTCTTGAACTTTCGATATCTGCTTTCTAAATTAAATTCATTAGGTCATGCAGTGGCTTTATGACTGTTGTTGATCTGGGGTTCAGACTGACATTTAAACTTAAAAGCTCTCAGCTATGACAGTAAACACTGCATGTGGTGAGAACAGCATCAGAATTGTGGTAAGGATCCTCACAGCATTCCTGAGGCTTTCTCTGCTTCCCTAAATGACAGCCCAGGTGTAAAGAAGAAGAAGAAAAAAAAGCTCGTGCCAGTGATTGCAAGTTATCATGGCTTGGTAATTTCATGTTTCTTAGCCCACGAGCAAGGCCTTAACTACCAAGGTTTTCCAGAGAATGGAATGATTATACTGCATTTAGGGAAGCCCAAAGCTGTGGCTTCTCACCAGGAGCCTTCCAGTCCAGATTGCCAACAAAGGGTCAGTTTTACTTTAAGCAGGATTGCTTAGTAACACTGCTGCCATTCCATCTTTATTGGGTTGACAGGGTTAGAGTGATAGAAAGGTAACCAAAGGTATTTTTCCTCATGATACAGTTTCGTTTACCCCTTACTAACGTGTCATACATAACCTAATGGAAAAAAATTTTTTTACTGACTCCTATATGTATAAAATTTGATTATTCTTAACTAGAAAAAGTAATTCATTTCAAGCTCTCTCAATTAAAACTGTTTGTAAGACATCTTTTATGCCAAAATGCAGACCTTAATATATGTTTCTTTTAAAATTATTTCTTTTTTTACTTTCCCTCTGAGCAAGAGAAATTTACTGCTTCTATTTCTCTCAGCAGTGCTTTATTGTTTTCAATGTATAGATTTTGTACATATTTGTTAAGTTTATCATTGTGAATTTAATTTTTTGGATGCTACTATAAGTGGAATTGTTTTAAAATTTTCATTTTATCAATGTTCATTAATTATATATAGAAATAAAATTTTTTATTGAAAAATACAAAATTCACCATATAAACCATTTTAAAGTATATATATACTTCAGTGGCATAATATATTCACAATATGGTATAACCATCACCACCATCTAGTTCTAGAATATTTTCATCACTTCAAAATGAGACCCTGTTTTCAATTAAGCACTCACTTCCTGATTCATGTTCCCTCTAGTCCCTAGTAACCACGAATTTGCTTTCTGTTTCTGTAGATTTGCCTATTATTGATATTTCATATAAATGGAGTCATGCAATGTGTCCTTTGATATCTGACTTCTTTCATTTAGTTTATCCATATTGTACTATATTTCAGTACTTTGTTCTTTTTTATGGCCAAATGTCATTCCATTGTGTGGATATATCACATTTTGTTATTCCATTCAGCAGGTGATGGACATTTTGGTGGTTTCCACCTTTTGCTTATTGTGAATAGTGCTGCTGTTAATATTCATGTCCAACTGTGTGTGTGTTTAATATATTCTTTTCAGGACATTACTACTCAATTTTTGTTTTTTGGCTGTACTGCATGGCTTATAGGATCTCAATTCCCCAACCAGGGATTGAACCTGGACCATGGCAGTGAAAGTGCTGAATCCTAACCAGTAGCCTACCAGGGAACTCCCACAAGTTTTGTTTTAACATCTGTTTTCATTTATTATATTCCCATGAATGAAGCAGCATGATCATACTGTAATTCTGCATTTAACTTATTGAGGAACTGTCAAACTGTCATTCACAGGAGTTGTTGCATTTTATATTCCCATCAACATCATATGAAAGTTCTAGTTTTCCCACAGCCTCACTCATACTTGTTATTTTTCATTTTTTAAAAGAATTAGTGTAGTTTGACACCAAAAAAAAAAAAAAAAAGAGAGAGAATAGAGAAAATTGTCCTGTTCAAAAAGCTTTAAGCTGCAGTATTGGCTCTTTACAACCATAACCAAATCCAACAATGGAGAAAAATGGATACTATGATATCTTCCTAGTTCTGGACGTTCCCCTGAAATGTAATTTCCTAGAGCTTGTTATTAATTTAATGAATATTTATTACATACTTGCTTTGTGTCAGAGACTGTTCTAGTTCAGGAAATAAAACAGTGAATAAAAGAGATAAATGGTCCTTTTTCCTTGGGGAGGTGGGATTAGAATAGTCATCCTAGTACATGTGAAATGGGATGTCATTGTGGTTTTGATTTGCATTTCCCTAATAATTAAGGACATTGAACATCTTTTCATGTGTTTCTTGGTCATTTATATTTGTTCCTTGGAGAAATATCTATTCAGGTTCATTGCCCATTTAAAAAAAATTAATTTTATTTATTTTTGGCTGCACAGGCTTTTTTCTAGTTGCAGCAAATAGGGACTACTCTTTAGGAGTGCTGCTCAGGCTTCTCTTGAGATGGCTTCTTGTGGGGCACAAGCTCTAGGGTGTGTGGGCTTCAGTAGTTGTAGTACGTGGGTTCAGTAGTCATGATTCCCAGGCTCTGGAGCACAGGCTCAATAGTAGTGGCACATAGGCTTAGTTGCTTTGCAGCATGTAGGCTTTTTCTGGATCAGGGATTCAACTTGTGTCTCCTGCGTTGGCAGGCAGATTCTTTACCACTGAGCCACCAGGGAAGCCCTCATTGCCCATTTTTAATTGACTTGTCAATTGGGTTGTTTTATTTGAGTTCTAAGTGGTTTTGTATATCCTGGATACTAGACCCTTCAGTTCAGTTCAGGTCAGTTGCTCAGTCATGTCTGACTCTTTGCAATCTCATGGATTGTAGCACACCAGACTTCCCTGTCCATCACCAACTCCTGGAGCTTGCTCAAACTCTTGTCTATTGAGTCAGTGATGCCATCCAACCATCTCATCCTCTGTTGTCCCCTTGTCCTCCTGCCTTCTATCTTTCCCAGCATCAGGGTCTTTTCCAAAGAGTCAACTCTTCGCATCAGGTGGCCAAAGTATTGGAGTTTCAGTTTCAACATCAGTCCTTCCAATGAACACTCAGGACTGATTTCCTTTAGGATGGACTGGTTGGATCTCCTTGTAGTCCAAGGGACTCTCAAGTCTTCTCCAACACCACAGTTCAAAAGCATAAATTCTTCGGTGCTCAGCTTTCTTTATGGTCCAACTCTCACATCCCTACATGACTACTAGAAAAACCATAGCTTTGACTAGACGGATCTTTGTTGGCAAAGTAATGTCTCTGCTTTTTAATATGCTGTCTAGGTTGGTCATAGCTTTTCTTTCAAGGAACAAGTGTCTTTGAATTTCATGGTTGCAGTCACCATCTGCTGTGAATTTAGAGCCCAAGAAAATAAAGTCTGTCTCTGTTTCCATTGTTTCCACATCTATTTTCCATGAAGTGATCGGACCCAATGCCATGATCTTCATTTTTTGATTGTTGAGTTTTAAGCAAGCTTTTTCACTCTCCTCTTTCATGTTCATCAAGAGGCTGTTTAGTTCCTCTTCACTTTCTGCCATAAGGGTGGTGTCATCTGCATATCTGAGGTTATTGATATTTCTCCCAGCAATCTTGATTCGAGCTTGTGCTTCATCCAGCCCAGCATTTTGTATGATGTACTCTGCATATAAGCTGAATAAGCAGGGTGACAATATAGAGACTTACCGTACTCCTTTCATAATTTGGAACCAGTCTGTTCCATGTCTGGTTCTAACTGTTGCATCTTGACCTGCACACAGGTTTAACAGGAAACAGGTAAGGTGATCTGGTATTGCCATCTCTTTAAGAATTTTCCACAGTTTGTTGTGATCCACACAGTCAGTCTTTAGCATAGCAGTAGATGTTTTTCTGAATTCTCTTGCTTTTTCTATGATCCAGCTGGTGTTGGCAATTTGATTTCTGGTTCCTCTGACTTTTCTAAATTCAGCTTGAACATCTGGAAGTTCTTGGTTCATGTACTATTGAAGCCTTACTTGGAAAATTTTGAGCATTACTTTGCTAGCATGTGAGATGAGTGCCTTATCAGACATATAATTTGCAAATACTTGCAAAAACTCATTATGTGGGTTGTCTTTTTACTCTCTTGATGGTACCCTTTGATGCACAAAAGTTTTTCATTTTGATGTAGTCCAATATGTGTATTTTTTCTTTCATTGCTTGTGCTTTTTGGTGCCAGAACCAAGAAACTATTGTCTGACCCAACGTTATAAAGATTTAGCCTTTCTCTCATCTAAGAGTTTTATAGTTTTTGTTGTTATATGTATGTCCTTGATTCATTTTGAGTTAATTTTTGTATATGGTGTGAGGTAAGAGTTCAGCTTAATTCTGTTATACGTGCATATTTCACTGTTCTGGCACCTTTAGTTGAGACTAGTTTTTCTTCATTGTGTGGTCTTGGCACCATTGTTGAAAGTCAGTTGATGACAGATTAATAGGTTTATTTCTGGACTCTCAATTCCATTGAATTGCTGTTCTTATTGCCAGCGTTACACTCTTTAGTTTTTCTTTTCTTTCTGATACACAGGATTCTCTGAAAGACTTTAAAAAAATTGGAATATAGTTGATTTACAATGTTGTGTTAATTTCAGGTATACAGCAAAGTGATTCAGGTGTATGTGTGTGTATATTTATATATCTTTTTTCAGATTTTCCCATTATAGGTTATTGCAAAATAATGAATATAGTTCCTGTGCTATACAGTAGCTCCTTGTTTTTTATTTTATATATAGTTACGTGTATCTGTTAATCACAAACTTCTAATTTTTCCCCCTTCCCTTTTTTGTATCTATCAGTTTACTTTCTATGTCTGTGAGTTTGTTTCTGTTTTGTAAATAAGTTCATCTTGTATCATTTTTTTAAGATTCCACGTATAAGTGGCATCATATAGTATTTGTCTTTCTCTGTCTGATTTACTCTACTTCATATGATAATTTTTAGGTCCATCCATGTTGCTGATAATGGCATTATTCTATTCAATTTTAGAAGGAGTAATACCACATCTTTATCCATTCATCTATTAATGGACACTTAGGTTGCTTCCATGGCTTCACTATTGTAAATAGCACAGCTATAAACATAGGGGTACACGTATCTTTTCAAATTACAGTGTTGTTTGGATATGTATGCCCAGGAATGGGATTGATGGATCATATGGTAACTACAGATTCTGAGGCGCCTCCACACTGTTTTCCATTATGTTTATGTTCCCACCGAAACTGTAAGAGGGTTCACTTTTCTCCACATCCTCTCCAGCATTTATTGTTTGTAGATTTTTTGATGATGGCCATTCTAACTGGTGTGAGGTGTTACCTCACTGTAGTTTTGATTTGCATTTCTCTAACACTTAGCAATGCTGAGCATCTTTTCAGGTGCCTATTGGCCATCTGTGCCGGGGTCCAGCCCCAGTGGATCCAGGGAATTCGAAGCGGGGACGGAGTCGGAGTCTGGGAAAGGACTATTTAATTAGAAATATAAAGAGAGATTAGGAAAGAATAGTATAGTAGGAAAATTCAGTGGAGAAAAGAAGCTGAATAACTTGGTTTACGTGGAGAACTAATAAAACCTCGAGACAAGAGGTTTGCACCATCTACGTTAGGCCACCAGCGCCTGTTTGAATAGAGGAGGGTGCCCTGCCTTGGGCTCCCTCTCGCGTGGGTCTTAGAAGCCAGGGCAAGTAAGTAGACTTGGCGAGCCTCCATGCTCCAGATGGGAATTCGGCCTGAAAAGGAGACGGAGGGAGAGGGAGAAAGAGAGAGAGACATGGGGGGAGCCAGATTTCCAAGAAACCAGTTCAAGAAGCTGGTCTGAGAAACTGGGCCATCCTTTATTGTTCGGGAAAGCCTTTTATACTTTTGGTTGTAGATAGAGATCAATGGATAATACAAAGTTATGCAGCATCAGCAGCCCTGACTCTTATCGAGACCAGGCTTTCTCTCTGCATACCTAGCTGTATACACAAGTCTTAGGTGATTTACATCATCTTCTGGCCAGAGGGCCAATTAACATTTTACGGCCCGTTTCTGATAAGGGTCTGTCAACCAGATAACTTATTTGCCTTAATAGTGTTGTTCTTCCAAAAGTCTGGTGCCACTCTCAGAAAGCACTAAATAAAGTTACATTCTTACATAGCAAGGACACAACAATTTATAACAAGGAAAGAGGAGTACAGTGATTTATAGCAAAGAGAAAATTCATTAATTCAAGTCTAGTGTTGCTAACATCAAAACTACTATATTCCTATTTCTGCATCCCGTTTGCATTGATTAATATCCTCCCAGGTGCCTAAGAGATAAAGGATATGGAGGCCTGGCAGCAAACATTAACTCAACAATGTAACCTTTCACCAAACGAATTCTTAGCTCTAAAAGGCTCTATATCTTTAAGATGTTTTAAGCTTCGTGCCTCTCGAGGTTGGGGGGCTGTAAACAAGCACAAGTTGTAAAAGTCTCCAACTGTCAGGCAAGTTAGAGAGCCATCAGAGGAATTTGAGCTGAAACATTCGTTTCATATGCAGGAGACCAGTTGGAGCTCTAAGTTAACTTTTTCCAGAGAAAGGTGGCTGGGGATAGCCCCCTGTAATGTCAGAAGAGTATAGTATAGCAGACAGTAAACAGACAGATTTTGGTTTCTTGGTAGATGCTCAGGCAGAGGACCCCTTGAGACCTGACTCGCCTTGCCCGTCAGGTCTCTCCTCATGGCCTTGTCATGGGTGGGATCTCCCGTGCTGGCTCCCAGCACATCTGTATATCTTCTTTGGAGAAATATCTGTTTAGGTCTTCTGCCCATTTATTTGGAGAAGGTAATGGCAGCCCACTCCAGTACTCTTGCCTGGAAAATCCCATGGATGGAGGAGTCTAGTAGGCTGCAGTCCATGGGGTCGCGAAGAGTAGGACACGACTGAGCGACTTCACTTTCACTTTTCACTTTCATGCATTGGAGAAGGAAATGGCAACCCACTCCAAAAATCCAGGGGACGGGGGAGCCTGGTGGGCTGCCGTCTATGGGGTTGCACAGAGTCAGACACGACTGAAGTGACTTAGCAGCAGCAGCAGCCCATTTATTAATTGAATTGTTTGTTTGATATTGAGCTGTAGGAGCTGTTTATGTATTCTGGAAATTAAGCCCTTGTCAGTCACATTATTTGCAAATATTTTCTCCCATTCCATAGGTTGTCTTTTCATTTTGTTTACAGTTTTCTGTGCAAAAGCTTATATATTTGATTAGGTCCCATTTGTTTACTTTTGCTTTTATTTCTATTGCCTTGGAAGACTGATCTAAGAAATGTCAAAGAATATTTTGCATATGTTCTCTTTTAGGAATTTTATGGCGTCATGTCTTATATTTAAGTCTTTAAGCCATTTTGAATTTGTGTTTGTGAGGGAGTGTTCTAACTTCATTGATTTACGTGTGACTGTCCCGCTTTCCCAACCCTACTTGCCGAAGAGACTGTCTTTTCTCCATTGTATATTCTTGTCTTCTTTGTCTATAAATAATTTTTAAAGACTTTTAAAAAATTGAGGTGTAATTAAGGGGGGATTGGCAATATAGGGGTAGGATTTTAAGAACTACAAGCTGTCATGTATAAATAAGCTAAAAGGATATATTGTATAATGGGATATAGACAGTATTTTATAACTACTGTAAATGGAGTATAACCTGTAAAAATTTTGTATCACTATTTTATTATATACATGTAGCATATAACATTATATACCAACTATAATTCAGTTTTAGAAATTAAGGTGTAATAGTGTATAATATACATAATTATGATTACATGTTGTTTAGTTGCTAGGTCGTGTCCAACTTTTTTGTGACCCTATGGACTGTAGCCCGCCAGGCTCCTCTGTTCATGGGATTTCCAAGGCAAAAAGACTGGAGTGGGTAGCCATTTCCTTCTCCAGGGAATCTTCTTGACCCAGGGATTGAACACCTGTCTCCTGCATTGGCAGGCAGATTCTTTACCACTGAGCCACCAAGAAGTCCTATTATATTACAAATGTAATTATAAATTTAATATATAATTATGAAGAAAATAATTGCAAATGATGTAACCAACAAAGGCTTAATTTCCAGAAAATATAAACAGCTTATCCAACTGAAGAACAAAAAAAGAAGCAACCTGATGAAAAATGGGGAGAAGACCTAAGTAGGTATTTTCCCAAGAAAGACATACAGATGGCCAATAGGCACATGAAAAAATGCTCATAATCACTAATTTTTAGAGAGATGCAAATCAAAACTGTAATGAGGTACCACCTCACTTTGGTCAGAATGGCCATCATTTAAAAGTCTGGGGTGTGCTCAAAGTAGGGGGCCTGAAGAAATGGCTCCTTTGTTTACAACACACCCAACAGGAATCTGGGTTCACTGTAACAAGAGGCACAAAATTTGTGGCCTTCTATGAACAAGTATCCAACACATGTCCCCCTGTACCTCCATGTGGCTTCTGGGCAGGACCAATGGGACAGGGCTCAATATTTGAAGGAAAGCTAAAATATTTAGTAGGTGAGTTTGCCACCTAGAGTCTATTTGGTCCATACATGTGTAGGCCATGAGCGATCTTACAGACATAAAAGCTTTGCACCTCTCTGTTTATGGAAAAAGAAAGAAAAAAAAGATAGATTCTATATGCCATTCTGGAAAAGACAAAACTATGGAGACAAAAAGATCAGTGCCAGGAGTTTGAGGGGAGTGAAGGGGAGATGAATACATAGATACAGAAGTTTCTAAGAGCAGTGAAAATACTTTGAATGACATTATAATGATGGTTATATGTCATCAAACTTTTGTCCAAATCCATAGAATGTGGAACACTATTTGTTTCATTAAAGGGAAACCTAAAGGTGAATTGTGGACTTTGACTTTGGTGCTATGTGTCAATATAGTTCATCCTTGTTTTTATTTTTAAGGGTACTGCTCTGTTGATATTGGTTATGCATGTGAGGAGAGGGGTGATAGGGGGAATTTACCTTCCTGTCACTTTTGTTGTAAACCTAAAACTTCTTTTAAAAAGTCTCAAAAAAGTTAACACTCAGGATAGATGTTTTTGGCAAAACTTTTGTTTCACTTTTATAAATATATGCATATTATATATGTGTATGTGTTTGTTGGATTGTGATTTTTTAAAAAAAAACAGCAAAAAAGTTTCTAGGCCACTGTAGTTAAATTATACTGGCAAATAAAAGCACAAATTAACCTAAAAAAAAGGTCTACAAGTAATAAATGTAAGAGAGGGTGTGGAGAAAAGGGAACACTGTTGTTTGGAACGTAAAGTGGTGCAGCCACTGTGGAAAACAGTGTAGAGGTTCCTCAAAAACTAAAAACAGAATTACCATATGATCCAGCAATCCCACTCTTGGGAATATAGCCAGATAAAATTATAATTTGAGAAGATACCTGAACACCTATGTTTATAGTAGCACTATAAACATGGAAGCACCCTAAGTATCCATCAACAGATGAATGGATAAAGAAGATGTGGTGTATCTATACCATGGAATATTACTCATTCTATAAAAGTATGACATTTGCTGCAACATGGATGGATCTAGGGATTATCATACTAAGTGAAGTAAGTCAGAGATATACAAATGCCATATGATATCACTTGTATGTGGAATCTAAAATACAACACAGATGAACATATCTGTGAAACAGAAACAGATTCACAGACATAGAGAACAGACTTATAGTTGCCAACAGGGGTTGTATGGGAGAAGGATTGGGAGTTTGGAATTAGCGGATGCAAACTGGTGTATATATAATGGATAAACAACAAGGTCTGCCTATGTAGCACAGGAAGCTATATTCAATATCCTGTGATAAACCATAATAGAAAAGAATATGAAAAATAATATATATGTATAACTGAATTACTTTGCTGTACAGCAGAAATTAACATTCTGAATCAACTATAATAAATATTTTAAAAATTGATGTAATGTTATATTAGTTATATGTATTAGTAATAGCACTGGGTTAGTTTCTGGTGTATAATATAATGATTTGATATTTGTATATATTTTGAAATGAACACACAGTAAGACTTTATTTATAGCAGTTTTAGGTTCAACCAAGTTGAGAAGACGGTATGGAGATTTCTTATATACCCTTTGCCCTCCCACATTCATAGCCTCCTTCATGATCACATCTTCCACTAGACTGGTAAATTTGTTAAAATTAAGGACTACATTGACACATCATTGCCACCTGAAGTCCATAGTTTACGTTATGGTTCACTCTTGGTGTTGTACATTCTGTGTGTGAATAAATATAAAATGACATGTACCTCCATTAAATATATAATAAATATATAATGACATGTACCACCATTACGTATATAATAAATATATAATGACATGTACCACCATTACTGTGGCAAATTCTGAAAGAGATGGGAATACCAGACCACCTGACTTGCCTCTTGAGAAATCTATATGCAGGTCAGGAAGCAACAGTTAGAACTGGACATGGAACAACAGACTGGTTCCAAATAGGAAAAGGAGTATGTCAAGGCTGTATATTGTCACCCTGCTTATTTAACTTCTGTGCAGAGTACATCATGAGAAATGCTGGGCTGGAAGAAGCACAAGCTGGAATCAAGATTGCCGGGAGAAATATCACTAACCTCAGATATGCAGATGACACCACCCTTATGGCAGAAAGTGAAGAGGAACTAAAGAGCCTCTTGATGAAAGTGAAAGAAGAGAGTGAAAAAGTTGGCTTAAGGCTCAACATTCAGAAAACGAAGATCATGGCATCCAGTCCCATCACTTCATGGGAAATAGATGGGGAAACAGTGGAAACAGTGTCAGACTTTATTTTTCTGGGCTCCAAAATCACTGCAGATGGTGACTGCAGCCATGAAATTAAAAGACACTTAATCCTTGGAAGGAGAGTTATGACCACCCCAGATAGCATATTGAAAAGCAGAGACATTACTTTGCCAACAAAGGTCCATCTAGTCAAGGCTATGATTTTTCTAGTGGTCATGTACGGATGTGACAGTTGGACTGTAAAGAAAGCTGAGCACCGAAGAATTGATGCTTTTGAACTGTGATGTTGGAGAAGACTCTTGAGAGTCCCTTGGACTGCAAGGAGGTCCAACCAGTCCATCCTAAAGGAGATCAGTCCTGGGTGTTCATTGGAAAGACTGATGCTAAAGCTGAAACTCCAATACTTTGGCCACCTCATGTGAAGAGCTGACTCACTGGAAAAGATCCTGATGTAGGGAGGGATTGGGGGCAGGAAGAGAAGAGGACGACAGAGGATGAGATGGCTGGATGACATCACCGACTCGATGGACATGAGTTTGGGTAGACTCCGGGACAGGGAGGCCTGGCGTGCTGCAATTCATGGGGTCACAAAGAGTTGGACACGACTGAGCGACTGAACTGAACTGAATTGAACCACCATTACAATATCACTGAATATTTTCACTGTCCTAAAAATCCTCTGTGCTTTGCCTGTTCATCCCTCCTTCCCTATGATCCCTGGGAACCACTGATGTGTTTACCATCTCCTTAGTTTTGCCTTTTCCAGAATGTCAGATAGTTGGAATCATACTGGGTGTAACCTTTCAGGTTGGCTTCTTTCACTTAGTAATATCTATTTAAGCTTCCTCCATGTCTTTTCAGGGCTGGATAGCTCTTTTTTTTGTTTTTTTTTTTTTAAGAATAATATTCCATTTTCTGGAAGTTCCACAGTTTATCCATTTGCCTACTGAGGGACATCTTGGTTGTGTCCAAGTTTTGGCAACTATGAATTAAGCTGTTTTAAACATTGTGTTCAGGTTTCTGTGTGGATATAAGTTTTTTATTGTTTCAGGTGAATATCAGGAAGCATAATTTCTGGACTGTAAGATAAGAGTGTGTTTAGATGTGTAAGAAATTGCCGAACTGTCTTCTAGAATAAGTGTTCCCATTGCTTTACATCCTTGTCAGCTTTTGGTGTTGTCAGTGTTCCAGATTCTGGCTATTCTAATAGATGTGTACTGGAGTCTTAGGAAACATTACTATGAAAAAAGCGAGACGAAATTCCAGCTGAGCTATTTAAAATCTTAAAAATGATGCTGTTAAAGCACTTCACTCAGTATGTCAGCAAACTTGGAAAACTCAGCAGTGGCCACAGGACTGGAAGAAATCAGTTTTCATTCCAGTCCCAAAGAAGGGCAATGCCAAAGAATGCTCAAACTACTGTACAATTGTGTTCACTTCACATGCTAGCAAGGTTATGCTCAGAATCCTCCCAGTTAGGTTTCAGCAGTACATGAACCAAGAACTTCCAAATGTACATGCTGGGCTTCGAAGAGGCAGAGAAACCAGAGATAAAATTGCCAACATTTGTTGGGTCATGGAGAAAGCAAGGAAGTTCCAAAAAAACATCTACTTATGCTTCATTGACTATGCTAAAAACTTGGACCAAGTGAATATCAACAAATTGTGGAAAATTCTTAGAGATTAGAGTACCAGATCACTAACCTGTGTCCTGAGAAACTGTATGTGGGTCAAGAAGCAACTGGACATGGAACAACTGACTGGTCCAAAATTGGGAAAGGAATACAATGAGGCTCTATATTATCACCCTGCTTATTTAACTTACATGCAGAGTACACAATGCAAAATGCTGAACTGGATGAGTCACAAGCTGGAATCACGATTACTGGGAGAAATATGAACAGCCTCATATTTAGGTGATACTACTCTAATGGCAGAAAGTGAAGAACTAAAGAGCCTCTTGAGGGTGAAAGAGGAGAGTGAAAAAGCTGGATTAAAACTCAACATTCAAAAACTAAGATCATTGTATCCAGTCCCATCACTTCATGGCAAATAGATGGGGAAAAAGTGGAAACAGTGACAGATACCATGTTCTTGGGGTCCAAAATCACTGTGAATGGTGGCTGCAGCCATGAAAGTAACAAACACTTGCTCTATGTGTAAAGTTGTCTCTTGGGTTGTTGGAAGAGCATGTTTGCTATGACTAGTGTGTTTTCTTGGCAAAGGTCCGTTAGCCTTTTCCCTGCTTCATTTTGCACTCCAAGGCCAAACTTGCCTGTTACTCCAGGTCTCTTGATTTCCTACTTTTGCACTCCAGTCTCCTACAGTGTAAAGTAGATCTTTTTTTTTGGTGAATTTCCTGATGTTCAAGCTGGTTTTAGAAAAGGCAGAGGAACCAGAGATCAAATTGCCAACATCCGCTGGATTATGGAAAAAGCAAGAGAGTTCCAGAAAAACATCTATTTCTGCTTTATTGACTATGCCAAAGCCTTTGACTGTGTGGATCACAATAAACTGTAGAAAATTCTGATAGAGATGGGAATACCAGACCACCTGACCTGCCTCTTGAGAAACCTATATGCACGTGAGGAAGCAACAGTTAGAACTGGACATGGAACAACAGACTGGTTCCAAATAGGAAAAGGAGTCAATGTTGTATATTACCACCCTGGCTATTTAACTTCTATGCAGAGTACATCATGAGAAATGCTAGGCTGGAGGAAGCACAAGCTGGAATCAGGATTGCCGGGAGAAATATCAATAACCTCACATATGCAGGTGACACCACCCTTATGGCAGAGAGTGAAGAGGAACTAAAAAACCTCTTGATGAAAGTGAAGGAGGAGGGTGAAAAAGTTGGCTTAAACTCAGCATTCAGAAAACGAAGATCATGGCATCTTGTCCCATCACTTCATGGGAAATAGATGGGGAAACAGTGGAAACAGTGGCTGACTTCATTTTTTTGGGCTCCAAAATCACTGCAGATGGTGATTGCAGCCATGAAATTAAAAGATGCCTACTCCTTGGAAGAAAAGTTATGACCAACCTAGATAGTATATTCAAAAGCAGAGACATTACTTTGCCGACTAAGGTCCATCTAGTCAAGGCTATGGTTTTTCCAGTGGTCATGTATGGATGTGAGAGTTGGACTGTGAAGAAGGCTGAGCGCCGAAGAATTGATGCTTTTGGGTTTTTTTTAGTTTTTTATTTTTTTAATTTTAAAATCTTTAATTCTTACATGCGTTCCCAAACATGAACCCCCCTCCCACCTCCCTCCCCGAATTGATGCTTTGAACTGTGGTGTTGGAGAAGACTCTTGAGAGTCCCTTGGACTGCAAGGAGATCCAACCAGTCCACTCTGAAGGAAATCAGCCCTGGGATTTCTTTAGAAGGAATGATGCTAAAGCTGAAACTCCAAAACTTTGGCCACCTCATGCGAAGAGTTGACTCAGTGGAAAAGACTCTGATGCTGGGAGGGATTGGGGGCAAGAGGAGAAGAGGACGACAGAGGATGAGATGTCTGGATGGCATCACTGACTCAATGGACATGAGTCTGAGTGAACTCCGGGAGTTGGTGATGGACAGGGAGGCCTGGTGTGCTGGGATTCATGGGGTCGCAAAGAGTCGGACATGGCTGAGCAACTGAACTGAACCGAACTGAACTAGAAGGTCTTGTAGGTCTTCACAGAACTGGTCAACTTCAGCTTCTTTAGCATCAGTGGTTGGGGCATAGACTTGAATTACTGTGATGTTGAGTGGTTTGCCTTGGAAACAAACAGATCATTCTGTTGTTTTTGAGACTGCACCCAAGTACTACATTCTGGATTCTTTTTTTTGCTTATGAGGGCTACTGCATTTCTTATATGGGATTCTTGCCCACAGTAGTAGATATAATGGTCATCTGAACTAAATTCACTCATTCCCATCCATTTTAGTTCATTGATAGGTCCTAAGATGTTAATGTTCTATCTTGCCTTCTCCTGCTTCACCACGTCCTTGATTCATGGACTTAACATTTCAGGTTCCTATGCAATATTGTTTTTTACAGCATCAGACTTCACTTTCACCACCAGATACATCCATAGCTAAGTGTCTTTTCTGCTTTTGCCCAGCCACTTCATTCTTTCTGAGCTGTTAGTAATTGCCCTCTGCTCTTCCTCAGTAGCTTGTTGGATACCTTCCAACCTGTGGGGCTCATCTTCCAGTGTCATGCCCTTTGCCTTTTCCTACTGTCTCTGGGGTTCTCCAGGCAAGAATACTGGAGTGGATTGCAATTTCCTTCTTGAGTGGACCATGTTTTGTCAGAACTCTTCGCTATGACCCATCCATTTCGGGTCCCCTGCACAGCATGGCTCATAGCTTCATTGACTTATGCAAGTCCCTTTGCCGTGATAAGGCTACACGCCATGAAAGGGATTGACCCTCTTGGCAGTGTTCAAATAAGCATGATACCTTTCAGCTCTTTGAGATTTTGAAGGCAACACATTTCTCATTTATAAATTTTACTTAAGCCTATTTATGCTATTACTTACAGATACCTTGAATGGAGACCTTATAACAAAATGCTCTGAAATTTTGTCCAGCTTGAAAAAAAAACACGCAGTCCCCTTATGTCCTGGTGCTTGCATGGTTCACTGAACCCAAGGTAGATAAGGTGCGACTGGGGAAGCTGGAAGAAGACTCAAGGAGCTGTTTGGACTGCAGACATGTTTATTCTCTCTGGGCAACAGCAGCCAGAAGTCCTCAAATAGCACTGATATACTAAGAACAAAAGTGGCCCATGGTCAAGTGGGTGTGCAGGCACAGAGCTCCAGGTGCTACATAACCATGCAAGGTCAGCAATATTGTTTACAGAACACAAGGTAAGAGGGCGTGAGGGAGTGGGGCAGGAGAGCCCGACTGATGCCATGTTGTCTAGATATTTTCCCCACACCTTAGTTCCTCAAAGACCTCTTCACTGTAGAGGCTTTAGCAACCTCTTCCTTTGCTGCCTAAAGTCTCTCAGCTACCCATTATGGCCATATATTGTCTGGAAACTTTTGATGCAAGAAGCTGCCCTCCTTGACCCCATGCTATACACCATTAGTAGTAATTGCTGGCTACACACTGATTTTCCTGGAAAATCTGATAGGTCCTAAGACCATGACCCTTTCTCCTCAGCTGCCTATTATGCCTTAGGTCATGGAAGTACTCAGTACATCATCAAGGCCTCCTTCCCAAAACAAAAGCAGTATCTACAGTATAGTTAAACCTGAGCCTCTGGCATATTCCACCTACAGGAGAGATTGGTCTCCCTCGTCCTCAGTCCTCTGCGAGATGCCATAGTGCTGGAGGATGTCACGCTTCTATTGGACCTTTTAGATACTTGGGGAGACCCTGAGGATCACCTGAGTGAACATTAAAAGGAGTCTGTACAGTTTTGGATGGCATCACAGTTGATGGAGCCCATGGGAAAGCTGTTGCTGTTAATTCCTTAAGCAGGATGTTCCTGATCAAGGGCAGGATCCAAGGGTTGGCACTACTGGCCAAACTTCACACAGCTGTCTTAGCACTATATGCTCTACTCAACAGTCGATTCTCTTTCACGTTTTTTCTGACTCTTGAGCCATGGCCAATAGTTGGTTGTCTGGTCCTGCCAGTGACAGCAACAACTCCTTACCCAAGATTAATCCTTTAGGTAAAAAGAATTCTGGGAATCTCTTGCCTTACAAGACACCCAGTATTAACCAAACATTTCTGTGCACGTGCTAAAGCCACAGTACAAGGCCTCATCAAGACAATCTTTATCCCTTTTGGAGTTCCAGATATCCATAGTGACCAAGGCACTCATTTCACTTCTCAAAATATACAATGCTGAGCTGCTGAACCTGGCATTCAGTGGAACTCTCATCTTTATTACTCTCAAGGTGCCAACCTCATACAGTGCCAAAATGGCTTAATTAAAGAAGTTCACATTAAATCAAGTGAAATGTCACCAGTTAAGTATGAGGAGTGAATTGTAATAAAATGCCTGACTCTGGTTTTGATACTTGATTGCTAACGCATTTGAAGCCCTAGCACTTCTATCCATTTCTGTCCTATATCTGGGGACGTTGATGAGGAAGCTCGATACTTTCTTCTTTAATGCTGACAGAAAGTTCAAGCCATGTAAGCCACAGCTGCTCACATACAGAGACCCTCCCCCCAGTCCTTTTCCCTAATTACAGTGAAAACAGGACCAATTTCTTTGCCTTGCTCTCTCAAACCATTTTAGACCTCCTTAGGAGCCTTCCCTGCTCTCCCCAAAAAGACACATTATGAAACCCTTTACATACCTTCCAGGTGCTGGATGGTATCATCAGGGTCAACGTCTGAAGCAAATTTTGGATAGTAGGTCCTTTCATCTCTGTAGGGTGAGCACAGTGATAGAGGATTTTTTTCAACAAGTGGTGGTGTAGCAATTGGATAGAACATGCAAAAACTAAAAAAAAAAAACCTTTTTCCCCACTTGTTTTTGTTGTGGTGAGATACATATGACATAAAATTTATCATCTTAACCATTTTAATTAAAACTGTACATTTTAAGTTAAATTTTAAACTATGAAGCTTCTAGAATAATGTTTATTAACATAAGTTAGGCAAATGTTTGTTAGTTACACACCAAAAGCATGTTCCATAAAAGAAAAATTGATAAAATGATAAATTTGACTTCATCAAAATTAAAACTCCTGCTTTCTGAAAGAGACTGATAGAGGACTTGTATCCAAAATAAAGGACTCTCAAAGCTCAATAATAAGAACATCTAATTAAAACATGGGCAAAAATTTAAATAGATGTTATACCAAAGTAGACATATAGATGGCAATAAGCACATGAAAAAAAAGTTCAACATAATTAGTCATGTGGGATATGCATATTACCATAATGAAATGCCACTACCCTACTAGAATAGCTGAAATTAAAGACAACCTACTAAGTGTTGCTGAGGATGTTGAGGAACTGAAACTCTCATACACTGCTGGTGGTGATGTAAGGTGGGACACTTTGGAAAGTAGTTTGGCAGTTTTCTTAGAAAGTTAAATACTTACCTACTATATCATCCAGGAGTAGGAAATGGCAACCCATTCCAGTATTCTTGCCTGGAAAATTCCATGAACAGAGGAGGTGTGCTCCAGTATCCTTGCCTGGAAAATTCCATGGACAGAGGAGCCTGGCAGGCTACAGCCCTGGTGTCGCAAAGAGGTGGACACGACTGAGTGACTGAGCACATGTATAACCCAACCACTAGGCATTTATTCAAGAGGAAAGAAAGTATGTCTGTACAAAGACATGTATCTGCTATATTCATAGCAGCTTTATTTATAATAGCTAAAAACTGGAAATAGTCCATATGTACATCAACAAGTTGATGGATAAACAAATGATATATCTTTACATGGAATAGTATTTACCAATGAACTTATTACATGGAACAGTATGGACAAATCTCAAAATAGTTATGCTGAGTGAAAGAGGCTAAACAAAAAATAGGGCATGTACTTATGATTCCATTTATATACAACTTTAGAAAATTCAAACTAATCTATAGTGACAGAAAGCCAGCCAGTAGTTACCTGGGGATGTCCTGAGGTGACAATGTACGATAAAAAGTAGAGCTAGTGAATTAACCAATTTATAAATATCTTTGTTATAACTGATTTTAAAAAACAGCATCTTGGACATGGAATTGTTAAACCATGTCTGAGAAATGTATGTCAGGACTTGTTCATTTAGTTTGGCAGCAGAGGGGCAGAAGGAAGTATAAAGGGAGAGATGTGTGTGGATGTGTTCATGTCTATATTTTAATGAAAACCACTGTTGTGTGTGCATTTCTTGGCTGTACTGTAGGAATGCATTTTTAAGTAATTCAGTGGAAACACCTGTTTGCTAATACTTGAATAATTTAGATTGGATAATGAAGCATCTTAGAAGCATTATACTTTATGTACTCTGTTGCTTTATGTCTCATTTTTAACTGAACATTCAGGGAATGCAGTATGTTAATAACAAATCTGCCAATATCTTTATCTAGAGGCCTGTTGTCATTTTTGTCTTTCCTGAAATTTTTGTCACCAGAAGCCAGGAAATGAAGGATTATGATTTTTTCCTTCCAGGTTAACTTTGTGTAGTGTAATCTTGGTTATCAAAATACTCATAGCTTTGGGACTTTGAAATGATAAATATTCATGAGGTGTGAAACAGCATGATACACGACTATAGGATCTTAATTACGTAAAAATGGATGCTTAGTAGTGAAAATACACAATGAGACCTGGAAGGACACGTCAAATGGTAAACTGCTTGTGATTATGAATGACTTTGTTTTTTGCTTCTTGTGTTTTGTGATTTCCTATTATGCACATGTTACTTTTAAGAAATAAATGTTATTTTAAAACTTTTTAAAAAGGGAAGGGCAGAAGGGGAGGTTATAAAGGGACACGAGGAAGCTTTTGGGGATGATAGATATATTCACTGTCTTGATTGTGATGGTTTCATGGGCATATACACATGTCGAAACATATCAAACTGTACGTTTTAAATGTATGTATTTTATTGTATGTTTGTTATACCTTAGTGAAGTTGTTTAAGTGATAGGTTTTTTTTTTTTTTTTCACTTAAAAAATGTGTAAAAATCGAGGCTGGCAGGAAGACTGTGGAGCAGCTGGGAGCTCGCCTGACTTCCAGGACTGCCTCCATCATCATTCAACACTCTCATCTTGAACTGTAAACTCTTTCCTGGAAGAAGATCAAGTTTTCAGAGAGAACAAGATGGCAGAAGAGTAGGCAGACGTGGAGTACATCTCTCTCCACAGATACATCAGGAATACACCTTCAGACACAGAAGTGGATGCTGAACACCAGCTGAGAGCGGACAGGAGTACCTGACCAGTGGAAAAGAACCACGCAAAACTCAGTAGGATGAAGGAACTAGGGGGAAAAACAGGAGTGTTAGTAGGACTTGACCTGCCCTCAGTGGGTGGGGAGACTGAAGCAGGGGTCCGATCCCCACATCGGGGCAATTGTCTGAGTCAGAGAAGAAACATTTAAGGCTGAGAGTGCCACAGCTGATCTGTGGCAGCCTAAATTGAGAATCAGACAGTCCTTGCTGCAGCCATAGATACCCCAGACAGGAACGCTGGTACCCTGGAAGGCGCAGCAGCTAGGAGCTGGAGTTTAGGGATTGTGGAGCAATCCCAGGGTGAAGGCTGCTGTTGACCGTGGAGAGACAGGTTGAGGGGATGTGAGGGAGGAGATCCTGGTGGGAAATGCCAGTGGAGGAAAGCCAGGCAGCCATGGAAGCAAGGCAGTACTGCTGAGTCACTGTAGGGGGTGGCACCATCACCACAGCCTCTCTCTCCCCACATGCCAGCATCAGTAGCTGAACAGTAGAGAGGCTGGCCTGTCAAACATCTGATACACTGAACTACAGAGTAGGACCCCACCTAGGGTGTCCCTTTAAGAACCTGACACACCTGTCTATAGAGTAGGACCCCAGCCAGGGGGACCCCCTCTATGTGCCTGCTGCCCCGAATGACAGAGAAGGACCCCAGGCAAGGGAGCCCTCTGAATGCCTGAACAGGCTGAGCTATGGAGAAAGACTGGCAAAGAGGCCTTCTGGTCGCCAGCTAAAAGAGGCTCGAAAAAAGGCTCTGATAGGGCCATAACTCCTGCAGCAGAAGCAGTCCGTGTCCCTGCACACTTGGTGCTGCCAGGGTCCCCACAAGCCAAGCAGCTGCACCACCTCCACACTCAACTCTCACTGGGGCAGAGCTGCCACAGGCAAAAAAAAGTCTTTTGTCTAGGCACACAGGGTTGCTTCATTTGTGTCTGACTCTTTGCAACCCTGTAGACTGTGGCCTGCCAGGCTTCTGTGTCAAAAAGGGGTTTCCTCAGGCAGGAATACTGGAGTATATTGGCCAATACTGGTTGCCATATCCTTACAGAGCACTATATTTCCTGCTGCCTTAGCTGCCAACCCCCCCTGAGTGAATGGTACTGCCAGAACCCCTGTGACCGAAGCAACTGCATCACCGCCACAACTGCCCCTCCAGGGACAAACCCAAGCCATACAGGGCGGCCTCAGGTGCAGATCTCCAGTGGATGACCCACATGTAGAGGTGGAAATAAAACCACAATTGAAACCCAAGGGCAGTGTGGCTAAAGAAGAAGACCTAAAACCTTCCCACCAGCTGTACAAGCTGCACATTAAATACACATGATCAACTAGGCAGACTCTGAGTCTGTGGAATATATAAAAGATCATTGAGAGCTCCCACAAAAGAAAACACACGAGTTCTGATGGCTGTGGACATTGAAGGCAAAAACATAGAGAAGTAGAACCAGCAAATTTGGAAAACTCAGCAATGGCCCAGGACTGGGAAAGGTCAGTTTTCATTCCAATCCCAAAGAAAGGCAATGCCAAAGAATGCTCAAACTACCACACAGTTGCACTCATCTCACATGCTAGTAAAGTAATGCTCAAAATTCTCCAAGCCAGGCTTCAGCAATACGTGAACCGTGAACTTCCTGATGTTCAAGCTGGTTTTAGAAAAGGCAGAGGAACCAGAGATCGAATTGCCAACATCCGCTGGATCATGGAAAAAGCAAGAGAGTTCCAGAAAAACATCTATTTCTGCTTTATTGACTATGCCAAAGCCTTTGACTGTGTGGATCACAACAAACTGTGGAAAATTCTGAAAGAGATGGGAATACCAGACCACCTAACCTGCCTCTTGAGAAACCTATATGCAGGTCAGGAAGCAACAGTTAGAACTGGACATGGAACAACAGACTGGTTCCAAATAGGAAAAGAAGTACGTCAAGGCTGTATATTGTCACCCTGCTTATTTAACTTCTATGCAGAGTACATAATGAGAAATGCTGGGCTGGAAGAAGCACAAGCTGGAATCAAGATTGCCGGGAGAAATATCACTAACCTCAGATATGCAGATGACACCACCCTTATGACAGAAAGCGAAGAAGAACTAAAGAGTCTCTTGATGAAAGTGAAAGAGGAGAGTGAAAAAGTTGGCTTAAGGCTCAACATTCAGAAAATGAAGATCATGGCATCCGGTCCCATCACTTCATGGGAAATAGATGGGGAAACAGTGGAAACAGTGTCAGACATTATATTTTTGGGCTTCACAATCACTGCAGATGGTGACTGCAGCCATGAAATTAAAAGACACTTACTCCTTGGAAGAAAAGTTATGACCAACCTAGATAGCATATTCAAAACAGAGACATTACTTTGCCGCTAAGGTCCATCTAGTCAAGGCTATGGTTTTTCCAGTAGTCATGTATGGATGTGAGAGTTGGACTGTGAAGAAGGCTGAGCGCCGAAGAACTGATGCTTTTGAACTGTGGTGTTGGAGAAGACTCTTGAGAGTCCCTTGGACTGCAAGGAGATCCAACCAGTCCATTCTGAAGGAGATCAGCCCTGGGATTTCTTTGGAAGGAATGATGCTAAAGCTAAAACTCCAGTACTTTGGCCACCTCATGCGAAGAATTGACTCATTGGAAAAGACTCTGATGCTGGGAGGGATTGGGGGCAGGAGGAGAAGGGGACGACAGAGGATGAGATGGCTGGATGGTATCACTGACTTGATGGACGCGAGTCTGAGTGAACTCTGGGAGTTGATGATGGACAGGGAGGCCTGGCATGCTGCGATTCATGGGGTCACAAAGAGTCGGACATGACTGAGCGACTGAACTGAACTGATAGATACTTAGGGATTTTTTTTTTTCCTTTTTTCTCCTTTCCCCCTCTCTGTTGTAGTTTTTGGTTTAACTGGCACCCAGAAATCCAATTAAGCTCTTAAGCTTTTTTTTCCTCTCAGTCACATTTTTTTATTGTTGTCATAATCCTCTGCCTCTCTCATGGGGTTTTGCAGTTCTGTGGAGTTTTCATCTTTTTTTCCCTGTGTTAATTTAATTTTCAATTTTTTTACCTATTATTTTTTTTCTACATTCATTCCTTTGTTTGCTTTTCCTACTGTTCCTTTCTCCTTGCAGTTAACCTTTAATGTATAGTAACTTTTATGTACCTCTATTTAACTTTGCATATTTCTTCTTTCTTTCTTTTCTTTCTTTCCTTTCCTCTTAACATATTTGTGTGTTTTATTTTCATTGCTTTATTCCCCGATTGGCACCTTGCTTTAGTCTTGTTTTCCAGTTTGTGCTTTAATTAGTTTTGTTCTAGTAGATATAATTTTTGGTTTCCTTTGTTCACCAGGTCTATCTATTGTACTTTATTTTTGTTGCACTGTTTTGATTTTGCTTATGGGTGTATATGTATATATGCATATTCAGTCACATTTTCTATTGTTGTTATAAACCTCTGTCTCTATGTTAGACCTTTGCAGGTCTGTGGCGTTTTCCTTTTTTCCCCCCTTTTCTCTCTTCTTCCTTTTTTTTTCTCTTTTCTATGATTTTAATTTTTAACTTTTTAAAACCTATTATATTATTTATACATTTATTCCTTTGTTTGCCTTTCCTACTGTATTTTTCCCCTTGCAGTTAATCTTTAATGTATATAAGTCTTCTTCATCTACCACTAGTTAACTTTGCATATCTATTCTTTCTTTCTTTTCTTTTTTTCCCTTCCTCTCAACATATTTGTTAGTTTTGTTTTCATTGCTTTATTCCACGCTTGGCACCTTACTTTAGTTTTGTTTTCCAGTTTGTGCTTTAGTTAGTTTTGTTCTTAACTGGCAAATATAATTTTTGATTTCCTTTGTTCACCAGGTAAATCTCCTGCATTTTGTATATTATTTGCCTGATTTTGTAAATGCCATTTGTCTGGGATTCATCTTTTGTTTCTCATTTTTAGATATTTTTTTTCATCTTACTTAATGCCATAACAAACCACTTGTGAATCTTTGTTCTGACCAGAGATCAAGCCCTGAGCCTTTGGAGTAGGAGCACTGACTCCAAGACCCTAGACTACTAGAGAACTAACCCTCAGTTCAGTTCAGTTCAGTCGCTCAGTTGTGTCTGACTCTTTGTAACCCCATGAATTGCAGCACGCCAGGCCTCCTTGCCCATCACCAACTCCCAGAGTTCACCCAAACTGATGTGCATCGAGTCGGTGATGCCACTGATCCATCTCATCCTCTGTCATCTCCTTCTCCTCCTGCCCCTAATCCCTCCCAGCATCGGGATTTTTTCCAAAGAGTCAGTTCTTCGCATCAGGTGGCCAAAGTATTGGAGTTTCAGCCTCAGCATCAGTCCTTCCAATCAACACCCAGGACTGGTCTCCTCTAGGATGGACTGGTGGATCTCCTTGCAGTCCAAGGGACTCTCAGGAGTCTTCTCCAACACCACAGTTCAAAAGCATCAATTCTTCAGCACTCAGCTTTCTTCACAGTCCAACTCTCACATCCATACATGCCCACTGGAAAAACCATAGCCTTGACTAGACAGACCTTTGTTGGGAGTATCAGACAGTGAGAACTCACACAAAGGAAACCATATGAATACAGACTGGGCATCACCCAACCACCAGTAGAGCCCTGTTCAGGATGCCTCATCTAAACAACAAACAAAACAAAAATACAAACCCAATCATCAGCAGATAGGATTATCACCTCACTCAGCCTTGCCCATCAGAGGGAAAACAAACAAACAGACAAACAAAAACTCAGCACAAATCTCACCCTATATGAAGCTTACACAAACCACTGGACCAAACTTAGGAAGGCAGAAATCAAAAGGAAAAAAGAATTCAACCGTCTTCAATAAAAGAATTCAGCTTTCCTTGAAGCCTGGGAAAAGGAGACCTCAAACACAGTAAGTTAAAAAAAAAAGGGGGGGGGGAGAGAAATACTGTGCAAATGAAGGAACTAACTAGAAACACAGAAGTCCAAATAAATGAAGAGGAAATAGGCAAACTACCTGAAAAAGAATTCCAAATAATCATAGTAAAGATGATCAAAAACCTTGAAAACAAAATGGAGAAAATGCAAGAATCAATTAACAAAGACCTAGAAGAATTAAAGAGTAAACATACAGAGACAAACAACACAATTACTGAAATTAAAATACTCTAAAATTAAAAATACTCTTAAATCAATAGCAAAATATCTGAAGCAGAACAATGAATCAGTGAGCTGGAAGATAAAATGGTGGAAATAACTTCTACAGAGAAGAATAAAGTAAAAAGAATGAAAAGAATTGAGGACGGTCTCAGAGACCCCTAAAGTGAAGTGAAGTGAAGTGAAGTCACTCAGTCGTGTCTGACTCTTTGCAACCCCATGGACTGCAGTCTCCCAGGCTCCTCTATCCATGGGATTTTCGGGGTTGCCACTTCCTTCTCCAGGGGATAGAGACCCCTAGGACCATATCAAATGCACCAGCATTTGAGTTATAGGGGTCTCAGAATAAGAAGAGAAAAAGAAAGGGTATGAGAAAATTTTTGAAGAGATTATAGTTGAAAATTTCCACAACATGGAAAAGGAAACAAGTCAATCAAGGAAAGGAAAAGTAAATCAAATCCAAGTGGCACAAAGAGTCCCATACAGGATAAACCCAAGGAGAAACACGCCAAGACACATACTGATCAAACTAACAAAGACTAAACACAAAAAAAGAACATTAAAAGCAGCAAGGGAGAAGCAACAAGTAACATACAAGGGAAACCCCATATACTTAACAGTTGATCTTTCAGCAGAAACTCTGCAGGCCAGAAGGAAATGGAGGAATATATTTAAAGTACTGAAAGGGAAACTCTACAATCAAGATTACTGTACCCAGCAAGGATCTCATTCAAAATTGATGGATAAATAAACTTTTCAGACAAGCAGAAGTTAAAAGAATTCAGTGCCACCAAACCAGCTTTACAACAAATGTTAAAGGGACTTATATAGTAAAGAAATACAAGAGAAGAAAAAATATCTACAAAATCAACCCCAAACAATTAAGAAAATGGCAATAGGAACATATATGTCAATAATTACTTTAAATGTAAATGGATTAAATGCTCCAACCAAAAGACATAGACTGGCTGAATGGATACAAAAACAAGACCCATATATATGCTGTCTACAAGAAATCCACTTCAGACCTAAAGACACATATAGACTGAAAGTGAGAGGATGGAAAAATATATTCCATGAAAATGGGAAGCAAAAGAAACCTGGAGGAGCAATCCTCATAGCAAACAAAAATAAAGAAGACCTTAAAATAAAGAAGACCTTAAAATAAAGAAGATTACAAGAGATAAGGACACTACATAATGATCAAGGGATCAATCTAAGAGGAAGCCATAATTGTAAATATCTTTTACACCCAACATAGGAGTACCTTAATACATAAGACAAACACTAACAGACAGACATAAAAGGAGAAATGGTCAGTAACACAATAATAGTAGGAGACTTTAACACCCCAGTCACACCAATGGATGGATCATCAAAACAGAAAATTAATAAGGAAACACACGTCTTAAGTGATACATTAGATGAGATGGATCTCATTGATATCTTTAGGACATTCCATCCAAATGCAGAAGAATACACCTTCTTCTCAAGTGCACATGGAACATTCTCCAGGCTAGACCACATCTTGGGTCACAAATTGAACCTCAGTAAATTTAAGAAAATTGAAATTGTATCAGGCATCTTCTTTGACCACAATGTTATGAGACTACATATCAATTACAAGCAAAAAACTGCAAGAAACACAAACACATGAAGATTAAACAACACGTTTCTAAATAACCAACAGGTTACTGAAGAAATCAAAAGGGAAATCAAAAAAATTCTAGAAAGAAATGACAATAAAAATACGACAACTCAAAACCTATAGTATGCAACAAAAGCAGTCCTAAGAGGGAAGTTTATAGCAATACAATCCTACCTCAAGAACCAAGAAAAACATCAAATAGACACCCTAACTTTACACCTAAAACAGCTGGAAAAAGAAGAACAAAAAAACCCCAGAATTAGTAGAAGGAAAGAGATCATAAAGATCCAAGCAGAAATAAATGAAAAAGAAATGAAAGACACAGTAGTAAAGATTAATAAAACTAAAAGCTGGTTTTTTGAGAAGATAAACAAAATTAACAAACCTTTAGCCAGATTGATCAAGAAAAAAGAGAGAAGAATCAAATCAACAAAATTAGAAATGAAAAAGTAGAGGTTACAACAGACAATGCAGAAATACAAAGGATTATAAGAGACTATTATGAACAACTATATGGCAATGAAATAGATAACCTGGAAGAAATGGACAGATTCTTAGAAAAGTTCAATCTTTCAAGGCTGAACCAGGAAGAAATAGAAATTATGAACAACCCAATTACAAGCACTGAAATTGAAGCTGTGATCCCAAATCTTTCAAAAAACAAAAGCCCAGGACCAGATGGCTTCACAGGAGAATTTTATCAAATATTTAGAGAACAGCTAATACCTATCCTTCTAAAACTCTTTCAAAAAATTGCAGAGGAAGGAACACTTCCAGATTCATTCTGTAAGGCCACCATCACCCTGATACCAAAACCAAACAAAAACAACACAAAAAAAGAAAACTACAGGCTGATATCATTGATGAATATAGATGCAAAAATCCTCAACAAAATTTTAGCAAATAGAATTTAGCAACACATCAAAAAGCTCATACACTGTGATCAAGTTGGTTTTATTCCAGGGATGCAAGAGTCCCTTGGACTGCAAGGAGATCCAACCAGTCCATTCTGAAGGAGATCAGTCCTGGGCGTTCTTTGGAAGGAATGATGCTAAAGCTGAAACTCCAATACTTTGGCCACCTCATGCGAAGAGTTGACTCATTGGAAAAGACTCTGATACTGGGAGGGATTGGGGGCAGGAGGAGAAGGGGACGACAGAGGATAAGATGGCTGGATGGCATCACCAACTCAATGGACACGAGTTTGAGTGAACTCCGGGAGTTGGCGTTGGACAGGGAGGACTGGCTTGCTGCAATTCATGGGGTTGCAAAGAGTTGGACATGACTGAGCGACTGAACTGAACTGAAGGATTCTTCAATATATGCAAATCAATCAATATGATACACCATATTAACAAATTGAAAGATAAAAACCATATCATTATCTCAGTAGATGCAGAAAAATCCTTTGACAAAATTCAGCACCGATTTATGATCAAAACTCTTCAAAAATGGGCATAGAAGGAACACACATCAACATAGTAAAGGCCATATATGATAAGACTACAGCAAACATTATTCTCAATGGTGAAAAATTGAAACCATTCCCCCTAAGATCAAGAGCAAGAGAAGGGTGTCCACTTTCGCCATGTTATTCAACATAGTTCTGGAAGTTCTAGTTATAGCAATCAGAGAAGAAAAATAAATAAAAGGGATCCAGATTGGAAAAGAAGTTCTCTTTGTTTGCAGATGACATGATATTGCACGTAGAAAATCCTAAAGATAGTATCAGAAAATTACTAGAGCTAATCAGTGAATTTAGCAAATTTGCAGGATACAAAATCAATACACAAAAATCACTTGCATTTCTATATACTAACAATGGAATATCAGAAAGAGAAATAAAGGAATCAATCCCATTCACTATTGCAACAAAAAGAATTAAATATCTGGGAATAAGCTTACCTAAATGAACTGAAGGAGAAAAAAGAACTGTACACAGAAAATGATAAGACACTAATGAAAGAAATCAAAGATGACATCAACATAGGGAGAGATATTCCATGTTCCTAGGTAGGAAGAATCAATATTGTGATAATCACTATATACTACCAAATGCAATCTACAGATTCAATGTGATCCCTATCAAATTACCAATGGCATTTTTCACAGAAGTGGAACAAAAAATTTCACAATTCATATGGAAACACAAAAGACCCCAAAGCCAAAGCAGTCTTGAGAAAGAAGTATGGAACTGGAGGAATCAACCTTCCTGACATCAAATTACACTACAAAGCTACAATCATTAAGACAGTATGGTACTGGCACAAAAACAGAAATATAGACCAATAGAACAAGATAGAAAGCCCATGAATAAACCCATACACAAATAGGTACCTTATTTTTGATGAATGAGGCAAGAATATACAATGTGGAAAAGATAGCCTCTTCAATAAATGGTGCTGGGAAAACAGGACAGCTATATGTAAAAGAATGAAATAAGAACACCTTCTAACACCATACACAAAGATAAACTCAAAATGGATTAAAGACCTAAATGTAAGACCAGAAACTATAATACTCTTAGAGGAAAACACAGGCAGAATACTCGATGACATAAATCAAAGCAAGATCCTCTATGACCCACCTCCTAGAGTAATGGAAATAAAAACAAAAGTAGACAAGTGGGACCTGATTAAACTTAAAAGCTTTTGCACAGCAAAGGAAACTCTAAGCAAGGTGAAACGACAACCCTCAGGATGGGAAAAAATAATAGCAAATGAAACAACTGATAAAGGATTAATTTCCAAAATATACAAGCAACTCATACAACTCAATACCAGAAAAACAAACAACCCAATCAGAAAGTGGGAAAAAGACCTAAACAGACACTTCTACAAAGAAGACATACAGATGACTGACAAACTCATGAAAAGATGCTCAACACCACCTATTATTAGAGAAATGCAAATCAAAACAACAATGAGATATCACCTCACACTGGTCAGAATGGCCATCATCAAAAAGTCTACAAACAGTAGATGCTGGAGAGGGTGTGGAGAAAAGGGAACACTCTTACACTGTTTGTTGGTGGAAATGTACATAGATATAGCCACTATGGAAGGTGGTATGGAGATTCCTTAAAAAACTAGGAACAAAACCACTGTATGAACCAGCAATCCCACTCCTAGGCATATTCCCTGAGGAAACCAAAATTGAAAAGACACATGTATCCCATTATTCATTGCAGCAATATTACAATAGCTAGAACATGGAAGCAACCTAGATGTCCATTGACAGATGAATGGATAAAGAAGTTGTGGTACATATACACAGTGGAATATTACTCTGCCATAAAAAGGAATGCATTTGAGTCAGTTCTAATCAGGTGGATGAATCTAGAACCTATTATACAGAGTGAAGTGAGTCAGAAAGAGAAAGATAAATACCATATTCTAACACATATATATGGAATCTAGAAAAATGGTACTGAAGAATTTGTTTACAGGGCAACAATGGAGAAACAGACATAGAGAATAGACTTATGGACATGGGGAGAGGGGAACAGAGGGTGAAATGTATGGAAAGAGTAACATGGAAACATATTACCACATGTAAAATAGATAGCCAACGGGAATTTGCTGTGTGGCTCAGGAAACTCAACAGGGACTCTACCAACCTAGTGGAGTGGATGGGGAGGGAGTTGGGAGGGAAGTTCAAAAGGGAGGGAATATATGTATGCCTGTGGCTGATTCATGTTGAGGTTTGACAGAAAACAGTAAAATTCTGTAAAGCAATTATCCTTCAACAAAAAATAAATTAATTTTAAAAATTGTGTAAAAATCATGCACTACTTCAGGTAGTAAAGGAATTTAGAAAAGAAAACAGAAAACGGCAGGGCTTACAGGATTTGCTCAAAGTCTTTCCTCAAGCAGAGGCTAGGAAAACTTATGTCTCAACAACTTTTTTGTAGTCTTCCATGTTACTTTCCCTCAAATTGGCTGTTGTGAATGATCCTCTTTCTATAATTGGCACTAACCCTCTTCTCCTCTCATGTTTGAATTCTTACATTCATTTTCAGTTCTATTATCAGTAATCTATATGTCTAAGTCTTACTCCTTACTCCCTTTTGAAGTCTGTCAAATGTTATCTTTTTTTTAAAAAATACATTCTCTCTGTCAGCATTGCAGAACAGGCCAACAACTTCTCATTCTGGGATTAATGTAATAATTTTCTTACTAATTCCTTTCTTCTCATCTAATCCATGTTGTAACTGTTCTGAAATTGACATTTTAGGGAATAAATTTTTTGTATTTCACATTCTTCCCCTGGCCGTTCACATATTAAACATTTACTAAATATATGCAATTCTAAAGGACCTGGAGAATGGGAAGGACATGATTCTTAACTCTTATGAGGAGGCATTTAAATATAAATGTGATTTTTACCTTCAGTTTACTATTGTTTAGTTGAAGATACCACATAAACACTTGAAAATTTTAATAAATAGTAAAATAGTGATTTTTTTTCATCCCACCCCCCTCTATGTTCCTATTGCATATAAATCTTGTCCCTATGGTAATGTATTTATTAATAGGAAACCTCTAAAAACAAAACACTCAGAGAAATTATCACCTTGTACAGGTAGTTGTGAGAGTTCACCACCTTTCTATCTTTTATGTGTCTATTATATAATTAAAACTAGTTTTTGTGAGTTAAAAAAATTTTTTTTGCTCATGAAGTTATAATATTGAAGTACATTTTTAGCTTTTACTGAAACAGTAAATCAATTTATGATGATTTGTTTTTTATCCAATTTAAATGTTAACTCCTTCACAGTACTGATAAACTTTGTAACAAATTTTAATAAGAATTTTAATTTGAGAGTGTTATCTGGAAAAAAGAGAACTTTGGTTTTATTATTAATATAATTTTTAAAAGTACTATTTTGTCCAGTTTGCTGATTTAGACTATCTAAAAAATTGCTGATTTTAATTTTGAGTTTATAGCTTTCTCTTTAAGGTTGACAAACCTAGATTTATTCAAGAAGTGCATTCAGAGAAGGTGGGTTTTTGTTTTTCTTTTCTTTCTGTGATAAGATCAGATTTCTGACAGTGAAACCCAAATGGGAGTAGATTTATTACAAACACTTATTGAGGCTAACGTGTGCCAGGTATTCTGTCTCTTGGCAAAAAAAAATACTATTCCCAAGACAGATTCAGTGCTATCACAATGGAAAAAAATATATATATGAGTGTACATATGGAATATATAGGAAAAATAGCAGCTAGTAATAAGTCTAGGTAGGAAATTAAAATAAGGTACTGTTTTAGAGGATGACTGGAAGGTGACTTTTGCTTGAGTGGTCAGGGAATGCATATCTTGAGGAAGTAATATTTTAGCTAATATGAAAACCAGGGAAGTCAAATTTTAGGCAGGGGGAAAAGCAAAGGTAAACGTTCTAAGGCTGGATTTATTCCAGGAGTGCAAAGTTGGTACTATGGGGGAAAGGAAATTTCCCCTCCTTTTCCTCTTTGTTCTTTTTGCTTAGCAATTAAAATGACATAAGGCAGATTAACAGGAGAAAATCAAGTTTATTACCTGTGCATGGTAATCCATATAGGTATAGAGAGTTTCACAGAAAGCAAGCAAGGAGAGGTCTGTAAATATATATTCTGGACTAAGGAGAAGGCGGTAGGGGTCTGAAGCTTCAAGGGAAAATAAAGTAATTCACAGGAAGAGAAAAAGAGATAATGTTTGGTTGACAAATGTTTGCTGGGCCGTCCAAAGCTAATGGGACACAAAGAGGACTTTGATCAAATGGGCTTTGCTAGGTTCCTCCCTCTACCACACCTTATACTTTTCTATAGTTATCTAAGGTGATAGCTTCTTCCTAGGACAGAGCTCCTATCTTAAATTCATTTAGACAGTTAAGAGGGAAGTTCAAAGGTTCTTCCTGAGTCATTTGTGCTTTGATTGTTTGCAGCTCAAAACAACCCACAAGTCAGAGTGGCAAACTTGGCCCCATCAGTGTAATGTAAGGAAATCTATTAATATTATATCAACACTGATAATGTCTTTGGCAATTCAGCACCCATTCATGATAGAAACACTCAAGAAAATAGGAATTGAAGAATAATTTAGGGAGGGAGGTGGGAGGGGGGTTCAAGTTTGGGAACGCATGTACACCCGTGGTGGATTCATGTCAATGTAAGGCAAAACCAATACAGTATTGTAAAGTAAAATAAAGTAAAAATAAAAATTAAAAAAAAAAAGAAGAAGAATTTAACAAAGTATATGTTGTGTGTGTGAAAGTTACTCAGTCATGTCCGACTCTTTGCAACCCTATCGACTGTCCTGGAATTTTCCAGGCCAGAATACTGGAGTATTCTTTGTAACTGGGTAACTGTTCCCTTCTCCAGGGGGTCTTCCCAACCCAGGGATTGAACCCAGGGCTCCCACATTGCAGGCGGATTCTTTACTGTCTGAGCCACCAGGGAAGCCCAAGAATACTGGAGTGGGCAGCCTATCCTTTCTCCAGGGGATATTCCTGACCCAGGAATCAAACTGGGGTGTCCTGCATTGCAGGTGGATTCTTTACCAGCAGAGCAACAAGGGAAGCCCTTAATAAAGTATGTATTTTAGTGTTAGTGTCTTACTTAAATGGGGAAATATTATGAAAGTGAGAGTGAAAGTGAAGTCGCTCAGTCATGTCCGACTCTTTGCGACCCCATGGACTGTAGCCTACTAGGCTCCTCTGTCCATGGAATTTTCCAGGCAAGAGTACTGAAGTGGGTTGCCAGTTCCTTCTCCAGGGACCCAGGGATCGAACCCAGGTCTCCCACATTGCAGGCAGACGCTTTACCTTCTGAGCCACCAGGGAACCTAAGGAAACACTATAGGCATATCCATTAATGTTGGGAGCAACGCAAGCATCCCCACTATCTCCACTACTGTTCAGTATTATATCAGGGGCAAGTTAGCCAAGACTGTTAAATGAGAGAAATCAGTAAGAGGGATAAGAATGAGTAACAGAGAAGTAACACAGTAACTATTTGTAGATCATAGTGTCAGGCAAGTGTATGCTCCTCGGTTCTGTCTTGTCACAACAAAGATTTGGAGTGATGGACATTAAAGCCCTCTGCGCCTCACAGCTCTTGGGTCTTGGACAGACAGTGTTATAGCTCTTAGACAAATCAATGTAACAGCTCTATTTTATTTAGAAGATAGCAGAAGAATCTATCCTGGAAGCGTGAGGGCATGCCAACCCAAAGACTTGAAGAGAAGAGAGTGGAGGAGCGTGCCAGCGCGTGGGAGAGAGAAAGGGGGTGGGGTGGGGTGGAGACAGAGGGAGAGAAGAGGAGAGAGGGAGAGAGAGAGAGAGAAAGAGAGAGAGAGAACGAAAGAGTGCACACACGTAGGGGAGAGAGAGAGAGAAAATGCTTTGGCTCCTCCGTTTATATGTTTTTTCCTCCCTCTGGGCCTGCCCTATGCAAACTGGGCTTAGCCAGGAGTGTTTGGTCTACCTGAGATCTTAACTTCGGACCTTCCCTTTGACCTTCCTTTGTTCTATTTTCGCGGGCTTTTCCCTTCCTTGTCTTTTAGCCACTGCCATTTTGGACTCCTGTTTCCTATTCTAGCTACCTAACCTAAGGTCACTCAAGGGGTCTCTAAAGCATTGGGCATTACTTATTATCTCCATTGTGCCTGGAGGCCTCAGTTTTCAGGAAAAGTAGAAAGAGCCAACCAATTTTTAAAATCAGCGATAAAAAAAATAACCCAGACCTCCCTGGGATGGAAGGAGGCTTTACCAATAGCTCTCCTCCGCACCCGCATTGCGCCTAAGGAACAGGTTGGTCTTGGCCCTTATGAGATGCTATATGGGAGACCTTTTGTTTATGTCAACGACCTCTTCCTAGATCCAGAGGCTCAGACCCTCCAGTCTTATACCATGGCCATTGGGCAATTCCAACAGGATATACGCTTGTGGGGTATGAACCAGGACCCAAAAGACTCTAAGGAGTCACCGCTATATGCTTCAGGGACACAATGAAGAATCTAAGCTACTCCATTTTGTTAACAGAAAAACTCCATTTTGTAAGGTTCCGGGAAAAGAGCCTTTGGAAATCCCCTGACCTCACCCCACCACCCACGAGCCAATCAGACCCCAGACCAGAATCTCCTGACTTAACATTCAGGAACTTGTGGTCTACCTAGGAAACAGGGACCAATCAAAAACCAACACACAACCCTTCTAAAGAAAGTGACCAATCAGACATCCCCCTACCTAGAAATTCTTTTATTTCATGAACACTCCCTATATAAGCAATGTAACCCCAAACCCAGGGCTCCTCCTTATAGCCGCTGTGTCAGTAATGGTGGGAGCCCCAGCCCGAGCTTGGTAATAAAAACTCTCTTGCTTTTGCATCGGATATTGGCTCCCTGGTGGTCACTGGGAGATTTCGCGACTTGGGCATAACAACAAGTCCTAATTAAAGTCTGGAAAGATAGGTCCCCAAAGACTCAACTCCAGCCCACATGGAAGGTCCCCTACCCTATAATACTTTCTACCCCCACAGCAGTCAAGTTACCAGGACATGACTCCTGGATTCACTACTCATGAGTCAAGCCATGGAAGAACACAGAAGAGGACACTCAATACACCTGTGAGCCCCTGGGAGATCTCAGATACTTATTCAGGACTACAAATGAGTGCCATTCTAATGAACACCGCCAAAATCTGGTTTCTGGGGATAAGATTTCTCAGGATAACTCTAAAGAGCCAACACAGCTTGACAGAGACTATACTCCAAAACAGACAGGATATAGATCTTCTGATTCCTGAACAAGGAGGGACTTAAGCCATGCTGGTGATGTGAATTTAGAATTGGCTAATGCCCCTACTAGTCCTTGTTTGGAGAAGGCAGTGGCACCCTACTCCAGTACTCTTGCCTGGAAAATCCCATGGATGGAGGAGCCTAATAGGCTGCAGTTCATGGGGTCGCTAGGAGTTGGCTAAGACTGAGCGACTTCACTTTCACTTTTCACTTTCATGCATTGGAGAAGGAAATGGCAACCCACTCCAGTGTTCTTGTCTGCAGAATCCCAGGGACGGGGGAGCCCGGTGGGCTGCCGTCTATGGGGTCGCACAGAGTCGGACACGACTGAAGTGACTTAGCAGCAGCAGTCCTCGTTACACCATACTTAATGCTGCTTATGATTGTTCCATGTATTATCAATTGTCTAAGATGGAGAAGCTCTATACAGTCAACAAAAACAAGACCAGGAGCTGACTGTGGCTCAGATCATGAACTCCTTAATGACAAATTAAGACTTAAATTGAAGAAAGTAGGGAAAACCACTAGACCATTCAGGTATGACCTAAATCAAATCCCTTATGATTATACAGTGGAAATGAGAAATAGATTTAAGGGCCTAGATCTGATAGATAGAGGGCCTGATGAACTATGGAATGAGGTTCGTGACATTGTACAGGAGACAGGGATCAAGACCATCCCCATGGAAAAGAAATGCAAGAAAGCAAAATGGCTGTCTGGGGAGGCCTTACAAATAGCTGTGAAAAGAATGGAAGCCAAAAGCAAAGGAGAAAAGGAAAGATATAAGCATCTGAATGCAGAGTTCCAAAGAATAGCAAGAAGAGATGAGAATGCCTTCTTCAGCGATCAATGCAAAGAAATAGAGGAAAAGAATAGAATGGGAAAGACTAAAGATCTCTGCAAGAAAATTAGACATACCAAGGGAACATTTCATGCAAAGATGGGCTTGATAAAGGACAGAAATGGTATGGACCTAACAGAAGCAGAAGATATTAAGAAGAGGTGGCAAGAATACACAGAAGAACTGTACCAAAAAGATCTTCACGAACAAGATAATCATGATGATGTGATCACTAATCTAGAGCCAGACATCCTGGAATGTGAAGTCAAATGGGCCTTAGAAAGCATCACTATGAACAAAGCTAGTGGAGGTGATGGAATTCCAGTTGAGCTGTTTCAAATCCTGAAAGATGATGCTGTGACAGTGCTCCACTCAATATGCCAGCAACTTTGGAAAACTCAGCAGTGGCCACAGGACTGGAAAAGGTCAGTTTTCATTCCAATTCCATAGAAAGGCAATGCAAAAGAATGCTCAAACTACCGCACAATTGCACTCATCTCACATGCTAGTAAAGTAATGTGCAAAATTCTCCAAGCCAAGCTTCAGCAATACGTGAACCGTGAACTCCCTGATGTTCAAGCTGGTTTTAGAAAAGGCAGAGGAACCAGAGATCAAATTGCCAACATCCAGTGGATCATGGAAAAAGCAAGAGAGTTCCAGAGAAACATCTATTTCTGCTTTATTGACTATGCCAAAGCCTTTGACTGTGTGGATCACAATAAACTGTGGAAAATTCTGAAAGAGATGGGAATACCAGACCACCTAACCTGCCTCTTGAGAAATCTGTATGCAGGTCAGGAAGCAAGAGTTAGAACAGGACATGGACCAACAGACTGGTTCCAAATAGGAAACGGAGTACGTCAAGGCTGTATATTGTCACCCTGCTTATTTAACTTCTATGCAGAGTACATCATGAGAAACGCTGGGTTGGAAGAAACACAAGCTGGAATCAAGATTGCCGGGAGAAATATTACTAACCTCAGATATGCAGGTGACACCACCCTTATGGCAGAAAGTGAAGAGGAGCTAAGAAGCCTCTTGATGAAAGGAAAGAGGAGAGTGAAAAAGTTGGCTTAAAGCTCAACATTCAGAAAACGAAGATCATGGCATCTGGTCCCATCACTTCATGGGAAATAGATGGGGAAACAGTAGAAACAGTGTCAGACTTTATATTTTGGGCTCCAAAGTCACTGCAGATGGTGACTGCAGCCATGAAATTAAAAGATGCTTACTCCTTTGAAGAAAAGTTATGACCAATCTAGACAGTATATTCAAAAGCAGAGACATTACTTTGCCGACTAAGGTCCGTCTAGTCAAGGCTATGGTTTTTCCAGTGGTCATGTATGGATGTGAGGGTTGGACTGTGAAGAAGGCTGAGTGCCGAAGAATTGATGCTTTTGAACTGTGGTGTTGGAGAAGACTCTTGAGAGTCCCTTGGACTGCAAGGAGATCCAACCAGTCCACTCTGAAGGAGATCAGCCCTGGGATTTCTTTGGAAGGAATGATGCTAAAGCTGAAACTCAGTACTTTGGCCACCTCATGCGAAGAGTTGACTCGTTGGAAAAGACTCTGATGCTTGGAGGATTTTGGGCAGGAGGAGGAGGGGACGACCGAGGATGAGATGGCTGGATGGCATCACGGACTCGATGGACGTGAGTCTGAGTGAACTCTGGGAGTTGGTGATGGACGGGGAAGCCTGGCGTGCTGCGATTCTTGGGGTCGCAGAGTCGGACACGACTGAACTGAACTGAACTGAACCTGTTTTGTCTCTGCTCAGGTCAACAAGCTACAACATGCAGTGCCAGTTCAACAAAGATTCAAAACTATAGCCGACCACGGAAAATATCACTCACACTTAGATGGACACCACTATGAGGACTCTGAGGCCTGAGACTAGCAAGAGGGGGAGGCCCAATACCCCTTGCTGTCCCAATTTGGCAAGAAGTAGCCAGAAAGACCTCAATGCCCCTATTCCCAAAGAATTGGGCCTCCCATCTCTTGAGGGGGGAATGTTAGGTAGTTAGAATAAGAAACAGGAGTCCAAAATGGCAGTGAATAAAAGACAAGGAAGGGAAAAACCTGCAAAAATAGAACAAAGGAAGGTCAAAGGAAGGTTTGAGTTAAGACCTCAGGTAGAACAAACAGCACTCCTGGCTAAGCCCAATTTTCATAGGGCAGGCCCAGGGGGAGGAAAAAACATACAAAAGGAGGAGCCAAAACTCTTTCTCTCTCTCTCTCCCTCTCTCTCCCTGGCCCCGCGTGCTGGAGCCCTCCTCCACTGTCTTCTCTTCGAGTCTTTGGGTTGGCATGCCCTCACGCTTCCAGGATGGATTCTCCTGCTATCTTCTAAATAAAATAGAGCTGTAACATTGAATTGTCTAAGAGCTATAACACTGTCTGTCCAAGACCCAAGAGCTGTGAGGCGCAGAGGGCTTTAATGTCCATCACTCCAAATCTTTGTTGTGACAAGACAGAACGGAGGAGCATACACTCGCCTGACAATAGTATACCTGGACCCCCAGAGAATCAGTAATAAAACTAACTCAAACTGAAAGAATTCAGTGAAGGAGCAGGATTTGAAATTAACAAAAATCAGCTTTCATAAGGCAGGCATACCATATTTTGCTTCACATCATAGACTTTCACAGATAACTGCATTTTTAACAAATTGAAGGTTTGTGGCAACACTGCATCAGATAAGTCTTTACGTGTCTTTTTTTCAAAAAGCAGTTGCTTATTTTTTGTCTCTGTATCACATTTTGGTAATTTTCACAAAATTAGAAATGGAGTTTGAAGATGTGACTGAATTGCTGCAATCTCATGATAAAAACTTTATGACACTCAAGGAGTTTCAGAGAAAGTGATTTCTTGAGATAGACTTTATTCCTGGTAAAAATGCTGTGAAGATCATTGAAATGACAACAAATAATTTAGAATATTATATAAACTTAGTTATTAAAGCAGAGGCAGGTTTGTAAGGATTGAATCCAATTTTGAAAGAAGTTCTACTATGAGTAAAATGCTGTCATACAGCATTGCATGCTACAGAGAAATCATTTATGAAAGTATTAGGGGAACCACTGAAATCACCCACCCTGGCTAGGCAAGATACTAGCCACTTGCATGAGTTATATTACAGTAGGAGGTTTTGGTAAGGAATATGGAACTAACAAGCTACCATCAACAAGAAGAATTTAAGACAGGTCAAAAGGAGGGAGGAGACACCAGTCCATATGTTTTACCGGCCTCCCAGAATTCTTCTCACTGGAATCCATTTTGGTTGAACGATACGTGCACGCCACCAGGAAGGACCCTGAGTGTCAGAATGATTGGCCAGAAACAACCTGGAAACTAACCCCATCACCATAAAACCTGAGACTGCAAGCCACATGGCAGAGCAGTTCTCCTGGGTTCCCTTGCTCTGCTGGTCTCTGCCCTGGCACTCCTTCCCAGTAAAGTCTCTGGCTTTCTCAACATGTGTGTCTCCTCAGACAGTTCATTTCCAAGTGTTAGACAAGAGCCCACTCTTGGGACCTGGAAGGGATCTCCCTTTCTGCAACAAAAGAATGAGTTAATTGATGTGGAAAACTTCCTTTTTGTCTTATTTTAAGAAACTGCCACAGCCACCCCAGTCTTTCAGCAACCACTGCCTTGATCAGTTAGCAGCCATCAACACGAAGGCAAGACTTCACTGCAAAAAGAGAATGACTGAAGGCTTAGATGATGGTTAGGTTTTTTTTTAGTAATAAAATGGTTTTAAATTAAGGTATATACATTTTTATGCATAAGGCTATTACACAATAAACTATAGTATAATATAAATATAATTTTATAAACATGCACTTGGAAACCAGAAAATTTGTGTCACTTGCTTTATTGCAGGATTCATTATTGCCATGGTCTGGAACCAAACCTGCAATATTTCTGAGGTTTGCCTGTAGTAAACAGAACATAATGTTAGAGAAAAGCCCATTTACAACAGCTAACTAGAAGATTAGATACTTATGAATAAATTTAATAAGGTGCATAACCTATATAAGGAAATTTAAAACACCCCTGAAAGACATTAAAGCAAATTTAAACAAGTAGCAAAACATGAAGATGTCAATCCTAATTTATAAAATCAATGCAACCTTAATAAAAATTCTAAGAAGTTATTTTACTGAGTTAGACTGATTTTTTTAAAGTTCATATGGAAAAACAAATATGCAAAAAATAACCAGGAAAATTGTCAATTGACTTTTAGTAAGGGTCCCAAGGAAACTAAATGGGAAAGAAAATATTTTCAGCAAATAGTATTAGTACACCTTGCTGGATATCTACATCTGAAAGAATGCAGTTGGTCCACTATGTCACAGCATACACAAAAACCAATTCCAATTCTATCATAAGCCTAAATGCAAGCGCTAATCAAGCTATTGAGGCAGTCTGAGTGCAGGTTGAAAAAGAATTTCCAGATGCAGAGAATTTCAGAAGGGAGTGAGTTTATTAAGAGCAAGGAGCAGAGATAATGAAGGCACTGTGAGTGAAGTGGGCTGACCTCCTGACAGACCAGGGAGAGTTGACAGTTTTTGTGGGTTAGTGGCCAGTTTTTATAATCGCAAGACAAAATTCCTGCTGGAAGGTTGGCCCTAGAGGATTGGTTAGGGCGCTATAGGGTGACTACTGCAGTGGGCATCTTTGCCTAGTTTGGAATCAGGAAGCCTGCTGGTGATGATCATAGAGGCTTTTGGCAATGGTTACAAAGGGGCTTAGCTTTGGAGTGACCTTGATTCTGGTGGCCACTTCTGTGGCCTTGGTACAAGGTCTTGCCCCTGTGGCCTTGGGGCAAGACTCAACATTCCCCCCTCTTCTTATTAATGGGCCGAATCTTTGGCCCCTTAATACCTGCTCGTGTCTAACTACTTGCGTATCTTCATCTCAGATCATGGGGACCCAGGTCATTGGGGAAAGGGGTGGAGACTGCTCTAGCTTCTTCCTGCTGGACAGGAGCATCATGGGGTCCTGGGTTCCAAAGCCTGCTCTCTGTCAAGGTGCATTTGTGGAGGGAGATGAGAGTCCATGGAATGATCATACGGCTTGTTCCAGTGTAGTCTGTGTGCTAACTGGCTGCTATCCTTGTTGTAGCATCATCTGGAGGTTTAGTTATTGTATTCTAGAAGAAACAAACTTTACAAGAAGGTTAGATATACATGGCCCAAAGATCAATAGAAGCAGAAAAGCTATCGAGGGGCCTGGAAGAGAGGCTAGCCTGGAGAACCAGGACCAGACAGACATTGGTTTGTGATGTTAGTGTTTCTCTAGGTAAGAGAACATGAAAGAATTGGGGCTTATGAAAGTCTTTGTTCGAAAATATCTAACAATCTGAAGACTTGTTCTGTCAGTTTTTCCCAGAGCAGAGAGTGCCTTATTTCTGATTTCTACCCTGAACTCCTTTCAGAGGGTGTTGAAAGTCAGTAGCTGTAGTGGCTGCTGATTTAATCTTTGTAGAGGCAGACAGCAAGTCCCAGTTCCAAGTTAGCAGGGCTCCTTCATGGCAGTGAATTTGACCCTTGGTTTGCGGGCATTTTATGATCATTTTGTCCCATGATGCTAGGAATGCTCATTCCCAGATCTAGTGAAGATTTTTCTGATAGATCACTTAATATGCTGTTACTGGACTTTATCATGAAAGTAGTAAAAGTTCTGGACTATAGCTTCTTTACTGCTACTGCTAAGTCACTTCAGTCGTGTCCGACTCTGTGCGACCCCATAGACAGCAGACCACCAGGCTTCCCATCCTTGGGATTCTCCAGGCAAGAATATTGGAGTGGGTTGCCTTTTCCTTCTCTAATACGTGAAAATGAAGTTGCTCACTCTTGTCTGACTCTAAGCAGCCTACCAGGCTCCTCCGTCCATGGGATTTTCCAGGCAAGATTACTGGTGTGAGTTCCATATGAGATCAATATCATAATTATGTAACTCTAAATATGGGAAGAAGCAACAAGATGGAATATTTTCCTGGACTATAAGAGACTAGCTAGTATCTAGCTACTATCTCATATGGAACTATAGATCATCATTTTATTAGAGACTCAGTCACACATTTGGTAATATAAGAGACAACCATTTTGTAAAATAGGCAATATAGAAAGCCATATAGCTAGCAGTAATAGTAACTTCACAAGTAAGAATTTAAGAACTTTTATTAGGTGTAGCCCAGTATATACCTAGGTTATCTGACTTAATCTGTTAAATGACTATAGCCAGTGTTAATCTGGTTGTTGATCATGGTGCATCTGATCTTTACCTAAAGATTGATTATGAAGTTAGGTTTCAGAAACAAACTTAGAGTACCCTTTATTAACTCAGTTAAATCTTGTAATAGTATCATGGTGCATCTGATCTTTTCCTAAAGATTGATTATGAAGTTAGGTTTCAGAAGCAAACTTAGAGTACCCTTTATTAACTCAGTTAAATCTTATAACTGTGTAACAGCAAAGGACTAGCTGGGAAGTGAGTCTTGGTGAACACAGACCGTATTAACAAAAATAGAATTTAATATTTGGGCTTTCTAGGTGGCACCAGTGGTAAGGAACCTGTCTGCCAATGCAGGAGATGTAAGAGATGCAGATTCGATACCTGGGGTCGGGAAGATCCCCAGGAGGAGGGCATGGCAACCCACTCCAGTACTCTTGCCTGGAGAATCTCATGGACAGAGGAGTCTGGCGGGCTACAGTCCACAGGGTTGCAAAGAGTCAGACACAGCTGAAATGACTTAGTACAGCACCCAGAATTTAATATTTAGTGAAACTTTTTGTTTCTAAAATCATTCCCATTTTATTAAACATAGCCAAGACTAATTTGTTTTTTAAATAAGTTTGGTCCATTGACAATAGATGTCATAAACCTGTCATCAGATTTTATCTAAGTGTTTTTTTCTTCTAGAGGTCCCCAGTATACTTTGAGATTCCTGTTTATATCAGGAGACAGTCTTTTTATTTACCTGATAAGGCTGTTCAGACCCCAAGTGTCTCCAGTTTCCAGAGGGACAAGGCAGAGAGGAAAGATAAATGTTTATTTTACCCACAGGTATAAATTACCAAATTGTTTTGAACCATACATAGCTTGAGGAGGAAGAAGCTCTTCTCCTCAAGATTAGAAGCCAGTAATATGTCAGACAAGAGGTCATGAACATTGTAATCTTATTTAGTGGTTTATTTAATCCCATGTAGTCCCATGGACTGCAAGGAGATCCAACCAGTCCATCCTAAAGGAGATCAGTCCTGGGTATTCACTGGAAGGACTGATGCTAAAGCTGAAACTCCTATACTTTGGCCACCTCATGCGAAGAGCTGACTCATTGGAAAAGACCCTGATGCTGGGAGGGATTGAGGGAAGGAGGAGAAGGGGATGAGAGGATGAGATGGCTGGATGGCACCACTGACTCGATGGACATGAGTTTGAGTGAACTCCGGGAGTTGGTGATAGACAGGGAGGCCTGGCTTGCTGTGATTCATGGGGTCGAAGAGTCGGACACAACTGAGTGATTGAACTGAACTGAATTAATTTTTGTTCTGTTGTCCTTGCCTGATGATTGAGGATGATAGTGACAGTGATAGTTTTAAGAAGTTCGTGAAGTTTTTGTTAAGACTTATATGATTTGTCCGATGAAGTGGGTGCCTTGATCACTGGAGATTGTAGAACGTATAGCCAAGTGGAAGACACACTTTTAACCATTTTTTCCTCCATTGTGAGAGCATCAACCCTGCAGCCAGGAAAGGCTTTATCCCATCAGATAAAAGTGAAGTTTGTCAGGCAGCCAAAATCCAAGCGGCCATCTTGGATTTCCTATAGCCCTGACTGTTTGCTTTACAGCATTGTTTATCCATTTTAAATTCCCTGATTAATGAATAGATGAAGGGTTAATTTTTGTATAAGCAGAATGAGCTTTGCCTATGTGTGCCATAGTCCTCATAGATCATTGTGAAATACTTATTTATTTTATCACAACAAAAGTTGTAACAGTAAGTTTTAAAAACAAATATAAATCACTTCAAGGTGAAGAAACGTACATAGTCTGTTATGTACCTTCCAAAAGGTGCCTTCCAAGAAAACTTTGTTCTTTTTTTTTTTTTTTTAACTTTGTTCTTTTAACAAGGAGAGAAAGCCAAATTCCAGTTTGGTACCAGCTTATATTCACTGTGAAACAACAGTTATTCACTTAGCCAAAGTAACAATAAAAGATTTCAAAGGCAGTTTAATGTCTTAGAAACTTGTACCATGCACAAAACTCTCTTCTCTAGGTCCATTTTCCACAAACCATTTCTTTTTTCACTTTCTTTGCCCATTCAAAGAACAGCCACCTGTAAGTTTAGACTTACTTCTTTTCCCTTGACAAAGTGTAATTCCATTTCTTATAACTTTCTTACTGAAAACACACATCCTATTTTCCTTAAGCAACCATGAACTGTACTTTATATTGCCATTCTGTAGATTGGCAAGCATAAATTACCCAAAGCCATTATCTCATTTTATTTTCTTAAAAGTTTCTTTATAGCAAGTTATTTTTCTTGTTGACCAATCTGCAATAGATATATTCACAGTTCAGTTTATTTAAACCTAGGCATAATAAATTATTACACTTAATGTTAATGAACCTTAAGACATATCTATATTAATTAAATCAATAAACATTAATATCAGATATTAAATTTAATATTGAATATTTCCCAGCTTATATGAACCTGAAATTCATTTAATTTCTCTTATATTTAGAATTGTTTGTAAGACTAATTAAATTAGAACTCATTTACAAATGAACCTCAGCAATATTATCCAAAGACAAAGATACACACTGAGACATACATATATATCCAGAGATCTCACAATTTTCTGTTTGATGTTTAAAATGTCTCTTTGACCTTTTTTTTCTTGGCCTGAAGTTCTACTGATAGGCCCAAAGTCTCAGGCAGAGTGGACTGTGTATCTCAAGGACATAAGAGTTAACTTCACACTCTTTCCTAGGCATGTTGCTGTTTTCTGAGGCAGAATCAGAGCTCCAAAAAAAGTATTTTAATAAGCCAGGTTTTTCTAATTGCACATGCAAAAAGAAACAGTTTTGTAATTTCAAAGATTTCATTTTAACCAGTTTTCTCTGGAGTCTAAAGAATATCATAACATCCAGTTTCAAAAAATGTCATCTTTCCTTTTTGCAGTTATAGTTTCATAGCTAAAACATAGACCAAATAGTGTTCAAACTGGCTCAGATGACAGGGCCAGACTGACTGATAAAATATTGTCCCAGCAGGTGTTGTTCCTCTGGGGAGGTGGAGTCTTAGTTTGATCAGAAGACTCTGAAGGAGTAAGGGACTAGCAGGAACAGAGGAAGCTTGGTTCCCGCCCTCCACCCACCACCACCCAAGAGATCAGAGAAGGGGATTCTTTAGAATGTTAGGAGAGGGTTTTTTGTTTTCAGACTTTTTATTGTAGGAGAGAGTCCTAGGCTAGGAGATCTGATGGAAGGAGAGACAGAGGGGGATGAGGGGATAGGGCAGCAACAGAAAGAGATGAGCAGTATGAGTCCCTTAGGTCCAGATTCTGACTGAGTGCCATTAGGGTTTGAGCGTAAGGAATGATAAAAGAGATCAAGTTGGAGGATTGTGTTGTAATTTAGTGTATCATTAAGAAGCCATTTTTCTTGGTCCCCCAATTCATACTGGCTTCAAGTTTTGTTGAGAAAGAATGTGAACCTTTCTTTTAAGATTTTCAGGATCAAATTTTTTCCAGGTCCTGTGAATAGAGCCTAGAGGTGAATCGATGTACCTGAGCCCATTCTTAATGGGGGTACTGAGAATTCACCAGCCACAGAAGGCGTCCCAACTGTCCCAATGAACACTCTGTGTGCGACAAGGCACTGTGAGGCTAATGGTACAAATGGCCAGCCATCCCAACAATCACGTCCAACAGAGAGGTAACCCCTGAGCATGCGATGTGGCTAAGCACCAGCCTAGGCACAAACTGTGTGAAAATGCACCTGGTAGCTAGGGCAGGAAATGACAGAAAAGAATTTCCTGGAACCAACCATGACTCACTCTTTAGCGATTCCCTGGGGTCACAGAGTCGGACACGACTTCACTTTCACTTTCACTTTCACTTGACATGTGAAAGGCACCCTTTGGGATGATTCAGAGGCAGTTCCTAGGCTCTTGTAAATTAATCTGGACCATGGGAGGATAAGAAAGACAGAGAAGACAGGCTGAGGAATCTGCCCTGCAGTCCTGCCAGGAAGGGGGTGGCCTGGAGAACGGGCTCAATGTTTTGCTTGACCCAATATGTGCCTGACATGGTGCATGGAAGTTGTCTTGCTAGGGATGGCCTGGTGTGGTCTATGACCCCCTTATCCTGTCACAGGAGTCTTCAAGCGGCAGGTGCCCTAATGGCTTTTAGGTGCTTGAGCTGTGTCTGTACAATTTTAATTGGCCTGGCCCTCAGCTTAGGAGGAGGAGGAGGAAGAGGAAAAGAGAGCCCTTGCCCACTTGGGTGGCAGCGACTGGCCCAAAGTAGGCAGTGGAGACTTTGAAACATGCCAGAGAGTAGCCCTGGCCAGAGTTCCTCAGTTGCTTCTATAGACAATTGCCTGTTCAAGGATGGTTTGAGGGAAAAGAAAAGAAAGAAAAAAGGCAAGTGGGAGAGAGCCCCCTAAAATTCCATGCGTGGGCCACCAAATGTTGAAGCATTCTGAGTGTGGGTTGGAAAAGAATTTCCAGACAGAACATTCCAGAAGGGACTGAGTTTATTAAGAGTGGGGAGCAGAGATAACAGAGGTGCTGTGACCTCCTGACAGACCAGGGAGAGTCGACAGTTTCTGTGGGTTAGTAGCCAGTTTTAATAGTCTCAAGACAAAATTCTGGCTGGAAGGTTGTCATTAGGTAATTGGTTAGGGCACTATAGGGTGACTACAGGGATGTGCATTTTTGCCTAATTTGGAATCAGGAAGCCTGCTGGTGATGATCATGGGGCCTTTTGGTAATGGTTACAAAGGGGCTCAGTCAGATTTGGAGGTGACCCTCGTTCTGGGCTCCACTTCTGTGGCCCTGGTACAAGGCCTTGCACCTGTGGCTTTGGGGCGGGGCTCAACACAAACCATAAAACTCTTCAAGGAAAACAGCAGTAAGTCTTTGTGATATTAGGCTAGGCCATAGTTTCTTAACTATGACACCAAAGGCACAAGTGACAAAATGAAAAATAAATTAGACTATTTATAAATTTAAAACTTTTTCTTTCTGCTGCAAATGCTATGAAGAAAATGAAAAAACAATTCACAGAATTGGAAGAGCTATATGCAAATCACATATCTGATGAAGGACTTGTATTCAGAATATATAATGAACTCTTGGAATGTGAAGTCAAGTGTGCCGTAGAAAGCATCACTACGAACAAAGCTAGTGGAGGTGATGGAATTCCAGTTGAGCTATTTCAAATCCTGAAAGATAATGCTGTGAAAATGCTGCACTCAATATGCCAGCAAACTTGGAAATCTCAGCAATGGACACAGGACTGGAAAAGGTCACTTTTCATTCCAGTCCCAAAGAAAGGCAATGCCAAAGAATAATCAAACTACCACACAATTGCATTCACCTCACACGCTAGTAAAGTAATGCTTAAAATTCTCCAAGCCAGACTTCAGCAATACATGAACCATGAACTTCCAGATGTTCAAGCTGGTTTTAGAAAAGGCAGAGGAACCAGAGATCAAATTGCCAACATCCACTGGATCATGGAAAGAGCAAGAGAGTGCCAGAAAAACATCTATTTCTGCTCTTTGACTATGCTAAAACCTTTGACTGTGTGGATCACAATAAACTGTGGGAAATTCTGAAAGAAATGGGAATACCATGCCATCTGACCTGCCTCTTGAGAAATCTGTATGCAGGTCAGGAAGCAACAGTTAGAATTGGACATGGAACAACAGACTGGTTCCAAATAGGAAAAGGAGTATGTCAAGGCTGTATATTGTCACCCTGCTTATTTAACTTATATGCACGGTACATCTTGAGAAACGCTGGGCTGGAGGAAGCACAAGCTGGAATCAAGATTGCCGGGAGAAATATCAATAACCTCAGATATGCAGATGACACCACCCTTATGGCAGAAAGGGAAGAAGAACTAAAGAGCCTCTTGATGAAAGTGCAAGAGGAGAGTGAAAAAATTGGCTTAAAGCTCAACATTCAGAAAACTAAGATCATGGCATCCAGTCCCATCACTTCATGGCAGATAGATGGGGAAACAGTGGAAACAGTGGCTGACTTTATTTTTCTGGGCTCCAAGATTGCTGCAGATGGTGCAGCCATGAAATTAAAAGATGCTTACTCCTTGGAAGGAAAGTTATGACCAACCTTGACAGCATATTAAAAAGCAGAGACATTACTTTGCCAACAAAGGTCCGTCTAGTCAAGGCTATGGTTTTTCCAGTAGTCATATATGGATGTGAGAGTTGGACTATAAAGAAAGCTGAGAGCTGAAGAATAGATGCTTTTGAACTGTGGTGTTGGAGAAGACTCTTGAGAGTCCCTTGGACTGCAAGGAGATCCAACCAGTCCGTCCTAAAGGAGATCAGTCCTTGGTGTTCATTGGAAGGACTGATGTTGAAGCTGAAAGTCCAATACTTTGGCCACCTGATGCAAAGAGCTGACTCATTTGAAAAGACCGTGCAAAGAGTCGGACACGGCTGAGCGAATGAACTGAGCTGAACTGAACTTGAACCTCAGTAATTTAAAAAAAAAAACAGTTTTAAAAATCAGCATAAGATTTGAATAGAATTTGTCTAGAGAAGCTATGGTGGCACTAGTGGTAAAGAACCCGCCTGCCAGCGCATGAGACATAATGAGACGAGGGTTTGATCCCTGGGTTGGGAAGATCCTATGGAGGAGGGCATGGGAACCCATTGCAATATTCTTGCCTGAAGAATCCCATGGATTGAAGCCTAGTGGGCTTCAATCAGTAGAGTCACACAGTCAGACATGACTAAAGCAATTTAGCACACACGGAGAGAAGATATTCAGTTCAGTTCAGTCACTCAGTTGTGTCCGACCCTTTGTGACCTCATAGACTGCAGCACGCCAGGCTTCCCTGCCCATCACCAACTCCTGGAGCTTACTCAAACTCGCCCATTGAGTTGGTGATGCCACTGAACCATCTCATCCTCTGTCCTCCCCTTCTCCTCCCACCTTCAATCTTTCCCAGCATCAGAGTCTTTTCCAGTGAGTCAGTTTTTCACATCAGGTGGCCAAAGTCCTGGAGTTTCAGCTTCAGCATCAGTCCTTCCAATGAATATTTAGGACTGATTTAGTTTAGGATTGACTGGTTTGGTTCTCCTTGCAGTCCAAGGGACTCTCAAGAGTCTTCTCCAACACCACAGTTCAAAAGCATCAATTCTTCAGCACTCAGCTTTCTTCACAGTCCAACTCTCACATCCATACATGACTATTGGAAAAACCATAGCTTTGATTAGATAGACCTTTGTTGGCAAAGTAATGTCTCTGCTTTTTAATATACTGTCTAGGTTGGTCATAGCTTTTCTTCCAAGGAGCAAACATCTTTTAACTTTATGGCTGCAGTCAACATGTGCAGTGATTTTGGAGCCCAGAACAATAAAGTCTGTCACTGTTTCCACTGTTTCCCCATCTATCTGCCATGAAGTGATGGGACTGGATGCCATGATCTTCGTTTTCTGAATGTTGAGCATTAAGCCAACTTTTTCACTCTCTTCTTTCACTTTCATCAAGAGGCTCTTTAGCTTTCCTTCACTTTCTGCCATAAGAGTGGTGTCATCTGCATATATTAGGTAATTGATAATTCTCCCAGCAATCTTGATTCCAGCTTGTGCTTTATCCATACCAGCATTTTGCATGATATACTCTGCATATAAGTTAAATAAGCAGAGTGACAATATATAGCCTTGAAGTACTCTTTTCCCAATTTGGAACCAGTCTATTGTTCCAGGTCCAATTCTAACTGTTTCTTCTTGACTTGCATACAGATTTCTCAGGAGGCAGGTGAGGCTTCCCTCATGGCTTAGCTGGTAAAGAATCCACCTGCAAATGTGAGAAGACATTCAGATGGACAATAAGTACATAAAAAGATACTCAGCACTGGAGAAATGCAAATCAAAATCATGAGATACTATTTCACACACTGATGGCAATAATAAAAAAGACAGAAAATAACAGGTATTGGTGTAGAAATTGGAAAACTGAAACTGTTGTACACTGCTATTATAAATGTAAAATAGTGTAACCACTTTGTAAACAGTCTGCCAGTTTCTCTAGAGTTAAACAGAGTGATCCTCTGTGTTCCAGCAGTTTGTTAGGTATATATTTAACATAACTGAAAACCTATGTCTGCACAAAAGCTTGTATGTGAATTATGCTTGTACATGCTGCTTTGGGGCTTCCCTGTTGCTCAGATGGTAAAGAATCTGCCTGCAATGTGGGAGGCCTGGGTTCAGTCCCTGGGTTGGGAAGATCCCCTGGAGAGGGAAATGGCAACCTGCTCCAGTATTCTCGCCTGGAAAATTTCATGGGCAGAGGAGCCTGGTGGGCTACAGTCAATGGGATCGCAAAGAGTCAGACATGACTGAGCAACTATGTTGTTATTAGCAGCCTTATTCATAATAGCTAAAAAATGAAAGCAGTCCTCATGTCTATTTGATAATAAATGTGGTATTATTACCAATAGAAAATGGTATTTTAAAAGTAGGAATGCTCACTCCTTTGAATGAGGGGTCAAATGAGTTTAGGAATGAAGACAAGAAGATGCTCTGGCGGCAGCAGTCCTGGTAGGCATGGCATGAGGCATAAGTCCTCCTTCGGTGAGTGAGTGAGTGAAGTCGCTCAGTTGTGTCTGACTCTTTGTGACTGTAGTCCACCAGGCTCCTCCACCCATGGAATTTTCTAGGCAAGAGTACTGGAGTGGGTTGCCATTTCCTTCTCCAGGGGATCTTCCCAACCCAGGGATCTAACCTGGGTCTCCTGCATCACGGGCAGACGCTTTACGGTCTGAGCCACCAGGGAGTCCTCCTTGAGGAGGTCACTGTTAGCTCAACTATAGCGCCACCAAGCAGGTGACCCACAACCTGGAAAACAATTATACCAAAGAAGTTCTTGCACTGTTGTGAAAGTTCTAGGCCCCGCAACAGATTTCCCAACCTGGGGATCCAGCAAAGGGACTCAGAACCCTCAGGGAATTTGACTTTGAAGGCCCGTGGATTTGATTACAGAACCTCCACAAGACTGGGGAGAGAGAGACTCTTGGAGGGCACAAACGAAACCTTGTGCATAACAGGACCCAGGAGAAAGGAGAAGTGACCCCACAAAAGACTGAGCCAGACTTGCCTGTGTGTGTTCGGGAGTCTCTGGCAGATGCATGTGTCTACAGCGGCCTCCTGTGGGGTGAGGGACACTGACTGCAGCAGTCCTGGGAAGCACAGCATTCTGGCATAAGCCTTGTTGGAGGAGGTCTCCATTAGCCCTACCATAGTTTGGCCTCAGGCTAAACTACAGGGAGGAAACAGCCCAACCCATCAGCAGAAAATTGGATTAAAGATTTATTGAACACGGCCTTGCCCACCAGAGCAAGACTCAGTTTTCCCAAAAGCCAGTCTCTCAGGAAGCTTATTTACAGCCTCTTACCCTCATCCATCAGAGGGCAGACAGAATGAAAATGACAATCACAGAAAACTAACCAGACTGACCACATGGACCACAACCTTGTTTAACTCAATGAAGCTATGAGCCATGCCAGCATATAGGGCCACCCAAGATGGACAGGTCATTGTGAAGAGTTCTGACAAAACGTGGCCCACTGGAGAAAGGAATGGCTAACCACTTCAGCATTCTTGCCTTGAGAACCACAAGAACAGTATGAAAAGGCAAAATGATATGACACTGACACGGAAAGATGAACTCCCCAGGTTGGTAGGTACCCAATATGCTACTGGACAAGAGCAGAGAAATAGCTCTAGAAGGAATGAAGAGGCTGAGCCAAAGTGGAAGCAACACCCAGTTGTGTCTGGTGGTGAAAGTAAAGTCCAATATTGTAAAGAACAATATTGCACAAGAAAATGGAATGTTAGGTTCATGAATCAAGGTACACTGGAAGCTGGTCATACAGGAGATGGCAAGAGTGAACATCAACATTTTAGGAATCAGTGAAATAAAATGGATGGGAATGGGTGAATTTAATTCAGATGACCATTCAGATGACTACTACTGTGGGCAAGAATCCCTTAGAAGAAATGGAGTAGCTCTCATAGTCAACAAAAGAGTATACAATGCAGTGCTTGCGTACAGTCTCAAAAACGACAGAATGATCTTGATTTTTTTCTAAGGCAAGCCATTCAATATCACAGTAATCCAAGTCTATGCCCCAACTACTAACACCAAAGAAGCTGAAATTGAACAGTACTATGGTGATTGCAGCCATGAAATTAAAAGACGCTTACATTTGGAAGGAAAGTTATGACCAACCTAGACAGCATGTTGAAAAGCAGAGTCATTACTTTGCCAAAAAAGGTCCGTCTAGTCAAAGCTATGGTTTTTCCAGTGGTCATATATGGATGTGAGAGTTGGACTGTGAAGAAAGCTGAGTGCCAAAGAATTGATGCTTTTGAACTGTGGTGTTGGAGAAGACTCTTGAGAGTCCCTTGGACTGCAAGGAGATCCAAATAGTCCATCCTAAAGGAGATCAGTCCTGGGTGTTCATTGGAAGGACTGATGCTAAAGCTGAAACTCCAATACTCCGGCCACCTCATACAAAGAGTTGACTCATTGGAAAAGACTCTGATGCTGGGAGGGATTTGGGGCAGGAGGAGAAGGGGACGACAGAGGATGAGATGGCTGGATGGCATCATCGATTCGATGGAGATGAGTTTGAGTAAACTCCAGGAGTTAGTGATGGACAGGGAGGCCTGGCGTGCCACGATTCACGGGGTTGCAAAGAGTCGGACACGACTGAGCGACTGAACTGAACTGATGAAGACCTACACCTTCTAGGACTAACACCAAAAAAAGAAGTATTTTTCATCATTGGGGACTGGAATGCAAAAGTAGGAAGTTAAGAGATTCCTGGAGTAACAGGCAAGTTTGGCCTTGGAGTACAAAATGAAGCAGGGCAAAGGCTAACAGTTTTACCAAGAGAACACACGAATTATAGCAAACACTCTCTTCCAACAATAAGAGATGACTCAACACATGGACATAACCAGATGGTCAATACCAAAATCAGAATGATTATGATCATTGCAGCCAAAGATGATAGAGCTGGAGAAGCTCTATGTAGTCAGCAAAATCAAGACCTGAAGCTGACTGTGGCTCAGATAAGGAACTCCTTATTGCCAAATTCAGACTTAAATTGAAGAAAGTAGGGAAAACCACTAGGCCATTCAAGAATGACCTAAATCAAATCCATTACAATTATAAAGTGAAAGTGACTGATTCAAGGGATTAGATCTGATAGACAAAGTGCCAGAAGAAATATGAACGGAGGTTCCTCACATTGTACAGGAGCTGGTGATCAAAACCACCTCCAAGAAAAAGAAATGAAAACGGTAAAATGGTTGTCTGAAGAGGCCTTTCAAATAACTGAGAAAAGAAGAGAAGTGAAAGGCAAATGAGAAAGGGAAAGATACACCCATCTGAATGCAGAGTTCCAAAGAATAGCAAGGAGAGATAAGAAAGTCTCCCCAAGTGAATAATGTGGAGAAATAGAGGAAAACAATAGAATGAGAATTACTAGAGACCTCTTCAGGAAAATTAGAGATACCAAGGGAACATTTCATGCAAATATGGGCAAAATAATGGACAGAAATGGTATGGGCCTACAGAAGCAGAAGATATTAAGAGGTGGCAAGAAAACACAGAAACACTATACAGAAAAGGTCTTAATGACCTGGATAACTGGTCACAATGGTGTGATCACTCACCTAGAGCCAGACATCCTGGAGTATGTAGTCAAGTTGGCCTTAGGAAACATCACTACAAACAAAGCATAAAGATGATGAAATTCCAGCTGAGCTATTTCAGACCCTAAAAGATGATGCTGTGAAAGTGCTGCGCTCAATACACCAGCAAATTTGGAAATCTCAGCAGTGGCCACAGGACTGGAAAACATCAGTTTTCATTCCAATTCCAAAGAAGGGCAACGCCAGAGAATGTTCAAACTACTGCATAATTCCACTCATTTTACATGCTAGCAAGGTAATGCTCAAAACTGTTCAAGCTAGACTTCAACAGTTTGTGAACTGAGAACTTCCATATATATAGGCTGGATTTAGAAAAGGCAGAGGAACCAGAGATCAAATTGCCAGCATACACTGGATCATAGGAAAAGCAAGAGAATTTCAGAAAAAAAAAATCTCCTCTGCTTCATTGACTACACTAAAGTCTTTGACTGTGTGGATCACAATAAACTGGAAAATTCTTAAACAGATGGGAATACCAGATCACCTTATCTGCCTCCTGAGAAATCTGTATATAGGTCAAGAAGCAACAGTTAGAAATGGACACTGAACAACAAAGTGTTCAAAACTGGGAAAGGAGTACATCAAAGCTGTATATTGTCAGCCTGCTTCTTTAACTTATACGCAGAGTACATCATGTGAAATGCTGGGCTGGATGACGCTCAAGCTGGAGTCCAGAAAGCTGGGAGAAATACCAATAACCTCAGATATGCAGATGAAACCACCCTTATGGCAGAAAGCAAAGAGGAACTAAAAAGCCTCTGGATGAAGGTGAAAGAAGAGAGTGAAAAGCTGGCTTAAAACTCAACATTCAGAAAACTAAGATCATAGCATCTGGTTCTGTGACTTTATGGCAAATAGATGGGGAAACAATGAAAACAGTGAGAGACTTTTATTTTCTTGGGCTCCAAAATCCCTGTGGATGGTGACTGCAGCCATGAAATTAAAAGACTCTTGCTCCTTGGAAGAAAAGCTATGACTAAATGAACAGTATATTAAAAAGCAAAGACATTATTTTGCTGACAATGGTCCGTATAGTCAAAGTTATGGTTTTTCCAGTAGTCATGTATGGATGTGAGAGTTGCACTATAAAGAAGGTTGAGCACTGAAGAATTGAAGCTTTCAAACTGTGGTGCTGGAGAGGACTCTTAAGAGTCCCTTGGACAGCAAGGAGATCAAACCAGTCAATCCCAAAGGAAAGCAACCCTGAATATTCACTGCAAGGACTGATGCTGAAGCTCCAATATTTGGTCATCTATGAGAAGAGCTGACTCACTGGAAAAGGCCCTGATGCTGGGAAAGATTGAAGGTAGGAGGAGAAGGAGACGACAGAGGACGAGATGTTTATATGGCCTCAGTGGACATGAGTTTGAGCAAACTCCAGGAGATGGTGAAGGTCAAGCAGGCCTGGCATGCTTCAGTCCATGGGGCTGCAATGAGTTGGACACAACTGTGCAACTGAACAACAACAAAAATGTTGTATATCCATATAATGAAATATTATTTGACAATAAACGGAAAGGAAATAATGATATATGCTACAATGTGAATGACTTGAAAATATACTATGTGAAAGAAGTAGTCATGAACGATCACACACTATAGGATTCCAATTATAGGAAATACCTACATAGGCAAATTTATAGACAGAAAATAGATTTACAGTTCAGGACTGGGAAATGGATAGAAGGAGAATGTGGAATAACTTTAATGGGTACAGAGTTTTTTTATGGGAGGTGGAGCAAAAAAATGTTCTAAAATTAGATTAACAGCACTGTGAACACTAAAAACCACTGAATTATACTTCATTATAATTTTTGTTCCATTTGTTGTTTTCTTAAGGCTTCCCAGTAATTCCATGTGATCTGGCTGGTTGTCTTCAGGATTAAATATTCCTTCTTTAAGGTAACTGTTAAATCTTGCCCTAAGCAAAGGGCCTCTCAGGTTAATGCAGAGTCTATTAGGATTTATTCTTGTTTGTTTCTTCCATTTTTATTGAGATGTAATTGACATTATGATGATGTGATCACTAATCTAGAGCCAGACATCCTGGAATGTGAAGTCAAGTGGGCCTTAGAAAGCATCACTACGAACAAAGCTAGTGGAGGTGATGGAATTCCAGTTGAGCTATTTCAAATCCTGAAAGATGATGCTGTGAAAGTGCTGCACTCAATATGCCAGCAAATTTGGAAGACTCAGCAGTGGCCACAGGACTGGAAAAGGTCAGTTTTCATTCCAATCCCCAAAAAAGGCAATGCCAAAGAATGCTCAAACTACCGCACAATTGCACTCAACTCACATGCTAGTAAAGTAATGTGCAAAATTCTCCAAGCCAGGCTTCAGCAATACGTGAACTGTGAACTTCCAGATGTTCAAGCTGGTTTTAGAAAAGGCAGAGGAACCAGAGATCGAATTGCCAACATCCGCTGGATCATGGAAAAAGCAAGAGAGTGCCAGAAAAACATCTATTTTTGCTTTATTGACTATGCCAAAGCCTTTGACTGTGTGGATCACAATAAACTGTGGAAAATTCTGAAAGAGATGGGAATAGCAGATCACCTGACCTGCCTCTTGAGAAACCTGTATGCAGGTCTGGAAGCAACAGTTAGAACTGGACATGGAACAACAGACTGGTTCCAAATAGGAAAAGGAGTATGTCAAGGCTGTATATTGCCACCCTGGCTATTTAACTTCTATGCAGAGTACATCATGAGAAATGCTGGACTGGAAGAAACACAAGCTGGAATCAGGATTGCCGGGAGAAATATCACTAACCTCAGATATGCAGATGACACCACCCTTATGGCAGAAAGTGAAGAGGAGCAACAAAGCCTCTTGATGAAAGGAAAGAGGAGAGCGAAAAAGTTGGCTTAAAGCTCAACATTCAGAAAACGAAGATGATGGCATCCAGTCCCATCACTTCATGGAAAATAGATGGGAAACAGTGGAAACAGTGTCAGACTTTTTTTGGGGGGGCTCCAAAATCACCGCGGATGGTGACTGCAGCCATGAAATTAAAAGACGCTTACTCCTTGGAAGAAAAGTTATGACCAACCTAGATAGCATATTCAAAAGCAGGGACATTACTTTGCCGACTAAGGTCCGTCTAGTCAAGGCTATGGTTTTTCTTGTGGTCATGTATGGATGTGAGAGTTGGACTGTGAAGAAGGCTGAGCGCTGAAGAATTGATGCTTTTGAACTGTGGTGTTGGAGAAGACTCTTGAGAGTCCCTTGGACTGCAAGGAGATCCAACCAGTCCATTCTGAAGGAGATCAACCCTGGGATTTCTTTGGAGGGAATGATGCTGAAGCTGAAACTCAGTACTTTGGCCACTTCATGGGAAGAGTTGACTCATTGGAAAAAACTCTGATGCTGGGAGGGATTGGGGGCAGTGGGAGAAGGGGACGACCGAGGATGGGATGGCTGGATGGCATCACGGACTCGATGGACATGAGTCTGAGTGAACTCTGGAAGATGGTGATGGACAGGGAGGCCTGGCGTGCTGCGATTCATGGGGTCGCAGAGTCAGACATGACAGAGCGACTGAACTGAACTGAATTGACATACAGCATAAGTTTAATATGTGCAGCACAAATATTTGACTCACATACATCATGAAATGACTACCACAATTGGTTTGGTGAATATCCATCATTTCATATAGATACTAAATAAAAGAAAGAAAAATTTTTCTTCTGATGAGAATTTTTAGGATTTACTCTCTTAACAACTTTCATATGTAACATACAGCAGTGTTAATTATATTTACCATGTTGTACGTTACATCACAGGTGGCACTAGTGGTAAAGAACCAGCTTGCCAGTGCAAGAGACAAAAGAGATGCAGATTGATCCCTGGGTCGGGAAGATCTCCTGGAGGATGGCATGGCGTGGCAACCCACTCCAGTATTTTCGCTTGGAAAATCCCATGGACAGAGGAGCCTGGTGGGCTACAGTCCATAGGATCAATGACTCAACACGACTGAAGTGACTAAGGAAGCAAATGTATGCACATTACATCCCTAGTACTAATTTATCTTATAATTGGAAATGTGTACTTTTTGTGTACTTCATCCAATTCCTCCACCCTTCCCTATAAGACTCTGGTAAACACAAATAGGTGACTCATTGGAAGAGACTCTGATGCTGGGAGGGATTGGGAGCAGGAGGAGAAGGGGATGACAGAGGATGAGATGGCTGGATGGCATCACTGACTCAATGGAGGTGAGTCTGAGTGAACTCTAGGAGTTGGTGATGGACAGGGTGGCCTGGCGTGCTGCAATTCATGGGGTCGCAAAGAGTCGGACACGACTGAGGGACTGAACTGAATTGAACTGAAACACAAATATGATCTCTTAAGTCTTTGAGTTTGTTTTTGACATGTAATTGGCCTACAACACAGTGTTAGTTCCTAGTATACAACATAGTGATTCAGTACTTCTGTACATTACACAATGATCACAATAAGTCTAGTTACCATCCGGCACCATACAGCCATATACATTATTATTGACTGTATTCCCTACACTGTGCATTTAATACCTTTGTTTGTTCGTTCAGTCACTCAGTTGTGTCCGACTCTTTGCAACCCCATGGACTGCAGCATGCCAGGCTTCCCTGTTCTTCACCATCTCCTGGAGCTTACTCAAACTCATGTCCATTGAGTCAGTGATGCCATCCAACTATCACTCTGACGTCCCTTTCTCCTGCCTTCGACCTTTCCCAGCACCAGGGTCTTTTCTAAGTATTGGAGCTTCAGCTTCAGCATCAGTCCTTCCAGTGAATATTCACAGTTGATTTCCTTTAAGATTGACTGGTTTGATCTTGCAATCCAAGGAACTCTCAAGACTTTTCTCCAACACCACAGTTTAAAAGCATCAATTCTTTGGTGCTCTTCTTTATGGTTCAACTCTCACATTGATATGTGACTACTGGAAAAACCATACCTTTGACTATACAGACCTTTATTAGAAACATAACGTCTCTGCTTTTTTAATATGCTGTCTTGGCTTGTTATAACTTTTCTTCTAAGGAGCATCTTTTAATTTCATGGCTGCAGTCACTGTTCACAGTGATTTTGGTGTCCAAGAAAATAGAGTCTGTCATTGTTTCCATTTTCCCCCCATCTATTTGCTATAAAGTGATGGGACCAAACGCCATGATCTTCGTTTTTAGAATGTTGAGTTTTGGGGAATTCCCTATATTCTGAGTATTAATCTCTTGTCAGATACACGATTTGCAAACATTTCCCCCCATTTCGTAGGTTGTCTTTTCCTTTTCTTTTTTATTTATTTGGCTGTGTCTGGTCTTAGTTGCAACAGATGGGATCTTCGTTGTATCATGCAGATCTTTGCTTACAGCTCATAGACTCATGATTGTGGCTCAAGCAGGCTCAGTTGTTCCAAGGCATGTAGGATCTTAGTTCCCAGACCAGAGATCAAACCCATGTCCCCTGCATTGCAAGCTGCATTCTTAACCACCGGACCACTGGGGAAGTCCTTTTCCCTTTTTTATAGTGTCTTTTGATACACAAAATTCTTAAATTTTATGAAGCCCGATTTATCTACGTTTTGTTAATTTGTATTAATTGTGGTAAGGTGGTTCAGGTGGCAAAGAATCCGCCTGCAGTGCAGAAGACCAGGGTTTGATCTCTGGGTTGGGAAGATCCACTGGAGAAGGGAATGTATTCTTTGCTCCACTCCAGTATTCTTTGCTGGAGAATTCCATGGACAGAGGAGCCTAATGGGCTACAGTCCATCGAGTCCCAAAGAGTCAGACACAACTGAGCCATTTTCACTGCAATACAAAATATAAAGTTTACCATCTTAACCATTTTTAAATATATAGTTTAGAAGTAGCAAGTATATATATGTATATGTCTATAGATGTATATATATATATACATCTTTGTGCCACTGATCTCTGGAACTAGTTTATCTACCAAATCTGAAACTCTATTCTCCTTAAACAACATCTTCCCGTTTTTCCCTCCCCTCAGCCTCTGGTAACCTACCTCTATTTTACTTTCTATCTCTGTGAATATGATTACTCTATGTACCTCATATAAGGGGAATCACACAGTATTTGTCCTTTTGTGACTGGTATATTTCACTTAGCATAATGTATTCAGGGTTCATCCATTTTGTAGCATGTGACTTAGTTTATTTCTTTTTAGGCTGAATAATGTTCCACTGGGTATTTACCATATTTTGTTTATCCATTCATTGTTTGAATGACATTTGGGTTGCTTTTACTTTTTGGCTGTTGTGAATAATGCCACCATGAATTTGAGTGTACAAATATCTGAGATACTGCTTTCAATTCTTTTCAGTTCCCAGAGTGGAATTACTGGATCATATGGTAATTCTATTTTTAATTTTTTAAGGAACCAATATACTGTTTTCCATAGTGGCTGCACCATATTCTTACCAGCAGTACCCAAGTGTTCCAATTTCTCTGTATCTTTGCCAACTCTTGTTATTTCCCATTATTTTGTTGTTGTTGTTAACAGCTTTCTTGATGAAAGGTTGTTGCTGAATGAAAAGATGCCAGGATTCTTGGCCTCCAGAGGAGAAGAATTCTATCCAGGGCCAGAGACAAGGCTTGATTGCTCAGAGCTTTCGTGTAATAAAGTTTTATTAAAGTATAAAGGAGATAGAGAAAGCTCTTGACATAGGCATCAGAAGGGGGCAGAAAGAGTACCCCCTTGTTAGTCTTCAGCTGGATGTTATATAGTCACTAGCAGTCTGTTAATGAAAGAAAGAAATGTCTTAAAACTCAGAATGGCACCAGGCCCCTCACCCATAAGATGTATTTTGGGATAATCTTGGCACCAGAAGATTCATCCCAGGCCATAAAATGATTAACTTGAATCTTGTATAAGGGCAGATTACCATACAAATAATTTCATTTACATAGATTAGGGGAACAATATCTAAGTATAACATACTGGTTTGTCAAGTAGGTTCTGAGCCATTAGGAGGAACCAACTTGAAGACAGAGTTTGGGGTAAATGTATAGTACATTAGCATAGCTTAAGACAAACATTTCCATAAGAAAAATGCATTGGTTAACTCAAGGTTTGAGAATAGTTAACTTCAGTGAAACCAGGTGTTATTATGGTAACACAGTATTTTAAGAGAAACCTCCTTTTAAATTTGTACAGAGAAGAAAAAAATATCACTAGTTTGTTTCCTCCTGCCACTTAAGAGAGATAAAAATGTCTGACACTTGCAGGCTATTTCCTCCATTTGGAGACCCCTGGCCTTCCTGCCTGTTACCCTCTCACTGATGGGTGTGAGGTGATTATCTTATTGTGGTTTTGATTTGCATTTCCCTAATGATTAGTGATGTTGAGCATTTTTTCATATGCCTGTTGGCCATGTGTGTATGTTTGTTGGAGAAATATTTATTCAGGTCCTTTGCCCATTTTTTAAAATCAGGTAATTTTTTTTGTTGTTGAATTGTAAGAGTTCTTTATATATTCTGAATATTTAACCATTTATTAGATATATGATTTTTAATTATTTCTTCTATTCTATAGGTTGCCTTTTCACTCTGTTGATTGTGTCCTCATCACTGAAGTTTCAAATTTTGATGTAGTTCAGTTTATCTATTTTTACTTTTGTTGTCCTTGTAATATTATTTAAAAGTTCACTTCAATCCACTGCTAACATAAACTAGCTCCTCTATAATCATGGTGTAGAAAATAAGGCTAACTGACTTAAAATCCAGAAGCATTAAAAGAAAAGATTTACAAATTTCACTAAATTCAATTCTTGCATGACAAAAACCCCATAAACAAAGTTTGTGGGGAAAAATATTCACAATCTATGCCATAAAATGATAATTTTTTAGATGAGAATACTTCTACAATTCTTTATTTTTATTTATTGGAGTATAGTTGATTTATAATGTTGTTTCTGCTATATAACATAGTGTGTGTGTGTATATATATATATATTAGGTTCTTTTTGTATATAGGTCATTATATAGTATTGGGTAGAGTTTCCTGCACTTTATAGTCAGTCCTTATTAATTTTTTAATGTATAAAGAGGTCTTAAAAATTGAGAGACAAAATTCTAACAACCAGATATAAAAATGGTAATTAGACACTTTGTTGGTGAAACTATGGGGAAACAGGCACTGTCATACATTGCTTGTGAGAATACAAATTGCTCTAACTCTTCTGAAGGGAGATTTGGCAATACCTAAAAAATGTTACATAGTATTTTTTTTAGTATTTATTTACCTTTTGACCCAGCAAGACCATTTCTGAGAATCTACCATGAAGATATATCTCCAGCAATATGAAAACACATGCAGATATATACTGCAGCATTGTATGTAACTGCAAAATATTGGATACAATCTGAATGCCTGTACATAGGAAAGTAATTAAACTGGTATATCTGTACAGTGGAGTAATAGAGTTATATTTTAAAAATAGGATAATCTTTATTAATTTATCTGGAGTGTTTTCCAGAATACCAGTTCAGTTCAGTCACTCAGTCGTATCTGACTCTTTGCAACTTCATTGACTGCAGTATGCCAGGCTTCCTTGTCCTTCACCAAGTCCCAGAGCTTGCTCAAACTCATGTCCATTGAGTCGGTGATGTCATCCAACCATCTCATCCTCTGTCAACCCCTTCTCTTCCTGCCTTCAATCTTTCCCAGCATCAGGGTCTTTTCCAATGAGTCAGTTCTTTGCAGTTCTTTCCAAAATATAGAGTGAAGTAAAAAAAAAAAAAATCAAGCATAATAATATTTATAGTATCCTACCTTTCATGTAAGAAAGGAGACATAAGACAATACACATATGTAGTTGTTCATTTGTCCAAAATCAATGCCAGCAGGGTTAAACCACAAAGTGAGGTGACTGGTAATCTATAGGGCTGCAGGGAAATGGAGAGATGGGAACTGGGTAGTGGAATGAGAAAAGAGTAACACTGAATAGGATGGGGAAGAAAAGAACTAACCCAAGTAATTATGGAAAATACTATCTTCAGTAGATACAGTAACGTTAGACATCAAAGAACCGTGGATTAATGCTGTAGTCAGTAAATGTATTTCTCACAGGGGTAGAGATGAACAATTCTGTGCTTTATGTGTATACTCAAACTGAACAAACAGGTAAATATGTTTTAGATAAGAACTGGGTTTTTCGTAAGGAGAGGAAGAGGCTAAAATGACCTCTTTTGGGTTGGACTGGAACCTGAGCTATCACTATATGTGTCAGTTAGTATGCATACGTATTTCTCCTAACTGTTCAGTGTGAGGAACTAGAAGTGATGACACCTCAGCAGTAATGAAGAAACTTTATTACTTTATGTAACGTTATTACATCCAATTTTTAAGTGTGATTCTTCAATAAAAGGAACCAGGGATCTTTAGAGAAGAGGTCAATTACAGGACTAAGATGGGATAAAGGTGTTTGGAAAATCTTTAGGTGTGCCAGATAATTTTTATTTTATTTTATTTTATTTTTTTTTTAGAGAAAGCAATGGGAGAATATTGCTGAAAGAACACAGGAGCCAAACTAAAGAAGTTCCTAATGGGCAAAACTGGAATAGTTTGAGCAAAAGAAATAATGTTATCACTGAATTAATAAAGTATAATATCCGTGAGCCCTACTGATATAAATTTTAAAATGAGGGGAAAGGGACAGTTCTTCCTTCATAGCAGAACTTTAGTTTAATAACTGTGGAAGAACTGCAGGAAATAGAAAACCAGCATTAGCTAAATAGTAATTTTTGTTGCAGACAAGATGAACTGATAGGCAGTAAAATCAGTGAGTGAAAATTCGAGGAAAATGAAAGTTTTGTAACAGAATCTAAGTATACAATTTTGTATATGTTCAGTTTTCTTTGACAATTGAGTTTTTATTGTTTATTTTCTCTACAGATGTGAACAATACCACGTCTTTGAAGGTTACAAATACTTTTTAAAATATAAATTTAAACTAGCTCATAGTGCAGACGTGGCAAGTAGAAATGTCAATTCTGTCTTTGGGAAAGGCTCTGTTAGTGAAAGGCTCTGTTAGTGCTGGATGTTAGTTTGAAAAATTTTGTTCTGGGGATCTGAGTCTGAAAAATGAGCCTTTGGGGAAACCCAAATTTGTTTTAAATGAAGATCAGTTGAGAGCTATGATAGAAGCTAACCCCAAAACAGCAATTCGAAGTCTTGCAGCAGACTTAGCAGTTTCTGCTACAATAATTTCTTGACACCTGGCTGCAATAGGAAAGGTAAAAAAAATGGACATGTGGGCAGGTACCACACCAGTTAATGAATGATCATAAACTCAGATGGTTAGAGATATTCTTATCTCTTAAGATTTGAAAGAATAGAGACATATTTGGGAGAGGATCATAAGCTTTGACAAAAAGTGACATCGAAAGTGATCTGGACGATGGATAGATGTTGATGAAGTTCCCAAACATGGGTTCAAACCATCACTGTAAGCAAAAAAGGTTCTGGTAATGGTATGGTGGTCTACAATGACTATTTTATTACTGCTTTTTAACCCAGGTATAACTAATGGTAGCATCTTATTGCCAAAAAGTTGAAATTATATATAAAAAGTTTATCTAAAAGTACTCCGTATTGGTTAGCAGACATGAACCTATATTTTTCCATGACATCTGACCACAGAAATCACAAACCACCATAGAGAAGTTAATTGAGCTAAGAAATTTTACCACATTCATCATATTTACCTGACTTTTTTTCAACCACTTACCACCTTTCCTGTCATTTGGAACTCTAAGAAACAAAACTTTCTCCAACTGAGAAACAGTAATTGGAGGATTTGAATAAATATTAATAATGCTGAATTTTATAAATATAGTATATACCATTTAATATTGGGGGAAACTTATCAGTTGGGGAAAGCAGTTAATGCTAACAGTGTATATTTTGGTTGAGTATAGCATTTTTTCTCCAAAATACTTAACATTTTCATTTAGCCCATAAAAAGGCAATTTCATGTGGTTTAACTTGATACCTTCTCAGACCCTGGCAGAACATGAATATGGAAAGGAACCTAAGATGCTGGAAAACTACAAGCTGCCCCTGAGTTTTGGGCTTTTTCACTGGAGGAATGTGGAGCCCAGAGTGGATGTGTATGTGAAAGATGCTTAGGAGTCCGTCATGCAAAGGTCCAAGTAAAGTGGGTTCCAGAGAGATGAACTGCCTCATCAGAGGCTCTCAGAAAATATTTTTTCACTAAAGAAATGAAAGCATGTTTCTAATACTAAATGCCATGCACACATGGCTCAGTGATGCTTTTGGATGATAACACTCATTCTGTCACACAGAGCCAATCCTTTCATTCATATACTTTCCATTCTGATTTTATTATTTTTTAAAATGTAGGTGGCCTGTTAGATGCCATAGCTAATGGCCTCTTTATGATTTTGTAACCAGATTGCAGTTATTCTTTGTGGCATCCAGGGATTAAGTTATGATAAAGATACTGGGATGGTCCTTTTCCTGCCTCTTTCCCTGCTGACAACATGCTATGTCTAATCCATGACAGAGAGGAGAGTTAAGGAATCTTGAAAGGTAAGAGGACATCTTGGAATGAATCTTAACCTGGAGGGGGAGAGAGACACTGAAAGGGAGGGAAGGAGAGAAACGGAGGAAGACATGGAATGGAAATTCCCTAAAGTAAAATTGACTATGATCCCAGGGATTAAGGACAATGGGACGTATTACTGCAGAAAGGGGGAAAAAGGTGTTCTTTCCTTGGGGTAGGTGCAATCCTGCACCATGACACAGGCTTGGTGAGCAGAGCATAGCGTGCTTCCAGTCTTAATTTATTTCCTCTGCTGGATGCCCTGGTTGGGAGTCACATGCTTGTTGTACTACTACATCTATGGGTTTACCAAGGAATCTACAGTTTCTGCGGACGCTTGCTTACTCCCAGGACAGTGAAGCTTCTGATTTAGTTCAGACTGATGGGGTAAGAGGACTAAGACCAGAAGTGTGGGAAGGACTTTATTTCAAAGGCAGCACCGTCCAGTTCAGTTCAGTGGCTCAGTCATGTCCGACTCTTTGCAACCCCATGGATTGCAGCACGCCAGGCTTCCCGGTCCCATCACTAGCTCCCAGAGCTTGCTCAAACTCATGTCCATCGAGTCATGAGTGATGTCCAACCGTCTCATCCTCTGCCATCCCCTTCTCCTGCCTTCAGCCTTTCCCAGGATCAAGGTCAGGGTGAGGATAAATGGTAACAGGGCGAGAGGCAGGGGCTTGGCCATTGTGAAAGAAAGTGTTGTAAAGTTACTTACTCGGGATGGGAGTTGTTCTGTGACCCACCGATCCTTCCCTCACTTCTCAGACACCCTGTCAGATTTCCAGAGCTGGATGCTGAATTTTGGTCTAAAATAATCAGTGGATGTCCTTGTCCAGCCCAGATGAGTGATTCTGGCACAGGTAGGAAAACCAAACAGAAGCAGTGAAGTGTAATGAGACGGGAAAAGGAGCAAATATAGGATGGTGAGCTATCTGAGCCATCTTTCCTATCACCTCCAAGAAGGGATGTAGACCTGAGAGACAAAAATGTTTGTTTGGGACCATGGATCCAGTTGTGCCTGAAACTGGTACTACTATTCATGTTTTCTGGTTATGGGAGCCAGTAACCCTTTTTGTTTAAGCCATTTTGATTTGGGTTCTTTGTTTGGCAAAAAAAAAAAAAAAAAAAAACATTCCTGACTGATAATGCTCCCTGAGCCTTACTTTATTTAACTGTACACTCTGCAGGATTTGGGGAGGAAGAGGAACATAATGTAAGGATAGGCACAGAGTAGATGCCCAATAAGTAGTATTTAATACTATGGGAGAAAAAGAAAAAGGAGGCAAAGCAAGGCATGGGACACCTCTGGAGGCCCCTCTGTGTCCAGGGCAAGCCAGTGGGCTGAGTTCGGTGCTCAGTGAAGCCGGGTACATGTCTTGAATTGTCCAGAGGTACCCAGCTGTAAAAGAGGGCTGGCCTCTTGAGTTGCTTTGAGCCTGTGGCTTTCCTGCAGTGAGTGCTCCTTGATGCAGTGTGTTATTGGCTTCATGGGGAGAAAAGAAAAGCTCTCTTTCAGGAAAAAGATAGCATCTTCTTTGTCTATTATTTGATATTTCTTTTTTTAAAATCATGGACTGTTCCTTTTGGGAAATCCAGAGTATAGTGTTGTGAACAGAATCAACACAAAATGACTCCATTTTCATCATTGTGATGATCATTTCTCCATTGCTTTGGAAAAGTAGGAACTACAGCTTTAAACTTTTAACTCTTTAATTTAGGAGCTATATTAGATTTTCAACAAAAATGAGAAATTTTAAGGAAATCAAGACCTCCCAAGCAGCCAAGTGCTCTCATTCTCCTTTCCAAGAAAAGAAAGAGAAGCTTTAAAGGGCTCCTTGGTAGAAACTTTGAGTATCAAAATAAAGGAATGGAAATGGAGGCTGTTACACCTCACTTTTTCTTACTACCACTCCCCCCCCCAACCCCCCGCAGCTTGGGTATAGTAAAGGGTATAAAGAACAGTTTTGAGGGAATTCCCTGGTGGTCCAGTGGCTAAGACTGCATTTTCACTGCCAAGGCCCTGGGTTTGATCCCTAGTCAGGAAACTAAGATCCCACAAGCTGAGTAAACTCAGCCAAAGAAAAAAACATTTAAATGGCCATTTTGGTTTCTCAAGTACATAATCCCTGTATTAAAATATTATAGTTTCTGCCTGCTCTAATTGCTTACTATGAGACTAGAGCACCTACAGCCACTTATAACGGCACACATAAAAGATCTTGAACAAAGTGAGAAGTAGCATTGAAAGCCAGTGGAAAGTGGACTCTCCAGCACCCATCCTCAATATGTCAGATTCTCTCTTCCTCTTCCTCTTGGTGCTTCAGCAACAATAGCTTCCTTTCACTTCCTTTTACCTCAGTTAATTTCCCCATGCTGCTCTTTCTGGTTGAATATTTGCTATTCCTCTTTACCTTGTTAACTCTACCTATCATGCACATTTCTTCCTTGATTACTCCAGGAAGTCCTCCTTGATTACTCTACGCTACCATAGATCAGATCTCTATGTGATGAGGGACTGGGGCTTGCCAACAATCAAATGAGTGAGCTTAGAAGTGGATCATGTATGGATGTGAGAGTTGGACTGTGAAGAAAGCTGAGCACCGAAGAATTGATGCTTTTGAATTGTGGTGTTGGAGAAGACTCTTGAGAGTCCCTTGGACTGCAAGGAGATCCAACCAGTCCATCCTAAAGGAGATCAGTCCTGGGTGTTCATTGGAAGGACTGACACTGAAGCTGAAAGTCCAATACTTTGGCCACCTGATGCGAAGAGCTGACTCCTTGGAAAAGACCCTGATGCTGGGAAAGATTGAGGGCAGGAGGAGAAGGGGACAACAGAGGATGAGATGGTTGGATGGCATCACTGACTCAATGGACATGAGTTTGGGTGAACGCCAGGAGTTGGTGATGGACAGGGAGGCCTGGCATGCTCCGGTTCATGGGGTTGCATAGAGTCGGACGTGACTGAGTGACTGAACTGACTGAGAAGTGGATCTCCCCATCGTTGAGCACTCAGATGAGATTGTAGAACCACATCTGCATTCCTGACTCACAGAAACAGGTATGTTTTAAGCCACTGATTTTGGGGGTAATTTGTTATGTAACAATATATAACCAATACCTTATTGTCTCATTGTCATAAGATGGCTGCTTTACCTATACGGCCTCAAGGTGATGCTCCAGAGAGTAAGAAAAGTGTGAAAGGCAAAGGACAAAGAGGTTTTTCTGGACAAGAATTGCTTCACTTTTATCAGGAACTCAGAGCCTTTCCAAAAATCCCACTCAGTGGACTTTGGTTTATATCTTATTGGCCAGCAATAACACCACATGACCCATTCCTACTTAGAAGATGGCTAGAGAGAAGGGGGGAACCTGGATAGAGTTTGCATCAGTCAACTGTCAGTGTGTGCCAAAAACCCCACAGAGATAAAGACCTCTTCCTTACTCACACCAACCAAGTGCCCTTTTGGGGAGAGTTTCCTAAAAAGGACCTAGTCAAATGAAATTTTCAGAAAACTCCTCAAGGCCAGGATTACAGGACCTGGGTTCCCAATTCATGCCCTACACCATTCTCCAAGGAAAACTGAGGTACTTTCTTCCTCTGTTACTTCTGTTCCTCCATTTCTTTGTATTACAAGTTTGAGAGTCATCCTGGAAACGTCCATGGCCGCTGCTCTCCACCAACAAAATAGCTCCTTAAGTTTTACTAACACTATGGCCTTCATATTTTTAAAATTCCTCTCCACTACTGTCCATCCTCTCCCCATGCCTCAGGTCTTAATACCTGAGGTGTTTTACTGGTCCAATCATTATCAACTTCAAATATAATCCTGTTAATTCCCCAAAATAAAACCTCTACTGCCCCACTGCACTCAGGAAGAAGCCCAAACTCCCTCCCATGGTAGCAAAGACCCTGTCTGCACAGCTGGATATGATCTACATCACCAGTCTTAATTCTGTCTTGCACTTGGTGTGCTCACAACACCAAGCTACTGACTTCTCTGCCTTTGCTTACTCTGTCTCATCTGCCTGGTGGTTTCTCACCTCTGATTGGGCAACTCCACCTGACTTCCTTCAGTTCAGTTGCTCAGTCATGTCCGACTCTTTGCGACCCCACGAACCACAGCACACCAGGCCTCCCTGTCCATCACCAACTCCTGGAGTTTACCCAAACTCCTGTCCATCAAGTCGGTGATGCCATCCAGCCATCTCATCCTCGGTCGTCCCCTTCTCCTCCTGCCCCCAATCCCTCCCAGCATTAGGGACTTTTCCAAGGAGTCAACTCTTCTTGTGAGGTGGCCTAAGTATTGGAGTTTTAGCTTCAGCATCAGTCCTTCCAATGAACACCCAGGACTGATCTCCTTTAGGATGCACTGTTTGGATCTCCTTGCAGTCCAAGAGACTCTCAAGAGTCTTCTCCAACACCACAGTTCAAAACCATCAATTCTTCGGTGCTCAGCTTTCTTCACAGTCCAACTCTCACATCCATACATGAACACTGGAAAAACCATAGCCTTGACTAGACGGACCTTTGTTGGCAAAGTAATATCTCTGTTTTTTAATATGTTATCTAAGTTGGTCATAACTTTCCTTCCAAGGAGTAAGCATCTTTTAATTTCATGGCTGCAATCACCATCTGCAGTGATTTTGGAGCCCAAAAAAGTAAAGTCTGACACTGTTTCCACTGTTTCCCCTGTTTCCCCATCTATTTCCCATGAAGTGATGGGACTGGATGCCATGATCTTCGTTTTCTGAATGTTGAGCTTTAAGCCAACTTTTTCACTCTCCTCTTTCACTTTCATCAAGAGGCTTTTTAGTTCCTCTTCATTTTCTGTCATAAGGGTGGTGTCATCTGCATATCTGAGGTTATTGAGATTTCTCCCAGCAATCTTGATTCCAGCTTGTGCTTCCTCCAGCCCAGTGTTTCTCATGATGTACTCTGCATACAAGGTAAATAAGCAGGGTGACAATATACAGCCTTGATGTACTCCTTTTCCTATTTGGAACCAGTCTGTTGTCCCATGTCCAGTTCTAACTGTTGCTTCCTGATCTGCATACAGGTTTCTCAAGAGGCAGGTCAGGTGGTCTGGTATTCCCATCTCTTTCAGAATTTTCCAGTTTGTTGTGATCCACACAGTCAAAGGCTTTAGCATAGTCAATAAAGCAGAAATAGATATTTTTCTGGAACTCTCTTGCTTTTTCGATGATCCAGCAGGTGTTGGCAATTTGATCTTGGGGATTCAGTACTGGAGATAACTCTACTAGAAAGCCTTTCAGGAACACCAACTCCCTTGACAGTGTCAGTTGACCTCCTCAGTAACTGTGTACAAATCCTTTTCTCTTTTGCAGGGGTGGAGGAGTGGGTGGGGGGTGAGGGGTTGTCCTATGTCATATTAGGTTAACCTAGTAGACAATTCACATTAATACAATACTATATGGAATATGTCTCCCTCCTCTTCCTGCCCTCCACTTCCTTTTCTAGTCTCTTAATATATATGTAACCATAAATACATTTTCATGTTATTTTCCACAATCTTAAACAAGGTGTAGAGTACTTTGCTCTTCCAATTAATACTATTTTAGAGATCATTATATCACTTCATATAGAACTATCATTCTTTCGAAAACTGCAATGATAATTCTGATGTGTGCATACCTAAATTTGCTCAGGCAATTTGTTGGTAGACACCTGGGCTGTTTTTGATTAAGCTGTGCTGCGAAGTGCAACATCTTGGCACAAATGCATTTGAGCACAGCTGAAGAATATATTTTAAATTCTTAGGGAAAATATCTTTTCAAATTCTTAGGGATGTGATTGCAAGATCAAAGGCGAGGTGAATTTTAAATTTTGATATTGTAGTCAACCGAATTACTCCTCCCAACAACTCATTTCCCCTGTATTCGAACGTTAGGCCCTCTACACCTCTAAACTACGTGTTTGAGGACAGGCACCCCCCAGTATTCAAATTTGTCTAGCCGATTTGGCCCTCAATACATATTTGACTTAACGAATTTCATACCTCCCGGTGAAGAGCTCAAGGCTGGCATCTAGCCGACTCATCAGCTGTCTATTATAATTTATCAATGATTAGACTTGCTAACATTTACTGAAGTCTATCAAACGTCGGTATCTGTACGAAAAGTCCTACCTCCCACCTGCTTTTTCACTCTCACCTTCTTCCTCCGGGGAAGGGGGCGTGCTCAGCACCAGGACCCGCCCTTTCTGTACTTTCGTTGGTGGAGCCCGACGCCCGTTACTGCCGAATCCCGGCTAAGCCACGCCCCCACGCCGTTCATCCGGCCGAGAGAAGGCGTGTCCATTGTCCCGTCGGAAAATCCATGCTGTGTCTTCTCGTGAGAATCGAGACCCGCTGGAGGACTGGAGCCGTGTGGGTGGAAGCGTGCTTCGCAGTTCCTTGGAGCCGGCGCCCGCCGCGCCCCGCCTCCTCGATCCGCAGGCTCTGCTCGAGTTCGCGAACGCGCGCGCGCACCCGTCAGAGCCTCGGTTTGGCCAGCGGGGGCCGCGCGGGCAGAGGCTGGGCTGCTGAGGTACGAGGGGCGGAGTCCGAACCGCCGCCACCGCCGCCGCCACTGCTGCTGCCGCCGCCGCCGCCTGAGAGAAGCATGTCTGCAACTCGAGCGAAGAAAGTGAAGATGGCTACCAAATCATGCCCCGAGTGCGACCAACAGGTGGGCGTCGGGGGCCGGGCACAGAACACGCGGGCCAGCGGGGCGGGTGCGCGCGGGCAGGGGCCGTTGCCTGTGGCCGTTGGCTGTGGAGAGGCCGCCTCGCCGGGGTCCCCGCGGCCGAGCGAGGGGGCCAGCCCTCGGGCTCTGTGGCCACCGCGGGAGCCCCGAACCGGCCCGGCCGAGCCGAGGGCTTGCCGCGGAAGCGCCCGGAGCCGCGGCCCGGCCGGTGTCCACCTGGCGGCGGTCAGACGGGCGAGTGTCGTGCCCTGGGGCTGGGCGTGAGAGGGGGCGTGCGTTTATCCTGAGCAGACGGGGCGACCTGTCCGGAGGCTCCTCGAGTCGCCTGGCCGGCTCCGGTGACAGCAGCAGGAGTGTGGGGCAGCGGCCCAAGTGGACGAGAACCGTCCCTCAGCCCCCTCCTGCCCCGACGAGAGTGCCTGACGTGCGAACTCCCAAGTCAGGGCTCCTGGCTCCCAAATCCCCCTCCTGCCACTCAGGGTTGCTTTGTTCCCATTTCAGATGTGGACGGTGGACCCCCCAAACTGTCCCCCTGCCACCTGGGCGGATGCTTAAATGTGACAGTAAGGCCCACAGTGTAATAGTTATAAGTTTTGGCGAAATATGGAGTTTTTTTCTCTTAAAACATTATTTTTGCCATAAATAATCGTGAGTCTTTTCTGTACATTGTTTTAAATGGAATATAATTGAATTACGTCCCCATTGAAGCCCTTTCTTTCTGGGCGCTCCTCACGTTCCCCTAACCCGCCGCGGTATCCACTGTTAAAAATTTAGGATTTCTGCTTCTAGATCTTCTAAAAAATATGTATGTGGTTTTATGAATTTTAAATGACTGCTTTCCACACAGAATTAATGGTGTCATAGCTGTAATGTTTTAAATCTCATTTACTCTTTTAGTTTAAGAGTGCCTCATTTTTCACCCGTTCCTCTAAAACCTTATAATCTAATGAGTTAAAACTCTCAGTTAAAAGCATTAGTAAGGGCCCTTGTTTCACGCCAACATGCTGATCTGGGTGTGTTTTTTCCTTTTCCACTGGGAGAATTTTTTCAAAATGACTACCTCTCTCCTCCCCCTTTCTTTTTCTTTCTCTCTTTTTAAAATGAGTAATAATTTGAAATGGCTGAAGATTCTTTTAATAAGCTGATTTTAGAGCATTCTTTAAGGAGCAAGCTTAAAGATTGAGCAAATCTTTTAACAGAAAATGTTACATGTTTTATTCAGTATCTTTTATGGGCAATGGTAGAGATACTGATTAGAGGAAGGCTGTGCAAGGAGAATTATGGTTTATTGACTTTATGAATTTATTGAGTATGCATTTTAAAAACAATTTAGCCATGTTTGCCAAACCAAAGTTAAATTTCCATTCTTAACATTGAACTAAATTTGTTAAATTCTGAAAAAATTGGGCTTCTTTATTTAAGTCTCCTTGTCGAAGATTATTTCAATATTTAAATCATTTCCATTTGTTCCAATTGTGCAGAAATGTAAGGTTTACATGGTATGCATTATGCATTCCAGTGTCTTTAGGGCATCAATTAGTGTGAGTCATGACCTTGCAGTACTTGGCATGAAGTAACCTTAACCTGTTTTGAATATCCTGGTTGAAGAAAGAGGAAAGGATTGTAAACTTGTAGGAGTCTTTGTATCTGTTCATCAGAACCTGATCAGCATTTTATTTGGCAATACTGTATTTCATTTTGTTGTTAACACACACAACCCCTCTTCCAGCTCCTATAACAAAATACTGTAGACTGGGTGGCTCAAACAGCAGTAATTTATTTTGTCACAGGCTGGAAGCCCCAAGATCCTGGCAGAAAAGAGAGCTTTCTGACAGCTCTTCTAAGGACACTAATGCCATCATGAGGGCCCCACCCTCATGAACTCATCTAAACCTAATTATCTCATCTCCAAAAACCATTACATTGAGGAGTTGGGGCTTTAACAGATGAATTTATTGCTGGGATGTTTTTGGCAGGGTGGGGACACAATTCATTGCATAGCAAGCTACAACATAATTTAAAATGTTAGTTTGTGTTGTCCTTTATTCTGAATACTTAAGATAACGTAAATGATGACTAATTCAAACTTTTGGTTATTCTTAAAAGTAATTTGTCTTTTATTGAAAGTAACTCAATAGAAGAAAATAAGATTAATTTTAGCTTTCTAATTATTTGAAAGTATAGATTTCTTATAAATGAGAAAAATTACAACCTCAAAAGCCATTTTAAAAAAACTAAAAAAAAAACAAAAAACTACTGTTATTCTAAGTTGCCTGGTGAACATTAAATTACAATTTAGATACAGCTTATAAGCATACATGTAAAATCTTTTTAAAGTTTGAGGAAGTTGCCTCAGCCAAGTAGATTTACATGTGTTCTGTATGTGTAAGTTTAAAAATGGGTACAGAGATCAGTAAACAAGAAAGACCTAGATTTTCAGTTGCTTTATAACATCCCCTTTTACATGCCTCTATTGAAAATAAAGTTCTGAAACATCCAAACCACAATACTTTTCATTTTCAACGGGTTTCACATCCACTAATTCAAATTACTGAGCCATTTTGAGTATAGTAGTAGTCAAGATCCTTATTTTTCTGGTGTCTTTGGTGTATGTTTCTGTTTTTGCGTTTTTGTTTTCTTCTTTATTAGATCAGCTTTTCCCCCTTTTTTTGGAAAAAAATTTTACAAAATTTTATGTGACCTTTAGCAAATATGTCTGCTATAGGTAACTTTCCCCTTAGCAACAAAGAATATAAATGTATGCTCCATAAAATGGTTATTTTTTTGAGCTTTTTTAAATCAGTGAAATAATATAGGGCCAGGATTTTGTTTTTTGCAGGTTTTTTTAGAGCTTGTCTTCTAAAACATGTGCAAACAATCCAAATACCTGTTTTTCAAGGAATAAATTGATTCACAAGCCATCAGTAAACAAAACTTTTAAGTTTTTTTCTTCCATTTTAAAATCCTGAAAGTATAGCATTAGAACTTTCATTACTGTTGTTTTTGGCATTACAACTGAAATTTAAAGGAAGTTTAGATTTTTTTTAAAAAAAATCTAAATTATACAATAATTTAAAGAGACTAATATTACTGAAGTTGGCCACCCTGCTTAACAATTCTTTTTACAGGATCTGTATTGTGGTGGTGGTTAGTTGGCTTTTTTCCAGGGTTGGTGTGAGCGAAAGGAACTTTCCATTTTCAAAAGGCCCTTAGGGTGATTTAGCTCAGGCACCTAAATGTTCTTGCACATAAGATGCTTTCATTAAGGGATGTAAATCAGCCTATCGATTGCGTTAGTCATCTGAAAGCCAAATGTTACATTTCTCATCTAACTGTAGCACTCTGTTAATTCTGGATTGGATTGATGTATTTTTTGTGTATAAGACACAGAATTAAATTTCAATTTGTTGAGTTTCAGTAGCTGAAAGAAAATGGCTGTTCAGTAGCAAAGGATCTGTTGAATAAGAACATCATGTTCTGTTGTTTTTTGGGTAGCATTAACTTAAAACTATTTATATTACTTCTATGCCCTTAATGATGTGTTTAAGTGTAAAGGAAATGAGTCAGTACCTTTGAGCTTGGTTTCTATGAAGATGTGAAATTTTAAAATGACAAAACTTACCTATTTTAGGCATATTTCTCACTAATAAGAAATGTAACATTACATTTTCTGCTATTTTTTGAAAGGATCTCATTATATTCTTGATAAAGGAACCTGTTAGACATACTGGAGTTTGATTATTTTTATAGCATTCATTGTTATTTTTCATGAATACACAACAAGTTCTTTCTTTAGTATTTTTACTGCAAAGAAAAGGATTCTCCCAAAATTATGATTTAGCTTATTTAGATCAAATATTTATATTCTATAATATGAGGCATTTCGTACATAAATGGATGAAAGCTTTATAATCATAATTAAACTTTTACAACAAATGGAATTTATCTTACAAACCAGAATTGTAATTACTATTTTGTGAGTACTTTTTTGTTGAGATTAATTTCTGGTTCTTAGTGAATGTGTCCCCAGTCCAAGGAACATTAAGGTTAATATTAGTGAAACAATTGTAGAGGAAAATCTAAAACTTTTTTTCAGTAACATTTGACTTAAAAAAATATTTATATGAAATGGAGAAAGGACCCTCTTGTAAAAATATTTTATAGATTTTGAAACAGAAGCCTGGAGAATTTAAGTGTTTTATCAAACTTCCTTCCTGGACCTGAGATTATAAAATCCTAGATCTCAACTCCTGCTTTGTCCTACATTCTCTGTTGTTTATACTGCACTTTGGCCCCTCAAACTGGTTGTTGTAAACTATTTTGTTTTCGTGTCAGTAGTAATTGGTATCTTACCCTCTCATGTTTTCAGTTCTTTACCCTCTGAAATGTCTTACAGATCTGCCTTTTCTCTGTTTCCAGTCTCATTATTCCAGTGGGGCCCTCAAAATGTTATGCTGGGATTACTTTAATGACTTCCCAACCATGCCCTCCAACTTATTCTATTATCAACTGCTATCAAACTAATATTTTAGGAAATGCTACCTTTTTTCCAATATATTTTCCTTGGCTCTGATCCTGTTGTGGTTTTCTGTTGTTCACTTACATCAGCACACTTTTATCATGTATTTGCTATAGTCTTAGTGTTGTAATGCATTAGTAGAATGTGAAGATGTAGAGGACCCAATACCCATCTCATCATTTATTATAAGGAGGCGGGGTTTAAATAAACCCATGATTCCTACTTCAAGTAATTCATCATTCAGCTCAGGAAACTAAATAAACACTGAGAAGTTTAACAACAGAAAAGTAGTAATAATAAATTGTGTTGTTTTTTTTTTTTGTCTGTAGGTTCCTGTTGCATGTAAATCATGTCCCTGTGGTTACATATTTATTAGCAGAAAACTTTTAAATGCAAAACACCCAGAAAAAGCACCATCTTCTACAGGTAATTGTGAGAGTTTACCATATTTTTAGCTTTTCGATGTAGAAATTTTAAATTAGTTTTTGTGAATTTACTATTCAATTTTTGTTGAATTTAAATAAAATCTATTGAAGTATGTGTTTGGTTTTTACTAGCTATTGGAAATCAGCTTTATGACATTAATATGCCATTCATTCTATTTAAATGTTAATTCACCAGTGCTGGTAAGCTTGTGACAGATTTTCTATTTTTTGCTTTTGGAGGATGGAAAGCCATTGAAGGGCTTAGGGAGTGACCTAATCTGATTTAATAAAAATTTTTTTTTAATGTTTAATAAAGGTATAATTGACATTCAATAAATTGCACATATTTGAAGTATATCTTTGATAAGTTTTGTTTACACTAATCAGTCACCACAATCAAGATAATGAACATGTCCATCATTCCCATAAGTTTTCTAGTTCCCCTCTGTGATCTCTCCATCTTATTTCCCCTTCCCTCAGATAACCACTGATCTGCTGTTACTGTTTTAGAACTTTGTATTATATAAATGGAATCATATAGTATGTACTCATTTGCCTGGCTTCTTTCACTGAGCATAATTTAAGATTTAGCCATATTGTTATATATAAGAATTCGTTCCTTTTTATTGTTTAGTTTTAATAGTATTCTTTGTGTGGATATGCCACAATTTGTTTACCTGTTTACTGCTTGATAAACATTTGGTTTTTCCCCTCATAATGCTGGTAAAATTTGTAACAACGTTAAAGTAATATTTTTTAAACTGGTGGCTGAAAAATATACAACCTGATTTTGATGTGAATATAATTTTTGGACACATTGATTATTCTTTGTTATTCCCTGATATAGAATATATAAAAAAATTTTTTTGTTTGAATTTTATCTTCCCATTAATATAGACAGATTGGGTGTATTCAGTGGATATATTTATTAAAAATTAAATTTTTTCATCTTTGATAAAATAGAAAAACTTTGTATGTTTTTGAACCCCAAATAAGAGTAGACTGATTACAGATGTATATGTGAGCACCTGCTGTATACTAGGCACTGTCTAAGCCTTGGGTCTAAAGTAATGAATCAATCTACTCTCAAGGCAGGTTCACTTCTGTCATAGATCTTACTACATTCCTGTGGGCAGGAAATAGAGAACAAATAGGGAGAATATCAACTTGTAATAAATGCCTTGTTAGGAATTAAAACAGAGTGCTGTGGTGTGTGATTGTTAAGACTGCTTTTGACTTAGTGATTGGGGGCTTTTCTGTTCTGTTCAGTTCAGTTCAGTTGCTCAGTTGTGTCTGACTCTTTGTGATCCCATGGACTGTAGCACACCAAGCTTCCCTGTCCATCACCAACTCCTGGAGCCCACTCAAACTTATGTTCATAGTGTCGGTGATGCCATCCAACCATCTCATCTTTTGTTGTCCCCTTCTCCTCCCACCTTCAGTCTTTCCCAGCATCAGGGTCTTTTCCAATGAGTTGGTTCTTTGCATCAGGTGGCCAAAGTATTGGAGTTTCAGCTTCAGCATCAGTCCTTGCAATGAATATTCAGGACCAATTTCCTTTAGGATTCACAGATTGGATCTCCTTGTTGTCCAAGGGACTCTCAAGAGTCTTCTGCAACACCACATTTCAAAAGCATCAGTTCTTCTGTTCTCAGCTTTGTTTATAGTCCAGCTCTCATATCCATACAAAGTTTCTCACTGTTCCCATTGCTTCCCCATCTGTTTGCCATGAAGTGATGGGACCAGATGCCATGATCTTAATTTTCTGAATGTTGAGTTTTAAGCCAACTTTTTCACTCTCCTCTTTCATTTTCATCAAGAGGCTCTTTAGTTCTTCTTTGCTTTCTGCCATAAGGGTGGTGTCATCTGCGTATCTGAGGTTATTGATATTTCTCCTGGCAATCTTGGTTCCAGCTTGTGCTTCATCCAGCCCAGCATTTCGCATGATGTACTCTGTATATAAGTTAAATAAGCAGAGTGACGATAATAGGGCTTCTCTGAGAGATGACATTTTAAGTTGAGACTGAATAGGAACATGACAGGGGGGTAGTAGCCATGAAGAAGATCATTCTTGACAGAAATTGCAAATGCAAAAATTCTAAGGTTGTTAAAAATTTGATGTATTTTAGGAACAGAAGACCCACTCCAGTGTTCTTGCCTGGAGAATCCGAGGGACGGGGGAGCCTGGTGGGCTACCGTCTATGGGGTCGCACAGAGTCGGACACGACTGAAGCGACTTAGCAGCAGGAACAGAAGGGCCTATGTGGTTGCAATGTAGACAGTAAAACCAGGAGAGTGTTTGAGATGAAGTCAGAGGGATAAGCAAGGGCCAGATTATTTAAGGCTTTTAAACTAAAGTAAGATTTTGGTTTTTGTTCTTACCATGTGAGAAGAAATTATCCCTGGGTGGTGGGATGAGGTTAGGGGATGGTGACATGCTTTGCTTTGCCTTTTAGAAAGATCATTCTGACTACTATCTAGAGAATAGTTTGTGGGGTTGCAAGATGGAAGTGAGCTCTTGAAGTATGTTAACTGAGTAAGGGAGCCGGGTTAGACAAAAGAATAGTTATAGTAGGAGATGATTCAAGGATTATTTATATTTATGTCTGTGGGAGGCCTGTTTATCCCAAGTCTATGGAGAGATGGGCAGAAAGTTTTTTTTTTTAAGACTATTTCCTTCCTTCATTTTTTAATAATTATATTTATTTTTAATTGATTTAGTGATTGCTTTACAATATTGGTTTGATTTCTGTCAAACAGCAAGATGAATTAACCATAGGTATATATATATTCCCTCCCTCTTGAACCTCCTTCCCACCCTTTCCCACCCCTCTAGGTTATGACAGAGCCCCAGTTTGAGTTCCCCGAGTCACAGCAAATTTCCGTTGGCTATTTATTTTACATATGTTAGTATATATGCTTCCATGCTACTCTCTCTATTCATCTCACCCTCTCCTTCCTTTCCCCGCCCTTGTCCATAAGTCTGTTCTCTATGTCTGGGTCTCCATTATAGCCGTGCAAATAGTTTCATCAGTACCGTCTTTCTGGATTCCATATATATGCATTAATATATGATATTTGTTTTTCTGCTTCAGACTTACTTCACTCTGTATAATAGGTTCATCCACCTCATTAGAACTGACTCAAATGCATTCCTTTTTATGGCTGAGAAGTATTCCATTGTATATATGTACCACAGCTTCTTTGTTCATTCATCTGTTGTTGGACATCTGTTGTGTCCTAGCTATTGTAAATAGTGCTACAATGAACATTGAAATACATGTGTTTTTTTTTAGTGTTGGTTTCCTCAGGGTATATGCCTAGAAGTGGTAATTGCTGGGTCGTGTGGTAGTTTTATTCCTAGTTTTTTAAGAAATCAACATACTGTTTTCAGAAAGTTGTTTTAATTCCATTTCTGCCTTTGAGTTTGCTCCTTTTCAACATGATAATGGGTTTACTACTAATGCATTAGTTCTTAAAGACTGTTGCTGGATTGGGTTATACAGGAGTCATCTAGAGAGCTTGTTAAAAATCGATTCCTGGTTCTGACTTCCTAAGAGTTTGATTCAAGGAATGGAAACTCTGGAATGATTCACTCTGTAGATTTTCTGGGGAGGCATGCAACTCATTTCTGAGTCTCCAAAATGAGTAAGACATGGTCCATGCTTGTTAGTGGAACAAGTATGTTTATTTTATTTTTATTGTACAAATATCTTTGAGATCCTTCTGTATACCAGTTATTCAGGTGAGAAGTGAGGTAAGGTGGAGACCTAATGAGGACAGTGGAAAGGGTCAGATACTCCAAGTGTTAAGAAGTTAGAACCAGTTGAAGGAGAGGGAAGGCTTTAGAATGACTCCCAGATTTCTTCCTGGGATTAGTGGCTAGAAAGGGAAGACAAGTTTTGAGGGAAAGATGAAGAAACTAGATTTGGATATAGTTGTGAAATACCATCTATGTAAATTTTTTTTTTTCCCCAGTTGGAGATACAATCTGAGAGTAGCTTAGGGAGTAGCCTTAGCTAGAGATAAAGGTTTCAAATAATCATGGTTGTTGAGATCATGGGAATGGGTGAGCTAGTTCTACAGTCTATAGGGAAGGAAGAGAACTCTGGCAGACTCCAGTGTTTATGGGTAGAAGTAGGTAGGGAGTTCCTGTCAACTGAGAAAAAATGTTAGCTGTAGGAGAACAGCCAACAGTGGTTTTTACATAAGTCTGGTGATAAGTGAGAAGTAATTCATTATTATTTTACATTTGGCATTTCCTAAGATTCTGTTGTTTAATAAATTAGAATAGCCTTGTGGCCTTGAAGTACAGATGAAACATTGAAGCCTAGGAATCCTAGGGAGGAGGAAGAAGAACCAGCAAAATAAAGAGAAGGAATAGAAAGGACAAAGAAATATCAGAGAGACTTTGCTATCTAATAGGCAAGTTGGGCCATGGTTACAAAATGAAGCAGGGCAAAGGCTAACAGTTTTGCCAAGAGAACACACTGCTCATAGCAAACACCCTCTTCCAACAATAATAAGAGACGACCCTACACATGGATGTCACCAGATGGTCAGTACTGAAATCACATTGATTATATTCTTTGCAGCTGCAGATGGAGAAGCTCTGTAGTCAGCAAAAACAGGACTGGGAGCTGACTGTGGCTCGATCATGAACTCCTTATTGCCAAATTCAGACTTAAGTTGGGAAAACCACTAGACCATTCAGGTATGACTTAAATCCCTTATGTTTGTACAGTTGAAGTGACAAATAGATTCAAGAGATTAGATCTGATAGAGTGCCAGAAGAACTATGAACAGAGCTTTGTAACATTGTACAGGAGGTGGCGGTCAAAACCATCCTCAACAAAAAGAAATGGAAAAGGCATAATGGTCGTCTGAGGACACCTTACAAATAGCTGAGAAAAGAAGAGAAGTGAAAGGCAAAGGAGAAAAGGAAAGATATATGCATCTAAATGCAGAGTTGCAAAGAATAGCAAGGAGAGATAAGAACGCTTTCTTAAGTGAACAATGCAAAGAAGTAGAGGAAAACAATAGAATGGGAATGACTAGAGATCTCTTCAAAAAAATTAGAGATACCAAGGGAACATTTCATGCAAAGATAGGACATGATAAAGGACAGAAATGCTATGGACCTTACAGAAGCAGAAGATATTAAGAAGAGGTGGCAGGAGTACACAGAAGAAGTATACAAAAGAGATCTTAATGACCCTGACAACCATGATGGTGTGATCACTCACTGAGACCCAGACATCCTGAAGTGTGAGTGAAGTCAGGTGGGCCTTAGGAAGCATTACTATAAACAAAGCTAGTGGAAGTGATGGAATTCCAGCTGAGCTATTTCAGACCCTAAAAGATGATGCTGTGAAAGTACTGCACTCAATATGCCAGCAAATTTCAAAAACATAGCGGTGGCTACAGGACTAGAAAAGGTCACTTTTCATTCCAGTTCCAAAGAAGGGCAATGCCAAAGAATGTTCAAACTACCATACAGTTGCACTCATTTCACAAGGTAGTTTTCAAAATCTTTCAAGCTAGGCTTCAACAGTTCGTGGACTGAGAACTTCCAGATGTATAAGCTTTATTTAGAAAAGGCAGATGCTTTCCAATTTTTGTGCTAGAGAAGACTTGAGAATCCCTTGGACTGCAAGGAGATCAAATCAGTCAATCCTAAAGGAAATGAACTCTGAATATTCATTTGAAGGACTCATACAGAAGCTCCAACACTTTGACCACCTGATTCAGAGAGCCGACTCAGAAGAAACCCTGGTGCTCGAAAAGATTGAAGGCAGGAGGAGAAGCGGGGGACAGAGGATGAGATGATTGGATGGCATCACTGACTCAGTGGAGGTGAGTTTGAGCAAGCTCTGGGAGATAGTGAAGGACAGGGAAACCTGATGTGCTGCAGTACATGGGGTTGCAAAGAGTCGGACATGACTGAGCAGCTGAACAAGCTGTGCTATAGAACCAAAGGAAGAAAGGGTTTTAAGAAGGGCTGTTGTTTAGTCCATAAGTTGTGTCCAACTCTTTGCGACCCCTTGGACTGTATAGCCCACCAGGCTCCTCTATCTGTGGCATTTCACAGGCAAGAATCTTGGAGTGGGTTGCCATTTCCTCCTCCAGGGATCAAACCCATATCTCCTTCATTTAACAGGGAGATTCTTTATCACTGAGCCACCAGGGAAGCCCTTAAGGACTAACAATACTCAGATCCTGGAAATCAGTTTGGTACAGTACAGACATGAGCTATATGTTGTTACATGGAAGATCTGGCTTCAGATTCAGATTCTAGTTTGGTAAGTGTAACAGATTAACCCTCCATGAGGAGCTGCTGTTTACTTGTACATACACAGATTTATAGTACTGACCTTAGAGGACTGAAGTGTAGATGAAGTGCATATGAAAATGTCTAATGTAAAGAACTACCACACAATTGCACTCATCTCACATGCTAGTAAAGTAATGCTCAAAATTCTCCAAGCCAGGCTTCAACAGTATGTGAACTGTGAACTTCCTGATGTTCAAGCTGAATTTAGAAAAGGCAGAGGAACCAGAGATCAAATTGCCAATATCTGCTGGATCATCGAAAAAGCAAGAGAGTTCCAGAAAAACATCTATTTCTGCTTTATTGACTATGCCAAAGCCTTTGACTGTGTGGATCACAATAAACTGTGGAAAATTCTGAAAGAGATGGGAATACCAGACCACCTGACCTGCTCATTGAGAAATCTGTATGCAGGTCAGGAAGCAACTGTTAGCAACAGTTGTTCCATGTATGCAGGACATGGAACAACAGACTGGTTCCAAATAGGAAAAGGAGTACGTCAAGGCTGTATATTGTCATCCTGCTTATTTAACTTTTATGTAGAGTACAGTATGAGAAACACTGGGTTGGAGGAAGCACAAGCTGGAATCAAGATTGCTGGGAGAAATATCAATAACCTCAGATATGCAGATGATACCACCCTTATGGCAAGAAGAAAAGAAGAACTAAAGAGCCTCTTGATGAAAGTGCAAGAGGAGAGTGAAAAAGTTGGCTTAAAACTCAACATTCAGAAAACTAAGATCATGGCATCCAGTCCCATCACTTCATGGCAAATAGATGGGGAAACAATGTCAGACTTTACTTTTTTGGGCTCCAAAATCACTGCAGATGGTGACTGCAGCCATGAAATTAAAAGACGCTTACTCCTTGGAAGGAAAGTTATGACCAACCTAGACAGCCTTAAAAAGCAGAGACATTACTTTGCCACGAAAGGTCTATCTAGTCAAAGCTATGGTTTTTCCAGTAGTCATGTATGGATGTGAGAGTTGGACTATATAGAAAGTTGAGTATTGAAGAATTGATGCTTTTGAACTGTGGTGTTGGAGAAGACCCTTGAGAGTCCCTTGGACTGCGAGGAGATCAAACCAGTGCATCCTAAAGGAAATCAGTCCTGAGTGTTCTTTGGAAGGACTGATGTTGAAGCTGAAGCTCCAATACTTTGGCCACCTGATATGAAGAACTGACTCATATGAAAAGACCCTGATGCTGGGAAGGACTGAAGGCAGGAGGAGAAGGAGACAACAGAGGATGAGTTGGTTGGATGACATCACCGACTCAATGGATATGAGTTTGGGTAAACTCCGAGAGTTGGTGATGGACAGGGAGATCTGACGAGCTGCAGTCCATGGGGTCGCAAAGAGTAGGACATGACTGATCAACTGAACTCAATGTAAAGAAAGCTTGATATGTTATAGGTACATAAATACTAATTTTTACAATTAAATTTCTTAAAAGTAAGATTGCCTTGACTAGTCCATTATGTATAGGGAATTGAGATGAGTATAATTTTTTAAAAAATCTCCCCAGTTTTATCAAGTTCTAATGAATGTTGTCAATAGGATCTAGAACATTTCAGTTTTAATTACCAGAGAATTTATAGGAGAAATGAAAATGGATAATATATACCTGTAAAGATAATACTGACAAGCAGTTTTTGGTGAGAATAAACTCAGTTTGTTCCAAATCTTTAAATTTGGTTTTCCACATGGGTGTTCTGGATGGTTTAGTGCATCAAGAGTGCTGTTTTGCACTTAATAGCAATGGATATACCTTTTTCCTTTATACATTTTTTGTTATAAAAACTGTAAAGAAAAAATAAACTCAAAAATCTAAATGAGATACTAGTTTATAGAGGACTTCTCTAAAGATAAGAAAAAGACTTAAAATAATAAGATATTGGGATAGCTCATTAATATTTAATTTCTCAGTGAGTACAAGCTTTAGGTTAAGTAACACCCTCCCCATTTTTTACTGGAGGAAGGAACAAAGGGATAGAAATATTAAACCCAATTTTTAAATTATTCTCTAAGTTCACAGGCAAAGGCTGATAAGTAAGCAAAATCTACAAATTGCATACTCACTTTTGTTAAGGAAGAAAAATGAAGAAATTATTATCACTAGTACCTTTTAGAAATCCAAAGTCATTCAACATTAATTCAATAGTAAGTTATCCTTAACTCTGAATTACTTGACGGTGAAGATTTGGTATTGTTATTTCAGAAAAATCATTCCTTACAATTTTATTCCTGATTTTAGGTCCACAGCAGAGCTGTCACTAAAATTTCTTTCCATTGTGCTACAAGGATAATCTCAATTTTTCTTATATACTTAAAAAAAAAACCCATGTGTTTTTATTTCTGGAACTAATTTTCTAAAAATTGTTTTAGACCTGAAAAAATTTTCATGAAAAATACATTATGGTATATTTCTTATCTTCCATTGGAGAGAGTACCTTTACTTTGTTGTTGTTCAGTAGCCTAGTCATGTCCGACTCTTTGCCACACATGGACTACAGCACACCAGGCCTTCCTGTCTCTCATGATCTCCTGGAGTTTGCCCAAGTTCATGTTCATTGCATCAGTGATGCTGTCCAGCCATCTCATTCTCTGACATACTCTTCTTCTGCCCTCAATCTTTCCCAATGAGGGAAAGATTTTTCCCTTGAGGGACTTTTCCAATGAGTTGTCTGTTCATGTCAGATGGCCAAAATACTGGAGCTTCAACTTCAGCATCATTTTTTCCAGTGAATATTCAGGGTTGATCTCCCTTAAGATTGACTGGTTTAATCTCCTTGCTGTCCAAGGGACTTCCAGGAGTCTTCTCCAGCACCACAGTTTGAAGGCATCAGTTCTTTGGCATTCTGCCTTCTTTACAGTCCAGCTCTGAGAACTTACATAACCACTGGGAAGACCATAGCCTTGATTATATGGACCTTTGTCAGCTGAGTAATGTCTCTGCTTTTCAACACACTGTCTAGGTTTGTCATTGCTTTCCTGCCAAGAAGCAATCATCTGATTTGTACTCACAAATCGCCTTTACTTTGTACTCACACTTATGTCATTGTCATTCTTCCTTGTTACTCAGTAAGTCCTTTTCATCTGAAGGCTCAAGTCTTCGGCTCAGGGAAATTTTTACCTATTTCTTTCCCCCCATTCTCTTTTCTTTCTGGCATGCTTATTGGATAATTGTTGTCATGATTGCCATCCACAGAAAACCTGGCTGACACTAGATTGGACAAATAGTTTACTTTTCCTTTAGTGAAGAAAAATGAAGTTGGCATTACAGTTGGTCCTCTGCATCTGTGGGTTTCCATGTTTGCAGGTTCACTCAACCATGGGTTGAAAGTATTCAGGGGAAAAAAATTCCAAAAAGTTTCAAAAAGCAAAACTTAAATTTGCTGTGCCCTGGTATTTACATAGCATTTATATTGTATTAGTTATTATATCTAGAAATCACAGACTATACAGGTAGATGTGTGTAGGTTTTGTGTAAATAATAGACCATTTATATAAGATACTTGAACATCTACAAATTTTGATATCTGTTGGGGGTTTTAAAACCCTCATTGATACCAGGGGACCACTGTACAGGACTGTTCAATGTTGTCCCCAAGGACCTAAGCTCTTCCCTTTCTTGAAAAGATGTGGCTTTCATGCTCATTGTTGTTCAGTCACTAAGTCGTGCCCAACTGTTTGCGATCCCATGGAATACAGCACACCAGACTCCTCTGTCCTTCACTATCTCCCAGAGTATGCTCAAATTCATGTCCCTTAAGTGGATGATGCTATCTAACCATCTCATCCTCTACTGCCTCCTTCTCTTTTTTTCTTCAATCTTTCCCAGCATCAGGGTCTTTTCCAGTGAGTTGGCAGGGTCTTTTCCAGTGAGTTACATCAGGTGGCCAAAGTATTGGAACTTCAGCTTTAGCATCAGTCCTTACAATGAATATTCCGGGTTAATTTCCTTTAGGATTAACTGGTTTGATCTGCTTGTAGTCCAGGGGACTCTTAAAGCACCACAGCTCAAAAGCATTAATTCTTTGACTCTTAACCTTCTTTATGGTCCATCTCTCACATCATAACTACTGGAAAAACTGTAGCTTTGACTATATGGGCCTTTGTTGGCAAAGTGATGTCTCTGCTTTTCAGTACCCTCTCTAGAGAAGGCAGTGGCACCCCACTCCAGTACTCTTGCCTGGAAAATCCCATGGGTGGAGGAGCCTGGTAGGCTGCAGTCCATGGGGTCGTGAAGAGTCAGACACAACTGAGTGACTTCACTTTCACTTTTCACTTTCATGCATTGGAGAAGGAAATGGCAACCCACTCCAGTGTTCTTGCCTGGAGAATCCCAGGGATGGGGGAGCCTGGTGGGCTGCCATCTATGGGGTCGCACAGAGTCGGACACGACTGAAGCGACTTAGCAGCAGCAGCAGATTTGCCATAGCTTTCCTTTCAAGGAGCAAGTATCTTTTAATTTCATGGCTGCAGTCACTGTCCACAGTGATTTGGAGCCCAAGAAAATAAAATATCACTGCTTCCACTTTTTCCCCTTGGATGTGCCATGAAGTGATGGAACTGGATACCATGATCTTAGTTTTTTGGATGTTGTGTTTCAAGCCAACTTCACTCTCCTCTTTCACCCTCATCAAGAAGTTCTTTACTTCCTCTTCATTTTCTGCCACTAGAGTGATATCATCTACATATCTGAGGTTGTTGATGTTTCTCCTGGCAACCTTGATTCCAATTTATGATTCATCCAGCCCAACATTTCACGTGATGTACTCCGCATATAAGTTAAAAAGCAGGGTGACAGTATACATCCTTGAGTACTCATTTCCCAATTTGGAACCAGTCCATGCTCATTGTTACAAAGTAATTGTTGTACATCTAGGCATCTCTTAAGTATTCTAAGCAGAAAGAAGAGAGACAGACACAGACGGAAGGACAAAGCAACCATGTGCTGTGCTTAGTTGCTCATTCGTGTCCGACTCTTTGCGACCTCATGGACTGTAGCCCACCAGGCTTCTCTGTTCATGGGGATTCTCCAGGCAAGAATGCTGGAGTGGGTTGTCATGCCCTCCTCCAAGGGATCTTCCCAACCTAGAGATCATACTCCTTAAAAAAAACATTAAAACTTTCTGGAAACCGTATCCAGTTCTACTTATATGTCATTGGTCAGAACTAAATTTCATGGCCTCTTCACTTGCAGGAGAATCTTTGAATGTGTATATTTTAACTGGGCACATTTCCCTCTTGACCAGAGCAGGATTCTATTCTTAAGGAAGAGGGGGAGAATGAATATTGGGTAAATAATTACACATTATATTATGATGAGTATCAGATTTCTTAGATCTTTCCTGTATTTCTCTTCCCTTATTGTCATATATTCTGTCTTTGTTTTGTTCCAAGAAATTTCAGTGTTTTCCTTCTCTTATAATGGACATGCCTGAATTCTGTGTTCAGACATGTCCATTATTTGTCTTTTTAAAATTTTTTTAAAAAATGTATCTTTTTGGCTGCATTGGGTCTTAGCTGTGGCACATAAGCTGCTCTCTATTTGTGATGTGCAGGCTTAGTTGTCCTGTGGCATGTGGAATTATAGTTCCTTGACACGGGATCGAACCTGGATCCCCTGCATTGGAAGGTGATTCTTAACCACTGAACCATCAGGGAACTCCCTATTTAACTTGTCTTTTGCGCTTTCTTATTAGCAGTTCATTTTTTTTTAAATTTCTTCTTTTTCATTGAATCTTATTTTTTCATATCTTTTATTGTAAAATTTAGTATATTAATCATTTTAAATTGTATAGGTTAGTGGCATTAAATACATTCATTATCATGTGCTTAATCTTCACCATTATCCTTTTCCAGAACTCTTTTCATCTTCCCCAACTCCATATACATGAAACAGTAATTCCTCATTTTCCTTCCATCCCCATATCATGCCCCAGACCACCTGTGTTCTTCCTGTGCCTGTGAATTTGAATTTGACTACTGTAGTTATCGTCTTACCTGGAATCATCCAATATTTGTCCTTTTGTGTCATGTAGCATAATGTCTTCAGAGTTTATCCATGTTGTAACATGTGTCAGAATTTCCTTCTTGAATACTATGTGAGTGTATTACATACCCCATTTTGTTTATCTCCTAATGCACTGATGGGCACTTGAGTCGCTTTCATCTTCTGGGTATTATGAAACATGCTGCTGTGAGCACGTGTGTACATACTGCTCAGTGCCTTTCCTTCGTTTCTTTTGGACGGACATATGCCTGTATGGGGAAACGCTGGATCGTATAGTAATTCTGTTTAATTTTCTGAGGAAGTGTCATGGTGTTTTCACTGTTTTTCTTTACCACCAGCAATGCAAAGTTTCCAATTTCTCCACTTCCTCAGCAACACTTGTTATTTTATGTGCTTTTCCTATTAACCATCCAGTGGGATTGAAGTGATGTCATGTTGTGATTTTAATTTGCATTTCCCTTATGATTGGTGATGTTGAACATTTTTTCATGTGTTTATTGTCCATTTGTCTATTTTTGGAGAAATGTTTGTTGAAGTTCTTCGACCTTTTTTTCGTTGTTGAATTGTGGAAGTTCTTTTTATTCTGGGTGTTAATTCCTTACCTGATACATTTTTGCAAATATTTTTTTCTTCTATTTCATGAGTTGCCTTTCTGTTTTGTTGATAGTGTCCTTTTGACATACATGTTTTTAAATTTCAAATGAAATCCAAGTTGTCTAGTTTTTATTTTGTTGCCTATATTTTTGGTGTCCTATCCAAGAAATCACTGGCAAATCCACTGTCATGAAGCTTTTCTCCTGTTTCCTTCCACCTCCCTAAGCCTTTTATGGTTTTAGCTGTTATATTAGGTCTTCAGTCCATTTTGAGTCAATTCTTGTAGGTAGTATAAGGGTCCACTTTCATTTTTTTGCCTCTGGGTATCCAGTTTCCCAATTACCATTTGTTGCAAGCTCTATTTTTTTCATGACTACTGTTTCTGAAAACCATTTGACCATGGATTTATTTCTGGATATTTTATTCTCTTTGTCTCTGGTAACACAGTATCATATTTTTTGATTACTGCAGTTTTGTTAGGAAAAGTTTTGAAACCAAGAAGTATGGTTCTTTGTTCTGTTCTAAGATTGTCTTTCTTTATGGGGTTTTGAGATTCCATATGATTGGAATGTGTTTTCTGTTTCTGCAGAAGAATGTTAATGGTATAATACTCTCTGAAGGTATCATCTGAAACATTTTAAGATGTTTTTGTTTCCTGAAATACTTTTGTTCCTTATGGGTTTGTTGTTGTTGTCTTTTTTTAGCCTTGACCAGGGATTTAACCTGGGCCTCAGCAGTGAAAACCCAGAATCCTAACCACTAGGCCACCAGGAAACTCCCTGTTCCTCATGTTTTATCTTGTTCCTTCTCTCTTGCTCTTTTTGTTTTCCTCAAATAGCTGGTAATCTTTAATTATCTGTTGATGCTTGTAAATGAAGGCCTTGGTTTATCAGTGTAGGTAACTTGCATGCATATCCTACACTTTAAAAAATATATTTATTTATTTATTCATTCATTCATTTTTGACTGCACTGGATCTTTGTTGCTGCACATGGCATGTGGCTTTTCCCGGACCAGGGATTAAACCTGTGTCCCCTGCATTGGCAGGTGGATTCCTAACCACTGGACCACCAGGAAAATCTTCTTACACTGTTTTGAAGGTCCATTTTGACATCATCTTTTTAGTGTATGATGGGAAGAAGTTTATTTTTAGTGTGTATTTGGAAGAAGGTAATGTTTGAGGTTCTGTATAATTGGAAGAAGCAAACTTTTAGATGTAAATTAGGTAAGCTGGGAGATGCTGTTGAAATCCATGATTGCCAAAATAAGAAAGGCATCATTTTGAGGCAGAATGTGAAATCCTTTATAGTGTTTCTTTTTTATGAGGAACCACTTTTTTTTGTTTATTTCTTATTTCTAATGTGTGTGCCTGCTCAGTCGTGTCCAGCTCTTTGTAACACTGTGGACTGTGGCCCCCTAGGCTCCTCTGTCCATGGGGTTCTCCAGTCAAGAATACTGGAGTGGATTGCCATTGCCTCTTCCAGGAGATCTTCCCAACCCAGGGATTGAACCGAAGGCTCCAGCGTCTCCTGCATTGCAGTTGTATTCTTTACCACTAGCGCCACCTGGGAACCCCTTTCATATTTCTATGATATGGAAGTTCAAAGTTCCCTTGAACATTGCTTGGTTCTGAAAAGCTTTATTTCTTTATGTCAGTTGCTTTGTATACATAGGCCCAACTGTTCTACAGTAGTTCGAGAGTTATTCTGATGAGCACTCTGTGGCCTACTCTTCCTTACTATACTTTTTGTCCTATCCTGGGAGTGTCTTTGGGAAGAACAGCTGCCCCTTCTATAGGAGCCATCTCATAGTCTTAGTTTGAATTTCAGTTTCTTCTTTTCTGGTTACTTAATCAGAATCTGTCAGTTTGCCAGCTTGCTGGAATTCTGTAATTTCAGATTGCTAATAGCACTATTTCCTGTTTGAAACCCTGCTGATTTATTTTCCTTTTTCCCATGTTTATTTGCATTTCAGTAGAATTTTTGAGAACATCGTGAGATAAATGCATGTTCCGTTCAGTCGCTCAGTCGTGTCTGACTCTGCGACCCTATGAATTGCAGCACGCCAGGCCTCCCTGTCCATCACCAACTCCCAGAGTTCACTCAGACTCACATCCATTGAGTCAGTGATGCCATCCAGACATCTCATCCTCTGTTGTCCCCTTCTCCTCCTGCCCCCAATCCCTCCCAGCATCAAAGTCTTTTCCAATGAGTCAACTCTTCGCATGAGGTGGCCAAAGTATTGGAGCTTCAGCTTTAGCATCATTCCTTCCAAAGAAATCCCAGGGCTGATCTCCTTCAGAATGGACTGGTTGGATCTCCTTGCAGTCCAAGGGACTCTCAAGAGTCTTCTCCAACACCACAATTCAAAAGCATCAATTCTTCGGCACTCAGCCTTCTTCACAGTCCAACTCTCACATCCATACATGACCATTGGATGTACTCAGTCTAATTTTGTTTATTTAGCACCACTTGACATGTGTAAGTTGGAGAAGGGCAATGGCACCCCACTCCAGTACTCTTGCTTGGAAAATCCCATGGACGGAGGAGCCTGGTAGGCTGCAGTCCATGGGGTTGCTAAGAGTCGGACATGACTGAGCGACTTCACTTTCACTTTTCACTTTCATGCATTGGAGAAGGAAATGGCAACCCACTCCAGTGTTCTTGCCTGGAGAATCCCAGGGACGGGGGAGCCTGGTGGGCAGCCGTCTATGGGGTCGCACAGAGTCAGACATGACTGAAGCGACTTAGCAGTAGCAGCAGCAACATGTGTAGGTAATGTTCTAGTTTCTGTGAATGAGACAGACAAACAAATGTCCCAACTTTGATAGAGCTTATACTTTGATGGGGGAGACATATTGAGCATATATGTAAATAAAAAACAGACTATAGTAATAGTAGAAGAAGAAAGTAACTTGGGCTTGAGACTTGGAGTGATTTGTAAATTGACATCTGAAGGAAATATAGCCTATCTCATGAAGAGTGCTGGGAAGAGAACTCTAGGCAGAAGGATTGGCAAATGCAGAGCTTCAAGAGGAGGAAGGAGCTTGTTTTAGAGGAAGACATGTCTGGAGAGTAGTGAACAAGATGGCTAGTGATATGAAATGAGATGAGTAAGAGGTGAATGTCAGGTCTTATAGTGGGACTTATAGTCTTTTGTCAGGAAATTTGACTTTATTTTAAATAAAGTGAAAAGCCTAATGAAAGATTTTAGAAAAGGAACTTATACAGTCTGTTTTTTCTTAAAGGTAATTTTGACAGCTGTTTAGGGAATATATTCAGTTTGGATGTTGCCCACAGAAGTGGGAGAAATGAGGAAATTGTGGATATATTTTGCACAGAGTACCTGTGGATTTTTGTGATGATAGAAGAAACAATCTGAGTCACAAATGACTAGGTTTATTTGGCTTTTGTAACTGTTGGTGCTATTTACTATTATAATGAAGGTTGGAGGAAGGAAAATCAAGAGTTATTTTTTTGGACACTTTTGAAATGCTTGTGGGTCATACAAGTAGGCAGTCTAGAGCTTTGGGAAGAAGTCACAGCTGAAAGTATGAATTTTAGAACCATTATAACACCAGCGCTTAATGTTTTGGGTCCACGGAGTATCTGAGTTCAAGATAGAGTCCTAGGACTTTAATATTAGAGATGGAAAAGAATCTGCAGGGAGGAGAAGACTCCAAAGGAGATAAAAAAGGAGTGGCTGGTATGATGGGCAGCCTGGAGAACCTGAAAAATCAATGAAATTAATTTCAAGGAAAAGAGTAGTCCTCTTGAATTTTTGAGAAATGGTAAGTAAGATGATTAAAGAAAGGTGTCAGTTAGATTTGCTGACAGAGGTTTTTGTTCTTGATGATCCTTTTCATTGGGTTGGGAACTACACTGGAATGAAGTGATGGATGAATGGAAGGTGAGAAACTAGAGGCAGAAAGTATAGACACGTCTTTTTATTTGAGATTGGCTATGAATAAGTTTACAGCAATGAGTGGGTAGCTGAAGGAACAAATTTAAATTCAGTGTTAAAGTCTAAAAGGCATACTGTAAAAAGCTTTACCAGTTACTATTTCTTTGAACTTTTATTTTTTTTCTTATACTTTATTTAAACTTTTAATATTTTAAATTATGGCAGCATAATAACACATTTATTGGAGACTTGGAAAATACAGATCAAAATTACATATAGTTCCATTATGTATTACAATTATTTTTAAGTAGATTAAGATTTTTTAGGTGGAGTTTCTGCATCAAAGTCTCAAAAATTAATAGAATAAATAGAAAAGTAGGATATAGTAGACTAGCATTATGAGCCAATTCAACATAATTAAGATTTATACAGTTTTCACACAACAGCAGGGTACAAATTCTATTGAAGTTCCTATAGACATACACCAGGAGACCCTGGAACATATCCAGGGACATAAAACCAGGTGCAAAAATTTCATCATCTAAAAGTGTTGAAATCAAACAGTCTGTATTCTCTTATAACTGTGGAATTGTGTTAGAAATGAATATTGAAAGATACTTGAAAATAGCCCACATATTTTCAAGTGCTGCTGCTACTGCTGCTAAGTCGCTTCAGTCGTGTCCAACTCTGTGCGAGACAGCAGCCCACCAGGCTCCTCTGTCCGTGGGATTCTCCAGGCAAGAATACTGGAGTGGGTGCCATTTCCTTCTCCAATGCATGAAAGTGAAAAGTGAAAGTGAAGTCACTCAGTCGTGTCTGACTCTTCGTGACCCCATGGACTGCAGCCCACCAGTCTCCTCCATCCATGGGATTTTCCAGGCAAGAGTACAGTGTGACATTAACCAAGAGAGATCTTTGTCTTACCCGTTGAAAGCCTCAAGAAAGTTAAAAGACTGAAAAAACACAGGGTGATTGTGGAGAATAAAGCATTTAAATGAGAAATTAATATAAAAAATACTTAAAAAACCCCATATTTGTGGAAATTAAATGCCTACTTTTAAATGATGGGTGTATCTAAGAAGCCGTAACAAGAGAAATTAGAAAATATTTGTAAAGAATAAAGATGAAAAGAGAAGTTATCAGAATTCATTGCATGTAGCTGAAACTGGTCAATCCAATAAATACAATGTGAAATCTTGAATTAGGTATGAAAACCAATAGTGGACATAAAATTTTGTGCAATTTGAACAAAATCTATACTTTAGATAATAATACTGGAATCACATGTAAATTTTCTATCTTTTTTAATAACATCATATATCTTTATATTTTCAGAATTGGATTGGAAGTTTCATGCCTCATTTAAAATTGTTCTTTTTTTTTAAATCACTAAAATAATAATCTTTCTGCCTTTAGCAGTAATAGTAGATGCCATAATAAATGAAACTGTATCAAATCAATTTTTTATTTTTTTGAGAAATTCTAAGCACACACTGTCACATCCACATCCATTTCTTGTCTTGTATATCATTTTAAAGCAAATCTCATATAATTTCAATTATAAATATTTCATTATATGTTTCTGAAAGGTTGACCTTTAAAAGCTGAAGCACAGGGCCTTCCCTAATGGTCCAGTGGCTAGGACTCCATGTTCCCAATGGAGGGGGCCTGGGTTCAATCCCTGGTCAGAGATCTAGATCCCACATGCTGCAACTAAGACCTGGCACAGCCAAGTAAATAATTTTTAAAAACTTACATGCAATTAAAAAATAACACTAATTCTGTAATACCAAATATCCAACTGGTATTGAAATTTTCAGGTTTCTCATAAATGGTTTTTATAAACAGATTCCAAATAAGGTCCTCACATTGTATATGGGTGATATCTCTTTTGACTCTATTATTTTCTTTTTTATTCCTTGCAAATTATTTGTTAAAGTAATAACTTTCTTACAATTTGGAATAATTAAATGTTCTTACGTTATCTGGTGTATGTCTCATTTGAGACCTGGAATTAACTAATTTTCTAAGGATATGGCATTTGGAAATAACTATTACTATTTTACTTAAATTTATTTTACCTTATAATAGCCTATTGAGCATACTTAATTTATATAGCCTTTTAATTTTTTCCCTTTAGTGTTTGGGATATGAATTTTCTTATTTGTTTTGCCCCTTTACCACTGTTATTTTAGGCATTTGAGGAATTTTCTTTTTTTAAAGTCGGGTATGTATTAAATTTATTGTTTGTCTTACCCAACCTTTTAATCTGTTTGGAGTGAGAAGGAGTGGCTCCTTGTGTTAATTAAATCACCATATTGAGTAAAGTTCCCCCATTGGATTCTAATTGGGATAAACATGCTCTTAGAATATCAAAAATGACCTTATCTGTAACTAAAGTGAAAACTGCTTACCTCCCTCGTGTTTTTATGTTTTCCCTAGATACTTTCTGTTTGTTTTTTTCCGTAACATTAATATAATATAGCTAAAGTCAGTTTTACTTCTGTGTAATTTATATATTTCAATCTGTGATTTGGGTAGGGGGAAAAAAGGGATGGAATATTTATTTATTTTCCTTTTTAATACTTCACCATTTTTAGCTTAGAAACAGAGAAAAGGGAAAAAAGCAGAAAGGTTGCCTTGGAATTGTGTGAATTTACAGGGGCTGAATATCAAATAGAGATACTTGTTTTCTAATATTCCTCCTACCTTACATGTTAATATGGATCTGAATTCTGTTGTTTCTTTTTTATTCTGAAGGGCATAGATGTTATGGATGTAATTTTATAAAATATGCCAGGCAGCAAACTCTAGCGCTATTTAGAAAGAAAAAGAAGAAAGCAGTGTGAACATGGGCAAACAGTTCTTGCTTAAGCCCTAAAATATATCACTTTTATTCATCCATACAGAAAACAAGCATGAGGCCAAGAGGAGGCGAACAGAGAGAGTTAGGCGAGAGAAGATAAATTCTACAGTAAATAAAGATTTAGAAAACAGAAAGAGGTCTCGAAGTAACAGCCATTCAGATCATATCAGACGAGGAAGAGGAAGACCTAAAAGTGCATCTGCCAAAAAACATGAGGAAGAAAGAGGTATGAGTAAATCCAAGCAGTTTTTTTTCCCCAAAGTATTAAAGTTTTCTAAGATCTTAATTAGATAGTAGTGAAGAAAGTATTTGGTAGGCATTTAACTCCTGGATTTAAAATTCCAACTTATATTTTAGTTTGTAAAAGCATTTTCTCTCAGGTAGATACTTGTTGTTTTTTTTTAATCCGTAAATTTAATTCTTATTGGAAAACTAAAGGCTTAAGTTAGGTAAATTCACTTTCCTATAAACTGATGATAGTAAAGTTCAGAGACAATAATTTGTGTATGACATCCTAATAAGTCTGTTAAAATGGTTATACTTTTTTAAAAGATAAATCTAAATTCTATTAAGATTTATTTCAAACTATTATACTGTGAGTTTTAAAAATTTACTATTGAAAGTGTTCTTCAGTATGAATTTTCAGTGTTCTTCAGTATCCAAAAGCTAAGGTGGATTTCTTCTTGGATAATATTCTTTGTCTAAAACATATTCATTTTCTCCTTATAGATTTTCTCTTTTCTTTGGATAACTAGTGTGCCTACCAATAACCATCCACCATGATGTTTTTAACCATCAACTTAAACTTCAGCTTCTTTTTCTTTGATTTTTGTTTATCTTTTAAAAAACCTTTTATTGTGGAAAATTTTTTAAATTACACAAATTAAAAAGAATGGTATAATGAACCCCCATATGCCCATAATTTCAAGCCAGTAATTAAATGAAAAAGATAGTTGCTTTCTATAATTCTTTTAAAATCTCTATCAAGTAAATCAACTATACTTTAATTAAAAATAAATAACAATGTTATTAGACATCAAAAAAACCTCTGTTAGAATAATTTCATCTTCAGTTAAATGCGTTTATAATTTCTTATGTTATTTGTGAGCTACACTTTACTTCTTTCAGGCATTCAGTCTTAAGTATTCAGGTATTCACCCATAAATATATTTTAGACACTGAGAATTTCTTACTGTTCACCATTTCTCCCTGTTTTATGTGTTTCTATTTAAATATCTATTTGAATAAAATTACTACTGTTAGTGTAAATAACTTCATCTTTATAGCTTTTATCAAAGTTAAAGATTTCTTAATATCATATGGCTAAAGGATTAAGGTTAATGTCTTTGACTATATTCTGTGAAGACTGTGCTTAGATACTCCTTAATTCCTTGGCTAATTTTACTGCTTATTCTCTTTTCTTCTGTTATGCTGATCTTCCAGAGAGTTTGAGTTTTCTTCTCAGTTTGAATGTGCTTCTTTAATAATGGGGTGACCAGAAAATATATGCCAAAGACTATTTCAACAGGGAAACTAGGTAAAGGAAAGTCTAACAGAGAAAAAAGAGAAAAGGAAAATACTGTTTGGCCCAGAAAGCAGAACATTCTTTACAGTTGAAGTAAAAGGACCATAATTCAAAGAATGGAAAAGGAATGCTTCTGGTGGTGGGTAGGAGGAGATGAGAAAATAGATAATGACAGTCTTTTCTTTGGGGAAATGACTGTAGTTCTGGTTCTCACTGTGCAGGTTTGAATCTTTTATTTTGTGTTAACTTGAAAACAGAAGCATTTATTGGCTATACATTTTTTTCAGATATTTTTAGTTTGTTGTAGAAAAGTTTTAAGAAAGCTGTTTCTAGAGTAAGATATGCTTTTACTGCAAACAAGGAAGACCTCAAAGCAATTTTTGTATAATAAAATGGAATCTTTTAATGTAGGTCAGGAACAGGGGCAGTCAGCAAGCTTTTTATGTAAAGAGCCAGATAATATTTTAGGCTTTCTGGGCTATAAAGTCTCTGTCAAAGCCACTCTGCTCTGTCATTGTGTCTGGAAAGCAGCCATAGAAAATATGTAAATGAATGGGCATGGCTGTGTTCCAGTAAGACTTTATAAAAACAGGTTGCAGACTAGATTTTGCTCTTGGGCTGTAGCTTTCAGTCCCTGAAGGCACACCATGTTCTCTAAATATAATACTGGTGGGAAATACGAACGTTTAAAATGTCTATATATTTTAGAATAGACTTCTTTGATATATTTCTTATCGTTTGCTGCTGCTCCTGCTAAGTCACTTCAGTCGTGTCCGACTCTGTGCGACCCCATAGACGGCAGCCCACCAGGCTTCTCCATCCCTGGGATTCTCCAGGCAAGAACACAGGAGTGGGTTGTCATTTCCTTCTCCAATGCATGAAAGTGAAAGTGAAGTCGCTCAGTCGTGTCTAACTCCTAGCGATCCCATGGACTGCAGCCTACCAGGCTCCTCCGTCCATGGGATTTTCCAGGCAAGAGTACTGGAGTGGGTTGCCATTGCCTTCTCTTATTGTTTAGTAGCCACTTAAATTCAGTATCCCTGCTCATAGGACGCTTAAAGAATTTGAAGGAAGCTTTACTTTTATTTTAATAAGGAAAACCTTACAATGTGTCTAAAAGCACATTTTTAATTGACTTTAGTTTTTATATTTTGAAAAAAATAGAAGAATGAAAGGAAGTCTTTTTAGACATCTAGGTAACAACCTTATCATAAAAGCCAATCATTAAACTTAATTTTTGGTTGGTTTAAAATAAGTCTTCATTTTATATGTGGGGGTATGATTATTCTGGATATTAGTAATGTAAGAGTGACATTTTCACTGATTAAAATTTATTAACTAATTTTGAATATCTTATTAATGAACATAGATAATTAAGGTAGACTTCAAGTTAAAGATGGTAGATTGAATAAACACATCTAGCTCTGTTCTCTCCCCAAACCCTAGTAAAGTAGGAAAGGGACTTTTTGTTTTCCAAGGGCAAAGTTCCACAAGAAGAGGGAATAGGAGAAACAGCAAAATTCTGGAAAGTAATAACTTCTTTAGTAGACCCAAGAAACTAAATTGTAAACTCCTTTGAGAAAAGCTAAGAAAGAAACTTTTTCTTGTTTTACATCTTCCTTAAGGTCAGCAATTTTTGGCACGAGTTATGTCTGGAAGTGTAGAGGTGAAGGTGAGGCTAAAAAACTTTATTTGAAAGTCTTTTTTTAATACCTTGCTAGGGCCGTTTATCCTTTGATAAAAGATAAGGCAAAAGAGTTTCTGGTCTCGGAAATAACCAGGCATCATTGAGGGCAGGGCTATCAAATTAAAATGAGGAAAGTTAGGTAAAAATTAGAGATGTAAATATTGGGTTCTCCAATCAGGCCTTCATAAAGGAGAAAAACAGTAACTTGGATGAGTTTTTCCAGGGTGAAAAAAAAAAAAAGAAAACTGCCATTAATATTCTTTGTAAGAGACGTTGTGGTAGTAATGAAACAAACAAAAAGGAATTTCCTTTTTCTTAAAAGGAAATTGAAGATATCAAAAAAGTACCTGGAAAATGAACTTTAAAATGAGAATCTTATATATATATATCTATATAAAATATGTAACTTTAAAATGAGAATCATATATGTGTGTATGTGTATAGATATGTCTATATGATTTGCAAAAATGGCAAACTTTAACAGAAATCTGATGGATAAAATTGAAGAAATGTACCAGAATGTATACCAGTAGGAAAAGAGATTAAAAATAGAATAGGAAACATAAGAAATTTAGAGGACCAATTTGAGGTCAACATATGTAAATAATTGATGTTGCAGAAAAGAACACAGAAGATGAAAGAGAAGGAAGCCATCAGTGAAATAATTTGAGTAATTTTCCCACACCTGAAGGACACTGAATTTCTGTATTGAAATACCCCACCAAATTAAGTGGATGGTTAAAACAAGATATTATACAAAATTATATCATCATAAATTATCTCTCTTTGGTTAAAAGGAAAACCCTTCAAGTGTTCAAAGGAAATAATCAAAATGGTACAGTGAAATACTATCCAGCAAGGAACAAGCTACTTGTGTATGAGCAACATCAACGAATTTCAAAAGCATGTTGAATGAAAGAAGCTAGACACAAAATAGTACATATTATACAATGCCACTTATATGATGTTCAAGAACAGGCAAAATGAATCTATGGTGGTGGAATAATATTTCTGGTAGGGTGGGGAGGGATTGGCTGGAGAGAATGAGAAATTTCATATCTTAAATTGTGGTGTGGATCATCCAGTTGTACACTTAAGATCATATATTTCATTTTAGGGAAATTAGCAACAACTTAAAAAATAACTATAAAAAGTGGTATAGAATTTTCTTAGCAGTGGCACCAGTATTTGCAATATAGTATTTTGCCTTTAAATACTAAGAGGAAATCTTCAGGTCTTTTCTTAATCACACTAGTAACTAGTGTGAAGAAAGACTCAAGACACTTTCTAATATTTAGGATCTCAAAAAATTTGCTACTCATACTCCCTTTCTTAGGAAGCTACTGCAAGATACATGGCATCAAAATGAAGACGTAAACCAAGAATGTATCCTGAACTTAGAACACAGGGTCCAACTCAAGAGAGAGATAAGAATCTCCAGCATGATGTTGACGAGAGATCTCAACATGATAATTGTGCAGTAGGCCTAAAAACCAACCATGTCAGATTGGAGTATAGCAGAAGACTTTCTTGAAGAATTTCTTCAAGAAGATAAAATTGTTATATGTAAACATTCTGAAAGATTTATCCAACGAGGAGAGAGTTTGGGTTCAGTTAGTAATGAAAACTAAGCAAATGAAGAAAGAGAATCTTTTCAGGGAAAACAGTGTACAGGAAAAGTGAAATAATTTACGTAATGAATAATGTTAGCACAATATTGATCTCATCAAAATGATAATATAACTGTAATGGGAAGATGTGATAAAAGTATGATGGCAAGAGACAGAAAACAATAAATCCTAATTTTTCATGGTGGAAAGTCAGTTTATCATGCCTGAAAACAGAAGTCCAAGATGTTGCATCAGATAAATGCTGTTAAAGTGCTGCACTCAATATGCCACCAAATTTGGAAAACTCAGCAGTAGCCACTGGACTGGAAAAGGTCAGTGTTCTTTCCAATCCCAAAGAAAGGCAATGCCAAAGAATGTTTAAACTACCGCACAATTGCACTCATTTCACATGTTAGGAAGATAATGCTCAAAATCCTCCAAGCTATGGTTCATTCGTATGTGAACCAAGAACTTCCAGATGTTCAAGCTGGGTTTAGAAAAGGCAGAGGGACCAGAGATCCAATTGCCAACATATGCTGGATTGTAGAAAAAGCAAGGGAATTCCAGAAAAACATCTACTTCTGCTTCATTGACTACGCTAAAGTCTGACTGTGTAGATCACAGCAGACTGTGGAAAATTCTTAAAGAGATGGAAATACCAGACCACCTTACCGGCCTCCTGGGAAACCTGTATGCAGGTCAAGAAGCAACAGTTAGAACTGGACATAGAACAACGGACTGGTTGAAAATTAGGAAAGAAGTGCGTCAAGGCTGTATATTGTCATCCTGCTTATTTAACATATGCAGAGTACATCATGTGAAATGCCAGGCTGGATGATTCACAAGCTGGAATCAAGACTGCTGGGAGAAATATCAATAACCTAAGCTGAGTGCCAAAGAATTGATGCTTTTGAACTGTGGTGTTGGAGAAGACTCTTGAGAGTCCCTTGGACTGCAAGGAGATCCAACCAGTCCATTCTGAAGGAGATCAGCCCTGGGATTTCTTTGGAAGGACTGATGCTAAAGCTGAAACTGCAGTACTTTGGCCACCTCATGCGAAGAGTTGACTCATTGGGAAAGACTTTGATGCTGGGAGGGATTGGGGGCAGGAGGAGAAGGGGACGACAGAGCATGAGGTGGCTGAATGGCATCACTGACTCGATGGACGTGAGTCTGAGTGAACTCCAGGAGTTGGTGATGGACAGGGAGGCCTGGCGTGCTGCGATTCATGGGGTCGCAAAGAGTCAGACACGACTGAGCAACTGAACTGAACTGAAGATATGCAAATGACAGCACCTTTAGGGCAGAAAGTGAAGAGGAACTAAAGAGCCTCTTGATGAAGGTGAAAGAGGAGAGTGAAAATCTGGCTTAAAACTCAACCTTCAAAAATTAAGATCTTGGCAAATAGATGGGGAAACAATGGAAACAGTGACAGAGTTTATTTTCTTGGGCTCCAAAATCACTGCAGATGGTGACTGCAGCCATGAAATTAAAAGATTCTTGCTCCTTAGAAGAAAAGCTATCACAAACCTCGGCAACGTATTAAAAAGCAGAACATTACTTTGCCAACAAAGGTCCATATAGTCAAAGCTATGGTTTTTCCAATTGTCATTTTCTGATACGAGAGTTGGACCATAAAGAAGACTGAACGCCAAAGAATTGGTGTTTTCCAACTGTGGTGTTGGAAAAGACTCTTGCGAATCCCTTGGCCAGCAAGGAGATCAAACCAGTCAATCCTAAAGAAAATTAACCTTGAATATTCATTGGAAGGACTGATGCTGAAGCTGAAATTCTTGATATTTTCCTGACGTGGAGAGCTGACTAATTAGAAAAGACTGATGCTCGGAAAGATTGAAGGCAGAAGGAGAAAGGGACAGCCGAGAATGAGATGGTTGGATGGCCTCAAGGAATCAGTGGACATAAGTTTGACCAAGCTCTGGGAGATGGTGAAGGACAGGGAAGCCTGGCATGCTTCAGTCCATGGGGTCACAAAGAGTCAGACACGACTGAGCGACTGAACAACAAAAGCAAACTATATACATGTTTAACTGATTAAAAATCAAAGCATAATAAAAAAATCCAGACAAAAGTAGAATCATAGTCAATCAGTCAGTTCAGTCGCTCAGTCGTGTCCAACTCTTTGCGACCCCATGAATCGCAGCATGCCAGGCTTCCCTGTCCTTCACCAACTCCCAGAGTTTACTCAAACTCATGTCTATCGAGTCAGTGATGCCATCCAGCCATCTTATCCTCTTCCGTCCCCTTCTGCTCCCGCCCCCAATCCCTCCCAGCATCAGGGTCTTTTCCAATGAGTCAGCTCTTTGCATGAGGTGGCCAAAGTATTGGAGTTTCAGCTTTAGCATCAGTCCCTCCAAAGAAATCCCAAGGCTGATCTTCAGAAAGGACTAGTTGGATCTCCTTGCAGTCCAAGGGACTCTCAAGAGTCTTCTCCAACACCACACTTCAAAAGCATCAATTCTTCAGCTCTCAGCTTTCTTCACAGTCCAACTCTCACATCCATACATGACCACAGGAGAAACCATAGCCTTGACTAGACCTTGTTGGCAAAGTAATGGCTCTGCTTTTCAGTATGCTATCTAGGTTGGTTATAACTTTCCTTCCAAGGAAAAAAACGTCTTTTAATTTCATGGCTGCAATCACCATCTGCAGTGATTTTGGAGCCCTCAAAAATAAAGTCAGCCACTGTTTCCACTGTTTCCCCATCTATTTCCCATGAAGTGATGGAATCAGATGCCATGATCTTTGTTTTCTGAATGTTGAGCTTTAAGCCAACTTTTTCACTCTCCTTTCACTTTCATCAAGAGGCTTTTTAGTTCCTCTTCACTTTCTGCCATAAGGGTGGTGTCATCTGCATATCTGAGGTTCTTGATATTTCTCCCAGCAGTCTTGATTCCAGCTTATGCTTCCTCCAGCCCAGCGTTTCTCATGATGTACTCTGTATATAAGTTAAATAAGCAGGGTGGCAATATACAGCCTTGACATACTCCGTTTCCTATTTGGAACTAGTCTGTTGTTCCATGCCCAGTTCTAACTGTTGCTTCCTGACCTGCATACAGATTTCTCAAGAGGAGGTAGGTCAGGTGGTCTGGTGTTCCCATCTCTTTCAGAATTTTCCACAGTTTATTGTGATAGTAGAACCTGAAAAAGTAATTTGTAATCCACAAAGATGTTAATCATGATTTTAGCTGGCTTGAGATAAATAGGTGGTTTTTCTTTTGTATTTTAGTTTTCTGTGTTTAAAAAAACATTCTGCTATGAACTTTGATTACATTTGTAATCAGATGGGGCAAAGTAGAAATAAATGTTGCTTATTCTTATTTTCTGTAGCAGGGCTAAGGTGAATAATTTATTATATTCATAAAGGCACCATTGATGTTCAGATGGGACCTTATTTATGGTGAGGAAATTCATTTTGATTGAGACAGGGAGCTCATGCTACTGAGAAGAAAAATATTTGAGATTCTTACAGAAATATTAGATGTGTGTATAGAAATATATATCCAATCTCTATTTAGTCTTAGAATTCAGTTCATGCATTTTAGTAACTCCTTTGTATAATTTTAATATTTCAGTTTAGTAACATACTTTATACCATTTAGTATGCATCATAGTATTATGTATAGTATTTATTGTCATTTAAAGAAATAGTGAAAACTTAAATTACTGAATCTACTGCCTTTATATTAAAAGCTTTCCCTTTTTCTTTTAACAGAGAAACAGGAAAAGGAAATTGACATCTATGCTAACCTCTCTGATGAAAAGGCTTTCGTGTTTTCAGTCGCCTTGGCAGAAATAAATAGAAAAATTATTAATCAAAGACTTATTCTCTGATATTTGTCTGCAAAATGTGTTGAAACTTTCTTCAGGATTACATCAGCAAATTCTCAAAACAGTTGTGGACTCTCAGGAGCATTTTGATTGCATCAATAAGGGCCATTGATTGTTTTTTTCCTTATCATTTAGCCTGTGCCACACTTTGGGAGTGAAGCTATAGGCTTGGACTGTTTTGGGATTTCCTTGTTTACCAAGGAGTATTGTCAGTGTTTGTGTTTGGGATATAGTGAATTTACTCCAAAAAAGAAAAAAAAGTAAACAAACTGGTTGACTGTTAAAGAATTAAAGGATAGGGTTGAGAGTGGAAGTATGAAAACCAGAGAAATAAAATGATAGTTTTCAGGTTTGCCACCAGAGATGCAATATTTTAAATACTTTGAGAAAGAGTGACTTTTGAAAATATATATTTCGGATTTGAGCACTAACATTGCATATTTACAGTTCATTTAATAAATTGGCAATTGATATTTTATTGAATGGGAAATTAATATAAACTGTAAGTTTTGTCTTAAATTGATTTTTTTTGCGTTTTATTTTTATGACGTAAGGTATGGGTTATATTTTAGAAGCTACTTTCTAGACAGTTTGGAAGTTTGGGTGCTATATATGAAGAAAAACATTTAAGGATATATCATACTTCAGATATAAACACTTTGTTTTCTTGAATGTAATTTATTTATTGGTTAAAAAAAACTTTTTTGCTCTCAAGATGGTGCCTGTTAAACTAAACATAGAATATATTTATTACATGCAAAATATTTCTTAGCCACTTTTAAGCAGTAATGTTTGTTCCGAATGGATGTTCATTTATACATCCGGAAAATTATTTAAGTTGTTACTTAACCTCACTCTGGAGGAAAAAGAAAATAAACCTTAATATTGAAACTAATAGATTAAATAGTGTGCTATAAGCTTTTTGTTATAGTGAAATTTGTGAACTGTATTTAAATTATTAATTTCCTAGTGTTAATGATAATTGTTTATAGTTGATTTATACTTAATGCTTTTGCATTTTTGTATATCAATTTTGTGCTTAACACATTCAAACTTGGTAATGACTTTCCTTATTTTAAGTTGGTTGTGGCCTCTCCCACCTCCCCCGCACCCCCCAAATCTGTTTGGAAATTCTAAAGCCTTATTAGGGAAGGTAGCAGCAGTTATACTTGCCCTTGCTTAAGGGAGAATTTTCCTTTCAACGACAGCATTGTCAGCTTCAGGCTGTTTCTCTCGTTACTGCTCAAAGGAAAAGAGGTTTACAATTTTTTTTTCTTTATTTAAATGGTAGCCAGCAGAGGGAGCTTAAGAGGTACTCTAGGTAGGATATAGGATTTTTCCTAAGAATTCCTTTTCCCTCAATCTCCATATTTACCTCCAAGTACTACTACATTTATCTTTTATGCATTTTAAAACCCTGGTAATAAAGTTTATTCCCAGGAATGTTAATGTGACTTTTATCTATGAAATAAAATGATAAGAAACTTTCATTTTGAGAAAAAATGTTATATGATTAATATCTTAAAATGCTTATGAACTTATATAGGCATACCTCCAAGATATTGTGGGTACAAATCCAGACCCCTCCAATAAAGCAAATATTGTGATAAAGCAAGTCACAGGAAATTTTTGGTTTCCCAGTGCATGTAAATGTTATGTATATATTGTATGATACTATAATTTATTGTGTACAATAGTATTATGTCTTTAAATATATATATACGTACACCTTAATTTTAAAAAATACTTAATTGCTAAAAAGTGCTAACCATCATTTGAACCTTCAGAGAGTCTTTGCTGGTGGAGGATCTTAGCTTGATGTTGATGACTGTTGACTGATCCAGGTGAAGGCTTAAAGTGTTTGTGGCAATTTCTTAAAATAAGACAATAATGAAGTCTGCCTCATTGACTGCCTCTTCCTTTAATGAACGATTTCTCTGTAGCATGTGATGCTGTTTGAAAGAAGTAGAACTTCTTTCAAAATTGGAGTCAGTCCTCTCACCTTTATTACCCTGCTTTATTAACTAAGTTTATGTAATATTCTGAATCCTGTGCTGCCATTTCAACATTCTTCACAGCATTTTCAGTAGGGGTAGAGTTCATGTCAAGAAACCACTTTCTTTACTCATTTATACAAAGCAGCTGTTCATCTGTTACAGTTAGATCGTGAGGGTGGAGCAATTCAGTCACATCTTTAGGCTCCACTTACGATTTTAGTTCTCTTGGTGTTTCCATCACATCTTGGTTACTTCCTCCACTGAAGTCTTGAACCATCCATGAGAGTTGGAATCAACTTCTTCCAAACTCCGATGTATGTTGATATTTTGACTTTTAACGATGATTCACAATGTTCTTAATGGCTTCTAGGATGGTGAATCCTTTCTACAAGGTTTTCAATTTATCCAGACCTATCAGAGCACTCACTGCCTATGGCAGCTATAGCCTTATGAAATACATTTCTTAAATGGTAAGTCTTGAAAGTTGAAATTACTCTTTGATCCATGACCTACAGAATGGATGTTATGTTAGCAGACATGAAAATAATATTAATCTTGCTTGTACATCACCATCAGAGCTCTTTGGTGACAAAAGTGCATTGTCAATGAGCATTAATATTTTGAAAGGAATCTTATTCTGAGGAGTAGGTCTTAATAGTGAGCTTTAAACAGTAAATCATGTTGTAAACAGATGTGCTGTCATCCAGGCTTTGTTTTTCCATTTGTAGAGCACAGACAGTAAATTCAGCATAATTTTAAAGGGTCCTAAAGGTTTTCCAATGGTAATGAGCTTTGGTTTCAACTTTCAGTCACCTATTGCAATAACCCCAAATAAGAGAGTCAGCCTGTCCTTTGAAGCTCTGATAGCAGGGATTGACTTCTCTTTACCATGAAACTCCTAGGTGGCATCTTCCAATATAGGCTGTTGGTCTACACTGAAAATTTATCGTTTTGGTATAGCCACCTTCATTAATTATCTTAATCTAGGTCTTCTGGATGACTTGTTAACAGCTTCTACATCAGCATATGCTGCTTCACCTTGCATTTTTATGTTATAGAGACAACTTCTTTCCATAAGCCTCATGAACCAATGTCTACTACCTTCAAGCTTTCTTCTGCAGCTCCCTCACTTCTTGGCCTTCACAGAACTGAAAAGAGTTAGGCCCTTGCACTGGATTATGTTTTGGCTAAATGTGGCTGGTTTGATCTTCTGTCCATATGGAAGATCTTCATATTGGCCATAAGGCAGTTTCCCTTTTCATTTATGTGTTCACTGGAATAGCACTTTTAATTTCCTTCAAGAAATTTTCCTTTGCACTCACAACTTTGCTAACTGGTGCAAGAGGCCTAGCTTTCAGCCTATCTTGACTTTGGACATGTTTTTCTCACCAGGCTTAATTATGTCTAGTTTTTGATATAAAATGAGAGACCTGTGACTTCCTTTCACTTGAACCATTAGTGTCCTTTTAGAGACATTAACTGACCTAATCTTAATATTGTGTCTTGGAGGCCAGGGGAAAGGTGGGAAGACGGAATGATTGGCTGGTGGAGTGATCAGAATACATCTTTATTAAGGTCGTCATCTTATGTTGTCAAAGTTAATGGCACCCCAAAACAATTACAGTAGTAACATCAAAGATCACTGCTTGCAGGTCACCAAAACAAATACAAAAATGAGAAAATTCAAACTGTGAGAATTATAAAAATTGACACAGACACAAAGTGAGCAAATGATGGGAAAATGGCACCTATAGACTTGGTTGATGTAGGATTGCCACAAGCCTTCAATTTGTTTTCAAAAAAGGCAGTATCTGCAAAGCTCAGTAAACTGAAGTATGCCTGTGCTTATTTAGGTCCCCAGAAAAAACAAGCTTATGGAGTACGTATCTCTATAAGAATTATTGATGTCAGAGCCAACCTGTTTAAAGCTGAAGACCGCTTAGAGGAAAGTCATGTTAAAATAGTCATTGGAAGGACTTCCCTGATGGTCCAGTGGTTAAGACTCACTGTTTCCACTCCAGGGGGTGCAGGTTCAATCCCTGGATGGGGAACTAAGGTCCCATATGCTGTACTGCATAGACTTAGACTTAGAAATTTAGCCAAAGTAAATTCACATGTCTTTAAGTTTCAGAAATACTTAAAAAATAATGGTAGGTATCCCATGACATCTGTTCAGTTCAGTCGCTCAGTCGTGGAATTTTTCAAAAGATTCCACGATAATTCTGATATGCATCTGGATTTTAAAAAGTGATTACAAAAAAAAAAGTGATTACAGGTTTTTCTATTAAATGCTAGTTTTGGTGGTATAGAATTCTATAAGTTTTCTGTTGACAGTCATGATACAATGATACAACGGTCAGTTCAATCACTCAGTCGTGTGTGACTCTTTGTGAACCCATGGACTACAGCACGCCAAGCTTCCCTGTCCATCACTAACTCCCAGAGCTTGCTAAAAGTCATGTCCATTGAGTCGCTGATGCCATCCAATCATCTCATCCTCTGTCACCCACTTCTCCTGCCTTCAGTCTTTTCCTGGCATCAGGGTCTTCTCCAATGGGTCAGTTCTTCGCATCAGGTGGCCAAGGTATTGGAGCTTCAGCATCAGTCCTTCCAATGACTATTCAGGACTAATTTCCTGTAGGATTGACTGGTTTGATCTCCTTACTGTACAAGAGACTCTCAAGAGTCTTCTCCCAACACCACAGTTTGAAAGCATCCAGTTCTTTGGTGCTCAACTTTCTAAGGTCCAACACTCACATCCATACATGACTACTGGAAGACCGTAGCTTTGACTATACGGACCTTTGTCGGTAAAGTAATGTGTCTGTTTTTTCATATGTTGTCTAGTTTCCTCATAGCTTTTCTTCCAAGGAGCAAATGTCTTTGAATTTCATGGCTGCAGTCACCATCTGCTGTGATTTTGGAGCACAAGAAAATAAAATCTGTCACTGTTTCCATTGTTTCGCCCTCTATTTGCCATGAAGTGATGGGACTAGATACCATGATCTTAGTTTTTGAATGTTGAGTTTTAAGTCAGGTTTTTCACTCTCTTTCACTTTCATCGAGACTCTTTAGTTCCTCTTCGCTTTTTGCCACAGGGTGTTGTCATCAGCATATCTGACGTTATTAGTATTTCTCCCAGAAATCTTGATTCCAGCTGGTGGTTCATCCAGCTTGGGGTTTTTCATGATGTACTCTGAATATAAGTTTAATAAGCAAAGTGACAATATACAGCCTTGACAAACTCCTTTCCCAATTTGGAACCAGCCTGTTGTTCAATGTTCGGTTCGAACTGTTGCTACTTGACCTGCAATACAGATATCTCATGAGGCAGGTAAGGTGGCCTAGTATTCCCATCTCTTTAAAGTTTTCCACAGTTTGTTGTGATCCACACAGTCAAAGATTTTGGCATATTCAATAAAGCAGAAATAAAATTTTGGGACTCTCTTGATTTTTCTATGATCCAGCAGATGTTGGCAATTTGGTCTCTGGTTCCTCTGCCTTTTCTAAATCCAGCTTGAATATCTGGAAGTTCTTAGTTCATGTACTGCTGAAGCCTCACTTGGAGAATTTTGAACATTACCTTGCTAGCGTGTGAGATGAGTTTAATTGTGCAGTAGTTTGAATATTCTTTGGCATTGCCTTTCTTTGAGATTGGAATGAAAACTGACCTTTTCCAGTCCTGTGACCACTGCTGAGTTTTCCAAATTTGCTGGCATATTGAGTGCAGCAATTTAACAGCATCATCTTTTAGGATCTGAAATAGCTCAGCTAGGATTCCATCACCTCCACTAGCTTTGTTTGTAGTGATGCTTCCTAAGGCCCCCTTGACTCCAGACTCCATGATGATTGGCTCTAGGTGAGTGATCACACCATTGTGGTTGTTTGGATCATTCAGATCTTTTTTGTGTAGTTTTTAAGAGTCGGACGTGACTGAGTCACTTCACTTTACTTCACTTCTGTGTTTCTTGACATCTGTTTCTTGCTAAAAGTACTATTAGAAGTGATTTTCCTGAGATAATAGAAAAATAACTTTCCTAATTTTGGTAGTTACACTTGCTTTTCTAATTCTGTATGTAGAAAGGTCTTAGCAATATACTTAACTTTTACTTTCCTCTCAAGTTGCATCTTTTTCCTTTAAATTTGAAGAAACTGAGCTCTTTATGTACTTCATAATAAAGCATCAGTCAAATTTGTTTGATTCTGCATACAAAATATGCTCAAGATACAGTCACTCACATTGCAAATTTAATGTGTTCCTCCCTAAAACATTTCTCTATTATTTTTTGGAATTCCTTTAAAATTATTAATATTTCGGTACTTCCATGGCAGTTCAGTGGTTAGGATTGCAGCTTCCACTTCAGGGGGCTCCAGTTTGATACTTGATTGAGGAAGTGAGATCCCACATGCCACGCAGCATGGCTGAAAAAAAGAAAAATGTAAAAAGAAAAATTGCTATTTCCAGTCTACCTTCTGGTTTTGGTTTGATGCCTTACTTTCTTGAAATCTCACTAGCATTTTCTATCTTTTTAGCCTTTAGAACATTTTTTTAAATAAGTGAATCTCATTACAATTAAAACTTTGTGTGTGTAGCTGGTCCCCCCCTCCCCCTGCCTTAATACTGTTATATGCCTTGTTTTTACATTTGGAGATATATGTAGTATCTGTACGCCTGTTGTTGTTGTTCAGTTGTTAGGTTGGATCCAACTCTTTGTGACCCCATCACTGCAGCACACCAGTCTTCTCTGTCCTTCCTTATCTCCCAGAGTTTGCTCAAACTCATGTCCATTGAGTCAGTGATGCCATCTAACCATCTCATCTGTCGCCCCCTTCTCCTGCCTTCAGTCTTTCCCAGCATCAGGGTCTTTTCCAGTGAGTTGACTCTTCACATCAGGTGGCCAAAATATTGTAGTTTCAGTTTCAGCACTAGTCCTTCCAGTGAATATTCAGAGTTGATTTCCTTTAGGATTGACTGGTTTGATCTCCTTGCAGTCCAAGGGGCTCTCATGAGTCTTTTCCAGCACCACAGTTCAGTTCAGCCTAGTTGCTCAGTCGTGTCCGACTCTTTGCGGCCCCATGAATTGCAGCACGCCAGGCCTCCCTGTCCATCACCAACTCCTGGAGTTCACTCAGATTCAAGTCCATCGAGTCGGTGATGCCATCCAGCCATCTCATCCTGGGTCGTCCCCTTCTTCTGCCCAATCCCTCCCAGCATCAAAGTCTTTTCCAATGAGTCAACTCTTCACATGAGGTGGCCAAAGTACTGGAGTTCAGCCTCAGCATCATTCCCTCCAAAGAAATCCCAGGGCTGATCTCCTTCAGAATGGACTGGTTGGATCTCCTTGCAGTCCAAGGGACTCTCAAGAGTCTTCTCCAACACCACACTTCAAACACATCAATTCTTCGGTGCTCAGCCTTCTTCACAGTCCAACTCTCACATCCGTACATGACTACTGGAAAAACCATAGCCTTGACTAGATGGACCTTAGTCGGCAAAGTAATGTCTCTGCTTTTGAATATGCTATCTCAGTTGGTCATAACTTTTCTTCCAAGGAGTAAACATCTTTTAATTTCATGGCTGCAGTCACCATCTGCAGTGATTTTGGAGCCCAAAAAAGTAAAGTCTGACACTGTTTCCACTATTTCCCCATCTATTTCCCATGAAGTGATGGGACCAGATGCCATGATCTTTGTTTTCTGAATGTTGAGCTTTAAGCCAGCTTTTTCACTCTCCTCTTTCACTTTCATCAAGAGGCTTTTTAGTTCCTCTTCACTTTCTGCCATAAGGGTGGTGTCATCTGCATATCTGAGGTTAGTGATATTTCTCCCGGCAATCTTGATTCCACTTGTGATTCTTCCAGTCCAGCGTTTCTCATGATGTACTCTGCATAGAAGTTAAATAAGCAGGGTGACAATATACAGCCTTGACGTACTCCTTTTCCTATTTGGAACCAGTCTGTTGTTCCATGTCCAGTTCTAACTGTTGCTTCCTGGCCTGCATACAGATTTCTCAAGAGGCAGGTCAGGTGGTCTCGTATTCCCATCTCTCTTCACCACAGTTAGAAAGCATCAGTTCTTCAGCAGTCAGCCTTCATTAGGGTCCAACTTTCACATCCACACATGACTACTAGAAAAACCATAGGTTTGACTATACAGACCTTTGTTATCAAAGTGATGTCTCTGCTTTTTAATACACTATCTAGGTTTGTCATAGCTACTCTTACAAGGAGCAAGTGTCTTTTAATTCGTAGCTGATTTTGGAGCCCAAGAAAATGAAATGTAACTGTGTTTAGTTCTTTTTCTAGTTCCTTGAAGTGTAAAGTGAGGTGGTTTATTTGAGATCTTCCTTGTGTCTTAATATAGGCTTTTATCTCTGTAATCTTCCCTGTTAGAACTGCTTTTGTAGCATTTCATAGGTTTGATATGTTGTGCTTTTGTGTGTGCTCAGTCATATCTGACTCATTGTGACCATGTGGACTGTAGCCCGCCAGGCTCCTCTGTGCATGGGATTCTGCAGACAAGAATACTGGGGTAGGTTGTCATTTCCTCCTCCAGGGGATATTCCTGACCCAGGGATTGAAATTGTGTCTCCTGCAACTCCTGCATTGGCCAGCAGATTCTTTACTAGTGAGCCACCTGGAAAGCCCCTGTTGTGCTTTATTTTTCACTTTTTTTTTCATATTACTTGAATTTCCTTTTGATTTCTTCTTTGATCCATTGATTGTTTGGGAGCATGTTGTTTAATCTCCACATATTTGTGGATTTTCGGCTTTTCTCTGTTATTGACTTCCAGCTTTACACAGTTGTCCAAAATAGTACGATTTTAGTTGTCTTAAGTTTTTAAGTTTTGTTTTATGTTCTATTATGTGACCTACTCTGGCTAATGTTGAATTTGTGCTTGAGAATAATGTGTATTCTGCTGTACTCGGTGGAATGCTTTACATTTGTTAGATCTATTTGTGCTAACCTATGATCGAGTCCATTTACTTGTTGATTTTTCAGTCTAGATGATGTATCTATTATTTAAAGTGAGGTATTGAAGTCCCCCTAGTATTGTCTGTTTCTCCCTTTAGATCTGCTAGTATTTGCTTAACATATATTTAAGATTTCTGATGTTGAGTGCATATATTTATAATTGTTGTATCATCTTGATGAACTGGCCCTCTTATCATCATATAATGACCATTTTTTCTCTTGTTACCATTTTTGACCTAAAACTTATTTTGTTTGATATTAGTATAGCTACTCCTTTTTTTTTTTTTTTGGCTTTCCATTTGCATAGAATACCTTTTGCCATACCTTAACTTTGAATCTATGTGTATTCGTAGAGTTGAGATGAATCTTTTATAAGCAGCATATTGTTGGCTTTGCCTCTTAATCTGTATATCTGTATATCTTCTGATTGGAGAATTCAATCCCCTGACATTTAGAGTAATTGATACCTACTAATACTGTCTTATTGTTTTCTAGCTATTTTGTAGTTTCATTTTTTTTCCTCCTCTCTAGCTGACTTCTTTTTAAGTTGATGTTTTTCTGTAGTAGAAGTATGCTTTCACTTCCTTTTCTGTGTCTTTTGTGTGTATTTTGTAGATTTTTGCTTTGTGGTTACCATGAGGTTCCCATAAAACATGTAATAGACTTAACAGTTTACGTTATGCTTATAACAGTTAAACTTACATCATGTGTAATTATATCTCATATAAAATATTCTTTTACTCCCCCTTTTGTGTTTTTGATGTCACCATTTACATTTTTTGATTGTGTATCTATTAGCAAATTGTTACAGACATAGTTATTTTTAATGCTTTTGTCCTTTTAACCTTTATTCTAGAGTTAAGTAGTTAGCATATCAACAAATTACAGTATTAGGGTATTCTGAATCTGATTATTTCCTTACCTTTACCAGTGTGTTGTATATTTTCATGTTACCAATAAGCATCCTTTTGTTTCAGCCTGAGGGACTCTTCTAGCATTTCTTGTAAGGTAGTAGTAGTAGTGTAGTGTTAGTTGTTCAGTCATATCCGACTCTTTGTGACCCCATGGAGTGTAGCCTGCTAGGCTCCTCTGTCCATGGACTTCTCCAGGCAAGAATACTGGAGGAGGTTGCCATTTCCTTCTCCAGGGGATCTTCCCGACCCAGGGATCAAACCTGGGTTTCCTGCATTGCAGGCAGATTCTTTATCATCTGGACCAGCAGGGAAGCCCAAAGCAAATTTAGTGGTGATTAAATTAATACGTATGTTAACCAAAAACATAAAGCTCAACATTCAGAAAACTAAGATCATGGCATCCGGTCCCATTACTTCATGGGAAATAGATGGGGAAACAGTGGCTGACTTTATTTTTGGGGGCTCCAAAATCACTGCAGATGGTGATTGCAGTCATAAAATTAAAAGACACTTACTCCTTGGAAGGAAAGTTATGACCAACCTAGACAGCATATTGAAAAGCAGAGATATTACTTTACCAACAAAGGTCCATCTAGTCAAGGCTATCGTTTTTCCAGTGGTCATGTATGGATGTGAGAGTTGGACTGTGAAGAAAGCTGAGTGCCGAAGAATTGATGCGTTTGAATTGTGGTGTTGGAGAAGACTCTTGAGAGTCTGGGTGTTCATTGGAAGGACTAATCCTGAAGCTGAAACTCCCAATACTTTGGCCACCTAATGAGAAGAGTTGATTCATTGGAAAAGAGCCTGATGCTGGGAGGGACTGAGGGCAGGAGGAGAAGGGGACGACAGAGGATGAGATGGCTGGATGGCATCACCAACTTGATGGACATGAGTTTGAGTAAACTCCGGGAGTCGGTGATGGACAGGGAGGCCCCACATGCTGCGATTCATGGGGTCACAAAGAGTCGGACACGACTGAGTGACTGAACTAACTAATTCCCTCTACTTTTGTTTATTTGGGGAAGCTGTCATTTTGCCTTCAATTCTGAAGGACAGTTTTTCTGGGCTAAGTATTCTTGGTTGGTAGTTTTTTCTTTCAGCACTTTGGATGTATTATCTCCTTCTTTCTTGGGCTATAAGGTCTGTGCTGAGGCATCTACTGATAGCTTTATGGGAATTCCCTTGTATGGGAGAGATTTTTTTTTCCTCCTTTTTTTTTTTATCACACTGTGTGGTATGCAGTATCTTAGTTCCCCAGCAGGACTGAGCCTTTAACCCCTGCAGTGGATGCATGAAGGATTAACCACCAGACTGCCAGGAAGTCCTCTTTTGCTTCTTTTGAAATTCTCTCTTTACCTTTAGTTTTAGACACTTTTATTACTATGTGTCTTAGAGAAAAACATTTTGGATTGAGATTTTGAGTTGACCAATTTACTTCATGAACTTTGATGCCCAAATCTGTCCTCATATTTGAGGATTTCTCAGCCATTATTTGTTAAAATAAGGTTTCTACTCCTTTCTCCCCTATCATACATTATTTCTTTTGATAGTGTTCCATGACATCTATAGGCTTTGTACATTCTTTTTCATTCTTTTTTCTCTTCTGTTGTAAAATTTCAATTTGTCCTTTAGACCATGGATTTGCTCTTCTGCTTGTTCAAGTCTGCTTTTGAAGCTTTCTAGTCAATACTATATTTTAGTCTTTGTATTCTCCAGCTCCAGATTTTCTGTTTGGTTCTTTTTTTAATGTTTTCTTGAGTTTCTTATTTTGTTCTTTTATTATTTTCCTGATAGCATTAAACTTTTCATCTGTGTTTTGTACCTCTCTGAGTTTTGTACCTCTCTGAGTATTCACAGAATAATTATTTTGAACTCTTTGTCAGGCATTCCTGGATATTCATTTATTTGGAGCCAGATACTGGAAGTTTATTGTATTTCTTTGGTGGAAACATATTTTTCTTGACTCTCTGTGATCCCTGTAGTATTGTATCAGTATCTGCACATTTGAAAAAGCAGTCAGTTCCTCCAGGCTTTATGGACTGATTTTTTTTGCAGGGGACTTCCCTGGTGGCTCAGACGGTAAAGCATCTGTCTACAATGCGGGAGACCCAGGTTCAGTCCCTGGGTCAGGAAGATCCCCTGGAGAAGGGAATGGCAATCCACTCCAGTACTATTGCCTGGAGAATCCCATGGACAGAGGAGCCTCGTAGGCTACAGTCCACAGGGTCGCAAAGAGTCGGACATGACTGAGCAACTTCACTTTCACTTCTCACTTTTTTTTGTAGGAGCCTTTCTACCTGCTGATAGGGACCCATCCTGGTTATGTTGGCCTTGTCTAGTGATGCGAGCAGCATGTATAAAGGTGCATTTGACACTAGGTCCAGTGATATATGATGTCCCTTTGGCACAAGGACATTGGGGTCCACAGTATTGACAACTGTGTGGCCCTTGACAAGCTTTGCAGAAATTCCACTTGGCTTCAAGATCTTTTGGGCTAAGTGGCACCTCCAAGACTGGTAGCAGGGCAGGAACTGGTGGCTGGAGCCAGCAAAATGCACAAGCTTGGCTGCAGGGGCCAGCTGCATATCCCTATGTAGTGGCAGAGGTCACTTGCAGATAAACTCTTGGTGAAGGGGACTAGAGCAGATAGCAAGGGCTAAGGCTCACTGGTATTTTTCATACTGTTTTTATGCCAGTACCATACTGTTTGGATTACTATAGCCTTAAAGTACACCTAAAAATGATGAAATGTGATGCTTCCAGCTTTGTTCTTCTTTCTCAGCATTTATTTGGACATTCAAGGACTTCTGCATTTCCATGTAAGTTTTAGGAGTCTTTTGTTTGCTTTTACTTATGCAAACTTCTAAAAAATGCCATTGGAATATTGATAGGAATTGCATTGAATCTATAGATGGATTTTTTTTTTGCATTTTTATTTTTATTTTATTTATTTTTATTATTATTATTTTTATTTTATTTTATTTTTTTACTTTACAATACTGTATTGGTTTTGCCATACATTGACATGAATCCACCACAGGTGTACATGAGTTCCCAACCCTGAACCCCCCTCCCACCACCCTCCCCATATCTCTCTGGGTCATCCCAGTGCACCAGCCCCAAGCATCCTGTATCCTGTATCGAACCTAGACTAGTGATTTGTTTCTTACATGATAGTATACATGTTTCAATGCCATTCTCCCAAATCATCCCACTGTCTCCCTCTCCCACAGAGTCCAAAAGTCTATTCTTTACATCTGTGTCTTTTTTGCTGTCTCACATATAGGCTTATCATTACCATCTTTCTAAATTCCATATATTTGTGTTAGTATACTGTATTGGTGTTTTTCTTTCTGGCTTACTTCACTCCATATAATTGGCTCCAGTTTCATCCAACTCATTAGAACTGATTCAAATGTATTCTTTTTAATAGCTGAGTAATACTCCATTGTGTATATGTACCACAGCTTTCTTATCCATTTGTCTGCTGATGGACATCTAGGTTGCTTCCATGTCCTGGCAATTATAAACAGTGCTGCGATGAACATCGGGGTACACGTGTCTCTTTCAATTCTGGTTTTCTCAGTGTGTATGCCTAGCGGTGGGATTGCTGGGTCATATGGCAGTTCTATTTGTAGTTTTTACAGATGGAATTTTAACAGTATTAATTCTTCAAATCTATGAACATTGGCTACCTTTTCATTTATCTGTGTTTTCTTCCATTTCTTTCATCAAAGTATTATAGTTTTCAGAGTAGAGCTCTTTCACCTCCTTGGTTAAATTTATTCCTATATATTTATTTTTGATGCTACTGTAAATGAGATTGACATCTTTTTTCCTTTTTCAGAAAATGTGTTGTTAGTGGATAGAAATGCTGTTGCTTTTGTATGCTAATTTTATATCCTACATCTTTACTGAATTCATTGATTAGATCTAATGATTTTTAGTTTCATCTTTAAGATTTTTTGCTTCCCTGGTGGCTCAGATGGTAAAGTGTCTGCCTGCAATGCAGGAGACCCAGGTTCAATCCCTGGGTCAGGAAGATCCCCTGGAGAAAGAAATGGCAACCCACTCCAGTACTCTTGCTTGGAAAATTCCATGGACTGAGGAGCCTGGTAGGCTACAGTCCATGGGGTCACAAAGAGTCAGACACAACTGAGCGACTTCACTTTTAAGATTTTCTATATGTATGATCATGTCATCTGCAAGGAAAGACAGTTTTACTTTTTCCTTTCCAATTCTGATGGAAATGGAAACCCTCTCCTGTATTCTTGCCTGTAGAATTTCATGGACAGAAGAGCCTGGTGGGCTATAGTCCATGGGGTTGCAAGACTTGGACACGACTTAGGGTAAACCACCTAAACCACCAGTCCAATTTTGATACCTTTTATTTCTTTTTCTCCCACCTGATTTTTACTTCCAGTACTGTATTGAATGGACTGGTGAGATTGGGCATGTTTTCTTCTTCCTGCTTTTAGAAGAAAAGCTTCTAACTTCTCACCACTGAGTATAATGTTAGCTGTGGGATTATGATATATGGCCTTTATTATGTTGAAATATGTTTCTTCTGACTAAATTGTTAATAGTTGTTTTTTTTTTAATGACTGGATGTGGGATTTTATCAGATGCTTTATCTGTGGAGATGATAATTCTTTTCTTTCATTCTATTAATGTAATATATCACCTTGATTGATTTATACACATTGAACCTTCCATGCATTGTAGGAATGAATCCCACTTGACTATGGTGGTGAATGACCCTTGTAAGTTGCTGCTGAATTCAGTTTGTTAGTACTTTATTGAGAATTTTTACATCTATACTATATTCAGGATATTGGTTTGTAGTTTTCTAGCAATGTCCCTTTCTGGCTTTTGGTATCAGGTTAATGCTGGCCTTGTAAAATGAGTTTGAGAGTGTTCCTATTCTTTATTTTTGCTTGTTTGTAGCTTTAATATGACATCTATTGGCTTTATTTTTTTTTTATCTTGTCTCAGTTTAGTTTTTCATCCAGTTGTATGGAAATACAATTGACACACAACACTATAAGTTTAAGGTGTATAGCATAATGGTTTGTCTTACATTCATCATGAAATGATTAGCACAGTCAGTTTAATAAACATCCATCATCTCATATAGATACAAAATTAAAGAAATAGAAAAAATATTTTTCTTTATGATGAGAACTCTTAGGATTTACTCTTGCAACAACTTTCATATAATATATAGCAATGTTAATTATATTTATTGTATTATGCATTACATCCCTAGTATTTATTTATCTTATAACTGGAAGTTTTTACCTTTTGACTGTCTTCATCCAATCGACACCCCCCCCCCCCCCCCGCCCGTAATCACAAATCTGATCTCTTTTTCCATGGATATGTTTGTTTTTGAAGTATTACCGACCTATGAAACTGTGTTAGTTCCTGTTACACAACATAGTGATTTGATATTTCTATATATATCAAAATGGTCACCACAATAAAGTTTGGTTGTGATTTGTCACCATATAAAGATAGTACATAATTATTAGCTTTTCTCCACAGTACACATTTAATACTTGTGACTCATTTATTTTGCAGCTGGGAGTTTGTACCCCTTATCTCCTTCACCTCTTTCTTATCTCCCCTCACTCTACCCCAGCCCTCAGCAACCATCTATTTGTTCTCTCTAGCTATAACACTGTTTCTGTTTTGTTAAATTTATTCATTTTGTTGTTTAGACTTCACATATGAGTGAAATCATGCAATATTTCTCTCTCACTTCACTTAACATAATACTCCATAGGTTCATCCATGTTGTCACAAGTGGCAAGTGATTTATTTGGGACCTTTCTTGCATCTTAATATAAACATTGATTGCAGTGAATTCCCCTCATACCACTGCTTTTGCTGCATCCCATAAGTGCTGGTATGTTTAGTTTTCACTTTCATTTGTCTCAAGAAACTTTTAAATTTCACCTTTACTTTCTTCTTTTATCCCTGGGTTGTTCAGGAGAGTGTTGTGTAATTTCTGTGTATTTATTAATTCTCCCATTTTCCTCTTGTTATTGATGTCTAGTTTAATACCATTGTGGTCAAAGAAGGTACTTGGTATGAGTTCAGTCTGCTTGAATTTACTAAGGCTTATTCTGCAGCCTAACGTATGGTCTTTCCTAGGATATTTCCATGTGCACTTTAGAAGAATGTGTTTTCTCGTTGGATAGAATGTTCTGCTACTACTGCTGCTAAGTCACTTCAGTTGTCTCCAACTCTGTGCGACCCCATAGATGGCAGCCCACCAGGCTCCCCGTCCATGGGATTCTCCAGGCAAGAACACAGGAGTGGGTTGCCATTTCCTTCTCCAATCATGAAAAGTGAAAGTGAAGTCGCTCAGTCGTGTCTGACTCTTAGCAACCCCATGGACTGCAGCCTACCAGGCTCCTCTGCCCATGGGATTTTCCAGGCAAGAGTACTGAACTGGTGTGCCATTGCCTTCTCCGATAGAATGTTCTATATGTGTCTATTAGGTCCATTTGTTCATAGTGGTGTTCAAGTCTGCTGTTTCCTTACTGATTTTCAGAATTGTTGAGGGTGGGGTATTAAAGTCTCCAACTGTTTTTGTAATACTTTTACTTCTTATTTTAGCTCTGTTAGTTTTTTTTTTTTGTTTTTAGATTTGTTTATTTTTATTCTTTTGGCTGTGGTGGGTCTTCATTGCTGAATGTGGGCTTTCTCTGGTTGCTGCATAGCTCTGTTGTTTTGCTTTATAGATTTAGGAGCTCCAATATTGGTTGCATAAATACTTTAAATTGTTATAAATTCTTGATGGAATGACCCCATTATTATGTAATGACCTTTTTTATCTCCTTTTAAAACTAGTCTATTCTTTAGGTTATAAGTGTAACTAGCCCTGCTTTTTTTTTTTTTAAGAAAAAAAAGATATTTAGGTATATTATCTTCTGATTGGAGAGTTTAATCAATTTATTTTTGAAGTAATTATTGAAAAGCAAGAACTACATTGACTTTTCTTAATTGACATTTAAAAAATTGTTTTCTGGTTGCTTAATTAATTAATTGTTAAGATTAATTGTTCCTTGTTTTTTATCCTGCCCTCTTTTTTCATATTTTGATGTCTTTTGTATTAGTACATTTTGACTTCTTTATCATGTTCCTTTGTATAATTTCTATAGGTTTTTCTCCTTGTGGTTACCATGAGGTTTACATAAAATATCTTAAAATTATAACATCCTATTTTAAACTGATTACTTAACTTCAATATAATTTCTAAACTTTGCACTTTTTCTTCTCCTCCCCTTCACATTCTTGTTTATTGCTGTTAATTTACACATTATTCTATTGTGTAACTAATAACAATACCTAATTATTGTAGTTATGGTTCTTTTTAATATATTCAGTTTTTTAACCTCTAAACTTAAATTTTAAGTGAACTATGAACCATCATAACCAAATTACAGAAGCTAAATTTGTACATTTACCATTCATTTTATGCTGCCTTTGAATGATATTATTTAGTATCCCTCACTTCCACTCATAGAAGTCCCTTTAGCATATCTTGTAAGGTTGGTTTAGTGGTAACTCTCTCACTTTTGTTTGTCCAAGGAAGTCTTTATCCCTCCTTTTTTTCTGAAGGACAGCTTCACTGGGTATAGTGTTCTTGGTTGACAGTTTTTTCTTTCAGTATTTTGAGTGTGTTGTCGCATTCTCTCTTGGCTTGAAATGTTTCTGTTGAGAAATCCGCCTTTAGTCTTATGTGGGTTCCCCTGTATATACTTTTTCTCTTTTCACTTGTTGTTTTAAAAATTATTTCTTTATCTTTCACTTTTGACAACTTTAGTTATAATATGTCTTGGTGTGGCCCTATTCAAGTTCAACCTGTCTTTTAGCCTCATGGAACTGGATATCCATGTATCTCCCTAGGTTTGAGAAATTTTCAGTCGTTTTGCTTTAAATATACTTTCTATCATTTTTCTCTTTCTCTTCTGGAATTCCCATAATGTGAATTTTTTTTTCTTTTTTTTTTTCATTGTGTACCATAAGTCTGTAGACTTTCTTCACTCCATTTCATTCTTTTTCTTTCTTTGACTGGATAATTTCCAGGATCCTATCTTCTAGGTCACCGATTCTCTTTCTTGCATGGTTGAGTCTGCTTTTGAAACTCTCTAATGAACTCTTCATTTCTGTTATTGTAGTTTTCTTCTCTGGGATTTCTGTGTGATTCTTCATTTTGGTAGTTTTTGTTGCTTTGTCAAAATTTTTTATTTGTTTGTGCATGGTTTTCTTAATTTCTTTTAGGTGTTTGCCTTTTTTTGTTTGTTTGGTTTTTGGAGTTTACTGAATTTTAGGAGGATTATTCTGAATTCTTTGACAGTTTGTAGATCTCTCTTTGCATCAGTTATTTTTGGTGTTGTTTCTTCTGGTGGTGACATATTTAGTTTTTCAGGACCCTTGATTCCTTATGTTTGTGTCTGCACAGTTGAGTACTTGGATTTCTCTTACAGTCTTATCAGGTTGCTTTGGGAGAGACAGATTTTCCCCAGTCAACTCAGTTTAGGTTTCTGGGCATGTCTGCTGATAGTGTCCTTGGGCAAGTGGAGCCTATTATTATGATGTGTGATAACTGTTTGAGTTCTGAGGTTGGGAATGGGAGGATGTGCCACTGGGTAAGAACAGTTGGGTAAAAGTGTTGGCTTGATTCCCTACCCTAAAGCTAGCCTATGGGAGGGGCTCTATAGTTGCCTGGATTCTCTGATCAGGCTTACTAGACAGTCAGGACTGGGTACTATATTCAGTGGTAGAGAGGACTATGAATTAGCTTCTCTGCCCTGGCAGGATAGGAGGATGGGACTCAGGCCTGTGTGGCTTGTTGTTTGGGAACCTGAATCAGGTGAGAGGCCGCACTGAATTCTCTGGTCAGATGAGGCCACTGGTTTTGCTCTGCAGATGGAGAAATCTATAGGCTGTGCCTCTGTTCAAGTGTTACTGTAAGCAGGGCTATTGGATAGGCTATGAAGCTTCCCATCTGTTCAGATTCCCAGATCAGGCATGTTTGGACTGTATTCAGCTGTGAGCAGGGCTACGAATGTTTCTCTATCTAGGCACAGTGGTAGAAACAGCTCTGGTAAAGCTGGTAAAGCTCTTTATTGTCTTAACTCAAACTGACCTGCTCTGCCTGCCCTTCTATTGGCTTGAGCACCACTGGGCCACACAGCTTGCAGGTGTTTTTGCCAGTCTTTCTAATCACATGGGGCCAGGAGGGTAAGAGGTCTTTAATGTGGGGTTTTATATAAATGTGAGTTGTATTAATGCATCACATTCCATAGTATGTGTAAAATATTCTTATGTAGCAAAGTCACATAGAATCTCATTTTCTATAGGTATTTGAATGATATTTTGCATATCTCTTGCCATATCATGTCATGAACTACTAGTGTCCTTTTTAACTACTGAAGATAGAGTCACTGGTGCCATCAATAAGATTAGAGAACAAATTCCAGAAAATCCAGAATCAATTTCAAAAACTCATCCTTAAGATTCTGTTTCTCTAGAATCACTTCTGGTATCAAAATCTATATCAGTCTAGGTTCAACTAGAGAAGCAGAAACAGAAGTATATGTATATTAAGAGATTTATTGGAAATAATTGGCTTACATGATTGAGGGGGCTGGCTAGACAAGTCTGAAATCCACAGGACAGGCAATCATGAAGGGTAGGTTGGAACTCTAAGGCATGGGGTAAAACTGCTGTCCATAAGTGGAATTTATTTGGGGAAGCAAGGTATATAGCATAGTACCATGAAGGTGTTCAAAACTAACACTAGTAATTATTACATGAAAGAAGTTAGAGGAGCAAAAACAGGCTTTTAGAGTCATGGAATTGATCTTTTTACCAGTCTGCTTTCATTATATCTGGTCTTGATATATTCCTTTTTAAGCAGAGAAAATAACATCTAATGTATAAATATCCCAACCCCTGTCCTTACTGGGTTGGTCAAGGAAAGCTTGGGTTGTCACTAGGATTATCTTCTATGAGGTCTTTGGCACTGTACCTTGCTGAGTTCTTTGACAACTCAGTAATGTTTAGAATGGTGGAACTTGATAAAATGAGGGACTCAGTTCTTGACTACAGATTTCAGGCGCTGATATTAAAGCCCCAGGGATAGAGGAGGTAGTTGAGGATTGACCTTTTTTCTTCCTTTCTCATCTCTCTAAGACAACAGTATGATGATTGGGACAGACTTGAATCCCAATGGGGAAAATCTATCTTATCCTTAGAGAGATGATAATGTCCTTGCTTATATCTTCACTTTCATTCAGCCTTCCATCCTAGTGATAATCCAGTTTGGGCATTTTCAGTTTCAGTTCAGTCATGTCTGACTCTTTGTGACCCCATGAACTGCAGCATTCCAGGCCTCCCTGTCCATCACCAACTTACGTTTGGGCATTATCTCTATCAATTGACTGTACTCTTTATGTAATCCGCATGTTTCTGGTGATGGTGGTGGTTTAGTTGCTAAGTTGTGTCTGACTCTTGCAATCCCATGGGCTATAGACCACCAGGCTCCTCTGTCCATGGGATTTCCCTGGCAAAAATACTGGAAGTGGGTCACCATTTCCCTCTCCAGGGGATCTTCCTGACCCAGAGATTGAAACTGCATCTCCTGCATTGCAGGTGGATTCTTTACTGCTGAGCCACCAGGGAAGCCCCTGCACTTTTCAAAGTCTTCTCGAAATCTTCTACTAGGGACATAATCTCTTGGTTTGTCCCTAACTCAACTCTCCACATTTTTTGTAGTTGACAGTTCAGTTCAGTTCAGTCGCTCAGTCGTGTATGACTCTTTGCGACCCCATGAATCACAGCACGCCAGGCCTCCCTGTCCATCACCAACTCCTGGAGTTCACTCAAACTTATGTCCATCGAGTCAGTGATGCCATCCAGCCATCTCATCCTCTGTTGTCCCCTTCTTCTCCTGCCCCCAATCCCTCCAGCATCAGAGTCTTTTCCAATGAGTCAACTCTTCGCTTGAGGTGGCCAAAGTATTGGAGTTTCAGCTTTAGCATCAGTCCCTCCAAAGAAATCCCAAAGCTGATCTCCTTTAGAAAGGACTACTTGGATCTCCTTGCAGTCCAAGGGACTCTCAAGAGTCTTCTCCAACACCACACTTCAAAAGCATCAATTCTTCGGCACTCAGCTTTCTTCACAGTCCAACTCTCACATCCATACATGACCACTGGAAAAACCATAGCCTTGACTAGACGGACCTTTGTTGGCAAAGTAATGTCTGCTTTTCAGTATGCTATCTAGGTTGGTCATAACTTTTCTTCCAAGGAGTAAGCGTCTTTTAATTTCATGGCTGCAATCACCATCTGCAGTGATTTTGGAGCCCCCCAAAATAAAGTGTGACACTGTTTCCACTATTTCCCCATCTATTTCCCATGAAGTGATGGGACCAGATACCAAGATCTTCATTTGCTGAATGTTGACAGTGAGTGTTCAGCTGATAGACCCTTCACTTGGCTGAAATATGCCCTCCATATATAACTTGGTCTGTAAATTTTCTAGACATCACTACTGCAAGGAACTGACTAGGCAACTAACTTGCCCAAGGTCATTCTTATAGGTCATGTGAACTTGAACAAGTTACTTAGCCTTTCTGAACTTCTGAGGTGGACATAAAAACTGTACCTAATTCATAAAAAAGATCTTCACGACCCAGATAATCACGAAGGTGTGATACTCACACTCACCTAGAGCCAGACATCCTGGAATGTGAAGTCAAGTGGGCCTTAGGAAGCATCACTACGAACAAAGCTAGTGGAGGTGATGGAATTCCAGTTGAGCTGTTTCAAATCCTAAAAGATGATGCGAAGAAAGTGCTGCACTCAATATGCCAGCAAATTTGGAAAACTCAGCAGTAGCCACAGGACTGGAAAAGGTCAGCTTTCATTCCAATCCCAAAGAAAGGTAATGCCAAAGAATGCTCAAACTACCACACAATTGCACTCATCTCACACGCTAGTAAAGTAATGCTCAAAATTCTCCAAGCCAGGCTTCAGCAATACATGAACCGTGAAATTCCAGATGTTCAAGCTGGCTTTAAAAAAGGCAGAGGAACCAGAGATCAAATTGCCAACATCCGCTGGATCATGGAAAAAGCAAGAGAGTTCCAGAAAAACACCTATTTCTGCTTTATTGACTATCCCAAAGCCTTTGACTGTGTGGATCACAATAAACTGTGGAAAATTCTGAAAGAGATGGGAACACCAGCCCACTTGACCTGCCTCTTGAGAAACCTGTATGCAGGTCTGGAAGCAACAGTTAGAACTGGACATGGAACAACAGACTGGTTCCAAATAGGAAAAGGAGTATGTCAAGGCTATATATTGTCACCCTGCTTATTTAACTTATATGTGGAGTACATCATGAGAAATGCTGGGCTGGAATAAGCACAAGCTGGAATGAAGATTGCCGGGAGAAATATCAATAACCTCACATATGCAGATGACGCCACCCTTATGACAGAAAGTAAAGAAGAACTAAAGAGCCTCTTGATGAAAGTGAAAGAGGAGAGTGAAAAAGTCAGCTTAAAGCTCAACATTCAAGAAACTAAGATCATGGCATCCAGTCCCATCACTTCATGGGAAATAGATGGGGAAACAGTGGACACAGTGGCTGACTTTATTTTTCTGGGCTCCAAAATCACTGCAGATAGTGATTGCAGTCATGAAATTAAAAGACACTTACTCCTTGGAAGGAAAAGTTATAACCAACCTAGACAGAATATTAAAAAGCAGAGATATTACTTCGCCAATAAAGGTCTGTCTAGTCAAGGCTATGGTTTTTCCTTTGGTCAGGTATGGATGTGAAAGTTGGACTGTGAAGAAAGTTGAGCGCTGAAGAATTGATGCTTTTGAAGTGTGGTGTTGGAGAAGACTCTTGAGAGTCCCTGGGACAGCTTGGAGATCCAACCAGTCCATCTTAAAGGAAATCAGTCCCCGGTGTTCATTGGAGGGACTGATGTTGAAGCTCAAACTCCAATACTTTGGCCACCTGATGCAGAGAGCTGACTCATTTGAAAAGACCCTGATGTTGGGAAAGATTGAGGGCCAATGGAGAAGGGGACAACAGAGGATGAGATGGTTGGATGACATCACTGACACAATGGACATGGGTTTGGGTGGACTCTGGGAGTTGGTGATGGACAGGGAGGCCTGGCGTGCTGCGGTTCATGGGGTCGCAAAGAGTCGGACACGACTGAGCGACTAAACTGAACTGAACATATAATTGTTAGAGGATTAAATGAGTTTATGTAAAGCGCTTGGTGCCTAACTGGTTTTAGGTGCTTAGAGGTAGTGTGATTATGCTGTTGCTAGTGCTCTTGACTGTTTCAGCTTTAAAACTTGCGCTTGCTTATTTCTTCATTGACACTAAGCCTTTGACGACTAAGCCCTTTCTCTGTGTCATCATCTTTCTTTCTCAGGAGCCCTAATCCTTTGGCTGACTGAATTTTAGGCTGAAGAATGGAAATTTCCTATGATTTTATTGTGCCATGCCTTCCTTTTTGGGGGTGGGGGCCTGAAGGGATGAAGTGCCAAACTGTTTATAACCAAAAAGCCAATAAAAGTGTCTTCCCAAATGAAATATTGAACTTCTTAAATCTAAGATATCAACTGTGAGGCACACCCTTATTTTATGTAATGCTAAAGAAATAAACCAATTAACCTTTAGAATTTTTTATCTTATACTTGATTAAAAGTTATTTTGATGCAGGTCTGTGAGAGGACACAAGAGGCTGCCTGGTCCCTGGAAAGACCCCTCCACCAGGAGGACCCATGCAACTCATGGACCTTTCCAGACCTAGGTGCAGCCTCTGAGGGAAACTGGTCCTGTGGCATGGGCCCATGTTCAAGGGCTGGGAAAGTGTGCCATGACAGATGACCTGCTGCTCAGGGAGTCTTAATTAAGTGACACGGGAGCTACACTGTGTGGGTAGAAGCCATCAATAGGACCTAGAGAGCAACTGGCTGGCCTGAGATTCGAGAGTTGGAAATCCCAGGGATCTCAGTCAATACCATGGCTCCATGGCAGAGAACGTGGATTCTGTGGCTGCCATCTGCCACTCCAGTGCCACTGATAACAAATGGTACGTGAGTTACTCACAGGTATCCAACTATGACCCAGACAGCAAGGCGCTCATCATCCAAAGGGGAAGCATCTACAACACACCACTTCAGTGTGGGATGGAAATCCTCCCACACATTACTGAGAGACGTGAAGTCATCTTTCTGACAATTATCTATGGGCCCTCCAGTGTGCTGATCAGGAGTAAGCCTGGTAACCTAAGTGGTGAACTGACTGCTGAGATTGGTTCCAGTGGAGATGGAGTGTAGCTCCTATTCCAGATCAGAATCCAAGTGGATCCACAGTGGCTCCTTTCTGAACTCAGAGAAAAAATTACCCTCCTGAATCTGACCTGGGACCAGATGGGCAGATCCAGATAGCAGGAAGTCCAGCTCCAGGTGCCCTGGCAAAGTTTTCGCCATATCAGGATCCTTGCTGGTATTTCCCATCATGGTGATAGTACTAGGTAGTATCCTCTCCTGTGCTTTCCTCATCCATACCCTGATCAGACATTACTGTGAAAGTCACTCAGTCATGTCCAACTCTTTGCGGCCCCATAGACTATGCAGTCCATGGAATTCTCCAGGCCAGAATACTGGAGTTGGGTAGCTGTTCCCTTCTCCAGGGGATCTTCCCAACCCAGGGATCAAACCCAAGTCTCCTACATTGCAGGTGGATTCTTTACCAGCTGAGCTACCAGGGAAGCCCGCCAGGGCAAATCAGCCTATATGACTATCCACCTCAAACCTGGAGGACGAGACCAGATCGGTAAGGAGGATTCCAACTCCTCCTCCACTTCTTTAATTTGACAGTGTGCAATCATCAGATATGCCCCATCTCACCATTGCCAGGGACAGAGAAATGGAACAATCCATATATGCCCAACAACTGGGAACTGCTTATATGGGATGCAGTATGTGTTGAGTGAATCTGTCTTTGTTAGATACCATGCTGGGGAAACCTGCTTACAGATGCAGAGAACGTTCACAACTTGATGCCAAGTTAGAAATGCATAATGCAAACCTGCATCTGATAGGATCATGCTGTGAAAAGTATAGATTAGTTAAATGATATAGATGTAATATTATAGGGTAAATGTATGTATTTTCCAGTTTTATGTGTCCACACACACACACACACACACACATATATATATTTTTTTATGCATATATATACACCTGTGCAAAAATTGTGGGAAATGTTAACTATCAACAGTGCTATCTCAGTTTTCTTCTTTGCAATTTGTTGTATATTCTGAAGTAGTTTTTTCTTCACAAAGTATATGTTGTTCTTATAAAAAAAGTAAAGTTAAAACAGCATGAAGTTTAAAAAAAAGTTATTTTGACAGAGATTAGTTGGTCACCAAGGACTGGGGGTGGGGACATTGAGAACATACTATTTAAGGGTACCAAATACAAATAGTAGATAAATAAGTTCTGGAAATCTGATGCACAACATAGGAATTATAGTCAACAATACTGTATTACAAACTTTAAAATTGCTAAGAGACTAAATCTTACCTATTCTCACTACAAAGAAGAAATTATAAATATGTGCCATTGTTAGCTAGCACTACTGTAGTTATATGGCAATATATAAATGAGTCAAACCAACACATTGTACAACTTAAACTGTATAGTATTATATGTAAATTATATCTCCATTTAAAAAGGAAAAATATGTCTTAAATAACTTTTTTTAAAAGTTATTTTTGACTTATTTAGACATAGAATCAATGACTATGAATGGCTATGGCTGAATTCACTCATGTGAACTGATCACCACATCACTAACTGCTGCCTGGATGATGGTCAAACACTACTGATTGTGAGATGCACATGAATTTCAGAGATACTAAAATGTGAAAAGTGAAAAAGTACATCTGAAAGTTAGTGAAAGCTATTCTGTTTCCCTTCAGCCAGTCCTCCAAAATGTAGAAACTTTATTTTCTTGGTATTCTATTGAAGTGGTGGTGGTGGTGGTGGTTTAATCACTAAGTCGTGTCCAACTCTTGAGATCCCATGGACTGAAGCCCACCAGGCTCCCCGTCCATGGGATTCTCCAGGCAAGAATACTGAAGTGGGTTGCCATTTCCTTCTCCAGGTCTATTGAAGACTTCAGGTATTTAAATCTTCCTAGTTTTAAGAGAAAATACCTTGGCTGAGACAAGTGTTGTTGACTCTCATCTCAATCGTAGAGGTTCCATGAACATACATATTAAGGATTTGATCTTTTTTCATTTTATTAAATGGAAAGCAAACTCTAAGTTATATCCTTCCTCAAGAGATGTTTGCTGCTTGATAAAAGTGAAAAAGTGAAGTCGCTCAGTTGTGTCTGACTCTTTGCGACCCTGTGGACTGTAGCCTACCTCGCTCCTCCGTCCATGGGGTTTTCCAGGCAAGAGTACTGGAGTGGCATGCCATTTCCTTCTCCAGAGGATCTTCCTGACCCAGGGATTGAACCTGGGTCTCCTGCATTGTAAGCAGACACTTTACCATCTGAGCCACCAGAGAAGTCCTTGTTGCTTGATACTTAGCCACAATTTCTTGACACTTTAGTTTGATCTCAGGGTTATATAAAGAAGAACATTTTGTAGTCAGATAGATTTATATTCTGCCACTTACTAGCCATGTGACTAGGTGTATTACATTACCTTCCTAGGCCTCAGTTGCCTTATCTGTAACCTCATCATAGATTAAATAGGAAACATATATAAAGTGTAAAATATTTCCCTACAATTGCTGTCCAGTAAACTGCTGCTTTGATGAAAATGGTGTTCTATGGAGAGCTGAGAATATGTTCTGTGGAAAGCTGGATGTCAAGCTTGGCAGTAGTGTTGCCAGAGTCTTGCTTGGGGTCAATCTGGCCTGGAAGTGTTGTTTTCTCATAGATCATTCTGTAAGAAATGGTTAGGTAACTTCACTTTTGGACAACGACAGTTAGTGCTAATAAATGCCATATTGTTCAATGGCAACATTAATCTTGGAGCAAAAGGAAATGTTCAGAATGCAGAAAGAATCGTTTTGATCATTTGAGAGGGATTTTGAAATAGGAATTCATTACTAAAGGTTGCGTGCTCAGTCGCTCAGATGTGTCCAACTCTTTGTGACCCTGTTGACTGTAGCCTGCCAAGCTCCTCTGTCCATGGAATTCTCCAAGCAAGAATACTGGAGTGGGTTGCCATTTTCTCCTCCAGGGAATCTTCCCAACCCAGGGATAGAATCCATGTCTCGTGTGTCTCCTGCATTGGGAGGTAGATTCTTTACCACTGAACCACCTGGGAAGCCTAAAGGTTAGGAATAGATAAAATTATTCAGTCACCCATGAAATATATATTGGGTACATTCTCAGTGTTGGGTGCTCTGCTACGTCCTGGGAACACAGTGCCTATATGTTCTAGTGAAGAATGTAGACAAGGGCCTGCCCTTACATTGAGGGGGAAAAGTAGGGATATGTAAAAAAAAGTAAACAATTTTTAAGACAAAATAATTACATAATGCTACTTTAAGGTTTGATGGTAAGGAAAGGCTTCTCTGACATTTCAGCTGAGACCTGAATGACAAGGAGTGATTTCTTTTTTATCCTTTGGGGTCACTGAACTTATCTATGTAGATTTATAGTTTTCATCAAATTTGTTCATTTTTTTGACCATTACATCTTTCCCTCTCCTTTAGAGACTCTGCTTATATATATATTAAGCCACTTGAAGTCTTATATCTCACTGTTGCTCTCCTCTTTTCTTTTTTAAAAGTGATTTTTGGGTGTTTTTTAATTTTTGGTATTTCTTTTTACATAGTTTCCATTGCTTTGTCTTCAAGTTCACTAATCTTTTCTTCTGCAACATTTAACCTGCCTTTAATCCCATCCAGTGTATTTATGATCTTAGATGTTGAAGTTTTAATCTCTAGAATTTCATTTTGAGACTTTTTAAAATCTTCCGTGTGTCTACTTAATACATTCTACTTTTTCTCTAGCTGTCTGAACGTGGAGCAATCACCGGGTTCACCGGTTTTGTTCCCATCTCTCATGCATCACTGTCCTTTACTACCTGATGGCTAACATCTTGAGAACTGTTGTTTCATATATTTTTTGTCCAGATTTTTAGTTGTTTCAGACAATAAATCCAGTCTTTACCCCATCTTGGCTGAAAGTAGAAGTATCCTGCCTTTATTTTTCAGCTCATAATTATTCTCAGGCTTAAATATAGACAAAAAGGCTTCTTATTGGTTTTAACCAGTTGCTATCAGTAGAAAACACATTCGAGTCTGATAGTACGTGTTTTCCTGATATGTGATAAAGCACATGCCATCTCTTTGGTCTCTGAGCTAATCTTTGTTCAGGATCTATTAAAAATATAACCATCAAAAAAACTCTAATATTTCTTTTTTTAATTAAAACAATCCTGTTGTTTTAAACCAGTAAGAGAAATCTGCTGCAGAGACTTTTGGTATTTATTATACTATTATAGTATCACATTCCTGGACTGAGCTGCTTGTCAGACGTAGTTATAAAACATTTTTATGGCATTATACATGGGCCAAGGGCTTTAGAAGCCTTATTTTACTTTTTTATGTGGGTTAAGATGAGTTTTTTTTTAAGTTGTGGTTGAAGTCTACATAACAAAGTTGACCATTAAAAAATTATTTATTTTAAATGAAACAAGAATGTATATTTTTAATGATAAAAGGTACAGTTCACAAAGAGATCATAAATCATTAGACACCTTAAAAACAAGAAACAAAGATACATAAAGCAAAAATCAGAAGAAATATAAGAAAAAAATACAATCATAATGAGACATATTAACATTTGTCTAAGAATATTTTATCAGGTGCAGAAAAAAGAATAGCATCTTGAATGATGTCATTAATAATTTAAATATCAGTTCAGTCGCTCAGTTGTGTCCGACTCTTTGTGACCCCCGAATCACACCACTCCAGGCCTCCCTGTCCATCACCAACTCCCGGAGTTCACTCAAACTCATGTCCATCGAGTTGGTGATGCCCTCCAGCCATCTCATCCTCTGTCGTCCCCTTCTCCTCCTGCCCCCAATCCCTCGCAGCATCAGAGTCTTTTCCAATGAGTCAACTCTTCACATGAGGTAGCCAAAGTACTGGAGTTTCAGCTTCAGCATCAGTCCTTCCAATGAACACCCAGGACTGATCTTTAGGATGAACTGGTTGGATCTCCTTGCAGTCCAAGGGACTCTCAAGAGTCTTCTCCAACACCACAGTTCAAAAGCATCAATTCTTTGATGCTCAGCTTTCTTCATAGTCCAACTCTCACATCCATACATAACCACTGGAAAAACCATAGCCTTGACTAGACGGACCTTAGTTGACAAAGTAATATCTCTGCTTTTCAATATGCTATCCAGGTTGGTCATAACTTTCCTTCCAAGGAGTAAGCGTCTTTTAATTTCATGGCTGCAGTCACCATCTGCAGTGATTTTGGAGCCCCAGAAAATAAAGACACTCTTTCCACTGTTTCCCCATCTATCTGCCATGAAGTGATGGGACCGGATGCCATGATCTTCGTTTTCTGAATGTTGAGCTTTAAGCCAACTTTTCACTCTCCTCTTTCACTTTCATCAAGAGGCTTTTTAGTTCTTCTTCACTTTCTGCCATAAAGTTGGTGTCATCTGCATATGTGAGGTTATTGATATTTCTCCCGGAAATCTAGATTCCAGCTTGTGCTTCTTCCAGCCCAGCATTTCTCATGATGTACTCTGCATATAAGTTAAATAAGCAGGGTGACAATATACAGCCTTGACGTACTCCTTTTCCTATTTGGAACCAGTCTGTTGTTCCATGTCCAGTTCTAACTGTTGCTTCCAGACCTGCATACAGATTTCTCAAGAGGCAGGTTAGGTGGTCTGGTATTCCCATCTCTTTCAGAATTTTCCACAGTTTATTGTGATCCACACAGTCAAAGGCTTTGGCATAGTCAATAAGGCAGAAATAGATGTTTTTCTGGAACTGTCTTGCTTTTTTGATGATCCACTGGATGTTGGCAATTTGATCTCTGGTTCCTCTGCCTTTTCTAAAACCAGCTTGAACATCTGGAAGTTCACGGTTCATTTATATTATATAAATATAATAGATTTATATTTAATTAATTTATATTAATATATCCTACACGAATATATTTAAAATTTTGTATCTCATGTGTTGTTATTAGATATCCATAGGACATTTAGAAAATCTGACAAAAAGAGAAACATTACTAAATTTCAAAAAGTAGAATTCTTTTCTATGTGTGTGAATTAGTTATACATAGACATGTATGTTATTTTTGAAATTATTTTCCATTGCAGGTTATTACAGGATATTGAATATAGTTCCCTGTGCTATATAGTAAAACCTTGTTGCTTGTTGCATATCTATTTTTATAACTAGAAACCTAGCAGTCTATTCATATTGAGTCAAACAAGTGGAATATAATTGTGATAAATTTTTTAGTTAGGTAAAAATTCATGTTTTCTAAAATATACATATTATGCCTATTATTTATGTATATATAAAAGTTTTTCTACTACTAGATAAAGATTTGAAAAAGAGTATCAAAAAAAGAGATGGAGAAATAGGAAAATATAAGCTAAATGAAATGGAAGCACTGAATATAAAATAGAAAAATTGAAACAAATTAGATAAAAGATCTTCATATAGTCCAGTGTTTAAACATGGCTGCTGATTAAAAACATACTTGAAATTCTGGCAAAGAAAAGAAATATCTGGGTATTTGTATTTTTTCAAAAAACTCCAAGATAATTCTGTTATGTATCTGGATTTTAAAAAGTGATAACAGGTTTTTCTATTAAGTGCTAGTTTTGGTGATATAGAATTCTATAATTTTTCTGTTGACGAGTCGTGATACAATGCTCAGTCAGTTCAGTCACTCAGTCGTGTCTGACTCTTTGTGACCCCATGGACTGCAGCACACCGCCTGGTTACTAACCAGGCGTTAGTAACTGTCCGTTACTAACTCACGCAGCTTGCTCGAACTCATGTCCATCAAGTCAGTGATGCCATCCAACCATCTCATACTCTGTCATCCCCTTCTCCTCCTGCCTTCAGTCTTTCCTAGCATTAGGGTCTTTTCCAATGGGTCAGTTCTTCGCATCAGGTGGCCAAAGTATTGGAGCTTCAGCTTCAGCATCAGTCCTTCCAATGAATATTCAGGGTTGATTTCCTTTAGGATTGACTGGTTTGATCTCCTTGCAGTCCAAGAGATTTTCAAGAGTCTTCTCCAACACCACAGTTTGAAAACATCAATTCTTTGGAGCTCAGCTTTCTTTAAGGTCCAACACTCACATTCATACATGACTACTGGAAAAACCGTAGCTTTGACTTGATGGACCTTTGTCAATAAAGTAATGTCTCTCCTTTTTCATATGCTGTCTAGGTTTGTTATAGCTTTTCTTCCAAGGAGCAAGCGTCTTTTAATTTCATGGCTGCAGTCACCATCTGCAGTGATTTTGGAGTCCAGGAAAATAAAGTCTCTCACTGTTTCCATTGTTTCCCCATCTATTTGCCATGAAGTGATGGGACTGGATGCCATGATCTTCATTTTTTTAATGCTGAGTTTTAAGCTGGCTTTTTACTCTCTTCTTTCACTTGCATCAAGAGGCTCTTTAGTTCCTCTTCACTTTCTGCCATAACGGTGGTGTCATCTGCATACCTGCATATCTGAGGTTATTGATATTTCTCCTGGCAATGTTGAATCCAGCCCGGGATTTTGCATGAGGTATTCTGCATATAAGTTAAATAAGCAAGGTGACAATATGCAGCCTTGATGTATTCCTTTCCCAATATGGAATCAGTCCGTTGTTCTATGTCTGGTTCTAACTGTTGCTTCTTGACCTGCATACAGATTTCTCAGGTGGCAGATCAGGTGATGCGGTATTCCCATCTCTTTTAGAATTTTCCACAGTTTGTTGTGATCCACACAGTCAAAGGCTTTGGCATAGTCAATGAAGGAGAAGTAGATATTTTTCTGGAACTCTCTTACTTTTTCTGTGATCCAACAGATGTTGGCAATTTGATTTCTGGTTCCTCTGCCTTTTCTAAATCCACTTTGTACATCTGGAAGCTCTTGGTTCATGTACTGTTGAAACCTAGCTTGAAGAATTTTGAGCATTACTTTGCTGGCATGTGAGATGAGTGCAACTGTGGGGTAGTTGGAACATTCTTTGGCATTGCCTTTCTTTGGGATTGGCATGAAAGCTGACCTTTTCCAGTCCTGTGGCCACTGCTGGGTTTTCCAAATTTGCTTGCATATTGAGTGCAGCAGTTTAACAGCATCATCTTTTAGGATTTGAAACAGCTCAACTGGAATTCCATCACCTCCACTAGTTTGTTTGTTGTGATGTTTCCTAAGGCTCACTTGACTTTGCACTCCAGGATGTCTGGCTCTAGGTGAATCATGGGTTATGTGGGTTTTTCAGATATTTGTATAGTTCTTCTGTGTGTTCTTGCCACATCCTCTTAATATCTTCTGCTTCTATTAAATCCATACCATTTCTGTCCTTTATTGTGCCCATCTTTGCTTGAAATGTCCCCTTGTTGTCTCTAATTTTCTTGAAGAGATCTCTAGTCTTTCCCATTCTATTTTTTTTTTTTCCTCTGTTTCTTTGCATTGATCGCTCTATCTTTCCATGCTATTCTTTGGAACTCTGCATTCAGATGGGCATAGCTTTCCTTTTCTCCTTTGCCTTTTGCTTCTCTTTTTCTCTCAGCTATTTGTAAGGCCTCCTCAGACAGCCATTTTGCCCTTTTCATTTTTTCTTGGGGATGGTCTTGATCACTGCCTCCTGTACAATGTTACAAACATCCATCCATAGTTCTTCAGGCACTCTGTCTATCAGATCTAATCCCTTGAATCTATTTGTCACTTTACTGTATAATTATAAGGGATTTGATTTAGGTCATACTTGAATGGTCTAGTGGTTTTCCCTACTTTCTTCAATTTAAGTCTGAATTTGGCAATAAGGATCTGAGCCACGGTCAGCTCTTGGTCTTGTTCTTGCTGACTGTATAGAGCTTCTCCATCTTTGGTTGCAAAGAGTATAATCAAGCTGATTTCGGAGTTGACCATCTGGTGATGTCCATGTATAGAGTCATCTCTTGTGTTGTTGGAAGAGGGTGTTTTCTATGACCAGTGTGTTCTCTTGGCAAAACTCTATTAGCCTTTGCCCTGCTTCATTTTGTACTCCAAGGCCAAACTTGCCTGTTACTCCAGGTATCTCTTGACTTCCTACTTTTGCATTCCAGCCCCCTATGATGAAAAGAACATCTTTTTTTGTGTTAGTTCTAGGAGGTCTTGTAGGTCTTCATAGAACTGTTCAACTTCTTTGGCATTAGTGGTTGGGCATAGACGTGGGTTACTGTGATATTGAATGATTTGCCTTGGAAATGAACAGAGACCATCTGTCACTTTTGAGATTGCACCCAAGTACTGCATTTCAGACTCTTGTTGACTGAGAGCTACTCCATTTCTTCTAAGGGCTTCTTGCCCACAGTAGTAGATATAATGGTCATCTGAATTAAATTAGCCTATTCCAGTCCATTTAGTTTACTGATTCCTAAAATGTCAGTGTTCACTCTTGCCATCTCCTGTTTGACCACTTCCAATTTACTTTGATTCATGGACCTAACATTCTAGGTTCTTACGCAATATTGTCTGAAAGCATCAGACTTTCCTTCCATCACCAGTCATATCCACAACTGGGAGTTGTTTTCACTTTGACTTAGCCTCTTCATTCTTGCTGGAGCTCTTTCTCCACTGGTCTCCAGTGGCATATTGGGACCTACCAACCTGGGAAGTTCATCTTTCAGTGTTACATCTTTTTGCCTTTTCATACTGTTCATGGGGTGCTCAAGGCAAGAATACTGAAGTAGTTTGCCATTCCTTTCTCCAGTGGATCACGTTTTGTCAGAACTCTTCACCATGACCCATCCGTCTTAGGTGACCCGACACAGCATGGATCATAGTTTCATTGAGTTAGACAAGGCTGTGATCCAAGTGATTAAGTGAGTATTAGAAGTGACTTAGCAGTAGCAGCAGTTACATAATCACAGCAGTAAAAGATGTTTATCAGTTTTCGCGGTCAATAGCCAGACAAAAAATGGGTAGCCTTTCCCTTCTCCAGGGGATCTTTCCAACCCAGGGATCGAACCCAGGTCTCCCACATTACAGGCATATTCTTTACCAGGTGAGCCACAAGGGAAGCCCCACATAATCACTGTAATAAAAGATGTTTATCAGTTTTCACAATCAATAGCCAGACAAAAAAGATAATTACAATTTTAAACCATAATGGGAACGTGATTAACTTAGCAATATAAAATAATTACATATAATTTGGGGGGTCAAGCAGAGTTTTGTGGCAAGAGGAACTGTATCCATGCACATATTTTCATCTGCTCAGCTAGTCTGTGTCTTTTGGTTGGTGCATTTAACCCATTTACATTGAAGGTAATTATTGATATGCATGATCCTATTACCATTTTCTTAATTGCTTTGGGTTTATTTTCTGTAGGTAGGTCTTTTCCTTCTCTTATTTTCTGCCTAGAGAATTTCCTTTAACATTTCTTGTGAAGCTGGTTTTGTGGTAGTGAATTATCTTAACTTTTGCTTGTCTGGAAAGCTTTTAATTTCTCCATCAAATCTGAAAGAAAGCCTTGCTGGGCAGAGTATTCTTGGTTGTAGGTTCTTCCCTTTTATCACCATCATCCCATTCTCTTCTGTCTTATAGAGTTTCTGTTGAGAAATCAGCTGATAGCCTGATGGGAGTTGCCTTGTATGTTAATTGTCATTTTTCCTTGTTGCTTTTAATATTTTATCTTTGTCTTTAATTTTTGTCAGTTTGATTACTATGTGTCTCAGTGTGTTCCTCCTTGGGTTCATCCTGCCTGGGACTCTCTGTGCTTCCTGGACTTGGTTGATTATTTCCTTTCCCATGTTAGGGAAGTTTTCAGCTAATATCTCTTCAAATATTTTTCAAGTCCTTTCTCTCTCTTCTCCTTCTGGGACCCCTATAATGCAAATATTCATGTTTTAACACTTCCCTGGTGACTCAGAAGGCAAAGAATTTGCCTGCAATGCAGGAGACCTGGGTTCGATCCCTGGGCAGGAAGACCCCCCCCTGGAGAAGGAAATGGTGGCCCTCTCCAGTATTCTTGCCCCTGGAGAATTCCATGGACAGAGGGACCTGGCAGGATACAGTCCATGGTTTTGCAAAGAGTCCTACATGACCATGCAACTGACACTTCACTTTCAGAGGTCTCTCTATTGTTGTTCAGACATAACTACATGACTCAGCTGTGTCTGACTCTTTGCAACCCCATGGATTGCAGCATGCCAGGCTTCCCTGTCCTTGGCCATCTCCCAGAGTTTGCTCAAACTTATTTTTTGATAAGTTTAATGTTTGAAGAGATATTAGCTGAAAACTTCCCTTAAGTTGCTGATGCCATCCAACCATCTTCTCCTCTGTCATCCCCTCCTCCTCCTGCCTTCAGTCTTTCCCAGCATCAAGGTCTTTTCCAATGAGTAGGCTCTTCACATCAGGTCTCCTAGACTGTCTTCATTTCTTTTCTTTTTTTTCTATATTCTGTTTTGCAGCAGTGATTTCCACCATTCTGTTCTCCAGGTCATTTATCTGTGCTTCTGCCTCAGTTATTCTGCTCTGGATTCCTTCTGGTGTATTATTCATCTCTGTTTGTTTGTTCTTTAGTTCTTGTAGGTCTTTGGTAAACATTTCTTTCATCTTCTCAATCTTTCCCTCCATTCTTTTTCCAAGATCCTGTATCATACTCACTGTCATTATTCTGAATTTCTTTTCTAGAAAGTTGCCTATTTCCACTTCATTTAGTTGTTTTTCTGGGATTTTATCTGTCCCTTCATCTGGGACTTACTTCCCTGGTGGCTCCTGCAGAAGGAAATGGCAACCCACTCCAGTATTCTTGCCTGGAAAATCCCATGGATGGAGGAGCCTGGTAGGCTACAGTCCATGGCATCACAAAGAGTCAGACACGACTGAGTGACTTCACTTTCCTTTCCTTTTGGGCTTCCTTGGTAGCTCAGACGGTAAAGCATCTGCCTACAGTGTGGGAGACCTGGGTTCAATCCCTGGGTCAGGAAGATCCCCTGGAGAAGGAAATGGCAACCCACTCCAGTATTCATGCAGTATTCATGCCTGGAAAATCCCATGGACTGAGAAGCCTGGTGGGCTACAGTCCATGGGGTCGCAAAGAGTTGGACATGACTGAGTGACTACACTTCACTTCACTTCACTTCACTTCACTTCACTTCATCTGGGACTTAACTTTCTGCTTTTTCATATTGATAAACTTTCTGTAATGTAGTTTTGTTTTATTTGTTGTATGATTGTGGTTCTTCTTGCTGCTTCTGTCTGTCCTCTGATGGAGGAGGCTAAGAGGCTTGTTAAGCTTCCTGATGGGAAGGACTGGTGGTGGGAAAAACTGGATGTTGCTCTGGTGGTCTCTGCTTCACTTGCTCAGTAAAGCTTTAATCCAATTAAAGGGAGGGGTTACCCTCCCTTCCTGGTAGTTTTTTGACCTGAGACAACCCAACCCTGGGGTCTTTGGGCTCTATGGTTAGGTTAATGGGGAACTCCAAGGGGTTTTATGCCAAAGGGGACCTTCCCAGACAGCTGCTGCCAGTGCCCCCATCCCTGTGGTGAGCCCCTGCTGACCCATGCCTCCACAAGAGACCCTCCAACACTAGCAGGTAGTTTTGGTTCAGTTTCCTGTGGAGTCACTGCTCGTTTCCTCTGAGTCTTGGTGCATGCAAGGTTTTGTTTGTGCCATCCAAGACTGGAATCTGTTCCGCCTAGTCCTGTGAAGTCTTGTAATCAAATCCTGCTGGCCTTCCTAGTCAGATTCCCTGGAGGTTCCCAGTGCCTTTGTCAGATCCCAGGCTGGGGAGCCTGATGTGGGGTTCCGAACCTTCACAACAGTGGGAGAACTTCTTTTTTATTATTGTTCTCCAGTTTATGGGTCACCCTACTGGTGGGTATGGGTTTGATTTTATCATGATTGTGCCCCTCCTACTGTCTTGCTGTGGCTTCTTCTTTGTCTTTGGATGCACGGTACTTTGTTTGGATGGGTTCCAGCGTCCTCCTGTGGATGGTTGTGATTTTGGTGCAGTCACAGGAGGAGATGAGCACACAGTCTTCTATTCTACCATCTTGAACTGGAATTTACAAAATTTACCCTTTTAAGTGTATCATTCAGTGACATAAAATACATTCACAATGATGTAGAAAAATCACCACTATTTCTGAACTTTTTCATCACCCCAAAGAAATTCTGTACCCATCAAAATAACTCCCCATTCTCTCCTCCACCCACCTCGTGGTAATCTTTATTCTGCTTTCTCTCTTAATGAGTTTGCCTCGTCTGGTACCTCATGTAAGTGGAATCATATTAATATATTCGTCCTTTGTGTGCTCAGCTGCTCAGTCATGTCCAGTTCTACAGCCTCATGAACTATAGCCTGTCAAGCTCCTCTGTCCACAGAAGCTTCCAGGCAAGGATACTGGAGTGGTTCTTATATCCTTCTTCAGGGGATCTTCCCGACCCAGGAATCTAACCCACATCTCTTGTGTCTCCTGCATTGGCAGGTGGGTTATTTACCACTGTGCTGCATGGGAAGCCCCTCATTTGGCCTTTAGTATCTAGCTTGCTTCACTTAGAATAATATTTAATTCATCCATACTGTAGGGTGTATTAGAATTTTATTCCTTCTTAAAAGGCTGAATGATATTCCCTTGTATGTATATAACACATTTTGTTTATTCATTTGTTGATAGACTATTTATTTCTACCTTTTGGCTATGAACTGAGTATATATGTTCATATATTTATGTATTCTGTGAACATGAGTATATAAATATCTACTTTCAGTTCTTTTGGGTGTGTTCCTAGGACTGGAATTGCTGAATCACATGGTAATTTTATGTTTAATTTTGAGAAATCATCAAACTGTTTTACATCGTGGCTGCACCATTTTACATGCCTACCAACAATGCACAAAGGTGCCAGTTTCTCCACATCCTCACCAATACTTATTTTTCTTCTTTTCCTTCTCTCTTCCTTCCATTTTAAAAAATAGAACCCGTTCTATTGGGGGCAAAGTTGTATCTCATTGTGGTTTTGATTTTCATTTCCCTAATGACTAGTGATACTGAACATTTTTTCATGTGCTTACTGTCTGTTGTATATTTATTCAAATCCTTTGTGCATCTGTTTATTTTGTTTATTTTTTAAATTTTATTATTTATGTATTTGGCTGCACTAGATCTTAATTGCAGCACAGGGTTTTTTTTTTTTGTTCCAGCTTGTGGGATCTTTATTTGTGGCATATGGGATCTAGTTCCCAGAGTAGGGTTCGAATCTGGACCCCTTGCATTGGGAGCAGAGTCTTAGCTACTGGACCACAAGGGAAGTCCTCCTTTGCCCATGTTTGAATCGGTTTGTTGGTTTAGGGGCAGAGCTATATGCCCAAATCTATCTGTTCTTCGAAGATCTTCTGGGAGTTCTGATGTTCATTTGGCATTTTATGTCTAACATAATCTAGAAAATGCTCCACAGGAAATTTGTTCATGTTTCTCTGACAGTGGTGTCACATATGGGCAGATCTTCCTTTGTAATGGATGAAGCAGACAATGGTTCCAAGTTGCTTCCCATGTACCTGGGCTGTTTTCAGTGTTCTCCTCTTGTTTCTGTATGGCATACTTCCAGAAAAGAATTATTGACCAGACTGATCTGAACTGATCTGTGTGTGTTGCTCCCAAGGCTTCAGTGTTAAACTTCACTTTTCTTTGAGTTTGAAATTTTTATTTCAGTGAACAAAAGCATCTTCACTCTTTGACCTGCAAATGAGAAATTCATTTCTGATTGAAAATGAATTTCATTTTCTAACTGAAATTCATTTTCTAATTTGAAATTCATTCAAATTCAATTTCACATGTCAGTATTGGGAGAATCTGTTTCTGCTCCAGCAATGGCAGCTCTTACAGAAGTTTGTCACATGCTCTTTTAACTTAAAAGCTATAATACAACCCAAGAGCTAAATAAATTTGGTGCTAGAGATATTGATAAATGCAACTAACTCCTGACCTTTATCAGGAAGCTCAAGGTTAAAACTTTTATGTGTTGTTTTGAGGCTGTAGAACTATAAAGCACATTTAAAAGTGTCAAACATGTTTGTAACAAAAGAATCAGTTGAACACATCTGAGTACATTTCTTTATGTCTTTTATGGCAGTGCTAACATGTGGGTTCAATTAAAAGGAACAATAGCAGAAACAATAGAGAAGAACTACCATATATGGAGTACTCACTACATCCCAGGCACCGTGCCAGATGTTTCCCATGTATGATTGTGTTTAAAGATTACAGATCAGGAAAACGAAGCTCTAAGATTCAAGAAAAGTGCTCAGGTCACATACTTGATAAATGGCAGAGATTGGATATAAAATCAGGTGAGTGTGACTCTATAACAGAAATACAACAGCTGGATGGAGGAAAAACAAAGAAATACATTTCTAATAGTTTAATGTTATTGTGACTGGCTGAAGACAAAAGGAATGTCATCTAGAAAATAGGAGATTTAAGTAGATAGACTTTTTCTTTAAACTGTGTTGGAAATGTTTCATAAAAGTGTGGAAAGCCAAGTGCTCATCTTAAACTTCTTGACTGATGCTAGTATCTTCTCTAAGTGCATTGCAGTTTTTCTTTTCATTTTCAAATTTTGGATTAAAATACTTTGTTTGTTTTGATTGGCTTTTGTATTGTCTATTATTCTCTCCTCATTGGACTTACTACTTCTTTCTGAACAAAATGCTACTTCAAATGTCTCCTTTCCTGATTCTTACCATGCCCCCATCTTTCAACTCAAAGCCTTTCCCTAAACCTGTCTTTAATGGATTCAGTTTCCTCATTTGAAAGTCTCCAGTTAATATATCTTTGTCTGTATTATAGTTTTTGGTTCTTGACATCCATACTTTAGAGATTTTTGTCTTATAGTTCCTCATTTGTGACCTTTTTGTTTTCCTTTTGTTTGTTTTTGGCTTTTTTCTGCCATGCCTTTTAAAATTTGTGGCCCTTTTCTTTTAGGTCAAAGCCTAAAGAAAGAAGTTTCTAGAATCTCTCTTACTAGACCAACTTTCTAGAATGAAAAAACTAGTTTTTTCAAATTGATCATAAATCTACTCTTGGATCAATCAGTCATGACCAGTTGGGTAGGGACCAGAATCCCACCGTACAAACATGGCTGCTGGGAGTCTACTGATACAGACTCTGTTAGGGGCATTCCTAGAAAAGACAAAATGTTTACTAGCCAGGTACTCATCCAAGAGGTGCCTTCTATACTCTGTAGACCAGGGCACAGGAAAACTTTATGATGTCCTTGTAAACAAGATGGAGAAACATAAACTGAATCCTGGGGAATTGGGTGCAATTGTAAGTATCTGAACAACCAAATGCAAAGAAGGTGCACTGATGTTACCCTGCAGGCAGGTCATTAGTGATGAGCTGGAAGGCTCTGCTCAGCCTGCCCTGATTTTGGCATTACTCTCAGGGATTCAGATGAGCTCTCACTGGAATGCGAGTGCCCACATGATCAGAGGCTATGGCCCTGGATTCCTTGGTGCTATCAGGCCACATTAAGAAAGTGATAGTCATTTGTCATTTTCTGACCACCCTTGACTCCCCTTCCTGAATATATTATCCTCCAGTCTTAAAGCGACTGCCATTAGAGCTCCCCTGGGAGTAAGTAATGCCAAGATAGGGAAATGGCTGAAGTTCACTAGTCTCCCACACCACTACTCCCAGCCTTTTCTCTATTCTATTTTCCTGGGACACCATTTACTGAACATTGGGCTTTTGGATTTCATCTGTTCTTTCACATTTCTCTCTTTTCATCCTATGCTGTAGGAGATTTCCTCCCTTTTATATTACAATTTGTGAACATTTTATTTCTGTTATCACATTTTAAATCCCTAATTGCTTCTCTAATTATTCTTTTTAAAATCTTATGTTTTTGTAAAATCTTTCTTAACTCTCTTGGGTCAACTTTTATTCTATTCCCTGATAATTTTGTTTCCACCAGAATTTGTTTTTCACATTTATATATCTTGATCTTTCACTCTCTAGCTGCTGGATCTGCCATTATCTTGGTGATCTTTGCTTACCTGCTCATATTTAAGAAAGAAGGTCCATGTAAGTAGGGTGACATCTCTCCACTGATAATTCTGAATGGGTGCTCTGGACATGAGGTGGGAGAGTTGAGTGGAAGTTCATTTTTAGGCTGAGCTCGCCTGATGGTCAGAATGAGAACTTTACTGTGAGACATAAAGTTGATGACCAAAATCCTCAGCTCTCCAGTGTGGAGAACTGTCTAATTTGTTTAGAGAAGAGCTGTCTGGGGCTTGTTTACTTTTGCCTGAGGGTAAAGGCCAGTTGCCTGTACTTACTACATGTGAGGGAGGGGCTGGAGGGTGGAAGTGGGTGCTGGAGAAAAGCAGGTGGGTACAGTTGATCCACCTTCAGAGCTTGCCGGGTTCCCTGGGCTGACTGGCAGTCATTCCCTGCAACTCTCATAGCTTGTCCTGGGCTGGCTGTCTAAGGCATCTTTTACCTGTAAGCCTCTTCCATCAACCTTCCGGCTTCCAGATATATGCCAACTGTCTCATCTCCAAATGATACCTCCTTACTCTGTGCTCCATTAGATATGAGTTTATTCCTTTGTGTACTTTTGTTCCTGTTGTATAAAGAGTCAAGGCAGAGAGAGCATGTCTGGTTCATTAATAAAAAACAACAATACACATTTACTGTTTGTTATCCTGCAAGTAATATTTCTAGCAAAAGAACTGTAAGGTAATGGTCCATTAAAATAAACAAATAATTTTTTATAAGTTAAAAAAGTATACTTAAAAAAACATACTTCTTATAGAAATGCAATTACAGAAACATGTGGATTATAAAGAGAATTTGGCTTTTCCCTTTTTTTTCCCCCCAACACAGTTCTGCTCTTTCCCCAGGAAGTAGCTGCTGTTAATTACTGGCTATGTATCCTTGACTATTCCTAATGTATTTGTATACCTATATGTTTCTGGCTATCAGGCTGTTTGTCCTTTTTATTTAGAGAGGGTCAAGTTTCATACGTTGTTTTGTGAATTTTAACTCAGCCGTATGTCTTGGCTAGCTTTTCATGGTAGTAGATGTACTGCCGCTGCTGCTGCTAAGTTGCTTCAGTCGTGTCCAACTCTGTGCGACCCCATAGACGGCAGCCCACCAGGCTCCCCCGTCCCTGGGATTCTCCAGGCAAGAACACTGGAGTGGGTTGCCATTTCCTTCTCCAATGCGTGAAAGGGAAAAGTGAAAGTGAAGTTGCTCAGTTGTGTCCGACTCTTCACGACCCCATGGACTGCAGCCTGCTAGGCTCCTCCGCCCATGGGATTTTCCAGACAAGAGTACTTGGAGTGGGGTGCCATTGCCTTCTCTGAGTAGATGTACAGCTATCATTATTTCCTCCACTGGTTGCCATTTAAGAAGTCTGAAGTTTTGTTCTTTTTTTTCCAAAAAGGCAAAATCTGTTACTTTCCTATTTCTTTGACCCTTAGCATGCTTTCCACTCAAACTGAGAAATCCTTGTCATAACTATAAAGAGTCCCAGGGAATTAAACTGAAAAAAAGTGACTGGATGAAATATAGCGAATTGAACTGATCATAATAAGTGATAATATTTAGAGGTACAGTACTAAAACTTCTTTATTAAAATTCATATTATCCTACCTCAGGTAGTGAATGGAACAAAATCAAATCACAGTTATTTTGCTCATAGTTAAGACGGCAAATCAGCTTGAATGTCATCTCTCAAACGTACTAATAACAAATGTCCAGGCTTAAAACATCCTTATTTTTTTCCTACTGTTCTTTTCCTACTATTCCCTGACTGTTTTTCTGGTTTATTCACCATGTTTTAAGTTCTTGATTTATTCCTTATTCTTTTTGTTATAGGTCTTGAAACTGGAATCAGTTTAACCTCAAAAAAAAAATCTGTTAATTTTCAGATGAATTCCTCTTTGTAACAGTGTATAAGCATATCTGTGACAAAAATACACACTTTCCTTGACTCTGTGGCAGAATGATACCCCTATACACCCCCACTTCCTCCACTCCCCACTTTCACATTTCTTCATCTGTAGAAATTTGTGCTCACTGGCCTCCTCTTGTAAGGTTGGATCACAACTCCAGCTTACACTCTGCTTTTAACAAATTCATTGAGCACTAAGCTATGTTGCTGCTGCTGCTAAGTCGCTTCAGTTGTGTCTGACTCTGTGCAACCCCATAGATGGCACCTACTCCAGTACCCTTGCCTGGAAAATCCCATGGACGGAGGAGCCCGGTAGGCTGCAGTCCATGGGGTCACAAAGAGTCGGACACGACTGAGTGACTTCACTTTCACTTTTCACTTTCATGCATTGGAGAAGGAAGCTATGTTAGGCACTGTTATATGCATTTCATTTTCATTATCTCATTTAATCCTCAAAATAGTCCCACACATTAGATTTAGAGAGGTTAAGTTACTTGTTTAAAGTCAGACAGTAAGTGGTAGAGCTAAGCTTCAAACCTGGGTCTGCCTAACACCAAAGCTTGAGCTCTGGCCTCTATGCTGCACATTCACCACTCAGCCAGTGAACCCTCATGACTGCGTGAGAAGAGAAACCTCGCTGGGAGGGTGGACGATGGCCCCCCAAAAGATACTCACATCCTCATCTCTGGAACCTGTGAATGTTCCTTTTTATGGTGAACAAGGACTTTGCACATGTGATTAAGAACCTCAAGATGGGAAGATTATCTTGGATTATCCAGGTGAGACCTAAATACAGTCACATATATCATCGTGCAAGGGAGGCATGGGGTCTGACACATGCGCAGAAGGACTGGGAAGGCAGTGTGATCGTGGGAGCAGAGTGCAGTGAGCAACCAGAAGCCAAGAAATGCCAGCTGCTACCAGAAGCTAGGAAGGGGAGGAATGATTTTCTCCTGGAGCCTCTGGAGAAAGCATAGCCCTGCTGACACCTTGATTTGGCCCAGTGATATTAGTTTCAGACCTCTGGCCTCCAGAACTGCGAGAGAATAAGTTTCTGTTGTTTTAAGCCATTAAGTTCGTGGTAACTTTTTATGGCAATCACAGGTGACTTTGTGACCTCTCTGGGCCAGTTTCCTTATGTAAATCAGAATATTAATGGTAATACTTAGAATTTTAAAAATGTACAGTGCTAGCTTTTACCTTGCATAAGGTGAATGCTTGACAGAACTATTACCACTTTTAGGATCTGATAGGAAGACATTTGTGGTGCTTTGGGAGTACACAAGAAAGAGGGGCAGTTAACCTAGCCTCTGGTTCATAAACGCACCCGACCATCCAGTAAGGTTAATGAAGAAGTTAAAATTGATTCAATTGATTTTTAAGCTAAATGACAGAGTTCACACCACAAAAAAATCTCCACCCCTAATTTCTAAGAGTGACTGCAATCATCAGAGAAACTCTTTTCAGGTGATAACTCTTATTACCTGGTGGATGCCCCAGTGACTTTCTTATTTTTCTAGAGGTGATTCTGAATGGTCATTCCAGGACACGTTAATTAATGGACCATAAAAATAAACACTGCAACTGGAGACTGGAAGTGTAAATTCGCTTGCCTATCAGGAATGTAATCTGTGACCACGACACTTTGTCCATAGAAATGAACAGAGGGAGGGCTGGACTGGACTAGGGACCTGGTTCCCAGGCATGTAAGGATTATTTCTCTCTGAGAGCTGGACAGGAGCCGGGCCAGAGAGTTTGCCTTTGAGCTGTTCCCATGTGTTCATCCAGCTCCCAGAGAGACGTCATTGCCTTCATTATGGGTTGCTCTGGGCCAGTGATGGAGGAGTTAGCAGGGTGGCCTGGAGTGGCTCTCTGCAGGCTGGTGCCAGCTGACACATGCCACTTAGGTTTCCAAGGAGCCAAGCTGTCCCCACTCACGCATGGCTGATGCACTTGTGGCTAAATGCGGTGCCGCCAGGGCCCCAGGCCAGATTCAGGGCAGGAAATAGAATGCCACCTCCATCACCAGGGAAACAATGGTCTGCGTGCATGATTTAAACCTGGGCCAACAAGAAAGCTCAAAGGCACGGTCAGCAGAGGAAGGGAGACCATAGAGTGGCTTGCATGGATTTTGTCTTGGGCTATGACTGTTGACAAGCCACTTAACTGCCCGCATGTTTAGGTTTATCTGCATGTAAGATGGAGGGAACAATACGCATCTCACAGGGGACTTATGAAAACAACATTTCTGATAGACCACTCGGGATCCATGGAAGGAAGGTGGTATGTAAGTGCAGATGGTAAACTTATTGTGTGTGTGTGTGTTTTCAGCAGGTGCCTTAAGGGCATGTAGACCCCCAGAAAACACATTTAGAGTCTGACCAAAAGCAAACAATAGTAAAAACTAACAATCTTAAGTGCATGGATTTGTCTTTGGTTTTGTGCAGCTATCGGGGAATTACATGTGTAATTCAGACTTCAAAACTATTTTATTTTCAAACATTGCTGTGATTAGTTGTACTTAAGGCTCAGATCATTTGAGAATGCTGTAGTTGATTGTTTGCAGATGTTTGCCAACTTTGCTCTAAAAAAATTCCCAAATTAATTCTACTGTATAGTTTAATGAGTTGCATGTATAGTCTGGAATGTTTGTTTCCAAGTCAGAAGGGGGCAAAAATCTATTTAAAAACCAAAGTGCAAAGAGGAATTCTTTCTCTATCCTGGGAGTTTACTGTTTCTGAGGAGTCCTGAGTCTGTTACATATACATTTGTTGTTCATTTAAGGTTAAGCAATCGAAGTCTGACCTCCCTATAAGGTTATTAAATGTTGTTTTCTGTCAGCTGGGTTCCTGGGGGAGTCTGTTCTTGGTCAATTAACCTCTCTCATGCATATTGTTGTCTAGAATAATTCCTGTGGGTCCAGATGAATCATGACTATTGCAGAAAAAAATAACACAAATAATACACTTAAAAGTTAGAATAATTATATAAATGAAATATAGAAAAGAAAGACCATCTGCAATTCTCTGATGCAGAATTAGCCATATTGGCATATATGTATATTTTAAACAAAAATGGGATTCTAATGTCTGTACTTGGCTGTTTTGCAACCTGCTTTTGGGGTGAAGCCTTCACCTATTGGATTTGGGAGGAACACCATAGATCCTCAGAGTGTCTGGCCCTGTACGGTGAGGAGGGGTCCTGCTTTGGTTGCAGGCATGGCGGTGGGTGGGAGTGGAATGAGGGCCTCAGAGCATCAGTCAGCATTTATGAAAGGAGTTTCAAAGACTTGTTCTCTCAGATGTCACTCCACTTCCTTAGCGCTAATGTGTTTTGGCAACAGCATACATCCCAGAACTGGTAAACACTTGCTGCTTTTAGTTTCTGTGTGGATGACAATTCTGTGCCCTCCTGATCCATTTACATTCCATCAGATCCACTGGTTCCACCTTCCTCCCTTTTTTCCATACTAACAGAACTTGGTAAGGCATACAGCACAATACACAAATCTTAATAGCCTTCCGGACCTGTATGCACATATACATGAACCAGGGTAACCACCACCCAGGGTATAAAACATCTCCAACATCCCAGAAGTGGCTCAGTGTCCCCTCTGAGTCAGCCCCTCCTACCTCTAGGTAATCATTCTGTTCAGTCTTAGACACTGATTGTACCATGTTATTTCCCACCTAAAAACATTCCACAGGATTATTGCCCCTTTATCTTGCTCCTTTGGGTCTAAATGTCTCTGCTTGACTTTCAGGTTCACTTTCTTAAAGATTCCTGCCTGCTGGATCATTTGGGCTTCCATTGACACCTCCTGGCCCAAGACTAGTATCTGCACTGTCACTCTATCTGGAGCTCTGTTCACTCCATGCCCTCACCTTTCCCTGGCCTGCCTGAATCTCACCCATCCTTCAAGGCTCAGCTCAAGTCCTGTTTCCACCAGGAAGTCCTTTCACTTTGCTAAAATTTGTTTCCAATTTCTTTACCTCCCACTTACACTCTGAATTCGTTGACATCAAGTAAGCAAGTTTCTGCAGAGACTTGGGCCCATGGAAAGCAGGCCACTCTGCCGTTCCTACTTACTATTCCCAGTGACCCTCCATAGGCAGCAGCACACAGTTTTCCAAACCCTCCCTCCTTTTCTCACCCATTCGCTTGCATCATGGGGCTGCCTCAGGTCTGCTGATCCCTAACCCCAAACCCTGCTCCCGGTCTGAAGCCTCCTCTTTCCTTCCGCTTCTTGGTGCTTTGCTACCCAGCTCACCAAATTCTCTCCTTCAGACCTCAGATTCCACCCATTCTCTAGATTTGACAGGAAAAGTCCTGAGACCAGGCTCTCCTCAGAGGGTAGGGATAGACTGAGGACTGAGAATTTGAGCAGATGACGGTGGGCTTCTTTTTTATCAGATACGGGAAGCCAGGAAACACTGGTACATCACATGATTTTGCCCTATCCCACCCACATCCTTCACACCCAGCAGTTAGTGGCTGTCCCATCTTCTCTGTTGTTCCAGTGTGTTACCCTTGCTCCCACCCAACTTTCTGAGTTTCCCATGGCACAAGCAGAGATCTGAGCTCACAGGTATCAGCACAATAAAGGATTTAAATAAGATATTGCTGTTAAAATGCTTAGCAGCACAATGTCTGCGATGGTCAGGCTCGGGGCTAAAATAAAAAGCCTGCAACTCTTTCTCTGATTCCTGTCAAGCCAGGTGTGTTAGGGGTAGGGGTGTGTGTGTGTGTGTGTGTGTGTGTGTGTGTGTATGGCCAGAAACCCTACCTGCTATAGGGAACACAGGCCCTGGGGCCATGGCCAGCTCCGCACTGATTCTCCCTGGGACCCTCAGTCTCTTCTTGAGGAAAATAAGAATCATAATCCATGCACCTTAGATGAGTGTAAGTGTGAGCACATGTCAAAGCACTTTGCAGGTGGGGACACCTTACCAGTATGAGCCAACAGGCAGTACAATATGTTGGCATGAAACTTATTGACCCAGTTCCAACTTGCAAATAAAATTGTGTTTCTAAATTGGCAGTTGGAAAATGCAGCCCCCTAGAGAAAATCGGGTTCTAGACAAGATGTTTCAATTAGATTCCTCCGGCTGTAAGCAGACTCGGGAGTTTGGCTACCTGCATTGATGTACTGGGTCTTACACACACTTACAATAAAAGTCTGTCTAGTCAAAGATATGGTTTTTCCAGTAGTCGTGTATGGATGTGACAGTTGAACTATAAAGAAAGCTGAGCACCAAAGAATTGATGCTTTTGAAGTGTGGTGTTGGAGAAGACTCTTGAGAGTCCCTTGGACTGCAAGGAGATCCAACCAGTCCATCCTCGAGGAAATCAGTCTTGAATATTCATTAGAAGGACTGATGCTGAAGCTGAAACACCAATAGTTTGGCCACGTGATGCGAAGAACTGACTTACTGGAAAAGACCCTGATTTTGAGAAAGATTGAAGGCAGGAGGAGAAGGGACAACAGAGGATGAGATGGTTGGATGGCATCACCGACTCGATGGACATGAGTTTGAGTAAGCTCCAGGAGTTGGTGATGGACTTGGCAGTCTGGCATGCTACAGTCCATAGGGTCCCAAAGAGTGGGACACGACTGAGCAACTGAACTGAACTGAACTGAACACAGACTTTGGAAAGTGACTTTGCATCCCAAGCCTCAGTTTACTCACCTGTGAAATGGGGATATAGTTTCTTTCTCTTAGAATTGTTGTGGGGGCAAAAGTAATTTATGTGACAGTATAGCACAGTGCCTGATACATAGAAATGCTTGATAAATAATAGTCCTTTTATTATTTCCTAAGAAGTGTTGCTCTGGACATGTTGAATGAATGAATAGCTGCTAGTGTGGATTTGATTTATGAGGGTGTTTTTTTTCTTCTCTGATATTCTCAGGCTTATTCCATTTGACCATGCTTGGCTGGGAACAATTTTGACTAGGCATGTGAGAAAGGAATTGAGAAAATGAAAAGCTTCAACCAGGGGTAGAAATGCTGACTGTAGAAGACAGTGAGATTCTGGGAGCAAACCCACCAGCCACCTGAGAGCTAGCGAGGAGGGTCCCTGAGGCCCAGGCCTGTCGTTAAGCTGCTATTTCCCTCTCTGCTTCTTCAGAGCGCCCAACTTGCCTCTGGTTTTATTCCTAAGTGAAATTCCTGGATTCCTCCTGGCAGGACTTTTGCTATCTTTCTGGGTAGCCAGATGAGATAAGCAGTAGACGATTTTCTACAAAAGAGTAAGTAACTATTATATATCTAGGGGCCCCTACCCTGTGCCCACTCCCCCCACCCCCCACCCCATCTCCTCAGCCAACTGTCAGGGATGAGCCTGTGGGCAGAGGCCAATTTCATGACACACACACCCTGCTCAAATCCAGAAAGCAGGGTGGAGATTTCCATGGTCACTCTGAGGGCAATCGTTTGGTCCAGTCTTTGACTTACTCAGTGGCCTTTGAAGAGTTCCTTCTCCTCTCCAGATCTCAGACTCTCCATCTACAAAGTGATGGGATTGACCCTTACAGTCTCTGAAGTTCCTCCTGTCTCTGGAAGTGGCAGAGTGGTGTGAGTTATCAACCTAGGTTGGAATTCTGGCTCCACTGTTTTCTGACTGTGTTGCCTTGGGTGAGCCCCTTAAGTTCTTTAGATTGATTCCCCTCTGTAAAATGGGGTGATAAATAGTAATCTACCCTATAGGGTTATGCATGCCTTCTCAGTCCCTCAGTCACGTCTGACTCTTTGCCACCCTGCGGACTGTAGCCCACCAGGCTCCTCTGTCCATGGGATTTTCCAGACAATAATGGGGTGGGTTTCCTCCTCCAGGAGCTCTTCCAAATCAGGGATTAGACCCAAGTCTCCCGAGTCTCCTGCATTGGCAGGTGGATTCTTTACCACTGAACCACCTGGGAAACCCACACTATAGGTTTGTAGCAAAGTCTAAATTAAGACATTTGCAGTTAAAGTACTTAGTACAGAATCTGCCCATGGTCAGGTTCAAGAAAGCAAACTAAATATCAAAACTCTGCACCCCGTACTCTGCTGTCAGTCAGGCCAGGCGAACTGGGCCCTGGAGTGATATGTGTGCATATATGTATGTCTGTCTGTGGATGCATGCCAGGGCATGTGGAGGGTTTGGCCTCCCCCAGAGCGCTCTGGGAAGATCTGTCCAAGGAGCCTCCCTGAGGGTAACAGCTGAGTTGGAGCAGGCATCTCATTCAGCAGAAGCCCCCGCTCGTGGCCTTCTCTTCACTGCAGCATGTCCCAGTCTTTGAGGCTCCAGATACCCTCATTGCTTCTTGAGTAGTTTTACTTGAAGAGGCAATAACTGATTCCTCCCAGCCTGGATGCAAGCAGCCCCCCATGAAGAAAGCAACCTGTTCTGTCGCTGTCCAGGGCTTGGCTCTGTCCTGAAGGGCTGCCGGAAGGCAAGGAGTCTTAGCTCTTCTCTGGCCCCTGCACCCAGGTTCTGGATTTTGAACTCAGGTCAGCTCTGTCTGCAGACTCAATCCCTTCTTTTTTCTGTTGTTGGACCACACAGTGTTTGTTTCACACTGGACACTCAGCTAAGTGATGCAGGAAGTAGGCCCCCGGGGAAGGCAGATACCGCCCAGCAAAGCAGATAACCAAGTGAAGCCTCTGGGGCCCGGGGCAGGCTCAGAGATAAGCGGAAATGCCAGGCTTATCGCTGCAGCCCGAGTTCTAGAGAAGCCATCCTGGCCAGCCCACCTCGTTCCCTGGGCTCCAGGCAGTCGGGCATCTCCAAGCAGAGTAAACACTGGGCTGGCACGGCCGCAGCAGCAGGACAGGACTCTGTGCCTCACTCCGGCACTTCGCAGTCCCAGCGCCAGAGGCCAGCAGCGGGCGTCGAATTACACCCAGATATTTGCGGTAAGCAGGCCGGTCTGCTTTGAAGTAGGAACCCAAGTAACAATTATTAGGTTCACAGGACAAAGGGAGCCTCTGTGACAATTGTTGCCCAGATCTGAGTCCTCTTGGACCAAGAAACTCCGTCAGCAGAAACTTTTGGTTGATGAGTACAGCCTGGGGGTGGTCAGCGCAGGCCTTTCCTGATGTAGTGGGCAGATAAGGCCAAGGGGCAGCTAACCCCGAAGTTGTCCACGTTGAACCCCGCGAGACTTTCTGAGGTTCTGTTTCATCTCTGGTTTCCTTTCGGGAGTAAGTGCAGCTTTGTGGAGGACATGTTTGCACTTTCTGTTTGCACATCACGAGCGGTGCATGCGGGGTGGTGGCCTGGGGGAGGTCAGGTGGCTGGGGGAGCTGATTTAGGTTTGGGAAGACACACCCTTGTCCCCTGCCCCTACCCCACAATGAGGTGACTGAGTAGACTGCTGTGCTCGTCGGCTGTCTGTCTGGGGTGGGATGGGCGTGGTGAGTCCCAGTCTCTACTGTTTTCATGTACTTACTGTGTGCCAAGTGCTGTGCTGAGTGTTTTGCTTATCTGAATACTCAAATAGCCCTGAGGCTATTGCACTATTATGAGCCCCTTTTACAAATGAGGAACACTGTGTTCACAGAGGTTAAGTTCCAGCTGGCCCTTACGGGCACTTAGGTGTACTTGCCTACCCAAGTAGGTAAGCACACCTTTCCTCAAGATATGTGGCCTCCATCTCTCAGAAATTTGTCATATTTGATTTTGTTAGGACCAGACCCTTCACTGCCTTGTGCCGCCACACTTGTTATGAGTCCATAAACATGCAAATTCTACCGCACATTGGGCTCCCCCAGATGTTGTACCTGTGAGCTCCGCAAAACCTACTTCCCATCCTGCTTCCCAGCAGCAAACACAATGAAGTCTTTGAACAGTTCTTTCTGGTGTTTGCCTCCAATTCTCTCCTCATCAATTTTGTTCATTATATATGGATTTCCTTTTAAGAGAAATAAAGAGTTAGCTCTCTCCATTTTCCCTTTACAACTCTTATTATATATCACTGCTTTAACTTAATACAATATTTACTTTATTATGGCATAATATAATATATATATAATGTAACATTATAATGTGTGTGCTTTGCTTAGCCACTGTCTGACTCTTTGTGATCCCATGGACTGTAGCCCGCCAGGCTCCTCTGTCCATGGGGATTCTCCAGGCAAGAATACTGCAGTGGGTTGTCATGCTCTCTCCAGGGGATCTTCCCAAGCAAGGAGCTGAACCCAGGTCTCCCACATTGCAGGCAGATTCTTTACTATCTGAGCCATCAGGGAAACCCAAAAATACTGGAGAGAATTGCCATTCTCTTCTATAGGGGATCTTCCCAAGCCAGGAATCCAACAGGGGTCTCCTGCATTGCAGGAAGATTCTTTACCAGCTGAGCTACCAGGGAAGTCCAAAAGTCTGATGCTCTACCAACTGAGCTATCCAGGCTCCTATATAAATATTATTCATTGAAAATTCAATCATGTACTTAAAAAAATTTTTTTTTAATTTTTTAGTTGGAAGATATTGCTTTACAATGCTGTGTTGATTTCTGCTGTACAACAATGCAAATCAGTTATTATATATATAACCCTTCCCTCTTTAGCCTCCCTCCCCTGCTGCCATCCCACCCCTCTAGGTCATCACAGAGCTCCACGCCAGTCTCCCTGTAATCGTGTATTTTGATTTCATTCTTTCCTGGACTCTGATTTTCTTGGAGACTCTGATTCCTTCTGTTCCCCTTTTGCCCTGTGGCTGGCATCATACTGATGGCTAACATCTGAGCACTCGCTGTGTGCCAAGCTTTGTTCCAGGCGCCTCACAAGCATTCTCAAGTGACCCTCCTGACAACTCCATGAAGCCTGTGCACTGTTATTATGTTACACTCCAGGAAGTACAGACTGAGAGAGGTTAAATAAATTGGCCCATGACTCTGCCTAATAACGGGCAGAGGCAGGAGTTAAATCCTGGTCATCTGACCCTAGGCCCCATTTACATGTCTTTAACTCTATTATATTTCAAAATGTCTGTAGTATTTCTTTAATAAATTCCTTTCCTCTTTCTTTCCTTTCTCCACCTGAACTCCAGTTAATTAGATGTAGGACCAGCTTAATCCACTGTCTCTCTTTCTTTTTTCTCCTAATATACACATCTTCTGCTTTCAGTTCTGTTTTCTGGAATAGTATCTTATTCCAGATAAGATAATATCTTCCTATCCCTGTATTGGATTTTTAAATGTTAACATTCGTATTTGTAATTCCCAAGACCTCTCTTTTATTCCATGCTTGTTTTTCCACGGTACCCTCTTCTTTTTTAATGGATAGAAGAGTCTTTCACACTTTTCTGTGGTTACTAATGAGAGCCTTTTTTGAAACTTTCTTGTTTCTTTTTTCCCTGTTTCTGCCACAATATATTTCTGTTTATTTGTTTTGGGCTCCTCTTTTTATCTTGGGAGCTTTCTCTGAATACCTGGTGATCCCTTGACTCTGTTGAGGATCAGATAATCCCCAGAGCAGAGCACTGTTGTATTGTGGACCATTGCATCTCTTCAGAAACAGATCTGTGATCTGCAGGGAAGGGGAGGCAGGAGAAGAGTCACAGCTTTGAATGGACTCCTCAGCCTTGAGTTTCTGCTCCCCTCTTCCTCCAACTGGGATCTCAGGGTCCACAAGCCTCTCTAAGGTTCTTCAGGAAAAGCTGGCTATCACCATAAAGACATTGGAAGACTCTTGGGGTTCCGTGCATGCTGACCTCAGCCTCCTGCAAAGAGAGGTCTCCCTGTGCCTTGCTGGAAGTGGATTGGCTGCCAGTCGTCACCCAGGAGAGATGAGCTGTCACTGCACTTGCTACTCTGGGACCATCCAGCTTGGTTGCCTCTTCTCTGGCCTGCGTTCTCTTGGCTTGGTGGGTGGAATGCCTCTCCTGTCCTCTGGGCAGGCACCATTGTCCCAAAAGAATTGCCTGTGGCTCTTGCTGTGCCCTTTAACTCAGGGAGCTAGAGAGAAGCCATGCACCAGCCCTCAGAAAACCGATGTGCTCATAAACTCATTTCTTCTGGAGGCTGAGAAGTGAAAGGGCTTCACAGTTGGTCCTGTTCATCAAGGAGGCCTAAGGACTTGTCCTGTCGGCATATTCTGAGCTTTCTCCCAGAGGGTCCTAGAGTTTACTTCTGGGAATTGTGAGGGCTTCTTGCCCTCTGCTCATTTGTTTGTTCTGGGAAACCCCAGCTGCAGCCTCCTCCTTCCACTTTCTCCCAGGGATCAGCCCAGCCCCCTGCTCCTATTGGAGCCTGCTTAGTTCATTCCTTCTATATAGTTGCCTTGAATACATACATCCCCGGCATGTTGGTGTGCTGGGGATCATGGCAAGCCAAAGGGGTGCTGTTCTGGGCTCAAGGGCCTTCAAAGTAGTTCTGGAAGAGTGGATGACACAGCAAACATTCACCATAAACCCGCTGACTTGCAATTACTTGTCGCTTAAGGGAGACCAGGGGCAAATCCTTTTGCAACGCAAATAATTAGCTTTTGATAGAAATAGATGTCTGGGACACTTACTTGTGACCATTGTGTTCATCTAGACTTTCAAAATATCTTTCCAGACTTTATTAACCTAGGACTTGCCTGGAAGCAGGCTGCTCTGAGATCTCTAGAGCAGCAGTCATAGTGAAGCAGCCTGTGCCAAGCATTGGTAGGAACGGTCTCCCAGAGACGGCATCAGTCTCTTTAGACTATGGGGACTTTCTTTCACAAAGATTATCAGGACCTACTGAAGGACATTGTGCTGAGTGTTAGACTTCCAGAGCTTTCTCTAGGCAGACATTTCCCAAGGTTGGGTCCAGGGAACCACAGTTCCACAGGGAAGTGTTCAGCAGGAAGTATGGGGAAGGAGTGAGTCCCTGGTAGGATGCTGACTTCTTTCTGTGGCAGATGACTGCTGCTGAGGTACAGAGTGAGGCCCCAGCAGTGTGCCCAGTGTGTCCCAAATTTCTTTTTCCAAGGACAGTTTATCTGTGTGTTTTAAATCACAGTAAATGTAACAGACCAGTGCTCTTTGGAGCATGTTCTGGGCCATTCCACCAATGACACCTGGTCTGTGCTCCCAGAAACGGGTCTGGATTTCTATATGGGCTGCTAAGGGCAGTTGTCCTGACAGAGGAGGGTGGCAAGGGGTTTGTGGTCAGGCTGCACACTGCGTTTACCACTCACTTGCAGCTTCAGACAGCTAAATGATCCCAAGGTGCTTTTAGATGTCAGAGTTCCAGGTCGAATTTATTCTCGTAATTGCTTTCATTCAGAAGGAGGGGGTTTAAGGGGATGCTAACACTCACCTCCCTGCTGCTGGCCTTCACCAGAGATATGCTGTCCTCAGGAGGTTGTATGCCCAGGGCCACCTTGGACAGAGTCCCTCTCTGGCCCTGCTTTCTCTCTATGAGGACCTGGAGGCAAGTGGTGCCCGTGGACTGCTCCATGGCAGCCTCAGGCACTGTGGTGCCCCCTTGCACCCCACCTTAGTGTTAGCTTGAGTGTGTCCTTTTGTCTGCTATATTATTGATATTTCTGTCAAAGTTTCATTTGAACCAAGGGTTTCTGATGCTAAAACATTTGGAAACCACAGGAAACATGGGTCCCCTTGCTCTCTAAGGCCCTACTGTGGTCTGTTTCAGGCTTTCAGTTTATAGACTGGATGCCTGATGCCTGTGCAGTCATCTTTGCAGGAGAAAGGGGTGGCTGGCAAATGGTCCCCAGAGGGCTCTGCAAGGAACATGGCCTGCAGGATGACGCTTGGGGAGTAACCTAGGCCCTCGCTAGCCCCTCACTTCTATTTTTAGTTTCAAGTGATTCGTGACTGGGGGCCCCATGTGGGGAGGGACATGCACACCCACCTCTACAGCAGCCTAAACACCTTTGTGGTATCAGCAAAGTAGGGGCAACAAAATTTTGTTTTTAATTTGCAAAAGAATCAAATTTTTTCATCATGGCAAAGATCAGAACTCTGTTGAATGGCCTCACATTTCTTCCTGTTTTGGTCTTGCTTCTTATTGTGAATTGGGTGTGTATGTGGTTTGGGTGGGAGCAATGTACTCCTCAGTGCTTTGGATCTCTTAGGTCCTTACTCTGCTCTGGTGTTCCTTATAGAGTCCAGCTTTGGGGACATTACCTAAAGGATTTCTTTTCTTCTAACCTTTAGTTTCAGCTACATGAACGCCTGCCTGTCCTGGGCAGATTCTTAAAATATTTGCCCATCAGCAGCCTCTCAGAAAGGAATGTTAAATGCTGCCATGATGTCAAAGGGGCCCTGAGGAGAAGGGCCTGGGCCAAGCCTAGCCTGTCACTCATGGCCACGGCAGAGTGGGAGATAAGCAAAGGCAACGGCTCATAGAAAGCCTGGTCCTCTGGGCTCCCTGAACAACCCAGGCAGTCCCTAGCTAAAGAACAATGAACTTCCAGACAGCACTGCCCAAGTGAAAGCCAGAGGTCTGTGGCTTTTCCGAATCTTCACCCTTGGAGAGTCTTCATCAGGATGTCAGGAGCCCCTAAGGAGAGTTTGGGGCCCCAGGGGCTGCCGGGGCTGGGCAAGGCCTGCTTAACCACCATGGACAAAAAGCTCAACATGCTGAATGAGAAGGTTGACAAACTGTTACATTTCCAAGAAGACGTGACAGAGAAACTGCAGTGTGTGTACCGAGGCATGGGCCACCTGGAGCAAGGCCTGCACCGGCTAGAGGCCTCCCGTGGTCTGGGCCCGGCTGGGGCCGACCGCTCCCCACCGTCTGATGCTCAGGCTGGGTGGCCGGAGGTCCTGGAGCTGGTGCGGGCCGGGAGGCAGGATGCCGCCCAGCAGGGCGCCAGGCTTGAAGCCCTCTTCCGGATGGTGATGGCTGTGGACAAGGCCATTGCCTTGGTGGGGGCCGTGCTCCAGAACTCGAAGGTGGTGGATTTCATCATGCAAGGGAGTGTCCCCTGGAGGAAGGGAAGCCTGGCCGACGCCCCTGAGGAGGTTGGTTCCTGCTTCTGTGCCCCGGTGCCTTTCTGGCTGGAAGGGAGGCTCAGGGGCCTGGTGGGTTGCCCAGATAGGAAGCTAGTCTTCGGAGAGCGGGAGGACTGTTTTCTCCTCTAGTGTCTCCTGCATGACTTGTTGATGGGAAAAAGGAGAGGTGGAAGCTTAAAGGCCATAGGTGGATTACCAGACAGAGCAGGACAGTTGGGTTTCTCCCTTGTGCCCTGGCGAAGACTGTGGGGCCCTGGGCAGTGCAGGGCACCTAGAAGTGGGGGGACAAATGAGCCACTAGGGAGAGGAGGGCAGTTACACTTCTCTGACATCCCAGGGACTTCTCTCCTTACACCTGGGGTGGGCGAGAGGTGAGGAGCACTCAGTTTACCCTGACAGAGCCCCTCCTTTGGAAACCCAGACCCCCCCCCCTTCCTGTCCCCAACCTTGTGCTGTGTCCCTGAGTGGGCGGAGTATGCAGCTGCCTGTGGGGAGATGAGTGTTGACAGTGACCCACGGTGGACACAGGCCGGAGCCAGAGCCTGGGGGTGGAGTGCGGCATTTCTGGGAGTGGCTGTTCCCAAGGGTTGCATAATCAGATCCACTGGCTAAAGGACGCTTGGCTGGGGTGCGGGGTGTTTGTGTGTGCATGTGTGTGAGGTGTGTAGAGGCAAAACTCTGTTTGGGAACAGCTAAGGGTCAGCCACCTAGCAACTTGCAGATGTTGGCCTGGAGCTACCCTTTCAGATCTTTGCAGCTTCCCCCTCACGGAATCTGAGCTTGACTCTATCAGTGACTGAGGCTTTCCGGAGCAAGGCTGCAGGACTGTGCCTTCCTCCCCGCCCCCAGCCAGGCCAGAAGTCGCTTTGCAGACCCCTTTCCCTCTTGCCCTGCAGCTTCTCCACAGTGGGCCCCTCCCACGCAGCTCTCTGCTTTCTGCACCTCCCCTGAGAGTGGAGCCTGTAGGGAAAATATGACCTTCTGCTCTTGACTCTGATAACCAACCTCAGCTTTAAAAAAGAAAAGAAATATAATTTATGCACATGGCAAAAATCATTCTCCCTCCTACTCATCCCCCAGTCCCCAGGACAACCCTCCTCTCCCAACAATCATAGGAGCCTATTTCCTGTGAAACCTTCCTGACAGAGATTGTTAATCTATAAGCACATTGGTATACACACCACCCTCTTTGTTTTGTTTTAACTAAAATATTATTCACATTGTACTGGGCTTGATTATTTTTAAAGTTTTGGGGGCATTATTTTGGGCATTGTTTCATATTTATAACTAGAAAGTGTTCTTGTTCTTGTTTTTTAAGTTGCAGCGAGTTCTATTTTTGAGAATGTGTCTTAATTTATTAATCAGTCCCATATCATTATGTACATTATTTCTCATTTTTAGCTTTTATAAATAATGATGCAGTGACTATCCATGGAATTGTGAGTTTATCTATATGATGCACTCCTAGAAGTGACAATGGGTAAATTTATACAATAAATAATGCCAAACCAACCTTCAAAGAAGTTATTCTAATTAAGTAACATATGGGAATGCTTGTTGCATTCCTATTTTTGCTAACAAAGCATATTATCCAGTTTTTCATTCATTGTCTGGCGAATGAAAACATCTTATTATGCATGTGTTTCTTTAAAAGAAATTTTTTTAATATAAAAAATGTCAAATGAATAAAAATAGATTAGTATAATGAACCTTGTCAGCCCACACATAGAGGCTCTTTCCCACCCACTTCCCTCTTTCCAGATTATTTTAAGGAATATCTGAGACATTGGATCATTTCTTCCATAAGCAACTCAGCTAATATATCTAAAACCTAAGGGGTCTTTTAAAAAACATTATCATGATACCCTTCATATCTAAAGGTAAACAGTAATTTGATGTTCCAACCAGTGTTCAAATGTCCCTGATCAGCTAATGTTTTATTTGTTTACTTTTAAAATTTGTTTATTTGAGTTAAAATCCAAATAAGGCAGTTGGTTATATCTTTTTAAAGCAAACTCTTTGTTTTTAAATTCATGCATTTTCCCTCTTTTCCATTTCTTTTTTTGCCTTTTTCTTGATTTTTAAGAATTCTTCATATATAAGTGAAGTTAGCTGTCACACGTGTTGCAGATATTTAGGCATTTCTGGATAAGGCAAAGTCACGGAACTTTCTATTTTCTTGCCACTGTTCTTGCCTGTGATTGATCTGGAACATGATTGATCTCTCTTCTGGTCTTTGTATTTAATATACATGTCAGTAGCTACCTACAGGGCTAGATCTAGTCTCCCAGTTAGGCTGTCAGCTCCTTACCTTACCCCCGTGAGAGACCTCTGCTTCCTTCTGTGTGCTGGCAGGGCTTTCTCACAGAGGGTGTCAGAAAAGGGGCCATTAAATAGCTGAGACTGAGCCCCAGCTTTTACACGCACTGTGGATGCTGAAAACAGTGCGTTGTGGAGACTTTCTGGAGATCCTCTTCTATTTCCTAGGAGAGTATGGGCATTGCAATTTGTGGAATTGAATTCAGTCGTAGTTCTGGCTGCCAGGACTTCATGAAGCTTCTCCTCAGGCCTGGATTGCCCAGTGACACTTCATTTGGTTGTAGCAATGGATCAGATTATTACTGGAAGCTGTATACTCTCTCATGGAGGGAGTCAGGCTCAGCCAGGGTGCACAGAAGCACAGTCAAACTGCTCAGAATGCATCAGTCCTCAAGGTGCCCAGGTGTTTGGGGTTTATCCTCCTTCTTCTGAATACATCAAAACAAGGCTGGGACCAAAAGATTGAGCCTTGAAGTCAAAATCCAGCTCTGCCTGCGTGTGTGTGTGTGTGTGTGTGTGTGCGCGCGCGCGCGCATGCACCTCCCTCTACCAAACACAGGGGGAGGGAGAAGATAGTCTGAACCCCACAAGGTCTGCCAAAGGACAATCTGTTTGAATCAGTCTGTTTGAATCTTTCTCCACTGGTAGGTGAAGCAGGAGGCAGCCATGATAATGCTTCCAGTTCCCCAACTACTGGGGTGGCAGGACAGAGTCTGTAGGAAGAGACCCAGGGAGAGATCTCCATAGAGCAGGGGATCCAGGTCACGATGATGCTGGTGATAATCATGATGACAACAGCCAACCTTATTAAGTGTTCCCATGTGTTATGTTGTTACCATTAAGAGGGCAAAACTTGCTGTCCTGGAATCACAAAGATATAAACAAGGCCGAGAGAAGTGGTCACAGGGTAGGAAAATCAGTGGAACCAACCTGGAAGCAAGTGGTATTCCCACCCCAAGTACAAAGGCCCCTCCACACCCCCTACCTTTTGTTTGTAAAAAAGCTGAAGTCTTCCAGGCCTCGCTGAGTCACAAAAGAGCAGGCTCAAGCAGCTAATGATTAGAACACTAGAGTCACAGACCCAGGTCTGATGCACGTTCCTGAGTTGTTTCACAGATACTATAACTGCCACCAGAGGGAAAAGGCCAGCTGCATATTGACCAGACTGCAGCCATGCCGTAAACTGCTCCATCCTGAGCAGTACTGAATTTATGGCTAGGGCAATTTCAAGACCTGGCCTCAAGAGAATGGGATTAACACTGTTGCTCATAATAATCTATAACTTTGTGAGTATTTGAATAATTGTAGCTTGCTCTGACCATATATGTAAGCAGGCAATTAAAATTGTCAGCAAAGAGATGGTACAGATCCATGTCAGCATCTTCACTCTGAAAATACAGTGTCCTATGTCAGCATGAAGAATTTACAGAAGTCAGACAGACCCCTAATCCCATAGAAATGGAATATGGCACCCTGTGTCAGCATGGAAGAGTTACAGGAGATGGATTTTTCCCCATAATTCCATAGAAATGGAATGATGTTTTGACAAGTGGGGATTCGTAAGCAACATTTGGCAAGAAAGAGCTCTCTGTAGGAGCACCCTTTTATCTTGTCACCAAACTTAAACCAGGCACCTCCATGTTCTACTCATCTCTGGCCCAAACACACCTTTCAGATCTTTTAATCACACAATCCCTTGCCTAACATGTTGGTTCTTTCTGTAGATCAAAGAACTAGAAATGAAGAGTAAGTAATTAACAGATGACCAGATCTCTTCCTTAGTTTCTTCTTTAGTAATCTCACAATGTAACTAACTGTGTGAACAAACCATGAACAAGATAGCCTCCACAAGCCTGCATACAGCGGGGGATGAGAATGACTCTGACTCCTTATCTCAGTGATTAACTGAGGTTACTTTTTTCTTCCCTTTTAAAAACTTTCATGGCTGAGCAGATTCTTTGAAGGTGGTTTTTGGGGGAACAGAGTCTACCATCTCCCCAGATTGATGGCATTCTGATTAAAAGCAACTTTCTACCAACACTTGCCTCTCTCAAGTATTGATTTTTGAGCAACAGGCAGCTGAACCTGAGTCAGTAACAAACCTAACCTTCACCCTTAGTGTCAGGGAGACATGCAAGAGAGGTGAGGACTGTGGTGCCCCAGTTAGGGGGAATTGCTCCAGGTGATTTTTGCCATTTGGGCTTAGAGTTGACAGGTCATCAGATTTTTTTTTTTTCCAAGAGAAGCTGGGAACCTAGAATTTTTTCTAATCATTTTTATTAAGATATAATTTCCATACAATAAACTGTATATATACAACTGAATATGTACATCTTAAGTACACAGTTTAGCAAATGTATATACACTAATAAGCACCACCACAATCAAAATGTAGAACAATTCTCTAAGCCTAAAAGGCAGCTTAGAATTTTGATGTAAAATGCTGTGCAAGCCAAATAAAACTCTAGTTCTTTTTGGACTCTGGGCTCCCAGTTGAGGCCCCTCTGGCCAAGGTAGCAGAAAGGGCCTTCAGTCTCTGGGCTTAGACCAGACCTGGGTCTGTGACAAGTGCCAGGAGGAATCTTAGGGGCCATACTCTAGATGGGGTTTAAACCCAACCAGTCTGGCTCAAGCGTCCTGTTCTATAAAGTCAAAGACTCAGAAGTACCAGGGGGGACCCAACAAGGGTCAGGGCACCTAGAAATATTTGCACTCAGAAATACTGAGTGCTCTGGATGATTTCAGGAGCACAGCGCATGCACTGGTCTGGTGTGGACCATTCAGTTAAGGAAGAACTGCTGAGAGCCTCTGTGGGTAGGCTCTGAGCATCCTACACAATCCACTCATCTGTTCAGACAGGATAAAATCACCAGAGCTAATCACCTTGTGTTCGGAGAACTCCTCAAGAAATTCTACAGATGAACTCCCTCAGTCCTCCCACTGCTCTGTGATTAGATATTATTCTCCCCATTTCACAGACTAGAAAAGTGAGAGGCAGAAAAGTTAAGGATCTTATCGAATGGTTAACCCGGATTTAAATCCATCAGGTTTAGCTCAAGGGTCCTGTACTATATAGACAGAACCATAGAATCCACCTACCTGGCTCCCAGGTAGATATTCATTAACAGTGACACTCCCATTACTAACGTGGATTCAGTATCCAACCCAAGCCAACAGTGGAATAGTCATAACTGACTAATCTAAATTGACTCAAATCTATTTTCCAAGCTTGATCTAGTATTTTGAGGTCTGGTCTATTTAGATTGGGGACTAGGTCTGCCCCTTACCTGCAATACAGTAACCCATTTGAAAGGACTTGGTGACCTTGGGAAAACCTCAGTGTCCTTATCTCTAAAGTAACAATAGTAATTCGTACCCTCTAGTATTACTGCGAGACTACATGAAATAACATAAGTGTTTCTATTTCAAGCCCAAGGTAGGTACTCAACAAAATGTTTGTGGCCTCAGTGATGACAGTGATAGGTTTTATGGTCATTCTTTTAGAACAAAGAGCGAGTGGAAGAGAAAGAAGCAAAACCAAAGCACACGCTGAGCACCAGAGGTGTACAAGCTGAGCTCAGGGGCCCTTGGGAAGGTGAGTAGGGCCCCATCTGCTTTATCCCACATGCACACCCAACAGTTTCAGGGTTAAAAATACCACCACCATAACAAATGTGATTACTGAAAAACTGCTGAAATGTCTTCTTCCTCTTTTCTTGAAGTTTTTTTTTTTTTCATGTTTATCCCACTCTGTATTGCTATGCTTATTTCACTTGGATTTAAATTTTTATGCATTTTTTTAAGGTTTAATTTTCTTTTATACTTTTTGCATAATATTTACATGCTTCCAAAGCTGAATTGATAAAACAAGCTATACTAAGTCTAGCTTCTATGCATGTTCCCTGCATCTCATTTTCTCCCCCACATTTGTAACCATTAAAAAAAAAACTGTCTTATCTTTCCTTTAAGGTTAAATCTCTTCAGACCACATTGTGAGTGGTTATACACATGTATGTGTGTGCTCACACTCACACACAGCCTCCCTTTATACAAACAGAAACACATCACACACTTCTCCACCTTGTTTTCTCCATCTGTATAACCTGAGATCGCTCCATAGCCGCATATGGAGATAGTCGTTTCTCCTTTTTCATGCCTGAGTGGCCCTGGTTTAGTCAAACAGCTCCATCTTGATGGTCACTCGGGTTATTTCCAGTCAGCCTAGAGTTATAAACATGGTGCACTGAATGGCCTGCTACATATTCTTTGGAAAGTTTCCTCCAACTGAGAGAGTTATCCTGCTTATTTTCCTATAGAGAGCCAGAAGGCGGACCTTCCAGAAGGGACAGGATCTGACCTTCCTACCCAGGCAGAGGCCTCACCAGAGCAGAGAGACGGAATTTCTGGCCCAACTCAGGTGCGCCCAGAGGTGGAAGTCCAAGCTCCTAGAGCATCCAGCGAGAACCCCGGGATTGGCCTGGAACTGTCTGTGGTATCTGAAAGGGTCAGTGAGGCTCCCACTGGGCAGGAGGCTGCATCGAGTTCAGGACAAGGAACATCACCCAGTAGGCCTGACCCTCGGCCCTCGGTGGAGGGCATGAGGCTGACTCCAGCACCGCCAGCTCAGGCCAAGGCAGCTCACTGTGGTGGAGAAACACCTCCAAGGTAAGGCATGTGCCTCCAAGCTGGGAAAGGAAGGGGGAATTAACTGCAGCCCCTAGGCTAGAGCGTGGCCAAGGGGACAGCTGCTCCTGTAGAGTGTCCACTGTGCACAGTGCTGGCTAGCCTCATAAGGGGAAGATAAGAGAAGGCCAAGGCCCTGCTTTCAGGAGCTTAGAGCACTGGTTCTTACCTGGTACCCATAAGAGTTACCAGAAGGAATTTTTAAGATACCAATGAACAAAGATTCTGATTTATTCAGTCTGGAACAAGGTTCAAACATTGTCTGTTTGTTTTTAAAGTTTCCCAGGTGAGTCCCACGTGGAACAAGACTGAGAATCACCAGTTCTGACAGCCACAGTAATAGCAATAATGACACCTAAAAGATGGGGTTCACAGAACACATCCCAAGTGACAGTCATTGGCTGAGCATTTCACAGATATCATCTCATTTTATTCTCAAAACATCCCCAGGAGGTATCCTCAATTTATTGATGAGGAATCAGGGTCAGGTTGCCCAGGGTCACACAGCTAGGGGTTCAGAGTTGGAATCTGAATCCAGGTGTTTGTTTATTATTGAAGTATAGTTGATTTACTATATCATATTAGTTTCAGGTATACAGAATATGGGACTTCCCCAGTGGCTCAGTGGTAAAGAACCCTCCTGCAATGCAGGAGCAGCAGGAGATGCGGGTTTGATCCCTGTGTCAGGAAGATTCCCTAGAAGAGGGCATGGCAACTTACTCCATTAATCTTACCTGGAGAATCCCATGGACAGAGGAGCCTAGCGGGCTATGGTCCATAGGGTTGCAAAGAGTCAGACACGACCGAGCGACTGAGCATACACTCATGCGTACAGCATAGTGATCAGATTTCTTAGAGTTTACACCCCATTAAAAGTTACTATAAGCTAATGGCTATAATTCCCTCTGTTATACAATATATCCTTGTTGTTTTTCTAGTTCATACACAGTAGTTTGTACCTCTTAATCCCCTTCTCCCTCCTCACTGGTAACCGACCAGTAGCTTGTTCTCTGAGTCTGTTTCTGTTTTGCTCTATATCTTTTTTTTTTTTTTTGCTATATATCTTAATTTGCATTATTTTTTTTAGATTCCATATATGTTATATCATAAAATAATTCTTTCTCTGTTTGATTTACTTTACTAAGCATAATATCCTCTAATTGATATACATTGCTACAAAAGGCAGAATTTCGTTCTTTCTTATGGCAGAGTAGTATTCCATTGTACATATCTACCACATCGTCTTTATCCATTCATCTGTTGATGGACACTTGGGTGCTTCCATATCTTGGTTATTGTGAACAGTGCTGCTATGAACATTGGGGGCATATGTATCTTTTCAAATGGATGGTTTTGTTTTTTTCTGGATGTATATCCAAGATTGGACTGCTGTGTTATGTGGTAGTTCTATTTTTAGTTTTTTGAAGAACCTCAATACTGTTTTTCATAATCACCACCCCAATTTACATCTCACCAACAATATATAAGTGTTCCTTTTTCCTCCATATCCTTGTCAACATCTGTTATTTGTAGTTTTTTTGGTGATAGGTGATCTGACTGTGTGATGTGATAGCTTGTTGTTTTGATTTGTATTTCTCTAATAATTAGCATTGTTAAGCGTCTTTTCATGTTCTTTTTGGTAATCTGTATGTCTCATTTGGAGAATTGTCTATTGAGGCCCTCTGCCCATTTTTTTCATTGGGTTGTTTGTTTTTTTATATTGAGTCTATATAAACAAATAGGCTGTTTGTATATTTTGGATATTAACCCCTTGTTGGTCATATCATCTGCAAATATTTTCTCCCATTTGGTAAGTTGTCTTCATTTTTTCAGTGGTTTCCTTTGCTGTACAAAAGCTTTTAATTAGGCCCCATTTGTTTGTTTGTTTTCTTTGCTTTTATTTCTTTTGACTTAAGATACAGATTTTTTTAAAGTTACTATAATTTACATCAGACTATTCTGACTAACCATTCTTTTCCAGAGTTTTATGTGTGGAGTCTTATATTTAGATCTTTAATACACTTTGAATTCATTTTTGTATAAATGTGTGAAAAAGTAGTACAGTTTGATTCTTTTGCATGTAGCAGTCCAGTTTTCCCAACAGTGTTTATTCAAGAGGCTGTCTTTTCCCCACTGTATATTCTTCCCTCCTTTGTCATAGATTAACTGACCATGGGTGTATGGGTTTATTTCTGGACTCTATTCCGTGCCATTGATCTATGATTCTGTTTTTGTGCCAGTACTATGCTGTTTTGATTATTGTAGCTTTGTAATAGAGCCTGAAGACTGGGAGGGTTATTCCTCCAGCTTTTTTCTTTTTAAGCAAGATTGTTTTGGTAACTTAAGGTCTTCTGTGGCTCCATATGAATTTTAGGATTATTTGTTCTCATTCTGCAAAAAATGTCATGGGTATTTTGATAGAGACCATTAATTGTGTAGATTGCTTTGGGTGGTATGCCTATTTTAACAATATTAATTCTTCCAATCCCAAAATGGGATATCCTTCCATTCCTTTATATCATCTTCAATTTCCTTCATCAGTGTTTTATAGTTTTCAGAATAAATGTGTTTTATCTCCTTGGTTAAGTTTCTTCCTAGGTATTTTTAAAATGTGATTTTAAAAGAGATTGATTTTTTACTTTCTCTTTCTGATAGTTCACCATTAGCATATAGAAAATCAGATTTCTGTATACTAATCTTGTATCTTACAACTGTATTGAATTCATTTATTGGTTTTTATGGATTTTGGGTGGAAACTTTAGAGTTTTGCATTTAAAGTATCATGTCATTTGCAAAAAGTGAGTTTTTTTGTTGAATAGTGACATTCTTTTCTTTCATTTTGGATGCCTTCTATTTCCTTTTCTTGTCTGATAGCTGTGTTTAGGAGTTCCAATACTATGTTAAATACAAGTGGAAAGAATGAGATCCTTGTCTTGTTCCTGAATTTAGAGGAAAGGCTTTTAGCTTTTCACCATTGAGTGTGATATTAGCTATGAGACTGTCATAGTGGCCTTTATTATGTTGAGATGTGTTCTCGCTATACCCACTCTGATAATAATTTTTATCATGAATATATGAATGGATGTTGAATTTTGTCAATTACATTTTAGGCATCTATTGAAATGATCATGTAATTTTTATCCTTCCCTTGAAAAGGCAACACACTCCAGTACTCTTGCCTAGAAAATCCCATGGTGTCCATGGGGTCACAAAGAGTCGGACACGACTGAGCGACTTTACTTTACTTTACTACTTACTTTGTCATAATGATGTATCACATTGATTGATTTGCAAATATTGAACCATCCTTGGGTCCTTTGAATAAATCTCACTTGATCATGGTGTATGATCCTTTTTACATATTGTTGAATTTAGCTTGCTAGTATTTTGTTGAGGATGTTTACATCTATATTCATCAAAGATACTACCCTGTAACTTGCTTTTATGGAGTATCTTTTTCTGGTTTTGATGTCATTGTAATGGTGGCCTCATAGAATACATTTGGGAGTGTTCTATCCTCTTCAAGTTATTGGACTAATTTGAGAAGGATAAGTCCTAGCTCTTCTTTATAGAATACAAAAGAGAATTACCCTGTGAAGCTGTCCAACCCTGGATTTTGTTTGCTGGGTTTTTTTTAAATTACAAATTTAATTTCACTGCTAGGGATCAGTTTGTTCAGATTGGCTGTTTGCCCTTGATTCAGTCTTGGCAGTCTGTATGTTTCTAGAAATTTGTTGATTTGTTCTGAGTTATCAAATTTGTTCATATATTCTCTTCTGATTTTTTGTAGTTCTATGCTATTTGTTATTTCTCCTCTGTCATTTCTTTTGTTTGTTTTTAATTAAAGTATAGTTGATTTACAATGTGTTATTTTGTGCTCTACAGCAAAACAAGTCAAGTATATATATGTATATATGTATTTTTTAAAAATGTTCTTTTCCATTGTAGTTTATCATAGGATAGCGAATAAAGTTCTCTGTGCAATACAGTAGAAACTTGTCTTCTTGTATTTCTTATTTTGTTTATTTGAACCTCTTTCCTTTCTTCTTGATGAGAGTGGTTAAAGGTTTATCAATTTTGTTTGTCTTTTCAAAAAGCCAGGCCTTTCTTTCATTGATCTTTTCTATTGTGTTTTGATCTCTATTTTACTTATTTCCTCTCTAATTTTTATTTTGTCTTTCCTACTGCTGACTTTGGGCTTTACTTATTCTTCTTTTGTAATTCCTTTAGGTGGTAGATTCGGTTGCTTGAGATTTTTCTTGTTTATTGAGGAAGGTCTGTATCACTATCATGTTCCTTCTTAGAACTGCTTTGACTGAACTCCATAGGTTTTGGGGGCTTCTCAGGTGGTGCTAGTGGTAAAGAACTTGCTTGCCAAGGCAGAAGATGTAAGAGACACAGTTCAATCCCTGGCTCAGGAAGATCCCTTGGAGGAGGGCATGTCAACCCACTCCAGTATTCTTGCCTGGAGAATCCCAGGGACAGAGGAGTCTGGCAGGCTACAGTCCATAGGGTCACACAGAGTCGGACATGACTGTAGCAATTTAGCATGCATGTATGCATAGGTTTTGAAGCATTGTGTTTCCATTTACATTGTCTCAAGGTATTTTCTGATTTCTTCTTTGATTTCATCATTGACCCATTGGTCTTCTAGTAGCATGCTGTTTAGTCTCCACTTGTTTGTTCTATTCTCATTTTTCTTTCTGCAATTGGTTTCTAATTTCATATCACTGTGGCTGGAAAAGATACTTAACATAAGAATACACATTCTTTTCAAGTGCATATGGAATGTTCTTCAGGCTAGATCACATGCTAGACCATAACACAAGTCTCAAAAAATTTAAGAGGATGGACATAGGTTTCTGGACTCCAATATCTGTGCCCCTAATCACTGCAACATCCTGTTTCTTGTCAGCATTTGTTAAGTCCTAAACACTATGGTAGGGAAAGAATAATGGGTCTTCAGAGGTGGGAGGTTGATATAGGCTGAATCAAGCCAAGGGAGTTTCAGAAGGATTATGCTTGGAGTCCTAGAGATGAGGTTGTATCCTAACCCTCAGGACTCAGCCTCAGGACCTGCCATCAGCCAACATGGTACAGGAGAATAATGAGTTAGAACCTGATGATTGTCAGGTCTCTGTGTTATCCAGCAGTGTTCTCCAAGGGCAGTGCACTAAAGGGCACTCTACTTCCTGGGCTTCTCTCTAAACAGCCTGGTACCCTTCTACACCTGTCCTCCGTTGTTCTGACCTGTAACCAAGCCCCTCGAGGCCTGCTGTAGAGAGGGGAGCTGGTGTCTGTGTATGCTGTGGTGACTGGCAGGGAAGCCCAGATGCTTTGTCTGCCTTTGTTTTGCAAGGAAATGTGAGTCCCCAGGAGACCTAACCATCTGGAGGGAGGGCTTCCTGGCAGGCACCCCTGGATCCTTGCCAGGGCTCTAAATGTAGAATCTAGAGTGGGGATGAACTTTCCATGAACTTGGTAGGGGCCCTAAAAAGATTCTGGGTGACAGAGAAAGGTTTCTATGTAAGTTTCAACCTTGAGGTGAATTTCAGACACACCAAATTGGGCTTAGGAACTGGGGAGATCACTACCTACCCTCCCTCATCTACCACATGAATATATCTTGAGGAAAATGTTGGCTCTAATTGGCAGCGGCCACCTGACTACCTGTATATTCTTCCAGACACTGGCTTCCTGCAGTTTCCCATGTTCCTTGATCAAGGCAATGCCTAAGCTGGGCTTGGGGATGCCACCTTTCCCATCCTTTCCTGTCATCACCAACCTGTAATTGCTCCTGAGGGATGTCAGGGGAATTTTGCTACATCCTATCCAAGCTTTAGCTGTGAACAGTCTGCAGAACCAGGTGGATTCAGGCGCAGGCAAAGGAAGGACCCAGGCCTCCAGCTGCTAGGGGAAGCCCTAATTTAAAAAAAATTTTTTTTGGTTAAAAAACATGTAACATAATGTTCATTGTTGTAACCATTTTTTAATGTATAGTTCAGTGGTGTTAAGTATATTCATGTTGTTATGACACAGATCTCCAGAGCTTTTTCATTTTGTAAATCTGAAACTGTTACCATAACTACCATTCTACTTTCTGTCTCTATGAATTTGACTACTCTGAGTCCTTCCTATGGGCTTCCTAGGTAGCTCAGTGGTATAGAATCTGCCTACCAGTGTAGGAGATGTGGGCTCGATCTCTGGGTTGGGAAGATCCCCTGAAGAATGGAATGGCAACCCAATCCAGTATTCTTGCCTGGAAAATCCCATGGACAGAGAAGCCTGGCAGGCTACAGTCCATGGGATTGCAAAGAGTCAGATACGACTAAGTGACTGAGCACAGCAGCACGGGTCCTTCATATAACTCATTCATTCAAATATATAGAATCCGCCTTTCTGTCACTGGCTTATTTCATTTAGCATAAGGATGAATACTATTCCATTACGTGTATATGCAACATTTTATTTATTCTTTCATCTGTCAATGGACACTTCGGTTTCTTCCACATTTGACTGCCATGAACAAGGCTCTACAAATATCCCTTTGAGGTTCTGCTTTTAATTTTTTTGAGTTTATTTCCAGGAGTGGGATTGCTGGATCATCTGGTAATATATTTTCACATTTCTGAGGAACTGCCATACTGATTTACACAGTGGCTGCACCATTTTAGCCTTCACTGTTAGAACCTCTGTGTTTCCTTTTCTCAGTTGACTCTCAGCACATCCATGAGGTGTTATCATCCTTGTTTGACAGAAGTGGTTGCTGAGGCTAGACTTGCCCAGACCCAGCCCTGCTTAGTAACCTGTTGGCAGAGCAGCAGGGTCTGAAGCTCCCAGGGTCAAGGTCCTTTCCTGTGAATCTTGGGGCATAGAGGACTTTCCCGACCTCCAGCTGGGGTCCCAAACCACAGTACTGCTTGGTCTGGGGAACAGGTATGGATGAGATGGGCCCAATGGCACTGGGGACTTGTAGGGAGGCAGAGAATTTCCTCACGTGTGTAAGCATGCAGGCCCAGCACAGCCAGGACTGTTTCTTCAGGAGAAACAGAAAGTCCAGAGTCTTATGAACAATTCCCTGATTTTACTAACATATGTCTAACCTGAGGCTTCTAGTGTGATGTTTGCCTTGGTTCACCCTTCTCTTCACTTAAGAGAAGGGAAACTGAGGCCCAGAGAAGGGAGGGAACAGCCCAGGTCTCCTGCCTCCAGGCCACAACACTTGTGGGGGAGAATCATGTTTTCAAGGGGCCGCAGAGATGTCTGGTGCCCATCCTCCCACTCCTCTCACCCGCCATCCACCACAGGTAACTCTCCCACAGATGCTGACCCAGTGGAATCCTGGTGGCACCACGTGTCACTGAAACTAGCCTCTCCCCAGTGTTGTGTCTGGGCAGAGATGGGTAGGGGTTGGCTGCTAGTTTCAACCACAAGCTAACTCTTACTATTATAACAACTCAAAGGACATTTTTAACAGATGAGAAAACTGAGACTAAGAGACCACAGTTAGTGAATGGCAGCAGCAGGCAGTTGAACCCAGGTATGCTCTGATTTGAGTTCTTGCCACATTTCTCTCTGTCCCAGGATCTCCATCCATGTGCAGGAGACAGATACCCCTGGGGAGCTGCTTGTGACACGAGGGGGCAGCCTCAGAACCTCACCCCCTGCTGAGACTCCAGCAGCTGTGCCTCCAGGTGACCAGGATCCACCTGGGCCCAGGTGCTGCCCCCAGGTCCCTGGGACTGAGTCAGGAAAACCTATCCTCAGAGGAGCCAGTGTGCGAAAGCGGAGCTGCGACGGGGGAGCAAAGGCCAAAGAGAAGCAAGGACCTGGGTCCGAGCTGACCATGGCGCCAAGCAGGGCCAGGAGGGACAAGGGAGTTGATTCTGGGGCCCCAGGCCCACAGCAGGACACAAACCCAGAAGCAGGGAACCCTGACCCTGGGAAGGACTGCACGGCTGGGGGTGCAGGCAGTGCCGAAGCAGGAAGCAGGACACCCCCAGGAGCTGAGGCGGGCAGCCTGGTTCTAGGTAAGTGAGGCCGTTGCTATGTGCCCCAAGGTGAGTGAATTTGAAAGACCTACTCTCGGGGGGTGGGGGGAGGGCCTCCCTGAAGTTTCCAGGTAGAGATAATGTGGGGATAATATCTGGGCTACCAGGACTCAGAACAGCCTGCCAGCACATCCCAGAGCTGGAGACCAAGGCATAGAGATGCAGCAGGTGAGCTCAGGTTGGCTGTAGCCACGGGAGAGGAGGGAACGTGGGGGACTCACGTGGGTGGATTTCTCAAAGCCACCTGCCTGCCCAATAGAACTGGCATCATTCTGGACTGAGATAGGGAAGGCTTCTTCCTCCACTACCTGGTGCATATAACCTGCTTTTAGCCATTTGCACCAGTGTACTGACTCTCCTCCAGGATCAGGAAGGGGCTGCTGACCTGCTTTCTGTCCCAGTGGTAGGTGTCTTTGTGTTCCTGTGACCCAAAGGACCTTGAGTCTTTCAGCCCTTAGGGCCACACCCTCATGGGAACCCTCATCCCATGTGGCTGCAGGAAGGCCACCCTTTGCCAATTCCCTGTCCCAGAATTTCTAGAGGCCTTGAGGAAGGGCTGAGTGTTGTGCAGGTCATCCTGGTGCCTCTTGGCTCTTCCAAGCTCTGAAGTTGCTCTGATGACTCTGGTTGCTTCCTTTCCCCTTGTATGACCTGGTTCAGATGTGGACACGGCCTCCCTTAATTCCTGAAACATAGCTGAGAGCAGTCTGTGACTTTAGTCTGTTCTGAGACTTGAGATGGTGATCAAGCCAATGTTAGCTGAGGACTGTCTGTGAGCCAAGCCTCAAACGTTTGTGGCGGTGTTTACACTCACAGGTCTGTGGAGTGAGGACATATGAGACACAAGAGAGGCTGAGAAGCACCTGTAAGGCCACAGGGTCTGTGCTGACAGAGCCAGGATCTGACCCACTGGGCTCCTGAACCTTGTGTGTAAACCTTGAGAACAGAAGGCAGTTACTTTGCAGTGAAGGAGACTTCAGACTGGAATTCTAAAAGTAGAGTCTCTGCCACACAACCATTTCCAGGGGCCCAGAAAACCAAAAAACCCTACAAAAGTTACCCCCTTGTAGCGTAGGGCTCAGGCTCATCATGGCAGACACACACAAAAATGCTCTCAAAGCACATTCAACCTTCTACTTTGGGGAGCAGAGAGTTGCTTGTGAGACAAACTAAGAGAAAATAGCAGTATTTTCCCCTGCTTTGGGTCCAGGGTTGCAGAAATCATGCAGCTGTCCCGGGAACACTCTGAATGCTTCCTTGATAAACCCCCAGCAAACCGGCAGAAGCCTTTTTGAACCAAGAGGGGCCAGGTCTGGGGGTCGGGGTGGGGGTGGGGGTGGCGGGGAGCTGAGGGGTAGGGGCTGCATGAAGAAGACTCACGGGCTGCTGTCTCCTGAACAGACGACAGTCCAGCCCCGCCAGCCCCTTTCGAGCACCGGGTAGTGAGTGTCAGGGAGACCTCGACCTCAGCAGGCTACACAGTGTGCCAGCATGAAGTCCTGGGAGGGTAAGCGGGCCTTCTGCCTTGATGGGGGTGGGGAGGGCAACTGGACAACCGGGCACTGCTGCTGGTTCTCAGGAACTGATTGAGGGAGCCACAGCCAAGAGCAGGATGTCCCGAAAGACGAGAGTGTGAGCCGAGAGCTCATAAATAGTGGGTGAGGAGACAGCTGCAGAGAGCAGGAGGGCCCATGTGGTGTGAGTGAGACAAAGTGGAGGGTACAGGTGGACCCACAGTGCGGGCCTGGGGCCCATGTGCTGCAGGTGAAATGAGAGCCGACATGGGGTGGGTTAAGAGGGATGACCTCTAGGGTGCAGGACGGCCTGGGTGGTGTGGCTGTGGAGCACTCTCCTTGGGTGCAGGACGGCCCATACCTGGGGTGAAGAAGCTCTTCTCCAGGTTCAGGTAGCAGTGTGGGGCGGTGACTGTGATACCTCTGGTGGGCAGGGTAATCGCTGTAGCGTATGTGGAGTTGAGGTAGCACCAGGCAGTCCAGGGTCCCGGATACGGCTGGCCTCCACTCACACGCAGGGCATGCCTCTGGGGCTCTGAGCCTGCTGTGTCATCGTGTCTCTCTCTGCAGGGGCCGGTTTGGCCAGGTTCACAGATGCACGGAGAAGGCCACAGGCCTCTCGCTGGCGGCCAAGATCATCAAAGTGAAGAGCGCCAAGGACCGGGTGAGGTGTCTGCCCCAGGCCAACGGGTGCCCCGGGCCAAGCTCAGGACTCCTTCACTTCCTTCACGGCCCCTCTGGGTCCTGCACTGCCTCAGGCCCCTCCAAGCTGAGCAGGAAACCTGGCCACCTTTCCTGCCTGTTTTCCTTGGCTCCCACACTCTAGTCAGCAGTCACCTTGCACCCTGGGGAACAGGGTCCTCCCAGATCTCCAGGGTTCTTTCTGGGGTCTCAGGGTTCCTATCTGGGAAATGGGTGGGTCCCTTCTGTTGCTTCCCTGGTAGCTCAGAGGTTAAAGTGTCTACCTCCAAGTTTGATCCCTGGGTCGGGAAGATCCCCTAGAGAAGGAAATGGTAACCCACTCCAGTATTCTTGCCTGGAGAATCCCATGGACGGAGAAGCCTGGTGGGCTAGAGTCCACGGGGTCGCAAAAAATCGGACACGACTGAGCGACTTCACCTTCACCTTCTGTTGTAAGAAGCTGGTGTGGGTGGTGAGCTGAGGCAATCTGGTGATGCTGCAGGAAATGAGGATGCAGGGTGTGTGTGTGTGTGTGTGTGTGTGTGTGTGTGTGTGTGTGTGTGACTTGGGAGATGCAACTGACTGCTCTTCCTAACCCATTTCTTGGAAACTCCTCTCCCTGTTGGCTTCACAAGGAGGATGTCAAGAATGAGATTAACATCATGAACCAGCTCAGCCATGTGAACCTGATCCAGCTCTACGACGCCTTTGAGAGCAAGAACAGCTTTACCCTCGTCATGGAGTAGTGAGTGGGAGGCAGGGCCAGGGCTCAGGGTGGGGCTAGGAGCCAAGGTTGCAGCAAAACTCTCCCTTTCCGCTCTCTGTGACACCCAGGGAATGTCATCACTTCCTCTACCTGACCCCCAGCATAAAACACAGAGGACAAGGCCATTTGTCAGAAACCAGTGACCAGTGAGCCTGGTTTGACCTGCAGATATTATTTTGGCCTACCTACACAATTTTTAGTAATTTTGATTTAGTGCTTACAGTTGGAAATTGGGAAATTTCACATTAAAACCTAGGTGCCTGATTTTTCTTGCAAATATAGAAGATCTAATAATGCTGGCTCTGCATTCTCAGTTGGAAGTGGTATGATGGAGCTTGTAGTAACTGACCTTTGTAGACAGGGCAACCAATTTCCCATTTGCTACAGTCCCACCACTTTCACCTACCCACAGTGCTGAGGCCAGGGGCTCAGGGGACATTTATTAGTGTGCTTCTGTTGCTGTTTTCCTTCTGGTGCAACTGAGGAGAGTGAAACATTTGTCATGTCATATCTCTATAAAAAATGGAAAAACAAACGTTAGACTAAAGGCTGTGTATTCCAAGGAAACTTTTGTCTCACATCTGGTCTGATTTGCCCACTTAGATTCTTGCCATGTAGGTGCTAATTGGACCCTGTAGGCCAATGAGTTTATAACCTTGGTCTGGAGTATTGACAGTGAGTATCCAGAGTGAGCCTGGGTGATCAGTGCTGCAGACAAGCCCCAGTCTCCCATTTGGCCTATCACTTCGTTTTTATCAGCCACACTCTGAGCTGGGAATAGACCAGAGCAGAGGTTCGCCCGCCTGCCCCCCATAAAACCCCAGGTGGGAGTGGTGCCCTCGTCTCACCTGGTGATGAGTAGACCAGTCCTCTGAGAGCTTGCTCAGTCAGTGTCTGCCTCTCCTTTTGCCCTGGCAGTGTGGATGGGGGTGAGCTCTTTGACCGGATCACAGAAGAGAAGTACCACCTGACTGAACTGGATGTGGTCTTGTTTACCAAGCAGATCTGCGAGGGTGTCCATTACCTCCATCAGCATTACGTCCTGCACTTGGACCTCAAGGTCAGGCTCCGCCCTGGGCATGTGGCGGGTGGGTGCCCCTGTTCCTGAGCCTCTGTGGCTCTCTCATCTTTGAGAGCTCTGTCGTCACACAGGCCTGGCTTCCTTTCCTGGCTCTGCCATGGCCTAGTTCTAGAGTCTAGGGCAGGCCAAGTCTCACAGCCTCAGTTTCTCCATCTGTGAGATGTGGAAAATAGCTACCTCATTAAGTGCTCTTTAAAGATCAAATGAAACAACTTTTTTTTTTCTATTAAAAAACTCAAAAATTAGTTTTTAAAAAATTAAAATAGAAACACATGCATGTAGTAACAAATATGGACAATATAGAAATATATAAAATGCACAATGAAAGTTCTTCTCCCCCAGCCTCTGTGCTGAGAGGTCTTCTGTATTAGCACGTTGGCATGAAAACACTCACAAAGGGGAGCTTACTGAATATTCCATATTTAAACTTGCCTTTTTAAGTATAGCGTGGACATCTTGTCTGATTCTTTTTAAGGGCCATCATATAGTCCATTGAATGAATGCATTGCAGCTTCTTTTGTCTACTTGATGAAAAGTAAGCATGTGGTGGCCATTCTTTTTTTCTTTCTGATACATAGTTTATTTCTCAGTTGTCTGTTCTGTTCCATTGATCTGTTTGTTTGTTTTTATGCTGATATCACACTATTTTGATTAGTATAGCTTTGTAACAGTTTGAAATCAGGAAGTGTTCGGTTCAGTTCAGTTCAGTTGCTCAGTCATGTCCGACTCCTTGCGACCCCATGAATCGCAGCACGCCAGGCCTCCCTGTCCATCACCAACTCCCGGAGTTCACCCAGACTCACGTCCATCGAGTCAGTGATGCCATCCAGCCATCTCATCCTCCGTTGTCCCCTTCTCCTCCTGCCCCCAATCCCTTCCAGTTTCAGAGACCTTTCCAATGAGTCAGCTCTTCACATGAGGTGGCCAAAGTATTGGAGTTTCAGCTTTAGCATCATTCCTTCCAAAGAAATCCCAGGGCTGATCTCCTTCAGAATGGACTGGTTGGATCTCCTTGCAGTCCAAGGGACTCTCAAGAGTCTTTTCTCCAACACCACAGTTCAAAAGCATCAATTCTTTGGCGCTCAGCCCTCTTCACAGTCCAACTCTCACATCCATACATGATCACAGGAAAAACCATAGCCTCGACCAGACGAACCTTTGTGGACAAAGTAATGTCTCTGCTTTTGAATATGTTATCTATGTTGGTCATAACGTTTCTTCCAAGGAGTAAGTGTCTTTTAATTTCATGGCTGCAATCACTATCTGCAGTGATTTTGGAGCCCAAAAAAATAAAGTCTGACACTGTTTCCACTGTTTCCCCATTTATTTCCCATGAAGTGATGGGACCAGATGCCATGACCTTTGTTTTCTGAATGTTGAGCTTTAAGCCAACTTTTTCACTCTCCTCTTTCATCAAGAGTCTTTTTAGTTCCTCTTCCCTTTCTGCCATAAGGGTGGTGTCATCTGCATATCTGAGGTTATTGATATTTCTCCCGGCAATCTTGATTCCAGCTTATGCTTCTTCCAGTCCAGTGTTTCTCATACTGTACTCTGCATATAAGTTAAATAAGCAGGGTGACAATATACAGCCTTGACGTACTCCTTTGGAATACGGAACCAGTCTGTTGTTCCATGTCCAGTTCTAACTGTTGCTTCCTGACCTGCATATAGGTTTCTCAAGAGGCAAGTCAGGTGGTCTGGTATTCCCATCTCTTTCAGAATTTCCCCAGTTTAAGACGTTTACTCCTTGGAAGAAAAGTTATGACCAACCTAGATAGCATATTCAAAAGCAGAGACATTACTTTGCTGACTAAGGTCCATCCAGTCAAGGCTATGGTTATTCCTGTGGTCATGTATGGATGTGAGAGTTGGACTGTGAAGAAGGCTGAGTGCTGAAGAATTGATGCTTTGGAACTGTGGTATTGGAGAAGACTCTTGAGAGTCCCTTGGACTGCAAGGAGATCCAACCAGTCCATTCTGAAGGAGATCAACCCTGGGATTTCTTTGGAAGGAATGATGCTAAAGCTGAAACTCCAGTACTTTGGCCACCTCATGCGAAGAGTTGACTCATTGGAAAAAACTCTGATGCTGGGAGGGATTGGGGGCAGGAGGAGAAGGGGACGACAGAGGATGAGATGGCTGGATGGCATCACGGACTCAATGGACATGAGTCTGGGTGAACTCCGGGAGATGGTGATGGACAGGGAGGCCTGGCGTGCTGTGCCTCATGGGGTCGCAGAGTCGGGCACAACTGAGCGACTGAACTGATTGTGATCCACACAGTCAAAGGCTTTGACATAGTCAATAAAGCAGAAATAGATGTTTTTCTGGAACTCTCTCGCTTTTTCCATGATCCAGCGGATGTTGGCAATTTGATCTCTGGTTCCTCTACCTTTTCTAAAACCAGCTTGAACATCTGGAAGTTCATTGTTCACATATTGCTGAAGCCTGGCTTGGAGAATTTTGAGCATTAGTTTACTAGCATGTGAGATGAGTGCAATTTGTAGTGCCTCCAATTTTGTTTTTCTTCCCCAAGATTGCTTTGGCTATTTAGAGTCTTTTTGTAGTTCCATACAGATTTTAGGTTGTTCACTGTATTTCTGTGAAAATTGCCACTGGAATTTTGATAGAGACTGCCTTAAATTTGTAGATTGCTTTGGGTATTAAGGACATTTAACAGTAAGGACATTTTAATATTAATCCTTCCAACGAAGAGTGCAGGATATCTTTCCATTTATTTGTCTCCTTTAATTTCTTTCATCAACGTCTTACAGTTTTTAGTTTATAGATCTTTCACTAACTTGTTAAATTTATTCCTAAGTATTTTTTTGATCAACTGTAAGACTGTTTTCTTAATTTCTCTTTCCTAATAGTTTCTTTTTATTGTATAGATATGCAACTGATTTTTTGTATATTGCTTTTGTATTCTGAAAATATGCTGAATTTGTTTTTAAGTTCTAACAGTATTTTGGTGAAGACTTAATATCATGTCATCTGCAAGTAGTGACAGTTTTACTTCTTTCTGAGTTGGATGCTTTTTATTTCTTTTTATCACCTAATTACTCTGTCTATGACTTCCAATATTGTGTTGAATAAAGGTAGTGAGAGTGAGCATCTTTGTCTTTTTCCTGATCTTAGAGGAAAAGCTTCCAGCTTTTTACCATTGAGAATATTACTTATGGACTTGTCATATATGATCTTTATTACGTTAAGGTATATTCCCTCTGTACCTAGTTTGTTGACAGTTTTTATCATGAAATGGATATTGAATTTTATTAGGTGTTTTTACTGTATCTGTTGAGATGATAGTATGATTTTTATTTTTCATTTTATAATGTGTTCTATCACACTGATTGGTTTGCATACATTAAACCATCTTTGCATCCCTAGAATAAATATCATTTGATTGTGGTGTATAATCTTTTTATGTATTGCTGAACTTGATTTGCTAATATTTTGTTGAGGATTTATATATCTATTCTTACCAGGTATATCAGCCTATAATTTTCTTTTTTTGTAATATCCTTGTCTGGTTTTGGTATCAGGGTAATGCTGGACTTATAAAATGAGTTTGGAAGTATTCCCTCCTCTTCTGTTTTTTGGCAGAGTTTGAGAAGGATTGATACCAATTTTTTCATGATTGGTAAAATTCACCAGTGAAGCCATTTGGTTCTTGACTTTTGTTTTTTGGGATATTTCTGATTACTAGTAATTAGTCTGTTCAGATTTCCTATTTCTTCATGATTTGGTCTTATGTAGTTGTTATGATTCTAGGAATTAATTCATTTCTTCTAGGTTGTCCAGTTTGTTGGCAATAAATTCCTCTTTCTCTCTCTTTTCTGGTGAGTCTGAAAAGTGAAAAATGAAAGTGTTAGTTGCTCAGTCGTGTCTGACTCTTTGTGATCCCATGGACTGTAAGCCACCTGGCTACTCTGTCCATGGACAAGAATACTCTCTCCAGGCAAGAATGCTGGAGTGGGTAGCCATTCCCTTCTCCAGGGCATCTCCTGAACCCAGGGATCAAACCTGGGTCTCCTGCATTCGGATTCTTTACCATCTGAGTCACCTTATCTGTAAAGTTTGTTTCCAGTTTTATCAAGATATAATTGACAGGTAACATTGTTTTTGTTTAAAATATAAACATAATTGTTGATAAATGTATACACTGCAAAATGATTCCATAGTAAGTTTAGTTAATTATATCACCTCACATAGTTACAATTTCTTTTCTTATGATAAGAACTTTCAAGATCTCCTAACTTAACAACTTTCATATATATAATACTGCGTTGTTAACTATAGTCAGCATGCTGTACATTATATCCTCAGGACTTTTATTTTATAGCTGGAAGTTTGTACCTTTTGACCACCTTCACCAGTTTCCCCAAACCCTCCCCCTCCCCACCTCTAGCAACCACTAATTTGTTCCCTAAACAAACCACTCGTTTGTTCGTATGAGTTCTGGGTGATTTTTTTTTATAGATTCTACTTATAACTGAGATCATACAGTAAGTGTTTTTCTATGTCTGATTTATTTCACTCTGCATAATGTTTTCAAATTCCATGTTGTTGCAAATGGCAGAATTTCTTTCTTTTTATGGATGAATAATATTCTGACACATTAAAAAATTATTCATCTGTTGATGGACACTTAGCTATTGTAAATAATGCTGCAATGAATGTGGGGTGCAAATATCTCTTCAAGATAGTGTTAGTTTCCTTTGGATATATACCCAGAAGTGGAATTGCTAGATTGCATGGTAGTCCTATTTTTAGTTTTTTGAGGAAACACCACACTGTTTTGCACAGTGGCTGCACCAGTTTACATTCCCAGCAACAGTACACAAAGGTTGCCTTTTCTCTACATCCTCACTGACACTTGTTATCTCTTGTTTTTTGGATGACATTCATTTTAGCAGGAATAAAGTGATATCTCATTGTAGTTTTGATTTGCATGGTGGCCATTTCTGTGGTTTTTCACTCCACTGGGCAACAGGAGAATTTTTCTCTACAACCTCTGTCAGGAATCTTAGTGGCTCTCTACAGAAGATGGGAAGTGGGTTGGTTGGACCTACATGTATGCACACTGCTCCTTCTGACCATCTTTCTTTATTGACATCAGATGGTAACATTGTGGTACTATGAAAAATGGTAGAGATGGTGAGGAATCAGCCTCAAACTTCCCTGCTCACCGGAGCTAATCCCAGAGGCTCTGGGCCAGCTTTCTGTGGCATGAGCAGTCAAGAGAAGCTAGGATTCTGTTCTGTGATTCAGGATCAACGAACAGCCTTTGGGACAATACCTGTGACACCACAGTAGGAGACAATCGTTGCCAAGGTCTGTTTCCAGCCAGGAGCAGAACTTGCGTTAGTTCAGCCTCTTCCTGACCAGGAGATCTTACATAAGTTCCCTGATCTTGTTGACTGGTCTTGCATAAGCTCGTCAATTGAAAAGTGGGGATTAACAATATCTATGACCTAGGAATGTTGTTTGAATTAAAATATGAAATATTTTAATATTTCACTTGAAACATAACTAGTGTGACTGAGGAACTGAAGTTTAAATTTTATTAGTTTTTAATTAAATAAAAAACTGACATGATTAAATTATTAAAAACCATAAAGTATATTTAGAACAACTTCAACATGTTAATTTGCTTTTCAAAAGCTATCAATTTCATGCAATCTAAATACAAATAAAGGGTTTCCCAGGTGGCTCAGTGGTAAAGAATCTGCCAATTCATGAGATCTAAATACATCTAAAGTACTTCTGATGAAACTTTAGTGTCTGAATGGAGATGCGCTATAAATGTAAAATACACACTGGACTTCAAAGTCAATATAATAAAAATAATTGAAAATATCTCATAAATATTTTTATTTTGGTAACCTATTAAAATGATGATATTTTGATATATTTCACTAAATAAAATTATTATTAAAATTGAGTTTTAGAAAATACTTTGAGATGAATGAAAATGAGAACACAACATGCTAAAACTTATGGGGTACATCTAAACTGGAAATGAAATTTGTAGCTGCAAACTCTTACATGTTAAAAAGAAGATCTAATAATCTAATATTCCACCTTAAGAAACTAGAAAAGCAAGGTAAACTCAAAACAAGTAGAAAGAGGGAAATAAGAAAGATTAGAGAAGTAACTGAAACAGAAAACAGAGAAACAGTAGAGAAAATCAGTGAAAAGAAGTTGGTTCTTTGAAAAGATGAATAAGTTGACAAATCCTTAGCTATCTTGAACTAGAGAGAAAGAGAGAAGACTCAATTACTAAAATGAATGGAATGAAAGAGGGGACATCACTACCAGCCTTACCAAAATTTAAAAAAGATTATAAGAGAATATTATGAAAATTTATATGCCAGTAGATTAGATAATCTAGATAAAATGGAGATTCCTTAAAAGGCACAAACATCGGAAAACTGGCTCAAAAAGGAACCGAAAATCTGAATAGACTTATAACAAGTAAAACAATATAAGTTTTACTTATAACAAGCACAACTAGTATAAAAACTACCCATAAAAAATCCTAGGCCCATATGGCTATCAAATGTCTAAAGAGTTAACACCAATCCTTCACAAAATGTTCTAAAATTAGAAGAGAAAGAAACATTTTCTCACTCATTTTAGAAGACCAAACTTATCCTCATCCCAAAACCAGGCAGACCTCACTTCCTGTGATGAAACTACAGTACACTATCCCTTATGAATATAGATGTAAATATTCTCAATAAAATATTACTAAACTGAGTATAGCAACATATAAAAAGGATTATACACATCACAAACTGGGATTTGTTCCAATAAAGCAAAGTTGGTTTAACATAAGAAAATCAATCAATGTAATATGTCATATTAAAAGAATAAAGGATGATATCACTTGATCATTTTAGTAGCTGCAGAAAAAGCACTTGACAAAATTGAACACCTTTTCATGAGGAAAACACTAAGCAAATTAGATATAGAACTTCCTTAGCTTGATAAAGCCCACCTATGAAAAACCCTCAGGTAATAATAAACTTAATGGTAAAAGATTGAATGCTTTCTTTTTAAGATCAGGAACTAGACAATGATGTATAGTCTTACCATTTCTGTTAAACATTGTACTTATGGTTCTAACCAGGGCAATTAGGCAAGAAAATAAATAAAAGGTATCCAGATTGGAGAGGAAAAAGTAAAATTCTATTCACAGATGACCTGATTTTGTATATAGCAAGTCCTAAGGAGGGTAGAGAAAAACTATTAGAATTAATAATAAGTTCAGCAATGTTGCAGGATCTAAGATGTAAAAATCAATTGTATTTCCATACATTAGCAATCAACAGTCTATAAATAAAATTAAGAAAACTATTTCATTTACAGTAACATCGGAAAGAATAAAGTACTTAGAAATGAATTTAACCAAAGATGTATAAACTTTATACTCTGAAAACTATGAAACATGGTTGAAAGAAATTAACAATGACACAAGTAAATGGAAAGACATCCCATGTTAATAGGTCAGAAAACTTAATGTTATTAAGATGACAGTACTCTGCAAAATGATCTATATGCAGTCTTGTCAGACTCACAGCTAGCTTCTTTGCAGAAATTAATAATCTAATCCTAAAATTCAGATGGAAATTCTTGGGACCCAGGAGAGCAAAAACAATATTGAAAAAGAGGAACCAATAAAAGAAAAACAGAAGAAGAAGATAAAGTTGGAGGACTCACATTTCCCGACTTCAAAATCTACTACTAAGCTACATAAATAAAAAATCTGTTATGATGTAAGGATGGGCAGATATATCAGTGGAATACAACTGAGAGTCTAGAGTTAAACCATTTTATTTGTGGTCAATGGATTTTTGAGAACAGTGCCATGACAGTTCAGTGGGGAAAGAGTAGTCTTTGCAACAAATGATGCTGGGACACCATGCTTGATAACCACATAAAAGTTGAAGCCCCACTGCATTCTATGAATAAAAGTTAACTCAAATGGTCATAGACCTAAATGTCGGAGCTAAAACTATAAAATTGTTAGAAGATAGTGTAGGAGTAAGTTATATCTGACTCAAAAAGCACAAGATAGAAAAGTTGATAAATTTAGATTTCATCAAAATTTAAAAATCTTTATGCTTCAAAGGACACCATCATGAAAATGAAATGACAGCCCACAGAATGGGAGAAAATATTTTCAAATCGTTTATCTGATAAAGGACTTGTACCTAGGGTGTATACAACTCAATGAGAAAGATAAATTTGAATAGACATTTGTCTAATGAGGATTTTTAAATGGCCAATAAGCATATGAAAAGATTTTTAACATCATTAGTCAAGAGAGAAATGTAAATCAAAACTACAATGAGATACTAAAAAATAAAAATGGCAGACAAGTATTGGCTAGGATTTAGAGAAACTGGAACTCTCAGACATTGCTGGTGGGATTGTAATGTATCCACTTTAGAAAACAATTTGGTAGTTTCTATAATGTTAAACATGGAGTTATCATATGACGAGCAATTTCACTTCTAGGTATAGTCTCAAGAATTGAAAACACAAGTCAACACAAAAACTTGTACACAAATGTCCTTAGCAGCATTATGCATAAGTAGCCAAAAAGTAGAAACAACACCAATGTTTACTATCTGATGAACAGGTAAACAAAATGTGGTAGGTATATTGTCCTTATAATGATTATTATTCAGCCATGAAAAGGAATCAAGTATCGATATATGGATGAACCCTCAAGATATTATGCTGAGTGAAAGAAGTCAGATGCAAAAGGTCACATATGTATTTATGATTCTATTTATACGAAATTTCCAGAGCAGGCAAATCTACAGAGGTAGAAAATACGTTATTGGTTGTCAGGAGTTTTAAGTAAGGAGGATGGAGAATGACTGCTGATGAGTATGTTTTTTTTTTCCTGAAGTGATGAAAATGTTCTAAAACTAGAGTGGTAAACTATCTACTGAAAAACCACTGAATTGTATACTTTAAAATGGTAAATTTATGATCACCTCTTTATTACTTGTATTTCAATAATGCTTTTATGAAAATTAAGTTTGCCTATTTCTTTTTACTTTTTTAATGTGGCTATTAGAATTTTTTGAATTATATATATAGCTCACATTATATTTCTATTGGACAGTGTTATTCTAAATCTCATAAAGAAGGCCTGGAGATTTTTAATCATCATTTGTCTGAACCTATCTGAGGAGTTTCACAACCCCACTGTAACATAAGTAGCGATAAAATCTACTGGGAGAAATCATACCTGATATATTTGCTTCACAAGCTGTAAAGTCTTTAATGCATTATTATATCATTTGATCTTTACACTTTCCCAGGAGGAAGGCAGGAAGAGGTTATTATTCTCATTTTACAGATGGAGACACTGAAATTTCTAGAATGGGAAAGTGCTCATCTAGGGCTACACCCTGGTAATGGACCCTGGACTGCAGGCCCTGACCTCAGGTCTCCAGGTCCTTTGTTCTATAAGCCTTCCATCTGCCCTCAACCCCTCCCCACCTTCAAATCTGTCTGCCACAAGCAGCAAGAATTATTCCAGTGTTCCTCAGGGCCTCCAAGCTGATATGAAAGACACAAGAGAAGCATGTCAAGTCCATTACCTCCATTCCATGGGTCACAGCTGTCACCGCAAAACGGCAGGATGACATTTGGCAGCTCTGATCTCCTTGACCAGACTACTGCAGATTTGGTCCCACACTTGAGATTCTGATTTAATTGGTCAGGACTAGGGCCTGGGTGTTAAGACTTTCGAGGGCTCCCCTGATGGTGCTAATATGCAGCCAAGGTTTGGAACCACCACTCCAAACCAGTGGTCTCAAACAAGCAGCTCATGGGCCAAATCTACATCCCAGATATGTTGCGTTTGACTCCCACATATGATAAATGTGTGTTTAAATTGGATTCAGTTGTCAACATTTAAAAGCATGGAGTTTTTACTTAAACTTGAATTCCTGGGATCCCTTGAGGACTGAGGAACTCTAGCAACTGGACCTGCGTTTCTGTGTGCTGGCCAGTTGGCTGGAGCTGAGCAGTGGCTGCCCTTTTATACATGGCAGGAGTCCTCCGGGTTCTCATAGTTCACAGCACTCTTTATTGTCTCACACTAGCCCGCATCATTTATTTTCACTATCTATCCATCCCTGCAGGGCTTTCCCTTGGAGGCTTGGAAACTGAGGACTATTGACAAATAAGTGGGGGAGCTCAGACCTTCCTAGCTGTTGATTAAGCTAAGCAAACTTCTTTTTCTTTCCCAGCCTGAGAACATACTGTGTGTCAATCAGACAGGACACCAAATTAAGATCATTGACTTTGGGCTGGCCAGAAGGTAAGGGAGTTGTATTTTGGTACTTCAACAGAACTGCCTGGGGACTCTTGATAGCTCTCTTGGATATGGTTACCCACAACTCAGCCAGTTTTTGAATTTTGGAGACTAATATGAGGAAGCTCTCTTATAAGGTTGGTGGCCTTCACAAAAACTATGTAGACAGGCCTTGTTACTACCCTCCTTACTACCACAGGGGGCAGCTTTATGCTGCAGGCTCCATTTCTCCTTAAAAGCCTGTAGAGTTCTAGGTTCATCCACCTCACTAGAATTGACTCAAATTTGTTACTTTTTTGACTGAGTAATGTTCCCCTGGTGGCTCAGATGATAAAGCGTCTGCCTATAATGTGGAAGACCAGGGTTCGATCCCTGGGTTGGGAAGATCCCCTGGAGAAGGAAATGGCAACCCACTCCAGTATTCTTGCTTGGAAAATTCCATGGACTGAGGAGCCTAGTAGGCTACAGTTCATGGGGTTGCAAAGAGTCGGACACGACTGAGCAACTTCACTTCACTTCAATGTTCCATTACTTAGCAACTGAGCAACAACAAAATATTCCATTGTGTATATGTACCACAACTTCCTTATCCATTCACCTGTCGATGGATATCTGGGTCACTTCCTTGTCCTGGCTAGTGTAAATGGTGCTGCAATGAACACTGGGGTACATGAATCTTTTTGAATTGTGGTTTTCTCAGTGTATATGCCCAGTAGTGGGATTGCTGGGTCATATGGTGGTTTTATTCCCAGGTTTTTTAAAGGAATTTCCGTAGTGTTCTCCATTGTGGCTAATCAATTTACATTCCCATCAGCAGTGCAAGAGGGTTCCCTTTCCTTCACATCCTCTCCAGCATGTATTGTTTTTCGATGATGGCCATTCTGACCAGTGTGAGAGCCTGTTCTACAAAGTGAAATAGATCAGAAAGAGAAAAATGAATATTGTATATTAACACAAATATATGGAATATAGAAAAATGGTAGTGATGATTTGCAGGGCAGTAATAGAGACACAGACATGAGGAAGAGACCTGTGGGCACAACAGGGAAAGGAGAAGGTGGGACGATTTAAGAACAGCGTGAAACACCTATATCACCACATACAGAATAGATAGCTAGTAGGAAGTTGCTAAAGAACACAGGGAGCTCAACCCAGTGCTCTGGGACAACCCAGAGGGCTAGGATGGTGTGGTGGGAGGGAGATTCAAGAGGCAGGGGACATATGTGTATCCTTATGGCTGATTTACGTTGTTATATGGCAGAAACCAACACAACACTGTAAAGTAATTATCCTCCAACTAAAAATAAAATTTAAGAAAACAATTAACTATACTTCAAACCACTTGTGTGAGCAGAGGGGAGTGGTAGTTAAAGGTCGCTGAATGGGGCTGCTGGGCAGCTCATTTCTATTCACTCCCCAGGTCTCCTGGGGCCAGGATGTGTGATACATTCATTAGCAACTCTGCCTTCCAGAAAATAGCGAGGTTAGACAGGAAAGTGTGTGACTGTGCAGGATGGTGCCATGGATAAGAGGTTCTGGGCGCTCAGGACTAGGCTCACTCTTGGTAAAATCGTGATATAATACAGTGACTGTTGATATGGGCAGCTATGAAGTTTAAATGAGATACTACATCAACAGTGCAGAACCATCCTATGAGGGTGGTTAGGTTCTCAAGTTTTAGTGCATACAGTGAACATTATATATAACTTAAAAAAAAAAAAGAAAAAAACTTTAAGCCCTTTAGAATGCAAGCCTAGTGAAGTATAGATAGCGTTACTGTTGGATCCTGCCCTGTGTCGTGTGTGATAAACACCATGCCTCTGCAGGGCTCTTGTCCACAGCGTGCATACCCAGTGGGGTGGCTGTAGCAGAGCCTTGGCATTGGCGAGGACACCCACAGTCTGCAGTGCTTCCCTGGTGGCTCAGATGGTAAAAAATCTGCCTGCACAACAAAATTTTGTAAAGCAATTATCCTTCAATTTAAAAATAAGTAAAAGAGAAAAGTTCAAACCCCCCGCCCCCTGCCACACCCAAAAAAGTATCTGCCTGCAATGCAGGAAACCTGGGTTCAATCCCTGGGTCAGGAAGATCCCTTGGAGAAAAGAATGGCAATCCACTCCAGTATTCTTGTCTGGAGAATCCCATGGACAGAGGAGCATGGTGGGCTACAGTCCATTGGGGTTGCAAAGAGTCAGACGTGACTGAGCGACTAACAGTTAACACTTTCCACAGTCTATAAAGATGGAAATAAATGTATGCTCATCCTCCATGTTTCCTCCAGAATTCTGTTTCCACCAGGAAATGACATGTCTCTGAGAATCACATACTTTCTAGATAGGTCTTCACACCACAGCTGAACAATCAAATCTTGAAATTTTCTCTAATGATCATTTTCCACAAAGAAGTTGTTTTGTCACTTTATGAGCCTTGCAGCATCTTCCACTCTCTCCACAAGGGGAGAAAGGACTCTCATCTCCACGGAGGCAGAGCTGCTTGCCTGAGTTCAGCCTCTGGTGTCCAGCACCTGCCTCCAGTGGTGGTCTTCCTCGGCCACTGCTCCACTGGTTGAAGTGGCCGATGTTATCTCTTTAGGTGTGAAAGGTGCATTTTCAGTGCTCCACATGATGGATGGGAGGCCAAGTGTGGGGTTGTAGAGTAACATCATCCCCATCCTCATTACACAGTGTATTGTATTTCATTAACAATACCAAGCCCCCCAACCCAAAAGCTTAAAAATCACACTTAACCCATAATGTAAAAAAAAGAATCGCTTAATATTTTTCCGAGTAATGTTGTATAACATTGGGATGCATCCTATACAGGTGCATATCTTATGCCGCAGGGCATGCTTCTCAACCTAGTTTTCATGTCTCTGCCTCTCCACAAAGAGCCTTTTTAACCACTACTTTCCTAATCCCCAGGTTCCATCTTCATGATGCCACAGGTGTACTGTGTATCTGTTTATGTACTGTGGCCCTTTGGAGAGCCACAGGCCATTGTAATAGCTAAGACTATTTTTGCCCCACCCCCACCAGAACTGGTGTTCCCTGGTGGCTCAGACGGCATAATCTGCTTGCAATGCGGGAGACCCAGGTTCAATCCTTGGGTCAGGATGGTTCCCTGGAGAAGGGCATGGCAACCCACTCTTGCCTGGAGAAATGACAAGGGACCCTGACAGGCTGTAGTCCATGGGATCGCACAGAGTCAGACACAACTAAGCGACTAACAATTTCAGTTTGACTTTTCCATAAGAACCACTGTTCCTAATTGCAGGGCAGTATGTTCTTCACTGAGACTGCACTCGCTAGTATGTATGCAGGACCCTCCCAAATGTCAGATGACCAATTGCCAAATGAGGATTTACAGTGACACACTGTGAATTCAGAGCAAGAAGTAACCACCTGAGTTACCTGGAGTCTGAGAAGGGTTTTCTGAGCAGCCAGAAGAGAGGAATGGATGAAGTTTTGTTACCTGCAGGCGATAGTGCTGGTAAACATTTAACAACCCGCTGCAGCTGGAGCGGGAGAGGGGATGGGATTGATCTGTAACCTTTGCTGACTTTGGCTGATTTCAAGCTACCAATGACATCACTGAGTACAGAGCTGAGAGGAGATGTGCACAGCTGGCCTTCATGCACCTGTGACAACTGACTCCAGCATGACTCTGCATGGAGGCGAGGCAAAAGGGCTAGTGTGACTCAAGGGCTGAGAATAGGATGTGCTCTGTGTGCAAGCAGGCTGACCTGGGGAAGGCAGGAGCTGCAGGTGGGCCAGTGGATGCTGAGGGCACTTGCGGAGCACTGGAGAAGTGTAGGTGTCAGAAAACATGGTGTTCAGGAGATGGCCCTTGGTGGAGCTGGGCCCACAGTTTCATGGGTTCTGGCTGTGAGATGAAAGGAAACATCAAAAACATCCTCAGTAGTCTGGCAAACTGGTCACTCAGCCAAAGGATTGTTTGGCAAATTGGCCTGCTTACTGGGCAGTGTGATTTTAAGAGGAGGGACCTCTGGGAGGGACTGTGTGTTGAGAGAGTAAGCCTTATGCTCCAGAAGTTTAAATGTTTGTAAAGAGGGAGAAAATGACAAAGTTTCCCCCTAACAAGAATTGTAGAAAGTACAGTTGTATTTCTGGGTGGAGCTATGAGAAGGCTCTGAGATTGTGAGTGGAGGTATGGCCCTCAGTAGGGAGGGGCCATACAAATCTTCAGGGGCTCTGACATCCAGCAAGAGGGACCAGTTTTACAGCAGGCTGGGTGCTAAGAGTCATCAGTGGGTCTAAGTAAGGACAGACATATCAAAGGGTCGAGGATGGAGACAGATGGGAAATAGCTTGTTTAAGCTTGGTCTCCAGAATTTTGGGTGCAGAGATGTGCCTCCTGGCTCCCAGTCTAGGGCTCAGATTGGGATCTAAGCACATTTAATCAGATCCTTTGGCAAGGCAAGGAGGTGCTTGTCCCAAACCTTATGGACTGTGACTGCATATGTGAGCTTATGATTACAGAGGGCCTTCTCTGGGAATTTGGAAAGAGAATCTTAGATACTTTGACCCCACTTTGGGGTGGATGGATTGGTTAACTATTGCCACAGTGCTGTTGTATAACGAGTCACACCCATGTACACTCCTTGCTGTATAACAAGTCACAGTAACTTAAAACAATTGTTTATTTCCCTCTGCACATTTTCGAGTCAGCTGGGGAATTGGTATGATGGACCCAACTTACACTAGCTCATGATAAGGAATCTTGTAAGCCAGTTGTTAAACATGACCATTATTAAAAAGTAAATTGTATAAATGTACAGTTAAAGAAATTACATTGAAACAAAGATATCACAATCTTACGTTATTTATTTTCATCTTTGGTGTTCTGGGTCTTCGTGGCTGAATGCGGCCTTCGTCTAGTTGCAGAGAGTGGGGGCTACTGTCTAGCTGTGGTGCTCGGGCTTCTCATTGCGTTGGTTCTTTGGCTGCAGGGCACAAGCTCTAGGGTGCAGAAGCTTCAGGAACTGCAGCACATGGGCTCAGCAGTTGCAGCTTGTGGGATATAGAGCATGGCCTGAGTAGTTGTGGCATATAGGCTTAGTTGCTGTGTGGCATGTGGGATCTTCCCAGACCAGGGATCAAACCTCTGTCCCCTGCATGGGTAGGCAGATTCTTATCCACTGTACCACCAGGGAAGTCCAAGATATTACATATTATAAAACTTAATAATTCCTAATTATTTTACTACATTTCACTATTATTTATGCTCATGAGGTTATTTATGCCTATTGTTATTGTGGAAAGACTATAAAATAGTGTGCTATGGCCTATCTCTTCTCAACTCTTTATTCAGTGACATCCTGATAGTACTTTAAAATCAGGCATGGTGAAATCAATATTTACACCATTAGCAGATGCTAAAAATCAGGATTTTTAAAAAAAAATCAGATGGCTGGTTGTTAAACTTTTACCCACATACCACTGGTAGGGAGTTTCTGATCTAGGCTGAGTTGAACTGGGCTTAGATGCAGGTCAGTGAGGACAGGTCTTTTCCAGGTGTTTCTCAGTCTCTTCCCATGGTGATGGCCAAGGAGCAGGAGGGCACATTCCTATAGCCTAGCTTGGTATTGGCCCACTATCACTTCCACCCACATACCACTAGCCAAAGCAACTCACATGGCCAAGCTCAGTGTCAATGGGATGAGGTAAAATATGCCATCTCTAGTGGAAGGAACTATAAAGTCACATGATACAAGATGTGGATGTGGGGCAGATGAAGCAGTAGAAATAAGAATGTATCCTAGGAAAGTGGTGTCCAGGGGCTGAGAGCCTGGACCTTCTGTCCTCAAGAGGAAGGCTGTTCCTCTCAGTTTGGCTGCTTGGCTCTGAGGCTCCAGATAGGTGCCAGTGCAGGCAAGCAACAGGCTGCTTGAGGAAGGCTTTCACTTTCTTCCCCTCCCTGGCTTCCTGCCACAACTCAGCCACCAAGGTGATCTTTGTTGCACTTTCACTGGATGGGTGTGGGCTGTGTTGGCTCAAGGTTTGCATTTGCCTGGCTCTTGGCAAATTTGAAAGAGAGGAGACTGTATTTTGAAAACTCATATCCCTGTTGGGCCACATCAGCAGAATATTTATTTTATTCTTCTCTTTCACTTTCCCCATCTGTAAAATGGGGACAGTAGACTTACTTCATGGTGCTGTTATGGGGATGAAAGTTTATATAACTAAAACTTTTAGCATGGTATCTGCAAATAGAAAGTATTTGTTGATTTCTTAAAATAAATATTTAAGTTTTAGAGTTTTAGGTGCATATCAAAACTGGGGGAAGGAACAGGGATTTTCCATTTATCCCCTTTCCCACATATGCAAAGCCTCTCACATCATCAGCAATGATAAGCCTATTTTGACACATCATAATCACCCAAAGTCCATAGTTTAAATTAAGGTGCACTCTTGACATTGTACATTCTGTGGGTTTGAATTAGTGATGTACTCACGAAGAGTATTGGAGAAGGAAATGGCAACCCACTCCAGTATTCTTGCCTGGAGAATCCCATGGTGGGGGGCGGTGACTGGCAGGCTACAGTCCATGGGGTCACAAGAGTCAGACACAACCTAGCAACTAAACCACCACCACCATGAAGAGTACATCATGTGAAATGACAGGATGGATGAATCACAAGCTGGAATCAAGATTGCCAGGAGAAATATCAACAACCTTAGATAGGCAGATGATACCACTCTAATGGCCAAAAGTGAAAAGGAACTAAAGAGCTTCTTGATGAGGGTGAAAGACTTGGAGAGTGAAAAAATCTGGCTTAAAACTCATCAAAAAACTAAGATCAAGGCATCTGGTCTCATCACTTCATGGCAAATAGACAGGAAAAAAGTGGAAACAGTGATAGATTTTATTTTGGGTGGCTCCAAAATCATTGCAGATGGTGACTGCAGCCATTAAATTAACAGACACTTGCTCCTTGGAAGGAAAGCTATGACAAACCTTGACAGTGTATTTAAAAACAGAGACATCACTCTGCCAATAAAGGTCCATATAGTCAAAGCTATGGTTTTTCCAGTAGTCATGTGTGGATGTGAAAGTTGGACCATAAAGAAGTCTGAGTGCCAAAGAATTGATGCTTTCAAATTGTGGTGGTGGAGAAGACTCTTGAGTCCCTTGAACAGTAAGGAGATCAAACCAGTCAATTCTAGAGGAAATCAACCCTGAATATTCATCGCAAGGACTGATGCTGAAGCTGAAGCTATAGTACTTTGGCCACGTGATGGCAAAAGCTGACTCATTAGAAAAGACCCTGATGCTGGGAAAGACTGAGGGCAGGAGGAGAAGGGGGCGACAGAGGATGAGATGGTTGGATGGCATCATCAACATAATTGACATGAGTCTGAACAAACCCTGGGAGATAGTGAACAATAGAGAAGCCTGGGGTGCTGCAGTCTATGGGGTCACAGAGACTGACACAACTTAGCAACTGAACAACAACAAATGGGTTTGGACAAATAATGTTTGATGGCATATACTCATCAACAGAGCATCTTCACTGCCCTTAAAATCCTCTGTGCTTCACCTGTTTATCGTTCCTCCTCCCTAACCCTGGCAATCGTGATCTTTTTATTGTCTCCATAGTTTTGCCCTTACCAGAATGTCATATATTTGGAATCATACAGTATGTAACCTTTTCAGACTGGCTTCTTTCATTTGGCAATATGCTTTTAAGGTTCTTCCATGTCTTTTCAGGGCTTCCCAGGTGGCTTTAGTGGTAAAGAACTCACCTGCCAATGCAGGAGATGTGGGTTCAGTCTCTGGGTTGGGAAGATCCCTGTAGAAGGGCATGGCAATCCACTCCAGTATTCTTGCCTGGAGAATTCCATAGACAGAGGAGCCTGTTGGGCTACATTCCATAGGGTCACAAAGAGTCAGACATAACTAAAGCGACCTAGCACGCTTACATGTCTTTTCATGGCTTGATGGGTTTTTGTTTCTTTTCTATTTTTTTTCTGTGTTGAATACTATTCCATTGTCTGGATGTACCACACTTTATATTATCCACTCACCAACTGAAGGACACTTTTGTTGCTGCCCATTAAATTTTAGCTAGGGATTTTCTTCTCTTTCAAGAATGATTCTAAAAATCAACTTTTGCCATTCAGCAAAAATCAAATTTCTCCATGCAGCAATCAGTTATCTTCCTAGTCTCCCTTAAACTTCATGTCCAGAGTACTTTTTCTAATCTTTTTTTGTAATTTTATAAAACACATGTAACATAAAATTTACAGTGTTAGCAATTACTAAGAATAGTTGCAGTTGTTGTTCACTCAGATGTATCTGACTCTTTGTGGCCCCATGGACTGCAGCACCCCAGGCTTCCCTCACTCTTTCCCAGAGTTTGCTCAAACTCATGTCAATTATGTCAATGATGAAACCCAACCATCTCATCCACTCTTGCCCCCTTCTCTTCCTGCCCTCAATCTTTACCAGCATCAGGACCTTTTCCAGTGAGTTAGCTCTTTGCATCAGGTGGCCAAAGTATTGGAGTTTCAGTTTCAGCATCAGTCCTTGCCATGAATATTCAGGGTTGATTTCCTTTAGAATTGACTGGTTTGATCTTGTTGTCCAAGGGACTCTCAAGAGTCACCTCCAACACCACAGTTCAAAAACATCAATTCTTTGGTGCTCAGCCTTCTTTATGGTACAGCTCTCACATCCATACATGACTACTGGAAAAACCATAGCTTGACTATACAGAACTTTGTCAACAAAGTGATGTCTTCTGCTTCTTAATATGCTGTCTAGGTTTGTCATAGCTTTTCTTCCAAGGAGCAAGCATCTTTAACTATGTTCATATTGTTGTGCAACTGATTTCCAGAGCTCTTTTTACCTTGCAAAACTGAGACTCTGTGCCCGTTAAACAAATACCCCTCATTTTCCTCCTCCCTCCAGCACCTGGAAACCATCATCCTACTTTCTGTCTCTGAATTGACTACTCTGGGAACCTCATATAAGTGGAATCATACCGTATTTGTCTTTTTGTGACTGGCTTATTTCACTTACTGTAATGTCTTTGAGGTTCATCCAAATTACAGCATGTGTTAGAATTTTCTTTCCCTTTAAGGCTGAATGATATTCTATTGTATGTATAGACCAAATTTTGTTTATCCATTAATGTGTTGATGGACACTTGGGTTGCTTTCACCTTTTGGCTAGTTTTGAATACTGCTGCCACGAATGTGGGTGTATAAATATGACTTCAAGACGCTGCTTTTAATTTTTTTGGATATATACCCAAAAGCAGGATTCCTGGATCATATGGTAATTCTTAAAAAAGATTTTAACAAACTGCCACGCTGTTTTCCATAGTAACTGCATCATTTTATATTTCCACTATTAAGGGTTCTAATTTCATCACATCCTAGCCAACACTTGGTATGTTCTGTTGTTTTCTGATGGTGTGGGTACTATTTCATTGTGATTTTGATTTGTATTTCCCTGTGGTTTTGATTTGGTGATCAGTGATGCTGAGCATTTTGCCTCTTTCTATAATGCATACCATCTTCCCTTTAACCATGTTGCACAACAGAACACTGCTCCCCACACAGCTTCTACCTAGTTTTTGCTCACTCATGTGAGTGAGTGAGTGGGTGAAAGTCACTCAGTCATGTCTGACTCTACGGCCCCATGGACTTGTAGTCCATGGAATTCTCCAGGCTAGAATCCTGGAGTGGGTATCCTTTCCCTTCTCCAGGGGATCTTCCCAACCCAAGGATCAAACCCAGGTCTCCTGCATTGCAGGTGGATTCTTTACCAGCTGAGCCACAGGGGAAGCCCTCGTTCATGTGACTGTAGGCCAATTAAGATATATTGATCTTCCTTCCATTTCAGATTGTAAATACCTGGAGGAGGAAGACTGTGGTTTTCTTATTTTCCCCAGTGACTTAGGAAAGTCTGCATTTAGGGCCTGAGGGTGTGACGACTTCCCAGTGAACCACACATGGTGGGATGTGAGGTCTAGAAAACGTGGCTGACTCAAGGGTTGAGGAGTATTTAGCTCCCAACAAGAATTAGCCTGGCATCCCCAGCTTCTCTCGGGGCTCACTCCCATTGTGCTCTGCACCCCTCCTCCCCAGATACAAGCCTCGGGAGAAGCTGAAGGTGAACTTTGGCACTCCTGAGTTCCTGGCCCCAGAAGTCGTCAATTATGAGTTTGTCTCGTTCCCGACGGACATGTGGAGTGTGGGAGTCATCACCTACATGCTGTGAGTGCCCGGGGGCCTGGTTTCCCACTGGGGATGGAGGTCATTTGTCTTAGTTTGGGTATCCTTAGAAGCAGAAAACATCTGAGTGCCAGGAGTTTATTGGGGAGGTGTCCCCAAGAGAAACACCGAGGAGTGGGGAAGTGAAATGGGGAAGGAAGGCAACTAGCAAGCTGTGTGTGGTGGAGTCAGTTACCACTGTGGGTAACTGGAGTTTAATCCTGTGGGGAACGTGGGACCCACTGTGGGACCCCGCTCAGAGCTAGTTCAGCTGAGGGGGGAGGGAGTTGGAGTATTTATACACTGGCTGTAATCAGTTGCTGCTAGTGGGCTGGTCCCAGAGTTATTAATTCCCTGAAACCTCTGGGTTGATAAATCAGCTTCCACTAGAGAGAGAGCCCTCTGGTGAAGAAATAGAGGTCCTGCAGTACAAGTGGGGCCGGAGTGCACTGAAGTGGTAAGGAGAGGGGTGGACAGAGCAGGGCTCAGCTCATGCGTCTTCTAACCTTGTCCCTCTGCTCCCTGGGCTGAGGAAGTAGAGGTAGGATGGGCTGAGAGGAGAGCCAACCACAGACTTCACATTCTCTTCTCTCTCCAGTTCTCTCAGCTGTTTCCTCAGGGGCACGGCAAAATCAAGCTTTGCTCCCAGTCTTATTATTACGGTTTAACTGTTTCCTGTACTTTGCGCATATGCTGCACCAGGTGGGGGAATATTGAGGCTCAAGGCCAGCCAGCGAGGTTGTCCTGTCTCTTTGCCCTCCTCTAGATGAGCCTAGTAAAGCCAGTTTTCCTTTGGCCTCTGAGGCCTGGGTAGTCTCAGAGACATGCCAAGCTATTTTAAAATTCAGTCAAATGTACACGACAAATGGGGATATTGTGTTGGGCCCCAATTTACTCAGGGTAAGAGGGAATGTTGGAGAAGAAAATGGCAACCCATTCCAGTGTTCTTGCCTGGGAAATCCCATGGATAGAGGAGCCCGATGGGCTACAGTCCACGGAGTCACAAAGAGCTGGACACAACTGAGCGACTAAACAACAAGAGGGAATGTAGTGAGCATGATAAGGGACTTTTTCCAACACCCTTCCTGCCATCAATTTTGCAGTCCTTCCACCTCCTCTATGGAGTGCTGTGGATTTCTCCTATGGAGAGGCAACGGGGGGTGCTTTTCTTTCGAACCTTCTGGGTTCTGGTTAGTTTTGCTTGACCTTGTAAGTCTTCTCTGTCTCGTCAATGCGTGTTGGCAGGTGCGGATTCCACATACTGACGGTCCTTTCTCTCCTCTGTAGACTCAGTGGTTTGTCCCCATTTCTAGGAGAAACAGACGCAGAGACCATGAATTTCATTGTCAACTGTAACTGGGATTTTGATGCTGATACCTTTGAAGGGCTGTCAGAGGAGGCCAAGGACTTTGTCTCTCGGTTGCTGGTCAAAGAGAAAAGGTACCCTTTATTGCTTATCGCCCGTGATCCATTCTGATGGTGACCATCCATCTGGATGCTGTGGAAATCAGGCTGTACTGGGCGGGGCTGCTGAAGTGAATGGTCCTTTTGTCCTGTAGACCAGTTCCGTCCAGGATTTCTTAGTCTGCTACTTAAAGGTAGCAGGGAAAGGGACAAAGGAAATCAATTAAGAAACAAGTGACTAGGATTATAAAATCTAGACAGAGTTTTAGAAAGGACCATTATTTACAAATTAGGCCTATTTCCACATTATCACTTTTGATGGGCTAATGTTGAAAAAGTTGAGATATGCAGTTGTTATTCCCCAGAATAAAAGACATAAAACCTAATTTCTTGGAGATGAAGACCTACTTACTTTTCAGTAGGTTTATCAAGGTCATGGGTTGGACCACTGAGTTTTCCAATACTCAGACATACAGGAATAACTGCAAGTGGTAAGGCCCAAGATCTGGGCTCTGACTGTGAAAAGTTATGTGTGATGAAAAATATTTCTAATTCAGAAGAACAAGTTGACAGTATTCTCTATGAAGTTCTTTTAGAGCAATTCTTTTAGTTCTTGAGAGCAATTCCAGGCTCACCTGGCCCCCCTTCTGTCCTGCCTCAATTCCCCAGCTCTACTCTGGGAAGTGATAATTAATCACTGGAAAATACATCTTCCATAGAGGGCTGAGAACATTTTGCTGACGACATTCTTGCACTTTTAAGGACGGGAATTTTAGGTAGGAGGGTGTCTTTTTTTAGTATATGGCATGAATCTGCCCAAATGATTAATCTCTTCCACTGACTCAGCTTCCTACCAATTGAACAGATTTTGGACAGCCAGAAAAGGCAACCCCAGCTAAAAGTCTCACCTGCTGTTTGATTTCACAGCTGCAGAATGAGTGCCACACAGTGCCTGAAACATGAGTGGCTGAATAATTTGCCTGCTAAAGCTTCAAAATCGAAAGTTCATCTCAAATCCCAACTATTGCTGCAGAAATACATGGCTCAGAGGAAATGGAAGGTATCTGTTTTTCTTTTAGTAAAAGCAGCATTTGTCTTCTTTAGATGTGCTGTGAAAGAAGTGTAATAAGTTTTTTACTTACATTTTGATTCTAAATAGATTATTTCGGGAGAAAAAAGCTTCATGTCAAAACCTATTACCTTGATTAAAAAAATGCCTCAGACCAAAAATGACTGGCATAAAGGTAGCATTTAATTCATGCTTATGTGAACACTTGAAGTGACAGCGTGAAGTTTGAACATATGTTCTCAATGACCATTGCAGTGAAGTGATCAGAACTAACTGCCTGTAGTTTGAGGCTGATTCCTCCACATTTCAGAAAGAGGGCCTAGGAAAGCCCAGAAGTGAAAGTGTTAGCCACTCAGTTTTGTCTGACAGTTTGTGACCTCATGGACTGTAGTCCACCAGGGTCCTCTGTCCATAGAATCCTCCAGGCAAGAATACTGGAGTGGGTAGCCATTCCCTTCTCCAGGATCTTCCCAACCCAGGTATTGAACTTGAGTCTCCTGCATTGCAGGCAGATTCTCTACCATTTGAGCCACCAGGGAAGCCCTATTAGGCTTTAAAAGCTTTATAATTTTGTTTACAACAGAACTCTTTGGAACCATGAATGTAAAACATATCTTAAAAACAATTGTCCCCCAGAGAAGTGACTTTCCAATATTTTGATGTTGGCTTAGATCCTCAATAAAGCCAGCATACAAGTATATGTATACTCACACATGCGTGAAACAAAAATACTGTAACTTTTGCTCCACAGAGTATGATGAGCTCTGATATTTTCTACTCTATATTTGGTTTCATTAAAAATTTTCTAATCATGCTCCATGAATTTGATTTCATGACTCACTGGTGGGTTGTGAATTACAATTTTAAAAATATCATTCTAGAGTGCTCCATTTTTCACATGAAAAGGGCAGGAGAACATATTTCCTCACTTTAAACTTGTTCCAGATATGCCCCTGAAAGTCATGTGACTGTTTTACTATAGTTTTGCTGGAATCTTTAGTTATCAATTTTAAACAAACTCAAGTGGCTAAATTTAAGCAAGTCATTTTATTGTTTCTTCTTTAAATAATTGGTCTAAAAATATGCTTCCCTCCTCTTTTTTTTCTTTCCCTCGCTTAAGAAACACTTCTACGTGGTGACTGCTGCCAACAGGTTAAGGAAATTTCCAACTTGTCCCTAATCCTCAACTCTGCTGCTCCCATGGGCCTAGAAATTACTGGGACTGGTGGTGACATCATGACTGAAGATTCTTAATAATCTGGCTTTCTACTTATTTTGTTTCAAAAAGGTTATGACTGTTGCCTTCCTTGTGGATGAAAAGTGGCTATAAGAAAGTGACCTAAGAATTTTTTCTGGTTTGTAAGATCACTGAGTGGAAATGATGTGGTTACTTTTCAAGTGTACCTACTTTGGGTGATAAGTATAGGCATGCTTTAAGTAGTAGGTAGGAAAACTCCTCCTTTGCATATGTCAACTTTAAAGTCAGCTTACTTTGATTAAAGAACCCAGTGGACTATCACACAGGGCATGTCAGTGTTACCTCCTCCAGTGCAAAGAATTCCTAGCATTTTGCTTTGCTCAAAAGTGAGCTGACATTTTGTACTACATTTGTTGCTCTAGTGTGAAGCAATGTAGATTTAGGGCAGAGATCCTCAAACTTATTTTAGCTTGTACTCCCTTTTGAGAATCAAAACATGCAGACCTCTGCCCTCTCCTAATTCTGCCCTGTCCTGACACTGGCAGTCTCCATACTGACCTGTCTTTCTCAGTTATGAATCTATGGTCTAGTAAGTCTGGGAACTGATATGAAATATGTGAAAAGAGAATGCAGTGGTGTTCAGCTTTCTGAGAGAAATACAGAAACGATGGATCGTGAGAAATCAAATGAAAACTGCTCTCCTCCTGCTTTATGGGGATAGAACCGTCACTTAACTAACTTCATGAAATGAGTAACAAGGAATGCTTTATTATTCAAAAGTAAATATTCCTTTTAATTTCCTCACTGCTAACTTGATTTTCATGGTATTCCCCATTACTGTCTTGGGTCAGCAGTTTTTACTTTTAGTTTTTAATTAGCCATGCAAAAGTTTCACATTTTTTGTCCCATAATACTTTTTTTTTTTTTTTAAGTACAGGACATGGGTGTGGGGAGAGGGGCAGAAGATGAAGAGATTAATCCTCCTGATGCATTTCTTTGGTTATAATGTTCCTCTGGAACACTAATGCCTGTTGGGAAGCTAAGATTTTCAGTACCGGCACACCTCGGCCTGCTGCAAGCTGACTGGCTAGTGGGTGAATATCAGAAGAGATGGCTGCTGGATCTCTCTTTCATGGGCCAGTAACAGTGGCTTAGTAAAATGCTTTAAGGTGTTTTGAAAGCAGCCTCAGAAAGAGCTAGAGGATATCTATAGTTCTATCTATAGTATGGTTCTTCCCCTCCACAGGACTTCACATTGGCGGGGAATGCTATGAATCTTCTCCCCAGAAAAATGGAGTCTCCCCAGTTAGTTATTCTAATCTAGAACACCACTGCCTAACAGAAATATATGAGTCAAATACATAATTTTAAAATGTCTGATAGCTTCTCTTTAAAAAAAATCTGGTAAAATTAATTTCAATAATTTATTTAGCATAATATATCAAACATTTCAATATCTAATCATTATAAAAAATTATTCATAAGCTATTTTATATTCTTTTTTTATACTAAGTCTCTAAAATCTGGTGTGTATTTTACACTTAAAATATACATCAGTTTAGATTCTAGGTTTTTATCAGACATAATTTGTATTTAGATTTCATAAAATTTACTGTGGAAAAATATATTCACATGCTCAAGTTATTCAAAGCATCTTAAATATTTTCTAGTATTTTTACATTTAATAAAAGTTAGGAATTAGGAATTCAGTTTTACAGTTGCATTAACCACATTATAAGTGCATTTAGCCACATATGGTTTGTGGCTTCTATATGACAGGACAGATCCAGGGAAAATCTAACAGTTATCAAATTTTAATTTTCCCTCATATGCTGTAATTCTCTACCTAAAGAAACAACTTTGCTCCAAAGTCCCTCTGAGGGATTTGTTTAGGCCAGACCCACACAAGTGAAAGTTACTGCAGAAGTTAGCCTCTCTTATTTGAAATGTGAAGCTTTAATTTTCTGGATATATTATTTAAAATTTTTTGGATATTTTTAGTTGTTGGTATGTACTTAACTCAAAAATTTTTTAGACTGACGCTTTGCTAGTATTAACTATTTCTAATGGGACTTTTTAATCTGAACAAACAGTCATTAAAAACTTCTGAGAGATCCAATATAAAATAAAATTTTTTAAAAAGAAAGAAAACTGCTCAGCAGAGGAAATCTGAAAGGTAGTCATGACCCACATTTTATCTATCAGATTTAGTGGGGGTGTGGGCAAAACAGAATTTTTCACTCTTGATGAATATGTATCCAATCCAAATAAAAGTGATGCCCACACTTTCACCCAGCAATTCCGTTTCTAGAAATTTATCCCTCAGCCATATTTGAACCAGTGGGCAGAGGTGTATGTAAGATGACATTTACTGTAGCAAAATGGCCCAATGAACACAACCTATATGTGATTATCAGTATAAATTTAAACTTTGCCACATACATATAGGAAGTTGCCTTGTAGCTGTTAAAGATAGATGTTGATGTACTGATTTTTGTTATGAAAAAATTATGGCACATATATATGGTATTATCCTATTTGTGAAGTTATGTTTATATATGTGTTAAAATTTTCTAGGTTATGCAAGAAACTTAACAGTGGAACGTGGAAATTGGGTGATGGGGAAAGAGGGAATTCTACTTGTCACGTTATTTCTGAATTATTTGAATTTTTTAACAATAAGCATGTATTGCTTTTATAATTAAAAATTAGCCACCTCTTGTCAAGTGTGGACCCTGTCTTGACCCTGATTTGAGCAAATAAACAATAAAGATATTTCAGAGACATTTAGGGAAATTTAATTCTAAATTGTATATTTGATGACAGAATTTCTATTTGTATTAATATTGTGAAGTATGATAACAGTAATGTGTTTATAATGTGGATTAAATGACTTCAGGAAAAAGGGAGATATAGTGAAGCAAGTGTGGCAAAATCTTAACTGTTGGGTTTGAGTAGTCAGTATGGGCTACCAGTGTATTTTCCTCTAGTAAAGGGACATACATTTGTTGTATACATTTGAGAACTTTCATGATAAAGCATTTTTTAATCAGTTAAATAAGCCAAGAGGAGCTGTTAAAGAAATGAACTTCCAAAAATCTTTACAACAGCACTGGAATATATGAACCCACTAAGTAGAAAGCTTCTGTTGCTGGGGAATGAATGTGTTGAAAAACTAAAGGATTCCAGCTCTAGGAGAGCATTTGGACAAGACTGCTGCTGCTGCTGCTGCTGCTGCTAAGTCGCTTCAGTCGTGTCCGACTCTGTGCGACCCCATAGACGGCAGCCCACCAGACTCCCCCATCCCTGGGATTCTCCAAGCAAGAACACTGGAGTGGGTTGCCATTTCCTTCTCCAGTGCATGAAAGTGAAAAGTGAAAGTGAAGTCATGTCCAACTCTTAGCGACCCCATGGATTGCAACCCACCAGCCTCCTCTGTCCTTGGGATTTTCCAGGCAAGAGTACTGGAGTGGGGTGCCATTGCCTTCTCCTTAGACAAGACTATGTTAATACAATTCCCCTACCCCACAACTATTAGGTTGGTGCAAATGTAATTGCTATCTCAGATTGTGAATTTTAAATCATTTTAACTAGACTCAAACATATCTTTATTAATCAAAATAGGAACCATTACAAGCAACACATTTTTGCCAACAAGAAATGTTTGTTTATTACTGTACCATAGAAGTGCATGTTTCAGGATTCGACAAACTCTTGGAAAGCATTTTCTGCCTCCTGATGGTTGTGGAAGTGTTTTCCCTGCAGAAAATTGTTGAGATGCTTGAAGTAGTGGTAGTTAGTTGGCGAGAGGCCAGGTAAATATGGCAGATGAGGCAGAACTTCATAGACCAATTCATTCAAATTTTTTTTAGGTAATTTATTTTTTATTGAAGGATAATTGCTTTACAGAATTTTGTTGTTTTCTGCCAGACCTCAACATGAATCAGCCATAGGTATACAAATATTCCCTCCCTTTTGAACCTCCCTCCCATCTCCCTGCCCATCCTACCGCTCTAGGGTGGTACAGAGCCCCTGTTTGAGTTTCCTGAGCCATACAGCAAATTCCCGTTGGCTATGTATTTTACATATGGTAATATAAGTTTCCATGTCTTTTCATATATCTCACCCTCTCCTGCCCTCTCCCCATATCCATAAATCTATATTCTATGTCTCTCCACTGTTGCCCTGTAAATAAATTCTTCAGTACCATTTTTCTGCTGCTGCTGCTAAGTCCCTTCAGTCGTGTCCAACTCTGTGTGACCCCATAGACGGCAGCCCACCAGGCTCCCCCGTCCCTGGTATTCTCCAGACAAGAACACTGGAGTGGGTTGCCATTTCCTTCTCCAATGCATGAAAGTGAAAAGTAAAAGTGAAGTCACTCAGTCCTGTCCAACTCTTAGCGACCCCATGGACTGCAGCCTACCAGGCTCCTCCGCCCATGGGATTTTCCAGGCAAGAGTACTGAAGTGGGGTGTCATTGCCTTAAATATGAGTTAGAATATGATATTTCTCTTTCTCTTTCTGACTTACTTCACTCTGTATAATAGGTTCTAGGTTCACCCACCTCATCAGAACTGACTCATGCGTTCCTTTTTATGGCTGAGTAATATTCCATTGTATATATGTACCACAACTTATTTACCCATTCATCTGTCAATGGACATCTAGGTTGCTTCCATGTTCTAGCTATTGTAAATAGTGCTGCAATGAACAATGGGGTACATGTGTCTTTTTCAATCTTGGTTTCCTCAGGGTATATGCCTAGGAGTGGGATTGCTGGGTTATATGGTGATTTTATTCCTAGTTTTTTTAAGGAATCTCCATACCATCTTCCATAGTGGCTGTATCAATTTACATTCCCACCAACAGTGAAAGAGTGCTCCCTCTTCTCCACACCCTCTCCAGCATTTATGTTTGTAGACATTCTGATGATGGCCATTCTACCTGTGTGAGGTGATATCTCATTGTGGTTTTGATTTGCATTCTCTAATAATGAGTGATGTTGAGCATCTTTTCATGCGTTTGTTAGCCATCTGTATGTCCTTTTTGGAGAAATGTCTGTTTAGGTCTTTTTCCCACTTTCTGATTGGTTGTTTGTTTTTCTGGTATTGAGTTGTATGAGCTGCTTGTATATTTTGGAAATTAATTCTTTATCAGTTGTTTCATTTGCTATTATTTTCTCCCATTCTGAGGGCTGTCATTGCAGCTTGCTTAGAATTTCCTTTGCTGTGCCAAAGCTTTTAAGTTTAATCAGGTCCCGCTTGTTTAATTTTGTTTTTATTTCCATTCCTCTAGGAGGTGGGTCATAGAGGATCTGGCCTTGATTTATGTCATCGAGTGTTCTGTCTGTTTTCCTCTAAGAGTCTTATAGTTTCTGGTCTTACATTTAGACCTTTAATCCATTTTGAGTTTATCTTTGTGTATGGTGTTAGGAAGTGTTCTAATTTCATTCTTTTACATGTAGCTGTCCAGTTTTCCCAGCACCATTTATGAAGACGCTGTCTTTGCTCTATTGTATATTCTTGCCTCCTTCATCAAAAATAAGGTACCCATACATGGATGGGTTTATTCCTGGGCTTTCTATCTTGTTCTATTGGTCTGTATTTCTGTTTTTGTGCCAGTACCATACTGTGTTGATGACTCTAGCTTTGTAGTATAATCTGAAGTCAGGAAGGTGGATTCCTCCAGCTCCATTCTTCTTTCCCAAGACTACTTTGGCTATTTGGGGTCTTTTGTGTTTCCATATGAATTGTGAAATTTTTTGTTCTAGTTCTGTGAAAAATGCAGTTGGTAATTTGACAGGGATAGCACTGAATCTGTAGATTGCATTTGGTAGTATAGTTATTTTCACAATATTGATTCTTCCTACCTAAGAATGTGGAATATCTCTCTGTTTATGTCATCTTTGATTTCTTTCATTAGTGTCTTATAATTTTCTATGTACAGTTCTTTTTGTCTCCTTAGGTAAGTTTATTCCTAGACATTTAATTCTTTTTGTTACAATGATTAATGGGATTGATTCCTTGATTTCTCTGATTTTTCATTGTCAGTATATAGAAATGCAAGTGATTTCTGTGTATTGATTTTGTATCCTGCAACTTTGCTAAATTCACTGATTAGCTCTAGTAATTTTCTGATACTATCTTTAGGGTTTTCTCTGTACAGTATCATGTCATCTGCAAACAGTGAGAGCTTTACTTCTTTCCCGACCTGGATTCCTTTTGTTTCTTTTTCTTCTCTGATTGCTGTACCTAGGACTTCCAGAACTATAGTGGTGGAAGTGGCTGAATAATAGTGGTGAACGTGGACATCCTTGTCTTGTTCCTGATCTTAGGGGGAATGCTTTCAGTTTTTCACCACTGAGAATAAAGTTTGCTGTAGGTTTATCATATATGGCCTTTACTATGTTGAAGTAGGTTCCTTCTATGCCCTTTTTTTTTCTGAAGAGTTTTAATCATAAATGGGTGCTGGGAGTTTTGTCAAAGGCTTTTTCTGCATCTATTATCATATGATTTTTGTCTTTCAATTTAACATGTATCACATTGATTGATTTATATATATTGAAGAATCCTTGCATCCTTGGAATAAACCCAACTTGATCATGGTGTATGAACTTTTTGTGTTGCTGAATTCTGTTTGCTAAAATTTCATTGAGGATTTTTGCATCTATGTTCATCAGTGATATTGGCCTGTAGTTTTCTTTTTTTGTGTTGTCTTTGTCTGGTTTTGGTATCAGGGTGATGATGACCTCGTAGAATGAATTTGGAAGTGTCCTTCCTCTGCAATTTTTTGAAAGAGTTTTAGAAGGATAGGCATTAGCTCTTCTCTAAATGTTTGATAGAATTCTCCTGTGAAGTTATCTGGTCCTGGGCTTTTGTTTTTTGGGAGATTTTTTTTATCACAGCTTCAGTTTCAGTGCTTGTAACTGAGTTGTCCATAATTTCTATTTCTTCCTGGTTCAGTCTTGAAAGATTGAACTTTTCTAAGAATCTGTCCATTTCTTCCAGGTTATCCATTTCATTGCCATATAGTTGTTCATAATAGTCTCTTATAATCCTTTGTATTTCTGCATTGTCTCTTGTAACCTCTTATTCATTTCTAATTTTGTTGATTTGACTCTTCTCTCTTTTTTTCTTGATGGGTCTGGCTAACAGTTTGTCAGTTTTGTTTATTTTCTCAAAGAACCAGCTTTTAGTTTTATTAATCTTTACTATTGTGTCTTTCATTTCTTTTTCATTTATTTCTGCTTGGATCTTTATGATTTCTTTCCCTCTATTAATTTTGGGGCTTTTTTGTTCTTTTTCCAGTTGTTTTAGGGGTGAAGTTAGGTTGTATATTCAATGTTTTTCTTGTTTCTTGAGGTAGAATGATATTGCTGTAAACTTCCCTCTTAGAACTGCTTTTGCTGCATCCCACAGGCTTTGAGTTGCTGTGTTTTCATTGTCATTTGTTTCTAGAATTTTTTTAATTTCCCTTTTGATTTCTTCAGTAACCTGTTGGTTATTTAGAAACGTGTTGTTTAATCTCCATGTGTTTGTGTTTCATGCAGTTTTTTGCTTGTAATTGATATCTAGTCTCATAGCATTGTGGTTGGGGAAGATGCCTGATACAATTTCAATTTTCTTAAATTTACTGAGGTTTGATTTGTGACCCAAGATGTGGTCTCTCCTGGAGAATGTTCCATGTGCACTTGAGAAGAATGTGTACTCTTCTGCATTTGGATGGAATGTCCTGAAGATGTCAATGAGATCCAGCTCATCTAATGTATCATTTAAGACTTGTGTTTCCTTATTAATTTTCTGTTTTGATGATCTGTCCATTGGTGTGCATAGGGTGTTAAAGTCTTCTACTCTTCCTGTGTTACTGTCAGTTTCTCCTTTTATGTCTGTTAGTGTTTGTCTTATGTATTGAGGTGCTCCTATGGTGGGTGCACATCGATATTTACAATTGTTATGGCTTCCTCTTGGATTGATCCCTTGATCATTATGTAGTGTCCTTCCTTATCTCTTGTAATCTTCTTTAAGGTGTATTTTGTCTGATATGAAGATTACTCCTCCAGCTTTCTTTTGCTTCCCATTTGCATGGAATATATTTTCCATCCTCTCATTTTCAGTCTATATGTGTCTTTAGGTCTGAAGTGGGTTTCTTGTGGACAGCACATATAAATGGGTCTTGTTTCTGTATCTATTCAGCCAGCTTGCATCTTTTGGTTGAAGCATTTAATCCATTTACATTTAAAGTAATTATTGATATATATGTTCATGTTGCCATTTTCTTAATTGTTTGGGGGTGCTTCTGTAGATGTTTTTTCTTCTCTTGTATTTCTTGACTATATAAGTCCCTTTAACATTTGTTGTAAAGTTGGTTTGGTTTGAATTCTCTTAACTTTTGCTTGTCTGAAAAGCTTTTTATTTCTGCATCAATTTTAAATGAGATCCTTGCCAGGTACAGTAATCTTGGTTGTAGATTTTTCCCTTTAAGTATTTTAAATATATCCTGCCATTCCCTCCTGGCCTGCAGAGTTTCTGCTAAAAGATCAGCTGTTAAGCATATAGAGTTTCCCTTGTATGTTACTCTTTGCTTCTTTCTTGCTGCTTTTAATATGCTTTCTTTGTGTTTGGTCTTTGTTTGATCAGTAAGTGTCTTGGTGTGTTTCTCCATGGGTTTATCCTATATGGGACTCTTTGTGCCTCTTGGACTTGATTATTTTCTTTTCCATGTTGGGGAAATTTTTAACCATACTCTCTTCAAAAATTTTCTCATACCTTTTCTTTTTCTCTTCTTCTTCTGCTGCTAAGTCACTTCAGTCATGTCTGACTCTGTGCGACCCCATAGACATCAGCCCACCAGACTCCCCCTGCCCCTGGGATTCTCCAGGCAAGAACACTGGAGTGGGTTGCTATTTCCTTCTCCAATGCATGAAAGTGAAAGTGAAGTCACTCTCTTAGCGACCCCATGGACCACAGCCTACCAGGCTCCTCCATCCATGGGATTTCTGGGACCCCTATAATGCAAATGTTGGTGTATTTGATATTGTCCCAGAGGTCTCTGAGGCTATCCTTGTTTTTTTTCATTCTTTTTACTTTATTCTGCCCTGCAGAAGTTATCTTCTTCTTTATCTTCCATTTTATCTTTCAGCTCACTGATTCGTTCTTCTGCTTCAGATATTCTGCTATTGATCCCTTCTAGAGTATTTTTAATTTCAGTAATTGTGTTGCTTGTCTCTGTATGTTTATTCTTTAATTTTTCCAGGTCTTTGTTCATTGATTCTTGCATTTTCTCCATTTTTGTTTTCAAGGTTTTTCATCATCTTTACTATTTACTATTATTATTCTGAATTCTGTTTCAGGTAGTTTGCCTATTTCCTCTTCATTTATTTGGACTTCTGTGTTTATAGTTTGTTCCTTTATTTGTGTAGTATTTCTCTGCCTTTTCTTTCTTTTTTTTTAACTTACTGTGTTTGAGGTCTCCTTTTCCCAGGCTTCAAGGAAAGTTGAATTCTTTCCTTGAAGAAGGTTGAATTCTTTCTTCCTTTTGGTTTCTGCCCTCCTAAGGTTGGTAGTAGTTTGTGGAAGCCTGGCAGGCCACAGTCTACAGCGTCGCAGAGAGTTGGACTCGACCGAAGCGACCCTGCACACATAGACACAAGATTTTTTTTGCCTTTGGCAGCTCTGCCCCAGTGAGAGTTGAGCATGAAGGTGGTGCAGTTGCTTGGCTTGCAGGAACCCTGGTGGCGCCAAGTGTGCAGGCACGTGGACTGCCTCCAGCATAGGAGTTATGGCCCTATCAATCAGAGTCTTTTCTTAAGCCTCTTGTAGCCGGTGATCAGAAGGCCTTTTTGCCAGTCTTTTTCCATAGCTCTATCCATTCAGGCACTTAGAAGGCTCCCTTGCCTGGGGTCTTTCTCTGTTGTTCGGCACATCAGGCACATAGAGGGGTCCCCCTGGCTGGGGTCCTACTCTGTAGTTCAGAGTGTCAGGCATTTATGGGCCAGCCTTGCTATTGTTCAGCTACCAATGCTGGAATGTGGGGAGAGAGAGGCTATGCTGATGGCTCCACCCACTATGCATGGCTCAGCAGTATCACCTTGCTTCCATAGCTGCCTGGCTTTCCTCCACTGGCATTTCCCACCATGATCTCCTCCCTCACATCCCTTCAATCCATCTCTCCAGTCAACAGTAGCCCTAGCTCTGGGATTGTGCCACAATCCATAAACTCCAGCTCCCAGCCACTGCACCTTCCAGGGGACTAGCGTTCCTGTCTGGGGTATGTGTGGCTGTGGCAAGGACTATGATTCTCATTCCATTTAGGTGGCCAGAGATCAACTGTTTCACTCTCAGCCTTAAATGTTTCTCTTCTGACTCAGACAATTGCCCCGATGTGGGGATTGGACCCCTGCTTTAGTTCCCCCACCTGCTGAGGGCAGGTCCAATCCTACTAACACTTCCATTTTTCCCCCTAGTCCCTTCATCCTACTGAGTTTTGCGTGGTTCTATATATTCTTTTCCGCTGGTCAGGTACTCCTGTCCACTCTCAGCTGGTGGTCTGCATGCACTTCTGTGTATGAAGGTGTATTCCTGATGTATCCGTGGAGAGAGATGTACTTCATGTCCACCTACTCCTCTGCCATCTTGTTCTCAGTCTTGTTCAATTTTTAAAGTGTTGGTTGTGTGATGTGCGGTGGGGCACTGTTGTGGAGAAGAATTGAGTCCTTTCTGTTGACCAATGTCAGCTGCAAGCGTTGCAGTTTTTGGTGCATCTCATCGACCTCCTTCTCAGATGTAATGGTTTTGCTGGGATTCAAAAAGCTGTAGTGGATCAGACTGGCAGCAGACCACCAATCAGTGACCATGAGCATTTTTTGGTGCAAGTTTGGCTTTGGAAAGTGCTTTGGAGCTCCTTCTTGGTCCAACCACTGAGCTGATCATCACTGGATGTCATATAAAATCCACTTTTTGTGGCATGCCACAATCCAGTTGAGAAATGGTTCATTGTTGTTGTACAGAATAAGAGAAAACAACAGTTCAAAATGATGATTTTTTTAATTTGTGGTTAGCTCATGAGGCACCCACTTATTGAGCTTTTTCACCTTTCCAATTTGCTTTAGATGCTAAATGACCATAGAATGGTCGATGTTGAATTCTTCAGCAACTTCCTGTGTAGTTGTAAGCAGATCAGCTTCAATGATGGCTGTCAATTGGTGACTGTCAACTTCCAATGGCCAGCCACTATGCTCTTCATATTCAAGGCTCTCGTCTCCTTTGCAAAATTTCTTGAACCACCACTGCACTATATGTTCCTTAGCAGTTCCCGGGCCAAATGCATTGTTGATGTTGCGAGTTATCTCCACTGCTTTAAAACCCATTTTGAACTCGGGTAAGAAAATTGCTCAAATTTGCTTTTTGTCTAACATCATTTCCATAATTGAAAATAAACATAAAATAAACAGCAAGTAGTGTCATTAGCAAAAAAAAAAAAAAAAACATAAAGCAAGAAATGTGCATTAAAATAATGTGTAACATAACCACATTTATTTAAGAATGTATTCCAATATCAAACAGCAAAATTTCAACAATGAAAAAAACCGCAATTACTTTTGCACCAACCTAATAGTTGAAAGGTGATTCATTTTGATGTATGGCAGAAACCAACACAAAATTGTAAAGCAATTATCCTCCAATTAAAAATAAATTTAAAAAAAAGAAAACAAAACAAATAACCAAAACTTATTCTTGGTTTGATTATCTTATTCTACCAGATAATCAAAATAATTACCATTGTTTGCTTTTAAGGCATAAGAAAGGTCACAAATAGTACTAAGATTTATTCTCATGAAATTAACAGTGAAAAGGCAACCTTAGGAATGGAAGAAAATATTTGCAATCATTTTTTAAATAGAGGCTTAATATTTACACTATATAAAGAACAACTCAACAGCAACAAAAATCCGTAGAAAAAATAGGCAAGGATTTCAACAGACATTTTCCTAAGTGGCCAATAAGTTCATGAAAAAGTGCTCGCTAGTCATCAGGGGAATGCAAATCAAAACCACAGTGAGATACCACCTCATACCAATTTAGGATGGCTACTGACCAAAAAGAAAAAAAAGCAGAAAATAAGTGTTGGCAAGGATGTGGAGAAATTGGAACTCCTGCGCACTGTTGGTGGGAATGTAATATGATGCAGTTGCCATGGAAAACAGTATGGTGGTTCTTCAAAAATTTTTAAATAGAATTAGATGACCTAGCATTCTGGGTAAATGCCCAAAAGAATAGAAAGCAGGGTCTCCAAGAAACACTATAAATATACACACACACATCTATAGCAGCACTATTCACAACAGCCAAGAGGTGAAAGCAACCTACGTGTTCATTGACGGATAAATGGATAAACAGTGTGGTATATCCACACAATGGAAAATTACCCAGCCTCAAAAAGGAAAGAAATTCTGACATATGCCACAATACGGATGAACCTCAAGGACAGTATGCTAAGTGAAAAAAACACACCAAAAGATACTGTATAATTCCACTTAGATGAAGATTCTAGCTGGATTAGTCAAATTCAGAGGTAGAATGGTGGTTGTCTGAGGCTGAGGGAGGGAGGAATGGGAGTTGTTAATGGGTTTCGAGAGTAGAGTCAGCTTTCTGGGGTGAAGAGTTCTGGAGATCACATGATGTGAATGTACTAAACACTACTGTTTGTTTAGTCACTAAATTGCATCTGACTCTTGTGTGACCCCATGGACTGCAGCCCAACATGCTCCTCTGTCCATGGGATTTCCCAGGCAAGAATACTGGAAGGGGTTGCCATTTCCTTCTCCAGGGGATCTTCCCCACCTGGGGATCGAACCTTATCACCTGCATTGGCAGGCAGATCCTTTACCACTGAGCCACCGGGGAAGCACTGCAGCATTGCTGACTATATTGACTTACCTGTTAAGATAGGAAACGACATATGTATTTTACCACAATTTATTTTTTTTAAATGAGTGTGCTTTAATTTTGATGCAAAGCTAGAATCTAAATCTTGGCACCAAAACCAGATTACATACCTTCTTAAAATAAATGAGGAAAAAACTCACCCATTTTAGATCAAAGTAATAACAGAAGTACTATTTAGTGAATGCCTTCTAAGTATCACACACTTTACAAACATTACCTTCAATTCTCACAAGGTAGATAATATATCTATTTTTTAACCAAGGAAACTGAAGCTCAGTAAGGTTGTGAAATTTCCTTAGTCTATTAGTGGCAAAGTCAGAATTTAAACATAACTGCATGTGGTTCCAAAGCTCACATTCATTCCCATCTACCACAGGGCTGTGGGATATTATACCTGTTTTGGGATCATTTGATCTTGGCCTTTAACCCCAACAGCTTGCTAAGTGTTTAGAATTAAAAGGGGCTGGGGAAAAAAAAAATCACTCTTTTAGCTACTTCTGTTCTATGTAGCAGGTATTATACCTTATTTATAGGAAATAGAAAGCAACAACTATTATTACTGATACCATCCTAAATAGGTTTAAACAATTTAGATGCAATCACTTTATTGCATTCTTCATGGAAATATTTACTTAGATCATGTGTTCTTAATTTTAGTTAAAATCATGTCTGGCATGATGCCTTAGAACTGCTGGCAACTTATCTTCCCAGTCCTTTTCCATAGTTGTAAAATGAGTAGTATTTAGTAAGGTTATATTTTTCAGTATGTAGATAGCAAAGAAAATAAATCTTGGTCTCTCTTTTTTAAAGTATAATTGATTTACAACATATATATATATGTTTCAGGTGTACAATATAGTGACTTGATATTTCTATACATTATGAAATGACCACCAGTCAGTTACCATTTGTCATCACACAGTGATTACATTATTGACCATACTCCTCATGCTGTACATTGCATCCCCATGACTTATTTATAACACAGTTTGTATCTTTTAATCTCCCTCATCTATTTCACTCATTCTCTCAACCCTCCTTCCCCTCTGGCAACCACCGATTTTTGTTCTCTGTATCCAAGTCTGTTTCTGTTTGTTTTTAAGATTCCACATGTGAGATCATATGGTATTTTTCTTTCTCTGACTTACTTCACTTAGTTTAACACTCCCTAGGTCCATCCATGTTGTTACACCTTGGTTTGTTTCTTAATTTTTTAATATGATGCTAATATATAATTATGTGAGACCTCTATAAGTGTTTCTTTCTATATTTTAATACTTACTAAATACTTTTACCAGGAGCTGCACTAAATGCTTTACAAGTATTGGCTCAGATACTCCTCCAATTATACTATGAGGTAGACATCTCTTTTATTCCTACTTATAGATGAAGGATGTGTGTTAGTCACTTAGCCATGACCAGCTCTTTGTGACCCCATGGACTATAGCCCGCCAGGCTCCTCTGTCCGTGGGATTCTCCAGGCAAGAATACTGGAGTGGATTACCATTTTCTTTGCCAGGGGATCTTCCTGACCCAGGGATCGAACCTGCATTGCAGGCAGATTCTTTACTATCTGGGCTACAGGGATAACCGGATGAAGGATAAAGAAGCTAATTAACTTGTTCAAGGCTTCACAGGTGGTAAGAGCTGAGCAGGGTTTTAAACCCAGAAAGCCTGATTCAAGAGTTTGTGCTCTGGGGAGCAGTTATGGTTCAGTTCAGCAACCTGGCTGAGTCTTTTTTCCCGTTAGAGAAGACAGCTTTTGGCATCACAAGAATTCTCCCAGACTGATAACACGTTCACTTTGAATGCATATAAAAATAATATTTATTAACTTAAGATTGTACCATATATGGGTTTATTCAAACCAAGAGATTTACACAAAAACTTAAGTAAAATCTTTAGACTCCATTCAGCCTGAATTTCATATTATGGATAGGGCAGACGACTGTCTTTTGCTTTAAACAAAACAAAAATGCAAAATGGCTTCAATTACATTTTGCAGAGTGCAGACCTGTGGGGAGCCAAGGCTGAGACAACCAGGCACTGTGGTTGATCTAATGAATTTGCTGCCCATTATCAGAGCCATCCTGCTGAGCCCCAAGGCTGGCTTCTTTGCTGTTAAGAATAGGATCTTTGTTTTAAAAATTTACACAAATTTCCAAAGTCCTCACATTTTCCTTGAGGTGGCAGGTGCACTGCTGGTTTGCAGTACAAGTTAGTCTGGAAGCTGAAATCACTGTGTTGCAGCCTTCTGTGCTCTGGCAGCATTTTCCAAAATGTTCCTTTTCCATTCTTCATAATCTTGCGTCAGATCTTCACCTTTTTGCGGTTTATGTAGGGTCTCTACTACATTCTCTATTTCTACGAGAGAAAAAGTTTTTTTGAATGTTTCAAACTCCTTATGTTATAAATGAGTAAGAAAGAAACGAGCTTATTTACTTTAAAATGTCCATCTTAATTAAGGTAACAGGGAATAAGATACTAAAATGAAAAATGGAAACAGAAGTTAACACATCAGTTTTTCACTCTCCCTTATACTCCAAGCACTTCAAGACTTCTTGATGATAAGTTAACATTTATCAAGCCTTGAACCAAGCACTTTAATTGTATTATCTCATTCAGTCTTCACCACAATTCTATGAAATAGGTGCTAACATTAATCATATTTTATAGATTAGGAAATTGAGGTTCACAGAGCCAGTAGGTGATAAAGCAGGATTTGAACCTAAACAGTTTGTCTTCAGATGTATTATTTTTCTTCTATTTTTTAAAATTTAAATATTAAGAAAAAACTTTTTACAGTGTTGTGTTGATTTCTGCCATACAACAATGCAAATCAGTCATAATTATACATACATTCCCTCCCTTCCCTAGCCTCCCTCCCCTCCCCCTATCCCATCCCTCCAGGTCATCACAGAACACCAGACTGAGCTTCCTGGGCTACACAGCAACTTCTTTCCAGCTATCCATCTTACACCTGATAGTGTACATATGTTGATGTTACTTTCTCCGCTCGTCCTACTCTCTCCCTCCCTGACTATGTCCTCTACATCTGTGTCTCCAATCCTTCCCTGCAAGGCTCATCAATCATATTTCTAGATTCCATATATATGCTTTAAAATGACATCACCAACTCGATGGACTTGAGTTTGAGTAAGCGCCAGGAGTTGGTGATGGACAGGGAAGCCTGATGTGCTGCAGTCCATGGGGTTGCAAAGAGTCAGACACGACTGAGTGACTCACCTGATACTCTATTTGTTTTCCTCTGACTTAGTTCACTCTGTATAACAGGCTATAGGTTCATCCACCTCACAAGTGACTCAAATGTGTACTTTTTCATGGCTGAGTAATATTCCATTGCATTTATGTGTGTGTGTATATATATACACACACACCACATCTTTATTCATCTGTCGATGGACATCTAAGTTGCTTCCATGTCCTAGCTATTGTAAACAATGCTCCTATCAACACTGGGGTACATGTGCCTCATTCAATTATGGTTTTCTCAGAGGAGTATATGCCCAATAGTGGGGCTGCTGGGTCATATGGTAGATTTATTCATGGCTTTTTAAGGAATCACCATACTATTCTCCATAATGGCTGTATCAGTTTACAGCCCCACCAACAGTGTAGAAGGATTCCCTTTTCTCCACACCCACGCTACCATTTATTATCTGTAGATTTTTTGATGATGGCCATCCTGCCTAGTAGGAGGTGATACCTCATTGAAGTTTTGATTCCCTGGTGGCTCAGATGGTAAAGAATCTGCCTACAATGTGGGAGACCCGGCTTCATCCCTGGGTTGGGAAGATCCCCTGGAGGAGGAAATGGCCGCTCACTTCAGTACTCTTACCTGGAGAATCCCATGGACAGAGGAGACTGGTGGGCTACAGTCCAGGGGGTCAAACAGAGTTGGACACAACCGAGCAACTAACACTTTCTTTCTTCTAATAGTTAGTGATATTGAGCATCTTTTCATGTGTTTATTGGCCCATCAGATATATTCTTAATTACACAGTACTTGTGTAAACTACTGCTTGAAAAACTGGTATTATCAATGATTAACTGACAGGATTTAGCTAAAATCTGACTCTGTTTTTAAATGAAGTATAGTTGATTTACAATGTTGTGATAGTTTCTGGTGTACAACGAAGTGATTCAGTTACACACACACACACACATATATATATATACACTTTTCCATATTCTCTTCCATTATGGCTTATCACAGGACACTGAACATAGTTCCCTACTATACCTGCTATACATTAGGACCTTGTTGTTTATCCATCCTTTATATATAGTTTGCATCTGATAGTCACAAACTCCCAATCCAACCCTCTCCTGCACCCCTTTCCCCTTGGCAACCACAAGTCTGTTCTCTGTGTCTGCAAGTCTGTCTGTTTCATGAATAAATTCGTTTGTGTCATATTTTAGACTCCATCTATAAAGGACATATCATTGGTATTTGTCTGACTTATTTTGTTTAGTATGATAATTTCTAGGTCCATCCATCTTGCTACAAATGTAGAATCTGACTCTTGTTAAGGCAAGCTGCTACAGCAGCAAAGGGCTATTCACTGCATTAAATCCATCGCACACTAATCCTGTTGTACAAATTCCGATTTTCGTCTAGTATTAACACGCCTCACCCTTTGCTGAAGGTTCAATCACTGTCTTCTTTTTCTTCTGTGGTGGAGTAGCTGAATCTCCAGGTTCTCCTTTAGGGGGGAAAAAAAAATATATATATATATATATATATATATATATATATATCATCTGAGTTCATTTTTCTCCAATTTTTAATTTCAGTTTTGGGGTATATTTTGGCTCAGAAATAAAAATTAGATATCGCAAATGGCCAAATACTAGGATAAGGAGAAGGGGAATTATCTTGCTATCTTTTCTTTGGCTTTTCTTGTCAGATTTCGAAAGGGAGAATCTACTCTCTAGGCATGAATTTATGGAATTATAGCATTTATTGTTGTTTTTAGTTATTAAGCTAAATAAACAGCTATTAAGCTATTTATTTGAAAACAAACAGTAATTTTGCTACTGAAAATAAACAGTAATTTTCTTACTAAAAATTGATCTCATCTATAGTAAATAGAAAGGAGCTAGTCTGCAAGTTTGACGCTTACTCCTTGGGAGAAAAGTTATGACCAACCTAGATAGCATATTGAAAAGCAGAGACATTACTTTGCCAACAAAGGTCCGGCTAGTCAAGGCTATGGTTTTTCCAGTGGTCATGTATGGATGTGAGAGTTGGACTATGAAGAAAACTAAGTGACGAAGAATTGATGCTTTTGAACTGTGGTGTTGGAGAATACTCCTGAGAGTCCCTTGGACTGCAAGGAGATCCAACCAGTCCATTCTGAAGGAGATCAGCCCTGGGTGTTCTTTGGAAGGAATGATGCTAAAGCTGAAACTCCTGTACTTTGGCCACCTCATGCGAAGAGTTGACTCATTGGAAAACACTCTGATGCTGGGAGGGATTGGGGGCAAGAGGAAAAGGGGATGACAGAGGATAAGATGGCTGGATGGCATCACTGACTCAACGGACGTGAGTTTGAGTGAACTCTGGGAGTTGGTGATGGACAGGGAGGCCTGGCGTGCTGCGATTCATGAGGTCGCAAAGAGTTGGACACAACTGAGCGACTGAACTGAACTGATAGTAAACAGAAAGGAGCTAGTTTGCAGGTTTGAAAATATTTAACTTTTACCAGCAGGTTTACATTTTCAAGTGACACATTCCTGAAACATGGAATAAATTACTCACTGTCGATCTGCTGCCCAATCTTTTCTAACTGTTTACAGAGTCGATCAAATATGGCCTTTTTTACTCCAGATGTGGCTGCCATTTTATTTCTGTCCACCTTTAGCTTTAGAATCCTACAAAAGAATTTGATAAATTGCTGTTCTTAAGATCAGTACCGTTATCTTTTTTGGCCAACCAGTTATCAACTTATTTCCTTTCCACTCAGGCTTTATGAAGAGCTCCCATCTGTTTAATTTTCCCTTTACTTCACACATATATCATTAGCTAAAAATCATGTAAACTTACCTTTTAAAGCTATTTAGTTATTCATTGTACTGCGAGAATTAAAATATACACGTTATCTGTTATGTACCAAACAGGACACATGAAAGACATCTACTGTAGCGCTTCATGCCTTATAGAACTCTTTCTAGTAAATCTCAGATATTAACTAATTTGCTGAGTGGCAATTACAGCATGTTAAAATATTTAATTCACTTTAACACAAGATGCTTATATTTATGCTACTACAGGAATATAAACCACTCTCACCTCCAAAAACTTCCTCCCTAATAACAATTCACAACAACCACTAATGAAAAATACAAAGTGAGCTTCTTATTTCAGATAACAGACCTATTTGAATCTTTTTTTGCTCAGTGAAACTTGGTTTCAAAAGTAAATCTGTCCATATTGTTTTCTATAATAGCCATGTTCCTTCCATATAGTTGTACTGAATTAAAGGGCATTTTCTATTAAGGCCAGTTAATCACTAACAGTAGCTAATGGAGCCAAACACATCAAAATTAGTGGTTAGGTAGTAAAAAACCCATTGTCTAACAGCCAACTAATTTTGTTTTCTGAGGAGTTTTCTAGCAAGATAAAACAAAAGACAACTTTAGATGAAGACAGCAATTACCAATATTTCCAGGGTAACATTTCAGTCAGTATACATATAGATAACCCCAAAGATTCAAATTAAGAATTTATTATTGAACTGTTTTATAAATTACTTGAAAAAGAGTTGTAATCAACAATTCAAAAATATGACTGGAAAATCACAACTAAATGCTATTTTAATGACAGATTTCATGATTTAAAAAGGGCAGACTCTGAAATCAGATTACCCAGCTTATATATTGGCAAGTAGCCTTCAGGCAACACTAATTCCTAGCTGCCAGATCTGTTGTGGGATAAACTGAGACTCAGGTCACTTGGCCACTATTGTTATTTAGGAAAATATGCTTTCAGTTGAAATCAACTAAATTAGAAGCATTCTTTGGGAATGAGAAATTTATTTATAAATTATAGACTTTACTGAATGGTAAAAGGAACACTTACTTGCAAGCTGAAAGCAGGGCAGCAGTGGTGAAAAGCGGCCTGGATAAGTCAAGATCCACCTGCTGTGTTTGTGGAAGACTGGACTCATAGCTGAGTAAAAGCAGTGTTCACAGTTATTTGTTAGAAAATATTGTTTCAGAGGGACTGAAAATGCAAATACAAACTCATAAATGTGTCACTTTAAATGTAAAAAAAATACATTCTGTCACTTCAGCATGTTAATTATTTTTTAAACTGAAAATTACCAGGACATTGGATACTTTCAATTTACGTATCAGTACTGAGTTTTAATTATATGCCTCATACCTTTGCAGTATCTTTGAAGCCAAGTTCACTGCTTCTGTGCAGCTAAACTGTACTGCTAAGTCTCTTATTCCAATATTTGAGTTCAGGCCCAATAAACACTCAAACGATTTAAGACAACTCTGATACATCTTCTTGTTCAAGCCAGAAAGTTTAATTAAGTAAGCCTTTGAAAGGAAAAAGAAATGAATCATAAAAATCATAAGTGCTCTATATTAGTACATTTAACACTTGTTTAATAAGTCAACTTTTCAAAATTAATTATTTCTGTGGCAAGTCACTCTACCTAAAGGTTTAGCTTCATTTACTCAAAATCAGTAACCATGTCAGACAAGTTAACTACTGCTTGCAATAGCTCATACCTATAGAAAGGCAGTCATGTCACATGTGTGTGCAGATAATTTAAAATACAACATAACACTACCAATGCCGAGCTGTGAACTAAAAAATGCATGTGTGTGCACACGCGTGCGTGTGTGCACGCTCAGTTGTGTCTGACTCTTTGAGGTCCCATGGACTGTAGCCAGGCCCATGGACTGCCAGGTTCCTCTGCCCATGTAATTTTCCAGGCAAGAATACTGGACTAGGGTACCATTTTCTACTCCAGGGAATCTTTCCAACCCAGGGAGAGAACACGTGTCTCTTGTGTGTCCTGCACTGGCAGGTGGATTCTTTACCACTAGTGCCACATGAGAAGTCCACGAATTAAAAAACAGAGACGATATATATATGGTTACTTATTTTAACAAAGGTGCCAATTTGTAATCCATTGGAAAAACGAAGGAGGGAAGTAGTGGGAGTGGCGTGAGGAGGGCGAGTGTGTGCAAAAGGGACAGGAGACGGAGACTGGGAGAGAGACAGGAGGGACAACGACTGAGGGACACCAACTCTGCCTGGGGAAGAAAAGCTTAATAAAGGATGTGACAGCAAAGTGAGGTCATTTTAAGACAAACAGGAGCTTGCTAGAAGAGCATCCCAGGTTTTAAAAAAAAAAGGCAGTGCATTTACAAAGTCAGTCATTAAGGTGCATGGCCTCTTAAGTGAATACTGTAGCTTGAGGTTAGCAGGGATCAAGAGAGGCTGGAGAGTTTGATGGTAATGGGGAGCCAACCCATTGGAAGTCAATGGTGTTTACGATGCCACCATTTTATCAGTGTAGCATATATGTGTGATAGGCACTGTGTTAAGAGTGCTACATATAGTACATTGTTTCTTCCTTACAATTATCCAGTGAAATCAGTTCAGTTCAGTCGCTCAGTCGTGCCCGACTCTTTGCGACCCCATGAATCACAGCATGCCAGGCCTCCCTGTCCATCACCAACTCCCGGAGTTCACTCAGATTCACATCCATCGAGTCAGTGATGCATCCAGCCATCTCATCCTCTGTCGTCCCCTTCTCCTCCTGCCCTCAATCCCTCCCAGCATCAAAGTCTTCTCCAATGAGTCAGCTCTTCGCATGAGGTGGCCAAAGTACTGGAGCTTCAGCTTTAGCATCATTCCTTCCAAAGAAATCCCAGGGCTGATCTCCTTCAGAATGGACTGGTTGGATCTCCTTGCAGTCCAAGGGACTCTCAAGAGCCTTCTCCAAATGGATACCTCTTACCCCACTTGATAGATGAGGAAACAAGAGACTCACAGAACTAGTAACTGGTGGTGCTGAGATCTGGTCTCAACATGTGAGTCTTGCCATAGCTTGGCTCTCAATCACTGTGACATTGGAAGAAAAATAATACAATGGTTTTAAAGTATGTGATTTAGGAGGATGATGCTAGTGGCAGTTTGATAGATGCCTTTGTATAAGGAAAGAAGTGCTCAGGGAAAGTACGTAGTAAAGAGTAAAGAGATCATTGCAAAAAAGCTTTTTTCTCCAACTGGACACAATGGTTCTAAACTTCATCTAGAGTAACATATTCTACATATTCTAGATGAAAATTCTAAAACAGAGCTGTAACAGGGGCTAGTACAACCAGAGATGAAAACATATGATTAAACTTCAGTGTCACACCAGAGTATTCAGACATTCAGTGGGACCTACTTACCCTGTCCAAGGGGCACTTCATGCAGGAAGCTGCAAGGTCCAGGCACATGACTGCATTGCTGGTTTCTGTGGTTCGTGCAGACAGGCCAGCACACTTCACATGGGACAGTCGCAAGTACTCCTCCGCTTTCCTGTGCAACACATTCACTAAAACTCTTTCTTTTTCAGAAGTTTGCCCAATACTTTGGTAAGCAATAAATTCAGCCTGGTGGACTTCATTCTGACCCTAACTCTTATGCACGTTTTTTGGGGCTGGGAATGAAACTCACATCCTTTGAGAGAGGACAGGGTTCTACAAGACAGAACAAACCCCCTGACTCCGAACATCACTGTGCTCCAATCCTTTCAGGAAGAATTAAGTTCTTGAAATCCTTCAAAAAAGGCCAACCCTTCTTTCAGCCTTCCATTACTGGAACAAGCATGAACTATGGCAGACAGAGGCAGGCAGGTGAAACCAGGGTTCCTCCTTCCTTTAAATCAGTAGTTCTCAAACTTAATTTCTATGACAGTCACCTTGGAGCGTGTGAAAACAAGCCCCAAGTTTCTGATCGGTAGGCCTAGAATGGGGCCCAAGAATGTGCATTTCTACCAAGTGACAAGGAAATATTGATGCTGCTGGTCCAGGGACTACACTTTCAGAACCACTGTTCTAAATGATTAAGAGTGCAGAAGGCCATACTTCCTGTCTTTTAAGAAGTGCTCCTTCCCTTCCCTCAACTAATCCACAGCCCAGGCACCTGGCCTAGCCCTGCCCTCCAGAGTTAAGTCCTGCACTCCACAGTTTAAAGTATTTAGAAATACTTTATTTCTAACCCTGGATCTTGCAAAGGCCCTTCCCATCTCCGGGCTTTTGTACAGTTTGCTGTGCCAGCTTGGGCCCTCTTCCCACATCTTCCCGTGGCTGGCAGCTTCTATCAATCGAGTCTCAGGGCAAACAGCAACCCCTCCGAGGCTTTCTGGAAAGTTTTTTTGTTTGTTTGTTTAAATTAAAAGCAGGCACAGGCCGCGGCTCCGCACACCAATCCTATTTCGTTTACTGCATGTCGTGACCACCAGACACTGCCCTCCTTGGGTTCTGTATCCCGTCTGCCTCTGCCGTAAACGCACTCTCAGTAAGTTTCAGGGAAACGACCCAAGTTCTCCGCCTCTCTCCCTTTCCCACCACCGTGCATCTCACAATGCTAGCTGGTCCCAGGGGCCGCTCGCCCCTCCGGCCAGCTCACAGAGCCTATTGCCGGTAGGATTTTCTTGATGTAGAGCCTAAATCCTGCCTTTGTGCGGGAAAAGCATGGGGCCCCATTTGAGGAGGGCGCAGGGCTACTGGGGCGTGCGCAGCCGGACTCACCTCAGCACCTCCGGCTCGGCGATGCCCAGGCGCGGGGCTAAACGCCTGATCAGACCAGACTCCATGGCGCGGACTAGGACGACACCCACAGCTGAGACCAGACGAAACCCGCGCACAGATGCTGCGCTAGCCAATTAAGGCTGGGCCGCCCCCTCTCGCGGCACCTGGATTGGTTAGGACTAGAATTCCGACTGCCCCGCAAACCAATCCTGGCCATCCTTCTGCGCGTGCGCGCTGCGAGTACACACGTCAAGGCAAAAACTGAATGTGCCGGGGTGGCTCCACTCACTCCATTCCTCCCTTCTAGAGAGACTCTAATATTGCCTTTCTCTCCGGCTGCCCCTTCCTGCCGCCGAGAGCTTCCCCGGTACTCCGCACTGCCCCGCCCTCTCACACATCGTGGAGAGATTGGCTGGCGCCTAGGTCCGTCAGTCCACCGTGAAGTGACAGGGACCAATAAATACGCGGGAGTTGGGGGACCAATCGAGAATCCGTCTGCTGGGTCCGAAGGCGGAGCTAGAGGGGGCGGGGCTTGGAGGGGCCGCAGAGTCACCTGACCGCGGGAGGCTCCGCGCGGGGTGGGTGCTTCAAGCTGCAGGTTTAGGGGAGTCGCCATGGTGAGTGCTGAGGGGCGGCGGGCTCTGGGCTGACCCTTTTCCTAGCCACTGCTCGCTCCCACCGTTTGGAACCATGCAGGCGGAGTCGGGGCCCAGCAGCCGGGTCGGGGCTAATACCAGCCAGGCTTGGCCTACGGGTTGGGGGACAGGCCGGGGAAGGCCGCAGGCGGGCCGATCCGTGATCGGGGGCGCGGCGGCGCCTGGCCATGGCCGTTGCTCTTTGAGGGGGTGTATTCGCTCCCTAGCTCTGAGAGTCAGTAAGGGCCTGCGAGCCCTCTGAGTGGAGTTCGCCACTGCCCCGCCTTGAGGGGATCTCTAGTGCTGGGTCTGGGCGTCTGGCTAGAACGGGGGCGTACGGAGGGCCTGAGGCTCAGAGGTTGCGTTGGGACCCGCCCAAAGGCTGCTCCCTTGCTGACGGTTCCACCTTTGTGCCTGGTAGTGCTTTCGTGTCCCTTTATTGTGCAAGAAATACCTTCTGGAGGGTCCTTAATAGTGCCCGGGCCTTTTTTAGCCTCATAGGCCTCTTAGATTGCAGTGTGTGTCAGAGAATTCTAGGGACTGGCTTAGGTGAATTTCCTGGAAGGACTCATGCTGTCTGATATCCATTAATTCTGAGAGACAAAAAAGAGACTGCTTGTTTCCTTTAATATTTGTTCATTGGGCGCCCTGGCTCTTTTACTGACTTCCCCATTGATAAAATCCAGGTCTTTTACTTACTGGAAGGAGGCATTCTCCTTAGCGCCTCTCCATGCTGGCAGCAAATCGTGGTGTAGCTGTTGGCTGGTGAACTTGAACTTCCTCAAAATGTGAATCCTTGTGTCTAGTTTCCACAAAGGCAAGTTGTCACTTGCATTTTATTAGCGTTTGACATAGCCTGTACTGTATAAATAATATTTTTGCATGTTGGTGTACAGTATGTCAGTTTTAGTTATCTCACTATTCAGTTTGTGTAGACAGGCTTCTGAAAACCTGTAAGCCTGGAAACAGGCTTCACTTTAAATGCACTAATGCCAAGGAGCAAAATGTTTGACATATATTGCTTTCATATAATATGATGCTGTACAGGTGATTCTGCTTATTTCTCTGAATTCTTATTTGGGAATTGATATAAGAATGGTGCAAAAATTAAACTAGCGTTTGTCTGTTTCTCAGCATTTATGGATTGACATTTATAGTGTTTGTAATAAAAAAGCACCTACTTGAGGATCTCTTATATATCCCCGTTCTGTGCTTGAGGAACCAGTTTGGAACAGTGGAGACACCCTGTACTGTCCTCATGAATTTTACTGGAAAGAAAACTTGAGTAGTAGTCTTGTCACAACCACTGTCTCTGTGACTTGGGCAAATCACTCATTCTTCTTTGAGTCTCCTTTTTGCATCTGAAAACAAATGTTCCCCTTTTGGCCCTTCCCAATTCTAAAATCTGGGGTTCAGTTCAATTTATCATGCATCTTGTGTGTCTTTCATGTCATGCACTGTGCTGGACACTGAAAACATAGCCCATGCTTTCAAAGAACTGAAGAGTCTAGCAGAAGACATGCTTATGGAACTTAATGTAGTACAGTCTGAGTACTGAGGACAGTCCGTCAGTTCAGTGCTGTGGGACCATGAAAGGAGAGAAGGTTCTGGGGAGTATGGGAAAGATTACAGGAGGTAACATGTGAACTGAGATTCTGAGGACAGTGAGTAGGGATTTTCTAGGTGGAGAAGAATGTGTATTGCTAGTAGATAAAGCTGGGGGAAGTAAGTGGTCATGGTGTGTGCCATCATAGGATTCCTGGGGAAATTTATTGGTAAATGAAATTGGAGGTGCCGGTATTAAAATAAATGTTTGGATGTTCCATCCCTTCATCGTGCTTAGTTCTCCCTACTTCAGTTGCTATTTTGTGTCTTACCGTCATTTTAAAAATAGTGTTTTCATTAACATAATGAAATTCTGTGTCTTTGTGAGATGTGTTATTTTCATTTTGTAGTTGATTAACATTGCATTGTTTGATTACATCTATCTTGAAAGCATCTATATGAGTGGAGAGATCGACAAGTCTCTAGGATGGTTGTAGATAATTGCTGGTATCTATGGGGAATATAATAATGATGGGAACGCTTAGGTGGATTGCTTATTACTAAGTGCTAAGCAATTTTCAAGCTTTATCGGTGTCATTTCACTTTATTACTCATAACAATGATACAAGTATTTCTATTATCCTTGTTTGCTGCAAGAGGAAATGAAAGCACATTGTCTGAATGGGAACTAGTTTTATAAGTGATATGTTCATAGTGACCTTTGTTTTCTCTGCACCTTTTAACTGTAGAGTTGTCAGGGCTATTTGGCTTGAATGTGTGGGCTAAAAGGGGCCTAATCACAAATGTTAATTTGATCTTGACTCTAGTGTTTCCACTTTTCTCTGATATATATAACTGCCATGTACAGTCATTTGTAAATGACTTTTATGAGTGAGGGGTCATTGGTTACCTAGTTTGTGTATAGTGAAATCATGTTCATGTTAAGCTGACTTGCTCAGTCCCATACTTGGCAGGAAGGGCATCTAGATGTTCCTTTAGAATAGCCAGCTGCATTATCTTACAAGTAGTATGTAAAAGTTCATTTCTTTATTATAGCTTTATCTCTTTATTTTCTACATTTTTTATGTATGCTTTTCTATTAATTTTAAACCCAGTTGGTACAAAATAGAAAAATTTTGCTAATTGGCCTACAGATTACTGAGTCTAGTCAATTCTATACAAATATTTTTGAATTGTTTGTAATCTGTTTATAGGGCTTCCCAGATGGCTCAGTGATAAAGAATCCACCTGCCAGTGCAGGAGACACAATGCAGAACCTGTGTTTGGGTTCGCTCCCTGGGTTGGGAAGATCCCCTGGAGAAGGAAATGGCAACCCACTCCAGTATTCTTGCCTGGAGAATCCCATGGACAGAGGAGCCAGAGGGACTACAGTCCATGGGATGGCAAAGAACTGGACATGATTTAGAGACTGAGCATGAACCCAGCCTTTTTATAACCACGCTTTCATTTGCCATATAATTATACACAGTAGCCAAAATGTAGTACTATACCCAAATATTCGTCAGCAGATGAATGGATAAACAAAATGGTATATTCACACAATGGAATATTATTTAACTTCAAAAAGAAGGAAATTTTGGATCTCCTGGTGATCTAGTGGTTAAGAATGTGGTTAAGAATTTGCCTGCCAATGCAGGGGACACAGGTTCGATTCCTGCTCTGGGAAGATTGCCACATCTTCCACATGTCCCTGGGCGGCTAAGCCGAGAGCCCTAGAACCCGTAGTCTTCAATGAGAGAGAAGCACCACAAGTAGAGAGTAGCCCCCATTTGCCAATTCCCCTTATATGAGGTCCTAGAGAAGTCAAGCACTTAGACAAAGAAAGTGGTAGTTGCCTAGGGCGGGAGTGGGGGATGGGAAGTTACTGTTTATTGCTCACAGAGTTTCCTTTTGGAAAGGTGAAAAAGCTCTGGAGATGGATGGTGGCAGTGGCTGTACAGCAGTGTGAGCGTACTTAATGCTGCCGAACTGCACTCTTAAAAATGGTGAAAATGGCAAATTTTTACCACAATAAAAATGTGTATATTTTACCACAATAAAAATTTTATAACATACACATTTCTAATGTGTATGTTTTATCACAATAAAAATTTCTGCTTATCTCAAAGCTGGCTTTCTGAACCTAGTGAAATCCGTTGATTGCAATAATTGTTAAATCTATTGCATCCAGAGATAAGGAGCCAAAAAACCCAATCTGTTGCTTGGTCTCAGAGAACTAGCCCATGATGAATAGTGAATTTCATTAAGTCAGAATCCTTAAATGCACATGCTCCTTGTCAGCATTTTACACCATTAGTTTTGTGTGTGAGTTAGTGTTCAGTATAAAAGATATTGAACTTTTTCTTTGATATTTTTTTATGCTTATGAAGAAGTATGCCCTAGGGAAACTCGGTTTCAAAACATTTTTACCACCCAAAAAGGAAACCCTGTGCTCATTAAGCAGTTACTCATCCACTCTCCCTCCTGGTAACCACCAGTCTGCTTTCTGTTTCTATGGATGATTTTCCTATTCTGGATGCAAATATACCTCATTTTATTGTGCTTTGCTTTACTGGATTTTTTTCCCCCAGAATTGAAACTTTGTGGCAATCCTGCATCTAGCAAGTCTTCCTGGTGCCATTTTTCTAACAGCATTTGCTCACTTTGTGTTTTTGTGTCACATTTTGGTAATTCTCACAGTATTTCATACTTTTCCATTATCATGTTTGTTATGGTGATCAGTTGTGATTGTTTTAGGTGACACAGTCTGTACTTACGTAAGTCTGCAAACTAATTGGTAAGTGTGTGTATTCTCACTGCCCCCTGACCAGCTCTTCTCCATTACTCTCCCTTTTCTTGAGCCTCCCAGTTCCCCGAGGTACAAGAGTATCTTGAAATTAAGCCAATTAATTGCCCTACAATAGTCTCTTAAGTCGGAGAAGGCGATGGCACCCCACTCCAGTACTCTTGCCTGGAAAATCCCATGGACGGAGGAGCCTGGTAGGCTGCAGTCCATGGGGTCTCGAAGAGTCGGACATGACTGAGCGACTTCACTTTCACTTTTCACTTTCATGCATTGGAGAAGGAAATGGCAACCCACTCCAGTGTTCTTGCCTGGAGAATTCCAGGGACGGGGGAGCCTGGTGGGCTGCCGTCTATGGGGTCGCACAGAGTTGGACACGACTGAAGCGACTTAGCAGCAGAAGCAGCAGTCTCTTAAGTGTTCAAATGAAAGGAAGAGTTGAAAGAGTTCAAGTGAAATCAAAAGCTAGAAATGATTAAGCTCAGTGAGGAAGACATGTCAAAAGCTTAGCCTCTTGTACCAAACAGTTAGCCAAGTTGTAAATGTAAAGGAAAAGTTACTGAAGGAAATTAAAAGTGCTACTCCAGTGAACACATGAATGAAAGGAAGGTGAAACTGCCTTACGGTTGGTATGGAGAAAGTTTAAGTGGTCTGGGTAGATGATCAAACCAGCCATCACATTTTCTTTAGCCAAAGCCTAATTCAGAGCAAGGCCCTCTGCAGTTCCGTGAAGGCTGAGAGAGGTAAGAAAGCTGCATAAGAAAAGTTTGAAGTTAGCAGAAGTTGGTTAAGGTATGTGTAAAGAAGCCATCTTCATACCATAAGAATGCAAGGTGAAGCTGCAATTGCTGATGTAGATGCTGTAACAAGTTACCTAGCAGATCTGGATAAGATAATTAATAACGGTGGCTACACTAAGCAAGGATTTTCCTTGTAGACGAAACAGCCTTCTATTGGAAGACAATACCATGTAGGACTTTCACAGCCGGAGAGAAGTCAATGTCTGGCTTCAGGAACAGGCTGACTTGTTAGGGGCCAGTGCAGCTGATGACTAAGTTGAAGCCAGTATTCATTTACTATTCCTAAAATCCTAGGGTCCTTATGAAGTATGGGCCTGTGCCCATAAATGGAAAAGCAAAGCCTGGATGACAGCGCATCTGTTTACAACGTCCTTTACTGAATGTTTTAAGCTCACTGTTGAGACCTGTTGCTCAGAAAAGAAAGGATTGCTTTCAAAATATTAATAATCATTGATTACGTACCTAACACCCAAGAATTCTGATGGAGACATACAGTGAGATGAATATTGTTTTCCTGCTAGCTAACACAACGTCCATTCTGTAGCCCACAGATCAGGAGTTATTTTGAATTTCAAGTCTTATTATTTAAGAAATACATCTCAGGGATTTCTCTGGTGGTCCAGTTGCTAAGACTCGGCATTCACAGTGAGGGGGCCCAGTTCCATCTCTGGTGAGGGAACTAAATCTCACATGCCACAGCTAAAAGTTCACATTGCCACAGCTAAAGATCCCGCATGCTGCAACAGAGATTGAAGATCCCACATGGCGCAACTAAAACCCAGTGCAGCCAAATAAAGACTTCAGAAGGCTGTAGCTGCTGCAGATAATAATTCCTTTGATGGATCTAGGCAAATTGAAAACCTTCTGGAAAGGATTCACCATTCTGAAAGCTATTAAAAACGTTTGTGATTCAAGGGAAGAGGTCAAAAAAATCAACATACACAGGAGTTTGGAAGGAGTGAATTCCAATCCTCATGGATGACCTTGGTTGGTTGAAGACTTCAGTGGAGGAAGTAACTGAAGATGTGGTGGAAATAACAAGAGAACTAGAATCAGAAGTGGAGCCTAAAGATGTGACTGCCTAAAGATATGAATTGCCAAATCTCCTGATCTAACTTCAACAGATGAAGAGTTGCTTTGTATGAATGAGTAAAGTGGTTTCTTGAAATGAACTCCACCCCAGTGAAGATGTTGTGAAGACTGTTGAAAATGGCAGCACAGGATTCAGAATATTACGTAAACTTAGTGAATGCAGCAGGGCAGTTTGAGGGGCTTCCCAGGTGGCACAGTGGTAAAGAATCCACCTGCCAGTGTAGGAGATGCAAGAGAGGCGGGTTTGATCCCTGGGTTGGAAAGATCCCCTGGAGGAGGAAATGGCAACCCACTCCAATATTCTTGCCTGGAGAATCCCATGGACAGAGGAGCCCAACAGGCTACACTCCAACGAGTTGGACATGACTGAGCTACTGAGCACACAGGGTTTGAGAGAACTGACTCCAATTTGGGAAGCTCTCTTTGGAAGGAATGATGCTAAAGCTGAAACTCCAGTACTTTGGCCACCTCATGCGAAGAGTTGACTCATTGGAAAAGACTCTGATGCTGGGAGGGATTGGGGGCAGGAGGAAAAGGGGACAACAGAGGATGAGATGGCTGGATGGCATCACTGACTCAATGGACATGGGTTTGGGTGAACTCTGGGAATTGGTGATGGACAGGGAGGCCTGGCATGCTGCAATTCATGGGGTCACAAAGAGTCGGACATGACTGAACTGAACTGAACCATGGTTAAAATGGTATCAGACTATCACATGCTACAGAGAAATCATTTGTGAAAGAGCAAGCCAGTCCATGAGGCAGACTTTATTATTGTCTTATTTTAAGAAATTGCCACAGGCCTCCATGACCTTCAGCAGCCATCAACATCAAAGTGAGACCCTGCACCAGCACAAATTTGCTGAAGGCTCAGATGATGGTTAGCAGTTTTTAGCAATAAATTATTTTTAAATTAAGGCGTATATATTATTTACTTAGACATAATGCTGTTGCAGACTTAATAGACTAGAGTACAGTGTAAACATATGAAACTGAAAAATTTATGTGACTCAGTTTATTGCAATATTGCTTTTCTGCTATGGTCTGGACCTGAACGTGCAGCATCTCTGAGCTATGTCTTAATTTCATATCAGTGCAGTCACACAATGTGTGGTCTTCCATGTCTGATTTCTTTTACTTAAATAACCTTTTTGTAGTTCACATAGCATCTATCAATACTTCACTCCTTATGATTGAGTAATATTCCTTATATGTATATAACATAATTTGTTTATCCATTCATCTGTTGATTCTTTAGTTGCTTTTTATTAAAAACATAATCTAAAACCAGCTTACTTATTCAGACAGTGAACATTTATGAAGCATCCATTATGTGTCTGGCAATGTGTTGGGTTCCAAGGATGTAAAAATAGCCATCATTTATAGTTATAATGTGCTCGCTGCTGTAGCAGAAGTGTAAACAGTGTTTATTCAACATAAGGAATGGAGTGGTTAATTCTGTTCACAGGTAGATCTAATTCATTTTGCAAGGAAATTTTTCTGATGGCAAAAAGAAGACTGTACAGCTGTATTTTGTCCATTATAACTGTAGCTGTCTGTAATTGAAATGGTACGGTAGATCCTTGAGGGAGTGCACTCTTCATGGTGTTCTACTACAAGTCACCGTCAACAGTTTTAGCTGTTTTATGTCTAAGCTGTTTAGTCCCTCATTATATATTGCCTAAGAGGATAAGTGTTCTCGTAAACTAGTTCCTTGGCCTTCCTAAGAATAGACTAAGATGCAGATGAAAGGTAGTTTAGGAAAAAAGGAAGCTTTTAGAGATTTGGGTTAGACTACTTAACCACCACAGATTGGTTATGTTCTAGGTGGATTTAGAGTGTATTAGCAGAGCATAGGCTCCGGAGAAGGCAATGGCACCCCACTCCAGTACTCCTGCCTGGAAAATCCCATGGACAGAGGAGCCTGGTAGGCTGCAGTCCATGGGGTCACTAGGAGTCGGACACGACTAAGTGACTTCACTTTCACTTTTCACTTTCATGCATTGGAGAAGGAAATGGCAACCCACTCCAGTGTTCTTGCCTGGAGAATCCCAGGAACGGGGGAGCCTGGTGGGCTGCCGTCTGTGGGGTCGCACAGGGTCGGACACGACTGAAGTGACTTAGCAGCAGCAGCAGAGCATAGGCAGCCATAAACCACCACCGTCTATTTCTTTGAAGACAACCTACTACAGGAATGTTGAGTCAGTTTCTGAGAAGAAATTCTCTATATCTGTTGGTTTTCTCCTTCAGCAGTCGATGCTATTAACTTCATTAACGGCACAGCTCTCTGTTCAGTTGTCAAAAATTGATAAATGAGTCTGAGATGTAGAACTGGAATGAACCTTATGTGAAAGCTTTGTAAATGTAAACTATGGCTGGACCTATAAAAATAACAGATTTGCTTGACAAGAGTTCTAATGACACATTAATGGGAGATTAAAAAAATTTTTTTTAGCCTACAACACAGCAGTCACCGCAGGATGAGCAGGAAAAACTCCTGGATGAAGCCATACAGGCTGTGAAGGTCCAGTCATTCCAGATGAAGAGATGCCTGGTAAGAAGGACAGTGTGAGAGGCACGGTGGTAATCTGCGTGTTCCTGGGAATGTTAGGCTGGGTTTTCTAAAGCCTGTGGCACTACTGCTCTGGTAAACCTAATAATATTCAGCCTCAGCTCCCTCAGGCGCTGTGTGGAGCAATTTCAGTAGATAGCCCTGTTGAAATATTTTATTTACCTGTATATTTGTGGTTTGAAATTGTCTGTCTTCCCTACCAGAATTTAAGCTCCATGAGGATGGGAGACCTTGCCTTCTATTTACACATCACTGTATTATCTCCATACCCTATCTGACCTGAATTACTGGCCTCATCAGTTCTGTACCTCAAACCTGAGGAGTACTTGACGTATAATAGTTGCTTAATAAATACTGGTTTTAAACGCTTTCAATTTGAATTGTTCAGCCTTTCCCCTCTATCTTGAAGGCTTTTATTTCTGTCCTGAACAGATACATTTTTTTGCAAGAACTACCTTAAAAGCTATACTTAATTATCATATTCTGAAAGAGTAGATTATCTTGGTTGAAACTATAGATTTTCTGGATAAGACTTAAGAAATGGAACCAAATAGGCTGGTACTTAAAGTATAAGTTGCTGTATTGATGATGATGATGATATCTTGCCTTCGTAAACTGTCTTAGAGTTTCTAAAGCTTAGTAATAATATGCTCTTTTAACCAGTTGTTTCTATTGTATTGTTTTTCTTGCAAACCAGTTTGTAAAAACAAAACTGGAGTGGAGAAAATGGGTGGTATGGGGCTTGCTATTGCTTGCTTTTATCTCTTTCTGTGTATGAACAGTGTTTCTGTATCTAAAGGAATTGTCTATGTTTATGTCTTAAGTGGGGCATATGGACATTGTGAGGAGAAAAGCATACTAAAGAGTAGTCATTCCAGACGTCTCTGAAGAGTGTTTAACCTATGACCAAGCCATTGTCAGAATAGTAACTTTCTTTCAAAAGAATCAGTATGCCAGTTTTCTTGCTTAAAGGTAAAAGATAAATTAATGGAGCTATTGTTCCATAGTTGCCAGGATTGTAAAGATTTGAGTTATTGCCAGGAAGCTTGTGGTCCTAGATAAATGAGATTTGCTAAGCTTTGCAGCCTGGTGAGGAATTATGTTATCTTACTCTTTTCAGTAAAGTGAAGGCAAGGTGAAATTAAACTTGATTTTTATGTGATTAAAATAATTTAGGTGCTCTGTACTTTCAGAACTGTGTAATAGATCCTTGATTAAAGTTTGTATAGCCAAGTTAAATGTTTATTTAAATTAAGCATTCTCACCAATGCTCTTGGTTTTTCTGTAGGACAAAAACAAGCTTATGGATGCTCTGAAACATGCTTCTAATATGCTTGGTGAACTGCGGACTTCTATGTTATCACCAAAGAGCTACTATGAACTTTGTATCTTTTGAAAGTTGAAGAACATTTTGATCATACTATTTTCTTGATAAGGCTTATTTTGCTTGTTCCCTAGGTTTTTTGGAAGTTGTATTATTTCTCATTGTCTTAATCAAATAGTACTTCTCCCTGCAAATGTGCTGAGAAGAGTATCAGAAACCCCTTTTTTGTGCTTACACTTCTTTATGTGGCTTGTTGTTATATCTCAGTTTTCAGACTACTCATGAAGGATATTGAAAGTATTAAGCAAATGGTTTTTTAAGGCTAAGATTTTGTCAAGCTGGACTCTGAAATGTAAAGGACATCAATGATTTGCCATTTCAAAACCCTGAAGTAGTTTCACAGGCAATCTTATTTTTATTGTTTTGCTTTACCAGACATCTTTAAGACCCCTTAAAGTCAGGAAAGCCCAGAATTTAAACATGCTTTCTTACATGACTAACATTTAGGAAATTTGCCCAATATAGGAGTTGCCTGGTGGTTTAGTGGTTAGAATTCTGGGCTTTCACTGCCATGGCCCAGTTTCAATCCTGAGCTGAGGAGTTAAGATCCCACAAGCTATGGGGCATGCCCCCTACCCCCAATAAATAAAGAAAAAACTAAGAAATTTGCCCAATTTAATGAGTCCAACAAGTTGCAGAGTCAACATTCTTAGGATGACTTAGCTTTAAATCCTTAATGATAATTAAAAGATATGGCTATTTCTGATGAACTGCACTACCTGGAAGTTTACCTGACAGATGAATTTGCTAAAGGAAGAAAAGTGGCAGATCTCTATGAACTTGTACAGTATGCCGGAAACATCATCCCAAGGCTGTAAGTTACTAGGATTCTGCCGGCTTCTATATCTGCATTCCCCACTTTGCGTTGCTGCTGCTAAGTCGCTTCAGTCGTGTCTGACTCTGTGCGACCCCGTAGACGGTAGCCCACCAGGCTCCCCCGTCCCTGGGATTCTCCAGGCAAGAACACTGGAGTGGGTTGCCATTTCCTTATTAAGATTCTGCGGGCTTTTATATCTGCGTTTCATACTTTGTGTTACATCCTTTAAAATCAGCGGGCTTAAGGTTATTTAATTTCTTAACAAATAGAGGTTAGCATTTTGATAGTGATTTTTTAAGGCTGTGAAGTATAAATAACTATTTATTATAGATTATTGAGGAACTTTGAAAATAGAAAAAAATGGACATATTCTAATTTCTTGACTACTAGAAAAGTTAATATCATGACAGTTACGAGTCCTAATGTGTTTAAAGGTGATATTATAAATTAATGGAAGGGGGTCAGTAAGCAGTTATATTTTAAATTAGATGATGTTTTCTTTATTGCATAGGAGAAAACCTGCTTCCTCTCTTGTTTGTTTCATATTTGTATATATTGTGTTTGAATATAGTCAAATTCTTGAGTATTTTATTTCTAATCAAATGTTGCCTCATTCTTCTAGTTACCTGTTGATCACAGTTGGAGTTGTATATGTCAAGTCATTTCCTCAGTCCAGGAAAGATATTTTGAAAGATTTGGTAGAAATGTGCCGTGGTGTGCAACATCCCTTGAGAGGTCTATTTCTTCGAAATTATCTACTTCAGTGTACCAGAAACATCTTACCTGATGAAGGGGAGCCAACAGAGTAAGTGGTTTTCTTTCTTGATTTAGGTGTAGTATTTTTATTGTTGTTGTTGTAAAACATATAAAAAGTATAGAAAAGTATATAGAAGAAAATAAATATCAGTAATTCTCCCCAGAGTCAGCCACTGGTAGCATTTTGTGTATAGATTTCCTTTGAGACACAGTACATGTGATGTGATATAAAATGTACTCTTATAAAAGTTATGTGTAGATTATTAGAACCTTTTTTAATTTAGCATAATTGAGAGCATTTTTCCATTCCATCAGATACTCTTTGAAAATACAACTTTTTAAATGAGTTACAGTTTGAAAATTGTATTTGTGATAAAATAATGAAGTATGTTTAACTTCTTTTATGAGCTAGCCAGTTTTCTTATTGTTTCTTGAATGTCTTATCAGTTTTTGTAATTTAGGAACTTCTGGTTACCCCAGCGGAGAAGGCAATGGCACCCCACTCCAGTACTCTTGCCTGGAAAATCCCATGGACGGAGGAGCCTGGTGGGCTGCAGTCCATGAGGGTCACAAAGAGTCGGACATGACTAAGTGACTTCACTTTCACTTTTCACTTTCATGCATTGGAGAAGGAAATGGCAACCCACTCCAGTGTTCTTGCCTAGAGAATCCCAGGGACAGGGGAGCCTGGTGGGCTGCCGTCTATGGGGTCGCACAGAGTTGGACACGACTAAAGCGACTTAGCAGCAGCAGCAGCAGGTACCCCAGAGTATAAGTGATTTTAATTATCTGTGCACACAAATAAGATATTAACTCCAGAACAGGACAGGGGACGGGGGGAAGCTATTCAGAGAGAGCTGTGTCTTATGCAACCAGTATTCTAGCATCCAAGTCTGTTGTGCTTTTATCCCACAAAGATGGCAGATGGTCTTTATCCAGTTGGGTGAACTATTCACATGACAAGTTCCCTTGATTGAGGAACTTATTTCCCTTTTTAAAAAGTTTCTTTATTCATTTATTTCTAATGTGTATATTTTAGTTGTTTTTAGTATATCTGCATCATTTCCTTTTTAAAAGAAAAGCTATAATAAAACTTTAACCATGCATATGACAAAAATATAAGTGGTGTAGAAAAGATAAAAATTTTAACAGTGTGAAGATGGTGAGGGTATTTGCTGTGTTATTATTTGGTTCAGTTTTGACTATTAATTTAGTAATCAGCAAAAAGTTTTGAAAATTACTAAGTTCCCCATCTTAGGAAATGTAAAAATAAGCAAGAAATACTTGGTCTTTTACCTTACAGAGCTTACAAAGTTGATAGTTCAGTTGCAAACATAAAATAATAATAAAATGAGTTAACAGTGACACAAGTGTCAATTTTTTAAGGCTTTTTGAATTAATGGAATATAATTCCAAGAACAAGTTTAGCTGGCCCAGGAAAAGGAGTGGTTAAATTGCTTCAGTTGTATCGGACTTTTCATGACTCCATGGGCTGTAGCCTGCCAGGATTCTCTGTCCGTGGGATTCTCCAGGCAAAAATACTGGAATGGGATGCCATGCCCTCTTCTAGGGCATCCTCCCAACCCAGGGATCGAACCCACATCTCTTAGATTTTGGGTTCTTTATCACTAGTGCCACCTGGGAAGCCCCAAAAGGAGAAAGGGGGGCATTTTGTTCCTCTAAACTTAAGCTATGTCCCCTGCCTGATATTCTTTTCTCTCTTCCTCTTGAAATTGAGCACTAAGACAGTGTAGTTGAAGATGTCTTTCATGAAGTGTTTGGTGTATTAAAGAGGTAAGAAGGAAATGCACAAAGAAGAGAAATAGTAGTAAATTAAATACTGTGTATAAAGATTTTTCCAACTGTTTCTTTGCAGTGAAGAAACAACTGGTGATATCAGTGATTCCATGGATTTTGTCCTACTCAACTTTGCAGAAATGAACAAGCTCTGGGTTCGAATGCAGCATCAGGGACATAGCCGAGATAGAGAAAAAAGAGAACGAGAAAGACAAGAACTGAGAATTTTAGTGGGAACAAATTTGGTGCGCCTTAGTCAGTTGGAAGGTGTAAATGTGGAACGTTACAAACAGGTTTATATCTTTTTACTTCTCATCTTTTCTTATGAGATATATAAAGTCTGATTTTTGAAATTGAAATATTTTAAAAATAATATTGCATTGAAAACTGTTGATCAAAGAAGACTTAAATAAACTAAAAGACATATTTGAGTCTGTGTTTGTGAATTGGAAGACTCAGTATTATCGTTATCAAGATACCAGTTTTCTTTACATTGAGATTTATTTTACTATAGATTTACTCTAAAGCTACAATAAAGTAATGTGATATTGGTGAAAGGGTAAATACATGTATCAGTGGAAAATAAATCAGGAATTAGTGAACCTTTTCTTTAAAGGACCAAATAGTACTTATTTTTTGGTTTTACAAGCCATATAGTTTGCAGCTGTTAAATTCTGCCAGTGTAGTGCAAAAGCAGCTGAAGATAATGTGGAAACAATATACAAAAATGGTCCTTAAACTAGATTTGCTGACCCCTAGAAGAGATGATCCAGAATAGACTCACGTGTATATAATCAATTATTGTTCATAAGGGTGCAAAGGCAACCTTTTCAGCAAGTGATTCTAGAACAATTGGACATCTGTATGCAAACCAAGCCTCTGAATTGTGACCCGTTCTCATAGTATGCAGAGGAACTCAAAAAAATTGATCAAAGTCATAAGTGAAATTTGCAACTGGAATTTTTAGAAGAAAACACAAAGGAAGTCTTTATAACTTTGGATTAGGTAAGCTTTCTTAGGACACAAAAAGTACAAATCATAAAAAACACCAATGAAATGGACTTTGACTTTTACAAAATAGAAATCCAGAATTTTTTATTTAAACATTCTTCTGTAAAATTTTACAGTTTAGTCTAGAAATGAAGTATGGATCAGGAAAACCTAAAATATGATTTTTAAGTTAGTAGTTCAAATATGTTACTGGAGGAGTGACTTAAGATTTTGAAAATAATTCTTTAATTCTTAAAATCTTTTTCTTCTTTCAGATTGTTTTGACCGGCATATTAGAGCAAGTGGTGAATTGCAGAGATGCTTTGGCTCAGGAATATCTCATGGAGTGCATTATTCAGGTAGGTGTGAACATTTCAGGTTTTTAAAGAACTCATTTTGTATTTCATTAATTTTCTTTGTTTTTTGGGAAAAAAGTCTTGATCAAAGAGAGATTAAGCTTTCCTGAATAAATCCTTTTCTCCTGTTAATATAATAGCATGGTCTTTGTATTAATGGGTTTTCCTCCCAAAATGTAGGAAAGAGTAACCTCCAAGTTGTTTAGGTATCATTAGTTTTAGTTTAATTGTAGATGTACTTTGGTTAACAGAATATTTCTTTCTGGGGTTATGTTTAGAGAGGCTTGAAAGTGATGTATTTGCACTTGCTTGTATAATATTAAAATGGTTTTTTTCCCCCCACAAATATGAGCTTTAAATATTAAGTCCAGAATATAGTAGAAAATGCTTTTACTAATTGATTTTTGCTAGTTGATTTTAGTAATAATTGATTATCATTTGATTCTCAGGTTTTCCCTGATGAATTCCACCTTCAAACTTTGAATCCTTTTCTTCGGGCCTGCGCTGAGTTACACCAAAATGTAAATGTGAAAAACATAATCATTGCTTTAATTGATAGGTAAGAGTTTCCCGTAATGAAGGGCAGAATAGTGAATTTAAAACATTTTTGTGAATTCTTTCTTACATCTTTGTTAATGATTTTGATTTAGTTACATTAGTTCTGTAAGTCTGAGTATCTACTAAGTACTTGTCTGGCTTACTCATGAGAGAAGTTTAGCTCTTAATTGAACAGAAGGCATGGAGATAATATATTTTTAATCTATGCATTTAATTGATGTTTAAAGACATTATACAGTCCCGACGTTTTAAGTTTTATAAATCCCGTTATCACCAAAGAGCAAACCTCGAGTTTTACAATGATGAAAGTTATCTTTCAGAGGGAAACAATTTGATCTGGAGTCTTTATCAAGTAGACATAAATATAGATGATTAAGAGTGTTCAAGTAATCACTCTGTTCCTGCATTTTTTTAAAGAAGAGTTTTCAGGTACTAAAAATATTAGTAAATCCCCAATATGTTTAAATAATACTTCTTTAGCCTTTGGTCTTGGTTAAATGTATAAAACTTGGCCTTTGATATAACTTTAATGAGTGCCTGCTGGGTACCAGTACATAGTATGTGTCCTGCTATGAGCATACACTCATTGACATTATGAAACCAGAAATCCAAGTGAAGATTTATTTCTGCAAATATTTTTATTGTGTTTTAAATATCTAAGTCATTAGTTTTAAAGTCAGTTTATATAGCTGAATTTTCCAAATTATCAGGTCAATCCTTGGTTTTAAGAATTATAAGTCAATTGGGGATACTCTTAATGGAAGCTAATAACTAGGTTTTCTTATGTTAGGCGTAACACCACTTAACCATTTCTCTCAGTAGTGATTCTTCTATGCATAACAAAATGTGGGTCCAGTTGTAATCAGGATAAACAGTAATGATAATGGAACAAACATTGTTTTGAGTAGTTTCAGTTCAGTCGCTCAGTTGTGTCCGACTCTTTGCGACCCCATAAATCGCGGCACGCCAGTCCTCCCTGTCCATCACCAACTCCCGGAGTTCACTCAGACTCTTGTCCATCGGGTCAGTGATGCCCTCCAGCCATCTCATCCTCTGTCGTCCCCTTCTCCTCCTGCCCCCAATCCCTCTCAGCATCAGAGTCTTTTCCAATGAGTCAACTCTTCCCATCAGGTGGCCAAAGTACTGGAGCTTCAGCTTTAGCATCATTCCTTCCAAAGAAATCCCAGGGCTGATCTCCTTCAGAATGGACTGGTTGGATCTCCTGGCAGTCCAAAGGACTCTCAAGAGTCTTCTCCAACACCATAGTTCAAAAGCATCAATTCTTCGGTGCTCAGCCTTCTTCACAGTCCAACTCTCACATCCACACATGACTGCTGGAAAAACCATAGCCTTGACTAGATGGACCTTAGTCGGCAAAGTAATGTCTCTGCTTTTCAATATGCTATCTAGGTTGATCATAACTTTCCTTCCAAGGAGTAAGCGTCTTTTAATTTCATGGCTGCAGTCACCATCTGCAGTGATTTTGGAGCCCAAAAAAATAAAGTCTGACACTGTTTCCACTGTTTCCCCATCTATTTCCCATAAAGTGATGGGACCAGATGCCATGATCTTTGTTTTCTGAACGTTGAGCTTTAGGCCGACTTTTTCACTCTCCACTTCCCACTTTCATCAAGAGGCTTTTTAGCTCCTCTTCACTTTCTGCCATAAAGGTGGTATCATCTGCATATCTGAGGTTATTGATACTTCTCCCAGCAATCTTGATTCCAGCTTGTGTTTCTTCCAGCCCAGCGTTTCTCATGATGTACTCTGCATATAAGTTAAATAAGCAGGGTGACAGTATACAGCCTTGACATACTCCTTTTCCTATTTGGAACCAGTCTGTTGTTCCATGTCCAGTTCTAACTGTTGCTTCCAGACCTGCATACAGATTTCCCAAGAGGCAGGTTAGGTGGTCTGGTATTCCCATCTCTTTCAGAATTTTCCACAGTTTATTGTGATCCACACAGTCAAAGGCTTTGGCATAGTCAATAAAGCAGAAATAGATGTTTTTCTGGAACTCTCTTGCTTTTTCTATGATCCAGCGGATGTTGGCAATTTGATCTCTGGATCCTCTGCCTTTTCTAAAACCAGCTTGAACATCAGGAAGTTCACAGTTCACATATTGCTGAAGCCTGGCTTGGAGAATTTTGAGCATTACTTTAACTAGCATGTGAGATGAGTGCAATTGTGTGGTAGTTTGAGCATTCTTTGGCATTGCCTTTCTTTGGGATTGGAATGAAAACTGACCTTTTCCAGTCCTGTGGCCACTGCTGAGTTTTCCAAATTTGCTGGCATATTGAGTGCACTTTCACAGCATCATCTTCCAGGATTTGAAACAGCTCAACTGGAATTCCATCACCTCCTCTAGCTTTGTTCGTAGTGATGCTTTCTAAGGCCCACTTGACTTCACATTCCAGGATGTCTGGCTCTAGGTGAGTGATCACACCATCGTGATTATCTGAGTCGTGAAGATCTTTTTTGTACAGTTCTTCTGTGTATTCTTTGAGTAGTTTAAGATGTGGTAAATAAAAGTTAACTTGACTGCTTTTGGAATTAGTTGTGTTTTAAACTTTACAGCAGTAAAAATGCAGTGTCGTAAAATTATCTATGTACTTTTTACATTTTAGAGATTATTTTTTATAATCATAGCCGTTGAATACATTTTGTCATGTTAATACAGTTCTATCCATGACTACTTAATTAGGCTTCAGAGAATTTGACAGAACTGACCTGTTAAAAATCTGGTGCATATGGTATAAAGTAAGAATACAGTGAGAAAGGCATCATGGGTAAAACTGTTCCATTAAAAATGAATTGAGAAAAAAGCTGAAAGGGTAAAATGTCATCCATGATCCCACTACCCAGATCCCTATATCTTTTAAAATAAAGAGTATTTTCTTTTTTAGATTAGCTTTATTTGCTCACCGTGAAGATGGACCTGGGATCCCAACAGATATTAAACTTTTTGACATATTTTCACAGCAGGTGGCTACAGTAATACAGGTTTGTATGACTTTTTTCCTAAGTTCTAAAAACTTTCATAATTCTCAGCTGATAGTCTTTTAGTAATTGTTTAAAATAAATTCCATGGTTTTCTGAACATTCCAGTCTCGACAAGACATGCCTTCGGAGGATGTTGTATCTTTACAAGTCTCTCTCATTAATCTCGCTATGAAGTGTTATCCTGATCGTGTGGACTATGTTGATAAAGTTTTAGAAACAACAGTGGAGATATTTAATAAGCTCAACCTTGAACAGTAAGTTAAACATTTTTATAAAAACCTTTGTAAAATTTTGTTGTCCCAGATTTGTTTTTCTTCCGCAGTTATTTTTTAAAATGTTAAGAGTTCATCTTGTTTTCTAAGCATCTGTTAGATTGACATGCCTGGTACTAAACAGCACAGAAAGCGGCAGCTAATTGCTTGGTTGTGTACAGTGATCAAGTAGTGACACTCGTAGACCATAGGCATCTTTAGAGACCCGTGTCTCCATTCAGACCCCTTTGTATATAAGGGTGAGTTAGTATTGCCATAAGTAGTCTCCCACAGATGAGTAAATTATGAAAAAATTAGGGATGCATGTATTTTTTTTGGGTTTTTTTTGCAATCATATGGACAGTAGCCTACTAGGTTCCTCAGTCCATGGAATTTTCCAGGCAAGAGTACTGGAGTGGGTTGCCATTTCCTTCTCCAGTGTATGTGTTTAAGATGTGAGAATTATATTGGTTTAAATGTTTCTCTGTTTTCAGCTTTGATTGTGATACCAGGCATAGTATGAATAGTCTGTTGTGTGCTTGCATCTTCCTCAGCTATGCTGCCCTAGTCCTGTTGCATCCTCTAGGGACCACTTGCACAGCTGTGATCTTGTTCTCTTTTCCCAGTAGTCCCTTTACTGCCCCATCCTCCCCTGCTTCTGAACATGAGTCAAGCTAGGCCCCTCCTCGCCCTGTATTATCATTTCATCTCACATAATCTTTCTGTTTTCCATCTCTCTTCCAGTGGTTTAGTTGCATCTGGAAGATTTTTTTTTCTTTTACCTCTTTTTCTTTTGTCACTCTCATTTTTTGTGTGAATCAAAAAACATTCCAGATCTTAAATAAATTTTGTATCTTTATCTTCCCCACTAAGTGAATTTTAAAGTAAAATTAGAATAAAGAATTTGAAGTCCCAACCTCTAAAGGTCTTATAAATGCCTGGATATTCCTCAGTCACCCTGGAATGTTCCTAATTTTATCCTGCTTTTCCTTATTCACCAACACCTGATGCAGAAGAAATAATTGATGTATTATGTTCTTGAATTGCTAGTTTTGTGTGGATTTTTCATCCTGAATATACAGTACTTATTGACTGCTCTAGAAACCTAACTACCACTTAAAATACTTCCCTTAGAAATACCGCATTTTAGACAGTCTTTTTTAACTCCAGGTATACAACCTGCTCTGGAGAAGGCAATGGCACCCCACTCCAGTACTCTTGCCTGGAGAATCCCAGGGATGGGGGAGCCTGGTGGGCTGCAGTCTATGGGGTGGCACAGAGTTGGACACGACTGAAGTGACTTAGAACCAGCAGCAGCAGCATACAACCTGTTCATGAATTGTAGACCAGCATAACCTATCGTATCTATAGGACTTTAATAGATGAATAAATGTGTGTGTGAAGGTGGACATCTGATAGACCTCTCTTGGAAGTCACTGGGGTATTTTGGGATGGTGTGATTCACTTCAGCCATCTCCTTTAATATGTAAATGAAAATTTTCAAATTTTTATGAATCAACTGCTGTTTGTGTATATAAGAGGTTAATTTATTCACTAAAGGACTGCTGTTTTTCTTTTGACAGTATTGCTACCAGTAGTGCAGTTTCAAAGGAGCTCACCAGACTTTTGAAGATTCCTGTTGACACTTACAACAATATTTTAACAGTCTTGAAATTAAAACATTTCCACCCACTCTTTGAGTATTTTGACTATGAGTCCAGAAAGAGCATGAGTTGTTACGTGCTTAGTAATGTTCTAGATTATAATACAGAAATTGTCTCTCAAGACCAGGTAAGAGAATACTGACATGCTATATATTAAGAAAACAGAGACAATGTAGTTATGGTTTTACACAATGAGATGGACACATGAGATGGGAGGGGAAGGTCATTTACTACTAAAAAATAGTTATAAGTAGCTATTCATTATATAAATAAGAAGATTGGAGATGTATAAAGAAGAAAATTTAAAATAACTATAATCCCACAGGAAGAGAATAACTGCTCTTAATCAACATTTGGTCTGTCTTTCTAGACTTTTATCTGTATGTGTACCAACATACATACACTTTCATAAAGAAAAAAAGGAATTAAGTTATTGATACTGTTTTGTAACTTTACGCAACTAAAAGCACTTTTGTCAGTGGCATCATGTGCTGATTGTTTCACCCTAGTCGGTTTCCATGTCTTCCATACTACAGGTGGATTCCATAATGAATTTGGTATCTACACTGATTCAGGATCAGCCAGATCAACCTGTAGAAGAACCTGACCCAGAGGACTTTGCCGATGAGCAGAGCCTTGTGGGCAGATTCATTCATCTTCTACGGTCTGAGGACCCTGATCAACAGTACTTGGTATGAAGTAACTCTTCTTATACCCCTTCAACAGCTTCTTGTGAAATCATATGTAGATGTGTCTCAAATAGTTTAATCCAGCTTGTGGTATTAAAAGGTTTCAAAAGAATTGAAACTGAGTAAGAGATTAACTGGACTTTTACTTTATGGTTAAATGCATTAATTGTAAACTTCTGGAGCTTATGAAGAACAAGTTGGTTGCTGTAATTTCTTCTGAAGACTTCTTAGGAATTGTAGAAAAGTCTATCTTCCTTCAGTTGGGTATCCGTCCATTAATCATTCCATGTTTATTTTCTTTCTGAACTGTTGCTTTTAGAATTGTTGAGTTGTTTTTCATAATAAACTTTTAAAGTATGAGCAACAACCTTTATATTCAGTTGTGTTATGTTTCCAAGGTTTGCACATAGAGGTTGTGTGTGTTTGCCACATTAAAAATGTGTGAAGACTTTAAAATTGCCTTTTGCTTAACCCCCTTTTCCTGGCAAAAAACAATCAGATGAGATTCTCCCTTTCTTTGTCGTTAGTCCTTAATAAACCTTTGTGAAATGAATAAAACATGTTGCCTGAGTAGGATATTGGTGACTGATACTGGATAATTTATGAAAGGAGGCACAGATAGTGGCTTAATTATTGTTTGGGCAAAGTTGTTTAGCTGTTGTTGGATACATGGGACTGTTAGTCTGTTGTAATGAAGAACACCTTAGTTTGAGGGTGAGCCCTGACTTCTTGTGTTGACTTTGTCATTTGTACTCCTTCATAACCATTGTGAAAAAGAAGCTGATTTCTGTCTGTAGTGTAATAGTCTTTGACTTGGGTTAGTGTCAAGCAGTCTGTGCACTGCGTGTGATCTGACCTAGTGACTGGCCTGCTTGTTCAAATGTTTTAACTGATTGCCTTTTATTTCTGTGTCATGCACATACATAGCCTATGTGGGTTTTCATTTCTCATTGCAAATCAAAGTAGAAAGTGTGCTTTCCACCTGTGACCAGTTGTTTATGCCATGTAAAGAAACACCTTTAAAGTGAGGATCGTTACCTTTGACTTTCTTAAGGGGGAATGCATTCTCTTCCTATCCATCTACCATTATCAAAGAAATTTACAAAACTTGAATATGTCACACACTGTGTCTCCACGTAGTAAAAAGTATTTCATGAATTCTTGTGGTTTTTCTGAAACAACCAGTTGTTTCCTAATGGCTCTTTAAAGTTTATTACCATTTTCATGACTTAAATGGTCTTAATATTTTCCTGAAGTAAGAGGCATGATATACCAGCAATATGCATATTTTTTATATTATAATAGTAGCCAGTATTTTGAGTACATGCAATGTGTTAGTACTGATAACACTGTACATCTGTTATTTGGTCTTCCCAACAACCTGAGAGTGAAAATTATAGTTAAGAGAAGGTAAATGGTAATTTTCCCAGGGTCACACAAATAGTAAGTGTTAGAATCTACGTTTAAATGTGTCTATCTTCAGAGCCTGTGCTCTTTATCAACACAGCATACTTTTTACATGTGTATGTGAAAATATATTTAACTCTGTATCTGCCCCTGAGAAGCTCTGTAAGTTAGGACAAGTTATACAACCTCGCTGAACCTCAAGCTTTCCCCCATTTGTGAGATGGGCTTCCCGGGTGGCTCAGACAGTAAAGAATCTGCCTGCAATGCAGGAAACGCGGATTCGATCCCTGGGTCACGAGAATCCCCTGGAGTAGGGAATGGCGATCCATCCAGTATTCTTGTCTGGAGGATTCCATGGGCAGAGGAGCTTGGCGAGCATCTGTCTCTTGGGCGATGGTGATGACTTGGCAAGAAAAGAAATGTAAGAGTATACCATAAAAACTGTATTCAAAAAACGGTAGCAATCATCATGATTAGAGCTCTCATTTAATTTTATAAATAATTATAGTGTCTATAATTACACAAAAGATTAATGGGTTTTGTCTCTTTGTTTTGGTCAGATTTTAAACACAGCACGAAAACATTTTGGAGCTGGTGGAAATCAACGGATTCGCTTCACGCTGCCACCTTTGGTATTTGCAGCTTACCAGCTGGCTTTTCGCTACAAGGAGAATTCTAAAGTGGTGGGTTTACTTTTAAGTATGTCACTAATTTTTTCCTCTGTGTGTATATTTTACTTTATTATGCTAGAAAATTTCAAACATGTACAAATAGAAAATGGTGTAATAAAATCCCAGTTTCAATAACTCAATTCATTACTAGTCCTGTGTTAAGTATTACTTATAGTGATGTTGATAGATTACATACTAGTTGAGGAATCACATTAAAAAAACACTTAGAAATGAAAGATTCAAACAGTTTAAATGATGCTGAAGTTTTTCCGGTGTCTAAAGATCACTTGGGAGACATTGATAAGTTTTTCACAGTGACTGAAAATGCTTTACTTTTTCAAGAATGATTTTATTTTCTTGGAGTCTTTATAAAGTACAAGTTCTGAAGTGAGGCAGTAGTCTCGTTCAGAGGTTGCAGTACATAACAAGTAAGATCTAATAGTGGAGAAACAATAATTAATAGAGAAACAAGGTACATTCAGTAGACCTACCAGCATGACGTAGCATGCCTTTGGCCAGTTTTTATAAGGCCGGCCTGTCATGTAATTCCTTTTTTCCCAATACTTTATGGATACATGTTTGGAAATGTAACAATAAAGAAACCAACTAGCACATTACTATCTGCCATACACTGTGCCAAGGACTATAAACTTGGATTATTGCATTTATTCCTTGTAAAATTCTGTGACTGTTACCCTCTTTTAAAGATGGAAAGAATCAATTGCTTTAACATGAAATTTGTATGGTCAAACATGGATAAAATATTTAACCTCACTGGTAATTCTAATAGTGAACTTATTTAAAAATTAAACTGGTAAAGAAAAAAGAAAAATGTTCAGCAATGGCAATGGTGTGATGTGAATTCATTCTCATCTAGTAATGGTGGGAATGTGAATTACTGCAGTGTTTCTAGAAAACTCTGGCAGTATGTAACTACAGCCTTAATAAACCCAATATTTCCACTTCTAAAAATTTATACTAAGGAACAAATTAAGGACTCAATAATCCTTTGTGTTTATAGACCATTTGTTATATTACATTTATTTCCAAAAGAAAATAAATTATGCTGTATCCTTTTTATGGGACATTTTCTAGTGATTAAAATGATTTTAAATAATTTTAATATCATGAGGAAAATCATGATAAAATAAGTGGAAGAAAAGAAGTTGAATACAAATTACATGCAGCACTGAGCCCAGTTTAACTCTTCTCAGTAAGTACTTCAAAGCAGAAAACAAAACCATACCCAGAGGATCCCAGTTACATAATATTTGCATAGGAAAAAGAAAGGAAGACATTAACATCAGAATGCAATTAGTGATTATTGCTGGGTGGTAGATTTAGGGATGGTTTTTAAGAATTTTAAAAAAATTCTTTTATGTATTTTCCAAATTTTGTCCAATTTGGGAGTATGTTGCTTTTTCTGATAGGGAAAAAAAAAACCAAATATATAAAAATTGCAAAGCGAGTGACCTCAAATGGTTGTTTTGAGAAGGCATCCTGCTTGATTTACTTGTGGACTCCACAGAAGAGACAGGAAGATAGTAGGAAAACTGTGAACTCAGCTTTTACCACTTTTCCTATTTGTTCTATAAAAGTTTTATTTAAAATGAATATTCTTAAGTTAATCTTGACTTTAAGGTAATTTAAATTATTTTTTCTTTTTTTTAGGATGACAAATGGGAAAAGAAATGCCAGAAGATTTTTTCATTTGCTCACCAGACTATCAGTGCTTTGATCAAAGCAGAGCTGGCAGAATTACCGTTAAGACTTTTTCTTCAGGGGGCTCTAGCTGCTGGAGAAATTGGTTTTGAAAATCATGAAACAGTAGCATATGAATTTATGTCCCAGGTGATGATCTGCTCTCTTTCTAGGATGAATCTGTTTGCTCTGTTCAGTCACTTGTTATGTTAATGATGTTAAGTTATGCTATGTTATGTTTTATGTTAATGATTGTGGTGCACATGGATTTACTCTTAAAATTAAGCACCCCTTTCCCACCGTCTTGATAGGAAATACTGTGCTTCTTAATACTGTCATTTTATTGACTGGTTTGGAGCAGAAAAATTGATCAGAATTACTGGACACTGCTTCCCTGGTGGCCCACACGGTAGAGTCTGCCTGCAGTGTGGGAGACCTGAGTTTGATCCCTGGAGAAGGAAATGGCAACCCATTCCAGTATTCTTGCCTGAAGAATCCCATGGACGGAGGAGCCTGATGGGCCACAGTCCAACCACAAAGGGTTGGACACGACTGAGAAACTAATCCTTTCATACTTTCAATGAGCTTGAGGAGTTTCAAGCGTGTCATGGTAAAACTTTCATGAGGAAAAAAAAAATCCCTTTGTTAATTCAGTTTGGAATCTCTGGATTAAAAGTTAAAGTAAGTTTCTTTGTTGCAGCTTGTCAGCATCTTTGTTTTGAGGCTCTCCAAGCAAGGGCTCATGTATATTCTAATCTGAACTACTCACAGGATGAGGCTTTGATGGAAAGTAACTTTGGAAAATGCTCTAATACACAGTTAGTCTCTAAAGGTCATTTCTGCTTTGTGTGCACCAGGCATTTTCTCTGTACGAAGATGAAATCAGTGATTCCAAAGCACAACTGGCTGCCATCACCTTGATCATTGGTACTTTTGAGAGGATGAAGTGCTTCAGTGAAGAAAACCATGAACCCTTGAGGACTCAGTGTGCTCTTGCTGCATCCAAACTTCTGAAGAAGCCTGATCAGGGCCGAGCTGTGAGCACCTGTGCACATCTCTTCTGGTCTGGCAGAAACACAGACAGAAACGGAGAGGAGGTAAGATGGGAGGTCATTCCTGACCAGCAGTGTTACAGGGGAGAGGATCATTGATAGGGAATGGCTGCTGTGGCTGTGTGCCTTGGAGGTGAAATAGGTAGAGTGCTTAGACACCTGACAGGAAATTTCTTTGTTTTGTTAAATGAAATGAACCGTAATGTATAGAGAGTTACATCCTGTGGTGAAGCCTCCACTTTGAGGATTTTGCAACATAACAAGTTTGTACCACTTCCTTTTAAAAATACACAAAATAAATATAAAACATTTAACATATAAATATATAAAACAATATATTTGTTTTAAAATATTGCTGTGTACTTTAAAAACTGAAGAGGATTTAAATTTGTGTCCTTTTAAAATATGAAAGAGCCATATTAGTGTGTTTATTTCTTTGTGTGAAATGGGACATTGGTAATTCATTTCTCTCTTTAGTATTTTTTCTTTAATACTCTTCACTGCCTTTTTTCTAGCTGCATGGAGGCAAAAGGGTAATGGAATGCCTAAAGAAAGCTCTGAAAATAGCAAATCAGTGCATGGACCCCTCTCTACAAGTGCAACTTTTTATAGAAATCCTGAACAGATATATCTATTTTTATGAAAAGGAAAATGATGCGGTAAGTGAATAGTAAATTGTTAGTGAAATAATATTTTCTTTTCCTATTCTTAGGTTTGACACATACAAAAGTTTATTATTTTGATACTTTCTTTTTTTGTTTACAAGGGTCAGAGTTTGGAGAATCCACTTAGTTGGTCTCTTTCATTCTCTAAAGTTCTCTGTCTATATGGATGGCATCTAAGAGAAGAGCTCACTATGTGCAAGAAAATTCTTATCTCTTTTGCTTATGAATATTTTATAAAAATAGTTCAGTCGCTCAGTCATGTTCAGCTCTTTGCAGTCCCATGGACTGCAGCATGCCAGGCTTTCCTGTCCATCTCCAACTCCTGGAGTTTACTCAGAACCCATGTCCATTGAGCCAGTGATGCCATCCAACCATCTCATCCTGTGTCATCCCCTTCTCTTCCTGCCTTCAATCTTTCCCAACATCAGGGTCTTTTCTAATGAGTCAGTTCTTCGCATCAGGGGACTTTCAGGAGTCTTCTCCAACACCACAGTTCAAAAGCATCAATTCTTTGGCACTCAGCTTTCTTTATAGTCCATCACATCCATACACAACTACTGGAAAAACCATAGCTTTGACTAGACAGACCTTTGTTGGCAAAGTAATGTCTATGCTTTTTAATGTGCTGTCTAGGTTGGTCATAACTTTTCTTCCAAGGAGCAAGTGTCTTTTAATTTCATGGCTGCAGTCACCATCTGCAGTGATTTTGGAGCCCCCAAAATAAAGTCTGTCACTGTTTCCCCATCTATTTCCCATGAAGTGATGGGACCAGATGCCATGATCTTCGTTTTCTGAATGTTGAGCTTTAAGCCAACTTTTTCACTCTCCTCTTTCACTTTCATCAAGAGGCTCTTTATTTCTTCTTCCCTTCCTGCCATAAGGGTGGTGTCATCTGCATATCTGAGGTTATTGATATTTTTCCTGGCAATCTTCATTCCAGCTTGTGCTTCTTCCAGCCCAGCATTTCTCATGATGTACTCTGCATATAAGTTAAATAAGCAGGGTGACAATATACAGCCTTAAGTTACTCCTTTCCCGATTTGGAACCAGTCACTCTGTTTAAAAAATGAAGAAGAATTTACAAATGCTGAATAGTATTTATCACAAGTATAGAGTGATTCTCAAATGAAGGATTGATCAATATTTATAGGTTAAATAAAATTTTGCTTTTGTTCTTTTATTGGTTTATGAAGTTCTTTTTTTCCATTAAGTGTTTTTTGTTTGTTTGTTGATGTTTTAGATAAATAGCCAATAGTTTTTCCTGAAGCCAGGGATCATGTTCTCACATCTCTCTTTTTTTTTTTTTTTTCATAATTAGTCTGGTAACTTCTAAGGGTAACAAAAGCTCTTCAGGGTGTTCGTATTAAATTACATTATCTTTTATGGTACATACTTGATTGTGAAATTATATGTATTCTTTTATAGGTCACTATTCAGGTTTTGAATCAGCTTATCCAGAAGATTCGAGAAGACCTCCCAAATCTTGAATCCAGTGAAGAAACAGAGCAGATTAACAAACATTTTCATAACACACTGGAGCATTTGCGCTTGAGGCGGGAATCACCAGAATCTGAAGGGCCAATTTATGAGGGTCTCATCCTTTAAAAAGGAGTCAGGCTCACCATCCTCCTTTCCATACACATCCAGTAAGGGTTTTATTATACTAGGCTTCCCTTCCATAGATTGTGCCTTTCAGAAATGCTGAGGTAGGTTTCCCGTTTCTTACCTGTGGTGTGTTTTACCCAGCACCTCCGGACACTCACCTTCAAGACCTTAATAAAATTATTCACTTCATAAGTGTTCAGGTCTGTCTGCTCATCCTAAGTAGCATGATTGATCTGCTATTTAAAATTCCTGTGATCTGTTTAAAAGAAACGAAAAAAGCCAAAAAACCCCCACTTATCTCTGTTACTAATGAAGTGCCCCTTCCGTTTTTTTCTGTTTTGTTTCACTGTTGAGTGTATAATTTCCTTCATTCCTTGGAAGTACTAACCTGAAAGTATCTTTGTTCTGAAATTAATTTAGAGGAAAGGAATACTGTATGTGAAATTCAGCTTGGGCCTCTCCCAAAATGCAAGATCAGGCCATGTGATATTTCAGGCCATATTTTCCCTAAAATTAGAGAATATTAATGCATGTTTGAGGATTTTAAAGCACCATGGTCTAAACCAGAAGCTATATTTTGCATATTTGGACTCAGCCATCCATTAAGAACTTATGTTGTGTTCTGGACATATTTATCAAAATAATTTTGTTCTAAATAGTATAAAATAGAAAATTCGTGATCTATATAATTTATGTATAACCTTCATTGTTGTAAATTTAGGGGGAAATGCATCATACAGTTATGATTTTTTTTCACCGGTGAAACAATAAAGTTGCTATTAACAATTTTGGACCTTTTTCCTTTCATGCTATCTATTTTAAATTTATTTATTTTTTAACTGAAGGAGAATTGCTTTATAGAATTTTGTTGTTTTCTGTCAAACATAGACATGAATCAGCCGTAGGTGTCCCCTGCTTCTTGAACTTCCCTCCCATCTCCCTCCCCCATCCCACCCCTCTAGGTTGATACAGAGCCCCTGTTTGAGTTCCCTGAGACATACAGCAAATTCCCATTGGCTGTCTATTTTGATTCATAAGAGGAACTAGTGGAGTGCATTTGCAGTTTAATGTACATTGTTGTTAACCAGTGAGTGGGTGCTAGGTGCGTTTTATTTCCGGCAATAGTCAACTCTTCCCCAGCTGTACTATGCCACTCCAGGTAGCCTCCTTGAAATGGGTGAAGAGCTACCCTCCTGTGAAGAAAGCTAATGGTCTGTTACTGGTATTCTTTCATGTATGAAAGCAAACATCTTGAACATCTCCCAGGACACATATACATCATACAGGTAATTCACTTAACATCCATGTGTGCAACAGCACTGTGTTACACTGAACTTCCTCTTCCAGCTTTTAAGTACACACTGTAACTATGTACTCATTCAGTGTTTTTACTCTTGACCTATTAATTCAGTCCCCACTGTAGTTCCTGTAGGTGGCACTGAGTCACAGTGGTTAAGAGCAGAGGCTTTGTCTGGAGTCAGGTGGCTTGAATTCAAGACCCAGTACCATTTAGCTAGCTTTTGTCCTGGGCAATGAACTTAACCTCTGTGGCCTCAGTTTCTTCATGTGTAAACTGGGACACTTGTACCACAGAGGTGGCATGACCCTATGTATTAATACATCAAGCTCATATAAAGTTCTTAGTGTCTGACTTAAGCCCTCAGTTGTTGTATATCATTATCACTGGGTATAAAAATATCTGTATCAAAGCATGGAATAAAATTTACTGATCTTTTCTGCCCTCGTATCTTTGACATTTGGGAAAAGTTCTGAGATGGTGAGAGAGAACTAGAGAATTAAAAGTTCTCTGAAGATTTGGGAGATGGATATTTCCCCTCAGCTGGGCTGCCATTCTGTAGAGCTTTTCAGAGTAAATCACCGAAAGAGAACACCCACTCTTCACATGGGTCAATGAAGAATGTTTAATACTGGTAATTCGGTGACTTTAACCATATTTGCAATGTACACAAAGCCTTAATTCAGGGTAAAGGAAACCTAATCTCCTGCTGGGAGCCACCAAGGGAGATGCCACCCATGACAAAGGTCATGCGGAGAAGACCTGATAGGCAAAGGCGGATCAGGGTTCGAGGGGCTCCCAAGACCTCGAGCATCTACCCCAAACCAGAATCTGTCTGTCTTACTATTTTGTGCCTTTCACCAACTCTTCTGACATTAACAGGGGGCTATCCCCGACCACCTTTCTCTGGAGAAAATCAAACTTAGGGCTCTAGCTAATAAGTCTCTTGGACATGAAAGGAATATTTCAATTCAAACTCCCTCTGTTGGCATTCTAGCTTGCTTGGCAGGTTTATGCAGACTCTTGCAGCTATGCATATGATTGTTCACAGCCTCCCAACTGTGAGAGGCATGGGAAGCCTAAAAATATAGAGCCTTTTGAAAAGTTAAAAAGTAAGAATAGTGCTGGTGTAGGATTTCATTGTTGAGCCAATGCTTGCTGCTAAGTTCCCATATCTCTTATCCACCGTGCACCTGGGAGTGCATTAGTTAACATAGTTGGAATTTAAGAAAAACAAGCAGTAACCTTGGAATTAACCATATCAGACCTTTGAGCTAATTGGTTCTTTCTTTCTTGTAACTCACTGCACCTTTGCTCCGTGAGAAATGTAACTCTGTTCAATACTTTCTGAGGCTGACATAGATTAGAAATATTTTTTAAAAAAAACCAACACTTGGAGGGAAAATAAGTTGAGCAGCCTTTATCAAAAGAGGGTCATAAAATGTCCACAGGCCTCCAAGGCCAGAAGATAATGTACACAACATTGTTTATGGGAAAGGTATGCAGAAAATATCCTGGTTTCGATAAGGACAAAACAGATGTAATGTTTGGGCTGACTCTGTATGACCTTGCATCTTTCATTTCTCTCTATGTACAAGTCAAGGTATAAAAGTCCCTTTTGAAAATAAAGTGACGGACCAGGACCAGGACCAGTTCCACAAAAGCCTGGTTCCCCCGTGTCTTTCTTTCTTTTTCTCTCTTACTCTCTTTTTCAGGCTGATCCCTTGAAGCATAGAGGCTCTCTGCATTCACTTATCTGCCTGGGCTTCTAAGACCAGAACGGGAAGGCACGCTGCGTCTTCACTCCCTTGGGAGACTGGGAGGGCGCCTGCGGCCTACGTGAACAGAGAAAGTCCCTTGTCTTGGGGCTTTATTGGCTTTCCGTGTAAACCAAGGAATATCAGCCTCTTTGTCTCCTCCATTTTCTTATCTGCAACATTCTTTTTTTATCTCTCTAAATCATTCATTCGCCAACACCGTCACACTCCGGATACCCTGGATCCAACCGGGGCAAGACCCCGGTAATCTCCAACGGAGGATCCAAGCAATACGTACTCTGAGCTTCTGGAAATTTAGAAAATGCCACTTTAGGCCATGTTGGTACTTGGGAAATGATTTTGGTTAAATATTCTGAATATAAGAAGCAGTACTAGGGATAGGAGGCAAGGATGAACAGTGACAAAAGGGGTGGATCTTATCTAGCTGTACTTCAGTCACTTGAAGACATTAAAAAAATAATAACAATAGATGTAAAAGACCCAGGCCACTCTCCACAGCCATGAAATATAACTCTTTTTTTTTTTTTTTTTTAAAAAAAAAGCTTCCCAAGTGGTTTCAGACTGCAGCTGAAACTAAAACATTGTGTGGAGCTCACAGAATCTACTTATGAGAAGAGGCCAAACCTTGCTATTTTCTAATCAAAACTGAACATAGATTACTTGTACAAAAGATGAATCATGATGAAAGGAATCAAAGGAAAGTTACTCTTTTCACTTCCGTTTTTTTCCCCTTCTCATTTAAGATGAGTCTCTGCCCCTGCTGATTACTTTCTTTGGGTCTTATTCCCAGGTACATAATGCTGGCAAGAAACCTTAGTTTTTACATATCTTACAAGAGGGTGACAACCAAATGAACTAGTAGTTCAAAGTCCATAGGGCTTTCAACCTCCCAATTTTCTGATAAGAGAAATGACTCACAGAGGTGCTGTGATGGTCTGTGGACACTCAATGTGTGAGTGGCTAAATCAAGAGTGGAACCAGGTCTTCTGACTCCTGAGCCAGCATAAAAGGTACTCCTGTGAGTGGTCACTAGTGATTGCCCAAGAAAACCCTGTTCTGCAGCTGTCAGCCCTGGAAATGCAGAGGTAATCCCTTATTCAGAAGCAAAGACCCTTCCCACCCAGCACTGTCCTGAGGGAGGCAGCCATGAACTCTTGACTAGGGAAGGCGAGAAACCACTTGGCACCCACATCACATTTCCAGTGGGCTGGAATTTGAATCTTACCTCTCGCTGAGGTTATATTACCCAGAAAATAGATCTAGTGCTGTCCAGATCAGGCACTGGGAATACATCAAACAAGACAGGCCTCTGTCCCCTTAGAACCTGGTTTCTAAGAGGAGGCACACGCACAGATCCAGAATACAGTGTCAAGTGGTGGTAAGCACGAGTATCACAGGGAAGAGGGGCTGGAGAGGGCCAGGGCTGTTCCATGACATGGGTGACGCAAGGAAGGCCTCTGGAGGGGATGACAATTGAACAGAGGCCTGGAGAAACTCAGGGTGAGCCTATACATAGAACACTGGGTGGAGAGATAAAGGCACCTTAATAGGACTTGAGAGTTGCATCCCATTCTGAACCATATCCTCCTTCATGGGTCACAGCCTTCTCATGGTGAAGGGACTCGCGGAACTCAGTGAAGCCATGCCGTACAGGGCCATCCAAGATGGACAGGTCACAGTGGATGGTTCTGACAACATGGTCCATGGGAGGAGGAAACTGTGACCCACTCCAGTATTCTTGCCTCAAGAACCCTATGAATAGAATGAAAAGGCAAATGGACATCACCAGGTGGTCAATACCAAAATCAGATTGATTATATTCTTTGCAGCTGAAAATGGAGAAGCTGTATACAGTCAGCAAAAAAATGCCTAGAGCTGACTGTGGCTCAGATCATGAGCTCCCTATTGTAAAATTCAGACTTAAATTGAAAAAAGCAGGGAAAACCACCAGGCAATTCAGGTAAGACCTAAATCAAATCCCTTATGGTTATGCAGTGGAGATAGCAAATAGATTCAAGGGATTATATCTGGTAGACAGAATGTCTGAAGGAAGAACAGATGTGTAATATTTTACAGGAGGCAGTGACCAAAACAACCCCAAAGAAAAAGAATTGTAAGAAGGCAAAGGGATGGTCTGTGGAGGCTTTACAAATATCTGAGAAAAAGAAGAGAACTGAAAGACAAAGGAGAAAGGAAAAGATTTACCCAACTGAATGCAGGGTTCCAGAGAGTAGCAAGGAGAGATAAGAAAGCCTTCTTAAGTGAACAATGCAAAGAAAGAGAGGAGTACAATAAAATGGGAAGATAAGAGATCCCCTCAAGAAAATTGGAGAAATCAAGGGACCGTTTCATGCAAAGATGAGCACAATAAAGGACAGAAAATGCAAGGACCTAACAGAAGCAGAGAGATTAAAAAGAGCAAGAATACACAGAAGAACTATACAAAAAAGGTACTTACTTGGTGGCTCAGATGGTAAAGAATCTGCCTTCAATGCAGGAGATGCGGGTTTGATTCCTGGGTTGGGAAGATCCCCTGGAGAAGGAAATGCTACTCACTCCAGTATACTTGTCTGGAGAATTCCATGGACAGAGGAGCCTGGCACGCTGCAATCCGTGGGGTTGCAGAGAGTCAGATATGACTGAACAACTAACACTCAGTTCAGTTCAGTTCAGTCGCTCAGTCGTGTCCAACTCTTTGCGACCCCATGAATCACAGCACACCAGGCCTCCTTGTCCATCACCAACTCCTGGAGTTCACTCGAACCCATGTCCATCAAGTCGGTGATGCCATCCTATATAAAAAAGGTCTTAATGAACTAGATAACCATGATGGTGTGATCACTCACCTAAAACCAGACATCCTGGAGTGTGAAGTCAAATGGGCCTTAGGAAGCATTACTACAAGCAAAGCTAGTGGAGGTAATGGAATTCCAGCTGAACTATTGAAAATCCTAAAAGATAATGCTGTGAAAGTGCTGCACTCAATATGTCAGAAGATTTGCAAAACAGCAGTGGCCACAGGACTAGAAAAGGTTAGTTTTCATTCCAATCCCAAAGAAGAGCAATGCCAAAGGATATTCAAACTAATGTACAGTTGCACTCATTTCACATGCTAGCAAATTAATGCTCAAAATCCTTCAAGTTAGGCTTCAGCAGTACATGAACCAAGAACTTCCAGATGTACAAGCTGGATTTTAGAAAAAGCAGAGGAACCAGAGATCAAATTGCAAACATTCATTGGATCATAGAGAAGCAAGGGAATTCAAGAAAGACATCTATTTCTGCTTCATTGACTATGCTAAAGTTTTGTGTGGATCACAATGAACTGTGGAAAGTTCTTAAAGAGATGGGAATACCAGACCACCATACTCGTCTGCAGAGAAACCTGTATATAAGTCAAGAAGCAGTAGTTAAAACCTTAAATGGAACAACTAACTAGTTCAAAATTGGGAAAGGAGTATGTCAAGTCTATATGTTGTCATTCTGTTTAACTTATATGCAGAGTACATTATGTGAAATGCCAGGCTGGATGAATCACAGACTGGAATCAAGATTGCCGGGAGAAATATCAACAACTTTGAATATGAAGATGATACCACTCTAATGGCAGAAAGAGAAGAGGAACTAAAGAGCCTCTTGATGTGAGAGAAGAGAGTGAAAAAAACTGGCCTAAGACTCAACATTCTAAAAACCAAGATCATGGCATCTGGTCCCATCACTTCATGGGAAATAGAAAGGAAAAAAATGGAAGTAGTGACATTTTATTTTCCTGGGCTCCAAAGTCACTGCTCATGGTGACTGCAGCCATGAAATTAAAAGACGCTTGCTCTTTGAAGAAAAGCTATGAAAAACCTAGGCAGCACATTAAAAAGCAGAGACATTACTTTGCCGACAAAGGTCCATATAATCAAAGCTATGGTTTTTCCAGTAGTCATGTATGGATGTGAGAGTTGGACCAGGAAGAAGCCTGAGTGTCAATGAATTAACGCTTTCCAACTGTGATGCTGGAGAAGACTCTTGAGGGTCCCTTGGACTGCAAGGAGATCCAACCAGTCCATCCTAAAGGATATCATCCCTGGATATTCACTGGAAGGACTGATGCTGAAGCTGAAGCTCCAATACTTTGGTCACATGATGCAAACCACTGACTCATTAGAAAAGACCCTGATGCTGGGAAAGATTGAAGGCAAAAGGAGAAGGGGACGGCAGAGGTAGTGAGATAGTTAGATAGCATCACTGACGCAATGGATATGAATGAACAGTCTCTGGGAGATAATGAAGGACAGGCATGCTGCAATCCATGGGGTTGCAAAGAGGACTTAGCGACTGGACAGGACTTAGTGACTGGACAAGACTTACTGACTGAACAACAACAATCCTAGGCCATCCTAGACCATCTTGTCTCCAGCTGACCTGCCTGCTGACCACAGATGCATGAGAAAGCTCATCAGCAATCAATCAGACTGAATCAGACCAGAAGAACTGTGCAGCTGACCTCTTTAGGTCACTAAGTTTTAGGATAGTTTGTTTCATAGTAATAGATATTGATACCCATCCATTCAATGAAATATCTTGGAGCAATTTGAAAGAATGAAGGGAACATATGCATATTGGTACAATAACATGGAAAGCTTGCTGACACAAATTAATATTTAAAAAAACAAAGCGTGTAATTCTACAAGCTAACCTATAGCCCTCTAACGATTTCCTCCATTTCTGCATGCTAGCCTTTGTTGATTTCTATTGTAGCCAGATAACTCTATACGTTGATGTCCTTGTTAAAATAAGTTTTAAAACGCCCATGTTAAACAGGTTTATTTCAGGATTGTCAGTGAATCCTTCAGAATGGGTAGTGTATGCAGCTGCCCTATTGTTATTTGACATTAATACCCCCTTCCCACTGAGAGAGTCAATTCCTAGGCAGGTTGGTAAGAAGTCCAGGGGTCCCGGAGGAGATAGGGGTCTGGAATTCTCAAGGAGGAAAGGACAAATGTCTTTTTCTCCTCTGCATTCCTTAGTCACATAAAATGTTTTTTCTTTAAGCCCAGAACTGATGACTACACAACAAACAATTCAGTTTTAAGGGTTATAAAACAACAACGTATCCTGCTTGAGGACAGTTTCACCTTCCTGAAAACTTTCTGGCTAATCCTGTTATCTTAAAATGTAAATTATGGGAGTGGGTCTAGTAAGATCTTTACAACCTTGAGACAGTCTTTTGATTTATGGTTTTTCCAGTGGTCATGTATGGATGTGAGAGTTGGACTGTGAAGAAGGCAGAGCGCCAAAGAATTGATGCACTTGAACTGTGGTGTTGGAGAAGACTCTTGAGAGTCCCTTGGACTGCAAGGAGATCCAACCAGTCCATTCTGAAGGAGATCAGCCCTGGGATTTCTTTGGAAGGAATGATGCTGAAGCTGAAACTCCAGTACTTTGGCCACCTCATGCGAAGAGTTGACTCATTGGCAAAGACTCTGATGCTGGGAGGGATTGGGGGCAGGAGGAGAAGGGGACGACAGAGGATGAGATGGTTGGATGGCATCACTGACTCAGTGGATGTGAGTCTGAGTGAACTCCGGGAGTTGGTGATGGACAGGGAGGCCTGGCGTGCTGTGATTCATGGGGTCGCAAAGAGTCGGACACAACTGAGTGACTGAACTGAACTGAACTGAACTGAATAAATATAACTCCCTTGCTAACACTAGCAAGGGGACACTTTCCACCCCCCTTCCGATGTCTATGTAGAAGCTTTCTCTGTCCCTTTGTATACTTTAATAAAACTCTGCTATACAAAAGCTCTTGAGTGATCAAGACTGGTCCCTGGTCCTGAAGTTAAATCTTCTTCTTCAGAGATCACAGAATTTCTTTTGCATAGAATTGGACACCGTTCACCACCTTGCCTTTACATCCCTAGAGAGTAATGGTGCATACAATACACTTTGGGAAATGCTGTTCTGTTTGTTGTGATAACTAGCTCTATGGATTCTGCCATGTTTCTCTGCCACTTTGCTGGAAGGCTTTCTGATTTGTGTATTGTGCTGTGTCATGTGTCTTATTCTTGTCAAATTCATTCCCCAAAACTCATTATAATAAAAGTAAGTAGCAAATAGTCTCTGCTTTGAAAAACATTCCCCTGGCTTCCCCCATCAGTATTAGCCTTTATATGCACACGCAATTGTTACTTTGTCCAGTGTGCACATATCAGGTCAAAGTGATCTATTTCAGAAAATTGGACTTACTTAAACTATCTTGATGAAAGGATTGTACTTGGGGCATTGGAAGAGAAGTGATCCTCTCTTGGAGAGATGAGGACTCACAGCACTGGGCTTAGAGGTATAAGTCCTGGATTGAAATCCAGACTCTGAAAGAAATCAAAGATGACACAAACGACTGGACAGTTATACCATGTTCTTGGATTGAAAGAATCAATATTGTGAAAATGACAAGAATCAATATTGTGAAAGCAATCTACGTATTCAATGAATCTTTGGCAAATTACCAAGGGCATTTTTCACAGAATTAAAACAAAACGTTTTACATTTTGTATGGAAACACAAAAGACTCCAAACAGCAAAAATAATCTTGAGAAAGAAAAATGGAGCTGGAGGAATCAGACTCCCCAGCCTTAGACTATACTACAAAGCTACAGTAATCAAAACAGTACATACTGGCACAAAAAACAGAAATATAGATCAAAGGAACAGGATAGCCAATCCAAAGACAAACTTATGTGCCTATGGCCACCTAAAGGAGGCAAGAATATACCACAGAGAAAAAGCAGTCTATTCAATAAGTGGTGCTGGAAAAACTGGATAGATACATGTAAAAGAATAAAAACAGGACACTCTTTAACACAAAAAAGAAAAAACTCAAAATGGATTAAAGAATTAAATGTAAGGCCAGATACTATAAAACATTTAGAGGAAAATATATGCAGAACACTGATAGATTGCTGCAAGGTTTCAACCCACCACCCAGAGTAATGAAAATAAAAACAAAAGTAAACAAACGAGACCTAATTAAACTTAAAAGCTTTTGCACAGCAACAGAAATGATAAACAAAATGTAAAGACAATCCTCAGAATGGGAAACAATACTTGCAAATGAAGCCACAGACAAGGGATTAATCTCCAAAATGTATAAACAGCACATGCACCTGAATATCAAAAAACAAACAACCCACACAAAAAATGGGTGGAAGACCTAAAAAGACATTTCTCCAAAGAAGATTCGATGGCCACCAAACACATGACAAGATGCTCAACATCACTAATTATCAGAGAAATGCAAATCAAAACTACAATGAGGTATCACCTCACACTAGCCAGAATGGCCATCTTCAAAAAAATCTACAAACAATAAATGCTAGAGTGGGTATGGAAAAAAGGGAACCTTCCTACACTATTGGTGGGAATGTAAATTGGTACAGCCACTATAGAGAACAGTATGGAGGTTTCTTTAAAAACTAAAAATAGGGCTATTGTATGATCCAGCAATCCCACTCCTAGGTATCTATCCAGTTCAGTTCAGCTCAGTTCAGTCGCTCAGTCGTGTCCGACTCTTTGCGACCCCATGAACTGCATGCAGCACACCAGGCCTCCCTGTCTGTCACCAACTCCCGGAGTTCACCCAAACCCACGTCCATTGAGTCAGTGATGTCATCCAGCCATCTCATCCTCTGTCGTCCCCTTCTCCTCCTGCCCCCAATCCCTCCCAGCATCAGAGTCTTTTCCTATGAGTCAGCTCTTCACATCAGGTGGCCAAAGTATTGGAGTTTCAGCTTCAAAATCAGTCCTACTAATGAACACCCAGGACTGATCTCCTTTAAGATGGACTGGCTGGATCTCCTTGCAGTCCAAGGGACTCTCAAGAGTCTTCTCCAACACCACAGTTCAAAAGCATCAATTCTTTGGCGCTCAGCTTTCTTCACAGTCCAACTCTCACATCCATACATGACCACTGGAAAAACCATAGCATATATCCAGAGAAAACCACAATTTGAAAGGATGCATGCACTTTGACGTTCACTGCAACACTATTTACAATAGCCAGAACATGAAAGCAACCTAAATGTCCATCAACGGAGGAACAGATAAAGAAGGTGTGGTGTATATATATACAATGGAATATTACTCAGCCATAAAAAGGGATGAAATAATGCTATTTACAGGGACATGGATGGTCCTAGAGACTGTATAAAGAGTGAAGTAAGTCAGAAAGTGAAAAACAAATATCATATAATATTGCTTACAGACAAACTTATTTGCAAAAGAGAGAGTCTCAGATGTAAAGAAAAAACTTATGGTTACCAAGTGGGGAAAGGGGGCATGGGATAAATTGGGAAATTGGGACTGACATATATACACTAGCATGTGTAAAATAGATAACTAATGAAAACCTACAGTATAGCTCAGGGAACTCTATTCAGTGCTCTGTGGTGATCTAAATGGGAGGGACATCTTTTAAAAAGTGGATATATGTATTCATGTAACTGATTCACTTTGCTGCATGGCAGAAGCTAATACAAAATTGTAAAGCAGCTATATTCCAATAAAAATTAAAAATAAGAAATCCAGACATTGGTATGAAGTCACTGGATTCTGGGTGGTTGCTGAGCCCCAGTTTGTTCGGTTTATCCAAAAATGAGGATGGTGTCATAGGGAAGTTTCAGGGACATTCTGGTGCTCAGAGAAATTAATGAGGGTGAAACTGTGTGGCGAAGGACAAACAGCTGGACCTGGGGTTGTCAGCCCAGGCCCCTACATTTCTGCACACCAGGAATAGAAGAGGAGGGTATCCATTTGCATGACTGAAGTATCCATAAATATCTAGCAGAGATGGATCCATGGACTCCAGAAATACCATTAAGAACTGCTTTTCTCCATTTTCCAACAGATTTTCTGTCTTGATTCTTATTAGAAGAGGGGACCTAAATAATAAATGCCCACTAAAATGAGGACTAAAATGAGGACCTTTTCCACAGGACTGGAAAAGGTCAGTTTTCATTCCAATCCCAAAGAAAGGCAATGCCAAAGAATGCTCAAACTACAGCACAATTGCACTCATCTCACATGCTAGTAAACTAATGCTCAAAATTCTCCAATACGTGAGAATTGGCTTTAGCAATACGTGAACCATGAACTTCCAGAGGTTCAAGCTGGTTTTAGAAAAGGCAGAGGAACCAGAGATCAAATTGCCAACATCCACTGGATCATGGAAAAAGCAAGAGAGTTCCAGAAAAACATCTATTTCTGCTTATTGACTATGCCAAAGCCTTTGACTGTGTGGATCACAACAAACTGTGGAAAATTCTGAAAGAGATGGGATTACCAGACCACCTGACCTGCCTCTTGAGAAACCTATATGCAGGTCAGGAAGCAACAGTTAGAACTGGACATGGACCAATAGACTGGTTCCAAATAGGAAAAGGAGTATGTCAAGGCTGTATATTGTCACCCTGCTTATTTAATTTATATGCAGAATATATCATGAGAAACGCTGGGCTGGAAGAATCACAAGCTGGAATCAAGATTGCCAGGAGAAATATCAATAACCTCAGATATGCCGATGATACCACCCTCATGGTAGAAAGTGAAGAGGAGCTAAAAAGCCTCTTGATGAAAGTGAAAGAGGAGAGTGAAAAAGTTGACTTAAAGCTCAACATTCAGAAAAGGAATATCATGGCATCTGGTCCCATCACTTCATGGGAAATAGATGGGGAAACAGTGCAGACAGTACCAGACTTTAGTTTTGGGGGCTCCAAAATCACTGCAGATGGTGATTGCAGCCATGAAATTAAAAGACGCTTACTCCTTGGAAGAAAAGTTATGACCAACCTAGATAGCATATTCAAAAGCAGAGACATTACTTTGCCGACTAAGGTCCATCTAGTCAAGGCTATGGTTTTTCCAGTGATCATGTATGGATGTGAGAGTTGGACTGTGAAGAAAGCTGGGTGCCAAAGAATTGATACTTTTGAACTGTGGTGTTGGAGAAGACTCTTGAGAGTCCCTTGGACTGCAAGGAGATCCAACCAGTCCACTTTGAAGGAGATCAGCCCTGGGATTTCTTTGGAGGGAATGATGCTGAAGCTGAAACTTCAGTACTTTGGCCACCTCATGCAAAGAGTTGACTCACTGGAAAAGACTCTGATGTTGGGAGGGATTGGGGGCAGGAAGAAAAGGGGACGACAGAGGATGAGATGGTTGGATGGCATCACCGACTAGATGGACATGAGTTTGAGTGAACTCCGGGAGTTGGTGATGGACAGGGAAGCCTGGCATGCTGCGATTCATGGAGTCGCAAAGATTCGCACACGACTGAGTGACTGAACTGAACTGAACTGAAAATGAGGAAAAGATCCATAGTCCTCACCACTCATTGTTGACTTATGTCAGGCCTTGGCTCACTGATGTCACTTGTCACGACCTTGGCCCGTAACTTTAAGACCTATAATTAGTCTCTCAGGAAGAAAGGGGCTGTCAGCCCAACCTCTGCCTCATTTCCTGAACACTGATTTTTACCCAATTCCTTTTCTTTTTGTACCAGGAAATGCGGGTGTTGAATACTTGAAGACAAACTCCTCATTTGTGGAGGGACAAACTCCTCATTTGTGGAGGTGGATAGGAGACATAAAACTTGTCCATACTTGGAAATACAGATGGAACCGAACTGAATGCCCCTTTTCACTCACTGACTCAGGTTGGTGGTGGTGTGAATCCTCATTTGTAAATGAAAGACATTTGGCTTTTCCTTTTGGTGGAAAAGACAATCCTAGGGAGGGAAAAAGGAGAGACAGAAAGAAGAAGAGAAGAAAGAAGAAAAAGAAGGAGGAGGAAAAGGAGAAAGAGGAGAATGGGAGGAAGAAAGAAGGGGGGATGAAGGAAGTGAAGGAGGAGGTGAAGGAGAGAGAGGGAGGGAGGAAGGGGAAGGAGGAGGTAAAGGGGTGGAGAGCCTTAGGCAGGCCAGTGCTGGAGGAGCAGGCGGAACGTTCCCTCAACAATTCCTTTTCTCCATAGTGTATCTTACTCCAGGTTTTTGTGGGCATCAGTTTCCAGTTTTCAAACTTATTTTATGACCATTAAAGTTATAAACATAAATAACTATAAACAACAGAAGGCCCAGAAAGCTTCAAAAATGCTTGAAACTGCTCCCTGATCTCACTCCCTGTGGATCGGGTGAGATTTCCTGGAGAAAGGATATTTGAGCTGCAATATGAGAGTTTTGTAGGAGATGATTAGGTGAAGAGAGTGGGGGAGGAAGGGTTCTCATGTTTGCCCCTCAGGATTCGCTTTCCATTCTCCACCTCTGTGCTCCAGGCACGGCCTCCAGGGACTGTCACTCCAGGTTCTCAAGTGGGTTTGGCCAATGGGAGGCACCCCCAAGAGGTGAGTACAGGGAGCAGGCGAATGGTGGGATTTATTCCTCTGCTCCCTCCTTGTCTGAGGTGGCATTCCTCTACGGATGGCCACAGCTGTGTCAGCCTGTGTCAGCCTGTGTCAACCACAAGTCATCTCTGACTACAGGGAACATAATTAACTGAAGGCACTGACTGGCTGCTGTGCTCAGAAGCCCATCCCTGCATTGCTCCAAGGCCATGTCTTGCATGGGCTGCTCCCAGACGTTTAGCCTGTGCAGTAGGGATACTAAGGCATTCCTGAGACATCTGGGATTCCTCTAACTGTCAGTTTTGGCTCCTGACAATCTTGTCAAAACGTTCTTAGTCCAATTATCCTTCTTCCTCTATTCTTCACTTGGAGTCAGAATCACATCCTGTCTGATGCTCCTCCCAACCTTTCTGAGTCCCCTTCCATTTTCTCTTTTAAATGTTCTCCCTAATAAGATCCTAGCATGTTTAATCTCATCTTGGCATTTGTTTCTTGGAGAACCTGCCTTTGCTGAGAGGGTGTTCATTTTCAACTGCCAGCTCACCCTTTCCCAGCAACTGCTCCCTCCTCGCCTCTTTAAGGCCTAGCTGTGATTCCAGCTCAGCTGCTGTTAGTCCCTGGGTGGTGTTTCCCTTAGGCCTGTTTGCAACTTTCTAAGAATTCCCATCATTAAACTCAGAAAAGTTACTGCTATAGACTGAATGTTTATATCTCCCCAAAACTCGTGTGTTAAAACCTGATCTCCAACAGACATAGAGAATAGACTTACGGACACAGGGAGAGGGGAGGAGAGGGTGAGATGTATGAAAAGAGTAACTGGAAACTTCCATTACCATATGTAAAATAGACAGCCAACGGGAATTTGCTGTGTGGCTCCAGAAACTCAAACAGGGGCTCTGTATCAACCTAGAGGGGTGGGAGGGAGGCTCAAAAGGGATGAGATATATGTATACCCATGGCTGATTCATGCTGAGGTTTGACAGAAAACAATAAAATTCTGTAAAGCAATTATCCTTCAATAAAAAAATAAATTAAAAAGAAAAAAAACCTGATCTCCAATGTGATGATATTTGGAGGTGGGGCCTTTGGGAGGTGATTTTGTCATGAGGGCAGAGCCCCCAAGAATGGCAAGGAGATCCCGGAGAGATGATCCTTTGCCTCTCCACCATTGGAAGTCACAGCAAAAAGGCAGCTTTCTATGAATCAGGCTCTCACCAGACATGGAATCTGCTAGCGCCTTAATCTTGAACTTTGCAGCTTCTAGAACTGTGAGAAGTCAATATCTGTCATCTACAAGCCATCCAGTTTGTGGTACTCAATTATAGCAGCCTGAATGGACTAAGATAACGACCTCTTTGAATGTAACACTGGTTTACCGCCAGGATTCTCTCTGATACAGTAGTCTGGCACAGAGAACAACCCGTGCAATATCCTGATGTGAGGGAAGACTTGGCGTGTGCTCTCCATGACGTTGACCCACATCGCCCACTGGATGCCGAAGGTTGCTTGTCTTGTGGGCTTGGGGAAGCACATGATTGCCACACTCCTCTGAGCTTCCCTGCTGCCTTAGGCAAGGCTCCAACTTTCTACTGGCCTCAGGGTGTAACCAAATGCTTTCTCTATTGTAATTCTCTTATTTTTTTTTAATTTTTTTTTTACTTTATTTTACTTTACAATACTGTATTGGTTTTGCCATACATTGACATGAATCCACCACTGATGTACCTGCGTTCCCAAACATGAACCCCCCCTCCCACCTCCTTCTCTTATTTTTGCCTGCCAAGCATCCAATCCTCTTCTGATTATTATAATTTGATTTTCCTTTTGGGAATCAATTTTTTCCTTCTCTCAAACTATGTCGGTGTACCAGATTGCCCAACTGAATCAGAAACTAGAGTGTGATTTGTTAGGTTAGTAAGTGGAAGCTGTTGGGGAAAAGGATCTCTTTTCTTCGGGATTGATGTATTTAAAGAACTTTCTGGGGCCATCTCATGGATACAAGAGCTGATATAGGAGGAAATCTGAATTGAGAGACAGAGAGAAAGAAGGAAGATGAGAAAAACTGGTGACATCATTTGAGCCCTTGGATGCGGATGTGTCTGAAACCAACATGCCCTTGAAATTTTCACTTATGTAAGATAATTGACACTTGTTATTTTGACTAAACTACTTTAAGTTGGATTTTTGTCACTTTAAAAAATAGAATTCAACTAAAACTGCTATAAGGGCCCTGCTAGTTTCATTGTTTTAGGAATTTATGTGTTCTTCACACCAGAGACATAACATTTAATGTCAGCTACAATGAGTAGAAGCTACAATGGGTACAATGTTGGAGGAGACTTTTGAGAGTCCCTTGGACTACAAGGAGATCCAACAAGTCCATCCTAAAGGAGATCAGTCCTGAGTGTTCATTGGAAGGACTGACGCTGAAGCTGAAACTCCAATACTTTGGCCACCTGATGAGAAGAACTGACTCATTTGAAAAGACCCTGATGCTGGGGAAGATTGAGGGCAGGCAGAGAGGGGACAACAGAGGATGAGATGGTTGGATGTCATCACTGACTCAAAGAACATGAGTTTGGGTAGACACCAGGAGCTGGTAACGGACAGGGAGGCCTGGCGTGCTGCAGTCCATGGGGTCGCAAAGAGTCAGACACAACTGAGCAACTAAACTGAATTGAACTGACAATGGGTAGAAAGCAACTTCTTCTCTATGCCTTCTTCCCAGAAATGAGGGATGGGGTTTTTAAAAATAGCCTTTGATATATAGTTTATATACTATAAAAGTGACTCATTTTTAAGCATAAAATTCAATGATTTTTAGCAAATTTACAGAATTGTAAAATCCACTTTTAGAACATGTTTTTGTCATCCCAAAAAGATTTTTCATGTTCATTTGCAATCATTCCCTGTTCCTATTCCTAGCCAAAGGCAATCATTAATCTGCTATTTGTCTCTGTTAGTTGCTCAGACATGTCCAGCTCTTTGTGACCCCATGAACTATAGCCTACCAGGCTCCTCTGCCCATGAAATTCTTCAGGAGTGAATTGCCATTTCCTTTTCTGGCTATTTGTCTATAGATTTGTTTTTTCTGAGTATTTCATGTAAATGGAATCACACAATATGTGGTCTTTGTGTCTGTTTTTTTTTTCTTTTAACATAATGTTTTTGAGGATCATTGACTTGTAGTATGTATCATAACTTCCTTCTTTTTTTTATCACTGAGCATTCACTAGAATTGATGTGTGGAGTGTTTTCATTTGTTTGACTATTATAAATAAAGCTTCTATAGACATTTGGATACAGATCTTTGTGTAATCATATGTTTTCACTTCTCTTGGGTAGATACCTAGAAGTAGAATTGTTGGTTTATATGGAAGTGTTAGGTTTAACTTTTTAAGATAAGGTCAAACTGTTTCCCAAAGTGACTGCACCAAAAGCATTAACGCATGAGGGTTCTGTTTTCTCCACATCCTCACCAACACTTACTATATCTGTCTTTTTGATTGTAGACATTCTACTGGGTATGTATTAGTATATCATTGTGGTTTTTATTTGCTTATCTCTAAGGATTGATGCAAAGAAATAGAGGAAAACAACAGAATGGGAAAGATTAGAGATCTCTTCAAGAAAATTAGAGATACCAAGGGAACATATCATGCAAAGATGAGCTCGATAAAGGATAGAAATGGTATGGACCTAACAGAAGCAGAAGAGATTAAGAAGAGATGGCAAGAATACACAGAAGAACTGTACAAAAAAGATCTTCATGACCCAGATAATCACGATGGTGTGATCACTCACCTAGAGCCAGACATCCTGGAATGTGAAGTCAAGTGGGCCTTAGGAAGCATCACTACGAACAAAGCTAGTGGAGTTGATGGAATTCCAGTGGAGCTATTTCAAATCCTAAGTGCTGCACTCAATATGCCAGCAAATTGGGAAAACTCAGCAGTGGTTACAGGACTGGAAATGGTCAGTTCTCATTCCAATCCCAAAGAAAGGCAATGGCAAAGAATGCTCAAACTACTGCACAATTGCACTCATCTCACACGCTAGTAAAGTAATGCTCAAAATTTTCACAGTTGGACTGTGAAGAAAGGTGAGTGCCGAAGAATTGATGCTTTCGAACTGTGGTGTTGGAGAAGACTCTTGAGAGTCTCTTGGATTGCAAGGAGATCCAACCAGTCCATCCTAAAGGAGACCAGTCCTGGGTGTTTATTGGAAGGACTGATGCTGAAGCTGAAACTCCAAACTTTGGCCATCTCACGAGAAGAGTTGACTCATTGGGAGGGACTGAGGGCAGGAGGAGAAGGGGACGACAGAGGATGAGATGGCCGGATGGCATCACCAACTCGATAGACATGAGTTTGGGGAAATTCCGGGAGTTGGTGATGGACAGGGAGGCCTGGCAGGCTGCAATTCATGGAGTCACAAAGAGTGGGACACAACTGAGCGACTGAACTGATCTGAACTGAAGGATTAATGATATTGAGCATTTTGCCATGTGTTTAATAGCCACATTTTCTTTCTTGAATTGTATATTTAAATCTTTTTCCCATTTAAAAATTGGTCTCTTTTGTATTCTTTTTATTTAGTTGTATTTGTTCCTTGTATATTCTGGATTTAAGTCTTTTGTCAGATGAATTATTTGTAAATATTTAGGCGCCAGAAATTTAAATCAAGAAGATAATGGTCCCACTTATTTCCCCATTCCCAGGGTGGGCCTTGGCATGCCTGGTTAAGATCTGCCTTTGAGCCCTCTTCTCTCATGGACTTACGTCCTACTAAGCTGTGCTCCTCTACTTCTCAGAACTAGGTCCTTACCTTAGTTTCTTTGGCTGCAAACAACAGAAACCAACTCTGGCTAAGTTAAGCAAAAGGACGTTTGTTGGAAGGACTTCTGGAGCTGTTGACCAAGCCTTGCTTAGGCCACATGCCCTCTCCCAGCTGTGCCAGGCTTGGTCACTTTGCTTTCTATAGCGAGGGGTAGGATCCTTGATTTACTCTCCCACCAAGACACCACACAGTGGAGGAAAGATCATTCCCCAAAAGGAAATCAGGACATTAATTCACTGTTTTTCTTGCTCTGCCTTTTTTTTTTTTTTTTTTTTACTATATTATGCTGCTTTTCTTTGGCATCCTAATCAGGCAGTCAGAGCTCATTTCCAAGGAAGAAGGTGGGATTACTTTAGAGAGGATATTGAGCAGATGAGTGGCGAGGGACAGACTTCTCTCTGTCTCTTCATTCTTAAGATATGTTTTCCAAGAAACACCCGATCTATCTTAAATAAACTACCAGCTCTCCCTCTGTGTGTGTCAGCATCTGCCCCTGGAGAATAGCCTGTAACGAATAGCTCTCAGAAGCCCCAAACCCTCTTTCCAATGTCTCTGTGGGACCTCATGTCCTCTCTGCTTCCTTGCCTGAAAATGCACCACACTTAAAATTTGAAAGTTTGTAATTTATTGAATAACAACTAATAATTTTAAAAAGACTTAGCACTTTTGCCTTGTTGAAGCCTAGTAGAACATGGGCCATGAGCTGCTCTACTACAGCCGTGCAAGAAAATGTGGCCAGGATTTTCGCTCTTGATGGGTCTACTCAAATTAGCACGGTCTAATTCAGAAATACAGCCTCAATATGTGCAGCCAGGGTTTACAGCAGTACTTGAAGGACATCAGCTTCATTAAGTTGGGCTAAATGAACTTCCTGGAATGGGTCATTCAAAACATCTGCCTTATGCAGAAACAATGCTATCTCTTTGTATCTAAAATGAAATTTTAAAAACTTTAAAAAAAGACTTAGCATGCGGCCTGGCACATAGTATATATTCAATATATGGTAGCTTATTAGTATTGTTATTATGGGATGAGAAAGGCCTAATCCAACTTGGAGTCAAATATGTAAATCAAAGGCAATTATGACACAAGAATGTTGTAAAGACAAATATTTTGGAGGGTTTTTGCTGTTTTAAAAGGGCAATTGCACATATACACTTTGGCTTTTGAGGGGCATATCATCTTTTTTAATGACTATTCTAGACGTCTAGAGTGTTATTTTGAGTGGCCTCTGCCCATCACAGTGGAATGAATGGCAACTGCCTGATTGAGAATACAGAAGAAAAGCAGCATAATATAGCATAAAAGTCAGAGCAAACTGTAGTGGGGCTGAGAAGATTGCAATTTAATGGGGCTCAATTATTTGATTGCAATAGACCTTTCAGTTGCCATAGAAACAAAACCACTGCTCTGAAAAAAGACACTGATGGGACCAGGCAGGCACACATCTTTAAAAAAAAAAAAAAGCTAAATTAAATGGTGCACAGAATGGCAATGAATGCTCCTGAAATTACTTTATCTGGGTGGATAAATGAGGAAAGCACAGAGATAACAGGTAGTGTAAAATGTTGACACAATGCAGGCTAATCAAAGCAGTCTCCAAATTGCAAAGCAAAATCAATATTTGAATCTTGGGCTCTTCTCTGTGACAAGACCCCAGATGCTGGTTTCCTATAGGACTGTAGATGAGTGAGCCATACTTGGGGCTGGGGATAGGGGATAGTCAAAACAGGAGTCTGGATGACATAGTGGGATAGGGAGTGAAAGAGGCAGACAGAGACAGGTTGAGACCTTATTGTCAATACAGTAAGTATCTTGAACAACATAGATTTAAATTGTGCAGGTCCACATATAGGCAGACTTTTTTCTATTGTAAATAATACTGCAGAACTGACAGACTAGTGAGAACCTTGAAGAAGTGCATAGCCAGAAATTCTAACTTCAGGGATCTCTCTGGAATTTTCAAAACAGAGCCATTTACATTTGCAAAAACTTGAAGGAAAAAATCCTCTTATGATACCAATGAAAACTTATAGGTACTTACTCTGGGTGCACGCAGCTTTTGGCAGGAAAGAGCTCTTTAACAGGAAAGAACTATCTGCAGGAGGCTCCTTTTTGTCTTACAATAACTTTAGCAAAGCTACATTGTAATTAACCTTAAGCCAAGCGCCCTCATCTACTTATCTCAAGCCAAAGCACAATTTTGAAATCTTTTGATCACACAATGCTTAGCTTAACATGTTGGTTCTTTCCATAGACCAAAGAAGTAAAAATGAGGAATAAGTAATTAACAGATGACCAGATCTCTTTCTTAGCTTCCCCTTCGGTAATCTTGTGAACAAACTGTGAACAAGATAGCATCTAAAGATCAGAAGGCGTCAACAAGTGTTGACAACAAGTGTGCACACAGTAGGAGACAGTGATGAATCTAATTCTCTATCTCAATGATTAGGGGCTTCCCTTGTAGCTCAGTTGGTAAAGAATCTGCCTGCAACGCAGGAATCCGCCTGTGATGCAGGAGACCCTGGTTCAGTTCCTGGGTCCGGAAGATCCCCTGGAGAAGGAAATGGCAACCCATTCCAGTATTCTTGCCTGGAAAATCCCATGGACAGAGGAGCCTGGTGGGCTACAGTCCATTGGGTTGCAAGAGTTGGACACAACTTAGTGACTAAACCACCACCACATCTCAATGATTAAGATTATTGAGACAATAATTAAGAGATTACTTCCTTCTTTCCCTTTAAGAACTTTCATGGACAAGCAGAATCTTCAGAGTTGGTTTGGGGAACATGAATCCACCTTCTCCCCAGATTGCTGGCTTTTCTGACTAAATCAACATTTCTTTCTGCCAACATTTGCTTTTCTAGTGTTAATTTTCAGGCAACAATCAGCCAGACCTGAGGTCAGTATCATGGGTATCCTTGTGCCAAGAGCATTACATGTGTCCTCTTATTTAATCCTCCTGACAACCTAGGAGGAAGGTATTATTATTATCTCCATGTACAGATGGGGAAACTGAAACCAGAGGGGAATAAGCAATATGGCTAGTGTTAACAAGAAAATGGTAGGATTTGAACCCAGGTACTTCTTAGTAGAGACTCTAAGTCCTTAACCATTGGCATTAATGAATTATATTGTCATTATAAGGTAGAATATTCTACAGACACTGAAATTACAAGAATTTTAGGGACATAGGAAAATGTTTCTTATAAGTAAGAAAAGCATGTCATAAACTTTATATATTGCATAATTTCAACCATGTTATTTTTATAAATTTGCAATCAAAAATGACACTAAGAAAATTATGCTATACTGTCAAGTGTTTTCGGAGAAGGCAATGGCACCCCACTCCAGTACTCTTGCCTGAAAAATCCCATGGACGGAGGAGCCTGGTGGGCTGCAGTCCATGGGGTCGCTGAGGGTCGGACGTGACTGAGCGACTTCACTTTCACTTTTCACTTTCATGCATTGGAGAAGGAAATGGCAACCCACTCCAGTGTTCTGGCCTGGAGAATCCCAGGGACAGGGGAGCCTGGTGGGCTGCCATCTATGGGGTCCCACAGAGTCGGACACGACTGAAGTGACTTAGCAGCAGCAGCACAGTCAAGTGTTTTGTTTTTTTTAAGTTTATCAACTCTGTGCAGATCTGAGGCTGTGGGTATGGTATTATCAGAATATTTTATTGCAGTGTTAATTTCTTCAGACCAGACAAAACCCACACAGAGCCAGAGAAATGTCCAGGAAAAAAGAGATCTTCAAAAGATGGTGGATCAGAGATTGGACTAACTACAAGCACTATTTTAAGATGGAATGATGGTCACTAGTTAGGGGAACAGAAAGAGGAGGCTCTGCAGCCTGGGCTGAACCCTTCTACTCAGGTCCCCAGGGCCCTCACAGCACCCTTCCTGATTCCTCCTGCTCCTCCCCCTCTTTCCCCTCCCCCTCTTTTCTTCTTTGTCCTCTTCTTCTTCCACTCACTTCTTTCTCCTTCTCTAACCAGCGTCTATCAGGCACTGCAGTCAGTCAATAATTGTGAAATGGTCATCTAACAGAACGGGCATCCAAGTTTTTCCTTCTTCAGTGTATATCTTTCCTCTTTCTGGTAACTGTGGGACCCTGAATTTTCTTAGCAAACTATCTCTACAGGAGCTGGTAAGGCTGTCAATCAAGGTGCCTGCCCTCCCCTAGCCAGAGGATGGGAGGTGACTGAGCTTGGCTAGGTGAAGTCTAGTAGGAATTTGAATCTTGAGCAGATGACATAAAGATAGAATACTGGGAAGCAGATCATCCCAGAGAAGGCATTTCAAAGAGACCACTGCCTTGAAACCCAGATCATCCCTGGGACCTATCCTTCTAAAGCCTCGTCCTTTTGCTTTTTATTCCATTCCATAACCAGCCCCAGATGCTTCCAAGTTTTATTTCTCTTGTTGCTGAGTTTTGCTTCCGTTGGCCAGTCTGTTTCTGTTGCTCACCACCACATAGCAACAGAGGCTGACTCTGTGGCTGTGTGTACAGGGGCTCAGTAACTTGGTTCAAACACACAAATGAGAATCGAACATCACCTTCTCCTCGCTTCGTTCTAGATCTCGTAGCCTGGACTTAATGGGCCTTGTTTTTAAACTGAGGAAAAGGTTGAGATTTTGGCTCCCTATTGTTCAATCACTGAGTGATCTTGTTCTGTGTTCTCTCCTCTTGAATTTTTTAATTTGAAAAATTTGAACCAAGGCCAGATTAAGGTGTAGGCTGCCAAGGCAGCTGCAAACCTGAAGGGGAGTTACATCATCATTTGAAAATGTGAAACCAGTGAGCTCAGGTCCCCCCAGGAGCAACTGTACAGAACTGGTGGGAACCTAGTGGGTCTGCTCCACTGAGGGCAACATTGCCTCTGGGGATGATTAAAACACTCCACTTTTTCTTTTTGGTATTTTTGAGACACACACATTTTTTTTTTTTAAGTCAAATGAAGGTTTTTTTTTTTTTTTAATCTTTTAAATTATGAGAGTATGATAACAGATTTATAGTAGATTGGAAAATACAGAACAAAATTGCATGTAGTTCCACCATATATTACAATTAATTATTTTTTAAGTAGATAAATTAAGACTTTTTAGTTGAAGTTTCAATGTAAATCTCTCAAAAATTAACAGAATGAATAGACAGAAAAGTAGAAGGATACACTAGACCTGAAAAGCCCTTAATTCAACATAATTAAGATTTATATAATTTTCACACAAAGCAGGGCACAAATTCTATTCAAGTTCCCATAGACTATAAACCAAGAGATACTGGAGCATACCCAGGGACATAAAACAAGGTGCAAAAATTTCATGGCCTAAAAGGATTGAAATCATCCAGAGACTATTCTCTTATCACTGTGGCATTATGTTAGATATCAATATAAAAATATATTGAAAATAACCCACTTATTTTCAAACACAATGTGACATTTGCCAAGAGAGATCTTTGACTTAGTGATTGAAAGCCTCAAGAAGGTTAGAAGATTGGAAAAACACAGAGGGTGATTGCAGAGAAGAAAGCATTTAAATGAGAAATTAATACCAAAATGAGAAATTAATATCAAGGATACTTTAAAAAGCCAATGTATTTGGAAATTAAATGTCTACTTTTAAATGATGGGTGTATCTAAGAAGCCATAACAAGAAAAATTAGAAAATATTTGTAACAAAACATATATGAAAAGATAATCTATCAGAATTTGTTGCATGCAGTTGAAGCTGCTCAATGAAACTAAATACAATATGGAATCCAGAATAAGGTATGAAAACAAATAATGGACACCAGCATAAAATTTTATGAAATTTGAACAAAATCTCTTCTTTAGTTAATAATACATAACGTGTTAATTTCTTGTGTTCTTTTAAACACAGTATTTATATTTTCATAATTAGATTAAAAGCATCATGCCTCATTCAAGATTTTTTATTTATTTATTTACTTTGGTTTTTAAAGTACTTTTTATTTATTTATTTTTAAATTTATTTATTTTAATTGGAGGCTAATTACTTTACAATATTGTAGTGGTTTTGCCATACATTGACATGAATCAGCCATAGGTGTACATGTGTTCCCCATCCTGAACCCCGCTGCCACCTCCCTCCCCATCCTATCCCTCTGGGTCATCCCAGTGCACCAGCCCTGAGCGCCCTGTCTCATGCATCGAACCTGGACTGTCGATCTGTTTCACATATGATAATATACATGTTTCAATGCTACTGTCTCTAATCGTCCCACCCTCGCCTTCTCCCACAGAGTCCAAAAGACTGTTCTACACATCTGTGTCTCTTTTGCTTTCTTGCATACAGGGTTATCGTTACCATCTTTGTAAATTCCATATATATGCGTTAGTATACTGTATTGGTGTTTTTCTTTCTGGCTTACTTAAACACAGTATTTCCTTATATTTTCAGAATTGGATTAAAAGTTTCAAGCCTCATTCAAGATTTTTTTTAAATCACTAAAATAATAAGATTGCTAGAATTTTAGCAGTAATACTTTGTTGTTCAGTTGCTCAGTCATGTCCAACTCTTTGTGACCCCATGGACTGCAGCACACCAGGCCTCCCTGTCCTTGATCATCCCCCAGAGCTTGCTCAAGCTCATGTCCATTGGGTCGGTGATACCATCCAACCATCTCATCCTCTGTCATTCCCTTCTTCTGCCTTCAGTCTTTCCCAGCATCAGGGTCTTTTCCAGTGAGTCAGTTCTTCACATCAGGTGGTAGAAGTATTGGAGTTTCAGCTTCAGCATCAATCCTAAAGGATAGATTTCCTTCAGGATGAACTGGTTTGATCTCCTTGCAGTCCAAGGGACTCTCAGGAGTCTTCTCCAACACCACAGTTCAAAAGCATCAGTTCTTTGGCAGTCAGCTTTCTTTATGGTCCAACTCTCACATCCATATATGAAAGTGAAAGTGAAAGTGAAGTTGCTCAGGCGTGTCCGACTCTTTGTGACCCCATGGACTGTAGCCCACCAGGCTCCTCCGTCCATAGGATTCTCCAGGCAAGAATACTGGAGTGGGTTGCCATTTCCTTCTCCAGGGGATTTTCCCAACCCAGGGATCGAACCCAGGTCTTCTGCATTGCGGACAGACACTTTAACCTCTGAGCCACCAGGGAACATCCATACATGACTACTGGAAAAACCATAGCTTCAACTATATGGACCTTTGTCAGCAGAGTAATGTCTCTGCTTTTTTAATACGTTGTCATAGCTTTTCTTCCAAGGAACAAGCATCTTTTAATTTCATGGCTGCACTCACCATCCACAGTGATTTTGGAGCCCAAGAAAATAAAGTCTGTCACTGTTTCCAGTAATACTAGATGCCAGAATAAATGGAACTATATCAAAACATTGAGTAAATATAAATTAGAAATCCAGCATTCTATTCATACTTTGTCAAACAAGTGGAACCAAAATGTCATAATTTTTTTAACTAAGCAAAATTTAATAAGTTTTCTAAAATATATGTATTTATATAAACTTTTCTATTGCCCTTGATAAAAGCTTGAGAAAGAACAACAACAAAAACAAAAAACATGGGGAAACTGGAAAACATGAACTAAAAGAAATGGGAGTGCTGAATATGAAATAGAAAAAGTGAAACTAGATAAAAGGTAAAGATCATCATATAGTCCAGTTGTTTTTAAACCTGGCTGCTCATTAGACTACATCTGGAGCTTTGGAGAAAAAACAGTACCTGGGCATTTGTATTTTTCAAAAAATTCCAGATAATTCTAAAGTGTATCTGGATTTTAAAAAGTAGTTACAGATATTTCTATTAAATGGTGGTTTTAGTGATACAGAATTCTATTATCTTCTTTTGACCAATCATGATACAATGGTATCAAAATGAATAATAGTTATGTAATCACATTAGTGGGCTTCCCTGGTGGTTCAATTGGTGAGGAATCTGGTTGCAATTCAGGAGACCTAGGTTCGATCTTTGGGTTGGGAATATCCCCTGGAGGAGGGCATGGTAACCCACTCTAGTATTCTTGCCTTGAGAATCCCCATGGACGAAGGAGTCTGGGGAGCTACAGTCAGTGGGGTTACAAAGAGTTGGACACGACTGAGCGACTAAGCACAGCACACCACAATCACAATAGTAAAAGATGTTAATCAGTTTCACAATTAATAGCCAGACAAAAATATAAAATATTTATAATTGTAAGCCATAATGGAATCATGATTAACCTAACAGCATAAAATAATTACTTACAATTTAGGGGGTTAAGTAGAGTAATGTGATCAGTGGAAGTATATATACAAGCACATGTCTTCAATCACCCAGCCAGTCTGTCTTTTGGTTGGTGCATTTAATCCACTTACATTTAAGGTAATTATCCGTATGGATGATCCTACTACCATTTTCTTGATTGTTTGAGATTTATTCATTGTAGTTCTCTTCCTTCTCTTGGGTTTCCTGCCTGGACAAGTTCCTTTAGCATTCGTTGTAAAGCTGGCTTGGTGGTGCTGAATTCTCTTAACTTTTGCTTGTTTGGAAAGGTTTTGATTTCTCCATCAAATCTGAACAAGAGTCTTACTGGGTAGAATATTCTAGGTTGTTAGATTCTTCCATTTCATTGCTTTAAATATATTGTGCCATTCCCTTCTGGCTTGTAGAGTTTCTATTGAGAAATCAGCTGATAACTTTATGGGAGTTCCCTTATACGTTATTAATATTTGTCGTTTTCCCCTTGTTGCTTTTAATGTTTTAAATTTATCTTTAATTTTTGTCAGTGAGATTACAGTCCTGCCTGGGACTCTCTGTGCTTCCTGGATTTGGTTGTCTGTCTCTACTTCATCTAGTTGTTTATCTGGGGTTTTATCTTGTCATCTGGGGCTTCCCTGGTGGCTCAATTGTAAAGAACATGCCTGCAATGTAGGAAACCCAGGTTCAATCCCTGGGCCAGGAATGTCCCCTGAAGAAGAGAATGGCTATCCATGCCAGAATTCTTGCCTGGAAAACCCCATAGACAGAGGAAACTGGTGGGCTAGAGTCCACAGGGTTGCAGAGTCAGACAAGACTGAGCAACTGACCTCTTCAGTTTCTTCATCTGGGAGATAATCCTCTGCCTTTTCATTTCAATTAACTTTCTGTGGTTGTGGTTTTCCTTCTGGAGGCTGCAAGACTGTAGTTCTTGTTTCTTCTGTCTGCCCTCTGGTGGTAGAGGCTGATGGGAGGGACTGTCTGTGGGGAAAACTGGGTCTTGTTCCTGTGGGCAGGGTTGGGCACAGTCAGACTTTAATGCAATTATCTGCTGGTGGGTGGGGCTGTGCTCCCTCCCTGTTAGTTGTTTGCCCTGAGATGACCCAGCCTTGGAGTCTCCAGGCTCTATGGTAGGTTAATGACACCTCCAAGAAGTCTCACTTGCCAAGGGGCACCCCCCAGGACTGCTGCTGCCAGTGCCTCTGTCCCTGTGGTGAGCCACTGCTGACCCACACCTCCACAGGAGACCCTCCAACACTACCAGATAGGTCTGGTTCAGTCTCTTGTGGGGTCACTGCTCCTTTCCCCAGGGTCCTGATTGGTGCAAAATTTTGTTTGTGCACTCCAAAAGTGGAATCTCTGTTTCCCCCAGTCCTGTGGGAGTCCTGTAATCAAATCCTGCTGGCCTTCAAGGTCATATTCCCTGGGGATTCCTAGTCCTTTTGCTGGATCCCCAGGCTGGGAAGCCCAATGATACGTCTCAAAACCTTCACAACAGTGGGAGAACTTCTTTGTTATGATCGTTCTCCAGGTTGTGGGTCACTCACCCAGCAAGTATGGGATTTGATTTTCTCATGATTGCACCCCTCTTACCATCTTGTGGCTCTTTGGATGCTCAGTTCAGTTCAGTTCAGTTGCTCAGTCGTGTCCATCTCTTTGCAACCCCGTGGACTGCAGCACGCCAGGCTTCCTTGTCCATCACCAACTCCTGAAGCCTGCTCAGACTCACATCCATCAAGTTTCTGATGCCATCCAACCATCTCATCCTCTATAATCCCCTTTTCCTCCCACCTTCAATCCTTCCCAGCGTCAGGGTCTTTTCCAAAGAGTCAGTTATTTGCATCAGGTGGCCAAAGTATTGGAGTTTCAGTTTCAGCATTAGTCCTTCCAATGAACACTCAGGACTGATCTCCTTCAGGATTGACTGGTTTGATCTCCTGGCAGTCCAAGGGACTCTCAAGAGTCCTCCAACACCACAGTTCAAAAGCACCAATTCTTCCGTGCTCAGCTTTCTTTATAATCCAACTCTCACATTCATACATGACTACTGTAAAAACCATAGCTTTAACTAGATGGACCTTTGTCAGAAAAGTAATGTTTCTGCTTTTTAATATGCTCTCTAGCATATTAATAGGTTTGTCATAGATTTTCTTCCAAGGAGCAAGTGTCTTTTAATTTCATGGCTACCATCACCATCTGCAGTGATTTTGGAGCCCCTAAAAACAAAGTCTCTCACTGTTTCCATTGTTTCCCCATCTAATTGCCATGAAGTGATGGGACCAGATGCCATGATCTTTGTTTTCTGAATGTTGAGCTTTAAGCCAACTTTTTCACTCTCCGCTTTCACTTTCATCAAGAACTTTTTCACTTTCATCTTTGGATGTGGGATTTCATTTTTTGGTGGGTTTCAGCGTCCTCCTGTTGGTTTTTCAATAGCTAGTTGCCATTTTGATGCTCTTGCAGGAGGAGATGAGCACACATTCTTCTACTCCGCCATCTTGATTTGTAATGCCAGATGAAATTTTTATTTCAAATAATGCATGTCACAATGACATTTTCCTTTCACAAACGATTCCTCTTGTTATCTGTTAAAGGCTTTGATGTGAGTCTATGTGGTTTTCTGGTTTGGAAACTACAAAAGAAAAGAGAACAACTATAGGAAAGTGCGGAGAAGGCGATGGCACCCCACTCCAGCACTCTTGCCTGGAAAATCCTGTGGACAGAGGAGCCTGGTAGGCTGCAGTCCATGGGGTCTCGAAGAGTCAGACATGACTGAGCGACTTCACTTTCAGTTTTCACTTTCATGCATTGGAGAAGGAAATGGCAACCCACCCTAGTGTTCTTGCCTGGAGAATCCCAGGGACAGAGGAGCCGGGTGGGCTGCCGTCTATGGGGTCACACAGACTCAGGCACGACTGAAGTGACTTAGCAGCAGCAGAAGCATAGGAAAGTGGGAAATGTTTTATTGATTTATTTCTGAGCCTTGATAATGAAGTGAATTGGTAGCAAGCAAAAAGAATGAGACAATTCTAGATTGGGTTATATTCTGCTAAGTCACTTCAGTCATGTTCAACTCTGTGCGACCCCACAGACGGCAGCCCACCAGGCTTTCCCATCCCTGGGATTCTCCAGGCAAGAACACTGGAGTGGGTTGCCATTTCCTTCTCCAATGCATGAAAGTGAAAAGTGAAAGTGAAGTCACTCAGTCATGTCTGACCCTCAGCGACCCCATGGACTGCAGCCCACCAGGCTCCTCCATCCATGGGATTTTCCAGGCAAGAGTACTGGAGTGGGGTGCCATTGCCTTCTCCAAGGTTATATTCTAGATGGGTTATATTCAAGACTTGCTCTAATAGCAAGTTAAAGGGTAAAATGTCAAAGTTATTTTCTTTCAAAAAACTAAAAGAACTCATACATATAAACAAATACTGTCTACTTTCTAAGGACATTATATATAGTATATATACATATATATTATATATATACTAATTGGAGTAGGAAATGGCAACCCACTCCACTCCAGTATTCTTGCCTGGGAAATCCCATGGACAGAGGAGCCTTAGTGAGCTACAGTCCACAGGGTCACAAAGACAGACGCAACAGAGCACGCACACACATATCTATTAATAGTCTAGAAACTGTAAAACTCAAACTAATACGTTACCTCTGGGTGTGAGATGGGGGGAACCAGAATTAGGAGCGGTGGTCAAGGGAAGTTAACCTTGTCGGTTGGAATCCTCTACAAACAGTTAAGTCTAACTCATCTAAAGTGTCATTTAAAGGCCTGGATTCCTCATTAATTTTCTGTCTGGATGGTCTGTCTATCTTTTGATGAAGTTGGGGTATTAAAGTCCCCCACTATTATTGGGTTACTGTTGATTTCTCCCTTCACAGGTGTTAGTATTTGCCCTACATATTGAAGTCCTCCTATGTTGGGTGCATATGTATTAATAATCGCTTATATCTTTTTCTTGGATTAAACCCTTGATCATTATGTAGTGCTCTTCTTTATCTGTTATAACAACCTTATTTTAACGTATATTTTGTCTGATATGAGTATCACTACTCCAGCTTTCTTATGAATCCCATTTGTGTGGAACACCTTCTCCTGTCCCCTTACTTTCACTCTGTAAGTGTTCCTAGGTCTGAGGTGGGTCTCTTGTAGACAACATATATGTAGGTTTAGTTTTCGTATCCACCCAGCCAGTCTATGTCCTTTGGTTGGTGCATTTAATCCATTTACATTTAAGGTAATTACTGGTATGTATGATCTTATTACTATTTCCTTAATTGCTTTGGATTTAGTTTTCGTAGGTCTTTTCCTTCTCTTGTGTTTTCTGCCTTTAGCATTTGTTGTAAAACTGGCTTAGCGGTGCTGAATTCTCTCAATTCTTCCTTGTCTGTAAAGGTTTTGATTTCTCCAACAAATTTGAGCAGGAGTCTTGCTGGGTAGAATATTCTTGGTTGTAGGCTCTTCCTTTTCATCACCTGTAATATACCATGCCATTCCCTTCTGTCTCGTCGAGTTTCAGTTGAGAAATCAAGTGATAATGTTATGGGAGTTCTCTTGTATGTTATTTGTCTTTTTTTTTTTTCCCTTTTTGCTTTTAATATTTTATGCTCGTCTTTAATTTTTATCAGTGCTTCCTGGACTTGGGTGACTATTTCCTTTCCCATGTTAGGGGAGTTTTTAGCTATTATGTCTTCAGATATTTTCTTGGGTCCCTTCTCTCTCTCTTCTCCTTCTGGGACCCCTTTAATGCAAATATTGGTGCATTTAATGTTGCCCCAGAAGTCTCTTAGGCTACCTTCATTTTTTTGCACTTTTTTTTTCTATATTCTGCTTTGCAGCAGTGGTTTTCACCATTCTGTCTTCCAGGTCACTTATCCGTTCTTCTGCCTGAGTTACTCTTCTATTGATTCCTTCTAGTGTATTGTTCATCTCTGTTCATTCTTTAGCTCTTCTATGTCTTTGGTAAACATTTCTTGCATCTTCTTAATCTTTGCTTCCATTCTTTTTTCCAAGATCCTTGATGATCTCCATTATTGTTATTCTTTTTCTGGAAGGTTGCCTATTTCTACTTTGTTTAATTGTTTTTCTGAGGATTTATCTTGTCCCTTCATTTGGGACATAATCCTTTTTCTCTTCATTTTGGTTAGCTTTCTGTGATTGTGGTTTACATTCTGGAGGCTGTGGCACTGTAGTTCTTGCTTCTTCTGTCTTCCCTTAGTGGATGAGGATACGAAGCTTGTGCAAGCTTCCTGAAGGGAGGGGCTGGCTGTGGGGAAAACTGAATCTTGCTCTGGTGGGCAGTGCTATGCTCAGTAAAGTTTTAATCCAATTGTCTGCTGATGGGTAAGGCTGCACTCCCTCCCTGTTAGCTGTTTGGCCTGAAGCAACTCACCTTTGGTCTACAGGCTTTATGGTAGGCTAATGGCAACCTCCAAGAGGACTTATGCCAACACACCTCCCCCAGGACTGTTGCTGCCAGTGCCCCTGTCCCTGAGATAAGCCATTGCCCACCCATTGCATGAGGGAGAGTGTTTGAGAGTCTGCAGGAGACTCTCAAACACTCACAGGTAGGTCTGGCTTAGTCTCCTGTGGGGTCACTTCTCCTTCCCCTGGGTCCTGGTGCACACAGGATTTTGTGCCCTCTATAATGGAGTCTCTGTTTCCCCCAGTCCTGGAATTCTAATAATCAAGTCCTGCTGGCCTTCAAAATCATATTCCCTGGGGATTCCCAGTCCCTTTGCTGAATGTGAAGTCTAGAACCTTCCAACAGTGGGAGAACTTCTTTAGTATTATTGTTCTCCAGCTTGTGGGTCGCCCACCTGGCAGATACAGGATTTGATTTTATCATGATTGTGCCCCTCCTACTATTTCGTTGCAGCTTCTCCTTTATCCTTGGACATAGGGTATCTTTTTTTGGTGTGTTTCAGTGTCCTCCTGTTGATGGTTGTTCAAAAGCCAGTTGTGATTCTGGTGTTTTTTAACCTTGTTGGTTAGATATTTATGATGGGAATGTATTTATATGTTTCTGATTAGATTAAAAACAAAACTTAGGAAGCAGATAAAATATAGCAGCTCTGGTTGAGGAGGAACAGAGTACTGTACCCCATACCCACTCCTGGAACTTTCTTGGACATCTTGGGGTAGAGTTTAGTCCAAATTCTTTATTTTCCATTTGGGGAAACTGGGGCCAAAGAATTCATCAAAATAGTTTGTCTGAGGCTTGCAGGGTTATTTTCTTGAGATCAGACAAGACTCAATGGGGTATCCCTGGTGGTCCAGTGGTAAAGAATCCTCCTCCCAGTGCAGGGGACACAGGTTTGATCCCTGGTTGGGGGAGATTCCACATACCATGGGGCAACTGAGTTCATGAATCATAGCTACTGAAACCCATGCGCTGGAGAGCCCTTGCTCTGCAACAAGAGAAGCAATGAGAAGTCTGTTTACCACAGCTAGAAGAGTAGCCTGCTTGCCACAATGAAGACCCAGTGCAAAGATAAAAAACAAAATTTGATGGAAGCCAGAGAAATGTCCAGAACCTCTCTCCTGTCCCTGCACCACTTCCACACTCAACCATTCTCAGAAAGAGATGAAGATTCTGATTGCAATGTGAGGAGGCCTGTTTAAATTAAACAGGAATGTGTTATCAGAGTGAAGGTTAGTAACCTAAAGATTAAGAGCAGAGACTGAATTCCAGAAGAGGGGATTGCGCTAACTGTACCTGTGAACTTAGAGTCTCTGCGTTGGAGAGATTAATGGGAGTAAGCTGCGCCCATCGTGAATCCAGCTTGGAGGGTGGTTCCTGCCTGCTTTCATCAATCCACAACAACAAGGCTCTCAGCAGAGTGATGGAGTGATGGGGAAGATAACTAGGGACCCAAGGCAGTATGGTTGTGCTGATGTCTACCCTGGCAATGACATTGTTGTAGTGTTAGGACAAATTGCTTCCTCTCTCTGAGCCTTAGTTTCCTTTCGGTAAAACATGTTTCATTCACCCTAAGGTGATGGTGTGAGGACTGCAAGGGCTGCAAAGAAGCTAGAAAAAAAGAGTATGGTATGAATCAGGACAGGTGCCTTTGTTTGCAGGTGGCAGAAAACTGATTCTATTAATCAGTGCCTTATGCATGTCCTCTGCCAGGAGATATCAATGAGCCAAAGAGGGCAGGGGAGCTGTTGTTCTGTCCTTGAGGTGTTTGGGGAGTGATTTAGGGGAGAGCAGAAGGCCTAGTGCTGAGGGGTGCATATTGCTAAGGCTGAGAACTTCATGGCAGGGAGGGATCCCTGAGGCTGCAGTAATCAGAGTGGACTTCCTGGAGGGAGCGGTGCTGGGCCTGGAAGGATGGGTAAGGCAGTGTAGTCAGGAAAGGTTGAGTGATCAGCAGGTTATTCATGTCAGACTCATCTCCATCTTCTTCCAGCTTGAATGTGTCACATGTCTAACCATGTTTCCTGAACCCAGAGTCATCATTCTTGGTGATGGTTATCTCAGGACACCTGCACTAGAGTCAAGCCTCCCAAACTGGGGCTTGACTAATTCATCTAAAATCAGTACTGAGCCTGGTGCTAGAAATCATGGTCAAAATGACAACAGTGGGCCATTATTGAATGCTCACTCTGTGTCAGGCCTCCATGAAGTAGACGCAATGTGCTCCATGTCACTCAATGAGTGGCTGATTACGTGAGGAGAAGCAACAAAAAAAATTGGCACTTAGACACTGCTTACTACATGCCAGCCTCTTAATTCATGTCCCCCTCCTGACAGTCCCACGATGCAGGTACTCTCATTATCCCTACTCTTATTATCCCTGTGATAATACAGGTGAGGAAACAGGACACAGACTGTCAGCTCCTGCCACGACTGCATAACTAAGAAGGGGCAGACATGGGATTTGAATCCAGGTATGCTCTGAATGCAAGGGAGAATTTAAGAAAGCTCTGCCTCTGTCTTAGACTATTTGGGCTGCTGTTGCAGAATGCCAAGACTGGGTGGCTTATAGACAACAGAAATGTATGACTCACAGTCTGCAGGCTGGAAGTCCAAGATCAGGGCGCTGGCAGACTCCGCGTCTGGTGAGGACCACTTCCCCATTCATGGATGGCTGTCTTCTGGCCACGGACCCACCTGGTAGAAGGGGTGATGAGGCTCTCTCCTGTCTTTTTTAAAAGGGCACTAATCTATGGGGTCGCACGGAGTTGGACACGGCTGAAGCGACTGAGCAGCAGCAGCAATCCTAGAACAGGAGGCTTCTCTTCTCATGAACTATTATCATCACATTGGGGGTTAGGTTTCAACATGTGAATTTTGAAGGGACATTCAGATTCAGTCTATAATCTCAGCCTCCTTGCAATCCAACATGCAGCAGTGATGGTCCTTCTGGCCCTGGTGTCATCTCTTTGAACCTGTCTGGGGGTCCAAGCTGGCTGAACCCCAGGCTTCCTTTTCATCTGACAGCTCCTCCTAGCGTTGTTGCCTGGTGAGCAACTGCAGCCTTCCATCTGCAGTAAAGAGGGCTCTTTGCTGATCTGATTAACCACAAGCCCTACTTGCAAGTGTTTTCCCGAGTGTTAGGCAGAAGGGTGTGGCTTCTGGAAGGCGAGGTGCTTTCCCCCATGCCATCTGATGGCCACTGCTCCAGCCACTTCAGGCTCCTCAGTTGAGCTGACAGGAGAGTCAAAAGTAGGAGAGTGTCAGCAGAGATTCTTTTTTTTTTTTTTTTTTACTTAAAAGTTAAAAATTTTTTTTTTAATTGGAGGATAATTGCTTTACAATGTTACATTAGCTTTTGCTGTTCAACAATGTGAATCAGCTCTAAGTATACATATTTCCCTTCCCTCTTGAGCCTCCCTCCCCACACCATCCTATCCCTCTAGATCATCACAGACCCGAGCTGAGCTCCTTTTGTTATATATTTTATAGCTATATGTTTTACACATGGTAGAAGCAGAGATTCTTAATCTCTTCTGTGCCATGGTCCCACTGGATGGAGCTTTCAGACCCCTTTACAGAATAATATTTTCATGAGCACAAGTAAAATTTATAGAATTACAAAGGAAGCCAATTATAATGAAATGCAGTTATCAAATTGTATGATAGAGTAATATATGTGCTATTTTTTTAAACTCATCAAATAAGATCTAGAAGTAGGATTAATGACTACCAAAGCTCAGAGAAGAACAAGCAAGGGAGGCTCCCTGCTCTTAAAGGATGGGTAAGCTTTGCAAAGGCAAGGAGAATGGCTCATAAATACTGAGTGGAAGAGATAGGGTCAGTGTCTTAGAGGAGGTGACTCCGAGCTCATCAGGACAGGACAGGACACAGAAACCTGGGGTATGTGAGTCACTTTAATTGGGGCCATTAAACTAATATTTTAATTGCTTTATTTCACTATCAATGCCTCTCAGTTACAAGGTCCTTAAATAATGAAAAGGCATTTCATCATTTAAGAAGTAATTAAAAATCCTTCTGTCTCCAAATCAGTTGCTTCGTGAGAGTCTGCCTTGCTTTGGGGTCATCAGATTGTACATGATACATGGTGCCGCTCTGTCCAAATTAGGGTTGGACAGAGCAGGGGGATTTCTTGTGCTGAGCTAAAGGAAGGTGAAATGATGTCTTGTACCTGAGAGCCAGAGAGCTGAGGGTATAGATTCTGAGAACCGGGAGTGCTGAGGGCAGGAGAGGGTCACTATCCCAGCCTAGCACTCAGAGAGAAAGTACCGCCACATTCCCTTCCCTTCCTCCATCTCCCTTCATCCACCTCCTCCTTTCCTGCTCCTTTCTGTTCTGTTCAGGTCCTCAGTGAGTTGAATGATGGTGCCTGCTTTGGGAAAGGCAATCCTCTTTACTCTGTCTTGTGATTCAAATGCTAATGCTGGAAACATCCTCACAAACACATCCGGAAATAATGTTTAACGGCATATCTGAGCATATAAAACTGACAGATAAAATTAACCATATCACATGTTCACCATTTTTCAATGAGGAACCCATACACATCTTCTTAAGCCATGTTTAATCTCCAAATAAAGGCAATAACTTGTTCATAATTTCATCTAATGGGATACAATGATCTTGTATACAATTTATAACACATTAACTCTTACCCAGGAGAGAAAGTAAAGTCACTGAGCGATGCTTACTCTTCTTGATATCCATAACTTAAATCCTGTGATGTGATAATATCAATAGTTAAAATACTTTGATGCAAAGTCAATATACCTTACATTGCATGGCAGGGAATGGGAGTGGAAAGAAAACTGTCTCTTTATCTATATGTCTATCTTTGTAACTATAAGCACACGCGCTAAGCCACTTCAGTCATGTCCGACACTTTGTGATCCTATGGACTGTAGCCTGCCAGGCTCCTCTGTGGGATTCTCCTGGCAGGAATACTGGAGTAGGTTGCCATGCCCTCCTCCAGGGGATCTTCCGGACCCAGGGATCAAACCCCCCTTTCCTGCGGCTCCTGCATTGCAGGTGGATTCTTTACCACTGAGCCACTGGAGAAACCATAACAAAATATGGGGGAAGTACTCATGGTAATTACAGTCCTTGTTTCTGTAACTGGTCCCATGGCCATTGCTGGTATTTATTTTATTTTTTATATTTCTTTTTTATTTTAAACTTTTTATTTTGTATTGGAGTATAGCCGGTTAACAATATTGTAATAGTTTCAGGTGAACAGTGAAGGGGCTCAGCCAAACATATACATGTATTCATTCTCCCCCAAACTCCCCTCCCATCCAGGCTGCCACACAACATTGAGCAGAATTTCATGCGCTATACAGTAGGTCCTGGTTGGTTATTTATTTTAAATACAGCAGTGTGTACACGTCCATCTCAAGCTCCCTAGATATCCCTTCCCCAATCCTTCCCCCCAGCAACCGTAAATATATTTTCTAAGTCTATGAGTTTCTTTTTGTTTTGTAAGTAAGTTCATTTGTATCATTTCTTTTAAAATTCCACCTATAAGGGATGTCGTACTATATTTCTCCTTCTCTGTCTGACCTCCTTCAGGCAGTGTGACACTCTCTAGGTCCATCCATGTTGTGGCAAATGGCATTATTTCATTCTTTTTAATGGCTGAGTATATTCCATTGTATATACGAACCACATCTTCTTTATACCTCTATTAGTAGACAATTTAGGTTACTTCCTTGTCTTGGCTAATGTAAATAGTGCTGCAATGAACACTGAGGTGCATATATACTTTCAGATCATGTTTCTCTCTGAATATGTGCCCAGAAGTGAGATTTCAGGGTCATACAGTAACTCCATTTTTTAGTTTTTTTAAAGAACCTCCATACTGTTCTCCATAGTGGCTGTACCAACTTACATTACCATCGACAGTGTAGGAGGCTTCTCTTCTCTCCATACCCTCTTCAGCATTTATTGTTTGTGGACTTTTTGATGATGGCCACTCTGGTTGAGGTAATTTCATTATAATTTTGATTTGCATTTCTCTAATAACTGGTCATCACTAGTATTTATAACTACCTTCTTTCACTCTTCATGCCATATTCCCTTTGCCTTAAGTACTTCAACTGGTTGTAGTTCTTTACCTGCTGGGATGACCTAAACCTTCATTCCTGAAGGATCTGAGTTAGTAATAGTCCTGTCCAGAATGAGTTGTCGTTTTCCATTGACCCTAATCACAGGGCATGGTAAATCTAAGAGACACTCTAAGGGATCTCCTGTATTCCAGACATACTCTTGCTTTTTTAAATTGAAATATAGTTGATTTACAATATTAACTTTCAGCATTCAGGGAAGTGATCTAGATAGATATAAATGTAGGCTTCAGGTGGTGCAGTTATAAAGAATCCACCTACCAATGCAGGAGATGCCAGAGACACGTTTGATCCCTGGGTGGAGAAGATCCCCTGGAATAGGAAATGGCAACCTGCTCCAGATTCTTGCCTGGCAAATTCCATGGACATAGGAGCCTGGTGGGCTACAGTCCACGGGGTAACAAAGAGTTGGACATGACTGAGTGACTGAGCATAGATATTGACATAGATATACTCTTTCTTACTTTGATGGTAGAGGAACACCAGACTTTTTGGTGATTAGGATCAATCACTCTGGCCAATACAGTATTTCCTTCTTTGCCTGTTGATTCAGAAGCATGAGGAGCCCAAAATGGCCAGGTGGCAGCCTTAACTTCCAGCCCAATGGAATCACCTTTGTGTCTCCTGTTGGAAACATTTCTCCTTTTGGAACTAAGACCTCTAGGCCAGTAGAGGGCTTCCCAGGTGACTGCTGGTGGAGAATCCGTCTGCAATGCAGGAGACCCCGGTTTGATTCCTCAGCTGATAAGATTCCCTGGAGGAGGGCATGCAACCCACTCCAACATTCCTGCCTGGAGTATCCCCATGGACAGAGGAGCCAGGTGGGCTACAGTCCATGGGGTTGCAAAGAGTTGAACACGACTGAGCGACTAAGCACAGTGCAGGTCAGTAGAGCATAACACCAGGAGAACAGGAAGCAGCAGAAATTTTGCTCAAGGATTGTTAGTGCTAATAGTGAGTGGTGCCACCTTGACGTTTACACTTTGATTCCTGGACTCGTGAATCCTGGCTATGGGAGAGCTAGGACCCTATACCAGATGCTGATTCAGGGCATACGTAGTCTTCTGAGAACTTTGCTCCAGCCCTGCAAAGTATTCTGCTGGCACTATCTTGTGTTGTAGCTGAGTCTTCAAAAGGCCATTTTCTATCAAGCCAGCTGCTTTCAGATGGTAGAGAATATGGTAAGAACTGCATGAGCATGGGCCTATTGCTGCATTTCTTTTGGAGTGAGTTCCTTGATAAACAGCAATGTCATGTGGAATGCCATGACGATGAATGAGGCATTCTGTAAGTCCATGGATAGTGGTTTTGTCAGAAGTGTTGCATGCTGAGAAGGCAAATCTGTATCCAGAGTAAGCATCTATTCCAGTAGAAACTAAATGCTGCCCCTTTCATGATGTAAGTAGGCCAGCATAATCAACCTGCTACTAGGTAGCAGGCTGCTCACCATGGGAAATGGTGCCATATCAGGGGGTCAGTGTTGTCTCTGCTGCTGACAGAGTGGGCACCCAGCAGTGGCTGTAGCCAGGTGAGCCTTGTGAGTGGAAGCTTGTGTTGCTGAGCCCACGCATAAGCTCCATCCCTGCCACCGTGGCCATTTTGTTCATGAGCTCGTTGAGGGTTCATGGACTGGTATCACAGAATGGATTACCCTGTTCACTGGATGATTAAAATCCTCTGCTGAGATCATCTTTTGGTGAACTTCACATGAGACACAAATATCTTCACATATTTTGCCCATTCAGAGAGGCCTAGCCATATACCTCTTCCCCAAATTTCCTTGTCACCAATTTTCCAGTCACATTTCTTCCAAGCCCCTGACTATCCAGCCAAATGGCCATAGCCCCTGAATCAGTGTGTAATCACAAAGTGATGATGTAATCACAAGATGTAGTCACAGTATGTAATCACAAGATGCATTGCTTGAAGTCCTGCCTGCTGTGAGGGATTCCCTTTACCACTGTCCTTCAGGAATGTTCAAGAGAGGGGCTGTTGTCTGATGCCTACATATCATGTAGGCATGATATGCCTACATAATAAACCAGGCCCAAGTCTTCCTTCCATTGAGAGTAGGGAGCTCCCCATGAAGCCATAAATACAGGCTGGGAGAGAGGAGGCAGCACAGCAGAAGGGGGACTGTGGGTATTTGGGCCACTTCTTCATGTAACTTATTTGTGCTTTCAGGGCCTGCCAAGGCCAATCTGATATATCTTGTCTCCACTTGATGATGTAGAGATGCTGTCCATGGCAAACTCTGTAGCTTGATGGGTCAGATAAAAGCCAGTTCATGTTGGGCAGCTCAGGTTGCATAGTAACTTGGGGGTCCATGGTTGAGCATTCAGTATCTATTGCATAGTCATCTCCTGTTCTGGGCTCCATACAAAACTAACTGCTTTCCTGGTGTCTTGGTAAATTGGCCCAAGTAACCCACTCAAAACGAGGAATATGTTGCCTCCCAAATCCAGAGAGTTCCACTAGGCACTGTGCCTCCTTTTTGGTTGTGGGAGGGGCCAGAGACAACAACTTATCCTTTACCTTAGAAGGAATATCTTGATATGCTCTATACTATTGGACCCCTAGAGATTTTACTAAGGTAGACAGTACCTAAAAAATTTTTATTATAATATGATTTATGTACAATATTATGTAATTACAAGAACACAATGTAGTGATTCACAGTTTTTAAAGGTAAAGCAATCGATAGATTCAATGCAATCCTTATCAAGCTACCAACAGTATTTTTCACAGAGTTAGAACAAATAATTTCACAATTTGTATGGAAATACAAAAAACCTCAAATAGCCAAAGCAATTTTGAGAAAGAAGAATGGAACTGGAGGAATCAACCTGCCTGACTTCAGGCTCTATTACAAAGCCACAGTCATCAACACAGTATGATACTGGCACAAAGCCAGAAATATAGATCAATGGAACAAAATAGAAAGCCCAGAGATAAATCCACACACCTATGGACGCCTTATCTCTGACAAAGGAGGCAAGAATATACAATGGAGAAAAGACAATCTCTTTAACAAGTGGTGCTGGGAAAACTGGTCAACCACTGGTAAAAGAATGAAAGTAGAACACTTTCTAACATCATACACAAAAATAAACTCAAAATGGATTAAAGACCTAAATGTAAGACCAGAAACTATAAAACTCCAAGAGGAGAATATAGGCAAAACACTCTCCGACATAAATCACAGCAGGATCCTCTATGACCCACCTCCCAGAATATTGGAAATAAAAGCAAAAATAAACAAGTGGGACCCAATTAAAATTAAAAGCTTCTGCACAACAAAGGAAACTATAAGTAAGGTGAAAAGACAGCCTTCAGAATGGGAGAAAATAATAGAAAATGAAGCAACTGACAAAGAATTAATCTCAAAAATATATAAGCAACTCCTGCAGCTCAATTCCAGACAAATAAACGACCCAATCAAAAAATGGGCCAAAGAACTAAATACACATTTCTCCAAAGAAGACATACAGATGGCTAACAAACACATGAAAAGATGCTCAACATCACTCATTATCAGAGAAATGCAAATCAAGACCACAATGAGATACCATTTCACGCCAGTCAGAATGGCTGCAATCCAAAAGTCTACAAGCAATAAATGCTGGAGAGGGTGTGGAGAAAAGGGAACCCTCTTACACTGTTGGTGAGAATACAAACTAGTACAGCCACTATCAAGAACAGTGTGGAGATTCCTTAAAAAACTGGAAATAGAACTGCCTTATGACCCAGCAATCCCACTGCTGGGCATACACACCAAGGAAACCAGAACTGAAAGAGACACGTGTACCCCAATGTTCATCGCAGCACTGTTTATAATAGCCAGGACATGGAAGCAACCTAGATGTCCATCAGCAGACGAATGGATAAGAAAGCTGTGGTACATATACACAATGGAGTATTACTCAGCCATTTAAAAGAATACATTTGAATCAGTTCTAATGAGGTGGATGAAACTGGAGCCTATTATACAGAGTGAAGTCAGCCAGAAAGAAAAACACCAATACAGTCTTTTGGATTCTGCGGGAGAGGGCGAGGGTGGGATGATTTGGGAGAATGGCATTGACACATGTATAATATCATATGTAAAATGAATCACCAGTCCAGGCTCGATGCATGATACAGGATGCTTGGGGCTGGTGCACTGGGATGACCCAGAGGGATGGTATGGGGTGGGAGGTGGGAGGGGGTTTCAGGATGGGGAACATGTGTACACTTGTGGCAGATTCATGTTGATGTATGGCAAAACCACTACAATATTGTAATTAGTCTCCAATTAAAATAAATAAATTTCCATTTTTTAAAAAAGGTCACACTTCATTTATGTCATTGCTGTTGTTTAGTCACAAGTTGTGTTCAACTCTTTTGTGACTCCATTGATTGTAGCTCATCAGCCTCCTCTGTCTGTGGGATTTCCCAGACTAGAATTCTGCAGTGTGTTGCCATTTCCTTCTCCAGGGGATTTTTGCAACCTAGGGATTGAACTCATGTCTCCTGCATTGGCAGGTGGATTCTTTACCTCTGAGCCACCAGGGAAGCCTACATTCCATTTACAGTTTTTATAAAATATTGTCTGCATTCTCTACATTGTACAGTATATCCTCGTAGTTTATTTTAAACATAATAGTTTGACTCTCCTAGCCTCCCACCCTTATATTGCCCCTCTCCCTTCCCTCTCCCCACAGTAACCACTAGTTTGTTCTCTATATCTGTGAGTGAGTCTGCTTGTTTTTTTGTTATATTTACTAGTTTGTTGTATTTTTTTTAGATTTTACATAAAAGTGATATCATATAGTATTTGTCTTTCTCTGTCTGACATTTCACTTAGCATAATATCCTCCAAGTCCATTCATGTTGCTGCAAATGGCCAAATTTCATTCTATTTTTATGGCTGGATAGTATTCCATTGCATACACACACACACCCACACACCACATTTTATTTATCCTTTCATCTATTGATGACCACTTAGGTTGCTTCCATATCTTGGCAATTGTAAATAATGCTGCTATGAACTTAGGGGTACATCAGTTCAGTTCAGTCATTCAGTCATGTCCGACTCTTTGTGACCCCATGAACTGCAGCACACCAGGCCTCCCTGTCCATCACCAACTTCCGGAGCCCACCCAAACCCTGTCCATTGAGTCATAAATTTTTTTTAATTAGTGTTTTTTTCTTTTAATATATACCCAGTGGGATTGCTGGGTCATATGGTGGTTCCATTTTTAATTTTTTGAGAAACCATACTGTTTCCCATAGTGACTGCACCAATTTACATTCCCACCAACAGTGTAAGAGCACTCCATTTTCTCCACATCCTCGCCAACTTTTTAAAATCTGTGTTCTTTTTGATCCTGACCATTCTGACTGATGTGAGGTGATTTCTCATTGTGGTTCTGATTTGCATTTCCCTGATGATTAGCAATATTGAACATCTTATCCTGTGTTTGATGGGCATCTGCATTTCTCCCTGAATTTTTTTCAAAGTTTATTTTCTACCCTCTGGCATGCAAAAATCTTAACAAGTCCAGAGTAATTGTTACTTCTTGCTCAGTAGGTCTAACCAGCACAATGTAACCTATATAATGAACCAATGTGATATCTTGTGGAAGAGGAAGGTGAGCAGGAATGCTACAAACTAAACCATGATGTAAGGCTGGAGGGCTGATGTATCCCTGAAGGAGAACAATATGTGTTTACTGCTGGCTTTGCCAGCTGAAAGATTCAGAGCCTATGTCTAGTAGTCCCCTAAAGTTCTGCTTATTTCCTTTTTCCCAATGCACAAGTACCCAAGGCTGAAAGAAGGGTTAACGGCATAAAATTTTGACAGTATGCTGAGGTCCTTCCTCAAGGGGAACCAGCCTCCTCTTTAGGCAAGGGGCTGTGGGTCTATAAACTGGCTCAAGTTGGGGAATTATTTGAGGGCCCATGACTCTGTCTTTACTATTCAGTTTAGACTTTTGTTCATTTGGCCAAGAAATTTCATGTTTATACAGAATAAGTAAGAGTTTAGTAGGCTTCCTTTCTGTTTCAGTTCTAGGAATGTTATGATCAACTAGGCAACACCATAGGTGTGGTGTGGGTCAGATGATTCAGATTGATGCGTTGACTCTGCAGCTCATAACTGGCAACCATTCCCACCTTGGCTTTGCTGTTGAGTGCCCCCTGTTAGCTTGTACTCCCTGGATCCAATTACTCCCATTGCTGTTGAACCCAAATCCATGTATCTCACACATAGTGAGGCCAAAAAACTTGAAACATGGGAGTCTGGAGCAGAGAAAGGTTTATTGCAAAGGTTGTGGAAGGAGAGTGGGCAATTCATGCTTAAAAAGCTTAAATTCCAGATGGTATTTGGGGAAGCATTTTTATGGGCAAAATCTGGGGGGAGGCCTGCAAGGGGTGTAACTCTCCTCTCATTGGTCGGTTGTAAGATAACAGGGTGGTATTCCCAGAATCTCAATCATCGATCTTCTGGTTCCAGCCAATCTGGGGTTCCTGTGCTGGTTCTCTGCCTCAAGTTACCATCCTCCTCCTGGTTGGGGTCCTTAGTTGCTACAGAAGGACTTAGAAATATGTGTCAGATTGTTATGTCTACCCCCTCTCCTCACCAAGAGGAATCAGGACCCTGCTTTATTGCTGCTCTATTGTTTATTGACTGCTTTTCCTTTGCTTCTGCATTCCCTCACTCTTTTTTTCCATTTTAATTTATTTTTGATTGAAGGATAATTGCTTTACAGAATTTTGCTGTTTTCTGTCAAACCTCAACATGAATCATCCATAGGTATACATATATCCCCTCCCTTTTGAACCTCCCTCCCATCTCCCTCCCATCCCATGCTTCCAGGTTGATACAGAGCCTCTGTTTGAGTTTCCTGAGCCATACAGCAAATTCCCGTTGTCTATCTATTTTACATATGGTAATGTAAGTTTCCATGTTACTCTTTTCATGCATCTCACCCTCTCCTCCCCTCTCCCCATGTCCATAAGTCTATTCTCTGTTTCTCAATTGCTGCCCTGTAAATAAATTCTTCAGTACCACTTTTCTAGATTCTGTGTATATATGCATTAGAATACAGTATTTGTCTTTCTCTTTCTGACTCACTTCACTCTATATAATAGGTTCTAGGTTCATCCATCTCATTATAACTGACTCAAATGCATTCTTTTTTATGACTGAGTAAAATTAAAAGATGCTTACTCCTTGAAAGGAAAGTTATGACCAACCTAGACAGCATATTAAAAAGCAGAGACATTTCTTTGCCAACAAAGGTCCATTTAGTCAAGGCTATGGTTTTTCCAGTAGTCATGTATGGATGTGACAGTTGAACTATAAAGAAAGCTGAGCACCAAAGAATTGATGCTTTTGAACTGTGGTGTTGGAGAAGACTCTTGAGAGTCCCTTGGACTGCAAGGAGATCCAACCAGTTCATCCTAAAGGAAATCAGTCCTGTATATCCATTGGAAGGACTGATGCGGAAGCTGAAACTCCAATACTTTGGCCACCTAATGTGAAGAGCTGTCATTGGAAAATACCCTGATGCTGGGAAAGATTGAGGGCAGGTGGAGAAGGGGATGACAGAGGATGAGATGGTTGGATGGCATCACCGACTCAATGGAGATGAGTTTGAGTAGACTCTGGGATTTGGTGATGGACAGGGAGGCCTGGCATGCTGTGTAGTCCATGGGGTTGTGAAGAGTTGGACATGACTGAGCAACTGAACTGAACTGAACTGAATATTTCATTGTATATATGTACCACAGCTTCTTTATCCATTCATCTGTCAATGGACATCTAGGTTGCTTCCACGTTCTAGCTATTGTAAATAGTGCTGCAATGAACAATGGGATACATGTGTCTCTTTCAATTTTGGTTTTCTCAGGGCATATGCCTAGGAGTGGGATTGGTGGGTCATACAGTGGTTTTATTCCTAGTTTTTTAAGGAATCTTCATACCTTCCTCACTTCCTTTAATTAATAACTGTTTCAATCTGCCCTGGGGATTTAGGTAAAGCTTTTCTCCTGAAAACAAAAAAGGGGGACAGGAAAAAAGGTCTTGTGTCAGGAGGGCCCCAGGGTTCTGCTGAGTTTCACAGTTTCATTTAGGATCCCCAGTTCAATGGCTGCAGACCTTATAGTTTCTAATTTTGGGAGCTCATCCTTTAATGAGGCCAAGAGGACTAAAAGAGATGAATTTTAATATAGATCTGCTATCCATGTGTCCTTTTATTGACTCAAGAAATATTCATTCGCTTCAATCATGTTCCAGAAACTCTACTAGGAAATAAGGAGGTGTTAGCGACTGGGACGTAGTCCTCACCCTCTGAGGTAGGCAGAACAAACAAGAAAAGAAAGAAATTTATAAGAACAAATTTTCAAAATGCTTGGAAAAAAATAAACTGGGTATAGTGAAAGAATTATGGGGTGAGATCTAGTTATATTAGGCAGTCAGGAGAGGTCTTCTGAGACATCGATCAGGGACCAAATAGCTATACTTGGAGGCATATGTGTGATTCTGAGAAAATGTTGCTAACAAATTAAACACTTGTAAATCAAAACACCTCGGCAGTGCAGGAGGGAGAGCCTATCTGTTGAAAGAAACCTGCTGTGAAGACGGAGATAAGGGACTAGCCCTAGGTGATATGAATACTGTCAGTCAAAAATTAATTGTTCAATCTTAGAAAGAAATGGAAAATTTTATTTGAGCCAAATTGAGCATTATAGTCCAGAAGCAGCATCTCAGAAAGCTCTAAAAACTATTCTACCTGTTAGAAGTCAACATATAGTTCTCTAAGTTTTTTGAGACAGAGCTGTACATTAAATGAGGTATTATTGACAGTTTACACAATCCATGTGGCCCCTTACAAGATCAAGAAGGAATGTTATCTTTAAATGAGCTGTTTTGTTGATACTGGGAGAATGTTGTTCCTTCTGGCTGAGCAGGTATTTCTGCTATGGGGGAGGTTTGGCCAATGCATAATTCAGATACACAATACACAGTAGGAGGGAAATAGGAGGCCAAAGGGCAGGGGAAATTTTTTATGTGTAAATTTTTCTTGTCTTTTTATAAAATATGGAATTTTATTCACAATACTCATGTACTGATTTACTTACTGATGAATGCTACAAACATTTATGGAGCACTGATTGTGTGCCAGATACTGAGAAAGGCACTAGGAATTGGTGATAAGGAAGCAAACATGTTTCTTCCCCTCACGGAGCTCACTGTTTAAAAGTGAGGTAGGAATAATAGAGAAGTGTACATTGTGATAAATCTTATGTAGGAAAAATGCAGGAGACTATAAAGTCAGTATTACTTTGATGTCAAAACCAAACAAAGGCATCACAAGAAAACTACAGAAAATGTTTTTTAAATATGAATGCAAAAACTCTCCACAAAATACAAGCAAATTGAAGCCAGCAATATATAACATCATGGTCAAGTGAGATTTATCCCAGGAATGTAAGGTTGGTTTAATACTTGAAAATCATTAATGTGATATTCCACATCAATAGAATAAATGACAATAGCCACATGATCTCAAGAGACAGAGGAAAAGCATTTGATAAAGTTCAATATCCCTTCATGATAAATACTCAATAACATAGGAATAGAAGTGAAGTTCCTCAGTCTGATAAAGTCAATAAAAAAATCCATCTGTAAGATTATTCCTAATGGTGTAAGAATGGATGCTTTCTCTCTAAGATTAGAAACAAGACATAGATGTTAGCTCTTGCCATTTCTGGGCTTCCCTTATAGCTCATTTGGTAAAGAATCTGCCTTCAATGCAGGATAGTCTGGTTCGATTCCTGGGTGGGGATAGGCTACCCACTCCAGCATTCTTGGGCTTCCCTTGTGGCTCAGTTGGTAAAGAATCGCCTGCAATGCAGGAGACCTAGGTTCAATCTCTGGGTTGGGAAGAGCCCCTGGAGAAGGGAAAGGTTACCCACTCCAGTATTCTGTCCTGGAGAATTCCATGGACGATATATACTCCATGGGATCGCAAAAAGTTGGACTTTCACTTCGCTTTCACTTCACTTGCCATTTCTGTTCAACACTGTTTAGGAGTTTCTCCTAGCCAGGGCAATTGGGCAAGAAAAACAAATAAAACACATTCAGAATGAAAAAGAAGCAAAACTATTTCTATTTGCAGATGACTTGACAGAGGAGCTTGACAGGCTATAGTCCATGGAGTTGCAAAGAGCTGGACACAACTGAGAATTTCGTTTCACTTCACTGACTTTATACATAAGAAGTTCTAATGACTCTATTTAAAAGCAATTAGAGTAAAGGAGTTTAGCAAGATTGCAGGATACAAGATCTCTAAACAAAAATCAATTGTATTTCTATACAGTAGCAAAGAGAAAACAGAAAATGAAATTAAGAAATCAATTTTATTTATAGTAGCATAAGAAATATAGTCAAAGCTATGTGTTTTCAGTAGTCATGTATGGATGTGAGAGTTGAACCATAATGAAGGCTGAGTGCTAAAGATTTGATGCTTTTAAATTGTGGTGCTGGAGAAGACTATTGAGAGTCCCCTGGACTGCAAGGGGATCAAACAAATCAATCCTAAAGGAAATCAACCATGAATATTCATTGGAAGAAATGATGCTGAAGCTGAAGCTCCAATACTTTGGCCACATGATGAGAAAAACCGACTCACTGGAAAAGACCCTGACGCTGGGAAAGATTAATAACAGGAGGAGAAGGGAGCAACAAAGGATGAGATGGTTGGATGGCATCATCAACTCAATGGACATGAGTTTGAGTAAACTTCGGGGGATAGTGAAGGACAGGGAAGCCTGGTATGCTGCAGCCCAGGGGGTTGCAAATAGTCGAACATGACTTAGCAACTGAACAACAACAACAGCATAAGAAAGAATGAAACACTTAGGATGAATATAACCAAAGAAGTAAAAAACTTATACTCTGAAAACTAAAAAACATTGTTGAAAAAAAGGTAACCTAAATAAATGGAAAGACAGCCCATGTTCATATATCAGAAGATCAGAAGACATAATATTGTTAAAGATGGCAATATTTTTCAAACTGATCTGTGGATTCAATGCAATCCCTATCAAAATCTGCTTCTTTGCAGAAATTGGCAAACTGATCTTAAAATCATATGGAAATGCAAGGGACCCAGAATAAGCAATAACATTCTTAAAAAGAAGAACAAAGTTGAATTTATACCACCTGATTTCAAAACCTATGGCAAGTTACTGTAATCAAGACAACATGGTACCGGCATAAAGATAGATATATAGATCAATGAAATAGAAGTAGAAGTCCATAAATTTACACAAACATTTATGGTCAATTGATTTTTAACAAGAGTACCAAGACAATTCAATGGTGTCTCAATATCCATTTGCAAAAGAATGAATATTGCCTACTACTTCCCACCATATACAAAAATTAACTCAGAGTGGATCAAAGATACAAACATAAGAGTTAAAAATATATAACTTTTAGAATAAAACAAGTTTGTAAATCATCATGACCTTGATTAAGCCTTGATTTCTTGGATATGACACCAAAAGGAAAATTGAAAAAAGAAAAAATAAAATCTGGATATCATCTAAATTAAAAATAAAATAAAAAGGCAACCCACAGAAAGGGAGGTAACGCTTACAAATTATATATCTGATAAGGTATTTGTAGTAGAATATATAAAGAACTATTACAACTCACTAATTAAAAGACTACTCAATTTTAAAAATTGATAAAGGTTTTGAATAACCACTTCTATAAGAAAGTTATACATATAGCCCTAAGCACATGGAAAGGTCCTCAACAGCAGTAGCCATCAGGGAAATGCCAACTAAAACCACAGTAAGATATACCTCTTTACACTCACCAGAACAGCTATAATAAAAAAGATGGATGATAATATGGGTTGACGGGGATTGGTAGAAAATAAAATCCTAATACACTGCTGGTAGGAATGGAAACTAGTGCAGTCACTTTTAAAACAGTTTACCAGTTCCTCAACTGGTTAAACATAGAGTCAACTTTCAGTTCAGTTCAGTTCAGTCACTCAGTCGTGTCCGACTCTTTGTGACCCCATGAACCACAGCACACCAGGCCTTCCTGTCCATCACCAACTCCCGGAGTCCACCCAAACCCATGTCCATTGTGTCGGTGATGCCATCGAACCATCTCATCCTCTGTCGTCCCCTTCTCCACCTGCCCTCAATCTTTCCCAGCATCAGGGTCTTTTCCAATGAGTCAGCACTTCACATCAGGTGGCCAAAATATTGGAGTTTCAGCCTCAACATCAGTCCTTCCAATGTACACCCAGGACTGATCTCCTTTAGGATGGACTGGTTGGAGGTCCTTGCAGTCCAAGGGACTCTCAAGAGTTTTCTTCAACACCACAGTTCAAAAGCATCAATTCTTTGGTGCTTGGCTTTCTTTATAGTCTAACTCTCACATCCATACATGACTACTGGAAAAACCATAGCCTTGACTAGACAGACCTTTGTTGGCAAAGTAATGCCTCTGCTTTTTAATATGCTATCTAGGTTGGTCATAACTTTCCTTCCAAGGAGTAAACGTCTTTTAATTTCATTGCTGCAATCGCCATCTGCAGTGATTTTGGAGCCCAGAAAAATAAAGTCAGCCACTGTTTCCACTGTTTCCCCATCTATCTGTCATGAAGTATGATCAAGCAATTCCACGCTTAAGTACATACTCAAGAGAAATGAAAATATATGTCTTGTAATAAAAGCTTGTAGTACATGAATATTCATAGCAGCATTATTCATAATAGCAAAAAAAATGTAAAAAACCATAAGTTTATCAATTGATGAACGGATAAACAAAATGTGATATATCATTATAAGGGAGTATTATTCAGCCATAAAAAGCACTGAAGTATTGTTACATACTATAGCATGAATGAGCCTTGAAAACATGCTAAGTGAAAGAAGCCAGTCACAAAGGACCACAGACAGTATGATTAATTTTATATGAAATGCCTAGAATAGGCAAACCTATAGAGGCAGAAGGTAGATTAGTGGTTTCTTATGTCTGTGGAACAACAGACTGGTTCCAAATAGGAAAAGGAGTATGTCAAGGCTGTATATTGTCACCCCACTTATTTAACTTATATGCAGAGTACATCATGAGAAACGCTGGACTGGAAGAAACACAAGCTGGAATCAAGATTGCCGGGAGAAGTATCAATAACCTCAGATATGCAGATGACACCACCCTTTTGGCAGAAAGTGAAGAGGAGCTAAAAAGCCTCTTGATGAAAGTAAAAGAGGAGAGTGAAAAAGTTGGCTTAAAGCTCAACATTCAGAAAATGAAGATCATGGCATCCGGTCCCATCATTTCATGGGAAATAGATGGGGAAACAGTGGAAACAGTGTCAGACTATTTTTCTGGGCTCCAAAATCACTGCAGATGGTGACTGCAGCCATGAAATTAAAAGACGCTTACTCCTTGGAAGAAAAGTTATGAGCAACCTAGATAGCATATTCAAAAGCAGAGACATTACTTTGCCGACTAAGGTCCATCTAGCCAAGGCTATGGTTTTTCCAGTAGTCATGTATGGATGTGAGAATTGGACTGTGAAGAAGGCTGAGCGTTGAAGAATTGATGCTTTGGAACTGTGGTGTTGGAGAAGACTCTTGAGAGTCCCTTGGACTGCAAGGAGATCCAACTAGTCCTTTCTAAAGGAGATCAGCTTTGGGATTTCTTTGGAGGGACTGATGCTAAAGCTGAAACTCCCATACTTTGGCCACCTCATGCAAAGAGTTGACTCATTGGAAAAGACTCTGATGCTGGGAGGGATTGGGGGCAGGAGGAGAAGGGGACGACCGAGGATGAGATGGCTGGATGGCATCACTGACTCAATGGACGTGAATCTGAGTGAACTCCGGGAGTTGGTGATGGGCAGGGAGGCCTGGTGTGCTGCGATGCATGGGGTCGCAAAGAGTCGGGCACGACTGAGCGACTGAACTGAACTGAACTGAACTGATGACTGTGGAAGATGGGTTGGGGTTTAGGGAGTAAAGGTCAACAGATGCAGAGCTCCTTTTTGAAGTAGTGATTTTTTCTAAACTTGACTGTGGTGATGGATGAACAATGCTGTTCATATACTAGAAGTCACTAAACTGTACACTTTGAGTGGCTGAATTGTGTGACACGTGAATGATATCTCAATAAAGTTGCTAAAAATACCAAAGACTGGGAACTTCCCTGGTGAGGACTCTGCACTTCCATTGCAGGAGGCATGGGTTCAATCCCTGGTCAGGGAACTAAGAGCCTGCAAGCTGCACAGTGCAGCAAAAAAAACAAAAAAAAAAAGGCAAAAGACCTCAGCAAGCAACTCACAGAAGAAGATATACAAAGTCAATAAAGTACATGATATCATGTTCAACATAATTAATTTTCAAGGGATACAAATTTAAGGCATGATGAGATAGCACTATATACTTACTAAAGTGTCCAAAAGTTATCTAAATTAAAACACGTGTTGGTGAGGATGTGAAACAACTGAAACTCTTGTTTATTGCTAGAAGTAATGGAAAATGGCATAGCTACTTATAATAGAGTTCTGTAGAACAACTGAAATACAAACAGATCCTAAGATCTGCAGGATGAGTCAGCAAGCTGCTGACCAAGAACTCATGGTAGTTTCACAGTCTGACTCTAGAGGCCGGCATAGGAGAGCCAATGGTATAGTTTCAGCCCAAGGGCCGGCAGGCTTGAAAATCAGGAAGAGCCAATGTTTCGGTTCAAGTATAAAGGTAGGAGAATAAAGTTCAAGTATAAAAGGCTTCCCAGGTGGATCTAGTGGTAAAGAACCCGCCTGCCAATGCAGGAGACGTAAAAGATGCTGGCTCAGTCCCTGAGTCAGGAAGATCCCCTGGGAGAGGGCATGGCAATCCACCCCAGTATTCTTGCCTGGAGAATGCCAAGGACAGAGGAGCCTGGTGGGCTACGGTTCATAGGGTCACAAAGAGTCGGACACAACTGAAGTGACTTAGCATGCACACATACAGGTAGGAAAAAGCTGTTATCCCAATTTGAAGGTGGTCAGGTAGAAGGAATTTTCTCTTCCTGGGAGTAGAGTCAGCCTTTTTGTTCTCCAGCCTTTAACTGATCAGATGAGGCTCTCCCACATTAAAGAGGACAATCTGCTTTACTTCAGTTCAGTTCAGTTCAGTTGCTCAGTTGTGTCGACTCTTTGCTACCCTATGAACCACAGCATGCCAGGCCTCCCTGTCCATCACCAACTCCTGGAGTTCAGCCAAACTCATGTCCATTGAGTCGGTGATGCCACCCAACCATCTCATCCTCCGTTGTCCCCTTCTCCTCCTGCCTTCAATCTTTCCCAGCATCAGGGTCTTTTCCAATGAGTCATCTCTTCGCATCAGGTGACTAGACGGACCCTTGTTGACAAAGTAATGTCTCTGCTTTTTAATATGCTGTTTAGGTTGGTCAACACTTTCCTTCCAAGGAGTAAGCGTCTTTTAATTTCATGGCTGCAGTCACCATCTGCAGTGATTTTGGAGCCCAGAAAAATAGTCAGCCACTGTTTCCACTGTTTCCCCATCGATTTGCCATGAAGTGATGGGACCAGATGCCATGATCTTCGTTTTCTGAATGTTGAGTTTTAAGCCAACTTTTTCACTCTCCTCTTTCACTTCCATCAAGACTAACTTTACTTAGTCCACCAATTTAAATGTTAATCTCAACCTAAATATCAACTACCTCAGATATGCAGATGATACCACTCTAATGGCAAAAAGTAACAAGAAACAAATAAGCCTCTTGATGAGGGTGAAAGAGGAAAGTGAAAAAGCTTACTTGAAACTGAACATTCAAAAAACTAAGATCATGGCATCTGGTCCCATCACTTCATGGCAAATAAAAGGAGGAAAATTGAAAGCAGATTTTATTTTCTTGGGCTCCAAAATCACTGTGGATGGTGACTGCAGCCATGAAATTAAAGATGCTTGCTCCTTGAGAAGAAAACTATGACAAGTCTAGGCAGTGTATTAAAAAACAGAGACATCATTTTGCCAACAAAGATCTGTACAGTCAAAGCTATGGTTTTTCCAGTAGTCATATATGGATGGGAGAGTTGGACCATAAAGAAGGCTGAGTGCTGAAGAACTGATGCTTTCCAAGTGTGGTCCTGGAGAAGACTTTAGAGAGTCCCTTGGACTACAAGGAGATCCAACCAGTCCATTCTAAAGGAAACTAACCCTGAATATTCACTGGAAGGACTGAGGCTGAAGCTGAATCTCCAATACTTTGGCCACCGGATGCTGACTTTGGAAAAGACCCTGATACTGGGGAAGATTGAAAGCCAAAGGAGAAGAGGGTGGCTGAGGATGAGAGGGTTAGATAGCATCACCAACGCGATGAACATGAATTTGAGCAAACTCTGAGAAACAGTGGAGAACAGAGGAGCCTAACGTGCTACAGTCCATGGGGTCGCAAAGAATTGGACACGACTTCGAGACTGAACAACAACAACAAAACACTCACAGAAACACTGAGAATAATGTCTGACCAAACGTCTGGATACTTCATGGCCCAGTAAAACTGACACAAAATCAACCATCATACTACTTGCCATTTCTTCAAAAGTTAAGTATACGCTTATATGACTCAGAAATTCCGTTCCCAGGCATTTACTTTGGAAAGATGAAAACATATGATCACAAAATAATTTGTACTCAAATATTCATAAAAATTTTATCCATAGTGGTCAAAAATTGAGCCAACATAAATATCCACCAATAGTGAATGATTAAATAAATTGTGGGGGAAAACTACATACTGGGAGTAAAAATAATGCTACTATTACATGCAATAATATGAGTGAATTAAAAAAACATTATTCTAAGTGAAAGAAGTCAAACACGAAAAAAGTACACTCTGTATAATTCTATTTATATGAAACCTAGGAAAGACGAACCTATAATGACAGCAGATCAGCCGTTACCAGGGGCTGGAAGCAGCAGTTTTGGGGGTAGTTGACTGGGAAGAAGCATTAAAAAAACCTTTTGGGGCAATGAAGAACTTCTATATCTTTGCTGTGGAGGTGATTATACAACTGTATACATTGTCAAAACTTCTAGAAGTGTATGCATTAAAAGGGTATATTTTTATTTATATAATTTATTCTTAACAATAATATTGGTGTGAACAAAGAAATGAATACTCTGGTTTCTCCTCAGGTTGAATAAATACATTGCCCTGTTTTCTCCAATAATTACATTTCCAGGAGCTGGTGATGGACAGGGAGGCCTGGTGTGCTGCGGTTCATGGGGTAGCAAAGAGTCCACATGACTGAGTGACTGAACTGAACTGAACATTTGCAAAGCTATAATAGAATATAGAATATAGAATACCAGGATACTGACACTGATACAATTCACTGACTTTAATCAGATTTCCATAGTTTTACTTTTGCTCATCATGTGTGTATGTGTGTGTGTATTAAATTCTATATAATTTTAACACCTGTGTAGGTTGATATATCCAACATCACAGTTAAGACACTTTTTCTATTTCTGGAACATGCCAAACTTTCTTCTGTCTCAAGGCTTCTAGAACTGGGGCTCTTGTCTTCCTGAGTCACCCCACTTTCCTTCCTGAATTTGCACTTCTTCCTGAGTCCCCCTCAACCTCCCACGAATGGCTGCATCTGTCTTATCCTGAAGGTTTTAGCTCAGTACCCCTCAAAGAGGGCTCTGCCTAAGATTCTGTCTCCTTGGTGCCATTTATCCCAGGTCTGACTATATTCACCAGGTATTCTTTTGCTTAATATGTCTCTCCCCTAAACAGACTGTGGGTTCTGTGAGGTAAGAAGTTACTTGTTCCCTTCTAATCCCTGCAGCCTTCCACAAGGCCCAGAGGCTCTAGAAGAAACTTGCTGAAAGGACTTCTCAATGCTCTGCTGCTGCTGCTGCTAAGTCGCTTCAGTCGTGTCCAACTCTGTGCGACCCCATAGACGGCAGCCCACCAGGCTCTCCTGTCCCTGGGATTCTCCAGGCAAAACACTGGAGTGGGTTGCCATTTCCTTCTCCAATGCATGAAAGTGAAGTCGCTCAGTCTTGTCCGACTCTTAGCGACCCCATGGACTGCACCCCACCAGGCTCCTCCGTCCATGGGATTTTCCAGGCAAGAGTACTGGAGTGGGCTGCCATTGCCTTCAATGCTCTACCAAGTGGCTAAAGATTTCTTTTCTTTTGAAAGTTTAAGCTGCCCTCTAGAGGAAAATACAAGCCAAAACTGGGGCCTGGTTTTGTTCATTTTTGTTTTTGTCAATGAGAGCCCCAGACTCTCAGATCAGAATAGCAGAGGCCTAGCATCTCTCCTCTCTCTGGATATTATGGGCTACTTGCCCACCCCAGGCCCAAGTGGAGCTCCCCACAACTCCAGGTGGAGGGACCAGCCTCCCCCTGGAGCACCCTTCCCAGGATCTGGGTGCTCTCCCCACCCCACTCTGATGTTCAGGATTGGCACCATGGGGCCTTCCTGGTGGCTCAGTGGTAAAGAATCCACCTGCCAATGTAGGAGACACCGGTTCCACCCTGATCTCGGGTGATCCCCCATGCCACGGAGCAACTAAGCCCGAGTGCCACAACTACTGAGCCTGCTCTAGAGCCTGGGGGCAGCAACTGTTGAGCCCACATGTCTGGAGCCTGTGCTCCTCAACAGGTGAAGCCACCACAATGAGAAGCCCATGAACCCCAACCAGAGAGCAGTCTCCATTCTCCACAACTAGAGGAAAGCCCACACAGCAAGGAAGACCCAGCACAGTCAAAAAAATTTTTTTCACTATGTGTCTCAGTCCTTGTCTGCACTTGGAACCCATTCATATGGATGCGCGGACACATTCTAAAGTGGGGCAGTGGGGGCTCTGCTGGGCTTCTGTCCCCCAGGAATCAAAGCCCGGAGCTGCACACTTCAGAGTGTTTCTGTCCTGGGGGAGCTGTTTGGAGATAGAGGGTCCCTGATACAAGCAGCATTCACTGACCCTGACTTAGGTAATGGTAGTAACGTTGAATCTGTGGTTCTGGGTAGGGAGTCTCTGGGCAGTAGCAACAGAATTGGCCCAGAAATGGCTCTAAATCTGAGCCTTTGGCTAATGCCATAGTAATATTACACTATGCATAAAATATATATAAAAGGAGAAACGTTAATTTAGTTTGTCCCTTTACTAAGTGAAGTTTAGTTGTAGGCACCAGCAATGCAACAGTGAATATGACACGGTACTTGCCTTCAAAGAATCACAGCGTCTCATGAAATGTCACAAGTAGACTAGGCCTCAGAAGTTGCAAACTGGTAGTCTGCAGATATGTTTTATTTGGCTGGCATACTGTTTTAAGTTTTTAAAAATTAGTTGCCAACTTTTTAATACGGGAAATTTCTTATAAAAATCTAGACTTCTGGCTTCAATTGGATGACAAGCAACATGGGGTCCACACCCATCACATCCTATTGGACTGGCACCAGTGCCCCGTTCTCTCCTTTCTGTCACCTGCCTGGCCAGCCTGGCACTGTGTTGAGACCTCTGTAGGGTCCTAGGGGATCCCTGCTCCCTTAGGAGCAGTCAGAGGTGAGCAATTAACGCTGAAGCAGGTGAGAGAGTGAATGAGTCTTCTCAGGTGTGGTGACTTCCCAGGTGCCATCTCGACAGCCTGCATGGGAGATGGTGATGGTCACAGGAGGCTATGACAGGGAGAGTGTGATGAGATGAGAGCCTTATACACTGGGTTGGGCTGCTCTTGGCTCTGGAGCATAATGAACATGACTGTGAACGAGAACTCCAAGTCAAATTTTTCAGCAGGAAATGAAAACTGAAATAGCCACAGTAGAGAACTCAGGTCCGAAGATCTTTGTAGCAAATATGAATGATGTTGCTTGAGGACTGGGGTTCGTGCTGAAACACAGATTCCAATCCAGCAGATCTGGGGATAGGGGAGAAACAGCATTTCTAACAAGCTCCTGGTCCCTGGACTATACTTTGAGAGCTTGGGGCTAGAAGACAGGTTCCAGTCTAGTGGGCTGTGGGCCAAATTTTGTCTAGGAAATAAGGTTTTTCAGGGTTGCATAGTGTCTACATTTTAAAAAGTTGTGGGACTTCCCTGGAGGTCCAGTGATTAAGACTTTACCTTCCAAAGGAGGGGGTGCAGGTTCAATCCCTGGTCGGGGAGCTAAGATTGAACATGCCTTGCAGCTGAAAAACCAAAAAACATAAAACAGAAGCCATATTGTAACAAATTCAATAAAGACTTTTAAAATGGTCCACATTAAAAAAAAAACTTAAAAAAATTTTTTAAGTTGCTAACAGCTTAAAGTCAGGCATTTTCACATAAAATTCTGAATGTCTTCTCCATTCATCATTCTCTATCACATCATTGAATTTTATTTTATTAGTAGTATCTTTCATAATTGAATTTTGCTTACAAATTGAATTTTTTTGTTTGTTGTGTGTCTCCCTAGGCTGTGAACGCCATGCAGGCAGGACCTTGTCTGTCCTCTTTGCCCCTGCTTCCCTTGAGCCTAGAGCAGTGTCTGGCACACAGTCTATACTCTCTATATTTATTATTTGTCAAGTGCATCAGCACATGCACTTTCCTATGAGCTTGAAGTGAGTGCTAGAGTCCACACATTGCCTTCTTCACTCACTTGAGTTACCTCCTGAGGAAGACAGACTCAGGAATCTGAGGCGGAGGAAGAGGAATGAGGCAGGGAGGACCAGAACAGGGAGGGCCCAGAGGCCACCGGAGGAAAGACAGTGGAGCGGGCGTGTTGGACCATGAGTGCTGCTGCGGGCGGAGGCCGACGGGCGTGAGGGACAGTGGGTCTCTGGGGGAGGCTACTGGCCAGTAAGAAAGCAGGAGAGAAAATGCCAAAGTCTTGGTTCCCTGTTTACTGATGCCAAATAGAAATATGCAGACAGAGTTTGGAGGAAATAGGAAGGAGTAGCTTTATTATTTTTGCCAGGCAAAAGGGAAACACAGCAGGCTAAGGCCTCAAGAACTGTGCCCCCCTTCTCAGGACTACTGCTACTGCTAAGTCACTTCAGTCGTGTCCAACTCTGTGCGACCCCATAGACGGCAGCCCACCAGGGTCCCGTCCCTGGGATTCTCCAGGCAAGAACACTGGAGTGGGTTGCCATTTCCTTCTCCAATGCATAAAATGAAAGTGAAGTCGCTCAGTCGTGTCCGACCCTCAGCGACCCCATGGACTGCAGCCCACCAGGCTCCTCCGTCCATGGGATTTTCCAGGCAAGAGTACTGGAGTGGGGTGCCATTTGCCTTCTCCATCTCAGGAATAAGGAGAGGTTTGTATCCTCTTGAAGTTTGTGCTTCCCTTTCTTTCTTTCTTTTGTAAGGTTTCAAAATGGCCACAGCTGGCATCAGGCAACTCAACAACCAGGTCTGGTGACCTGAAGTTATCCGCCTATGTCCTTCTTTTTGACATGCTGAATGCTACAAGAGAGTGTAGGAGGACACGAATGCCAGGTGCAAATATAATCTATATGGAGTCAGAGAGTAATTTTCTTTGTGAAGGACAAGTCCAGCTACAAGCGTTTGTTGATAGTAACAGCTAAAGACTAACCAAGATTGTTTAACTCTTGTAGGCCTGTTTGGCTGGTATGTGCCAAAGGCTGTTCACTCATTTCTGTTTTGCTGCAACAGGAATGACTTGGTGCTATCCAGAAGCAAAGTATAGAGGTAGTATCTCAAGACTTCAGTTGGGCTTTGGAAGTTTCTAGGAGAGGGCAGTAAGTTTAGAGCCCCTGTGTAGACAGAGTCTAAGGACCTAGTGCCAAAAAGGAGACTGAAGATATAAAAAAGACTGGGAATAATGGGTGCCACTCCAACTAAGGCAGATGGAAGGCTGAGATGGGCTGCAGATGGAGAGATTGGAAAAAAAGAATTAAAAAACCCTTTCATCAGGATAAGGGGGAGAGGGCAGGGAAAGCAAACTCCTAAGACATGTGTGCTCCTGAAAGGTCTCCATTTAGGGGAAAGCTCTCAAAACCTTCCATATAATCCATGCAAGCATAGGTTGCACAGGAAACGTATCCAGTTTAATAAATGATTTGTCCTTTATGGAGTTTGCAGCAACCCAGGTGTTCATCTGACTCTGTGGCCACATGTTCATTTCCAAGATTTTTCCCAGAAGCAATATCTTGATGGGTGATTAAATATTCTGTAATTGAACAAGGAGAGAACTATGTTGTCTCCAGCACAGACAGGGGTGGGTGAGTAGAAATCCCTCCACTTGTGGGGTTTGTGGCAGTAGGGTTAAAAGGAGACTTATGAGAAAGATAACTTAGTCTTCAAGGCCTGATGCTAGTCTTGATTTTATTGTTTTATGTGTTTCCCCCTTGTGGTGCTCAATAAATATTCGTTCAGTGAACAAATAAATGGAAGGTCAGACTCTGTATATGAGAGTCAAAGAAATCTTGTTTTCTGGAAAAGCTAGCTGAATTAAGTGCAGGTTTTTATAGTCACCTCTTCGGTTCCACTTCATTTCAGCTGTGAGGGATATGAGAGACTTTAGTCCAAGGTTTTCCTTAAAGGCATTAAGTGGAAATGTCTTCCCTGTGATGACACTGTCATGACCAGGCCCTTGTCTTTCTGTGGGTCTCACCCTTCTTGGTGTTCTGGTAACCCCTGCCGTTGCTGGCCATCTCAACTCTGACTAGTAATGATCTGGCAGAGCCATTAAAGGGTGGATTCAGGAATTTGACTGGTTTCTAATATTGGCTTTGCTGGGTTAACTTGGGCACTGCTTATTTTCTTGGTGACTCCGCTTCCTCATCTGTAAAATGGGAATAGTAAAATTTCTTTTCTCATAGGATAGTTTTTGAAGATTGAATAAGACACTGTAGGTAAAATATCCAGAAAGGTGTCTTGCACACAGTACTCAATAAATGTTAGCTATTATCATTGGAGGTTATATCTGTTGTTGATTAATAAATGTGGGCAAAACATACTTTTACATACTAAATATAATTTGATATTTTTTGAAAATATCCTCTTTGTGTAGATAGTCAAAGAAAGAGAAGGGGAAAGAGAAAGCCAGAGAGCAACAGATTTTTGGTGGTGAAAGGTTTGGAACCATCTAGGTCAATATATTATTAGAATTGAAGATGCTCTTCTGAGAGGTGAAGTGGTAATAATAGAAGAAACAAGTCTAAATACTGTTTTTTGACTCTCAAGCCAGTGCCTTTTCCACTCTACCCCACTCCAGGTATGGCTTGTTATTTTTTTGGAAATTATCCCAAATTATGTCCTAATTTAACTTCATACAAGTTCACCCCAGGAAACAAAAAGAGCAAGCTCTTGGACGAGAACAGCAGTCCACCAGGCCAGTAGCTAGCGCCCAGACACTCCCCTCCAGGGTGGGTGGAGACTGAAGGGGGCGGGGCTCGTGCAGACACCCAGGCCACCCCAGCCTTCTTTTAATTGGTCCCAGGGCCTTGGCCCACTATCCAATTAGAAGCGGCTGCGTCATCACATTACTGGGCAGGGAGGCCGCCCGCGGAAATTTGAAATGGCTGACGGATTACTGGCGGGTGGTGGGCTGGGGTCGGAAGCGATGGCGCCGGAGCCCGAGCTTCCTGGGTGGGCGGCCGAGGAGGAGCTGGAGCGCCTGGAGAAAGGTGAGCACCCGCCGTGCGGGAGGAGCCGCCGTCTGCGACAGACCGTGTCGGCAGCGCGGGGGGCGTTGGGGCGCAGGCCTTCCGGACCTGGCTGGCCTGGGTGGCGGCTGTAACTGGGCCAGGCCCCGACCCACTCTCTGGACGTCGAATCGGGAGGTACCCAGGACACCTCTCCTCCTCGCCCAATCTGGCCTCAGCTTCCTCGAGACTGGAGGGACTGGGGCGGGGCGGGGATCCCTACTGTTGCTGTCTGGGTGTCCCTCCACCCCGCCCTCCCCCGCCCTTGTGCGCGAGTTTGTGTGTTTAGAGTGGACGCATATTTTTTATTTGCATCTCAAAGGAGATCACGTACCACTGTCCCCTTTCCCGAAGGAAATTGGGCGCTTGGCCTAGAGAGCAGTACTGAGCATTGAGAGCAGGTGACGTGCCCAAAGGAAGGGGAGCCAATTTGTGACACAGTGTAAAAAAATAGAACCCAGGTCTAATTCTCAGTCCTTTCTGTCTCTTCTTGGAGACTCCGTTTTTCCCCCCTGATATTTTAAGGTGGTTCAGGCTTTTACTTTAACATTTTCAGTTGTATTGTGCAGTGGCAAGAGTCCTGGAGAAGTGAGAAAACGTTAAGTGGAACTTAATTCCACTACTCACCCCTCTTTGTGATCTGGCAACAGTCAGGTGACTTCAGTTTTCTCATCTGCAAAACAGATGAGGTAGTAGTGTTGCTGAGTGGTGAAGATTAAGTGAAGTAATGTGTGAAAAGTATTTCACATCGGCTCTGAACACACATAACGTAAAATTTACCATCTTAACCATATTTGACATGGATTCAGTCCCTGGGTTGGGAAGATAATCTGGAATAAGAAATGGCAACCCACTCTTGGATTCTTGCCTGAAAAATCATATAGACAGAGGAGCCTGGCAGGCTACAGACCATGGGGTGGCGGAGTTGGTTAGCCACTGAGTACCTAACCAGTTTTAAGTGTACATTAAGTGGTATTAAACACATTCACATTGTTGTGTAGCCATCACCACTAGCTGTTACTATGACTCTTCATCTTGTACACTGAAACTCTGTACCATCTGTTACTATGATTCTTCTCATTTTGTAAACTGAAACTCTGTACCTGTTGAATAATAACTCCACATTCGCCCCTCTCCCAGCCCTTGGCAACTACCATTATACTTTCTGCCTTTATGGTTTTGACTACTTTAAGTACCTCATATCAGTGGAATTACACAGTATTTGTCTTTCTGTGACTGACTGGCTTATTTCACTCCGCCTAATGTTCATCCAGCATAATCGTAAATCTCTTCCTTTTTTAAAGCTAAATAGTTTTAGCTGTGAACATGCATGTACAAATATCTCTTGGAGACCCTGCTTTAAATTGTTGGGTCATATGGTAATTCTATTTTTAAATTTTTGAAGAATCACTGTAAGTTTTCCATAGTGGCTATACCATTTTAGATGCCTACCAACAGCCCACAGGGGTTCCTGTTTCTCCACATCTTTAACAACACTTGTTTTCTTGGTAGCTTCTCATTGTTTTTTGGATAATAGTCACCTAATGGGTGTGAGATGGAGTATTATTTCTTTAAAAAACATATCTATATTATGTGATGGATGGTGTGAAATAGTTTATTCTCTTAATTGAAGTTGGCATACTATTTTCATCTTCCCGAGGTTCAGAGAGATTTTCACACATTTGATAAGGTATTGATGTCCTCTGAAGCTCAGGTATATTGGTGTCTATGAGCCGGAAACCCTAGTGTACACCTTGGTTATCTTGTTGCCAAGTCCAAACTCACTTCCTGCTCTCTGCACCACAGGCCAATAAATTGAGAGAGGAGTTGTTGGCACAAGGAATAGTGACTTTATTTGGAAAGCCAGCAGACCGAGAGGATTGTGGACTAGTGTCCCAAAGAACCATCTTGCCAAAGTTAGAATTCAGCTTTCCTTTATACTGAAAGGGGAGAGGGTGTGGCTGGTTGTTGCACACTTCTTTGTTTCAGAAGCCCTTATTCTTGCAGCCGTTGGGTAGGTCAAGTCATGATGTTTCTTTAAACCTTCAACAAAGCAAATGTTATTCTTTGTTCTGCAATGTTTTATCTGTATATGAATGGGGAAAAGTTGTTATACCTTTAAAGGTCAGAGCCTTGAGAATGGGCTATCCTGTCTATTTCAGGCTATAGGCAACATTCTTGTATCAAAGTAATAGAATACAAAGATTAAAGTACAAGAAACAGATCCAATATGGAGTCAGATTTGTTCTTCCCTGTTACAGTCTGTGTGGTCGCATAATTCTGGTGCCCTAAACTGGGGCAAAGAAGTGGAAGGAGGGAGAAATATAAGGGATGGGGGAAGAGAAAGAGACTCCTGCTAAAAGTCTCAGATAACCTTCCTGAAACCACTGGAAAGGACTTAGCTGATCTAAATGCTATCCTCAGCATGTTTATTTATTATAGTGGTCATTTTTAAATGACCGCTGTTAAAAACATCATATTACACAGAATTAGGTATGCCACTAGCTCAATCACGCCTTGTGAAACATAATTACATACAGCCCAAACCTAATTCGATTAGCATTTTCTAATCCTTTCGTTAGACACAGGCACTGAAATTAAAGAGGAGAAACCTAGTAGCTTTGGTGAAGTAAGTGAAAGTGAAGTCACTCAGTAATGTTCGACTCTTTGCGACGGACCCCATGGACTGTAGCCTACCAGGCTCCTCCAACCATGGAACTTTCCATGGATGACTCACTGGAGTGGGTTGCGATTTCCTTCTCCAGGAGATCTTCCTGACCCAGGGATTGAACCTGGTCTCTTGCACTGTAGGCAGATGCTTTACCATCTGAACTACCAGGGGAGTCTATTGGCAGGTCGATATAAACCCCCTGCCATAAGCCCTATGAGGTCACTGTGGAACTGCAGAACAGGGCTCCTCACTTGATTTGTGTGGGGCATGTCATTCATTCACACAACCACACTGTAGAGTTAGTAAATTATAGCAGAAAACATGGTCGCTAGGAGAACAAAGAACTAGAGCAAGCATCCTTGCCATGTCCTAAAGAATCCCCGACGGGCCCCCAAGATGAAAGGTTGCTGCTGAACCACAAAAGACACCCAGATTCTTGGCCTCTGGAGGAGAAGAATTCAATCTGGGGCCAGTGACGAGGCTTGATCGCTCAGAGCTTTTGTGTAATAAAGTTTTATTAAAGTATAAAAGAGATAGATGTTATGCATTATTGAGTGCATATCCGTGTTTATTGAGTGGTATTGACAGGTAATATTGTAGAAATTAAAGGGAAGTTTCAATTTGTCTTGAGATGATACGTTGGAAGCCACCTCTACATTTTATACAGCTTTATGGAATTGTTTTTTTTTTTTAATGATTGTAAGATATTTGACCATTATGAGTTGCTTTGCTGTTGTTATTCAGTCCCTCAGTTGTGTCTGACTCTTTGCGACCTCATGGACTGCAGTACACCAGGCTTTCCTGTCCTTCACCGTCTCCCGGAGCTTGCTCAAACTCATGTCCATTGATGCCATCCAACCATCTCATCCTCCATCATCCCCTTCTCCTGCCTTCAATCTTCCCCAGCATCAGGGTGTTTTCCAGTGAGTCGGCTCTTCCCATCACATGGCCAAAGTCTTGGAGCTTCACCTTCAGTGTCAGTCCTTCAATGAATATTCAGGGTTGATTTCCTTTATAATCGGCTAGTTTGGTCTCCTTGCTGTCCAAGGGACTCTCGAGAGTCTTCTCAAGTGCCACAGTTCAAAGATATCAGTTCTGCGCTCAGCCTTTTTTCTTGTCTAGCTCTCACATCCATACATAACTACTGAAAAAACCACTTAACTATATGGACCTTTGTAGGCAAGTAATATATCTGCTTTTTAATACATTGCCTAGGTTTGTCATTGTTTTTCTTCCTCTATAGCTCTAATAATAATCATAGCTATATCTTCTGAAGGAGAACTTGGGTGATTTCCACTGAATTGAAAAACAACCCTCTTTCTTTGCCTCACAGAACAGCAACAAAAACCTAACCCATGGAAGATTTTAAGTTCTTAACTGTTTCAAAGTAAAACTTGAGTTTTGAGATATTTTTAAATTTAGAAAAAAAATTTTTTTTGATAGTGATAGAGGTAAGTAAAAGCATTATATCCAAATCCTTGTTTATATTTTATTTGAAATTTCTAAGCAAATATATGAAAATAGAAGCGGTTGGTAGGCATTCGAGGTGTCTGGGATAGTTGCACCTGATTGTTTTTGTTGCTCTCTTAGGTTTGTTTGAAAATGAAGATTCGTGCAGTGATTGTAGTGATCATGCTAAACCAGGTAGTAGCTTACAAAGCTTTGTGCCAGAAGGAAAAACTCATTTCCCAGAAATGTTCCAGACAAGTCAACTTTTGTTCTATGAGCGATTCAGAGCTTATCAAGATTACATTTTAGGTGAGTAGGTCCTTTTTTTTTTGCTTCTTTTATCTTTTAATTTACAGGTCGATTGTCTCAGTTCCTCAGACTGCTATTGCTGGTTCTGAGAAAGTAGACTTATAAGGATTTATTAACCTCTCTCTGCTTTACGCTGTCTCAATTCTTATTGTGTTTAATTTGTTTGTAGCTGACTGCAAGGCCTCTGAGGTAAAAGAATTCACAGCTGAGTTCTTAGAGAAGGTCCTTGAACCATCTGGATGGCGGGCAGTCTGGCACACTAATGTGTTTGAGGTGCTAGTTGAGGTAAATTGAATTCTGTTGTTAAGACATTTATCTCTACCTAAAAACACTTTCCCTCAGACTGTTGTAACCAAAGTGCTTATTTTTAATTAAGATTTATGAGCTGATTGAAAATGGCATGTTTTTTCACACCTAATTGCTGTGGTGTAAGAAGTGTTCTGCAAATTTTAAAGGCAACTGAAGAGGGAATTGGGGTGGTTTAAGTTTCACTGTCCTTTGAAAAAGGGAAATAGACTAGAAACCTATGAAGTGGGGGAGGTATTTGAGACCATTTAAGAAATAAGATGCCTAATTATAAAGTCAGTGGGGTTTGAATTAATTTTTTATCTTCTTAATTATAGCCCATTAAAGTAGCTCAAACCAAGTAGGCATTTTAAAACTAGCCTATTTTTTTGCCTAACAGATTTGTAGGTATGTAGTTAATCTATTGATATTATGTTCCACTGCAGAAAGTAAAAACAGTCTTATTTTTCAACTGGCTGGCCCTTTTACATTAAATTTGCACTCTACTTACAGCTGTGAATTTTTCTCAGTGTTTGTTAACTGAACCACAAAAAAACCCCATTAAATTAAAATGGTAAACCAAGGAGTGTGTGTACAGCTTGTATCTGCAGCCCCTTTAGAAAATGACATCACATCCTACAGTGACTGTATATGAGGCAGTGGTTTGCAAGCAGCTGCTGCTCATGGATGTTTAAATTTTGGGTTATGCTAATACCTTTGGTTGCAGTTCAGGCCATTAAGTTGATTATGATAGTAAGCCCTCCCCTCAACATACCTCAGTTCTCTAAAAGCAGCCAAAATCATTATTTTAGAAGAGAAATGTGCCATTCCCCTGCATTCCTCTAATGCATCGCATATACTAGAGGTCTGGTTTTGGCTTTCTGGCCTCTCATTGTTAGATAACATGTAAAAGCCAAGCTCCTTCAGTGCCCTTCCTGTCCTGATCTTGCCTCTCTTGTCCCCTCCTGCTGCCCCTACCTCATTTCCTTCCTTTTGTTCCAGCAAGAAAAACTGCTTCTCTGCTCTTCAGCTGCCAACCTCATCTCTTCCTCAGGGCCTTTTCATCTTTCCTCCTCTTGAAACAGCTGCTTCCTTTTCATCCCAGCTCAAAAGAGACTTCCCCAACCCTCCCAGTAAAACCAGACCACCACCCCTGCTACTTATTCTTTGTCACATACTTGTTGCCACCTTATTTGTCACTTTGATTACAATGTCAGCTCCATGTGGGTACAAGCCAGGCCTGTTCTGTTTGTCCTTATGTATGGAAGAAGGCTCTCCACTCCCATTTCATGCTTTAAAAAAGAAATCAGGCTGTAAATAGTGTTTTAGATGTATCTTAATTTTGATTTGCGTATGTTAAGTCACATTTTAAATTTCAGGTCACAGACGTAGACTTCACAGCTTTGAAGGCAGTGGTGAGGCTTGCCGATCCGTACCTCTGTGAATCGCAAGTGAGCGCTTTTACTTTGGAGTGTATGAAAGAACTCCTTGATCTGAAGGAATACCGGTTGCCCCTGCAGGAGCTGTGGGTGGTGTTTGATGATTCTGGATTATTTGACCAGACAGCACTTGCAATTGAGCATGTCAGGTAGGAATAGAGGTTGATAAAAGTAACCTTGTGGCCAAAAACTTTGGATGAAATGCTGTAATTCTGGTCTGTATTATACCTAGATTTAAAGCTCAAACTGTAAATCTGGTCACTGCAGACGTCTATTAAAATATTCAAAGATAGAGGGATCTTTTTTAAATTAAAGAATGATTTCAATGTTTAAAATTTTCATTTTGAGCTAATTTCAGACTTACAGAAAAGTTGAGAAAAATAGTACTAGGGATTCCTATATAGCCTTTTCTCAGTGTCCCCAAATATTAACAAAAGACAGGGGATTCTTAATTTGGTTTGTATATGTTTAGAAACTGCCTTAAAAATTCTGGATGCTAAGGCTATAGTTGATACACTTAAATATAAGGAAAGGAAAGAAACTGATATACCATCACCTGTGCACTGATAAGACTAACATACAATGTTTTCACGGATGTGTCTAGCCAAAGATGTTTTCTCAGGCCACTTCTGGGATCCTTAGAGGGGATGTGCATGCCTTTCAGCCTTTTTTGGCTGAGTTGGTTTCCTCTTGTACAGGTGCATGCCTTGTCCCTTAAATGAGAAGGAAAACTCATACCTCATGTTTTCTTTAGTTTCAGATAACTTTTTTTGTCAGATAGTTCCTGATACAGATAGTTCTTTTGAATCATCTTTTTATAAGTATATTTACTAAGGAATGCTTATTTTTGGCTATTTGAAAGTGGACTTATATTCCTCCATAAACTGGAAGACTGGATAATATAAAGGTCATGTTAATAATGCTGCTTGGTGTTGTGTAGTTCAAAAAGTAATTTCCAGTTTCTATACCATTCGTGAGTTAACCTGGTTTTGTTGAACTTAATTTGATACTCTACAAAGAAGCAAAGTGTCTTGCACCCTATCTCTGACACTTCATGGAAGATTTCTAATTGTATTCAAGGACATTCAACCATAGTTATTCAATATTAGGCCAAACAATATAAATCTAAAGAACTGGCTTATGTCCAGAACCAAAATAACTCCCTTATGTTTCTCTCACTTTAAAAAGCTGTCAACTGAGACATTTGAAAGTAAAGGGATAATTGATGCATTTAGGAAATTAGAAATCAGGGAGTTAATCTCATGGGTATAGAAGGTGGTAGAAAGACAAGTATCTGGAATTAGTATTATTTGAAGGAGAACCTGGCTAAATTATTCTTCATTTTGAGGGCTCAGATTCTGATCACTGTCAGGAAAAGGTCAGATTATAAGAGTCTTCATTTGTTCATTTTATTCAGTAAGTATTTCAGTGCTGCATCTTGAGTTGAGGATGAGATTTGAGTGGTGCACAAAACAGGCACAGTCACCATCACCAGGGAGTTGGCAGTCTAAATGTGGGAGATGAAACTTGGTGAAATAATCACATAAAGATGTGTGTGTGATTGGAAACTGCAGTGAGTGCTGTGAGGGATTACAGAGTGTTCTAAGACTAGCTCAGGTTTCTGTAATATGGTTATTACCTGAGGAAATGGTATTGGAACTTGGGTCTGAAGGGTTTGCTAGGTGAAAGTTGTGGCGGCAGGGTGGAGGAAGAAACATGTCGGGAAGCTCTGAATTTAAGGAGCCAAAAGCCCAGATTGGTTGGAACGTAGACAGTGATAGATGAGACTTAGGAAACCACCTTAGAGGTTATCAGGGGTCAGAAGACACAGGGATTTGTTAGCCAATGAATCATTTTTGTCTTCAAGTTTAATGGGAAACCCGTGAAGGGTTTTCAATCAAGGGAGAATATGATCAGCTTTTTATTTAAAAGTTTCGTTCTGGCTGCTGTGTAGAAAGTAAATGGAGGGGGAACAGGTAGAGAGACCAGTTAAGAGACAGAGTGGACTAGAGTGGAGATACAGCAAATACAGATTAGGCTTATTGAGAAAGTAGGATGGCTAAGACTTGATGGTGGAATGGATATGGGAGAAGGCAAGGATGACTCCCAAGTTTCTGTCTCGAGAGGATAAACACTGGTGGAAGTGCAGATGTGAATGAAAGGTGATTGACCAGTTTTGAGCTGGGTCATGAAGTGTAAATATAAGATTGTGTGTTAGTCGCTCAGTCCTGTCCCACTCTTTGCAGTCCCAGGGACTGTACCTTGCCAGGCTCCTCTGCCCATAGAATTCTCCAGGCAAGAATACTGGAGTGGTTTGCCATTCCGTTCTCCAGGGAATCTTCCTGACCCAGGGGTTGAAACCAGGTCTCGTGCCTTGGAGGCAGATTCTTTTACTGTCTGAGCCATCAGGGAAGGCCAAATATAAGCTCACCAGGTGGAAAAGGTGGAAAACAGCCTGACCAACATGTCACAGCGGGTTTGAAAGAGCTTGTGAAATTGGAAGTTTGCATATAGGGGCTCCGAGGCAAGACAGGTGCTCTAGAAGTGGATTGTAAGTCCATCTAATATCACCAGTCTCAGGAATTTGGACTTTGTTTTGAAGACAGCAAGGAGCCAGCAGTTTTTTGGTTGAGTAAAGGCATGCTCAGGTTTCCCAGCTGGTGCTTGTGGTAAAGAACCCGCCAGCCAATGCAGGAGACATAATAGACGTGGATTCGATTCCTGGGTCGGGAAGATCCCCTGGAGGCGGGCATGGCCACCCACTCCATATTCTCACTCCAGTATTCTCGCCTGGAGAATCCCATGGACAGAGGAGCCTGGAAGGCTACAGTCCATAGCGTCACAGAGTCGGACACAACTGAAGCGACTTAGCACGCACTCACACAAAGGCATGCTCAGGTTTGTTTTATTTTTTTGGTTCTTAAGAGATGGACTCCAGAGGGTGAAGAGACTATAAGAATTAAAAGAATGGCTTCATTTTTTAAAAAAAATTATTTTCTAATTGAAAGATAATTGCTTTATAGAACTTTGTTGTTTTCTGTCAAACATCAACATGAATCCAAAGATAGCTTCATTTTCACTGCTCCCTCCTTTTCAACTTTTTCACAGTTATATAGTCTGTACTTTCTGGCTTTCCACTCACGCCTCTACTTCTACAGGATTGAAATTGTGCATAAGGTCACCTATATTCTCATGGCTAGTCATCACTCCTCTGATCTCATCTTGCCTTGACCTCTTGGTCATATTCTAATTATTTGACGATTCTCATCTTCTTAATATCCTCTCCTCCCAGCTCCTGGGACACCGCCTTATGATGGGCTTGCTTTTTGAGTAATCTTGGCCTGGCTGGCTCTTCCTCTCATACTCAAATTTCAGAGTGTAATCTCCCAGGGTTTAGGGTAGGCTATCTACTCTTATCTCTCTCTAATCAGCTTTAGAAACACTTTAGAATCTCCTGGGACTTTTCTTTATAGGAGTATTCCAGCTGGTACGTGAAGAAAGAATGATGAGAGTATCAGTATTTGCAACCCATAATAAAATAGAGACGGCCAGGCATCATGTGCTTTGCGATGAAAGTACATTATATCCCTTGAAGTGTTCTTGCCAAAAAGTCTTTCCTAAAGATGATCAAGCTTCTAGTTCTTACTGTCAGTTTACTAGAAATAAAGGAAACAGAACAGGTTAAATGACCCCATGGGGATACAATCAGTAAAATTCAGAGTGTGGGAAACTTAAATAAATTGCAAGGTGAAAAAGAAGGATGGGTAATCTATAGAGTAAAAGTGATTTAATTAAATTTAATGGCTGACCTTTGTTTGGATCTTGATTTGAATTAGCCAGATATAATAAAACAACAGCAGCAACAATGAAAGAAAGAGATAATCAGGGAAAACGAAACACTGAGGATACTTGGTTATTAAGTAATTAAAACTTTTTTGTATAAAGATTTATTTCAGAGGTACAAAGTAAACACTTACGAGTGATATGTCAGAAATTTGCTTTAAAATAATCCAGTGTCAGTATAGTGGGGGTAGGAGAGCAGAGAAGCAAGTGGGTGGAGTAGAGGTAAATGAGAGTGCCAGGAGTTGGTGTTGTCAAAGCTGGATCATGGATACATGGTATTCATGATACTTCTTGTTCTTGTAAGTGTTTGAAATTTTCGATGATTAAAAATTTGTTAAATTACTTTGGGGAACTTTAAAAAAATGTGGATCCTGTACACTCTCTCTCCTGTCTCCCACCCAAGAGATTCTGATTAATTGGTCTGGGATAGGGCTGCAAATCAATTTTTAAAGGCTTCCCAGCGGACTCCAATGTGCAGCCAGAGTTGAGGACTACTGCTTTATGTCTCTGGATGACCTCACCTATTGCTTTCATGCCATCTATATGCTGACAACTTCCAGATTTATGTCTCTAGCCTCGACCTTTTTCTTGAGCTCAGGTTCTGTATATTCATCTGCACTCTTTTTTTTTTTTTATCTGCACTCTTGACGTCACCACTTGGAGTTCAAATAGGCATCTCAACCTGAATGTAGTGAAAACAGAACTCTTTGTTTTTAGCCCTAAACTTGTTTCTCTCCCAGTCTTTTCTAATCAAATGGCACTACTTTCCACCAAGTTTCAAATGGTCAATAGTTCTGATAAAAATAAGGTTGTAACAGAACCAATGTTGTAGAAAAACTTCTTTAGCCAATCCAAAGAAGTTCTTGTGGGACTCATGATTGTCAAGTTAGCAGATAAGCGTTCTTCTTCATACTTGGGAGACTTGTTTGATTTACTCTTACCCCACTAACATTTTGAGCCAGTGACTGAGTGATACTGATTTACTTTTCAGGTTTTTCTATCAGCACATTTGGAGGAGTTGGGATGAAGAAGAGGAGGATGAGTATGATTATTTTGTCAGATGTGTTGAACCTCGATTGAGATTGTAAGTATTTATTAGTGGCCTTGAACATGTTGGAAAAAATAGCTATTTATGGTTTAATTTAATGCATGTTTTGTGTATACTGTATATCTATTCCAGGGGCCTACAGACAGAGACAAATAGTATAACCCATTGTTGCTGCTGCTGCTAAGTCGCTTCAGTCATGTCTGACTCTATGCGACCCCACAGACGGCAGCCCACCAGGCTCCCCCATCCCTGGGATTCTCCAGGCAAGAACACTGGAGTGGGTTGCCATTTCCTTCTCCAATGCATGAAAGTGAAAAGTGAAAGTGAAGTCACTCAGTTGTGTCCAACCCTCAGCGACCCCATGGACTGCAGCCTACCCGGCTCCTCCATCCATGGGATTTTCCAAGCAAGAGTACTGGAGTGGGGTGCCATTGCCCTTCTCCAATAACCCATTGACAAGTTATTAAATGAAATTTGTATAAGTGCAGAGAAACCTACTTTGTGTTTATAAACCTAGTTGTAGTGTTTTTAGAATCTAAAAGCAGAGAATTCAAGAACATATAAGTTAACAGCTTACTTGTTTTTGAATTTAAGTAAAACTCAGTGAGCATATATTAAAAAGAACCAAATTCAAAGATAATTGTTTCAAAAACAGTGAAATTAATTGAATTATAGAACACTTCTTTTTAATTTAAGGACTACTTTTAAAGACAGGGGTTTACTCTAAGTAAAGTACTAGGCTAAACAGATTTACCTCAGGATGTTTTGTCAAGTTCTTTTCCTTAAATCTTATTTTATAGATAAAAATACTGCATAGTTAATACTGATGGTGAATAAAAATTTCCAAAATAGCTAAACAAATATAACACATACTTAAGTAAACAAAGTACCTAAACACATTTTTCTGATATATTATGTTTTGGTAGGGAAAAACCCTTCCATTATAAAAATACCCCAAATTACCCATGCAACCCAAGTAGTTGTCCTGCACTGACTGTTAAATGTTGTTTCCACTAGATGGTGCCATAAGAGCAGATAATTTTTTTTTATATTTGTGCACTGTAATTTAATAGGCAGTGCCGCAATAAGAATAAAATTAGACCTTGCATGATAAAAATAAATTGCAGAAGGTAATTTTTTTCCCTGTGTAAAAGATGATGTGGTTACATAAGATAAGGCAGTACTCTTTACATTTCTGTAGGACTGATTTGATTTAGTAAGTTTCCCTTGGTTTAAATAGTAAATCATAAGTAAAAAATACCTGAGAAGTTTGGTTAAGGTTGGTTCTACTTGGTTTAGAATTATGAATATCTAATTTCAGATTTTCATAAATTGGCTATGGTTTTTGTTTAGCCTTTCCAATTTTTGCATTGTTCATTTCCTGTTTTTCTATAATGTAGTCAATAAAATCCAGACTTTCAATAAGCTTGCATATTTTCTAGTTTTGATACACTTGCTCTTAAAGAGCAGTGATTGGTTTTGATTGAAGGGAAATGTAGTGGATGAATATCGTGTATCTGGCAAATTTGATCTTTGTTTGGAAAATATTCTGATTTGACAGCTTTACATGTTCAAACAATAAGAAATTATTTACATACATATCTTATACTTCACTGGCAGATGGAAAAGCATAAGAGAGGAATTGTTTTCAGTTATGGAGAAGAAACTATGGGACTTGATGGGGAAACCAGAATGTTATCAAATATAGACAGACTCTTTAAAAGGTCCCTGGGCTAGGACAGGAGTAGAGCTATTAACAGGCAAGAGCTAAAGGGAATAAAACTATATTGTCTTGATTTTGCATTGTGAAGTAAATATTTTTCCTTTCTAATTCAAAACACTCTGCTTCAAAGGTTATGGGTCTGAGACACAGGTATTTCATTACTTTCAGACTATGAAGCATCACTATAATGAGAAGAAATAAGCTGAATGGCATGGATATTGGAAGTACTAAGAAACTTATTTTAAAATTTGAGTCTTAATCTCCATAAGTTAATAGACCTGATCAAGCAGTCAGTGACTGGGTTCCCCAGTTTCTTGTCTGCAAAGTGGATTTCTAGAATATTTTTAAATGAGTATGGATTAACCAAAGCAGACAAAATCCTTGCTTTTCAAGCTTCACCTAATTCATTTACTTGAAAAGTGGAAAAAGTATTTTTTATTCATCTTAAATACTATTTAAATGCTCACTGTAATTTGATGTAATTTTGTTTAGGATGCGGTTTTCTTTTTTTGTCCTGTGTTTAGAGCATGACAAAGTTAAGACATTAAGGCAATAGTGCACAACCTTGGCTGTACATTGGAATCTCCAGGGAATTTAAAAAAAATACTCCTCTGCTTCTAAAGACTAATTTAATTGGTCTGGATGGGGACCTGAGCATCTATATTTTTAAAAGTTCCCCAGTGATCCTAATAAGCAGCCAAGGTTAAGAAGCTCTGGCATGTACAACCCAGCAAACCGACTACTGGGCATACACACCAAGGGAACCCGAATTGAAGGAGACACATGTACTCCAGTGTCCATCGCAGCACTGTTTACAATAGCTAGGACATGGAAGCAACCTAGATGTCGGTCGGCAGGCGAATGGATAAAAAAGTTCTGGTACTTATATACAATGGAATATTACTCAGCTATAAAAAAGAACACATTTGAGTCAGTTCTTCAGAGGTGGATAAAACTGGAGCCTATTATACAGAGTGAAGTAAGACAGAAAGAAAAACACCAGTACAGTATATTAACATATATATATGGAATTTAGAAAGATGGTAACGACGACCCTATATGTAAGACAGCAAAAGAGACACAGATGTAAAGAACAGACTTTTGGACTCTGGGAGAAGGTGAGGGTGGGATGATTTGAGAGAATAGCATTGAAACATGTATATTACCATATGTGAAACAGATGATCAGTCCAAGCTCAGTGCATGAAGCAGGGCACTCAAAGCCTGTGGTGCACCGGGACAACCCAGAGGGATGGGATGAGGAGGGAGTGGGAGGGGGTTCAGGATGGGATGAGGGGACCACGTGTACACCCGTGGCTGATTCATGTCGATGCGGCAAAAACCACCACAATATTATAAAGTAATTAGCCTCCAATTAAAATAAATCAATTTTTTAAAAAAGAAGCTCTGCCCTAAGTCAATATACTTGAGAAATAAAGCAATTATTTTAAAACTATAGGTAATGAAATAATACTATAATTTATTTTCAAATCCATTTCATATCCGTTAACTTAATTGCACATTTATAAATTATTGCATCTAAAAGAACTTTTTGTTGTGTTTATATATTTGATAAGGTATATAAATTAATAATAAACTTTAAGTGCTAACAGTGTTGTCCAATACAAAATACAAGGTTATTTTGTTTTAATCACTCTCTAGTTTAGTAATAACAGCTTTATTTTTTTTCTCAGAATCTCAAAGGCTTGTGTTTTTTAAATACTCTAGTAATCTTCCTGAAGAAATATTTGGCAAATTCTGCTCCGTAGTGCTTAAAATGCAGGAAAAGACTAGATGATTTGAATCATTTAAATGTTTTAATCCTGTAAATGTGGTAGTCTTAAACATTGTTATGAACTATTTGGGATGCTTTCCTCCCCACCCCATCTCCAGATTGTCTACTGCCACCCACTTATTAAGATTTTGAATTTAATATATGAGAAAATAATTTCTTATTAAATAATAATTACAAATTGTGCAACATAAGCTTTCAGTGCTTCAAAAACACAAATGCTTGGATCTAAGGGGAAAAAAAATAGCAACTCCTCAAAAGAAAAATTAGTGGCCTTAATGAAGTGGCCCTTAAACTTTCAATAACATCCACCTATTTAGTGAGACTTAACATGTTGCTGAGTTGCATACTCTGAGACGCTTTTCTAATGAGGTCTTTGAGGACTAAATGGCTGTCTTAGTGATGGAAAAATGTGTCTGAAAGGCAATGGGTTTCAATTTGCTTTTAAACTTTCAGGCATTATGACATTCTTGAAGACCGAGTTCCTTCAGGACTTATTGTTGACTACCAAAATCTGTTAACTCAATGTGAGGAGAGTTACAGGAAATTTTTAAATCTGAGAAGCAGTTTGTCAAATTGTAACTCTGATTCTGAGCAGGAAAATATCTCCATGGTGGAAGGGTTAAAGTTGTATTCAGAGATCGAACAGTTGAAACAAAAGCTAAAACTCATTGAGAATCCTTTGTTGAGGTATGTGTATTTTTGTTATTCTCAACTAGTCAGCATCTTTTCTAACCAGCTGTCTTACTGAGAACTGACAGGTCTGTTTGGTTTCTTTAAGATATGTATTTGGTTATCAGAAGAATTCTAATATACAAGCAAAAGGCATCCGTCCAAATGGCCAGAAGGTCACTCATGTGGTCTCCTCCACCATGACGACTGGTCTGCTGCAGTCCCTGCTCAGGGATAGGCTTTGCCCAGAGCCTTGTAAGGAAGAAACAGAAATTCAGGTAAAAGGAGAGTTTCTTCTTCCGATTGCTTTTTTCTGTCTGATTCACCCTAGGCTTTCCTGAATTCTATAGAAAGTTTATGGGCGTTTCCCTGAGCTGGTTTTCTGTGGAGCGGGAAGTAGTGAGAGTACTGCCTTTCCGCAGCGCTAGTCATCAGTCACGTACTGGGCTCAGTGCAATAGCAAAGGAGAGAAATACAGTTTTGGCTCCCTTTTCAAAGTGAAACATGAAGGCACCTGGAGTAATACTCAGGTTGCATTTGAGGGGTGTGTATTTGCAATATGTTGTTGTTGTTTTCTAGTTCCATAGTGATCCGCTGTCTGCTATAAATGCCTGCTATGAGGGCGACACTGTTATTGTCTGTCCTGGCCATTATGTGGTACACGGTGCCTTCTCCATTGCTGACTCCATTGAGTTGGAAGGTGAGTATGGAAGATGATACAACCAAACTCTCCTGCATGAGATACTCAAGAAAACAGGAAATTACTGATCTTGTTGAAGCTCTAAGAATTTTATTTCAACCCAATTAATTTCAAATGAGTTGCCTGGAAACATTAAGGGTTTTTGAAGTGTATAGGTTATTGACTCAGTGTTTGAGCAACGTGAAGTATGAGTCTTTACGACATTATAAATGTTGGGAAGACAAAAATATAGAGGAACAACCACTAGGGAGAAACATAATTCCAGACTATAGGTGGTTGATGAAAATGAATTCATTTCTAGAATAAAAAAAAATTCCCAGCAATATTATTTTAAAGTTTACTATTTTTTTAATTTGTTGTTTCCACTTATTTCATGTATGTTGTAGATATATTGGTGCATGGTTTTTGTTTTAAATTTAGCTTATTTTTGTGAGAGGTATAGGTCCAACTTGAAAGTAGACTGAAAATCTTTATCTTAATTTTTTTAAGAACTTCTGAATGTCACAACTTCTAAAGTGTACTTTTGAGAACATTAGCATTGAGTCTATTAAAAATAGCTTTTAGCTGTTATAATCTTACTGTACATTTAGAGTGATTCCTAAATTTAGGTTGCTGTACAGTAGTTCACCTTGGTCTTTTGTATTTCCATAGCTTGTCAAATTTAGATGCACCTGTTCAACTATTTGTCAAAAGAACCTCAAGTTAGCAATAAAACTTGTAATGCAAAAAATCCTATATTATTTTGGGATTGGTGCAGCTGTTCACAAACTGCTTAAGCTTTGTTCTTTATCTTGTCAAAACTTCTTAATAGAAGCTAGGCCGGGAGTTTGATATCCTGCTGTTCACCAATACATCACCTCACCCTCTTTTTTATTTTATGTGTATAATTTTTGTTCTGTTTCCTCTCCAACATTTGATATATGACAGATGTGTGTTTTATAAATAACACATCTGTAGAATAAATCATAGCAATAAAAGCACTTAATTTTTTTGGCATAGTGCAAACAGCATTGATATTATAGATTATATGGTGGATAAGCATTCTTCCTAGATTGGTGAGGAAATTATAATGTAATTGTGCCATGTGCCACAAATAACCAAGGCTTCCCTGATAGCTCAGTTGGTAAAGAATCCACCTGCAATGAAAGAGACCCCGGATTGATTTCTGGGTCAGGAAGATCCCCCTGGAGAAGGATAGGCTACCCACTCCAGTATTCTTGGATGTCCCTTGTGGCTCAACTGGTAAAGAATCTGCCTGCAATGCGGAAAACCTGGGTTCGATGCCTGGGTTGGGAGGATCCCCTGGAGAAGGGAAAGGCTACCCACTCCAGTATTCTGGCCTGGAGAATTCCATGGACTATATAGTCCATAGGGTCGCAAAGAGTTGGAGATGACTGAGCGACTTCCACTTTCCCAGGTGGTTCTAGTGGTAAAGAATCCACCCGCCATTGCAGGAGATGCAAGAGATGAGAGTTCAATCCTTGGGTCAGAAAGATCCTCTGGTGTAGGAAGTACCCCACTCCAGTATTCTTGCCTGGAAAAGTCCACGGGCAGAGGAGCCTGGCAGGCAACAGTCCATGGGGTCACAAAGAGTTGGACACAACTGAACAACTAAGCGCATAAATAACCGTATAGAATTCTGATAGTTAAGTGTAAGAATGACTATAAATACATGAACATAGGGCATTTCTGAGAATTTGGGGAATCAGATGGTATCTCTGGTGTGACTATATGGACTAATTGTTTATGAGGTAGATTAAAGCTTATATGATAGCTTATCTGATCTATAGCTAACACTTATAACAAATGATATATATTGAGTACCCACTATTTGCATGGTATTAATAGTACTTAAAATAGAATTTTTCTTGTTTAGAAAATCCATTCACTTAGGTGAAGGCTTTGTGTTTTAAATGGCTAGGATTATGTAACTTGTTTATATAATGTAACATGGCCATCCTTTTTATATTTTTAATTTTCTGATGATAAAAAGTTATTATTTTTAAAAATGTGCAAAGTACACATAGACATATAAAAAGAATCCGGGGAAAACATTAACAATCTAGTCATCCAGAATGCAGCATTAGTAGCATTCCCATGGGTGGGGTCCTCTTGCATTCTCTAGTGCCCCCACCCTCTTCAAATGTAGAAAACTTAAGAGATTTTGCCTGTTTAACGTTTTACTACTTTCATTTCCTCAAGCAAAGACTCAACAATGAGTCTTTGATGTTTAGACAATGAGAGTTAATTCTTAAAGCTTTGTCTGTGTAATTTCTGGTTTATGATAAAGTCAGGCAAAGTTTTCTAGTTTTTGATACTCCGGTTTTTCATAAGCCCACTCAGAGGTCTACCTGCATTATTAGTTTGATTAAGATTTGTAGAGAACAATGTTTTTTATTGGTTAACAAGGTAGACCTATTTTTCCAATAGTTAAAACTGTTCTAAGCCAGTTTGTCAGATTTTAGGTCACTCTGGTTAAGAGAATATAAAAATGAGAAAATCTTGAGAAATGCTTATGCTTTTTCAAATCTAATTGCATTAGAATAATAGAATCTTTGGGTTGGGAAGTAAAAATTTATAAAGGCTAAATGGATTAAAGCCTTCTGACCCAGCTGTGAGTACGTAAGATTATTATTATTTTTTAGTAGCAGTTTTGTAAGTGAGTTTACTGCCGAAACTGGTATGAGATGACTGATAGGGGGTAGTCTTCCTGATATGCAAGCAGTTGTTAACAAATTGTATGCCTTGGTAAAACTCAAGCTAGATACGTGGAGAAATAGATTTTTTTTTTTTTTTAAGATTTTTCTTTTTTTGATGAGGACCTTTTTTTTTTAAAGAGGTCTTTATTGAATTGGTTGGAATATTGCTTCTGTTTTATGTTTTGGTTTTTTGACCATGAGGCACATGGGATCTTAGCTCCCCAACCAGGGATCTGACTTGCACCCTCTGCGTTGGAGTTCAGTTCAGTTCAGTTGCTCAGTTAAGGCAATTGTTAACCACGGAACCCCCAGGAAAGTCCCTCGATTTTATTTACATGTAACCGGGTTGACTGGTCTTAACTATCATTTCGAGTCATTTGAAATGAAGAAATGTGTCATAGAAATTTTGTGCTTAGACATTTCCCCTCCCCCATCCTAAATGTTCTTGCTCTCTTCCTTAGGATATGGTCTACCAGATGATATTGTGATAGAAAAGAGAGGCAAAGGAGACACTTTTGTGGATTGTACGGGTGCAGATATTAAAATCTCAAGCATAAAATTTGTCCAGCATGATGCCGTAGAAGGAATCTTGAGTAAATATCTGAATGTTTCATTTATTATTTTTTCCAGGCTTTGAAGAAAAGCTTTACTTCCCCTGGAAGATAGAATTTAATGAAATACCACTCTTGAGTAGTATGAAAAGCTGGTTAATTATGTACATAGCTAGACAACTTAGGAAGCTTACTCTAAAGTGAATACTAGTTCAATGTATTCTTGAAAATTTTATATTTGTTTCTGAGTGATCTTTTTTTTCTACTAGAACATTCCAATATGTGGTCTGTGTTCTTTGTATTTGATTTACTCTTGGACTCAAACCAGCTATCTTCACATTGTGATAGTATTTGTTTCCTTGGATTTGTATCCCCTATTTTGAATTGGGCCTCCTTTTCTTCTCTCTTGTAAGACAGTCATGAAAGTTATTTTCATATTTTTTTTTTGTAATGAGAAGTGATTTTTGACATGATTTTGCATTTCTGAGGTCAAGTCATTCTTTTTTAAAAATACTGCTTTTAGATTTTAGAAAATAGCTCAAAATAGTCATTGTTTTTATAAATTAAGAATTCATAATTTCAGTAACAAAGTTTAAATGAGAATTATTTAGACTATCTAATATCAACTCTAGGCCATTTCTAATATTATAAAAGATACATTACTTCTTAAAGCATTTGATTGCATGTTTTCATCATAGTCATTCACCGTGGCAAGACTACATTGGAAAACTGTGTACTGCAGTGTGAAACCACAGGAGTCACAGTACGAACTTCAGCAGAATTTTTAATGAAGAACTCAGATTTATATGGTGCCAAGGTATGATCCTCTCTTACCCTTTTGGGGAGTAGCTTAGGTTTTAAGTTCTAAATAGATAAATAAAATGTAGGACAAGATGTAAATACATACTTCTGTTCTCTTTCTTCAGAGAACTTCAGATACTTACATGCATTAAGTTGGCCAGACTCAATTGTATAATGTTCTTCTTATTTAGCATTTTCAAAACAGATTATTAGGAAGACAGTAATGCATCTCACAGTTTCTCTGTCATACCTTTAAAAAAGAGGTTAGACTTTTCAAGTTGTAACTTTGTAAGTGATGTAGTAATTGAAGCTTGTTTGCTGTTTTTAAATCAAATTTTTATTTTGAGATAATTGTAGATTCACATTCTGTAGTAAGAAATAATACAGAAATAGCCTATATGTGTGCCTTTTACCAGTTTCCTCTAATTGTAATGTCTTCCCAAACTATAGTACAGTATCACAACCAGGATAAAATTCAGTTAAGTTGAATATTTCCATCACTACAGGGATCCTTCATGTTGCTCTTTAAAGCTGTCTGTGTGCCTCTCCTTCTGACCTTCTCCTTAATCACAGGCAAATGCTAATATGTTCTCCATTTCCATTATTTCATCATTTCAAATATGTTATGTAAATAGAATCATACAGTATATACCCTTTTGAAATTGGCTTTTTTCATTCAGCACAGTTCTCTGGATCTGCATACAGGTTGCTGCATCTACCAATAGGTTCTTTTTTTATTGCTACATAGTACTCCGTGTATGATTGTTCCACACTTTTAACTGTTCACTTGTTCAGTAACATCTGTTGTTTCCAGTTTGGGGATTTTGTAAATAAAGCTACTGTGAACATTGGTGTACAGGTTTTTGTGTGACCATCATTTTCATTTCTCTGGGGTAAATACCTAGGAGTATAGTTGCAGGACCTGTGGTTAGTTGTATGCTTACTTTTTTAAAAGAAACTGCCAAACTGTTTTCCAGATTAGTTGTACCATTTTACATTCCCACTAACAAAGTCTGAATGATCCAGTTTGGTATTTTTGATCCAATTTTTTGTATTGGATCCAATTTTTGGTTTGGTATTATGGATCCAATGATCCATATTTGGTATTTTCACTACTTCTTAATTTTAGCCATTTTGATAGGTGTGTTTTAATTTGTATTTCCCTAGGAGAAGGCAGTGGCACCCCACTCCAGTACTCTTGCCTGGAAAATCACATGGACGGAGGAGCCTGGTAGGCTGCAGTCCATGGGGTCGCTAAGAGTCAGACACGGCTGAGCGACTTCACTTTGACTTTTCACTTTCATTCATTGGAGAAGGAAACGGCAACCCACTCCAGTGTTCTTGCCTGGAGAATCCCAGGGACGGGGGAGCGTGGTGGGCTGCTGTCTATGGGGTCGCACAGAGTCGGAAACGACTGAAGCAACTTAGCAGCAGCAGCAGTGGTTAATAAATGATGAACGTTTTTTTCATGTGCTTTTTTGCTACCCTTACCTTCAGTGAAAAATTCAAGACTTTTGTACATTTTCTGATTGGATTATTATTATTTTTTTTACTGTAGAGTTTTGAGAGTTCTTTATAAATTCTAGATAGGAATCCTCAGTTGGGTACATCATTTACAGATGTGCTAGTGTGTAGCTTGTTTTTTCATTGTTTTCATGAGGCTTTTACAGACAGAACAAAGTTTTAAATTTTGATGAAGGCCAGTTTATCAATTTTTCCTTTTATGTGTAAGAATTCTTCGTCTAGCCCTAGGGTGCAAAGATTTCTCCTGTTTTTGTGCCAGTACCATACTGTTTTGATTACTATACCTTTGTAGTATAGCTTGAGATTAGGGAACATGATACCTCTTGTTTTGTTGTTCTCTCTCAAGATTGTTTTGGCTATTTGGGGTCTTTTGTGTTTCCATACAAATTTTAGAATTATTCTAGTTCTGTGGAAAATGCCATTGGTGTTTTGATAGGAATTGCTTTGAATATGTCGATTGTGTTGAGTAGTATGGTCATTTTAACAGTATTCTTCCAAGCCACTAGCACAGTATATCTTTCCATCTATTGGTGTCATCTTTGATTTCTTTCATCAGTTTCTTACGTTTTATAAGTGCAGCTCTGTTTTTTCTCTTGGCCATGCCACATGTCATATGGGATCTTAGTTCCCTGTCCAGCGATTGACCCCACACACCCTACAGTGAAAGTGCAGAGGCTTAACCACTGGACTGCCAGGGAAGTCTCATTAAATATACAGGTTTTTTACCTCCTTAATTAGATTTAGTCGTAGGTATTCTTTTTGATGTGATTGTAAATTGGATAGTTTTTTAAATTCCTCTTTCTGATAATGAGTGTATGGAAAGGTAACAGATTTGTGTATGTTAATTTTGTATTCTTCAATTTTACCAAATTCATGATGAGTTCTAATAGGATTTTGGTGATGTCTTTAGGATTTTTGATGGATAGTATCATGTCATCTGAAAACAGTGATGGTTTTACTTCTTTCCTATTTGAATTTCTTTTATCTCTTGTCTGATTGCTGTGGTTAGACTTTCAGTACCACATTGAATAATAATGATAAGAATGGGCATCCTTGTCATGTTTTCCAAATTGTTAGAGAAAATACTTTCAGCTTCTCACCATTGAGTATGGTATTAGCTGTGTATCATTCATTATATTGATGTATATTCCATTAATGGACACTTTGTTGACAATCCATAAATAGATATGGAATTTTGTCCAAAATTTTCTTTGCAGCAACTGAGATCATCAAATGATTTTTTTATTCTTTGATTTGTTAATGTGTTGTGTCATGTTGATTGATTTGCAGATATTGAACCATCTGTGTTTCTCTAGGTTAATCCCACTTGATCATAGCATATGATCCTTTTAATGTATTGTTGGATTCTATCTGCTAACATTTTGTTGAGGATTTTTTTCATCTATGACTGTCAAGAATATTGGCCTGTGATTTTTGTGTGTGTGTTGTCTGTTTCTGGTTTTAACAGGGTGATGGTGGCCTCATGAATGAGTTTGGGGATGTACCTCTTCAATTTTGGGGGATAATTTAAGGATAGATGTGGACTCTTCTTTGTATGTTTGGTAGAATTCACCTGTGAAGATGTCTGGTCTTGGACATTTGTTTGCTGAGAGCTTTTTAAATTACTGATTCAATTTCATTACTGATAATTGATCTGTTCATATTTTCTATTTATTCCTGATTTGGTCTTTAAAGATTGTACATTTCTAGAGATTTATCTATTACTTCTAGGTTGCCCTTTTATTGGCATAAAATTGTTCCTTGTAGTCTTAGATGATCCTTTGTATTTCTGTGGTATCAGTTGTAACTTGTCCTCTTTCATTTCTCGTTTTATTTGGGCCCTCTCTCTTTTTTCTTTGTGAGTCTGGCTGAAGGGTCATCAATTTTGTTTATATTTTCAAAGAACCAGCTCTTGATTTCATTGAACTTTTCTATTATTTTCCAGTCTCTACTTCATTTTATTTATACTCTGATCTTTGTTATTTATCTCCTTATCCTGACTTTGGAGTTTCTTTGTTCTTTCTCTAGTTCCTTTAACATTGCATTGTTTATTTGAGATCTTTCTTGTTTTCTGAGGTAGGCTTGTTTCACTGTGAACTTGTCCCTTAGAACTGCTTTTGCTGCATTCCATAGATTTTGGATCATTGTGTTTTTATTTTCATCATTGTGTTTTGGATCATTTGTTTTCATCTGTCTCCAGGTTTGTTTGTTTTTTTAATTTCTTCAGTGACCCATTGTTTGTTTAGTATCATGTTGTTTAACTTGTACATGTATGTGTTTTTTGCAGTCTTTTTTCTTGTAGTTGATTTCTAGTCTCATACCACTGTGATCAGAAAAGGTGCTTGATAGGATTTCAGTTTTCTAGAATTTTGAGATTTGTTTTCTGGCTGTAGAATTGCCATATGCACTTGTAAAGGATGTCTTCTGCTTCTTTTGAATGGAATGGTATTTATTAAGTCCATCTGGCCAGTGTTTCCATATTGATTTTCTCCCTAGATGATGTATCCATTGAGGGGATGTTTAGTAGTCTACTATTATTGTATTGCTGTCAGTTTCTTTACATTCGCCTGTGTCAGTGCATACATATTTACAATTGATACATCTTCTTGTTGGGTCTACTCCTTTATATTTATGTCTTTTCCTTTGTTCTCTCTCGTTACAGTTTCTGTTTTCAAGTCTATTTTGTTTGGTATAAATATTGCTATCCCAGTTTTTTTTTTTTTTTCATTTGCATGGAGTACCGTTTTTCATTCGATCATTTTCAGTTTGTGTGTCTTTAGATCTGAAGTAGTTTCTTGTAGAGAGTATATATACATGGGTCTTATTTTATATCCATTCAGCTACTCTGTGTCTTAATTGGAGAATTTAGTTCATTGGAAGGACTGATGTTGAAGGTGAAACTCCAATACTTTGGCCACCTCGTGCGAAGAGTTGACTCATTGGAAAAGACCCTGATGCTGGGAGGGATTGAGGGCAGGAGGAGAAGGGGACGACAGAGGAGGGGATGGCTGGATGGCATCACTGACTTGATGCACATTAGTTTGGGTGAACTTCAGGAGTTGGTGATGCACAAGGAGGCCTGGTGTGCTGCAGTTCATGGGGTCGCGAAGAATCGGACACAACTGAGCGACTGAACTGAGTCCATTTACATTTAAAGTATTGATAGAGATGTATTTATTATCATTTTGTTCATTGTTTTGGGGTTGTTTTTGTAGTTCTTTGTTGTTCCTTTCTTTCTTTTTGTTCTCTTCCCTTATGATTTGATGACTGTCTTTGCTGTTATATTTGGATTCCTTTCTCTTTTTCTGTCTGTTATAGATTTTTGATTTGTGGTTACAGTGAGATTTATATATATATATCAACTCATGTATATGTAATTATTTTAAGTTGCTGATCTCAATTTCAAATACATTTTTAACAACTCTGCAATTTTATTCCCCTTCCCCTACAGTTACTGTTTTTTGACATTTTATTTTACATCCTTTTGTAATCCCTTAACTACTTATTGCCCATATAGATGATTTTACTATATCTTTTAATCTTCCTGTGAGCTTTGTACGTGGTTGATTTACTACTTTTACTGTATAGCTGCTTTTATCAATCAACGAGCTTTTCCTTTCATAATTTTCATGTTTCTAGTAGTGACCTTTTCTTGTTTGCTTAGAGAATTCCATTTGAGATTTCTTGAAAAGCTGCTTCTGTGGTGCTAAATGTTTTAGTTTTTGCTTTACTTTTGATCTCTCCATCAAATCTGAATGAAACCCTTGCTGGATAAAGTATTCTCTCTCTTTTTTTCAACATAGTATATAATTCATTCTGTGTGAAATGTCCAGGATAGCCACATCTATATGGATTAAAAATAAAGTAGTGGTTGCCTAGGGCTGTGCATAGAGTGGGGAAGAGGGGATTGGAGTAATAGCTAAAGGGTACAGGGTCTTGTACTAAGACAATGAAAGTATTTTAACACTGACTGTGGTAATGGTTGCACGACTCTGTGAATATACTAAAAACGATTGAATGGTACATTAAACTTAACTGGGTGAATTGCATGGTATGTGAGTTGTATCTCAGTAAAAGGGGAGTGATGCAGCCAGGATGGTGGGATGCCTCCTCTGGGCTCCAGTTTTCTCCTTAACCCCCGCTTAACTTCATTGTCCCTGCAGGCTATCTTCCTTCCCACCACATTTTAGGCCAGGAATGTCTTATGTGTCCCTGGCCATCCCTGTTGCCTTTCTCTTCTTTTGGACAGACCATGAAGTATGCTGGCCTTTTTATCAGCTGGTGTCCAATATGGGGATTTCTTTTTTGTTTATTTGTTTGTTCAAGCATAGTTGATATATTACAATATTGGGTTAGTTTCAGGTGTACAGCAAAATGAGTCTGTTAAAACATATATATGTATATGTATTTTTTTCAGATTATTTTCACAGATAAAGTATTCTTGATTTTAGTTTTTTTCCCTTTTATCACTTTAAATATATTGTGCCCTTTGGCTTTCAGAGTTTCTGCTGGAAACTGTGTAGTAGTGGGGAGCATTAGTTATTTTAATTCACAGAAATGATTTTCAAGTTATGTTGGTATATTCTGGAACTGGTGTGCTTTTCAAAATGTAGAGCCTTATTTCTATCTACAATTTACAGTATTTTACTAGATTTGAACACTGTTCTCCAACTAATTGAGTATACCTAAGAGAATGGTTATTTTTAGTATGTGCCTCTTTCAGTGTAATTGTTAACTGACATTTTTGGGGCAGAATCAGAAAACTAATTTGTCCAGAATGAAAGAGTGAAATAGTAATCAAGTGTTGAAACTCTTAGCCTTTGTTGTGTGTGTGTGTGTGTGTGTGTGTGTGTATGTCTATATGATATCTGAATATGATAAATGATAGACAACTTGCTGGAAATTAAGCAAATGGAAATGTTGATTAGAAATACTTAATAAAACTTTCTATAAAACACTTTATATTTGTGCTACATTAAAAGTCTAAGAAGTGATAAACCTTCTTTTATAGTCCTGCCTATTTAAAACTGACTGTGATTACTTTAAAATGTAATTTGTAGGGTGCTGGTGTAGAAATATATCCTGGGAGTAAGTGCACTCTGAGTGATAACGGGATCCATCACTGCAAGGAAGGGATCCTCATTAAGGTGAGCCCCTGCTGAGATACCCTCTTTCCAAAGGGTAGAATTTAGGTTTTACCTAAGAAACAGTTATGTTTTATGAAATTCCCATGTTATTTCTGTTTTCTGTTTTAAAAAGCATAAACAGTATATAAATTTTAATGATATCAATAGTTGGTGGTTGAAAATCTCTTGTGAATACTTTGCTGCCCACAGATCTGCAGAAATAACAGGAATGCTGTGTCATTCAGAGCTCAGATTGTGCTACTGCATATTAATAAGCATAGCTTTCTATTTTATTTTTAGAATAGCCTGAAAAAAGTGAGAAGATTTTTAAAGCAGGCAGTGTTGAATGTGACAGTTCCTTGAAACATTTGTTTTCAATGTCACAGGACTTCTTAGATGAACATTATGACATTCCCAAAATATCCATGGTGAATAATGTCATACATAATAATGAAGGTTATGGTGTTGTCTTGGTGAAACCTACAATTTTCTCTGATCTGCAAGAAGACGCCCAAGATGAAACTGAAGGTATGGTATATTTAGTAATTTTCTAAATAAAATCTCCAGCTAGTTTATTTCAGCATTAAGCTCCAATTAAAGATAGAGATCTTCTCCTTAAAAAAAGATAACTAGCATACACTTAGGCACAGAGATAGAGAAGCCTGGTAAAGCTATAATATGGAGTCTAGTGTGAAAGAAACTTTCAAGGTCAGCTGGTCAAAGCCTTGATGTGTGGTTTCTGTAGTCCTGCAGTTCCCTTCTCGTGTTTGGTTTTCTCTAGATTTATAGAATAAGGATGGGCATGCACTAGCAGTGGAGGCTGTTGCTACCGAGTCCTTTTAGCATTTAAGGATGGAAGCAGGAAAATGAACGTGCCAGGTTGAAAACTGCATTTGACTGGAGGGGATCACAGAGTTTGCCTCTGTTTTTTATTTGTAAAAGTAAATGTCTCCCTGACAGCTGTCTTTACAGCAAAGCTGAGCTAACTCAGTTGGAAATTCTTGAATTTCTTTTTTATTTATTTATTTATTTGTTTATTTTAATTGGAGGCTAATTACTTTACATTATTGTGGTGGTTTTTGCCATACATTGACATGAATCAGCCCTGGGTGTACATGTGTTCCCCATCCTGAACCCCACTCCTACCTCCCTCCCCTTCCCGTCCCTCAGGGTCATCCCAGTGCTCCAGCCCTGAGCACCCTATCTCATGCATTGAACCTGGACTGGCAATCTGTTTCACATATGATAATATACATGTTTCAGTGCTGTTCTCTCAAATCATCCCACCCTCGCCTTCTCCCAGAGTCCAAAAGACTGTTCTTTATATCTGTGTCTCTTTTGCTGTCTTACATATAGGGTCATCGTTACCATCTTTCTCAATTCTATATGTATGCATTGATATACTGTATTGGTGTTTTTCTTTCTGACTTACTTCACTCTGTATAATAGGCTCCAGTTTCATCCAAGTCATTAGAACTGATTCAAATGCATTCTTTTTAATAGCTGAGTAATATTCCATTGTGTATATGTACCACAGCTTTCTTATCCATTTGTCTGCCAATGGACATCTAGGTTGCTTCCATGTCCTGACTATTGTGAACAGTGCTGGGATGAACACTGGGGTACACGTGTCTGTTTCAATTCTGGTTTCCTCGGTCTGTATGCCCAGCAGTGGGATTATTGGGTCATATGGCAGTTCTGTTTCCAGTTTTTTAAGCAATTTCCACACTGATCTCCATAGTGGCTGTACTAGTTTGCATTCCCACCAACAGTGTAAGAGGGTTCCCTTTTCTCCACACCCTCTCCAGCATTTATTGTTTGTAGACTTTTTGATAGCAGCCATTCTGACTGGCGTGAGGTGGTACCTCATTGTGGTTTTGATTTGCAGGAAATTCTTGAATTCCAAGCCATGACCCAGATCACTATGAAATCTCAGCCATGCAGGATTATGCCTTGGCATGGGTGAGGAACGTTTAAAGGATGATGAGCAGTCCTTCTCATCCTTCAAGGTCCACTCCAGCTATCTGTTAGTTCTTTTTCTCCTCACAGTTCTATAGGTCAGAAGTTAAGGTGAGCTTGGCTGGGTTATCTGCTTAGGGTCTCACAAGGGTGAAAGTGACGTATCAGCTGGGCAGGGCCCTTATCTGAAATCTTTGGGAGAGAATCTGCTTCCAAGTTCCTTATGTTCTCGGCAGAATCAATTTCCTTGAGGTTGTAGGACAGAGATCTCTTATTTTTTATTGTTATTGCCAGCTGTTGGCTAGGGGTTGCTCTCAGCTCTTAGGGATCGCTATTGGGTTATTGCCCCCATGACCTCCTCCATTTCAGCAACAGAGGACCTCCCTCAAAGCAAATCTCTCACACTTCAAATCTTTCTCACGCTTTAAATCTCTTTATGCTTTCTTCTTCATCATCCAACCAGGGAAAACCTTGCTGTTAAAGGATTCATATGATTAGGTTAGGAATACCTGAGTTATATCCTTTTCTTAAGGTCAACTGATAAGTAACCTTAATGACATCTGCAAGGTCGTTTTACCATTTAACAGTTGTAAAAGTAACAAGGGGCAGGCATCACAGGGCCATCTAGAATTCTGCCTGTCATAGGCAATCACTTATAAAGCTGCTAAATTGGGAGTTCCTTTAGGGAAACTAAAGTACTAGTAATGTTCTGTTTATCTTTGTATCTAGCTTCTAATACAGTGCTTAGTAAATACCCAGGAGAGGTCTGTTGAATGAATGAGATCTAGGATAAAAAGAGAAAATTCGAAGTTGGTAATCCTGTATGAACGTCAGGAAGCCTTGACAATTAATACAACTGCTTGTTGAGACACTATGGCAGAGAGTTTGGAAAGTCCAGTCAAATGACACAGGACCCCTTGACAGAAATAACTTGAAAGCTCTGATAGACCGTAGAAATACATGTTTTAGTTGGGTTAGTTTGTATATTTAACTCAATTTTTATAATATGGCTTTTTCTTTTCCCAGAAAATAAAGCACTTAAAGTTCAGACAAGTGGAGAGGCAGATGAGGCTGGGAGAGTGGATCTCGAAGAGCTGATTCAATGCGCAACTGGTAAAATGGAGCTTTATGCGAGAGCTGAGCTTTCTGAGCAAATTGAAGGCAATTGTGAAATTGTAAATGAACTAGTTGCTGCCTCCACACAAAAAGGCCAGATGAAGAAGAAAAGGTTGAGTGAACTGGGGATCACACAAGCTGATGACAACTTAATGTCACAGGAGATGTTTGTTTCAATCGTGGGGAACCAGTTCAAGTGGAATGGGAAAGGGAGTTTTGGCACATTTCTTTTTTGACCACTGTGATGTAAATAGATAGCAAAATATTGAATTTTGCACGTTGCCCCCAAGAATCACTGCTGCTATCATACTTTGCTTCATGTCTATATTTTGTATCTGATATATTCAGTTGGATTTGAATGAAATGTAGCTTTATTTCTCTCTGCAAGCGTTGCACGTAAAACACTCTCTCTTTGTTTAATAAAGTCATAAAAACAAAATAGAAAATATTTGGAGATTCTTATCCAGAAAGTCTTGCTTTCTCAAATACATAGTTCCCACATTAAGTCTATTAATAACTTTCTAGTATAAATTAGCACTTCAAAGATGAAGAAAAAAGGCAGAGAATGCCAGGTGATTGCACAAAAACATAGTGTATCAATATGCAGTGTTCTTGTAGTTGTCTTTTTAATCCCAATTATAGTGAGTCTGATATCCATGCTTTATTTGCATAATACTTAAAATATTTGCATGAAAGCTTTTATGATTGGGAGGTGACCTGCCTTATCAGACTTACTGAGAATCTTGAGTGGAAATGCCTTTTTATGTTGAACTTTTATGTAATCATTAAAGCAATAACAGCATAGCAGGTTTGAAACAGGAATGAAATGTGTTATTCAGAGCCAGTGTGTACATAGAGCATTTTCCCTGTTGCTGAATATGAATGATTAAAAAGAAGGTACTTTTCTTTCACCATAAAAGTACTCTGATCAGATTTCTTACATAGGCAAAATGATTACCTATAAACATATCAGCTCTATGTTCTTGATATCTTATTGTAAAGTACAGCTTTTAAAAATATTTATATTATAAAAAAGTATATGTGACATTAATGTTCCTACTGATTAAAATTACAATGATGAAAATAATGAATCTTGTAATATTTTTTCAAATGCATTATGGGCCATAGTGCATGTGTGCATGTGTGATCTTTTGAGCACATACAGTATTTTGACATCATTTTAGTGTTTCAGAAAGAATATTAAAATTTTTTCTCAGAGAAATTGTTTCTTAAATTTGAATGTTATAATTTTATTTTTCAGATGCTAAAAAGTGTGGAAGAATTTGTGTTAGATTTTTCATTTGACCATTGCAAGGCATCTTTCTTTTATTCTTTAAATCCTATTCTAAAAGTAATACCAATTAATTCTGTATCACTTGAGCTAAATTCTTATTTGAAAACAATTTATTCAACTTAAAAAGATCAAATTGGTTTCTGATTAAATTTCTGTTTTATCTTAGAGTTTAGATTTTGTTTATTTTCTCTGGTAACTTACTAGATAGAGTGTCAAGAGAATGACCAGGTAAGTCAAGTTAATACCTTCTTTGTTCCTTATTATAGGATGATGGTTTTTCAGATTTCGTTTCTATCTCAGTTTAAATCTAACCTTACTATATATTAATTTTTGTTCAAATGATATTAGTGAATAGACATAGTATATTCTTATTTAAGTTACATAGAGTCCATTTTGCTTATTGGGGAGGATTGAGCATCTCAGATAACTTAGTTCAGGGAGTATAGAGAGAGCCCTCGAGGGATTTGACAGTTCAAGTGAAAATACTGACATGGAAAAAGTTTTTACTTGAGATTAAGTATTAATGTATAGTCAAATCCACTCTTCTGAGTCTTGTGACTTGTTTACATAGGGCTTGTCTATTACAAGCTTATAAACGTATTTTATATTATCTTCTAGTACAAGTAGGCTTATTTAAATTTACACTTCTAATCCACCTGTAATTTGGTTTTATGTATGTTATGATGTAAAATTCTTTTTCTCTCAATGGTTAGCAAGTTCTCTTGATAGTGTCTGTTGACTAGTTCATTTTTTCCCCACTTAACTGGAATCATGCTAAATTCCCATGTTGACCGTTAGTTGACCCTCTGACTTAAAAACTACTGTCTGATAATCTGTAGCTAAGTGTATATTCTGTTACAAGAATCTACATCACTAGCACTCAATCAAATTTGAATAGAAGTATTTTCTAGCCATCCTGCATTGTAGCAAGTTATTCTTCCTCCTAACCGGAGGAAAATATAACCTCACTTCCCAGTTTGAAAACCTTCAAAACCTTCTTGAAAATTAACATTTATCTCTTTCTTTGGTATAATAAAAAAAATCATCAATTTTAAATCTGCAACTCTTTTTGAATCTTGACAAATATGTAGTTACGTAACTACTACCACAATCACAATATTGAAAGTCCCCATCCTCTTTAATAAAAGTTCCCTCATTTTTCTTTGCAGTCAATCCCCTCTGCCTCCCGTTGGGTCCTGGCAACCTCTGATCTGCTGTCAGTCCCCACAGTTTTGCTTTTTCCTAGAATTATACATAATGAAGAATAACTCAGTATATAGTCTTTGCGTCCACCTTCTCAAGCTTAGCATAATGCTCTTGAAATACATCTATATCGTTTCATGTGTCTGTAGTTTGTTTTTATTGCTGCGCAGTTTTCCATTGTGTAGCTGTTGAGTATCCTAGTCTGTGCGAGCTCTAGTTGCTCTGCATCTTTGCCAACACTTGGTAATTGCCATTCTTTTAAATTTGAAGTATTCTAACGGATGTGCAGCTCATTGTGTTTTTAATTTGTGTTTACTTTATGATTAATGATGTTTTTAGCATCTTTTCACATACTTACTTGCCATTTCTATATCTTTGGTGAAGTGTCTAGTCACATCTTTTCTTATTTTATTCCCCCCAATCAGGTTCTCTTACTGAGTTGTAAGGTTTGTTTTTTTTTTAATTCTGGATGCAAATTTTTAATCAAATATTTCCTTTCTGCCCGTGGTGTGGGCTTTAATTTTCTTAATAGTACCAGTTTATGCCTTCTCTGGAAACCTTTTTTTTTTTTCCTACCTTCTTTTTGGGCTTCCCTTGTGGCTCAGTGGTAAAGAATCCACCTACAATATGGGAGACCTGGGTTCGATCCCTGAGTTGGAAAGATCCCCTGGAGAAGGGAAAGGCTACCCACTCTAGGATTCTGGCCTGGAGAATTCCATGGACTGTATAGTCTATCGGGTCACAAAGAGTCAGACATGACTGAGTGACTGACTTTCACTTACCTTCTTAACTTTTTTAAAAAGTGGATCCATTTTATCTCTACCATTGGCTTGTTTTATATACATGTGTTAAATATATATTTTGTAGTTTTGCTTCAGGGCAGTAGTTCTCAATTAGAGGCAAGTTTGGCCCCTTACCTCCACCCCAAAAGGACGTTTGCCAAAGTCTGGAGACATTTTGGCTTGTCACAGCTTAGAGTGGAGTGCTAATGGTGTTTATTAGGTAGAGGCCAGGGATGCCAGTAAACATCTGAATCTAACAGTGTACCTACCCTCACATTGCGGAATGACATTTTGGCCAAAAATGTCAGTTGTACCAAGAAAAGCTCCTGCTCCAGGCAGTCCTCAGCAACTTTTTCTGTAAAGAACCAGATAGTAAATACATGGTCTTATATCTCCTTCTACCCACCCGCTTCCAAAATGTATAAAACATTCGTAGCTTCTGAGCAAAAATAAGTAGCAAGATGAATTTGTTCTATGGCCTGAATTTGCTGACCCTTGCTCTACAGTTTAAAATAGACATAAACTGTCTTCTCCCCTTATATGTAAGATCTATTTTCCCTTCTTTCCCTTGTGCTATTGTTGTCAAACATTTTATCCTTACATAGATTATAAGCCCCTCAATATTTTTGCTGTCGTTTTTGCTTTAAACTATTAGCTGTCAGGAAGATTGAAAAATTTGTCTTTTATATTTGTTAATGTATGGACTATTTCTGGCACACTCCATTCTTCATTCAGTTCAGTCGCTCAGTCGTGTCCAACTCTTTGTGACCCCATGAATCGCAGCATGCCAGGCCTCCCTGTCCATCACCAACGCCCAGAGTTCACTCAGATTCACGTTCATCGAGTCAGTGATGCCATCCAGCCATCTCATCCTCGGTTGTCCCCTTCTCTTCCTGCCCCCAATCCCTCCCGACATCAGAGTCTTTTCCAATGAGTCAACTCTTCGCATGAGGTGGCCAAAGTATTGGAGCTTCAGCTTTAGCATCATTCCTTCCAAAGAAATCCCAAGGCTGATCTCCTTCAGAATGGACTGGTTGGATCTCCTTGTAGTCCAAGGGACTCTCAAGAGTCTTCTCCAACACCACAGTTCAAAAGCATCAATTCTTCGGCGCTCAGCTTTCTTTACAGTCCAACTCTCACATCCATACATGACCACTGGAAAAACCACAGCCTTGACTAGATAGACCTTAGTTGGCAAAGTAATGTCTCTGCTTTTATTATATAGATCCAAATTTCTATTTGGTATGATATTCTACCTGAATAATATTCCTTATCATTTCTTTTGGTATAGGTCTGTTGACAGTGAATTCTTCTAGGTTTTGTTTGTCTGAAAATGCCTTTATTTTGTCTTTAATTTTGAAAGATGACTTTTTGCTGCTTAGAGAATTCTAAATTGACAGTGTATCTCAGTGTTTAAATATGTCGTTCACTATCATTTCACTTTCATGGTTTCTAGCAAGCAGACTGTTTTTAAGATTCTATCACTGGCTGTCAGTCAGTAGTTTCATTATCCTATATCTTTGTGTTGATTTTAATTTGTTTTATTTTTACTTATTCTGCATGGAGTTCATTGTGTGAGTATTTTTTTCAGATATTTTTTCTGTCCTCTCTCTCTCTCATCTCTCTTTCCTTAATTCTAATTACATACATGTTTCTCTGTTTTATTTTGTTCCTAAGGTCACAGATACATTATTCATTTGTGTTTCACTTTGGATAGTTTCTATTGCTATGTCTTCAAGTTTACTAAAATTTTCTTCCAAATAGTTTAAACTGCTATTAATCTCACCCATTTCAGATATTATGTATTTTTTAATCCCAAGATGGTTTTTCAGGGTGACTGTAACATCTTTCCTTTTGCTCTTTAATATGATTATATTTTCTTCTAGTTTCTTGATCCTATGGGACACATTTATTGTAGCTATTAGTATCCTTATTTGATAGCTTTATCATCTCTGTTGCTTCTGTGTCTGTTTCTATTGATTGGCTTTACTCTTGGTTATGGGTCATATTTCCCTGTTTCTCTGCTGGTTGCTTATTTCTGATTGGATGCTAGCCATCATGAATTTTCTGTTAATGTGTAGTTTGTTTTAGTCCTTTATAGTGCTGGCTTTGTTTTTTTTACCTGGAATGTGGTTACTTGGAATCAGTTGAATTATTTCAATGTTTGTTTTTAAGCTGTTTGGGCAGGTTCAGAGCAGCTTATAGTCTGGGACCAATTTACACCTTTCTTTGCTTTTCCAGAAATCTTTCTGGTGCCCCATATATTATGAGGTCCTTTCACTTTGGCTGGTGAGAGTGAAGTTTTTTCTGCTCATTCTTTTCTGGTGACCCTTTCCCCAGCCTTGGGTAACTTTTTCACACATATGCAGGCTGGTACTCAACCCGTACTCAAGGGGCCCACTGCAGGTTTCTGAAGCTCTCCTGTACATTTCCTTTCTCTAGTAGTTTGCCTTGCAAATTCTGGGTGCCTTGGCCTCTAAACTCTTGATTTCTGTTTCCTAACCTTAATGAAACAGCTGTGCTGTGCTTCCTGTCCCTGTGTTGAGGCCTGGAAACTGCCTCCAGGCAGAAAGCTGGCATAATTTTGTTTCCCATCTCAGGTATCACAGTCCTGTGTTATCTGTTGTCTGATGTGTGGAAAACCATTGTCTCATATGTTTTGTCCAGTTTTCTAGTTATTTAAGGCAGGAGGGTAAATCTGAAACTTGTTACTCAATCTTCACTGAAAGTGGAAGTCTTCTTTAATCCTCCAGGTTGGAACTGAGGTAGAAGATGGCCTCTGGGCTGGACAGTGATACCATCCAGCCATCTCATCCTCTGTCGTCCCCTTCTCCTTCTGCCCCCAATCCCTCCCAGCATCAGGGTCTTTTCCAATGAGTCAACTCTTCGCATGAGTTGGCCAAAGTATTGGAGTTTCAGCCTCAGCATCAGTCCTTCCAGTGAACACCCAGGACTGGTCTTTAGGATGGACTGGTTGGATCTCCTTGCAGTCCAAGGGACTCTCAAGAGTCTTCTCCAACACCACAGTTCAAAAGTATCAATTCTTCAGCTCTCAGCTTTCTTCACAGTCCAACTCTCACATCCATACCTGATCACTGGAAAAACCACAACCTTGACGAGACAAACCTTTGTTGACAAAGTAATGTCTCTGCTTTTTAATATGCTATCTAGGTTGGTCATAACTTTCCTTCCAAGGAGTAAGCGTCTTTTAATTTCATGGGTGCGATCACCATCTGCAGTGATTTTGGAGCCCCCAAAAAATAAAGTCTGACACTGTTTCCACTGTTTCCCCATCTATTTCCCATGAAGTGATGGGACCAGATGCCATGATCTTAGTTTTCTGAATGTTGAGCCTCAAGCCAACATTTTCACTCTCCTCTTTCAGTTTCATCAAGAGGCTTTTTAGTTCCTCTTCACTTTCTGCCATAAGGGTGGTGCCATCTGCATATCTGAGGTTATTGATATTTCTCCCAGCAATCTTGATTCCAGCTTGTGCTTCCTCCAGCCCAGTGTTTCTCATGATGTATTCTGCATAGAAGTTAAATAAGCAGGGTGACAGTATACAGCCTTGATGTACTCCTTTCCTATTTGGAACCAGTCTGTTGTTCCACGTCCAGTTCTAACTGTTGCTTCCTGACCTGCATATAGGTTTCTAAAGAGGCAGGTCAGGTGATCTGGTATTCCCATCTCTTTCAGAATTTTCCACAGTTTATTGTGATCCACACAGTCATAGGCTTTGGCATAGTCAATAAAGCAGAAATAGATGTTTTTCTGGGACTCTCTTGCTTTTTTGATGATCCAGCGAATGTTGGCAATTTGATCTCTGGTTCCTCTGCCTTTTCTAAATCCAGCTTGAATATCTGGAAGTTCACGGTTCACATATTGCTGAAGCCTGGCTTGGAGAATTTTGAGCATTACTTTGCTAGCGGGTGAGATGAGTGCAATTATGTGGTAGTTTGAGCATTCTTTGGCATTGTCTTTCTGTGGGATTAGAATGAAAACTGACATTTTCCAGTCCTGTGGCCACTGCTGAGTTTTCCCAATTTGCAGGCATATTGAGTGCAGCACTTTCACAGCATCATCTTTCAGGATTTGAAACAGCTCAACTGGAATTCCATCACCTCCACTAGCTTTGTTTGTCATGATGCTTCCTAAGGCCCACTTGACTTCACATTCCAGGATGTCTGGCTCTAGGTGAGTGATCACACCATCATGATTATCTGGGTCGTGAAGATCTGTTTTGTACAGTTCTTCTGTGTATTCTTGCCACCTCTTCTTAATATCTTCTGGTTCTGTTAGGTCCATACAATTTCTGTCCTTTATTGAGCCTATCTTTGCATGAAATGTTCCCTTGGTATCTCTAATTTTCTTGAAGAGATCTCTAGTCTTTCCCATTCTGTTGTTTTCCTCTATTTCTTTGCACTGATCACTGAGGAAGTCTTTCTTATCTCTCCTTGCTATTCTTTGAAACTCTGTATTCAGATGCTTATATCTTTCCTTTTCTCCTTTGCTTTTTGCTTCTCTTCTTTTCACAGCTATTTGTAAGGCCTCCTCAGACAGTCATTTTGCTTTTTTGCATTTCTTTTCCATGGGGATGGTCTTGATCCCTGTCTCCTGTACAATGTCACGAACCTCATTCCATAGTTCATCAGGCACTCTGTCTATCAGATCTAGTCCCTTAAATCTATTTCTCACTTCCACTCTATAATCATAAGGGATTTGATTTAGGTCATACCTGAGTGGTCTAGTGTTTTTCCCAACTTTCTTCAATTTAAGTCTGAATTTGGCAATAAGGAGTTCATGATCTGAGCCACAGTCAGGTCCCGCTCTTGTTTTTGCTGACTGTATAGAGCTTCTCCATCTTTGGCTGCAAAGAATATAATCAATCTGATTTTGGTGTTGACCATCTGGTGATGTCCATGTGTAGAGTCTTCTCTTGTGTTGTTGGAAGAGGGTGTTTGCTATGACCAGTGCATTCTCTTGGCAAAACTCTATTAGCCTTTGCCCTGCTTCATTCCGTATTCCAAGGCCAAATTTGCCTGTTACCAGGTGTTTCTTTAGTTTCTACTTTTGCATTCCAGTCCCAGAATTCCATTCCAGAATCAAGGCAAATTGGAAGTGGTCAAACAGGAGATGCCAAGAGTGAACGTCAACATTCTAGGAATCAGCAAACTAAAATGGACTTGAATGGGTGAATTTAACTCAGATGACCATTATATCTACTACTGTGGGCAGGAGTCCCTTAGTAGAAATGGAGTAGCCATCATGAGGTCAACAAAAGAGTCCGACATGCAGTACTTGAATGCAATCTCAAAAACAACAGAATGATCTCTGTTCGTTTCCAAGGCAAATATCACAGTGATCCAAGCCTATGCCCCAACCAGTAACGCTGAAGAAGCTGAAGTTGAACAGTTCTATGAAGACCTACAAGACCTTTTAGAACTAACACCCAATCATTTTGTTAAGCCAAGTCTAATTCTATATTACATAGATGTTGTCCCTTAATTTGAAAAGCAGAAACAATGACTGTAATTCTTTTTTTAATCGGTGAGAAACCGCTTCTGTCCAGACTGTAACTGACTATTCAGCAATGGACAAGGGAGGGTTCTGCTAGGCTCTGGAATGTAATGACTAATTTGCTGATGGCATTATGATGGAGAAAGGGAGGAAATCTACTCTGTAGAACAGTATCACCTAAAAGCTTTTCTGGAGGCGGTGCTGATAGGCACTGGTATTAGATAAGTGCTTACACTATGAAATTAACTGCATAATATCATATGGAAAGATCTGAGACTATTAAAGCAAATACTGACAATAGAAAGCCAATCATTTTTCCCAAGACAAAAATGTTGGACTACAGGTATTTTTCTATAGCATATGTTAGGGCATCTCTTGAGGAAAGATCTTTGGTCTTTTCTGCATCCAAATTTTGAAGATGTTAAGGATATAGATAATGGCAGGAGTATAGGAGGCTTTCAGAAAATACTATCTTAGATAGACATCATGGAAATGTATGAGTATCTCATTTGTATCCAGCACTTTTGCTTCTCTAGAAAAAGAGCCTAAGGATAATTTCCATAGAACATGATGACAGAATTATTTCATCACTCATGGTATTGATTATGATGCATGTGAGTCTGTGTCTTCCAGTATTTGCCAGCAATTTCTAGAGACCATGCATTGTAGGGTCATTATTTCAGCACCCCCTCCCCTTTTTTTTTCCATACCAGTGCTGTAAGATGACAAGGCTGGGATATTAGCTGATGATTCTCAGCACTTGAAACATTATGCATAGGCACCACCACCCTCTCAAGATCCTGAAATAACTGATCTAAAGTCAGTTCAGGCATAGATAATTTAAAATAAAACATCTGTTACATTGTTGTTTGCAAGAAAGCCCAGAACTCTAAATGTCTAGAGTTGTGTGAAAATTCCTCTTAAATCTGCCACAAACTATTCATGTCACCTTGAACATGTGAATAACCCACCCGACCATTTTCTGACTGGAGAAATGGAATACAGCTTTGCTGACCTGCTTTGAGTTAATTTCAGGAGGGTTCTTTAATGTCCAAGTCTTTTGACTAAGTATTACTATCATAATGTCTGAGTATTGACCCAGGGACTTGTCTGGAGAGTGCTCTATGTATGGCATCCGGCTGGATATTGTGGGGGAGTAAAGGATGCATAAGATCCAACTTCCAACTATGTAGAACCACAAGAAATGGGTTCATAGCAGTGTTACCAACCAGGGTTTGTGGGTTCCTTAGTCAACAGAAATTGGTAAGAGGCCAGACAACAGAGACCTTGCTGCAGCAGGGGGTAGTGAAAAGTACCATGTTCCTTGCTTACTCCCTGAGGAGAGCAAGGGTGTTCCTTATATCAGGTGAAAGTAGGAGTGGGTTCAGGAGTTGGGCCAAGGGGTGGCATAAGTGGTTTGCCCACCCTTTCAGTGGTGTGTGCATAGGTCATGTGGTTTTATTCCCGATACCCTGCTCTCAACTCTTCAGAAGTGGCAGCTGGGATTTTTGGTCTCTGTATTTTGTCTGTAATTTGCCCCAGCTGGATGTGCAAGCAGTTATTTTTAATCCCTTATAGTTTCTTTGTATTTTGTTCCTCAAGGAGATTTCAGATGCAAGCACTACAGCAAAGGGTCCCAGGTCCCAAGCTGTCTCAGCAGCCTAGCTCATACTACCCCCAAATTACAGACAACCCAAATGTCTCAAAGGAGAATGGATATATAATTGTATTTTCACAGACTAGACTAGTATATGCAACATGTATGTTGTAATGTTGGATGAAAGACGCCATACATATAAAACAGCAGAATCTATATGATCCTACTTATAGGAAGTTAAAAAAAAAAAAGGAGAACCTATTTTATATGATAGAAGAAAGAATAATTGATTACCTTTGGTGAGGGGATATTTAGAAGGGAGCTTGAGGGCAAACTCTGATGTGCTGGAGAGATTCTTTCTCTTGACTTGTGTAGTGGTTATATACATGTTTGGGTGGGTGTGTGTACATGTACGTATCCATCAAACTGTTCTCTTAGGATTTGCACACTTTATTGAGCATATTATTTCTCAAAAAATTTTTTTAATTTTTTTATTGAAGGATAATTGCTTTACAGAATTTTGTTGTTTTCTGTCAAACCTCAACATGAGTCAGCCATAGCTATACATATATCCCCTCCCTTTTGAACCTCCCTCCCATCCCACATTTCCAGGTTGATACAGAGCCCCTGTTTGAGTTTCCTGAGCCATACAGCAAATTCCTGTTGTCTATCTATTTTACATATGGTAATGTAAGTTTCCATGTTACTCTTTCCATACATCTCACCCTCTCCTCCCCTCTCCCCATGTCCATAAGTCTATTCTCTGTCTGTTTCTCCATTGCTGCCCTGTAAATAAATTCTTCAGTACCATTTTTCTAAATTCTTTATATGTGGGTTAGAATACGTATTCATCTTTCTCTTTCTGACTCATTTCACTCTATATAATAGGTTCTTGGTTCATCCACCTCATCAGAACTGACTCAAATGTGTTCCTTTTTATGGCTGATTAATATTCCATTGTGTATATGTACCCCAACTTCATTATCCATTCATCTGTCAATGGGCATCTCGGTTGCTTCCACTTTCTAGCTATTGTAAATAGTGCTGCCGTGAACAATGGGCTACATGTGTCTTTTTCAGTCTTGGTTTCCTCAGGGTATATGTCTAGGAGTGGGATTGTTGGGTTATATCGTGGTTTTATTCCTAGTTTTTTAAGGAATCTCCATACCATCTTCTGAAAGAGATGGGAATACCAGAGCACCTGACCTGCCTCTTGAGAAACCTATATGCAGGTCAGGAAACAACAGTTAGAACTGGACATGGAACAACAGACTGGTTCCAAGTAGGAAAAGGAGTACATCAAGGCTGTATATTGTCACCCTGCTTATTTAACTTTATGCAGAGTACATCATGAGAAATGCTGGGCTGGAAGAAGCACAAGCTGGAATCAAGATTGCCGGAAGAAATATCAATAACCTCAGATATGCAGATGACATCACCCTTACGGCAGAAAGGGAAGAGGAACTAAAAAGCCTCTTGATGAAAGTGAACGAGGAGAGTGAAAAAGTTGGCTTAAAGCTCAACATTCAGAAAACGAAGATCATGCCATCCAGTCCCATCACTTCATGGGAAATAGATGGGAAACAGTGGAAACAGTGTCAGACTTTATTTTTCTGGGCTCCAAAATCACTGCAGATGGTGATTGCAGCCATGAAATTAAAAGACGCTTACTCCTTGGAAGAAAAGTTATGACCAACCTAGATAGCATATTGAAAAGCAGAGACATTACTTTGCCAACAAAGGTCCAGCTAGTCAAGGCTATGATTTTTCCAGTGGTCATGTATGGATGTGAGAGTTAGACTGTGAAGAAAGCTGAGCGCCAAAGAATTGATGCTTTTGAACTGTGGTATTGGAGAAGACTCTTGAGAGTCCCTTGGACTGCAAGGAGATCCTACCAGTCCATTCTGAAGGAGATCAGCCCTGGGATTTCTTTGGAGGGAATGATGCTGAAGCTGAAACTCCAGTACTTTGGCCACCTCATATGAAGAGTTGACTCATTGGAAAAGATCCTGATGCTGGGAGGGATTGGGGGCAGGAGGGGAAGGGGACGACCGAGGATGAGATGGCTGGATGGCATCACTGACTCGATGGACGTGAGTCTGAGTGAACTCTGGGAGTTGGTGATGGACAGGGAGGCCTGGCATGCTGCGATTCATGGGGTCGCAAAGAGTCGGACACGACTAAGCGACTGAACTGAACTGATACCATCTTCCATAGTGGCTGTATCAATTTACATTCCCACCCACAGTGCAAGAGTGTTCCCTTTTCTCCACACCCTCTCCAGCATTTATTGTTTGTAGACTTTGATGATAGCCATTATGACTGGTGTAAGGTGACATCTCATTGTGGTTTTGATTTGCATTCTCTGATAATGAGCGACGTTGAGCATCTTTTCATGCATTTGTTAGCCATCTGTTTGTCTTCTTTGGAGAAATGTCTGTTTAGGTCTTTTTCCCACTTTTTGATTGGGTTGTTTGTTTTTCTGGCATTGAGTTGTATGAGCTGCTTGTATATTTTGAAAATTAATCTTTTGTCAGTTGTTTCACTTGCGATTGTTTTTTCCCATTGTGAGGGTTGTCTTTTCACCTTGCTTAGAGTTTCCCTTGATGTGCAAAAGCCTTTAAGTTTAATCAGGTCCCACTTTACTTTTCTTTTTATTTCCATTACTCTAGGAGGTGGGTCATTGGAGAAGGCAATGGCACCCCTCTCCAGTACTCTTGCCTGAAAAATCCCATGGATGGAGGAACCTGGTAGGCTGAAGTCCATGGGGTTGTGAAGAGTCGAACATGACTGAGCAACTTCACTTTCACTTTTCACTTTCATGCATTGGAGAAGGAAATGGCAACCCACTCCAGTGTTCTTGCCTGGAGAATCCTAGGGACAGCAGAGCCTGGTGGGCTGCCATCTATGGGGTCTCACAGAGTTGGACATGACTGAAGCGACTTAGCAGCAGCAGCAGCAGCAGGAGGTGGGTCATAGAGGATCTTGCCTTGATTTATGTCATCAAGTGTTCTGCCTATGTTTTCCTCTAAGAGTTTCATAGTTTCTGGTCTTACATTTAGGTCTTTAATCCATTTTGAGTTTATCTTTGTGTATGGTGTTAGAAGGTGTTCTAATTTCATTCTTTTACATGTAGCTGTCCAGTTTTCCCAACACCAGTTATTGAAGAGGCTGTCTATTCCCCATTGTATATTCTTGCCTCCTTTGTCAAAAATAAGGTATCCATAGGAGCATGGGTTTATTTCTGGACTTTCTATCTTGTTCCATTGGTCTATATTTCTGTTTTTGTGCCAGTACCATACTGTCTTGAAGACTGTAGCTTTGTAGTATAATCTGAAGTCAGGAAGGTTGATTCCCTCAGCTCCATTCTTTCTCAGGACTGCTTTGGCTATCCAGGGTCTTTTGTGTTTTCATATGAATTGTGAATTTTTTTGTTCCACTTCTGTGAAAAATGCCGTTGGTAATTTGATAGGGATCACACTGAATCTGTAGATTGTATTTGGTGGTATAGTCATTTTCACAATATTGATTCTTCCTACCCAGGAGCATGGAATATCTCTCCATCTTTCTATGTCATTTTTGATTTCTTTCATTAGTGTCTTATAATTTTCTATGTACAGTTCTTTTGTCTTCTTCAGTTCAGTTCAGTCTCTCAGTTGTGTCCGACTCTTTGCAATCCCATGAATCACAGCATGCCAAGCCTCCATGTCCATCACCAACTCCCAGAGTTCACGCAAACTCATGTCCATCGAGTCAGTGATGCCATCCAGCCATCTCATCCTCTGTCGTCCCCTTCTCCTCCTGCCCCCAATCCCTCCCAGCATCAGGGTCTTTTCCAATGAGTCAACTGTTCACATCAGGTGGCCAAAGTATTGGAGTTTCAGCTTTAGTCCTTCCAATGAACACCCAGGACTGATCTCCTTCAGAATGGACTGGTTGGATCTCCTTGTTGTCCAAGGGACTCTCGAGAGTCTTCTCCAACATCACAGTTCAAAAGCATCAATTCTTCGGCTTTCTTCGGTCCAACTCTCACATCCATACATGACTACTGGAAAAACCATAGCCTTGACTAGCTGGACCTTTGTTGGCAAAGTAATGTCTCTGCTTTTTAATATATCTAGGTTAGTCATAACTTTCCTTCCAAGGAGTAAGCGTCTTTTAATTTCATGGCTGCAATCATCATCTGCAATATTTTGGAGCCCCCCAAAATAAAGTCTGACACTGTTTCCACTGCTTCCCCATCTATTTCCCATGAAGTGATGGGACCAGATGCCATGATCTTAGTTTTCTGAATGTTGAGCTTTAGGCCAACTTTTTCACTCTCCTCTTTCACTTTCATCAAGGGGCTTTTTAGCTCCTCTTCACTTTCTGCCATAAGGGTGGTGTCATCTGCATATCTGAGGTTAATGATATTTCTCCCAGCAGTCTTGATTCCAGCTTGTGCTTCCTCCAGCCCAGCGTTTCTCATGATGTACTCAGCAGATAAGGTAATAAGCAGGGTGACAATATACAGCCTTGACATACTCCTTTTCCTATTTGGAACCAGTCTGCTCTTCTTTGTCCAGTTCTCCTTAGGTAAGTTTATTCCTAGATATTTAATTCTTTTTGTTGCAATGATTAATGGGATTGATTCCTTAATTTCTCTTTCTGATTTTTCATTGTTAGTATATAGAAATGCAAGTGATTTCTGTGTATTGATTTTGTATCCTGCAACTTTGCTAAATTCACTGATTAGCTCTAGTAATTTTCTGATACTGTCTTTAGGGTTTTGTATGTACAGTATCATGTCATCTGCAAACAGTGAGAACTTTACTTCTTTTCCAATCTGAATTCCTTTTATTTCTTTTTCTTCTCTGATTGCTACAGCTAGGACTTTCAGAACTATATTGAATAATAGTGGTGAAAGTGGACACCTTTGTCTTGTTCCTGATCTTAGGGGGAATGGTTTCAGTTTTTCACCATTGAGAATAATGTTTGCTGTATGCTTATCATACACGGTCTTTACTATGTTGAGGTAGGTCACTTCTATGCCCATTTTTTTAAGAGTTTTAATCATAAATGATCTGCTGGAGAAGGCATAGGCTACCCACTCCAGTATTCTTGGGCTTCCCTTGCAGCTTAGTTGGTAAAGAATCTGCCTGCAATGTGGGAGACCTGCGTTCCATTCCAGGATTGGGAAGATCCCCTGGAGAAGGGAAAGGCTACCCACTCCAGGATTCTGGCCTAGAGAATTCTATGGATTGTATAGTCCATGGGGTTGCAAAGAGTCAGACATGACTGAGTGACTTTCACTTTCACTCAAATAATAAATGGGTCCTGAATTTTGTCAAAGGCTTTTTCTGCATCTATTGAGATTATCATATGGTTTTTATCTTTCAATTTGTTAATATGGTGTTTCACATTGATTGATTTGCATATATTGAAGAATCCTTGCATTCCTGGAATAAATCCAACTCGATCATGGTGTATGAACTCTTTGATGTGTTTCTGAACTCTGCTAAAACTTTGTTGAGAATTTTTGCATCTATGTTCATCAGTGATATTGGCCTATAGTTTTCTTTTTTTGTGTTGTCTTTGTCTGGTTTTGGTATCAGGGAGATGGTAGCCTTATAGAATGAGTTTGAAAGTGTTCCTTCCTCTGCAATTTTTTGAAAGAGTTTTAGTAGGATATGCATTAGCTCTTCTCTAAATGTTTGATAGAATTCTCCTGTGAAGCCATCTGGTCCTGGGCTTTTGTTCTTTGGGAGATTTTTAATCACAGCTTCAATTTCAGGGCTTGTAAGTGGGTTGTTCATAATTTCTATTTCTTTCTGGTTCAGTCTTGAAAGATTGAATTTATCTAAGAATCTGTCCATTTTTTCCAGGTTATCCATTTTATTGCCTTATAGTTGTTCATAATAGTCTCTTATAATCCTTTGTATTTCTGCATTGTAACCTCTCCTTTTTCATTTCCAATTTTGTTGATTTGATTCTTCTCTCTTTTGTTCTTGATGAGTCTGGCTAAAGGTTTGTCAACTTTTTTTATCTTCTTAAAGAACCAGCTTTTAGTTTTATTAATCTTTAGTATTGGTTCTTTAATTTCTTTTTCATTTATTTCTGCTTGGATCTTTATGATTTCTTTCCTTCTACTAATTTTTGGGGTTTTTTGTTCTTCTTTTTCCAGTTGTTTTAGGTGTGAAGTTAGGTTGTCTATTCAATGTTTTTCTTGTTTCTTGAGGTAGGATTGTATTGCTATAACCTTCCTCTGATAACTGTTTTTGCTGCATCCCATAGGTTTTGAATTGTTGTGTTTTCACTGTCATTTGTTTCTAGAAATTTTTTTATTTCCCTTTTGATCTCTTCAATAACCTGTTGGTTATTTAGAAACATGTTGTTTAATCTCCATGTGTTTGTGTTTCTTACAGTTTTTTTCTTGTAATTCATATGTAGTCTCATAGCATTGTGGTCAGAGATGCTTGATACAATTTCAATTTTCTTAATTTACTGAGATTTGATTTGTGACCCAAATGTGGTCTATCCTGGATAAAGTTGCATGTGCACTTGAGAAGAAGGTGTATTCTTCTGCATTTGGATGGAATGTCCTGAAGATATCAATGGATTCCATCTCATCTAATGTATCATTTAAGATGTGTGTTCCCTTATTAATTTTCTGTTTTGATGATCCATCCATTGGTGTGAGGGGGACGTTTAAGTCTCCTACTATTATTGTGTTACTGACCATTTCTCCTTTTATGTCTGTTAGTGTTTTGTCTTATGTATTCAGCTGCTCCTATGTTTGGTCCATAGATATTTACAATTGTTATATCTTCCTCTTGGATTGATCCCTTGATCATTATGTAGTGTCCTTTCTTATCTCTTGTAATCTTGTTTATTTTAAGGTCTATTTTGACTGATATGAGGATTGCTCCTCCAGCTCTTTTGCTTCCCACTTGCATGGAATATATTTTTCCATCCTCTCACTTTCAGTCTATATATGTCTTTAGGTCTGAAGTGGGTTTCTTGTAGACAACATATATATAAGTCTTGTTTCTGTATCCATTCAGCCAGTCTGTGTCTTTTGGTTGGAGCATTTAATCCATTTACATTTAAAGTAATTATTGATATATATTTTCCTATTGCCATTTTCTTCATCTTTCATTGTCCTATCTTTTTTGCCTTTTCATACTGTTCATGGGGTTCTCAAGGCAAGAATACTGAAGTGGTTTGCCATTCCCTTCTCCAGTGGACCGCATTCTCTCAAACCCCTCCACCATGACACATTGTCTTGGGTGGCCCCACACGGCATGGCTTAGTTTCAAGTTAGACAAGGCTGTGGTCCATGTGATCAGATTGGCTAGTTGTCTGTGATTGTGGTTTCACTTTGTCTGCCCTCTGATGCCCTCTCTCAGTGCCTACTGTCTTACTGTCTTACTTGGGTTTCTCTTACCTTGGACATGGGGTAGCTCTTCATGGCTGCCCCAGCAAAGCACAGCTGCAGCTCCTTACCTTGGACTTGGGATAGCTCTTCTCAGCTGCCACCTTTGATCTTGGACATGGGGTAGCTCCTCTTGGCCCCTGCACCTGACCTTGGATGTGGGGTAGCTCCTCTCAGCCACACTCCTGCACTGTTGCAGCCGCCATGCTCCCTGGAATGTGAAGTCAACTGGGCGTTAGGAAACATCACTATGAACAAAGCTAGTGGAGGTGATGGAATTCTGGTTGAGTTATTTCAAATCCTGAAAGATGATGCTGTGAAAGTGCTGCACTCAATAGGCCAGCAAATTTGGAAAACTCAGCAGTGGCCACAGGACTGGAAAAGGTCCGTTTTCATTGTAATCCCAAAGAAAGACAATGCCAAAGAATGCTCAAACTACTGCACAATTGCACTCATCTCACACGCTAGCAAAGTAATGCTCAAAATTCTCTAAGCCAGGTTTCAGTAATATGTGAACCATGAACTTCCAGAGGTTCAAGCTGCTTTTAGAAAAGGCAGAGGAACCAGAGATCAAATTGCCAACATCCAATGGATCATCGAAAAAGCAAGAGAGTCCCAGAAAGCCATCTATTTCTTCTTTATTGACTATGCCAAAGCCTTTGACTGTGGATCACAATAAACTGTGGAAAATTCTGAAAGAGATAGGAATACCAGAGCACCTGACCTGCCTCTTGAGAATCCTGTATGCAGGTCAGGAAGCAACAGTTAGAAATGGACATGGAACAACAGACTGGTTCCAAATAGGAAAAGGAGTACGTCAAGGCTGTATATTGTCACCCTGCTTATTTAACTTCTATGCAGAGTACATCATGGAAAACGCTGGGCTGGAGGAAGCACAAGCTGGAATCAAGACTGCCAGGAGAAATATCAATAACCTCAGATATGCAGATGACACCACCCTTATGGCAGAAAGTGAAGAAGAACTAAAGAGCCTCTTGGTGAAAGTGAAAGAGAGTGAAAAAGTTGGCTTAATGCTCAACATTCAGAAAACTAAGATCATGACATCCGGTCCTATCACTTCATGGCAAATAGATGGAAAACAGTGGAAACAGTGGCTGACTTTATTTTGGGGGGCTCCAAAATCACTGCAGATGGTGACTGCAGCCATGAAATTAAAAGACGCTTACTCCTTGGAAGGAAAGTTATGACCAACCTAGACAGCATATTAAAAAGCAGAGACATTACTTTGTCAACGAAGGTCCATCCAGTCAAGGCTATGGTTTTTCCAGTAGTCATGTATGGATGTGAAAGTTGGAATGTAAAGAAAGCTGAGCGCAGAAGAATTGATGCTTTTGAACTGTGGTGTTGGAGAAGACTCTTGAGAGTCCCTCGGACTGCAAGGAGATCCAACCAGTCCATCCTAAAGGAGATCAGTCCTGGGTGTTCATTGGAAGGACTGATGTCGAAGCTGAAACTCCAATACTTTGGCCACCTGATGCAAAGAGTTGGCTCATTGGAAAAGACCCTGATGCTGGGAGGGATTGGGGGCAGGAGGGGAAGGGGACGACAGAGGATGAGATGGTTGGATGGCATCACCGACTCAATGGACATGGGTTTGGGTGGACTCCGGGAGTTGGTGATGGACAGGGAGGCCTGACGTGCTGTGGTTCATGGGGTCACAAAGAGTCGGACACAATTGAGTGACTGAACTGACTGAACTGAACTGCTTACACCTGGACAAATGTCTCCTCAAGCAACAAAATACAAAGAAATTATAAAGGACTAAAATTAACTGCATGCATGCAGAGTTGGGGCAAATTTTGGACAAGAAGATACAAAAATACCAACCCCCCCAAAAAAAATTCAAAACAACCTAACTGCCACTTCTCAAAAGCCAGGAGCAAATCAAGGTGTCAGGAGTAAAAGCAAGGTACAGCAAAAGCCCCCTGCACACAGCACCACCAAACGGGTGGGCAAACCACCTAAGCCACCCCTCTAGCCTGACCCTTGGACATGCTCCTACACTCACCACATATAAGGAACCAGCTCGCCCCTCTTCAGGGAATGAGGAAAGAAATCTGTTACTGGTTTTGGCTCCCCTCTACTATAGTAGGGCCATCAATAAAACCTTGCCTGAAATTGTTATCTGGCCTCTAATCAATGTCTAGAGTGTGGTTGTGGAGGCCAAGAATCCTGGTCAATGTGACTCTAAATTCAACCATCTATAGTAGGAGCCCTTAAAAGGAGCCCTTTTCTGGCTTGCAGAATAGAAGTTTGCTGGTCTAGCTATGGTGTTTCCTGAAGAGGTCATGTTTTACAAGCCCCTCCCAAGGTCAGAGACCCACTTCAAAAGGGCTGTGTGGGGTAAGCTAGAGGAAAAATAGCAACATGTTTGAAGAGTGCTAAAGTTGGCTCTAACTGAGCTCTGTCTGTTGATTAGAATCTATTTGCTTTCATTTTGCAGCAGGTTTTCTCTGCTTCCTCAAATGGCATAAGAGCATCAAAGGAGGGCTGCATGTGTCTCTGAGGATGCTGTTTGGGCAAAATGTACATGGGTACATTAAGCAAAGGAAAGGATGTGACACCTTGGGGTGCTCAGGTAGCATTCTGTGAGCTAGCTTCCTGCTGTCCTCTCCTCTTGGTGGTGGTCTAGGTGGAGATAGGAATAGCAGGGTGGAGTAGGCAGGAAGAGAAAGAGACTATTTGGGAAGATGAAAGGCTGCTTTGTAGTGGTGCATCAGCTCACATCAAAGAGCTCAAAAAGCTTTTGAAAACATTAACTCACTAAGTTTCCCTGTCTTGGTCTTCTTGACGGAGAAGCTGCTCTCCCAGGCCCCATTAGGCAGCCCAGGCTCACAGAGATGGTCATTCTTTATCACTGTGAGTGATGGCTGTGGTGCATGGGGAGTGCTGACAGGGTTCTGACTCCAGACAGAGACTTTTTTAAATCCCTCATACCCCAAAGAGGTATTTTTAAATTCTCCAAGAATGCTTTTGAGTTCAAGGTTGGTTGGTTGCTTGTTTACTTTTTAGTCACAAGTGAGTTGCTTGAACATTGCACTGAACCTTGAGCATGGCTCCAAACCCATTCCCTAGGTGTTTGCTCTACATTTATCTCCCCATTGTCTCTGCATGGATTTCAGAAGATGGGAAGGAGAAGACAGTCTAGGTTCTGTGTCATCATCTGTTGAGACTGCTTTCTTGAATGAGTGGTCACACGTGAGTTCCGGGCAGTGCCCTCCCCTAGTATCAGCATGGTTGTCTCTGCATGAGTGTTAAAACCACATGGTAAAATGCCCCAATTTTGCTCAGGGGACCCCTCCCACTCTCACATTGGATGCTGTCTTGGGGCAATGGTCATTTCTGGTTTCCTGTTCTAGACTGGTGATACAAGCTCAGGTTAAGAAATACAGCCTGGACTTTTTTTCTGGCAGTATTTCAAACATTATTATCATCATGTTAAAGATAAGTTATATTCTAAAACATGTAGCTACATTTCAAATCATATCAAAGATGTTAATTTGGATGAGATTGTGGACTGTGCATGTAATTCAAAGTGTCTAAATTTCTAGGACCAAATGTGGCCTGAGATTGACATATACAAGGACAATAAAAAATAAAAAAATAATTTGAAGAAAAAGAAATACAGATGCAAAGTAATAAGTGTTTAACTGTGTGAAAATGCACATATGCAGACAAAAGTCATAATGCCTCTGTATAAAACAGAGCCCTTCATTGGCCTGTGGAAATGTCCCCAGCATCAGGCCAGGAAAGTGGCATTGCTTCTCAACCTACTTTTGAGGTAGGGAAACTGGAGTTCTCCCTGATCCTGCCAAGTCATCTGGGCCCAACCACTTAACTTTCTTCTGTAACATGGGAATATTATTGGCCTCTTTCCCATGATTTCAGGAAGTCTTTCCTAGATATTGCTACACACACTCCGTCAAATGCCCAAGAACTTGGTTTTTGAGCAGAGTGACTGAAGAATGAAAATGGTGGGAATTTGCTCATTCCTAAGGTGGTGCGTAATCCAAGTCCCTGCTCCTGGGTCTCTGGGGCTGCACTGGTTCTGTCCCTCAGACAGCTCTCCCTTAGCCAGCAAACAGAAAGGAATCTCCTGAAAGGATATGTGGTAGGAGGTCCAAAGAGTTGGAACTTGTTTCTGCTGCATGTAGTCACTGGTGCTCTTCCTCTAGATACCCGCTTTCTTGCTGGTTACCTCTATGAAAACAACTTCAAATACAATCTTTAGGCAGAAAACTCTGAGCCGTGTCTCCAACTCTGAACTTTCACTTAGCACAACAGGAAGAATAGCTCTGCAGGGATGTGACATTATTAGCAAGAGAACCAAATTACTTCTGTCTGTGTCTGTCCAGTGACCCCCCCCCCCAGGTCCCTCTGTCCTAATCCCATTCATTCTGTTTTGAACTGTTTCATTCAGGCGTCCCATCCAGGCCCACTGCTGTTGCATTGGTCCAGGCTTCCCTTCTCTCTTGCCTATTGCATCCCTCTGCTAACTGATTCTCACACTACTAGGCAGAGTTATACAAACTCAAAAGCTTTCAGGGGCTGGGAGGTCATGCATGTGTATGAAGTAATAGGGCTCAGAAATGGGGGTGATGACTTAAGACAGGGTATGTGAGCTGTTTCCAGCTTTCACACTGCTGTCTCCAGTATTCATGCTGCCATCTCCAGTTTTCACACTGCCATCTCCAGTATTCATGCTGCCATCTCCAGTTTTCACACTGCCATCTCCAGTCCTCAGCCACAGGGCTGTCCAGGTCCACTCCTCATGTCTTATGTCCTGCTGTAGTTTTTTTTTTAAATTAGTTAATTTTAATTGGAGGCTAATTGCTTTAAAATACTGTGGTGGTTTTTGCCACACATTGACTTGAATCAGCCATGGGTGTTTATGTGTCCCCCATCCCGAACCACCTCCCACCTCCCTTCCCATCCTATCCATCTGGGTTGACCCAGTTCACCGCTTTGAGTCCCCTGCTTCATGCATCGAACTTGGACTGGTCATCTGTTTCACATGTGGTAATACACATTTTTCAACGCTATTCTCTCAAATCATCCCGCCCTCGCCTTCTCCCATAGAGTCCGAAAGTCTGTTCTTTATATCTGTGTCTCTTTTACTGTCTCACATCATTACTGTCTTTCTAAATTCCATATATGTAGGCGTTAATATCGGAGAAGGCAATGGCAACCCACTCCAGTACTCTTGCCTGGAAAATCCCATGGATGGAGGAGCCTGGTAGGCTGCAGTCTGTGGGGTCGCGAAGTCGGACACGACTGAGCAACTTCACTTTCACTTTTCACTTTCATGCACTGGAGAAGGAAATGGCAACCCTCTCCAGTGTTCTTGCCTGGAGAATCCCAGGGATGGGGGAGCCTGGTGGGCTGCCGTCTATGGGGTCACACAGAGTCAGACACGACTGAAGCAACTTAGCAGTAGCAGCAGCAGGCGTTAATATACTGTGTTGGTGTTTTTCTTTCTGACTTACTTCACTCTGTATAGTAGGTAGGTCTCAGTTTCATCTACCTCATTAGAACTGATTCAAATTCATTCTGTTTAATAGTTGAGTAATATTCCATTGTGTATATATAACACAACTTTCTTACCGTCTGCCAATGACATCTAGGTTGCTTCCATGTCCTAACTATTGTAAACAGTGCTGCGATGAACATTGGGGTACACGTGTCTCTTTTCAGTTCTTGTGTATGCCCAGCAGCAGGATTGCTGGGTCGTATGGCAATTCTATTTCCAGTTTTTTAAGGAATCTCCGCACTGATCTCCATAGGGGCTGTACTAGTTTGCAATCCCAGCAACAGTGTAAGAAGGTTCCCTTTTCTCTGCACCCTCTCCAGCATTTATTGTTTGTAGACTTTTTGATAGCAGCCTTTCTGACTGCATGAGATGGTACCTCATTGTGGTTTTGATTTGCATTTCTCTGATAATGAGTGATGTTGAGCATCTTTTCATGTGTTTGTTAGCTATCTGAATGTCTTCTTTAGTTTGAAATGTCTAGTTAATTGGCCCACTTTTGGACTGTGTCGTTTATTTTTCTGGTATTGAGCTGCATGACCTACATACATATTTTTGAGATTAATTCTTTGTCAGTTGCTTCATTTGCTACTATTTTCTCCCATTCTGAAGGCTGTCTTTTCACCTTGCTTATAGTTTCCTTTGTTGTGTGAAAGATTTTAAGTTTAATTAGGTCCCATTTGTTTATTTTTGCTTTTACTTCCATTACTCTGGGAGGTAGGTCATGGGGGATCTTGCTGTGATTGATGTCAGAGAGTGTTTTGCCTATTGTTTTCCTCTAGGAGTTTTATAGTTTCTGGTCTTACATTTAGATCTTTAATCCATTTTGAGTTTATTTTTGTGTATGGTGTTAGAAAGTGTTCTAGTTTCATTCTTTTACAGATGGTTGACCAGTTTTCCCAGCACCGCTTGTTAAAGAGATTGTCTTTTCTCCACTGTATATTTTTGCTTCTTTTGTCAAAGATAAGGTGTCTATAGATGCATGGATTTATCTCTGGGCTTTCTGTTTTGTTCCATTGACATATATTTCTGGCTTTGTGCCAGTACCATACTGTCCTGATGACTGTAGCTTTGTAGTATAGCCTGAAGCCAGGCAGGTTGATTCCATTCTTCTTTCTCAAGATTGCTTTGGCTATTCGAGGTTTTTTGTATTTCCATACAAATTGTGAAATTATTTGTTCTAGTTCTCTGAAAAATACCGTTGATAGCTTGATAGGGATTGCATTGAATGTATAGGTTGCTTTGGGTAGTATACTCATTTTCACTATGTTGATTCTTCCAATCCATGAACATGGTATATTTCTCCATCTATTTGTGTCATCTTTGATTTCTTTCATCAGTGTTATATAGTTTTCTATATAGAGATCTTTTGTTTCTTTAGGAAGATCTATTCCTAAGTATTTTATTCTTTTCATCACAGTGGTGAGTGGAATTGTTTCCTTAATTTCTCTTTCTGTTTTCTCATTGTTAGTGTATAGGAATGCAAGGGATTTCTGTGTATTAATTTTATATCCTGCAACTTTACTATGTTCATTTACTATGTTCAGCTCTAGTAATTTTCTGGTGGTGTCTTTAGGGTTTTCTAGGTAGAGGATCATGTTATCTGCAAACAGTGAGAGTTTTACTTCTTCTTTTCCAATCTGGATTCCTTTTCACTTCTTTTTCTTCTTTGATTGCTGTGGCTAAAACTTCCAAAACTATGTTGTAATAGTAGTGGTGAGAGTGAACACCCATGTCTTGTTCCTGACTTTAGGGGAAACACTTTCAGTTTTTCACCATTGAGGATAATGTTTGCTGTGGGTTTATCATATACAGCTTTTATTATGTTGAGGTATGTTCCTTCTGTGCCTGCTTTCTGAAGGGCTTTTATCATAAATGGATGTTGAATTTTGTCAAAGGCTTTCTCTGTATCTATTGAGATAATCATATGGTTTTTCTCTTTCAATTTGTTAATATGGTATATCACATTGATTGATTTGCAAATACTGAAGAATCCTTGCATCCCTGGGAAAAGCCCACTTGGTCATGATGTATGATCTTTTTTAATATGTTGTTGGATTCTGTTCACTAGAATTTTCTTGAGGATTTTTGCATCTATCTTCCTCAGTGATATTGGCCTATAGTTTCCTTTTTTGCAGCATCTTTGTCTGGTTTTGGCATTAGGGTGATGGTGGCCTCATAGAATGAATTTGGTAGTTCATTCCAAACCTTCCTCTGCTATTTTCTGGAAGAGTTTGAGTAGGATAGGTGTTAGCTCTTCTCTAAATTTTTGGTAGAATTCACCTGTGAAGCCATCTGGTCCTGGGTTTTTGTTTGTTGGAAGATTTTTTATTACAGTGTTGATCCCTGTGCTTGTGATGGGTCAGTTAAGATTTTCTATTTCTCCCTGGTTCAGTTTTGGAAGGTTATACTTTTCTAAGAATTCATCCATTTCTTCCAAGTTGTCCATTTTATTGACATATAGTTGCTGATAGTAGTCTCTTATGGTCCTTTGTATTTCTGTGTTGTCTGTTATGATTTCTCCATTTTAATTTCTAACTTTGTTGATTTGATTCTTCTCCCTTTTTTTCTTGATGAATCTGGCTAATGGTTCGTCTAATTTATCTTCTCAAAGAACCAGCTTGTAGTTTTGTTGATTTTCGCTATAGTCTCCTTTGTCTCTTTTTCACTTTTTTCTGCTCTGATTTTTATGACTTCTTTCCTTCTACTAACCCTGGGGTTCTTCATTTCTTCTTTTTATAGCTGCTTTAGGTGTAAAGTTAGGTTATTTATTTGATTTTTCTCTTGTTTCTTGAGGAAAGCTTGTATTGCTATGAACCTTCCTCTTAACACTGCTTTTACTGAATCCCATAGGTTTTGGGTTGTTGTGTTTTCATTTCATTTGTTTCTATGTGTATTTTGATTTCCCTTTTTATTTCCTCTGTGATTTTTTGGTTATTCAGAAGTGTGTTGTTTAGCCTCCATACATTTGTATTTTTAATAGTTTTTTTTTTCCTGTAGTTGACATCTAATCTTACCATGTTATGATCAGAAAAGATACTTGAAATGATTTCAATTTTTTTTTAACTTACCAAGGTCAGATTTATGGCCCAGGATGTGATCTTTCCTGGAGAATGTTCCATGTGCACTTGAGAAAAAGGTGAAATTCATTCTTTTGGGGTGAAATGTCCTATAGCTATCAATTAGGTCTAACTGGTCCATTGTATCATTTAAAGTTTGTGTTTCCTTGCTAATTTTCTGTTTGGTTGATCTATCCATAGGTGTGAGTGGGCTATTAAAGTCTCCCACTATTATTGTGTTACTGATAACTTCCCCTTTCATACTCGTTAGCATTTGCCTTACATATTGCAGTGCTCCTATGTTGGGTGCATATATATTTATAATTGTTATATCTTCTTCTTGGATTGATCCTTTGGTCATTATGTCATATTCCTCTTTATCTATTTTCATGGCTTTTATTTCAAAATCTATTTTATCTGATATGAGTATTGCTACTCCTGCTTTCTTTTGGTCTCTATTTGCATGAGATATCTTTTCCAGCCCTTCACTTTCAGTCTGTTTGTGCCCCTTGGTTTGAGGTGGGTATCTTGGCATATATAGCGGTCTTGTTTTTGTATCCATTCGGCCAGTCTTAGTCTTTTGGTTGGAGCATTCAACCCATTTACATTTAAGGTAATTACTGATAAGTATAATCCCATTGACATTTAATTTGTTGTTTTGGGTTTGAGTTTATAAACCTTTTCTGTTTCCTGTCTAAAGAAGATCCTTTAGCATTTGTTGAAGAGCTGGTTTGGTGGTACTGAATTCTCTCAGCTTTTGCTTATCTGTAAAGCTTTTGATTTCTCCTTCATATCTGAATGAGATCCTTGCTGGGTATAGTAATCTGAGTTGTAGGTTTTTCTCTTTCATCACTTTAAGTATGTCCTGCCATCCTTCTGACCTGAAGAGTTTCTATTGAAAGATCAGCTGTTATCCTTATGGGGATCCCCTTGTGTGTTATTTGTTGCTTTTCCCTTGATGCTTTTAATATTTGCTCTTTGTGTCTGATCCTCATTAATTTGATTAATATGTGTCTTGGGGTATTTTGCCTCAGGTTTATCCTGTTTGGGACTCTCTGGGTTTCTTGGACTTGGATGGCTATTTCCTTCCCCATTTTAGGGAAGTTTTCAACTATTATCTCCTCAAGTATTTTCTCATGCCCTTTCTTTTTGTCTTCTTCTGGGACTCCTATGATTTGAATGGTGGGGCCTTTAATCTTGTCCCAGAGGTCTCTGAGGTTATCCTCATTTCTTTTAATTCTTTTTTCTTTTTTCCTCTCTGCCTCATTTATTTCCACCATTCTATCTTCCACCTCACTTATCCTGTCTTCTGCCTCAGTTATTCTACTGTTGGTTCCCTCCAGAGTGCTATTGATCTCAGTTATTGCATTATTATTGACTGGCTCTTTTTTAATTTCTTCTAGGTCCTTGTTAAACATTTATTGCATCTTCTCAATCCTTGTCTCTAGTTTATTTATCTGTAACTCCATTTTGTTTTCAAGATTTTGGATCATCTTTACTATTATTCTGAATTCTTTCTCAAGTAGACTCCCTATCTCCTCTTCTTTGTTTGGTTTGGTAGGCATTTATCATGTTCCTTTACCTGCTGAATATTTCTCTGCCTTTTCATTTTGTTTAGATTGCTGTGTTTGGGGTACCCTTTCTGTAGGCTGGAAGTTTGTGGTTCCTCTTTATTGTGGAGCTTGCTCCCTGTGAGTGGGGTTGGACTAGTGGCTTGTCAAGGTTTCCTGGTTAGGGGAGCTTGGGTCTGTGTTCTGGTGGGTGGAGCCAGATCTATTCTCTCTGAAGTGCAATGAAGAGTCCAGTAGTGAGTTTTGGGGTGTCTATGGGTTTGGCATGGCTTTGGGCAGCCTGTCTTTTAATGCTCAGGGCTGTGTTCCTGCTTTGCTGGAGATTTAGCATGGTATGTCTTGCTCTGGAACTTGTTGGCTCTTGGGTGGAGCTTGGTTTCAGTGTAGGTATGGAGGTATTTGGATGAGCTCTTGTCTATTAATGTTCCCTGGAATCAGGAGTTCTCTGGTGTTCTCAAGTGTTGGATTTAAGCCTCCTGCCTCTGGCTTTCAGTCTTATTCTTACAGTAGCCTCAAGACTTCTCCATCCATACAGCACAGATGATAAAACATCTAGGTTAATGGTGAAAAAATTCTCCACAGTGAGGGACACCCAGAGAGGTTCACAGAGTTACATGGAGAAGAGAAGAGGGAGGAGGGAGATAGAGGTGATCAGGAGGAGAAGAGGGGGAATCAAAAGGGGAGAGACCAATCTAGCCAGTAATCAGTTCCCTAAGTGTTCTCCACAGCCCAGAACACCCAGAGAGATTCACAGTTAAGTAGAGAAGAGAAGGGGGAGGGAGGAGATAGACGTGACCTGGGGGAGAAAAGGGAGAGTCAAAGGGTAAAGAGCAATCAAGCAAGTAATCACACCCCTAAGTGAAAATGAATACTGAAGATTAGATTCTTAAAGGTACAAAATTGATAACAAATACTGAAAAGCAAAGATTAAAAACCTAGAGTAGAGGTTAGACTCTCAAAAATACAATATTTAAAATACAAAACAAAATCACAAAAATTATTTTAAAATATACATATATATGAAATTTGCTTTAAAAATTGGGTCCTTTTGAAAGGTTATAAAAATGAAAAAGGAGTAATAAAGAACTTTAAAATTTTTCTAAATTTTAAATGATAATAGTAAAAATATATCTAGGAATTTCTCTGGAGCTGTTGTGGGCAGTGTGGGGTCAGTTCAGTTTCAGATAGTTTCTTGTTCCAGTTTGTATTTCTTCTCAAGGTCTATAGGCCCCTTCCAATGCTTCAGTTCAGTCACTCAGTCGTGTCCGACTCTTTGCGACCCCATGAATGACAGCACACCAGGCCTCCCTGTCCATCACCAACTCCCGGAGTTCACTCAGACTCACGTCCATTGAGTCAGTGATACCATCCAGCCATCTCATCCTCGGTCGTCCCCTTCTCCTCCTGCCCCCAATCCCTCCCAGCATCAGAGTCTTTTCCAATGAGTCAACTCTTCGCATGAGGTAGCCAAAGTACTGAAGTTTCAGCCTCAGCATCATTCCTTCCAAAGAAATCCCAGGGCTGATCTCCTTCAGAATGGACTGGTTGGATCTCCTTGCTGTCCAAGGGACTCTCAAGAGTCTTCTCCAACACCACATCTCAAAAGCATCCATTCTTCAACGCTCAGCCTTCTTCATAGTCCAACTCTCATATCCATACATGACCACAGGAAAAACCATAGTTGGCAAAGTAATGTCTCTGCTTTTGAATATGCTATCTAGGTTCCAATGCTTGGTCAATGTTAACTGCAGGGTTTTAATCTGTTGCACCTGTCACTTCCAGAACAGTTCCCTCTTTGTTTATTTTGGCTTCCTCTTTTTGCAAGTCTCTTCAATGTCTAATTTCCATCCTGACCCAAGGGGGTGAAGGCAGTCACTTATTTAGGCTCATCTGCTCAGCTGTGTTTTGGGGAGGGAGGAGCACTGCAAACAAATATCACTGGTGTGTGTGGGGAGTGGTTGCAGTGTATGGACCACACTGGGTTTGCCCCAGCTCACAGTGGTGTGAGCTTTCTGGATCTACACTGCTCAGGGTCCAGGTTGCTCTGCAGGGGAACTGTCCAAAGCAGGCCTTGTATTTCGTGCACTTCCCAGGTTCAGGTTCTCAGGTACTCCACAAAGGCAGACTCGGTTGGGACTGTGTTTTGTGCCCTTCCCAGGCCCGAACAGCTCAGGCCACCAGGTGCTTGGCGAGTGCACTGTCCCAGGTGGACTGTGAGCCTTAATCACCTCCCCAGCCCCAGCCACTTGGTTTCCTGGGTGTGCCGTGAGAGCACCATCTCAGGTGTGCTGTGTGTCACCTCTGGGGAGCTGATCTCAGGCTACAACCCTCCTGGTAGGTATCAACTGTCCAGGAATCCAGGAAGACGTGGTTAGCAACTGGGGGCCTGCTCACAGTTTGGTGGAGGATGCCGTCTCTAGGGCCAAGATTGTTCCTTGCCTTCCGGCTCTGGCTGTCACCCGCCTGCCCCTCTGCCTCCAGCGTGTGGAGGGCCAGTCCGCAGCCAGTTGGCTCTCCTTTGGTGTTCACTCAACCCTTTGTTCTATGAGCGGTCCAAGCTGCACCTTAGGTTAGAGCCTTTCGCAGGAAAGTTCTCTCTCTCTTTTTTTCTATCTGGCTATGCCACAGTTTGGGTTGCTATCTCACATTAGCACCCTCAGATTGTCCTCAGGACATTCAGGCCTGGTCCTTATCCTAAGCATGTAACCCGCGCCTCCCTGTCCAGCCCCTGCTTGCCGGTGGCAGACATGAGCGTCTGGGCACTTCTCTGGCAGTTGTGGTTAGACGCGTATTCTGTGGGCGTTCTATTTTCCTCCCAGTTATGTTGCCCTCTGAGATTCCAAAACTTCCCACAGACCTGCCGGTGAGAGGATTTCCTGCTGTTTGGAAACTTCTCCTCCTTCACAACTCCCTCCTCAGGAAGGGTCTCCGTCCCTAACTTTTTTCTCTCTCTTTTTGTCTTTTATATTTTGTCCTACCTCCTTTTCAAGAGAATAGGCTGCCTTTCTGGGTGTCTGGTGTCCTCTGCCAGTGTTCAGAAGTTGTTTTGTGAATGTTGCTCAGCATTCAAATGATCTTTTGATGACTTCGTTGGGTAGAAGGTGGTCTCCCTGTCCTAATCCTCCATCATCTTCTCTATCTTACTTTTCAATTTCTCTACCTCTGTTTCCTGGGATCACCCTTCAGGTAAATTTCTTATTCTTGAATCCTTTTCCCAGCATTTTTTTCTGGAAGAACCAGAGCAAAAAATGCTATCAAGAGGAACAGAATATCCAGTTTGGGTCTTGCTACAGTAAGAAAGCACAGGACTGGGGATAAAATTTCTGAATTCCAGGGTAATACTTTACACCAAGTATGTAACAGGACTCAGTAGAAAATAATTCTATGTTGGCTTTAAGGTTTAGCAAATTATATATAAATCTCATGAAATTTACATTGCAAGGTGGTGAGAGCTTTGGCCTAAGGCACTTAAGTATTTGACTCTAGTCTCTGCGTTGAAAGGGATGCATTCCTTTCAATTCACTGGATCTAATTATATTTGTTGTTTAGTTGTTAAATCATGTCCGACTCTTTTGCCATCCCATGGTCTGTAAACCGCCAGGCTCCTCTGTCCATGGGATTTCCCAGGCAATAATACTCGAGTGGGTTGCCATTTCCTTCTCCAAGGGATATTCTTGACCCAGAGATAGAACCTGTGTCTCTTGCATTGTCAGGTGTGTTCTTTATGACCAAGTCACCAGGGCTGCTGCTGCTGCTGCTAAGTCACTTCAGTCGTGTCCGACTCTGTGTGACCCCATAGACGGCAGCCCACCAGGCTCCCCTTCCCTGGGATTCTCCAGGCAAGAATACTGGAGTGGGTTGCCATTGCCTTCTCCAATGAATGAAATTTAAAATTGAAAGTGAAGTCACTCAGTCGTGTCTGACTCCTAGCGACCCCATGGACTGCAGCCTACCAGGCTCCTCCATCCATGGGATTTTCCAGGCAAGAGTACTGGAGTGGAGTGCCATAGCTTTCTCCGAGTCACCAGGGCAACTGGGTCATAATGGGAAGGGCTATGACCTGACAGTCCAAGCAAATTGACTGGATGGGCATGAGTCAACATACCCATTTGTTCTCCCTTCTGTAACCTACACATTGAGGCTCTACTATAGGCATTATCAGTGTGGACCTGTCCCCGAGGGGCTTATGATTTTCTGGGGAGCAAAATACTAAACTGCAGCCAGAATACCTGAGGTCTTATACCTTCTCTATTACTGTGGTGACTGAAAGAAAATGCCCCTAAAAGTTGAGAGTTATATTTTATTTGGCAGACAAAACTGAGGTCTTAAGCCTGGGACAAAGCGTGTTGGATATTTCTGAGAGACTGCTCTGAAGAGGAAAGGAGAGGAGCCAGGATGTATAGGAGTTTTTGTAATAGAGACCAGGTAGCTGGAATATCTAAAGATTACTGGTAAGTTAAGAAAGCCAGATATCTCAAAATTAGGAATTTGGTGCTTTTCTATGTATGAGAAGATGCAAAAATCTAGGTTCACTGTAATCATTCCTTTGATATACACCTCAGCTATCTGAGGCCAGTATCCTGTGCTTTCTCATCCTGAGTCCCCTCAGGGTGCACCATCGGGGGTTGCTGCGGCTGCTGACTGCTAAATAATGGGCTTCTTGTTTCTGTGCTAAGTTCCCTCAAGGCTCCCTCAAGGGTGATGGTGCTGTGACGGTTCAATGGCTGTAACATCTTTGATATAACAAGGCAATATTTTTATTTATAACTGTGTGACTCTGGATAAGTTACTTCTCCTTTCTGTATCATAATTTTCCCTATGAAAATGAAAATAGAGTACTAAATGATCTAATTGCTCTTCCAACCCTGTTATTCCCTAATTCATATTTTCCAATCCCCATATCTCTCAGCAACATTTTGCATATTCTGTCTTCCAGAGATGAAGTCTTGGCATAAAGTTAATAGAGCAGTAGAAAAAAATTTCACATTTGTAGTCTATAACACAACTGCTGTGACTAATATCTAATGTTTATATAGTTTTAAATGTAGAGAGCATAATGAAGGAGGAAACAGACAGAACAGGTTCCATCTTGAAAGCAGGACTCCATCTTGGGCCAGACTGTGGACTTTGAGCTATATGCCCTGTGTCTATGGAAACGACATACAAACTGGAAAATCAGACACACCACCCCCCTGCCCCCAATGGAAGAGCCCCAGGACTTGTACCTAGACTCTCCATCACCTAAAAACAAAAAAACAAAAAAACCCTAATTATCTGTGTAACCGAATAGAATCATAAATTCTATTATGTTTATTGGGGTATGACCACAGGCCTATTGATAATTGTCCACTCTTAACTACCTAGGCTTAAGGCATACGATCACGGGTTAACTTAGATTGTATCTTTTCCTTTGTTCAGACTAGTTTCAGAGAATTTGGGGAGGTGGGTTTGAGCACATACACTTAGGTTTTCACAAAAACTAGCCGGGGTCCTTGGCTAAGAAGAGACTCTGCCTTGGGTCCACTGGTGTAATAAACTGCACTCCACTATCAGCATTGTCCTTCTGAGTGAGTTTGTTTCCTGGAACATGTGGCTACAACGATAATATTGAACATCGTCATCAATAATAGATAATCTGATCAAAATCTGTTGATGGGCATTTAGGTTTTCTAATTTTTCACTAATACTTCACTGTAATAAACATTGTGATGGATATTTTTTTGCACTTGGTATGTGCTTCTTAAGGATTAAATAACTGTATATGGGAATACTGGGGCAAAGAGTATAAGCTGTAAAAATGGATTTAGAATTGCCAAATTGCTATACTGTGCTGTTCTTAGCTACCACAACTTTAATTTTTTTTAATTTTCCAGCTTTATTGAGATATAGCTTACATATAACATTATGTAAGTTTAAAGTAGACAATGTGATTCGATACATGTATATATTGTAAAATGATTGCCACAATAAGTAGTTACCACGTCCTTATATACTCTGACTCAAAGAAGACAAAATGTAATTTCATGTGTGAAAATGACACTGTTTTAATTTTATATCTTTAAATATGTGTGATATTCATCATACTTGCTAGTTGTTATTTTAGTTCCTCTTTCTTCTATGAATGCCTTTTCTTTTCAATCTGTAAACACATCTGTGTATTAGGCATTTTATACGTTTCATGAGTTGAAAACATTTTACAGTAATTTTTATTTTTCATTCTGATTTTGGCTTCTGCTACTCTGAAATTAAGCATTTTAGAGTAATCAAATTAGCAGTCTTTTATTTCATCAATTTTAATTTTCATATCAAAATTATTATCCTTTTCCTAAGACAACAAATATATTCAATTATATTTTTTACTAGTGCCTTTAAAAATTCAGTTATACTGAGGTATAATTGATATATAAAATTGTAAGATATTTAAAGTGTACATTGTGGTGATTTGCTACATGTATATTTATGAAAGGTTTTCCCCCATCTAGGTAACTAATATGTTCATCACCTCAAATAATTATCCTTTTTTAATGAGAACATTTAAATTCTGCTCTCTTGGCAAATTTAAATTATACAATACAGTGTCATCAACTGTAGTCAGCATGTTTTACATTCAGTTCAGTTGCCCAGTCATGTCCAACTATTTGCATCCCCACGAACTGCAGCACGCCAGGTTTCCCTGTCCTTCACTAACTCCCAGAGCTTGCTCAAACTCACGTCCATTGAGTCAGTGATGCCATCCAACCATCTCATCCTCCATCATCTCCTTCTCCTCCTGCCCTCAATCTTTCCCAGCATCAGGGTCTTTTCCAATCAATCAGTTTTCCCAATCAGGTGGCTAAATTATTAGAGCTTCAGCTTTAGTATCAGCCCTTCCAATATTCAGGGTTGATTTCTTTTAGGACTGACTAGTTAATCTTGTTGCAGTCCAGGGAACTCTCAAGAGTCTTCTCCAACACCACAGCTCAAAAGCATCAATTCTTCTGCACTCAGCTTTCTTTATAGTCCAACTCTCACATCCATACATGACTACTGGAAAAACCATAGCCTTAACTAGACGGACCTTTGTTGGCAAAGTAATGTCTCTGCTTTTTAATATGCTGTCTAGGCTGGTCATAACTTTCCTGCCAAGGAGTAAGCATCTTTTAATTTTATGGCTGTCTCACCATCTGCAGTGATTTTGGAGCCCAGAAAAACAAAGTGTGACACTGTTTCCATGGTTTCCCCATCTATTTGCCATGAAGTGATGGGACCAGATGCCATGATCTTAGTTTTCTGAACGTTGAGCTTTAAGCCAACTTTTTCACTCTCCTCTCACTTTCATCAAGAGGCTCTTTAGTTCTTCTTCACTTTCTGCCATAAGGGTGGTGTCATCTGCATATCTGAGGTTATTGATATTTCTCCTGGCAATCTTGATTCCAGCTTGTGCTTCCTCCAGCCCAGCATTTCTCATGCTGTTCTCTGCATATAAGTTAAATAAGCAGGGTGACAATATACAGCCTTGACATACTCCTTTTCCTATTTGGAACCAGTCTGTTGTTCCATGCCCAGTTCTAACTGTTGCTTCCTGACCTGCATACAGATTTCTCAGGAGACAGGTCAGGTGGTCTGGTATTCCCATCTCTTTCAGAATTTTCCACAGTGTATTGTGATCCACACAGTCAAAGGCTTTGGCATAGTCAATAAAGAAGAAATAGATGGTTTTCTTCAACTCTCTCGCTTTTTTGATGATCCAGCAGATGTTGAAAGCTGAGTGCCAAAGAATTGATGCTTTTGAGAGTCCCTTGGACTGCAAGGAGACCCAACCAGTCCATCCTAAAGCAGATTGGTCCTGGGTGTTCATTGGAAGAACTGATGCTGAAGCTGAAACTCCAATACTTTGGCCACCTCCTGCGAAAAGTTGACTCATTGGAAAAGATTCTGATGCTGGGATGGATTGGGGGTAGGAGGAAAAGGGGATGACAGAGGATGAGATGGCTGGAGGCATCACTGACTTGATGGACGTGAGTTTGAGTGAAATCTGGGAGTTGGTGATGGACAGGGAGGCCTGGCGTGCTGTGATTCATGGGGTCGCAAAGAGTTGGACACGACTGAGCGACTGAACTCAACTGAGCAGAGGCTGACAATTTGATTTCTGGCTCTTCTGCCAGCTTCAATATCTGGTAGTTCATGCTTCACGTATTGTTGAAGCTTTCCTGGGAGAATTTTGAGCATTACTTTACTAGTGTGTGAGATGAGTGCAATTGTGTGGTAGTCTGAGCATTCTTTGGCATTATCTTTCTTTGGGATTGGGATGAAAACTGACCTTTTCCAGTCCTGTGACCACTGCTGAGTTTTCCAAATTTGCTGACATATTGAGTGCAACACTTCCACAGCATCATCTTTTAGGATTTGAAATAGCTCAATTGGAGGAATGTTTACTGAATATCTGTTATATACCAGGTACTATGTTAAGCCCTTTTCTATATCAGCTCACTTAATTAGTATAATAATGTAAAGCAGGAGACACTATTATTACTTTCATTTCACTGATGGCGAATTTGAGACTTAGAGACATTTGGAAATAATGTTCAAAGTCACATAGCTGCATCTTGGCTGGTCAGGCTCTAGAGTGGGACTGTAAATCACTATGCCACAGTCATATAATCATTATCATGATCATTATGGCTGCCCCTGTATGTCAGGCCTTGTGCGAAGTGCCTTATGACTAAGGTCTACAGTTACAGGTCGGATGTGCCAGTAGACATTCATAGGTAACTCCAACTCACGGCTAACAAATTCCTAGAGTCAATTATTGACACCTGAGCTGAAGTCATCAGTGTGAGCATCAGAAGTGGTTAAGGTACCACATAAGCCTGGGCTGTCTTTTCCTTTGTGGCGGGTTTGGTCGCTGGGCAGGGGCTGATAAAGCTGTACTGCCCTCCCAGTGGGAGAACAGAAGCTGCACATTTACCTGGTTCTCTGGAGGAGGCTCCTACTGTCCCTGAACTCACTGGCAAGGTAATCCAGAACTGACTGTTTTATCTTTGAAATTTATAATTATTTCGCCTGATAGGCATTTCTGTCTTCACTTGGTGGATAGAGAATTTGAGATCCAGAAATACAAAGTGAGATGTCTAAGGCTATACAATTAGTAACTGATAGAGATGAAATTCATCCGGCTTGTCCAGTTCCAATCCTGGTGCTCATGTTATCCCCATTCCACTACTGCTCAGTCATTAACAGTGTTTAAACATCTTCTCCTTTTATTTTCTTCCTTTTAGTACAACAGTAAGACAGAATTTAGGGGCTTGGTGAAAAACTGTTTTTCAGTCCCAGCATATATACGTACATCTTCTATGTGAGAATCCAATAAGAATTAATTAAATATAATGCCTTCAGAGAAATTTCAACATTCTTTGCAAATTTCTCCGACAGAGGAACCTGGCTGACTAAAATTTACTGGTGTGCCAATGGCACAGTTTGCAGCCGTGTTTGCAGATCTACTGATCATCAGAATCATCTGAGGAGCTTTGGAAAAAAAGTTCTTATGCTTGGCCCACTCCAGAGTTTTGGCGCGGTTGGATTAGAAGGAAGAAATCTGTAGAGGTTTGGTAAAGAGGTCAGAGCACCGGCCTATCAGCTTGGAGTCCTGGGTTTCTATCAGGGCTCCGTCAGGACTTGCTTCATGACTTCAGTCGTGAAGCACCTTCTTCTGTGATGGCCTTGGTCTCCTAACTACCAAATAAGGGAAACTGTCATAAATCAGAGGTTCCAAATTGTTCTCCTGTAAGATCCAGGCATACATGTTTAGTACTGTACACAGAGGCGATATTAAGAACACTTCATAAGTGTACTGCAAGCACTTTACGTTAACTCCTGCTAAAGGGTGAAGAGGTGTTGGCAGGCTTTAAGCAAGGACACTCCTGCTAAGGGCTTCCCAGGTGACAGTATTGTTAAAGAACCTGCCTCCCAATGTAGGACATAAGAGATGCAGGTTCAATCCCTGGATTAGAAAGATCCCCTGCAGGAGAGCATGGCAACCCATTCTAGTATTCTTGCCTGGAGAATCCCAAGGACAGAGGAGACTGGCGGGTTACAGTCCATAGGGTCGCAAACGACTAAAGCAACTTAGCATGCATGCACTCCTGTTAAAGGTGGGGGTGGGGTGTTGGTTGATGATTTTTGAGCAAAGACCTGGAGCAGCGCTTGCAACAGTTTTAGGGGGACTCGGCTTCAGTAGACAGTAAATGTTTTAGACTTTGCAAGCCACATACTGTCTCTATCACATTTTCTTCTTGCTTTCCCTAGACTGTTAAAAAATGTAAAAAACATTCTTAGCCATGTAAAAATACATGGTGGGCTGGATTTGATGTTCAGGTATAGCTTACTGACCAAACTAGACTCTAAGTGATATATATCTTATTCACTGAACAAAAATATATAAAGATATGCCCTTATGAAATTTTAATTCTAGTATATATTTCATTCTCAGAAAAATCCATCATTGGTATCACATTTAGCTCTATTTTAGAAATAAGGGGGGAAACTCATTTGTCCAAAATCACAGACAAGAGCTGGGTTATGAACAAAGCTCTGACCCCAAAGATTACACCTTTAATCCCGGTGTTTTACTCCCTGTCACATGCTCTTCCTTTCTCTATGATGAATCCAGCACTTCTGGCTTCAAGGTCATTAATTAAGCAAAGATGATGGAGAGTAGGTGCTGAGGAATTATGGCGAACAAGATAGCTGTGGCTATATTTGCATTGTGTTTGACATCTTGGGAGAGAGAGAGATCCCAAGGAAGAAATATGAAGAGACCAAGAGACCAAACCCTGAAGAACTCTGCTATGTAAAGCTGGGTGGAGAAGATGGCACACCTAAAAGGCAGAGATTGAGAGATCATAGGAAAACCAGAACATTCAGTCACAAAAGCCTGGATAGAGAGCTTTTTAAGAAAAACGGCAAATGCTTCTAAAAGGCCAGGTGAAGTGGGAATTAAAATGTAGTCACTGATCTGGTATTCCCATCTCTTGAAGAATTTTCCACAGTTTGCTGTAATCCACACAGTCAAAGGCTTTAGTGTAGTTAATGAAGCAGAAGCAGAAATTTTTCTGGAATTCTCTTGCTTACCTGCCTCCTGAGAAATCTGTATGCAGGTCAAGAAGCAACAGTTAGAACAGGACATGGAACCACAGACTGGTTAAAATTGGGAAAGGAATACATCAAGGCTGAATACTGTCACCCTGTTTATTTAACTTATATGTACAGTACATCATGTGAAATGCTAGGCTGGATGAATCACAAGCTGGAATTAAGATTGTCCAGAGAAATATCAACGACCTCAGAGATGCAGATTACATCACCCTTATAGCAGAAAGCAAAGAAGAACTAAAGAGCCTGTTGATGAAAGTGAAAGAGGAGAGTGAAAAAGCTGGCTTAAAACTCAACATTCAAAAAACAAAGATCATGGCATCCGGTCCCATCACTTCATGGCAAATAGATGGGGAAACAATGTAAACAGTGACAGACTTCATTTTCTTGGGCTCCAAAATCACTGCAGATGGTGACTGCAGCCATGAAATTAAAACACGTTTGCTCCTTGGAAGAAAAGCTATGACAAACTTGGAGAGCATATTAAAAAGCAGAGACATTACTTTGCCGACAAAAGTCTGTATGGTCAAAGCAATCATGTATTGCGAGAGCTGGATCGTAAAGAAAGCTTAGCGCCAAAGAATTGATGCTTTTGAACTGTGGTGTTGGAGAAGACTCTTGAGAGTCCCTTGGACTGCAAGGAGATCCAACCAGTCAATCCTAAAGGAAATCAGTCCTGAATCAGTCATTGGAAGAACTTATGCTGAAGCTGAAACTCCAATTTTGGAGTTTGGCCACCTGATGCGAAGAGACACTGATGCTGGGAAAGATTGAAGGCAGGAGGAGAAGGAGATGACAGAGGATGAGATGGTTGGTTGTCATCACTGTCTCAATGGACATGAGTTTGAGTAAATTCCGGGAGTTGGTGATGGACAGGGAAGCCTGGTGTGCTGCAGTCCATGGGGTCTCAAAGGGTCAGACACGACTGAGCGACTGAAATGAACTGAACTGAACTGAACTTCTAAGTATGCTATACACTCCAAAATACATTGTATTATTTTTACTTTAATCAATTAAAAACGTTTAAAAGAAAAAAAATAAAATTAAATGTAGTCATTGGATCAAGGAACATTGGGGCCCCTTAGTGCCTTTGGGAAGAGCTCATTTTGGGGGGTTGTGACGGTGAGGCCAGTTTAGGGTGGACTGAAGAGGAAATGGGGGTGAGGGGAAATGGCAACACCTCATGTAGACAACTCAGATGCTTTTGAAGACTGACTGTGAAGAGGAGAGAAGAAATAGGACAGGTTTTGAGGCAATGTGCAGTATACTGTGTTTTCTTTTTTTAAAGAGGATAGAGACTAGAGCATTTGTTTAATGTAAACTCTCAACTGAAGAAAAATGCACAACTTAAAAGCTGCAAGCTAAGTTTTATTCAGGGACCTTACTAAGTGAGGATTATGCTCAGGAGACAGCTTCTCAGCCGTGATAACTCTTCCAAAGAGATAAGGGATGAACCAGGATGTGTTGGAGTTTTTTGCCAGGAAAACATCTTTGTAGTCAGATATCAAAAGATTACTGCTAATCACAAAACCAGACATCTCAAGTTAATTATTTTAGTGCTTTTGTATGTATGGGAAGATGCAAGAATCTGAGGTCATTGAAATTATTCCTTAGATGTGCATTTGAACTATCTAGGTTCAGTATCCAAAGTACATAAAGCTTCCTGTTTTTCTCTATCCTGAATTCCACTCATGATGCATCCTGGGAACAGGGTTGGGAAGCAGCCATAGTAGCTAATGGCTTGACTCTTGTTTACTGGAATGCTAGGAAACATTCCTGTCCACTATACCAAGGTGGGGATGATGGAGATACAGGACGGGAAGAGAACGATGGTGTCGATGTGTCCGTTAGAGGGATAAAAGGCTTGAGGCTCGTAGCACAAATAAACGAGTGGGCCTTTCATGTATATCAGGAGGACTTCTTCCTCAATTGTAAGAGGCAGAAAGAGGAAAGGCACTGCCGCAGTAGAGTTTATGGATTTCGTAGATGGAAGATGAGAACATTTCCATCCGATGGCTTCTATTTTTTCTGAGAATTACATATTTCTCTAGAGACTGGTGTTATTTTTCTTGGACCTACATGTCTGGAAGGATTGAGTTCAGTTTGCATAGGGGAAGAAGGGGAGACACTGAGCTAAGCTGAACACATGCAAATTGTCAACTACTCTTTTTCTCGGCTTTAATCCTTTGTTGGAAATAATCCTTCTTATGAGTTTGGCAGACAAAATAAACTGTTCTTGAAAAAGAAGCATGATGTTCAAAGCATGGTATGCTCAGGTCATCGAACTGAATAGGATGACAGCACTGGAAATGTTTAAATTATTTATCAGAAGAAGTGAATCAGGTGTTTAAGATTCAAAGCCTTAGCCAAAGATTTCTTATTTGAGTCAAATTTGCAAAAAATCTTTAAAGGAATTCATCTGTAACAAGTACAAAACCTTATACCCAAGCTAAGCATACACAGTCTGCATTGGACCGTACAAATATGCTGCTCACAACTCAATCTGTCTGCCACAGAGATCAACTCATTGGCAGCTGAGAAATGAAACACCCTTGCTGAATTCAAAAGTGACTTCTACTAAGATTAACTCCTTGGAGAATCAAACACTGAAGGCTAGTTCTTTATATTTTTCAGATCACCTAAACTGAACTGCAATTCTTTAGATGTAAAAATAGAAAAAAGTCAAAATGAGTTTTATGTTCTCACTCATTATTGTTTCTCAATTTTAATGTAAGAAGTGTAAAGCACAAAGAATAAAGCTCCCAGGAATTAAAGGGAGAGGGGCTTTAGCCATGTGAATCATTGAGTCTGGAGGTTGGAGAGGACCTCAGAGGTCCTTGATGAAACCTTTTCATGATGCAAGAATCTCCTCTTCATCAACCTCAACATAAGACCTGTCAGCATTGGGCTTACGGTGAGACCAACAAAAGAGACCTTATGTGAGTCCTGAGGGGCACTCACACTGCAGTGACCCATTTTTCTTCATGTGAAGGGATTTCGGTTTTCCTATAACTCACTGATTCTGTGCTGCTAAGTTCTATGGAGCAAGTTGAATCCCCTTTATAGATATATTGGCCTTTCTGCAGTACAACAGAACAATTAGGAGCATGGGGCTATGAATCATTCAAATGTGAGTCTGAGTTACATCCCAACCTTTCCTGGTGGTGTGATTTTAGGCAAGTTATTTCTTCTCTCAGAGTATCAGTTTCACATTCATAAAATGACATGACTCTACTACTATTACCAAATGCAAATTCATGGGCCCAATGCACAGTGAGGCCAAACAAACCAAACTGCTGGAGTCTGGAGGAGAGAAAGGTTTTTCAGAGGGTTATGCAAGGAGAACTGTGGGTTCATGCCCACCACCACCGCAAACTCCTCAAGAAAATATTTTTAAAGGCCAGTTGAGGGGGGTGGTTACAGGGTAAGTATTCAACTCATGCACAGTTCCCTGAGTGGTTGATGGTGAGGTAATAAGGTGGTGTCACAGGGGTTACCATTATCAATCTTTAGGCTCCAGGAAGTTTGGAGGTTATGGGCATCAAGTAGTTAACATTTCCCATTTTGTGTGGGGGTGGGGGGTTGACGTCTGTAAAAGATCTCAGGAAATGTGCATCAAATACTATTATCTATGTACTTAAGAGAGAAGCTAAAGCAGAGAATATGGGGAAAGGATCTGGCCCAAGAAGGCCCCATAAGGTCAGGCTGGATATCAGTTTCTGCCTTCCTAGGGCTGTTGGCCTCAAGTTTGTAATGAGCATGATCATAATTCACCATTTCCCTGTTGAATGACCTTGGGAAAGCTGTCATCCCTTGGTGCATCTGCTTTCTTATGCACAAAATACTCACTTCATAGGATTGTTCTGAGGTTAAATGTAAACTGCTTAGAGCCATTTCTAGCAATGTTGCAGAAACCAGTACTCGAGAAAGCAAGCACCACACTCAGAGAGTTGGAGAACTCAGGTTTATTATGCTGGTGGGCCCAGAGGAGTTCCCAGTCCTTAACCCCACACCCCATCTCCTGGCTGATAGGGATGAACCCAATTGCCCAAAGGAATAGGTGTCCTTTCTAAGGTTTCTCGGGCGATATGGTGGAGGACTTTTCCCAGGGCCTGGAGGTGTTGGGACATCTCCAGTTCAGCTAGTTTGGGGAGGTTTCCATTGAGTTTTCCTATCACTGGGGCCGTTCTCCCATATAAGATCTCAAAGAGAGAGTAGCCTTAGGACTTCAGGGTGCATCAGGCTTGGAGTGAGACTAGGGGTAACATTTCGACCCAAGATAACGGGGTCTCCTGACAGGGTTTAGCTAAAGTAGTCTTGACAGCCCGATTCATGCATTCAACCTCCCTGAGCTCTGTGGCCTGTAAGTAGTGTGAAGCTTCCATTTCATTCCCAGTGTCCTGGAAAAGTTTGGATTATCTCAGACACAAAAGCTGGCCCATTGTCAGACCCTACGGAAAGAAGCAGCCCGTATCTCGGGATTACGTCTCTTAGTGAGGCCTTGGCCACTTCTTGTGCCCGTTCAGTGCGTGTGGGGTAGGCTTCAGTCCATTCTGAGTAGGTGCAGACTACCACAAGTAAATACTTACAGCCCCTATAGAGCTTCCCTGGTGGCTCAGATGGTAAGGCGTCTGTCTACAATGCGGGAGACCTGGGTTTGATTTCTGGGTCAGAAAGATTCCCTGGAGAAGGAAATGGCAACCCACTCCAGTACTCTTGCCTAGAAAATCCCATGGACGGAGGAGCCTGGTGTACATGGGGTGGCAAATAGTTAGACACGACTAAGTGACTTCACTTCACCATAGGGCTTGACTTCAGTAAAGTCCACTTCTTGATCCACAAAGGGCAGTGTCCCAACTGTCTGTACCCCTGGGTTGGGTCTTGGTCCTTGGCTGGTGGTGTTTTGCACACAAGTCACACATCCAGCCCTGATCTGGGCACACAGGGTTGGGAGCTTAGGAATGAAATATACTATTTCATTCAGCTCAGTAAACTCTCCAGCAGTTTTTCCTAAATGAGCTGTCTCATGATGATGTTTTACCACCTGGACTGCTATATTGCTGGGGACAAAGAGTCTTTGGTCTGGGAGCTTCCTCCAGCCCTCTTTTTCTTTCATTCTTCCCTCATTTAGAGCCCATTGATCTTCTTCCTTGGTGTATCTCGGGGACGGAGGCAATTCTGATGTCAAGAGGACCTTAAAGATTGCCTCGGGGCCCACTGTGGGGCTGGGTTGAGTCGCCGCCTCCTGGCGGCCTGGTCAGCCAACTAATTTTATTTGCTGATTGGATCAGATCCTCACTGATGGCCTTTACAATGGATGACTGCCACTTGGAAAGGCTTCCAGAATGCTCCGAACAGCTGAAGGATTTCTTTTTTGTTTTTAATCTCCTTTCCTCCCACTGTCAACAGTCCCCTTTCTTTATAAATGGCTCCATGTGGCATACCTTAAATCAGTATAGATGTTGACTCGCTTCCCTTCGGCATGCACCTGGGCGAGTGCCCACAGCTCAGCCCGCTGTGCTGACCACCCTTGTGGCAAGGCCTCAGCCTTCACTCTCTCGTCAGTTGTTGCTATGGCAGAGCCTGCTTTGCACTGTCCGTCTTGGATGAAACTGCTTCCATCAGTGAACAGTTCAAGTTCTGGGTTTCTGGAAGGGAATGTCCGTCAGGTCCGGCCTGCTCGAGTAAATCTCATCTATGACCTCCTCACAGTTATGATTGGGGGTTCCTGCTTCCATAGGTAAAAAGGTGGCAGGGTTCAATGTCCACACAGTCTCAAGTTGGACCTGTGGGTTTTCGGTTTCCTTGATAGTGAGTCATCCTGGAGTTGGTTAGCCACTTATGTCCCTGGCTGTTCTTCAGGGCAGTAACAGCATGGGGAACCTTTACATTTATATTTTGCCCTCAAGAAAGCTTATCTGCTTCTCTGACCAAAGCCACAGTGGCAGCTAATGTCCAGAGGCCTGGCGGCCATCCCGTGGCCACTGGATCCAGTCGTTTGGACAAGTATGCGACTGGGCACTGCCATGGCCCAGCTGTTTGCGTGAGGACCCCCAGGGCATTGTGACTTTTCTCACCTACAAAGAGGTTGAAGTCCTGTGTCATATCCAGCAGTCCTAATGCTGGAGCATGGGTCAAGAGTCTCTTTATCTCCTCAAAGGCCTTTTTCTGTTCAAGTTCCCACTCTAGGGGGTCTTTACCAGACCCTGCTGTGGCTTTAAACAAAGGCTTGGCAATCTCAGAGAAACCTGGTATCCAGGTTCGGTAGAATCCGGCAACCCCGAGGAACTCGTGGACTTCTTTCTTGGTGTTCGGCTCAGGTATTGAACAGATGGCTTGCTTCCTCTCATGTTCAAGTGCCCGATGCCCTTTTGCAATTATAAACCCCAGGTACTTGACCTCGTGTCTGCAGATCTGAGCCTTTTTCCATGACACCTTGTACCCTGTGGTGGACAGTAGAACCAACAAGGCTTTGGTGCCTCTCTAGCAGTCCCCTTGGGCGGGGCTGGCTAGCAACAGGTCATCCATGTACTGGAGTAGGGTGCAGTTTAAAATTTCTCCGGGAAAGGCAGCAGGGTCTGTAGCCAGGGCTTCACCAAACAAGGCAGGTGAGTTTCTGAAGCCTTGTGGCAGTCGAGTCCAAGTCAGCTGTGTCTTTCTCCCAGTGTGTGGGTCTTCCCATTCAGAGGCAAACAATGGCGGGTTGGCTGGTGACAGCCAGAGGCAGAAGAATGTGACTTTGAGATCGAGGCATGTGAACCAGATTGCCTGAGTGGGTAAGAGATTCAAGAGAGTGTAGAGATTTGGGACCACTGGATGGATGGTGATCACTGCACTGCTGACCGCGCGGAGGTCCTGGATGGGGTGGTAGTAGTTCCCTGCAGATTTTTTGACTGGTAAGAGCAGATGTTCCAAGGAGACTGACACTTAATTAGGATCTCAGCATCTCGTAGACACTGGATGTGGTCCCAAATTCCTAGGCGTGCCTCCCATGGTACTGGATATTTGTTTTTGTCTAACAGGAGTGGCTTGTGGCTCAGGTCCACCACATTGGGGGCATGGTTTTTGGCCAAACCTGGGGGCCTCTTCTCTGTCCAGATATCAGGGAATTCTTTTGGCAGGCTGGGGGGATTTATTTTCCCTCCCTGAGGAATAGAGACACCATTCATCTTCCCTGGGCACGGTCACAGCCATCCTCAGAGCTGACTGGCTCCACAAGGGGAGGCTCACAGGCTTTCTGGGGGCCAAGGTGACTTGTGCCCCCAGTTTTGTCAGTAATTCTCTACCCAGCAGGGGAATGGGGCATTCTGGTAAGTACAGAAATTCATGAGTCACCAGACGGCCGCACAGCTGACATGAACAGGTGTTGCAAAATGAGCGGGCTGCCATGTCCCCTGTGGCCCCGACTAGAGGTGCTGTTCAGCCTGTGAGGGGAGCCACAGGTGTGGTTACCACGGAGTGTTCAGCTCCAGTATCCACTATAAAAGTCACTGATTGGCTCCCTACTTTCATCGTGACCCTGGATTCCCAAGGGCCCAGGATCAGGAAGCCCAGTCTTCCCTAGTCTGTCTGCTCCAGCCAGGCTGATAAGGTTTTGGACAGCCTGCTCAGGCTGGTACCTTTCCTTGCTGGGTTGACTGAACTTCTTCGACCCTTTAGATGTCCCTCTGTGATGGGGGCGCTCATTCCTCCAGTGTCCGGTCTCTCTGCAATGGGCACACTGGTCATAGTGTAATGGTGGTCTCTTCTTAGCTTTCCCTTTCCACAAGGGAACAGTCTGTTCCACTGGATCTGAGCTCCTCAATGCTGCTGCTAGCCGGGCTGCTTTCTGTTTCACTTTTTCTGACTGGTTGGGCCACACATATCCTACTCTGTCCCTGTCTGTTCCTGCAAAATCTTGCCCATGGGGGCAGGGTCTGTGCTATTAGAAGCCAGGAGTCTATGTATGGAAACTGATCTGGATGTTCTGGAGTCCCAGTGACTACCTGGTGTACTGCTTAGACAGTGGGCAGGTCAAGAGTGCCCTCTGGTGGCCATCCAACATCAAAGGATGACGAATGGAGTTCACATAAGTTTATATATGAAGCTTCCTGGGGGTCGTCTTGAGTCCGCAATCTCCTACAAAGCCCTTCTTAAAGTTCTTTATCATGCAATCTAAAACTTTGGCTTACAGGAATTTCCCCCCATGTTGACAAATGTAATCTACCTGGCAGGGTTTTGAGGAAACCCTAATCTCTTAGATGTCGGCTCAAGGAGTCAGTTGACAGAAGAATAACCAGTAACCAAAAATTTCTCTGATTCAATGGACATGAGTTTGAGTAAACTCTGCGAGTTGGTGATGGACAAGGAGGCCTGGCATGCTGCAGTTCATGGGGTCACAAAGAGTCGAACACGACTGAGCGACTGAACTGAACTGAATAATTTATCCTTCCCTGTGTATCCTGCCCTGAGTCAGTGGCACAAAGAAAAACAAGGGTGGGTGCCCCGTCAAAAGAGGAGACCATTCAGGTTCCTTCTTAGCTGCCTCCCCAGGGGGAACTTAGGTGCCTCTTAGCATTGGCTGCTGCTACTAAGTCGCTTCAGTCATGTCTGACTCTGTGCGACCCCATAGAGGGCAGCCCACCAGGCTCTGCCGTCGCTGGGATTCTCCAGGCAAGAACACTGGAGTGGGTTGCCATTTCCTTTTCCAATGTATGAAAGTGAAAAGGGAAAGTGAAGTCACTCAGTTGTGTCTGACTCTTTGCGACCCCATGGACTGCAGCCTACCAGGCTCTTCCGCCCTTGGGATTTTCCAGGCAAGAGTACTGGAGTGGGTTGCCATTGCCTTCTCCCTTAGCACTGGCAGATCAGTATAAACCCCTGATGTGGATCTGTCTTGCAGGGAGGGACTGGGTCCCGCAGAGGCAGACACCGCCTTGAGCCGTATGAGGTCACCACGGAACCGCAAGCTAAGGCCTACTCGGACTCCGCAGCCACGAAGGCCATGAAGCCACACAATTGAGCCTGAAGTGCAAGCAAATCAGGCCGCACACTCATTCACATTCACTCTTTGTCCTCTTGGCCCCTCTCTTGAGGGAGATTTAAAATCCTCTTAGCATTGGCAGGTCGATATAAACCCCCGACCCGGACCAGCCTCACAGGGAGGGATCAAATCCCCCAGAGACTGGCACCACCTTTCAGCCTTATGAGTCTTAGGAAAGGCACCACCTTTCAGTCGCGGAACTGCAGGTTTTGGACCCTCTCAGGCTCCGTAGTCCGAGGACTGTGGAGCTCATTTTCACTTCTTCCAATCAGCAATCGTGCATACACAATCCCTCAGAGGTGATCACAATCCCTCCCTTTTCCCGAGTCCCCAGGTTTCCCTGTCTGATGCTCCCTTCCTGGGAGCCCAAGGAGGTGATCAGTCTCCTCTTCCACCCGTTGGGGTAGGTTTCTGCCTGGGGACCGGCCCTGGGGCCTTACCTTATCCTGTGGCTGTTCGTGGTGAGTTGGTCCATCCCTCCAATGAGTCCAGCCAGGGCTCAGCCATCCGGAGAGTCAGAACGCCAGCTGGAAAGAGAACCCGGAATACCACCAGGTGGCGCGCCTCCTCGTTCCGCTCGGGGCTCCCCTGCTCTGACCGGCCGAGCCACCCAGTGCCGGGGCTCAGAGGGCCAGCGTGGTTGAATCTCACTGGGGCCTCCAGAAACGCTGCAGAAACCAGTACTCGAGAAACCAAGCACCACACTCAGAGAGTTGGAGATTTCAACTTACCATGCTGGCAGGCCCAGAGGAGTTAACTCCGAGCTCTGAGCCCCAAACAAAGGGGTTACAGAGTTTTTATACATGCACAGACATGATTAAGTGGGTTTGCGGGTTTGCAGGGGCCAGGCAATCGCAAAAGTAGGACAAGGGTGAGTGAGATAAGCTCCAGTGTATAGTATTGTGAGTCCCCACTTTCTGAGACCTATGTGATCTAGACTTTGCAAGGAGCAAGCTGGGTTACAGAGGCAGACAGAGGAGGCGGTCATGTAAAAAGTTTCATTTTTCCTCTTCATAATGACTAGAGAAATGCAAATCCAAAGTCCAATGAGGTAAGCACTCACATTCATCAGATTGGCCGCCTCTAAACATCTTAAAAAATAAATGCTAGAGATGGTGTGGAGAGAAAGGGACCCTCCTGCACTGTTGTTCACAATGATACTTAGGAGAATGTGTGGAGGGTCACTTAAAAATAACATACAAGTGTTGCTGGCCAAAATCTTGGCTTTCTCTGTCCACCAAAGCTGAATAAAAAAAATATGGAGACAGAACTTGGGAGGAAATAGAAAGGTGGCTTTAATCCTCAGCCAGTGGAGAGGGGAACACAGTAGGCTCATACTTCAAGAGCCAGCCCCGACTAAGGAATCTAGGGGCTTATATAAGGCAAGGGCTCACAGTGGGGGGTTGGTGAGGAGGGACAGATGTGTTAAAATCTTCTCAAAAACAGTCATAGGCTGGCATCAGTAACCCAGTGATTGAGTCTAGCAGGTCGGTGTCTCTGCAGCCTTCTTTCTGATGTGTAACTGCAAGGGGAAGGGTGTTGTAAGGGTAAGCACAGGACCATAGGTGTGACGGGTAGCTCCTGCAGAGTTAGGGGGCAGAAGAGCAAGCTAAGTTACAGACACGCAGAGTTAGGAATAACTAAAGTAAAAATACTTTGGCCACCTGATGAGAACTGACTCATTGGAAAAGGTCCTGATGCTGGGAAAGATTGAAGGCAGGAGGAGAAGGGAATGACAGAGGATGAGATGGTTGGATGGCATCACCAACGCGATGGACATGAGTTTGAGCAGGCTCCGGAGTTGATGATGGACAGGGAAGCCTGGTGTGCTGTAGTCCATGGGGTCGCAAAGAGCTGGACACGACTGAGTGACTGAACTGAACTGAAAGTAAAAAAAGATAGAGATGCCCAGGCCTGCTCACTGTTCTCTTTATCTTCTTTGTTCTCAGGAAAAAAGAAAAAAAACTCACTCCTCTTTTTTTTTTCCTTTTCACTGCAACAAATTCCCCCATCATTTTATTTCCTCCATATCAGTGGAGAAAGGGAAATAGGTGTCATTCTTGTTCTTGTCTAGCTGAGGACAAAACCTCAGTGTTGCTCTGTCTGACAATCACCAGCTGTTCAGCCCAGGGGCCCATCTATCTCCTATTTCAAATTTCCCTTGAGAGACGTGAACCCCAAGAAATCTTCATGGGGGTGATGAGGGACAGAAGGTCAATCTTTCGTAACTTCTTGAATGCTGACCTGGGACTCAGAGACCCTATCTAATCAGGGTCATGGAGCCCTTGCCCCGTTTTATTAAGGGGCCCCAGAGTGATTTTTGTGGTTATTGCCACAGAATCTGTTTGGAGGAGTGGCTGTAATCTCTTTGGGGGGGCATGTGTTTTCTCTCCGCATCATTATTATCTTGATGTAAATCTATTGTTATCAGGAGGAGACAAGTCTTAACAGGTAGTTTAAGAAAACAAAGGCCATAGATCAGTAAAAGAGTTATTGTAACTAGGGGTCAAAGAAGGAATAAGAACCAAGATACGTTTGATGATGATTTTGATTGTGATCCAGATAGGGTCAGTGCTTGGGTCATCCTGTCCAAAGGGATGGAGCCATTCGGACTCAGAAATAGTTGGAGGAATTACAACCTGAACATTAACAGACAAATTAGAAAACATTAAGCCTGAAATTGAACCTGAATCCTAATTTAGACTTAACAGTTTCAGGGAACTTGTACAAGCCGCCCAGTAGCCAGTTGTCTAGGTTTATCTATGTAGATCTTAACCTTTAATCCTTTAATGTGGCTGTTGGTCATTATACTTTTTTTTTCTTGTCAACATATGATCCAGAGCAATTTCCTTGTCTAAACATATAACAGTTTAAGAGACCTTTAAAAAGTAAGATTGTAGTCACCTGCTGTAGCAGACTCGGTTTTCAGAATGGCTGATGGCATCCTAAGTCTGACACAGCTCAGAAAACTCAAGTTCTCAACAATACAGGACTTATCTGAAATCACACCATAGTGTCACCTCGTTATTTCCACAGCTACTCTATTTTGACTTTAATTGTAAATTTTTTTCTTAATAGTCAAAGCGGCTGTCACTGTCGGTGATGTTAGTGTTTCTCTAGGTTTGAGAAGATACAAGAATCAGGGGTCGTAAAAATCTCCTCCCCAAACTGTGTAACCATCTGAAGGCCTCTTATGCAGTTGTTTTTTTCTTTTTTTTTCAGAGCACAGAGTGCCTCATTTCTAATTTCCACCCTGAACTCCTTTGAGAGAGTGTTGAAGGTCAGCAGCTTCAGTGGCCATGATTTAATCTTTGTAGAGGTAGATGGCAGGGCCCTGACCATTTTTGTCACACACTTGGTAATGTAAGAGACAACACTTTAAAAATTTTTTTAGATTATTTATTTTAATGGAGTATAATTACTTTACGATATTGTGGTGGGTTTTGGCATACAATGACATGAGTCAGTCACTGGTGTACATGTGCCCCCCCCATTCTGAAGCCTCCTCCCACCTCCCTTCCCACCCATCCCTCTTTGGGGGTGTTGTCACAGAGCACCTGCTTTGGGTGCCCTGCTTCATGCATGGAACTGGCACTGGTCGTCTGTTCTACATATGGTAATACACACGCTTCGATGCTATTCTCTCACATCATCCCACCTTGCCTTCTCCCACAATGTCCGAAAGTCTGTTTTCACATGTGTGTCTCTTGCTGCCTTGCATATAGGGTCTTGCTACCATCTTTCTAAATTCCATACATATGCGTTAATATACTGCATTGGTGTTTTTCTGACTTACTTCACTCTGGCTCGGGACAACACTTTTGAAACAGGCAATATAGAAAACAATATAGCTAGCAATAATAATAAGGTTATCAGTAAGAAGTAAAGTCAAGAACTTCCACTATGTATAGCCCAATATATACCTAAGTCATCTGAATTAGTTTGTTCCATACCAACCCTTATTTTGTAGGAAAACTATGTACTGGCGTTGTCCATAAGGCACCCGGCCTAGTTTTCTAGTGTTATTAGACTGATTATTCTTAGTATGATTTGTTCCCAGTATAGAGGAGACTTTAAATAGTTGCAAAGTGTAGCTCCTGAAGAGTTAAGGGGGCAGGAAAGCAAACTTAGTTACAGACATGCAGAGCTTGGAAAGGCTAAAAAAAAAAACAAAAAACTAGGAATATTCAGGTCTGCTCACTGTTCTCTTTATCTTCTTTGTTCTCAGGAAGGGGAAAGAGAATAACTCATTACACTCTTTTTTTTTTTTCTTTTTACTGCAACAAATTTCTCTTTATTCCCTTTTCATTGCAACACGAGTACCTTAGGACCCAGCAGTTCCACAGCTGGACATAAACCCAGAAAAAATTAAAAAAAAAATTTTAAGACATGGGAACTGCTGCAATTTTGGCTCAGCAAGGTACAATAGTCAAGTCTGGGAAGCAAGCTAAATGTAGAAATTACAGCTGAATGGAAACAGAGGATGGGGCACATGCCCCCAGTGCAATACTTCTCAGCAATAAGGAAGCAGGAGATGACGCCACGTCCAGCCACAGGAGACAGAGTAGAGGTGAGCATTCCGAGTGAAGTAAGGGAGACAGAGGGAGACAGGGATCGTGTGATACCGCCTCTAGGTGTAACCTAAAAAAGGATACAGATGAAGTCCTTTCCTAAAGAGACACAGCCTCCCAGATTTAGACAAGAAACTTCTGGTCACCAAGAAAATCAAGATGCAGTCCATTGAAAAGAAAAAACAAAAAGCCCCACGAGATCGTAATTCACTTCTGTTCAAAGTGTAGGGTAAAAACAGAAAAATACGTTGATCCTATTCCCCTCAGGCCATAGTGACCTGAGCTGATGTCACATCCCTGGAGCCTGACTGGCTTGGGTACCAAGGCTGGAGTGTCCTGGGGCTGAGGGACCTGGGAGCATGTCGCAGGCAGTGTATCTCCACAACGAACCTGGACTGCCTGTTGCCCTCTGCAGAGCCCCCAACCTTCAGAAACGAGTGGGAGAAATTAAGAGTTCGGAATTAACACATACACAGTAATATATATCAAATAGGTGATCAAAAAGTAACTGCTGAATAGCATAGGAACCTTGATGAGCACACTGTAATCACCTATACGTGAAAACGAACCCAAAGAGAAGAAACATCTGTGCATAACTGAATCATGTATGTGTACAACTGAAACAAACACATCAGAAATCAACAATATTCGAACACAAAATAACAAGGAAATTACAGGAAAAAAAGGAGTGGGACATGAAGAAGTGCTGCCCCCTTGTGGCCTTTTAAGTTAACAACACCATGAAAAGTGGTTGTGCGTGTGTTAGTCACTCAGTCGGGTCTGCCTCTTTGTGACCCCACGAACTGTAGCCTGCCAGGCTTCTCTGTCCATGGAATCCTCCAGGCAAGAATACTGGAGTGTATTGCCATTACCTTCCCCAGAGGATCTTCCCGACCCAGGGACTGAACCCTGGTCTCCTCCATTGCAGGCAGATGCTTTATCACTTGAGCTGCAGGGAAGTCTTAAAAGCAGAGCTGCGGGGTATTTAATATGCACAAGGATCAAGGGGCTGAGGGTAAAAAACACCTTCAAGAAATGTCCTAGGTGTCACTGAAAAAAAAATTCAAAACAAGGCAGGTGTTCAAGTGGTCAATTTCAAGAGGTAAGTTTAACTCACACCCTTTAAAAGAATCACACGAAAAGATGTCCACATCACCAAATATTAGACTCATGCAAATCAAAACTACAATGAGGTATTTCCTCACATGGTTAACAAAGACTATTGCCCAAAAGTTGACAAACAATCAATGCTGGAGAAAGTGTGGGGAAAAGGGAACCCTCCCACACTGTTAGTGAAAAGGTGAATTAGTAGCAGCCACTATGAAGAACAGTGTGCAGGTTTTTAAAGAAATGTATGAGAATGAAATTAGAATACTCCCTAACAGAATACACAAAAATAAACTCCAAATAGATTAAAGACCTAAAAAAAGGACAGATAATATGAAACTCTTAAGGGAAAAAGCAGAACACACTTTGACATAAAATGCGGCAAGTTTTTCTTTGACCTACCTCTTAGAATCATGAAAAATAAAACAAAAATAAATAAATGAAAAAAAAATTTTTTAAAGGGACCTAATTCCCCTTAAAAGCGCTGGCACAGCAGAGGAAACCATAAACACAATAAAAAGACAAGCCCCATAATGAAACTAATATGTGCAAACAGAGACACCCATGAGGAATTTCTCTCCAAAACATACAAACAGCTTAGGCACCTTGATATCAAAGAAACGACCCAGTCAAATAGGGACACAAGATTTAAATGCACCTTTTCCCACAGAAAACATAGAGATGGCCAAGAAGCACATGAAAAGATGCTCAGCATCTGTAAGTATTGGAGAACTGTGAATCAGAAGTGCCATCACCTCACACATGCCAGAATGGTCAGCACAGAAAATCTATGACAATAAATGCTGGAGAGGGAATGGAGGAGAAAGAACCCTCCTCTCTGTTGGTGGGAATGAAAGTCATTAAATCCATGAAGGAGAACAGGACAAAGGGTCATTAAAAACTAAAGAGCGAAGTGCCATAGGACCCAGCAATTCCAGTCCTGGGCACAGATCCAGAGAAAACCACAATTTTAAAGACAGGTGCTCCCCAATGTTCATGGCAGTACTGTGCACAAGAGCCAATACATGGATGAAGCCTAAGTGGGTAAGGACAGATGGATGGGTAAACAAGATGGGGTACACGCACTCAGGGCAGTTATCACTCAGCCATAATAAGGGTGACATCACGCCCCGTCCAGCAACAAGGAAAGAAGTAGAGACGATCACACTAAGTGAAGTAAGGAAGACAAGTATCATATGATATTTCTTGGAGGTGGATTCTAAAAATGGATACAAATGAACTTCTTTACCAAAAAGAAATGGCCTCACAACATAGCAAAGCACCTTATGGTTGCCACTGCTGCTGCTAAGTCGCTTCAGTCGTGTCCGACTCTATGCGATCCCATAGATGGCAGCCCACCAGGCTCCCCCGTCCCTGGGATTCTCCAGGCAAGAACACTGGAGTGGGCTGCCATTTCCTTCCCCAACCTTATGGTTACCGAAAGGGAAAGGTGGTGGGCAAAGGAAATGAGAAGGTGGAGATGAACATACACACACGACTCTTTGTAAAATAATCAAGAACCCACTATAGGATGAGGACCCCTAATCAACACTGCATAATAAACTACATGGGAAGAGAACCCAAAAAAGAACATGTACTAAGCATCACTAGAACATTTATACGTCACTATGCATGAGTGAATCGTGTTGCTGTACACCTGAAAGAAATAAACCCTACAACATTGTAAGTCACCTCTACACCATTACAAAATACAAATTACAAAAAGAATGCTCTCTACAGAAAGAGAATGCTGACTGTACTCCCTTCAGGCCTTAGTGACCTGGGCTGCTGCCACATCCCTGGAGTCTGGGCAGGCCTGGGTCCCTTGGATGGACTGTCTTGGGGCTGAGGGAGCTGGGGAGGATGTGCCAGCCAATGAGCCATGCCTCGTGGACCTGGTGAGCCTGTTCCCCTCTACACCAGCCCACAACCTCCAGATCCTGGAAGGTCCTCCTGTGGTGAAACTACACCTACTGCACCCAAAGGATGTGGAGCCTCTGGGCTGGAAGAGCTTTGAAAAGCCCCCTGGGTTCCACATTTCCAGGTGATGGGGTTCCCACCTCCAGCTTCCCTCCTAAGGCGCACCCCACCTATGATGAAAGCAACCTCCACTGGTGTTGCAGTAATTGGGATGTGTCCAGGGGATAGGGTAAGGAAGGAAGAAGGAAGGGTGCTTCCTTCTGGCACATTCCTTGGGTGCTTCTTCTGGCACATTCCACTCTGACAATCCAAGAACAGGACTTTCCCTAAGGCTCTGGTTCCCCCCATAACCAGGGTAGGGGCATAGAGACATGCTGCCGCCTTGTGGCCATTTCCCATAACAACAATTTAAAACCCTTTGCTCAGTTCAGTTCAGTTGCTCAGTCATTTCCGATTCTTGGCGACCCCACGGACTGCAGCATGCCAGGCTTCCCTGTCCATCACCAACTCCTGGAGTTTACTCAAACTCATGTTCATCAAGTCGGTGATGCCATCCAACCATCTCATCCTCTATCGTCCCCTTCTCCTCCCGCCTTCAGTCTTTCCAAGCATCAGGGTCTTTTCAAAAGAGTCAGGTGGCCTAAGTATTGGAGTTTCAGCTTCAGCATCAGTCCTCCCAATGAATATTCAGGACTGACTTCCTTTAGGAAGGACTGGTTGGATCTCCTTTCAGTCCAAGGGACTCTCAACAGTCTTCTCCAGCACCACAGTTCAAAAGCATCAATTCTTCGGCTTTCTTTATAGACCAACTCTCACATCCATACATGACTACTGGAAAACCCATAGCTTTGACTAGACGGATCTTTGTTGGCAAAGTAATGTCTCTGCTTTTTAATGCACTGTCTAGGTTGGTCATAACTTTTCTTCCAAGGAGCAAGTGTCTTTTAATTTCATGGCTGCAATCACCATCTGCAGTGATTTTGGAGCCCAGAAAAATAAAGTCTGACACTGTTTCCACTGTGTCCCCATCTATTTGCCATGAAGTGATGAGACCGGATGCCATGATCTTAGTTTTCTGAATGCTGAGCTTTAAGCCAACTTTTTCACTCTCCTCTTTCACTTTCATCAAGAGGCTCTTTAGTTCTTCTTCACTTTCTGCCATAAGGCTGACGTCATCTGCATATCTGAGGTTATTAATATTTCTCCCAGCAATCTTGATTCCAGCTTGTGCTTCCTCCAGCCCAGCATTTCTCATGATGTACTCTGCATAGAATTTAAATAAGCAGGGTGACAATATACAGTCTTGATGTACTCCTTTTCCTATTTGGAACCAGTCTGTTGTTCCATGTCCAGTTCTAACTGTTGCTTCCTGACGTGCATACAGATTTCTCAAGAGGCAGGTCAAGTTCTCTGGTGTTCCCATCTCTTGAAGAATTTTCCACAGTTGATTGTGATCCACACAGTCAAACGCTTTGGCATAATCAATAAAGCAGATGTTTTTCTGGAACTCTTTTGCTTTTTCAATGATCCAGCGGATGTTGGCAATTTGATCTCTAGTTCCTATGGCTTTTCTAAAACCAGCTTGAACATCTGGAAGTTCACAGTTCATGTACTATTGAAGCCTGGCTTGGAGAATTTTGAGTATTACTTTGCTAGCATGTGAGATGAGTGCAATTGTGCAGTAGTTTGAGCATTCTTTCATTGCCTTTCTTTGGGATTGAAATGAAAACTGACCTTTTCCACTCCTGTGGCCACTGCTGAGTTTTCCCAATTTGCTGGCATATTGAGTGCAGCACTTTCACAGCATCATCTTTCAGGATTTGAAACAGCTCAACTGGAATTCCATCACCTCCACTAGCTTTGTAGTGATGCTTTCTAAGGCCCACTTGACTTCACATTCCAGGATGTCTGGCTCTTGGTAAGTGATCATACCATCGTGATTATCTGGGTCATGAAGATCTTTTTTGTACAATTCTTCTGTGTATTCTTGCCACCTCTTCTTAATATTTTCTGCTTCTGTTAGGTCCATACCATTTCTGTCCTTTATTGTGCCCATCTTTGCATGAAATGTTCCCTTGGTATCTCTAATTTTCTTGAGGAGATCTCTAGTCTTCCCCATTGTATTTTTTTCCTCTATTTTTTTGCACTGATCACTGAGGAAGGCTTTCTTATCTCTCCTTGCTATTTTTTGGAACTCTGCATTCAAATGGGCATATCATTTTTTCCCCTTTGCCTTTCACTTCTCTTCTTTTCACAGCTATTTGTAAAGCCTCCCCAGACAGCCATTTTGCCTTTGCTCACTGGCACTTAATATTCACTAGGCCTGGGGGGCTGTAAGTAAAAAACACCTCCCCTCAAGAAATGGCCTAGGGGACGTCAACAGAAAAATATTAAAAAAGAGCAGGCATTCAAGAAGCCAATTTGAATAAGTTTAACTCACACTGTTAAAAAAAAAATCACATGTGAAAATGTCAACATCGCTCAGTATGAGAGAAATGCAAATCAAAACTTCAAGAAGGTATCACCTCTCACCAGTCAGGATGGCCAGAGATGGAAACTCTACAAGCAATAAATGCTGGAGAGGGTGTAGCGTGAAGGGAGCCCTCCGACACTGACGTTGGGAATGGAAATTGGGAGCAACCGCTATAGAGGACATCGGGCAGGTTCCTTAGCAATGGAATTAGAATGCTCCCCAACACCATACACAAAACTAAACTCCAAACAGATTAAAGATCTAAATAAAAGGACAGATACTATGAAACTCTTGGGGAAAAGAGTACATGCCTTCACATAAAATGCAGCAAGTTCTTTTTTGATCCACCTTGTAGAACCATGAAAATGAAACAAAAATAAACAAATGGAACCTAATAAACATTAAAAGCATCTTCACAGCAAAGGAAACTGTCAGTGAAAGAAAAAGTCAACCGTCAGAATAGAAAAAATAAATCTTGCAAACAAAGATACTTATAGGGAATTTCTCTTCAACACATACGAACCACTAGTACAGCTCAATAGTAAAAAATAAAATAAAAAATCAGCCAAAGAATAAATGCACATTTCTCCAAAGAAGTCATAGAGATGGCTATAAAGCACATGAAATGATGCTCAGCATCACTAGTTCTTAGAAAAAGACAAATCAAGTGTACCATGAGGTATCACCTCACATTGATGAGAATGCCACACTGAAAACCCTACAACAATAAAGGCTGCAGAGGGTGTGGAGAAAAGGGAACCCTCCTACACTGCTGGTGGGAATGTAAGTCAGTACACCCACCCACTAGGGAGAAGATTATGGAGGTTCTTAAAAAACTAAACATAAAGGTACCCAGTGACCCAGCAATCCCATTCCTAGGCATAGATCCAGAGAAAGCCAAAATTTAAAAAGACACCTTCACCCAGTGATCATGGTAGCACTAGGGACAATACCCAAGACACGGAAGCAGCTTAAGTGCACAGGAACAGATGAGTGAAGACAGAAAACGGGTCCATGTGCACAATGCAACATTACTCAGACACAAAGAAGGCTGAAATATGGCGTTTCCAGCTACCGGGAAGAAACTAGAATCATACCAAGTGAAGTAAGAGACAGACAAGCATAGGATATTACTTCCTGTGGAATCTAAGCATGGATACAAACAAACTTCTTTACAAAAGAGAAACAGCCTCACAAACTTAGAAAAGAAACTCATGGTAACCAAAACAGAAGCAGAGGGACAGGGAGTAATTAGCTGGTTCAGATCAATATATACACCTTGGAGTACAGCTGTGGAGTACCGAATGAAGCAGGGCAAAGGCTAATAGAGTTTTGCCAAGAGAATGCACTGGTCATAGCAAACACCCTCTTCCAACAACACAAGAGAAGACTCTACACATGGACATCACCAGATGGTCAACACCAAAATCAGATTGATTATATTCTTTGCAGCCAAAGATGGAGAAGCTCTATACAGTCAGCAAAAACAAGAGCGGGACCTGACTGTGGCTCAGATCATGAACTCCTTATTGCCAAATTCAGACTTAAATTGAAGAAAATAGGGAAAACCACTAGACCATTCAGGTATGACCTAAATCAAATCCCTTATGATTATAGAGTGGAAGTGAGAAATAGATTTAAGGGCCTAGATCTGATAGATAGACAGCCTGATGAACTATGGACGGAGGTTCCTGACATTGTACAGGAGACAGGGATCAAGACCATCCCCATGGAAAAGAAATGCAAAAAAGCAAAATGGCTGTCTGAGGGGGCCTTACAAATAGCTGTGAAAAGAAGAGAAGCAAAAAGCAAAGGAGAAAAGGAAAGATATAAGCATCTGAATGCAGAATTTCAAAGAATAGCAAGGAGAGATAAGAAAGCCTTCCTCAGAGATCAATGCAAAGAAATAGAGGAAAACAACAGAATGGGAAAGACTAGAGATCTCTTCAAGAAAATTAGAGATACCAAGGGAACAGTTCATGCAAAGATGGGCTCAATAAAGGACAGAAATGGTATGGACCTAACAGAACCAGAAGATATTAAGAAGAGGTGGCCAAGAATACACAGAAGAACTGTACAAAAAAGATTTTCATCACCCAGATAATCACGATGGTATGATCACTCACCTGGAATGTGAGAGACATCCTGGAATGTGAAGTCAAGTGGGCCTTAGAAAGCATCACTACGAACAAAGCTAGTGGAGGTGATGGAATTCCAGTTGAGCTGTTTCAAATCCTGAAAGATGATGCTGTGAAAGTGCTGCACTCAATAGGCCAGCAAATTGGGAAAACTCAGCAGTGGCCACAGGACTGGAAAAGGTCAGTTTTCATTCCAATCTCAAAGAAAGGCAATGCCAAAGAATGCTCAAACTACCGCATAATTGCACTCATCTCACATGCTAGTAAAGTAATGCTCAAAATTCTCCAAGCCTGGCTTCAGCAGTATGTGAACCATGAACTTCCAGATGTTCAAGGTGGTTTTAGAAAAGGCAGAGGAACCAGAGATCAAATTGCCAACATCCGCTGGATCATGGAAAAAGCAAGAGAGTTCCAGAAAAACATCTATTTCTGCTTTATTGACTATGACAAAGCCTTCGACTGTGTGGATCACAAGAAACAGTGGAAAATTCTGCAAGAGATGGGAATACCAGACCACCTGACCAGCCTCTTGAGAAATCTGTATGCAGGTCAGGAAGCAACAGTTAGAACTGGACACGCAACAAGAGACTGGTTCCAAATAGGAAAAGGAGTATGTCAAGGCTGTATATTGTTACCCTGCTTATTTAACTTCTATGCAGAGTACATCATGAGAAATACTGGGCTGGAAGAAGCACAAGCTGGAATCAAGATTGCCGGGAGAAATATCAATAACCTCAGATATGCAGATGACATCAGCCTTATGGCAGAAAGTGAAGAAGAACTAAAGAGCCTCTTGATGAAAGTGAAACAGGAGAGTGAAAATGTTGGCTTGAGGCTCAACATTCAGAAAATTAAGATCATGGCATCTGGTCCCATCACTTCATGGCAAATAGATGGGGACACAGTGGAAACAGTGTCAGACCTTATTTTGGGGGGCTCCAAAATCACTGCAGATGGTGATTGCAGCCATGAAATTAAAAGATGTTTACTCCTTGGAAGGAAAGTTATGACCAACCTAGATAGTATATTGAGAAGCAGAGACATTATTTTGCCAACAAAGATTCATTTAATCAAGGCTATGGTTTTTCCAATAGTCATGTATGGATGTGAGAGTTGGACTGTGAAGAAAGCTGAGTGCCCAAGAATTGATGCTTTTGAACTGTGGTGTTGGAGAAGACTCCTGAGAGTCCCTTGGACTGAAAGGAGGTCCAACCAGTCCATCCTAAAGGAGATCAGTCCTGGGTGTTCATTGGAAGGACTAATGCTGAAGCTGAAACTCCAATACTTTGGCCACCTCATGCGAAGAGTTGACTCATTGGAAAAGACCCTGATGCTGGGAGGGATTGGGGGCAGGAGGAGAAGGGGACGACAGAGGATGAGATGGCTGGATACCATCACCCACTCAATGGACATGAGTTTGAGTGAACTCTGGGAGTTGGTGATGGACAGGGAGGCCTGGCGTGCTATGGTTCATGGGGTCACAAAGAGTCGGACATGACTGAGCGACTGAACTTAACTGAACTGAAAACAGATGCTAAAGGGCTCATAATAGTGACAAGTCCGAGAGGGTTGTAAATGACACCTGCTCTCAAGAAATGTCCTGGGGTAAATCATCAGAAAAATATTCCAAACAGGGCCAACTTTAAAGAAGCCAGATTGAAGAGGTCAGTTGTTCTCACAAGATGTAAAATAATAATAAAATCAGATGGAAAGATAGTCCACATCAGTAATTATTAGATCAATGCCAAACAAAACCATGAGGTCTCACCTCGCACTGGTCACGATAGCCATCATCGGAAAGAGCGACAGAGAATAATTACTGCAGAGAAGGTACAGAAAATAAAATCCTCCCACAGTCTTGGTGGGATGTGAATGGTAAGGCCACGATGGAAAACAGTATGGAGTTTCCTTGAAACGCTAAACATCGAGGTATCATATGATCCTGCAATCCCATTCACCAGCTTAGGTCCAGAGAAAATCACCATTTAAAATGACATGTGCTCCTTGATTTTCAGGACAGCCCTATTACAATAGCCAAGATGTCCATTGCCTGAAAAATGAAGACTCCGTGGTACATCTATACACTGGAATGCTGCTCAGCCACGAAACAGAACGAAATAATGATACTGGCAGCAGCCTGGATAGACCAGGAAAGTATCATACTACAGATCCTTTTCATAGAGAAAAGACAAATATCCTAAGATATCACATACAGGGGGAAATCTGTAAGTTCAGACCAAAGAACTAATTCACAAAATAGAAACAGACTCACAGACTGAGAAAATCAAACTGTAACTATCAAAGGAAAGTTAGAAAGGACAGATAAATTAAGAGTTTAGGATGAAAAGATACACACTAATATACATCAAGTTGATAACAAAAAAGGACCTACTGAATAGAACTGAGGACTCTACTGAACACACTGTAATAGCCTATATGAGGGGAAAAAAGAAAAGAAAAAGAATAGGTATACATCTATGTGTAGCTGAATCAAGTTCATGTATACCTAAAACAAAACACTGGAAATCAACTCTACCCCCAATATAAAGTAACAATCAATTACACATTAAGTTACATGAACTCGGTCTAGAGGAGACCAGACAGTGGTGCCCGTGTGAATCAGATATACGATATCAATGTGGCACATTAGTATCAGAGAAAGCCAGCGGAGTGCAGAGCAGCACCTCACTCAGAGGTGCCTGACCTCATGTGAATGTGACGACATGAAGAGACGTAAAAGGACCACAGGTTAATCTGGGCAACACCCTCAGTTCAGATGCTGGAAATCTCAGAGTGGAATAGACACACTGAGGTAAAGAGCAGACAAGCGGGTCTCTCGGTACAGGATCCAGACCCTTGTGGATGGGGTGGGACCCACACAATCCACAGACCCTGCATCTGGGATCACATGTCCACAGTCTCCAGGCTGACCCCTCCCAGACCCTGCACCTGGGGTCACATGTCCACAGTCTCCACAGTCTTCACAAAACAGACTCATAGACTGAGAAAATCAATGGCTGACCAGGCTGACCTCTCCCAGACCCTGCACCTGGGTGGCAAGACCCTTGGTTAGGACAGCAGGTCTCTGCAGGTTGGGCCCCTGCAATGGAAACGAGTGAGTTCCTGTAAGCTCCTGGCTTGGTAGATAGAAGTGTGGGGTGGGTCTCCTTCCCCACACTTGTCCCAGAGAAGTCCTCCTCTTTTCCCTTTGGTTCTATGTGATACTAACTTTTTTTACAGCTGTCATGATAATGCTGAACACACTAATGCTGGCAGTCCCAGTCTTTTGTCGTCCCGCTGAGGTGCTGTGAAAACACACCAGACACTGCACTGGAAGACGAGGGGCAGGTCTGGTCGCTGCTGAGCATGGACAGTCTACTGGAAGGAGATCACAGCAGCAACCTCACCTGCTGCTCACTGGCTTTTTGCCCGATTCGTGTGCCCTGCAATCAACTGCACAGGTACACCTGCTCCCTTCTCACCATGCTTGGGCTGGTGAATTGGAATAATTACCAGGTAGCTCACCTGAGGAGTCTCCAGGAGCCCCAGGGATGGGGAACCTCACAGGGGCAGAGAGGGAATAGGCACAGGCCTGTATAAAATGATACTGTAATGCATTTCCTAAACACAAGTCAAGTGAAGCTCACATGTATTCTTCCCTTTCTCTTAGCTTTGAGTGTATGGTCTCCCTCTGCATATGATTCTGACCCACGCAGATGGGGTGAGACTCACACAGTCCCCAGATCCCCCAACCTGGGGTCACATGTTCACTTGGTCAGGACACCATGGCTGTGGTCGGCAGGCCCCCAATGTGTAACCAAGCCAGGTCCATATGGTCAAAGCTATGGTTTGTCCAGTAGTCATGTATGGATGTGAGAGTTGGACCATAAAGAAGGCTGAGCACCGAAGAACTGATGCTTTCAAACTGTAGTGCTGGAGAAGACTGTTGAGAGTCCCTTGGACTGCAAGGAGATCAAACCCATCAATCCTAAAGGAAATCAACTGTGAATATTCATTGGACAGACTGACGCTGAAGCTGAAGCTCCAATACTTTGACCACCTGATGGGGAAAACTGACTCATTTGAAAAGATGCTGATGCTGGGAAAGATTGAAGGCAGGAGAAGGAGATGACAGAGGATGAGATGGCTGGATGGCATCACCAACTCGATGGACATGGGTTTGAGCAAACACCAGGAGATAGTGGAGGACAGGGAAGCCTGGCGCGCTGCAGTCCATGTGGTCACAAATAGTTGGACACGACTTAGAGACTGAACATCAACAACCAGGTAGCCTACCTGGGGTGTCTCAGTGAGCCCCAGGGGAGGTGAACTCATCAGAGGGAAAGCCTAAGAGCCGTACCTCAGCACTGACCCCTGGGAGGGCCATGGAACCCCACGGTTACCCAGAGAAACCCACCTCTGCTCCAGACCCCAGGCATCTGAGCGCTGACATTCAGACGCAGGCACAGAGTTTTCCAGGACAGAGGCCAGGCCAGGTCTCTACCCAGGTCTCCACGTCCTACTGCACAGAGAACCCAGTCAGGTGAAAATGTTCTCAGTGTAGAATCACACGGTCTCATCTAAACATAATCAGTGTAGACAGGACTTGCAGAGGTCCGAATCTACCATGCAGACAGAATTTGGTCAGGTTCAAAGCAGCTTAGGGCTGTGCCAGAAGGCACAGGTCACACACTTGGGGTCACTCATCGTTGGACAGGGGGCTCACCCACATGTGAAAACGAGGATGCACTTTTCTTGGAGAAGAAATCATCACTGGGCTCCACACATCACCCACATCAGGAAACGGAACAAAAGCTTTGTTGCTAAACATTTCAAGGAGCAAAACAAAACTGTGACCAGGTTCTGTGGCCACGTGGTGGTCAGGGCCCAGGGGAGAGCCAGGAACCTCCTGGACCATGGCAGGACAGATCAGAAGTGGCCCGGCTGCAGCGTCCCAGGGTTCCAGCAGGAGGCACTGCCTTGGTCTCCCAAGAAGGACAGTCCTGCAGGGTCCGGCGGGGAGAGCGGGTCTGTCCATCCCGATGGTCAGTTAGGGATGGAGCGCGCTCAAGTCCTGCTTCTTCGCAGGGTGGTGGGGTAGGGAGCTTGACACCTCCTAGACTCACAGTCAAGTGACTTCGTGCACAGTTGATGCCCACAGGGCACCGCGCTGCATCCAAGTGGAGAATGCAGGTAGAGGTGGGGCATAGACGCCATCAGAGCAGAGAACCCACAGGGAGCTCCCACTTGCGCCCGCCTGCCCACCTCGGGCCCCAAGCCCCCAGCCCATGACCCATTACCACACAAGCACACACACCCATGCGCACACATAATGCGCCTACACCGTGCACACAAACAGCACATGTCCGCAAACAGGCGTGTGCACACGCACAGCACACACACAGGGGAAAAATGAATACCCTAAGGCGTCCGTTCCTAAACACAAGTGAAGCTCACATGCATTCCTCCCTTCTTCTGAGCTTTGATGGGTTTCAAATTTAAAAAGTTTACAAAGTAGTTAATGGTGAGTGACTTTCTGGCGACTTTCATCATGGGACTTTCTGAAGTTATTCCACAAATATTACAAGACGTGAGAGATGACTGTAGATATTCCCTGTGTCCCTCAACAGAAGAATGGACACGCAGACTATGGTCCATCCTCATAATAAATGTTGTCCAGCCTGAAAGGAAGGCAGTTCTGACACAGTCATGAACCCTAGGGCATTATGCTCAGTGACAGAAACCAGAAACAAAAGAACAGATGATGTTTGAGTCCACTCATACAAGCCCCTAGAGCAGCCGGCTCCATATTCACAGAAAGCAGAATGGTGGGTGCCAGAGGCTGAGGGAGGTAAAAGGGGACTGAGTGTCTTGTGGGGACTGTCTCGGTTTTGCAAGATAGAAGTAGCGCCTGAGCAGCAACCACACACACACACACACACACACACACACACACACACACACACACACAAGCATGCACGGCAGCAGCATATACAATAGCTGAGATACAGAAGTAACCAAAACGTACACGGACAGATGAATGAATAAAGAAGTCATATATGCAGAGAATGGAATGTGATTCAGCCATGAAAAAAATGCCATTTGCAGGGATAAGCTAGAACAATCATAGATTAATCTAGAACGACCATAGTAAGTGAAGTACTTCAGAAGGAGAAACTGATACCAATGAGCTATTTTATAAAAGTGAAACACACGCACAGTCTTAGGAAACAAGCATGATTAACGAAGGTGAGTTGTGGGTGGAAGGGATAAATTAGGAGGTTGGGATTAATGTATACTCAGAAATACATATAGAATATAGAATCAACACAGACCTACTTTAGAAAAGGTGCTGTACTACACACTCTGTAATAACATGTATGTGATAAAAGCAAAGATGAATCAATGTGTATGGGGATAACTGATGAAGAATCTCTCCACCTACAAACACAACATTGTAAGTCAGCTATCCTCCAAAAGAAGTAACCATGAAGTTTAAAAAACAAACAAACAAAAAAGGATTAATGAGACACAGGCTTCTGACATGTGTGTGGGAGTAACCCTAAGGTTCTGGTTACTGTAGCAACAGGAGTAAGGCATGAAGAAATCCCATCTCCTTGTGGCCATTTCCCACAACAGAAACTTTAAAGCTATTGCTTATGCTGCAGTGAAATAAAAAAGTTTTTTCTCTTTGGCCTTTTGGTTCCTTCTTACATTAGCGGCTCCTGCTCTCCAGTCTGCATTGATAACTAAGTTTCCTTCTTTTCAGACGATTAACCTATTGACTGTTTTGAAACAATGCAAAAAGGAACAAGAATATGGGAACCTTATACCTTTGTGGAAATAAATGTTTTTTGGAGGAAATAGAAAGATGGCTTTAATCCTCAAGCTGGCAGAGGAGAGAACACAGGAGGCTTATGCTCAAGAACTGTGTCTCCCCCAGTAAGGAGTCAAGCGGATCACACAGTTAGGGCTCATAGTCAGAGGCTGGAGATAAAGAGCACACATGTAAGGATCCCGTATTCTTTCTTTTTGCATTGTTTCAAAACAGTCAACAGGCTGGTGTCAGCGAGCCCAATAACTTGGGTCTGGCAGGCAGTCCCAGGAGTTGGACTCATTGCCTTTTGTGGATTGCACTGTGCCTTTCTTTCCATAATGCAAAAAGAGGGACAAACACATGACAAGGGAAGGTTTGCAGAGAGAATAACGTAAAGTTAAGCATGACTTAAGGATGTGACTAGCATGAAATTAAAAGATAATAGATGCAAAGTACGGCTCATGCAGAGTTAGAGGGTGATAGGTGTGGGGCATCCCTGGAGAAGGGTACGGCAACCCACTCCAGTATTCTTACCTCAAGAATTTCATGGACAGAGGAGCCTGGTGAGCTACAGTCCATGGGATCACAAAGAATCAGACACAACTGAGCGACTAACAGACACGCACACGCACACGCACACGCACACGCACAGGTGCAGGCTATAGCTTACATAACAGATTAGTCTCCTGTAAAGAAGGAAACTTAGTTATCAATGCAGGCTGTAGATCAGGAACAGGTAAAGCAGAGAAGGACTCAAAAGGCAAAAGAGAAAAAGAAAACTACTTCTTATTTCACTGCCACACTTATGAACACTTCATATTCACAAGGACTGCTGGGCTCTAAATGATACCAGCACTTTAAAAATTTCCATGGGTAACTAATTGAACCTAGCATAAAGCAGAGACATTACTTTGCCAACAAAGGCCCGTCTAGTCAAGGCTGTGGTTTTTCCTGTGGTCATGTATGGATGTGAGAGTTGGACTGTGAAGAAAGCTGAGTGCTGAAGAATTGATGCTTTTGAACTGTGGTGTTGGAGAAGACTCTTGAGAGTCCCTTGGACTACAAGGAGATCCAACCAGTCCATCCTGAAGGAGATCAGTCCTGGGTGTTCTTTAGAAGGACTAATGCTAAAGCTGAAACTCCAATACTTTGGCCACCTCATGCGAAGAGTTGACTCATTGGAAAAGACTCTGATGCTGGGAGGGATTGGGGGCAGGAAGAGAAGAGGACAACAGAGGATGAGATGGCTGGAAGGCATCACTGACTCGATGGACATGAGTCTGAGTGAACTCCGGGAGCTGGTGATGGACAGGGAGGCCTGGCGTGCTGCAATTCATGGGATCAAAAAGAGTGTCAGACACGACTGAGCAACTGAACTGAACTGAACTGAACTGAACTAATTGAAAATAAATGAAAACTGGGCAGATTGTGAAGAAGAAAGTTTCCACAGTCAATTCCACACACACTAGTTAAAATAAAAATCCATGAAAATGAGATGCACATCGTTAAGAGATAGGCAAATCAAAACCACAGCGAGGGAACACTCTGCATCTGTTTGAAAGGCCATCCTCAGTCTACAAAGGTAAATGGTGGAGAAGATATAGAGGAAAGAGAATACCTACGGGGCTGATGAGATGTAAAGGCTAAGAATCACTGTGGAGAGGAGTATGGAACTGTCTTTTTTTTTAATTTTTAGTAAGACAAACATATTGATTCCAGCCTAGGTCACAGGAGGACTTAAAACATGTCCTGAAGAGGTGGCAAGAACACACGGAAGAACTGTACAAAAAAGATCTTCACGACCCAGATAATCATGATGATGTGATCACTAATCTAGAGCCAGACATCTTGGAATGTGAAGTCAAGTGGGCCTTAGAAAGCATCACTATGAACAAAGCTAGTGGAGGTGATGAAATTCCAGTTGAGCTGTTTCAAATCCTGAAAGATGATGCTGTGAAAGTGCTGCACTCAATAGGCCAGCAAATTGGGAAAACTCAGCAGTGGCCACAGGACTGGAAAAGGTCAGTTTTCATTCCAATCCCAAAGAAAAACAATGCCAAAGAATGCTCAAACTACCGCACAATTGCACTCATCTCACATGCTAGCAAAGTAATGCTCAAAATTCTCCAAGCCAGGCTTCAGCAATACGTGAACCGTGAACTTCCTGATGTTCAAGCTGGTTTTAGAAAAGGCAGAGGAACCAGAGATCAAATTGCCATCGTCCGCTGGATCATGGAAAAAGCAAGAGAGTTCCAGAAAAACATCTATTTCTGCTTTATTGACTATGCCAAAGCCTTTGACTGTGTGGATCACAACAAACTGTGGAAAATCCTGAAAGAGATGGGAATACCACACCACCTGACCTGCCTCTTGAGAAATCTGTATGCAGGTCAGGAAGCAACAGTTAGAACTGGACATGGAACAACAGACTGGTTCCTAACAGGAAAAGGAGTACATCAAGGCTGTATATTGTCACCCTGCTTATTTAACTTATATGCAGAGTACATCATGAGAAACGCTGGACTGGAAGAAACACAAGCTGGAATCAAGATTGCCAGGAGAAATATCAATAATCTCAGATATGCAGATGACACCACCCTTATGGCAGAAAGTGAAGAGGAACTAAAGAGCCTCTTAATGAAAGTGAAAGAGAAGAGTGAAAATATTGGCTTGAGGCTCAGCATTCAGAAAACTAAGATCATGGCATCTGGTCCCATCACTTCATGGGAAATAGATGGGGAAACAGTGGAAACAGTGTCAGACTTTATTTTTCTGGGCTCCAAAATCACTGCAGATGGTGACTGCAGCCATGAAATTAAAAGACGCTTACTCCTTGGAAAAAAAATTATGACCAACCTAGATAGCATATTCAAAAACAGAGACATTACTTTGCCAACTAAGGTCCGTCTAGTCAAGGCTATGGTTTTTCTTGTGGTTATGTATGGATGTGAGAGTTGGACTGTGAAGAAGGCTGAGCGCCAAAGAATTGATGCTTTTGAACTGTGGTGTTGGAGAAGACTCTTGAGAGTCCCTTGGACTGCAAGGAGATCCAACCAGTCCATTCTGAAGGAGACCAAGCCTGGGATTTCTTTGGAAGGAATGATGCTAAAGCTGAAACTCCAGTACTTTGGCTACCTCATGAGAAGAGTTGACTCACTGGAAAAGACTCTGATGCTGGGAGGGATTGGGGGCAGGAGGAGAAGGGGACGACCGAGGATGAGATGGCTGGATGGCATCACTGACTCGATGGACATGAGTCTGAGTGAACTCCGGGAGATGGTGATGAACAGGGAGGCCTGGCGTGCTGCGATTCATGGGGTCGCAAAGAGTCGGACACAACAGAGCGACTGAACTGAACTGAACTGCTCAGCGTTCCCTCATTGTCAGCACTAACAAGGGAAGAAGGTGCCTGAACAGCAGCTCCACCAGAAGCCTGCAGACAGCCTCGGTGAGGAACTCATCAGTCAAGTCCCTTATTCATCAGGCAGTTAACGAGGCTCCCCCCTCATAGCAAAGGGCCCCTTAACTCCAAATTCATTTTCCACAGAGATGAGAAAGAATCAGACATAAACTATAAACGAAATCAAGTATCTTTATTTTTAGATTTAAATATAAAAAGTAAAGAATAAAAGCAGTAAAAATTACACTTTAAGTGAATAAATTACTATATATTTTGACACTTATAAAACAGAGGAGGAGGATGGAAGCCACATAAATTACTGCAAGTGAGCAGCCCTTGACTATATGGGTACCACCCAAATTCTCCAGTCAACTCCACTGCTAGACTCGGCTGCAGATACCATCTGGGAACCAGAGCTGCTCTCTCCTTCACACCAGGAGGAGCCTTCCTTGTCACCGGGGCACGGAGAGAACCAAAGTCTGTGCCTTCAAGCACCTCTTCTGCCAGGCTCCAAGTAGAAGGTTCAGCCTGGGTTGTGTTCTTCATCTTCTCCTGCAGGTTAATGGTGTTAAAATGAAGCAAAGGAAGTGCCTAGAAGTTGGGCACCTCCCCTTTCTGCAGTTGTTTCATTTTCTTCTCCTTCTGTAAGTGAATTTTTTGAATCAAAAGAGAAAGGGCCTATTTCCATAGTTCTCCTCACCGGGATTTTGGGCTTATCCCAGGGACGGCTGAGCCTGGTGGGCTGCCGTCTATGGGGTTGCACAGAGTTGGACACAACTGAAGAGACTTAGCAGCAGCAGCAGCAGCAGTGAGGCAGTTGTTAAGTTCTTATCACTACTGGCTGTTCCTCATCTTCGTCTTCTTGGGTGGGTTTTGGGGTTCTCTTCTTCTGAACAAAGGCAGGTGACCTGGGGTCAATGAGTAGAATTTCTTTCTTTTCAGCAACACCCACAACATCTAAGAAGCTACAAGAAAGGCAAGGCTCCGCATGAAATTTAAAGTGTTTATCCTCCTATGTCTTCTTTGCTTCTCATTGTTTGATTCTTTTCTCTGTTTCAAAATCAAAGCCAATAGGGATGGTGGGTGGCTTCTCTGGCAGCTTCTTAGACAAAATGGACCCACCAAGAATCCCGAAATCCAGTTTCTGTGCTTTAAATTTGCAGAGGCTTTGGGACTTCCCTGAGCATCCAGGGTTTAAGAATCCACCTTGTAATGCAGGGGTCAGGTTCGATGCCTGGTCTGGGAACTAAGATCCCACAGGCCTCAGAGCAACTAGCCTGTGAGCCGCGACTAGAGAGTCCGTGCATCTCAATCAAAGACTTTGTGGGATGCAATGACGATCCCGAGTGTCACAACTAAGGCCTGACAGAGACAAATAAATAAATAAATATGTAAAAATATTGTAGAGTCTTGCTTCTACAGGATTACATTTCTTGGACTTTCCATTTGTTTCCAACACCTCCACCACATCTTGCTGCATTTTTATTCTCTTCTCTGACTTGCTTCTCAGTACTTTTTAGGTTCTTCTGTACATGGGAAAAAGAACCTGAAATGGAATAGATATGCGTTTATGCATGGCTGAATTAAGTTCCTGTACACCTGATACAAACACAGCATTGGCCATCAACGCTATTCCAATATAAGATCAAAATGAAATTACAGAGAAAGTAAAAGAAAAAAGAAAGGGGTATGAAGAAATGCTGCCACCCTGTGGCCGTTTTCATAACAACAACGTTAAAAGCTGTGCTGATGGTCACAATATTCAGAAGGCCTATGGGACTGAGTAAACAACTGCCCTCAAAAAATGTTCTAGGAGTGTTCATCGAAAAACAGGGCAGACATTCAAGAAGTCAGCTCCAAGAGGTTTCACTCATACCCTTTAAAAAAAATCACAGGAAATGTTGCCAACCTTGCTAAATATTAGAGAAATCCAAATCAAAACTACAATGAGGTATCACCTCACAATGATCAGAATGGCTACCATCAAACATTCTACAAAGAACCAAGGCTGGAGAGGGTGTGGAGAAATGAGAACCCTCCTCCATCGATGCTGGAAAGTCAACTGGGAACAGCCACTATGGAGACAGTGTGCATGCTAAATCACTTCAGTTGTGTTTGACTCTTTTTGACCCTGTGGACTGTAGCCTGCCAGGCTCCTCTGTCCATGGATTCTCCAGGCAAGAATACTGGAGTGGGTTGCCATGCCCTCCTCCAGGGGATCATCCCCACCCAGGGATCAAACCCAGGTCTCCTGCACTGCAGGCAGATTCTTTACCATCTGAGCCAGCAGGGAAGCCTGAACATGTCTGTTCCAATAGATTAAGGCTTCCCCAACTGTAGTTTGAAGAGACATTGCTCTGGAAAACTCCCTGATGTTCTCCATACTTCTTCAAGAAATATACCTTTCCTTCCAATGAGCTTTGGCTGAGTTGTATCTTCTGGTTCAACAACCCCTGAGAGGCAAACCCACTTTTCTGGTAACATCTCTCCATCCAGACTCCCAACCAGCACTCCTGGCCCCCCTTGATAATAATTCTAGTCAGTTGTCTTGCTTCCAATACATGGAAATCATGTTATTTTTCTGCAAGCAAAGCTAAGTAAGGGCCAGAAACAGTGTCCCCATGTTATTTTGTGAAGCCAGTAGGTGTCAAACTCTCTTCTGTGGATCCATCATCCTCCAATTCAATGCCTCCTTTTATGGAAAACACTGGTAGGGCTTTGAGGTTTTATTTATGGCTTATTTCTGAAGCCTTTTAATACCTACATTGTGCTTAGTCGCTCAGTCATGTCCCACTCTTTGCAATTCCATGAACTGTAGCCTGCCAGGATCCTCTGTCCATGGGGATTCTCCAGGCAAGAATACTGGAGTGGGTTGCCATGCCTTCCTCCAGGGGATCTTCCCAACCCAAGGATCGAACCCAGGTCTCCCATACTGCAGGAGGATTTTTTACCGTCTGAGCTACCAGGGAAGCCTACACCTATATTAAATATACAGATTATTCATCAGTACCATTTCTACTTTGAGGTTAAAAATCCTCCAAGTTTTTCCTAATATACTTATTATTCCATGTGTTGCATTTAAATCTTTGACTATATGTTATTTATCTTGTGTCTCATCTGAATTTAATTACACAATTTTCTCCTGAATAACGCAGTACTCATCACGTACAGTTCTTGCCAAAACTGTATTTGACAAAGTAAGGCACAGGTGAGCCAGGGAGGAAGTTCGAGGGCAGGACTTCAAGTCTGGTGGAGGCGAGAGTCTAGTTCAGGGAACTGGAAGGAAACACCCTGCCTGAGGACCCACGGCCGACTTCAGGCTCCAAGACTAAGACTCCGCGCCCGCAAACAGAAAATTGTCAAGATGCGCCTGCGCCTGGAGGCCTCCTGACAGACGCGCGAGACGCAGAGCAGCCAATCCCCGAGCGGTGGGGCGGGACCTTCTGCGAGCTCCACACTCTCCCTATTGGCCGGGCTGCTTCGGTCGCAACGCCGATTGGAGGCTTGTGCCTGACAGGCCTGTATAAGCCGGCTGCTCGCCTTTCGCTTATCCTCATCCTGGGAGGACTGGACGAGGCTCGACTGGAGGCCGCCCAGCTCCGAGCGCGCACCCGACCAGGGTGGGCAGCGCTGCAGGACAGAGGGAAAAGCGCCCTGTGAAACCCTCGTAAACTCTTAGCCTGGCGTCTTCCAATTCCAGGCTGGGAAACCCCAAATCCCGTCAACTTTGAGAAACCCGGGTCCTACCTGAAGGGAGCTCGCGTCTCGTCAGCTTAGGGACTACAAGTCCCTTCACCCACAGAAACACCAAATCCCCTAGTGCTGCGACCCCCAAATACCTAGAGGAACCCCAATTCCCCTCAGCCTGAGGCACCCTAAAAACAGCACCTGCAGAGACACCAAATTTCCTTAACCTCAGAGACCCTGAATACTTCAGCCTGGGAACTCAATCCTGTCATGCTCAAGACCCCAACTGTCCTGCATATTGGACACCTAAAGCCCCTTAATGAGAGATCCCATATTTCCTCAGCCTCAAAGATCCCAAGTTCTCTCACCCTGTGCATTCTACATCAGCCAAAAGACTATCCCCCCCATCCCTTCCTTCTGAGGAACCCCAGTTCCTTCAGCCGGTGTGACCCAGATCTTCTGAAGCCAAGCAATTTGTCCCTTAGATGTAGAACCCATGTTGTGCCCAGATTTTCCCAGAGTACCCAGGCGGAGATCCCCAAAATGCTTTTTGGAGAAATATTCCTTCTCCGGCACTGGAACAGAGCCCTGATTTCAACCTGACCCCAGTCTAGCAGTTAGGGGCTTCCAGGTCTCCTCAGGACTCCCTCCGTCACCCACAGACACAACACTCCCAATGCCTTTCCTGAGAGGGGCTACATTGTAGGGGAATCAAAGAAACCAAATCTAGTTCACATTAGGCTGGTCTGCCATAGCTGGTTAGGATCCCTCCATCCCACCAATAACCCCACCCCTTCCTGCCCTGGACACTCCACCCAAGGAAGACAGAGTTGCCTCTGGACAGTGGTCTAGGCTATCTCAGCATCTTCTTCCCCAGGTAACCTTGGCCTTGAGGCAGTGCCATGGCCATGAGCCCCAACAGGTCCCCAGAGGAGAGCACTGAGGGAGATCCTGGGAGAACAGAGTGGAAGCCCATGGTGAGAGGCAGAGTGGCAAAGCTGGACTCTAAGCCAGCACTATAGGAAGGACACGGAGGTGGTCCCTGAAGGACCACAGACTGCTTGCCTGTGCCACTGAGTAAACTCTGTGAACATACACAGGATGGGAGTGCCTGGTCCTGTCTGAGACGGTAGGATGGAGTAGGGTGAACAGGACACTAGCATCGTCAATTGCTCCGTGTCCAGGGAGAGTTAGGAGGCTCAGTGTTTGCTCAGTTAAGCAGGACACAGTCAGGAAGGAAATTATTCATCCCTGTCTCACAGAGACCATCCACTAGCTTCACGCTACTCCCTGCACCCAAAGTGGAGGAAAAGGCCCAGCTCTAAACTCTGACTTATATTAGTAAGTCACTGATGAACTTTATTATTTTTCTTAGGCCAAAAATGCTTTCAAAGACATTTCCATATACTTCTCCAAGGAAGAATGGGCAGAGATGAGATAATGGGGGGAAAGTCTGATATAGGAATGTGAAAAAGAACTACGAAGCTCTGATTACTGTAGGTAACAGGAAGTGCTGGGTGCCTGTGAGCCTAGGAAACATGAAACAGGTCTTCAGCCTCAGTGTTAACTTGGCCCTCTCTTAGGTGGCTTCATCTGCTCACAGTTCCGTATTGTGTGGAGACTAAGGAGGAAATTTTTATTTCTTGCTGGGTATGCAGCTTTCTACTCCTGGGTGCCTGCCAGCGAGGGGCTCCCAAGACACCTCAAGCTGGGGTTAACGATGGGTGAGCTGGATGCCAGGGAACCCAAGACCCTGCAGCAGGTCAGTGCAGTATGGACAAGGGCTGGCCTCACTGAATGGTTAGGCCCTATCCATTCAAGACACCCTCTCTGGGCTCCAGGTAGAGGTTCTGCTGCCCTCAGTGACCACCTGGGTCTCAGGAGGTAGAAGAAAGACTAGGTTGTCTCTCCCACCTCCTGCCCAGAGACTGACAAAGGCCAGTTCCCAAAAGTCGGTGCAGGGTGAGCAGAGCAAGCTTGGGTCTCACAGGGTCCCTGTGAAGAGGGACTTACTCCTGATCAGATCCTTCCTGGCTGATTCTCTTTCTGTGTTGTCTTCATATCAAGTCTCACAAGGACAAGGCAGTCCAGGTGTTCACAGCATCACTGGCCCAGGTACCAACAAGACGCTCCTTATGGTGTGTTTATTATGGGCAGGGAGATAGGGTGGCTGGTGTGACACTCCCCTGGACAAGAGAAGAGAACCCATAGGTTGTGTCTCTTCTACCTCCCGAGATCCAGGTGAGCACTGGGGGCAGCAGCACCTGGGGTCTGGAGAAGGTGTCCTGAATGGACAGGGCCTAACTGTCCAGCGTGGCTTCAGGGGCTACTGGCAAGAGGGTACTAACCCCTTTTCTAAAAATTTCAGACAACCATTGAGTTCTTTTTGGTTTTTGGCTTCAGGTCTTTTTGATATGGTCCATTTTTAGAGTCCTTATTGAATTTGTTACATATTGCTTCCATTTTATGTTTTGATTTTTTGACTGCAAGGCCTGTGGGATTATTACCAAGTCCAAACTCGCTTTGCTTGCCGCACAACAGGTCAATAAATCAGAGGTGAGGTGCTGAGGCATGGAATATTACTTTACTTAGAAAGACAGCAGACCAAGAAGATAGCAGACTAATATCTTAAAGAAACCACCTTGTTGGGGTCTGGATGCCTGTGTCTTTTATAGGACACAGAGCTGGGGAGGCAAGGAAATAAAGTAAAAAGGCCATTAATCTGGCAAATATCTCTGGAATGGCCAGCCTCAGGAGGAGATGTGTCGTTTTCTTCCTTCCTGTGCCCATCCACAGGTGGACAGGTCCTGAACAAAAGCAGAGGGCAGGGTTTCCTGAGGTAGGCCATTAGGTATGGACAGTATCCTTGTAGTAAACAAACCAACAGTAAGCAAAGCTTAAAGTAAAAGATTTAATTTTTTAAAAACAATTTTAGGACTTAAAAAAATTTTTTTTTAATTAAAAAAAAAAAAATTTAAAACATGGAGTCAGATTTCGTTCTTCCTTGTAACAATTCCCCACTGTCAGTGTCCATTCCACAATCTTATGGAAAAAGGGGTGATGATTGTTCTAATTACTCCATCAGTTACATCTTTGGGGGAGTGTCCACCATTGGTGCCAGTGTTCTGAATGTTGAGATTTGTCTTCTGTTGTTCTTTGGAAAGTGTCTACGTCATATGTGTAGACATAAAAATATTTATAACCTAGGTGTTGAGAGTTAAGTTTTATTCAGTGAGAATCTTTTAGGACTTCAAAACTGGAGGCAGCATCTAAAGGTAAGGAATTTAGCACTTTTCTATGTATGGGAAGATGCAAGAGTCATCTCATTGAAATTATTCCTTTTGATACACACTTCACCATCTGGGGCCAGTATCCTGGCTACTCCCTGAGTTTCCTCTGTGCTCACGGTGGAGACTGGCTGCAGTCTGATAGCTGCTAGAGAGCAGGTATTCTTCTCCTTCCCGAAATTCCTCAGGTCTCACTGTGGGGAGTGGCTGCAGTCTGATGGCTGCTAGAAAGTAGGAGGGGGAACCTGGGTCCCCATTGTGATCATCTCAGCAGAGAGAGCAAGCTTGTCCTGTGACTCCAGACAATCTTCCAACATTCAGGGTTCAGCATTCAGCCTGCAGGATCCAGAGCTACCAGCTCAGCCACCATGCTCTGCACTTAGTTGCTTCAGTTCAGTTCAGTCGCTCAGTCGTGTCCGACTCTTTGCGACCCCATGAATCGCAGCACGCCAGGCCTCCCTGTCCATCACCGACTCCTGGAGTTCACTCAGACTCACGTCCATCGAGTCCGTGATGCCATCCAGCCATCTCATCCTCTGTCATCCCCTTCTCCTCCTGCCCCCAATCTCTCCCAGCAGCAGAGTCTTTTCCAATGAGTCAACTCTTTGTATGAGGTGGCCAAAGTACTGGAGTTTCAGCTTTAGCATCATTCCTTCCAAAGAAATCCCAGGGTTGATCTCCTTCAGAATGGACTAGTTGGATCTCCTTGCAGTCCAAGGGACTCTCAAGAGTCTTCTCCAACACCACAGTTCAAAAGCATCAATTCTTCGGCGCTCAGCCTTCTTCACAGTCCAACTCTCACATCCATACATGACCACAGGAAAAACCATAGCCTTAACTAGACGGACCTTAGTCGGCAAAGCAATGTCTCTGCTTTTCAATATACTATCTAGGTTGGTCATAACTTTCCTTCCAAGGAGTAAGCGTCTTTTAATTTCATGGCTGCAATCACCATCTGCAGTGGTTTTGGAGCCCCCCAAAATAAAGTCTGACACTGTTTCCACTGTTTCCCCATCTATTTCCCATGAAGTGATGGGACCAGATGCCATGATCTTTGTTTTCTGAATGTTGAGCTTTAAGCCAACTTTTTCACTCTCCTCCTTCACTTTCATCAAGAGGCTTTTTAGTTCCTCTTCACTTTCTGCCATAAGGGTGGTGTCATCTGCATATCTAAGGTTATTGATATTTCTCCCGGCAATCTTGATTCCAGCTTGTGCTTCTTCCAGCCCAGTGTTTCTCATGATGTTCTCTGCATAGAAGTTAAATAAGCAGGGTGACAATATACAGCCTTGACGTACTCCTTTTCCTATTTGGAACCAGTCTGTTGTTCCATGTCCAGTTCTAACTGTTGCTTCCTGACCTGCATACAGATTTCTCAGGAGGAAGGTCAGGTGGTGTGGTATTCCCATCTCTTTCAGGATTTTCCACAGTTTGTTGTGATCCACACAGTCAAAGGATTTGGCATAGTCAATAAAGCAGAAATAGATGTTTTATTGGAACTCTCTTGCTTTTTCCATGATCCAGCGGATGTTGGCAATTTGATCTCTGGTTCCTCTGCCTTTTCTAAAACCAGCTTGAACATCAGGAAGTTCACGGTTCACATATTGCTGAAGCCTGGCTTGGAGAATTTTGAGCATTACTTTACTAGCGTGTGAGATGAGTGCAATTATGTGGTAGTTTGAGCATTCTTTGGCATTGCCTTTCTTTGGGATTGGAATGAAAACTGACCTTTTCCAGTCCTGTGGCCACTGCTGAGTTTTCCCAATTTGCTGGCCTATTGAGTGCAGCACTTTCACAGCATCATCTTTCAGGATTTGAAACAGCTCAACTGGAATTTCATCACCTCCACTAGCTTTGTTCATAGTGATGCTTTCTAAGGCCCACTTGACTTCACATTCCAAGATGTCTGGCTCTAGATTAGTGATCACACTATCATGATTATCTGGGTCATGAAGATCTTTGTTCTTCTGTGTATTCTTGCCACCTCTTCTTAATATCTTCTGCTTCTGTTAGGTCCATACCTTTATCGAGCCCATCTTTGCATGAAATGTTCCCTTGGTATCTCTAATTTTCTTGACGAGATCTCTAGTCTTTCCCATTCTGTTGTTTTCCTCTATTTCTTTGCATTGATCACTGAAGAAAGCTTTCTTATCTCTTCTTGCTATTCTCTGGAACTCTGCATTCAGATGCTTATATCTTTTCTTTTCTCCTTTGCTTTTCGCCTCTCTTCTTTTCTCAGCTATTTGTAAGGCCTCCCCAGACAGCCATTTTGCTTTTTTGCATTTCTTTTCCATGGGGATGGTCTTGATCCCTGTCTCCTGTACAATGTCACGAACCTCATTCCATAGTTCATAAGGCACTCTATCTATCAGATCTAGGCCCTTAAATCTATTTCTCACTTCCACTCTATAATCATAAGGGATTTGATTTAGGTCATACCTAAATGGTCTAGTGGTTTTCCCTACTTTCTTCAATTTGAGTCTGAATTTGGTAATAAGGAGTTCATGATCTGAGTTGCTATGTAGCCCTAAAACCTACACTGCGGGAGGCCTTCTAAGTGTGGCGCCCTGTCAAGAAAACTCTTGGTCACACACTCCAAGCCTGACCGAGGCCCAGCTTTTCTGAGAGGGCCTCACTGGGGACCCAGGTTCCCCTCCTTCTCTCCCACATTCCATCCTGAGTGGGGAGAAGGAAGGGGCTGGGGGCACAGTGCAAGTAGGGCAGAAGTTCTCCCATAGCCCTTTCTGGTCCACCCCTGGGAACGCAGTCTTGTGTCGCGTCCAGTGGCAGGGGACATGTGTCCCCGGCTCAAACACTCTCTCTAGGGGATGTGAGCCATGAGCACTAACACAGGAAACCCTGAATGACCTGCTTAGGCTGGAAGACTAGTTCCTGGGATGTGAGATGAAGTCAGAAAGCGGCTTCTCACTGGGACTGGCCTTCTCTAGACCTAGCTTGTAGGCAGCAAGAGTGGGAAAGGGGCCCCTAGTTGGAGCAGCCACACAGTGCCTCTTGACAGCCCCATGGAGACTGTGTGGCCAGAGTAACCACGAGCCTGCATTCACACAACAGATGGCCTCTGGGAGGTCCATGACAGACCAGAGTGACCACAAGCCCGCATTCACCCAGCAGACGGCCTCTGAGAGGTCTGTGACAGACCAGAGTCACCATGAGCCCGCATTCACAAAGCGGACGCCCTCTGAGAGGTCTGTCCAGAGTCACCATGAGCCCGCATTCACCCAGCGGACAGCCTCTGAGAGGTCTGGCAAGCCCACATGCACCCAACAGATGGCCTCTGAGAGGCTGAGAGGTCTATGACGGGCCAGAGTGACCACAAGCCCACATGCACCCAACAGATGGCCTCTGAGAGGTCTTGGACAGGCCAGAGTGATGAGCATTCATTTGACGACCTCTGAGAGGTCTGTGACAGACCAGAATGACCAAGAGCCTGCATTCGCCCAGTGGACAGCCTCTGAGAGGTCTGGCAAACCCGTATTCACCCAGCAGATGGCCTCTGAGAGATCTGTGACAGGAAGCCCACCGTTAGACAATGGAAGGTCTTAGTGACACATGGCAACACCACCAGGGAAAATATGAAGACTCTGGGAAACTAAAGTATGAATATCAAAGAAAATCTTACTGCACTGACGGTTCCTCTTGAGATGAGCAGGGGCAGCTCCAGGACTGCAAAGGCTTTTGTGGTTTCAAGCAGTAGAGACCCTGGTCCAGAGTGCTGGGACTGGGGGGAAGCTGGGGAGGCAGCATCTCACAGCAAGGGGGCCCTTCTGGGATTGTGGGGCTGCCACTATCCACTATCTGGGGTCACCCACAGACCAGGGTCGTCCACTGGCAGCCCCGCCCCTGCTGTGTCCCTCCTGCTCATAGGCCCTCCTCCCTGAGGCTGCCCCCATCCCTGCTCAGCTGCTGGTTGTCCTTTCATGCTCCCAACTCCTGCCCCTGAAAACAGGAATGACTGGCCATTCCAGGGCCAACCTCTCCCTGCAGGGGTGCTGTCCCACTCTCAAACTCATGCCCCCCCTCCAACCACGGTGTCTCAGGAAGCTTCTGTTGGTGCCATGTCCACAAACCCAGAGTCTCTGACCAACACCTAGGACTGAAAAGTACCAGGTGTTTCACAGGAAAGGAAGCTGGGAGAGGGTGTTCTCCTTCCTCTCCGACCTGCAACCACCAATGCTGCCTCTTCTGCCCTCATGCTGCTCAGCGAGCAGATGAGCTGTGTTCTGATCACACACGTGAGGCCTTGTGCTGCTCAGTAGGCAGACGAGCTGTGTTCTGATCACACCCATGAGGCCAAGGCCATCTCAGGACCCATCAGAGGACCAGCTGCCTCCTCTGCCCCCATGCTGCTCAACAGGCAGACGAGCAGTGTTCTGATCACTCACATGAGACCCTGTGCTGCTCAGCAGGCAGACAAGCTGTGTTCTGATCACCCACGTGAGGCCAAGACCATCTCAGGCCATCAGTGGACCAAACAGAAGAGGCTCAGTTCTAACAACCAGGACACATGCCCCTAACCCGTCAGGCCAGCCCCAACCAAGCACTTCTCCCCCTCTGGTTTGTATGCTCGGCCCAGCTCCAGCCCCGTGGCCAGTGTCCAGATAAGACTCCCCTAACAAGGGCGGGGAGAAGGGAGCAGTGCATGATGGAAAGGTGGGAGTGTGGAGCATCACCCTCCCCTTCAGCACTTAACAGTTTCCCAGTCCCTGAAGTTAATCACATCAAGGGGAACCTGTTCCCCGATAGTGACAATCACATTGAAAGGATGCCCTAAAGACTTTTGGAAGAGTAAGCAAACCATGTGGAAACTATTAAAATACTTTGGTGAAGTATTTGAACTGGAACTTGTATCATTTGATATCATTTTATCATCTCCATCATGAGCAGACTAAAAAGGGATACATTTGATTTTAGATTTTATGCTAGTTTGCTTTGTCACACTGGCTGAGACTACCGACTCCCCTCCCCTTTGTCCCCACAGGAACCTCTGCGATGTGAGTCTCAGCGTTGGACATGGGTGGCAGTAAAGAAGCCGACAGCACAGACAGCTCGGCCGTCGCCAACACCCTCAGCCAAGACCCCTCAGCGCCAAGTCACATCAGCTAGCACGTGGAGACCACCAGCACACCCACTGCCGGATGGACCCACAAGTCAGGGGGTCAGCAGGGGGCCACCAGTGAAGCCACCGAATCGACACTTGTCCCACCTGGTGAGGGACAGACATAGCAGCCAACGAGAACAGGCAAGAGCAATGAAGACATAAACAAAAGGCACGACACTGTAACAACCCCCAGAAGACAGCACAGGCAAAACATTCTCTGACATAAATCACACCAGTGGTTTCTTTGGTCAGTCTCCCAAGGCAACAGAAATAAAAACAAAAATAAACAAAGGGGGCCTAATCAAACTTACAAGCTTTGGCACAGCAGAGGAAACCATAAATAAGATGAAAAAGACAACCTACAGAATGGGACAAAATATTTCCAAATAATGTGACCAACAAGGACTTAATTTCCAAAACATACAAACAGCTCATACAACTCAAAAAAAGAAAAAGCCAAACAACCCAATTGAAAAAAGGGCAGAAGAACTAAACAGACATATCTCCAAACAAGAAATACACAGGCATCAACAGCATTGACCCTCTGGCTTTTGGCCCGACTGCAAAGTCCAGCTGAGGCCAGTGCACATTCCACGACCTGTGCTCTAGGGGGGCCCTTGTGTCACTGGTAAGCAGCAGTGTCCCGATGCAGCCCAGTGGGACTCAGCCTGGTGGACTGCTAGAATCAGCGGGGACACCCCGACCCATCAGTGCTCCCAGGCCTGGACGAGGCAGTGACCTGAACGGGCAGACGGGTGCAGAGAGCAGAGTCCACAGCATGGACAAGGTCCAGCTGTCCCCAGGCAGGGAAGGGGCTTCCCTGGCTTAAGCATAAAGAAGCTCCAGGCGCAGGTGGTGGGAACAGACTCAGAGCCATTTAAGACATGCAGAGCAGGACACACAGGTGAGCGAAGGCCAGAGCGAGTTTACCATAAAAGACAGTGTCTGGGGGAACAGATAGGCTTGGGTGGAGCTGAGCCCTATGGGGGCTGGGAGGTTGGGCTTAGAAACCCTGTATGCCTCTCTCTGCCTCCTAATCTACTTAACCCCCACTCTGAAGCCTGACGCTGTCTGTCCTGTGCATCTACACACTCAGACTGTCCATTCATTCAAAGGATATTTGTTTAGCACCTGCCTCTGGCCAGGTCATGTTCCAGGCACAGGAATAGCTGTCAGGAGACAGATACTAACCCCAGTCCTTGGGGAGCAGAAATTCTACCAGGGGCCAAACGCACCCTTCCTGTGGCCACTGGCCCTGGCCTCGCCATCCCCAGCCCATCGGCCGGCCCTCCTGAAACTCCAGCCCGCAGCCGCAGTTCTATCTGAGCATCTCCCGTCCTCCGAGAAGGCGACTCTCTGAACTCACAGCCCGTCAGCCTCTGGCACCCCATGCCCTGTGTCCTTCTCAGCATGCACCGCCATCTGAAATGGCCTCCCCAACACCTGCATCACCTCAGTGTACCTGACAATGTTATGTCCTTGGTGAAGGAAGGTCCCAGCTGCCTTCACACCCTTTCTGTTGAGTTCCCACCACAAATACCTGTCACGGCGGCCTGGAAGGACTCTAGACAGGTGTGAAGCAGGGGCTCAGAGGGGCCTGAGAGGCTGCACCCACCTGGGCCACTCCAGTGGTCAGGGTAGGACAGGGACCTCCCAGCACCGGCTCGGACCCGGACAGCAGGCAGACCAGCTTCCTTCTCCCTGGGACCACAGTGGCGAGAGTTTCTTGTCACTGTTCACGGTCACGACTGCCAGGGAAGGACTGTCAGTTCCATGGTACTGAGCACCCTATGTGTTGTTACATGTGCTACCTGCATGATCTCAACCTCCTCAGGCAGAATGCTTCGGGCTACATGCTTGGAACAATCAAAAGGAGTGGTTTAAGGTCACTCAAGAAAACACAGTTCAGTTCAGTTCAGTCGCTCAGTTGTGTCCGACTCTGCGACCCCATGAATCGCAGCACGCCAGGCCTCCCTACCCATCACCAACTCCCGGAGTTCACTCAGATTCGCGTCCATCGAGTCAGTGATGCCATCCAGCCATCTCAACCTCGGTCGTCCCCTTCTTCTCCTGCCCCCAATCCCTCCCAGCATCAAAGTCTTTTCCAATGAGTCAGCTCTTCGCATGAGGTGGCCAAAGTACTGGAGTTTCAGCTTTAGCATCATTCCTTCCAAAGAAATCCCAGGGCTGATCTTCAGAATGGACTGGTTGGATCTCCTTGTAGTCCAAGGGACTCTCAAGAGTCTTCTCCAACACCACAGTTCAAAAGCATCAATTCTTCAGCGCTCAGCCTTCTTCACAGTCCAACTCTCACATCCATACACAGTCCAGACACAAAAGGCCCCACGCACCTGCCAGGAGGCCTAGAGGCAACATCAGAAAGGGAGTTGCCTGTCTCCTCCTTGTGATCTCATGTCTTCCTTAGCACAAGTTGTGCCTCCTGGTGCTGGGGAGCTGCTGCACCTCCAGCATCACATCACACAGTCAGAAAAGGGAGTGGGAGGAGAAGGGCAGGCCCACCAGCAGAGCTGCACTTTGCTCCCAGGAGCCTTAAGGTGCTGTGTGGTAGCTACCGCTTAGGGGTCACATGGTGAACGTGGCATGGCTGGCCCTGGCACTATTAGGCTGGACCCCAGGCTTGCTCTTAGTCAATCTGCTGCCCTCTCAGGTTCCAGGTGAAGCCTGCAGGCTGGGCAGGGGCCCTGGTGGGGCCACAGAAGCAGCTGTGGCAATGCCCTGCCCTGCCCAGCGCTCTCCCAGGACTAGGTTCTCTCTTGGGCAGAGAAGGCATCAGGGCTCTAAACAGAGGGGGTGACAGGGCAGCCAAAAAAAGTTTGATTGTTGTTTTTGTTAGCTTGCTTCTGACATTTGAGACTGTACGTGTGCAAGGAAAGGTTACAGAGTGAAAATGATCAGCCCATGGACACTGCTCATCCCTGACATGGTCCTGGCATCCCTCGCCTGTGTCCCACACCAGAAAGTTTTCCAGCACACAGCCCCTTTGCACGTCAGCTTTGTCCTCTGCGACACGGAGACTCTGACAGCTGCACCCTGAGCCTGTGACGGTGAAGACGGGAACGAACCCTCATAATGGAGTGAAAGCTGCTGCAGATTCAAACATGAGGCTAAAGCTGCCTCTCCCCCTAGTCACCAGCCACTTCTCACCACTCACCTCACACACCAACACTGCACTGGGCTCACTCTCTGTACTGGGCATACTCTCTGTACTGGGCTCATTCTCTGTACTTGGCTGGACTGGGCTCACTCTCTGGACCGGGCTCACTCTATGGACTGGGTTCATTCTCTGCACTGGGCTGTACTGGGCTCACTCTGTACCAGGCTCACTATCTGTACTCAGTTCATTCTCTGTACTGGGCTCACTCTCTGCACTGGGCTCACTCTCTGCACTGGGCTCACTCTCTGTACTGGGCTGTTCTGGGCTCACTCTATGGATTGGGCTGGACTTGGCTCACTCTATGGACTGGGCTGGACTGGGCTCACTCTCTGTACTGGGTTCATTCTCTGTACTGGGCTGGACTGGGCTCACTCTCTGGACTGGGCTGTACCGGACTCACTCTCTGGACAGGGCCGCACAGCTGCCAGTGTGCAGAGGAGTTCATTGATTTAATTATCCCTCATGGGGGAAGTAAGCTTGTTTCTGGTCCCATCCCCATAGCAGTTTGCCTAAACAGATGTGTGTGTCTCTGTGGGGTCACCTCCTAAAACCATAAGCCCTGCCAAACCTCATCATATTTACGTCTCAAACACACACTTCCTGATTATCTCCAAAGCAGTTGTAACCAATGCACAAACTTTGGCAGAGGTCTCTTTCCCCACCTCAGAGGGGCTTGATCCTTAAAGCTCAAACTGAGGTCGCTCACTATCGGATCATTAGAACATGCAGTTTAGCGAGAAGAAAAACGACCCCACACCCAGAGCAACACAACTCGTCAGACAATGTCACGCAGACTGTAAATACAGAATGCCATTATTTTTATGTTATATAAAATCTGTTCGTGCGCACATCACATGATATTGTAGTACAACGACGGGTTTCACGCCTGTGTGCTCAGACTTGTCTCTTCCTTCATTTCTGCACAGCCCTCACCCTACGCTGTCAGTGTGCCAGGTCCCTGCACCTTGGGGGTCGAGGGTCAGAGCAGGTAGGAGGGGGTAAAACGCAACCACAAGGGTGTCACCCCACACTGTCACTCTCAACCCGGGGGTCGGTCCTGCCTGAGGAACCTCCACGCGGCCTGTCGGGGCTTCCAGCAGATCCTGACCGTCCAAGAAAGGAAAAGAAACGGCACTGGTGTAGGGCCCTGGGGGTGACTGGGTTCACTGCTCCGCTTCCAGCAGCCGGCGCGGACCCCAGCTGGAGCGCCGCCCCGCCTTTCCCCCACCGCCCCCTGCCCGCGCTGCGCCCCTCCCCGTCCGGTCCCGCCCAGCACTCCACCCCCACATCCGAGCCCCGCCCCTCGTACCCCACCCCTACTCCCAACCCTACGCTGCAGGGCCCCTCCACTTCCGGCCGGAGGAGCTCCGTAGGTCTGCGCACTGCATTCGCTCTGTTGGCCCCCGCAACCACCACCCAGAAGACCCCTAGGACCCTCTGGCTGGGCACCTTCCACTCCTCCCTGGATTGGCCGGACACGTGGGAGGTGCTAGGGCAGGGCTTCCCAGGGAGGTTCTGGGGGTGGCGGTGTGGTGTGACGGCTGGCCTCCTCGCCAGTCCCCAGGTCGGCGGCATGAGCTCTGGGGCAGCCCAGAGGCTGCAGACACTCCAGCGACACGTGGGCTTCCAGGAGGTAGGGGGACAGACCTGGTCCGGAGCCCCTGACCTCTCCTCCACCTGGGGCTAAGTTCTGAGGTGGCCCGCAGATCAGGGGACAGAGCTGGATTCAGAGAGAAGCCCCTGAGGCCACCCAGGCCCTGACGAGGTTCAAGGTGGCCAGGGTGCTCTGGGCGTAGAGACCCCTTCGGTGCTGGGAGGAAGGGGAAGGGTCAGCATTGTGTATGGCAATATGTTACCCAATGCCACTCCCACCCCCAGCACCCCCCTCACCCAACCCCGCCCAGGGCAGTTTGGGACTTTGATCAGGGGGCTGTTTACTCCAAGGCACTGCCTCCTACCAAGGGGTGTGGACACAACGTCTGCCCCACAAGTGCATCCCTGCCCCTCTTGTGGCCTAGGGCAGAGGCATGGAGCCAGGCAGCAGCCCGCTGACCACACACGTGCTGGACACTGCCTCAGGGCTCCCGGCCCAAGGCCTCTACCTCCGTCTGTCCAGGCTCAAGGACTGTGGCCAGCAGTGGACCGAGCTGAAGAAAAGGTAGGAGGGTGGTCTGGGGCAGGGCTCAATCCAGAACACCCCCCACCTCACCCACCCCCCCCTGCAAGGGGCCCTGCACCAGGGCAAAGGGTGTGGGCACAGCTGGCAAGTGGCAGGGCTGACCCGGCCGGACGGTCTCCCTGCAGACTCTCAGAGCCTCTGTTTCAACAGGCTGAGTAGTCCTGGTCGTGCTACAGCCTTGCTGGCAGAGCTCACACCGAGTGCCCACTGCGCTGGGACAGGGCTCTGTCTCTCCTTGCCCACCGGCCAGTTGAGGCCTGAGGAGGGATTGGAGAGGCCTGGTTGTCACTCTGACTGGCGGTGACCTGTGCTGGGCAGCTCTTGAGCACTGGACATTTGTTAGGTTCTCACTGTACCCTGTGTACAGACCCTGCAGGAAACCCTTCCACACATGAGGAGATGGAAGGTGAGCCAGGAGGCCCCTGCCCCTGGTGGACCTCAAAGGCTTGGGGCCTGAGGCTATGGAGCCCTTCATGAAAGGGGGTCCAGGTCAAATCTGAGCGTGGAGGAGCACATGGAGCCACACAGAGCCACTCCCAACCCCCTAAACTGGGCTGGTAAGTGCTGCTGATGCTGATCACAGCACGGACACTTGAGAGCATGGCCTCCTGGTGAGCAGAGGCCCTCAGAGCCTCCGGCACTGCAGCTGGAAACACGCGGATGGCAGCCTGGACACAGTCACTCACCCAGAAAGCGCAATGTAGTGAACAGCAAGTACTTGGTTTTTACACGTCCCTGGTGGTGATAGCAGTGAAGAACCTGGCTGCCAATGCAGACTTCAGAGACATGGGTTTGATCCCTGGGTTGGGAGGATCCCCTGGAGGAGGGTATGGCTACCCACTCCAGTATTCTTGCCTGTGAAATCCCATGGACAGAGGAGCCTGATGGGCTACAGTCCAAGGGTCACAGAGAGTTGGTTACGACTGAAGTGACTTAGCCCACATGCACACGTTATGAAACAGTACAGCTAGTACAACCTATTTTTTTTAATTTGTAAATAAGCACTCCTACGCCTAGAGAAAATGTGAAGTCTTTGTGCCAGACATGAAGTGGGGGGGAAGGGAAGGTTCTTTCCCTTCTCTTCTCTGGGGTTCCCTAAGGACAGTGAGGGGACATAGCCCTGGTCCTGGACGCTGCCCTGCTGCAGAGCCACCCAGGCCCTGCTCACCTAGGTCCGAGTCAGGCCACTGGCCACACGGACCCAGGAGACCCAGGCAGGGACCCCTCTGCAGCAACCCCCCTCTCCCCAGTTGCACAGATCGTGACGGCCGCTGCCCTGGGCTCCTTCCTCCAGGCCAGATGAAGGCGGGCACCTACAAGCTGTCCTTTGACACCGAGGGCTACTGGCAGAAGAGGGGCCAGGAAAGCTTCTACCCATACGTGGAGGTGAGGGCCAGACGGGTGGAGGCCTGAGATGCACTGTGACCCGCAGGCTGGTCCTGCCCCCCATCCCAATAAGCACCTGCTCTGAGCTCCTGGCCTTGACCACACCATGCCCGTGCCGCGCCACCCCACAGTCAGGCTGACTCAGCCCAGGCGGACAGAGGTTCACCCGAGCCCTTCCAGTCTCTGTCCCCTTCGCCTGACCTGTTCAGGGTGGTCCTAACCCTTGGGAACCTTCAGGCCCAGGGGCCCCTCAGACTGAGTGCTTCCCCTGGGCAGACCCCAGCCCCACCCACAGTCTTGTCTCTGCTGGGCCAGGCTGTGTGCACTCCCAGTGCCCCCTCTCCCCGCAGGTCGTTTTCACCATCACAAATGAGACCCACACGTTCCACGTGCCACTGCTGCTGAGCCCGTGGTCTTACACCACATACCGAGGGAGCTAGCAGCTGACCGGCAGCCAGCCTGTGGGCGCGGACATGGCGCCACAGCAGACCAGGCCTCCCCCAAGCAGCGGGTGGGCAAGTTCCTGATGGGCACGAGGGTCACACTTTCCCTGGGACATTCTGGCCCCATGTCGCAGGGGCAGGTGTCACTCAGGCTTCAATAAAGTTGCTGCTGACATCTGCAAGGTGGCTTCAGTCATGAGGCAAGCTTGGTGGGAGCTGCCCCGGGGGGATGAGGGGCGGGCGTGCGTACAGGGGGAGCACTGGGGAGCCTGGGGGCACCTCTCCCCACAGCCACACAAGAGGACACGCAGCACACGTGGAAACCTTCATTCTCTGACAACACATGTCTACAGAACAAATACCTGCTGTCTTTGCTGTGGGGGGACCTCACCCAGGCTGGGGCTACGTTGGGGTGCCCACAAGTCCTGCAGGGCCCTGTCCCAGCGTCTGCCCGATCACAGCGGTCTCCAGGGGCTTGAAACCCACGTTGTCCAGGGGGACTCCGAAGGCCAGGAGCTTTGCCTCATATGTGCGCAGCAAGTCATTGTGGGCCTGCAGGGACACAGCGGTGTTGTTGGGGGGGTGGGGGTAGCCGGGGTGACCCTTGCTCAGGCCACCCAGCCCCGTGGAGGACACGCCTTTTCCAGGTGCTGACTGTGCCAGGCCCAGGCCCAGGCCCACACACATTTATATAAGTTTAAAGACTTAGATTTAACTAGCTCTACTTGGGGCTTCCTGAGTCGGCAACAGCCACTTGTTAAACAGAAGGGCCCTCCAAGGAGCTGCACAAGATGGAGGCTCAATGGGCATGGAGGGGCAGGGTGCAGCCACCCTCCAACAACGGTGCCTTCCCTGAGGGAGGCGGGGGTCTTTAGCAGGTCACCTCCCTAGTGCTGACCAGAAAGCCCCAGGCTGATGGGTCAGAATCTCCACTCCTGGAGAGGCCGAGGTGGCGGTCAGTTTAGGCAGAAGCCCTGGTCGGGCTCACACAAGTGACTCCACTGGGGCGTCCTGTTGCTTTCTAACAGCCCCCGTTTGATCGGGCTGTCAGTCTGAGAGACGTGGTCTCAGCCACCACCACCTGTGGCCTCTCACCCTGTGCTGACCCTGTTCTGTCATTCCCCCTCTTAACGTCCCAGTCTTAAGGAGAGCATTTGCTCGGCAGTTAGCGGTGCAAACAGGCATGTAAAGCTTTTCAGAGCACATGACTCTCCAGGGGATGAGTAAAGTAAGCAGAACAAACCCGGGTGATTGGCCTCCATAAGACCAAACTCACCCAAGAAAGGCCCTGTGGAAGGAGGGCTGAAGTCACTGAGGCCCCACCCACGGAAGTACGGTTCCAGGTAAGCGGGTGGTGATGTTCATGCACAGACACCCCCCAGCTCAGCTGGAAGATAACCAGGGGCTTCCCTACTGAGAGAACAAGCGTGGCCCAAGTCTAAGAACTTCACCAGGTGCTACCCAGCTACTTCATGTGTGGGACCTCCAGTAACGTCCCTGATTCACGGCTGGGGAGGCTGAAGAGGGTGCACTCAGAGTTCCTGGTTCCCGCAGGCTCTCACTCAGGCTCACCATCCCTGCCTTCCTAGGAACCACACTCCCCGCCATGTCTATTGGCATCTATTCCCTTTCCCCTCCCAGAAAAGCCAAGGTCTGGGCAGTGGTGCTGGCAGGACCGATGTAGGCAGGATCTCTGTCCCCCCTACTTTTTCTCAAAGAGCACATTTCACAAGGTGGTGGTAAGGATGTGAAGAGCGGAGCATGTTACATGCTGAGAGCCTAGCCTGACTCAGGACAAAAGCTCAAAGGGACACCTTGTCCTCAGCATTATCACGACAAGATGCTGGGAGCTGAGACAGAAGGGCGAGTAAGGACCGGGCTCCAGGGTATGGGCCCCGGCCCTCCTCCTTCTCTGGGGCTCAGCCCTCCCGACAATCAGATGTGGGTTACGGAAGTTCTCCCGAGAGCCACACGCACCCAGTGCATGGCCCTAATTTTCTGCGAGTACGCATCAGGGTTGCCAGAGCACCCGGGGAGGGCCCGATGGGCAGGGAAGGCCAAGGCATTTGGTCACCACGGAGCCCAGTGCCCATGATGGCAATGCCTTCACCCGGGCTCCAAGACCCAGGGCTCGTGTCTGAGTCACACTTGTGGGGTGTCTGCTCTCTGCAGGCAGCACTGCATCTGTGTCTCCACGGGCCAAGCCCTGACAGAGCTGTGGGCTCAGCCGGGGAGCTGGGGACACTCAGTGCAGGACACAGATGGTACCAGGGTCAGGGCACTGTGCGGGAAGCCTCCATGAGTGGTTGAGAAAGGCTGGAGCCCTAACTGCCCCCACATGGAGGACGTGGACGTTAACCTGGGGGAGCAAAGAGAACCCCCCAGCAACCGCCCCAGAGGCCAGGCTAGCACCACGGTGCCAGAGCAAGGGCTGCATGGGACACCAGGCAGGCCATGCACTGGGAGGCGCCAGCAGAGGCTCGGCCACACACAGGCCCAGTGACCCAGGCGGGCACCGATGGCCTCAGACTGGGTCAGCACCCTGATCTGGGGAGTCAGCATCAAGATGGGGACTCCTGGGTGAGGGGGGGTGGGGGGCCCTCCGCACCTTGCACACCCGGGCCAGCTCATACTGCAGATCCTTGATGGCGCTGTTCTTTGATTCCAGAACGTCCTGGGGAGAGGAAGGCATCAGGGAACCACAGCCCGGCCCCACCTCAGGGACATCCACACAGGGAGGGACTGCTGTGGGAAGGCCTCAGAGTGAGACCCCAGTGTATGTCCACCCCCTAGACCCGGAGGGGACCCAACCTCGGGCCTAGCAGCCTCAGGTCAGCCAGTTGACCAGGACCCCAGAGCCAGGCCACGCCACCCTGGCAACACCAGAGACTCCTGTCCCCGTCACCTGCTCTTTCTGTGACACATCCCAGGTCAGGGAGCAGAGGTCGAGGCCCAGCTCTGAGCGGGGTCCCTGCCAGGTATGGTCAGGCCCTCTGGCCCTTGGGCACCGAGGCCTCATCTGTCCTTTCCCAGCAATGCCCGGTGCCCAGGACAGCCTGCCCCAGGGGAACACCACAGACAACTGCGGACGCTCACAGGAACAGACGCTCAGCCTGTGCTCAGGCATGCCTCCCAGGGAAACCTTCCCACCACCCGCCGCACAGGCCACCGCAGGCCTGCCTCTCGCCCGCCGTGGTCTCTTCCAACATAGCTTAGTGTCCAGGCAGATGGCGGCTGTGGCCTCGGCTAAGAGTCCAAGCTGGAGCGGGTAGTGGACTCGGGCTAGGAGGGTTAAAAGGCCAAAGAGGGGCTGGGGAGACCTTGAAGACACTGGAGCTAGAAGTCCACGGCGCTCACGGACCTGGCCACTCTGGCCAGGAAACTGCGACCGCCCCTCCCCGAGGCTGACTGAGGGTCTGCCCTGGAGGGACGGAGCCCCAAGCACAGCCCTCGAGGCCTACCTCCAGCTTGCGGGACACGAGGGTCAGAGCCGCGGGGTCCAGGTTGGAGGCTGCTAGCACCTCATTGAACTGCACCTCCTTCTTCTCCACAGCAGCAACCAGTGCCTGCACCTTGCGCTCCAGGATGAGGTTCCTGAAACCCGCCTTCTGCTGCACCTCCAGGATGGCCGTGGTGAACTTCTGGTACAGGTCGTCCCGCTCCTGCTGCACCTGTGAGGCGCGGGTACCTCGCTGGCAGGACGCCCCTCCCGCTCTGCCCAGGGCCACGCCCCCGCCTTCCCCAGCGTCTGGCCATGGGCAGGCTGGTCTGTGCCCGAGCCCCACTCTCTGCAACCAAATTAAAGGAGTACAGTGTCCACACAATGGGAGGCAGGAGAAAACACCTCTGGGAGGTGTGGCAGGAAGCCATGGGGACCCCCAGGATGAGCTGCAGAGAGACCCTCCCACCAAGAAGCCAGAGCCAGCCCTGCCCTGGGTCTGGGCAGCAGGCTCAGGAGCGCACCCCACCCCCAATCATCCCCACAGGAGATCAGGGCCTCAGACTCAGCAATGCTGGGGTGGGGGCCCTTGAGGAGGTCCCCTCCATCTGCCCCAGATCCTACAGCCAGCTGCCTGCCCACCAAGGACAACGTGCTTCCGCGTCTTCTTTTAACTGTGCACCATTTAGAAGTCAAGACTTAGCAGGGGTGTAACAGGAAAAAGTGACCCTCCTAAACCCCACTTCCCAGAGGCCACCATCTGAGCACTGGCTGGGACTCCTTCCAGAATGTTCTCCACGCCCGTAAAGAACACACAGCACTACGAGGCGCGACAAGCACTGCGCTGCAAACCTGTGGCCCCATCCTTCTGGCCACACTGCCACACCTCACATCTGCTTCCGTCCACTCCCAGGCCCTCTGCTCTTTAAAACCTGATGACCCTGGCTTTCCAGGACACTGCCTCTCTCACATACTGTGTAGACAAACGGAGGGCAAGGGGCAGAGAGTGCAGACCTACATGGCCTGAGCCTGCCTGAGCTGCCTCCTCCCGACTCATGCCCACTTTGACCAGCGGGAGCAGCATCTCCCTGTTGCCTGCAGGGCCCTCGGAGGCCCCTGTGGGGTGACTCCAGATCCAGCTGCTTGTGGGATGTTCCCGAGGAACTGGGTCCTTTCCACCGTCACAGTCTATGAGAGTGTTTCAGTGGGAAAGGTGCTAACAGCTGACACACAAGGTGCTTGCCCTCAGCCAGACCCCGGGAACCAAGCACGCGGGGGCGCTGTCTGCAGAGAAGCACGTTCAGTGAGACACACGCACCCAGTCCCATCAGTGAGGACCTGGGGTGGGGGACGGCCCCCTGGGAAACCATGGATGAGGCCACAACTCTGAACAGCCCTCAGGCAGATCGTCCACATTCTCAACACTAGCCGTCTGACCCACCAATTCCTCTGCTAGGAATCACCATTCCAAAAAAGGGTCACACACCACACAAAGATGTACCTAACAGGGTGCCTATAGCAGTAAGGACTGACAAGGGATTTTCACCAGGGGACACAGGCTACTCTGGAGAGAAACGTGGGCTGGGAGGAATAGGCCAGCATGTGCCAGGTGCCCCCACTTCTGGGAAGCAAGGCCCTACACCAGCACACTCGAGAGTTTGGAAGAACTCGGGGTGCTGTCGCCATGTGTGAGGACCAGCGTGCAGCCCCAAGGCCTTGCATTTTCACCCACAGGCTTCCTATGACACACACATAAAGGGTTAGGACTCGGAGACACACACACGGATGAAAGATGGGCCAGCCCAAGGGGAGAGAAGTGGGGAACTGCTAAGACATCAACCTCGTCCACTGAGAGCCCTGCAGAACGGGGAGGGACCAGAGCAGGGGACCCAGCCCCCGAGATGTGCCAGGAGCCCTCAGACATGCCAGGAGTCCTCCAGATGCCCTGGGAGCCCCCAGATACAACAGGAGCCCCCCAGATGCCCCGGGAGCCCCCAGATGCCCCGGGAGCCCCCCAGATGCACTGGGAGACCCTCAGACACCCTAGGAGCCCCCAGACATGCCGGGAGCCCCCAGACACCCCAGGAGGCCCCCAGACATCCTAGAGCCTCCCAGATGCCCCAGGAGGCCCCCAGACATCCTGGAGCCCCCCAGACATGCCAGGAGCCCCCCAGATATGCCAGGAGCCCCTCAGATAACCCGGAGCCCACCTTGATGAATCGCTGCTCCAGCACCTCGTGCTCCCACCTCAGGCTCTTCAGCTCCTTCTCAGTGACTTTCAGACGGGCTTTTGTGCACTGGAGAGAAGGGTCACAAAGCATCCCCAGTTCAGGCACCCACAAGATGCGGCTCAGGAGGGATAAGCAGGTGAGGTGATCATCAGAGTGAATGGCTCCCGGACACAATGGACCGAGCCCCACCATGGCAGCCAGGGGCCACCTGGCTCCCAGAACAGGTGCCAACCCCAGGAGGTCACCAGGCAGGGGACAGAGGGGTTCAGCACCTCCCCTGGTGCCCCGAGGGCCGACTCCACTCTGGGACTCAGGAGACACCTGCCCGACCTTCCTGCCCCTTCACACCAGGGAGGGCGAGGAATGCAGCGGAAACCCACCACCAGCATCTGCTTGTCCCTCTCATAGCCCCCGAGCTTCTTCTGCATGTCATTCATCTCCTCCCGAGCCTTCTGCAGGGGGTCCGCCAGGCGCCGGTTCTGCATGGCCACCTCCGTCATCTCCTTCTCCATGTGCTCCTCCTTCTTCCTCATGTCCTCCATCTGCTCCTGGGGGGGCCGGGGGAGGAGCGGGAGGGGGATGTTGGTGGCAGGACCAGGGGCTGTGGCCTGCACGGGGGCTGCGAGCTCTCCTGCCCAGAGAGGATGGTCCTGGGGCATGTGTTCCGTGTGTAAACACGGAGAATAGTTTCTGAATTCTCTAGTAACGTGGCCTGCATGCAAGCAGAGCTTCCGCTGTGCTCACTGCTAGCACTTAGGTGCGACGACACCCCTGGTGCGCATGGGCCTATGACTTCCCCACCACGTGAGGGGACTCACAATCTGTGCGTTTCAATCAGGGGCCGCTGAAGGCCAGGTGTGTCTACGAGCAGGGGTGTGGGCCCGAGGTGGCAGGCAGCCCCGGCGGCACCTTGAGGGAGTTGATGAGAGCCAGGTTGTTGAGGGTGATGTCGTTGTAGTAGTTCTTGATGTCGGTGAAGGCCTCCTCGTGCCGCTGCATCAGCGTGGTGATCTGGCCGTTCTTCCTCTCCTCCACCTCGTGGATCTCTGTCTTCCTGCGCAGGTCGAGCTCGTCCCGAAGCATCTTCATCTTCTTGTCGTACTTGGCCTCGATTTCTGAAAGGGAGCAGCACCCAGAGCAGCTGAGCAGAACCCCTGGTGCTGTGGCGACAAGACCAGATGGTGGCTGTGCCCAAGGCGGGAGACCTCTCAGGGGATGGAGGCTGCCGACAGCGGGTCAGGGCAGGGCGCTTCTCCTGCTGCGTGGCACCAGCACATGCCCTCCTCTGCCTGTCGCAGGCACCGCTGATCAGTCCCTGCCTCGGGGATCCCAACAGCCAAGTGTCACCCAGTGCCAGGGGACACAGACCACGGCCATCCAGCCAGACTGTGGCTGAGGTCGGCGCCTCTGCAGGACAGGAGGGACAGCATCCCACCCCCTAGCTGGGCAACCTGCTCCAGAAGTCACTGTGTGCCACGGCGGGGGGGGTGAGGGGGTCCTCCCAGCCTCCCACTTCCCACAGACACCAGCCTTAGAAATGACCACGTCCTCTCACTCCACATGTCTGGGCTGTTTTAACTGGAAGGCAGTTCATTCCTGACAGGAGGGGCTCTCGGGCCACCTTACACAGTGGAGCGCAGGAAGCACTGACCTCGCACCTGCCTCTCAAAGTCGTTGCGCATCTTGGTGATCTCCTCGGTGTGTTTCTGCAGAGGCAGAAGCAGGCTGTCACTGGAGGCCAGTCGGGACAGGACAGACACCGGCCCCGTGGCAGGGCCCCCTCCTCACTAGCACTAACAGCCTGTGCGGCTGCTGCTCTGGCTGGACCCTCACCCCCGAGCTCAGGACCAGCCCAGAGGAATGAGGGTCTGGGAAATTCCACATTTCATAATGGACTGGGGAAGATGCTGATGACACTCACACCCTGGCTGTGCCCACAGGCTGGGCAGCAGGACCAGACCCACCCAGAGCTGTAGGCACCCCGTGTGGTGCTGATCTGCTTTGGCTTAGAATACCAGGACAAACTACTCTGACAGCTATAAAGTTTGAATAAAAGGCTTAAATTATACTTTATTTTCATGCCAAGAGGCACTCTGAGCATGTAACTATTCCACACCGTGCCTTGGGTAAGCAGAGACTACACTCGGTGGAAGCCAGCCCATGCTGTGCTTCTGTCAAAACAGCCAGGCCCCTCGAGGAACCACATCTTCCACACCCTCAAGCCTCAAGGAAAACTCTGCATTATGTTCCCAGATTCAGTTGAGGCTGGGCTGCGTCCAGACATGTAGCAAACGTATTGACAAAAGTCTTTCAACTCACAGCCAGGAGAACCTTTGAAAGCCAAAGTTGGACACATCCTCTCTGCCCAGGCCCTCCAGAGGTCCCCAGCTCAGATGCGGCAGGGTGGTCAAAGCCCCAGTCCTGTCCACAGCCTCCTCATTCCTTGCAGCCTTCATGCTGGTCCATCCCAACCTTTCTCACGGCCTGGTCTCCCCTAGCCTGGCTCAGCCCTGCCTTCCCCCACCTTTGCTTGGGTGTCACCTTCTCAATGAATTCACAGAACCTGTAGAGAAACGCAACCACCTCACTTCCCGCATCTCCTGGAGCACTCATGCCCGCGGACCTGTGACGCGTGTTTGGCAGTTTACTTTGTTTTCTGTCTCAGAGAGGCCTGTCCTCTCCTGACCGTCAGCCACACACAGGCAGGCATTCTGTCAGCCCCACCCTCTGAGCACCCACAATCTGAGCCAGGCCTGGTGTGCTACAGGCACTTAAGAAGGAATTCCAACCTCCACCCAGAGCCCCTCAGCCTCCCTCTGAAAGGATCAAAGAGGCTCCAAGGCCAGTGAGGTGCTTTTCAGCATGCTCACAGGACCAAGGCCGCAGCAGCTAAACGGCTGGCGGGCAGCTCACTCCAGGGGCCCAGGGTCGGCAGCATGTGGAGAGCGGCCCAGGCTGGATCTCCCTGTCGGGAAGTCAACCGGTCGCTCAAGTCTGAGACAGAACTCTGCACCTGGCCCCAGAGGGGTTTGTTTGGCTGATGCAATTGTTGTTGCTGAACATTTCAGTTAATTGCCCACCGGCAATCTTCTTATACAGAACCATGAATTCCCAGGTGTGGCTAAGTCCCAACACGTTCACAGCTGCCCTGGCACCTACCAGCCGCAGGTTCTTCACCATCACCTCGTTGGCCAGCTCCTGCTCCTTCAGCTCCACCTTCAGCGCCCGCATGTCCCGGCGCAGCGTCCCCTCCTGTGCACGGTGCTCCTTCTGCGCCAGCTTCATGACCACGGTGCCCTCCGCCTTCATCTCCGTCAGGCTGCTCTGATGCTCGTACAGCAGGTGTTTCACCTTCTGCTTGTAGACCTGGGGGTGAGGGAGTGCTGCTGCTCACCTGCTCTGTCCACTCACCTGCACACACATATGCTCGCCTGCACACACAGGCTCGCCTGAACACACATGCCCACCTGCGCACCTCTACACGACTTCTCACCTGCACACATAGGCTCACATGCTCAGCTGGACATACCTGCTTTGTTATTAAAAAAATACCTTCAAGTTCCCAATGTCAAAGGACACAAAAGGCGTGACCACCCAAAGCAAGGCATGACCATGCCCCTGGACCTCGGGCCAGCTCCTCTGTCGCGCGGCGACTCCCATGGGATTGGGCCAGCCCCCTCACCTTAATCTCCACCTGGTGCCTCTCCTCGGCCTCCTCCATCTCCCGATCCTTGTTCCGCAGCTCGGCCTTCTTCTCCTCCAGCTGCCTCCGTGTGATCTCCCAGAAAGTGTGGATCTTGTCGCGCTCCAGCTGGAAGTAGTTGCGCTCCTCTCGCTCGCGGTCCAGCTCCTCCCGGATGCGGCCGATGTGCTCCTCCACCTGGTGGGCAGAGCAGGGTGAGGCAGCCAGAGGGCCCACCCGTGACCAGGGGAGGGTGGGCAGAGAAAGGCCAGGAAGACGGTGGGGGGCGCTACTCTCATCTCAAAGTAAACCATGAGTGTAAAGTGAGAACCTAACACAGAGTGCTGGGAAGCCTCAGGAACAGGGGACATCAGCAGACAGCAGAAATCTCTTGTATTTGGCCAACAGTCATAATATGATTATATCCTTTTATTCATCCTTGGGAATTTACACTAAGAAATTTCTCAAAAGAACACAGTAGTGTTCCACTTAAAGGTATTAGCAACACTGTTAGCACAAGAGCAGACAACTAAAATGGACACACGATCCAAGCTGCTTCTAAACAGCATGGTTGAGAAACAAGAATATATCAGCCAGAAGGTCATATGGGCCTATGATACAAAGATATGACAATGATGCAAATATTTTCATACAAATGATATAAAATGTAAAAACCTTTCACCTTTAAGGATACACGTCAAGCAAAAAATAGCAGACAAAACCAGTAGATCTGAAACAGTCAAGAGGGTTTGATCCAGAGCCAAATGCAAATCTGCAAATAGGTAAAAAAAAAAAAAAAGAAAAAAGGACAGATTTCCAGTTTCTTGAGACTCTCACTTGCAAGAATTAGTTATCTTTTGAGCATAGCCTCAGGCCAAGGCTGTAAAGTTTCCCTCTTTTGATAACCATGTTCCCTACAAGGAAACCAGATGTCTTACTTCAAGAGAGGGCCAAGACAACAACTCAGCAAGGAAGGGCAGCCAGGAGACTGCAAGGACTAGGGCTGGGATGGGGCTTGGCTCCCCAGGAAAAGTCCTGACCTGCGGGCCTGCTGCCTTCGTGTTACTCAAACGAATCATCTAAACCAGGCTCCTCCTGACTCTGGCTCACACTGGATGTTCTTTCACTCGATATTTAGACTTCTTATAAATATCTGGATTTCTCACTTGTCTTCAAATATGAGAAAACAGCTCTGGAGCCCAACGCCCACAGGGTAATCCTGCAGCAACTTGGCGACAGTTCAGTTCAGTCGTTCAGTCGCTCAGTCGTGTCCGACTCTTTGTGACCCCATGAATCACAGCACGCCAGGCCTCCCTGTCCTTCACCATCTCCCGGAGTTTACCCAAACTCATGTCCATCAAGTCTGTGATGCCATCCGACCATCTCATCCTCTGTCGTCCCCTTCTCCTCCTGCCCTCAGTCTTTCCCAGCATCAGGATCTTTTCCAATGAGTCAGTTCTTCACATCAGGTGGCCAAAGTATTGGAGTTTCAGCTTCAACATCATTCCTTCCAAAGAACACCCAGGGCTGATCTCCTTTAGGAAGGACCAATTGGATCTCCTTGCAGTTCAAGGGACTGTCAAGAGTCTTCTCCAGCACCATAGTTCAAAAGCATCAATTCTTCGGCCCTCAGCTTTCTTTACATTCCAACTCTCACATCCATACATGACTACTGGAAAAACCATAGCCTTGACTAGACGGAATTTTGTTGGCAAAGTAACATCTCTGCTTTTTAATATTCTGTCTAGGTTGGTCATAACTTTTCTTCCAAGAAGTAAGCATCTTTAATTTCATGGCTGCAGTCACCATCTGCAGTGATTTTGGAGCCCCCCAAAATAAAGTCAGCCACTGTTTCCCCATTTATTTCCCATGAAGTGATGGGACCAGATGCCATGATCTTCATTTTCTGAATCTTGAGCTTTAAGCCAACTTTTTCACTCTCTTTCACTTTCACCAAGAGGCTCTTTAGTTCTTCTTCACTTTCTGCCATAAGGGTGATGTCATCTGCATACATGAGATTATTGATATTTCTCCCAGCAATCTTGATTCCAGCTTGTGCTTCCTCCAGCCCAGCGTTTCTCATGATGTACTCTGAATAGAAGTTAAATAAGCAGGGTGACAATATACAGCCTTGACGTACTCCTTTTCCTATTTGGAACCAGTCTGTTGTTCCATATCCAATTCTAACTGTTGCTTCCTGACCTGCATACAGCTTTCTCAAGAGTCAAGTCAGGTGCTCTGGTATTCCCATCTCTTTCAGAATTTTCCACAGTTTCTTGTGATCCACACAGTCAAAGGCTTTGGCATAGTCAATAAAGCAGAAATAGATGTTTTACTGGAACTCTCTTGCTTTTTCCATGATCCAGCGGATGTTGGCAATTTGATCTCTGGTTCCTCTGCCTTTTCTAAAACCAGCTTGAACATCTGGAATTTCACGGTTCACATATTTCTGAAGCCTGGCTTGGAGAATTTTGAGCATTACTTTGCTAGCATGTGAGATGAGTGCAATTGTGTGGTAGTATGAGCATTCTTTGGCATTGCCTTTCTTTGGGATTAGAATGAAAACTGACCTTTTCCAGTTCCGTGGCCAATGCTGAGTTTTCCAAATTTGCTGGCATATTGAGTGCAGCACTTTCACAGCATCATCTTTTAGAATTTGAAATAGCTCAACTGGAATTCCATCACCTCCACTAGTTTTGTTTGTAATGATGCTTTCTAAGGCCCACTTGACTTCACATTCCAGGATGTCTGGCTCTAGGTGAGTGACCACATCATCGTGATTTTCTGGATTATGAAGATCTGTTTTGTACAGTTCTTCTGTGTATTCTTGCCACCTCTTCTTAATATCTTCTGGTTCTGTTAGGTCCATACCATTTCTGTCCTTCATTGTGCCCATCTTTGCATGAAATGTTCTCTTAGTATCTCTAATTTTTTTAAAGAGATCTCTAGTCTTTCCCATTCTATTATTTTCCTCTATTTCTTTGCACTGATCACTGAGGAAGGCTTTCTTATCTCTCCTTTTTATTCTTTGGAACTCTGCATTCAAATGGGTATATCTTTCCTTTTCTCCTTTGCTTTTCGCTTCTCTTCTTTTCACACATGTAAAGCCTCCTCACACATGTAAAGCCTCCTCACACAGTCATTTTGCTTTTTTGCATTTCATTTTCTTGGGGATGGTCTTGCTCCCTGTCTCCTGTAGAATATCACGAACCTCCGTCCATAGTTCATCAGGCACTCTGTCTATCAGATCTAGTCCCTTAAATCTATTTCTCACTTCCACTGTATAGTCATAAGGGATTTGATTTAGGTCATACCTGAATGGTCTAGTGGTTTTGCCTACTTTCTTTAAGTCTGAATTTGGCAATAATCCAAGTCTATGCCCCAACCAGTAACGCTCAAGAAGCTGAAGTTGAATGGTTCTATGAAGATCTACAAGACCATTTAGAACTAACACCCAAAAAAGATGTCCTTTTCATTATAGGGGACTGGAATGCAAAACTAGGAAGTCAAGAAACACCTGGAGTACCAGGCAAATTTAGCCTTGGAGTACAGAATGAAGCAGGGCAAAGGCTAATAGAGTTGAGCCAAAAGAACACACTGGTCATAGCAAACACCCTCTTCCAACAACACAAGAGAAGACTCTACACATGGACATCACCAGATGGCCATCACCGAAATCAGAGTGATTATATTCTTGGCAGTCAAAGATGGAGAAGCTCTATACAGTCAGCAAAAACAGCACTGGGAGCTGACTGTGGCTCAGATCATGAACTCCTTATTGGCAAATTCAGATCTGACCACAGCTGCCCTGAATCTCTCATCTTACTACTGCCTGGACCCCGAGAGCCTCCAAGCTCTGCAGACTGACCCCTGCCGTGTCACAGGACAGGAAGTAAACCTGTAGGCAGGAAACAGTCCGATTGTTGGGGCGACACAGCGGGTAAGCCAACCTCCATGAGGCATCCCCAGTGACCCCCTCGAAGCACAGCCTGACCTCATTACCCTCTACAGACTGCCAATGGCTTCCCTGTGTGAGAAAGAGAGCCTGTTCACCACTTTCAAGGGCCTCTGCCCAGCTCTCCATCTTCAGGTCTTATGCCTTGTTGAATCTCCCTTGATTTCTTTTATCTTAAAACCATCAAAACTAAGGGTCATAAACACTTCCAGACCACATCTGCTCTCATGGGTTGCGCAAGTTATAGGTTTTGGGAGCCTTTCAATTGAAACTGTAATTAATCAAATCATGTTCCCTAGCTCTTAATGTCATCGAAATGAACAAGCGGCCTAAAATAACTCACGGTGTTTAAAGGTAAATCAAATAAATGAGAATGCTGTAAGTGTATATACTATGATTAACATCTCCGTAAACAGTAGGGGCCTAAAAAGGGTAAGAATGAAAGAAAACTTAAAATAGCTTTATATCAGAAAAACATTTCCTTCCAAGTTCCTACTACCCTAGAGGAAAGTTTACCCATCACACATGCTGCATTGTTTCACATGTCCTGGTGCGGGCAGACGGCAGGAGCCAGACTGAGGGGAGGCAGACAAGGAGCCGGGGTGCTGCGGTCTAAAAGAACTTCCTAGGACCAGCGCGGGGCAGAAAACCCATCCCACCCGCCCCAGCAAGGGGCCGCGGCCCAGCCAGCCCGCTCACCTGCTCCTTGCTCATGTCCTCCGGAGCCAGCCCATCAACAATCGGAGTGCCTTTGCCTTTGCCTTTCTTCCCTTTCTTTTTGGGCGCCTTGGATTGAAGAATACATGGTCGGGTTAGGGTTCACTTCTGGCTGGTTCATTCCCTTTCAGGGCCATTCGGGAGAGGAATTTCTGCCTGGAACCTCCATCTGACTGCCCACTGTCTCAGGCTTCCACCCGGGCCGCCTCACTCTGCCCTAAGGTTTCCCATCCTTAACCACAGGCATATTCTGTTGACACCTTTGGAACAGCAAAGAGAAATCTCCCTTCTCAGAAGAGAATATTGCTTCCCCTCAGAAAGGAAGAGGGAGAACATGTTCCTTGTATACAGCAGAGACTTCCTTGGTGTGGAGCAAAAGCTACTCGGCCTCACAAAGGAGTATCCCCAGCAGCACAGACTATAGTGCTTGGCAAGTGCCAGAGAGAAACCTGCAATATATCGCTCCATGGGCGCAAGGTGGGTGCCTCAGAGACCCGGGGTGAAGACTGCTGGCACAGACTGGCACTCACACACTGTGGGCTCTGTCAGTGGGGTGACGCCTGCTTTTAACCACTTCTCCACGGTGCCAGAGGGGACCTTCTGCCCCACTGCCTCTCCAGGGGCCACTCAACAGAAAGAAAACTAACGCCTTATCCTCTGCCCTCACTTCTCACAAGTTTCTGTGGCTCATGCTTTTGTCTATATGTAGGCACGCATCTGCACGTCTCTGTAACATTTTTATTACCAAAAAAGTTTATGAGGAAATGTTAGAAAGCACAAAGTAACAAAAAAAAAAAAAAAAAAGGAAAATCATGCATATTTCCCTCAAGTTAGTGAAAGTAGATATATTTTGGTGATCTTTTCCCAGCTGACTTGCAAAAGACAGAACCGCTGAAATCTTCACTCCTAAAACACTGCCCTCTTTCTAACCCTCTACTCCAAGAAGTCCAACCCATCAGAAGAGCCCAGGAGCTTACTCAGCATCTGGGAGTAAGGCAGTGGTTGGGGCCTCTAGAGCCCCTGGGGCACCCACACACAGAGGGGTCCCCGCACTGATGGCCACCCTGCCACACCTGCCTGGAAACTGGGTGACCTACAGCCCATACAGCACAGAGGGGAGTGCGCAGCTGAGAGCCCTACCACAGAGGGGTGGGGACTGAGAAGCCCAGAGGCAGCAAGCTCCACTCTGCTCAGTTCCCGCCTGACTCCTCTCAGGTTTGCCCAAGCTCTGCCCTGGGGACTTCACGTGCGCTGGAACCGCTGTCAGGACCCTCTGGCCACCATGGTATACCCCAGGTTCCCGATCCCAGAGGCTGGAGGACCTCTGTTTCCCAAGCATCTGATCAATGAGCCTTCCATTCCAGGTAGGGTAGTCACTCGACCCAGGTTTTCCGGTCCGGACGCGTGCACACCAGGCCCTAGGTCTGGGGGCGGGGGAGACGGTGCTCTCTGACCACCACGCCGGTGTGCACAAGATTCTGGAGAGACCAAGTCTCTCAGCTCCACGGGGGAGCCGCGTCTGCGAGGACACCCCGCCCCCCACCCCCCAGAGCACCAAGCCCGCAGCTCCAAGACCCAAAAGCTCCAGATCTCCCGTCCCGGGGACTCCCGGCGCCCAAGGCCAGCCGACCCCTGAACCCCAGGGCCCCGGCGCGGACCCTATGAGACCACCTCACCATGGTTGCGGTTTCCCGCCTGCCTGGACCAACAAACCAAAGCGCCCGGCCTTCCCAGGATGCGCCGTCTCCAGGCAACGACTGCAAGATCCCGCGCGAAGTCTCGAGAACCATCGCGATACCCCGCAGGCAGGGCCGGTGCCTCGCAACGGCGGGAGTCCTTAGCAACTAACCAGGCGGAGTCTGTAGGTTTGGGCCGAAGCTGGACATTATCCACAAGCTACCTCTCCAAGATACCTGGGAACGCATTCCTTTCTGGACAGGTCTTGTTTACTGCGGGTCTTCCCCACTAAAAGTTAAGCTCCACAGAGGCTGGAGGAACGGTTTCCGTCCACTTGTTACGTACTCTTACGTGGGTACAAGACCTACAGTGCATGAACTCCAAGAGTGAGCGAGGGGAGGCGGCCACACCGCGACTTTACCCAAATTAGATTCAAATTCTCGCGGAACCTCTGCCCTTGGGCCTCACCTCACCCTGCCCCCCTTTGACGATTCCTCCCACCTGAGGCTGGAAGACAGCTGGATTTCCACAAAGCCTCAGAGGAAGCAAAAGTAAGCCGAGAAAAATATATTCCAGCGGGGTCCACAGTTTTGAAATCAGCAAGTCTCCCCTTCACAAAAACTAACTGCTCTTCCTAAAGAGACTTTGTCCTCCTGGTGAGGAAAAACTAGAAACCTTTGCTACGGGTTTCCAGACGAGCTCTGCAGGGAAAAAAAGTCTTCAGGGGTTTTCTTCCCTCTAACCTCTTGCTCTGAAAACTGCTAACTGCTTTACAAATTGAAGAGAGAATTTCTGATCCCTCTTACCATCCAGCCACCTATACCCAAAACAACACCATTTGTTGTCTTGTTTTCCACACTCAACATTAGCATCTTATGAAATAGTGGTTTTGCAGCAGGTCAAGCTTTTCTGTCAGTTTGGGAATGGAGAGAAATCTTCTCTCCTTGGAGAACTGCCTTGGGCACAGAGTGTGAATAGTGGAGAAAGGCTCAGGTCAGGGAAGAGAGCCACAGAAATGAGCCTGGGGGTTTCCTGTTTGCCCACCCAAGACTTGATTGTTCCTGGAGAGGAATGGCCCTTTGGAGGGACTGTATCAACAGACTTGCACAAAGAGTGACATTTATAGCAGCCCCAGGGCCTCTGGGAGGTCTGCTGGTGTCTCTGTGCCTGGGCTGACAAGAGCCTGAGCCTGTGTCATACACGTCTGGTCTGATAGGGGTCTTCTCCCCTAAGGTAGGTTCCTCTCACAGGGGTTCTGGCAAGTAAGACAGTGCAGCCTGGTAGGACAGAGTGCTAATGATTATTATTTAGCACTTACTATGCTAGGTGCCTCATGCTGACTGGCTTTTTGCTTTAGAATTCTGGCTGGGAGTCCTGAATTAAACGAATGCATTAACAATAATTCCTTTCAACAAAAAGGGCAAGAATAGGAGGGTTAGCTCAGGATAACAAGACAGGGTATTCGTTTGTCACAAATGAACAGCACAGCACGGTTTATCAGTGTGCACTGCAGAGATGAAGAGTTCAGGGAGGCCTGGTTGCCAGCTCTCTGGGCTCCCCACAAGGCCCATGGTGACCTGTGCTTTTCATACTGAATTTGAGTTCAGATTTATAGAAAAGAGCCTTTCTCCACATGGGTGGCTTGAGATACTTTTAATCGGCATCAAGCTGAGCATCTCAGAAACCCAGATAAATGACATCTGAGTTTCCTACAAAATGACAGACCAAATGTTAATACAAACCCAATGACCTATGGTGAATATCTGGCTCTTCCTAACACCCACGTACATGGTCATCCAGGTAAACTGCCTCAGATCACAACAGCAACTCGATGGAGGCCTGAATGTTAGCATAACAGAGTCCTCAAGAAGACTAAACGTTTTTAGAGATCAACCCGTGAAGTATTTACAAAAGAAATGACATAATACATATAGGATTTGCTTCAAAACATCCCAGAAGTGGAAGAAGGCATTGAAAGCAGAGAAGAAATACGATCAGCCATGAGTCAGTAATCACTGAATCTGAATGATGGGTACAAGTGGGTTAATTATGCTATTCTACTATTGTTTGGTTTTTTCTTTTTATTTAATTTTTTTAAATAGAAGCATAGTTGACTTCCATGAAAATGTTTTGAACGAAAAGTTTGACCCTGGCCTCTGGAGTCAGGTCAGCTGGTGCCCTGGACAAGACTCCCTGTGTATCCACTTACTCTTCTGTCCGACAGGGATAATTATTAAACACCAAGACTGTTACAGTTACTATGGCTGTGTGACAGGTTGGCCCCAAAATGAAATGGCTTAATATAGTGACAACATCTGTTTTGCCCATGAATCTGCAACTTGGCTGAGACCCTGTGGGGACAGCTCACCTTGGTTCCATGTATTACCCCCACCCCAGGGAGGGTGGCTCAAAGGAAGGGTCTGGCTCCTAGCTGAGACCTTACATCTGGTTCATTGGCTACTGTGGGCCAGACAACACTCAAGTGGCCCTTCAAATGGCCTGGGCTTTCTCACACAGGGTGGCCGAATTCCAGGGGAGCCTGGGGAGTGAGACCTGAATCCTACTTAAGACCCAGCATTGGAGTAACATGGCATCAGCTGGACACAGTCCACTGGTCAGAGCAGCACAAGCCTTGCCCAGGTGCGAGCAGGAGCACAAACAGGGTATGGCTGGATGGGACCAGAAGGTTCTGGAAGACATGGCGAATCAGAGATACTGCTCTGACCATTGTGAGACAATGCAAACTTCCACCCCAGTAGCCAGTGTGCACCTACTGTCCTGACCTCTCAAGGCTTATATCCCCACCACCCTCAGCTTTGTCCCAGAGGGACTGATCTGCCTCTTGGAGTGCAAACTGCAACAGCTTGTCCTAATGGGTCATAACATCATTTTAGCAGGGTTTTTTTGTTTTGTTTTGTAAGCTAAAGAAAAATAGAAACTATTAGCCTGCCACACTGACTGACAGTTGAGAACGCTATGGGCTCCGGGTGACTGGAGTGGACTGAGGCCTTGGATGGCTGAAGATGCCTTAGGAGGGTACCTTTCCTGCAAACACCAAGTTCACACCTTCCTCCTCTGCGAATTTCTCCACTCCTAGCTGGGACCAAGTCTGTCTCCCTGACGCTCTTCTTTGGTTGGTTTGTCTAGACCAGGAGCTTGCACTTGGTTCCTCTGGCTTCCTGTGACTGGCTGTGCACCTTGGTCGCACTCCCCTCCCTCCCCCACCCCGTGTTCAGCTTCACCTGAAAAATCAGGGCCTCATCTGCTAAGGATTCCCCAGGAGAAAGAAATGCGATACTGTGCATCAAGAGCTTGGCACAGGGCTACATTCCAGGGCCTTGTGCAGGGGACCAGCGACTGGAAGTGGGACTCCACTGAACTGTTTGGAGCTCTCAGCACGCCCAGACGCTGCCTGCCTGCCTTTCGGGACGCCCCCTCTCTGCCCGCCCCCCTCTCCTTACCTCCCTTCCCCTCTTCCCTCCCCATTCCCCCCACGCCCCAGCCCCCGCACCGCGTCTCTCCAAAGCTTTTGCCACGGTCTGCAATTCTCGGCTTATGGGCCCTAGGATGTTGTGCCCGTCCCTCCATGTCCCGCGGAGCGCCGGCATGTCGTTGGAGTCCCACAGATGCGTGAGGATGATCCCGCACGGTGGCACGGCTGCTGAGTGAGGGTGCGCGCAGGGACCAGGCCAGGGATGGGGGCCGCGGGCAGGTCCGGGTGGGAAGCGGGACAGGAGGGGAGCCGTCGGCGGGGAACGGTCTGCAGGGGCCGACAGGGGGCGCGAGCAGGGCGGGGCGGGGCCGCACCTGTGCTGCGGGGGCAGAGGAGGAGACGGCGGGCGGGCGGCGGGCGGCGGGGGGCGGGACCCGGCCCCGGAGCAGCTGCGCGCCCCGCCCCGCGGGCTCCTCCCCGCTGCCTTGGTCCCCCGGCTGCTGCCCCGATGCGCTGCGCAGAGAGCCGGGGCCGAGTCGCCGCCGCAGCTGCAGGGGCGCCGGGGCCGAGTGACGCCGCCGCCGCCGCGCGCTCGGCTCCCAGGCCCTACCGGCCGCATGGAGCCCCCAGAGGGCGCCAGCCCGGGAGGTGAGTGTGGCCCCCCTGAGCCCTAGATCTGCGCCTCCCCGCAGTCCTTTCCCCCGGCCCTCTCACCGACCACGCCCCAGGGCCGCCAAGACCCGTAGGCAGCTCCGAGTTCCCCTATGCCGGGCCGGAGCGTGGAAGCCTAAGCCCGCCGTGCTGGGGAAGCCAGGCCGGGGTACCTCCGGGAGCGGCCCCCGCGCTGGGCTAGAGGCGCACGGACCGCGTCCCCGCCCCCTCGTCCTCCGCGCTCCCGGCCGAGGCAGCGGTGCCTGGCGCGCTCCTGAGTGGGCGGCGCACAATTTGGTCCTGCGCCCCCTCCCAGCAGAGCCGAGAATCCGGGAGATGGGGGCGTGCCGGGACCAGAGTCGGGGTCCAAGTCAGCAAGGCGTAGGGGGGGAGGCTACGCTCTCAACCGCGCATCTGCTTTGTTCGGCCGTGCCGAACCTCTCTGGGGGTTGGGCGGGGAGGCGGCAGCCGGGATGCTGCGGGGCGGCAGGCTGAGATTCGGGCTCAGGCTCGGGCTCGGAGCGAGGGAGGCGGATGATGCCCCGGACGGCCTGCGGGGGCTCCCACGCCTGCAGGGATTACTTGCCCTGGCGCGGCCAGGAGCGCACACACCTGGGAGTCGAGGGGTGAACGGAGTGACCCCTCCTCAGGGCCTCTGTCAGCTGTCCAGACGGTGGAGATGTACCCGGGGGTCTCTCCCCTGGGAGTCTGGCCCTAGCCTGACCCTGGCCCGGTGGTGAGAGGAAAACTCTAGGAACGTCCCCTTTCAGGAAGGGTTTTCCTGTGCCGTCGGCCTAGGAAGTTGGATGCAAACTGCCGGGCTCCTCCACCCACCCGGCCAGACCCCAGGCACACCTAGGCTTTCTTGGAGGTCCCCTCCCCTGAGCACACAGGGATCCGCTGGGGGCCACGTAGCCCACGAGGGCCGCCTCTGGAGACCCAAATGCTAGCCGTGGAAGTGTCCTGAAGCAGTCAGTCCACTTACTGCTGTCTGAAGTCTGAGCTGGGCAGGTGTGTTCCAGACACCTTCTGGGGGCCCTTGTCACCCTCCTCCTGAGCACCAGGAGACACACTGGGGAGGGTGGGGGACAGTGGGTGTGGTTTTCTTTGTTTTGTATTCCTGTGGGCTGCACCGGGACCCCAGGGCTTCAGGTGCAGCCTTATGATGGATGATTCGGTGGGGAAGGCTTGGTGAGCAAGGGCTGAGGGATGCCGGCAACCAGACCCATCTGAGCTCCGTGACCACTCCTTTCAGTGTAGATAGAACCCCTTCCCTGGAGATCAAGAGAGCAGACAGCAGGCGTGAGGGAAGGGAGTGTTCTGGAGCCCCAGAGACCTGTGTTCACCAGGTGCCTACTCTGTGCAGGCACACAGTGGGTCTGGGGCCAAAGCCGGCAGACAGACTTCTTACCCCACAGCCACATCCTACCCCATAGGGTCACGTGTGGGTGGCTGTGACTGTCGTTCTCTAAGTTTGCCAACTTCTGGGAACTTATACTGGAGAGAGGGGCACATACAGAACAGAAAGCTGAAGCTCCCCGCGTGCCCCCGGCCAGCTGCTCACCCACTTCCACCAGCCTTCCTTCAGTACTAATGTGGCAAATCTAGACGTATTATTTCAGCCTTAAGTACCTCTGAAATTACTTCTATAAGGTTTCATAATTAAAACCTAAATGAATCAATAATTTAATATCAAATGCACAGACAAGGAGGGGAGAGGCGGGGGTGCACTCTGCAAAGTGCTGTTGGGAGACCAAGCATCTAGCCCACCCACCTCCGAGTCTTGTCCATCTGAGAGAGGGGCTGGGCTGAGCCGAGCCAGCATCCACCAGGCATCCTCGACATAGGGGATGGTGCCCATGCCTCCTTTGCTCCACCCATGTTGGTTTTATGCTATTCATTCATTCACTTCATTAATTCACTCATTTGTGGTGGGTGTGTGCAGAGCCCCTCCTCCAGGCTTGGGGCAAAGTCCTGGGCACACAGCAGGGAACTTGAGATCTGGGCCAAGTTCTTGGCACGAATGTGCTGGAAAATAGGTCAGCAGCATAGCACAGGGTAACCCTACCATATCTGTTCACAGCAAACCCTGGGCAGGGCAGGACTGTGGCCCCCCAGCTCCAGTCTCCCCATGCAGGTACTGCCTCAGTGCTTCTGCAGGTCAGGGCAGCAGGTCCCCCTGCAGGAGTCATAGGCTGCATTTCTTCAGTGGGGCATGCACTGGGCTGCTGGTCCATGCTGGGCTTCCTGGGGAACTAGAAACACCCCTCACCTTTGCCCTGGCCTGGGCAACCCTGGGGTTACTTCTGGGCCACAGGCAAGCACCCTTGCCCCTGTGTCTACTTGTGTGATCAGTCACTGCTCTGCTTCACACCCCAGGAAGAGCAGGGGGTCTCACCCATGGAGAATCTCTCCCTTCTTCCTACAGAGGTCTATCAAGAGGGTATCAGACAGACTCAGGTAGCACAGCTGCTTAGGAACTCTGGGTGGGGTCTTGGGCTCATTTGTTCAACCAGCATTTACGGTGCACCTGCTGTGCACGAGGACCAAGCCAAGGGCCTGTTTCCTTCACTTCCGGCTGAAAGATCAGCGTCCTTGATGCCAAGGTTGTGTCTTGATGCCAAAGTTGTGTCTTCCGCTGCTCCCTCCCCCTTCCCAAAGCTCTGACACAGGCCAGGACACCAGGATTTACAAAGTAAAGAGCAGACCACTGCCAAAAGGAGAAGGAATAAAAAAGTTAATAGAAGGTGACTTAAAAATTCACGGTTAACATATTCCATTGGCTCTGCAACACCATCAGCTAAATGGTGCTGTTTTAGATACACTGAAATTTGTTAACATATGCTTCTCACAATCAATACAAAAGGCCACTGTGCCTGTGGGGGCTGGAGGGACCCCTGGATCCCAGGGTCTATAAGGAGGCGCATCTGCTTGCCCTGCCCCATCTCAGAAGCTGTAGATGTCCTCCTTTCCACCTGGACCAAGTCCCATTCCATAAACATGCAGGTAGGTGCTTTCCTTCCCAGAGCAGCTAAGCTCCCTCAGGGCCTTCTCCTGCCCTCTGCTCCACCTTTGATCCTAAGTCCCCTTCTGCCTGGCCAGGGCCTAGCTTCCCTGTGGGTACAAGGTCAGGGTCTCCCCTCCCTCCATGGGCTGGCAGGTGGTGGCCAAGAGTTCCCACTCCAGAGCCCCTGTGTTAACGTGCCTGTGACAAGCTGATCCCCTCCATGTTACAGGACAAAACTCACAGTCCCTCCCTCGTAGTAGCTGGTTGTGACATTAGCTGAAAACCATGTTGCTGGGGTTGTGTCTAGCACAGAAAACCAGGAGCCACTGTCACTCTTCTTCTTCTTAACCCAGAGTCACCCGCCCCATGTGGAGGCTCCACAGAAATGGCAGCACCTGGCCGGAGCCCCCAGCCGGACAGAGGCCACCCTGCTCACCCACCAGGATGGGCCACGTGTGCAGAAGAGGATCAGGACACTCCAGGCACGCATGTGCCCTTGGGGAAGGGCAATCTGGCCACTGTGCCATCTCTTAAGAAACAGAACCGTGTCCTACAAAGGCCCCAAGGGCTTCCTGGGCCTTGAGATGCAGCAGGAACTCTGAGGTTCAGGAAAGGTGCCCCTGTCAGGCTGGGTGGGCTGGGCTGCCAGTGGGTGTAACCCTGCCCTCCGAGGATGCTCAGATACCACGTGCCAGATGTGGCAGCAAGGTGGAAACCAGATCCTGAGCCCCATCCAGCAGGGCCGGCCCCAGGCCCCAGTGACACAGCACAGGGCAGAGCCAGGCAGGCCCTGCCAGTCAGCAGGCTCACCTGCCCTCAGTCATGCTTCCCAGCGAGGGGTGCCCTCTGAGGCTGGGGCAGCCCAGCCAGCTCTGCAGCCGCAAATCCATGTCCCACTTCCCACTCAGCCAGGACCCTCTGGACCCTTGACATGGCCTGCCAGGCACGTCAAGGCTGCTGGCTGCACAGGCCCACCCCTCAAAGGCAGCTGTTGGTGCTGGGCCCCCCTGATCCTCTTTGGCAGCTGCTCCTGTGGCCTCATCCACACCCCACTCTCCACACTCGCCCGCCGGACAGGCAAGGCCCCTCTGCTGATAGAGGGACTCCGCACTCTGTACTGGGCACCTGTTCAGCTGGGGGGTCCCTCAGCTGAGGGGTCCCTCAGCTGAGGGCAGGTCACTGTGGAGAGGCGTCTCAGGGTAGCCGAGGGGTCCAGCTGCCTCAGGGCACATGCCTGACAGACGACTGGGACCCTGGCTCTTGCGGGAGGGACACTAGAACACTCTGGAAGGGAGGAATGGATGAACTGTGGATGGACACGGCCCTCCTTGGGGTGGAAGCCCCACCTCTGAGTGGTAGTGCCCACCAAGCAGATCCCCAAGGGGCCTCAGCTCTCACTTGACAGAGACAAGCTGTTACATGAAAACAAAATTTGAGCAGAAAAAATCCCTGGGGGACCATCCCCAGTTGTGAGGTTGGTGGGGAATGGGTCTGCCACATGCCCCGTCTAGTAACTTTCACTATGAGAATGTGTTATTTTGAGTTCAAACACAACATAGGACAGACACATGAGCTAGGGCCAGGCTGGATTAAAGCAAATGTATTACCGTCCACTAGACCCTCAGTTCAGTCACTCAGTTGTGTCCAACTCTTTGCAACCCCATGGACTGCAGCACACCAGGCTTCCCTGTCCATCACCAATTCCCAGAGCTTGCTCAAACTCATGTCCATCGAGTCAGTGATCCCATCCAACCATCTCGTCCTCTGTCATCCCCTTCTCTTCCCGCCTTCAATCTTTCCCAGCATCAGGGTCTTTTCAAATGAGTCAGTTCTTCCCATCAGGTGGCCAGAGTATTGGAGCTTCAGCATCAGTCCTTCCAATGAATATTCAGGACTGATTCCCTTAAGGATTGACTGGTTTGATCTCCTTGCTGTCCAAAAGACTTTCCAGACTCTTCTTGGAATAAAGAGTTCATGACCTGAGCCACAGTCAGATCCTGGTCTAATTTTTGCTGACCGTATAGTTTCTTCATCTTCAGTTGCAAGACAGTCTTCTTTAGTAAACCCTAGTGGGACCAAAAGTAGACAGGTGACAGTACTGGGGTCTTGGGGGCTCTGACAGAACCAGCAAGGGTCCCTGCAGGACCAGCAGTGATTCCCATTCAAGTAATGAGGGCAGAGGATCTGGAAACCAGAGAACGAGGAGGCGGGGAAAGTCAGCTTTCTCAGAGAAGCCCCCAGTGCCCTGTCCTTCCTGACCCAGGACCACTCCCGTCACTACCTGAACCTTGAGGGCTAGCCCCATGGGCCAGGTTCTCAGGTCCTCCCAGCCTGCGTCCTGGCAGTGGGGGTGAAGACTCCAGCCCCTCCCGGGTAACACCCTCTCTGTTGCAGGCTTAGTTAAGGAGGTCGACGTGCCACAGGCTGCCCTCAGTGCCCCCGTCCCTGTCACAGGGACCAGTGGCCAGTCTCCTGTGGCTGAGGAGGAGTTGTTGGGCATCCCAATACCAGCACCAGGGCTCCTGCAGGTCACGGAAAGGCGGCGTAAGTACTGCCCACCCACCCATCATGCTCCACGAGTCCCCTGGGACCAGGGACGGGTCTCTGGGCCCCACTGTGCCCCAGGGAGCAGGTGCCAGGAATGGGTTGACCCCACCTTGCTCCCCCACACTGGCCATCACCAGGCCCACTAACGTACCCCTCTGCCCCCAGAGCCGCTGAGCAGTGTCTCCTCCCTGGAGGTGCACTTCGACCTCCTGGACCTCACCGAGCTGACCGACATGTCTGACCAGGAGCTGGCTGAGGTCTTTGCAGACTCGGATGACGAGAACATGGCCAGCGACTCGCATGCAGGTGGGATTGCCTCTGGGCTCTGAGGGTGTTGTGGGGAGGCCCCGTGGCCTGAGACTACCCAGCACTGCCCCCTGAAGACCTGGTCTGGAAAATTATTTCCTTTCTAATGCATGTTTGTCAACATGGCACCATTCCACTCACCGCTTCTGCACTTTACATACCTTTGTGCTGACTTAAAGGAATTGTCTGCCCCTCCTCAATTTCGGCTTTCAAATAACAGCAAAAGACCACAGCCACAGGCCCCCCAGGAGAAGAATTCACTATGCAGATTTAATTAAAAGGCAGAGCACAAAAGGGGTGGCATTTGCCAAACCTGGCTGCTCCTCAGCTCAGTTCCCAGGAAGCACTGGACCCCACTGACCAAAGAAATGGCATGCAAGCCACTGGAGTGTGGGGGCCCAGAGACCTTCCTCCCCTCCTTACTCCCCACCCACACCAGCTCCAGGCCAGGCTCACACCCAGGGTGGGACCTTGGCTGCATGGGGACCCTTCTGGGAGCATCAGGAAAGCCAGTGCCCAGGCTGCACCCAGACCCATATGCACACACTGCAGGGGGGCCCAAGGTGTGGCCGGACACCATGCTGGAGGCACAAACAGGCCAGGCAGTAGATGCAGGAGTAGCTGGTCCGCCACATTGATCCAGCCCGTGTTCCCACCAGGCCTACACCCGCTGCCCCGAGCCGGCTGTCTGCGCTCACCCTCCTGGACGCGCACTAGGGTGGAGCAGAACCGTGAGAAGCAACCCTTTGGTGATCCTGAGCGACAGCCTGCCATTGTGGACACGATTCTTACTGTGGAGAGGCCCAAGGAGGACTAGGCCGGCTGGCCCGGGGCCAAGATGGGGCACATCCGGACAGCTGTGGCCACGTGGACACTGCCCACCCTCCCCACTGCGGCTCTGGGCTGGGGTCTCAAGGCACTTCAGCATAAGCACAGCCCAGTGGCCTTATATCAGCTCCTTCCTGGTCCCTGGATCAGGGACAAGGCCCAGGGATGAGAGGAGACTTGTCTGCAGGAACAGTGTTATCATCTGCCACCAGAATCCTGGGTGGGGCCAGGGTGAGTGGGGATCTGCCGGTGAAAGGGGATGGACCGCCATGCCGAACTCCAGCCCACAGGAGTCTGCTGTCCAGCCAGGGAGTGTATAGGGGAGTGAGTCCCCCAGATCACCTCTGATTCCCTGCTGCTGCCCAGGAACACTGTCAGTGCCAGACAACCCCAACAACTTGCTCGTCCTCCTCCCTCCCTGTCAGCCAGACCCACCTTCCTAAGCGCGGAATGCCAAGTCCGCCAAGATGGCCTCAGACAGCAGGGCAGGCAGGGCTTACCCAGTCCCCACAACCCACCAGGCACACAAGCACACACACGTGTAGGTCTGTGTCCCTGGCTAGCGTCCCAGTCTGGGGTGCAGCAGTCTGAGGGGGTGGGGACATGAGGGCACCTAGGCACACCCCCCGAACCTCAATTCAGAGATGCCAGGCTTGACTGCTCCCAATGCTGCTTATGTGCTGAGGACAGGACCAGCTTCCAGTCTGACAGCAAGTCCAGTCTGCTTTCTGTCCCCAAGGCCACCTGTCCTAACCCCTTCTTCACTGAGACATTTCTGGGGAAGGAAAAAAGGCTCCTCTGTGGAAGCCCTGGGCACACCCTGCCAGGAAACAGTCGCCTCTGCACCAGCACTGGGGCGACACTGGAACACGGGGGTGATTTCCAGATACAACCAAGAGTCTTAACAGAAAGCAGCCACACCCCACCCACCCTAGGGTCTTCCCTCCAGCCCTCGTCCTTCCTGCTGCAGCTTCCGTGACCTCGTTTCGAAAAAGCGCAATTAAAACATCACTCTGTCCTGAGTCTCACGGATCAGTGTCTTCCTTTCCAGCTGACACCAGAGCTCAGGGGTGAGGGCTGTGCAGGGGCAGTGGGCTGGCTGCTCTAGGAACCTCCAGGAGCTCTGTGCTCTGGTCCTCCCCCAGCTGAAGCATCTGGGGGCTCCACTGTGACACACTGGGGGCTAGCATTTGGCTCTGTCCCCACAAGCCCAAGCTGGAAGAGGCAGCCCCAAAAGGCTCCTCCCAGCCCAGGGCAGGATCTGGGGAGGCAGCCAGCAGGGAGGGCCAGTCTGTGAGCAGAAGAGTAAGAAGAGAGCAGGCAATTCCTCCCACAGGGTGGAGCCTCCCTGAGCAGACACTCTCAGCCAGGCCTCAGCCCAGATGCTCAGCCAGATGAACGGAGCTGAAGAGACAGGAGGGGGTGAGCGGACAGGGCACACACGCAGGGGCGCTATCACCAGGAGTGTGCCCTGGACCTGGGGAGGGGCAGCACCCCAGGTTTGGGACAACATGGGGCTTTCCTGCGATGAGGGAGCATCCTACCTCCATCAGAAGGTCCCAGAACAGGCCCCTGCAGGGTCCCCAGCAATTCAGCACAGAGGCTAAATGGTGGAGGCTGCAATACAGGGCAAGCCCCAGAGACAAGAAAATCAACAATACATGTTCTACAAAGAGCAAAGTTGAAAGTGTTTGTCCCAAGTTGGAAATTCTATTTTTGAGGCAAACATACCAATCGATGTGGACAATTTCATCCCCAAGGCCGTGTGTGTGGGCTGGGCTGGCAACAGGGGGGCACATGGGATGGCACCCCTTCACCCACTGTCAGCCCAGAATGCCTGTCCCCCCATCCCCTCAAGGCAGGAACTGCTGCTACCATCACGACTCTGATGACTCCGGCCCCCTGGCTGTGCGCTGGGGACCTGTGGGGCCATTTCCACTAACCCCAGCTCCCTGGGACCAGGCCCTAGTCCTGCTCCAGGTCTAACCAGACAACTGCTGGCCTCAGCTCAAGAGCTTAGCTGCATCCCTAGGGGTTGTCCTGTCCCAAGAAGTAGCCCAGAGTCACCTTTTGGATTCTAACAAAACCAGGCCACCAGGAACAGCTTCCCAGAGACATGCCAGCAACAAGGCCCCACCCTGAGAAAAGGGCAACCCCTCCCTCTCAGGTTCAGACCCCTAAGCCGTCCTCCAACCCCGGCCACAAGCCTGTGGGAGTGCTGAGCTCCATCCATGAGGACCAGCTAGCTTTCCAATACCCAAACTGCCATTCCCTAGATTCTGGGCTTACACACTTCTGCTGAACCTCACCACCTGTGAGGGCTTCTGAACTGGGCCTTCTCTCCCTGGGGCAGGTGAGGGCACTTGCACTGACCAGGTCCCAGCCCCCCTTGGTGGGAGGGTGCCTGCAAGGAGCAGGAAGCCCATGCTCTTCAAAGACCCTGACTGGAAGACAGCTGTTTGCAGGTTGCTGCTGCTGCTGCTAAGTCGCTTCAGTCGTATCCGACTCCATGGGACCCCATAGACAGCAGCCCACCAGGCTCCCCCGTCCCTGGGATTCTCCAGGCAAGAACACTGGAGTGGGTTGCCATTTCCTTCTCCGATGCATGAAAGTGAAAAGTGAAAGTGAAGTCGCTCAGTCGTGTCCGACTTAGCAACCCCATGGACTGCAGCCCACCAGGCTCCTCCGTCCGTAGGATTTTCCAGGCAAGAGTACTGGAGTGGGATGCCATTGCTTCCAGTTACATGTGCTTTAATTTGCTTCCTGGGGGTTCTGGAGGCTGCTCTCCAGGCGGAGGCGCTAGGCTGGGCTCTCCTGCAGTGGGCTCCCCACGCCAGCCCTGCAGACCCTCAGGAAGGGCCGTGTCCTCCTCCAGGCCGCCTGTGCCTTCCACAAGCTCCTCATAGGTGATCTTCTCGGCAAACGGCCGCGGCCCAAGCAGCTCCACCATGTCGGCCCGCTCCAGCACCTCCTTCTCCAGCAGCCGCCTGCCCACCTGCATACCCAGCAGCTGTCAGACAGCTGCCCGGCCTGCAGAGCCCCACCCGCGCCAAGGGTATGGCCGCCCACTTGCCTTGTCCACCTGCTCGCGGCAGCATGTGAGCAGATCCAGGGTGCGCGCATGCGCAGAGCCAATGAGCCGCCGCACCTCCTCATCTATAAGCTGGGCCGTGGCCTCGCTGAACGGCTTCTCCACCAGCGCCTCGCCTGGCCGTGGGAGATCGAAGGACACCTGGCCCAACTTCTCGCTCATCCCGAACTGCACGATCTGCAGGAGGCAAGTGCCGGGGTCAGCCCGGTGCAGAGACCCCGACCCCCCACCCCCCAAGGCTGCTGGTCTACCTGGGCATAGGCACTCTGGGTGACCTTCCTCAGGTCGTCCTGGGCCCCCGTGGTGACCTGCCCGAAGAACAGCTGCTCAGCCACGCGGCCGCCCAGCATGGCGCACATGCGGTCAAAGAGCTGCTCCCGTGTGTACAGGTACTGCTCCCTGGGCAGGCACTGGGCATAGCCAAGCCCCTTGCCCCGGGGGACGATGGACACCTGCCAGACACAGCAGGGTGCCCTGTCATCCCCAGGGCCCCCGACCACCACCCATCTCCACAAGAGTGTGGCAGAAGAGGAGACCCTGGGCCCCAGCGCTCACAGGGGGTCACCCTGAGGGTGAACTCAGAAACATCCTCTGTCCCGCAGTCCCCAGGAAGCTGTGGAGGGGCCTGCCTTCGGGGAGAAGCTTGCAGTGAGGTGAGTTTAACCAGGAACCTCCAGCTATCAGTTGGCCAGATCCAGACCCCTCCTGGAACCAGCACCCCGCCCCTGCCCTCCCACCCACCCTTCAAGGACACATTCTAGATGGTTCCATCTCTTCAAAAGTGAAAGGGCTGACACCCACAACACACTGTGCACACATGGCCCCCAGGGCGGGAGCGGGCCCTGAACCCACAGGAGATGTGTAAGGGGCTGGACTGACCTTGAGCAGGGGGTCTGCGTGTTCCAGGAACCAGCCCACCACCGCATGGCCAGCCTCATGGTAGGCCACCGTCATCTTCTCGCCGGGCTGCAGGACCTGTGTCTTCTTCTCAAGGCCTGCAAGTCACACTCCTGGTGAGAGGCACAGGACGAACGCCAGCAAAGAGGTGGGAACCAAGCCCCCACTCTGGCGTTCAGGGGGCTGATCAGAGCAGACCTGCAGCCTGTCGGCTCCACACACACTGCTCAGGCCCACAGGGGTCTGTCCCTGCAAACCAGACGCTAAGCTGCCTTCTGCTCTGCAGACATCCCGTACCCCACTCCACTTCCCGTGCAAGCAACATATGCTCAGGGAAACCTGTTCTTAGGCAGCAGTGTTAGCTACTCTGTGGCTCAGCTGGTAGTGAAACCAAAGCAGGGAGACAGGGGTGTTCTCTACACCCTGTACACCCAGTCACAGGCAGAGAACGGGGCATGGAGAGGCACAGACAACTACTGTGAGTCAGTTTCACAGCAGCTCAGCTCAGCATGGCCCATGACAGCCCCAAACAGCTGCGGCAACTGCCTTGGGCTCCTGATACTACATGCCTGCATACGTGTCACACCTCAATACAAAGTGAACCAGACGAAGCAACTCTGGCTACCTGCCATCTAGATGGGCTGGTGCTCACAGCTATGAGATGGGGTTGTGGATGGCTGCTGGCCACACGGACGCCTTCCTGACCTCTGTCCCCAGGATGGCACTCTGAGACCTTGACTCCTCAGGCTGAAGCCTGTACCTCCTCTGGATACGCTGGCCACTGGGGGGCACTGGGGACCCTGGTAAACTTCCCAGCAGGCTGTCCTCTAGGGCACAGCGGGCACCCGGACCTACAAGGTCCGGTAGGGACCCTGGAGGTTACAATTCTCTGAGATTCTGAACGTTGCTCCAGGAAGAGCAGGAGGGCTGCTGGCAGGTCCCACGTCCTAGATCTGGGTCTCGAGAGCTGCCCAGGCGGAGTACCCTGAAGTGAGCTTGGGGCTTCAGGGTGGAAACTCACCAACGGTGGCCCAGCTTACCTCCAATGACCCTCTCGATGGCCTGCTCGAAGTGCTTCTCCCCAACAGAGGGGTTTAGGTGGCGGGCGGCGATCAGGGCGGCTTCGTTGCAAACATTAGAAATATCAGCACCTGACCCGGAGAAGAAGAAACCGTCCGTCAGGGGCCCGGGGCAGGCTGTCACAGGGACTCCGCAGTACTGGAGCCAGAGCTAAAACAGGTCAAGGGCGTGAAGGAAACAGCACCTGCTCTGTCAGTCACTGCTGCTTTCAGCCAGTTTTTTGGCTCATTTCCATTTAAAAACGTGTACATTTCAAAGACTTTCAGTAATTTCATCAAGATGTGCGACAACTCCTGTCATCTCATCTCAGACATCCCCATCACGAAGGTGTTGTCTGGGGCTAGATCCTGTACCCAGGCTTAGCCGAACACGACTCTACCTTCTATGTCTTTAGACATGCCCATTCCCGAAGTCTCACGTAAGTGCAATCACACAGTATGGTCTTTTGTGTGTGCTCCTTTCACATGGCACAGTGTTTTTCCGTTCATCCACTGTCAGGAGCGTGTCCTGGTATTTCATTCCTTTTCATGGCTGAGTAAGGTTCCATCTGGCCTGAGGCAGCCACAGGAGACACCAGATTCCACAGACGCTCGAGTCACTCATGTAACACGGCCAGCTCTATCTACAGGTTCCGCCCACCGTACACACAGCTACTGGTGACGGCCTGCTGGACACTGGGGTGGTCTCCACTGTTTAGCTATTATGAGTAATGCCACTGTGAACATCCATGTGCAAGCCTTTATGCAGACAAATGTTTTCAATTCTCTTATGTAGGAGTGGAACTGGAGGTCATATGCTAACTGTATTTACTTCTAGAAGCGCCAGGCCAACTTACCACAGCCACACTACTTCACATCCCCACCAGCAACATGTGAGCGTGCTCGTCTCCCTACATACCTGCCAACCCTCCGTCTTTTATGGCCATCCTGGTGGGCGTGAGGTGGTGTCAAACTGTGGTTTTAATATGCATTTTCCTAATAACTAATACCATGACCACCTTCTCACATGGTTTCTGGCCATCTACATACTTTGGAGAAATGTCTATTCAAACCCTTTTCCCATTTTTAAATTGGGTTCTTTATATATTGTAGATTCTAGACCCTACCAGGTGCATAATTTCCAAACATTCTCCTTTCTGTGGGCTCTTTTCATCACATCGATAATGTCTCTTGATGCACAAAATATTTCAGTTTTGAGGAATTCTATTTTGTTTTCTCACTTGCAGCCTGTGCTTTAAGAAACCATTGCCAAATCCAAGGTCCTAAAGATTTTAAGACCTTTTACAGTTCTTGCTCCACTGCTCAGGTCTCTTACCACTCTGAGTTGACTGCTATATGTGGTCTAACGTCCAGTTATATCCTTTTGCTTGTGAATACTTGGTCAAACAGACTATTCTTTCTCCACTGGATGGTCTTCACACCCTTGACAAAACAACTGACTGAGATGCATAGGCCCACACCTGGCCTCTCACTTTTATCCTGATGGTTCACGTCCGCCCTCAGAAGCTCCACATTGGGGAAGTGTAAGCCACTTTGTTCTTACAGGCTGTGTGGCTCTTCCATCCCCTGCCAACTCCATGTGAAGCTGAGGATCCAGCTTCACAATGTTCAAAGGTTCTGCTCCTATGCAGCCCCTCTCACCTTCACAGGTTACATCTTTCTACACTGTGTGCCCATTAACACAGATATGTGATTATGGTTTTACACACCTGTCCTTTATACGGGATGCCTTAATTTCTCCTTTACTATAGAAGAAGAGTTCTGCCTGACCTACTGCCTCCTGGCCTCCATTTCCAAGAGAAGTCAGCTGCTACCCTTTGGTCTATGATACTGTCTCAGTGTGGGCATCTTGTGTTTTATCCCACTTCCTGGATGTGCAGACTCAGATCTCTTACGCAATGTGGGAAGGGTGGACCAGGACTTCTTCCCTGAGCAGCATACCAAGAGGATGGGGCCTTATCCCCATCATCACCACATTACGTTCCCGGGGCGGTGGGCGGGGGTGGGGGGTGGGGGCGGGCACAGCGAAAGCTGACAAAAGCCAGCTTTGGGGCCTCGGGTGTGCCCACCAGATTCATAGTCCTGAAGACAAGGGCGCACTTTCAGGACCAAATAGCACAACCAGACACCACCTGCTGATGACACGGCCAGCCCCAGGGAAGCCGCCCGCCTCCATCACTCACCTGTGAAGCCTGGAGTGAGGGCCGCAAGCTTCTTCGCCAGGGCATCCTTGCTGAGGCTCTCGTCCAACTTGAGTGGACGCAGGTGGACCCTGAAGATAGACGACCTGCCTTTGATGTCCGGGGGGCCTGAGAGAGAGGCACAGGTGGCCAGGGCGGGGTCACCCACAGCCGCTTCACCAGGGCCAGGAGGACCCGCCCCTGCATGTCTGCACTGCACACTCGACTACCCGACCAGGGCCAGAGCTCCCTGTGGCAGAAACGACCCACAGGTCATATCCATTCAGCTTTCACTTCCTCACCATGGGGCCTCAAGTCTGTACAATTCAATCCCCAGGATGGCTGCTCTGGCAGCCGGGGACCTGGGCAGGAATGAGTTAGGTCCTAAATTTCTAGGACCTGCTCACAAGCGGGAAAGGCCAGGGTGAATGCTTCTCTCGTAAACAGTGCACGAAAAAGAAAAGCTGAAGGACCCAACACTGTCACCTCACTCTCAGCTGCATGGACTGCTATGACCTTTTCCGCGCCCCAGCTACACCTGTTCGTCCCGAAGTAGGGCCCAGTCCCGCACCTCCACTGTTTCACAAGTGGGGTTAGCTGCTTTAGGGCACCTCAAAACCTCCTCCAAATACATAACTAATGATCAAACCAAACTTTCAACCCTCAGCTCACCAATGTAAATCTGACGGTCGAAGCGGCCAGGCCTCATCAGGGCTGGGTCAAGGACGTCAGGGCGGTTGGTGCCGGCCAGCACGACGACATTCGTGGTAGAGTTGAATCCTGGACACGAGAGAAGCAGGTGAGCCCAACCAGGACCCGGCCAGCAGCTGTCTCCTCTCCCCTGCACACCTGGTCCCCACTTTCCGGGACCACTGCCCACCCAGGGAGCTGTTGCAGGCAGGAAACGGTGGCTCTGGCTATAACCCGACCTTCCTCAGCCAACTGGGAGCCCCATGGCCCAGTCTCAGGGTGTACACTCCTATCTTAATTTGGTATGGATCCCTGCCAACCTCTCACACCACACAGCGAGCTGCAGGAGCCACGCGGACCCCTCCACCCAGGTCCTGGACAGCTTGCTGGGCCCAGGGAGCCAGACTGGGTGAGAGCAGGGGAGATGCAGTGGGGAGAGGATGGTGGTACCCAGCAGGGTGAGGGCCTGACTCACCAGCACTCGTCCTCAGAAAGGTCTGCTGGGGCCCTCGGCCACCCCAGGACCTGGGATTCAGGGAGGGGCCCTGCGTGCCTCAGTCATCTGAGTAGATGATATTTCCTCCTGGGAGGCTGGGGTTGTGACCCATGCTGGTTAAAGACTGACATGTGACCAGCCCCAGGGGAAACCCTGTCCTGGTCAACGACACTCCTGAATGTCACCCAACTGGCTGCCAGGAAGAAGCTGCGACCCAGACTCAGTGGGCAGAGAGCTCTGGAGGCTGTGGCTGCCTTCCCAGCCCAGGCACCTGCTCCCCATGATTCTCCCGTGTCCTGGCCTGGCAGGCAACTATGATTATGAATCCAAGGACCCATGGATTCCTCCCAGCAAGTGATCAACCCGGGGTCACGTTGGGTACCCTGACTCAGCTACAAAGCTAAGTGAGCACAGGACCTGCCAAAGGTTCAGTCAAAGCTTCTCCAAATTCGAACCTGGCACAAACACCCAGACCTTCCCCAAGAGCCTACAGCAGGCCCATGGCTATCACCCCAGACTGGACCTTCCCCAAGAGGCAGCAGCAGGCCCACGGCTGTCACCCGGACCAGACCCTGCCTGAACAGGAGTCCCGAGGTGGAGAGAGGGTTCTGGAGCAGGAGGCAGCAGGACACAGGCAGCAAGGACGCAGCCCGGGCATCAGCCCTCATCCAGCCACTGAGCTCAGAGGGAGCTCCCTGCACCGTGGGGCCTGAGGACACCCTTCCTCAGACTGAGTGAGCGGGGGTCTCGCCCAGAGAGTTCTGCCAAGAGAACAAGTCCGCTCACCGTCCATCTCCACGAGCAGCTGGTTCAGGGTGTTCTCCTGCTCACTCTGGCCTCCAAACTGCCCGCGGCCACGCTTCCGGCCAATTGCATCAATCTCGTCCACAAACAAGATACAGGGAGCATTTTTCCGGGCCACTGTGAACATGTCACGAACCTGAAACAGGGGTCCACACACAGTTGTGCTCCGTCACTGGAGCCAGGACAGGACTAAGTTCCCTGGGCTGAGGCCCCATCTCTGGGGCTTGACTCCCATCTCGGCTGCTGTCTGCCTGCCAGGTCATCTTTACATCTATGCTGTGCCCTGCGCCCGTCCCCAGGGTCCCACCCGAAGGCCAGGGCAAGGACAAGGGTGCCTCTACCTACCCGAGCTGGGCCAACACCAACAAACATCTCCAGGAACTCAGACCCATTCACGGTGATGAAGGGAACACCAGCCTCCCCCGCGGTTGCCTTGGCAAGAAGCGTCTTGCCGGTACCGGGAGGACCTGTGAGCAGGGCTCCCTGAAACAGAAAGGCGACACCTGGTTTTGAAAGGGGAGAGACGGGCCGAGGAGATCTTGTTCCACTGACTCCTCGGCCTACTCCACGCTTTCGGCCGAGGTGTGCCTTCCGTTTGAAACTTCCTGCTTGTAAAACGAACGTACATTCACCATGAAAAGTTCAAATGCTGCAGGTAGAGGAAACCCCCCAAAGCCCCAGCCCAACCAAGCAGGTTATTTCTTCAAGTGATGCTCCCAGGGCAGGACTCAATGGATCTCGCGATCCAATGTTTACTTTAACAGTTACTGTCAAATTGCTCTATGAAACACGCCAACTCGCACCAGGATGAGCAAGAGGCCCTCCCCATACTCGCTCCTATGATTCTGTCCAGCAGGTCTGACAGTGGCACCTGTGTGCGGTACTGTCTGCAACCTGCCTTGCTCTAGGCTGACTCAAGGCTGAAATTCACACCCAGTAACACACCTAGGTATTCCTTTAGTGAGGAGGGACTTAAAGGGGGGGCTCACACTACTTCATTTCTAGTTGACAGTATGGGTTAACATCTACTTATTTCAAAAGAAACAAAAAAGTTTTTTTTTCTAAGTCTGTAAAAATAAAAACAAAACATATCAAGGCAGGGAGGATGAAGGAGCCTCAAAACTCACAAGGCACCAGGGCCCCAGGGCCCCATAACCATGGACTCACAAAGGGCCTCCACAAGGCAGTGGGCCACGGGACCAGGGGACCCCTGGGCCACCACACCCCAGTTTTCCAGCCAACCTTACCAGGTGGTCAAAGAGAAGCACAGGCCTCCTGCTCCCTAATCTCCAGAGGTCAGTCACGTTCTCTGCTGTTCAGAACAGTCTCATGGAAGCACACAGGGTTATCAGGAAAGTCAGTGCACTGAGTCTCCACCCTAGAGACCTTGCGGCCTGATCTAGAGCCCAGAGACGCCTTGGGTGGGGGTGGGCGGGGGAGGGCGTGGTCTGTGAGCCTCTTCCACGTGAGATGCAGACCTTTCCGGGAAGGAGGTTCAGCTACTGCTAGGGCCCCTGAACATCCATGACACCCAGAGGCACCTGCAGGGAAAGCCAGTGGCCACAGTCTCCACAGTGTCACTTCCTGTGTGCAGAACCTCGACCCACGTCCACACTGCACACCTGTCCCACTGCTGGGTCGTGGGTTATCTGACAGGCAGCTGACCCCAGACCCGTTCACGGCAGTCTGTACTTGGTTCTTTGTTTTCTTGGGTTTTCTGGCCACACCACACAGCTTGTAGGATCTCAGTTCCCCAACCAGGAACTGTATCTGGGCCCCGGCCGTGAAAGTGTGGTGTCCTAACCTCTGGATCAGGGAATTTCCTGCACTTGCTTTAATTATATACTTTAACAATAAATAATAGAATAGAAAGTCGTTTCATCAAAAACGAAGCTGAAACTGTTATATAATAAATCAATCAAGGCAAATTATTAAAGAAAAAGATGCTGTCAAACTGAACGGACAAAAAACTGAAATAGTAAGAAAATGTGATAAGAATACATGATTCTGTGCTTAGAACTGCTTTGAAGTTCTCAGTTCAATTTAGAGAAACAAAACTACAGACAAAGGCTTTCCTGGTGGCACAGTGGTAAAGCATCTGCCTGCCAAAGCAGGCAACAAAGGTTCGATCCCTGGTCAGGGAAGATCCCACAGCCAAGGAGCAAGTAAGCCCGTGTGCCACAACTACTGAAGCTCGTGCACCCTAGAGCACAAAAGAAGCCACCGCAGTGAGAAGCCCTTGCACCAGAACTAGAGAGCGGCCCCCACTCTCTGCAACTAGAGAAAGCCTGCACACAGCAATGAAGACCCAGTAAACCCTAAAATAAATTTAAACAAAAAAATGCAAACTTTCCACTAAAAAAAAAAACAACTATAGTGCTTTGTGCAGGATACTGAACAGAGAATCTAATTGCTGGTGTCACACTCAAAGGAAGGCCTGTTTTCTAAACAAAGCACGGGCATTTGTGCTTGCAGGTGAAATAAACACAGGTGGATGTGCACTGTTTACAGCTGCTATCAAATAAGAGGATTCTTTTTCTGACTCTGCAAATGCTATTTCCACTTTCCAATGTGATTAATAAAACACAGAATCATTACCAGAAGCTGCTTGGTTCTGGCTCAGGTACCACCGTGTGCTCTCTCAAGTCAGTACCTTTGGAATTTTGGCCCCAAGGTCCTGGTACTGTTTGGGGTTCTTCAGGAAATTCACAAACTCCATGATCTCCAGCTTGGCTTCTTCACAACCAGCCACGTCTGCAAACCGCACACCGATGTCATCCTTGATGATCTTGGCTATTGTCTCACCAATGCCGAAGAGGCCCCCTCCTCGCCCACCACGCCCAGCCCCCATCGGACCCCTCCTCATGGCATAGAGGAAGATGCCAATCAGGAGAAGGGTGGGCACCAGGCTTCGCAAGAAAGTCCTAGAAAGGCCAAGAAAACAATCCGTCACATTCCCTTGAGAGACAGGCTGTGAACAGCAGACCTGGCTCTGCTACACAAAAGCGAGCACTGTCCGTATGGACACACGGCCTCACCCACTGTAAAGGGTCCTGTCCACGAGCATCTGTTTGCCTGATTTCCCCTGTGGGCAGGGCAGGGTAGCTGTGGCCCGTCTTCAGAAACCCCCTGACCCAGCACGGCCTCCTCCCAGCTAGTTCTACCCTGCTGCCGCACCACAGCCCTCAGGCTACCAAGCTAAACATTTCCCCACCAATTCTTTCCCCAGTAAAAACACAGCTAACAAACTTGTCTTTACCACAGACACTGACTACCAGAAGACACCTACAACATGCCTGAACAAGTTCAGCAGGAAGCGCTGTGTGTCCAGCACCAGGCCTGACCACACCCGCTCACCCATCGCTCTCGGTGGTGTAGACCACGGCTGTCTGGTTGGGGGGCTCGATGCCTAGCTCCCATTGGGCGGTCTCCAGGTTGCGCTCGAAGATGTCCACACTGCCAATGCTGAACCACGCATACTTCTGCAGAAACCAAGGTGCCAAGCAATGTAGGGGTCTGCCCCCCATGGCCACCACCCGCTCCCCAGCTTCTCTCACAGCAAAGTCCTGAGCGGCTCTGATGGGCCTCCTGTCCTGGCCCCAAACCACAGTCTGCCTCTGTCCCCTATCTGTCATTTTAGTCTCTCCTCTCAGATCTCAGCTGGTGACTGTCCATGGTACTGGGCAAAACTGAAGTGTGGTTACAGCTTCATGAGAGTCCTATGCTACGTGGAAGACTATTCTCTACAGGTACATGGGCACAGGTGGGTGCTGGAAAAGGAAGCCAGGAGAGGCACTTCTCCAATAAAACAGAAAACTATTGTGTATTCTTTTTCAGGTCACACAGCTTGTGGGATCTTAGTTCCACAAGCTGTGGCCATGAGGGCATCTGGTACTAACCACCTGACCACCAGGGAAATCCCAGAAAACTACACCTTACGCTGACACTGAAACCTACACGTGGAACACTGGCCTTGACCCCAGCCCTCACCTCAAGTGATGTCCCAGGGGCAGGAATAACACGCACGAACTGCTTATTCACCACTTCTAGCCGATCCACCTAGAAGACAGACAGCCAGTCAGGACCAGAACAGTACCCTGGGCCTCGGTCTCAGTCAAGCTCCACACGCACGGGTGGCACCTGTCCCAGCGCAGCTCACACTCTGCAGGACAGTTTCGGCTCTGTCTTCCTACCAACATGGACAATTCTAGCCTGAGATTATGGCAATAAACAGGAACCGATCCAAGAAGAGGAATTAAAATGTGGCACATCTGAGCACTAAGCCTTCAAACTGGCTTAAAACTCCAAAAGGAGGGGAGTTCCCTGCTGGTTAGGATCCTAAAATAAGTTTTAGGCTCCAGTTCAATCCCCGGTTGGGTTGGGAAGCGAGACCCCACAAAATGTGCAGCATGGCCAAAAAAACAAAACAAAAAACTCCAAAAACAAAAAAAGTCCAAAAGGAACACAAATGAAAATCTTGTACTGACACTCGTACGTAACACTCAGTCCATCCAGTTACAGCCCACCGCCTGGAAGCCACACACCCTCTGGGGAGCTTCAGACACGGCCTGCTGTCACCACCTCATTAACCACGACTAAGCTCCTTTTAGAAAACACAGCAACACTCAGGACTGCACAGTGAGGACACGATCCTGAGTGTGGAACTTCACCGCCACCCAACACGACTCCAGAAACCATGGCAGACAGGACTCCAGACGACTACCCCCTTGGTTTCTCTTCCGCCAACATGAAGAGTCCCAGCCAGCCAGGCCCATTCATGAGACAAGGGTGCGGCATGTCCTCCTGGCCCTGCGAGACTCCTGCCAGCTGACTCCTCATGCCTCCCCACCGCAATGCTCACTGTCAGTGTGCAACGGGACAGAGGGCACAGAAGGGTGAGCAGCCTCGCCTTCAGACTGTGGCCAACAGGGTCACAGAAAAAGGCCCCTGGGTGGGGACAGACGGTGACTTCCTGCTTTATACTTTTATTTCATGTTACATTTGTGAGCAGGAAAAACAATGCTGCTTGAAACAAAGACTGCAGGGACTTCCCTAGCGGTGCGGTGGTTAAGACTGAGAGCCTCTAGCGCAGGAGAGCAGATTCCATCCCTGGGCGGGGAACTGGATCCAGCATGCCCCACCAGGCAGCCAATAAGTAAAGAACTGAATAAAATGAAGACCACTACTGAGGTTTTGTTACAATTTTTTGCTCCTAAACAAGCCTTTCACAAAAGAACAACCGGTCCAGGCCAGGGACCTCTGCAGATAAGATTACTTATTTCCGTGACATCCTGAGATTTTATCAGGGGACCTCTTCGGACAGCTCAGGGGGCTGGAACAAGATGCCGCCCTCAGGTTCAGGTGCTAGACTCTCCCAGCTGATGTGAAAGTCCCCTTATGTGAGGGCATCTGGTCCTTGTCTAGCTAGGCCAGGCGAGTGTCAGCTTCCAATCAGGCACCACAGATTTGGCCAGGGCTGCATTAGGTGGGCTTGAGTGGGGGGATGGACATGTCACACTTCTGTGCTCCGGGCCGTGCTGTGCTCCAGACCGTGCTGTGCTCCAGAACAAGCATGTCATTGTCAGCCACGTAAGACCTCGAGGAACCTCTGGAACCAGTCCAGACCGCAAGCACAGGACACCTGTCTCCCCCCGCCCCTCAGGCCACACCTGCTGGGGGCAGGTCCCCAGCAGAGGGAGCTGCAGCAGCCCTTCCCCCACCGCGTAGAGACCATCACCATGGGCCTCCCTGAGGACAGAATGTGGACAGACCCCAGGGCAAAGGAGAACTCCCTGCGGATGTCACCACACACCAGGAAGTCTTAACAGTACACTGTTCATGCAACGGGGAGCAAGGCCACTGTGCTTGTGAAGGTGTACGCTCAAGCCTGAGTGTGAGGAGGACGGAGGACTCCACTGGTGTGACTCAGAGCCCAGTGCTGGCCCCTACTGTCCCAGGGCCTAGCAGTGGGCCAGGGGTGCCCTCAAGGAGAAAGGCTCTGAGTCACAGTCACAACTGCAGTGTCAAGATTCACAAACAGAACCAAGTGAAATGAGAAGCCAGAGCTAACACACAATGAGTGAGCGTTTCAGGGAGCGGGCAGGTGTGGGGGTGCAGCAGGGTAGTCACATCTGCACCCTGAGGCCGACAGGCCATCTCCTTCCAAGGCCGGCAGCATGCAAATCCCCTCACCAGACCTCTCGCCAGATAATACTGCACGAAGTGCTTCCAAGTGATTTCCTTCCCAGGATCTCGGAAATAGAAGTAGAGAAATCCTGCAGCGACACCTGCCCCCAGCACGGCCAGACTGTGGAGATCCTTGTCATCCCAGGGCACCTTCCCCTGCAGGAGGAGAACACAACATAGGTTAGACTGAAAGAGAGAGGCTCTCTCACAAAAACGTCCTTTCACAGACAAGGGAGAAGTCGCCAAGCCCTCCACCTGAACCCTCCCTGCCACTGGCCTCCATGGGCACAGCATCGGCCGGCGTGTAAGGCCACGGCAGCTCCCAGGCCACTCAGGAAAAGCAGCTGGCCTTCCTGAGACCATCGCTTCTCTGGGTCTTTAAAAACTCTGATGGAGATCTTAGTTTTAGAAATTAAATCCACTGCTTAGAATCTTTGAATTAGTTTGTACAAAGCCCAAGCCCTCAGTGATTACTTCCTCAGAAAAGTGACAGGCCGTCTGGAATTGGCCCTTATGGACACGCACGAACCTTCTGCATTCGTTTCCACCAGGCAAAGTCATCCCGCTTTCCTCCTCTCTTCCCTCCGTCCGCTCCAGGACCAGCATCCTTTGGTTCACTAGTTCCTAAGAGAAAACAAACTCTGACCTCAGGGAATGGTCACACCAAACTGCCCAGAGAAAAGAAGAACGCTTCCAAAACACAACTTCTCCAACACCGCTGCCTTATGGAGATAAACGGGGAGCGTAAAGGAAGCGCTGCATGTGGCAAGGGGCAGAGCTTCTCAAGGTGAGAGGAAAACCTGCAGTGCCCTCCTGGGATCAGGGCAGGGGCCAGGGTAGTGGAGACTGCAAGCCTACACCAATCTCAGACAGTTCCAGACAAGAAGGGAAATTGACAACAGTTTCTTACGTTTTCTGAAATCAGAGTGACTGTGTGTGCCAGGTGAGATCTAGGAGGCATTACATTTTGGTTTGCTTTTTTCGGGCTGAGCCTCATGGCTTTCAGGATCTTAGCTCTCTGAACCTGGTCCCTTGGCACTGAAAGCATGAAGTCCTAGCCTCGGGACAGCCAGAGAACTCCTTAGGCTGGCACTCACGTCACCACCCCTCAGAACATTTGCGACGCACAGACTAGATGACTGAACCCAGTCCCCAAGCCTCTTTCTTAACATGTGCATGTAAAGTAGTAACAGCTCTAACCACACCAGGGCACCCCCAGAAACACTTCTGCAGCCCCCGCACCCTTCCATCAGGTGCCAAGAATGTACTGTGAGGATGGGTCTCACTCGGGACACACCCATCTGTGGTCTAAAGCTCCCACTACCTCCAAGTACAAGCTAAGGGTCAGGTGGCCTGAACCATCCTGCAAAGCTGGGCACAGGCAACTAAATCAACTATTCCTCCCATTAAAACATCCAGAAGGCATTTCAGCATACACAGAATGACAAGAGGAAATAACACAAGACTGTTACTCTGGTGCAAAACCAGAAGGAAAGAGTTGAGAGTGGAGAACACAAAGGAATATGTTTTCCCATAAGAACTTAGGAAAATAATCCAAAACAGAAAAAAAATCATTCCCCTGAGAAAAGAAAAGGTGGAAAGACAGAGGCGTGAGACAAAAATCACTTCTGTGTCAGTCAACAGCAGCAGACACAGAGCCTGAGCACGACACTTACATGGGTTCCCAGAGAAACGGGGCCAGAGCAGCCCCTGATGTACAGGCACCACAGCAACAACCAAACTCAAAGGCCGGAAGGCCAGAAGACCCCAGGAAAGACCAAACTCAGGACGGGGTAGAGCGAAGATCTGCATAAACGTGAAGGACAAAACACGAAGTCCTACAGTCACAGTGAATCATCCCCCAGTGAGCTCTGCGCACCTCTTCTCTCACGATGCTCCAGGCTCTCCAAGCAGGAAGACGCCACTGCACATCCCCCACATCACCAAACTTATGACTTCAAAGATAGGTTTGTCAAGGCTTCGGATCCACACAAGCTATGCACGTGCAGAGGCCCGAAGACAAAGGAAGGTAGTGAGGCCATGTCCACAAACCAGTGAAGGGAAGGAAGTGCTGAGACCACCTGCACACGGGCCCACCTGCTCGCCACCTCCCACGATTAACCCACAATTAATGAATGCTTCAACAATTCTCAAATGTAGGACTGCCCTGGTGGTCCAGTGGCTAGGATCTTGTACTTCCACATCAGGAAGCCCAGGTTCCATCCCTGGTTGGGGAACCCAGACTTCATATGCTATGTGGCATGACCAAAAATAAAGTTTAAAAAAAATTAAAAATTCTCAAATGTAAAACTCTGATAGTCTGATTGGTCAAATTGTTCCTTTTATGAGCTGTTTTATGAGCTGTTGCATTTCTGTGTTTCTTCTCCTCCTCTTAAAGAATTTCTCAAACCCATAGGGAAAACGATGAGATTCTGGCACTTTAAAAGCACGCACCACACTCGCATAAGCAGCCAGACTGTCCAACAGGAAAGGAGTAAGGGAGAAGCCAATTTTCTTCCTGGCTTTAGCCTGGTGCAATAGACACGCAGCTCCAAGTCTGAACTCTGCAAGCCTCCTCACACAGGGTCTCAGAGACCCACTGCACAGCCCGCAGCCTGCGCTCAAGGGGCTCACGTGCTCCAAACTAACTGCAATAGACATGAGGTCCCTGTCCTGCTTTCCAAACATGAAACTCAGCTTAACCCTCAGATGTGCAGAAACAAAGGCTTGCTCCCAGGCATCCCCAAAGATTCACCCACCACTTCCTTCTGGAACACCTTCTCTCTTTTGCCACCTTCACTGATATATTAACACTGCAAAGACATGGGGCAGGTGACCCAGAAACGGGAGAGGAGCTAGGTGTGACTCAATACATACAGAAGCTAGAAGAGGGGTGGCCTGGGTCTCCTGGACCGTCATGCACCCTGTCCCTGCTCCCCACAACACAGGGAACCAAGGAAGCCACACTCAGGTCCTGTGACCTCATGCTGCTAATGACGGCAGAAGAAAGACACGTACCTTTGGGTGGTTTTGAACACAGCCACTGGGAAACTGACGCCAGTCTTATCTGCAGAGCCGACTGCTGAAAGCGGATTCCCTGGAGACACTGAAATGGGAGACAGAATTAGCTTCCACAAATTCTGATGCAGCATCTTCTCACAATGGCAGTTCCAGGTTGGAAAGGACCAGGATTCGAGTGGAGACATAAACCTGAGGACTTCACCTGCTTTATCTCATTAAAAATATGATTCAATGTGACTTCCCTGATGGTCCAGGTATTCAGACTTTGCCTTCCAATACAGGGAGTGCGAATTCAATCCCTGGTTGGGGAGCTAAGATTTGTGGCCAAAAAACACAAAATATAAACTACAGAAGCAATATTGTAAAAAATTCAAAAAAGACTTTAAAAACAGTCCACATCAAAAAAAATCTTTAAAAACAAATATGATTCAAGCAGGAGAAACAGAAACTACATTCAGTGCAGAAATACATGAAGAATTTGTATAGCTACAGCTATCAAAAAAAACTAAGTAATCACTTCCTGCCTGAGGCAATTTTTGTCACTGAAGCTATTAAAACAAACATTAATAACTCTTAAAAAAAAAACAGCAAAATCATGTGAAATTTAAAAACCAAAGGGTATTACGATTTATCTTTGATCAGCCACAGGTTAGTGGTTTTGTCAGGAGAGCAAACATTTTCTGCCTGCTAACCTGCTCCAGCTGTGTCTGATTCTTTATGACCCTATGAACTGTAGCCCACCAAGCTCCTCTGTCCATGGGATTCTCCAAGCAAGAATACTGGAGTGGGTTGCTGTTCCCTTCTCTAAGGGATCTTCCTGACGCAGAGATTGAACCCACATCTCTTATGTCTCCTGTATTGGCAGGCAGCACCACCTGAGAAACCCTGTATTTTCTTGAGTTCTCAAAAAGGAAAATGACAGTTTTTATTACCATAAGCTACTAACAATACTTAACATCAGTTAAAGACAGGATGAAAGACAATTTTGGTTTCTCACTATCATAGGTCGAAAGCCATCATAGGAAAAACGAGTACAACAGAAGCCACCACAGTAAAAAACCAGCTCTAAGCACAGTCACTTAGTATTAACTACAGCCAAAATACCTCAACCAGGACTTGCCTGGTGGTCCCCTGGGTAAGAGTCCACCTGCCAATGCAGGGGACACAGGTTTGATCCCTGGTCCAGAAAGATTCCACATGCCAAAGGGCAAATAAGCCTGTGGACAACTACTGAAACCCTGCTCTAGAGCCCATGCTCTGAAACAAGAGAAGCCACTGCAATGAGATGCCCTTGCACCACAACTAGAGAGTAGCCCCCCGCACAGCCACGAAGACCCAGTAAAGCCAATATAAATAAATACTTTAAAAAAAAACTCTTTTAAATGTTGATGCAGGGCAGAAACCAACACATTATTGTAAAGCAATTATCCTCCAATTAAAAACAAAATTCTTTTTTAAAAAGGTCCATAAATGGTTAAAAAAAAAAAACACCCCAACCAAAGATTTGGATTGTTCCCAATATTTTATTAAAATGAAACTGAATCCGTACACTACGACTCTTGTGTTATTTCAGCCGTGTCGTCTTTCAAGGTGGCAGGCTATTCCCCAGTGCAAACTCCATTTCCTAGTAATTATTAATTTGCTGATAAGCCCAGTCATTCACACATCCTTATCAGAGGCCACAGAGCACTAAAAAGTCAGGTAAGCCATGAGAATATTGAAATCTGGGAAAACCATAAACAAGGGGCTCAGGAAGGAGGCACAGCAGAAATGGTGACGAGGCTCCTGGAGCCTTTGCTCCATGAGTGTCCCCTCCCCCCACACAGCAAGTCACCACGCACAAGGGGACCAGAACGTAATGTCACAAAGGTTGTCACCGTAAGGGGAGGCCTAGACAAAAGCTCACAGAAGAAGATGGTCCTGGGCCCCTCTGCTCCTCAAGGCCCTCCCGTGCGGGGTGGAAAACGCAGAAGTGAGGAGAGGGAGGTGAGGGCCTGAGGTAAGGTGACTGGGAGCCAGTGGTATGTGATGAGTGCTCTAGCGCCCAGCCCCCAGGGTTTCCCCAGCAGCTCCCCAGAGAAGGAGCTGGGGCTCCTAGAGGTGTTAGGAGGTCTCCAGCCCTAGAAAGACAAAGTATGATCTTCAGGCCTTCAAAACTTGAGAAACATCCCACTCCTTTATTTCATGACTTAGTGTTTTGATTTGCTTAGGGGACCACAGTAGATCAGATACAGCTCGCAAAGACAGGGATCTACCACCCATTATTGGTGTCTGGATATGCAAAGCCAGCATGTGAAGCTGTGCACAGCAGTCTTCCCGTAACAGGCAAAGTGCCACTGTCCTTTCTTTGTCAGGTCACGAATCAGGTGACTCCGGCCTGTGTCTCAGATGCATACAGGTGCAGCCCCAGCAGGCGCTTGCAAATCTGCTGACAGTTCCTGCTCAAGCCTCACATCCTTCAGGAGTCGATCACCCCACCTCTCATAGCGTGGCACTCATCCCCGCCACCCTTCTCTTCACTGTCTACTCCCTCTGTTCTGTTTCCTTCTCCTTCACACGTCCTAATACACTAGCTACATGCTGTTGTCTGGTTCTCCTTCTGGAGTGGAATGGGCAATGTAGGAAGCTCAGTCAATGAAAACGTAACCGCAAGAGGCATCCAAAACATAAGCTTCCCCTTGAGGAGTACTGACTGCTCCCGCACTTCTTTTAACCAGAAGGCAAACTGCGACTTCATTTCCAGCCTTCCCACACCCGGTCTAAGCCTTCAAGTCCCTCAAAAGAGAGCTCACATCTGTTCCAGATGAGATGCAGTGGCTAATAGACTCCACAGAGGAACAGCTTTGTCTGGGAAGGAACTCAAAGATCATTCAACTTCCTCCCTCCCTAACTAAAACCACTGAGCTCCATGGAATTCAGTGCCTCATGACACAACTGTGTTGCACCCCTCAATCACTGCATTCCATCCAGCTAACAACTTGAACAGTCCCCTGCAATGCTGAGTTGGCCCGTGGCCACAGATGAAAGGCTCTCCTTTCACTGATATTGCCAAAAACAATCAAACTGACAGTGCACCGTCCCCAAAATGAAGAGGTAAGAAGGAAAAGTTGACTCCTGGAAACAGGACAGAAAACAAACGCATGGGCCCCCTTCTTCCTCTTTTAATACCGTCTGAAATCAAGACAGCTTTCTCTGACCAGAATCCAGAGGCTCCACATCAGTCTGCCACGAAAGAAATCAACGTGATCACTGTCCCCCTTGGATGCTCAATACAAAAATAAACCTTAAAGTATGGTCTACTTCAGAGAATCTAACCCAGAAGAAGGCATACGATACAAAAGTATCTAAAAGGGGAGATACTGACTAGCTATGCTCTAGCGTTTCCTCTCCTATAAAACAGGGTTTAGTGCAGCGCCTACCTGCCGGACGGGTATAAGACTTAAATGAGACAGTCCCTGTAAAGCCCTCAGCATGAAACCCCTCACACAACGTTAGCTATGATTACAGTGTAGAACTGGGCTCGACGAATGTTGTCCGAATAAAAAATACATAACACTTTACAAAACTGTATCATGACGGAGAACAACCCTGTGACACTGAGCAGAAAGCCCAGGAACAAGTATGCAGGGGCAGTGGGCAGGGCACTGAGGCTCAGGGAACTTTCAAAGAAAAGGGCGTTAAGAGGCCACAGGAAGGAAGGCACACGGAGACCTGTTCGGGCCAGCGGCAGCCGCCTCAGCCGCTGGGAAGGGCTGGAGCCCCGGGGCCAGCCAGCTGGCCAGAGCTGTGGCCGCCGCCGACGCGCCTCAGCTTCTGGGGCTCGGGTTCGCGCATCTGGTTCCCTCACCCGTTCCCCGAGCCGGCGGCGCACGTGGATGGCGTCACCGCGGAGTCAAGAGCGACCACCGCCCCCACCGCCCGGAACTGGCGGGCTGCGCCTCCCCGCTCACCTGCTGAGCGGTTCCGAGCGCCCTCACGCCGGCCCCGAACGTCCTGCCCCCTCGTGGGCCAAGGCCGCACCGCCACAGCACGGCGAGCGGCCCCGCCACCGCCCTGCTGCCGGCCGCCGCCACCAGCCACTGCGACATTCCCCCTCAGACCTCGCGCCGCGCGGCGCGCGCACGCGCAGTGCGACGGCGAGTAGGTCATAGGGCACCACACCTCCAGCGGACCTCGGGGTCTCGCGCATGTGCGGTGAGGCCAAGGCGCCTAGGTGGGGACCTTGCCTCAGGTGTCTACTGTCGGGCCTGACTCGGATCTGAACGTTTGCGCCACCTACACTACGGTGGCAGACGCGGGCTAGATGCTGAGGAGACAGCCTTTAGGCTTACTTTAAATCTGGAGTCCTCCTTGGGAAGCGGCGTACACCACCCCGCCTGCCCGCCGGCTCCTTGTGGTCCAGGTACAGCGCTGGGAACCGGTTCCCCAGGAACCGAAGACCCCGGGCGGCGTGGGCTGTGCGGTATTACCGCCCCTCACGGAGTTTTGTTTTCTGCATCAGGGAAACCCAGTCCTGCTGTCCAGGGATTTGGCCGCTCTGATCGACTCCCTGGAACCCAGAAGGAACCGGCCTTGTCCTGGGCTGTGTCGTGGGCCGGCCTGCGCTGACCCGGTCACGTCCCCGGTGTCGTCATCCTGCGCCTCCGGGAAGCCCCACTTTCTCTTCCCCAAATTCTGCGAAGGGGCGTGGAGCAACCACAGGCTTTCTCGCCCTTGAGACTGCTGTGGTTAGTACATACCGGCGGCAAAGATGCCTGGGAAAAGGTCCCTAAACGCCGCAGTCATCCGGAGTGCCAAAAGGGAAAGGAAAGCAATCACCCTCGACGTGAAGTTAGAAGTGTTAAGACGGTTTGAAGTGGGTGAGAAGCTCAGCCAGATCGCAAAGGCCTTAGGCCTTGCTGCCTCTACAGTGGCGACCATCAGAGATAATAAAGACAAAATCAAAGCGAGTTCACAAATAGCCACTCCTTTGAGAGCCTCCCGGTTGACTCGCCACCGAAGTGCAGTCATGGAGACCATGGAGAGGTTGTTGAGCTTGTGGCTTGAAGACCAGAGCCAGCGAAACGTGCCCCTGAGTGTCACCGTTATTCAGAAGAAGGCCAAGAGTTTGTTTGATGACTTACAGCGTGAGCAAGGTGAAAGCTCTCAAACAGAAAAGTTTAATGCAAGTAAAGGGTGGTTTGTGAGATTCAAGGAACGCCACTGTTTGCCTTACTTCAAGATGAACATTGCAGCTCCTGCCAAGGAGGATGAATATCCAGAAATACTGAAGAGCATCATTCAGGAAGGTGAGTACACCCCCCAGCAAGTTTTTAATGTGGATGAGACAGGTCTTTATTGGAAAAGACTGCCTGAAAGAACGTTTCTTTCAGTAGAAGAGAGAGCTCAGCCAGGATTTAAATCATCCAAAGATCGCTTGATGCTGCTTCTTGGTGGCAATGCAGCTGGGGACTTCAAGTTGAAACCCCTATTGGTGTACCACTCAGAAAACCCCAAGGCTCTGAAGGGGTACTCCAAGCCCAATCTGCCCGTGATTTGGCGCTCAAGCAGAAAGGCTTGGGCAACCAGGAGCATCTTTCATGAATGGTTCACATATTTTTTTTGCCCTGCCATTGAGAAATACTGTGCCCAAAATAACCTGACCAACAAAGCCCTGCTCATCTTAGACAAGGCACCATGCCACCCAGTCAATCTGAGCGATCTGTCTGATAATGTAAGAGTGGAGTATCTTCATGACAGCACAGCTGACTCGATCCAGCCCATGGGTCAAGGTGTAGCCTCTGCCTTCAGAGCTCATTACCTGAGAAGGACTTTTGAGCACATCTTAGAAGCAACAGATGGGGAGGATACAGCAGAGATCAGGGAGTTCTGGAGAAACTACAGCATTGTGGACGCTGTGGACAACATCTCAGTAGCCTGGGGGGAGCTCAGACCAGCAACAATGAACAGTGTGTGGAAGAAGATTTGGCCTGAGTGTGTTCATTTCCAGAGTGCTTCCCAAACAGATGGCATTGCACAGCTTCAACAAAATATTGTGATCCTTGCCAAGAGTGTGGCTGTTGGAGAGGTGGGAGAAGCTGATGTGGACCAGCTGCTGCAGTCCCATGAGGAGGGTCTCTCGAATGAGGAGCTGATGCAGCTGGAGCAGGAGCCCGCAGGAGAGGAGGAGGAGGGTGAAGAGGCTGCCCCTGCCCTGCGCCAACTAACCACACGGGAGCTGTCAGCAGCCTTCTCACATTTTGAGGCCGGCTTGCAGGTCCTTACCAGTAACAGCCCTGATGCCGTGTGGAAACGTCAAGTTTCAAGAGCAATCAATGATGCAATAAGCTGCTACAGGGAGCTGTACAGTGAGAAGGAGCGGTGCTCCAAACAGCTCTCCTAGGTGACCTCAGTGCACAACACACTCCACGGCAGGAAGACCAGACATGACAGGGCAACCTCCTAGGTGACACCTGGCCAAGTCTTGGCTTCTAGATGTTTAACATCCTTGGAAACCCTGCTTCTGGTACATTCATTTTGACACTAAAGAGCATCACATCTTGTTACTGAAATTGTGCTTAAATATGCGCTTTAAGAAGATTGAAAGAAAAATCCAGGAAAAGTTATTTAAAACACACAATGAGGAGACCAGCCCTGCTAGACATTGAAACACACTATAAAACCTCTGATTGAATCAAGGAGGTACTCAAATGTGTAGAATACAATAGAAAGTCTAGAAGTAGATACAGATAAGTTTTTTTTAATAGTGCAGGACAGCTAGATGATATTTGGCAAAAGCTAGTTAGTTCACACCTCACAGCATACACAGGAATAAACAAACAGACGAGGGATCTAACTGTAAAAGCTGAAACAATACAAATGCTACACAACCCATGGATATATGCCTCTTCCCCATGGGTGATCAGGAAGATCTTCTGTAACTCAAAGTCCAGGTGAAATTTAAGATTAATCAATTTGATGATATGAAAATGTAATAAAATTTTTCCATGAGAATAGAAGAGGACAAACAGAGTCAAAGGCAAATGACACACTGGAAGAAAATTTCTCACAGATAATGAGTTAATATCTCTGATATGTGAAGAACTCTTAAAGATTGAGAAGAAAATACCAAAAACCCCATAGAAAAGTAGACAAAAGATATAATTCATAAGTAAGTAAATTAGCTCTTCAAACATAAGAGAAGTGCAGATGAAACAACACTCATACCATTTCTCATTATTCAGATCAGCAATAATCAAAAGTATGGCTACACACTCCACTGGTTAGGCTGTGAGGTCACAGGCACCCTCATTCACTGCTGGTGGGAACACAAACTGGTACATCCCTTACAGAGGAGTATCAAGCACTAATACAAAATATATTTTGATTTAACAATCCCACTTTTAGGAGGATACACTTCCAACAAAAGAAAATACAGATGCATGGATTTTGTTGCAGCCTTGTTTGTAACTTCAAAACCTAGGAAATAGCCTGAAGAGTCTCATGTAAAAAGTCAAATATGAAATGGTGCTTGTACACAATGGCGAGTTAGACAGTTGTAAGTGATGATAACTACAATAATAGAACAAGGGCGAACTTAACTGATGTGGAGTGGTTTCCAGGATATATTATTAATAGAAAAAAAAGCAACATCAGGAGTAGAGTATGCTACCTTTTGTGGAAGAAAGACAGGGAAGTAAGAAAATACGCATACATCATACTCATTTGTACAATAAGAAACAAAGGTGGGAGAAATCAGACTAAAGAGATTGGTCCCAGAGGTGGGAGGAGATATAACTTTTGTACCTTTTATGAAGTTCTGACTTTGGGGACCATGTTAATATACTACACAAACAAAAGTAAACAAGGGTGGGGAAATAAATCAGTAGACTACCTGAATGGAACCGTATTTCACAGGAACTGCACACCCACAATGAAGAAGCAAAAGCAAGTACTTTTTGACTGTATGCCCTTGGGCTATAGACAAATATTAAAGGCTCGTGAGTAGCCTTATTTCTCACCAGCGTAAGTGACCAGTCCCAAAGGTGCTTTCTGTGTACTGTTGGACTGAGCAAATAAGGGTACTCTGGATAAGGGAGCCAGCTTTCTCACTGTCGAGCAAGGAAATAAACATAAAAGAGGGAAAGAATGACTTGTGTTGTTTTGAAGTTGGAAGTTTCACTGTGAACTCATGGTTTTTAATGTTTATAGACCAGAAAAGAAATAGATAAGGAGAACTATTTCCACACTACTGAAAGGACCTATGGGCAGTGATCAGCCCAAAAGTGAGCACACCCAACTATCACATTCATCCTCCACCAGAAGATCCCAAGGCTCCTCAAGAAAAATGACTGGTGTCAGGGCGGGACTGGGGCAATTAACTAAGCCTGGAACACTTTCCTGTGCTAGAAAGTAAGAAAGTGCCTAAAGAGTGCCAGGAAGATGTCAGTCAGCTGGACCAAGTGGACCAGAGCGTTTTGAGTAGGACAGATGGCAAACTGGACCCATCCACCACTTTGGTGGGTGGAAAATCCCACCAAAAGTGCAAAGCCCAAGTCCAGTCAAAAAAAACCCACACTGAAGGAAAGTCTTCAGAATAATTTATCTGTGATTTTCTGTGTCAGAGTCCTGAACCCTTCCAGATTAAAGACTAAAATGACGTGGCAACCAAGTGGCTCAATCTGAACACGCTTGCTGTAGGCTTTATGGTCGGCATCCACGTGAGCATCCTGATGTCATGACTACGCCGTAGCTGTGGGAGGCATGTCCTTGCTGGGGTAACACAGGAGCACTTAGAGACAAAGGGGCACCATCTGCAACTTCCACCAGATGGTTCAAAAGAAAGTGTGTGGAGAAAGAGTAAGGCAAAATGGGGAAAATGTTAACATTCACGGAATCCAGGAGATGGGTACCTGGGAATGTGTTTGCAGCACTTCTGTAAACCTACAGCTGTTAAAATTAAAAGTTTAAGAAAAACTCATCCTCATACCTGAAGTGGGTGGGTGGAGACTCCATGCTCCCTCTGATACCAAAGTGTGGCTTTAGTTGTTTGACGTGGAGGCGCCAGCGTGGGCCCACAGACAGCCCACACACACCCTTCCCCCACCCTTTGTGTCGAACACTCCTGATGTTTCTTTGAGATCATCCTCAAAACCAGAGGTCGTATCTCCAGAGAGAAATGTACATACACAGAGGTTTGAATGTCATTTGGGAGGGGGTCTCGGGTTCTCCTGAGCTCCAAGGGCCCTTTCAGTGAGTCAAACTTGAAGACCAGAGGTGCTTCTGGGAGCTAGACCTGGGCTGGCACTGCTTACACTGAATTAACATGACAGTCCTCCCTCTGGGAGGACTCAGGAGAGAAGACATAGGTTCTGTTACAGAGCCAGACTGGGCTCAGCACTTCCTGGAACCCAAACAACCCCAGAGGGTGTGCTTTAGTGCAGCCTACAGAGGTGTCAGCACACTGAGGCCAAGGTCAGGTGCCCCATTTACACCTGACCCTGTGGGAGGGGCCTGTGGGCTCTGACTAACCCTGCAGCAAACCCTGCTGTGTCCGCAGCACCCAGCCCACACAGCTCTCCTGGGAGGCCTGCCCATACTAACTGGTTCCTCTGGGTTCTGTGATGTGGTCTCAGAAAGACCTACACATGATTCCGTTTAAATAATCTGTCACCCAGAAGGGGGAGGAGGAGAAGACGTGATGTGGGAAGAAGTTTAAAAAAAAAGAGTCAACCTTGCCCAACAAATGGCTACTGACATTTCTTACGGACACAGTGACTGTAACTGGAATAACACGATGCTGATTACAGAGTCCATTTGGGAGAAGCCAGGATCCCTGGGACAGAAATGTGATGCCACAGTGAGACGTACAGATCTGAGGTGTAGGAAGAGGGTGCTCAGCCTTTAACCCCCTAGACCCAAGAATGGGAAGCAGGGTGGCCCCATCTGGACCAGTCCCCCACACTGACATTCTGAACAGCCCACCACAGTCAGAGGGTGGCCTAAAGTCCCTGGGCAGGGCTTCCCTGGGGTGCAAAGGGGCATGGAGGGGTTGGCACTGTCCTTACCCACCTCCCACATTGGCTCAGCTGGCCTCCCTGTTGGCCAAGCCTCTCCTTGCGCTTCCCAGTCAAAGGTGATGGATGTCCAGGTGACAGCCTCCTGCCCACCAGCCACCACATGTGTGTGTCAGCCCCAGGTGTCAACAGCCAAGCACAATCCAGGGCAAGAAAAAGGCCAGCAAGGCCAGGGCAGCCTTTCCCTGGATGGTCCCCACAAATGCATCTTCCCCACTGGGTCAGTCCTCCATGCCCAGCTCCCTCTGCCCGCTGGTGGCAGGACCTCCCACACCTCATGAGTCCTGCCTGGTGCTCCCCTGAGCAAGTATTTCCAGTGCCTGATCTCAGTTCCCCAAACATAAGGCCCCGGTTGGGGGGTCTCTGAGTGATACAGAGTCCTCCATAGGCACACTCGGTCCAGGTCTACTGTCCCCTAGCCCTCTCACCTAACCTTGACCTGCCAGGGGCACGGTCTTGCCCAATACCTGGAAGCACACTTCCTCACTGGGTGGGACCCCCTCAGCCACCCAGCATGAAGCACCAGAGTGAGCTGGGCTGGGCCAAGGCAGGGGCGGTTAGGAGGTGAGATCTCCACGGCAGCCAGCAGCCCCTGGAATGATCCTACTGGCGAAGGCCCGAGAGAGAGAACCCGGGGGCAGGGGCAGGGCCCTTGGGAGATAGTGATGAACACAGCCCCAGCCAGGGACAACCAGGGGACCTCAAAGAGGCCAGGGGCTGGGGGAGGGGCCTCCAAGTAGAACCCACACCATCCACCACAGGCAAAAGTCAGGCTAAGGCTGCATCCTCAGTCTTGTCAGCACTCCCAGAAGACTTCCAGGATTTCCAGGATAGCCAGGGCCCAGCAGCCTTGCTCCCAAGGTGGGCAGGGTAGGGTGGGGGGCTCTTGACCAAAGGGGAGGTGAGGGATGCTCCCCCCACCTGACCCTCAAAGCTCTGCAGTGGAGGAAGGGTGCACATCCTGGCCCTCACAGCAGCCAAACCAAAAAACAGACACTTCAAGCCCCAACACGAGCCGGGGGACGGTGGTCCTGGTGGTGCTGGCTCAGCAGTGGTGAGGTCCAGGGGCCAGACCCTAGGTCTCCACAGTACAGGAAACATGTTGACTGTGGCAACGGCCAGCAGGACAGACAGGCCTAGAAGGGCTTCCATTGCTCAGGCGTCCAGGTCTGGACCAGGCTCCCGGAAGAGCGACTGCTTCCGCAGAGTGAGGCGCGCACACCTAGGGCACGTGGTGGAATTGTCGTAGTAGCAGTCCCTGAGGGAGACAGGAATGGCCATGAAGAGGGGGCTCCACAAGTAGAATTGTAACCCTGAGTCTTCACAATATTCCTTTAACAGACAGGAGCCTGCAGCAGTCTCACCCAGGTGTGCTGGCCAGGCCTGTATCCCATACCTCTGCACAGACATCCCAAGGGGCCACACCTATCACCTGGTACCCTCTGACCCTCTCAGTGACTCCCCTCCCTGACCTGTTTCCACTACTGTGTAAAGCGCCCCCCGCCCAGGGCTCCGTGGAGGTGCACACAGTTCCCATGGCAGCTTAATTTTTGAAGGGGACACAGGAACATTTGATAGGACACCACACAAACTGCCAGCTCAAGGGAGCTCAGTTTCAACACTTTCTGCTACAGTCCTTACTGAGACTGCAGTCCAGCTCTGCTGATCTATGAAGTTGCGGGTCACTCTGAGAAACAGCAAGGGCCAGGAAAGTCCAGTGTGGACAGAAACAGGGTGGTGGGGTCCCATCTGAGCCCAGTGTGACAAGCCGTGTGGGCCCCACAGGCACACGCCTACTGAAAAGTGTACTTAGAGTTTAAATATCTTCTTCCCACTTCTGTGTGTCATTCTTCCAAACATCCACAAGTCTTTAGGACATAAATGCTTCCATTGTTGAACCTAAGTACTTAATAAATAAAACTGTTGGGTATTTCTTGTGGCCTAGGGATGTTTGAAAAAAGAAAATCACAAAAACTAGAGAGCTTAGGAAGCTCCAGCCTCAGTAAACCTAAGTCCCATTTGAAACCAGGTGGCAAAGGTCAAGCCCCAGCCTCTCCCCACCCAACATTCCCAGCACCTGTCTCTCCCACACCTGTCTACAGTCTATGGAGGCGGACGCTCACACAGACCTGTGGAAGACGGCAGAGCAGTCGGCGCACACGGATGTGTGGCTGTCGAAGGGGAACAGCACGTCTCCCTCCCGGCAGAGCTCGCACACAAAGCCCTTGGCCTGGCACCGCTGCGGGTGAGGTGGGGAGGTCAGTGCCCACTCCCAGGTAGGGGGGTACATCCTCCCGAGCCGCCCTCCCACCTCCCCACCTGGCTTGTGGGGGCCCACCTCACAGTCCAGTTTGATGTGCTTGGCAAACAGCGTGTGGGTCTCAGCCAGAGAGCAGCCCAGCCGGCCCGTGTGCGTGTCCAGCAGGTCCTGCACCGAGTACATCTCATCGTTCTCCACAAAGTGCTGCCGGTCCTGGAGCTGCAGGTGCAGCCATGTGACCCCGGGGCCGCCAGACCGGGGCCCTTGCCTGCCCGGAGCCCTCTTCCCAGCTTTATCTTGTCCACACATCTCACCACCCAGTGTGCTGCTTCCTACTCTTCCTGTCAGCCCAGTCTGGAGAGTGCACCCCTAGGTGAAGGCCAGGGGCCGCCCGCTCTGCTCGCTGCTCCCCAGGACCCAGAACACCGTCGGCCGCAGCAGGCACCCAGTGAGCGCTTGCAAACAAGTAAGTAGGTGAGCCACGAAGTGTTCTGTGCTTGGCCCTCCCTGGGTCCACTCTGTGGAGGCTCCCGTGAAGGCTGCAGGGCGACACCCACTCTCTCAGTGCTTCTCGTGCTGACAGAAGCAGAAACCACTTCTGTGGGTAGAATGCTTTTGTGGGTAGACCTGGTGTTCCCTGGAACAGTGCGGAGACCCTCTGCTGACGGCGCAGCACACGCTCAGTGTCAAGCCTTCCCCTCACAATCCTGGTCTGTTTCCTGCCCTCCTGGAGGACCCCTTCCCCACTCCACCCCTCCCCTACCCCGGGGGGCAGGTGGACTGACCTGCAGGAGCAGGCGCGCTGCCATGGCCTCCCTGCAGGTGATAAAATATGGCTTCATGAGCAAGATATCCTGGCGCAGCTTCTGTGGACAAGAGGGGCAGGTGGGCATTTCTGGCCAGAGCAGGGGCTGTGCCAGGCATGTCTTCATGGCCAGTGTGGGTGGGGCGGGGCTGGCTTTGTGGGAAGCTTTGTCACTTTACACTCTGGGTCAGTAGGGGACTGTAAGTGCATTCCCGTCCCCCCATGACAGTCCCCGCTTTGAGCCCTCCAGCAGAGCTCAAGGTCAAGCCACAGCTTCCCCACCAGGCAGGACCCTAAACTTCCTTCGTGCACAGTTGCTCCCCACCCGGCTCCACACGTGAACACACCCCTTGGGAGCACCTGAGCTTGCATCAGACTGCCCAGTTGAACCCAGATTCCCTCCTCAGCTCAGTGGCCCTGTGCCTCAGCTCCTCTCCAACAAGTCCCATTCCTCTCCGCACCTGCCTGAGGCACACCCCACCCTGCCCTCCTGCTGAGTGCCAAAGAGAGGACCCTCAGTAACACACAGCTCCTCAGAACACCGACCAGACGTGGCTGGGCCAATGTGAGGCTGCTCTTGACAATACACACTGGGATGCAGACTAACACAATACAGACACGCCACACGATGTATCTCAATAAATGTGCACGAAATAAAAGACATCACTGAGATGAGCTTCATTTTTCTACTGTGGTTGCTAGAAAATTTCAAACTGCCTCTGAGCTTCGCGTCCTATTTCGTAGTGACTGGACAGTTGCTCTAGCGACTTTAACTTAAAGGACAGTAGGGGAGGGGGGTGCCCAGCGACACAGGTGGCATCTCCTCACACAGCTGCGAAGGGAGAGCAGGGTTGCCCCACGCCCGGCCCTCCCCTGTCTTACCCGGATCTCTACTAGCTCCTCCACATAGTTGAACAGCAGAGGATTGATCTCCCGGAGCCGGAGCACTGGCCTCGACATCATCAGCGCCAGGTAGCGCATGCTGCCACGGGACACCTGGGCCAGAGGGACGGAAAGGTGCCACCTCTGCACTCTGCCCCGCCCCCGCAGCACCGCCCTGGCTCGGGCCCCGCCCCACTCTACCCCACCCCGAGGCCCCGCCCCACTCTACCCCACCCCGAGGCCCCGCCCCAGTCTGTGTCCTGACCCGCCCCCGCAGCCACGTCCCACCCCCCAGCGCTCCGCCACGCCCCTGGCCACACCACGCCCCCACCCAATCCCCAGGGCGGCACCCCTCGCTCCCCGCTCTCTCTCCCCCCGCACCTTGCGCGGCTCGAAGTCCCAGTTGTGCACCACACGCGCTGGGATGACAGCCAGATCGTTCCAGTGGCAGTGGCTGCAGTAGTACTGGCCAGTGTAGTCGCACTGCCGGGCCTCGCTGGGCACGCCCCCTGTGGAGGAGATGTCCCAAAGTCAGGGAGACCGCAGAGGTCCCCTCCCCCAGCTGCACCAAGGGTTCCCCACCGCCCGGCCTCACCCCTGACTCGTCCTCTTCTAAGCCGCCCCGCTTCCCGTTTCCCATCAGTAAAATGGGACAGTAGATGGGGAATCCCTTGAGTCAATGTCAGTGTGTTTCTAGGAAGGCCTGACACACAGGGTGTGAGTGTAGTGTGGTCTTCCCATGGGGTGGGTTTTCTGTGATGATGCAGTCACAGGAGGGAAACTAGCCCAGCCCTGCAGGGACTCCTAGGGGAACCTTGGTCAGTTTGGGCGGGCGTGAAAAGGTGCCAAAAGCAGTCCTTTCTGGCTTCCCAAGGAGAGGAGCTCAACTGCGCATTCCTCCCACTTACTCACGCCACTGATAGCAGGGCACCCTGCCCAGAACAGCTCCCCTCAGCCCTGCACCCTGCCCAACTCCCCAACCCCCACCCCGGGGGCACTCACGCAGAGAGATGGGTGCTCGGCATTCAGCACAGCGGTAATCCTGGCTGTCCAGGCCTGCCTCAGGGCAGATGTTCAGCTCATACTCGGCCTGGTGGCTGACTTTGGACCGCACACAGGGCTTGGAGATGAGGTTCAAACACTTGCTGTGACAGCGGTAATAACACCCTGGGATGGGGGCCCAACAGCAGGCCTCTTAGGAAGAGCGCCACTCTGCAGCCCAGGATGACCTTCAGCTTCTGGGACCCCCAGGGGGCTCCACTCGGCTTCCCGGACCAACCCAAGAGCCTCTCCAGGTGCCACTGCAGGTCCCCAAATGTCCCCACCCCAAGCCTTGCCCTGAAGGTACGTGTACACCTTTCCCCTAATTTCAGACTCAGAAGTCCAGGGGCCTACCAGCCATGCCCACTGGGATACTCAAGGGGATCAAGGCCAAGCCATCTAAGTAAAACCCGGTTCTTCCTACCCAAATCCACCCCAACTTCCCATCTCAGATTTCAGGGACTCTGTCTTTCAACCTCCTGAGACTACAAACTGGGAAGTCATCCCGACTCCTCTCTTACACCCATGTCCAGTCCTTTAGCCACAGTTGCACTTGGCCCTTCTCATCTAAATGTCAGAGTCTCACCCTGGTCAGAAGGCCATCATTTTCCCTCCCCCATGCCACACTCAGCTCAGCAGGTGGAGTTAAAACTTAAGTATATCCACCCACATGGCCCCAGTGCACTTAGAGAAAAGCCCCCTGCCACCTCTGAAGCACCTCTATGCCACGCTGCTCTCTGCTCCTCATCAAATACGCTGGACACACACTGACCACAGGCCTTTGCACAGACAGCTCCCCTGCAGAAATGTCCCTTCCCAGATATGCTCCTGGTTTGCCCCTAACCTCCAAGCTTTTTTATTAAATGTCACATGAAGCCTTTTCATTTCACCCTAAAATAGCAGCACCCCACCCCCTGACATGCTTGTGCCTCCCCTAGCCTTCTTCACTATTTCTAACATATCACATCACTGACTCATTTGATTTCTCATCCAGAGCAGCACCTCCAATACAGTGATGTGTTTCTACAATGTCCAGCGGGGTGGCCACCAATCTTACATGGCTACGGTGTACTTGGAACATGCACAGTACAACTGAGGAGCTACTTATCTATGTTCAATAATTTAAATTTGAAATGTTACATGTGGCTAGTGGACTTAAGCCCAGTGAAGGCAGACACCTCTTGTTACACCCACCACACACTGCAGGGTTCTGCAAATACTGAGGACTCAATAGAGAACCCCTCTCCCTGGAGACCTAGACTGCCAGCCCAGAAGGGCAGTCTGGTCTCCGCCCACCTGTGCAGGTGTACCAGGTCTGAATGAGGCCCCAGATGACTGTGTTACACTTGTCACATGTCTGCTTCACACTCTTGCTCTTCTCCTTGTAGAAGCGGTGCTCAAGAAGGACTCGAATGTTGGGCTCATCCTCATTGGGGTCCTAGGGAGGAGACCAGGGAGGGGTCACAGCTCCTTCTGGGCACATGAGTCCCTTGACTGCATCTTCCAGGCACCACATATAGCAAAGGTTACCACAGACCCCTCCCTTTACAATAGAACAGGGTGCCCGGTCAGGCCTGGTCCACTGAGATTACAGACCACCTCTGTACCTAGGTGCTGCGCCAGGGCCACATTAGGGCCAAGGGCATGTGAGCAGTACTGAGGGGCACTCGCTGCCCTCCCTGCATTGTTTCGGCTGGCTGAGAGCAGACCCAGATTGGTGGAAGCTGTCCTGGACTTGCCAGGGACGAGCAGAGCAACATTAGAGGGGGACCTGCGGTCTCCAATGCCAGTAGCTGCCAGATGGGCCCAGGGAACCCGCAACACTTCCATGTGAGTAAATCTACACAACCAATCCTTTAAGCCACTGTCTTTCGGGGTGTCTGAGCCCATACTATTGCCTTACCTATATTCTAATGAACCCACCACTGTCCAAATCCTATGGACTCATGAACCAGACTCAAGGACTACGTGATGGACCCCAGTGGTTATTGGCTTCCAGAATCCACGACCCCTTCTGTTGTCATCTCCAGGGAACCAGGCCACGCTCTGGGTCATGTGGTTCAAGGTGGGACTAACTCACCCACCTGCTTCAGTGGGTGGACACATGACCCAGGACTACAGGCAGGATCAGAGCTGGGCTGAGGGCCCATCACTCCCCCAGCCCCTACTTCAGCTCTGGCTGCTGGTGGGGGTGGGCCGGCACCCACCTTCAGCTCCTGCAGCTTCAGCCGGAGATGGATGAGTCTCACCACGGCATCCTTCTGCTTCTCCGAGTGCTCTGGCAGGTCCAGGATGACTTGCTTGCACTCCTGGATGGCCTGCCGCAGCTGCTGGACATCAGAGGCCAGGAACAGGCCCTGCTCACATGGGGGAGGGCAGTTTGGGGACAACGATAGTCAGATTGTGTGTCATTGGGCCCAGAACAGATCTCCCCCCCCCATCTTGAGCCCTGATGGCCCAAAGACTTGCTCAAGGCCCAGGACCATCAGCAGCAGAGGCAGGCCCCAGCCCACACCACCTGCCCGCTCTCTGGACATTTCCACCCATGGGCCTCTGGAGACCTAACTCACAGTGTTCTTCAAAACACAACTTCCCTCTTTTAGAAATCCAATTGCTTTTCTGGCTGTGCTATCTCGCTTGCTTCTACAGAACTTCCTCTTGGATGAAAGCAGGGGAAATGACACTTGTCTGTCAAGAAGGAGAGGAAGTGGCCTCTGGTTCAATTGCCAAGCTCAGAGATACCCCTGGCTGCCACCTGCCCTTGGGCCCAGCACCTAACAGGCTGACCCGAGCTTGGGTCCAACAAAGCCCTAAACTTGGGCAAGGAAACAGGCTAGGTCTCAGAGTTAGAGGCTGGGGCCCCAAGAAAGGGGTGTCACTGCCCACAGGAGTGCAAAATAAGGGTTCAAACACATAACTAAGAGGAGTGTATGTACCTGCAGAATGCAAAGTTAAAGTCCACATGGCCAGCAAAATGAGCAGCAAACGAGAAACGGGGGCTCAGGTGAATCTTAAAGTCCTATGTTATTGTTACCATAGCATCTCTCTCAAACAACAGTTGGAGATAGTTTGCAAAGATTTTGAAACTTTAAAGGAATTATTAGAGCTCTTTAATTAAAAAAAAAAAACAAACACCCCACAAGGTTTTCATGGAACAAAACCTAGCTCAGACAGGAGTGGCCCTGCCTAGCTGAGCGGGTGGTGGTGGGCAGTGGCTGCCCTCGCCATTACCCTGCAATGGACCACAGGATTCCCCAGAACCCCAGATGGAATCAACCCCCATATTTGCTTTGTAGTATCCTGCATGGAGGGGAGAGAATGGCTGCCCAGGAGGACAGAGCCCAGGCTTCCAAACACCGCATCCAACCCGTTTCCACAGGCCGGCACACAGGTATAAGGTGGGAGCCAGGTGTCACACAGGCCTCAGACTCCACACCTAGGAGGCCCAGCTGAGATGGACGTGGCCAACCCCTCAAACTCTGGTGGGGGGGGGGGTCACCTTGTCCACCCACAGACCCTGAACCTTACCACGGGGCGAGCGAAGTGGTCCTCAGACAGGCCAAGATCCATCACACGCTCTGGGCAGCGGGACTCTGGCTCCCCGGGAGGCAGCTCAGGCAGGCGCGCTGCAGCAGGGCAGGTGGGGAGGGCGGCAGAGAGACGAGTCAGCCTGCCACCCCAGGAGCGCGCTGCGGGGCCCTCGGGGAGCAGGGAGCCCACAGAAGTGCCCAGGGAAGCAGGGCTCTACTCTGGAGTGAGCCCTGTGTCCACCAGCAGAGGACCCTGTGTCCTTGTGGCCACAGGACAGAGCCATGCAATACCAGGGTTACAGAAGCACGCCAGTTTCTAAGGCTCACAGCTTGTGTGTGCATCTGTGGCCTGGAGGAGGACCTCTGAAGGGCTACATACCAGGACATGGGAGCCCCTGTGTGGACTCTGGCACCCTGTGCGCTCAGTCTGCAATCTCAGGGCTCACATCCTGCTGACCTCTCACCCTGCAGGGCTCGGCTCTGAGTTCACGCCCCGAGTGTTCCCTGAGGAAGTGCCTGCTGTGTGCGGCCCCTGGGACAAGGCAGGCAAGACAGTGAGACATCCCTGCCCAGGGGCGTGTTCATTCTCCTGAGGACCGACGAGGGAAGCAGTCTGATCTGTGAAGAAGCCACCTGCATGCGCCCAGGGGGAACCACCTAAGAGGATGAGGGCTGGCGTGAGCAGGGCAGACCACCTACACAACCCCAGCCCCCCGCATCCACCTTGAGAAGTAATGTCCGGGGCCTCCTCGCCAGCCCCCTGCTCATGCTGCTGCTTGTTGAAGGGGTTGAGATGGACCTGCCGGAACCGGGCGAGCTTCTCGTCATATTCCATAGCACCCTACCTGCAGACAGCAGAGCAGAGCAGAGGTGGGTGTCCAGAACCCAGGTTCACTGGGGTCTCCTTCCCTTTTCAAGTGCCTGAGATATCAGAGTGGAGACCTGGCCCTCTCACTTCCCCTGGAGGGTCCAGGCCAAATATCCCCACACCATGGCCTCCCCCCCCCCCCCGCAGCCCCTCCCCAAGCCAGCTCAGCCCCCACAGCTGGCCCCTCAGTGAGAGCAGTGATGCCCAAGTCACCGATGGGGCAGGCAGGGCTGGGGGTGCCCAGCCAGACCTCCAGCACGGAGCCCCTTTGGTCCTGCACACATTGCCTGGCCAGCCAACACTCAGTGCCTCCCTCTCGCCCAGGACCCAGGGTGCTCCTTCCCTGAAAGAGCACCCAGAAAGCCCAGCCAACAGAAGGCTCAGTGCTGATGCCAGGGCTCAGGCCTGCCGTGCCACCTGCAGTGTGGCCCAGGGCAGGACCCACCTTAACACTGCCCTGTGGAGAGGCCTCCTGAATGCTCTATAACCACCATGCGGCCTGAGCCCATGGCTGGCCCCATACCCCAGAACCCAAGGGCACAGGCAGCAAGTGCTGAGCTCACAGCTGGGAGCTCAGCAAACCAGACACACAGGGCTGGTGGCTCCTGAGACAGAGGCCCACACTTAACTAGCTGACCCACATTCCTTAGCTTCTCTCTGCTCCAAAGACAAAATGAGTTCACAGGAGGTTTAAGATGTTTTCAAAACTTTGTAGGAAGGACATGGATGTTGGCTATGCTCTACTGACACCTGGGTTGCAGTCTGAAATAACCTGTAACTATAAAAAGCAATCCTATGACTCCTGTGTGCCCACACACACACTGAAAGGAAAACTGAGCCAGCGGCAATGGCCCGAAGCCACCCTTCACCCCTAGTGTTGCCCTGCACCTGGGCGGGGACCCCCACACCTCTGCGGGACCTGTCTGCCTCTGGAGGGATGTGGGTTGAAGGTTCTGGACTGGTAGAACTGGCACCTGCAGACCAGCTACCTACTGGTCACAGCAGGGCAGGACATGGTGCCATGAGCCCAAACCCCTATCTCCCTTATAACCTGAGGTCTCTGGGAAGCTCACAAACTGTTCGGCTCTGATGCCCAGCACCTCCCCAGATGACAGGAACCATAGCGTCCAGGGAAGCCTCCAGAATGCAGGGGAGACCCAGCTGTCCCCATACTCACCAGACCCTTCTTCCCAAGTGGTGAAGAACCCCTGGGCTGCTCACCCCCAGGCTTCATTCAACTGAGACACAAATAAACTTCTGCTTAAACTACTGTTATTGGGAGGAGGATTTCTGTCTCTTGCAGCCAAAACAGATCCATACTAATCACCCCCAACAGACTATGATCAGCAGGCAAATTGGCCCTACTCAAATCCACACTCTATCAGCTCTAGCTGTGTGACCTGGGGCAAATGCCTAAACCTTTCTGTGCTTTGAGCTGGCATGTTTCAAGCGGGGATAATAAGAGTATCCGCTGTAAAGAGATACAGTCTAAAGGAGACTACAAACTGGAGACTAAGCATAGGTGCGTGGCAGTGACACCACATGCCAGTCAGTCCAGCCCCCAAAGACTGGAGGGTCAGGACCACCCCCATGGGTCTCTCCTCAGAAACCTTTCAGGATTTTACAATACAGCCAGAGGCATTATAGAGAACAGGATGACATTCCTGAAAAAACTAGAAATAGACTTGCAATATGATCGTGCAATGCCACTCCTGGGCATACATCTGGAGAAAACTGTAATTCAAAAAGATACATGCACCCAGCATCCATCACGGCACTATTCACAATAGCCAACACGTGGAAAGAACTTAAATATCCATCAACACATGAGTGGATAAAGGTGTGGTACAAATATACACAATGGAATATTAGCCATAAAAAAGAATGAAATAATGCCATTTGCAGCAACATGGATGCAACTAGAGATTACCACACTAAGTCCAAAAGACAGATACCATGTGATATCCCTTAAATGTGGAATCTAAAATATGACACAAATGAACTTATCTGCAAACCAGAAACAGACACACGGATGTAGAAAACAGACTTGTGGTTGCCAAGTGGTTGGGGGCGGGGGTTGGATTGGGGTTATGGGGTCAACAGATGCAAACCACTATATAAAGGATGTATAAACAAGAAGATCCTTCTGTATAGTGCAGGGAAATATAGCCCACATCTTGTAATAAGCCATAATGGACAAGAACGTGAGAAAGATATCTGTATCTGTGACAGAAGCACTTTGTTGTGCACCGGAAGCTAACACAACATTGTAAATCAACTACATTTAAATTTTTAAAAATACACAAAATGCACAGGTTCTTAGGCCTTAGTCAGAAAGAAAATAAAATATGACCTGAGGAGCTCAAAGGCAGGAACACTGCTCAGCTGCCCTTCTCTGGGATACAAGCCCTCCTGGAAATCACATTTCTCATTAAGCTCCTGATGGGTAGGCCAGGCAGAGAGGCCATGGATGAGTGAGTGACTGGGGTAACCTGACCTCTCTCAGCCTCAGTTCCTCTCCTGCCAAAGTTAAGAGAATTGCATTTTCCAGGGAGAAGAGGGTACCAGGAGCAGCCAGAAGGGGCCCTAATGCAGGGGCCCAGCTGACAAAGTACGCAGCAACGGCTTAGAGGAGAGCAATAGCAACCCTCACCACCCAACCAGGTTCACCAACAGAGAGCTGCTGCTGCTGCTGCTAAGTCACTTCAGTCGTGTCCGACTCTGTGCGACCCCATAGACGGCAGCCCACCAGGCTCCCTCGTTGCTGGGATTCTCCAGATAAAAACACTGGAGTGGGTGCCATTTCCTTCTCCAATGCATGAAAGTGAAAAGTGAAAGTGAAGTCTCTCAGTCCTGTCCGACCCTCAGCAACCCCATGGACTGCAGCCTTCCAGGCTCCTCTGTCCATGGGATTTTCCAGGCAAGAGTACTGGAGTGGGGTGCCATTGCCTTCTCCGCCAACAGAGAGCTCTGCACCCCAAATTCAGGCCTGACCTCGCAGGTGCAGGCCGGAAGGTGGACACTGAGCAAGCAGCATGCAGAAAACCCACTAGTCCACTGTCTCCCCTTCTCCAGAGACCTCCTCTAACGGGGGTCGGGGTGAGGAGCCCACGACTTTGCACTTAGAGGACCCTGAGAACAAAGCCCAGCATCTCTCAGGCCCTGAGGAACACAGGGCTGAAGCTCAGAGGTGCCTGAACCAGCCTTGCCTGTTCTGCTTGTGACACAGCCACCAGAGGTCCTGTCATCACCCGGCTACCACCAGAGGTCCCTAAACTTCGCCCCAGAGGGGACAAGGCGAAGGTGCACCCTAGCTGCTCACAGCCATCAGGAGGCCTCCAGGACCCCACCGGGAGCAGGGCCGTTACTGTCCCTTTAAGGATTGCTTGCCACTGAAGCTTGGCAGCGCCACCCCTGCCTCTGGGTGACGCCACCCCAAAAGGGCCTCCCCCACCTTCACCCACAACAACAGCAGCAACATACACTCTGGGGACCCTCGCTAAGTGGCTCCGCACAGGGCCAGGTGTCTTCCACCACACCTTGTCCGTTTCAGAGATGAGGAAACAGGCTCAGAGTGGTCCAGCCCCAGGGCACGGTGGCACAGCCGTGGGGTCCCTTCCGGCCTCTCGCATCCCACAGACGCGCGCGGTGACAGCTGGAAGGGGTGACAGTGTGCCCGGGGACGGCCTTTCCAGCTAGACCCTGACAGAGCGGGATCGGGGCAGCTGAGGTCCCCAAGCCCCTCTGCCCCCAGGTGATCGCCCGGGAGTCTGAATCCTACTTTGCGCCCGGGCCTGGGCCTCGGCCGGGCTCCTCGCCCCCTACGCCCCGGTGTCCGTTTCGGGAGAGAGGCTCCCCGGGCTCCGGGGCGCGGTGGCCCGAGCGTCCGAGTCCCCGCCACCCAGAACCCCGCCCGCGCCCCTCCCGCCGCTCACCTGACCACCACCGCCCCGGTTACATTGTAGCCGCCCCGCCGGGCTCGTTATAGCGTATCCATCGCCGCCCTGGATACACTGTATTCGCCTCGCTCGCTGCTGCCTCCTGCGGTCGGGAGGCTCACAACACAGCGGAGTTTGCGCGTCCCACTCCCGGACCCAGGCCTTCACCTCCCAATCGAAGAAATGGGTGACCCTTCATGCCAATTGTTGAAGATGGTGTGAAATAAAATCCATGCTTCATGGAAGACAAGGAAATTTAAACACGAAAAATTTCTCTGCCCTTTACGTGCCTCTCTCCTCGCTGTGCATCTGATCTGCATTTATGCATCTGCCAAACCACCCCCATCGGCAGAAACGCCTCCTGGAATTCAGCACAGCTGCTTAAAAGATAAGGTCACTTCCTGAACTTCTTTGCCAGCAAAGGTCCCTATAGTCAAAGCTGTGGTTTTTCCAGTAGTCATGTACGGATGTGAGGGTTGGACCATAATGAAAGATGAGCACCAAAGAATTGATACTTCCAAATTGTGGTGCTGGAGAAGAGTCTTGAGACTCCCTTGAACTGCAAGGAGATCAAACCAGTCGATCCTAAAGGAAATCAACCCTGAATATTCAATGGAAGGGCTAATGCTCCTTGGAAGCTGAAGCTCCAAAAACTTTGGCCACCTGATGGAAAAAGCTGACTCATCAGAAAAGACCTTGATGCTGGGAAAGACTGAGGGCAGGAGAAGAAGGGGACAAGAGAGAACAAGATAGTTGGATGACATCTCCAACTCGATGGACATGAGTTTGAGCAAACTCTGGAAGATGGTGAAGGACAGGGAAACCTGAAATGCTGCAGTCCACGGGGTCACAAAGAGTTGGACACAACTTAGCAACTGGACAGCTTCTTGATCTTGTGAGGGGCCATGATGAGCTTAGATCTGAATTATGTAAACTGTGGATTACACTCCTGTGCTCTGTCTCAAGAAACTTGTTTAACTGTGACTTCTAATGGCAAAACAGTCCTTGGAGCTTTCTGAGATGCTGTTCTTGGCTTATAATCCTCAAATTTGGATTGAATAAAAATTTCCATTTATTTCTTAGATCACCTGATTGATTTTTTGCCCACAATGGTAGGTTGGGGCGGGGGTGGGAGTGAGGCAGCACTGACTAGATTTTCCATACTCACAAAAGTTTTGATTAAAATCAAAACCAAACACTCTTTTAAAAATTGGTGGGACCTCCCTGGTAGTCCACTGGTTGACTCCACACTCCCAATGCAGAGGGACCAGGTTTGATCTTCGGTTAGGGAACTGGATCCCACATGCTGCAAGTAAGGGTTTACACATCATAACTAAGGTTCAGTGCAGCCAAATTTTAAATATATATGTGTGTGTGTGTGTGTGTGTGTGTGTGTGTGTGTGTATAAGAAAAAAAATGGTGTTTGATTTTCTTTTAAACCCTAGCAATTGTGGGGAAAATGGAATAGGTGATCGCTGAGCAGAAGCAGCAGCTGTGCTTGCCTCCACCATGTTCATCACTGGTTGGGGAGAGGTTACTGCAATGCTACCCATTTCACAGAGGAGGAAACTGAGCCACCGTGAGACAAGGGGCTGTTCAGTGCAGATGGGAGAGGTGTTGGAGAAGCCTACTGCGCTCCAGAGCCCCTGCTATGGTTCTCTCCATACTTACTGTCGCGGCCCAATGTCCTACATCTTGCACTTTTTCACTTTATTTTTGTCTTTCTCCACAGGCACCCCCAACCTCCACCTGGCACCAGAAACTAAAGGCTGCCGGCAAGGGTTTTGTTCGTTTTCTTCACTGCTTTGGGGCCTAGAACAGTTCCTAGGCACATAGGTGCTTAGTTTCAGGGACTAAGGAAGAGCTGGCCTCATTTCACTTGTGCCCCCGCTCCACCAACAGGGGCCCAGGCCGACTCTGACTCAGCAGGGAGAAGGCTGGCGCAGCCCCAGAATGCAAGGAGCCAGACAGCAAACAAAGGTACACATCAGTAAGAGACGTGAGGCACAGCAAGAAAATAAACAGGATGACAAGGGAGCCGACAAATTCTTACTCCCCAGTGCTCCCAAAGGTAAGAATGAGGGAGGTGGGGGACAGTTGGAGGGGATGTTCAGGAGCGGCCCTTGTAAACACGCTGGAAAGTGTGGGAATCTCGGGGAGACACTAAGCTGCCTCATAAATGGCTCCTGCTAGAGGAGAATACAGCCCTCCTCCAAAGGCCCTTGGAGAAGGAGACAGGGAAACGCACAGATGCATGCACACCCATGTCCCCATTGCACCCGGGCTCAACAGCGCCCCAGGGAGCAGATTCCCACCCGTGTCAGGTTCCTGGTCTGAGGAGGGTGCCTTCACATCCCACCCATGGTGACTCAATTCCCTTCAGCTCTGCCTGACTCTATCCAGTCTTGGACCCCCTGTAACTCTGATCCATCCTCTTTGGGAGGACCACCACCCCGGTCTCCACCCACACTTGTGCTGGCAGCGAACTCCACATCCAGTCGGCATGCTGGGTTTTATCACACTCATATGTGCACCCGCTCATTTATTATTATCTAAGCAAGATGTGTTCTTTCCAGTGAGTCCATCTGGAATTTCAACTCCCAAAATATGAATAGGACATGTCCTTTTCCACTGGAGAAACTGCCCTAGAGAGGGGATGTGCTCTGCCAGGTGGCGTGACAGAGTTGAGGGTCACCTGCTTCCCACGCTCACTGTCCCCCTTCACATCTGCTGTGGTTCCCACCGTGGTGGGAGCAGTGACAACCCCAGTATCCTCCTGTGTTCCTGCCCCCAGCAGCTGGGGTCTTGGGGCAGCTTTGTCTATCTCCAGGCTTCAGCCTCTTCCTTGGAAGTATCCACCTCACAAGTCTGTGGGGATGTGTAACATAGTGGATGATAAGTTTTAGGCGGCTGGGCCCCCCAAACAGGCCCAGTGCAGGGCGGGGCAGCCCCCAGCCTAGGATCACCCTAACTTTGTAACTGAGGAGTAACCTCTTGGTACAAACACGTCCCCAGAAAGTATGCTATTTATTCATCATCTGAAATCCCAGTGTGACTGGGCATCCTGGATTTGCTTTGGCCGCCCTTCCCCTGGGTGTGAGGCCATCTGCTGGCCCCTGAGCAGCTCTGCATGCCAGGCTGAGGGTGCTGGGCCAAGACAGGAGTGTGCCCAGGTCTGGACACCCCTGGCCCATTACCAGGCTGAAAGGGACAGACTGATCTGAAGGCAAATAGCCAAGGAGGTAGGTGGCACCAAAGGCTGCCCAAGAGTGCCCGCTGTCAACACTGCACGGTGCTGGGCCGGTCAGAGCCCTCTGGGAGGCTCAGGTGAGACGGAGTAACCCCTGAGTGGGCTGCCCCCCTCTTGTCCAGGTGTGCCTGCAAATACACCCCCCTCAGCATAGTCACAGGTAAATGAGCACTAACGCTTAGGGCTCTCGTTATGGGCCACATGCTGTCCCAGCCACTTTCCGTGTGTGTTCCCAATTGCAGGTGCACAGCAAACCACTCTGAAATGCAGTGACGTGGAGCATAGCCATTCACCCTGCTCAGGGCCGCGTCTGCTCCACCATGCCTGTGCTCTAGGGTGAGGAGTGAGGCTATGCTTGAGGAACACAGGAGAGAACTAAAAGGCCTCTCATCAGAAAGTGGGCTGGAGCCTCAAGGGGTAGGGCTGAGGGACTCGGCAAGGGGAGGTGAGGGGGTTGCTGGAGGAAGGACAGAGAGGACTCTCCCCTACAAGGGCTAGAGTGGGTGTGGTCCAGGGGAGAAGGCAGGGTGGCCCCAGCAGGTCAGCTTCATCTACGTGACCTGAGCCAGGATGATGTTCTCACCGTGCAGGTCCTCAGGAGGGGTGTGTGATTGCAGCCATCTGAGCAAAATGGAGAAACACGTGGCCTGGGCCAGCCTCCTGCTGTGCTACCTGCCAACTGGCAGTGGGCAGAAGAGTCCCACTTCTTGCCGAGGAAACTGGTGGCCTCATTGTGAAGGTTAAACCCTCAGGAGAGATCCCACAAGACCGTGGACTGAGAGCCCAGCATGATCACCAGGATATCAGAAGCCCGGGCACCCTTGTCAACACTCAGTGGGTGACTCAACCTTCTGGGGATCATGGGGAGCCTGGAGAACCTGGGTTGTGGACACCTTTCCCCCCAATGGCGTGGAGGCTGCAGCCTTGTGAAGGTGGGGTCAGAGGGCCCTGCACAGGCTCACACGCTGACAGCTGGCCACCTCCAGGACCAGCAGTGCAGTGGACTTCAAGCCACCCAGCACGGAGCAGGTGCCCAGAGCATCCGCTCCTGCCCAAGCCCAGGATGCAGGCCCTCTCGGGGCTTCTGTTCCCCAGTCCAGATCAGCCCCTTCGACCTCTCTTTGCTCAGGTATCCACCCGGAGGAGAGCATGCAGGAGTGTCCTGGCTTCTAAGGGTGGGGTATGAGGAGGCTCAGGGCACCAGGTTGAGGCTTGTCCAGCTCTAGCATGCTCACCTGGGCCCCAGGCAGACAACAACTCTGGGTTCTACTTCTCTCTCTGTAGGAGGAGGGGGCAGCCAGATTTGCCCCTATCTGTGGGACCCTGGGTGCCCTGCAGCCATGGAAATGATCTCCAGAAGGAACATGGGGCCAGAACTTTGCTCCCAGCACCCCTGCACCCAGGTGCGGTGGCCACAACTTGCTGACCCAACCAGCCCTTCCCCAGGGTTCAAACCCCCACCTTCCAACACACCACATTTTCTGGGGGAATCCTCAAGCTCCTTACTTCCTCACACTTGTTTGGGTCTCGGCCACCTGCCTCTAATGTCTGGCACACAGAGAAGCCAGGGGAAAGCTCTCCAGCATGAGTCACCCTGGAGGGTTGTCCTGAGCTGCCTGACAGCCCGTCTGGGGTTCGAGGATGAGGCTCCTCCAGGCCTGGCCATCTCTCCCAACACCACCGCCAGCAGCTCCCCCTGCCATGGGCAGCACCTTGAGACACCTGCAGTTTCCAAGCACAGGCCCGTCTCAACCCCTCCCACTTGTCACTTTTCCTGCTTCCACCAGGCCTCCCCATCTGCCCTCCTTACCTCTTCTGGCCCCATCCTTCTAGACAAAGAGGAAAACTCCAGCACCAGGCATGGGTATCTGACAGCAATAAATTTATTAAATATTCCCCCCCAAATATAAACAGAAACCAGTTTAAAAAAAAAAAAAACATGAAACATCAGGCCTGGAGCTAACAATAAAGCAGAGACAGGAAACGGATTTGACCTAAGGCGGAAGATAGCTGAGAGAACTCACGCAGGGCAGGGATGCTGTAAATACTGGAGGAGAAACACTTGGGAGCCCCAGGGTGACATGACTGAACCTCGTGGGGGTGAGACTGGGGGTGTGTCAGTGGCTACATGGCTCGGGGGACAGACCACTTGGTCCTGGCCGCAGCCACGTCCCACCCCTTCAGCTGCTTCACTTGGGGCCCTGGGCCTCGGATTCCTCCTCATCGTCTTCGTACATCTCGCCCTCCTCCTCGGCCGTGGCGTCCTGGTACTGCTGGTACTCGGACACCAGGTCGTTCATGTTGCTCTCAGCCTCGGTGAACTCCATCTCGTCCATGCCCTCGCCTGTGTACCAGTGCAGGAAGGCCTTGCGCCGGAACATAGCCGTGAACTGCTCTGAGATGCGCTTGAACAGCTCCTGGATGGCCGTGCTGTTGCCAATGAAGGTGGAGGACATCTTCAGCCCGCGGGGTGGGATGTCACACACAGCCACCTTCACGTTGTTGGGGATCCACTCCACAAAGTAGCTGCTGTTCTTGCTCTGGATGGCCAGCATCTGTTCGTCCACTTCCTTCATGGACATGCGGCCTCGGAAGACGGTAGCCACAGTGAGGTAGCGGCCGTGACGCGGGTCACAGGCTGCCATCATGTTCTTGGCATCGAACATCTGCTGGGTGAGCTCGGGGACAGTCAGCGCCCGGTACTGCTGGCTGCCGCGGGCAGTGAGCGGGGCGAAGCCGGGCATGAAGAAGTGCAGGCGCGGGAAGGGCACCATGTTCACGGCCAGCTTGCGCAGGTCGGCGTTGAGCTGGCCCGGGAAGCGCAGGGAGGTGGTGACCCCGCTCATGGTGGCTGACACCAGGTGGTTGAGGTCCCCGTAGGTGGGCGTGGCCAGCTTGAGGGTGCGGAAGCAGATGTCATACAGTGCCTCATTGTCGATGCAGTAGGTCTCGTCTGTGTTCTCCACCAGCTGGTGGATGGACAGCGTGGCGTTGTAGGGCTCCACCACCGTGTCTGACACCTTGGGCGAGGGCACCACGCTAAAGGTGTTCATGATGCGGTCAGGGTACTCCTCGCGGACCTTGCTGATGAGCAGTGTGCCCATGCCCGAGCCTGTGCCACCACCCAGGGAGTGGGTCAGCTGGAAGCCCTGCAGGCAGTCGCAGTTCTCGCACTCCTTCCGCACCACATCCAGGACCGAGTCCACCAGCTCGGCGCCCTCCGTGTAATGGCCCTTGGCCCAGTTGTTGCCAGCCCCACTCTGACCTGTGGGGGGGAAGGCAGGGGGATACAGACGGGGTCACAGCTCCAGCACCGGCCTGAACAGCCCACCTCAGAGAGCAGCTGAGGAGGCAGCTTGGTGCCTGTTCTGCCCTCCATGAAGTGGGGGCACGCAACTCTCACTTCCATGGCTCTTTGCACCAGCCACACTGCGTGTTGGGGATGTCACCCCCGGCACCTAGTGCTCTGGGATCTGGACACAGACACAGCTTCTGGAGCTTCTGCTTCTGCACTGCCTCAGGAGGAACTCCTAGTGGAATTGGTCCACCCAGTCCTCCAGTCCACCCACCCTCTAGCCCGCTGTGCTGGAAGGGTAAACTACAACCCTGAGTGCCTTGCAGCTCAGATCAGGATGCGGGCCATGCCCATGCATTGGGTGCTGAGCTCTAGGAGGTGAAAGTGGGGTGAGGCCCTCCACCTGTCACCGTCATGGGCATGAGAACTGGCAACCCCTGATCCCAGCAATGCAGAGTACTCATGAGCTGGTGTGCTCTGGAGACCCCTTCCAGCTCTCTAACATCCTGTAAGCTTTGTTGCACACACCGCGCTGCTTGAAATCACAAGTGTCTGTTTCCTGCACAAAACTTTTTCTCTGGGACTCTTTTGCTGCAAATCGGGGAACTCAGTGATGCTCTGCAGCGTTGTGGGCAGAGGTAACTCTGCCCTTGTTTCTGTTGGTCTGGGTTTGCTGGTGGTGGGATCCACCATGAGAAGGTGGGGACAAGGGAAACTTACCAAAGATGAAGTTGTCAGGCCTGAAGAGGTGCCCAAAGGCCCCAGACCGGACGCTGTCCATGGTTCCAGGCTCGAGGTCCACCAGGATGGCTCGAGGCACATATTTGTGTGCTGAGAGGAGAGGGGTGGGTTACATGGATCACAGAAGTTACGCACCCTTTCTGCCTCATGCTCTCACCTAAAAGCTTAGACTCTGGGATCAGAGAAGCAGGGATCACATGTGACAAGGAGGTCATGGTTGACACCTGGACATGGGCAGGTGTCCCTGAGGGCACCATTTCACACCAGCTTCTGAATGGCCCCTGACTGACCTCTCCAGATAACCCCTGCTCTGGACTCTCCATGGGCCTCCTGAAGGGTCTTTGGGACCCTGCCTAGCCCTGGTCATTCCCCTACGTGTGTCTCATGGCCATTAAACACACTTGCATCTCACTAGGGTGACTGGGATTCCTTGTTTTACTCTGTTAGTCTCTGGTTACACCTGCCAGCCAAGGGAAGGAAGGCAGGGATGCTGGGACCCAGCAGTCAAGGCCCCCACCCCACCCCCACCCGGTCAAGGAGGGGGACTCACAAGAAGCCTCATTGTAGTAGACACTGATGCGCTCCAGCTGCAGGTCTGAGTCGCCCACATAATTGCCACTGGGGTCTATCCCGTGTTCATCGCTGATGACCTCCCAGAACTGCAGGGAAAGGAAGGGCCAGTTGGTGGTCATGACCCCTGGCAAAGCCCGCCCTCTGGTAGTCTCAAGGTCCTGGTATAAAATGAGCGATGTGGACCCAAAGCCTGCACTAGTCCCTTTGAGTGACTTTGAAAAAAAGCCCCAGTTCTGTCATCAAGAGAATTGTCATAATAAAAAATATGCATGTCCATGGAGACTAGAGCCCTCAGGGTGGATCAGTGCCCAACTGACACAGACCTAGGCCCCAGACCCAGCTCTCCACTTGCTGACAGGGGCCTTGAAAGTCCACTTCTCCATGAGAGGGTTAGCAGCAAACACCCACCTGGGGGATTTTTTTAAATATCCCTCTTTTTAGATGAGAAAACTGAGGCCCAGGAAGGTAAGTGATGGAGAGCAGGCCTAGGATATGCAAACCCCTCAGTGTCGAGCATAGGCCGTCTAGTGCCAGGGCCTGGAAGCAGCCCACAGCAGCAGCCTCAGCCCACAGGGGCCCTGTATGGGGAGTGACTCGCCTGGGCTCACCCAGCCTGTCTGAGCTGAGATGGCGTAGCCCCGGTTTTCAAGGGCTCACTCACCACACTGCAATCTGCCCTGTTTGCCCTGGGCAGAACCCACAGCGCTTCTCTCAGGACTAAGGAAGGACAGGGTCTTGCTTTCAAGTTGGACCACCCCTTCCCAGCGTGACCTTGGCCAAGCCCTGAAGCTTCTGTGTCTCAGGGCCTTGGGCCTGAAGGCCCAAAGGCCTGAAGATGAAGTCTAATTGCTGTGAGAATAAATCCAGTTACTCTGGATGGGGAATGCTGTATGGGGCTCGTTGTTGTTTAGTAACTCAGTCATATCTGACTCTCTGTGACCCCATGGACTGTAGCCTACCAGGCTCCTCCTTCTACGGGATTCTCTAAGCAAGAACACTGGAGGGGGTTGCCATTTCCTTCTAGAAGCAGGGGATCTTGCCAACCCAGGGATCGAACCCAGGTCTTGGCATTGCAGGCAGATTCTTTATTTGACAAGCCACAAGGGAAGCCTGGTCCTGGTTGTGAGGAGAGGCTTTTGCCCTGCACACTCTTTGGTGGTTTTTAATTTTTATCACATGCACTTATTAACTTCTCAAAAGAAAAGAAAAAGATTAGTTAAAATTTTTAAAACTCTTTTAATTTTAGGGACCTCCCTGGTGGTCCAGCGGCTAACACTCTGCACTTCCAATGCAGGAGCCCAAGGTTTGATCCCCAGTCAGGGAACTCAGATCCTACATGCCGCAGCTAAGACCCAGCACAGCCAAATAAAATATATATATATATAAAATTAAAAGACTAAAAATTTAAAACCTGAAAAATATGATGAGTCATTATTATCAAATGCACAGAGGAATCTTGGCAGTTCACCCAGAGAGACTGTTGGCAAAGTTCAGTTCTCAGCTGGTCTTTGTGATTTATGTCATTGATAAGTTTTCTTCTTTCTCCCTGCATTAGGTATGTGTTAATACTGTAATTGGAGGTGTTACTGAGGCCTTCTGGACCTGATCAGAGCTTTAAATCACTGCTTGGCTCCAGGACCTTGGCCCACAGCCCTGGGACATCCACAACCCCTATAGAGAGGGAATGAGCTTGAGATGGCAGGTGAGGGGGCGGCAGAGAGCGACTCAGTCGCCCAGCCACCAATACATCTATGGAGAGTTCTCTGGAACTCATGTATGGAATGCAACAGACCAGAGTGCGTGCCACTTCTCAGGACCTCCATTTTCTCATCTGTAAAGTAGACAGGACGACAGTACTCACTTCAAGTGGTCAACTCAAGGCCTGACAAATAAAAGCGTTCAGCAAACGTTAGTCTCACCAAGTTAAAAGTCCTTAGGCTGCTATCTAAATTTGTCAAGCCTTATTCACTGACAAGGACTTTGCTGGTGGCTCAGACAGTAAGGAGTCTGCCTGCAATGCAGGAGGCCAAGGTTCAATCCCTGGGTTGGGAAGATCCCCTGGAGAAGGGAATGGCAACCCACTACAGTATTCTTGCCTGGAGAATTCCATGGACAGAGGAGACTATTGAGCTACAGTCCATTGGGTCACAAATGGTCAGACATGACTGAGCAACCAACGCACATTCACTGATAAATAAAATAAAAAGTACTTTAAAAAATCAATATATTTTGGAATACTGTGGCACAATAAAAGATTATCACTGGTATGAGTAGATCTCCAAGGCACATCCTTGGGGGGAACGGCACATGGCAAGGATATTCAGGGTAAAAACGGGCACCTCACAACAGATGCTGTAATTTTTATGCATAGGTGCACATGCACAGAAAATGGACTAGAATAAGGAAAAAAAACTTGCTCCACCCAGAAAAGGGGGACCACCAGGGGGAGGTGCTTAAACAAGCACTTTATCTGCAATGCTTCAACGTCTTAGAAGGGACATATGTTAATAATAGCTTTAGTAGTTAAAACGAATATAAATTGCAATTTTAAATATTATTAATAAAAGCTTAGCAGAATATATTACATGTATTATATAACATTAATAAACAACAAAATACTATATTATAAATTAAATAATGATTATGATCATCACCACAGATGAGAAGTGGCGCGTGGACCCCAGGGTCCAGGCCAGGCTCCTATTTCACACGCTCAATTGTAGCTCCCGCGGCGCTGTCCGTGGTGCTGACGCTCGCCGCGCCCACACCTGGGGCGGGGAGGCAGAGGGGCGCACACACACAGAGGAGCCCAAAGCAAGCTGCGTGTGCGGCTCCAGAGGGAGGGCTGGCCTGACTCCCGGGCTTAAGCCCCTCTAGGACTCCACGCCCTTCCCCACCAGACTCACAGCATCAGTGGGCGTGTGGGGGTGGGGTCGGAAACCAGAAACTCCCTCCTCCCATTGGCTGTCATGGCCAGGGCCGTCTCTCCGAGGCCCCGCCCAGCGGTCAAGGAGGGGGGGCAGACAAAGGCTCCGGGACTGCCCTACCCCCTAGGCGAGGGGGGTGGGGTACTCTCACTCCTCGCCCCGTGGTGGGGGCTGGAGGCTCCCCGCCCATCCTGATGTGCCTACACAGGCCTGGATTCACACCCGTGCCCTGCGGGGAGGGTAGCACCCTGCCTCACCGCAACCTCGAGAGGCACAGTGAGGGACGCACCTGGCACAGTGCCCAACACATTCTCTCCTAGCCCTGATCGCCCAGACTTCCCCTCCTCCCTCCATAACCCCTCCCATCCCGACCCCACCCGCAGCCAGGACCCTCCCCATAGCAGGCAGCCTGCCTCCAAGTAGGGTAACAGCCTACCTGTAGCAGTCTGGCGGCACCCCGCCGGCCCCCACCAGTCAGCGGCCGCTGGCAACTGGCGGGAAAAGTTTGGTCTCCCTCCCTCAAGAGCCCACACCTGTGTGGGAGCAGGAAACGGCCAGACCCTGTCCACAGGCCGCTGTTGAGCGCCTGTGCAGGCAAATGCCCCCGCCGGGCTTTGAGCTCTTCCAGCTTGGTTGCCCAGGTGCTCCAGGGCAGGGGGGCCAGAAGGAAACCACTTGACTGCCTCCTTTGCTCACTGCTTCCCCTCCTCCCAAATCCACTTCTCTTTTGTACTGTTAAAAAGCATCAGATACTACTTTTAAAAACAAACAAGAGTTAAGGAAATTAACCTCAAATGAATAAGAAGTAATGAGGAAAACCCAAAGGACACGGAACTTGAAGCAGGAAAAAAATCTCTGCAGAGGACACTGCCCAGCACTCAGGCAGCTCCCCCTGTCCCCCCTGCCCATCCCTACCCCACCCCACCCCGCCCCTTGGGGCTGCAGCTTGGCATGAACCTACCTTTGCCCGATCGGTGCCCATGCAGCCGCAGAAGGAAACAGAGCAACCCGACCAACACTTCCCCAGGCTTGCGATGGAACTCGGGTTGCCCTCCTTCCCGTCAGTGACCCCTGACCCTCAGAGGAGCAGATGCTCAGGGGAGGCCTGGCCTCTGTGGCCACAATAATGAGTCTTTGGCCCCTCCTGCCCGGCCAGGGCATCTGTCAGTGACGGCCCCCAGAGGCCTGATTTAATTTGAGGCCTGGGTCCCCCAGGCCTCCCCTCCCCCAACTCCCTTCCTCGGGCAGGCACAGCTGTCTCCTCAGTGATTAGGGTGTCTCCCCACCAGGCCCTCCCCCCATCCGAGGCGCCACCACCCTAGAGCCCAAGTTGCAATTTACATGTCAGCCACGTGGCTGCCCCAGCCCTGTTGTAATTAGCTTTTTGTTCTTGCCTGGTTTCCATGGCAACAGCCTCCGGAGGCAGGCTTTCCTGGTCCCTTCCCCTCCAGGACCTGTCTCCTCCCACTTTCTCCTTTGGGAACCTACTCCACACCATCCCGGCTGGGCCCCTGGCCTTGGTGCTGACAAAGGGCAGTAGGCCCCACCCACTCAGCCTGAGCCTTGTGCTGGGTGGGCACCTGCAGGGACCGAGAGCCGGAGGGTGGAGAGGCTCCGTCTCCACTTGCTGTGTGACCTTGGGCAAGGAACAGCGTCTCTGGACCTGGGGATACCACACTTGCCTCCTGGGTTGGGGGCGGGGTGGGGGGAACGTGGCCTGAGCGCCTCAATCCCGACATCTGTGAGGGGGGCTAACAATGAAGGGGAGGGGCCTAGCAGGGAAGCAGCTCTGGACCGCGCCGCTCCAGCCCGGCTTTGTTCCCACCACCGACCCCTAGACCTGCCGTCCCTAAGTGGGGTTGGGGGAGGGGTGGCCCGGGCGGTGCTACGCCGAGGGAGAGCCCAGTCCTGGACCAAGGTCATTCTGAGTCCGGGCACAGTTCCTTCCCCAACAAAGGAACAGGGCGGGGCCAGGGAGCTGAAGGTTGTCAAAGCTAGCTAGGGGAATGGGGGCGGCTCTGAACGGTCGGGGGACATCAAGCTCCTGGCGTGGGAGGGCAGAGGGAATCGTTATGGCTTTTGGGGGCGCCCCACCCGAGCCTGTCCACCCCACCCATCTCGCCCGAGGCCGAGTTGCGACCCCAGAAAAGAGGGCCACGCCCAGCCAGCGCCTTCCACTTGCACCTGCAGCTGCGGGGGGCTGGAGAGTAGGGAGCCGCTGACCTGCGCTGTGCCTCCGGCAGGCCCGAGGTAACCCGGGCGGGGAGCGGAAAGGCCGGGGTAGGACTGGCAGAGGGGCGACCCGGCGTCCCGGCCGCCCGCCAGCAGCGGGGACGATCCCGTCCGTTTCTCCTGGGTTTCGTAGTGGTGAGCCGGGCTTGGGGTGCCGCTGTGCGCACACAACGCCTCCCCGTTGCTTCCCTCCCTCGGGACCCGCTCGCGCTGGGGACGCGGGAGGCGCGCTGCGGATGCGGAACACGCGCCCAGTGCGGGGCCCGGCACACGGAGCCACGCAGCCTCACCTTGGCCCCGATCTGGTTGCCGCACTGGCCGGCCTGGATGTGCACGATCTCCCTCATGCTCGGTGCTATGGCGGGCGGCTGCGAGACGCGAGCGGACCGGCTGCAGCTGGCTGCGGAGGCTCTGCCGCCCCCGCCGCCCGCTCTTATAGGCGGGGCCCCGCCCGCCTCGCCCGGCCCGGCGTCATCGCGCGCGGCCAATCCCCGGGCGCCGCCGAAGACTGCGGCACCGGCTGCAGCAAGCATCCGTGCCGCGCATCCCCGCTCGACCGCGCGCTGCGGCGGCGCCGCCTCCCTCCGCTACCCGGTCTCTGGGCTCCGCGCATCGGGAAGGCGGGGCTGGTGAGCTCCAGGGAGGACAATAGAAGCCCCCCTTGGCCCTTGACCCCCGCCCCGACTGCCCTCTGTTCCCCTTCCCAGCAGGAGCCTCACCCCTCGGCGCAGCAAGGAAGGTCTTTCTTGTGCACATCTGATTAGGGACCAACCCCATGTTCCCACACCGGAAGGCCAGAAGGAACGCCTCCCAGCAGCCCTCCTTTGTCAGAAGGGGCAGACCAGGTACTCTGAGCTTTGCCCGCAGCCTTTGATGGTGGGGGAGGCAGGCAAGGCTGCAGCGGGCGCTAGATTCTCTCCAGAAGAAAGCAAGCTGGGGCAAGGCTCCTAGACGTCTGAGTCAGAAGGGCGGTGGCTGCAGGAGTTGGAGGTGGGTTCCTATGGCAGTTCTGTCACTGCTCATCTCTGCAGTGGGGTGCCACCTGTCCCTGCTGCCCCAGGGCACTGCCATGACATTCCAGGTGGACCTATTGCGATTGGGTGCTTTGAACCCCTGCCAGACACGCACCTGGATGTAGCTGCTGCTTAGTGAGCACTGGTGTCCAGGACTGTCATAAGGACACAAACAAGCCAGACACAGAACTATCAGCCTGGAGGGTGGTGTGTCTGACTCACTCTTTGCTGTCACTCGTACCCCTGGAGTCTTGGTCCAAATGAGGCCAAGTAAATTCAGTGGGTGGGAAGAGGCTCTGTAAGGAGTTGGTGTTTGCAGACGGGAGAGGTCACTGTCAGAAAAGAAGAGACTCACGGTACACACCCTGGAGGACACCACCAGTCTCCTGAGGTCAGAGGGTAGAGTGAATCCACCTACAAGAAAGCCCGTCTTACATTTCAGTGACAAAAGCCTCTGGAAGGGTTTCAGCCACAGCGTGTATAGCCTGTTCCCATGTGCTCACACTGCTTGTGGGTGCCCCTTTTTCCCCTCATGAAGCTCCCCAACTTGGCAAGTCTGGAAGGGTCTTTTGTTCTCAAGAGATGCCCCTCCCCCACGATGTGTCTCTGATGTGGTTTCCTGCGTTTGGTTTCCAGCTGCCTGGGGCCCCTCTCTGTCCCCATTCAGGGGGTCCTTTTCCCTGGAAGGAAGAAGCTTTGCACCCAGTTGAGCAGGACCCATCACCCACCTGCTGCCCTGCGGGATGGCTCCCGGCCAGGACTGCTCCCCCTCCGTCCCCAGAGGAATTGAGGCTGGCTCGAGGCTGACTCATCGTCCATCTCCCAGCAAAGGCCGGCCCTGCCGGGAACCAGCTCCCAGCCCTGAGGCCAACAGTCGGGTGGTGCTACCAGGGCAGAGGACTGGCCAGGGGGCTGCAGGGCTGGCTGGTACCCCTGCTTTTCGTCCATAAGCCTGTCCCAGCAAGAGGGTAGGGCATATGCTCTGTCTGTGGAGGAATGGGGTGGGGGGGCAGAGGGAGGACCCAGCCCAAACCCCTGGGGCTTGGACACCTCTTTAGCCCCTGGACAGCCACACCCTATTCTGGGCAGTTTGTCTCACATCTCCCAGGGCTGGCGGGGCACTGACCCTTCTCCCAGCAGGACGGAACTTAAGAGCAGACCCGAGCCTCTGGGCGACCCTGCAGCAGGTATGGAGGCTGAGAGAGGGCCATGTTCTGGCCAGAGTCACACACAGGTCACCATGGTCCTGCCTCTGCTGCAGCTGAGGGCAGCTGGGCAGTGCCAGGGTCTTGTCACAATGGAGGTGACTTGGGGTGGGGGACCTCTGGGCTGGAGTTTGTACCACAGACAGAATGCAAAGACACAGGATGGAGTGGGTGTGACTGGGATCTCCTCGCCCTCCCCCAGGTGAGCCCTCTGACACTGGGGGCTGTGGTGTCATGACCTGGGCAGATGAGCCATGTTTTCTGACTGGCTCCTGGGACTTAGGTCTTTCCCCTCTTCACCACACCCCTACTCCTCCACCCCAAGCTTCAGGCAATTTCCGGAAAGAGGCAAGAAAGATGGGAAGGAGGTTGCACCAAGCATCACATTTATTAATACTGCTGCACTGCTTCCTGGCCCTGGAGCCTGCATACTGGCTGCTGGGTCCCCAGAGCAGGCCTGGCTGGGGTGTCTGCCGAATGCATGTGCTGCTCGCAGACGGGCTGAGCCCGACTCCCAGTCACCACAGAGCGTTAGAAGAGAGAAGCCCCCACCTCCTCCTGTGCTGGTCATGAAGTCCTTGGAGCGGGATTTCCCACAGCTTTGGGCGGGGTGGGGTGTGGGCACCGGCCCCAGAGTGGGTCTCTGGATGGAGGGGTGGGGACCCTCCTTTCTAGGTGTGGGAGGCCGTGCCCCACCATCTCCCCAGCCTCCTCATTCTGCACAGCCTCCTGGAGAGTCCTGTGATTCCCCTCTCAGGCCCCCGAAGGCCTGTGCACCCTCACCTTCAGAGCTGGTCTAGCGATCCTCTTTGTCAAGGGACTGCCCCGGCCTTCCAGGCCTGGGCACACGATGGCACTGCCACCCTCACCAGGAGCACTGCAGCACCTCTTGGAGCGTCTTCCGGAGCTCCTGGCTGCGGAAGGCATAGATGAGGGGGTCCACAATGGCGTTGCAAATGATGAGGGCCAGGAAGAGGTTGAAGTTCTTGAGGATGCAGCCACAGGTGGGGTGCTGGGGGCAGAGGACGATGAGCGAGAGGTGCAGGAAGAAGGGGCCCCAGCAGAGGAAGAAGACGCCCAGCAGGATGGTGAGGGTGGCAGCGCCCTTGAGGCCAAAGCCCTGATGAATGGGGCGCTGCCTCTTCTGGAGCCGGGCGATGCCCCGGGCATGCTGGCAGGCCCGGGCCAGCATGTGGACATAGAGGACGGCCATCAGGGCCAGCATGGCTATGAAGAAGCCAACGAGGCACAGCAGGATGACCGTGTGGTTGTAGTAGGTGATGGAGAGCACGCTGGTGAGGATGCTGGCCACCCAGATGGCTGCAATGATCCTCCACGCCCGGGGCAGTGTCACGACACTGTGGTACCGCAGAGCGTAGAAGATGGAGATGTAGCGGTCCACAGCGATGGCACCCAGGAAGCAGAGGCTGGACACCATGGAGCTGCAGATGAGCACGTCAATGACATTGTCCAGCTGCTGTACCACGGCCGCCCGGGTGGCCAGGACACCAGCCTCCAGCAGCAGCATGACTGCCGTCTCCAGCACATTGCTGACGCTCACCAGCAGGTCGGACATGGCCAGGCAGCAGATGAAGTAGTACATGGGGGAATGCAGGTTGCGGTTCTTGGCGATGGCGGCCACCACCAGCACGTTCTCCACAAGACTCACCAGCCCCAGGCTGAGAAAGAGCCCGTCGGGGATGGACACCTCCAGGCACTGGGGCCCTGTCCGATTGGGGGCCAGTGTGAGGGGGAGGGTGGCTGGGGGTGTGCAGTTAAGGGAACCCAGCAGCCGCCTCTGGGAGCCGAGCGCAGGCATCGTTTCGCAGGGAGCAGGAAAGGGTGCTTGCTCTCAGGGTCCTGCTCGACTCATGGCTCCCCTGGGAGGAGCCTCACACCGCCCCCTCCCTGGCTGGACAAATGTTGGCCCAGGCATGGCCCCAAGCTCGTGGGGCCAGCCCTCTGGGCGCAGTGTCGCTCTTCCGCCCTCAGTCCGCCTCCCTGCCTCTTCTCTGGATGTGCAGTTGCCCACAGGCAGACATTTCTGGGCCGCTTGCTTCCTCCTGTCCTGTGGGGATCTCCAGCCTTACCCGGCCGCGGTGGGCTGAGGTCCAGGGAGAACAGAGCCTTCCTTGGCATCTTTAAAGTCGTCACGGAGTCCCTCCTCCTGAGGGTGGCCACATGATGGGCGTGTGCCGGGCTGCAGCGAGGTCCGCCACCAGGTGGCGCAGGCGGAACCCGGGCCTGTCAGACCAAGGCAGTCCGGCCTGTGCAGCAGTTGGTGCTCGGCCAACGGGTGCTCCAGGCGATGCAGGTGGTGGGTGGGGGCCCTGCAGACCTGCCTGAGACCTCCAACCCTCTTCCAAGCCCAACAATAAAACCATTACCTCCTCCCTTAAGCCGTCCAATCTTGCCTCAGGAACCCGCAGCCTGGCCCGAGCCACCCTCCCCCCAACTCATGTTAAAGGCTGGCTGAGGGCAACCCCGCCCAAGGACTCCCAGCCCCTTCACTGCACTGTGGCTTCTCCCTGGGGTGTGGGGGCTGGGGGGAGGGGCACTGCCAGTCCTTCCCTGACAGCCCCCATTTCCTCTGTGAAAGGTCACCACAGCTGGCCCAGAGCCAGCAACCACTTCAAGGACAAACCTTTGTCTGCAGCCGCTTGCCAGCCCCCCAGCACTTTCTCACTGAGGAGTGCGTGGTGCTGACGACAAACCCTCCTAGGAGGAGGGTGGGGTGTACAGGCCGTCCCACCAGGGGGTGGCGGGGAGTCAGAGGTGGGCTGATGGGGCTGGTATGCTATGGGCGCTGGTCTGTCAGGGTCTCTCCTCCTCCCGCCCGACGGGCAAGGCCCACACCTGCGCCGTGCCCTCCTCCCTTCCCTATCCAGGACTCACATGGCCCTCTCCTTTGTGGCTCTGTTGGTGCTGTTTATTGAAGCACATGGCAGGTGAGAGACAGTACACAAGTTATAAACACGCAGGTTGGTGCATGCCGCACCCAGCACCCTTGGGACTGCAGCACTCCGTAACCAGTCAACCTAACAGGACCACACCAGACTCTCCGGGGCGCCTCCTGCCCAGCAGCCACTCCCTGACCATCGTTCTTGCCATTTTAGAACCTGTGCCATAGGACTCGGGGCCCTTCCTCACTCAGCACTGAGGCACTCTCTTGGCTGCACTCAGTGGTTGGCACGGCACTGGCCACGTGGGCATCTGGGCGGCTCCTGTTTGTCACAAACATTGCTGCTGGGTGACACCACCTGGTCAGAGCCACACTTTCAGCTTTGGTACATTCAGGGAAACCCTTTTACCTGCTGGCGGACTGTTTGCCTGTTCCTGGCTGGGCACGAGCTTCCCACCCCCAAAGGAGGAAAGGGTCCCAGAAGAGGACCACGCAAGAGCCACGGCAAGGCCTGTGCTGGGACCTCAGCCCTGAACCAGCCATGCGAGCCTAGGACTCCCCAGGTACCAAACAAGGCCACTGGGTGAGTGGCGTCCTGCCTTCAGCTTCCATGTCATTGCTGCCCCATAAATGAGGCCTTTGAGCTGCCTGCGCCTCTCCAACCCCCAGTCGCCCAGCCTGAGACTTCAAAGGGCGTGAGAACTGGGCTGCCTCTGCCAGGAGCCACAGCCCTCTTCCTGGGGAGGCCTCGCAACTCCCCATCTGGTGCTCACCCGCAGGCGGGGGACAGCGGGACCAACGAGCTGCGATTGGTCACGGTCCTGGGAACCATCCATGCAAACCCACAGCTAGCCCTGCAGCCCATCCGCCTCTGCCCCCGGGAGTAAACGAGTGAGGGGAGACAGGCAGGGCGGGGGGCATGGCCACCCCCTCAGAGGACACACCACGTGAGACCATGTGCCGACCACATGTGGAGGCTGAGTGGGAACCCCAGAACCAGAAGAGGGCCAGGCACACAGAGGCTTGTCCCATGAGGGAGCTCCTGGGAGCCAGAGCCTGAGGAGCCTCTGCCTGCAGAACTGAGGGGCGCCTGCACGCAGCCAGTCACACCAGCGTGGCCCGCCTTCAAGGAGTGACCCGAGGGCAGCCACGGGAACCTGCTGCCGCACCCCGACTCCCCACCCCACCCCGCAGGGAGAGCTCAGGAAGGCCTGGCCCGGAGTCAAGTCATAGGGTCTTGGTTCAAGAACTATTTTCTTTTGAACTTGGGGAAGGAAGCGGCTTTTGTGCCCGTTCTTTGGTGCTCGTGCTGAAGACCTGAGGTGTGGTGTGACTCGATAGGAAAGAGTACAACAGCAATCCATGAGCAACACAAGGTCTGAGTGGTCAGGTGAGACTTTATACACAGATGTCTAGATGTAAGTGCCCTGGCTGTCTAACTCTAGCAGCCAGAGCAGCATGGCTAAGCACTGTGTGGGCACCAGGCCTGGGCCCAGCCTCTGCTTCACTATCCCAGGACCCTGGCTCTTCATCATAAAGTTGGACTGCCGGTTGCAAGATGGCTGCTGTAGCTCCATACATCACACCCCCACCTAAATGCATTAAGGTTGAAAGAGGCAGGGCAGCAAGCTCTCCTTGCTTGCCAGTCATTTTCAGAGAGCAAGTCCCTTCCCAGAAGATCCCCAACAGACTGTATTACTGGCCAAAATCCATCACAGGGCACCTTGGTTGGGGCTGTGTGGCTCCAGGGCAGGCCTGGTCTCTGGAGCTAAGTGTGGATGGGGGGGAAGTTTAGCTTACAGCATCATGTCTGAAAGACCCTGTCCTTGCCAGGTGTTCAGGTGTCCCTCACCTGGGAACGGCTGGAAGGTGAGCTCACATCACTAGGATGCCTTGGACTTCCTGGAAGGCGGGCGATGGACAGGACTTGGGTGGCTGTTGACAGGAGACGACTGGGTCACACCTGTTGCCACACTGACCGGCCTGGGGCCCAGATGCTGCCCTGGAGCACACAGGCAGCCTCTGTGGGCAGAGGTCAGGGCTGGGAGGGTGCTCAGTAGACAAGAGTACCCAGTGGGACTCACAACCTCAGTGGCCTGGATCCTTCCACCACCACACAGCGTCCTCAGTCACGGGTGGCCTGTGTGGTTCTGAGCTGTCACTCAAGAGTGCTAGGACGCATCCTGGATGAAGCATCTTAGTCTTCGCCCTCTCCACCCCTCAGTCCATTTGCCCCCAGATCAAGTGCCCCCTAGTCTCTGCCTCGTTCACTCCCCAGAGCTGCCAGGATGAGCAATCTTCCCAAGACACATCTCTCAGCTTTCACACCCACCCACGTCCCCTGAAGCCAGCGTGGACTCTGGCCCTGTGATGCCCTGGGGCAGCAGGGCAGTGGCGGCGAGGTCCTGCCCATGAGGGGAGCTGGGGGCGGCGACTGCAGCCCTGGGAAAGAAGAGTTCACGCGGCAGAGTGCAACCCACATAGTTTATAGAAGAGCAGAGCAGGTGGCCACCTGGCCGATCTGACCAGAACAGAACCCGGAGCATGACTGTGCAGCGCTGGGGCGTGCGCCTCGCTGGAGTCAGTCCCACTCCCCATCGCCCTCAGGGTGCTCCTCGGGCAGCACCTCCAGGTCGTGGAAGTGGAAGTTGGCCATCATGTCCCGCACGGCCAGCATCAGTCTGTTCAGGCCCTGGTCACGGTGCAGACCCCCAGGCCCCCCGTCCTCTGGTCGCTCCCCCTGTGGAAACGAGACTCGTCTGAGCCGGGCCTCCAGGCCCAATGCCCAGTCTCAGGCTGGTGCCCCGTGGGCTGACGCCACATACCTCCACAGTGTAGTTGGGCAGTAGTGAGCGGAAGAAAAGGGCGATGGTGTTTCCGTGGCTGACGGGGCTGAGCCTGCAGGAGGGAGTCAGGATGTTCAGAAAGGCCTGGTGGGCTGGGAGGGCAGCCCCCATGAAGGCTGGGGCCTGAGGGGGAAGGGGATCCAGAGCGGGGTTGGCCCTTTGGAATGAGGCTGGTTGAGCAGAGTGCAAACTGGAGCCACTGCAGCCGAGCCCCACTGCATCTTGAGAAAAGCTATGTTTCCAAGTGTCCTTCCTTCCGAGTTGTGCAGTGAGAGATGATGCCAGCAAGTGCATCTCGGGGGCCTCCTGCACTTTCTGGGCGCCTGGAGCCAGGATGGCTCCTAACTGTCCTTAGTGGGACCACACCCTACATGCCAGCTTGGTTTTGAGCCTTCTGATACTAATCATTAATAATTTTCATCTTAACCCATTGACATTTTAACTGGGGACTGTATTTCCTTATGAATGCGTACCCGAAGTTTTATACCTCAACGGAGGAAAAAAACACTTGGCTCTAGAAAATACGTCTGCCTGAGCCCTGGACATGAGAAAGTCTGTCTGGGTCTCCTAGGCTGGGGACTGTGAGGTGGGCTCTGCGTGAAGTGAAGCACTTACTCACTCAGTGCTAAAGGCCATCAGGAAAGGGAAAAAAGCCTGTCTCTGACATGATTCTGGAACAGCCTGGACAATCGGGCCTTGGGGCCTCCTTCCCAGCCTCTGGCTGTGCTGGACGCTTGTCCCTGGGGCCCTGCACGGGTTGAAGCTCCCATGGGAAACCAGCTGCCCCTCATACCCCAGGCTCACGGCTATCTCCTCCAGGTTCTTACATCAGTTCTGACTACATTTACTCCTGGATTCAATACCCACATCCCATTGTATCCACCACCTGCTCCAGAATCTGACAGAGAAATGGCCTTGGGTGGACAGATATGTGAAAACACACGGCCTGCAGAGGCTGACTCTTTTTTCTGAGACCCTCCGAGCCCCAGCACTGACCTCGGAGCAGTGCAAGCCCAGAAGCAAAGCAAGAAGTACCTCTCTGGTCTGACGTAGGAGTAGATGGTGTCCAGTGGGGGTAGAGGGTCGAAGCCCAACACAGACTGTGTGGTCACATCCTACAGAAAGGGACAAAGAGCATGGTCTGCTTTCAACTGACCTAGCTCTGGACTGGACATTTCTGCTGGGGGCGGGCCGCATTCCCTGTCGGGGACGTCTGGGGCAGGGGCTTCCTCCACCAGGACACTCAGCCTGTCTGCTCTGAGGATCGGGGTGAACCCGGGACAAGCACATGTGTGGGGATCACAGGGCCTCCACTCACAGGTGCTGTGACTGCCCCCAAATGTCAGGGCTGCTGGCTACAGGCCATGGGCCCTGAGCCGCCGGGTTACCACTCTGCACCCCATAAGATCACGGAAGCTGCAGGCACGGCTCTGCCTCTCAGGGGGCTCTGCATGGACCATGATCTGGGGGCAGAGCTGCTGGAGGGACAGAGCCTGCAGTCAGCCCGCTCCTTACCGGCGGCAGGGCGGCCACGGCCTCCTTGATCTCAGACAGGACCACGTGCCGGTGGATGTTCCTGGGCGCGCGCTGGTACAGCACCTTGCGCCTGGGGCCGGGAGACGAGGGTGGCGCTGCAGGAGGCCGCGGCCCCGTGAGACAGGCCGGCCCTCCACACTGCCCACTCCCACGCCCTGGCTCACCTGCTCTCACATGCCTCCACAGCGGGGTCCCCGGCGTCCACCGCCTGTAGAACCTTGTGCACGTTCTCCTCCAGCCAGCTCATGGTGGCCGGCTCCTTCCAGAGGAAGTGTGACCTCCCCAGGTACAGGCTCACCAGCTGGCTCAGAGCAGGTGGCTGGCTGTGGGCAGCGGGGACTGTGAGACCCCATGGACCGGCTCCACAGGCCCACTGGTGCTCTGGGGGTTCCAGGCTGTTGGCAACCTGGAGCAGAAGGAGGCTGCCCCGAGGGGGCTGCTGCCCTGGGATGCGGCCCCCAGGGTGGGGCACCCTGGCATTTCCTTCTGTACAGCCAGCACCCTTACTAAGAACAAGTTCCCCAATGACAACATAAATACTCGGAGAACGTGTGCACCTGTGGACATAGACCTGAGGACCCGCCTTGGTGTGCTGACCAGCCTTGAGGTGCCTGGCTCCCGTCACAGGTCTTTCTTCATTTATTATGAGAAATTTCAAAAGGTAGCAGGTGGCAACACAGGCATCTGGACCACATGCACAGCTACAGCAACACTATCCGCCCAGCAGACAGTGGCCCCAGGCTGACACCTGGGTGATCACTCCCCAGGACCCAGGCACCTCCAGTCTGTACCTGATCTCGGCGTCGGGTCCGAAGAAGTGGTGTGTGGCCACGGTGGCGTCGGGGCGCACACTGCAGTACTCGAGCAGGGGCATGAGCACTGTGGGGGAGCAGGGCGGCACCCTGAAGCGCTGAGGCTGAGGGGCTCACCCAGGACTCTGGAGCATGTGCGCTGGACGCTGTCATCAGAGACCCTCCCCCCGCACTCTCCCTGGGATGGACAACACTACAGCTGCCCGCCTGCCCCATGGGGCTTCCCCATGAAGCGGGTGACCTCCCTGTGCAGGGGTCTCAACGGGGCAAGGTCAGTTCCCCTCAGACCCAGCCCAGCAGCCCCATGCGTGGATGGAGCCAGATCGAGATGAGCAGGAGACCCTGAGCAACCAGGCCACCTGCAGGCAGGCTCGCACCGGGGAGGGAGCCCCTCAGGAACTACACACAGCACAGGACCGCAACACCACCAGGGCCTGATAGGGCAGCGGGCCCTGTTCCCATCCACACAGCCAGACATCAGGGGCCCATGGAAACCGGCAGGTCATCAGAGAGAACCCAGGGCGACCCCGACCCTGAGCTCCTCACCCAGTGAGAACTGGGTCCTCAGGACAAAGACAGACACCCTGCTTCCTGTCACACCCAGCCTAGAGCCCTCTCCCTGGAAGCGTAGGCTTCAGGTGACAAGTTCTGCTAGAACTGTCAATATCTAAAGGTGCCCTAAGCCCCGCAGATGCTCTGAGAGCACAGCTGGCTTTCAGATGCATCATTGGGAGCTGGACCGGCATGGGACCCACTTGAGCCTGGAGCTGCAGGGCACACTCACCTCCGGGGAACATGGTGAGCGCCTGCTGGATCCGGACACAGGCCTCCTCCCTCGCGGAGCTCACCTCCTGCTCAGAGAGGTCTGCCTGTTGGCTCAGCAGGAAATAGGCCAGTGGCACAGAGAAGGCAAAGTTTGGGAGCTGGGACAGGTTCCGATGGGCCTACAAGGGGAAGGAGAAGTTTAGGGGCTTCAAGGTGATGCTCACAGGCATATGGCTTGGATGGGCAAGCTGTCCCTTCCTCTGTGCAGAAAGGCAAAGAAAAGGACCCAGGTGTGGGGACAGAGGCAGGCCGGGTGAGCGAGAAAAGGCCAGATGTCCACCTTCCCAAGGCTCAGGGTCATCTGGGCAGCGGAACCGCCCCCCACCTCCACGGCTGCTGACACCCGGCCCTTGCCGCCCTGCCCACGGGCACATGGCAGAACACACAAGATGTATGATGCTCTGTGAGGATGAAGCCACAGTCTCACCCCAAACATTCAGGCGCAGCCCCTGCAGCTATGTTCCTGTGACCTCAGGAACTTGTGTGAACTAGACCCCATGGATGGGGATCCTCGCCCAACTACACCACAGACCCAGAGTTCAAAGGGATCCATGTAGTTAGCCTTCAGTTGTACACTGGCATGTGCTATGAGGAAGTTCAAAGAGTAGTAATGACTGTCACCTCCTGCCTCTACCCACTCCTGACTGGAGGTGTCCCCCGAGACAGCACCACCCAACAGGAGCACACCATCAGTATACAGTTTCTAGCAGCAAATTAGAAGAAGATGGGTAGAATTGATGCTAATACCTTACATGCAGCCTAGCGCACCTAACACAGCAACGCTTGCACGTGAAGCCACCGTGAAGGTCATCAGTTGGACTGCTGGTGTCCTGCCCAATCTCAGACCCCTCCGGCACCAAAGTGTCCAGGGGCCCGATGGCCGTCCCCTCCCCCAGGCCTCCTCTGCGCTCGCACTCACCTGTAAGCAGGTGGCGAGGCAGAGAGGCAGGAGCACTAGGGTCTGCCCCAGAGCCTCCTTGCAGGCCCCACCCCGCCTGGCCTGTGTGCACACCCACCTCCCACTCCTCGAACAGGCGGATCAAGTACTCGTAGCTCCGCGCTCGTAAGGCCAGGTGGTCGATCAGCAGCAGCATGCACAGGGGGTCCTCGTCCGGCTCCAGGCTTCCAGGGGGAGGCAGCACGGTGAGCAGGGCAGGCAGAGGGAGACAAAACCCAGAGTGGGCCGGCGCGGATGCCCACGGGCTGCAGCCCCGGGGCTGGGGAGCAGCGGCAGCCCCTACCTGAGGATGAGCTTGCAGTACTCCAGCGCCGTGCGTGGGCAGCCCCGCTTCTCCAGGAAGCTCATCTGCTTGTAGAGGGCCAGGTAGAAGCTCCTAGACCCAAGACAGTTCCTCGTGAATGAGCGCGGCAGCAGGCCGCACCGCACGTCGCTCGGCGCCTCGTCCAACACCGCGTCCACCCTCTGCCCGCGGGCTTCGCTGGCGTATCCTGTGTGGCCTAATCAGCGCCAACGTTCGCCAGGGTCCTGTCTGCAGAGAAGGTGACTCTGCTTGTTGTCTGCAGTCACGTGTGGGAGCACGGACAGAAAACCAAGCTGATGTATTAGTGGAGACCTCCATCTTCGGCTTTCTCTTAAAAATAACTCTCGTTTAAGGGAAGAGACTTAACACCTCCAACTGTAATCACCATCTTTATTTATCCTCCAATTTCAACTGCTACCACTGCCCTGTTAATGCCTGCTAATGTCAGGAACATCAGTGTTTTCAGCATCTCAAAGAACTAAAGAGTTTCACTGGAAAGAGCTCATACAACTAAAAGCAAGAGAGACAGTTCAGGACTGGCCTGGTGCCCTGGGGCCCAGCACAGCCCCCACCTGGGGAGACACAGCCCATGTGGGACACAACAGAAGGGTAGAGAGTGAGCCTGGGCTGTGGAGCCTGTCCATGTGTGCAGGGCCCTGAGGCGGAGGCCCAGGAGGGAGGCTGCGCTGCTGAGTAGGGGCTTCGGGGAAGGGGCATCTGCAGGAAGAGGGTCCCACATGTGCGTGTGACCACCACACGTGGACATGATGACTGCGCTCGCAGCGCCAGCATGCACGCCTGCCCACAGGCGTTCCAGAGGATCCTGAGTCCAGACACAAGAGGAAGTACAACTGCAGGCCCCATGTGGTGAAATGGCTGATGGTTTCTGTCCTGTTGCCCACAAGTGTCAACCCCAGGCCAGCCGGTCCTGTCCATCCCTGGGCTCAGCCCTCCTGTATACAAGCTTTAAACACAGTGAGATACCCGAGGATCCCAGTGCTGCCCCTCACAGCTGTCCAGCCCTCACATCGTGACGCCTATGACCCCGGCAAGGGAACACAGTGGCCCACAAACACCCGGGTGGTCGGCTCACCTGTTCTCAGGCCTGCGGTAGTCCAACCGACAGGTCCCGCTGGTGAGGCTGAACAAGGGGTGGAAGGCACACTCCATGCTGTATAGCGCACGCTCTGCCGGCCAACAGACACACAGCAGGCGTCAGTCACAGAGAAAGGGAGGCATGACCTGACCACACCCCTCAAGAAACCCAGACGCTCCCAGGGGCCAACTCCCAGGAGCCAGCTAGGAGAATGAATGAAGGGATGAAATGCTGACACAGGGCTCACACAGGTCAACCCTGAGGACATCGTGATAAATGAAAGAAGCCAGGTGGAGACACAGGTCTGGTCGAGATTCCATTCACAGGACAGTCCAGAGACAGAGGGCAGACTGGTGGTTGATGTGGCCGGGGAGGGGAGGTGACGGCTGATGGTCAAGGTCCTTTGACACCCCATGGGAATGACCCAGAATCAGCAGGGGTGTGGCTGAACAGCTATGTGTACACTAGATCCATAAAGCTGTATTTAGAGTGTCCCTGCCTATATGCAGGCAGGCACTGGCCAGCCTTACCCACGAGGTCGCGTGCCGTCTCCTGGTCATCCTGAAAGCGGCATGCGTCGCTGAGCTGCAGGAGCGAGTCCACATGGTAGGGGCTTGACTGAAGCAGGACCTATGGTGGGGTGGGGTGGGGTGCATGCTTACGAGATGACACCCAGGCAGGCCCTGGGCCTCCAGACGCCCCCAGGACCACACCAGGGCACCCACGCACCACAATGTTGTTGGGCTCCATGGACTCGACGGCGGCCAGGAACTTGTGCTGCGTCTGCTGGTACTCCTCGCTGTGCTCAAAGGCGAAGGCCGAGCGGCCTTTCCTGGATTCTAACAGCCGCATCGACAGACCTGGGGTGGGGGTTGCCCACGTCAGGATGCCCAGAGCCGACTGCCCGCGGCTCAGGCCACACCTCCAACACCCGTTCTACCCTTTCTCCCCTGAGGAACGGGGACAACAGGGGGACATGCAGAGCCCGCCCCACCTCCCCGACCTGGTCAGCCCTGGACATGGTTTGCTTAAAGTCAGGATGCAGATGCCACCCCCGAGGCGACAGGGACTGCTAACTCATGGCACCTCTGCTCCTACGCTGACGCTGGGTGCCAGGTCCAGGGTCTGAGAAGCCTGACAACTTCATCTCCTTCAGCACCTTCGTGAGACCCGTCAGGGTCTGGGGATGCCCTTAGCCACAGTCTCTGACAAAGTCTACACCAGCCTAACAGGACCCTGTGGCACTGTGTCCTCTGCCTGCACTCAGGGGCCACTGCTGCGAGCATGGGAGGGAACGGCCAGGGGGACGAGGCACCCACCAGGCCCTCACTGGGCACAAGGGGTCTCGCAGGGCACCCCAGGCCCCAGGGCCCCCTCATCCATCACGCCACACAGCCAAGCCCCCAACAGGGCACTACCCCACATCCAAACCTTTCTGCTCTGTGGGTGTTCTGTGAATTCTGTACACTTGTGAGTTTGCAACCGAACACAGAACAGCACAGTTTAAGAATGAACTTGCTGTTCCTGTGGGGTAGGAGCCGAAGCACAAAGAGCGAAGGTGAACAAAAGCGGGTTACCACACGGCTGAGAAGACAGACGGTGGCGGGGTCTGAGCCCAGACGCTGGAGCCCCCGGCAGCACGTGCACACACAGAGCCCGGCGGCCCCACTCCCTCACCTGGTTTGGTGTACCGGGGCCACGTGCTCTTCGGGGTGGTCAGCCATGTACACTTGGGGTACATGCGCTGTCTCTGCCGCGGCCTGGGGAGAATGGACAGGGCATGGCTTTACTTTGGCGGGCAAAGACAGTGTATAAACTGCTTGGACAACAGCCGTTAGGCTGCCAGACAGGACTGCACACTGTGATCCGAGCAACCAAACCACACATGTAGAGGTAAGAAAAATAAGAAACTCAGGCTGGTGAAACAGCAGGAAAAGTCAAAAAAGCAGCAAAAGGTGGAACCTAACGTGAAGATGACAAGGCGAGAGGGAGCCTGCAACGACTTGCAGATGCGCTGGCCTCCCTGGACGATGGCCCGCTGAGCAGGGTCCACCAACAAGCCCCAGAGGGATGGGGCATTGGTGCCCGAACACCAGCACACTTCTGGAGAAGAAAGCCAGCCGCACAAGCACAAGCACAAGCGGGCCACGGCCCGGCTTCCTGCCCCAGCCCTCCCCCAGCCTCTTACAGGGGTGTTCTCTGCTGCAGGCGCCAGCCTCTCCCCCCAGCCATAGTCACACCAAAGGCTTTCTCCTCTATGACTGAACTGAGCAGCAGTGGCCTAATGGACTCGTCTACATTTCTCTGGATAATTCTTTGATTATTTGAATTATTTCATCAAGGAAAAAAAATGAGTAAGAATCTGGATTGGGTGAGGAATGGGATGAAAAAGTATGTCCCTTCTTCCAACAGAGAAGTAAAAAACTGGGACTTCCTGGTGGTCCAGTAGTTCAGGACCTGCCTTCCCCTTCAGACGCAGGGGATGCGCCTGATCCCTGGTCAGGGAACTAAGATCCCACATGTCGCAGGACAACCAGGCCTGCATGTCACAGCTGCTGAGCTTCCCCACTCTGGAGCCCATGGGCCACAACAAAAGATCCAGCATTTCACAACGAAGATCCTACATGTCACAACTAAGACCCAATGTGGCCAAATAAATTTTTTAAAATCCCACTTACTCCAAAAAAAAAAAAAAAAGTAAAAACCTACAGAAGAAAACACAACTCTTTAAGAAAACAGTGGTCAAAACCTGGAGGAAACTGAAATGTGGGATGGTTCTGGGTGACTGGTAAGGTGTACAAAGGAGAATTAACCAGATGCTCAGAACTGTCCCGTCTAGGAATATGAGGGAGGGTCCAACCCTGCACGGGGCTGCCAGGCAAGAGAGGCTGCCCTGGGAGGTGGTGCGCCAAGAGGCGGGGCAGACACCAGCAGCAGAGAAGGTGAGGTGCACAGGGCACCTGGAGGTCCCGAGGTGGCCAGAGACGCGTGGGGCCAGGGGCCCAGGTACACAGGACTTAAGTGTTCAACGGAGTAAATGGGACAAAAAGTACAACTTACCACTGAAAACACACATGCAGAGCTATTAAATACTAGTATACTAACAACTGTAATTTGCACAGAAATACGATCAGGCAAACATGTAAAGATGTGGAACAGAAGACCCGGCAAGAAAGCAGGGTGGAAGGTCGAGCCCAGGGGAGCCCAGGGGAAAAAGGCAGTTTGCGCTAAAAACGTTCTTCCTTAATATTCCAAAAGAGAAGACAAAGTCAGAGACCCCTGTGTCCTGAATAACTGGACACCAAAAACAAAAGCAAACTATAAAGCAAACACAATGAGAAACTCAATGGCTCAGATTCCGTGCTTCCACCGCAGGGGTCATAGGTTCGATCCCTGGCTGGGGAACCAAGATCCCTCATGGTGAGCAACAAGGCCAAGAAAAACCAACCAACAAAACTCAACACATGACTATTTTTCATCTTGTTATCACAACAGTCTTTAAAGCCTCCCACCCCTGCCATGGATCCGAGCAGGAAGCCACACCCAGACTGGGGGCAGGGGTTCAACTCTCAAGAGGGCAGTGGGTGGCACCCCCATGCCAAGTGCCAGCAGAGGCTGCAGTCAAACACACCCCAGCACCTGTGCCCTGGTATACAGTGCCCAGGGCTCAGCCATGCAAACCAGGAACGTGAAAGACAGCAGGACCTGCAGGCCCAGGATGTACAGCAGCCAGCCAGCCTGGAGCTGCTGGAATAAGTGGCTGATTTTTACAGAAGCACTGAGTCCTACAACCAGAAACACATGCACTTGAAAAGATAAAGCCTAGGGTGCTCAGGGCTGGTGCACTGGGATGACCCAGAGGGATGGGATGGGAAGGGAGGTGGGAGGGGGGTTCAGGATAGGGAACGCACGTACACCCATGGCTGATTCATGTCAATATATGGCAAAAACCACTACAATACTGTAAAGTAATTAGCCTCCAATTAAAATAAATAAATTAGAAAAAAAAAAAGGAAAAAAAAGAAAAGAGAAAGAAAAGATACAGCCTGGGCCGAGAGAAAACTCCCTCACTTGGGGCTGGGCCTGCAAGGGAGTGCCGGGCAGAGCAGCCCCTCCCACAGGAGCCTAGGATCATAGTGCTCTGCTCCCATGGCCTTGAACACACTTCACAAAGATCAGACTTCTGTCAGAACCCAAACTCCAGGTCAGAGTTGCTCTCGACTGCAAGGCGAAATGCATCTGGCTGAGATTTCAAGGCTCTGTAAAACTAGGACCCTGGTGGGCAGTGGCGGTGAGGGACGGAGCCCGGCTCCCATCGGCAAGGCCGCATGACTTCTCCTCAACTCCCCTCAGGGCCTGGCACTCTGCTTGTCACTGTGGCTCTAAAGCCCCTCCCCACCCCCTTCAGTGAGAACACAGCGGTGGCCTTACCTCTGCTCCCCGAGAACGGCTCTGGCACCAAAATATCTTTTCAGCTCTGTGTCTGGATTCAAGTGTCTAGAGGATTGAAAATTTTAGAGAAAAAAACGAAGATGAGTGCTCTGACAACAATCTTGGGAATGTTAGAAAGTCACATGAGAACCCAACAGGGAAAATCGCTCTCCTGCCGGCTGACGTTCTCTGCAACCACACAGCCCGTGGCCATGCTGGCCACCACTCGCTGGGCATGAGACTGAGGGGTCTTCCCTGCCTTAGGAAGGAAGGAGGCCACAGTCGGTGGTAGGGACAGGAGCAGAGGAGGTCATATACTCGGAATATTCCCAGGCACACAGAGCTAGAGAAAGGTCCTGCCGGGAGAGCACCGCCCATGCCCACTGCTCCCTCGGCGAGGCCGCACCTGTGCTCCACATATAGGACGTGCTTCTTGGCGCTCAGGGGGGGCGGGCCCGGGTGGCTGGCGCCGCTGGCATCCTCAATCCTCTCCAGGATGCGGTCAATGTCCTCCAGGCCATTCTGCTGAGAGTCCCAAATGACACACACACCACACAGAGCATCAGTGGCAAAATCTACTTTCACTAAAAGCAAGTATTATATCGTGTCTCCTTCCTCAAAGACAGTCCGATCTGAACACCATGTACTGCAGGTACAGTGAGGAAAAAGGAGAGGTGTGTCGTAAGATGGGCACTCAGAACCACAGACCAGGAAGGGACTCAGTGCCTGCATTGTTTCAGATGTTTGCCAGAAAATGGACAGCACAGATGGCTCCAAGCCTCTGGGCCCTAAGTGAACAAGTTCGCTAGTTTCCCCCAACCTCTGAATAGTCAACAAAATATCCAGTATCACTGGCCTGTTTTCAACACCACCTCAAGAAACAGAAAAGGACTGACAGGAAATCTGCCAGCTGTACCTACCGAGGTTTCTCCTGCGTTTTTCTTATTTTTCTGTTTTCTTTTCTTCTTGCGGAGTTTGCTACAGGCATTGGACTAACAAAAGAAGCACATTTCACTCAATAGAGAGAGGACATCTTAAACCCAAGAACTAGCTGGAGGCGGGGAGTCAGCTGAGGGGAACACAGCAGCAGGCCTGTTGTCCAGTCGCCTGCCTTCTGAATCCCCTAGGAACATACCCACTTCTCTCCAGCAGCTGACCCTCCCCCAGTCTCCCTGACTCTGGTCTCACCCCACCTTTCTTAGGTGTCCCTGACAACTCATGGGCTCTGGACCATACACCCGTCTGCCCTCTGCTGTCGTGCCTCACCGAGTCAGCCACTCCCCACCATGGTCAGCAGGCCCCTCCAACTTGCAGGGCCCCTGCCTCAAGATCTCTCGTGCCGTTACCTGGCCACCTCCTTCCATCACTGTGAAGGTCCTCAAGGAAGCCCCCTAACACCCCTAGACCAGTCGGGTGCCCAGCTACACCAGAGGTCCCTGGAGGGCACAGATGGGCCTGCAGTAAGCACTTACAGGTGAATGATGAGGGGCCTCCTATGGGGACCCCTTCTCATCCAACCCTAATCTAGCCTATGTGTTTCTTCAAGGAGCATCCACCCAGTCCCAAACAACACACCCAGAAAGTGGGAGGTAGGCCCTGTGCCAGGGAGACATGCCTAGGGGCCCCTACTTATGGTCCTTCCCCGGCCACAACTAGTCTCAAGGAGTCCATGCAAGTCTGCTCATGGCTCCCAAGGCAATCCAGGCAGCCGAGCAAGTCCCAGAGCACACCAGCGGGACAGAGGGTGGGCCGCACCTGCTCTGAGGGAACCGCTGTGTCTGCCACGTCGCCACCCCTGGTGGACTCTGAGTGCCCGCTCTGGGCCCTCCTCTTGTTTCCTGACACCACAGCGTCCACAAGCAGACAGTCTGTCCTCTCCCCGTTCACCCCGGGTGCCTCATCAAGGTCCTCGATGTTTATCTGGAAACACAGATGGGGAAGCAAGGGTGTTAGGGCTGTGTCCTAGTCACCAATTACAAAGGTGAAATCTGAGACACACGTTGTCTTGGGGTGGCGGGTGCATGTCAGGTCACTGAAGTGGCAAAGGGGAGGACCATGAACATCACTGGTCTAGGGTCCCCAGGGAACGCCATGGGCGCCAAGGGCGCCATGAGGCCACGTCATCTGTGCTCAGCAGTGACAAGTGCTCCCCCTCCGAGCACCACTCCGGAGCAACGGTTTGCAAACATACTCGCTCAGCTAATGCCTCACTGCTCCCTTTTCCCGCCTGGACTCCAGCTAGCCGGTCTACACTGGGAGACAGGACCAGCACTGGGGAGGTGGGTGACACGCACGAGTTAAGGATGGGACCTCAGCGGGTGGTGAACAGGAATAAGCCACACGTATGCATGTACGCAAACCTCAGGGACCCAATGCTGGATGGATGGTAGGTCCCGGAAGACGCACACCCTCGTGCTCGAGAGGGGTGGGGACAAGTCATGGGACAAGTTCTGGCCCTCTGGCCAGTAAATGAACCAACAAGCCAGAGGCAACGCAGCAGAACCACCAGGCTCCATGAGCCAGATCTGAGGGGCCCACGCTGCTTTGCTGAGGTCCAAAAGTAGAGAAAAAACCACATTCAATTCAGAACATCCGAAAAACATAAAGCTCAGAAAATAAAAAATAAAATCCACTCTAACCCCAGAGTCCTAGGATGATTTCAAAACAAAACTGGGACAACATCCTCAGCGACCGTGCACTGCCTGCTCCTGCAGGCCCGGGCTCCCATGGAAGGTCTCAGGGAGGGACATACGCCTGTATGGGTGCCCTGGTTTCCTGTCTTCAGCAGTAGAGGTTCCCATAGGGCAGGGACAAAGCGTGAGGCTGTGTGATGGCTGCCTGTCCCTCAAATTCATAGCTCTTCTTCTGTAACGACTGGAAACGGGGAGCAGCAGGGGTGGGGGGCTGCTCCCCACACCAGTGCCACAAAGGGAGGAAGTACAGGAAGGGTCTTGTGATGTTTCTTCTCTGTGGCGGGGGTCCTGGAGGAACGGCCCGCACACTTTGTCTAGGATTCTGCACCTCCGGGAATTAGGGACTGGTTCTCTTTTAAGTTCTGCTCACTTCCTTCAAACAAACTCTCATATTTGAACCCCGTTTGGAAGCTGAGAAAGTTTTGAGAAATTTCAATTAATAACAAGCTCCATCCCAAGGTCAACTTCCCTGGAAAGAAAACCTCTGCACGTCAGCAGCTTCACTGCTGCCCACACTGGCCGGTGCCACCCGGCACCTCTGTCCAGCACCCTGACGTGTCTGACTCCCATCCAGAAGCCTCCAGGTCGGTCATCAGCTTCAGGGTCCCAAATGGATGCCAACTTCCAGAGGCTCTTGTCCACTGCCGGTGTGCACTCTGGGATCCACAGTACAACAGGGCGCAAAGCACACTAATAGTGAGGATGTGGGAGGGGCTGGATGTCTGTTGGGGGTAGGAAGCTTTTTATTAAAACTCTTGAAATGAATGTACAGGACAAGTTTTGGAGGAGGTGTGTGACCCAAACTCTGGTCGAGAGACAAGGCCCTTCCGTGACCCCAGAAACACAGGCCACGGCTCAGGCGGCCGAGTCCTAGGCTTCTCACCACTGTGACTTTGCCTGTCCCAGCACACTGCACCCACAGGCCAGTGTTTTCTGTGTCTAGTCCCACACTGTATGGCTTCTGAGCCATATGGTCATCTCATTCTTTTTCTAAAAAAACTTATTTGCTTTTGGCTGCACCGGCTCTTCATTGCTGCATGTGGGCTTTCTCTACTTATGGTGCTTGAGCGTCTCATTGCTGGGGCTTGTCTTGTTGCGGAGAATGGGCTCCACAGCGAGTACCTGGGCTTACATGGCCCTCGGCATGTGGCATCTTCCTAGACCAGGAAGTGAACCCATGTCCTCATGCTCAATGCACAAAGAACTTCATGACAACACTCACAGAAAGGGAAATAAAAGAATATCAAATCCCCATTAGGTAAATAAAGAGTAAGAAGAGGCAAACAGCCAATTACTTTTAACAGAAATTTTTAACACTAAAAAATATTGTGTACTTCCTAATATTTACCATATCCAGCACTCCTCACTCCGCCACATACACCCACATTACTAGCTAGTATCATTTACTCTCAAAATGAAGTTTCCTTTAACATTTCTTTTAGTGTAGGCATTATGGCAATCATTTTTCTCAGCTTTTGTGTTTATGAAAATATCTTTATTTCACAATCATTTGTGATAAACATTTCACTGGACGTAGAATGCACTTTAAGGATGCTGACCCACCCTGAGCCAGAGTGGGTCAGTAATTGCTTTCCTATAGACAACCTGTCTCTTACCTCCAGCGTCTTTTATGACTTCTCTTCACCATGGGTTCTCAGCAATTATGATTTAAACTGTTGCTAAATCCTATCCCACTTGGAGTCTGTTGGACATTTTGGATCAATGGGGTTTTCTTCTGTGTCAAATTTGAGACTTTTTATACCACAATTTCACTGATGGCTTTTTCTGCAGAACCCCTCCCGTTCTGCTCCTCCAATTACAGACATTAAACAACCTGATACTGCTCTACAAAGTACTAATTTTTCCCAAAACGTTCCCCCTTTCTGGATCATTGGATGTTTTTTTTTTTCGCCCTTACTTCAAGATCACTGATCTTTTCTTCTCAATTACCTAATCTGCTACTCAGACCAATGAGTTAGTTATTCATTCCAGATGGTAAATATTTTCCCATCTGGAACTTGCTCTTTTGTAGTCTCTACTTCTATAAGGAGATTCTCTATTTTTTCCCTCATTATGACCGTGATCTCCTTTAAATCTCTGAGCGTCTGTACCTTTCTTAGGCTTGTGTATGATTCTACCATCTGTCATCAGCATGTCTGTTTCTACTGAATCCTTTTCCTCCTGATTACAAATCACATCTTCCCGCTTCTTCATGTGCTTGGAATTTGTTCGTGGGCACTGACTGTCATGATGTGACACTGCTGAGTGACTGGATTTTGTAGTTTTCCTTAACAGAGTGTCAATATTTATTTAGGCAGGCAGTAAGTTTACTTGCAGATTAGCACAATTCCTCCGAACTTTAGGCTATCTTAGGATGGGTATAGGGCATTCTTCACTGGAGGGTGACTGTGCCCTACTCCTACGGCAAGGCCTTTTGGAAGCCTCCACTCGTCACCAGGTTTCTCTATGAGGCCTCTCTGCTTTGGTCGGTCAGAGCTGAATGTTTTCCCAAGCCCATGAGCTCAAGTGGCGGTCAATCTCTGGTGTTGTCCCTCCTTCACTGACTGTTCTATGCCCAAACAGCCAGGTATCGAGCCCAAGACTCCAAGCAGGCTTCTAGAACTTCCTCTTATCAGCTCCCTCTCCCTTAACTCAAGCCACCTCTGCAGACCCCAAATCTAGTCTACCCCTCACCCCCCGACTCACCGAGAGCACCGTGATCTGCTGGGACAGCCTCCCTGTGCTAATCTCTGGAGTGTCTCCAAGCAGAGAGCTGGCACAGGGGACTTGGGGACCTGAGACCTGCAACGTTTGTTGTCTAATGTCTGAACACGATTAGTTCAGTATTCTACTGATCTTACAGTTGTTTAGGGCAAAAGGGCTACTTCAGTACCAGTTATTCTGCCAGGGCTCAAGTAGAAATCTTACTTTTGTTTCTATTAATGCACTGCTTGGTTTATTGAGAGATTATTTTTGGCTCTACAAACATAAGCCTTTTGGGGAATTCCTAGCGGTCCAGTGGTTAGGGTTTGGTGCTTTCACTGCAGGGACCTGGGTTTGCTCACTGGTCAGGGAACTAAGATCCTGCAGGTTGAAAAACACAAAAAGCCTTTCATTTTAGTTTGTTTTCCCATTTAAAGAGAGAAAACATTAAACCTCTGCAATACTGACAGAGTACTCCTATGGTGTGTAGTCAAGGAGGACAATGCCTCATCTACTGTCTACTGTAGGTAGACACTGGCATCAATGAGGCCATCTCTGCTAAGGTTTTCTCACGGACTTGAGGATAAAACAATTGATGTGACATGACGTTAACACGAAGAATCTTAGAAAACTATGGTAATCCTCATCCAAATGGGCCCTTGACCAGTCAAAACAGCTATAGAGGTTCTAACGCCACCTGATATTAAACGCATTCGTGAATATGAAGCCAGGTGTTTTGCTCCTGAACTGGACATCAAAGATGAAGATGACACATATTGGCAAGTTGGTGGTCACTGAACAACATCAAGTTCTTACTCCACTCAAACAATAGCAACCTGAACATTGACGCTTATTTTGAAAGAAGTTTGTTTTTATTTAACTACATAATTTTAGATTTCCTTTATAACTGAGGTTTCTTTCAGAGACTGGTTACTGCACTGTACATGAAAACAGAGAGACAGACTCATGCAATTCTCTGGAACAAAATGGGTCTTGTTGCTAAAACTTTTCAATGATATAGAGTAAAACTTGATAGTTTTCAAGTTTCTGTAGTTTTAATTAGATTGTCAAAGTGGTCCCTGACCCCAAAACACTAGTAAGTTCTATTTCACAACACTATTTAACAGTTATACAGTATGTTATGCTGCAAAATTCATACTATACCCTCAAAACAGGCATGTTTATCATATAAATTATAGTTCAATAAAATGGATTTTCAAAACCCACTCGGAATGAGGTAGGACAGATGATTTCTAATCTAAGGCCAAGGAAACTCACCCAAGAGCCAGAAAAGAGGACAGCCCCAGTCACAGACACCCTAGAGATCTTCTCACTCCCACGGATGGTAGGGGAACCAGTTAAGTACTATTTACACCCTTTCTCGGTTGTTAACATCATTTAATACCAACATCTGCTTAGTGCGGTGTGCCTGGCATGGAGTTCACTGACCCCTTGTGACAACCCCATGAGGCAGGAAGCAGTGGAGCTGACACATAGGTTCACATATGTTACGAATGCCGGCCGAGTTCTCACGGGTAAGGACAGGTGGAGCCAGGATGCAAATCTGGGTCTTTCTGACTGCAAAGCTAGGTGTAAGCTCTCACAGGCTGGCCTCAGAGAACCTCCCTGCACACCCACGGGGGCAGATGCCACTTGGGGGGTGGGGACACACTTGGGAACAATGAAATCTCCATTCTCACAAGGCAGAGGGAGGCAAGCGGCACAAGATAAAAAGAACATGGAGGTAACTTGGCTGGTTTCCTCTGTGATAAACCTCCATGGGAAAAGGACAAAGACCAGAAGAATGGGGACGGGAGTGGGAGGGGAGTGTAATTTTAAATTGGGAAGGATGAGCAAGACTCAGAAGGCAACATCTGAGGGAAGCCTGAGAAGTGAGCGACGGGGGAACAGGGCACGTCCCAGGCAGAGGGGATGGCGGGAGACCTGTGTTTCCGGCCTGTGGCTCCAGAAGATGAGCAACATGACCCAGGCCCTCGGGGGCTGTAAGGAAGCAGGGCTGACAGCAGACGTGGACCTGACAGGATCCCTGTGGCTACTGCGTCCAGACAGGCGGCAGAGGACAAGAGGATGAGCGGGAGTGGTCAGAATGATTCAGGCGGAGGCAATGGCCACCCCACAGGCGCTGTGCCCGGAGCCGTCCAGGCCTTACCAGGCTCTGCAGGTGGTGTGTGAGAGAGAAAGGTCATGGGTGCTTCCAGGCTACTGGCCTTAGTGACAGGAGAGTGAAGCTCCCTCAACAGTCAGGGAGGGCTGGAGGAGGCAGAAGGCAGCTGAAGCTTGGACACACCAAGTCTGAGATGTCTGCAGAACATCTAAAAGGGACGATGGGAGGTGAGGTGTGAATCCAGAGACCACGATGCAGGTCTGTGCCGGCCACATCAGTGTCCTACCGGAAAGCACAAGGAAACACACACAGCACACCAGACAGGTGCAGCCACTGGTCCCCTGACCTGAGTTCATGGGGCTCCACATAAGCATGCTTTCCCTCTGTTCACACAGAGGAGAACCTGCCTTTTCCCCCATTTACCCCACATATCCTGGCCTACCATCCATCTACTTTTCATTCTTCTTCAGAAGGGACACTAACTATGCCTCAGAGACAAATACCAGGTTATGGTTAAGAGTACAACTGTAAGTCATCAAGCCTGGATTTACACAGTGGGTGTCACTTACTACCTCATTTGTACAATGGGGACAACATGACCTGCGCAGACAGTATGGCACACAACATCACAACAGTGCCTGGGATGTGTGAATGTTCTCCAAATAACTTATTATTGTTTGACTTAAAAAAAAAAAAAAGACTAAACCTGGAGGATGTCAGAATAAGGAGAAATTACCCTTACAGAAGATCCGTGAAAATGGCCAACTCCAGCACAAACCCATTTCAGACTGTGAACAAGTGGGATGGAAAGAAGCCCTGATGGTTTTGGGACAAGTCAAAAAGTAACTGCAAAATTTAGGGATAAATGATGTGATGAGAGCCTTGAGGTAAAACAACCAGACCTGGCTGTGTGTGGGGAGCCAGGGAAGCTTGGTAGGGGGAACATGGAGGTTACTTGTAACACTCTGTTTTTGCATATGTTGGAAATCTTCCATAATAAAAAGTTACAAAGAAAGAAATGACAAGAAACAAGGGTGGGGGGAGGCTCAGAAGAGGTGGACAGAGAATCCAGAGATTTTGAAGACAGATTTCATGCCACCCCCAGCACTCCAGCAGAAACTGGAGTGAGGCCTTCTCACCTTAGAGAGACAGGACAACCATTAAACCAAACTTCCTGTGTGGGACGGGCGGCCTACACTCCCCATTGTCTTAGGATGGGTCCTAACGTGCCACCTTCCTGGGAAGCTGGGAGCCAGACCAAGAGAGAGGTGTTTTCTCCTAGATCTTCAGACCTACTGCTACTCCTCCAATCGCTCGGCAGTCGTGTGGAGCCCCAGGTGTGTGCTGGGCACAGGAAGCAGAATGCTACCTGCTACACAGGGTAGTCGGTGGAGCCAGAACCATCACGTGCAAAATTACAGACCCAGTTGGGTCTTCCCTGGCAGTCCAGTGGTTAGGATTCTAAGCTCTCAGTGCCAAGTGCCCAGGTTCACTCCTGGTCAGGGAACTAAGATATCACTAGCCACGCAGACAAAAGAAAAAAAATAAAACTACAGTCTGAAGCCAGAGCTTTGGAGAACCCAGGATGGGGGCGTTATTCCTCGGTGCCTGGCACCTGCTGTGGGAGATGAAACGACGAGCAAGGGAGAGGCATAGAGTCCTGGGTTGTGAGGACATTTGCGAAGGCCCTGCGACGGCACCGCGGGGGAGATACTTAACCCTGAAATCAGTGTTGGAGCCCCGAGTCTATAGGAGTGAAGCCCCGCCCACCAAACCGCGGTCCCGCCCCCATGACAGACCCTACCCACCCCGCGGCAGCCTGGACCCAACTTACCCCGCCCCTGAACGCTATGGCCTCTCCCCTCCCCGCGGCACAAAACCAACGTAGCTCCGCCCCGGCCTCAGGTCACCGCCCACTTCTTTCGCCCCGCCCCCCCACTGCAGCCCAGACCCTCATCGCCCCGCCCCGTGACGTCGCGGACCCGCCTCGCACACCGCCCCCACCTGCTGCCCCCACCCCAGGTAGCCCCACGTCTCACCAGCTCGAACCGGTTGTTGACTCGGACTCCCTCCTTCCCTGCGCCCCGGGGGCGCCGGCCACCTGGACCCCGCTTTGGGCATTCTTCTTCCACATCATCGTCATCATGAAGGACAAACTGCAGAGCGCCAGGCCCGAGGGGCTCCTGGCCGCGCTGTTCCCCCCTCAGCCTCCGGAGGGCCCGGCGCGACATAGGACCCAACAGCCGCTGACGTCTGGAGACAGGCAGGAGGAAGAGCAGAAAAGAGAGCAGCCGGCGCGCCTGCGCATTTAAGGCGCGGTGGCGCGAGGCTGGCGTGTCGCGTCTGCGCGCTGGTGCCTTGCGGAACTTCCTCTGTTGTCGATAGTATTAGAAAAGGCTCTGACACTTCCGGGCGAGTTCTCGCGCGACTTGGGAGCCTCCACGGGCCGGAGTCTTCGGGTCTTCTGCGCGGGGTGGGGCTCCGAGCCTCCAGCCCCGAGTGCTGGTCTCCTGGGTGGGCCGGGGGCGGGGCCGGGCAACACCTGGGGTAGGCGGGGCCATCCTGTGCCGGCCGCCTGTGAGGCTGCTTCTGTCCTTAAAAGTAGGCGCCTCCAAGCTGAGGAGCTTCCCAAAGCTGCGGACTGGACATGCTGAAGATGAAGGTCCTCTGGACTTCCCTCCCCGGACAGGCTAAAACCGACCCTTAGGGTCCACCCTAGGAATTTGGCCTTGTCGTAATTAGTGAGTCCCCGGTGATTCCTCCGCATATTTGGATGGGGGAATCCGTGGTCTAACGTGGAGGCTCGCCACTCTGGCCGTGTGTCATAACCTCCCGGGGCGGGTGTGGGGGGCGCGGTTTACAGTGAAGGTCGACGACTCATCCCTAGAAATACCGACGTGAGATCTTCAGGGGACTAGAACGTGCAGGCAGATTTGAGAACCCCTGCCCAGCAGAGCTCCAAACGCGAGGGAAAGATAATCTTGATCTGCGTGGAAATGGGCCCTCCCTCCCTGACGGAGGAGAGCAAAGGGCCACGGTCAGTCGGACGACTCCGACTGCGGCACCAGGCCGATCCCTGAACTGAGTTCTCTCATCGCCCTAGAAGGTCGATATCCATCCGTTTATAGGTAAGGGAACTGGCCCACGTAGAACGTAGGTCTTTCTTCCTTCTTGCCTGCGGTTGCAGAGCTCAGATGAGGAAGGCTGCTGGCGAGGACCCAGAGGGAGGCAGTTGTGTGTGCCAGTGCTCGCACCGCTGGTCCGATAGCCATGCTAGTCCCTGGGACTCCTTCACCGTGGCTGGCACGTGGCTGCTGCCTCAACCCCCTCCCGGGCCCCAATCCAGCCACTAAGAGTTAAGTTAACACACACAGGACCTCCAGGCCACCCTCCTCAGGAAGATTCTGACTGTGCAGGGCCAGCCTCGTCCCAGATGTGACTAGCTTATGCAGGCTTGTCACCTCACCTGTGGATGGAAACGCGGGGGTGTCACCTAAAGCTGCTTCCTGCTCTGCTGTCCCTAAGTCGACTGCCCGGGAACTGTGAGGGGTGCCCTCCCTGAACAGGCAACTCTGGGCCTGGGTCTCTCCCAGTATTCCCAAAGGCCTGGCCTGAGCTGGAAGCTTGGCTGTGAACAGTTCTAGAGCCAGCACCCTCCGTGTCAGGAGGGTGACATTAGGTGAGCAGAGGTGGGGCGGGTTTGCTGGGTGGACACCAGAGTTTGCTTCCCCTGGGTTCAGCAGGAGGCGAACCCGCAGCACCCAGGCTGCAGGAGCACTGGGAACCCTAGACCCTCCCTCCTGACCTCACCTTGGAGCCATGTGGGCCCTCCTGGCTTAGTCCAGCTGTCCCAGGGTGGCTTTCATTTCACAGTATCCCTGTGAGGATTAGAACCCAAGTCTCTCCTTATTGGGAGCATGGACTTGCATGTGTCCCCTGCCTGCTTCCTCACCTGCAGGATTATCTGCCCTTGGGGATGTTATCACCCTTGGAGGTGCTTTCTCCTTGCTGGCTGTGTGACTGGGCACAATTCCTTACCCTCTCTGTGCCAGTTTTCTCCATTTAAAATGGGAATAATACTCCCTGCACAGGAAGTGCTTAGAACAAGTCTGGGAACTGGATGTTGTTCCTGGCTGCTCTCTGTGTCACTCAGTGTCCCTGGATCGCAGCCTGGGAAAGAAAGCACTTCACCCGAAGGCCCGTCTGCTGCACGTTCTGTCCCTGCGGCCTCCTCAGGCCTAGAGCCTGGCATCCAGCGGGCCTGGCTGTGCATCTTGGTCGGTTCCCTCACCTCTTTGAGCCTCAGCTTCCTCATCTGTAAGATGGCGTGACCACAGAAGCCCACTGCAGAGCACGTGGGTGGCCGGTCACACATTCCCCCAGCTCTGCAGGCCCTAAGCAAGCCCTCTGCCTAGAGAACAGCAGCAGAGATCTGGGGGACGAGGCCGAAGGGTCTCCCTGGCTGACAGGTGATAGCAGCTGAGCGGTTGTCACACATGCAGCCCTGCTGGCTGTAAGACCAAGATGGCCAGGTCATGGAGTGACCCTGAGCACCCTTGTGTCATGACGGCCTCCGCCCCTCAGAGCCCAGCCTTTGCCCTCAGAGCACAGGCCCACTGCTGCAACTAGAGAGCTCAGTTCACACCCGACACCGGAGACTGTGAGACCACCTTTATTAGGCCAGGAGTAGCCATGGGTACAATCTACGGAGTGCCTTCCCATACCAGGACCTCCAGCATCACCAGGGCCCCCAGACCAGCACCACCCCGGCACCTCTGAGTGTGCTGCTTACACCCACCTGCCCCTCCTTGTCTCAGTGAGAAGACCTGCTCCCACCCCGCCCAAGGAATCCTGAGAGGAACAGTCTCCCCAGGGAGGGTCCTGGCGTGAGCTCTGGGGGCCAAGGGATGTGAATATAAATATATAGGCTGTGTGTATATATTATATAAACGTATGTATATATGTACATGCACATCAGGAGGACGGGGGTTCTTGTCCCAGGATGGAGACTCGTCCTGGTCCAGGCCTAGCCCAGCTCCTCTCTGGAGGCATGGCCGTCTGGGGGCACCTTGAGAAGCATCTGCCAGGCAGCCCAGGGGCTACAGGTCATCACTTGAGGTCTAGTGTCCAGGTGTTCGGGACATACAGGGACTGGGTCTGGCGGGCACGACGCGGCGTGGTGTTGAGGGCATCCACGCTCCTGCGGCTGGAGTGCACCACATCCGCTACGAAGCCGGTGCAGTCGCTGCAAACGTCCTTCATGACACAGCCGTGGGTGTACATGTGTGGGAACTCCTCCTCCACATTCCGCCACTGCAGCCCTTGCAGCGATCTGGGGCAGGACAGGGCTGTTAGGGGGCTCTGCCCCAGCCTCTGCACCCCCCACATCCACGCCAGGCAGAGCAAAGTCCACCCCACAAAAGCCCTTCCTCGGGAAGAACTGGGACTCCGGGCTCTGACCACTCTGCCCTCCTTCCCCAGCAGAGAAACCCCTGCCCAGCTCCCAGCCCATCAGGAACATCACCAAGGGCAGCACGCACTGGAAGGCATCTCTTCTCTGTGTTGGCGTGGTTTTGGCAGTTGACATCCTCTGAGGACTCTCAAAGCCCAGTGTGTAGACGGGGATGTGAGAAAACTTCTTAGAAGGCATCTTCATCTGCAATATAGAGAGACACTCCAGGCACCTCGCTCCCCCGAAAAAGGCCACCTGCCCGGCCAGCAGAGGACCCTGCCTGAGGTCACTGGCTCCCACATGCTCACTGGACGCCCCTTCACACCTGGCGTTTGAAGGCATGGTTCCCTTGCCTTGTAGAGCAAAGTGTGCCTTTTTAACATGCCAGGTGTAGCCCAGTGGCCTGAACGTAACCATCACTTAACATTGAGAGCGGTCATAAAAGGCAAGGGTTTGAAAATCATGGTGGTAAAAACCTCTCAAACAGAGGACTATCTCTGGGATAAAGGAGAGGTGAAGGAGTGACACCCAAATTGCACCTCAGGTGTACACAGACACTACAGGCTGCTGTATCTAAAACGAGCCCTTCCAAAAACACTTCAAGACTGTGGTGTTGGAAGGAGACTTTAGAGAAGGGTTTCTTGGCACTGGCCTACTAAAACAGAATTTTTTCTTTTTTTTTAAAAAGAACCATCCACAGGGTCTTTCCACTGTAGTCTTGGGCAGTGTAGGAGTGGGTTCTTCCTGGAAGGAGAAGATGAAAGAAGTGACTAGGGAGGGGAGTCATCAGACTCGAGATAGCAGAGCCTCTATCAACCCCCCACCTCATTCCCAGACAACCCAGCCAGGCTGCAGGACGCTCAGGACACGGGGCCTCGCTCTGACCCCAGGTGGTCCTCACCTTTATGCTACAGGAGTTGCAGACGGCTCTGGAGAGGAAAGAAGAGGGTTAGTAGGGTCAGCTCAAGGGGTCTAGCACGCAGGCCAGGCCAGACTGTTGCCGCCTTCTGCTTGCCCCCTGGCCACATCAGTGTTTTAGTCTCATTTTACTCCCAAATCTTGCTTTTCTTTTTACTTAGCTCCACACCCAAAATACTCCTTCCTTCCAGGCTCTTTCTGGGGACCATGGATCTGCAGTGGAGGGTGCCTGACTTCCCCGACATGAGCACTGCCACAGCCAGAGGGCCGTCAGGTGACATGCCCAGCTTTAAGCAGTGAGTAATGTTTATTTCCCATCCATATGTGATTTCAAAAGTACATGCCTTTTTGTTGTAAAAATTCAAACACTAGAGAGAATTTTAGTCATGAGTTCTCTCCTGTATAGCCCATTCTGGAGATGCTCCCTACTAGCACACTTTCCATGCTCCAGATCTAAGCATAAATGAATAAAAACATACATTTAAAATAACAGCAAAATACATGGCATGGGGTATCCTGTGTACTGTCCTATCAAGATACACCAGGGTTCTTCTCCACATCAGTGCAAACTGTCCAAATTCATTTTTTAAAACAAGGGACCATATACTCTTAGAGGGATGTCCCATACTTAATCTGCCATCAACAAACCTCTGTATTCATTTGATTTGATTTCACTGTGGTCAGGGAACATACTCTGTATGATATGAATCCTTCCACATTTCTGAGACCTGTTTTATGACCCAGAATACAATCATGTTGGTTAATGTTCCATGTGTACTTGACAAGAATGTACATCCCATTGTAAGGACTAGTTTCTGTAAACATCACGTAGATTAAGTTGGTGATGGTGTCATTCAAATCTCCTATACCCTTAGTTTTTCATTTCTCTAATTATAACCATGGATTTAGGTATTTTTCCTTACCATTCTGTCAACGTTTTGTTCCATGTATCTTGAATCTCTTGATAGGTACAGAAAGTGTTCAGAATTATTTCCTTCCTTTATCACCATGAAATGAACTCCTTTAACTCTGGTAATATTCTTTGCTCCATAGTCTACTTTGTATGGTATTAACATACCAACTCAGGCTTTCTTTAGACTACTATTGGCATGAGGTATCTTTCTCCATCCTTCTTCCAATCAATTTGTGTCTTTTATTTAAACTACAGGTCATAGGAATTCCCTGGTGGCCCAGAGGAAAAGACTCCACACTTCCAATGCAGAGGGTGTGCATTTGATCGCTCGTAGGGGAACTAAAATCCCACAAGCTGCATGGCACAGCCAAAAAAAAAATACACGACTTATAGACAACAGATTGTCTTGGTTTCTTTAATCAATATGGGAAACTCTGTCTTTTAATTGGCTTGTTTAAGCCATTTATGTTTAATGTAATTGTTGATACAGTTGGGTTTAAGTCTGTCATCTTGGGATTTGTTTTCTTTCTGTCGTGTTTGTTCTTTTTTCCTTCTTCTGCTTTCTGTACTGAGTATTTTTTTTATGATTCCATTTTATTGGGTTGGCCAAAAAGTTTATTTGGAAAAACCCAAATGAACTTTTCAGCCAATCCAGTATATTCCTTTTGACTTAAAGGCTAATTCAACAGTTGTGTTTGGGCTCACAGGATCATCTTTAACTTATCACAGTTTTCCTTCTAGTCATATTTTACCATCTAATGTACAGTATAAAAAACTTATAACAGCATATTTCTGATCCTCACCTTCAGTCTTAATGATATTGTTAGGATATTTTTACTTATACATCTGTTAGAAGCTCCCAAATACATTTTTTATTACTTTTTTGCATTCCTAATAAACTCTGTTTGGATGGCAGACTGAATTTCACCTTGCTGGGTGCTACATATTGGTTTACCGTTTGTATTTTTCTCATCTGTTTATTTTTGGCTGTGCTAGGTCTTCACTGCTGCCTGGGCTTTTCTCCAGTGCAGAGAGTGAGGGCGCACTCTAGTTTCGGTGCACAGGCTTTTCGTTGCAGCGGCTTCTGCTCTTGTGGAGCCCAGGCTCGAGGGTACGTGGGCTTCGGGAGTTGCAGCTCCCAGGCTCTAGAGTCCAGGCTCAATAGCTGTGGCACATGGGCTTGGTCGTTGTGTGGCAAGTGGGATCCTCCCAGATCAGGGATCAAACCCATGTCTCCTGCGTTGGCAGGCAGATCCCTTACCAGTAAGTCATCAGGGAAGCACCGGTTTACCTTTCAAGGAGGCATAGGAAGAGAATCTTTTATGTTAGGAGACTTACATCTTAGTAGCTACTGTTCCTAGTGCTCTTATTCCTTTGTGTACATTCACATCTCCATCTGGCATCATTTTAACTTTATGCAGCAGGCCTCGTTTACCATTTGTCCCAGTATGGGTCTGCTGGTGGCTTTCGTATTTCTCGAAGTGTCTTTACTTTTGCCTTTGTTTTTGACACAAATATTCTTGTACAGAATTCTAGATTGACCACTTTTTTCTTCTTTCAGTACTTTAAAGATGTTATTCCACTGACATCCTGCTTGTAGTGTTTCGATGAGAAATCTGCAGTCATCTTTATCTTTCTCTATACACAACATGTCTTTTATTTGCTGACTGAAGTTAGGAATTTCTGTCTTTCTTTAAAGGAATTTTTCTTTATCATTGGTTTTATCACTGATCAATTTGATTGTTGAGTTTTGGTGTGATTTTATTCATGTTTCTTGTGCTTGGGGTTCACTGAGTTTCTTGTGGGTTTACACTTTTCATCAAATTTGGAAAACCTTTTTAGCCATTATTTATTCAAATACTTTTTCTGCCCCCACATCTTTAGGGACTTTCTTTACAGCTGTATTAGGCTTCTTAATGTTACCCCACAGCTTGCCAATGCCATTTTCATTTTTAATTCTTTTTTTTCTGTCTGTTTTATTTCAGATAGTTTCTACTGCTGTGTCTTCAAGTTAACTAACCTTTTCTTCTGCACATTACTCTAAATGTCTAATCTGCTATATATCATCCAGTGTAATTTTTTTCATCTCAGACATTTCAGGTCTAGACGTTTGTCACTTCTTTATGTCTTCCATGTCTTTAACTTTTCAAGGCATAAAATGCAGTTCAAAATTGTTAATGTCCTTATCTGCTAATCCTATAATCTGAGTCAGTTCTCCATGATTTGATTGGTTTTTCTCACCATGGGTCATGTTTTCCTGCTTCTTGACATGCCTGATAATCTGCAACTGGATGACAGGCGTTTTATCTGGCTTGATGCTGGCTACTTTTTTACTCCTATTCTTGAGTTTTATGGGCTTCCCTGATAGCTCAGTTGGTAGAGAATCCACCTGCAATGCAGGAGATCCAGGTTCAATTCCTGGGTCGGGAAGATCTGCTGGAGAAGGGATAGGCTACCCACTCCAGTATTCTTGGGCATCCCTTGTGGCTCAGCTGGTAAAGAATCTGCCTGCAATGCGGGGAGACCTGGGTTTGAACCCTGGATTGGGAAGATCCCCTGGAGAAGGGAAAGGCTACCCACTCCAGTATTATGGCCTAGAGAATTCCATGTATAGTACACAGGGTCACAAAGAGTTGGACACAACTGAGCGAATATACGTAGACACATAGACTTGAGTTTTGTTCTAGGAAGCAGTTAAGATCCTTGGGAATAGTTTGGTCTTTTCTGGTCTGACTTTGATTTGTTAGTTCTGGAGCAGCACTCAGTCTGCTGCTGCTGCTAAGTCGCTTCAGTCGTGTCCGACTCTGTGTGACCTCATAGACGGCAGCCCACCAGGCTCCCCCGTCCCTGGGATTCTCCAGGCAAGAACACTGGAGTGGGTTGCCATTTCCTTCTCCAGTGCATGAAAGTGAAAAGTGAAAGTGAAGTCGCTCAGTTGTGGGGGTGCTTATTCCTGGTAGTGAGGCAAGACCTTTCTGTGATTCACTCAGCAGCCCATGAGTCACAACTTGCCACCTTGGTTGGTGGGAACAGACACTATTCCTGGTACTGCTCCTTTAAATCTGTAGGACAGGGTCAGTAAACTTTTCCTTTAAAAGTTCAGATAGTCAACATTTTAGATGTGACTAAATGAATAATAAACAAGTGGGTGTGACTGTGTTGTAATAAACTTTATTTCTAGAATAGGCAGTGGGCCAGGTTTCCACACCCTCAGTAATTTCCTTTATGTATGTGCTGACCAGAACTCTGAATATGCAAGGAGGACCTTGTGAAGGTCTCTGAGACCTGCTTCCTGGAGAATCCTCTCCCCTGTGGAGATCTGTACTGTGAACTCTAGCTGCCCGGGTACCCCTGTTCTCAGCTGAACAGGCCCGAGTCCAGAGCTGAGGCAGTCGTAGGACAGAGCTTACCCTGTCTGCTTTCTGGTACTTGCTTCATACCTGATTGGTTCTTGAGAACTAATGTTTCAAGTTTTTGCATCTTTTTTTTTTTTTTTTGGCCGTTTCCTGTGGAAAATGCCTGTTCTGCTTCCCATTACCCAATCTTGGATGAAAGTGGGGGTCCCTCAGTTGTTAAATTGAAAATTTTGTTCCTTGGTTGCACTGGTCACCGTGCCTGATGGAACATGCCCCGAACCACAGGAAGCCCTACTGGACAGAAAGCGAGAGGCTTCCTACCTCCTTCCCCTGTGAATTCACAGCCAAGGTGCGTACAGAAGGCTCACCTCTTGCAAAAGAGACAGGAGGGTGGCCATGACAACAGCGGGAACTTGGCTCGGCAGCAGCAGCAAATCTGTGAGGAGAGCCTGGTTGGAGCCCAGTGTTGTCCCAAACTCACCAGGCCCAGCCCTGCCCACACCTACCCCCACCCAGCTCCTCACCTTCCCCTTCTTCAGGCTGCTGAAGAGCTCCTTGTTCTGCAGGAACTTCTCCATCTCTGCCTTCACCAGCACACGGCGCACGTCCATCACCTCCTCCACCGTCAGAGCCAGGCTTTCCACGGGGTGGCTGAACTCCTAGGGCAGAAGGCCTGAGGCATTGGTCTCAGGCTCTCAGGACGTCTCCACAAGTTCCCCACTTCCCTGAGGACTTGGCATCTTCCCGGCCTCAGTCCATGCAAGCTCCCCAAAACGCCCATGCCTTGAGGCTGTACTGCTCCTGGGACACTCCTACAGGCAGCTCCCTGACCTGGGCCCAACAACTCAACTGGCAGCCAGCCCCTCGATGACCTCATTGCTCACATAACCCTTCAGCACATCCCACCTTTGTTCATGATGCTACCCAGACCTGAACCATCTGCCTCCAAACTTGTTGCTCACCTGAAAACACCCCAGGACAATCAAAGTCACCCAGAGTCCCCAGGCCCACTGTCTCCCTCCTGGAACCCCCACCAGAGTGCCCTCCTGCCCCCCACCTCACTCCTCCTGGAACCCCAACACCACCACGCCCCCTTCTGCCCCCAGCCTCCAGGAACCCCCAACCACCGTACTCCCTCCTCCTTCCCAGTGCTAACCATCCACTGCCACTCTGGGTCTGTTAGTCAGTTGGATGCTCCTGTCCACCTCATCATAACCGCCTGGCCCTTTGGGCGGTCATGGTGAGTATACCCTGTTCTGCCCCAGGGGAACAATCCTGTGTTCTTAGCACAGAATTTGACTTCTCAAAGGGTCACTTCCTCTTCTATGAAGTAGGTTATTTCAGCTCCACTAAGAAGATGCAGTGTCTGGCACCAGAATCAAAATGTTAGCTACGAAGACAAGGTGGCATGGGAGGCACCAGAGGATGTGGAAGTGGATGGTGTTTGTGGTCAGATTTTCTCCTATTTACACTTGTTGGTCAGCTGCTACTGTCTGGCACTGGGTGAATCTGGGACCTTGCGTTCTCTTCTCTCACCTGAAGCGTCCAGGTCTCCGGGCTTCCGATTAGTGTTTCCTGTAGCCTGGTGGTGCTGATTATATGTGAACAATTTCCCTCTAACCTTACAGATGTTACACTCACTGTACACATTGCTAAGAGATCTCAAGTTGGGTGCTCAGTAGATTGGGTTGAGGCAAGGTCATCGCAGTTCAGGGGTTTGATAGCCAAGCCTCTTGGAAAGCTCTCGAGTCCTGAGCTGGAGAAAGACTCACGAGACTTGCTATTAAACACATGTCCCCTGATTGCTCGACATCCTTCCCTTCAAGAGGTGGTCCTGGGACTTCCCTGGTAGCCCAGAGGTTAAGAATCCACCTGCCAATGCAGGGAACAAAGCTTTGATCCTGGGTCCAGGAAGATGCCACATGCCACAGAGCCACTATGCCCGTGTGCTGCAGCTAATGAGCCACCCTCTGCAATTACTAGAGCTTGTGTTCTACAGCACAAGAAGCCACTGCAGTGAGAAGCCCTTACACCATAGCTAGAGAGTGGCCTCTGCTCGCTGCAACTAGAAAAAGCTGGCATGCAGCAACAGAGACCCAGTATAGCCAAAAATAAATAAAATAAAAAATAATAACATCTTTAATAAAGAATCCATCTTTAAAAAAAGGGGACAAGCCACAGGGCAACGAAGCCCTCATATCACGACCACTGGGCCCACTACTGTGCTCTGGAGCCTGCCCAACTAGAGATGCCATGTGCCACAAGGAAAGAGCTCCGCATGATGCAAGGAGGATCCCGAGGGCAGCAACCAAGACCCCACACAGCCAAATAAATAAGATGTAGTTCCCTAAGTAGGACTGAGTGACTGACTTGTATGGAATGAATAAGGTGGAATTGACAGTGTCAGTCCCAAGAATGTGTCATAAAGACACTGGCTTCCTTCTGCTTCTCAGATGGCTCACTCAGGGGAGCCACCTCCTGAGGGTGCTTCACCTGGGACGAGCTGGGGCCCCGCCCAGAGCCAGGGGAGGAGTTTCCTAGGAAGGGTCCTCCAGCCCAGGTCAAGCCTCCAGGTGAGACACAGCCCTGCCACTGCAGCCCCATGGAGGCCACTTCCGGGCTCTGGACCCAGAGAAATGATGAGATGGTAACTGTGTGCTGTTGCAGCTGCTAAGTGAGAGGTGATTTTCTAGGTGGTCAGATACCTAATACAGGGCTCAGAGGGTAAAGCATGCCCTTCAGTTGGGGAGTATTATTACAGTGACATGACCTTGACTTTTCAAAGCCTTTGAACATCCGTTCTCACTTGAGCCTCTCAGTAAAACCTCAAAGAAGCAATAATGACAGCCACCCTCTGGATCCCCCTCCACATGCCAGCAAGGTGCCCTGTGGCCCTGCAGGCACTCCATTCGGCTCAGGTCCAAGTGGGAGCCTCAAGATGCCAGCAATTGTTAGTTCATGATTACAGGTCAGACAGAATTCACAGGAGAGGGAACTGTGGCACAGAGAGGGAAGGGCCCGGAGCCAGAGTTAAGACCCGAGAAAGTGCTATCCAGTGTCAGCATGCTGCCTTCTCATGTGCCCTGACCCTGAGAGATGGGACTAGGCTGTGCCCTTAGCAAGGTCCTTCTCTGGCCTGGCTGCAGTGCCCAGAAGGCCCAGGAGGCGGCAGCAAAGACCAACCTCCCCAGGCATCCACTGAGAGGGCCCCCCCCACTCCTGAGCCTGAAAGGGGACTCCCCATCCCCTCTCGCTGTCCCTGACCCTGGCCACCCTGCCCCACAGCACTTCTGTCACTCACCAGCCACAGGTGACTGGCATCCGGGGCCGCGGAGGCCCCATGCCTGTCCTCGACTGAGCTCACGTCACTGCGTGGTAGGGAGCTGGGGTCAGGCTGGGACTGGACACTGACAGGGAGGGAACCTGGTGGAAGAGACAGGGGCTGTCAGGACAACCCGCAGTAGCTCTGGGCCACAGGGCTGTGCTAGGCACGAAGAGGCAGTGGGCGGGATGGCAACCCCAGGCCTCAGCACTGTGGGACCAGCTAACCTAGAGTGGCCGGCTGACCGACGGGAAGGGACGGGGCTGTGACAAACCCCAGGGGACTAGTCCAGTCCAGAGTGGTGTGCATGCTCTCTGGGCCCCTTCCCATTGACAGCAAAGAAAAAGATTAGAACAGTCTGTCAATCCATCCATTGGTCCAGCTGTCTTTCTACAGACCAGTATGGCAAAGTTAACATCTCTAGGTAAAAGAATTGTGGGGATTTTTCTGAAGTTTTACACTGGATATGGATTACTACTTTAACAGAGTTTTAAAAGGTGGAGTGTGGCTGCTTGAAGTGATAAATGTCCCTCCGGCAGTGCAAGCTCCATCTGGAGCAGCAGGACCTGCAGGAAGGCGTCCAAGGAGGGAGGGGCCACGTACCCGGCTCCAGGGGGCTCGGCCTCCAGGACTGCATGCTGCCCGCTCGTGGCCGGGACAACTCCAGGCCTCCGGGGGGCTGAGGGGCCGGCTGCCGACCAGAGGTCACCTCACTCCGGAGCTGCGCCAGGTCATGCTCAGAGAAAGAACGATCTCGCTTCAGCGTCCCCTCTCCGCACGGTGACTCTTCCTCCTGTGGACACATCAGCCCAGCAACACCCTGTCCACCCTCCTGTGGACAGTCCAGTCTAGCATCACTAGACCGCTCTGCCCCAGTGCCTCCTGCCTGTCTCTGGACCAAGGCGTGGGGTGCACAAGCTGACTGCTGTGCACTACCCCAGCCAGAGGAGATGCATGCTTCAGAAGCCAGCCCCTGCCCTGAGGTCCCTGGAAAGTCCTGGAGATGACAGGCCTGGGGTCACGTGGGGTCACGTGGAGACAGCCCCCAGCCCAGTCGCCAGGGTCAGAGGGCAATGCAGCCAGGGTGGGGAGTCACGCTGGGACCTGTAGGCTTTGCACCTCCAAGTGCGGCTGCCCAGCCCAGGAGGACGTGGCTCTCCATTTCATCCTTTTATGTGCTGAGGCAACAGAGGCTCAAGGCCACTGTCTCAGTCACCCTTGTGAGTGACCAAGATGGGAGAGGGTGCCTGAGCCCCGCCAGGCTTGTCCCCAGGGCAGACCCAGCCCCACAGCAGGGTGCAGACAGGACCCCTAGCAGAGGGCCCACAGCTGGATGCTGCACCCTGGCTGTGTTCTGTTCTCTAGAACCTCCTTCTCTCCCCTACTTCTCCCTCCCCTCCTCATCCCTCCTCCCCTGCCCCACTTCCTCCTCATGTCAGTCTCTCTTCAGGAACCTGTGGGCTCTGACCTCAGAAGTGTTCATCTCTTCCATCTCAGCCAACGTAGGGGCCTTGAGCAGGACCCGGGGCCTCGGGCGCTGGGCGCTGCTCCCGACATCCGTGACGGACAGGTTGATGCAGGAAGTGGACTTGACGTCCCCAGAGCAGGCGTTGAGGATGCAGGGCAGAGAGCCGAACCCTGGGGGAGGCAGGAGGTGAGGCAGGATGGACAGGACAGTGCGGGGGAAGACGAGGTGCAGGGGAGGGGTGTTCCGTGCTCACCCCGCTCGCCCCGGCCGTCCCAGCGCCTGCTCTCCACAGGGCGTAGCCTGCGTTCCTGCTTGATCTCCTCCAGGATCTTCTCGTGCAGAGTTCTCTGCTTCTGAGGTAAGGGGCGAAGCCTTCTCTCTGAGACCTGCAGGGGGTTTAGCAGCACCAGGTGGGGGCCCAGCTCCCTGGAGGCCCTGTGTGCTCTGGCAGGCAGCGTCCCAGAACCAAGCTTCCGGATGCCCCGAGGGGCTGGTACCTGCTTCAGTGGAGGCCGGGAGCGGATGAAGTCCAGGATGAGTTCATGGGCATCTTTCTTCACTCTGGGAGGGATGTCCCCGTCAACCTGTGGGAGAGAAGGAGGGCAGCAAGGCTAAGGGGCCGTCTGCTTGGGCCGCAACCATGACAGGGGTTCACCCAGCCTCCCCCTCAGTGGCTGTGTGGCTGTGGCCTTCAAGACCTGACCACCAGCTTTCCCTGCATCTCAGATTCTGTATGTTGAAATGCGGGTCAGTGGCTTTACCTCACAGGGTCTTCATAAGAGTGAGATTAACACACGTTTAGATTCTCAGAGCAACGCTAGCACACCACGAGGCCCTGTGAGACTTAAGTGGGACAATCCCACAGCCTCAGCTCCCGCCCCTGGTCCCCTTCTCCCTGCCAGTGTCACACTATGTCCCTGAAAGGACCATGAGGTATATGACTCGAGGCCACATTGCCCATTCCCACTGGACTCCCTGGTTCAGTGACCAGCGCACCAAGCAGGGGCTCCGGCAGGCAGAGGGGCCTGAACATGTGACCTCTTTAACCCGGCCCGCTATGACCTTGAGTGGCTCACCATGACCTTGCGCAGTTTGTAGTTCCTGGCACGGATGTCCTGCATGAGCATCTCGAAGGGGGTGAGCTGGAACTCTGTGGGCAGGGGGTTGAACTCCTGCTCCTGCACCTTCTTCAGCTTCACCCCATGGCGGAGCTCCCGCATGAGCTGGACCCAGAGTCGGGCCTAGGCCCACGAGAAGAAGGAAATGGCCCTTAGCCCTGGGCGGGGCTCCAGGCCTGTGCCCCCTCTGTGCCCTGGTGGGGGTGGGGGACACGTGTCTTACCCAGTCTGTGCGCCTCAGGCTGTCCAGCTCCACAAGGGGCTTCTCTGCCTGCGGTTCATCCTCCCGGAGCCTCTGCAGCATCTGTTAAGTCCGGGAGAAATGGGAGAACGGGATTAGTGGGGCTGTGCGCCCTGCTGGTCTGCCCCCTGGGGACGCTTCTGCACCACGTGGGCATTTTGGACAAGGCTTTGGGGCACAGAAAGGTATCTGAGGGAACCAAGCCATCAGCCTTAGAACCACATGGAAACACTCATGTCCTGCTGGCTATTGGTGGCCGCTCCTCCCATGCAAGGGCCGGGGGAAGCATGACCCTTGCAGCAACCCCTGGCTGCAGCAGAACCCATGGCCTCCTCACATTGACCCACACTCCTCCACGGGGGCCCCATCCTCCATGATGCAGGCGTGAGGCCCTCCCGCATCTGGGAAGGGCTCCAGACTGCCGCTCACAGGGCACACCCACCCTCGTGGAACAGCACGACCTCTTCTGTGCATGTCATCCCATCTGGAGCCTACAGTCATCTGCTTCTTTGATTGTTTTCTGAATGGTTGGCTCCATGAGGTCAGAAACATGTTTTCAGCTTTGGGGTTGTTTTAAATCTGGCTCCCAGCATTGTGTGACACATGCTAGGTCTAAAGCATTGGTTGAGTAAATAAATGAGTCAGTAAGTGGATAGTTGGATGGGTGGATAGATGGGCAAGAGGGCGAGTCACTCAGCAGACCCCAAAGTCATAGAGATGTATTTCACGAACTGGGAGAAACGCCACCAGCAAGGTGAGGGCCCAGAAAGGATGTTGGGAATGCTCAGGGAGCTGTTTTCTGATGAGAATTTGTGAAGAGGCTGCTAAGTTCATTGCCCTGGATCTTAACAGCAGCAGGGGCTCTGCTCTCACTGGCCCTCCATGCTGGAGGAGCACCTGCCTTTAGCACACAGCCTCTGCCACCCCATCCCCCAGGTCAAACAGAACCAGTCACCCCGGCTTCCCTCCCAAGCCACTTGCCAAACTGCCCTGGGATGCTCTAAAAAACTCAGCCAAGTCTCTGAGAAGCACAAGGTGTGTGGTTCTAAAAATAGAGCTGGGTGTGACCTGCGTCTCTGTGGACAAAGGGCATGAAGGCGGGTCTCCTGTCCTTTCTGGAGCAGCTCTACTGCCCCTGAGCAGGCTGTTTCTGCTCTCAATGCCAGCCCAGTCACACACTGCCAGTAGCCCACTTCTCACTGCCTCCTCCAGTCCCCTGACTTCTCCTGGGTCAACTGCTTGAAGTTTAGAGCTGTTTATACTTAAAGAAAGAGCTTTTATTGCCTGGCCAAGGAACTGACCTCAGCAACAGTCAGGCAACTGAAAATCATTAGGATCCTTAGTGCCACACTGGAGTGCGAGGAGACAAGCAAAAGACCCCAAAGAAGGAAAAACAAGCCCAAGAGGCTCTTTGGGAGAACGGAATGGAAGACCCATCTGTCTCCTTCTCAAACTCAAGGAAAAGAAATGCTTTCCAAGGAGGAGCCGGTTAGTGGTGACCTTGAAGAGACAGCTGGCTGTGGAGTTCCTCCCAAGAGGAAGAAATCTTTCCCCAAAAAGGAACCACACAGTGACCCTGAAGAGTCAGGAAACAGGAGGGTCCTCAAGAAAAAGAGGAACTTGTCTTCCAGGGAGGATCCACTCGGCAGTGGACCTGAAGAGGCTGCTATAGCAAGAGCAGTGGCTCCAAGAAGACAATGCTCTGAAGGGCGTCTCAGGAAAACCAGAATGGACATCTCCCTAGTGGGGCATGAGTTTCAGACATAGTCCCCACCCATCCTCTAGAGTCCAATCAAAACAAACGGAAAAGCAGACAAGCATTAGGGGCAGCCACAATTAAAGCACTGGCAGGATATCTCTGCGATGCTGCGCAGGAGTGGAGGGAAGACAAAGGATGGGGCTGGGGGGCAGCGGGTGGGCAGAGGGACCACACACACACACTTTGGGCTACAAGTGGGCTGCAGACGAGGCCAAGTGACCAGAGCAGCATCTGAGCTGTCCTGCGCTAGATGCCAGGCCCCTGGTGAGAACAACCCTTAGAGTGCTCAGGCCCAGGCCTGGGGAAGCTGGGCAGGAAGGAGACACTCGCCAACGAAGGGTCAGGGTAACATCAGGGACCAGCACCGGTTAATTCCAAAAGTACCTCCTGACCTCTCCAAAGTCTCCATTTTCCTCCTCATCTGTGAAATGCTGGTGGAAGGCAGGGGTCCCTGTGGGCTGTGACCCCCATTTCAACGAAACGCCTCAGTTCTCTCCAAGGGAGAGGCTGTGAGAGTTGAGCAAAGACTGTCACCTCCTGACTTTGAGACCATGAAGCGGCAGAACAGCTGTGGGGAGAATGCCAGCCGGGAGCCGGTCAAGCCCTTCTGCTCCGTACTAGCTGTGACCTGGGGTGAGAACACGACCTCTTAGCGCCTACAGCTGCTCAACTGGGAAATGGGTGAAAACCACGGTGCGGGTGGGGGGTGGTGGGGGTGGGGGGTGGAGAGGAATGTGGGACTGTCATCCAGGGATAAACACCAGGACGAGTGACCCCTCACTGAACTGCCCACCTCCCCAAAGCTCCAACCTGTTGGCTCCTCTGCTCCCTGTTTTCAGAAGGAACCAGCTCTGGGGCAGGAGACCTGGAGACACAGTCCCTTTTGCAGATGTAAACATGAGGACCAGGGAAGCTAAGGACTGACTTAGAGACACACGAGTGAGGTCATGGGTAAAGGCACCAGTTTGTGAATTTCTGAGCCTCTGGTCTCTGTGCAAAGCCAGGTAAGCAGGACACTGAGGATTAAGCTAAAACCTACAAAGTGTTCAGGACTGTCTGCCACAGAGTGGACACCCACTGTGGACAGACGGAGGGACAGAAGAAACTAGGCAGGGAGAGGGCTGGGCCCTGCCCACCTGCCCCACCTCTGCGTGTGGAGGCGCCTCTGGGACCCCACCCCTCGCTCGGCTGGCCCCACCCACTACCCTCCACTCCAAGCAAATCCTTGGCCCTCCGGCCTGGGCCACTCGCTTGCCTCACCTCCTTGGCTTCCCGGACCCTGGCGAGGAAGGCGCGCAGTTCCAGCGTCTCCACGAAGAGCGCGCGGCACACGGCCTGGTAGTGGGTCTGTGCGCCCCGGGGCTCGGTCAGGCGCGCGGCACACAGGCGCATAGCCTGCGCGAAGGTGCGCACGGTGCGAGGGCCGCCCTCTGCCTCCTCTTCTTCCTCGGGACCCCCGTATCCTTCGTCGGCCGTCCCGCCACCACCGTCGTCATCGCAGTCGCTGTTGGCCATGAGGTCGATGAGCCGCTCCAGCTGCGGGCTGAGCTCGCGCTCCTCGTGCTCAGCCAGCCCCCAGTCCAGCGCGCGGTAGATTGCGAAGCCCAGCGACTGCACCACCTGCGGGACAGGGCCCTGCTGTTAGGCCAGGGTAGGTTGGGCACACAGGGCGGGGTGGGGGCGTTCTAGCCGCCGCAGGAGGTCACCATCGGGTGGGTTCTACTGGTGAAATGGGATAGCAGCTGTCCTCTGAGGGGTGCACCACCGCCCCCACCCGGGAAACAGTGCTCCCCAGCAGCACAGCCACCGCGGAAAACTGCGTGGCAGGTTCTTATAATTAAGACACGCTTTACCGCTAGACTGCAGCTCCTCTGGGCGCGGGGGGCGGGGGAGGGGGCGCGCGGGGGGGTTCGCCAAGAGAGGAAAACTGGAAATCCCTGTGCGGGAATCCACAAAGGTCAAATCCACCCCAGGTCGGTGGGGTGGTGATCCGAGGGATACTAACTAGTCAGCCGTGCACAGCCCTGAACCCCCAGCACCGCCCAGAGCCAGGACTCTGGAGCTCCAGACAACACAGAAGCAGTGTACAGCCACAGAGGGCAGGCCCCTGGCTCCCGGGGGTCGGGGGGTGGGGGGAAGCATGTTGGGAAAGATGTGTGTGGTGTTGCTTACACACCAGTCAGAGCTTGCCACATGTACAGTTTACCCCCAACAAAAGTGTTTAGAAAAAGACAGAGAGGCAACCTAAGGAAGCATTAGTTCACGTGCAATGACAGTATGTTTTAGATCAGAGGAGAAAGGCTAGCTTATTCAATAAACGCTGCTGGAGTAATTGCTTAATGACACATATAAAGCTTGACACTGGATCTCACAAAAAGTGAGACCCCTCAAGTATTTTCAGCTGCATGTAAATTTCAATGTATGTGAATTTAACCTGAAAGAGAAAAACCTAAAAAATAATTGTACCTATTATAGGGAGAGGGGGTGGGGTCACCAGCAGGCAGGTAGTGAGGGGGCGCTGCAGGGAATAGGTGAGTCCTTTGCTGGTGGAGCCTCGTGTGGGGCCACTATGCTATTCTGCTGGCTTTGCATAAGCTCAAAATTCTTTCTCCACAACAAGGTTTTAAAAAGCGGATTAGCACATTAGAGACGAGTCCTGCACTCCTCTTAACTCTGCTTTTGGTGTTACTTAGCCCCTAGGGAACTGAGCTTTCAGGGACCACCATTAGCATTTCAGATCCAGGTTGTGTACTGTCTGTGCCCCACAGCCTTGGGTCTGCTCGAGAGAGGCGCCGGGGAAGCGGTTCGATGCCAGGCAGTGGCGCACAGCAAGAAGAATGAGGAAGCTGCTTCCAGTGCTGACAGCACCGAGTGTTTGTGTTTGAAAGGGCATTAATGGTTTCCTTTCACGACTCAGTACAAGAGATATACACACACCAAAATGACCACAGCTCTTTGCCACTAGTCTCAAGACCCTCACAGGTGGGGAAAACATTGGTCACCTGCCTGCCTCAGGTAGGGGGGCCGTGCTGGCCTGGGGGGGGTGGTCAGCCTGGAGCCTGTGCCCGGACCTCGTGCCCCTGGACGGAGCCACACCCTCGCTAGGCATGTGCAGGCCACCTGGCCTCTGGGCCTTTCTGGTCTCTCCTCTGTTTCCTGTGATGTCACCCCCAGACCCCAAGGGAAGGGGTCAGAGCAGAGCTGAAGGAAAGTGTGACAGTCAGCGCTGGGCAGAGGGCAGGGCACAAGAACAGGCCTTCTCTGTCCACAGAAGCACCTCCCAAGATGCCCTGAGTCTGGAGGGGCTTAGGGGGGGTCTGCCTGGCTCGGGGATGCCTGGGGAGGGTGAGGCCCTGTGGGAGCGAAGTTCCAGTGAAAGTCAATAACGCTCCCAGCCTGGAGGCACCTTATCTCTGCCTCAGGAGGCGAGGACCAGTTGGGCTACAGGTCACACCCCAGAATCAGGAGTCAAAGGGCCTGCTCTGGCCAGTGGAGTCCCTGGGGCAGCCCCTTGGGACTGCTGGGCGGGCAAGGACCTCACTTCACACAAGTTCCCATCGGTCCTTTCTTGGCCCAGAGGGAGGTGCAGGAAGAAGACAGAGATGAGCTTCCCTGGTGGCTCAGGAGGGAAGACTCCGCTGCCAATGCAGGAGATGTGGCAGGTTCGATCCCTGGTCTGGGCAGATCCCATGTGCTGCAGAGCAGCTAAGCCCAAGTGGCACAGCTAATGAGCCTGTGCTTTCGAGCCCAGGCGCCACAACAAGGGAAGTCACCGCAATGAGACGCCCATGAACCACAACAAAGTGTAGCTCCCATTCTCTACAACCAGAGAAAAGCCCATGCATCAATAAAGACCCAGCACAGCCAAAAATAAACAAATAAAATCACTTTTACAAAAAAAGCAGAGTAAACTCCACCTCACCCCAGCTTTGCCCCACAGACCCCGCTGACCCCAGGGTGACCCTCTCTCTCTGGAGGAGACCACTCTACCCCTCGGGCCGGGCAGGCAGCAGGCCTAACACCAAAGCTTCCTGGCTCCAGTGCAGCACAGAGCACCCCTGTTGGGCCTGCCTCCCCTGGTTCTGGTCTCTGGCCTGTGCTGGCCTCACATCAGTGAAAGGGTTAACTCCACTGCAAGCCTCTAGAGAGCCGCCCCAGACCCAGACACTGGAGAGACCACTGGCTTCCCCCCAGGGAAAAGTCTAGGCAGAACCCCGAGCCCCCCTGCTCCTGGCAGTGTGGGCACCAAGCAGCTGAGGCCCCGAGACCAGCTCAAGGCACTGAAGGGCCGGAGTGAGAATCTCAGCACCCAGGCCAGGAGGCTGCCCTGACCGACTTCCTGGGGCCCCCACGTCGATTCCCGAGCCTATATACAAAGTTCTTTGTGTTTTCAAGACTGATGACAGTAGGGAACACAAGTGGAACAGGGGTGGGGAACACAAGTTCACTTGGGGCTGTGGGGCAGGGCAGCCTGGCAGCAGGAGCCGCACACAGCAGTGAGATGGACGCGTCCTGAAAACAGGGCTAGGCTTTTCTTACTCAGGTTCCAGGACGCTGTGTAGCGTGAGCTCAGAGCAACCCCTGGGAACTCGTGTTGTATAAACAGCAGGGCATCCGCCCGGCCAGAGGATGTACTTTGTCACTGACACAATTAAGAATTGCCAGCATGTGGTGACTAGAAAAAGTCAGAAAACTTTGCGATGGTTTTATTATTGTAGGTAAAAATCCTCCATGACAGACCAATGGGTTTCCCTTGTGGCTCAGACAGTAAAGAATCTGCCTGCAATGCAGGAGACAGGGTTCGATCCCTGGGTCAGGAATATCCCCTGGAGAGGGGCATGGCAACCCACTCCAGTATTCTTGCCTGGGAAATCCCATGGACAGAGGAGTCTGGCGGACTACAGTCCATGGGGTCGCAAAGAACTGGCCATGACTGAGTGACTTTCACTTTCACAGCAGACCAACTGGCTGTGCCCACCCCCTTTCTATAACACTGTGTTTAACATATGAATACGTGTTTACACAAAACCATTTTTTATAAAGCAGTGGAATAAACATCAAATTCAGGACAAAGCACCTGGGGCCAGGTGGATGGGACAGGAGACACAGATAAAGGTCCTAGGGATGAGGCACTGGAGCTCAGGGACACAGGGGATGGGCTGCTTTTCCTGTTTGTTCCCCAGCCACACGCCTGCCCAACGCTCTGACCAGGGAGACCACATCTCCTTTGCCCCTTCTGCCCTCTGATCAGTGGGAGGCACCTCCAGGAGCCCAGAGGTCACAGGGGAGACCCCACGTTTCAGACCCCTGGAGTCCGCCCCACCCCAGCCCGTGTGCATGGGCTTCCCTGCCTGTACACGATGCCTATTTTCAGGCATCGTCTCCCCACAAGCCTTTCCACCAAGCCACTGAGCACTTATCCACATCCTGCCTCATAGGAACAACTGTACAACTGTTGTTGTCCAGTTGCTCAGTCATGTCCAGCTCCTTGTGACCCCACGGACTACAGCATGCCAGGCTTCACTATCTCCCGGTCCTTCTAGAAGCACAACTGTATGTGCTGCTAATTTACAGCATACAACACACCTAACTGTTACTTCGGATCAAGTAAATTTAAATTTTGTTTTTAAAGTACCTGGGCTTCTGAGCTGGCCGGTGACACCATTGTTGTGGGCTCTGCAAGAGAAGAGAAGCAGCAGTCAAGACAAGCTTCAGCATCCCCTGGGCCAGCCCCCCACCTACCCCCAGGAACACACAGCGCACCTCTCAAGATCTCCACCAGAAACCAGGGCACCGAGCCATCAGTCAGTGGATGGACACTGATAAGACCCAGCTCTGTGCCGGACGCCAGGCAAGCCCTGTGGCCCTGCCCTGGGGCAGATGGTCCCACCCTGCACAGCGGTCACACCCCGAAGGGACCACTCAGACAGGAGCAGCCTACAGGGCCTTGAAGCCCATCCCGCCCCCTGGGGAAGCAGGCAGGGGGCAAGAGTGAAAGGGGAGAGGAAGGGTCAAGGGGGCAGCTCAGGTCAGCCAGGTCCAAGGAAAGGCCTCGCGGTGGGAAGCGGCATACCCCAAGCTCAGTCAGATGGGAAACCCGGGTGCAGTGGGGAGCCATGCACTCCCAAACCAGTCGGATGAGAAAGCCGGGTATGGTGGGGAAGGCAGGCTCTGCTCCAGGGTTCCCAGCAGCCATGCGGGTGAGTTGCCATCTGGCTGCACCTCTGGCACTGGGGATTTCTCCCCAGACTGTCAGCACCTCAGCCATTCATACAGGGTGCCCATGTGCTGAATTTGGCTGTGGGTATTTTATTATTAAACATGGCACTGAGCTGGCATGTTTACAAGCACTTGCAAAGCCAGTGTATAGCCTGGGAGGTCGATGGTCCTGGTACCCACTTCACAGATAAGGAAACAGAGGCTCTAGGGGATGAGCTTATGTGCCCCAAGGTATCACAGCTAGTAAGTGGTGGTGCTGGCTGCGGCCAGGCTGGGGGACGCCAGAATCTGTGCTCCAGTCACTGCCTGAGCCACCCTCCAGCCTTCCAAGAGGCCAGGCTGGAAAGACAGGAAACCCACCTCCTTCCATAGCCTTGCTTGAATAAAGCACACAGAGCTGTGGGAGGGTATGAATTTCAGCTGCCTTAATTGAGGTGGATAAAAACACAAACCATGACATTCTCCGCTGAGTGAACCTGCTAACTCTGCAAATATTTTCCAAATGCCATCAAGAGACAGGAAGATTGCCAGGGATAAAGGGAGTTTGTGTAGGGCTGAGCCATGAAAACACTTTCCCATTAAAACACTGCACTCCCAACATGGGTGGCGTTGATGGAACAGTGAGTACCTGGGCATATACCTTGGCCTGAATTGAAGGTTCAGTAAAAAGTCTGTAGCTGTGAAGGACAGAGATCGTGGAAAGTGGGAGAAATAGAGGGGCCGGGGCCCCGAGTTACCTTGCTATAAAGGGCAGGGGGCAGCCAACTCTTCAGAACTCTTTATAAACCCAGCACGGTGTGGAGGTGAGTTTTCACCAACCCAGCTGTATTTAAAGTCGCACAGGCTTGGGGAACCTTTGGGCTGTACAGAGCAAGGAGCCCCGCAGTGGTCCCGTGCCCAGTGCTTTGCTGCAAAGTTCAGGGCCACGCTTCCCTCTGCGCAGATGAGGAAGCTGGAGCTTAGAGACAGAGAGGGTTTACCAAGATCACACAGCTAAAGAATGGTGGTGCTGGGAGCCCCACCAGGCACAGCCAGACTCCGGCTGCACCCTCCAGAGCCCCCAGAACACCTGGAGTTGACATAACTTTGATAGAAGCTTGACATAACAAGCTGCTCACCTGGCATCCTGCACACTAGCTCATACTTATTTACAAACCAACTTCTCCCTGGGGAGGAGCAGAGAGACGGAGGTAGACGCAAGGCTCTACTGATGCACGATGAGATGGGAGCTAGACGCAGCCACCTGGTTTCCCTGGCATCCTCACCACCCTCCCCAATATGTGCTGGGGTGGAAAGTTGTTTCAGTTTCTTCCGGGAAACAACAAAAGACAAGAAGTCAAGAAGTGAGGGCGTTTTCTTTGAGATGACCCTGTCATAGTACAGGAAACAGGTTTCGTTTGTGGGAGAGAACTCTGTGAGGACTCTGCAGTCTGGAATCCTGGGGGCAGTGCCTCCCTGGGGCCAGCAGGGGGTGGTGGGATGGGTGCCAGCAGCCTCTCCCCCTTCTGCAGGGCTGGGGCTGAGGAGCATTGTGGTGAGTAAGGACCCTGGCGTCCTGCCTCCCTGACCGCAGGGAACAGGGGGACGGGGATGCAGTGTCCTGCTAGGATGCCGGGGGCCGGTGATCGTCCGCTGATGATGTCCTCTGGGCTTGGGGTCAGCACCGGAAGGAGCCTTGGACTCTCCTCTCCACTCCTCACTTCTTCACTCGAGAGAGGAGCTGGTGAAAGCAAGATGCCGCCTGAAGCCAAGAGGAGACAAGTGCTCCGAACCCGGAAGCTGTTTGTTCAGCACAGGGGTCAAAGGCGCCCTGTGTTTGCGGTGTGTCCTTCCTCCTCCAGGTCGTTTCTGCCATAAACTCACACATCACCATGGGTGTGGTTTCCTACCCAGCAGCAAGGCCCAGGAAGCGAGTCAAGCCCCAGGGACCCAAGACAGAAGACAGAACTCTGTCTTGGGGTCCAGACGGAGGTTCAGTTGTTACTCAGATGACCTTAAGGCAAAGGGATTATCATGGCTTTACAAGGGTAAATTTGTATTAAGCAGTAAGTTTGTGTAGCTTGCTCCCTCGGTAGTCCTGATTTTTTAAAACACTCCGCTTGTTTGCATTTTCCAATCCTCGGGGAAAACACTCGAGTGGATACCCACGAACTTGGCACTCACTGAATTCCTGGGGGAGGCTTCCACTGGATTCCTGGTGGAGCTGAGGCAGTGATGTGCACAGGTGCCCTGGGCTCAGCACATCCTCCTCGATGCTTGGGTGAGGTGCACATGGGGCATGTGAGCAGCACCTCCCCGGGGCCAGCATGTCCCAAGGCTCCACAGATACCCACATGACCTCTGGGGCAGCTGCTAGCAAAGCCCCATTCCACAGAGACTGAAACTGAAGCACCCAGAGGCCTAAGTAACTTCCCAAGGTCAGGCAGGGGGTGGGCGCAAGCCAGCCAAGCCCACACCCCAGCCCTGCCCCCATGTCTCCCCGCAGGTAACTGCATGGCTGCTCGGCCTTCCTGAACCTCAGTTTCCGTGTCTGTATGATGGGCGCATAGCTCTGCCTCCCCGTCAGAGGCCTGAATGAGACAGTGGGCTGCAGGCTGCAGAGCAAGCCCCCATCTCCCTCAATGACAAGGTGGAGCCACTGCAGCCCCACACCATGTCTTCCTGGGTGACCCTCAGAGGAGCAAAGGGCCTGGCGGGGGCAGCTGGGGGACAGCCAGGGTGGGTGGCACCAGCAGCTTTGGAGAGGGCCAAGAAGTAGGAGACAAGAGCCACATGGGAAAGCTCTGGCTGCTCTGTTTCAGGATGTGTGCTGTCTTCCAGGGGAAGCATCCCAGCCTGCAGCCATCCCAAGCTCTCCTCATATCACTGCACACCCCTCTGTGAGGAAGGCCGTTTAAAAGATACAGGCAACCCTGGTCACTTAGGAGGCCACCTGCCGGAGGCCTAGCAAGTCCAGCATGAGGGCCTAGAGCCCACAGGACACGCAGGGCTGCCCAGAACACTGGGGGTCCCACTTCAGCTTCTGGGAGGGGACACCCTGAGCCAGGAGAAACATGAAAAGGTGCCTCCCATGGGAAGGGGCAGCCCCACTTACACACACAGTGCCGGCAGCACAGAAATGCAGCAGCCGTGGCGGCGGCGGCACTGCGTGTCCATGTGCCCACGTGTCTGTGTGCCTGTGTGTGTGTCCATGTGTCTGCTGTGTGCACAGGTCCTTGGGCCCAGGGTGGACACCGGCTTCACACTAACATTCCCTCATTAGTCTTCCCCTGTCCCCGGGCATGTGCCACTCTCACCCCAGTTTATGGGGGAGGAAAGGGGGCCCCTAAACTTCACCCTAACTCCAGTTTCTGGGCTGGAGGTAAAGAGGTGAAGAACGGAGGTCATGACACAGGGCTGCCAAGGAGGTAAACTGGAAAAGTCTTGCCTCCAGGTAGCGGTGGGCAGCAAGGGGACAGGTGCCGGTGTCTTGGGGGTGGCAGAGGGGCCGCAGAACTACAGGCAGAAAAGGAGGGAGGGCTGCAGATGCAGGTGCGAGCTGGTGGACGGGCCACGTGAGGCACCCAGGCATGCAGAATGGGTCCTGTGAAAAATTTTAGCATCGAAACTGACAAAAAACACACCAAACATGGAAAAGTAAGGCAGTGTGTGGATTCATGTAAGAACAGAGAAGGTTGGAGGTGAAAGGAGGCACAGCCCTGTGACAGCCCCGCATCCACCCTCCGCCTGCCTGGGGCTTTCAAGGCGGAGAGCCTGTGCGAAGAGAAAAGTATGTCTGTTTCCCCTGCAGATGTCAGCTGGGCGGGCAGGTCTCAAGCAAGGAGGCAGCCAAGTGTCACTTTGGGAGCAGCCAGTGTCCTGCGGGGCCTGTCCTGGAGGCATCAGGTGGACAAATGCCACTGAAACTGTCCCAGGGTCACTGACCACGACTACACTGCATGGAAGGGGTGAGCTTTGTCTCAGGGAACGGTCAGCACCTGTGCTGCCTGATGGAGTTTCTTGCCTTAATTAAACAAAAACCAAAACTTTTGCCTATCAGGAAGTTTTAATAATAGCCTCCTAAAAATAACCTCACTTAACATGTTTCTTCATTTTCCCCACTTGAAGAAGGGGGGCTTCCAAGCAGTTATGAAGAGGTTGAGATTAAGAAGTTTACTCAAGTCAGCTTTTCCCAAGTAGCAGAAAGTGGGAAGTATTCCTGCTCATATCCTAAGATAATATTGTTCATCCTCCCCAGGTAAAGTTTAGTTTGGTTGTTGAATTTTTTCTTTTTTTTTCTTTTGGATCAAACCTGTGCCCCCTGCAGTGAAATCCTGGAGTCTCAACCACTGGACCATTGGGGAAGTACCTGGTTGTTGCTTTCTTTACCATCATCTTAAACAATGACTTAATGCCTAGCTTTACCAGAACTTCATGAGGGGGGCTGGGAACTGAGGGCCCATGTGACCTTTTTCTTGATGGCTATTACAGCATACTTCTTGCAGTGAATCCACTGAAAGAAGCACCCAAGTCCCAGAGAAATGCTGTATTAGCTACCTACAGGAGACAGTCAGCCTAAAGTTTCAGCTGATTGACGAAAGCTCGACAAGGACAGAAGAGGAAGTTCAGGGTAGTCTATTTCTCAGTCTTTATAGAGGCAGCAAGTCACAAACCTCATCCACCTTTACAAGACATGCTTATGGACAGAAACTAAAGATTGTATCTAATGGAAAATGAAATTGGGCTCCTGTGTTACAGGCCAGTACAGGTCAGTGCTTCTGGGTCTGCAGGGACCAGGAAGAAGGGGCTAAAGAGGAGGTGGGCAGGAGAGGTGGACAGGTCCAGAAGACCACCACCCCAGAGGATGGCCATTGTGGTTCCATGTGGACAATACTGACTCCTCTACAAAGAGAAGCCCTCAGTTCTAGCCACCTGCCAGGACTGGCAGCAGACCACTTACTACTCTCCGCCTCAGTTCCCCACCTTTTAAATCAGAGGGTCAGACCAGGCAGGCCCTTACAGCCCTGTTCTGCGGTGGCAGAAGCCAGTCCCTGGGTTGTTTGTCTCCAGGGATGAGCAGGGGCACAGGGAAGGTATTTCAAGGAGGAAATACAGTTGGGAGAGAAAAGCTCTTTGTGAACATACAGACTCCAGGGCCCACAGGTGAGACGAGGCCACCCTGTCCCATGTTCTGAGCCCACCTGTGAGGACGGTGTCCACAGGCACTGAGAGCATCTGTGCTGAATCCAGATCCTAACCCTTCCTGTGTGACAGGTAAGCCTGAGCCTCAGATTACCTGCGCGCAGAATGGAAACAGTACCATTTGAGTCCAGTTCTTATTATTTCATCTAGACAAATATATTAGAGCTTTTTGTGCAAATAGCTCAAATATCACCCAACTGCTGTGTTAGGGAGGTGGGAACAGGGCACACAGATGAGATGGGAGCTTGTGGAAGAATACTGAGGGTCGAGGAGTGGCAAGCATTCAGCAGATTGCCTGGTTATCAAAGGAACTGTCCTACTGGCTAGCTTCGGCCTGGCCCATCGCATGGATTTCTGCAAACCCACCTCTCCAGCACACACAGCCGGTTGGTGCACTTCCCCAGGTATATCCCTTTTAGGGGTAGTATGCTCGGCACCAGCACCCTGGTTCTCCAGGGAAGAAAACTTTTTTCTTAAAGAGGCTAAAAATCACTTAAATTCATCATTCTCCAAAGATTTCAAATATCTTTCAAGGGCTTCATTGTTGAATATTGCTCATGGTTAAGAGTTGAACACTAAGCAAGCTGTTCCCCAAATCTTACATTTTCCTTTCTCTATTAAATCGGCAGACCCACAAAAAAGAGCCCAAGCAAAACGTTTCCTTTCTTGCCTAAATACCAGTCCAACAACGATCCACACCACCAGTCACTGGGTGGGACCGACTCCCAGAGCAGAAGGAAGCAGACCGGGTGGGGAGAGCGGGCAGGAGAGGCAGAGTCTGGTCTCCCCGAGGAACGTCCTCGGCCAAGGAGCCAAAGCTCCTCTCCTCTCCAGCCAGCACTGGCCCTGATGGTAAGATGGGTTCCAGGTGTGTGTGTGTGTGTTGGGGGGGAGCCGAGGGGCAGAGGTCCGAGCTCCAACGGAGAGTTGGGGGGCTCCCAACCCAGAAAAGGGAGAGGGGGAGGAGGGCCTTCCAGTCCGGTAGAGAGAGAAGCCAGAGGAGGGCCCCCAGTGCGGCAGAGGGGGCGCGGAAGTGGGAGAGGTCGGCGGGTCCCGCAGAGAGAAGGCGCGGCAAAGGGGGCGCCGGGTCCGAGGCCAGGTCGGGCAGAGGGAGGGAGGGAGGGTCGCAGCCCCTCCCCGCCGCGGGCGCCGCCCCCCGCCCCGCAGCGACCCAGTCCCCGGCCTCACCCGCCGCGCCGGACTCCCGCCGCGCGCTGACCGAGCCGTCTCTGCGCAGGAGGATGTCCGCCGTGTCCCGGATGCGCCGCCGGCCGCCCGGCGCGCCCCGCAGCCCGCGGCAGCACTGGAAGCACACGGCCCACGCCTGCTCCTCGTTGATGGGCTGCTCGTACGCCTTCAGCACCTCCTCCAGGGACAGCTCCCACGGCTCGGAGCGCCCCGCGCCCCCGGCCCGCTCGCCCGCGGCCGCGTCGCCGCTGGAGCTGCCGGCCCGGGCCATGGCCGCCCCATCATCGCCGCCTGCGCGCCCGGCCGGTTTCCATAACAGCCGCGCCGGGGCCGGCGCGCCCGCGAAGCGCGGGGGGCGGATCCCGCGCCGCCGGCCGCTGCTTTGTCATCGCCCGGCCCCGCCCAGCGCGAGCGGCCGCAGGTGAAGCCGCGCAGGGGAGGAGGGCAGGAGAGGGGAAGGGAGGGGCGTTCCGCGGAGGGGATGGGCAGGCGGGAGAGGGCGCAGAGCTGGGCTTGAGGCGGGGATGGACAGGCCGGGATCAGGGTGCTGGGGGAACGCAGAGCCGGGAGGAGGTCCGGGAAGAGTCCGGGGGAGGGGGCAGGGGTGCGCAGGGTTGACCCGCAGAGGGGTGCCCGGGGTGCGGGGCACCTACGGAGACGCGGTCCTCCTCGCCCGGCCCGCGAACCCACACTAGGCTCTCAACACGCGTGTCAGGCCAACATCCCGCCCAAGCCCCACCGCGGTGACTGCGGGGGAGCCGGAGGACTGTGACTCCCGGAGGGGCAGGCGGTGCTGCAGAGCCAGCTGGCCAAGTCACCTCGGGAGTCACCACTCCGTGAAGAGAGCCAGGAAGACCCGAGGAAGGAAGTACTTAAGTGTCCCTTTTCCAGCGGAAACACGCGTCAGTGTTGACAGCTCTGGCGTCTCCGTGGAACGCGCGCGGCGCTTCACCCTTGGCCAGGAGCACCGGCTCAAAGGCGCCCCCGCGGGCTCTTCCGCCCTGGTTGCACTGGGTCAGAGTGACATGGCCAAAATGCACTGGTAGGTGAGGCAAGAAAGGCGACGGTCCCCACCCTGGATAGCTCATGGCCTAGATTCCTGAATTTCTCCATGCTGGCGATTCTCTCAGGTCTGTAGTGGAACTTGGGACTGGAAAGTTCCTGGGAATTCTCAACAGCTGAAGATAGAAATCACAGCAGAGTTGCAATGTCACCTCATTGAAGACTTGTAGGCGGCCCCGTAGGGCCCTACTCTCAGATAACCCCATCTGGCATTTTCATCTTCCAAAAAAAGGAGTTTGTACAGATGAATCAATCGTACAAGTTTTGGCGTCCAATAGCTGGGCACTTTCACAGCTTTCCTGGTTCTTGGCGCGTATGCAGGCAGAAACCAGGCAGTGCCACCACTGTGAGGAAGGTGGAGCCTGGGGGCTCCAAGAACTGCAAGCACTTGGACTCAAGTTAATCTTCCTGTCTAGGGACCTTGGTGGTCTGGTGGTGAAGAGTCCATTTTGCAATGCAGGGGATGCAGGGTTTGATTCCTGGTCAGGGAACTAAGGTCCCACATGCAGAGCAATAAAGCCTGCACAGCACTAGAGTCCCTGTGCTGCAAGGAAAGATCCTGCATGACAGCTAAGACCTGATCTTCTGCCTAACCTTCACCCACCGGAACCCCCACCCATGGTTGTCAGTAGAGGTCAGGGAGAACCTCCAGGTGTGTCTTACCACAGTGGGGAGTTCCCAGACGGTGGTGAGGTTAAGACCCAGACTCACAGGACACAGAGCTGTCCTCTCCCCCACCAACGTGGCTGTTCCCCATGAACCCACACAAGGGGTGCTTTCAGACTCCGTGCAGGTAAAGTCTTCCATTCAGACCACCACCAACTCACTGGAAGTTAGAGTCACTGCTCCTACCTTGGGCAGAGCCACCCCCTGCCTCCTGCTGGAATGAGCCTCTCAAAAGGGGCACCCTGGCCCCAGGACAGAAAGTGGCAAGTACTCAACTGGAAGGTGCTTGGGTTGTAGTAAAAGTACCTTTCTTGGTAGATCTTCAAAGGGCCTCAAGTTCCCTAACTGAGGGTCTTGTTTGATGAGGACAGGCCTTGGTAAGGACCTAGTTGTTCACTTGAGGGGGGCGGCGGGAACCACCATGAGAGCTGTAAGTTAAGTTTATCTGGAATGAGGCAGCATCAGACAGCTGCACAGAACTGCCCCTAAGAGGCAGGGGAAGGTTAGTATGTACATGATTTTAGTGAAGGGGGATATACAGCCAGGCACACATTTTGCCAGAGGCTTGGTGCTAGTCACAAGCAGATGTCACAGTGCTTTTACTGCTTTTCTAGACACGAGGACATATAAGAATTGGGCTTATAAAATCTTCTGAAAATACCTGAAGACCTGTTATGCCGATTTGTACTTGGCAGTGATGACTCACATCTACCTGATCCAGGGGCCCTGCAATCACCTGTGTAAGGTACAAGACCACTTCTGATCTGTCATTATTTTTTCAGGGACCCCTGTGCACTTTAGCCAGCAAGATGTACAACACTGGGGTTTTACTAAAGAAAAAGAAAAAAAAGTTGTTAGGTTCTACTTCCCTATCTCAATATCTGAAGGTTTGTCTCTCTAGCTGTAGCAAATTCTGAAAACAGAAGCATCAGGCAGCTCTCTAGATGCCCCTAGAAACCATTTTGTTTTTTTCCTGCCAGGTCACTTTTCACACATCTCCTGAAAAAGTCCCAAATGAGCTCCAGAAATGGACACAGGCAAGCAGCAGCAGCCTGCAGGTGGGTGGCAGCGAGAGGGGTGTCACGGGTGTAGCCTGGGAGTGTAAGTGTGGCTTCTAAGTCAGTAAAGGGCAATGGAGTGACTCTGCCAGACCGAAACTGATCAACCAGATGCAGCGGGTTCTGATCTGGTTGGTGGGCACACACAGTGGTTACAAGTCAGAGTCAAGGTGTTCACTTCCTTCCTGGAGTGGAAAGCCAAGCCCCACCCATACTTTAATAAAAACTAGTGTGGGTAACTCTGCCACCGAGGGAGGGCAGACGATGCCTGGTTGAGATGTGAACGGGGTTCATCCCAGTAGAAAGTGGCTTTCAAGTCAAAACATGGAGCTCTTTGTCCACCAATAACACTACACAGAACTAAGTCGAAGAAATAGTTCTTCCAAGTTGCCCCCTGGATTATAGAAATGAAAATCTAGTGTATTTCCAGCTGTTCAGTCTCAACAAGAAACAGAAACTGATGGGTCAGCCATGAAACCAACCGGGAAAGCGTTGGATCCAGGTCATTTCTACAATGATGGGATCAGCCGTAGCCCACTCCTGAAGCCGTGTCTTTCACCCTTCATGTCCAGTACACGAGGAAGGCTGTCAGTCACCATGGGCTGTGCTTGGAGTCAGAACGGAAACCTTCAGTGCAGTGACTAACCCACCAGTACTTGGACTAGCACACTCCCCAGATACTCATAGTATAGGCTGTTCATTCACAGATATTTGCTGAGTACTAAGTGTTCATGTCTTAAGACTGGGATCAGTTTGAAAAATCTGACCAGGTCCCCCTAAGAATCCCCCAGGTCCTCAGGGGCAAACAGCCACAGGGAAACAAAGGTCACTGCAGGTGAGAAATGGACAGATGGCTACACAACCCCACTGGTTACGTCTGCTTTTCCCACTATCTGTGTCCGATGTGCTAAGGGGATTACAGATAGTGTCTGCGCCAGGGCAGGGCATCAGAGGGGTGGGTGGCTCATGACTGCCACTGGCCAGAGGCTAAAATCTCCAGGAATAATACATCTAAGGATCTTAGCAGAATAGAAACTAAAAGATCCTGGTTTGACCCCTGGATGCCAAAAAGTTAGAGCCGGAAATACAGGTGGCATGTGGAATACACGTACCTGACTCCAGGAGGACAGTGTAGGGTTCCAGGGTGCCACACTGAGAGAGTGTGCTGAGAGTTCAGAGACAAAGGTCAGAGTGAGTCAGGCATGTAAGTAACTAGGTTAAATGTCAGACATGAGATGAAAGGCCAGTTAATTCCCCTAGACAGAGGCAGAGCCATTTCACCTGTTTCGAAGGAAGCAGAGACTCTCAGCTTGCACTGAATTCCACTTCAGCCTGAAAAACAGGTTGGCTTCTCCCAGGGGATCTGTGCACACTGGATGCTGTGAGCAACCAGCCCCTGAATGCCTTCTCTGTCACCATCCGAGCAGAGAGGCAGGGCTCAGGGGTCTGGGAGGAAAAGCTGAAACTCAAGAGGCTGTGGTTTGTGCTTTAGGTTTATTTTGGGATAATGATAAAGGCCATGAATTCCCAGGGGTGCTGGATTCAGCTAGGCTGTGCTTGATTTCTTAAAGGAGCCAACACAGCTCTGGGAGAAGGGCACTGGGGCTGGGCATGACTACAGATTTCTAGGCTGGTACTAGCAGGAAGTGGGGACCCAGAGCTAAACCAAGGTGGTGAGAAGAAATCCCACAAGACTAGGATGGAGGGGAGGCAGACAGGGCTGTTCTGCCAAGGGGACAAGGAGGGGGTGCTTACAGAGGTGCTTTCTCTGGATTCCTGGTCAGCAGCTGAGAAAATACTCAAGAACACTGTTTGCTTCCCACTGGTGACATTGGGGGTTTCTTTACAGTGTGAAAATTAACAGAAACCTCATTTAAAATGGAGTCAGGTGACTTTCTTGGTGGTACAGTGGATAAGAATCTGCCTGCCAATGGAGGGGACACAGGTTCGATTCCTGGTCTGGGAAGATTCCACATGGCGAGGAGCAACTAAAGCCTGTGCACCTCAACTACTGAGTCTGCAGGTCTAGGGCCTGTGTGCCACAGCTAGAGAAGCCACCACCACGAGAAGCCCAAGCTCTGCAAAGATGAGTAGCACCCACTTGTCACAAAATAAAAATAACCCAACAATAAATAATTTATTAATTACACTGTTAATCCGACAGTGAGAGAAAGTTTGCTGGCAGCAACAAAGACCCAGAACAACCAAAAATTAAATAAATAAATAAATTTTAAAAATAAATAAAGTGCAGTCAGGGACTTCCCTGGTAGTTCAATGGCTGAGACTCCACACTCCCAATGTAGGGGGTCTGGGTTCAATCCCTGGTCTGGGAACTAAGATCCCACATGCCTTGGGGGAACTAAGCCTTTGCACAACTACTGAAGTCTGCAGGCTCTAGAGCCTGCGAGCCCCAATTACTTGGAGAGCCTGGGCTCTGCAACAAAAGAAGCCACTGCAATAAGAAGCCCAAGCACTGCAACTACAGAAAGCCTGTGCACAGCAGGACCCAAGGTAGCCAAACAGGAAGGAAAGAGGTAAAAAATGACTAAATTTAAAGGAAAATAGCCTGGCGGGCTGCCTTCTGTGGGGTCGCAGAGTCGGACACGACTGAAGTGATTTAACAGCTGCTGCTGCTGCTAAGCCGCGTCAGTCATGTCCGACTCTGTGCGACCCCATAGACGGAAGCCCACCAGGCTCCCCCATCCCTGGGATTCTCCAGGCACGAACACTGGAGTGGATTGCCATTGCCTTCTCCAATGCATGAAAGTGAAAAGTGAAAGTGAAGTTGCTCAGTCGTGTCCGACTCTTAGCGACCCCATGGACTGTAGCCTACAAGGCTCCTCCGTCCATGGGATCTCCCAGGCAAGAGTACTGGAGTGGGGTGCCATTGCCTTCTCCGGATTTAACAGCAGCAGCCCCTAAATAATGTAGACTATCAGCGGATGCTGGGAAGGCACAGGCTCCTACGATGTTTTGGAAATACTTAGTTACAGCCCCTTCCCCAGAGAAGGTCCATCCAGCACAGGGGACACATGGGTCACGACAGTGGCATGTTTGACGTGCTTCCAATGACTGGGTATCTGCTCTCCACTGTTCTTCGAAGCAGATGGGTGAGAACTGCCAAGATGGGCAGGGACGGGTAGCCCTGGTGTGTGTGTGCGCATGTGTGTATTGAGGCTCCTACAATCTACTTCCCTGGCAGCCCCATCCAGGGTCTGTCATCTTGAATCTGACACACTCACACTTGAACTCTGGGCCTGTCCTGTTACTGTCTCTCAACCGTCCTCCCAGTGTTGCCACCTCTCAGCTGATGTATGTGGGTATGTGATGTGTGTATATGATATATGTGTGATGTATACACGTATGCATATGGCATCTCAATGTATGTATGCATATGATGTTTGTGTGTACAACACATGTATACAAATGATATGAGTATATGGTATGATGTATGTGAATATGACGTGTGTATGGTGTACGTGAATATGTATGTTATACATACACGTGCATATGGTGTATCAATGCATGCATACGTTGTGTGTATGATGCACATGTACATATATGATGTACAAGTATATGGTATGATGTATGCGAACATGATGTGCATGTGTGTGGTGCTTGTGTGTATAATGTATGTGTATCTCCGGATTTCCATGGGCTCGGGTTAGAAAACTCTGTACTTCTTCCTCAGCTGGGGGATCAACCTTTGAGGCAGGAAATCGATCTCATCACTTCTCTTCACCTCAAGGCCACCGCTCTGGTCAAGCCCCTGTTCCACTGCCGAATGATGGCCCGAGTCCATCTCAGCCACCTCTGCGCCCTGCCTCTGCCTCCCCACAGTCTCTTTTCAACCAGATGCATAACTGGGGACATGCACCTGCCAGGGTTCTGCTCACTGGGCCTGGAGGCAAGGTCTTCTCAATACTTACAAGGCCACGTGGGTGCTCCCCTCCTCAGCTGTGTGCTTAGCGCCTGATCATGTGCCTGTAGCAGTTCTGGTGTCAGCCAGCCTTGTCCCCTCGTTTACAGGTCACTGGCAGCTGGATGGCCTAATTTGCAGGTTCTGGCAGTGGGCAGGCAGCTGGCCAGGGCCTGCTGGCTGAGCGGCTGCCTCTCCTCCATGTCTGGTCCTTGGTGGGCTGGCTCAGGCTGTTCTTTTGAGGGTCGCTGGGAAGGTTCCCTGACTCTCAGCATGAGCTCGTTTCAAACTCCTGTTTGCATCATGTCACTCGCATGTCATCACCAGCCCAAATGGAAGGGACAAAGACTGAGGGGTTGGACTCCTGGCCACATTTTGCAACCCACAAGGCCCACCTCCCTCGGACCCTTGTTTACTCAAGTTCAACAGCCCCCATGGCGGGGGGCAGCAGCAGTGGTGGTCATGGCCTGCACGCACATTCCGGCCACCTGGAAAAGGTTCAGCGGGTGGCAGTGAGCGCTGTCTGAGGGCATCCCTCACCCCGACTTCACGGCCGAGGAAACCACGTTGCCTGAAAACCTGGACACAGAAACTGGGGTGCACGTCAGTGTCTGCGCCCAGACCAGGCACATACCCATCGAATCCCTGTAAATTCCTAAGTGGGCTGAATATTGGGAGCATCTTTCTAACAAGAGGACTTTCCGGGACAAGAGCTGGTCACCATGGTTACAAGCCCGGATTTCCAGTCCTCCTCCCCACATCCTCCTGAGGGGAGCGAGGGGGCTGGAAATGGATTTCAGTGGGAGACCGCTGTTGTGCGACCCCGGCGTGCGCGGCCTCGCGGTGACACTTCGCTTAAGTCTGGGGAGAAGGAGGGAGGGGCAGCCTCAGTACCGCCGCCGGGCTCCGCGGGGTCCCGAGCGCAGACTCGTTCTCCTCGGTTCCCTACAGGCGGCGTCGTTCTGCCGTCTCCGGAATTTGGGGTTGTCGGTTGTTTCCTCACACACACCTCTGCACACCTCGACAGGAATAACGCAAAAGGGATGGCACAGTCTTCTCCCGGTGGTTCCGTCTGACTCAGCGCCGCTAATCTCCGCCTTCAGTCGGGCCTAAATAAATTCCACAGACACGGCTGACCCCACTCTCCCGCCACCTGCAAGATGGCCGCCTCAGCCCCGGACAAGATGGCCGCCGAGTCTCCGCCCCTGAGGTGGGTGTGGCCTGGAAGCTGGCAGCCAATGGACGCTCGCGTCTGTCCGCAGCCAATGAGAGGGGAGCGCGGGTAGGACCCTCTAGAGCCCTGGCCCCGCGCTCTGTTAACGACATGTCAGCCCGCGGGGCCCGGGGCCCCGCCTCGGATCAGGGGCCTGGGGTCCGCAGGAGATCGTGGGCTGAGCTGCTGGGTAGGTGGGCGCGGGCCCCAAGACTCCTCCCCCGAATCTTCTTCTGGCCATCCTCGTCCCCCTTCATCCTGATCCCGGAGCCCTGATCTCTCCACGCTCACCCGAGCTTCCCATTCTGGCAGCCCTCTGTCCATTCTGTCCTACGTGCGGTCACGAGGGGCGATTCCAGAAGGTAGAGACGTAAGATTGACCTCCCCCACCCCCCAGTAGCCTGGATGACAGTAATTGTTCAGCTCCGCTCAGCCCGAGTCGCCTTTGAAAGGATCAATCCCAAGAAAGTAGCTTTGGTACAATCCTAACCAGCTAAACTAAACTTTGCTCAGATTTCATCAGTTTTCCCCGTAAAGTCCTTTTTCTGTCCAGGCTCCCACGTGTCAGTTACTCCCTTCTCCTTGGTCCCTGCGTGGGTGACAGTTCCTGGGTCTTCCTGACCTGGGCTTTTGAAGGAGTGCCCCTCTGTTGGGTGTGTCTGATATGTCCTAGGATTAGATTAAGTTTGTGCGGTTTTTGGCAGGAGTCCCATGGACATAACGTTCCAGGGTGCATCACCTTCAGGGGTACAGCGTGTCACAGTGTTTCCTTGCCTGTTTTTAAGGAGTGCTGTAATTTTTGTGAAACTGATTTTCTTCCCTAGAGGGAAGGGTTGAGAGGCAGAAACTGAGACCCGAAGGGGAGCAGAAGGTGAGAGAGTCAGCCGTTCGCCTCCTGAGACGCCATCTAAACCTGAATGACCTCATTCTGGAGGTGAGAGGCAGTTGGCTTTGCCTTTGTAAGCACATTTGGGTTGCAGGTTTTTGAGCCTCTCAAAGGCATCACCTTTATGAAGAGACACCTGGCAAGACTCGTGAGTATCTGGGAGGAGCATTTATCTATTTGGAGGTAGAATAGTCCAGGGAGGAGTCTGGTAATTCTCAAAGGTTTTAGTAAGTTTCACCTTAAAATTTTTTTCACCTCAGATTATTTGGGAATCGAACAGTAGGCAAGCACTGTGTACACTTTGGTTGTCTTCAGGACATGGCTTGAATTTTGAAGTGGAGCTCTTGGTGTTTGGTTTCTAGGTGGAAGGTCCTCCCTGTGACCAGCTGTGTCTCCGCCAGTTGATTGATTGTGATGGTCCTGAGGCCCACACTAAGCTTTCCAGTTCATTGATAGGTGAGTTATAGATTTGTTTTCCGAATATATTGCGTTATGGCAGAGCTGTTCGTAAAGTGACGATGTGCTTCTAACAGGCAGATGTGTTTAAATTCCCCCAAGTAATGGTTTTTTACTTATACTTGTGGTCACCAACAACAAGTTTCTGTGGCTTGCTTGGGGCTTGTTTTGAGGCTCTTGTTTAAAAACAGTGACTGTGCATCGGGCTCAGAACAGTAGGAACCTAAGTGACCCCTGGGAAGATGGGACAGAAATATGGTCCTCGTTTCTGGAAGTGGCAGGAACAGGCCGTGCTGCGTAGGGAAGAGCAGAAGGCAGCTGGAGATGAAGGCTGCCCCGGGCCACTGCTGGGAAGCCAGTGTTGCAGGCAAGCAAGTCCCACAGATTTTTTTCATTTCCTTGTGCATAAAAATGTTACATTTACATGGCACAGTAATCTACTAAGTGTGCAACAGCATTATGTCTAAAAGAACAGTGTGCATACCTGAATTAGAAAATGCTCTATTGCTAAAATTTTAAAAAGACTTTATTGCTAAAAATGTTAACCATCGTCTAAACCCTCAGAGAGCCATAATCTCTGTTACTGGTAAGAGGGTCTCCCTCACTGTTGAGGCTGCTGACTGATCAGGGTAGAAGTTGCTGAAGGCTGGAGTGGTTGTGGCCATTTCTTAAGACAAGATAACAGTGAAGTCTGCTGTGTCTTCCTTTCGCAGATCCTCTCTCTGTGGCCTGCAGTGCTGGGTAATAACATTTTACCCACTCAAAGATTGACTCAAAGTTGGAGTCAGTCTTTTTAAACCCTGCTGCTGCTTTATCAGCTAAGTTTCTGTAATAATCTAAATCTTTTGTTGTCATCTGAGCAGCTGCTTGACATATTCTCAAGGACTATATTCAATCTTAAGAAACCACTTTCTTGGCTCAGACATAAGAAGCAGCTCCTCATCCTTCAAACTTTATCACGAGGTTGCAGTAAATCAGTCACATCTTCAGGCTCCACTTCTTCTTTTTTCAATTTCTGTAATTTATTACAGACCCAGCACAGCCAAAAATTAAATTGAAAGAGAATCCATCTGCCAAGCGCCCTGTTTGTGTCACCCATAATGTCCAAATGTGTGTGTATGTGTATGCAGCCCTAGGCTTCAGGGGCCGCAGACCATCGTGAGATGCTTCAATCAGACTGAAATTGCCTTACTTTTATATGTTGTGTCCCCCAGGTCTCTTCTCCCCTTCAAAAGGCAGTTTTCTGTAGTGCTAGAGCTTAAGAGAAAGCATTTAACCAGTCTCCTTCAGTAGATTTTGTTGGGTATCTCCATATTTGTTCTGTCTTTAAGGCTCTGCTTTGGGGGATCAAGCCATACAGCTGGGCATTCCAGTGGCTGTCCTGTCCAGCCAGGTGGTGGCATCTGGCTTCATGCGGATCTGTGAGGCAGACACGAGGCCCCCTCCCAAGGTGCTGCTGACACCAGAGCAGAGGGTAAGATACAGCGCGAGTGAGGGGACTGTGCTCGTTGCTGTTCGGCTGTCTGGGAAAACTGGACGTTTAATATGCTTTCTTAGAAAGGATTTAATTTATTTTCAGAAGAAATTGTCGTCCTTGTTGGAGATCGCTCAGAACTTATTAGCACAGAGCATGTTTTCCCGTCTCTACTTCTGTCAAGAATTATGGAAAGCACAGGTAAAGTTGAGATGGTAACTCTGATTCCAGGATTTTCAAGCAGTATCTTGTTCATTTTGGTGGAGCCAATAGAATCCCCAGGTTCTGTTAGGAATTTCCAGCAAGCGTCTTGTTAATCACAGAGACTGGAGTGGAAAGCTTTCAGCAAGTGTCTCTGAATGGGGAAGAAGGACCCTCAATTACCGTATTTATCAGTATTCTCCCATCATTAGTCATATTTATTAGAATAGGCTGTACACAGAAACATCATGTTATGCCTTCTTAGGTGTACTATGATGAATAATTTCCCAGGGTAGTAAACTAGAAAAATGTAATTTAAAGTTATTCTTATTTTTATTGGCCACACCATGCAGCTTGTGGGATCTTAATTCCTGGAGCAAGGATTGAACCCAGGCCAAGATTGTGACAGGGCCGAGTCCTAACCATTGGATCACCAGGGAATTCCCTTATCTGTTGTTTTCTGAAAAGTTATAAATTCAGTAGGCCTACAGGTTTTTAAACAGATGTTTTTACTGGAGTGTAGTTGACTGACAGGGCTTCCCAGGTGGTGCAGTGGTAAAGAATCCACTGCCAATGTAAGAGACACAGGTTCCATCCTTGGGTTGAGAAGAACCCCTGAAGAAGGAAATGGTAACCCACTCCAGTACTCTTGCCTGGGAAATCCCATGGACAGAGGAGCTTGGCGGGCTACAGTCCATGGGGTCGGAAAGAGTCAGAGACAACTGAGCAACAGAATGCACACAGTTGATTTATAGTTGAAAGTTATCGCTTAGTTACTAAACGGGGTCAGTTATGTAGCAAAGAAGAAACCCAAGAGTGGTGATGCACTCATGGTTTTTTCCCCACTTTTATCCAGCGTTTGTCTAGAGTTCAGGTGATTGTCAGGCTTTACTATGGTCCCAGCACCTGCTGATAATGAGCTGAATGCATGAGGGTTGTGATGGTCCGGGTGTTTGCAGGCAGCAGAGAAGAGTGGGCAGGGTGTCTGATTGGGTGGTTAGAAAAGGCTTCCAGGAAGAAGCTCATCGGGGGTGGTGCCTGAGTCAGAATTCCTGGGTGAAGAGAAGGGTGGAATGGGTGTGGGAGCCCGAGTCAGACTGGGGCACCATGTCCGAGGGGTGGGGCGTGTCAGGGCTGCAACCGGAGGGCCTTTGTCCTGAAAGTGGAGAGAAACCACTGAAGGGCCCTAGAAAGAAGAAATTGGCGTGACCAGCTACACTGTGGGGTCTTGTGTTGGCCACCCTGGAGAAAGGCCTGGAGGTGAGTTAAGCTGGAGCCTGGGCCTGAACGTGGGATCATGGTGGGGATGGGGGTTCAGATGGTCACGTGAGTGTTGGAGGCTTGGTTTTCAGGAAAGCACATCTTTAGGCATATGAGTTGAATGTCTTAGAAGAAAAGGTGTGGGTGAAGGACTCATAGTTCTGTCACTTTCTTCAGAATTCTTTGCTGCTTGAAGCTGTGTGGCGTCTTCATGTTCAAAATGTTGTAAGCATCCCAGAGCTGCTGGAAAGGTAAACCAGTGATTATTTAGCATTGAAATAAGCTAAAACGAAATCTTTATGTAACATAAAGTTAAGTTAATATTACATGATTTACTTTTTGTAATTTAGTCTAATATGACTCAGGTATATGTGAAACCAAAAATCACCCAGAGAAGCAGTTGCTTTATTATTTAAAGAGAACGTTGTTATAGTTGAAATCTTCATCATGCAGAGACTTGGTAATTTTTTTTTATGAGATACATAATGTGATAACATATTTTTTTCAGGTAAATATGACTGGTAAAATGTGTGCAACTGTTACCTCCCAAAATGCCACCAAGAGTCAGAAAGGGGGTTTTACAAAGGAACAACCCTATATAGTTAGGAGAAACAAGGGGAGGAGGGGCTGAAGGAGAGGTGGTCCAGGCGGAGCCAGGTGGACGGGCTTCACATCTGAGAAGCGTCAGGAGCCTTACTGGGTGGCCGGCCCTGCTCAAGGCAGCCTTCTGGCCAACAGAAGGCGGGAGGTTTAGGTGTTTGTCCTCTGGTCAGAAGAAACGCAGAGTGTCTAGTCTGGGGGACTGTCAGGCACGGTGGTAAATGCCATATTGAATCCAGTGGTTCCATGATGTGTGGGTCGCATCCAGAAGTTATGCAAGTTTGGTTAGTTTGACTACATGAAAACCATTATCTGCTAGCACACACACCTAATGTCAGAGTTCCAAATATATGAAGCAAAACATTACAGTAGTGAAGGGAGAGATGGACTTTGAACCGTACTAATTGAAGCCTTCAGTAATGGGTCGATCCCAGTGGTCAGACTGGTGATGACCAGCCAACGTATCTGACACCTGCAGCATGTCCCACCCAGTGGTAGCAACACACTGCCTCTCAAGTGTGGAACCGTCTGCAGGAGGGGGCCACATGGGTCAGGCCCTAGAGAGAGTGGGAATAAGTTTAAAAGGGTGAAACCCATACAAGCATCTTCTCAAATCACAGAGGAGCTGAAAAGAATCCACAGAAGACAATTTGGGAAATCCACAGTGTTTGGGAAGTAGGCCACACGCTCTTAAATAATCAGTGGATTGGCAAAAAAAATCACAAGGGAAACTAGAAAATAGCGTAACAAAGAAAATGGGAATAACATACGAACATATATTGGGTGCTACTGAAGTAGGGCTTAGAGGGAAATTTATAGCTGCAAAAGCCTATATTAGAAGAATGATCTGAAGTCAGTGACTTAAAGTTTGGCCTTAAGAAACTAGAGAGAGGAAAGCAAACCAAACCCAGAGCAAGAAGGAGGAAGGAAATAATAACCATTAGAGCAGAAATCTATGAAATGAGACACATAATAGAGAGAATCAATGAAGATGTCTTTGAAAATGTTAGCAAAATTGATAAGCCTTTAGCTAGAAAAGAAGACACAGCCAGCCAAAATCAAGATGAAAGGGGGGTTATTACTGCTGACCGTACAGAAAATTAAAAGCGCTGTAAGATAATACTGTGAGCAGTGTTATGCCAATAAATTAGAAAACAGATGAAATGGATGAATTTCCAGAATGATACAAAAGATTGCACTGAATAGACCTGTAACAGGAGAGGAAACCAAGTCACTATTAAATGATACAGAGGCTTCCCACAAGGACACCCTCAGGTCCTGGCTCCTCTTGAGAATTCTGCCAAGCATTTAAAGAGGAAATGCAGTGTTCCTCATAAATTCTTCCAGAAAATAAAGACGATGGAATACTCCCCACCTTACTGCATGAGGCCAGTAGTACCCTGACAGGAAAGCTGGCCAGAGAGACCACAGGACAAGAAACTACCAACCAGCGTCTCTAATGAATATAGATGCAGAAACTCAGCAAAATATTTACAGACTGGATCCAGCAACCAAAAAGGGTCTAAACACATGATAATGGAGATTTATCCCCAAAATGCAAGGTTGGTTTAACATCTGAGTGTTAATTAACATACATATTAATAGCATAGAGGACAAGAGTGATCATCTTAATAGAAGCAGAAAGCAGTTGACAAAATCGGATACTATTTCATGATAAACACTCAGCAAGCTGGGAATAGAGGGAACGTGTCAACCTGATAAAGGTCATCTGAGAAAAACCCACAGTTCACATCATACTGAGACTGCAGACTGTATGATCAGGAACATTCTTAACATTTCTGTTCAGTATCACCAGACTTCCTGGCCAGGGAACTAGGCAAAGGGGATAAAAAGGCGTCCAGATTGGAATGGAAGAACTGGAACTGTCTGCAGATGACATCATCTTGCATATAGAAAATCCTCAGAAATCCACACCAAAAGTTCTGGAGTGAATAAATGAATTCTGTGTGGTCGCAGGGTACCAGACCTATACACAAGCACACTTTTGTTTTTATACGATAACAACACACAGCCTGAAGGTGAAACTAAGAAATCATTTAATAGTGCATCGAAAAGGAAAAGTTAAAGAACTTGGCTAGTGCACTGAAAGCTATAAACATGCTAAAAGAAGCTAAGACCTAAATAGATGCTCCAGGCTCCTGGATCAGACATTCTTATCAAGATGGCACTGCTCACCAACACAACCTGTGCACCCAGTACGTGTCCTTCAGGTCTCAGCTGCTTTGCTCACAGACTTTGACAAGCTTGTCCCAGTGCTGATATGGAAATGCAAGGGAGCCTGAATTGCCAAAAATTGTTCAGAAAGAGGGGAAAACCTGAAGGAGTCTCACCTACTCTATTGATTGTTTGAGTTCTTGCTTGCTTCCCTGCCATGCGGCCTGTGGGATTCCCCAACCAGGGGTCGAACCCATGCCCCCTGCAAGTAGAAGCACATAATCCTAGCTACTGGACTACCAGGGAAGTTCCCACACATCCTGTTTCCAGAACTTTTAGTACAAAAGAGTCATTATCAAGATAGCGGGGTCCTGGCATAACAGTTGACATACAGAAAAACAGGATTGAGTGTCCAGATGTTAACTCATACATTTATGGTCAGTTGTTTTTGACAGCGGTTCCAAGACCATTTAATGGGGGGAAAATGGTCTTTTCAGGAGTGGGGCTCGGACCACTGGATATCTACATGTAGAAGGATGGAGTTGAACCCCTACCTCCAGTACAGATGGCAGTTAACTCTGTGCATCTGAGACCTGAACTTAAGGGGTAAAACCATAACCCTCCTGGAAGAAGATCTGAGGGTAAATCTTCATGAGCTTGGACCAGGCAGGGGTTTCTCGGATGTGACACCTGAAGTTCATGCGACTATCAGGACAATGAAAAGAGTACACAGGAAACTGTTTACAAGTCAGATAATCACTCTAGTCCAACAATAAGAGGAATAATCCAGTTAAAAAGCAGATAAAGGATTTCAATACTCTAAAGAAGATCTTTCAGGGAGTTCCCTGGTGGTCCAGTGGCTAAGACGCTGCACTCAGGCAGGGGGCCCAGGTTCAGTCCCTGTCAGAGAACTAGATTCAATATGCCACAACTAAGAGTTTGCAGGCTACAACTAAGACCTACTACAGCCAAATAAATAAAAATAAATTTTAAAAAGATCCACCAATAGCCAAACACGTGAAAAGATGCTCACCATCATTAGTCACCATGGAAATACAAACCCGGCAAGTGAGAGTTGCCCACCCACTGCGATGCCCCCGAACCAGCATTGCTCTGCCAGATACTCCCCTGTTGGTCTAGAGCCAAGCCCATTATTACTACTCTCATTACTGTTATTAAGATTTTTCTTTTCCCCCAACAATAGTAAGCCACTCCAAGTAACTACACTATGTGGGAAAAGTGATGATTTTTACTTGGCTGGCCCCACAGTGGTGGGGGCAGGAGGCTGAGCAGTGCTGGCTTGCTGCCTGTGGCCTCAGCTCCCTGGTGGAGTGAGTGTGACAGACAACGGGATGCTGTGCTTGTGCCCTCAGCCGCGCTGACACCCAGGCCGTGGTGGTCTGGCTCTGCAAGGACCTGGGCCTGCTGTGTGAGCAGATAGAGGTGCCCTGTCAGCACGCTGAGGTCGCCAGGGCTGTGCTTGCCGGTGAGTGCATGGCGCGGGCGGGTGCTTCCTGCGGCGATGGTCAGGGAAGCACAGCGGGCTGCACTTGGGGTGTGGAGAGCCGGCAGAAGTCAGCGCCAGGCACACCTGTCCTCAAGGGTGTGCGCCAGCAGCCTCTTGGCCTGATGGGTGGGCCAGCTGCTATATTGAGGACGGGCACGTGGTGGCCTTCTGAGCACAGAGGCAGGGGCTCCGTGGATGACCTGTCCTGCCTCCCAGGCCCCGAGCGGGCGGGAGAGGGCAGACAGTCGGCTCCTAGTACCTGCGCAGTATCCATGCCTCTGCGAGGCCCAGCTCCAACTGGTGATTTTAGAAAGTGCCCCGGAGAAGCAGAGAGGAAACTGGGCAGGAACCTGAGGTGCTCTGAATGTGGCGACCCTGGGTGAGCAAGGCCGCCTGCTGTGGCCCTTCACTCAGACACCCGGCCCCTGCGGCGCTCGGGTCAGCAGGCCTGCTGTCCCCCATCCTCCCCGAGGAGTGCGGCCCATGAGTAAATGGAAGCCTGGACGAGAGGGTTCCCTGTGGGGCTTGTTCAGTCTCCTTTGCGGAAGGGGCATTCCTTCTTCCTAAAACTGTCCTGCGATGTGAGTTATCCTGCAGTCTGCTCCCATATGAAGCTTAAACTGTTTAATTTCAGTCCCTTGATGGTAACCTTGTCAGAAGCTCTGAGTCCATCTCCTGCCCTTCTCCCCACAGTTTAACACTTTCAGGCCCTAAAAGCGTCCTAGTCTGGTTTGTGTAGGAGGGAAAGGACACATGAAACCCTCTTGAAATTTATTCAAGTGAGAACATCCTTCCATAAACCTGACCGGCTATGTCTCCCTTTCTGTGCAGTGGGCTTAGAGAAGACTTGGCTGGGTCTGGTGGATGCGGTTGGTGGACCCCCCATGCCCAGAGCCAGCGTTCCAGCTTCGTGCAGATCCTGCCCTCCCAGACTCTCTGAAGCTGGTGGTCTGTCCAGGGATCACAGTGCACAAAAACACTTTGCTTTTGTGCTTTTCAGATCTTGTGCAAATATTTGTTTTGAGAGGATTCCAGAAAAGCGAGGGTTTGAGGGGAGACGGGGCACCAGCGCAGATGGCCCAGGTGGGTGCCATGCGAGTGGAGCTGGACTCTGGGCAGCGGGCACAGGATGAGGGGCTTGGGTGTGCAGCCCCATATGGGGGTGCTCCCTGAGTCCAGCTGCGAGGGCGTGGGCCTGGGCAGTGGTTTCTCCCCCATGTCGCTGGTTTCTGAAGCTCCCAGACTCTGGGCCAGTGCTTGGGAACGGGGAGGGGTGTCCTGGGCAGACCCCCCGAGGGGGTCTGGAGACTGGATCTGGGATGATGGCAGGCTTGCTTGCACACAGCTGACTGCAGTGTTCTGTCCCCACAGATCGCTGCTGCTGTTCTTGAGCGGATACTGGCCTGTGAGTGGCCCTGTGGGCCCAGCTGGTTGGGGTTCCCGTAGCTCCTGCCTTTCCAGCTCAGTCATGCCGTCCAGAGGCCCTTTGATGGCTGTGATGGGGTACAAACTGACCAACTCACTGCAGTCTCCTCTGGAGACCAGCTTTGCTGGCTTCACATCTGGTCTCCAGAGCAGTGGTGGTAACAGCTAGATGGTTTGTTAGGAAAGCACTCTCCTATCTGTGTATTCGGGTGGATTTTCAAGGCTTGAGTCTGGTGCCACCGAGACGCATGGGAGCTTGAAGGGATTGTGGGTTGGAGGTCCATGACCTGACTTGCCCAGAAGCACTTGGTCAAGGCTGTTTCTGACAGATGTGATGATATGATGCTGATGTCTCTTTTCTGCCTCAGCCACTCTTGAAGCCATGGCAGCTGGCCTACAGGAGGGGTCCCCAGCATACAAGGCAGGGAGCTGCTGGTAAGTTCCTGGGGTGGGCCTGCAGGCTGAGCGTCCCAGCTGTGCTCTCCCTCCTGAAAGCTCCGTGATCCTTTGCCATTGTGGTGACAGCTCAAAGTGCTAGGAACCGTCTGAAGATGGGGCCCTTCCTGTGAGAACTGTGCCCCTCCGGGTGTGAGGAGGGGGCAGGCCTGGGTCCTCAGGGTCCAAGCCAGGGTGGCCTTGCCCTGCCATGCTGGCCCAGCAGGACCTGTATATGCTTCTGTGGGGGCGTGCCCCATGCTCTTGGGGACCGAACCTGTTTCAGGGGATGGTGGACTGAGGCCACCTGGACTGTGGCTCTTCCCTGGGAGGCTTCTGTGCTTTGTTCGTCCTTCCCCTTCTTAATTACCTTGCTCCTGGCTCCTGTTCCCCGCTATGACATCAGGAGTCCTGAGCCTGCTGTGTGGTTCAGCGCTTAGTAAGCAGCTACAGCACACAGCTGTGTTGTATGTGTGTGCGTGTTCATCGTGTGCTGACTCTGCGATCACAGCCTCCCAGGTTCAATCAGTGAACTCAGAGGCCCCGCCCTGTCTGGGTGCCTTCCGCCCTGTCTCCCACCCAGAGCCTGCTCACTGCATGCGGGATGCAGGCAGGTCACATGGCATCTGGGACCCTGGGTTCTCTCCCCTAAGGGGCGCCCCACTGTCAGGCCCAGCCCCCGTCCCTCCTCACCTGTCAGTGACTCTGTGCACCCTCATCTTGCCTTCCCTCTCATGTCGGGATGGCGTCCTTGGCTTGAGGAACGTGGGTGTGGTTGAGAGCTTTGTGGTCTAGGGCGGAGCTGTGGTTCCTGTGGCCTGTGAAACCTGCCGGGAGGAGTGGCCCTCCACGCCCCCTGTCTGACCTGCTTGCTTCTCTCTGTGACAGTGACTGTTACCTTTCATCCGGTCCTGTAGAGTGATGCCCCCCTAGATCCCATTTCCACCTGCAGCATGGAAGCCAGGCTGCAGGCCTGCTAGGGAAGTGTGGCAGGGTGTGGGCAAGGCCAGCCCGTATGCCCGAGCCAGGGGTCTGGAGTGGGGGCCCTGCAGGTCTCCGCTGCTTTTCGGATGAGCCAGGCAATGGGAACCTAGAGGGTCCCTTCCCTGAGTGCCTCTGCTGTGTCTACAGGTTTGGTGTGTTCAGTGGACCCATGTGCCAGAGTATACTCTCAGCAGAGACTCTGAAGAGGTGGTTCTGTCATACTCTGACCCAGATCCTCACCCACAAGCCTGTGCTAAAAGGTGGGTCCAAGAGCCCTGGTGCTCCCCTTGACGGGAACTCAGACTGTGGGTGTTAACACTGGAAGGACAGTCTTCTGTCATTAAACATCTTGTCTGAGAGTAACACTTTCCCATAAAGAAAGTTTGAATTGAAGTGTCACCCATTGCCACAGTAGAATGGCAATGGGTGAAGGCCTTCTTGTCTTTTCTAGGTAGGTTTTGTGTTTGTTTTTTTTTTTTAATATTTATTTGGCTGAGCTGGGTCTTAGTTGCAGCATGCAGAATCTTAATTGTGGCATGTGGGATCTAGTTCCCTGACCAGGGATCAAACCCAGGTCCCCTGCATTGGGAGCCAAGAGTCTTAGCTGCTGGACCACCAGGGAAGTCTAGGTAGGTTTTTAAAACAGTGCTCATACTGTGAATTCCAGGGTTCTGTCTCAGTGGCTCAGGTCAGCATTTCCTATGGGTACATGGCTTCTTGAAAGGTGTCCAGCACCCAAGCCTTCTCCAGGTCTGCATGGCTCCCAACATGCCTGCCCTTGGGGCACAGGAAACTCCTAAGAGGCCGCTGCTCCAGCAGAGGGCCTGGACCTGCTGACCTGTGCTTTTCCACCTGCCATCCTTTCCACAGCGTCCTCACTGCTTGTTCACAGTGAAAGTTTGAAAGCCAAATAATTAAAATGTAACTGAAGGGTTGGAGGATATTTAGTAGATATGTATGATAAAGAATATGACATAAAAAATGGTTGACAAATGAAACAGTGAAGTTCACATACACTTGGAAAAGTGCAAATTAAAGCACGGTGGTTGATTGACATTGAACCAATGAACATTGATGATTGCTGATCTGTCATTCTGTGTGTTTCCTCCTGAATGAAGTTTCCGATGCCGTTCAGATGCAGAGAGAGTGGAGCTTTGCAAGGACCCCCGCTCTGCTCAGTGGCCTGTACCGCAGGGTGAGTGCATGGGGTGGGGTCCTGGGAGACACCACAGCCACAGCTGTCCCCGGCTGGATGACCATCTAGGTCCAAGACTGAACTTGTTACTAGGGCAGAGCACCATAGCCTCAGAGGAGAACTCCCTCTAGCTGGTGCTGGCCGCGGGGGTCAGCATGAGCAGGTGTTTTGAGTCCAGGTTGTGTCTGACATAGAGTGGGAGAGGTGAAGGTCCAGCTTTGACTCTCTGCCTCCAGCTCTTTGTGATCCTGAGCCCAGAGGAGCTGGTGGGCCACTTACAAGACGTTCTGGAGACGCAGGAGGTAAACTGGAGGCACGTGCTGTCCTGTGTGTCCACGCTGGTCATCTGCCTCCCGGATGCACAGCAGCTGGTTAATGGTGCGTCGGGCGGGAATTGTGTCCTTTTCCGGGTGTGTGTGTGTTGGCGCGTAGGGAGGGAGCTGTGTTCTGTTCTCAGTGTGTGTGTGTGTGTGTGTGTGATTTATGGACCAGTGTCTGTGGGTGAGCCTGTCATGGAATTACTGTATCCAGCTAAGTGAAAACGAAGCCCTTCACGCCTGCTCAGCAGGTGATCATCCAGCTGGGGACAGCTGTGGCTGTGGTGTCTCCCAGCACCCCACCCTGCTCAGCTGTCTGCCCGCTGCCGTCTGCCCTCGTACCCACTGCCAGGCTGCGTGTGGGCTGCCGCCTATGCTTGGGGATCGGTGTGGGGCAGGCGGACGGTCCTGCCCACACCCCTGGCTCGTCCACAGCCGTACTGGTGTTCTTACCTAGGTTGGGTGACCCGTCTGCTGACACGTGCGTTCGAGAGCTGGGACTTGGACAGCATGGTCTTGGCGTTCCTAGTCGTGCGGCAGGCTGCGCTAGAGGGCCCAGCTGTCTTCCCGTCCTACGCTACCTGGTTTCAGGTGAGCTGCCTGCACTCCTGCCCGGCCCCCGGGCTCCAGCATGGCCCACGCTTGCAGCTGTGGTTGACTCTGCTGAGACTGCATGGTTTCCCACCTCCTTATGAGTGCAGTCTGGTAGGACGGCGAAAACCAACACGGCTCCTTTTGTGCACACTGGGCTGCTCTGTGGTGGTTCTCACGTCCATGGGGATGGGGTGGGGGGTGCCCGTCCCTCTGCTCTACTTCCCACCAGGTGCTGGTGTTTGCTGCTCCTCCCAGACTGCTGAGCCCATCTGGGTGCGTGTGGACCTGGGATTACAAGGCCTATTCTTCGTAGAAGCTTGGGTGGCAGAGTTGTTGCCTCTGTGCCCGGCTTGCCTGTCGGGTTGGTGGGCGTGGTTCGTTTTTTCACTGAATGAAGCTCCCTCCTGCCCCGTGCGTCCTCCAGCTCCACACAGCGGACCAGGGGCTCCTGCTTGTGGCTCCCCAGCTGTGTCCACTATCCTGGCACTGAGGATCCACCTGGGGCCCACGCAGTGCTCTGATGGCAGCCCCAGTGGTGTCGACTGTGTCCTGCATGCTCACTCTGGTGACTGTATGTCTGCTGTCTGTCTGACCAGCCTTTTTCAGAAGAACTAGGGTTGTGATTTGGAGGAGGAGCTGCCGCAGGCCTTGCAATATGGCGGGCGGGCGGGCCTCACGTGGGGTGGGTGCTGCTCTTTGCTGGCTCATCCAGACTGCTCAGGGCCGACCCTTCAGAACCTCCCTCCCCCAGGCGCCCCTAGGCGCCCCCAGTTCTCTAAGAGTCTGCTTCACTTTCCTGCTGTGACCTGGGGCTTCGCCGAAGGCCCACCTGCTATGGCTACCTCCCCTGCAGGGCTGTCGTCCACTCAGCTGAGCATGCGGTTAGAGTGGAATGAGTGTGTCTTCGAGGACAGGGCTCTCATGGGCATTTGACAAATCCTGTCTCTAAGGTTCATAGGAAGGCACCGTATTTACCATTTTCTACCGGAATGTATTCTTTATAAATTTAAAAATTTTTTTATTTATTTTTGGCTGCACTGAGTCTTCCTTGCTGCACAGGTTGCAGCAAGCCCTAGTTGCAGCAAGCTGGGGCTACTCTCTAGTTGTGAGAGTAGAACAAACACCTGCACCTGGTGGGAAGCAGAGCAGAGAGAAGGGCACCGCCCCCCATCCCCATGGACGTGAGAACCACCACAGAGCAGCCCAGTGTGCACAGGAGCAGCCGTGTTGGTTTTCGCCGTCCTGCCAGACTGCACTTGTGAAGAGGTGGGAGGCCACGCGGCCTGGGCAGAGTCAGCCCAGGCTTCTCATTGCAGTGGCTTGTGTTGTGGAGCATGGGCTCTGAGTGGGGGCTCAGTAGTTGTGGTGCATGGACTTACTTGCTCCTCCGTATGTGGAATCTTCCTGAACCAGGGATGGAACCCATGTCCCCTGTATTTGCAGGCAAATTCTTAACCACTGGGCCACCAGGGAAGTCCTACGGGACTGTATTTTTTACTTTTTAAATTCTCAGTCCGTCTGTTTAGCTAGGGCACAGTCATGGCATCCTGGAGACAAACAAGCTAAAATGACTTTGCTTCCCTCTTCCTGCTGTTGCTGAGGCCGGGACGTAGCCATGGCCACTGCATGGCAGGTCCTCCTGTCGCCCCCACCTCATTCCCGGGCTCCTCCCCAGGCTACTTTCGGCAGCGCTAGGGGCATCCACAGCTGCAGCAAGAAGGCGCTGGTCTTCCTCTTCAAGTTCCTGTCCGACCTTGTACCCTTCGAGGTCCCCCGGTACCTGCAGGTGAGAGGCCAGCAGGACCTTCTGCTCAGTCCCCGGTCCTGGGGTTCCCCCAGGACACTGCAGCAGGGAACAGTCACAAGATGGGGATGCTACCCTGGGGTGTCAGGGTGTACCCGACGGAGGCAGGTTTCTTCTGGTAAATGCCCAGAAACCAGCGTGTGTGGTCCTGGGAGCTGATACTTGAGCAGGACTGTCTGCATGCCCACACACCACAGACAGTGAGGCAGGCAAGCGTCCTGGGCCCTGTGCTTGGTGTTCAAAATGATCTGTATACTGACAAAGAAGCTGGGGGAATACGCCCCCGAGGCCATGACTGTTATTACTGGGGTGTAAGACTGGGTGCTCAGTTCATGTTGTCACCAAAAGCATCCTGCTGTGCACTTGCTTTTGTGATAGGATGACTATCCCCAGCACTCGCTTTCATGGGTAAGACACTTGGAAAATGAACATCATCATCCTATTTAATTAAGAAATGTGTATTTCATTTTAAAGAGTACACATGAGGTAACGCACATAGAGGGAGTGAGCACAGGCCCTCCTGAGTCCTGTCCCCCGGCCCCTCACTGCCTCCCTCCCATGTGGGGCCTGGGAGCCAGCTCTGTGACAGAACCCTTCCTGCCCTCGGCTGGCCCAGGGCCCTGTCTGCCCCATGTCCTCTGTGGTCTGTGGCTGATCCTGGGACTCTTCTGTGGTCAGTGTGAGTGACTGCCCCAGAAAGTCGGGGCAGCTAAGGAGCTGATGGACGCCCCCACCCTCTGCCCACAGGTACACATTCTCCACCCACCCCTGGTCCCCGGCAAGTATCGCACCCTCCTCACCGATTATGTGGCGCTGGCCAAGACGCGCCTGGCCGACCTCAAAGTGAGTCCCAGCTCCTCCTCTCTGTCCGTGGAGCCCAGTGCCCCTGGGGTTCCTCACCGACACCCACCTCTCTGCAGGTTTCTATAGAAAACATGGGGCTCTATGAGGACCTGTCTTCTGCTGGAGATGTCACTCAGGTAATGTGCCCATGCTCGTTGCGTGGCCTCCTTCCTGGACTCTGCGCCTCTGCCGTCGGGGCACCTGCACGTGTGGCGGCCAGGAGAGCCGTCCTCTGGTGTCTGTCCACAGCAGCAGCAGGGGCCCCACGGTCAGTAACGTTTCTTCTTGGGGTCCCCTTCACGTGGTTTCATGGATAAAGTGGTCTGTAAATCAGCTGGGGAAGGGCAGGGTTCTGCTTTTCTTGGAATTCTAGAAAAAAGTGTTAACTGTTTGTGTAGACACATGTCAGGTGGGGATATGGGCTGTGTGTGCTTTCCTAAGATACTCTGACCTCAAAGTTGTGAGTCTATGAAGAACTTTTGGAGGTTCTGCTGGACTGTCAGATTAAAGCTTTAAAATATGTAAAGCAGTTTTCCATTTAAGATTTATTGTTGTTTACAAGTTGCCATTTCATAAATGTTTTTAAATGTCAAAAATCAGGTCTCTGCATCTTCCCACCTGAAAATTTTGCATTGGGATCTTTGTTGCTAGCAGAAAGAGGGTGGAGGGACAGACCCATGGGGGCTGGCAGGACAGTTCTCACACATGGTGAGCTCACTGAGGCTGGGGGCAGCAGTTGATCCCTCCTAGCAGTTTGCTGGCACAGGGGCTCGGCCACGTGCCCTGCTCTCTCGTGCCTCTCACCTGACCACAAAACCATGGCCCTGCTCTGCTCCTGCCTTTTCTTTAAGTCTTCTGTTCATTTCTGTCCAGCCCCAGAGCCAAGCATCCCAGGATGTCGAGAAGGCACTCACGGTGTTTGAACACACAGGGAAGGTTCCCGTCGCCATCCTAGAGGCCAGGTAGGGTCACACACTGGGAGGGCTATTGGGCAGGCCCCAGCAAAGGTCTGTGGCCATGATGGGTGGGACCTTTAGGAAAGCTGTTCAGAGGGATCAGAACAGGCCCTCCCTTAAGCCACAATGATTTTTCTTGTTCATGCTTCAGCTGTGACCGTGTGAGGCCAGTGCAGGGAGTTGAATAGCAAAATTTTGTAGAATTTGCTGTGACCCCAAAGTATAAATTCTGGCTGCTCCCAGTGTGGGGTAGCTTTCTTAAGGCTTTGCCCCTGAGGGATGTGCATGGCCTCCAGCTCCCACAGTCAGCCTCCTGATCATGGATGAGCCCAGATTCCAAAATGCCCTGACTCTCCAGGCACAGGTAGTCACCAGCACAGAGTTCTATTTGTGCAAAGGGCTCCCAAACCAGTGAGAAAGAAGACTTGAACACGTGATGCTGACCTTCAGGGACGGCCCCAGATGTGGATGGTCACTGCCCTGCTGCAGGTCCTCTGCCAGGGGCCTCCCCTGAGCCTGCCCTTCTCTGTTGCAGCATATTCCGGAGGTCCTATTACCTGTCCCACTTCCTTCCTGCGCTGCTCACACCACGAGTGGTCAGTACACGTCCCTGTGACCCTGGGGCCGGGTTGGCAGAGACTGAGGTTCCTCTCGGCATCTCACAGAGTCTGTCTTTCCTCATAGCTCCCGAGAGCCCCTGATTCCCGCGAGGCCCTTATTGAGTCCCTGAGGAGGTACGTGTGGCCAGTGCGGCTGGGGGCTAGCAGCACAGAGACCTGTGTGGTGTCACGTATATGCTCGATTTATCTATAAAGTTGCCTTAAAATTAGTTACTTAAAATGTTAAAAAGAAAATTTCTTTGATTCTGAATATCACAACTTCACAAATACCATATGATGTCCCTTGTATGTAGAATCTAAAACATGGCACAAATGAAACAGAAACAGGCTCACAGACATAGAGAACAGACTTGTTTCTGGGAGGGGAGCAAGGTGTAGAAGGGGAGGCATGGACTGGAAATTTGGGATCTGCAGATGTACACTATTACATATAGGATGGATAAATAGCAAGATCCTACTGCATAGCACAGGTAGCTATTCAACATCCTGTGATAAATCAGAATAGAGAAGAATATGAAAAAGAATGTAGATATATATAACTGGGTCATGTTGCTGTACAGCAGAAATTAACACAACGTTGTAATTCAACTATATATCAAAATTAAAAAAAAAAAAGACTTAAGAATCAGATATTTCTATGAAGTTTAAGACAGATAGCCATGCTCCACCCATCCTGCCACTTCACTTTCTTTCTGGAAGCAAGCATTTTCAACTCTTACCTGATTTTTTTATATTTTGCCCCAAATCTCCTAATAATTTTATTTCTGTGCTTAACCACTTTTTCTGTTTTAGTTTTCTGTCCTGCACCAACAAACATAGCTATCCTTCCTGTAATAGTTTTTAAAACCTTAGTATTTAATGCTTGTCTTTAAGGCTATCCAGACACTGTTCAGAGTTGTTCCTTTTGTTTTCTCTGGAGTTCATAATCATCTTTGTTTTATCTTAGTTTTCCTTGTATATATTTATATGCTTCCCTGCGAACTCAGCTGGATGTCTGACTGTTCTCTTGTTCAGAATCGTTGAGTATCCCAGCAGTTATAGTGTAGGGAAATCTCTTCTAAGGCCTTCTAACCTGCTCCACTCTCACTTACTAGCTGTTTATGCCTTTAAGGCAGCTGTCACCCTTGTGTCTCCCTTCAGCATCACCTTGTGCTGTCCTCTGCCATGGCCTGTGCTGGCTTCTCTTTTCTATATCAAGATCCTCCTCTTTCTTGGTTTACCCCTTTGTGTTGGTGGAAAGCATCCTATTGAAGCTTCTCACAAAAGGATGGATGGGAGGTAAATTTTTTGACACTTTTTTTTAGCCCGTCATTTGATAGGTCGTTTGGCTGGGTATAGAAATCTGAGTTGGAAATTATTTTCCCTCAAATTTTTGCATCACTTCCTTGACTTCTAATCTCCAGTGTTGCTGCTGACATGTTAGAAATTTACAATTTCTGACTCTTTGCATGGGATCTGTGTTCTTTCTGGAGGCTTGTAGTGTCTTTGTTCCCTTTGTTCTGAAGTTTTATAGCAGTGCATTTCACTGTAGATCTGATTTCATTTCCGGGCTGGGCATATGGTGGGGCTTTTAATCTGGAAGTTCATATCCTTCAGTACTAAGGAATTTTCTTGGATATTTAAAACCCTTTTTTTAAATTTTACAAAAAATTTAAGACAGAAAAGCAGAATAGAATCTATCACCCAGATTTAATAGTTATCAATAAATGACCAATCTTGTTTCGTCTGTAGCCTTCAAATTCATTTACCCACTGAGTATTCTGGATGGTTTTGAAGCCAGTCCCAGATGCTGATTATTTTATCTTGGTTCATATCATTGAAAGTTTCCTCTGTGTCTTTTTCCTTCTTGGAACTTCTCTTTTTTAGGTGTTATATTTCCTGAAGTGTCTTCTGACTTTTTTCTCTTTTGTCATATTTTGCATATCTGTTTCAGTTTGTTTTCCCTCTCCTTTCTGGGAGATTTCTTAAAGTTTATCTGTAGATACTTTTACTGAGTGTTTCATTTCTGCCATCAGATATTTCTTTGTACAGCAGTCCATTCCTTTTCTTATATAATTTACTTTTGACTGTGCTGGGTCTTTGTCACTGTGTGAGGTTTTCTCTAGTTGCAGCAGGCAGGGGCCACTCTAGTTGTGGTGCACAGGATGCTCACTGTGGTGGCTTCTCTTGTGGAGCAGGGGCTCTAGGGCACACACTCACCAGTTGGGATGCACGGGCTGTCCCATGGCATGTGGGACTTTCCTGGACTAGTGATCGAACCCTTGTCTCCTGCATTGACAGGCAGATTCTTTACCACTGAGCCTCCAGAGAAGCCCCCAGCAATCCATTCTTGTTTCATAGCTGCAGTGCTGTGTCTTGTCTCTCTGAAGATATTAATGAGAGCAAAGACTCACAGTTTCTTTTCTGTGGATTTCTCTGTTTCCTTGAGTTTGCTCTTTTTAATCGCACTGGTTTCTGATTTGGGGCTAAAGGCTTTACTGACCGCAGGGCAGAAGGCGGTGCCCCTCAGTTCCTGGTCTCCAGTCCCTGTGCACATTCATACTCTAGACCACAGCAGGTCTCTCTCTGGTCTTCTGCTTGAGTCTTGCCATCACAGTTTGCAGCACAGTGTGTGTGGAGGGGGAGTGTCCTGCAGACCATGCTGCTGTCCATGTGTCTCATAATTGGGCCGCTTGTGACTTCCACTCCTCTGAAGGTGACTCCGCGGCTCTTGTCCTTGGACTCGTCCTTGTGCCATGAGGGCGTGCCACCTGGGTCCATGCCCTGTAGCTGCCCGGCATCATCACTGGACTTATATTTTGAGTGACATAAGCATTAACTGGGTGTTTCTCTTAGCATTTCTCATAAAAAGTAATTAAGTTCACCTTTAAAATTTGGGAATTACCAAAACTTGACTGAGAGAAGTGAAAATCATTTCTAATCTCTCTACCCAACAAAAGCCATTGCAGGCGTTTATGTAGCATGTATCATTCAGTAGAGTCATGTGGTGTGGTGTTGTATAATCTGTTTATGTGTCGTATAGTTTACTGTATTGCATATTTTTGTTTTCTGATAGTTTCTGAAATTGTAACCTTGAGAATCAATTTAAATTGCAGTGGTCTATTTTACTGTTTCCTTCTGACCCAGAGCGGATAAAATTCCCCCAGCCCTGTACTCCACCTACCGCCAAGCCTGCTCCACTGCCGGACAGAAGCAGCCAGAAGGTGTGGTCCTCATTCGTGCCCATCTCCACTTCCTGAATCACGAGACGTTGTCGGTGGAGCCCTAGTCCCTCTGGTCTGGTCATGTCATGCTTGTTGTCTGGTCAGAACTGTGGCTTCAGAGACTGACTGGCTCAGCCCCTGGATGGTTGTGACTCCCAGAGGGCTGCCTGTGATGTCAATCCTCTCAGGTCTCAGCCGGGAAGTACCTGCCATACATTTCCTAAAGGACGTGGTACCAAGTCCACTTGACTGTCATGTTTGTGTGCCCTGCTGAGGTTGTAACATGGTTTCTGTTGCCCATCTGATTCGAGTTTACATTCAGGTGACCAGCCAGGCTGAGGTCATGGTGCTGGTTCTGCACCGTGTCCTACTGGGGGTCTGCCTCAGCTCTTGGTGATGTTGGTGGGGATCTTGCTGTTTCTAGGGGACAGTGATGTAGACCTGGGCCAAGAGTGCATCCGACTTGGAGCAGCCAGGGACACTGTCCCTACCCCACCTCCCAGAAGCAAGGTGCCATCTGCACAGGACCTGGCCTGTCAGTGTTGAGATGGTGCTGCTGTTTGCTGGTCAAAGCCTCTGCTGCCTGCCAGCCAGTTAGGCTGACTGACTGCCTGCAACTCTATTCTCTGGTTCTGTCTGGCAGAACACCCTCACACAGTCTGCCACAGGTTCTGATGGCCAAGGGGACCCACACCTGTTTGGCCCTGTGTCAGAATATCTCACTGATGAGGTGCCAAGGGGCTGGAGGGCTGTGTCCACAACCAAGAGCAGCCTTGCCTCTCTTCCTGATCCCTGGTCCTGCTTTTGGAAAAGGGCTTCTAGAACCTTTTAAATGTATGTTGAGGACTGGTAATTCCCTCTAACATCTGATCTTAACATCCTGTGATAAAAAACAGTATCACAATGTTACTTAGAAGTTTGAGAAACATCATCATCAGTTTGACCATCATCTGTCCATAATTCATACCCCCAGCCCTGCCTCCCTCCACAAGCGTATGGTCTTTTTTATTACATATGTGCATGGTACACTTGCAGCGATGATGTGCATAGAACCATGGTTTTTTCCTAAAATTCCGTGTCTTGACGTCTAGCCCAATTGTGAAAATCACCCCCTGCCTCTCAGATGCAGCCCAGGGAGGGGAGGTGGAGCCCAGCTGTGCAGAGGAGCCACTGGACCTGCTCATGGCTGCCCTGCAGGAGCTCAGGGCCTCTATGACGGACCCCACCCAGCATGACGGTGAGGAGGGGGCTGCAGGCAGGGCTCTCCACAGTGGGTGTTTGTGGGTGGGAAGGCATGTCCCGTGTGCTCAAGTCCCTGAGCCACAGTGGTCATTGCGTTCCCTGAGCTCAGCATCTGTCACGAGCCCTGACCATGGCCTGGTGGGTGTGGAGGACGCAGCCTTGTTTCTGACATGCAGGCTGTCCCAAAGCCTTGGCAGAAGGTGAACTTTCTCTCCTTGGCACTGGTGGGATAGGTGATGTAGAGGAGGAAGCTGTGTGCTGGGCTGGGTGTGGTTTTCTTTCTGACCTCCACTGCCCAGCACCTCCAGCCCTCAGCACTGGGTCTCTGCTCCTGGACTGTCTCTGGGGGACCTGGAGAACCAGTCTTGCAGTTCAGAGCACGCGGTGGCCACAAAATAAAGTGCTCAGTTCCAGTAGTTTTAGACTTTGTTATGCTAAATGCAGAAACTAATATAAATAAGCCATGTTTTTAACTGCACAGGTCCATTCAATATATGCAGATTATTTTCAGTAATATACTTAATTTTTTGGAGGTAAATGACAATTTGAAAAAACTTGCAGATAAACCATGTAGCCTGGAAATATTAAAAAAAAATTAGGTATATTGTGAATGCATATAGTGTATGTACATTCACATCTGACCTGCAGAGAACATGGAAGCCTGTGAGGAGTTAAAATTGAGGGTCAGAAGTGACACATGGTTTTCACAGTCCCAGCCCTGTGTGGTTAGCTCTGCTGCAGCTGTGGTCACCCTGCGGGCCCAGGACATCCCCTTGTGGCCAGCATGGCCCTTCCTAACACTGCCCCTGTAGCCTGTGGTCCTGCTTATGGCAGCCCCTCCCTCGTAGTGCTATCAGCTCAGGTGGCCATGGTCTCCGAGAGGCTCCACTCTGTCCTGGGCCTCAGCGAGGATGTCAGCAGCGGCGAGGCGGCCCCGGTGCAGCTCAGCATCCAGGCCCCTGAGCTGCAGCCGCGGGAGCAGAGGGTGAGTGTGGGAGACCGTGTGTGAGCGAGTTGAGGGTTTGGTATTGTCTGCATGCAAACTCTGCATTTGTGAGGAAGGTGTGGGCAGGTCTGCCAACCCTATTCTCCACTGACACATCCCATCATGACCCTGGGGGACCTTCCCAGGGTCTGAGGGTTCCTATGACCTGGGAGTGGCAGCCTTCTCTCTGGGCACTAGCCTGTTTCATAGTCTCGTGAGCTTATCTCTGATCCTGTGTGTCCGGGGTGTAAACACTCAAACGAGACCTTTCCTCTCAGGTGGTGGACCTCCTGCTGACGTCTTTTTGTCAGAACCTCATGGCAGCCTCCAGTGTCGCCCCACCGGACAGGTAGAGGCCAGGTGGTCCCAGCAGGTGGTTGGAGCTGTCCCGAGGGCAGCCTGGTGCTCCTGATGAGAGGCCATCGGTCTTGGGCTGCCCTCGATGTCCTGCTGCACTGGGGGAAGGCGGGGAGGGCTGGGGGCTGATGTACCGTACCACAGGCACGTGGCCAAGGCAGTGAGCCTGTTGTCTGGGGAGCAACTTGGCTCTTCCTGGGTCTGCGGTGCCTGCCTGCTCATCCATGGGCTCTGGGAGGGCTGGGAGTGCCACTGCCCTGTTCTCTGTTGCTTGCCCCCGTAGGCAGGGCCCCTGGGCCACCCACTTCGTGAGGGCCCTGTGTGGACACAGGTTCCTGCCAGCCGTGCTCACCAGGCTCTGCCAGCTGCTCCGTCACCAGGTAGGGCTGCCATTCCCTCCAGCTGGGAGTGGGTCCCCCACCCTGCCCCCCAGCACCGAACACCTTTTCTCTCTTGTCTTAGGGCCCAAGCCTGAGTGCCTCACACGTGCTGGGCTTGGCTGCGCTGGCTGTTCACCTGGGTGAGTCCAGGTCTGTGCTCCCCAAGGTGCACGTGGGCCCTCCTGCCCCTGCCAGGGGCCTGCCCATCCCTGAGTTCATCGACAGCCTCCTGCCCTGTGTGGCCCAGCAGGCCTCGGCCCTGTGTCTGAAGTAAGTACACCTTGTCAGTAGTAACGTGTTCCTCAGACAGCACAGCACAGACACACGTGCTCGTACTGTGCTGGTCCACGCCTCCCGGAAGGAACCCTGTCTGGATGTATCTGGGCGCATGCTAGTATCTCTGGTTAGGACAGTGAAGTCATCCTGCCTTGCTCCCTGCCTTTGGAGACCCTGGCTCTGGGCTGCAGGTGTCCTTCTCTAGGCTGGGTGACCAGCAGCTGGGTGGACCTGTCCCTCAGGTTCAGTTCTGGGGTCTCCCTGTGGCAAGCAGCTTTCTCTGGGGCACTCCTCTGCACACATGGCTGTCCTGTCACTATACACAAAGCACCAGAACCTCTCCCAGGACCCAGCAGTTGCAGGGAGCCCGGCACCAGGCTTGGCAGGTGTGAGAGATGGCTGGGGTGAGAGCGGCCACCCATGGCAGAGACCTGGGGCTTTCTGCAGCTGCTGAGGTGAACAGACTGAAGTCAGGACAGAAGCCAGAGACTCTGGCAGGGAGGGATGTTGGCAGGGCCAGGGTCCTGGCTTGTGGACTAAGCTGACATCAGCAGACAGGGAGAGCCAAGCTCAGGAGCAGCTCTCAGTGATGAGGCCCCCGGGAGTCAGGCCCTGTCCTCACCACCCAGACTCCCTGCCAGCCTCTGCCCGACTTGTCACAGCCACCATGGGTGGGCAGAGCCGAGGCTGCTACTGGACCCACTTCTCCCTGGCTTGGAGGTCCTTATAGGCAGGAACAGCAAACAATGTGTGGGTCATGCCCATGAACCCCACGGGGCACGCCCTCCCCGACACGCTGGGGAAGCAAGCTCTTACGTGGAGTGCTTGTGTGTTTACATTTTCCAAGATGCGTTACTAGGGGGTGGGGTGGGGGTGCTGGGATGCCCTTGGTTCACTTTGTGTGACTCATGCTGACTTCCCCCCTGTATTTTGTGTGCATCCCGTTTCTGTGTTATAATTTCCGTTTTCTATTCTCAGATTTTCTACAGCAGCAATTTCTTATTCCTTGTGTAAGTTTTCCCAGTCACATGAGCTTCTGCACAGCTGTCTGTCTCCTGGCCTTATAAAAAAGGTGAGTCTTCTGGGTTCCTTTCTCAGCCGAGTTCCTGTTTTCTATGGGTCTCTGGCCCGAGGCTGTGTGGCCTCCATCTCATGCTCAGCACCACTTTGGTCTGTGGCAGGCTATCTCCTGGGAGCCACCGCCTTCTGCCTTTTCTTTCTGGCTGAGTTAAGAGGAGGGGGTGTAAGGTGAACCACAGATGTCCCTCCAGTTTATAAAATTGGCTCATAAGAGTAGTCATAAGAAGTGTCTTCCCAGGTAAAGAGGCGCCCTATACTTCCTCTAAAGATAGCCCTGGAGACTGCGTGTTGGGATTCTGTGTCAAGGGTGGCAGGGCTGTCCGTTCCAGCGGGAGCCGGGGTTGCGACACATGCAGAGTTCCAGGGAGCCTGTCCACTCGGCGATAAGCCTGCTTCTCAGTTCCAGGCTCTGTGTTGGACTCCTGGGCCCTGCTAGGAGCTGCCTTGTCAGGAGCAGCCTGGGGGCTGGTACCACAGTTTCACAGTGTGGGACGGGGGCAGGTCAGGCGGAGTCCCAAGCTGCCATGGTCTCCTTGCGCTGCCTGTGACTCCGGAAGCACAGGGCAGGGGTTTCTGTCTCCTAAGGAAAGACAGGTGGCTTGTCCATCTCCCGGGAGCATCTCACACACACCCCAGTGCCAGCGAGCCTCAGGTGACAGCTGAGCACGGCTGCAGGACACAGCGGCCTCAGATGTGCAGTCAGAGCTGCTGCCCCTTGAAGTGCCATCTGAGGAGCAGGGGCTCCCCACTGCCAGCCGAGCGTGGCCGGCCTCACAGCACACACGCCACTGGGTTTTTTCAGTTCCAGTTCATCATGTTCAGATGGTTCCCAGAAGCTCGAGACCCCCCGTCTCAGGAGGACCTGGCCAGCCCACCCTGGAGGCCCCTGTGCCTGCCCTCCGTGGACTGGCGGAGAGCTGCCCTCTGCCTGTGGAAGCAAAGAGCCCTGAAGGAACTGCTGAAGCAGGAGGGGCTCCAGGTAGGTCCTGCAGTCCCCTCCCTGGGACACCTGCTACACGCAGTGTGAGGTTTTGAGGTTGGTCTCCATGGACATGTGGAGCTGCCCCAGAATTTAAAGACAGGGTGAGTGCTGTGCAACTGCTGGAAGCTTCATGTTATATGCCCAATTCGGTGAGCTGAAATGAGTTGTGCAGACGCCACGATCTGTCCACGACCAGGCAGCAGTGTGGACGATGCAGTTTAAGACCAGTTTGAAAAGTTTCAGGTAGCTTCACTTTCAGGGTTAAATTACTGGTTCTTGGGGCTTCATGCCAAGCTCCCTGTCTAACACTGGGAAGTGGCGTGAGGATGAGAGGGTCTGAGACCCAGGAGACCTCCAGCTGCCATGAGAGCCACAGTCACAGCCTGCCCTGTGGCTTCTGTGGGCCATCCTTGGCATGGTGGTCACTTGAGCTTTTTCTCTCAGTTGACTTATAGAGACTGGTTACAACTGGAAATAGAAATTCAGCCTGAAGTTGATTCTCTTTCAGATACAGAAAGGTAAGTGCTTAAAGGATCTGCCCTTTAAAACGTTACACTGTTTTGTGTCATGATGTCCTCAATTTAACGTTCAGCTTAACATAAAGTCTATGTTATAGTATAATATAATTTTATTCATTCTGTTATTCAAGGAATACTTCCTGAGCTCCTGTGGTTTGGCAGATACTTCTAGAATGGTCAGGGAGCTAGGGATATAGCGTGAACAAAACAGATGGGGCTCCCTGCCTGCACTTCTGCCCCGTTGGCCCTGAGTGGGCACTCCTGCTGAGGGACTGTGCAGCCCGGAAGCAGGCAGGGAGATACAGCAGGGCTGTGGGAGCAGGTGCTGGCAGGTGAGGAGCAAGGAGTCTGAACCCCCGAGGGCCGTGGTCAGGGAGCCACGAAGATCTCAGCTGGCGTCAGCCAAGGCAGGGGAGGGTGGGCACGGCTTCATCAATTGCTGGCTTCGAGGCGTGGCAACAGGAGTAAGCAAATTGGGGTCTGAGCCCCTGTGGGTGCCGGAGCCCCTGTGGGTTCGGGGCCGGTGAACGAGACGGCTGAGCCATAAGGTGTGCTGTTTGGGGCTCAGGTGTGTGCTGAGGGCCTTCGCAGCAGGGGTAGCTGTCCTCAGGCCGCCATCTGTGGTGTGGTCAGAGGCGTTCCCACACGTGGAGATGCTGTGACGTGGTGTCAGATTCTGATGGAACAAGTAGACTTAGGAAGGATGGCAAACAGGAGTGGGAGTGACGACAATGCCTTCTGCAGCTCGGAGGGTGGGGGTGGAGGGGCTGGTGGGGCACTCCCACCTATCAGCTTTGTGCCCGGCTTGCTTCCTGAGCGCTTCCTTCCTGCGCTTATGAGCCCGGGGCCTCCCTCCTCTCCAGCGTCCTGGCGTGCAGATCCAGAGTACGCCTTCTTAGCTCTCCCTCAGGTCGGGGCCTCCTTCCCTTGCTCCTCACTGCAGTGCCCCCTGCCTCTCGTGGTCGTGGCCGAGGCCCTGCTTGGATTCTGGTCTCCCTGTGGGGGCAGACTGCAGCACTGGCGGCTGCCAGTGCTGCGGTCTTAGCACTATGGAGCCTGGTCCACATCTGGGCGCTCTGCTGCTGGACCCAGCCAGTACAGACGCCCCCTCTGCCCCCTGCTCAGCAGCCGTGCACCTGCAGTCCCCCACCCCTCCAGCTGAGGCGGCCTCCCTAGGCACAGACCCTGGCGTTTGCATTGTAGGCAGGACTTCCAGCAGTGGGCCATCCACCAGCACTTCCTCCCCATGCCCTCTGCCGCCGGTGGCTGCGATGGAGACCTGGAAGCCGCTTGTACCACCCTGGTCGATGTGCTCATGGACTTCTGCCAAAGGTTAGGAACGTTGGTGCCCAGAGGCATGTGTGTTTTGATTTTGGTAGCTCTAAGAATGTTTTTATTTCTCTCGGTCCACACATTTGGACATATCTGATAACAAGTCTGAATCTTCGCAATGAAGGCAAGCTTCTGGTATCATCTTTCTCTCTGTGCGTCACCTGGTCAGCAAATGTGAGAATAAAAGGCCTAGTAGGTGGTGGGCGCCAGTGTCGCCACCCATGGTGCAGGAAGTACCGGTGTGGACTGGCTGCCACGACAGGCAGGCCTTCCCAGTCCCGTCTGGGCCGTGCAGGCCATGGGTGTCTGACACGGCCTGTTCAGTCTCATCATCCTCCTGGTTGAGGACATATGCTGTGTCCAGGTGGTGTGTGGTGTTATCTTGTTATGGTTTTGATTTGCTTTTCCCTGATGGCTCACAGTGTTGACCATTTATTTATCTTTTTTGGACAGATGTCTGATCAGATCCTTTGCCTATTTACAATTGGGCTATTTGCTTATTGAGTCTTAAGGGTTCTTTATATAGTCCAGATGCCAGCTCCCTTGAGATACGTGAATCACAGATGCTTTCTCCCATCCCTTAAAGTCATTGGTTCACTCCCTTGATAAAGTACTTTGATTCATATGAGTTTTACATTTTGAAGAAGCCGTATTCATCTGTTTTTAATTTTAGCTTTTGGGCCTTTGATCCATTTTGAGTTATTTTTTCCCCTAAATTTATTTATTTGACTGCATCAGGTCTTAGTTGAGGTGCACAGACTTTCCAGTTACAGCCCACAGGCTCAGTTGCGTCTCGGCATGAGGGGTCTTAGTTTCCTGACCAGGCATGGAACCCACATCCCCTGCATTGCAAGGTGGATTCTTAACCACTGAACCACCAGGGAAGTCTCTTGAGTAAATTTTTTGTAAGATGTGAGGTAGAGATCCAGCCCCATTCTTTTGGATGTGAATGTCCAGTTGCCCTTTTTGCTGAAAAGACTGTTCTTTTCCATTGAATGGTCTTGTTACTCTTGTCAAAAGTCCACTCACCATCTGTGTGAGTTTACTTCTGGACTCTCAACTCTGTTCTACTTATCTTTACCTCTGTCCCTGTGCCATGACCACACCATTTTGATTACTATAGCTTTGTAATAAGTTTTAAAATTGGAAAATGTGGGAATTCTCTGGCAGTCCAGTGGTTAGGACTCCATGCTTTTACTGCTAAGGGCCCGGGTTCAGTCCTTGGGTAACTATGGTCCCACAAGCTGCACGGTGCGGCCAAAAAATAAACAAGGAAGTAAAATTGGAAGACATGAGTCTGCTAACTTTGCCCTTTATCAAGATTGTTCTGGAGCCCTTGCAGCTCCATCTGGATTTTTAGGATCAGCTTATCAATTTGTACAAAACGAGCTGGGATTCTGATAATGACTGCACTGTATCAGTTTGGGTCCTTCCATTTGTTTAGGTCATCTTTAATATTTTTCAACAGTGTTTTATAGTTTTCAGTGTGCAAGTCTTGCATCTCCTTGATTAAATTTATTCTGCAGTATTTTATTTTTTTTGGCACCATTGTAAATGTGCATTGCTTTAATTTCACTTATTTGCTCAGATGGCTTTTTATTGTTAATTTTTTATGATTTTTCTATATATAAGGTCTTGTCACCTGTGAATAGAGATGGTTAAACTTTTTCCTTTCCAATCCGAATGACTTTTATGTGCTGATTTATTTGCTGAGTTGTCCTGTCTAGAACTTCACAGTGCAATGCTCACTGGAGGCAGTAGGAGCAGACACTTCGTCCTGGTCCTGGTCCTGGGAGGACAGTTTTCAGTCTGTCATCATTGAGTACAATGTGAACTGTGGGTTCTTCATAAATGCCCTTTGCCAGGTTGAGGAAGGTCCCTTTTACTCCTAGTTTGTTTTTTTAGTCATGAGATGGTGTTGAACTTAATGTTTTATCTGTGTGGGTTTTGGTTTTCTATTCTACTCATGTTAATTGCATTAATTGATTTTTGCATATTGAGCCAACCTTGCATTCTTAGAATAAATCCCAGTTGGTTGTGTAATCATTTTGATATGCTGCCAGAGCTGGTTGCTGGCTTTGTGCTGTTGCTGGGGCACCATGTGTGCCCTGTGGTGCCTGGGTACTCCCTGGCCCTGTGACCACAGGCCATGCTGGAGGCAGAAGAAGAGGTAGCCCAGCATAGATAGGAGACACTAAAGAGGCTTTCACTGTTTTTATTTCAGTTCGAGGAGTTATCATCACTCAGAGAATTCTGATTTGGTTCTTGGTGGCTGCAAAGGAAATCGGGACATTTTTTCCAGATTGCAGGTTAGTTAGAAAATGCAAAACTCAGTGTGTCCACTGCATCGAAGCCATGTGCTATCAAGATATTTATTGAGTATCCAATGAGTCCAGATGTCTGTTCTAAGCAGAATGAAAGCCTGAGTTACAGACACGGTCACTCAGACCAGAGGCCACGTGCTCTGTGAACTCATATCACCATAAACATCAAAGGAACACAAAAATGAAAGGTGAAATACAGGAAGCATCTCCAGGCTTTAGGACATTTAAGATTTGAAAACAGGAAGTAAAAATGTGGACTTCAGTAGTAACTTGGTTGCTACTCCCATTCTCTGCTCTTTAACTCTGGGTGCTGCGCTAGGAGGTCAGACTCTTGAGAATTGATATAAATAACCCTCCACTTGGCTGAGTATCGAGAGTTTGCAAAGACCAGAGGCTGAAGCCTCTTCTGTTTCCCAGGTCACTTGTCACTGAGGCAGGAACACTGAGAAGGGTGCAGAGGCCCTGCAGGTTCTCATCCTGGAGTGAAAAGTGCCTTTCTGTCAGCATGCTGCTGCCCAGCCCCAGTGGGCTCTGGGGTCAGAAGGCAGAACAGGCCTGTCCTTCCTTCTCTACAGCTGTGCGCTGGGGGTCTGTAACTGTGTACGTGGCCATGCAGCTGTCTTATGGGATCTGGAATTCCCGCTCTCTCTCTTTAAAAGTGCCTGAATTTAGAAAATGTGGAGGATGAAAGGGATATCCTAACACTCCACACAAAAGGGACGCATGTCCTCTGCATCCATCGTAGTGGGAAGTGGAAAAGAGTTCCTGGGAGGGTGGCCGCAGAAGGAGTCATGGGTTTAGAGGTCGCATGTGACAGGGCGATGAGGAGACCGGGTGCTCTTCATCTGGTGCCGTCTCCAGGAGATGGCTGCTGACCTGCAGCAGGGCCCTGCGCCCCTCGGCCACGCTGCTCCCCACGGACACTTTCTCTTCGGAGTTTTCCGCAGACGCCTCCAGGCCCTGACTCATGGGTGGGATGTGGCCAGCCGCCTCCAGAGACAGCAGGAGCTGCTCACCTGCAAACGGTAACACGGTTGCGTCCCAGGGTCTCTCCCGACTTCGGCTTCTGTTCCCTCTAGTTGTGGGTCTCTAGGGTGGCCTCTCCCCGGGAGTCCCCTGGAGAGCAGGGTCTGGGCCCAGGATCCCTTCAGTTCAAAGGCCTCACATCGAATGTGGGCTCAGGGGTCCTCACAGCAGCTTCATCACAACTGAGCTGTGAATTGACATCCTTCCCAGGCTAGTGAGCTGGTTGGTTCACACACTGCTCCCACCCTGGGTCATCATGAAGCTGCATGGCTGCTTTGGGGAAGCACAGTGGTGTCTATGGGCCCAGCAGCACAGGAGCCCAGGCCCTCCTGGGATGGATGGGCCGCAGACTCGGGCCAGTTCCCAGCAAGCTGGGAGGGTGGCTGCCGCTCCAAGCATTGCTCTCGGGGGTCACTGTCCACACCTCTGTCCTCCCAGCACCCTCCTCGGCCTGCCCCCCTCCATGCTAGTCAGCAGCCCCTGTGCGGAGCAGCCGACCGCCCCCAGCTGCGCTGATTTCTTCCACTTGGTCAACTCAGAGTTGGTAGGTGTGGAGTGAATAAGGTCAGGTGCGGGGCTGGGGGCCATGTGGGCACCGCGGGCTGGTTCTGGGGAAAGTTCAGGAGTGCATCTGTGGTCACATGGAGCCAGTGGCCTTGGTATGGGTCCCACCTGCAGGGCGTCACTGAGGCTAGGCCGTGGCACTTGGAGACACAGGGAGTCCTTCACTCTGTTGGACACAGGCGGCAAGGCCAGAGACTGGGGCCAGTGCCTTCTCCGGAACATGACTCCTTCATAGAACCTTCCCCAGTTTAGCAGTTTGGGCCCCAGAAGTGCTGACTGACCTGCCTGCTTCACCTCTGGGCACAAAAGCCAGACAGAGCCTACACCTGGCTCTTCAGGCTCCAAAGGGTGCCCTCCCTTACTTGTGCACAGTCAGGGACAGGGAGGTGCTGTGCCCACCACAGGAGGCCTTGTAAAAATGCACCATGTGGCTGGAGGTTGATCTGAGGTTCTGGTCATGTGTGTGGAGCTTATAGGGTAACTGGGGAGCAGCAGAAATGAGGTGAGATTTTCTGTTCAAGTTCGTTCTGGAGGCTGTTCCCCCTCAAGCTCTGAGAACGGCCTGTGAAAGCAGCCAGGTGCGGGGGAGGAGGGACAGCACACGGCTGCCCACCTCTGTCCACCGCCCTCCCTCCTCACTGGCCTCTACTATCTTGCAGAGAAACTTCTCCCATGATGGTGCTCTCACCCACGACATCACCACCCACTTCTTCAGGGTAATTCCAGTTCCCTCCACCCCTCCCGTGTCACTACTCAGACCTCTGGCCTGGCCCTTGCGTATGCAGTGGCTCCCAGGGTCCATGTGCAAACCCAGTGGTGGGCATCTCCTCCCCAGGGGCTCCTCAACACCTGTGCACGAAGCAGAGACCCATCCCTGGCAGCCGACTTGGCCCTGACCGCCTGCCAGACCCAGTGCCCCCTGCTGCTCACCTCTGCTCTGGTAGGCCTGCCATCTTCTCAGGGGAGCTCCCGGGCCTGGTGGGGTACCGTGAGGGTCAGTGTGGCTGGGGGTTGCACGTCTAGGGCTTCCTGGCTGTGTGATCCCAGGCGCAGTGGGTGTTAAGTCAGGAGCAGATGCCCTGGGAGCAGTAGGGAGAGAACTGGAGAGGGAGGACTGGGTCACAGGAGTCCCTCCGCACCAAAGCCAGCAGCAGAAGTCATTCACAATGTGTGCTCTGGGCTGGAGCTGCCGGCTCGGCCCCTGCAGCCCGGCCTCTGCATGGCCTTCCGAAGTTCCTCAGTTGGGGCTCCCCTGTGGGCTTTCTCACCCCTTCCCCTTTTGTCAGGAGGGAGGACACAGCCCCATTCTTTCAGAGCAGCACGTCCGCCGCCGAGCTCCCTGGGCAACCGTGTGTCCTCTGAGGATGAGTTGTGTTGGGCCGTAGATGAGACACTGTCCTTGTAGTTAGGAAGCACTAGATGAGCAGACCCAGGCTCAGGGGGTTGGGTGTCAGCCAGCAGGTGGATGTGTCCTGCCCAGATGGTCGGGGTCACTGAGGTCTGCAAAGCGTCCTGCTGGTGGTGAATGACTGTTGGTGCCCATTCTCTCCCATGAGCTGTGGTGGTCAAGCCTGGAGCCCGAGCTGCACTGCCGGTGGAGGAGGTGGTCCCAGAGCCCGCTGCCTGCAGAGCTGCGGAAGCTGCAGGAGGCCCACCTCTTCGCTGAGAGGTGAGTATGGGCACACGCTCTCGTTGACCTGCCCAGCATCTCGGGAGCTGGAGAGGCCTCTGGACAGGCTCTGCAAGGTGCAGGGTTCACCTGCCCGTCTCCTTTTACTTCCCAGCGGGTGCCCTCCTAGAGGTCACAGAGAGGATCGCTGGCCCTCTCCAGCCTCCTTACATTTTCCTCTGTGACCATTTCCATCCCTCAGGCACCCCCCGAGTTAGGGATGCTGGAAACCTCAGAAAACAAGGAAAGCCAGTCTGCCCACTGACTCTAATCGTATAGAGAGCAGGAAAGTTTCTTAAATCATTGCACTGTATTCTGTTTTTCGCTTTTGGCCGTTTTAACCTGCTGAAGGACCTTGAACATCACAGTGCAATTGGGGCAGGGGTTGTGTGGGAGGCCAGTGCAGATTCTGGGGTCTAGGGGTCAGGGGAAGGGCTCCAGGCAACCCTGTGTTCCACACCCTCCTGACAAAGCTGAGACCCCCTGCAAGCTGCACCGCTTCCTGTGTCCAGGGCACAGGGCCAGTCTGTGCAGAGCCAGGTTGGGGGCAGGGGTTCCTGTGGTGATACACTCCTCTTGTCTGCGCAGCATGTCCTCCCCCATCATACCACCCCCCGCACCTGGCCCGTCCTGGCTCGGCGCGGCTGCCCTGCACTTTGCAATTCAACGGGCCAGGAAGGAGAGCTTCAGGCAGGAGCTGGGGAAGCTGGATGGCCAAGGAGAGGAGGCAAGGATGACACCCTCTTCCTGCAAGCTCACGTTCTCTCAGGGTTCATCTAACACAGTGCTTTTCAAGGACACACAAGTGTTTGGGGTCCTTCTGACTTTATTTGGAAGCAAACCTTCCTGGGTGTACAGGTTTGATAAGACTTATAACTCTCAACTGCTTTTATTTGACCTGTTTATTCTCCCCATAATCCCCAGGTGGGGGCAGTTAGGGCCGACTGGCACTCATCAAGGTACCTGTACCCCATTCAGCTGCTCGCTGAGACCAGGGCTGGATGGAGGGCTGCTCAGAAGGCAGGCTGGTGTCCCCACTGGGAGCCGCCATGGTACACCCAGTTGAACCCCTAGTTCTCTAAAACCCAGAGCTCCCCAGCAGCTCAGGTTGTACACACCTGCCTGACAACAACTGCTGAGCTGTGGGGTTTGAGTGATTATAATTTCAAGTAACAGAGTCCCAGGGAGCATCTGTTCTTAGACTTTTCAGGCTGTTTTTGTTGGAAGGCTTTTAGTGGCTCCGTATCTTCCAGACCACTGTCCCCTTACAGACCCACAGAGATGGGTCCCCAAGCAGTAATTGTTTATAACCCATTAAATTCTGTAAGAGCGACTACAAATTTTATTCCTGCAAAAATCCCCCCAAAGATTTCTAACCTAGGCCTATAAACACTCAATCAGTGAGGAATTTTTTTTACTTATACTCTCAGGGAACAGAATACAGGTAGTCTTATGTTGTGAGTGGATGTGTTTTTATTTGTAGCTGTTCGTTTCCCTGTTTTTCTTTTCCTTGATGGGCCTGCTCTCTTCATATCTGACTCCACAGGTATGTCAGACCCTCTCCCACACTGGACAGGGTGGCGAGCCCCTGCCCCCAGGGCACTTGAAACCATGGATCCCCATTTCTCCGCAGACCTCCTAAGTTAGGTCTCTTGAGCAGGGGAGGTGTGGTACCTTTGGGGCAAAAGCTTTCTCAGGAGAGAAAACCCCAGGCCATGGGCCTGCCCTGTGGGGTCTCCCTTCAGACCCTGCACCCTGAGGGTCTGCGCAGGGCCCCAGGTAGACAGCCCCTCCTTGCCCACTGTCACCTTTGAGTTCTGTTCTTCTGTGGGTCACAGGCCATTGGCTCCCTGAGGGCTCTGGACATCTGTGCGGAGATCTTGGGGTGTCTGCAGAGGAGGAGGATTTCCTGGCTGCTGGTCTTTCAGCTGACGGAGGCGGGTGAGAGATCCGGAGGCTGCCAGCCATGTCTGTGCTGGCTCCTAGCCCTCTGGCGGGAGCAGGTCAGACCGCAGCCGACTCCTTAGTCCTTCTCTTCAGAACCAACTTTCAAATGGTTACACAGGAGCCCTCCTTGGGGCTCACTTTAAAAACTCATTTTTGCAACTTTATGTGCTTGGTTAAGTATACAGACTCATTTAATAATTTAGTGGAGCCCTGACGATTTCAGGGACCCAGCCCCCACCCCCTAGTCTGTGGCATGAGGTTGCCACCCCTGGGTCAGCAGGCACACAACTCGTGGAGACCCTGACACTATGGAAGGGCCCCGCACTGCTGACAAGCCCCTTGGTTTTACAGATGTCCCCCTGGGGCGCACCCTCCTTGGCCTGGCCCCCGACCACCAGGTCAGGCTGCTGCCGGTCGCCTTCTACAGGTAACCCTCAGGGCCTGGAGGTCAGGGGAGGAACAGCAGGGGTCCTTCAAGACGGAGAGCCTGTGCCCCTGCTGCCTGCCACCAGCCCCAGTCAGACGTGTGAGGTCAGGTCACTTGACACCTGTGTCTGCCTTCAGCCTCCTTCCCTACTTTGACGAGGATGCCCTCCTCAAAGAAGATGCCTTCCTGCACGTTGCTCTCAACATGTACCTGAAGCTTGTTGGCCTCTTTGTGGCTGGGGAGACCAGTGCAGTCTGGACTGTGGCCCATGGTGGGGAGCTCCCAACTCAGGCAGGTGCAGGGCCAGGCCCCATCTTCAGACAGGCTGGGGTGACGCTCCTGGCACAGTTCACAGCTCTGGGCACCCTGACCTTGGCACTGCCCATCTTCTTTCTAGGGTGACCCCATAAGCCTGATAACAAATGCCCGTCTGTTTCTGCTGCAACTGATACCTCGGTGCCCAGAAAGGAGCTTCTTGCACGTGGCAGAGGTAACGCCCAGGTGCTCACCGAGGTGGCTATGTTTAGGTCCATGTCACTGTGTGACATGAGGATGCTGGACGCCTTGGGGAAAGCCGGCATCCAGCATCCAGGCCCAGGAGGGATGGGGGCAGAATGGGCCCAGCATGTGGGCTTTGTTGCAGCTGCTGGCTGTGAGTGGAGATTGTGACCCGGAAGTGAGTGCCGCCCTCCTGAGCAGGCGGCAGGCTGTGCTGGACCCCGATCTCTCCCAGGAGCCCCAACTCTTCTGACCTGACCTGCACAGGGCACTGCCCAGCTCCTCGGAAGTGGGTTACAAATCTCAATTGCTTTAGTGGGTAAAGAGGAATCAGTTCTCTAAAATCTGCATCTGGCCCAAGTCACTCTGGTTATAGGAGAAGAAACTGCTGGTCCCAGAGCAGAGGCCACAAGATCCTGCGAGCCGCAGACTGAACCATCGCCGCCCAGCACGCAGAGTGGGGGCGCATCAGGGCACCACTCTGCGCACAGGCCTGAACCAGTCACCACCTGTGCTCAGGGCAGCCAGGCCCTCAGGTGGGCTCAGCCTTCACCACCTGCCCTGCTGCGGGCCTGGGTGGGGCCTCCGGGGCCTGGTCTGGGGTCTGCGTCAGCGGGTGCACCATGGACATGTGCACGTTGAGGTTGTGTGCCTTCTCAAACCGCCGGCCACATTGGTCACAGGCAAAGTCCAGCTCTGTCTCAGCCTTGTGCTTGGTCATGTGGTACTTCAGGGATGCCCGCTGCCGGCACTGGAACCCGCAGACCTCACACCTATGGGATGGGGCCAGTGAGCCAGGGCCAGGGTGCTGCCAGCGGGAGGGCCACCACCCCCCACTTACTGCAGAGGCTTGGCTCCCGAATGGCGCATCTGGTGGACCAGGAGGTGCTTCCGCTGCTTGAAGGTCTGTCCACATTCATCGCAGATGTAGTTCCGCACCTCTGGGGACCAGACAGGGAGTGACCCACAGGCCCTGACACTGTCCCTTTGGTGCTCAAGCACCTGACTCACAGGTGACACAGCTCTGACCCACTTGGCTGCAGCATGTTTCCCTAAACCTCCTATTTTCTGGAGCACCAATTCTTAGAGGGAGCCCAATCGGTGCAGTTTCACAGATGACTGATTACAGCTACTGCTACTCTAGGGACTGTCCCCATGCTGGGCCCACCACAGGGGTACCCACTGTGGCAGTCAGTCTTAAAAGAGCCTTTCAACAAAACTTGAACATCACACCCCCAGCCATGCACCTGGAGCAACACCACATGCTTCTCTCCTACATCACTGCGCATCTACCAATACGTGACACAGCCGCACAGGCAGGCTCCTGCATGACTAGGAGCAATCGTCCTGACAGTGTGAGGTCTAGACTGTTCTGTGCTGAAAATAAAAACTGCTCATGATCACGACGACTGTGGTCCGACTGAGTTACAATGGCTTGACCCGACACCAGGGAATTACTGTGTCAGGAGTAACAGACAAGAACACTCAAAGCATGAAATGGTGTGAAACTGAGAGACTGTGAGCCAGCCATTAAGTGGGCAAATCGGAGTGAAGAAGTCAATCATTTGTACAAAGGTCAACAGAGGAAAAATATCGTTTAGGATGGACTATCTGGACATGGGGGTGGAGGGTCGGGAGAGCTGCCTTCTGGGCAGAACCAGCAATCACGAACATAGGCACACATGAGTCCAAGGTCGTGGACGCGTGTTCAGAGAGAAGGGGTAGTAACATCACACACTGATGGCGGTGAGCACTGGGGCGCCACCTTCCCTGTGCTTTTCCCACCAGCTGCTACCATAAATTTGGGTCAGTTTTATAATCTGAAAAGCACATATCATTTTCTTCCAGTAATGATGTAAATGGAGAAGAAAATGGCGACCCATTCCAGTACTCTTGCCTGCAGAATCCCACGGACAAAGGAGCCTGGTGGGCTATAGTCCATGGGGTTGCAAAGAGTCAGACACAACTGAGTGGCTAACACACTGCTGCTGCTGCTGCTGTAAGTCGCTTCAGTCGCATCCGACTCTGTGCGACCCCACAGACGGCAGCCCACCAGGCTCTGCTGTCCCTGGGATCCTCCAGGCAAGAACACTGGAGTGGGTTGCCATTTCCTTCTCCAACGCATTAAAGCAAAAAGTGAAAGTGAAGTCGCTCAGTCATGCCCAACTCTTAGGGACCCCATGGACTGCAGCCTACCAGGCTCCTTCATCCATGGGATTTTCCAGGCAAGAGTACTGGAGTGGGTTGCCATTGCCTTTTCCGAACTAACACACATGATGATGTTAAAACAGACCACAATAAACTCACAGGACAGCACCAGGGTTTCTTCTGTGTCAGTTCCCTGGAGCCCCATCTGCAGGGGAGGGGACACACCTGTGTGGATGAGCTTGACGTGGCGCTGCAGGTAGCGGTCGATCATGAACACCTTATTGCAGCCGGGGTGTGGGCAGGGCCTCTCCCGGACCTCTTCATGGTGCTCCTTGACATGCTTCTGTGGGAGGGACCAGGGGCATGAGTACCCCAGCCTGGCCAACACCCTGGACCAGCGTGCGTGCCTCCTCCCAGCGGAGGCACAGACCCAACCAGGCCCTGTCAGCAGAGCTGGGGGTGCACTCTCCTGGGAGGCCCCTCACCTTCATGCCGTCGGCCCCGCGGTACACAGCTGTGCAGCCCTGGTGCGGACACTTGTAGATGGTGGGCAGTTCCTCCCTGCAATGCAGAGCACACGTGGAGCCACGGCCCCCACAGGCTGCGCAACCCCCGCTCCAGCCCCTCACCTCTCACACCGTGGCTTGCCCTTCCAGCCCGGCTTAGGCCCAGGTTTCTTTCGGATTTTTGGTTCTTCTGACTTCTTGGCTTCCTTGCTTTCACTCTTCCTACCAGACACCCTGGAGGAAAAGACAACACTGGTCAGTAATGTTTCTGATCTTTTGCATACACAGTGTTCATTTTTCTTTAAACACTGAGGTGGTTTCCTCAGATCTCCAGAGCTAACCTCCAGTCCCCATACTGACCACCTGGCTTTCACACTGACACTTGCCCACCAGAACTAGAAAGACTGTGGGGAGGTGGAGTCCCTGCTCTGCCAGGAGTGGGCCTTCAGGGCCAAGTGTTACTCCCTGTCATCAACACCAAAAACACAACTTTGGAGATACCAGGGAAAATACTGCAGTGGGGAAAGCTAGAAAGAAGACCCAGATCCACTCTCCTAGAACCTGCCTGGAGACCCTCAGCAACCAGGGGGAGCTCTACACCTGCTGCTGTCCCCCCACCGCAGACCCTAGGCAGTGGGGACCTTGTCCTCCAAGCATGGGGTTGTGCACCTCAGCCAGTCTCACAGGGCCCTGAGGACCAGGCCAGACAGAGCAGCTTCCCCCTTGGTATCCTTCAAAGTTTTAAAAAGACATGCACACCTCTTCTTAGATCCAGGAATGTAAGGAAATCTGTCAGGAACAGAAGGCAACTTCTAGGGCCATAAAGACAAGGCACTGCTGATACAATCCTCGATGGTCACAACTGAAAGCTTTTCCTCGAGTATCAGGAGCAAGACAGAGATGCCCACTTTCACCAGTTCTCGACACAGTACTGAAAGTCCTAGCCAGAGCCATTAGGCAAAGAAAAAGAAAAGGCATCTAAATTAACAGGAAAGAAAATTACCTCTATTCACGATGCCATGATGTTCTATGTAGAAAACCTTAAAGAACCTACACAGAAAAATTGAGCAAAGTTGCAGGGTGGAAAAATCAACACATTAGAACCCAGTCCTGTTCCTACACACTTGAAATGAATAGTCAAAAAAAGGTAATTAACTATTCATTTTTAATAGCATCAAAAGAAATAAGATACTTAGGAGTAAACTTAAAAAATTAAAGACTGGTACATAAAACTATGAAAACGCTGTGAAAATTAAGACCTGAGCAAGTAGAAACACATGTTCATGAACTGGAAAACTTAAAAGTGTGAAGATGGCAATAATCCCCCAAAGCAGTCTATACATTCAATCCCTATGAAAATTCTGTTTTTTCACAAAGTAGAAAAAAAATCCTAAGTTTCACATGGAACTTCAAAGGACACTGAACAGCCACACAAGTTTGAAAGACAACAAAGCTGAAGGATTCACACTTTCTGATTCCAAAATTTACTACAAAGCTACGGTAATCAAAGCAGCATGGTACTGGCATAAAGACAGACATACATACCAAGGAACTGAGAGACCAGAAATAAACCCCTGCAAGTACAATCAACTGACTTGACAAAGGTGCCAAGACCACTCACTAGGGAAAGGACAGTCTGTTCAACAGAAGGTGCTGGGACAATCACATATCCACATGCAAAAGAGTGGGGCTTAATCTACACCTCACACCATACACAGAAATAACTCAAATGGATCCAAGACCTAAATCTAAGTGAAAACTGAAACTCTTATGGGTAAATCTTCCATGACCTTAGACTTGGTAATGGTTTCTCCTGAATATGACACCAAAAGCACAGTAAACTAAAAAAGTAAAAATAGGAACACTGGACTTCAAGACAGTGAAAAAAGGGGAAAATATATTCTATAGTTCAGTGGCAAAAAAACCAAACAACTTAGTTAAAACACAGGCAAAGAACTTGGATGGACATTTCCCCAAGATGATACAAACATGAAAAGCTACTCAACAACACTATCACTAGGGAAATGCAAATCAAAATGACAATGATATACTACTTAACATCCACTAGCAGGACCTAAAATAACAAGGTCTGGTAAGGATGTGTAGAAATCAGAACCCCTGTACATCGGCAGCAGGAAATGTAGAATGTGCAGCTGCTGTAGAAAACTATGGCAGTTCCTCAGAAAGTTAAAAGTACCGTAGGACCTAAAGAATCAAAAACAGGTCTCAAACAGATAACTGTTACACCACCCTTTCTAGCACTATTGACAGCAGCCAAAATGTGGTCCCTCCGTACCATGGCCGTGCTGCATGGCAACCCGACCAGGGATCAAACCCATGTCCCCAGCAGTGGAAATGTGGCGCCCTAGCCATCAGACCACCAGGGAAGTCCCTTTAATAGGATCTTATAGAAAGGAATCAAACTGACAGGTCACAACATGGATGAATCTCAAAAACCCTATTCTGAGTGAAAGAAGCCAGTAGGAAAGCGACACAGAGTCCCCAGAATGGATACCTACACTAGGAGGGGGCAGGGCCTGAGGGGCAGACAGGGGAGTCACTGCTTCATGAGGATGCATTTGGGATGGTGAGTCTGGAAACAGTGCTGACAATTGCACAACATTGTAAAAGTTCTGAAACGGGAGTGAACTGTACGCTTAGAAAATGGTAAAACAGTAACCTTTGTTGTGTATTAATTTACCACAAATAGAAACATGAACAGTTGTTTTTCTCTTCAAACAGTATATTAACAAGAACCTTTTCAACAACTGCACAGGCTGCTCCTCCCCTTCTTTGCCTATGATTATTCTCTGCCACCCGGCCACGGTCCTGGCCTCCACCCTCTGCTGCTGTGCAGCTCAGGCACCTAGTGAGAGCTGAGCCGTGCCCAGTGCTCGCACCACATCACACGCTCCTTGAGAGCAGGAGCAGCCTCCAGGTCTCCCAGTGCGTCCCTGAAGGACAAGGGGCTGGGGTCCCTGCAGGCGTGGGAAGATGGCGCTCGCAGGCCCAACTTGGGGCTGCTGGTGCTTTTCTTTCCCATGGCCGCTCAGGCTCCTGTGGGAGCCCTGGCAGCTGGTGTCCCCTTCTGTCTGCGTGGCTGAGGACCTCGGCAGGCACATCTGCTGCAAGGTCACATGGACCCAGGCCCTATTCTAGGACGTCAGCAGGCGTTCGTGTTGTGGTGCTGGAGGCACCAAGAGGCCATCAGGAAGGAGCCCAGAGCTCCAGCCTCCCACAGGTACAACTTCCACTAAAATGTTCCATCTGACCACAGCCTCTGAACACTTTGCAGCTTCCCTGGTGGTTCAGACGGTAAAGCGTCTGCCTGCTATGTGGGAGACCTGGATTCAATCCCTGGGTTGGGAAGATGCCCTGGAGAAGGAAATGGCAACCCACCCCAGTACTCTTGCCTGGAAAATCCCACGGATGGAGGAGCCTGGCAGGCTGCAGTCCATGGGGTTGCAAAGAGTCGGACACAACCAAGCGACTCCACTTTCTTTCTTTCTGAACACATAGCTGGTGTGTCCCGTCCTACTGCAGTGTCTGTGTGCCCTCCCAGAAACCCAGGGAAGGGGGCCGCCTGCGTGCCATCTCCACCTGGAGCAGGGCAGGGCCTCTCCCTCTCCTAACCCCATGCCAGTGGCCCTAGGACTCCTGGCAGCAGGACATAAGAGGGGCCCATGGAGATCAGGGTGGAGCAAGGGCTCCTGCTGCAGCAGACCTGGCCCCTCCATCTTGGCCCTCCTGACGCCCCTCTGGCCAGCAGCGTCTGTCCACTCAGGCCCGCTCAAGGGCCGTGACCCAGTCCCACATCCCAAGTGGGAACTCCCGAGCCACCGCCTCTCTTGTCTCCACCCACAAAGGAAAAAGGAAGTTGTGCCTGCTTCTCCATTTTGTTTTGCACTTTCCTGGCTGATGGTGTGGTTTCATTCTATGCCAAAGGCCCAAGCTGGGCATCTACTAACTGGAGGTGTTTGGGTGTTCCTGGGCCCAGGGTGACACAGTGATAACCAGCCTCCTCTGCCAGGACCCACAGAGCAAGAACACAAAACCCTGTGGGAGGTGCGCTGCCTCAACAAGGGATCAGGGCCAGAGGTAGACCCGAGAGCAACGGCAGGGCCAGGTGGCCATGTCGCCAAGGCCCTGGGCACAGAGGGCAAAAGGCGAGCAGGGGGACCAGAGGCCACCAGAGCAGACACGGGTGGGTGGATGGAGCACATTCACAGGGCTGTGCTAGGCCAGGTCCCTGCGCTGAACTGGGAAAGTCCTCCTGGGTCACCCAGAAGCCACCCTTTGTTGGGCTGGTGAGGTCAGGCCATTCGAGAAGCAGAGTGTGTGCTGACCAAGGCAGACAGGGGCAAGCCACCGTCCGGTCCCCGCTGCCCCCAGGGCAGGTGCAGGTCTCCAGGTCACCCACTGGACACCCCCAAACCCCGGGGAGCTCATGGCACCACCATCCTCTTACTTCTTTCCTGGGTACGGCTCAAAGGACTCATCCGAGGACTGGGTGTTCTGCTTCTTGTCATTTTCATCTTCACTCAGGAAATCTCTAGGAAAGAAGAGAACCTTCAGCAATGCTCTGGAGCAGGTGATGGAAGCAGTGAAACTTCCTGTCTAATACCATGTGGATCCCCACACTACATGTTTTACTTCTCAGAAGGCCTAAAATCCCCAATCCTCTAGTACCATCTCCTAACACAAAGGGCAAACCAGGGTCACAGGCTGAGGATCCCCGGTAAGCCATGCCTCTCATCACAACAGGACCCCAAACTCAGAAAGAGTCAGCCTACGGGGCCCCAGGCAGAGGTGAAGACCCTCACAAGAGGTGGCTTCGCAGGAAGCAGGCTTTTAGAATGTCACCTCACTCCCGTAACTATAAACACCTGCCCAAATGACAGGCCAGCTGTCAGTGATTTCAAAGGGTAACAAAGACCTGAAAAAGATCTGCACGTCTATAATCTCTACCCCAAAACGTGAGTCACGATGTAAGCTCTGCTAGTCCGCACACAGCCTGGCTGGCATGCCTCAGCTGCCCCTACAGGCTGCCACCCTCCCCACGGAGAAAGGCCCAAGGATGGCTGGTGGCTGTAGGATAGCCACAGCCTCCTGACCCAGGGTGGGGGTGGATTTCTGGCACCCACTGGTTCTCCTCCAACACCTGGGTCATCTGTCACTGGCACCAAAAATCACGCTGTCATTCTACTTGTTTGGACAAAGTGCATCTGTGGTCTAGCCACAGTGTACAAGGCAGGGTGGAAAGGTCAGCTGGTGTGCAGCCTCCACCCTGAGAGATTTGGTCTTGGCGACCGGGAAGGGGGTGTCCCCAGGAGCAGACAGGTATCCTGCCTGCCTCTAGAAGGTCTGTCCTCCACTCCACAACACAAACACCATGATAAACAGCCAGAGGCTGGCTTCTGTTCTAGTAAAATCTGGGGTTGGCATAAAACTCAGCCTTGGAGGCCGAGATGAGCCAGCAGCCAGAGGACCATCTGAACAGAGTGATGTCCACACCTGGCTGGGCCCCCGTGCAGCTCTATCAGGTCTGAAGTGCCCCCAATCAAAAACAGAAGCCTGTTAAGCACCCCCTACCACTCCCCTCCTCCCAACAGAGAAAGTGGGAGGCCAGTGAGAGCCAGGCCGCAGCCCCTGGGATGGTGGCGTTGGATTGCCAAGGAGGAATGTTAGACTATGTAAACCCACTCTTCTCTCACCCCTCAGAAAGGTCACTGAACTCGTCTTTTACCCGATCATCCGAGGTTGGAGATGGAACCTGCTTCTCACCCAATTGCCCTGGGAAACAAAGAACAAGACTCTAGTCACCTGTCACCCCAGGGGAACTGCACGGTAGTGCTCCCCACAGGCATGACGGGGCGCCTAGGGTTCCCATGCTTCCAAATCCACTCACCTCCTGGCCCCCTCAACAAGGCCTGCATAGCCAAGCCCACCACACCACCCCCATGTCCTGCCAGCAGTAGCAACAGCAGCAAACTCAGCCCTGCCTCAGAGGTTCAGATCCAGTCGCTCTCGGATGTTTCAGAACATTGAAAAAGATCACTGGTATCCAAGTACTGCAGGCACATGGCTCAAAACTCCAAGCAGTTCTAAGAACAGTGAAGCCCTCCAGCATGAGCACTGCCTCACTCTGAACCATCCAGTGGCAAACATCACTCGCAGGAGCAGCCTGGCACCCACATGGAAGCTGAGAGACGTGGGTAGGAAGCCGGCCCAGCCCTCCTAATACCACGTTGGTGAACAGCTGCACCCAACACACAGGGCCACGGGATCAGGCCCCACAGGGCACTGACAGGCCCAGGGAGTGACCTGTATTGGCTCGGGACAACCCCTGACCCCAGCTGCCTTCGTGCCCCACAAAGGCCCGGGCTCTTCCTCCCTCCGTGCCCTGGCCCCAAGCAGGCTTGGAGGAAGCCTGGATGGCAGGCGAGCATGCCTTAAAGGAAGGCGCTCAAACGGGGTCTTCAGCCCCTCTCTGCTGTCAGACGCACATGAGGCAGTACCAGGGCTGCCCTGGCCACTACGCTGGCCCCTCTGCGCATACCACTGCTACCACCACAACAGCCACTTCCTGTCAAGGGCCCTACCTGGCTCAGGACCAGGAATACTGGTCAAATAGCCCAGAGGAGCCACCTACCTGGGGCCCCACTTCGGGGGAGGCTTGGCTGAGACGGGGGGCCCGGCCCCGGCCCCACTGGGTCACCATCTGAAGGAAGCCGGCTTGTGTCGAGGCTGGGGAGTGTCTCGGTTTCAGCCCCCGCCGCAGCTGCTCTGCCTTGGGAGCTCTGAGGGGCAGCCCCGGTGGGGTTGAACCCCCGATGCTGGGGGAGTCGCGGGGCTGAATCCTTGTCCCACGTCCACTTGACACCCAAAGCGCTGTCCAGCAAGAGGGCCCCACAGCTGGAGTCGGCGTCCATGGTGTAGTCATGGCCCTGGTCGCAGCCCCACATGGCCCGGATGACACCACAGTACTCGGAGGACAGCGTCCTCTGGAGGCTAGGTAGGGCCCCACAGCTGGCCGCGTGTCTGTGCACCCACCCCACCAAGCCACGCAGGCCCTGGGGGCTCGAAGCAATCAGGTCCACTGAGGAGAGGCAGAGAGACGCCAGCCCATGGCCAGTCAGCAACTGAGTCCCCCCACTTCCCGCCCACCCTGCACCCCACCCTGGGGGCGCACTCACCCACACACGCTCCCTCCTCCGGCCCCATCCGTGGCTGGACACCGACCCTGCAAAGGAGCAGGGCTGCTCACCAAGAGCAAGCATGGGGCCCAGTGGCCACTGTGTGTGCCGCCTGAGCCTTTTCCTCCGAGGCCACCCACCAGGCTCTCCCCGCCCTGTGCTCTCCAGTCAGTCTCCCCACACACCCAGCCACTGGTGCTCATGAGTGTCTGCCTCACCAGCACCCGGGCTGCCCTGTGCCCATGCAGCCCTGTTCACAGGGTCTCCTGCACACCCCCAGCAAAGGAGGGAAGGGGCACCTACTTTGCACAAGGCTTCCGGCGGCCTGTCGGGGGAACATTGACTCGCTGCAGGAAAGATGTGAGGAGGCCGTGGCACTGGTAGAACTGGGCATGGCAGTTCTTGCAGACAAACTGGGACAGAGCTGGGTCCTGGTGGACAGCCACACCCAGGAGGCGCTGGAAATCCCGGATGAAAACACGGTCCCCAGGGGGTGGCCTTTCTGAGCTCTCCCCAGGTGCCCTGCCGGAGATGCTGCGGAGACTCCGGGAGGAGAACTTCCCATGACAAAGGCGACAGTGCCCCATGGCCAGGGCCCGGGCTGTTCCTGGGCAAGCACAGGAAACAGGAAGTCAGGCAAGCAGAACACAGCTCCCAGGTGAGGTGAGATCCACACTCCACCAGCCCCTGCCCCAGCTCCTGGAGTGGGACCTCCCCAGATATGTCCCTTAAATACAAGTCCAGGTCTGGGCCAGAGGCAGGGCTCTGGACCCAGGGTCCCAGATGAACATATAGTCTTTTGGAAGAATGGCCAGTGGAGGGTCTTCTGAGTGGAAAATCCTTTCAAAGAACTCTAAATGCCTCCAAAACAAAGCCAGTATTGCTCTAATACTAAAACCAGACAAGGACACAACAATAAAATAAAATAATATTTATTTTTAATAAACATAGATGTACAAGCCTTCAACAAAATAACAGCAAACTGAATTCAACACTTAATTTAAAAGATCCTGCACAATGATCAGCTGGAAAGTATTCCAGGGAGGCAAGGATGGCTCAGCCTTCCCAAATCAATTCATGTGACACACATTAACAAAATAAAAATCATACTCCTCTAAATAAATGGAGAAAAAGTAATGGACAAAATTCAATATCCATTCATGATAAAAACCTCAATAAACTGTATACAGATAGAAAATACCACCACATAATAAGAGCCATACATGACAAGCCCCAGGCTAACATCATACTCAATGGTAAAGAGCTAAAAGCTTTCTTCTAAGATCAGGAACAAAACAAGGATTCCCACTCTCACCATTTTTATTCAACACAGTACTGGACATTCTGACCAAAGCAATTAGGCAAGAAAAATAAAAACCACTCAAATCATACAGACAGAAGCAACACCATCTGTTTGTGTATTAATATTACATATAGAAAATTCTGTAAGACTCCATGAGAAAAACTGTTAGAATAAGCAAATTCAGTTATAGAATACAAAATCAATATACAAACATAAGTTGATTTCCACATACTAATAACAAACTATTAGAAATTAAGAAAATAATCAGATTTACAATAGTATCAAAAAAAAAATACCTATGAATAAATATAACCAAAGAGATGAAAGACCTGTACACTGACACCTGTAAGACACTGACAAAAAAAACTGAAACCACAAATAAGTAGTCCATGACCATGGGTTGGAATAATTAATTGACATCAAATAATAAGACAATTGACATTAATTAACAAGACACTGTTAAAATGTCTACACTCCCCAAAGTCATCTACAAATTCAAAACAACCCCTATCAAAATCTCATTGGTATTTTTCACAAAAATAGAACAATCTTAAAATGTATATGAAACCAATAAAGACCCTGAACAGCCAAAGCAATTCTGTGAAAGAAGCACTAAGTTGAAGGCATCATGCTTCCTGATTTCAAACTATACTACAAAGCTACAATAATTAACACAGTACAGTACTGGCATAAACAGAGGCACATAAAGGGACTTTACTGATGGTCCAGCGGCTAAGACTCCACGTTCCCATTATAAGGGGCCAAGATTCAATCCCTGGTCAGGGAACTTGCCACAACTAAAGATCCCACATACTGCAACAAAGATCAAAGATCCTGCATGCCACAACTAAGACCCAACACAGCTAAATAAATATGTTTAGTTAAAAAAAAATTGACAATACAGAAATAAATTCATATATATATATATATATATATAGCCAATTAATCTACAACAAATAAGCCAAGATACAATGGGGGAAAGAACAGTCTCTTCAACAAATGGTGTTGAGAAAACTGGACAGCCATATGCAAAAGAATAAAACTAGACCATCTTATACCATACTCAACTCAAAATGGATTAAAGACTTGAAAGACCATAAAACTCCTTTCATCTAACAAAACATAATGGTTAGGTCCCTGACATCTGTCTTACAGATGATTTTTTGGATTGACACCAAAAGCAAATGCAACAAAGGCAAAAATAAATAAATGGGACTATGTTAAACTAAAAAGTTTCTGCACAGCAAAGAAAATCATCAACAAAATGAAAAGGCAACCTACTGAATAGGAAAAAATATTCACTAGTTATGTATCACATAGAGGGTTAATAACCAAACTATGTAAAGAGCTCATACAACTCAATAACAAAAATAATCTGATTTTTTAAATGAGCAAAGGCTCTGAAGAGACCTCTTTCTAAAGAAGGCGTGCAGATAACCAACAGGTGTATGAAAAGGTGGTCAACGTTACTTCACGAGGGAAATGCAAATCAAAACCACAATGAGGGAAAAAAAAAAGTCCCACGAGACATTTACCTTCCACCTATCAGAATGGCCATCATCAAAGAGACCAGTAATTACAAGTGTTGGTGAGGATGTGCAGAAAAGGGAACCCTTGTACACTGTTAGTGCGAATGTAACTTGGTGCAGCCACTATGGAAAACAGTACAGAGGTTCCTCAAAAAATTAAAAATAAAACTACTATACCGTCCAGCAATGCCACTGCTCGGTATTTATCCTAAGGAAATGAAAACTAACTTGAAAAGGTACATGCAGCCTTGGAAGGGGCATAGTTGGTTGATGTTCTACCAACATCTCTAGAAGGGTGCTTGCCATGTAATCTTTGTGCACTTTGTGGGGAAAGGGGGCCACTTTTCTGTAATTATGTCTCAGTTTACAATGAAAACTTGAGTTTCAAAGGTAAAATAAACATGATAATCATGTCAAAAAAAAAAAAAAGGAAAAGGTACATGCATGCACCCCTATATACACTGCAGCATTATGATACCCAAGGTATGGAAACACCCAAAGTGTCTATCAATATATGAATGTATAAACAAAGTGGTATACTCAATGGAATATTTACTCAGCTATTAAAAAACAAGAAAATTCTGCCATTTCCAATGACAAAGATGCACATTATCAGCATTATGCTAACTGAAATCAGTCAGATGGAGTAGGATAAATACCACATGATGTTACTAACATGTGGAATCTTCAAAAAGAGAAAATCATGAACTAATAATTACAGAAAAAATATTGTTGGTTGAAAGAAGGGGAGTGAGGTCCTGAGTGAAATGCGGTGTGCAGTGATCAAAAGGTGCAAACTTCCAGTTATAAACCACGTCCTGGAGACGTTGTCTACTGTATGGTAACTACTATAGTTACTACAATATAATACTTTTCTGTATATCTGAAAATTGCTAAGAGCTCTTAAAAGTTGATCCTAAAAGTTCTTATCACAAGAGAAAAAGACTGCTAACTTCGAGTGGTGATGGATGTTAGTATACCTGAAACCAACATCACGTTATGTGCCAACTATACATCAAATTTTTTTCTCAAAAAAATAAGTTTGAGTATATAAATGCCTCCACAGCTATGGAACCGTCATAAACTGAGCTGGACACTTCATTCCTCTTCACACCACTCCCCTGAGACCAGAAGCGAAGGAGTCGCGTCCACATACTGCTTTCCCGGGGGGTCTCTACTCCTGACTGCAGGAGTAGACGATGCCCCTGCCTCTCTGCCCCGGGATTATAGGAGAGCAGCTTGAAGTCTTTTCTGAGGGGGCAAAAGCATGACACTAAAACCAAGTGCATATTAACCCCCATACAGTCCGTCCCAGGCACTCCTATGCTTAATCCTTAGTTCTGTTTAGCAAAAAGGAAGCTGAGGCCCTGAGAGATTCAGCCATTATCCGAAAAGCACAGGGCAAAACCACGACTGAAACCAGGCCTGCCCGACAGACAGCAAGACTCGAGCATTAAACTACTTCGCGAGCTCTGAGGGGAGCTGACGGGTCAGCTGTGTTGCGAAAGAGCACCCCGCGCAGCCGCGGCGTCCCGAGGAGGCCGCCTCACCTCTCCCAGCGGGGAGGCCTAGTCCGCTTTCTGACCCACCTGGGCCGGGGGGTCCCGCGGGGTCCCGGTGGCCACCGGGGGCACTCTACGGTCACAGGGGCCCCACCCGCCGCCCCTCGCGACCCGACGGCCGGACCCACCTGCCTCGTCCGCGCCGTCCTGGCCCGTGTCCCCGCAGGGCCGCGCCGGGCCCCAGCCCAGCCGCGCCGCCACCACAGCAGCCGCCTCGGCCACGTCGGGCCCGCTGCGGGCGGGGCGGCCCCGGGCCCGGCCTCCGCCACAACTGCCGCGGCCCGAGCTCCCGCGCTGCCGGGACGCCGCGGGCGACAGGAAGCGCCCGAGCCGGTCCCGCTTCATAGCCTTGGAGACGGCTTAAGCTCGGCCCCAGCGCTCCGCCCCGTCCGACCCGGCTCGGCCCAACTCGGCCCCACCCGGCTCCGTCCGGCCCGGCTCCGCCCCACTCGGCTCCGCCCGGCCCGGCTCGGTCCCACTCGGCCCCGCTCGGCTAGCTAGTAGGACGTCCGGAGCCTCTCGTCCGCTAGGCGGACTGTGCTCGTTCGTTTCCGTTCCACTCCGCCGATCGGCTTCGCTGGACTTACTCGAAGGGGGGGCGAGGCGATGAGGGAGGGGCGGGGCGAGGGAGGGAGAAGGAGGGTGAAGAGACCTGGATGGGGCGGGCTGACCAGCGGAGGGGAGGGCGAGGAGAGCGTAAAGGGAGGAGCAGAGTGAGGAGGGGAGGGGCGCAGTGAGGAGGGGAGGGGCGCAGTGAGGAGGGGAGGGGCGCAGTGAGGAGGGGAGGGGCGCAGTGAGGAGGGGAGGGGCGCAGTGAGGAGGGGAGGGGCGCAGTGAGGGCAGAGCAGCACGGCCTGAGGGTAAGGGACGCGGTCTACGCGATTGGCCTGTCACCAACGTGGAGTGCGGGCAGCAGTAGTTGCACTTACACGCTTTTGGCTACAGCCTAAGGAGGTTATTTGAGAGCTCCGTCACCCCCACCTCTACCCCTTCGGCCCCAGGAGCAAAGGGCGCAGCGCGCAGCGCGCCGGCGGGGAGGGGCTGCCGGAAGTGGGCCCTTGCTGGTACCGCCTTTTCCGATGGTCCTAGGCTCGGGCGGCACCTGGTCCTGCACACGTTGCGTTCCGGGTCCCGAGCCGGCCGCCCCGCCCCTCGGCCGCCGCCGCCATGGCCGCTGCGGCCGGGGACGGCTCTGTGAAGCCACTGCAATGCGCCATGAAGCTGGCCAACGGGGCCATCGAGCTGGACACGGGCAACCGGCCCCGGGTAAGGCGGGCGGAGCAGAGCGGGGCGGGGGCGGTCGCCGATCTGCGACCTGCCTGGTGGGCGTGGGCGAGGGCGGGGCCGCGGGCAGGGCACCTCCAGGCCTCTCTGAAGACTCCGGTGTGCCGGCTCCGGCTTAGGCCGTGACCTTGGACAGCTCCCGACATTTTTTTGTTTTTTTCCCCGTCTGTTTAGCAATTCGGTCGGAGCCGAGGCGTTTTTATTTGTGAAGGGACTCAGGAGGTTCCGTGAAGCAGCCCTCCAAAGTGTATCTGGCAGACAGTCCAGTGTGTTTGTGTAGTTTGGAGGCGGGCCCTGTAGATTTAGTCAGATTCCCAAAGAGGACGGTACGCAGAAGAGGTTAACTGCGGCTTTCCAGTCGCCTTCAGAGCTTGTTTAGTAGGAAGTGCCGGCGGGGGAGGGGTGCGGCTTGTTTCTGAGAATGGGTGTTAATTCTAAGGGTGGCAACCGCGTGGAAAAGCCGGCGGAGCCACTCTGGGCCGCCGAAGGGAAGAGGCGTTCAGGTCTTCCATCCGTTTCCTTTCCCAAGTCGGGATCCTAGGGCAGCAAATGCCCCCACAAGTCAGAAATCCTTCCCGGAACCCATTTTATCTTTATCTGAAGTGTAGACAAAGGTGAGTAACGAGAACTGGAATGCAACGAAACAAAAAACAAAGCTCCGTGCTATCATTCCAAATGCCCTGAGCTCTGTCAGGCAGCCCTGACCAGGAGGGTCACATGTTTGAAAGTGCCAGCATTCTAGTGGCATAGACTCCTGCGTGCCCGGGGAATTCTTACACTGGGGTTCAGGAAAGGGTTTTCCCAGACTGAGTCAGAAAGTGACCCTAAGATTTCTCAACACAGTCCCTGATTCACCTCCCAGGAAATATTTCTTTAAAGCCACTGAATGAATGGCCCCTGAGTTATACAGGAAAAGAACTTGTTGCATAGAGTGGAAACGGCAGCACCCGCCAGTGCTGCTTCCTTGACCCACTGAATGAGAACCTCCATTCCTTTCCGTGCTGAAGAGAAAGGAGTGACACCAGCTTCAAGTCTAGAAGAAAGGGTTATTCTCTGTGCCCCAGGCAAAGCAGGTACCAGCTAACCAGCTGGGATAATGCAAGTGTATCTCAGAGATAAGCAGGCACCATGGTTGCTGTTTTCAAAAGGGCACCAAGCAGGCATGATGGAATTATTTGCCTCTAATGGCATGGCCTATGTCATTTCTCTTCCCTGGGCTCAGGAGGCATATACAGAATACCTGAGGAGCATCCATTACATCTCCCAGGTGCTGCTGGAAGAAGTGGAGGCCACTAAAGGTACAGCTTCTCCTGTGCTGCCCAGACTGTGGACATCTTGGCCTTTAATGGGTCTCCGGGCCCCAGACCTGGGTGTGTCCCATGTCCTACCTGCCTGGTCATTAGCAGATGAACACCTGAACACTCAGCATGAGTGTGACATGGAGCAGGAAGGGACGGCTGCTGTGACTCAGGCGATGGAGATGGTTGGGGACATGACCACAGACTGACCACTGAACCCCAATCCTGGGAGGAGTGAATTGCACGATGGCTTGGCGCTGGGGGCAGCCCAGAGGCCCTGCAGTGAAGAGGGCGTCAGATACAAGGCCTTCTGGAGAGAGGGAGGTGCAGTTGGGGCAGGCAGGGCCTTGGGTAGGCCTGGGGCTGTTCTGGCATGAGGAGAAGCTCAATGGATGCTTTGTGAGCAGAGGCCAGCATGACAGCAGAGCCTCCAGGAGGTACCCACAGTGGGGACAGCAGTGGTGGGAGTGCCGGGAGGTGGGCAAGTGAAGGGCTTGGGGGATGTTCTCTAAAGATCTGCCTCAGCAGACTTTCTCAGGGGACAGTGAGGTGCGGGGGTGGGTTGGGAGCCAGCGAGCAGGAGGTGGCAGGAGCTGAGGCCTCCATCATGGGCATGGTCTGCTCCAGGTGTGTGGCACCCTGGCATGGTCAGGGGGAGGTGGCTGTCCCCACAGTGAGCACTGCCCTGGGGAGCTCAGCAGAGCTTTGTGCATAGGAGTAGGGCACAGTGGGAGAGGCCCTGAGGGGATGTCCCAGAGGAAAGACTATGAGGGGTCAGGGACCCTTGGAGAAGGGTAGCACATGAGTGGATGAGTAGAAATCTGGCAGCTGAACTAGGGTATAGTGAGGGGCTGGCCCTGAAGGCAGTAGGAGGTGGGTCAGGAGCTGGGGCTGGTGGGGTCCATGGGAGGCTGTCAGATGGCAGCCCCTCCAGCCTGAGTTTGCTGACAGGAGCGATTCCAGAGGAGGGAGTGCAGAGCAGAGAACAGATGCCCCCGGGGTGCATGGGATGCAGGGTGGAGGGCTGGAGATGGACAAGGAAATGATTTCTGTGAAACAGCCACACTGTCTGCAGGGCCCGCCTGGAGGAGGGGCCGTAAGTACGTGTGAAACTGTCCGTGGGGAGAAAAGGCCAGGTTAGTTAGAGAAAAGGCTCTGGTGGTCCAGGCAGAAGGACAGGATAGCCACATAGAGGGCAGGTGGTCCGAGATGAGGAGGGGGGTGCCTTTGTTTGTATCTCAGCGAGAATCTGACCAGTGACAGAGGGGATGGTAACCATCTTTTTTGTCACTTGCTCCCCAGAAGCTGGGGAAACTGTGACCTCTGATACCTCAAAGATGCTGAAGCTGGCCGAGCAGTGTCTGGAGAGGGCCCAGTCAACAGCTGCCAAGCTTGGTGGGTGTCCAGCAGAAAGCTTTCTTGGGTCATCCACTTCCACCCCTCCAGCTCAGTCTGCCTCTCCTTTGTGGAATGTGGGGCCCCTATTCGGATCCTTGACTGTGCGTGTCTTACAGGGAAAACATGCCTGAGGCCAGCCATGCCTGTGGCTGCGCCCGTGCCCTCCCCTGCTAGTCGACACCGCCGGGTATACTCAGATGAGGGAGGGAAGCTCTCTCCGTTCCTGCCACCTGAGATCTTCCAGAAGCTTCAGGTCGTGGAGTCACAAAGCTCTAAGAAGTAAGATGGGACAGCACGGCCTGTGGGCTGAGCCTGGGTTTGGAGGCACAGTGAGATAACTGTGGTGGCTTTAGTCAAAAAGAACCCTAGAATGGAAATAACCTGGTGCCTAGCAGAAGCAAATGCAAATTGTCTCTGGAGAAAAGCACCTTCAGCTTCCATGAAATGAGTGGTACGTAGTCAAAGACAACCATGCACAAAAAGAAGTTTGAGCAGTAGCAGAAGCACAGCTGAAAACTCTTCAGATAGAGTTATGGGACACGGATTATAACACAGTCATGCTCTCTATAGTCAGAGAAATAAAAAGAAAGTTTTAAAATACCTTTAGGGAACAAGAAACTGTAAAACCTGACCCTTGTTTCTAATAGAGGTCAAATAAGAACCAAGTCGGAGAAGGCAATGGCACCCCACTCCAGTACTCTTGCTTGGAGAACCCCAAGGATGGAGGAGCCTGGTAGGCTGCAGTCCATTGGGTCGCTAAGAGTCAGACACGACTGAGCGACTTCAGTTTCACTTTTCACTTTCATGCGTTGGAGAAGGAAATGGCAACCCACTCCAGTGTTCTTGCCTGGAGAATCCCAGGGACAGAGGAGCCTCGTGGGCTGCTGTCTATGGGGTCGCACAGAGTCGGACACGACTGACGTGATTTAGCAGCAGCAGCAAGAACCAAGTAGTAATAAGAAATACTGAATTTTTTAAAAAACTAATCAAAAACAATGGAAACAAATTATATTCTCCTGTAAAAATACACACGTGGACCCAAAAAGAAGTGTACAAGTTTGTGACAGCAGAGTGGACATAGCTGAAGAGAATTAGAGAACTAAATAAAAGGTTAAAGGTTTTCCTGAACGGCTCACACACACAAAAAGAAAAGATGAAAAAGACATGGAAGGTCTATCCAGAAACAGATGACAAAGAAAATGTAAGAGGAGCATTATTTGAAGAGAGAAAGACAATTTTCTTTCTAGAGCTGATGAAAGACCCCAAGACACAAATGCCAGAACCCCAGCAGGGTAGGCAAGGGGATGGGCTCCTCCTGCTGCAGGTTCTGAGCCACTGCTCACTTTGTCTCTGCATGTGCTGCTCTGGGGCAGGGCCAGGCACCGACTCCCATCCCAGGACAGTCTTGTGCCCCACAGCCTACCTCCTCCCACCCATGAAAGCAGGAAGATATTAGACTGAAACTTTGGATGGTGAGAGGGCTGTCAGTGGCTGTTACAGAGTACTGTGACCTCCCTTTCGTGGGCTGCAAACTAGCTATTTAGCCCACATGGTGCCTTCAGAGAGTTTCATGCTATTCAGAAACTCAAATGACTGAGTTGCTTAAAGGTCTGGAGTCCAGGCAGTAGGGCCATATTTCAGGGGGCAGGTGTCTCCTATCCACCCCAGACATCCTCTTTCCTTTACATTCCTGCTGGCCCCCATTACCACCTCCTCACTTTAGGGCCTCAGGGGAGGGTCAGGAGGGGTCCTCAGATGACTGGAGGGTTTGCGGGCTTCCTGGAGCCTGGCCAGCAACTTGTCAACATTTCAGGGAGCTGACACCCCTGGAAGAGGCCTCCCTGCAGAATCAGAAGCTGAAGGCTGCCTATGAGGCCCGGATGGCCCGGCTGGACCCCAGCCAGGCCATGCAGAAGACATCCCTGGTGAGTGGGGCCCAGGACCATGTGGAGTGGGGGTGCCAGGGGGGCAGGCCTTATTCCCTCTTCCTGTCCTAGACCCTGTCCCTGCAGCGCCAGATGATGGAGAACCTGGTGATCGCTAAGGCCCGGGAGGACACAGTATCCTTTCCATCCAGCCTTGGGGTCCAGAGGCTTAAGCTGAGGGAGGAGAGGTGCCAGAGCCCAGCATCCTTGTTGGGGGGGCAGGGAGCAGTGGTTCCTGCCCAGCCTGCTTCCTCTTGCCTCTTGGGCTTTGCACAGGCCGCCCTGCCCCTCCCAGCACCCACAGACTCCTCTCCACCCCTCTCAGGTCAACTAGGACTTGCCTTCTTCCACCCACCCCGCCGGCCCGTGTCCAGCAGGGCTCAGGGACGCCAGGGGTCCATACATGCCACTCAGAAAGGGCCTTAACTCTGCTGCCCCAGCTGCAGAGGAAGATGGAAGAGCGCCGGCTGCGGCTCCAGGAGGCCGCCAACAAGTGCGTCCCTGCCTTGGGTCCCAGGACTTCGGGGGGTGGGGGAGCAGGTGGGGGCTCCCACGCCTGCCTGTCCAGCCCTGAGGTCCTCAGACCTGTCCTTCCTTCCAGGAGGTTCTGCAGCCAGGTTGCCCTGACCCCCGAGGAGCGGGAGCAGCGGGCCCTCTATGCTGCCATCCTGGAGTACGAGCAAGACCATGTGAGTGCTGGGCAGGGCGGGCTGGGAAGGTCTAGTCCCCGGGATGCAGCCTTGGTGAGGGAGGAGGGGCTTCCGGGGGCTCTCTCCCAAGGGCTCCTGTCCTGCAGGACTGGCCAAAGCACTGGAAGGCCAAGCTCAAGAGGAGCCCAGGGGACCTGTCCCTGGTGACCAGCCTGGTCTCCCACCTGCTCAGGTATCAGGCCTCATCTCCCTCCAGCAGGCTGCAGGCTGCTGGCAGAGGAAAGGATTAAGTGGGAAGGAGGGGGAGGTCTGGGGTGACTGCAGGGGCAGTAGGCCCCTGATGGCCTTTCACAGGCCTTCTGCCTTCTTAGGGGGCGGGACATTTGCCCACAAGGTTTATCCATCAGTCCCTTCTCTGAAACACCTCACAGTAGGGCAACATGACCAGTGGGTGAGGGGGTTGGGCAGGATTTGTAGCCCCCACCCCAGAGCCTGGTGAGGAGGCTGCAGCCGCCAGCCCTACGGGACTGCCCTCTACACTGCTTCTACCCCACTCACAGCGTTCCCGACCACCCCATCTCCCAGCTCCTGAAGAAGCTCCAGTGCGCGGTGTACCGGGCGCTGTACCCCATCGTGAGCAAGGGCGCCGCCCCCGGCTGCTGTTCCCTGCCCCCTGACGCCGATGGGCTGCTGGCTCCTGGAAGCCGGAGGCTCCGGCCTTCTCAGAGCCTCTACTGCATGCCTTCCCCGCTGGAGCCCAGCCCGGCCCCAAGGCCCTCGGACGGCCCATGCGCCAGCCCACCCCGCCCCGGCAGCCCCGCAGGGCCTCCCTCACCCCAGCTGCTGGGCAAGGACAGCTCCTTCGAGGATCTAGAACAGTTCTTGGCTCCTCCTGAGAGGAGGGGCCGGGGCCCTGGAGAGCGGCCTGAGCTCCAGACCCCAGGGGTGAGGAAGGAGCCTATGCTGGAGCAGCTGAAGGGCACCGTGCAGGACATACACGACGCCATCGGTGAGGCCCCAAGACGGGCGCTTGGGCGGCTGCATGTGACCCTGTGACCCCAGGGATGAGGGCTCACCAGGCCGCAGGGTTTCAAGGGGAGGGGAGGCAGGGCCAGGCAGAGCGCCCTCCCAAGGAGCCCAGAAGCAACCTGCGGCGAGGCCCACCCCGAGGAGGCTGTCTCTGCGGGGCGAGGCTGGAGGTCCCCGCTGAGCCGGCTCTGCTCCCGGCAGACAGGCTGCTCTCGCTCACCCTCCTGGCTTTTGAAGGCCTAAACACGGCCGCCTCCAAGGACCGCTGCCTGGCCTGCATCGAGGAGCCGTTCTTCTCCCCACTGTGGCCCCTGCTGCTGGCCGTCTACAGGTGGGCCCCCGACCCTGAGGTCCACCTGGGTGCTTCCCTCGGCGGGCGCCTTCCCTTCACAGCCTCAGGTGTTTCTGGTTCGCAGGCGGTGCCACGCCCACCGTCCAGGATTCTGGGCGTGGCCGGCTCCCCCAGCAGGGTCTCTGTCTGCCCCGGGGCCGGGGTCTTCGCCGCTGAACCTGGCCCCTCTCCACCCCAGGAGCGTTCACCGCCTGCGGGAGGCGGCCTTGAGCCGGAGCATGGAGCTGTACAGGAATGCGCCCCCGGCGGCCGTCGGTGTCCCCACCAGGCTCCTCCCGCAGGACCCCGAGGCCGCGGGAGCGGGCCCCTACCCCTACTGCGCCGCAGCCCAGGAGCTGGGGCTGCTGGTTCTGGAGAGCTGCCCCCAGAAGAAACTGGAGTGCATTGGTGAGGGGGCGGTTTGGGAAGGGAGAGCAGTGTCCCGTCCCACGGGGCACCTTGAGTCTGCACCTCTGAGCCACAGCCTGGTCCCGTCTGGTTGGGAGGAGTCCCTTGGGACAGAAGCGGTCCTGCCCTGCCCAGTCCTGCACGGGGTGGGGGTGCGGTGGTGCCCCGGGCCGGTTTGGGACGCCGTCCCCACCCCCTCACCCGAAGCCTTGCTTCTGCGCCATAGTTCGGGCCCTGCGAATCATCTGCTCCTGTGCGGAAGATTACTACCGGGCTCGGGAGACTGCGCTGCAGCCTGGCATCGCCGCTATGTGAGTCCCAGAAGGATGCCATTGTGAGGTGGGGGGGGGGCGCGGGGGGGGGCGGCGCGCTGGGCCTGTCTGTGAATGCCTTCAGAGGCTCAGGGAAGCAGAAACGCTTCACCCTGCCCCGGCACTGGGCGCTTGGGGTTCCGTCTTGCTTCTCCTTAAGGACAGGATGGCCCTTTCCCACCAAAGACCCCTGGCTCCAGCCCTGCAGACGGCAGGGCCCTGACCCTCTGTATTCCAGTGGCATTCTTGAAGCCTGTGCCTCCCCTCTGTCTCACTCTGTCTCACACTTGGGGAAGCCTCCTTAGTCTCTGCCCATACTCTGGAGGCAGGTAGGGGCCTTCCCCACCGTGTCCTGCCTTAACTCACCTGGGCCAGCCTAGAGCTGGCAGTCTCCTGCCCTGGTACTGGTGAACCCTCCCTGCCAGGGCTCTGCCTCCTGCTACACTGTGCCAGAGACCAGGGTTGCCCTGAAGGCACCTGTGCTTGCACCCGAGTGGGCAGGTTGTGGCACCTACCTGTGCAGAGGCCTGGGGTTGCTTTCACCATTTTACCATCTGGCCTCCAAAAAAGTTGTTGCAGGTGAAAGGGTCCCAGAACTAAAAGTATTCAGAGTGCCAGTCCCCACATAAGCTCCTTCAGGATTTCTGAGGAGCCAGAGAGGTGGTGAGTGTCTGTGCAGGTGTGTGGCTCCCAGGGAAGTGGGAACAGAAGTCCCTGGCCTGTGCCTTCATGCTTCTGGCAGAGACCACTGACCCGTGGGGCCTTCACTGGGGTTTTGACCATCCCCCAGGGACTCCCTCACTGAGAAGCGTCCTGCATCAGATCTGGGATACCAGACATGGCAAATGAGTGATCCTGATCCCAGGAGTGAATAGGGTGCCTGGGAACATGGGCCTCCCACTCCAGCCGCCTGTCCTTGGGCTCGGGCAAGTGCACAGGAATGAGGAACGGTTCCTCCCTGGTCCAGCCCTGGGCTCTGCAGCACAGGGTCCCCATTCAGGATGGCCTCAGTGCTCCCAGATTGTCTGTCATGCTGATCCAAGCCCTCCCCCTATCCCATGCGTCCAGTGGGTGGGAGGAGCACAGTGAGCAGCCAGCAAGCTCAAGGCTGCTCCAAGAACTGAGCTGGAGCTTCAGGCTTTTGGGGACTCAGCAGGCCCCCCTACCCAGGTCCCTGGAGCCTCCTGGCTGGATGTGTGTCTCCCCAACAGTGGTGCTGATGACTTGCTGCCCATCCTGTCCTTTGTGGCGCTGAAAAGTGGCCTCCCTCAGTTGGTGTCGGAGTGTGCAGCCCTGGAGGAGTTCATCCATGAGAGGTGGGGTCCTCGAGCCCGTCCCTGCCCCACCCTCAGCATGTGGCCCAGAAGCGACCCCGACAGCCTCTGTGGGACCTCAGCACTGAGGTTCTGCCCTGCAGCCCCTCCAGTGACAGGTGCCGGTGTCGCCTCCACGCAGGTACCTGATTGGAGAGGAGGGCTACTGCCTGACATCCCTGCAGAGCGCCCTGAGCTACGTGGAGCTGCTGCCCCGGCGGGCCCTGGGCAAGTAGTGGAGGACCAGCCGGCCAAGGACTGGCCAGGAGGCACTTGCGCGGGGCAGCAGGCCAGCCGTGGAGGAGCTCTTGCCCCAGCCTGACTTCGGCCCCAGGGCTCAGGGAGGCCCCTCTGCTCCTGGTAGGATGAACATCTGGCAGCTTGGGCCGCTGACAGCTAGCACAAGGACTGAGGGGGCTGTGGGCCTGGCCGAGGGCAGCTCTTCTCCCCTACATTCCCGTGACGTTCGGAGCCCCCTGAGCCAGGTTGTTGTCTGAATCGAGAAGAGAGCTGATCACCCCCACAGAGGCCCGAGGCCCAGGTGGGTTCAGACCATGCTGTTTATTTATTGGACACTGACCACTCTGTCCTGGAGGCCCAAGTGTCCCCAGGGCATCTACCCATGTCTGGGACCTCTGAGCCACACTTCACCCTTGGTGGTAGGGATGGAAATCCTGAGACCCCCACCAATCCCCATCCCCCACTCAGCCCCTTTGGGGTCGGTGCGAAGCCTGGGTCAGCACCTGTCTGTAGCCCACCACCTGCCCACAAACTGTTACAGGCCCCTGGGCAGCCACTGACCCAACTGGAAATAAAAAGGTGACTGGCATCTCCCTCCACGTGGCTCATTTGCTCCCCATCCCACTGGCCAGCCCAAGGCCTGGACAGTACAGCCACTCCTGGCTGACTGGCAGGAACCAGACAGTCCCAGAGAGCCCAGGGGGCCATTGCCAAACTCACCCTGCCTCCCAACCCTCTGCCCAGGGATGGGCTCTTGCAGGGGCCACTCACTGTAGCATTAGACACACTCTGTGGGGCCTAGCGGGTTGGTAGGGTCAGAGGTCATCACTGGGCAGGATCTAAGCCTGGAGCACTTATTCTGAAGAGTTCTCTGGAGTCAGCTTTGCTCTCCAGGTGGGCAGCACACCCAGGGGCCCCTGGAGAACACAAGACAGGTGGCCTGGCCGCAGCCCCAGACAGCATCTGCCAGGGAAGGAGGTGGGTGGTTCGCCCTACCACGGCAGAGGCCCATCATGGGAGGAGTGGGCAGGTCCCTAGGAAAGGCTCAGTTGGACTTGACTGTGCATCCTGTGTGCACATTATCCCAGGGCTCTGCAGGAGACCATGAGGAAAGTGAGGCACGAGGAGGTGACTGCCTCCTCCAGGCCACACCTCCCAGAGCAGAGCTGGCTTTGAGCCCAGCAGGTTGACTCCAGAGGCCAGAGGGTATCACTGGACATAACCTGAAGGGCAGGCACAGGCCCAGTGCACTGGGGCAGCTGCCTGTCTCGGGAGCCTTTGTGAGCAGGAGTCCCCTGCCCACCAGCACCCCAGGAACAAACAAGGAGGCACCCACCCACTCACCCTGCCCTGCTCTCAGAACTTGCGGCCTCTGAATTCCTGCCCTTGTCTCCCATCCCTGCCCTCTCCAGAGGAAAGCCCCCAGCCCTGGACACGAGTCCCAGCCAGCTGTGAAGGCTGGGGAGGATTACACCCCTGGTCCAGGCCTTGGTGGGTACATCTCGAGGATGGGACTGTAAAGTCTCCCTCACAGAGCAGGTGGACGTAAAGGTGGGTCTCAAGCTAGGCCTGACTGGGCAGGCCCCTGCTGGCCCTGAGGCTATCTCCTTCCTCTGATCAGACAGCTTTCCTGCTGGTGATTCTGGGCCAATCCTTTAGCCTCTCCCAGCCAATGGCCCTCCATAGAACGAGTGAATGATGGATTCTTCACATAGAAAATCCTGCAGATCAACAAGATAACGGCAGGAACTCCGCTTAGAAAAATAGCAAAGGCTATGAACAGTCTGTCTTCAGAAGAAATTTAAAAAGCTAATCAGCATAAGAAGTGTCTGAAATCATTTTAAAAATCAAGAAATACAAAGTAAAACACAAGATAGGAAACCTAGGCATTGGACTGGTGAAGATAAGGTTGGACAACCCAGAAGGCAGTGCTGCCTGGGAGACAGGGCCGCACATGTAGTGTGCAGCATGCTGGGCCAAGGTAAGTATCAACTGATCCTCCCACCTACCTACTCCACTCCTGGTTGTAGCCCAAGGTCACAGGAGGCAGAGCGGCCTGCTAGGTGACAAGCCAGTCTACTTGGTGGCTTAAACACAGGACAGCCATTTGCTTTGCTCTTGAAACTCCTGTTTCAGCAGGATTCAGTATGGAAGTCTCATCTCTGCCCTCCTCCAGCATCAATTAGGTCAGCTTTCAAGCTGGGGTGACACAAGGTCCAGGGGTTAGGGTCATCTGGAGACTTGCCTACACCTCTGCCATCAGCAAGGGCCTCAGGGCTGTGAGGACAGTCATGCGAGGCCCACATCCATTTCCTGTAACTAACTAGATGCCATAACAAAACAACACAAATTGGGGAGCGCAAAACAACAAAAGTTTACTCTCAAAGTCCTAGTCTTAAATCAAGGTATCCACAGAGCCTTGGGCGGGCAGAGTGCCAGACAGATCCCTTCCCTGCCTCGTCCAGCTCTGGGGGCTCTTGTAGCCTCTGCCCGTGGCTGCAAGTCTCTGTGTCCATCATATACCTCCTCCTGAAGTGTGTAACCTTTCTCCTTATAAAGACACAGTTCTAACTTGGCTTAGGGTCCACCCTCATCCAGTCTGACTTTGTCTTAACTTGATTATATAAGCTCACATTCCCAGGTTCTGTGGAGTCTGAATTTTATCTAGCCCCTCATACAGCTGCTGGCATTCCCCCAGCATGTGACTAAGTTCCAAGAGTGAGCATCTCAAGACAACAAGGCGTATTTATGACCTAACCTAGGAAGCCACACACTGTCATTTTCATTGTGTGTCCTCTATGGTAGGACAGTGCCAAGACCTACCCAGGTTCAAGGGTCCCACCAAAACAGGGGCCTGCTCCCTGGAGCAGCACACACAATCCAGAGCAAGCACCTGCAAGCCACTGAGGGGCCGAGTGGAGCAGCAGAGCAGGACACGAAGCAGAACACTGTCCACACATGGGCCTGCACATTGGCAACACTGTGCTCCTAGGGTGTGTCCACCACTTTCAGCGATCGCCTTTGTGGAGGAGGGGCGCTGTGGGCAAGGCCATAGGCGATGCCACAGAGCGGCAGGTGCTGTACACCCATCATAAACCACTGTGAACTGAGGAGCGTAGTAAGCCCAGCTGTTCTTCCTTCACACAAGGATGCACTTGGAGGTGTGCGAAGTCATATGTCCCTTCAGGGTCGATGCGAGCCCGGAGGGGGCTGAGTCAAGTAAACAGTAAGTGAAAGATTGGAACGTTCAGCGGTGCTCGGCAAAACACCGCTCGGCTGATTCCCTACTTGGTTATGATCTTTTTCTCAAAGTATAGAAATCCTTTCCCCAGTCAGGTCCCACTTGGCGTGGAGAGGTTAGGGTTCCAGAAATCGCGGACCCTTGGCTGCTCAGGGAGCGAACCCCCTCCCCCATCCTTCCTCCACACAGTCTTAACGGTGAGTTAGGCAGGAAAACCAGAATAAGGAAATTGGAAGCTGTGGCCCTTCTGGGCCCGGATGCCTGGAATCTCTGACCGAGTCAGAGAGGCCCACGTTGCTGTTCTGTTTTTTCTTTTGGGAGGCGCGCACAAGGAACTTCCCTGCCCACGAATGGAACCCGGGGCCCCCAGCAGCGGAAGCGCGGAGTCCTACCAAATGGACCACCGGGTTGCTGTTTTAAATTACACGGAAACGCACGTCTGGCGCCCACCTTGAGCGCCGGCTCCGCCCTCTTCCCCATATCCGGTCATCCCCGTTAGGCGACGAGAAGGGTCCCGCCCCGTCGGGTAGCCCCGCCCTCAAGATTCGGCCCGGGACCCCTACGTGCCCACGAGGAGCCCCGGTACCTGCTTCCCTTGCGGCCTAGCGTTCCCAAGGGACCAGCTCTGGCAGTCTGCCCCCGCAGCAGGAGAGCGCCCCGTGCCAGCCTGGGTGGGAGCGCCCGCTGTGCACCCCTCACTCCGCCCCGCGGGCATTGCAGGTGCGTTGTATTAGTGCTCCCCGGCCCCGATTAGGCCCCGCCCTCGAGGAGACTCCGCCCTGAACGTCAGGGCCAAAGCCGAGGGGCGGAGCCGCCCCCGGCGGAAGCGCGCTACTGCCTGCTGAGAAGCCCGAACAGAGCGGCCGGCGCTCGTCGGCACCGCTGGGGGCAGATAGGTAGGGCGGTGGGCTGCTGGGCAAAAGCGGATTTCTGCTTGGGAAGGGAGATTCAACTGGCGCAAATCTCCAAGGAACAGGGTGCTGTGGACACGGGGGGCGCTAAGCTGGGGGTGAGGGGGTACTGTGGACGCAGGCGGGGACTCTGGAGGAGCGGAGCGCGCAGGGAGGGGCCTCTGGGTGCTGACACCCTACTCCTGCCCGCCAGCATGGGCAGTAGCTCACTGTCCGAGGACTACCGCCTGTGCCTGGAGCGGGAACTGCGGCGCGGCCGCGCGGGCGTGTGCGGGGATCCATCGCTGCGGGCCGTGCTCTGGCACATCCTCGTGGAAGACTTCGACCTGCACGGGGCGCTGCAGGATGACGCGCTGGCACTGCTCACCGACGGCCTGTGGGGGCGCGCAGACCTGGCCCCCGCGCTGCGCGGCCTGGCCCGTGCCTTTGAGCTGCTGGAGTTGGCAGCCGTGCACCTGTACCTGCTGCCGTGGAGAAAGGAGTTCACAACCATCAAGGTAGGGCGCCGAGCCGCGTGGAGGTTCCCTGCCCCGGCTACTGGGTGTTGGGCACCGCCCGGACAGGGGCTACCGTTGGGATGAGGGACTGCAGGTGTCCACAGAGCCAGATGGGTTTCAGAGGGCTCAGTGTGCCAGTGTCCTGGGCGTGTTGGAGCATCTCTTGGCTGAAGTTCCCTTGGTACTCCTAGGGCTGAGAACACCTGTCTGGGTACCTGTCTTCTCAGGGATCCTGCTTCTTAAACCTTGTATCGCTGCCCTAAGAGCGGCCCTGTGGCCTGTTACCATAGAAATCCTAGGACAGGTGCATGGGAAGGACTCGGCATTCCATAATCACCCTAATCCCTCCAGGATGTGGGCTGATCCCGTTTGTAGAAGAGGACATGGGGTGGATATATTTCCTATGAAGTAGGCAGGGGCTGGGGGTACCCCTGCATGCCCTAGAGGAGCTGCCTAGACAAGAACCTAGCTCACCCCCCAGCCTGGGTAGAGGCTGTGCGGGCCTGACCCCTCCAGGTGAGCTGCGGGCTGGCAGGAGGGGGCAGGCTGCTTTGGGCTCCGGAGCTAATTCAGAGGAGTGGGAAGATAATGACGTCACTGGGCAAGAGTGGGAAGATAATGACGTCACTGGGCACGTGGGCGGCTGCCTCCGCTGGTTGTCATGGCAACAGCAGCCTCTCTCAGGGACTGCGAGCTCTGGGGCTCACCGCCCCACAGGACATCTGCTAGAGCTTTCATTCATCCACTCAGACAGAGGGCAGGATCCAGCCCCACATGGGCCAGGTGCAGAATGGGCAGGCCTGATCTTGAGACGCTAACTGGCTTCAGTGTTGAGCAGACCTGTATGGGATCTGCTGTAGCTTGAGGCAAGAATCCATTTCTTCCTCTGGGAAGCAGACAAAAGAATAGTCCAGCATAAGGTTCATTGTTGAGGGGTGAAGGCACAGCCCTGGGTATAATCTTACACACAGTAGCTCCCCCATGTGTGGCTCTAAGCAGAGCACTCATGGGGTCCCAGATGTCATAGGCTTGCAAACACATGAGAGACACAAGATCACCATCCTAGGAAACTTTTAGTTCCTCCGCAGTCTGGAGCCTCCAAAAACTACACATTCCATCCATGTGGTGGAAAGCTACACAGCCCTCTGTCCTAATAGAGAAAGCTCTCAGAAACTGAAAAAGTAGAGCTCAGAATAAACTGTTTAGGTGGCTACCTGCTCAGAGAAGCAGAAAAACACCTCTATTTTTTGTGTGTTTGCATAACCAGACACTCAGCAGGTACACAGGAAACTAGAGGAGCAAACCTCTACAGTTGACAGGAGATGGAAGGGACCCATAGGGCAGTGAGATTTCTCAGCATAGGGGCTCTTTAGTTTGTTCTATGATGCAGGTGAAATGTATCAGACTTTTAAAAAAAACTGTGACGCCTAGGCCTGCCTCAGCCAATAATATTAGAACCTCAGAGGTGACCCAAAATTCTGTTTTTTTTCTTTTTTTTTTTTTTGGCTGCACAGCTTGCGGGATACCAGTTTCTCAACCAGGGACTGAACCTAGTGGAGGGAGTAGAGGAGGACATGAGATGAATGCATCTCCTATGAAGTAGGCAGGGGCTGGGGGTACCCCTGCATGCCCTAGGAGAGCTGGCCTAGACAAAAACCTAGCTCACACCCCCAGCCTGGGTAGAGGCTGTGTCCAGGGCTGCACCACTTGGAAGTGAGCTCATTGGGTCTGTGGGAGCGGGGCTGCCACCAACCAACCACCTCCCTTGCAGACGTTCTCCGGGGGCTACGTGCACGTGCTAAAGGGCGCACTCTCGGAGGACCTCCTCATCCAGAGCTTCCAGAAGATGGGCTACGTGCGCAGGGACGCCCACCGCCTCATGGTGGCTGCCCTGCCCCCCGCCCACCAGCTGGTGCAGGTGGCCCTGGGCTGCTTCGCCCTGCGGCTGGAGTGCGAGATCCTGGGTGAGGTGCTGGCGCAGCTGGGCACCAGCGTGCTGCCAGCCGAGGAGCTGCTGCAGGCACGGCGGGCCAGCGTGGACGTGGCCTCCTGCGTGGCCTGGCTGCAGCAGCGACTGGCCCGTGAGGAAGAACCACCACCCCTGCCCCCCCGTGGCTCCCCCACGGGGTGCCAGGCCCAGCTGGACCTGTACCGGGACGTGCAGGAGGACGAGGGCTCAGATGAGGCCAGCCTGTATGGGGGCCCCTCGCCCAGCCCCGACTCTCCCGCCTCAGAACTGGCCTGCCAGCCTCAGTTCTGGGAGCAGAGTGCCAGACTGTGGGGGTCGGGGGGCGGGCCATGGGAGCCGTCTGAGGCCAGCAGCCCCACCTCCGGGGCCTCAGAAGAGGAGGAGCCCCAGCCCGAAGCCTTCTCCTTCCTCTCACTGCGTAGAGAGCTGCTTAGTCGGCCTGGGGACCTGGCCCCTCCCCATTCCCCTAGGAGCTCTGAGCAGGCCAGCCCCGCGCCCGTCCCGGAGGCCCCCGGCTACCAGATGCACACTTGCCTGGCCCCGGGAGCCCTGCCCGCCTTCTGCTGTGACACGTGTCGCCAGCTGCACGCCACCCACTGTGCCGCCCTTCCCAGCTGCCACCCCGGCCACGGCCTGCGCACCCTGCGTGGGAACAGCCAGCGGCGTCTGTGGCTGCAGCGAGCCCAGGTGGACGCCCTGCTCTATGACAGCCCCGCGCCCGGGCCCTAGACCCACCTGGCCCCAGGGCAAGGGCTCTCCGGAGAAACTCCGTGGTGCTTTTCTGGGGCTTGTTCTGCCTCAGGCCCCGCCCACTGGCCACCCTGCTCCTCCTACCATGCGGTCTGTGCCCTACCGGGTGAGGTGGGGACTCACCCTCCATGGACAGCTCCCCGCTGGTCCCACCCCCACTCTGGAAGGCAGGGTGGGAGACCTCAAAGGCTGCCCACCCCAGATCCAGTGGTAACGGCGCGCAGATGCCAGCAGCCATCCCCAGCTCACTGGACTGGGGGTGCTCTGCCCACCGGGATTCCTGGGGCAGGTGCCAGTCTTCTGTGTGGCCTCTGCTCAATGGTGCCCCCACCCCAGGCCGTCTGACCCCCTCCCCCACACCTGTCACGTCACACAAATCATGACCTCCAAGTACATTAAAGGACACTGGCTCCAACTCCGTCTGAGGAAAGCATTTATCTCTCGGACCACCCCCATTCCCCATGGGCCTCAGAAGGGGGGAGTGGGCCCAGGGCACAACCCAAGGTTCTCACTCTAGGGGTCTCAGAGCAGCTCAGACTCAGTCTACATCTCCATCCCTCCTCCCCTCTCCGAGTCCCCCCAGCCCCACCAGGGGGGTCGCCTTGGCCTCTCCATTCCAGGCAGATCCTGGGGAGCAACTGGGGACAAAAGTGACCATACGAGGTCTGAGGTCTGCTTGTCCCAAGCCAGCAACACCCGTTAAAGATGGGCTCAGCCGGATTTCCTCCTGGGAACCGAGGATCTGAAGCCTGGCCACAGGTGGGACCCAGCCCAGCCACAACGTGGCGTCACAGTCCAGTGGGCCGGCCTCTGGGTGGCTGGGCCCTCAGAGTGTACCACTGGCATCACCCCCAAGGTCCACGCTCTGCTGTCCCGGGGCAGAGGTGGGCAGGGGCACAGGAGGCGGCATACTCAGCTGGAGTGCCTCCACCCATCAGGGTCTGCAGCGCCGGCTCTGGCTCTCAGTGCCCAAGGATGTGGCCGGGGTGGCACGCTTGTTACGGTGGTGGGGGAAGGTGGGCATGAGCTCTGGCTCACACGCTGGGGGTTGGGGGAATGGACTGCATCAGCCCTGAGTGAGGGAGGGGCCCCATGCTACCCTCTGCTCCCCTCCTGAGCCTCTGTACGTGGCCCAAAACAACCCCTACCCACCTGGGCCCCACCACCCACCTGCATTAACCCCCACCCTACACAAGGGCCCCCGGCCAGGTGCCAGCAGGGAAGACTCACGCAGGGGCTTCTCCTTGAAGTAGGAGCTCTCCAGGCAGTCACCAGCTGTAGCCCTGGAGGGAAGACCTCACTGTTCACAGGGCCCAGGCCCAGCCAGGCTCGTCTCCCGCACAGCTGCCCCACAGAGCCTCCCCTGGTTCCCTTCCACACAACAGGAAGTTGGGTAAACCGACAGAACCCCACAAAATCGGGCCTGATTCATGCACATGTGGGGCCCTCTCAGCACCTCTTCTTAGGGTCGTACATGAAGAGGAGGTTCATCAGGCGCAGGCCGGCCTCCGAGAGCCACGGGAACTTATGTTTCAGGTTGTTGTAGGGCTGCTTCCGCAGGCTGTACTGGCTGGCCAGCGGCAGCTGAGAGAAGCCCTGTGGGGAGGGGCCAGTAAAGGCCGGTGGCCAGTAGGGGCAGGAGAGAGAAGGGCGAGGCTGGCACTCACCGGCCAGATGTTCTCACTGGGGGTCCCCAGCAGCTGCACGATCAGGTCCACCTGGTGGATCTCGGAAGTGCCGGGGAGAAGGGGCTTATGGGCCAGCAGTTCAGCCAGGATGCAGCCCACCGCCCTGCAGAGGAGTGCAGGGTCTCCTCTTAGCTCCTTGGCTCCGCCTGGACCAGTCCCCCAGCTGCTGGGGCAGAGGCTGGGGGCAGAGCTGGGACGAGGTCATGATGGGATGACTACTGGGGTCTCCAGCTGAGCCACGTGACCTGGCCTCAGCAGGCCTCCTATGGCCACGAGGGCAGGTCCTCAGTGATGGGGCTGTCTCCCTCTGCCTCTCAGGACCCCAGGCATAGGCCCATCTTCCTGGGAGCTGGTGAGACCCCAGCCCCAGAGCTGTCCATCCCCACCCCCAGGTCTCACAAGACCACCCCACCATCTGAGAGGCCTGGGAGCAGCGTCCATCTCTCACCACATGTCGATGCTGGTGGTCTGCGTGGTGGTTCCCAGCAGCAGTTCAGGGGCTCGGTACCTGCGAACAGAAGCCCCTCCTTTGCATCTGACAGTTCCTCTCCTCCAGCCTGGCCTCCACAGGGCACCCACCAGCCACCACCCTGCCCTGAGAGCCAGAGATGCCCTGGGATGAGGGAGCATGAACCTCAGCTAAGGCTGTCCCTTCCACGAAAGCTCGACAAACATGCTGCGTTCATTGGATGATCCCTGAGTGCTGCAGTGTCCTATGCTGGCCCTTCTACACAGGTCGGGGTGAATGACACACAGCAGAACGCAGCCTGCCCTGAACCACACCCCATTTTGCTTCAAAATGTCAAGTGAGAAGTAACTGCAGAAACCTGCACTGTTCCCACGCTCCAGTGGTGAAGCCACCTCCCCTCTGAGCAGCACAGAGCCAGCTGGGGGTGAGGCGGCCTCAGGACAGAACAGCACCCCATCTGGATGGGCAGGTCCCTCCCCGTGACAGCACTGCTCTTTCTTGGCAGCTGAAAGACCTCTAAGATGCTCTGGCCACTTCAGCAAGACCCACCCACACCCGCCCAAACTTCCCCTGGTCTCCAGCGACTTACCAGAGTGTGACCACCTTGGGAGTCATTGGCTTCACTGGGATGCCATAGGCCCGGGCCAGACCAAAATCCGCTGAGATGGAGGCAGAGGGACGAGACAGAGTGTGTCACCCAGGGAAGACTGACCACTGCCACCTGAAGCCAGTGTGTAGTGTGCAGGGAGCTTCCGGAGACCAGCCTGCCACCCCAGTGCAGGGGCGCTCACGGACCCCATCATAGAGGCAGCACCTGCACCCACCTGTCTTCACGCAGCCCTTATCCGTCATGAGCAAGTTAGAGACCTTCAGATCCCTATGACAGAAAGAGAACACCAGTGGTTCCCAGAAACTCGCATGCAGGAACGAGGTTGTTACCGCTGCCGCAACACTCAGAAGCTTCCCCACACATCTCATCCTGTTTGCACTTTTTAGAAGGAGGAGCACAGGTAATGCAAGGCCATTTGGTAGCTGGAAACAGCAGAGAGCTCTCAGTGACTTCCTGAGAGGTGGAGTCCTGTCCTGGTCCCCTCAGGGCCACATGAGCCACCCTGCACAGGGAATCCAGGTCCCTCCCCGCCATCTGCCTGGCAGAGGGGAAAACAGGTACCATGCTGTCCCGCCCTCCCCTGGGACCAGTTCCAGGAGCTCCACTGCCTTCAGGTGGCTCTACTGCCCTGCGTGTTGGTGCTGAGTCAGTCTGGTGGTCACCCCGCCCCCAAGCCACAAGCCCCGCCCACCTGTGGATGATGAAGTTCCGGTGCAGGTACTGGAGGCCCCGGAGCACCTGCAACACGATGCACTTGACCTGCAGAAGACCAGGAGGTCTGTTTTTGGCACAATGTGCCTAACAAGGGCTTGGGAAGCCACCCCAGCCCCCGCCTCCAACCTGGGCCTCAGAGAAGGGTGTTGGCATGTTCTCCAGAAGGCTGGCCAGGTCTTGCTCACAGTAGCCCATCACCAGGAAGATGCTAAAGTAAGAGGGAGAAACGCATGCCACCTCCCACCTCCTCCCAGGTGAGCCAAGGGACCCTCCTGGGCAGCAGGAAGGGAAGCAGGGAGGGGGCTGGGCAGGGCCTAATGTGGGGGCAGCAAGCAGACTGCTCACCTCTCCAGGTGGTTCCCCACAACCACCTCCTTCAGCTCCACAATGTTGGGATGGCGGAGGCGAAGCAGCAGTGTGATCTCTCGAAGACTGCTGATGGGGACCCCTGCAACCAGCCTGGCCTTGGTGACCCTGCCTCTGCAGCTGGCCCAGGCTCAGTGACCCCACCCCTGCAGACAGTGACTCCCAGCCCTACCCGACAGAACTCTGCCTGCTACCTCAAGGAGAGGTAAGGTCATCCAAACCAGCACCTTTAACCTTCTCCTCCTCCATCAAACACAAGCAGCTCTCTGTACTGACCACTGTATATGGCAGCCAGCCCCTAGTGAGCACAGCACAGCCCTGCCTGCACAGGCGGCCAAGGGGCGGTCAGCAGGGGTGTGAGCAGCAGACAGGGGCTACCTGCCCAGTCTTCAGTGGGAAAGCCCTGGGGAGGGTGACACTGAGCTGAGACAGAAGAGAAGGCAGAGTCAGCCAGCAGGAAGGAAAGGACAGATGAAGGGGATGAACTGCACGCGGCTCAGGGGAACTGAGGCTAGGGTGTGGAGGAGGGGTGATGAGCTGGAGAAGTCCAGGGGAGACAGGCAGGGCCAGACTGCAGCCCCCTAGAGACCAGCCTCCTTTGACCATCATGCAGGTGCCACTCAGGGAGCTCAGGGAACTTGTATCTTCCTATCCCCTCCCACTTCAGCGCAAGTGGTGCAGCGGCCCCTCCCAGCTCACCATCCTTTTCCTTGTCCATCCGCACTTTCTTCAGGGCGACAATCTCATCTGTGTGGGTATCCCGGGCCCGATCTGGAAGGGAAGCGCCTCCACAGTAGGATCCAGGCCCACCCCCTGCCCTCCTGCCACGTGGGGGCACCCTTGCTCTTCTTCCTTGACTGCTGGTACCCTGTGCAAGCAATACTCCAATGCAGGGAGACAGGTGCTCCCTGAGGAGTCCCCTGGCTTGAGCAAACAGCGGACCCCCCGCTAGAAGAGTCTCCCTGAACGTTTCCTTCTTAGAGTCGGAGTGCAGACCACTCTTTCGTGTTCTGTGGTTTCTAACAGCAAATAACGTCCTTATTGTGAAAAAAGCAGCCTTATCTTTTTGAAGCTGATCCCCAGAGCACTGTGGGGATTTGAGCAGCTTCCACACCCGCGGCAGGGTGATGCACACCGACGTCCCAGTGGCTGTGGGTACACTTCTGGCCACTGTCCACGGTGCTACACTTGATCGTGTGATAGCGCCCTCCACTCACAGGGACACATGAACAACCTGATGCTTCCATTCACTCAGTCGTGGTATGAAATCGACAGCAATTATACCAAGGATTAAAGGTCACCTGCACTCTCCTTCCAGCCCTGACACAGCTGCTGCCAGGACAGTCCCTGGGTCCCAGGCCTGCCACCGTAGCCACTCACATACAATGCCATAGGTGCCTTCCCCAATGCGATTCAGCTTCTCAAACTCCTTCACGCTCCGGCACCGTCCCAGCTGAAAGAGAGGTGCTGGCAGTGAGGGGATCTGGCAGCTAAGGGAACCAGAGATGGATACTGACACTTTAGCTGTTCCAAAGAGCCAGCACCTGTCCTGACCACACACTTGGGTTTGCAGGTGAGAAAATGGGGTGATGATACTGGCCAGACACTTTGAAAGTGAAATCAAAGTCGGTCCAACCACTCCCTTTCAATCCCATGGTCCAGATGTGTGCTGCCTAAAAAGAGTAACTACCAGCCACATTTGGTTAAAACTGACTAAAATGAAATTAAAAGTTCATTTCTTCAGCTGCATGAGCCATGTGAAGTGCTCGATGACCCCAAGCAGTTCATGGCGACCACAGTGGACAATTCAGAAGACAGAACATTTCCATCATCACAGAAAGTCCACTTGAGCAGCAATGGTCTGAACTATGCTCTGGGCCATTTCCTGGTGGTCCAGTGGTTAGAACTCTGTACTCTCAGTGCTGAGGGTGAGGGTTGATCCCAGATCAGGGATCTGAAATCCCACAGGCTGAGCAGTGTGACCATAAATAAATAAATAAACAAAGCTCTGGATATGGAAAAGCTCGAAGACCTTCACAAAGCATCTACCAAACACAGTGGCAGAAACTGTCTCCAACATCCATACATTACTTCTTCCTCTGCGTTATGAAACAATGCTGGGGGAACATGGCAACCCAGATGGTGGCCCGAGTTTCCAGTCTCCCTTGCAGCTAGGTGTAAACATGTGACTAAATTCTGGCCAGTGCGATGTGCACAGAGGGACAAGCACCACTTCCTGATCAAAGGAAGCTGGCTGCCCTTCACTCCTTTCTGCCTCCTGAGGCACGCTAGGATTCGGTGGAGCAAAAACTGACAACCTGAGTGCCTGGCGCACCTGTGTGATGTTAGGGGCACCAGAAATAAAAGTCCTGTCCTTAAAGCACTGTATTTTGGGGTCTCCAAGTTCTAGCAGAGCCTGTACCCTAATACAACTTCATCTGTAGCACTTCCCCGTGGGTCGGATGACATGTGGCAAGTTTCAGGTTCTAAACTGCCCCTCTCTTGACTCTCTCTCTGCCTCTATTTACCTTGCCCTCCATCTTGGGAAACCAAGTCAGGGTCACCTGGCTCCGAATGAACCCCTTCCCTCATCCCATCCCAATCTAATTGCTTCCCTCGTTCCCCCTCTCTCTACGGAACCCCTGGTGTTTCCTGGACACACTGCCTTTCGCGGGATTTTGCTCCTGCTGCTCCCTAGGTCTAGCAAGCCCACCTGCCTCCTCATCTCTGCATCCAAAACCCAGTCACACTTCCCCGCCCAGCAGAAATGCTGACCCTTCTCAAAACTGCTTCTTGACCCCCAGCTGAAAACATTTCTCTGCAAAATCCCCTGACACTGGTCTTGCAGCACTTACTGTTGCGCACTTTGCACTGTCCTCGTCTAGGTATGCCTTAACTGAGAGCAGCTGCTGAGTTTCGGTGAACAACGAGGGACCGCTCAAGGCTGGCTCCTGCGCTCACTCATTCAGTCTGTTACGGTTCTTACTGGACACTGATGAGGCCTCGCACAGCACCAGCAAGTAGTCAGAACAACCCGCCACCAGGGATCACACCTGCCCCTGCACGAGCCGTCTATCTTAGTAAAACCACTCGAAGCCCCTAAGCTTCACCCTTCTCACCTCTACGAGGGGTCCTCGAAAGGACTAAGTGACTGACACACGGAGAGGCCCCGCACGGAGCAAGGCACAAGCGGAGCTGCCGGGTCAGAGACGGGGACCCGCCCAGTGCACCCACAGGCTGGTAGGAGACACGTCTCCAACACTTCCCACGACTATTCTCCCCTGACACGAGGCGCCCGTCCCGGACGCAAAACTAAGAAACGCCCGGGCTGCAGCGCGCTCTTGACGAGGAGGCCGGCGACCTGAGAGCCGCCCAGTCCCTGGCGCGGACGAAACCCCCGAGGACCGCTGGGATTGCCGTTCCCGCTGCTGACGGAAACCTGGCGACGCTGAGGGCCCTAGTACGATTCAGCCCCGCCCTGCCGCTAGCGAGGACAGAGCTACCAGAACAGGCCCTCTTCGTACCCTGTGCTCCGGAGGCACCGTGAAGAAGCCTTCTTTACGGACACACTTCAGACGGATCTGCTCTGGCTCCGGCTCCCCCATGCCGAGAGCAGCCCCTCGAGGTTCCCATCTGCGCAGGCGCAGACCAGGGTTCCTCTGCGCAGGCGCATGGCCTACTTCCGGGGCGTCCCCTCCTTAGCAACAGTTACCAAGGAAACCTCCCCAAGATCCCAGAGAACCTCAGTTTCTACGAAGCACTCAAACTACCAAGATTCTAGCTTTATTTTAGTTTTAAATACGGTGGCTCAGACCGTAAAGAATCTGCCTGCCATGCAGGAGACCCTGGTTCGGTCCCTGGGTTGGGAAGATCCCCTGGAGAAGGATATGGCAACCCGCTCCAGTATTCTTGCCTGGAGAATTCTATAGAGAGGAGCCTGACAGGCTACAGTCTATACAGTCCATGGGGTCACAAAGAGTCGGACACGACTGAGCGACACACACACACACACACACACACAGAAGCACATGACTGCGCTGGCGCGCTGGGTAATGGCCAGCGGAGGAGGTCTGGGGGGTTGCAATGGGTCCCAGGGGTGTCGGGGGAGGCGCTTGAGGGGGCGGGAATCTGTGGTGTCCTCCCTGCAGTGGGAGCTGTGCTTTAGAGCTCTTCCTTGGAGCACTAGAGGGCCAACCCGGAGCCGCGAAGGGAAAGGCTTGGCAGAGCCAGGGGGATTGAGAGTAGAGGGAGCGTCTGAGAGATGCGGGAAGAACTGACAGGACGCGGCGACGGACGGACTTTGGGACCAATGGGTCCCCTAACACATCCTTGTTGAGCATTCACTACGTGCTTGCCCATGTCCGAGTCTGCCCTAGGGCACCTTACATTCTCACTGGAAGCAGTAAACAAGGTAAGTCATGCACCCGGCCTGCTCAGGAAGAACTACACTGTAAATGCTAAAATACTACTAGGGTAAGTGAAGGACAGTTGATAATTATGAAAGGAGATAATGAGTCAAAATGATTTAAACTAGTTACCACATTCGCTTCATTCTGGTTGTTTTTGAATTCTGATAAGCTAAACTTATGGCTAATAATGAGACTAGAATTAATGCCATAGTAAATATAGCTTTGGAGGCTTCCCAGGTGGCTCAGCGGATGTGACAATGCAGGGATGCAGGTTCAATCCCTGGGTTGGGAAGATCCCTGGAGAAGGAGATGGCAACCCACCCCAGTATTCTTGCCTGGGAAATCCCATGGACAGAAGAACCTGGTGGGCTACAGTCCTTGGGGTCACAAAAGTCGGACACAACTAAAAGACTAAACAAGTTTTTGGATTATATGCTTGAGATGCTTAGGGCAGGGGTAGGAGGGCAATTTCTAGGTCAAATGATAGAAATGCAACAGCTACTAGAAATTTTATGGAGGAGAAGCATGCTGACCCTCCGTGATCAAATTCACCTTTGTATGGGCTTGATCTTTCTGTATATTTATTCGTGTCAGTCAGACTGCATAAATAAATGTACTAAATAAACACGAACGAGTATATTAACAATGTGTTAGTAAACGATGTCAATATGAGATGTCTGTTTTCCTGGTTATATCAAAACTCATTGACTGGAAGTCACTTGTACTATTTACTACTAAAAAGATATGATCCTCCTCAACAAAGACAGAGCCTGTATGCAGCCTGCTGATCATTCCAGGAATGAAGAAAGCTGACACACACTGTCACCAGACTAAACATGTGAGTTCAGATAGGGCAGGACACCCTCCAGCCAACCCGGAGAAGAGTGGACTCTGACCCGAGGGCTGCTGATGAGGATGGGACACCTGAGGCTGTGAGTCCCCAAATGGCCCCTCCCCAGCAGAAGCTCTCAAACACAGCCAGAAAGAGGGGAAGTTGTCAGCTCAACTCACCTTCCCCCTGGGGTGGCTGTGACAGAGCCAGCGTTCCAAGTGCTGGGGCTGCGTCCACATTCTGCACATCACGTGGTACTCAAGCTAAAAGCCCTTCTCTGTTCTGGGTCCTGACACCTCAGAGTCCCACCTTTGGTTCCGAGGTGGGTACACCTCCTTCACTTCCACTGCTGGGTGCTTGTGCCATGCCCCTTTGGTCCTGAACGGGAAGGGTTCAGTTCAGAACTGCAAGAGATGCTGCCTGCTACCTCTCCATCGAGATGTGCAGCCAGCCAGTTCCAGCAGGGCTCATCTCATGATCACCCCACGTTCACTCTTGGAGCCAGAGTCACTCTTGCCCTCTGCCAAGCTGCCTGCCGGTCTCGGAGAGCTGGGGGAACCTTGCTGACTGAAGGGGCATCTGCAGGTTTTCACAGGATGGGGTGGCCCTTCTGCCATCACCACTGAGACACTGCACAGGGAGGGACCACAGCTGCTGGGGTGCCTGTTTATTCTGTGGTCTTTATGTTATAGGCATCTACTGTGCTGGGGTTTCTGTGTCGGGAGTAGGGACCCTGCTCAGCCCGTTCCTGAATGGTTCTCTGCTCCTGCATTCCCATGGAACCATAGCTGATCACAGTCTCTTTTGAGGGTGTGGTGGTGATGATCTGTGGGATGGCAAACTTCTTTTCTGGATTTACATCAGGTTTCTCTAGAAGGAAGAAAACATCCAAGCATTTCATGAGTCTGTGTTAGGGCCAGAGCAAAGCAATTAGGTCTGTGGCTCAGGAAAAGAAATGAGCGAGGTTGAAAGCAGTCAGAACCCTAAGTGAACATTCCAAAACTTAAACCAAGCAACAACTCAGACACGCAGGTGGTGAATCTAGGAGGGGCCCCCTCCATGAGGAGAACAGGAGAGGCACCCCCACCATCCTGTGCAGAGCCTGAGCTGTGGGGCGGCCCAGAGACAGACGCAGGAGAGATACCTGGAAGAGGCAGGGTCTGCCCCACAGGTGAAGGTTCAGACACAGTTTCCACAGGATTCTAAACGGAGTGGAAGCTCTCGTACAGAACGTCATCAGTGGGGGTGCTATAGAGCTGGGGCCGCAGCATTTCCTCAAACACGCTACAGTCTCCAGGAATGCACAGGGCATGTGAACCACTACCAAATGCTACAAGCTTAAATGCAGAAGCTCCTTACTGCTTCCACCATTCACCTCCTGCCTTGCTTCCTGGAGGCCACCAGTTTGGGGCTCCTCCACTTGGGCCTCTGTTCAGCCCTACAGAGAGGTCTTTGTGTCCCCTGTGCGCACACGTGTCCTGAACAGAATTAGAAGACATCGTCACCTGCTTGTTCGTCACTTAACACCTCAGGAACTCAGCCACCTGGAGGAGGAGCAGCAGCCCATTCTGTGCCAGACATTGCTCTGAGCCCCGGAATAGCGACCCACACGTTTCTGAGGTGGGTCCTTTAACACCTACGTTTTACTAAAGGAACTGAGGCACAGAGCAGTGCTGTCACCTGCCCAGGGCTAGTGGCCGAGGAAGATGCGGGTGCCATCCAGGGCCACACACACAGCTTCCATGGTTCTAACCACGGCCGAGGGGCCCACGCCTGCACTCAGCTCAAGAGCATCCTTTCTTCTCCTTTTTAGCATAAGTCAATGTGCATTTCATCGTATTTTGAATTAAAATTAAGATAATTTCTTCATATCAATTTACACAAGCTTTTTTACATAATGTGGTTTAGTTGCTAAGTCGTGTCCAATTCTTACAATGCCATGGACTGCAGCCAGCCAGGCTCCTCTGTCCATGAGATTTTCCAGACAAGAATACTGGAGTGGGTTACCATTTCCTTTTCCAGGGGATCTTCCTAACCCAGGAATTGAATTTGCCTTGCCTTGCAGGCAGATTCTTTACCAATTGAGCGGGTATGTTACATATTAAGACTACTTAAAAATATTTTTTAAAAACATTTCACTTAAAAATAATCCACATTGGTTAAAAGCTACATATGGAATGCTGCTTCTTGCAGACACTTCACGCACACTTGCTGCTGGAACCACACACTGAGTCTCGCAGTGACCACACCCTCCCCGGCTGAGCACAGGCAAGCCTAGAGTTCACTGTGGGGGCCATCATGCTATAACAGCTCCCTTTGATGAATATAACCTAGCTTAGTTCCAGTTTCTCTGGTTAAACTATGCTGCAATGAACATTCTTGCATTTAGGTACTTACAAACTTTTGGAGGTTTACCTGTTGGGTAAGTTACTAGGAAAATGTTAGCCAATATTGTCAAATTGCTTTCCGTAAAGATTATATTAATTTGTATTTTTGCTAAGAGATTATCACCAGGGACATTTCTCCACATGCTCCTGCTTCTTTCGTTTTTCTAAACCTTTTCCAAGGCTACAGTGACAGTGGAAGTGCTGGCTCCGCCCCTACTGGTCGCCAGCCAGCTGCCCTGAGCTTCCCCTCCAGCCCACGCTGGAAGGCTGGGCATCTCTTCACTCGATCATGGGCCTCCCCTGTAATCTTCCTGCGAATGAATATCATTCTGCATTTTCTACTTTTACCTCTTTTTTGTGTGTGAGCTTTTTTTTAATATATTTGGGAAACTCACTGTTAGGGATTTATTAAATATGTTACAGATAGCTCCTGGCTTTTTATTACAGCTTTCTTCTGCACCAGATTCACCCATCTGCTCCTTAATGGGTTGTAGAGTTCATCAGACTGGAAAAGGCTCCCCCGGCTCCAAACTTGTAAAAACCATTCACTCGTTTCCTTTTCATACTTATTTCATACTTGTTTTCTCAGTTGTCTAGTGAGATTACCTGTCTCCCCCCCACCACCATCTTTAGCACAGCACCTCTGGGGGCCCCACTGGAGCACGGTGGACACCGTGTTCATCACTGTGAGTTCATCACTGAGACACGCTCACACGTCAGAGGGTTCTATCGGTTCTATCCACTTTTCCGGATGCCTCCTGCCATCCCTACACTGTTCCTCTTTCACAGGACCTTTGGGGTAATTTGGTTCTGTTCTCAAAATGACCTGTGCTCTTTTGCGCGTGTCACACTGATTTGCTAGAATAAGGGAGAATTAACACCGTTACGCTGCTGAGGTTTCTAACCCAAAACAAGACTCCTTGCATCTTGCTCAGAGTTTTAAAGCTTCATTTATAAACACGAATCTTTTTACAGTTCTTAATGCACACAACCTGTACTATTTTTCAGTTACTGCCTGCAAGTTACATTTTAGTGGCCAACGTAAAAGAGCACACACATCACCACGGGCTCCATTGGGTCTGGAGTCCAGCCTACAGTTCAGCTGTCAGCCCAGTCGTGTCCTCATCTGAACCTGGAGACCTTCCACAGCCACTCAGGTTGTAGGCAGAATTCATTTCTTTGTGGGCCAAGGACAAAGCACTGTCTCCCTGCTGGCTGGCGACTCTCAAACCACGGGAGCTGACTGCTTCACAGCCACCTCTCGGATGCTTTCACCTTTTTCAAAGGCTTCTCTGATGAGCTCAGGAATGCTCCAGAAAAGCCCCATTTGGGTTAAGCCAATACCAAATGTTCCTAACCTGATCCTGGAAGCCTCCCCCATCCCTCTCACAGGGATGACCACACGTAAGGGCAGGGACTACTACAGCCTTGTTCACAGAACTGCGATCTGGGGGCCTCTGAACCCCACCTCCCATGTTACCAGATGCCTTCAGTCTGACTTCGACCCACAACGTGTCTGGGCTCTGGACCTGTCATGTGTTATTCTTTGACCTCTTGTTTCTGTTGTAAATATTTTTTGAGCTTACCATTATTTGTTTTTCATTTGTTTATAGAGGGCTGGGGAGATGTTTTAATGTAGTCAAATCCTTCAGTATTATCTGTAATGTCTTTGCTCTGAGGCTTAGAAAGATGTTTCCAATTGAGGAATCAGAATAAAATGTACATCTTATATTTTGTAGTCACCTTTTTTTTTCCCAGTAAGGAAATTTTTTTCAGATGACCACACACTGTCATCTGGAAGATGGTACTAGTTCCCCTTTGAGTTGCCCGCATCAGTTTACAGTCAGTCTACCTTTTAAAAAATTTTAAGTAGAGATGTACATGTAGTCACTTTTTATATTCACTCAACCCATCTGGAATTTATCAGAGCATACAGCAGGAGGTTACAGTCCACCTTATGTTTTCTCTTAAAACGTTAAGGAATCTTCCTAGCACAGTTTATCATACAAGCCTTCCTTTTCCCACCTGATTTTGGTGCCAGCTTTCTCATACTCTAATTATATACAGACATGGTGATGTCGATACATACACAATCACTCTTGTCCGTGTTTCCCTGTTCACTGACCTGCTCTTCTTATATGGTAGCCATGTTATTTCAATTATTATAACTTTTGATGTCTTTTAAAACGTTTTACTGTGACACTATCAATTCACAGAAAGCTGCACTAGTAGCCCAGAGAGCTCCCTGCACCCTTGTCGGTTGCCCTCAGTGGCAGCACCTCAGGTGACACCTCGGGCAGCAGAACGTCTGTTCACCTCGGGTGACGACAGCAGAACAGGGCTGACTGTGGTGTGCTGAGTGTCCTGAGCCGTGTGATCACCTGTGGCCACTACCAGATCCAGGCATAGCACAAGGCCCGTCTTCCTGCCACACTTCATCCCGCTCCACCGCCCCAACCCCAACCCCTGGCAGTCCCTAGTCTGTCCTCATCACCATCATTTTCTCATTGGAGAATGTTACATAAATAAAATCATGCAGCATGTAAATCTTTGGAAACTGGTTTTTCACATTTTTTTAATAGTTGATAATACAATACAGTATTTCTATCAGATGAGGATTTTTTTTTTTTTTAGCACCACAATGGCACTGTTACATCTAAGGATATTATCATTGACTTTTTATTATCTAATACCCAGTTCGGTTATCTCAAGAATAACTTAGCCCAGATCCAAACACTGCTTTTTGTTCATAGGTCTCTCAAATCTCCTAGTAACTGCTGTGGACAGAAAGTTGCTGTCCCCCTCCCCCCAAATCATATGTTGAAGGCCTGATTCTTGATGTGATGGTATTTGGAAGTGGGGCCTTTGGGAATTAGGGTTAGATGAGGTCATGAAGGTGGAGCCCTTAGGAAGGGATCAGGAGGACGAGGGGACCACAACCTTCTTCCTCTGGCCGCGTGAGGACACAGCCATCAGACAGCTGTCTGGGATCCTCGTAGGAACACAGACAGATAGGGGGCCTACCCAGTCTCCAGTATGATAAGAAATGAGGTCTGTGGTTTAAACCAAGCCCATAGGATTTGCTTTTTTTCCCTGGGTATGTGGCATCTTAGTTCCCTGAGAAGGGATTGAACCCATTCTGCATGCAGTGAAGTGTGGACTCTTAACCACTGGATTGCCAAGCAAGTCCCCACCCCATGGTGTTTGTGATGGCCACCTGATCAGACCTATAAAGCAACTCCTTTTCAAGTCATTTATTTGTAGAAAAGTTTGTTTTGTTTTTTTTTTCCAGAAGATTCTGCAGCATTTTGGAACTGGCTGACTGCCAACTTGTGGTGCCTTAGTCTCTATAATGTATGTTTTTGGGTTTTTAATATAAAATTTGAAGTACGGACAGAAACAGCAAGAAGCGAGCACAGTATAATACATCTGCATCACCAGCTGCCACAACTACAAACCCCGGTCACACCTGGTCTCTACCACAGCACGCACTTACCTGTGTTCTGCTTACTACACTGATGGGTAGCAACTCAGCCTGACCTCAGCAGCTGGAAATAACTACTTTCTCACCATTTTATGGGTCAGGTATTGAGCAAAGGCTCAGGTGGACAGTTATCACTGTGGTTTCCCAGGGGCTACAGTCAAATGCCATCTGAAGGCTCGACTGGGCTGGTCACGGCGGACACCCACTCACCAGGCTGCTAGGTGCTGTGCAGCAGCTCAGCTGCAGTCACTGTAGGCTTGTCACTTACATGCCCATCACCCGGGTGGGACGGGCTACGTGACTGCTGCTCCCCCATGGCCTCCCCAGCGGCCGGCGCAGCACAGCCAGCACCCAGGTGAGCCTGCCAGACCCTGCCTCCCTCCATCGCCCACCGCCTGGAAGTCACTTCAGCCGCTCCACCGGTTACAAGACAATGTCAGACCTGCAAAGGTTTAGAGAGGGGAGGGAGAGCCCACAGGTGGGAGAAGCGTTGAGATCATATCACAGAACCTGCGGGGAGGGAGGGAAGCAGCACCTGTGAAAACACGTGCACTCCTTCACCTGGCAATCCAGCACATCTATTTACACTCAGAATACTGGGGGTACAGCTCTAAGAGACAAGGACTCATGTGTATTCCATGCCATGTTTTCTGAGGCATACTTCACACCAGACACAATGAACAGTTCTTAAGTGTTCAGCTGCAGTTTCCCACATCCAAACAAGATGCAGAACTTTCCAGCATCCCACCGAGCTCCCATGGGCCCTGTTCCAGTCAGCGCACCTCCTCTGACCCTAGCCCAGAAATCATTCAACAGTAGTAAAGCCCATTTTTATTAACTGTATAATACACAGAATTTTTTATTGTTGAACTCATCATTTCTCTAAGGTTTTTACAGTATTAAGTTAACTTTCATTTTTTCAATAGGGAAAATCCTCAGCTTTAAAACTTGAATTTTGGGACTTCACTAGTGGTCCAGTGGCTAAGATTCTGCACTTCCAAGGCAGAGGCCCAGGTTCCATCCCTGGTCAGGGAACTAGATCCCATATGCTACAACTAAAAATCTCACATGCCACAACTAAGACTCAGAGCAGCCAAATAAATGAATAAATAAAAACTGTTATTTAAAAAAAAAAGAATGTGAATGAGAAGATGCCCCTGCCCTTCTCGAGGTGGTCATCCTGGCAAACCTCAGTCCTGGTTCCCACGAAGGCCACCAAGTGCAGCGGCTGGTCTCACTCAACAGCCTTCCCTGGGTTCACTCCACCTCTCTGCAGCATTCAACACTGCCAACAAGTTCTCCTTTCCTAACAACTTGATTCAGTATAATTTAAAAACCATGAAACTTACCTGTGTAAAGCATACAATTCAATGGAATTTAGTAAACTTTCAAACTTGGGCACCCATTGACTGAGTTTTTAAGTCTATTTCCATCATTCTCCGAACAGCCCTTGTGCCCACCCTTGGCCCGGGCTCTTTCCAAATGGAGTTGACTTTCCTGGACTTTTCACATAAGCAGAGCAGGATCTGTGCCTGGCTTCTTTCACTCGAATCTGCCCTGGGGTGTGCTACCCAGGACAGGGTGTGCTACCCAGGACAGCGTGTGCCAGGGGTATGTTCCGTGAGACGGCACTCTTCACCTGCTTTCTGGGAACTCCATCCTCATTCTGCCCCCGAAGTGAGGGTGTGACGCACATGGCCACACCTTTCCTTGCTGGCACAGGTCCAGCCCGTACTGGAGAGCTGGGAACGCAGGCCTCTGAGGGACGGTTCCCTTGCTAATGCACGATAACACCTCTCACAAACGAGACATAGTCTGTGTGCATGCCACTGAAAGCTGTCCAGCCCTCTGCGGACCATGGACACTGAGGGTGGCCAAGTGTGAACACACAATCCTGGATGCTGCCACGCCCAGGGCCCAGCCTCTGACCTCTCCTTTACTTGGAGGACACTGAGCCCCTTGGTAGTAAAGCTCTTCTGTGACCGGTGGCCAAAAGCGTCCTGACAGACTGGCAGCAATTTTCCAAACCTCCCCCTAGGATGCTGGCCCTTCCTGCCTTATATAAGAGCTCGTGAATTGGAATTTGAAGCCCAGGCCTCGCTCCCATGGCCGGCATGCTCCTCTCAAACGGTTTCCTGCTCCTGATGACCCCAAAGGGGCCTCAGTGTGAGCTCCGTACCCAGCTGCTCTCTCCTCCTGAGCTTCCTTGTCGGATGCACGGGGCCATCCACTCTCATGGTCACCAAAGCCCACGTGGCTCCTCTCTTTGCCCCCACATCCTGTCAGACAGCAAGTCCTCCGGCACAGCCCCACTACTTCCGACAAGCGCCCCCTCACCCCACCCCCACCCCCACCCCGGCGCCAAAGTAGCTGCTCAGGCTCCAGTCTGTGGAATGCGGAGGGAGTGGCAGGGGGGCCAAAGGTGTGCAGCCCTCGGGAGGACAACAGGCTGGTTTGGGTCTGCACATGGCTTGGCCCTCCTTGCTGTGTGTTACGCAGCTACCACTTGGAAACTTAAAAACCAATTACATTAAACTTAAATGCAAACTTATTACATTTTTCACGAGAACTCTCATATTTACCTCCTAGATAAAGGTCCCCAAACCTTCTCAATCATCAGGGCACGCCCCCCTGCTACTAGCACCCCACCGCAGGCTCCTGTGCGCCCCATCCTCAAATACACGTCTGGTTCCGGGACTGTCCTACCTCCCACTTCAGATGAAGGCCACTGCCGCTTAGCCGCCCCTTTCTCCCCATGGAAGCTCTCCTCAGGCTTGGTGTCTGGAGGCTTCTTAGACTCTTGTGAAGGTCTGTCCACCCGCCTTTCCTCAGCCTTTGAGACTAAGTAAGTGCGCCAGGTCTTCGACTCCTCATCTGAAAATACATGTACAATTAACTGAATCTATTTTACTGAGTCTGGGCAATGGACCCCATCCTTCAGTTGCCTGCTCTGTTCGGAATGAAATAAGATAGCTTGAAAGACTTGGGGCACTCCATTTCCCTACATATGGATACTTCCCCCGATGAAAAGGTCCCCGAGGCACCGTCCTCGGAGAGAGCCCGGCGCTGGAAGATTTACGGGGGCGGGGCCGCGCCGGGAAGATCGCGGGCCACCGGCCCTTTACCTTTCCCCAGTTTGCGTTTGCTTTTGGAAAGGCCCATAGGTGAGCCCACCGCCCCAGGCCCCCACCAGCGTCAGTCCCAGCTCCTGCACCTAGTGGGCGCCCTGCCCACTGACTCACAGACACCCGACAGCAGCCACTCAAGCCCGCGCGGTCACCACGGTAACACCACCGCCCGCGGGACCAGCCCATTCTCGCGAGAGCGCCCCGCAGCCGGAAATAGGTGCGACCCGGAAGTGCCCACCAGCCCTCCGGTCCGCTCGCCAGCCGGGGTCGGTTCTGTTGACGCCGCTGGAAGATCCTGTCGGTCTGTCTTCCCCAGGCCTGCCGCTCCCGGACCAGCCATGGACGGTGAGAGGCCGCCGCCCTCCGGGGCTGCACGGGGCGGGGCGGGGCGGGCGGGGCTTAGGCGGGTGCCCCTGGCCTCGATCCCAGACCCTGAAACCCGACCCCGGACTCTGGGGCCTGAACCTGGGACCCCAGTCCCCGACCCCATAACCCGGGACCTCGACCCAGAACTCGGATACCAGAGCCCCTTCCCTGATCCCCGCCCACTTCTCCGCCTCTCCCCAGCGACCGGCTGCCCCTGCCCCCGCCCCACCCTCCGCTTGCCAAGCTGCTGTACTGGTGAGGGACATCAGGCTTTTGGGCCCTGGGATTCCGGGTCAGAGGGCACCCGAAAAGGAGGCAGTTGTACCAGTGTCCCCAGAACACTATCAAGAGAAATAAGAGCTAAGACAAAAATTCCTCATTAGGTACAGGCACAGAAGTTCTTGAGGTAGGAACCGTATCATCTCATTCCGCAGATGGGAAAACAGAGGCTGGGAGGGAGTCCGTGCAGGCGCAGGCCCCAGGCGGCTTGGTCGTCCGTCTGGTCCTCCACTGCCAGCAGTACCACCTCAGGGCTCTCTGCTCTGCTCTGCCTAGGAACAGGAAGCATCTGTGATAAAGTGAAGATAGGTACATTTGCTAGAATATTTCAGTGCTGGTGTGACAGAGGTGGAACGTCATTGTTGAGAAGGAAATTCTATACAGATTGCCTCAGAGAGAAGATGAACGCACCCCACCCCAATGCCCAGCACACACACGTTGGGTTTTGCCTTCCGCACTCAGCTTCAGCTCCCCAGGGAATTCTGTTTTCCCATATCCCTTTTCTCCAGGGCCAGGTTTTGCCCTGTGGAGTCTGTCCCTCCCACCCTAGTCTGGGCCACACTTAACACAGCCTTGCTGTCCCCCGCAGGAAGCACACTGCCTGCCACCTGCTCTAGATGCACAGACGACCTGGCCTTGCCCAGGGCCTGCGCTCATGGGTGGCAGATGCACAGGGCCCAGGGGAGCTCTTGGCTGGGAGCCTTCACCTGCCTTTATAGGTCTGGATTCTGGTTCTAGGATTTTGTTTCTTCATTCTGGGCTAGTGTGGTAAACAGTTTCAAGAATCATTTCCCAAATTTAGGAATGGGATACACTGAGATAGTTTTAAGATGAACCCCAAACTACCTAGCTCTTGAGTTTGGATGAGTGGCAAATTCAGATACCAAGGGACTTTGCCAGTAACACGTGCGCACATGCACGTCTCCGGTTGGTCATTGCAGATTTGATGGCTCAGAAATGGCAGCTCCCATGGAGAGTGGTCTCTGTGGGCCAGCTCTTTTACAACGTAAGAATCATTACCCTGCTGTTTTTATCCATGAGAAACAGACTGTCAAGTACTATTTTGTTGGGCTCCAAAATCACTGCAGATGGTGCCTGCAGCCATGGAATTAAAAGACACTTGCTCCTTGAAAGAAAAGCTATGACAAACTGTTAACAAGTAGAGACATCGCTTTGCCAACAAAGGTCCTTCTATCAAAGCTATGGTTTTTCTAGTAGTTATGTACAGATGTGAGAGTTGGACCATAAAGAAGGCTGAGCACTGAAGATGCTTTTGAACTGTGGTGCTGGAGAACTCTTGAGGGTCCCTTCGACTGCAAGATCAAACCAGTCAATCCTAAAGGAAATCAACCCTGAATATTCATTGGAAGGACTGATGCTAAAGCTGAAGCTCCAATACTCTGGCCACCTGATGTGAAGATCTAATTCACTGGAAAAGACCCTAAGGCTAGGAAAGATCGAGGGCAAAAGGAGAAGGGGTAGCAGAGGATGAGATGGTTAAATAGCACTACCAACTCAATGGTCATGAGTTTGAGCAAACTCCGGGAGATAGTGAAGGACAGGGAAGCCTGGCGTGCTGCAGTCCATGGAGTTGCAAAGAGTCAGACAAGACTTAGCAACTGAACAACAACAAGTAGTAAACGTTACTAGAGTGGGGAGAACTCCCAAGGGCCCTTTGTAAAGCTCCACTGATTACAGAGCATGCTGAGTTTTCACTGTAGGCTGCGCTCATACCCTTAATGTCAGCTGGCGCCGTCCAAGTGTTTCCTAGACGTGTCAGAGGGTCAGGGAAACTCTCTCATTGCCCGAGCTTTGTGGCTAAGGAGGTGCCAAGCTGGTGTGAGTGGGCCTCCCTGCAGGGCCCAGTTCTATGCCAGCTCTTCACATTCAGGGGAGGTGGTGACCCCATCAGCTAGGGGTGCTGCTTCTCACATTCCTCAGTCGTCTCACGATTCCTTAATCGTCTCTCTTTGCAGACACCCTGTTCCAGCTGAAGGTACGTGCTCATCAGCCTTTCACCCTGACCCTATCCTGGTGGTTGTCAGTGGGGACAGATGGTGCGAGTCACACTTGGTGCTCAGCCAGACTGATGACTGAGGGGTCAGGGACACGCCTTGCTGGCTTTTCTTGGGCTGAGCAGAAGTGGGTCACTTGGACTCGTCCATGAGGGTGACTGTGTGTGCATCCCGTAAACGTTCCATGAGTTGTTTAAAATGGTGGCCTCACGTCCTTCAGAGTCACACACGGGACAGCATTCTTTCTGGCAGCGAGTGTCCCTCCTGCCTGCGGTGGTGTTGGCAGGCTCTGTCAGAGTTCCTTAGTCCCTCAGAGGGAACAGCCACGCGGGCTCTGAAGGGCAAGGGAGTGAGGTTGTCTGGTCCCGACTGTAGCAGCTGCACCGGCTCAGCCCTGTGGCCTCCAGACCAGATTCCCAGGTCAGGACCACCTGGACTTTTCCCTGAGGAACGGAGGACGGGAGGTAGACACATAAGAAACCTTTCTCTACAATGGGAAATCCCAGGTGACACTGGCTGAGAGAACACTGCTGGCCTCTGGGAGGCTACTTGTTCCCCTGGCTCATCTGAGCCTTCTCCCTGCCAGTCAGCAGAGGCCTGGGGGCCACTCTGACAAGGGCTGAGGTGTGTGAGGTCACGCCAGGGGCTCCGTGTTGGAGCTGACTGGTGAGTCCCAGGGTCCCTGGCCAGAGGAATGGACCTTGTTTAGCAGCAGTAGATGGTGGCCCAGTGTGTACTTCAGGCTGTGCATGGGGTGGGGGCGCCGGGCAAGGCTGGACACAGGAGGCCGAGGAGCCGCCTCGGGAAGGGCCCTGGCGGCTGGGGCAGGAGAAGGGCTGCACCGGCCTGGGTAGCTATGCACAGCGACACCTGATGCCAGCCACACTGGGCACCTGGAGTGGGGCTCCCAGGACCAAGGAACTGATGTTTTAATTTTAAGTAATTTAAACTTAAGTAGCCACATGTGTCTAGTGCCTACTGGACTGGACGGTGCAGGAAGAGAGAATGGTCCAGGGGTCAGGCGATGCAGATGTTGATTTAAAGGCCTCTCAGGATTGAGTTTGATGACCAGGAAGTGGGTTGACTTTGGAGAGAGCGCCCTGTGGCCATGAGCCTGCAGTTAGGGAGCCGGTGACCTACATGGGCCAGACCACGGGAGCAGGGCACACGTCGGCCTGAGGCTCAGACCCCAAAGCGTTCAGCTGTTTGCTTCACAGCCAGATGGCAGGAGGATATTAGAGAGGGAGGGGTTTACGCTGGTGAGGCCTGTGGGCAGTTTCTCAACAGGGCCCCAGCTGCTGTTCTGTGGAACAGGCTGGAAGGTGGGGCCAAGGCCCCAGCAGCCAGCCTGTGTGTGGAGGGAAGGCAGTTGCAGGCACAGCCCACGGACAGGATGCTGGGAGGGGAGCGGATTGTCCAGCAGAGGCGGCAGTCCCTCGGGTGGACTTGAGGCCCAGGAGGTTGGGGAGTGGGCTAGGCAGGCTGATGCTGTGACCCAGCCTCCTTACCTCAGTTCACAGCAAAGCAGCTGGAGAAGCTGGCCAAGAAGGCGGAGAAGGACTCCAAGGCAGAGCAGGCCAAGGTGAAGAAGGTGAGTGTGGGCCCTGACGCCGGCTGGGCCATCCTGCTGGTCCTGTGCTCTAACCCTCCGTGGGGCGGGGCGAGGCTGGAGGCTCCTGGGGTCACCCACGCTCTTGGGGGACTTGCTTGTAGCCACTGGTTACAGCCGTTGAGTGGCTGCAGTAGCTCCTGGGGTCTTGGCCAGTCTGAGTGATCTGGTGCCCTGGGGAAGAAAGGGAACGCAGCCGACCGTGCGGTCTAAAGCCTTGTGCCCCGGAGGGTCAGCACTGGCCATGCTGGCCTTCCCAGCTCTGCCTCTTCCAGGTGGACAGATTGTGTGTGTGACCCAGGAGGAGCGGAGGGGGCCGGGCATGGCAGTGGAGAGGACACCTGGAAAGGCAGCCATGGTCTTTGGGCTTGGCTTGCTTTTGTCTGATCCTCTCTGGGGGCCGGTTGGGGCCCTGGTCCTAGGTACCCTCACTCCTGAGACATTTCTGAGGAGAACCCCTGGGGAGAGGCTGCGAAGGGGCCACCCCCCAAACACCAGAGTCCCAGGACAGGCCAGGACGGGACCCCAGCTGGCATCTCCCTTCTGAATTTCAGGCCCTTCAGCAGAAGAATGTAGAGTGTGCACGTGTGTATGCTGAGAACGCCATCCGCAAAAAGAATGAAGGCGTGAACTGGCTCCGCATGGCGTCCCGCGTGGATGCCGTGGCGTCTAAGGTGCAGACAGCCGTGACCATGAAGGGGGTGAGTGCTTGGCCAGGGGATGCGGCCGGCTCCTGCTGGCGGAGTTGAGGGTACAGCTGGGACTGGGGTCACGCCAGGATTCCCTCTCTACAGTCAGGCAAGTGCCAGAGTGTGAGACACGCCCTGAAGGCTTTTAAGTGTCACAGCCTGGGTCTCCTCCTGTCCATTCTTCCATCGACAGTGTTGTCTGCGGACGTGCCATGCAGGGACCCCTTGGGCCTGAGGGCCCTGCCCACCTCATTGCTGCCTCCGCAGGTGACCAAGAACATGGCGCAGGTGACCAAAGCCCTGGACCGGGCGCTCAGCACCATGGACCTGCAGAAGGTCTCTGCAGTGATGGACAGGTTTGAGCAGCAGGTGCAGAACCTGGATGTACACACGTCGGTACGTGCACCCAGGTGTGCCGGTGATGGCTGCGTCTGCTCCCTCCCTCCCCCTGGGGCAGTCACCCTCCGGGAGCCTGGTTCCTTGTGTGGAGTCCAGACCAGCCCACAGAGGCCCAGCAGGGGAGAGGGGGCCCGGGCCCGGGGTGGGTGCCCTGCAGGCAGCTGTGCCCCGGACCCAGCACTCTGGAGAGTGTGCACTGGGCAGAGTGCCAGAAAGGCCTGGAGGGACAGAGGGAGCCCTGGGGCGCCCTGACTGCCCAGCACTCGACCCTCAGGTGATGGAAGACTCCATGAGCTCGGCCACCACGCTGACCACGCCACAGGAACAGGTGGACAGCCTCATCCTGCAGATCGCGGAGGAGAACGGCCTGGAGGTGCTGGACCAGCTCAGCCAGCTGCCCGAGGGTGCCTCTGCTGTGGGCGAGAGCTCCGTGCGCAGCCAGGAGGACCAGCTGTCCCGGAGGTGGGCGGGGCAGAGAAACCCAGCCCCATGTGTGCATGGGGGTGGGGGCATCAGGCCGCTTACCGTAGAAGGGGAGGAAGGCAACTAGGACGGCCTGGAAGAGGTGGAGGGTGCTGTTGCGGGGCCTCAGAGGGTCCTGTTGTTTACAGGTTGGCCGCCCTGAGGAATTAGCAGAGCCCGCACCAGCGCCCCTTCCTGGCTTGGGGGAAGGCCGGGAAGGCCACCGCCTCCCCTTCCCTCTGGTCTGGCCTTTCTGCCGAGCGAGCCTACAGCCTGCGGCAGCACTGGCCCCCGCTGCTCCCAGCCTCTCACCTGCCAGCCCTGGGACTCTTCCTCTTGTCTGAGTGTGGGCGTGGGTCTGTGCCCTGCAGGGTGAGTTTGCACAAACTTGTGACTTCTTTGGGTGATTTCTGTGACTCCGGGCCAACCAGCTGGGCAGTCTGCAGGCTCCCTCCATCCACCACCCGCTAAGAAATGTACAGGGACTGGCCAGTGGTCTCCACATGGACATGGGTCCTTCAGACTCCGTGATGACAGATGCATGGGGAGCGGTCAGCCAGCCAGGGTCGGGGCGGCTCCCTGTTGCCTCCCTGTTGCCAGCTTTCCCCAACCCCCACCTCCCTGCTCCAGCTGGAACCTGGTCCTGCCGCCAGATGGGGTCAGGCTCTTCCCCCTCCTGGGGGGACGTTTTTCCCGTAATTGTAGTAACAGGGTGCCTCCCCTGACGGGCTCTTGCTGCATGGTGGGCCCACGCCGTTGACCTTGAAGCTGGAGGGACTGATAGGAGAGCCACAGTGGGGCCCGCGGCAGCACTGGTTCAGATGACGTGCGGGAGCCTGAGAGGAGCTTCAGACAGGCTGCACGTTTCTGTTTTCTTCAATTCTCAAAGTTTACTTCACCTTCCTGAAGCTCCCAGGGTTTTCTGTTTTTGTTTTTGCCAAAAGAGAAGGAACAGTAGACAGGAGGCGTCAGCTGGAGAGCACTGGTGGTTGGGGCTGACCAGAGGCCTCGGACCAACCGTCCTCACAGCGATGGCTCTTGAGGACAGAAATGTGGGAGAGCTTTCCCGAGGCTCACTGCATTTCATTCCTCCAGGACTTGGAGGCCACAGGTGTTCCGAACAATAAGCTATAGACAGTAGTGTGAGACCAGAGAGAAAGGGGTCAAGAGTGTCTGGTTTCTCTTCTGTGATGACCACCTCGCCTTACACTCAACATCCTTTGGGGCTTTCATGTGCTGGGGATCCAGAGAGGGTCCCAAATGTGTCCCCAGCAGGGGTGGGGCCCCACCGGGACACACAGTGAGGGCAGAGGCTGCTGCTCATCAAAGGGCAGCCAGCAAAGCTTGCCTTTTCCTGAAATGCTGTTCTGAGTAAAAAGAAAAAGATTGACTTCTGAGAACTGTTTCCATCTTTGTTTCAGTGGCTGGTGGGAGGGTGGAGGAGGGTGGGGGTGTGTGCCTGAGGTGGGGACCCTTGGCGTGTGGTCCAGCCCCAAGGACGGGCTAATGCGTTCCTGAAGTGGGCAGGTGGGTAGTGTGAGGAGTGAGATTCCCAAGCCCTGCTCAGTCCGACTCAATAGGATCCAGTTTCTTTACGATTTTACCCTGAAATAATTTTAAACTGCTATTAAAAACTGCAAACCTAGTGCGCAACAACATCGGTATACATTTGTGTACGAGCTTTCCTCATCTCAGGCCTCTAAATTACCCAGGAACCAACTGAGAAAACTACTCCAACCCCAAGTCTGGGACAGGCCCTCTGGTTTCTCTGACCTGGATGGCCACTGTTTACCCCCCTGAGCTCACAGGAACCACCTCTGAGCACCATGCTCTGTGCGTCAGAAACTGTGCCCAGGCACTTCCTGCATGCATCCCCACTGTGGGCCCCCATGCGTACACCTTATGGACAGTGTGAAGCACCACAGCATGCCCCTGCTGTGCGCCAGAACCAGATTGGTCCACCCTGCCACCGCCCCATGTGCTCCACCAATGATGTTCCGTGCCCCTTCCATATTCACAAACCATCAGGGCACTTCTTGTGTGTTACAGAAACTGTCTGGGCACCCCGCACTGTACAAACCAGAAACTATGTTCCTGTACCCACCGTGTACAGCAGAAGCTACCTCTGGGCACCACCCTGTGCAAACCAGAAAACACAGTCCTCAACCCATCAGTTCAGTTCAGTCGCTCAGTTGTGTCCGACTCTGTGACCCCATGAACCGCAGCATGCCTGGCCTCCCTGTCCATCACCAACTCCTGGAGTCCACCCAAACTCATGTCCATCAAGTTGGTGATGCCATCCAACCATCTCATCTTCTGCCGTCCCATTCTCCTGCCCTCAATCTTTCCCAGCATCAGGGGCTTTTCCAATGAGTCAGCTCTTCAAATCAGGTGGTCAAAGTATTGGAGTTTCAGCTTCAACATCAGTCCTTCCAGTGAACAGCCAGGACTGATCTTTAGGATGGACTGGTTGGATCTCCTTGCAGTCCAAGGGTCGCTCAAGAGTCTTGTCCAACACCACAGTTCAAAAGCATCAATTCTTCGGTGCTCAGGTTTCTTTACAATCCAACTCTCACATCCATACAGGACCACTGGGAAAACCATAGCCTTGACGAGACGGACCTTTGTTGGTAATGTCTCTACTTTTTAATATGCTGTCTAGGTTGGTCATAACTTTCCTTCCAAAGAGTAAGCATCTTTTAATTTCATAGCTGCAATCACCATCTAAAGTGATTTTAGAGCCCAGAAAAATAAAGTCAGCCACTGTTTCTCCATCTGCTTGCCATGAAGTGATGGGACTGGATGCCATGATCTTAGTTTTCTGAATGTTGAGCTTTAAGCCAACTTTTTCACTCTCATCAAGAGGCTCTTTAGTTCTTCTTCACTTTCTGCCATAAGGGTGGTGTTATCTGCATATCTGAGGTTATTGGTATTTCTCCCGGCAATCTTGATTCCAGCTTGTGCTTTCTCCAGCCCAGCGTTTCTCATGATGTACTCTGCATATAAGTTGAATAAGCAGGGTGACAATATACACCCTTGATGTACTCCTTTTCCTGTTTTGGAACCAGTCTATTGTTCCATGTCCAGTTCTAACTGCTGCTTCCTGACCTGCATACAGGTTTCTCAACCCCTCCGTGCTCCATAAACTGCGTCCTGGTGTCCCCTTCTGTGCACCAGAAACCATATCTGTGCGCCCTCACCGCGGGCTTGGGAACCACCTCTGTGGGCCCCCATGTATGTACCAGAAAGCATGTTGCTGCGCCGCTCCCTACCCCGTGAACACGTGAGGCACGACGGTATGCCCCCAGGTATGTCCAAGAACCAGAATAGTGCACCCCGCCCTCAGTGCGCTCCAGAAACTATATCCGTCAGCTCCTCTGTACTCATTGAAATCGCATTCGGGCTGCCGCCTGGGAGCTGCAGAAACTGGGCAGTTCTGGGCAGTTCGTGTGTCAGAAACTACATCCGGGTACCTCCTTGTGTGCACCAGAAACCACACCCTTGCGCCCCCATTATGGGCGCGAGACGCAGGTATGTGGGCACCGGTCTGTGCAACAAAAGCATGTTGGTGCGCCCTCCTGTGTACACGTTAGGGACGACAGGATGCCACTGTATGCGCGGGGATCAGATTATTGCAACTCTCTGTATGTTTCAGAAACGACTTCTGGGCACTTCTGTGTGCATCAGAAACGTCTGGGCACTACCTGTGTGCGTCATAAATAACGTCCTGGTATTTCCTGAGTGAATCAGAAACAATATTTGGAATCCCTTATGTGCTACTGCTGCTGCTGCTAAGTCGCTTCAGTCGTGTCCGACTCTGCGACCCCATCCATAGATGGTAGCCCACCAGGCTTCCGCGTCCCCGGGATTCTCAAGGCAAGAACACTGGAGTGGGTCACCATTTCCTTCTCCGTCCCTTATGTGCACCTGAAACCAAATCCGTTTGCCGCCACGGTGGGCGCAGACACCAGGTCTGAGGGCACCCACGTGTGCACTGAAAGCATGTTGATGCGCCCTCCTGTGGACAGGTTAGGCACGAAAGCATGACACTATATATGCGCGTTGGAATCAAATTGTTGCGTACCTCTGTGTGCCAGTGGATCACAACAAACTGTGGGAAATTCTGAAAGAGATGGGAATACCAGACCACCTGCCTGCCTCCTGAGAAATCTGTATGCAGGCCAAGAAGCAACAGTTAGAACGGGACATGGAACAACAGACTGGTTCCAAATCGGGAAAGGAGTAAGTCAAGGCTGTGTATTGTCACCCTGCTTATTTAACTTATATGCAGAGTACATCATGCGAAATGCTGGACTGGAGGAAGCACAAGCTGCAATCAAGATTGCTAGGAGAAATATCAATAACTTCAGATATGCAGACGACATCACCCTTATGGCAGAAAGTGAGGAAGAACTAAAGAATCTCTTGATGAAAGTGAAAGAGGAGAGTGAAAAAGTTGCACTCTGATGCACACAGAAGTGCCCAGTAGTTTCTGAAACATACAGAGAGTTGCAATAATCTGATCCCCCGCGCATACAGCTTAAAACTCAACATTCAGAAAACTAAGATCATGGCATCCACTCCCATCACTTCATGGCAAATAGATGGGGAAACAATGGAAACAGTGACAGACTTTATTTTGGGGGCCTCCAAAATCACTGCAAATGGTGACTGCACCCATGAAATTAAAAGACGCTTGCTCCTTGGAAGAAAAGCTATGACCAACCTAGACAGCATATTAAAAAGCATTACTTTACCAACAAAGGTGTGTCCAGTCAAAGCTATGGTTTTCCCAGTGGTCATGTATGGATGTGAGAGTTGGACTATAAAGAAAGCTGAGAACTGAAGAATTGATGCTTTCGAACTGTGGTGTTGAAGACTCTTGAGAGTCCCTTGGATTGCAAGGAGATCCAAGCAGTCAATCCTAAAGGAAATCAGTCCTGAATATTCATTGGAAGGACTAATGCTGAAGCTGAAACTCCAATTCTTTGACCACCTGATGCCAACAACCGACTCATTGGAAAAGACCCTGATGCTGGGAAAGACTGAAGGCAGGAGAAGGGGATGACAGGATGAGGTAGTTAGATGGCATCACTGACGCGATGGACATGAGTTTGAGTAGGCTCTAGGAATTGGTGATGGACAGGGAAACCTGGCATCTTGCAGTCCACAAAGAGTTGGACAGGAAGGAGCGACTAACTGAACTGAACTGTGTGTGCGCCAGAAACTACATCCGGACATTTCCCATGTGCCTCAGAAACTACGTCTGGGCACCCCGGCCCTTGTGTGCACCAGAAACAACAACCATTCGCCTCCACTGTAGGCACAGACATCAGGTCTGTTGGCACCCATGTGCTCACCAGCAGCATGTTAGCGCGCCCTCCTGTGGGCATGTTGGGCGCAACTGCACGAAACTATATGTATAGGCAAGAATGTAGGAAGTTAGGGCACTTCCTGTGTGTATCAGAAACAACTGGCCGGGCACTGCCTATGTGAATCAAAAAGAATGGTCCCGGCACCCACCCGGTGATCCACATCCGTTCACCCCGTACTCTGGACCCAGAAACCAGGTGTGGACACTCACTTGTGCACCAAGATCATGTTGGTGCACCCTCCTGTGGACACGTTAGGCACGATTACATTCCAGTGTATATATGCTCGGAATCAGATTGTTGCATCACCTCCGGTGCATCAGAAACACCGTCCGAGCACTTCCTCTGTGCATCAGGAACGTGCGAACGCTCCCTTACGTGGACCAGAAACCACATCCGTTCTCCCCCACTGTGGCCACAGAAACCAGGTCTACGCGGACCCATGCGTGTGCCAAGAGCGTTTTCCTTCGCCCTTCTGTGTACACGCTAGGCACAACAGCGCGCCCCTGAAGTGAAGTCGCTCAATCGTGTCCGACTCTCTGCGACCCCATGGACTGTAGCCTACCAGGCTCCTCTGTCCATGGGATTTTCCAGGAAATAGTACTGGAGTGGATTGCCATTTCCTTCTCCAGGGGATCTTCCCGACCCAGGGATCGAACCCGGGTCTCCCGCATTGTAGATAGACGCTCTACCTTCTGAGCCACCAGGGAAGTCCATAGCGTGCCCCTATATATGTACAAAAATACATCCAGGCACTTGATGTGTGCTCCAGAAACAACGTCCGGTCACTTCCTTTGTCCATCGTAAATAATCTCCGGCCACTTCCTGTGTGTATCACATATAGTCTTGGTACTTCCTGTGCGTATCATAAACATTCCGGCACCCTTTTATCTGCACTTGAAACCCCATCCATTCACCCCGTATTCACGCAGAAACCAGGTCTGTGGGCGCCCTCCTGTAGACATTTTAGGCACAACATGGCATAGGAATCATATTGTTGCATCGCTCTATGTGCATCAGAAACAACGTGCGGGCACCTCTTATGTACACCAGAAACCACATCAGTTCGCCCCCACTGCGGGCACAGAATCCCGGTCTTTGGGCACCCATGTGTCCATGAATGGCATGTCAGTGCGCCCTCCAGTGGACAGGTTAGGCACGACAGCATGCCACAATCTATGCTCGGGTATGTCCGGTCACTTCCTGTGTATCATAAATAACCTTCAGGCACTTCCTGTGTGTATCATAAACGTCTGAGCAACCCCTTATGTGCTCCAGAAACCACATCCGTTCGCCCCCACGGTGGGGGCACAAACTATGTCGGTGAGCACCCAGTTGTGTACCGAAAGCATGTTTGTACGCCCTCTTGTGAACATGTTAGACATGATAGCATGGCGCTATATCTGTGCGGGAATCAGTTCGTTACATCCCTCTGTGTGCTCCAGAAACTGTGTCCGGGCACTTCCTGTGTGTATCAGAAACTACCTCCGGGCAACTCCTGTGGACACCCGAAACCACATCTGTGGACGGCACTGTGCACGTGGGCCCCGGGTTTGTACCAGAAAGCATGTTGGTGTGCCCTCCAGTGGACACGTTGAAGCACTACAGTATGCCCCTATGTGTGCGTCAGAACCAGACTGGTGTACAGCCGCCCTCTGAGTTCCATAAACTCTGCACCCCTGAGCTCCTCTGTTTTCATGGAAACCACATGCGGGCAGCAACCTGTGTGCCCGAAACCACGTCAGGGCAGTTCCTGTGTGCACCAGAAAGGACGTCCGGGCACCGCCCCGCTCGCCTCCCCACGGCGACGCGAACTAGAAACTATGCTCCTGCACCCCCTTGTGCACCAGAAATGACCTCCAGGCGTTACTCTGTACGAACCAGAAGATACCTTCCTTCAACAACCCCTCGGTGCTCCAGAAACTGCCTCCAGACATTCCCGTGTGAGGACCAGAAACTGCTTCCGTGCAGAGCCTTGTGTGCACCTGAAAATGTGAGGCACAACAGCATGGCCCCCTGTGTGTGCCCCGGATCGCGAACGGTGCACCCTGCCGCTGTATGCTCCAGATATTGTCTGTGTGCCCCGCCTCTGTACTCACCGGAACCTCATCCGGGCAGCCTCCTGTGCACTCCGAAACTACATCCGGGTAGCCCCTGTGTGCTCCAGAAACTAGTCTGCCCAGCTGGCTGCACCCCTGTGAGACGCTCTTGCCCACCAGAGGACAGGGTTTGTGCAGGGACTCTGCTGGGGCCCCTGGTGCATTGTCAAAAGGCCCTGCTCTCAGCCAAGCCCTCTGGGCAGTCTGTTAAATTCCATGGTTCGTATTGCGGGGCGGGGTGGGGCGGGGTTGGGGGGTGGTGCTACACAGTCTGTCTGCTCTTGATCAGTTTTGGGGGCTGTGAACCCCTAACAGGGTTCTAGAGTCAGAACCGCAGTTAGGTCCCTGTCCTTTGTGCCCATCCGCCTGCCAGAGTGACCGCCTGTGGCTCTGGGCCGCCCCTTGTCCCTGCTTCGAGCACATCTTGGTTTGAACCGGGCCTGACACTCGTTGCCTGGTTGTGAAGCAGGAGGCAGGTGGACAACCCCACCCCCCCCCACCCCCCCACCCCCCACCCCCAACCAGGCTAAAGCAATTAGAGATTCATTCTCTCTTGAGGGAAACTCCAAAACAAGAATAGCAGGGCAATTAAGGGAGGAGGCTGGGCCCTACTCAAACCATCCAGACCACACATGTACAAAAATGCCTCCTTAGAAGCCAAAGAGGAGTCATGTCAAGGGATGTTCTACCCAGAAGCCTTTTCGGTAGGATCCATCTTGGCTATGAGAGGCACGCACTCATGGGAGGATCCTGAGATATACCAAATATGGACTATGAACCAGGAAAATCAGAATGACTGACCAAAGGAAACCCAGAATAACTGTCCCATAAAAGTAAAGCTAACTGCCAGGAGGGTGCAACTCAGGGGCACCCCCTCTCCCTGAGTCCGCTTGTGTGCTTGTCCACACATGCTGCTGCTACTGCTAAGTCACTTCAGTCGTGTCCGACTCTGTGTGACCCATAGACGGCAGCCCACCAGGCTCCCCCGTCTCTGGGATTCTGTACTCTTTTTCCTCTTAATAAATACTTTACTTGTTTCACTACTTTCTGTCTTTGTGGAAGTTCCCTGCGAAGCTGAAGGGCCAGGGCCCTTTGTCACTGACCACTGGTCTAGCAGTTAGAACCTGGTGCTCTCATCTCCACAACACAGCCCAATCTCTGGCTGGGAACCCAAGCCTCTTCAAGCTGTTCTTCAGGCCAAGGCCACTTGAGATCAGTTGCAGAATGGCTGATATGGGCTTTGCCCAGTGAGACGGCCCTCCAGGGGCTCCAGAATGGACTCCACGCTGCCAGCTCAGGCATGGCACCTGCCTCATGGAGCCCATTGCCAGGAGACCCAGGAAAGGCTGTGGGCCTGCAACTCCAAGGGTGAAAGAGGCGGGAGCAGAAGGATTTCCAGAACCAGATTCTGGGGACAGCACTTGATCTGTTGCCTCTGGGTGTGGTTCCAATGTGATGAAGGTGATTTCAGATGGATTTAAAGCATTTCTTATGAGAAAATCCCTCCCCATTAGCAAATTTAGGCCTGCCCACCTGCAGTCCACCAAGGTCCCCTCCTGCCTCCTCCAGCCCGGCTAGGTAAATCAGTGGCAGCAGCTGGTGCAGTTGGAATAATTGGCCAACTCAGGACAAAAACCTTAGACTTGAGTTCTTCCTCCTTTAACATTACACTGATCCCAAGTGTCAGCAAATACCCACAGTGTCCCAGCTTGTGACTTTAGACCTCCCTGAGAGGGTGCCAGCTGGCTGGCAGGCATGGGTTGTTAGCAGTGTTCTCGGGGGCTCTGGCCTGGAAAACCACCAGCAGGGACATATTGGGGGTCTTGTCTGAAGTCTGTCACCCACTAAGTTATTCATCTCCAGACACATCCACCGAATGACCAGGCTGGGGAGGTGCTGAGCCCAGGTGGGAAGCCCTGCCCTGGAGGATCTGTGTTCACCATGTGCGAGGAGACCCCGCGGGGCTGGGAGCCTCCCAGCTCCAGACCTTTATACCAAGAGACTGGCCCAAGGAGTGGGCACACAAGTGTGAGTGCATTGGGAGTATATATGTGCATGCATGAGTGAGGATATGAGGGTGTGGGGTGCAGGAGTGCACAGATGAGCATGCGTGCATGTGTGTTTGTGTGTGTGCCTATGTACAAGTGCGTGTGAGGAGGTAGCAACTGAAGCCTGGACTGTGTTTTTAAAGAGCCTCCAGCAACGTCCACACAGAGTTTCTCAGACCCTGACCCCGCTGGCCATGATCTTCCGGACTTGGGCACTCGTGTGTCCAGGTGTCCAGCCAGAGGCCCCTCCAGGGCTACGGTTGTCGATGACACAAGAGTTGAAGGCTCAGTGCCTTTATTGAGGGCCCAGCTGTGCCTGCGTACTGTGCTGCCCAGGGAGCCCTGCAGCCTGCCCAGGACTGGGCAGCCTGAGTGCACAGGGAATTGCAGCCATGCCAGCCCCTGGAGTGTCAGAGAAGACACAGGCTGAGGAGGAGGGTCACAAGGGAGGCCAGCAGGGCCCCTGGCTGGAGATGGAGGCTGGGGGTCCCTGAGTAGCCGTACTTGGTCCTGCAGGAAGCCTCCAGCTGGCCCAGTGGGATGGGCTCCTCTCCAGGAGCCTGCTTGTGATCGCTAGCCTGGGGACAGACACAGGTCAGCTGCCTGTCTGAGGGCAGGAGAAGCTTGGGGGTGGGGGGACGTGAGCGTGGCAGTCCCTCCTCACCTGCTCCACCGCCTTGAAGACCCTTAGTAGGTTTTCAGCCAGGGCGCCCCTGACCTCTTCCTCTGTCCACTGTCTCCTGAGCAGCTCAGCGACCAGGTCTGGATACTTGGACACGTCCTCCAGCCCGGAGGGGAGCCTGAGATGTGGGCAGAGAGCCAGAGTCTGCAGCCTGGGGCTTGGAGCCTGGGGGCCCCATCCCAAGCCCTGGAGCCCTCTGCTCCCTACAACATATGGGCAGGGTCTTGCCTTACCTGGACACACCATCGTAGTCCCCACCAAAGCCCACGGCTCCAGCTCCCGCAACCTTCTTGATGTAGTCCAGGTGGTCTGCACGGAGGCAGCACATGAGGCCCCTCAAGAGGGACACTCCCACCCCCGCCCGTACCACGGCCCCTCAAGCCCACCCACCTGCCACTTGGGACAAGTTGGCCTCTGCTTTGCAGGAAACGTAGTCATTGTAGAAGTTCACCATTACCAGGCTGCCCGTCTGCTTCTGCGAGGGAAAGAGGGTGGAGCTGGGGGCAGGGCAGCCAGGCTTCAAGAGCCAGCCCAGGGCAGAGGAGCAGCCCCACCCTCACCACCAGCTGCAGCACGTGGTCGGGCACGTTGCGCCGGTGGTGGCACAGGCTGTATGCCGAGGAGTGGCTGAAGATGACTGGGGCCTTGGACAGCTGCAGAGCGGCCTCCATGGTGGCCACGGACACGTGGGCCAAGTCGATGATGACGCCCAGGCGGTTCATCTCCTTCACGACGCTCTGAGGGGGGACGGGATCAGGGGACCTGTCCAGCCCAGAGGGTCACAGACGACACCCTGGGACCAGGCAGGCTGCACTGTGCCCACCTGTTCACAAGACCTCCTGGGGCTCATCATCGCCCCGGCCTCCACTCACCTGCCCGAAGGATGACAGGCCTTGGCTCTGGGCTTCGTCCTCTCCCGTGTCCACCAGCCAGTTGTCGGCCCTGGGAGAGCAGAGAGCGGGAGCCCAAGGGGAAGCATGGTTGTCCAGACCCACCACCCCTCAAGCCTCTTCGGAGGACAGCAGGTACCCCAGGATCCCTGCCCCTAGACCCGACCTGGGGCTGCTTACCAGGGCGTGTTGCAGCTGTGGGTGAGAGTCAGGTAGCGCATGCCCAGGTGGTAGAGCGCCCGCAGGACACCCAGACTGCTGTCGATGGAGTGGCCGCCCTCCACGCCAACCAAACTGGCCACCTTCCCCTCCTGGAAGGCCTGCTGGATTCCTGGGGGTAGGGGGCTGCAACGTGAAAGGACAGCCCAGCGGCTCTGCTCAGGACGGCCCCCCGCCCTCCCCACACCCCCCACCCCCCTGATCCCCTACCCCCCCGCCCCCGCGGGCGCTGGCACGCACCTGCGCTGTCCGTGACGCACAGGAAAGTCTCGGGGTAGAGCTGGCACATGCGCTGGATGACGTCAATCTGCTCCAGCGTTCGCTTCACCGAATCCTTGTTCTGGGTGTCGCAGGGCGTGTACGCAGACCAGAACTGGGGGCCACGGTAGGGAGGGGCTGAGAGCCAAGGGGTCGGAACCCAGGCCCTGCCCCTGCTCAGGCATACAGGCCTGGGGCTCCCCTCGCGCCCCAGAAGCCCTCCCCACAGCCTGGGTGGCTATCGGAGCCCCCGCTAAGGGCCCAGGGAGGTACACGGCCACCAGTGAGGGGGCGCCAAGGGAAGAGCGGGTGGGCACCGTGGGCGGGCTCAGGGCCGAACCCTACCTGGGCCCCCACAAAGCCAGCCTTCAGCTTGGGGATGTTGGTGTGCGTGCTGTTCAGGCTCGTCAGGTTGGCCCTCGGGTCCTGAAGCTGATTGTTGAACTTCTTCAGCAGCTGCCAAGGCAGGTCATTGTGCCTGGAGGGCCAGGAGGGGTCAGGACGGCGGTTTCAGGACAGCTTCCTCCCAGGCAGGCTGCCCCTTCTCTGGCTCCTCTTCTAGTGGCTGAGGACTAGGAGGGTCCCAGGGTGATTGCTGTTACATGAACACACCTGAGCACAGGTGAGCTTCTCAGCCGGCCCCACCCCCAGGCCAGGTCAGCGAGCTGAGCCCTAAGGGGACAGGTCTTCTCTCCCTGAGCCTTCCACTGGGGAAAAAGGAGGGCGCACACTGGCGGACGGTTAAAACAATCTCCATGGATAAGACTGGTTGCCATGGGGTCACTGGATGTAGGGCCTCGGCGAGATTTCACAGATTAAAGACGAAATTCTAGGACTCCAGGCGGTCCAGTGGTTACGACTCCGCGCTTCCAAAGCAGGGGCGCGGGTTCCATCCCTCAGCCGGGAACTAAGACCCCGCCTTGGGGCGTGGCCAAAAAAGGAGTTGAAATCTCCCCTTGCAGGGGCAGGGGAAGTGAGGGGCGTGGCCTTCCCTGGGGGAGGGTGGCCAACCGAGCAGCGCGCCAGTGCAGAATTTGGGGCTCCCTTCGCACCTCCGGTCGCCTCGCAGACCCTCTCTTCCTCAGTCCCTGGGCACAGTCTCGCACCATTTCCAAGAGGATCCTCTATGCTTCCAAAAGACAAGCCCTCTAAAGTCTTCCCAGGAGCCAGGAGGCGGAGAGTGCATTGGAGGTGGGGGTGGGGCAGAGGGGGAGGTGGGAAGGGCGGAGAGGACCGGACCGGACCCGGAGGAGAAGGCGCAGGGGGCGCGGAGGGCCATCAGCCGCTGGCGAGTGGGCACCGGTGGGGCTGGGGCACCTTCTCCCTGGCCCCAGGAACTGACAGAGGGGGACCAGGAGCAGCCCCAGAGGAGAGGCCGCTGGGAGCCAAAGCTCCAGATGCTGGAAGTGGCCTCGGCCCTTGGGACCTGGTGCGAGAAGCAGTCTCAGGCCCAGCCCGGACCCTCCGTCTGACTTTTATCAGCCTGTGTGCACACACACATGCGACATTCAGGGAGCCGTGCAGGGAGCCGCCCGTCTGCATCCCTGGTCTGGTGACAACGGGGACACCTGGAGAGAGCCTTACTCCCACTGGGAGCCCTCCCATCCAGGCCTCCTCTGCAGCTCTGCAGCCAGGCCCACTGTCCCCAGGACCCTCCCCCATTCCCAGCTCCGCTCCCTCCTCGTGTCTGTTTCTTGTGGAGATCAATCACTATCAACGTTAACACTGTGGTGGCCCAGGTTGTCCAGCCCCCTGGGGTGGGCTCTTCCTGATGGTGGGAAGTGAGGGCTCCCTGGACCCCACCCTGGGGCTCCAGACTGTGGAAGCTGCCCCAGGTGCCCTGGGTGGGGCTCCCACCCCAGCAATGTTTTCTGCAAATTCTGAGATTTGACCGCTGGGCATGGCCTTTGCTGACTGAGAGGTGGATGAACTCCAGTGAGGCGAGGTCATCACCTCATTGCAGGATTGGGGGGTGCTGTCCCTGGGGCAGCGCCACCAGGCAGGACTTTACACCTTTGCTGGTCTAGGACGTGCAGCCCCACCCTCCAGCTGCCTCCACTTTATTCCTCCTTCCTCCCCTCTCCCTTTGTAGGTCTCTGCTCTGTGGGCCGTACCACCTTTTGGAGCCTAGTGGAGCCTCTCTCCTTATCTTTGTGGCTTGGGTAGCATCCTCAGACAGGGTAGAGGACTCTTCCATTCTACTAAAAGAAGGGAGAAGAGGGTTCCTAGTTCTGGAGAGTGCTAGAAAGGACAACGAAATGCACACTTAGACCAGCTCTGGCATACAGATGTGATGGCTGGAGCTGGTGCAGCTATGTTAAATCATGAGGTAACTGTGGGAATGGTGGCTGCACTATTGTGAAATGCTGTACCAGGGCTTCCTCTGCACTTTTCTGTTGTTAAAGCTACTACTTAGTGTCTCTTAGCTACACTGCTTTTGAGACAGCTCCATTACCTAGACTCAACCCCGTCTCCCTGTGCCCAGCTTCCCTGAGTCCTCCAGAATGAAGGAACAGCTTCCCTGGTTCATTCTGTTGATCATCTACCTATGCTTGCTGGCCTGGGATGCCCAGCCCCTGAACCCGGACCTGTGAGACAGAAGGGCCTCCAGGGTGGGAGCCAAGGGCAGCTGCCTCTGCCTAAAGCTCTCTTTGCCTGTGGGGCAGGCGAGCGGCGAGCAGGGGAACAGGAGGTCCAGGAAGCATGGGAAGGAGAGTGGTCAGGGGAGGGCTGTGGGAAGGAGGAAAGGTGGGGTGCACACTGACCCTTGATGGCCACTTCCTTCTCTAGGGCTACCCTGCAGCTCCAGGCAGGTCTTATGTGACAAGACACTCACTTTCTTTGCTTTTCATCTATAACTTTTGTCCAGCAAAACCCAGCAGCATGTAGTGTTTTCCTAACCTTCCGGGCAACCACGAGCCGTGCACACTGGATACTGCTCCTCTGGGCTGCATGCAGCCTGTGTGCCGGGCACCACGGCAGGCGGGTGGGCAGGAGAGCAGGCGGGGCGGGAGTGTGTGTGCAGGTGGTGTCCTTCCCAGGGCTCTGGAAGTCCCCGAGGAGCCGGGGCCAGGATCAGGGGAGGGGACCTGGCCAGGCTTGCCTGCAGCGTTGAGGGGCCCCAGGGGCAGCTGTGAGGACTTTTTGTTTGTTTGTTTGTTTTTATTGTTCCAAGCCCAGTGGGAGTCACAGCAGGGGGCATCTTGAAGGACAGGGGTGGGACTTGGGTCTCCAAGCCTCCCCCTGGCTGCAGTGTGAGACCTGACCTCGAGCCTGTGGGAGGAGGGGACGGTCAGAGATGCAGGCTTGACCTCAAGCAGGGGGTGGGGTGGTGGGGGAGGGTAGCTGAAGGGGACAGGCAGGCCCAGGTTGCCCGCAACATCAGGGAGAGACAAGGTGTCTCTAGGGTCTTGGCTGAAATGGTACCTGTGGGAGTGGGTGCCCAGGAGCTTGTCTGGGGCACTGAAGGCTGGCATGCCTCGGTGAGGTCAAGCTGGGATTTGATGGGGTCACACCAGGTGGACGGGGTGGGGGGTGTGTGACAAGAGGGCCTCAAGAAGAAGGGTCAAGAGGGCCAGCAGGGTCTCCCCAGTGACACCCTCCCTGCCCTTCCTGTGAGGCAGGGCCCCCAGCCCCCCCTTCCGGAGCTGGGATCCAGCCCCCAGGAGGTTCAGGTTGGGCTCAGGTGCCCCGGGAGCTGCTGAGGAGCGGGGGCCTAACCACTCACCCACTTCCTGCTCCGTTCCCACAGACCCTCCTCTGCTGAAGTCTCTGTGGCCCTGAGATCCCACAAAGAGTTCAGCAAAGAGCAAAGGCCATGTTTCAGTTGGAGAGACCGAGTCTTGGGGAGACAGGGCAGTGCCTGTCTCAGGTCACATGAGCTTTGATCACAGCTCCCCCAGCCCAGACCGCAGACCCGTCCCGAGTGGCTGCTTACCCGTCAATGACAGGTGTGCTCTGCATGAGTCTCACCGCATTGTCCCGGAACTGGTCTGCAGTGCAGACGGCCACCAGGGGCCAGAGCCACCAGCCGGTCCACATGGCACTGTCCCTGGGCACCCGCTGCCTGCCGCTGCTGTGCGTCTCTCCTAACCAGCTGTCCTGCCAGAAGACGGAGGCCTTTGGTCCAGGTGATCGCTGCCCAACCTCCTGTTTATCAGTAATCAGTGCATTCCCTGTGAGGGTGGGAAGATGGGAGTTCCTGGACCCCGTGGCTGGGCGTCGCTGTCTGAGGCTGGGCGTCATTGTCCGGGCCAGGCCCAGGTGCAGTAAAACCCCAAGGGCGGAGCTGCTGCCCAGAGGACAGGAGAAGAGGCGGGGAGGGCCTTACCTCCACGCCCGCCCCTAGGACCCAGTGCCTGAGGTCTGCAAACAAGATTCGATTTTGCGTCCTTGAATGCACCCCTCGGTTTGCCTGTCAAGTAGTTTTATGTTACTTTCCACAGACAGTGGAGCACAGCCCCACAGGGGTGCTCCCACCAAACCCCACCCTGGTCCTGGGGACAGCACTGTGACCCACGCTCAGCAGCAGGTTGGACACCGGGGCTTGGGGTCAGAAGCCTGGAGTGTTTGTACTTCCTCAGAACTGGAGGCTCACACAGGTTCTCTCAGATGGATTTGTTTGAGGACCATCTCGGGTCTCTCAGATGGATTGTTTGAGGACAAACAGGTCTTGGGTGGGGCAGTTTGAGGATGCTCCCAGGAACCACTGGGATGGGTGAATCAGTGATCCTTGTCCCAGGGCTGGGCCAGCATCCTGGTTCTTGTGGGCAACTCTGGCTCCTCGGGGTTGCTGGGTTCTGCAGGGCTGGTCTTACCGGGTCATTCACGTTCAGTTCTGGGACTTCAGCTGCAGATGACTCTTGCAAGTTGGTGACAGAGGACACATTTCCAGGAGTTAAGCTGTGGGCATGACCATACGTCCTTGGGTGACCCAAGAAACACAAGACTCAAGGACACTCAACTACACCCATGGGAGGGCCGGGTACACCCTTGTTCAAACACGAGAGGATTTCCAGGATGATAGCCCCGGAAGATGACAGCCAAGGGGCCCAAGTCTATACCCAGGAGGGCTCGTGCTGTGCAGGGTCCATTCCGCCTCCTCCCTCCAGTAACTCACAGCCTGTGTCCCTTGGTGTGGCTCGGGGTCAGGCTGCTTGTGCACATGGTCAGACTTCTCATCCGTGGCATCTGTCTGTGAACAGAAGTCATCATGGGCCCTCCTGCTGGGAGCGCCGACCTGTGGACCCGTGGGTCAGGCCCCACACTCACACCTGAATCTGTCTGCTCAAGTCGATTGCTCATCCTGGGGTCTCTGATTGCCTGACAGTCTTCCACGCTCTGGGCCTCCTACTCACAGTGCCCAGCTTCGGATCCGTGGGTCCCACTGAATTTCTGCGTTGGGCCCTCTGCCTCTAGGTTTATGTCCTGCTTCACTAGAGCTGTTCCCCAAAACACCCCTGGCAGTGGTGTTGGGAAGTGAACTTCCAAGCTCTGGAATGTTTGCACTTGACATTATTATGCCCTCATAAGTGAGCAATAGGTCTGCTGGCCTTGCACTTCTGGATCATAACCTGTTTTCTCTCGAAAGTGAAAGGCTATCCACAATGCACTATTGCTGAGAATTCAGTTCTTTGTAGGCAGCTTGTTGCCTTCAGCTACCTCTTCCTCCTTGGCTCTGCACTTTCTCAGTGACCGGCCTCACTGGAGACTGTTTTCATCTGACCAGCGCCTCGTGCGGGGTCGCTGGCTCTGCCGCTGGTCCCAGAACACGCCCTGGAATCCTCCTCTGTCTGCTCCCGGGCACCGTGTTCAGTCGGATGCTGGACCTCTGGCACTGCTCCTATTTGACTCTTGTGTTTTTCTTTCCTGTTTTAGGTTTTCTTGTGCTTTTGTTCTATGCATTTCTATTCTGTGAATTTATGAATGGAATATTCTTTGAATTTATTCTATAAGTTTCCTTGTTTCTGAATTTAAGCATTTTCACCCAGTTTTCTTTCAGAAATTACATACTTAACCTCCCAAAATTCCGTCTTGTGTTTCTGTTGTTGGTGGGTTTCTTTTATCTTTGCCCCTTGTTCTTATATGGAAGCAATATTATCTGGTGTCAGTTGGTAGTTCTGTTTTCTTTTCTCCTGTTTACTGGAAGATAATGTTTCCTCCGGACCCCTTTCCCCCCATTGTGTATTTTGACCTTTCATCGCATGTGCAGACTGTCCTCTACCAGCTGGAGGTCTTTGTCACTTCATGCAGTAGCCAAACTGCTAGATACCAGAGCCTCCCAAAGCAAGAGGGGGCCGTTAATGTCAGAATCTAACAAGAGCGCATCACAGCAACCCTGATTCTCAAAACAAACATATTTTTAGAGACACTCCCTGGTGTCTTTTTCCCTGGAGTCAGCCTGGCCACGGACCAACCAGGACTGTCCATCTGTGTCTGTGGGCACCGGGGGTCAGCCTGTCCACCATCCCGCCATCCATAAGTCTGATTTTAGCCGTCTCTCACTCCCACCTGCTCCTGTGACATCTAAGTTGAGCTCCCCTCTGGTTTCTGATGGGCCCCTGCCCTCTGCACCCCTGCCGCCCTCTTCTGTAAATGCTCCTGAAATGGCCGTCTCCATCTAAGTTATCCCCCAAAACAGGCCGAATCTGCCAGTCAAGGACCCTTCCTCTGTGGGACACTGCAGGTTCTTCCTGAGTCATTTCCTGCCACCTGGAGGGACATGGCAAGGAAATGCCCATCTCAGGCCCACCTCTGACCGACGGGCTGCAGTGGGTGTCCTGTGGAGGATTCTCACGGTGTCTCTGCTTCCTCCTGTGCTGGCACCCCGTGACATGAGCCTCAAGGACAAAGTGGGCTCGACGGCCTGGCCCAGGTCCTTTGATTTTAGAGACTCTCTCAGGAGGTGGGACCAGGCTTTGTTGAGAGCACAAGCTTGGGAACAGGCCGCCCTGGGTTCATGCCCCTGTGTGGCCTACTGCCTGTTCCAGAACTGGCAGCACTCGCCTGTCCATCCTCCTTACTCTCTGCCAAGAGGAGAGGCAATCGGCTCGACCCACAGAGAAAGCGGCCGGCGTGACTTCCGCGCTGCCATCTGGCTCCTGTCCTGGACACACCATGGGGGATGCAGCTGCCAGCCCAGCTCCTCCCACCCGCTGCTGATGGCCGGCTGCGGCCCCCTGCCAGCTCCTGGCTGAGGCCGGACTCTGGGCCAGAGACCAGTTGGCCCTGCTGGGTCTGGAAACGTGAGCAAAGACGGAGACCCCTGAGTGCCGGCTAGATCTCTGGAGGATCGCTTGTTCAACAGCAGGGAGCTGACACGCTGGCCCTTCTCTCGCGGCTGGTGACGGTGTTGGTGACAGTGCCTTGTGGTCTGTAAAATGGGTGAGTAACCCGAACCACCTTGGGCTGCTGGGGGCGGCTGTGCCCCACAGTCTCCTTGGCAACAAGAAGCCCCCAGTCCACGGCGGCTGAGGACGTGCGCTCTCCCCTAGGGTTCCTGAGAGAATGGCCAAGCCTTGCCGCCTGCTCAGCTCCCAGGGGAGCCGCCTAATTGTCTGCCTTAAAACGTTTTCACGTTTTATTTAAATTAAGAGAATGATGTTATTAATGGGAAACATCAGCGTCACTTGCCGTAATCAGAAGGAACACGGTGACAATAAACACACAAAAAGCAAGCAGTGCTGTTACATTTTGGCGGGAGCCGGAGAGGCGGCCAGGGAGCAGCCAGAGCCTGCCCAGCTCTTCACAAACCCGTCCGGAGCACCCCGGGTGCTCATGAGCTCCCGGGATGGTCCCCCAAGATGCCCCCATCTGCACCTGCGCCCACAGGGGCGCAGCCCCAACACAGCCCAGAGCAGCCGGAGGCCCTGAGTCCACAGCCCTGCCCCTCAGGAACACACACCCTGTGTGTGCGAACAGACACGAGCAAACAGAACTAACCACACACCCACATGCAGTGCACGGTCACACAGGCGCCCTGGCACAACCACCTGTGTGCCAAGATGCCTGTGCCCCGACATAGCAAGCGTGCCGACACCTCCTTTGACCCACACACCAGCACACGCATGCACCAGGACATCACAGATGAGACCTGGATGTGCAGACGCAGCCCAGGCTTATAAGCACACCCGTGTGGACTTCCCCATGTGATCAGACACACACAGACGCCAAGATGCAGACGTGCACACAGACACATATTTAGCACACCAATATAAACTCACAGTAATACACAGGTGCATGGTTGTGACCACACGCTCACACACACTCTTACCCCAGGCCTGTCCTGGCACGCGCACAGCACACAGGCTTAGCCTTGCAGGTGTCCTCGTCTCTGTGTCACTGTGCCCACGGCCCCCACGTCCACTTTGTGGCCTACAGCCCGGCCCTCAGCCCCGTGACCACCCACAGAGCCTGGAACACGGCAACCCCCGGTGGGCCTGGAGGCAATGGGGTGTGCTGGCGTGTCCTGGGGAGCCCTGGGTCCAGGCCCTTCAGACCATGTGGCCTCTGTGTCCAGGCATCCTGAGGCCTCTCAGCTGTCCAGGCCCAGTCGTGAAGGCACTGCCCAGGTCTCTGCCCCCAACCCTCATGGATGCCCCTGTCCACCCAGCCCCAGGGTGCCTTCAGGCTGCTGGCTTCTCCTCAGGCCTTCTGGTCCCCCACTGTGCCCTCTCCCCCCACTGTCCCTTCTGCCCCCGCTGTCCCCCTCTGCCCCCACTGGCCCCCTCTGTCCCCTTCTGTTCCCTCTGTCCCCCTCTGTCACCCTCTGTCCCCCAATGTCCCCCTCTGTCCCCCACTGTCGCCCTCTGTCCCCCAATGTCCCCCACTGTCGCCCTCTGTCCCCCAATGTCCCCCTCTGTCCCCCTCTGTCCCCCTCTGTCCCCCAATGTCCCCCTCTGTCCCCCTCTGTCCCCCTCTGTCCCCCACTGTCGCCCTCTGTCCCCACAGCCCCCTCTGTCCCCCTGTGTCCCCCAATGTCCCCCTCTGTCCCCAATGTCCCCCTCTGTCCCCCACTGTTGCCCTCTGTCCCCACAGCCCCCCTCTGTCCCCCACTGTCCCCCTCTGTCCCCCTCTGTCACCTTCTGTCCCCCTCTGTCCCCCTCTGTCCCCCACTGGCCCCCTCTGTCCCCCTCTGTCCCCCACTGGCCCCCTCTGTCCCCTTCTGTCCCCCTCTGTCCCCCTCTGTTGCCCTCTGTCCCCCTCTGTCCCCCTCTGTCCCCCTCTGTCCCCCTCTGTCGCCCTCTGTCCCCACTGTCCCCCTCTGTCCCCCTCTGTCCCCCTCTGTCCCCCTCTGTCCCCCTCTGTCGCCCTCTGTCCCCCTCTGTCACCCTCTGTCCCCCTCTGTCGCCCTCTGTCCCCCTCTGTCACCCTCTGTCCCCACTGCCCCCCTCTGTCCCCCTCTGTCCCCCTCTGTCCCCCTCTGTCGCCCTCTGTCCCCTCTGTCCCCACTGTCCCCCTCTGTCCCCCCTGTCCCCCTCTGTCGCCCTCTGTCCCCTCTGTCCCCACTGTCCCCCTCTGTCCCCCTCTGTCGCCCTCTGTCCCCTCTGTCCCCACTGTCCCCCTCTGTCCCCCCTGTCCCCCTCTGTCGCCCTCTGTCCCCTCTGTCCCCACCGTCCCCCTCTGTCCCCTCTGTCCCCCTCTGTCCCCCTCTGTCCCCTTCTGTCGCCCTCTGTCCCCCTCTGTCGCCCTCTGTCCCCCTCTGTCCCCCTCTGTCCCCTCTGTCCCCACTGTCCCCCTCTGTCCCCCACTGTCTGGGGTTAACTGCACAGCCCCCCTGGCTGTCCCCACCACTCTGAGCTCCGTGGTCCACTGGACACAGCAGCGGTCCCTCCCTCAGGGGCTCCAGAGACACTCCCAAGAGGCCCTGGCCCTCCACTCACCCCTAGAACCACAGCCCAGCAGGCCCTTTCCTTACCCGCCCGTGATGCACTCACACGTTGGGCACCTGAACCGGTCCCTTCAGCTCAGACTCAGAGGGCTCACCAGGCATACAGTAGGTATCCACTAATGGCTGCCCTGCCGGGTGCTGCCTAAACCAGACAGCCCTCCCGCGATGGGAGGAGACAGGCTTCCTGCAGCTCAGTGAGTGCTGGTGCCCAGGCTCCCCAGGAACGGGAGGGCGGGCTCCCCTCAGGTCACGAGACCTGGGGGGTTGTTTCTGTTTTTCTCAAGTTGCACCCGCCCCTGAGTTCCACAGGCGGCCTCGGAGGGGTGAACGCTGCACACGTGTCAGCTGGTCTGAGTTTCTGCAGACACGAGAGGCAGGCGTGCCCGGCACATACAGCCCTCCCAGGCTCAGTGCCCTCTGACCCTCAGGCTGGGCCTCAGGCCCAGGGCAGGCCAGACAGGGCCAGGCTGGGTGACAGGGAGTCAGGGTCCCTAGACAGGCGGGGGGGTGCCCTCGGACAGGCTGGTGGCATCCAGTTAGGGGCTGAGTTAGGAGTCGTGGGGCGTCACAAGGATAGCTGGGCTGGGCCACGCTCCCCCTCCCCCCGGACAGGCCCACAGCATCATCTGGTAGCAGCCAACCTGGCACCTGAGGGGATGCCACCCCGCCCTCACTGCTGGGGTCAAGGGTGACGGCTGTGTCCAGGGCTGGAAGGCATCTTCGCTGCAGCCTGGCCCAGAGGCTGGAGCCCACATTCTACATGTGTAGTGCTCTCAACTCCAGGATGACCTGAAGCAGGCAGGGATCGGAATGTCCTCTGGCAGAGACCCAGACCAGGAGAAGGTCTGTGTGGAGCCCCAGCCCAGCTGGGGGCTGGCTGCGCTAATTGGTTTCAGGATTCTGAGGTTAGGATGGGGGGGACACACCCTGGCAGGCACTGGCAAACAGCTGGCAGACAGCTGGCAGTCCCATCCCCACCCAGGGAGGGTCCCAGCAGCCCGGGTGGGGACACAGTGCCCCAGTCTCAACCCCCTCTGCTCTGGCCCCCTCCTGGTTCACAGACACTGACTGAGTGGGGCAGCCCCTGCCCCAGCTGTGAGGCGCTCAGTTCCTAGAACTGGGAGGAATGGGACGTCATAATGGGGGTGGGTCATATAGGGGAATGTAGCGTGAGAAGGGGGCTCCAAGAGCAATGCGGGTCTTAGCGGAGGGTGGCAGAGCTGGGAGGTGCCACCTGCCAAGGCTTTGGAGCAAGTCAGCTCCCTTGACCCTCCCCTGGAGGGTGGTGAGAGTTCAGGAGGAGGGCTGGTTCAGGGTGGAGAAGGGGCTGACGGTCTGACCCTGGGCACCACAGACCAGGGCCTGGGGGAGGCAGCCACGTGCAGCCCCTGCCTGCAAGGTGATCCCCCAGTTCCATATTTGCGGTGCCACCCCTTTGTGGGCACAGAGGCTGGAGAGGAGAACTTCCCCCAGGTCTGCCCAGGGTCTTGGCATTGGTGGACGGGTGGGAGGGCCAGAGGCGCTGAGGCCGGGGTGGAAGGGGCAGATTCCTACTTTTGATGTTATTACTCTTTGTAATAACATCTTTTGATGTTATTACTGTTTGACATTTTTAGCATGTGCATTAAAATGGAAAAATAATTAAAACAGAGAAGCGTGTTTAAGCAGGCTCTGCACAGAGATGGGGGTAGGTGCCCCTGACTCCAGGCCCTCCACTCTCAGGGCCTGGCTCCTGGCTGAGTTCCTGTGTGGACACCACGTGTCCCCCTGGCAGGCGGATGTCCCAGGAAGGTCCGGATGGTGCCCAAGGCGGGGCAGGTCTGGGGGCCCCACCAGCTACTCTGTCAGCAGGTCCCTCTGCTCACAGACTTCCCCATTCCGGGGCGCCCCCATCTACACCCCTGCCCCAGCCTGGCCCCCCCACATGCAGGGCAGGGTGATTGCTGAGCTGGACTAGGGCAGGGCAGGCGACAGCCTCCCAGTGGGTCCAGCCTTGTCCCCTGAGTCTAGAGCAGAGACAGCAGTGCTCACATGGGGACACTCTAGATGTGGGCGGGACGCTGGTGAGAAAATGCACCAGGTCCCTTAAGCACTGGGTGTGGGCTGCCCTGTCCTGTCTGTGAGACAGGCCTGGAGTCCCAGGCTCGCCCCAAGGCTGGTAGAGGCTCAGACAGGAGGCCAGGGGCTTGGGTTCCCCTTGGTCCGGCCCTCCCACTGCTGCCCCCTGGTGGCCAGTCGGGTCCTGCGGTGTGGCCCAGAGGTCTCATCTGTGGGGCAGGGCCCTGCAGAATCCTGGTCCCCCTCTTTTCCAGGTCTGGAAACCGAGGCGAGGGGTGCACACACCCAGGCCGCATAGCTCAGAGCTGAGGCTGGAGCCCAGGCCGCAGGACAGCAGCAGCCCAGGCCTCCCCCGCCTGCTGTCCCCAGGGTACCCGGAAGCCCTTGGCTCCCCTGTCCGAGGCCACCCTCTGTGGCCTCCAGAACTGCCCCGCCGCCCATTCTCAGTGGGCAAGGCCGTCAGATGCCTTCCAGCCTCACTGCCTGGATGAAGAAGGAGCTCTTGTCCTCACCTTCCTCATCCCCAGAGCTGTGGACACACAAGCAGATCTGGATTCATCAGTGAATCAGGAGACTGAGGCCTGGACGGGCCACACTCAGGGAAACCAGACGCCCCCTCCTGCCATGACGCCGAACTCCCGCCTCCCTGGGTCTGGACACAGGCCAGCAACAGCCAGCAAGTCTCAAGGGAGACGCTGAACTGTGCTTTCTCCCCCACGGAAGCAGCTCTACTGAATAAAAGTGACATAGCCCCCAAGCTCCCTGGGCCCAGGCAGACCCCACCCACCAGTCCAGCACGACCCACACTGTGCCCAGCACCCCCTCCCTAGAATATGCTACGACCATCCCCCGAAGGGCTTAAAGCCTGTCCCCTTCCTGTGGCTGTGACAGTGATGTCCACAGGAAAGGGGATTGAGCAAGGAAAAAGAAAAGTGACACAGGTTCCTTGCAAGACTGTGAGCCTCGAAACCATTATTTAACTTGAGGTGAGGTAGACACGGAGACCCTGACTGGTGAGGGGGTGCTGAAAGTATGCTGGTCTGGGGAAGAAAGAAAGTTTAGTTGCTCAGTCATGTCCGACTCTTTGCGACCCCATGGACTGTAGCCCACCAGGCTCCTCCATCCATGGGATTTCCCAGGCAAGAGTACTGGAGTGGGTTGCCATTGCCTTCTCCAGAGTATCTTCCAGACCCCGAGATTGAACCCGGGTCTCCCCCATTATAGGCGGAAGCTTTACCATCTGAGCCATCAGGTAAGTCCTGCTGCTCTGGGGTGTCACTTTTAACCATGTGTTTCTCAGAGAGGAAGGCAGGGTGGGCCCAGGGGCCTGTCCATGGGGCTCTCTTCCCATTGACCAGTGGGCGGCAGCTAGAGGGGGGCTCTGAGCACAGGGGGCTGCAGGACCCATGCACGCATCCCATGTCCCAGCGCTTCAAGCCCACGGAACAGACCCACTCGGTTAGGAAACATCTCTGCATTAGATACAAAGAACACAGCCCACTCCCGCTTTGTTACTGTTGTGAGTTGATCTGCTGCCGCCAGGAGGACCGAATGTTCTGAGCTTTCAGTGAGAATCACGGGGCCTTTGTCATCTGCCCAACATGGGCTCCTGCTGACAGCCCACTCTGATTCTTCCACTCCTTCTTTCACTCACTCATTCATTCAGCACGTCTATCCCGCCTGATGGGGGGATGGTAGTGAGCAGAGCAGAGAGCAGGGCAGCCAGGCAGAACTGCAGAAAAGGACAGCTTCCTGGAGGAGGGGACAGACTAGCTGAATCTTGAAGGGCAGGCAGCCAGGGAGAAAGGTTCTATGCAGAGGACAGCAGAGGTGTGGGGGCGGGAAGGTGGCAGGGGCCTCACCCTCCCCAGCGTGTCTGGACTGCATCCTAAGGACAGCAGAGAGGCTGCTGACAAGAAGTCGGGATGCCGAGGGGAACCCTGTGAGCCTCAGTTTCACACTGATCACAGCTCTCTCACCTTCTGGAATCCCACCTGCTTCAGGCTCCCTGTCTCCCTGCTCTGCTGACCTGGGTTCCAGCCACCTCCCCTTGAGGCAGCACCTCCCTAGTGGCAGACCCCCAACCCCTGGCAGCCCCCTGGCCCCCAGCACACTCACTGTGGCCTCAGCAGCGATGCAGGCTTCACCCCAGGACCTCACGGCCGTGCTAGTCCTGCCCTAGAACCTACCTCCCCTCCTAGGAAGGAGAAAATGCCCCATTTCCGCCAGAGAAGCCCTAGTCTTCAGACTGTGAGAGGTGGCGGGGGGCGGGCAGCTGTGTGGGGGAGGGACTGGCCCAGGAAGCTGTCCCCTCCCCTCTCAGCCTCCCAGCACCCTGCCTAGGGAGAAGCGGCTGTATGGGCTCCCAGCTTCCTTCCAGTGGGCAGCCCAGAGGAGTGGAGGCAGTGCCGGCTGCCTCGTCCAGCTTTGCAATGGCAGATCTCAGTGACTGCTCCTGGCGGGTGTATGTAAGCCTCCTTGGTTCTTTTTATTTTACATTTTAACTGTGAAAATATCATATATGCACCAAAAACTATGTAAGTCATATTTGTACATCCACACAGAAATGTTCACAGCAGCCAAAAGATACCAACAACGCAAAAGCCCAACGTCTGATGACTAAACAAAATGTAGTCCATCAAGCTGTGTGGTTAGAGTTGCATCATGTAAGGCAGGGGCAGAGATCACAGTGCATTTTATAGCTGTTACAGCCCAATTGCCCTCGTGGATATCAGTAACCCCTGACCTGGCACACAAGCTCCCGCCCAGTACCGACACATCCAGGTTAGGATTTCAGCACGTGAAGGGGGCACACACATTCATTGTGTAACAGGTGACAGGTGAGCTGTGTCTCAGCAAAGCCATCCCCACCACAGCACGGGGGGCAGCCCTGACGTCCACCCAGAGTGGACAGACCCACAGATCATAGCGCATGCACACAGGGAGGGTGGCGTGGAGTGAACGGGAACTGTGGGCACACACACACGCACCAACACGGCTGAGCACTGAGCACGGGGAGGAGTCAGAAGGGCGCTCGGCCGCGGTCCCTGGCTTCCGGGACAGGTAATCTGGGAGGTGGGAGGATTGAGGGTCCTGGACTGATCATCTCTGGGAAAGTCTTCAGGAGGTGGCGGCAGGCCAGGGTGTGCCTATTTGGTGGACAAGGAAGACGAGACTCAGATCCCGGGAGGCAGGGGGCCAGCAGGGGCCGCCCCCAGCAAAGGGGAAGGAGGGCCCACTTGAGCCAGAGTGGGCTTTGGACTTGCCCCTGGGCTGCCCCGCCAGTCCAGTCAGAGCCCAGACTCTTCCCTGGCCCCTGGCCTTGCACAGCTGGCCTCCCACCACCCCATGGATCCCCTTACCCCTCCCTCCCTGCCCACCAGCCAGGCCCCCAGCGATGCCTGCACCAGACATCCACCCACACAGTCCGCCTCAGCCTGATTACAGCAGCGTTTCCCCGAACAAGGTCACGTTCATGGCTCCGGAGGCTGTATCTCTGGGGGCCACCACCCCACCTGCTGCAGCTGGGTCTCAGTAGTGCCCCATTTCCCAAAGGGGCTTACGGTGTCAGACAGCCTGCTGAAACCACCCAGCCAATGGGTGAGCTTCCGATCGGGTGGGGGAGACACAGGAGCCCCCCTCGCAGGGACACGTGCCTCATCTAGGCGGGGTGCTGGGGGTGTGCACCCCAAGATCACTCCAGGACGCTGCCCTGCCCTCTGCAGAAGAGGGGGTGTCACACAGGCCCTGAAACACCAGTCAGGAGACCCCTGACGTGGCCCTCCTTCTGGGGGCAGACGTCACAGCAAAAGGGTGAAGCTGGGTGACAGGGGAGGGTGAGCGGCCCCAGTGGAGGTGGAGCTCGCTCGCTGAGACCCTGGGGGCGGCCTGGAGACAAGCCTCCCCCTCAGAGATGGGTGCCCCCAGGCATCCCGTGGACCAGCCTGAGCGGAGTGTGTCCAGGATCCTACTGGGGGCCGGGGCAAGGGGGGCCTTGGCTGCCTGGAGAAAGCCCCACGGCCACAGAGGTTCTTTTCCTTTATCCTGGATGATTCTTCCAGAGCACTTCTGCTCCACAGGACACCTGAGGATGGGGGTTGGGGCGGAGAGGCGGCCGGTGGCGGGGCCACCGCATAGGGCCCGGCTGGCAGGACTGACAGGACCACCCACTGGTCAGTGATGCAGGCAGGGCCAGGCGTCGGCTCTCCGTGGTCACTGCAGGAGGGTCAGCTCAGGAAAAACGAGGTTGAAATTCGGCCTCCAGGACCTTTAAATGGAAACTGCTGGGCTGAATCCCAAGTCCACGCACCACGCCGACCTTGGAGGACGGGTTTCAACCAGAGATAACTGTTGCAGAAGGGAAAGAAGCCCATGTTGCCGCCCCTGTGTCTGTGCGGAGAGACGGGGGTGGGGGTGAGCCGGGTTCGGCCGTTAGGGGAGCAGGAATCTACAAAAAGTAGGAAGACCCTCCAGCACTGGCCGTGGGAGCTGGAAAAGGGCAGGTGAGCAGGATGTAAGAAGCAGGTGCTGGCACCCAGCCGGTCCTCTCCAAGTGGGAAAAATGCTTGTTCACTCTGCTCTCGGACAATAACCCACAGAAACACCACAGCTCAGCAGAGCTCTAGCAAATAAGCAAGCGTTAATTCACACGGAGCAGAAACCAAGCAATTCTGGCCCTTAGACCAGTGAAAGTCAGGGTCTCTCCTCTACCTTTCACTTAAAGCATTGGATGATCCATGTGTTATGTTAGATGTGTGATTGAAATACGTCATTCGGAAGTTATCACATTAAATAAAAGCCAGGAAGGGGGGCTTGGCCCTGGCTCCAGCTTTTCCAAGTGAAATCCTGTCTCAGAGGAGGCTGGAACAAGCCTCAATTCCTCGAGGCGCCCTGAGTTCTCAGGTGCTGTAAGGGGGTCTGGCCATCCTGGGGTGGGGTTTAAGTTGTTAGAACAGTGTTGGTATGTGGCCCAGACTTTACAGGCTTGAGGCCTGTGGGAAGAGGGACTCAGGTGAGGCTGGTGGGGGTCTGGTCAGAGAAGAAGACCTGGTCACTCTTCCTGAGCAACACTCTCCCTGAGTGCCCGAGAACCCAAGGCCCAGACCCCAGGCTCCAGGAGAGGGTGCCCCCGGCCACCCAACCGGCTGGGTGCTTTCCTGTGGTGTCAGCAGGCTATCCCCGGGCTGGCAGTCAGCAGCATGGAGGGCAGGCTAATAGTAGCAGTTCCACTTCAGGCTGGGGAGCTGGGGTGCACACCCCGGGGGTGACCAAGGAGGATGATGTCTTGAGCACCTGGCCTGGGACGCTGAGCCCTCCTCCCAGTGTGTGAGATGGCCTCAGTCCGCCTAGATGGCCCTGACATGCTCACCCCACCAATTCTAACTCTTCATTCTCCCAGCCTCAGATAGAAGCCACTGCTTCCAGGAAGTCTTCCTTGCCTTCACCATTCGTGTGGGTTCAACACTTTCCTCTGATCCCACTGACCCCGAAGTACCCTCAAGCTCCTTGGTGAGTGCCTGCTACTTTGGCTTGACCTCCACTCACTGGTGAGCCCCCCAAAGGCAGGGCAATATTGGTTATGCTCATAGCTGTATATGTACAGCATGAAGTGTACACCCTAGAAACGTTCCTGGATGGGTTGATAACAGCTCTGGTTACCACTTCTCCATGCGGGAGAATATCTGTGAGAAAATTGATGCTGTTTTTTATCTACCAAATATTCACACGTGTGGAAAGGGTGCAGATGAATCCAGGGTGTTCCGTCTGTGATGAGCGCCGAGCTGCGCGGGAGACGCTGGCTGGATACGGCTTAGCAGGGGCAGCTCACGGCTCACTGCCCTGCTTAGACCACGTGAGAAGGGTCAGCACATGGAGGCGGCAGCCCATCCAACCCGCCTCATGTTCCACAAACCCCATGCAGAGCATCTTCTTGTATAATGGAAACAAAGTCAGAAAGCCCTGCAAGGAAGCAAAGGGCAGGAGAGAAAAATACTGATGCAGCAGGCTGGCACACCCCAGGGGAGGATCAAAGACCACTGGTGACCTAGGAAAACATGTCTATAATAGTGCACACGGCACACCAGGTCTTGTAAGTCATTTTCTAAAAATGAGCAATTCAACAGAGAAATGGGCAAAGGGCATGAACAAAGAGATGACCAAAAAAAAAAAAAAAAAAAAACCTCCTGAACCTCACACAGAATGAGAAAAAGGGAACTTAAACTACAATAAGATTCTTGTACAAATATGACTGGCAAACTCCAAAAGTTAGTTCTCATTTAAGGGCTTGTACAATTCCACTGGGCCTGCCTGGACCTCCTGAGCCAGATAAATGCATGCATGGGTTGGAGAAGTAATCCCCACACACCCGCCGTGCCCAGCCTTCACCACCCCACCCCAACCTGGGGCGGGCAACCACATTCTACATACACGCTTTCTCTTCCTGTGTCTCCCCAGATGGTGCACGTGTGTGTGAGCGTATGTGTAAGCGCACACATGTGTGAGCGTGTGTGTGTCGCACGTGTAAGCATGTGTGTAAGCGTGTGTGTGTGCGTGTGCACATGCACCCTCATGCACCTTGCTGTCTGTCAGGACGGTGGGAGATGGGCGTTTGTAGCACAGGGAGCAAGTCTGGACCCCCTCATCAGCCCCCAAGGGGAGTAAAAGCATTTCTAAGAGAGCCCTTACCTGCCAGGTCAACTCACAGTACTACTCTTCGGGTCAGAGGTTACTGCATTTGAGAACCCCCAGCAGGGTCCCAGGTGTGTGTGGGAGCAGGGAAGCCATACGCTGTGTGAGGGGAGCTGGCCAAGATCTATTCAAGTTCCCCTGTCCTGCAAACAGGCAGAAGCTGTAGGAAAACGTGCCTCGGTGGTCTGCTGGGGCTTCTCAAATGCTGTAAAGGTGTCCCAGGTAGCGTCCACATTACCTCGGCCTCTATCAGGGCACCTCAGAGAGTGGGAGTGAGGCTGCAGGAAGCCCGCAGGGCTGGGCAGGATACAGGAATCAGCCAGGAGGGTGGAAGCCCTGCCAGCCGACTGAGTCCTTCTTGGCCTTTTTCCCAGTCGGCAGCCAATTCCTCGGGCAAAGGAAGGATCCCTGGCTGGCCCACCTCTCGCCACCCACTGCTGTACCCTTCCGGGCGTGCCCTCTCACCACCCACCTCCAGCTGGGACCTGGCCCTGCCCTGAAGATGAGTGGAACCCGCCTCCCAGCAGCCCAGTGAGAGTAAATCTGGGATTCCTTGGGTCCCACTTTGTGCACAAGTCCCAGAAGAGAGGGGTTGGGGGCAAACATGCAGAAACCTGACCTCAGAAGCAGGGTCCGTGCAAAAGCCCCTGTCAGGAGGCCCATTCACTGGAGGGGGTGGTCGGTAAAAAGGCCTGAGTCACTCGTCCTGGGAAACGGGTGGGTTATAGCTCCCAAAACTGACGTCAATTTGAGATTCCGTGGCTTTCATGTGGTTCACTGGGCCTTTTACAATTTAATAAAATTCAGTTTGTTAATGTTATAAACTTTCAATCTCAGTTTCTTATACATTCAACCTACAAAGTTTAATATTCTGTTTCTCCATCACTTTTAAAGAGTTTTTAATTCACATCTGATTCCATTTATAGACCTAGACAAGCTCCTACAAACATTTTTAATTGTATAATATTAATACATTCAATCCATCGAAGCTGGAGCCCAAGAGATCTCTGAGCCAATCCAAAGTTGTGTGTACACAGTAAGATTTCAACTTCAAATCACACTTGGAATTCAATTTCTCATCACATGTTTTACATTGTTTTTCCAAGGCTGACCTCTCAGACATCCACAGTCCCTCATCCCAAGCTCCTGGAAATGAGTGTTTAGCAATTCAGAGTATATTGATTTTAGGAGTTGGTATCCATTTCCACAGATGCTGTGATGCCCAGCAGCAGCCAGCAACGGAGAACACACAATGACTGTTTCTGCCTCAAGATATTAGAATATTCACTCCAAGTGAGACAAAAATTATTATAAATTTTCCCTATCTGAAAAACAGAAAGACATCCCATTTGTAATAGCATCAAAAACAATAAAGTCCAGGAATAAAAATTTAATCAAGAAGATGAAAAATCTGGACACTGAAAATTATGAGGCACTGGTGAAAGAAACTGAAGACAAAAATAAGTGTTCACAGATCAGAAGATTTAATATATAAATAAACACAAAAAAGCCCCCGTGAGATATCACCTTACACCTGCCAGAAAAGGCAAGGGAAAAAAAGTGTCAGCAAGGATGTGGAGAAAAGGAAACTTTCATGCATTGTTGGTGGGAATGTACATTGGTACAGCTGCTATGAAAACAGTATGGAGGTTCCTCAAGAAATTAAAAACAGAACTACTGTGTGACCCAGCAACTCCACTCCTGGGTATTTATCCAAAGGAAATGAAAACACCCTCAAAGGGACATGTGAACCCGCGTGTTCACAGCAGCACCATTGACAACAGATGCAACCTGAGCGTCCATCAGCAGGTGATGGGTACAAGGATTCTCCCCCACCGGCCCCTGTTCTCTCTGTCACACACACACACACACACACACACACACACACACACACACACACACACACACACACGGCAACATCATTCAGTGATAAAAAAAAGAAGGAAATTCTGCCATTTCTAGAACATGGATGAACCTCGAAGGCATCACGCTCAGTGAAATAAGCCACACAGAGAAACTCTCTCTGTTCTCACTGTAGGCACTCAGTTATCTGTGGAATCTAAAAAGCCCAGGTTGTAAAGACAGACAGTAGTACTGTGGCAAGCAGGGCCTGGGGGAGTCGGTCAAATGATTCCCACAGATCTGGAAATCAGATTTGCAGTTGTGAGTCCTGGGCTCGAATGCACAGCCTGGCGACTGCAGCTCACGATACTGTGTGTGAAGTCGAAAGTTGCTCAGGAAGGAGGTATGAAATTTCATTACACACAGAGAAAAGGCAACTCTGTGAGGCGATGCCAGTGCTAGCTAGCCCTGCTGTGGGAGTCACCCCGCAGTGGGCAAGTGTATCAGTTCACCACGTCACACTCCTTCAGCTGAGTTACCTGTCACGGGCGTCTCAGTAAACTTGGAAAAGAAGCTGTGGGGGTCCCAGGACTCGCTGTCAGCAGGAGCCGGTCCGGGGTTGTTGGGGGGGAATGCTGTGAGCGCCTGTGTTTGGGGTGCCCCCTAGTGGAAGCCAGCATCCTGCCTCTTCCCCTTTGTGCAGGGTTTGGGTCTGGGGGTGTGGATCCAGCTCCTGAGGGGCCCCTAGCCCTGGACTCTAAGAGTTGGCTGCCCCCCAGGACCGGCAGGGCTGGGACGGGGAGTCTGTCATGACTGTCCACATCAGAACTCTCAGCCCCTGGTGTGAGGAAACAGTTTATCACAACAAACCACGGGGGACTTCCCTGGTAGTCCAGGGTTTGAGAGTCCACCTCCCAGTGCAGGGAACATGGGTTCGGTCCCTGGCGGGGGAACTAAGATCTCACATACCTTAGGGAAATACAGCCCCACAAGAGCCGAAGTGCCACGACTACTAGGCATGTACGCTCTGGAGCTCCAGAGCCACAACAAAGGAAAAAAAAGCATGGTTATGAAATTCTTCCATTTCAGCAATAAAGTATTCTAGAAAAATTTAAAAATTAAGCAAAAAGCAGATGTCCCTCAACACCTCTGATGCACCAAGTCCCAGGAAAGCTCTGGGTCCCCAGCCCCCCAGCCCCTCGGAGTGGAGATGTGGGAGCAGCTCCCACGGTTCCCCAGCTCGCAATGCTGTCAAACCCTTGGCTCCCTGTCCACTGATGCCAAACAGAAATATGCAGACAGAGTCTAGAGGAAGTAGAGAAGAGTAGCTTTATTATCTGTGCCAGGCAAGATGGAAACACAGCAGGCTAGTGCCTCAAGAACTGTGCCCCCTTTTCTCAGGAATAGGGAGAGGTTTTATAATCCTCTCGAAGGTCTCATGTTTTTTATTCTCTTGCTAAGTATCAAAACAGCCACAGCTGGTATCAGGCAGCAGCCGGGTCTGGTGTCCATGAAGTTATTGGCCCCGATCTTCTTTCTGAAATGCAGGATGCTACAAAGAGAGAGTATGGGGAGAAGCGTGCTAGGTCCAGAGCATAATCTACGTGGCTGCTGCTGCTGCTAAGTCGCTTCAGTCGTGTCTGACTCTGTGCGACCCCATAGATGGCAGCCCACCAGGCTCCTCTGTCCCTGGGATTCTCTAGGCAAGAATACTGGAGGGGGTTGCCATTTCCTTCTCCAATGCATGCATGCATGCTAAGTCACTTCAGTTGTGTCTGACCCTGTGACCCCATGGACTGCAGCCCACCAGGCTCCTCTGTCCATGGGATTCTCTAGGCAAGAATACTGGAGTGGGTTGCCATTTCCTGCTCCAAATCTACATGGAATCAGAGAGTAATGAGCTTTGTGAAGGACAAGTCCAGCGACAAGTGTTTGTTAGTAGTAAAAGCTAAATTGCTTACCTCTTGCAGGTCTGTCAGGCTGGTATGTGCCAAAGGCTGTTCATTCCTGTTTTTGCTGCAACAGCAGCTGCGTTTGTCCCATCCCTGGCCCTCTCCTCTTCCTCTGAGGAAACCAGTCCTTAGACATGGGACCCATCCTGTGACCTCATTTGACTTGTTCACACCTGCAAAAACTTATTTACAAGTAAGGCCCCCATCCACAGGCCAGGCTGAAGAACTGAATGTGTCTTTTCTGGAAACACATGACCCCTGAGGATGGGGGAAATGGTTGCTGGCCTTCCCCCTGGAGCTGAGGCCTGCTGTAGGGGCCCCCGGGACATGTGGACTTTCCCTTCCCTTCCCTGATGTGGGGACTGGACATGTTACTCCAGCACAAGAGCAAAACAGCTCTGTCCAAAGGCCTTCCCCTCCCCTGGATGTCGACCGACCCTGTCCCTGACACCCAACCTGCTTCCTCCCACCTTTCCTTGACCACCCGGCCGAGGCCCTCAGCGCCGGCCAGCACCCAGGCCTGGCAGCAAGAGAGGGTGCCTGCTCTGATGACCCTTCCCCACTGTCAGTCATGAGCCTCAGGGAAACTCCCCCTTCAGGAACCCAAGGCCCACACAGAGAGGGAAGGAGTGAGAACCCGCGGCTCTGAGTTCAGAGCTTGAAGCTACGTCTATCAGCTCTCCCAGAGTGAAGAACTGGGGTCCTAAGAGCCCTATATCTGAAAAATCCACTAACCAGGCTGGTGTTGACGCCACAGGCCTGCACTGCCCGGGGCTGACAGCTGGTGGCTCAGACCCCGGCCACAAGAGGCAGGAGCCGCCGTGTCCCTGGTCTGTGGCTGACGCCCGGGGTGGGATGGGAGGTGGGCTCCTCACTGGGACTACCCGAACCTTTGACTGGTCAGCTGCCCCCTCCAGACAGAGCCTGGGGCCTCCAGGAGTCTCCATGGAGCCTCAGGCTTGAGGCTCCTGGAAGTTAAATCCCCAGAGGGTACCAGCCTAGGGAGCCACAGCCTCGCCAGTTAACCAGGACTGGGTCCTCTCACCCTGGGCTCGGCGGCTGTTATAGGTCTGGGTCGGGGAGAGTCTGTGCTGGGCAAGGGTCCCAGGTGCCCTCATTCAGGAGTGGGGCTCTTGCCCACGGCCCCCTGTGCCCAAGGCCCTATGCCTAGCATCTGACAGCCCTGCTGCCCACACCAATCACAGCACTTAAATTTCCTGCTCAGCTTCGTCTCCACAGCAGAGGAAAGAGCAGGCTGGAGCTTCAGGGTTCTGCTCCCTCGGCCGACGGCTGACTCTGAGGATTCAGGGGTGGGGGCCTGGGCCAGGAGTCCTCCCCCGCACAGGGGTACGCCGACAGCCACAATTAGGGATGCTCAGAACAAGGAAAGGACACCCTGCTCCCTCAGGAAATGGATATTTATTTACCAACAGGTGTTTTGTCTCAGGCCCAGTACATCACCCGCCATGCAGTCCTTACAAGAACGTGCAAAGCCAACTACTCCCAAAATGTGGAGGCTTAGCATACCAGCAAACACAGGCAAACTCATTCCATTTCTAGAGGTCAGGAATACAGGAAAGAGTTGCGATGGTCTCAGTGATGTCTCTCTCGAAAGTCCAGGAAGGTGTTATGGGTTCTGGCGAGCCCCTGTTCAGACAGCAAGGGACCAGGACAGCCCTGTGTGTGTCCATAACTGAGCCTTGGAGACACACAACATCAAGGCTGCCTGGATTCACGGGGAAGCACTATACACCCCGCTTCTCCAGGGGAGGGTCAGTCAAGGACTTCAGGGTCAGCCTGGTTCGATCCCTGGTTTGGGAAGATACCCTGGAAGAAGCAATGGCAATCCACTCCAGTATTCTTGCCTGGAGAACACCATGGACAGAGTAGCCTGGCAAGGTACAGTCTGTGGGGTCACAGGGTTGGACATCACTGAGAGACTAACACGCTTACTTTTCATGCCCCCAAGTGAAGCAAGGGGTCACGTGCAGGCTGAGGAGAGCAGGACCAGGTGTCCAACTTGACTCTGGACTGGTGCTTAAGTCATCAGCCACCGCAGGTTTACACGAATCCCAAGCCCATCCTGCAAGAAGGAGCTGCTCCAAGAAACATGCTGGAGCAACCTCTGAAGACAGTCAGGCCCAGGTGCCTCCCACAGCAGCCCCAGTCCATGGCACACCTTCGGTCGGCTTGCTCTGAACCCCACAGACTCCACGTGCAATTGTTGTGAGCAAGAGTGAGGCTGCATCCCCAGGAGGGGTGGTGCCGAAGAGCTGGGGCTGGCGTCTCGTCTGCAGGTCTCCACACCAGCTGCCAGGATTTCTGACCACCCTGTCTGGGGCTTCCCTCTCTAGGAGCCCATATGGATTCCAGAACCTTAATGGATGGCCTCGCATTGAAAGGTGAAAATCCAGAAATTGCATGGGGCTGGTGGGTCTTGCTTCTGCCACTGCCAGCTATGTGACTCAGGGCAAGTTACTCAACTGTTCTGAGCTTTGCTTCCCTTGTCTGTGAACTGGGAATATTTGCCATCCTTGTGGGCCAGTATCTGTGGGTGGCAAGAGACAGAAGCCCTGTCTCTGAACCCAGTTGGTCTGACCAGAAAGGGAGGAGCCAGGTCCCCATACCCCGGCACCATTGCTTTGTCCACCTTCTCTGCGCCAGCTTCCTTCCCAGGCAGGCCCTGCCCATGTGGCAGCAGTGGTCACCAGCTGCTCCTGGTGCCCATTCAGCAGCTTAGCAACTGGCAGAAAAGTCGCAGAACCCAGTCCTTTTGGTCATCCAGGTGGAGTGCCCACCGGAGCCAATCACTGTGTCCAGGGACAGCACGCTTGCTGAGTGGCCAGGCCTGCATCATGTCTACCCTGGGATTCAGACAGTGGTCCAGGCCCATTAAATATATGGACTGGGAGATGGGCCCCCAGAGGAGGGCAGGGCTGCTGTTACCAAGGAGGTGAGAGCGGTTGGTGCCCATCTGAACCACCCTGGACCATAATCAATTCATTATTTTATTGCCTCTGGGCAGAGCTGGCTGCCTTCTTGGGCTGGGCACTGGCTGGAAAACTCCTCACATCCTTACAGCTGAGCTGGCTGATGCCTTCCTGCCCCCACCCCCCCAGCGGCTCCCCTTCACCTGCACGTGCCCAGCCGAGCCGCCCACAGGCCAGGGCCCATGGCTGCCTCCCGTGGTCCTTCCATCCACACCTGCTCTGGCCCCAGGAGGGCATCCCCTAAAAGCGGCCCTGACCCTGATTCCACTCCTCTCCAGGGCGGAAGGGAGTGGCTGGGAACTTGAACCTTGGCCCCTCCCTGCCACACGTGCTCTGAAAGAGCCCATTGAGGCTGCAGCTCCCCCCATGGGCCATCACTGCCGCCAATGCTGTGCATGGACCCCCATTCCCCCCATTTTTCTTGGCTTCTGCCTCCCCAGGGATCTCAGCTGACCAGCTCCTCCTGCTGGCTTTGCCCCTGAGCAGTGCCCAGGAACTGTCTGAGGCTTTCTGCTCCTGAAAGGGCAGCCCAGTCATACGAGACTGAGTGGCTGGGTTCTGCTGACACTGGCCCTCCCTCCTTAGGGCCACAGTGTCCCCCAGCCTGCATTCCTGCTGCCTCCCAGATGTGAACTGGGTTGGGGGGGGGGGCTGCATCTCTGGTGTCCTCTCACCCTCGAAGAGACCAAAATCAGCCCTTCCAGAATTCAGCGGTAGCCAGGTTACCATGGCGATGCCCATTATCCCCGCTGAACAGAAGATGAATCAGGAGCTAAAAATAGGCCCCAGAATGGATGGATGGACGGATGGATAGAGGCAGGGGTGGGTGGGCCTGCATTCAGGGTCGGAACAGTCTGTTTTTCCCAGACAAGATAATTTAGGGGGAAATCTCAACCAGAAACCCATACCCACAGAGCTGGGAGGTACTGCAAGTGGTGCCCCCTTCCCTGACAGAAGCATAAAGCATGCAGCGCCCAGTAGGTCCTCATAAAGCCCAGGGCTTGGAGCCCTCTCCACCTGAGCCCGGCTGGTAAAGACTTCAGGCAGGGAACAGGGGAGGCTCTTGGCTTGGGGTGGCTGTTTCACCGACTGGCCCTTCCCAGAGTGGAGCACTGCCCCCTGCGCCCTTTCATTCCCAGGAGGGCCCTTGGTTCAGTCCAGGAAGGACCTGGGGAACCTGCCGAGAAGCTCCCTATTCTAGTGCAGGGCTCCAGGGCACAGGAACAGTGGGGTGCAGTCCTCTGCTGCGGTGGGGGGCGGGGCAGTGAAGGGACAAAGCCTCGGCAAGGACAAGACACTTTATTCTGTCTAAGTCCCCTCCCCCACCCCCGCAGACCCCACAGACAGAGAGACAAGGGCGGATGTAGCTGGGACCAGGAGGAATCTGGCTGCAGGGACAGGTGTCTGGGGGACCGGGGTTTTCTCAGAGACAGGGCACTGTCTGCTGACTCTCCCCAGTGAAGATCAGAAGAAAAGGAGTTGTCCCCCAGGCCCCTCCCCACCCACCAGGCTGGGGCAGGGTTAGGCGTGCCCATGGGACCTCTTCACCCTTCAGCCCACCAGGCATCAGGGTCACAGGAGCTGAGTGTGGGCCTGGGCTGCAGGATGGGAGGCCCCTGGGGAGTTGGGTGAAGGATGCTGGAGGCAGACGGTGGACACAGTCCTGGCCGCCCCATGGGTCCTCAGAGAGCAGAGCCCAAGCTGGCTTCTCAGGCGTGGGCGCCGAGGTCTCTTGGAGGCAGCTCCTTGTGGCTGTAGTATTCCACCAGCTGCCTGGGCACCTCGGCCAGCACACTCTTGGCCAATGCCGCGGGGGATGCCTGGGTGTGGGGAGAAGGTGCCTCCAGCCAGCTTCCCATCCCCTAGCCCCTCTTCTGCACCTACTCACATCCAGCCCCCTTCCCTAGAGCCCCCGGCTCCAGGGACCACAACCAGGAATTCACCAAGTGGGCAAGCAGGTGAGCCTGTGTTAAGGTTGAGACCACAGTGGCTGGGCAGTCCACCCTTGCTGTCACTCTGAGGGCACAGACAGCTGTCTGGGTGGGTGTGACCCTGCTCTGGGCACGGGGCAGAGGGGCTGAGGTCCCTCCATGCCCAGGTCCTCCCGTGACGCTGCGAGTGTGTGTCCATGTGACACAGAGTTCCTACTGTGTCACAGAGGCTTGAAAGCCAGGGAGGTGGCTGCCTAAGGGGCACCCTGCCCTCTGGGGCATCCGTGTGACGCTTCTCATAGTGCAAAGGTTTCTAGGGGCTGAAACTGCTCAGGATGGAGCAGGGGCTCAGCGCCTGTCGCCTCCACAATGCTTTCAAGGGACCCGCCGGGCACTCACGCTCTTGAGCTCCCGAAAGGGCACAAATTGCACGATGTCGCGGAGGGCGGGCTCGCCGCGTGGGGAGCGCAGGACACCGTCGTCACCGTCTAGCACCTGCATGTCGGTGAAGTCGGCGTTGCCCACCCCGACAATGATGATGGACATGGGCAGGTGGGAGGCGCGCACGATGGCCTCACGTGTGTCCGCCATGTCGGTCACCACACCGTCCGTCAGAATCAGCAGAATGTAGTATTGCTGGGGGCACAGGGGAGGAGGGGCTGTGGGAACCCTGCAGGGCCGCTGTACCTCCCCCAGTCGAACCCCAAGTCCACCAACCAGACCGCCTGGGGGTGACCACGGTTGCCAAGCTTTTCTAAAAACGTATTCGCAGAAGCGTACCACATGTACACAGGTGCACACACACACATGGAATCACTGTGAGCTGTGACCACGTGCTCCCTCTAATCCGGAGGTGGATACAGCCACACCTTACAGGTGGGGACAGTGAGGCTAGGGGAGCCGGGGTTGACCCAGGTCTGAGGCCAGAGAAGGGATCATCAGCCCTGGGCGGGGAGGGGCTCCCACACCCTGAAGAGACGCTGAGATTTCAAACAACACACTCTGGCCCAGCCTGGCCAGGTGCCCAGTGTGTCTGTGCATGACAGACTGGGGCTTGTTTCAAATAAAGGTCCATTTCCAGAGTGAAAAAAAAACAAAACCACTCAACAATCATTACTAAAAATCTGGGTGAGAGAAAACACAGAAGAGCTGCAAAAATCACCCTGGAGCGCCAACGCTGGAAGGCCGGCCAGACTATCCCCTAGCCTGCCCAGCTCTGGCCAAGTGGGCACCCTCTCCCAGGGACCCCCTCTGAGCCCCCAGACCAGGGGGATGGGCAGTCTCCTGTCCAGGGCTGGTGGATTCCCACAGTGCCTGGCCCAGCCCTGAGCCCCACACAGCCTCCTCCCACCCCCAGAGTAGGGGCGGCACCCCACTGAGACCTCACAACCCTGGGTCTGCCAGCAGCGCAAACACCACACCATCACCGCCTGCGACAGAAGCGTCACCTGAACCCGGGGACCACTGCAGTCGGGGGCCCCGGTAGGCGTCAGCCAGAAGGGACAGGGCTTCTCCGCAGGACAGGAAGGCAGGTGAGGGCAAAGTTCAAGAAGAGGCTCAGGGAAGGGGGTCCCAGATGCCGCCCAGCCTCCACCCACATCCACCTCGCGCAGCTAAGACAAAGGGTCTGAGCCCCAGCAAGGACAGAGGCAGACCTGAGGCCCCCAGAGTTTAACCCCTCCCAGAGGAATCAGACAGACACAAAGGCCACCACAAGGGCATGGTCAGCAGACTCCAGCCGGGGGCCCTACTGTAGGCACACGCTGATCTCTTTAACAAGGGGGTGGCAAGAGGACCCCACAGGAGAAGGCAGGGGTCCCCAGCAGGATGGCCACACCCACTGTCAGGCCCAGCCCCTTATCTTAACCCTGTGCCTCCTGGAAAATCCACCATGGTGTGGACGGGATGGCTGGACACTTAATGCTCGAGAACTGACGTTGTCTTTAGGTGTGATAATGGGAGCCTACTGTACCTCTTTCAGAGGTTTATACTGATATTTACAGATGAAATTATGTGTCTAAAACTTGCTTTAAAACAATACAAGAACATGAAAGGTGAATGTAATCCTTAACTCCAGGCTGGATTCTACACCAAAAATAATATTGTGATAAAATTATTATTTTTTTGGCAATTAATGAAATTGGAGCATATTATATAAAGGATTGGATCTAAATTAAACCACCTGAAATTGATACTTGTGCAGTGACTGTAGAAGAGAACGCCTGGATCTGAGGAAAGAAGGGGTGGGAGGCGACACTGTGACCCTGCCTTTGGGGGCTGTGTGCCTGGGAGAGCCACTCCCACTCAGGGCGCGGGACCAGGGACCACCAGGGACTGGGCGATGGCAAGTCCCAAGGATGGAGCAAGGCTGAGAGCAACAGCCTAGTCCCACCACAGGGATTTCCCTGGGGGTGCAGTGGACTTCCACTGCAGGGTGCGCAGGTTCAGTCCCTGGTCAGGGAGCTAAGATCCCACATGCTGCGGGGCACAGAAAAACAAAGGGGAAAAAATAGATCAGGAGACCAGAACATGGGAAGGACAGGTCCTGGGACGGTGAGGAACATGGACACATGGGGACAGATGGAGGCTGGGGTGAGACAAGAGGAGGGGGTCGCCTTCAATGTGAGACTGCAAAGCTGTACTGTACAGGATCTTGTGAGCAGATCAACACCAAGAACTTGGCGGGGGAAGTGGGGTTCAGGAGGCCAGCAGCCTGCTCTCAAGAGATTCAAAGGGAAGAAAGGACCAGTGTGTAGATGGGGGCAGGGGAGGAAGAGAAGTAGGAGGAGGTAATAGGGCAGAAGTTGCTGACCAGTGAGTCCAGGGAAAGGATGGGCCAAAGGCGTTGGGTTATTCTTCCATAAAGTTGACTATTCTTTTTTTTTGTTTTCAGAATAAAAGGTTAAAAGAAGCCAACTGAGTCATCGGCGTGCCTCAGGCAGGTCTACAGAACCCTAATGCAGGAGGCAGCCTTTAGCGTCTCACCACTTGTGCGAATTAAGAAGAAGGATTTCCCCGGCAGTCCAGTGAATCAGGACTGGGCACTTTCACTTCCCCGGGCCTGGGTTCAATCCCTGGTAGGGGAACTAAATTCCTACAAGCTAACACAGTGCAGCCAAAAAAAAAAAGACCATGCAAACAAAATAACAATACATGTATAATAGAACCACAGACAGCAGATCAGCCTCCAGGGCAAGAATCTCCTGGGCAGAGAGCAGCGCTCAACTCACTGGCTGTGGGGCCCTCGAGGCGAGTCCACGCCCAGCCTCTCTTGGTCCAGACACCCGGCATTCCTGCTTCCCGCCCCTCTTCCCTCCCTCGGCCTCCCGGCCCCGCCCACCGGCCCCGCCCGACCTGACCCTTCCCTCTTTCCCAGAGGCCAGCCCTTCCTCACACACCCCGCCCTGGTACTGGGCACCTACAGAGGCCTCACGGGTGTGCTCCTCGGCCGCGGCTGTGCGGGCCACCTTGGAGATGATGGGCGCCACGTTGGTGGGGCCGTAGAGCTGGACCCTGGGCAGGCAGTTCTGGTAGGCCTCCACCACACCCTGGATCCCTGTGGGGGGCGGGGTGTGAGCACGGCCCCAGCGCACCCCCACCACGGGCCATTCACGCTCCTACCTTCGCACTCATCGTCTTCGGGGTTGAAATTGATGGCAAAGTCATGGGATACCTGGGCAGAAGGGACTGGTCAGCGGGTCCACCTCCTAGCATCCCCCACTCCAACTACTGAGAGAGGTAGGTTTGGAGCCCCCGGGGCCACCATGTGACACATCCTTTGTGGAAGGGGGTCACTGGGGACAGAGGGCAGAAGGCCAACCCTGGCTCCAGTGGGACCCGGAGCTTCTGAGATGTATTAGCCAATAATTCCCCAACCCCCAAACTTTCTGCTCAAGCCAGTCAAACACCCTTTCTAAACAGAAAATTCCAGGCGAATGTCCCCCTTCTCCTCACAGGGCCACAGGGCTGACTGAGAACACTAGTGCTGGGAGGTGAAAGGCAGGTCCCCACCCCCTGCCCCACCGCCTGTCACATGGCACTCCTTCCCCTGGGGTCCTGGGACCCGGGCTTTCTCCTACCTCGTACTTGGGAGGGATCCGGGCTCCAAACCCCAAAGCAGAGAGCCTCTTGTCGCTGGAAGAGAGGCCGCCTCATCACCCAGGGCCCTCGACCTCACTGAGGGAACGGGGGCTTCGGGGAGACACCAACAGAGCCAGGAGACCAGGTGCCCCAAACCACACAGGGGAAACTAAGGCCCAGAGCCGTGAGGCGGCCACCAGGCTCACAGGCAGGCAGGGGTGGTGTTGACTGGATGCAGGGACCTTGGCCCCATCACTCCCTAGGCCTCGAGAACCCTACCCCTCTACGACCTCAGTTTACTGCTCTGTGTCTGCGAGAAGGACTCGGACCCCTGTGGGGGGCCGCCCCATCTCCCTTCTCAGGCCCTGAGGCGCTGACCCATGACTTCTGCAGAGCCCAGGAGGCATGGGAGGCCGGCGCACCTGTCGTAGTCCTGGCAGATCTCTCCCACGGCCACCAGGGCCTGCAGATACTCGTTGGGCTGGAAGGGGTTGATGTAGTGCAGGGAGCAGCTGTTCCTGGGGTCCCCATTGGAGGCCGTGAAGTCAATGGCCACCTGCAGAGGCCACGGCATCATGAGCCTGGAGCCCTCCTTCCTGGCCTGGGTGGCAGCTGCACCCCATCTGACCGCTAAGGACACCGAAGCCTGGGGAAGCCGCTTGCCCAGGGATGTGAGAAAACCCGGGGGCTGTAAGCCCAAGGGTCTGACGCTGTGCTGGCTGGGTCACAGGAGAAGGGACAGGCCAAGCCCAAAGCTCCTGGGTCCTCAGGCGTAGCCAGCGCCTCTGTGGCAACACCAGCCAGGGACCCCAAGGAGCCGGAGCTGTCACAGTGGACCCTCAGCACCTCCTCCTGCAGTCAAGGGTGGAGGGAGGGGCTGGGCAGGGCCTGGGAGGAGTAAGGCCTGAGATGGAGTCCCCGTGTGTCCCCCCGCCCAGTCACTACCCTCAGGCCTTTCCGGCTGTCACTTGAAGAAGCTCGGAGGGGTCACAAGGAAGGGTGTGCAAACCCTGCAGAAGGGTCTTTTCTGCACACATCCACCCAGGGTGTCAAACGGGCTCTGAGTGGGGCCAGGCGCCAACCCCCCCATCCTCTGGGATGCAGCCCACAGGCGGTGTGGAGGGTGCAGACTCACCGTGAAGTGGATCTGGCAGCCGCCCATGACGTAGTCCAGGAACGAGTACACCCTGTAGAGCTTCCAGGGCCCCCACCCCGGGGAGACTCAGGCCAGGGCTTCAGGGCAGGGCCTCTGGGGCTGCTGGGACCTGCCCTCCCCCAGGGCAGCTGGGGCAGGCAGGAGCCTGGCAGCCTCAGTCCCTGCCTCTCAGGCCCTCAGGCTGTCTGCATGCCCATTTCCCCCCATCATCTATTCTCTCGTTTCCCCCTCCCCTCCATTTCCTAACCCACCTCCATGCATTAGGGGCACAAGAGCCCTTGAATCCATCTGACAATGGGGGAGATTCCAGGGAGTTGCTTGCCACTGCTGAGCTTGCTCTCCGCAGAGCACAGGCGGAAGCAGGACTACCCCCCAACCCCGCACCGTGGGTGGGCGGGGGAGGGTCTGCAGCCTGGGCTGAGGCTCACCTTCAGGTCTGCCAGGATGACCACCCCAGAATTCTTGTAATTGCGCTTCTTCTGCTTATACTTGGAGTTCACACAGTCCCACTGGGCCTGGGGGACAGGGACAGGCAGAGACCCCCACCCCAGAGTGCCAGCGCCCAACACCCCACCCTAAGGGGCCAGGGAGGCCTTGAAGCCCTGCCCATTGGCGTCTGTCTGTCCAACACAGGCCTGTGATCCCTACTCTGACCACCTGGTGAGCGTGGCTGTCATGCTCTGTCATCATCTTTAGCCTCTCTAAAGCCATCACAAGCACTTTTGGGGAACTCAGCCCAGGGCCAGCGCCCCAGAGCATTCTGGGGGACAGGCCGGCTCACCTGGTCCTCCCCGAAGGCTTTCTGCATCTCCTCGAAGGTGGTGGAGAATTCTCCAATGAAGTCGTGCTTTCCGCGGGAGTCGTAATCCCAAACGAGGCCCTGGGGAGCCCAGGACTCCTCAGCCCGCCTGCCCCTCTGGGGTCCCAGGCCTGGGCGTCTCCATGGCCCTGCAGGTAGGCCGCCCCCTCCGCACCACTCCTCTCCAGTACCTCCCCCCCACCCCCGCACAACTCAACTCCAGCAGGGTGTGGTCTGACGGGGTGGCCCCACTCAATAACTCGCCCCGCCCCCTTCCCAGCCACACCCCCATCCTCCAGACGCAAAGCCCCACCTACTTTCAGAGGCCGCGACTCCTCACAGCTGCACAGGCTGCTCAGAGACACCTTGAAAGGCTGCCAGGTGGGGCTCAGGTCGTTCTTCACCACCTGTGGGCCGGGAGGGGCGGGCGGCTCAGGGGGCCCAGCCTCAGGCTCCAGGCAGGACCCTGCGAGCCCAGAGCTGCATCTCCGAACCTCGTTCCATCCAGAACCTCCTTTGTAGCTTCCTCCACATTCCAGGACCACCTGGACTCCTTTCCTTACATAGCCTTTTTTTAAACTCTAATTTATCTCAAAAGGAAACGCTTTCCCACTGCTGTCACTGGGATCTTGTTTCTTGGGCAGGTAGTCACAACAAATGCAGATCCTTGACCCTAGGTCACAAGGTCCACCCGCGCCTGGCTGCTCCCTGTTCAAAGAGGGATGGCGGGCGGTGTTGAGGATCAAGACTCCTACAGCTACGGTGGGCAGGGAGGTGCAGGAAGGGTCAGGGGCTGCCCTCTCTGTGCTTTCACGCTACCCTCGGGTGCTGGGTGGGGACCCCTCACCTCTGTCCTGTACACCAGTTGCTCGCTCTGATCATCATTGATCCTGTATAGTTCCAGGAATGGGTCTGACTTGCTGAAGAGGTCCTGGCAGAGGAGCAAAAGATGAGCTTGGCAAGCTGAGTTGGGGGCCAGGCTCTGCCACTCCCCTGGTGTGAGGGCCCAGCCCTCCCTGAGAGCATCCTGCTCCAGCTTCCCTAGCTCCCCAGCACTTCCAGCCCAGAGACTGGCTCCCACCAGTTTCTCCACTGTCTGCCCTGGGACCTCCCTGAGCCCCTGAGTGTCGTCACAGGAAGCTCTGAGGATGAACAGGGTCAGTGACACAACAGGACCCCGACAGCAGCACAGCTGCCCTGGCTTTGACTGTGTCCCACTCTGTGGCCACCTGTCGTCTCCTCGTGGACACCCCCTGACAGCAGGGAGACCCAGGCTCCAGGGGAGCACCCCTCACCTTGTCGTCCAGCTTCCTGGCCCTGAAGGAGAGCTCCACGTAGCCGTTGTTCCCGGAGATGTCCTCGGCTATCACCTGGGTGGAGTGGGCAGGAGGGGCCTGACCCCTCGAGGGCCTCGGGGTTCAGCCGGCCCACTCCAACCCTTCTCTGCCCTGCAGCCCAGTCTGTGGGAGGTGCCTAGACACTGCGGCAGCCTGAGCTTCGACCCCCACAGCCTCAGTGATGAAGGGGCGGGGCCTGCAGGGGAGGGGCCGGTGGAAGGCAGGGGCTCACCGTGATGGTGGACTTGCCCGCGTTCCTGCCGAACTTCAGCAACAGTGCCCGGGTCACCTTCTTCTGGGCCACGATCTGCAAGTCAGAGGGTCAGGGAGGGTCCGTACCTGCTCCCTGGGGGCTCTAACCCTGCCCGGGGTCTCCCTGTCTCCTTCCCAGTGACCCCAGTCACCCTCAGTGGCCTGGCTCCCCAACCTACCAGCCAGGTGAGGAAGTGGAGATCCAGGCAGAGGTCTGGGACTTACTGAAGGGCCACCACTGGGATTTGAAGCCAGGGTCCAAACCTTTGGCCGGCCCTGCAGACCTGGTGGCACTGGGCGGCCTTCCCATAATGCAGAGTTTACGTGTATATCCAGACATACGTGTCCATACATGTGTCCATGGATCTGCACCTGTAGGTGCATGCATGTTTGCACATTGATGTCTGTGCATGTGTGTCCCTGCATGTGAGGAAAGTGGGTGGCGAGCATTGGGTGGACCTTGCTGAAATCTCAGTCCTCTTATCTGACAGAGGCTCAACCCAGCCGTCTCTGCCCCAGGCAGCAATGGAGATGAGTCACAAGGCCTTCATGTCGGGGAAAAGAAGTCGGACACAAATGGGAACATACTGTGTGATTCACGGACATGATGTTCTAGAACAGGCAAAACTATTGGGGGAGGGGGTTGAGAGGAGCAGGGGGGCCTGCTGGATGACAAAGATATGCTCTGTGATCTGGGTGGTGGTCAGGTGTATACAACTGTCTAAAGCTCATCAATCCCAACCCTAGAGGTCTACACATATTACTGTATGTAAATTACACCTCATTAAAAAGCCCTCAGAGTACTCACTAGAATCAAATGTGTGACACATGGAGTGTTCTGCCCAGAGCCTGCGCTGAGCAGTTTGGCTGGAGGCAAGACCTCGTTTCACTGACAATCATAGAGCTAATAGGAATGACTTTACTGGAGGATGCAGGGTCCCTCAGACCAGTCACTGCCATGGAGACAGGCAAGGGAAGGGCTCCCTTATGTTATGGAAGTGACATACACAGCTGCAGAGCAGTGTATGTCATTTGTGTTTTTAAAAGTGTATATATAGAGAAAAAACTATATGTCCCTTTACTCTGATAAGACTACCTCTCTCCAAAAGGATGTAACAAATCTGGGGGCAGGGCAGGAGGGAGACACCCAGAGCATGCCTGTTATACTTTCTGAATTTAGATCCATATGACTATATTACCCAGTTCCAAATTACATTTTTTAAATTAACTAAAAGATATTTTTTAAGGAGAAGGAGCTAGGAGTCAGGCAGAACACCTGGTACACAGTTGGTGCATAATCTTGCTGTCCCCAGACCACCACTGCACCCGCTGAGGTGCCCATGCTGCCCTCCTCCTCTGAGGGCATGGGGACAGGGCACCCACCTGCCCTAAAGTGCATTCCATGCCCCCCAGGAAGTCATCCTCCTGGCAGCTCAGGCTGCTGGGCCCATGGGTGTCGTAGACCTCAAAGCGCAGCTTCTGCACCTCCTCGAAGTAGTAGTCAAGCGTGAAGACCTTGGAGAAGACTGGGTGCAGGCTGCTCCGGACTACCTCGGTTCTGTCCACCTGCAAGTGGCCCTGGGTGAGCAGACCCCTGGAGGAGGGCGACAAGATTCTCCCTGGGCACTGCCCGGAGATCCTGTGCCTCTGCTGTAGCCCGCAGGGTTCCCTGTCCCGCCCACCTGCCCTTGGGTGGTCCTGGAGGACTTGCATCCAGGTTGTGCTGTGGGAAGACCCATCTGCTGCTTCGAGGCTTCCGGTTGCCCCCTGGGGAGCGTCATTCCCCAGAACCCCTGGCACCTCCCTCCCTGAGATAAAGGCGCAGTTCTCTGGCCCCCACAAGCTACAGCTTCTCGTCTCGTGCCCACACAGCCTCCTCCATCCCCAAACCACAGATGGGGAAGCAGAGAAGGGAAGGGGTGTCCAAGGGCACCCCAAGTAAGGGACAGAGCTGGATTGGAACCTGGCTGGGCAAACAAAGCAGAGATCTTTTGCCAGCACCCTGCTGGACAGGCAAGGAGACTCCAGAGTTGGGAAGGGGGGCGAATTGCAGAGATAACCCCTTGGTTCAGCTCTCTCCTCCAACTTGGGCCCCAACCCATCAAAGTGCAACCTGCCCTGCTCCAGAGTCCCACGAACTTCCACACCCCAGATGAGGGTGTTTATGTGCTTCCTCAAGGGACATATGCCGCAGGGAGCGCTGAGGCCAAGCAATGGAGGCTAATGGGGGCTTGGGCCCCTCCAGCAGATCCTTTGCCCCCGAAGTCGATGACTGGAGGGTTTCTCAGGCCAGGAGGCTGGTGGTCCGGAGATGACAAAAAACAGCACAAGGTCACAGCCAGGGAGCAGTGCGGTCCAGGGAGCTGGCGCTGCGCGTCTCTAGGACTACGAGACCCTCTGCGGCTGTACCTTCGACGTGCTCCTAACCTCCCTACCTCCGCCCGGGCTGTATGCGGCCACCGAGACCAGGGACGCGCGTGCGCGGACAGATCCGTCTCAGGGGGAGTGCTGGAGGCTGGGGCGCACTCGGGTCCGAGTTCCGGCCCCCCAGCTCTCCGGGGGCTCAATGCCCGACTTCACCTATTCGCCCCCGATTTCTTGCCCTTTCGAAGTGAGGCCACGCGTCTCACGTGAGATGGTGGCGGAAAAAGCGCTTCGTGGGGCGCAGAGCGGTCTGAGCAGTCCCGCGGCCCGCCCTCTGGGAGCGCAGGTCTGGGGTGAAGAGCCTGCCCCCGCGCAGGCGCCTCGGCCGCTCCCGGGACCAGAGGGAAGCCAGCGTCGCCGAGAGACGGGACGCGCCCAGAGCCAGGTCCGCGAGGCTTGCGAACCGTCCGCTGCTGCCCCGACCCCGGCCGCACGCGCCGGGCTCGCCAGGCCACCCCGCGGCCGCTCGGGACCGCCTCGACTCTTCCCAAACTCGAGAGCCAGGCGCCAGGCTGGGAGCCCTCTGGGCGGGGCGTCCCGGTCTCGGAGATGGAGTCCTGGCTCCCGGAGCGCCCCGCTAGCCTCCTACGGGACCCGCGGTGCGCTGTCTCCGCCCTGAGAATGCGGACCCGGCGGAGGACTGATGCTCCCGGCTGCCCCGCGGGCCCAAGGTGGACCCGTGACCTCGGTCAAAGCCCTGTGTCCCCTACTCTCCTCTGCGCCCCCAGGAGAGCCCCTCTGGCTCCCTCAAGCCTGGGTGTTTCACTTGGCCCCGGAGCCGCCACCCGGACCCGGGGTCGCACCCTCCACTCCAAGGCTCCCTCCCTTTACCTGGAGCCCCTCTCGTGGTTCCGCCTCCAACCCAGCCCCTACACTTCAACCCCACAGCTCCAGGGCACCCATCTTTAGACCAGGTAACCCCACCGTGACCCTGCTCTGCACCCCACTAGCCTCGCACATCCATCTCGGCTTCCGCGTCCGCAGCTCCAGCCCCCCACCCCCCGCCTACCCGCGCCCCTACCTGCACCCACTGGCCCTGCGATTGCAGCAGCAGCACCACGCTCGGGTCGGACTTGGTGAGCGGGTCGCGGTCCAGCAGGTGCCGGCAGCTCAGCCGCAGTTCCACCTTCGAGGAGCAGGGCGCCGGCACCACCCCGGGGGCCGCCGCCGCCCGGCGCTCTGAGCCCGCGCTCATGCTCCCACCTCCCGCGCTCCGGGACCCGCCTGGGCCCACCGAGGGGCGGCTGTCCGCCGGTCGGCGCCGCGGCCGCGCGGGGAAATGATGGCCTGGCCAGGCGTGGCCGCGCTTCTCTCCCGGCACGCCAGCCCGGCGCGGGCACACGTGGCTCCCGCAGCAGCCACGGTACGGGAACTGCAGGAGGGGGTGTCAGAGAGGGTGAGACAGAGGAGGGGGCAGTGGAGGGGCGGGGCCTAGGCGGGGCCGGGCCGAGAGGGGGCCCTGGAGCCTGGGGGGAGGAGTGGGCGCTGAGCGGTGGCCTTAGCCCGCCCTTCGTCCCCATCCCCATCCATCCCCATCCCCCTTCGAGGATGCCCAGGTTTCCACGGGTTCAAATCCCCAGGGTGAGAGGTTTTGGGTCCAAACTGGGTGGGCCCTCCCAGAATGACCAGAGCCCCAAGGGGCCCCCTGCGTGTGGAAACCTGCTCAGGTCAGGAGGCTCTCTGCTGGCCTAGGCATGGGCCCCATGTCCCTGCAGGCTGCCCCCCTGGGAAGCCAGGGCCCAGCAGAGGCCCAGTTCAGCACCAAATCCACACCTCTCCCCACCCCTCAGACCCCAGCCCCAGGCCTTGCTGCATTTAGTGAGGCATCACTTCAGTCAGCAAGCATGTGGTGGGCGCCTCCTGTGTGCCAGGTGCCTTGGGGCTGGGACTGGACGCAGGAAGAACGGGTTTGCCTTCCCAGAGCCTGTTGTCGGTAAGCCAGTACAACCCATGCTGTCCTGGGGGTGTCTACACTGAGGGTCAGGGTCTGGGGTCCTTCCACATGTGTCTGCTGCACTCGAATCAGAACAGGCCTGGGCTCCTTGGGAGGGGCCCCTCTCGTCCTGAGCTTCACCCCCACCTTGGACCACCCGGTGCTTGCTGTGAAGCTCTGCAGAAGAGGAGGTTTTGGTGGAGGCAGAAGCCACCTCCCAGTCCATTCTCTTTGCCAGTTTCTGCCTAAAAATAGGGCACAGACCTGGCCAAAAGCCATGGTGGGAGACAGGAAGGGGGTTTAAGGTAAAAGGGGACTCAAGGGCCAGGGGAACAGAAACCAGGTCTCGGGCACACTGGGCTGTTGTGAGCTCAGGCTGAGCCTTGGTTGCCAGGACTCCAGAAGATCCTGGGGTCGGAAGCCCCACCAACAACAGAACAAAGATGCTGCCCAGGCGGAGGTGGAAAGTGGAAGTTTGCACCCCAGAGTCAAAGGAGGGTTTTCCAGAGGTGCGATGCAGAGGACAGCGTCCTTGGTGGTGGAATACAGGCTCACACCCCAGGGGTGCCTGCAAGGCAAAGACCTTGCGCCCAATTTGCAAGAAAGGGGAATTCTTTGCAGGCCAATCTGGTGCCTCCTTCTGCTGCCTCAAGCCTCCATGTCCCCCCTCCTAGAAGCTGGCCCAGGTCCCAACGGCTTCAGAAACCAGCCATTCAGAGGGCCAGCTTCTCTCTGTAGACAGTTACCAGCCTGGAGCCACTCTGGGCCTTCCAGCTCCTGCATCTTTCTTGGCCTGGCTTCCCAGAGTCCATGTTTGTAGCCCATCAGCTGTGCTCTTGGGCTCATGGGGGCTCACTGGCTTGCAGGGGCCCCAGTTCCACTTGCACCCTGGCTAAGGCTTCTGGCGTCTCTGTTTTATGGGATTAAGAATGCAAAACCCCAGGAGGATGGAGGCTCAGATGGGCACCCAGCCCCACCTTGGCATGCCCAGAGGCTCAGGGTCAGCCTTGGGAACTTCCCTGGGACCTTTCCCCTGCCAGCCCTGAGGACAGCTCTTTCCAATGCATGTGTTCATGCTAACTGTGATGTGGTAGCTACTAACCCAAAGCAGCCCCATTTCACAGACGAGGAGGGGCCGCCCAGCCCACCAACAGGAGAATAGAGCTTACACCCAGCCACAGTTCAACTCTTAACCATCACACACTGCACCACAGTAACTTCGTATTGCCACCCCCGGGGGAGAGGAAAAAGAGAATTCAGGTTTGTGGATTCAAGACTCTGAGGTCCAGAGATTTTAATGGACCCACTGGGGTCTCTGCTTCCTTGGTGGCTCAATGGTAAAGAATTCACCTACCAAGCAGGAGACATGGGTTCAATCCCTGAGTTGGGAAGATGCCCTGGAGAAGGAAATGGCAACCCACTCCAGTATTCTTGCCTGGAAAATCCCATGGACACAGAAGAGCCTGGTGGGCTACAGTCCATGCGGTTACAAAAGAGTCAAAAATGACTTAGCAATAAACAACTGGGGTCTCTGCCAGAGCCTCACAGCAACAGGCCCCTCCCTGCCTTGTGGGGTGACCCTGGGCTCAGCTCCAGAGCTGACCTGGAGAGAAGGCTGGCAGGGCAGCTCCATGAAGCACTAATGGAGGGATTCTCCAGAGCCCAAGAGGGGCCACTGGGCTGCAGAATCCACCTGCCCCTCCTCACCCAGCAGCCCAAAAAGGCCTCAGGACAGGGGAGGGCCCGGAATGTGGGGGGGCGAGAGCTCAGGCTGCCAGACGCAGGAAGTGAGATCCCCACCTTCAGATATTCTGTTGTTACTGCTGCACAGGAAATAATAACACATGTTCCTTGTTGAAAAGTTAAAAAATGTAGATAAGCAATTTTAAAAAAATGGAAATTCTAGCACCCAGGCAGAAACACTGTTAACACTTCGATGTTTATCCCTCCAGCTTTTTTTTCCATGCAAATCTGTTTGTATTAGTTTTTACAAGCTGCTTCCCACCCTTAGGGCCCTTCCTACATGTGGCTTCTCAGATCACAGGCATGGGGACTCTCTGCCCCACCTGACAGCTGAGTTCCTGGGCCTAGCACTGTGCCTGGCACACAGTAGGTACTCAATAAATGTTCAAAGACGTTCAAAGAGGTACTCAATAAATGTTCCTGTGTGCAGTTTTTTACTAATTGCTTTTCTTTACATCATATTGCCATCTTTCATGCCATCAACTGTTACCCTAAAACTTGTATGTTGAAATCCTGACCCCCAATGTGGTGGCATTAGGAGGTGGGTCTTGGGAGGTGCTTAGGTCACAAGGGTGGAGCCCCACTGCCTTTGTAACTGGGACCCTAGAGCACTCCCTCACCCCTCTGCCATGTGTGAACCAGACACCAAATCTGCTGGCACCTTGACTGATCTTGGAGTCAGCCTCCAGAGCTGTATCTGGTGTTTATAAGCTCCCCCAAACCCACCCCCAGTCCCCAGTCTATGGTGTTTCTGTTCTGGCAGCCTGAAGGGACGCTCTACCTTGATAAGCTGAGGCCAAAAGCAGGGGGCTGGGGCACTGCAACCCCTGAGGCAAGTCTAGAAACCACTGGGTTGCAACTAGAGTTATACTGGAGCATGGCCATCCTGTGTGTTCACGGATGGTCTGAAGCCGGCTTTGCCCTGCAAGAGCAGAGGGATACTCTGTGGCCTGGAAAGCCTGCAATGCTCACCATCTGGTCCTTTAGGAAACGGTCTGCCACATGCATCTCCCTACCCGCCCACCCTGGGTGCTCAGAGTAGGGATCTGAGGGGGCCAGCGGGGTAGAAGTGACCCTTCCTCATGTATTTAACTAACCCCATGCTGAAGCCAAAGCTTCAATACTTTGGCCACCTGGTGCAAACAGCTGACTCATTGGAAAAGACTCTGATGCTAGGAAAGATTGAGGGCAGCAGAAGGGGGTGACAGAGGACGAGATGGTTGGATGGCATCACCAAGACAATGGACATGAGTTTGCGCAAACTCCAGGAGACAGTGAAGGACTGGGAAGCCTGGCGTGCTCCAGTCCATGGGGTCGCAAAGAGTTGGACACGACTTAGCCACTGAACAACAATCTCTCTCTCTTTAAATGCTTCCACATCACCAATTTTTGGAGCAACAATAGAGCATCCTTGTTTTAGACAATTTGCTTCTCAAGCCACAGGGCCCTACTTGCACTGGCTCCCCCCCACTGGCCAGCTCCTACTCACCCTTTGAAGCCTGGCTGAACATGCTCCACCCCCAGCACTGGCTCTGAGCTTCTGGGAATTCACCCCCTCAGCATCAGATGAGTTGCCTTGACCAAGTGCCAGAAAGCTCAGCCCCTCAGGAGGGGAGCAGAGCTATGACCAGACTGTGTGCGGTCCAGGCTGTGTTCAAGTGACGTACTGCTCAGGCAAGGCCATCACCATACCCTCCATGTTGTCCTTCCCAGGGCCCAGTGGGCTTGTTCCAGAGGCTCTGGAAGGCACGCTGAAACTGTTGAAGTTTTAAGAATAGGAGGTGGTGGGGCTAACAAGGCTTTCAAAAGCTTACACCCGTGGGCTGGGTGCTTCTTTGATTAACCTAGAAAGGTCACTTTATCTCAGAACCCTGCTGTCAGAACTGGACTGTTTTCCTACAGGATTTGGCATTTCTCTTGCTGATGTTCAATTGCTCAGTCGTGTCCGACTCTTTACCACCCCACGGACTGGAGCATGCCAGGCTTCCCTGTCCTTCACCATCTCCTGGAGCTTGCTCACTCATGTCCACTGTCTTGGTGATGCCATCTAACCATCTTGTCCTCTGTTGTTCCCCTTCTCCTGCCTTCAAGCTTTCCCAGCATCAGGGTCAGCTCTTCGCATTAGGTGGCCAAAGTATTGCAGCTTCAGCATCAGCCCTTCCAATGAATATTCAGGACTGATTTCCTTGAGGATTGACGGGTTTGATCTCCTTGAAGTCCAAGGGACTCTCAAGTCTTCTCCAGCGCCACAGTTAAAAGCACTGACTCTTTGGCGCTCAGCCTTCTTTATGGTCCAACTCCCACATCCGTACATGACTACTGGAAAAACCATCGCTTTGACTCTACAGCATTTCTCTTACTTATTAATGGCTGCACCAAGTCTTAACTGTGGCCCATGGGATCTGTAGTTGCAGCATGTGGCAGAGTTCCCTAACCAGGGATGGACCCCAAGCCCCTTGCATTGGGAACATGGAGTCTTAGCCACTGGACCACAGGGAATTCTTTCACTTTTAAAAATGAGACAGGTGAGCCCAGAGCGCTGCTGTCCCAGAGCAGAGTATGCCACACATATGTACACACATGTGCACATTATCACACATGGCAAACATGTTTTGTCCCACCCACCCCCGCACCCACCACACACATGCTCACATCAAATGGAGACAGAGTGAGACATGAGCATACACGCAGCCACAATTGAGTGTGCTGAGACACAGGCATTCCACCAGAGGCAGCACTGGGTGGGGGGCGGGTGAGGGGGGGACCTCCCCCTCCCATTATACCTCCAAAGACATTTTGGTACTTTCCCACAATCAGCCCCCAGCCCCCACCCCTCCCCCCAGGGGTCTGCTGCCCACTCTGCAAAACAGGTCTCAACATTCAGTGTCACTGCCAAGGCTCAGAAAGGATGGCCTTTGTGAGGTCACACAGCAGTAAGACTCTACCCAGACCCCACTCCCTACCCAGAACCCAGTTCTCTCGCTTCCCTTGACCCTCCAGGCCCATGTGTCTCCAGGGCACAGAGGACCATAGGGCATGGAGTCCCTACGGTTGGCTGGGCCGTCTGAGCCCCTCCGAACCTGCGCAGGGCCAGCTGGAACACGTGACATTGTCCAGGACGAGCTGCCCTGCTTCTTGGCTCCCCTGACCAAGAATCCCCTCTGTGAAGGCCTTACCCTGGGCATCTGATACTGATGCTTCTGGGATGGTGACCTGCTTCACTGGGTAAGTGAGATCTCTGCACCTTTTAACCCAATCTCAGCGTGCTTCTTTGCTTGTTAAGAAGCTGCTGGATCCAGCCCACACTTAACGGACAGGACAGACACACGACGGTGAACCAGTGGCTATGTCAGGAGGGGGACACCCTTGTGCTTCCAGTCCCAACGATGAAGGCAGCATAGGCCAGGGAGATAGGCAGCAGCAGTGTCCACGGGGTGGGCACCTCCAGGTGACGAAGACCTGGTTTTGTACCTGACTCACGTGAGGGCTTTGAAGATATTCTTGGTGAAGCCGCCTGGATGGTGCTCACAGCCCCTCTACCCTCAGTCCCTTTCAACAGTGACCCAGTTTTGCCTCGTCCTCCCCAGGAAGCACCATCCTTCCTGGTGAAATTTTCAAAGAGGCGGTAACTAACCATACACTGTGTTTGATACACTTGCAACTGGGACTTAAAAAGGAGGGGAGCCCAGCTGAGGCACCAGAGCTGGCGGGCGGCAGGACCAAGGTCTAACACAGCTTCCCAGTGCCCCACAGGTGACGCCCAAGAAAGCCCTGAGCCTTTCCCAGGACAATCAATCTGGAAGGCCAGTGGCCCCCTTAATGGTCTGCAGCAGGCCCTTCACCAGCCCTCCTGTACCTTGGTGACTGTAGCCAATCACCACTGCAACCCAAGGCTGACATGTGCTCACACACTGGAGAGGTAGCCAAAGGACTTTCAGAAAGAAAACGCCACAAAGTTTTGCGTTAAGACTTTGTGGAGCTAAGATTGTTTTGGTTACTGCTGTGTTCCTGGGACACAGTGGGTGCTCAACGCCTGAGTGCCTGTTCTCCATCCTGAAAACTCCCTGCATTATCACCTTCTAACTTCTCCACCCAGCACCTGCTTGTCATCAGCTTCTACGGTCCCCAGGACGGTCAACGCCAGGCTGGCTGTGTCTGTCAGCTCACTCCTTGTCCTCTGCTCTGATTCTAAGCCACTGAGGCAGCAAAAAAGAATACTGACACTGGTAAATTCCTAGAGCTGGGCACAAACCACTGTGGGTTGAGGTAGAGATTGGAGAAGGGAGGTCATAGCTTCTCACTGATCCTCTCTACATCTGGATCTTTTATGAAACAAAGACCTTATTTTTCCTAACACCCTGAAAGCACACAAGAACAATAGCAAGTGCAACTACCTATGTAAGACCTAAACAAACGAGGACCGCCAGCTTTTTGGCATAGGTGTCCCTTAGTCTGCTCTTTGGCTCAAAAATCCCTGGTGGCTCAGAAGAGTCCGCCTGGAAAGAAGGAGACCCTAGATCAGGAAGATCCCCTGGAGAAGGGAATGGCTATCCATCCCGGTATTCTTGCCCGGAGAATCCCATGGACAGAGGAGCCTGGCGGGATACAGCTCATGGGGTCACGAGTTGGACATGACTGAGCGACTTACAACTTAAAAGGGTACAAAAAACCCAAAAGCCTAAATAATCTAAAATGACTATAGTTTCTCTGAGAACAAACTGAATCAACTAGAAATTAGGATAAATTTCAAATCTTTTAAAATAGCCTGTAACTTAATCAAGGGAGAAACAAAATAAACTTTATAACCACCACCAAACCAATGCTGCTGCTGCTGCTAAGTCGCTTCAGTCATCTCCGACTCTTCGCAACACCATGGACTGTAGCCTACCAGGCTCCTCCGTCCATGGGATTTTCCAGGCAAGAGTACTGGAGTGGGGTGCCACTATCTTCTCCGAAACCAATGCTAGCCTCCTACAATTTATAATCACCGGAGCAACCCTTACAGGTACAGGCAATGTCACCAGTGCACCCACTATGGTTATCTGTCCCTAAAACCCACAGTTCTGCCCAAGTGGACACTAACCATAGCAAGCCCCTGGCCCTGCACCCCTGGTGGCCTCTGCACCTTCCACTCTGTGAGCACTGTAGCCAGGGCTCCAACAGGAAGGCAGTCACCTGACCTGGGGGAGCTTCCCAACTTCTCACCAGGATCCCAACACAAAGCAAATGGAACCATGGCTTGGGCCATCCAGAGACAGCACCCCACGAGCCCTCTTTCATGGATGGATCATGAGGCTCCAATCCCCAGGCCTCCACACCAGCTGTCTCTTGATGGGTCGTGAATTTTCAATATACTGATTGTACACGTTAAATCAGCACCTTATAAACTGTCACCTTTAGATGTGAAAATAATATTTTAATAGGAACAGGAACACACAGCACCTCCTGGGCTGGAGGGTCCAAACAAGAACACTAAGCACAAGCCTCCCAGGTACCAAAGCTGCTTCCCTCACAGCTCTGTTGCGACAAAGGTCAGACACACCCCAGGTCTCCCTCAAGGAGGGGCCCCCCCGAGGCCCTGGCTCCTTACACAACGAAGGTCGCATGGACACTGCAGGTTTATCGTAAGTTGCCAATAGCACTTTATTTTTTCTTTTCAACATCCTGTTCTGCGGCTTCCTTGGCCCTTTTTGCCCGGATGCCGAAGAGCCGGGCGTTGGCACGGGCCATGCGGAGACTGGCAAATGCCTTAAAGTTCTTCTCCTCCTCTGTGATGACTCTGGCTTTCTCCTTCTTATAGACCTAGAAGGGAGCCCAGCCAACTGTCAGCAAACTGAGAGGCCTTGGGAGGGAATCCGCCCACCAGAGTAAAGCTAACTGGAGGCCACCAAGAGATTAGGACAGTGCCTCCTTGGTTCAAAGTAACCTCAAACTCAGAACCTAGTGCCGAAATCATGTGAAGGGTGGGTGGGGCCTGGATACAAGGTGGGTGTAGGGGTTCAGGCCCACCCCACCTCCCACTCCCAGGAGCCTTGTCAATTGCTGGTCAGGCTATAGGATCACCAAACATGCATGGAGACCTGCCTCTGGCCTGGGCTTCCCAAACATCAAGGAGTGGAAAGGACCTTACATAGAGAGTGAGGGCGACTAAGCTTTCCTCAAGGAGCCCATCTGTTTGGATGCAGCTGACTCTCCTCAGGGCAGGTCGGCCTTTCACAAACCAGTAAATCTCAACATGGGCCCTGGCTGCCACACAGAATCCCTCCAACCCAACCCCAGATACATTCTCCCAACACGCCCACTTACATTCCGTATGGGCATAACAGGTCCAGTCAGCTGAGTGGCCAGTTTGAGCTCTTCAGCCTGTTTGTCAATGATAAAGGAGTCAGGTGACTTTAGCTCATTTCCCAAGGAGCCCCAAACTTGTCACCCGAGTGCCTGTGGATTCCTGCCCGATCGAGTAAAGGGGGGCAGGGTCAGATGAGTCACCCATGCCTGAACCAGGGATGCAGGGAGAATGACTGCCAGCAACCCATGTAGATGGGCACTGCTGATCTCATGCAGAGTACATCATGAGAAACGCCGGACTGGAAGAAACACAAGTGGAATCCAGATTGCTGGGAGAAATATCAATAACCTCAGATATGCAAATGACACCACCCTTATGGCAGAAAGTGAAGAGGAACTAAAAAGCCTCTTGATGAAAGGGAAAGAGGAGAGTGAAAAAGTTGGCTTAAAGCTCAACATTCAGAAAACAAAGATCATGGCATCCGGTCCCATCACTTCATGGGAAATAGATGGGGAAACAGTGTTAGACTTTATTTTGGGGGGCTCCAAAATCACTGCAGATGGTGACTGCAGCCATGAAATTAAAAGACGCTTACTCCTTGGAAGAAAAGTTATGACCCACCTAGATAGTATATTCAAAAGCAGAGACATTACTTTGCCGACTAAGCTCCGTCTAATCAAGGCTATGGTTTTTCCTGTGGTCATGTATGGATGTGAGAGTTGGACTGTGAAGAAGGCAGAGCACCGAAGAATTGATGCTTTTGAACTGTGGTGTTGGAGAAGACTCTTGAGAGTCCCTTGGAATGCAAGGAGATCCAACCAGTCCATCCTAAAGGAGATCAGCCCTGGCATTTCTTTGGAAGGAATGATGCTAAAGCTGTACTGTGGCCACCTCATGAGAAGAGCTGACTCACTGGAAAAGACTCTGATGCTGGGAGGGATTGGGGTCAGGAGGAGAAGGGGACGACCGAGGATGAGATGGCTGGATGGCATCACTGACTCGATGGATGTGAGTCTGAGTGAACTCCGGGAGTTGGTGATGGACAGGGAGGCCTGGCGTGCTGCGATTCATGGGGTCGCAAAGAATCCGACAGGACTGAGTGACTGAACTGATCTCATGCAAAGATTACTAACACGCAGTACACTTTCAATTGTAACAAAGCTGACTCCAAGTCCTGCCCTTAGTGAATCCTGGCATTTCAGGCAATTAGTTTGAGGCTCCTCAGAGGCTTTCTCCCACATTATTTATCTTCTCTCTACTATGCGTTGCAACCCTGCTTTAGATAGGAAGCTGCAGACAGGTGCTTTGTCCTTGCAGCCCAGCTAGACCCACAGTGAGACCTCCACACCCTCACCCCGCTGGGCGCTGTGGGAGCCGGGTACTCACAGAGCTGTCTCCCTTCTTGGGGGCCGAGGGCTTCCTGGGGAACAGGATAAGTTTGGAGCGGTACTCCTTGAGCCGCTGCACGTTGGCTTGCAGGGACTCCGTGCACTTGTTCCGCCGCCTCGGGTCCACCGAGATCCCAATGGTCCGGGCCACCTTCTTGTGGATGCCGGCCACCTGTCCCGACAGAAACAGCTAAATCCCCGAAAACTCCCTGCCCCCCACCCCCTACACCAGGAGGGCCCAGCCGTCAGATGGAAAAGGGTTCAAATGCACTTTCATCATGGCAGTGCAGCGATTCCGGAGAAATGTCATCACTTGGCTGTGTGCCACGAGGAACCACCAGTGGGTCTCAGGACACGGGCTGGCGACACTCACCCTAAGCTCCTCCAGGCTGAAGCCCCTGCCGGCACGAACCTTCGTGTGGTACCTGACCGTCGGGCATCTCACCACCGGCCGGAGAGGACCGGACGCGGGGCGCGGGGCAATGCGGCGCGCCTTGGCCTGCCGGGCCTTGCGTCTGCGCAGAGAGAAGCCGAGCGGGGATCACTGTCCGCCCTCCCGCAGTGGGCCGGGCGCGCGGAGGACAGGACAGGACGGGACGGGACGGGATGGGATGGGATGGGATGGGACGGGACGGGACGGGACGGGCGCGCTCGCTCCCGGACGCTCACCTACGGATCTTGCGAGCCGGCTGGTTAAACCACGTGGCCACGCGCCGCTGCCAGTCCTTGTGGAAGTGGGGCTTCAGGATCATGCCATTCCGGCTAGGCGCCATGGCTGCGGCCGGAAGGCCTGGGGAGCGGGTAAGACGGGGAGCGAGTTAGGTGCGGGCGCCGAGTCCCGTCGGCGAGCGCACAGAGCACGGGCCAAGGCCCGACGCCGCTAGCGACAGGTGGACCCCGGTGACGGCCGATGGAGCCAGATGGGCTCGGATAACATCGATGGCACCGAGCTCCTGTATACTCACCTCCTCCGAGGGCTCACTGCCGGGAAAGGAGGAAGTGCCCCAGAGCACCCTGGGATGGTAGTGAGCCTGGCCAATCAGAAGCGTCAGAGCGTTGTGACCAATCAGAGCCAGGGCCACAGAGTGACGTCCATGCTTTCCCGGCAGTCCTCGCGGCGCGGGGAGATATGGCGCAGCGTTGCCGGCGTTCTAGGCGTTCATGCTGCGAGAACGGCGGTTGTCTGCGTCTGGCGAATCTCTGGTCTGCCTGCCTGCTAGTGTGCCACTGGAGGCCTCTCCCTCCTCGTCCCAAGCTGTAATACCGGACGCCGCGTGGAGCCGGCTTACCCTCTCTGTGGGCGCAGCGCGCACTTAGGAGCGGGCTTCCAGAGCGCCCCGAGCGTGTCGCCCGGAGCCTAGGCGCGCAGAGGTCTGTGGTCGGGCCGCTGGTGGCGAGTAGCCCGCAGATTGTGGAACTAGAAACCGTGGCCGGCCGCGGGTGGCCGGCGCTCCGCTGTGCGCACTGTCTTCCACGCAGATGAGCGTCTTAAAAACACCAAGTAGCCAGGCAAGCGTCCGCCCCCTGGACCCTGGCGCCTTCCTGTTCCCGGGTCAGCCTGGGACGACGCCAACACATCTGCCATCTATAAGCCTTTGCGCCCAGCAATCACCTTCCTTTCTACCCTCACGCCAATCGCCAAGATTCCTCTCGCGAAATCTGATCGCCATTAGGAATTTCATGACGCAAAATGAGAAATTCGGAGCCCTGTATCCTGCACCGAGTAAACAGTAGCTGATATTGATGCTGATAGAAGGAAATGGCAACCCACTCCGGTGTTCTTGCCTGGAGAATCCCAGGGACGGCGGAGCCTGGTGGGCTGCCGTCTATGGGGTCACACAGAGTCGGACACGACTGAAGTGACTTAGTAGCAGCAGCTTTGTGCCCTCTTGAGACACCCTCGGGTACTAGAAAAATCAGGTTGGGGCTAAGTGAGGAATTACAAGGTTACCGTAAGGTAGATAGAACATGTTAAGGGTAGAGGAGGCGTGTAACACAAGTGCCAAGGCTGTGGGGAACGTTGGAGCCCTGACACCTAGTAGGTGTGTGCTCAGCTCTGAAGCAAATAAACCCTGAATATTCATTGGAAGGACTGATGCTGAAGCTGAAGCTTCAATACTTTGACCACCTGATGTGAAAAGCCGACACATTGGAGAAGACCCTGATGCTGGGAAAGATTGAGGGCAGGAGGAGAAGGGGGCAACAGGATCAGATGGCTGGATAGCATCACCGATTCAATGGACACGAGTTTGAGCAAACTCTGGGAGATAGTGAAAGACAGGGAAGCCTGGCGTGCTGCAGTCCGTGGGGTGGCAAAGAGTTGGAGGCAACTGAGCGACTGAACAACAGCAGCAGCTGTGAAGCAAGGGTAGTACCAGCCTTGCTTTGCTGACAGTTGTTAGCAAATGCAAGAAAGCTCTTCTCAGTAACCTTGGAAGTGGTGCTTATTTCTGAAGATAGGGTCATGTTTAAAATCTCTAGCCTTTCATACGCACAGACAGCTAAACTGGAAGGTCAGTGATCCAGAGGAAAGTGTCTGAAGTCGGCTAGTATACTAGTAGAATCTTTGTACTAGATTTGAGATTTTGGGTATGTGATTGGTGTGAAATGGGAGAAGCTGCTGGGAGCCCTGTTAGGCCTCAGAACAAAGCTCAGTGCCCAGCTCTTGGTAAGTCAAGGTCACACCACTTTGTTTCCAGGTGACAGGGTAGGAGCCAGGATGGGGAAGGCAGTGCAGGAGAGAAGGAAGGGAGAGAGCAGGGGATTATCCACCTCATAAACTGCTTTGTCCATTGAAGCTGAACCCACACTCCATTCTGGAAGCAGAGGGTTTGTGTAGGAGATGTTTGCTGAAGAAATGCTTGCGTTGGCCTGGGGTTTATTTCTTCAGACACAGTCCAATGTTAGCCCTCACCTTCCATGTCTTTTTTTTTTTTTTTAGCTAAAGATTTCTGTATTGTTTTACTTTATTTTTGACTGTTCTAGGTTTTTGTGGCTGCACGAAGGCTTTCTCTAGTTGCAGTGCTCCAACTCTAGGTGCCCAGGGATCAAACCAGGGTCCTCTGTGTTGGCAGGTGGATTCTTAACCTCTGGAGCATCAGGCAGTACCCCGTGTCTTTGAGACACTTTTCAGTGATCCTGCCATGGGTCCTTCTCATTGAGAACACAGTCCCCATCCTCTTCTTCTGGACAGACTCACAGACTCGTGCAGCTCGTCTGCTCATAGTCAGGGTGCTGCCGGGGTACCGGGGTAAGATTTGAAGTCTGGAGTTAATGGTGAGAAGGTGAAGCTGTAGCTTGAGGACCTCAGTCTGCTGTGCACAGTCCAACACATTTTTTTGACACCTGAATAGTTCACACTTGCGTCCTTAGGGAACATGCAGAAAAGCAAGTCCTGAGGCTCTCATGTGACTGCTGAGAGCCTGCTGAGCTTCCCAGTTGGGAAGACTGAAGAAGTGAGCAGGAGTCCTTCTGATGCAAACACTTGTTTGCTCAAGGTTGTGAAAGTCTTCAGCTACAGGACAAGCCCCTCCCCGCTTGACACAAAACTCCACAGCACAACTCTGCCAAGGGGCTTTTGTCCCAGTCTGGGGCCTGCAAACGCCACTGAAAGGACTGGCCAGTGGCCCTGGACTAAGTGCTCACTGGGCACAAGGTTTCTGGAGGGATGGGGTACACACGGGCTTCCCAGAATTTCCTTGTAATTGTGCTTCAGTTACTCACAGATGGGTCTGCTTCCCCCACACCTTCACCTGACTGGCCCCCTCCAGCTGTTGCTTCAGAGTCGACCTCAAAGACAGTCAACACTACCTCCTGAAGCCCTTTGACACACAGTCTTGATTTTTTTAGTTTTTTATTTATTTTTGGCTGCACTGGGTCTTCATTGCTGCATGCAGGCTTTCTCTAGATGCAGTGAGCAGGGACTGCTCTTCATTGCAGTGCACAGGCTTCGCCTTGCAGTGGCTTCCCTTGTGGAGCACTGACTAGGCTGTGCAGCCTCAGTAGTTGCGGCTCCTGGGCTCGAGCACAGGCTGTAGTAGCACACACGTGTAGCTGCTCTGTGGCATGTGCTGTCCTGGATCAGGGATCAAACCTTTGTCCCCTGCATTGGCAGGTAGATTCCTAATCACGGGGCCACCAGGAAGGTCCCACAGTCTTGATTTTAAAAGTTAATCTCAAGGAAATCCCTGGGGATCCAGTGATTAGGATTCTGTGCTTTCACTGTTGAGGGCCTGGCTGGGTTCAGTCCCTAGTTGGGGAATTAAGATCCCACAAGCTGTGGGGTGCGGCCAAAATAATAACGATGTGTGTGTGCCAAGTCGCTCAGTCATGTCTGACTCTTTGTGACCTTGTGGACTGTAGTCCACCAGGCTCACCTGTCCATGGGATTCTCCAGCCAAGAATACTGGAGTGAGTTGCTCTATCCTCCTCCAGGGGATCTTCCCAACCCAGGAATCAAACCCACGTCTCCCGAATTGGCAGGCGTATTCTTTACCACTAGCGCCATCTGGGGAGCCCAACAATAATGATAATTAATTTAAAACATTAATCTCAAAGCAGCAATGTGTTTTTATTGTTTCGACACAAAGGCATGTTCCTATAGCACTTTGCAGAAACTAGCACACTAACAGTGTCCTCAATATGAACCATTGGTTGAATTAGGAAAAGCAGGAGCCTAATAACTCAGTAGGGACAGGTTGATGTTGGTGCTTCACAGAACTCAACCATCTGGCCTCTCAACTCTCCAGTCAGTTCAGTTGCTCAGTCATGTCTGACCCTGCCACTCCGTGGATTGCAGCACCCCAGGCTTCCCTGTCCATCACCAATTCCCAGAGCTTACTCAAACTCCTGTCCATTCAGTTGGTGATGTCATTCAACCATCTCATCTTCTATCATCCCCTTCTCCTCCTCCCTTCCATCTTTCCCAGCATCAGGGTCTTTTCCAATGAGTCAGCTCTCCATATCAGGTGTCCAAAGTACTGGAGCTTCAGCTTCAGCATCAGTCCTTCCAATGAATATTTAGTGTTGATTTCCTTTAGGATTGACTGGTTTGATCTCTTTGCAGTCTAAGGGAGTCTCAAGAGTCTTCTCCAACACCACAGTTCAAAAGCATCAATTCTTTGGTGCTCAGCTTTCTTTATGGTCCAGCTCTCACATCCGTCAGAGCCAATATGTAAACCTGATAAGAGGCTGGGCGATTGCCATAATATGAGGAACACCTCATGTCAGTGACCACCTGGCAGTGTGTTACTATAACACAGGTGTCTTATATGAAAGTTGCTGAGAGTGGATCTTGAAAGTAGTCATCACAAGAAAATCTCTGACTGTGTATGGTGACAAATGGTAATTGTGATCATCTCCCAGTATTTACAAACATGAACCACTGTCTTGTATATCTGGCATTAATATGATGGACTTCAACAAAAAATTTTAAAAACAAAAAATGTAACCAAAAATTGTACTGATTTGAGCATAGATCAGATTGGAAAACAACTTGCATTATGATGTGAGAACTATTTTAAGTTAATTCTTCCAATATTCTTTACTTGTCTTCTGGGCTCTGATGTGTTAAATGTGTCCACTTAATGTCTGTCTCAGCAAGGAGCCCTCACACACCTGATTCTGAGACAGTTCCAGAAACTGCAGTCAGGCCACGCCGTATCCACTCTGCTGGGCAGAGTAGGTTGCCCAGTGGTCTGGCTGCTCTGGTGGCCATGAGCTGCTGTGGAAGAACCTCTTCACCCCCAGGAACCCCTTAGGGAGGCGTGAGGAGTAGCAGGGGCGGCTAAGGCCCCACTCCCAGGGCTCTCCCCAAGTGCTGTGTCTTAAGGACCAGGAGGTGTCGTCACCTGTGACAACTCATTTCTGTACATCAGAGCACTGTCCCATCGGCCTCCCCTTGCTGGGCTCCCATGAGCCCATTCCCTGGCAAGCCCTGGGAAGGCAGGCTGCACTTCCTCCACTACGAGGTGCCCCTCTTCACCCCACCTAACAGCCTATTCCTGGCTATATGTCACCAGACACTGGCTGTTTTAATGGTAAAGTACAAGGGGGTGAGCTCGGCCATGTCCCAGTGAGGTCACAGAAGGGCCCCACCCTCCTAACTCCAGGCCATCTTCAGGAATGAAACAGGATGGGGCAGAGGCAAGGTGTTCCTTGGGTGGGCAGCCGCACCTGCCCTGCCCCTGTGCTTCCTTGGGGCACTGGGCGTGGGGGCGGCCCCACGTGCTGCGCACAGAAAGGGAATTAACAAGCAGCAGGTTGTGTCACAGGGGACTAGGGCCCTGAGTGCACCTCGTCTGTCTGTTTCCCCTGCTGCTGCTCAAGAGTCCTAGAGAAGGAAACTGGTTCCTGCACAGCTGACCTCTCACCCTGCAGACATGGGATCCCTGATCCAGGACACCATCAGGGCAGAGCTGACCACGCAGCATAGGCTTCCCTCCCATCCCCCAGACATCTGCCAGGGGCCCGCGTCCACATTGCAGGAGGTGGCCATTCCTTACTCCTCCAGGCCCAGCGCCTGCCCCTGGCTGACCACGGATCAGCGAGCCCAGGACAGGGCACCACAGAGGATAGGCAGCAAGGGGCTCAGAGGCCCTTCCTGTGCAGAGCTGGAGATATTCTGACCAGGTCTCAGGGGCCAGGAGGAGCCTCAAACTGTGAAACTGTCCAGATCCCTCGTGAGACAGGGCCACTCCATGCACCCCTGTGATGAGCACAGGTGAGCTTTCCACACGAGGACAACCCACAAACACAGATGAACCACCCATTTCGGCAGAGCCATTTATTCCTCCAGGCAAGGAAGTCAATAAATAGATCTTGAGGGGTCTTGACCAGCGAGGGCTGAGAGGTGAGGACTGCATGCCCAGCCCCCCGGCCAGCACCAGAACAGGGGTGGGGGTGGGGGCGCTACCGGGGCCAGGATGGTTCCTCCCCAAGCAGGGGCAGCTGCTAAGCCCCCTCCTCCTCCCCCGAGTCCTGCTTCTCCCTCTGGGCATCACTCCACTTCTGCGGCGCGATCCTTTTCTTGGGCCCGTGGGGAGGTGGGCCGATGAGGGCCTCGATGTCCTCGTAGTTGATCACTTCCTTTTCCAGCAGGGCACTCGCCAGCTGGAGGAACAAGAGGGCAGTGTGAGCGGCAGATAGGGGCCCAGACAAGAGCCCTTTGAGAGCAGAGCGCGGAAGGGGGAGGGCCCAGCCTCCCAGACCTGCCACTTCCCAGGGACACAGCACAGGCGGGCAGCCCACGCAAAGAATCGCTCCCTGTCTCCACCTTAGAGACAAGCCCAGCTGCCAGCCTCATTAACTTTTCTACTTCCCTTCCCAGTCTGTTTATTTTGGGCAACTTGGATTTCTTCTGCAAACGTGTGTGAGTGTCAGCATTGGGGGGGGCAGTGGAGGTGACGTGCAGGATATACCCCCCAGTGACAGGTTCCCGTCACCCCCACACTGGCTGCTCTGACAGCTGGCCCTTGGACAACACGGGCTTGAACTGCAAGGCTCTGCTCGCACTCGGGAGTTTTTTCAATGAACCTGACTGCAGGACTGGGGACCTACAAGCCACAGATGCAGAATCGTGGGCAGGGAGGGCTGACCCTGAAGGTGGCGCCCAGGGTAAGTTGTGTGGCACTCAGTCCTGGAACTCCAGGACAGTGTGGGCAGGTCACAGCAGCAGCACAGACTTGGCTCCCAAGACAGGGTCCCAGCAGGTTCTGCACTACCCACGGCTCCACGCAGGCAGGTGTTGCTGGTCTGAGGACCTGACACCAGTCCCCACAATGTTGCCTGAAAGAAATAGCTGACCATCCACCAGGAGCCGCCCCTTCACTAGGTCCAGAGACACTGCCTCTTGGGTCACTCCAGACCTGACACCTAGCATCACTGTGAGGACATCACACATAGCCCAACCGGGGATGTTCCCCACACACTAGACCAGCCCTCATGCTCTGCTATCTGCAATAGGAGGGGGACTATTCCAGCCAAGAGGGCCTGGCGGACGTGAGCACCGAGAACAGAAGGTGATCTGGGTGAAGTGTGGGCGTGGTGGTTGCTGGGTTGTGGAAAACAAGCCTGACTGATGGGGGGACTGTTCATGGGCTGAGGGCTCTGTGCCCTGTTTGCAGCTGCCTGTGCATCTAAAACTCTTCTGAGCTTTAACATCTAGTGTAAATTTCTAGAAGTTTGAATTGAAAAGGGATTAAGCCACATCAACCAGACCCACTGCACACTGAAGCTGGTAATGGGCCCTGAGGGCTGGCAGTGTCCTCCTGTCTGCCCTGAAGGAACTGGCCCTGGCCTGGCAGGTGCGTGCAAGGCAGGGAAGATGCTGGATCCAGCTGAGCTGGATGGGGTCCATTGGTCACATGGTTTTCTGAGGCGGGCGAGTGGCTGCGTCACTGTGAAGTGACAGTGGGCCCAGCTTCCGCAGGCCTGGGGCCGGGGACAGCGGAGGCTCACCGCGTGGAGCTTGTCCAGGTTGTCCCGAAGCACCTGTTCCGTATGCCTATAGGCAGTGGCCACCAGCAGCCTCGCTTCCTGCGAAGGGAGAAGATGTGTGATGGGTCAGGATGCTGCCGCTGTGCACGGGGTCCCCTGTGGCCTGGCCCCGGCACTAAGGCACATGGAAGAAACAGGAGTTCAGAACACGGCCTTTTGTGTCTTACAGGGGACAGGAGAGCATGGCGGCCAAGAATCTCCTGCCCTCACCCCCACCCCAGGAACCCTCATGTGCAAGGGGCCGCCTGCTCCTGGAGCCTTGGACCTCGTTTCATCCTCCACACCCAAGGCTGCCTATGTGCCAGTGTGCCAGGCCGCCAGAGCTGCCTGAGGGTGGTGACACTGCCTGGCTGTCTCCTCAGGCTGCAGAGGTCACAGGCACTGGCTCTGTCCCCGGAGGCATTTATTCGCTGTCCCTGATGGCGCCGCAGCACCCACAGTTCCATCAGGAGCCAGTGGGTCCTCACCCAGAACCTCAGCTCCTGCGGGCGTGGGGCCAGCACACCACACCCCCCTCCCCACACACAGGGCTCAGGCTGGGAGGGACTAACGTGGTCCATCATCTGCTGGAGGCCCTGGCTGAATGGACGCCGTCCGATGCCCGTGATGCCCTCCTGGGCCTCGGGGAAGGAGACGGGCCCAATGCTGGGCACCATCCCAAACTGCTTCACCATGGAGTAGGCGATGCGGGTGACCTTCCGCAGGTCGTCCTGTGCCCCTGGAGTGTGGGATCAGAAAAGGAGGTTCTTCCCTAGAACTGCAGGTCGGGGACCCCGCCAGCCCTGACAGCAGAGGCAGTACCCAGGGACCACTGTACCCGGACAGCAGAGGTGGGAACCCAGGGAACAACTGTGCCCTGTTGCTGGTCCTTTAAACTTAAAAAAATTTTCTTTTCTGTAAAAAAACAACTCGGGGTTTCCCTGGTAGTCCAGTGATTGGGAATCCACCTGCCAATGTAGGAGGCACAGGTTCAATCCCAGGTCCAGGAAGATCCCACATGCTGAGGACTAAGCCATGGGCCACAACTACTGAAGCTCAAGTGCCCCGAGAGCCCATGCTCAGTGACAAGAAAAGCCACCACAGTGAGAAACCTGCACGCTGCAACCAAGACCAGTGCAGCCAAACACAGCCCCTAATGAAATTCAAGATGGCACGTGCATCCCACTACTTAGACCCCTCCACAGACTCCCCCTCCCTCGCGGAAGGGCTGAGGGCAACGAAGCAGCATGGGAGCTGCCGCTCACCGGAAGTGACCCTGTTGAAAGAGATGGACTCGGATGCGCGGCCGCCCAGGGCCATGCACATGCGCTCAAAAAGCTGCTCCCTGGTGAAGAGGTGCTGGTCTCTCGGGAGCATCTGAGCAAAGCCCAGGGCTGCGTTGGTCCGAGGAGTGATGGACACCTGCACAATGAGGTGGTCTGTTAGCCGGCAGGACCCAGGCTTCAGAGACGAGGGGGCACAAGATAGTCTTTGCTCAGAGGGTTCGAAGCAAGAAAGCTAATCTGAGGCCCCCATGTTTGTAACAGCATTTGCAGAGAAGGGCGTGAGGACCCCACACACGACCATGTGTCCATGAAGGAAAGAACAGGGACGAGGAGAGGTGAGTCCACGCAATGAGGCCGGCCCTGAGCAGGCACAGGTCTGAGGGTCACAGCCGCGGGAGGCCACCCCGAGGCTCCGAGGAGTGCACGTCACCACGCTGGCTGGCAGGGACTGGGTGCGGGAGAGCACCTTCTCAGCACAACTCATCTACCTGGCCCTCAGGCACCAACTGAATGTCCTACATTCACTTTCTTGAGATACTGCATGAAGACACTGATCTTAATTACTGGGTCTTCTCACACGTACACGGGTCTCAGTCATAGCCCTCTGCAGAGGACACGACGGACCGGCCTGAGCAGCGGGGCACCATCCAAGGCAGCCTGACAGCAATGCTTGGCTGTAGCCAACGCCCCTGGGAGACACCCGTACCCAGCTTGTAGCTGCCGGCACGGCCCTCTGTCTGTAGGTCAGGGAACAAAGAGTGAGGGGGGACAGGTCCAAGTGGAGGGCAGTTACAACCCTCAACACGGGGCACCCACGTCCCCAACACGGGCACTGTCCCCGGTGGTCACTCAGGGACCCCCGGTCAGAATGTTACCACCAGGGGCAGCGGCATGGCATCAGCCCTGCCACATACATGATGTGTGCCGACCTCCCTTCTAAGTCAGCACATCTCAGAGCTGATGGTTCGCCTGGCAGTTCTTATTTCCACAATCTACCATGCAGATAAGGAGGGAGACTGCAGGTCATCATGTGGCTTTCCCACGGTCACCCACCCCTGCCCCTCCAGGCACAAAACGTGGGCCTTCCAAACTGAGCCCAACTGGGCAGCCAGGCCAGGGCTGCCCATACACACCTTCATCACAGCCTCCGTGTGCTCCAGCAGCCAGCCCACCAGGGCATGGCCCGACTCGTGGAAAGCAACCACCTTCTGCTCTTCCTTGGAAAGGACTTTGCTCTTCTTGGCAGTCCCTGAAAGAAGATCAGAAAGGTGAGCTCAGGCACCCCAAGTACATGGCAGGCACATTCCTGAGGTGCCAATGCAAAGCTGCCACCGGACACTCAGCTTGTGTCCCCAGCCCAGCTACCCATCCTCTCCCCGGCTGCTCAGACTGTGAGGATGCCACAGGAGCCTCGCTTGGCCCACTGAACCCACCACTCAAAACTCCGCAGACTGCAGCCCCTTCAACATGGCCCTCGCTGGGCTGCCGGGCCGACGGCATGACCTAGTGGGGCAGCTGCAGCCTGCGACTGTCCAGTCCTCTTACCTGAGTCGCTGACCCTTCACCTCATCATCTTTCATTACATCCTCTGCTCAGGTCACTGCTGAGGCCTCACCCACTGTCCACTCATTGTTACCCCTGGGTAAGCCCTGGGTTTGGGGATGCAACCGGGACCACCTACGCCGCCAGCTTCGAGAGGACACGTCTTACGTGCTGGCTGTGGCAGTCGGGCTGTCCCTCGGACCCCGGGAGCTGCCACGCGGGAGCACCCTGCTTGAGGCGCTGCACGCTCGGGCAGGATGCTAGGCGCTCTTCTCTAGTCTTTCCTGCTTAGAACACTTGCTGTAAGCATGTCAGTTTCATGCAAAACAACCGGCTTATGTAAACCCTGATCTACAGTGAGGAATCTCAAGGCGAGCCCTTCTGTCCTCGCGCACTTGCTGTCCCCATTGCGGAGGGTCCTGTCCTAGGTCTGAAAGACTAAGAGGGACGGGCCATCTGAGCGAGGCGCTGCCTCCTCGGCGTCCCGCTCAAGTGCCTTGGTTGGAATTCCGTTTAAGGACAAGACACACCATGTCTGGTGTTGCCACAGGGGCTATGGGAGCCCTGGCCTGCTCTCCTCACAGAAGTCCACGCATTCCACGTCCAGCAGCAGTGGGTAAGCACTGCCCAGACGCCGCCCTCCCCTTCCCCCCAACAGGGCACGGAGACCCTGGCATAAAAGGCCACCTCCTCGACCTCAGGAGCAGCGGCTCCAACCCCTGCCCATGTGGACAGCGGCTGTCTGGGTACCACCTATCAGCTGGTGGGCCAAGGATGCTGAGTTTGCGAGATCCTTCTACATTTCTGTTTCAAGAGCCCGCCTGTTCTTGGTCAACAGAGAGTATCTCAAACTAAGGAGAACAAGTCACACCTGACAGAAAAGCAGGAACAGGTGGCCTGTCTTCCCTCTTGGGCAATAATGCCATCACACAATGTCTAGGCCTGCCCCCTCCTGCCGCCCCCCAAGACAAGTCCACGTACCGGCCACGACGCGCTCCACGGCATAGTCCAGGTTGGACGTGTGTACAGCTGTGTGCCCCTCCCGTGCCGCGTGCAACGCAGCCTCATTACAGATGTTGGCAATGTCAGCGCCTATCAGCACAGGGGTGGGGGGTGTTAGTAGATGCAGTGGTACAGGGACGGGAGGGGAGCCACCCTGTCCCCCTCGAGCTGCCCCACAGCTGTGCAAGCAGCCTCTCTGGACCCTCTCTTTCCTTCCACCCACTGTTTCACACACACACACTGAGGAATGAGAAAGGTTCTTGACACCCATGAGGTTGTAGTTCAGGGTGTTAAAGGTCCAAAGGGAAGACACTTACATCATGATAACAGAGGTTTACACCATGATAACAGGGGTTTTTATTTATATCACCCTGTGAAATGAGAACCGTACAGAAAAATCTAGATTTGTGATAACATGGAGAAGGTGGCGGGGAGGGACACGGCCTCTCAGGGTTGCCTCTGGTGGGGAGCAGTGGGAGGGAGCAAGGCTGGGTCAGCCCTGGGGCACAGGACAGAACCTTGGGGAGGAGTCCCTCTACCTCTGCCTGCTGGGCGCACACCTCTCCCACCCCAGCTGTGCTGGCCAAGGAGCCCAGAGCACAGCTGGAGAGTTCCCGGGGAGGCCCGCCCCCGTTGACCCCAGACTAGGACCAGTGCCCCTACAGCCCTACCACTGAAGCCAGGTGTCAGCTCCGCCAGCCGCTGGGAGTAAAAGCTGCTGGCCCGTGTCAGCTTCAGGCTCTTCAGGTGCTGCTCAAAGATCTCCTTCCTTTCCTAAAGGACAGGGGGCAAAGGCCACAGGTCAAAGGCCATGGGACAAAGGCCACGGTGCTGGCTCCCCACCTGCTGATCAGGAGCCACTGGCTCAGCTTCTACTCTAAGAAACCAACTCAAGAGCTGCAGACGATACCTCCACGCGTGTCTCCACGGAAACACTAACCTGCCAGCCACCTGCTACGCTCACCCTCCAGACCCTTCCCCGCTCTTGCGGGGTCTCCTGCTCCCTCGGGAGCCATCAGGAAGGTGCGACACCCTCGGAGGTGGGCATCCAAGTTGAGGCCTGAGGCGGCAGGGCCAAGAGGTCCCAGGGCTCACAGCCGTCCACCCCGGCAGGGCCACTGTGCAGCTCACTCTCCAAAGCCACCAGCACATGGCTCTGCACCAGCGTGAGGCTCTGCAAAGGCTGTCCAAGAAACTCAGCCCAGACGTCTCATCATAAAGGTCAGTGAGAGTCAAAACCAGAAGGGCAGGGAGCCTGGATGAATTAGCCAGGTCATACTGACCTGCAGAGTGGGAAGGTCGATGAAAACGTGCCTGTCCAGTCGGCCTGGCCTCAGCAGAGCATTGTCCAAAATGTCAGCTCGGTTGGTGGCTGCCAGGACGATGACGTGGTCGGTGGTACCCATTCCTGGAGGGACAGACAGCGGCCGTGAAGGTGAGGACCCCAACTGGGCAGCTTCCCCACAGACCGCCAGGACAGCGGCACCACCAGAAAAAGTGAGTACCACCCAGTGTGCAGGAGGCACCAGTTTCACTGCCAGACAAGCCAAGTCTCACAGGGAAATGAGAGGCTTGCTGGAGGCCAGGGCCCTGGACAGACCGGACTCTACTCCCTGGGCCACCTGGGGACGGAGGGGCACCCCCACAGCTTGTCTCAGACTCCTGCCTGGGCTGCCCCTTAGGGCTCCCCAAATGCCTGCCCGCCATGGGCCGGGGCTATGAACACAGAACCATATTATGTAACAGTGAAAAGACACTGAAAAAAGCAGAAACAAAGGGTACAGGAGAAAACAGCAGCCATGCCAGGGGCTCGCGGAGGGCGCTCCCGCAGAACGGCCTGTCAGCAAGCCGCCACAGGGCTGGTTTAGGGACTCACACAGCGTGGACACATGACGAGGGGGCAACACCACAGACGTCCCCACGCTGAGCGCTGACTCCCGTGGAGGGCCCACGCTGCAGGTGCAGGCCGTGTGCTGCCCCCCAGCAGCTGGGCACGTGCCTCTCCGCTAGCACCACCATGGAAACCTCACTGTGCCAGCCCCTCACAACTACTCATCCATCTGTTCTCCAGAATTCTGTCATTTGCACAATCTCATATACATTGGATCAGATGATTTATAGCCTCTGAGCCTGGCCCTTCTCACTCGGCATAAATCCCGAGGTCCAGTCAGGCAGACAACATCCGGTGTCTGCACTGTGGCCGGGTAAGCACACACAGAGCTCAGCCAGGCACCCACTGGAGGTCGCACAGGCTCTTTCCAGAGTGTTCAGCTATTGCAAGGGAACACTGCAGCACCATGTTCTGTGGACACTGGATCAGCGTGCAGATCAGGCGTGCTCAGTTGGTTCAGAGCAGGCCCGAGAGGCTGCATGCTGTCCACCCCCACTGCAGGAGGTCAGGTTTGCTTCACGGACGCCTTTTCACAGCTGCTTCACTCACTTGAGGGCCTGGGTTCACACACGGGTCTGGGATCCAGTCTCCTCCTCCTCACCACGTCTGCTGTTGCCACTACCTTGATCAAAGACTGAGTGCACAGCTAAGTGACAAGGGACGCGAGTGTGAGGATGGAGTCACGACCCAGCCGCTAGGGAGCCAAGAACAGGCTCTGCCGAGGCACCGGCTGCGCTCGCGGGGAGGTGAAGGCTCAGCGCAGGAGGACGGTGCTTCAGCAAGACGTGCTGGAGCCGCCGGCATCCACACACACAGTGAGCCAGGACCAAGCGGCACGCCTCCTACAGATTCAGTCACCACGGGTCACAGACTAATGTTTTTCTACATTAGGCCGTGGGAGGGCTACCTGTGGCTCCTTTTGTTTGCTTTCTGTTTTCCTATTGAAGTGTATGTTATTTACAGTGTTCACGTACACAACACAGTGGCTCCGCTATGTTTGTGTATACGTACGTATTGATGTACATTCTCGCAGATTTTCCTCCATCACAGGTCATTACGAGGTACTGACTATAGGTCCTTGCTGGTTAGATGCTTGGACCTTTCCACGAACTTGGGCAGAATCAAGAACATGGGGGTGTGGACAGAAATGTCCACCATGGGGCACTGAGCTCGAAGGCCTCTCTATGCCCATCAGGCTGTGAGTGGGGTGGCAGGTGCCCGGCCTCCGCCTGTGTGGTGGGCTTCCTCCAGCGCTGGCTTCCCACGGCCAGCACCCACTCCTCCCCGAGGGGTGACAAAGGCTCCTCAGTTGCCCCTGCAGGCGGAAGAGGCTCAGCTGTCTCTGGGCACAAAGGCCCCTTCGCAGCAGCCCAGCCTTGCCAGGGCTTCTGGGGGGTGTCTGGGGAGGGAGCCGGGGCTCCCACGGCTGCAGCAGAGCTGGCAGAAGTCACCCCGCTCCGAGCAGCACAGAGGAGCAGAGAAGGCGCCAGCTGGGAATGCTTCCTGGGGGTGCACGACACCTGGAGGGCTGGTCTCTGGCTTCAAGTGCCAACAACAACAGGAGCAGGGGTGGGGGGATTGTTGCACTAGGGCCACAAGGGAGCACCCCCGTCACCCACACAAGGTCACGACTAGGCTCAAGGCTGTGCTTTAGCCTGACGACATGTCAGGAAACCCCTGCTCCGAGAGGAGAGGGGCGGGAGTGGGGCACCCCACCATGTCCCTGCACAGCCCCCACGACAGTGACTTCAAGATGCTCTGCCCGTGTCCCACAGGAGCACCACGTTGCCCATCTTTCTAAAGAGCGCCAGAGGTCACAGTCCTGTCTGCACTTCTGACAGCAGACTCATCACATCCTATGATGGGATATCTGGGGAGCAGGAGTCTAACTTGCATACGAATAGACGGCACATTCAGGATCCAGCCGCTCACAGCCCAGCACACAGGGAGGGGCTAGTCAGAGCCGAGGGTGACGCGGGAGGCAGACCCCACTGGGGACCCCATCTCCAAGGAGCGTCTCATACAGCCACGTGTCAGGTCCACAGCTCTTGGGCACGTCCTCCCCAGGAAGATGGCTCCTCAGACCTTGACCACAGGGCAGAGACCCTGAGCCGTTCTGACTGACACACCCAGATGCAGAGAGGGGCACGGGTCCGCAGGGGCAACCTCAGACGCAAACGGTCCTCAGGCCCTGACGAGGCTGCCCTTTCCTCGGCCTTGTGAGAAATGACTTTCATTTTGAACCTGCGGGGCTTTCACATGATGAAACACTCCCATGCCATCAGTCCCTGACCTGCCCAGCTGCAGGCCCGAGTCCCGGCACCAGGGTCAGGGGGCGTGGGCGCCAAGGCCAGCTGCACGGCTCTTGCCAACACCCGGGCCGGACCCCACTCTGAGGACGTCCTTTCCCAGGCTTGGCCTGGAGGAAGTGTCACAGCCACAAGGGCAAAGAGGGGGAGTCAGGCCCAGGCTGGAGAAGACTAAGGAGACAAGACACTTGGGCAACATAAGCCTGCCCTGGGCCCTGTAGAAAGGCACATCTGCCTGACGCCCATGTCACGCCTCTTCCATGTCGGCCCTCAGGCTGCGGGGGGTAGGGGGGAAGGACACTTATAGGAGTTCTGACTGCTTCTGCAGTGTTTTTCAAGTCTGAGACTCTAAACGTAAGAGGCCAAAAAAGTTTCACCTTTAGCCATATACAACCAAAGTCCATTGCCCCACACACTGGTCACCAGATCCACCATCCCAAACACTAAGAACACTTTAAAGAGGAAAATAAATACACCAATAAATGGTTCTCTTAGGACCAAAACTACTTTAAGAAAAAAGCATCTTTCTCATCTACAAGACCTAGAACAGAACTAGAATTCTGATTAAAGAAAACTTACAGATGGGTCCTGCACAGCTGGGGCATGGGGAGGGGAGACTGTGGAGCTAATGTTTAATGGGGACAGTTTGTGTTTGGGAAGGTAAGAAAGTTCTGGAGATGGATTGTAGTGATGGTTATACAACACTGGGAACGTACTTACAGCTGTTAAACTCTGCACTTAAAAATGGTTAAAATGGCTTACTTTTGTGGTTTGTATATTTTACTATAAACACCACAAACACATAATGTCTACACATACACCCCGCAAAGAGGATCTTACAGGAGTAGCTCAAAAGAACTCTATTAAAGAACTGTGTGGCAGCCAGTTCCAGAGGTCATCTCAAGGACAGCTGACACAGCATCCCTGGCAGTGTACCTGAGGCACCCTCTGTGCCCACGCTGGGCAGAGACTCTTGTCAGCATGACCACTGGCCCCCTCTGAGACTGACGACCACTATCATGACCTGACCCCACATGATAGTCCCAGCTTTTCTTCCTTGTTTCACTACTGCTCTGACTTTGGGAAATTGAAAGCTATGTTTCTGGTTACCTCCTGCTGGAGAAGAGTTCCTGGTGCTGACAACCCCTCACTGTCCACGATCATCCCTGCCGATCCCGGCCCCATGGTGCTCACCGTCCATCTCCACCAGCAGCTGGTTGAGCGTCTGCTCCTCCTCTGTGTTGGAGAAACCGGACACGGCGGTGGAACGCTTCTTGCCCACGGCGTCGATCTCGTCGATGTACACGATGCAGGGGGCCCGGGCCCGGGCTTCCTTGAAGAGGCTCCGCACACGGGCAGCACCGAGGCCTGAGGACACAGAGGACGGGGAAGTGGGCAGGTCATGGGCACGAGCCCTGCTCTCAGGGAAAGCCCAGTAGGTGGCCTCTGGTGCACATGGGCTGGCCCATTCCCTCCTGGACTCCCCAGGACATCAGCAGCTGCTCCTTCCATGCCTGTGACTCCCAGACACAGGTCTCATGTTTCCACCTTCACCCCCACAGCCCCCGACATGCAGCCAGGTGGGCCCACCTCCAATGACCTCCACGAACTCTGGGCCAGCCATCGCCAGGAAGGGCACCTGGGCCTCCGTGGCCACTGCTTTGGCCAGCAGCGTCTTCCCGCAGCCAGGGGGGCCAAGCAGCAGTGCGCCCTTCGGGACCTTGGCGCCAAGCTGAAGGAAGCGCTCCGGGCTCTAGGAGAGCAGCAGAATGAAGGCTGATCTCTGGGCTCCAGAGAACGATCCAGACACAACCCTCGGAAGGCTTGGGTCCTGAACTGGTCCCGTCCACACGGCTCAGGGAGAACAGAGTGCTCCGCCGTGACAGGTGACGGGCCGCGCAGGGCACCATCGGTCTGGGCTGAGCAGGGGATGCACCAGGAGCGCAGCATCAGGCTGGGCAGTCCCCCCACCCACCATGCCCTGCGTGCTCACCTTCAGATAATCCACGAACTCCTTGACCTCCAGTTTGGCCTCATGCATTCCTGCCACATCTTTGAAGCTGACTCCTTTCCCCATCTTGCCATCCACAATCGTGAAACGAGCCATTTTCAGCTGATTCTGGGCAGAAAGATAGAGGGCAGAGCCCTATGCAGCCCAGTGGGGCAGGGCGGAGGAGCCTGGGGGCCGGTTCACCTGCACGTCCTCCCACCCCTCCACTCGCTCAGACGGCAGGGAAGGGCACAGTCCAGACACATGAAGGCGGTGACAGTTAGAGGCTGCCTGGCACTGAGCAATCTGCCCTAAAGGAAAATGCTGCTCACGTTAACCAGGTGATTTAACAGAGTCTGTGTGGGAGTGTTCTTATTTCTCTATGTGACTTTCCCCATTAGTCTCTGACTCCTCTTACTGATTTATATAAAAGTTACCTAAAGACACTCAATTCTGGAAGTGTTGGTAAAAATGTCATCTCGTCAATTTTTGGCAAGCAATCTGGCTGGACAGATAAGCTCTCAGTGAGCAGCTCACCTCAGCCAGAATCTCCTTCAGCTCTCAAAAGAGGCAGAGTGTGGAATCCGTCACAGCATTATTTAAGTACAACAAAAAAACAGTCCAGAATGTGCAAGAATTATCACACTGTTTGAGCCAGGTATACTGCACCCCAGGAGACACCACGCTGCCCAGTGTGGATGCAAGTCCAGAGCTCCCAAGGGCCCATTCAGGGGGAGACAGGGGCACTCTATCCCCACCACCCCGGTTCCCAGGAGGGCCTCCTCTGTGGCCCTTTGCTGATGAGCCAGGTATGACTTGACAGGGAGGGCAAGTGCGCACGGCACTGAACACCACTGGACAGGAGAATACTTGGGGAGTGTATTCAGGTTTTTCTTTTGAAGACAACCTTCAAAGATGTCTCAGCTAGTACATGAAACCCCCAAAAGTCAAGCCCGGCTAAGAGGGAAGTGCAGAGCACACTGTAGTATGTACCCCCTTGGGTTCAGCCCCTCCCACATCACGAAAGGGGCCTTGGCTAGAGCTGGGGAGCCAAGCCCCCATGTCAGTCAAACAGGAGGAAAGAGGAGCTGCCAGACGACATTCAGATCAGCCTTTGACAGGCTAGCGTCCACCGCGCACCCATCCTGCCGTTTACGGGAGAGGGTTCAGCCCACAGACAAAATCCCAATGGCACAAGTTCAGGGGAACAATCTGCACAACTTACAAAGGCACTGAATCCGCCTTCCCGTCCTGTCATCCCAGCCAGACGGAAAACATACCACAGGATGGCCAGGCCCACGGCTGTCATCCCCAGGGCGTAGAGAGCACTGGCGGGAGAGACAGGCGGGCAGAGGCTCAGGCACGGCTCTGGGCAGCCCCCAGACACGCCTCACCCAGGCTGGGCCCAGACCTCCCAGAAGGAAAAGGACTCCCTCGCTCTGAGACCAACCTGTGGAGCCAGCACTGAAAATGCATCTCCTCGTCCAGTTCTCACCACCTCCCTTCCTTCACAGGTTGCCCAGGTATGGGTACCGCGGTGCTGAGCAGGCAGCACCAACCAGGCATGAAGCCAGAACCACCCACTGTTCAGAGCTGGACAGCTCACGCCCACCAAGAGCAGCTCTTCACCGTCCATGCATTTTGCTTTCAAAAGTAGGCCATCACTTTGGGTCACTAAGCAAAATCAGCCTAACCGTACAAAGAGCAAACCTTGGAGCCTCACCCCCAGATGAAGAGGGGTGGGCCTCCACCATCTAGAACAAGCAGAGGTGCTGCCTGGGGGAGCTGCCCCCTGAGGAGCTGGAGCTGTGACAGACACATGGCACTTCACAGATGCTGCCACTCCCCATGAGGGGACATGGCCCTAGTATGCACACCACGGTCCCAGCACCCAGCTACACGCCCAGGCCCACCAAGTAACTGGCTCCCCCTCAGGAGGGTGCAGATCCTGCCACCCGTAGGCCCTGCACGGAACCAACAGGTTCCCAGGGACATCTGCTTCTCCCTTCCCCGCCCCACTTTCCTGTTTGCAGATGGCAGCAAACCCACCCTGCGCCAAACAAGAAGCACCACAGATTACTGGAGCAGTGACCAAGGAACTCCAGGCTTCCCGCCCCACACCAGCCACTCCCAGGCCTGCCTCCACCAGGGGCTCAGTTCACTGTGGGCACAGTCAGTGCGAGACTCTGTTTGGACTTTTTGTCTCTCACGTCACAAAGTGAAGCCTGGTTTAATTCAGAGGCCCCCAGAAAGGACCAACCTACTTTCCAAAGAATCCCGTCCGCTTGTAGGAAACTGGAATCCTGTCCTTGCCTTCAATATTCAGCTCATCCTCAGCTGCTCGAAGCTTCTCTTCAAATTTGTCGATGTTTGCCACCTGCATTCGGTACATCAATGCCAGCCGCTGGGGGCAGAGAGCAGAGGCATGTGAAAGTGACAAACAGGCCAGACAGCTGACCCCGAGGAGAGAACAGAGCCCCCGCCACACTGTGGACAGCTACAGGGCTTCAGAAGCAGATGCCTGCTGCTCAGCAACCTCCTCCACATCCAGAAAGCTTTTGTTTTCTCAAACACAATTACAATGAAATGTTCACTAACAGAAGGTTTTGAGAAAATGCAGGGCAGCACATGCAACTGAAACTCAGCACCGGGCTGGCACTCCACTGGAGGGCAAGGCAGACCCTGGCAAGGAGCCTGAAGTGTGGGATCCAGACCCACAGTCACCCTCCAAAAGTTCACTGTTTGCCCGTCAGCTGGACCTGACAGTCAACCGAGGCGGCTCCTCGGTCCTCAGGGAGACAAGAGGCTAAGGAAGTGGGAGTGGGTGGCACTTCCGGGAGGCTAACAGGAAGATCTCATCACTGCCACCCTGGCCCACAACAGTCATCTTTCCAGGAGCCACGCTTTCCAGAGGAAACTGTCCACTCTGACTCTAAGCTCTCTAGTGTGAAGGTCTCATCACTGCCACCCCAGCCCACATCAATCATCTTTCCAGAAGCCATGCTTTCCAGAGGAAACTGTCCTCTCTGATTCTAAGATCTCTTAGAACTTAAACCGAGCAACCCAGATCTCCCTCTGCTCTGAAGTCTCTTCAAAGTCTAGTGGGATGACCATCATTATGAGTGGTCAGGCTCCACTTCAGAGGTTAAAAGGCCAGGTCCTCACAGCAGAGTCCACCCAGCCAGGTTCCAGCACTGTCACAGGTACCTCTCCACTCCCTGACGCCAGATTCCCTACTGGGGTGAAGCCCGGGGACCTTTCTGCCTCTCCCCTGCCCGCACAGCAGAGGGCCACCTGTGGCGGGGAGGAGCAGGGTCCCTCTCCTCTGCCCCTTTTCTTTCCTGCTCCTTCCAAGGGCCAGTCCTTCCCAACCTGTCTCTGCAACCTGTTCCAGCCTGAGGGTTTACCACTTGGACAGCCCCGCCACCTCCCTCCTGCTGCTCACATGCCATGTGGACCCTAGACGTCACTGCGACCCTCCCGGCTTTTCCCGAGGACCACACGGCCTTGCCCCCTTCTCAAAGCCTCCAGGCTCCTCCTTAAATCAAGACACTCACGGCTCGCTCTAAGCAACCCCCGCTGGCGCGGCACTCACAGGCCGCCCGAACACCACGGCACCGGGGTGCAGGTACACCTCCACCACGTCGCTCTCGGGCACCACTTGCACCCGCTGCACCTCGCCCTTGGCCAGCATCTCGTGCACGAAGTCATTCCAGGAGATGTTGCCCCCGCTGGAGCCCAGCGCATTGAGCAGGCTCATGATCACTGCGATGACGAACAGGGTGCGCAGCCGCTCTCGGTACATCTGGTCCTCGCGCTCCCGGCGCCTGCGCTCCTCTGCCAGGTGGGGAGCAGGCGTGAGAGGAGGGCGGAGCTCCATGCCCGGCCCCACGCCCCACCCCCGCGGCCCTCCCCACCCCACCCTACACCCGCAGGAGGGCTCTGCACCCTGTGTCATCCCGCTGCACTTAGCTGCTCAGTCTACACTTGGCCAATATTACAACAAAGTGACCAATTACAAGCTGTTCAAGGTCACTAACATTCCTGTTTACCGAAGTGCCATCTGCTTAGATAACATGAAACCAACATGAAGTAAAAAACCTCCTCAGAGTACTTCCCTGGCAGTCCTGTGGCTAAGACTGCCCCCCCAATGCAGGGGGTGCAGGTTCCATCCCACAGGTCCCTGGGGGAAGCCCCCCCTCCGCCCCCAAAATTAGACCGATATACCTTCATCATCCTCAGGGCTCCTCCCCTTGGCTTTATCATTGTCCTTGGTCTTCTGCTTCCTCCTCGAAGTGTTAAAATAGTAAGTGCCTCCTACAAGAAATGGGGAAAGTGCTTAACAGCAACCAGACCTGCAATTACAGGGAGACATTCAGGACAAAGGGCTTCCCTGGTGGCTCAGACGGTAAATAATCTGCTTGCAATGCAGGAGACCTGGGTTCAATCCCTGGGTTAGAAAGATCCTCTGGAGAAGGGAATGAGAGCGAAAGTGTTCAGCCACTCAGTCACGTCCAACTCTTTGTGACCCCATGGACTTAACTTTCCCGCATGGAGCCCGTCATGCTCTTCTGTCCATGGGATTTCCAGGCAAGAATACTGGAGTGGGTTGTCATTCCCTTCTCCAGGGGATCTTCCCGACCCAGGGATCATACCTGGGTCTCCTGCATTGCAGGCAGAACTCTTTACCATGTGAGCCACAATGGAGAGCAGAAAGGATTGGGAACCCACTGCAGTATTCTTGACTGGGCAATTCCATGGACAGAGGAGCCTAGCGAGCTACAGTCCATGGGGTTGCAAAGAGCTGGACATGACTAAGCACTAACACACACACTCAGGAGAAGAGGACACTTCCAGACAACCAACAAAACATAAACTATCGAGAATCTACCTGCACAGGATTTAGAAATCTGGATGATCGTTCTTGGTACAATATTTATCATCTCACTGTAGATGATAAACCACTTCAACTGAAGGTTAAGTGTTTTTATAATTTAACATAGCCAACGTGATGGAATAAAAGTTATGAACATAAACTTGAGAAAGTGTCATGGGTCTGCGGGAGAACCACTCTTCCCACACGCACAATTGTCTTCAGTGAATTAAACAAATGAGCAGCACAAGCGCCTGTGGCACAGCAGCACCCACTCCACACACTGAGGCTCTCACTTGTCCACATCAGTGCTTAAAATGGGGGAGAGCGCCTCAGAAAGTCACTGGGCTGCACCTTCCTTCACAGATACTAACAAAATCACAAATAAAACCGCCTCTGTGTCCACCAGACACTGGGCTGTTGGAGGGTGAGGCCTGTGCTGCTGGGGGCACATGTGGGCTGCTGGGACTGGGTAGGCACAAGGCTGCTTGTCTACAGCAGTGGAAGATTCTACTGTTTTCCTGTTCCAAATGAATAAAGCGGGGCGTAAAAGCATAGGTGTCAACCCTTACGGGCCTTCGACCTAAGATAAAGGAGACAGCAGGGGACTTCTGTGGTCCAGTGGTTAAGATTCCCCCTTTCAGTGCAAGGGCGCAGGTTTCATCCCTAGTCTGGAAACTAAGCTCCCACACGCTACAGGGTACAGCCAAAAGGTTTTAGAAAGAGAGCGAGAGAGACAGCAGGATATCACAAGATGTCATGAAACGGTGCAACTCTAGTGTAAAATGAAGTTATGTTTACTTAATTTCTGCACATAAACCACACAGTTTGTAACTTCTTACCATTGCTGGAGCTCACTACAGAACATGAAAATGTTAGCTGCTCAGTCACGTCTGACTCTTTGTGACCCCATGACTGGAGCCCGCCAGGCTCCTCTGCCGATAGAATCTCCAGGCAAGAATGCTGGAGTGGGTAGCCATTCCCTTCTTCAGGGATATTCCCAACCTAGGGATCGAACCCATATTCTCTTGCATTGCAGGCAGATTCTTTACTATCTGAGCCACCAGGGAACGTGGAAAACCTCTGTCAAGCAGCCCTTACTAAGCTTGTAGCTCCTTAGTAAGCATTACTGGAGCTGGAGAAACCTCTGTCAAGCAGCCCTTACTAAGCTTGCAGCTCCTTAGTAAGCATTACTGGAGCTGGCTACAGAACATGAGAAACCTTTGACAAGCAGCCCAATCATGGCCAGAATTTTTTAAAAAGAAGAGACAACTCAAAATAAGCAAAAATGGCCTGTTCTGACCTTGGACAAATTTCCTTCTCAAAAACTTCACTTCAGAGCATCTGAGGGCTCACACTGGGTAGCAGCTAAAGGGCCTCTTAGTGATTTCGTTTTTTCTGACAATGTCAAACAAGCAGTCCTCTGAATTTATTCACAAATGCCACACGTTCTGCCTGTCACTTCTGTCTTTTCAAAGATACAAACCTAGAAGTTTCCAGAGTCTGACTGGATTCTGTACAATGTGCTGTTTCACCAACAATCTGCTGATTCCTTCAAAGGTAGGGGTTAGCAGTCGCAACTGGAAACTCTGAAGAGAAAAGAAGGTCACAGAGCCTCAATTACACGGACGCCACAGCACAGCTGGCAGTGCAAACTCACCCCTGATACAAAATTTTTCCTAAAAGCGCCAAGATTCATTTATGTAATATTTACACTGCGCTGAAATATGAACCAACAATCTGACCATTATTTCAAAGTTTTACCATAACATCAAAAGAAAAAAAAAGTTCCAAATGTCAACAGCAAGAAAGCAAGTCAAAGAAACGCTGAAATGGAGGTGCGGAACACTGGCTGCTATTCTGTGCCCCAGGACTCCTGCAGGACACAAGCAGCAAAGGCTTCACTGGCTGTCCAGAACTTTTGCTCCCAACATCTCCAGACAACCGTTCCTTGTGGAACATTCCCATGAAGTCCAGTTTCCCACTTGAGTGTATTTTATGTTATGGTCAATGGTCCAACCTAATTTTTTCTATCTCAGTGGTAGCAATTTCTCCATTTTTATTGACTTATTTTAAGGGCTTCCCTGGTGGCTCAGATGGCAAAGAGTCTGGCCACAATTCAGGAGACCAGGGTTTGATTGCTGGCTCAGGAAGATTTCCAGGAGAAGGGAATGGCTACCCATTCCAGTATTCTTGCCTAGAGAATTCCAGGGGCAGAGGAGTCTAGCGGACCATAGTCCATGAGGTCTCAAAGACTGGGACATGACTGAGTGACTAACACACTTAATATACATACATTTAAGTTCTTTCCCTTAGTTCATCCTGGTCGGCTGCTATTATGAAGAAAAGTAACTCCTTACCAAAGGAGTATGCTACATCTAATTTCCTTTTAGCAGCAGGTTAAAAATTCCTAGTACATACAATTATTATCCAGTTTAATTAATACTACTATACTTGGTTCAGTGATGGCCAGGAGGCATATAAGGGAGAACCAGAGAGAGGCAGACTGGGCACTATAAACGTGGAACAGTGTGTCAGGCACAGCACACACAAAAGTCATTCTTCAAAGTCAACCCTAAACGCTGTTTGTTTAAACCAGATTATGTTATTACTGTTCTAGTTGTTAGTGAGATAATCTGTTATGTATCCACCAAGTATGTGTGAATTGCCTACTTCAGTCCTTATTTTCACAGAATAATCAAGTCTGACTAAAATTAATGAATTATGATTTTCCTTCTCAATAGAACTTAAAACAAAAACAAGTGTAATCTATCCTTTCAGTTCAGTTCAGTCGCTCAGTCGTGTCCGACTCTTTGCCACACCATGGACTGCAGCACGCCAGGCCTCCCTGTCCATCACCAACTCCCAAAGTTTACTCAAACTCATGTCCACTGAGTCAGTGATGCCAGCCAACCATGTCATTCTCTGTCATCCCCTTCTCCTCCTGCCTGCAGTCTTGCCCAGCATCAGGGTCTTTTCCAATGAGTCAGTTCTTTGTATCAGGTGGCCCAAGTATTGGAGTTCAGCTTCAGCATCAGTCCTTCCAATGAATATCAGGACTGATTCCTTTTAGGATGGACTGGTTGGATCCCCTTGCAGTCCAAGGGACTCTCAAGAGTCTTCTCCAACACCACAGTTCAAAAGCATCAATTCTTCCACACTCAGCTTTCTTTATAATCCAACTCTCACATCCAAACATCACTACTGGAAAAACCATACCCTTGATTAGCTGGACCTTCGTTGGCAAAGTAATGTCTCTGCTTTTCAAAATGTTGTCTAGGTTGGTCATAACTTTTCTTCCAAAGAGTAAGCGTCTTTTAATTTCATGGCTGCAGTCATCATCTGCAGTGATTTTGGAGCCCCCCCCCCAAAATAAAATCTGCCACTGTTTCCCCATCTATTGCCATGAAGTGATGGAACCGGATGCCATGATCTATAGTTGTCCTCAGACTCAGAAAGGGTGTAGAATAGGATTATGATATGAAATTGGTTCTCAACTTATGGTAAAATACAATAATACATTACAACCTGAAATGCGAGGGTGGGGTCCTAAGAGAGGGCTAAAAAAATCAGTGAAAAAAGCACTTAGGGTCTGTTTCCAGAGTGAAATGTTAACATTAACAGGGCCTGGAACACAGCCTTCACACAGAGGGTCAATGAATTTGTGTCCATAACATGTCAAGCTACACGATAAGAGTAAAATACAGTTACAGTGCTCACATGAAAAACCGCTCAGAGCAATTGGAAGGCACTAGAATTCATCCTGGAGTGATCTGATCTATATGACTGCAAATAATCCTCTGCTAGATATCAGTGAAACTCTTAGTCGATTCAATTTCAAAACACCAAGAGGACGGGCAAAAAATATCAATGTACGAAACAAGTGCTGTTGTTTAGTCGCTAAATCCTTGTGACTCTTTTGCGACCCCATGCGACCCCGTCAGGCTCTTCTGTCCATAGGATTTCCCAGGCAAGAATACTACAGTGGGTTGCCAGTTCCTTCTCCAGAGATCTTACCCACCCAGGGTACCATCCTGCATTGGCAGGCTGGTTCTTTACCACTGAGCCACCAGGGAAGAACGAAACAAGTGCTAGAAAAGTCCAACTGTGCGGCCTCGCCCCCGGTTTCTCCCTTGGGCTGCCCGCCGGCCTCACCGCCCGCCTCTCCTCCGGGTTGCAGGTAGGAGCTGCCTCTCGGAAGACGAAGCCGAAGCGGCGGAGAGCATCTTCCACATTACCATTCCAAACGCCGCTGCCGGAGGCCCGTACATTACCTGCAGGGCTCGGCCACCAGGCCCGTCGAGGCCCATCGGAGGCCTGTGGACGACATACGGCCACCTCCACTTGGCCCCGGAGGAGCAGCCTGGGTTCCAGCCCGAGTAGGGGCACCGCAGCCTCCCCGGCCCCGGTCCCGGCCCCGGGCGGAGAGCGCGCAGCAGCAGCCACGCGGCCGCCATGTTGACCCGGAAGCCGCGCCTGCGCTATTGGGGAGGGAGGCGGGGGGCGGGGTGGGGGTGGGGTGTCTCCGCGGGGCGCCTGCGCGGTCGGGCCTCTTCCAGTCAGGCCTGTCAAGCCTTGCTACTCCGTGATCGGGTTCCGTGACCCAGCGATCCGCTGCAACTCTAATCCGACTGGGATTCTTTGGCGGGTTTGAACTGCCACTTTGTACTGCGAGTACAAGCGCTGCGAGTAGAACTGCAGCCTGGCGGGCCGCGAGTGGGGGCATCAGACGCCGCTCCAGGTCGCGGCTCCCGGGAGGACTTGGCCCAGCGGGTCCAGGGGCTGCGGAGGGAGCCCGGGAGCCGGAAGGGAGCGGACGTGCGTAGATGGTGGGGCCCGCCTGAGGCCCTGACCCCGACTTCGGGCCCGAACCCTGACCCCCGACTCCAGCCTCAGATCCAGACTCTGAGTCCGACTGCCACCTAGACCCGGGCCCCTGACCCCTACCCTGCCGCAGTCTTGGCGCGAGGAGAATGCTGCGGAGGGGGGAGTTTCGCTCTCCCGGGCTCTAGCTGCAGAGCCTGCCCCGCTGGTGCCCCAAGGGCCCTGTGTACCGAGAAGAAAAGGAAAGGGCTTAGGGTAAGAGCAAGGACTTCAGGGTAGCTGAGCCAGCTCCCGGGCGCGAGCGGCCGGCAGTCTTGCCTACAAATGCTTAATTTTGAAGAGGTAACCGTCGCCTCCACTATTCTTTTCTTCTGAAGACAGGCCGACTCCCTCTAGAAGTCATGCCTAGCTCTGGAGACCAGGATCATGGCCTAGGAGACTGTAGTCCGCTCACTCCATTCCTTGGAGAAGGGGAGGAGTCTGTGGTTTTATCCCTGGGATTGCGGACCCCAGGCTCCCTTAGGTCTGGTGCTGGAGTGCTTAGAGTACTTAGCCCTGAGACTGCTGACTGTACGGTGACTTAAGTTTGTTTCTGTGTTTTTCTGTATTCCCCAAATTCCTAAGGTCATTAGGCAATAACCGTTCTTACTGAGTGCTAGCTGGGGCTTGGCTCTGTAGCAGGCATTCTTTTAATCCTCACAAATGTGAGAAGTAGATACTTTTACATCTGTTTTACAGATAAGGAAACAGACTCGGCACTTTAAAGTGACTTCTCCGAGGTCACAGCTAAGAACTGATGCACAGAGTTTCAGAGCTGGTCTGACTGGTTTCAGGGCCTATGCTCTCCACCCTATGGCTTTGTGTGTTACAGCAGTAACATGTATGATGTAAAAGTCCTGAAGCTCAGAAGGTTTAGGGACATTGTTTTAAATGCAGAGTCTTGATTATTGGTCCTCGGCTCCAGCAGCCAGGTTCTTGTGTGTGGCGAGGGGCTGACCCTGACCTGCACATCTGGACTGCTTCCCTTTCTCACTTTCTCTTTTCACAGTCCATCCATCCTCCCTGGTTTCCTCCTTCACTGTTTTTCTTTCTCTGGTTAAATTGTCCCACCCACATTCTGCCGTCCACTCCCCCTAGACTAGTCCCGTGACCATGATCATGACCAGGCTTCCGAGAGTGGTTTCTTGCACCCTTGCACCCTATTGAAGCTTATGCAATGCTGCCCTGACAGGAAGTGACCCAGCCCCACCCTACCCCGGTTCCCTCCTCACCCAGACCAGAGAATGCGTGACTCAGAGCCTCTAACAAATTTGAACGTGTTTGGGGATAGTGTAAGATGCAGTCTCATTAACATTGCTTGAAATAAAAAGCGTTATTGGAATCTAAGCTCTTTTCAGGAGATTCATCTGAAAGCAGTGCAGGGTGATGGCAGGAGTTGAGCTCTGGAGAAAGCGTGCTGGCTTTTGCCCTTCTGAGCCTCAATTTTCTCATCAGTAAAATGGAGATAAAATTATCTGCAGAGCCAGGCTGATATTGGGTGTCCCTCAAGTTTGTTGTAAAGATAAAATGCAACTGAAGTGAAAGCACCCAGGATGTCATGGGAAATGAGTTGCTGGGAAATATTAATTCACTCGTCTAAACACATTTACTGAATAACTGTGCTTTGTGAGCTGGCTGTGACCCAGCCTCAGGTAGGAGGTGGACCTTGACTCTGAACCCTGTCCTGCTCAGTCCCACCTCTGCAGTGGCCTTGGGGACGGGTGTTTAGTTAGAGGACTCAGATGCCCTGTGGCCTGGACTCTGGAAGAGAGGGGGGTGGGGGTGGGGGTGGCTTCAGCTGATCTGGCTCCTCCCAGGCCCCACTCCAGAGTCACCGCCTTCATTTTCCTGAGCCCTTCCTGTTCTTCACCTGCTCTCTCTGTTCTTTCTGTACCTTGTGACTTCTGTTTACTCATTTCGACTTCCTCAGCCCTCTGAACCCTGTGCACATCAGGACCTTTGGGCTCAGCTCCCTTTAATTGTGTGAGAGGTGATCTCATGGTGAGCTGGCTCTGACCAGGGCATGTCGAGGTTGCTGTATCACCTCCCAGACACCCCACACAAAGCAGGGCCTGGCGGGGGGGTGGGAGGTGGGGGGTTGGGGAGTAGGGGTGGCAGGAAGGGCAAGGGAGCAGGCAGGGCACTCCACCTCCCCGTGCTTGCTGGATTCCTGGGGCTTCGGGCAAGCTCTCAGGGGATGTCGCTCTGTTGCCTTGTCTGTAAAATAGAGATAATAGTTTTGCAGTCTGGGGACAGAAGTTGATCTTTGGGGCCATTTTTGGCATTAATATCTAACTTTGTTATTAATATCAGAGCAAATAATTATTTGCTTCTTCCTAATTTAGGCAGCTTGGCAGCAGCTGAAGCAAAGTGCTAAACTTTTAAAAAAAAAATCACAGGTCTGACAGGGATCTACTGTATAGCACAGGGAACTCTGCTTAGTATCTTATAATAACTTATAATGGAAAAGAATCTGGAAAAAATGCATATATCTATGTATGTATGGCTGAATCAGTTTGCTCTACACTTGCAACTAATACATTATAAATCAACTACATTTCAATCAAAGTTTTTAGAAAAAGGCCTAGTTGATTCCACACTTGGCCTGACCTTGGAGCCCATAGGCTGTCACACAAGGTCATGGCTGTACCTGTGCCCACGGTGGCAAGCTTCTGGCTGAGGCCGTCTTGCTGCTTTGAATGACTTGGGCTACACCTGAGTTTTTGGCTAATGTTAGGATGTCATTTACAAAATAGACTCCCCTGTGGAATGATTGAATAAAATTGTCATCTCTCTGAACTTTGGTAAATTTTGGTTCTGAACTTAACATCTTTCTTAGGAAACAATTCTTTCTCGTATGGCTCATTATTGTGTTTTATATATCACATGTACAACAAGATTTTGTAATGTTCGATTTGTTCTTGAAAGGGGAAAAGTCCTTGGGACTTCCCTGGTGGTCCAGTGGCTAAAACTCCATTCTTCCCATACAGGGGGCCTGGGTTTGATCCAAGATCCTAGATCCTGATGAAACTAAAAGTTGGCATCTGCAACTAAAGATTCTGCATGATGCAACTACAAAAAAAAAAAAAGGATTCCACATGTCACAACAAAGATCAAACAACCTGCATGCCACTGCAAGTAAGACCTGGAGCAGCCAAATAAATATTTATTGAAAGAAAGGGGAAGACTCCATTATTACCAGCAGAAAACCTGTCCAGGAGTTTGCACATGACTAGGTAGCTACGTGTCCCCCAGTGGTTCTCAGTATGTGTATGTAGGAGGGCCTGGAAAGGGCAAGTCTGTGTCACTTCTCAGAGATCAACAGCACATGCCAAATTCATTAAAGTAACCACTTGCTCTGTTGATTGTATTAGATGCCTATTGCTATATAACAGATTACCCTAAACTCAGCAAGTTAGAGCAACCAGTATTCAAGGCCTCACCACTCCTCAGTGTTTGGCTGGCTCTGGCTCAGCCGTCTCACCAAGATGCAGTGCACATCACACCCAGGGAAGCAGTCATTTGAAGCTTGCCAAGCTGCCAAGGGGATGCCCTTGCCTGGCTCCTGGCTGGCCGGTGGCAGCTGCTCCTCACCATGTGACTCTCCATGGGCTTCTCAGGTGACGTGGTGCCATGTGGCCCGGTCATCCCAAGTGTGTGAAGTCCAGGGGGCAAGGGTCACCAAGGGCCAGCTTGGAGGCGCTGCCTGCAGTAATGACTGGAGATGCCTGCTGTTCATACCTGCTTGCAAAGCCTGACCGCTGGGTTCCTCACTGCCCCATTGGTGGCCCTAGCCCTTTGTCACACTAGTCACCACACGGGTTAGTTCATGGACATTCCCCAAGTCCTTCCTTAGGACTCGTAACGTTTTTTTTCGGCTGAGACACATGGCTTGTGGGATCTTAGTTCCCTGATCAGGGACTGAACTGGTGTCCTAGCAGTGAAAGTGCTGAGTTCTAACCACTGGCAAGTCCCAGGACTTGTATGTGAAGATGAGGAGCAGCCCGCCTTTGGGTTATGGAGGAGACGTGTGTGTTGACAGGGCTGCCAGCACTCTCCCGGCTGTGGTTGGAGTGGGCATTCCCTTGTTACGAGCCAATCCTTTTCCTACAGTGTGAGTTTGCAGTGGATTTTCCATCTGTCCAAGTTGGGGTTTGTCTGTCCAGTCCTTTAGCCACTGGGGAGACACAGCCGGACAAGTGAGGTTCACCTCTGTGCCCTGGCGCCATTGCAAAGCACTGTCTGTGTCCAGTTACCAGGAGAGAGGGACCTTGTTTAGATGTGCAGTTTATAGCCTGTATCTGAAAGTCACTGGCTTGATATCCCTCTGGTCCCGTGGATTACTTGTTAAGGAGATGATGAAACAGTGGAAGACAGAAGGCTTCGCTGCTCTGGGTTTGGTCTCCCAGGAGCTCCTGTTAGACATGCCCTGCAGCCAACAGATTTCTCTGGGATCCTGTAGCCACTGGTCAGATTGTGTGCTCATAACACCCAGCTAGCAGTTCCCTTGACCCCTCCATTTCATCTGCTGCACAGAGCACACCATCTCCCTGAAGGAGAATGGTCCTAGGCCTCTATGCCCTTCCGTACTAAGACAGAGTGTTACTTGGCTGGTTCTGGATCCCAGAGGTCTGTGGCCATTATGACTTTTCAACACATCAGTAGTGGGCTTGCCTCTGTAGGTGTTCCACAAACCACACTGAAGGTGGACAGTTCAGTTCAGTTGTTCAGCTGTGTCCAACTCTTTGCCACACCATGGACTGCAGCACATAAGGCTTCCGTGTCCATCATCAGCTGCCAGAACTTGCTCAAACTCATGTCCATTGAGTCAGTGATGCCATCCAACCATCTCATCCTCTGTCATCCCCTTCTCCTCCTGCCTTCAGTTTTGCCCAGCATCAGGGTCTTTTCCAATGAGTCAGTTCTTTGCGTTAGGTGGCCCAAGTATTGGAGCTTCAGCTTCAGTCCTTCCAGTGAATATTCAGGACTGATTTCCTTTAGGGTGGACTGGTTGGATCTCCTTGCAGTCCAAGGGACTCTCAAGAGTCTTCTCCAACACCACAGTTCAAAAGCATCAATTCTTAAGCGCTTAACTTTCTTTATAGTCCAACTCTCACATCCATACATGACTACTGGAAAAACAGCCTTGACTCGATGGACCTTTGTTGGCAAAGTAATGTCTTTGCTTTTTAAAATGCTGTCTAGGTTGATCATACCTTTTCTTCCAAGGAGCAAGTGTCTTTTAATTTCATGGCTGCAGTCACCATCTGCAGTGATTTTGGAGCCCAAGAAAATAAAGTCTGTTACTGTTTCCATTGTTTCCCCATCTCTTTGCCATGAAGTGATGGGACCGGATTCCATGATCTTGGTTTTTTGAATGTTGAGTTTTAAGCCAACTTTTTCACTCTCCTCTTTCACTTTCATCAAGAGGCTCTTTAGTTCTTCTTCACTTTCTGCCATAAGGGTGGTGTCATCTGCGTATCTGAGGTTATTGATATTTCTCCTGGCAATCTGCATTCCAACTTGTGCTTCATCCAGCCCAGCATTTCACATTACATACTCTGAATAAAAGTTAAATAAGCAGGGTGACAATATACAGCCTTGACATACTCCTTTTCCAATTTGGAACTAGTCCATCGTTCCATGTCCAGTTCTAACTGTTGCTTCTTGACTTGCATATGGATTTCTCAGGAGACAGGTAAGGAGGTCTGGTATTCCCATCTCTTGAAGAATTTTCCAGTTTGTTGTGATCCACACAGTCAAAGGCTTTAGTGTAATCAATGAAGACGTTTTCCTGAAATTCTCTTGCTTTTTCTATGATCCAGCGGATGTTGGCAATTTGATCTCTGGTTCCTCTGCCTTTTCTAAATCCAGCTTGAACATCTGAGAGTTCTCAGTTCACGTACTGTTGAAGCCTAGCTTGGAGAATTTTGAGCATTACTTTGCTAGAATGTGAGATGAGTGAATTGTGTGGTAGTTTGAACATTATTTGGCATTGCCTTTCTTTGGGATTGAAATGAAAACTGACCTTTTCCAATCCTGTGGCCATTGCTGAGTTTTCCAAATTTGCTGGTATATTGAGTGCAGCACTTTCACAGCATCATCTTTTAGGATTTGAAATAGCTCAACTGGAATTCCATCACCTCCATTAGCTTTGTTTGCAGTGACGCCTCCTAAAGCCCACTTGACTTTGCACTCCAGGATATCTGGCTCTATGTAAGTAATCACAGCATCATGGTTATCTGGGTCATTGAGGTCTTTTTTATATAGTTCTTCTGTGTAATCTTGCCATCTCTTCTTAAGATTTTCTACTTCTGTGAAGTCCATACCATTTCTGTCCTTTATTGAGCTCATCTTTGCATGAAATGTTCCCTTGGTATCTCTAATTTTCTTGAAGGGATCTCTAGTCTTTCCCATTCTATTGTTTTCCTCTATTTCTTTGCATTGATCACTGAGGAAAGCTTTCTTATCTCTCCTTGCTATTCTTTGGAACTCTGCGTTCACATGGATATATCTTTCCTCTTCTCCTTTGCCTTTTACTTCTCTTCTTTTTTCAGCTATTTGTAAAGCCTCCTCAGACAACCATTTTGCCTTTTTACATTTCTTCTTGAGAATGGTTTTGATTACCGCCTCCTGTACAATGTTACAAACCTCTGTCCACAGTTCTTCCGGCGTTCTTATCTATCAGATCTAATCCCTTGGATCTATCCGTCACTTTCACTGTATAATCATAAGGGATTTGATTTAGGTCATATTTGAATGGTCTAGTGGTTTTCCCTATGTACTTCAATTTAAGTCTGAATTTGGCAATAAGGAGTTCATGATCTGAGCCACAGTCAGCTCCCAGTCTTTTTTTTTTTTGCTGACTGTATAGAGCTTCTCCATCTTTGGCTGCAAAGAGTATAATCCATCTGATTTCAGTATTGACAATCTGGTGATGTCCATGTGTAGAGTCTTCTCTTGTGTTGTTCGAAGAGAGTGTTTGCTATGACCAGTGCATTATCTTGGCAAACTCTGTTAGCCTCTGCCCTACTTGATTTTGTACTACAAGGCCAAACTTTCCTGCTACTCCAGGTATCTGTTGACTTCCTACTTTTGCATTCCAGTCCCCTGTGATGAAAAGGACATCTTTTTTGTGTGTTAGTTCTAGAACGTCTTTTAGGTCTTCATAGAACCATTCAACTTCAGCTTCTTTGGGATTATTGGTTGGGGCATAGACTTGGAATACTGTGATATTGAATGGTTTGCCATGGAGACGAACAGAGCTCATTCTGTCACTTTTGAGATTGCACCCAAGGCAGACAGCCCCAGGCGTAATGGGGAAAGACAGTGACAGGCAAGTGCTCTCCTCCAGTCCACTAAGGACAGCCTGCCTTCCTCCAACCTCCTGCCCTTTTCCCTCAAACTCAGAGATGGCTGGCCCATTCTCAATGTGCTGTAACGCAGAATAGAAGGAGAAAGGACAAACAAGGCAGGGCATGGAGAAGGCACCCAGAGCATAGCTGATGGGGAGAGGGGGAAGGAGGCTGGAGCTTCTGGGATGAGCTTTGGGGGGACTGGTGAGAGGCCCTTGAAATAGAGAAGGAAGGAACTGAGGGGCAAAGGAGATTTTTGTGGGGCAAACTGGAATTGCCTTTGACAGATGTCCACTGCATGGCTGTGTTCTGGGTGTGGAGGACACAGCCACAAACAAAGTAATGCCTGGCCTCTGTGGCTCCCACTCTTCTGATCAGGGAGAAACAACAGTAAACTGAGCCCACAAAGCGCACGGAAAGTGCTTTCCCCTGGAGGCGGACAAAACACAGAGAAGGGCACATAGAAGGGCACATTTTAAAAATTGTGGTAGAATATGCCTTACTCAGGACCCTGCCTCTATGTTGGAGGGACTGAAGGATTCTGAGCCTAGGACCAGTTGGTGTGTTTTAGAAGCATGACTTGGACTGCTTCCTGGAGAACAGACTCTAGAGAGAATGCTGTGGGGAACGGGAGGACAGGAAGACCCTCTATGGAGGAAGGGGAGTTCGGGTGAGAGGGGCTGGTCTCCTGGAGGCAGTGGAAACCTGGGGAGCTTCCAGTTTACTCCAGTGGCGGGCCACTGGACTTGCCCTGCAGCCCCAGGAAAGTCTCAGGAAGTCCCGGGCAGGCCTCCCTCCAGGATAGGCTGTGGGGGCAGAGGCCCAGGTCTAAGGGGAATGGGACACTGTCTCCTTTTCTCTGTCATTGGTTTGACAGAGGACGAGGTGGCTGCTTCCGCAGAGAATTTGAACCATGCTCACTTAAGTCCCCCTCCCCCTGAATTGTTGGAAAAAAAACACAGGGTGCAGGCAGTGGGCGCCAGCATCTCCCAGCAGCTTCTGCCACAGGGTCCTGTGTCTTTGGAATTCACAGCCAGCCCTGGTTGGGGGTAGTGGAAAGTTGATCAGGTTAATTTGGAGATTACTTGGAGACAAGAGGGTGCTTGGGTTTCATAGACTCTCAGATCGCAGTATGCAGTTTGGGCTTTGCCATCGTCACCCCTGCTGCTTTATGTTTTATTTCCTTTGACAGTTTATTTGGAACTTGAGTCTTAAGGTGATCCTATACGAGATTACAGCTTTGTAAACATAATAAACAAAATAAAGCAAATCCCATAGACTGTGTTTACAATCTGTCTGTGGCAGAGGGAAAAACTGAAGCATTTGTGAGGGTGGATGGGGAGCACCTGGCCTGGCTGGACCCTGAGGGCACAAAATGGATCACAGACCTGGACACTGGAGTGCAGGCCAGCCAGAGCATTTTTACATTAACTCCTGTGACACCTGTCCTTTTAGTTTCTGGATACCTTTGAAAGTTGCACAGTAAAGCTGTGTTGCAATGACAAACTATTAATTCCTACAACACAGAGCACCTACACTGTTGCTGGCATCAGATGACTTTGTCATGGGAGTAGGTGCAGGCTTGGAACCCCACCCAGGACTTCGTGGAAGCAGGCGCAGGGCCAGTTCTCAGCAGCAACTCGGCAAGAGCTGGCCTGGTCAGGGCACGTCCTCCACAGCAAATCTGTCAGCAGGTGTGTAAGTGACAAGGGGCAGCCCCGGAGCCTGTGCAAGCTCAGGAAATGCTGAGGACCAGCCCAGCCCCACCTTTATACACTGCCCCCACCATCTTCCATAATCCCCAGGGCTGGCTCTCTCTCCTTCCTCGCTGTGACCCCTCAGCTCCTTCTTCCAGAACACCCACCCCTGGAGCCCAGCCTCAGTCCCCAGGCTACAGGCCTCTAGAGGCCTGTACGTGCCCTGGGCTTGCTCTCATGGGCATTCAGAACTGGAGCAAGATGGCAGGGGACCTCCGGAAATCAGATACGGAAGGACACCCACAGGTCTAATGTGGGCATTCCCTTAGTTTGCAGTCACAGTCAACAGGTTTCTGCTGTGTTGGGCACACTGGGTGGGTGCTCACACCCCCCACTGTTGGTGGGAAACCAAGAAATCCGCTGCTCTGGATCACAGTTAGTAGGGGCGGTTTTGGGGTCTAAACCCACATGGACTGGTCCCAGAGCCCGTGCCCTTCCTAACGACTGCTGTGGGAGAGGATGTGTGGAGACTGGTCTGCAAAACACTGAGCACAAGCCCACCCCAGAGTCTGCAGTCACAATCTTACTGTTTACATGTTATTTGCACATCATGCACTACTTTGGGGCTTCCCTGATGGCTCAGCAGGTAAGGAATCTGCCTGCAATGTAGGAGACACCCGGTTTGATCCCTGGGTTGGCAAGATCCCCTGGAGAAGGGAAAGGCTACCCACTTCAGTATTCTGGCCTAGAGAATTCCATGGACTGTCACAGAGTTGGACACTACTGAGCAACTTTCACAGGCACTGTTTTAAAATGTCTTTGTGTCCTTTGGGACTTGCATGATTAGTGCTTGGTCGATGAAGAGCTCGTATGCTCACAGCTGCATCACCTTTGGCTCCAGCTAAGCCCTTAAATATGTAGATTCTATGTTGCTGTTTTTGCAACCCCCTGAACTGCAGCACGCCAGGTTCCTCTGCCCATGGGATTTCCCAGGCAAGAATACTGGAGTGGGTTGCCATTTCCTTCTCCAGGGGTCTTCCCAACCCAGGGATCAAACCCAGGTCTCCTGCATTGGCAGGAGGATTCTTTACACACTGGGCCACCTAGGAAGCCCTTGTAGATTCCATGGAATAGCGCAATACTTTATTTTTATTTTCCACCATGCTGGGTCTTCGTGGCAAGGGCTTTCTCTAGTTGTGTTGAGTAGGGTCTAATCGCTAGTTGCATTGCATGGGCTTCTCATTGCAGTGGCTCCTCTTGTTGCAGAGCACATGCTCTAGGCAAGAGCGCTTCAGTAGTTGTGGCACACAGGCTTAGTTGCCGTGAGGCATGTGGAATTTCCCCAGACTGGGGATCAAAACTGCGTCCCCGGCATTGGCAGGTGGATTCTTAACCACTGGACCACTGGGGAAGCCCATCCGAAGAGTTTTTGTTTACGTGGGTTGTGTCTACAGATATTTACCATATTCTTATCAGAACTGAGAAATGTTTAAAGTACAAGAAAGTACACTACTCAGTGTCAGAGGGACATGGTTGTCCCGTGTCATGGATGTGCACTCAGGAGGAGAGGGAAACAGAGACACCACCTAGTACCATCAGGAAGATAGCTGACCTTTGCCAACACCCACAGAGGGTCTTGTCCTCCTCCCCCAGGACTCTCTGGAACCTCCCTTGCAACCTAGTGGTCTAAGTCAAACACGGCAATTCTGATGTAACTAGAATTACTTTCCACCAAAGACATCTATAATCATCATAAATTTAAGAAGGGAACTTGGATTTGAGATTATTCTTTGGATGGACCTAGAGACTATCTCATGAAGCGAAGTCAGAGACAGAAAAATATGTGATACCACTTACATGTGGAATGTAAAATACGACACAAATGAACTTATTTATAAAACAGAAATAGACTCACAGACATAGAGAAACAGACTTATGGCTACCAAAGTGTTTGGGGGAAGGGTGAGATAAATTAGGAGTTTGGGATAAACATATACACACTACTGTATAAAATACCTTGTAATAACCTATAATGGAAAAGAATCTGAAAAAGAACATGCATATATATAAATATATATATATATATATATAATTGAATAACCTTGCTGTACATTTGAAACTAACAAAACATTATAAATTATACTTCAATCAAAAAAAAAAAAGACCATTAAAAAACATTGTTCCTTTGGGCCCCTCTCCAGCTAAGTACCAAGGGACAATTTGGGGAATTTGTTTTTCATATAAAGGCTTTACTGAATTCAGCATTAGTGAAACAGCCTGCATTGCGCATCCTGGAAAAAAAGCATTGTAGTTAGTTGAATAACTGGCACTAGCCAGAGGACTGCTGTCCCAACCACTGTCCCCAGCAGAGCTCAGTTGTGTCCCCAGGGGCAGCTTTCCATGGATGGCGAGGAGCAGACAGATGTCTGTGGCTTTCTCAGAAATCCAAGGAGGGGGCTGCAGGTGGGTATCATGCCACTGACTGAATGTGGCTGCCTGAGAAAGCTTCTGGCACATCCTACTCCAGTTACATTATCACAAGATGGTGTGTCAAGTCCTGACCATCTGACTGTGAAAATGTCAACACATTTGTGTATGTGTGTGTTTTTTTGGGGGGGTGGCTGTAATGTTGTCCAGCACACGTATCCGGCATCCAATCATTTGCTGAATGAGCATGCGTCCGTCTCCCAACAGAACAAGGCCCTCGCCTTCTGCAGGTGGAAATTCATTGTGCAAGTGTAGGACAGTGTGATTAGGAAATGTCTTAGGAAGACTTATTTTTACTCTCAGTCTTCTAGTTGGATTTGTGATGAATTGATTTAAAAAAATTACATCATCATATTTCAACTCTTAACATGACATCAAAACTTGTAGGACTACAAGAAAAGTATTGGGTGGAGAGTTTTAAAAATTGGGGGGTGTTCTGATGGCCCCAAGTTCAGGGCCCACAGGAATATCTGAATCCTGCTTTCTGCCATAGTTCCTCCTCCTCTTGAGGTTTGGGGGACAATCCAACACAAAGCTTGGAGAACGAAATGGCAACCCACTCCAGTACACTTGCCTGGAAAATCCCATGGTTGGCCACAACTGAGCAACACAGAGCTATGGTAACTGGGAAGTGAAACGTGTAATAATTTACTGTGAAATGAACCTAGGTTCCAGATTCTAATGCTGAGAATGCTAGCAAGCTGGGGTCGAGCACAGGGCTGAGGCTGGGCCAGTTGGGCCCAAACCCAGATGCCAGTTCTTAACACAGGGCCCCAGGGAAAAAGAAGAAGGGAGGTGCCAGGCTGTGGGCCTGCTCTGACCACTTTACAATGGAGGGAGGAGTTCCACTGGGCACAGCAGCCCACCAGTCTCCCAGGCCACACATGGCACAGGGTGTGGGTGGCTGGTGAGTGTGAAAAGGTGATCGGTGCCTTCACTCAGGGAAGAGCCAGGTAGGATGCATCATTTCTTCTCTGGGAGGGCACCCGGCATCACTGGGGGAGTCATGGACTGGCCTGTGTCTGGTCAACTATGAGCTCCACTGGGTTCCAGAGACACAGACATGCTGGAACATGTGTGCCTTTGGCAGGAACCTGGTTTTGTTCGTGGCTCAGTACACAGTTCCCAGGGCAGTTCCTGGCAAACGTAGGCCTGAATCAGTGTTTGCAAGGTGAACCTAGGAGCTTTGGGTGGGGGCTCTGGTGCATATACTCAGACAGCAGTATGTGAGATGGCCAAGCACAGGTGCTGCTGAGGCCAGGCCTTCTTGACTGGGCTTGGGGATGCTCTGGGCTTCTCCCAGAGCTTCTGGGCCAGAACCTTGAGGTGAGCCCAGGTAACTGCTGAAGGAAAGCAGACTTCACAGGCAAGGACTGGAGAACTGCCCTTTAGGGATCAAGGTCAGGAATTTGTAGATCCGATGTTTTGCTTGGCTGCACAATGTTTGACAAATTGTTGAACTCTTATTGAAATGTTCTCTTCTTGAAATGTCCAATCAAAATTTATTTTCCAATAAAAAACTAGAAGATGTGGCAATGCTGGCTCTGGCAGGCCCCTTCCAACCCCCTAGCCCAGCAGGCGGTTGGCTCCTGACCCCTGTCCCCACCACCCTGCCACTGTCCACCTTCTCTAGGTCCCCATCACTCTTCCTGTATCTCTTTTCTCTAGAACCACTGCGACAGCTTTCCTGCTAGCCCCCTGTCAAGTGCGCACTGTTTTGGCAGTTGCTGCCTCTGAGCCCTCCACTGCAGGCGCTACTTGCAGGCTGAGATCCAGCCCTGTGCCTGGAGGCCTCCAGGGCTCTGGCCACCTCTCTGCTGCTGTCCCCTTAGTATTCCATGAGGAGGCCCAAGCATCTCAGACTTAGCCGTATAAAACTAAATTCCCAGTTTTGTGACCCAGACCTATTCCTCCCCGTCTTTCCGGCCAATGTTGACTGCATCCCAGACCTGCCTCTTTCTCTCACAGCTCACAAAATCATGCCTACTGTATCTTCAAAACACATCCCAGATGCCATTGTCTCACCAGTCTGGACATCACTGCCACCTCCTCCATGCTCCCATCATCTCCAGAGTGACCCTTTCAACAGTGGGTCCCCTCACCTTCCTGAGACCCTCTGTGGTTTAGTTTTCATTCAGAGTGAAATTTCAACTCTGAATTGGGACTTTTAGCAGCCGCTTCCCTCATCTCATTTGCTCCAGATTTGCTCTGTGGTTGCTGAGGCTCCTTCCTGTGAGTCCTGGGGTGTTCCTCCCCAATCCACATGCCTTGCTTCCTTTGTGATTCAGCTCAAAGGTGATCTAATCTGAGCCCCCCACTACCCCATATTTAATACAGGCCTTAGAATTGTGCTGGTCTTCCCTTGTGGCTCATAAGGTAAAGAACCTATCTGCAATGAAGGCAAACACAGGTTTGATCCCTGGGTCGGGAAGATCTCTTGGAGAAGGGCAAGGCAACCCACTCCATTATTCTTGCCTGGAGAATCCCATGGACGGAGGAGCCTGGTGGGCTACAGTCCATGGGGTTGCAAAGAGTCGGACGCAACTGAGGGACTAGCATTCATTTTTTCACTTTTAGAATTGTTCCAGGCACATAGTAGGCACTCAAAAGCCCTCAGTGTGCTTTGAATAAATGAGTGCTATCCCTCCAGCCACCAGGCCTCTCTCTACCCAAAGGAGATGGGTTAGGACCACTCTTTGCCCAGGGTGGTCCAACAGAAATGGAACGCAGCCAGGATGTCATTTAAAATTCCCAAGTGGCTACAATTAAAAAGAAAAAAAGAAGATTTAATTAATTTTAACACTATATTTTAATGCAATTGTCCCACACACTATCATTTTCACATGTAATAGGGCTTGTAGGCTGCAGTCCATGGGGTCGCTAGGAGTCGGACACGACTGAGCGACTTCACTTTCACTTTTCACTTTCGTGCATTGGAGAAGGAAATGGCAACCCACTCCAGTGTTCTTGCCTGGAGAATCCCAGGGATGGGGAGCCTGGTGGGCTGCTGTCTATGGGGTCACACAGAGTTGGAGATGACTGAAGCGACTTAGCAGCAGCAGCAGGGCTTCCCCAGTGGTTCAAAGAATCTGCCTGTAATGCAGATGTGGGTTCTATCCCTAGGTTGGGAAGATCCCTTGGAGCAGGGCATGGCATGGCAACTCATTGCAGTATTCTCGCCTGGAGAATCCCATGGATTGAGGAGCCTGGTGGGCTACAGTCCATAGGGTTGCAAAGGGTGAATGACTAAGCACACACACCACTTGTAAAAAATACAAAGATTTACTTTTTCACATTTTACATTCTTTTCTTCACACCACACCGTCGAAACCTGATATTTTATATTCACAGCACATGTCAACCTGGACTTGCCACATTTCTAGTGCTTGTCACATGTGGCTAGAAGCCACCTTACTGGATGTTCTCCACCACATCTTACTCCTACTTCTTCAGCCTTCTGGCAGCACCTTAAGTGTCAAGCCACTGCTCAGACTAGACTTGATTTTCACTCAGTATTCCTTCATAACTCCCTATACTTCTCTTTCAAAGCACTTATCACAGCCTGTAAATAGGTACTTGTATTCAACGAACGTGTGTCTTCCCTCCATGGTGAGAAATCATATGCTGGTAGACAGAGCCGCTGTTACAGTTCGCTTCCAGTGCCTGATTTAGTGCCTGGCCGGTAACAGACACTCAGTAAACATTTGTGAATTAATGTGTTCAAAGGTTTCATTCTTTCCTTTTCTCTGCACTTCTTTTCGCTACTGTATATTTTTATCCATATGTTCTGTGGAACTTCACTATGTTTTTGCTTTAGTATATTCTCAGATTACTTCTAGGCAAACTGCCTCCTTATTCATATTTCCTAATTTTAATCCCCTATTTGGTTGAAGTCACTGTTTTTCTCTTTGGCCCCGCCGCGCGGCTTGAAGGATCTTCGTTCCCTTTAAAAAAGCAGATCTTAGAGACGACTCGGTCGGTGGACGGTGGGCAAGCGTCCCTGCGCCAGCGGCAGGTGCAACAAGAGCAGAATGGTCTGGATGTGAGCTGACACGGCACCAATCACCCCCACCCGGCCCTGAACTCGCGGGCGCGCCTCCCTACCAGCGGGCGGTCCGCGACACCGCGCCTTCTAGCGCCTTCCGCCCAGACTCTCTCCCCACCGTTCCCTTCGCCGCTTCCGGCACTTGGAAAGGCCAATCGTCATATTCGGGCTAAAAGACCCGCCCCCTGTGGGAAACTCGTAGCCAATCCAGCTTCTCGCTCCCTCGGCGATTCTTGCGCCTGGACGCAAGACCTTGTCCAATCCGACCCCGGACGTCCTTCTGGTCCCGCCCCAGCCCGTCCTAGAAACTGTCAATCTCTCCTTCTCCCTTGGCCCCATGAGCACTTCCTCTCCGACGCCGTGACGTAAGCAGCCCTGTGCCCGAACTCGGTGGACCAATGGTGGTGGCGGATACGGCGGGCCAATGGGAGGTAACGTCTCATGCTGCCGGCGCCGCCGCAGCCGCCGCCGGGTCCCGGAGCCAGAGGCCGCCCGAGCCGGAGCGCGATGGAGCGAGGGCCCCAAGCGGGGAGGCGCCGCCGAGCGCGCGGCCCGACGCCCCCTCAGTGAGAGCCAGACTGCCGCGGCGCCGCCCGAGGGCGGGCTCGTCTCCGCCCGCCTCGCCGGCGCTCGGAGCCCGCGCCGCCTTCCCGCTCGGGCCGCGGGCCGGTGACGGGCCGGGGCTGCATGGCCTCGCCCGCGCGCCGCCGCTGAGCCGCGGGCCAGAGCCGGAGTCGGAGCCGGAGCCGGTGAGAGCCGCGGCCGCGCGGGGCTCGGGGCGGGCGTGGGGCGGCCTCGCGGCCTGCAGGCCTTGCGCGCCGGGCGGAGCAGCGCGGCGGGCTCCTGCGGGCCTGGGGTCCAGGGTCCGGGGCAGTGGTGACGGCGCTCTGGGTCTCTGGGCGGACTTGTGGGGGGATTCAGGTGGGCCTTTGGGGGGCAGCCGGGCGGGTCGACGGTGGTCTTCGGGCGGACTTGGGGGCTGGGGGCCCCGAGGGGTTCCAGGCTGACCTGAGGGGCAGGCGAGGGCTAGGGTGGGCTCGGGGTTGGCTTGGAGGGCCCAGAGGGCCGACGAGGGGCTCTTGGCGGGCCTGGAGCCTTGGTAGGGGGGGGCTACAGGAGTCCCGGGCAGCATTGAGGGGCAGAGGATGGACTGTGGGCGGGCAGGGGCCGACGGGGGTCTTCAGGGGTTCTAAGGAGCCGACAGGGGTTCGGGGCAGGCCTGCGGGGGGGGCCGTAGGCTGCTGAGGGTGGGCTCTGGGTGAGCCTTCGAAGCCCGAGGGGCCGACGGGGCGCTTCGGCTGGGCCTGGGGACCTGGGGGTCCCGGGGCAGCGCGAGAGGCAGATGGGGGGCGGTTGGGCGTTCCAGGCGGGCCTGGGGGGCCCAGGCAACCTTGAAAGGCCGGCCCGGAGCTGCGGAGGGCCCCGGGCACCTGGAGAGCGGGGCGCCGACCTCTGACCCGCGGGAGGGGCGCATTCGCGGTGTGGGCTGTAGTTGTTATTCCCAGCGTCCCTATTATTATCGCTGTTTTGAAATGGGAGCAGGCGGCTTCGGGCTCCAAGCCGGAGGGGGCGGGAGAGCCGGGGCCCTGGAGGGAGAGGGGGCGCTGGGGCCGCTGGAGGCGCGTGGGCCCGCGGAGGGGCAGGAATGCGGGGCAGCGGCGCGGGGGTGTTTCGGGGGGAGGGTAGGCGGGACTGGGGGCGGGTGGGAGGGAAGCGGCGGCGGCGGCTGCACCAGCAGCAGCCCTTGGCCTCAAGGAACAATGTGAGACGTTGCCTGAAATGTTAATTTCCGTTCCTCATTTCATCATCCCCTGGCAGGGCGGTAGCTGTGAGAGTGTGTGTGTGTGTATGTGTATGTGTATGTGTGAGGGTGTATGTAGGGTTGGCCCTGCCACATGGTTTCAGTCCCCTCTCAAAGAGGGATTGTGTTGAATCTTGTATCTCTGGCGTTTTGCGGGGAGTCTTAATTTTTCTTGGGGGCTGCTCTTTTCCCGGTGTCCTGTCAAGCTTTTCTGTTTCTGTTGTTTCCTGTCCCAACTTCCGAAGAGTTTTGGAAGAGGCTTTTGGAAGATTAAGCTGGCCTAAGAGGGCTCCGTGCTCTCAGAACCATTTTCTTTCTAGCAGTTCAGATGGAGCAGGCTTAGGTTTCATGGTTTCTATAGGCTTTGAGAAGCTTTATATTCGTTTGCAAGAATTTCTCCATAGTCACATTTCAGACTTTCTTATATGGTGAGAGGGTCTTCTGAAGTGACTTGCGCAATATCCTTCACATTCCTTCTCCACTGAGGAGTGAGAGTGTATGCAGTTGTTAAATTGCAAAACTTAGACTATTCTGATCCTTTGGTGGTGGGGGGGGGGGCGGTGATGAAATGCTGTTAGCCAAAAGATGTAAGATGATTCTGCTTGTGGAAAAAGTGCCATTGAAACAGTTACTATTTTTGGTTCCTGCAGACCCAGTCAATGGCATAACTTGGATAGTTCTAAATCAGAGACCCTGAGACTGCATTTGCTCTCTGTAGGACCCTGATTGCTCTTCCTCAGTGTTGCCATCCTGGAGGACCTGAGTTCTGTTTGTGTCTTTTGAGGATGATTGCACAAGTATTCTGGTATTACTTTGAAACTGTCGTTAGAGAAGAAAAAGGGAACACATCTTGCTCAACCTAGATTGTGACCCTTGGTCCCCCGCCCTCCATTCAGCTGTTGTCGGTCCTCTGTGGTGTCACGCTCAGGAGCAGGCTCGCCTTTGATAGGCTGGCTCTCTGGACAGAGGAAACAAAGACCAAGTTGCTGTGACATTTTCCTCTGTTCTTTGTGCGTGCCTCCTGAGTTAGTTAAAAAGCTGCCCAAAGATAGTGCCAAATTTGACCCAGATTTGGAACTTGGAAAAGGTCTTTTTCTTCTAAGTTTTGTTTTTGTTTTTTTTTTTGTGAGAAAATGTGCATAACAAGATTTACCAGAAGTTTGTTTTTAAAGGTGTCACGTAATCGTGAATTTCTCCTTTGCAGTTGTACCTCTGGGTTGCTACTGTTGGATGTTTTTCTCTGGGTGTGCTGCGGGCCCGGCCGTGATAATCGCACCGCGCAGCAGGCCTTTCATCTCTCCAAACCAGATGGGCTGCTTGGGACCAGTGGCTGTCATCTCAGCTTTAATTACAGTGTTGATACAGTGACAAGTAGAACTTTCTGCACATAGAGTTAAAGAAACTATGCTATTTGTATTGAAGAGTATCTGTCAAGATGCTTTGTGATCCTTGAGTTTTTAAGTACATTTGACATAGTAAGGTTCCATTTCATCCAGTATGAGAGAGGAGTTACTTTGCATAGGGTGGCACTGAGCCCATCATCAATTAAATAACATAATTAGAGAGCCAGTAAATGCCGGTTCAGGGCATGGTCGTCATTTGTTGCCAAAATAAGTGTTTTGATCTGTCCATTATCCTGTGGAAGTCCCTTCATGTCTCAAATGAAAGTGTAATGGATGAACTTCCTTTAATAGCAAGACACTCTCGAGTTGATAGGTGAGACTGAAGCTGCACTGCTTGTCTGGCCGCGCACCGGGTCAGTTCACTACTGTTGTTCAGTCAGTGCTCTGTGGGGATCGAGCTCGGCCATTTGGTAAACTTAACGCAAAAAATAAGTGAATGGAAATAACTGAAAGTTAAACTGTCTTGAAATGTTTTCATATGTGTTCTCTTAATTTGAATTTCAAATGGAATTTCTTTGCAGTTCAACTTTTCCAGTTTTATCTTAAAGCTATACAGAAAAAAAAAAAAAAGAGGTCAATCCCCGGCACCTGGAATGCAGGCAGTTAGAAAGCCTTTTTAAAAAGGCTTAGGAAAGGGTCCACTTTAACACCTGCTTTGTTAATTCTGATAGAGATGTTTCTATTCCAAGTGATTATGTTGTTGTTGTTTGATGGATGTTATTCTTGATATCTCTTAAGCCAGAGTCAGGCTCAGCTGTGTACATAAATGTATGTTTTTGTTAGCATTCTTCTGTGCTTTTCTTAACTCCCATTCTTCCCTCTCCATATTTAAAATTTTCTTCAAATTCAGCTTTGGACCAAATAGTTTTTTTGTTTTTGTTTTTAAATATGACTGTGCTGGGTCTTCATTGCTACGTGGACTTTTTCTCCAGTTGCAGTTCGAGAACTTCCCATCACATGGGGTTCTCTTGTTGTGGAGCACTGACGTTAGGTGCCCAGGCTTCAGCAGTTGCGGTGTGTGGGCTCAGTAGTTGTGGTGCAGGGGCTTAGTTGCTCCTTGGCTCTTGGGCTCTCTCTGGACTGAGGATGACATGTCTCCTGCATTGGCAGGCCGATTTTTTACCCCTGAGCCACCAGGGAAGGCCAAATAGTGTTTTATTTATTTAGTGTTTTATGTATATGCCAGAACTACAAGCATTTTTAAGAAAAGTGTCCCAAATAATTATTAATCAGTCTAACCCTGCTTGTGTGACCTGCCCGCCGCCCACACACACACTTCACTCAGGTCTTTTCAAACCTGATGCTCTGGCTCCACTGGCCTTTCATTTCCTAGGCCTCTGCCTGGACCAGGGTCTTGCTGAGTATCCTTTATTGTCTCCCTTGCAAGTCTTCCCTACTTGTCCCCACCCCAAAACCTCTAAGATAACCCCTGCTCAGCCTTTGGGTCTTAGTTAAATATGCTTCCTCATAGAGTCTTCTTATAAGCCCACCTTGTAAGCCATGTAGAACTTGACACAGTTGATCAGATGTAATTGGTTTGTATGTGCCCTGTGACAGCAGGGCTGTAAGCTTAATAAAAGTAGGCATGGTCTCTTTGTCATCTGAGTTACAGGCTAGAAATGACCATAGTCATAGAATTGGCTCAAGAAGTATTTGTTGAATTGTTCAGAGACTGTGTATGGAAATATTTGAGTAATTTTGAAAGGACGAACTTAGGATAATGAACATTTATTTGACTGACTAGAAATTATGTTATGTACATTTTAGCTGTTTTCCCATTTGTTATCATTACAAGTTTACCTTTACAATTTAGAGGAAGGTGTGAGGCATGGCTTTTACAGTTGGCACAAAACAAGAGACAAAAGAAAATGTCCGTAATTGAGGCGGGTTCTCTTTGTGGAAGAAGAAAGTTCTCTGTGAAAGCAGTTTTGGTAGGACTGCTATGTTGGGGCCACAGTCAGGCTGGCCAGGTGTCCTCTGCTGCTGGTGCTGCTTGTGTGTCGTGTCAACGGTGGTTTAGTGTCATAGTCGAGTCCCTTGGAAGGTTTAGCATTTTTTGATTTAGTTTTTAACTTCCTGAGCAGTTGTAATAAAAAAGGCCAAAGCAATATAAATTCTCCAGAATGGAGGCAGCCCTTTTTACGTTTATTCCTTATCCCCCTGCTCAGTTTTGGTATTTTAATGAAGGAAAAAAAAAAAAATCTCTTTGGGGAGAAACTCACAAAAATAGGGTTGTACGTGGTTTATGTTTTCTAAAGTTTAAAAAATGAATCTGTTATGTACTTGGGAAAAGGTTGTTATTGAAAACCCTTGTTATTGAAAACCCTAATTGTGGACATAATTTGGGTGATAAAGATTTGAGTTCTTGGTTTAGATAACAGTAGGTTTAGGTTTGTGTGGTTTTAACATTTTAGGTGAGGGGGATTGGTTGTTTTTGAAACTAAAGACATCATTCTAGAACTTGAGAAAACCATCAGTTCCAACTATGATCCTTTGAGTAAACAGTTAAGGGGGTTTTCAGTGTAAAGAAGTCTGGTTTATTAATATAGCTCAGATATTTCAAGGGCTGAAATGACTGAAAATCCTGTTGCAGGGTACAGCTTCTGGGAAGCCCACCCCAACCAGGATTGAGGTGAGCGGTGCAGTCTGAGTTACAGAGTGCTTGCTGGCTGGGTGAGACCCGCATGTCCAGTCCTGCCCTTGGCATCTGTGCAGTGAATTATTTATTATCCTGAAAATCTGTAGGTGTTCTTTTTCCACTTGTAAAGAAACCAGTGTGCACCTCATCATGACATAATGTTGGCCTTTTCTCAACTAAAAACATTTTTGATCACTTAGATTGAAAAAGAAGTGTTTTTTTGGTCAAGGTTAACTAAAATTCATAAAATCCTTCCTTCTCCAGCCACTTGTTCAACTAAAAAAGGTGATCTTTAAGAAGGGCTGGGATTGAAATTTAATTTGTAAATGCCTAATAACTTTCTGATATCAGAGATTATTTTTCATCTAAAATACAGCAAGTAGATTGTTCTCAGCTCATCAGTAGAGAGTGTCCTATCCTCTTCCCCTTCCATTGGTTGTCTTCAGACCCAGAATTCGAATGTGCTGGAATAATGAACGTTTCTAAATAATGAGAGCATTGCGGGAAGGTGCTTGTTTCATAAGGTTTGGGCTAAAGTTACAGTGTTTTTGTGTTTTTCTTTTTTACTTTATCCAGCAAAGTAAAACTTTCATTTAATTCAGGGTGAAAATGTAGACTTGAAGATATTATGGCTATATTGTGTAAACTTACCTAAAACAGAGAGCATGAGAAATGCAGTGGAGAACCTTATTTCTCTTAAGAAATTAAGCCTTGCTAGTGTGCTTCTAAATGCGGTTTTACATCCTGTAAAACAGGAAGTAAGAATAAAAACTCAACAAAACCCCAAGACACCACTCTTGAAGGAATTAACTAAAAAAAAAAAAATTACTAAAACGCCTGACTAATTAAAGGATGTGCAGAACATTTTATAAGAAGTCTTACCCTTTTGGATGCTTATAGAGGAGAACGGCCAGCCTTAGGGGTTGAAAACTGTAGCCCTCAAGGTGATTATGTTTTCAAAGAATTTCTAGACTTTGTGAATTCTTTCTTTGCCAGAGTTGTACGATTGGCTTCTAATATGTTTAACTCTAGCTTACCTACATAGAGGTTTCCATTATCTTGAGAAGAGTCCATCTAGAATTTGAAGTTTTTGAGTTTAGAGGTTAATATATGAAATATGCTTAAACTCAGAATGTTTTCTTATGGGGAAAAATTTCCCCTAATACTTGGGAAAGGTGATCTTTGAAGTGTCTTATCATTTAGTATGAAACTTAGAAAAGTAACATGTGCTTTCACTCATATCCTGAGTGATTTCAGCAGCTATGACCTTAATGAGATACGTGTGAACTTTGTTTTTCTTTGGTAAAGTGATTAGATCTGATTCTGCTGAATCTGGGTTCTCATCAGATGACTGACTTTTTAAAGAGTATGTTTAAGCAATAACTAATCTTTAAAAAAAAGTTATTTAATGGCACAGTGAAATTTTAGAAAGTTGGGGAGAAAATCTCTTATAATAATTTAACCCATAGCATCTCCTTTTCCTTGATGTTTTTCTTCTAAACCTCCCAAGTCTGTTGGCTGGAGGGAGGTGGGACCCGGAAGGGAGGTGAGGGGCGGGGGTTGACTCAGGCGGCTGTGAAGGGTGGAGGAAACATGGTCTAAGGGTTTGGAGAAGCCCTTGTGAGTTTTCCGTTTCAGTGCTGTCACTGCTTATTTTCTGTGACTGTAACAAATGACCAGGGCTGGTTCCTTCTACCAGTTCCAGGGAGACTTCATTTCCTTGCCTCTTCATCTTTTGGAGGCTCTTCACATGGGCCCTTCCTCCATCTTTAAAGCTGGCAACCTTGCATCTCTCTGACCTTAGTCCAAAGTCACGTCCTCCTTTGACTCTCTTCTGCCTCCGTCTTCGACTTTTAAAGACCCCTGTGATTATGCTGGGCTCACCAGAATCATCCATGGTGGTTAGTCGCCTGTCTACTGATTACTAGCCTGAGTTGTCTAGAGGTGCCAGGGATCAGGGTGTGGACCTCTTTGGGGGAGTCGCTCTGCTGACCACACTAGGCTTGGCATCCTTAGATGCTGACCTTACAGGTGAGGTTGGGTCAGGTCAGTGTGCAGTAGGCTCTGGCACTTGGCCTTGGTTCATCGGAGCTCTCTTGATTCCTGGAAGACATAGTACCATTGGTCAGCTAGTGTAGTTTGGGATTGACAGGGTATGGTGGAAATGCACATTCTGTATAAAGTACTGTTTTATTTTAAAGTTTTATTTAAACATTTTAACTTCATTAAAAAAATTAAATGTCATATTATATTTTTGGCTGTGTCACTTGGCATGCAGTATTTTAGTTTCCTGACCAGGGGTCCAATGTGTGCCCCCTTGCAGTGAAAGCGTGGTCTTAACCACTGGACTGTTGGGAAGTCTCAAGGTTTTGTTTTAAATAAACTTTCTTTTTTGGAATAATTTTAGATATACAGAGAAATTGCAAAAATAATAGAGAGTTCCATTATATTCTTTATTCTGGTCCTCTATTATTAATATCTTACATAGCAACGTTAAGGTTGGCAAAGCTAAGAAATTAGCATTGATATGTTATGCTGTTAATTCAACCCCTGATGCATTTAGATTTCACTCACTTCCCACTAATGTCCTTTTCCTTCTCCAGGATCCCACATGGCGTTTAGTTGCAGGTCTCCTTAGTCTCCTCCTGTCTGGAACAGGTTTCCAGGCTTTCCTTGTTTTTCATGACCTTGGCAGTTGTGAAGAGTACAGTCTTTGTTTTTTCTGTCGTCGTAACCATTCACCCATTTGGCACTGTGTAAAGCCACTGTGTATCGGCAGTTGTGTAGCTGACTTCTGGTTTTTCTGAATGTGGCCTGCTGTGTTTTGGGAGGATAGTTGGGAACTGGGGTGAGTACACGTCTTAGGGAGGGGCCTCTGAGACTGGACAGACAGCTTTCCCCATGTTCCACTGATGTGGTCAGATGTTCATTGGTTGCTCACTGTGTGCAGGACTGCGTGGTGGATGCAGGGAGAGGAAGGAGGATGTGGGGCCGGAGCTGCCCGCAGAGGCCAGGGCACTGTGAGCTCTGGAGGTGTGCTGGAGGAAGCCCTCTGGTGCGCAGAGCAGGGGCAGTAGCAGAGTCAGAAGGCTCTGGACAAAGGCGGGCAGGACGGGTGGTAACGTGAGGACGGCCCGGAGCCCAGGCAGGAGCCAGTAGCTGCTGAAGCCAGGAAAGCAGAGCGCGGTCTGAGTGTGGGTTCTGGGGACGAGGGCCCTGCTGATGGGGATGGGGAGGCAGAGACCACACGTGGAGTGGGTGGTGTCAGAGAGGCTAGAGGAATGCCAGTGCATGGTGGGCAGAAGGCTTGGCGGTGAGCGCCCTGCGCCTGGATCTGGGGCCGGGAGAAGGCAGCATCTAGGGCTCGGGTGGAGGGAGAGTGGCCAGGTGGCCACTGCTCATGAGAGGCCCTGCCTCATCTTCTGGCTGTTCTTGTCCCCCTGCTGTCCTTTGCTCTGGGATGAATATCAGGTTTAAGAAGGTCTCAGTGGAAGAGACACTGTTAGGGAAAGTGGGAATACCATTTTACGGGGAAAAGTATGTGATGATGACTAGGAAGAGCTAGATGACGGGGTTGAGATTTTGCTGCCTACAATGATGCCTGAGTTCACACACATGGCAGAGATGATATCCTGGGAAAGTGACTGAGGAATGAAGTGTGTCTGCTGGATCCTGGCTGGAGGCCGCTCAGGGGACAGGGAGGGCCTCCCATCATAAAGCGGTCCTCAGAGTGTCCAGGGAATCTTGAAAGTGGGCTGTGTGGGCAGGATAGTGTTTCCTGACAAGTGTTGATGTACATACTTGAGGGTCGATTGAGAGGGATGACCAGTTTTAGGGAAGGTGCCCTGCCTGTGGAGCTGTGACAGACCCAGGTGCCCCGTCTCTGGTGCTTGCCCCACTGCAGGGAGGAGTGGGCCATTCCCCAGGAGCCTGCGATTGGCTTGAACACCTCTTTTGACCTCTACGTTCAACTGCAGGCCTAGCAGAGTAGCTCTGGGTCCGAGTGGTAGGAGCTGGAGAAGCAGCCTACGGTGGAGGTGGTGGATGTATCCAGAGGAGAAAGACCGCCCTATCTTAGGCTTCTCCTGGATGCTCTCTGCTTTGTGTCTCTCATAGTTCTGCGCACATGTTATGCACATAGGATTAGATGCTTAGCCAGTGTTTGCCCAGGAGTTCGATGTTAAAAGGCTCTCGGCTGAGAAAGGAGTGGCACCTGGCAGGAGAGCCTCAGTGTCTGCTTGGAGCTCCTGTGCTTTGAGGCTGCGTGGGGGCCTGCTTGCGTGAGTAGGCGCGGTTGGTTGGCTTCACGCCATCAGAACAGAGCCTCTGCCCTGCTCTGTCACAGCACGCTGGTCATGTGCCGTGTCACACGGACTTCGTCCTTTGGTCTGGCTGTGGGCGGGGCAGCAGTGACACTCAGGGCGTCTGGCTGCTGGCCTTCAGCGGGGGATGGCCTCTGTAGGCTGTACTGTTTCTGGCAGGGCCCTGAATTGCTCGCCGTCTCATCGCGGATGCAGAAGTGGACGTTTTGGGCCGCTGAGCTGCGAGGTGCTTGGCTTTGTGTTCATTCTCACTCACGCTCTCCCTGCTCTGCCAGGTCCCCGTGTCACCAGCCCTCCATGACAGTGGAACATCTCACCTCTGCTGGCTGACAGCTGCTGCTCACTGGAGGGAGAGAGCTCGTCTTCACCATTGCTTCTGAACTAACTGCAGTGATGATGGCTGCTCAGGAGCACAGGAGTGGGGCTGGGGTGGGCAGGGGCTCAGGCAGCTGGTGCCCTCTGGCCTTTTCTCACCCTCCCCGAGGCAGGCTTGGCACTATTTCTTTGTTTATCCAGGGCTGCTTTTGAGGATTGGGCTTTCAGCAAAGAGGGTTCTGTAAAAATAACTTTAAAAAAACCAAAAACGCAGACAGGAAAGGAATATCCTGTGATTTTAAGATGTAAATGTCCTTAGAGACTCGAGGCCACGCAAGCTGTTGCAGCCTTGGTGTTACTGCAGCTGCACACCATGCTAGTGACTTGCTCTACTGACACCTGTAAGTTGCTATTTGTTAAACCTCATTTATAAAAGCTCCTAAATGGGCAAAGGCTACTTGGTTTCCAAGTGTTTGCAAGTGGGTTGAAGTCCATGTCTGGGCTGTTGGTTTTAAGCTAAGGAAGCAGTCTGTGCTCCCCCCCAACCCCGTCCACAGACTCTGTTCTACTGAGCTACTTGCAGGCTGAAGTTCTCACAGCAGCAAATACCAGCTGCAGGGGTGCCAGGTGTCTGTGCCAAGGGGCCAAGCTTCGCGAGCTTGGAAATGGCAGCTTCTGTCCTCTCAGTGGAGGCTGGAAGTGGGTTGTGGGCTTCTAAAGGAGGCGAAGAGATTTGTAGCAAACAAGTTAATGTTGACGAGTTTATTTCCTGTGTGGCCTGGCATCTGGGTGTTTACAGGGCAGTGACCTGAGAGCTGGCTAGCCCATGTCCTTACCGAAAGCTAAGGTGCCTTCTAAACTTCTCATGTAGATGACTGTTGATAGTGGCTACATTCCCTAAACTAGCTTTACTGCTGAAAATACCACTAGTCACCTGTAAGATTTAGAGCTGAGTCACACAGATTAGACTCTGCTCGCGAGACATTTCCCCCTTGAATTAAATGAATTTCCAATTTGACTTGGAAACCTAGCCTGTAGTTCAGAGAAGTAAGCCCTCATTGTTAATAGTTGATGTTGTCTAGTGAGTGGATTCTCCAGGTATTGTCCCTGCATCAGAGGGGAGAAAAGGTTGTCCTGGCCCTTGTAGGGAGGGCACACCAGATTCCTTGCCCAAAGGCTCCCTGTGCTGTGTGGGCGAGGTGGTGCTGGCTGGCTTCATCCCCAGGGGCCTATTTTGCAAATGTTACAGACTGATTAAGTAATGAAAACTATTCTTTGGGGATGTAAAATGTAAAAGTCAAGTTAATTCTAGATGTTAGCAAATTTATGTTAATAATTCTGTTTAATTTAAAAAGAAAACTATTACCAAAGTGGAAAGAAAATGTATGGAATTGGGAGAAAATACTTGTAAACCATGTATTTGATAGGGAGTTAATATCCAAAATTATAGAAAGAGCTCATACAACTCAATAGCAAAAAACTAAATAATGCAATTTAAAAAATGGTCAAGGGACTTGAGTAAAGATTGTCCCAAAGAAGGTTTATGAATGACCAACAGGTACATGGAAGATGCTCAGCATCATGAATCATCAGGGAAGTGCAGATCAGAATGACAGTGAGCTGTGACCTCACACCTGTCAGAGTGGGCTGTTATCAACAAGACAGCTAGCAAGAGTGGTGGGGACGGAGACTGGCACAGCCTTGGAAACAGTGGCGGCTCCTCACAACATGCAAACTGGATCGTTGCGTGAGCCGCAGCCCACACCTGAGCGCTCACCCCGAGAGAGCGGGGCGCCACGGTGGGAAGACAGGCACCGCCACGGCCACTGAGGCAGTGCTGCCGAGAGCTGAGAGAGAGCCGAAGAGATAGACCAGTAAGGGGGGTGCAGCGCAGATACCCAGTGGACAACCACTCAGCCATAAAAATGAGGCGAGCCTGCCATCTGCAGCAACACGGAGGGGCCTTGAGGGTATTGTGTAAGTGAGATCAGTCAGAGAAAGACAAACGCCCTTACATGTGGAGTCTAAAACAAAACAGAACACTGAAGTCATAGAAAAGAGGCAGAAGGAGGGGAGAGGGGAACTCGAGGAAGGTGGTCAAGAGGTACAAACCCAGCTGTAAGACAGCTGAGTTCTGGGTGTGGTGTGCTACACCCAGGAGAGGAAGGCCTGAGAGTCTTCAGGGAAAGGAGAGGGTATTTTCCTTTTCTTTTGTTTGTTTGTGTCTGATGAGAAGATGGACATCAGCTGAACCTGGTGTAATCATTTCACAGTGTCTGTTAATCAGACCATCATGCTGTACACCTTCAATTTATATAGTAATCTAAGTTATTTTTCAGTAAAATGAAAAAAATACCGAAGTTGACTCTAAGATCTAGTTGTGGGAATGCAGAGGGCGAGCCTGCCGACTGCCCACCTGGGGACCGCTCTGCGTCTGTCCTTGTTAGTATATCTGTACCTGCTTTTGCTTAAAAAGATAACAAGGTAAACACAGTTTATAAGTTGAGGTTATACAGAAGCAAGTATTAAGTGCTGATGAATCTAGGGAGTCGGCTGCTTTAAATAGCCTTCAGTTTCATTAAAAGTCACTTTGAGTACCAGGATATTTTTTATATCGGGTCATATTTGTTTTATGCAGGAACAAACCTGCCTTCTAGTGACCCTACACTTTCCCGAGGTCAGTTAATCTGACACTGAAACCCTTAAGGACTGAGTCTCCAGGTACTGATTGTTGGGTGGGGGACACATGGGGAGCAGGAGATGAGAGTCCTTGCCAGTGGTGGGATGGTTACCTGCTTGGGATCGTTGATGTTGGTGCCCAGGTGTGTCACTGTGAGATGTCTCAGTTTAGGCGCGGTGAGCTTTCCAGATCACCTCGTCCTGGAGAAGTTCAGAATAATCAAGGCTTCGTTCTGCTGAGGGGTGGTGCTTTGAGGTTAGCGTTACAGTGAGGGTTTTTCATTACTTATCTAGAATTGGTGATGACAAAGGTAGGAAGCAGCTGCTGGTTGGTGGCAGACTTTACCAGGAGTGGGTGCGTGTGAGCACCACTCTGCAGCAGCCTGGGAGCAGCGCCACCAGTGCGTGCCTGTCCCCCCGCCAGGGTGCTGCCCGTTGGGGCAGGACGTCCAGGTTGCCTCCACTGGCAGCCAGGCCCTGAGAACTTGTGGGGAAGGTTCACATGTGGGCTGAAGGCATCAGGTTGGTTAAGGGTGCAGGGCCTTTATTTTTTATTGAGGTGTTTGGAATAGGATGTCTTATTTTTAGACAGATTTGAGGGATTTCAAAAGAAAAACCAACTCCAATGCTTTGGTTTTGCTTACCCTCCAGTTCTTGTCTATCCCTCTCTCTCTTTTGCAGTCAGTGTCCGTTAGGGTGTTTGTTCACACGTGCCCTCCAGTTTTGTCAGACATGACTGTAAAGGTAAGGTCCGTGAGGCTTGGGGACTGCCAACCCGGAGGGCCCCGTGTGTGCTGTTCTGCAGAACCCACATCCAGGCTGGATGGGCGAGCACCCCGTCACTGCTGCTGTGCCCTGTCCGTGGTGTCCCGATGGAGACTATTCCTGTAGAGCTGGGCACACAACCAGCACGCCCCACAGTAAGGCATTCCCTCTTCCCTTGGTTTCTCTCAAAGCCAGAAGAAAACACACCAAAAAACAAATATAAGGTCTGATTTTTCAGATTTAAAATTTATCAGTCATGGGACCTGTTTTCCCATGGAGCACAGCTAATAATATTCAAAGATACATTGTCACCAGTGCTCTGACAGCACGTGGGTGAAAGAAGAGAAATGCAGGTTGGAGAGAGAAGGGAATTCTAGCTCTGTCCCCACAGTCTCCCACATCCGGGGAAGCCAGTCAGTCCAGGCCCTCACCATTGAGAAAGCTTAATGCTTCTTACTCGTGGGTGAGAACTTTGTGTTTGGTGTGTGGGCTCAGGGAAGACGTAGTAGAATCAGGCTCATTAGGAAGGGGGCCCCTCGTCTTAGGTGCCTTGACACTGACCCGTGCTTTCTGGAAGCAGCTTAGAAAGCTCTTGCCTGCTGTGTTGGTTTTGCCTTTCACATGTTCATTTTTAGGTGGAGTCCTATCTAGGCACTCTTTGGTGTAGAGGTGGGGCTGTTATCTGGATCTATATGTTCTTAAACTTTCTCATCCTTTGTTGTTGTTGTTCAGTTACTGAGTTGTATCCAACTCTTCGTGATCCCATGGACTGCAGCATGCTAGGCTTCCCTGTCCTTCACTGTCTTCTGGAGTTTGCTGAACTACATGTCCATTGAGTTGGTGATGCCATCCAACCATCTCATCCTCTGTTGCCCCCTTCTCTTCCTGCCCCCAATGTTTCCCACCATCAGTGTCTTTTCCAGTGAGTCAGCTCTTTGCATCAGGTGGCCAAAGTATTCTCATCCTTTGGTTATAAAAAAATTTTTATTGTGATAAGACTTCCCTGGTGGCTCAGATGGTAAAACGTCTGTCTACAGTGCGGGAGACCCAGGTTCGATCCCTGGGTTGGGAAGGTCCTCTGGAGAAGGAAATGGCACCCACTCCAAGTACTTTTGCCTGGAAAATCCCATGGACAGAGGAGCATGGCAGGCTACAGTCCATGGGGTTGCAAAGAGTTGGACCCAACTGAGCCACTTCACTTCACTTCACTTCACTTATTGTGATAAAATAACATAAAATTGACCATTTTAACCACTTCGAAATGTCCAATTCAGTGGCATTAAGTACATCAACAGTGTCATTTGACCATTACTGCTGTTTCAGAACTCCTTCACCTCTGCTCAGGGAGACTGTCCTGGCTTCCCTTCCCCCATCTCTATGAAACTGACTTGTCTAGAGGGCCCTGGACGTGGATTCTGTAGACGTAGCCCTTTGTGCCTGGCTTCTTCTCCTTAGCATGATGTTGGCATGGCTTATCCCTGTTGTGGCGTCATTTCCTCCCTTGTAAAGGCTGTGTTGTATGTATAGAGCACATTTTGTTTCTCCGTTTCTCTGTTGATGGTTAGGTTTGCATGTTTTGGCTGTGCTGAATAGTGCTGCTGTGAGCACGGGTGTGCAAGTCCTGGTTCAGGTTCCGGCTCTCAGTTCTTTGGGTGCACACCCGGAAGTAGGATTGGTGGATCACACGGTGGCTCTGTGTCTGACTTTGGAGGAACTGCCAGAGTGTTTTCCACAGCAGCTGCACCAGTAACACTCTTCTTTTTTTTTTTAAGGAGCCCTTTTTTTAAAGGAGGACAGAATGGTAAAATAAACATCCTGTATGTATCATTTAGATTTAACAGTTAGCATTTTGCCATATTTGCTTAATTATTATGTTGTTGAAGTATTTTAAAGCAAACTACAGGTCCATAAAAACTTCATGTAGGCCAATTGCTCACACAATCACGTTACCTTTGTCATACTTAATAAACAATAATTCCCTATCATCTGATATACAGTTTAACGAGTACTTTTAGTTGATTTTGTAAGTACCTATTATTAAGTTCAGCAAACTTGAGTGGAAGAAAAAAGTTCTAAATTTTTCCTTCAATTAAAAATTTTTATTTATTTATTTGGTAGCACTGGGCTGTAGTTGAAGCATGTGGGGTCTAGTTCCCTGACCAGGGATTGAACCCAGGCCCCCTGTATTGGGAGCACAGAATCTTAGCCACTGGACCACCAGGGAGTCCATTTCTCCAATTTTCTAGTATGAAAATTGTCAGAAATATACAGTCAGGAAGAGTACAGTGATCACCCATGTGCTGCCATTTGGATTCAACTCTTGTTAATAGTTTGCCCTGTTTGCCTTGTCTGTGGGGTGTGTACACCGCCTGGCAATTTGGAAACAAGAGGTAGGCCTTCTGGCATCTCACCCTCACCAATATCTTGAGCTGTTCAGTGCTATGGGCTACAGCACAGCTTGTGGGGGCCCTACTTAGGTCCTGGCTGACTCCAAGCCGTGTTTACACCTTTCCTTTAGGGTCTTTAGCATCAGGCACCCTGTTTGTCTCTTACTCCTGAAGCCAGATCATTCACCCGTAGATGGAAGAACATCCTTGAGTTGTCTAGCTCTGGGGTCTGACTTCTTGTTCTTCTGTCCTGTGTTTCCTGTTAACTGGACGTTTGGTTGAAAGTCTGGATTAGAGTTGGGTTAAACATTTATACCTTTTTGGGTAAAATTTTTGGTTAAAAATATTCAAGTACTGACAAAAGGTCACCCCACTGATGGCTTCTAGGTTGCAGAAGGACTTGTGAGTCATTCTAATAGAAAGACCTTGTGGTCCCACCTTAGCCAGGTGGTGAAACTCAGTGTCACCGACACTGTGCTTGGCATTGTCCGTGAGCTGTGCTGATGGTTTTTAGACTTTTTATTTATTTATTTCTGGCTGCACTGGGTGTCTGTTGCTGCGCGTGGGCTTTCTTCAGCTGTGGCAAGCAGGAGCTGCTCTCTAGTTGAGGTGCACAGCCTTCTCATGGTGGCTTCCATTGCTGCGGATCATGGATCCTAGGAGCTTGGGCTTCAGTAGTTGTGACCCGTGGGCTTAGTTGCCCCGTGGCATGTAGGGATCTTCCTGGACCAGGGATTGAACCTGTGTCCCCTGCACTGGCAGGTGGACTCCCAACCCCTGGAACTCCAAGGAAGTCCTGTGCTGATGTGTAACCTGTGTTAGTGACCACAGGCAGTGAGGAAGCCTTGCTTGGGTCCTGGTTTGGAGGGAGAGGACAGAAGAGCTTTAAAAAAAATGTTTTGAACTACGTGTCAGTTACACCTCAATTAAAGTGTTTTGAGGACACATGGACATTTAAATATGAACCAGGTGTCAGGTGGTATTGGTGAGTCATTGTTAATTTGCTCAGGTTTAAGAGTGGTTTCTTGGTGGAGGAGGCCACAGAGGCTGCTCATGGGTGGACTTTCACCCGTTTGACCAGCTCTGCGTGATCCCGGGTACCAGCCCGTGCACCCCTGTGTGTGTGTCTCTGCCCAGAGGGAACGCTGCAGTGCACAGTGTGTCTGGTCCCCACTCAGCACTTTTGATGCCTCAGAGAGCCCACTGTCTCCGGACTTGAGGTCTGCTCCACTGTGAGCACAGCGAGGAGCGCTTCCAGGGGGCACTTCCAGGGCGCGCGCCAGGCGATCCGAGGGGACATGGAAGTAACCCCAGCAGTTGGACAGGCATGTGTGTGTGGGCCTTGCTGGCCTAGGGCTTTCAGATCAAATAGAAAGCAAAAATGCCTCTGCTTTGGACTGTTAAGAGTTGTGGTGATGGGGTAGATCACCCCTGCTGTGATGGCCAAAGCTGTACTGTCTTGTCTTCCCACAGTTTTCTTTTTTTTTTTTTTCCCACTTTAGTCTTTATGCTCGAGTTTCTGTTGAAAATAAGGTTTTCTCTGTGGGCTGGCACAGGAAGCCTTGGTTCCTGTCCCCCAGTGCTGAGCTCCAGGGCTCTTCCTTCACATCCCTTGGGTGGCCTCGTGCATCTAAGTGTGAGTTTGTGCGGATAGATGCTTTTCTCTACTTTGTTTTTTTTCCCACTTATTCTTTGAGTTTGTTCTGTGTTAATACCTGTGGAGCTGCTTCATGTTTTCCATCGTGGTAACGTATATGTGGCACAGCTTACCTAACTTGCCTGTTCCTGATGGACATTTTCTTGTTTCCAGCATCTCGCTGTGACAGAATGACAGCTTTGTGCATCCTTCTGGTATGAGTGTCAGCTGTGGGTTCCGTTCCTAGGATTGTGAAGTCAGGGCTTTACTGAGACTGTGTTGGCTCACAGCCCACCAGTGGGATCTGAGTGCTTTTGATTTGTTTTAAAAGCAGCGCAGTTCTGACCTTTGAGAGGTTTATCAGAGTAGCCAGACTGTCTGAACAGGTGAAAGCTTCCGTACATTGAGGGACTGGTATTTGGTGGGTGTTTGTATTTTAGAGATTTCTCTTTAGAAAAGGCTGAAAAAGTCATTGGTTAGAGAGTTAGTCTTACTGAAATTTGTCATGGTTTTAGTTTGTAGTTAATGCTGGCAGCATCCGCATGTTTATTAGATCGTGAAGGTCCTTTTGGACCACAGAGAGCGCATAACCATGGTGAGTGCCAGCCCCTCCAGACTCAGTCACCTTCAGACCGGCGTGTGGGTCAGGAGGGGAGGGGATGGTATCTCGCAGGCTATCTTTCTTCTCTTTGGGTTGGAGAGTTTCCAGACATAACTGGAAACTGTTCTGGGGAAGGAATACCAGTCAAGGTGCAGGGGTGGTGGGCCTTGTGTTGGTCGTGGGGTCAGTTGCTGGCCCAGGCCTCTTCTCTGGCCTGTGTGAGGATAGCAGTGATCACAGTGCTGTTGGCAGGCGAGATGCTGGAGCTTCTTTGTGGAAGAACCAGTCACCCCTGGCCAGGCGGGAGATGGGGCAGCCCGGTGCCCGTGTCAGCCGCGTATGCTGAGTCAGGACTCGCGGGGCTGCTCGGAGGCGGGTGTGGCCCCGCGAGCCGCACACCTTTCCTCGTGCGCCAGGTTTGCTGTGTGCGGTCCTTTCTCAGAGTTCTGAGCTCTGTCGCGCCATGAGACTGTCCTCATGGTGCCGAGCCCCTAAGGCTGTGGCAAGATACAGGCAGCCTTAGGGGTGTGGAAGACAGGGACTTTTGAATTTGATTCTGGTTTTTGAGAAGTGGTTGATGTGCCTGAATTGTGTTTGTAACTTGGTGGTTTTGATGAGAGAAGGCATTGGCTAAGATGGTTTTGTTCTTAGAATTTGTATATTTCTATCTTTTCATCTTTGTCTTGCTCAGCTGTTTTTATGTCTGATCTTTCTTCAAACTTCTGAGGGTATTTCTTGATCCATGTAGATACTGGAGAAAAGATAAGTTTGATTTGATTGTAATTTTTGTATTTGTTGACTTGCTTTTGTGATGTCATCTGTCACTTTTTTCTCATTTAAAGATGGAAGACCCAGCATGCTTTATTGACAGTAATATTTAGTGCTCATGAAATAGCCTTCAAATTTCTGGGGTGAGTAATATAATACAAAGTATTTTAGAACATAAGGAAAAGTTGTATGGATGGTGAATAAATAATTAGCATTAACATTATGGATGTTGTTTACCTGGTTCTTTGTCAAAATGTTTTTCCTGACTGTAGCATTTTATTGTAATGGAGAATAATTTTCATGTAAAACTGATTGCCTTGTATTTCCTTTCTCGTTGCTGTGGGAACAGTCCAGCGTGGTGGTGAGTGCTGGTCGGGGTTGAGCTACCAGGCCTCCTGATGGGCGCTCGGCAGTTCAGTGCAGTGTGGTTCAGCCTCCCTTTGAGTGACAGAACGCTTTCTGTTCTGGTGTTCTTCTCTTGAACTTTGTGTCCAAGAGGCCTGTACTCCCTTTTGGCAACGTGTCCCCTGTCGTTACTTGTTCGTGTGAGGAGGTGGAGCAGGAGGGGCTGGCGGGTGCGCACGACACCTCACAGGTGACCATGGAGGCTTGAGCGCCCGCTGTGCGGAGTCTGGGGTCCTCGCTTGGGCTCACCTGGTCAACGGCCAGGCATCGGGAGAGTGGTCCCCTCCTCACACCCTCGGGGGCTGCTTCTGCCCCTCCTGGCCCTGGAGCCCCCTCCCAGGCTTGCACCTTGAGCCTCACGCCAGCCGCCCTTCTCCCACCCAGGCCTGGGCATGTGCTGAGCGTCCTTCCTGGGCGACTCCTGGGATGGGGCCTCTCAGAACTCTGGCTCCTGGATCTGGCTGCGTGGTGCCCATGCTCCCCGCCCTCTTGGGCCTGCTCGCACATGTGGGATCTCGAGGCTCAAGTGTATACCTGCCTGGGCGGTGATGGGTGTGTTAGGGAACCCCAGACGGGGCTCTGGGCTGAACCCCCCTCCATACTCCAGGCTCCTCTTGCAGGAGGTGGTAGAGGGTGATCCTGACTGCAGCTCTCAAGCCTCTCGCTCCTCCAGCTGGGCTCAGCCTCTGTGTGGGGCGTTCTCTGAGGTCTCTCCGTGTTTTCCTGTAAACACCCTCCTTCCTGTCTCTTCTCAGCTCTCTCCCTGTCATCCCTCCCTTATTGCCGGTCCTTCTCTCCCTTTTGCCTGGGTGCCTGATGCTTCCACAGTTGCCAAAGTGAGTTTCTGAAATGGAGCTCTGACTCCATTGCCCTTTTCCTTAAGGAGATGGCCCTCTTCCAGGTCTTAAGCTGAGTGCTTCCTGCCTGGGAGCCCCTTCTCCCCCGGCCCTGTGTCTGGTGCCACGCGCTCACCTCAGGCCTCTGCCCCCCAGTCAGCTTCTCCATGTCACACCTGCTCCTTTGGTGACTGTGCCCGCGGCACCCCCTTGGTGGATTCATTCCCCATCTCCAGGGGCTATCCCTGCTCCCCTCTCTGGTTGTGGGTTCCTGTTCTGTGTAAGAGTTGTGCTTCAGTGAACTGTCTGCCCCCATGAAGCTGTTTTGGTGCATGGTGGCGGCCCCCCGGAGTAGGTGTTGTGGCGGCCGTCGCCTCTGGCTGTCTGGACCCCACTGCGTCTCCCTTGCTTCTGTGTCCATCCCCATGCTGGGCTCCATGGCTTGGGTTTGTTGTGGGAATCTGAAGTGATTTCTTTTTAGTTACTGTCTGTATCGCCTAAATATCACACCCAACTTACAGATTTTGGCACCCTCTTCCCACTTGTGTGCAAAAATAAGAATGTGTTGTGCCCAGCCTTGGCATGTGGAGAGGGTGCTTGGCCACTCTGCTTGACCCCTGCTCTTTTGCCTCCTGCTGAGCTGTGCCTTTTTGTGCCCTGGCCCTGGGCGTATACTAGGCAGCTCCATCTCAGAGAGAAGGTAGGATGCCTGCCGTTTCATCTGGAGCGTCCACCACCTGCCCTTTTCCTTCTCTGTCCCCACCTCTGCCCGCTCCTGCGTGGTGGAACCTGTGTGGTGGCACTCTGGAGAGGCCTCTTGTTTGTTTACAGATCTTTATCTGTGAGTGATGATGTATGCCTGGTACTTGGGGAAAAGTGCTAATTATACTAAGTTTATTCCTCATGGACCGTTACGGCAGAGGGTGAATACAGTGTAAAAATTAAGATAAAGTGAGTGCTGTGGTGCTCGGCACAGTTGCGGACACCGCTAAGCTGCCCCATTTGTGGTGAGCAGGGCCTGGAGGTTAGGGTACTAAGGCCCTGAAGCAATTACATAGCTAGAGAAGGGTTCCTTTTCCCTCTTCTGTCCGTTGCCGCATGGGACCTGAGGGTATGATTTGGGTGGTGGGTTGTACCTTAAACCCCCCGTTTTGTGCTTCCTCCTGACCGTGGCTGCATGCTTTTGCTCAGGGTGGCCTCTGCAAAGCCCTTCCTGTGGGGCACCAGGCCTCTGGGGCAGTTTGGTGTGTTCTTGCTGTGTTGTGAGCCTTCCTTGACTTGCTGTCATCACCTGGCTCAGATTTGTGTTTCTGAGGGTGTGAAATCTGGGTGCTCAGGGGCTAAGGTTACTAGTCCTTTGAGTTTTGTGCTCAGTTGCTCAAAGACTGTGGCCGGGAAATTATTGGAAATTCCAGAGTCTCTAGTTTGCAGTTCAGTAGTGCTTTTCAGTTTAGGATATAGAGGAGAAGAGATTGATTTTTACTCTTCCTGAGGCTGGTACTCTGCTTCTCCTTTAATCTGTTAGCTTCCTTTGTCAGTTTTTCTACCACTTCTGCCCACAGAGCCCATGGTCACCTGTCTGTATCCGCAGCCTGGCCACTGGGCACCCTGTCCTGAGACTGCTGGGCCCCGGCTGTGGCACCTTGGACTTCCTCTGCAGAGGTTAGGTGGGGTCAGAGCCAGGACTGAGCGTGGGTCATTGCATCTCTTGTTCTAATTAGAATTGGGATTACATCTGCCTCTCAGTGCTGCCCCCCGCCCCCCCCCCCCCATGAACTGATGACTATTAAAGCAGCCACCACACAAGCCCTAAAATTATGATAATTTTGCTTATCTTTCCTCACCTGTTTCACTTGGCCAAGGGTGACCTTTGATGCCAGCTAAGTGTTGTCTTGTTCCAGCTTTACTCAGGTGTTACTGACATGCAGTAGACTGTACTTACTATTAAATTGTGTGCTTTTAGCACACTTAAGAAAGTGAATGTATCTTTCACCCCCAGAGTCCAGGGCCCCTCCCCCACCCCATCCCTGTTTTGCTTTTGACTTGCTGCAGGGTACTTTGTGTTTTCCAGAACTTTATGTAGATAGGATCTGTTTTCCTCTCCATTACCCTTGTGCTTGGTGGAGACTCGGCTGTGTCTGGGCACGCGCCTGTCGGTTGCCTCTTTCCCTGTCTCTTACTGCAGCATCCCCACGGTTCCTGGAGCTGCACAGAGAGGCCTGCAGACTGTTTTCTTTCTCAGACTCTTATTTCCTGCTCTTTGTCACATTGCACAGAGAAGCTGGCTGGGGTTTTGGTTGGGGTCGCATTGACTCTTAAGTTGAGCAGCCTGGAGCCTCCTGGCCATGGATGCTGGGTCTCTCTCTGCCGACTCTGTGTCCTGTGTTCTCCCTCAGTGGGGTTTCAGCTGTCAGGTTCAGAGTTTTGTACATCTTTTGTCTCATTTTCCTCTAAAGTAGTTCATATTTTGATGCTGCTGTAAATGATATTTTTTAAAAATTTCCTTTTTTTAAAACTGCACTGTGTGGCTTGTGGCATTTTAGTTCCCCAACCAGGGATTGAACCCAGGCCCTCAGCAGTGAGAGCTCCGAGTCCTAACCACTGGCTCACTGGGAAATTCCCCAAATTACTATTATGTGGCGCTAATAGAGAGGTCAAATTTTTTTATTAACCTTGGATCCTGGCACCATGCTAAACTCAATGGCTGGTTCTGGTGGCTCTCTGCTCGGTTTGGTTGTTTTGTCTCGAAGATGACGGTGCCGCCCACACAGGAAGGCCGCTTTACTTCTTTCTTTACTCTGGTGCCTTTTTGTCTCCTCTTGATCTGACTGCCCTGACCAGACCCTTTAGTGCAGGGATGGAAAGAAGCAGGGCCAGTAGCCACCCGTCTGAGACCTGTTCCTGACTGTGGGGAAGCCATCACTTTTCACCATTAACTGGGACTCGCCATTAACTAACTGTAGGGTTTTCATAGGCTGAGGAGGTTCCCTTCTATTCCAGGTATGCTCAGTTCTTTTTGTTTTTTTCTCCCTTTATCAGGAATGGACATTGGATTTTATAAAAAAACTTTTTGCGGGACTTCCCTGGTGGTACAGTTGTTAAGAATCCACCTTGCAGTGCCAGGGACTCGGGTTCAAACCCTGGGCTGGGAACTAAGATCCCACATGCCGCAGAGCAACTAAGCCTGCACACCACAGCTGTGGAGCCCATGGGCCACATGGAGAATCCACGTGCTGGAAGGAGAGACCCCACATGCCACAACAAAGGCCCAGCACAGCCAAATAAATGTTAAGCAAAACAAAACAGAACCCACACTTTTCCCACCTATTTGAGTTGATTGTATGATTTTGCTTTTCTAGTTTGTAAAATCTGTGAATTACATGGATTGTGTTTTGAGTATGAAACCAATCTTGTTTTTGAGAGTTAAACCCTTAGTTCCATGGGCTAATTGACTGTCTTGGTGGCTGGCTGACAGGTGGCAGGGCGTGCGTCCCTCGACACGCTTCCCGGACAGTGAACCAGAGGGCAGGTGCCATGTGACCCCCAAGGCCCAAGCTGCATAATGTCACTTCTGTCCCATCCTGCCAGGCAGAGCATGTTGTGGGGCAGCCCATGTTGAAGGGGTGTGAAACGGAGGTGCTGCTCGCCTTGCAGTCTGCCGTTGTGGATGACACTGCAGGGAAAATGCCTTTCCACAGTCATCTGGGGGCACAGGCGTTCTACAGCACACCCCAGATCTTCTTGCTCTTGCTGTAATTCCTCGAACTACCTTCTGGTTCTGTGTTTTGGTTTTCCTTTTCAAGTTAACACTAAACTAGTGGATCCTGACTACAGTGTCAGGAGTGTTAAATAACTTGGGGAGTGGGAATTCCTCGGTGGTCCAGTGGTTAGGACTTAGTACTCTCACTGCCAGGGCCTGGGTTCATTCCCTGGTCAGGGAACTAAGTTTCTACAAGCTGTGAGTCAAGGCCAGAAGAACAATTAACTGAGTCATTGTGTGTGACTTCTACAAATTCAGTGTTATCTTGTGATATCTTGACTGACTGTATATCCATACGGATTTTTATATGCACACACGTGTGTGCGTGCAGGTGGGCTGATGGGCCAAGTGCTGCTCATGGCCCTGTGCACGGTGCACTCTTCCTTCTGATCTGACAGCTCCTTTGATGCTGAGTTTACGAGGTCAGACTGTTCATTAAGGGCTTGGCCTAGCTCTCCTAAGCTTAGGCAGCAGTTAAGCTTTGTTTTTTCCCTTTGATGCCAGTGTGATTTTCTTCCAAAATTTACTTAGTTTTTAGCCAACACGTAATGCTAACATTTGTCAAGTGCTTAGCTGTTTGTGTGCCAGTTATCACCCCAGTGCTCGGTATCTGCCTGGTGATCTTGTGTGGTTGGCAGGATGGTTCCTGCTTGACTGATGGCCAAACTGAGGCTTAGTGAGAGGTTAAGGAGTCAGGTTCTCAGGTTTTAGATAAATTTGAGAGTCAATTCTTCTTCAGACAGTTGAACTGCCCGCAAAGTTGGACTTGTAACAGAAAAGTAGTAGCGGCATGAGGTGGCTGCCCCACGGCATCCTGCCAGGTTCAGATACAGCCTTGTTCTCACAGTCCCTGTTGCCGTCAGCATCCTGACATTTCTGAACGTGTGAGTGGTGATTGGAGCTGTGGCTGTGATTTCTTGGGAGTCACCAAGAACCCTGTGTTTGTTTCTGGACACAGGCAGACTGGGGGCGTGTGGAGTGAGTGGGAGCAGGGGGCGGCTGTTCTCCAGCCAGCACACAGCTGTGCTGCTCGAGTGGTTCCAGCACCGGTGCCCTGAACATCAGCGCTTGCCAGACCCCTGTCCTGTGTCACATGGCATCTGACAGCAGTCTGATTCATGATTCTGTGCAGGTCATCTCTTAGGACTTCGTGTTGACTTGTAGGGTTTTTGCCTTTTGTGGGCATCTGATTTGGATTTGACTTTCTCATCTTGGTATTTGACTTTCTCATCAGTATTTAGTAGCTCTTCAAGCATGCAAACTTGTCTTTTTTTAAATTCATCTCTTAAAGGTTTTCTATAAGGGGCCAGGTAGTAACTGTTGTAGACTTTGGGGTGCATGGCCTCCATTGTACCTGCCCAGCTCTGCCATGGAGGCCCCATATGTAACAAAGGAGCCTAGCTGTGTTCCAGTGAAACTTCATTTATTGAAACTGAAATGTGAGTTTTGTGTTATCTTCTCTTGTCACAAAATAGTCTTTATTTTTGGATCAGATGCACATATAAAACCATTCTTAGATTGTGGACTGTGTCAAAAACAGCAGTGGGACACGCTTGCCCCCGACCCCCACTTGCTAAACCCTGACACATTGGATGAGTTTGGAAGTGCATCAGTTCATTGATTTTTGTCCTTGCAGCTTTCTTTTAACTGCAGCAGTCTTGACTTCGGGCCTTCTTACAGATTGGATGAAAAGCTGTGACCAATCTAGAAAGCATATTAAAAAGCAAAGATATTACGTTGCCAACAAAAGTTTGTCTAGTCAAGGCTATGGTTTTTCCAGTAGTCATGTATGGATGTGAGAGTTGGACTATAAAGAAAGCTGAGCACTGAAGAATTGATGCTTTTGAACTGTGGTGTTGGAGAAGACTCTTGAGAGTCCCTTGGACTGCAGGGAGATCCAAACAGTCAATCCTAAAGAAAATCAGTCCTGAGTATTCACTGGAAGGACTGATGCTGAAGCTAAAACTCCAGTACTTTTGCCACCTGATGGGAAGAACTGACTCATTTGAAAAGACCCTGATGCTGGGAAAGATTGAAGGCAGGAAGAAGGGGACCACAGAGGATGAGATGTTTGGATGGCATCACTGACTCGATGTAGGTGACTTTGAGTAAACTCTGGGAATTGGTGGTGACAGGGAGGCCTGGTGTGCTGCAGTCCATGGGGTTGCAAAGAGTTGGACATGATTGAGTAACTGAACTGAACTGAGTTTGCTGTGTGGTTTCCTTGGACATGGTAATTGATCTGTCTGATCTGGTCAGCTGCTGATACATTGGTCTGGTTCTCAGTGCTGTTGTAGATTTATTTTTTTTAAGGTGTTTGCCACTTTTAAGAAATTTTAGACTGAAGGATGTAGTCCACTATTGTAATGTACTAGTATCGATCTTTCTTGCAACAGGAAGTACTTTCTTTCTCCAAGCATGTTTTGAGTGGTTCAGAAGAAACAAATTTTTTCCTCATGTTGAAAGCTGTGGAAATATTAAACTTTTAACAGTTAACATCATGCACATATGCCAGCTTAAGGAATTAATTTTGAGTTGTGAACTGAACACTTTGTGGAGTAGCACATTGGGATACAGTATTTATAATGATTGATGAGTATTTATAATGAGGCTGCTTGTGAAATGAAGCTGTGACAAGAATAGTATCTTGTTGATTGAAGGGATGCTGAGGGGCCTTTGCAGGACCCGGGGACACTTCATGACTGGGGATTGGGGGTGGGAGCTGCGCTGCTGGTCAGTGAGTGTGGCTCAGAGGAGAGCACTCCTGATACAGCTTCACAGCGTAGTGGAAATGACCGTGGAAATTAATCAGAGGAGGCGTTTGTCCTTATTTTCCTAGATTAGGAGAAAAAGTTTGGAGAATTTAGGTAAGTAAAATAGAATGGTATAGTTTGTGGTTGTGTGAATTTTTCCTTGTTTAGTAAAACTACATTCAAGCTGGATTATTGCCAACTTGAGTTTTCTTTTTATTATGGTAAAATACAAAGCAGCCATTTTAGAGTATAATTCTGTGGCATCATGTTAACGTTATTGTGCAGCCCTCACCGCCACCATCCGTTTCCAGAACTTGATCGTCATCCCTGACTGAAACGCTCTTCCCAGGAAACTTGCGGCCCCCAGCGCCCCACGCTGCTGCTCTCTGTCCATGAATGTGACTTCCCTAGGGACATGTGATGGAGTCAGACAGCATTGTCCTTTTGTGTCTGCTTACCTCACTGGGTTGGGAAGATCCCCTGGAGGAGGGCATGGCCACCCACTTCGGTATTCTTGCCTGGAGAATCACCAGCAGAGGAGCCTGGTGAGCTCCAGTCCATGGGGTCACAAAGAGTTGGACAGGACGGAGCGACTGAGTGCAGCACCTTGCTGAGTGTCCTGTCTTTAAGGTTTATCCAGACTGCATGACTCTGGTCCTCGCGTGGCTGGGCCACGGGCAGTGTGTGTTGTTGTCAGTGGTGGGGGGGCCAGGGTTGTGAGTGGCACGTTGCACGCCTGCTGCTCTGTGCGGCGTGCTCCGTCCTCCCAGCAAGGGCCGTCTTGTTGCTCTGATCCGTCCTCTACATGTTATAGAATCCATGCTGTGTTATTTTTGCTTTAAATGGCTACTTTTCTTCTAAAGGAGATTTAAATAAAAAGGTTAAAAGGTTTTAAAACCTAGACTTGAAGAATTTTTTAGGTCACCTAAATTATATGGTGTAGTTAGCAGTTCTGTAAGATTCAGAAGTTAAAACTGCGGAGAAGCTGGGTGGTTGCTGTTTTCGTTCTCCGTCCCTCTCTGTGGCATGATCACTGGGGACTGCCGTTGTTTGGGAGGTTCTCTGAAGGCTGACCCCGTTCTCCCAGTGCTTTTTGTCGGCGTTGCTCCACTGGTTCTGACATGCGCTGTCTCCACCAGAAATCTGTCCTCAGCCCTCTGTGTGGAACAGGCCTTTTCCTCTGAAGGCTGAGAGTTTAGGTAACTTGGTTTATAATGCAGCATAGTGTCTTTTAAAAGTTTTCCTATTTCCTTTATTATTAAAAGCGTTTTTATTGTTTATTTCACTTCCGGCCACGCTGGGTCTTGGTTGCTGTGTGGGCTTTCTCTCCTTGCGGTGAGCGGCGGCTGCTTGCGTGTTCCTCAGAGCTTGGACTTCTCACTGTGGCGGCTTCTCTTTCTTGCTGCCGAGCACGGGCCCTAGGGCGAGCTGGCTTCCGTAGATGTGGCCTACAGGCTTCGTTGCCCTGAGACGTGTAGAATCTTCCCGGACCAGGGGTTAGATTGGTGTCCCCTGCCTTAGGCAGGCGGATTCTTAACCATTGGAACTGCCAGGGAGCCCACGGTAGAGTGGTTTTGTTCATGTTTCTTGTGCGTGGCGTTTGTTGAGCTTTAACTGTGGGTTTGCAGTGTCTCTCAGGTCTTGGCCGTTACTCTTTTCAGATAGTTTTCTCTTTCTCCCTTTCTCTTTTGGAGACTGCACTTATGTGTATGCGGCGATTGCCTAAATGTCACCCAGCACAGTGGTGCCCTGTGTCTTCTAGTTCACGTTTTGGACACTTCTTATTGTTGTGTCTCTCAGCGCACCACTCTTAATTCTTTAATGTCTGCCAGACATTTTTGTCTCAGAGAATTTTACGTCATACGTTGTAGAAATTTTAATTTGTCAATAGTTTGATTTGAATCCTTCAGATCTTCATCTGTCTGATTAGCAGGTGAGTCTTCAGCATCTGAGTCCAAGTCCGTCTGGCAAGTTCCCTGTTGTTACCCACACTCTCCTGCTTCTCTGCGTGTTGGTCATTTCTGATTGTGTGCCAGGCATTGTTCATTGTACTGTGTTGTGGCTGGATATTTTTATGTTACTGTAAACATCCCTGGGCTTTGTTCTTGAGGATAGTTGAGATCCTTTGAGCCGGTGGCTTCTTTCAGTTCTTTATTTGCAGCTTTGCTGGATGGGACCAGAGCAGTGATCAGTCCAGGCAGGTGTTGCCGTTCCTTGGCCCTTGGCGTCTGTGCAGGTCGCTGGTGAGCCTGCCTGGCGCAGCTCTGTCTTCTCCAGGCCCCTCTGCCCACGCCCTCTCCCTCCCCTGCTCCCCACCTTTCAGGGTCACCCTCCCCTTGCCTGCTGTTCAGTCTGGAGATCGCTATTCCTTCCTTCTCTCCAGGGCGCGGGGGATGAATGTGTTCCTTTTATTCCATGTTGCTCAGAATGGAAGCTGGGATAGACATTTTCCAGAATTTTAGTATTTTTGCTTGAAAGCTTAGATTTCATAATTGACCAAAGATACTTAACAGTTGTTTACTTGAAAAACAAGGTTTGTTCTTCATTTGCCCAAGTCCCATTGGGCCCCCAGGAGACGCCGCAGCTCAGATGGCCCAGGGAGCCCCAGGCTGTCTTCAGAGGTGTGCTGTGGGCCCTCTTGATTCTGTCACAGCGTGGACCGCAGTGTTAACATTTAGAACAGTTATATTTTCCTGGTTGAACAGAACAGTAAGGATTGTTACTGGGCAGGACATTGCCTGTAGAGTTGCAGTCATGTGGCTGTGAGGACTGTGCTGCTGTACGTGTGGCGTGGCAGCAGAGGGGACCTGGCCCTGAGCTCACAGCCCCCCACTGCTAGGTGAGATGCATCCAGAGGGGCTAGTGCTGAGCCCAGGGGCTGGAGGGGCTTGAGATATTTTTAAGGTGGAGAAGATGACTGTAGGCTTATTTCTCTTTTGGAGAATTTTAATCCAGTTTTGCTACTTTATGTAAGACAAGTTTGGATTTTGTGTGAAGAAGTGCTGTTGAGCACAGCGGCAGCTTTGTGGCCGGCAGCTTTGGAGATGAGTGGAAGATGTCGACCTAACAGACTCCAGCGGACTCATGACGTCGGTGGAAGCCCTGCCGCAGACTGAATCATGTAGCCTGAGTGCTCAGGTTGTGCAGGAGCCAGGTGTATATTTTGAAGAACAGAGTTGACTGGATTTTATTGTAAATAAACTTTCGAAAATCATTTCAGAAGACTCTTGTCTTGGTGCCACTGTCTTCCCTTGGTTGCCTTGTAGCAGCGGGTCCCTCTGAGGACAGAAGGCAGCTGTGCTCTGGCCTCTCTTCCAAGGAGGGCGTCTCGGGGGCTCTGGTGGGGGCTCTCTGTGGGGGCAGCCCGTCCTCAGTGGAGCCTCTGGGCCTTCGCTTGATCTGCCGTTAGCCAGAGCATGTCATTTCTCTTGTCCGTCCGACCTGCGTTGTGTTTCTCAGGGAAGTGACTCGTGTGCCTGTGATGGTTGTAGTGGCATCTCCGCAGGTGCCATCTCCACAGTAACAGTGCTTGTTCTGAAATCTATCGCCAGGTGCATTTCCGCAGTTATCCTACCCATGTGGCTGGCGGCTCCTAGAAGTTCCTGTAGCACTGAATGCCCCAGCCACCACCTATTCTGTTCTTGTCATAGATTAGCTTTGCCTGTTTTATCAGAGTTTCTCATGAATGGACTCAAACAAGATACTCTTTTTGCATCTCACATTATTCTCATGATTTTTAAAAGAATTGAGATAAAATTCACGTTGAAAAATCTGCTGTTTTAACTGTTTTCGAATGTATGGTTCTGTGGCCTGTGACACGCTTGCGGTGTTGTGCCACCCCTGCCACCGTCTTGTTCCGGACGATCTTATTCCCCAAAGGGAATCCCTGTCCCCGTTCAGCAGTTACTTTTTGTGGGCCCTCAGCCGCTCACTGCCGCTCCTCTGCTTTGGTGCTCTGTGGATTTGCCTGCTCTAGACATTTCAGGTTAAGAGCGTCTTCCACAGTTGGTCTTCTGTATCTCAATATTTTCAGGGCTCATCTTTGTTGTTGTGTGTACTGGACTCCATTCTCTTTCATGTTTGCCAAGTAGGGATATGCACCTCTTTGTTTCCATTCATCTGTCGATGCACATGTGGGCTGTCTCCACCTCTGGCTATAGTGAACAGTGCTACTGTGAGCAAGTGTGTAAAGTTTCCTTGGAACACCTGGTTGGTGTTTGCCTGGGAGTGGTATTGCTGGCTGTGTGACAGTTCTGTGCCTAATTTTTTAAAAATTTATTTTTAATTTATTTTTTTGGCTGTGCTGCACAGCACTTGGGAGTTTCGTTCCCTGACCAGGGATTGCTCCTGTAGTGGAGTCTGCGGTCCTAACTACTGAGTGCCAGACAAGTCCCCAGGCCCTTTGTGACTCACTTTCCCCTGTGTATTTAGTGAGCGCGTCATTTCTGTCCGTCACTGAAGGAACAGCTATAAAACATGCACTACTTGCCAGGTGCTGTTCTGCCTGGTTCTCAAGATCTGCTCATTTCATCTTGTTGACTCCTGAGGGGGAGACCCGCTCATTTCTGTTGTTGAGACGAGTAAATCCAGGCCCAGAGAGGCCCCGCAGATCATGAGTGGCGAGGCTAGCCTTGGGCCCTGGGCAGCCTGGCTCCAGAGCCCCACCTCTGGTCATGTGTTCTGCAATACAGTAGATGCCGTCTGTTGTGTGGGCGGCTGTGTCTCCAGCAGGCCGCCCAGTGGGGAGTGACTGCCCTCCTCGCTGCACTGTGAGCGCGTGCTGACGACATGTTTCTCGCAGGAGCGTCTCTGTCGGCCCGTGTGAGCCATGCTGTGGATGTCCTGTGTGGCTGCTCTGAGCTGCTTAGGGCACTGTTCCGGAGTCCTTGGCGGTCAGTTCCTGCTCAACGGGAAGGCAGCTTAGCTGGCAGAAGGGTCATTTTGTAGAGGGAGAAAACTTTTCGGGTTAGCAGCTTCGGTACTTTAACTCAGCTACAAATTCCTTTTAGGAATGTTAATAAAAGTATAGGTACTGTCTGAGGGATTCTTGCCTCTGTTTATTTGAACCGTTAACTGATTTACAAACTGAGTTTCATGTGTGCAGCAGAGTGATTCAGATGTTAGATTCTTTTACACTACAGGTTGTTAGAAGATACTGAATATAGTTCCCTGTGCTATGCAGTAGTTCTTCCTGGTTATCTGTTTTATATATAGTAGTGTGTATCTGTTAATCCCAAACTCCTTAATTTATTAAAGTTTTTTAAAATGCAGTTTTTAAACATTACTTTGAATTTATGGTTAAGCTTGTCCCATGTATTCATACACATACATATATTTTATATATGTACATATGTATAAACATATTTTTCTTTTTTTAAACGACAGAGTAGTTGTACAACTTGTTTTTTTGTGGTTTTGTTTTGTTTTTAAAGAAACATTTGGCTGCCCTGGTTCTCAGTTGTAGTACACAGGATCTTTAGTTGAGGCATATGGGATCTTGTTCCCTGACCAGGGATTAAACCCATGGTCCCTGCTGTGGAAGCACAGAGTCTTAACCCTGGACCACCAGGGCCCAGTAGGACCACTAGTAGTCCATAGTAGAGAATGCTGAAGATGTGCTGAAGATGTGTTTCTCCTCATAAAGTATTCTTGACTTGTGACAGGTGAATGACCATGTTCACCTCTTTGTTTACTAAGTGCAAGGCATTATTTGGTTACCCCAGATCCAGAATGTGGACACCCTCGGCTTTGAAGACTTGGGTGGGTAGAGGGTGGAGAGATGGGGGTTGGCAGTGGCACTGGAGATGTGGGTGGGCCACACACAGACTGCCTGGCCTCACGGTGCACATCCCTCCAGCCACGTTGAGCTGCCTGCTGCCACAGATCACAGGGTTAAAGATTTAGGATACATGTGTCAGAGGGATCTGTAGCCAATTACTGTGAGTTGTACCCTCAGCTTTGGTTGTAGATGACAAAGGCAGTTATACAGATAACAAACTTGAGTTTTTTTAGAATTTATTGAGGCTTAATTTTTATAGCATAAATGGACTCACGCATGCGTGCTCAGTCGCTCATTCATGTCCATCTCTCTGCGACACCATGGACTGTAACCCGCCAGGCTCCTCTATCTGTGGGATTCTCCAGGCAAGAATACTGGATTGGCTTGCTGTTTGCTCCTCCAGGGGATCTGCCTGACCCAGGGATCAAACACTGGCATGGAGATCCTCTACCACTGAGCCCCACTTGGGAAGCCCAAATGGACTCATGTGATGTGTATAATTTAGTGATTTTTCCGAGCTTTACTGTGTAAGATCCCTCTTACCTATTTCCAGTTAGTTCCTGTTTCTGCACTCAACCCAGCCACTTGCTCATCTGCTTACATTTCTGTAGATTTCCCTTTATAGATAATTAATATACAAGCCCTTAAACACCTTTAAAGGCAGCAGAAGCACCTTCCTTACTCATCTGTATGAAGGCGCACTTTATCTTGGAGTAAAACCTTGCGGTCTGACATAAGAGGACCAGGTGGTCATTATTTTGGACTGTGGGCCCCAGGTGTCTGTCACAGGTACCCAGCTTTGCTGCTGAACCAAGAGAATAGTGGTGGGGACAGGAAGAAATCAGGAGAGCCCTTCACAGAGCTAGTCCTCGGCTCCTCTGGTTACGGCTACATGTCCTGTGAGGAGTGGACCTCTTGTGGACTTCCTGGCCCTTTCTCCAGGGGTGTGACATATTGATGGCTGATGGAGAACATACCTACTTAATTTCTGGGGGATATGTAAAGTCATATAAAATGTGAAGATATCTGGGAAGATAAAGCTAGAATTTAGATGACCCTGGTGATTCAGAGAAATGAGGAATTTAGGAGTGCATGCATAGTAGTAAGTTTTAGAAAGAGTTTGGGAATGTTACTCATGAGAAAAGATTTGGGTTTTGTAGGATCATAAACAGGCACTCAGCAGCAGTAAATATGAAAATGAGTCAATTTGGGACTTGCAACTTGTTTCATTAATTTATTGGCTGCACCTCATGGCTTCTAGGGTGTTAATTCCTGGACCAGGGATTGAACCCCTGCCCCCTGCAGTTAACATGGAGTGTTAACCACTGGACTGCCAAGGAAATCCCCCAAACTTGGTGACTGTAAATATGGATCCGTCACATTTAACTGGGAGAACAAGGCCTCCTGCACCGTCAGGTACAGGTTTGGCCTGCAGCCCCTCTTCCCTGGGAAAGCGGTTGTTATTGTGGGAGTTGCCCCTCTGTCTTACTCTCTGTGTCAGTTCAGTTCAGCCGATCAGTCGTGTTTGACTCTTTGCAACCCCATGGACTGTAGCACACCAGGCTTCCCTGTCCATCACCAGCTCCCAGAGCTTGCTCAAACTCTTGTCCATCGAATTAGAGATGCCATCCAACCATCTCATCCTCTGTCGTCCCCTTCTCCTCCCACCTTCAATCTTTCCCAGCGTCGTGGGCTTTTCAAATGAGTAAGTTCTTTGCATCAGGTGGCCAAAAGTATTGGAGCTTCAGGTTCAGCATCAGTCCTTCCAGTGAATATTCAGGACTGATTTCCTTTAGGATTGACAGGTTGGATCTCCTTGGCAGTCCAAGGGACTCTCAAGAGTCTTCTCCAGCACCACAGTTCAAAAGCATCAATTCTTCAGCGTTCAGCTTTCTTTATGGTCTAACTCTCACATCCATACATGACTACTGGAAAAACCATAGCTTTGACTAAATGGACCTTTGTCAGCAAAGTAATGTCTCTGCTTTTTAATGTGCTGTCTAGGTTTTTCATAGTTTTTCTTTTAAGGAGCAAGCATCTTTTAATTTCATGGCTGCAGTCACCATCTGCAGTAATTTGGAGCCCAAGGAAAAAATAGACTCCTTGTCAGAGTCTTCAGTTTTTATTTACTTCTTTACAAAAATGGAGAAATTCCCTCCTCCAGTTGGTAAATGTGCAGCACAGACTGGCCATGCACATGTGTGGCCCCATCACAGGGAGGGAGGAGGTGGGAGGGTGGCTGGGTGGGTTGTGTCTTCCTGTGGAGGCTGAGTGCCTGTCCTGGGCCTGTGAGAATAGGTGTGTATATATGCTGAAATGCAGTTAGGAATGTGAGTGAAGGTTAGAGGCCTTTGTACACTAAGACATACACTCTTCTCTTTTTTTCTCTTATTACATTGTGCGCATCTCTTCACTTCTTGAATTGCTGGACGTTCATTTGGAATCTGAGGAAAGAATACAGAAGTTTCCCAGGATAGCATTAAAAACAGGATGATTTTTTTTTTTTTTAGTCATGGTACCTGTGTGCCTCTCTTCCCTTCACAGGTATCTCCCCGCAGGTGCTGGGTAGCGACCCCTGCTTGCAGGGAGCCGGGTCCCTGCGGGGACCTCCCATGCCCTGTGGTCCTCCCACCCCTGCCTGGTGGCTCCCAGGACCCAGAGGCCATGGGAAATGACCGTGCATACGCTTCCTTGGGTGCTGGGCCCTCTGCAGCCTCTTCTTGAGGGAGTTCTCTGCTGAGCCATCTTTCAACAAAGGCGGAAGTGAAGTGAGAGTCCCCTACCCGGTTGTTCCAGGGTGTTAGGGTTCTGGCCTGTGGCCTTTGTTCTTAACATGGCGTGTGGAGTAGTCACAAGTACCCAGGTATCGCTAGCAGTGGGGAGCCCTGTGTAAGTTGGCTTCCGCTGTGTGACTGGAGCTGTGGGTGGCTTCTGACTTGTATTTGTTTCTGCTTTTTCGTGCATAATGCAACATCCAGTGGGACTTGGGGCAGTTGGCTGTGTGTTGTATAATTGAGACTTGCTTTGGGATTTTCTGGGACTTTTCTGGGGGCAGAATTTAGTTACATTCTGGTGTAGTTCAAATATTTTAATTTTTCCCTTCTAATAATTTTTTGTGTCTAAGAAAGGAACTCCAGGAAGAAGATGTGAAGATATACTTGAATTTCTATTAAAGTACATAAATAGTCATTCTGGGCAGGCTTATTTGGTGGCTCAGTGGTAAAGAACCTGCCTGCCAATGCAGGAGATGCCAGAGATGTGGGTTCTATCCTTGGGTTGGGAAGATCCCCTGGAGTAGGAAATGGCAACACACTCCAATGTTCTTGCCTGGAGAATCCCATGGACACAGGAGCCTGCAGGCTACAGTCCACGGGATTGCAAAGAGGGATACGCCTGAGTGACTGAACAAGTTGGGGAGAAGCAGGAGCGCCTGGGCCACATATGGGACTTGTGAGGGGATCCTGAGGCCTGGAGGCCTGGAGAATGGGCCCCACACGGTGTGGACACCGCGGCCTGCACTTGCGTGTCACTCCTGCAGCGGGCTGTGTCCTCCTGGGGCTGGCGCAGGCTGAGAGGGCACTGTCTTTGGCAGCAGCTGAACTGTGGCCCGGGCCTTGTGCTGGGCTTTTCCCAGGCTCTGCTTCCCGGAAGCCTTAAGCAGGTGCAGAGTGCAAGGGTGGGGCCCCTGCCTGGGCCAAGCTTCTTGGGCTCCCTCTGTGGGTCCAGGCTCCTGCTGGGGATTTAATGGTCTCACCTCCGGGCCCCTTGCGACTTGCTGACCTGGTTGATTTTGTCTTATGCTTCTTTTAGGTGTAAAACCTGGCTTCTTTTCTATATTCTTGACACTCAGGAGTTTTGTCTAAGCTTCAAGGGTGGAGACCTTTTCTACATCTGGCTTCCGGTGCCCCTTCTGTCCCTGCCAGGGTCTGGGCACCCTTGGGGCCTCTGCCGACAGGGCTTGGCTCTCCCTCACGGTAGTCCATTATCACATCTAACTAGGAGCTGATCGTGTGTGCGTTTCTTACATTCTACACAAATGCAGTTAGGAGACTCTTTGAAAATTACCTTGGAAATAGAACTGTAAATAGACTGTGCAGGCACTGCTCCTCAGGAGAGTGGTTTTAGGTGGATTCTTCTCAAAAGCAAAACTTCATGTTCTCTCTGCTGTTTACTTGTTGCAGGACATATGCTAGGCTAGGCTAGTTCTTTGTTTTTAAAAACCTGAGGCTGTCAGGATATCAAAGTCAGAGGAGGGATGGATGTAGGAGGGTGTGGTCACTGCGTCTGTGATGACGCTCCCCTGTGTTCCTGGCAGTTGGAGGATGTGGGGTGATTGCTGGGCGCTCAGGCACCAGTCCCAGGGAGAGGAGGGGGTTAGGGGTGCCATGGGGGTAGGGTGTGGCTCCCAGTGGCAGCACTCTGGGCTCTGGAGAGCTGGCATGCTCATCGTGGGTTTGCGGGGTCGAGGATGGCCTGGGGCCCTGGGGCCCTGGGGCCCTGGAGCCCTGGAGCCCTGGAGCCCTGGAGCCCTTCTCCTGCAGTCCTTCCCTCAGTGACCCCAGTGTTGTTCCCCGACATTTGTCTGTGTCCTGAAAACCTGGGTCCTTGCCTGTTCTGTGTTCCACAGAAGAGGCTCTGCTCTCACCGCTCAACATGTGGGGAGACGTGCCCCCTGTGGGCAGGGGGTGGGGGGGTGGGGGGGGCGGTAGTCTGGCCAGTGTGTGTACACACGTGTGGGGTGGTGAGGTAGTGCTCCCGGCTAGAGTTGTGGGGCTGGAGTGCTCGAGGCAGAGCGGGCGCTGCGCTGTCTGATGGATGGTCGTGCTCCTTGCCGTCTCCACACAGCCTGATGCCCTTTGATGAGCAACTTCAAGCCAGGGCTCAACCTTCCAGGGACGAGTCAGCTGTTTGCAGCCGCCTCTGGCCTGCTGTGCAGAGATCTGGGCTTCGGGAAGCTTGTGCCTGGGTGCCCTGTGCTGGTCCCGGCCTTGGAGCTGGATCATGCCTGGCGGGTGCCATGTATGCCTCCAGACCCTGCTGCCCGGCTGGCCCCCTCGCACCTTGTGGGTGGAGCCCTGCCTGGTCTTTGGTTGGTACTTGTGATTGATTTCTGTTTGTTAGAATCCAGGAAGGTGGGCTTATGTGCTGCTAAGCCCCCCGGTGGCCCATGTGCATTGGCTTCCATACCTTCCCACGTCTGGGAGAAGAGGCAGTGGACAGAAGTTGTTTGCTTCGCTCCTCTGGTGCTCTTGATCTGTCAGATTTCAGGTGCCGTCCAGGGATGGATGGAGTCCTGGGACCGAGGTCCAGGCCTCCATAGTGGGTAAAGCGGCTGATGCTGACAGCTGGCCCCCCTGCACCTCTCTCCCGAAAGGAGGCTGTCTGAGAAAGTGTGTTTTCACGCTCAGCTACTCTTCCCAGCAGAAAGCCTTTTATGCACAGCAGATCTTGGGCGAGCAGCCACTTGCAGTTTTCCATCTGTTCAGTTCCATTTCAGACGGAAGTCATAACTAGAGCGTCTCTGGGCATGAAAACCTTTCTTGCTGATAAAGTCTGTGCTCACTGCTGTTTGATGTGGAGGCTTGCAGTGCGGTGTGTTGTTGTTTGAAAGTTGCCCACCCTGTTTATCTGTGTTGAGTCTTGTTACTGTTGTACACAGGAGAATAGAACTTATGTAACTACTTTCCTTGGTAAAACATCTCAGCCAGTTATTGTTGATTTCTGATTGAAACTTGCCATCAGCTTTTGCCCCAGCCCTGGTGCATGGGCGTGCTCCACTGAAGCCGTGTGCCTGACCTGAGACTCGTCGCCTGTCCAGCCTGGCAGGTGCTGTGTCCTGTCACCGCAGGTGCATGTTAGCACAGGCTTGGTTCCTGCCACCCTCCAGGGACAGACCTTTGTTCTCAAGGTGCGTTCTTCTGAGCCTCCCTTGGTCATAGGTCATTGTTTTGTGCCCCTGCTTAATTCGGCCCATTTGTGTATCTCTTTACATGTATAATAGGGTGTTCCTTACTTGTCCTTACAGTGTCTTTAATTCATTTCTGTTGCTTGTAAAACCTGTTGAAAGGGATTAACAGGTCTGGTTGGCCCTGGGTGGGGAGGGTGTCGCTCCCACAGTGTCCACGTGTCGTGGGCAGGTGACGTGTTTGGCTGGCACCCTCACAGGTGTGCAGGGCGTCTGCCTGGGGAGTGTGCCTCCTCCTCATATCACTCCCCACCCCCCCACCCCCCGACTGGAGGGCTCCTGATGCCATGAGTGCAGGTGCCTGTTTGTTTTTGCTGAGAACAGGCCTAGCATCAAATACTTCACATGTGACAGGTTTCTTGGCTAGAATAAAAATTCCTATTTATCTTTCTAGTGAAAGAGGGAGAGAGACTGGCTCTTGTGGTGAAGTGCTGCTAAGAGTGGCCGCGAGCCAGCTGGGAGAGTGAGGGTGGCGCTTGGAGGCTGGCCGGGGCTGAGGGGCCGTGACGGGGTCAGAGGCAGCTGGGAGCCCAGGCCTTCCTGCTGCTGGGGGAGTGGGGTCTGCTGTGAGGGTCTGGGGAAGAGGCTGAACCAACCCCAGTCTGCCCTCTTAAGGATGCAGGCTTCTCCACAAGCTGTTTACAGACATCTTTTGGAAGCCAGTGTTAGGGTATGTAAAACTACTCCTGAATGACATACTCCAGCTCAGTAAAATGGATTTGTTTTGGCCCAGAACCTAGAGGTATTGAGAGAGAGAGATGAAGACAAGCTTGCGGGATCTTGTCCTCCAACCAGGGATTGAACCCAGGCCTTGATAATGAAAGCGCTGAGTCCTGACCACTGGACCACCAGGAAATTCCCTAGAATTGTCTTTGTTCAGCATCTGTTTTGAACACAACTCTAGGGAAAGGAAAAGGAACAGTCTTTGTCCCTTGTTAACAGGTGGCTTTCTGAGAAGTTTCCAAAGTTTGTTTGTACAAGATTCATTATGTCCAAAAACATAGTCTTAAGTATGTTTTGAAGAGTTAGAATGTGGACTGTTGAGATGAAGCCCCAGTAAGAAGGAAGGAGGCCAGGCCTGCCACCTCTCCCAGGGACTTGCGTCTGCCCGGCTGCCCCTCCCTACCCTGTCCTTTACGGTTTCTGCACCCCTTGTCCTGTCTGTGTGTGCTTGGTGTCCATGAGGGATGTTCAGGCCTACCTAAATCCTTCACAGATCATTGAATTAACGCTTATTACTTTACTAAAAAATATTATATTTCTAGGGTTTTAGTCACAGTTCACCTTGATTTTGCTGCCTAAGCAAGCATTTTTAACTGACAGACTTTTAATTAGGAGCTATTTAAACTGGAATAAATTGTTTTGAAATCTCCCAACAAATGCAACGCCAGGTTGAACTTTCTGGTGACTTTAAAAAAGTGCTAAAGTTATCCAGGGAGGGTGTGGGAAGGTAGCTTTCCAGGAGTGGCGGTCATTGGCCAGCACCATGAGGTCACTGTGGCAACACTGGGTTACGTGGACTGCTACGTGCAGCTTCTGTTTAATTATGCAGGGTAGGTTTAATTTTTTAGAATCAGGTTTGCACATCTTTGAAATCATTCTTCTTTTGAAGATTGATTTTTTTTTATGACTTTGCATTTGTTGTTGGGTAGCATAATATATTCTGACACTGGATTTGCGAAATTAAAAAAAAAGTCTGTAATAGACTGTTGTGTACATTTCTTCAGTCTTTTCAGAATGAAAATTCACTTAAATATTTTAAGACTTATCTCCCAGAGAGTTTGAGCACGTGTGCAGTGCTGTGGGGAGACTGGAGGAGGTGCCAGCAGGACTTGCAGCCCCTAGAGTGGGTGTCCTTCTTTCTGGCCCACAGCCCTCTCCAGGGCTTCAGCCCTTTGGCTATTTGGGTCGTAATTTTCTGGACCCTTGGTTGGGCTTGTCTCTCTTAATGCTCTGGTTCCCATGCGCCCCTCCGCTGGGACCATAGACATTTTATCCCGATGTGTGTGTTAGCTGTTCATTGTTGAGCTGTAGCACCCTGAGCTCTTTGGAGGACACCTGTGGTGTGAATTGTTCCATTGTCCCCTTGAAGACCGGAGAGGAAAAAGAGGCAGGGAGAGTGATGTAGTAGAAAGAGTGCAGAGCTGGAAGCGAGGGCACTGTATGTTTCAGAACTTGCAGTGAATCCCTCTGCAGCTCTTCTTCTGAGAGCAGAGTCACAGATCACAGAGTGGAAAAGGTGGGCTTGACTCAGCTCCTAAACCAAGGACAAGCAGAGGGTGTGGGCCTTGGTGCTGCAGAGCCCTCTGCTTCAGGCAGGCCATGGGTCCAAACCCGACTGACCTCTGCTGCGGTGACTGCTCAGCCTGCCCGGGGTCCGTGTGTGAACACGTGGAGTGGACGCTGTGCTGGGCTGGGTTTGCCTGTGGAGCTGCATATGGCTCATGAGGCTGTTGGCATGGGACCAGTGTTCCTTTGTGGACAGCGTGGCCATTTTCACAGGCCTCAGTCCTGAGGTCTGTCCTGTGTGTTTTAGCTTCATCTTGAATGTTGCTTTGCATTTTAGATCAATTTTCTTACACACACCATCCCCCACAAAATTTTTACTAGTAGTAATTTAATAATTGTGTTAACGTGAACTCAGGCCAGCAGCAGCCCAGACACTGCGCAGCTTGTGGGATCTTAGTTCCCTCCTGAGCAGGGGCTGAGTGCGGGCCCCTGGCAGTGGAGTGCCCAGTCCTAACTGCTGGACTGCAGGGAATCCCCTCACTCACACCCCTTCATTACTGTTTTACATGGAGACCGTTGTCACTTGTTTTTCCTTTTGATGCAGTTTTTAGCTGAAAGGGCATGATTCCGCTTTCTTAGAAGTAAAACCATTAACTTTGTGTTACACATTTAGAGGTCACATATTGGGTTGGCCAAAAAATTCTTTCAGTTTTAAAGTAAAAATAAGATACATTTTTCATTTTCACCAAGAACTTTATTGAACAATGTATTCACTGTTTTGTTCCACTACCTTCTGCCATTTTTCAGGTAATTTCATAAAAATCTGTCTTCCCAAAGCTTTTTATCTTTTTGAGCAAAGAACTGTTTCTGGTGCCTTTTACAGTCTTCCAGGGAATTGAAATTTTTTCCATTAAGAGAATTTTATAAAGATTCAAGTAAATGGAAATCTGAAGGTGCAATGTCTGCTGACTATGGCAGATGTATCAGAACTTCCCAGCCAAGCTGTAACAGTTACTGCCTGGTCATCAAAGGAACATGCATTCTTGTGTATCCTGATGGAAGATTGTGTGTTTTCTGTTGGCTAATTCTGGCTGCTTTTCTTGGAGTGCTGCTTCAGTTGGTGTGATTGGGAACATTATTGAATTAATCACTTGGTTTTCTAGAAGGAGCTCATAATAGAGGACTCCCTTCCAGTCCTGCTGTATGCACACCACCACCGGCCTTTGGTGAGGTTAGTGGTGGTTCATTCTGCTTGCCCCGAGATCTCTTCTGTTCCACATTATTGTGCAGTATCCACTTTTCATCGCCTGTCACAATTTGTTTTAAAATTGGAACATTTTTGTTTACGTTTAAGAAGAGAATTGCACGCGGGAATATGGTCAATACTTTTTTTTTTTTGCTTAACTTTATGTGGAACCTTAACATCAAAGTGATGAGCACAATCTAGATGGTGCAAATGATTTTCACTGCTTGATTTGGATATTTTAAGTGTGTCGGCTCTCTCCCTCGTAATGCAATGTTGATTGTTCCCAGTTAATATCTTGATTTTGATCGGTGCCAGCTTCAACTAGTCTGCCTGACTCTGGAGAATCGTCCAGGGAGAAACCTCTAGCATGAAACTTTGCAAACCACTTTCGACACGTTTGTTCATATACAGCACAAATCTTTTCTTTGCATTTCAGTTGTGATTTTACCTTTCTTGAAATAGTAAAGCATAATATACTGAAAATGTTGCTTTTTTTCCATATTCAGTATTAAAATGTGCACACAAAAATTCACCATTTTTGAGTTTTCAGAAAATGTGTGCTGATGTGACAGCTGTCACAATATAATCTAACAAAATTGTTTTGAATCAAGTTAAAGACATCTAAGCACTACTGGAGAGAGCCATCTTATAGAAAAAACAGAGTGAACTTTTTGGCTAACCCAATGTAATTGTGCTCATGATTCATACATAGAGCTGCTTTTACCTAAATATTGTCCATCTTTCAGAAATCTTTTGTTTTTACCGAAGACAGTGGAACGAACTTACCCTTCAGTGCTAAGTAGGAAAGGCAAGAGTTTTGTTTTTGTGTACCTATGTGCATTTTGAACAACATCTGCTGTGGATGAAGGTGATGCTCTGTCATGATAGTTACCTGTGAGATGATCAGAAGGATGTAGTTACATTTGATGCTTGAGATTGAGTCCTTTTATTTTGAAGGATCTGTGCGAGATCCTCTAGGACAGTGTCTTCCGAAATGTGAATCATGACCCGTCATTCTTAGTTAAGAAAATCTCCCTGCCCCAGGGACACAGACATAGCTTTCTGTACCGTCTGAAAATGTTGTTGTACTTCTGCTGTTTATGTTTGAGCCTGTACTCTGTCCCAGACTGATGTCTGTGCACGAGCTGACTGCTCACAGCTTCATCCATGAGTGGACTGTCCTTTGCCTGCTGATCTGGAGTGCTTGCTGTCATGAATGGGGTCTCCCTGTGTGTGCCCACGTGGTGGTGGAGCTTGTGTGCGCCCCATTGGTTGCCTTGTCTGTCCTGGTGACACTGTACCGTTTTTCCTCGTAGGTTCTAACTGTGCCGATGTCTTGAAATGCAACTGGCTTCTATGTGTTCATCTGTATTTTGTATCCAGGAATTTCTTTTTCTACAGATGAGAAAAGAATGACACAGGCTGTTAGAATGTACCCAGGGTCACTGCCAGTACAGGGGCATGGTCAGAATTTTAACAACGGCCATTAGACGCCGCTGACACTGAACTGAGCTTGCATGCATGGCCCCACATTGATCTTCAGGAAATTAACCTGGCTGCTTGTGAAGGTGGTAAGCTGGCACTCACAGATGCATCAGGGGCAGGAGAGCTGTGCCCAGGTGCAAGCTCTGTGACGGCAAAGTCAGTGGAGGTGTGCAGCCCTCTGGGAAGGAGGCCTGAGGGGCAGGGCCTCACTGTGGCCTGCCTGCCGCTGGGACGAGCGCAGGCACCGAGGCAGACAGTGCTCTGTTTTTGGTGCATATTGAAGACTGTGTGTGACTTCTGTCTTGTATTCTCAGTCATAAAATACATAAGTGTCTTTTTTTAAGGTTATTCATTTGTTCATTTGTTGGCTGTGCTGGATCTTTGTTGCTGGGCGGGCTTTCCTCTGGCTGCAGTGAGTGGGGCTGCTCTCTGGTTGTGGTGCGAGGCTCCTCACTGCGGTGGCGTCTCTGCTTGTGGAGCACGCGCTCTGGGCCACGCAGGCTTCAGTGGCTGCGGCTCCCGGCCCTAGAACACAGGCTAAGTGCTCGTGGTGCACGGGCTTAGCTCTCCACAGCATGTGGGGTGTTCCCGCACCAGGAATCGAGCCCACGTCTCCTGCATTGGCGGGTGAGCCCATCACCACTGAGCCGCCAGAGAAGCCCTGTGAGGGCCGTTTTTGACTCTTGGAGTGAGAGCCGTATCCCGTCCCCTCGCAGCTTATAAATTGGCATTACTTTACTAAGAGACCTGTCCTGTGTTTTCATTGTGGGCCTCTTCTCAGGAATCTAACTTAGTGCTGATGTCATTTTTCTGAAAATGGTAGCGTACATGTCAGGTTAGGTTTGGGTGAGTATGGTTTTTCTTCATAATTCTCCTTTCCTGTCAGCTTTTAGGAGATTGGGGACAGTTTGTGCTGAGTTGTGAGGCCCTCTCCCATATCTTTAAAGATACCATTGATAAATGTATATTAATTTCAGAATTTCACTAACTTGGGGTAAGCAGGTCAGTCCATCTAAGAGCTAAATGTTACTAATATTTTTTATTTTTCAAAAATATTGAAAAGTGAAAGTGTTAATCACTTAGTCATGTCCAGGTCTTTGCGACCCCACGGACTGTAGCCTACCAGGCCTCTCTGCCCATGGAATTCTCCAGACGAGAATACTGGAGTAGGGTGCCATTCCCTTCTCCAGGAGATCTTTCTGACCCAGGGGTTGAACCAGGGTCTCCTGCATTTCAGGCAGGCTCTTTACCGTCTGAGCCACCAGGGAAGCCCCGATCCTTACTTCAAGATGTCTCAGCTGATGATTGATTAGTTTACTCTCGTAATTATAACTATTGAAAAATATGTAGTTAGGGCTTCCCTGGTGGATTAGTGGTAAAGAATTCGTCTGTCAGTGCAAGAGACACGGGTTCAATCCCTGGTCTGGGAAGATTCCACATGCTGTGGAGCAGCTGAGCCCACATGCCACGACGAGTGAGCTGTGCTCCGGAGCCTGGGAGCCACAGCTGCTGAGCCTGTGTGCCCTAGGAGCTGTGCTCTGCGGTGAGGGAAGCCCTGACCACAGCGAGGAGCCTGCGCACCGCAGCGAAGAGGAGCCCCTGCTCGCTGAGACTAGAGAAAGCCTCGAAGACTCAGCATAGCCAGAAACAAATGCATAAAGTTATTTTAAAAAATAATAAAAAAGAGAAAAGTATGCAGTCAGAATGTTTTGTTTGCACGTGTCTTACAGTGTGTTGTCGATATATTTAAGTCTAAAGGAAGTAGACAGTGGCTCCAGGAGGCAAGGGCTGCCCTGATGCTCTTGTGCGTTTTGGTCTGAGTTGCATTATTCTTGCTGAATGATCATTCTGCTTTGTTCTCTTCTCACACCCAGGGTTTGAGATTTCCTAGTAATACTTGCTGTTGGGAAACAGTGTGTCTTTTCTACGGGAGTTTCTCTTCCTGCTGAGGGTCATTTGCCAGGAAAGAAATTTGGATTTTAATGTTTTAATAGAAGAAGAATTTACTCACCTTTCAGAATGGAGACTCTTTGCTTGAGGGGTCTCCTGGGAGACTGGGCGGAGGGGACGCATGTGCACCGGTGGGCGTCTCCTTGCTTGGCGGCACAACCTGTCGGCTGACGTGCTTGTCACTCTTAACAGTCTAGCACTGTCATTGCAACAGAGTGTCTTCTGGAAATTTAAGGTGGTTTAGAAATGAAGTGCAGCACCAGCACATTAAACATAGAAATTTAAAAGAGGAAGATCTCTCCTTCCTTGACTTGACAAGTTGAAAGCACGTTTGTTTGTTCAGGCAGGGCAACTGCGGCTGAGGGCTGGTGGGTGGGCGTCGGGCTCCCAGCAGGCCGGTCACCACACTTAGGCACACGCCTGCAGGTTAGGCCGCACCCCACCGTGTAGCCCTTTGCACGAGGCGTTTCAGGGTGCTATTGCTGTGATTGTGTGTTTGTGTAGTCTTCAGGGTGGGGACCCCTCTCATGCCCAGGATCACAGCACAGATCACTCAGGACACATTAGATCACTGGTAGCCCAAAGACGATCTTGACTTGAGCCCTGACTTCCTATGAGTGGCGTGGCCTAGCTGGCCCACACTCTTCGCTTTATTAGGAAGGCTTGGGTCCTGCCCCTCAGAGCAGATTTTGGACCCAGGAGACGTGTGTCTTGGCAGGTATTGTGTCAGGCTGTTGGGTAGGCTTTCGTTTGGTGGCCAGGCAGCTGGGCTGGAGCATGGTCAGTGGACCGGTAGCTGGTGTCCCTATGTCCTTGTGAGGACAGATGGGACTTTGGGTCCCCTCTGAGCGTGAAGCTAGTCCTGCTCCAGTGACTTCCATGGAACCCTCTCATTTCTGTGGTCTTCCATCTCAAACCAACCCTCTCCAACTTATTTAGAGGGTGAGAATGGTAAGGATTCTCAAGGTTTTGTATTTAGGGGTTTGGGTAGGCAAATGGGACTAGAGCAGTGATTATTTATTAGATTTGCTTGGGAAATATTAAAACAGTTTTGCAGTACTCACCCCCAGACACACTTAATCTGAAGCATCTTCCGGGGTGGGAATGTTCCGGGAACAAATCACTCGAGATTGAAGTCTTTGAAATACAAGGGCATGTCTTCTGAGCAGCCTGTTGTTTCTTCCGAGCCACTTGTTTCCACCTGGAGCATGGGAAGTCCTGGGTGGCGGTGGGGTCTTAAATTCCTGGTGGGAGCCGGAGACTTGGAGGCCAGTGTCCTGTCTGTGTCACTGGCCCGGTTTCTGTGGTTAAAGAAGAGCACGTGTATGTCACGCAGCTGTTTCCTCACCCAGCCTCTGCAGGCTGAGGGAGTGCTTCCAGTCTGAGCACTTAATCTGGCTTGACTGGGGCTGGTGAACACACCTTGTTACACACCTTGTTCTGCATTTGATAATGTGGTCTGGTTTGAAAGCTTTGTGGCGGGAGCGAGGCGGAGGAGGAGCGCAGTGTGCAGGTGTGTGCAGCGAGGGCGCTCGCAGCTCTTGGAATTGGTGAGTCCGGAAAGGAGACTATGGATCTTCGTTTCTGGACATGCGCTGACTTGGAGGCAAGGCAGCCCCCGCTCTCTGGGAGACGGCATGCTGGGCTTGTGACCCTCAAGAGCTGCTCAGGAGCCCACCGGGCACCATCGCTTGGCTGGGCTAGAGGGACGCGCTGGCCGGGGAGGGCATCCTTACTTACTGTGTTTTTACCTCTGATTAATTTTGTCCATTAACCACATGTATTTGGGGCGAATTTTCACTTGGGTCAAAGGGTGATTGGGAGCTGGGTGGATTGGAAGGGCACGGATGCTCGGAGGTCTGGAGCCGGGCACTTGACTGTGACCCTGGGAAGTGGCCTTCTCTCTGCACCGGCTCTCCCAGGGGTCAGTTGTGTTCTCTGCTCTGAGGCCAACGCTGGGCCTCATGCTGTGCCTCATGCTGTGCCTGCTAGTGCCCAGGATGCGGTGTGCAGCCCTGGAGTTGAGCACAACAGTTGTCCTCCAGCATGATGGCCACCTGACGGAGAACCAGAGAGCGGGCCTGGAGAACAGCCCCGGGACACGGGAGCAGAGGGGAGGCGTCTCCTGCGAGGAAAACGGAGTGTCTCCCAGAAACTGGAAGCAGTCTGGAGTTGCCGGGGTGCCTGTGTCCCTGGGGCACTCACCTTTAGCGGGGTGCCTGCAGTGAGAACCCGCCCTCCGAGCAGGAAAGTGGGAGCTCCTTTGCTCTCTGTGTGTGTGCACGTGTGTGCATGTACATGTGTGCGGATACGCATGTGCGTCATCAGGGTGGCGTCTGAAGTTTGGACTCGAATCCACCCCTCGAGAGCCCAGTGACTCCTGTGGGTGGAGTGGGGTGTGTAGGGGTAAACCAGACATGGCGCGTCCCCTTCTCAGCAGCGTGGTGGGATTTGTGATGACACGAGTGGGGAAGCACTGGGTCTGCTGAGTCAGGAGTCTGGCTGGCTGCTGGGGGCTGAGAGAGCAGAGGTTTGGAGCTGGATGACTTCAGGCTTCTGTCTGGGTTTTGGTCATGAGCTGGGCACAGCAGGTTTGGACTTGGAGGATATTCTAGACAGGAGTGCCCCGAACCAGGGCAGGAAATACAGTCATAATTACCTTGGGACTCATCTGTGCGCATGTGTGATGTGGCCTGTCTCTGGTGTGGTGAGCTTTGTGTGTGCAGTGGGGAGCTCTGAGCTGGAGATCGGGAATGGGGTCTACCAGAGGGCTGGTCTGATTGCCCCTGGCAGGCCCACAGGAGCAGGAGTGCTGACAGCAGAGAGGCTGCAGTGGGCTGTGATTCTGGACGCAAGTGTCACGGCCGCAGCCCTGGCTCCTGAGACCAGGTGTCTCTAGGGCCAGGCGCCAGTGCCCCCGGCCACGGCAGGTGACAGTGTCCTCTCTGTGGAGAGCGGGGTGCTCTCTGGGAATTCTGAGTTTGCTGGGAGCTAAACACTGGTAGTCTGTTTCCTGACTTACATCCCCAGGAAAGCTGTCTCCTGTCTTGGTGGTCAGGGTCTCCAGTGTGTCTCTGATGTCTGAGCTACCGTGTTCTGTGTGGCTTGTTGTGTGGAAGGGGCGTGGGGCGCTTAGCACCCTAGGCCCAGGAAGTGCCCAGGGTGGTGGAGGGTGGTGTGTCCCAAGTGACAGTGTGCTGGTTTCAGAGACTGAATAGCATTGTTATTTGCAGTATTCTAGGTGTCGACTTCCGGAGAAGGCAATGGCACCCCACTCCAGTACTCTTGCCTGGAGAATCCCAGGGATGGCGGAGCCTGGTAGGCTGCCGTCTATGGGGTCGCACAGAGTCGGACACGACTGAAGCGACTTAGCAGCAGCAGCAGCAGGTGTCAACTTCATCATAAACACTGTTATCCTGTTACTGTCTTTATAGGAAAATCGAGATGCTTAGTGAGCAGCTTGTGCTTTTCAAGAAAACTGAGATGTGGTTGGAAGCTGCTTTTCTATTCCTTGTGCTTAACGTCAGCTTCAGAAATCCTGTGCCAGCAACAGAAGGACAAAAAAGTCCTGACCCAGCTGTATACACACACGTGTAGCTCACGTGCAGACCTTGGGAGTCCACTGTCCACGAGCGCTTGTCCCGCCGGCCATGCCCGCTTCCTGTCTGCGAGCCCCATCCTGACACGGCAGCACTGGTGTGTGTGGAGACGGGAGGGTGCTTGATGGGACTGTGGAAACCGGGTTTGTGTATTCCTGAGACCGCACAGCTCTCTCGGGAGAGCAGTGTTGCTGTGACCCTGCAGTGTCACCTCCCCTTCCCACCGGCAGTGTCGTGCATTCATACGGCCAGGCCACAGCGTCCATTGATTTAATTTCTGCCATAGGTCTTTGGAGAGGCTTCTCAATAAAATCTGTTGTTTTTTTTTTTAAATAGTGATTTTGGAAGATCATAAATGGTGCCATTTGCTCTTTTTTTGATACTAGACTTTGAGTTTACTTTCAAATAGTTGAAATTGCTGTGTTTTGATGTAAAAATATTTGATGAATGAAAAGATGTTTTTAGTTGTCTCTGTACCTTTAAACTCCTAGTTTTGAATGAATACATGATGAATCACATGTATTATTTCATGTACCTACATGTTTTATTACTGTTTTATTTTTGGCTTTGCTGGGTCTTTGTTGCAGTGTGGGGGCTTCCTCTGGATGTGGTGGGGAGGGGCTGCTCTTCGTTGGGGCACACAGGCTTCTCGTTGCGGTGGCTTCTCATCGCAGAGCACCTGTTTTCGAGCGGGCAGGCTTCAGCAGTGGGGGCACATGGGCTTGCTTGCCCCGCAGCATGTGAAATCATCCCAGACCAGGGCTCAAACCTGTGCACTCTGCATTGGCAGGTAGATAGCCACTGAACTGCCAGGGAAGTCTCAAGTTTCATGTGTTTTTGAAAGACCCAGATATATTCAGTATATCCCTCCAAGACATTTTTTTCATTCATTGATAAGATTTTTGAGATTAGCTTCTGTTGATATGTGTAGCTGCAGCTTACTTATGAGTAAGGGGGCTGTTTGCCTGTGGCTGGCCTGCCCACGAGGCCCCTCTGTGTGATATTTCTTAGTGACATTGATGACACATGCTGGTCGCCCAGGCCCTCTGGCTTCTGAGCTGGACCTAGAGGCACGTCTCTGACCTTGGGTCCTGGGAACTCATTTGGTCTGAATCATGGTCCTTTGCCTTGTGGGCAGGTCCCTGGGGAGGTGGTGGGAGGGAGTGGGGAGGGGACGGTGTGGTAGGACTGGCCCGTCTGAGGGGCAGGCGCGGCTGGTGTGCAGGTTTTGTCAGCGAAGAGTGAGTTTAGATTTTACTCTTGAGTGTGACAGTGAGTCTGTAGAAGCTACAAAATCCGTAACTCTGGCAAAGGCTTACTGTCAAACTCCTGAAAGGAAAACGTCTGCGGATGGCCCTTCCAGGGCCCCGGGCCTCAGGCGCCTGCTCTGGGGAGAATGACTGGCCCATTCTGGTGTTCTCTCCTCAACTGGCCTTTCTGAGCACTGCTGTCCAGGAGCAGAATCCAGACAGAGGTGTCTGCTTGGGGTGCCCTCCCTGAGTCCTGGGCGTGAGTGCCTCTCCTGTACAGCCGGACACCCTAAAACCTAGGGGTTGTTGGAGTGACCCAAAGTGAAGGAAGGGCCATGGTGTGGTCCACACAGAAGGAGGCGACATGAAAAGAACTGAGGGGAAATTAGTATTTATAGGCGCTCACTGGATCCTCTTGTTTCAGAATCTCCTCACCGCTGCTCTGGGACACGCCTCTCTTGGATTTAATTTACAGTCATCAGCCACAGCTTTCAGCGATGGACTCGGTAAGAATTTTATTGCACCCGCTCTCTCTCAACAGTTTGTATTGTTTTCATTGGTTTGTAAAAAGAAGTATTAAAGTCATTCTTACGTCTCCTTGCTGGTTTTCTTGGGCTTGATAGAGTTTTGTCTCAGTGTCTGGGTTTTGTCTTGGATTTCAGGGAAACAAGGGGCTGCAGGGTGGTGGTGAGCCCTGTGGGTCAGTAGGCAGCTTCCCTGGTGTGCCAGGGAGAGGAGGCCTGTGGACACATGAAGACACCGGGCAGCCTGGTCTGTGCAGAAAGCTGACTTCTTACCAGCTTTCTGTCTTAGTGGCTCCGTCCCCAGGGGCCCGCTTGCTGCTCCCTCTGGTGCTCTGTGCCTGTCGTGCCTGCACCACCTGAGCGTTGTCACCCCTCTGCTGGGAAGCGGGGTGGCCGTGCTGCTCTGTGTGCGGGCCGGCGAGTAGGCACGCGTGAATTTCCTCAGGTTTGAGGCCCGCGTGTGTGGTTGGTAGGTGTGGGATGGGCTCTTGGCCAGGTTGCCTTGAGCTTGCCTTCTCCCGGGAGTCCTGGTGCAGCCTCAGCCTGGCTGGACACTCTGCTCTAGGACAGAGTCCTCCTCCCTTAGGGGACATGTCCCAAGGGCAGTTGCTCATGTCTTCTGATCTGTGGATTGATAACAGTTGGAAAGACAACTGTAGGCTCCTTTCAGTGTTTCATACCTTGGCCAGGTATTAGGGTTTTAAACCAATAGCCCCAGAGAGTATTCTCTGCGTTTTGTGCTGTTTCCAGCAGACAGGGAAGAAGCCTTTCCTGCTGCTCAACCCCACGGACCCAGTGGTTCCTCAGCAGTCCTGTGTGCGGCCACTTAGAGATGCACCAGGCCGGCCTCCCTGATGATGGAAGTGTTTCCTTGGAAATGGAGTTGAGTGTGATGGAGAACTCTTAGTTTGCAGGGTGGTCTGGAATGGGAGAGCAGCTGGCTCGCCCACCGGTGGGTGGTGCGGGGTGGGGGGTGTGGTGGGCTCTGTTGCACCCGGGAGGCCCCCAGAGTGGTCTTCCAGGATGAGCCCATGCTTTCATGGGCTGTCATGGGCTGTCTTGGACACCAGGGCAGCCACTGAGAGCCTCTGCCCTGGGGCAGGAGGCAGAGAGGAGCCAGACCCACCCACACCTGCAGGCTTGAGCCTGGCCTTTGTTTGGAGACTTGATTTATGACAAGAAAAAACAAGATGCTGCCTAAATGAGGTAATTAGTAAGCATTTGGTGATCCTTGATGAAAAGAAAACAATTTACCAGCCAGGCTGCTGACAGGTTCCGGGGCTGGCCTGATGGCTGAGGTGGATTTCGAGCAGTGGGCGTGTTCCCGTTTGGAATGTTGTCTGAGATGGAAGGGTTGTCATTTTGACAGTACATCACACAGGTAATCCAGGGTGTCTGATGCTGTTGATCATTTTTGTGAACCATAAATATTCAGTCAATACTGATTATAATTGTCTTCAGAAATCCACTGTTTGGATGGGATAGAGATAAGGGTGTGACTGCGGGTGTGAACACGGGTGGAGGGGTCTACATTCCATGACCTTTCCTGGCATCTGAAGGCACAAGTTTAAAAACACAATAATTTTACAGGCTTTGTAATGCTTTTTCATTGTTATTCATATCACCCATTGTTCTTATTTTTATTCTGACTACATAAGGTGGAATGTGAACCACTGAGGTCCCGTCTGAGGTCACCTTTTCCAACAGAGGTGGGCTTGTTAAAGACCCTACGTGTCCTTTAGGGCCCAGTTTGGATAGACTCTGGGCTGGTCTGTAGTGACTGTGGCTCTGGGGTCCATGACAGGGCGGGCTGATTGGATTTGCAAGGGTTTTTTTTTTGGATCACATGGTTTGAAGGTCATGCTGTGTTACAGTCACTGACCCTGCCCGCACCTGAGCAGCATTCGGCCACTGGAGGCTGTGGCCCTTGACATCACAGCACACGCGAGGGGCCTTGGCTGCAGGGCCGTGGTGGGTGGATTTGCAGTTGGTGAGAAGCTCATAGAGCCTGTGCTAATAATACATTTGCCTGTTTAACAGAGATATTTGTCAGGATTTAAAAATAGGTAACAAAGCACACTTTTGCCTCTTTCTCAAAGAAATATGCATCGCTAATTATACCAGTAAAACATGTATTCTAGATTTTTGAGTATAATAACTTTTTATTATAATTTTAGAGTTCTGGCCGCTCTAGGTTCTCTTAAAATACATACAAAGTATGAAATATTAGATGTCATTTAAATTAGGTTTCATTAAACACGTGCTTTTGTTCATATAAAAGTTGGCCATTGTGTTTACATGCTTTCCCAGAAAAGTTCTCACTCTTGCCCACCACAGGTCTTGGTGGTCAGTAGAACATTGGTTCTCTTACACCAAGACGTTTGAGGTGCTGGGAAAACTCGTGTGGCCAAGGAGAGGGTTTGGGAAGCAGGCAAGTGAGAGGAACAGGGTGTCTGGGCCCAGCTTGCACTCTAGTTCCTCTGGGTATTTCTGGTTGCAGCGGCCTCAGGACTCTGGTTCCCAGCTGTGCTGGGCAGGAAGGAGCTGAAAGGGCTTGTGGGCTGTTAGTAGCAGCTCATCTGGTGCTTATAATATTGCAGTCATTTTCCTTCCATTGTTAGCAACAGGGATTCTCACGGAACCAGTGTTCTTTGTATTTATTTATATTTATTTGACTCTGCTGTGTCACTTGTGGAGTCTGAGTTCCCCGACCAGGGCTTGAACCCGGGCTTCGGCAGTGAGTGTGAAGTCCTAACCACCAGGGACCACCAGGGAACTCCCTGTTTTATTTTTTGATGCCATCAGATTTTAAAAGCTGACTAAAGGGATTTCCTCCAAGTGTTATGTTAGAGGGTGAAGAGATGGCCTGCGTCTGCCTCAGAGCAGAGCTGCACAGCTTCTGTGAAACCCAAGCTGAACTGGCCTATGGGCCAGCATGGAGTCCCTCCTCCTTCCTGCCACCCCTCAGGACTGGGCTCTGTGAGGCTGCCGAGGTTTCTGCAGGCCTATGTTTCTGAGGCCATTCCTGAGCCCACTTGGACCTCAGTGGGAGGAGGAGGTTGGGAACGGTGGTGGAGGTGCTGTGGGCTGGTGGGCTGTCTGGGGGCTGACCAGACGGAGGTGGGGAGGCGCCTTTGTGGCTGGACCGTGTTCACTCTAGAATAGATGCCTTTTTAAAAAATTAATTTTCGTTGGTATCTAGTTGATGTACAGTGTTGTGTTAGTTTCTGCCGTACAGCAGAGTGGCTCAGTTATACATATATATGTTTCCACTCTTTTTTAGATTCCGTTTCCATGTAGATCATTACAGAGTATCGATAGAGTTTCCTAGAGTTATCAGTTCTGTACATAGTAGTGCTTGTACGTCATGGAATTGGTACCTTGATCGTCACTTGTGTTGTTTAGTTGCTCAGTTGTATCTCTTTGTGACCCTTTGGACTGTAGCCCACCAGGCTCCTCTGTCCATGGGATTCTGCAGGCAAGAATACTGGAGTGGGTTGCCATTCCCTTCTCCAGGGGATCTTCCTGACCCAGGGATCGAACCCGTGTCTCCTGCATTGGCAGGAGAATTCTTTACCACTGAGCTACCAGAGAAGCCAGACATTTGTGTTGCCCCTGGGGAATAGGGATTTGGGTATTCTTAGCGTCAAGAAGAGGGATGGTGGTGAGGTTCTCGGTGTGCTGTGTTCTGAGGGTGAGGATGTTGTGTTTGATCCGCAGAGTTGCCTGCTGGGGGTGCTGCAGGTGGACTGAGGGCTGACCAGGAGGCGAGGAAGGGAAGGGAAGCAGAGCAGAGCCAGCAGCAGTGCAGGGCTGTGGCCGAGGGCAGCGTGGGCCCCCGGGTTGCCATCAGGAAGGCGGGGCAGGCAGTGCTCTTGCGCCCGCTGTCTCAGCACCTGTCTCAGCACCTGCCCGCTCCCTGCTTCTGTCCAGGCAGAGGCCCTGGGGCGGGGCCGGAGTGCTGGGAGGAAGGAGCGGGTGGGAACCAGCTCTTGGGAAGTCACGTGGCACTTAGCACCTCGGACTCTGTGGACCTTTTGTGAATGGGTGGTTTATCAGAAGTAAGCCTGGGGCCCTTGAGCACCTTGGAGGGCTCGGCTGTCTGGGTGGGTGGGTCTGGTGGACAGTGCATCTGCATCTGGTTCCCAGCTGGCTGTCCACTCCTAGCCTCCTCCAGGAACCTCCTCCTTGTCCATTTTCTCCATCTCCTAGTTAGTGTCAGCCTGGGTTTAAAATTTGTTCTTGTTAACTTTTCGGGCAAGGATTTTTTACTTTTTTAATTTTTCTGTTCTTTTGAAAAGTTTACTGTCTAGCTCACCTCCCCTGCGCCTGGCACCTCTGTGTGTTTTCATCTTGGCCTCAGGCAGAGCGGCGGACGTAGGGAGGAGCCGCTGGAAGCCTGAGCTGCAGAAGGACAGTGGACTCCTGCCCTGTGTTTGTGTATGTGTGGGTCTCTGGAGTCTGTGTGAATTGGGTGCTGGAGCCTGTGGAGTCAGCTGTGCTGTAGCCCAGCCTCACAGCTAGCAGGTCACATGCTGTCTTGGCTTGAGGCCTATGGCATGGATGGGTCAGGGGGAAGAACAGGTTTGCAGCCCTGCCTGGGTGGCGGGGCACAGCTGGAGAAACCCTGTTGTGGGCATTTTCTATGGGAAAAGCTATGATCAGATGTGTAAGCTCCTCTAATCTCCTTTAGCTAATGCTTCACTTTTTTTTTAAGAAGAAAAAAAATCTCTTTTCTTTGTGTTTGAGTCTCCACAGAACATCTCCCTGGCATCCTCCATCTGGTGACAGTGTTCTTCAGGTCTCTGGGTGGGGTCTCCATCTCCCAAAGCTAATGTGGGAGGGTTCCTGCTCTTCTAGGAACCCCAAAGGGCTGTGAGCGGCACCGACTGTCCAGACACCTTCACTTGTGTATTTCTTCCCCCTTCCCCACATTTTTATCATAAGGCTGTAGGCCTCAAAGATGCTGAATAGTAGGATTTTCAAGGTTCCATAGCTATCAGCAGCAAACTGAGTGCGCCGTGCAGTCCTTGTTACACTAAGGAGAGGTCACCATGCAGGCGTCTGCCTTCAGGGAAGGGGCAGGGAGTGAATGCAGGGGCCCCTCTTTACACTTGTGCCATGACTGTGCCACAGTGTGTGTGGGGGGAGTGGGTGTGGGTTTGTGATGGCTGTGTGGCATGTCTGTGGTGGGGGATATGTGGTGGGGGGGGTGCTGTGTGTGTGTGTGTGTATGTGGGTGTGGGCTTGTGATGTGTATAATGTGTATCTGGTGAGGGAAATGTAAGGTTGTGGCTGTGTGGCGAGTCTGTGGTGGGGGATATGTGGTGGTGGGGTGCTGTGTGTGTGTGTGTATGTGGGTGTGGGTTTGTGGTGTGTGGGGTGTCTGGTGGGGGGGGTGCTGTGTGTGTCTGTGTATGTATGTGTGGGTTTGTGTGTGTGGGGTGTCTGTTGGGGGGTGCTGTGTGTGTACGTATGTATGTGTGGGTTTGTGGTGTGTGTGTGGGGATGTCTGGTGGTGGGGTGCTGTGTGTGTGTGTATGTGTGGGTTTGTGGTGTGTAGGGTGTGTCTGGTGGGGGGGGTGCTCTGTGTGTTTGTGTGTGTGTGTGTTTGTGGGGTGTCTGGTGGTGGGGTGCTGTGTGTGTATGTATGTGTGGGTTTGTGGTGTCTGTGGGTGTGTCTGTGATGGTGGGGTGCTGTGTGTGTGTGTATGTATGTGTGGGTTTGTGGTGTGTGTGTGGGGTGTCTGGTGGGGGGGTGCTGTGTGTGTATGTATGTGTCGGTTTGTGGTGTGTGTATGGGATGTCTGTGGTGGGGAGGTGCTGTGTGTGTATGTGTGGTGGTGGGGAGGTGTGTGTGTGTGTGTGGGTTTGTGGTGTGTGTGTGGGTGTCCGTGATGGTGGTGTGTGTGTGTATGTGTGGGTTTGTGGTGTGTGTGGGATGTCTGGTGGGGGGTGCTCTGTGTGTGTGTGTGTGTCTGGTGGTGGGGAGTTGTGTGTGTGTGTCTGTGGTGTTGGGGAGGTGTGTGTGTGTGTATGTGTATGGTGGGTTTGTGGTGTGTGTGTGTCTGTGGTGGTAGGAAGTGTGTGTGTGTGTGTGTGTGTGTATTGTGGGTTTGTGGTGTGTGGGGGGTGTCTGTGGTCGGGGGGTGCTGTGTGTGTGTGTGTGTCTGTGGCGGGGGTGGTGTCTTGGGCTGTCACGCAGTGCTCAGCCCTGGCGCAGGGGTCACGTGTCTGGACAGTGCGCAGTGCAGGGCGAGGCCTGGGCGCGGGGCAGACAGGGCCAGGCCCCCGCACTAGGCTGACAGCAGAGCTCTGTTGAGAGGCCTGCCGTTGTGGTCCATTTCTTGTCCAGGGAAGAAGCTGCTGTTCTGTTCACTCTGAACCTTTCGCTCTTTGTCCTGAGGCTTAAGTGAGCTTTGGTTCATGTCCCCAGGCCAGTGGCCTCTGCAGGAGGAGTCAGCGGCATCTGCAGCCCCCTGAGAGGGTGGCAGGTGGAGACTGCCCAGCTGTCGGCCCTTGGGGGTGCGTGGCTGCCTGTGTGGAATGGCAGTGCCTGGGGCCCTGCTGGGGTGGCTGATCCCACACTGCTGCCGGCGTCCTCGTTCCTGAGCTGATCATTTGTCACCTTGGCCAAAGATGGAGTTGTATACCCTGTCTGCCCTCCCACAGCAGAGGGGCCCCTTGAGCCTGAGGAGGGCATAGCCTGGGCACTGGTTGGGGAGCAGGTGAGACGGGAGGCTGGGCTGGCGGCAGGGGGCCCGGACCAGCCTGTTGGGCTACCTCTCTAACGGAAGCCCAGCGCTCTGTTCCTCTTTTTTAGGTTCACAACAGAAATCAAACAGCAAGGTGTAGAGATTTCCCATACACACTCAGCGCCCACTCACTCACCCCAGAGGAGGGATTGATCTGTGTATTTATTTATTAAAATTTTATTTATTTTTGGCTGCACTGCTCGCTGCTGCTCGGGCTTGCTCTGGCTGCAGTGGGAGGGGAGTCCTCTCTAGCTGCGGTGTGCGGAGTGCGGCCTCTGCAGTGCAGGCTGTCGCTGTGGGCACGGGCTAAGCCGCCCCGTGGCGTGTGGGATCTTCCTGGCCATGCCTCTTGCATTGGCAGGTGGATTCCTATCCTCTGTGCCACCAGGCGCCTGCGGTTGATATGATGCTGCACAGACTCGGCGTCCCCAGGGGCTGCAGGCTGCGTCTGGCCTCCCTCTGGGTGCTGGCGGCTCCGTGTGTGCTGCGGCAGCTCCCCCCACCTCCCGTCTGCACTCTTGCCTTCTCCAGAGCATCCTGTGGTCAGGCTCATACCGCCTTCTCAGGTTGGCTCCTACCACTTAGTAACGTGCATTTAAGGGGCCTCAGTGTCCTTTCAAGGCTTGATAGCTCATTTTTCTTTTTCTTTTTTTAGTGCTGAATAATAATAATAGCTCACCGTCTAGATGTTCCGCAGTTTATTTTCCCATTCACCTACTGAAAGGCATCTTGGATCACTTTATTGTCTCTCTGGTCTTCTCGGATGGGAAGTACACTGCTGACCTCTGAACTCAGTTCTGACCTCTCTGTGAACTGCTTGGAAAAGGGGGCGTTGCCACCTGGACACTTGTCCTATGCTGTCCTCCATTTCTGAGAGCCCTGGACTGTGCGGGATGTTGCTCCAGAACACTGCCGCCCTCCGTCCAGGGGACTCCTGAGGTGGCTCTCAGGGAAGCCATCCCCCCAACAGTGCAAAGCCGGTGATGGGCAACAGGGAGAAGGATGGCCCAGGCCCTGGTCTCCAGGGTCTGAGGGCACGCACCCCAGTCCAAAGGTGGTGCAGGGCCCTCACTGGGCCCAAGGGAGCCTGTGTGCCTGTCCAGTCAGTGTGCTTTGGGCCACACCACTGAATTTCCCTTTCAGAGACTAGACTAGCAGTATTTAGCCTGGGCTGAACCATGTAGAGTCATGAGGTCTGTAGCCATTTGCGTGCTGCCAGTCTCCAGACTCAACCCACACTGCGTTTTCGAGAGTGGGCTCTGCTCCCAGACTCAGCAGTGGGATTGATGCTCGGGGCCTGAGCCCTGTTCTGAAGCAGGTCTGCCCGGTGGTTCGGATGGCCAGCTCAGGGACCGTCCATCCGCCCCTGTTCTGCAGCTTCAGTGCAAGGCCTTCATCCCTGTCTGTAAATGACGAGATTCTGGACCCTTGCATCCTGACCCTCAGAGTACTGAGTGCTGGGTCTGCACAGGGGTGCTGGTCAGTCTGCTGAGCAGGAAGCACGCAGGCCCGGTCCTGCCTGCCCGGGGCACAGGCCCTCCCGCGTGTCAGGGGGAGGAGAACCGACAGACAGGCCCGCGTCCCTGCTCCAGTCTCCTCCGTCCACACGGCCTTGGGCACCAGCTACCACCAGGGAGACAGAAAGCCGGCGCTTCCTGGAGAGAGGTGCTCAGATTTTGTGTACGTCCATCTTCTACTTCTTCTCACACACACGTATTAAAGGGTCACGTTGTAGGTGTGGTCTTGGGAGGGTCTGTGATGGAATGGGGCCTGGAGTAGGCATCTTTCCTGCCCACCCGTGTTCCTGGACCCTGTCGTTTTGGGAACTCTTCATGTTGGGAGCCCCGAGGGGCCCAAATGAGTCCTGTCCGTGTAGGGACATCTATCAGTTAAAACGCTCATTTACTCATTTCGTTTAAAAAGTAGGAGTAATAAACCCATTGTACGTTATTCTAAATAGCACAGCTTTACTCAAAAACCACTGTATTTTCCAAAATGAAAAACTGTCATACGTTCCTTTGGTTAAAGTATACCAGAAAACATGTAGTTGGAATAAGGAAGAATATTTGAATAGCTTTTTTTTGGGCCACACCCTGTAGCTTGCAGAGTCTTGTTCCCTGACCAGGGATGGCACCCAGGCCATGGCAGTGAAAGCACCAAGTTCTAACCACTGGATCACCAGGGAATTACCTTTGATAGCTTTCTGGTACAGTTTTGGAGGTGTCGTTTGATACAATACTGAAACCTAACGGATGGCCATGTGGTGAAGGTCAGAGGAAGTGCAGGGTCCTGCCCTAGGTCCCAGTTAGTTCTTCTCAGCCGCGTTTGACCCTTTGGTCTTTTTTGCACTGTAACCAGACCTTTTACCTGTTTTGAGTTGTGCAGCAGTGCCCATGGGCAGCTGGGCAGCTGTGGTGCACTCAGTTCTTTCCATCTCTCGGATGCTAACAAATTTTATTTTGCTGCTTTTGTTTTTCTTACTAGCTCTCTCATCAGAGGAACCTTTAAGCCACCAGAAGCTGTCTGTTCATAGAGTTTTCCAAAATTCTGGTATTTGATCAAATACTTGAATTTTAGCATTGGCAAATTCCCAGTGGTTAGGACCCTGAGCTTCTGATACTGGGGGCCTGGGTTCAATCCCAGTGTGGGGAAATAAGATCTATCAAGCTGTGCGGCCAAAAATAAAAAGTAGAATTAAAACCAAAGTTCAGGTGTTTTCCTGGAAGTGGCAGTCTCATTTTGTTCATTTTCTAGAAGCAGTCTGCCAAATTCCTGTGTCTCTAGAGCCTGCCTGTCAGTCATTCTTCCATATAAAAATGGTGTTCCCTGAAAAAAACGCTTTTGCTGGAGGCGACTATTATTGGTACACAGAATAAATGTTTCATGTGCATTTCATATTTTGTCACATAGAATATGAAAAAGGCAGGTATGGAAAGGCCTGGTATTTAATGAAATTAACAATTACTACTTCATCATGGAGGTTCTTAAGCAATTGGACCATCACCTTTGTATCATGAGTGCAAATATCACCCCAGCCAAAGAGGCAGTGTTGCTATGAAAAAAGTTTCCAAAGTGGGTTGCCAAAATTCCTTTGGGTCCTTGGACCGCATTTTATAAACAGCTATACTGAGCTCTTCAGCCTGTATGAGAAATCGTAGTTTAACAAATCAAGTCAGCCTATATGCCTGTTGTTCACTCAGAATGTGACAGCCTCGGGAAACTCCCAGAGTATGCATTACTTCTCCCCAGTGCATCAGCACCTGAGTCTGTGTGCATTTTCAGAGGGCTCCTGATTCGGTAGAGCCTTGTCAAGGGGACATGAACATTGGCCCCCTTTAGGTGTCTGCATGTGTCTCCCGGGTTGGTCTTTTGGAGAGCACACATTCTTCGCTGTGGGTCAGTCCCCTAAGCTGCTTTCCCTTTCTCTGGCCTCCTCTTTCTTTGCAGACTGGCAGCAGAAAGGCAGCAGAAAGCCGAAGGCCAGGCATCCTGTGTGCCTCTGCTCCCGGGTGCCCGGGGCTGGAGGGGCACGTGGACTCTGCTCCCAGGACAGGTTGCTGGGCGCCGTCCCGCCCCTCCTCTAGAAGCGCCCGCCCCTCCCTGGGCCTCAGCGTTTCCTCGCATAATTCTACCTGCGGAGAAGCTGTCTCCAGACTGGCTGTGCGTCTCACAGCTTTAGACACTGATTCTCTTGGTCGTTTGAACCATGTAGCTCACACTTGGCTGACTGAAGTTTTGTCTTTTGTGGTTCAGCCTCGTCACTTGATCTAAAAATTTGTCTTTGTTTTTCCAGATTTTGCAGATCTTTTAAGATGATCTGGATTGTGATGACTCAGAATATACTGGTACACAGTTGCTGGTTTGGAGTTCTGTATGATGTTGTCCAGTCATTAGGTTGTGTCTGTTTGTGACCTCTTGGACTGCAGAACGCCTGGCTTCCCTGTCCTCCATTATCTCCTGGAGTTTGCTCAGATTCATGTCCCTTGGGTCAGTGATGCTGACTAACCATTTCATCCTCTGCCTCCCCCTTCTCCTTTTTGCCTTCAATCTTGCCCAGCATCAGGGTCTTTTCTGCATCAGGTGGCCAAAGTACTGGAGCTTCAGCAATAGTCCTTTTAACAAAGGAGCAAACATCTTTTAATTTCATGGCTGCAGTCACTGTCTGCAGTGATTTTGGAGCCCAAGAAAGTAAAGTCTGTCACTGTTTCCACTTTTCCCCTTCTGTATGCTGTGAAGTGGTGGGACTGGATGTCATGTTCTTAAGTTTTTTGAAAGTTGAGTTTTAAGCCACCTTTTCACTCTCTTCTTTCTCTTTCATCAAGAGGCTCATTAGTTCCTCTTTATTTTCTGTTATGAGAGTGATATCCTCTGCATATTTGAGGTTGCTGGTATTTCTCCCAGCAGGCTTGATTCCAGCCTGTGACTCGTGCAGCCCACTGCAGGCTTTTGCTCGTTTCGGCGAGTGGGGCTGCGCTCTAGTTGTGGTGCACGGGCCTCTCATTGCAGTGGCTTCTCTTGGTGGGGAACACGGGCTCTAGGGCTCCTTGGCCTAGTAGTTGTGGCACATAGGCTTAGTTGCTCTCATGCATGTGGGATCTTCCCAGACCAGGGTTATCAAACCCGTGTCTCCTGCATTGGCAGGCGGATTCTTTGCCACTGAGTCATCAGGGAAGCCCCAGTGAGTATAATTTCCGAGAAGTGAAGGCCTAGTCCTTTGGTTCTGTGTTCTTGTCGGGACCAGTTTATTTGCCCTCTTTCTTGCCATAGAGGGCAGCCCTTGGCCAGCCTAGGACATGGGAGCCTGTCTGAGCCTCCCTCCTGTGGACTGGGGTGTCTCCATCTCCAGCAGGGACGGGGCAGGCGGGGAGGCTCCTGGGCTGAGGTCTCAAGATGCGAGCACCATGGGCGCTGTAGCTGTCTGGGGAGTGCATTTACTCAGATGTTCTGGGTCCCGGCCATGGAGAATTGGCGTTTCTTTGAACCTTCTCTCTGAGCCTGTGTTCAGAAAAGCGAGAGTAGAGGAGCAGTAGGTTTTGTTCGTTAGGTGTTGGCTTCGGGGCTGCCTAGAAAGCATTTCGTTGGTGTTTTCTTTAACGCAGTGGTCCAACTAGAAAGTCATGAAGAGGCTAGAGGTTACAGGTGGCATACAGCATCTGTAGGTTGTACGGGATGTGGGGTTTAGCTGCGTTTCTGCAGCAGAGATGGCGGCGGCTTGGATGCTGCTGGGTGCCTTCCCTCATGCGGCTCATCTCTGGCTGGAATCCAGCCAGGCTTCCTGGGAGGGGTTCTCTCTGTGTGGGGTGCTCTGTGCCACACGCTGCCCTGTGCTGGAGGACAGATCTCGTTTCCTTTTTATGGCCTGGAAGCTCTTGCCTCTCTAACCAGCTCTGCTGTGAAAAGTGGCCTCTTGATGCGTGCTTGTCTGTGCTCATGCATGTGCACACACACAGGCTGTCACGTGGGCACCAGCAAACTCCTCACCGACCTTCCGTGATGCAGACACCCATGGGGTGTGAGGATTGAATTCTGCATATACTAAATGTGGGCTGCTGTAAAATGTTGTCAAACCAAAGGCCATGTGTTTGAGGCAAAAGGGAGGAAAAGATCATTCCCTGTCCTTAAGTTTAAAATTTTTTTATGTTTTATTTCCCCCCAGTGTTGTCGAGACACAGTTGACGTTTCACCTTGTGTAAGTTTCGGGTGTGCAGAGAAATGACCCCATGAAGTCTAGTCATCTTCTGTCACCTCACACAGTGGTAAATGATGTTTCTTGTGATGAGAACTTGTAAGCCCGCTCTGCCTTTTCTGCCATCTCCTTCCTCCACCATACCTGCCTCTCTGTGCCAGCTGCCTCTTGTGGTCTCCCTCTCAGCTCTGTGTGTGTGTCGATCGCTGTTGTGTTCTGCATCAGTGTCCATATGGAGCTGAGGCACACGCCTTTGTCTCAGAACAACTTCAGTGCAGGTCCCTGCATACGACAGGGGAGGTTGCAGACGGTCTCACCTGCTTCCTGAGATGTGCTTGACCTTCTGTGCGGGCGAGCAGGCTGTGGCCAGTGACTCCCTGACCCTCCAGGCAGGCTCTGGGTTTGGCTCAGGGCTAGACTTGCAGGTGTGTCAAGCAGCGGGCCAGTCCCTTTGGCATGCCCTGTCCCAGGGTCTGAGGCTGGAGTCTGGGACAGGCTTCAGCTTAGGGAATGTTCTCCTTCTGAGGGGATCTCAGGACTCAGGACAGGTGAGGTGCTTTAGGTTCTTTATCTCACCTGTGGCTCTTAGAGCACCTCTCTCTCTGGGAACAGAGCTCTGGTGAGTGTGACCACTGTCACCTCCCCTATGGGCATGCTGTGGGGGAGGTGGGAAGGCGGGTGGGTGGAAGGCTCTCTCCAGGGTCCGTGGGGCCTGCATGGGTGCACTTGGTGTCTGCTTCTTGACTCTTTCCCGTGGGCTGTCCACCCGCTGTGTCTGGATGTGTGGAGCACTGGGCCCCCACTGCTGCCCGCGGGCTCCACTGCTTCTGGCCCAGCTCTCACTGCAGACACAGGTTAAATGGCAGGTGTCCACATAGCAAGACAGGGAGGCTTGCAGTCAGACAGAAAGCAGCCTCAGGAAGGGCCTGTCCCCGCTGTTCCAGCAGAGGTGGGATGTCCGTGCTCCCTCAGGGCTGCCTCCTGGCAGGTTCTTGTTCTGTTGGAACGTTCGTCCACAGGCTCACCCTCTCCTGTGTGGCTCCTCCACTCCTACGCCAGGTAACCTCGGTCCTCAAACCTGTCTGGACCTTAGTCAGCACTGGGACATCTTCTGCCTTATGTCACAGGTGGGCATTTCCAAGTGGCAGGAGGCTACTGGAGAACCAGGCAGTGGTGGTCCGAGGAGGGGGACGGGGCTTGAGAGGGACTGTTTCCTGAGGTTGTATTCCAGGTGAAGAGAGTGCGCCCCACAGCCTGGGACGCACACGTTGTCCCCCGCTGCTCTGAACAGAGCAGTGGGGGAGGCAGGGCCTGATGACCAGTCCTGGCAGCTGCACAGGTTAGTGTGGAGCCCTGCAGGTCTGCGGACTCAACCGTGTGTTCCTGTGTTACTTTAGGGAAGGTTGCTCCTGAGTAACACTAGTAATCATAAGTGGAGAGGGGGAAACAGTGATTCATTGTTTCGCTGGAGACTTGAAGGTGGGGGATTTGTCTTTAGTTTTCTTTTAGTGTGTCAGTATTACCCAAATTTTTTACAATGAAGACAGATCCTGCCTCACCTATCTTACTGTCTCAAGCCCTGAGCCCAGCAACTGGACTGTGTTGTGAGGGGTTGGGGGCCTGAGTCCTTGGAAGAAAAACTACGACAAACCTAGGCAGCGTGTTAAAAAGCAGAGACATTACTTTGCTGACAAAACTCCATCTAGTCACAGCTATGGTTTTTCCAGTAGTCGTGTATGGTTGTGAGAATTGGACCATAAAGAAGGCGGAGCACCAAAGAATTGATGCTTTTGAACTGGTGCTGGATAAGACTCTTGAGCATCCCTTGGGCATCAAAGAGATCAAACCAGTCAATCCTAAAGGAAATCAACCCTGAATATTCACTGGAAGGACTGATGCTGAACTCCAGTACTTTGGCCACCTGATGCAAAGAGCTGACTCGCTGGAAAAGATTGCTGGGAAGATTGAAGGTGAGAAGAGAAGGGGACGACAGAGAACGAGATGGTTGGATGGCATCACTGACTCAATGGACATGAGTTCGAGTAAGCTCTGGGAGATGGTGAAGGACAGGGAAACCTGGCGTGCTGCAGTTCATGGGGTCCCAAAAGGTTGGACATGACTTAGCAACTGAATAAGAACAACATTACCTGTTTTAAGATAATTGACAGGGGTATGAAAGTTGAAAATCCAGACAAAAAAGAGTTATTTGACAGAGCATAGTTGAATAGATAAATGGCCTTGTGTTTTAAAGACTGCGCTTGTATTTTTGTGTTAGGCTAAAAGGCCAGGACAAACTGTTGATCTCTAGGTCTGGAGAGCCTGGTGCAGTGGAGCCTGCAGTAATGATTGCTTTCAGCTCCGCCTTGGCCCCTGCACTGGGCACGGTCTGACGCATCTACCTTGGCTTTCTGGGCTCCGGGGAAGGAGGAGGTGTGTCTGGGCAGGGGTCTCTGCCCCCTGCTGTCTCCCCGGCCTCCACAGTATGGCCACACGGCACCTGGACTCGAAGGGTCCCCAGTGGTCTAGGGGGAGAGAGCAGACATGGTCTGAACAATGCGGGGAGGCCACGCCCCAGAGGGCTGGGCCTGGCTGCACTGTGTCACCCGGTGGGTGAGCCAGGCCAGGGGCAGGGTGAGCCAAGCCAGGCCCAGCCGTCGTCCCCCCCGCCTGACATCCATTCCTGGGGCTGAAGATGTTCACCAACCCTGGATGGTGAAGTGAGTAACTTCAGGGTGTGTGTCTGTGTGTGTGTGTACACAAACATGTCTACCAACAGAAATTCTCCAGGCAGGATCTGAGTAGTCATGGGACATTCCTTTCTTGTGAAGAGAATTCTGAAGGTTTGGTTCTGTGGCTCGTGTGTCCTGATAAGCCTGTGGACAGGGCTCTGCCTGGCCAGGACAGGGGCCTGAGCTACAGGGCGGGCCCTGGGCCCCTGCTCTGGCATTGGGGCTACAGTCGGTGTGGCAGTGCTGCGGTGCGTCCCTGTTGGGCGCTTGACAGTCCAGCTCAGCAGGTCTGATTCAGGTGTGGCTTCCCCTTTGCACGAAAGGCTTCTTCTGGATGCGTCCCGAGGCGGCTTCACGTGGAACCAGCTGCCAGTGCAGACCCTGGAGACGAGGCGACAGCGACCGGCACGTGTCTGCGGTGAAGGGGCGGCGGGCGGGGCTGTGTGCTGACTCCCCCGTGTGACTGCCCCGCGGTCCTCGGTGCGGGAGCAAGTCCGCCCGCTTGTGAGAGCTGAGAGTGGGCTATCCCGTGGAGTTGCCTCACCTGGATTTTGGACGGAGTGCTTGTCTCGTGTGGCTCTTTGTTGACGGCGTACGACTGAGGGGCAGGCCGCAGGAGAGCCGCTGCCCGTTCGGACTGCCCGCCCAGGGGTGTTGCGGTTTCTTCCTGCAGCGCTCCCTCGGTCACCCAGGCCTGTGCAGCTGTGTGGGTCAGTAACTTGCTCTCCTCTCAGGGTTGGGCCCTTGGACCTGTTGGGGCCGTGCCTGGCATGATGTTTGTTATCGGGGCTACATTTCAGGCAAGACCCACTCAGCCTCTCTCCTCCTCTAGACAGCAGACCTCGCGTGGGTCACTCACGTGGAGACTGGCAAGCGCACTGGGCGGTGCCTGCGCGTCTTCTCTTGGCCCAGGAGCCTGTGTGCTCTGGGTCGTTGCTTTTCAACAGAGGCGGCTGTGGCTTCCCGTGCACACGGAGACTGTCCACCAGCCAGGGCACCTCCCTCTGGGGCCCCCGAGAACGCAGGTGTGGCCACCAGGGGCCCTGGCAGAGCCTGTGGCTTAGCCGGCCTGGGAGCGAAGGAGTTAAAATCGTATTGGTGTTCTGTACCTGGTGGCCAGAAATAACCATTTGTAGAAAGGAGGTGCTTTTATATACCTGTTGATCTTTGGACCTAAATTGAGTAGTTTTGGAGATGCAGAAAATGGAGTGTTTGGTAAATAAAGATGAAAGTGCACGATGAGGAAACTGAAATGGCACGTGTCTGTAGCAGGTCATTTCCTTCTAAATTTTTTGTTCTTCTGTTTACAAGAATCTTCGATGAAAACAATGACGTGAATGGAGCTGATACCTCGTTTACCCTCTACCTCGGTTCCCACTTCTGTAAGCGCAAGGGTGCGCACCACACATCACCAGGACCTAGGCCAGCACCGCGCAGCAGCCACTGAAGCTGGGCACTGGGCACGGCTGGCCTCCGCCCACCCGCGTCCAGGCCGTGTTTCTACAGCCCAGCGGCCTCCTAACCCCATGTTCAGTTTTCAGGGCAGACCAAGATCCCTGTTCACTGTTCGTTGACATTTGATTTTTTTTTTTTAAATAATTATCCTGAAGTTTTTCACTCCACTTAGAGTTCTTGGTGGATTAATTCTTTTCCTCTGTTCTGCTTGGTCCCTCAGTGCACACATGGAAGTCTAGCACTTTTGATGGTTGCTAAGTTGGCCGCAAGCGGCGCCCTGTGTCACAGTAGTTACGGTGGTGATTCATCGAGAAGATGCCTAAGTGTCGGGTGGCCTGGTTCTCTGTGTTCAAGACATCCTTTCTTCTTCACCTTTTGGGCTTTCAGAGCATCACCTTCTGAGACCTGTGTGGAGTGAGTGTGTGTGGGGCCTATCCCCAGCACAGAAGCCTCTGGGCCTGGGTGCTCTTGCTTTGAGAGATGAAGTTCAGAGAATGTCCACACAGGCCCCCTCTGCTCACATAGCAGAGCTGAACATCAGCTGCTGCAGTCTGACCTTTCTGAACAGAACACCCGCTTGGTTGAAGCAGAGCCTCTGTGGGAGGCCCGTGGGGAGGGCCATGAGGGAAAGGTCTCACCCAGGTTGCTCCCAGGGGCCCAGTGCCAGCCTGGTCTGGAAACCTGGTCCCAAGACCGAGGCACATGTGCACTGCTGCCTGTGTTGTCACTGATCTGCACACCTGTAGACACGGGGAGTAGGTGTGGGTGTGAAGCCTCTGTGACATGGGCAAGAGCCCAGAGGCTGCAGCCTCGCTGTTCGCAGGGGCCTGTGGAATGGGGCTGGAAGTTGCAGTGAGACCCACAGTCTCTCCTTCATTAAACCCAGCAGCGGGCTGTGGCTATGTGTGTGGAGTGGGTGGGGTGTGTTTATGTGAGGGTGTGTGTGTGGAGGGGGTGTGTGGATGTGTGTGTGTTGTGTTTATGTGAGGGGGTGGGTGTGTGTGGGGTATGTGTGAGTGGGGTGTGAGGGTGTGTGTGGCGAGTGTTCCTGTGGGGGGCCGGGTGTGGGGGTGTGGAGGGGTCTCTGGGACTCAAGGTTGTGGATGTGCTTGTTGCTGGTGGCGTGTGAGGAGGTCCCTGCACTGCATGCCCCTGGAGGAGCCTGGGGGCTGTGGTTGTGAGAAGTGGGTGTGGCCTCACAGAAGGAAAAGGACCAGACGTCAGCAGTCAGCACAGAAAATGCGCCTGCCCCGCGTTGTGAAGGGCTTGCTGCTTCTCACTGCTGTCAGCGCAGTGTTCTTCCCAAAAGGATGGAGCGGAGGAGGTGCGCTGGGGGAGGGCGGGGTGTCATCGGCCCCTCTCCAAGGTCCTTCCCTCACCCAGAGCACCCAGCTTGCTCCTGGCTCTGTCGCCCCAGTCCCAGGACAGAAGGAGCAGCTGGGGGCAGCCCCTTCCCGGCTCCCTTGCAGGGTCGCCTTCGGGAGGACCTCTTTGTGCTCCTCCTTGTCCAGAGAGAAGGGCCATCCTGCCAGGGAAGGAGGCGGGCTGGGAGGGACTATGATGCCAGAGTTAAAAATGGCCCTTTGTCATCCCCTCTCCTGTGTCTCTCTGTGGCTTTGACTCTTCCAAGGACCTCACATCCGTGGAGTCTTACAGTATTCGTCTCTGTGACTGGCTGCCTCACTGAGCATATTGTCCTCAATGTTCTCTGTTCCCCAAAATCCCGTGTGGTAGCATATCGCAGGATCTCCTTCCTTTTTAAGGTGGAATGATGAATATTCTGTTGTATAGATAAACCACATTTTGTCATCCATTCATTTGTTGATGGACACTTGGGTTGTGTCCATGTTTTGACTCTTATGAGTAGCGCTGCTGTGAACGTGAAAGAGCAAATAACTCTTTGGAACCCTGCTCTCATTTGTGGGGAGGGTATGTGCTCAGGAGTGGACTTGTGGGGTCACATGGTAATTAGGAGTTGGCCTTTTTGTGGACCTTCCCAGTGGCTCTGGTGTCTTACATTCTCCCAACAGCGCACCATGGGTCCAGGAGCCACCCCTGCCAATAGCGTGTCCTGGGCCTTGGAGGTGATGGCTGAAGGGCCTGGGATCAGCCCTTGCAGGCAACAGCCTGGCTTCTGTTGACATCTATTATGTGTGATGTCCTTTAAAAAAAAAATTATTTGGCTGCACTGGGTCTTAGTTGTGGCATGCAGGATCTTCAGTTGCAGTACATGGGATCTAGTGTCCTGACCGGGGGTGGGACCTGGGCCCTGCATCGGGAGTGCAGAGTCTTAACCACTGCACCACCATGTCCTTTTGGGGGAATCCCCAAAATTGCACCATACCTTTTTCACAGAACTGATACTTGAATCTGCACTGTTGTTCTGGAAACAACAGTTCAACCGGCATATGAACACTTTTATGCCAATAACTTTGACAACTTAGATAAGATGGACAAATTCCTTAAAAGACACAAATTACCTAAGCTCACTGAAGAAGAAATGGATCACCTGCGTAACCCTGTGTCTATTAAGTGAAGTCGCTCAGTCGTGTCTGACTCTTTGCAACCCTATAGACTGTAGCCTACCAGGCTCCTCTGTCCATGGGATTTTCCAGGCAATAGTACTGGAATGGATTGCCATTTCCTTCTCCAGGGGATCTTCCCAACCCAGGGCTCGAACCCGGGTCTCCCGCATTATAGACAGACACTTTACCATCTGAGCCACCAGGGAAATCCTATTAAAGAAATTGAATTTTTAATTAAAATCTTGACACAAGCCTTCAGTCCCTGGTGTCCTCACTGGTGATTTCTACCATTCCTTAAAGAGTGGGGAGCATCCGTCATACACAGGCTTCCCCTCTGTCCTTAAGGCAGGGTTACCTGGGTTCTGTAATCAGAGAAGGTCATGCTGAAAAGCCACAAGCCAGTTCCCACATGAATGTGGCTGTAAAAACCCTGACTTTGAAGCAAAGTAGATTAGTAATTTAAAAGGATAGTGATGCAGGTAGGATTTATCTCAGCAGCTCATATTGGATTTAACATTCAAAAATTAATCACTGTAACATGCCAGACTGACACCTAGAAAAGAAAAAGTGGGAGATCATTTTGAAAGACGCAAAGTAAAGAAAGTGGCAAAACCCCGTACCCCTTCATGCCGCGTTGAGAAGGCCTCCTTCCATCTGCTGAGCCGCCGGGGGCCCGACCATGGCTAGATGCGCTTACCTGTGAATAGCTCGGCTGAGTCCTCTCCTGACACCAGGTGAAAGTGGGCTGCTGCGAGCACCTCTTTTGTTCTCTTCTTAAAAATAAAAATAACCTTATTGCTGAACCAATACTCTGCATTGTGGAAAATTAGGAAATAGTAATAAGGAACGATAAAGCATAAAATACCATATTTTCATCATTTGGAGGAGAGATCTTGTGTGTGTGTTTACACATGTGTACATACATGCAGAGATGGGCACAATAAAGGGCAGAAAAGGTATGGACCTAATAGAAGTAGAGGAGATTAAGAAGAGGTGGCAAGAATATACAGAATAACTATACAAAAAAGATCTTAATGAACTATACAAAAAAAGATCTTAAAGTGATGGTGTGATCACTCTCCTAGGGACAGACATCTTGGAGTGTGCAGTCAAGTGGGCCTTAGGTAGCATCACTATGAACAAAGCTAGTGGAGGTGATGGAAATCCGGCTGAGCTATTTCAAATCTGAAAAGATGATGCTGTAAAAGGGCTGCATGCAATATGCCAGCAAATTTGGAAAACTCAGCAGTGGCACAGGACGGGAAAAGGTCAGTTTTCATTCCAATCCCAAAGAAAGGCAATGCCAAAGAATGCTCAAACTACTGCACAATTGCACTCATTTCACACGCTAGCAAAGTAATGCTCAAAATCCTTCAAACTAGGCTTCAACAGTATGTGAATTGAGAAATTCCAGATGTAGAAGCTGGATTTAGAAAAGGCAGAAGAACCAGAGATCAAATTGCCAACATCTTTTGGATTATAGAAAAAGCAACAGAATTCCAGAAAAACATCTGCTTCATTGACTAAAGCCTTTGACTCTGCGGTTCCCAACAATCTGAAAAACTACTACAAAGATGGGAATACCCGACCAGCTTATCTGCTTCCTGCGAAACCTGTATGCAGGTCAAGAAGTAACAGTTAATACTGGACATGGAACAGTACTGGTTCAAAATTGGGAAAGGAGTCATCCTGCTTATTTAGCATATGCAGAGTACATCATGAGAAATGTCAGGCTGGATGAAGCACAAGCTGGAATCAAGATTGCTGGGAGAAATATCAATAACCTCAGATATGCAGATGACACCACCCTTATGGCAAAAAACGAAGAGGAACTAAAGAACCTTTTGATGAGGGTGAAAGGAGAGTGAAAAAGCTGGCTTAAAACTCAACATTCAAAAAATGAAGATCATGGCATCCTGTCCCATCCATGGCAAATAGATGGGGAAACAATGGAAACAGTGACAGACTTTACTTTCTTGGGCTCCAAAATCACTGCAGGTGGTGACTGTAGCCATGAAATTAAAAAACGCTTGCTCCTTGAAAGAAAAGCTATGACAAACCTAGACAGCATATTCAAAAGCAGAGACATCACTTTGCCGACCAAGGTCCGTCTAGTCAAAGCTATGGTTTCTCCAGTAGCCATGTATGGATGTGAGAGTTGGACTATAAAGAAGGCTGAGCGCTGAGGAATTGATACTTTTGAACTGTGGTGCTAGAGAAAACTCTAGAGAGTCCCTTGGACTGCAAGGAGATCAAACTAGTAAGCTCCAATACTTTGGCCACCTGATGCTAAGAGCCGACTCATTAGAAAAGACCCTGATGCTGGAAAGATTGAAGGCAGGAGAAAGAAGGGGATGACAGAGGACGAGATGGTTGGATGGCATCAGTGATTCAGTGGACGTGAGTTTGAGCAAACTCCAGGAGATGGTGAAGGACAGGGAAGCCTGGTGTGCTGCAGTCCATGGGGTCGCAAAGAGTTGAACACGACTGAGCGACTGAACAACAGCAAACAGCAGCAGTGTATGTACTGTATGTGTAAGGCTGCAGGATCCAGGTGTTCCTGCACTGGTCCCGGTACTGCTGTGGAATGTGGGCAGCTGTGTGGACAGCCCTGTGGTCAGTGGTCAGTGGCTGGGGTGAAGGAGTGGCCTGATTGCATCTGGGGGAAGGCTCCTACTCAGGGCTGCACTCACGCTGATTCCTTGCAATAAACCTCTTAATATGCATATCTGTGTTTCTGACAGAACCCTGGCTGACGAGTATATAATATGTATTTATTAATTTTGCAGTCGGTGATTGTTGCCTGTGTGATAGCGAGCTCTGTCTCGTCTGCTGTGGGACTGTGGCGAGGCCTCCAGGGTGCAGGGTCCGACATCCGGCCTGCCCCCGGCCCTTCCCTGACACAGTTCCCGCCCTGCCCACCAGGCCCTGCTCTGCCTCTGCCCTTCGGCGCTAGTGCCTTGGCCCTGCCTTTCCATAGCCTGTTTCATGGGTCGTTGGAATGGAGTCCGCTTGTGACTGTCAGGCTCTGTTACATGGCCGTTTTTTATTGGTTTTGTGTTGCTACCTTCATCACGTTTCTTCTACGCTGTTAAGATATGTTCTGATTTGAAAAGCCTCTTTATTGAGATATTTTTTGGAAGTAAACCCTTTTTCCTCTTAAGAATCACTGTTATCGGTGTCTCCCAGTTAACTGTGTAGCATTTTGTCACCCCTGGTTTTAAAGACTTAATTCCCAGTGTAGTTTCCTCTCTCTCTGGCCCTTGTTCTTAGTTCTCTGACTTAAACTGTCAGTGGTCTCCCCACCCCACCACGCTGCACTCCGGTGTTAAGAGGTCGGTCCTTTCAGGTTGTTAGACTTGCTCTGTGGGCCTTGGTGGACAGTTTTCATGACTGCTTGTCCTGTGTCTTTGAAAAGCAAGGGCACCGAGTGATGACTGGCTGGGTGCTGTGTGTGCTCGTTGGTCGGACTGGCTACTGAGTCCCAGTCTCCTGTGTTCTGATGTTTGCTGGGCTGATGTCCGTGGCCCGTCAGCTCTTGTAGGGTGCTGTAGCGTCTGTTCTGTCATTGTATCAGGGTTTGCTCTTGACTCCAGGGCATCCTCCCGTCTCCTGAAGGGAGCCTCTGCTCTGCAGGGGTGGCTGCTTCCTCCCTGGTTGGGTCCAGGGCTCTCTGCTTGCTGTTTAGCCCAGGTATCTTTTTTGTCCTCTCAAAATCTTCCTGGGTTGTTAAGTTTTCAATGTCCCTTACTCATTCTGAGCTAGGCAGATGCATTTTCCATCCAGGCTGGCATACCCTGTCTTCCAGCTGTTTCTTAGTCCTCTCACTTCTGTACTTAAGAAACATTTAGTTTTGTCACACTGTCACACTTGACTTGTTTCTCTTTTCTTTCCTATTTTGCCTTTTTAGTTTTTTTCTCTACAAGTTTGGGAATTATACATTTTCGTGGTCACCTTGAAAGTGATGTGTGACAAACCAGCCTTTCTCTTGGTTTCCTGGTGGCTGTACGGCTTTTGGAGATTTTGAAACTTGTACAGCTTTGAAGAAGTTCAGTGTCAGATGTAGGGAAATGACCCCCTGACTCTTCGGCCCACCTAGGACCTACAGCCCGCTTGCCCTTTCTCATAGTTCTCATCTCCTCGTTTCCTGTCCTGTGTGTGCTGTGTGTGTGTTTATATATTTTCACCTGCAACTTCCACTTCTTCCGAATGATCTTTACTGAAGCTTCATGATGAAACCAGAGAAGTGCACGTCAGCGTTTCCTGAAGGTGAAGACAGAGTGGAGAGCCGGCGCTGACCTGTGCAGGCCTCATCTGGGCCTCTGCCTGCCTTTGATGCAGACCTTGCTCTCGCCCCTGGTTCTCCTACTCCCAGATGCCTTCTCCAGGCTGTAGAGGAATGCCTGCATTTGTCCCCAAGACTCCTTGATTCAGCATAATTTTGGAAGATGGAATTCTTTTATCCTCTCAAGTCTGTGTTGGTCGGTTCACTGGGAGCTGCTGGCCCAGCGGCCGTGGTCCTGAGAACTGATGCTTGGATGCCCTCCCTGCACAGAGGCCTGGTCAGTACCCCCACGATTACCTGAGCCTAGACAGTACCATCTGTTCAGCTGAGACTTGTCAGGGGCTGTAAATAAAATAACACTTGAGAATACAGCTCCATTCATATACAGGTAAAATGGATCGTTAAGGCCCACACGCTCCCTGAGGAGTGGGCGCTGTCATTGTTGATAGTTGCTGTGGGTCCCGGGCACTTGCCTGGGTCCATGTGGCCCTACAGGGCAGTGATGCCTGTCCTCATTTACAGACAGGGAGACGGATGGCGGGTTGAATGGCTTGCTCACGACTTCAGCCCGTGAGCACGAAGTGTGTGCCACGGCCACAGCCACCCCCCAGGCGGTGAGGGGCCCGACTCCCTAAAGCCCTGGCCTGAAGCAGCCTGTCGTGCAGGCCTTCACTCCCTCTACTTGGTCTGGTTTGGAGCCAGAACGGGAGGGAGCCTTCCATGGTCCTGGGATTGTCTCTCAGGGCCCCAGGCACTGCTGGGAACACCCGGAAGCAGGAGCAGTGAGTGCTGGCGGTGAACCTGGCTGGCCGCAGCCTCGCTCACGTGTGCTTCCTCCCTGGCGTGGGCTCGGGACCAGGTCCTCTCTCTGGAGCAGGCTGTTGACGGGGGGCGGGGGGCTTGCCTGCTGCAGCGCCCCGCCCCGCGCTGGCCGCCTCGTGCATGGGAACACCCGTGTTGTGACTTACACAGATCACACAGAAGGCAGTCTGAGTTGATACACGCTTTGAAAGAATTTGCCACAGATGCAGTTTAAATAGCTGAATCTTTAAAACAAAGCACTGGAGTTTTTAGCTGTTGATTTGTATGTCTGTTCAGAAAGTTAGGTATGTGAGTGGTCGTGACTAGAGGTCCTCCTGAGTCCAGGACTTGCCCAGGCCCCTGTCCACACCTCCTCTCTGTCTTCCACCCCTTCGCCATGTGGAGGAATTACTGAAGAAGACACTGAGGAAATGAAAGTTTGGTTAAAAAAAAAAAAAGAAAGTTTGGTTATTCTATAAAAACAATTTCCCAGAACATTTTTAACAACTTCATTTTAACATACAATTTTTTCTTCCTTGGAATATTTAGTATTTGATTCTAATGATGACTATACTGAGAAGTGTATCTGTAGGGCCCATAAATAGATTTTTGCAACATGAAATATCAGGTTTGTTTTTTCCTCTTAATAATGTGAACTCATGATCCAGGGGTTTATTTGCTTTGCGTTCTGTACAGTGGCGTAAAAATATGGTAGGAAGAAGATAGGAGAAAAGTATGTTTCTCTTCACCACATCTCAGACTGGAAGACCGAAGGGGACAGGGCAGACGCTTCCGATCCACGGAGACGGTGCTGGAGTCGCGCCAGGGCGTGCCTGCTTCCCTTCTGTGCTGTTTGGTTCATGTTGGGCTGTCTCTCTGCAAGCCTGTCAGGAGCTCCCCTGTTTATACCGCTGGTTTATCCTGGACTGAATGGTTTGGCTCCAAGGTCTCAAACTCTCCAAAGATGAAATGGCCTCTGTTTTCCAAACAAAGTTGAACTGGGTTCTGAGGCTCGAACCTTAGACAGTCTGGCCTGGGCCCTTCCTCAGGCTGTGCCTGCCCCCCTCTCTTCTGGGACTTCTGGCTGCCTGTGAAGCCGGGTGTGGAGCCAGTCCTGGGAACCTTGGACCCGGGCCTGGGGAGGCTCAGGTGATATGTGGGCAGGAGGACTGGACGCCTCTGAAGTGGCTCAGGCCCTGTGCCTCGAGGCTGCCGTCTCGTGGCCACTTCATGTCCGTACACGAGTTTGCACAAAGATGGTTCATCCAGGGGCTTTATTTTGCTTCTGCAGGTATATAATTTTGCAGTGTTCAGGGATTGGAAGGCATGTTTGCATACATGGAATTACTTTCACTGGTACCAGTGGGATTTAAGCAGTGGGCAGGGTAATAAGGGGAGGGGATGGGTGCTCCTTTAATCTGGAATTCCTTTAATCTGGAATTTTTGTGACATTATCCTCTATTTACAGCTTTCAGAAATCGTCTGGTGTCACGGCACATATGTTCAGAGCTGTTGCCAAGGTGACGAGCCTCTTCTCACCACCCACACAGTCCTGCTGGGAGGGGCTGCCTGGCGGGGTCTGTTCAACTAAGAGGTCCACAGGCTGCCCCCTTGTAGCTTGATGGCTCGACTGCTTTCCTTGGTAACTTAAGAAGAAAAATCCTGTGATGCGTTTCCCATGGAGCGAAGGGGACCCACGTTGCCTCTGCGGTTTTCAGCCGACCTCCTTAGAAACACACAAGTGACTTGGGCTTCATGTGTTTGTCAGTGGAAATATCCTTTAAACATTCAAAAATATTGCACATAAGCAACTTTAGTCATGGCCTGGGTTATGATTTATGGTTTTTTCCCTGGGTTAAAGGAGTCTGAAGTGGCGTCTATTGCAGCGCTGCTCCTCCAGTCCGCCTCTCTGAAGGCTGCTTGCACAGTCAAGTATACTTGGGTGTCATTCGGGGCCTTCTCCTGTTCACCTGCCACTTCACTGCACTTTCAGGAACAGGAAACCATCAACCGTGTTTGTGTCCTGAACCCTCTGAGGATTGGGGCAAAGCTGTGAATGGATCCTCTCACTGTTCCTTCAGAGTTTCTGGGGCCTCAGGGCCCCCCTGACCTTTGTGCTGTCACCTCTGCTGCCCCTGAACTTGGTCTCAGAGCTTCGAATTCAGTTTCTGTTTAGATGAAAGTTCCTGATTAGTGACTTTGGGTAGAACCTGGTCTTATTCCACAGAAGACTCTCTTACATGCAGAGTTCCTTTTCCCCTTTCTCAGTCAAGATCTCTTGATAGTTTTACAACTGAAGACATATGCGACCACCAGAAGTGACAGAAAGAGTGGTGTGAATGACTGTGCCAGTGTGAAGCTGCGTCAGGTCTTTCAGAGAAGTTTGTTTATTAGCTGTGCTGGGTCTTGGTTGCTGCGCGAGCGGGGGTCAGCTGCAGTGCTCGGGCCTCTCGCTGCAGTGACTTCTTCCATCGTGGACCACAGGCTCTAGGGCAAGCGGGCTTCAGTAGTTGTGGCCCCCGGGCCCTAGAGCGCAGGCTCAGTAGCTGTGGCACACGGGCTTAGTTTGGTAACTGCCAGGCACCATGTGGGGTCCTCCTGGATCAGGGATTGAACCCGTGTCTCCTGCATTGGCAGGCAAATTCTTTACCACTGAGCCACCAGGTAAGTCCTGCTTCAGGTTTTTACAAGGGTTTAGTTTCTTGTAGTTTGATTTCTAGTGGTAAGCCTTAAACTTTTAGGTATACGCGTACAGAAGTGTAGACGGCTGTTCACTGTAGCACTGTTTGTATTGCCAGAGTTGGAACAACACAAATGCCAGTCAACAAGAGAAAATAAATACCACACTGCAGTCATAATAAAGTAGAACTACGTTTAACAGAAGCCTAGATGAATCCTCAAAAGCATTCTGGAGGGCAAAGGTGTATGAGGATCTGTGCAACCTGTTTCCTGTAACAATACCACGTCATGTGTAGAGGCTGGCAGTGTAGCGTTAGCATGAGTGTGAAGACATGTATGGTGAGGATTAGCCTCAGAATCCAAAATCTTCAGAGAAGAGAGGAGGAGACAGCAGGCTTCATCGGGGCTGCAGCTACGCATGTATTACTTTATATAATGCATTCCAGACCAAATATGGCAAAATGAGCAGACGATGGACGCATCAGTGTTTCTTTAATTGCACCTCATACTCTTCTGTTTGCTTCTACATTGTTACTTTGTTGTAAGATGACAAGGATAGAAAATCCTTCCTGTGAGGAAATCACGAAAGCAACCAACCCGATTTAAACATGTTCACGGCCCTCCAGATTCCTGGAATGGTTTGGAAAAGAACTAAACCTCAGCACTGTGAACATGTGCGTCAGACAGTGGTGCTGTGGGCTTTGAGGATGCAGAACTGACCTCAGTTGCTGCTGTCGACTGGCTCGCCCAGCCTGTAATTTTTTAAATTAAAGTTTCTTAGGTTTTTTGTGATTGTTTGTGTGTGTGTGTTTTTTTTAAAAATATTTATTTATTCATTCCTTTTGGTTGCACCAGGTCTTAGTTGCAGCTTGAGGGAAGTTTTAGTTGCAGCGTGCGGGATCTGGTTCCCTGACCAGGGACTGGACCCCAGCCTCCTGCATAGGGAGCGCGGAGTTGCTGGACCACCAGGGAAGTACCTGTGTTTTGTTTTTAATTGGCAGGTGCTGCGGTTGGAACCAAGCTGGCCACTTGGCACACCTTGGCTTGTGTCCAGGGTAGTCCCCAGGTCCCGTTATGACCCAGCTCCAGCTCTCACTGCAGTGCTCGGACCTCACCTCGTGTCCCTGTCCCACCTGAATGGGACCTGTGACAGGCAGAGTCCCCTGGAAGCCTCTGGCTTCCCAGCCTGGAGGGGTTTCTGGGTGGGGCATGGTTCTACTCTGGACTCCCTGAGCTTCTCACTTGCTCACTTGGGATACTCATTCCCATAGTGCCTGTGAAATAACTGTCCTAGGGCCAAACTCGTAGAGTTTCTCCATATTATGTAGGTAAAATGATTAGTAAAACACAGAATCTTAAATGAGGTCTGTGGACGCAGTTTGCAGTTCCATCAGCTTGATTCTGTTAACTGGATGACAGAGGCACTGTGTGTGCATAGTGGGAGATTATGAAATACAAAAAAGACCAGAAACACATTCCCACTGGGATCCCTGTGTTACTCGCTTTTCTGGATTCTTGCTTTGTGGATTAATTATATTTTATTATTACCTGTTGAATTTTAGCAAAAACGAGATCCTGCTATCTTATAACTGCTTCTTTCTCACCCAACGGTCTCTGCCTTTCCGTCTTAGACCTCAGAGCAGCCGTGACCTGCCCTTCAGTGTGTCTGTCAGAGCTGGCACAGGATTGGCCCTCTTCTAGGGCCAGGGGAAATACCTCAGGCTTTGCCACCTCAGAGGTACCAGGACCACTATTTACAGGTATTGACATGCTGGTGGCTCCAGGGAGGGTCTCGCAGGGAGGAAAGCCTGCACGGGCAATGGGAGGGCTGCCAGAAGTCCTTGCTGGGTCCCCTTCCAGCTGTCCCTTTTCTCCAGGGAGGGGGCAGTAAGTGCTCACCAGCCTCTTCAGTTCAGTTCAGTTGCTCAGTCATGTCCCGACTCTGCAACCCCATGGGCTGCAGCGTGCCAGGCTTCCCTGTCCATGACCAGCTCCCCGAGTTTACTCAAACTCATGTCCATCGAGGCAGTGATGCCATCCAACTATCTCATCCTCTGTCGTCCCCTTTTCTTCCTGCCTTCACTCTTTCCCTGCATCAGGTCTTTTCAAATGACCAGCCTCTTGCTTTGGGCTAAACTGAGAATGTTGTTAATCTGCTGTAAACAAACCCCAGGTTCTGTGATAACCACTCTCTGGCTCGGACTAGCTACGCTCAGAGTCCCTTTCCCCACGCGAGGGGAGCAGCCAGAGAGCCAGGCCTGGGGCCTTCCTCAGGTGGAGGTGACTCTGAAGCCAGGGGTCTGAGGGGCCCCGGTGCACAGGACGTGGGGGGAAGCTGGGGGAGCGTGTGGCTGGCTGCTGTTGCATAGGTGTGTTAGTCCCTAGGCCGCGGTAACAGCGCCAGGCAGCAGGCAGCAGGCGCGGCACAAGCACGTCCTCAGTTCTGAAGGCAGACTTGGGAGTGGGGGTGCTGGTGGGACACCCCTCGCCAGGCCCAGCAGAGGCCCCGGCCGCCCCCAGTTTCCTGGGCTTATGGCCATGGTGCCGTCCCCTTTCCCTCATCAGGATGCCTGCGCTGGGGCGAGGGTCTACTCAGAGCACCTCAAGACCCTCACTTGGTTCCCTTTTACCCAGTCAGGTCGCGCTTTACAAGTGCCGCATGGAGAGACCTTTGGGGTCTGCCAGTCAGCTCCCTCCAGTGTCTCCTGGAGGGAAATGTGGGGTTTTTCTTTTGTAAACACACAGGTTTTAGGTGTGTGGCGTCAGTGTGCTCACCTGGGACTCAGCCCATCAAGAGAGCTCTTTGTGACCTGCAGGGACCACTGTGGGTGCTCCGTGTGCCGGGTGCTCCCAGCCGCTCACTGAGTCATGGACACGCTTTGTTTCCAGCCGTCATGCACAAGGACCCCTCCCACAGGAAGTGGGGTGTTTGGGCTGATGCGTTTCCCCTGTATTCTCAGTGCTCTCTCACTAAGGAACAATCACTGTTTCTCTGTGAGCTCCACTACCCTACCCAGGAGTGGCTTTCTCTTGGGTTTTGCCAAAGCCGGCTCTCCAGGGAGGAGGTGAGGCTGGACAAGCGTCTGCCACGGTCAGCATGTGTCCTGCTCTGAGTGAGCGGTGCCAGTGCCCGGGAAGGGCCCCCAGGCCTTCGGGGGAGGCAGAGGCCACGCCCCCAGTGTCACAAAGGCACAGGGTCACTACGAGCAGGGCTTGAGGCTGGGGTGTGCGCTTACAGCTCCTGTCTGTGGTGCCAGACCTGTGTTTAGAAGGTCTCAGCCAGTGCAGTTGCTCTGAGAGGTCAGCCGACGTCTCCTTGCTCAAGTTCCACAGTGACATGTCGGGAGCTGAGGACACTGTGTCCCTCCCTGGTCCCTCATCCCCAAGGCTGGCTGATAGTGACTTTTGGGGCCAAAGAGGCAGCTTCATTATGGGTTTATTTCTGGATGACTTATTTGTTAACTCACTAGGCTTGTTTTGTTCCATGCATCCCCCTGGCAAACCTTGCTATTAAAGGAGGGAAATAACCAGCCGATTATTTAAATGTAAGGAAAGCAGAGATGATCGTTTTTTTGGTAGCCTTTTTCTATTTCTACAAAAAGCTTTCTGTTTTAGGAAGCAGAGTGTATGTGGACACTGTTTCCAGCACAGATAGGCCCCTTCTAGGCTGCCATGAGTCTGGCAGTAGTGTCCCCTCTGACAGATGGCTGGGCCTGGGTGGCCTTGGTCCCAGGAAAACCTCAGCAGCACATGACGGGGGCAGCAGCCTTGATGGTGCCCGGCTTGGACAAGCAGACATGGAGGGCACAGGGGTGTTGTCATGGGGCCCAGCGGAGGACGTGTCTGGGGGCACTGCCCACCGCAAGGTGGGTGCTCACATCTGCCCAGTGACATGGACAAACCTGCCAAGAAGCCTCCTCCTCTTGCCTTTGCTCTCAGCCTGCAGCAGGAGCCCAGACCTGGTGAACCCGTCTCTAAGGCTCCTCTGCCGTGAGATGCGAATGCAGCTGCGAGTGCCTCCTGGTGCAGCAGCAGCAGCCTCTCTCACAGTGTCACAGGATAGGCGTGAGCACTCCCCAGACGTGTCCTCCGCTGGGCCCCATGATGACACGCCTGCAGCCCTGCATGTATGTCCACCTGTCCAAGCCAGGCACTGCTGAGGCTGCTGCCCCTGTCACGTGCTGCTGAGGTTTTCCTGGGGCCAAGGCCACCCTGGCCCAGCCATCTGTCAGAGGGGACACTGCTGCCAGACTCACAGCAGCCTGGACAGGACCTACATGCGCTGGAAACACTGCGTCCATGTACACTCTGCTTCCTAAAACAAAGTGTTTTGTAGAAAAAGGCTACCAAAAAGCAAGGCACCCTCCCAGGCTTGCTCAGAGGCCAACCTGCAGTCTTCTCCCTAAAATTCTCCAAGTCCACGTAGGCCTGGCAGACAACCAGCTGAGGTGCCGCCGGCCACACGGGGTGCGCGCACTGTCAGAGCACACGGCCCAGCAGGCTGACATGAACGGCCTTTTTAAAAGCAGTTCTAGAAGAGTGGGGGACTGGGCGACGCGTGTCCTCAGTGAGGGCGCTCTGCAGGAATGCACCGTGGGGCGCGTGGGCTGTAGGACCAGACCCCTGGAGAGAGCCCTGCTCGGTCACCTGTGCGTGGGCACCGGGCCCCCCGGAGGAAGAGGGGGCAGACAGCGGGTCCTCCTCCTGGGCTCGCCCAGACGGCACCCCACTCTGCAGCCAGAGGCCTGTGATCGCCATGCGCCACCGTGCAAGGCTGGGCAGCACCTCCTACCCTGGCGCTCTGCTCCGTGTCCATCCCTCTGCCTAGTTTCCTGACGGGGAGATGTCCCTTTATGTCCAAAATGTTAGGCTTGTACAGAATTCTTCTGTCAGCCGTCCTTCAGTTTGTCCAGCGGCGTAGGCCGTCCTGGGGGCACAGGGCTGTGCAGAGCAGGAGGGCCCCCAGAGGCCCCGGCTCTGGGCAGGCGGCCCCTCCTTTTCCTTGGAAGGCACCCTTTGTAGGCCAGGTGCCTTGGGGCTCCTGGGGTTTGTTTCCCACGGTGGTGATGGCTGTTATCCAAGCCTTGCGGAAAAGTGCCAGGGGAGGTGTTAGCACCCTCACGGGGCTGGTGGCCCAGACTGTAAGGTTGTGTGCTGTGTGCTCTTATGTGTGTGTATGTGTGTGTGTTCAGCCAGGCTGCTCTGGGCTGGTGGAGGCAGTGTCCTCGTCTCGACCTTGGGCCTTGCCCACGCCTGAGGATGGTGGTGCTGAGTCCTCAAGCCGCTTGGCTACCTGGTCACCTGGCCGGAAACCAATCATCAAAGTCACAATTAAGGCTTTTTCGAACCAACTGGCTGGAAGAGTGTCGCGTTTCCTGTGAAGCTGCCATCACGTCTTCATTTAGAAACTGATGAAAGGGCTGCCTAAGGGTGTCACGGGGGCCGGGGCACGGCCACGCTGTGATAAAGTGATCACAGCAGAGGCAGCGTCCGGCCTCCGGCTGACTTGGGTCTTGCTGCCCATGGTCTGCGTGTGACAACCTGGGGCGGCTGGGGGCCGGGGTGAGCCGCCGTGAGGCCGCTGGGTCCCGGGGTCTCCAGCACAAGACCCTCCTGCCCAGTCACGAAACTAAGGCTCTTTGTTTTCCTTCACTGACGCATACTTGATTTGCCACGTTGTCATGTATGTTCCCGGTCTACACGGCAGTGGTTCAGTGCTTCTATAGACCAGGCTCCAGTGCGGTGACTGTGGGCGCTGTCCATCATCCTCTGTGCCGTACAGTGCGTCCATGCAGCTAATTTCTGTCACACAGGAGTTGGTGTCTGTTAAGCCCACACCTCTCTCCTGCCCCTCTGCCTTACATCTGCTTGCTGGTGACCGCTGGTTTGTCCTCGACATCTGTGAGTCAAGTCACCAGTTTGTTGTATGTTTTAGATTCCATATAGAAGTGGCATCATGCAGTGTGTGTCTTTGCCTGTCTGACCTACTTGGCTTTGCATAATGCTCTCCAAATCCATCTATGTTGCTGCAAAATTTCATTTTTTATGGCTGAGTAATAGTCCATCGTGCGTGTGTGCGTGCGTGCGTGCGTGTGTGCGCCTGCGCATCACCTCTTCTTTGTCCATTCATCTGTAGATGTCCGCTTAGGTTGTCTCTGAGTCTTGGCTATTCTGACTAGTGCTGCTGTGAACACTGGGGTGCATGTATCATCTTGAATTAGTATTTTTGTTTTTTCCAGACATACTCCAGAGTGGAGTTGCTGGGTCATATAATAGTTTTGCCTTTAGTTTTTTAAGGAACCTCATACTGTTCTCCACAGTGGCCGCACCAGTCCACATTCCCACCAACAGTGCGTGAGGGCGCTCTCCTCCATCTCCTCCCCAGCCTTTGGTATCTGCGGTTTAATGACGGCCATTCTGAACAGTGTGAGGTGGCGCCGCACTGTGGCTCTCACTTACATTCTCTCGTCATTAGCCGCGTGAAGCATCTTCTCGTGTGCCTGTTGGTCATCTGTGTGTCTTCTTTGGAAAATGTCTATTCAGGACTTTCGCCCGTTTTCTGATTTTTTTAAAAAATGTTTTCAGTGTCTAAATTCTTTATATGTTATATATGTATTTACATTTAATATACACATATATCTATATTATATGTACCTATATTATATATATCTATATATATACACACACATAGGGCCGCAGTATGCAGCTTGTGGGGTCTTAATTCCTCTACCAGGGACCGAACCTGTGTCCTTAGCAGTGCAAGTGTGGAGTCCTGGCCACTGGACTGCCAGGAGGTTCATGTTTATCCCATTGGGATACTAACCCTTTTGGTTAGATCATCTGCAGGTGTTTTCTTCCACTCAGTACGTTGGCCTTTTTATGGTTTCTTTTGTTGTGCAAAAGTTTAAAATTTACTTAGATACCTTTTTTTTTTTTTTGCTTTCATTTCTTTTGCCTTTAGAGAGGGATCCAAAAAAACATTGCTATGACTTAAACGTCAAAGAAAGTTCTGCCTGTGTTTTCTTTTAGGAGGTGTATGGTTTGTGGTCTTACATTTAGGTGTTTAATCCGTTTTAATTTATTTTTGTATATGGTGTGGGGAAGTGTTCTAATCTTTAATCTTTTACATATGGCTGTCCAGTTTTCCCAGGACCACTTATTGAAGAGACTGTCTTTTCTCCATGTGTATTCTTCATCATAGATTGATTGCAGTAGGTTTTTGGGTCTCTGTCCTGTTACATTGGTCTGTGGTCTAAATGTCTGTCTCTCTGTCAGAGCTGTACTGTTCTGACTTCTGGAGCTCTAGAGGCTAGTCTCAAGTTAGGGAGCAGGATTCCTCCAGCTTTGTCCCTTCCCCTTAGGGCTGGTTTGGCAGTAACTCCCTCACCATCCAGTGGTTAAGATTCTGTGTTCCCAGGATAAGGGGCAGAGGTGTGATCCCTGGTTGGAGAAGCACACTCCTGCAGGCCACACAAAGCAGCCTGGCAATTTGGCAAAATTTGTGCTTCTGTGTAAATTTTAGGGTTATTTGTTTTAGTAGTGTGGAAAATGTCATAGATATTATGATAGAGATTGCGTTAAACTGGTAGATTGTTTTGGGTCATGTGGCCATCTTAACAGTATTAATTTGTCCAACTCAAGAGCACACGATATCTTTCCATTTTTTTTATATCACCTTCAAATTTCCTTCACCAGTGTTTTATAGTTTTTACAGTGTAGATCTTTCATCTCTGTAGCTAAGTTTATTCCTAGGTATTCTTTCATGCCATTCAAAATGGGGTTTTTTTCTTTCTGACAGTTCATTATTAGGGTATAGAAAAGCAACAGATTTCTGTCCTTACCCACTTAGGCCAGTGTTTCTGCAATGTCCTGACAGCTTCTCATAGTGAGGAAAACAGTCTATTTCTGTCTTTGCCCTTAACATACCCTGGAAACGTGCTCACAGGTGACTTTCATGAGATGTGAGTGTGATGCCTCCTGGTACTCTGTGTTGTGGGCTATTCCACTTTCTAAAACATGGCTGTTGAACATGCTGCAGCAGTGGGGGGGCCGCGGATGGTCAGGAAACCCGCAGGAGGTGAGCTGCATCTCGGGGCATGTCCCCAGAGTCCCTCTCATGCTTGTGTTTCTCCTTTGGTGAAAAGTCTGCTTGTGTCTTTTGTGCATTTTCTGTTTGGATGTTGTCATTTGTCTGACTTGTGGTGGGCAGTCTGTCCTTTCATCCTGTAAATCAGTCTTCCCTGGGCAGCTTTCAGTTTGGTTGAGATGCAGAGGACAGGTGTTTCCCTTTTTGAATGAATGGCACTGCTGGTGTCGTGTCTAAGAACGCTGCCTACCTGAGGTCTCAAAGATTTCTCCTACTGTTTTTCCTAAAATTTGTACAGGTTGTTATAGGTTTTTTGTTTTTTTTTAAAGATGCATACCTGAGCATTCCATTATTATTTGGAGCGCTTGTTAATGATACTGTGCTTTTGTTGTTTTTACGTGTTCTTGCTAGTTAGCAGACACAGCGTAGATTTTTGTGTGTTGCTCTGCTATTTTGCAGCCTCTTTGAGCTCACTGTATCTTGGAGTTTTTGGTTGATTTCTTGCAATTTTTTAGATAGACAGTCATGTCATTATCAAGTAGAATGTTTTATTTTCCGTCCCAGTTAGTTTGTCTCTCTTCCCCCTTTTCTTCCTCATTCGCTGACTGGTTGTTCAAGGACGATGTCCAGAAGCGGGAGTGGGAGGGAGGCGTGTCCCGTGTCTCACTGTCAGGGTGATGCTGGCTGACAGTGCTGTCCACGCCCCTCCTCTCTCTGAGGGGTTCCTGGATTCTGTGGTGCTGAGGGCTTGGGCCTCAAAGTCTTGGGCTTTGAATGCCAGACACATTTTCTGCATCAGTTGTTAGGATTGGGTGATTCTTCTTCCCTGACCTGTTGATGTGGTGGGTTGTGTTGATTAGTTTTCAAGCACTGAACCAGGTTTGCAGGTTTCTGACACTGGCGTCACTGCCCACCCTCTCTGGTCACCTTCTCCACGTGGTTACCCTGTAGGGGTCACTCTGGACCTGGTGCTGGCTCTTCTCCCCATTTTCCTGCAGCTGCCTAGTGGGTGGGCTTTGTGTCCCCGGCTTTTGGCAGTGCTGCAGGACCATCCAGGGCCACTTTCCCTGTCCTGTCTCTCTCCAGAGCTGTCCTCCTCTGGGTCTTCAGGTTGGTCTTCCTCTGGCTTGTGCTTTTGTCTCTTGGTCATCTCTGTCACTTTCTTTCTCCGTGGATCAGCCGTGGAGGTGTGTGGACTTGCCCCTATGCTCTTGGTCACCTGAGTTCTCAGGCGGGTATCAGCCTGTCCCTGTCTTCTGCATTTCCGGTGCATCTTGGTCCCTTCTATGTAAGATGGCTGTTTTTCCTCCTGTGTTTCCAGCGCCTTCACCCCCCATCTTCCTAGAGCTGTGTGATCAGGTTTCGTTTCCATTCTGGCCGCAGTTACAGTGGCTTGTCGTGTGCTCTGTGCAAGGGGCAGGTCTCCCTGCAGCCTGGGAGCCCTGAGCTGCTGCCCCTTGTGTCCAGTGACCTGCCCTTCTGTATGAGGCATGGGGCCCCCTGAAGGGAGATGGTCTTGGAACAGAGCCTGGCAACCAGCCCCCCACTTTCTAATGACCTCCTAGGGTGCAGTCTGTCCATAACCAGCATTTTAAACTTTATTACTGTGAAATGTAACATAACATCTAAAAGTCTGCAAAGTATCGATAAAAATGTAGGATCTCATTCTCACAAAGTGCACGTGGGTGTGGCCTTTGTGTAGAAAACTCCTGTCACACTCCCGGGCATGACTCCCCTCCACACTTTTACAGCGATCACCGCTCGACGTCTTAGCCGTCCTGTCGCCTCAGTCAGGCGGACAGACAGTATGCCCTTTTCCCCCCCGTGACTTGTGAGACGGTCGGGCCTGTGTGACTCAGTTGCCGCTGGGGCCTGTGTGGTGGGGCTGTGTGCGTGGCTATGCCTGCGCTCCTGTCAGGATGTCAGTTCTTCTGCTCTGCGTCCTTGCTGATGCTCTGTATCTTGTTTTGGTTTTGTGTGGATTTCTCATCTGGATTTCCTCTCTTGTGAAGGGCCTATTTAAGTCTCGCGTCCATGTCCACAGTGGATGTCTACTCTCTGGCTTGCTGGTTTGTGGGTGCTCTCTGCAGAGGTTGCCTAAGGGCTTGCTGGCAGGTGTGTGTGTAGGAAGCTCCCTCTTCTCCTGTGGGACGGCGACCTTTAATGAAAAAAATGTGCTGCTTTCCAGGTGTCAGAATTTGCAGGCTTGGCCGTTATGGTCAGTGTTCTGGCTCTGCAGGCGTCTTCTTTACCTGGAGGCTGCGGAAGTGTTCTGTCTGTCGTCCAGGGCATGTTCGTGCGGTCTGTGGGTTCTGTGGGGGGATCACTGTCGTTTCTGCACTGCACTCCTCGGTGGGAATGCAGCTCACCTGCACACGGGCTCAGCCTGTGGGGGGCCCATGTCAGCGTCAGGCTGTGTTAGCACTGTTGTTCAGCTTTTTAAAAACTGTGACGTTAATTTTTTAAATTAATATTTATTTATGGAACTTGAGGTTCTCTGCTTTCCTTGTTAGGTTTATTAGCAGGGTTCCTTCCTTCTTTCCACGAGACTTTTCCCTACTTTACTCCTGCCGACATGGCTTCTGCACAGGGATCACTGTGTGGTTTCCTGACTGTGCTCCCGACAGCAAGTCCTCCCGCTTCTCCCTGGGCCCGGGGTCGCCACACAGGTGCTCAGTGGCAGGGCCTGAATCCTCACATGTCTGAGGGTTCGCCACAGTAGACCTTTACTGAAAAGTAACTATTTTACAAAAGGAAACAAGATGAGTGAAGAGTGGCCTGGCTTTGTGCAACTCAGATCCACAGGGCATGTACTAAGACGAGTTTTGAAAGTGTGGACTGGCCTCTGCATGCCCTCGTGGTCTGGACACCATGAGATCAGGGTCCAGGACTCATGGATCTGTGAGGTGTCACACACACTCAGAGGTACCCATGTCTTGGAGCAAGAGGGGCGAGTGTCTCAGGGCTCCTTGGCTCAATTTTTCTCATCTTGAGACTAGGCAGTCAGTTTTTTAAAAATTTATCTTCTGCATAATCTTTTAAGTTTTTATGGAAACATTACTGATGCGTTCCCAGGTAGTGTGGAGCTTCAGCCACTGTCTTGAGTCAGTTTCTGAGATGCCATAGTTCAGGCTGAGATGGTCCAGTTTTGTAGTAGGAAAGTAGAAGAAAGCTTGGAATTCCCAGTTTCAATTATAGACAGGAAATGTCACTTCTGGCCGCAGCCCTGGGATGTGAGGAGGCAAACCTGGGCCCTCGGGCGGTGCTGTGCCACCAGATTGTGGCAGCCAGTTACGAGCCGGGGCTCCTTTGTGAACTCTTATCAGTTGACATGGAGACAGAAGACAGGTTCTTGGGAGGCTGGTGCTCCCAATCCAGATGCTTCCGAACAGCATGTTTGCAAAGCTGTTCAGAGCAGAGGCTGATTTTGATTCTAATTCTGGTGAGTTGTGTGAGACCCTCGTCCAGCACGGCAGGCCCCCGGGCATGTGATCTGGTTGGTGTGACATGCTCTCTCTGACTGTGAGGATGAGGGCTGAGGAGGGCACTGCCAGGAAGACAGAGCAATGCTTCTTTTCCCTGTTCCTTCTGCCAAACACAGTGAACAGCCTGGACGTGATGGACGGGATGTGCGGCACTGTCCATGCCCGGCAGGCTCAGCTTGGGTTGAGTCAGTGCGGCCGCAGGCAGAAGAGACTCGTAAACAGGTGCAGAGAGAGGCTGGCGCCTGCCAGGCGGTCAGGGAGCAGCCCACGGTAGTGAGATGTCGAGTCGGGCAGAGCCTCCGCTGGGTTTCTGCGGGGAGGGGGCTGGGGGGACTGACCAACTCCGTGTGATGCAGTGGGGTCTCTAGTTGCCTGGTAGCTGGACTCCCATGTGAACCCGAAGGCCCCGCCGTGTTCTCTATCGTGGGGTGTAGACAGTGCCCTGTCGGGCTGGCCACTGGGTAGTATGTCAGGAGAAGCCCTGTTCTGGCCCTGATGGGGGAGCGGACCCCTTCAGAAGAGCCACCGCACCATGCATCGTGCGACGCTGGCTGGAGGTGCCTGGGTTTCCTGTGGGGTCACCGAACCTTAATCCCATGTCCTTTGTTTTGAAGCAGACGGTTGATGATGAAGCGATGGCGGCGTGAATGAAGGCCCAGTGAGGAGAAACGATGCCCAAGGGTGGGTGTTCTAGAACCCCACAGCAGGAAGAGCGTTCCCTGAGCAGCGACATGGTGGAGAAGCAGCCCGGGAAAAAGGTGAGCTCCCACATCTGTGCGGGGTCAGACCTGGGTGTCGCCCGCCCGGGCTGCTCTGCTTGTCCCAGCGCAGGGCGCTGGCATTGGGCCCCCTCTGGGCCCAGCGTGGGAGGAGCTGCCGTGGTCTGGGTGGCTGTGGACGACGGCACCAGCTTCCTCTGGAGGATGTGTTTGTCGTTTGGCAGCAGAGTGCTTTCAGCACTAGGTCCATGGACAGAAGCTGGTACCTGTCTGAGAGACCCCAGGACCCCGGGTTCTGACCTCAGCCGTGGGCAGACCAAACGTGACAGGCCGTGTGAGTGGTCCTAACCGGGACGCTGCTGGGCAACTGGACTCGCGGTTTTGCTCGACCCAGTGTGAACAGGAAACGGAATGTCGGCCTGCACCCTTGTGTCCTGTTCACGTGCTGGTGCCCTGGGCTCGGGGGTGTGCCGTGTGCTGCACGCACTGTGACCCCAGTGTCCCCTCCAGGCTGGTCTGCAGAATCCCAGACTCACAGCCTTCCCGAGGGAGAGCCACCTGCGAAGGCGGTCTGTGGCCCGTACCCTGGCTCCTGTCCAGGAGGAGGGGCCGGTGCACAGATGACCTCATGTGGAAGCTGGGTGTGGCTTGATGCTGCTTCGTCACGTGGCTTTCAGGCAGGTCTTGGATGAGGCCTCAGACTCCCTGCTCCTCTGAATGCTGGGAAACTGTAGGTGCGCTGATTCTCAGGATCCACGTGCAGATGCTGAAGCCCAGGAAGGGCGGCAGGGGCAGGGGTCTGCCAGATCTTAGTTCCCCGTTCAGGGGTTGAGCCTGCGCCCCCTCCAGTGGAAGCGCAGAGTGTTCATTTAACCTCTGGACCACCAGGGAGGGCCCCAGACAGGCTTTCTGGTGGCAGCGAAGGGACAGGGTTTTGCCATCCTGGATGGACTCCTGTGGTCCCCATGACCTGTGAAGGCAGATGTTGCCTGGGGACCACTGCTTGTCTGTGAGGGCACAGAAGGAATGGAGAAAAAGCCTCAAGGAACAAACTGTGCCCAGTGTGAGCCCCTTCTGCTCCCAGTCCAGGCCGCACCCTGCCCTGCTCTGCAGGACCTGGGCTGTAGCTCCCTGTGCTCACCGGGCACAGCTGTGTGACAGCCACACGTGCCCACAGCAGACTCCATGAGGGAAGGGATGGGTCCCACCTTGAGAGCAGTGAGCACCCAGACTTGGGTTGGGGGGTGTCTGTGGAGGAGTGCCCAGGGGTGTGGCAGCGGGCATGAGGAGGCAAGCCCACAGCCCAAAGCAGTGTGCACGGTGTATTCTGCACGCTGTTAGCCAGCTGCTGGGGACTCAAGTTTGATTGAAGTAGAAATGCACCTTTCATTTCTAGAACCTGGGAGCATCATGATCGAGACCAGGTTTCACAGCACTGCCAGTGTCCTTGGGGGCCATCCCGCCCCCGTCAAGCCTCTGCGCTAACCATGCCTCCCCACCCACAGGGCATGTGGACCCGTGGCAGGAATTTCTGCTGCTTTCTCGTGGATAGGCTCTTGGTGTCAAGAAGGAGGTTTTCCCTCTGGGGCTGCGTGGTATCCGCTGTGTGGATGTTCAGCTCCACCTCCGTTGTGCGGATTCAGGTCTGGGATGTGAACACACGTACATTGAGGGGTTTTCTGCAGAGGTGACAGACAGGGTTTACTAGTTGGTCAAAATGACGGCTCCTCTGGTGGCTCAGATGGTAAAGCGTCTGCCTGCAATGTGGGCGACCCGGGTTCGATCCCTGGGTTGGGAAGATCCCCTGGAGAAGGAAATGGCACCCCACTCCAGTACTCTTGCCTGGAGAATCCCGTGGATGGAGGAGCCTGGTAGGCTACAGTCCATGGGGTCACAGAATTGGATATGACTGAGCAACTTCACTTTCACTTTTCAAAGTGACTGCAAAGTTCTGCTCCGCAGAACCTGGTCGAGGTGGACCCAATCCATGCTGACACTCAGTGATGTCTGTAGACAGACAGGGGTTTTCCTACTGTCTACAGGCTCTCCGTGATCCGTCTGGACTCAGTTTTGTTTTGAGCTGTGAAGGAGGGTCAGTGTTTATTTTCTTCCCATGAATGTCCACCTGGTCACTGTCATTGGAAGGCTGTCTGTTCCTCCTGGATTGTGGCGGTCAGGTGGGGCTCACTTGTGCTCTTTGCTCTGGACATTTGGCCTGTAGCTTAGGGCCACCTGTTGTGTGATCTTGGTGCCTGGTAATTTAACTTGTCCGCTTTCATTGTTCTCCAGCATTGTCCTTGTTAATTCTTGTACCTTTGGTTTCCATGTACATTTTGGAAAAGCTGGTTGATCTGCTGGGCTTTGACCGCTCTGAATGCAAAGATGCGTTTGGGAGATGTGCTGGGTTAACAGTGATGAACACAAGTGGCCTCCATTTTATCAGTCCTGTTTCTGTTCTCAGGGATATTTGTCATCTGCATAGAGGCCTTGAGCATCTTTTGTTAGGTTTATTCCTGTGTGTTTGATGTCTCTTGATATTAACACGGCCTGCTTCAGCGTGACTTCCTGGTTGTCTGTAGTGTGTCGGAACCGCCCACTTTCTGTCCAGCAGCCTCCCTCACCCGCTCACCAGTCTGAAGAGTTGGACTGTGTATTCCCATGATTCTTTCAGGTGTCCAATCCTGCTGTCCCTCAGGAAGATCAGGGTTTGGGGGGACTCTGCTCTGACTGGAGGAGCCACCTCCCAAGGCTGTTGTCCGGGTGGGCGCCCCCACCCACGGCTGTGCTGGAGTGGGGGCACTTTCTTAAGTGCATGCTCGTATTCTTTTGCTCATTAAAAAAGTGGTTTTGTTTTTCAGCAGTTGTGATTATAGGTATTCTCGCCTTGAACCCTGTCTTTTGTAGTGGAGCCTGTGTCGAGTGAGGACACCCTTCTCACAGTGACCTGGGCGGTGGTGTCAGGACGACTCAGGCCATTTCTGCAGTTGAGAAGGTCGTGATTTCTGTACTTTATTATCTTAATGTGAATTACATTCATTTTTCAAATGTTTTGCATTTCTGAAATATTTTGATTTGGATTATCTTTTTTCTGTCTAAAGATGAGAGTCATCGGCTGGGCCAGGAGTTTCTTGGTGGGAAGGTGCTGAGGCTTCTCGGGCTTAGCTGGTGGGTCTGCTCTCCGGTGGGGGTGGGGTGCAGGTGGGGACAGGCGAGCCTGTATTGGGCCTTGCTTGCTAGCCCCTCTGCACACTCCAGATGCCCTTGCAGCTTGTGGTGTGCTTTGGCGGGACCCCTGGTCACCGAGGGTGTCTTGTTACCTCCCGAGACCGGAGGGCTGTTGGGGCCCCAGGAGACGAGGCTGTGCAGCGTTCAGGCCTCGGTGTACCCTCCCAGGATCACCTGAGTGCCTCAGTGTTGCGAAGGTGGTGTGTGTGGGGAGGATTCCAGAAAGAAAGCTTGCCGCTGGGGAAGGGAGCTGCATGGCGGTAGCAGTGCTGTCTTCCATGTCAGTGCGAGCCCAACGGCCTGTGCGGCGCCCTGTGGGCCAGTGAGCCGGGCACTGCGTAGTCGGAGGTGCCACCGAGTGTGCCCCGTCCCACCCCACTTGCAGGGCTCTGTGTGCTGCTCTTTCTGGGTGGGGCCTTGTGGAGTCTGAGCCCTCCACCCCTCCCACGAGGCAGGCATCACCTCCGGTTCTGCAGATAGTGACACCAAGGCAGACGCGTGACTGGACTTCCCAGGACGGGGCTGGATTGTGGGCTTCTGGGCCTGTAACCTGCCGGGAGGCCAGCAGGGCTGGGAGTGATGGCCACACCCCACCACCGTCTAGGCCAGCTCCTGCGCTGGGGTGGGCTGCCTACCCTGGGGCCACCCGCAGGGTCACAGGCCTGTAGTGAGGCCAGAGATGACAGGGGGCTGCCCATGGACAGGAGGAGAGACCAGGCTTCACGCAAAGGGGAGCCCATTGTCTTGGGCAGACATGCTTCTGTCCAGTGGGAGGCTTTACAGCGCACAGTGGGCGCCATTAGTCAAGCCTCTCTGAAGGTATGCTTGCTCACCTCCGAGTCCGTCCCACGAGCAGTGCCATGGCTGGCGGGTAGAAGGCTCCATTGCCAAGTGTGAGGTGTGTTCTCCTGACACAGGAAGTGAAGTCCTTGTAGATGTGAGGACATTGAAGCTTTAATTTGGGGACGCTGTCTGAAGGTGTTACTTTCTTTTCCAGGACAAAGATAAAGTTTCTCTAACCAAGACCCCAAAGCTGGACCGCAGTGATGGTGGGAAGGAGGTGAGAGAGCGCGCACCCAAGAGGAAGCTGCCCTTCACCGTGGGGGCCAATGGAGAGCAGAAGGACTCGGACACAGGTACCACTCTCGCCCACCCTCGCAGCCTGGGTCTGCGCTGACTCCGGGGGCTCCTTCTTGAAGGCCTGGGAGGGGTGCTGGGCGAGACTCTTTACTGATGGCAGGGTGACTGGGAGCCGATAGGGAAGGTTTCCTGCAGAGAATCGCCCCGGCCCAGGGGCCTCCCGTGTTGTCCACCGTGTGTGTGTGACCACCAGCTCCTCTTCCTCTGAACTCCCAGGCATCTGCACTCTGTTCAGCCTCCGGAGAGCTTTACATGGGAGGATAAATGGGTTCCCCTCAGGGCTGCCGACGCACATAAATTAACCTAGTTGTTTGAAGTAAAAGCCAAAGGCTACTGTGAAACGGGCAGAAGCGAGTGCCGTCTTCCCTCACGTGCGGTGGAGCGCGTGCAGGAGGACCGGAGACCGCCGCGTGGTGCCCATGCTTCCAGGGCCGTTCCGTCTTGAGCTGCACTGGGACGAGCTGGGTCCAGGCAAGAACCTGGCCCCCCTGCTGGTCAGCTCACTCCCCTCCTCTTGGCCCTGGGGCTGGAGCCTTCCCAGCCTGCCGATCATCTGAGGGCAGGCCCCTGAGCCAGGGGCAAGCATGGGCGAATCCATGGTGCCGCGAGGGGGTCCTGCTTCCCCCAGGATGCAGCCATGGGGGAAGGAGCGGAGGATGAGGTGGGGCGCAGGCCCTGCTGTGTGAGAATTTGCGTCAGTTCACAGGACAAGTACAGGCACAGAAATGAGACAGATGGAAGAAAGTTGGGAGAAGTGGCAGAGGGAGAAGCCTGAAAGGAGTCTCTTTCCTCCTCAAGCTCCTGCACAGGCGCCGCCCCCCCACAGGCGGCGCCCCCCTCCCCCCCGCCAGCGTGTGACCCCTGGGCTCCCAGCCCTGAGTAAGCACATGGGCTCATGCGCTGCAAGCGGGTGGTGCAGGGTGGTGGAGTTGGTGGTGCCAGCTGGGGTACGACTGGGTTACTGGGAAGATGGTCCAGCCTCCATGAGGTCCTTCACAAGGAGAGTTGTCGGCATCCTCCTAGGAACCCTCTGGGTCAGGCCTGGTGCAGAGGACACAAGCTGGCCCAGACACGTGCTTAGGCTTGAGCGCCTTGGCCAGTTCTGGTCTGTGCAGGGCGCAGTGTTGCTGTTTAGTTTCAGTCATCTTGGATGCTGGGCAGCTGCAGTTCAGTGTTCTCCTGCAAGGCCTTCCTGTCACTCACAGGAAGACTGCTGCCCCAGGAGGGGGCGGCCGGGGGCTGGGAGCACCTCAGCATGAGGCCTGTGGGGTGACTGCAGAGGCCCAGCACAGAGCACTCACCCTCCTGGTCATCATCGCCCATTTGGGGACGGGTCCTACTGGACCAGTGACCCTTCAACAGCAGGGTATGAGCTGCCTGTGACCCCTAGGGGCCCACCGCGCAGCTCTGTTACCTGTTTGGTTTGTTCATGGGGCAAACCAGACTCCAGCAACAGGGAGTGTCATGTCCTTCGAGTCAGTACTGAGCACATCACCTGCAGCCCTGGTCACTGACCCCTGTCTGCCTTTCCTGGTGAGCAGCCATCTGGGCAGGATTATGTCCTTCCCAAGAGGCCAGGGGCTGCAGTCATCCCCATCCCTGCCCGCTGCAGCCGGGGCTCCCTCTTGCGTGCCTGCGTCCCTCTAGCGCCCTCTGCTGGGAGATGCAGCCTGGTTCCAAGCTACCAGTGGCATCTCCTCAGCTGTGCCCCAGACCCCCGCCCCCCGCCCCCTGCCCCGGGGGCTGGCCTGCTGAGAACATGCACCCAGGACAGTGTGGAAGGGGCATCCTCCTGCCCGCTGCCGTTGCCCAGTGCCAGTTTTGGTGGGACTGGGACCTACTTCAGATTATTCTGTTTTTTTTTTTTCTCCAGAGCTTAACTCTACACACACCTACCTGACCACCACACAGCAGCCTTCCTGCTTAGTCTCACGACGGTCTCACTCCCTCCACCTGGGGACATAGGTGGCTGCACGTGGCTTCCCTGAGGGGCAGGGCCTGCTCTGGGGGGATGTGCTGGGCTCTGAAATTTTGAGAACATGCCCTGCTGAGTGCTGGAGGCCACTTGTGTGACCACACAGGCGCTCGGCCACCTGCTGGGCATGGACCAAACCAGAGTAACGCTCTGAGAGCCACCCATGCCATGACCCTGGAGTCCTCAGGACCCCAGTGAGAGCAGGACTGGTGTGGGGTACTGGCCAGCTCCATCTCAGGCTGAGTCTGGAGGGTGTGGCTGGGCCCACTTGGTCTGGGTCAGGTGGCTGCTCTGCCTACTGGTCGCCAGGGTTTGGGGATGGGGGCCCGAGGGGTGCTTGGAGGCCTCCAGATGGGCTGGACCAGCAGAGTGGGTGGCCCGTCCATGTGTTGCTGGAGTCCTGGTTCAGTTTGCAGGTGTTGCTGGAGTGAAAGCTGGGGTCGGTGGTTGGGAAGCCCTGCTGTTGGTCCATTCATGCTGGCCTTACCTCACAGACCCTGGCCTCCTGATCACGCTCTGTCGCCCTTGCCAGGCGCTGAAGAAGCCTTAGTCAGGAATAGGGAGGAGAAAGACTGCCCCCCACGCGCCCCCTCAGGTCAAGGACGTACTGAAGGCCACACAGGTCTCCTTTTCGCTGGTCAGTGATGGTGATTTGCTTTAAACAAAAGGAGACACCAGGAAACCGGAAGGAAGCAGGTCCTCACTGCAGCCTGAATGACAGGCCTGTGGTGGCCCAGGGCACCAGAGGGCTGGAGCGTAACAGGGGGACCCCGTCACGTGTGGACGGTGCCCAGGCTGGCTGCTTGGTCAGGAGCCTGTCTGTGACTCTGTCCTGCATGGTGGACCGTGTGCTTCTGAGACCAAGAGATAGGACACTCTCTTGGATGGCAGGTTCTGGCACTGACCCCACCTCCTGCCTGCTCCGACTGAGCCCTGTGACTTCGTGGGGACTGTGGATGCCCACCCACCCTTCAGGGGAGAGTGTAGGTGGTGGTGACATCTGAGAGGGTCATCAATTCCCCACTGTTGTGCCAAACCAGTCTCCAGAGAGGCTCCTCTGCTGGGAAGCCTAGGACTGTGTGATGATGGGGACTCACCCTGTGCCCCAGACACAGGCTTCTGGTGGCAGTGACAGGCCGAGGACAGCCTGTCTGCTGTATGATACCTTGGGCCGGAGGACGCCGTCCTTCGCTCAGGGTCCGTGTGATCTCCCAGGCTCGTGCCATCCTGCCCCTGCGGGATGGCCTCTGCTGGAAACAGCTGTCGTCCACTCTGTCTGGAGAGGTGGAAGTGAGGACAGACCCCCAGGTGGCAGCAGCGGGAGGGGCTGCACGGGGAAGCCGGCTTGAGATCAGATGGCGTCCCGGAGAGGACGGGGCTCCCGCACTGGGAAGCCACACAGGCAGCAGGGGGTGAGCCCTCCCGGTGCTGGCACCCTCGCTGAGGCGCAGCAGGGAGCTGGGGCATCCAGCCTGGCTCTGGAAGAGCACACGGTCGCCCGGTGGCTGTGCAGGTGTGAGAACGGCCCACTCAGAGTGTCAGGTAGAATCGGGGGATGTGGAGGCGGAGGCATCTGCAAGCTTGCCCGAAAGCCAGAGGTGGCCCTGGTTTCACAAGGTCTTCTCGAATCTCTGAGTCCTTGCTGTCAGTTCTGCTGGGGTCAGGGAGCACAACTCTGCATGCCAAGTTATGAAACAGAGGTGCTAAGGGCTGCTCTCTCCACAGCCCCAGCTGGGCAGTTGTGGGGGGAACAGAGCCATCTTCCAGAGGCCTCTTGGGACACCAGCGAAGGCCTGAGGGCTGCTGGAATCCTTGCAGCTGCGGCTGGGTGACCACGTCCCAGGAAGAGATGATAAATCTGCACCGACATCACAGAGGACCAGCAAGATGACCAAGCTTGAGACTCAGGGTGCCAGGTCACATAGTTGCGCTTTCCTAGTGGTGAGGGGACATTCAGCTCATGAGACCACCCCCTCATCAGCCTGGGAAGAGGCATGTCTCCATAGAAGCAGGGCACGGTGCCTCCAGCCCCCACACATCACCCCCTGGCCTGCCCTTGCTGCTCACACGCACCTGTCAGTATCCATGTCTCTTAACTTGGCACCTGCCGTCTGGGCTTCTGTAGGTTCTGTTTTGCTTCTGGGTGGATGTAAGAAACAAAACCGTAGCAGAACACCCAGGGGAGTGGCCACTGCCTGGGACACTTCCTCTGCCGTGTCCTTGTGGTCGTTGCACAGGGCAGGAAGGAGGCTTTGCAGGTCTTTCTGGGGTGGGCGTGTGCTGACAGGACACGGCGGTCAGGCAGGCGGGCCCTCCTATGGCGCCAGCACCCCAGCCTCCACTCCTCTGTGGCCAAGCTTCCAGAGGTGCCCACTCCATCCGGGACTCGCAGCCCAGCCAGACGTGGGCTCCTCTAGATACTGGCACCCGCTGCGCCTGTAGAAAAAAACTGCACTTTAGTGTGGAGAAGCCAGCATCTCAGGAGATGGGATTACATTTAGGGGTTCCTTTGTGTTAAGCCTTGGGAAACCTCCACCTGTGGGGTGAGAGCTCCTCACACCCGGCACCTGAGGACTCCTGCTAGGGTGCCTCAGCCCTCCAGCTCTCCCATCCCCTAGGGTGGGGTCCTGCCTGCCATGTGCTTGGTCTACCTGTGGGTGGCCTTTGTTCTTCCTGAGACTGCAGGCCTGGGTCCCCAGGGCCCTGCCCTGCAACTGGGGTCAGTGTCTGGGCAGCAGGTGCTTCTCAGCTGCCACTAACAGCTGTGCAGGTGGAGCCCTCGAGGCGCACCCCTGGCCCTGGGTGTCACTGCCTGCACAGCCACTTGAAGACAGAGTCAGCTGTGGCCCTTCTGCCAGGTTCCTCTGGTGTCTTACAGTCATGGGCACGGCCTCTGTCCCAAAGACTTCTGTGCAGCAGCAGAGGAGTGGTGCTGGTCTGTGTGCTTCCAGGGTGACCTCGCGGACTTGGCAGGGCAGCCTGGTGGGAGGCTGTGCGTCTGTTCTTGTCTCTGGGGAATTCGCGTCTGTATTGTCCCTCGGCAGCAGCTCTTGGGAGGCCACACACCTCGATTGTCTGAGGCCCTTCGGGGCTCGGGTTCTGACACCCAGGGCTGCCTTTCCACATTGTGAGGCTGTGCCCAGACAGATGCGTGTGACTGCTCAGTTGTGGCGTAGCTTCTGGGCCGGGCCCTGCGGCTTGACTGTCGTCCACCATGGCTTCATTTCTCAGGACTCCTTGGAGCCACCAGGTCCCTACTCTGCCAGCTCTGCCCGGTGCAAGGCTGGGTCCCCTGCGCCGCCCCCTCCTTGCTTCCTTCACAGCTTGTGGGGAAGCAGGGCTCTTGGTCAACGATAAGGAGCATCTTTTCTGAATTTCCTTTCTTGGGCCTCTGCCTTGTGGGTTAGTTAAAAATCAGTAGTTGGTGGGGTAGCCTGGGGAGTGATCATGTAAGACACAGATGAGTACTGTCAGCAAGTCACAGCTGTAGTTTTTATAAACAAGCAGTTTAAGGAAGTAGCAGTGAAAACTCTTAAGAACATGGAAAGTGATATACTTGCAGGGCCTGAGGTGGTGAGCGGTAAAGGTATGTGGTTTTGGGAGTGGCGATGTTGCCTCTCTCTGGGGTCTGACCCAGCCCAGGGGTGCAGGGAGAACCTCTCAAGCATGGCCCCCAGTGGCGACCCGGTGGTCTGCACCCCATGACCTAGGACACACCACACAGGGGCTCCCTCGGAACACACAGGGACGCAGGGGAGGGATCTGAGACTTGGTGGATCCCCGGTTCCCATGAGCTTTTTTTTGGACTCCTGATCCCAGGAGTCGGAGTGCTTTTCTCTCCATCGCCCCTGCCCCGTGAAAGACACGGGCACTGTGGCTGTCTGCGGCCACCAGGGTGTGTGTGAGGGGCCCGAGGAGCGCAGTGCTTGTCGTGAGGAGGCTGAGGGGTGCCGGGCTGGCCCCGTATCTTGTTAGTGCTCTGTGTTGATGCCTTTAGATGCCTCCAGCTCAGTCCACGCCGTGGTACTGCAAGGCTGGTTCGCTCCTCGAAGCGCCATGGCATGAGATGGAGGCTCCTAGAAGCAAGAAGAAAGGTACAGTACCGCCCAGTCAGCCTTGACCTCTCCATGGGTCTCTAAACTGTGTTTGCATTTTACATCTGAACTGTTTTGGAGGCGGGTGGGGCGGAGGCCGTGGACCACAGGCGCGAGCAGTTGCTAGACCGAGGCCCGTCCTGTGTGAGCGGGGACTCGGGTCGGCCGTCCCGCCGCCTGGCGTGCAGGGAACGGTCTGGGGAGGCACCTGGAGCAGTGGATGGTCGGTGGGGGCCAGGCTTGGCTTCAGTGGCTGGTGACGAGGTGTTGGAATCGTGTTCCCAGCACGGTTACTGCCGGAAGAGGTGATGCCGGGCGGCCTGTGTGCCGCCAGCTGCCCCTTCCCTTCCCGCGCGGCCAGGTGAGGCTCCGGGGTTGAGGGCCCCGTGGCATGAAGTGTCCCCTCTCTCCCCCACGCCTCACAGAGAAGCAGGGTCCTGAGCGGAAGCGGATCAGAAAGGAGCCCGTCACCCGCAAGGCCGGGCTGCTCTTCGGCATGGGGCTGTCTGGGATCCGCGCCGGCTACCCTCTCTCTGAGCGCCAGCAGGTGGCTCTGCTCATGCAGATGACGGCCGAGGAATCCGCCAACAGCCCAGGTGAGCCCAGGAGGTCCAGGGCTGGGGGCGGCCCTCCCTTGGACGGTGGCAGATTCCGCCTGCTAACCTCTGCCATCCTCTCCTTGGCCTGCAGTGGACATGACACCAAAGCACCCCTCTCAGTCAACAGTGTGTCAGAAGGGGACGCCCAACTCTGCCTCAAAAACCAAAGATAAAGTGAACAAGAGGAACGAGCGTGGGGAGACCCGCCTGCACCGGGCGGCCATCCGGGGGGACGCCCGGCGCATCAAGGAGCTTATCAGCGAGGGGGCAGACGTCAACGTCAAGGACTTTGCGGGTGAGCGCTCGGAGGGTGGGACCAGGGCAGACTCTGACACAGCACCCTCTTCCTTCTCCTGTGTGCCCAGAGCTACCTCCTCAGGAGGCCTGGGACGCCGGAACACCTGCTGAGCATGATCCCCACATGTCTGACCCAAACCTGATTTAGGAATACTGATATTTTAAGAGGTGCTACCTTGAATTTTTCCAAAACCCTGGGACCAGTCCCTGGGGTGGCTTGCTGCACAGAGGCCTGTCCAAACCCACGGCCTGCTCTGTTTTCCTGTGTGATGATACTGCTCACCTGTCTGGACCCTTCACAGCTTCCTAGTCTATAGGGTTAACCACTAGCGGTCATGGGCAACCCAGAGGTGCCCCAGGAAAGAACACCCAGGCTGGGCACCCGTCCTTAAGAGTTTCTGGTGCCACCCGAGGTTGAAGTGGCCTTGAGGGTTAAGTCACATACGTGCTGAGTGTCTGTTTCCAGGCTGGACGGCACTGCATGAGGCCTGTAACCGGGGCTACTATGATGTCGCGAAGCAGCTGCTGGCTGCGGGCGCGGAGGTGAACACCAAGGGCCTGGATGATGACACACCCTTGCACGATGCTGCCAACAACGGGCACTACAAGGTGGGTGCCTCCCCGCAGACCCCCGGGTGGGCCTGCTGCAACTTCCTGGTCTCTCTCCTTCCTGGTGGCAGGGTGACCAGGAAGTGAGTCTTTAACCACCCCCGACCCCAGCTCGGCCCAGCTTTCTGCACACCTGCCATGGCTTGTGTGTCAGGGTCCTGCTCTGGCCACACAGGTATGGTTGGATATTAGAAGGTTGAGTGGCCAGCCCCAGAACGGGAGCTCTGTCCTCAACACTGTGCTGTCAGACCAGGCACCTTGGACGGGTGCAGCCACACGGGGTGACCCGTGAGCTATGAGCCCCTGGGGTGCCGGCCCAGCACTGGAGACACATGTGTAGGTGAGGGTCTGGCCACTTCCACACCACGATGTCTTGAAAAGGTCCCTGTCTATAGAGACGGCAGGCAAGCGTGATGGCATGTGACATCTGGTCTTTGGTGGTGGCCCTGCTGGTCACTGCTGGCAGGTGCCAGGGAACCAGCAGCTTGGCCAGGGGGATGGGCACACCGGGACAATGACACATGGGTGCCGGGAGAGGTTGGGAAGGGCTCTGGGCTCGAGATGCCAAAGCTTCTGTGGACACCTGAGTGCTGACGTCAGAAATTAGGTAACATTTTAGGGAAGATGAGAGGGCTTTTGTTTTTCTTTCTTAAGAGCCCTTTTAGAGAAATAGGCTGAAAAATTCATGAAATATCTAGGATTTGCTAAAAATATCCCCGGGGCAGTGGGCAGGTATACATGAAATGAGGCCTGCATTTGTAAGCTCATCTTTAAACTTGTTGTTAGAGAGTGGTCAGAGGCCTGTGGACATGGGGCCTCAGGACGGGGGGCCTCTGCAGAGGGGAGCTGGAAGACCAGGAGATGGGAAATGACCCTGGACTGTACAGGTGGACAAGGGTGTGGACAGCAGAGACCCTTTCTCCATGTGAAGGGGACTGGCCTGCATCGCTAGTCCTAGAGGGAGGGCCCATAGCGCTGGGAGCATGGTGGCCTTCAGCGGCTGGGGTGGCTGGCCCCCAGCTGACAGACAGCAAGGGCACGGCCTTGGAGCCCAGCCTCTGGCCCCAGGGTTGTGCACGGTGGTTGTCCCCAGGGCAGGGGAGCTTCCGCAGTGGAGATGCCGTTACTGCTCTCCCCTGTCCAGTCTGCCAGCCATCGAAGGGAGGCCACCGGAGTGGAGTGAGGATTGCAATGGAGCAGTGGTTTCCTGATGCACCTGAACACTGTCTGCTCGCTGTTGGGCGTGCAGTAGTAGTGTCTCTGAGCAACCTGCACTTGTTGGTCAAGACAGACACATCAACTAGGGGACTTGCTTGTGGTCAGGACTTTGCTTTTCAATGCAGGGGACGCCACATCAGTCCCTGGTCAGGGAATGAAGATTCCACATGCCTCACAGCCTAGAAAAACAGAAACAGAAGCAAATCTTAACAAATTCAATAAAGACTTTAAAAATGGACCACATGAAAAGAGAGTGTAAAACATTAACTACACCCCACTTAAAAAATATGTTATTCCAAGACTTGCCTGGGGGTCAAGTGCTTAGGACTCCATGCCTCCTTGGCAGGAGGCATGAGTTCCACCTGTAGTCAGGGAACGAAGATCCCAAATGAGGCGTGGCAGGGCCTGAAAGAAAGGAGAAAAATACATTATTACTAAAACTGTAACTGTCACCTGCATCTCCAGCTAGTCATGATCTTTTTGCTGGTTCAATTCAGTTCAGTCGCTCAGTCGTGTCCGACTCTTTGCGACCCCATGAATCGCAGCATGCCAGGCCTCCCTGTCCATCACCAACTCCCGGAGTTCACTCAGACTCACGTCCATGACGGTTTGAAATATCGTGACAATCACCAAAACGTAACACAGAGACACCAAGGAAGCAAATGGCCTCAGGGAAATGGTGCCAATAAGACTTGCTGGGTGCATCACAGGCCTTCATCTCTACACAGTATGACAAATCAAGGTCTGCCTGCCCTTGGGTTCAGCGGTCCTGGGCACAGACTAGAACAGGCAGTCTGACTTTTAAAATAAAAAACATGAACTACACCTGCTTGTGGAAGCTTGGTCTTTGTTTTCCCTACTCTAACAGGCCCCCCCACCCCACCCTTACCCAATACAAAACTTTGAACCAAATACTAGGAACCTGTGTGATGGGTCTGTGGTGAGGAGAGGCCCAGTGGGCAGCATGCACAGCCTGTAGCCCTCAGCCTGGTCGCGCTCAGACCCTGTGAGCAGGCGCTGGTGTGGCTGCTCCACGGTCCTCACGTCCCTGACGTGCCTCTTGCTGCTACATAGGTGGTGAAGCTGCTGCTCCGGTATGGAGGGAACCCTCAGCAGAGCAACAGGAAGGGCGAGACACCGCTGAAGGTGGCCAGCTCCCCGACCATGGTGAACCTGCTTCTGGGCAAGGGTACCTACACGTCTAGCGAGGAGAGCTCAGCTGGTCAGTGCTGGGGGCGGGGAGCGGGGAAGGCCGGGGCGAGGGGCTGGCTGAGGGGCAGGACAGGTGGTTTCACTTCAGGCAGCCTGCTTGGATGCCCAGCGCTGATGGGAGCTTCCGGACTGAGAGCACCCGACCCTGGATGGGGGCTCTGGTGCAAGGCCTCCAGCCCCTTGTCTGTGGAGACCCCTATCTGGCCACTCGGCCCAGGGTCAGCCTCAGTCAAGTTATTCAAGTTCTGGGCTTGTCTGCCACTGCCCCTGCCTGAACAGCTCCTGACTCCTTTCTCCCTGTTCCTGCAGAGAGCTCCGAGGAGGAGGAGGAAGATGCCCCGTCCTTCGCACCTTCCAGCTCGGTCGATGGCAATAACACAGACTCAGAGTTTGAGAAGGGCCTAAAGCACAAGGCCAAGAATCCAGAGCCGCAGAAAACCGTGACCCCAGTCAAGGACGAGTATGAGTTTGACGAGGATGACGAGCAGGACAGAACCCCCCCAGTGGACGACAAACACTTACTGAAAAAGGACTACAGAAGAGAAGCCAAGTCAAATAGTTTTATTTCTATACCCAAAATGGAAGTAAAAAGCTACACTAAAAACAGCACGATTGCACCAAAGAAGGCGTCTCATCGCATCCTGTCGGACACGTCTGATGAAGAGGACGTCGGCGTCGCCGTGGGGGCGGGGGAGAAGCTGAGACTCTCAGCCCACACCATGCTGCCCGGCAACAAGACCCGGGAGCCTTCGAACTGCAAGCAGCAGAAGGAAAGAAATAAAGTGAAAAAGAAGCGAAAGAAAGAAATAAAGGGCAAAGAAGTGCGGTTTGGGAAGAGGGGTGACACATTCTGCTCGTCCGAGTCTGAGAGTGAGTCCTCGGAAAGTGGTGAGGATGGCGGGGACTCGGTGGGCAGCCCGGGCTGCCTCAAGGAGTCCCCACTGGTGCTGAAGGACCCCGCCCTGTTCAGCTCCCTGTCCGCCTCCTCCACCTCATCCCACGGCAGCTCCACCGCCCAGAAGCATAATACCGGCCATGCAGACCCACACGCCAAGCACTGGCGGACAGACAATTGGAAAACCATTTCCTCTCCTGCCTGGTCCGAGGTCAGCTCCTTATCAGACTCCACCAGGACAAGACTGAGCAGTGAGTCTGATGGCTCCTCTGAAGGCTCCAGCGTGGAGTCACTGAAGCCAGTCAGGAAGAGACAGGAGCACAAAAAGAGGGCTGGCCTGCAGGGCACGCTACCCGACAGGAAGAACTCCTTCCACCCGAGCGGGGATGGTGCCATCCCCAAGCTGGACAAGGAAGGCAAAGTCATCAAGAAACACAAGACTAAACATAAACACAAAAGCAAGGAGAAGGGGTTGTGCTCTGTCAGCCAGGAACTGAAGCTGAAGAGCTTTACCTACGAGTACGAGGACTTGAAGCAGAGGGCGGACAAGGCCATCCTCCTGGACGACGTGCCTGCTGAGAACAAGCTGAAGGGCCTGAAGCATGAGAGAGACCACTGCAAGAAAGAGGAGAAGCTCAGCAAGATGAAGTCAGAAGAAAAAGACTGGCTGTTTAAGGACGAGATGATCAAGGTCTCCAGAGAGGAGAAGTCGCTGAAGAGAATCAGGGACCTGAACAAGGACGGGGGCAGGGCCTTCCGGGAGGAGAAGGACCGTTCAAACAAGGCCGAGAAGGAGAGGCTGCTGAAGGAAAAGTCTCCTAAAGAGGAGAAGCTGCGGCTCTACAAAGAGGAAAGAAAGAAGAAGTCCAAAGACAGGCCCTCAAAGTTAGAGAAAAAGAATGACTTTAAGGATGAAAAACTTCCCAAAGAGAAGGAGAAGATCTTCAAGGAGGATAAAGAAAAACTCAGAAAAGAAAAAGGGTATCGGGAGGACTCTGCTTTTGACGAGTACTGTAACAAAAGTCAGTTTCTGGAAAACGAAGACACCAAGTTCAGTCTCTCTGACGACCAGCAGGATCGCTGGTTCTCAGACCTGTCAGATTCCTCCTTCGATTTCAAAGGGGAAGACAGCTGGGACTCCCCAGTGACAGACTACAGGGACATGAAAAGCGACTCTGTGGCCAGGCTGATCCTGGAGACGGTGAAGGAGGACAGCAAGGAGAAGAGGCGGGAGAGCAAGGCCCGGGAGAAGCGCGGTGACAGGGACATTTTCTCTCGGAAAAAGGACAGGGATGGCCTGGAGCGGCGGCGAGAGCACATGGCCGACAGGCACAGGGCCGTCCCCAGCTTTCTCTGCGAGAAGGACAAACGGCGGCGCGAGTCCACAGAGGGCAGCCGGGACCGGAAGGAGCCCCCTGAGGCTGCTAAGGAGCGGAGAGACGGGCGCGTGAAGCCCGAGGAGGTGCACAGGGAGGACCTGAAGGAGTATGGCTGTGACTTTGGGAAGAGCCTGGAGCCCTGGGAGAGGCACCACCCGGGGAGAGAGAAGGAGAAGAAGGAGAAGCTGAAGCTGGAGAAGCACAAGGAGAAGTCCAGCGACAAGGACAAAAGTGAAAAACTCATCCTTGAGAAATGTCAGAGGGACAGAGAGTTTGATAAGTGTTTTAAAGAGAAAAAGGATGCCAAGGAAAAGCATAAAGACGTGCACAGCAAAGACAAGGAGAGGAAGGCGTCCCTTGACCAAGGCAGAGACAAACGGGAGAAGGCCTTCCCTGGAATCCTCTCTGAGGACTTCTCCGAAAAAAAAGATGAGAAAAAGGGCAAAGAGAAAAGCTGGTATATTGCAGATATCTTCACAGATGAAAGTGAAGATGAAAAAGACGACTACACAGCGAGCGGATTCAAAGTCGGGGAGGCGAGTGAGGGGCGGGGGGATGGCCCCCCCGAGAGAGAGGACGGGCGGGAGGTGCACCCCCCTGACCGGCACCGGAAGCACTCAGCCGACAGGCAAGCCCACGCTGAGAAGCAGAAGGACAAAGAGATGAGGGAGAAGAAGAAGGAGAAGGGGGCCGCGGACGGGGGGAAGGACAGGAGGGAGAAGACCTTTGAGAAGCACAAAGAGAAGAAGGACAGGAAGGACCGCACGTCTGTGGACGCTGTGCAGGACAAGAGGAGCAAGCAGAAGCTACCCGAGAAGGGGGAGAAGAGGCCCCCTGCGGAGGATAAGGCCAAGGCCAGGCACCGGGAGAGGCCGGACCGTGAGCAGGGCCGCGAGAGGAGGGCCAGCAAGGGCGCTGAGGCGGAGAAGAGCCTGCTGGAGCGGCTGGAGGAGGCGGCCCTGCAGGACTTCCGTGAGGACTCCCACGACAAGGCCAGCGAGGCGTCCTCCGACGGCTTCCCCGACCGCGGCCAGGACCCCAGCCTCAGCGCCCTCCTGGACGTGTCCTTCCCGGAGCCCCCAGAGGAGCGGGTGCGGGAGAGGGAGCGGCACCGGCACGCCTCGTCCTCCTCCAAGAAGAGCCACGATCGAGAGCGGGGCAGGAAGGACAAGCTCGAGAAGAAGGACAAGAGCGACGACTACAAGGACGCAGGCGGCCGGAAGGACGCCGGCCAGTACGAGAAGGAGCTCTTGGACAGCGACGCTTACGGTGCCTCCTACGGCTCCAAGGCTGACGCAGAGGATGAGCTGGACAAAGCCCTCGAGTTGTTTTCTACTGAAAAGAAGGAGAAAAATGATCCTGAACGAGAGCCCCCCAAGAAGGTGGAGAAGGAGCTGCGGCCTTTCGGCTCCAGCGCCCTCAACCTCCTGAAGGAGAAGCGGCGGCGGGAGAAGCACCGCGAGCGGTGGCGAGAGGACAAGGAGCGGCACCGGCACCACCGTGAGGAGCCCAAGCCCCCGGCCAGGGACACCGCCCCCAGCGCCTTCCGAGACAAGGCCAAGGACGAGGGGGGGAAGCTCGGCGAGGCCAGGTTGAAGGAGAAGACCAAGGAGAATCCCGAGAAGGAGAAGGGAGACCCTGCGAAGCTCAGCAATGGAAATGACAAGCTGCTCCCGGCCAGAGACCCGGGCAAGAAAGATGTGCGGCCCCGGGAGAAGCTTCTGGGCGACGGGGACCTGATGATGACCAGCTTCGAGCGGATGCTGTCCCAGAAGGACCTGGAGATTGAGGAGCGGCACAAGCGGCACAAGGAGAGGATGAGGCAGATGGAGAAGCTGCGGCACCGCTCCGGGGACCCCAAGCTCAAGGAGAAGGCACGGCCCGCAGAGGACACACGCAAGAAGAGTCTGGATGGCCCGCCCAAGAAGCCACCTGGGCCCGACCTCACCCCAAAGGACAGAAAACCAAAGGAGTCCGTTCCTCCTGCCCCCGCCACTGAGAACAAGCCACACCCGGGACTAGGAGTGGACCCCCGGGACTGGCTGGCAGGACCCCACATGAAAGAGGTCTTGCCTGCGTCCCCCAGGCCTGACCATGGCCGGCCCACTGGGGTCCCCACCCCCGCCTCGGTGGTGTCCTGCCCCAGCTACGAGGAGGCCATGCACACGCCCCGGACCCCGTCCTGCAGCGCTGATGACTACCCCGACCTCATGTTCGACTGCACGGACCCCCAGCCGATGTCCAGCACCTCTGCCAGCGCCTGCTCACCCTCTTTCTTTGACAGGTTCTCTGTGGCCACAAGTGGGATTTCAGAGACCCCAGGCCAGACACCAACGAGGCCACTGTGCACGAACCTTTACCGCTCGGTCTCCGTGGACGTCAGGAGGACCCCCGAGGAGGAGTTTGGCCTCGGGGACAAGCTGTTCAGACAGCAGAGTGTCCCCGCTGCTCCCAGCTACGGTTCACCAGGACAGCACCCCGAGGACAAGGCCCCTGGCCCTCCAGCACCCGCGGAGAAGTTCGCCTGCCTGTCTCCAGGGTATTACTCCCCGGACTATGGCATGCCCTCCCCCAAAGTCGACGCCTTGCACTGCCCGCCTGTGGCCACAGTCAACCTCACCCCCTCCCCAGAGGGTGCCTTTGCTGGTTTACAAGCCAAGTCCCCCCCTTCACACAGAGATGAGCTTTTGGCCCCGTCCATGGAGGGGGCCCTACCCCCTGACCTTGGCATCCCCCTGGATGCCACAGAGGACCAGCAGGCCACTGCAGCCATCATCCCCCCGGAGCCCAGCTTCCTGGAGCCCCTGGACGAGGGCCCCTTCAGCACAGTCATCACGGAGGAACCGGTCGAATGGGCGCACCCTGCTGCTGCAGAGCAGGGCCTGCCCCCCGCCCTTATTGGGGGCACTCCTGGTGACACGGCCAGCTGGCCTGTGGGGTCGGACCTCCTCCTGAAGTCCCCACAGAGGTTCCCAGAGTCCCCGAAACAGTTCTGCCCTGCCGAGTCACTCCATCCCGAGCCCCCTTACCCGGCATCCCCCGTCTCATACCCTCTGCCAGTCCCCGAGCCGGGACTGGAAGCTAAGGACAAGGCCGAGGGAACAGTCCCAGCCACCGTCTCTGCTTCTGAGGAGTCGGCCCCGTTCGCCCCTCCCTCCCGGCTGGAGTCCTTCTTCAGTAACTGCAAGTCCCTTCCTGACGCACCCCCTGATGCGCCCCCAGAGCCTGCGTGTGTGACAGCCGTGGCTCAGGTGGAGGCACTGGGGCCCCTGGAGAATAATTTCCTGGAAGGTGGTCACAACCTGTCGGCACTCGGCCCGGTGGAGCCGGTGCCCTGGCCCGGTGCCTTCCCCGCTGCCGAGGACGACCTCGACCTGGGGCCTTTCTCACTGCCAGAGCTCCCTCTTCAGACCAAGGATGTTCCCGACGTGGAAGCAGAGCCTGTGGAAGAGAGTCCTCTCGTTCCTCCAGAGAACACCCCCTTGGGGGCCCCTGTGCTCCCAGGCAGTGGGGAGGCTGCTGGGGCAGCTGCTGACCAACAGCTGGTGTCGCCTCCTGACCAGGCGGCCACCCGGCTCCCCACCGAAGCCGCGTCAGAGCCCCCAGAGGAGCCAAAGCCAGCAGCGCTGCCTGAGGCCACGGCAGAGGGAGGGTCCGGGCCAGAGGGGAGAGCCCCTGAGGACTCCCACCCTGGCTCAGGGCTCACACCAGCCCTCTCAGAGCAGCGTCCACCAGGGAGTGGAGATGAGGAGCCCGAGGGCCAAGATCCCTCGGCCTCGCCCCACAGCACCCTTGATGCCCCTGTGGATGGCTCGGCTCAGGCCCACGTGGCAGATGGGGCTGGCCCTCAGGACAGTGCCGGGCCCGAGGGGACCCCGGACAGCGTCCAGCCTGAATCCACCGAACCAGAACCTAAACCAATGGCTGAGGCCCCGAAGGCACCCAAAGTAGAGGAGATCCCTCAGCGCATGACCAGGACCCGTGCCCAGATGCTGGCTAACCAGCACAAGCAGAGCTCACCACCCACTGAAAAGGAGCCCACACCCACGCCCACGCCCACGCCCACCCCCAGGGCCAAGGGTCGCGGCTCTGAGGACGACGATCCCCAGGCCCAGCACCCACGCAAACGCCGCTTCCAGCGCTCCAGCCAGCAGCTGGCCCAGCAGATGCACACATCCACGCGGCAAACACGCGAGGTGATCCAGCAGACGCTGGCCGCCATCGTGGACGCCATCAAGCTGGACGCCATTGAGCCTTACCACAGCGACAGGTCCAACCCATACTTCGAGTATCTGCAGATCCGGAAGAAGATTGAGGAGAAGCGCAAAATCCTGTGCTACATCAGCCCACAGGCGCCGCAGTGCTACGCCGAGTACGTCACCTACACCGGCTCCTACCTCCTGGATGGCAAGCCACTCAGCAAGCTGCACATCCCCGTGGTGAGTGCCCGCCCCGGAGGTGGGGAGCAGCCCCCTCCGCACTGGCCTCTGCCACTCGCCATCTGCCCATGACACTGCCCAGTGTCACCTCCCTCCCCGCAGCCGCCCGGTCACCTTGCGCTTGGACCCCGGCCCACCCGCCTCAGGCACACCCAGCCCCCTCTGCACCCCTTCCCACAGCATGAGGCTTTACAGAACCCGGCCCTAGACCCCTCTTCCCCAGGGGCCAGAGGGCGCTGCTCATGCCTCCTTGAAGCAGGCCCCCATCCAGCAGGCCTACCAGACACAGGCCCCACCCTGCCTGTCAGCCGTCTGCTCCCCACATTCGTGCAGCTGTGACCATCCAGGCCCCGCTGCGCATACCCCTGGTCCCATCCTCATACTTGCATCTGGGCCATGGGCAGGTCCTGCCACATGGACCTCTGGGGAAGCATGTCCTCCATGTTTGGCTGCCCCCCACCCCCCACCTGGGAACAGGCACGGGGTTCATGGCCGTGAGAGCCCACCTGGGCCACTTCTCTCCATCCGCAGCCAGAACTTGGCCACTTGAGCTTTGTGATGCTCCCCAAGCGCCACCTGTTCACACATGAGCATTACCTCGCCTCGCTTTTTGACACCATCCCCTTCTCTGCAGAAAACCCAGCTTTCCTCTTGTTCTGTCCATCAGGCTCAGGGCGGGCTGTGTCCCATGTGTGTGGCCTGTCCCCAGACAGTCGGGGCCTGAGGCACTAGGTTCAGGAACCTGTCCTGGGATCTCTGTTCAGGGAGAGGGATTTTCTGCCAATTGTCTGTAGAACACTTGGAACTAGAAAACAGGCAGCAGCTGAGGATGCTGTGGCCCTGCCACCCGAGTTCACCGACAGCAGCCTGCGCCTGTGCCAGGCTCAACCCTATCTGGGGTGCAGGGCTTGGGGTCACGGCAGGCTGCCCCGCAGGTGGGCCTGGGCTTCCGCCCTCAGGAGCAGGAGGAGGGGTTCTCAGGGCCGGGACCCTGACGGGGACATCTGCCAGGTGCCCTGGGCCCTGAGGGGGCAGGCAGGCAGCTGAAGAGACCCAGCTGGGGTTTCCCTTTTCAAGTTTTGAGCTAATTTTAAACCAAAAGATTGGAAGATAGCACATACCTCAAGTGCGGGCCTCAAGTGCAGCCCTTCAGATGGTCTGTGGCTGGGAGCTCTTCCTCCCTCCTGCCCCCTCCAGCCCAGGGTCAAGGCCACACGTTTCCTGTGTGACTCAGAAGCACTGGCTCTTCCCTGTGGAGTGGCTGCCGGCATCCATGGGCTTCTCTGGCCTGGCGGTGTCTCTTCAAAAGTTGCCAAAGCGGCCGGGCAAGTCCTCCACCCTGGGGAGACGGGCAGGCCCACTGTCCTGTTTGTGTCGCTTCTCGGCAGCTGCGTCCCAGTGCGCCTCACGTTGCTCGGAGCGCGTGAAGCCTGTGGTAAACGGGACCCTGCCAGTCCCCTGCTCCTGACCGCACCAGGGCAGCGCTGCAGACACCCAGTTCTTGGCTTCCCCTGCCGCCTCCCCCCGCCCTCTTCACAGGTGCCTGCAGCTCTCTCGGGGCAGGGGGGCTCACTCACCTGCTCCCGGGGATGCGTCCAGCTGCCGCGGGCTCCTGCTTGGCATCATGCGACCGTGGCGCGTGGGCTGGGGCAGCACTCAGCCCCCAGTGAGCCCTTCTCTTCTGTGGCCACAGATCGCGCCCCCACCCTCGCTGGCGGAGCCCCTGAAGGAGCTGTTCAAGCAGCAGGAGGCCGTGCGGGGGAAGCTCCGCCTGCAGCACAGCATCGAGCGGGTGAGTGCGTGCGCCCTGCCCCGCCCCGTCCCGCCCCGCCCCGTCTGCGCAGCTCACCCGACCCCTCTCCCGCAGGAGAAGCTGATCGTCTCTTGCGAGCAGGAGATACTGCGGGTCCACTGCCGGGCAGCGAGGACCATCGCGAACCAGGCGGTGCCGTTCAGTGCCTGCACCATGCTGCTGGACTCAGAGGTGTACAACATGCCGCTGGAGAGCCAGGTGGGGCGTGGGCTGGGCGTGTGCTGACCATTTCCTCTGAAGCTCACATGAATTTCGGACACGAGCAGCCAGAGCTGCTGCTCTGGGGCTTCCTGAGCAGAGGACCCTGAGAAACTGTCGCCCTGGGGACGCGGTGCTGCCACTGACGGCAGGCGGGCCCAGGGGCCCGTTACCAGTGACTTGCCAGTCTGGGGCAGGGCCCAGGGCACCACCTGTCAGAACACACAGTCTGCCTCGTCGGTCCTCTAGAGTGGCCCTGCATGTCCACTCCAAGGGTCCAGCCTGCCTCTGTCCCAGTAGGTGGAGCCTGTGCCCCTCAGGGCCCCTACCCCATGCATGGACATGTCAGAGATCTCACGTGCAAAAAGCAAGCTGACTTGTGTGCACCCTGACCTACTCTCATCAGCCGCTACAACTCTGAAAACAGCCCAGAGTGTGTCCTTCCGGGCCTGCCTTCTGCCTCTGTCCCTGTTCAGGCCTCGGCACCAAGTTCCCCAACAGGCTTCCATCCCCTACCCACTGGGCAGATCATGTGGAGACTGGCCACATGTGATGCAACAGTGGTTAAAGATTTTCCATTCACTTACCTATAATCTTTAAGGATACAAAAGCTTTAAAACTTTCTTCAGGTGATGTGCTAGCCGTGACATATTTTTCACAAAACAAAAAGCATTTATCGATAGAAGTTTTGCTTTTTGCATCTAAAAGAAAACAGGATCTGCTGACCTTGAAAGGGCGTTGTTGGGCTTCCTCTTGAAGGTCTAGAGACGGAGGTCTTGGGCCAGGGCTCCTCAGGCAGGTGGCTGCCTGCGGCTCTGGGGAGAGGCCCTGCCAGCTAACCAGCAGGAGCCGGTGGGGAACCTGGTCCACTCCTAAACCACTGTCCACCGCAGGGGCCCTCAGCCACCTCAGGCCTCCCAGATGTCCTTTTTAAAGAAAAAAACCACTTGCAGTTTTCACAAAGAAGAAACTGGACAGATGCCATCGTGGGCTCACCCTGAGGGGGTGTCCAGAGTCACCCGCAGGGTGGCTCCACTCTGGACAGTGTTGGGGGGCAGCTGCCTGGGCCCATAAGGAGGGTGGGGGTGTGTGTCCTGCTAGTTGGTCCTTGATGTGGGGACACGGGGTGGGGTTCCAGAAGCTGCACCCCAAGTGAGGGGGGCGGTCTTGACTGCCAGGAAGCTGCCCCTCCCTGATGCTCCCATGCACTTGGCTCTCCCTGCAGGGTGATGAGAACAAGTCAGTGCGGGACAGGTTCAACGCCCGCCAGTTTATATCCTGGCTGCAGGATGTGGACGACAAGTACGACCGCATGAAGGTGAGCCTCCCTCCCTAAGCGGCAGCGGCGGGCTGGGCTCTCCGGGTGGGGGCGGCTGCTGTGGGGCTGCGTGTGGAGGAGGCAGCTTCACACTGGCTCTGAGCCCAGCTGGCAGCAAGCGAGCGAGGCCTCCCCGCCCCCATGTTGCCTCTTAGAGTGTCTTCCCTCCTGTCCAGGTGTGCGGGGAGCAGCTCCTGTCACCAGCTGGCGGTCAGACCTCTGTGGGACCCCACCTTGACCCTCCTCAAAGGTCACAGCATCCACCAGCAGCCCTGCCCTGGATGTGCTGACCAGTGCAGCAGGCAGAGGACAGGGGGGAGATAGAGAGCTTAGCAAGTAAGAAGCACATCCTCCTCTGTAGGCGCGTGAACACACACCGGCAGTGACGCGCCTGCTACAGAGTAGGGCCCATGAGGCAGGGCCTGCTGAGTGTGGAGTTGATGGAGGCGAGACCCAGGTTCCACGCTGGGCTGCCAGCCTCACCCCCACCTTACCTCGGTGACCGCCCCTAGCACCATACCCAAGGGGGTGGCCAGGGGTCCAGAGGAGAGAGGCAACAGCTTACAGGGCCTTCAGGCTTGGCTGAGGCCACGTTTCTGACAAGCTCCAAGGTATGGAGGTCCCATGGTCAGTCCTCCCACCACCAGCCTGCCTGAAGGGAGCTGCCTGGAAAACTTTCCCATAGGGAGATACTTTTTGACCAAAGTAAAATGAGACTTGGTACATTAAAAAGACCACGTTGAGTCTAAATTTCCTTAATGTGCCAAGAACTTAAAAAGTAATAGAAAAAGAAACTGGTGAGGTATAGAGAGCAGGGGCAAGGGATGGCCACACCCCCGTGGAACAGGCTCCTTGCGCATGGCTGCTCGCTTGGGACCACAGGATGGATGAGGTCCCGCACCTTCAGGGCAGTTTTCTGGGTAAACAGGCATGCCTGTTGGGTGTCACGGGGTTTCAGCCTAACAGTTTCATTTCAGTCACTGAAAACTCGGACTGTACAGCAGTTCAGAAGCCCAGGAGTAGCTCAGGCTCGGGAGCACCCAGAGATGGAGACCCTACGTAGTACCTTAAATTAAGTAAGAGCAGCGGGACTCTGAGGGTCTTGAGTGACTGTGTGTGCTGAGGACGCCTGGCCTGCTGGTGCACACAGGGCTTATTTCTGAAATAGGTTTTTAAACTGAATTATTTTAAAGCACTTTAGAGATTGTGATACCCTGCCCTGAACGCTTGTGTGCTCATCTAAGAAAATAAGATGAGCTTCCTGCGCAATCACTGTCACATCGTTAAGTCTGTTAACCCGAGTTTGTGCTCCCACCCGCCATGCTGCTATCTCCCATGTGTTCCCAAAACGTGCCCCGCACCCCCACTCCCTCACACCTCCCCCACCCCGCAAGCCCACACTGCTGCCTCGGGTTATGACCCGTCTGGGTAACCCAGGTACTGTCCTCATTCCAACATTCTGCATTCTTAACATGAAACACACAGCACAGACTCCAGTCTGTTTGCCTTGGTACCTATTTCTAATGCTGAGAATGCGAATGAAGCCAATCTCACCAGCCATAAATAAAGTAATTGTAAAGTGAAAACAGAAAAGCAAAACTGTTACAAGTTCTGACTAGAGGCGAAACCCCCAGGCGTAGGGGCATAAAGCAGGAATGGACAGACGCCTGTGTGCTCAGCAAGGCCACTCACTGGGCAGAATGAGACCCAGATGCGAGAGGCCGTCCCAAGGCCAGAGCTTAAAAGAGTCCCCTGCCCCGACCTCGCAGAAGTGCCGCGGCAGGGGGAGTGGGCGGCAGGGTCTCTCCTCCCTCCTTACCTGCCACATTTCCCGTGCAGACGTGTCTCCTGATGCGGCAGCAGCACGAGGCGGCGGCTCTCAACGCCGTGCAGAGGATGGAGTGGCAGCTGAAAGTCCAGGAGCTGGACCCCGCCGGGCACAAGTCCCTGTGCGTGAACGAGGTGCCGTCCTTCTACGTGCCCATGGTCGACGTCAACGACGACTTTGTGCTCCTGCCGGCCTGATGCACAGGGACAGCTGCACAGGACACAGGCGAGCCCCCCTGACGTCTGCTGCCGAGTCCAGGCGGCGGGAGGAGACCATGTCCCCAGTGGGGACGCCTAGGGAGAAACCGCACTGGGTCCCTGGTGCGCCTCCTTCCCACCAGCCCCCGCGGGAGGACGCAGAGCCGGGGGCACAGGCACAGGCGCGGTGGCCTCGGGCTCTTCTCTGGCGGCTACGCAGGCATCTCAGGAGCTGCAGGATGGAGAGCAGTCTTTAAATTCCTGGTTCCATTTTTGATCAACTCAAGAGAACAAAACTAAGGCGTCTACCCCTCAGCAACAGCGGTCTCTGGTCAGAGGGCGGGGAGAGCACCGGGCCGGCTGCCATCCTGTCACCACGAAGCTGCCGATGGCTCGGGCCTCAGACTGGGGCCAGGACGCTGGGCCGGGCGAGGGCCTGGCTGCGCCGCCCGCCGGCCCGCCTCACAGGGATACGGAGGCAGGACACTCAGTTGTGTTTTTAATGGAGTCAAATCCACGTGGTTTGTATATTTTTTCCTTTAATCTTGGGCATTTTGTTTCTCTTTCTGAGAACATAACTTGAAACACTACAGAGCCAATAATCATATAAAAAGTGTACCCGTAAACGCTGTACAGTTTTATACACGTTCACAATGTACTTTTGCTGCCTTCTAGATAATTTATTTTGCAACACATTACTGCACAGTTGTAAATAACTTATGTACTGTAACATCACTTCAGTTATGTGTAAAGAAATAAATAAATTAATTACATGCTCTTTGTACACAACCCCTCTCAGGAGGGCAGATGTGGCTGTGAGGGGAGGGGTCCCTCCCTGGAAACCCCAATGCCTTCAACCTTTTTCCTTTTGAAACAAATTATACTTGCACCTCCTTTCCTGCCCTTACTGGGACCTGAGTGGCTGTCCTCTGCTCACAACTAGATGGCTGTGAGAGTAGGGGTCACCCAGCTGCTGTGTCCCCAGGGCCCATCAGAGCGGGAGGAGACAGGCGAGGCGTGAGCCATGGGACGGCTGGTGGCCTGGGCGGTGCAAACATGGATCCCTGGTCTCCCAGCTCCCCATGGGACCCTGCCATGCAGGGCACCCACCTAGGACGCGGGTCCCGCCTGAAACCACATACTCTGATCTCGTAATTACGTCTTGGGGTCTGTGCTCCTCTCAGGCCAGGGGTGTCTGTCTGTCTAATGGCTGGCCCAAGGTGGAAGGCGACGGGTGTAGGCCGCAGGGCCGAGCTGGGGCCAGCCTGGCCTTTGGGGATAACCCTGGGCACCTTGACCCCCACTCCCGTGCTTTTCTATACCTGGTAGGGGTGGGAGCTGCAGACACAACCCCATTCAATTTCCTCTTTGTGGGCTCCCTGGCCTAAGCTCTCACCAGCCCCCCAACTTTGTGTTCCCCCTCATCGCCCAGCACCTTTCTCAACATCAGGAATTAGGCCACACGTGTTCACCTGGTCCATCCTGGCCTCAGCACCGTCAGGCCACCCCTATGGAGATCCTGCACCTGGTGGAGCCCACACCTGGTGTCGGTCCCACCTGCTGAAGGTGCTGGTTCTGCACCAACGAGCCTGTGCAGAAGTGCGCCCCATGTTTGGCATGTCTGAACCACAATGACGTGACTCCCAGCCACGAAAGACAAATGTCATGGATGCTGTCATTAGCATGCCTGTGCATGAGTGGGACCCAGAAGACAAAAAGGAATTAAATTTCAGAATATGTAGAGAAGCCGTAAAACTCAACCATAAAAAATTCTATTAAAAAATGGGCAAAAGACTTGAACAATTCTTTCTCCAAAGATGAACAAATGGTCAATAAACACATGAACAAATGCTCAACATGACTAATCCCTGGGGCAAAGCAAATGAGAACCACAATGAGATACCCCTTACACCCATCAGGATGGCTGCTAACAACACAATAACAAAACAGAAAACAGCAGGTGCTGGTGAGGATGTGCAGAAAGTGGGATCCTCCTACACTGCTGGTGGGAATGAAAAATGGTGCCGCCATGATGGAGAACACTGGAGGTTCTTCAAGAAATGTAAGTAACATATAATCCACTGATCCAACTTCTAGGAACACAGGCCACAGGAACTGAAAGCAGGGTTTCAAAGACTTGTCTACACCCCAGTGTTCACTGCAGCACTGTTCAAAACAGCTGAAACATGGAGTCAACCTGAACTATCCATTGACAGATGAATGGATAAGGAAAAGGTGAAGTAGTTTTTCAGCCTTTAAAAAGAAAAGAATGAGGTATGATGGATGAACCTTAAGGACACTATACTAAATGAAATAAGACAAATACTGGACAATTTCACTTATATGACATACTTCTGAGTAGTCAAAATGAGACAAAATATGACACACTTTATTTTCCTGGACAGCAAAATCACTGCAGGTGGTGACTGCAGTCATGAAATTGAAAGCTGCTTGCTGCTTGGAAAGAAAGCTATGACAAGCCTAGGTGGCATATTAAAAAGCAGAGACATTACTTTGCCAACAAAGTTCCATCTAGTCAAAACTATGGTTTATAGTCATGTATGGATGTGAGAGTTGGATCATAAAGAAATCTGAACACCAAAGAATTGATGCTTTGGACTGTGGTGTTAGAGAAGACTCTTGAGAGTCCCCTGGACTGCAAGGAGATCAAGCCAGTCAATCCTTTCAAAGGAAATCAACCCTGAATATTCGCTGGAACGACTGATGCTGAAGCTTAGGCTCCAATACTTTGGCCACCTGGTGCAAAGAGCTGACTCACTGGAAAAGGCCCTGATGCTGGGAATGACTGAAGGCGGGAGGAGAAGGGGACGACAGAGACAAGATGGTTGAATGCTATCACCAACTCAATGGACATGAGTTTGAGCAAACTCCAGGAGATAGTGAAGGACAGGGAAGCCCGGGCTGCTGCAGTTCATGGGGTTGCAAAGAGTCAGACACGACTTAGCGACTGAACAACAATGGTATCGACACGTAAAGGGAGAGATGGACAGGAATACAGTAATAGCAGGAAACAAACACGCCCATTCACACCAACGGACAGATCCCCAACAGAGAATCAATGAAGCAGTAGAGTCCCAAATGACACAAGAAAACAGACTTTAACTGATCTTTTCAGGACAGTACATCCCCAAACCCTGAATACACATTCTTTTTCAAGTGCACACAGGGAACATTCTGTAGTACTGCCGTGCTGAGTCACTTCTGTCGTGTCCCACTCTTTGTGACCCTATGGACTGTTGCCCGTCAGGCTCCCCAGCAAGAATACTGGAGTGGATTGCTTTGCCCTTCTCCAGAGGATCTTCCCGACTCAGGGAGCAAACCCATGTCTCCTCTGCCTCCTGCATTGGCAGACAGGTTCCTTACCACTAGCCCCACCTGGGAAGCTGCTAGGAACACATACCAGGGCATAAAATAAGCCTCAACACATTTAAGAGGACAGAAATTACCCCCAAGCATCTTTTCTGGCCACAATGGCATGAAACTCAACCACAGAAAAATAAATGACCACTCTCTTCTGTGGCACTTTGGAGGTGCTTCACCATTTCAGGACAAAGCTGAACATCACTTTCCTGGTGGATGATGAATAACACTTTGCACCTTTTATGAGAAGCGTTTGGCCAAAGAAGTTGCTGCTGACCCTCTGGGTGAAGAACACAGGAAGCTCATGTGGTCTGAGTCAGTGGGGATGACAGATAAGGCTTCTGAGTCTGCCTGCCCCTGAGTAAGGGGTGTTCCTGTCCCAGTCTGCACCGAGCTGCTTTCTGGATGCCAATCTGAGTGTTCTTAATTTGGTCATTGTTAAAAATAGGAGGGGTAGAAAAATATTCCTGGACTCCCTGACACTACTGTACCTCACTGCCTGGGGCCCCCAAAAGCTGCACAATCTACAGATTTTTCAATCTCTAAGTAATATGATGTCCGCCAGGACACTGTGAGAAAGCTCCTAAACAGAGAAGGTAAGAAACCATCAATGCACCCGAGGTTCAGTGTCTTTCTAGTCCACTCCATTCTGCAGCCCAAATGTCAGTGTCCTGCTCTGAAGAATCAGCGTATCAGGAAAAATAAGGAAGAGGCTGCAGAATATGCTAAGTTCTTGGCCAAAAGGATGGAGGCCAAAAAAATTGCCAGGAGTAGACTGCCAAGAGGAGGAGGCTGTCCTCTCTGATAGTGTCTACCTGAGCCCAGTCAAAAATGAGATATTCTAAGAGTAACAAATAAATAAGCTCAGACATCAGGAATAAAAGAAAGAAAGAAAAAAAAAATCACACGGAGGCTAAACAACATGCTACTGGAAAACCAATGAGTCAGGACTTCGAGGGGTTGCAGCTCCACCGGCCAATGCAGGGCACTCAGGTTTGATCCCTGGTCCAGGAAGATCCCACATGCTGTGGCGCAACGAAGCCCATGTACCACAGACACTGAGCCCACACCCTGCAGCTGCTGAGCCCATGGCCTAGAGCCCGTGCTCCACAGCGGGAGTAGCCCCTGCAGTGAGAAGCCAGCCCGCCGCAACGGTGCGTGCAGTCCCACTCGCTGCATCTAGAGGAAGCCCACACGTGGTGGCAGAGGCCCAGCACAGCCAGAAAGAAAGGATTTGTTAAAAAGATAGGTCAACGATGAAATCAGAGGAAATTTAAAACTACCTTGAGAAAAATGAAGATACAACCATGCAAAAGCTACAGAATGTAGTAAAAGAAGTTCTTAGGAGGAAGTTCATAGTGATGTTGGCCTTCCTCCCAAACAAGAAAGATCTCACAAACAATCTAACCTACCACTTAAGAGAATCAGAAGAACAAACAAAAACTAAAGTCAGCACAAGGAAGAAAATAAACATCAGAGAGGAAGTAGGTATTTAAAAAACCAGAAAAAAATAGAACAAGAGTTGTTCCTCTTTAAGGATAAACAAGACTGACAGCTCTGACCAGGCGCACCAAGAAAAGAGGACCCAAATGAACAAAAACAAGCAAAACAGCTCATACCACAGAAATACAGAAACCGTTAAGGGGATACCACGTACAATTACATGCTAACAAATTTGACAACCTAAAAGAAACGGATAAGTTTCTAGAAATATACAGTCCACCAAAACTGAAGAAGAAACATAATTTGAAGAGACCAATCATTAGAAGTAAAAAGGAATCTGTAATTAAAAAAAAAGAAAAAAAACCTCCCAGGCTTCCTTGGTGGTTCAGTAACAAATAATCCACCTGCCAATGCAGGAGACATGGGTTTGACCCCTGATTTGGAAAGATCCCACACGCCGTGGAGCAATCGAGCCGCAGCTACTGAGCCTGTGCTCCGGAAGCCAGGAGCCGCAGCTATTTAGCCCATGTGCCTAGTGAGAAGCCCAAATACCACAATTAGAGAGCAGCCCCTGCTCTATGTGGCAACAAAGACCCAGCACTGCCAAAAATAAATAATAATTTTAAAAACCCCTACAAATGTAAGTCCAGAACCAGATGGCTCCAGAGATGGATTCTACCAAACATATAAAGAACTTTTACCAATTCTCCTCAAACTCTTCTTTCCCCCAAAAAACAGAAGAGGAGGGAACACTCTCAAAGACATGCTATGCAGCCACCATTACCCTGATACCAAAACCAGACAAACACAATTACAGGCCAATGTCTTTGATGAACACAGATGCAAAAATCCTTAACAAAATATTAGCAAGCCAAATCAAACAACACATAAAAAGAACAAACCAAAACCAAGTGAGATTCACCGCAGGTTCTTAAGGATGGTTCAATATAGGTAAATCAGTCAATGTGATATACCACGTAAAAGACAAAAACAGTCATGTCAACAGATACAGAAAAGCACTGACAAAATTCAACATCCATTCATAATAAAAACTCTTAGCAAAGTGAGTATGGGGGGAACATACCTCAATATAATAAAAGCTATTTATGAGGCTTCCTTGATGGTCCAGTGGTTAAGAATCCACTTTGCAATGCAGGGGACACTGGTTTGACCCCTGGTCCAGGAAGATCCCACATGTACGTGCCTCAGGGTAACTAAGACCGTGTGTCACCACCACCGAAGCCTGCACATCTAAAGCCCCTGCTCCACCACAAGAGACGCCATCACAGTGAGAAGACCACACACAGCCACAAAGACCCAGTGTAACAATAACAACAAAAATACATATATGTGTGTATTTTTTTAAACTATTTATGACAGTAAACTGTGGAAAATTCTTCAAGAGATGAGACTACCAGACCACCTGACCTGCCTCTTGAGAAACCTATATGCAGGTCAGAAAGCAACAGTTAGAACTGGACATGGAACAACAGACTGGTTCCAAATAGAGAAAGGAATACGTCAAGGCTGTATATTGTCACCCTGCTTATTTAACTTATATGCAGAGTACATCATGAGAAAAGCTTGACTGGATGAAGCACAAGCTGGAAACAAGATTGTCGGGAGAAATATCAATAACCTCAGATATGCAGATGACACCACCTTTATAGCAGAAAGTGAAGAGGAACTAAAGAGCCTCTTGATGAAGGTGAAAGAGGAGAGTGAAAAAATTGGCTTAAAGCTTAACGTTCAGAAAACAAAGATCATGGCATCCGGTCCCATCACTTTATGGCAAATAGATGGAGAAACAATGGAAACAGTGGCTGACTTTATTTTTCTGGGCTCCAAAATCACTGCAGATGGGGACTGCAGCCATGAAATTAAAAGACCCTTACTCCTTGGAAGGAAAGATATGACCAACCTAGACAGCATAAAAAAGCAGAGACATCACTTTGTCAACAAAGGTCCATCTAGTCAAGGCTATGGTTTTTCCAGTGGTCACGTATGGACGTGAGAGTTGGACTATAAAGAAAGCTGAGTGCCGAAGATTTGAAGCTTTTGAACTGTGGTGTTGGAGAAGACTCTGTCCGTCCTAAAGGAAATCAGTCTTGAATATTCATTGGAAGGACTGATGCTGAAGCTGAAACTCCAATACTTTGGTCACCTGATGTGAAAAGCTGACTCATTAGAAAAGACCCTGATGCTGGGAATGGTTGAGGGCAGGAGGAGAAGGGGACGACAGAGGATGAGATGGTTGGATGGCATCACTGACTCAATGGACGTGGGTTTGGGTGGACTCCGGGAGTTGGTGATGGACAGGGAGGCCTGGCGTGCTGCAGTTCATGGGGTCGCAAAGAATCGGACACGACTGAGCGACTGAACTGAACTGATGACAAACCCACAGCCAACATAATAATAATGGTGAAAAGCTGAAAGCCTTCCCACTAAAATCTGTAGCAAAATAAGGATGCCCACTGTCAGCTCTTCTATTCAACACAGAAGACTGGATGTCCTAACTACAGCAATAATAAAAGAAAAAAAAAAGTACCCAGACTGGAAGGGAAGAGGTAAAATTAACTATATCAGATAATATGCTACTGTATACTGAAAACCCTAGACTTCATGCAAAAACTACTAGAGCTGATGAACAAATTCAGCAAGGTAGGCGGGATACAAGATTAACATACAGAAATGGGTTGCATTCTTCACATCAACAATGAAATAGCAGAAAGGGTATTTAAACAATAGCTGTTAGTTTGTTTTGCCATGCCATGCAGCATGCAAGCACCTTAGTCCCCCGACCAGGGATCAAACCCATGCACCTTGTAGTGGAAGTGCAGAGTCCTAACCACTGTTCAGTGAAGTCCAACAATATCTTTAAAACTGCACTCACCAAAATAAAGGATTCGGGAGTAAACCTGAGCAAGGAGGTGAAAGTCTTACACACTGAGACCTGTAACACTGATAAAGGGAATCAGAGATGATTCAAAGAAATAGAAAGATATCTCATGCTCTGTGATTGGAAGAATATTGGTAAAGTGGTGGCATTACTCGGGACCAATCTACAGGTTTAGTGTGGTTTCTATCAAGTTACCCATGACGCTTTTCACAGAACTAGAACAAAGCAATCCTGAAATTCACGTGGAACCATAAAATACCCAGAACTGCCACAGCAAACCTGAAGAAAAAGACCTAAACGGGAGGCATAACCCTTCCAGACTTCAGACAATACTACAAAGCTACAGTGATAAGAACAGTGTGGCACTGGCAAAAAACAAGATGTAGGAATCAGTGGAACAGAACCCAGAACCCAGAAAGAAACCCACACAAGTCAGTCTTTGACAAAGGAGGCAAGAATATGGGAAATGGGGAAAAGTGTCTTCAACAAGTGATGTTAAGAAAGCTGGACAGCTACATGTAAATCAGTGAAGTTATTTAGCACACACTCTCTCACCTTTCACAAAAATAAACTCAAAAATAAAATATCTTAAATATAAGATACCACAAAACTCCTAGATGAGAGCACAGGCAAAACGTTCTCTGATATAAATCTTACTGAAGTTTTCTTAACGTCAGTCTCCTAAGGAAATAGAAAACAAAAATAAACAAATGAGACCCAATCAAACTTTTGCACAGCACAAGAAACCATAAACAAAACAAAAAGACAATCTACAGAATAGGAAAAAATATTTGCAAATGATGCAACCAACAAGGATTTAATTTCCAAAAGATACAAAGAGCTCATACAACTCAACAACAAAAAACAAACCACCCAATTGAAAAATGGACATTAGACTTACATAGACATCTCTCCAGAGAAGAAATACAGATGGCCAATAGGGACATGAAAACATGCTCAACATTGCTAGTGATCAGAGAAATGCAAATCAAAACTACATTGACGTACCACCTCACACTGGTCAGAATGGCCATCATTAAAAAGTCTACAAAACAAATGCTGGATCTGATGCCCGTGTGCCACAACTACTGAGCCCACACGCCACAAATAGCTGGCATCTGCAATGAAGGCTCCCACATGACGCAACAGATGCCCCACGTACTGCAACGAAGACCCAATACAGCGAATTGAAAATACGTGCCGGAGAGGGTGAGGGAGAAGGGAACCCTCCTGCACTGTTCGTGGGGATGTGAGCTGGTGCAGCCTCTGTGGAAAACAGCACAGAGGTTTCTCATCACCCAGAAATCCTGCCCCTGGGTATATATCCAAACAAAACTGCAATTTGAAGAATTAAGACACATCAGCCACTGTGTTCATAGCAGCCTATTCACAATAGCCAAGACATGGAAGAAACCTCAATGTCCATCAGCAGATGAATGGATAAAGAACATGTGAGATAGATATATATATATGTGTATTTAGTATATACAATGATACTACTGAGTATATACAATATACTACTCAGACATAAAAAAGAATGAATAATGACAACACAGATGCAACTAGAGATTATCATAATAAGTGAAGTAACAAAAAACCAAGTACCATATGATATCACTTAATGTGTGCAATCTAAAACATGACAACATGAACCTATCTGTGAAACAATCAATCACAGATACAGAGCACAGACTGGTGTTTGCCAAGGGGATGGGGGCTGGAGGAGGGACGGAGCGGGAGGTTGGAGTTAGCAGATGCAAACTATTATATATGGAATGGATAAATACGGTCCCACTGTATAGCGCAGAGAACTATATCCAATGGCTTATGATAAACCATAATGGAAAAGAATACAATAAAAAGAATGCACATCTGTTTGTATATGACTGAAACATTTTGCTGACAGCGGTTACTAATACAGCATTGAAAGTCAACTATACTTCAAGAAAAACACATAGACACACATAGACACACACACGCACACACATGTATGTACGCACACACATGCATGCATCTACACACATAACACATGTACATGCGTATACACATGTACACATACATAACATGAACACACACATATACATGCACACACACAATACACCCACACGTACACAATACATATCCACACACATGCACACACATGCACATGCACCCACACACATGCACACACGTGTGCACACAATCCATACATGTACACACATATACACACATGCAGACATAGACAATGTACACACAGCACACATATGCACACACACATAATTGCATACACATTTACACACATGTACAACATAATACACACATACCTATATGTATGCACACAGACACATACATACATATATGTGTATATATGTATGTACATACATACATGCATACATACATACATACATACAAAGTTGGCGGGGGAGGAAGACCCAGGGAATAAAATGCCCCTAAATACTCTTAAATGCTCTGACATCCCCCTGGGATGTCAGAAGGCCATACACACGTGCACGTCTGTGTGCACATGTAGGAAATAACAGAACCCTGAGATCGCGTGAGGCAGGAAGTGAAAGCCAACCGGAGGGAATTTAAGAGCCTTTGGGTAAATGGGAGACGACTTACTGGATCACAGACGTCTCTGTCTAGTCATCAGGTGAGCGACAAGCTAAGAGCACAGAGACCTCCTGACTCACACACAGCAGTGTCTCAGACTTTACAGAATCCTTTCAGGAAAGTCACTAAACACAGAAGGGAGACAAAAAGTCTGGGGAGCAGGAAACTGATTTCTTGAGTCACATTATACTGATGTTATTTAAAATGAATACTTTTGAACAGCAACTTAGTTATACAAAGGAACAAAGTATGGCCCATAAACTAGGAAAGTTTTCAAAAAGAAACTAATAGATACTATCTCTGAGTATGCTCAAATGTTAAACATACTAGGTAAGACAAAGTCAGCTTTCAAAAATCAGGTTCAAAGAACTAAATGAAACTATGTCTAAGGAATTAATATGACAGAATGAGTCTCACCAAGAGAAGACTAGTAAAGAGAAAAATAATTAAAAAAAAACACAAATTCTGCAGTTGGAAGTACATTAACAGAATTTGAGTGGGCAGAAAGAAAGTGAAAGTAAAAGTTGATCAGTTGTGTCTGACTCTTTGCGACCCCGTGGACTATACAGTCCATGGAATTCTCCAGGCCAAAATGCTGGAGTGGGTAGCCTTTCCCTTCTCCAGGGGATCTTCCCAACCCAGGGATCGAACCCAGGTCTCCTGCACAGCAGGCAGATTCTTTACCAGCTGAGCCACAAGGGAAGCCCTTGAGTGAGGGGAAGAACCAGCAAAGCTGAAGAAGACACATCAACTGAGATTATCATAATGTGAGGACCAGAAAAAAAGCATGAAGGAAAATGAACAGCTCCAGAGACCCTCAGGATGTGACCAAGGGTATCAATAATGCTGACAGGGAGGGCCAGAAAGAAAGAGACAAAGGGGAAGATGGTTAATTTTATGTCTGTGGCTAGGCCACAGTACCCAGAAATTCAGCCAAATCTCCCTCTAGATGCTTCTGCGAGGATATTTTAGATGAGGTTAACATCTACTGTAAATCACTAGAAGCTGAGTAAAGTAGATATTATGGGGCTCACAGCAAGTTGCCACCCAGTTGCCTCAAGGCCTTAACAGAAAATGACTGAATCCCATAGAGAGGAGGGGAACCAGCTCCAGACTTCTTTAAGACTCAAATGCAGCATCCATTCATCCCTGGGTCTTTAGCCTGCTAGACTCCACAATCATAGAAACCAAGACCTAAACCCTACCTGTCCACCCATCTATATATAATATCTTCTAATGATTCTGTTTCCTTGGAGAACCCTAATACATCAAAGTAAAGAACCAGTTTTTATAAGTCATATACAAATACTAAAGTAAATCATGTCTAAATAATTAATATGACAGTTAAGAGAATGGCTATCTTAACAAACAGAGGATACCAATAAACAGAGAATCAAAATGTTTAAAGCCCCAAGGAGAGGGACTTGCCTGGTGGTCCAGTGGCTAAGACTGCCATTCCCAGCACAGTGGGGCTGGGTTCAGTCCCTAGTCAGGGAACTAGATCACATATGCTGCAGTTAAATAGTCCACATGCGACAATTAAAAGGTCTCACACACCACAACAAAGAGCCTGCACACTGCAACCAAGACCCAACACTGCCAAATAAATACATACTTTTAAAAAAAGACCCAAGGGGAAATTCTGTAATTGAAAAGTACAAAAGCTGAATTTGAGTTGGTAGAAGAGTCAGAAAATTTGGAGTTAAGTCAATTAAGATGGTCTGTTTGAGGGAAAGAAAGAAAAAGACTGAATAAGAAGAGCCTCAGAGACTAGTGGCTGCCATCGGGTGTAGCAACTTGTTCACAGTGGGACCGAGACAGAGACAACAGGGCAGAAAGGCTATCTGAAGAAACAATGGCCACAACGTACCCAAATGTATTGGAAAAAACTGTCTTCAAGTAGTTCAATGAACTACGAGGATAAGAGATCCATACCTGGATGCATCAAGATCTTATTGTCAGAAGCTAAAAAACAAAGAACCTTGAAAGTAGCAAGAGAAGTCATTTCAGCCCTCAGGATAGACCTCCAGTAGGATTTACAGCTGATTCCTTACCAGAGACCACGGAGGCCAGAAGGCAGTGGGATGATACATTCAAGGCACTAAAAGGCTGCCAACTAAGACTTCTACACCGGGTAGAACTATCCAAAAAATGAAGGTGACAGTAGGCCATTTCCAGATAGACAAAAACAGAAAACTTATTGCTAGCATATCTGCCCTTCAAGTAATACAAAAAAAAGAGCCCCTCTGGCTCAAATGAAAAACAACAATAACTTGAATTTACAGGAATAAATAAAAAGACACTGCTAAAGCAACTATATGGACAAACATAAAAGACAGTGTGAATGCATTTCTATTTTAAACTTCTGCTTTATTTAGAAGACAACTACACACAGCAGTAACTATAAAACTGTTCATGCATTTATAATGTATAAAGACGTGATTTGTGTGTAATTTGCAGCACAAAGGCAGGAAGGAGACAGCTATGTTGGAGCAAAGCTTTTGGATACTATGGAAATCCCTTACTGTTGATCAGTTGTGTCTGACTCTTTGCGACCCCGTGGACTATACAGTCCATGGAATTCTCAGGACACTTAAGCTACAGTGTTTTAGTGAAGATGTTGATTGTAAGCCCCACACCAATTTTTTTTAATATCCAGTGTAAGAAATAGGAATTTACATGGAATACTAGAAAATATTGAACAAAATAAGGCAGTGATGGAGGAACTGACAAAGAAAACAGATTTAACAACACAAAAAAACAGCAAAATGTCAGAAGCCTTATTAGTAATTACTTTAAATGTATGTGAGTTAAAATTCTCCAATTAAAAGGTAGAGACTGGCAGAATTAATTTTTAAAAGATTATGACTCAACTATTTGTTACCCCCTGGCCTTTGATCCCTGGGTCAGGAAGTTCCTCTGGAGAAGGAAATAGCAATCCACTCCAGTATTCTTGCCTGGAAAACACCATGGACAGAGGAGCCCAGCGGGCTACAGTCCACAAAGTCACAGTCAGACACAAGTGAGGGACTGAACATGTGCACACGTGCGTGCGCGCACGCACACACACACACACACACACACACACACACACACACACACACACACGCTACCTACAAGAGACTCAGCAAAAACTGGCACTCTAGAAAGGAGAACTAGACAGACAACAATCATAGCTGGAGATGTCACTCCCATTTTTCGTATGAATGGAGTAGGCAGGCAGAGCATCAATGAGGAAACAGAACACTTGACACTGTAAACCAAGGAGACTTCTATAGAACACTCATTCTTCTCAAGAGCACAAGGAATTTTTTCCAAGAAAGCCCATCGGTTAGGCCATAAATCAAGGCTCAGTACAGAGATAAAGTAAACGATTCCATTTTATTCCATTCCAACCACGATGGAATAAAATCAGAAATCAGTAACAGGTAAGAATTTGGAAAATACAAAAATTATGTGGAAATTAGATACCACACTCATAAACAGTCACAGAAGAGGTTACAAGAAAAATCAGAACATACTCTGAGGAACTTAATAGGAAAAAATGGAGCTAATACACCACAGAATTAGCAACAGAAGCATGTGGGAAGGGTGCCCGCTGAGCCCTTGCGCTGAGCCACCAGAGCAGGGATGCCCGAGGACACCCCTGAGGCCAGCACCATGACCAGAGGGTAAGAGGCACGCCCCCCAGGTGAGGCGGAGCCGATATACCCCACCCTCCTCCTCTGCTGATACAGCACTGGACTTGAGCAGCAAGGGGGCGCAGCTAGTGGACAGAGCAGGGAGACACAGGCCTCAAGGACTGCCGACCCAGCCCCGGGTCTACAGCTGTCTTTGCCTGCAGTGTCACCCAGCTTGAACTTCACATGATCTGAGATCCAGGACAAGACACTGCTGGCTTGAGGAGGGAAAGCGGGGATTCCTAATGCTCAGACTGAGCATGGAAGCCCCTGTTCCTTCTCCTCCAACTTCTGATGTCCCAGTCCAGGCAACTCTGTGGCGGGACTGGCAGGAGCTGGTAAAGGAGCTGGGTGGTGAGGTGGGGCCCGGGAGGGCCAATCCTGAGGAATGGAAACTTTTTCTGCTGAGAGCAGCTCTGAGACCAAGAAGGGGGCCAACTCCCATGGCCTCTCTCTCTCTATCCTCCCACTAGGCTTCCCTGGTGGCTCAGCGGTAGCCCTCACCACTGCAATGCAGGAGATGCGGGGATTGATCCCTGGGTTGGGAAGATCCCCTGAAGAAGGAAATGGTAACCTGCTCCAGTATTCTTGCCTCGGAAATCCCACAGCCAGAGAAGCTTGGCAGGCTGCTGTCCACAGGGTCACAAAAGATTCAGACACGACTTAGGGGCCAAACAACAATTCTCCCAGTAGGTGGCCCTGGATATGGACCCAAACCCAAGTTCACAGCAGAGCTGGGTAACTAACTAGATGCCCAAGTATCTGCCTGAGGATCAAAGGGGTGAAGGGAGCACCAGGAGATTGTGCGTAGAGAGGAGCTTGGAAACATTGAGTCCCCAGGTGATCTTTTCACTCCAGGGCTCAGCCCCACCCATAGGTACATGGGTTTGTCTCTAATCAGCACAAGATAAAGTCTGGAGCAGGGACCATGCACACCCAGACCACAGGCTGCCTGGTGTGATGCACATCTGGGACAGATGAGAAGCTGGGAAAACTCTGAGCTGGAGCCCACAGACACAGGCTGGAACTTAGAGCTTGACTCTACCCAGGTGGGCTGCCCAGTAAAACTAATATACCTATCTTCATAATTTTTAAACACGATCCAGCATCCCACAGTCAGGGAAGGGATACAATTTAAAAGACTCTTCAGCATATGAAAACCAGAAGAATTTCAGTTCACACAGGAAAACAATCAACAGATAACCAGTGCAAAAATGGCAAGGATGTGGGAATTCTCTCACAAATATGATAAAGTACTGACTGTGCAAATATACAAACTGCAATCACTAACATTCTTCAAACAAATGTTAAAAAATAGAATATCTCATAAAAGAAATAGAAGATATAAAGAAAACCCAAGTTGAAATTTTAAAACTGAAAAATAAAGTAAGCACAATAAACTCACTGTATGCACTTAATAGCAGAATGGAAAGAGTCAGTGAACTTGACAAGAAATCAATAGAAATTGTTCACTTTTAATTATAAAGTGAGAAAACATTTTTAAGAAATGAACAGATCCATAGGTACCAGGGGGACGTAAGCAGTAGGTCTAACATTCATGTGAAACTGGAGCTGCAGAAGGAGGAGAGAAGAAAGACGGTGCTCAAAAGGCTGAGGAAATAAAAAACTGAAAAAACACATTCCAGCTGGGCAAAAGATATAAACCCAAGATTCAAAAAGCTAAGAAAATCCTAAAGAAGGTAAACCCAAAGGAAGCCATACCTAAGTAAATCATAATCAAACTGGGGAAAGCTAAAGAAAAAGAAATGAACAATCTGAAAAAGAAATGACTAAGAAAAATTCTTTTACAAAAACTTCATAAAAAAACCCAAAATTTTTAGGAATTAACTTAATGAAGGGAGTGAAAGAATTACACAGTGAAAACTATAAAAGAACTTAAAGAAAACATAAATAAATGGACACACAGCCCATGATCATGGGTTGGAAGATTTCATGTTGCCAAGATGTCAGTACCAGCCAGAGTGACCTACAGATTCAACGCAAGTCCTCTCAAAATCCCAAGGATATTTTCTTCACATTAAAAAAAAAAAATCATTCTAAAATTCCTATCCAGTCTCAAGGGACCCTGAACAGCCAAAATGATTTTGAAAAAGAACAAAGCTAGAGAATATATTTCCTGATTTCAAAGCTTTCTCCACAGGTACAGTAATCTGTGCGCATCTGCCCTCAAGACAGACAAACAGACCAGTGGAACTGAGACCCCAAGAATAAGCCTCACCCCCCTGGGCAGGTAAGTCTACACAGGACGCCAGGACTGCTCAACAGGGAGCAGGCTGTCTCCCAGCAAACGGTGCTGTGAAAGCTGAGTATCCCCCTGCAGAAGGATGGAGCTGGACCTGGAATTACTTACCACCACATACAAAAAACAACTCAAAGTGGATCAAGTCTAAATATACAACCCAAACTATAAAACTCCTAGAAGAAAACACAGGGCAAAAGCTTTACAACGCTGGATTTGGTGATGATTTCTTGTTTACGATGATAAAGGCCCAGGCAACAGCAACAAAAACAGATGAACTGGACTTCATGATGCATCAGAAACGCATCAAAAGACACATCGACAGAGCGAGAAGACAACCTGTGAGATATACAGAACATTTTCAAATCATCTATCTGATAAGGGATAAGGGATCTGATATCCAGGATATGTAGAGAACCCGTAAAACTCAACCACACAAAAAAACAAACTTTTCAAAAATGGGCAAAAGACCTTAACAGTCCTTTCTCCAAAGAAGATGAACAAATGCTCAATAAACACATGAACAAATGCTCAACATAACTAATCACTGCAGAAAAGCAAAAGAGAACCTCGATGAGACACCCCCTCATACCCATCAGGATGGCTGCTAACAATACAGCAACACAAACGGAAAACAGCAGGCACTGGTGAGGATGTGGAGAATTTAGAATGTTTGTGCACTACTGGTAGGACTGTAAACCAGTGCAGCCATGGGGAAAACACTATGGAGGTTCTTCAAAGAGTTAGAAATATAATTACCATGTGATCTGATTTCTGGGTACATACCCCAAAGTAACTGAAACCAAGGTCTCAAAGACACATGTGTACACCCATGTTCTTTGCAGCTCTATTCACAACAGCTGAAACATGGAGCAAACCCATGATCCATTGACAACCGAACGGATGAGGAAAAGGCGGTGTATACAAACCCTGGCATTTTTTCAGCATTTACAAGAAATGCAGTACTGATAGACGCTTACAGCATGGAGGAAACTTAAGGGCATTATGCTAAATGAAATAAGACAAATACTGGACGATTCCACTTATATGAGATTAATACTGTAATTAGTCAAAATCAGAGACACATAATATACAATGGTGGTCACCAGAGGGAGGGGAGAAACAGGAGTTATTTAATAGGTATAGAGTTTCAGTTTTACAAGATGAAAAGAGTTATGTGGATGGAGGGTAGTGAGGGCTACACAATAATGTGGAAGTATTTAACTGAACTGTAACTGTACCCTAAACAGTGGTTAAACCTTGAGTGAAATAAAGATATCTACAATGTAATACAAAGTAAAAACAATTAATCTCAAATAGACCCATCCTGCAAGAAGTGTTAAAAGAAGTCCAGACAAAAGTAAAGTAACATCAGAGAATCCTGCGTCTGCCTAAGGACACAGACATCTTTAGAACTGTCCATTACATGGCTAAACTGGTAAGGTATATCTTACGTATTTCTTCAAAACATAATTGCCTGTTTAAGAAATAACAGCGCACTTATGGAATAAACATGAAAATAAACGTTAACAACTGCTCAAGAAAAGTGTGGGAGAGATGGGAATGTGGAACTGAGGCAGGCCGGGTGGGGCCGGGGGGAGCCCTGGCTGCGGTGCTGGCGCCTGGGCAGCCCTCTTCTCCAAGCAGCTGGGGCAAATGATGGGCAGCGAGACACACCAAGACCAAATGAGTCCCAGCTGCCCCTTCTGAAGGGCTCGGTGCTGCACACACACCACCAGCTAAGGGCTGGGCAGACCACCCGGCCCCGCCGTGGCCTGAGTCCTGGACACACTTCTCCCCCCTGGCCCCAGAAGGAACCAGCTCCCCCACCCTCAGGGAGCAAGCAAGCAGGGGCCCCAATAAAGCCTTGCCTGAACTTCACGTCTGACCTCTAGTCAATTTCTCTTGATAAGGAAGAGGCTGGGAACCCTGGTCCGCATCAGACTTAGTGGCACCCAACTTGAAGCAGCTGTCCCCTGCCGAGGAGAGGGTCTGGGCACCTCCGGGCCCACTGAACAGAGCTTCCCCATGGGTGACAAGTGGCTGCCTGAATTTCTTACTTCAGCTTCACCGTGTTTTAAGTCTGCCTTCCTGGCCCCTGGGGCCTCAAACCCTCATTTGGGCAGCGCTTTCCCTCCCTGAAATCTGTCCATGTCTCTCTCCTCTCAGAGAGAGTGGATGTCGGGCAGCTACAGTCTCACTCCTCTCCGCCTGTGACAGGCGGAGGAGGAGGGGCTGGCCTCGCCCCGTGCAGACCCTGGTCCGGCAGGATCCCCCTGCCCAGAGAGGAGAGTGACGGCGGTTCAGACCCTCGGTCATGTAGTGGCTGGAAGTCCATCGTCCCAGTGTTCTCGCCTTTATTTCCCTGCCATCTTGTTCTCTTTTTCAGCTTCTTCTGTCCCTCCCTCTTGATCCTTACACCTACACTCCCATACCCTTTATCCCCAAATATCTCGATCGTGTCTTTAGGTTTTCATCATTAGTATCTTGGTTTTATGCCGTTTTGTCTGTCGACACTGCAGGCACGAGGGAGCATTTCAATCTTGAAATACAAGCGGGCCCCACATGCCTGAGGCTCCAGCTTCGGGTCCCTTCCGGGAGCAGGAGCGCCATCTCTCCTGTTTTCACATGTAACTCTTCCACCTGGGCTCTCAGGAACCTCCTGATCCATCTGTAGTTCCCAGACAAGGGGTGAAAGAGGCCTTTCAAAACTCAACAATAAAACTATGAGGTCTCTGGTTCTGTCTTTATGTAACAACTAACTTGCAAGTGAGCTGTATTTAACTAGATAAAGGAAAATGAGTGCATATATACATTATCAGAAATGTGAAAGAAGACTCACCAGAATACATTTCAGGTTCCTGTGATTTGGGAAATATTCAATACTGAATTAATACCTGGTACTAGAGCTAGCTAAAGCTTGTGGATTTAGTTGACACAGACCTGTCTTTAGAGTCATCGACATTAAAGTGAAAGTCACTCAGCTGCGTCTGACTCTTTGCGACCCCACGGACTATACAGTCCACAGACCTTGAGCATAATACTTTTATTGTTGGGTTTCCCAGGTGGCGCAGTGGTAAAGAATCCGCCTGCAATGCAGGAGGGGCAAGAGATGCGGGTTCAGTCCCCGGGTCCAGAAGATGCCCTGGAGTAGGAAACGGCAGCCCACTCCAGTCTTCCCGCCGTCTACAGCACCGAGGACACTGAAAGGCAGTATGTGCATACCGTTCCTGTCATAAGGTCTGTCAAGGAGAATAACCTGATACGATTACATTTTTAGATAAATGTAACTGAGATAAGAGCTTTTTGGTCAATTCTATAGGAATGACTACATTGCAGAAATGTCCATCACCAAATGTTGGAAACTTGAAACTAAACTAAAAAATAGGAGTTCATTGAATATCTAGGCCACTTCAAATAAGATGAACTATTGGAAAGTTAACTGCTAAGGAGGTCTAGATTTACCTACATCTGTCTTCTCATGAGGGCTTCCCTGGTGGCTCAGAGGTTAAAGTGTCTGCCTGCAATGCGGGAGACCTGGGTTCGATCCCTGGGTCGGGAAGATCCCCTGGAGAAGGAAATGGCAACCCACTCCAGTATTCTTGCCTGGAGAATCCCACGGACTGAGGAGCCTAGTGGGCTAGAGTCCACAGGGTCACAAAGAGTCAGACACGACTGAGTGACTTCACTTTCACCTTGAGGGAGAAACTAAAGCTGTCTGGTGCCACTTGAGATGTTCTCTATCAATCTATAGGATATAACGTAAAAGATAGTTCCTGGTTGCTAACGGAAAGTAGGATGTGTGCTATCAGAAAGGAAGGTATGAGAAATGGAAAAATATTTAATTGATAGGAAAAAAAGAGGATTTTTAAAATAAAGCTGGCTGTTTCTGAATGGGAGAAAATATGCTTACAGAAAGTTTCAGAATGTCTGCAGAAAAGGAACACTGAGAATATATTTTTGTATGTGGTCAGGAATTCTAAGGCTGGATTAAATTTAATTAGGTAAATGGATTCTATTAAGAGTAGGCTATGCAAGACTGGATTTAGTTTTTCTCTCTCATAAGAGAACAAAGCTTTCTTGCTGCTCTTGATATCAAATTGTGTGAATTTCTGTGTCTTTAAGTGATCTGTATTTATTTTGAAATCCTTTTTTCACATTAGGACAACTGTTTCACAGCAACCTATCATTCTATCTGACCAGGTATTTTAAAGCTTTTGACAGACTTTTCAAACATCAAATTCTAACTAAAGTCCTTTTGATCTCTAGCTAACTCTAGACTACTTCAAAGGGCCCCTGGAGCATCCCAAAGAGACCCTAAACTAGCTGGGCTCCTCGGATACGCTGTTGCTTGTGTCAGATGGAATCATCAGCCTCTCCCCAGTTTTATCACAGCCACCAAACAGGGAAAAGGGTTTCAGCTTCTTCTTCTATCTAGTCTTTTCACTTTATGTCCCAAATCCCCTGTGTGAATACTCCCACCTCCAGGCCGTCAGGTCCCGACCTCGTGGCATTTTCCACTGTGCCCAGCTCCAGTTCCTCCAGGAGGTCCTTTCTGCACCTGCAGGACCGCTTCACTACAGGCGGTGGCAGCACATCCAAGGCTACAGACAACCTACTGGGCTGAGGCTGCCCAGAAGCCTGCACTGTAACCTCTACAGATGCTCAGGCTCAAGGAACACACCCCAACACAGGGGCACTAACTAGAGGACACAAGCATGCTTTGCTGGCCATGCCACTCGGCATGTGGGGTCTAGCTCCCCAGCCAGGAATCGAATCTCGGCCCTGGAAGTGTGGAGTCTTAACCACGGGACCACCAGGGAAGCTCCGGACATGAGCTTTATAGACCACAGACCCCCTTGGGGAGCCCTGGGAATGCACTGGGGCTGGTTCAAACGCCCCCTCTCAGGGACTACTCTCATGGGGGGCCTAGGTCAGCCAGAGACATCTGGTCAGGTGCCGGGAGAGGAGAGGGTGCTCCAACCCCATTAGGTGAGGAGGGAACCTGGAGGATGCCCCGACTGCCTTTCCACACAGCCTCCTGGTACAACGCCTCCAGAACGCAGGACTTCATTTCTAGGAGCACTCTTCCTCAGGTGCAGGTTACTCAACGTGGCAGGATCCTCTTCTAAGCCAGAAGAGACACCTCTGGAGTATATCCTTGGAAATTAAAAATCCTGGAACTCACCTGGTGGTCCAGTGGCTAGAGTTCACAATCCTACTGCAGGGGGCCCAAGTTCCATCCCTGGTTAGGGAAGTAGATCCCACACGCTGAAACTAAGAGTGCATGGTGCAAGTAAAGAGCCTGCATGCCGTGACCAAGACCCAGCGCGGCCAAGTACATTTTTAAGAATTAATATATTAAAAAAGAGATGGGTCGGGACTTCCCTGATGGTCCAGTGGCTAAGACTCAGTGCTCCCAATGCAGGAGGCCAAGGTTCAATCACTGTTGGGAAACTAGATCCCACATGCTGCAACTAAGACCTGGAGCGGCCAAATAAATAAACATTTCTTTAAAAAAGACGAGTTGAAAAGGGAAAAACTTAACCTGTACTGTAACACTGCCTGACCTTTATATGAGTTGGGGAGGCGGGGTGGAGAAAAATGGCCTGAAAATGGGTTCTAAATTACAACACTATCTGGCAACTGGCTCTTTATTGTCACAAGATGGGAAAATGGACTGAGGTTCCCTGGGTCCAAGCCTTCCCAGCGCTTTACCAGACGCTGCTCTGTGCAGCTTCCGTGCTTGGGGGTCACACAGTACTCCCAACATTCTAGACAATCTCTTCTAAGCCTCCCCAACTCTCAGGGGGAGCTGAGCCCCACCCACCTCTCCAGACTCCTCTGACCATCCCACACTCCACCTCCCTGTGTCCCTCACATCCTCTGTTACTTCAGGAAAGAGACCAGAACCTCCGGGGTAACCCAGGATGGGGAAAAGTGTACCCTCTCAGGAAGTGGCAAACGGCGAAGGGACAAGCAGAGGACACGACCCTCTCTAATCCACTCAGCCCAATGCAGACAGAGCCTGGGAGGGTTTCTAAAGACGCTGGTGAGTTTGCGGAAGGGTTTCAGCCTTTGATTTAATTTGGAAGGGTGTCCAAATGGTCCTGCCTACTTGCTGTGCTCCTGAGGACACACAGAGACTTTGGGCAGCAGCCCAGGGACAGGCTGACCAGCTTCCCAGGGACCAATCTGAACATTTTGCTATGGGTGTGGTCCCAAATGAGGAATTATAATTCCCAGGAGGGAACAGAAGCCAGGAAGCACACAACCTACTGTGCTAGAAGGGAAGAGAAAGTGTATCAAAAAGCTGGTTAACTATGAAAGGGCTAAGGGAGTGACCAGGAAGGAAAAGAAACTGGGCCTTCTTTTAGGCACAGCTTGTGGAGGCTTTCAGAAAACTGACTAATGTTGATCCATCTCGCCGAGGGTTAATCCTGCTGGTACAACATTTTCTCAGCCAGTATCCCCCTCATATTAGGCAGAAACTCCAAAAGCTACAATTAGGCCCACAAACTCCAAGGCCCCAACTTCTAGAGATGATCTTTGGGCTATTTAATAACCCAGATCAAGCTGAGGAGGAAGAGAGAACCCAGTGTGAAAACAGGAAGGCCAGGGTTCAAGCTAAACAGAGCCATCAGTCCCATCTTTCGACCTCAGGACAACCAAGGATCAAGGAAGTTTAACCATCCACCTGGAGATAAAACCGGAAGGGGAATGCTTCAAATGTAAGTCAGCCGGCCACTGGGCCCCAAAGTGCCAAAAACCACCCCTTGGACCATGTCCAGCCTGCAAACAAACAGGTGACTGGAAATGGGACTACCCCAATCCTGAAAGGGAAGGGGGGCTCCCGCTCCCCAGACAGCCGTGCTGGACAACTGAGGCAGCCCAGGGATTCTGGCAGCTCCCTGCAACGAGATGTATGTCTCCATTGGAAGCGCCAGGTATCCTTGACGTGGCACGTAAGACAGCCAGTTTTTTAACTGACATGGGAACCATTTACCACTCTGTCCTGACCTCTCATGCTGGGCCTCCAAAAGCTGTACTGTGACCCGTGTGGACAGAAAACCTCACACCCGTTTCTTCGCTGGGCCTCTAACTGGCCAATCTGAACAGCATCTGATCTCACATGGCTTTTCAGGTGTGCCTGCAGGTCCTACCCCTCTCTGGGCTCCCTCAGAGTCACATCGTTAGGAGACCCTGAGCAGCCCCTTTTCTTGACTCTAGACAGATCAACTGAAAGAGCAACGGCCTGTTCCCAGCTGTATTCTACACGCAATAAACACTTCCTTCTTTTTTTTTTTTTTTTTGGAAGATTATTATTTTTTTTTTTTATTTTTATTTTTATTAAATTTTAAAATCTTTAATTCTTACATGTGTTCCCAAACATGAAACCCCCTCCCACCTCCCTCCCCATAACATCTCTGTGGGTGATCCCCATGCACCAGCCCCAATCATGCTGTATCCTGCGTCAGACATAGACTGGCGATTCAATTCTTACATGATAGTATACATGATAGAATGCCATTCTCCCAAATCATCCCGCCCTCTCCCTCTCTCTCTGAGTCCAAAAGTCCGTTATACACAGCTGTGTCTTTTTTCCTGTCTTGCATACAGGGTCGTCATTGCCATCTTTCTAAATTCCATATATATGTGAAAACACTTCCTTCTGAGAAACCTGTATGCAGGTCAAGAAGCAGTTAGAATCAGACATGGAACAACGGACTGGTTCCAAACTGGGAAAGGAGTACGTCAAGGCTGCATTTTGTCACTCTGCTTATTTAATTTACATGTAGACTACATCATGAGAAATGCCACACTGGATGAAGCACAACCTGGAATCAAGATTGCTGGGAGAAATATCAATAACCTCAGATATGCAGATGACACCACCCTTATGGCAGAAAGCAAAGAGGAGCTAAAGAGCCTCTTCATGAAGGTGAAAGAGGAGAGTGAAAAAGCTGGCTTAAAACTCAATATTCAAAAAAACGAAGATCATGGCACCACACCCGGTCCCATCGTTTCAGGGCAAATAGATGGGGAAACAATGGAAACAGAGACAGACTTTATTTTCTTGGGCTCCAAAATCACTGCAGATAGTGACTGCAACCATGAAATGAAAAGACACTTAATTGCTCCTTGGAAGAAACTACGGGGTTGCAAAGAGTCGGACGTGACTGAGCTGAACTTGGAAGAAAAGCTATGACAAATCTAGACGGTGTATTAAAAAGCAGAGACATTATTTTGCCGACAAAGGTCTGTCTAGTCGAAGCTATGGTTTTTCCAGTAGTCATATATGGACATGAGAGTTGGACTATCAAGAAAGCTGAGTGCTGAAGAATTGATGCTTTTGAACTGTGGTGTTGGAGAAGATTATTCAGAGTCCCTTGAACTGCAAGGAGATCAAACTAGTCAATTCTAAAGGAAATCAATCCTGAATATTCATTGGAAAGACTGATGCTGAAGCTGAAGTTCCAATAATTTGGCCACCTGACGTGAAAAGTCGACTCATTAGAAAAGACCCTGATGCTGGGAAAGACTGAAGGCAGGAGAAGGGGATGACAGAGGACGAGATGGTTGGATGGCATCACCGACTCAATGGACATGAGTTTGAGCAAGCTCCGGGAGATGTTGAAGGACAGGGAAGCCTGGCGTGCTGCAGTCCACGGGGTCAAAAAAAGTCGGACACAACTGAGCGAATGAATAACAAAACCAGATAGTTTGGAACAAAGGGATCGCTGCTGCCGCTGCCGCTGCGTCACGTCAGTTATGTCCGACTCTGTGCGACCCCATAGACGGCAGCCCACCAGGCTCCGCCATCCCTGGGATTCTCCAGGCAAGAACACTGGAGTGGGTTGCCATTTCCTTCTCCAATGTATGAAAGTGGAAAAGTGAAAGTGAAGTCGCTCAGTCGTGTCTGACTCTTCGCAACCTCATGGACTGCAGCCCACCAGGCTCCTCCGTCCATGGGATTTTCCAGGCAAGAGTACTGGAGTGGGGTGCCATTGCCTTCTCCAGATAGGAGGGCTATAAATGCCCAAACTGGAAAAGTTAGCCTTAAACCAGAAGCCACTTATCCTAACTAGAGATAAGACCTCATAAAGCTGGAAGCAGAAAAGGTTTGCAATCCCTTGTAGATAAATCCTTAAAACATGGCCTTTTGGTGCCCCATCAGTCTCCCTGTCAAACCCCTATTCTGCCAGTTGTCAAACGGGGAATACAGGATGGCACAGGACCTAGGGGCAGGAAATGAGGCAGGGGTCCCTACACATCCCCCTGTGGCCAATCCTTGTTATATATATCAGTCTAGAATCCTGGAGATGCCAACGGTTCTCTGTGCTTGACCTCAAGGATGCCTTCTTTTGCATCCCAGTTCATGCGTCATCTCAGTATCTGTTTGCCTTCAAGTGGCCTAACCTCCACCTGGGCCAAATGCAACAATATACCTGGACAGTACTGCCTCAAAGGTTTCGGGACAGCCCACATACGTTAGCCCAGACCCAAGGGAAAGGACTAAGGGAAACACAGCTAAACAGAGGAGTTATTCTACAGCAGATGATATACTAACCATGGGGGAGTTAACCTACGGTATGTAGATAACACACTAACATGTAGGCCCACCGTGGAGGAGTTATTCAACAGTATGTAGATGACATACTGACAAGTAGTCCCATCATGGAGCCCTCAGATCAGAACCCACTGAAATCCTTCATTTCCTTGGAGCCCAGGGCTGTAGGGTATCTCAGAGAAAAAGCACAATCAAGTTAAATATCTGGGATATATTATAAGCCCTGGAGGTAGACAGCTATCTCGACAGAGAAAACAAGCTGTTAGGCCTAAGTGCTCCAAAGACAAAGAAACATCTTTGTGCTTTTTTAGGCAGGGCAGGATTTTGCAGAGTTTGATTTCCAGGATTTGGCCGAAGGGCTAAGTCCCTACGGATGAAGCCACTGCAGGCCCAGATGCAGAACCGTGACTTTGGCCTGGGGAACACAGAAAAGCTTCTAATAATACCACCCAAGCCCCTGCTCTGCATCTCCCCAACCAAAAAACAATTTGTCCATACATAGCTGAACACAGGGGACATTCTGGGAGTTCCCGTACAAAAGCAAAGAGAAGTTCCTCCGCCTCCAGGCTGTTTATTCTTCCAAACAACTAGAGTCTACGCCCCAGGGTTGGCCTGGATGCCGCCAGGCGGCAGCTCCCCCACTTTATTGGTGGAAGAAGCTAACAAGCTTACCTTTGCCCAGTCTCTGGAGGTCCAGACCCATCATCAAGTACAGGGGCTCCTAGAGATTAACGGCCACCCCTGGCTAACAGGAGGCCACTTTACTAAGGATCAGGCTTTGCTCCTTGACTGCCCAGAGCTAATCCTCTAACCTGCCACATCCTGACTCGGCTATCCGAATGCCCACGGAAAGCCCAGATGTAACGCACTGCTGCTCTGGAACCCTGACCAGGTCTATGCCTGCAGGCCCGATCTTAGGCCACAGAAGACCCCGAGGAGCCTGGTTTACTGATGCGGCTGCAGCTTCCTTACAGATGGAGTCAAGAGGGCACGGCATGCTCTGGGCAGCACCCACAGTGCTACAGAACCAAAACCTCTGCATCCAACACTTGAGCCCAGAGGGTTGAGCTAATAGGCCTGACTTGAGCCTTAACCTGAGGGGAAGGAAAAGTTATACACAGAATCAAAATATGTCTTCCTTGTCTTATATGCCCGTGCAGCTACATGGTAAGAAAAGAGGACTCTTAAATGCAAAAAATTCCTGTGTAAAACATGGGGCTGAGATTTTTACATCTCGCAGAAGTGGTTCAAAACCAAACACAATAGTCCAATAAATTTTTTTTTAAATCATAACACTTTAAATCAACTATACTCCAATAAAAATTTTAAAAACAAAAACCAACACAAACACAATTAGGCAACAATCCTTGCTATTCAATATGGGCGAGGACACTGAAAACTGGTTCTCTAGCTTATTCTTGTGGATCCCATAAGGTATAAAAAACTTTCTGCCATATGTAAATAGACAGCCAATGGAAATTTACTATATGACTCAGGGAACTCAAACTGGGGCTCTGTAACAACTTAGAGGGTGGGAAAGGGTGGGAGGTAGGTTCAAAAAAGGGGAGACATATGTACATCTATGGCTAATTCATGTTGATATATGACAGAAATTAAACCAATATTGTAAAGCAATCAAAAATAAATATAAAAAAGAGCCTTGCTGGCAGGAGGTTTCCATTTCCCATGGCCCCCTCTTTTCAGCTGCGCTGTTTATGCTGCATCTGGTTGATAGCGTTTTGTTGTATTCCCTGCTATTGTGACTCTGTGACTAATACTTTTTGGTCCCACAAGGGTCCAGATCTTTCATTCTAAAAAATAGACAGACATGTTAGACTTTAACCTTGAGGCTACCAAGCCAAGCAAGGACAGTGCCGCCTGCCCTGTCTGGTCAACAGTTTAAGGCGGCCCTCTCACAGTCACCCTGGTTCTTCCTCTTTCTGGGCCCTTTAATGGATATTGTTGTTTTCTCCCTTTTCTGGCCTTGTTTGTTTAACCTTCTGGTTGAGTTTGTGTCTTTTAGGCTCCAACAATTTGAAGTGAGGCTCATGATGACGCAAGGAATCCAGCCCATTCCAGGCGAGAGTGGCGTGGGTCCCTCCAGGTTCCTGGAACACTCAGTGAGGAGCTTCACACCTCCAGGGCAGGCTGGGGTGTGCAGCCCCTGTCAAGCAGGGGCAAGTCTAGGAGAAGAGACCTTAGGAATGAGGGTGTAGAGCCTCTCCGGGGCACCGGGCAGCCTGGGACTTGAGACCCTTTGCAGCAGTGCTGCAGTGCTCGCACCTGGACAGATGTCGCCTTGATCAGCAAATACAAAGAAACTATAAGGGACTAAAAATAGTGCCTGCAGGTGCAGTGTGGCAAGTTATGGGCAAAAGATACAAAGAGACCAGAAAACCCAACTGCTGTTTCTGAAGAGCCGGGCACAAGAGCAGGGTACTGAGCATGCCCTGCATGGCAGCACCACCAAAGGGGTGGGCAAACCAGCTCAGCCATCCTGTGGCCCGAGCCCCCCATGGAAGAAACCAGCTCGCCCCTTCCTGGGGAGTGAGCACAGGGCCTGCTCCTTGCGCTCACTCCTCCCGCTGCAGTAGGGGCCCCAGTGGAGCCTTCTCTCCATTTCTCATCTGGCCTCTGATCCACTGCTTGGGGAGGACCAAGAACCGTGGTCTTCCAGGGCACAAAACGGCACCCCATCACTTGAAGACAGATTGTTAGTGACACATATATTAAAAACCCTGACGCAAAGAACAGAATAACAAAACAAAAAGTTATGACTAATAAAACAATAGAAACAAGGTGAAATCATTACATCATTAAAAAGATTCAAAAGCAGAAATAAAAGAATAAAGACGAGACGGGACCAGTAGAAACAAAGAGCAGGGCAATAGTCACACCAAGTGTGAATGTGTCAATGTCCTGAACACTGTACAACAGGCAGAGACCCCACTATATGCTGCCTATAAGTAACACATGGGCTTCCTGGGTGGCTCAGTGGTAAGGAATCCACCTGCCAATGCAGGAGACATGGGCTCAATCCCTGGGCTGGGAAGATCCCTTGGAGGAAGAAAATGGCAACCCACTCTAGTATTCTTGCCTGGAAAATCCCATGGACAGAGGAGCCGGGAGGGCTACAGTCCATGAGGGCACAAAGAGTCGAACACGACTTAGTGACTAAACAACGACAGCAACAACAAGAAATAAACTTTAACTATAACAACATTAACGGGTCAAAAGTGGAGAGATTTGAGAACTGTACCATATTCACTTTTACAAAGCTATAGACTGTGGTATGGAGCTAACAGATCTAGTTTTCAATGTCAAAAGAATAAAGTTTAAAAATTCAAATTTTCTTTTTTATGAACCCAAATTGTGTTAGGTTGGTGCAAACATAATTGCAGTTTTCACATTGTTGAAATTTGCCATTTGATACTGGAATCATTCTTAATAAATGTGGTTATGTTATATATCATTTTATTGCACATTTCTCATTTTATGTGACAATATTTGCTGTTTATATTTATTTGAGACTATGGAAATGATGTAAGACAAAAACCAAATTTGAGTGATTTTCTTATCCAAGTTCAAAATGGATAGTAAACAGGGGAGACAACTCACAACATCAACAACACCTCTGGCCCAGGAACTGCTAATGAATGCACAGTGCAGTGGTGGTTCGAGAAGTTTTGCAAAGGAGAAGAGAGCCTTTAGATAAGGAGAGTAGTGGCCGGTCATCAGAAGTTGACAACGACTAACTGAGAGCAATCACTGAGGCTGATCCTCTTACAACTGCACGAGAGGTTGCCAAGGAGCTCAATGCCAACCACTCTACAGTCGTTTGACATTTGAAGCAAATTGAAAAGGTGAAAAAGCTTGATAAGTGGGTGCCTCATGAGCTGACTCCAAAAAAAAAAATTCTCATTTTGAAGTGTCACCTTCTCTTATTCTACACAACAACAATGGACCATTTCTCGATCGGATTGTGACATGAGATGAAAAGTGGATTTTATACAAAAACTGGCAATGACTAGCTCAGCGGCTGGACCAAGAATCAGCTCCAAAGCACTTCCCAAAGCCAAACTAGCCAAAAAAGGGTCACGGTCACAGTTCGGTGGTCTGCTGTCCATCTGATCCACTACAGCCTTCTGAATCCCAGTGAAACCATTACAGCTGAGAAGTACACTCAGCAAATCGATGAGACGTACTGAAAACTGCACAGCCTGCAGCCGGCACTGGTCAACAGAAAGGGCCCACTTATTCTCCACGACAACGCCCGACCACAATGTTGCATGACCAACGCGTCAAAAACTGAACAAACTGGGCTACAAAGCTTTGTCTCCTCCGCCATATTCACCTGACCCGACAACCACTTTTTCAAGCATCTTGACAACTGTTTGCTGGGAAAAACTTCCACAACCAGCAGGATACAGAAAATGCTTTCTAAGAGTTCATCAAATACTGAAACACGGATTTTTATGCTACAGGAATAAGCAAACAATTTTTTTTGGCAAAAGTGTGTTGACTGTAATAGTTCCTATTTTGATTAATAAAGATGTGTTTGAGCCTAGTAATAATGATTTACAGTTCATGATCCAAAACCACAATTACTTTTATATGAACATATACCACATTTCTTACCTGTGCAAATCATGAAATACAGTTTGTTTACAAAAAAGGGAAGCAAGTTAGAATCTAGGCTATTCTCCTGTGAGACAAGGTAGATTTCAGGAAAGATTATTAGTAGGAATAAGACAGATCGCTTCATAATAATAAAGCAGTCAGTAACAGTTGTTGGTGTCTACGTACCTAATAGCAATTTTTAAAATACATTTAGCAAAGACTGATTAACCTGCAAGAAGAAATAAACAAATTCATAATTTTAGTCAAAGATATGAATACCTCTCTCAATAACAGAGTAACTAGGCAGAAAACCAGCAAGGACACAGTAAATTTGAACAAAACCATTAACACTGACATTTTTATATTGCATTACATTAACATTTACAGAACACTACACAACAAAAGCAGAATACAGATAATTCTCAACTACAATGGGCATTCATCAAAGGTATACTCTACTTTGATCACAAAACAACTATCAAAAAATAGAAAGGATTCAAGTCATACAAAATACAGCTGACCCTGCACAACACAGGCGTGAAGGATGCCAACACACCAGCCTTAGTAAGTCCACGTGTGACTTACAGCCCAGCTCCGTATCAGGCTCCACTGGATGGGCAGCTCCACACGCATGAATCCGACCAACTGTGGATCGTGTAGTTCTATGGGATCTCCTATTAGAAATCCTGCACAGCAGTGAACCTGCACAGTTCAGATCCAAGTTGTTCAAGGGTCAACTGTGTGTTCTCACTTGTAATGGACATGAGAAACCAGTAACAGAAAGATTCTTTCAAAATCTCTAAGTATTTGAGAAGTCAATAGCTGTTATCAAGATGTCAGAGTAAAAGGATGTGTGCTCAAATTCTCCTGCAAGAACACCCAAACTGCAACTAGCTGTTGAACAACCACTGACAGGAGGAAGTTGGAACCACCAAGAAAGATACCCCACAGCGAAGGACAAAGGAGAAGCTGCAATAGGCTGGTAGGAGGGGCTCAATCACAGTAAAATCAAATCCCACACCAGCTGGGTGGGCAATACACAAATTGGAGAACAATAATACCAAATAAATTCTCAGACTATTGCAAAGGTTCTAGGCCCCACATCAGACTTCCCAAACTGGGGATCTAGCAAAGGGACTGGAAGCCCCAGGGAATCTGACTTTGAAGGACAGCGGGATTTGACTACAGAACTCCCACAGGTCTGGGGGAAACAGATTCTTGGAGAGCACAAACAAAATCCTGCACACACCAGGACCCAGGAGAAAGGAACACTGACCCTGCAAGACTGAGCCAGACCTGCCTGTGACTGAGGGTTTCCTGTGGAGGCGTGGGTTGGAAGGGTCCTGCTGCAGGGACAGGGGTGCTGGCTTCAGCAGTCCTAGGGAGTTGGCATAAGTCCTCTTGGAGGTCTTCAGTAGCCCTACCATACAGCCTGTAGATTCCAGGCCTGGGTCGTGCTAAGTCGATTCAGTTGTGTCTGATTCTATAATCCTAAGGACCATAGCCCAAGAGGCTCCTTTGTCCATAGGATTCTCCAGACAAGAATACTGGAGTGGGTTGCCATTCAGGCCAAACAACTAACAGGGAGGTAGCGTAGCCCCACCCATCAGCAGACAATTGGATTAAAGATTTACTGAGCACTGCCTTGCCCACCAGAGCAAGACCCACTTCTTCCCACGGTCAGTCCCTCCCATCAGGAAGCCTGCACAAGCCTTCCTCGTCCATCAGATGGCAGAAAGAAAAAGTAAGAACTATAATCTCACAGCCTCCAGAACAAAAACCACAATCACCGAAAGCTAACCAAAATGATCAAACGGATCACAGTCTTGCATAACTCAATGAGTGTATGAGCCATGCTGTGCAAGGCCACCCAAGACGGACGGGTCATGGTGGAGAGTTCTGACAAGACGTGGTCCACTGGAGGAGGGAATGGCAAACCACGTCAGCATTCTTTCCTCAAGAACCCCATGAACAGTATGAAAAAGCTAAAAGGTATGACATGGGAAGAGGAGCCCTCCCAGGTCGGAAGGTGTCCAATATGCTACTGCGCAAGAGTGGAGAGTAATTATCAAGAGTAGAGAAGGAATGAAGCATCTGGGTCAAAGTGGAAAAACGCTCAGTTGTGGATGTGCCTGGTGGTGAACACAGTAAAAGTCTGATGCTGTAAAGAACAAAATTTCATGGGAACCTGGAATGTTAGGTCCGTGAAATACGGTAAATTGGACATGGTCAAACAGGAGATAACAAGAGCCAACACTGACATTTTAGGAACCAGTAACTAAAATGGATAGGAATAAGAGAAATTAATTCAGATGAATATTATATCTACTACAGTGGGCAAGAATCCCTTAGAAGAAATGGAGTACCCCTCATAGTCAACAAGAGTCCAAAATACAGTACCTGGGTGCAGTCTCAAATACAACAGAATGATCTTTGTTCATTTCTAAGGCAAACCATTCATCATCACAGTAATCCAAGTCTATGCCCCAATCACTAATGCCGAAGAAGCTGAAGTTGAATGATTCTATGAAGACCTAATAAGACCTTCTAGAATTAACACCCCCAAAAGATGTTCTTTTTATCATAGGAGACTGGAATGCAAAAGTAGGAAGTCAAGAAACACCTGGGGTAACAGACAAGTTTGGCCTTGGAAGTACAAAATGAAGCAGGGCAAAGGCTAACAGAGTTTTGTCAAGAGAACACACTGGTCATAGCAAATACCCTCTTCCAACAACACAAGAGACGACTCTACACATGGATATCACTAAATGGTCAATATTGAAATCAAACTGATTATATTCTTTGCACTCAAAAACGGAGAAGCTCTTATACAGTCAGCAAAAACAAGACCTGGAGCTGACTGTGGCTCAGATCATGAGCTCCTTATTGCAAAATTCAGGCTTAAATTGAATAAAGTAGGGAAAACCACTAAACCATTCAGATCAAATCCCTTATGATTACACAGTGGAGATGATTAAGAGATTCAAGGGATCAGACCTGGTAGACAGAGTACCTGAAGAACTATGGACAGAGGTTTATAACAATGTACAGGAAGTGGTGACCAAAACCATCCCCAAGAAAAAGAAACAAAAGAAGGAAAAGTGGTTGTCTGAGGCCACCTTACAAATAGCTGAGAAAAGAGAAGCAAAAGGCAAAGGATAAAGGGAAAGATAAATCCAACTGAAAGCAGAGTTCCAGAGAATAGCAAGGAGAAATAAGAAAGCCTTAAGTGAACAATGCAAAGAAATAGAGGAAAACAATAGAATGGAAAAGATAAAGAGATGTCTTTAAGAAAATTAGAGATACCAAGGGAACATTTCATGCAAAGAAGGGCACAATACAAAGACAGAAACAGCAAGGATCTAACAGAAGCAGAAGAGATTAGGAAGTGGCAAGAATACACAGAACTATACAAAAAAGGTCTTAATGACCCCGATAATAGCAATGGTGCGGTCACTCACCTAGAGCCAGACATCCTAGAATGTGAAGTCAAGTGGGCCTTAGGAAGCATTATTACAAAGTTGAGGTGATGGAATTAAAGCTGAGCTATTTCAAATCCTAAAAAATGATGCTGTTAAAGTGATGCACTCAGTATGCCAGCAAATTTGAAAAATTCAGCAGTGGCCACAGGAATGGAAAAGGTTCAGTTTTCATTCCAATCTGAAGAGGGGCAATGCCAAAGAATGTTCAAACTACTGCACAATTGTGCTTTCACATGCTAGGGAGGTAATGCTCAAAATCCTTCAAGTTAGGCTTCAACAGTTTGTGAACTGAGGACTTCCAGATGTTCAAGCTGGATTTAGAAAAGGCAGAGAAACCAGAGATCAAACTGCCAACATCTCTTGGATCACAGGAAAAAAACAAGAGAATTTAAAAAAACATCTACTTCTGCTTCACTGACTATTCTAAAGCCTTTGATTGTGTGGATCACAACAAACTCGAGAATTCTTAAAGAGACAGGAATACTAGACCACCTTACTTGTCTCCTGAGAAACCTGTATGCAGGTCAAGAAGAAACAGGAACAAGACATGGAACAATGGACTGGTTCAATATTGGGAAAGGAGTACATTAAGGCTGTATATTGTCACCTTGTTTATTTAACTTACATGAAGTACATCATGTGAAATGCTGGGCTGGATGAATCACAAGTTAGAATTAAGGTTGCTGGGAGAAATATCAACAACCTCAGATATGCAGATGATATCACTCTAATGGCAGAAAGTGAAGACGAACTAAAGACACTCTTGATGAAGGTGAAAAAGGAGAGTGAAAAAGCTGGCTTAATCCTCAACATTCAAAAAACTAAGATCATGGCATCCAGGCCCATCTATTTGCTATTTCATGGCAAATAGACGAGGAACAGTGACAGACTTTATTTTCTTGGGCTCCAAAATCACAGCGAACAGGGACTGCAGCCATGAAACTAAAAGACGCCTGCTCCTTGGAAGAAAAAATATGACAAACCTACACAGCATATTAAAAAGCAGAGACATCACTTTGCTGACAAAGGTCCACATAGTCAAAGCTATAGTTTTTCCAGTAGTCATGTTCAGATGTGACAGGTGGACCATAAAGAAGGCTGAGTGCCAAAGAACTGATGCTTTCGAATTGTAGTGCTGGAGAAGACTCTTGAAGAGTCCCTGGACTGCAAGGAGATCAAACCAGTCAATCCTAAAAGAGATCAACCTTGAATGTTCATTGGCAGGACTGATGCCAAAGCTTAAGCTCCAATACTTTGGCCACCTGATGTGAAGAGACAGCTCTGGAAAAGACTCTGACGCTGGGAAAGATTGAAGCCAAAAGGAGAAGGGTGCAGCAAAGGATGAGATGGGTAAATAGCATCACCGACTCAACAGCCATGAATTTGAGCAAACTCCAGGAGACAGTGAAGGACAAAGGAGCCTGGTGTGCTGCAGTCCATGGGGTCACAGAGAGTCAGACATGACTGAGCAACCGAACCACCACCACCAGCATACAACTGGACGTGCAAACTAGAATGATGCGATGTCTTTCCAATTTAAGGCCCACACACTGCTTGAACATACTACAAACTGGCGAGGACATGGCAGAACCGGCATTCTGGTATACTTATGATGAAGATGTAAAACGGCACAACTACTTGCAAGACAGTTTCTTAAAAAGATAACACAGGCGTGACATCACTAAAACTGGTGGAGCACGAAGTCCAAAATCCCATCCCTCTGTTAAAAGCAACAATTAAGAGGGTAAAAATGTCAGACTTAACCTTTACAGATCTCTGGAAAGTAACTGAAAATTTTCAATACCTGGGGATGCTTAATGCAGAAATAAGCTGCTAAACTCTGGTAACAGCACAGAAGAGCAGGAAGCTCCAGGAACTGCCCTCCATCTAAGTATTAGCTGGCAGAAACTGTCTGGCACTGTGACTGTTCTGTGTGTACGTGTGCAGCAGAGCTGGATGAAAAAGTGGGTTTATTTAGGTAAATTCCAGCCTGTGGTGTGAAAGCAGCTGCTATCTCCCACCCCTGCCATGCAGGCAGCAGCCCATGTTTCTGGAGGAGCCTGTCAGAGCCAGAAAGAGCAAGAAAAACCTTTTCTCTGCATACAGGGGTTCTAGGTTCTGGTTGCTAACCGCTGCTTTTGAGGACTAAGGGGCCAGAATAGAGGACACTGGACACTGTTTACTTCCATGGGCTGAGGTGGATTCTTGGAGAGGTCAAGGGACAGTGTGTATTTTTGCTGGCTTTCCCCCCCTTTTGAGAGGCAAACATTTAAGGGGATCTTTGTCAGGTCATTGGCTGACTACAGAGATCATGGAACAGAGATTCTAGTGGCTGTACACTACAAGAAATGTACAGAAATAGTTTGGAAAAGTCACAATTAATAAAACCAGCCCTGAAAAATTCAGTAATCCCTGAGGAATAAGAATGATTTTTGAAGTTGCCACAACATATTACCCAAAAAAAACCCATTCTCAAGAAAAAAGTATAAAACACAGAAACAGGAAAATATGTCAAATTCACAGGGGAAAATTTTTGACAGAAGCCATCCCTGAGGAAGCCCAGACACTGGAATTATTGGTCATAGATATTAAATATATTGTGTTAAATGTTTGATGAACTAAAGAAAATCACAACGAACTACAGTAAAGCAGGAAAACAACATAGTAATAAAATCAAAACATGAATAAAAATACAGAAACTACAAACGGAACCAAACTCTGAAACCAAACAGTACAATCAAATAACTAAAACAGTAAGCTCACCTAAGTGGCTCACCAGCAAATTCGAGTAGACAGAAGACTCAGCAATCTTGGAGTTGACCGAAATTGTTCAGTCTGAGGAGCAGAAAGAAAAAAGCATGAGTTAACATGAAGAGTCTTGGTGGGACTTCCCTGGCCATCCAGTGGTTAAGACTCCCTGCTTCCACTGCAGGGGGCACAGGGTCAATCCCTAGTCGGGGAACTAAGCTCCCACATGCTGTTTAGGACAGCCGAAAAGAAAGAAAGGAAGAAAGAAAATGAACACAGCAGCCTTGGTGTCACGTAGACACCATGAAGCATACCAACACATGCAGTATAGGAATTCCTGAAAGAGGAGCAAGAAGAAAAAATATTACAGAAATGGCCCCAAATTCCCAACTTTGAGTAAACAAATGAGTACATGTGTCCAAGAAACGGAATGAACTGCAAGCAGGGTAAACTCAGTCAGCCCACCACACATTATAATCAAATTGTGGCAAGACAAAGACAATATTGAAAGCAGCATGAGAGAAAGTCGGACAGTTAAATGTAAGTCAATGCAGTTAGAACACTCCCTCACGCCCTACCCAAAATAAAACTCAAAATGACTTAGACTTAAATAGAAGACATGACACCATGAAACTTCAAGGAGAGAACACAGGCAAAACATTCTCTGACATAAATTGTACCAATGGTTTCTTTGGTCCGTCTCCTAAAGCAATAGAAATAAAAACAAAAATAAACAAATGAGACTTAATCAAACTTAACAAGCTTTTGCACTGCAAAGGAAACCATAAACAAAATGAAAAGACAACTACAGAATGGGAGAAAATATCTGTAGATGATGCAACCCACAAGAGCTTAATTCCAAAATATACAAACAATCCATACAACTCAATAACAAAACAAACAAACAAACAACCCAGTTGAAAAATGGCTCAAGACCTAAGTAGACATTTCTCCAAAGAAGAAATACAGATGGCCAATAGGCACATGAAAAGATGCTCAACATCACTAGTGATGAGAGAAATGCAAATCAAAACTACAATGAGATACAACCTCAAATCAATCAGAATGGCCATCATGAAAACGTCTACAAGTAGCAAATGCTGGAGAAGGTGTGGAGGAAAAGAGCCCTTGTGCCCTGTTGGTGGGAATGTAAGCTGGTGCAGCTACTACAGAAAACAGGATGAAGGTCCCTTAAAACAAAGCAAAATCAGTTTCCATGTGACCCAATCCCACTGCTGCCGCACACCCGGAGAGAACGATAACACAGAAAGACGCGTGCCCCTTATGTCCATAAGGCGCTATTCACAACAGCCAGACACGGAGACACCTTCAAGTCCACTGACAGACGAGTGGATAAAGAAGATGTGGTGCAAATATACACAACAGAATATCGCTCAGCCACAAAAAATAGTGAGATAATACCATTTGCTACAACATGGATGCAACTAGAGATTACCATATTTCATTTCATTTCATTATCAGTGAAATAAGGGGAGGTAGGGGGTGGGGATAACTCAGGGTATTGGGATTAAGATACAAAAATTACCGTGTATAACATAAATAATCAACAAGGACCTACTGTATAGCAGAGAGAGCTCTACTCAATATTCTGTAACAATCTCTATGAGAAAATAATCTGAAAAAGAATGGATATATGTGTAACTGAAACACTTTGCTGTACACTGAAACTAACACAACACTGTAACTCATCTATAAATAAAATTCTTTTAAAAAAGAAAGAAAATACTAGCAAGTGAATTCACTAGAGCATGAAAATGATTACACACTATGATCACGAGGGACTTAGCCAAGGAATAGAAGAGTGGTTCCACACACAAAAATCAATCAACGTAATACATCACATGAATAGAAGGAAGAAAAAACCACATGATCACCTCAATTAATACAGAAAAGACATTCAATAAAATCCAGCATCATTTCATGACAAAACACTTTTCAAAGCAGGAACAGAAGAAGAGTACCTCAACATGTCCCCAAGCTAACATCCCAAATACCCAAAGCTAATACAATAATCAGTGATGAGAGACGGAAAACTTTCCCTCTGAGATCTGGTGCAAGACAAGGAGGACTGCTTTCACCACTTCTATTTCCTGGTGGCTCAGATGGTAAAGGATCTGCCTGTAATACAGGAGACCTGGGTTCGATCCCTGGGTGGGGAAGATCCTCTGGAGAAGAGAATGGCAACCCACTCCAGTATTCTTGCCTGGATAATTCCATGGACAGAGGGGCCTGGCAGGCTGTGGTCACAAAGAGTCAAACACAACTGAACAACTAACACACACACACATTCAACACTGTAACAGAAATTCTAGTTAGAGAAAGAAATAAAAGGCATCCAAATTAGATAGGAAGAAGTAAAACTGTCTCTATAGGCAGATAAAGGACAGAAATGGTATGGATCTAACAGAAGCAGAAGATATTAAGAAGAGGTGGCAAGAATACACAGAAGAACTATACAAAAAAGATTTTCACGACCCAGGTAATCATGATGGTGGGATCACTCACCTAGAGCTAGACATCCTGGAATGTGAAGTCAAGTGGATCTTAGGAAGCATCACTACGAACAAAGCTAGTGGAGGTGATGGAATTCCAGTAGAGCTATTTCAAATCCTGAAAGATGATGCTGTGAAAGTGAGGCACTCAATATGCCAGCAAATTTGGAAAACTCAGCAGTGGCCACAGGACTGGAAAAGGTCCGTTTTCATTCCACTCCCAAAGAAAGGCAATGCCAAAGAATGCTCAAACTACTGCACAATTGCACTCATCTCACACTCTATAAAGTAATGCTCAAAATTCTCCAAGCCAGGCTTCAGCAATACATGAATCGTGAACTTCCAGATGCTCAAGCTGGTTTTAGAAAAGGCAGAGGAACCAGAGATCAAATTGCCAACATCCGCTGGATCATGGAAAAAGCAAGAGAGTTCCAGAAAAACATCTATTTCTGCTTTATTGACTATGCCAAAGCCTTTGACTGTGTGGATCACAATAAACTGTGGAAAATTCTGAGAGAGATGGGAATATCAGACCACCTGACCTGCCTCTTGAGAAACCTATATGCAGGTTAGGAAGCAACAGTTAGAACTGGACATGGAACAACAGACTGGTTCCAAATAGGAAAAGGAGTACGTCAAGGCTGTATATTGTCACCCTGCTTATTTAACTTCTATGCAGAGTACATCATGAGAAACGCTGGACTGGAAGAAGCACAAGCTGGAATCAAGACTGCCAGGAGAAACATCAATCACCTCAGATATGCAGATGATACCACCCTTATGGCAGAAAGTGAAGAGGAACTAAAAAGCCTCTTGATGAAAGTGAAAGAGCAGAGTGAAAAAGTTGGCTTAAGGCTCAACATTCAGGAAACGAAGATCATGGCATCTGGTCCCATCACTTCATGGGAAATAGATGGGGAAATACTGGAAACAGTGTCAGACTTTATTTTGGGGGGCTCCAAAATCACTGCAGGTGGTGACTGCAGCCATGAAATTAAAAGACGCTTACTCCTTGGAAGAAAAGTTGAGCAACCTAGATAGCATATTGAAAAGTAGAGATATTACTTTGCCAACAAAGGTCTGTCTAGTCAAGGCTATGGTTTTTCCTGTGGTCATGTATGGATATGAGAGTTGGACTGTGAAGAAACCTGAGCGTAGGAGAATTGATGCTTTTGAACTGTGGTGTTAGAGAAGACTCTTGAGAGTCCCTTGGACTGCAAGGAGATCCAACAGTCCATTCTGAAGGAGATCAGCCCTGGGATTTCTTTGGAAGGAATGATGCTGAAGGTGAAATTCCAGTACTTTGGCCACCTCATGCGAACAGTTGTCTCATTGGAAAAGACTCTGATGCTGGGAGGGATTGGGGGCAGGAGGAGAAGGGGACAAGAGAGGATAAGATGGCTGCATGGCATCACTGACTCGATGGACATGAGTCTAAATGAACTCCAGGAGTTGGTGATGGACAGGGAGGCCTGGCGTGCTGCGATTCATGGGGTCGCAAAGAGTAGGACACAACTGAGTGACTGAACTGACAGGCAGATGACTTGGTGTCATGTTTATTAATAGAAAGTCCTGATGAAGAAGTTCATCTGTTGGATACCAGATGAGGTTTTTTTTTTTTTTTAATGACTTGTATTTCTATACACTTGTTGTGCTTTGTGCTTGGTCGTATCTGACTCTCTGCGATCCTATGGACTGTAGCCGGCCAGGCTCCTCTGTCCACGGAATCCTCCAGGCAAGAATACTGGAGTGGGTTGCCATTCCTTTCTCCAGGGGATCTTCCTGACCCAGGGATCCAAGCCACATCTTTTGCACCTCCTGCATTGGCAAGTGAATTCTTTACCACTAGCGCCACCTGGGAAGCCCATACACAAGCAGTAAGCAATCTGAAAAGGAAATTTATTAGATAACCTCTCACTTACAATAGCATAAAAAAACAAAAAAAATTAGGAATAAATTTAATCATGCCCAAGATTTATATACCAAAACCATAAAACCCTTCTGAAAGAAACTAAAGACTTATGTCTGATGCAGGATACAGCATGCTTGGGGCTGGTGCATGGGGATGACCCACAGAGATGTTATGGGGAGGGAGGTGGGAGGGGGGTTCATGTTTGGGAACACATGTAAGAATTAAAGATTTTAAAATTAAAAAAAAAAAGAAAAAAAAAAGAAACTAAAGACAACTTAAATGAAGGAAAAGACATCTTGTGAAACTTAATATGGTTAAGAGGGCAATATTCCCCAAGCATTCTACAGATTCCCCAACATTCTTTTTTGCAGAAACAGAAAATGTGATCATAAAATTCATATGGAGTTGCTAGTGATAAATAGTCAAATTGTCAAAATCATCTTTTAAAAAAAGCATTGGTGGGCCCACACTTCTCAATTTCAAAACTGTAGCACAAAGCTCCAGTTTTCAAAACATTATGTTTCTGACATAAGGTCAGACATAGATCAATGGAAGAAAATTCAGAGTCCGTATATTAACCACATGACTGGTTTAATCAAGGGTGCCAACAAGATGCAATGGGAAAAAAATACATCTTTCAACAAATGATGCCTGGAAGTCTGGATATTCATATGCCAAATAATGAAGTTGGACCCTTATCACATATATAAAATTAAGTTAAATTAATTTAGATTAAAGCCCTAAATCAAGAGCAGAAACTATAAAACAGTTAGAAGTCATAAGTCTTCATGGTCTTGAATTTGGTAATGGTTTCTTACATATGACACTACAAGCATGAGCATAAAGAAAAAAATAATTGAAGCTCATCAGCATTAAAAACATATGTACATCAAAAGACACAATAAAGAAAGTGGAAAGATAACCTACAGAATGGGAGAAAATATTTGCACATCATATATCTAATGATGCCAGGATTCAGGATAATATGTAAAGAACTCATACAACTCAACAACAAAAAGGCAGGCACTCCAAGTAAAAACGGGCAAAACACTTCAGCAGTGACTTCTCCAAAGACAAACATCCAACAAGAGTATGAAAATCTGCTCAACGTCACTAGCCATTAGGAAAACGTAAATCAAAACCTCCCTGAGGGACTTCCCTGGTGGTTCAGTGGCTAAGACTTTGCTCCCAACAGAGTGCGCCCAGGTTCCATCCTGGTCAGGAAACCAGATCCCACATGCCACAACTAAACCTGGGGACAGCCAAATAAATAAATATTTAGAAACAAGAACAGGGACTTTCCTGGTGGTCCAGTGGTTAAGAATCTACCTGTCAATGCCAGATAAATGGGTTCAATCCCTGGCCCAAGAAGATTCCACATGCCGCGGGGCAACCAAGCCCGGGCACCACAACTGCTGAGCCTGCGCCCTAGAGCCGGCGCCGCACAGCTAAGAAGTCACCGAAATAAGAAGCCCGTGCATCGGAACTAGAGAGTAACCCCCACTTGCTGCAGCTAGAGAAAGCCTGCCTGCAGCAACAGAGACCCAGCATAGCAAAAATAAATAAATAAACTTTTAAAAATGAAAAACCTCAGTGAGCTTTCACTGCCAGGGCCCAAGGTTGATCGCTGGTTGGGGAAACGACCCCTGCAAGCTTTGCAGTAGGGCCAAAACAAAAAATAAAAACACACACCGCACTGAAATATCTCACATCAACCAGGATGTAGTTTTTTTTTTTTTTTTAAGAGCAAACAGGTGTTGGCAAGGAGGTGGACAACTTGGAACCCTCATATATCGCAGGTGGGAATGCAAAATATGCAACCACTGTGGAAAATGGCCTGGTGGTTCCTCAAAAAATTAAATACAGACTCACTACAGGGCCCAGCCATTCCACTCCAAGGTATATACACCTGAAAGAAGTGAAAATAGGGACTCAAACACTTGTACACACGGCAATACTAGTCACAACAAATAGTGGAAACAGCCTGAATGTCTGCCAAAGGATGAATGGACATGCACAATGTGACGAATCTACATAATGGAATATTATGCAGCCATAAAAGGGAATGAAGTCCTGATACCTGCGACACTGTGGGTGAACCTGGAAAACATTATTCTAAGTGAAAGCAGCCAGACCCCAAAGGCCACGCGCGGGCTGGCGGGCGGTCGCCAGGTGGCTGGAGGCGCTGGGATAGCGGTGATTACTCCGCCGTTACTTAACTGGTACCAGGTTTTCTTCTGTGGTGAGAAAGGTGGCGGTACCAAACATGGTTAGTTTTATGTGATGTGAATTTCTCCTCAGGAGAAAAAAAAATTTTTTTTAAGCTTAATCTATAGACCCTGTTTTAACTTTCCTCCCTGTGAAAAAAGGAAAATGAAAAGCCAACTCGACTTACCTTGTTCCCGGGACGGGAGAAGCCGAAGCTCAGCGAATACCAGCCCATCTCAAGGGAAGCCCAGCACCGGACGAACGAGCTCGTTCCTCTCGTGAAAATCTGCTCAATAAGCCTTCAGTAAGTTTCAAACTTCTGAGGGCGCACAGCACCGAGCGGGGTCCCTCCCTTCCGGACACCACGCTCCCCCGGGCTCGCAGCCTGGTGGCCACGCAGGAAGGTCAGAGCAAGCCACAGGAGCTGGACGGTCCGCGCTGGACGGCAGGAGCCACTCGCTCGCACGCTGCAGCGCCGCGGCCGGCCGCCGGGGAGCAGTGGTGGCCCGCGCTCTGCAGGCCTGGTCTCATGCCGGCATGGGGTCCAGGAAGTATCTGGCCCGCGACCCCCGCACGTCGCCCAGGCTCGGAGCCTCCTGAGGGAGCGTCCGCCCCAGGTCAGTGCGGGCGACGGAGAAGCCGCCTCGCGAGTCGCCTGCTGCCTCACACCGGTCCGACCTCGCGCGCACGTGAGTGCCCCTCTGGCCACGCCCCAAACCACGCTCCGCGCCAGGACGTCTCGCTGACCACGCCCCCGCGAGCGCGGGCCCAAGCCCCTCACCTTCCAGGTCCTCGAGGGCCCCGCCCCAGTCAACTCCAGGCCACACCCCCATCCGCCCCGCCCTTCACCCGGGCTTTCCCCACAGGTTCCGCCCAGACGGTCTTTGCCGTCCAAGGCCCCGCCCCACCTCTCTCCGTGCCCCGCCCAGGTCCCGCCCGGCTAACGGCCAGAGCGCAGACCCCGCCCCTATCGGGCCTTGCTCCGCAGACATAGTCCCTCTCAAACCCCGCCCCGCCGACACCGCCCCTATAAGGCCCCGCCCCTCACACTCTGTCCCTCTCAAGCCCAGCCGCCACCGCCACAGAGCGCAGAGGCCTCGGATGGAGCCCGAGGTACGGGTTCTGCGCTTGGCTGGCGGCTTCGGCCGGGCCCGGTGCCTCCTGGCAGCCGCTTCGTGGCTGCCGTGCGTGGCGCTGGGGTTGGCGCTGGGCTCGGAACTCCTGCTCACTGCGCTGCCGGCGCACCACTGCGGCTCAGACCCCGCGCGCGCCCGGAGCACCTGCCTGCCGCTAAGCTACCCCGAGTCCGTGCCCCGCGCGGGCTCCGACGGCGCTCGGCCCTGCTCACGCGGCTGGTACTACGCGCAGCCCGCCGCCGACCTGCTGCGCAGCCCGGTCACCCAGGTCTTCTGCACTTGCCCCTCTGTCCCTCGTCCTCTGCTTCCCTGCTCTGTCTCCCCGACCCTCCGTCCCCCTGCCCTCTGTCCCCTCCTCGGGTTCTCCCCGCTCTTCTGCCTTCGGTCGACAGGGACTGTCATCCTGGGGCTTTTGATTGGGGGGTCAGCCCCTTCCTGCCTGATGGTGTAGCAGATGTCTAAGTAGGCAGGGTGCCAGGCCTAAAGGCAGAGTCTGAGGCTGGGGGCTGCCCAGGTAGGCAGGTGGTCTGGGGAGGCGGAGGCGGTAAACTGAAGCTGAGCTGGTGAGTTCACAGTGGTCAGCAGTGCCATGAACATTCCAGCCGCCTGTGACTTTGGGGCTGTGTAGGTGTCCAGACTGGGTTCCCAAGACTTTGAATCAAAGGAGTGATTTGGTCAGTTCCGTTTTGAAGAGCAGGTCTCCCCACTGTGAGGTGTGTGCAGGCTGGCCTAGAGGTAGGGGTGCCATGGAGACATCCCAGGACTCTGGGAGAGGGTAACTGGGACCTCCTACCCCCAACCCCTGCTCACACACCCCACAACTCCCACCTCCTCACCCCTCTCCCAGCTAAGGCCTGCCCACCCCTGCCTCCCTCTTGGCAGCTTATGCTCCGCAGCCACACCCCAGCCCTGGGAGGAAGGGCACCTGCCTGGAAACTGGGACAGGGTTGCCACATTCCTGCTCAGGCTCTTCTGGGGCCCTGAACCCTCTGGGCCTCCTCTTCCTGCCCACCTCTTTGGTGTGGTGAGAGATCCTTGTCTACCAGCTTTCACAAGCAGTCAGATTTTAAAACAAAATCTTTGATGTAGTGTGACCCAAAATAATGTTAAGCTTAGGGAGAAGGAACGGGGTAGGCAGAGAACTGCAAAGCTGAGGTCAAGGGCCCTTGGCCAGGAAAAGCCAGTGAGCAAGGCCCCACAGCCTGTTCTGGAAGTGGCTCTTGAAGTGCAGAGGGCAGGAGAGGTGCAGGAGAGGCCTTGGGGCCAGCCTGGGGGAGGGTGATGGCTGGAGAAAGCAGGTGCAGCCCTGCCCAGGGAGGCATTGGGGCAGGACCTCTAGTGTCCTTTCCACCCTGACATTCAGGGAACTCCGGCAGGAGAGGAAGAGGAGGGTCTTGGCTAGCTGACGGGTAACTGGTGTCCCCTACAGAGGAACCTCGTGTGTGAGGATGGCTGGAAGGTGCCCCTGGAGCAGGTGGACCACCTCCTGGGCTGGTTGCTGGGCTGTGTCCTCCTGGGCCTGGGCTGTGACTGGTAAGGCGCTGCCCCTTCCCTCCTGCTCAGACAGCCCTCCCCTGAGCTCTCCTGACTGAATCGATGGCTGTCCCCTGCTGCCCACCAGGTTTGGCCGCCGGGCTGTGTTTGTGGGCTCCCTGGTGCTGGCCACAGGCCTGGGGGTCGGCGAGGCCCTGGTTGCCAGCTTTCCCGCCCTGCTGACTCTGCGGCTGCTTCGAGGGGGGGCTTTGGCAGGGGCCTCCCTCGCCCTCTATGTGGCTCGTGAGTACCATGGGGGGCCCTGGGAGGCGCCCACTCAGGCTAGGCCTCTGACCCATCAGAGGGTGCCTTTCCAGCACTCCAGTTGAGGGCCCTTCTCCAGAAGGCAGGAGAGACGCTGTTTACCCTGTGGGCTCTGCTTTTTGTGGCCAGGCCTGGGTGACAGAACGGGCCACACATTGGCCTCAGATGTCCAGGTCCTGGTCCTCCAGCCACTGGCCCTCACCTCCCTGGACAAAGCAGTCCTCCTGAGAGGTCTGGGCCTCAGGCTCTCCCTGTCTGGTCAGGCCTGGAGCTGTGTGACCCCCCGAACCGCCTGGCATTCTCCATGGGGGCTGGCCTCTTCTCAGTGGTGGGCACACTGCTGCTGCCCGGCCTGGCCCTGCTCGCCCAGGACTGGCAACTCTTGCAGGGACTGAGCGCCCTGGCGACGGGACTGCTGCTGCTCTTTTGGGGGTGAGTGACCTGGGGTCGTGTCCGCTGTGGAGGCCTTGTGTATTGCTTCCCTCTGACCGTTCAGCACCATGCAGGTGGGCACGGGACAGGGACACGAAGAATCATATGCTATGTATCCCCACTGGGTCCTGCCCTACGGGGAGGTCCTGCAGCATCCTCACCCAACCCCTGCAGGTTTCCAGCCGTGTTCCCTGAGTCTCCCTGCTGGCTGCTGGCCACAGGGCAGCCAGCCAGAGCCAGGAGGATCTTGTGGCACTTTGCCAAAGCCAGCAGTGTGGACCCCGAGGACAGCACAGAGGAGGAGAGTTCCCTGGCTATGGGTAACAGACCAGCCAGGGAGAAGAGAGACCTGGGTGCTAGAGGAAGAAGGAAGGTTGTCATCCCCTCACTGGTGCCCCATTATGTCCCCTGGTCCACAGAGCTGGATGTGCTGTGCGCGGGACACCCCCAGCCCCGGCACCACTCAGTCCTGGAGCTCCGGCACACACATGTCACCTGGAAGAACGCACTCATCCTGGGCTTCAGTTCGTGAGGAGGGGGGGTGTGGGTGGGCTAAGGGAGGGAGGGAGGGGTCTTCACCTTCCCCCTGGGTGAGATACCTGGCTCTGGCTGGGCTTGTAGCTTTGCATCCCTCCCAGGCTCATCAGTGGGGGCATCAGAGCCAGCTTCCTGCACAGCCTTGTCCCGAGTGAGCCCAGCTTTTATTGGCCCTACTTCCTGGCAGCTGGCCTGGAGGCAGCAGCCACCGTCTTCCTGCTCCTGACAGCGGATCTCTGGGGGCGCCGCTCAGTCCTGCTGCTGAGCACCTTGGTCCTGGGCCTGGCATCCCTGCTGCTCCTTGCAGGGGCCCAGTGTGAGTGTGAGGCCCTGCAGGCTGGCAGGGCTGTCATGTTTGGCCAGGGGTTTGCCCAATGTGTGTGTCAGGGGGTAGTCCTGAGATGAGCCCCCTCCCAGAGCTGGGGAGGCAGGATGATGTTGCTGTTCACCCCATCCATCATCTCCCCGCTGTGCACTCAGAGAAACTGAGGCTGAAAGAGTTGAGGGCCACAATGATTCAGTAGAAGGGGTTTAATGTAAGGGTTTGGATTGGACGAGGGCTTCCCTGGTGGCTCAGATGGTAAAGAATCTGCCTCCAACGCAAGGGACCTGGTTCAATTCCTAGGTTGGGAGAAGGGAATGGCAACCCACTCCAGTATTCTTGCCTGGAGAATCCCATGGACAGAGGAGCCTGGCAGGTTACGGTCCATGGGGTTGCAGAATTGGACACAATTGATCAACTAACAATTTGGAATGAGGGCAGCCTATGACCCCCAACTTCCAAGTGCAGGAGCAGAGAGGGAAGGCTGGTGAGGCCCAGAGCCCTGAGACACAGTGAGGGGAGGGAGGGCGTGTGGGCAGCATGGGAGACTCTCCTCCTCCCCAGACCTGCCCAGCTGGACGGTGCTGTTCCTCTCTGTCCTGGGGCTCTTGGCCTCCCAGACCGTGTCCGCCCTCAGCAGCCTCTTTTCGGCTGAGGTCTTCCCCACAGTGATCAGGTGAGCAGGCCCTGCCAGCACACCCCAATGCCCTCCACACTCCCCAGCTTCATGCCATTGGGAGGGGTGTTCAGCTGTCTCTTCCTGGGTGGTGAGGGGAACGCTGGTCACAGAATGGTCTGCCCATCAGCTCGGGAGTGGAGGACAGGGTGGTCAGAGATGAGAGCAGCCAGAGAGGGTGGGATTTCAGGGGAAAATTGACTGGATTTTCTAACGAAAGGACAACTTTGGTTCCTGGGCAGCTTTCCCCCAGACTTTTCAGGTGTTTTCCTGGGGCGCCCACACCTTGGCCCCCACTAAGGGTACCCACCCCGGGAGCACTGGGTGCCCTGTGAAGCCATGTCCTACCGCCCTCTCTTGCAGGGGGGCCGGGCTGGGCCTGGTGCTGGGAGCTGGGTTCCTGGGCCAGGCAGCCGCCCCGCTCACCAAAATGCACGGCCAGCATGGCTTCTTCCTGCAACACGTGCTTTTCACATCTTTTGCCCTCCTCGCCCTGCTGTGTGTCCTGCTGCTGCCGGAGAGCCGCGGCCGCACGCTGCCCCAATCACTGCAGGACGCTGACCGCCTGTGCCGCTCCCCGCTCCTCCGGGCCCGCCCACGCCAAGACCTCCTGCCCCTGCTGCCAGCCTCCCTCCCTGGGGCAGGAACACAGCTGGTCTAGGAGGGGTGACCAGGCTGTAGAGACACTGCCATCCACCAGTGCTGGTGGAAGGGTCTTGGGAGGGTGGTGGGGAGCCCGCCTGTTTCCAGGGGCCCTGGCCCCCCTCCAAGTGGGAAAGATAAAGGTGTGCGTGGAACTTGGCTTCCTCTCTGGCTCTTCCCTCTTGGCTTCCACTCTTGGCTGAAAGGGGCTTCTGGCATCCACCTCCCTCTCACAACCAGGCATCCACAGCCCCTCCCACAGCCCCCCACCCCAGGAGCAGCCAGGGACCAGCCGGCTGCCACAGCTCTGGTGGAACTGAGGTGAGGCAGGCCAACCGTACAAGGAAGAGAGAAACACACTTTTAATTCACATTTGCCCCTGGGCTGCGTCCTTTCAAACAGAGATAAGGTCAGCATGGGTGGGAGGCACAGCTGGGAACTGGGCCTGACCCCATGGTAGGTGACTGACGGGGGCAGAAGGGGTGCCTCCTTCTGGCCACTCCACTCCAGCTCCAAACCTTGACCTCCCCTGGGGGAAACCAGACTGACCAAGGAGCCAGGGTCGGGCCCAGAGCCATCTTCCACCTTGATGGAGGTCCGCTGGAATTCCCAGGCACACAGCCCAGTTAGGCGTGTCTGCTCTTGCCCCTGAGGTCTGCCCTCTGTGTCCAGGAGGCTGTGACCTCCACAGGGCAGTGTAGGTCCCCATCAGAAAGCCCTTCTCTGGCGCCCTCATGGGGGCCCGTACAAGTCAGCCAGGCGGGAGAAGCGGGGGCCCCATTCCCGGAGGCAGCTGTAGTCCTGGTCCTCATCTTCCAGGCTGGACAGGATGGAGCTCAGTGTCCCCGCCACGGAGCCGTCCCCCTCATAGTCATAGATGAGAGCCGTGTCATAGGGGGGGACGCTGGGGTCACTGTCTGCGGCCTCCAAACCCTGTGGAGAGGCCGGGGTCTCAGGACCAGCACATGCTAGCTTGGTGACCTCCGCCACCCGGTGGGGCGAGGCCTGTAACCGGGAAGGGGAGGGGGCAGAGGAGGCCTAAGTGGAGGCCGAGGGTACTCGGAGCAGCTCTGAGCCCTGCGCTGCCCCTGCCCCAGAAGGTGGTTAGAGGCAAGGCTTCCTCTGGGCATTTCTCTTCCCTTAGTCTGTAGCCACCACCTCCCTGTCCCGCTCCAGAGCGATGCCTCAGGCTTCGGAGGAGGGGGCACGGGGCGCCCTCGGGGCACCTACGTCGTTGATGAAGTCAGCGATGTCTGCGGGGCTGGTGGGCAGCGCACGGGTCGCCTGGGGGCGCGCTCGGCCGAACGGGGCGTCTCTGCGCAGCGGCGGCCGTCCCGAGGGGGCGCCAAAGGCCGCCAGTTCTGCTGGGTGGCGCAGCTGGTCCATGTCGTAGGCGTCCTGAGGGCGGATGGAGCGCGTTCGGGTCAGCCGCAATCGTCGCGGGTCGGGAGGCTGCGGGCCAGCTGGGGCCCCTGGCCCTACCCGCAGCACTTGTAAGCCGCCCCGGCTCCCTCACCTGGTCCTCCTCCCCGCCCCCCTGCTCGTCGTAGTTAAGGATGTTGTCCCGGAGGTCGTCCTGCAGTCCGTGCAGAAACCTCTTGTCCCAGGACTGCTGCCGGAACCGCGCCAGGAGGGCCACCAGCAGGGCGAGCACTGGGTGGGGGTCGGGGCGGAGGTCGTGTCGGGTCGGGGTGGAGCGCGAGGGTGGAGGGCGGGGCCGGAGAGTGGGTGGGGCTGTCAGGAGGCGGGGCTAGGTGGCGGGTGGGGCTGCCAGGAGGCGGGGCTTGAGGGCGGGTGGGGCTGCCAAGAAGCTGGGGTCCAAGAGCAAGGGCCTGCGGGCGCCGGCACTCACAGAGCAGCAGGATAACGCTGGCCAGCATGATGACCAGGGCACCTAGGCTGATGCCCGCGCCACCCGCCCGCAGTGCAGCGGCTCCAGGCAGGCAGGCGCCGTCCTGGCCGCAGCGGCACACGGTCACGTTCAGGGGCTGCTCGCGCTGCTGGGGCGGCTGTCCGGAGTCCTGGAGCAGCAGGCTGAGGCGGTGCAGCCCCTCCGGGACCCGGAGCCTCGGCCGCAGGCGCGCGTGGCTCACTGCGGAGGGCGCTTGCGGTCAAGCAGGGGCCGGGGGCGGCCGTACCTCTCTGTGTCCGTGCACTGAGCAGCAGCCGACTGGGCGGCGCTCCTGGCATGCTAGGCCTCGGTTTCCCCATCCGTCCTCTGAGTCTGATAACCAATCCCTGCTGGGCCTGAGGGTGCACTGATGTGGCACCAGCGGGAACCTCCCCCAGACTCTGAACCCCAGGGGTGTGTGTGGGGGGCTCACCATTAACCTGGCTGAGGCTCCAGTTCCGGGCCAGCTCTGGGACCCTGGGGCTCAGCTGGAAGTGGAAAGGAGCCCCGTGGGGGGGCAGGTCCTCATCCGTGGCCCCCAAGAGAAGGCCGGAACCCCGGTCTGGTGTGCTGCACAGGCTACCCCACGGAGGAGACAGCTCAGGGGCGTGGTCGTTGACCTCCAGGATCTCAATGGAGAGGGTCCCAGTGGCCGTGCTGGGTGGGGAGGCTGCGGGTGGGAGAGGCCTAGTGGGCCCCTGGCCCCTGTGGAGCCCCCACCCACCCTGTAAGTCTGCTGAGTGGAGCGCCCGGCTCTCAGCCCTTGGGCAGCTTGGATTAGGGAGCCCAGGAACCAGGCTGGGCTCCCCACTCACCATCATCTTGGGCCAGGATGATGGCCCTGTACCAGCCATCCTTGAGGAAGGGTGATGAGGGGCTGAGCACTCGCTGGGTCTGGACCCAGCCGGTGGCCCCGTCCACCTGCAGCCAGTCCTCGGGGTCATAGTCCTTGGAGTAGCTGTTGGCGAGGAGGGGAGGAGGGTGCAGAATGGCCCAGAGCCCGAGCAGGACTCCCAGAGGTGAGTGGTCATGTGTAGATGGGAGCATACTCACACACACTCACACACACACACACACTCTCTCACACACACACACACCCCTTTAAGGATAGTCCTCCCACAGCCTTAAGCTGGTGTTTTCCATCCCAATCAACAGACAAAGAAACTGAGGCTTGGGGAGGGCAAGGGAGCTTCCCAGGGCCCCATGGCCACAGGTGACAGCCAAGACACAGTGGTGGGCACAATAGAGACAGACACAGATGAACAGGGCCAGGGCAAGGGGTGAAATACAACACAGTGACAGCCAGTCCCAGGGAGCAAGGGCTCCCTGAAATGGACAGGGCCAGACACCCAGAGGCTGGCCAACACAGACCGGCTGTGTAGGTGTGTGCCATATGGAGCCCAGCCCTGCCTACAGGACGAGGTCGTGTGAACAAGCACACAGGCCCTTGAGAGCCCCTGAGCCCTCAGTGACCATGCAGAGAAGCCCTCCGCCCTGGGACTGGGTCTCTCATGGGAAGAGAATCCTCAGGACACAGGGCTGCCTACCCTTAGCTGTGCTCCTAGCCTGGCTGGGATGCAGAGGGGCGGGCCCTTACCTGAGCCTCTGTGGCTGTTGTGTGTCAGGGTCCCGGGCAGAGAAGGTGGCCACAGGCGTTCCTGGGGCGGCCCCCTCAGCTAAGCTGGTCCGCAGAGGGTTCTCCTGGAACACAGGCGCCTCGTTGACATCGCGCACCTGCACGCTGACCCTGGCCTGGCCCCGCTCGGCCTTGGGGGCAGCTGCCTGCAGGGGGGCCTCATTCTGCACGGCTACTTTGAGGTCATACCACTCCCGACTCTCGTAATCCAGGGGCTGTAGGGGGAAGCAGGGTGGCAGCCCATCAGGACTCTGGACCCCACATTCAGGGCACCCGTAGGCAGCTATAGGCAGACCTCTCCTGGTCTGTCCTCGGAGCACCTTCTTTCCTCCTTCTTTGTAGCTTTGAAAAGATAAAAACTATAAAGAGAGAATAACGGGAAAATACTCTTGACACTCAAATGCCTCTGTCAGGTATTGTGAGGTCAGTTTCCATCCCCTGGCCAGGCTTCCTCCTCAGTGACTCAAGCAGTGATCTGGGTCTTATTGCTAAGAAGGTATTTGATGGATGTGGTTGAACTGACCTGTACGACCAGCTGACTGTAAATAAAGATGATCCTGGAGAACCTGGGTGGGTCTCATGTGTGGGTAAATCTCTGAGAGCAAGCCTGAGGTTTCCCCTGGGAAAGTGGGATCCTGCCTCTGACACAGCTTCAGCTCCTGACTCTGCAGCTTCTTGCAGCCCTGCAGACTCTGGACTCATCAGCTGCCCTCACAACAACCTGGCTGGCCAGCTCGAGTCAGTCTCTTACAAGAAAGGTCTTCATATGTCGACAACTACATCTGTGTCTCTCTGCAGATGTGTATAGGCACATGTTTGTAGGCACGGGTGTGTATGTGCATGTGTGCACACGTACCTTCTGCCGGTTTTGTCTCTGGTTGGCTGACACATGAGGTCTGTACTTGTGCACATGGATCACTTGCATTAAGAGGCAAAATACCAGAAATAACACACGGGCTTGGGGGCTTCCCACTCCTTCCAGCCCCGGCCCTGTGCGGTCAGCATGGCCCCAGCCCACAGTCCGTGTTCCCAGTCCCTTCGGCTCCCTTCTTAGGATGCATAGAGGGTCCAAACAGGCTTCCTGAGTGTGACGAGAGGCGCCCTCCTCAGCTCACCTTCACCACGGACAGCACACCCTCGTTGGTCCTGGGGTCGGTGCGGATGGTGAACTGCCTATCGGGGTCGCCCTCCAGGATGGTGAACCGGGCTGCCCAGTTGGGGGAGCCAGGCAGGTCCCGGTCTTCCACCTCAAGCCGCCCCACGTCCACTCCGCTGACAGCCTCTGCAGCCTCCATGAAGAACTGTGGGAACCCAGCCCCATTATTCACTGGCAGGCAGGGGTGGGTAATGGTCCCCTGGGGGCTCACCCTCCTGCTACCTACATTTGGGGAGTCCAGGACCCAGGGAGCCCTCTCCAGGCTCAGCCATGCCCTGGGCGCGTCTTCCCCAGGGGGCAGAGCTGCCCCCACTCCCACCCAGGAGGAACTGGGGACACATCCTAACCCAGGGTCTCGGTGGCTTCCCTCCAGGGCCCTCCAGCTCCTGATATGCTCACAGGCCCCATGCTGGCCTCTAGCCTGGGGTCCTGCACAACCCACTCAGGGTGCCTCCTCTGAGCACCCAGCCTCCCTGTCCTCCAACAACCAGGATGGGGGGAGGGCAGCCCCGGGCAACAGCAGGTAGAGGTGGCACCTGGTCCCCGGTGAACTCAGGGGCATTGTCATTGATGTCCTCCAGCGTGATGATGGCCGAGGCGGTGGCGGTAAGGCCGTCTCCAGACATGTCCGCCACCTGCAAAGTCAGATTGTACACGGCGACCACCTGGGGGCACAGTGACAGAGGGTCAGGACACCCAGGTGGAGCGCAGGGCAAGGCTGGTTGGCCACCTTAGGGCCTGGGGGGAAGGGCAGGCATACTCCAGAAGGCTCCAGCTCCTGTCCTGCTCCCAAGCTCTGGAGCAAAACAGGCTGCCTGTCCTCTCAGGGTTGGACAGCACCACTGCTGACCCCAGACCCTGCCCCAGCCTGTGAGTAGGCAAGAGGTCAGCTGCCGAATCGGATAAATGCTTGGAGGACACGTGCTGCATATGGGGGGTGGGTCTCCACCCCAGAGAGACAGCAGCAATGGCCAAGAGAGGACAGAGATCAGATAACATAGTGACTGGCCCTGGGGAAACCAAGGAGGATTTCCTGGAGGTGCCAAAGCCACACAGAAGCCAGGCAGCAGGGGGTGGCAGGGGGCCCACAGAGAATAAGCAGACACTGTGGGGCCCAAGAGGTGAAGGGCTCCTTTGGTGGACCTAACTCAGGCCAGGGAGCCCAACTGCTTTGCAGGCAGTGGGGTGAGGGAGATTTTTTAACAGAAACAAGCTGAGGGCCCCTCATACTGTCTCTGAATCCAACTACACAACCACCCACGGCGCAGGTCTGCGGGAGCTCAGGGCAACTGGGAGTGTCTGCGGCAGTTAGGCCCCTAGTCTGGACCACCCTGTCCAGCTGTCGAGGCACAGCCATGTGGCCTCACCTCGCGGTCCAGGCCCACTTGCACCGTGCGGATCTCCCCCGTGAGTGGGTCGATGCTGAAGAGCTGGGGGCCGCCCTGCTCCAGGATGGAGTACCGCAGCGCTGCATTGTCTGTTTCCGGATCGTCCGCATCCGTGGCTTCAGCCCTGGTCACGTAGGTGCCTGTGAAGGGCAGGGACGTGTGGGGGTGATGCCCAGGGGTGCCAGCCTCCAGCTCCAGGGTGTGTCGCCTGCTCCCCTGCGGCATGCAACTGTGCCAGTTCCAGGCCCTCGGTCAGCCTGTGCACACACGAACATCCCAGCATCCTGGCTTGTGCTGCTTGTGGGGGAGGAGGCGGGGTGTCCAGTGCACACAGCTGACACCTGTCTCCCATAGGATCGCAAGATGGACCAGGCGAGCTCACTGGGAACCAGCCCCTGGGGAGGTAGCCGGTGCACCCGCCACTGAGCAGGCCCTGACCTCAGCCCCACATGCAGAGTGAAGCAGTGCCCAGGTTGTACCTGTACTCTGGGGCAAACATGGCCCCACATCTCAGGAGAGAGGGGCACATGGGCCCCCCAGGCACTCGGCACCTGTGTCCACCTGTGTTCCCAATCTCGGGGGGGGGGGTCCGCCAGGCCCTGGAGACATCTCAGCACCTGTGCCCACCTTGCTTTTCCTCTGCAGCAATTCAGGCCTGACCCCCACCCCAGCTCAGGTGTACTAAGTGAACCCAGTTAGGTGGGCTGGCCTTCAGCCATCTGGGGAGCTGCCTGCCAACCTGTGACTGGGCTCACTGCAGACCCTCCTGGGCCCTGTCAGGTCATCTGAGAGTCACGCTGGTGTCTGATGAGCAGTAATGACCCAACCACTGGCCTAGCCTTAGAGGTGGGGGGCTACCAACCAGGTAACTCCAGGCACAATGTTGGACCCCAGGCTGAAGACAAAAAGAACGCTTAGAACAGGCACTGGGGTGCAAGTGAGTGCTTCCTAAAGCACTTGCCATGCTCTCTATGATCGAGCAAGTGAGCAAACTTGCAAAAGGAGCCCAGCTTCTCACCATCAGAGAAGGGGACCCAGAAGGGATCCCGCAGAGCTGGACTGGAAGTGGAAGTGCCAGGGAGGACTCGTGACTTGTAATGAAGGTAGAAACATGTACAAACATGGCTGTGAGTGAGCACACATATATGCACAAACACACATCCAAGCACGCACACTCTAGACTCTGTATACATGAGCAGCTCTGGCTGCTGAAAGGGCCTGGGCTGCTTTGATGAGTTTCTGATCAGCGAAGCTTTCAGCTTCAAAATAATGGTGCAAAGAATTATAACTCACTAAATGAAGTGAGGGTCCAAAAAGGCAGACCGACACATAAAAACAAAATACATATGGGACAGGCTGGGACCTGGGACCCACTGTTGCAGTGCTTGCATCTGGACAGACTTCTCCTCGATCAACAAACACAAAGAAACTATAAGGGACTGAAAGTAGCTGCATGCCTGTGTGCATGTGCAGTGGGTCAAATTATGGACAAGATTTTTAAAAGACCAAAAAACCCCCCACTACCACTTCTGAAAAGCAAAAAAGGGGTTGGAAGCAAAAGCAGGGTACTGTACATGCCCCCTGCACTCAACACCCATTAAGGGGTGGGCAAACCATTTAAGCCACAACCTCCCGCCTGGCCCCTGAACCCTGGATACCCCTCCCCTCACCCCATATAAGGAACAAGCTTGGCCCCACTTGGGGAGTGAGCAAGGAAACCTGTTTTTCGTATTTGCCCGCCTCCTGCAGCTGCAGGAGCCTCAGTAAACCTTGTCTGAATTTCTTGCCTGGCCTTTGAATAACTTCTATTGATTAAGGAGGCCAAGCACCTTGGTGGGTGACACATAAACACATACATTCATAAAGGGAGGACTGAAAGTTCTATCACATAATAGAAAGCCAAGTGATGACAAAGAGGAAAAGATGGAACTAGGACCCCGTCACTTCCCAACCATCAGGACAGTTAATACCTGGCAGGCAGGAGCCTCAGGGACACCAAAGCTGCTGCTTCAGCGTGAGGGGCCACCTGAGCCATCTCAAAGGATCTCCATGAAGAGAAAAGTACAACAATCATAGCAGAGACGCCTGGCGGACACCCTCCTCACTAGTGGCCAAAGTCGGGCATCTCCGGGAACAGGACCTATGTGTCTCCTGAGGGGGTCCAGCCACACAGCCCCATTCAGAGACAAGGTTCACAGTGACTATACATGCCTCAGGATGTCAGTGTTGTGACCAATGAGGCGAGAGACTTTTCACAATGAAAACTACAAAACGTCGGTGAGAGAAGTTGGAGAAAACATAAATAAATGGACACACAGCCCATGATCATGGGCTGGAAGACTTGCTGCCAAGTTGTCAGTACCATCCAGAGTGACCTACAGATTCAATGCAAGCCCTCTCAAAATCCCAAGGATGTTTCCTTGACATTAAAAAAAAAATCATTCTAAAGTTCCTGTCTAACTCAAGGGACCCTGAGCAGCCAAAACAATCTTGAAAAAAGAACAAAGTTAAGAGGACATACTTCCTGATTTCAAAACTTTCTCCACAGGTACAGTAATCCGTGCACATCTGCCCTCAAGACAGACACACAGACCAGTGGAACAGAACTGAGACCCCAAGAATAAGCCTCACCCCCCTGGGCAGGTGAGGCTACACAGGACGCCAGGACTGCTCAACAGGGAGCAGGCTGTCTCCCAGCAAATGGTGCTGTGAAAGCTGAGTATCCCCCTGCAGAAGGATGGAGCTGGACCTGGAATTACTTACCACCACATATGAAAAACAACTCAAAGTGGATCAAGTCTAAATGTACAACACAAACTACAAAACTCCTAGAAGAAAACACAGGGCAAAAGCTTTACAGCGCTGGATTTGGCAATGATTTCTTGTTTACGATAATGAAGGCACAGTCAACAGCAACAAAAACAGATGAACTGGACTTCATGATGCATCAGAAACGCATCAAAAGACACATCGACAGAGCGAGAAGACAACCTGTGAGATCTACAGAACATTTTCAAATCATCTATCTGATAAGGGATAAGGGATCTGATATCCAGGATATGTAGAGAACCCGTAAAACTCAACCACACTAAAAACAAACAACCCTATTCAAAAATGGGCAAAAGACTGAACAGTCCTTTCTCCAAGGAAGATGTACAAATGGTCAATAAACACATTAACAAATGTTCAACATGACTAATCACTGGGGAAAAGCAAATGAGAACCACATGAGATACCCCCTCACACCAGCCACACAACCAGGGGTTGAACTTGGGGCCCCTGCTTTGTTAGCAGCCTCACAGCATGGCTGCTAACAACACAACAAAACAGAAAACAGCAGGTGCTGGTGAGGATGTGCAGAAACTGGGACCCTCCTACACTGCTCGTGGGAATGAAAAATGGTGCCGCCATGACGGAGAACACTATGGAAGATCCTCAAAAAGTTAAAAATAGAACTGCTGCATGATCTAGAAATCCCACCTGGGTATGTACCCAAAGGAATTGAAAGCAGGGTCTCAAAGACATATTTGCACACCCATGTCCAGTACGGCACTACTCACAAGAGCTAAAAAGTGAAAGCAACCCAAGTGTCCACTGAAGAATAAGCAGATCAGCAAAATGTAGTACAAGCAGCCAGCGAGTATTATTCAGGCTTGAAAAGGAAGGTAATGCTGACCTGGGCACCACACTGGCGAACCTTGAGGACGTGACACTCAGTGAAATAGGCCAGACACGGACGGACACATGCTGTGTGATTTCACCCATACACAGTCAAGTCATGCACGAACAAGTAGCCAGTAGGTGCCAGGGGCTGAAGAGGGGGAAATGGAGAGCTAGTATTTAATGGACACAGAGTTTTGGTTTGGGAAAATGAGAAAATTCTATGGTGGTAGTAGTTGCACAGCGATGTGAATGGACTTAAAGCCACTTAGAAATGGTTATGAGGGTAAATTTTCTTACATGCATTTTGCTACAATAAAAGTTTGCAAAACAAAAGGCAGCGTTGTGAAGACTAGTGACCCAGGAACTGTCCCCAACAAGGGTGGATGAGCAGGTGGGGGTGTCAGTCTTGCCCCACAACCAGAACAAGGGGGAATCTTCAAGATCACCCCTGTGTGAGCATGCCAGACGGTGGGACACCATCCCCCAGGGAGTGGCCCCCAGGGAGGTGAACACACAGGGGCTCCCCTGGTACAGCAGGAGGAGTGCCCTGTGGAAGCAGGAAGAGGGGCCGAGGTCGCCGCAGCCACTGGTGCCCACGCAGGGGGCTGAGCCCTTCCCCATGCACCCACTGAGGCTGTAGGCGAGATGTTACTGTGTCAGTGTCGCCCTCCTGATGATGGCGACACTAAGTCAGGAAGTGTGTGCTCTGAAGGCCTCATGTCTGTAACCAGGTCCAGACAGAAAGGATGGGAAACAATTAAATAGTGGTTGAGGCAAACACGATACACAGTGCACCTCTCTGAGGCCTGTAGAGGGATTAGGGGCAACTTTCCCCAAACTCTGAAACCATGTCAGAAGGAGAAATTAGAAGTACAAAAAAAAATTATTGTCATTTTAAGTCTTGAAAAGCACAAAATGTGATGAAATAGACACACATGGGGACTTCTCTGGTGGTCCAGTGGCTAAGACTCTCGGCTCACAAAGCAGGGGCCCCGGGTTCAATCCCTAGTTGGGGAACTAGATCCCATGTGCCACAAGTAAGAGTTCAGTGTGGAAACTGAAGACCCTGTATGCTGCAACTAAGACCAGGCACAGTCAGATTAAACACACACACACGCATGTGGCAAAGGAAGGGCATGCCTCGGTGGTGACCCTGAGCCTTCCCACCTCTGCAGCACGACTGGCTGGGGATCAGACTGGAGCCCCTGGGACCAGGGTGGGAGGGGCAGGGGTAGACTGCTGTCTGCAATGTCTGTCTTCCTTGGAACAGAATCAGGCCAGTGAGTCCATCCTGTGAGGACTCATGAGGGATAGAGGGTGGAGGGTTCTGCAATCAAAGTGTAGAATTAATAAGCAGTAAAGGCAGTGACGATAATGAGCAGGGGTTCTCCTCTGGAGCCTGAGACTGTTTTGGAAGGAACAGAGGTGCTGGTTTCAGAAGACTGTGACTGTGGTAAACACCACTGAATGTTCGCTTCAAAATGTGTACTTTTACGTTATGTGAATTCACTTCTATTTAGAAGGAGAAGTGGGGAAGAGGAAGGAGGGGTTGGCGGGAGAGGAAGGGCAGGAGGCAGAAGCGGGAGGGGAGTGCAACAGAAACCACCAGAGGTTTGCCATCCGGGACCTGCCATCTCGCATTTTGGAAGACTGGGGCATTGAAATTTATATTGCAACAGAAAGTGACTTGAGTTGACCCGTGGAAATTCCCTCCATCCTGGAGACTCTCTGAAGGACCTCTCAAGTTCTCACTGACGGGAAATCCTGGACTTCTGACCCACCAGTGCCCATGGCAAAGCCCCCTCCCCCACCGGGACCCCTCCCGGCTTACCTGGGACAGCACCCTCCAGCACCCGGCCAGTGAACACTTCTTGCCTGAAGACAGGCCGGTTGTCGTTCTGGTCCACAACCACGATCTCCAGGTCCGTGGGCTCCTCCAGGGTGGACCCCCCCAGGTCCAGAGCAAAGGCCCTGAGCTAGTGAAGCAGACAGCAAGGGCTGGCACTGTGGCCCCCAATTTCCAGTAGGCCCACGAGGGCGACAGGGACAGTGAGAGCCGATTTTGCTTCCTGCAGCAAACAGGTGAGAAGCGGCCCGCGGCCCAGCAATGCGGGGCAGGCGGGATTTCCCCACCAGGGGGCGCCTGCGTCCTCCCAGCAGGCCGGCCGGCCACCAAGCCTGCCACACTTATGTTAAGTGTGGCTGGAACGCTTCCTAAGTGCTCCTGGTCTCGGGGCCCTTTTTCTGTAAATGGTTTTGGCTGCTTTTGAAGTTTCCTCTCCACACGTGAAATTTTAAATTAAGCCACCTCCTGTCCCTTTGGAGGATGGACTTGATACAACTTCCAGGGAAATGCGCTCTCTGACTCAGCGCAAGGGAACCAGCCTCGCAAAGTCTGGCGACGACTCAGGGCACATGAAAACAAAGTCTGAAGCTCCCTCCCTAGGCCAGGGTGGGGGGCTGAGCTTCTGTTTACAGGAGGCTCGGGTGAGTTCCAGGTTCCCCTCTTCCACGCCTGGCTCACCCAGTCCTGACTCCCTTCCCCGCGCCCTTCCTCTCAGGCTCCACAATCCCAACACCTCCAAGGGGCAGGTCCCATGCCACCCACCCGACCCTGACGGTCACTATGGGGCATCTGCGTTGTGGGTGGCCAATTCCGTGGGATTCCCCAACGGCGTCCCGTCCCTGCCACACATAGCAGGCTGGGGGGAGAACCCTCCACACCTGGGAAAGCTGACGCCCACCCTGCTGCCGGCTGCCCAGTCCTCCCGGGCAGGACGCAGCCTGCTCACACGCATCTGTCCAATCGGCGAGCGACCCTGAACACCTGCCCGCGCCCCCCAACTAAGGACGCTAGTCTTGCAGGTGGAGGTGTGGGCGGGGCCCCGGCGGGAATGGGCGGGGCCCCGGCGGGAATGGGCGGGGCGGGGCGGGGCGGGGCCCACCCTGAAGCGGTCGGTCTTCTCCCGGTCCAGCATCGCGTTCAGGGACACTTTCCCCGTGAACTTGTCTATGGAGAAGACGCCTCGCGGCTCCTCGTCCACACCGGGCCCCTGGATACTGTAGATGACGCTACCCAGCTGCTGCTTGTCCGACTTGATCTGCGGGCCAGGAAACGGGCTGGGGAGGTGCCCCCACGGGAGGGGGTCTCTCCCCTAGTTCTCTGCCCCTCCCCCAGCTGGGACGAAGTCGCTCGGCCTGTGGCCCCAGGGTTTTCCCTTCCTAAAGCATATGCCCTCAGCGCCCCCCTCCACTTGGCCCCTCACCTGCACCAGGGGGAAAGGGAGGCGCTTGTGGTTCTCGGACACGCTGATGGGAGGGATGACCCAGGCTCTCCGAACGCGACCTAGCGTGGGTGCCCGGCGCCAGGGGTACAGGGTGCGGGGCCGCCTCAGCCTGGGGACCCCCGCTGAGGGGCACAAGCTCTGCAAAGAAGGAGAACGGCGGTCACCAGCACAGCAGTGCCCAGTGCTCCCTCGCCAGGGCTGGACATCCCGACCCTGGACTTCAGGTCCTCCCTCGTGTGTCCAGGGGAGGCTATGGCGCCAGGACTTGGGTGGCATGGGGAACTCAGGAGGACAGAAGGTGGCCTGGCTCCCAGGATCCTGGGGAGGCAGCGCGTGGGGGAGGTGGGTTGTCCAGAAAAGACAGCTGGGCCAAGCTGGGTACCCCTCCCACACCTCCCCCTACTTTGTGGGTAAATAGTGCAGATAACGGGGTGGAGGGGCAGGAAGAGATCAGCCTCCCCCCACAAGGCTGATCTGCCAGAGGTGACTGTGGTTGTCCTGGCCGGGGACAGTGGGGGTGACACACGGCCATCCCAGGCCTCACCACGGTTTGAGTTCTTGAGGGTTAATCGAGATTGACCAGGCCAACGCTTCTGTCCTAAGAGGAGGGGTCGAGGGCATCCGTCCCACACCCAGGGTAGCTGTGCACACCACAGGCCTCCTCTGCCAGACTGGGGAGGGTGCAGGGTCCCCCCTGCACAGGCCTCTTCCTCCAGGAATCAGGCCAGGGGAGGCAGGACAGCGTGTGGGGCTGCTGTGTAAGGCTACCATACTCCCCCAAGTCTACCCAACAGGCAGGAGTGGGCACATCACCACCTCCCAGGCCCTGCCTGGTTGCCACCTGCTGAGCTCTGTACTCAGAACTGAACCACTAAGGAGCCTGGTGGGAGACAGAGCACCCGCCAAAATGCTCCCAGACCCACCGTGAGCTCACTCCTCTGCCACACTCAGACAAGGAAGCTGAGGCCCAGAGAAGGAGGCCAGTTGGGGGTTGAGGTAGAGCTGACAGCAGCCCCAGCTAACGCCCAGAGCTTCCTGAGGCCTGGTTGAAGCATGCGGTTTCTGTGTCCGCTCTTTGATCAGGCAGTGGCTGGTCTGAGCCTGGGCTCAGGCACTGTGGCCGGCTGAGCATAGAGATATTAGGGGTCCTCCACACTCCCCGAGTGGTGAGTGGGGCTGAGGCTGGTGCAGTCTTGGGGGACACGGAGCCTGGCTGGACTTGGATGAGGGCTGTCAGGGCCTGAGATGGGGTGGGATGGGGGCACTGCTGGGAACCAGCTTGGCGTGGCTATAGAAGAATGTGAGCAATGTGCCATTGTTACGAGCCCCCCAACTGGGCTGGTGGCTTCAGGAAAGGAGGGTGAGGTGACTGGTGAGTGCGGGGTCTCGGGGTGGGGGCTGAGAGGGAGGAGAAGCCCCTCAGCCAGGAGGCTGCTGTTCTGGGCAACCTCTGGCCCGTGCCCTGCTCCCAGCACAGCCTCCCTGTTCTGCCCAGCTGGGTCCTCACACACTTTGCTTACAGAACCACAGCGACACCCGGACTAAGGCCAGCCTCCCCAGGGGCCCCAGGCCACCTCCACACTTCTGAGTGCCCATCCTGCCCTCTCACCTGAAGTGCCAGGAGCCTGCGGTCCAGAAAGTAGCAAACTCGGTTAGGGGAGAGGACCAGGCGTTTCACCAGGCCCCCAAGCTCCCCGCGGCCTGACAGATGGCTGCGAAGCTTCCAAGCTCCCCGGCTGCTGGCCTCTCACCAAGCACAAGCCAGTGTGGCACTCCTGCCAGGCGAGGACCTGCTGGCCTTTGTCACAGGCTCGGGGGACGGTGTCTGTTCCCAGGGCATCTCAAGGCAGCAACTCCTTTGCCCCCCCACCCCATCCTGCCTGCCCCTCTTGATGGCCCTCAGGGAGCAGCAGAGCTGGGAGCCCCAGGACCACCAATGCTGGAACCTCTGTCAAGAGCAGTGTTTCTGAGCTGCCCAGTGACACAGAGGCCCTGCCTTGACCTCAGCGTGGTGGAGGGCTGGGCTGGGCAGGTGTGGGGGACAGTCTGCAGGTACTTCTTGACCTCAGGCTCTTGGAGGGACCCTGAGGGACACACTTTGCCCTGTCCACACCTGCACTGGCCCTTAGCCCCCTGCAGCTCCCCATAGGGCCTCTGGCTGACCCCTGCCCACCCCTGGCCTTGGCGACACCCCGTGATGCCCACCAACTTGGCACAGGGCAAGTGGCCTGGGTGGGCTCTGGGAGTCCTGGCCACCAGACTCTCCCAAGCCCAAGGTGACAAGGTCAGCAGAAGCCATGGAGCCTTGGCAGGGGCCCCTCCCCGAGATGAGAGGCTGCAAGGGGTGGGGGCCTGGGCTGCGCTGCAGCCCATTTCCCACTCTGGGAATGTGTCTCAGTTTGTCCTTTGTTCTCCCAGCATCCCCTTTCCAGAGACACTGGTGGTCAGTGAAGGCCTAGGAGCTGCCTAGGAATCACAAAACATCGGGGCCGGGACGAAGCCACGTGGACAGAACTGTGGACATTGATCGGAAGAAGCTCACCAAAGCCCCCGTGCCACTAAGAAGCAATGGGTGTCAGGGACCCCCTTCCCCCAGTAGGGGTCCAGCAGCTCCCCAAAGCTTACCCTCAGCCCCACCCTTAACCAAGAGCTGAAGACAACACCTGGAACCCCTAGAGATGCCAGGCCCCTGCCCTGCTGTTGGGCCCCAACCCCAAGGCTCCTGAGTAAAAGAGCTCCCACCGCATTTAGAGTTCATGGAGCCCAGCCGTGTGGTGAGCACCCCACAAACCAGCAACAAGGGCAGAACGGTCTTGCTCACCCCAGACCAGGCAAGGTCTGGAGTAGGTGACACTGTCCAGCTGCAGGCTACCAAGGGCCAGGCCCCGAGGCCGAAACTTCCTTGTGGGGCCTTTCTGGCTCAGGACCACTCATCCCCTGGGACCTGTGGGGTGCCTTCTCCACCTGGCCGCCACCATGTGGCTGGGCTACTTCAGCTTGACTTGTCATCAGAACCAACCAGGATGGTAAACATTATGGACAGATTTCACCAGTTCACCCCAGACCTACTGAGTTGGGAATCCAGGCAGGCACGGGGCTGAGAGGTAGGACTGGGAGACTGGGACCGGGCTCCACCCCACCTCTCAGAGGGTCTGCGTGTGGGGTGGCGTTGGGGTCCCTGGTGGATCCATCCCTGCCATCGACTGTACAGAAGTAAAACAGTGCCAGAGCCCCAGAGGGGCAGTCAGCTGCCCTTGACCTCCGCTGGGGTCCATCCTGCCCGGGGACCTGGAGGCAGCCCATAGAGCTCTTTGCTGTCTTCACCAACCCTCGGGTTCAGAACAAAGAATTACGAGGCAGGCTGTCTCCCAGGGGCCTGGGGAAAAGAGTTGGACACTCTTCCGTGCTGGGTAGAGACACTGGTGGCCAGGGCAGCCAGTGGGACAGCAGGGAGAGCCTGCTTCAGCTCCTGGCCCTGTGGCCTCCAGAGGCCCCTGTGAGTGGTGAGCAGGGGACCCCCATGTGTCTTGGCTGACAGAAGGGTGTTTTCAATCTCCCTGCCCGGTGCAATCAGAGGCCGCCGCGGACAGTGGAAGGGGTTCTGGGGCTCTGCTGAGTCACGTGGCCTCTGGGAGGAAACCTCAGCCTTGCTCCCGGGGGCTCTGCAAACTCTGAAGACCCCCTGGCAACAGGAAAGTCCTGGTACAGGGCAGCCCCTATAGCAGACACACGGTCTCCTCCAGAGCAGGCCAGGGGATCAGCCCCACATCAGCGTGACAGTAAGCAGGGCTGCAGGGAGGGAAGCTGAGGTGCCGTCCTAGCACCGTGGGCGGGACAGCAGGGAGCATGGTGCTTGCCCCAGTGGGGGTGGGGGGAACAGCTGTCCTCTGCCTCACCATCCTGTCCCTCCGCTGAGGCCTGCAGCAGCTGGAGGGGGGCTCAAGGGAGAACCACAGGGCCTCTGGGCCAGGCGGACAGCTGGCTCCATTCCTGGCATGCCTGATGACTGCCAGGCCGTCCAGGAACGGGGTGGCCTGGATTCCAGCCGAGGAGGTTGGGGGAAGGGGCTCAGGCCTGGGAAGCTTGCGGGGGAAACCAGACTGGGAACGTTTTGCCCACAGTGTACCTCAGCCTCTCACTGGCCCAGGCAAACCGCACCCACATGACCCAAGGCTCCAGGCCTCCCCCTGGTCCCTAGAATTTGAGGAACCCAGGCTTGGAAGTGATGTTGGAGGGGTGTCCCCACACACAAGTGCAAGGTCACTGGAGCTGGGGGCCCCTTCCAGCAGTGTGTGGGTCAGCTCCAAACTATCTGCTCCCTACCCCCAGGCGGGGCAGGGTCCCGGGGTGGGGTCCCAGTATGGACCCAGTTACTGGGGACACTATGGGCACAGAGGAGGGACTGACAGAGGCCGGCTCTGAAAAGACACATGCGAAGCCCCCTGGCTGAGATTTCAGGGGACACAGGCAGGGGGAAGGTGAGCCTCCGTCAAGCCCACCAAGCTGGCAATGGGTATACAGAGTCTGGTCAACAGCCCCTACCCCAGGGGCCCACCCCAGACAGCCCTGCTCAGGGCCTCTTGGAGGGGAAGGAAGGTGTGTCCAGGAAGTGGCCACAGGACCCCTGTGGCTGGATAGGAAGGGACTAAAGTCTGAAAGCTGAACTGGGTTGGGGAGGGCTGGTCCAGGGGACGCTCCCCTCGTTTGGGTGCTGATCTGAGCTGGGCTGAGTGCAGGAATGTGAGCGGCCAGGCTCGCTGACTGGTCCCCCCCACTCCTCCCCCCCCCCCAGAATCCTTGCAGTCCCAGCTGTCTGGGAGGGGGTGCATTCTAGCCCTGCGGGAGGGGAGAGGAATCTGAGCTCTCCTCCCCTCCCCTGGGACCTGGTCTGAGGATGATACCCTCAGTCTCAAAGGAGTGGGTCCCTGGGAACCAGGGGCTGGAACGCTGTTTCTGGAGTGAGTAGAGCCTTCTGGAGTGTGTGGGGCATCTAGGCCTGGCTTGGGAGGAGCAGAGAGCCCATTGCACCCAATGAGCTCCTAGCAGGGGGTTGAGGGGCGCAGGTCGTGGGCAGCTGGGCTGTGCTGGGCAGAGGGTGAGCATGGCCTCTCTGAGCTAGCTAGACACAGCAGTGGGGAGTGGGGAGCATGGTCTACAGGGGGTGGAGGTGTCAGTGAAAGGGCCCAAAGGCAGGCGTGGAGGTGGCTGGAGCTGTGGGGCTGGAGGCCTGAGGGGCCAGCCACTGGAGGGTCCAGATGACAGGCACTTAGCTGCCAGGGGCTGAAACCCAAGCTGGCACACCGGAACTGTGGGAGGGTCTGTGGGGATGAGAGGGGAAGCCCCGGTGGGTGTGGAAGTGTAACAACAAGCAACGGGTCCTAAGCGTGGCTCATCACCCCTGTGATTATCACCTGTCCAGTCTAAGAGGCCCGAGGCCATCCCCTCTGGCCTCACCAGTGGCACTGGCTCACACACTGCACTCCTGGGCCCAGCCCAGTGCCTGCCCATTAGCTAAGGGGTTTGAGGATGTGGTCGAATCTAAGGGTGCCCATGTGCAGAGTGGGGGCTCTGTGCTTCCCCCCACCTGCTGGCTCCCAGGCTGCAGAGACCTCAGGGTGTGGGGATTGGGGGGCTGGCAGGAAGTGTGGAGGCAGAGGCTATGTGTGCTGGGACCTGTCTCTACTGGGCATGGGGCTCCCCAGGGAGAATGGTTTCTGGAGGGCAGAGATGCCCCATCCAGCTAGGCGGGTCAGCTGCCAACTCATGGGGGGTCGACATGGCCGGAACCTGGCCTCCAGGCTTTCCCAGCCAGGGGTGCTCCTGCTGCCCCCTCTCCCCATGCACCCCATAAGACTGAATACCCCCAGACTCTAGGGCTGAGGCCAGCACCTCCAGCCTGAGGGTGGCCTTCTGGGTCCTCTCTCCTGGCAGTCCCTGAACTTGGCTCCCCGTCCTGTCCACTGGGGGCGGTTACACTACTCTCCCCCAGGGGCACAGAGCCCTGGACTGAGCTGCCCCACCCAGAGCCTACCCCGGGCCCCTCAGCTCACAGCCGCCCACGGGAGCCCAGAGCCAGCGGTCCCGGAGGCCGGAGGCCGGAGGCCGGGCTGCCCCACTCTGAGACGCGGCGCTTAGCACAGGGGCCAGGGACCCCCGCGCGGCGCCCGGCCTTACCTGGGCCAGCAGCCCGAGGGCGAGGAGGAGCGCGGCGTCCATGGGCCGGTAGCAGGCGGCGGGCAGTGTCGGGCAGCGGGAGCGGCGCCTTCTGCTGGGACAGGACCCGGCTGAGTGACAGCACAAGTGTACTGGCGAGGGAGTGACAGCACGTGTGCGGGGGCGGGGCGGGGCGGGGCCTGCGGCTGAGTGACAGCACGTGTCCAGGGCGGAGCCGAAAGCTGGGCTCCGGGTCAGGCGGTGGAGAGGATGCCTGTCAGAAAGGCTGCGAACATTCTCCCTCACACTGAGCACCTTCGTGCTCCTGCCTCAGGGCCTTTGCACTGGCCATGTCTTTACCAAGACTGCCGTCAGGCTCCAGTCCCAAGGCAAGGCGCTTGGCGCCTTGAGGGCCCGATCACTTTTGCCGTGTTCATTTAGTGTTCCTGCTGTGGGTGGAGCTCCTCAGGGCGGGTTGACCCTTGCTGCCCCCTAGGGATAGCATACAGGAAAGAGAGCCCAGCCCTGCCTGCTGCCTCCTTTCCTTCCTCGTCGGTTGGAAACGGCTCGGTGGAAGGGGCAGGCTGTCTCTCCCCTCCCAGCCCCTACCTCCTGGTGTGTCGCTCAGAACCAGGGAGGGCAGGGGGTAGGGGAGGTAGGGGGTGCCCTGCGGACCTCGAGCAGGGGAGTGAGGAGTGTCCTGTGTGGGAGCTGGTCTCCGCGGCAGAAGCAGGCATGGGGCCTCTGCCCTCCTCTCTAGATTGAGCAGGTGCAGCACCATCTGTGCCTGTAGCCTGCTTGGAAGGAGGCCAGGCTGCCGGGGTGGGGCGGGGGCTCCGGCAGTGACTGTATCCCTGGCACTCAGGGCTCCAAGGTGGGGGTGGAGGGCGGGAGTCCCTTCCATCTGCAGGCTCCGAGGCCCTGATGGTGAACAGTTCCTGGAGGCCACCATCCTGCCTCAGGGTCAGGGACCCCAAACCCGGATGGAGGAGAAGCCCTCTGAATGTTTTTGAGTTTCTGCCCCCATAGGTGAGGTAGAAGGGGTTAAGGGGGGCGCTGAGTGCCCAAATCCCCTGATTACCCTCAGGCACCCTCTCCTCTCACTAGTCCATCCCTGCTCTGCGCCATCTGTCTCCTCAACAACCTCTGGGGATGGGGGCTCCAGGGGGAGGATGAGCTGGACCTGGTCCGGGGTTGGGGGGAGGCCCAAGAGATGCAGAAGCCTGGGGCCCAGTCCAACTTTGGCCCTTGCACAGGAAGTTCTCTCCACTGACCGCTTGTATCTGAGCCTCGAGGGCCTATCCACCACTGGTCCACCCCAGGGTGCCAGGGCTAGTTGGCCTTTTTCCCAGTGGACTCAAGGCTACTGACCCTCTGGGCATCCCCTCTCCTTCTCAACTCTGCAGCCCCCAGGCTGCCAACCCCAGGGTTTAACCCTTCACCACCAGCAGACCCTCTCTGGGGTCCTTTGTCAATGCCGGGGGGGGGGGCCTGAGGCGTGGGTGTCCTCACCCAGCCCCAAAGGGTCTGGACCCCCTTCCCCGGGTGGTCTCCCCTGATTCTGGTGGGGCCTGGGCACCTGTGAACTGGGAGGAGGGCAGAGGCTCCACTAGGGGGAGCCTTGGGGGAGGGGGTGTGGGAGGTGGGGGGGTCAAACCTTGGGAGGTTCATCCACCTGTTTAGGGATTTGCAGCTTTCTCTTGATAAAAGAGAGGCAATGAGGCTTTCAGCAGGGAAGTGAAGCTCCTATAACTTTAAAAAATTATGTAGTTATATCAATAATAATGTAATGATAGTGCAACAAGGATTATTATTACGTGTAAAAGAATAAAACAGTGAGGTTATAGAGTTGTTTCAGCTGTTAAGTTTACAGTAACTTTCTGGCAATGTACTCGGGTGTGTAACTGGGCCACACGGCTGGTGTTCAGTGGGCATTTGTTTGCTGGGCTCCCTGGGATAACTTCATGCCCCCACCCTTGGCCCAGTCTGCCCAGGGCTCCATGGTGCACATGCCCATCCTGCAGGAGAGGATCAACTAGGGTCGTGTGGCAAGGGGACAGATGGCCAGGTGACTAGCTCCTGGGGCTGCACAGAGCGGTGCCCACCCACCCACTCAGGGTTCAGTCTCTGTGTCCAGAATGGGGACACATGAGGGGAGGGAGAATGCCTGGGGGTTCAGGAGAATTGGACAGAAAGGAGGCAACCTGGACACCAGGCACTGACCTGGGTGAGGACAGGTTCCTTGTGGACATGAACGGAGTGCCTGTGGTCATCCAGGTGGAGGTGCCCAGGGGCAGCTGTTGGTAACAACCATCAAGGGCAGTGTTGCTCCGGGGGGGCCAGGCGCTGATCTCACCCCACAGTGGCTGGCCCCTCTGGGGCCCCATTTTACCAGGCAACGACCCAGAGGCCAAGGTGACACAGCCAATCCTGGGGGTCTGGGAAGGAGCCCAGGCAACAGGCTGCAAGGTCCTCGCCCCTTTCAAGTTCAAGCCTGGTCTGGAGGCTGGGTGGAGGCAGACACTCCCTCCGCTCTTCCTCCCTCCCTGTCTCCCCACCCCAACCCTCCCACTGTGCAGTTTCCCATGCCAGGCCCCTTCCAGGCTCTGGGGCATCAGCTGTCACAGGCTGCCCTCCCTAGGAAGTTAGGCACCAACAGATCCCAATGTGGTGAGGCAGCAAGAGTGTTGCGGGAGGCGGGGGGCGGTCTTCAGTGGAGCCAGGCAAACAGTGGGGCAGATCTGGGAGGGTCCTGAACTGCTGCCATGGCCAGGATACAGCAGTGGGGCCCTGCAGAGGGCTTCCTGTCCCTTAAATGGGGCCCAGGGTCAGAGATGACAGCGGGGTGGGCTGGAGCGTGGGGAACGCAGGGTGTCACTACCCCGTCCAGACTGTGCGCGCCCCCTGGCGGCCACACCACAGCCAGGCATGGCCTCCCAGGACCACACAGGTATGAGTGTCCGCAGGCATGTTTGCGGGGGCCTTGCCTATTCTGGAGCCTAGTCACCGTTCCCAAACACACACTGAATGGTCATTCTCAAACTGTTTCTAAAGTCTTGGGTCCATAGAAGACTTTGGACAAACAAATGGACAGAGACAGAAGACAGAGCAGGAGCTGGGGGTACTGGCAGCTCCCACTGGCCCTACAGCCCTGAGAAAATGGGAGCCGGGCTAGAGGCCCTGGGGCGGCAGGCTCTGTCCCAGCCATCTCCAGGGCTGTCTCTGAGTTTCAAATTACCCCCGCCCCAACCCCCCACCCCCCAGCTTCTGGGACCAGGGTCCTTCCTGCCCAGCAGCCCTGACACAAGGGATGAAGGGTCCCAGCAGGTACTAGAGCAGGAGGAGAGCAGGGATCCCTCCTCTATCTATCCCTGCTATGCCCAGAAACACCAGCAGAGGGCAGTGTGGCTCCAGGTAAGGTGGAGGCGGTTGTCTGGTCCTCCCTGAAGGGGCCGGCCTTGAGTCTGGGGGGCAAGGCCTCTGCCAAGTGGCATCTTCAATGACCGAGCCAGGCTGCCCCGCCAGAATCCCAAGCTCCTGAGGCCAGCCTGAGCCTCAGGCCACAGCAAGGACCTGCAAGGTCCAGGGCAGCAGGCCTGGCCACACTGACGCAGTGCAGGACAGGCCAGAGAACAGAGGTCTCTGGGCTCAAATGGTCAAGCTTGAAAGCAATTGATAAACATAACTGGCACCCCCAGAGGGTGGCTCTCATGGAAAAACCCACTCCAGTAAAAACCTTGACCAAGTGGGCAGGGCCAGGGCACCCCTGCACCCTCAGACTCCAGGGCAGGAGTGCACTCCTCTGTCCTGCTCACTCAGAGGCCTCAGTGAGCCTGTGTCCTGCATGCACGTCATGTCACAGCCCTCACAAGCCACGTCCTGTGCATGTCATGTGCACCTGGGGCCAGCCTGGGCTGGAGAGGGTCCTCGTCTGGAAGAAACCGGGGGGATGTTGTTGTTTACTCCCTAGTTCAGTTCAGTTCAGTTGCTCAGTCGTGTCCGACTCTTTGCGACCCCATGAATCGCAGCACACCAGGCCTCCCTGTCCATCACCAACTCCCAGAGTTCACTCAGACTCACGTCCATAGAGTCAGTGATGCCATCCAGCCATCTCATCCTCTGTTGTCCCCTTCTCCTCCTGCCCCCAATCCCTACCAGCATCAGAGTCTTTTCCAATGAGTCAACTCTTCGCATGAGGTGGCCAAATTACTGGAGTTTCAGCTTTATCATCATTCCTTCCAAAGAAATCCCAGGGCTGATCAGAATGGACTGGTTGGATCTCCTTGCAGTCCAAGGGACTCTCGAGTCTTCTCCAACACCACAGAACAAAAGCATCAATTCTTTGGCGCTCAGCCTTCTTCACAGTCCAACTCTCACATCCATACATGACTACTGGAAAAACCATAGCCTTGACTAGACGGACCTTAGTCGGCAAAGTAATGTCTCTGCTTTTCAATATGCTATCTAGGTTGGTCATAAATTTTCTTCCAAGGAGTAAGTGTCTTTTAATTTCATGGCTACTGTCACCATCTGCAGTGATTTGGGAGCCCCCCAAAATAAAGTCTGACACTGTTTCCACTGTTTCCCCATCTATTTCCTATGAAGTGATGGGACCAGATGCCATGATCTTCGTTTTCTGAATGTTGAGCCTTAAGCCAACTTTTTCACTCTCCTCTTTCACTTTCATCAAGAGGCTTTTTAGTTCCTCTTCACTTTCTGCCATAAGGGTGGTGTCATCTGCATATCTGAGGTGATTGATATTTCTCCCGGAAATCTTGATTCCAGCTTGTGTTTCTTCCAGTCCAGCGTTTCTCATGATGTACCCTGCATAGAAGTTAAATAAGCAGGGTGACAATATACAGCCTTGACGTATTCCTTTTCCTATTTGGAACCAGTCTGTTGTTCCATGTCCAGTTCTAACTGTTGTTTCCTGACCTGCATACAGATTTCTCAAGAGGCAGGCAGGTGGTCTGGTATTCCCATCTCTCTCAGAATTTTCCACAGTTTATTGTGATCCACACAGGTAAAGGCTTTGGCATAGTCAATGAAGCAGAAATAGATGTTTTTCTGGAACTCTCTTGCTTTTTTCATGAACCAGCGGATGTTGGCAATTTGATCTCTGGTTCCTCTGCCTTTTCTAAAATCAGCTTGAACATCAGGAAGTTCATGGTTCATGTATTGCTGAAGCCTGGCTTGGAGAATTTTGAGCATTACTTTACTAGCATGTGAGATGAGTGCAATTGTGTGGTAGTTTGAGCATTCTTTGGCATTGCCTTTCTTTGGGATTGGAATGAAAACTGACCTTTTCCAGTCCTGTGGCCACTGCTAAGTTTTCCAAATTTAAGTCCTGTCCAAATCTGTGGGGTCCCATGGACTGCAGCATGCCAGGCTTCCCTGTCCTCCACTATCTCCCGGAGTTTGCTCAGATTCATGTCCATTGAGTTGGTGATGCCATCTAACCATCTCATCCTCTGTCGCCCCCTTCTTTTGCATTCAATCCTTCCTAGCATCAGGGTCATTTCCAATGAGCATCAGGTGACCAAAGTATTGGAGCTTCAGCATTAGTCCTTACAATGAATATTCAGGGTTGATTTCCTTTAGGATTGACTGGTTTTCTCTCCTTGCAGTCCAGGGACTCTCAAGAGTCTTCTCCAGCACCACCCTTTGACAGCATCAGTTCTTCAGTGCTCAGCCTTCTTTGCAGTCCACTGTCACATCCATACATGATTACTGGTAAAACCATATGGGAAAACCATTGACTATATGGACATTTGTTGGCCAAGTGATGTCTCTGCTTTTTAATATGTGGTCTAGGTTTGTCACAGTTTTTCTTCCAACGAGCAAGCACTTTTTGATTTCGTGGCTGCAGTCACTGTCCCCAGTGATTTTGGAGCCCAAGAAAAGAAAATCTGTCACTGCATCCACTTTCCCCCTTCTATTTGCCACAAAATAACAGGATCAGACGCCATGACCTTAGTTTTTTGAATGTTGGGTTTTAAGCCAGCTTTTTCACTTTCTTTTTGTGCTCCTGGTGGAGCATGAAGAAAACGTCAGGAGAAACCCGTGGTGCTGCCTGGGGCTCTTGGTTCCAATGTGGAGCTCCTGGGGCCATAGCAGAAGCGTCTCTTCTTGCACCCTCATCAAGAGGCTCTTTAGTTCCTCTTCGATTTCTGCCACAAGAGTGGTATCATCTACAAATCTGAGGTTGTTGGTATTTCTCCTGGCAATCTTGATTCTAGGTTGTGACTCATCCAGCCCAGCATTTTGCAGGATGTATTCTGCACATAAGTTAAATAAGCAGGGTGACAATATATAGTCTTGTCATACCCCTTTCCCAATTTTGAACTAGTCTATTGTTCCATGTCTGGTTCTAACTGTTGTTTCTTGACCTGCATACAGGTTTTGCAGGAGGCAGGTAAGGCGGTCTGGTATTCCCATCTCTTTAAGAATTTCCTACAGTTTGTTGTGATCCACACAAAGATTTTTGTGTAGTCAATGAAGCAGATGTTTTTCTGGAATACCCTCGCTTTCTCTATGATCCAGTGATGGGCTCTGGCAAATGAGGCCGCTCAGTGGCTGGTCCTTCTGGCCTTGGGAGAGGGGAGGGGAGGTCAGGGCCTGTTCCCGGGTGCCACGGGCACCACAGGCTCCCTGGGCTGTAGGGTACCAGTCCTTTCATCTGCCTCTCGGCTCTTCCCAGGCGTTCCAGAGATGCCGCCAGTGCAGCTGCTCCTTGGTACCTCCCCAGTCAGAGCTGGTGAGGGCCAGGAGGAATGGAGGGGTGCTGGCATGGGAGGGGGACATGCGGTGCACCGGGAGGGACCTCCAGAAGGAACGTGGGGTTCCCGTCTGCCCAGGCAGACTCTCTCCCCCCATCCCCAGCCTGCCCAACTGGGCACCAGCGACACTTTTTCTCAATCAATACAGAGAGGACTAGTGACAAACTTGGGAGCAAAGGATCCCAAACTGCCACATAAACCACATTAACTGCCATTCAGATTAAATCAGCCACTGTAAGAGGACTCCGCCCTGCCCAAACTGAAGGCAGGGAAGCACACCGCCCTGCCCACTCCCCAAGGGCGGGAGCTCATGTCCCCCCCACTCAGCAGGCGCGGCACCCCCGGGGGCGGGTCTGGGGCCCTTCTCGTCCCTCTCCTGGGACCCGCCTGAGGAGGAAGATGCAGGCTGGGTGGACTTGGGGACCTTAGCCCTTCCTGTCGGCCTTTCTCCACCAGACACAGGAGCCTGGCAGTTTGTCCAGGGACAGACCTGCACTGGTTGGAGCTGCAGGTCCGGGCCCTACAGAGCAGCGCCCAGCTAGCAGCCTTCTAGCCTCTAATGGAGAAGAGTCGTACATTCCGGCCACTCTCCTTGGTCCTGAAGTCCTGCTCGCTCCTGAAAGCTGGGAGCCTGTGCGCAGCTGGCAGGTATCCCAGCCCCACCTCCGCCCCTTTCCCCACACGTTCTGGGGACCGGAACTTCCCAGACTGTCGTGCCCTGTGGCTCCCCTCTTGCCAGTCCTCTGGACGTGCCCCCACCCAGGCCCTCAGGGCTCCATCCTAGGCGTGAGTGAGGCAGACACTTACTGGTGTCCAGGACAAGGAAAACCTTTTTGGCACCAGAGGAGCAGACAGCCCGTCCGTCATTCAAGTGAGGAAAAGTAGAGACTTGTATACACCCTCAGCCATGTTATTGAAACAACTGCAGAGAGTTTCGGGTTAAAATGAAATCCCATTGAGCCAAGAGTGGATAAAATTTCAGTAAATTTAATGACTATGGAAAAGTATCGTAATTTAAAATTTTTTATTTACTTTTGTCTGCGCTGGTCTTCGCTGCTGCATTGACTTTTCTCTAGTCACAGGGGGCGGGGCTACTCTCCAGCTGTGGTGTGCAGACTTTTCATTGCTGTGGCTTCTCAAGGTGTGCAGCCTCAGTAGTTGCAGCTCTCAGGATCCAGAGCTCAAGCTCAGTAGTTGTGGCACACAGGCTTAGTTGCCTCTAGGCCTGTGCGATCTTCTCAGTCCAGTGATCCAGGGTTCAAATCCATGCCCCTGCATTGGCAGGTGGACTCTTCACCACTGGACAACCAGGGAAGCCCTGAAGCCTATTAATTTCTGTATCAAAAACAAAACTGAACTGTTATAGAAACCTATTGAGATGGCAGTGGGGCAGGTACTGGCAGACATCATCCTGGCCACGGGGAAGCCCTGTGCTGCATAACTGTGAAGAACTCAGACTTTATCAGTTCACTTGCTCAGTTGTGTCTGACTGCAACCCCATGGATTGCAGCACGCCAGGCTTCCCTGTCCATCACCAACTCTCCAAACTTGTTCAAACTCATGTCCATAGAGTTGGTGACACCATCCAACCATCTCCCCTCTGTCATCCCCTTCTCCTCCTGCCTTCAATCTTTCCCAGCATCAGGGTCTTTTCAGATGAGTCAGTTCTTCGCATCATATGGCCAAAGTATTGGAGCTTTAGTTTCAGCATCAGTCCTTCCAATGAATATTCAGGACTGATTTCCTTTAGGATGGACTGGTTGGATCTCCTTGCTGTCCAAGGGACTCTCAGTAGTCTTCTCCAACACCACAGTTCAAAAGCATCAATTCTTTGGTGCTCAGCTTTCTTTATAGTCCAACTCTCTCATCCGTACATGACTACTGGAAAAACCATAGCTTTGACTATCAGACCTTTGTTGGCAAAGTAATGTCTCTGCTTTTTAATATTAGCAAGTATTTAAACATCTTGCTGCTAAGTTGCTTCAGTTGTGACTGACTCTGTGTGACCCCATAGACGGCAGCCCACCAGGCTCTGCCATCCCTGGGATTCTCCAGGCAAGAACACTGGAGTGGGTTGCCATTTCCTTCTCCAATGCATAAAAGTGAAAAGTGAAAGTGAAGTTGCTCAGTCGTGTCCGACTCTTAGCGACCCCATGGACTGCAGCCCACCAGGCTCCTCTGTCCATGGGATTTTCCAGGCAAGAGTACTAGAGTGGGGTGCCATTGCCTTCTCCGATTTAAATGTCTTAAGGGTACTCAAAAAACAGAACTTTAGTTTATAATTTCCAAACAAACAAAGAGAAAAGTAGAGAAGTTTATTACTACAGTGAAAGAGAAGGCAAAACAGCAACCCCACATCCCTAAGGTGGTGGCAGAGAACACAACTAGGGATTGTGGAGATAAATCCAAAGACATCAACAGTAACAATAAATGCACTGCACTTGTTCACTAAAGAAGACACTGGAGTAAAAACATCAGACCTAGATGCGCTGCTCACAAGACAGTACAGCTACATGGGGGCGGGGTGCGAAGGAGCCAGGGATAGAACAAACACCAACCCCGGAAGCTGGACAGCAGTACTGAACTCAGACAGTTTTTGTGACTTAACAGGGAAACTCAAACAGAGATAAAGAGAGACTCCATATGTAATTTGAAATGTGGTGTTGAAGAAGACTCTTATGAGTCCCTTGGACTGTGGAGATCAAACCAGTCAATCCTAAAGGAAATTAGTCCTGAATATTCATTGAAAGGACTGATGCTGAAACTGAAGCTCCAATACTTTGGCCACCTGATGCAAAAAACTGACTCGTTGGAAAAGACCCTGATGCTGGGAAAGATTGAAGGCAGGAAGAAAAGGGGACGACAGAGGGTGAGATGGTTGGATGGCATCACCGACTTGACGGACATGAGTTTGAGCAAGCTCCGGGAGTAGGCGCCTGGCGTGCTGCAGTCCATGGGGTCGCAGAGTCAGTCACATGACTGAGCGACTGAATTGAATGATATGTAATAATGGGGTATGACCAGGGGCTAAGCACCTATTGCTGAAACAAGTCAGAAGAGCAGCCTCCTGAAGGGACAGACATTGCTGCTGTTAAGGGGGCACAGGAGGTACCAGGAACGCCAAAGCACTGGAGCCCCGTGGCCCACATTCTCGGGGTCACTGCAGAGACCAGTGGGGAAACAGTGGACACAGGATGTGCTTTCATCACTCATGGGCTAAGAGAGTAAATCAAAGCAGCAGACTTCCCTGGTGGTCCAGTGATTAAAAATCGGCTCGATCCCTGGTTAAAGGAGGATTCCACGGGCTGTAGCCCCAACTACTGAGTCTGTGCTTTCAAGCCCGTGCGTTACAATGAGAGAAGCTGCCGCCACGAGAAGCCCACGCACCACAACTAGAGAGTTGCCCTGGCTCGCCGAAAGTAAAGAAAGCCTGCACGCAGCAATGAAGACCCGGTGCAGCCAAAAACAAAGCCAATTTTAAAAAATTAAGGAAAAAAAATCAAAGCAGAAGTGACCCAGAGTTTGGAGCTGGGTGGGGAGGGAGGCGCCCAGGTAGGGGCTAGGAGAACGGCCAGGTGAAGACAGTGAGGGCAGGTCCAGTCAGCCACCAGGAAAAGAGACGCTAAAGAAACAGAAGAAACCGGGAGGAGGGTGAGCCAACAAAAAGGAGAGCCAACCAGACGCACCAGCAAGACTGGAGAGGGACTTCGTGCCAGTAGGTCTGAAACCTGGATGAAGTAAACGGCTTTATAGCAGGTTCAGGTCATTAAATGGAAGTAACATCTCTGAAACCCGTAACCCCTGAAGAGCCCAAATCCATCACCAAAGACAGCCCAGGCCGACCGAGGAGACCACTGGCCCTGGGGGTCTCGGGCCAGCCTCATCCTCCTTCAGAGCCCTAAGTGAGACCCCTGGCCAGTGCGTGGGGACCCCATCTCCAGGTGTCTGCGGCAGGTTTGGCATGGTGAAGGCAGCTCTCTCCCCCTATAACCTTACAAGAACCTAATTATAGGGGTGACATCACTAGGCAGCCGAAACTGACTCCTGATTCACACTCTCCTGAGTGGACACCATGCCTTGTCTAACCTGCCGATGCTTTTCCTGGACAAAAAAGAAGTAAGCACTAAAGAGCAACTGGCTCCTACCCCGCAGTCCCCTCAGCCAGAGTCAGCCAGTGGGATCAGGTGAAGAGCCAGCGACATGAGAACAGCAGGAGCCAGAGGTCCAGTGCCGCCCAAGAGGACTGGCCACCGGCCGGCGCCCAGCCGGGGAGGCCAGCCTGCTGCATAGGCGGTGGCTGTGCATGGCCAGGCCTCTCGCAGGAGGGTGCTGAGGTGGATGTGCCCGGGGCTGGCCTCGGGCAGTCTCGGGCCGCACACTCGGGGTGGGGCAGGGGCCCTGGCCCCACATGCTCCCCATCTGGGCCCCGGTTCGGTCCTCGTTCCCGCTCAGCCTCCCCATGACCCTTGGGCCTCCCGGGGCACCTCTGCCTTTGGCTCGGGAGGGCACGGGGGCCTGGGGCCAGGCAGCAGGGGCCAGTGGGTGTCTGGGAAGGAGACAGACATCCAGACAAAGACCGGAGTGGGCTGAGGGTGTTGCAGAGGAACAGTACAGGGGAAGGAAGGGTCAAGGGTCGGGGTGCAGTAGTGGGGCCATTCGTGGCCAACCTCTGGCGACTGAGCACTCTGGACCCTGAGGATGGTGGGATCCAGGCTGCAGCCACGACTCGGAACAAGTGGCCCCAGAGCCCCAGATACTAGCCCCCAGCCCAACCTGGTCTAGGTGGCCACTCTGGGGCCAAGAGTCAGGCACTCCCTGCCCTCTGGTCGCCTGAGCCACGGCCCTGGCCCTGAAGGCCTAGTGAGCCTCGGCCAGGGCCACAGGTGCTGGACACTCCACAGCCACCCACTCTTGCAGGAAATGCCCTCCCAGGGCCGCCGTCCACCCTGCCCCGCAGTGTGCACACACGTGCAGACCACGCCCTCCCCATGCGAGGGCAGGGGCCACACAGACCCAGGCAGGACTGCCAGACAGGCACTGGCTTCTCTGAGAGGCCTTTAATGAGTTTCCAGGGAGACCAGCTTCCCCGAGACACCTGGACATACAGGGACCTGGGGGTTAGGGGTGCAGAGCACATGGACTGTGGGGTGTGGCTGCAGCCACAATGCCACTGCGGGGTTTACGGTGGTTTCATTCTGGCCGCGTGGGAGGCTGGCTCACTGGTTCCCGGCCTCGGGGGTGTCCTTCTCACGTGGGTAAAGCTGCCGGACGAGGTCTCGCTTGTTGACCTTCCCCATCTGGTTCCGCGGAATCTCCTCCACCAGCAGCAGCTCCGAGGGCACAGCGTACGGGGCCAGGACGCCTCTGCAGAGACAAGGGGCCTGAGTGCAGGGGCCGTGGGGATGGTTGGCACCTCTCTCCAGTGGGAGGTTACTGGAGGGGGGTGGTTGGCACCTTGCACACCCTTGGGTGTCCTGACCATGCATGCACACCGGCCAGCACTGCCCCGCCCACACCAGAGCTGACACCCACAGAGTGGGAGGGGCCCAGTTGATGAGGCATCCTCCTGCGAACAGCCCCGGTCAGCTCTGAACCCCACGCCGAGGCTACAGGCACCACGGCTATCCTGAGCAGAGCTCCCTGTGCCCTGGCCGCACTCGGGCCCCTTTGTAAGAGATCAGCAGAAGCACAGGTGCTGCCTGGGGCAGGGGGGCAACAGAGGCAGGACGCATAGCCTGAACTCCAACCCATAGTCACCAAAACGGGAACATAAGTCGCAGGCATGGAGAGGAGCAGTCTAAAAGCCTGTGAGCTCGCCATTTCTGAGAACAGACCCATTCTCCTCTGGAGAGCATCAGCTCAGCAAGTGGTGTGGGAGGAAGCAGTCTGGGCAAAGTGCTGCCTGAGTGGGAACCCCGCAGAGCTGAGCTGTTTGTTCCAGAGCTTCCCTGCGGGGAAATCCCCACTGTTCAGCCCCGTGGGAGCACCGTCCCTGCTCAATACCTGATCCCGCAGAGCTCCATCTGGGCACAGGATTCCTGAACTAACCCCCCGCCCCCGCCCAGAGGGTGTAAGCCCCACATGGGCTTCTGTGACTGGACAGTGTGATGAGCAGGCCATGTCCAGACCCGGTAATGTGGCGCTGCTGCCCAGCCCCAAGCCACGCGCACCCCTAGTGTCACAGTGCCTGAGCTGGGAGGGGATGGCTGCCAGCTTCCCCCAACTCTGCTAGGAGCACAGCAGTCTGGGGGAAGGGGCAGGATGGACCTTTACTGGGGGCAGACAGACTGTGAGGCAAGAATCTTCAGGAATGAAAAAACAGCAGTGGAAGGGAAAACATTATTCTAAAATAACCTTTAAAAAAGACCCTTATATGGCAACAGACATGACATAGAAACAGCAGCTTCACTGAGTCAGTGTCAAGAAGGACTGGAGTGAGGCCCCTCCCCCATACTCCCCCACCAGGGGTGTAGACAAACCTGGAGCCGGCCCTGCCCTCTGAGAGGAGGACCTTTGCCCTCCCTCCACGGGGTGGGCAGTTGCGGGGTCACTATCCATGGCTGCCTCGTGTGAGGACACAAAGCCCAGGGTCCCAGCTGCCCCAGGCCCACCCTGCGGGGAGCATCTCCCAGGACCCCAAGCTCTCGGCAGGCAGCAGACCCCGTGGAGGGATGCCGGGAGTCTGGGGAGACAAGGGGCAGCTTTAATGCCGGGAGACTTGCTCTCAACACAGGATGGTGAGCTCTGCCTTTTAACAAAGTAACTGTTTAACCAAAGCAGCAAAGCCAACTAGAATCCTGCTCACGCCTTTGTGAAACTATAATGTTCCAGCTGTGATTCTGCAAATCCAGGGGAATCTAATGGTCCAGCTGTGCTGCCCGATAAACAAGGACTCCGACTGCTCCCAAGATCCCGCTGGGAGAGCCACAAGTATCTTCGGTGTCGAGGAGGCAGCAGAAGGGGCGGGTGGGGAGGGAAGAGGGAGGAGCCTCCTACATCTAAGATAAAGAACCTGGGGACAGAACTAACAGCTTCTTTCTGAGCTCAGCCGGCAGCGAGCACCCACAGGCCCCTGCGATGCCCCGAGCTCAGCGGTGCCCCCAGCCTGCTCAGCCTGCCCCAGCGTCCTCTGAGCTGGGCTCTGCGAATGGACCTTCCCTGACGAGGTCCCTCCTACACCCAGGAGAGGACACAGGCGCATACGGGTCCCCCGTCTGCCTCAGAACCTGCCTTGGAAGCTCAGACCTGAGTCAGGGGTCAGGGTCCTACATCTGCTCCTGCCATCACAACTCAGCCTTCTTGGGGTCCTTCACGCCTCACATGTGTCTTTGTTGGGGAGGAAGCAGCTCCTTAAGGACTAGCTTCACACCTTATGTCTATGTATGTGGGGGCAGCTCCTGTAAGGACCACGGTGCCCCCTAGCCATCACTACACAGCTGTCTTGGGGTCCTTCACACCGTGAGTGTCTGTGTGTATGGCAGGGCACGGAGCAGCTCCCATAAGGACCACATAGCTCAGCCCTCACCTGGCCCACTCCTTGAGCTCCCGGTGGGACAGCGAGTGGCCCTCTTGAAGGGTCACCACTGCGGTAACCCGCTGGCCCCATGTCATGTCTGGAACTCCAATCACAGCCACGTCTGTGGAGGAAGCAGAGGGAGGGATCTCAGGACACAAGAGGACGAGCACCGAAGGCTGCGGGAAGGACCCAGAGAAGCCTGAGTGGCCAGAAACGGGAGCACAGGGCACCCTGGGGTGTCAGGACAGCCCGGGACACCACCACTCCTGACCACGGGGTCACGGCCTGCACTGGCCAGCCTGGACCCGAGACAGGGAGGGGGGAGGGGAGCAGAGGACCTGAAGGTGTGCCCCGACACACACAGGAAGCCACATGTGGACCGGTCCCAAGACGGCCCGGGAAGCCGAGGGCAGCTGCGCCAGCTGAAGGGCAGGGCCACAGGGCCGCTCACCGGTGATGCTGGGGTGGGCCAACAGGAGCCGCTCCACCTCCAGGGCGCTGACCTTGTAGCCGCCGCTCTTGATGATATCCACAGAGGTGCGGCCACGGATCCAGTAGCTGCCGTCCTTGAACACTGCTGTGTCACCTGGGGAGAGGCCTGGGTCAGCTGGTTGGGTGTGGCCCTGTGACTCGGGGTGTCTACATCTCTCTGGAACAAGCCGGCCAGTGCCATGTGGACAGCTGGGGGCCTTGTGTGATGCCCACACAGACGCCTCTGTGGCCACATCCCACAAGGACCATCGTGAAATAGCCCACAGCTTCCCAGGACCACAGAGGCAGGAGATACAACCCACGGGGCCTCCCTGGGTTCCAGCCACAGAAGGGCCTGGCATGGGCATCAGGGTAGACCCTTCCCAACAGGGCGTGGGCCACACGTGGTGTCACGTGGGGGATCTGGCAGGAGGAAGGGACCCCCCTGCCACGCTCAGTGTGGGTGCTTCCCACCCCAGCAAGGGCGCGGGACACATGCCCGCTGGGGCATCATGGGCACAGGGGGAGCAGGGCTGAGGGTGAATGTGGTCACACAAGTGTGCATGCATGTGTGAGACTGGGCACATGGGAATGCCTGCCTGTGCCCTGAGAGCCGCACTGAGGCACCACTGTCTGCTCTCACACACTTCACGCGGGTGATTAGCTGGAATAAATCAATATTTCATGATACACTGCCGTCCAACGCAGGAGGCCCATCCATCAGCTCGCTCTCCCGAAGCCCAGCCGTGCGGGGCGCTCCAGCCTATTAAACAAGATGGATGGCTGTGCCCGGCTGGCCGCTGCGGGAGCTGGGCTCCTGAGTTGGGGGCCCTCCTGCCCAACATGAAGCAGGATGAAGGGGAGGCCCTGGGAGCCACCACGGTCCCCGGATGGGTGATGGATGGCGGGGAAAGACACGTGTGACAGGAGTGACAGGCAGGTTGCAGGGACAGGACGCAGGGTGCCCCGTCCCCCGAGGCCCACCAGGGCCCTGGCTATGCGGCTCTGGCTCTGGCCGTGTCCCCTCCACACTGGACAGCTTCTCCATCCCTGAGTATCAACCCCAGCCCAGGGTGGTCCCTCCTGCGGCTTCCATACCTGGCTCCCACTGGCCTCTACCTGCCAGAGACCTGGGATGTAAGGGTCACTGCCCTGCCCTGGGCTCCGCGTCCCACACTTGGTCCTGCCAGGGACACCCCCAATGCCCACACCAAGGCTAAGGTGGCCTCAGGGCTCCTAGCCACAACACCTGCACCCTCCTTGCTCTGATATCAACTAAACCCAGTGCGAGAGCTCCCAACGGCCGCACCCACATCCTCCAGCAGACCCCCAGCCATGCCCCTCGCCCGGGGGCGCTCACACCCACTGCCCACTGCCCACCTGCAGTATCTGCTTCTCTACCTGTCCGCCACTCCGCTCAGACATCACTACCATGGCCTCACCAGCTGCCTGCCACCCCCTCGACCCTGCACACCAGTGGTCCACTTACTGACCTCCTCCAGCCACATGAAGAGCAGTGAGACTAGGGTCTTTGAGCAAAGCCAGCCCCAAGATGGCAGGGCTGGTGGAAGGACACAGGGACGCCAGACTGGGGGAGGTCCCGGGTCTGTGTGCTGAGTGAAGGAGGCCCTGCTACTCCCTGGGGTCACCGTCAGGCAGGAAGTAAGGATACAAGTCATGGAGGTCCTCGATTACCCAGTGGCCTCAAATTGGTCACAACACCCTCATAAGAGGGAAGAAGACAGAGATTTGAGACAGATGGATGCAGAACATGAGGATGGAGGCAGAAGGTGCCGGAGGGTCTGTGCCCCTCGGTGCGGCCCAGCAGGAGGCCAAGGAGAACAGAAGGAAAGTGGACACACGACACCTCCCTTGAGCAGGGCCTCAACACACAGCTCAGATCGCTCCCTCTTGGAATAAAGTCAACAGCAACTGGCTTTTTTAAGGCACCAAAGCTATGCAGAGGGGACGGGAGAGGGCATGCTGGGGAGAAGACAGGCAGCTGGGAGGCAGGGAGAGAGACTCTGCGGGCCATTTACAGCCGGGCTGCAGGTGCCCTGGGGTAGGCGTGGAGGGCGGCTGAGAGCAGGGCTCAGGGGCACTGGCCCTCAGTGCACGGCCGCTGCCTGCGCTCTGGGGACAGAGTGGGTGGACGGCAGCACGGAGCCCAGCCCCAGCCTGCCTCCTGCTCTCAGCCCCCGACCCCCGCTGGACATCGGAGAGAACTCAGCCATCCAGCGCGCTAGTGAGACAAGGACAGTCAGAGCCCTGGAGACAGGGGGCTTGTCGACCAAAGGGCTCCCAGGGCAAAGGGACTCGAGAGAGAGGAAAGGTCACGATGCACCAGGAGCAACATGGCTGCAGCCAGCAGCGCCCCCAGAAGCTCTGGCCTGGCCCGGCCCAGCCAGACGAGTATGCTGGTGGACACAGCTCTCCGGAGCGCACCTGCTGCTGCCCGCTTCAGAGGCTCCTGGGAACATGGTCCAAGTTGAGGAGGATGACACAGGGGTGCAGGGACAGACGTGATCCTGGAGGAAGGAGGAGGTGGGTGGGAGCTGCATGCTGCTGTGGCGGAGGGGGAGCACTGGGGGATCTCTTGTGGGGGCTGGACAGACCAGCACCCCAACTCAGGAAGCCCCGAACAGTGTGTCCATGAGTATCTGGCAGTCCCTGGGCGGCCTCCAGCTGCCAGCGTGGACAAAGCTGGGGTATGAGGGCTCCTCCCCAAATCTGACAGATGGCTGGAGTCTCCCAGCTGCCCGTATGGGACCTTGATGAAAACAAGGACCTTCTGCCCAGAGGCCTAGGCCGGCCTGGGCAGACACGGAGGCCAAAGGGCAGCACAGAGGCCCAGCAGGAGCGAAACCGGATGAGACCCACTGTCCGCACAGGAGCCGTGCCAGGAGAAGCAAAGTGGGGTGTGCCAGAAGAACACAGAGAAGCAGATCACGGCAACCACTGGGGAACAAAGGGTTTCATGCAAGACACAAAGTAAAGCCCACATAAAGGGATGGCCGCCAGGCTGCACCACAGTCCGCCGCACAGGCTGTGCCCCGCGGGGTGGCGGGGCCAGTAGGTCAGCAGCCTGCCCACACCGCACGTCCTGGGGGTCTGGAGGGCCCCGCCGGGGGGCGGGCATGTGCTAGTCATTCACAGTCAGCAGATGTGAAGGGTTCGACATCCTCCAGCTACACGTGCTGTCACACCCTAACAAGAAACCCCCTCTTTTCAATACGCTGCCTGATTCCTGACTGCTGTTGGTCACAGTGGATGCACAGGTCATGGAAAAAATGTGTCAGAGCTCAGTGTGCAGTGGGTGAGCACTGGGCAGGTGAGCACAGGGCAGGAGAGCCTGGCACAGGGTGAGCGCCAGGCAGGGGGCCTTTGTCTCAGACAACTGAGAGCATCTCACCTTCACGTGTGGCGGTGGAGCTCACCCAGGAAATTCTGCCGAGAGAAACAAAGGACTAGAGGGAATCATGCAGAGACAGCAGTTAGTGTCCTGCACATGGTGCGCAAACCCATCTGTGACAGCCGCGCATGCCCGCGGACACGTGTGTGTGGCACATGCCAGCAGGGCTCCCTGAGGCCAGGGTCACTTGGGCTGTGGATGTGGAAGGCTCGCGATCCTCTGCGGGTTGGACGCACCCAAGGGGTCCATGAACCCAGCAGCAAATGAGGGATCTATAAACATCGGAGCCTACACCTCTATCTGTGAATGGATTCCCAGGAGCCCTCCTGACACACATCCTGCCCGTGGGAGCCAAGCACCCACCTCGTAGCACTGAGCATCAGCTCCAGAAGAGTCTCTGCCAGTTTGGCGGATGGAGTCTGTCTCCATACTTGCCTTTCACTACTGGGAAGTGAAACAGTTTCTGCATTTTTATGGCCAGCCGCACTTCCCCTCCACCTGCCTATGGCCTTATTTTCCTCCTGGGCTCTGGGCGCAGCGGGCCATGCTCTCGGCCTGGGTCAGCCCTCATGTCCTGGGCTCCCCAACCTCTCAGCGGACTCCACGCTCAGCCAAGTATGCGCAGGGCCACGGAATGGCTCCTTTCTGTTTTCTGCTGGTGAATCTTCTTCTTTTTTAGATAAATACCCTTTAAGGTTTTTCTCTGGTAATATCATTGTGTGCTCGTTAACAGAAGAAAAAGAGATCATCAATTCAGTGCCAAGGTACCCTGTTACATTCTGGTGGGCTTCTTATGCACCCTTCCCCAGCTACCTGAGCTTCTCCTACAAATGTGTGGATTTATCATCAGGGATGTTCCATCTCCTATGTCACTAACAGCACACTGTGTGAGGAGACCTTTAAAGGGTAGAGACTTTGTCTCTTTTTTCATATGTTTAACTTTGGCTGTGCTGGGTCTTGGCTAGTGGGCAGGCTTTTCTCTAGCTGTGGCGAGCGAGCAGACCTCTCACTGTGGTGGCCTCTCTTCCTGCAGAGCCTGGGCTCTAGGGCGGGCACACGGGCTCAGTGGTTGTGGTGCATGGCTCAGCACCTCCATGGCACGTGGGATCCTCCCGAGTCAGGGATGGACCCGTGTCTCTGCTGGCAGGCAGATTCTTTACTCCTGGGCCACCAGAGAAGCCCCAGGACACCTTCTCTAGAATAAGGCAGAGGTGACGTTTCTGTTTCCTTGTTCAGTGGCCAGTTGCTCTACTGCGTCCAGAGGGCAGGACGATCGCAGCGCTGGCTTGGGTCAGTTCTGCGTTCCCACATGCGTGCTGCATCCCCACATCTGTCCCGTGTCCTCGGCTCTGTCTCAGTCATCATCTGTTCCAGGCTGTCTGTGTCCTCATCTCTCTCTTTAGCTTCATCCTGTGTCCTTACATTCGTCTGTCCCACATCCTCGTTTTCGACAGCGGGGTCAGTGTAAAGCCCTGAGGAGGGAGTTCTGGCATCACCATTTCCCAACCCGGGGCCAGCACTGAGCCCGTGTGCACGCACGTGTGGAAGGTGGGACGCATTTAGGGTCATCACTGGGGGCGCTCCAGGAGGGAGGGCTCTGATTTCCTGCCTGAGCAGCAGCCAGGACCCCAGGGGCTGGCAGGGAGCTCCAGGCAATAGAAACTGGGCTCTGTGCAGGCTGGGGAGGGCGGCCTCTCTCCCCTCATCCTCTGAGAAGTCCCGGACGCAGCCCCCTGCAGCCTGGGCCAGAATGTGTGTGGCAGGAGGGCTGGTCGGGGAAAGGGTTAAGTTTAATTCATCCTGATTTCTACTTAATATCCCGCTCACTTGCCCCGCAGGAGCGGCAGCTGTGAGCTGATTGCCGCGCACATTATGCAGCCTGTATCACTAATGGCCTGTGACAAAGGCACGCGGCTTCCAGGCCTCACCCCCGAGAGCCAATTAAACACACAGACTCCCTTCCTGTTTGCTGCGCATTACAATGAAATTAAACTGAATTTCAAAATCATTTTCTCCTAAAGACATCTCTTTACGATAATTAATGCATGCTATTCCTTTCAACTGAAATATTCATCACGACCAGGGACTGAGACGTGTTATGCTGACTGCCCCTCACTGCACGCTGCCGGCCCGGCGTACGCGAGCCCTGCTATTGGCAAAGTCTACAGGGCTTTGGTTCTCGTGCTTTTAAAGAAAAAGACTGCAGCTTTAGCTGAGTTTAAAAATAAAGGAAGATGGCCACAAAGAAGTCAGATTTCCAAGTCAGGATGCTCAGAGGGCTCCAGGAGGGACACACAAAAGCAGGATGAGCCTAAAGTTGTATTTCTTAAACCCTGCCTTTCAAGGGCAGCAGTAATCTTGTTGCCACCAGGCTGGCCTGTATGAATTCAACGTTTACAAAGAGAAGCTGGAATGCATGAACAGCTGTCCCGGCCCTGGGGCCCAACCACTGAGCCCTCTGCCGGCACCAGCCAGGGCCCCTGGAGCAGGCCTCTGCTCTGCTCCGGGGAACTCTCATCTGCCCCCTCCCCCTTGAGCCCCACCTGATGGGCCCGCAGCACCCCAGGACTGCTGGGGGGTATGCACATGGCCCTGCTCTGTCACCCGGTGACCTGAGGCCCATGATGGTGGCAGACTGGAGAGTGAATTCTACCCTGAGAACCCACACTGCCTGAGCCCATGAAGACTCACGTGTGTGCCTCAGCCAGGAGTGGTTCCCAGGGGGTCACCAGGCCAAGGGCACGCCCACCGCCTCTCCCACCCCTAGACGTACCCGTGTGCCCTCACGGCTGTGTATCACTCTCTCCTCAGCTCTGCTGCCCACAGAGGAGCTGCCAAGAGATGTGTTTCTAATTAGGAGGCTGTCTCACGATGACAGAGGAGCAGGCCTTTCTTTTCGGAAAATATTGCTTTAAGATTATTAAGATAATTGTGACATAATGCGTGCTCAGCATGCAAGTTTTAGAAATTCAGACAGGCAACAAGCAAAGGACAAATGCCCGGAACGCCTCTCCTGGCTGTCAGGAACTGCTGGGAGTGTCCTGTGTGAGCACACACCAGTGAATCCCATGCAGCTACAAACTCAAACACTCCCAGTATCTGCTGAATCGGCCTCATACTCAACGGGACCACTGGGACCAAGGAGACGGGCATGGAGGATGGCGGCTGGGGTGAGGCACCTCAGAGCAGTCTCTGGGTGCGCGGACGTCGGGCGACCCCTGCCTGCCCTTGCACAGGGCCCCAGGCTCTGGCTACACACGCTGTGCAGGCAGGTGACAGGGAGCAGACTTCAGGGGACCAAACCAAACCGCAAGCAAACTCCTTCTGTGGGGGTGGGGAAGGGGTTACGAAGCAGGGGGAGTGGGGATGGGAAGGCAGGGAGGGTCTCTGATGTGGAGAGCAGCGGTCCCTCGGGAGGGGAATCCTGACCTTGAGGGACAGACAGATCACCACGTGCAGGGCGGCCGGGCAAGGGACAGGGCCAGAGTCTGGCTGCAGGGCTGGGGGAAGCTGGCCCCTGAGGCCCACAGTCTCAGGATCTTCTTTCCAGAGGCTGCGGGGGACTAGGGTACAGTGTCAGGGGTGCAGCTTTAAAGACAGGAGATGCAAAGTGCCCTCTTCCCCTCTCCAGGGAGGATTCTGGGGGTGTCCTGCTGCAGCGGTACTGACTCCCCTTCGTCCCCTCTGGACCCACCCGCCTACCTGTTTTGAACCAGCCGTCTGAGGTGAAGGCGGCTTTCGTTTCCTCCGGCTTGTCCCAGTATTCTCGGAACACGGAGGGCCCCCTGACCAGGAGTTCACCCTCCTTCTCCTCGAACCCTGGGGTCACCTGTGGTGAGAGAGAAAGGTAGGCGTCAGAGTTCACCCCTTCAGGCTGGTCTCTACCACCCCAGCTCCTCCCGAGGCCCACACGCTCTCCTGAGATTAGATGCTTTGATGGGAAGCACCAACTAGCTTTCATGCCCCCCTCAGAAACGCTGCCCGAGGCCTCTGTGCCCACCCTGTCCCAGAGCTCACAGCCCAGCATGATTGGCCTGTCTGTCCACTTCTGAGGGCCACACTCCTATGAAACTGTCTTCAGGGTGTCTCTGAGACCGACCTCAGACATGGGAGAAGTGGGCAGCTGCCCACATCTGCCATGGCTCCTGGGAAGAGCCTGGGGTTGGCAGCTGTGCAGGGTGGGAAGGGGGCCCATAGGGGTTACAGGGGGAGAAGCTGGGTGCCTGGGAGAGCCAGGCGGTCATAAGCAGGGACCCTAGAGTCTCCCCGCTGTGGGCAGGGTGAGGGTGGAAAGGGGCTGAGTGTTCTAAGACATGGAGTCGGGGTCTGTAATGCCGGAAAAGGACAGAGAAAAGGTGGAACCACGTTCAGTAGAGCCTCGCTGGCTCTGCGCTCATGGCTCAGCTGACAGCAATGTAACTATGACCCATGAGACCAAGTGCCCCCAGAAAACCCTGCTCAGCTCATCAGCTCCCACCTGGGATGAACTTTTTGGTGGGGAGAACATCCCCCTATTCTAAAGAAAAGACACCCTTGGAAATGTGCTGTAAAATCGTCTGAGTTGTCTGAGGCCTGGATGGAAAGCTGAATGCCCCTGGGACCGACACAGCGGGTGGACAGCGAGGGGACCCTCCCCACCGCCTGGCTCTCACACAGGAGTGATGTCACCCAGGGGGACTGGGCTGCATGCTCCGGGCCAGCAGGGCTTCTGCCATCCCGTCTGCTCAGAGGAGGTGTTTGTTTTTTCAGTTACACCACAGACTTTACTTGAATTTCACCATTTTTCCCACTGCCATCTTTCATCTGCTGCACTGCTAACGTCGGCCTGACCATGGGGTGCCATGTCTGCAGGGCAGGTATGCACAGTAAAGCAGAGGCCGTGAAAATGAAACTGACATGGAAACTGACCTCAGAGATGGCAGGTTTCAGACTTAGACCAACTAAAAATAGTAACAGAAAAATACCGACCTCTCCATTGGACGTGAACAAGATCCAGAGTCTCATGACACAACACTCAGAGTGTCTAGGACACAATACAAAGTTAACTCAGCATGTGAAATGCCAAGAAAGTACCAACTCTTATGAGAAAAGGGCATCAGTATGGGACAGCACCAGATGGCAGAGGTGCTGGGTGTGCCTAAGAAAGACGCTAAAGTACAAGTTATCAACATGCTCCAACAGGTAAGGGCAAACACTGCAAATACGTGGGAATACAAAGTTTCAGCAGAGAAATAAAAGACACAGGGCAGAACCAAATGGAAATTTTAGAACTAAAACTACAACAACAGAAACAAGGAAATGGGCTGAATGGGCTCCCTGGTGGCTCAGATGCAAAGAAGCTGCCTGCAGTGTCGGAGACCGGGGTTCAATCCCTGGGTTGGGAAGATCCCTTGGAGAAGGAAATGGCAACCCACTCTAGTATTCTTGCCTGGGAAATCCCATGGACAGAGAAGCCTGGTGGGCTACAGTCATGGGGTCACAAAGAGTTGGACACAACTAAGTGACTAATGGCGGCCGAGAGGAGCTACCACACGCCCGAGGTCAGGGGAGGCGGCTGAGAGGAGCAACTCCACATCCAAGGAGAGGCGGGAGGGCTGAGAGGAGCTATTCCACGTCCAAGGTCAGGAGGAGCGCCCGTGAGGAGGTACCCTTCGTCCAAGGTAAGGAGCAGCAGCTGCGCTTTGCTGGAGCAGCCATGAAGAGATACCCCACATCCAAGGTAAGAGAAACCCAAGTAAGATGGTAGGTGTTGCGACAGGGCATCACAGGGCAGACACACTGAAACCACACTCACAGAAAACTAGCCAATCTGATCACACAGACCACAGCCTTGTCTAACTCAATGAAACTAAGCCATGCTGTATGGGGCCACCCAAGACAGGAGAGTCATGGTGGAGAGGTCTGACAGAATGTGGTCCACTGCAGAAGGGAATGGCAAACCACTTTAGTATTCTTGCCTTGAGAACCCCATGAACAGTATGAAAAAGCAAAATGACAGGACACTGAAAGAGGAACTCCCCATGTCGGTAGGTGCCCAATATGCTACTGGAGGTCAGTGGAGAAATAACTCCAGAAAGAATGAAGGGATGGAGCAAAAGCAAAAACAATACCCAGCTGTGGATGTGACTGGTGATAGAAGCAACGTCCGATGCTGTATAGAGCAACATTGCACAGGAACCTGGAATGTCAGGTCCATGAATCAAGGCAAATTGGAAGTGGTCAAACAGGAGATGGCAACAGTGAACGTCAACATTCTAGGAATCAGCGAACTAAAATGGACTGGAATGGGTGAATTTAACTCAGATGACCATTATATCTACTACTGTGGGCAGAAATCCCGTAGAAGAAATGGAGTAGCCATTATGGTCAACAAAAGAGTCCGAAATGCAGTACTTGGATGCAGTCTCAAAAACGACAGAATGATCTCTGTTCGTTTCCAAGGCAAACCATTCAATATCACGGTAATCAAACCTATGCCCCAACCAGTAACGTTGAAGAAGCTGAAGTTGAATGGTTCTGTGAAGACCTACAAGACCTTTTAGAACTAACACCCCAAAAGATGTCCTTTTCATTATAGGGGACTGGAATGCAAAAGTAGGAAGTAAAGAAACACCTGGAGTAACAGGCAAATTTGGTCTTGGAGTATGGAATGAAGCAGGACAAAGGCTAATAGAGTTTTGCCAAGAGAACGCACTGGTCATAACAAACACCCTCTTCCAACAACACAAGAGAAGACTCTACACATGGACATCACCAGATGGTCAACACTGAAATCAGATTGATTATATTCTTTGCAGCCAAAGATGGAGAAGCTCTATACAGTCAACAAAAACAAGACCAGGAGCTGACTGTGGCTCAGATCATGAACTCCTTATTACCAAATTCAGACTCAAATTGAAGAAAGTGAGGAAAATCATTAGACCATTCAGGTATGACCTAAATAAAATCCTTTATGATTATACAGTGGAAGTGAGAAACAGATTTAAGGGACTAGATCTGATAGACAGAGTGCCTGATGAACTATGGACAGAGGTTCATGACACTGTACAGGATACAGGGATCAAGACCATCCCCATGGAAAAGAAATGCAAAAAAACAAAATGGCTGTCTGAGGAGGCCTTACAAATAGCTGTGAAAAGAAGAGAAGCAAAAAGCAAAGGAGAAAAGGAAAGATATAAGCATCTGAATGCAGAGTTCCAAAGAATAGCAAGGAGAAATAAGAAAGCCTTCCTCAGTGATCAATGCAAAGAAATAGAGGAAAACAACAGAATGGGAAAGACTAGAGATCTCTTCAAGAAAATTAGAGATACTAAGGGAACATTTCATGCAAAGATTGGCTCGATAAAGGACAGAAATGGTATGGACCTAACAGAAGCAGAAGATATAAGAAGAGGTGGCAATAATACACAGAAGAACTGTACAAAAAAGAGCTTCATGACCCAGATAATCACGATGGTGTGATCACTCACCTAGAGCCAGACATCCTGGAATGTGAAGTCAAGTGGGCCTTAGAAAGCATTACTACAAACAAAGCTAGTGGAGGTGATAGAATTCCAGTGGAGCTATTTCAAATCCTGAAAGATGATGCTGTGAAAGTGCTGCACTCAATATGCCAGCAAATTTGGAAAACTCAGCAGTGGCCACAGGACTGGAAAAGGTCCGTTTTCATTCCAATCCCAAAGAAAGGCAATGACAAAGAATGCTCAAACTACCACAAAATTGCACTCATCTCACACGCTAGCAAAGTAATGCTCAAAATTCTCCAAGCCAGGCTTCAGCACTACATGAACCATGAACTTTCAGATGTTCAAGCTGGTTTTAGAAAAGGCAGAGGAACCAGAGATCAAATTGCCAACATCTGTTGGATCATAGAAAAAGCACAAGAGTTCCAGAAAAACATCTATTTCTGCTTTATTGACTATGCCAAAGCCTTTGACTATGTGGATCACAATAAACTGTGGAAAATTCTGAAGGAGATGGGAATATCAGACCACCTGACCTGCCTCTTGAGAAATCTATATGCAGGTCAGGAAGCAACAGTTAGAACTGGACATGGAACAACAGCCTGGTTCCAAGTAGGAAAAGGAGTACATCAAGGCTGTATATTATCACCCTGTTTATTTAACTTATATGCAGAGTACATCATGAGAAACGCTGGGCTGGAAGAAGCACAAGCTGGAATCAAGATTGCCAGGAGAAATATCAATCACCTCAGATATGCAGATGACACCACCCTTATGGCAGAAAGTGAAGAGGAACTAAAAAGCCTCTTGATGAAAGTGAAAGAGGGGAGTGAAAAAGTTGGCTTAGAGCTCAACATTCAGGAAGCGAAGATCATGGCATCTGGTCCCATCACTTCATAGGAAATAGATGGGGAAACAGTGGAAACAGCGGAAACAGCATCAGACTTTGTTTTTGGGCTCCAAAATCACTGCAGATGGTGATTGTAGCCACGAAATTAAAAGATGCTTACTCCTTGGAAGGAAAGTTATGACCAACCTAGATAGCATATTCAAAAGCAGAGATATTACTTTGCCAACAAATGTCCATCTAGTCAAGGCTATGGTTTTTCCAATGGTCATGTATGGATGTGAGAGTTGGACTGTGAAAAAAGCTGAGCACTGAAGAATTGATGCTTTTGAACTGTGGTGTTGGAGAAGACTCTTGAGACTCCCGTGGATTGCAAGGAGATCCAACCAGTCCATCCTAAAGGAGATCAGTCCTGGGTGTCCATTGGAAGGACTGATGCTGAAGCTGAAACTCCAGTACTTTGGCCACCTCATATGAAGAGTTGACTCATTGGAAAAGACCCTGATGCTGGGAGGGATTGGGGGCAGGAGGAGGAGGGGATGACAGAGGATGAGATGGCTGGATAGATGGCATCACCGACTCGATGGACATGAGTTTGAGTGAACTCTGGGAGTTGGTGATGGACAGGGAGGCCTGGGTGCTGCGATTCATGGGGTCGCAAAGAGTTGGACACGACTGAGCAACTGAACTGAAGTGACTAACACTAACACTGAATGGGCTCAGTAGCAAAACTGAAAGAATCGTAGAACCTGAAGAAACAGCAATAGATATTACTCAACCTGAACAGGAGAAAAAACTACTGGAAAAAATAAACCAGTAATGAGAAGCCAAGACCAGTATCACAATGGCTAACAGTCATGATATCGGATTCCCAGAAGAGGAAAAGCTAGGGACACAAAGATATTTGATAAAATTTGGCTTAAAATCCCTTAAGTTTGGTGAAATACAGAAATGTATTCAAGAGGCTCAAGATTCAAGACTCAAGAAGCTCCATGAGCCCCAAATAAGCCCAAAGAAATACAAGCCAAGACATATCATAATCCAGTCACTGAAAACTAAAAAGAAAGACAAAACTCTTGACATCAGGGCATAACTTTGAGGCATTCAAACAACTAATTACTTCTCTGCGGAAACAGTGGAGACCAGAAAAAAAAAAAAAAAAAAAAAAAGACCAGAATAACATGTTTCGGGCATTGAAATAATTGACAACTCAGAATTCCAAATCCAGTGAAACTAACTTTCAAGAATGAAGATAAAGTAAAGTCTTAGATGAATAAAGAAATAAAAGAATCTTTCATCAGCAGATCTGACCTAAAAAAAGTTACTACAAAATTCCTCAGTCAGAATGAACCTGGAAGATCAGAAGTAAAGGAAAAGCAACAGAATTGGTAAATATTTGGGTGAATAAAACTGACTCTTTTCCTTGTGAATTTTTGACCACTGAAAGCAAAAATTGTACCACTAAGGAAGCTTGCCATACATGGCACCATTATGGATGACAACAAGAACCTAAAAGGGAGAAGGCACAGCGACCCAAGCGTATGACAAAGACCCTCTGCTCCATTCAACAGCGGTCAGCCTCTTAAACCTCTCCTAGGCCCATGAGTGTGAAAGTGAAAGCCGCTCAGTCGTGTCCGACTCTTTGCGACCCCATACAGTCCATGGAATTCTCCAGGGCAGAATACTGGAGTGGGTAGCCTTTCCTTCTCCAGGGGATCTTCCCAATCCAGGGATCAAACCCAGGTCTCCTGCATTGCAGGTGGATTCTTTACTAGCTGAACCACAAGGGAAGCCCAAGAACACTGGAGTGGGTAGCCTAACCCTTTTCCAGTAGATCTTCCCGACCCAGGAATCAAATCGCAGTCTCCTGCATTGCAGGCAGATTCTTTACCAACTGAGCTAAAGTGTACTTCCTAAGAAAGCCAGTTTTAGCAAGAACTCAGCTAAGTCAGTTTAGTGAGAGGCCCCTCCACTCGGATATCTGCTTACCCTCCTATCTGTCCAGTTCCTCATCCCCTGCCACCTCGCTGGTGATGGCTGACCACCCATCCAGCTGGCCTTCAGTACAAATCCTGTTAGGATCCTGTTTAGCCAGGATCCCCCTGACCCATGAGGTTTCCTCTTGGTAAACTTCCATCCAGTGACCCCCACGGCTCCTTGGCTGTCACCCCCTCTTGCTGATGCTCTTTTCAGGGCTGAGCCCAGTCTCTCTGCCTTCTGCCTATCCCACGAGGGGTCCCTATGCCCATCATTTGGGTCCTTGTCAGCCTCAGCACTTCACACGAGCAATGATTACCTTTTCTTTGGCAGTAGTAGGAGTTCTGTGTCCTGCTGGAAGTGTCACAGTGTTGAGTCTAAGTAGATCTCAGCAGTGAACCATGTATTTTGTAGTCCTTAGACCAATTACTAAAAACTGTAAGATGTATGTTCAAAAACTCAGCAGGAAAATTAAAATGGAAGACTAAAAAAATTGACCCCAAACAGGGCAGTTGGAGGAAAGCCAAGCAATGAGAAACTGAGGGCCAGAACAGTAAGCAAATAACAAATGAGAGGCTTAAATTCAAACATATCAACAGTCACATTAAATGTACATGGTGGTCTAAATATAACAATTAGAAGACAAACTTCAAATTAGATTAAAAGACATACACGATCCAACTATGTGCTATCTACACGGCTTCCCTGGTGGCTCAGAAGGTAAAGAGTCTGCCAGCAATGCAGGAGAATCTGGTTCAGTCCCTGGGTCGGGAAGATCCCCTGGAAGAGGGCATGGCAACCCACTCCAGTATTCTTGCCTAGAGAATTCCATGGATAAAGGAGCCTGGCGGGTTACAGTCTATGGGGTCGCAAAGAGTCGGACATGACTGAGCGACTAACACACACATGTGCTATCTATAGGAAACTTATGTAAGAATTAAAGATTTTAAAATTTAAAAAAAAAAATTAAAAAATTAAAAAAAAAAAAAAAAAAGAAAATCCAACCTCTAAAAAAAAAAAAAAACAAATACAGTTAGGTGCATGGCACGTTAGGAGCAAAGGGATAGAACAATATATGCCATGCAAACATCAGTCAGAAGAAACCAAGCCATAGATCAGGAAGCGTCTATATTAATACAAACAAAATAAATTTAACAGCAGAATGTTACCAGCAGCTTCACGGTTGTTCAGTCACCAAGTTGTGTCCAACTCTTGCGACCCCATGGATTGTAGAAGGCCAGGCTCCTCTGTCCTCCACTATCTCCGGGAGTTTGCTCAAATTCATGTCCATTAAGTCAGTGATAATATCTAACCATCTCATCTTCTGCTGCCCCCTTCTCCTTTTGCCTTCAATCTTTCCCAGCATCAGGGTCTTTTCCAATAATTCGACTCTTCGCATCATGTGGCCAAAGCATTGGAGCTTTAGCTTTAGCATTAGTCCTTCCAGTGAATCCTCAGGATTGATTTCCCTTAGGATTGACTGGTTTGATCTTCTTACAGTCCAAGGGACTCTCAAGAGTCTTCTCCAGCACCACAATTTGAAAGCATCAATTCTTCAGCGCTCACCCTTCTTTATGGCCCACCTCTCACATCCACACGTGACTGCTGGAAAAACCATAGCTTTGACTAAATGGACCTTTGTCAGCAAAGTGATGTCTCTGCTTTATAATACCCTGTCTAGGTTTGTCACAGCTTTCCTTCCAAGGAGCAAGCGTCTTTGAATTTCATGGCTGCAATCACCATCTGCAGTGATTTTGGAGCCCAAGGAAAGAAAATCTGTCACTGCTTCCACTTTTCCCCCTTATATTTGCCATGAAGTGATGGGATCAGATGCCACGACCTCAGTTTTTGAATGTTGAGTTTTAAGCCAGCCTTTCTACTCCCCTCTGTCACCCTCATCAAGAGGCTCTTTAGTTCCTCTTCACCAGCACAGATATGAGAGAGACCTGAACACCATCATCAACCATTTTCATCTAAGGGACATTTACACCCCAACCAAAATCAGCACAATACACACTGTTCAAGTGCACCAGAACAGTCACCAAGAAAGACCACATTCTGAGTCATAAAACACATCTCAACAAATTTATAAAAACTGAAATAATACCGAGTATGTTTTCTGACTGCTGCTGTGGGTGCCACTAAGTCGCTTCAGTCGTGTCCGACTCTGTGCGACCCCATAGACGGCAGCCCACCAGGCCCCTCCGTCCCTGGGATTCTCCAGGCAAGAACACTGGAATGGGTTGCCACTTCCTTCTCCAATGCATGAAAGTGAAAAGTGAAAGTGAAGTCACTCAGTCGTGTCCGACTCTTCATGACTCCAGGGACTATAGCCTACCAGGCTCCTCTGTCCATGGGATTTTCCAGGCAAGAGTACTGGAGTGGGTTGCCATTTCCTTCTCCATTTCTGACTGCAGGGGAATTAAATTAGAAATCAATAAAAGAAAAAATTTTTAAACTTGGAAAATAAACAACATACTTCTAACTTATCCATCAGTCAAAGAAAAAGTTTTAAGGGAAATTAGAAAATATTTTGAATATAATGAAAATTAAAATACAATGTATCAAAATTTCAGAAGTAAGGCTTCCCTGGTGGCTCAGTGGTATTCAACTGCAATGCAGCAGTCATGGGTTCGATCCCTGGGTTGGGAAGACCTCTTGGAGAAGGAAACCCGACTTAGCAACTAGACCACCAAAGCTAAAGCAATGTTTAGAGGGAAGTTCGTATCATTAAATGCATATATTAGAAAAAAAGGAGTCTCAAATCGATAACCTAAAGTTTTACCTTAAGAAAACAGAAAAAGAGAAAAGTAAGCCAAAAGCAAGCAGAAGAAACAATATAGATAAAAACTGAAACCAATTAAAATTGCAAAGAGAAAAGAAATAGAGAAAAATCAAGGAATCCTGAAGTGAATTTTTAAAAAAAAACATTTTAAAAATGGATAAAATTCTAGCAAGAATAACAAAGAAAAAAATAAATAGAAGAGACAAATTATCAATATGTGTTGTGAGAAGGATATCACTTTATACTAAGCAGACATTAAAAGGTCAATAAAGGAATACTGTGAAAAACTTCATGCATAAAGTATTCAATTTTTCAAAAACCACAATCTACCAAAACTCACCCCAAATGTAAGAGATGATCTGAATCGTCTATAACTATTAGAGAAACTAAATTCATAGTTAAAACCTTCCAAAAATAAAAAATAGAAACCACTAGGCCTGACGGATAGGTAGAAATTCTATAAAATACATAACACCAATTATATGCAATCCTCCCTAGAAAATAAAAGAGGGAACACCTCCCAAATAATTTTATGATGTCAGCATTACCTTCATATGCAACACAGAAAAAAGTACAAGAAAACTACAGACTAAAATCCCTCATGAATACAGATGCAAAAATCCTCAACAAATGTCAGTAAAGGAAATCCAATACTATATAGAAAGAATGATATACCATAACCAAGTGGGGTGTGTCCTGGAAATGCAAGGCTGGTTCAATATTAGAAAAATCATGCAGGGACTTCTCTGGTAGTCCAGTGGTTAAGAATCCACTGTGCAATGCAAGGGACAAGGGTTTGATCCCTGGTTGGGGAACTAAGGTGCCACGTGCGGGCTACAGTTCATGGGGCTGTAGCCAGAGAGCCCGCGCAGCACAGTGAGAGACTGTCGCATGAGGCAACCAAGATTCCGAGTGCCACAACTAAGACCCAACACAGCCAAATAAATAAGTAAATGTTAAAAAAAGAAAAATCATTCAGTGCAATCACCACGTGAGTTAGTTGCTCAGTTGTGTCCGACCCCATGGACTGCAGCCTGCCAGGTTCCTCTGTCCAAGGGATTCTCCAGGCAAGAATACTGGCATGGGCTGCCATTCGCTTCTCGAGGGGATCTTCCCAACCCAGGGATTGAACTCGGGTTTTCTGCATTGCAGGCAGATTCTTTACTGTCTGAACCACTAGGGTAGGCCATAATCCATCATATTAGCGGCCAAATAAGGAAGAAGAAATTAACACAGAAAAGACATTTGAAAATATCCATTCATGAGAAAAAACTCTCAGCATATCAAAAACGGAATGGGATCTACAAAAAGTCTAGCTACTGTCATGCTTACCAGTGAAAGACCAAATACCTTCCCTATAAGATCAGAAATAGGATAAGGACATTCACTCTCACTACTCCTATTTGACATCATACAGGAAATCCTAGTCAGGGCAATAAGTCAAGAAAAAGAATTGAGGGATACAGATTGGAAAAGAAGAAATATATTGTTCTATTTGCAACTGTGTATGTAGAAAATCTCAAGGAAAAACAATTTTTAAAAAGTCCTAAAGCTAAAAAGTAGGAAGTCAAGAAATACCTGGAGTAACAAGCATTTTTGGCCTTGGAGTACAGAATGAAGGAGGGCAAAGGTTAATAGAGTTTTGCCAAGAGAACGCAGTGGTCATAGCAAATACCCTCTTCCAACAACACCAGAGAAGAGTTCACATGGACATCACCAGATCCGCAACACCAAAATCAGACTGATTGTATTCTTTGCAGCCAAAGAATATAATCTGACTGTGGCTCAGATCATGAACTCCTTATTGCCAAATTCAGACTTAAATTGAAGAAAGTAGGGAAAATCACTAGACCATTCAGGTATGACCTAAATCAAATCCCTTACAATTATATAGTGGAAGTGAGAAATAGATTCAGGCGGTTAGATCTGACTGACAGAGTACCTGATGAACTATGGACGGAGGTTCATGACATTGTACAGGAGGCAGTGACCAAGACTATCCCCCAGAAAAAGAAATGTAAAAAGGCAAAATGGCTATCTGAGGAGGCCTTACAAATAGCTGTGAAAAGAAGAGAAGCAAAAGGCAAAGGAGAAAAGAAAAGATATACCCAATTGAATGCAGAGTTCCAAAGACTAGCAAGGAGAGATAAGAAAGCCTTCCTAAGTTATCAATCAAAGAAATAGAGGAAAACAATAGAATGGGAAAGACTAGAGATCTCTTCAAGAAAATTAGAGATACTAAGGGAATATTTCACGCAGGGATGGGCTCAATAAAGGACAGAAATGGTATGGACCTAACAGAAGCAGAAGATATTAAGAAGAGGTGGTAAGAATACATAGAACTATACAAAAAAGATCTTTGTGACCCAGATAATCACAATGGTGTGATCACTCACCTAGAGCCAGACATCCTGGAATGTGAAGTCAAGTGGGCCTTAGAAAGCATCACTATGAACAAAGCTAGTGGAGGTGATAGAATTCCAGTGGAGCTATTTCAAATCCTGAAAGACGATGCTGTGAAAGTGCTGCACTCAATATCCCAGCAAATTTGGAAAACTCAGCAGTGGCCACAGGACTGGAAAAGGTCCATTTTCATTCCAATCCCAAAGAAAGGCAATGCCAAAGAATGCTAAAACTACCACAAAATTGCACTCATCTCACAACTAGGAAAGTAGTCCTCAAAATTCTCCAAGCCAGGCTTCAGCACTACATGAACCATGAACTTTCAGATGTTCAAGCTGGATTTAGAAAAGGCAGAGGAACCAGAGATTAAATTGCCAACATCTGTTGGATCATCAAAAAAGCAAGAGATTTCCAGAAAAACATCTATTTCTGCTTTATTGACTATGCCAAAGCCTTTGCCTTGTGTGGATCACAACAAATTGTGGAAAATTCTTAAAGAGATGGGAATACCAGAGCACCTGACCTGTATCCTGAGAAAGCTGTATGCAGGTCAAGAGGCAAGAGTTGGAACTGGATATGGGGCAACAGACTGGTTCCTAATCGGGAAAGGAGTACATAAAGGCTGTATATTGTCACGCTGCTTATTTAACCTATATGCAGACTACATCATGAGAAATACTGGATTGGATGAACCACAAGCTGGAATCAAGACTGCCGGGAGAAATATCAATAACCTCAGATATGCAGATGACACCACCCTTATGGCAGAAAGAGAAGAAGAACCCACGAGCCTCTTGATGAAAGTGAAAGAAGAGAGTGAAAAAGTTGTCTTAAAGCTCAGCATTCAGAAAACTAAGATCATGGCACCTGGTTCCATCACTTCGTGGCAAATAGATGGGGAAACAATGGAAACAGTGACATTGTTTGGGGGCTCCCAAATCACTGCAGATGGTGACTGTAGCCATGAAATTAAAAGACGCTTGCTCCTTGGAAGAAAAGCTATGACCAACCAAGACAGCATATTAAAAAGTAGAGACATTACTTTGCCAACAAAGGACTGTCTAGGCAAAGCTATGGTTTTTCCAGTGGTCATGTATGGATGTGAGAGTTAGACCATAAAGAAAGCTGAGTGCCAAAGAATTGATGCTTTTGAACTGTGGTGTTGGAGAAGACTCTTGAGACTCCCTTGGACTGCAAGGAGATCCAACCAGTCCATCCTAAAGGAGACCAGTCCTGAATATTCATTGGAAGGACTGATGCTGAAGCTGAAACGCCAATACTTTGGCCACCTGATGCGAAGAACTGACTCAGTTGAAAAAGACCCTGATGCTAGGAAAGATTGAAGGTGGGAGGAAAAGGGGAGGACAGAGGATGAGATGGTTGGATTTCATCACCAACTCAATGGACATGAGTTTGAGTGAATTGCAGGAGTTGGTGATGGACAGGGAGGCCTGGCGTGATGCAGTCCGTGGGGTCGCAAAGAGTCAGACACAACTGAGCAACTGAACTGAAAGTTAAAAAGTGAATTTACCAAGATACAAAGTGAATAGCTTGAATCAATCCTATTTCTATATACTAGGGATAAATAATTAGAAACAAAAACCCAAAAAAATTCTGCACTTACAATCACTGAAAAAGAGAAAAAGGAGTAAGGGATGGAGAAAGGAGGAAATATTCAGGTATGAATCTAACAGAACACGTACAGCAGCAGCATGCTGAAGATCTCACTCACACAACCCCTGCCAAAGCAGAACTAAGTAAATGGGGAAGTGTACCACATTTACAGATTGAAAGAATCCTTAGAGTAGAGATGCCAACTCTCCCCAAACTGATATATAGTTGAATGCAATTTTCACCAAGCTCCCAAAAGAATTTTTTGTAGATATAGGCAAACTATTTCTAAAATGGTATGGGCAAGCAAAAGAACTAGAACAGCCAAAAAAACTTCGAATAAGAATAAAGTTGCTAAATTAACACTACAATTTTGAGATTTACTATAAAGTCACAGTGGTCAAGACTGTGGTACTGCAGAAGAACAGATACACATATCAATGGAAGAAAATATATCTGGAGTCTCAGCAGTAAAGAATTCGTCTGCAATGCAGGAGTCGTGGGTTCGGTCCCTGGGTGTTGAAGATCCGCTAGAGAAGGAAATGGCAGCCCACTCTAGTATTCTTGCCTGGGAAATCCCAGAGGAGATGGACAGAGGAGCCTGGCAGGCTACCCTTGGGGTGCAAAAGAATCAGACAGAACTGAGCAACTAAACAACAACACATATATTCAAATAGGTATATAAGTTCAGTTCAGTCGCTCAGCCGTGTCTGACTCTTTGCGACCCCATGAATCTCAGCACGCCAGGCCTCCCTGTCCATCACCAACTCCCGGAGTTCATTCAGACTCGCGTCCATCGAGTCAGTGATGCCATCCAGCCATCTCATCCTCTCTCGTCCCCTTCTCCTCCTGCCCCCAATCCCTCCCAGCATCAGGGTCTTTTCCAATGAGTCAACTCTTCACATGAGGTGGCCAAAGTACTGGAGTTTCAGCTTCAGCATCGTTCCCTCCAAACAAATCCCAGGACTGATCTCCTTTAGGATGGACTGGTTGGATCTCCTTGCAGTCCAAGGGACTCTCAAGAGTCTTCTCCAACACCACAGTTCAAAAGCATCAATTCTCCTGTGCTCTGCTTTCTTCACAGTCCAACTCTCACATCCATACATGACCACAGGAAAAACGATAGCCTTGACTAGATGGACCTTTGTTGGCAAAGTAACGTCTCTGCTTTTAAATATTCTATCTAGGTTGGTCATAACTTTTCTTCCAAGGAGTAAGCGTCTTTTAATTTCATGGCTGCAGTGATTTTGGACCCCCCCAAAATAAACACTGTTTCCAGTGTTTCCCCATCTATTTCCTATGAAGTGATGGGACCAGATGCCATGATCTTCACTTCCTGAATGTTGAGCTCTAAGCCAACTTTTTCACTCTCCTCTTTCACTTTCATCAAGAGGCTTTTTAGTTTCTCTTTACTTTCTGCCATAAGGGTGGTGTCATCTGCATATCTGAGGTGATTGATATTTCTCCTGGCAATCTTGATTCCAGCTTGTGCTTCTTCCAGCCCAGCATTTCTCAGGATGTACTCTGCATATAAGTTAAATAGGCAGGGTGACAATACACAGCCTTGACGTACTCCTTTTCCTATTTGGAACCAGTCTGTTGTTCCATGTCCAGTTTTAACTGTTGCTTCCTGACCTGCATATAGTTTTCTCAAGAGGCAGGCAGGTGGTCTGGTATTCCCATCTCTTTCAGAATTTTCCACAGTTTATTGTGATCCACAGGTATATACTTTACAAACAAGAAAGAGTAGTCTTCTCAGCAAATGGCATATGAACAACTGGATTTCCATATGGAAAAAAATAAGACCCCTGATGAGCCTGCAGGGGAGGAAGTCGCCACGTGGTGTCACTGCACAGAGGTGGGGTGGTGGGGTCTGCAGGCAGTGAGCCAAGGACCGGCAGGAGTGGACGCCCACCTGGGCCCACCGTCAGGAGGGTGAGCCCGCATGCGTGGGGAAGGACAGGTGCACTGGGCACAGGCCAGCGGGCTTTCCTGACTCAAGTATTTTTGCAACTTTCCTGTAAGTTTGAAGTGATTTTCAATTAGGTATTAACAAAACCCCTGAACCACAACACCAGTAGGCCCCCTGACTTCCGAACATTACAGTCCCTCCTGTCTGGACTGTGTGGAGTGCGGGCAGCCATCAGATGAGAGCTGGAGGGTTTTGCTGCAAGTCCCGGGTCAGGACATAACCAGTACTTTTCAGCAACGTGTTCAGACCAGGTGCGCACCTGGGAGCCCGCGTCCTCCTCTACCGCCATCAGCAGTGCACAGTACCTGCGTCCAGCTCCCCCCAGCAAGGCCTGAGCCCGGGTGCCATGCCTCTGGGCCTCACCCTGGCCACTTTGTCCCGCTAAGCGTGGGAAGCTGGGCGTAGGCTCCATGCAGGTTTTGCCCCTGCGTGGAGACTCGCTTTATTCTCTCTACAGGGTCCCTACAGGGGCAGGGCAGTGAGAAGTACCCCAAGTCCCACCCAGCCTCGGAATGGGGGCGCTGCCACCCCTCTCGTGAGCACAAGCATGGGGGGGGATGCGTGGCAGAGGGGGCAAAAGACCTGTTGGTGAGCCATCCAGACAGCTGCATTCCCATGGGCCCTTCGACTGAACTGGAAACGCTCCAGAGCACGCCACTTAGAGTTCCAAGTCCCAAGCTTCCTCACCTCTGCTGTCCCCAGGGCCCTGGAGCCCCCACCTCTGTGGGCCACTCACTTCCTTCTCTGACTGTCAAGGTGCTCAGGGCCCGGGCTGCCGCTTTGGAGCCTCCTATTCTGAGCATGTTTCAGTCAGGAGGGCCCTACAGGCTGGAGCAGGAGCTGGCGGAGGGGGCGGGCTGCTCGCCCCACAGGGACAAAGTCATTAGGCTTGGCTGTGACTGAGAAGGGACCTGCTCCCCACCCCGCCTTCTCTCCAGCAGGTCTCGAGATATCTTGCAGGAAGGTGTTCAGGCACCTGGAGGAGGGTGGTGCAAGGGCCCCCATGCTGTCTGTGCTGCTGGTGCCTATGGGCCCAGCTACCCACACAGTTCCTCTGCTGGGGAGACCTCCTCCAGTGCGGGGTCCCTGGAAAAACACCAAAAATGGGGGGTGGGCTGAGCGTCCAAGGCAGGGTGCGGGGAGAAGGGTGCGGGGGGAAGCTGTCCTGATACTGCAGGGAGGGCTGGACGCTGGGGCAGGTGACTTGGGTGTGGGCAGGAGTCCATGAGGAGGCAGAGGGGACCTCAGGGAACAGGCCAAGAGCCAGAAAAGGATCCTGGGATGTAAGTGTGGCTGTCGGCCCTGAACCAGCTGGGCTGACACTAGAGCCCAGGCAGAGCATGGTCAGGGAGTGATGACCAGGGCTGGGGAGCTCTAGGCCACCCTGAAAGCTGCCCACACACTGTGGACGTGAACAAGGCTGGTCTAGAGGCCCACTACGCCTGGGAGGAGAGGCCGAGAGGGCACGAGCCCAGCAAAAGCAACCCAGGTGAGAGGTTCTTGCATTAAAGGAACACATACTTCTTGATTGTGGAGTCCTATACCAAGGTCAGCTCCAGAACAACCGAGTCCCATAGCAACCATTGCCATGAGCCCCCAGGATCTAAACCAGCAGCTCCCTGACCTCACATTAGCTAAAAATACCCACCTTATAGCACCCTAACCAATCACCTAATGCCACTCTTCCAGCAGGACCTTTGTCTTGAGGTTGTAAAAACTGGCTACTAGCCCACGAAAGGTCTCAGCTCACTGTCTCCCATCCTAATAAACTCCATTCTCCTCTCATTTTGCCTCTTGCCTGAAAATTTTTTTCCAACCCATGCCCAGGCCACGGCATTGATGTCATTTTTCATAAAATCACAGTAAAAACCACCCAAGTTCCCCCCACGTGCTCGATCTCAGACATTCAACAACCATCTCCTGGATGCTGCCATCTCCCATGATGAGATTGAGGTCCACAAGGGCAGGGATGCCTGGGCCCCTCCAGGCACAGGTGAGGGGTGGGGTGGGGGGCACGGGGAGTGACGCTAGAGTACGGGCAGGAAGAAAAAAAATGCTGAAATGAGGAACCCCTGGTACTTTCAGCTTTAACAGAAGTCCACAGTATAAAGAGCTGCTGTACATAAAACAATCTCTTAAAAATTCCACTTCCCACCAATCCCGACCTCTTCTGTGATCCTGATCACTGGTGACCAGCAGGCCTGTGGCTGTGACAGTCCTCACTGAAACGAGACCACAGTCCTTGCTTCCCTTCACCTCTGGATCTTAGAACAACACAGACAGCAGACAGTGGCTTCCCAAGCAGGAATCTCCGTTTCCAATGAATTTTTTCCAAAGGGGTGACTGTTAGGCTGGGGGGCCAGTCTCACCATCAACTCAGGCTGTCCTAGCTGAGGTCCTCCTGACCCCCCTCAACATGGCTCAGAGGAAGGAGCTGGGGAGAAACCTGGCTTCACTCTGCTCTGCACTGTCCGCATGGCGGGCAGCGCCCTAAACACCAGCAGTGCCCGGAGTCAAGGCCCATCAGCACTGCTGTGGTCCAGGAGCTGCCCCGCGCAGCAGGGACTTTGCCTCTGCCACTGGCCTGCTGGGTGGTAATGGCCGTGCAATGCCCACGTGCCACCAGTGCGAATAGACTCACCTTGGTGTCCTCCTCATTTCCCTCTGCATGGATAATGTAGGGGGAGCCGTCCTTCTGTGGGTTTTCTGACACAATGCGCACCTCGACGCTGGGCAGTGGGGTCCCCACAGAGCCTGCAAGGGGCGGGAAGGCACAAGTAACAGAGGTGGTCAGTAGGATTCTGGAGAGTGCCCGCATGCGGAGGTGCTGGGAGCTGCCTGACGTCATGCGGGCACACTGGGGTGGGGTGGGGGGAGACCCGCGGACCGTCTCGTGCACAGACAGGAGGATCCCACCTAGGGTCAGGTGCACACCGAGGGGCAAAGCACCAGCAGCCAAGAGCAGAGCCTTAGGTAGAACCACAGAGCAGCAGCTGGGGCTCCAAATGCCCCAGGAGGTCTTCAGGTCACCTTGGTGGTCACCCAGCACCCAGAGCTGGATGCAGGGCACGTCTGCCTCACTGAGCACCTGTCTGGGTAGTCAGGGCCTAGGTGACTGTAATTTGTCTCTGGTGAAGGGCAAGAGTGGAACAGGTGTGGGGCGGGGGCAGTGGGCATCCTCACAGCAGGAGTGATGCAGCTAGCATCCTGGCTCACTTATTAGATCCCTGTAGTTTGCTCAGTGCATTCCTCCACATAGTTACAATCAACTTTTGAACTTGCAAAAGTGAGGGCAGGTGGTGGCCGCGACACTGTAATGAACAACTGAGGCAGGACAGAGCCTCCAGGGCCAGAGGCCTGGTGTCTGAGCCTTCACTTCAAGGTTTCAGGCCCTTTATTTTAACATTTGTCACAGGATAAAAACCCACGTCACGGCAAATAGATGGGGAATCAGTGGAAACAGTGTCAGACTATTTTTCTGGGCTCCAAAATCATTGCAGATGGTAATTGCAGCCCTGAAATTAAAAGATGCTTACTCCTTGGAAGGAAAGTTATGACCAACCTAGACAGCATATTGAAAAGCAGAGACATTACTTTGTCAACAAAGGTCCATCTAGTCAAGGCTATGGTTTTTCCAGTGGTCATGTATGGATGTGAGAGTTGGACTATAAAGAAAGCTGAGCGCAGGAGAACTGATGCTTTTGAACTGTGGTGTTGGAGAAGACTCTTGAGACTCCCTTGGACTGCAAGGAGATCCAACCAGTCCATCCTAAATGAGATCAGTCCTGGGTGTTCATTGGAAGGACTGATGTTGAAGATGAAACTCCAATACTTTGGCCACCTGATGCCAAGACCTGATCCTGGGAAAGATTGAAGGCGGGAGGAGAAGGGGACGATAGAGGATGAGGTTGGATGGCATTACTGACTCAATGGACACGGGTTTGGGTGGACTCCAGGAGTTGGTGATGGACAGGGAGGCCTGGCGTGCTGCAGTCCATGGGGTCGCAAATAGTCGGACACGATTGAGTGATTGAACTGAACTGAAAAACCCCCAGGAAACCCAGTAGGCAAACTCCACGAGCTGCTCAGTATTCTGGGATCCACACTCTTGGGAGAGTCTGTGACCGGGTCTCAGTTTGCTAGATGGTGACGTCTTGTTCATTTCCGCCTGTCTTTTAAGGTTTTAGGGGCCTCCTCCTCTTTTGCTCCCAAAGGTTTTAAAACTGAAGCAAAATCTATATATGATGCAGTTATTTAGTATAAGGCATAGAACTAGTGGCACTTAGCACATTCACCACGTTGTGCAAGCAGCACCCCTATCTAGTTCCAGAACTTTCTGTCAGCCCAGAAAGAAACCTGTCCCACACGATGTTGATGTGTCCCCTCCCACATGCCGTGAACATGACCGGCCTGCCCAGTGTGTGACGCAGCCCCTTCCATTCTGTGTGACAAAGCCCTCCCACGCTGCACGGACGTGGCCCCGCCCACAGTGCGTGATACAACCCCTCTCATCCTATGGGATGTGACTCCTCCCACACTGTTTGGACACGGCCCCTCCCACAACATGGAACGTGACCTCTCCCGCACTGCCTGACACAGCCCCGCCCACAGAGAGGGGCGTGACCCCTCCCACACGGTGTGACCACCCCTCCCACAGAGCGGGGATGCAGCCCCTCCCACAACATGGAGGCGTAGCCCTGTTCTTTGCCTTGTGACGTAGCCCGTCCCACACTGCATGGTCGTGTCCACCAAGGAGCATGCTGGGTGTGGTCAGGGTCACTCCATCCTTCTGCTTCTCTTTAAAATGGGTGTTAGCTGTGTCCGGGTAACTTTGTCTTATGTCCCCTCCTGGCTTCTGGGGCTGGAGGCCGTGCTGCACTGGGTCCTGGGGTGCCTGTTTGGCCGGGCCCAGTAAGTGCTGGCAGCCTCCCGTCAGTGCGTCCAGGTCACCCCCGGGGCCTCACCCGAGGAGGGTGCTGGCGCAGGTCCCTCTGTCCCTGGCCTTTGCCTCTACCCCAAGCGTGCCCCACACCTTCCTGCAGACACCCGAGTGGCCCTGTGCTGCTGAATCCTATCCTGGCCCTGGTCCCAGCTCCCAGCCTGAGCTTGCTCTTGGTCTTGACCGGAGAGTCCCTGCCCACCTCTTGGCCCCTCTCTTACCCCAGACCCGGCTGTCTTTGGTGGCAACAGAGCATGAACACCTGCTCAAGCCTCAGGGTCCTCATCTGTCGGGGGTAAGATCAACTCTGCTTCGGGACTGTTCTGTGCACAGTTCACACCCACCTTGTGACCTAGCAGTTGCATTCTGAGGCATCTGCCCATAAGATGTAAGGACATGTTCACACAGCAGCCTGCACACAAACCTTCACAACAGCTTGACTAGTAACTGTCCAAGACTGGACACAATCCAGTATCCATCGGTGGTGGACAGGTTAGCAAAAGGCAGCCCATGAACACCATAGATGATGCTTGGCACAGGCTGTGTCTCAGACTCGTCCTACCATGTGAGAGAAGACAGACCCCAAAGGCAGGTCCAGAGGCTGAGTCTGTGTGACGGTCCAGGAGATGCACAGCTACAGGGAGTGCAACCAGGGACCTGCTCGCTGGTCAGGGGGGAGGTGCTGACCACAAAGTGGGGAGGCTCTTGAGGTGACTCAGAGTCGTCTACCTGACAGTGATGGTGGACATACTGAGAACTCACAGACCACCCCCCAAGAAGGGTGCCTTTTACTGTCCATGTAAGACAAGTGAATGGACAGACAGAAGTACAGGCACAGAATCACCTTAGATTTATTTCTGAGACTCCTGTGTTTTGGACAAATTGGAGGAGACAGGCCACGAGGGCTGGAAAAGAGCCCAGAACAGAACAGGCTCACGTCTCAGGCTTCGGACTCTGCCCTAAGGTTCCCTCTCAGGGATCCGAGATCTGAAGGCTGTTTGTGTGGAATGCCCTAGAGAAGGAGGGACAGGAAGACCAAAGGGCAGGAGGCCTCCCAGAGCAGCAGGCCATCCAGAGGCACGCAGGTCACCAAGCACAGGTGGGGGCCCTTCCTCCCTTGCCCCCCACACCCACCATCTCCTCTGTTGCCATTGCCCTTGTGTGGCTCAGGGCACCTGGATGGGAGGCTCTGGGCCACAGGTGACCTGGTCTGGAGGACGCAGCACTCAGCCTGGGGGTGCTCTACCAAGCACATGGCTTCCGGGCCACGTGGAATCCAGGGTCACCTGGGAAGGCTCCCCTAACCCAGCAGGGCACCATCGCCTGTAGACTGGTCCACCCAAGGACCCAGAGCAGAGGGAGGACACAGATGGCGGGTGCTGCTCATACCTGGCAGGCGAGCCGCAGTCAGGGGGTTGGACAGGGCCATGCCAATCTCCGTCATCCCGTACCTCTCCAGCAGAGTGTGGCCGGTGATGCCCTTCCATTTCTCCAGCACTGGCAGGGGCAGCGCAGCAGAGCCTGAGACCATCAACCTGCCCAGCACAACCACAGGCATCTCAGTCTCTCAGGAGCATACAGCTGCTTCAGCACAGTGCATGCCATCCTTGTCCTGGGGGCCCCAAAGCAGTGCCTCGTGGGAGGGTGGCACCCTCACAGAGGGCACCAGTTCCACCAAGCATCTTACAGAAGAGGAGCAGAGACCGGTTAAATGGGAGCAGAAGGCCCAGATCAGATATTCATCTCGGGCAGTCGGGAACTCTCTCCAGGAAACCCTTCCTGAGCTCCTTGTAAGAACCAGGAATCAGATACACAGAGGGTGTGAAGTTCACGGCTGTCCGGGCTCTCGGTGCACGTGTCATCAGACCTGTAAAGACCTGCCAAACTAGTCACTTCCGTACCTGCACTCCCAGGTGAACCGAGCAACTACAAACGGAGAGGAGCCGTGGTCTGCAGACTGGTGGCAACATGGAGACCAAACGTGCCACAGATGGGGCCGAAGAGCTAGCATGTCTGTTAGGAAGGGTATCTGTGGGGGGGGTTGGGAGGCTGCTGAGAGCCTGCAGATGTGGGCTCAGATAGGACATTCTCACCCTCATCCTTCAGGCTCCACTGGAAGACGGGTGGGCAGACAGAGATAGACGGACAGAGGGACCCAGAGACAGAACAAAGACACGGATGCAGAACCCAGGCAGCTGTGCTGGGAATACAGGTGTGTTGAGAGAGACGTAGAGACACATTTTAAAGTACAAAGAACACAGTGCTTCCTAAAACTTAGTAGAACTGACTCACTAAAAGTGAGTTACATTTATTGATCTTTAGGACTTTCCAGATGGGAAGGTGGACTATATTCACTGACCTGATTTTTTCTTCACAAACTGCACGCACGAAATCCTGGACATGAGGCTGGGTAAAATGCTTGTCATAATAATCCATCAACTTGCTGTAGATGGTAGGCACTGCCATAAATACATTAATCCGGGGAGCTTCCGAACTTAAGAACTTCTCCCAAACCTAAGAAGAGAAAAGGACGCAGACAGCAAAAAGACTAGAAGACACACCTGCACAGACAGGTGTGTGGGCCTTCAGTTCCAGGAATAGTGCTCTTAACAGAGGACCCCCTTTTCTCAAGTGCCAGAGGGTCTCACTTTCACAGGGTGACAGAAGCTCCTGGCCCTTGTGGAGTCACTGTGCAGCGGACCCTGGCATCTGGTCTGAGGTGGAAGAGGATGGGGGGTGGGGGTGGGCAGGGGATGGGTCCTGGCTCAGGGATTGGCCTCAGATCCACCATCAGGCAAGAGGTGGCACCTCAGACTTTTCCAGCCATGCAGACGAGCGTGGACGCAGCTGGGCAAGGGGCCATGCAGGCTGGAGTGCAGCACAGACCACGCAGGATGGGGGCAGAGGGTGGTACTGTTGTATCCGAAGAAGTCACGTCAATTTTGTATTTTACTCTCTTTGACAGATGTTTCTTGTCTTAATATAGAGATGCTTCAAGTTTTTCAGCTCACACTGGCAAAGTGCTCGTGTGTGCTCACCCTCATTCCCATGGAGCCACTGCGCCAGCACCCGGTCAGGGTGGGACAGGGGTTCAGCACACCCTACACAGACAGCCGCTCCCACAGGCAGCCCCTACCCCGGCTCCTAATCAGACGCTAGTAGCTAGCTCCTCACCCGAGCTACTCCACAGGAAAGGTGTGCCTCTGTAGGAAGAGAACTGTATCGTTCTTTTACAGACAACCTCACCCCTTTATAAAGCCTGTATGAAAAGAAGAAAAGTCAACATGAGCAGACCCTCAGAATACACATGTTGAAATTATGGCAAGGAGTAGAAATTATTAAATAGGTTAAGAAATTTGGAGAAGAGGAATGAATTGGGGGATGATCAAGGATTGCATCAGAGAAGTAGGAATACAAGAGAACCATTATAAGCTGGAAAGTACATTATGCGAAACTAGGAATTCACTGCAAACACTAACAGACTAGACGCAGCAGAGAAAAGACAGAAGTCAGGCACAAGTCAATGGAAATGATCCAAACAGAAATACATACAGGAGAGAAGAGGAAAAAGAAGAGTGTCACCATGTGTAGGACGAGATGACACAGCATGACACGTCAGGAGAGACAGTGTGCTCGGTCAGTAGAGATGCATCCATGTCCACGGATGGGAAGACCCAGTGTTGCTAAGACAGCAGTTCTCCCCAAACCCCAGCACACTCTGATTTGCAGAAATCAACAGGCTGACCCTACAATTTACAGAGAAAGGTAGAGGACTCGGAGGAGTCAAAACAAATGTGGAAAGGAGGGAAGAAAGTGAAGAATGCCCCCAAACTGACTCCAGAGCGCTACATTCAACAGCATGCGACGCTGGTTTAAGGTCAGATACACAGACCATTGGAGCAGACGAGATTCCAGAAACAATCGATACGATGACGGCCAACTGATCTGTGACAGGGGCACCAGATCACTCCAGCAGGACAATCTTTCCGACCAACAGTGCAGAGACAACTGAATATCCACATCCAAAAAGAGGAATTCTAGACCCATTTCTCACCATACCTAAGAATTAACCCAAAGTGAGTCAGAGACCTAAACGTATCAGCTAAAACCATAAAACTTCAAGGAAAAAACGTAGGAGAAAATCTTCATGACTTTTGGTTAGGCGAAGATTTCTTAGGTATGGCAGCAAAAACATGATCTAAGAAATGAAAAAAATGGATAAAATGGATTTCATCAAAAAAATTAAAAGCATGTGTGCTGCAAAAGATGTCATTAAGAAAATGAGAAGACAAGCCAAAATGGGAGAAAATACCTGCAAAACCATCTATGTGATGAGGAACCAGCATCCAGAATAAACAAACTTAAGAAGTCAAACAACCTGACTTTAAAATGGACAAAACATCTGAATAGACAGTTCACCAAAGAAACACAGATGCCAATAAGACCATGAAAAAATGCTCACTATCCTCAGTAATCAGGGAAATGCAAACTTAAACCACAGTGAGATAACGAATGCTGGTGAGAATGGGGGGAGCTGGAGTCCTCACGCACTGTTGGTGAGAACGTGAACACTACCGCCACTCTGGGAAACAGTTTGGCATCACATCTCTAGAAGTAGAAGGGACAGCGAGACACACTAGACGACACCACGGGGACGTACTCCACCAGACCAGACGCTGGGTGGGCCCGATGCAATTACATGGTTCTTACGGGAGGGAGGCAGTGGGAGCTCTGACCACAGAAGGGACGGCGGCCACGAGGACACAGAAGCAGAGGCTAGCGTGATGCAGGTGCCTCCACGATCTGGGAGAAGCAGGAGCAGACCCTGCTGGGGCCTCTAGACAGAATCAGGCCCGAGACACCTGGACCCCAGCTCTGTGAGACCCTTCTGGACTTGGACTTCCAGAACTGACAGAATAACTTGTGCTGCCTGAAGCTCTGACTCGGGATCCCTGGCTCCAGCAGCAACAGGAAACTCCCCGTTGGGTGCCTGCACCCCACCCAGGAGGTGCTGGGCCCATAGGGGCTCAGCCGGCAACACTGAGAGCTCATCCCCAACTTACCAACTGAGCACTGAACTCGGGCAGCATCACACAGGTGGCCCCTACCCAGAGTGGGCACAGCAGCTTGTTGACCACGCCATGGACGTGGTGCAGCGGGAGGACGTGGAGGATCACGTCGTCCTTTGTCCAGGCCCACTTGTGGACCAGCCCCGTCACCTGCAGGACGACAGCACAGCCTCAGGGCAGGAGGGCTGGCCTCCCTAGCCAAGGTGGGGAGAGGGAGACCCGCTGGCCCGCCCTTGGCACATCCCGGGGAGCTGATAACGAAATGGCCTGGCGTCTGACCTGGGGCTGTCTGTCCAGCCACCAACCCTTCTGTTGGAGAGCAGGGCTGCATGCAGTCAGGGGTTTCAGCCAGTTTAAAAGGACCTTAGATTTGGAGTCCCAAGACCTCTGCAGACTCTGGGCAGCTCTCCCCCAAGGCGGTCAGATAATCTACAAGTGCTTCCTGTAGATTCAAGCCCAGGCTTGAATCCAGCTGCCAGTCTGACCCTGCTGATTCCAGCACCTCTTTCTCCCTAGTTCCACCAAAAACTCGTGAGTCACTGCCGAGCCCATACTTGTGCATGCTGCGGTGACTGCCACCCCCCAGAAATACTGGCCCAGAGATGGCCTCTCCTGGGAGACAGGGACAGTCTGTAATCTCGCTTGGCCTGCAGCCAGCCCAACTCGGTTCACGCTGACTTATGGACTGAATTAGCCAGATCTCTGGCCTCCCTCTGGTGGATCTGAGCTTCTATTTCCCACTCCTGCTGTACACGCACATACTTTTTGGAAGCAAGAAGAGTATAAACTACAGATGAATAAAGCAGCTGCGGAGCTTTACAAAGACAGTAACTAAGTATGCAGAGTAATACCTGAGCCGTGGCACGCACCTCCTGCTCTCTTGCTTCCCAAAGAAGCCACGCTTCAAGGTGCTGAGGGCAACATCCTGGTACTCACTCGCAGCTGGTTTCTTTGAAAACCTTCCCCCATGTACAGTGGCCCATCTTGTGCTGGAGGAGCCTGGGGGGCCCATAACCCTGGCACCTTGGCACAGCGCCCCTACATGGCCAGTGGGGCTGGTGGTCCCACGGCCCTGGCCCTACATCTCTGGGTGCTTCCAGCAGGGTGGGGGTGATGGTGAGAGCTGTCACGGGCCTGTGAAGAGAAGGCCACCAGGAAGGCACTTGTCTGGGCATGGCTGTTGCAGGGACTGACCGCAGGGACCCAGCTCACCCCTCCAAGGTGGCGGCCCGGTCACTCACCACAGCCCTGATGTTGTCGTGGGTGCTCAGGACGCCCTTGGGCCTCCCCGTGGTCCCACTGGTGTAGATGATCATGGCGCCCCGGTCTCTCCAGTCCCGCTCCGGCACCAGGCCCTCTTCTGGGTCCTCGGCCACCCCATGGTAGACTGTGGGCGGGAGAGGCAGGAGCGGAACTCCGAGCTTCTGGGCCACTGGGCTTAGGAGCTCCACGTGCTCCGGGCTGGCAAGGACCACGGAGCTGCGCGAGTCCTGGATGAAGTACTCCAGCTGGGCCCGGGGGTGCTTCTTGTAGAGGGGGACGGCCACGCCGCCGCTCATCCACGCGGCCCACTGCGCCACCACGAAGGAGACATCGTTGGAGCACAGGAGAGAGACCCGCTCCTCCCGGAGGTCCCCATCAGCACGAGCGCGGAGCTGGCAGATCTCCCGGGACAGGCGGAGGCTGCGTGAATAGAGGTCCTTGTACGTGTGGTGGCCGTGCTGGTCGACGAGGGCGAGCCTGTCCCCGAAGGCTGGGGCGCGGCTGAAGACCAGGGCACTGCAGTCCGAGCATGCGGCCGGGGCCGTGTGCAGGAGGCCACTCGCTCTACATGTCCAGGGGGCCAGCCGGCAGGAAGCCATGGCCCAGGCCAGGCGCCGGAGGGCCATCCCCACGTGTGGCAATGGCATCGCGGCAGCAGACGCCAGCTGGCGGTACCTGGGAGGGAAAACAGGGCACTGAGGTCACAGCCTGCCCTGGCCTGACTCCCATGGTGGCCAGGAGAGGCGGCCTCACCTCCAGTCGGGGGTCATCCCAAGACAGGAAACACTAACGCCCTCTCGATGCATGCCTTTGGAACTTAAATGGCTTTTAATTTAATCTCATTATGTTAAGGATTTTAAAAACATACAAGATTCTAAAACAATGAACTAAACTAGGTAAGTCAAGGAGAAACAGAGCTACTTACGTCCTTCCACGACATGAACATGGAGACTGAGGATGCACAGGAGGGCTGACTGTGAGGTTACTTGGATTTCTAGCTGTGTGGGGTTGGTGCCTTAACCCCCACCCCAGCCCCCAAACGGTGCTCCCTCGCCCTCAGCAGGGGCCTGGAGGCTCCAGCGAGCCGGATACAGACACAGGGCTCACTTCTGCTCCGGACACTCACCCCGCTGAGGTCACCCAGGAACTTGTCTAAAGCAGAGCAGACCCTCAGAGGCAGCACACTCAACAGTCTGTGCATCTGTTCTTTAAGCTAGAAGAGAACTCCCTCCTTCTCCCCCACAACCTGATAACAAAACAATGACCAACACAGCCAGGAGGAGGGCTGTGACCCGCCACACGCACCTGGAATTCTTTAGACTGCTTCAGAGGACAAAGCCTGGGGGAGGGCTAGCCCGACTCTGTGCCCTGCCCTAGGACCCCACCCACCCTGGGTGGTCAGGGACCTGGGCACACCCTCTCCACACCTCCCCACAACTGGAGCAGTCAGGAACCCACCTGCCACCCAGTACCACTGAAGATGGTTCCCTCCCAGCAATAGGGCAGCCTGCAAGGTCCACAGACCACTGCCTGCCCTGTCTCAAGGCCCACCTCTTCCACCTCGGTGCTCTTGGCCAGAGCAGCATCCCTGACCAGGAGATGATGGGTAGACCAGCTTTCTGAGTTGTTCCCAAAGGATTTTAAAAAATATTTAATTGGCTGCAGTGGGTGTTAGTTGCAGCATGTAGGATCTAATTCCCTGATCAGGGGTTGAACCCAGGCCTCCGACACTGGGAGCGGAGTCTTAGCCACAGGACCACGAGGGAAGTTCTCTTAGAGGATTTTTAACAAGTGTTATTTGACAGCAATACTACACTTTATATATCATGATGTGTTTTCATCTTCAACTGCCTTGTTCAAGAAATAGGGCAACCTTTGGTAACCCTATCTCACCCATGAGAAAATTCCAAGTCGGCCTGTTCCTAAATCAGAGCCCAGAGCCAGCCACAGCCTTTCACCCCCAGCCATCGTTCCCCATCAGCCACCATGCCACACCCCATGTCCTCCTCGTCCATGAGAGCACAAGGAAATGGCCTGATCCTGGCTGCACTGTGGGGGGAAGCATCTCTCTGTGTTTGAGGGACAGAGGACAGGTGCAGGGACCCCAAAGGGCTCTTCTGAATGTCAGAGGCTAAAATGAGCAGGTGGCCCCTCACCCACGGCTCGGTGGCGTGCCCCCACCCCAGCCCCCACACCCTGCCCTGGATTCAGGCATCCCGTTCCTGACAAGCCTCACTGTCTCTGTCACTAACGTGCTCCAGGAGAAAGAGAATGTGTTGTGTTTGGTGTACGTACCAAACAGTTTTGCCCTCTGTTTTTTCATTTAAAACAAGATTACACACAGCACTTTATAATTACCTAACAAAACAAACACAGCCCCCAGCAGTAAAGGCCTGGCCTGAGCCCCTCCCTGTGCAGCCTGCCGGCCACCTGCTCCCCACAGCAGGGGCTCCTGACACAAGGTCTGCCAGCCTCCAGGCCCAGCAGGCAGAAGCCTGGAACGGGGGAGACGCCTGCCCAGCCAGCAGCTGCTCCGGAAGGCTCCAGGCCTCCATCACCATAGCCCCTCCAGGGCACGTGGCCCACGCCCCTTTCAGAGGCAGCGACCAAAAGCCGGAGTGTCTTATGGCTTACCCTCTATGCAGGGTTCAGAGGTGGACTCATAGCCGTTCACACCTCTGGATTTTTGTTACCATAAAGAAACATGACAAGTTCTAAGAAAACAGCTCGGCTGGACCAGAGAAAACAAGAAATGTGACGAACATGTGGGATGTGACAGATTCAGAGAGAAAGTGAGCCACTGAAAAGCAAAGCAGGGGTTCAGTGCTTCCCCTTCTCACTTCTAGCAAATCCTTCTCTATTTGCTTTAAGGGCAGAGAAACGAAAACAAAGGGAAACCGTAAACAGAAAACGTACGGCCTGTTTCTGGGTTATGGCCCGAGGCCTGACTTTTGGTGGTGACAATGCAAGAGAGATGCTTAGGGATGCCTGCTGAAGCGGCAGCATTTTCTGAGGTGCAGAGGAGCAGACAGATGGGCGGCCAGGAGTGGTTGCTGCTCCCACCCATCTACCTACCAGGCCCCACAGGGCGGCACAGGCAGTGTCACACTGCTGCCAGCGAGACCACTGGAGCGGCCTTCCTCTATCACCACAAGGGGCCGAGGGGCGAGCCGCCTGCCTGCTCCCTCTGGGGAATCGGGCTGCACCACCCCAGCGAAAAGCTGGGCTTCTAGGACTTGAACTGGAAAAAAGAGGGCTGAACCCCACTTTCCCTGCCCACCCCCCCACCCCAGCCAGGGCAGGAGGGCTAGCTGACCTCTGACTGCACATGGGGCAGGCGGAAACGGATGCAGTGAGCCAGCAGCCAGAGCACTGTCTCCAAGGAAGACAGAGAGGTGAAGCCACCTGCCCAGGGCCAAAGAGGAGCAGAAAAAGCCGCTCCCAGACCCAGGCCCGGCTGCCCGCAGGCCCTGACCACTCTGCGACACCGTGAGTGGTGAGAAAGGCCTTGGGCGAGGAAGGTCAAGACCATGCTGCGAGCTGCCCCAAGAGATACCACATTAACTGGCCGGCGCCCCCAGCCTAGTGAGGCCTGGGGCCTCGGCTCAGCAATCCCAGTGGACATTCAATAGTCCCTTCAAGATGAAACACAAAAATAGGAAATGCAAGCCCTCTGTTCCTACGGCTGTTTTTCAAATGCGTCCTAAGGAAATAATCAGCGATGTATGTGAAGGTTCACCATGGGTCTTCACTGCAGCATTATTTCTGATACTGAAAAACTAGGGCTGACCTGGGTGATCCGGAAGATCTGAGGGGAGCAGGGCACACACGTGTGTGTGGGGCTGGGCCACAGCCTGACCACACAAGCCCCCTCAGTGAGGCCCAGGGGAGGGACATCCCACCCAGGGACGGGAAGGTGAGCCTCCAGGTGGCAGGTGGCTTTTGTTTTCTTCTTCGTGCTTCTCCACTCTCTGCAGTTTTTATGCAATGAGCATGTATGACTTTTGTGATCAGATTTTAAAAGTCTACCTGTTGGTCAGTCTCTCAGTTGTGTCCAACTCTTTGTGACCCCATGAACTGCAACACTCCAGGCTTCTCTGTCCTGCACCATCTCCTGGAGCTTGCTCAACCTCATGTCCATCAAGTTGGTGATGCCATCCAGCCATCTTGTCCTCTGTCACCCCCTTCTCCTCCTGCCTTCAATCTTTCCCAGCATCAGGGGCTTCGGCTCTTCGCACCAGGTGGCCAAAGTATTGGAGCTTCAGCTTTAGTCCTTCCCGTGAATATTCAGGACTGATTTCCCTTAGGATGGACTGGTTGGATCTCCTTGCTGTCCAAGGGACTCTCAAGAGTCTTCTCCAATGCCACAGTTCAAAAGCATCAATTCTTCAGCGCTCAGCCTTCTTTATGGTCCAACTCTCACATTTATACGTGACTACTGGAAAAACCATAGCTTTGACTATACACACCTTTGATGGCAAAGTAATGTCTCTGCTTTTTAATACACTGTCTAGGTTGGTCATAGCTTTTCTTCCAAGGAGCAAGCATCTTTTAATTTCATGGCTGCAGTCACCATCTGCAGTGATTTTGGAGCCAAAGAAAATAAAAATTTAGTAAATGATGCTTATATTTTAAAATGGAGCTATTTCAACCCCAGCACAAACATTTTGATACATAAAAGAAACAGGAAAATATTAAAATTGTGTTCTGGATGGTGTATCTACAGGGTGTTTGTAATTGTCAATAACTCTTTTAATTTCTCAAAATGACAGAAGCAAATAAAAATGAGACAACGGCCTTCTCTTAATTAAGGCTAGCAGTTCACAGAAGTCTCACATGGAGAATGAAGAAGTCAGTTATCAAGTCAGTTGGAAGACCTGCTACACTGGCGCTCAGAGCACCGCCAGGCAGTATCCAGCAGCAGTGACCTGACCCCAGTGTCCCAGGGCTCGGAGGTGGCGAGATCAGCTGGCTCCGTGCGGAGATGGGTGTTCTGTGGCACAGTGGGGCAGGTGGCTGGAGCTGGGGAGACAGGGAGCCTGTCACATCAGCCTGCAGGGAAGAAAGCTGGGGGAACGTTTAGCTGTGCTCACCCAGGGGTGTTTGTGAAGCAGAGGCTGAGAAGGACCCCTCCTACTCACCCTTGAGCCTCACAACAACAGTGACTTTTACTGTAAATACGGCCCAAGTGGCCTCCAGAGAGGCTGCACTAACTTATTCTCCGGCCAAATGTGTGGGGACAGGGGTCACCCCTTCAGAACAGCTTCATGTGCTCCTGAAGCCACTCATCTTCCAGTCGTTCAATAGAGCTAAAACCTCCAAGGTCATAGTGGTGGTTTAGTTGCTAAGTCGTGCCCGACTCTTGCGACCCCATGGACTATAGCAAGCCAGGCTCTTCCGTCCATGGTCACAGACATGTCCAACCTCATGGGGAGCAGCAAAAAGCACCAGGTCAGGGCAGAGGACTGTGTCCTGAGCAGGTCCAGGTCCAGACAGAGCAGCTGCCTCAGGAAGAGCCCTGCCTCCTAACCACAGGTGCGCTTGGCCATGGGCTGCCCTCACCCACCGGCTGCCCTCACCCACCGTGGTACAGACTGGAGTGATGCTGCCGTGCAACATGGCCAGGAATATTCCGTCTCAGTCAACGACATCACGAGACCACCGTCACGGTGTGCAACAGGAAAGGATCCCAGCCAACAGCACGGAAACCTGAACTGTGGTGAGCCAGACACCTGCTCCTGGGAAGGCCACCCTGTGTTCAGATTCTGCCAGGCAGCTGGAGCCCAGCAGAGACGCAACAGAGGCCACCCGGTGCTCTGACCATCAGGTTCTTGGGTGAGAGCACTGAGGTGCATGGCCCTCTCAGGACACAAGCCCGACACCTGGAAGATGATAACATCTGTCGTGTCCTAACCAGGGTGCTGGTTGACAGCACAGATTTTAGTCAAAACAGACCCAGACTGAAACATTCACTGGTTCTTCTGAGTTTTCCTCACCTGTCTGAGCCTTCAGTTCCTGTGAGAACCCACAGAGGGGGGAGGCTAGTGGACCAGCCATGCTCAGCACCTTGCTCACCATGGAGCCGTGTGACAAAAATTACTCGATAAGAATGATACTTGCATTCAAATGAAGGCGGCTGGTTTCGAAATGAGTAAAATGGCACCTGATGGGTCAGCACCACCTTCCCCCCCTCATCCTCCTTCCTGCTGTCTTGAGGCCTGGGTGGAGGTGTGGGGCAGGAGAGGGGACCACACTCTCCCTCTGGGGTGGAACACTTGTTTCAGCACGCCACCTGCGGTTTGGGAGCTGTTTTCAAAGTTACATTTTTAAGTAACAGACATTCACACTGTATTAAAAAAAAAAAAAAGGAAGAAAATAAATGCTTAAACCAATATCCATATTTGGACATAAAATACCATTTTAAAGATGCCAGCTGGAGCGAAGAAGCTTATGACCCCTAGCCCGTGATTTAATTTGTCTGCTTTGAAGAGTGGATCTTCTGCATGCTGCCCAGCCCCAGCAGGGGCTGAGGAAAGGTCGCTAGACTTGCTGGTCTGTCACGTTTCACATCAGAACCGCCAGGGGCCCTCGGAAGCCCATTGTGGACCTGTGTGCTCCTGGGCTCAGCACCGGTGGCCCCTACCCCCAAATGTCCCTGCCTAGGCCTCCAGACAAACATCGCCGCTCCCCGGGCTGGAAACCTAGACTTCCCAACACGTGATTCCTCTTCCCACCTCTGCGTTGTCATCCTTCCCCTTTTCGGTAAACTCCTAATCATCCTTCAGAGTACCCCTCACTACCACCTCCTCTTTAGTGTAAAAGACTGTATGGGGATGCTTCGAGGAGGATTCCAGCGGCCAACGAGGAAGGAAATGGATCTACTTCCGTCACAACAGAGCAAATTCCCCTCCAACCCTGGCTGAACTTGAAGTCGACTCCCTCCCACATCCTAGGGGCCTGGACGTCGCCTCAGAGCCGAGAAGGCCAGGCAGGGTCCCCACGTGACGCAGCCCTTGCGTGGGAGGGGGAGCGGTGGGACGGGACGGGACGCGGTGGGCGGGGTGAGAGGGGTGAAGGGTGAGGGGTGAGGGGGCGGGCTCTACCTCCGCAGGCCGGGATCGCGCACCTCCTCCTAGCCGGGTCAAAACCGGAACAGGAACCGCGGTACCTGCGCACCGCGCGTCCCGCACCCAAGCGCATTCCCCCGGTGCGACGGGGCACGGCGGCGAGGGTTCCGGGCGCGAACGTTCCCCTCAGGGGGTGGGCGCCCACTCCCGGACTCAAAGCGGGCTGGGTATCAGGTGCCGCAGGTGTGCTAACTCCCTGTGGGGCGGAGCTGGGCACGAAGTCCACTTGACCGAAACGTGAGACTTCTCCTAAGTAACAAACCAATAAACACGCACTCTATGGGGCTGCAGACACACGGTTAGAGCCAGCGTGCTTCCCGCCCTCCTCCCCGGGCCCCGCGGCCCGGGGCTGGCCGATCCAGGGCTGGGCCGCTGCACCCTCGGGGTCGTGAATCCCCAGGGGGCTGAAGACGGGAGCCTGACGGAAGAGAGGCTGGGAATCTCCCAGAAGCAGCAGAACGACTGCGATGGAGAGGAAAAATGACAAGATCCCCGGGCCTCCGAGCGGTCTAGTAAGAAAAGTGTAATAGTTTCAGAAAGGGACCGCAGACAAGACAAAGGAGGAGTCACCGACGAAATTCAAGAAAATCAGCAGAACCTCCTGGTGGGAGTGAGTGGCAGTAGACCCACACCCCTTGGGCGAACAACGGGGCTGTTTCCGAGCCTGGGAGTGGGGACGATCCTAACCGCCCACTTGACCTGACAGCCACGTGGACGTGGCCCCACCTGAACTTGGCATCTTCCTTGCTATGACCTGAATGTCTGTGCCTGAACAAATTCGTGTGTTGAAGCTCGGACCCCTCAATGTGATGGTGTCAGGAAGGGGGCCTTCAGGGACTGTGATTAGGTCATTAGGGCAGGGGTTCCATGAATGGGTTCCTAGAAAAGAGACCCCACAGGGCTCCCTCACCTCTTCTCCAGGTGAGAGCACAGTGAGAGGACCCGTTCCATGAACCTGAAAGGGGCTCTCACCAGACACGGAGTCTGCTGGCACCTTGACCTTGGACTTCTAGCATCCATAACTGGGATAACTATGCCCATTCCCCACCCCACCCCCCAGCCTGCGCCATCTGTTATAACAGTGTGGATGGACTAGAACTTGCCCCTGCCTTGAGGATGTTAATCAGTGATCCTGTTGCATCGATCATTCGTGGGGTCAGGCACACTCCTCTCCTCTCCTTCCTTCCCGCCTCACATGCAGTTCTGCTGATTTCTCCTTCAGCATCTTTCAAAGTCCAGCCACTTCCCACCACCAGCACTGTAACCACAGAGGAGGAGGGAGCCTGGTCCTATACCCCACTTACTAAAATAGCCTCCTCCTGGCTTCCCTGCTTGCACACCCAACCCCCTCAGTCTGTTCCCAGCACAGCAACTGGAGTGGTCCAGTGACCACTTGAGTCAGATCCTAGCATCCTGGACTCTGGGTCTCCCACCAGACAGACAGGACCAGTCATCCTCAGGAAGGTGAAGCTGGGGCAATAATGGGTGCATTTGCTCTACTGAGAGAAGATCTGAAGCATCGAGGGAGAGTTTGGGGGTAGAAGAAGGATAAATACATAGAAAACTGGTCAAGAGGAAATAGGTGATAATTAAATACTGGGAAAACAGCAGTAAAGGCAAAGTATCCTGTGGCTCTAGGAGGCTTGGTTCAGACAGCATTTGCAGAACTGCAATAAAGGCTGAGCACTGAAGAACTGGTGCTTTCAAACTGTGGTTCTGGAGAAGACTCTTGAGAGTCCCTTGGACAGCAAGGAGATCAAACCAGTCAATCCTAAAGGAAATCAATCCTGAATATTCACTGGAAGGACAGATGCTGAAGCTGAAGCTCCGACACTTTGGCCACCTGATGAGAAGTGCAGACTCATTGGAAAAGACCGTGATGCTGGGAAAGATTGAGGGCAGGAGGAGAAGGTGCGATGGAGGACGAGATGGTTGGATGGCATCATTAACTCAGTGGATGAGTTTGAGCAATCTCCGGAAAATGGTGAAGGACAGGGAAGCCTGGCATGCTGCAGTCCACGGGGTTGCAAAGAGTCAGATATGACTGAGCAACTGAATGACAACAAATAATGCAAACATTGACACTGATCTATCTGCGTTTAGGCAGTTCCCCCCCAGCCTGCCTTGGAGGGATGGGGACACAGGAAGGGGGTTGGATGGAGGGACAGATTGAAGCCAGGTGTCCATCGCAGAAGCAAACTGTAACAGGGTAACCTTGGATACATGGTGGTAAATATCAAGGAATCAGCCAAAAGTCGTGCCTCTGGTGATTGAGAAGGGAAGGGTGGTTTCTTAAACTGTGTGGATGGATTTCTGCGTATGCCTGTGATAAAGATAAAAGTTCAACTAGACTATAAAGTAACTTTTAAATGGGGAGGGGACAGGGAAACGCTTGAAGAATGCCCACAAGAACGTGGCTCCTCTCCATCTCCAGGCAGCCCCCGCCCATCATTGAGTCTCCGTGGCTGCACTCTCACCTCCAGTTCTCAAAACACTTCTAGGATTGCCAGGGTTTCCTTTCCACCAGGCACACAATGGGAAAAGGAGCCTGATCAGCAGTCATCGCAAATTCTTACCATCACGCCACCACCTCAGCTAAGCAACACAGGACCCCACGGCCTCCCACAGCTCACGACAGGCCAGTGGGTGGTTGTGCCGGTGACCCTGTGTCCCCAGGTATGGTCTGGCTACTGAGGATGTAAACAGAGCCCTTGCCCTCCTGTCACTTAACATGATCACGGGGAGAAGAAAAGGGGATAGTTAGACAAGTCATACGCCATTGATAATGTTATAGAGTGAATCTCCTCCACCCAATGCACATGTTGAAACCCTACCCCTTGTGTGACAGTGCTAAGAAGCAGGGTCTTTGGGAGACGGGGTTATTTGAGGTATGAGGGTGGAGCCCCAGGATGGGATTAGTCACGAGAGAGCCTGCTTTCCTCTGCTGTCCAACCGGTGAGGACACAGTGAGAAGATGCCATGAAATGAGTTCTCATCAGGCACGGGGTCTCACATGTCCAGCCTCCAGAAGTGTGAGAAACAGGCCGTCCGAGCCAAGACAGACAGTGACCTGGACCAAAATCAAGTCAGGCAAGGCCGTGGGGGCTTGCAGACACAGAGGTCCCAGGGCCCTGGGAGGGGTACACTACCAGGCGGGGGGTCTGAGGGCCATGTGACACCAGGACTGCGTCGTCCCTAGTTTACAAATGAGGAAACTGAGGCTTCCAGTGTCCACACTCCCTCTGACCAAGTGACAGAGCTCTGCCCCCTGTCTTGGGCCTCTAGTCTCTTAGTGGCTGTGAGATTCTTGAGTGAATGAGCAGGCGTGTGTTGCTGTACTTAAAATCAAAGTCTTCCCCACACAGCGCAAGACAGCTCCTTCCATCAAGAATGAGTGGTCTCCACAGCTGTGTCCTCAAAAGGTGTTGCTTCCACAACCAGGAAACAAGCTAAGTACTGCCTGGGGCATGCTGAGTCAGGAGAGAGGAAAACAGCAAGATGAAGGGCCATGCAAACTACAGCAGTGAAGCCACAGAGAAATGCTAGACTTGCTCACAGCCATAGCTGGCTGGATACCAATAGCATAAAATAACTCCTAGATACTAACACTTAAAAACTGGAACACAAAACCATGTGCAGTAGGTGTCTCGCTGAGTACGCGGACACACCCTGAAGGATGGGGTGGCTGGAAAGAGGAAGAGAGAGGCTGCTGGGATCTTGGCCACTATGATCTCGCTGATGTGGTAAGGAGGGGGCCATCCCTTTGTGTGCAGTGCTGGGGGCCACCTTGCATGGCAGCCCCTTGGAGCTGGGAGGCCACAGAAGATGAGCGCCTCCCTGCTCCTGGGGCATCTGCAGGAGTCCAGCTGTTCCAGACCTGAGCTGGTCTTGGATCTGACCCTGGGAGAAGTGCCCCGGGGAAAGGATTGGTGGGGGCAGCCTCAGCAGGGGTGTGGGGCACCGGCCACTCAGTCTGCACCTGCCTCCAACTGAGAGCCCCAAGGACGTGTGGCGGTGCTGCTGGCATCCCCACTCTCCGGTCTATGAAAACAGATCGTGGCAGCTCCCACCTTCCTTCCTGGTTCAATCCTGTTGGGAGAATCCAGGAGCTGGGACACTTAGAGCTGTTCATCAGTGCTAACTGTGGACACTTTCTGCTACTGGCGTCACCAGCATCTTTATTGCCCACCCCTCAACAGAGACCCCGTGCAGGTGCTCAGTCAGTGGGAGTGGAATGAATGGGATGCTTCCACAGAGGGCAACTGAGACTGGAGCCTCCCCACCTGAAGCTTGCCCTGAGGCCCCCTCCATTCTTGACCTCCAGCTTTCCCCTGGGGAAACCCTTCCAGCTGGAGCACCCCGGGGCCCAGGAGACCAGGCAGCAGGCTTTTCCTCCACTGGTTCTGTTCACACCTCCAGCTTAATGAGCCCAAACTGCTGGGGGCGTCGGGTCACACCTTTTCACTTGATTAAAGCAAAACACAGATGTGCTGGCAGCAGCATTCTCGGGAGGGGAACATTTGCAGATTGTGAGCATGGAGCCTCCGGCTGCAGAGGGATGGCCGTCATGTGGGGAACAGGTTTGAGGGCGCCAAGAGGGCCCTGGACACACAGAGGACAGACCAGTCAGCAGCTGGGGTTAGAGTCAGGCAAGGCCTGGATTTCCACCCTGTCTGTGGCCACCAGCCTCCAAAACGGGAGATCCAGTCCCACTGGACCCGCCTCCTGGTGTCCCTGCCATGTACCGTCTGTCTCAGCTGAAGATGGCTGACCTGGGCAGGACTGTGAGTGGCTCTGGGCGCAGTCATGACAGGCCCTGAACTTCCTCCTAACTCTGATTGCTTACCCGGGGAGCCACGTAGTGAGGGCGCTCAGGCAGCTCGAGGAGAATCCACGTGGGAGGAACTGAGGTCCCACCCACAGCCGAGGGAGGAGCTTCCCAGGAATCGGGCCTCCAGCCCTGATTGAGCCTCCAGGTGAGACACAGCCTCACTCAAGGCCAAGCCACTTCTGGGCTCTGGACCCACAGAAACGGTGAGATAAGTGTGTGCCATGGCGGCTGCTAAGTGTGGGATAATTTGAACATAGTAACAGAAAGCCACTACCCTGCTTCCACTAGTTATAGTGATAGCAAGTAAGTCAACCTGAGTCTCAGCTTCTCACTCAAGAGTAAGAAGGTGGAGTCTGGGCAGCTGCAGGGATGGAGGTGGCAGGTGTCAGCAAGGTGAGCGGTGCTAGGAGTCTGTGGAGGATGGAGAGGGGAGGAAGAGTGAGGCAGAGGGGCAGTAGTGAAGCAGACAATGCACCTGGACTCCCCCATGGGTCTTTCTACATCAGTCACAAGCTCAGAGCTACCCCCGAAGCCAGCAGCTGAGGGATTCGTCCACAGTGTCCCCAGGTCCAGCAAGATGTTGGGTTTCCCAGGGCAGAGCCATGGGGATGAGAGGCTAAGTGGTCACTTGGGCTCTAGGGTCACCCCAGCTCCTTAGAGCAGTTTATTGTTGGGAAAACCACGTTCTGACAAGCTTCCAGACCAGTCTAGGGCCCAGCTCTGCCGTAGTCTGGACTCAGCAGGTGGCTCTGGACCGGGGTCCTGCCCGGCTCACGTCCATATTGTATGACAGGACGAGTCTGGAGCAGGAGGTCCCCTGAGTGCAGATCATAGCCTTAGCCCAGCAGGCCCAACCCCTCCCACGAGGCCCCTCCCCTCCGATGAGGACCCTCCCCCACGAGGCCCCTCCCCTCCCACCGGGCCTGGCCCCGCCCCACCCTTCAGCAAGCAGCCGCTCTGAGCGGCCCACATGCCTCACCTGCTGGGGTCTGGCCTCAAGTTCCCCATCCTGGGGCCTGGACTTAGCCTCCACTCCTGGTCTCCTCTGCTCTTCTCTGTCGGAATAATTGAATTCAGGTCGCTTTGGGCTCAACGCCCCATTTCCAGACCCAGGGCAGAGGCTTCAGAACAAGTGGGCCATGCTCCACCCAGGCATCGCCCTGGGCGGCATTAGGGGAGCCAGGTGGCCCCGGGCCCATGCTCAACACCTGCCCAGCTCCTGCCAAGCAGGTATGGGCTGTTCTAGTGGCTGGAAGCAGTGGGCAGAGGCGGGAGGACCTCCCTGCCCAGGACCATTGGCCAGGGGCGAGCATTGGAGACCCCACAGCCTGCTCGTCCCTCCCCAAGCCCCACGCGGTTCCTAGAAACACTTCTCCATCCTTGTGCTTTTCATTTAAATGCTCCCAGGACACGCGTGCACCGGTGGGAGGGGCGTCTGATGTAATCAGAATGATAGCTGAGTGCCCTGGGCCCCTCGCCCCAGGTCGTTCCAGAGTAGGCTCCAGGCGAGCCAGCCTGCAGCACAGCCATCCTGTCCTCACTCCCTTGCCTGCTGTGCCACCGCCCCTTGATGCCTCTGTTCCCCACCCGGAGGGCCAGATGCTGGACCAGATGGTTCCTGTGCAGGACCCTGTCCTGTCTCCTCAGATGGGAGCTGCTCCCTGGGTACCTGGGCTCGGGAGAGGCCACGGGTCAGACTGATTTTTGACATAGGAGGCCGTCATCTGACGGTCCAGGGCACGATGGACTGAGCCTTTAATGCCCTGCAGAAACAAGGCAGGGTGGTCTCGATGGTGAGGTGGAAGTGGAGACACGAGTAACTCACCAAGCTCTCCTCAGGGCCAGCATAGGCCACAAAACTGCCCAGTGCAGATCAGCCCAGGAAGCAGAGAGGGGGTTGGGGGGCCACACGTGGCGAGTGACAGGCAGCAGAGACTGTCCTCCTTATGGAGGTATGGATAGACACACCACTGCGTTCGAGCACAGACAGGTCCCATGGGGTGAGGGAAGGGGGTGCCGAGCAGAAATAGCTGCAGCTGGGGCCCCAACAGAAGGGAAAGCAGCCTCAGGAACTGTGAGGGGCAGCAGAGGAGAGACACAGGCATGAGGGTCCGGGTTCCATCACTTACCACCGAGCCTCCCTGAGCCTCAATGTGCTCATCTGTAAAATGGGTTGAGCAGAGGCACCGACCTCCAGAGGGGTGGGGGGGATTGAGTGAGAACATTGAAGAGGCAGGCTTGGCCGACAGATGTCGCTTCTGTCTCCTTCTGTCTCTCGAGTAGAGTCCCACTGGAAAAGAGGAACTCAGGAAGGGGCCCGAGGGCCCAGCCTCCCAGCCAACACAGGTGTCCCACGCCTGTCCCACTGATCTTTGGGACAAGAAGGTGATGGGGTGGCCATGGGTGCAAGCATCTGAAAGCCTGACTAACCGGCCTAAGAGCCAAGAGTTGGGAACCTGTTCTGCCCCTCACCCAGAGCAGCTGACCTCCCCAGAGGGGCCCCTGGCAGAAGTAGAGATGGAAACCCCCAGTGGACACCCCAGGCCTTGCTGCCAAACAGTCCTGCCAACAGCCAGGTGGGCCGGCGGCCACACTGCCACCTGAGCCAGGGTGGTCACTCCAGGGGGCAGATCTGGGCCGTGTTGCTGAGGGAGAACGAGACAGCCAGTGGTGTTTGCCGAATGCGGGTGTATATCCAGGAAAAGGAACTGAGGTGGGGGGCGAGGAGTCCAGGTTTCTTCCAAGTCTGGGGTTTTCTGGCTGTGTCCTGCGGTGTGGCCGGGGGAGCAGTGAGACGCGGGGAGGAGGTGGGAAGCAAGGGCTCTGGAGGCAGGGGCTCCGAGGCCTGCGCCTGCTGGTGGTGCCCCCTCAGGAGCCCACCGTCCCTGCCTGAGTCCAGTAACTTCCAGGGCATCTGGCACCAGGTGTGGCCCGGATCAGGTCTGAAGGCAAGACTCCAGGTGGGCGGGAGGGTTGAGGCGGAGAGGCCCTAAGCCCCAAGCCCAGGGGGAAGCCTCCTGGTCAGCGGGGTGAGTGACTCGGGGGCTGAGGCTCCCTGGAGCGGGACTCCCTCTGTGAGGGTCCATGGGAGAGCCCTGCCCATACCGGGCAGACCCTCCCACCTAGCCCCTATATCCATCCCTCAAAACCCAGCTCAAACCTTATCTCCTGCACAACCCTGCCCCCCACCCCCCCACGGGGTTCTCACTCAGCTCCAGGCTCAGCCCCGTGCTCTTCTCACTGGGTGCCTTTGTGGGAGGCAGGAGAGCTTCACGGGGGAGCTCCTAACACAGACTACAAATCCTGTTGCTCTGAATCCCTGCTCTGTCACTTCCTGGCTGTGCAGCTTTAAGCAGGTGATTTACTTCCCCTCTTTATGCCTCCCTGTCCTCACCTGTAAACTGGAGATGATCATTGGTTGGCTGTGAGAATTAAAGGAGTTAACATGTATAAATTGCTAAGAACAGTGGCAGGTGTGGAGTAAATGCTATGGAAGTGTTTCAGGGGCTTCCCAGGTGGCGCTAGTGGTAAAGAACCCGCTTGCCAGTGCAGGAGACAGAAGAGATGCAGGTTCCATCCCTGGGTCGGGAAGATCCCCTGCAGGAGGGCATGGCAACTCACTCCAGTATTCTTGCCTGGAGAATCCCATGGACAGAGGAGCCTGCCTGGCGGGCTATAGTGCATAGGGTTACAAAGAGTCATACACGACTGAAGGACTTAGCACACACGCACGTGTTACATTTCACGACCACGACCACTACCATCGTCACCGCTGTCACCATCATCATCCTGGTTGAATCTCTAGCTCCCTTCTCTCCTGGCTGCATGGCTTCATGAACTGTGAACTGCTGAGCCGCTGCCCTTTCCTGTAAGTGGCAGTAACAATGCCTCTGTTCTTAGGTAGCTGTGAGGATCAAAGCCTCTGGCCTCTGCAGATGACACCGCAGTACATATCAGGTGGCTGACTTCTCGTCCGATCTTCCCAAGAACCCAGGCGGGTGAAAGTACTCCCGTCTGTTTTACAGATGGGGAAACTGAGGACTAGGGAAGGCAGGGATCTGCTAAGGCTTTGGAGCTGGTGGGTGGTGGACCTGGAAGACCACCCTGGGACTGGCCAGGACTGGACTCTGTTCACATCCCTTCCTGTCTTTTCATCGCTCTCTCTCAGTTCTGAGTGCACGTCAGTGATGCCAGGCACTGGCTGATGGGGGTTCTGATGGGTTGGTCTGGCTGAGCCTGGGCATTGGGACTTAAGTGCTCCAGCTGAGAGCCCTGCACAAGCTCAGTGTTGGGATGGGGCCAACCCCCTGCCCCCGGGTCTCCCATGGCACCTGGGACTCGGTGATCACCCCTCACTGGTCAGCACATTGAGCTGCATAAGTGGCAGGCAGTTCCTGCATGGGAGGGGAACTGGCAGCCCCAGTAGAGGACAGAACAGGTAAGGGCTGCAGCTGCCCACTAAAGCTTGGCCTGTAGCCCTGGGCATCACGATCGGGGCAAGGCTGCCACAGGGAGGCCTGGCCACTCTGGGCAACACACTCTTCAGACAAGAGCCACAGTGATGGGGCAGGGCTGACTGGCAGCCTGCCACACATCTGCCCGGGCACACAGGGCCCTTGCCATAGCAGCAAGACCAGACCCCGACTCTGGAGGTGCACACCAGATGACAGCCAGCCTCCATGGCAGCTAGAGTCCAGAGGCTGGGCACTGCTTTGGCACCATTGACATGACCTGGTCAGCACCCGCAGTTCCCCCAGAGGCCATCCCCTGCCCACCCCTCATCTTTCTTTAGCTGCGAGGCTCACAGGAGACACTTACTCTTGAAAAAAACCCAAGCAAAATGCCTCTTGAATGAGCCTCCCCTGGGCCAGCCTTTCACATGTGTGATCCACTCATTCGCTCTGAGCATACTGTCCATTTTACAGGTGGGGACACTGAAGCTCAGAGAAGCCCATCAGCTTGCCAGGGCCACACAGCAGGCCCCTTGCAGAGTGGGATCCCAGCTCTGACCCCCAGGGCAGGGGCCCACAGCTGCACAGCTGGTACTTGCTGCTGGCAGCGATGAGGCGGGTGGGGTGTGCCCACATCCCCACGTAGTGGAAGGAGGGCCTGCAAGGCATGGGGCGGGGGCCTGAACCGCAGACCTGGCCACACTCGCTGCCTGGCCAGGACACAGTGGCGTCTGGGAAGTTTGGTCTCTTTGGTAGCGTGTGCCCTCCTGTTCCCCCTGCTCCAACTCCTCTGGCCTGCACCTGCTGGGCCTCCCTTTACTGTCGCTGCCCCTGGTCCTGGGCTGGTAGAGATGGGGCCAGCTGTGAGGACGGGCTGGCCTCCTGTTACCTGCCCCTCCACAACCGAGGCAATTCCACACATGGGTCCTGCTCCCCGACAGGGGGGCAGGCATCTCAAGATAGAGTGACACAGTCCCACAAGAAGGGACCTTGAGCGACAGTCTCGTGTGTGGATGTAGACGTGCTGCAAATGGTGTCGGGAGTCCTGAAGCACCTCCGGCCAGCAAGTAAAAGTGAAAGTCGCTCAGTTGTGTCTGACTGTTTGTGAATGGGCTATACAGTCCATGGAATTCTCCAGGGCAGAATACTGGAGTGGGTAGCCTTTCCCTGCTCCAGGGGATCTTCCCAACCCAGGGATCAAACCTAGGTCTCCTGTATTGCAGGCAGATTCTTTACCTGCTGACCCACAAGAGAAGCCCTCCAGTCAACAAGGAGACCCCCAGACCCGACTCGGGACTGGCTCCCAGCCTGTCCAAGCAGCTCTGAGTGACTAGGCAGGGGACCTGGACCCTGGGTCAGCCCTGCAGGAACTCCCACTAACTCTTGGGGCCTCAGTTTCCTTCACGTTGAAATCAGGGCTTGGATGAAATCCATGTTTTACATTTTTTTTTTTGGAAAAATGTTTTATTTAAACCTTTTAAATCTTTTACAACAATAAAATATTGCGTCAATATAAACCCGTTGACTGAAACCATTCACATCAAACATTACAGCAAATTGTATTTTTGACACCCAACTCATCTTTGAAAGAATTTCCTTCAAATCACAACACAGAATTTATTGAAAATAAATAATTGCTGGAAACTTCAATAGGCAATTTGAATAAAATAGTTGAAAAAGCAACTCTTAATGAAAATAGCATTTATTATTAACTACAATATAAACTATAAACTAAATGATTTTTATTTAAATTAATAACTTCATAAATGTTTTATACAAAACTGTACAATTATAAAGTTGTCAGAACTATTTGGGTTAACTCAGGTTTGAACCAGAGTGTTAACTGCAAAGAAAAAGAAAGTCGAAACAAAGAAAACCCTAACAGTTGTAAAACATGAACTCCTTGAGGGGGAAAAAAAAACATCCCAGAACTAAAACCAAACTACCAACAGAATGCAGAAGCTTAGCAGAAAAAGAAAAAAAAAAAGTCTGGGATTCAAATTAAAACAGACTCTTCGACCTGCAGCTGGGGGACACACAGTGCACCAGGGCCCTGGTAGCCCATACTGCTGCTGCTGCTGCTAAGTCGCTTCAGTCGTGTCCAACTCTGTGTGACCTCATAGACGGCAGCTCACTAGGCTCCTCTGTCCCTGGGATTCTCCAGGCAAGAACACTGGAGTGGGTTACCATTTCCTTCTCCAATGCATGAAAGTGAAAAGGGAAAGTGAAGTCGCTCAGTCGTGTCCAACTCTTAGTGACCCCATGGACTGCGGCCCACCAGGCTTCTCCGTCCATGGGATTTTCCAGACAAGAGGACTGGAGTGGGGTGCTATTGCCTTCTCTGCATGTTTTACATTTTGCCGGGGTCCAGCCCCGGTGGATCCAGGGTGATTCGAAGGTGGGGACGGAGTCGGCATCTTTGGAAAAATACATATTTAATCACAGATATAGAGAGATTGGAAATGGATAGTGCAGTAGGAAGATTAGTGGAGAAAAAGAGGCTGAATAACTTGGATTACGTGGAATAGCATCCATGCTCCAGATGGGAATTCAGCCAGAAAAACGGGAGCAAGAAAGAAGCGACATGGGGGAATCAGTCTTTCCAGAAACTGATCCGATTTCTTTATTTTTGGGTTTGCTTATATACCTTTTGTTACACATAGGGATGAATACAGAGTCACGCGGGGGTCAGCAGTCCTGACCTTTATCAAAATCAGGTGCTTCACATAAATGTATAAAAAAAGGTCTTAGGGATATTACATCATCTTCTGGCCATGAGTGAGTCCTGCTGACATTTTATGATCCTTTCTTTCTGATAACCAAAATACTTATTTTTTCCAAGTGTGTTTTTTCTCAAACCAGGCACCACCCTCCAAATAAAGCTGCATTTCTATAGGGTGAGGGTGTAGTGAGTTACAATCAAGAAAGGAATTTATTTAACCCAAGGTTAACATGATTAGTCTTAAAGGTTAATACTTATTTCTCCTATATGCTTAAAGGTTAATACTTATTTCTCCTATATGTTAGTTATATTCATTATAAGGGTAGGGAACATGGAGATTTAGCAGCAAACATCAGCCCAACAAATGAAAATCCTTTCACCAATGCTCCCCTTAAGATCTGTTTAGTCTTAAGATATGATAAAGTTACATTCTTACATAGCAAGGACACAGTGATTTATAACAAAGTACAGTGATCTGTTACAAAAGAGAAAATCCATTAACTCAAAAAGTCTAGTATTGCTAACATCAAAAACTACTATATTTCCTTTGCTATATTCCAAATACATTGATTAATATATTCCCAGGTGCCTAAGGATATGGAGGCCTGGCGGCAATCATTGACTCAACAAGAAGAAAAAGCCCTATGCTAATTAAGACTCTCAAAATACTCCAAAATTCTGTGCTGTTTATGGTTGAGAGGTAGTAAACAATCATGTGGCAGGAGTACGGATAATCCTGTCACACAAGCTAGTCTGTCAGCAGAGAGGTTTGACCTGAGACATCCTTGTCCCACCCAGAGCAGGGAATTAGCAGCAATTATTGACACAACAAATGAAGAACCCTTCACCAATATAATTCCTAACCAACACACTATACTAATAATTTCCAACTCCCCAAAATAATTTGCCTTTAGTAAGTCTAAAACATCTCGTGCCTCTCAGATTGGGAGGCTGTAAATCACATGTGGCCGGACTAACCTATACAGGTGGGCTAAATAACCTTCAGAGCAGTCCGTAAGCTGAAACACTCTTGTCACGCCCAATAATTTTTATTGCCTTGGAGCTGCACGTTTACTCCTTCTCCGAGAGAAACGGTTATGGGGGAGAGCCCCCCGTAAAGTCAGAGGTATAGGTGAGAGCATAAAACAGACTCTGGTTTTGGGGTAGATGCTCGGGAACAGGGGGTTTCCTGAGGCTTGATCACGCCTTTGCGTATGCCAAGCCTCCTTCCTCATGACCTTTGCCATGGGCGGAGTTCCTCACGCTGGCCCGGCAACATTTTTAACACATATAACTCTTTGAACCATCTTTCCTCCAAAAAAACAATACTGACCACAAATACCTAAGCTAGAATTGGAGTTCCTGGGGGTCCAGTGGTGGAAGTTAGAGGTTTTGCTTGGCCCACCCCCTAGGGCAACCTCTGGGAGGCCCATGGGAACTGATTCCCTAGGGAACCCAGTTTGAGAGTGCCTGGACTAGGCTGCTTCAGACCCCCAGCTTGGCCTGGGAGCTCCTGGAGGTGGCACTGGCCTGCTGGGGGCTGTGCAGGAGCGAGCCCGTGGCCCTCTGCAAGGGTCAGGAGCGCCTGCACTTGGTTAAGACTCAGCTGTTAACGTCTTGAAATGCTTCATACTTTTTAGACAAGGGCCTGAATTTTCATTTTCCATGGGCTAGACGGAGGAGGCAGCCAGCCCTGGGTCTGGTTCTGACTACTCATCTACACAAGGGGAGGACGTGGATAACTACGCCACTTCGGGGCTGTGATGGGTGATGAGGCCAGGTGGACCGTCTCCCCGAGACCGGCCACGTGGGACGCCGGACCCACAGGCCACCCATGTGCATGGGCACTGTGGATCTGGCTGCACAATCACCTCTTCTCCCTGTGTTGGGCTGGTCGGTGGTCTGAGGCATGTCGGCTGGGCGGGGGTCTCTTTCCCACTCTCCTAGCGGTCCATCGCCTGCAGATCCTGTGCAGAGGACACCGGAGTCCACCCCTGTGCCTGGGCAGAAGACCAGCCTCCCACGACGCCTTGGCAGCCTCGCCTGTCGACCTTCCCATCCCTAGCTGGCCGCTCGCCGGCCCCTCGCCCGCCCACCCAGCAATTTCACTTCCCAGTGCGGGTGGGCGGGGCGCAGCGGGCGGAACATCCCTGCGCCCACGCAGCACCCGCATCCGCGCAGGTGCAGCTGGGGCGCGGGCCTCGGAGCCCAAGGCGCCTGATGGAACGGCTGCCAGCACGTGGGCTGGCCGGATTGCCCCTCCACTGTCACAGGTCTGTGCGGCTGCAGCCGCATAGATGGTCACTCCCCAGGGCCAGGACCAGCTGCAGAAGGGCCGTGCTGGGGGAGGGGCGGCTGGGGCCTCCAAACCAGGCCCTAGGCCTGGCACACCCTCCTTGCAGCAGGGTCAATATGTGATCAGACAGGAAAATGGTTCATTTTAACATGCCTCAGTTCATGGAAACTTCCAGAAGCAGCAGCCAAGCAATGTGGCCAGAGCTGAGCCCTTCCACAGGACTTTGCTATCTTGGGCTCTTCAGGGTAATTCCTGCAGCCTCTGTGTCCTCCTGGCCACTGGAAGGGCCTCCTGGGACAGATGGAAGGAAACTCTTATGTGACAGGCAAGCCTGGTCCCAGTCAGATGTGGCCACACACCTGCTGGGACAAGTACAAACACTCACCTCTCCGGGTCGCCAGGACGATGGCAGAGGGCAGCAGGGGCCTGACTCCCTGTGGGATGGCTGCCTCGATCAGTCCTGGAGGCCCAAGGGGCAGCAGTTGACCCCCTGGAGCCAGTCTTTGCTTCTGCTGTTCCCACAGGATCAAGGATCCTCAGAACTGAGTGTCCACCCAGCGGTCAACTCATCCAGGCTTTGGGACTCTGATCCTGCAGAGGCCAGAGGGGTCTTGGCAAAGGAGAGGCCACTAAAAGGCCTCTGCGTGGGTGTCTTAGGAATAACACCCATGACACTGCACAGCCCTGACACTCAAATGCTTGTAAGGCTCCAAGGGTCACAGGTAACAGGCCTAGGAGACACTTACTCGGTAAGTGTCTTCCAGAATCACCACATGGCCCCCCAAAGGGAGTTCACTCTTGGGTGAGAAAGGACAGCTTCTCATGCCCTGAAATGAAGGCTGTGCGGGTCAGGGAAGGAACGGGAACTAGCACGGGGGTCCTCTCAGATGGGCCAGCTGTGTTAGGGACCCCTACTCCCAGCCAGCAGACGAAGAGACTGGAGTTCAGAAAGGAACACGTGCAGCCAGCGAGCGGCAGGTCTTGGACTCCAACCATCACCTGTCCAGTTGGGCCCTGCCCTGCTCAGGGTCCACTTTGGGGCCTGATGTGAACACAACTGGACTCCGAGTCTCAGGAGAGGCCCCTGGTCCCTTCCTTCCCCAGGCCCCTCGGTGAGCAGACTGTGGCATCCCACGTCCACAGGAGGGCTTTGGGGTGGCCTCCCTTCCCTAGGCGACACATGGCCCCAGCCTGTCCTGCCATCGCATGGTCTAGGGCTGGTCGGCGGGGGTGGGTCACGAGCCCGGCTTGACTGAAGGCCAGCCCGTGTTTCTGGGTCCCCGGAAGCGTCTAAGGGGTTGGCTGTGTGGCTGGGAAACTCCCCGCGCCTGCCTGCCTTCCTCTTTCCTCTGGCCTGGCCTGGTCGGACACCTGGGCTCCGGCCCTGCCCACTGTGCCTCCTCCTGTGGACACCCCCGCACCCCAAGGCCCAAAAGCCAGCAGCCTCCTCCCATAAGGAGGGGGTGTGAGGTGAGGCTCCCTCAGAGACCCCCGTGCTCCTCATCGGCCCAGTGCTGGCCTCCAGCCACATGGCCAGTGAGTGGCCCAACAATGACCCAGCTCAAACAGCGTGGGGCCTGGGGCGGCCTTATTGCGGGCACTGGTGACCCACAGAGGAGGTACCACTGGGCCAGGGGCCGGGCCTCTGGGTTCCGCGTTGTGCTCCTTGGCGGGCTGGGCTTTACTCCTGCATCCCAATAGCCTCCAGCATCTCCAGCCCTCAGGCCGGTGGTCTCCCTCCACCCAGGGGGGCTGGCCGAGAAGGGGCCCATCAGGTGTGGGGAGCTAACCGTTATGGTAGGGGTCCTGGGTCTGTCCTTAGGACAGAGCGGCCGGGAGCACTGAGACACCAAAGGACAGACGGACTCCTGCAAAGCATCTTAAGGCCTTTGTGCCAGGAAGCCCCCCGGCCCCTCCTCTACCTACCTATCCTGGACCTTCTGGGGCTGCTTGGCCATCATGGCCCCAGTGACCACACACGGGGAGGGGGACCCTCTGTCCTGAGGGTCCCATCTGGCTGTGTCCACGGCACCCCCGTGGTGCCCACCTCTGGGACTTTCTGTGCCCTGGACTCTCAGGACCCTCTCCTCATCCCCTCCATAGCCTCCTCTTCCCTGGCCCCCGGGGTCCCCAAGGTGCACAGGAAGCTTGGTGGGTGATGATCTCGGTTGTGGTGATGGTCTCAACTGGATGCAAGTGTCAAAACTTAAATCGTACCTTTTAAATGTGTACAGTTCATCCTGGGTCAATTATGTCCCAATAAAGCTGTTTAAAAAGTGGTTTCAGTGCCTGGGCAGCAAGGAGAGGCAGCTGGGGCGCCAGGAGGACAGTGAGGGAGGGGCGGAGGATGCTGGGGGTGGGCAGGGGGCTGCCATCCATGGAAGGGCTGAGAGTGGGGGCAGAAGAGCGTGTGTCACGTGATGGGGAAACCTCCCATCAAAGCGGAGCCCCAAGTCTTGCAGCTGGTAAAACTAAAGAAAGGAAAAAGCCTTAGGTGATTCTCAGAAAGAAAAAAAAAAAATCAAGTCTTGAGAGTAAAGAATCATTCTATTAACTTCTAGGCAGAAAAAAAGATTATGTTAAATTCATCACTTCCTCAAAATAATAAATTCTGAGAATAGGCAGTACATGTGAGAGCTCACAGAGAAAATGATTCTAGTCCAAGATTTTATGTAAAACCGAGGTGTTCTCCATTGTGGTGGCAGCAGAAAGACATTTCCACTCATGCAAAAGCTCCAAAATGATGCCCCAGGTGGCCAGAGTCCAGTGAGAGGTGAGGTGGGACACCCATCAGAATAAGGAAGACTGAGCAACGGACACCTACACTTGGAGGCAAATCCAGGTCACCATTACAATGTGGCTTAAAAAAACAAAAACAGGATAAAATTGCCAGAAATGACTCAAAAAGAAAACGCAACACGGTAAAACAAATACTGTCCGCCATCGCGGCCTCCTTTGCCTAATGTGCCAGTAAAAACAAGGAAGGGTGGGGTTAGTGCAAGGGGGCAGGAGCGGGCAGCGATGTGGGCGAATTTCCTCAAACCACCCAGAGAGGATTCATAACCGATGCAGCGAACAGAAACACAGGAGGTCAAATGTGTTTTTTTAAATACAGTAACTGCAAGAACATTAAGAACAGGAGGAATAACTCCCAAGCAACTACTGAAAATAAATTAAATATAGTCAATCTGCAAACACGTGCATTCACACGCACACATGGTGACAAGAACATCAGAACAAGTACCCCGAGGTGGGGTGAAGGAGAAGTGACGGACATGCCACTGGGTTGTGTATCAATAACCAGAAACAGACCTGGTGCTTCTTAAAAAAGACAAAGGAGAGAGAGAGAGAGAGAGAGTGTGTGTGTGTGTGTGTGTGTGTGTGTGTGTGTGTGTGTTTTAGTCTCTCAGTTGTGTCTGACTGTTTGCGACCCCATGGGCTGTAGCCCACCAGGCTCCTCTGTCCTTGGAATTCTCTGGCAAGAATACTGGAGTGGGCTGCCATTCCCACCTCCAGGGGATCTTCCCAACCCAGAGACCGAACCTGCATTGCAGGCAGATTCTTTACCGTCCGAGACACCAGGGAAACAAAGGAGCTTAGATTTGGTTTTAAAAAATTATATACGGTTGAATTCTATAAGACAATATCTGAAAGAAAGGAAATCAGAAAGGTTAAATTTACATGAGACAGGACGGGCCAGCAAGTGCAGAGCGAAGGCGATAAAAGTTTCAGTGCTGGGATGTCCCTGGTGGTCCAGTGGTTAAGAATCTGCCTTCCAGTGCAGGGAACTCAGTTCAATCCCTGGTCAGGGACCTAAGATCTCACATGCCCTGGGGCAGCTAAGCCCACTTCTTATTGATGAAGTGTATAAACCACAGCAGTAATCCTTTCAAAGGCGCTAACTGATACGTAGCAAATGGACAAACGAGTTGTACGGACACATACCTGTGTCTAAGTCCTAATGGCAGAGTCCTCAAAACATCACAGATGGCCTATTCCCAAGGTTTTCTAGTCCTTAAAGTCATTTTTTTTTTGCCTAAATTATTATTATTTTTAGGTAATTAGAGAGTCACATGCAGCTGTAAGGGATAACACAGAGACCAGTGTGGCCTTTATCCCACCATGCAAGACTACATAAAAACGTCACCACTGGGGTGCTGGCACAGTGCACTCAGGACCCAGAACATCCCCACCCTGGCGGGGAGTCGTCCTGTTGGCCTTGGTAGCCCCCCTCCCGGCCCACTTTCTCTGTGACTCCTGGCAAGTCATTTCTGGGATGGGGCACAAATGGACCCCACAGTATGCAACCTCTCGGTACTGTTGGCAGCCACCCAGGGTGCTGCATGCACACATGGTTTGTTCCTTCCTTTGCCGAGGGGTGTTCCCTGGTGCGGCTGTACCTCACTTGGTTTAACCATTCACCGGTCAGTGGACATCGGGGTTGTTCTCCGTTTTCTGCTGTTGCAAATAAAGCTGCTGTGAATATGCATGGACAGGTTTTAGTGTGAATGTAAGTCTTCATTTCTCTGCAGTAAATGCCGGAGAGTGCAGCTGCCAGGTCATGTGGAAGCTGCTCATACTGTTTTGTGGGAGGCTGCCACACTGCCCTCCTGAGAGGCTGCACCATGACCCGCTCCCAGGGCAGCAACGTTGAAGAGGTCCACATTCTCTGCATCCTCACCAGCATTTGGTGTGGTCGTTACTTATTTTAATCACTCTGATAGATACGGGATATGTACACGTGTAGTGATTCTAGGGTTCATTTCCCTAAGACTAAAGATTTGAGCATCTTCTCAGGTGCTTATTTGCCATCTCCTCTTTGGGGAAATGTCTCTTCATGTCTTTTTCCCATTTTCCTTTCTTAAAACTTATCGTGTATTTATTTTTGCCTGTGCTGTGTCTTCGTTGCTGTGCGTGGATGTTCTCTAGCTGTGCTGTGCGGCTTCTCACTGCGGTGGCTTCTCCTGTTGCGGAGCATGGGCTCTAGGTGCTCAGGCCTCAGCAGCTGCCGCCTGCAGGCTCTAGAGCACAGACTTAGCAGTTGTGGTGCACGAGCTTAGTCGTCACGCGGCATGAGGAATCTTCCTGGAGCGGGGATTAAACCCATGTCCCCTGCACTGGCAGGTGGATTCCTAGCCACTGGACCACCAGGGAAGTCCCCTGGTTCATTCCTGATATTGGTGATTTGAGTCTTCTTCATTTTAGTTTCATCAGTCTTGCTAGGGGTTTATCAATTTTGTGATAATAAACTTTTATGTGAAACATAATGGCAGTGAAATCTATAAGGCGAAGTATGTTTGAAAAAATTGACAGATACAACAGCAGTGGTGATATACTTTAATGCACTTCTGTTAATTTTTGACTAATCAAATTAGCAAAAAAAATAGATATTGAGGAACTGAGAAATATTATTAATTAAGTTAATTAAGTAGATCTAAATTTAAATTTTGCACCCTACAATCCGGAAACATGTTCTTCACAAGTTCCTTTGCAGCAAGTACTAATACAAGTCACATTTTTGACAACAAAGAAAGCCGTGGTGGCTAGGGAAACCAGCTCACCCTGGTTGGCTTGGCGTCAAAGGACTTGAGTCTTGGGAAGCCCCTCAGTTCCAAGAAAACCAGTATGGCTGGACACCCAGATACTATCCAGACAGAATCCAGAGACCACAACACATTAAAATTGATAATTAAATGTTTGTTACAATTCCCTATTAGAATTTAAAACATAACCTAATTGACTACTTTAACAAAAAGAAAAGCAAAACTATAATTACAGGGTATCTAGAAAATAACAATGAAATTCTTACAGTTTTATACCTATGGGATATAGTTCAAGCTGAACTTAAAGGCATATATGCTTAGTTGGTCAGTCATGTCCGACTCTTTGCAACCCCACGGACTGTAGCCCAGGAGGCTCCTCTGCCCATGGGAATTCTCCAGGCAAGAAAGGCACATCACTTGAAATATTTTCATTATTATTAAATATTTTCCTTATTACACATGGGGTATGAGGCATTCAGATCAAAAGTTAGAAAAGAGAAAAATAAACCCAAAGAAAGTATCAATAAAAGAAAGATAAGACAGAAAAAAATAAATTGGGAGACAGAAAAATGCATACTGATAGATTCAACTGAGAGATATTTCTTTTTTTTATTTTTATATTTTTACTTTTACTGAGGGATATTTCTTGATTAAGCAAGCAAACAATAAAGTATCTTAACTTCAACTTAATCTGATCCAGAAAACAAGAAACTGGAACACAGAGTGAAGACTAAGAAAGGGGGCATAATAACCAATGAGAAAACTTTAAAAGTTACAAGAGAACAGACACAATTCTATACTAATATATTCTAAATATTACTGAAATACATAATTTTCTAGAAATGTATGTGATCAAAACTGACCTACTGCTACTGCTAAATTGCTTCAGTCGTGTCCAACTCTTAGCAACCCCATGGACTGCAGCCAACCAGGCTCCTCCGCCCATGGGATTCTCCAGGCAAGAGTACTAAAGAAGTAGAAAATCCAAATAAGCCAATAAACACAACCAAAGAAAAAACTGAAAAAATAATTTAAAGGTTATTCTGAGGAGGGCCTTAGGCTCAGACGGTTTTACAGGCAAGTTCTTCTAAACAGTCAAGGAAAACTGATTCCCAATTTATTTTACAAGGATAGCTTAACCCTGATAGCAAAACCAAATAAAGATAACACAGAAAGAAGAGGAAATACAGATTGCTCTGACTATAGCTGTGAAAGTAACATGCTGAAAACAAATACTCGAGATTGAATCTCATGGTATTTGAAAGAACATTGCACTTTTCCAAGTGTGGTCCATTCAGAAACCCCAGGGTAGTTCCACGTGAGACCTGGTTTTGGAATTCCTCACATCAACACATCAGAGGAGAAAATCCCACTTGATAATGTTATCATGTTTGTTATTGTGTAACTTTTCATTTTGAAACAATTTCAAACTGACAGAAAATTTGGGGGAATCATAGGAAAAATATCACACACTTTTTCCTGATTCCCCCAATTATTAATATTTGATGTTTCTTTACCATTCTCTCTACATTATCATGAAGTTGCAGACACAATGCTTTCTTACCCCTCAAAATATCTATGTCACCTCCTTCCTTAATGAAAATCGAACTCCCAGCACCAATTGACCATCTCCCCACCCTGAGTCCAGTGATCTCACAAGCAGGCCGGATGTCTGCCAGGTGGGAGGACAGATGTCTTAGAAACTGGCAGGACCGCCAAGCAGCACCTGGTGGTCCTTGGCAGACTGACTACTTGCACACTCCCCAGCACAGCTCACATGGCCCAGCACATGTGCAGAGATGCCCACCCCCCTAGCTGGGGGACAGGGTGTGGGAGGTCCCACCTATTCACCCACAAAGGTGGGGCAGGGGGCTGTGCATGTCACTATCAGGCCCCTGGAGTTTGAGTTGTGGGCACTTCATGTCCAAGCCTGGGTTTCCTCGTCTAAGTGGAGAAGGCTGTGTGGGCATCCCAGGCTGTTGGGGAAGTGACTGCAGGTGATGCTCCTGTGGGGCCTGGCACACAGGGAGCCCCCAGATGGTCAGAGCCACTGCCCGACCAGGCCTTAGTGCAGGCCCCGAGGGGTAACTTCTGGGCCTCATCCCAGCAAGTCCCAGGGCACCCTCAGTGGGAGCCAGAGGCCTCCAGCATCAGAGGGAAGCTGATGGACAGTTGATGGATGGGCAGGGAGCTCCCTCCCATCCACTGCCTCATTCAGCTACCAGCTGTGGCTCGGTCTGTGGCCAGGCACCTGCCCTCATGGAGTTGCCAGTCTCTTGGGGGTCAGTAACATTGCGCTTCTCAGCGGCAGCACCTCAAAGAAAGTCCAGGGGGTGTGGGCATGTGAAAAATTCTCGGAGGCTCCCCAGGAAGCCTGATGAGGAAGTGACTTCCAGGCTGATGGAGCCACAGTGCAAAAGTTCTGGGGCAGGAGCCAGTGCGAGCTCCAGGAAGAGCAGGGAGGCTGGAGGGGCCAGCAGGAGAAGGCATGAAAGGAGACGAAACGCCTGCCATTTGCTTCCAGGATTCACGGTGCTTGATGTTCCCTTAGGCCAAGGGCAAATCAGGACAGAACCAGACACAAGACCACACAGCCAGGCCAACTTGAACCAACAAGGGTGGGAGAGACGTATCAAGGCCTTGGTGTCGGCGTCTAATCGCGTGCCGCTGGTCAGCCTTGCAGAGCTGAGAGGGCCGTGGGGGACCCAGGACTCAGGACGGGCTGCAGGGCTGGACAGGCTGACCCCGAGATCACTTCCAGCCCTGGGGAGCCCGGTGGTGGAAAGGGGGCTGTGGAAGGACTCAGGACCCGTCCCACTCACAGACACAGCCTGTGGGTTCACGCACACCTGGAGCCCATGTGCTCAGTGTGTCCACAGCACTCACAGGCAGGCAGACTGCAACTGCACGTGGTCCCCTTCTGTCCAAGTTCTCCTCAGCCTCAGGAGGCCTCAGGAGCAGCGCTGTCAGAGCCCCTTGGAGGCCAAGGCCCAGACGCTGCGAGGCTGCACCTGGAGAGCTGAACCTGGACCGAGGCTGCTGGTTGCGTCTCGCGTGTGCAGTCACCAGGTGCGGCTGCAGGCAGCCTCCCTGGCTCCTGGCTCTGCCCACTGCACAGACCCACTGCACACACCCCTCCTGCAGCCAGGCTGCCAGAAGCCTCTCTGCCATGGCAGGCAGTGCCAGGTGGTGCCTGGCCAGGGTTCTGGAGGCTGAGGGAGGCAGGTGTAGGCTGGCCACACACCCACCCACCCTGGCTGGGGAGGAGGGGCCCACTTGGTGGCCTCTGAAGGCACGTGCTGGGCACTTGTGCAGCTGCCCCGCCCAGCCTGCCAGGAGCCCCTGGTGATGGATGAGGCATGAGTCCCATAGGCAGCAGGGCACTGACCCCAGCTGGGGGTCCCCTGACTCAGCCCATCCATCAGCGTGACAGATGGAGCCCCGGCAAGTTGGGGCTGGGCCTTGGGGGGAGGCTGGGCCTCGGGGAGCTGCACACACAGGCATCCCCAGGACGCTGGGCTTGGGGCCATTCTGCCGGTGCAGTTCGGTGGTCAGACCAAGGCTGCCAGTCCACCTTCCTGATGGGCTGCCCTCCTGTTGACCTTGCCCTGAGCACGCCAGCCTCAGACCCATGATGGATTCATTATCCCGCGGCCACACCTGCTCTCCCTGCTTAGTGGTCAGCAGGACGTCTGGAACCTTTGCTTCTTCAATTCCATGGGACCTGGCTCCCACAACCATGCACAGATGGCAGCTGTTTCGCCCCACAAGGGCGGACGCTAGGGTGGCCGTGGGCCTCGGGCCCTGGGGCTGGGTGCACCCAGTCGAACATAGAGCACAGTCTCATGACCTCATCCAAGGGGCGGGGGGTGGGGTGGGGCAGGGTGACCCTCAACCTGACTGAGACAGAAGGGCTTGTTTTCAGGGAATCGTGCCTCCTCCTATCCCGCCAGGCTAAGAGCCATCCTGAGTCACTAAAAAGCTTCATTCTCGTCACAGCCCCACCGGGTCATACCCTGTGGTCACTGTGGATGGGGCCACCAGATGCACAGGAGGAGGCAGGGCCACTGAAGGAGGAGCCAAGTCAGCCCCACAGGAAGGCGGCTGGCTGCAGGCCACGGTGCGGAGCAGCCTCAAAGCGCCCAGAGGGGAGCCGTGTGTGGGTGGTACCCTGTGTGGGGAACCCCAGGCAGGAAGCAGGCATGGCCAGGCTGGGGTCAGAGATGGAACTTTCTGGAACTGGACAGAGATGGTGGCCGCACAGCCTGGGGACCAGTCGGATGCCACTGACCTCTGCTCTCCCGGGTGGTTTCAGTGGTGACTTGTATGAGCGTTTGAACACAATTTAATACGGGGCCCTTAGGAGGAAGAGTGGTACCTCAGTAGGAGCTGCTGGAATGTTCCAGAGAACGAGGGTGGGGAGTGGGGCCTGGGCCCACCCTACATAGAGGGAGACCCAGTGAGCTCAAGGTCAGAGGTTGCCCTGGAGGTCACCTTGGAGCCACCTGGATGGTGTGGAGGGCCAGGCCCAGGCAGAGCAAAGGGGCCGTTGGGCCTCAGCCCCACAGAGAAGGACTGTCTGGCAGCAACTTCTCCTTCTTGACTACTTGGGGCTCTTCAAGGAGTTTTGAAGCCAATTACAGTTTTCTAGTGCTTAGAATAATTGGTAGGAAAAGAATTCATAGACAGAAGGGCAAAGTGAGGCCTGGAGACAGAAGATCAGAGAGGTTTCTGGCAAGGCCAGGTGCTTAGGGAGGGCAGGTGTTTCCTTGGGTGATCTTTGACCCAAACAGACCCCCAGCCAGAGAAGGGAGGGAACAATCTTAAGAGCTGCCTGCCTCCCACGTGCGTCTGTAGGCAAGGTGGTATCTGCAGGTTCCCTGAGACCGTGGCTAGGGACTTGGTCTAGCAGGGGTTGTTTTCTCGGTGGTAGGAGGGAGGCAGGAGGTCCAGGGGAAAGAGCTGCTGGGGAGTCACTAAGGCCCAGCTCCTTGCTCTGTGTCCTGAGGTCGAGATGGGAGCTGCACCTGCCCATATCCCCTGCCTCAGGTGGCCGCAGCCAACTCCTGGGTCAGATGTAGCTAAGTGCTGACCACGTCGGGTTCCAGGAGTGACCCAGGGCGGGCTCAGAGCTGGCAGCAGGGTAGCTACCCTGCCGTCCTCTCCCTGGAGTGAGGCCCCTCTTCCTGCTTCTCTGGTCCTGGTTTGAGGTCGGTCCAGACACTCACGCCCACTTGGGGCCCTGCCCTGGCCCCTCAGGCAGACTCAGTCACCCCCACGCAGCCCACGTGTGTCCCCAGAGCCACACTTCACCATGTCTGCTACACTGTCGGCTCCAGGAGGCTGGCCCCACGCTTGCCCAGCTGGCTGCCCAGCACGAGCCCTGCGGTCGGCCCACCGCAAATGAGCACCCCTCAGGGAAGGATGGGGAGCGGGCGTGATCACTGGGACAGCAGGACAGTGGGATGGGACTGGGCGGGGTGTGGAGGAACCAGACTGCTGACCAGGTGGACTTGTGTGGGGTCTCTGAAGGGTGGCGTGACTCAGGCCCGTCTCCTTCCCGGTGGTTGGCGGAAGAGGGAGACGATGGCGAGAGGAGGCGTGCAGAAGCTGGTCTCCACCGCCCACTGCCGGGCTGTCTTGGCTGGAGCTGCTCCCGACAGACGGGATGCGTGTCGTCAGGGGCGGGGGCCTGGCGTGTGCGCGTGTGCGCGTGTGCATGTGCCAGAGTATGTGTGTGCGTTTAAAATACGGAAAAAGGAAGCGTGGCTGCACTCAGCTGCAAGAGGCTGGCCGGCTCCGGCCGAGCTGGTGCGGTGGGGACGGGAGGAGGGTGAGGTGAGGGACCGCCGAGGAGGGGAGGATGGACACTTGCCACGAAGAGCGGCAGGGCCGGGGCCTCTTGGGTGCCAGCGGGCGCGCGGGGCCGATACTCACAAACAAAACCCGCGGCAAATTGCTGGCAGCCTGTCCTGAAGGCGGCAGCCGCTTGGCAGAGGAGCCACGGAGGACCGGCTGGGAGCAGGCGGCCAGCGCAGCACAGGTAACAGCCGCGTGGGGCTCATCCGGCAGGTGGCCGGGTCTTGGCCTGGGCGCAGAAGACACGGCACCAGCTTTTGGGGACCGATGGGGGTCTGGGCCCTCCATATCTGGGCCAGCGCAGTTGGCTCTCTCAGCCCCAGGCTCCCCAAGCGCTGTCCTGGGTGCGGGAGTGGGTCGGTCGCTGCTGCAGCAGGGAATGAAGCGGCCAGTAGCTGTGTCCGGGTCCCTGGCTCTGCGTGGCAGCGCCGCCTGCCCTGGTGCTCGGGCTTCCCTCCAGGGTCCTGTGGCTGCATCATCTCCACTCCGAGAAGCCCTGCGGCTCTCAGGACCAGGTCCTCTCCATCCCGTTTTGGAACATCCCCAAACCGTCCTTGAATGTCTGTTTCTTCTTGGAGACCAACCTGGGGAAATCAGGCAGGGTTGGGAAAGGTGGTTGGAGGGCGACACCTGGAGGGGCTGGGAGATCCCGAGACTCCCCTCCTCCCGTCTGCTCCAAGCCCCACCGCCTGCCTAGCGCAGCAGGGCTGTGTGCAGACCCGCGGGACCACGGCCAAGCGTGCCCATCACAGGAGCTCAGATGGCGGTGCCAAGGAGCCCAGCTGTCGAGGGCATGGGGTGGGGGTGAGGCGCCTGGCTGGGGAGGACTCATGTCAGAGGCTCCCTGGACAAAGCCCTGCAGGAGCCTGGCCACCCCTCCCTAGGCAAGACCCGTGGTGGTGGTGGGCGGAGGGCGGCCCCTGAGCACCTTGGTCGAGGGGCACAGGGATGCAGGTTTTGGCTGTGGGCACAGGAGCAGACAGGACACTGCTGCCACCCCGGGGACCCCTGGGCTGGACACTGTTCTCCTTGATGCTCAGAGCACCTGGTATAGACCCAGACAGAAGGTGTATGGGGGGTGTGGCGGGGCAGGGTGTGGTGGTTCCCCCTTGGTGCCTGCAGCCAGGGCAACGGCTGGTCCCAGCGTTGCCAAGTCAGGAAGAGCCTGAAAAGCCAAGTGCAGGGTCTGGCGGGGATGGAGGGGCCTGGCTTTGGGGGGCAGAGAGGGGTCTGGGCTCCGGGCAGTCACTTGGGCAGAGGGAATGGGCTGCCAGCGGCAGGCTGTCCCCCTCACTGGGCAGGTAATGGGGCAGGTAATGGGGGTCTGAAGGAGGCACCCAGCCCAGCCGCCATCTCTGGGAACTGGGCCAGCAGCCTCAGTGCACTGGGTGGGTAGCCCTCTGGGGGCTCCTGGAAGCAGCAGGAGAGCAAGGGCTTCCGGCCTCAGTGGGCAGCTCCCTGAGTGAGTTGCCAGTGGGACAGCAGGGCCCTGTGGAGAGGCTTCCCCGCTCTGTGGGTTGGCCGGGTCTTTGAGGCTGAGAGGTCACCTGTCTAGCCCCAGGTCTCTCCATCGCCCTCCCTGACACTCCAGCCAGCAGGGCAGGTGCTGATCAGGCAGAGGTGAGTCCTAGTCTGAGCACCCAGCAGGGGATTTCGGAACACCAGGGTCTTTGGGCAACTGTGCCCATCCACTGTGCCCTGAGTGATGGGTGCAGGGACCCCCCCCAACCACAGCCCACCTCCCCATCAAGCCTTTCTGGGTACCCCGGTCCCAGTGCTGCTCTAGCTCTATGGCCTCACCAGGTCTTGCCCCTCTCTGGGGTCCCCTGCCCTCTAAGCAGCTCTGACCTGGCCATAGGCCTGGATGGGGCAGGGTGTGGGCCGTGGGAGCTGTGCTGGGGGCAATGAGGAAGCTGGCCCAGGACCTCTGCCCTTCTTTGTCCACAGAAATGGGCTGGTGCTCAAGCCAGCACGGTGACAGGCAGAGCATGAAGGACCCCAGTCGGCTGGATATGAGAGCCACCTGCAGGGGCAGAGGCTGGCACCCCCCACTGTCTCCAAGCCCCGCCCCGCCCCCGGCATCTCACAGTCCTGCTTCCTGCACAGGGCTCTCAGCTCCCTGGAGACCCTGCCAGACATTCCTGGAGGCCAGCACAGCACCCCCTAATGAAATATTCATGGAGTCTTTCTGTTTCTTGACAGAACAGCCTCTGCAGTTTCCCACACCACAGAAAGTGAGCCTGGGACCTAGCCTCCCAGAAAGGTCCCAGGAATGAGCGGGCATCTGCTGGGCAGATCCCCCACCCACTGCATCAAACCCTGGCCACCTCACGTGAGCACCAGCTGCCCCATGCAGACAAGCCGCCTGCTCTGTGGCCCCAGATAGAAAGGCATCTATAGTTCCCTTCGATGATTTGCTCTGGTGTCTGATGGCCCCTTGCCTCACACCAAGACCAGTGCACAGCCAACAAAGTCCCACCTGCCGTGTGTGGCCACACTGGTCACCTGCCATCCACCCATCCATCTGTCCCTCCGTCCACACTTGCTTATTCTGTATCAGTCAAACAGCTATGTGCTGGCTTCCATGCATGGAGACGGGGCTTCATAATGGAGCAAAATGGACCCGACCCCATGCTCTGGGCCACGCACATTGACATTACCCCATGCTGGTCACACTGGGCATCCCCAAACCTTCGCAAAGTCCACACAGAACCCTAACTGCCATCTGCAGCCTGTGAGGGGGCCCCCAGGTCTCCCCACCATGTCCCTGAGTCGCAATGGACAGGGTCATCGTCATTGCACCCTGGCCCAACCATGTCTGATGGGACCAAGCACAGGATGACTGGGGGTTCACGACCTGGGGCTTGGCCCTGAGTGGCCTCAGCCGCTGCTCACAGATGGGCCAAATGCTCCACGTGCATGGATCCTGGCCCCCCAGTCCCAGGGTAGCATTCTGTGCAATGGGAGCACCAAACAACCTAGCCAAATCCCTTGGGACAGGTGTTGACTGCCTGACTGCCAGCGCCTGTGGGCGGCTGCCAAGAGCCTCCTGCCAGCGGTACCCTGGGCAGGTGCCCTCCCACAGTGCCAGGTGCATCCTGACGCTCCCCATCACTGTCACTCTCCCCACCTGCCCAGCCCTGCAGCCAGCACCTCTGCAGCTCCACTCGGGCAGTGACTGCCTCTAGGCGCCCCTCCTCTGCTCCCTGATCTGACGCTGGCTCCTGAGCGGGACAGTACTCCTCCCACCTCTCAGACACAAGGCTGTGTCTGATCTTGAAGCCGAGGTTCTGTTGGTGCTGGAGGCTGGGTTGTTGGGTGACGGGGTGGGGGCTGGACAGACAGGAGAGAAGGGTGAGGTGGGTGGGGCTCAGGCCTGGAGTTCAGGTGGCTCCCCCACACCGATGCCTGTACCGTCTGGCCTTGGCTCATCAGGGGCAGGGGGTAGCGCAGAGGTGGCGGGGGCGGCAAAGTGCTCGATGCTGAGTCTGGCTTCCAGCTTGCTGTGTGACCTTTGCCCTCTCTGAGCCTCCACTTTCTCATTTGTAAATCTGAGTTCATGGAAGGGTGGTGCTTCACCTCAACTGCCCCCAGGAAAAGCCAACAGTCAGGAATCAGGCTCCAGTTGGCCAAGGCCAGCCACTGCCATTGGCCACCCTGGGTCTACACACCCCTGCCACCTCTCTCCCCGACCATCCTCAAGATGGACCGGGGAAGCCCTGGGAGCCCTGTTGAGCCTTCTGGCCCAGTGGCCTCCATGTCGCTGCTATCAGGGAAAGAACTCCAGAACTCTGGAGCCCCCAGGGGGCACTGCCCTGGTCAGGGGATGCTCTGCGGACAAGCAGTTTCTACACACAGTGTGAGCTCCCCAGGTGAACCTCCCTGGGACCCCAGCCTCCAGGTCGGGGCAAGGCAGGTGGGTGAGGAAGCCAGTGGAGGAATGGTGAGGCCAGCACATGGGGCCCGTGGGAGGCTGTTCTGTGGGCCCTGGTCTAAGTTGAGGAAGCCAGTGCAGGGCAGGTCTTTAACAAGATCCTCTATGGGGTCCAGCTGCCGTCCTGTGCTGGGTCCCTCTGCTTAGCCCAGTCTCCTAGCTCTGGAGAGAGTTGGTGGGGCAAGTGGCTGCCCTGAGACCCCCTGGAAGCAGGGAACCATGGTGAGAGTCACCATGTGAGGGGGTCCATAAGACCCCAGGCTCCCATGGCAGGTGTTGACCACAGGGTGGCTGTGCCCCTTGGGGCCTGAGTCCTGCCCCTAGGCCTTCCCTGGGCATCAGGTGCTCACCCCCAGCCCCCTCCAGTGCCCTCAGGGTCCCATCCTGGAGACTGCCCAGGGTCAGAGGCAGGTGGCCAGTTCTTGGACCCACTGTGCCACATGCAGGGGCTCCAGGGCTGCCAGCCTTCCCCGAACCCACCTGGGGCCTCGCCTGCCTGGCCTGGCCTCTGGGTGGAGTCTTTGTCTAACTGCCTGCTCTGACCTTGATAACTGTCACCCACAGTGACAAAATAAGACCTGAGAGCTGAGCTCCAGTTTGGCCAAGTGGTCTGATTGTCTGGGAGGCCAGTGCAGGGACTCAGAGGTCAAATCAATCCCACCCCTATTCCCACTCGCTGAAGGCCACAGGGCTGGGAGGTGCAGAAATGACACTGCAGGAGTGTCAGGTCGGGAGCCCCCCAGAAGCAATTCCCAGAGCCCACCAGCCTTCCAGTTCACGGTCCAAGGACCCAGCCCAGCACCCTCCCCCGTGCAGTGCAGGCGGTGGGCTGGGGATGGAGGAGCTGCCGCGAGGTAATGAGCTCTGTGTGGAGCACAGAAATGAAGCACATTCTGCAGAACAAATGGTGTTAATTTGCACCACAGCCTGGCATCGCTGAGCGCCTGGGGGTGGGGGTGGGGGGGCAGCAGCTGCGCCAGAACTCTCAGCCACGAGCTCGCTTGGGGAGTTACTGGGGCCATGCATCACCGTCAGAGGGACAAAGCCCCTGGGCCCGTAGGGGTAGCCCTCACCTCCAGGAGGAGGCTGGCTCCAGGAAGCCGAAGGATCAGCCTTTTGGCCCCTCCCCCTTCCCGGAGATCCCTGCCCAGGGCAGCCAGTGTCCAGCACAGTGTCAGGAGTGGGGTCCAGGCTGGGGTCAGGTGCGGCTGGCCATCTTACCTAGCCCTAACCCCTCCTCCAGGAGCCCAGGTCACACCCGCTGGGGTGGGTGACCAGCGCTGCCTTGGACTCTGTATTCTCAGGCCTCGAGGACACCCCACCTCTGGGCTCTCCTGCCCCTGGGGTTCTCCCCTAATCAGTCCCCGTCCACTTGCAGTATCACCGCTGCAGCTGTTTGGAGCTGCAGCTCCCAGCTGAGGCAGCCACACTGAGACACGCTGCCTCCCCCGGGCGATCTGCCTTCCTCGGCCGCCCTGCCCTCTGACCGAGTACCACCTCTGGGTCAGGGAAGGTCGGACCACACTCCACATCCTTGCCACCCCCACTGAGTGTTTGATGTCACCCTTCCATCCATCCATCCATCCCTGCAGCCCTGCTCCTGCTTTCTTGACCCCCCCACCCCAACAGCTCTGGAAACCCAGCTGCCCTCAGGATGAGCAGAGAGAGGGCAGGTGTGCAGGGCCGGGGTGTCTGCCTGCCTGCCAGTCCCCTCTGCCTCCCGTCTCTCCTCTGCGGGGAGAAGTGTTGCCCTGGCGTTTTCTGCTGAGGTTGGTGTTGGGCACCCTGAGGCCTTCGGTGAGTGCTTAACGAGTGGGATAAGAGGTTCTGGGTCCAGAAGTATATACCAGGCAAGGTCTCGGGACAGCATCTAATTCAGCCCAGATGGGGAGACAGGCCAGTGTGGAGGGCATGACCTGACCAGCCTACCACGCACAGGCTCTCTCCATTACCCTTCCCAGTGTTCTTCAGAACCAGGCCCCGCCTCTGCATCCAGGTGGGGAAAGTGAAGGTCTGCACCCCTGTCCAGCCTAGGGCAGCCCCCGGGCCCTGGGGATCCTTGTCCTGCCTGCCTGGCAAGGATGCTGGTGCCCACCCACCCATCTGCCCGCACCTAGCCTCCTCCTAACCTGCTGCAGTTGCTAAACCCCTGCATGGGTGCCCCCTCCCTTCTGTGACTCCTGGGGTCCTGCAGAGCAGGGCATCTGGTCAGCCTCTTCACCGGCTTACCTCTGGGCAGATCTATAAGCCCTGAGCCAGGGGCCAAGGACCAGGAGAGCCACAGAGCCCAGCATGGGGCGCTGTCCTGCAGCGCTTGGAGGCGAACTGAGGGGAACGTCTCAGACTCTGAGAGGCTTCTCAGGAGAAATGGCCCAGGGCGTAGGGGCTCGGGCACCAGCTCTGGAGCTGGGCCCTGGGGGGTAACTGAAGTGGAGTTGGGGAGGAGGCAGGAAGGGGTCTCGTGTGAGCACCCGAGAGGGAGGGGAGGTGTTTGGAGGACGAGGCTGCAGGGATGGGGCGGATGGCCTGGGCTGGTGGACAGGGAGCTGAGCCTCGCGGGCAGAGGAAGGACCAGGAGAGTGGCCCGGCTCTGGCCCTTGTCAGCTCCTGGGCCTGCCTGCTTCCTGCTCACACCGTCCACCTCTGGTGCCTGTTCCCTCTTCTCTCCTGTTGTCTAGATGTCCACTTGGCAGAGAAATACCTTCTGGGGATGAAGGTGAACCTAGAGCCACAGTACATAAAGCAGCTTATGAGAGCCCTGCTGAGAGGGGCTGCAAGTGAGGGCCTGCTTGCTCAGCCACCTGCCCGCCCTGCTCGGAGGCCCTGTCCACCAGCAGAATGGACTGCCCTGCCCACTCCAGCCGCCGTGTGGCAGCCATCACCGCAGCCCCTCAGCCTGGGTCCTGAGTCCGGGTGCCAGCCCCACAGGGGTTGCGGGTGATCCTGCCTGTGGGTGTGGGGAGGGCGGAGCAGGGACAGGGTGTGGGGTCTCCGGAGGGTCCCTCCTGGGGGCTCGGCCCCTGCTGGGGGGCATCTGCCCACACAGCACAGGAGAGCTGCTCCAGATGCAGCAGGAGGGCCGCTCGAATGTCGCCCATCTTCGCACAATCATTTCAGCATCCTCTCAGCGCCCGAACAGCCCGCTCGTTTGAATGCGTAATTAGCCCAAGCATCCTACCTCGCTAATTTCAAGGCAGGGGAAGGGAGTGGAGGGGGTTTAGGAATTTGCATATTAATTTAGCCGAGGGAGAGAAAAATTGTTTACCACTTCTTTCTCTCAGTCGCTCACAGAGGACTTAACTCTTTCCTGCTTGTTGTCTGGAGCCTTGCCAGGAGGGCATGCCTGGGGCGCAACCAGCCCCCCAAAGGCCCCCACTCCCTCCAGCCTCCCTGTGTCCCACCCCAGGCAGCCCCTGCACATGCCAGGCTGCAGCTTCCTCCCTTTGCAGGGCCCATGTGGGCTCCTCAGGGGCCAGACAACACGGGAACTGACCTCAAACTCCCTCCCCACTGACCTTGACCCATGCTTTTCTGGGACTGGAGATTCCTGGGGCCCCTGAGCCACCCCCCATCTTCACCTGTTTATTTGCCCAGTGCCATGGACTATGGAGGGTACTCACAGCTGCCTCCCAACTAGAGCAAGAAGCTGGTATGCACAGAGGGGTGGGAGGGCTTCCAGGCTGAGGTGGCATTTGCCGAGGGCCCTGTAGGAGTGAACTGGTGAGTGGAGGGCGCTGGGGCAGGGGGCGCACAGGAGGGAGATGTTTGGGGAGCTGAGTCCTGAAGTCTCAAGAGCCAGAAGGGATGATGCAGGCCCCCAGTGATGGACGGAGCGAAGCGGGGCCTGGATTCACCTGCTTTGCTCTGAGCCCTGTCTCGTCTGTGGGGGACAGCAATATTCCAAATGTTGTCGCAGGACAGAACGAGACACTGAGTGCGACCAGCATGGCCGGCACGGCGGGTGTCTTCAGGTGACCCTGCCCCGCGCTGTGGTCACTTCCCACTCAGGTGGACAGCAGCACATCCGCTCAGAAAGGCAAAATGCACCAGAGCCACGCGAGCAGCTCCGGCTCCCCAGGGGCGACTAACGCAGGGAGTGACATCTCACAGAAGCCAGTTCTTCACACAGCAGCAGCCCAAGGACGCCGACCTCCCACCCCGGGGCCCAGTGTGCACTGCAGGCCAGTCGGCCCACCCGCACGGTGAGCAGGACTAGAGGGGCCCTGCCACACACCTGGTGGCAACCAGCTGCCTCAGGCTGTTCCTCACCACGGGTGCAGACACCACCCAAACCACGCAGGACCACGCAGGACTTCATTGTCTTCAGAATCGGGACTGGCTTGTGAACCACAAGACCTGGGAGACCCGAGCGAAGGGCTGGCCCCAGAGACGGAGACCAGCATCCACAGGGAGAGTTCGGGCCAGGCTGGCCATGTTGTCCCCGACGAGAGGCCTGGCCGCTTCCTGAGTCAGGGCAAACGTCATTAACCGATCGCAGAGCCTCTCCCACCACCCACGGGAATTCCAGGGAGTCGCTGCCCACCAGCTGTCGGCCACCTGGACTGGATGAGCTCCTGGATGACCCTCAGGGTGAGTCTCTGCCCCATGTCAGGTATCAGGGAGCCCACATGGCTGCCAGCACAGAAGGGAAACTTCCTGCTCCCACCAAGCTCCCTCACAGCGGCCAGATGCACCTGCAGGGGTGAGAGGTCTGCCCGGCACTCTGCCTCAGGGTGGGGGGGCTCCCCAGCCACACGCCCCCTCCATCCCCGCTGAGCTGCACACTGTGACCAAGAACTCAGGCCTCAGGGCCACAGATGAGATGCCTCCATAGGGCACACTGCACACGCTCGGGACAGCTCAGTTCGCCCACACGGGAAGGTTGTGGTGCCAGGAGGTGCAGTGCAAGGGCCACAGTGATGCACACCGGGTGTGCACTGCCCAGCGCAGGGGGCCCGAGGACACAGGACACGGCTGCGGGCAGGGAGGCGGGTGGTGGGTGTGCACCAACGGGCCGGAAGCCGCGGCGCCTGGGAGCTGCAGTTGCAGTAAGTGGGGGGAGCTGGCCACACATGGTGTGGTCCCGACAAGTTCTCAGTCTCCTAGTTGAACAGGCCCCAGGGTTGGCCCCTCAAGATGGGCCCCCATGGGCCAAGCTCCCCGCTCTCGGGTGGGAGACATGGGCACTTTGGGGCGTGGGAACCGCCTGAGCAGCAGGCCTGCCTGCCCCCAGTCCCTCTGGGTCACCCTGAGGGGTACCCTGGCGGGGGGCACAACCAGGAACCCAGCAGCTACAGAGAAACCAGCCACCCTCCCAACTAGGGGCCTGGAGAACTCAGGAGGGTCTGGGACTCAGCACTGTGTCTGGCAGAACCAGAAGGAAGGTGCCCCAAGGCTGACCCCCATCTCTCCTGGGCCCGTGACCATTTCCCCCTCCTTCAGCCTCCAGGAAAAGGTGATGATGGGTTTCTGGTTGTGCCCCCGCCAGGGTACCCCTCAGGGTGACCCAGAGGGGTGAGCTGGTGGAGAGCTCGCCATGGACCCCAGGCCAGCAGCTCACAGGGCTTCTCGCAGTGGTCCTGGCAAGCCTCACCTGCTCCCAAGGCACCTGTTCGGAATGCAGACTCCCAGGGCCTGTGAAGCCACCCCATCCTCCAGGGTCCCCCTGCCTGATTGGTGGGGTTTTCCCAGTGTCATTGGCCACCCAGGGCCTGAGAGCCTCACCTGGGGGTGGCGGCCTCCCACTCCTGCACCTCCCTCTTCAGGGAACCTGTGAGATGAAACAGCTCTGGACTGGGAGGCGGGGCAGAGGTGAGGGGCCGTCGCCGAGGGGAGCACAGACTCCCATGTGTGGGTGGGTACAGATTGAGCAGCAGGGCAGGAGGGGCTGCAGCCAGGCAGCCAGTGGCCCCGAGGGACTGTGCCCAATCAGCCGGACACCCGGGGACAGCAGGAACAGCCTGCTTGGCCCTGCTGTGCCCACGCGTCCACGTGCGCCATGATGGCACCTTTGTTTGCTTCTGTGGGTGTTGTGGGCTGGTCGGGAAATGCTCTGTCTGCCTCCTGCAGCTGCTGTCAGTGCACACCCGGGAGCCAGCTTCACTCTCACTGTCATTAAAAATCCCAAGTCTGACAGGTAGGGAAAATCCAACATAAAAACAACCGCCTAGGGACCAACCACAGCTCGAGCAGAAGCCCGGCTCCTGGCACAGCGGCCAGGCCCCTCTGGAAGCCGGGCTTCTGCCCTCCCCTGCTCTTCTGTGCAAGTGTTGACCTGTCATCCCCACCTTAGGGCTGGACAACAGGGGACAGCAAGGGAGAGGGAGGGATGGAGGTGGAAAGCACGTGAATGGGGGCAGAGACCAGCCCCAGGCCACACTTGCAGGCCTTGCAGGATGCTGGACATCATGGTGGGTAGCCTGACATACCCCATTGACAAACAAGGTGCCCCATGCCACCAGCACCCAGCTGGAACTCGACACCCGCCTCTGACCTCCACCAGACCTCCTGGTAGAGGCCTGTGATGGAGACCAGGCCTGCTGCCCTTCTGGGTGTGAGAGAGGCACCCATGGTGGGGGGGTCCCCAGGGCCTGGGAAGTAGCCAATGCGTCTTTCTGTGGTCACAAGAGGCGGCCCTGGTGCCCTAACCAGGTGACATGGCCGCAATGGCACTCAAGCAGGCCCCAAGGATGGACACTAACCCTGTTTCTCGAGATTCTTTCATCATTTGGACAAGCTGCTCGTCCCTTTTGAACCCCGGGGGCCACAACTGTAAATGGCAGGAGGCGGGTGTGTGTGTCTGGCCTGGGCACAGGGAAGGGTCTACATGGGGGGCCTGGCCCTCGCCCTGTCTGACCAGGCCCTGGGCTGTGGTAATGTGCCAGCTCTTAGGGTCTCGGCTCACAGGGTCGGAGTGCATGCTGGACACCAGTCCCGGTCAGAGATCTGGGGTGGCCAGGATCGCCCACCATGCTGGGGTCCCCCTGCAGTCGGGCCTCGGGGATCCTCTGCTGCACTCAGCCTGGTTTCAGGGCCTCTTGGAGCTGGGGTGACACTAGCCCCTGCCCCAGAGAGTCTGGCGCCTGGCTGAGCCCACATGGGCTCAGAGCTGGGGTGTCTCCCCAGGGTGCTGGCACTCATGCGGCTCCTGGGCGCCAGTGCTCACGTGGCTGTTACATCAAAAAAGTTCTCAGTGGGAGCACCCAGCCTTGAGCTGAGGAGCCCGGCGAGCGGAGGGTTAAGTGCTGCTTCTACTTCTTCTGCTTGGGGTGCATAATGCGCTCATTTGCATACTGCAGTGTGCGCTCAATTAAAATGAACTTTTAATTTCTTCTAAGTAAATTACTTCTTGCCGGTACGTGACGCGCACAAATGTCAGAATAATGGGAGAGCCTTAATGAGCTGGGGTGGGGAGCGGGTGGGGGCTGCTGGGAGTAACCCCAGAACAGGCAAGTCCACACACAACACAGACGCACAGGACGGGTGCACAGACCGTGGCCGCTGCACAAGCACTCTCCACACGCAGCCCCCACCTCGGCCACTTGCACACACGTTATAGGATCCCACCAGAATGGACACAGACATTTCTCACCAAGCCCCAGCCTCCCTGCTGCTTCTTACTTATCTTGTAAATAAGGATACAAGTTTAGAGGTTGGAACAAAGAAACAGAGCGACAAGGAGGCTGGGCACTCCCTGCCTGTGACTGGGGGCAGCCCCACCGGGGTCGGGCAGGGGGAGTCACCCGCTCCACCTGGGCCCTTGGAGCCCAACTCCATCATCATCCCTTTGCCTCCCAGGATCCGAGGGGGCCTCAGACAGTCACGGGGCACAGTCAGCTCGGGCCACATGGCTCGGTCCTGCTAAGACGGCACGGGAGTTGGTCTGTCTGCCTCTCTCTCGTCATGCTCTGAGTGTGGAGGTGGCATCAGCCTGAAGCTGACCAGCTGACCAGGTGTGAGAGGAGGGCTCCCCAGGGTTTTGAGCCCTGGTCCCAGGCAGGGCTAGACTCACTGGGGTTCTCAGCAGAGGCTCTGGCCTCTGACCAGAGTCCTGCACCAGGTCTGTCCCCATCCAGAGAAGGCAGCAGACACACGGGTGCTCTGTCCACATGGATGTGGGTTCCAGCCATGATGGCTGGACAAGCCATGGGGCCCCTAGGTCATCCAGCTGTCTCCTCTGCACCTGTCTGAGGCTGGTGGCTCCCTCTGCCCTGCCCTGTGACAAAGCTGCCACTGGGCAACTCTGCGACCAGCGACCACCCATGGAACTGGGCTGGAGCCACTGTTGGATGCCCCACAGAAACAGCTCCGACGCCCGTGCGCAGGTCCTCATCAACACCAATGCTTGAGGCTTGGGGATGCCAACCTTCTCCTTAGGTCCCAGAAAGGTCAAAGGAGAGTCAGTGACGTTGACGATGAATCTAGGAGGTGTGGACACGGCTCATAGGAGTATGGGGGCACCCCTAGGGGCCTGTGGGCAGGCACTCTGGGCCTGCAGTGTACCTGGAGTTGTTTGAAGAGGCTTGTGGTCCTGAGGGGAGGGGCCCAGACATCTCTGACAATGCCTACAGAGGATGGTCAGCGAGGGCTTCCTGGAGGAGGGCTCACCAGGGGGACACAGGGGCCAAAATGGCCCAGGTCAGTGTATGAGGTGGCAGAGGATGAGATGGCGGGGGATGGGGGTGATGGGGGCCCAGTGGGGAGGCCCGCTGTAGGCAGGAATGGCTCACAAGGGCCACAGGGCACAATGTCCTTAGGGACAAGCACCAGAGCACCTGGAAGGGATGTGCCCAGCTGAGGGAGGCGACAGGAGGGCTCAGGGTCCAAGCAGTGGAGATGCAGGCCCGGGGGGTCTGAGGCTCTGGCTGGAGCCCCCAGGTTGGGCTGAAGGTGCTTCTTCAGCATGGGCATGCAGTGAGCAGACAGCAGGGGCCTCATTCACGATTGTTTGTCATTACTGGCAGGCTTCACGGCAGGGGGCGGGGGCACAGTAGCAGCCAGGCAGAGGGCAGCGGCACCCAGGACTCAGATGGAGAGCCTGGGCCAGCCCTCCCTGGGCTGATATGGACACCGAGGCCCAGAGGGTCTCTCAGCTGGTCTAGCACAGTATGGGGAGGAGGGGAAGGCTGGTCCAGCCTGGCCATGGTGCCGCAGGAGGTGAGTCTCTGCCTTACCACCTGCCCCAGGGCCACCCCCCCGACTCCTTGAAAAGGGGTGCCCCCAGAGAAAAGTTGACAAGTGAGAGGGAACTGGGATGGTGGCGGACAGAGAGTACGAGAGAGAGGCTGAGAGGCTTGGCTAGAGGGGCCTCACACTTCCCACACCCCTCCCCTGCTCAGCAACTCTCTGTGGCTCCCTCGTGCCACTCCAGCAATGTCTCAGCTGGCACCCCTGCCTCTGCTCAGGGATCCCTGAGTCTGCCTGCCTGAGCTCACAGAACCGGGTGGACTGCTGCCCCCCAGCAGGGACCCTCTGTTCTGGTCTGGCGATGGCCCTGTGTGACCATACCACCCACCCTCGCCTCCCACGGTTGGAAGACGGGCCACATGTGGGGAGCAGTGACGCCCACAGGGTGAGGGCCCAGCACCTCGTGGTGCATCTGTCCTCAGCTGAAGTCAGAGGGTCGTTCTCGGGCTGTTGTGATATCGGGGGCCTGAGCTCAGTCCCCGACTAGCCAGAAGGCCCCTGCTCAATTCCAGTCTCCTCCTGTGGTGAGCCACTGTGCCTTTAAGAGGACGAATCCCACCCTCGGCCCCCTCCCTGGCTTTCATGCCAGTTTCTCCCCCTGGATGGGTTCTGACAATTACCACTTCCCTGGCAGCTGGGGTGTGCTGCATGCGTGTGTGTGTGTGCATGCGTGTGTGTGTCTATCTGTGCACATGAGGTGACTGGAGCCCAGCTTTCCCCCATCGCTGAAATTTACATTGAACCACAAATTAATTTCATAATTTTTTCCTCTCTAATTATGCCAACATCTGCTGCAAAGCCAAGCTGTGCACATGCATTTTAATATTCTCCCCTCCTCTCCTCCTCACAGCATCGCTTCTGTCTACACTGAACTTTTCAATAATTATCGCCAAGAGAAGATCTTGATTCCCATTGCTCTTGCTTTTCAAGAGGGGAGGTGGGGAAGGGGGATGAGGAGAGACAGAGAGAGATGGAAGGAAAGAGAGACAGAAAGAGAAAGAGAGAGGACTGTCTGCAGGAGGGGAGGGAGACGGCAGGTTAATGACCAGGTCTGTGCGTCAGCTCTCAGGAGGGAGTGAACTGTGGGGTGGGGGGTGGCTGACAGTTGATTTCTTTGTTGCTGCAGGAGAAGGAGGGTGTTCAGGGAGGGAGGCAGGGAAGAAGGCGAGGGAGGAAGAGAAGGAACTTGGGGGTGAGGGAGAGGCGGCACCTGCCGGGGTGTATGTCCCCTGCAGGGACACACCCTGCACCCCAAGAGTGCAGCCGCCCTGGGGCCAGGATGGGCTGAGGAGGTATGCTGGCTCTGCCTGGCCCTCTCTGGTGGAAAGCCATGTGGCCCCAGGCCCCAAAGACTGAGGAGCACAGTCACAACAGTTGTTTTCCCACGAGCACAGGGTGGGGCGCAGCTGTGGGACTTCCATCTCACCAACCTTTGTGCAGGGCTGGCCCGGTGCCCTGGCACCTTTACCTGCCAGCGCCTGACAGGAAGGCTGGCCTGAAACGTGCACAAGGGGCCACATCTTACTGGTTAGGGTTAGGGCCAGGCAACCCCCTGACGCCCCTCCACCTGCACTCAGAGTGAACGTGTGCACACTCATGCGGGTGTGCACCTGTGAGCACATGTGTGCAGTCGTGGCTGCACAGCCCTGTGGTGCAGGGTGGATGCCCAGAGTGCGTGTGCGGAAAGCCCTTGCTCAGAATTAGGAGGCCAGCTGCGTGGACCTGGGTCAGACACTGCCTATCTGTGAGCCCGTCTGTCCACACAGGGCACCCTGCAGGGTACAGCCTGGGGACAGCCAGCTGGCATTTGGCGAGCACTTCCCATCCACCTCCCAGTCCCCCTTGAGCCCACCCTCTCCCCACGGCTCCTCACCGCCACCCAGATTATATCCACTCTCCTTATTCTGGCTATGAAGCCTTTACCCCAAATCCCAGGCGAGCCCACCCTGCACCCTGGACACTACCCGCCAAGCCCCTGGCCCCTCCGCAAACTCCTCCCTCACGTATGGTTGGTGCTCCATGACTTTTTGTTAAAGGGTGAATAAATGAATAACATCATTGAAACACATCACAAATCTTCTCTGGGCCTATACCTCATAGAGAAATCAAAGACACAGGTCCTTTGTACTTGAGAACTGTCACCCACATCCACTCTAGCTCAGCTAAGAGGTCAGCAGCAGAGATAGAGGCATCCCTGCTTTAGCAATAATTCAACCCCCACATTTACTGAAGCTGTGCTGTGCCAGGATCCACAAATGGTTTCTACAGCGTGCAGTGCACGGTCCCTTCGAGGTGCTCATGGTCCAGAAGAAGGTAGGCAAACAGCCAACAAGAGGCCTGTGAGGATGTGATGAGACTCAGGGAAGTGTGACTGATGACACAGCATCTGAATGGTGTCCAGAGGAATGAAGGGCTTAGTTGGGCCTGGGGTGGGGGTGTCTCTGGGAAGTGCAATACAAATGGAAGGCAACAGGCTGCAGAAGTAGAGAGAGTGGGCGCTTGTTTCTGGTTATGATACATGTAATGGGCACAGGCTTACACTCCTGCCATAAGCAACTGTTGAACTGCACAAAATACAAGCAGAAACTGTCTCCAGATGTTGCACAACAGATAGCTCTACCTTCACCCCAGCTTCCTGAAGCAGAGCCCCAACGTACTTTAATGTCTCAACAAGAGAGGAGAGAGAGGTAAAATTGGGGCTGCTGAGCTGTCTGCAATATGCAGAGACGAGGAAGCTGTGCAAAGAAGGCCCAGGAGCCTGCACGGGCTCAGAGTCTCTGAATAGTCAGCCATAGATTCGCAGGGCGGGGATGCACAAGACCCAGCAGAGAACCACTACACTGCAAGTCGACTGGAGAGTCTAGAGTTGGTATGGTGCCAGGAGGCACAGAGCAGTCCAGACAGCTGAGCGGAGGCAGTGCGCTGAACATCCCAGAATGACAGTTCTCAGGAGCAGGGCTATTCCAGCCTGAGGGTAAGGGTTGCTTGAGCTCCTGCCTTAAAAAAGCCTCAAGCCAAGCACTGACAGATCAGGCCAAGCTGCTAGTATAATAACTCTGCCAGAACAAATTTAACACTCTTTAAAGAACACAGTGTGACCCAGACCCTCAACAATATAGGATTCACAATGTCCAGCACACAATAAGAAATTACTAGATATGCAAAGAAGCAAGAAAATGTAACCAGAAAAGGAAGTCAGTAGAACAGATCCAGAGAAAACACAGATGTTGGAATTACAAAAGAAAGATTTAAAACAAAAGAAAGACTTGAGTGTGGAGAAGGAGATTCTCAACAGAATGGAAACTGTAATGGCGGGAATCTAATGGAAAATGTAGAACTGAAAAACACAGAGTCTGAAATGAAAAATTCACTGGATGAGTCTAATAGCAGATTGGACTACAGAAGAAATGACGTGTGAACTTGAAGACAGGTCCAATAACAACAATCCAAATTTAAGCTGAGAGAAAAATAAAGCCTTTTAAGAAAACCAACAAAGACCCCCAGTGACCCATGGGACAATACCAAGCAGTTCAATATATAAACAATTGAAGTGCCAGAAAGAGAGGGAAGAGAGTGGAGCAGAAAAAAAAAAAAAAAAAAAAAACACTTGAAGAAATAATAACTGAAATTTTCCCAAATTTGATGAAAAATATCAACCCACAAATCAATAAAACCAAGAAAAATAAACTAAAACAAAAACCCAAATACTCATACCTAGGAATATACTAAAACCAAATATACAGGGATCACTTCAAAAAGCAGCGTATCATAAGGAGACGAGGATGAGAAATACAGTTGACTCATCAAAATAATGCAGTCCATAGTCCAAAAAATGACGTCTGTAGACCTGGTAGTCTATATCTTGCACAAAAAGTCCTTAAAACCACAGGTGAAATACAGTGTATTTTCAATTCATCATAATCGTAAGTGAGTATGCACTTAGAAGCCTCAAAATTTGTGAAGCAAAAACTAACAGACTAAAGGGAGACAAATCCACAACTCCAGCTGGGGGTTTACCATTCCTCTCTCAGTAAGTGGTCAGCCATGGAGACAGAAAGTCAGCAAGGGGTTTAAAGACTTCAGCAACAGCATCAACCAAATGATCTACGTGACATTTACCGGGCACTCCACCAAGCAAGAGCAGAACAAACACTTTTTTCCCCAAATGAACATGGATTATTCACCATAAAAGATGTCTCAATAATTGCCAAAAAAAAACACCCCACTAAAATCATATGAAATATATTCTCTAGGCTAGTACAGCGGGAAATCAATTAGATAAAGATATTTGTAAAATGCCCTCAAATGCTTGGAAATTAAGCTAAAAACGTCTAAATAACCCATGAATAAAACATCACAAAGGACACTGGAAAATATGTTGAACTAAATAACAATAAAAACATGACATATCAAAATTTGTAGGCTGTAGCCGAAGCAGTGGTTAAAGTGAAAACTATTGGTGCTTTTGAACTCTGGTGCTGGAGAAGACTCTTGAGAGTCCCTTGGACTGCAAGGAGATCCAACCAGTCAATCATAACGAAAATCAGTCCTGAATATTCATTGGAAGGACTGATGCTGAAGCTGAAGCTCCAATATTTTGGTGACCTGATGCAAAGAACTGACTCACTGGAAAAGCCCGTGATGTAGGGGAAAACTGATGGCAGGAGGAGAAGGGCATGACAGAGGATGAGATGGTTGAATGGCATCACTGACTCAAGGGACATGAGTTTGAGCAAGCTCCGGGAGTTGATGATGAACAGGGAGGCCTGGTGTGCATCGGGTTGCAAAGAGTCGGACATGACTGAGTGACTGAACTGAACTGATAGCTTTAAATGTTTATGTTGGAAAAGATGAATGATTTTTAATAAGTGATCTAAAGTTCGGTTCTCTGGTAGCTCCCCTGGTGGCTCAGCTGGTAAAGAATCCACCTGCATGGTGGGAGACCTGGATTCGATCCCTGGGTTGGGAAGATGCCCTGGAGAAGGGAAAGGCTACCCACTCCAGTATTCTGGCTTGGAGAATTCCATAGACTGTCTAGTCCATGGGGTCGCAAAGAGTCAGACACGACTGAGTGACTTTCACTTTCACTTTAGTTATATTACTCAAGGGAAGAGGAACAGAGACAGAGAGAAGAGAAACAAACTATGAATATTAGGAATTACAGATAGGGTATCATCACAGATCCTACAGACATTAAAATAAAACAAAGGAATATTATAAACTGTGTGCCAATAAATTTGACACACAGAGAAAATGGACAAACCCCTTGAAAAACACAAATTACTAAAACTGATACAAGAAGAAAACAGAAACTCTGAAGAGATGTATATCTGATTTTTAAAAAATGAATTCATGACTGAACCCCTCTCCACATGGTGAAAACTGGCGGCTGGAACTCCCTGGTGACTCAGTGGTGAAGTATCCGCCTGCCAGTGTAAAGGACACAGGTTTGATCCTTGGTCTGAGAAGATCTCACGTGCCACAGAGCAACTCGGCCTTTGTGCCACAACTCCTGAATCTGTGCTCTAGGAGCCGCAATCACTGAGGCCACATGCTGCAACTAGCGAAGCCCGTGTGCTCTAGAGCCCATGCTCCACACGAGAAGCCACAGTGAGAAGCTGCGAGCCATAACTGCAGAGTAGCGCCCCATTCGCCACAACTAGGGAAAAAAGCCCGAAAAGCAACCAAGACCAGTGCAGCCAAAAACAATACATAAAACTTTTTTCTTTTCATAATTGGAAGCTGTTTGGAGCCGGGAAGGTGGGTCGTTGGGTTTTGCTGAGGAAGGCTCAGGCGAAGGGCTGATACACTGATGGCGGTGTGAGCCCAGTGCCTGTGGCTCTCCCCCTGCATCTGCCATGGGCACCACCTGGGGATTCACCCACCACTGCTCACCCTCCCGGCAACCTGGGTTCACAGTGAGAGGTAAGAGGCTCAGAGGGATTTCATTTCCTGCCAAAGTCACACAGCATGGGCAGAGCTCTCCCAGTGCCCATGGCAGGGAGGCCACGTGGAGCTGCCGAATCTGGGCTCCTGCATCTTTCCATTTCACCTTCGACTTCCAGACCAAGGACAGAGGCCCCTCTGACAGCAACACCGCTTCTTGCTCTCTGGACTTTGTGTCTTGTCAATTCTTTGGTAGCAAGTGCCCCTGGAGGTGAGGAGCTCCATTTTATTACTGCACTATTTAATAAAGCAGAAACATAAATGCCCTACACACGTACGGTAACCCTATCATTTATCCACCAGACCAAGACTCCTGGAGAGTGAAAGGGGCACCACTGGTGGTCACCTCAGGAGACGGGCACAGACCAGGACCAGCCTGAGCAGGAGCTGTGACGGGGCCATGCTCTCCAGGGATCCGACATGACACAATAACCACGGCGGTGACAGCTATGTCACCGCTTTCACTGAGCTTCTGGCCATCAGCCCTGTGCCCGCCCACCACCTGGGGAGCAGGTGGACGGTGTTGTTCCCACTCCAGGCCTTACAGGGCTTTCCCTTGAAAGCCACTCCATCTTATACAGTTTCCTGGGAAGTCTGAAATGCAAACATGACTCTGTAGCTGTCACATCCTTGCTGCCCCTTTTCCTTAGATGCCAGGACCCCAAGTCGATCGAGTGTCAAGCCGCCACTTCTGCTCCACAGTCTCTCGCTTTCTCGTTTCCCCAAAACCCTTTTGGAAGCAGATGGGGTGCAGGTCATAAATACAGTTTCTAAAGGAACCAACCTGGGTGCACAGGTGGCCTTCGTACTCCACTGCCCAGCCCTACCCAGCACTGAGGCTCCTACAAAGTGCCTTCCCAGGTGGGTCTCCCCATGCCCTCCTCTCTGAAGTCAACACAGTGTCTGAAGCCAGGAAGAGACTCCTCTCCATCATGGGGGGCTGGCGGGTGCATCGGGGGCAGTGAACGGAGCTCCAGCCTTGCAGGCTGCACTCAGGATCCCCACACCCTCCGCTGGAGGCCCTCTGCAGAGCCCAGGCTCTGTCAGCTAAAGGATCCTGGGAGTCCAAGGCCATGAGCCATCCAGGGGACCCCACTGCTCCTCCCAGCCCCCACCCTGGGCCCCTTCTGCTGGCACCACCTTTCCCTGATCCCCCGTGGAAAGCCAAGACATTGTGGAGGGAGGCCCCCCACTTTCATGACAAATCTAGAGCCCCTTCTACCCCCTCCAGAAATAGGCCTCAGTCTTCTCGTGTCATCCTGCCTGGACCCTGTGAGCTGGGGACATGCCTGTGCCCTGGGCAGCACCCAGGTATGGGCACCACAGCCTCCTCCCCACCGCACAGTGAAGGATGGAAGGCCTGCAGACCCAGCCCGACCACCCTGGCTGGCATGTGGTATCTGAGTGGGTCAGTGCAGCCAGGACCTGAGGGCTACTGGGGAGGCCCCACCCCTGGCCTCCTCACCCCGCCTCGAGTGTCTGCTATTTTGTTATTGTTGGTAATTCCTCGCCAGGTGGACCCTGGCACGCTGTGGGGCTTCATTAAGCTCAGCCAGCTGTTGTGGAGCTCAGGGGACGTGACGCGTGGCAGAGCCAGGCTTGGGCGGGGGGCGGGGGGAGGAGCTGAGGAGGAGGGGGTGCCCTGAGCCCCTGGGGAGGGCCCCCAGGACGCTCGCTGGAGGGCAGCCGCCAGGGAGGGCTCAGTGTGGGTGTATGTGTGTGTGTTGTGTATGCGTGTGTGCGTCCTGTGTCTGTGGTGTGTGCATGTGTATTTGTGTGTGTGGTGGGTGGCATATGCATGAGCCTGTCCACGAGTCCTGCTCCAGGTGGGACCAGGCTGGGTCGGCATTTCCCACTCATTTCTCAGAACACACCTCACAGCCTTCTGAGGACACTCACAGATTCCCTACAGCTGGTCAGTGAGTGTGCGGAGCACTGGCTGGAGCACAGCTGAGCCGGTCTGTTTCCCCAGGACATGTCGGAGCCCCTCTTGTGATCAAGAGCGCTGCGTGATCCCCTGCTCACTGTGTATGTAGGAGAGGCTGGTGCACAGTGGCCCATGTTGCCTCCTGCCCCACTGCTGTGAAATAAGCTGTCTCCTCAGATATATGAAGAACCCTGACACGTCAGTAGGAGGGAGGCAACAGATCAGACAGAATCTATACAAGGAAGATCTGCAAATGGGCGATACTCAAACAGAAGCCTTGGGGATGCCACTGTGCCCACCAAGATAGCGCCAGTTAGCCCTGCGGGGCTCACCCTCCTGCCACTGCTCAGCACAACCCTGCATCACCTTCCAGTGGTGAACACAAATGTGCCCAGGATGGTCTTCACCTCTCTCCTACCCAGCACCCCCCACCCCATCCCCCGTTTTAGCCCCTATGACAAGAATACGGCAGACTGGGGGCCTCAAACAACCACCACGGAGCTCCCCCAGTTCTGGCGGCTGGAAGTCCACTCCGGGTCTGGTGAGAGCCCCTTCCTGGCTTGTGGACAGCACCTTCCCCCGGTGCTCTCACCTGCAGGAAGTGGGGAGGGAGCCCATGTGGGGCTCCTCCTCCATGACCTCATCACCCCAAAGGCACCAGGGGTCGGGTGTCAACACGAGAATCTGGGAAGACGGTGTTCAGTCTCTGGCAGCACATTCATTCTCCGCCTGCACGGCCACATTCAGCCCCTGCCTCGGCTGGGCCAAGGGCCGCTCTGACAGACATCTACCAAGGGTGCGGGGGATGGCGGGAAAGGAGGGGCTCCTCCCTCTGATTGTGCACTTATCTCAGCTGTTGGAACAAAGCACCCAGGAAATGAATCCAGATCCCAATCTCTGACCAGAAGGAAAAGAAGAAATGGAGACACTCATGTGTCTCCTGACACAATCTGTGGTTTTCTAAATGCTTTTGCCAACAAAATTCCACTGGACTCTAAGCACCCCTTAGCATGGTAAGCAGAGTTTTCATTACCTGCCCAGGTCACACTGTCAAGAGCAGGTAAGACTAACTGAATGGAGAGAAAATCGGATCCCCACTGATGCTGATGGTTGCGGAAACACGTTGAGACAATAAGGAAAAGTCTCCTCCCAAATGGAAGCCCACGAATGGGGAAGGCCCCGTTCCCCCTCCGCCTTGGCCCTGCACACATCTGCACATCTCACCAGCACAGCCACGGGCACCTTGTGCTCAGGCTGTCTTTTCAAGGATGCCTGTTTGGCCCATCAAGCGGCCTTGACAGAGAAATCACCCCTCCAAGTGGAGGGCAGGGTGATTTGTTCTCTGAGGTAAGAACAGGCCCATTTGCCTACAGCCCACATGATCTTCTCAGGTTTCCTCGGCTCACCATTCCTCAGGCACCCCACACGCACAACACCTAGCTGGACCATGTCCAGGGAGGGAAATCAGGGCTGCGAGGAAACCCCAGCTCCCACTGTGCCATGGGTGACACAGCCGTCTGGCTCTGGTCCAGTATGCTAGTGTCCTGCCAGCATCTTCGAAACCAGGGTGGAGTAACTGATGACCCTCAGACCCTTTGCAGGTCCCACAGTGGTTGCGGCTGGTCTGAGAAGCCTTGGCAATCCAGGCGTCACATGCAGACATGGGTGACTCATATAGACCGAAAGGTGGTGGTCCTCCGAGGACCTCCCTGAAGAGCCAGAAGCACGTTTCCCAGGAGTCTCCCTCTGCGGGGTCTCATGCCCATTTCTGAACCTGCTGTCGAAGACGTCCATCCGGAGGGCCGGTGAGCCCCGCAGGACGAGACAGCAGCTTGCACTTCAGCCCGTGAAAGCCCTCTTTGCTGGCTCTGCCACCTCCCCTCACCACCGTGCCCCAGCAGCCAGACCCTCCCTCTCGAGGGAGCCTCAAGCAGCTCCCGGAATGTCACGAAGCCAGTGGCCCGGCCCCAAGGAGGCGGGAACCCCCAGGCCGTTTCTGCTTGCTGGAGGCAGAAGGCATCTGACTGGGGGGCCATCTCCCCAGGGAAGCAGTCAGCCCTGACTCAGGCTGCCCCTGCGCTGAGGAGCCGCTGGGGCTGGGCGCCCGCGCCAGCAGGGCCTGACCTCCCTGTCCCTGTTTTTCCAGCTGTCACCAGCCGGCGGCCCTAGAGCCTTGCTCCGTGGCCCCCTCGCCAGGACGCGCCCTGCACCACCATGGATGTCTCTGTCAGGCAGCGCTAGCACGGCAGCTGGACCCCCAGTCGCTTCCCGGAGTCCGTCTGAGGCCCTCCCCCACGAACCTCCTGTGGGGAAAGGAGTAGGTGAGGGGAGGAGTGACTGAAGGACCAGCCCCTCAGGTGGCCCAGACCAGGGAGGCCAGTTCCTCTCGGCCCTAACCTTGCTCTGGCCACTGGCCTCATCTGCCTCGACAACCCGAGGAGACGGGCTCCTTCAGATCCGTCAGCCAACGGCAGGCAGCCCAACTTCCGGTCGGCTTAAGCTCCTCCCCTACCACGTAGATGATTGACACGGGCTGGACCCAGTGGGCATCGGGAGACACTGCGCCTGCACAGAAGTTGCCGTCGCACCTTGGCGGAGAAATTGTTGCGCAGGTGGAGGAGGGAGATCCAGAGCAAGCAGCCATGTGTCCACAGATCTGCCTCTGGAGGGCCCTCCCTCCTAGTGTAGCAAGATGCCTGCATTGTGTTGAGAAGGAAGGCTTGCAGGCGGGGTTGGAAGGCAGGACGTTGGGGAGGTCCGGGTCCACCAAGGGTGCTAATGGGATCCCAGGAGGCGAGAGGAAGGAAGGGACAGATTGGAACAGGGACCCAGAACCCAGAGACTCTCGGCACTGATAACCTGGCCGTCTGGAGACCCGGAGCCAGGCCCCAGTTCCTTTATCCTCCGGGGTGTGAGCTGCCTGCAGAATGGTGGGCAAGGGTCTGAGCATCCTTCTGACACGTGGCAGGGGTACCATGGAGGCCAGCTTCTCCTCCACGGCTAGCCCTTCGGCTGGAGGAACAGGTCATGAGCCCCAAAACTTCAGTGACCCCGTTCACAGGGTTCTGGACATTCTGCCCTTGGCTCTGGAGCTCCATTCCTCCACTGGGTCGGTCTTCTCTGGGGGTCTCCTGGAGGGTTAGGGATAAGGAACACCTTGGGAGCTGCCTGACTTTGCTGGTCATTTGCTTTTGTTCTGGCACTAGTGGTAAAGAACCCACCTGCCAATGCAGGAGACGTAAGAGACATAGGTTCGATTCCTGGTTGGGAAGATCCCCTGGAGAAACGCATGGCAACCCACTCCAGTTTTCTTGCCTGGAGAATCCCATGGAGAGAAGAGTCTGGTGGGCTGTAGTCCATAGAGTCGCACAGAGTCAGACACGACTGAAACTACAGCACGCACACATGTGTTGCTTTTGGCACATATGTGTTCTCCGTTTGCATTATGTTTTTTAACAAGAAGGATACCTTCTCCAGACTCTGCCCTCCCTCCAAGCCTGGGATTTCTGGTCAGTGACGGCCTTGGAGCATTGTTTGGGGGCAGACAGGCCTCCTCAGCCACCTTCTATGGGATTTCCATCTTGGCCTCCAGGTCTCTGGGGACAGAGGTTCCAGATGTCCCCTCCACAGCCTGTCCTGCTGATGACTCTGAGCAGTTCAGTCTCACAGACTGCTGGGCCCCTGGGGAGACAGCCTCGTGGACTCTTGGCCTGGGACTCAGCCCCCACCTGGCAAACAGCTGTGGCCCTGCCTGGAATGCATGAGGCAGGGGAGGGATTCATCAGATCCCTGAGAAAGCCCATCACAGCCAGCTGCTTCCTAGGTGGGGTATACAGATATAAAGGGCGCCCTTGCCCTCCTCACCTGCCCCCACTGGCCGATGCCCTCGATCTCTCCTAGTGCATCCTCCCAGAACCACATACATCCTGAGAGCCTCAGCCAGGCTCCCTCTCTGGGCCACCAACAAATCTGCTCTGAAGGGAAGGCCCTGGACTAGGGCCACAGGCCAGCACAATCCCTGAGGCTTGGTGTAAACTCAGAGCCCTGAGATTCACCAGCCTGGGTGAGGTGGGGCCGGTGAATCTGCATTTCACCACACCGGGTGGCTCTGAGGATCACAAACCCCGAGAGGCTGGGGGCAGCACTGAACAAATACACTTCTGACACTTCCTTGGTGGGCGTCCAACTCGGGAGAAACAGGCTCACCAGGTGGCCAGCAAGAGGCGGGGTGGGCTTTGGGAAGCCAGAGAAGCAGGGAAGGACCAGGCGCATTTTGAGTGTTGGGGGCAGGGGCTTACTTGCTCCTTGGCATGTGGGATCTCAGCTTCTTCCTTCCACCTTAAAAACCCAGCCCAGTGAGCACTGGGAAGGCTACCAAGACAGGGTGGAGGTGGTCTGGGCCTTCACTCGGAAAACAGCCAACAGCAGTGGCAGGAGTCCCCCCAGGTTCATTTTTAATTAGATTTAATTATTTTCCATTTAATTGCATTTTTTAAAGCTCTCCCTGGTGGTTTCTGGATCTGAGGATTTTTCCTCTCTGGGCTGGATGCTTGGCTCATGTGGGAGTGAAGAGACAGAACTGGGGCTCCCTCAGGACCTGGGAAGAGCCCGTGGGCCAGGAGCAAAGGGAGCTGGAAACACAGTAGGAGACCAGAGCCAGGAGCTGTCCTGCATCCCTCCCTCAGCCAGATGGGTGGATGTCAGCCTTCCCTAAGGCCCCTCACTCTCCCTCCATGGCTCTCCCCAACCTCACTACCCCTCCCACATCAGGCTTCCCCCGTTGCTCACCTGGCCAGCTCCTAACTGACCACCTCCCCAAATCCACCTCCATCTGCAGCTCCAGCTCACAGAGCCCCTCCAGTTTCCCTTGACCTGTCCTTTCACACCTCTGCACCTCTGCATGTGCGTGCTCCTCTCTCCCTTCCTGCAACATCCCAGAGCCAGGTACTCAGCAAACACCTGTGAGCACTTAGCACACACAGTCCTCGGCACGGAGATACCTGATGATGAAATGTGCCTGCAAAGGATGTGTGGAAACTCCCATGAAGTGGTGCAGCTCCCCCACCCTCGGGCCTGGGTGGGCCTCTGATTTGCTTTAGCCAATAGATCGTAGTAAAATTGATGTCATGTGAGTTTGGAGCCTGGGCCCTAAGAGGTCACATGGCCTCCACTTCAGCCTCTAGGAATGCCACCCTTAGCCCGTATGAGAGGAGGCTGGGCAGCTCATGGGGGCTGAGACCCTGGATAGCTGACTCCACCTGCCAGCATGTAAGCAATACTGTCGTGACCTGTCAAGCCCAGAGATCCTTTACCTGAAGCAACTGCAGCATAAACCCAGGCAGAAGCCACCAACCCACAGTCACAAGAAACAATCAATTGCTGTTGTTGGAAGCCACTTAGATGAGGGCTGCTTTGCTACACAGCAAGATTCTGCTGATAGTGACTTCCCTGGTGGTCCAATGGTGGAGAGTCCATCTTGCAATGCAGGAGACATGGGTTTGACCCTTGGCCAGGGAACTAAGATCCCACATGCAGGGGAGCAAATAAGCCCACACGCCGCAACTAGAGGGCATGCACTGCAGCAAAAGATCCTGCATGATGCAATGAAGTCCTCACATGCCACAACTAAGACCCAACACAGCCAAATAAATAGTTTTTAAAATAAAGAATCAGCTGATACACAACACAACAAGTAGACCTGACTCCCCAGACATGGCCTGATCCCCCATCTCCCCCAGCAGTGCCAGCCTCGCTGTCCTCTTGGGGCCCCACAGAGCTTCACGCACATGCTGACATGGGAGATCTGATTCCAAGGTCCTTGTCAGCAGCTTCTGTCACCCGCTAGGGTGGAGTTCAAGTTGCCTGGCCAATCGGCATCAAAGGCTGAACTGACCCTGCCCTGCCCCCTGCTGCTCCCCAGCCCCACACTCAGTAGCCCGAGTGGCTGCCCACTCTGCAGTTCTGCGGTGCCTGCCAGTGTCCAGCCCCTGCTGTGCTGCTTCTGCCTGTGGAATGTTCTTCACCAATTTCTCCACCCCACAGACTCTTCCTCCAAGACCCACACTTCCTCACCTCCTCCTAGGAGACCTCCTAGGTCTCTGGACACCGCATGTCCTGCAGCTTCACAGCCCTCTCTAGAGGCTCTTCCAGGCTGAGCTGCTGAGTTCACGCTTATCTGGCTGAGTCACTACTCCCTTGACTGCAGTCCCCGGAGGAGACACAGGCTGAGCACCACCCTCCCTGCAAACAGAGGCACAGACGGAGTTGTTTAAATAATGGGATGGGGACTTCTCTGGTGGTTCAGTGATAAAGAATCCACCTGCCTATGCAGGAGACACAGGTTCGATCCCTGGTCCAGGAAGATTCCACATGCCACAGGGCAACTAAACCTGTGTGCCACAACTACTGAGCCCGAGCTCCACAATTAGAGAAAGCCCACATGCAGCAACGAAGACCCAGCACAACCAAAAATAAAAGAAGAAAATGTTTTATAAAATAATAATAATGGGATGAGCTCAGATTCATGCAAATAGAGGTGCCTACATCTCCTTCCTTGCAGCCCCCAGGGTGTGTGCACCCCTGCCTGGAGTCCCAACTTAGATTGGGAGCTTGATGGTTGGTGCCTGGTATTGTCATTGTTGTGCTTCCCAACGGCTGGCACAGCACCTTAGCACATGGTCCAGCCGGTTGAATGTGGGTGGGTGGGTGAGTGAGTGAGTGGGTGGGTTGGTGGGTGGGTGGGTGAAAGGCTGGATGGGTGGGTGTGAGGATAGGTGGATGGCTGGAGATCCATGATAACAAAGTAGAGGCCTAAACTGGGTAACTTTCTAGCACAAGATCTATTGCTGCAGAGGAGGTGGCATCCTCTGACTGACCCTCTCTCTCTGTCTGCCACTGTCTGTGTCTTTCTTCCTCTCCTCTCTCTCCTTACTCTGCTAACTCACTTTTCCTGACACTTTCTTGCCCCTCACCTGGCACAGACTGCATGGGGGAGGTTGGACGGGGTGCCTGGATCTTGGGGTGGAGGAAAGCAACTTTTCCCACAAGATCTTGGTTCAGGACCACGGACAGAGCAGCACTTCCAGAAGGATCAGTGCAGGCTCATCCAGGGAAGTTGGGGCTCTGGCCACAATACCAAAGCTGTGGCTCCGTTCGTGCCTGGGTGTGCAGTGTGCACCACTTGTGTCAACTCTTTTAATCTCCACAACTGCCTGTGAGGGCAGCCTTGTCATGTCCACTTTATAGATGAGAAATCTCAGATTCAGAGCAGGAAGTGATTTGCCCCGAGTCCCACAGCTTGAAAGAAGAGGAGTCAGGAGTCAGACCCAGACATAGGACCCACAATTTCATGCATTCTCCTTGCAAGGCTGGTGGCATGCTGACTGATCCTAGATAGCAGTTGACCACCACGTTCACCTTACACCCGAGAACACTGAGGTTACTTGTGCATTGGAGCCAGAAAGAGGAGCTACAGAAGGGGTCAGTCTGTCTCAGATGACCATTGACAGCCGCAACCCCCAGAAGCAGCCCACAGCTTGGCCTGGGTGCAAGAGTCAGAGCTGGTGACGAGGAGTCAGGGAGAGCCAGGTGCATCAGCCAAGGCTCCCTGTGCCTCCCTGGGTACTCACTATTGAGAAAGGCCTTCCTATTATAATTCTCACTTATTTATAGTTCTCATCAGTGATTATTAATGATGCTGAAATTTGCACAGAGCTTTCCAGCTGACTAGGAGCTCTGGATCTGGGTGACTTGGCATTTGCTTATGAATGAAACCAGATGCGGAAGCAGCCTAGCCTTAAGGGAGGGGAAGCAATGGCACTGGCGTTGCCATTGCTCCCTTCAGGAGGTGAAGGGCAGCTCTGAGCACAGACGCTGGAGGAGGCAGGGCCTTGGCCCAGAGGATAACTGTCCTCACATGCAAGACTGATGCTTCCCAGACCTGGAGGCTTGCAAGACTAAATATACACTTTGTTGACTAGAAAAATTAGGAGTTTGGCTATTCTTGTGCCCTTGGAGTTTCTAAAATATTTCCTCTTGGCATTTCATACATTTTCCTTTGGATGAGCTGGCTGCTATGACCTCAGCCAGGAGGTGAGGCCTCGTCTCTTCTGCCTCTGGCACCAGAGGAGGCAGGGGGAGTGGGGATGAGCTGTGTGCAGTGACAGCAGCAGCGCCTATTTACAGATGAGGAAATGGATGCTCAGAGAGGAGAGGAGACTGATCTGGGGGCATCCCACTGGAAGCACACACCCAGCACACCTGCCTCGTCTGTCCACTGTGAAGTTGAGCTGCCCTCACGCAGGCTAGATGCTCCGGACCTCGGTTACCTCGGCTGTGGACCAGGGTTAGTGAGGGCGGGCTATGAGCCTGGACCAGTGCATATGTGCAAGGCAGGAGGGTCCAGAGTGGATGCGAGCAGTCCTGGAGCAGTCCCCACCGGAGCGGGGGCGCGACGGGGGTCACGGTGCTCCCCCTTGTCCAGCACACGACGGCGGTGGATAGGCAGCGGCGAAACGGGCAAAGGATCGGGGCCGGGGAGGGCCCGGGAAGCGAGACACACCAGGGCGCGGCCCTGGGGAGCAGCAGACGGCGAGCGGACTGAGGCGGACGGACAGACGGAGAGGGGCACCGACGGGGTGCGGCCATGGGAGGCCAACGCCACGGAACCGGCGGCGGAGGTGGGGTGGCCGTGCGCCACCGCGAGGGGAACGGCTCAAAGCGACCCGGGGGAGGGGACGCGAGTTGGCCGCCAGGGCCCACCGCGGGATCTCACCACCAGAGGCCCTCTCAGCACAGGGGCGGTCCCGCGGCACCACCCGGGAGGACGGACTGGCGCCCCCACCCTCAGGGGCAAACTTGGGCACATCTCCCCAAAACCAGCTCTCACAGTGTTTGCTCTTTCCATGAGCGATGTGTCTTAATTATATTTAGAATAGTGGTCTTCGCCCACAGAGGTAACCCACAGTCCTCGGCTCCAGGAAACACTGCTGCTGACATAGGCAGGACCCCTCCTGGAAGGAGACTGCGCAGAGCACAGCCCCCCTCCAGGGTCCTGCTTCATTCTGGGGAAAGGTGCTCCCTCCTGCCTTGATGCACCCCCATGAAACCTGGTTATTATAAGACTTGATGGAAGAATCCATCTAGATTCTTCTCTGCATGGGCGGGAGAGGGCACTGAGGAGGGGCCGCAGCTCCAGACAGGCAACCCGGGACGGGAGGGGTGCAGGGCAGCTTGAGGCCTCTCCTGGGGTTAGTCAGTAGGACTGGGATTCCACCAGAATCACTGATTCGGAGATGCCGTAGTACCTGGCCAGGTGCGGAGGCGCTGGGTGTGTGCTGGATGTGGGTCCAGGGGTGTGGGGTGCCCAGAGGAGCTGGACAAGCTTTCTTGTTGATATTGGGAAGAACCCCCCCCCCCGAGACTTCTCAGCCCGAGGTGTGTCTCCTGGGCCACCTGCATCCCCTGCCTCAGCAACCCGCCAGCGGCATCAGATTCTACCTCGAGGCCTTCACACAGGGCAGTCCCTCTGCCTGCAGGTCTTTCCTCCTACTCTCCGCTCGTCCATCCACTGGACGCGTCCATCCACATTCCCATGCCCGTCTCCCTCCCAGCGTCTGACCCAGATGCCCCACTTGACCTCCCTCCTCCTCTCAGTAAGCACCACCAGACACTCTCTGCATGCCAGCACTGCTCTAGCTCCAGGGTCGGCGGTGGACACAATGGCACAAACAGCTGTGCCTGTGACCCCTGCGTTGTGAGTGCAGTGAGGGAGGGGCGAGGAGGCTCAGGGTGGTCAGGAGGGCCTCTGTGAGGAGGGGCCAGTGGACATCTCGGGGAGGCAGGTGCACGAGCAGAAACCCTGAGCTCAGTGAGCCCAGCACTCTGAAAACCAGGAAGGAGCCAGGCCTCTGGAGCCCCGACGGTATGAGCACAAGCCTGGCTGGGTGTCCTCCCGGCTCCTGTCACGCCCGAGTGCCCCTTTCCCGTCATTGTCATCATGTTGCGTGTGTTCCTCTGCTGGCCTGGGTCCCTGCCGGCTGCTGACAGCTCGGGAGGAAAGGGTGGCCCCAGCACACAAAAGACCAGGAGGTGCGGAGCCCCGCCACCGGCTCGCTCTGCGGAACCAACAGGAGTCACTTCCTTCCGGAATCACTGCAGCCCCCCAAGTCTGGGGCAGGTGGGGGGCTACCCTTGCCTGCTCCTGAAGGTGTGCAGGTGCAGGGACCCCCTTCCCCACCCCTCTTGATCGCTCCCCTGCAGCTGAAAACTTCACTTCCCAGTGAACTGCAGACTCAGAGGCAAAACGAGGGAGGGTGGGAGGAGGGACGAGATGGACTCAGGCACTCTCCACTGAGTCTAAACGCCTGTGAGCGGATTAATAGGGGCTTGGCGGCAGGCAGCCGTCTCCGCGCTATCTGAGCGCCAGCGGCTGCGTGTGAATACTGATGGCCGGGCAGGATTGAGCCAGGCAGCACCACGGCTTTATCTCATGGGCACAGGCGGCGGGCCCTTATCAGGCCAGCCCGGCTGTGCAGCTGCGTCTTCAAGGGCCCGCGCCGCCCGCCGCCTGCTTTGTAATCAGAAGAGAAGAAGTTGCTGCCTTGATATTTCCATTTTTATCTCTTTTATTTACTTCATTTTAATGTCTTTCAGGGAATATTTTCTCTGCAACGAGGCAGGGCTGTCGGTGACTGACATCTTTCTGCTGCCCGTTGGCTGAGTAGGGAGGAAGGCTGAGGATGGGGTGAGGGGCTCCTGACCCCCACTGTCCACCTCTACACCCCCATCCTCTCTCCCACCCTCTCCTCCTGCCATGGGATCCTTCCCCAGTGATCTGCACCCTCCAGAACCAAGTCCTCATGCCTCATGCAGCCCAGCTTGATGAGGGGTCCCTGATGAGGAGCTCCACCCACAGGCCCTGGGGACCCCAGGCTTTGGTGGGGGTGCCATCCAAGACACGGTCGTCACAGTTGAGGAGCTGGCGGTTCAAGCCTCCCTCCCTTCACGTCCCCACTGATCTGGAGGGACATTGTCTCCCTCTCCCAGACGAGGAAGCAGAGGTTCCGAGAGGTTATCACTGGCTGTCACCTGGCTCCATGCTGGCGACGCGTGACGGAGACAGGAAGTGCAGAGCCGGGGCCAGAGCATCTGAGCGGGACAGGAAGGCACGGAGGATGCCCACTCGTGGCCTCCCTGTATCCATGGAGCATGCGATCACACCCCTGTCACCACAACTCACCAAGACGGCGTGTGGAACAGCTCGCGGAAAGGGCCAGCAGCTGGAGGGCAGGGGGGCTGAGCTCCCTCCGGTCCCTGCTTTAGTCTCACAGATGCCTCTGTCTGGGTTGATGCGTCTTCCAAAAAGGCACATCCACATCTGAAGCCTGGGAATGTGACACGTCTGGATCAAGGGCCTTTGCAGATGGACTGAGTGAAGACTCTCAGCATGAGGCCAGCCTGGGCAGAGGGGGTTCTACACCCAAAGACTGAAATCGTCACGAGACAGATTCAGACACAGAGGCGGAGACCACGTGGGGACAGACTGAGACGGGAGGGAGGCAGCCACCAGCCAAGGACGCCTGGGGCCCCAAGAACCAGAAGAGGCAGGAGGAACTTTCCCCAAAGCCAACAGAGAGAGAGGTGGACCTGAGCTTCAGACGCTGGCCCCCAGAACAGGGAGGGAGTAGATCTCTGTTGTCTCAGCCTCCTCTCTCTGCCCCCCAGAACACACACACCAACCCCACCTGGATGAAAGCCCCTTGGGGCATCAAGGCATCAGGGCCCCCTCCCTCCCTCCCTCCAGGACACACACTGTCCCCATCTGGACGGGAGCCCCTTGGGGCATGAGGCCTTCAGACCGCCCCCCCTCCCAGGACACACACACTGTCCCCTCCTGGACGAGAGCTCCTCGGGGCATGAGGGCAGCGACCTCTCTCCCAATCCTCAGGAGTTGGCTCCTATGGATGTCTATAAAGAAACCTGAGAGCTCCTGGACTGCCCTGGTGGTCCAATGGCTAAGACTCCATGCTCTCAATGCAGGAGGCCTCGGGTTCAATCCCTGGTCAGGGAACTAGATCCCACACACTACAACTAAAGATACTGCACATTACAACAAGGATTGATCATCTGTGTGCCACAGCTAAGACCCAGCACAGACAAAGACATGAGACAAATAAAAATGAATATTGATCCATAATAAAAATACAAACAACCCAACAAAATGTGGCCCTGATACTTAGACACGTCAGTAAATGAAGACACACAAAAATGGCCAATAAGCACACGAAAAGATGCTCAACACCACTGGCCACCAGAGAAAGCACCCAGCGGACTCACAGCCCATCACTGCTCGCCTACTAGAAAGACTAAAATTTAAAAAAAAATCAAAATACAGATGCCCTCAGCAGCTCCATCCATCCACAGTAATGACCACGCAGAGTGTAGGTAGTGGACAGTCGTGATGTGGTGTGTCTACACTCGAGGCATTGCTGGTTGCTCCACAGCCCCACCAACATCTGATATTTTCAGTTTTTTGAGTGTGAATCAACAGGTAAACTGTTTCTCCAATTAGGATATATTTCCATCATGTTGCCCCTCCTTAAAATCAACACCTGTCACCCTCAATTCAATCACTGACCTCCTCCTATTGTTACAAGATTGGTTTGGCTGCTTGAGGAACTTTGTCTAAATAGAGCATGCTCTTTGTACCTGCCTTCCTGGGCTCTTACCAGTTCAAGGACGCACTGTGTGTGCGTGTGTGTGTGTTGGGCTCCCTCTGGTTGCTGAGTGATGCCCCAAGTGTACACACTGAGGGATAATCCCATCAGAGGAAGGGCAGGGAGGGAATCATCAGAGACGCACCACCTGCCACACCCTGGGACTCCAGGCTGGACTTGGGCGGCCAGGGGAGAGGGGACCAGACAAGCAAAGCCAAGGGGTGAGGGGCCTTGGGCTGGGGACAGTGATGTTCACAGCACCGCTTGCCCTGGGCGTTCAGCGTGTTTTAACTTCCCAGACCCTTGCCCAGGCCCTTGGGGTGGGCGCTGCCAGGAGAAGGAGCAGGAAACACAGACCAGACAGGCCCCAGGACCTGTCCAAGGTGCACAGTGAGCAGAAGGCCCAGCATGAGGCCCAGGGCCTGCCAGCATGGGACACACTCCACGACAGGGGCTCCGGGTGTGGAAGGCAGAGGTGAGCCGGGGCCACCCCGGGGGCCCACACACCACGTTGCCAGCCTCCCCTGCCACTTGGGGATGCACTGGAGCACGCGGGAGCCACCGGGGCCTGCCCGGCCCACTGCCAGCTGAGGGAGCTGCCAAGCCAGCCAGCTGTGTGCCAGGATGCTGATGGCGGGGCCACCGCTTCCCATCTGTCTCCACTCCCAGGTGGCACCTATTTTTAGAGCCAAGGCTTTGCAGCCGGGATGTAAGCAAGGCTTTGGAGCAGTGGAGTGGGCTTACTTCGGGGAGCCCGCCGCAGGGGAGCAGGCCAGGGCCGCCCAGCCAAAAGGCCAGCAGGCTGGCGAGGATGGGCCCCTGGGCTGGGGCTGGCTCTGGAGCAGGAGGGCCACTTGGGCTGTGCCAGGCACCTGCTGTCCCCCTCTTTCCCCCAAGCACCCCCCTCTGTGCCTCCCCCACCCTTGCGCCTACCTCTTTCTCTGGAGATGCTTGGCCACCCGGCCTTCCCGCAGCGCCTCTGCTGCCCCCACAGCTCTGGGTCTCTTCCTCTCACCTGTGGCCACTCCCTCTGTGGATCCCATCTCCCCTCTGGTTCCAAACCTGCAGAGTAAACTCCTTCATCTCCTCCATCTCCTTCCCCGTCCCGTCTCTCCTCTGAGAAGCTCACCCTCCCGCACAGTTGGCATCATCCTACACCAGCTCCCGCCCTTTTGTCAGCAGAAGCAGCCTCTCCCCACTGCCTGGCACCAATGGTTTCACCCTGGCCAGCCCTGAGGCCCCATGTGACCTCTGACTCTGCCCTCCAGCCTCCCTCCTCTGCTTTGGCCAGACTGGCCTTGAACACCAAGGCCTTTGCACCTGCCGTGCCCCTGCCTGGGCCCTTGTTCCCTCCCTTTCTTCAAGTCTGCTCTGAGGAGTCCCCACTAAGCGCCCCCTGCACCCCCAGCCCATTCCTGGCTGAATTTCCGCAGCTGGCACAGTGCGGTTCTCACTTCAGGGGTATCCCCAGGGCCTGAAAAAACGCTGACGCTGACACAGTAGGTGCTCAGTGAGGTGGGTGAGTCACCAACACGCAGACCAAGGGGGGCACTTCCTCTTAGTTTCCCACAAGGCAGGTCTGATGAGATGAACTCCCTGTTTCTGCAAAGAAGTCTTCGCTTTCCCTTCACGCTGAAGGATAGTTTGCTGATTTCTAGGTGAGGGTCTTCTTGTTTTAGCTCCTGAAGTGCTCTTCCCACACCCTCTGGCTTGTTTGGAGTCTGACAAGAAATCGCTGTGATGCTCAGCCTTGCTCTTCCGTAGGTAAGGTCTCCTCGTTGTCCTTGGCTTCCTGCGGTGGGCATAGAATGTCCCCAGACGTCGGGTTTGCCACACTGCTGTTATCCTGCTGGGTGTTCTCTGAACTTCCAGGACCTCTGGTTTGGTGTCGGGCATTAGTTCTTGACAGTTCTTCACCATGGTTACTTCACATGGCTCTCCAGCTCTGTTCTCCCTTGCTCTTCCTCCTGATTCAATCATACGTGCTCTACACTTTTCGACACTCTACCATGGTTCTTGGATGTTCTGAGGTTGATTTTCTCCCTTTTTTCTCTTTTTTGTTTCAGTTTAGGGGTTTTCTGTTGACCTACCTTCAAGTTGACAGACTCCCCTTGACCACGTTGGGCTGACTAACCTGCCTGCCGAAGGGCATTTTCATCTCTGTCACACGTTCGTTTCTCACGTTTCCTTTTCCTTCTTTCAGGAAGTTTGCATCTTTCTGCTCACGTCATCCCTGAGAAGGCGATGGCACCCCACTCCAGTACTCTCGCCTGGAAAATCCCATGGATGGAGGAGCCTGGTGGGCCGCAGTCCATGGGGTCGCTAAGAGTCGGACACGACTGAGCGACTTCACTTTCACTTTTCACTTTCATGCATTGGAGAAGGAAGAGGCAACCCACTCCAGTGTTCTTGCCTGGAGGATCCCAGGGATGGGGGGCCTGGTGGGCTGCCGTCTATGGGGTGGCACAGTGTCGGACACGACTGAAGCGACTCAGCAGCAGCAGCAGCAGCAGCAGCAGCTCCCGTCACCCATCTGTCCTTCACACAGTCTGCCTTTCCCATTAGATCCCTTAATGGATTAATCACTGTTGTTTTAACCTTTCTGTGATGAACCCTGTCTCTGCTTCACCTTGCACCCCTCCTATGTCCAGTTTTCACAGAGGTGATGAGCAGCCTTGCCAGGAAGAGCCTGGAGACCGCAGGCCCAGCCCCCCAGGAAGACTTGTGGTGAGGGAGCCAGAGTGAGTGGTGTCCTGTGAAGACGCAGTCTTCACTTCTCTTAAAATTTCCCTTGAAAACACAACCAACTGCAACTCAATCAGGGCAGATTTTCTGTAAGAAGCAAGTGGACTCAGCAACTCACAGGACGGAAGCTCTGTGCATCCTCAAAGCCCATCCTCAGTGGTGACACACTCGTCTTCTTGGGGGGACGTTCCTGTCGACACTGGCACAGCATGGAGTGTGTGAGGGTAGGTGACAAAGCCGGGGGTCGGTCCCAGCTCTGAGACCGAGCTATATGGGCCCTGGGCAGCTGCCTCCACTGTCCGGGCCTCAGTCTCCTCACTGTGAACTGAGCACAACCATGACAGTGCCGCCCACAGATCCTGAAGATGCACAGACACTCGGAGGCTTTCGAGGGGAGATTCCTCTCTTATAGTCACGAGAGAGAGTTGGCTGAGGAACGATGGCCTGCCTGAGTGATAAGGAATAACACTGAGAAGGTACTGTAGCGGGGCTGGGAAGGGGAGAGAGACAGACAGAGAGAGAGGGGGAGAGACAGAGGGAGAGAGAGACAGAGAGAGAGGGAGAGAGAGAGACAGAGAGAGAGAGGGAGAGAGACAGAGAGAGAGAGGGAGAGAGACAGAGACAGAGAGAAAGGGAGAGACAGAGGGAGAGAGAGAGACAGAGAGAGAGGGAGAGACAGAGAGACAGAGAGAGAGAGGGAGAGAGACAGAGAGAGAGAGGGAGACAGAGACAGAGAGAAAGGGGGAGAGACAGAGGGAGAGAGAGAGACAGAGAGAGAGGGAGAGACAGAGAGAGAGAGGGAGAGAGACAGAGACAGAGAGGGAGAGAGACAGAGACAGAGAGAAAGGGAGAGACAGAGAGAGAGACAGAGAGAGAGGGGGAGAGAGACAGAGAGAAAGGGAGAGAGACAGAGAGGGAGAGAGACAGAGAGAGAGGTAGAGAGACAGAGAGAAAGGGAGAGAGACAGAGAGAGAGGAGAGACAGAGAGACAGAGAGAGAGGGGGAGAGACAGAGAGAGAGAGACAGAGAGAGAGGGAGAGAGACAGAGACAGAGAGAAAGGGAGAGACAGAGAGAGAGAGACAGAGAGAGGGGGGAGAGAGACAGAGAGAGAGGTAGAGAGACAGAGAGAAAGGGAGAGAGACAGAGAGAGAGAGGAGAGACAGAGAGACAGAGAGAGAGGGGGAGAGACAGAGAGAGAGAGACAGAGAGAGAGAGGAGAGACAGAGAGACAGAGAGAGAGGTAGAGAGACAGAGAGAAAGGGAGAGAGACAGAGAGAGAGAGGAGAGACAGAGAGACAGAGAGAGAGGGGGAGAGACAGAGAGAGAGAGACAGAGAGAGAGGGAGAGAGACAGAGACAGAGAGAAAGGGAGAGAGACAGAGGGAGAGAGAGAGAGGGGGAGAGACAGAGAGAGAGGGAGAGAGACAGAGAGAGAGGAAGAGAGAGAGACAGAGAGAGGGGGGAGAGACAGAGAGAGAGGGAGAGAGAGACAGAGAGAGAGGGAGAGAGAGAGACAGAGAGAGGGGGGAGAGACAGAGAGAGAGGGAGAGAGAGACAGAGAGAGAGGGAGAGGGACAGAGAGACAGACAGAGAGAGGGAGAGACAGAGGAAGTGACAGAGGGCAGGAGGGCTGGGCCACAGCTCACAGGGACTTCAGTCCCCTCCTGCTTGTGGACAGGGGTCTCAACACCCCTGCGAGGCCTCCAGAGGGACTCAGAGGTAGGGAGGCCAGCCTTCCCTCCCAGTTCTTGATCAAGGGCATAAACTCAGGCTGGAGGTCTGTCCCGCAGCAGCCTGTCCACGGCTCTGCTGACTGTGGAGCCTCCTGGGCAGCCTCAGCTGGTCAGGGGAACCTGACTGACACCCTCTCAAATCCTGCCTGGCTGAGCTCCATCTCAGACCCCAGAAGGCCTTGGAAGTCGGTCCTTAAACTGAGTGCAAGCAGCCCCAGTAACAGAGAGAAAATTCATCCCCGTGTGGCCCAGGTGGATCCCACAGGAGGCTGGGCCGCTGGCCCTTCCCACGCTCAAAATGGAGAAGAATCATGGTGGCTTGGGGCTGGAGTCTGCCAGGAATGGGCACTGCTGTTGGGGACCGTGTGTGCTGGGCAGCCCAGATGAGCAGCCTGTGCGGGCCACCAGTGGGGTGGAAGCAATCAGAGCTCCTCTGACTCAGTCTCAGAGCCCGTATTACTGGCCCAGTGGCATGTGACTGGCTCCTCCAGGGTCTGGAGGTCTTTCTCACAGAAAAGTTGCAAGCAGGAAGCCACATCAGGGGGCGGGGGCAGGGGCCTCAGGGTGCCGGAGGTGCAGCCCCACCACCCAAGAGCCCAAGCCCCTCACCCTTCAAGATCCTGCTATATATCCACACTGTTGACTCTGGGAAGTCGGGTTGGTCTGCGGGAAATTCAGGGAACTTGACAACTCTGGACTGAACTGAGTCCTGGCACCTGTGAAACAGGGTCCCTGCAGGTGCCGTCAGTTAACCTGAGGTCTCACAGTGGGTCCTCACCCAGTCTGGCTGATGTCCTTATAAAGAAGAGAAAATCTGGACACAGAGGCAGACATGCACACAGTGAGCCATAGAACATCAGAGGTGCCGGCAAAGGCATGTAACACACAGCAGCAAGTAAACACTGGGCAGGATATAAACTGTACTTCTCACTATAGATCCTACTCAAAACGGCTTAAAACCCAGGACTTCTCTGGTGGTTAAGACTCCATGCTTCCAATGCAGAGGGCCCAGGTTCCATTCCTAGTCAGGGAACTAAGATTTCTGTGCTACTTACCAAAAAAAAAAAAAAAAAAAGGCTTGAAAGACACAGATCTGGGCAATTGTCAGTAAAACACCAGGACCATTGTTCTGATTCCCATTTGACAGGTGAGGAAACCTAGGCTTCTGAGGGGCTGGGGACAGACGGAGCTCCCGGGTCCCTGGGTGGGGAGTCCTTGCTCTGGGTCCCTCCAAGGGGAGTGAGTGACCGGCTGTGAAGGCAGGGCCTCTGGCTTGCAGCTCTGATGCCTGGCCCCCTGCTCAGCGAGGCAGGGCTTGCCTGTGTCCCACATCTCGGCCATCTGGGGACCAGAGGGTGTGGATGTCTGGAGCTTGGAGGAGGCACTGGGTTTGAATTCCAGCTCTGCTGTCTCTGGCCTAGGAGATCATGGCCCTCAAGGACAGAGGAAAGAGCCTTAGAAGATGGCCCTCCTGCCGGCATACAGCGGAGGGATGGTGGACAGCAGGCGGCCTGCCTCGCTCTCCCCTGCCTCGACCTAGGTCTCCTGCCTCTCCAGGTGGGGACAGACGCCCAGGACTCGGCCTCAATGGCCCATATCTCTCTGGGCAGGCCCTGGCTCTGATCAGCCATCCAGACCCCTGGGCCTGGGGCTGCTGCTCACCTGGCCGTCGCTTAGCAGGTGTGGACCACAGGGGCACTTGGGATGGGGGAACCACCTCTCATTCCTCAGCTTTCTCCCTGGGCAGTCTTGTTTCGTCCTCTGGCTACGTCCCGACTCCAGCACCTTCTCCACCTCTGACACCTTTGCCTCCTGGTCAAGCCCCGTCCTCCAACTTCTGAATCATAGCCTTCTTGCTGCCCCCACCCCCCGTGTCTGCCACTGTCTTGGGGAGGAGACCTGTGCCTTTCCTGTTCTTGTTCCCTCTTGCGATAAGACCAGTAGAGATGTTCACAACGTGAGGCAGACAGTCTTGATGTGAGTCTCAAAGCAAGACAGAAGCAGTCATACTCATTTGTCTCAGTCTTGTCTGAGCAAAGACCTGCGGGAGGTGGGGAGCGGGCATGCAGCCCCTGGGGAGAGCTCCGGGGAGAGGCCCTGCAGGTGCACACACCCTGAGGTAGCCTGCCTGGCGCTCGGCTGCAGCCACCGCCTCTCAGAGGAGCCCTGGGCCTGTCCCTGCTTTAACCCCGCAGTCGGGCTTGCAGGGGCTCAGGGCAAAGGGGCCCAGTTGCACCTGGGGGTCCCTGCTCCCACTGGTGGGTGAGGCTCTTTGTGGGTTCTGCCCTGGGATGCTCCTCCTGCTCAGTGGGGAGAGCCAGCCCCTCCTGCGAGAGGTTGTTTTGGGCATAGGCTCCTGGGCCCGGGAGGGGCAGCGGAAGGGGAGAAACAGGCAGCAGGTGCCGCTTCCAACAGCCTTGATGGGCTGCCAGTCGCCTCTGAAATCCAGAGCACATCTGCGCTCATCAGTTGGCCAACAGATGGGTCCCGGTTTAATATTTTTGGATTCGGTTACACTGAGGGGCTGATGTGAACCATACAGAGTGCAGGTGTGCGAGCAAAACAGTGTCCTGCAGCGGGCGGGGTGGGAGGAGATTGTCCTGGGGGCGGGGGACAGGGACTGGCTCAGGGCAAGACCCCGGAGCCTGGCTGGAGATGCTCCAGGTGCCCATGGGCGAGGAGCCTCACTCTGTACCTTGGGTTTGGTAGCGGATTTTGTTATAAGCTTCTTGCAAACCGCGGGATGCAGTAATTCCCCTGTCCATCCTGGGAGTGAGAGCGGGTGGTCAGCAGGCAGAGAGGGGCCAGGCAGGGCCAGATGGCAGTGTGGTGGCTCATGTTCCCACCAGCAACTGCTTTTGTTACTTAATCATGTCACAGGCAGGAAAGCACCCACCCCCCATGCCGAGTATCTCTGGGGCCACCTTCGCGGCTGGCCCAGGGGAAGTGCCCAGGGACCCAGATAAGGCTACCAGATGTAGCCTTGGACTTGGAGCTCCAACCGGGACCCTGCAGACAGTGACCCCATGGCGATGTGATTGTTGCCATGGAGAGACAGTGCTGTTCCGTGTCCTGGGGGACCCTAGCAGGAAGATGTCCATCCCGTGGCTGAAGCCCTGAGCCAGGTAGCAGCCACCCGCCTGCCCCGCCTGAGCTCTTCCTGCAGAGAACAGCTTGCTTCCTCTGACAACACCTGTTCTCTTGGCTGACCCTGGGGAAACTGAGGCCCAGGGCAGCCAGGGAGCCTGCCCAAACCACAGCCTAGCAGGCCGGGGCCACAGACCCTGCGGGCTGAGAGCAAAGCTGTGTGCTTCACTGGCTTGTGGTGGTGTGTCCCTCGCAGGCCCAATGGTCTTATAAGAACCAGCTCACTCAGGGCAGATTCCCTTGTCCATAGGCATCAGTCACCCGCCTTCCGGGGCCCCTGAGACTGCAGCTGGGTGTGAGGTCCTCAACGGGTGGCACTCAGAGAGGACTCCCTTCCCTTGGGCTCTGTCCAGCTGGGAAGGAAGACTGACACGATGTACACACACACACACACACACGTAATGAGAATGAGTGCACACAGGCCTCCCAGACCTGGTACAGGGGAGGGTGTGGTTCACATGTTCCTTCCTTCATTCATTCAGCGAGCACTTATCGATCATCTACCGTGTGCCAGAGCCAGTTCCGGGGCATGGGGCAGCAGTGAAGAGACAGACGCTTGCCCTCCATAGACACAAAGTCCCTATGTGGTGAGTGCAGTAATAGCTAATGGAATCAGAGGACTCATCATTTGAAAAGAAAGAATTGAGATTTTCAGGGCAAATAATAAAAGCTAATCGTTTTGGGGCTCTTAATAGGTGGCAGGCAATAGGAGGAAGGCATCCTTCTGTTGATCTGAGGGTCCTCATTGTACTGAGAAGGAGCAGGGTTTCCCGAGGGTGCCCAGCAGCAGGTAGTGTCCAGCTGGGCAGAGGGAAACACCCCTGGGCATCGGTCAGGGAGTGCGCCTCCTCTGGCCCCTTGGCCAGGACAAGAAGAACATGTCTGCTCGGCAGCTGTGAGTTTGCTCCTCGGCCCCTGGAAACAAGAAGCAACTCACACTTTGTCTACATCCCGGCGGAGCTGTCCTGAGCCGCTTGCCAAGATAGGGCCCTCGTGAGTTTAGCTGTGTTGTTCACGCCCAGGTCCAGAGAAGGGACCACGCACTGTTGTTGAGGCACCCCTCAACACACCTTTGGACCCACACAGGCCTGAGTGCTGAGCACCAGCAGCACCAGCCCTCCTCCCTGCCCTCCTAAACCCACCTCTGTCCCACCCTTGGGAAGCTCCTCCTCTCCTCCCGGTCCTGCGAGTCCTACCTCCTCTGGGCCCTGGCTGCTATCTCCTCCCTCTCAAGGGCACATGGCCAGCTCTTCCCCTCCCAAAGGCAGGGATCTCATGGGATGTTCTCAGCCTCCTTTGCATCTAGGCACAGCCACAGTTTAACCAATAAGCTGGAAGGGGAGAACTCTCTGAAAATTTCTGAGAAAGATTTTTCTCCCTGGCTCCTTTTCTTCTTTGAATGCAGGGTTCACAAGTTGTGATGGTTGGAGCTACAACCACCATTGTAGAACCACGAGGCAACAAGTCAGAAGCCAACAGGCCAACACTCAGGATGGTTGAGCATAAGGACTGGGAGAGCTGGGGTCCCCGATGATGACATTGACTTACTGCACCTAATCCAGCATCACTTTCTCCACGTTTCCAGAGAACTAGTGTGTGCATCTGTTAAACCACTGTTAGCTGGATATCCTGTTACTTGAAGCTGAAAGCATCCCCAGGAAATGCAAAGCATAGTAACTGAATTCCCAGGCTCGACCTGGTCCACTGCCAGCCCTGCTTGGAGGCCAGTGGAGAAGAGATAGAACCTGGAGATGAGCCCAGGACAGCCCCGCCACTCACTGCCTGGTGACCTTGGGCCAGTAATGAAACCACCCCCACTGGGCTCGCCCATTAAAAAAAAATTATTATTAAAAAAATTATTTTTGGCCGTGCTGGGTCTTCATTGATCCATGAGGGCTTTCTCTAGTTGTGGCGAGTGGGGGCTACTCTCTAGCTGTGGTGCACAAGCTTCTAGTTGTGGTGGCTTCTCTTGTTACAGAGCACAAGTTCTAGGTACATGGGCTTCAGCAGTTGTGGGGCTCAGGCTCAGTAGCTGTGGCACACGGGCTTAACTGCCTCGTGTCATGTGGAATCTTCCTGGACCAGGGACTGAACCATGTCCCCTGCACTGGCAGGCAGATTCTTAACCACACGACCACCAGGGAAGTCCTGCTTCCCCATTTGAAACTGGAGGGGGGCGCCAGCACCCACCCCCTGACCCCAAACCCCCTCCAGTGTACCCCTGCCTGGAACCATTGCCCTGAGCCTTCTCCAAGGGCTTTGCCAGCTTGAGTCGGCCATGACCCCACAACTGTAGCAGAGGAGAGCTGAGCTGGCCATGGGGAGGCAGGTGGTGGCCCCTCTAGGACAGTGGACTTCCGAAAGACTGCCCAGAGCCATCCTGGAGACGAGCACTAGGCAGTTTGATCAGAGCTGAGATGGGAGGGGGAGACAGGGAAGAGTCATGAGTGGACACCCCCACCCCCAGTCCAGGCTGAATCCTGGGAGCTCCCTGACTCCCAGGCTGCCCTCGAGCTTTGCTGGAGGAGTCTGGTCGGGTGGTGATGAGGAGTGTGAATCCTGGGGTCCTCCCTGCAGCCAAGGAGGCAGCCAAGCCCGCCTGCTCCCATGACAGGCCATCTGGTTTACCCACAGGGCCACACCTGGCCGTTCCCCTGTACTAGGTCAGAGCCATGAGCGAGGAAAGGTAACCAGGCTGCTGCCCCATCTCACCCTCAGGCCCCCACTGGACAGATGGGGAAAGTGAGGCTGGGGAGTCTCAGATGCCCCAGAGCCAGGTGGAGCCTCCTTCCCCGCTGAGTGAGGGAGGGGGGCAGCTGAAGAGGCGCCAGATGGCCCGGATTCCCGGCTTCTGCAGAGACGCCGGGAACAAGACCTCATCTCTCAGCTACTCTCGCAGCTGAAAATATTTACATCCAAATACGTCCCAATGCGTCATATTTTTGCCTCAAGCCAGTCTGGGAGTCTGTCCCCACCACCTGGGAGGCTGTGAGGCCTGCTGAGGAAGGGTCTTGCCTTTCAGGGGAGCTGATGAGTCTTACCAGAGGCTGGCATTAAGGAACAGGGGCCTGGGAGGGGACCCGGAAAGGACCTTAGGGTTCTGAAAGGACGACCTGCGAAGTGCCTTGGCCTTGGGGTCTTTAGAAGCAGCTGGCTTTGCTCGAGGGCGCTCCCCACAGAAAAGGCGGGAAGAGCCCGTGTGGATTCGAGGGTCTGCAAGGCTCTTGACTTCCTCCCAGGAGACTTGCCATTCTCGAGACTTCCCTACCGTGAGATTTCCCTCCTGCGAGACAGCCCTTCCCTGATATTTGCCAACCTCGAGACTTCGCACCCTCGAAGCAAGACTGTCCTCCTCCGTGACTCACTGCGTACGACGTGTTACTTTTACTGTGGTTTCTTGTTTTGCTGATCTTCCTCTCGAGGTGTCCTCAGACCTGTAAGGGTGGGACCTGGCCTCATTCACCCCAGCACAGAGAGCAGCATCCAGCTGCAGTCGGTGCTCGGCAGGTGCATGTGCAACACGTAGACCGCCAAATGTGGGGCAAGCTCCTGCAGACCCTTGGCCTCTGGCTGCAGGGATGACCAGTGAGGCGGCCTCACCTTCTGGGCTGTGCAGCAGACTGAGAGCGGCAGAATGCTGTCTCCTCTGAGTGCTGGAGGCAAGGAGGCCAGAATCAAGGTGTTCACAGGCTGCGCTTCACCTAAAGGCTCCAAGAGACTTCTGGGCCACACTGTGTCCCCCCGCATATTGGTAGGTTGAAGCCCTGAGCCCCAATGCTTCAGAATGTGACTGTATTTGAAGATGAGGTTGCTGGGATGGTCCTGATCCAGTCTGACCAGTGTCCTTTTAAGAAGAGGGGACTTGGATGCACAGAGAGACATGGGGCCTGCAGACACACAAACATGCACCTGGATGGTTACAGCAGCTTTATTCAGTCCCCAAAACTTGGAAGCAACCAAGACGTCCTTCAAGGTGAATGGATAAAAGGTCTGCGCTTCATCCAGACAGTGCAATATTACTTAACACTAAAAAGAAATGATCTGTCAAGCCATGAAAAGGCGGAGAGGAGCCTTAAATGCAAGTTACTAAGTGAAGCAGCCAATCTGAAAAGGCTACAGACTGTGTGATTCCAACTCTAAGACCTTGTGGACAAGGCAGAACTATGAGACTGTGAAAGGGTCAGTGGTGGCTAGGACTTGGGGGAGGTGGAGATGAGCAGGTGGAGCACAGAGAATTTCTAGGGCAGTGAAGCTGCTCTGCATAAGACTACAGTGGTGGGTACAGGTCATTATCCACTCGTCCAAGCCCATGGAATGTACGCTACCGGGAGGGAGCCTGGTGTAGACTGCGGGCTCTGGGTGATTGTGGTGCAAGTCCATCTGTTGTAATCAAAGTACCACCTGGTGGGAGTGATAATGGGAGAGCTGTGAGTGTGGAGGGACAGGTGCTTGATTTTTCTGTGAACCGAAAATGACTCTAAAAAGTAATCTATTTAAGAGAAAAAGACCCAGCCCCACAGAGCTGGCCTTCTAGTGGAGGGACAGGCAATAAACAACATGAGTGAGAAACTCTCTGCACCTGGAGATGGTGCCAACCCCAAGGCCAGAGGGAGAGGAGAAAAGGGGGCAAAGGGAGGAAAAATGACATCTGTGCCCAGTGGAGTAAGTTTGATCCCTGAGGAGTAAGGACCCCGCTTCACTGAGGACCCCAGCCCTCCCTGCCCCACCCCTGGTCTCTGCTTCTCACCAGCCCCGACCCTACGCAATGGGGTCGAGCCTGGACAAAGTTGTTTATCTCTGGGGATGGGAAACTGAGGCTCAGAAGGGAAGACTGTCACCTCTGCGTGACCCCAACCCTCCTGGGGACCCGTCTGCCTGCCTGCAGAGCTCATCCTCTGAGTCATGGGGAGCTGCCCACGACTTTAATTCATTCTGGATCAAACACAGCACCAGATTTGCTGCCTCATGTCTGGTGGGCTCAGAGGAAATGCAGTGAGAGCTGAGTGCTGAGATGGGGGCGGACATGGCTTCTCTGTAGGCAGGCAGCTCACGGCTGAGTGGTGGGTGCCCAGGACGCGGGAAACCTCAGCCCACAGTCAGAGAGAAACCGAGACCGGACAGGGCCGACCCCACCCTCCACCTGGGGCTCCTCAAAGGGAAAGTGGCCTCCTCAGGGAGGGGCCTTCCCCTTTGCAGCTTGGCTGCTCAAGGGAGCAGAGTGGGCAGGCAGCTCCCCAAGACTCAGAGGATGCGCTCTGCAGGCAGGTAGGCAGGTCCCCGGGAGGGTTGGGGTCACGCAGAGGTGACAGTCTTCCCTTCTGAGCCTCACTTTCCCATCCCCAGAGATGGACAACCTTGTCCAGGCTTGACCCCTTTGGGAATGGTGGGGGCTGGTGAGGAGCAGGGACCAGGGGTGGGGCAGGGAGGCCTGGGGTCCTTACCCAGCCTGCCTGGCTTCCCCAGCCCCTCTCTAGGTCTGACTGGACTCAGCCTGGTACCAGACCCCAGACCCGTGCACCACCTGGTGACGTGAGCAGGCTGCTGAGCCTCTGAGTGACAGTGGTGGTGAGGGTGTTTGGGTCAGGTGCGGAGCACACAGGGGAATCATCTCAGGGCTGAGTCACAAGGACTTGGCTATCACTGTTAGCACTCTTATTTCCATCCTCAGACTCTGTCCTCACCAGACTCAGCCCAAAGCCCCCGTCCTGCTTGTTGAGCAGGCGATGTTCAGGGCAAGAGGAGCAGCATGGCTTCCCCCACTCCACACCCACCTCTGGGCTGGGGAGGCCCACGCTGACCCAGCACAGGCTACCGAGCCCTGGTCCCCAGACTCAGGGGATGCTACACCATGCCTCTGCCTCCCGGCACCTGAGCCTGGAGCGCCCCTCCAGGGGCCAGGCCTCCAAAGGCAACCCACTCAGGTTCTTGGGCCTCTGGACCCACTTCCCCTGAACTGGTTGGACCACTGGGGTTGGAGGTTGAGGAGAGGTGGTCATTCCTTCTCTCTTCTTCATGCAGGTGGGGAGTGGAGTCCTGAGGGCAGAATTCATGCCTGGGAGATTATAGAAGGGTGGGGGGCATCCAGAGATGGCGTGTGCACACACATGCGGCCTTCTGTCACACTCAAGTGGATCCTGGGCTGCACGCCAAGGACACAGCCGTCACCAAGAAGGGTGAGGTCTCCCCTCTGGGGCTGCTCTCCTGCTGTCCACGGAGGCTGGCTCACAGCAACCACAATCCAAGGTGCTAATGTGGTGATGGGGCATCCAGGACTGTGGAGGCACAGGAGAGACACTTCCAGAGGGCTCTGAGGGATGTGTAGGAGTTTGCCAGGTGAGGACCAGTCTGTGGGAAGAGCTGCGAAAGGTCAGAGATAATGAACGCACTTTGGGGAGAGAAGCAGTTCCTATGAGAGAGGGGAGAGGAGGGAGTAGAGCAAGGCGGTATCCAGGGTCACCTTTGGCATTCATCCTGGGGCCCTGGGCAGCCACTGAAGGTTTATGGAGTTGGATGATGACCGTGTGATTTGGACAGATCTTCCTGCTGTGGTGTGGGGGTAGAGGGCAGGAGCCAGGGGGCTGAGAGGAGGGAGCAGGTCTCTGCAGACAGTGAAAGGCAGGGACAGAGGGAGGGTGAATAGGTGAGGGGAGCCCTCACTCCAAAAGGGCTTCCCTGGGCAGGGTCCTGAGCTGGACAAGCAGAATTCTCAGGGAATCTGACAAAACTCTGTTCAGGATGAGATTTCTGGTGACAGCACGCCCACAGGGACCACAGCCAACCTCGATGGAGCAGGATCTCCGCCGAGTGGTTTCACTGAACCTGCACCGCACCCTGTGAGATGGGCCGTGTGGTCCTCTTATTTTCTAGTTGAGGAAACTTGAGGCCGGGGAGGTTCAGTAGCTGGCCCAAGAGTATCCAGCAAAGACAGCTAACATGAGAGTGTGACCCCAGGGGTCTCTGACTCTGGAAGCCTCCACATGGCAGGTTCACCAGGGATGGAAGGCCCTGACTGAAGCACTGGATGGGAGGGGTCTTCACCATGAACTAGAACAGTGGTTCTTTATTGAGGGAGAGGCGTCCATGAACTTGGATAAGGAAAAGATTACAGGGACTTCCCTGGTGGTCCAGTGTTTAAGAATCCATCTTCAGTGAACGGGATGTGTGTTCGATCCCTGTTCAGGAAACTAAGATCCCACCCACCTGCCATAGATTAAGTAAGCCCATGCTCTACATCAAAAGACCTCACCTGATGCAATGAAGATCCTGCATGTTGCAGCTAAGACCTGGCACAGCCAAATAAAAAATATTAAAAAAAAAAAAAAAGATTACACCTGTACTTCACTAACCTCTAACCAAAGTGTAGCATTTCCCTTTACCACAAACACAGGTGTATCAGCCATTCCTGTGAGCTCAGCACGGACAGACTCAGCTGCATTTGTCACATTTGTAGGTCAGCAGCAGTCAAGCAGCAGGAATTTCACGGGGTTCAACCTAGCGTCTTGTATTTCGGCTGCTGTGACATTTGATGTCACAGTTCTCACTCACAGCTACGGTAAATAGAGAAGCATGTGTATTACTACATCAGAAAGATCTTAACAGTTTGGCATCTGTATTTGGATGAAAGGAGTTTCCTTTGTACTTCTGTGAATGTATTCGTGTTCCCAACATTGCTTTGAGTCGAGGCTCATGGGTTTCATCAGACACCAGAGGTGCCCACAGCACCAGAGGGTCGGGACGCCTGCTACCAGCTCAGTGTCCTCCTTCTCGTCTGCGTGGGCTCCAGCCTCTGGCCCCAAAAGACAGAGCTCTTCCTGCCAGTAAGTGTGCTGACTGCCTCCAGGAGCCCCAGAGCCCCGCCTCGTGTGCGGGATTCCCATATATCAAACCAGGATGCAAATGGCCCTTCCCTGTGACCCTGAGTTTGCTCTGCAACACTCTGACTGGGGAGTGGTGGGCCAGGGATCCAGCCCTGGACTGGCTTCACCTGTCAGTCCTGAAGCGAGCACACCACAACCATCAGGCCACATTTCATTCCAGACCTGGAAGCAGAGGTTAGCCACTTGCCAGGCCATGGGTTGAAGAGTGCTGGGCTGTCCTGGCTCCCTTGTAGCTCACATCTCCTCATCAGGCCTTTTCTGGGTCTGTCCTGTGTCTCATATCCCTCTTTGGGGGGCTGCTTTGTGGTTGGGAATGTCACCCCTGTGAGTCACAGTCCCTGCTCTCTAAAGCACAGCTTACCTAAGATTTGCATAGAATTGTGTTTCCACTGGTCCATCCACCAGTCACCCATCCCTCTCTCCACCTGTCCTCCTGTGAGCCATCCATGCACCACCCACCCATCCCTCCATCCACCCAACCATCCTCCTGTGATCCATTCATCTACCCATCTATACACCTATCCATCATTTATCCACCCACCCATTCATCCATCCACCCATTAATCCATCTGTCCACCTCCACTGAGTCATTCATTCACCCAGCAATCATGGGGCTCCTATAGGACAGGAAAGGAGGCAGAAATAAGACTCCCATCCTAGTGACTTCCCTGCCCCCCTCCACCTAGTGGCCTCTCACCACTGGCCTCCACTGGCCTCCCTCCAGCACCCTGGCCGTCCTACAGAATCCTGAAAGCCTGGAGCTGTGACTACCTCAGGGCCCTTCTATCTGGAATGCACTTCCTCTCACCTCCCCAGGGGCACCTCTGATCCCTGAGACACAGCTTCCAAATCACCTCCCCTGATTGCCCCATGGGCCATATCTCTTAGGGGCTTATTGGTTGAATGTCTGCCTCCCGTGGGAGAGAAGGCCCCTCGCCCCCTCCCCACCACCCCGGGTGCTGGCAGCCGTGGCCTCTGGAGGGAGAGGCCCCACCCCTCCTGCAGCCGCTTCCTCCTGGGGGCCTTATCTCCCGGGCCGCCCAGCTCCGAAAGCCGCAACCAACGTCTGCTTCCCCACAAGCCCCAACTGCCCGGCCCGGGGGGAGTGGGGAGCAGGCAAACACTCCAGAGATGGCCACCAAGGGGGGTGTCGCACCCGCTCCCCATTCATGGACAACTTTCCTCTATTTCAACTCAACTTCTGTCGGCCCCACTCATCAGAAAACCAGGCAGGATGAGAGGCCCCTCACGAAAGTGGAAGTGTCCCATCTGGGGTGCCCCGCAGGTGCAAGGTGCCCTGAACATCTGCCCAGAGCCAGGGTGGGGACTGCCTTCACAGGGGAGGGGCCTGTTCCTCCCTGAGACCCTTTCACTCCCCAGCTTGGAGAGGTCCCACCATCTGCAGCCTGGAAAATGGGGTGACACAGGGCTCCAGTAGCAGTGGGGTCACAGCTGCACTGTGGACCCTGAGGCAGGCCGTGCCCGGCATCTCCACAGTCTCCACCCTGAGCTGCCTGGGAGCTGGGACCACGGTGATCAGGGCATCACGCACACCGCGGAAACTGGGTTGGGGGGTGGGGGAGGTGGTGGCCAGTGTGACCCTGGATCCCACCCTGACCTGGAGCAGGGCAGACCAGGAGGGGCTGTGAGGAGGGCAGAGACGCCGGGGACTGGGCCCTGGCTCCCAGGACCGTCCTCTCCATCTGAACCCTGGGGACTCAGGGCAGCCAGGCCTGCAGGGGACGTGCACGTGGCGGCCCCTTCCAGGAACAGACGGGGGCTGGGCTGCACAGGCTCTAGAAGGATGCCCACCTGTGGAAACAGTGCCTCTGGGGAAAGATAGAGGCGGGGGCATGGATGGGGTTCTCCCTGGCTGCCCCGCGCCCTCTGCACTGCTGGGATTGCTCCCCATGGGCAGGAATTACCTAGAAATTCAATTCAGCTTGTCAAAATTCATGAGCTCTGGGGCTGCGGGCTGCACACCTCTGGCCAGTCTGAGGCCCTGAGCCTACACCAAGTTTAGGTCCCCAGGGACTGATTGACAGGCCAGTGGAGGGCGAGGGGCATGCTGTCTCCTTCAAGCGGTCTTCCCATGGTGGTCACCACCTTCACCAAGTGATTACGTGCCTGTGCGCAGCCTCACCTCCTCTGTGCTGGGTGAGGGGTCTGGGACACCTGTGTCTAGTCTGAAAGGTGACCAAGGGCCCTGGCATGCTTTCTGTCATCCCTCAGACTGGGGAGCAGCCTCACACTCAGCAAATTCCACCTGTGAGTCTGAATTGACTGTTCCCCAAGGTGTCCATCAGGAAATGGGGTAAGGATCTCCAAGGAGACCCCAGTCAGGAGGACAAGCTCAGAGAGGGGGTTTCCTTGCCCAGCCCAGTGGGCAGCGCTTTCAGGGTGGGTGGGGGCCAGGACCTCTAGGTTGCAGGGGAAAGCCTGAGTGCATGGGGCTGGCCAGACTGGCAGGACCAGGATCAAACCAGGGCTGACCCAGAAGTCAGGTTCAAGGTTACAAGTGACGCCCACAAACAGCTGGCCCTGGGAGGAGGGCCCTGGAGGAAGTCTGGCTGAGGTCAGGAGAGGGTGGAGACCCCCGGACCACCCCGGGCTGCAGGCTGGGCCAGGCCAGAGGGGAGATAGGCAGGCAGGACTGGGCTGGGAGGCTTGGCCAGGGTAGACATTGTCCCTCTGTTGTTGATCTGCGCCCTCACGGCCCCCCTGCACCACCCCAGGTCAAGGAAGCACGCCCAGCGGGCCAGGCTCAGGGTGGGTGGAGTGTCACCGGCTGGGCTGGAGGAGGAAGTTGTTGGGAAGTCAGAACGGAATTGCCGTGAGGGGAGGCCGGGCAGGGCCGGGCCCAGATGGTTCCTGTTGAGGAAGCAGTGGGCACAGCTGCACGGCTGCTCCCCGGCCGGCCGCACTATCACGGTGACACAGCTGGCTGCCTCGCCGCAGGCTGCAGGCGACCTCCCCCACCGGCGCCTCCCCAGGCCCGCCCTGCATCACATGAGCCCCTGCGGCCGCCCGCCCCTTCCCCAGGCGGCTGCAAGAAGGCCTGAAGCAGTCTGGGGGACGGAGACCTCCAGTTCAGAGGAGCCCAGGCTGGCCGAGGCCTGTGTCTTTCCCTCGAGGGCCCACGAGGTTGAGAAGGGCACTGAGCTCCAAGCTGCTGCCCACCACGGGGCTGCCCACCTCCCACGTCAGCAGGATTCAGATTCCTGAACCCACCCTCCGGCTCCATGTCCCGGGCATCCCCCGTGCTGGACAGTGGGCCCTCGGCATCCACCAGCTGCTCAACGCCTCGGGGTCCCAGGAAGGGCGGTCCAGGTAAGGGGATGGGACCGGTTTGGGGGCGGGGGCGGCACTGAGCAGGTGGCATGAGGCAGCGACATCTCCTTGCTGTGCTTCTTGGCCTGTTGACTCACGTCCAACATCAGCACAGCCTCCCACCGGGCACAGACCTGTGCAGCGGGGGCAGGTGGCCGGGGAGGACCAGCAGGTGCCAGGCCTACGGGTGGGCCCCGTGGGCCCCACCCAGAGGCAGACGCTGGAGGTGGAGGCTGCTCAGTGAGTAGGGCCCCAGGAATCGGAGAGAAAGGTGGTGTGCAGAGCGCTGGGGACCCCTAAGACTTGGAGTTCAGAGGAGGAAACCGAGGCCAGATGGAGAGGGGCTGGTCCAGGGCCCCAGGAGCGAGTGGTGGTCCAGGACCTGCTCCGCCCCAACAGAGGAGCAACCTGCCAGGGCTCCCACCAGTGGAGCCAGTGCCAGGGAGAGGTGGTCATACAGGGAAGACCTCCAGGGGCTGCTGACTGGGGGGTGTAGGAGGCTGTGGGCCCAAGCTGCAGGATCATCTGCCTGGCTCTCCCGGAACTCAGGGGCCCACAGAACTGCACATAGATGGCCCCACTCACCAGCCATAGCCACGTGGCCATGGATTAGGAACACAGATCCGCAAGTCTCATTGCAGTAGCCTGCAGAGTACAAGCAGGCCTGAGTCACCCCAGTACCCCAACCCCAGACAGCCCATCTCCCCTACAGCAGGACCACCTGCCCTAAGTGGGTCCCCACCTGCCCCAGCCAGGGACCTGAGGGCCAGCTCCACCTGGCATTCTGCACATCCAGGACTGGGGCCCCAGGGTGTGCAAAGCCTGCCTCTCCACACAGTCACTAGCGTGCTGCTGACAATTCTAAGATGTTGCCAGGGAGGCTCCAGTCACTGGCCTGGGATATGGCTGCCCTGCGCTCGGACTGACCACAGCCTCTGGTCCCATCCAGCTCTAGCTGCGACCACACAGCTGTCCCTTCTTCCCCAGGGTGGCCCTGCCTGACCCCCACTGTCCTGGGACCACTCATCGCTCCTTACCTGGGCCCAGTCCCTCTTCACCTGGGCCTCAGGTTCCTCGTGTGTCAGGCCCCATCCTTCGGCTTCATGAAAGGGTCAAGAAGCTGCTTCTCAAAGCCAGGGGTGGGCAGTGGGTAGCGGGTGAGCGTGTGTGAGATGCTGGCCACAGCCGTGTTCAGATGGATGGTGGCGTGTCCGCGTTCAAGGGGTCCGAGGCCGGGAAACGTGATGCGCCCGCTGTGCTCACAATGTCACTCCAGGTGTTGGGCTGTGGGCCTCTGGAGCTTCCTGGGGGGCTTCGCGGAGAGGAGGGAAAGCAGTGGGCATTTGGCTCATTCGTTGAACTGGGGGCTTGCCTGGACACGGAGTCCCCGTCCTGGGACTCCGGCTTTTAGGAACTTATGGCCCATCTTCTCTTAATCACCTGGTTCCATGGGACAGACACAGACACGCAGGGAGACATCCAGCTCCCCATGCCCCCACAAAGGGGTAGATGCTGGGCCCCCAGGTGCCGGGCATCTCCACCACGGGAAGTGGCAGGTGGGGCTGTGCTGGACTCCATGGGAGCCGGGGGGTCCAGGACAGGCCTTGGGTCAGTGGGTCTGTCCCGCAGGCTTCCCAAGAGTCTGTGAAAAGCTTTGAGATTCCAAACGTCAAGTAGCACCTAAACCACTAAAAGAATAGTAAGTAATATCGTCTATAGCTGAGTCTGTCTGTCTGAGAACGTGCGTGAACCCTGCGCTGCCCTCCCGCTGGTAGGAAGCGGGGGTGGGGCCGGGGGTGGGGGGACAGACCCACCCCCCTGGCGCGTCCCCGAGGTGTGTGCGGCCGCGGCAGCAGGCAGAAAGGAACAGTGCTGGTTAGAGGGTGTTCACGGTACTCAGGCTTGTTAGGTGCCCAACTTCCCTGGCGGTCCAGTGGTAAGACTCTGTATTCCACTGTGGGGGCTACGACCTCACATGCCACAAGGTGCGGGCAAAAAAAAGGTGCCAGTGGTGTGTGCTAGGAGCTGGACCCCACACGCAAGAGGTGGAGCCAGCACACTGGGCAGGGGTGCCTCGGGCAAAGGAGGCTCAGGGGCAGTGCCTGAAGGGGAAACTGAGTCAGGCTTGTTCAGCGTCACCTGAGAGGGACTGGTGAGTGACAGGGAGACAGGGAGTGATCCATCACTGGAGGGTCCAAGTGAGGCAGCTTCGTGGAGGGAGCCATCCTGCGAACCTTGGGTCACCTGGCCACAGGGGTGGGGTTCAGAGGTCACCACTGTCACCAAGTGGCCTTGCCCTCCCTCCCCTGTCCCCCTCCTCCTGTCCCCGCCGCCCCCACCCACCCACCCCCCAGCCACAAGCGTGTCTCTGGAACATTCTTTGTCTGGAATGCCCCTCCCTGCTGTTTAATTTCCTGGGAAGGCTGTAACAAATCACCACCAGTGGGTGAATTACAACAGAAATCTCCTGATTCTGGAGGCCAGAGTCTGAGATCAGGAGGGTCGCAGGGCCAGGCTCCCTGCAGAGGTTCCGAGGAAGGGTCCCGCCTGCCTCTTCCAGCTCCTGGGGGCTCCAGGCATCCTTGGCTTGTGGCTACCTCCCTCCCATCTCTGCCCCCATCTTAATACGGCCTCCCTTCCTCTTCTAAAAAGGACAGTGGTTTTGGAATCTAGGGCCACCCCATTTCAGGCGACTGAGCTCCAACCACCCTGTCTGTGTTCCAGCTGGCAGGATTGGGGCAAAGGAGCCCATGGCCTGCATAGCTGCCTATGGCACAGCCAGGCCCAGGGCATGGGCTCATGGCCTCCAGCTGCCATGGGGGGCAGGGACCCTCAAGGGGTGCATCCTGCAAGAGGGGAGCCAGGTTATCAGGATCCCGCGTGTTTTCTGCCCCACTGCCCACCCGCCACCTCACTTTCCGATCAGCCGAGGCCCTTGGCCACGCTTTCAGGGCTGTCAGGGGACAGTCAGCTGTGGACACTGGGGAGTTCATAGTGGGAGGACCCAGGGCGTCTGGGGTTGGTGCGTGCCTGGGCGGACGGCAGAGTCCACAGCCCCTCTGTGCAGTGTGGGACTGAGAACCGAGCCCCACAGTGACCGTCCATCTGCATCTCTGTGCAAAGTCCTGCGAGCGATTTGTCCTTTGACTTCTGTACCATTGCCTCACGTGGGACGGCTGTCCTGTCCCTGCACTGCTCATATCCTGCAGGGCTTCCTTCCCTTCCCCAGGCCCATCTCCACTTCTTGTTGACCACATGGTGCTGGGGGCTCCTGTGTCAGGATATTGGCTCAGGGCTGCCGAGCCCCATGTGAGGTTGTGACTGCCATCTCAGAAGAAGATACCAAGGTTCCGAGGGGCACACAGCAGGCAAGAGCAGAGGCGGCTTGGACCCGGCTCTACTGACCCTACAGGATGGATGTAGGGTCAGATGGGAGTGGGGGCCCATTACGCTGGAAGGAGCCCTGGACACCTGCCAGATCAGTTGGTCCTGACAGGAAACTGCTCGCATGACCCCTGGGCAACAGTGTGGACAGTTTGAAGAGAAACCACTGACACAGATCAAACAGAGTCACCCGGCCAGCACAGATGTCTGAGGGACACTCCTTGACCTGAGGGGTGGGAAGGGAGGAGAGGAATAAGCTGAGAAGGGGCCAGGCCAGAAACGGAGTGGGAGAGCCCTGGAGAGAGGGCGGCAGGACAAACGCCCATGTGTTCCCTCCATGCCCATCTCCTAAGCCTCCTGACCTGCCCCAGGCCAGCCTCCAGAACAGAGGAGCAGGGGTGCAGCTTGCTCCCATCCCCTCATGCCCTGGGTCAGGACCCAGCATAAGTCTGGGGAGGGAGGGCTGCACTCCACCCTAGGTCCTGGGAGGAGTGCGTTACCCCCAGGGTAAACGTGGAGCACTCTTTCCCTGAGACCTGCAGTTTCCACGCTGTCCCATCCCACAAGCCTGGGAGAAAGACTTCCGGGGTCAGCTAGCAGGAGGACTCCAGCCATCCACGTCCCCCCCACCCATTAGACAACAAATCCAAACTTCAGAAGACAGAGCTAGGGGCAGGAGTGATGCCCAGGGGACAGGGTGCAATCCAGGCCAGCTTCCTGAAGGAAGTGGTCCCTTGGCGGGTAGTTAGAGGAGGCAAACACTTTCACTTCTCAAAGTGTCTTGACTGAGAAGAAAGGCATTGGTGTTAACCTCTCACATCTTCACTTCCACAACTGCAGTGGCGGAGGAGAGGCCAAGGGAAGGGAAAGAGGGGCCACCGCTGGACTCAGGCTCATTCACACAGGTGATGGGGCCAGAGGTAGGGCTGCAATGGTGCTAATCAAAGTCTCAGCATTAAAAACCCTCGTACAGTCCCGCTGGCACAGCCAGGGCAGGCAGACATCCTGGAGCAGGCAGTGACCAGCAGAGGGTGGCCCAGAACGGAGGTGGCATCCATGGGGATTCCATCCAAGGGTCTTCTGGAGGTGGGGTTTTGACAGGCTCTTCTTGTGGGGCTTTGGGGAGTCAATTTGCCATTCCGTTGTTTACAAGACTGAACTCAAGTAGTCAGGCCGGATCACCTCTCCTCTGTGTGCATGCCCTCTGCGGGCTTCCCCTGCCCCCCTCCCCTGCCTACCCCTCTCCCTGTATCCAGCTGGTGCATGGCCACCCCACCAACACCCCAGATACCTTCCCTGGCCCTGTTCCCTCCCCACAGGCTCCTCTTCCATTCGGCCCCCTCCCACCCCCTCTCAAGTCTTTGCTCTGGTTACCCTGCCCTCCGCCTGCAACATGTGTGCCCAGTCCCCTTTCCTGCTGTTTCCCCTTCACTTATTACTCTATCTGATGAAGGAGGCGGTTCCGTGTCTACTTATCCTGTCTCCCTGGTGTGCTGGCTCCGCTGTCTGCTTGCCATGGCACTCTCAGCACTTGGAGTGGTGCTGCTGGGGTGCCCAGCTCTGGGTGATGAGTGCACCCCGTGTCCAGGCGACTCGACCACCCGCAGACAGCGAGTTCACTGATCAGCACAGGGGCCCTGGCGAGTGGCTTGTGTTGGTCTCTAGATGCTAGATCACAGCTGCTGTCAGGCGGGAGCTGAGGCCCAGAGACTGGAGTGACCTCCCAGGGGTCAGACAGCATGTGGCCCCAGGGCTGAGTTGGACCCAGACCTGGGGATGAGACTGGAGCAGCCCATCCAAGCCCCTCCCAACGGGCACCAGCATTCCCTCCCCTGCAGCCAGAGGTGTGGATGGTGCTGGACCACCTGCCCTCCCATCTTCTCTCCCTGTGTCCTCTACAGGGGGGTACAAGGCCCAGAAAGGGAAAGGGACTGCCAAGCCACAGAACACCCAGGCAGGTGGCTTATAAACAGCAGATGAGGAGGCTGGCCATCCGAGATCACGTGCCAGCAGGTTTGATGTGTGATAAGAGCTCCCTGGACCACTGTCCCCCACCACCACCAAGCAGCACTTCCAGGAAAGGCCCAGGGAGGCATGGGAAGGGACAGTGGCCAGAGGGGGATGCTAACTGCAGGGAGGGCAGGCACCTCCTGCCAGCCTGGTGGGTCCTGTTGCCTTGGAAACACTGACCTGCTAACCATCCTATGTCCCAACGATGGAGAAACCTTTTTGTTGACCCCCATCCCAACACCTATTCAGCCACAGAGCCCACCCAGGCCCATTCGTACCTCACCTATCTGGCCCTGGAGGACTGGGTCAGACACCCAGGGTGCACACATTCCCCCTCCACCAGCTCCTAAGAGGGAGGGGGTGGGTCAGATGTGGACTCACCCACCTGGGCCAGCGTCTGAGTGGAGAATCCCTCAGTCGTGGCCACCGAGGGCTCAGGTGGCACTGCTGGGGGCTGGGAGATCCTTGGGTGACGACTGGGTTGTGTATCACAGGCCTGCTCCTCAGACAGCAGAGGCTCAGGGCCTTGACTGCAGGCACAGAGGAGGGACTGCCAAGGTTGTTCCCCAAGGACAGGCTGCTCCCTGGAGGAGAGGGCAGGGTAGGGGCAGAAGCGAGGACTGCTCCATTCCAGAGTCCTTCCTGGCCCTGGGCATGGCTTCTGCCCAGTAACCCTTCAAAGGCATCATTGACCTGGCTGCACACATGAAGACAAATCTGATCGGCCAAGAAACCTATCCAAGGTCACACAGCAGTCCCCAGCAGGGCTGGAGCTTCCCTGTCGGCCCAGCACCCTCCCTGGGAGGAAATGCACTTGGGTGGGACCTCAGGAAAGGGACCCCCTTGGCACCCAGCACTCCAGTGTGGGAGCCACACCTGGCAGCCCAGCCCCTGGGCTGAGCCCTCTGAGAGCCCACTGTGGGGTCTGCTGGCTTCACTCCAGGAGCTCCGGGCAGATGCTGCTGGCGCCCCGCTGACAGCTGGACAGAGCACCGCCCCCGCTGATGCCCGAGGGCTGCCCGCCCCAGGCCGCGGAGCAAAGCCCTGTGCTCCTTGCTCCTCTGCAACTGTCAGAAAAGTGGGCCGGGCCAGGTTCGCGACTGCCCTTGAAGTGAGCTCGGGCTCTCGGAGGGCCACGCTAGGCAACTGAGGGCTCATGGGGCAACGGGGACTCTGACCGTGGCTTTCACTCTGCGGTGCAGCAAGGGGTCCCTTCCTGAGAGGAATCTCCAGGGGGCTCACAGCCTGGGGGCTTACGGCCTGGGGGCGCTGGTGGACGAAGGCGCACATGTCAGACAGTGGAGGGCTGGCCCCCACCCACTCACAGCTGCAGGAGCCAGTGATGGGCTGTCACTGCCCTAGAGACGTGACCAGTGTCCCCAGTGCCCTTGGTCCGGTGGACAGGGAACCAAGGCCTGGCCCTCATGCTGGCCAGGGGCCAGGAGGCCACCCTGAAGATGTGCCCTCCGGACCTGTCTGCTCAGGTTGGACCAGGTTAGAACCACGGGAGGAGGGCCGGGCTGGAAACCAGCTCCATCACTTGCCCAGGACCCCACAGGCCTGTCTTCTCATCTATGACGTGGGGGTGGCAGCCAGCCCCCGAAAAGCTGGGGATGGAGAGGGAGGACCCCGGCAACCTCCCGGCCCAGCCCACTTTTCTCAGCCCTTGCAGGATCTTGGCTGTGACCCCCCTGTCTGTACCCCCTCCCCGGCTAAGGTCCCTGGTGGGAGTGAAGAAGGGGCCCTGTGGAAGGAAGTAGGGATTCACCCGCCCTGGGGCTCCCAGCGCTTCCTCCTTTCCTCCCAAATCGGGGTGCATTTTGAGTGCGTGGAAAGCCCCGACCTCACAGGCCCTGGGAGGGGGCAACATGGCGGGAGGGAGGCCAAACAGGAGGGGCACTGGGACACTTGCCTCCCAGGCCGACAGGGCCCCTCAGAAAGTTCAGGGGCTGGGGCTGTGGGGGTCTTCCCACACCCGGGTCCTCTTTTTAAGACGAAAGGTCTAGGGTTCCAGCCTCGCTGTGAGCAGGGTGACAGCACAGATGCAGGAACCCCAAAACCCAGACCCTAGACCTCAGAGAGATCACACTTTACTGAGGGGTCCCAGGGCCCACCTCCCCAGGACACTGCCCACCAGCCCAGCCCGACTGCTGACCGCACACCCACTCCTGCCAAGCAGTGCCTCAGCCTCTGGGCCAGGAGCCTCCCCGAGAGGCTCCATGCACACGGCCCTCGCTTCTCCGCTCCTGTTTCTCAGGAGGCCTGGACAGATGGATGCACCGACAGATGCCGTTCCACCCCTCCACCACCACAGCGTTTTCTAGACCCAGGGTCAGGACCCGATATTCTAAAGCAGGTGACAAAAAACTGCAAGTCAGAACAGTATCGTTCCAGTTCGCAGCTCCCAGGTGCATCGCACCCTGCTCCATCCTCTGAGGCCGAGGAGGCCGGACAAGGGACTCTGCTCAGCTCTGGCCCCTCGACCCGGGCTTCCTCGTCTGCAGCTCGAGGGGCTGTCCCCACCTGGGGGGCTCTCCAGGCGAGGGCTGCCACTCGAAGCTGCAGGGCAGAGAGCACAGCTGGCTGGAGGGGAGACGGGAGCAGGCAGCTTCCTGTGGAAACCGAAACTGCCAGGTGCTTCCCTCCCTCCCGCGGGGACCAGAGACAGCTGGACGAGGTCCTGCAGCCCTGCCCCGCCCAGCCGCCTCCCTTTCAGGCAAATGTCCGTAGTCCAGACTCTGCTTCTCACCCGTCACTACGGCGACGCACCTCCCTGAGCCCCTGACCCAACCCTCAGCATGGATGAGACCAGCCGGCCCTGAGGCTCTGGCACCCTCTGGCGCTGTCCGTCCAGCTGGAGACACCCTGGCATAGGATTTCAAAGTCTTTGGGGAAAAGCAGGATGCAACAGATACCTGAATACTCTAACTTGAATACAAGTGAAAATGATAACGTTTCGGGTAGACCAGATTTAACAGAAGATCTAAAGCTGATTTCTCTGTCTGCCAGAATATGAAACATTTCACACGCAGGCCACGTCTAGTTTCTACTGCACAGGCTGCTGAGCCTGCAGGACCTGAGAGACAGAGGGAAGAGCCTGGTCGGCATCCGCGGGGGGCCCCTGACGTGCTGCCTGCTCCTGCCATCGGCCCACCTTTCGTTTAAATTATGAAATAATCTGCCCACATCAGGAAAGCCCCGTCCCAAGCAGGGGAAACAAGCTGTCACTTCATCCCAGAGCTGCTCCCTCTCGTACTTCTACATAAAAAGGAGTTGCTTGTAGATCCAGTGCCCCCTGTCCTGGAGGCTGTCCCCCTGCCCCTACCCTGGGATCACTGAAAGCCAGGCTACAGGTCCTGGACCCAGTTCAGGGTGTCCTGCGAGGTCGGTCCCCCAAACTCGGCTCTGAATCCTCAATGTAAAATGGGGCCCGTGTCGCATGTCAGCACCAGAGTCGCCCACCTGCGGAACTGTCCAAGGAACTGTTTTATCTGGGTGTCTTTCCCAGATACATTGTAATTGTCTGTGTTTTAAATTGCTACATAGAAGCATTGAGTCCTGCGATATTCCTTTTTCTCCCCACGATGATAGAAAACATGGCATCAGCACAGGCGTGGCCACGTTGCCTGGTGGCCCCCTGAGCCTGGCAGCCTGAGGGTGGGGCTGCGAGGTGACCCCTTGCAGCTCCTGTTGAGAAAGGCCTTTCGTACAGTCACGTGTCCAGTGCAATGTTGGGCATTTCTGTAGGTTGTGAATCCCCGTGGCTGCTGGGGAAGCCCCACCCACGGAAACTAGCGTGAGTGGAGGTGGGAGGCAGGCGAGGCACACTGGCACCTGAGCACCGAGCCCACCTGATCTGACCTTTTCTGAACGTGGGCTCAGCGGTCATCTGGGTGAGGCTGTGGCAGGGAGTCTGGCTGTGATGGACAGAGGAGAGGCTGGTGTGGTCTCCCTTGCTCTGCACCTTCCTTTCCCCAACTCAAGCTCTGCTCCAGACCTCAATGTGAGGCTTGGGTGGTGGAAAGTCCTGGTGGTGTGGCCGCCAAGCAGCAGGCTTGAGGTCTCCAAGCTGGGAAACCCCACTCTAGGAAGCCAAAAATGGCACTCTGAGTGGCCCCTCAGTGACGCTAGAAGGAAGAGGTGGCCGAGGGGACTTTGGTATCTGCCCATTGGCTGCCTGAGCACCACCCCCCGGGCCTCCCCCAGACAGCACTGCACAGAGGTGGCCATGACCAGTCCTGGGGGAGTCAGGAGCCTGCGCTACTGAGCAGACACACCCGTGCACCCTCAGCAAGGCCAAGAATACATGACAGGCCGTGCTGGAGCCCAGGCCTGGCGGGACAGCCCCTGCTGCGGAGGGTGTGCAGATGGGGTATTGCAGTCAGGACGGGGCGCAGGGGCGGGAGGGGGCGTTTGTAATAGTCGTGGCACATTGCCGAACTCTCCCTGTTCCCACAAAGGAGACGTGTGAGCACCCCATTTCACTCCCACGCCCCTGCCATGTTCTGGATGCCAGGGTCTGGCTTCCAAGCCAGGGGATCTGAGGCTGGCTCCGTGACTTTTGGCTGGCATGTTCCCTAAAATGTTTTTGAGCAATCAAGTCCCCTGTAAGGTGCTGTTTCTCACAAAGCGGCCTCACCCAGCTCGGTCACACCGGCCCTGGGCTGCTGCCTTTGTGTTGGGTACGACAGGAGCCGTTGCCACTACAGAACCTTTGGAAGGTGACAGCTGGCTTCACCCCGCACACTGGCTGCGAAAAGAGTGACCTTGACATTCCTGCTGGCTAATGCATGTGAGATGTGCGGTAGTGAGCAGGTGTCCCACCCCCTCGGAAGAAAGCAAGATGAGGTCGCAGAGGCCCAACTGGGGCCTCCAGGTGGGCATCTCGCTGCCACTGTTACTGAACCAACTCGGGTCCCCTCGCCCGCAGGCTGCAGAGCCCCTGATGCTGCGTTGTGATGAAGGAAAGTACCATGTTTATTACAGGTGGCGAGCAAGGAGAGCGAGCAGCTCAAGCTCGAAACACCCAGACTCGCCGATGGCTTTAGGGAAGGGGTTTCAGAGGCCAGGTGAGGGAGGGGCTGCAGGGTATCTGCACAGCTGGTGCACAGTTCTCAGACTGGTTGGCATCAAGGTGAAGTTTCGAGCATCATCAGCCTTCTGCTTTCCGCCTGGTCTGGGATCTACATGCTTGTATCGGGAGTTTTCACCTAGTGGAGGTCTTGAAAACATCTTCAGAATGTGTGTCAGCGTGCGTGTGTGCGTGTGTGTGTGCTCAGTCGTGTTCGACTTTTTGTGACCCTATGGACTGTAGCCCACCCACCTTCTCTGACCATGGGATTTCCCCGGCAAGAATGCTGGAGTGGGCTGCCATTTTCTTCTTCAGGGGATCTTCCCGATCCAGGGATCGAACGTGCCTCTCCTGAATTGGCAGGCGGGTTCTTTACCACTGAGCCACCAGTGAAACCCATGTGTATCAGACCTTTATCCAGATTTTTCAGGGAAGTGGGAGTTCAGTGACTCTGCTCTGTGGCTGGTTTATAGTCTAAATTGTAACCGCTTTCCAAGCCCAACAAGAATTCTTTTTCTCTACATCTTCATATTTTGTGATTATTCGCTTTTGAGTCAGACTTTTGAGACTCAGGGCAGCCTGGGAGACTAAAGCAAAAACCGATTATTTCAAAGAGCAGAGATCTTGGGGCCTGTTTGTGATTTCACCAGCATCTTTCTAAGACTGGGTGATGGTGCCAACAGTCCGGTTTGCAACATCTAACATTGTGTTTACCATCTAACAGGTCATGTGGTCTAGCGTGTCGTATGTTTTATGCTGCACATATGCTCAGGGCTTATTTTCATGGAAACCCTGAGGCTGCAGTTGCGGGTTTAGCACCTTGATTAGTGGAAGCGTTGCCCCAAAACCAAACTGTCCAGGCCCAGACAGGGAAGCCTGGTGTGCTGCAGTCCATGGGGTCACAAAGGGTCAGACACGACTTAGCGACTGAACAACAAGACTGACATTTGTCAGCTTCAATTCAAATAAGCGTGTTATTAAATGACTCATCTCGTCTCACTTTGGAATTCCACTGCTGATGTGCATGGATGGATGGCAGACGGGTGTGTGGATGGGAGAAAATGAAGGAAGCTGGAAGGCAGGTGAAAGCAAACTCTTGAAAAGTTAAAAACACCACTCTTCTATGAAGAGTGTATCTGTGTTTGTGTGATTGCTGAGGGAGCCGGCTGGGAGGCAAAGGCGACTCAAGGGAGGGTGTGGGCGACATTCCACCCCAAGAAGAGAGAATGCCGCCCTGAGACCCCTAAACATAGTCGGTGAAGCACAGTCTTCACTATGAGCATAAATGGTTTGCAACTTGTTGGTTTCCTGCAAGTTAACACCCAACTTACAGCATCTGGGGCCCAATCAGCGTCAACAGAAAGACATCCAGGCCCGTCGCAGGATGCCCACTGACTGTGGGACACAAGACCGGCATTTCTATCAGAGGAAGGTGAGGAGGAGAGGAGTCTGGCTGGGTCTTTATGCCCTGAGGCAGAGCCTCGGGAGTGGACCAGCCTGCGGAAGAGACTGACTGTTCACTGGAGGAGGGGTCAGGAGAGGAGAGGTGAGAGGAGGGGGCAGACCAGAGGCCTGCAAGGCAAGGACTCCAGGCTTCCCTCATGCTCCTTTGGCCAGGTCTCTGGAGAATGTTAGATGCATGCCAGTCGGGAAGACCCCAGCCCCAGACCAGACCAGACTGCCTGCGGCTGTGACACCAGGCTCTGCCAGGCGCCCTCGGGGCCAAAGGGGATGCTGAGGGCAACCATGCTCCATGGGGCCCAGTGAGTGTCACCCCTGAAAGGTGGGTCCTGGAACCTGGATATGTTTCAGTCCTGGCGTGTGGACCTTCGGCAGCCTGGTTGCAGGTCACCTGGGAGCCTGCGTCCCTCTCTCAGCTTGAGGCAGGCATGGCTCGATCCCAGTAGTTTTCTGTGGAGCGTGGATGAAGCCTCGGCATTGCTCACAACAGAGTGCTCCTGGGGCTAGTCCTGGTTGGTGGTCACACACTGTCCATGGGGAACAACTGTCCCCTCATCCACAGCTGGCACTTTAGTCAAATGGGATGAAAATGTCATGACCACGTAAAACTGGGGCAGAGGCTTCCACTACCGACCATCGCTTTCTCTTTGAGTCTTGTCTTCGGACCACACTTGGTTTGGATTGCTCTGTCCTGGGTGACGAGTCTCCTTCGTGCATGGTTTTACAGCAGGTTTTAGGAAGCCCTTCATTGGAAAAGACCCTGATGCTGGGAAAGATTGAGGGCAAAAGGAGAAGAGGGTGGCAGAGGATGAGATGGTCAGATGGCATCATCGACTCAATAGACATGAACTTGACCAAACGCCAAGAGGTGGTGAGGGACAGGGAAGCCTGGCATGCTGCAGTTCGTGGGGTCGCAAAGAGTTGGACAGGACTGAGTGACTGAACAGCAACAGAATTAGGAAGCCCTAGTGTCCCCAGAGCACGAGGATACAGCTATGTCCCCATCCCCACACCACTCAGGACAAGCTCTCAGGCAAGATGTGAAAGCTCTCTAGGATCCGTTACTTCGTCCATGAAAAGTCAAATTTCAGATAAACAATATTTTCATATAAGTATATCCCAAATAATTCCTGGGAGACACTTACACTGAAAACTATTCACTGCTTATCTAAAATTCAAATTTAACCAAGCATCTGTATTTTTATTTCCTAAATCTGGCAACCCTCCCCACGAAGGATTTCAACCCTGTCTCCAACAGGATTGCATTCAACTACAAATAGCAGAAAACCCAACAGCAGTAGAAACAGGGTTTGTTTGTCTTTGTCCATGTAACAGAAGCTCAGAAGCAGGTGGTTGAGGCTGGTGTGGCCATCCGGGACACAGGCTGCTTTGCTCTTTCTATTCCACCTCCACTTACTAGTGGCTTCCTAGCTGCAAAGTGGCTGTACCACCTCCAGGCATCACGTCTGCCTCCCAAGCAAGAAGAAAGAGGAAGAGAGATGATGCAGAGGACAAAACTGGACCAGCCCCTTGGTATAAGGAAAAGCAGGCTTCTGCAGAAGCCCCAGCCAGCAGACTTCTGGTTTCACTCAAGACAGGGGTCCAATCCCCAGTCTGAAGCGCCTTTCCAAACCAGGGCTTTCTGATTTCTCATTTCGCACCTTCTCTGCAGTTTTCAAATAGTCTCCGCACTCAAGTCTCCACCTTTTCACAGCCCGTCCGAGTTCACAGCACATGCCGCGTGCCCTTGGAGCCTGGCGCAGAGCCTGCCCCTTTACAGATGGAAAAGGGTGGGCCCCCTTGTCCTCTGGGGCTGCACTGGTCTCTCCCCCGGCCCCCACCCTGGTCTCAGATCTGAGGAATGAAACTCCCCCCTACTCTCCCGGGGTCCTTCCACAAACAAACTAGGGAGTGGTGCCCAGGGGCTCTGGAAAAGTGAGCGTTCCCGTGAGAGAATCCTTGCTTGCCCACCTCTGCCACCCTCCCCTGCCGCTTCATTCCGACACTCCCCCAACAGAACTTCTCCTTTCCCTCGGAGCAGCCCAGTTCCCCATTCGTGGCCACCACACTGCCCTCAGCTTCTCCCCGGAGTTTCAGGTTCTGAGAGCTATTTCAGGTCTTCCTCCCACCCGCCTGCACCCCGGCCCTGCCTCTCTGCATGGACCGGCCACATGGAACTCCCTTCCCCGAGCCTCCAGACCTGTGGCTGCCTGCCCCACCCGCCATGGTGGGGAAAGGCTGGACCCTGGCCCTTACCTGCCCCCTCTCCTGGGAGCCAGGCATGACTGTGATTCAGAAGGTGCCTTAATTCTGGGTCTGCTTTGATTTAAAAACAGCTTTCTTGAGATAACTCACATAGTATACAGCTCACCCATGCAAGGTGCCCAATTGCAGTGGCTTTTAGTCTGGTCACAGAGCTGTGCAACTGTCACTGCCGTCTAATTTTAGAACATTTTCATCTCCCCTAAAAGAACCCCTGTGCCCCTCAGCAGTCACCCTCACCCACCCCCGTCTCCTCCTGTCTCTCCATCCGCCTGCTCTGGACGGTTCACATCAATGGGATGCTGTGATGCGCTGCCTTTGTGTCTGGCTCCTTCACTGAGCGTGATGCTTTCAGGGCTCATCATTCCTCTTTCCGGAGAATCCTATTCCGTTGTTCAGAGAGTGTGGCAGCCTGGTGAGAATCCCGCCCACGCCTACACGCTGTGTGTCTCGGGTGGGGGGTAGCTGCCCCTCTCTGGGCCTCAGCTCAGACGAGGTCCGCTGCCTGGGCCTGGCGTGAGGATTCTGTGGGGGTCACAGGAGAAGTGCCCCACGCGGGTGGGAAATGACCGGCCTGCCCTGAGGTGAGCATCTGTGATCCGCCCACTGCATTCAGATCCTGCCCACATCCTCCCCTCCCCCAACACCCAACTGTGTCCAGACTCCAGGGTGTGGGTGGGAGGAGGGCCGTCTCTGGAGTTTGGCCCATCCTGAGCAGGGGTGTCAAGTAGACAGTGGCTAGGGTTGGGGAGAGGTCTGTGAAGGGTGGGGAGCACCGAGCGCCACACTCGCTAGCTCCAGGGGCTCATCAATCCCCAGATTGCCTGGGCCCACTCAGGAATGTGGGGACAGTGGCGTGTCCCCGGGCCTGGTTTTGCCCACTTCGAGAGCTGAGGTTTCATCTCTTACACAAGAGGAGGGGGTGGGGCTGACTGGGGGACCAGGCATGGCCACCTTTGTCTTCCAGCTTCCCCAGGGCAGACCAGGGAGGAGGCAACGTCCCCTCATCTTTGTCAAGAAAGCCCAGCTCTCCCTCAGAGCTAGGGCAGACCTGGCTCCAGCTCCGTCCAGCCTCAGAGCTGCTCCCAGACCAGCGCCATGGGCAGGAGGGAAGGCCAGCCACACACCGCTCCCGTCAGGCCCCTGCTGGGCCGGCCTCTTGGCAGGAAAAGCCCTTTGGGGGTCACATCCCCCTCAGACCCCTGCAGTCCCAGAAATGAGATGGCCTGGGCATGGTTCTTCCTCTCTGTGAAATCAGCTCTGAGGTCTGTCACCTGTATGGGGAGCCCCACCCCAGAGGGTTACACACCGAGGACAATGGGGGACACCCCCGGACACATTCTGGACAGACTGAAGGACAGAGAAGACAAATGGGGATCTGGGGAGCCCGGTGCGGGGAACCCTGTCTCCAGGCACACCCTCCCTGCCTCATCTTCTGTTAGTGCCCCTGGGGGAAGGAGGGAGCGTTCAAGGGATATTTGAGGCATAAATGGGGAACCAGTAGGGTTTTCTCTGTGGGTGAGGGTGGTCCTCTGTCAGCTGCTCATTCAAGGGCAACACAGAAAAGCAGTGTTGGCAGAGCCCATGTGTGGGTCCTGCACACTCGTACCCCAGGACAAGCGGGTGCAGGAAGCCACAGCCAAGAGTCGAGGGGCACCTGCCTCCTTGAACACGTGAGCAGCTGCAATAGGACTGTCATGCGGGTGCAGCAGGGCATCCCCCTGACTCAGGAAGCATTCTTGGCAGATTCTGAGGCAGAGAGGAGCTTCAGGCAGGAGGGTCCACATGGAGGGAGCTGCAGGTATCTGAGGGGCAGCGCAGGAGGTGGACTTTGTCTCTGTCGGGAGTGATGGCACCAGGCCCCCTGCAGGAGTAGGCCAGCGGATGCCCCTGCTCCAGGGGTAATAAACACCCGTTTCAGTGGGAGATGTGTGTGGGCTTGAGATGGCCCAGCTGGGCCTGCCCCGGGTGCGGAGCCGCCGCGGGCGGGCTGTTCTCACCCTGTCAGGCACAGAGCGCGGCTGCCGCCAGCTGCTCCCAACACAGCTCCCAGTGTGCGTGGCCAGGGCCAGCGGCCAGCGGAGGCCAGGGCGTGCAGTGAGGGTGCCAGGCTTGCAGGTGACAGAGACCCTATCCTGGAGCTCAGGCAGGACCCAAGTGTGTTGGCTCAATAACAGGCTTCAGGAAGGACAGGGTGGGACTGGCCTCAGGGGCCCTGGTCCAGCCAGCACATGCTCAGGGCAGGCCCTCTCGCCTCTCAGAGCAGACGGCCCTGAGCAGCTCTGAGGGAGCCTCCTGAGCAGAGCAAAGAGAAAGTCCCCTTCTCTGGTCCAGTTCAAAACATCCCAGACAAGGATCGTGACTGGCCCGGCCAGGTCAATGCCTTCCTCGTGGCCCAGTCTGTGCTGCCCATGGGCCTTCTGAGCTGGGTACGGCCCCGGGGCCTAAGACCAGAGCCGGCAGGGGGGTGGAGGGGTGGGCTGAGAAGTCATATGCCTGGCATGGGGCAGCCATCCTGATCATACCCGGCAAGTGCACTGTCAGAACTAACTGCTATTTTCCCCGACTTAACATGCTAAGATAAAATGATAAATCCAAACATGCAGGTAAGAGAAAGGAAAGTGAAGATGAAACGAGAATAATGAAACATCTCAGAGTGGCATAAAGTTTAAACAAGGTCACGCAGTCGTTCAACTAATACTCTTTGAGGGTGTGGGCCTTTTGAGGCCCTGGGGACTTGATGGGGAACAGACAGACACTCCCTGCCCTGGGGGAGAGAGACCAGGGAACAGGTAAACCGCAGGTAAACATGCTGAAAGCAGTGATGAAGGACAGGTGCCTCGCGAGTTCACAGGAGGTCCACGGTGCTCCTGACGGAGGATGGGCCTGGGCACAGGCCTGAGAGCAGGTAGCAGGGGCGCTGAGACTCAGGCATGCCCAGTGCAGGGTGCATGCCCCCGCAACCTGACTGCTATTCTTGTTTTACTGTGGTCAGACCCTGGCCGATGGAATCCAGTGTTTGGGGAGGTTTAGCAGGAAAACCCTGAAAGTGGAGAAAATTATTACATGTGCATATGCTTCTTTCGGGTGGGCTTGGTAACCACTTCTGACTTTCACTGTTTCACTGCAAGGTTCATGTGGGAAACATCCTCTGGTACACCAATATGCATATAGGGATTGCTGGGTCTGTTTACGGCTCTGGGTTATTATGGCTGAAATGTTATATGGCCTGTTTACCGGCACCCTCCACACTGAACATGTTTATTTTTTTTAATACTTTTAAATTTTATTTATTTGGCTGCACCAGGTCTTAGTAGTGGTGTGTGTGTTCAAGTTCCCTGACAAGGGATTGAACCAGGCCCCCTGCATTGGGAGGAGGGAGTCTTAGCCACTAGACCACAGGAGAGTCCCTGGACATCTTCATTTTTCAATGTGGCCATTTCTCTGGGTGGGGAGCTTATCTGGCTCTTTAGCCAGCAGTCCTGAGGTCACCAGTGAGGGTCCGTGTTTTCCTACAGCCCTGGGATCTGGGGCACTTCAGAGAAAGTCTATGAAAACCTTCCTTTGTGACTTCATCGAGAATCCCTCAGAGAACTGGGTGCGGGAAACAAACTGCTGCCGTGACCAGGTCTGACCCCCACAGCAAGAGCCCGCCTTGCAGCTGTGTGGCTGCTGCCGCGCCCCTGGGCAGGAGCCACATCTGGGTCTTCCTGGGCCTCCCTCAGTGCCCAGCCCTCAAGAGCCACCTCTGTCTTGGTTCCTCCCCACAATCTGGAGGCCCGTGGACCGCCCTTCTACAGCCTCCTTTCCTATGGCCGTTGCCCATGGCATGGCCAGGCTGCTAGATGGGCAGCCAGGAGGTGGCAGGGTGTGACCAGCCAGATAACAGGGCAGAAGTGAGCAAGGTAGGGCGGTGCAGCAAAGAGGGGCCTAGGCTGGAGTTGGGAGGACCGCTCTACCTCAGCCCCACCACCACCCTGTGTGGGTTCTCAGCCTCCCTGGGTCTCCTCCTCTGCAGAAAGCTGCCACAGGGGTTGTTCCAGGGTTTGGATGAAAGAGCGTTTGAAGCGCCCAGTACTGCCCTGCACAGGTGGTATGCCAGGTGGCTGCTCCCCCGCCACGAGAGAGTGACTCTGGGGCTACCTAGCCCAAGCTGCACTTGGCCCAGCCAGGAACTGGGGATTTAGCTGCCTGGCTCTGCACACAGAATAATTAATGGCTTTGCCTGGAAAAAGTGTCTTCCCAATTCTTACAAGGTGGCCACCATCCTGATTTATGACAAAGGTTGGCGTAGATAAAAACACTGAGCTGGAGTTAGTACTTGTGAGTCCCCAGAGGCATCTCCCAGGACTCCAGGACTCTCAGAAGCTCTGGGCCAAGTGGAGGGAGCCCCATGGAAGAGTACGGAGTCCATCCAGCCTGGCGGGGGTCCATCCAGCGCCTCTGCTCAGCGGGCAGCTGTCCTCGTGCCCCACCCACGTCCTCAGTCCCTGCTTGGCCCCGCCCACACCCCTCGTCCACTCCTAGCCACGCCCACATCCCCTTGTCCCCGCTTCTGTGCACACCAACTGGCTTGTGACCATCAGCTCTCACCACCCTTGTCTGTGTTCCCTCTGCGCCTGCCAGGGAGGACGCAGGCGGGGTGAAGTTCCCTGGAGCAACCCCGCAGGAAGGGGCAGAAGCTGCCGCATAAATCCATGTCCTCCCACCTCTTTGACCCTGGGTGGACAGCTGCTGCTGCTGGTTCCCTCTCCCCTACTCCCCTGCCCTGCCTCCTGGCCTTGACCAAACACCCTCTGGGGGAACCAAATAAGACAGTGCCCCATTTCCCAAAGCCTGTCTCTCATTCCCAGAATCCAGGGAGGAGTTGATTTAGGCAGCCCACCTACCAAGCTGACCCCACCTAAAGGGAAGGCCTGATCCATGGGAAGCCTGCCTGTGCATGACTTGAGACTGCTTTGGGGTCCTCTTTCCCACAGTGTGGCCTTAGTCCACCCCCAGCTCTCCAGCATCACGTGGTGGAAATGGCAGGTTGGTAATTGATTAATGCAGGCTGGGGCCTGCCTGCCCTTCTAATCCCACCTTGGGGAAGGAGCCAGCCATGGGGGCTCTGGAGCCTGACCCAAAGGGAGACATGAGTAATGGTGATCTCATCTTCATTTAAAGTTTTGATACTTTGCTCACACGGATTTTGTCATTATTTCTAATATTTTAAAATATTGGGTTAGAATGTGACTTATCGCAACCACTGAGGGGAGTCTTTTGATGCCCCTTGAATTCTGCCTCTCATTTTCAGTCACTCCAGGTGATCCTAATGTATATTAAATTTGAGACCCTCTGCATCAAGAGTGATACTTAATAAGCCAAAGCAGCCCTCAGATGGCTGAGAGCAAGACTGCCTAAAAAGTAAGGCATAAAGTCAGGTGTGTTTCATTGCAAGAAGCAGACTCAGTAAAACCAGCTTGAACAATAAGGAAGTGTATTATTGCACTAGAGTTCCAGAAGCAGGGTGGGTTTCAGGGACAAAACAGGTTGCAGGTTGATTCAGCAGCTGGACAATGCCTTGACGGGCCCCATCCCCTCCATCTGTCTGCCCCACCCCTGCATCAGCATCACCCTTGGTGCTGGCCACGGGCCTCCTCCAGACACAGCAGCTTCCTCTTGGCATTTGAGAGCCAGGACAGTCCCCATAACCCCCTTTCTGCACATCCCATTGACTGGAGTGGGTCATAGGCTCACGTCTGAGCCAAGAATGAGCTTCTTTCTGAACCTGCAGAAAGGCTGGGGCTGGCCAGGAAGGGTCCAGTGCTGGGCGGTATCCTGGAGTCCTGGAGGGATCGTGGGCATGTCAGGATGGAGACCTAAAGCGGGGGCAGGGGAGTTGGTGCTGTGCCTGGAAGGTGGAAGAGGAGGTGAGCGACAGTGGGGTGGTGGGCCAAAGGCCCAGGCAGGCAGTGTTCTCCATGGACACCCCAAGGTGTTTCAGATGTAGTTGACAGAGCCCCTTGGTGACAGGTAGAGCTGTTTTTGGGGTCGTGAAGGCAGGCACCTCTGCCCCCCAGTAGAGCCACACCTGCCTTCCCTGCCTGTCTGCTGGGACCCTGCATAGCTGCACTCTGCAGCCCTGATGCCAGGCACACAGGATGACCTCCACAGCCCTCCTGCTTGGCCCTCCTGCTGTGTCTGCCTGGGGCTCTAAGTGAGCCTCCCCTTCTGCAGGAGGAGCCACCCCTGGATCCGGGTGTGTTGGGGAACCGAGAGATGCCCCCAGGTCCAGGCAGCTTCCTGCTGGAGCCCAAGACTCTTTCTGCTTAGGCTCTTTCCTTGCCTTTGTGGTTGACTTAAAGCCACAGAATCTGGTGCCCACACCAGCTCAGCTGATGGCCAGGGCAGGATGCTGCCCACCTGGGCCCTGGTGCAGCCCCTCTTCCCAGCTTCCTTTGCATAGTCGCCCCTTTCTCACTTCCCCAAAAAAGGTCAGTACCCCCTGCTGGGCTTACCCATGATGCCTGTCTGTCTCCCTGCTTGCAGCAAACATATCTTCTTGCAATTCAGACCGTTTCCAGTCTTTGCAACAAAATTGACAGAGGCCCATGAACTTGTCAGCAGACAGTCCTTAAAAATCATTGTTGTGACTGGTCACCCTGAGGTCTGGGGCAGAAAACTAATGGAAGGAGGCCACGGTGGGGTCTTTAGAGCACACGAACCTTTCATTATTGTTCAGTGGCTCAGTCGTGTCTGACTCTTTGTGACCCCCATGGACTGCAGCACGCCAGGCTTCCCTGTCCTTCACCATCTCCCAGAGTTTGCTCAGGTTCATGTCCACTGTGTCAGTGATGCTATCTAACCATCTTATCCTCTGCTGATCTGTTTACTTGTGTAACTGGGACTTCTTACAGTTGCACAGTAAAAATCTGTATAGGAATGGGATTTGTGTTGTACTCCTTCTTTTCTTGGAAATAAGGAATATGTATGGGTGGATACACAAACTACTCCAAAAAACTGGCCCATTTATCAGGAATTTCTAATAAAAAATTTACCTTTTATGTTTAATAATTCTCAAAATGTGTAATAAATTCACATTATTTGTATCGGTTACATACCACTTGTAATTAAAACAATAACCCAATCTAGAAGACAAACTGGAACACAAGAGAATGTTTAAATCTTGAGATCCCAATGTCTTTACATCTCAAGTTTTGTGTGATACAGGAATCTAAATAATTTCAAACTGAAACTAGGGCAAAATTCTGTTGGGCAGAATGGAAACATACAGTGAGGGGGGAAGAGGCTATGTGAAAAGTCAAGTGTCAGAGAAGCAGGCTTTATACATTTTGGAAAACAGTTCTTTATTGGGTGTGTGTCTTGCAAATATCTTCTCCCATTCTGTGGCTTGTCTTTTCATTCTCTTATTAGTATCTTTCACAAAAGTTTTAAATTTTAATGAAGTCCAACTGACCCAATTTTTCTTTCCTGGATCATGCTTTTGATATTGTATCTAAGAGCTCATTGTGTCAGCTTGGAAGTTGGAGAAAATTCAGATGTTAAAGATTTAGTTTGTGGACTTTTAACTGAACAAGGATGGCTATCAAAAGGCTATCTCTACTAGACCAGCAGATTCTCTTTTATTTTGAAATATCCATACTTAACGGTGTGGCAGGTTTTATCCTCTTGGCAACTATTTAAACTTCTGATGAAGATTTCTACGTACAGCAGAAATGTATTTGAGGAAGTCCGTCATGACTCAGAATTATTTTGTCTTCTTCTAATATTTATTTATCTGGCTACGCTGGGTCTCGCTTGCCAAACATGGGATCTTCTATCTTCCTTGTGGCATTCAGGATCTTTAGCTGCAGCATGTGGGATCTAGTTCCCTGACCAGGGATGGAACATGGGCCCCCTGCATTGGGAGTGTGGAGTTTTAGCCACTGGACTACGAGGGAAGTCCTAGAATTATTTTTACAGACAAGTGGTCTGCAGTGGCTGGATGCCCAGGTTGAACTGGCATGGTGGGACTTCAGCTTTGCCAAAGACCCAGGGGTTGTGCTGAGGCCACTTCCAGCATGAGAAACCAGCCCAGGGGAAGCAACAGGGAACCCAAAGGGTAGAGCCTGTAAAGCATTCAGCTTCCACCCATGCAGCCGCTCAGAGCCTCTGTCCCTCCACCTGTAATGTGGAGGCTTCAGGAGCATCTGCCTGACAGCTGAGGGAAAGTTAAGTGCTCAGCTCAGTGCCCACCGTCAGCAAACCCTCCTCAGTGTGACAGCTCCTGCCATGACTCGCCATGACTGTTGACGAGGTCAAACTGGCCTGGCTGTCCCTCTGACCGCTCAGCGCAGGCCTCAGTCCTCCCAGGCAGGAACTCAGGAGCCTTCAGGCTGGCTCAGGGCCTGAGCGTGTGGTCTCTGATGATTTCTGTTTTATTCCTGGTGTTTTGAGATCTGCCACGTCTCCAGTGGTATTCAATACCCTGCTTAAATCAGTGGCATTGCAACTGGTAATTTAACACAAAGAACTGACAACCATGTGCTGTTTGCAGGGGATGAGACGCAGCGGACCCCAGGCTGGGCTCGGCTTCTGCTAATGCTCTGTGAGAATTCAGTGCTTGTCAGTCGGTACACCTCCCTGCCCGGTTAGGAGCACCAAGGTGGGCTTCGGGGTGTCTGCTTGCTGCTCAGTGCCCCACCTGGCCCACTGGTGGCTTGTTAACATCTCTGAAATCTAGAGGCGTCTTAGGATTATAACCAGGAGAGCATTCTCTTTTCTTAGTGGTGCATGAAATGAGGAGTATCTTAACATCAGTGGTGCTTCAGAGTCCATGAAGTAAGGGAGCTGGTATCAGTGAACCCTGGTGTGTAAAGTCTGGGACACTTACTTTTAGATCCACATTCTTCTGTGACCCATCTTTGCATGAAATGTTCCCTTGATATCTCCAATCTTCTTGAAGAGATCTCTAGTCTTTCCCATTCTATTGTTTTCCTCTGTTACTTTGCATTGTTCCCTTGAGAAGGCTTTATCTTTCCTTGCTGTTCTCTGGAACTCTGCATCCCTTTCTCCTTTGCCTTTACCTTCTCTTCTTTCCTTGTCTATTTGTAAGTCCTCCTCAGACAACTACTTTGCCTCCTTGCATTTCATTTTTTGGGGGATGGTTTTGGTCACTGCTTCCTGTACAGTGTTATGAACTCCATCCATAGTTCTTCAGGCATTCTGTCTACCAGATCTAATCTCTTGAATCTATTTGTCATCTCCACACACAAGTTCAGGACCGTCTGCTCTCCCCTGGGACAGGAGGGGTCTCATTCTGAAAGTCAGGGGAAGGGAGATGCCAGAAACTTGTGTTCCAAGTAATCCTTCACCACACTTATTTCCACAAGGATAGAGACGCAGGTCAGGGACTGGCAGGGGCCACACAGCTAGCTGGTGACCCAGAGACTCTGTCCAGTGCCCCTGGGAGTGGCCACGAGGATGAGGCAGGGATGACCCCCTGCCCAGAGCCTTGCATTGTGTTTCCACTGGCTTCCTTTGCCCAATTCGCCCGGTGAAGGGGGGTGGGGTGGGGGTGGGGCTCACTCAAGGGGAAGGGTGTTTTTTGGCATACTGCTGTATTTTTGAACTTGGGAATTGGGGACCTTGGACCTTCACATGCAGATTTATGCCAAATGAAATGCAGACAAAGGCTCTGCTGTTCCGAGTTCTGGACCCTCTGTCTCCTAAGACCGAGACACTGGGACCCCCAGCTTGTCTCAAGGAAACAGTCTGTGTGGGTTGGGGGAGGCTCAAAGGGGGAATGGCACCGATTTAACAAAAATGTACTAACCGGGCAGATGCATCAGATATGCTGCAAAGCCCTTTAGAGAAAGAGGCAAATAGGTGCGGTGGTGAGGTACGGTGAGGGCTGCAACGCAGGGAGAAGGGGGCACACAGAGGCCAGGGCAGCGACTGGGGCAGTTCTGCAGACAAATTAAACGAATGGGATGCAGATAACGCAGAGCACATGCAAACGCCCCAGGCCAGAGGCTGTGATCCCGGGTCCAGTGTCCCCGCACTCCTGCGGGTAAGTGGGTCAGCGTGGGCCGGAGGCCACAGGCACTGAGAACAGGGCGCGGCGGGAGGACGCCCCCTGCCGGCAGCGCGCGGAGGCGGCCCCGGCTCGGCCCACCCTGCGGGGGTGGAGGGGGGGCGGCGGCCGGAGGAGGGGCGCCTGCTGCTCTCCTCCCGCCCGGACTCCAGACGCCGCGGCCGTAAAACTGCGAGGCGGGCGCCGCCGACTGCTCCGAGGTGGGTGTGCGCGGCGGCGCGCTCCGCTCCGGGGCCCCACCCGGCCGCCCAGGGCGCGGCCTGAAGAGCCGGCGGCGGTGGACACGGGCAAGGGGCCCGCCGGCGCGCCTCCCGCGCTCCCTGCAAGGCACCCTCACGGCTTTCCTCACGGCACCGCGCGCTCCCCGCCCACGGCACCCACACTAACACCCGGCCGCCCCCCCCCCGGCGCCCGTGCGTCCCAGCACGCCACCCCGCGCTCCCGCACCCTCTGCGCTCCCGGCTCCGCGGCCCCCACGCTCCCTTCACAGGCATCCCTCCCCACCGAGCGGCGCGCGTCTCTCTCCACACAGCACAGCGGGCCTACCCCGGCACCCCCGCGCACCCGCGCTCTCCCGACTCACACCCGCCCGCGCGGCCCTCACACTCGCACCCGAGCTGCTGGCCGCCGGCTGCGCCCTAGAGCCTCCGGCCCCCGCGGCTGGCCCGCGCCCTCGGCCGAGTTCCCAGGGCGCGCCCCGGGGTCCGCGACCGCCCGAGTGGCTGGGGCGGCGGCGGGCGGAGCCACTCTCCCGCGCCGGCCCCGCACGGAGCCCGGCGCCCCGGGGCGGAGCTGAGCGCGATGGGCGCCGGGCGGGAGGCAGGTGGCGCAGCGGCGGCGGCGGGGGACAGGAGGCGGAGGCGGGGCGCGCGGGGCGGGGGCCGCGGAGCCCCGTGAGACGCTCGGGCGAGCGCGCGGCAGCCGGAGCCGGCGCCCGCGAGCTAAAGGCACGGCGGCTGGACCCGGCGCGGGCAGCGGAGGCCGGAGACCGCCCCGGGCGGCGTGCGCGCTTTGTTTCCGCGCGGGCGGCCGGCGGGCGGAGCGAGCGGCCGGAGACCCGCCTGGGGATGGACCGGGCGGCCGCCCCGCGCGCCGCGGCCCCGCCTGGCGCCTGAGCGCGGTCGGCGCCAGAAGACAGCGCGCGGATTGCCCCCAAGTTACGGAGGCAGGGACTGAGTTCGAAGGAAAAGCCACTTCAGGAACCGGGTCGCGAGAGTGCAATCGCCTCCGGTCCACCGGACCTCTGGACCGTAAGTGCCTTGTCCGTCCGTCCGCGCTGCCGCCGCTGTCACTCAACTCCATCCGTGGCTGCTGTCCCAGGGTCTCCTTGAAGCCGCACAGAGTGCATAGGCCTCCCGGGGACCCCCCTCCCCACTTTGCAAAGTTGGAGCCCACAGCGGGGTGGGGCCAGCCCACTCAGCGCCCGCCCACCGACCACCCCCCAGGTGAGCCGGAGCTTGACCTGCTGGAGGTGTGGTCAGACCTAAGGTGGGACCTGCGTGTGGAAGGTGGGGAGTCTTGCGGGTTCCCCTGCTTTGCCTGCGCTTCCTGACAAAGAGGGCCCGGGCCAGGTGACAGGGGACCAGTCGGGGGGTACAGGAGGTGACCCTAGAAGAGATGGACGTGCCTGTGGCCTGGCTGGGGAGGCGGGCCAGAGCTCCCTCTAGCCCCTCCTCTTCTTGTTTTGGTCCCTGGACGTGCCGCCCAGCGCAGAGCCATTGAACATTTTTAGGGGTGAAGACTGCCCTGGGGGATGTCCTGCCCCGGCCCCAGCGTGGGGAGAAGATCTTAAATAACAGCCCCTGGATCCTGTCAGCTCCGGGGCCTCGGGCAAAGCCCAGTGGCAGCGGTCCCACTCACAGGCTTTGGGAACCGTCCATCTGCATCTTGGGCAGGCCCAGAGCCAGGCTGTGGGAACGGCGGGGAGGGAGGTGTGAGCCGACGTGGAGGGACAGATGGCTGGAAATTCAGCCCTAGACGGGCTTACGTGGAGCAGAAGGCAGCAGGGCTGGTGGCAAGCCACACTCTGAGCCGCCAGCTCTGAACACATAGCCTCAGGCTGTCCCTCCTTCCGCCCCCCGCAAACTGTGTGTGTGCTCAGATGAGTGCCAGACCCCCACGACCTCCCCACCAGGATAACTGTATTCCCCAGCATTGGGGCTGAGGCTGGCTGACCTCTGGCCTGTTCTAGAGGCCGGGGAGAAAAATATTTCCTTTGAGAACAGAGATCTTGTGCTACTGTGGGGGGTGATCTGAGCAACGGTCAGGCCCCCACTTTGACTGGCAGCCAGGATGCCAAATCATTATGTCTAACTGGGCGTGTGTTTCCTCCCTGGACCCAGAAACAGGAGGTTCCCAGGGCGGCCGCCCTCAAAGGACAGGGGTTAGCCAGGGGCAGAGGATGGGCAGCTATTCTGGGTCCCTGCATTGCTCTCCCAAGTTGCCACAAGGTTTGAGAAACTTCTTCAGGTTAGGTCCCTGGGGGCATCCTTCCTGGGGCAGGGCACATCCACAGAGAGCTGGCACTGTGATGGACAGTAGGGTCTTGTGTGTCACCCAACGCCCACCTCTGCCCTCTGCTTGGAGACCCCCGGGAGGCAGAGGGTTCTGCTCTGTGCAGCCAACAGCCCAGTCTGTAAAGAGCCGGGCTGCGTGGGGCTGTGTGGCTGAGCCACCCTCGTACGTGTGAGGGATGAGGAGGGGAGGGGTGCTAAGCGCAGGAACAGATGTGGCACTCGGGGCTCCCGAGAGCTAGGCGGACTCGGGTGGGAGGGAATGTCACATTAGGACCAGTTTTCTGGCAGAATCCGGCTCTCTCTGGAGCTGCCTTGATCTGTGTGTGACTGGGGGAGGGGACGTGTCTCACAGGCCCACCCAGGGCCTCCTCCCCCACTCCGGGCCAGCGAGCTGGTGGATGCGGGGCGGAGGTCCTCCTCTGGGACCCCCGGGGGTGCCCAGGCCACCTGCCAGCCCTCCCTCTGTCACCAGGTGATCCACGTAACTGAGTTACCACCTCCAGGAAATCTCTCTGATTTGGCTGCACATATTTTCATTTCTGCATGACTGGAAGAAATTAATTTTCCTTCCTACGCAAGGATCTGGAGACGCCGGCAGGCTGGGTCAGTAATCCTCAGGATCCAAGCCCGCCAGGCTGCCCTAGGGGCAGGGGGGGCTGGCTCTGAGCGCCGCTGGTTCCTGGGCAGTCAGGGAGGGCCACTGGCATCCAAGGAGGCATTTCCCTACCACCCGGAAGTGCCCTGGCACTCTCGGTGGCCTCCCTCCTCTGTCCAGTTGTGTTTGGGTTGGGTGATTCCTCCCAGGCCTGCGGGATGGTGGTTGAATTCAGCTCTTCTGAATTTCCTCACCAATCAGTATGTGTGTGTGTGTGTGTGTGTGTGTGTGTGTGTGTGCGCTCAGCATCCAAAACGGGGATGTGCTGAAGAGCTCACACACAGTAGGTGCTAAATGAGTGCTGTTGTGAGGAGGGCACAGGTGCTTCCATGGGGCAGCTCCATCCTGCCTGTGGCGTGGCTCTCAGGCTCACGGTCCCTCTCCAGCCCCTGGCAGCACAAGTCACCCTGGGGCATTGCCTAGCCAGGCTCTGTGCTCAAACTCACCACCCCAAGTCTGCAGGACAGCCCTTGCGTGGACTTTCCCTGTTTCACAGACTCCCAGGAGGGTGCACGCTGTTGATCCCACGAGAGGAGCCCCGGTGCTCTCTCCAGACAGCAGCCTCCTGGCATCCGTGTCTGTGAGCCTGGCCCCCTGCCTGCCTGTAAGGATTCCTCCCACGCCTGCTGGGCACTGACAAGGGGTTAGTGCCCCAGATGTCAGCACTGTCACCTGGACACAGACTCTGGCACGTGGGCACAGTAACTGACACCCAGGGCACTCCCTGGGGCTAGGGGCCACGGGGATCAAGGCCGGGAGGATGAGCACCTTCTGCCTTGTTTGGGTCACAGAGGCCTGAGGCCAGCCCCCTCCCCTTCCCACCACCCAGGGTAGGAGCTGAGGGGGTTGGTGTCCTTTCCAGGCCCTCTGGATGGCATTGGCCATTGTCTGGCTGTTTCAGCAGGGTATCCAGGCATAGCATTCTGTTGGGCAGCTAGTGTCACTTCCCAGACCTGGGGGGTGGGGGTGGGGGGTGGAGGAGGATCCTGAACTCTGAAACTGGTAAATGCAGGAATGTGGCCACGATCAGACTTACTGGACAGGAATGACCTGGAAGGCGCTTGTCACCCATGGCGGTGTCACTGGACACAGGGTCACCCAGGCAGGGGGCAGAGTTATTGTCACGCAGCCCCAACAGCAGGCTGGCTGCAGGCTTTGCCCCTCATTTGACCTTAGGACAACCCTGAAGGTGGGCACCCTTGCCGTCCCATTCTCCACATGGAAACACTGAGGCCACGAGAGGTGGGTGCTGCTCCCGTGGCACAGGGGGTGGACAGGCCCTTGGAGCTGTCTGCTGCATTCGGAAGGTGGCCTGGCCCTGTTCCAGGACCACAATGGCAGCAAGAGCTTGGTTTCTGGAAGCAAACTCTGGGCTGGCATCACCCTTGTACCCTCAGTGGAAAGACCCAGGCAGAGGCCTGGCACTCAGGATGGAAACTCGGGACAAGGAAAGTGAGTCCTGGGTTCCCAGTTCTCGCTCCTAAGTTCATGGCACACACGGGGTGTGGGCTGATGGCTGAGTGGGGCCTCCGACGACCTTTGGCAATAAAACAGACGTTGGGACTTCTGCTTGCTGTAACCGGGGATGTGCCGGGGGCCAGATGTCAGCAGGAAAGAAAGCAAAGATGCATTTAGCTGTGATAAGGAAGCTGCGTCCTGGGGCCGGGGTACCCGCAGCCCTGATCAACTGTCCACCTGCAGGCTCCCAGCCACCGCTGTCCATCCCACTCCCTGTCCACGGATGCGTCTAGCCTCCCCGGGGCCTGGGTGCTTAGACCCCCCACTGCCCCTGAGACTGGAGCGTGGTGGACGTGGCAGGAGGTTTGGGAGGATGTCCGGCCCTAGGCACCTTCTGTTTACTTGGGCAGAGAAAAGTCCACAGCGGGGGTAGGGCAGGAGTCACAGCTGCCAGGGCAGGGCTGTAGAGCTCCTTGTGCACCTGAAGGCCCCAGGCCATGCGTGGGACCCTGAGGAAGTTTTCACCTGGTGGTCCCGACCCAGGAAGACCCCAAAAAGCCAGAGTGAAGCCAGGGAGGAAAGAAGAGGCTTCCGGCTGCAGTGGCCCCTCTGACAGGCGGGCGGGGAGCGTGTTGAGAGGCTGGAGAAGTGGGGGTGTTCAGGACCAGAGGAGGCTGCAGCTCGCTCCCAGTTTGGGGAGCTTCTGCCCTGTGTATCGAGGCTGTAGAGAGGGGGAGGGACACCACTTGGCTTCTCTGAGCTGCTGGGATTTGAAGCCTGATTCCCCTCCTGGTGGTGGCTGTGTGACCCTCAGCACACCACTCACCCTCTCTGAGTCTGTTTCGATGCTAAACAGTCTCACTGGCTCCTCCCTCTTGGGGTTGTGAGGAGGGTGGATAGTCCTGTGTATCTGGCTGACGGGTGGCTCTAGACGTGGTTGTCACAGGCCCTCCCTGGGGGACACTCAGGGCATCCTGGGTTTCAGTGGTGGGTGTGAGTGTCGGGCAGCTCCATGTCACACCCTGTTGCTCTGATTCCAGCCCACACCCGTGTCCTCCTGCCCCAGGTCCAGGTCCCTGTCCTCAGTGGAGCCCAGACCCCTGTGCCTGCTGACCCCATCCTCATGCTGGGGACACAGCTCAGAGCCGAGCACAGGACCTGAGTGTCCCCAGGGACCATGCTCCACTCCGTCCCCCGCCCCCAGTTCACAGACGAAACCGGAGCCCAGTGGGAAACCTCATCCCATGGCTACTTGGTGGCAGAGGTGGGATTCCGATTCAGGAACCTCCGTCTTCTCCCTACACCTGAGTCCCCAGGTAGCTGTTGTGACTTCTCCTGGGGGCCTTGGGCTTCCCCAGCCTCACCCAGCCCTGCCGGACTCGCGAGCGCAGGGAACCAGGAGCTTTCTTTCCCACCTCCCTGCCTCTGAGGGTCAGAGTGGGCCGGAGGGCAGCATTCCGCGTCCAAGCTGGCTGTATGCAGGGTGGTGGGGAGGGCAGCCATTCGTGTGCTGACACTTTTACACCTGGCTGTGCGAGAGAGGCCCTTCTGCCGCTGTGGAGAACATGGGGCAGGAGAGCGAAGGGCATGTGGTCCCTTTCACTCCCATGAAGAGCAGTTGCCCCACCAGGCGCCCGTCTCCAGGCAGGGGTCAGGATGACACTGCCCTGTAGTGACCCCATCTGCCACGCCTCTGGGAGCCCACACTGGACTGGGTAGCCCTGCAGGTATTCCTTTTACCCGCGGCAGATCCCCACTTATGAAGGCTCAGGTTGGGGGTCTGAGACCCTCTCCATATGGCCCACCAACCGCTGATCTTGTCCCCCCCATGTGGTCTTTGCCCAGATAGCTCCCTGGAGTCCAACTGTGTGTGGACACGGAGTCCCCATGCTCTGAGCAGACTCTCTACACACGGCATCACCTTGGACCATTCAGAGACTTTCAGCAGTTTGGAGCTTGTTTGCTTGGCTTGTGATCCGAGTAGCTATTACTGAGTGGGACTTGCCGTGTGTACCCTGGGACCCCCAAGACTGTGACCACAGGAGATGCTCTGAAGGGCAGCTTCTCCCGGGATGCATCAGCCTACATGGCCTGGTGAGCCGTGCCCATGCAGAGCAGACGTGTGCCACTTAGGGTTGTGGCCACGTGGAGAAAAAGGAGGAAAGAAGGAAACCCACATGATTCTAGTGATATGTGTTATTTAACCTGGTGTCTCCAAAATGTTGTTATCTCAGCATGTAGTTGATTTTTTTTTTAAGTATTGAGATCTTTTTAAAAAACACTTTGAAATTCCACGTTTGTTTTACATTTGCTTTGAGTCTGAGTTCCGAACAGTCTTGTTGGTTAGCTGGTGACTACCGTGTCGGACAGAGCAAGGCGAGGGCACAGGGAGTTCCCCAGTGGCGGCTCTGCTGAGGGGCACTGTGGTGGCCCTGGGGGTGCAGGTGTGCGGCTCTGAGACATGTAGTTAGGGACGACCATACAGAGGTGACCAACCACAAACAGGAGGGGCCGGGACCAAATGGGAGCACCGTGGGGCTGGTGGACCTGGACAGGACTCTGGCCTTTGTCCCTGGAGTCTCCAGGGCCCAGGGAAGCCCCCTGAGTGGAGCTGAGTGGTGGGAGCTGATTTTGAGAAGATGGTCCTGGGGGACAGGTGAAGGGGGACAGGGCCAGGAAGAGGTGACATCCAGACACAGGCATCTCGGAGGGCGAGGCCGTGTCTAGGAGAAGCAGGCGCCCCCCAACTCTGCAGCCTGAGTCTGAGCCCCCAGGATGGGTGGAAAAGCCCCCCACCATGTCCAAAGGTCTGGGTGTTGGTAGAATGGTCTAAGGCAAGGGCACTTACTCATGAAAAGCTGTTCTTCCCAGTGCCCTGCCTTTCCCTCTGCTTGGTGGTGGAGAGGAGGGCAGGGCAGCTGCAGGGAGGTCCCTGGGAGGAGGGGAGCAGCTCGCTCCAGGGACCACCATGGACATCGCCTTCCATGGGAGCCCTGTGTGTGAGTGTGCACGTGAGGGGTTACACATGGGGCAGGTAAGTATGTGTGCAAGGCTGTGAAAACCAGGCAGAAAGAGGATGTGTGATCTCCCTGACTGTCCCTAGGGCAGCTGCCCAGGACACTCATAGAGGAGCCATGTAACCCGTCTAGATGTCTACACTCTGATGGCTGCAGCAGTGCGTGTTGTGCCGGATCCCACCTACGCATCCCAGCCCAGCTGCACGGTGACCCCGTGAGCACTTGTGAAGGGTGACCCAGCTCACGCATACACAGACAAAGACTATCCCTGAGTGCCTGTCACTACCCACAGACAAGGACTGTCCCTGGCCACCTGTCACTACCCGCAGACAAGGACTGTCCCTGGTCACCTATAACTACACACAGATAAGGACTGTCCCTGGTCACCTGTAACTACACACAGAGGAGGACTGTCCCTGGCCACCTGTAACTACACACAGATAAGGACTGTCCCTGGCCACCTGTCACTACCCACAGACAAGGACTGTCCCTGGCCACCTGTCACTACACACAGACAAGGACTGTCCCTGGCCACCTGTCACTACACACAGACAAGGACTGTCCCTGGTCACCTGTCACTACACACAGACAAGGACTGTCCCTGGCCACCTGTCACTACACACAGACAAGGACTGTCCCTGGCCACCTGTAACTACACACAGATAAGGACTGTCCCTGGCCACCTGTCACTACACACAGATAAGGACTGTCCCTGGCCACCTGTCACTACACACAGACAAGGACTGTCCCTGGCCACCTGTAACTACCCACAGACAAGGACTGTCCCTGGCCACCTGTCACTACACACAGACAAGGACTGTCCCTGGCCACCTGTCACTACACACAGACAAGGACTGTCCCTGGTCACCTGTCACTACACACAGACAAGGACTGTCCCTGGCCACCTGTCACTACACACAGATAAGGACTGTCCCTGGCCACCTGTCACTACACACAGACAAGGACTGTCCCTGGCCACCTGTAACTACACACAGACAAGGACTGTCCCTGGCCACCTGTCACTACACACAGACAAGGACTGTCCCTGGCCACCTGTCACTACCCACAGACAAGGACTGTCCCAGGGCACTTGTCACCACCACCTGCATGGACTGTCCCAGGACACTTGTCAACACCATCTGCACAACTATCCCAGGAAACCTGTCACTGCACACAGATAAGGACTGTCCCAGGACAGTTGTCACCATCTGCATGGATTGTCCCATGATGCCTGTCATTGCCATCTATAAGGACTGTCCCAGGATGCCTGTCACTACCATCTATAAGGACTTTCCCAGGATGCCTGTCACTTCACACCTGTGTGGCTTTGTCATAGGAGAGCCTCATTCGGGGTGTCAGGCACCCAGGTGGAATCTCGGCCCACAGGCTCACCCTCAGCTGCAGTACATTGTGTGGTTTCTTGGAGCCTCGGCTTCCTCTCTGTTAATGTGAAAACTCCTTTTTGAAATCTCCACAATCGTGATCATTCAATCCCTGGTAAGGGACCAGCACAGCTCCTGGCCCTGCTGATCAGCATGGCCCTGGGGGCGTCAGAGTGGAGGGGACAGGTCAGGGTGGTCATGAGGTCCTGGGCCTGACCCTGCGTTCAGGAGGCTTTTCTCTGAGTCTCAAAGTGGCTGAGGTCCCTTCATTGCCACCCGGACCTCCTTCTGGCTGATAATCCTCATGTCACACAGAACATCAGCCTAGTTAGGCTCCTGGTTCAGGAGGTTATTAGGGGAGACCATCATGAGGTTCCTCTTGGCCTCTGAAGGGTGCGCCTCCGGATGCGGGGCATGCCTTGGAAGGGAGCGGGTCACCGACCGGTAGGGCCCAGCCTCACCATCTTCCTTCCTGGGCCTGCCAGCCCAGCTGGGTTGAGGTCAGCAAGGGAGAAGCTGTCCTGCCCGCTTGTTGGGGCGGGGCCCCCAGGTGAGCAGATCGCCGCGCCTGGGAAGAGGGACAGGACACTTCCAGTTAGCGCGTCCGCAGGCTGGCCCCCTGTTTCTGAGGCCCGTCCATGTGGTCACATGCGTCACTGCTCTTCTTTTTAATGACTGAGAGTCAGTGACTTAGATCTGCACATTTTGTGTGTCCATCATCAGTCAGTGGATGCTGGGCTGCTTCACCTTTTGTGAGAGTGGATAATCTGGAGTGAACCTTCCCAGGCACCTTCTTGGGTGGGTGTGTGTTTTCAGTTCTCTTGGGGTCACTCCTAGGACAGCATCTGCTGTGCTGAGTGGTCATTAGTTTAGGTCACTGTCCTCCAGGTTTCAAGAAATGAATTCACATGAAAAGCCTCCTGCCCTGGTCACCTGGCTTCCCTGCATCACGTGCCCGGGTCAGCTCACCCCTTCCACAGGTGACCACACCCTGGCCTGGAGGTAGGGGTGGGGAGCATGCAGTTGTCCAAGTCACTGGCTGGCAGGATGCCCCACCAGGAGCCTGAGGGTGGTTGGGACAGCAGGGCTCGTCTGCCTACAAGCTGTCCTTGTGTTTGGTTGCACAAACACTTACTGAATCTCGCTGGCACCTGCGTCCCAGGTCCTTGGCGTGAACAAGATTCTGCACCTGTTCTCTGGTTTCATTCTCCCCACCCCCCCCAAAGTCAGAGGAAGTAGTTTGGGGCCACCATGTGTCAACCAGAGAGGCCCCCTCCAGGGACAGAGCCAGATTGCCAGTGACTTTGGGACCACACAGCCCTCCCTCTAAATGTTCATCCCGACCCACCTCCCTTGCTGTGTCCCCAGCACCCCAGGGACTGGAGGGTCCCTCTGCCTGTGTGTCCCGCCCCACAGCCACATGGCTCCCACCATCCTGCTCCAACCCACCTAGAAGTCCCCTCTGCTCTGAGTGCCCCTCATCCCCACCCCCACCTGTGTCCCCACAGCCCTCAGCGTCCCCTCTTCTTTGCACATTACCACGTTTCCTCCCCAGGAGGTCAGCTCTGTGAGGGCAAGACTTCTGTCTGTTGGCCCTGCTGCCTCAGAGCCCAGGCAGGCACCTGACACACAGGAGGCCCAGGGCGGGCAGGAACGTGTGTCACCTGTGAGCGCCCCGTCTCCAGGCAGTGATGCCAGGGTCACGGCTTCAGGGACGCCCTCGCTGGGTGCTGGGAGAGCGCTGTTTGAACAGCAGGGCCCGCCTGCCTGCAAGCTGTCGCTGTATTTGGTTCCACAAACAGCTATCTCATCTGCTCTCCAGCCCTGGAGTCGGGTCATGCGTCCTGCCTTCGTGGGGGCACAGAGGGATGGACAGCCAGGGTCCTGCCTACATGGGGCATGTAGGGAGGCAGCCGGGGTTGTGCCCGCATGGGAGCACAGAGGAGGTGGCCAGGGTTCTGCAGGGCCATTCGCTGAAACCTGACCCCACTCACTCCCAAACAAAGGCTCCTTGAGGGCCCACTCCAGGGGCAGCTCGGAGACAGGAAAGGGCACAGCCCTGACTGCCGTGGCCAGGACACCCCAAACTCTACAGCACAGACCGCCAGGTGCCGGCTCTCAGACTCTGCCCCTCCATCTGGCTACCCAGGACTGGGAACTCCTCGTGCATAAGAAGCCCGTGTGGCAGGGCTGGAGCCCCGGTCCTGCAGTAAGAATTATGGAAGGCTTCATGGTGGAGAGGTCAGGACAGGCCCCCTGGGCATGGAGACCCCACAGAACTGGGTCTGGGGCAGAGGAGGGGAGGGCAATGGAGGTCACCCTGGGTCACCTTTGCTTCAGTCTCCCCATTTGAGACGTTCCTCCCACCCCCGTGGAGCCACTAAGGAATTAGGTGTTTCCTTCCCAGCATGCCAGGGAAGCCGAGGCTTTGGGGTCGCCGCTGAGCCTGGACGGGACCAGGTTGGCACCTGGTGGTGTGCCCATCCCCCATCAGCTGACACAGCTGCTGTTCCCCTGGGCATCCCGGCTGTCACCTCACAGAGGGGCAGGGGACCAGGTAGGGAGGTCCCTGGAGAAGGATGGGTGGACCTGCCCCTCCCCCAGCCTATCTGGACACAGGGCAGAGTTTGAATACCCAGGTGCTGGTGAGGGTATGTGGAATAATCATTTTCCATTTTTCTGCACATCAGAAGACCATGTAGCTCTCGATGTATGGCAGAAATTCGGTTCCTCGCTCTTCCTCTGAGCTCCCTGCTGGTGGGGGTGGGGTGGTACTGATGGGAGCCACATGACCCCCAGCTGCACAGGGCCTGGGAGGCCTGCATCCTGACTCCAGAGGCATCAGCCACCACCCACACCGCTCACATCTGCCCACCGGCGTCCCTCCCAGGATGACCCTCTTTTCCAACTGTTGTTTCCTTCCTGGATGAAGCCCAGGAGGCTGACCCCAGGGTAGGGGTCTCTGCTGCCTGGCACAGTGCATGCCCAGCAGCTGTGAGGCACCAGCTCAGAGCTGGATGACACTTAGATGAGATAAGCTGTTGATGAGAACATAGTCGGTTTAGGCGCTTGTTCCTTTGACAAATAGCGACTGAGGGCCTGCCATGTGTCGGCCCCTATTCCGGAATCCAGCAGATGGACCCGCCCTGGTGTGGCTGCTACTCTGTTTGGGGAGAGATGGACAATAATCGAAGGAAACAAGGAATGGGCAGGGCCTGGGGCTCGGAGGTGGGGCCTGTCCTTGCCAGATGCAGCTTTTCTGAGTAGGTGACATTGAGCTGAGGCCTGGAAGGGAGGCAGCCAGGGGGCCACCAGGGCACAGCCCTCTAGCATAGGGGACAGCCAGTGCAAAGGCCCTGGGGCAGGAGCATGTCTGGCACATTTGCGGGCCAGCAAGGTGGCCTTGCAGGTGGAGAGGAGAAGCACAGGTGGAGAGGAGAAGAAGTTAGGGAGGAGGGCAAGGGGATGGAGAATGGCCTGGGAGCCGCCTGTGGGCATTGAGGGCTTCAACTGGTGGAGGTGGTGGGATAAATACTAAGGCATGAAAAAGTCATGCATTTCCTGTGCGCCGGGGGTTTGCACTGAAGACTCATAGAGCTGATCCAGTAGGCATCCTGGCTTCCCCTGGGGGTCTGCCTGATGCCCCCTCACGACTGCACGGTGGTGGCCAGTTTGTCCCTGGGGGAGATCTCCGCCCAGAGCTCTGCCTTTGTGGCCAGCAGCCAAAGCCTTTGTGCGGGAGCCCAGGGTGAGGGACCCAAAACCAGTCCTGCCGTTTCGCCCGCCATTCTGTGGTGCCACCACTGGTGGGCGTGGTGCTCGCCCCATCCTCCTGATTGAGCTGACCACCAGCGCTCTAGCTCCATCTGTCCCGAGGCCTGGGGGGTCCATCATGTGGGAGGAGAGGAAGGAGAGTCGCTTTTCCCCTGAACTCTGTGCTGCCTGGAGAGGGTCAGAAGATGGACATTTCAGAGACCAGGAGGCCCCATGGGCATCCTGAGGGGTTTGGCAACCAAGGGGGGAAGCCAGAATAGCCCAGAACTGAGCCTGGTTGCCGCTCGGGTCAAGCCTGCTGGCTCCCTGGAAGCTTGCTGTGCTGGAGAGTTGCAGGTCTGAACTGCCTGAGCTCACGCACCTGCACCACTGTGGGGTGTCCCCAGTCAAAGAGGAGAGACTGAGTCCCGCACACTCTCCTCCAGCGCTGGGCACACAGAGGCTGCCCACAGCCTGTGGGTGTGGTTGGGGTGAGGCCTCTGGACACGGAGAGGTTTTCCATCCAAGGCACCAGGGCCTCCTTAGTTGTTCTGTTTTACAATAAATGTCCCTATGAAAATATTCACACTAACTGGGCAGAAGCTATCATGTGACTTTGGGCACTCCTCTTGGCCTCTGAAGCCACCATGGTCTCCCCATTTCTCTGCCTTGGGAAGATCCCCCCAGGGGAACACGGGAGGTGAGGGCACAGCCCTGGATGAAGTACTGTGACTCCACGTGTGCCCCAGGGGCCAGTGGTGGCCTTGGTCTTCCCTGCCGTCAAATGGGGAGATGGCCTCGGAGCTTTCTCAGGGACAAGAGGGGAGACTCCAGGCAGAGCAGGAGGATGCCACGCCCCTCTGCCAAAAACCCCAAGGCTGTTTTGACTCAGCAGGGCCCCACCCCCAGACCTCCTTGGGGTTCTGTGAGACCATGTGGTGGAATGAGTCAAAACATCCAGAAGGTTCCGCTGGGGAGGGAGGCATGGAGCCGGCTTCCCGCTCGCCTCCCCCAGAGCAGCTGCCACCGCGGCTGCACCAGCGCCGGCCCATCTGCCTGCCTTGGGCCGTCCAAGGCGGGGAGGAGGGGCTGGAAACAGACCCTCTGTCCACCGGGGACACAGCCCGTTCTCCGGGTCAGGGCTGAGGGCTGGCGGGTGAGGCTGCCGCTGTGTGATTCCACCGCTGTGTGACCCCGGGCTGGCTCCTGCCCTCTCTGTGCCCCTCAGAAGTGGCACAGTGATTCCCCCTTGGGGCTGGTGTTGCGTGTGGACACTCTGAACCTTGGACTTGATTGACCAGTGGGCTGGCCGACGGTTTCTGGTTTCTGCAGGACAGCCCCTTGTTATAACTGCTGCACATGGCCTTTGTCACCTCTGAGGGGGTGGGTCCTCCGTTCTCACAGCGAGGAGGCCACTGAGGTCTAAACTCCGAGGTGCAGCTCTCCCTGGGCAGATACGGCCTCCAGGGTGCAGAGTCCCTGCCCTTGACTCTGGTCATTGTGTGCCCTTGCCACAGACCTGGGGTGGGGCTATACCTCGAGCATTCCTGTGGCCCTTTTCCTGTGGCCACCACTGTTCTGAAGTCCTGACTGGTGAGTCTGGGCTCCTCCCCACAGCTTGGCGGGCCCTCTGAACCACACAGGGCTGCCAAGGAGCCCTGGAGCTGGCTTTGCTCCTGGCTGCTCCTCAGTGAGCCCCAGGTGTGGAGACGTGGTCAGGTGGGCCAGCACGCAGCTCCCCATACCAGACCCAGCTGCTCAGCATGCTGCAGGAGCTGCTATTAGACATGTCTTATGGCTCAAAGTGGCTAAAAGGCCCCAGAGAAAATGGCCCAGAATCTGGATGACTGATGGATGTTGAAAGGGACCCCCACTGGGCAAGGCTGAGGTGCAGGCTCCCCAACAGCATTCAGGGCAGGCCCTGACCCACACTGGCCTCGGCCTCTAGCAGCTCAGGAGACTTCCCTTCTGGTGTTCAGCCTGGTGGCTTTCCTGGAAGGGGAGGCAGTGAGGGGAGCGGTGGGCAGAAGGGCTGTCAGGAAAGCCCCAATATGCTCATGCCAGTGCTGCGAGGCAGGGTGAGCAACCCCCTCTTCCAGGGGAAAATGCTGAGATCAAGCCAAGAGGAGGGACTTGCTCACAGCCTATGGGCAGAAACTGGACAACACCCAACTCAAACCTGGAGGCTATGCCTGCCCCTGGTCCTTGTCAGAGAGACTGGAAATCTGGAGGGAGTGGGTAGGGTCCAGGCAGCAGGGTGAGTTCAGGCCAGACCTGTGCACGTCTGCACGGTGGGGTCAGACCCACAGCCCTGCCCTGTCCAGCCATGAGCCCTGCGGTTACTGAACCTGTGAGTTCCACCTGTAACATGGGTGTAATAACATGTTTTACATTTCACTGTTACTGTTAAATAACAGGAAAGCCTCATGGGGCTGTTGGAAGGATTAAATGAGCTAATAAGCTGTGGGTCACTTGGTACTTGCTGTTCCCCAGCCCTGTTCCAAGGTTGGGACAGGATTCCGGGTGGGGACTGTGAGCTGGGACCCAGCCTTGGAAGGGGTTGGCCCCTGGACTCTGGCCTGTTCATCTGTGGACTGTTGACCCATGTCTCAGAGAAGGCTGGTGCAGGCAGCCCCCTGAGCAGGTGCCCACAGGCAGTAGGAGAGGCAGACTGTTCTCTGTTCTGGAGCATTGTTTGTGAGTGTGGACTGGATCCTGGTACCTCCCCATTACTCCATATGTGATGCAACTGGCAGACATGGTGAATCAATCTGCACACTCCAATGGCTGTGGCAGACATCACCAATCAATGTCAGGCACACCTTTCCCTTTGAGCCCACCTAAGGCAGTGGCATCATTCTCACAGAGATGCTCTGCTGCCTACCTCTGATGGGCCAAGTGGAAACCTACCAACCACACCAGCTGGGAAACTGAGGGCCAGCCAGCTCTGACCACCTCTGCTTCTGTAAGCCGTGTAACCTGGGAGGGGGTGGGGAGAGCATCTGTGGGAGGTGGGGGAGGGGGCACGCCAGGGCCCAGCAGCTCCAGCCCCTGGAGACAGCATGACTCCCTAGCTTGGCCTTGGTGATGTTGACAGTGCAGTAAACACATCCTGGAAGTAGGGCTCCTGCTGGGTTCAAGTCCATCCCCTCACGAAGGTTGGTGTGACCATGTGACACCTCAGAGGGTCCTCTCCCAAGCCAACCCCATGCATAGGAATAATGACACCTCCTCTGTGAGCACCCTTGGATAAGGTTCACTCGGAGACTTATGTTCGGGCGCCTCCTGCCTGCCTGCCCTGGGCCGAGTTCAGGGAAGCAAGCAGGAGAGGGCAGAGAAATTACAAACCGTGGTGAAGGCTATGGACGAGGAGCGCGGGTGAGGGGCGGGTGAGGGTGCTCCGGGGGTGCTCCCAGTCCTGGTGCTCAGGGTGCCGCCATGCAGCCTTTGTCAGAGCAGTATCCCCCTCCCCCAACCCCAGGCAGGCCTTCCTGGAGGGGGTGCAGGCTTCCATCTCCAGCTGCCCCCTCCCCCAGCAAAATATGGCCAAGACATGACGGGCCCCCTTAAGGCCCCTCCTTCCTCTCCAGTGATGGGAGGGGAGTGGCTGGAGGAGGTGAGAGTGGGAAGGGGGAGGGCAGAAGGGCCTGCAGTAGGGGGCTCCTCACTCCCTAGAGTGAGCTGAGCCCCGGCCGGCCCCCATCCAGGGCCCTTGGAGGAGGTGCCCACCCGGCAGCCCCAGATCAGGGAATCCCGGCTGGCACCGCGCCACCACCTCCCTGCCACCCTCATCCACCAGGAGCCAGACACAGTCCGGATCCTTGCCAACTGGGGGGAGGGCGTGCACTCGGCTTCGCCTACTCCCAGCCATCCTTTCTGCTGCCTGCGTGTAATTAACAGAGTAATTAAAAACAGGATGAGTTAATTGGTATTCATTTATGTGGCAGATGTTTTTAATTGAGGCAGGAAACAATTTACCTGTTTACATAAACAATGGCAAAAGCAGGCTTGTAAAACACATTTTTTAAAATATTTTCCTCCCCCTTCCTAAAAAGAAGAATTGAAATCACTCGTCTCCCCTGTGCCTCCGTGTGAGAGCGGTAGGCCCCGCCCGGGAGGTGCGTGCCAAGAGGAAACATCTGCTTAAAAGGTTTGCTTCCAGAGGACTCTGTTTGCCTTATATCCAGAGGAAGGAGGTTGTTCCCAGGTTGTGGGGACACCAGCTTAGAGGGATGCGTCTCCAGGGGGTCGCCGTGGTGTCATCCCTAGGGCCCAAGGGGGCTCTGACCTCCCGGGTGGGTGGGCCAAGGCTGGGGAGACCACCCAGCAGGATGGGAGGCAGGGCTGGGAAATAGCAGGGGACCCTGTCCAGCCAAGCCAGGGGCTCCCCTGGGCAGGGCGGGGGGCTTCCTTTCCACCTGCATTTGTGGCGGCTCCATGTTCCTCCATCACGTGGCCAGCTTGGGGACTGTGGTGTCCGGCCAGAAGGCCCTGTCTTCCCGGTGTCGACCCTTTGGCCATTGCAGGGGGTGTCCCTGGGTGGAAGAGCAGAGTCAGCCTCTTAGAGGCTCCAAGGAGGACCTCCAAGAAGCGAGTGCTCAGGGTGACTCCTGTCTATAGATTGGCACTCATTTGGCACTTGCTGTATCCCTGGCTGCTGTCTATGCTGGTTATTACTCTCTGGCTCCTGTTAACCCTGGGGATGGGGCTCATCTCCCCATTTCACAGGTGAGGAGCCCGAGGCCGGACTGGGCATACAGCCTCCAGGTCTCGTCAGAAGAACTCGTAGTTTGTGGAGCTGATGTGTAGGCGCCGTGGCTGCCCCTTCCTCGCAAGTACATGCACCGAGGGTTATATTCATATGGAAATATCTAGAGGGGTCCGTAGACCCATCCACAGTGGCTACCATGGGTGGGGGCTGGGGGGTTGGGAGCATGCCTTTCCTGTGTGACTAAAACCCCGAGCTGGTCCAGCTGCCATGCTCACCACAAGACACGTCGCCGACTCTGAAAGTAGGAAATAGTGGGGTTCCAGGAGTTGTATGAGGTGACAGGGGTGAAGCACGTGGCCTGTGGAACCCAACAAGTGTACAGATAGCTCTCTGCAGTGAAAACACACTGCGTGGGACCCCAGAGGCTCCTGGCCTCCCCTGCAGGGGAGGGTCTGGGCCGTGCCGTTGGGGTGACATACGATTGGAATTTCTGGAACATTTCGATGGTTCCTGGGGGCAAGAATATGGATTGTTTGGAATCCTTCAGGGAGAAGGGCCCTGGGAAGATGGCACCCAGAGCTTGGCGCCCAGAGCTCCGCACCCAGGACTCGAGAGAAGCTGGGGCATAGTGTTCTCCTTCCACACTGCCAGGCCTCTCTGGCATCGCTGTGGTTCAGTCATAAGAGTAACCGCAGGTATCTGAGGTGAGCAGTAGACAGAGTCGCCGCAGCCAGAGGGGCCGGTGGTGTTCTCAGGAGCTTCCAGCCTGCACCAGTGCTGTGTGACCTCAGGTGCAGACCTCGACCTCTCTGAGCATCCGGGAAGGGAGGCAGTGATGGTCTCCCCAGTGTTGTGAGCTTCGACTACAATTATGATAATGACATAAATGTAAACACCCCTACAGCCTCCCCTCCCACCTTTACCAAGTTCTCTGCCAAAAGAGGCGCAAGTTTTTCAAGGGCCCCAGCCTCGCCCATGAAGACAGAGGCAGGAGGATGGGAGGGTCTGGGGCCCTGCAGCGATGAAGTCTCTCCTGGGCCAGTCTTGGTCCCTCAGTATGTGGGTTGGGAGGGCCCTGGGCAGGGCCTTCCATGTCCAGGAACTGAGAGCATAGAAGAGAGGTTGGGTGTCTCTGGGCATCTCGCCAGATCCACGAGGGTCCCGCAGTGGGCACCAAGACACACCATGTTGGGCTGACACTCATAACAGCTGAGCCAAACCAGCTCTCAGGTCATCCTTATGAAAGCGGGGCATGAGAGTCAGAGACACCTCTGGTCCCCTGAGCAAAGCCTTCCCAGACCACCTCTTCAGCTCCAACCTCAAACCTGCTGCAGCTGGTACCCGTTACCACTTGGGATCCCTCCGGCGTATGGACAGCATCCTGCATTGATGTCTCCTGTCATGGGTCATTGGGGCCTTCACAGGCCGTGCGTACCGAGGGCGGCGGTTCTGTGGCTTGGGGCTGGTGGGAGGATCATCTCGTTCTCAGGGATGTGCTCAGAGGGGCATGTATGTGGGGTGAACCGCCAGCCCTAAATACTGCTTAGAGTTCGCAGGAGCAGCGCAATGAGTTTATATTTTGGCAACATTCCTCTGGGGAGTTCAAGGTGACATGCAGCCAATCTGCATGCTTTCCAACAATGAAAATACTCTGGGACTCAGGTCAGCCTTCTGTGGTGCCTCGATGCCAGCAGGGGAGCCCCTAACCATGCGGCCTGGGTCTCCAGAGCCCCCAGCCTCCCCAGTCGCCGCCCACCTTTGTGCATGGAGTTCCCGCTGCCCCGACTTCCCCAAGCTGTGCCTCTGCCAGACGCCCTTCCTGGCTTCAAGCGTGCATGCAGGTGCAGGTTCCTCTCCTCTCAGGAGGCTCCCTGGCTCCTGAGCACCCAATCCAGATGTGTGAGCACCGACGCGGGACTTTCCACTTCATGCGAATCTGAGCCCCGATTGGCCTCAGAGGCGTCCTCGCGGAGCAGTTCCTTGTGTTTTGTTTCCTTCTTGGAAACAAGTGATCTGGACGAGTGTATCTGTTAAGTGAAACTTTGTAGTTGTGTGTCTTGGTCAGAGTTGGGGCGGGCACAGTGCTGATGGGCAGCAGGCGGTTTAAGAATAAATCAGGAATTACTTGAAAAGTGCTGCTGGTACAAGAGGCAGGCAGGGAGGAGGGGGTCCTGCTGCCCCTCCCCAGGGGCAGTTTCTGTTTCCTTCTAGAGACACTCTGTACATATCAGATCATCTTGTATTCCAGGGGCTCCTGTGGTCTTTTGGGGGGTCACACCTCTCCCCCAGGAAATGCGCTTGCCCACACTCTGCCCTGTGTTGCCACAACCCCTCGGGGGACACGTCTTCTGTTCAGACTAAGTGTAAGTGGTCCTTGGCTCCAGGAGGACTTTCCCTCAACCCCCATCTGCTGGGGTGCCTCCTGGAGTCTCAGGGTCCCCCGTCCCTCACACCCCTGCCAGGTGTGTATGTGAGCAAAGCAGAGAGCTGGCTTAACAGGCGCTGGCCTGATCCTGACAGTGACATCGGCCCGAGTGTACAGTAGAGGAGACTCAGAGGAGGAAGCCTGGCCAAGGCCACCCGAGTGATGAGGCCGCAGCTGGACTCAGGCCTGCCGGACCCCAAAGCTGGGCTTTCCCCACTACTGCTCGACTTCGTGGGCTGGCCTGTGTGTCTGCCACTGAGCCCCAGGAGGGGGCTCTGCGTCATGCTTCAGTCAGGATGTCACCCCCCCCCAACTCATCCACCTACCCATCCACCATCCACCCACCTCCCACTCAGCCACGCGCGACTCTGTCCACATGCCCACGCCCCTCAAGCCCACCCAGGCTCCACCGTGTTTCTCGTCACAGCCCATTCACACTCGCTGGGTGTGCCAGCCTGCAGCTGAGCCATGCCCTCTTGGTGGCAGGTGTGCATGGGAGAACAGGAGAGGACCCTGGAGTGCTGGGCCCAGGTGCTGGGAGAGGGGGGCCCTCCCCTCCACTGGCACCCCCCCACACACACACATGGCGGGCAGCCCAGATGGCGGGTGCCCCCCCAGCTCTCGGGAGCTGCTCTTGGCAGCGTAGCCCCAGCAGCTGGGTGAGGAATGTGCTCCCTCCATGCGCCAGCCGCGGGGCGAGCAGGGGACATCTGGATCACGTTTGCGGCCGGCGGAGAGCAGGGAGGGTTTCCATTCCAGCCGCTAAGCGTGCTCCACCCTCCCCACCCCACCTCGGAACTCTGCTCAGCACCAGGGCATCCTGGACGTAGCTCCACGACCATCCCAGCTCATCTGAGAAGGAAGTCCCGCCCCTGCCCCACTTGTTTGGAGCGTCTGTATAGGGCTGCAGCTCTGGGCTTCTCGGCCAACCAAACCCTCAGACCCCTTCTGCAAGCACAGGCACAGACATAATGGCTCTGACCGGCCTTCTACCAGGAGCTGTGGTCACCTTTCGTTTCTTGTCATTTTCTGCACGTATGTTCGTTTGCAAGATGGAGTTACATGTGTTTCTACTTCTTTGCTTTTTCTTTATTTGAAGTACAACACATCACACAGGAAAGTGTTGTGTGCATGAAGGTTCAGAGTGTGCAGATTAACAGACAACATTCCCTGACCTGCCCCAGGCCCTGAGCCCCTCTCCCCAGTCACTGCCTGTCGTGGGCCCACCACCTTGACTGTAATGCCAGGTTCTGAACTTCCTGTAAGTGGAGACACGTGGCCCATCCTCTTTGGGGTCTGGTGTCATTCACTCAGCCACACGTTAGTGACATTTGACTAATTGGTGCGTGGGGTTGTGTGTGTGCTTTTGCCTTGCTGTGTAGTTTTCTGCTGTGTGGATCTGCCCCTTGACCTCCTGATGGACCTCTGTGACAGTGGCCAGTGAGTATTCTTGTCCTTTGCTGCCGATGCTGGGCTCTTTGCTCTTCTGTTGATTCCCTGCCTCAGAGCAAACCACTGAGCCACGGGTGTGCAATATTTCAGGCTGGTGGGTGCTGAAACGCGGTTTCCAAAGTGAAGGTACCCACCACGTGATTTCAGGCTCCATAGGGTCCCACTGGGTGGCTCATCTGGGCAGTCCCGGCAGGGCTTGCTCTTGGGTTGAGGTCGGCAGCTCTGCTGAGTGTGGCCGGGCCCTCACACTCCTGGATTCCTAGCTGGGGCAGCTGGGCCAACTCGCCCAAGTGAGCCTTCCCATTCAGCAGTCTCAGCAGGACAGCCAGAGGTACTGACTGCCTCATGTCCAGCTCAGAGCTGACTGACATCACTCCTGCCTCATCCTAATGGCCAGAGCGAGTCCGGCCAGCGGGGATCCAAGGGCAGGGAATTGAGCCCATTTCTGAGTGGGAAGTGGAGAAGGCAATGGCACCCCACTCCAGTACTCTTGCCTGGAAAATCCCATGGGTGGAGGAGCCTGGTAGGGTGCAGTCCATGGGGTTGCTAAGGGTCGGACACGACTGAGCAACTTCACTTTCACTTTTCACTTTCATGCCTTGGAGAAGGAAATGGCAACCCACTCCAGTGTTCTTGCCTGGAGAATCCCAGGGACAGGGGAGCCTGGTGGGCTGCCGTCTATGGGGTCGCACAGTCAGACACGATTGAAGTGACTTAGCAGCAGCAGCAGCACCTGGGTGGGAAGAGCTGCAGTCACATTGGAAGGGGTGTGTGTGGTTGGGGAGGAAAACTGAGGCCATTTTATGACGCGCCCACCCCCAGGTGGAGGGTATCTTAATCTGCCATAACGGAACTTCACTGCTGATGGGTAGGCTCAGAGTAGCTCCTTGGTCCCCATGCCCTACACATGGGGGAGCTGCCCACTGAGGCCACTGGGCAGGGGGCAGCTCCTGACCCAAGCCAACAGGCCAGGGCCCCAGATGGCACAAGGGCAGGTGGGGCCTCTCTGGGTTTCTCACAGGCCGGTCAGCACACCTGCGTGCAGCATCTCACTGACCACCAGTATTGGTGACCACCAACACCAGGTGTCGGCGCTGGTCTGGACTTTGCAGTGCACAGAAAGACGAGGCCCATGTCCTCGGGGAGACAGGACCCGCACAGACTGCGATGGCGGGTGCTGACAAGTGTGCCCCAAGAAATTAAGTGGGTGATGCAGTGAGAAGAGCAGGGGTCCTCTGAGGGGGGACATTTGGGCTCAATCCTGAGTGAGGAGGGAACAGCCTTGTGGAGCGCAGGGGAGCATCCTAGCAGGTGGAGACGCCCCAAGCCCGCCCGGGAGAGTCTAGCCTGGCCTCCCAGTCTGGAGGCACAATCAGGTCAGGAGAGGATGGGCCCCTCCTGAGGGGACCCTGGGCTGGAGGATGATGGTGAGACTGGGTCTGGCTCGCTCTCACCGCACCTCAGTCGTATCTCAATGGTAGAAGGGACCTTCCTGTCCAGGAGGGAGGCTCCCTCCCCGCACTGGTAGGATTTGCAATCCCCTGCTGGTGCAGGGGGCAGCCCAGCCACCGTGATGTCCCCTCTGGGGCTGCGAGGGTCTTCCCTGTGCAGCAGGACATCCTCTTGTGGACCCTCCTGGCCACCCTTCTGGGCAGGCTCTGAGGGTCCACAGTGAGGACCTGCCTGAGCCAAGCAGTGTCATCAACCAGAATGCTGGACAGGTATGGGAGCTGCTGCGTGACAGCTGTGTGACCCAGGCTTGCATCCTGTGAGCCTCAGTTCCCCGTCTATAACCCGGGTCTTACATGTCTGGGCTTTATCAGAATGAGGGGGTCTCAGCACCCAGGCATATACACCACTCCCCTCAGAAGGCAGCCCATCTCAATCAGAGCTGGGCCCCGCTCAGCACCCAGGTCTTTCAGAGGAGCCTCTCGCTGGCGTGCCCCATCCCTCGGTGCCTCTGCAGGGGCTCTGCTCTTGTCCCCATCTCAGGTGAGAAAACTGAGTCCTGGGTAGAAAAGTCAGTGACGTCCAGGCCAAGAGGCTGAGACAGGGTGGAGGGAGGCCAGTCGGAACCTCTCTGTTGTAGGCACCATGGTGGCCTTTCCCCTTCTGGTCCTTTGTCTAAGACTACCCCTGTCACCTCCCCCCAACCTTGAGAAGCAGGAGTTACAGGCCCATTTTATCAGTGGGTAAACTGAGGCTTGGGGCCATGCTGGGGTGATTTCCCCAGTTCACAATCTGTCACAGAGCAGGTTTCCTGGCTTTTGGTCCAGTGCTGTTGCCACAGCAACGGACATCCTTGGTGTTGTCATCCACAGGCCCAGGGGATCACGGGGTCCCTGGGGGCAGGAGGACCAGGGTGGCCTAACACTGTGTAGCGGGAAGGGTCACAGCGTTAACAGGCAGAGGAACAACAGCCCGGACAGACCCCAGGACTGGGAAGGGCTGGGCAGAGGATCCAGGGGACGTGGCTGGAGCACTTGTGGGGGTGGGAGGGCCGCCCGGACCAAGGGAGGGAAACACTAATCCTTGTGTGTATTATCACTGATTCATCAGGCAGCGGAGGCTGTGATTGAAACCAGATGTGGGCAGTGGCCCAAGTTCCAGCGCCTGGAACTCGTTAGGGCTGCGGCCCCCTGAAAATTCTCATTGCTTTGCAGAACACTGGGGATCAAAGACAAGCCATCGCTGACCTTGGCCTTGGAGGGAGAGGGAGGGGTCAGCCTCCTGGTCAGACCCACCCATCTCAATGTGGGGGGTCAACCCTATGTCCTCAGGGCTCTCTGAGTCCCTCTGCCTCAGCCTGGGAGCCCTGTCCGTCCCTTCTGAGACATGGCTGCTTCCTGAGGTGCACGCCTGGTTTTTCCCTGCATCCCCAACACACCCACTGGGAGGCTCCAGGAGAGTCCGTGCCCCTCCTCACCCCAGGAATTTGCCCCTTGGTTGGGGAGATTGCCTGGCTTGCTCCAGATCCCCAGGGTCCAGGAGTACAAGTCCCCATCTACCCTCCAAGAAGCCTTGAGGGGAAGGGAGGGTGTTCTGGGGGCAGGAGCTCCCCAAGCAGCAATATAGAGGCTCAGGCGCCCTCCCCAGAAATATCTGCCCCCGCCCTCCTGCTAGCCCCTGTGTGTGCTGGCAGTGGACCTGTTCCACCTTGCCCAGGCCCTGCAGTGGCTGGTGTGCAGTGGTCAGTGGCTCAGAGGAGGTGAATCTGTCACTGGGGGTAGGGGTGGAGGAGGTACTTGGGCTGGGCTGGCCTTCAGGAAAGACTTGCTGCACTGCCCACATCCGCTGTGTTGCTCATGACTTCCAAGATTGGCCCGACAGTTACATGGCCAGAAACCTGCCTGGGACCCGGTCAGTCCTGGGGTCTGACCAGGCTGCTGTTCCTCTGCCTGTTCACGCTGTGACCCTTCCCGCTACACAGTGCTAGGCCACCCTGGTCCTCCTGCCCCCAGGGACCCCATGATCCCCTGGGCCTGTGGGTGACAACACCCCTCATGTGGACACAGGAGGATCCCATTGACGCTCAGAGCTCAGGAGGGCCACCTGTGAGCCAGGGGAGCCGGCTCCTGCCTCCATGTGCTGTCATTGCCGGGGGACCACGCCCACGCTGGAGCGTGCTGTGCTGGAGTCAGAGGGCCCCACAGGGTCCACCCCTGACATGTGGGGGTGTCTCCCAGCCGGTCCTGCCCAGGAGGGATGCCCTGAAGCTGCACCCTCCCCAAGCGCTGTGAGGCCTGAATCCCCTCAGACCCCCACCTTCTGTCTCTTCCACAAGTGTGGCATTGGGCTTCTGGAGGTTCGGGGGCTGTCGTAGTTAGGAGGGGGCTCTGGGGCTCATGGCAGTGCTGTAATAGAAGGTCTAGGAAGAAAGAGTGGGAGAAAGGAGGAAATCTGTAGTCAGGGCTCTGCAGCCTCACTGAGCTGTGGTCTTGGAGGAAGCCTGACCTCTGCTCCCTCGATCTCCTCACTGCTTCAGCAGGCAGTTATGCCCACCTGACCTGGGGCTTGGACCCATGGAGGAGCCTGGCAAGGTGCTGGCACTGGAGGCCATCGTGGAGGACACGGGATGAGGCTGTGTGAGGCCCCGAGTGCCACATGGGGAACTGGGACACCGTGGAAGCCACGGTGGTCTCCAGACCCTGGAGGCCCCTTGCTCTCTGCGACTCTGGGTGTTGGGGTCCCCATCTGTAAACCCAGAGGTAGCGGCGTCTTCCTCCAGGACCAGCGAGGGCTGCCAGCGGAATCCCCGATCATGGTCAGGATTCTGGAAGCCCAGGTGCGGCCTTCACAAAGGGGCACCTCCCACGGGCAGCTATACCCTGCCCCGGGCAGAGTGTCTGCGGGCTGGGATGACACGATCCTCTAGGGAGAGTCTGACCTGAGCAGGACAGACTGTGCCCGGAGGCGCCAGGGACAGGTGGTGCCTGCCCTCGCTCTCGACACCTGATACCAGCCTGCTGCTGTCCCGCCCCCGGACCTTTGGAGGACGGGGACGGGGCTCCAGGGGACACCTGACCTGACCGGGGAGGTTCCCTCCAGTCCCTGGCCAATGTGCAGGGCAGAGGAATCAGGGCTGTCCTCGGTGAAAGAGCGCCTGTGGGGCTGGGAGGCAGGACTGTCCTGCCGTCCATGGGCCATCTCCCTTCTTGGTCCTGACTCCGCAGCGTTTATGCAGCACCTGCTGTGTGCCTGGCCCTGTCCTGCACACTGTTTCACTGAGGAAGACAGTCACATTCAGGCAAAGACGTGGGAGGTGAGGGCAGGGAGGGGACGGCCAGTCACAGAGGTCCCTAAGGGCACTCAGGACGCCCGCCAAGAGGCAGGGGCCACCCGGTAATGGTTTCAGGTGACATGTCTTAGGGGCCAGCTCACCCCTCTGCCTCCAGGAAAGTCCAGCATTCGGCCCACCTTGGCAGGAGCTTCTGGACCTCGGCAGGAGCTTCCGGTCCTCGGCCTGCTCCCCAGCACGGGGCAGAGGCCCAGACGTCAGGGCCTGGGCCGCTGGTGCTGTCCTTGCCCCCACCATCAGCTGCAGAGGCTGCGGCCGGGCAGTGTGCCCAGGGGCACCCGCTCCCTGGGGCTGGAGAGCAGGCCCCCTCCTTGGGTTGCAGGGCTCCCTGCCAAGCCTCCACGGGCCTAGGGAACCCTGCCTTCCTGAGGGTCAGTGCCAGGAACGGGGTCTGGGCATGTCACAGGTCACAGCCCGAGACTCCGCACAGAGTGGCCTCTGGGCTTCCTCATCAGCCGCCCCGCAGGCTAGGGGCTGCATGGGGTGCTCAGGTTGAGGCCGGGCTCACAGTCAGGGCCCTGCCCCTGGAGCAGTGTTACCTGTCGGTACCGGGCCCACCTGCCCACTTCCTGCCACTTCTGTGAGGGTCAGACGAGGTGACGGAAGAGTCAGACCACGAGAGGCCAAAGCGAGCCCTGCTTCCGCAACAGCACCAGTGGGGGACGGGCTGTGCTGGTGCTAAGGGCCCCCTCCCATGGAGGGTTCTAGAACCCCAGGTCTGGGAGTGTGGGGCTGTGGCCAGTTCTCAGCCGGGCAGGGAGGGCTGGGAACACAAGCGGACAGGGACAATGATGGATGGGGTGGCTTGTTCCGGCACATTCCGTGTTCTTTCCCACCGGCTCCGCCTGGCCCCGGAGAGCGGCTTCCTCTGTCGATGGGTTAGTGACATTTAGTGGGAACTGGAGCCACTGTCTGGGAAACACGCAGGGTCCCCAGGGGCCTGGGGAGCACCGCCCGGGTCTGGGAATGTTCTCGAGGGCTCGCAGCCGGGGCCGTGGGTGGGGCTGTGACCGAGTAGGCCGTCCCCTCTCACCCTCTGGCTCTTGCACTGCAGCCAGACATCAGGACACCAGGGGGGCCCCCACCCTCCGGGGTTGAGGGACAGACAGTTCAAAGAGGAGTGGATGAGGGAGCAGCAGGTCTTGGGTGGGTAAGACTCTGGGGCCACCTCCAGCCCCCTGTCGGCTGTGGGAGCTCGGCGGGTAGCCCATCCTCTCTGTGCCTCACTTTCCTGTGTGTCCGATGGAGCAGAGCCGGGCTGCCTGCCATGTTGTGGGAGGGTCAGACTCCTGGCTGGGCCTCCGGCACACTCCTGCCCCCTGAGCACATGGGGAGGGGGCCGACAGGGGAGGGGCCGGCATCCCGAGAGTTCCCCCCAACACACCAGCATAAGGGCCACTGTTCTGGCCAAGGCGCTATGTGGGCTCCAGGGAATCTGACAGGGACCCTGGTCAGGGAGAAGCCCAGACATGTCTTCTCCAATTCCACCCCATCTCCCGCTTTTTTCTCCATGGGGTCTTGTGGACGCCATGGCCCCTGACTGCCGATGGGGCCAGCGGAGGCCTGGGGATGCCAAGACTGCCCCGATTTTCCGGCCCCTGCCTCCCAGAGCTCTGACATCTAGGAAGACGCCAGGGAGTTGGGAAGATGGTCCTCGCACTTAACCTGCTGCAAAGCTGGGGCACCCGGGGCATCACCCACTGACTCAGAGCAGCAAACCCACCCCAGCCTCAAACCCCAGGCAGACACCCTTTCCGTGTCTGGTCGGCCCACATGATGTTCCCGGGGGAGCATGAGGTGGCTACAGAACTTTCTAATCTCCCAGGTGGTGGCGGGGCCTGCGGCTTGAAGCACTCCTGGAGAGCCCCGGGCTCAGGCCCTGCTATCCGTCAGGCTCTGAGACCCTAAACAAGATACTTGTCCTCCCCAAGCCTCAGTTTCCCCATCGACAAATGGGCCTGATGGGGGCCCCTGTGGAGACTCATTGAGTCCTCCCGCAGGGCATGGCATTCCGGATCACGGATGTCCCTGGGACCCTCAGTGGGAACGCTGATGTGCCACGTGCCGAGCCCTCGCCTGGGGAGCTGTTATTTATATGTTAATCTTATAAAAATGAAAGACTTAAAGCTAGACATAGGTCCAGCTGCCAGGGCCCCCTCACTGACCTGCTAAGTCAGAGCTCCCTAAAAGGGGGCTTGTGCAGGGGATATCCTGATTTTGGTTGGGGGCATCTGTGGGACTGTGGGTCCACAATGACTTCAGAATCAGGAGTAGGGAAACAGACCCAGAGTGGGTATGGGGGGACCGTTCGAGCCGGGGGGTGTCCCATGGACATGTCCAATGTCTCTCACAGGCAGGCACGGGGACTGACGGCGCTTTCTGGGGAGGGCATGAGGGTGCAATGAGAGGTTGCGAGGACGTGCAGGGCTGGGATACCTGGGAGTGGACCCCGGAGGGTGGAGGAGCTGAGAATGGGGGAGGGGAGAGAGCGGCCCCACACAGCCAGCTCAGGCTTCTGGGTGGAATCTGGACCTCAATGGGAGCTGTGCCCAGCCGACCACGCTGGCACCCTCAGGAGTCTTCACGGCGGTGGGAGCTGCCCCTCTCCTGGCCCTCAGCACCCCGCAATGGGCCCCTCCCCAGTCCCCACGACCTGGCCAGCTCCTGCTCATGCTGGTTTGTGAGCTCAGGGTCCCCCCTGGGTGACCCTACAGGGTGGCCAGACGGGCAGTCAGGTTGTGCCAGAGCCCTTGGGGGTCTTGGGCCTCGGAAGGGGCTAGGGGCTGGTCAGGAGGCCAGTGCTCAGGAGACTGAGGCTGCCCATCTGGCAGCTTGTTAGCCATGTGCCCTCAGACCATGCAGGCTGGCAGAGGGGCAGGCTTGGCTTCTCCACACGCAGCCAGGGCTGCAGAGGTGGAGAGAGGACAGTAATTAATAACAGCAATTAACAGCTGCCACCATGATGGTGCAACCATGGTGGGTGCCCTGCCCTCTGCTAAGCACGCTTCTCCATCTCATTTGACCCATGTTGCACCCCGGGAGGTGGGTGACAAGTGTGCCCATGTAGACCAGAGGAGCCTGGCTTAGAGGCGGCCGCTCTTCTGGAGGGTGGGCCTCTAGCCCCCTCACACCCGACTGTCCTTGCTTGGCCAGCCCAGAGGTGGGCAAGTGTCCAGGGTGAGCCGTGGTTGCATCCACAGCCCCCTGGATCGGCCCACCTTGGGGCTGGGGCAGCCAGGACCCTTGACCTGCCCCTTCCAGGCGCTGGGCAGAGAGCCCCCTCCTCTCAGAGGGCTGCCCAGCAGTGACCTCACTCTTGGGTCCTCCCCTGGCCTCCTGCATGTGCACGGGCGGCCTTCTGGAAGTGCCAGCTCAGCCAGAGACCCTGGGGCAGGGGTGGGGGTCGGTCAGGAAGCAGAGTTGTCTCAGAGGGGATCACGTTCCAGGGGAGCCAAAGGCCCTCACATGGGGCACCTCTCCTGCTGACGTGAGGTCAGAGCTGAAGCCCCAGGAGGGAAAGGGAGTTGGGGGGAGGCGGGGGCTCGGAACCATGGCTCTGGGTGTAGGGGTGGGTGAGGAGATGGGTGTGGTGGGAGGAGGGCTGGGGGTAGGCCCTGGGGAGCCCCACGTGCAGTGGAAGCTGCTGAGGGTTTCAGGTGACAGAGGCGACGCCTGTGCACACCCTCATGGGCTCCCTACTGCCCGCCAGCTTCGTCCGGATTCTTTGCACGACTAGAGAGAGGCCCGTGCGCTCTGTTCCTTGCGGTCATCACACCACCCTTGCTCTTCCCTGAGGGCCTCCGTCACGCTCTGCTTTGGATCTGGGCTGAAGCCAACCTCAAGAGCAGGGTTCCAGCACTCACACTGCTTCATAAACCATTCCTGATTGCATTGAGAGCTCACCATCATCCATTACAGAGGATTAGAAAGGCTCAGAGAGGTGAAGTGACTTGCCCTACGTCACACAGCCAGCAGACAATAGAGCCAGACTCAAACAAGATTCAATATATGTGAGGCTTCCTGCACCTGTGGCCCTACCGTGTGCAGCCCAGGGACCCAAGGCCCAGCATGGGAGGTGGGGACGCACCCCCACTAACCTGCAGCCTCCATCCACCTGGGTTTGATTCCTCTCCTGCAAGGAGAGTTTGCATTGATGCAAACCAGTCCTTGAAACCCTGAGGACTTACATGCCCTGCAGGGACGCACCCGTACATGCTGTGTGCCCTTAGCAGATGGCTGCACCTCTCTGTGCCTATAAAACAGGGCTGGAAGCAGCATTCCCCATGCTGGGTGTCCTGAGGATAACAGGAGCCATGACTCATCTGCCAAGTGCATGCATGTCTCCTCCATAGGTGGGCAGCCTGGAGCTCCGCCCTCAGGGCCCGTGGACACCTGAGGGATGGATGAGAGGCTCCATGCAACCCAGGCACACTTGGTCCACCCCTCCCCTATGCCCCCTGAGCTGGGGTCTCTGGTCTGCTTCACCTGTGACACTCCAGCGAAGCGCCAGGGCTTGGAAAGGTTGAAACAGGCCATGTCCCCAGCGTCCCAGCCTGGTGTCCTGAGTACCCTCCCTGGACAGCCTGCTGGCGGGACCGCCTGCCCCAGGGTGGCCTGGTCAAATGAAGGGCTGGCCAGGACAGGCAGGACTGCACCCCACAGGGGTGGCCCAGGGCCCGTGGCGCTGGCCACGTTTGCCTTCTTTGGTTGTCACTGGGGACTGGCCACCGGCCCTGCAGCCAGGCATGGTGTTGACAGGCCCGCACAGCTGCAGCGCACGTGTGCCCGGCCGTCAGCTCTTGACAGGCGGCGGCGGGGGGCAGGGCGCCTGGCGGGGGGGGGACAGCTGAGGGCACAGCAGGTGCTGTGCGGCCTGGTGGCTGCCGGTGACCGGCTGCTTCCCCCTCCGTGGGGCCAGTGAGGAGGGGGCTTTCTGCTCCCACCCCAGGGGCCCCGGGGTGCTGCGGGCATCTCTTTCCAGTATGGAGGATGTGGGGGCAATGAAGGAGGGGTGCTCAGTCTGGGACACAAACATTTTATTGTCGCTGTCACTGTCCATGGAAGCGGGCGGCCTAGATCACGTGGGGCCCCTGGGAGGAGGAGGAGGAGAAGTGAATGGGTTGACAGGTGTCAAGCCCAACCCCTGGCCCCCATGAGACCCCATCAGGGTTGTTAGCAGGATGGGCAGTGGCGGGGGTGAGGGGCGGGCAGCACAGGCTGCGCCAGTTTGTAATGGGTGGGGAGGCCCACCTGTAGTCCCAGCCGCCTTGCCAGGTCTCTGTGGTCGCCTGATGCTGGCTGACGCTGAGCTGGGGCCAGGGCAGGTAGGGGTGGGGGGTGGCCCAGAGGCTTGGCCCCTCCCCCAGCTGAGAATACCTAGGCAGCTGCTGCCTCGGGTTCGTGTGGACGGTCAGTCTCCCAGAGGCCTTTTCCCAGGGCCTGCTCTGTGGGCCCAGGGGCTTGGGGGCATGTCAGGCCGCGGTCTCTCCTTCCTGTTTCCACCCTATCTCCACACCGCTGACTCCTAGCAGAGCATCAGAATCTTTGACACAGCGGGATTCTGTGGAATCTTTGACACAGTGTCTGGGGCAGGACCTGCTGCTATGTGGACCACACTTGGATGGTCAGGCCTAGAATGGCCTGAAATCGAATGTGTCCTTGGCCTGGCTGGTCCCAGGGGTTGCCTGGGCCAGGAAATGGTGAAAATACAGGTTCCCACCTCCCAGTCTTCTCCCTGGGAAAGACCCCCAGACGTGCCTTTTAGCCTCTGCTCTAGGATGGATAATGCTAGGGTGTCTCTGAGAGGGGGCTTCCCCTGGGATCCTATTAGGAATGCAGAGTCTCAGCCTGGCCCCGCACCTGCAAAATCAGAAATGGGGGTGGGGAGGGCGTCCACACAGGCCCTCCAGGAGCTTCTAATTGAGGAAGTGGGGGCACCACAGCCTCAGGGGGTGCCCCCGACTCCCTGGTCTGCAGTTGAGAAAACCCAAGCTCCCCAGGGCCACCCACACAATGAGAACCCTAGCCTGTTCTAGCTGCCCAGGTTCTTGAAGCTGTGCCCTGCAGCGCCTGAAATGGGCTGACCCATCCTGCTGTCTGATCCCAGGTGGGTGGGATGCCAGCCACCTGTGAGCACACCTGGGGCTTCTCTGGGTCGGGCTGTGGGCAGAGTGTCCCCCGCCTGGGCTCCAGCTGCTCGAGGCCTCGCCCAGGAACCAGGTGGGCCTGGGCTGTGCCAACCCCTCTACCCCTCTGCCTGACTCACCTGCTCTCTGTCTCTTTCTCCCCTCCCGCACCCCCGGTGGCGCCCACAGCAGACAGGAAGGAGAAGGCCACCACGATGCCCGACTCCCCGGCAGAGGTGAAGACGCAGCCCCGGGCCACGCCCCCCAGCATGCCGCCTCCACCGCCTGCTGCATCCCAAGGGGCCACACGACACCCCTCCTTCACGCCCCACACAAGTGAGTAACCCCAGGGCTGGGTCTCAAGGGAGCAGTGGGGTGAATCACCTCTGGGGGATCCCTTGAGTCGTTTGAGGTCCAGCCTTTCACCTGGACCTGTAAATGCCTCCTCGTTGGGCCTTTGAGAGGGAGGATCTCATTATGATTCAGACCCCAGCTCTTCTACTTGGTAGCTGTATGGCTTTGAGCAAAGTTCTTAACCTCTCTGGGCCTGGCGTTTCTCACTGGGAAAGCAGGGCTGGCCATGGCCGTGCCTCATGGAGCTGCTGTGAGGATGAGTGAGTTAATAGTTCTCAGCGGGGTGGGCACACAGTGAGCCTTCCATCAAGGTTGGCTGCTATACTGGAGCTCAGAGAGGGACGAGGACTTCTCCGTGGTCACACAGCAGACTACTTGCATGTGGGTGAATCCTGTCTGGCCTGCACCCCTTGAAGGGGCAATTGGAGGCATCTCTGGCCTTGGAGAGCCAGGTGTGTGGGTGGGCCGGGAACTGGGTCCGCAGGGCCTTAGCTGCCAGCAACATGGTAGGCAGACCATACCCCAAGGTGGTGCCTCACTAGCACTGGGCCACGGTTGAGCATCTTGGTGCACACAGCAGGTATAGGTGGGCTTGTCGAGTCCACAGCCACCCCTGAAACCCTGGGCCTTTGAGTCGGAGCAGTTGGGAAGGAGACCCCCAGCTTGTGCTTGTATGGGGGACAGTGTTCCCTGTCCCTAAGACCAGGGGCTCAGCAATGTGTCCCAAGTGTTTCTGGGCGAGCCACATGCCTTCCCACCCACACATTCAGAGGTCAGAAAGCCCCACACGGGCTCCCTTCCCCAGGCTTTGGACCCAGATGAAGCCCCTCTCTGGAGCAGGAACCTCAGTTCCTCAGCCTGGTGGCCCGTGGCCGCCCCCAGGTTCCTCAGGCCCCACCCCGCTAGCCGGGGTCCAAGTCTCTTCCCAGAGCCCAGGCCCCGGCCTGGCTCCGTCTGTTCCTGGTTGTGAATGGTGCTGGTGCTGCCATCGGTGGCTGGGCGGTGGCCCCCATCTGGAGGAGGGGGTCCAGCTGGGTCCCTTGCTGCAGGATGCTGGTCTCTGCTGGTAAACAGGAAAATGCCACCTGCTCCCAGGTGCGGCCAGCTGAACCCAAGGCTGTCTGGCACAAACAGTTCCAGCACCCCTCCCCAGTGGGGTCAGTCTGAGCCGGGGTCCCCACACGTGATGGACACTGGGATGAGCCCGTGTCCCCACACTTGCCTCCTGCCTCAAGACGGGGCCCTGCCGTCCACCCCTGGGTGCCCAGCCTGCACTGGCCACACAGGAGGGGCCAGAGGTGACTGGACTTTGCTCACTCACTGTTCTCACCTGGGGACTCTGGCCATCCGGTCACCCCTCCCTCTTCTCTGGAAGTCAGTCCTCACCTTGGGCTGAACTGCAGGCTGATCTCTGTCCACTGACTACAGCTGCCCCATCCAGCCTCACTGGTAGAGAGGGGAGGCTCCGACCTGGCTGAGTTTCACCCACATCCATGCAGCCCAGGGTGTCCGTGCAGCCCAGGTGGAAAAAGGAATTTTCCTGATGGGGCAGCAGCAGGTCCCCCTGGGATGATGATGCCCCCACTCTGTTGTCCGGTTCCAAGCGGGAGAGGCCAGTGGACCCTTGGAGGGTCTGGCCAAGGGCTCCAAGCCAGGGTCTCCGATCCTCGTGGGAGTGGCTCCATGGCCTGCTTTTCTTCTTAGTCCAGGAGCCCGTGTTCCAGAAGGCACTGGTCTGGGAACCAGATGTTCCAGGTTGTGGATGGGGCTGGGGTCAGATGCCACCAGGCCTGGTGAACAGATGTGTGGTGGCAGGCCCGTGTGTGGCGTGGGGTCCATTCCCTCTGGCCGGGGTCCTGGCTCTGTTCAGAACATGGAGGTTATGAGAGAACGGGTCTTTCTTCTCTAAGCCGACACCTAGTTCCCTCTGGCCGCTGTGAGCTTTTGTCTGAGTGTCAGGCTGCCTCTGGGGTGGCCTCAGGTTTGCTCCCTAACCCTTAGAATTCCCTGAAAGCAGGGTGTTAACATGAGGTTAACATCTCATCTCATCTGTGCACCTGGCTGGTAGTGCCCAGAGTAGATGGATCCTCTGCACTCCCCGTGGATTCCTGCCAAGAACCTCCCCTGCTGCCCCCGGACCAACTTGCAAGCCAAGCTGACCAGGGACTGACTGGGAGCCACAGTTTGAGGGCTGTGGTTTTTTCTTGCCCGGTGACTGCCCTGGGCACAAATTTATTTTGGAGTTGAAGTTGTGGCGTGGCCACAGGAAGGTGGCAGGAGTGCCAAGAGAACTCTGGGGAGGGATGAGAGGAGCTATTCTGCACCTGGGAGGGCCCTTAAGGGGCAAACACTCCATCTTGCTCTTACCCTCTGCGACAGGGGGCACACTCTCTGTTTTTGGCGGTATGGCTTTTCTCCTTGTGGCTTTTGTCCACTGACCTCAGCTCAGACAAATCAAACCTCTCTTCCTGTTTGGTGCTTTCACCCTTCACGGCAGCTCAGACCTGGCCTTTGTTTTGGAACCACCATTGGCCTGTTTGTCGATGGAAACCCCAAGCCCCTCAGCTTGGGCTCCAGGTCCCTGAGGATGGTACCAAGTGGGATCACCAGGTACCTTCCAGAAACAGATGTTTAAGAGCCAGGGTGTCCTCTCATGCCCACGAGGAGCCAGAATTCCAGTTGAGCCCCAGAAGTTCCCACCAAAAGTGGCCCCAAGAGATCCCTGACCCACCCATTTCACAGACGAGGAAGCCGAGGCCCAGAGAAGGGAGTGGACTGGCCCTAGGTGATGACAGAGGCCCAACCCCAAAAACGCTGTCGAGAGGCAGGGGAGGGGCTGGCTGCAGACACCCCACCCCCGGGCAGGGTCCGGAGCCCAGCCTCCTTCCTCACAGCGTGTTTTTCTTATTTTGCTTACAGATCGAGAGGACGGGCCTGCGATGTCTCTGCCCCATGGCCGTTTTCATGGCTGCTTAAAATGGTCTATGGTCTGTCTCTGTAAGTAAAATAACAAAAACCACTGGTCTCCCAGAGGTCCTTGCCCAGTGCTCACCGCCCTGTCTGTGCCCCCTCATCTGCCATGCTAGGCCTGCCTCCCTTAGGGAACAAGGGCGCAGGGGCAGACCAGGAGGACTGAGCAGTGGGGTCTGCAGCCCACAGACCGGAGTCACACCCAGCCCTGCTGCCCACACACTGTGACCTTGGGCAGGTGGATGGCCTCTCTGAGCCCCTGTCTCCCTGACTCAGAACTGGGCGAATCAGTGGGTCCCAGAGTTGCAGGATGGTCGAATGCCAGTAGCAAGTCTGCAGCCTTTCCCAGGGCGGACCCCACTCTTACCCTTCCAGGCACTATGTCCTTGGGCACAGAACCCCACCTATAGCAAAGGAGTCATGGGCCCAGCGCTGAGGCAATGGCGTGGAGCCCCAGGGTGCTGCTGGTCACGTCATGGGAGTCCCTGGCACATGCAGGGTGCTCCACGGGTATTGGTCACCAGTGGACTTTCCCATCACAGTGCTTGGGCTGCAGCTGGTGCCATAGGGGAGGCTCTTGCGGGGCGATGCTGGGAGTGTGTCAACCTGCACGCACAGTGATGTAAGCCCAGGTGTGTGGCCTTGTCTGGGGCCCGGTGCGTCCATGGAGCTGTGGTACTGCCAGGCCTGGGTGCTTTGTGTGGCCAGGAGGATGGTGCCTGAGGCCGGGCGGGGGGCTGGCAGGAGGGGCTGTTTTCAATGCCTCATCCTAAGCTCCCCCCCACCCTGCCCAGGCTCCGGGCCTGGGGGAGCTGTGGGGGTGCTGCTCCATGCCCCCAAAAACCTCGGCCGGGACACGTGTGGTCTATCTTAGTAACACACCTGTTGTGGGAATGAAAGCACTTGTGGCCGGGGGTTATTTTCGGCGTCTCTTTAGCAAGCTGCTGAGACTGCCCGGCAGCCCGGGAGGGAACTCGGCGAGCGAGGGCAGGCCAGCCGCGGGAGGACCAGGCACCAAGGGCCAGCGGGTAAGGGTGCCACAGGGAGGCCGGGCCAGGGGCCGCCGGGTGGGGGCCCAGGTGGCAGGGCCAGCCACAGGTCTTTGAAGCCCCTGGAAGGCCAGACCCCAGGTGACAGCCCAGCTCTGCTGCGACTGACTAGGAGGCCCCGCTGCGGTGAGGTCCCCATGCAGCAGGCCACCTCCAGCCTGTCTGGGTGACCGCCAGTGGCTGTCATCAATCCCAGTCGGGGTGTGTATGTGTGTGTGTGTGTGTGTGTGTGTGTGTGTTGGTGTCCACCAAGGGATCAGTGGAGCTCCGCAGCGACAGAGAAAAGTACCACAACTGTGGGGTCTCCTGGCCCCCGGATGCCGGGACACGCCCGGGAGAGGCTGAGGGACGGTCCCTTCTTGTCTGTGTCTGGAGCTTACCTCTCCTTGGGCAAGAGGGGTCCCCGGAATGCGGCACATTGTCCTCAGGGTTGTCCCCAAGCCAGGGTGTCACCTTGGGGTCTAGAAAGGGCTCCTAGCGTCCCCCAGCCCATCGGGGGCAAACAGAGTTCAACCCACACTGCGTCTCCAGGGGAGGGAGCAGCAGCGCCGAGGGCCAAGTGGAAGATGGGGCCGAGGGGCAGAGCAGGCCCTCTGCCTGCAGCCGGCCCTCCTCAGGACATGCAGGGGGCACGTCTGTTTTGGTGCTGACCCTGGCCTTCAATCAGTGGTTCCCAGACGTCTGTCAAGTGGGGGCCAGTTCTGGATGAGCGATCACCCAGCACATGAAAGCAGTCAGGTCAAGCATTTCCAGCCCCTTCTGGTGGGAGAAGGATGACCTGTGTTCTACAAGCAGGGGCATGAGACAGAGGGGCCCAGGAACTGTCCTCCTGGCTCCAAGACCCCACCTCTGGCTCAGACCAAGGGCCATTTGCAGATGAAGAAGCCGGGGCCAGGACCAAGTCTCACCCCCACGGCCCATCTGGGCTGGTTTGGGACGTCCAGTCCTGACCAGGGCACTTGAGGGGCAGGTCTATGTCAGCCTGCCGCTGAGGAGCGGCATGGTCCTGGGGCACCTGGGGGCAAAAGGCAACCTTAAACACTGCATTCAGGGCGCAGGGACCGTGAGGCCCACCGTCTGTGGATGAGGGGGGTGGTCCTTGACCTGCTGCTCAGTGAGGGGAGGAGGGTGTTTGCAGGTGTTGCTGCAGGCAAGGGGTCATGGAAGCTGGAGATGTGGGCAGAGCCAACCAGACAGGAGACTCAGGATTAACAAGGTGGGCCAGTTCCAGAGCCCAAGGGGTCTGGAGACAGCAGGAGCTGTGTCCCCTGGGCCTGCAGGGGTGGATGGAGCTGGTAAGCGGGACCTATTACACCCTCCAGTAATCCAAGCCCTGGGAGAGCCGAGGCCCAGGGCAGAGGGGCAGGTGTGTGGTCCCACCTCACGTGCTCCCGCCCTTCCAGGCTGGCAAGGCCAAGACAATCCGCAGAGGTCACCCCCAGAGCCAGGGCAGGATGGCAGGGCTGCATGGTTTGGAGAGGCAAACCGACACTCCCGCCGTCCAAGGTGGCCAAAACAATGATTGTAGGTGGTTGTTCTGGAGGGGCCACTTCCCAGAGCCCAGCCTGGCAACGTTCCAATTGTGGAGGAAAGGGTTCCTGCTCCCTCATCACCAGGGGATGGTGGAGCCTCAGAGAAATGCAGCCCTGAGAGAGCAGCGGCTCTGAGCACCCCCAGAATCCCTGCCATGAGGTGTGAGCACATGGCCTCTGCACAGACCCAGCCAGACAAGGCCCGGGGAGGGGTGGGGACAGGGATGGGGGCAGGGCCAGGCCTGGGAACCACAGCAGAGCGAGTGAGAGGTATGCGTGTGCACATATACGTGTGCTGTGTAGGCACGCACACGTGTGCACTCTGTGGGCATGTATGTGTGGGTGCACCATGCGGGTGCATATGTACTGTGTTGGTGTGTGTGCACCGTGTTGGTGCATGTGTGTGTGCTGTGCAGGTGCATGCATGTGTGCACCGTGCTGACATGCACGTGTTCACTGTGCAGGTGTGCACAGGTGTGTGATGTGTGTGGGCGTGCATGAGTGTGTGCTGTGGGGCTGCACTGCATCATGCCTATGTGCACACACAGGTGTACATGTGTGCAAGTGTGTATGGGGGTGTATGCTTGTGGTGTCTGTCTGCCTGTGTGTGAACATACATACATCTTTGTGCATGTGGGATGTGCACTATGTCCACGTGCATGTACGTGTGTGCATGTGTGTGGTGCATATAGGCCTGTGTGCAAGCACGTGTGTGTGTTGTGTGTACGTGTATCCATATGTATACGAGCATGAGTGCATATGTATTTGGTATGTTGTATGAGTGTGCGTGCAAAGATGCTAAGGGAGGGAGGGCATGGAGAATGAAGGGCATGTGTAAGGGGGCGGGTCATGTAGGGAGGAGCTGGTGGGCAAGCACACACAGGCCGAGTGTGAGAACTTGAAGGAGCAGATTGCAGAGGTGTGAGTGACTGCTGAGTTAATGGGCTGCGCCACGGGACTCCCAGAGGTGTCCATGTCCAGAGCCCCCTCCCCTGTCATCAAGGACCCTGGAAGCCCTCTACCCCTGACCTCTGTGCAGGCTCTGAGGCCAGGAGGCAGGTTGCAGGTGGCCAGGCACGAGAGGACTCCCTGCCCCTGGGGACAGGCTCCCCTGAGGTTATGGTCCTGCCCTAGGACGACTTCACAGCACCCCAGTGTCTGTCACCCTGGAACCCACTCCTGGGGCCGGGCACAAGCTCATCTAAGACCCCTCAGGTCACCGGCCTGTCCTCCACACACAGCAGGGCCCAAGGACACACATGTCCGCTGTGCAGCAGCCCCTGCCAGCATCCAGCCCAGCTTGTCCTGGGGTCTGGGCTCCCCTGGCCCACCCTGAGCCCCGCCAGCCTGGCACTGGGGCCCTCATGCAGGCAGTGGGGCCTGTGTAGGAACTGGGACACAGCCTGGGGCCCTCATGGCAGGTGTGAGGGTCACTGACCTTCGGGGGAATGAGAAGATGGGCCAGCAGATCCCAATGGAAGGGAAGCCCCTCCACCTGTTCACAGGACATGCATGGGTGCCAGGCAGCGGGAGGGCCCGGGTGTCTCCGGGTATGGAGGGCCTGACTACGAAGCCCAGAGCAAAGCCCAAGGGCAGCTGAGCGGGGGCGCAGCTGGAGGGCGGCCACGCTCGGCTCCTCCCTGCACCGGAGCCGCAGTCTGCTTGTATGTAAAGCGTGTCTGTGGGACCCATGGCGCTGTGCTGCATCCTCCCCCTCCCCCCGCAGTGATGAACGGCAGCAGCCACTCGCCCACAGCCATCGGCGGCGCCCCGTCCACGCCCAACGGCTTCAGCAATGGCCCGGCCACCTCATGCTCGGCCGCACTATCCACGCAGCAGCTGCCCCCAGCCTGCGGGGCCCGGCAGCTCAGCAAGCTCAAGCGCTTCCTGGCCACCCTGCAGCAGTTCGGCAGCGACATCTCCCCGGAGATTGGGGAGCGCGTGCGCACGCTGGTGCTGGGGCTCGTGGTGAGTCAGGTGGGGATGCGGTGGCCCCAGGCCGGGCCAGCCTCGGCCTCTGCCCTCCCCTCCCCAGGTTGAAGTCAAGCGTCTTCTTCCCCAGAACTCCACGCTGACCATCGAGGAGTTCCACTCCAAGCTCCAGGAGGCCACCAACTTCCCACTGCGGCCATTTGTCATCCCTTTCCTGAAGGTAGGGACCAAACCTCCTCCCCACCCTGAGGCCCCAGGAGGCTTGAGTCTGTTCTCTGCCAGTTTAGATTAGCCCCACCCTAAAAACTCTAATCCCCCACCCACTGGGAGAGCGGTGCTAACCCATCGGCTGATTGCTTCAAACCTGCTGCTGGGCCGGAGCCGTCCTCCCCTGACTCCAGGCTCTGACACACAGCTCCCAGGACCAGTCCTGTGGTTAGTGGCCAGGACACTCAGCCTCTCAACAGCTATGTTCTGAGAACCTGCTGTGTGCTAGCCGACCTGTCATAGATTCTGTGGAGCTGTGGGCAGGGGGCATTTCAATGAAGGAGGAGAGCGGGGAGCAGAACCTTCCAGGCAGCAGGGAGAATGCCTGCAAAGGCCCTGAGGCAAGGGTAGGCCTGCAAAGGCCCTGAGGTGGGGGATGAGTGTGTGTGTGTGTGTATGTGTGTGTGTGTGTGTGCCTGCTGTGTTGCGATCCTGTGCCTGGAACAGAGTGAGGGGGTTGGGACAGTGGACAGACCACGGGCTCGTAAGTGAGCAGACAGAGGGGTGACTGGGTGTCAGTTGGGAAGCCGCCTGATGTGGTCATCAGGGAAGATGAACAGTGGACCAGGGCCTCGACAGGAGCAGTTGATGTTGGGTTGGTGGCAGCTACACCAGGGCGTGTGAGCAATGCATGCTTCCGGGCCCCCACCCAGACCCCCCGAGTCAGAATCTGCATTGAACAAAGCACCAAGCAAAGCTTCTGCACAAAACCAGGAGGAGTGTATGTGCGGACAGCATCAGACCCAAGTCTGCCCTGCAGGACTTCTCAGGGCCTTCACTCCCCTGTGACCGCACATCTCCCAGAGTAGGTAGAGACAAGGTGCTCCCCAAACATATTTGACCACAGGCGCCTCTGCTGTCTTACCTCACCAGGTCAGGTTCCACAGCGCACTTGGGAAGCGTCTGCCCTGAGTGTGGCTGACATCCCCGCCTCGGGCTCTTGTTTCCTGGGCCACAGTGATGCTCACAGCCGTGGGTTCATCCCTCCATGTGCCCTGTGCCCCAGTGGGGCCTGCCTTCCAGGGGACAGGGCAGAGCAGATGTGCTCAGGTTCAAGCCCTGACCCTGCCACTTAGCCCCTGTGGTCCTGAGCCCAGCGAGTCCCACTAATGGAGTGCCTCCGTGTCTGTGGTTGGAACTTGGGAGCCATTCTTGGGCTGTTGGGAAGGTGGCAGGGAGCGATCAGGCAAAGAATTTGACATGTGCTCCATTCATCTGGGGATTTCAGGGGTTCCACAGACAGGTGTCCCCTGCAAGACTCTTCTGCAGCTGCCCCCACCGAGCCCCCAGGAGCCCTCAGGGGGCCGCACAGATGCTGCCACTGTGCCCAGTTAACAGGCGGGGAAACTGAGGCCCCCACCTGTGGAGGAGTACCAGGATCCATTGACTCCAAACCCCCCGGCCCGTACAGGGTGTGCCCCGGCCGGCACCTTGCTCCGAGGGGACCCCACGTCACGCCCCCACATCCGCTGCCTCCACTCGCCTTCCTGCCCTCCGCCCACACCCTGCTGAGCTCACACTGAGCTGGGCCCAGACTTCCCCATCTGGCAGTCGTTTGCATTCATCAGGAGCCCTTCCCACTCCTCCTTTCAACTTACTGCTGACTCCTCGCTCCCCATCTTTGGGGACACCGCGCGCCTGCTTCTGTCAGATCAGATATTTACAGCAGATGTCGCCCCCCGTGTCAGCTGCCCACATTTATCCAGGAGCAGGGAAAACACGACACATCCCCGCTCTCACCCAGCCAGGCCCGCAGCCCCCTGCCCCTTGAGCTCGGCCACCCCCTGCCTCCTCTCAGGGACACACCCAACCTGGCACTGCCTGCCTCGGTGTCCCCTCTGCCTGTAGCACAGCCATGGGGCTGTCAGGACTCTGGTGCCCTGACTGCTCTCCCAGTAGCGGGCAACTGGGGTGAGGGACGTGCTGGCCACACTGAATGTCCATGGCCCTGCCCAGGACCCTAGACCAAGGTGCTGTCAGGGACAGAGTCCATTCTCCTGCCTGACATGGGGCTTCTGGGCAGATCAGGCCTGTTCCCCGGTCTTGTGGACAAGGCACCAGCCAGAGCCCTGCCCGGGGAGTGCCCCTCCTCTGGCCCCCATTCACTGTAGGACACTGGCCTCTTCAGAATGCAGAGCGCCGCGGGGAACCTGCATGGTGTGCCAGCCTGCTGTGGGAGGGGGCTCTGTTTTCCTGCCTGTGACCTGGAAGCAGCACAGACAGTGCCTTCCAGTGAATTGATGGCCCCCCAGGCCCACCATGGTGCACCTGCATGGTGGCCCCCCAGGCCATCTCCCATGAAAGAGGCAGGAGCTGCATCCACTCCACCAGGCTCACAACCAGCTCTGCCCTTGGGTAACTGAAACCCCCATTTCCCGTCCCCTCCCAGGTCCCTGGGGTGTGACTGCCCACCTCCCCAGGTGGGACTGGACTTAACTCACACAAGGAATGGGAGGAGCCACAGCTTCTTGCAGCTCCAGCTGCAGGTGAGGCAGGAATCAGAGAAGTTAAGTGACCTGCCCACAGTCACACAGCATAGCAGGGTGGGCTGACACGGGGCCCCCACTCACGCAGGCTGTGTGCAGTGGAGATGATGGAAACATCATAAACCCTCATTACATGAGAGACACCTCCTCCACTGACACCGTCGTCCTCTGGCCTGAGTTCCCCTCTGGGAAGAACGCAGGATGGAGCCTTTGATCAAGGGGCAGAGCAGGGTTCACATCTCAGTGGTGAGGCATCCCGGGTGTGCAGAGTCTTGGAGACAGCACTCGGGCTGCTGTCTTGGAGGGACATGAGGTCCCCCAATCTCTACCCATTTCTTCCGGCCTGGGGTCCCTGTTCCCCCAGCCCAGGGCCCCAGGAGCCCTGCATCCTCTCCTGAGCCTGACACTGTGCATGGCTGTGTGGTGGGCTTTCCAGAAGCCGAGAGATGCCACCCACCCGGCCGGCCCTCTGCCCAGGGCCCCCGCTCCCAGCTGGCCCCAGCCGGCCAGAAATCCAGATGTTTCCATGGGTGGCGGGTGGCCAGCCGCCAGCCGAGCTGTCCCCGCCCTGCTGTGCTGGGAGAGGAGCGGGAGGGAGGAGGTTTGGCGTCTTCCGATCTCCCGGGACCTCCTTTCCCAGCTCATGCTCCTAACGTGTTCAACAGATGGCAGGCTGGCCCTTGTTCAGCTATCCAAATAGAAAAACAGGCCTGGCAGCCGGCGCTGCTTCACAAAAACGCATCGGCTGCTTGATCCATCCGGGTGGATGGCAGGCGGGGGCTGAGGAGGCGGAGGTGGGAGGGGCCGCGAGGCAGCTTGGAAACACCATGAGAAAGTTGAGGAACTGCATTTATTTACAAATACTCAGAACTCTGGCTGTCCCCAGGGGCCTGCCGCTGGGCCCCCATCCAGCCTGCACCCCTCACCCAATGGTGGTTCTGGGAAGACCACAGAGCCCTCTGCGGCCCAGCTGGCAGGCCCAGAGCCTGGTGAGGGCGGAGGTTGGAGGGCACAGCGGTCACATCCGGTTGTCACAGGCCAGATCTGCATTCGAATCCTGTACCCACCCCACACACACCACGCCCTCCTGTGCTGTGGTGCCCTGACCTACAAATGTGGAGCCAAGTGGTCGTGTCCGGACCCCCCCGCCCCATGGGAGGTGACCACATGTCAGCTCAGTGATGTGGGCACACAGAGCCTTCGTTCCAGGCCAGGCTGGGGACCCAGGGAGTGGGAAGGCAGGGGCCAGCCATCTGGGGCACGCGTGCTGGGGTCTTGCTCCTCCATGGTGCAAGTCAAGTTGGGGGCCGCCCCTCTGCTCTGAGCCTCACCCCCTCCTCCGAGAGGGGTTCACCCAAGACCTGCTTCCACGGGTACAGGCAGTGGGTCCTGAGGAGGAGCCCTCCTCACCTTCTCCTGATGCCAGAGCAGAAGGGAGTTTAGTGATGGGGAAAAAAAAAACCAAAATCCCCTGGGGGCATGGTCTTGGCTTAATTCCCAAGCTGTAGCAGAGGAATTCGAGGCCCAGAGAGGTAGTGCATCTTGCCCAAAGTCACATAGCAAGGCTGGCCATTGGCCTTCCTGCCTCACATCTGAGCACCCTCGTGATCTGACCTCAGCCAGCAGCCAATCCAAGCTGGTCCCACCCTCCCCGCAGGCTAACCTGCCCCTGCTGCAGCGGGAGCTCCTGCACTGCGCCCGCCTGGCCAAGCAGAGCCCTGCACAGTACCTGGCCCAGCACGAGCAAGCCCTGCTGGATGCTGACGCCTCTTCCCCTGTCGACTCCTCGGAGCTCCTGCTGGAGGTTAACGACAACGGCAAGAGGAGGACCCCCGACAGGTACCTAGGGGCGCAACAGGCAGCGCCCTCCCCTTCTGACTCCTGAGATCTGCCCTCCTGCCAAGGCTCAGCGGGCGCCCAGTGCCAGAGCTGAGAACGCAGGTGGAAACCATGTTGTGTTCCGTGGCCGCAGCCACTGGGCTGGTCAAGTTCAGCCTTAACTACACAGGCTGATCACCGGGAAGCTATGCTGTCCGGCCGTGGCGAGGCCTCCTGAGGACTCAGAGGCCCCTCACCCCACTCCTGGAGGACAAGGGAGGAGGCAGGAGAGAGTCTGCCTGGCAGGAGTTCCCTGTAGGTGTGCCTGAGTGTCCAATGCCCTGAGGTCCCCAAGTGCCTGGGCTGACGCCCACTGCTGGGTCACAGCGCGGGTGTGTGTCCTGCTGCCAGGGAAGGTTGTCTCTTCCCACTCTCTCCAAGAAGACCCAGGCACCCTGATTCCCAAGTCCCAGGAGCCCGCACCCCTGAGAAGGAGGGGAGAGGGGGAGCCAGGCCTCCAGCGGGCATGTCTGTCTCCCGCTCGCTCACTCTGTCCACGCCCCTGCCTCCCTCTCTCCCCTTGGTCTGTGGCTCGTGGTCCCTTGACCACTGTCCCCACCTGCTCTCTGGACCAGGACCAAAGAGAATGGGTCAGACCGGGACCCACTGCACCCAGACCACCTCAGCAAACGGCCGTGCACCCTGAGCCCCGCCCAGCGCTACAGCCCCAGCAACGGGCTGCCCCACCCACCGCCGCCCCCACACTACCGCCTGGAGGACATGGCCATGGCCCACCACTTCCGGGACTCCTACCGCCACCTTGACCCCCGGGAGCTGCGGGAACGCCATCGGCAGCTGGGTGAGTGGTGTGGGCAGGGGCGGCCAGGGCGGCTGTGTGTACCTGCAGGCGGGCGCCGCCTGGACACATCTGTCTGGAAGGAGGGACATGAGAATACGGTGCAGAGGAAGGGTCTGCGCCCCACCCCAGCTGCGCTGTGCCCTGAAGCCTGAGGGACAGTCATCTTTCGAGACTCCGTCCTGGGGGGCAACCCAACATCCCCCAAGCCTGGGAAGACCCCTCTCCATGGAGGGAGGGGCACCATGGCTGCAGAGGTACCTGTCCTCAGGGACTTAGAGCCTCTCAGGGTGCGTGGTAGCCAGGAAACACCTGGCACCTGGGGGCCCCCAAGTCATAGGAGCTGTGGCCTCGCCTCCTAGGCCTGGGTGCCCCAAGGGAACATGAAGGCACTGCTGGTCACACACAGCCAGTTCTGCCCTCTAACGGGACGGGCATCAACACCAAAATACCAGATCTGTAGGGGGTGGTCCTTGAGCAGAGGAAGGAGATGAGAGAGACTGGGCACTGGGGCCACACCCCTGGGTGCAGGACTGCCTGGTCCTCTGAGCTCTGAGATTCCCTAGGTGTGCCCCTGGGCAGGTCATGGCCCCCCCACCCCCGCACACCTGCAGCCTCTCTGCTGATTGGTCTATAAGCAGCCCTGCCCTTGGGGCATGAGGGGTTAATAGAGGCTGGGTCCAGAGTGGGTGCCATAGGGCCCAGCTGTGCTGGTGGCAGGGTGACAGCTCTTGGTGGAAGTCTGATTGGCACTGTATGCTTTACTGAGCTCTGGAAGGAGGCACCCCCAATGTGTTCTGATACACCTGTGTGATGTGTTAGCCCGCCCACATCACAGATGGGCAGACTGAGGCCCAGAGGGATAATGGACATGCCCAAAGTCATCTAGCAACGACGACCGGCCTTCTGAGCCTCCTCTGTGCTGGTCAAAGAGATGAATAACAGCAGCCTGCAAAGGCTGCCCCTGAGACAGAGGCCCGGGACACCAACCAGGGGCCCGGAGGTAGGGTCAGCAGAGGCCTTGCCCCTTATCAGGCCGTCTCCCCTCCTCCTCCCTACAGGAGCTGCCAGGGCCTGGGCCCAGGCAGCAGGTGACAGCGTCTGGCTCCCCACGGCCGGGTCAGGCAGGTGCTAATTCCCATCCGCTTCTGCTAACGCAAAAATAAACGCCAGCTGTCAGGCAGATCTCAGCCACTATTTTGGTTGGGGCGTTGGCGCAGGCCCCAGCTCCACGGGCAGCAGGGCAGAGCGGTGGGTGGACAGCAGCCTATGGCTACCACCTCCCACCTCAGCTGCAATTTGAGGAGGCATTTTGGGTTTGGGGACCAAGAAAGGCCTAAGTAGACCCCAGCCCAGGAAGCATGGAGCATGCTGGGTCACAGTGAGGGTGATCGTGTTTGGTATTTCAAGCAGTATAAGAGGAGAAGCTGTGAGAACGCCAGATGCTGCCCTTCTGGCATGAATTTCTCAGCTCGTGGTTGTTTTGTTTCTGATTATGGGGTGGGGGCATCCCATTGTTTCAGTCCCTGGAGCTGTACCAGCCAGTGGCTAAGAGCACAGCCCCAGTGCCAGTCGACCTTGCTTGACCTTGGTCAACATGTCCCCTTAACTAGCCTCAGTCTCCTCATCTGTAAAGTGGAAATAACGGCAGGAACTCCTCCCCCAGAGGATGAAGCAGGGAAGAATGGGTAAAGCACTAAGTACAGAGCCCTCCTCCATCCACACCGGGGACTCTCCTCTCCCACTAGGGAAGCAGGGAGGCTGGGAAACTGAGGCCACAGGTAAGACAAGGGGCCCAGGCCCCATGGGGAATGAGTGCCAGGGCTTTTGACTTTCCCAAGCCCCACTGTTTCCCAGGAGACCACACTTGGAGCTGCTCATTTGAGGCCCAGCAGATTAAGCCATGCACCCCTCTTACCAAGCGGGAGCTCAGCCCAGGAGCTCAACCCACAGAGGGGAACAGGCCTTGCCAGCCCTGCCCTGTGGACTGACAGTCTGCTGGGTGATTGAGAATAAACAAGGAAGCACCTGTGATTACTAAACAACCAGAGATATATAGAGCTGAAGGAAATCTGGGAGCCCAAGGCTGCTGAGGAGGAAGGAGCCTGCCACCTGGGCCTTGGAGGGTGCATAGGAGTTCAGCTAGCTCAGAAAAAGCAGTAAAGTGTGAGTTGAAGCCAGGCAGCCACAAGGAGACCCTGAGCAGTGGAGACGCCCCTTAAGTGAGGCCCACAGCCACTTCTCTGGCAGCAGAGGGCAGAGAGAGTGGCTGGATTTGGGGGAGGAGACGGAGTAGTCAAAGCGAGGGATGGGGACACCAGTTTCTTCCTCTCTAGCATGAGTAGAGGAGAGGCTTGTTCCTGACCCACCCCACCCAGGGCGGTGGGCAGAGAGAGGGTCAGAGCCCTGGGTTCCCTTCCTCACCTCCTCACTTTCCCTAGGAAGACACAGCCTGTGGGTGGGGCCTGGGGTGGGGGCGTGAGCAGGGGCATGGCTTGATTAGCAGGGGTGGGGCCTGAGCGTCTGCTCCCTCCTCAGCAATGCACGGATCCCGGCCTGAGGAAGTGATTGACCACAGGCTCACGGAGCGCGAGTGGGCAGAAGAGTGGAAGCACCTCAATAACGTGAGTGTCCAGGCTCAGGCCACGGGGTGCCGCAGCCACTCCAGGCACTCTGCCCAACCTGCAGGGGCTGCAGGCACAGGCCGCCGTGCCCTCCCTCAGGCCTGTGCCCACGCCTCTGCTTCCCCTGCACTCCTGTCCAGCCCTCAGAACACTCCCCCCTGGGCCGCCATGGACTGTCTCCCTGAGGAAGGTCCCTTGGCCATGAGGGTTGGTCCCCTTTGACACCATTTTCAGGTTATGCCTGCAGCCCAAGAGAAGGGCGGTCCCCAGAGCAGCGCTGACCCCTCTGCCCCACAGGGCAGACTGCGACTCCAGGGCTGCAAGGAGAACTCCAGCTCTGGGTCCTGGACAGTCTCCCCACCAGTGGGAGCCCTGGGTGCCTCCCCAGTCCTTGTCCAGGTGCTCAGGGATCTTTCGCAGCAGCAGAAAGTGGTTTTCCAGCCAATGCCTCAAGAGCCGTGGGCAGGTCACATGGTCGGGTGGACCGGGCCGGAGTGTGGGACAGTGTCCCCGCTGTCCTCCTCTGTGTGCGGCTCACCCACCGTGGGTGCCCACAGCTCCTGAACTGTATCATGGACATGGCCGAGAAGACGCGGCGGTCACTGACCGTGCTGCGCCGCTGCCAGGAGGCCGACCGCGAGGAGCTCAACCACTGGATCCGGCGCTGCAGCGACGCAGCAGAGGACGGCAAGAAGGGCCCTGGGCAGACCGCCCGGCCCCTCAGCAGCTCTGTGGGCACAGAGGGTGCTCAACTAGGTGAGCTGGGGGGCACGTGTGGGGCCAATGCAGGGGAACCAGGGGCCAGGCCATCACTGATCATGGCCCTGCAGGGAAATTGCACCCAAATCGCCACACCTGAAAAAGAAGGGTCTTCTGCTGCACAGACACTGCCTGACCTGCAGGGATGCCCAACTCTTGGTTCCAATGGGACAGGGGCTTGGCACTGGGAGGCCCCCAGGGGCCTGATGACCATGGAACCTGAGAGAGGCCATCTCGGCCCAGCTCCCAATCAAATCCAAGGCCCATTGCTCCCGACAATCTCCCTTCATGACATTGCCCTGTTCCCCCCTCCACCAGGTGCAGAGACAGGGTTTCCCCCATGTGTACCTCAGGGACCCCCAAGATCACTCCCACACCCTGCCCCCAGGGCCCAACCAGGCGTGGCCCTGTCTTGTGTGTGACGCTGTTGCCCCTGTGTTTCAGATGTCCACCGGGACTTCATGCCTCGGACCCTGTCTGGCTACATGCCCGAGGAGATCTGGAGGAAGGCGGGTGAGTGGGGATGGCCTGGAGCCCCAGACTCTCCCACCCTCCCCGTATGCTGGAGGGGCCCAGCAGGGCCTTCCCAGGCCTGCTGACCCACTCTCCACCCTCTAGGGCGTGGCACTCTGCACACAGTAGAGGGCAGGCTTTGGAGATTCCCCCACAACCATGCCTGCCTGCCCGCTCCAGGGTTGTGGGCAGGGGAGACCCAGCTGGGCTGGTGCACGAGACAAACAGCCCGAGGTGTCCTTTTCAGAGGAGGCGGTGAACGAGGTGAAGCGGCAGGCAATGTCAGAGCTGCAGAAAGCCGTGTCTGATGCTGAGCGCAAGGCCCATGAGCTCATCAGCACAGAGCGTGCCAAGATGGAGCGGGCCCTGGCCGAGGCGCGGCGGCAGGCATCCGAGGACGCCCTCACTGTGGTCAACCAGCAGGAGGACTCCAGCGAGGTAGGGTTGCCCCCCACCCCTGCTCCTAGTCCGGGGTGCCACCCCAGGTCCACCACCTCCCAGCCATATGACCTTGTGCAACCCCAGGGCCTCTTGACCCCACGTGGCCTGGTGAGCTGGATCCTGTGGGTGTCCCCATTGTACAGATGTGGAAACTGAGGCCTCCAGAGAATGTCTGGCTCACCCCAGGTCACTCCCCAGGAAGTGGCAGGACTGTTGTTCAAACCCAGGCTGGCTGATACCAAAGCCCACGATCTCTCTGACCCCTGAAAGCAGAAGGGTGCACGAGTCACCATCCTGGCTCCTGTGTGTCTGGGAGCTGGACTGGTCCAGAGGGGCGGGTGGGAACCCTGGGTGACCAAGTACATTCTCTCTTTGTCTGAGAATGGCTCAGAAGGCAGAGAGGTGAAGAGGAGGGTGCAGCCCGTTTCAGGGGCCCCTGGACTCTCTTCAAGGAGGGTACTTCTCCAAAATCCCCTGGGCCTGTCTGTACTGGGCCAGCCCTGAGAGGGAATGAGGAGATGACTCCCGGTCAGGTGGTGCCCACGTGCATCTCTTTTCCACTGCACTCTCAGCTGGAGCAGACAGACCTGACGGTCTGAGGGGCCAAGGGAGTGGGGACGCAGGAGGATGGCCTGTGCTGCTTCAGGCCATGGACATGCATGGGGGGGACGGTGGGTGTCAGGGAAGCCCATAAGCAGGGTCGTCCATCCGGGAAGTCCTGGAGGGAGTGAGCTGGCAGGAATGCGGGGAGCAGCGAGGGCGGGAGCTGGGGGCACACCTGCAGAGGGTGGCCAGGAGGAGGCTCGGGAGGCTACCTGGGCACGTGGTCCTTCCTCCTAGAACGGCTTGGCTTCCCCACCCCACAGCCCATGCTGCTGCCTCTGGCCTTTTGAAGGTAGAATCTGTGCCCACCTTCTGCTCATGTGGGTGGCTGGGGTCATTGCTTGTTCCAAAAAAAAAGGAGCAGAGGCCCAGTGGTAGGGAAAGGACTTCAGCAGCTGTGGGCACTCACCACCCCTTTACTCTGCCCAGGCTATGATATTCTGGTATCAAAGCCCTGGCAGTGCCAGAAGGGATTCCTGAAAGATCCCCTTTGGAAGGGGCCATGGCACACCATGAACCTGTCTGGGGTGGGCTGGGGTGGTGGGAGCCTGTCCCCCAAGAGTGGCCCAGCCAAGGGGCCATGTCTGCAGAGGGTCACCTGTGAGCCTGGGAGCGTTGAGTTTTTTCTCTTCTTGCTCAGTGATGCCTTGGCTGGGTTTGAGCTGGTGTGTTTGGAGCGTGTGCCTGGTCTGCAGCTGGGTGGGTGCTCGGGGGAAACAGGGAGCGAGCCCAGGCCACCCTGATCGTCCCCCCTCACCTCCAGAGCTGCTGGAATTGCGGGCGCAAGGCCAGTGAGACGTGCAGCGGCTGCAACGCGGCCCGCTACTGCGGCTCCTTCTGCCAGCACAAGGACTGGGAGAAGCACCACCATGTGTGCGGACAGAGCCTGCAGGGCCCCGCAGCCGCCGTGGCCGAGCCCGTGCCCGGACAGTCCGACACTGCCACGGGCCTGGGCCCCTGCCTGCCCCCGGCCGCTGCCAGCCCCAGCGAGGCGGGCTCCACTGGGCCTTCCCGCCCCAGCTCCCCTGGCCCACCCGGCCCCCTGGACGCAGCACCCCGCTGACCCGCCAGGACCTGATGGCCATCGAACTGCCCAGCCCCGCCCGGCCCGCAGGATGCGCACCCAGCCCTGGGAGCCGACTATGGGAGTCACCGCTGCTACTGCTTCTCTCCAAAAGAAAACAGAACCAACAAGACTGCATCCACACGACTTCCTCAGCTACCTGACGATCACACCTCGACCTCTTCCGAATCCTCAGAAGCCCCCTGCTGAACTTTAGGTGGCGGACGGACGCCGGCCAGAGGTGACCAGCTCGTCCACAACCGCCTCTCTTTCCCTGTCTCGCTCTCTGTCTTGTTTTTCTCTCTTTATGACTTTCACATACTTTCTCTTCAATGAAAAAATCGAATTGTTTGGTGGCTTATATTTTCATTGAAGAATTTTGGGGGACTTTGTGGCAAGAGAGCTACTCGGAAATGGACAAAGAAAACTGGGGTTTTCTCCCCTTGCCTGATTCAAAAGGGAAAAGGAAAACTGTTCTTTCATAGCCGGAGATCCGAGCCGCCAGTTCACAGAAACCACCTCAGGGGTGTGTGGCCAGTGCGGTGAGGGTGGTGAGAAAGATGTCAGACTCAAGTCGTAATTTTTCATTTCAGATTTTTTTCTCCTTTAATGTCAAATTCTTTGGCTTTAAGTAGAAATCCAAAAAGTTTTTTAAAAAAAGAAAAAAAGGTAAAGGAAGCATGCTGCAGTCCATGGGGTCGCAAAGAGTCGGACACGACTGAGCGACGAGATGAACTGAACTGAAAGGAAGCATACCTGTAAACTACCTTGCCAGCTAGCTAGCCAAGGACGCCGGACACACCTCTGCTCCAAAGGAAATCCAAAAAACATAACACAAGAAGTCAAAATCCAAAATTTTGTCGTCACTGCCAAAGGATGTTTTTCACTGTTTTCCTCCATGCCTGGGCTTGTTCCAATGTCCGTCTTTTCTCTTGCTTTGATTCTGTCTGGGGGGCAATGGGGTATTGGGATTTGGAGTGTTTTGTCCAACAGGAAGCAACTTGTTTCTTTTCAACTCCATGGCAGCGCCTCCGCTGGGGCCAGATGGGGTGGGCAGTGAGGCCCTCGGCACCCACACGTGTGTGCAAGTGTGTGTGTGGATGTGCACTGGGACGCACCCGGCATGTATCTGCACACACTCAGGAAGGGTATCTTGTCCGTCCTCACACCCTCTGTGAATTTCCATCACATTTCATCCTTTCCACTTGTGAAAAAAGTGCTATGTGTCCTTCCGAGAAAGAATATAATTCCGAGACAAAACTGTGACAATCTTTCGGGTTGATTCTCGACTGCTTTTCTGAGCGCGAGGAGATAGCCACCACGCCTTCCGCTGCTGCTTCTCCTCGCCCTCCTCTACCTCTGCGCCCGCTACTCGAGCCTGCCACCCAGCCCGTCTCTCCATCCCAGCCCCCGTGTTTCCTGCAGCCCCTCTCTTGTCTTCACACTTTTGCAGAAAAAGGGGAAAAAAAACCACAAAGAAAAGCAATTTGCCCTCCCTGCACCTTCTGGAGACTTGACCAGCTGTATATAACCCTACATTTTTGTCCAGCTCTTCCTCAGGGGATGGTCTCTCTGAAGTCCCCACCCCATGCCTCACCCTGACCCCCATCCCGCTCGCTCCCCCAGCGATCTCAAGGAGGAAATAAAGAAATAAGGAAATTCTGATCTGTACTCAGTGGGAGAACGAACAGCAGACACGGTCTCTGATCGGGGTTTTACTGCATGGCTGTAAGAAGTTCCAGGACTGGAGTGCAATAGTGACCAGCTACTGAAACCCAGAGCCCAGGGGCCTGCCGAGAGGCAAGAAGTCAATGGTATATGATAATGTGAATGTATATAGTCCTTGCAGAGGTCCAAATGATGATATTCATGATGATGATAATAAAGAAGAGATGTTTGCCAAATAAAAAATTAAGAGAAACCATGGAAGTATGTAAAGAATAGGAACTAGGTTTTCAGAGAAATCCAAACTGTGGTCCTCCAGGCAGCAATGTGTGTGTTGATCACTGTTACTTTCCAGAGTTGTGGGAACTTATCCTTTGAGTACTGAGAGGAAGGACTCCATCCGGTCGCCACAGACCAGGTGCTATGCAAACCCCACCTGGCAGGAGCCTTAACGCTGACCGCCCAGCTAGACCTCTCGCCCTCCAGGAAGCCTGTGAGCTGCGCAGGGCTGCCAGCTTCTCAGAGGCTTGCTTTTGTGGGTTTCAGAAGAGCAGGGGCCGTGTGGGAGTCAGCCCCTCATGAGGCACCTGTCACGTGTGCAGTCTGCTCTCTTACAAGTGCTGAACCTGTTGAAGAGGCAGTTTTGCACATGCTATGATGCAGGCCCACCTCCCCTTGGCCTCTGTTCCTATGAGGTTGCAGGTAGGTGGGAGCGGGTGGTGCCCAGGGCAGCCTGGAGTCTGGTGGGGGGGTCCAAGACCCTGACGTCAGGACTACTGCAGCCCCGCAGGTGGGCTTGGCTGGCCTCTGCTCCTCTTCAAGGACAGGCAGGCACACCAGGGGTGGTGGCACATTGGCCAGCTGGTGGCATCAGTCCAGACCCGCCTGCAGGACCAGACCACAGGCTGAGGGTCTGAGCGGGGGTGGCCCCTCCCACCCCAGCTGTTGGGAAGAGGTCGCTGCAAGCCCCCCGGGGAAGGCTCTCTTCCTGGTGTGGCCCCCACACCCGTATCTCATACACTAAGACCTGCCGCTGGCCGGGGCTGCAGAAGCCTCGCGTGAAGGGCCGGCCACAGGCCGACAGATGGAGCCCCTGCTGGCAGCGAGTGGCCGCAGGGTCTGAGGGTGGTGGCCGGGTGGGCAGCACAGTTGAAGGCTGAGGCCCAGAGCGGGAGGGAGGGGGTGTCCCAATGGGCGCCGTGTCAGCAGATCCCAAAGGTGTGGGCCAGGTCACACAAGGCAGGCCTCCTCCGTGCCCTGGGAGCCTGTTTCTGTTAGTCGGTGCGTTCAGGCCCTGCTTGAGGAGGCAAACTCAAAATGAGTAGCCCTGGTGGGAGGGGGACTGGGGGTCCATGTTTTCCCACAGTTTGCATCTACAGCAGCTGCTTTTCTTAACCCAAGAGGACGTCTGGACAGAAGGGGTCCCCCTCCTCTCTCTGCCCCGAGGCCGTCCTGCCCTGCTACCTCTGGGCTCTCTGGTGGTTGGTTCGTGTGTGGAGATCTCTTCCCAGGAGGCCCAGGTTGGACACACTGGTGACCCCAAAGCTCTGTGGGATGCGGCTGCTGGCTGAGCCTCCCTCCCCGCAAGTCAGACCGAAACAGCAGCTTTACCCCCATTCTGAGGCCAAAGCAAGGACAGGAGGGCAGAGAGAGGTGGGCAGCAGCCACAGCTGCCAGCCCACCAGGCCACACCAGGGAGGATGGCAAGGCCAGGGTGGCAGATGCTGGCCCAGGCCCCTGACTCCCGTGTGGAAAGCCCCTGGTGTGAGGCCCTTCAACCTTGCCCACCCCCTGTGCTCTCTGGCCATTCTCCTAGGATGTGTCACTGTTCCCAGGTGGTGTCTGTTGGCAAAGACCAGTGCCCCCCGTTCCCTGTGGCTGGCACAGCCCAGACCCCATCGGAATCAGGAGGCTTCCTGTCCCCATGGCCCACCAGAACCAAAGGAAAGCCTTGGGTGCTACAGGGCAGAGAGGAGAGCTGGAGAAAGCCTCAGGGCCAGGAGGGTACAGGCCATAGGACAGAGGAGCCGGTCTTCTGAGAAGGGGCCAGGAGGGGGGCCTTCCTTCTGGTTTCATCCCAGTGACACTGTGGAGAGAGGTCAGGACTGGCCCTGACTCCCTCCTGTTTGCCAGAGTCCAGGCCTGGGCACCACCCACCTTGCCTGGCCCAGTTCTGTACGCGTGTGTCTGCCCATTGTTTTGGCCATCTCTTCAGGCTATCTGTTGACTATCTGTTGATATTCTAATTATCTATTGATGCTTTTATCAGTTCATCCCTCTGACCAATCTGGTCACCTCTCTGGCCATCCAGTCTCTCACCCATCTGTCCATCCATCTGTCCGTCTGTCCATTACTCTTTGTCACCTGGTCCCCCATTCATCCTTCCACCATCCGCCCGTCTGCACGCCATGCATGTGTCTCCATCTAACCCACACAACCACACCTCAGTCCATCCCCAGCCAGGACCCAGTGTAGCACCAACACCCTCAGTGACCCAAAGCCACCTTGGCCATCCCCTCCCAGTGCCCCTCCCATGGATCCAGGCCTGCTCCAGGAACAGGCCAGGTTCCACTACAGGCATTGTGGGCAGATTGGACCGACGCTGTAGCAACAGCTCTGGCCAGTCTGGGCCCGCCTGGCAAGTGTGGTGGCCTTGGGCCAGGAGAGGTGCTGGAGGCGGCCCATACAGCTGCTCAAGGGCCCTGTGACCCCAGCCGTCCATCAGGGAGGCACATTCCCTGGCAAGACTTGGACACTGCTGGGGGCGGATGGGGGGCGCGGCGCCTGCTGCTTTCCTTGTCACCAGGGGTCACTGCCTGGAGGCGTCCCCAGGAAGGGAGGGAGACAGAGCCCCAAGCTGGCTGGCAGCAGACACCAGGGCTCCCGGAGCCCCTTCTCTGGCTGCTCGTTGTTGGCCCCACCTTTCCCTTTCGCCTGTCTCCCATCTGGGGGTCCCAGAGCTGGGAGTGAGCCCCTCCAAGCTGGAGAGCAGAGAAGGAGCCCCGCACAGGCTGATGAGGCCGCTGTTCCCAGGACCCTGGAGGTCTAGTGCAGTCCCCACCCCATCTCTCGCTGGCCCCTGCGGCTGCATACCTGCCTCCAGGCCCCCACAGCCCACAGATGTCTTCCAGGCCCCGCTCCCCCCACCAGATTTGTCCTGCTGGCCGAGGAGGAGGCGGAGGAGTCGAGGGGCCTGGATGCCCCACATGGAGGAGGGCTGGGGAGCCGGCTGTCTGGAGCAACCCATACAGTCCAAAGTGTTCCAGAAAACTCCGTCTGCCTGGTTCCTGTTCTTTTCATTTCAATTAAGTCGGCCCCTGGGGCGCCTCACCAGAGACCCCTATAGCAATAATGCAACGTTGGGGATTCAATGGGAGCCTGACTTTAAACATCTGAATGCAGGGCTAGGGGCCCAGTCAGGCCAGCCTCCGCGGGTGAGGGACTCCGGCAGTGGGAGCCCGGCCAGGCACATCCACACACAGCCTGGTGGGGAAGGACTGACTGTCCACTTCCTCTTCTTTTTATCTCATGCTATGTTTTAATTCTCCCAAAGGGGTCAGGCTGTCTTCCTCGGTGCTGGGCGGGGTCCTGGCAGCTGCCCTCCCACGCCCCCCATCTCTCTGTTCGAGGCCCCGTGGGTTCTGTGTCATGGAATAAAGCCGCCATTCGCCAACACGGGCTCCGCGTCTCCTTGAATGTCCAGCAACTCCTTCTAGGCCCATTTTACACAGATTTGTGTGGGGGTCTTTTCAGGGCCAGGCAAGAGGGACAAGACCCTGACTCATGAGGATGGATGAACATGTGACGCAGGGTGGGAGTATCAGCAGGATGGGGCAGATGACTTGCCTCCTGAGTTCTGGGCGGGCTTGGGGGCGGGGGGCGCCGAACACCCCTCCCTGCGGCCTTGTGGGCACCACCCACAAGCTCTTGAGGGTGGACGCCAAGGGAAGGGACACCTTGACCCCACAGAGCCGGGATGTCCCTGCTATAGTGTCCCGGCTCACAGGGCAGGTCCTGCCCAGCGTGGGTGTCCCGGGCTAGGGCTTCGGGCTCCGGGGCGGTCCTGGGAGGAGGCTGTTATTAATACTCCAGCCCAGCCTGGAACATGGTGTATTCTGAACGGCGTCACTGGAAAGGCCAGCGTGGGGGCGAGCCTGTCCCCACGCCAGGCGGCTGGCGGGAGCCCCAGCGGGCCTGGTGCGTCAGCAGTGCCGGCACAGAGGGGATGACAGCAATTTTCCATTGCAGAGATCTGAGTTCAGAGGAGCCTGCCGGGCCAGGCCGGAGTCCAGCCGGCCCTTGGCTCGGACACAGCCGCCATGCTGTCGCTCAGCCATGTGGAGGTAGAGGGAGGTGCCCAGGCCAGAGCCCCTCCATGGAGTCTCAGCCCGCAAGTGAGGGGAGCTGACTGCCCTGAGCTGTGAGGGAGACCTGCGGCAGCCGCACGTCTGTCCTTGTCCACCAGCTTCGGGCCGGGGCCACGTCCTCAGCGCTGCCCTTGAGGCGCTCTGGCCAGCCGGGGTGGAAGGACCTGGGGACATGTGCCTGACACAGGACCAACAGAGGCCTGGGCACTGTAGCCACAAGAGGAAGCAATCAGGAGGGCTTCCTGGAAGCAGCAGCACAGTGGCAATAGTGCCCCGGGGGCCTCAGACATGCAAGTGCATAAAACCATGTGCAGCCAAGGGGAGAAGAGCTGTCACAGGCAGGAGGGCTGGGAGCTAGGAGGCCATGCCTGTAGGCTGACAGCCAGCTCAGGCCGGCTCCTTTCCCTCCGGGGCCGGGGTGGTGGAGAGGGGATGATACAGCCTTAGTTCAGCTTCCCCAGAGGTGAGAACAGAGCCACGAGGAGAAAGGCAGCCACCGCGGGCCCCACAGCACATGCCTCGTCCTCCCACCTGTGGCCCCCCAAGGTCCACAGGCTTCAGCTCTCCCGTCCCCCAGCTCTGCATCCCAGGGAAGAGACCCCAACTGGTCCAAGGGGACCTACCAGCTACAGCCTGGAGGGTGCGATATGGGCTGGGTGAGCAAACACTCAGGAGGATGCCATACCAGGGTGAGAAGAGGCCAGAGCAGCTGCTGGGAGGGGAGACCGGAAACCAGGGCACCCAGGGACACAGGCCTGCAGCCGTTCTTGAGGAGAGTGAGGGGAAGAGGCCAGGATTTGACAAGCTGCTGTCAAGCCCCCGGTATCGACCTGATCTGCACAGGCCTGTGGTTTTGTCAAGGGTTCCCACCTAAGAGCTACGGTTGAGGGGGGAGGGTCCGTGGGGGATCCAGGGGGGTCAAGAGGAGGGATGTCTCTCCTCTGGCCCAGTACCCCACTCTGCAAGACCTCTGACCCCGTGGCACCTAACCCCCACCCCCAGACCTTTGTTCAAGCTGTTCCCTCCACCGAGGCCACGCTCGCCTTGGCTCTGCCTGACCCGATCTGGGAAGGCTGGCTCAAACGCCACCTCCTCCGGGAAGCCTGCTCTGACCCCCGTGCCCCACTTTCGCTTCTGCACACTCGGATAACTTGCTCGTGCCTGTGTCATGCTAATGGTGGTCGACCACTGGAGGTATGATACAGCAAGGCGTGTGGACAACAACCTCATAGACAACCCCGTCGTCAACAACTCCTGCATCCTGGAGGGAGAGGCTGAGCTGTGGGGGGATGGACCTCCCAGCCCCACCTCAGCTGCACCCTCTCCATCTCAAGTGCCCCAGAGGGGCCGCCCCGTGAGGAAGAAGGGCCCGGGACAGGGGTCTGGCTTCTGATCCCTCAGGGCCCAGAAGCCAGAGTGGAGGCTTGGCCCCAGCCAGGAGACCGCTGAAGCCTCTAGTGAGAACACCTGGCCTGGGAGGGCAGGCTTAAAACCCAGGAGGGCGCGGGCAGGTGCTGGCGTGGAGTGAGCCTGGAAGCCTGACCTGCCCCATACCCCTGCCGCCATGTGGCCCTTCCTCAGCCGCGCCCTCTTCCCTCCCCCTACTGAGGCCTGGCTCCAGAGGGCTTCCTCAGACCCCGAGGCCCAGGGCTGGGGGGCCTGGAGCCCAGCTGAGAAGACCCATCTGGGCCCGGGGGCTGGCGGGGAGGAGGAGGAGATGGGGGAAGCTGAGGAAGACGATGAGGAAGATACCGGCTTCCTGCTGTCTCTCTTGGAGAGGGAGGGCCTGGCTGAGTGCCCAGTGCCTGACCAGGTAACCACTGAGCAGAACGCCTGGGGGAAGCCAGTGGGATCTTGGGAGCTGGGAGAACCCGGTGCCTGGGGCGGGGGGATAGACCGCTGAAGCTCTGCCTCTAGGGGTCAGAGGGCCACTGTCCCCCGCCTGGAGGAGGGCATAGGTACACCCGCAACACACAAGCTGGAGAGGCCTCTGTGTGTTGGGGTGTATAAAAGGGGCTTTCTGCATGCCCATGTCCTCACGGCTTCCCTCGCCCCTCCGGGGAGCCCCCAGAATAACCTGAGGACAGGCAGGCCCATCCCCTCTGTCCTTGCTCCAGGGAAGCCTAGGGGCCGTCCCACCTCGAGGCTCAGCCTGGGCCATGTGCTGGCAGGAGCTGGAGGCCATCAGACTGAAGCTGTGGGCCATGGAGCAGGCCCAGGGGCCGGAGCCGCCCAGGGTGCAGGACCTGGATGAAGGAGAGGAAGCTGCCGGGGCCCTGCTGGCCAGGCAGCTACTGAGTCCCAAGACAGGTAGGAGCCAGCAGGCCAGGCTGACCGCTGTCCTAGGCCATGGGCCTGAGTCCTCGGTTGCATGGCTCTGAGCACCCCTTTCCTGGTAAATTGGGATGAATGGAAACTCCCAGGGAGAGGCTGGGGTTTCCAGGAGGTCCAGCCTGGTAGTGGGGCCTTCTGGATAAGCCCCAAGAGATGGTCTTCTCCAAGAGCCCCCAAGAGATGCGGGTGCACCTCTTCCCGGAGGAGTGAGGACTGACCCAACCAGGTGGGGTGTCTGCCCTTAGCAGCTGCCGGGAGCCCCCTGCCCAGGACAAGCCCCTGGTCCTGAAGCCCCTTTCTCCACAGACAGCCCCCTGGAGAAGGCAGAGGCTGACCACAGATCCGTCTACGTGGGCAATGTGAGTGAAGGGAGGAGGGCAACTGCAGCCCCCTCTTGGCTGAGAGGATTAAAGGAAGGGCGAAGGGCCGTGTTTCAGGGGCAGACTCCAAAGCCACACAGGCCTGCGAGGGAGAAACAGGAGGAGCGTCTGATGAAGGGGCATCCGATGAGGGGGCATCCCCAAGAGGGAGTGTGGACACACACCACACACATACACACACACACACACACCACACACACACCACACACACACCACACACCACACACACACACCACACACACACACCACACACATACCACACACACACACCACACACACACACACACACCACACACACACACACACACCACACACACACACACACACACCACACACACACACACACCACACACACACCACACACACACCACACACACACCACACACACACACACACACCACACACACACACACACACACCACACACACCACACACACACCACACACACACACCACACACGCACCACACACACACCACACATACACACACACACACCACACACACACACACACCACACACACACCACACACATACACACACACACACACACACACACACACACCACACACACACACACCACACACACCACACACACCACACACACACCACACACACCACACACACCACACACACACCACACACACACCACACACACACCACACACACACCACACACACCACACACACCACACACACCACACACACACACCACACACACACACACCACACACACACACCACACACACACCACACACACACCACACACACACACACACACACACACCACACACACACCACACACCACACACACACACCACACACACACCACACACACACACACCACACACACACACCACACACACCACACACACACCACACACACCACACACACACACACACCACACACACACCACACACACACCACACACACCACACACACACCCTGCCTAGGCCAGTGAACTTGGGGAGTGTTCCTCTGGGTTTCCAGTCCCCTCCAACAGGAGTGGAGGACATGGGCCCAAGCTACTATCCCCCACCTCGGGGCCCAATCAACCCCTCTCTACCAAGAAAACGTGCAGCAGGAGCCCCTGGGAGGGTGAGGCCAGTGCACGAGGGCCCCCACCATGGCCCATACCTGACAGGTGGACTATGGGGGCACGGCCCAGGAGCTGGAGGCCTATTTCAACCACTGCGGGGAGATCCACCGGGTCACCATCCTGTGTGACAAGTTCTCTGGACACCCCAAGGGGTCAGTGTGGGGCCTTGGGGAGGGGACCTCGAGGGAGGGTCCGGTGCCCGGGGAGGACAGCTCTGCCTGGGTAAGCATTGCCCTCACTGTCCCCTGCTCCATCCCAGCTATGCCTACATAGAGTTTGCCACCGAGAGCTCGGCCCAGGCCGCCGTGGAGCTGGACAAGAGCATCTTTCGAGGCCGGGTCATCAAGGTGTGTGTCACTGCAAGGCGAGGGGGTGGGGGTGGGGCGAGTGGCAAGGACACACAGCTGCCCCACCCTGGCCCTTTGCCAGTCTCTGGTGTTTGGGCACATCTGCTGGACTGCAGGGGGAGGCTTCCTTCCTGACCCAGACCTCACCTGCAGGGGGAGATGCTGGCTTGACTGAAGCTGTGGCTGGACTGTTGTGGCCTAAGTGGGGATCTTGGGACGATTGGGACCAGGCTAGGGTCTGATACCTCAGGCAGCCTCATGCCCTGGGGCTGCCAGGGCCTGGTGGGTGCTGGGACCTATGTTCACCTGCTTAAGAGCCTTCGGTAGGGAAACCCAGGAAGGCAGCTTTAGCCTTCCTCTCGGCTAGGGGTCGGGAAGAGGATATGAGAACAGAGATCTTAGGCGGACTGGGCCTTTGTTTCCAGGTGCTGCCCAAAAGGACCAATTTACCAGGGATCAGTTCCACGGACCGCGGAGGCCTCCGAGGACACCCAGGCGCCAGAGTGGGATCCTTCCCCCACAGCGGCCTCCAAGGCGGGGCCCGTTTCAGGCCACGAGGGCGGAGCCGGTGGGCGGGGCCATAGGAGGGCGGTAACCTATTGGGGCGGGGCGGGGCGGGGCGGGGCGGGGCCCGGCGGGTGGGGCGGGGCTCGGTGGGCGGAGCTCTGGAGGCCGCTCACCTTCCGTTCTCCTTCCCGCAGGGGACGCGGAAGAATCTCACCGTGGTTTTCTCCGTATTGAAGTGAGGGCCGGATATTGAAAGTGGGGTTTGCCGCTGGGTCAGGAATCAACAGCGGTGCTCCTAAGAATAACTTCCCCACACCCTTCGTTCCTCTGGAGGACTGCCGGACCCCACCGAGGCTGCCGTGCACGGAGCAGGGCACAGGGTGGGCCTGGCGCGGATGCCAGTGGGGGCTGTGGAGGGCATAGGACGAAGCTGTGGGCAGGTGAGGTCCGGGCACCACGGGGTCAGCGCCGGCTTGACTTACTCAGGGATGTTCCACTAACGCCTTTTATAGAAAAGTAGAAATATATATCTTATTGGTAAAGCCTAAATTATTAAACTTGAATGTTTTTTAAAAGCACATGGCAACAGTGTCCCCTTTATGCGCTTCACTTGGACTTTGTTTCCTCGGGTGCAGAGAAAGCACTTGATGGGGGTCTCAGTCTGAGCCGCACGCTAACAGCCAGCGGGCAGCCCCCTCACACCGTAGGGGCAAGCTGTTGTGCGTCTTCACCCCACGTCTGGTGGCCTCCGGGATGCATGCTCGCCCCATGATGAGGGACAGCAGGAAGGTGCACCTGGCACAGGCCCAGCCCTGGTGAGACCTGAATGCAGAGGTTTCCATGCTGGGCCCCTGCCTGTTCCCCACACCCCGACCCCAGACAGATGCCCCACTCTCTCCCTCAAGGGGCAGTGTGCACTGATTAGGTTCAGCTCAGAGCTGAGAAAGGAAGCTGTGGGTCTGGGCTGCAGACACACTCGGTCACGGCCTTAAGTAACTAAAAAAACCTCTCCGTGGGCTTCTCTAAAGCAACCCTCTTTGCCTTGTAATCTTTCAGTTATCAGCTCCTCAAGTTTCGAACACAGCTGCTCTGGGGCTCCAAGCCCCAAATGTCCCCTTTATAGCACCAGTGAAGACCGCATTCTCTCTGGAGGGCAAGTAGGCCTCTGCTCTCCATCCACCTGTCCATCAGGCCAGGTTCACATTCCCCTGCTGATCTGGGGTCAGCGATGGTTCTTATAGAGGAGTGAATGACAACCCCCCCCCCCCAAATACTTCTGCATCGTAATCTCCAGTGCTTGTAGATGTGATCTTATTTGGAAAAGGGGCCTTTGCAGATGCAACTGAGCATCAGCTGGGTGGCCCTAAACCCAGTGACACAAACTGGATATGAGACACACAGAGAAAGCAATGTGGAGACAGCAGAAGCTGCAGTGATGTGTCCATAAACCAAGGAGCAACGACGATTGCTGGCCATCATCAGAAGCTGGAGAGGCTGAGAAGACTCTCCCTCACAGCCTCCAGGATGAACCAGCCCTGCCGACTCCTCGGTTTCTGACTCTGCCCCCCAGAACCATGTGAGAGAATAGATTCTATTTCTACACACCCACCAGCACACTCACACATACACACCACTGCCACCCCTGGAGAAGGTGGGTGGGAGGGGCTGAGTGGCAGGGCCCTTGCCAGGACCATGTACACTTAGGGGGCTGCCAGAGAGACAGGCTGCCTGCACCACACCCTGGAGCTGAACTTCGTGAAGCGCCAGCTCCTGCTGCTCCACATTTGAGGTCAGTGCCCTCCTTGGCAAGCAGGCTACACAACGTCACTGTGCACGTTACTTTTCTCTTTTTAGAAAACGTGTATTTCTTTGGCCGTGCTGGCTCTCAGTTGCGGCACGTGGGATCTGTTGCAACTTGCAGGATCTTTAGTTATCTCCAACTCTCAGTTGCAGTGTGTGGGATCTAGCTCCCTAACCAGGTAGTGAACCTCAGCCCCTGCAGTGGGAGTGTGGAGCCTTAGCCACTGGGATGACCAGGGAAGTCCCTGCATGTTACTTTTTTGTAAGTACCTGCTGACAGGCCATCTACCCCAAGGAACTGGTCCTTTTTCAGAAGTACCTTCTTAATCTCTTTTGTATGGCCACTTCGAGGAGAATGGACCCAGGAGGCTCTCCTTTCCCTTGGATTTCAGGACTGAGCAGCCCACATGGGCCTCCAGGGCTCCGACCCACACTTCCTTGCTCCTAAGTCACTTCAGTAGTGTCTGGCTCTGTGTGACCCCATAGACGGCAGCCCACCAGGCTCCCTCGTCCCTGGGATTCTCCAGGCAAGAACACTGGAGTAGGTTGCCATTTCCTTCTACAATGCATGAAAGTGAAAAGTGAAAGTGAAGTCGCTCAGTTGTGTCCGACTCTTAGCGACCCCATGGACTGCAGCCTACCAGGCTCCTCTGTTCATGGGGTTTTCCAGGGGAGAGTATTGGAGTGGGGTGCCATTACCTTCTCCTTCCTTATCTGTGCCCAGAAGAAGCCAAGACACACAGCATCCTCTTGGTCCATCTGGTCTGGCACAGAAGGGAGAAGGAATACTGATGGGGAGGGAAGACCAACTTCAACAGAAATCACTGGTGCAACAGCCAAGAGCTGAGTAGGGGCTGCATCTGACAGGGCTCAGCCCTGGAGGGAGGATGGGCCTGGGGCGGGGACAAACAGGCAGGTGGGCTTCGTTGAGGCCAGCCTCATGGTACAGAGAAAAAAAGTTAAGGTGAAAGTGCTATCTGAGAGTTCTGTTGGCAAAGGCAAGCAGATTACTTCTAACTCTTATTTTCTCAGGCTGAAAATGGAAATGCATGTGAAAACCCTTAAACGTAAAGCAATTTATGGGTTGGTCTAGCTCCACCCAAAGAAAAACCCGAATAGCGGTAGCTTCAACAAGATAGGGGTTTTATTTTTTAATTAAAAAAAAAATGCTGAACATCCAGGACTGGTACGTCAGCAAAGACCCAGACATTGCCTAGTTTTCTGCTCCCCATCCTTAGAGGATGAATCTTGTCTGCATGCTCTCAAGATAGTTTTTTAAGCTTCAGCTATCACATCCAAGTTCCAGGACAGAAGAAGGGAAAAAGTGAAGGTACTGCCAGCTAAATCCCTCTTTTAAGTATCTTTCCTGCAAGTACCTTCCAACACCATCCACTTACACACAATGACCTACCCATGTGAGGACAGGAAGTATATTTTGTCTGACCAATTGTCCCCAATAACACTGGGGACCTATTAGTAAAGAAACAAGACAGAATGGATGTCGGCTTAGCAAACTGCAATCCCGCTTCGGTCATTTCCTCAGGCAGGAGATTACTAGTAACAGCTCAACCAGAGATCTGAGGATGGACTGGGAGAAAGCCCACGTGAAGATGGCTACATCAGCCCCATACCTGTAGATCACACTTCTCAGCCCTCATCTAGATCCTATGATTCCGTGTGTGTGTGTGTGTGTGTGTGTGTAGGATGGTGGTGGGGAACCTGGGACTTGTGTCTTTCACACACACTCTGAGCTTACTTTTTTAATTTCTGTAATTATAAAAAAAAATCTCATCTGTGCTAGTAAACCCAAAGAAAAGCGGAGCAGAATGCATCCTAGATCTAGCCCTGGGCTGTCAACACTCACAGATCATAGCTTCCCCACTCCCAGTGAGTCTAAACCACCTTTCTCCTGGCCAAAGACCCCCTCCAGAGTGACTGAGGGGGCAGAAGGGGACTCTCAGAGTTTGCTCATTTGATGCCCACCAGCAGTTGATGAGACGCTAGCTACATGGTCTCTGGAAGGCAGCCTTCCAGGATGGAGCAAAACCAGAAAGGGGAAGCCCCACCCCCAGGGGAAGGTGTGTAGGCCATCCCACATGCCCCTCTAATTGGGCTCTGGGCACAGGAGGCTGACCCCTCCAGACAAGCCCACCTTCTCAGTCACTGGGGGGTGCAGCCAGGGCATTGATGCAGCAGGGTGGCCGGTCTACAGGTCTTCTGCCCCTCCCTTCACAGCCTCTTCAGGGCTCCAAGCTCCAGCAGCTCTTGCCACCAGGCTTTCCCTGCCCCTTCGTGCCTGGTGGGAACAAGAGTTCCTGTTCCATCTGGTCCCTGATCAGCTCTGTCCCCTGTAAAGTCCCACGTAAACTCTTTTTTTGGGGTGTAGTACATAGACTGCAGGATCTTAGTTCCCCCACCAGGGATCAAGCCTGGGCTCCCTGCAGTGGAAGCTCAAAGTCCTAATCACTGGACAGCTAGGGGAGTCCCTAAACTCTTTAATTCAAGCCTCCGCTGTCTCAGAAGGAAAAACCCAAAGCTGATCTCACAAGGCCTTTAGTCAACATGCCCCGAACATGAGGCCCTGCCCCCAGCGACCCCCCAGGAGAGGCAAGTGAGATGAACAGACATCTGGACAATGTGGTTATGTACAGAACCCTTCCTTCCAGCCAGGGACTGCAGAGCTCTGCTCAGCAGACCTGGATCATCATGGAGGTCACCATGCCATCGAAGGCCCTGCAGAGAGAAATGGACCAGTCAAAAAAGGAGACCTACACCCACCTTTCATCCCCGGCTGGCAGAGACGTCTGTCTCCCAGGTCCAGGTAAGTGAAGCTGGCTGAGGCCCGCGTGTGCATCCTCCCATACTAGGTGGTGAGAATCTGAGTCTCCTGCTTCACTCCTGTGCGACTTTCTACAGAGCTGCCCTGGCTGGGTCTCCAGTCAGGGGTGGGACCCCGGATGACCCAAGACACAGTGTCACCACTGAGAGGAGGTGCCACAGGAAAGGTATGGCTGGAGTCACTTGTTGGGAATGCAAGGAATTCCCAGAAGCAGTTCTTGAGCACATACGCAAGAATGCTTCTTTGGGAAACATCTTTTTTGACATTCCAGTGTTTTGTCTGCGTTTAACTGAAGGCTATTTGGAAGATATCTGTAATCTAATTTTCTAATCATCCAAGTCCAATCTCAAACACAAAATCAGCACTGGCAAGAGAACGTTTTCTGCCGGAAGGCTCCTGTCCATATGCCTGGGCCCTCACTGGGATCTGGGGAGGCGCCCCAGTACCTGCTGGGCGCACCTGGAAGACCAGATGGACAAGCTCTGCCCCCGCCCTGCTCCCCAACTCCCCTTCTGTTTCACAAGTTGGAGATCCTCGTAAGCATTTGTTTGGAAAAACAGGGTTCTGCCATTTCAGAACAGCTGCCTTAGAGGCACAGTGCCTTTTGCTTAAAAGACCTTCCCTCTCTCCGTCCCTCTCAGAATTGCTGTCTCTCAGCAGGGCAGGGGTTACCAGAGAGGGTGCCACGCCCACCTGGACTGAATGCGGTCCCCCGGGTTATAGAAGGGGTTGCACATCACGTCTGTGTAGGAGTTGTGCAGCTTCCGGAACATCTGAAACAAGCAGCAGCAACATGTTTACTTCACATGGACGCACAGCTGCTGCCATGCTGGGGGCTTCTCAGCATTTCTAAAGAAACAGGGAAAATCAAGTCACTGGTCCCCACACTCACACTGCGGATCTCGTTGTCTCTGAGCGCCGTGTTGGAGGAATCCACCACCATGACAAACTTCACCTTGGAATTGGTCACGTAGCCATATCTGCACAGCTGGTTAGGGAATTCGCTCTTAACACAGGGACTCATCACTGCAGAGTCTGTGAGCGTAGGGCCACCTGCACATGTCCCCCAGCTCCTCAGGAGGTGCATGACAACCTGCATCACAGCACCAGCCCTGGGCTGGGCCTGTCTTGCAGTGCCAGGAGGACACAGGGCCACGCCAGGTGTGACCAGACACTTCCTTATACAGCTTCTGGTGTTTGCTGGAGAAGCAGAGGGCAGGCAACTAAGGCCTGTCACAACTCAAGTCCTGGGGCGACCTGCCCAAACCCTGGAGCACCTCGCCCTCTCTCTGCATCAGTTCCCGGCCCCAGAAAGTTAACTGCAAAACCAGAGGTTGCACAAACGAGGTGCAGTCAGCCTAAGGTACCCACATCTCAAAAGGCCACTTTGTCTTGTGGACCAGTGGCTCCCAGGCAGTGACACTTGGCAAGCTCATTACTATTAAGTACTTGTTGGAATGTCTTTGAACTCCATGCGTTTTGGAGTAATTTGTCCTGAGAACTGGTCAAGATCTTACAGTGACAGGTGGGGCTGAGCCTGAAAAAGAGATTAGTGAACAATGACCCCTGGCTCAGGATGACCCCTTTTCAGGAGCCTGAAAAGGAGGTTAGTGAACGATGACCCCTGGCCACCCCTGGTGGCCCCGCTGGGACGGTATGGGAAAGCGTCCTTGCAGGCATGATGCTAGAGTTCCCAGTCCCTCCACAAACTCCAGGGACAAGTGAGGACTGTCACAATTCTCCAGGCAACTCAAGCCTGGCTGTTCCCATATCATCCTCCTAACTGAAGAAAAAAGGGTATGAGGTCCTAATTGGTCTCAAGCTGCTCCAATTCCCCACTGGTCAAAAGCCCACATCTTTTTTCCTTTCCAAGTGAGGTTATAAGATGCTTTTCAAGGGGACCTGATGCTACAGTGCACCCTGAGACTGCAGGAAATCCTCAGACTTGAAGTCGCTGACAGACACAAGGATACACCTTGTAGTCTTCTGTAGGATAGAGCAGGCCCAGGTAGAGCTCCCTCTGGTCGACCAGGGCCTTCCCCATGGCAGAGATCTTCTCATCCACCACATCCAGGGATGTGTGCACCATGTAGTGGAACTTGAGCTCATTCTCCGTGGGGACACTGCGGATGTAAAGAGGATAATTCTGCAAGAAAAGGGTGATGGTGGCTCAAGTGACAAGGATCCACCCTGGGTGCGCTGGCCCAGAAAACAAGGCCCCACCCTAGCCGGTGCCTTTCTCCTGACTCCATGATCCCATGATGCTGGCTGTTTCCCAACATGCCAACTCCTGTAATTGTCACCTGGGCAGAGGCACTGGCAGACTCATTCTAGACCCTTCAAGAGTCAGCTCAGACCTCCATCTCTGCAGAGCCATTTTGGAGTAACCTAACCCTGGAGTTTAAACAGCATCTTTCCAGGCTGCCACAAGCCTGGTGCTGCACAAATACAGTGTACACAACACTGCCCCTACCCTGACTGACAGGGATGACATCGGGTGAAGGAGACAGTCCACAAACCCACCAACAAATAATGCAGCAGGTGCTAACATAGAACCCAGCATAACAAGAGCTTCACAGGAGAATTGCCTCAGAAGCCTTGTCTTAACAAAAGGTTGTGAGGTTACCAAGGTTCCCTGCAGTTGGGGCGGGTGGATGGCCACACAGCTCAATCGTAGGATTTAAAAAGAGCTTCCTAGAGAAAGTGAAATCTGTGGTGGCCAGTGGAGGGAACGGGAGTGGAGGAGAGGAAGGGAGGGGTCCCAAGTGCAAAGGCCCAGTGAGAGAGCACAGCCTGCCAGGGGAGCTGCAAGTAATTCGTCGGTTGGAGTGGAGGATGTCACTGGTATAGGAGGAAGGTTATTCAGACGTGATCCTAATGAGAAACCACTGTTGAGATTTTAGGCAGGGGTGTGTCACGGTATATTTGTGGCTGCCGAGCGGAGAAAAGCGAGTCAGTCGTCTGAGGTGGAGGGTGAGCGATGGCCCGGCCGGTGGAAGCGCGCGGCGGAGCACGACGGACCGAAGTGGACGACTAGACTCCGGAGCAGGAAACCACAGAGCCCGCCGACGATGGCTGGGCGGAGCGGGGACCGGGACGGAAGAGGAGGACCCGGTCTGTGACGCTCCGGCAGCGGCCGGTGTAGGTCTGCGCGGCGCCTACCCCAGGCCCGCCCGGCCACCTAGGCTCGGCAAAGTTCCGGAGCCCACCCTCTGGAGTCCCCGAGGCAGGGAAAGAGGGAAGACGGAGAAAGAGGGTGACGCTGGAGCGGGCCTTGCAGCCCGCGTACGCACCTCCTTGGCGATCACCGCTACGCACACCGCCATCTTGGGAGTCTGACCAGCCGCGTCACATGACGACGACGCCGGTCACGAGGCCAGCCAGGCCCCGCCCCGCTCTCGATTATTTCTGCCGGCCGTGACCCCGCCTTTCCTGTCACTCAGCCGACCTTGCCCCGCCTCTTCTGGTATTCAGGGGCCTGACCCCTCCCTACCCCCCAACTCTAGTGTAAGAGCCTTGACCCCGCCCCTCCTGTCACTCAGACATCGTGGCCTCGCCCCACCGCCAGGCCGGAAGGAAGCTCGCTTCGCCGGTCAGGTTCCTGCAGCTTCCCGGTTCAGTGGCACTTGGCCTGTTTGCCATGGCGGCGGTTGCTGTGGCGACCAGGTGGTGGCTGCTTCTGATGCTAAGCACCGCGGAGCTGGGGGTCGCGCCCGCCACTCAGCCCCCCAACATCCTGCTCTTGCTTATGGACGACGTGAGTGTCCGCGCGAGCCGGACTCCAGGGAGGGCTGCTGCGCTCGGCGCGGGGTCGGGGGCAGGGGAAGGGCGGCCCGCGGTGTGCGGGTCATGCCTGGTTCTGCCGTCCGCAGCCTGGCTCTTGAGTGAAGCTGAAGTGAGGTGGTCTTTTGCGGGCCGGACCAGGAGAAGACCTTTGTGCCCCGCGCCTCCACTGCTCCATTCCTGCCCCACACCGCGCAGGAAGGTCTGAGCGGTAGCCCAGACCAACTGTGATGCTGACCACGTGAGGACCAGGTCTCCAGGACCTCTGCTCACCTGTTGCCCTCCAATTCTCCGGGCGTTGGTGGCAGAAAAAGAGTGCAGAGCTGACTGAGACTCCGGCCTGCCTGTCCTGAAAGTCCCTGCTGCTGTCTTCGCCCTACTGGACCAGAGTTGCTTGGTCTGGCTGCTCTGGCTCTGCTGGAATTTCTGGCCAAAGGTCAGGTCTTTGTGGGGCGGTAAAGAACTGGACCAGAGGAATGTCCCCTGTTGAGCGTGTGTGTGGCCCCAGGGCACCTTGGTAACTCTGGTGAGCCCATCCTGGGGATAAACCGAGCTGTTCCCAGCTTCTTTATGACTTGGTTCCCGTCCTCCTTCCCAAGAAAGCCAGGAATGTATTTTGGGTGAGTGAAATGGAGGTTCCCACACACATTCAGTGTCAGAAGAGTTGCGAGTAAAAATATCTCAAAGTTCCCCCAAAAGGCCAGCAGAGACACTCCCAGTAGTCTTTGGACTGAGGCCACGAGCCTCACATTGCTGCTGGATGCTCCTGGCTTGTCGGAATTGCAAGGTTCTGTGTGTGTAAAACACTCAGATTTCAAACATCTACTACAAGAAAAAAACATAAAATATATCTCATGCAACATTTTTTATTATCGAAGTAATTCTTTGGAGTGGGTAGCTTATCCCTTCTCCTGTGGATCTTCCCACCCAGGAATCAAACCAGGATATCCTGCATTGCAGGCGGATCCTTTACCAGCTGAGCTACCAAGGAATCCCTAATTCTTTATTGCAAAAAGCCAACAACGTTCAGATAAGCTAGAAAAGATCGCAGAGCCACCAATATGTAGTGGCTCCTCTCAGAGGTGAGGTAGAATGTGTTTCAGTTTAGTCACAGCTGTTCAGACACCTTGGCTCCCAAAGGGGCCCCAAAGCTCCTGTCTTTGGGAGCCCGTCTGATGGCTGGCTAGGAAAACTTTGCTTCATAACCAATACGTGGGTCTTGGAAATGCTTGCTGTGTCATGGTCAGCCTTCTCAGAGCTGAGGTTCCCAGGCAGGAAGGCTGGTTAAGTACTTAAATCATCAAGGCTGAACCACGCTGAGCCCTTAGTCTCTCCCATTTCTGCCTCTCCTCTCCCCAAGGTGACAGTTCATTAGTGAAGACTGACGCTGCAGGCTTGTTGAGATGGTCGTTTCCTGGATTTATGGAGCTAAAAAAAAAAAACCTGGAAACTTCCCTGGTGGTCCAGTGGCTAAGATTCTGCACTCCCAATGCAGGGGGCCTGGGGTTCAATCTCTGGTCAGAGAACTAGATCCCACATGCCGCAACTAAGAGTTCACATGCCACAACGAAGATTGAAGATCCTGCGTGCTGCAACTAAGACGTGGCACAGCCAAATCAATAGCTTGTTTTTTTTTAAAGAGTTCGAATTCTGCACCAAAGATGGAAGATCCCATGTACAGCAACTAAGGCCCTGCTCAGCTGAAGCAACAAAACAAAACCTGAGCGCACACCAAGTGTTTCTCTTTGCTTGTTACTGGGGCTGCTGGGTGACAGGCCTAGCGGGTGGCTTCCCGGTCTCTCTTGCATTCCTTGAGCGGTGGAGGGGGACCGATGCTGGGCACATCTTACTCAAGGGGGCTAACCGGGAGACTGTCCATCTGGGTGCCCAGGATGGGCCCCAGGAACCGGGAACAGCAGGCCAAAAGACCCTGGTGCCCCCACCTGTCCTGTGTCATCTCCTCCTGTGACTTTGGCAGCTGAAGCCTGGAGAAGTTGGAGAGACCTCTGTCCTGGTCAGCGAATGTTAGAAAACAGACTCAGAGCAACTTGAGCATTAGTGGGGAGCACAGCTCTCCAGACCAGACAGGCTTCAGCCCCTCGCAGTGCTGTGTCCTCACCCGGCCTCACCCCTACAGTCACCAGGCCTGGGAGCGCCCCCCAGCAGGTCCTCAGACCCGGCGCAAGCCCAGTAGGCATCAGCTCTTGGAAGCTCTTAGAAGATGCTGAGTAGCTTTTTCCAGTGGTGCTGGCTCACCTCTGTTCTCTGGCTGGTGGGCGGGGTGGAGCGCAAGGGCACAGAGCACCCTCTTGCCCACCTGGACCCTAGTGCCATGTGTGTCTCTGTTCTTTACTTGTGAAACAGGACTAAGGAGGCCCCTGTGACTCCTGGGAGGTGAGAGGCTGGGCTGTACAAACACCGGCTCTGCATCCCCACAGTGTCCTGAATCTCCAGGGCCTCCTCCCACATGTGTCGACGAGGACACACACATGCGCACGCGCATGATCATTCCTCATAGCCACGTGTGGCCCCTGTACTGCCTAGAAGCCCAGAACATCCCACTAAGGATAGCAAGGCGGAGGGTAGGAGGGGAACCACAGGGCCGGGGTCTGGTTGCCTTCTGCACAGGTGCAGGCAGGCTGATAGATCTGTGTTCAAGATACGGTTCCGTTCACAGGTTCTGAGTGAAAAGAAACTTGATGGGGGGGCCTCTGTTCACCCCGGTACTGGGTGGACAGACTGTGTTCTGTCCACTGTTGATCAGTGATGGACTTGGGCGTTTTCTTAGGGCTATCGGGAGTCCTGCTATGGTGGACATCTGCCCCGTGTCTGGGTGCCGGCCGGCTTGGTTCTCCGGGTGGCAAGCTCAGGAGGGACCACGGGTCTTGGGGCCTCACTGGGTTGGCTTTGTGGGCCCTCACCGCTATTTTCAAATCTGAGTTTGCCCTGTGGAGTAGGACGGCCTCCTTGTCTGTGTGGAGGGCAGAGGAGTCTTGGTGCTGGTGCCCCATGAGCACGTGGGCTGGCATCTGCACCGGGGAAGCGGCAGACTGTGTCCTGGCCACACTTGGGGCACCAGGAGCAGCTCCGGCTGTGTTCTCACCCGACCTCCACATGCTCCTTCTTGCAGATGGGGTGGGGCGACCTGGGGGTATATGGAGAGCCTTCCAGAGAGACCCCGAATTTGGACCGGATGGCCGCGGAGGGGATGCTCTTCCCGAACTTCTACACTGCCAACCCCTTGTGCTCCCCGTGTAAGTCAGGGCCGGCTCAGGCCACCAGGGCATGGGGGCAGTGGGCACGCATGGAGCAGGGGGACAGCAGTGAGGTGAGGCAGGGTGGGGGGACCTGCAGGCCGGGAGGTGGGATACAGGGGGTGGGGGTGTGGAGGGGCAGCCTCAACTCAGGCGTCCATCGAACCTTGGTGCTGGGGAGCCCCCAGGATCCACCCCCTGGGGGACATGGGGCCACCAGAGCTGTCAGAGGTCACCAAGGGCTTGGAGCCTGTGGGGACCTTGGCAGCAGCTGTTCATTCATGGAGCTGAGTTCAGCGGCTCGTTCAAGGGAGGCGCTGGGCTGGGGAAGTGGTTGTCTGCCAGAGGTGTGGGGGCCCTACAGGTGAGGAGAATCTCTGATCTCAGGATGAGAAGTAATCCTGGTGGGGCTGGCCACGACCCACAGGGTGTCCCAGGAGCTGGAGAGCATGAGGCGGGAGGCTGTGCACCCACCCGGCTCTCCAGGGGCTTCCGGGACTCAGGCACTGCAGGGCCAGCCTCAGGCTGGACGTGTGACACATGTTTCTGTTGTGTCCCTTCTGCATAGCCAGGGCAGCTCTGCTCACTGGACGTCTGCCCATCCGCAGTGGCTTCTATACCACCAACGGGCACGCCAGGAACGGTAGGCTCCAGGGCGGGCTCCCTGACCTGGTGGGGTTTCCCGTGGTCCTTGGAGGAGGGTGTGTTCCAGAGACCCCAGGGGTGGGCCCTCTCCTGAGGTCCAGACCCCCCTTCAGGGGCATGTTTGCCTGTCCCACCCTGGTAACAGCGCTGACAGTGACATATAGCTGGAAGACTGGAAAAGTGCCCGGGCAGTGCCACCCCCACCAGGGCTCTGCCCCTCGATCCTCATGGTGCATGGCCTCCTTTGTGCGCAGCTCACAGGCTGTGTTGCTCTGCAGCCTACACTCCACAGGAGATAGTGGGGGGCATCCTGGACTCGGAGCTCCTGCTGCCGGCACTGCTGAAGGGAGCCGGCTACGCCAGCAAGATCGTGGGCAAGTGGTGAGTCCCACACCCTGCCAGCCAGCTCCATGACGAGGCTGGTGTGTTGGCTGCACAGCATCACCAAAGCAGCCCCGTTGTTGCACACACATGCCAGCACGGAGGACACGTCAGGAGGCTCCGTCTCGTGGTGAAACCAGGAAGCAGGCAGGGCTGGAGGGTTGTGTGGTTGGGTGATCAGGGTGATGATTAGGTGACTGTGAGATGTCTCCTCTCCTGCTCCCCGGGGATGCCCCCATGCATGGCCCTGGAGGTTGATGCAGAGGTCAGATGTCCTCTCTTCCCTCTCCTGATTGTTGGACCTCTCAGAGACCAGGCTTGCCTTCCTACAGGAAGCCTCCCTTGCTTTTCCAGACCTGACTGTGTCTCTTTCGCTGCTGCTGGGCTTCAGATCCTCTCCCCTTCAGCCCCCTGGCATGCACCTTCTCAAGCACCTCATCTGCACCTTTTGGGGCCCCTGCTCCACCCAGTTGATATGGCGGCTAAGGGGGTGGTCTGCAGAAGCCAGGAGAGGAGACTCAGCAAGTCGGGGAGTCTGGAGGCTGCAGGAGCACTTCCTCATTCCTGAGACCAGGCGGAAGCCATCCTGCTGAGTTGACAGGCTGGGAGAGGGCAGTGGCTGCAGCCCGAAGCCAAAGAGGGCATGAGCGTTGTAGAAGCCTGCATGGCTCCAGCAGAGACGGGAAGGCCTGGGGAGACAGTGGCTGGGCCGCACCAGGGCTGTACCCACAGGGGTGAGTGCCTGTGATGACTGGTGCTCCTTACCCAGCCTGGCAGCTCCACCCTGGTCCAGCAGACTTCTGTTCATGGTCAGTGACTCAGGGCTGCCCCAGTTGGAGGGGGAACCTGTCCCCACGAGCTCCGGAGGCAGGTGTACCCTGGAGCAGGAAAGGGCATGGCAGAGCCTGGAGAAGCAGCCGGCGTGGACTCGGGGAGGTGGACAGGCTGGGGTCAGGACAGCCCTGGCCAGGATGAAGATGGGCTCTGAGACCTGCAGACAGCGCTGACCCCACAGCTGCTCTGGGACTGGCTCTTTGAATCAACAGCTTCACACAAGCTGGACCTTCATGGGTGTTTCTGTTCCATGAAGGCCGTTTGGGCTGAAGGACTCAGGCCCAGCCCTGCCGTGTAGCTGTGGCCCAAAGAGGAACCACCTCTAAAGAGAGCTCAGGGCAGAGCTGGTGCAGGTATCCCCCACCCTACCCCGCACAAGGGCTGCAGAGGCCGACAGCTGTCCCTCAGAGGCAGAGCGGGTCAGGACCCACAGTGGGGGACCGAGAGGTTTGCCTATGGGCACCCAGACTCTGCTGCTGGCCAGCTCAGCTCTGGCCCTGTCCTGCCCTGGTGCTCCGGCCACATCCATCCTGGCCTAGTGACCAAGCAGCATGGCGAGCTCACGGTCACCTGCGGTCGGCCTGTGCCAGCAACCCTGCAGACGTGATTCTAGGAGACCTGTCCACTTCCCAGGGTGAGGGCACCTTGCCCGGACACTGCTTTCCTAAGCCATGCCTTCTCAAGAGTGTCTCTGGCAGAAGGACCCGACGTGGGAAGGGGCCCCTGGGTGGGAGCAGGGGGTGGGTCTGAGCACGGCCTCAGGAAACAGCTGGGCCATCACCCTGCAGGCATCTCGCCATGTTCTCTTGTTGTCCCCACTGGCTCCTGCCCAGGCATTGAGCACAATCACCAGGACCTGGTCCAGGCAACCCCAGGGTGTGCTCCCTCTGCTGTTCCTGGGTGGCCACGGGGGGAGGGGCTGTGGCCTCCGGGCGCCAGACTCAGTGCGCCCTGGGCTGGCAGGACCTCGTCTCCTGAGCCTTTCTCCAAAGGTGAGGGTGGTTGCTCTGCGGAGCTCCCTGAAGTGCCCTGGGTTCCTATCTCCAGGCACCTGGGCCACCGACCTCAGTTCCACCCCCTGAAGCACGGATTTGACGAGTGGTTTGGATCCCCCAACTGTCACTTTGGACCTTACGACAACAAGGCGAGGCCCAACATTCCCGTGTACCGGGATCAGGAGATGGTTGGCAGGTATCGAGTCCTGGGCTCCACTCCACCAGCTCCTCCACACGCCCAGACTTGTCCTGTGAGCCATGACTGATAAGCGCCCCACCTCAGGGGGCTCCTAATAGTCTCAGGAAATACGCTAAGAGCCCCAGACGCTTTACTCGGCTTCGAGGGTTCAGGCCCGACCCCTGAAGCGGCCAGAGGGCTGTGTTCCAAATGGTCAGCCTCATTCCAAGCCACTGTCCGGGGCCCATCAGCTGCAGGATCACCTGTTCTGACCGTCGGGCGGCTGCAGGGCGGGGTTTGGGTTAACTTCCCTTTCTTTGTTCCTTTTTATTATTTGTATTTTGCTGGAGCTCATTACACGTCAGTGCACCACAGAGCTGGGCAGCTCACCCAGCACCGCCCCCCTGCACCCCAGAGAGAGGCCCTGCACCCTCCACAGCCCTGGGGACCCACCCCTTCCTCTCCCACTCCTGTCTGTCTGCTGGGCAGGGGGCGCAGCCTCAGCCCCACCCCCATCTGGTCCCCCAGGACCTGGGAACTTCCAGGCTCTGACTTCCTCCAGGAGATCAGGGAGGGGGCTTCCCTGCACTGAAGGCTGATCTTTGTCTGGGTCTGTACCGTTTTCAGATTTTATGAAGAGTTTCCAATTAACCTGAAGACCGGAGAAGCCAACCTCACCCAGATCTATCTGCAGGTGATGGCTGCCAGTGCTGCGCAGGCTGTGGGCCCAGGAGGGGGTGGTCTTGGGTGGGACGACAGGGCTGGATGGGCCCTGGGCTGGGGAGCGGGGTGGTCTCGGGCAGGGATGATGGGGCTGGATGGGCCCTGGGCTGGGGAATGGGGGGGTCTTGGGTGGGATGATGGGGCTGGGTGGGCTCCAGGCTGGGGAGCGGGGTGGTCTCGGGCAGGGATGATGGGGCTGGGTGGGCCCCAGGCTGGGGAGCGGGGTGGTCTCTGGCAGGGATGATGGTGCTGGATGGGCCCTGGGCTGGGGAGCGGGGTGATTTCTGGCAGGGATGATGGGGCTGGATGGGCCCTGGGCTGGGGAGCAGGGTGGTCTTGGATGGGGATGACCGTCGTCCTTCTCCTTAGGAGGCGCTGGAGTTCATTCAGAGGCAGCAGGCAGCCCACCGCCCCTTCTTTCTCTACTGGGCTGTTGACGCTACACACGCACCCGTTTACGCCTCCAAGCCTTTCCTAGGCACCAGCCAGCGAGGGCGGTGAGCCCTTGGCCTCAGAGACCTGGACCCCCAGGGTGGGAGCAGCAGTGGGGGGGGTGTCAGCTGTTTCTGATCACCTGCAGGGCAGAGTCACTGTCACAAGTGACCATCAGCTGTGGATGGTGAAGCATCTGTGCCTCTTCCAGGGGGTGGACGGAGGGCTCGGCACTACCCCAATTCCACCTGAGACTGACCCGCGTGCCCCTTCCCCTCCATCCCTGAGGTTAGGCTCCGACCACCCTTGGGTCCTGACGCCGCTGGCCCCCACTGACCGCCCTGTCCTTCCCACAGGTACGGGGATGCCATCCGTGAGCTGGACGACAGCATCGGGAGGATCCTACGTCTCCTCCGGGACCTGGGCATCGCAGAGAACACCTTTGTTTTCTTCACGTCTGACAATGGTGCCGCTCTCATTTCTGCGCCCAGACAAGGCAGGTGCCCCAGCAGACAGGGTCCACTTAGGGCCCCTCAGCTCCTGGCCCACTGCAGGCCTGCTCGGACCCCTGGCCTCCAGGCCACTCAGGTCTGAGGCTTTTCCACGTCATGGAGGGAGGTTGTTACACCTGGCTTTTCATGGTCCCATAAGGGTTTGTGTGAAACCTGTGGCAACGTGTCTCTCTATCTTTAAAAAAAAAAAAAACAACACTGGGGGCCCAGGAGGGCCTGAGTCATTCAGCTCTGTAAGGAAGGCCCCAGACTGCAGGAAAGCCTCCGGGCCTGGGCCTGCATGGGGAGGCCCTGGGAGACCCTGCAGCTGTGAGTCCTGGGCAGAGAGGGGCCCAGGGATGTTCAGGGATTGCACCAGAGCGCCTGGCCGAGAAGGAGCTGCAGGGGGAGGGCAATATGGTGATGACCCACGTATGCACCTGCAGCTGGAGAAACACGAGGAACAGCCCTTGTCAGCCACTGGCCAGTGACCGTTGCTGGCCCTGTGCCAACCAGCAAGGTGGGCTTTGGGCTGCAGGGAAGGGATGAGCCACGGGGTTGCTGTTGGAGAACGTTGCACTGCTGCGTTCATCTCCCGTCCCCCGGGTCCCCAGGGGGCAGGAACCTCCCTCTGTCATGGGCATGTTAGCCAGGGCCGGGCTGACTGCCCTCTGCCCAGAGATTCAAGGACTGCCTGCTCAGAGTGGGGCATGTCTGAAACACGGGGTCTGCACCCCTAGGGCCCAGCACACAGGAGCTGCTTGTGCACACTAGCATTTAAGGATCCAGCACCTGCCAGGCTTGGGGTTCTAACTGTCTCACATTTCACGTCTCACCAACGGTCTACATGCTCTGTGCGTCCGTGGTTGCTGTCCACAGGTTGTTTACAACCACAGCTCTAGGTCACATCCCTCTCCAGGCATTCCGACCTTGAACTTGAGGCCTGAACCCCAGGGTTGGTCCTTTGTCTCCAAGGTGGCCTTGGTGCTTCAGCACCTCTGAAGGGCCTGGCAGGGAGCCAGGCGGACAGTCATGTCCCAAGGTCGAGTGCCCGGCAGGGTGTGTGTAGCCCTGGGGACTCAGGCACTCAGTCTCCCCAGGTGGCAGCAACGGGCCCTTTCTGTGCGGAAAGCAGACCACATTTGAAGGTGGGATGCGGGAGCCTGCAATTGCCTGGTGGCCCGGACACATCCCTGCTGGCCAGGTGAGTCAGAGCGGGCCTCGTGCCAGGCCTGTGGTCATCCTGGGGCAAGAAGGCTCTGTCCCCTCCAGGCCTTCTCCCTGTGCTCACCAGGACACACGTATGTGTCATCAGTCAGGGACTGCCTCTGTTTTCCATGTGTGGACATGCTGCAGGATGTAACTGCATGTGTGTGTGTGTATGCGTGCGCGTGTACATGTGCATTTCATTGTGCGCATCCAGGCAGCACAGCACCACGTGCTTTGCAGGTGAGCCACCAGCTGGGCAGCATCATGGACCTCTTCACCACCAGCCTGTCCCTTGCAGGCCTGGAGCCACCCAGGGACAGGGCCATCGATGGCCTGGACCTCCTCCCCGCCATGCTGCAGGGCCGCCTGACAGATAGGTAGGTGTCCTTGCCCAGAGGGAGGTGAGATCCAGGAGACTTGGGCGTGAGACGCATGGTGGGGCCGAGAGGCCTTGTTCCTTCCCGTGGTGTCCCTCACCACCCTCTGCTCATGTCCAGCTCCTCCCGGGCGCTGTCCAATCATTTTCTCCAGCTCAAGACCAGCTACTGTTGTGCTCAAACAAAATCAGTTCTCCTGATTGCTGTGAACAAATGCAATTTCTAAAGTGTGAAAAGCATAGCTGGAGCAGGTTTACAGCCGGGAGCGGACAGCTTGGTCCTTTTTTTCTGTCTTAAAACCTGCCACGAGAGATTGTTACCGCAGGGTCAGGGGTTGGGGGATGCTGGCCGCCATGGTCCTCCCTGCCAGGCCACCTGCCAAGCCCAGGCACCACCCCCTTAGTCCGCTGCCAGCCTCCCCAGAACCAAGGATCATGGGCCTGCCGAGGGACCTCACCCAAAGCCCAGGGACCATTTCTCCTGACCCTGCCGGTCCCCCGACAGGCCGATATTCTATTACCGCGGCAACACACTGATGGCAGTGACGCTTGGCCAGTACAAGGCCCACTTCTGGACCTGGACTAATTCCTGGGAGGAGTTCAAACGGGTGAGAGGTCTCGGCCCCATGGAGCCATCTTGGGGAGGGCTCCGTGCCCCTGGCCTGGTGTCCTGGGTGCCACCTGAGGTGTCCTGGGAGCCACCTGAGGGTGTCCTGGGTCAGGTACTGGGTGCTGGACTGAGGGAGGAGAAGGGCTGTGCCATGCCTGTCCCCACCAAGTCCGTGACCTCCCCTTGTAGGGTGTCTGATGCCCAGTGGTTGAGGCAGGAGGGAGGGTTTGTGTGTGCATGCGACCTTCTGCATTTATGGACTAAACCCACAAGGTCAGCTCAAGGGCACAGCTCTGCTCCCTCCCTCCCTCCCTCCCTCCTTCCACCCTGCCCTCCAGAAGCCAGTGCTGTGCTGGGCAGGCCTCCCCACACCCATCCCTGCCTGGCTGGGCTGCAGTGGTGGCGCTCAGCTGCAATGCCCCCGGGGCAAGGCCTCCCTCCTGTGAGCAGTCATAAGAGAAAAATCCAGTGCTAATTAGTGGGCTCTTAATTAAATAGCTTATTTGATTTGCATCCAAATTATAATTTGTGTCTTCTGTCTAGACTAGGATTCTTTTCCATGAACTGCTCAGCTTTTTTATGCTGAACGTGGTTGTTTCTCCCACCATTAAATCCATTTTTGTTCTCCAACTGGTCTGCTCCCAGAAGGTCAGAGGGTACCCACTTGGGACCCACCTGGGTGTCCATTCTTGCCGCCTTCAGCAGCTTAGACGGACTCTGGGGTCTATAGCTTGGTGCAGACAATGGAATTTCCCAGGCTTCTCAGTTCCTGCTTTACTGAACAGCAGAATACTTGCTGACTGGCTGGCCAGGGTATTGGGAGGATTGCCTGTCAGAAGGATCAGGGAGCATCACTGTGTCCCCAGCCCTGGTCAGGATTAACATGCCTAGTCAGGGTTCCACTCCAGATCCTGTAAACGATGTCCAATGGTGGCTGGAGACCTCTGTCCAGCAGCTTATGGGGCCCCGGGGTCCCAGTCCTTCCGGAGGGTTGCCCTGGCCTCACCTGACTCACCCAGGATAGCAGCAGGTGGTTCCCTGCACTAAGTCAGGGAGCCCCGGGGGGCATCTTCCAGCCTGGGGGACTCACTGGCACAGGAACCCTATCTCACACGAGCATCAAAGGCTGAACCCAGGGGCAGAGCTCACCTGGAGGGCGTGGAGCAGGGCTGGACCCTAAGCCTGGTGGAGCAGATGCTCCAATTCCTGTTAAAGGCGGACATCGGGATCACCTGTGTTTCCTCTGGCTTCAGGTCCATAGTCCCTCCTCTTTAGCCGGCCAAGGGTCTTGGACGAATGCTGGCCGCCATGTACCTCATCACTACAAGGCTCGTAGGGTGGACGTGAGAAGCTTTGCTCTAGGAATTAGAATGTGGACTAAAGTATTTTAAAGAGACTCACCCCTCCCCACAGAAAAGTACTGAAACCCTAGGGGACGGTGCTCGGGGCAGGTGGTGCAGCTCGGGGCAGGTGGTGCAGCTCTGGGCCGGTGTGGGAAGGCTCCGTCTGCGGTTCCTGCTGGGCTCGCTGGCTACTGCCGTCCTGTAACCTGCTCCGCCTCAAAGAGCCCCGTGGACCGAGCACTCACCTGCACACCCCCACGTCTCATTTCAGGGCATTGATTTCTGTCCCGGGCAGAACGTCTCAGGGGTCACTACCCACTCGCAGGAGGAGCACACGAAGCTGCCTCTCATCTTCCACCTGGGCCGAGACCCTGGAGAGAGGTTCCCCCTCAGGTGAGCCGGGGGCTTGTGGGGGCCCAGGACGCTTGCACAGGTGGGAGACTGAGGCTGGAAGTTAAAACCAGGCTGAGGCAGCCTGGGAGTCAGTGTGGAGCTGAGACCTGGCAAGAGCAGACTGCAGGCCCTGTGCCTGTGGGGCCCCAGCAGCCTGACTGCCCCCTGGGGCCACACAGAGGTCAAGGCCAGTGAGTCACTGGCCCTGCTCTCTTGCACCCCTTAGTTTTCCATCTACTGGGCTTTCCCCTGAGTCACATCCCAGCACCTGCTTCTTGCTCCCAGTGTTTGTTCCAGCCAGGCCATGGCACGGGTAGGGCACATGATCCCACCCCCAGCAGCCCCCAGGCCTTTAGCCCGCCTCATAGATGGGTAGTGTGGGTCTCCAGGTCTCCAGGTGGGGTATAAGGAGAGACATTGTCTGAGCCCCGCCCTGGATAGCAGATGTGTGTGTTTGTGTGAGAGAGGGAGATACATGACTTCCAATACAAGTGCCTATTAGACGGTGGCGGCAGCAGCAAGCCCTGCCCCTCGCTGGCTGTGAGCTGGCCAGATGGTGTCCCCTGAAATTCGAGGTCCCAAGGAACATACCTGCCACTGTGCCCCCAGGAGACCCCACCATCACCATCAGGGTCACTGGCCCAAGAAGAGGGCCCAGCATGGATACCAGGCTCCCCCAGTCGGGGGACCACATGACTTGCATGGGGTGACTTGGGGGACAGAGCTCTAGGCAAGAAGCCCTTGGAGCTGCCACCTGGCTGGGAAGTGTGCAGGGCTGAGCACGAAGTCTCCCAGGCATCTCCCCCGATGCCATCACACAGGATCCTGGGGAGACTAGCTGGTGGGACGAGTGTAGACAACAGCAGGACGCCGAGGGCCCAGGAGCCACGTGGGCTTGGTCCAATCCGCCAGGACCAGTTGCTCCAAGAAAAAGGAGCCTGGGCCAGAGGATTAAAAGGGACCCCAAGAGAAGAAAGAGCCCCCCGTTTCTGGGCAGCACTCCAGGGCTTCCAGCTGAGGAGCAGGTTGAAGAGTCACAGCCACTGTCCTGGGCCCCTGGCTCTGCCTGAACTCTCATTTGCTGGACGGTTCCCTGGGTGCCCACCTCAGGGTGGGCAGGCAGAACAAGAGGGGTCCACAGCCCCAGCCTGTCTTTCTGGCAGGTTGCCAGATGGTGACACCTGGAGCAGGGCTGTCCCATCAGTGTCCCCACACCTTGGTCTACTTGAGTGGGCTGCTGGGCTCGCTCTGCTCTTTCCCCACCTCGTGACCTGGTGCCGCCTGCCTGCAGCATTGCCAGCATCGAGTACCTGGACGCCCTTCGCAGGATCACTCCGGTCGTCCAGCAGCACCAGGAGGCCTTGGTCCCTGGACAGCCCCAGCTCAATGTGTGCAACCGGGCAGTCATGGTGAGTGGTCTGTACATGGACTGTGGGGGCAGCCTAGGGCCGTGTGCATGCTGAGCTGTCTGCCTCAGACACGAGCCCTGCTACCCTCCTGCCGCTCTGGCCACAACCTCACAGGAGCAGTAGGGGGTCTCGGCCGCTCTGCAGGAGCAAGACGAGCCAAACCCGTGGGGCATGTGGGTGTGGACCGGCTGGGTGGATGGCCTGGGGTGCAGCCAGCCCGTGAGCCCCGCTCCTCACCCACTGCCACCAAACCCTGCTGGAGTTCTGAGGATGGATGTGCAGCCCAAGCTGCTGCCCTGAGCTGGGTGGAGGAGGGAGGGCGAGAACTGAAGGACATTGAATGTATTCCCTGGGGGTGAGGAGTGCCAGGGGGCAGCTGGCTTTGGGGGTGGCCTGGTCACTGTGGTCCACATCCAGGGCTCACAGGGAAAGATTCGGGGCAGGGGCCAGCAGGGACTCCCCATCCCTTGGAAGGACACCAGGCTGGTATTCTGGCCCGTGGACTCAGCAATGGAGCAGAAGGGCCCCGTCTCGGGACCACCAAGGTCCCTCAGGTCCCAGTGGCTGACAGACCTCCACCCGGGGAAGAGCCCCTAGTGCCCCCTCCAAGCCCGTCCTGTCGTCTTGGACACGGTGTTGTCCCCACCCCAGCACACCGTCTCCAGGTAGTGGCAGTTGCCATGTGGCTCAGAGACCAAGGGTTCTTGATGACAGGACGGGAGATGGGGAGGGGCCAACCTGACGGTCGCTGCCGCCACCTCCTGGGCGCAGCCAGAATTGCCACGGCTCCCAAGTGAGTGAACAGTGGGGGTTGGGCTCAGACTGTGAAGTGAGCACTGCCACCAGAGGTTCAGCGGCCCACACACGTGGGCACCTGCATGTGCGCGCCAGTGTGCAAAGCACTCCCCAGCCTCCACGCTCTGCTCCGCCCAGCTGCTCTGGACCAGCGGGTAGACTCTGGATCGTGTCTTCGCTCTCAGGACAAGAGCGGCTCACAGCCCGTCTCCCTAGGGCCTCATCAGACGCCCTCCTGGACCCCCAGGCGCACAGGCTGGGCCCAGAATCTGCTTTTGCGTACACCCGACCCCTTTCTCTGCCCTGCCTCAAAGGTTGGAAACTGCTCCCTTTCCTAAACCTGGCTCTGCCAGGTGGCCATGCATCCAGAGGGCCACCTGATGGTGTTCAGGGCAGGGGAGACTTGAGCCACGGTTCTCACAGGCACTGATGCTCCAGTTTAGACTCACGGTCTGAGGGGGGCGAGAGTGGGTAGAGTGACTCTGGGGAGGGCATACTTTCTGTGTCGGGGGACCCGGCAAAGCCACAAAGGCTCCCTCTCAGGGATGTGAGTGTCCTGTTGCCAGGAAATCATGGCCACACAAAGCAAGTCTGTGCATGAAGGAGCAGCTGGGCAAGCCTTCAGAGGCACCAAGGCCACCACCTACATAGCTTATGGGGCGGGAGGAGTCTGTCCCACCCCCGCCACCACCACCTGGGAGCCTGCAGAGGCCATGGTGCTGGGCAGTTAGCAGACTGTCCCCTTCGGTGACAAACAGGGCCTGTTAATACCAGGTTGCCGCAGGGCAGTGTCTCCTGTGTCAGCCTCGGGTACAGAGCTGCTTCCAGGCCAGGTGGAGATGAGACAGGTGGTTCCACACTGTGGCGTCCATCTGTTGGGGTGGGGCAGGTCACAGGCCTGGGCAGGGCATGAGTCTGGACAGTACCAAGTCTGGAAGTGCTTGGAGTAACTGCATGTCCTCTTTCTGAATTTTTATTACCTAGAACTGGGCACCCCCAGGCTGTGAAAAGTTAGGGAAGTGCCTGACACCCCCGGAGTCTGTCCCGGAGAAATGCTCCTGGCCCCACTAGCGACAGCCTGGGTTCATGCCAGGCCCAAGCCCCGGGCTAGGAAAGCTCTGGCCTCAGAGCCCTCGGCTGGAAGAGCACCAACTTCCTCTGCCCTGCCTGCCTGCCAGACAGACGTCGCCTGTAGCCAGCAGCGGGACCTGCCTGAGCCCAGCCCTGGAGTCTCTCACCAGCCGTCCTGGGCCGCCTGACTGCTGCCTGGGGCCCACAGCAGCCCCTGAACGGGAGGCTACTCGCCTCATGTTCCCACCCTGCTCCAGCTACCTCATGGCCGCCTCATCTAGGGCCTGAGTTCTGTCCCAGGACCCAGAGGCGGAGATGTATCCCCTCGAGGACTGTGGTCCTGGTGTTGAGGCTGCCTGCCCATCCTGTGTTGCCCCGTGGCGCTGTGCACAGGGCTTCCCCCAGCACCTCCCCCGCGTACCCCACCGCCATGGTGCAAGGGTGTGGTGTGAACACGATGGGGGCGGCCAAGGGCCTTTCTGACCCAGAGCCTCGCTAGTCCAGTGGGGAGTGCTGATGCCAGCACCTCCTTTAGACATCTTAGACACTCTGGGGTTTGTCTGTGCCTCAGAGGTTCCCTGCCTGCCCTCCCTTTGTGGAGTCCAGGGTGGCAAAGCTTGAAGATAAGCATGAGCCAGCCTGTGCATAGCTTCCAGGGGACCCGCCCTAAGGGCCTGTGGGCTGCTCCCATCTGGTGATTTCCGCTCTGCAGACTGCCCTGCCAACTCTACTGTTAAGACTTGGGGAATGGTGAAGAAAACGGGTTTAGAATAAAGTAAAAGGCATTTAGCTTTTATGAAAAACAAATTCTATTTAGGGAAGGTGCCCCCTGGGTGCCATGGTCGGGGCTGGAATGGGCCAAATGCCTGGGCTTTCACCTCTGGCTCTCCTCTCCCTCAGCCCTGAGTCTTCTGAACTGCTCCCCTTCAGGCCCTGCTCCGAACCCCTTCTTGCTCCGGTCCTTAGGCACCGGGGGCTGGTGGGGATGGGGGTCCTGGGGGAAAGGCCCCCTCGTACGGTGCTGCCAGAGCTCGGCCAAGACTCACTGGGAGGGAAGGAAAGTGGGCGCGGCTGGTCGGTGCGCGCCGCCCAAGGCCTGGGGTCCCGGCCACAGCTGTGCCAAAGACCTGCGGGCACTCTCGGCTCGGCCGAAATCGGGCGAGTATTTCCCCGAAACTCTGGTTGGGGCTGCGTAGACGCTGTACTCCATCAACCCAGACTCACATCTGGGCCCTGCGCGAACGTCCTCGAGGCGGGGACGCCTGTGTTCTGGGCACCAGAAACAAGGGAGCGTCTTAAAACCAACCGTACTTAAGACTCGATGAAATACGGTACCTCCGGCGGGAGGAGGTGGCCCCGCTCCTTGGGGCCCCGGCCCCGCCCCCCTCCCGCGCCGGAGCGGAGCTGCTGAGCCTGCCCCTGGCGTCCGGCCCCGCCCCCTGGGCTCCGCTCCCACTCGGCGCAGGCGCGGAGCCGCCGAGCCGGCCCCTCGTGCCCGCGACACGCGCGGAAGTGGCCATGGCGGATCCTGAGCTGCAGCTGGTGGCGCGGCGCATCCGCAGTTTCCCCGACTTCCCCATCCCCGGCGTGCTGTTCAGGTAACGGGCGACGGGAGGGACTGACGGGGCCGCGCGGCCAGGGCTGTCGGGACGCGGTGGCCTCTGGGTGGGTCCGGCAGTCACCAGGCCTGTCCTCGCGTGCCAGGGACATCTCGCCCGTCCTGAAGGACCCCACCTCCTTCCGCGCCTCCATCAGCCTCCTGGCGAATCACCTGAAAAAGGCCCACGGCGGCAGGATCGACTACATCGCGGGCAAGTGGGGCGGCGGGCGTCCGCTGGGTCCCCGGACCCTCCCCGAGGCTGCGCGTGTCCGCCACGAGGGCGCGGTGTCGACGGTCCTTTACTCTGGGCAGGGGAGGCTTGGGGAGGGCGGCCGCATTCTGCTTAGGAGAGGGCTTTGGCAGGGGGGGAGGGGGGACCTACCGGACGCCCCCAGTGAAGTTGTAAGAACAGACCCGTTGCCCTACCCCCACTTAATCCAAAGTGGGGCAATAGGCCCCTTCAGCCTGGGCGGCTTCTTCGGTGGCTGCCGGCGGCGGGCTGAGGGCTGGCACGCCAGTTTCCTGCCCCAGCCCTGGACAGATGGGGCTCCCAGGCTGACCTTCCCCAGGGCCAAACATGCTTGCTTGTTGTGCCAGGCCTTGTACCCAGTGGAGGGTTTTAGGAAAACCCAGAAGATCCGAGGGAGAAGGCAATGGCAACCCATGGGTGGAGGAGCCTGGTAGGCTGCAGTCCATGGGGTTGGGAAGAGTCGGACACGACTGAGCAGCTTCACTTTCACTTTCACTCATTGGAGAAGGAAATGGCAACCCACTCCAGTGTTCTTGCCTGGAGAATCCCAGGAACGGGGGAACCTAGTGGGCTGCCGTCTATGGGGTCGCAGAGTCGGAAACGACTGAAGCGACTTAGCAGCAGCAGCAGCAGATCCAAGAAGACCTTGTCAGGTCATGTGTCTCGAAAGCCCCATCTCTGACCCTCTCTTGACTCCTGAATACCCTGAGGGGCCACTGCTGGGCCTTGGAAATGGGAGGAGCTCTGGCTAGCAGAGGTGGAGTCTTTCCTCCAGAAGCCTCCCTCCCTAGCCAAAACTCCCAGGTGAGGAGGGGACCCTGAGCTCCTCCAGAAGGGCTCAGTCTGTCCCCGAGGTGGCCGGTGCAGTCACAGCCTCTCCTTCTGGACTTGAAGTTCCCAGGGCAGATGCTGAGCCATCTGCAAAGGGCATTTCAGGTACCACCAGCCAGTGGTGAGCAGCTGAACTTCGGAGAGAGGTCAGGTGACTTACCCCAGGCCACATGGCTATTTCCACCAGTGTGGAGTGGCCCCTGCCCAGCTCCTGACCTCTTGCTCTCCAGCACACAGGAGTCCTGGGATGATAGGGGAGTCTGTCAACATCCCAAAGTGGATGGGTGTTGTTGGCCTCTCACCTGGAGCCCACAAGGCCATGTGTCCTGTGTCACGATGGTTACGTGTCACTGTCCAGCCCTAACTGTGGGGACCCAATGCTGCTGTTGCACACGGCCTCCCCCAACACCCCAGGTCTCGCCGACAGGCCTAGACTCACGCGGTTTCCTGTTTGGTCCATCCCTGGCCCAGGAGCTGGGCTTGGGCTGCATTCTCATCCGCAAGCGAGGGAAGCTGCCGGGCCCCACCGTGTGCACCTCGTATGCGTTGGAATACGGGAAGGTGAGAAGGCCGGGGGGTGCCTCTGTGGACCATGCATTCCCAAAAGGAAAGCCGTGGACTCCAGTGGAGCCCCCGTGGTCGGAGTGGACATGGGAGCTCAGAGAGGCAGAGGAGCTGGGCCAGGCTGACACAGCCAGGAGACAGGGTGGGTTAGAACTGGGCCTAGGAGGTGGCCCTTGTTAGTTCCCCAGCTCTGTGTACCAAGGCTGTTTTTTGGGGACACTTGTAGGTCACATGTCTCCTTTTCTTTGCAGGCTGAACTGGAGATCCAGAGAGATGCCCTGGAACCAGGGCAGAAGGTGGTGGTTGTGGACGATCTGCTCGCTACTGGTGGTGAGGGTCTTTCCCCAGCAGAGTGGGCCTGGTGTGAGGTAGGAACAGGCTTCAGCTCGTCTCCTAGGGGCTGTCTCCATGGTCCCTTTCTTCCCCCACCAGGAACCATGTGCGCAGCCTGTGAGTTACTGGGCCAGCTGCAGGCTGAGGTGCTGGAGTGTGTAAGCCTGGTGGAGCTGACCTCACTGAAGGGCAGGGAGAAGCTGGGGGCTGTGCCCTTCTTCTCCCTCCTGCAGTACGAGTGACCCCAGCCCCAAGCCACCTGGAAGAAGAGAGGATCAGCATGGGCAGATGCAGGAACCCCCAGTGGCCACCAGGGGGCACTGGCTGCCCACCTGGACTTGCTCTGTGTCTGTGGCTGAGTGACTTTCTTCAGGGTGGGGCTGGCCCTGAGGCCCTGCTGAGGCTCTGGAAGCCCCATGGCCTGGAGCTGCTGGCTGGTTGACAATGGAATGAGAATAAACAACTTTCTAGAGCAGTCTCCTTCCCACTGACAGGGTGAAAGGGCCCACTAGGCAGGCCGGGCACTTTCAGATGTTAGCATTCGGTGGTTCTCAAGACCCGTGAGCTGTCTGCACGCACAGGGGCACCCCAACTTGCCTTCCCTGTTGCTGTAACTCATCACACAAACATGCTGACTTCCAACAACTTTATCTGACAGTCTAGAGACCAAATACAAGATCCAGGGAGTGGGTGGGCATGGCTGCTTCCTCCTGGAGCCTCCAGGGAGACTCAATCTCAGATTCTCCATCGGCCTGCCTCTGTGGGGAACATGTGTGATACCGGGTCCTCCAGGAGCCCCTGTGGGCCCCAGAGAGGGTAACTCTGGCCGTCACGCTATCCTCCCCCACCCCCCCTTTTCCCTGCATCCTGTATACAAAGCAGGGGGCCTCTACCAGAGACCCTCTAGCTCAGCAGCCCAAGCCCAGGCCAGCCTGGCCCTCATGAGACTCAGGACAGGGAGAGCAAAGTGCATCATTTTCTGAAAGGGAGTAAGACGCCCAGCATGTGTCCACCGGGCTCACAGGGTCTCCTCTGCACGGGCCAGGCAGGCCAGCTGTTCCATGACACCTGCCAGGTCGGTGGCCTTGTCCAGCTTGACGTAGGTGTCCGTGCGGATGCGGTGGAGGCTGAGCCAGTCAGGCAGCAGCTCAGAGAGGAGCTGCAGGTGCTTCTCCATCTCCCCTGCAGAGAGAGTGGAGTGTGAGGCTGGGCACCAGGACCCTGTCGAGCCTCCCACAAGACAGGAAAAGATGCCGCAGTGACCTCACAGCCTCACCCAGCAGCTCGCACTCCCACGGAGACCCCACCATGGGCTGCCCTGCCTTGAGAGAACAGGCAAGTCCCGTGGGGCCTCAGGAGGTGACCCCAAGGGTACGGTGCCCACCCTTACTCTGCACTCACCGGGGCTCATGGCTGCTCGGTAGCTGCCCACCATCCTGGCACAGGCCACCTCCATGGTGAGCGCCGGCTTGCGCTCTGACACAAACATGCCACGCAGCACCCGAGCCAGCTCGGGCAGCCGCTCGAGCCGCTGCAGCCGCTGCTCCTGCTCTGGGCGCCGTGTCATCTGCGCCAGCTGCTTCTGCGCCTCTTTGGCCCGGATCTGTGGTGGGCATCAGTGCTCAGGGGCCTGTCTCTCTCTTACACACACACACACCCACACACCATGGAGACGATGAACACTCACTCGCTCCAGCAGGGCCTGGGACACCCCCTTCAGGGCAGGTGGGGCAGCAGGTGGAGTGGCTGGCTGTGCCAGGCTGGGGGACCTGGGGCTGCTAGGCTCGGCTGTGCGCTGAGCCAGGTCACTCAGGGCCTTCTCCATCTGGGACAGGTAAGAAGGGAGAGGTCAGGGGAAGCCTCCCCTGTCCAGCTGCAGGGGAGCCCCCAGGAGCCCTGTATCCAGCCCAGGTTCATTCCAGCACATCCAGGGCCCATGCTCGCCTGCCCAGGGCAGTGCCTGCCGGTGGGCGGTACTCCACGGTGGGAAGGGCATGTCCACCCATGCTGAGGCCCATGGCCAAAGGGGGAGACTGTCAGACACCAACATGGGGGTCAGGCCGTTCCACCCCAGCCTTACCCTGGGTGACATCAGGCTACGGGCACGGGCCAGGACTTCCTGGGCGGTGGTCAGCTTCTCCACAGCGGGCGGCTGGGGCAGCTCGGTCGGCTCAATGTCAGGCACCCCATCCACATTGAAGCGGGGGTGCCAGCGTGTCAGCTGGTCCTCTGGCACTTCCATGGGAGGGTTCAGGGAGGCCAGGAAGGCCTATGTGAGAAGGAGGGCACCCGGTGACCCTGGGCACATCTGCCCAGTTCCTGTCCCAGCTAAGCAATGGGCAAGTTACTTCACCTCTGAGCCGCAGGGGCTCAGCTGGGCTGGGGGCAAAGCAAAGAGCACCCAGAATCATCTATGGGACTCTTCCCAAGCCTCTGGGGGCCAGAGGCTGCAACCCTCAGTTCCCAGTTTGCCCAGCCCTACAGCCACCCACGTGTAGAAGACGGCCAAGCAGAGCAGTTAGAAGAACTCTAGGATTCAGCTTTGGGAGGAGCCCATTTCCTGTGGATCCGATGGGACCGCAACAGCAGGAATAACTAAGCACTGAAGCTGGGGCACCTGCTCACCCTGTGATGCTCCCGGACTCGGGCCACCAGGTTCTGGCTGAAGACCTGGCGCCGCTGCAGCAGGCGCGACGCCGTGAGCTGGGGGGCTGCACTGCCAGCCTCTGCAGGAAGAGTCAGGGCCTGAGCCCCGGGGCCAGGCCTACCCAGTCACCCAGCCCACACCTATGGGTCTCAGATGAGGCCCAGTGCCTGCCACCTCACACCCATGCTCAAACTGGGCAGCGTCCCAGGCAGGAACCCAAGGCCTGGTACACTCACGCTGGTCCAGCAGCGGCTCAATGGTGAGCTGGTAATCGGACCTTTTGATGCCATCCTTGAAAGTGGGGACGAAGCGCTCCTGGCGGAAGTGGTAGGAGCCGGGGTACACGGTTTTGATCTGGCCCACATTGCGCTCCTCAAAGCGTCTGTGGGAAGAAGGTGCAGGGGTCAGAAAGCCGGGGCAAGAGGGCACACAGACTTCAAGAGCAGGACCAGGCCCTGGCCCACCCCACTCACTTGCGCATCATGTCCTGGACGCCCTGCTTGACTTTAGCGAAGGTTACGGTCTCGGAGCGGTTGTAGAGCATACCCACGATGGTGTCCATGCTGCGGAACATCTCGGCCAGCACCTGGTACTTGTAGGGCAGCACAAGGCCCGGGGGCCCAGGCTGGGCCAGGGCATGGAAGCGCTGGTAGGCTGGCATCTGCTCTCCACTGCCAGGAAGGGAGCAGGGTTGTGAGAGAAGCACCAGACCCACCCCCTCCAGCGCTCAACGGTGGGCAGAGTGGCGGGGGAGATCCCAGAGCTGCCCCAGGATACACTATACTCCAGTTTACAAAGCCCCAACATGCCTCCCCGGCACAACGAAGGGACAGAGACAAAAGCATGGCTTCAAACCCAGCCATCACCCAGAGAGGTCCGCGACCACCTCCAGCCCCGGCTTCCTTGCCTCTAAGAGGCATATGATAACCACGTGACCTGGGGGTGGGAGACAGACATGCAGCCGAGCAAAACGTACCCAGTAACTGGCCCCTCTCCCAGACAGAGGCTGAGACCTGTGGACTATGCTGACCCCCTTGGAAGGAGCAATCCTTACACCCAGCTCAGCCAGGTCCCCTTATACCCAGCTCAGCCCAGCTTCATCAGGCCTCCCATCAGCTTACCCTTTCCTGGGGTGCCTAGCCACCCAGGACTCACCATGGCCCCTCCAGGCGTCCCTCATCCTCTGGAGCACTGGGTTCCCCAGCATCCTTCTGTGCACTTGCTTTCAGCTCCTGGACCCGTGCCCCCAGCTCCTGTGCCCGCTGCAGGCACGACTTGAGCTCAGACAGGGTGACCTTTGAAGGGACCTGTGGATACAGGGTGCATCAGTCCGCCTGTCACCCCACTCCAGTCCACCTACCCTGCCCTCAGTCCAGCCTCCTCACCTTGTTCTCCTGGGCTGCCAGGCAGGGTCGCCCACCAGCTGAGCGAGCAGCCTTCTTTGTCTCCTTGCTCTGCGGAGAAGGGCACTCTGGGGAGACAGGGGCAGGCGGGGAACTGGGGCCAGAGACCTATGGGAAGGACCCCAAAGGTGATGAAACCACAAGACCCTGGGGTGCACCGTCTGCCAGAAAGCATCTCTCCAGTCCCCTCGGTTAACCAGGAGACGCCCACTCCCAGCCAGGTTGAGTCAACCAGGCCCGACCCTCGCCCAGTCTTGCAGACGAGCCTGGTGTTAACCAGCCCGCTGGCCCTCTTCCAACATTGGTCAGACCGGGCATCCCCGCCGCCTCGGACGTCCTCGGGAAGGGAGGACCCGCACACTAGGTGCACGTGACCTGGCCCAGCCCCTCCTCCCACTGGGGTGGATCTAGGTTCACCCCGGGCTTCCAGGCCCCCTGTCGGTGCCCTCTTCCAGGGCAGGTCTCTCCAGCAGCCCCGCCTCCTCCCCGCCCGGCACCAAACGCCTCTCCACGGGTTCCCTCCCATCTGTCCGTCACCCCAGCCTCAGTTTCCCCCTCTCCTCCGCGCCCCGCGCTCTCACCGCGTCAGCCGGCAGTCTCAGCCTCTTGCGCGCGGGCGGCACACGCTCGTCGCGCGTGGGCTCGGCAGGCGGGCGGGCGCGCTTGCGGCTGCTGCCAGGACCCGGAGCCGCGGCGCAAGGCGCGGACTTGGCGGGGCTCGGGGTGCGCCACGCCGGCTTGGCGCGCGGCAGCGTGGTGCTGACCCCGGGACGGCGGCGCGCAAAGAAGTCGGTGAGGCGGCGCTGCGCCATGACGGGAGCGGCGGGATCAGAAGCAGCAGGAGCACTGCGGTGGGCCGCCGGGCGGAAGTGGAGCCGCGCTTCCCGCGGATTTTCGCGCCGCACCCTGGCTCCGCCCCCGCCATGGGCGGGACCATTGGCACCACGGCCAGGGGAGTTGGCGCGAAATAGACGCTCCCGGGCGCATGCGCGCTGGTCCTCTCGCGCCGCTCTCGCTCGGGCTGCGCCTGCCGCGCATGCGCCACTCGGAGGGCCTGGGGTCATTGGCTGTGCCCTTGCTATCTTCCAGGCCTTGGCGGAGTTTGCGCTGGGCGGGGCAGATCCGAGTGGGCGCCAAGCCAGTGCTGTCCTGGCAAAGAGGGAAATGGTACGCTGCTTCCAGCGGAAATTTAAGCTAATACGGTGCAGTAAAGCTGGCGTCAGACTGCTCGGACCTGGAGGGCGCTGTGCACGTGGGAAGCGCATCCTGTGCCTGGCCTGAGGCTCGGTGTGTGGATCCGGATGCTGAGGCAGCGGGGGTGCGCCTCTCGGACCGAAACCACTGAATTGCACACTTCTTTAAGGGTGAACGTGATTATCGAGCTATCTGGCAGGTTTCTTGTCTGTGGAATTCCCATCATAGAAGAATGCAGTTAGCCCGGTCCTGAAGTCTGACCGCAGCTCTGGGAGGAAACTAAATAACAAGGGTTGTCTTTGGGAGGGGGTGAAAACTGAGACTAGACTGGCGTTTTACTTTGCCATCTTTGCCAAGTTTTGTGTAGAGTGTGAATTGTGCCTTTAGAAAAGTTAAAGGGACAGAAACATCTGTCGGGCTGCTGTTTGCAAAATGACAAGAGTGAGAAAGTTGGGAGCCGCCGAGACAGGTGGATATAGAAGCATCGTTTCCCATATGTCATAAAGGGTGTCTGCAACTAGGTCCATAGTTTGTTAACAGACAGGAGCAAGCTATTCGTGGGCCGAGGCTATAAGGCTACATTTTGCTACAGTTTTGTTTGGTGTGTGTACTCTTGAGTCACCCAATAAAATTTTTAAAATTTACTTTATTGAAATATAGTTGCTTTACAGTGTGAAGTTAATGTCTGCTGTATAGCACGGTGATATTTTACACACAGACACACACACACACATATACACCCTGGAGAGTAGGCATTTGGGGGTCAATATGCCAGCAAATTTGGAAAACTCAGCAGTGGCCCCAGGACTGGAAACGGTCAGTTTTCATTCCAATCCCAAATAAAGGCAATGCCAAAGAATGCTCAAACTACCGCACAATTGCACTCATCTCACATGCTAGTAAAGTAATGCTCAAAATTCTCCAAGCCAGGCTTCAGCAATACGTGAATCGTGAACTTCCAGATGTTCAAGCTGGTTTCAGAAAAGGCAGAGGAACCAGAGATCAAATTGCCAACATCCATTGGATTATGGAAAAAGCAAAAGAGTTCCAGAAAAACATCTATTTCTGCTTTATTGACTATGCCAAAGCCTTTGACTGTGTGGATCACAATAAACTGTGGAAAATTCTGAGAGAGATGGGAATACCAGACCACCTGACCTGCCTCTTGAGAAATCTGTATGCAGGTCAGGAAGCAACAGTTAGAACTAGACATGGAACAACAGACTGGTTCCAAATAGGAAAAGGACTATGTCAAGGCTGTATATTGTCACCCTGCTTATTTAACTTATATGCAGAGTACCTCATGAGAAACACTGGACTGGAAGAAACAAGCTGGAATCAAGATTGCCGGGAGAAATATCAATAATCTCAGACATGCAGATGACACCACCCTTATGGCAGAAACTGAAGAGGAACTAAAAAGCCCCTTGATGAAAGTGAAAGAGGAGAGTGAAAAAGTTTGCTTAAAGCTCAACATTCAGAAAACGAAGATCATGGCATCTGGTCCCATCACTTCATGGGAAATGGATGGGGAAACAGTGGAAACAGTGTCAGACTTTATTTTTTTGGGCTCCAAAATCACTGCAGATGGTGACTGCAGCTATGAAATTAAAAGACGCTTACTTCTTGGAAGAAAAGCTATGAGCAACCTAGATAGCATATTGGAAAGCAGAGACATTACTTTGCCGACTAAGGTCCGTCTAGTCAAGGCTATGGTTTTTCCTGTGGTCATGTATGGATGTGAGAGTTGGACTGTGAAGAAGGCAGAGCACCAAAGAATTGATGCTTTTGAACTGTGGTGTTGGAGAAGACGCTTGAGAGTCCCTTGGACTGCAAGGAGATCCAACCAGTCCATTCTGAAGGAGATCAGCCCTGGGATTTCTTTGGAAGGAATGATGCTAAAGCTGAAACTCCAGTACTTTGGCCACCTCATGCGAAGAGTTGACTCATTGGAAAAGACTCTAATGCTGGGAGGGATTGGGGGCAGGAGTAGAAGGGGACGACAGAGGATGAGATGGCTGGATGGCATCACTGATTTGATGGACGTGAGTCTGAGTGAACTCCGGGAGTTGGTGATGAACAGGGAGGCCTGGTGTGCTGCAATTCATGGGGTCACAAAGAGTCGGACACGACTGAGCAACTGAACTGAAATGAACTGAACTCAACCCTGGGGCCAGTTCCTTCTCGAGAGAACTGCCCACCCACCTGCATTGATGGAGTGTGTCCACCCTCCCTGACATGGCCCTCTGGTCTGAGGGGCAGCTGAGCCAATCAGAACCTCTTCTGGGACCCAGGACTCCGGAGTTGGAATCCCCTCTGTCTCCTCTGGTGGCAAAAAGTGAGATGGAGGAGGACCGCCACCTTCACCATCTGTGTAGAGACAGAGTAAGGGCCTTGTAGCCCCAGAGAAGAATTAACTCAGATTGTTGTTAATACTTTTCATTTTTATCTCTTGTGAGGCCCATGTTTTTATGAGGTACCCTCGATTCCATCCCACACATCTGCCTCTTTTGCTTAAAGTGCCTGGGTGGATTTCTATTTCTCCCAGCCCAAGGAGTCTTGGGGCTTCCCAGGTGGTGCAGTGGTAAAGAATCCACCTGCCAATGCAGGAGATGCAGGTTCAATCCCTGGGTTGGGAAGATCCCCTTTTGTGACAAGGTTCCACCTGACATGTCAGGTTAGTTTGTAGGTGCGGAATGCTCAGAGAGGACAGTCTGAAATGCTGGCTGAAATGCTTGGACAGGAGAGAGACCAGATGGCCAAGGGGCCAGGGTCCTTGTCTGTGGATGTTTACTCTGCAGAAACTTGGAGATCTGGGACTGTGCCTTCAGTCATTTGATCAACCAGTGTTTACTGAGTGATGAAGGACCACAAGGAGAAGGGACTCAGGCATTGAATATTAATGACCAAAGTGTGTGTGCTTACCACGTGCTGGGTCTAGTCCTGAGAGCTTTGTACGTACTGCTGCATCTGATGCACACAGCTACCTAGGACATAGGTTCTACAGGTATGCCCATTTCATGGATATGAAGACTGAAATCAGAGAGGTTGAGCCACTTGTTTCAGGCCACAGACTCTGCAAGAGACCCGAGCTGAAATTCAAACTCATGCCCCCACTGCTGGCCAGCCCACCCATCTGAGGCGAGCCAGAGCCTGTGCCCACCCAGGTGACCCCCATCCCTGACTAGAGTGACTTAGTTTGGTCCCTCCACCAGCTCCTTGAGAGGCCTGTGGCCTTAATCTCTGTCAGCCAGGCCTGTTCTGGATCTGCATACAGGAATATCGCTAATTGTGGGCTGACCTAAACTTTCAACCTGGAGGTTGGCCAGGGGGACTGTCATGGTTTCCAGTTTGCTTTTCCTGCAGAATTCCTCAGCCCAGGGTTTGGTCTCATCAGGCCACAAGCTGAAGTTTACAGACTCGGGCAATCTGGTGCTGTCACTCCCTCCACCACTGCGCTCTGTTCCCAGACAGCATCCCCAGTGTGAGGCTGGATTTTCTTCATATGCTTTGACCCAAACAGCTCATCACAGCAAATTGGATGTGGAACAGCTGTAAGAATCCAGCCACCTCCTATTCTACCAGACTTTAAAGTGACTGACAAAAAGCAAAAGAATGCCACTCTTCCACTAACATTTTTTGTCTTGGGAAGTACAACTCATTTTCATTTTTTTAAAGTGTGGGTCCATCAGTGTTATTTTTAATGATTTAATACATAGGCTTTTAAAGCCTCTGTTTTAATTTTTAATATGGCAAATATTGATAGCTATAACCCACATCGACAGTAATTTTTAGGGGTGTACAGCTGGGGTCTGAATAGGTGAAGGATCTGCAGTCAAACAGCCCAAGTGGAATCTGGCTATGTAACTCCACACAGATGGCTGCACCACCCAAGCCTCAGTCTTCTCATCTGTAACAAGGGATGGTAATACTACTTGGCCCATGAGGATTAGTGTGGGTGAAGTGCTCAGCACAGTGCTCGGACCACAGCCAGTTCAAGCAGATGGGGCTTGCCATCATCACCATCACCACCATCACTTTAGCCACACTGCAAAATACGAAGAGTTGCAGTAGGTACCGAGTTTGGACCACAGCCATGTCTGACTTCCCTAGGATCCACCCAGCCCCACTGCTGCTCCTGCCAGTCTTGCCACCTTAGTACCTGGGTCTCTGATCCCCAGTGCTGTATCTTGGCACCATTTACACGTCACAACAACTACCCAGGGTGTGTAGCCACTTACGGATTTTACACAGTTTCAGAAAACAAAACTAAAAAAAAAAAAAAAAAAGAAAACAAAACTAGCTGGCCTCTGCTGAGGTGTGCTGTGTGCAGGCCCTGGTCCCCAGGACTGGAGTGCCTTATCTGTTTCACCCTACAAGTGCTATCCCATTTTGGGTGAAGAAACTGACTTTCCTGGCACACAGAGCCGGTGCACTGGGGAGCTGTGTCTGTATCCCTACCTCTGCCTCTCAGCCTGCTGCTCTTTCTTCTGCAGTCAGAGACTTGTGGTAGAATTCAGGCTTCTGGGGACTCCCAGGGACCTGGCCGAAAGCCCCCACTGGTAGCCACCAGGGTGCTTTTAGTGGTCTTGGCTTGTCACACGAGGCCCGTGGCCAAGAATGGAGGCAGTTTTTCACCTTCAGTGAAGACATTTGGATCTCAGCCAGGATCCATCTGCACTTCACTCACTGTCCACCAGGCAACCTTGGGCTCCATAACAGGACGGGACAAAGTGGAAGCCACTGGTTCCAGGGTGAGTGACCCAGGAAGTCTCCCCTTCTCCCCTCCCCAGGCCTGAGTCTCCTCGTCCATACCAGGGAGACCTAAAGGGAACTTGGTGTCAGCAGGCTACTGTGAGAATCAAGGAAAAGGGAACTGAGCCTGAGACTCTCACGTGATGATGACAGATACTGTCCCCAGCACTCTTAGTTTCAGAGCAGGTCGGGTGGGGGTGGGGCACTGTCTTGCTCCAATGTCAGTGTCTACCACAGTTCAGGTCCAAAAGAAATGTAGCTGGAGCCATAAGTGTAGTTTAAATTTTTTAGTAGCTGCATTTAAAAAGTATAAAGGATAAGGTGACAGTTGTGAGATAAATTACCCATATTTCCAAGATGTTATTTCAACAAGTCCATATAAAATTTACTATTACCATCATCATCATCATCATCATCACGAAGTACTAATCACTAGTACCAATCATATGAAGTGAAGCCTGTATTTCACACTGACAGCACATCTCAATTTGGGAATGCTAAATTATCATGGAAATACTCGATCTTTATTTTGAAATCATGAAACTGGAAGAGTGGAATCACGTGCCCAAGTTATTCTAAGTAGACTTAAAATTTTCCAATAAGGGCAATAAGTGTTAAAATTAGTTAAAGGCAAATGCAAGAGCAGCCAGAGGCCCCCCACTGCGCACCGGCCTGTGGAGCCAGGAGCAGGCAGGAGCGGTGTGGACGACCAGGGACCAGACACAAAGAAGAGACGGTGCGAAGGCCCTGCGACGCAAGAAGAGGCGGCCAGAGGTGAGGGCCAGTCCCGGGTGCAGCCCGCGAGTGGACGCGCACCACCCGGGGCATGAGAGCGATGCGCCCTGGAGCTGCCAATCTCGCAGGCGCGGGACTCGTGGGGGCTAGGCTAGGGGCGGGGCCTGGTTGTCCGTCACGTGGCGTTGCCCACCCAGGCGGTGGGGACACCACGTGATGGGCGGGGCGAGCCCGCGGGGGCGTGGCTGTCTCCAGGGGCGGGGCCGCGCGCCAAAGCGGCAGAGTTCCTGGAGCTTCCGAGTTGCCGCCTGACAGAGTACCTCAGTCGCGGTGTCGGCCGCCAGGGGGCGCCGGGCTACCTGGTCACCACAGCCCCAGGGTCCTGTCACGCTCCGGCTTGCCTGTGACACCCGAGTGCGGTCACCTGCTGCCCTCCCGGCGCACCGTTTGCCCACAGGGTGGCCCCACTTGGCGAGACGTCCTAAACCTGCATGAACAACCTGAGACAACAGAGACGTTCCTGAGACCGAGGGGCTTGTGTCCGGAAGCCAGATGACCCCAGCGTCTGCCCAGCGGGATTCTCCCGGAGGGTGGCGGTGGGCACCCCTCCTGAGGTAGCCGCGGCCCGTGGACTACCCCCGAGGCGCTGTAAACGTCCCTTCTCTGACGCCTTGAGGGTCTGCCGCCCGTGAGCAGGGGTTGTCCGGCCTCTGAGGGCTCAAGTCCGGCCAAGTGGAAGGTGAGCGGGTGCTGACAACTGGGGCTGGAGTGAGGCCGCCGTCCGTCCAGCATTCGCCGAGCGCCAACTGTGCTCGGGGTTCCAAGCCCTGGGGACCTCGGGGAGCCACCAGTGCAGAAACATACCTTGAACAAGTGTATAAAGGGGCCCCTGGGAGGGCTGGACCCAGCCGAGGTGGACTGGGTGCAGTGACACCCAGGGGGGCCGCCGCTGTGGGCTCTGACTGAGCTGGGGGCCCCCGGAGCTCAGGCAGTGAGGGCATGTGCTGGCGGGAGGGGGCAGGCTTGGCCTCAGAGGGCATCTGGTCTCTCCTGAGGGCAGTGGAAACCACGTGCTGGCAGGATTTTCAGACACTGTCCTGGCTGGGCAGGAAGCCTGGGTGGACTGACAACAGGCAGGGGTTGCTGCAGGCACCTGGGCACAAGCCCCTGGCTTTGGGATTAGAGGAGTGGGCAGGCCCGCGATCAGGCCACAGGCCGACTCTCCCACGGGATGCTGTGTGCCCTCGGTCGGGTGAGCACACTGCCCAGGTGGGCATCCTATGTGTCCGCAGGGCCAGCATGCAGGGTGCTGCCTCTAGGGCGGTGCTCGGGTGCGAGAACTGATTGGTCACCAGCACGGGACAAAATTGGCACATCCAAGGACTGGATGAGGAGGGCCTGGCCCACGACTTCGGGAGTTGAAGGCAGGACGGACAATGTGGCCAGGGCAAGTGTGATCACCAGCCTACAGAGAAAGCAGAATACTGTGATCAAATTTGAACTTTCTCCAAGGCTGGTGGGGAGAAAGCGGCAGGCAGATCCATACGTGCAGAGGACGTTGTGGGGCTAGAGGCCTGGAGGAGGCTGCGGCAGCCTGGCTACTGAGATCGGACAGCATGGGAAGGGAGGAGGGGTGAGCATGACCCAGCAGAACCGCCAGCTGACCTGCTCACCTGGTGATGCCCACCTTGACCTGCCAGGCTCGGGTTGGAGTACCTGGTCGCTGAGGCTGCCATGTCTTGGGCAGCATCTGCCTGCTGCTCTGCCCAGGGGTGGGGGGAGCTGCCCTGGCACAGCCTGGTGGTCTGCCCTGAGTTCCTTCAGCATGTTGCTGGGGCAATGGGAGCTCAGAACACCACTGTCTCCCCAACAACCAGAGTGAAGAAGATGCAGAAGTGGTGAGAGACACTGTCTTCTGCTTGTCATGCCTTACTTGCCTCAGCCTGAGTGGGACCTGAGGGGGCAGGGGTCCTCTGCTCAGAGAGACCCTGGAGTCCTCAAAGCCAGCCCAAGCCTCTGCTGCATCTGGGACCTGGCAGAGGGGGGCAGGTCAGTTTGGATTGTCCTTGGGCCCGGCAACCCCTTCTCTGAGCTCAGTTTCTTCAGGTGTTAGAAACACTTGTGTTACTGATTTTTTTTTTTAAAGATTCATTTATTTGTTCAGCTCTGCCAGGTCTTAGTTGTGACCTGTGGAATCTTTAGCTGGGACATGTGGGATCTAGTTCCCAGACCAGGGTTGAACACGGGCCTCCTGCTTTGGGAGCGTGGACTCAGCCACTGGACCACCAGGGAGTCCCCAGTTTTCTTTAGAACCATGGGTGCAACGTTGACCCCAGGCCCCCAGGTGCTAATCGATGAAGGGGTGACAGGCCATCTCACTCTTGCCCCACAGTCACCTGCCTCCTCTGTTCCCTCACTCACCTGCTTTGTGCAAGTTTGATGCTGGACATTTTTCACAGCATCCCTACCCTCATAATCCCAAGAACTATCTGATGGTGGAAATGACCCCAGTTCACAGGGATGGTGGAAATGACCCCAGTTCACGTGGAGGGCTGTGCTTCAGCCTCGCCTCCGCCCCTGGCTGCCCCCTCTCCTTTGCCAGTGCCCTCTACTGTCGGCATAGTCCCCCTCCACCGCCCTCCCAGGCAGAGCCTTGAGTCTCAGCCATGCCTGTCACCTCTGTGAGGCCCCTCAGCCTACTGTCCCTGTTGGCCTGTCAGCCACAGGATGCTGGGCGCTGGCCCGGTTTGTTGCTGCAGCTGGGCAGTATCTGCCTCCTGGGGCAGGGCCATCAGCACCACCAGGCCATTCTGGCCCAGTCCCTCTATCATCCTGTCCAGCTGGAGTCCTGTTTGGCTGCTGAGATGGGGGTAGGGAAACCACTAACCAACTTCTGAAAGTTGGCTTCACATGGAAAACGCAGTTACTCACCAGGCCAGCTTTCCCACAGTGTGGGTTTAGTGCCCACGCCGTTCCTCATGGTGGCTCGTGAAGAGCTTGCGGCCACAGGCCCCAGAAGCACGTTTCTGTGTTGTAGGCGCCGATTTCCAGCCTCTGGACTCAGCTGGCCCATGCGGTCAGCGGGCAGATTCCAGACCAACTGGGAGCACTGAGTGCAGAATCAAGCACCAGTGCTGACTCTGGTCCAGTCACGTCCTGATCAGGGACAGGGCCGAGGGCTAGGCCTTTGGGGAGCAGGGAAACAAGGTTTTGACCGGTTCCAGGTGGGCAGGTGGATGGGAGGGGGCTCTAGGGGGACATATCCTGAAGAAGGAGCCTGGCCTGGGATCCACTGACAGGAGCACGACCTGGGCTTATTTTCTGCTGGATCGATTCCTGGTCTTGTTTCCAAGAAAAGGGGTCTGGGGAGACTCAGCAGGAATGTACTCGGGGAAATTAAAAAATAATCCCCAATCCCTCCAAGTCTCTGGGCAAGAATCAGGAAAACAGCATCCAGAAGAAACAGACAACTTGGTAGCCTCTAGGGAGGCTCCTGGTGGAGGAAGTCTCAGTGTAGGCTACACAGAAACCTTAGCTACATGCAAATCCGCCACATTAATTGTTTAAAGTGGGAAAAATCCATAATACAAGATGTATTATTTTAGCCATTTTTAAGCATGCAGTTGAGTGGCATTAAGTACATTCACATTGTTGTGTAATCACCACCACTACTTCCTGAACTTCCTCATCATCCCAAAAGGAAGGACCATACCTGTTAAGTAATAACTCCCCATTCCCTCCTCCCCTCAGCCCCAGGAACCCTTAATCTAGCTTCTGCTTTTATGAATTTGTCTATTTTAGATCTAAGTGGGACTGTGTAATACTTGTCCATTTGTATCTGACTTCTTTCACTGAGCATAATGTTCCCAGAGTTTATCCAGGTTGTAGTAGCAATAGGACTTTCCTTTTTATGGCCACATAGTGTTTCATTGTGTGGAGGGATCACATTTGGTTTACTCATTCATCTGTTCATGAGTATCTGGGTTCTTTCAGAAATAATTTGTAAGTATAGAGACAGGTAAGGATAACTGTGATCTCCTTGGGGAAAAGTTAGGCCTGAATGATGAAATCCCCTCTGATGACACTCTTGCCCTGGCCCTTCCTCTCTCCGTTGGGGGACCTGCCAGTTCCTGCTCTTCCACGACTAAAGTACTATTTTTTAAATCTAATTTTAATTTTTTTTTATTTTATGTAGTTGATTTACAATGCTGTGTTAGTTTCAGGTATACAGTTGTCAGTTGTACATACATATACCCATTCTTTTCCATGTTCTTTTCCCACATAGGTTATTACAGAATTGTGAGTAGAGTTCCCTCTCCTATACACTCGGTCCCTGTTGTTTATCTGTTTTACATACAGCAGTGTGTATATGTTAATCCCAAACTCCTCAAATTTATCCTCCGTATTATGTTTCCCCTTTGGTAACCGAGAGTTTGTTTTCAAAGTCTGTGAGTCTGTTTCTTCAAATAGTCTTTGTAAATAAGTTGTAACTTATTTAAATAAGTTCCTTGTATTTCTTAAGTGATACCATATGATATTTGTCTTAGTGTGATCATCTCTAGGTCCATGCATGTTGCTGCAAATGGCATTGTTTCCCTATTTTATGGCTGAGTAGTACTCCACTGTATATATGGATCACATCTTTCTCCATTTCTCTGTTGATGGACACTTAGGCTGCTTCCATGTCTTGGCTATTGTGAATAGTGCTGCAGTGAACTTTGGGGTGCCTGTATCTTTTTGAATTGTGGTTTTCTCTGGACATACGCCCAAGAGTGAGATAGCTAGATCATATGGTAGCTCTATTTTTAGATTTTAAGGAACCTTAATACTGTTCTCCATAGTGGTTAAATTTGTTTTAATTAACAAATGTGGCAGGACCCCAAGCCATGGGGTGGTGGGGCAGAAATGGCTTTAGACTTGGAATCAGGAACCCTCAAGGCCTGGCCTGTCCTTTGGCAGCTGACGTCCCCCCATCAGGCCCCTGTGTCCTCCTCTGCAAAGGATTAGAACTTGTGTTACTGGACAGCCAGGATTCCCTCCACCTGATACTTGGCAAGTTGGCAGGTGGGGAAGTTCTTCTGCTGAGAATCTGTCCCCACTGTGCTCATATAGAATTTATTATGTGAATAGATGATACATGTGTGCATCAAAAAAAAAAAAATAAAAACCCCAAAACACAAAAAGGCATTTCAGCGACCTTTGTTCCTCCTATCTGATAGCAACCCCCCAAGCTTGGTTAAGGCTTGTGTGCCTCCGGAGAGTGGAGTATCTGCGGTAGGCTGGGATGAAGGCCGCTGCTTTCCCCAGTTGTAACACTGTATCTTAGGGATTGCTCCATATTGATACACAGAGTGTTGCTTGGGTCTCTAACTGCTTTGAAGCCTCCACTGCAGGATACACTGTGATTTCTTTAGGGGCTCCTAACTTGGCCAGAACAGTTCCGTTTTTTCCAATCTTGCTGCTCACAATTCTTCGAAGCATACCTTGTGCTCCTTTGCAGGGAGAGTTCTTGCTCTGTTCTGGAGCCAGACTGGAAGGTGGGAAGCGCTGTGAGCCAGGTCCCTGAAGCCGTGGTGGGTCTAGGGGCTTGCTCGCCCGGGGCTCCCCTCCCCTTATCTTCATTTTCTGAGTCCTCCTGCTTCTCTCTTAGGCTTTGCTCTTGGGACAGAGTCTAGAACCTTGTACCCCAGGCCTTAGACGGACTCAGCTTAAGGAAGTGATTTTTAAGCTTTTTGGTTTTCGCATTTAAACCCTTTATGCAGACAAGGCCCTGTGTCCCATGTCCCGAGAAGGGCCCTCGGCTGCCCCGGTCATGCCGAGGGCAGGCCAGGCAGAGGGCAGGGCGTGGGGAGCCCTGACCCTGATGCTGAGTCTGTTCTGCCCGTTTCTCTGGGTGAGCCCTGCTCCCTCTGCCCCCCTCTCTCCAGCCCATACCCCAGGAAAGAAGGATGATGGAGGGTCACCTAGGGGCTGATGGTGACCCCTCAAGCGGGTGTGTCACTTCACATCATTTTTACATGGCTTTGTCAGAAGTCTTCACAGTTTTGCAGCTGAGCCCCCACCCCATCTCATGGACGTCCCCTGAGGCTTGGAGAGGCGGGTGGCCTCCTGGGCAGAAGGCTGGCACCCAGGGGAGCTGCTGTGGGCTGTCCTGCAGTTTTCTCTGCTGATGCTGGTGCTGCTCAGAGATGCTGGCCACATCCTTGCCAAGGGACGGCTCCGGTGGCCAGGTTCCAGCCATCTCTAGAGGCTGGGAATAGGTAGCATTTACGGGCAGTCCTGGGACTCTCAGTTAGCTCAGGCCCATGTCCCCAAACTCCTTTGGGTTCTGACCTGAGGAGGAACCCTGAGGCTAAAGTCTCAAGAGGTCCAGAAAAAGTCCGGGGTCAGACATGACTCCAGGAAGGAGCAAGCAGAGAGGCAGGGAGAAACGCAATCAGCACTGAAATCCTAGCTTTCATGAAAGTCCACTGAAAGTTTCTGACTTGAAGAGTGGGAAGCTCTGGGCCTGTGTTGGAGCTGCAGCGCCAGCTTCCTCAGGTGTCCTTGGGCCCTGAGTCCTGCCACCTCCTCCTTTGCACACTGGGCGGCTCTTTTTTTTCTCCTTTCCCAGCCCAACTCAAAGTGGAGAAGGCCAAACTGGGGTGGCCAAGTGAAGTGCCCAGTGCAGCCTGGATTCAGACCCTGGCCTGTTGACCCAAGGACAGTTCTCATTTCCTTCCTACAGCAGGGTCCGTGTTGGTGGTGGTGGTAGGCGGAGACGCTGGTGGAACCCTCCGAGCCACTCCAAGGTCCCAGGGGGCGCTGCGGGCCAGGGAGCAAGGTTTCAGCTGCTCCTGCCACGCGGGGCGCACTTGCGAGTGGGGTGCTGTCCGAGAAGCCCGGGGCTAGGGCACTTTTACCGAGCGCTCCGGGCTGCGACGGCTGGGGAGGAAGCTGCCCCGCCCGCACCCACGGACTCCGAAAGGCCCCGCCAAGGCTGTTGAGGGTGGGGGGTCTTATAGGGAAGTGCGCCGAGCGGGGTTCTCCGGCCCCCACTGGACATCCCGTACCGTGAGGGCCAGTGCCGGGCACGAGCCGCGTGGAGCAGCAGAGTGGGTGCCGGGGCGCGCCGGGCCGTCGGGGAGGCGCGGGGGCGGGCACGCCGGGAGGGCGGGGGCCGAGCTTATAAAGGCCCACGGGCTGGCCGAGGGAGGAGGGAGCCGCCGAGCCGCGTCCCGCCCTGCTCGGCCTCCGCGAGCAGCCGAGAGAGTCGCGAGCCGCGCGCGGCGCTCCGCCGCGGCGCAGGGCTGACACCGGAGCGAGCGCGGACCCCGGCCGTCGGCACCGGCGGGGCGCTGCGGACCCTGGCCCTGAGAGGAGGAGCAGGAGGAAGCGGAGGCGCTCAGGTCCCTGCTGACCAGCCGGGGTCCTGGCCGCGGCACGCGGCACGTGCGGCGACCCGCCCTGTGCGCCATGCGCCGGCCGGGGCTCCCCCGCACCGCCCCTTAGCGCCGCGCCGGCCGAGCGACCCTGGCCGGCCCCGGGGCCCCTCGGGCATGGAGCCGCACGTGCTCGGCGCCGTCCTATACTGGCTGCTGCTGCCCTTCGCGCTTCTGGCCGGTGAGTGGGGGCGTGCGCGGAGGGCTCTGGACTGGGACAGGGTCTGCGTCCCCGCTCCCAGCATTCCGGCCAGGCCACCCGGCGAGAATGGTCGAGCAGAGGATGGTGCGCGGGCGGACGCGGAGATTCCCCGGGACGCCCGGCCCTGGGCGCCCGCATTCCAGAAGCATGAGAGCGCCGGGCCCGCCGGGAAGGCCGGGGCCCCGTCCGAGCGCCAGGCTGGGAGGGCGGCGGCGGGGTGGCGGGCAGATGGCACCCTGGCGCCCACGAAGGCCAGCGGCGAGCGCCCCCCGGAGAGGGTGGAGGATGCCTCGGCCCGCGGCGCTGGGGGTAGGGAGACGGGGACAGGGGAGGAATGTCGGCCCCCCATGGGAGGGGCCGGGGCGTCGGTGAGTGGGGCACGAATCTCTTTTTCTCTGTCGTTAAAAAAAAAAAAAGAAAGCGCAAACTTGCATCACGACTTCCTGACCAATCTGGGAGAAGGCGGGCTTCCTGCCTGGAGCTGTTTAATCTGGAGCCTCTGGAGCAGAACTAACGTCGTTGTGCCCTGGGCTCGGCCCCCCTCACTCTTCCCCTTCCCGTCCCCACCCCCGGCCGAACTAGGGCCTGCCCTACTCTGGAAAAAATAGTTCGGGTTCCTCCCTGTCTTCCCGGTGCCCTGGCTCCTCCGCTGGGCTCTAGAGCTGTGGGAGGGGCCGGGGGTGGCTCTGATCTGGGCTGGGGGAGAGGGTGCCCCCAGAAGACTCTGGTCTTGGTGCCAGAGCTGAGGTCCCCACCCTGGCATCAGTGTCCCCAGCTTATGCTGTCATCTGCGCCCCTTCCGGAAAGCTCTAGCTGTGGTTCTTGTTGTTCAAGGCCCCTCCCCTATGCACCCCCCCGGCCTCCCTGTGCCCAGGGCAGAGTGCCGGAGCCTCATTTCACCCTTCACACGCCAGCCCTTGGTCCCCAGCTCCCTTTTCTGGGGCTGCCTCTACTGGGTGTGAGCTGAAAAGTGGTCTGATTAATTCAGAGAAACAGGGAATGGTTTGCACTGTGAGTCTGCCTGTTGGGTGGAAATCCGTCAGACCATGGTGGGTGTTGGTGGTTTTACTCTGAAAGCCTTTGCAGAGCCTCTTAAATCTCTCCAGGTGGACTCTGCCCGTGTCTGTCATAGGTGGGCGTGGGCTCCAGTGGGCCAGGAATGTGGGGGCCCGGAGCGGCCGGCACCAACTCCCACACAGACTGTGTTTTGATTTGTAGCAGAGAAAGGTGGTGAAACTTGGGAAAATTTCAGGACAGGAATCAATGAAAACCATTGAGGTCAGGGAGGAGGGTCTGAGTCAGCCTTGTGTGGACAGAACAGCCCAGGATGTACTGGGAAGAGCACAGGGTCAGCCGGCTTGTCTTTCTCCTCTAGCCTTGGGAAAACACACGTCAACAGGCCAGGAAAAGAGACCCAGCTGGAGGCCGGGCTCAGAAGCCGGTAACCTCACTGCAGGCTCGCCTCTGACGGCCCGCAGCACACCTGCTGCCTCCTTAGCCTCCGAAGACATGAGGAGAATCAGGTTGGCCTGTGCGGGAGGGGCCTCCCTCCTGAAGGGCATGCCTCCCCCCACGGTGCAGTCTCCTTGTTCAGGGTCAGCAGACTTTTCTCTGATGAGCTGGATAGTAAATATTTTCACATTATCAACTCTTCTGATATTTTTTCCAGCCATTAAAAAATGTAAACACCACTCCTAGCTTGTGGGCTGCAGCAAAACAAGTGGTGGAGCCAGGCTCAGACTGAGAGCTGGAGTTTGTTGACCCCGAGAATTAATCTGTGTTCATTGGGCCCTTGGCTGCAACTCAAGTGGGTGATGGAGTTGGGGGGAGGGTAGGTCTCTAGTTTCTGGATGCGAGGTGGAGCTACTCAGGGTTCCCACCTGGGCTGTATTGGAGTCTCCTGGGAGCTTTTCACATCCTGATGACTAATTTTTTGTGTGCTTGGCTCAGTTTTTCTGCAAACCTGAAACTGTCCCCCAAAATAAAGTCTATTAATTAAAACCCGGATACCCAGGTCATACCCCACACGGATTCTGTGTCTGGGTGTAGGACTTGGACTTCCATGTTTTTTTCTTGAGCTTCAGGGGAGGGTGGTGTAGAGCTGGCCGAGAGCCCTGCCAAGTGACACCTGAGAGGTGGAGGCTGGATGCCAGCTCTCAGGGCCGGGTGGCTCCCGAGGGATCTTGCTGTGCTCCTGGCTGGAGGCGGGATGGTTGCCCTGCCGCCTTCTGAGCACCCCTCGCTCTGTGACGAGCTTCGGTAGAAATGGTTAGTTCGGCAGTGTTTTCAAAGTGAGTGGTGGGTGCTGGATGGGCCATCTGAGGGTTTGGGTTATCCTAGGGCACCCCTCGCCTCCCAAAATCCCACTTCCACTTCTTTAGTATGTCAGAGACCCCCAGTCTCCCGTCCCAGGAAGGGTGACAGCCTTCATCATTTTACCTGTTGTCCCTGCAGCCCTGAGGGGGTCAGGACCCAGAACCGAAAGCTTCTAGAGAGACGTCAGGACGAACACTTTGTGATTTCCCCGGGAACGGCCCCACCCCCAACTCTTGACCAACGGGGCAGGGGCAGCCTGAAGGTCGCACTGTAGCAGCGAGGCAGGTGGTGAGAAGGTGGGAACTGTATCACTGATCGGCAGACACGTGCAGGGCGGCAACATGGCTTCCTCCCGTGGGATGGGGCTCCGGCCTCTCGGGCACGCCCACCGCATGCCACGTCACCTGCCAGCCTGTCACTGCTGTGTCACCGTTTAGAATGGGGACGCTTCCTCCTCTACGTAGGGGATTCACCATCACTGTCTCAGCACTGCTATGAGCCAGGCAGGAAGGCAGTGGGAAGGCAGTCCTAGGACAGGGGCCCCTGGTAGGAATGCAGCCCCGAGAGTCCACCTCAGCTCCCGGGCTCCCAGGCTCTTGGAGCCAGCAGCAAGCCCAGGCTGTCCTGTTCAGAGACCCCCTCAGAGCTGGGGCTGGGTCTTGCTCTCCTCTGCCGCCTTAGGGAGGAGACTCGCAGCTCCTGCCCGCTCCCAGGACTGATTATGTTGCAGGACTCAGGTGTCTGGCTGATGGGCCCCAAGGAGTCAGTGTGATCAGGGAGGGGCCGGGGTCAGCCCAGGATCTGAGGACAGCCACCCCACCAGCATCTGTACCAGTGGGAAGGGTCCTGCAGAGGAAGTGCTGATGGAGCGGTGGGGATCGTCTTGGGTCCTGGCTGTGAGGCTGCTTCCTGGGCGGTGTCTCTCCTCTAACACTTTCAGTGCTCAGAGATGGAGAGGGAAAGGGGCCCTCTGCTCTGTGTGCAGCCGCAGGGGACTGCCTTCTGTGGCGGGGCCACTGCAAGGGTTGAGGATAGCCCCTGGGCCTGCCCCTTATCTTTAGGGCCCAGTGTGAGCTGTCTCTTATAGGAAGCCACTCTTGACCACCCTGGTCCGATGAAGTATTGGTCTTTTCTGTGTTTTCTGTTTTTAGAAATATATAGACTTAAAAAAAAAACCACTTAGTCTTTTATTTGCCCAAGGCCAGCTGTTGCAGGCACTGAGGCCTCAGGACTTACTGAAGGGGTGGGGGGTGGGGTGAGCTGTCCTGCCCCCTGGTGCTGCCTGCCCCTCCTGCTTCCTGCAGGAGATGGGAGAATAGATAAAGTGTACGCCTGTGCCACCAAGCATCTCCTCAGCTTTGTGTGCATGTCAGCAGCTCAGTCATGTCCGACTGTGCGACTGCGTGGACTGCAGCCTGCCCATCTCCTCTGTCCAAGGGATTCTCCAGGCAAGAGTGCTGGAGTGGGGTGCCATTTCCATCTCCTAGACATTTTTTATGCAGACTTCTCCCTTCTGGTTACCAAAGCAGTTTTCCTTCCTCCTTGGGGTACAGGCTCCAGGTGTTACAGAGGCAGGTGAGAAGGCTGCCCTGAGTGCCGCCAGGAGGTGGGTCAGTGCCCTCTGTGGGAGCTCCTCCCACTCTTGACCTTTGAACCCCTCTGAGTTGAGCCTGCTCTCTGGATGAGGATCGGGGGGCTTGGGGGATGAGAATACAAGCAGGTTTTCCTTCCCAGGGCAAGTGAGTTGCGTACCTGTTGTCAGGTGTTACCTGTGGAAGAGCCCAGGGTGGGCAGCCCCAGGGAGGCTAGGGGCTGGCTTTGCAGGACAAGCTCGAGGCTGTGCCAGCCTCTGCCTTGCTTTGACTTGCCAGGCTCTCACCCCTCTCTCTGGGCCTCAGTTTCCTCACCTGTAAAAGAGACAATAAAAGCTTGAAGGCCAATACCAGGTCTCTGATCTCTTGGCCTCTGGACGGGGCAGGGCAGGGCAGCCCTCCCTTGCACAGTGCTGGGGGTTGGGGGGAGCGAATGGGTCCACGACACACAGGGCTGCCCACTGGCCACAGGTGGTTTCCAGGGCGGGAGGTGTGGTGTCCAGGGCCAGCCTGGCTACCTGGCCTGACACCTGCCTGCCCAGATTCCTGTGCTCACGTGGAACCTGTTCCCAAGTTCATTCAAGCATCATCTCACCAGGTCTCTTGAGATGGAGCTCCGGGCAGGCTCCTAGGCTCTGGTTCAGGGCCAGTGGCGGTGGGATGGGAGGAGCTGGACCTGCTCTCCTCTGTAACTGGGCCGAGGTTTCCTTGGGTGTAAAGGGAGGTGTGGATCCCCCTAGCTTCCGGCACCTTGGTCCTGTAAGGGCCTTTGCCGTGTTTGTTCACACTGTGCTGAGTCCAGATGGGAGAGAAACATGGTGCCGTCAGTGATGCCATCCCCGGGGGCGTCCCCTAATGGATGCCATACAGCTCGAGGTCCGGGCTGCGGGGCGCTGGCGGGGGGCACCGGGCAAGACCAGTCTGCCAGAGGGAGAGAGGTTGTCTGCCACACTGGACAGGGGGCAGAAAGGCAGATCCAAGGTGCCAGAGCAGTGCACCCAGGGTCAGGCCATCTGTGGAAGGTGGTCACTGAGTGGCCTGCAAATGGGGACTCCAGTCCCCTGGGTGGCCAGTCGGAGGGTTGAGGTGGGGTGGAGAGGGAGGAGCAGCGCCCAGTGGACAGTCAGGCAGGAGGGACTTGATCCCCGCCCACGTTTTGATCTGTATTAACTGTTCACTACAAAAGTAATGTATGAATACTTGTCATAAAATAGCCCAGAGTTAAATCAGAAGAGAGTAAGTTTCTTCTCTCATCCTTTCTTCTCCCTTTCATCCAAAGCAAGGCTCTTGTCGGTGGTGAGGGCCTGAGGTTGCTGTGCCCCCACTCGTGAGGTTAGGTGGCTCCAGCGTTTGGAGCCGTGGCAGTGCCCTGTGGCTGGGGTTCTGCGGGTGCCCGGGGTCACCAGCCTCTGCCCTGGGGAGGACGCTGCGAGGCTGAGGCCCGGCACTCGGGCAGCCCTGGAAAGCCACCAGCGTGCGATGGGCAGTGCTGGCCCAGACCAGCCGCCCCGGGCACCTCAGGCCGATGTGCGTGGCCTCCCCCTTCCGTGCACTGTCTCGGGCCTTTGCCGAGTGGGGTGGGTCGATTTTTCTGGTGTGTTTTAATCACATAATTATAGGGAGTATTTTTAGTTCCCTGTAACGGCCGGCTGTTTACCAGGCTCCGACCTGCGCTGTTTGTCTCCCAGAGTATATATAGCTGGGCCTCCTCTCCTTCCCTGGGGTCAGGCTAAAGCGGGACCGTGGCCACCTCAGCCGCCTCCTGTGGTTTCCTTTGCCAGCGAACAGGCGGCTGAACCGGGCCCCGTAGCTTCCGCAGAGCGGGAGGGGCCTGGGGGCTTCTGTCCTCGAGAGCAGATGGGGGTCTGTCCCGAGTCCGGAACTGCTGACCACGCGGTGGGCCGTGAGGGACGCGCCTCTTGGGCCTTGTCCAGGCTCGGCTGTGACCGTGGCGGTGCCCAGGTGTGCAGGTGGCCCGTTCCCTGGCTCTCCCCACCTCCCCTGCCCTTCAGTGGCCCCTGGTGGATCCTCAGAGGGAAAACAAAAGAACAGAACTGCTATGTGCACAGATTCCTTGGGCCCGCATGAGCAGCCAGAGGCCTGTGATTGCGGCTAGGATCGCGGCCCAGTCTGGAGGGACCAACCGAGAAAGCACACGGCCTGGGTGCCCGGGCAGGGGCCTCGGAGCAGAAGCCTTACCAGCCTCAGGCCTGAGTCCCGGTCTCTCTCACGTCCGGGAGCCACCAGGCCTGTGACCTGTGGGCTGGGCCCTGTCACACCCCAGCCTCCCCCTGGGGCCCAGGCTCCTGTTCTGCCTCCATTCCCACTCCCCCGAGTCCCTCCCCCTCATTCACCCCCTTCCCTCCCCCTCATTCACCCGCATCCCTCCCCCTCATTCACCCGCATCCCTCCCCTTCATTCACCGCCCTCCCAATTCTGTCCTCTCATTCACTTAATTCATATTTACGGTTAAAACACTGAAACAACACATCATTACACAGCATTAATGGGTGCTTTTCAAAGGGAAGCACGCTCTCCTATTCCACTCCCGCTCTCAGCTGCTTCATCCTCCCCTTTTGCCCCTCCCTGTCAATAGCCAGGGGTCATAGTGACCATGGGGCTCTCCCAGGAGCCCTCAGAGGCTGTGCAGCATGTACCTGGCTCCCCTGCTGGGAGAGTGTCCCTGGGTCGCTTCATGGGGGAATGAGTCAGCCTCATGGCAGAGACCCCAGTGGGCTCCCATGGGCCCAGGGGCACCTGGGACAGGTTTGCACAAGTTGCCTTTGTGATGTCACAGGGCAGGTCCCCAGGCCCCTAACTGCCATGTGCCTGTGTGGGCAGCCGGCACTGATCATCTCCTCCGTTCATGTGGGCACACAGCTCTGCATCATGTCTTTGCCTCAGGGTCCACTCACCGCCCCCCCCCACTCCAACCCTGCAGCCTCCATCCACGTCCACTGGCATCACAGCCTCTGCTTGGACAGATTCGGGGGCTCCAGGCTCCCAGCTCTGCTCCCAGATGCGTCCCATGGCAAGGTGGCCTTCCCAGTCATTTGAGAGCTGCCTGCTGCCCACCATGCCCTCTCCAGTGCATTCACCTGGCACGGGGCCCCCCAGGTTTCTAGTCTCCCCTCAGGATGAGTCTCCACTCGCTTTCCTGTGCCTGAGGGTGGGCAGTAGTGGCCCCGTGTCACGGATGGGCACCCAGGGCGAGAGCTCTGGTCGTGGCGCCCCTGCCTCCTGGGAGCCGCCCACTCCGGCACCTGTCAGCACACGGGGGGGCTCCTTGGTCCCTGCCTCCAGCTGCACCTCTTTCCCTGCAGAACTTCCATCTGGCCCCCCAACTCCCTGAACCTGTCCTCACCCTGGAACTTGCCAGCTGTCCCCCTGCCACCACCTCCCACGGCCACTCCTCTGGCCCCCCCAACACTCGCTTGGCCCAGATTTAGGAGACTCTGGGGTCCCCACAGAGCCCCCAGGGGAGGACGGCACCGCTCACACATCAAGCTCTGCACGGGGACAGCTGGAGCTCGGGGTGGAGGGCAGGCCTCACAGTTGAGGCTGGGTTGACAGTCGAGTGCAGCCATGTACCCCCTTCCCCAAGACTTGGAAAACGTTTCTGCCTCTTGCGCTGCCCCCCCGCCCTGCCCTCAACTTGGTTTTGCCTGCTCTGGGGGTCCATGCTTGAGGGACCCCTGGGGGCGTGTACTGCCATGTCTGCTGTCCCCTCAGTACTAAGTTTGTGTGATTGTCAGTGACCGCCTGGCGGTGGTCCCTTCTGGTGCTGGCTTGTCCCCTGAAAGCACTGCCACATTTGCTTGTCCTGTTACCCCTCCCACCTGGCGAGTAGGTGTAGGCTTGCGAGCCGGCGCATCTCTACGGACGCACCCATGTGTTTCATTCACTCCTGGGCATCGGGTTGCCGGGTCACAGGCCTCGACTGTCCCCTGCAAGTAGGCTCCGATCTGTCCTCTGGTTGGCATTTGGGGATGTTGCAGGGCACCCCACACATGGTGTTGGCCTCTGATTCCAGCTGGTCCGTGGGTGTGAGGTGGCGTCTCCTGAGACTTCAGGCTGCGCTACTTTGATGCCAATGATGCTAATCACCTTGGTATCTTCTCTGGCATGTGTCTCTAAGAATCTTTCACCCATTAAAAAAAAAACTGGATTGTTTATCTTTTTATTTCTGACTCGGGGGTTCTTTGTGGACGTGAGATGGTAAGCTCCTTATCACCCTTTTGTACTGCATGTGGTTTTCCCTGCCTGTGGCTCACAATCCCAATTGTCATCTTTATGGTGTCCGGTTGAGAGCTAATCATCATCTTTATGGTGTCCGGTTAAGGGCAAGTGTTTTTAGCTCAAAGTCCTGTGAACTCAGATTTTACTGGCCGGGACATCCTCTCCTGCTCCCCCGAGCTGGTGGCGGGGTCTCTGAGTACTTCCTGGTGGGTGGGCCGCTCCACTCACTGGGCTGGGCCTTCCCGCTTCCCCCGCACCCTGCCCTTGCCCTTTCTGCACCCTCCGCTCGCCCTCCCACCCCAACCCCCTCTGCTGCCCACCCAGGGCTCTGCTAGCTCTCAGACCTCCTCCAGGGCCTCTGTCCTGCCACGCACGGCAGGCTCTTGTCCTGGTGTCACTGCTGCCGCTGGGAGCCGCACTCTGCCTGTCAGGACGTGTGACCTCCCACAGCCGCTGGCTGCATGAAGTGGGTCCATTTCAAGTCTGCAGAGATGATCTTGGCCTCCTGACCTCCATTCTTGTGGTCCCCATGGACACGGTGACCAGCTCTTGTTCATTGGCTTTCCCTCCTGACTGTTCCCCACCCCCCAGGATAACACCCCCCCAGAGTCGGACCCCCAAGTCCGAGGACAGGACAGCCTTGCTGTTGGATGCACACTTTGGGGTGTGAGTCTCATGTGACCCTCGGGGAGGTGATTGGTCCTGGGGGCCTGTCCACGTCCAGGGTGGCCGGCATCCTGCCTCCTGCCCGCTCCTGTCTCCTCTGGGCCCTGCCCAGCTTGGCACACGCTCAGCCTGCCTCTCTGCCCTATGCGGAGGCACCCTCATGGTTCATCTCCATCCTTGCTGTCGGGGTGGTGCCCATTTGTCCCTGGGTGCTTGTTTCCTTGTCACTGTTGCTGTGGCCCGGCCAGGGTGGGCCTGTGCCTAGCCCTGCGAGTGGGAAGTGGTTGAGGCAGAGGCCCTGCAGGCTCTGAGCCCTGCCTGCTCCTTGAGCGTCCTGCTGCTTATCAGTGGTGCAGACCTTCCCCGCCGGGGAGAATTGGCCTGTCAGGCCCTAATCTCTGGAGGTCAGGGGTGGGGGGCCACTGGCAGGGGTGTGGGTGACCCAGAGACAGGGGCTTGACACCCTGTGGGGGCCCCTGAGTGGTCCCAGAGGGGGCCCTGGGGTGGGCAGCATCACAGGTGACCCCAGCAAGGGCCTCTCTCGCCTCTGAAACCTCGTCTTGACAAACGGGCAGATAATGTGACCTCAGGAAGCAGGAGTAGCTCTGAAAGCAAAGTGCTGGGGCATCTTCTGACCTGGAGGCAGCTCTGGGGTGGGGGGAGGGCCTGGGCCCTGGATCCTCTGTCCCGGTGTCCCCTGCTCCCTTGGGGGCTGCACCCCAGTTCTATGGGGCCGTCAGCAGCTGCCCCATCAGACTCTGGTCCTTAGGAGCTGGGGGCCTCCGAGGGAGTGGCTTCTATCCCAGGGTTGCAGGTGGAGTCTCTAGCTGGGGGGTCCTCTGTCCAGGCTTTAGCTGAATGAACAAAACCTGGGCCACCCAGGGAGGGAGAAGCCTGTGCTCCACTCCCCAGGGGGTGCACCTCCCACCTCACCCCCACAGGGCCCCTTTGCCCTCACCATCGCCTCCCTCACACCATGAAGACTGGAAGGGTGACCACACCAAGAGGGCAGTGCCCACCCCACCCCATCTGCTCCCTTCCTCGTGAGAGTGAGGCATGAAAGGCAGGAGGCCAAGAGTTGTTGGGGAGGAGGGTGCCCATGCTGAACGGAGGAGCCCTCTGACCCTCAGGGGCCTGGAAGGCACACGAGGCAGACAGAGATGGAATGGCTGCCTCCAGAGGCAGCTCCCGGAAGCTGCTGGGCTGGACAGGCTGTGTCACATTCCAGAGCCTGAGACACTTCCAGGCGTTTGGGGGGTGTGTGGAGGCGGGGCAGGGGGAGCCCACTCATGTCTTCAGGAAGTGAAGGGTGCCTACAGGGTCTGGGCCGTGGGCCGGGGCTCTGGGACTTGGGAGATGAAGGGGCCCCAGGGATGGTGCTGCTGCAGAGGGGCGGGCTGGGAGCAGGTGCGCCCTCTCAGGGGTGACCTGAGGCCCCGGGCGGGGCCACCAGCGCCACCCCTCAGGCGAGGAGGCGGCAGGCCCTGGAGCCATGGAGGGGGACTGAGCGGAGGCTGTCCTGTTTCTCCTGTCTGCCGGCGAGGGGCCTCGCGCTGTGAGCGAGGCTGCCGGGAATTAGGCATCCAGCACCCGTCTGCTGGCTCCTTGTAACCTGAAGCTGCTTTCCTCTCTGCCTGCACTCTCTCTGGTGGCTCCTGAGATGGCCAGGCCATCACAGTCCACTGGGCTCTCCGTGTGGGAAAGGGCATATCGTCGGCTTCCTCACTTGCCGCCTAGCATGGGGTTCTGGAGTCACGTTGCTTCTTCCTCGTTCTGATCATAGATGTGGATTGTCAGGTCTAGAGACACAAGATGCTGGATCCAGAGGTAGCGATGGTCATGCCAGCACTCTGCTTGGGATCCAAACTCCTGCCGGGTGGTCCCGGGGCTTCAGGGGTGTTTATGCACGGGTGTTTGGATGTCGTCACCTCTGTGTCACTCCTGCGCATCGGTGCCCTGCCTGGTCCTGTTCTGTGTGTGGAGTGTGGGGGCCCGCCAGGGCTGTCGTGGGACCTCAGGCGGTCCTCCCCTGGTCCTGAGCGCCGTCATAGGCTGCCGCTGGGCTGGGACTCAGGCCCCAGTGTGTGTGGCCACAGTGTGCCCAGCACCTGCCGGGCGGGACTTCAGCACCCGTCCTTTGAGGCCGCACGTTCCTCCCTCTGCCTGCTGGTTGGGGGTACCTTCAGTGCAGAGGAGTGGGGTGGAAAGGCTCCCGGGACAAGCTTTTGTCACCTTTCCGCTCCCAGTCTCCAGCTGGGCCAAGCCCTGGCTCTGCTGCTGGGGCCCCTGGGGAAAGTGACTTAGCCTCTCTGAGCCTTGCACTCCTCACCTTTAGAAGCAGGACACACTGTGTTGCGGGGAGGCTGTTCAGAGCAGAGCCAGGGTACGGAGCCTTCTCTGCACCAGGCTCCCACGTCTCTGTGCCTGCTTGTCGCAACCTCTAGCTGTGAGACTAGCACCTACCCTGCTTGGCCCTGCAGCCCTCGGGGTGACCTGCCAGGTGACGTGGGTGGAAATATTCAGTTGAGTCGCTGAGTGCGAGGCTGCCATGCTGCCGCGCCCACACCCCCAGGCGCCTCTCAGGAAGCCTGGTCGCCCAGCGCTTTAATCAAGGTGCCCTGAGCCTCGGGACATGTGGCAGTCTCACCAGGGGGGAATCTAGGGCAGAGTTGCTGGTGACATCCTGGCTGAGGCGGGGGTGGTGGGGTGAGGACACCTCTTCAGGCAAGCGCAGTGGAACCAGCTGGGTCTGAATAAGTCACAGTGGCCAGGCACTCCCCTGGGACAGAAGCTCGGACAACACGTGGCCGGCCCTGGTTGCTGGCGGAGGCCAGAAGGGAATGGAGGATGTTGCCTGGAGCCCAGGCCTTGGTGGGGGTGCCAGGGGTTCCTGGGGGTGTGGCAGCTGGCCATGTTTCCTGGTGCCCCCCTCCGACAAGAGTCTGTCTGCCTCAGCCTGACCTCTGAGGGAGTGGCAGAGAGTCTTGCAGCCCAGAGAAGCTGAGCTGGTTCCCAGTCCCAAACTGGATCCTTAGAACCAGAAGTCAGCGGGGCTGTGACCCATCTAGCGGGGTGGGTGTGCGGTTGGCATCAGGGTGCACAGGGACGGGAAGTCCTGGCGTCAGGTTCCTGCCCAGGCTTCCAAGGGATTCGTCTGATGAGGGTGCGAGGATGGAATTGCATGCTCAGCTGGCAAAGGGAGTGAGAAGTCTCCCCGCTGGTGGGCATGTCAGTATGGGGGACCTCTCAGGCCTCGGGAGCCCGTCTGGGTAGAAAGACACTCTGGGGGGCATTGGGAGCGGGTTTCTGTGGGCCTCCTCCAGTTTCCTGGCCTTCCCGGCCTCCCGCCACTGGCTGCAGCAGCTGGATGGGACATGGACCTTGCGGCCTGTCCCTGTGTAGCGGGTGCCCCACGGGGACCCAACGGCAGCCAGGTCTGGAGGTGCCTCCTCCCTGTGATGCCTGGAACCTGTATGTTCCTAAGGCTTGGCCCTGACCCTTAGGAGCAGGTGAGCCTGGGAGGGAGTCCAGGGTCAGGTGGCAGTGGTGGGAGGTGACCTGAGGCTGGGTTCTGGGCCCAGGGCCCCTGGGCTCTGGGCAGGTGGGCGAGCACAGGCCAGGCTTCCAGTGGGCATCAGCGAGCTCTCTCCTTGCTGCTAGAGAATCACCAGCTGATAACCACCCATGAGCCAGCCTCTGGGATGGATGGTCTTGGTGTCCCTGCCTCACAGCCCCCCAGCCCAGGCTACTGGACTCCTGAGCCAGAGTCCTGTGGCCACGAGGCCGCCCCGCCTGGGAGCTTGTTCTTACAGCTCAGGGCGTCCTCGTCTTTCGTGACCCATCCATCGTGGGTGGCAGCCCTGTGGTGACCATTGTCTGTGTGCTGACCAGCCAAGGCCCTCTGGAGCAGGGCCAGCTGAGACTAGGGGGAAGTAGACAGGAGCTGGCCTGCCCCTCACTGCTAGAGAAAGTCTGTCGATCCCGGCCTCCCTGGGGAGCCAGGGGTGCTGGGATGGGTGCTCTGACCCTGGGGGTGGGGCTGGTCGGGGCTGGGGGTGGGCACCGGCTCCACCTCACGCCTTCTGGGGGCCTATCCATCAGGTCCCTGGGGACCCCCGCGGATGTCTGCTGCTTGCTTTGCTGTCAGGAATTAGATTAGTTTTCCATAAAAACAGGATGTGGTGGGTGAGAGGCAGTGTTCGATCTTTTTTGTCACGCCTCTTTTTCCAGGAACTGAATGTATGGCTTTGGCCAGGACTGCCCTGTCCCCACCCGCCGCCTCCCCCCGGGGTGCGGGGACAGCGCTCTCTGCTCTTAAGTGGTTGCTGCTTCTCTGTCTGGGGAGCTGACTCCATCATCAGGAGCCGGCAGGGACACTCCCACCATGTGGTCCGAGAGCCGGGCAAGTTGGAGGGGGACACCTCTCAGCCACTCTGGAGGTCTGGGTCTGTGATGCTGGACAGGGGGAGATGGCCTGGGCTCGGCCTCTCGCCTGACAGCACAGACCCTTGGGGGATTCAGCCTCAGTCTGGAGGTCGCCTGACAGCACAGACCCTTGGGGGATTCAGCCTCAGTCTGGAGGGTCCACTGTCCACAAGAGGTGGTGAAGAGTTCAGCCAGGGGTTGGGCGGGCCCTCTGTGTGTGGGGAAGGGTGTGAGTCTCATGGCTAGTTCAGGGAAGAGCCCAGGGGTGGTGGAGCTGTGGGCACAGCTTGGGGGGTGCTGGGGACACAGTAGGGAGTGTGGACTTGTCTGTAGGTAACAGGAGCCACACAGAGGAAATTGTGGAGTAGACCTCTTCCCAAGAGGACCTCCGCGAGAGGGCTGCTGCTTCCCGCTGTGGAGAGGCTGCCCCATATGCAGTGAAAGGCCTGGCTTGGTCACTCACTGGCCCAGCAACCGTGGTCGCTTGTGACTCACAGGGCCTCCCCCCTCCATGAGCAGACAACAGTGGGCTTGTCTTGGCGCCCTGGTGAGCACTGATGGCACTGCACTTGCAGAACCTGAGAACACAGAGCCGAGGGGCAGGGGTTTCCAGCAAAGCCAACCACTGCCCCCGACCCCCTCCCTTCCCTTCTCCACAGGCTCAGAATTCATGCCTCAGGAAGTTTCAGCGCAGATTTAAAAGGGGAGAAAGCCCCAGACAGGCTTAGCCTTTGTCAGGCAGGCTTGCAGGGTCCTCTGGGTTCTGGTCTTCTGGGTGACAGGAGGGGAGGGGCTGAGACAGGCCCCTGGGAGCCTGGGTGAGGGTGGCTGGCCCACCCTCCGTGGTGGGCCTGGGGCTTGGCCCAGGGGGCCCTGCATGCCCAGGGCTCTTTTCTTCTTTCTGGATCAACACACAGCAGCTGTAGGCCCAGATACCCCCTTGGAAACCACCCCAGATAGAATTCCAGAGCCCAGAAATGCCTCTTTCCTGGAAGGATATCCTGAAATTCATGCGTGTTTCTCTCTCAGGGAGGGGAGAGGAGGCCTGGGGAGATGAGCAAAGGACACTTGGGGTGAGGGTGAGGACCGAAGGTGACGTGTGACCTGGAGGGACGTGCTCTGGCAGGAGGACCGTGTGACAGCCCGACCGCAGGAGCGGGAGGAGAGGAACTCACTTGTTTGTTATTTCTGTGCTTCTCCGCATCTAAAAACTTCTGAAAAGGAAGGAAAGGAAAGTGAATGTTCTGTGAGCTGGTCAGCACCCTTTCCTGCCCAGGGGAATAGGTTGCCCACTCCTGCTCTGACAGAGCCAGAGTTCAGGCCTGGGGAGGCCCTGCCCCCGGCCACCCTGCCCTTGGGGGTGGGTGCACAGAGCAGCGAGGGCTGTGTTTGCCCCGGGGGTTGGTGTCCTGGGGAGAAGCCAGGCTGAGCCACCCTGCCCAGGCTGGTTGTTAGGACTAGACGGTATTGGTTTCTCCCTCAGTGACTCTGAGCTTGTTGCATTCCCAGAGCCCGAGTGGGGCCCTGACACCCTGTCTGCCCCAGCCCTGCAGCCACCTGGGCCCAGACCTCAGAGACAGGCAGGTCAGCCAGCGGCTCACAGTGTAGAATCCTGAGAGCTGGTGGATCAGTCAGGGTTCTCCAGAGAAACAGAGCCAGTGAGAGAGGGATAGAGCGGTGTGGTGTCTTACAGAAGAGGCGTATACATACACTCATGAGGGAGAGAGGGATTTGTGTTAAAGAAGTGGCTTGCACAATTGTGAGACAAGTCTGAAATTTGCAGGGAGCCCAGCAGGCTGGAAATTCGAACAAGCCTTGGTGTTGCAGTCTGGCGTCCAGACTCTGAAGGGGCTGGAGAATTCCTTCTTCCCTGGGGGTCTCAGGCTTTGCTATGAGGAAGTATCCGCTGTCCTCCAGCTGCTGATGGACGTGGGATGAAGCACCCCACAGGCCTGAGGCCTGGTGCAGAAGCTCTCAGCCAGTCTGCCTCTCTAGGAAAAATAGTCTGCGTGAGCTGGTTGGCATGTGATGTCTGTAGTCACACCTCCAGGCTCTTGGGCCATCCCCTGACCTCAGCACCCTCACCCAAGTGAAGAGGGTGGCCAGGTTCTCCAGCTGCTCCCTGCTGTTGGCACCCACTCAGTCACACACTTGTGGGGTACCTTCTGGGGTCAGCACCGTGCTGGGGCAGGCATCTCCTTGGAAGCAGAATGGTCGTGGGGCAGAAGGCCATGAATGTCCCCTTTCATCTCCTGATCTCTCTCTCACACACACATGAACAGGGCCTCCTCCCTAAATGCCCAGGCATGCCCCAGTGTTGACAGCAGCCCTATTTACAATTGTCAGACCGCAGAGACGACCTAAATGTCCAATGACAGATGATGGATGAAGAAGATGCAGTGTGTATATATACAAGGGAGTACTGCTGCTGCTGCTGCTGCTGCTAAGTCGCTTCAGTTGTGTGTGACCCCACAGACGGCAGCCCATCAGGCTCCACCGTCCCTGGGATTCTCCAGGCAAGAACACTGGAGTGGGTTGCCATTTCCTTCTCCAATGCATGAAGGTGAAAAGTGAAAGTGAAGTCGCTCAGTCATGTCCAGCTAGGAGCGACCCCATGGACTGCACCTACCAAGCTCCTCCGTCCATGAGATTTTCTAGGCAAGAGTACTGGAGTGGGGTGTACTACTCATCCATAAAAAGGAATGGAATTGGGTCATTTACAGAGATGTGGATGACCTAGAATCTGTCATACGAAGCAAAGTGGGTCAGAGAAAGACAAATGTACATTAATGCATAATGTGTAATCTCGAAAAATGGTACTGATGAACCTGTTTGCAACACAGGAATAGAGACGCAGATGTAGAGAATGGACCTGTAGATGCAGCAGGGAAGGGGCAGGTGGGCTGAATTGGGAGAGTAGCATTGCCATATATACGCTCCCATGTGTAAAATAGAAAGCTAGTGGGAAGCTGCTGTGTAGCCCAGGAAGCTCAGCTTGGTGCTCTGTGGTGACCTAGAGGGGTGGGATGGGGGGTGGGGTGGGAGGAAGGCCCATGAGGAACAGGATTATGTATTGTTGTTGTTCAGTTGCTAAGTCATTTCTGACTCTTTGTGACCCCAAGGACTGCAGAATGCCAGGCTTCCCTGTCCTTCACCATCTCCCAGAATTTGCTCAAACTCACGTCCTTTGAGTCAGTGAGGCCATCCAACCATCTCATCCTCTGTCACCCCCTTCTCCTCCTGCCTTCAGCCTTTTCCAGAATCAGGGTCTTTTCCAATGAGTCGGCTCTTCATATAAAGTGGCCAAAGTATTGGTGCTTCAGCATCAGTCCTTCTAGTGAATATTTAAGGTTGATTTCTTTTAAGATTGACTAGTTTGATCTTTCAGTCCAAGGAACTCTCAAGAATTTTATCCAGCACCACAATTTGAAAGTGTCAGTTCTTCAGCACTCAGCCTTCTTTATGGTCCAACTCTCACATCCATATATGACTATTGGAAAAACCATAGCTTCGACTATATGGACCTTTGTTGGCAAGTGATGTCTTTGCTTTTTAATATGCTATCTAGGTTTGTCACCGTTTTTCTTCCAAGGAGCAAATGTCTTTTAGTTTCATGGCTGCAGTCACCATCTGCAGTGATTTTGGAGCCCAAGAAGATAAAATCTGCCACTGTTTCCATTGTTTCCCCATCTATTTGCCATGAAGTGATGGGACTGGTTGCCATTTATCTGAGTTTTCTGAATGTTGAGTTTTAAGCCAGCTTTTTTACTCTTTTACCTTCATCAGGAGGCTCTTTAGTTCCTCTTCACTTTCTGCCATTAGGATGGTAATCATCTGCATACCTGAGGTTACTGAAATTTCTCCTGGAAATCTTGATTCCAGCTTGTGACTCACCCAGCCCAGGATTTCGCATGATGTACTCTGCGTAAAGTTAAATGAGAAGGGTGACAACATATAGCCTTGACGTACTCCTTTCCCAATTTGGAACCAGTCTGTTTTCCCGTGTCTGATTCTAACTGTTGCTTCTTGACCTGCATACAGATTTCCCAGGAGGCCAGTAAGGTGGTTTGGTATTCCCATCTCTTTAAGAATTTTCCACATTTTGTTGTGATCCACTCCTGCTTATTTAACTTATATGCAAAGTGCTGCTGCTGCTGCGAAGTCGCTTCAGTCGTGTCCGACTCTGTGCAACCCCATAGACGGCAGCCCACCAGGTCCTCCGCCCATGGGATTTTCCAGGCAAGAGTACTTATATGCAGAGTACATCATGCAAAATGCCGGGCTGGATGAAGCACAAGCTGGATTCAAGATTGTTGGGAGAAATATCAGTAACTTCAGATATGCAGATGACACCACCCTTATGACAGGAAGCAAAGAGGAACTAAAGACCCTCCTGATGAAAGTGAAAGAGAAGAGTGAAAAAGTTGGCTTAAAACTCAACATTCAGAAAAACAAGATCATGGCTTCCAGTCCCATCACTTCATGCAAATAGATGGGGAAAAAATGGAAACAGTGAGAGACTATTTTCTTGGGCTTCAAAATCACTGCAGATGGTGACTGCAGCCATGAAATTAAAAGACGCTTGCTCCTTGGAAGAAAAACTATGACCAACCTAGAGAGCATATTAAAAAGCAGAGACATTACTTTGCCGACAAAGGTCTATATAGTATGGTTTTTCCAGTAGTCACTTATGGATGTGAAAGTTAGACCATAATGAAAGCTGAGCATTGAAGAATTGATGCATTTGAACTGTGGCATTGGAGAAGATTCTTGAAAGTCTCTTGGACTGCAAGGAGATCAAACCAGTCAATCAATCCTGAATATTCATTGGAAGAACTGATGTTAAAACCGAAGCTCCAATACTTTGGCCACCTAATGCGAAGAACTGACTCATTAGAAAAGACCCTAATGCTGGGAAAGATTGAAAACAGGAGGAGAAGGGGACTATAGAGGGATGAGATGGTTGGATGGCATCACCGACTCGATGGACATGAGTTTGAGCAAGCTCCGGTAGTTGGTGATGGACAGGGAGGCCTGAGGAGTTGCAGTCCATGGGGGTACAGAGTCAGACACGATTGAGCGACTGAACTGAACTGACACAGTCAAAGACTTCAGCATAGTCGATGAGGCAGAAGTTGATGTTTTCCTGGAACTCTCTTGATTTTTCTATGATCCAGTGGATGTTGGCAATTTGATCTCTGGTTCCTCTGCCTTTTCTAAATCCAGCTTGTGCATCTGAAAGTTCTCAGTTCACATACTGTTGAAGCCTAGCTTGAAGGATTTTGAACATTACCTTACTGGCAAGTGAAATGAGTGCAATCATATGGTAGTCTGAACATTCTTTGGCATTGTCCTTCTTTAGGATTGGAATGAAAATGGATGTTTTCCAGTCCTGTGGCCACTGCTGAGTTTTCCAAATTTGCTGGCATATTGAGTGTAGCACTTTTAACAGCATCATGTTTTAGGATTTTAAATAGCTCAGCTGGAATTCCATCACCTCCACTAGTTTTGTTTGTAGGAATGTTTCCTAAGGCCCACTTGACTTCACACTCCAGGCTGTCTGGCTCTAGGTGAGCGACCACACCATTGTGGTTATCCGGGTCATTAAGACCTTTTTTGTACAGTTGTTCTGTGTATTCTTGCCCCTTGTTCTTAATCTCTTCTGCTTCTGTTAGCTTTTTACTATTTCTGTCCTTTATTGTGCCTATCTTTACATGAAATGTTCCTTTGGTATCTCCAGTTTTCTTGAAGAGACCTCTAGTCTTTCCCATTCTATTGTTTTCCTCTGTTTCTTTGCATTGTTCACTTAAGAAGGCTTTCTTTATCTCTTCTTGCTATTCTTTGGAACTCTGCATTCAGTTGGGTATATCTTTCCTTTTCTCCTTTGCCTTTCACTTCTCTTCTTTTCTCAGCCATTTGTAAGGCCTCCTCAGACAACCATTTTGCCTTCTTCATTTCTTTTTCTTTGGGATGGTTTTGGTCACTGCCTCCTGTACAGTGTTACCAATCTCCATCCATAGTTCTTCAGGCACCATATCAGATCTAATCCCTTAAGTCTATTCATCACTTCCACTGTATAATCATAAGCAATTTGATTTAGGTCAAACCTGAATGGCCTAGTGGTTTTCCCTGCTTTCTTCAGTGTAAGGCTGAATTTTGCAATAAGGAGCTCATGATATGAGTCAGCTCCAGGTCTTATTTTGTCCAACTGTATAAGAGCTTCTCCATCTTTGACTGCAAAGAATATAATCAATATGATTCCAGTACTGACCGTCTGGTGGTTTCCATGTGTGGAGTTGTCTCTTGTGTTGTTGGAAGACGGTGTTTGATTATGTATATGTATAGCTGATTCACGTGGTTGTACAGTAGAAACCAACACATCGTAAAGCAGCTTTATCCCAATTTAAAATATAAACTGATTGAAAATAAATAAATGCCCAGGCAAGGACACCCTTCTCCCCCAGGTCCCACCTCATGGGGAGGGCAGGGCTCTGAAGGCACTTGTGGACCCTCTCTTGCTGGCCAGCCTGCCTCCCTCAGCCAGTGAGCCCGCCCCCACCTGCCAGCTGAGGTGGCTGGGTGACATTCCTCACTAGATGCCAGGAAGGGCCCTGGAGAGTGGGGGGACTGTGACCAGGCTCTGGGGCTGTTTGCACTAGCCAGACCGGAGAGGCTGAGGGACTGAGGTGCTGAATCACAGGGCGGGCGCTCTGAGTCAGTGCCTCAGCCTTCAGAGGCCCCATGGCCTCAGCCCCGGCTGCTGAGGCGAGCCTCACAGTGGACGTCGCCTCCACTTGCGGGAGATGCAGGACTCAGGGAGGCAGCTTGTTGTTCTCTTGGAGGAACTTGGGGGGCACTGTTTGCCAAGATGCCGCGGGTCAGGCTAGGCTGTAGCAGGGGGTCCCACAAGTAACTGTTTTGTTGGGAGAACCACACACCTGCTTCTTTCCATGTTTGGGTAACCTTCTGTCTGCAGGCAAGTCCCACAGGGCCGTGTCACAACATGCAGGGCTGGGCAAGCCGGACCTCGCTGCCAGATCCACAGGGGACGCGATGGGGTGGCCTGGGAACCCACTGGGAGGACCGCAGCTCTGTAGGACGGGTTCTGCCACGTCTGGTCACAGTGAAGAACCTTGGGGAGGATGTGGGCCGCTTGGCTGGGAAGCCCTGGGAGCCCTGTCTGTGCAGGAGGCCCAGGTCCAGGGCCTGCCCACCCCGGAGGGGAGGCTCTGTCCAGACTCGTGTGAGCAGCACCTCCCATGGCTTCATGTCTCCTCCCCGTTCTCCCCGCATTCTCCATGACCTTGTGACCTGTTCATATTGCTCAGGGATGGGAGGCCCTGGCTGAGGCTGTGGGAAGTATGCTGGTGGCTGAGGCTACCTCAGGCCTCAGTGCTGGCTCAGGAGGGTCCCCTATATGGCACTGCCCCTCCTCACCCCGCTCCTGGCACTGTGGACAGGGCATCTCAAGGGGACCCCATGCTGGGGCCACCCCCGTAGGAACCCCATCATATCAGATGGGTTGGGGTTCAGGGTAGGGTGGGAGTGCCCTGGTCGCCAGCATCCTTCTTAATGCCCAGCTGAGCACCTGGGCTGCTGTCTGTCACCACAGCCGCTTCTGTCTGCATCCGCCAGGCAGGCACCTTGTTGCAGGGGGCACATGGGCACTCTGGTTGTTGGGGGCTGCCTGTCCATCCCCTGTGAGCTGGCACATGGGGATTGGGGTGCTCCTGGGGGGCCAGGGACAGGGTCTGAGAGAGAGCAGATGGGACCTGGCTGAGTGGGGCTGGTGCCTGGAGGAGGTGGTCAGAACTTGCTCACAGGAAGAGCAGCGGGCTGTGGGAGGCCCTGAGGTCTTCATGTGGACCCTGCCGGGCCTCAGCTTCCGCTCCTGACTAATGGCCAGCAGGAGCCCCTTGCTGGTGCAGAGCCTGGAGCTGGGGGTGGGAGTGCGCACCGGAGTGCAGTGGGGTGTACTCCCCTCAGTCTAGGGGTGCAGCTCAGCTGGAAGCCCCTTTCCTTGGGGCTGGAGAGGGCCCTGCCTGTCCCTGGGGAGTCCAGGAGGGCAGGAGCCATGCCCAGAGCCTACCCACGTGGAGAGGCCGGGACCCCGTCTGCCTTCGTGGCGGGTGGGTTCCTCCTGCTGGGTGCTGGCCCCGGGGCCGTGGCTGACCGTCACCTGCTCACTGTGGCCCTCGGTGAAGCCCCAGTGGTGACCCATGTGTCTGCCAGGCCTTGGGCTCCAGGCTCTGGGGAGGGCCGCATGGTCAAGCCGTGGGATGGGAGGGGTGGGAGGGGCGTGCCTGTCCTCCCTTAGTCCCAACTGCAGAGACTGAGATAAGTGCGGTCTCCTCCTGCCCCGGGGAGGCTGGGGGCCCGGCAGGGGTTCTCTGTCCCTCTCTGTGGAATGTGGTTCCCACCCCTGGCCTGGAATCCAGCCTCTCCATTGTGGAGGGCTAGGTGGGGTGGGAGCCCTGACCCTTCCGGGCCACAGCAAATACCTGAAGCTCCAGACACAGGCTTGGAGCGCAGCTGTTTTTTGGGGCAGCAGTGTGGCCCTGGTCTAGGGAGGCCGGCTCATTCCAAGCAGTGCCTGAGGGTCTTCAGGGAAGGCTGAGCTCTGGGGGAAGGGGTCTGAGCAGCCTTGTGGAGGACAGGTGCCGAAGTTCCCCTCCCCCATGTCTCCCTGGCAGAGCATGTGCTGCGGGCGGCTCTCCTTGGAATTAGGAGGCCTGTGAACAGCCAGCGAGGCCCATGCCTGACCCCAGGAGCAGCTCTCTCAGCACCCCTGGCCCCTGCCGTGTCCCTGGCCTGGGCCACGCTGGTTGAAAGTTTGGTCACCATGCTTCCCGGAGCCCGTGCTGTGGGGAGGGGGTGGCCACCTGTGCACTCAGGCAAGTCGTGAAACCTGGTTTCCTGGACACCGAGCTCATTAAACCTGGACACGGTGGTAGTTAAACCCTCTGCCTGCCCTGGGCGCCCAGGCTGCTGGCAGGGCTCCAAGTGGGTAGCTGTGTCCCTTGGCCTCTCCTGTCCCCTGACTCTGTCCTGCACCCCTACGAGCCTGTGGCCGTGTCTGTGGCCTCCTTTTGCCTGGGGCCTCAGCTTCTACTGTGGAGGGAAGGGGACTCCTGGGAAGGTCACTGAGGCTCCAGGGCATTGTGGGCCCATCCTCCTTGGTCCCCGAGCTGGAGGAGGCTACCCTGCACTGCCCTCGTCTCTCCTGCCATACAGTGTGCCCCCGCCACCCCAAGGCTGGCCATGGAGGGAGCCTCTGGACACCTGTGTGCGACCCTCAGGTGGGTGGGCTCTGGTGGAGGTGGTACCCCAGTGGGATGGGGTCTCAGGCGGGCATGTGCTGGGTGGAGCATAGGGGCAAGCAGCAGGCAGTGGAGGAAGTGCAGCTAAAGAGCCAGGTGTCTTGGCTGCAGGCGGGTCTGGGCAGCAGGGCCTTCTCTCCCCTCTGCCCCAGCCGCCTGCACACCCTCTGAGGGGCCCTGAGGTGCTGCCCACACTGCCTGTGCTGGCCCCGGGCTCCTGTCCCCTAGGTAGAGGGCACTGGGGGCCCTCAGCCAGTCTCCTCGCCCTCTTCTTCAGAAAGCTGGGTATGATCTGAGTCTTGGTCTTCTCTGGCTCAGGGCCTGGTTGGTGGGGGGTGGGAGTGGTGGCATGTGCTGCTGTGTCCATCTCTCCTCTTCTGTCTTCCTCTTCCTCCCTCACCCCACCCACAGGCCCCTGGCCGAAGCGAGCAGGGAAGTGTTTACGGGTTTCTCCTCCAAGCCAAATAAGGCAGGGTGAACAAGCTGGCGGGAGATGCAGCAGGCTGGGGGAGGGCAGGCTCGGACGGGACCCCCGCCCTGGCTGCTGCTGTGGCCTGGCAGCGGGCCCCTGGGGACTCTGAGCTTCTGGGCCCCGCCCGGTCCTGCCCGGAAGAGCTGGAGGAGAGGTGGCCCAAGGGTGCCCATTGTCGGGTCAGGAGACCCCAGGCCTAGTCCTGCCACCGCCTGGGGACTCCAGTGACGCACATCCTCCCCAGCCTCCCGCGCCGTCTGTGACCGGGAAGCCTGGGCCTGGGGACCCACTGCTCTGTGGTGTGTCCCCCAGTCTCACCCTCTTGGTCACACTGCCAACAAGCCTAGCAACACACCCCCCGAGGAGGAGACTCCTGGGCAAGCAAGGTCCCTCCTGTGCAGGTAAACTCTGGCTCCGCTGGCGTGGCTCTTCTGGGCAGTTGTGACATTTACACATGCATGTGTCTGTTCTCACTTAAGTTTTACACAAGGAGTGGTGGTGGGTGTGGCTGCCAGCTGCAGCCTCTGTCCTGCACGGTGCCTTGGGGATTGGCTAGTTCTCTCTGCTGCCCGTCTGGCATTGTCCCCACGGCAGCAGCCCTTTGGGGTGGTTATGAACCCTCCAACCCCACCCAGCGGCTGGGGAGACGGTGGCCTGGAGCGGCCTGTCTCCTGCAGGACTGGGTCTCCTCCAGTCGTTTCTCAAGGAAGAATTTCATGGTCTGGGGTCCAGGTTCTGGGCTCCTGAGCTGCCTCACACCAGAAGTGATCCCCAAGCAGAGGCCCATAGCTCTTCTCCCCTTGACCTCGAGCAGGCCCAGTGGGGAGGGTAGGAAGGGCCAGGGGGCTGCAGCTGCCCTGGACTCTGGGCCCCGCGCCCGCACGTCATCCTCCCTGTCTCTCCGGGCGCCACGGTGCTGGCCGCCCTGGAAGGGGCCTGGTGTCCCCAGCCTGGTGGAGGGTATGGCAGCTCTTCCTGGGCCCTGGTTTCCCACGTCAGGCCTTCTGGCTGGATCCCCTGTCTGCAGCTGACCCCACAGGTCTGCCAGTCCTGGTCCAGCCCTCCTGCCCCATCTGTCCACTGCCAGCTGTCCTCCAGAGCTGGTTCAGCAGGTCCTAATGCCTGACCTGACCCTCACCCACCTGCTTCTACGCCCTGGGCCACCTAGACCCACACCATTTCCCTGGCGGGGAGTGTTATCAGCCCCTGTGCCTGGGGCTCGCTTTGTCTATCTGCAAAGAGGAGGTGCCAGGACAGTCGTGGTGGTGGCCGCGGTGCATCCCCCACTCCTGGCCTCCGCGCTCTCCTGGAGTCTCTCCCACTTCCTCCGTCCTTCCAGCTTGGATGCTGATGAAGGTCTGACATGACCTCTGAGCCTCCTCCTGCCATCCCTGCTGGCCCCTGGGGTCACCCCCCCGTGCCACCCTGTGTGCGGGTCCCACCAGCCGGGTGGTATGGTGCTCAGGCCTCATATTCATCCTGGGGCCCCCTGTAGATGGGCTGAAAGACCCCTCGGAGGGTAAAATGAGGACCTCAAGGGCATGTGCAGAGCTACAGCCCCCACCCACTTCACAGGCAGGAAATCAGGGCTGGGGGTGGGAGCAGAGGATGGGGCCTCACTGTCCACGTCTCCCACCTGGTGGGGGCGCATGCAGGCCAGACGCAGGGCTGTGTCATGGCACCGCGTGCACGCCTGGGGTCTCTAGAGTCCAGCCCCCAGCAAGGGACCCCATCTCCCTGCAGGCCAGGCTGTGGGGTCCAGCTCTGCACGCAGTGTCCAGGCATCTGTGCCCTCCACGCCACCTCCCTTCCTGGCCAGGCACCAGCAAGACCAGGACTCCGTCTCTCCCCCCAGGCCTCACTTGCCTCACCTGCAGGACAGGGGCGGCTGTGCTGGGGTCTCTGAAGGGTTAAGCATGCGGGGAGGGGTTGCAGGGGCCTTTCCTGCCGGCACAGCCCTGCGGGCACAGCCCTCCCCCACCCCATTGTTCCTACTCAGGAAAAAGCATATCTCCCCCATGAGGTCACCAGCCACCAGCTGCTCTCATGGGGAGGTGGGAGCTGCCTAGGCAGAGCAGCCTTTCCCCCTTCTCAAAATGTCCCCACCACCTCCCCAGCTGAGCATCTTCCTTCTCTGTGGGAGCTGGGGCAGACCCAAACCTCCCGAGTCTTAGTTGGCCTTCAAGACCAAAAGCAGTACCTCCTCCTCCAGGCAGCCTGCTCAGATGCCCTGAGTCTCCTGGTCCTGCAGAGTCACAGTGAGACCATGTCCTTGGCATTTAGACCAGTGACTCCAAGGGCGGATATGCAGCTAGGAGTCTGAACCCAAGTCCCCGTCTCCAATCCGAACGCCCTTCCCCCCAGGCACCTGATTCTTCCTTTGAACAAGGGAGCATGCGAGAGCCAGCTTGGCTTCCCCCAGGAGGCCAGTTTGCCTCTAGTCCCTGTGTCCAGGCCGGCCCTCTGTCACTCTTGCTCTGCTAGCCTCTCGTCCCAGGCCCTGATAATGGGAAGGGGAGGTGGTCTGGGAATGTGACCTCAGCCTCTCTCATCCTGGCCCAGGGCTGCCCTGCTGGGGCTGGAGGCCAGTGGGCCCACAACCCCTGGGCTATGTTCCCAGCTCATGTCCCCTGGGTCAAGTCCAGGGCTTGTCCGGGCACCAGCTGCCTGTGGTGCCAGTTTCCTGGTGGGGGGACCATCTCTCAGCCTGTCTGCGGGGCCAGCAGCCGGGCTGTACTCCTGGACACCCCAGGGTCTCTGTTTCCTCATCTGTGTTGGCAGCGCATGCATGCATGTTAAGTCACTTCAGTTGTGTCTGGCTCTTTGCGACCCTAAGAACTGGCCAGGCACCTCTGTCCGTGGGATTCTCCAGGCAAGAGTACTGGAGTGGGTTGCCATGCCCTCCTCCAGGGGATCTTTCTGATCAGGGATGGAACCCGCATCTCTTACGTCTCCTGCATTGGCAGGAGGGTTCTTCACCACTGGTACCACCTGGGACACTCTCTTTCTCTAGCTCTCTGCCATATCCCCGTGGAGACAGGACTCCCGCTGGGCCAACAGCTCTGCATCTAATGAATGAATGACTGAGGGGTCCTTGTCCCCCCAATCCAGGGCAGGCCCTGTGTGGACTCTGGTGCCTGGCAACCATCTCAGGGTGGGGCAGTGCCTGGCAGCACCCACATGGGGTGACCATGTCCATCCTGTCTTCCCACGCCCTCCCTTCTGACCCTTCATCTCTGATTTCCTGCTTTTGGCAGAAGGAGCTTCTAGATTCTTTTCCTTCTGCTTGGGCTGCAGAAGGGGCAGAGGCCCAGCCCCACATGCCTTGTGGCCCCACTGGTGGCAGAGGAGGGGGCTCGGGAGGCCCCTGCCCTTCTGGTTCTGGTCTGAGATCCTTCACTGATTTCTGGGACTATTTATTCTTTTATTTTGGTAAAATACACATAAAATGAAATTCACCATCCTAACCATTTAACTGATTTAGTTACTTGACCGCACCACGCAGCATGCAGGGTCTTAGTTCCCCAAGCAGGGATGGAACCCCTGTGCCCTGCATTGGGAGTGCAGAGTCTTGACCACTGGCCCCCCCGGGGAAGTCCCCTCCTTAACCATTTTCAAGTGGATGGTTCGATGACATTAATTACATTCTCAGCATTGTGCAGCTGGCACCACCACCTCCAGAACCTTGCGTCTTCCAGGCTGCACCCCACATCATGAAATGCTGACTCTGTCTCTCCCCACACCATCCCTCCAGCTCAGGGTTGGCGTCAGAGCCAGGAGATCCCCAGGGCTGCACTGAGTTAACCTCCCTATCACTGGCCTGTGCACACTGTCAAAGGGGCTCGAGTGCTTGTCCAGCACTGTTGTCCCTGGTGGATCAGAACAGGAACACCTCAGTACAGAGACCAGCAGGATGCACCCTTAGGGGGAAATTTACCTGACCAGATGGGTAGACATCACCTGACTGGTGCTGTGGGTGCAGGGGGCAGAGCCCAGAGGGTAAAAGTGCGGCCCTGGAAAACAGAACGGAACGTTAGAAGCCTTTGCCATAAATGCTCTTCCCTGGTCTTCTCGGGCCAAATCAGATTGATTTTTTGTTTGTTTTTTATGCAAATGTGTGATTGTGAGCAGCTTTAGACTTTGACTGAGCCGGTCGCTATGGCTAGTGTACCTCATGGAAGGAGGCAGCTTCATGTCAGGGCGCTCCATGGGGCAGGAGAGTGTGGTGGTGTCCAGAAAGGAAGACTGCTGATCAGAGTTCAGGGCCGCAGCTCTTCCCATATGGTTCTCCAGGTTACCTGTTGCTGGGGTAGTTGGAGGGCTTGGGGGCTGAACACCCCACTTGGCCCTGCTGACTGCTCTGGGGAGATGGTGTGGCCAGGTTCAGGTCAGCTTGTCTTGGCCCAGGACGTCCAGAGGGCTGTTAAGCAGAGGTCCAGCTGTTGCTGGGCTCACGGCCCCCACCTGGGAGCCTGAGGGGATGGGAGTGGAAGTGGGATAGCACCCTCCCCGGGAGGCCAGGCTGAGGGTGAGGGTTTACCCTTGTGCCACTCTGTTCAGTCTCAATGACAGGGCCAGGACATTGGACCATCTAGGGGTGAGGTTGGGTCTGTGATGGGTGCTGGCACCCACAGCCGTCCACTCTGTCCTGGGCTGGGCCGGGCAGGGCCAGGTCACTGGGGCCACTTGCTGGCCTTAGATTGAGGAGCAGAATGGGCAGAGGTGGCTCCAGGCCAGGGGCCGCTTTCAAGGGTACCAGTACCCTCTGGGCTGCTAGCCTGGCTTTCCTGGCCCAGCTCCCTCTCAGGCCCCTGGGAAAGGCTGAGAGGGCTGGTTTCTGAGTGATGATCCCCAAGCTGGGACACTTGGCATTTCCCCAGCCTCCCCAATCCAGGCATCTGCTGCACTCTGTCAGGATGGCATTGGGGAGGCTTCCAGGAGTGAGTTGTGGATGCATGCATGGCTTGAAGGGGTCGTGCCGTGGTTCCCCTGGGAGACGTGATGGGGGGGCATGGCCATGGCCCCAGTGGGTGCACAAGGGTGTCCAGAACGTGGAAGTCAGGCAGGAGGGAGGAGATTTAGAGAGGTAGACCCCAAAGTCAGCCATGCTGTGTTGACTGGGGATGTAAAGTCTTACAAAGGAGAGAAAACAAGTGGGGAGATTGTCATGACCTCTGTGTTGGCCCTGGGGGGGGGGGGGCGGCAGCTCTGCAGAGCGAGTCCTGAGACACGTGCAGCACGAGGGCCCCCTGATCAGTGTAAACAGAGCCTGTCCTAGGTCAGACACAGGGCTCCCAGGGCAGGTGACCCGTCCTGCAGAATGTGGTCGCTCACGCGTGGAAGGAGGTGGGCAGCCTCCTGGGGTGACAAGCACCGTACCTGTGGTGGAGAGGCTCGGGGGAGCGGCTGGGGCGTGGGGCTGGCTGTCCTCCCTTTCCAAGCGGCCCTGATGACTGCCCCATCTCCTCTGCAGCCTGCCTGTTCCGGGTCAATGCGCTCTCTCTGGTCTACCTGCTGTTTCTGCTGCTGTTGCCCTGGTTCCCGGGCCCCTCACGGCACAGCATCCGAGGTAAGGGTGGGTGGGGCTCGGTGGGGGTAGGGGTGTGGATTCAAGGGTCTCAGAGCTCTTTCTCCAGATGCCCGGGGCAGGGGAGAGTTGAGGCCGTGGCTGAACCGGGCAGGGCTCTTCTGTGGTTGAAGAGCTACTGGTGAAGGATGAGTGGTCCTAGGTTCATTTTTCATGGTGGACCCTTGGCTGTTTCAGATCTCTGTTCTGACCTCATGTTGCAGGGCTGATGCCGTGTTCCTCCGGCCATGGGCTGGGCCACCTTCCTGCCAGGTCCCTCCCCTGACCCCCACCCAGTCCCAGCTGCAGCCCTTTGGCCCTGAGCAACTCTGGCCAACCCTTAAGTCCAGCCACCTCACCAGCGCCCCTGCCCCACTGTGGACTCAGGCTCCATCCGTGTGTGCTCGGTGCTCTGTGGGGCGATGGCTTTCCTCTGACCACCTTGTTGTCAGGGTAGCTGGGTGCCCGGCGGTCCTTACCTAGTTCTGAGCTCCTAGAAGGTGGCCTCTGAGTCCACCAGATGGACAAGATGGGTGGGAAAGCCTGTCAGGGTGCCTTTGTCCCCAGGGCACTCTGCACTGTGGGGCCCAGAGAACTGGCTTGTCTGAGAGGAGCTGAGAGCAGAGAGGATCCCTGAGTAGGAGGGTGCCCTGCCCCCTGTCCTGTGGAGCACAGACAGGTCCCTGTGAAGGGGGACGCAGACCTGCAGGCCGACAGCACAGGGCGTGTGGTTGAGGAGCCCCTTCAGGCCGGGGTCCCACCAGCCACTCTCGGGGTGCTTCCAGGTCAGTTTTTGTCCTGGCTTTTCAGTAAGGAAATGTGCTGAGGATGGCTCTGTGCCCCATGGGCAGGGAGGCCCTTAGGTTTCCCAGGGTGAAGAGAGATGCCCAGGCTTAAAATAGAGTTCCCAGGGAGCAGGTTGTCAGTGGTGTGGCCCCCACCCCATTCTGGACAGAGGTCATGAAAGAATAGCCTGGCAGGGATCACCAAAACCACCGCAGGGAGCCAGGCCCATGCCTATTGCCCCTGGAAGGTGCTGGCCACCTGGGGCCTCAGTTGTGTCCTGTGGCTGCAGAGACCACCTCACACCCAGCAGCCACCAGCAGGTCCCTGCTCACAGTCTGGGGTCAGAGTCCAGCATGGGCTTCTGGGGTGAAAACCCATGTGTCACCGGGCTGGTCCCTCCTGGGGGATCTGGGGAGAATCTGGTTCCTGTTTCCAGCTTCTCAGCTCGGCGCCCCTTCCCCATCATACAGGTTGGCAACAGCCAGTTGAACATCACCCCCAGTCACTCTGATTGGGCCCTCCTGCCCCGTCTCCATGGTTGGGACCCTGGAGTGAAACTGGGTCTGCCCTGGGTGGGGGTGGCCAGGAGCAGCCCTTGTTTAAGGTTAGCTGCTTGGCACTCCTGGTTCCCCTTTGCTGCATCAGGAAATGTTCACAGGGTCCCGGGATTGGAGCATGGGTCCTCCTGGAAGGGTGTCAACCTGCCTCCCACAGGGTCACAGGTCCCCCTCCCCGGCCTGTGGTGTCTGGTCAGGCTCTCTGCTCCTGTGGGCACTGGTATGGGGGGCCCTGATCTTGGAGTGCAGGGAGAATTCAGGGAGGGGCCCCACACAGGTGTAGGGCTGGGAGCCACGGGGGACCCCAGGCCACACCCCTGCACAGCTGGCTGTCCCAGCCCTTCCCCAGTCCACAGCTCGGGCCAACCTGGAGAGACTGTGGGCAGTCCAGGCCCTCCCCTCCTGTCCATGGACCCCGTTCCCAGGGTCTCAGCTCTGAGCTGTTTGTTCCATCATATTTCATGCCCTGCCGTGATGGGGAACACTTTCTTCTAATTGGCGCTGGGAGAAGCACAGGCTCTCAGCCAGGGCAGGAGTCCAGGGTGGGGAAGGGTCAGGGCACTGGGAAGACTCGCCTGCCTAACCTCCCTCTGTCCATCTGTCCAGCCTCAGAGGCCCTTCAGGGTCAGAGAGGCTGCTGGGTTTTTCCGGGTGGAAGAGAGGAAAATGTGAGGCCTGTCCGTGCCTGAGTGCCTGGCCACAGGGTCACGGTCGTGTTGCAGCTGGGCCTTGGCGCCAGCTCTGGGTGGAAGGTCTGAAGCTGCCCGGGTCCCCTGTGGGTGCTGATTCCTGGCTCTATTCTCATGTGGGCGTCAGCTTGACCCCAGCTCCCTGTGCTGGGCAGAGAGGTGTCCACTTCAGTGCGTCCTCAGGAACCTTCCAGCTCTTCCTCAGTCACTTTGCCGGCACCGTGGGCTACGTGCCCCAGCAGGGCACAGCCGCAGCAGAAGCTTCAGGGAGACCCGAGGGTCAGCTCTTGTGACCTGATTAACAGGGACTTGAGGAGCCAGGTCCTGCAACTGCTGTCTGGAAAGGGTGACTGGCCTGGAGCCCTGGGCTCTGCTCTGACTTGAGGGCCATGGACAGGAGGGCCTGGTGGGCAGGCCTTGTTCACGTCACAGAACTGCGCCCCAGGAGGACCCTGTACTCTTTGGACGAGGGGATGAGAGGCTCTGTTGTCCTCCCAAGACCTGTGCCCTCCTGCCTGTGGGTGGACAACGTGCCAGGCGTGGCAGAGCAGATTCCCAGGGCCTCGAGCTCAGGCTCTGACCTCCTCTGGCACTGTCCCTCCCTGCCCCCCACCTCAGGACCATCCTCCCTGAGACAGGGCCTCAGACGAGTAGGGGAGTTCCCTTTCCTCAGCACCCTTCACCCAGTTCATGTTGGGAGGGTGAGGTCGACCAGCAACTCACCGTGGTGCCAGAGCTGGGCCTGGGTGGGCACCACACCCACAGGGGTCCCAGGCTGTCCCAGAACAGGGTCATAGGACTGGGGCTGTCCTGGAGTGTTTGTGTACTGAGCAGTCAGACCAGGGAGGTTTGGAGCTTGAGCCCCAGTGCCCACTCTGGTCAAATGCTCTCTGCACCCCCTCACAAGCTCCCTCTCCTCCATGCCTGAAGCCCCAGCCTCCCAGCCCCATTTCCTGCTTCTCCAGAGATTCTGGCCTGAGCGGCGCCCTGGCTCCTTCAGGAGGAAACACTTCTGTGTGACCCCTCCCCTGCACAACAGAGGTGGGGGTCGCCTGCCCACCGAGGCAGGGCGCCATCCTTCCACCACGCTCCCTGTGCCCTGCAGGCCTCACATGACCAAACGAGTGACCCCAGATTGAGGGGAGAGGCAGGCAGGGCTTCCAGCAACTGCAGTGGGTGGCCCAGGACCCACACACACCGCCCCACCCTCTCAGGATCCCCACACCAGCCTGACTGCCCTCCACCCTCTGAAGTTAGAGCTGCCCCCTGGCCTCACCCAACACTACTGTCAGCCATCCTGCTACCCTCTCATCCTCCATCCATTCCATTTATCCACTCATCCTCCCACCCACCCATTCACTTGTATATCCATCTTCCACCTGTTGATCCATCCTTCCATCCATTCACCCACCTCTTCATCCATCCATCCATCCGTCCCCATCCATTAATCTCTCTGTCCTCCTATCTATCCATCCATCTTTCCCACCATCCCTCTTCCCATTCATCCATCTCTCCATCCTCCCATCAATTCCTCATTTACCCATCTATCCATCTTCTCATACATCCAATCCATTCATCTGTCCATAATCACAGCTGCCCATCCATTTATCCAAGTTCCCATCCTCTGTCTTCTCATCGACCTTCTGCCATCCATCCCTTCTCTAATCTATTCATTCATCCATCTATCCATCTCCCATCCATTCCCACGATACATCCTCTCATCCATCCAGTGTATCCTCCTGTCCATCCGGCCATCATCCATCCCTCCATCTGTCGCACCATCTGTCCCCCATCCATCATGTGAATTCCTGGGGTACAGTTGCCTCTGGGAATCTGAGGCTTTGTTCTGTGGGCAGGTTTGATAAGTCGTGTGGTTGAGTGTCGGACAGGGTCTTCCCTGCATGGTGCATGCTTTCAGCCCATCTTGGGGGTGAGGCAGTATCATGCTGCCAGGGCCAAGTAGCAACACAGATGTCTGCTGGATACGTGACCAGACCTGAAGGTGGCCTCCAGCCTAAGGGGGCCTTTCCTTCTGGTGCTGGCTCTGCCCCCCATGCCCCACACCCCAAGTAGGGGGCGAGACTCAAGCACTGGCAGGCTGGGTGTGCTGTATTCCACTGATTCCTTGTTGTATGACTCCGGACAAGTGACTTCACCTCTCTTTGCCCATTTCTTTGTAAAGTGAGGTCACAATAGTTCAGGACCATGGGGCAGCTGTGAGTGATCAGTGGGACGGTGTAGGAGGGGTGTGCTGCCTGAGTTCTCTGCTGACAGACCCTGGGTCCATGCTAGGCTGGTGGACACAGCCTCGCTCAGGGCTGACAGCCAGGGCTGACTGGCCTTCACTGGTCTCCCCCTCCCCATACTCCCACAGGCTCAGCTGCATGCTTGCCTTACCCCTGCCCACTCTGCCTGCAGGTCACACTGGCCGCCTCCTCCGAGCCCTGCTGGGCTTCAGCCTCCTCTTCTTGGCAGCCCACCTCACCTTCCAGATATGCCTGCATACTGTGCCGCGCCTGGACCAGCTTCTGGGGCCAAGCTGTGAGTCCCTAGGGGGCCTGGGGGGATGCTTGAGGGCAGCAGGCCTGGGGGAGAGCCAATGGTCTCCCTGAGCAACCAGAGGGCCTGGGCAGCGTTGGGGAGCCTCACACTCTTCAGCAAGCCCAGCCAGCCTCAGGGGCCACCCTGCCTCACCCAGGCTTTGTCTACCTCTGAGTGTCTATCCACTATTTATATCCAGTGCAAATGGGCCCAGGTTAACTGCCCCAGTAACAGGTGGCCATGGGGCTGGGCTGAACATGGGCAACACCAAACTGAGCCTGGCGTCTGGCTCACTGGACAGCCCTGGTCTTCTCAGGCCCCACCTGCTCACATCTTCCTCCTGAGCCTTTGGAGGCATAGAGGCTAGGCTGAGGGGACAGGGGTGCCAGCAGACCAGGTGAGCTGCCCGCCCACCATCCTGCACCCTTTTACCTCTGGACAGAATCTCCAGCTGGCACCCAGCCCTTCCACCTCCACTGACTCCAGCACCCCAGTGTGCAGATGACGGAGCCCTGGGCTCCCATCCCCACTGCTTGGAGGAGGGGTTTCCCACTTCCATGTCCCACCTGGATCGTGGCAGGCAGGATGTCCCACCCGGCTTCCCATTTTCATTCTGTGAAGATCGCGTGTCTCCTGCAGCTTAGAGACTGGAAGTCAGGTGCCTCGAGGGCCCTCTGGTCCTGGCTCTGAGACCAGGCTTCCCATGTGTGCCCCCTCCAGCTCCCAAGGAGCGGTCGGCCTTGGGCAACAGACCTGAGAGCCCTGCCACAGCCACACAGTGCCCAGCTGGGCTGTGAGTCCCATTCCGCCAGGCAGACTAATGGGCCTCTGACCCACCAGACTTTCCCTGGGTGGGCCTGTTTCCCCACCAGCATAAGCAGCATTCTTGAGCATCCCTGGACACCTGGGGACCTGTGGCTTGAGGGCTTCTGAGGGCCTCTTGGCAACGAGGGGGTTTCTTGGCACCCACCTGCCTGACCTGGTTCCCCCACCTCTCTCTGCAGGCAGCACCTGGGACACCATCACCTGGGACACCATCTTCCGGCACATTGGGGTCACGAGGTGAGAGTCCTCAGTCTCCCTCGGGGATTTCCTGGGCCTGAGGTGGGGGCCTCCAGCTCCTGGGGTGCCCCCACTGGCCCCAGCCCCACTAAGTCCACCATGGTCTCTCCCTGCCCTCTACAGGCTGGACCTGAAGGACATTCCCAATGCCATCCGCCTGGTGGCCCCTGACCTGGGCATCCTCGTGGTCTCCTCCCTGTGCCTTGGGGTCTGCAGGCGCCTCACGAGGACAGCCCGGTGCAGCCAGCACATCCAGGAGCCGGTGAGGACTATGGGGCACCCCAGGTCCCAGCCATTTGAGGACTGTTGTATATCCTCTTTCTTTCTTTCTTTTCTTTTCTTAAACAAATGTGGACATTTTAGTTGTAAAAGCCTGTATGTGCCCACTGTGGAGAGATGTGACAGCAGTGGAGAGGTCAAGTGTGTGTCCCGCGGGGCACTGGCATTGCAGCGCGTGGTCCCAGCACGTGCGGGGGCTGCAGGCAGCATCTGCCCCAAGAGCTGTTCCTGAGGAGTGTCTTCAGGGCTGCAGGCCACAGGGAATCAGTGGTGCTAGGAGGCCGTGTGTGCTGGCCATCAAGTAGCACCTGGGGACTGATGGATGGACAGACAGACGGATGTTTGAGGAGCACCACCCACAGCTAGGGCATCAGTGGGTTTGTGGACAAGGCAGAGGCTGTGTAGGCTGGAGGCCTAGAGCAGGGCCCTGCATCAGAGTCCTTAGGGTCCCGCCCTGGGTCTTCCCTCCGTGTCCTCTGGTTGAAGGCTCAGCTCTCCTCTCCCTGCACAAGGGCTGTAGTCTTGAGCCTCATTTGGGTCCCACACTCGGCCTCAGCCTCTGTCCAGTAGGACCTGGTTTCCAGGGCTGGGTCAGGTCTGTGATATCCAGGGTCCCTGCCTGGTAGGCGGTGGGGGACACAGGCTCACACCCTTAGCCCCAGTGTCCTTTGGTCAGGCTGCTGATGCTTGTGGAAATGAGAGCCTCAGTCCCCAGAGAGGGGGTACTTCCTGTCGCGGGCTGGGGTGGGGCTCAGCCTGCAACTGACTGCCCATCCCCCAAGTCCTGGGGGGCAAGGCTGGCACCCCTATTTCACAGAAGACATGGGGCCTGGAGGTCAAGGGGCTCTTCCATTTACTTGTGGGGGTCGAGTGGGGGCTGGGGCAGCCCCCTGACTGGCTGGCTCCCTCAATCCCTATGGCGTGTGGCACTGGCAGGCACAGGGGCCAGAGCAGCCTCTGGTTTCCTCGTTAGCAGAGCCAGGGCTTCCAGGAACGGCTCTGACGGGAAGGAGCTAGCTGGTTCCCCATGCCTGGGTCAGAGGGAGGGGGCCAGCCCCCCACTCCATGCTGCCCATCACCTCTCGGACCTCAGAGCAAGGCATCACAGGCACCCAGCATTTAAGGTCTGAGCCAGAAGCAGGCACAGCACCCCTTGTGGACGACCCCACCTGGCAGGGCCATAGCACATGCGTCCGTGAACATGCGCCCATCCCAACTTGGCACACATGTATCCATGCCTGCCCTGCATTTCAGACGGGCTGCAGTGAGGGGTGTGGTCTGGGGGGCTGGCCAAGGCAGGCTGGACGCTGCTAGCGGCCCCCAGCACCTGTCCTTTCGCCCAGCAGCTGCTTCTGTTCTTCCCACACCCAGAAGCGCTCATTTTCCACAGCAGCTTTCCCAGAGTTGGGGCCAGGCTGTGGGCGGAGTGAGTTCAGGCCTGGCTGCTGTGCCTTCTAGGGCTGAGCCCCCACCCCCATTCCAGGACATAACAGGGGGACCCTGGGTACCACTCTGATTCCAAGGCTGGGCCTCCTGCCCTGCCCTGTCCCCTCCACACTAACAGGTATGGCCCAGCAGCACTCCCTGGGGCCTGCCCAGCTCCCCACCTACGTTTGACAAGCAGAAGACAGATTCAGAGAGGTTAGGGGGTGTGCCGAGGCTGCCTGCTGGGAGATGTGGAGCTGGGGTGTGACCAGGTCTCCTGGCTCCCCCACGCTCTCAGCCTGGACTCCGAGGGCTGCCTTGGCCAGGACGGGTGACGCACAGACCAGCACCCACGTCTCAGGTGGAGACCCAGGGCCTGGGCTTCTGACACAGAGGCTGTTCTTTCTGCCTCCCTCCGGCTCCCCAATTCCAGGAAACAGTCTGTTCTGGGAAACCTTGAGGCAGGGCCAAGGAGACAGACCGTGGTGTGTCTCCGTGCCCGTGGACAGGTGAGGCCAGTAGGGCTGACCAGGGACACCCAGGAGGCCCACCTCACTCTCCAGCTGCCCCATGGGCAGCAGAATGAGAGCAGGCTGTCCCCTGGTGTGGTCTCCCCTGGCAGTGTGACCCAAGTGCTCCCACCCCCAAACCTCCATTGCCGTTCTTATAAGGAAGGTGCTGTGGGCCAGGAGTAGGGTGTGGAGCTGCTCTGCGACTGTAGAGTGAGGAGCACCTGTGGCCCTGCCATGCGTCCACTGGGGACGCCTACTGGGGCGCTCTTAGGCCAGGGGCCTGGGGCACAGATGCACGAGCCTGTGGGCTGCTCTGTCCTCGGGGCCCCTGGAGCAGGTGGGAGATAAAGAAGACGCAGCTGAGGGGTACCTGGGTCATCTGAGCACCAGGCCTTGGCAGGAAGGTGTCACTGCTGCAGTGGGCCACCTCCAGGAAGGCCTCCAGGGCTGCGAGGCCATGGGAAGGTGGTGGGCAGACCAGGCATGGAGGGCACCACTGGTGCACATAGGCTAGCAGCCCTGTGACCTCAGAGGGCCAGCAGTGGGTGTGAAGGGAGGCCAGGGAGATGGCCACAGGGGTGGGCTCCTTCCTCCTCCCTTCCCTCTTTCCCTCCTCCCTCTCCCTCCCCACTTCCTCCTCCCCCCGCTTCCTTCTTCCTCCCTCCCACTCTCTACTCCCTCCTCCCTCCTCCCCCTCTCCCACCACGTGCCCGACCTCTGCTCTTCCCATGACCTTGGCAGGACGATGACAGTGAGGAAGCTGACGCCGGCTCCCTGGGGGAGCTGCGGGAAGCCCCTGAACTGTCCCCCACACGGAGATCTCGGCTGGCTGCCCGGTTCCGGATCACAGTGCACTGGCTGCTTGTGGCAGCTGGGCGGACTCTGGCCATCATGCTGCTCGCACTGGCAGGTACCCACTGGGCAGGGGGCTGGGACCCCCACCTCTGACCATCACACTGGGAGGGGTCTCAGCAGCCAAGCTCCCCACTGACCAGCGAGACGGTGGTCACACCACCCCAGCCAGGAGTGACCCTGTGTGCCCCTGCCTGGCCCGCAGGCATTGCCCACCCCTCAGCCTTCTCCAGTGTCTACTTCCTGCTCTTCCTGGCCATTGGCACCTGGTGGGCCTGTCATTTTCCCATCAGCCCGTTGGGCTTCAACACACTCTGCGTCATGGTGGGCTGCTTTGGCACCGGCCATCTCATCTGCCTCTATTGCTACCAGACACCTCTCGCCCAGGCCACTCTCCCACCTGCCAGCATCTGGGCCAGGTGAGGGCTCGCCCCAGGCACCACCCTGCCCTCGCCCCAGCCCTGCCCACCCGGCACCCGTGACCCCCTCACCACAGTATCACCAACATGCCTTCTCTGGGCAGGGTGTTTGGTCTCAAGGACTTTATGGTCCCCACCAACTGCTCCAGCCCCAACGTGCTGGTCGTCAATGCCGACCACGACTGGCCCGTGTACGTGAGCCCCGGCATCCTGCTGCTGCTCTGCTACACGGTGACCTCGCTCCTGAAGCTCCGCGCCCACCAGCCTGTGGACCAGGTGAGCACCCAGGCCAGCGCCCTGCGTCCCCCACCCCCTCGGGCCGGGGCTAGGGGGCTGAGCCTCACCTCTGGTCTCCACAGAGAAAGGAGGCGGCCGGGGACGATGACACACGGGAGGTGGAGTTGACCGAGGTGGACCAGTGGCCCCAGGGTCAGGCCAGGGTTGTGGCCATCAAGGAGGAAGGGGCTGCCCAGGTGAGGAGTCAGGACTGAGAGGTGGGGCCGGCATGCCCCTGCCCACGGGCTTGGCTCATGGGCTTGGCTCATGGGCTTGGCTTGTCTACAGCACACAATGCCTACTCCCACAACACCAGACCCCGAGGACAACTGCATCATACACGACCTCACTGGCCACAGCGCCGCCCAGCAGCGGACCTGTAAGTATATATAGCCATGCAGTGCTGCCCCCTGGCGGCCTTGCCATGTTGGCCTCTCTAGCTGCACCCCTCTTTGGGGCTGCCCACAGACCTTCATGGCTTGGCTGGTAAAGAATCCTCCTGCAATGCGGGAGACCTGGGTTTGATCCCTGGGGTGGGAAGATCCCCTGGAGAAGGGAAAGGCTACCCACTCCAGTATTCTGGCCTGGAGAATTCCACGGACTACAGTCCATGGGGTCGAAAAGAGTCGGACACAACTGAGCGACTTTCACTCACTCACTCACTCACAGACCCAAGACCCTGCAGGGATCTCCCTTGCCTGTCTGCCTGCCTCTCAGTCCAAGAGTTATTCACTCCTCTGTCTTGGGGTGGCTCTGTGTCCCCAGGGCAGGTCTGGGTGTTTTTCTTGGGTGCCTTTTCTTTCTTTTCTTTTGCCCTAAGCCTCGATTTCCATCTTACAAAGCAAGGGATGAAGCTGCTGGCCTTGGGGGATGTGGGTACTCACAGAGCTGGAGGGACTGAGGCCATCTCGTCCACACTGTCTGTCTAGAGTATTGGAAACCAAGGCTGGGAGGGGGGCGAGAATGGGCCAGGGTCCCACGACGCATTGGGAATAGGGTCAGAGTGGAGCCTGGGCCCTTTTCTGCCCCCAGAGCCCCTATGAGACTGTGCTGAGCACGGCTCCGGCACTGTCTGCACTTGGGGGCTGAGTCAGGTATGGGTGAGGGGCTCTGCCCTATTGATGTTGGAGCCTCCCCAGTGGGGGTCCTGCTTCACCTGTGACCCCTACCCTCACCCTAGCATGCCCCCGGCTGGCTGAGCCGAAGGCGACGTCTCCGCTGCACGGCCTGGGCCACCTCATCATGGACCAGAGCTACGTGTGTGCCCTCATCGCCATGATGGTAAGGGCACCAGCGGGACCAGCCAAGGGCTGGGCCTTCCCATGGGCTCTCACGGCGTTACGGGAGAGGATTGTGGCCTGGTGCCTTGTCGCCAGAGGTGGATGGGACTGCGGCCTGCCTGCTGGGCCACAAGCCGTCCAGGCCAGCCACCAGCCATGTGGTTGTGTGTGCGCATGTTTGTGAGGTGGGTGGGTGGGTGGGCCAGCAGGGCAGGTTTGCTTTCCTGTTGGGGGCCCCACAACATCAGCCTGGGGAGCATGCGTGTAGCCCTGCCCCGCCCGGCCCGCAGGTGTGGAGCATCACCTACCACAGCTGGCTGACCTTCGTGCTGCTGCTCTGGGCCTGCCTTATCTGGACGGTGCGCAGCCGCCACCAGCTGGCCATGCTCTGCTCGCCCTTCATCCTGCTCTATGGGCTGGCGCTCTGCTGCCTGCGTTACGTGTGGGCCATGGACCTGCAGCCCGAGCTGCCCACTGCCCTGGGCCCCGTCAGCCTGCGCCAGCTGGGGCTGGAACACACCCGCTACCCCTGCCTGGACCTGGGCGCCATGGTGAGCCCGCCCGGCCCTCACCCGGCTCCCAGTGTGGTGGGCATGCTGCAGCCCAGGGCCCGCATCTGGGTGTCACCAGGACCCCCTGGCCAAGGCCAGCATAGTTGCTCAATTGGTGTTTGTCAAGTGAATGTGTGACAACCTCACGTTGCTGGGGGCACCGTCCTGTCTGCCTGAGATGGGCTCTGTGAGCACTGCATGTGGTCCCGGGTCCCAGTGAGTTTCTGTGCCCCCATGGTGTCCCCTTGTGAGACAGGCCACTGCACCTGGGCGTCCATGCCACCGTGGGCCACGTAGGGGGCTGTGGGTTACACCTCACCATGTGAGTCCGTGAGCATGCAAGCGTGCAAACACGTGAGCCCATGCTCACCTGTGGGTCTGTGTGCACACAAGATCGTGTGTGAGGAGGAGCCACTGTATGGGAGTGTGTGCCCGTTTGTGTGTGAACTCATGCCTGTGAAGAGGATAGCAGGTGGGGGGACACCTTCCTGGGGCAGTCTCGCCTCCGGCTCCCCTGCCTGGGCCCCTCAGTGATGCTGTCCCCCTCTCCTCAGCTGCTGTGCACCCTGACCTTCTGGCTCCTGCTGCGCCAGTTTGTGAAGGAGAAGCTGCTGAAGAGGGCGCGAGCCCCCGTGGCGCTGACGGAGGTCACCGTGGCCGCCACAGGTGAGCAGGCAGGAGGGCTGGGTGACTGGGGGGCAGCTCCTTCCCCAGCTGCCTGGTCCTGATGCCGTGCACACCCACTGCAGAGCCCACGCGGACGCAGATGCTGCTGCGGAGCCTGGGGGAGCTGGTCAGGGGCATCTACGCCAAGTACTGGATCTACGTGTGCGCAGGCATGTTCATCGTGGTCAGCTTCGCTGGCCGCCTGGTGGTCTACAAGATCGTCTACATGTTGCTCTTCCTGCTCTGTCTCATCCTCTTCCAGGTGCGGGGCGCGGGGTGCAGAGTGGTGGGGGCAGGGGCACAGAGGGCCACGGAGTCAGGGGGGTTGGGCCTCACAGCCGGCCTCACCGCGCCCGTTGGCTGGCAGGTCTACTACAGCCTGTGGCGGAAGCTGCTCAAGGCATTCTGGTGGCTGGTGGTGGCCTATACCATGCTGGTGCTGGTGGCCGTCTACACCTTCCAGTTCCAGGACTTCCCGGCCTACTGGCGCAACCTGACGGGCCTCACTGATGAGCAGTGAGTCTGGGGCAGGGCTGTGGGGGGGAGGGCGGGATGCCGCCATGGGGGCCGTGCAGCCATGCTGACCCCTAGCCCGCCTCCCCGCCCAGGCTGGGGGACTTGGGCCTGGAGCAGTTCAGCGTGTCCGAGCTCTTCTCCAGCATCCTGGTCCCTGGCTTCTTCCTGCTCGCCTGCATCCTGCAGCTGCACTACTTCCACCGGCCCTTCATGCAGCTCACTGACCCCGAGCACCGGCCCCTGCCTGGCGCCTGCACCCCACGCTGGGTGCCCGGGTAGGCCTGCCCTCTGGAGCTGGGGGTCTGCAGAGGCTGGTGGTGTCGGGCAGGAGACCTGAAATGGGGGTAGGGCCTCAGCTGTCACCTTCAGGTGCCCCACTGGGGTCACAGGGGTCAGGAGGTCAGCAGGCCCCATGCTCCCACCTGGTGGCTGCAGCACCCACAGCCAGGGTCCCAGAGCTGGGGTGGGGGAGACAGGAGAGGAAGGGGCTGCAGGGCCACCCCTGGAGCGCAGGTGGGAAGGACACTCCGGGGCCCTGTCCTAGGCAGGACGCGGTGAGCCGGACCCCCCTGCTGCAGCAGGAGGAAGAGGAGGAGGTGCCCAGGGACGAGGGGCTGGGCATGGCCAGCCCCCACCAAGCCATGCAGGTCCCAGAGGGTAAGTTCAGGGTGCCCAGACTTGAGCCCCGGAGCCCCATCTGCACAGGACAGGACGGCCCAGGCCCCTCCTCTTCACTGTCTCCCCAACCACTCCCCCAGCCAGCAAGTGGGGCCTGGTGGCTGAGCGGCTGCTGGACCTGGCCACTGGCTTCTCGGACATCATCACCCGCGTGCAGGTGCTGGTGCGGCGCCTGCTGGAGCTGCACATCTTCAAGCTGGTGGCCCTGTACACCGTGTGGGTGGCCCTGAAGGAGGTGAGTGTGGACATGCTCGCACACCCGCGTGGGCCCCCGGGCGCTGTGGCAGGGGCAAGGGACCTGTGGGGGGGGTGCTGACTCCCCACCACCCATAGGTGTCGGTGCTGAACTTCCTGCTGGTCGTGCTCTGGGCCTTCGCCCTGCCCTACCCACGCTTCCGGCCCATGGCCTCGTGCCTGGCCACCGTGTGGACCTGCATCATCATCGTGTGCAAGATGCTGTACCAGCTCAAGGTGGTCAACCCCCACGAGTATGCCAGCAACTGCACAGAGGTACGCGTCACAGTGGAAGGGCGGGCGCAGAGGGCCTGGGTGGGGGTCCATCCCTGAGGTCAGCATGCAGTGCCCGCCGCTCCTCTCCCAGCCCTTCCCCAACAGAACGAACCTGCAGAAGACGGAGATCCGCCAGTCCTTGCTGTATCGCGGGCCTGTTGACCCCGCCAACTGGTTTGGGGTGCGGAAGGGCTTCCCCAACCTGGGCTACATCCAGGTGAGTGCAGCAGGCAGGTGGGCCAGGTAGGGGGCGCTGCGGGGCGGGTGGGGCCTGACTGTCCTTGCCCCTCAGAACCACCTGCAGATCCTGCTGCTGCTGGTGTTTGAGGCCATGGTGTACCGGAGCCAGGACTACCACCGCCGCCGGCACCAGCTGGCCCCGCTGCCCGCCCAGGCCGTCTGTGCTGAGGGCACCCGCCAGCAGCTGGACCGCGACCTGCCCAGCTGCCTCAAGTACTATGTGAACTTCTTCTTCTACAAATTCGGGCTGGAGGTGAGGTGGGGGTCAACCCTTGCCCCTTCCATGGGGTTGGGCTCAGCCGCAGGGGTCCTTGCCACCCTCTGTGGGGCCTTTGCTGAGCAAGGGCTAGAGGGTATGGGGGGTGGTGCAGACCAAGGAGGCCAGGGGCTCAGCTCTGTCGTGGGGCCCCCACCTTGATTCCCCCAGCATGGAGACGTGTTTAGCCTCTCTGCTCCTCCAGGAGAGTGGCCTGGTCCACTGCCCCCATCCTGGGCACAACACCTTCTGCCCGCCAAGGCCACCAAGAGGCAGAGCCAGGAGGACACCCCCACCCCCGCCGCTGGCTCACTGTCCTCACCCTGGCCACCCCCTTCCTCTCTGCCACCCCAGGTCTGCTTCCTGGCGGCCGTGAACGTGATCGGGCAGCGCATGAACTTCATGGTCATCCTGCACGGCTGCTGGCTGGTGGCCATCCTTACGCGCCGACGCCGGGAGGCCATCGCCCACCTCTGGCCCAATTACTGCCTATTCCTGGCACTCTTCCTGCTGTACCAGTACCTGCTGTGCCTGGGCGTCCCCCCCGCCCTGTGCATTGGTGAGTGGGTCGCCGGCTGGGCACACGCTGGGTGCCCTGGCCCCTGGTGTGGCATCAGGCCCCTCCCACCTGCACCCCCTCCCCCTCCGTGGGCTCTGTGGGCCGCAGCCGTGCCAGCTCTAGGGGGCAGTGCTGGCCCCTCGTTCACTGGTCTCCCTGAATCCGTTGTTTTCTTTGCCAAAAATTTTATTTTGAAAAGTTTCAAATGATCAAAGAGGTTGAGAGTTTGAAAAATAGTCCAGGGAGCAGACGTGTGCCCCTCTTGGCTAGTGGGGGCTATCTGGAGTCCACGTCCAGTATGCCCAGGGTGGAGGCCTCTGTGTGCAGGGCGGTGACCATGCTTGGCTGCCCATCCCTGGACGACACCTTGGTCTGGTGCACCATCCAAGCTCAGCAGCCGCATCTTCAAGGCCGTGTCCCTGGTGGGTGCTGGTTCTGAGCAGGACCTGACAGGAGCGCTTGGCCATCTCCTTCCGTCGCCTTTCTGTTATGACCTTTCCAGAGTCAGGCCACAGGCTGGCAGAAAGCCCTGATCTTGGAATTGTGGGCTATGCCCCAGGCTTAGAGGCTGGTGAACACGTGGGCAGGAACAGCCCACAACGGGGGCAGTGAGCGGCCGTCAGCCCTGCATGCTGAGGGGCTGGGGCTCAGTCTTGTGTGTGCACATCCACACCTGCAGACTCTCCTTGCTGCAGGCAGGCCTGCATGCGATGGACATCGGTTCCGACCTCGGTTACTCCTGGCACACTTGTTAGTCGTCCTGTGAGAGGAGCTTGGGTTTCTCCCCCTCCTGCTGTTTCCTGTGGTCTGCAGGTACAGGGGTTTCTCTGGATGCCTTGTAATGTCCTGTGCTCCCTTTCACATTCGAAGCATCTCAGCGGTGCCCATGGAACCCCCAGGCAGGCCCTTCCTCCCTCAGTGTCTGTGGAAGGCAGATCCCTGGCCCGTGAAATGCCTCCTTTGGTTGACAGTCTGTGAGTTTTGACAGCAGCAGAAGCAGAACAGAGTTTGCAAACATGCTTCACTTAGTTGTGAAGTGCCCGCCTCTGACTTGACCTGGCACAGTGACCCAAGTTAAGAACCGGAACAGGTGCCGGGGCCCGATGCTGGGCAGAACCACAGGCCGCCGTGGACAGCCCTGGTGGCCCTGCCCCCCAGCTCTCTGTCCGAGGCCCCTGAGCAGATCCCTTGCGCTGGCCCTACAGTCTTCATGGGCTCCTCTATCTCTTGTCATCTTGGGGCTTCCGGAGCACAAAGCAGTTATCTCTAGAAACTCTCCACACAGCACTGTCATGGATTTCATTAGACCAGTTTATGCGTCTTTGTCAAGAAATGTGCAGCTGCGAATATTCTGTCTCAGGGTGTCACATTGCGGCCGGTGTATCCCATCGCAGGTGATGGCCTTCCACCAGCAGGCCTGGCACTGCTTGTCACTGTCACATGTGTGGTTGTGGAAGAGACCTTGGGACATGGTGAGGGTCTCATTCCCATGTAAACCCTCACCCACTCAGGGGATCCATCCACAGGAGTGTCTGGTTTTCTGGTGGTAACTTTGTCCCCTATGGTGCCCAGTGGCATCTTCTGTAAGGGAGCTGTCCCCTCACCCCACTGGTCTGTCTAGCTGTTTCCCTGTCCATACAGATTCTGGGCCTTCATTCCTGGGCTTCTGCTTCCGCCTGTCACTGGGGCTTTGAGTTCACACAGTCCCTGCGCGGCTCTGGGACATGTCCTCACTTGATTCCATGAGGTGCTGCCTCCTTAAGAGACCCCCTGCTCCCCGGCCCCAGGAAAGTGGCCCCTGCCCCACGGAGCCTGATTTCTTTCACTGGAGAGTGAAACTCAGAAACCAAGAACAGGTTCCGGCCGTGTTGTTGCTACGAGTGTCGCTGCTCCAACACCCTCTCGCTGGACAGTGTCTTTAGTTAAGACACCTCTTCTGAAGTTACTCAGGGTGGCTCCGTTCTGCACCCTCCCGCACACCCGAAGGTGTGTCATGCGCACCTTGTCAGGTTAGACCCCTTGTCAGTCTCCGCTCCGTCCTGGGCTCCTCCAGCACTGTGTAATGTAGTAAAATTCAGTCTTTGGTGCTGACCAGGGCAGGAGCTCTGTGTGCCCCCCAGGTTCCCGCCCCCCACCTCCTTTTGCCATCAGTCCCCCCACCCTGCTTCCAGGAACCACTGTGGTCTCTGTCCCTGGCTGCAGAACAGCACGTGAGTAGGATAGTTTAACCTCAGGCTGTGGCTTCTCTCATGAGACACTGTTTAGGGTCAAGATCCGCTGGGCTGTGGGCTTGCGACCCCTAGTAGGCAGTTTTCTGTGCTTTGGATGCGCCAGAGTGGGCTTGACCTTTCACCCTTGGATGGCATCGGGTGGTCTCCAGGTCTGAGATGTTGGGGATGAGGTGCTAGAGGTTTGCTTGTTCACCAGTGTGCAGGTATCTGTGGGGCCATGGTTTCTGTTTCTCTGGGGTGATCGGGTGATCTTCCAGTTCCCCTCTGCTCTGGTACTGGGCATCCACACTGTTTCCTTTTAGCCATTCTGACAGGTGCGCAGTGAAGCCTCATTTGGGTCTACCTGGGCTGTGGCCCACACACAAGGCTCCGGCCCCACCCCCCTCAACCCCTGTGCCCCACCCACATCCCCCCGCCCACTCAGGGTGTCTGGAGCGAATGTCTGTGACAACTGGGCTCCCTGGGTCTGTGTGCAAGAGGGTGTGTATGAGTGACTCCTGGGGTTACTGGGGTTGGAGGTGGGTTGGGACAGTGGGTGACCACACCCTCTGCCTACAGACTACCCATGGCGCTGGAGCCGGGCCGTCCCCATGAACTCTGCGCTCATCAAGTGGCTGTACCTGCCTGATTTCTTCAGCGCCCCCAATGCCACCAACCTCATCAGTAAGTCCCCAGCCCCTCACGCACACACGCCACTGCCAGCCTTGCTGAGACCGTGCAGATGCCCATGGGATGGTCAGCGAGTGGGCACCGACCATCCTCTCCAGCCAGCAAGGGGCCCATCGTCCAGGCCTCACCAGGCAGTCCAGTCCTGCCATTCCCTGTGGGGTCTGTGTTCCATGAATGTACCCCATCCCACAGGCCCATCTCACATGTACACACTCCACCACACACACACGTCTGCTCACTGGTGTGGGTACAGGTGTGCATGCAGGAGCAGACATGGGCGGACACGGGTGTGGAGACTGAGGCCGCATGGCACACAGTCAGGCTCACGCTGGCCTCGTTTCCTGATGCGTGTGGTTCAGACATGGGCGGACACGGGTGTGGAGACTGAGGCCGCATGGCACACAGTCAGGCTCGCGCTGGCCTCGTTTCCTGATGCGTGTGGTTCAGACATGGGCGGACACGGGTGTGGAGACTGAGGCCGCATGGCACACAGTCAGGCTCGTGCTGGCCTCGTTTCCTGATGCGCGTGGTTTGTGTATGCAGATCTACATGTACACACGGAAAATGCACACAGGTGTGCTCTCTGACACCCACGTGCACGTCCACACAGTGTGTAGATGCTGGCATAAATACGCACGGACGTTTCTGCCCAGCTGCCCACACACCCCATCACCCCAGGATAAGGGCCGAGCTGGCAGGAAGTGGACTGCACTTCCCGGGCATGACAGTGGCCTCCCATTTGCCCACAGGTGACTTCCTCCTGCTGCTCTGCGCCTCACAGCAGTGGCAGGTGTTCTCGGCCGAGCGCACGGAGGAGTGGCGGCACATGGCTGGCGTCAATACTGACTGCCTGGAGCCGCTGCGGGGGGAGCCCAACCCCGTGCCCAACTTCATCCACTGCAGGTGGGGGTCTTAGAGGCTGTGGGACTCCTGGGGCCGTGGTCCCAGGCTGCCGGGGAGGTGGTGGTGACCTGAGTCCATGGTGACATCCACCCGGCAGGTCCTACCTCGACATGCTGAAGGTGGCTGTCTTCCGCTACCTCTTCTGGCTGGTGTTGGTGGTAGTGTTCATCACGGGGGCCACGCGCATCAGCATCTTTGGGCTGGGCTACCTACTGGCCTGCTTCTACCTGCTGCTCTTCGGCACCAGCCTGCAGCAGAAGGACACGCGTGCCCGCCTCGTGCTGTGGGACTGCCTCATCCTTTACAACGTCACTGTCATCGTCTCCAAGAACATGCTGTCTGTGAGCCTGGCCCCGCCCCATCTCACCTGACCCCGCCCCACCTCCCTGGCTCCGCCCCACCTCCCTGGCTCCGCCCCACCCTGCCACCCAGACTGACACTTCTCCGCCTGCAGCTCCTGTCCTGTGTCTTCGTGGAGCAGATGCAGAGCAGCTTCTGCTGGGTCATCCAGCTCTTCAGCCTCGTATGCACCGTTAAGGGCTACTACGACCGTGAGTGGGTGAAGCGGGTGGCCGGGGCCCCAGGGGTGCTCCGGGACACCCGGTTTACAGGACCCTGACCTGGACCATGTCCGTCCGCAGCCAAGGAGATGCTGGGCCGAGACCAGGACTGCCTGCTGCCCGTGGAGGAGGCAGGCGTCCTGTGGGACAGCGTCTGCTTCCTGTTTCTGCTGCTGCAGCGCAGGGTGTTCCTCAGCTACTACTTCCTGCATGTTCAGGCCGAGCTCCGTGCCACCGCCCTGCAGGCCTCCAGGTGTGCTGCCCCTCTGTGACTTGACTTGTCACCTAGAGGGAGAACCAAGGAGACAGACCCCCTGGGACCTTCTCAGGACCTTGGTGATGCGCGGTCTCGCCCCCTTCTTGGTTGCTGGCTGGACTGAGGTCACGTCCCCACTGGAAGGCCTTCCTCCCCAGCCCTGCGCTTTGGCTGCTCCTGTTCCCTCTCTCCTACCCTGTGATACTGGAGGTTCTAGGAGGGTCTCCCTCTCCCCACAGCAGGACAAGGAGGGGTGTGGGTGGGTAGGACCTGAGCCCCCTGGGCCAGGCCATAGCTAATGCGCAGCCTTGCTGTCCTACAGGGGCTTTGCCCTCTACAATGCTGCCAATCTCAAGACCATCGAGCTCCACCGCAGGGCGGAGGAGAAGTCGCTGGCCCAGCTGAAAAGACAGTAGGTGCCATGTGGGCAAGGCCAGGGCTTTCCCAATTTGCCCAATGCTGAGCCACCTCCCCTTCTGCAGGATGGAGCGGATCCGGGCCAAGCAAGAGAAGCACAGGCAGGGCCGGGCCAACCGAGGCCGCCTTCAGGGCTCCCCGGACCCTGGCCAAGAGCCAGGTGAGTGTGGACAGAGCCTCGGCACCCACATCCCGTGTGTCCATGCCCGCTGGAGCCATGTCCGTGCTGTGTGACGTCCCACAGGGCTTCTGGCCCATCTGCCCTGTGCTGTGTGGTCACCCTGTCCCTGCAGGCCATGTGGCCCGACCGTGACTATCCATCTGCACTTGTGGGCTGTCCTCCACCCGCCATGGCACTTCATATAGCCCCTTCATTGCCCAGGGGCTCCGAGTCTGTGTCTGCTGAGGGGCCGCCTGTACCCCTTCCCACTGGCTCATGCGCACCCTGCCCCTCCACAGGGCCCGGTAGTCCAGGGGGCTCCTCCCCGCCACGCCAACAGTGGTGGCGGCCCTGGCTGGACCACGCCACAGGTACTGCCCCCACCTGGCCTTCCCTGACCACCCTTCAGAGCCGCTGTGCGCTAGGCAGGCCTCCCTCTTGCCCTGCCCTGACCTGGCCAGCACCCCCCGGGAGCCCTGCTCTCAGGCTTTACACTGAGCCTCTGGGTCATCAGGGGCCACGTCCCCACAACAGGCTCTGTGTGTCTTCTGCTTTCTAACTCTTGGACTCAGACGTCTGAATCTTGGCTGCTGGCTGGCAGTGCCCCTCCTTCCCAGCCCTGCCCGCTCGTGTTCTTCTCGTCCAGTCTGGTCTCGTCCCGCTGCTCTTGCTGTGTCCTGTGCATGTGCCGCTGTCTCCCGGCCTGCCACTGCCTGGTTCTTGCCCATGGCCATCCCTTTGGGGAGGGTGGCATGCGGGCCTTTGCCCCAGGGTCACGGGCTGCTGAGGGTCCCAAGCTGGCCAGAATAGCCAGACTGTTACTGGATCCATTCCAAACCAAGGAGATGAACTTGAGGGTCTGGGGGGAGGAGGGAGGGTGGCTGGCTCTCAGTGGCCCCCTTGCCTGCAGTTATCCACTCTGGGGACTACTTCCTGTTCGAGTCAGACAGTGAGGAGGAGGAGGAGGCCCAGCCTGAGGACCCCAGGCCATCATCACAGAGCGCCTTCCAGGTGAGCATGTAGGCCTGACACTCCCTAGGCCTGGAGCACCTACCCAGCCCATTCCAACCTCCTGCACTCACATACGTGGGGAAGGCAGTATCTAGGGGTACAGGTCATGGGCAGCTGTGTGCCCCTCTGCCCACCTCCCCGGGCCCTGACTGACCACCCTGGTCTCTTGAGAAGGCTCACTGTTTGCTAGACACAACCTTCCTGTCCACCTTTGGGCTCCTGTTCTCAGCATGGGGACTGGCGCTGAGTGGCAGCCAGGATGTGCTGAGTGGCTCATGCACCACCCCCGTCTTCCCACCACAGCCCCCCAGGGATCTGATGGCCCCCACTCTGGCCTCCTGACCCCAGGCTGCTCCTGGATGGAGGCAGAGGTGGGTAAATGGGATCCCATGGCAGGGGTGGCAGGGTGCTAACCCAGGGCCCTGCCTGCAGATGGCGTACCAGGCGTGGGTGACCAACGCGCAGACGGTGCTTCGGCAGCAGCGGCAGCAGCAGGCCGAGCAGCAGCGCACAGGTGAGTCTGGCTGTGGGCAGGTTGTGGGGTGGTGGGGAGGCAAAGCGCTGATCAGATCCCCTGTGCCTAGGAGGCGACCCAAGCCAGGAGGCAGGGCTGGCAGAGGGCTTGGAGGACGAGGTAACCGGTGAGTTGGCGCCAAGGGCTGCGGTCAGGGAGCGGGGGTCACCCGCTGACCGCTCCTTTACGCCCTCCTGCCCAAACCTCGCCGCAGGCCGCAGCCATGTGATGCAGCGAGTGCTGAGCGCCGTGCAGTTCCTGTGGGTTCTGGGCCAGGCACTGGTGGACGGGCTGACGCGCTGGCTGCACGACTTCACGCGACACCACCGCGCCATGAGCGACGTACTGCGCGCAGAGCGCTACCTGCTCACGCAGGAGCTGCTCCGGGTGAGCGGGCTGCCGCGGCCCCGCAGTGCCACGCCGGGCCACGCCCCGGGTCCGCCCCCTATGCCTACGCCCCGCCCACTACCACATGCCCCGCCCTTGCACAGACCCCTGCCACACCCCTCCTTTTGCCCAAATTGGTTGACCTGAGCCCCTGGCTGCCCTGCAGGGCGGAGAGGTGCGCCGGGACGTGCTGGACCAGCTGTACACCAGCGAAGCCGAGGCGGCCCGTGATGCGCTGAGCACAGCATCGAGGTAGGAGCGGGGGCGGGCGGCTCAGTACAGTGGGGACCCACCTCACGCAGCCTGTCCAGCCCCAGCGCCTGAGCTGCTGCACAGGGGGCGGTAGCCGGCTGGACCCTTGTCCACCAGAGACCCAGAGGCCCTCCAGGATTGCCCCCAGAGCCCGAGCAGAGTGCAGGCCGCCTTGTGAGCTGCCCTCTCCCGCAGCGGGCTGGGGGTGGAGGAGCCACTGAGCAGCATGACCGAGGACACCAGCAGCCCCCTGAGCACCGGCTACAACACCCGCAGCAGCAGCGAAGAGGTGGTCGCCGAGCCCAGGGCTTCTCTGCGCGGCTCTGGGGAGCTTCCCACCGGCGGCCGCGGCCGAATGCGCACGGCCAGTGAGCTGCTGGTGGACAGGTGAGCAGGGAGGGGTGCACAGCGGGTGGTCCCCGAGGCTCCGAGCCGGTGCCGGTGCTGGTGCCGTCCAGGCCTCTGCGCCAGGCCTGAGCCTGGTCCCCCGCAGGCGCATGCACATTCCGGAGCTGGAGGAGGCGGAGCAGTTCGCGGCGGGGCGGGGCCGGGCGCTTCGGCTGCTGGAGGCCCTATACCAGTGCGTGGCTGCCCACTCCGAGCTGCTGTGCTACTTCGTCATCGTCCTCAACCACATGGTCACTGCCTCAGCCACCTCCCTCGTGCTGCCCGTGCTGGTCTTCCTGTGGGCCATGCTCTCCATCCCGAGGCCCAGCAAACGCTTCTGGATGACGGCCATCGTCTTCACCGAGGTGGGAGTCGCTGGAGGGGTGGAGGTGGGGGTGGGGTGCGGGCGCCACGCTGACCTCTCTCCCCTGCAGGTCACGGTGGTCGCCAAGTACCTGTTCCAGTTTGGCTTCTTCCCCTGGAACAGCCACGCTGTGCTGCGGCGCTATGAAAACAAGCCCTACTTCCCGCCGCGCATCCTGGGCCTGGAGAAGAGCGACAGCTATGTCAAGTATGACCTGCTGCAGCTCATGGCGCTCTTCTTCCACCGCGCACAGCTGCTGGTGAGTGCTCACAGACACACCTGCACACGTAGATGGACACATGGGAACGCACACACACAGCCAGTTTGTTTCAGGAAGCAGGCAGGACATAGTGGGGTCCAAGGTGGGCCTGGCCATCTCACCCAGCCCAGCGTGGCTGCACCAGCCTCACCAGCCTGCCTCACTCCACAGTGCTACGGCCTCTGGGACCACGAAGACCCCCCATTGTCCAAGGAGCACGACAGGGGCAGTGCAAAGGAGAAGGGGGCTGAAGAGGAGCCAGCCCTGCCTGCACCCCAAGAGGAGCCAGGAGGGGTGGCCAGGCCCCCTGCTGAGGACCACGTCCAGGCAGAAGCGAAGGGTGGGCCCCTAGAGCCCGGCGGCAAGAGACGCATCAGCCTCCGTTTCAGGAGGAGGAGGAAGGAGAGCACGGAAACCAGAGGACAGGCCATTGGTACGAGGGCCCACCCAGTGGAGCCACTCACACCCCACGGCCCTCACACCCTCTGCTGGTGACCCTGGGGAGGTCCCTGCACTCGGTTTGGTCTGTACAAAGTGGGCTGGCTGCACTGGCAGCCCCTTTGGGGTTTCTCGGGATGGTCAGGAGTCTGAGCTGGGCCAGCCGGTGCCGTGCGGGCTCCACCATCAGTGGCGGCTGCTCCCCACAGAAGGCGAGGAAGAGGAGGCAGCAGCAGTGGCGGTGGTGGCAGCGGGGGCAGAGACCTTGCGGAGAGAGAAGAGGCGGAGTCGTCCCCAGGAAAGAGTGAGGGTGCTGGGGGTCCGGCTGCAGAGCTTCTGCCTGTCCCTGTGAGTGCCCAGCTGGGAGTGCCCAGGTGAGGGGAGGGAGGAGCAGGGCCTCGACTGAGCCTGCCCGCCCGCAGGGCCCGGAGCGTGTACTGGCCCGTGCGGCGCTTCTTCCAGGACATCCTGCACACGAAGTACCGGGCTGCCACCGACGTCTACGCACTCATGTTCCTGGCCGACGTCATTGACTTCATCATCATCATCTTCGGATTCTGGGCCTTTGGGGTGAGCTGGGTCTCGGCCCTGGTGAGTCCAGGCTCCGCAGCCTCCCCAGCACCTCTGACCTCTGCTCTCCTGGCCACAGAAGCACTCGGCAGCCACGGACATCACATCCTCCCTGTCAGACGACCAGGTGCCCGAGGCCTTCCTGGTCATGCTGCTGATCCAGTTCAGCACCATGGTCATCGACCGCGCCCTCTACCTGCGCAAGACCGTGCTGGGCAAGCTGGCCTTCCAGGTCGTCCTGGTGCTGGCTGTCCACCTCTGGATGTTCTTCATCCTGCCCGCCGTCACTGAGCGGTGCGTGCCAGGGTGCAGGCCCCGTCCGGACACAGGCTTTGTGGTGCCTGGTGGAGGCAGGGTTGGGGGGGGTGGGTACCCTGACCTGACCTGGCCTCCCGGTCCTGTCCAGGATGTTCAGCCAGAACGCGGTGGCCCAGCTGTGGTACTTTGTGAAATGCATCTACTTCGCTCTGTCCGCCTACCAGATCCGCTGCGGCTACCCCACCCGCATCCTCGGCAACTTCCTCACCAAGAAGTACAACCACCTCAACCTCTTCCTCTTCCAGGGGTGAGTGTGGCCAGCCTGGGGCGCAGGGCGGAGGCAGGGGCTGTCATCCCTCCAGCCCTCCTGACAGTGCCCTGGTCTCGGGCAGGTTCCGGCTGGTGCCATTCCTGGTGGAGCTGCGGGCGGTGATGGACTGGGTGTGGACGGACACCACGCTGTCTCTCTCCAACTGGATGTGCGTGGAGGACATCTACGCCAATATCTTCATCATCAAGTGCAGCCGAGAGACTGAGAAGGTGCCGGGGCCCCGGGGGGCACTGGCCACTCACCCCTACTGGGGTCCCACCTGGGGTTCACCGCCCACGCAGCAGGAGTCCAGAGAGCACTGTCCTAAAATTCTCCTGGTGGCCAGAAAGGGCTTCTCCCAGGGGACGGTGATTGAGGCTGCCTCAGGGACGGCCCAACCACAGAGGCGCCGGAGCCGACACTGGGCAGGAGGGGCCTGGCATCTGGGCCCTGGCTCATTGTCGTGGGTCACGGTGTGAGCACTGACCTCTTAACTGGGCTTTTGTGCTTTCTCATCAGTTTTATTGATAAAATTCACACATCACCAGGTAGATGGTTTCTAGTATATTCAAATCTCCATAAGCATCAGCACAGGTAACACCACACTCATCATCCAAACAGAAACCCCAGCCCCATCCACCCGCCACATGGGTGTGCCTGTTCCTGTCATGCCAGCTGCACGGACCCACAACACAGGGCCTTCTACGACTGGCTTCTCACAGCGCAGTGTGGTCCAAGCTTATCCATGCAGCTGTACCAGTTTCTTCTCATGGCTAAGTAGTAGTCCACTGTGGTTAAGACTTGTGTATGTCCTGAAAAAAAAGCCTCCACAGCCTTTCATATCTCCTGGGTGTGCACTTAGGAAGGAACCCTGTGTCTCTGGGGGCCCCCTTCCGAGCCCTGTGGCTGTGGCGTGGCAGGGACGCCAGCCTGCTTGCCCCACGCCCTGGCAGGGAGGGAGGTGTCTCACTGTGCTTCTCCTGTCTCACCTGGTGACCTGTTTCCCATCAAGCATCTTTCCCCGTGCTTGTTGGTCACCTGTGTATCATTGTCTTTGGAGAGACAGTCCGTCCAGGTTTCTCTCTGGTTCTTACTTGGGTGGTGTTTTTCATTGTGAGGGCTCCTTATGCATTCTGGAAGTTAGACCCTTATCAGGTAGATCTGCCCTGAAAGCATCTACTGCTTTAGGTCTCCCATGAGTTCATCTTTGTCAAGGATGTGGGTGACCAGCGCCCTCTGTGGCAAAGGCTTTCCTTCCCCACGGCCTCAAGGTGGGGGTCTGGTTCTGGCTTTGGGCTCTACTCCCTGGTCAGCTATCTTCACCGCTATGGCTTCAGTTTCAAAGTATGGTCAAGGCTTGACTTTGTGGGGGTCACAGGGGAGCCTGAGACCACAATGCCTGCTGCCAGGACCTGGCACGGGGCCAGGTGGGTGACCTGTGTTTACCCCCCACCTCCAGAAATACCCGCAGCCCAAGGGGCAGAAAAAGAAAAAGATCGTCAAGTACGGCATGGGCGGCCTCATCATCCTGTTCCTCGTGGCCATCATCTGGTTCCCCCTGCTCTTCATGTCCCTGGTGCGCTCTGTGGTCGGTGTCGTCAACCAGCCCATCGACGTCACCGTTACCCTCAAGCTGGGCGGCTATGAGGTGAGCATCACACGGGGGCCTGGCTTCACGTGGCTGCTGGTGCCGGGGCTGGGGGCCCTCTCTGGGCGCCAGGTCACCGTGTCCCCACTGCCAGCCCCTGTTCACCATGAGCGCCCAGCAGCCATCCATTGTGCCCTTCACGCACCACGCCTATGAGGAGCTGTCCAAGCAGTTTGACCCCCACCCGGTGAGTGGCCCCCTGTGTGTCTGCCTGTGGTGGGAGGGGGTTCCGGCTGCTCCCCACTGAGATCCTGCCCTGCACCCAGCTGGCCATGCAGTTCATCAGCCAGTACAGCCCCGAGGATATCGTCACGGTGCACATCGAGGGCAGCTCCGGGGCACTGTGGCGCATCAGCCCGCCGAGCCGGGAGCAGATGAAGCGGGAGCTGTATAACGGCACGGCCGACATCACCCTGCGCTTCACCTGGAACTTCCAGAGGTGTGTTCTGGGGGCGGGGGGGGGCACCCCACCCTGTGCTTCACCTGGAACTTCCAGAGGCATCCTGGGCGGGGGACAACCTCAAGGGGTCACACACCCCACCGGGTCACACTGTGCCCCTGCTGTAGGGACCTGGCCAAGGGCGGCAGCGTGGAGTACACCAACGAGAAGCACACCCTAGACCTGGCCCCCAACAGCACCGCCCGGCGGCAGCTGGCCAGCCTGCTGGAAGGCACCTCGGACCAGTCCGTGTGAGTGGGTTGGGGGGCCGGGTGTGGAGGCCACAGGAGGGCTGGACCAGGCCTGACTTACCACTTCTCCCCACAGGGTCATACCCCACCTCTTCCCCAAGTACATCCGTGCCCCCAACGGGCCTGAAGCCAACCCTGTGAAGCAGCTGCAGCCCAGTGAGTGGGGCAGGGGTTCTGGGTGGGGGTGCTGGCTGCGGCCACGGCCCTGGACAGCTGGGGGCCCTGACACCTCCTGGTTCCCGCCTAGACGAGGAGGCTGACTACCTCGGCGTGCGTATCCAGCTGCGCAGGGAGCGTGTGGGCACAGGGGCAGCTGGCTTCCTCGAGTGGTGGGTCATTGAGCTGCAGGACTGCCAGGCCAACTGCAACCTACTGCCCATGGTCATCTTCAGTGACAAGGTCAGCCCACCCAGCCTGGGCTTCCTGGCCGGCTACGGGTGAGTGTGGCGGGGCCAGGGGGCAGGTTGGGGTGGGGTGCAGGCCAGCGGCAGCCGAGGCTCACTTGCCCACCCACCTGCCCCCAGCATCATGGGGCTGTATGTGTCCATCGTGCTGGTCATCGGCAAGTTCGTGCGCGGCTTCTTCAGCGAGATCTCGCACTCCATCATGTTTGAGGAGCTGCCGTGCGTGGACCGCATCCTCAAGCTATGCCAGGATATCTTCCTGGTGCGGGAGACGCGGGAGCTGGAGCTGGAGGAGGAGCTCTACGCCAAGCTCATCTTCCTGTACCGCTCGCCCGAGACCATGATCAAGTGGACGCGCGACAAGGAATAGAGCCGCCACGGGCGGAGCCGAGGCCCCAGGCTGATGCTGCTGCCACAGGAAGCCGTGGCCCCCCGGCACAGGACTGCTGGCCCTTCCCGTTGTCCCCCACCCCTACGCGTACTGTAGTTTTCTAATTAAAACGTTTTTATTTATACAAAGGGGCAATCACATGCTGCCTGCTCAGCCTTGCCTGCCTTCCTGCTCCCGGGGGTCTCCTGTCCCCGGCGCTGGTCCGCGAGCTCAGCTCTTGCCAGTCCTGGCCTCGTCTTCGCTGTCCCCCAGCAGGGCCTCCTGCTTGGCTGTGGCCCTGGGGAACCACATGGTAGGAACCGACACCCAGAAGGACCCCTCCTATGCTCCCGCCCCCAGCAGAACAGGCAGTACCTCTGGCTGCGGATCTGGGCCTCGGACAGGATGTAGGGTGGCAAGAGCTCCAAGGAGGGCTACAACAGAGAGTCAGCACGGGCGAGGGGCTGCATAGCACAAGGCTGGCCAGTGCCCACCTGTCCCTCACCCGGGAGAGAGATGGCCACTCACCAAGTCCTTCATGTTCACTCGGCAGCCGTAGCACAGCTGCTCCATAACCTGGGCCTGGGGGTCCTCCCTGCAGAGCACGCTGGACTGAGCACCTGGCCTGGCCCTCAGTGAGGACCCTAGGGTGCACCCACACTGTGCAACCCCAAGGTGCCGACCAGAGCGGGGTGGGGGGCACGACAGGACGAGGCAGGGACTCACCCCCTGTAGTAGCCGGGGCCCCCACCCATTCCAGCACAGCAGCAGGGCCCGGCAGCCACCCCGGCCTGTGTGACAGGGGGCTGCATCTGGGGGAGATGTGAGGTCTGAGCCCCAAAAGCCGTGGCGCTGTCTGCAAACAAAGAGGAGCTGAGGGGACCTCCAGGCCCACAAAACCCCAAGAGCACTCACGGGTGCCCCGCCCCAGCACCGCGCAGGGTGAGGACAGACCAGCGGTGTCGACGTCCAGTGTGCACATGCAGAGCAGGCAGCGGGGGCCGGCGACACAGCCGTCCCTGGGGGCCTTGACCAGCTTCTCGCTTGTCCTAGGGGTGGGGACAGGGCTCTAAGACACTGCTGGCCGGATGCTCTACCCCGCCAGTGCCCCCCACCCCCAGTACCTACACGCACCCACCTGTACACGGTGCTAACTGTGGAGGGGAACTGGGCCTGCAGTCTGAGGATGAAGGCCTCCATCAGCCGGTGGATGCTGGCCTTCTCGGGTGCCTAGGAGCAATGAGACAAGGGGGCAGCTGTGGGAGGGGCCCCACCTCAGAGAAGTGTGGACCCTGGGCTTCACAGCATTAGCCCTGAGAGTCTGCTGTGGAGCAAACCAGGCGCCCCACTTCTAGAGCGCCCCCACTGTTCAATCAGACACCCTGACAGAGCCCACCCTGCCCCTCACCCCACCCCCACAAACCCCACTCCGGGGGTGCAGGGATGCCCCACCCGGGCTCCACTATGGCAAGGAGCGTGCACGCTGCCCACCTTGGTGTCCAGGGCCGGTGTGCAGATGGAGGGCACAGCAAACAGGCGGTTGTAGAAGGCGACCTCCTTCAGCGTGTGCTCGCGCATGGGCCGTACCACCACCACGTCGCCATGTCGCTCGTCTGAGAAGCCCTGGGGCCGGTGAGGGGGGATAGTGTTCCTCACTGTACTCGGCTATTACTGCCCGCTGGGGGGTCCCAAGCTCTCCCCGCCTCCTGGGTGGCCCCTGGGCAGCTTGCAGGCGCACCGTGTCCCAGGCAAGGAAGGCCCCTCTCCCCAGCGCCAGGCTGGTCATGAGCTTGATGGCCAGGCGGGTGCAGCTGTCCCCCGTCATGACCTTGGAGTAGCCGTGGTTCCGGGCCACATGGAGAATCAAGTGGGTCCTGTGGATCGAGGCGGGAGGTCTCAGGAGCCCAGGGAGGCAGGCCCACAACTCGGGGGGCAGGGCAAGGCGGACTCACCGCAGGGTCTGCAGAAGCTCCTCCTTGGCCGTGAGCGTCTTCACTGAGTCAAACAACCTGGACAGCGCCTGGGTCTGGGCAGTTGTGGGTGGCCCAGCGGGGCTGTGGGGGTCCTGGGCGCAGTGCTGGCTCTGCCGCTCCACCCCATCGGCGCCCAGTGCGTGCTGCTGCTGCAGAAAGCTGTCCACGGCCGCCTTGTAGGCGCTCTCCGTCCCCACTGGCTCCTGGGCAGAGCAGCGCAGCACGGAGGGTGGCAGGCTGAACACCTGCGGGAGGGCAGAGCCGTGAGGCCCGCCCCAGGTTGGGGAAGCAGACCCGTGCCCCTCAGGCACCCAGTCCTCACCCCCAAGCCCTCGAACAGGGACGGCCTGCCCACCTCTTCCAAGGCCACAATGTGCCACGGGAAGCCAGTGGTCTGCAGGACCAGCTTCACCTCTGCCAGAGTTTTCGCTCTGTCCTCAGAGCTCTGGCCGCAGGTGGCTCCCTCTGAGACCCACAGACAGAAAAAGAGAGTCAGGCTTAAAGAGATGAGGACAGTGGTCAGGACCAACAGCCCTGTGTCCTGGGGGCAGCAGTCTCTGAATGCTGACCTGTCTCCTCAGGGGGCATTTTCAGAGTGGCTGGTGAGTTCTCTGGGCATGGGGTGGAGGCCGGAAGAGCAGGTCCCCTAAGGCAATGAACTCGCCCTTCTCACTCAGTGCCCTGGACCCCGTGGTGGACACTCAGCAGATGTTTCTGCCCAACCCTGGACGGTCTGAGACTTAGGATGGCAGCAGTGCTGTCTGCCGAACACGCTCACTGTCTCCAGAGAAACGCCCCTAGGAGGACTTCCTGTGGGCACAGTGCCAGCAGTCAGCAGGCCCACCTGAACACCAGGGCCCAGGAGGAGACGTACCATCAACGTAGATAACCCCTGGCACGAAACGCAGCCTCTTGGCAGAATCTCGACTCAGGCCCTGGGGGGACGTGATACGGCCTCAGCTCCAAGGCCAGAAGCCACCGGGCACTTTGCTGCAGAGACTCTGCTCCTTCCAGACCGAAGGCCCCCAGGAAAGGGCAGCAGTGCCCCTGTGCTGTGCTGGACTCCACGCAGGCCCACGGGGAGGAGGCACAGCCCAACGCGCTTCAAAGCGGCACTCCCTGGGGTAACTCTGTCCCCCTCCAAGCAAAACCCGCTCTCAAAGCCTGTCTGTGCCTCCTGGCAACACCTGAGAAGCCCCTGCCAAGCCCTTCAGACCACTCAGAGCAAGAAAAGACCATGACAGCAAGGCGTCTCTAGTCACGGGGAAGAGCACCGCCGGGCGAGGGAGGGGAGGGGGGTGGTCTCACACCCTCTGGCCAGGTTGAGGGCACTGGGAGGCAAGGGCAGAAAACCAAGCGTAGAAAAGCCGCCTCCGGGAAGCCCCAGCACAGGCCACACCACCACCCCTTAGAGTGCGTGCAGCAGTACAGGTATGTGCCACGCGGGTCAAGGCCTCCCAAGCACCCCAGGGCTACCAGGAGTCCCACTGCCTCCAGTGCCCAAAGTGGGCCTGTGGATGGGCCAAAGCACAGCCCCCGTGCCCCTTGTCTCTCCACTGACAACCCCCGAGACCTCCGACCCCCCTCTTAAACTGCTCAAGGAAGCCACCCTGACCCCCCAAGCCCTTAGGTCCCTGGGGCACCTGCTCTTGCTTTTTTACTGTCTTGTTCCAGACACCCTCCCTGGACCAGGGGAATGCCCCTGGACGCCTCGAGGGACGCTTTGCCCTGGTGCCACCCTGGTGCCTGGTGCTGTCCAGCAACACATGTCTGCATTCGAGCAAAGGGACAGGGCACTAAACCCGGACATGGCTGGGCACTCCTCACACCACTCCAGGGCCAGCGTCCACGTGCCCACATCTAAGAGCCCCGAGCATCCTGGCTGGGAAGGAGACCTTTCTCTCCAGCCCCAAGCAAGAGTCCCTTGGTGCTAGCCCCCCCACACTGGATCCTGGCTAGGCGTGGCAGGAGGATGGTGTGGAGACATACCTCAAGGACCTGCCAGACCATGGAGCTGGACGAAGGCCCCCCAGACCATGCCAAGAGCACCTGCGGAAGAAGGAACATCACTGGAGGCACTGCACCTCCAACAAGGCCCACCCTCCACCCACGGATGTCTCCGGATGTGAGTCCCCCAGGAGTCTGGGTGTGCACCCATGGGAGGGGCTGGCACGATGCGGCTGGGACAGGCCGCCTGCAAGGGGGGTGCCACACCCTACCTTCTCTCCTGGGAAGATCAGCCTGTTCTTCCCCAGCATGGCCCTGAACTTGTGGACGTACAATGCCTTGAAACAGTCCCTGCAACACAGACACTAGGAGCTGCAGAAACACAGCCCAGGCCACCCACCAACACTTCACAGGCTGACAGCCTGAGGGTCCACCAGGTTACATTTTCTTTTAGCAACTTCCACCCTTAAAGCAATGTCTTGACATTAAAAGCTGCACCCAAAGATGGGTGAGGGTAGAAACGAAAAAAAAGGAAGAAAAGAAAGGAAAAAGGAAGAGAAAGACACAGAAAGGAAGAGGAAAGAAGGGAGGAAAGAGAAGAAAGAAGAGAGACAAGCAGAGAGAAAGCAAGCTCCCTCCCCAGCAACCCAGTAGGCAGGCAGGTGGAGCAGAGGGGCCCGAGCAGAGGGATCTGAGAGGAGGGGAGCAGCGCTGCCCCAAACAGCGGCCAAGCCTGGGGCTGTGCCCCCGCAGCATTTCCTTCTTGCTGGTCAGATGATCTAGTGTCACAACGGTCCCCAACACAGAACAGGCCCTGCTTATGAAGAGCTGAGCAAACACCCTGTGGAGGCTTTGTGGACAGTAACTCAACAGCAGAACACCTGAGGCTCCAGGGACCCCAGGGGATCCGCCACGGGGTGGCTCCTGGAAGGTCAGGGCCCGGGAGGTTCCTTGGGAAGACACGGATGCTCACAGTGGCAGAGAGGACCCTGCAGCTGCCACAGCCGTGCCCCCTGAAGCACCATGAGGCCCCGGAAACCATGCTCTCCCTCTGGTTAGGCGAGGCAAGGGCTTCCTACATGCTGACCTTCTCTACCAATGAGGAACTTGATCAAAACCCAGACTGCCAAAATCTGCAACCTGGAAGATCAGCCTATCACCTCTTTCCAGACTAAGCAAGCAGGGGAGGGGAGCCCTGGGCCCAAAAGGAGTTGCTGTGGCCTCTCTCCTCCTCATCGGAGAGTTCTCCAAGCAGCATCTCCAAGAGGCTCTTATGTGGTTAAAGCAGTGACTTTCATATCTAAAACATATTTCCTGACAGCACACAGAAAATCTACTCGGCCCTGCAAAAATGGGCAACTGTGAGAAAGTTTGGGAGAAAACAACTTATTCCATCCCTTTGGCTTCTTTTTCAGAAACTTATTAAGTAGAGTCTGATACTCCGGGAGACCAATTTAAAAATGTGAGCTGGTCAAATAATTCAGCGTGTTTGCCATGCACATCACGTCACCTGAATTTCATAAAGCAGGTGACGAGCCTGACCCCTATGGAACTATGGACCCTGTGAACATGACCAGACACTGAAAGTTATGACTCACGGCCATGTGACAGGGCCACAGACAGCTTCAGATCAGACGGAGCATGCTAGGCCTCACTGGGGGCAGCCCCTGCTCCTGTCCAGAGGTCCCCCCGCAGATTGCCCCTGGTGGTCCAGTGGCTAAGAGTCTGTGCTCCCAGTGCAGGGGCCTGGGGTCCATCCCTGGTCAAGAAACTAGATCCCACATGCCTCAACTAAGACCTGATGGAGCCAAATAAATAAAACAAAAAATCTCCAAAGATGCCCCCACAGCTCGGAGAGAGAGGGATGAAAGGGGGGGTTCTGACCTCCCAGCTGTGGGGGCATCTTTGGAGATTTTTTTGTTTATTTGGCTCCATCAGGTCTTAGTTCAGGCAAGCTGCCCCTGAATACGTTCCAGCTGCCCTGAGGAGCTCTTCTCGCCTGCACCACACTCCTCTTCACCTTCGCTCCCAACTCTCTCTGTAAGTGCCACCCGGACCTTCCTGCCACCTAATGCATGCCTGGATGATGGGAGAACGGCACTCACACAAGAACCGACACCCATAGCCATACACACACACTCACCCACCCCTGGACATTAGGAGTAAAGTGCTTCAAAAGAAAGAAATGAAGCCGCAGAAATGGAGGCAGTCCTGGTTACTGAGACTGTGTGTGCCGGGTCACCTCCCACCTCCAGGCCTCACCTGCAGAAGGCGTCTCCAGCCCGGATCACCACCACAGGCAGGCCTTCCTTGCACTTCACACACTTCTGATCCCGGGTTCTGGGGCATTGGGAGAACAGAGACCAGGACACTGATTACATGCGCTCAGGGGCTTCGGGGAGGCGGCAGCCGGTTTCTCATCCAAAGCTGTTGTACCAGAGAGGCCATGGTGGGGCTGGGGAGGGGGAGGAAGGAGCCTGCACCTCACAGACCGGACCTTGTATCTTCTCCAGACTACCCCTCTGAGGAAATACCAGAGCCCTAAGGGGATTTCAGTTTTTCAAAGCCAGCTCAGTTAGCTCTGTCTCAGGACTGGCACGAGAAGAGAGACAGCTAGTTCTGGGAGGCGCTGGAGGGGAGAACTGGAACCAGAGTGCAGAAGCGGCCGGCAGGTCGACTTTCCTCGCCAAGTAAGGACAGCTTGGTCAGAGGCGGAACAATTCCACTGGCTACAAAAATTAGAGGTGCGAGCGCGCCAAGTGTTCACCACGGGCTTGCCAGGCACTCCCCGGATGCTGAGGAGCGAGGTCCACCCCACACCAGAGATTCCTGGACTCCCAGGACCCGCCCTGGGCAGTCTGCGGGCTTCCCGGAACGTGGCCCCCGAGACTGAGCGCAAAGCGCGTACGGGCTGGCCCTCGGGGCAGGGCTCGCCCCCTGCTGGAGGATCGGAAAGGAAGCGGCGGGTGCAGCTGCCCAACTTTTACCCAAGCCGTGGCGGCGGTGACCCCTTGGGGGCGGACTCCCGGTACTCCTCAGACATCTCGCACATGGCTGCGCCGTGTCGCTTAGCAGACAGCTTCGACAGCAGAGGCGGGGCGCATTCTGATACGTCACCTACGCGCCGGCGCGAGGGGCGGCCGCTCCCTATGACGTCAACACGACGCCGGCGCAGCCGTGACGCTCGAACCGGGGGCGGGCACTCCTTGTGACGTCAACTTGGCGCCGGCGCGGCCGTGACGCGCAGGCCGGGCCGGGACAGGGGCGGCGGCGGCGGCGGCGGCGGCAGCGGCGGCGGCGGCGGGCCGGGCCCCGGGATGGCGATGTTCCGCAGCCTGGTGGGCTCGGCTCAGCAGCGACAGCCGCCGGGCGGGCCCGCTGGCGGGGACAGCGCCCTGGAGGCGCAGTACAGCTGCCCCATCTGCCTGGAAGTCTACCACCGGCCCGTGGCCATCGGCAGCTGCGGCCACACGTGAGTGCGCTGGCCTCCGGGAGGCCGCGGGGTCGGGCGCCGCCCCGGGGAGCTCTGAGGCCACCCCAGCGCAGTCCCAGCACACGAGGATTTGGGGGGCGAGGGGCTCCACCCGCAGCGCCGTTTCTGCCCCCTGGGTACGTCCATCCGCCTCAGCCCAGCGTCCTGCCCCCTCGCCCCGGGCGCTCGACCCCGATCACCCCGGGCGCTCGACCCCGATCACCCCGTCGGCAGACAGGGCCGACCTGCAGCTCTGCCCGGTCTCGTGTGCCAGGAGCCGCTGACGGCCTCGGCGGGCCTCCCTGGGAACTCAAAGGGCAGCGGGCGCGACCTCTGTGCCGGTCGCCTTCCATCTGGTCTAGTGGAGACTGGGGTGGGCAATTGTAAATAAATGCTTTGTGGCTTTTGCTGTCAACTATTTTTTGGATCCGCTGTCAGCTTGTCGTGACTGCAGAGGAGAGGAGTTCCCTAAAGTTTGGACAAAGGCTTTCTTGGAGTCTGGTGCTGTTTTGTTTTGATGGAGAACTTGGGTCACCATGGGTCACTGAGCAGCCAGGCAGGCTGGCCCTCGGTGGACCAGATGCCACACACCTTGCTAGGGTTTCAAGCTGCTCCTGGGCCAGTTGTTTCAGGAACACAAACCTGAGGATGTGGCTCTTCTCCCAGCAGAGAGCTGCACTCATGTCTTCTGGGAGCTGTCAGCCTGGTTGGGAGGGGCTGAGATCAGAGTGTATGGTCTCCAACTCTCCAGAAGGCTGAATAACACAGCTCTTGAGTGAAATTAGCAGGGTGGGAGAGGGGACAGGAGGGCTTAGCTGCCCACAGAGTTGCTGAGGAGGTGGGGCCGAGGTGCACCCAGGATAGTAGGAGGCCCCAGAACATTTTGCAAACAAAGGCAGCTGGCCTAGGAGGTTCTTGACGCAAAGAGGGAACTGGAACTGCTAGGTGTGTATGCTGTGTATCCTCAGGCTGCGGGAGTGTCAGGAGTCGGAGCGCCTTCAGGCACACACAGTGCAGGCAGCACAGACACCCACCTGCGCACCCTGGGAAAGCGCTGCTGACTAGTCCTGAAGGCGCTGGCCTCACTTTTTCATGCTGTTTGTGACATTTTGGCAGGGGCAGCCTTTGAACAGCACCTCTCTCGTCAACACGCACCAGTGGGTGTTGTCACAGTGTGTTCAGCTTCTTCCAGCCAATCATTGAGAGAGCTGCAGAGCCTGTCTTGGGGCCCAATTTTAGAAAGCCTTTCCTGGGCTTAGGATTTCTATCAACACTCACCCAGCCCTAGACACAAGCCTTTTTCCCCAAATAAATCTTTTTAGAATACAGAACTACACAAACTGCTGTGATAGCATATTCTTTCATAACCTCTCCCCACACTTTTCTTGGCAGAATCAGACCCCTCTGCTCCTGTTCCTGAGGCTGGTCCTGCAGCAGCCTCTTCTTCAGCTTCTGCCTTGGAGATATTTTCTTCCTGACCCTACTGCTGATGTAAATCTCCTGGCTGGTTATCTCTGCTGCCTACTTTCTATAAGTTTTCTTTTCCGATGTTTTGAAGGCGTGTGTGCAAACAAACAGGAGAAGGCAATGGCACCCCACTCCAGTACTCTGGCCTGGAAAATCCCATGGACGGAGGAGCCTGGTGGGCTGCAGTCCATGGGGTCTCGAAGAGTTGGACACGGCTGAGCGACTTCACTTTCATGCATTGGAGAAGGAAATGGCAACCCACTCCAGTGTTCTGGCCTGGAAAATCCCATGGACGGAGGAGCCTGGTGGGCTGCCGTCTATGGGGTCACACAGAGTCGGACACGACTGAAGCGACTTAGCCACAGCACAAACGAACACGAAAGATTTAAAGACACCCCTTTCCTTTTAAAAAGTCTGCTGGTGGTCTGGTTATCTGCCTCACTCCATAGCTACCTGACTAAGCAGTTTCCTTCACAAAATAGGTTTTCTGGAGGTGACAGCAGCCCTGCCTGGGCCTGGACTCCTGCTCCAGCACCCGACAGAAGGGGACAGGTCACAGGGAGGGCTTTCCAGCAGGAGCCCAGAGGCAAGGGGGCTCCTCGGTGGAGACGGTGGAAGCACTCCCAGGAAGTCCCCAGAGGAAGCCAGTCATCTGCCACGCTCAGGGGATGCCCTGGGCAGTAAGCTGCACCTGGAACCAGAAACCACCTGGCTGCTCCTGACGCTCTGACGAGGCCTCCCCTAGTGCCGTGTATTTGGGCCGAGTTCTGCTTGGGCTGCCCCCAGCCACTGTGCCTCTTCTGTCCATCCGCCCTCTCTGGTCAGTGCCATCACACTGTCTCCCGCCTAAGTGTCCCCACGTGCAGTCTGTTAACGAACAGAAGTTGTAGAAACACTGGCACACTCGTGCATAAGGAGATGCGGAGGGAATGTTGGTAACAGACATTTTCTGAGTCCTCCCTGCTTGCAGAGGCCTGGGAGAGAGGTGCTGTTACTCTTCCAGCACAAGGAAAAGGAGATTGGGGCAGCCGAGGGCAATCCCCAGGTGTTCAGCAAAGCTGAGGCTGGAGCTCAGGCTTCTGGGCCAAGCCGGCCTCTCACCCCTGTCACTGAGGCCCCTCCTGCGGCCACAGCCCCCAGCACCCATGGGCCAGTGCCTGCAGACACCCGGAACTGCCGAGCATTTACCAGCCTGGAGCGGGCTTCTCTGCTGAGTTCGCAAGGCCTCTGTCCACAGGCTCAGTGGCCTGAGAGGCTTGGGTCCCAGGCAGCTCCCCTGGTCTGTGCAGGGGGTGACCAGTGGGGACAGCACTGGAGTGATGGGTCCACGCAGAAGAGGCTCTGGCCAGCTGACGGGCCACCCCCCACCCCCTAACCAGGCCTCCGTGCACCTGCGAGGGCAGGGGCCATGCTGCACCTCGTTCTGCCCCCGGCTCCTTAGGGAGTAAGACAGGAGCTGGCAGTGCAGTGGGCGGGTCAGGCAGGGCTCGTCCTCCTTCTGGAACCGCAGCTTCCCTGCCTCCCCTCCCCACCAGGCGCCCCTCTCCTGACCCAAGGCCGGTTTGTCCTGAGTACACCCTCAGCCTGGCACTCTGCAAGCTTCCTCCATCTCCTTGTGGCTCAGGGGACACATCCCTCACTGAAATCACACAGGTGGCTGCATGGGAGCCAGCATGCAGGAGAAGGGCCCCTGGATCACCTCAGGTGCCTCTTCCTGAGAAGAGGTGAAAGTCTGAGGCGGAAGGATGGGGACCCTGCACTCTGCTGGGCCATCTGTGCCCCCAGAAATGCCCGCAGCCCTCTTTCTCGCAGGGCTGAGCCTGTGGGCTGTGGACGAGGCTCCAGTCTCTGCTGAGCAGACCCCTTGGCACTTCCTACAAGGCCAGACCAAGCTGGTCCTGAGATCAGGCTCTCGGTCCCTCTTGTGCCCCAGCTGAGAATGTGTGACCTGCGGTGTGTGCTCTTCTGCAGCACAGAGCTGGTTGTGAACACGAACTGCTGTGGCCAAGCACCTGAGGGTGCAGGACACAGCACCTCCAGAGACATGGATAAGAGCTCAGAGCTGAGAGGAGCCTGAGCACCTGGGCACAGCCCCTCTGCCACCCTGCCTCTGCTCAGGCCGGGCCCAAGGCCTGCTTGCCTAGGGACAGGGCATGTCCCAAGACTGGTGACGTTCCCTGGCCAGCCTTGGCCCTGCTCCGTCTAGTGAGTGCTGGGCCCTGGGGCCCTGTGGTTTCCTCTCAGCACTGGGGGTTAGTGATTTTACCCTCAGACTTAGTGGGTGGAGGGCCTCCTGGGTCTCCCATGCTGTCCTGGAGCCCCCGAGGTGTTGTCGTCACCCGTGGCAGTGAGATGGGCAGGGTAGGCCCTGGCCCTCCCGCAGCCAGCGCTCTTGCTGGGACCAAGTCTAGGGGCCAGCACAGGACGGGGTCACGGCTGCAGCTCAGGAGCCCATGATGGGGCAGGGACAGGGTCATCTTTCAGCCAGACAGTGCCCACCCCGCCCGCAGGCCCCGCACAGAAGCACCTGCTGACATAGGGGCTCACAGCCCTCAGGCCCGTGTCCCCCCTGCAGGTTCTGTGGGGAGTGCCTCCAGCCCTGCCTGCAGGTGCCGTCCCCTCTGTGCCCGCTGTGCCGCCTGCCCTTTGACCCCAAGAAGGTGGACAAGGCTGCCCACGTGGAGAAGCAGCTCGCGTCCTACAAGGCGCCCTGCCGAGGCTGCAGTAAGAAGGTACTGGCTGGGCTCCAGGAGGGTGCATCGGGGAACCAGGCACAGGCCACCCCCCAGTCCTGTTGAGCAACCTGCCATTCCGCTCACTTCCCGAGCGTGGCCCAGTCTCTGGGCTGTGGCCGATGCAGGGACTGGGGCTGAGCTGAGCCCACCCTAGACACAGCCTAACACTCCAGTGACCCTCGCGTGCAGGTGGTGACTGAGGCAGGCCCAGGCCCACTGTCCCTCCAGCACCTGAGCCCCCCAGCCCGCCCGACACCTGCTGTTCCTGCAGGCAGGCACACCACCTCTCAAGGGACCCAGCCTGGAAGCAGAATGTGCAGTGAGGTTTTCAGATTCTGCCATTGCTCAGGTTAACAGGTTAACTCTCCTGAGTTATCACAGTAGGAAGTGGCCCTGGTTGCTCTGTCCCCAGGGTCAAAGGTCTGAATGTCCAGGGGCCTCTTTCAGGCTCGCGTGCCCCTCCCTCCCAGCCCAAGAGCAGCGTGAGGTGCCCTACGCTCGGTCTGTGTCATGGTTCTTTCCACGCAGGCAGGATCAGAGCAGCAGGCCTCACGCAGTGTCCCCAGCCCTGGGCAGAGGAGGGCCAGGCTGGTGTCAGGAGGCCCACCCCCTGTACCCCAGGCTCTGGGTGGGCGCTCCTGGAGGTTCTTGTTTGTGCCACCTGGGAGGGCTGCCCGGGCCTCTTTCTTCCGCTCATTCCTGCCTGCCCCGGGCAGCCAGTGCGCTCCTGCCCTGCCCTGTTGAGCTGGTTCTGCCTCTGGCCGGAGCGGGCAACCTGGTAATCACGAAGGCTGTGTCACGTTAGTTTTTCTGTTTCTTAGTAACGAGTTCTCAGCACATCTGACTGCCTAGAATTTTGTCTGCTGGCTCCCATTAAGAGGGGTGACTTTTCACAAACACCCTCCCCTGGGACTTCCCTGGTGGTCCAGTGGCTAAGACTCCACGCTCCCAACGCAGGGGGCCCGGGTTCGGCCCCTGGTCAGGAAACTAGATCTGACAAGGCTCAGCTAAAGATCCCAAGTGGGGCAACTAAGACCCAGAGCAGCCAAATCAATCAATCAGTTAAACAAACAACCCTCCCATGTCCCCCAGCTCCCCAGGGGCCCCGTCAGGGCCCCCCCGGAGGCCCCCTGCCCCCTGCATGACCACAGTGTGAGCTGTGAGCGCCTGCTTCTGGGTGTGGCTCTGCAGCCCTGGGTGCATCGGCCTCCTTCTCCAGCCAGGGTGCTGGCCGGGGTGTCAGGAGCCAGGGGCTCAGCCCCCGCCCCCTGACCCTGCCCTCTGTCTTCCCAGGTGACGCTGGCCAAGATGAGAGTGCACGTGTCCTCCTGCGTGAAGGTCCAGGAGCAGATGGCCAATTGTCCCAAGTTTGTCCCTGTGGTGCCCACGTCCCAGCCCATCCCCAGGTAGGCCCCATGCAGGTCATCCTCTGGGGCAGTTTCTGGCCTACGTCACAGGGTGGGCAGTGTGGCTCCACCCTGAGGAGCTGTGAAGGGCCTCAACCCCTGCAGGTGGGGACCCAGGAGGGCCCGGCGCGGCCCACCTGTCACCCCCCAGTGGGAACGCAGTCCTTAGGCTGGGGCCAGACAGACACCACTCTGGGCGGGCAGCCACGTCGAGGAAGGAGAGACTGGGAGGTCCTGGTGGAACGTGCAGAGGGCAGAGGCTCCACGACAGCAGGGCCCACAGTGCGGGGGAGGGCGAGCCGGCTGGGCCATAGGAAGGGGGGCAGCGCCACTCACCCCCCGCCCCCGCCCCAGCGCCGTCCCCAACAGGTCCACCTTCGCTTGCCCTTACTGTGGCGCCCGCAACCTGGACCAGCAGGAGCTGGTGAAGCACTGCGTGGACAACCACCGCAGCGACCCCAACCGCGTGGTAAGCCTGCCCACCCCCGGGACCCTGCTCCCCACGCGCACGGCCTCCCAGGCCCCGTGGGCTCACCCCCCCTGCTCTGTCCCAGGTATGCCCCATCTGCTCGGCCATGCCCTGGGGCGACCCCAGCTACAAGAGCGCCAACTTCCTGCAGCACCTGCTCCACAGGCACAAGTTCTCCTACGACACTTTCGTGGTGGGTGACCCGCCTGGCCCTGCCCCGCCGCCGGTGCTGGTGGTGGGCGGGTTTGCAGGCCACCAGAGGCCCGGGGGGTCTGGGCTGTGCAGTGGGCCCCTCACCCACAGGCCAACCAGCTCTCCTCACTCGGGGCGCCTCTGGGGGAGGTGCCATCCCAGGGGTACCGTCTCCCCGGTTTTGCACTGAGGCCTGGGGACAGACCTTCCTTGGGGACGGGCCCCTCCAGTGCCCACTGGGAAAGAGCCACATCCCGCCTGCAGACGCTCGCCTCCTGGTGCGCCCCCAGGCCTGCTCGTTCCGTCCCCTGCCAGCCTGCAGGCACCCGGCCTTGTAGGCTCCCGCCTCCGCTCCGCCCGCACCTGGTCCTGATGGTAGAAACACAGGAGTGCTGGCTTCCCCCACTCCGCCGTCCTTGAATCTGGGGGGGGAAGGACAGCTCTTATTCCTCGCATCCACCGCACACAGTCTGTCCAGCCCTCCGTCACTGGGCGCGGTGTCCTCAGGGCAGCCAGACCATCCCCCACTAGTTGCCACGAGGTGCCCAGGACCCATGACTGTGAGGCTGAACGGCGGCAGGGCAGGGGGCTGCATGCGGGTCTGCTGGGGTGGCCGAGCAGGGGTGGCCCTGAGAGGCCACGGCGCCCCGCCCAGCTCCGCCCCGTCTTCCAGGACTACAGCATTGACGAGGAGGCTGCCTTCCAGGCCGCCCTGGCCCTGTCTCTCTCCGAGAACTGACGGTGCCACCACCGGCTGAGCCTTCCCGCCTCCAAGGACAGAGCCCGCCAGCTCCTGCGCCCAGACCCGCCTGGGAAGGCGCCTCGAGGGCTGGGCAGAACCTCATCGCTGCCAGAGGAGAGGACGCGTCCCCACCACCTGCGCTCCTGCTGAGCGCCGCTGGCTCCTCGGTGCTCGGGCTGAGCACGTGGCCTCGCGGGGTGGCGAGTGCGGCCCCTGTCCGTGTCTCAAAGCCATGCTGTCCTCCCTGCAGAGAGGACCCTTCAGGCCCCGCCACCCAGCAGGGATGCGCAGGGGCCCGGCCCAGCACCTAGCAACGCTTCCCCCTCGCGCGCTCGGTACTGGCTTTTGTGATACCTAGAGGTTCCGCACTTTTCTATATTATCCGGTGTGATGACCTTTTCACGTTTTCTAGAGCAAAGACAAAGCAGTTACCCTTCATATTGCAATATCTGTGTTTGACTAGGAACAATAGTATTTTTATGGAACATTTACAAAATTATATTTTTAAAAAAAAACAATCAAAAATGAACGGTTGTGGGATAGGTGGGGGAAGGAAGGGAGAGACGGGACAATGGCTGTGTGTGGGGACCAAGGTGACCACATCCCCAGGCCACCTCGCCTTTCCCCAGGCCCCCTGTGATCAGCCGGAAGAAATCCCAATGTCTGGCCACTTGTGGAGGCAGCCGGGTCTGCTCCTGGCCTCCCGCCTGGGTCCTGGCCTCAGCCCCGCTGTCACTGTTCTGAAGCTGACAGCCTCCTGACCCAGGCAGGGCCACCCCCAAGGGTGGCAGAAGGCAGGGGCCGGGGCAGTGGCTGGTCAGGCCAGAAAATGGCTCACTGGCACCTTCGTTTGGTTCCTAGCGTAAATTATTGCTGTCTTAAAAAAAAAAAAAATTTAAATAAAACGTTTCAAAGCATCTCAAGTGGCCTGACCAGTGCATTTCTTTCAGCAAATATTAACAGCAGAGGGCTGGAGTGGGGTCAGGAGGCCGTCCTCTGCTGCAGGCCTGTGGTCGTGTGTCCTTCCCCAAGGAGTTCCACCTCTGAGACTCCCACAGCCTCCCCAGGCAGCCTGCCAGGCTGTGCCCTCAGCATGCGCCCTCACTGCAGCCCAGGAGCCAGCCCTCCTCTCAGACATCCATCCAGGGACAGTGGTCTCAGGCCAACATGAATACCAGGACCCCCCTGCTGTTTCCAAGTCACCACGGGCCTTTAAAACACCGTGAGCACCCCGTGTGGTCAGGGTCCTGGTGCGCTGCCGAGCTGTCCCTGCCTGCCTCCCCTAGCTGTGCCCTGGACCCTGCCCCTCAGGAGAAGGTGAGGCTCCCGCTGACCGTGGCAGGGCAGACAAGCAGAGGCCTCCATGAGAGGAGCGTCCTGCCTGGGGCACAGCCAGCCTATAGAAAGCCTTCCTCAGGAGCCACCAGCACCCCGCCCCCCACCGACCACCCTCTGACCCCACTGGCCACAGACGCCACCTGCCAGCCTGTCCTTCCTGCTGCCTTCCAGATGAGGCCGTGACGTGATCCCGGGGCCACCCAGGCCCAGCCTCAGCTTCCCCAGGGCTGGCGGGAAAGGAAGCGTGTGGCTGAAGTGCCCCTCCTACAGGAGACTGAGGGGCTGGGATTCAGGCCCCCGTGCGCAGTAGGGGAGCCTCAGGGTGGCCCTGGCCAGTCCCCCGGGGCCTGGAGCCAGCGGGGGCAGCTCGAGGACCACCCGGCTCCAGAAGCCAGGTGCAGACGCTGCCCCGTGTCCTCCCCGCACCAGCCCAGCGCCTCACTCCGCCACGACCCTCCCCTGCCCCCGGCAGTCGTCAATCCTGACCCCTCCGGGGCTGGCCACCCTGCCCCCATCTAGGGCCTTCGCTTCCTCCCCCCCACCACCCCAGAGCTGCCAGCACGTCGTATCCAGGACATGTGTGGTTCTGGGGTCATTGGGCCCATGTCCCAGCCCCAGTTCAGCCTCCAGCCCTGGGAGCAGGGCTGGCAGCAACTACGTTCTCCCCTCCTGGACACAGCCAGGCTGGTCAGCCACAGGTCCTGACCTCACAGTGCCCTCGAGGAGGCAACACCCGGGTGTCTGTCCCCGAGTCTCGCCCTGTAGAGGCCTCAGCACCCACCATGTCAGCACATGACCAAGGGCTCCCGGCCACCGCAGGCTGGCAGTCCCCAGGGGTGACGCCCAGGCTGCAGCGCCTCCTTCTAGACTCTCTGACATACCCGAGCACCGCGCGTCTGCCCACGAAACATACTCCCTGGAAGGAGCCTTGAACTCCCTCTCGATAAAGCAGCGCAGACTGACAGGCCCAAAGACACCTCCACACGGTGGGCCTGAGAACACATCCCCAGCAGCGTGTGATCAGCACCAGCCGGCAGCAACCTTTGGCGCCCAGAACCCATGCTGAGCCCTGTTCTCTGGCCCAGCCAGCTGCCAGGGCTGGGATCCCACCAGGAGGAGCAGCCCTCACAATCACAGAGAAGAGAGCCGCGCCCCGTGGCCCTCAGGCCTCTACCACAAGCTGCCGGGAACGAGGGCCCAGACAGGGAAGGGGCTCTGAGAGGGTGCCGTGGGGCCCAGAGTTGGGAATTCGGCTGTGCACCAGCAGACACTCCCCTGCAAACCCCGGCCCACCTGCAGAAGCCTGACCGCAGTGACACCCGGCACAGCTCCTGTAGCATCACTCGTGTGCACGCCAGAGTGCAGGCCTGCACACACCTGAGCACTGCATGCACACGTGTGCAGCCCTCCTCAGCCCCGCATCACCTGCGAGGCTCAGTGCCTGGTGACACACCCGCTGGGGGTCACAGCTGTGGGTGAAGGCCAGGTTCCCCTCCCAGAAACCCCGTGTCACACAGCATGTGAGCCCCTCCCCCCACTTAAGAACCAGCCCTCTAGAGGGGTCCTGCAGCTGTCAGCAGCTGTGAGCCCCTTCTGGGGGTGACCACACACACACTGGCCACCAGCCTGAGCCAGAGCACTGGGTCCGTGACTTTGGCCAGCCACAAGGATGCTCCAAGGCAGGCTGTCACAGCCACGCCCTCATGACAAAGACACCACACACCGACACAGGGGCCACGCCACCAGGGCAAGTGCCCCGAGTCCTGGGATAGCCGAGCCCCAGCTGCAAGGCCAGGTTCTGAGTGCCATTCTGAGCCCCAGAGCCAGGCCCACTTCGGGGCCAGGTCCCTTCACCCCAGTGTCCCCGGGGACGGGCATGCCTGGACCACACCTGACACTTTTCCATCTAATCTGACAGGTACTGCTAACCCCCAACCACAGACCCAACCTCGCCCAGGCGCTGTGGGGGAGGGCGAGAGCGTCCCACCTCTCCAGCCCTTGGCTGCGTCTAACAGGGATGGGCTTTAAACATTGGGCCAGGAACCCCAGTTAGTAGAAAATCCAGCTTAACAGAATACAGGTGCACAAGCCCAGAACCACATTGTAAAGCACAGAAAAGAACAAAACATACCTGTAAAAGAAAGAGAACACCAATGTAGGAGGAATTGTAACAATCTTACCTGGGCTCTGCTGGCTCAGTGTCTGATAGAGGTAAGCAGGTGTGTGGCCACAAGCAGACATCACCAAGCGTCAAGGGCAGACCCTGGGGTTCCTGCAGGTCCTGCTCTGACGGGAAGCACCATTCCAGGAGGCTAGGGGGAGTGGGCTTCCGACAGCGCAGCATGGGGCCTAGCTGCAAGGCAAGGTAGTCATACTGAAGACAGACGACACAGAGCAGGGTGAGGGGGCACTGCCACCGACCTCCCAGGGCTGCATGGTTGTGAGCGGGGCGGACACGTGGGTTTTCCTCTGTGAGTCCTACTCCAGCCTGGCCCAGACACAACCCTGTGAGTCACAGCCGAACAGGGAGTCTGTGTGACCACAGGAGGGCAGTTCTGAGCAGTAAGCAGGGACCTCAAACTTCCCTTTGGGTCACTGCTCATGGCAGCCCTCGGAAAGGAGCACCCCACCCCAGAGGTGATCTAGGGTCCTCAAAATCCCTGGGGTGTTTCCTGGGTGAGATCAGCTGGTTCTCCATGGGCGTGCGCCAGTCCCTCTGGGGACCAAGGTCAACCTGGGGCAGCCACACAGTAGTTTACTGGGCAAGGAAGGACAGTGTGAGTGCAGGGCTGGCTTGGGGATCTGCAAGTGTTATCTACGTCTGGGAAGACGGAAAGGAAGGGAAGGTACACAGGGAAAGCTTGAGGCCACAGGAGAAACACACAAGCAGAAGGCAGCCACATGTTCTCCGAAATGCATGTGAGTGGCAACCAGTGGTAAGCCAGGTGATGGGAGAGACAGGCATCTTCTCCCATCTGTGCCCCACCTGTCTGTTCAACCAAGCAACAGACACCCTGAATGAGGCTGGAAGTGCCAGCCCGGTCCCGGTCCCCCTGCCGCCTACTTCAGCACATTTTCTTTTCTGCAAAACTGAAGGCATATAAGACCCGGCGTGACTCAGGCCTCCCTCCCCACGTCTCTCTGAGGCTCCTCTGTGGGCTCTTCACCACCTCCACTCACCCCCAGGCTCCCGGCTGGCAAAGCACCCGGCTGCACATGGTGCCTGCGCCTCTCAAGGCAGGCCTGCTGCACAGCCAGGGAAGGGCCTAGCGGTTCTCACGGGCCTGGCAGTGTGTTCCTCCACCCCCGCCAGAGAGGGACACTTGAACTCATAAAATGTCCACATCAGAAGGTACCAGACATGCAGGCATGGCCGTCTTTTGGTGGCACTGAAAACTCCAAAAGACACAGAAGTTGAGGCTGTCTGGGTCTCACAGACTAGGCTGCGGAAGCGGGTGCAGGCACTGCCCTCTCACTCCACTTCCCACAACTGCCTGTCTGAACCCTCGGAACTCCGGAATGTCAGGTGGTGTCCTTTCTCCCACCAAATGAGCTTTCTGGAGCCAACTGCCAAAGTACTGTCTCTTTTGGGTCCCCTCCCAGTGGGAGAGGGCCGCTCTCCCCGAGGCCGGTCGAGCCCCTGGTCACCATTCTAGCGGGTCAGCAGGGTCAGCTCTGGAGTTCAGGGCTGGCGCTCATCAAACCTACCTTTGCGGGTTTGCGCAGGAGGTGGAGCGGGCTTGTAACTGGCTGGAGCAGGTTCTCTGAAGCTGGACTCTGTTTAAGCTCGAACCACAGGGTGGACTGAGCCCAGCTCGGCTTTTGCCCAGCCCTGACCTCCGCCCTTCAGTCCACGGCGAGTGGGCGCGCCAGGTCTCGGGGTCGGCATGACTCATGGCGCGCGCCAGGGAAGTCCCGTGGGCTGGACACGCAGCCACGCGCTCCCTCCCCCGCGGCCCGCGCACCTGTCCTGGGCGTGGCCCGCGGCCCCGCCCCGCGCCTCCGCCCCGGCCCTGCCGCGCCGCGCGCTGGTTGGCCGAGGCGGCGCGCTATGCTAATAACCTGACCCTCCAGGCACCTGCGGGCCGCGCAGCCCGCGGGCACCGGCGGACGCTCGGCGGCACCCGCGCGAGGGCACCATGCCGCGCTCCTTCCTCGTGAAGACGCACTCCAGCCACAGAGTCCCCAACTACGGGCAGCTGGAGACGCAGAGAGGTAGGGGCTGCGCGTTTCCCTGCCCAGCCCAGGGCTCGACTCCCGCGGGGCAAGAGGGGAAACGCCTCCGCCACCCCCACCCCCCGCGCCCCCCGGGAGCCGGGACACCTGTCCCAGGTGGGAGGGGGGACCACAGGGCTGAAGGTAGGAAGGTGTCCCGCGGGCGCCTTGTGCACTTCAGGGACCTCGGCCTCACGTCAGGCAGAGTGGGTGAGGATTCTCTGTCCAGTTAGATAAGTTTCCAGGCCCCTAGTCACTCAGGCTCTTTGCTATGGCCTGGCATGTTCATCCTAGCAAAGGGACCCCAGGGCCATCTTCCTTGGACAGGATATTTGAGACAGCCCCACAGATATTGCGGAGAGAGATGATGTGACCCCAGGCTGCTCTCCAAGGGCCCCCAGAGCATCCTGGCTTGGGTGGTGAGCAGAGAGAATGGGAAGAGTGACCCAGGGGGCCCGTGGTGCCAAGGCCCAGCTCACCCAGTAGTCTGCTGGGCTCCCCCAATGCCTTCTCACCCCTCCTTGGGGTCTCCTTCCTTCCCACCCCACCTCACCCTAGAGAAGGTTGCCCAGGGTAGGTTGGACTAAGGGAGGACAGTCCTCACCCAGCTAGGGAAACGGGTGTCCAGCAACCAGGCCTGTGTACTCATCCCCACTCCCTTTAGGGTCAGGACACGTGGAGGTCCCAGGGCAAAGGCCTCTCTAGAGTGGTTAGAGCTGCCTCCAGCTCCACAGCTGCTTGGGTTGACCTCTCTGGGGTACTGCTGTCTGAGGGGGGAGGAGGGACATTGTGGAGACTAGAGCACACAGTCAGTGCCCACTCAGGACTGGCAGCAGGGAGACAGTCCAGGCTCGAGGGTGGGGGGCGGGTGCTGCCACCAGTGGGCAGAGTCTAGGACTGGGAGGCTCAACTTCACATTTAGAAATCCAGTGGAGTCACCACCAGCAATTTTATAAAATAAAAAAGAACAGAAACCATCAGAGTGCAATGCAGACGGTAAAGGAAGCTTCTTTTGGAAACACATGCGTGACGGAATACATAGTCCACATAGGTCATGGCTTTAAAGGCTGAAAGACCGCTGTCTAGAGTCCAGCGTCACGGGCGCCCCACTTTACATCTGTGCAGCCCTGCAGCCGCCCAAGGCCCAGTGACTGACGGCCAGGGAGCAGCCTCGGGGCCACCAGTGTTCTGCTCCCTCCCCCTCTCCCTCATCCTTGAGCACCAGCTTCCTGAGGCCAAGTGGCTGTGGTGACCCTCTTTCTGTCAGGCAGTTAACCTAGCATAGACCTGCTAGGTTATGGGGTCCTGGATTTGGGGTCCCCCATTCTTCACTTTTCAATAAGTGCCCTTTTAGGCCTCCCCAGGGAGGGCTGCCGTCTGTGGGGTCACACAGAGTTGGACACGACTGAAGCAACTTAGCAGCAGCAGCAGCAGGGAACCCCTGAAGCCTGAAGGGAATTTAAAAGTCTATTCTCCCAGGAATCTGAGCTACAGGATGAATGAAACAATCTAGCTAACCCAGGACGGATGGGGATACATTTAAAGTGTTAGCAGAGGTACCCCTCTGTGGTCCAGTGGGCAAGACTCTCTGCTCCCAATGCATGGGGCCTGGATTCAACCCCTGGTCAGGGAACTGGATCCCACATGCCGCAACTAAGACCCAGCACAGCCAAAGTAATTAATTAACTAAAAAGAAAAGTATTCACAGAAGCATGCAGTCACAAGCACCCAGCAGATGGCTGCCTCTCCCCTGCCCTCCCACTAGGGCCGACACTGGCCCCCAGATAGGGTTTGGCTTCATGGTGGCACCTGGGGCCTGGGCAGTGGCTGAGCCTCAGAGACTTAAGGTGACTCTTTTCCTATGCAAGGGCCCTTAGACTCTCCGGGCACCCCAGTGCTGTCTCCAGAAATTCCTTGGACTTCATCTCTTAGCTGGTCACTGTCCAGCCTCCATTTCTGGAAGGACAGGAGACTGGTGTGTTGATGTTATCACTGGGAGGACTGCAGTGGAAAATGGTGAAGTCAGGAGAGAGTGGCGGGGGGCAAACTTCCCTCACTTATCCATTTCTCCGCATCCTTGTCAACACGTCTAGTTGCCTATTTCTAATTCTAGCCATCCTAGCGGGTATGGTGTGGCACCTCACTATGGCTTTACCCTGCACCTCCCTGCAGGCTAAGGATACTGAGCATCTTTTCCGGTGCTTACTGGCCACGTGTATGTCTTCCTTGGAGAAATGTCTATTCACATTCTTTACCCATTTAAAAATTGGATTATTCATTGTTTCACTGTTGAGTGCAGTTTCCCTATATATTCTCAACTCTAATTCCTTATCAGAAATCTGATTTGCAAATATTTTCCCCATTCTATGGTCTGTCTTTCTCAACCCAGAGCAATAGTGCGGACGCAGAAATGGGGCCAGAGATTTATCTCGACACATGAAATAAGAAATAGACTGAGAGCTGTTTGGAGCTTTGATCGTTGGGGAACTGCAGAACTGAACTCTTACTTGCCTACTTGTTTACTCTGGGGGCTTCTGCCCCTGGGTCAAGCATGAGGCACACTGGCCCACAGCCTGAGGACAGGCCGACCCAGGAGGCAGTGGACACCAGCTGGAACAACCTGTTTTGACCCGGGAGCATCTGCAGGAGGCTGTGTGCACCAGTGTTGCGATGGGCAAGGGGGGGGTCAGAGGTGACTGGAGGCCAATTAGCTATTTTACACACGTCAGCCTGCTGCCAAGTGCTGTGAATTGATGCTGTGTGGGAGCCCACAGGACGGAGCTCCAAGCTGGCCCTGAGCTGGGGTAAAGGCTCAGAGGCAGGGTCTGTCCTGTCCAGGGGGCTTCCATTGGCCCCTGAGGGCTGCTCTGGGACCCTGTGAGATGTTTCTCTGTCCTTGTTTTTAAAGAGGCACTGAGATTCCTGCTCTGACCCAGTGGCCCACACTTCTGTCTGGTGAGGACCTCCTTTGCACAGGGCTCCCGAAGGCCTGGTTGTGGGATTGGGCCAGGAAGGCGGGTAGAACTCTAAGCACTGGGACTCAGACTTCACCGTGCCCTGTCTCCCCGCCCTGCTTCTAGATACCAGTGGTGCCTGTTCAGCCTGTGGAGGGCTGGTGGTGCCCTTCATCCTCCCAGACAAGGTGGCCCCGTCCACATCTGGCGACTCTCCCCAGCCCTGGGACTTCACCTCCGTCGTTGCCCATGTCTCCCTGCCCCTCCCCACGTTCCTGTGTAATGAGGAAGCTGGCAGGGCCTCGGGGCCAGGCCCCCTGGAAGTCAGCCTGGAGGACCCTCGGGCTGGCCGGGCCCCCAGCACACCTCTCAGAGACAGTGTGAACCACCTCAACCTTCCTCCGCTGCTGGCTCTGCCCACGCACTGGCCCTCGATCCTGAACGCAGATGGGGCCCAGGCTCCGGGCTGCTGCCTGCCTCGGGCCGAGCGGGCCCCCTGCACCCTGGGGGGCTTCCCCTGCCACAAGCCCTTCCACGCGCCGGCCGCCCTGGCTGGGCATCAGCAGCTGCACTGCCACCTGCAGGCCCAGCGCTGCTTTACCTGCAAGTTCTGTGACAAGGAGTACGGCAGCCTGGGCGCCCTCAAGATGCACATCCGCACGCACACGCTGCCCTGCCTCTGCGCCGTCTGCGGCAAGGCCTTCTCCAGGCCCTGGCTGCTCCAGGGCCACCTCCGGACCCACACAGGTAGACGCGGGCCCCCAAGGAACCAGTGGGGGCGGGGTGAGGCCTGGCTCTCAAAGCGGGAGGTGCGGGGGAGAGGGGTGGTTTCATGAGCAAGAGCAGATGCGCACACAGTGCTTCTACTTCCTGGTGTCCTGAGGCTGTGGTGCTAAGGCCCACACCCCCGGACTCACAGGCACCGGGTTTAGGACACACAGGCATCATTTAGGGGGCATTCCTGTCTCCAGTATCAACTCACACACCTGGTGGGATGCACAGGGTGTCTGCAGGGCCTGACTTCTCACATTCCATGAACTTTCCAGATTCTGGAGGAGAAGGAAAGGAGAGGAGCCAGAAGGGCCTGGCTTGGGCGGGAGGACCCCAGGGGGTCACACAGTCTGTCTGAGGGACAGAGACGGGGGCTGGGAGTTACTCTGGAGCAAACCCATCGTTGGGTGAGAGGGTGGCCGCAGAGTGCCAAGTGCTGCAGAAGAGGGGCAGATGGGAGGGGAACGTGGGGCATGGAGCCGCGGCTTCACTCTGTCAATTATAAACTAAACAGCCCACAAACAGTGCAAGGGCCCGGCCTTGCCCTGCCCCCGGGGACTCGTCATCTCGAGTCCTGGGCTTTGTGAAGCACTCGGTGATTGAGAGACAGGCACGGAGAGGCAGCTCCGGGCCTTACAACACACACTTTCCATAACTGGACCCTCCCTTACCCTCGGTCACAGCCCTGTGAGTCGTACTGAGTGAGGGACGGGAAGGAGGGTTTCATAGGAGCCTTTTGTCATGCTGGAAATCCATCTGGTTTTCCCCGACCACTCACTGAGGATGTCCCCCTCGGGGCTCCCCATCATACCATCAGGGGTCAGCGCCCTGATCTGGGAACACAAGGGCCGGGCAGCGGGAACATGATGCTCTGGGCCCCGCGGACTCTCCACACAGGCAGAGCTGAACAGAGGACTCTCACTGACCTTCCTTTTACACCTGTTGGGTCAGCCTAACAGAAGGTCCCAGCAGGACTCTGTCCAAATCCCCGCTCGCCCTGACTGGAGGCGGCCTGGAGGACATGGGCGCGCTCCAGGGCCTGCGAGCCGCCCGCGCACAGCCACCCTCACGGCTTGGTGGGTGGTGGGGGTGGGCACAGCTGCCAGAAGGCTTGCAGCACCTCTCCCGTCCAGGGCTGGTGGCAGGGGCCCCGGGGAGCTCCAGCAGAACAGCCATCTTGCCAAAGTCTGTGTTTTAGCTGCTGAGATCTTTACTGGGCACGTGACCCCTCGGCCGAGGGCAGGCGTGGAGAGGACCCGCCATCAGTTATCCAGAGGGAGGGGGCGACGGGGAGGAAGGCGTTGGAGTCCCTGTAGTGGGGCTGAGCGAGCCTCTGGACGGGGCACAGGTTATTCACTCACAAGGTGGGGGCTGCCCCCTCAGTGTTCTGACTGCTGCAAGTGGGTCCCTCACCGGTGTCCTCTTCGTTCCCCTAGGTGAGAAGCCCTACACCTGCCCTCACTGCAGCAGGGCCTTCGCCGACCGCTCCAACCTGCGGGCCCACCTACAGACACACTCGGACACCAAGAAGTATCGGTGTAAACGCTGCGCCAAGACCTTCTCCCGCATGGCGCTCCTGGCGCGGCATGAGGAGGCTGGCTGCTGCACCCCCTGAGAGGGGAGGGGTGTCCTCAAGGAGCCCGGTGCCCTCCCCTGCCCAGGTGAGGGGCTTCTCTCCAGGGAAGACGCTCATCCTGACGAGAACCTCCGTGCTCAGCCAGCACAGGCGACCCCCAAGCGAGGCTGACAAGGCCGGGGCTGCCCTGGGTGCGCTCCGCTCCTGACTGACAGGTTGACCTGGGCCAAGCACATCCCTGGGGGCCGCCTGCCGGCAGAGCTACCTCGAGGCTCACCTCCACCTGCCTGGGGCTGGGCCAAGCTGTCTCATGTCACGTGTGCACAGGTGCACACTCACGACACGCATCCCCCTGCCTCCTCCTCACTAGGCTGTCCTGAGGAGGGAGCAGCAGGAGGCCCTGAGGTGGGTGGATTCGGGGCAATAAAGAGCCTGCACTCCCGATGCGCCGGCCTCTGAGGCTCGCCCAGTCCCCCAGGTCCGCGGAGGAGGCTGAACTCTGACAAGCTGCTGCAGCTGGATGAGCCGGGCTTCTGGCCAGAGTAGGGGAAACTGAGGGGCAAGGGCCTAGAGCTGTGTGGTACTTCTGGGCTGGCAGCCCCAGGTGAGCAGGACGCCTTCCCTTGGAAGGACGTGGGGACAGTTCAGCGCAGACGAAGGACGGGGTGAGGGTGTGAGAGAGCACCCGAGGCCGCCTGTCTGCGGTGGGCGTTTATCTCCTCAAAGCCTAACTCAGAGGACAGTCCATGCTGTGCCTGCAGCGTCTCTACTGACCACCACAGACACAGCTTCACTGTAGCCCCCTGCCCGCGGCCCAAGCCCGTCACTCAGTGTCCAGCCTCCTTCCTGCACGCGCCCTCCTGAGGCTGCAGCACCCTCAAACCAGCGAACAGCCCATCTTTGATCCCACCCAGACACACAGCTTCCCAAACTGACTCAGACGCTGAGACCCCATTTCCTTGTCATGGGCAGTCACCTGCTGGGCTGGCCCGGCTTCTTGGCAGTGTGTCTGAGTCGTCTGCGTCGGACCCTGCAGGGTGGCGTTCAGGAACCGGGAAGGAAGCCTGAGTCTGGTGGAGATGGGTTGAGTCCTTGACACCAGGAGGGGACGCCTGTTCCTCTCTGCAAGAGGGCTGGTCCCGGCCAAGGGACAGAGTTAGGCACCTCAGTCCTGCTCCCAGAGTGAAGTCACACGGCAAGTGGCAGAGGCTTCCGCTCTCAGCCTTGAGCCACCGGACCTGCTGAGCCCCTTCCTGTGTCCTGTGTGACAGGACCGCACCGCCCCCGGCTCTGCAAACACAGACCCCGAGGGACACGTCAGGGGGCGAACAGGCCCTGGGTGGCTGGTTTGATGACGGCCATCAGAAGGGACCTGGGGACATGCCAGAGGAAACTGGACCTTGGGCTTCTTTGGACCAAGGGTGACCCTGACGAAGCTAACCACCCAGGAGAGCCCCCTGCTCCAGCCTGAGCCAGACTGCGTCCGCCGACAAAATACAGGCCCTGAGGAGGAAGCCACACTCATGCTCCCAGGCCCGCTGCTCCCCTCACAGGAATCAGCCTCCCTCGAGGGGCAGATGGCAGGAATCGGATGTTTCCCTTGAAGGAAACATGTCCTTTGCTGGGGTGGCTGTTACAAACCCACAGAGCGGGGCCCTCAGACCACAGAGAATGACTCCCCCACAGGCCTGGAGGCCGGAAGTCTGAGGCTGAGGTGCCAGCCAGGCTGGTCCCTTCTGGGGCCCCAGGCCTCTCTTAGCTCCTGTTTTGCTGGCTCCTCTGACATTCTGTGGCTCATGGAAGCATCACCCCCACCTCTGCCTCCGTCTTCCCACGTGTGTGTGTCTGTCTCTGTATCCAGATCTCCCCTTTTTATAAGGACACCCAACAGACTGGGCGAGGACCCACGCTGATGACCTCCTCTTGACAACATCCGCAAAGACCCGGTTTCCAAATGAGGCCGCATTCTGAGGTTCCTTGGGGTCAGGACCTCAGCGTATGAATGGGGGGCACTGTTCACCCTGTAACAGCTGACGACAACACCCATTTGCCCAGAGATGCCTGGTGGGTCCCTGTTCCCCTCAGGCACAAAGGGTCGAGGCGGCAGCCATCTCACAGCCAACTTGCTAGAAACACCCCACCAAAAGTGGCATGAGCCCACCCCTGCGGCCCCCTCTGGAGTTTGCTGGTGCCTGACCCCACCTCCTCTCCACTGTCCTGGTCAGGGCCCCACTGCGGGTGAGAAGGGGCCTCTGGCCTACAGGGATGCCCCCCACCACCCCGCACCGTCTCCTGAAGTGCCCGGGCCGCTGCTGGGTGGGGGGGAGGGGTGGCGGGGTGGGCAGCCCAGGGCTCGAGAGCCTCTGCTGGTTCCTGGCAAAGGCTGAGCTCCAACTGCACTGGTGTTTGTGTCCGACCACCGCACTGGACGGCTTTTTTTAAAATGGCATCCAGATGCCTGAAGGAAGCTATATTGTAAATTGTGTTCTATTTCTGAGCACCAATATCTAAATGAAGCCGATGCACCTGTTGGGGATGGAGGAAGGGAATTTCACAAGCCTAAAATAAAGTCCCATGTTTGCCCTTCTGTGCTGGCCCGTGGAAAATGCTCTTATATTTATATCTGGGCTGGCAGAGGGTGGGTTGGCAGGCAGGGTGAAGACAGGCCCGGGCACCTGCCAGGGAGCCAACGCGGAATGAATGGGGGAGACGTTCCCCTCCGAGCAGGGCGGCTGCAGTCAGCACACCGCGTCCCTGCCACGGGGCCACATCCCCTCTGGCCACTCAGGCCTCACAGCTTCCCACCGCTCTGTTCCTCGTGGTTCTGCCTGGTCAGCAGCAGCACTGACCTAGGACACTCGCTTAGTGTTCGGGTTTCTGGGGCCCACTCCCAATACCCACGGGTGGGGATCAGGAAGGGGTCCAACCCTCACTCACACTTGACCCCACGTGAGGTGGGGCACTGCTATCTGGGTCTCCTGCTCCCCACCTATAGGCCTTCTTTTCTCTACCCAGACTTTTATGTATCACACTTTCTCTTTTCTCCCTTCGGAAGGCCTTTTGATCACACTGCTCCACGCATGCTGTCAGTGCCTCTCTCCAGGGCGTGAGACTGGGTCGGGGGACAGGAGCCCAAGGACCTGAGGAATAGGAAGCAGGTGTTTTGGAGGCAGTGGGCTAAGTCTGGGCAAAAGCAGGAGCCTAAGAAATCTGCAGGATTCTGGACAAGAGAATTGGGGTAGGGGGCGGCATCTGCACCGTATGAAAAGTGCTCTCGGGAGGCGTGTGAGGGGTGGCAGACAAAAAACCCCTGGGGCTGCCTTCTAACTGGGACGCTAGTGCCTGGCTCATGGCTCAGGTCCCAGGACAGGTGTGGGAGGGATGCCCGGCCTCCTGGGGGCCCAGCTGCCCCCCATTCCCTGTTAAGACCTCTCTCCTGAATCTGCAGATGCACTAGGGAGCCCAGAGGCTTCCATAAATATTGGGTTGGCCCAGAATATTCCGGGGGTTCTCTGGAAGTTTGAAAATAGCCCACTGGTTACTATCTATACTCAGAGAGCCCACTCCTGGCTTCCACTTGGTGGCTAAGTATAGCTCCCTGGCAAAGTTCAGTGGAACAAAAGTTTCCAGCCTCCATCACCTTGCAGATGGTGGAGCATTCCAGGGAGAGCACCACCGCAGCCAAGACCGAGAGGGGCTAGGGAGAGGCTGGGACCTGGGCGTGGCGGGCGGCACCCCCTCCCTGAGTCGGGGGTCTGTGGGCCTCTGCCGGCAAATGCAGACTCCTTGCCCAGGTGAGCAGTGAGGCGTGCTGGCTCCAGCCTCGGGGCTCTGCTGGGCTTCACTCTACTGCGACGCCTCAGTGTCTGTGAGAAAGTAGGGGAGCCTCTGCTGCAGAACTCAGGAGGGGCCAGGGAGACATGGCAGCCAAGGAGACACGAGACGCCGAAAATGCAACACAATTGGTCATTCTAGGGAGACCCTCCACCCTTAACCTCTCCCAGATGCTGTGTCCATTCTTGGCCACCAAGTTTCAGCTCCAGTGCACCTCTCCTCCCAGCTGCCTCCGCCCGGCCCACTGAGCCGCTGGAGAGATGGTCTGGCAGCTGCCCAAGCCTCCATCCCTAGGTGCCCACAGAGCGCTGGGCAGAGCTGGAGGACAGGAGGGCAGAGGGCAAGAGTGGAGGGGGCGCCCACCAGGGTCCATCCTTGGGTACAATGTAGAATAGACAACGGTCCTCCCGTGGGTCAGTCAGAGCCTCCGACTGCGTTTCACAGCCTGCTCTCCCCAGGCTGACCCCTCCCATGCCTCCGCCCCTCAGGGCAGCTCTTCTGTTCCCCATAAGGATGGCCTGGAACTGGTGCTCAGGAAGATGCAGAATCACTTCAGTTGTTGCTTGCAGCTCAAACACCTGCCCCCTGTCCTCCCCTTGGGAACAGGCCTGGGGCCCAGAACACAGTCACACCTGCGCTTCAGAAATGGGAGGCTGCGGGAAGGCGGGTCACGGAGCCCAGGGGCTCTTCTGTGAGCGCTGCAGGGCAGCCTCTGAGATGTAGTGGCTTGGGACCAGTCAGAAAGAGCCCGAGACTGAGGACGGTCAGGTGACCCTGCTGGGCATTGGGGAGGCACGGCCAGCCAGCCGGCCGCTCAGCTCTGGTCACCTCAGGGGTCATCTACCTCCTTCTCTTGCAGAACCTAACCCACACTCCTACACCAGCAGTTCTTCAGGTGGTCAGCAGACCAGGGGCTGCACTGAGGGAGGCTGGTTACAGTCACCATCCCCGTGGACAGTGCAGAAACTGGGGGGCCACACTGCCAGAGGCTCCACACACACCAGGGCACCACAGTTCACCAGCACCTACCCACACAAAGCACATCAGCTTCAGGACATCTTCTGTCCCCAAGTCCTGGTCCCTCTGAGCTTCTGAGTGAAGAACTACACTTGCCAGTGACAAGCATTTGTGCTTTCGAGAAAAAAATGGCAATTTTGGAAACGGCTGTCTTCCCTAAAAGCTTGGCAGTTTCCCAAGTTTAAAGACTTTTCGGATGAGAGCTTTTGACGCTATAAAGTGAAGCTCGTCGGCATTTGGAAGCTCTGCTTAGTCAGTGAAGCAGTGTTTTCCAAATGAGCAGTGTAGATGCCACAAAGCCCTGCCTGCGCCAAAGACAAAGCAGCAGACAGACCAGCAGAGCACGGCGAGCTCACTGCCCAGCGCCAGGATCAGAGTGCACCCAGAGGAAGTCTCGTCCTTTCCAACCAGAGCTGTGTTGTCTAAAAGCGGTTACAGTGCAGCCCACCCATCAGGCAAAGTGTTACAAGGAGGATGTTCATGGGGCCAAATGCGAAGACGTGCAAAAACGCCAAACACCGCCACTCTCCTCACTACAGCTTTGTCTCAGAAAATAGCTATTGTTCACAAAATGTTAAGGTGTGATGGGTTTATTATGATTATTTTTAATGAACTTAATGAACAAAATCTTTAAGAAACTTAGCACATTTAACTTCTGAAGCAGGTAAAAATAAATGGGAGCCCCCCCTCCATACTCATTCTTTGGGGTCCTCAATCGTCTGTGAGGGTGTGAGAGTCCCTGAGACGCACAGCGTGGGAACCCCTGTCCCTTGTGTGATCCTGGCATGTGAACGTGAGCTCTCGGGGCTGGAGCAGCAAGTGGGCAGCCCGGGGAGGAGCTGGGCAGTGGGCCCATCGTTCCAGGGGAGACATTGGCTGGTCACATGGGGGTGACTCTGCCTAGATGCTTTCTGCTTTAATCACTGACTCTGGGAACAACTCTGAGGCCATGTGACTTCCTCACCCCTGTATTCACCTTCCTGACCCCACAGTCACCCAGTTCCACCTCCCAAGCCTTTCTCAGACCAGCATCTTCACCTCGACCCTCATAGCCTTCACCACAGTCCACATTCTCGCAATTTCTCAGGCTGACAGCGGAAGAATCTTCCCGAACCCCAGGTCCATCTTCCATCCCGCCTTCACCCTGCATGCTGGTGCAGCTCCACCACCCGCTCACCCAGCGCTGCTCCAACCTCAGACAGGTTGTCTGTCCTGCAGCCTTGAGTTCAAGCCCGACATCCTCGGCAGCACATATGAAGCCATTCTCCCCCATGACCTCCGCTGCAGGGTGGCAGCCTGTATATCCATGCCTGACCTCTACCAGATCCTGGACAGACACCTGACAACCATCAAGAGGAGGGAATAAACGGAACAAGGCGACCTCGACGTAACCAGACTCTCCTCCCCTTTTAATCCAGCTATTGGGGCTTTTCCCAGCCTTGGAGAGGGGTCTGCTCTCTTTAGCACAAATGGAATAACCATCATTAGCCCCAGGAGGCCTGCAAAGCAGTCTCCTGGGTTATCCAGGCCACAGGAATCAAGCCCCAGATCTATTTACAGGGGCGGCTGGGGTGCTGGACCACACGTGCAGGTGTCTGCAAGCAGGTGAGCTGGGCGCATGTGTCCCTTGATGAGGGCAATAGTTTCCACAGTCAGTGGCTCAGGCGGGGAGGCGGGAGTGTGGGCAGACGCCACTGCCTGTCCCGGCTGGCCAGGCCTCCCCACCTTGTGCATACAGTACGTGATGCCATGTCTGGAGCTCTTGCTTGGGAGAGCTGGAAGCGATGGACTCCATGTAACTTACTCATGATTTAACCAAATGAACAGGTTTTCTGAAGTGCGACTGCACTTACATGAGAGCTCCTTTGGGGACGAAGAGTGACCGGCAGTTACTGCAGATGCACGGGGCAGGGCACTGACGTGACCTCTCTTGTGTTTTTGTCCCCTGTAAGGGAGGATGCTGGCACAGAGAACCTGAAGCAGCTTGCCCGGAGTCCCACAGTGGGCCTGTGGCAGAGCTGGGATTTCCCGCTCCAGGGTCCTGGCTCCTAAACCACACCGCTGCCCAGTAAGCAATTTTGAATTTCTTTTTACTTGGAAATCAGAAATAAGGCACTAGATCAGAGTGGCAGACACTGTTTTTAACCCAGGGCCACGGCATGGGGTGAGATGGTCAGAAGGGGCTGGGCGGATGTTCAGGGAGGGGAGCTCTGGAAGCCAAGTGGGAAGGGACCCTCATGCCTGGCCGGGGGAGGAGGAAGGGCTTGCAGATGGAAGCAGGCCGGAAGGAAGCCACTCAGAGCTGACCAGAGTTTGGGAAACAAGACAGAGAGGCCGAGGAAAAAGAGGAGAGGGAGGTCGGAGTGATGGGTCCCTGTGTGTGTGTGTGTGTGTGTGTGTGTGTGTGTGTGTGTTAGTCGCTCAGTCGTATCTGACTCTTTTCAGCCCCATGAACTATAGCCCACTAGGCTTCTCTGTCCATGGAATATTCCAGGCAAGAACACCGGAGTGGATGGCCATTCTCTTCTCCAGAGGCTTTTCCTGATCCAGGGATCCAACCCTGGTTTCCTGCATCGCAGGCAGATTCTTTACCGTGTGAGCTACAGGGAAGTCCTAACCCACAGGAACACTTTGTAATTACAGAGGGTGATGGGTCCATAGAAGAGCTTGAAAAGATCCTGAGGCAGGTGACTGTGGTATGCTCACAGCGGGCATGGGGCTAAAGGGGATGCAGGGAAGCGGCCCGCAGTACCGTGCGCACAGCGGGGGCTCCCGGTAGACCCTGTCAGCCCTTGGCTCTGGGCCGCTCCACCCAGAGCCTTTCCTCTGGATGGGAATGTCCCCCAGGACTCACAGAAAGACTCAAAGCTGAGCACAGAACATGACTGGGGACGATTATGTTTGCAAGCAGGGTCAGTGAACCATGGCCCAGAAGCCAAACCCAGCCCTTCCCACCAACTTCTGGACAGCCCATGAGCTGAGGATGGATGTGCCCAAAAAAAGCAGAAGACACAGCAGCATTATTCACAGTGGTCAGCAGGCGGATGAATAAAGCATGGCCCATCCGTACAAAGGGACACCCCTTAGCAATAAAAAGGGAGGAAATCGTGACACACACCACACGGGGGTGTCCCCTGAGGACGTGATGCTCAGCGACATAAACCAGACACAAAAAGGCATGTGCTGTGCGGTTCCACTGACACAGGGACCTAAAGGAGTCACAGTCACAGAGACAGCAAGTAGATGGCGGCTGTGGGGGGCTGGGGAAGGAGGGGGGGGAGGGAGGGGCTTAGTGGGAAGAGAGTCTCAGCTTGAGAAGGTGAGGGAGTTCTGGAAGCAGACGGAAGTGATGGCCATACCACAACGTGAATGCTCCTAAAGCCTCTGAACTGTACACTTAAAAATGATTACAATGGAAATTTCAAAAAATTCTGTTAAAAAAAAGAAGTACCAAAAAATCAAAAGATTTTGTGGCCAGAAAATAGTCTATGAGTGTCATGCCTCCGTGTCTCTGTCACAACCCATGGAGACCTGCCTGCTGTGCAGGCGCAGAGTACAAGGCCTGGGTCTTTAGAGATCACCAAGTTCAAGGCCTTAATCTCCAAGGGCAAGACACTAAGTCCTGAGGAGTTCAGGAGATGATGAGAAGGACAACAAGAAATGAGGTGGGGGTGAAGTCTGGGGCTCTGGGCCCTTCTCACTCTGAACAGGCGCTCCCAACCAGTGCACAGGAGGGTTTGGCTGCCTGCTGGCTCCCGGCTCAGCCTGAGGAAGAGATGGACTTCCTCCTGGAGGGATGGCGCACTCCTGTTCAGTCCGCTCCCCGCTGCCTCCGCTGCCAGAACGTCCCTCCCACCTTCCGCTGGCACACCGCCCCGCTTGTGTCACGCCTTGGTGCCCCGGCCACCTCAGCCCCCACTGCCGACTCCTCTCACACACTCGCCGCAGCCCATGCTGTGGGCACCACCGGTGTTACCGCAGGGTGGAATCTGCCTGCACCTTCGCACCACTTCTTCTGGAAGTGTCAGACGACCCCCGCCCCCACAGTAATCTCCCAGAAGACTCCCTCCCTTTCTCTCACTGCCACGCTCTGTGGTGTTTCACCCCCAGATTCCAAAAAAAGCCTCGCTGCTGAGGGTCTCCAGGGTGGACTGATGAAAATGAAAGGGCAATAAAGAAAACTCGACACATCATCTTTTCAAGTCACCTCCTGTCCATTAAGCCCCTGGAGGGAGCATTGCTCTGCTGTGGAAACACTTCTCTGTGGCTTGGAAAGTTATGTACACACCGGGCTGGTCTGACTGCAGAGCCCCTGTGTGTCCTGGGCTCTTTGTTACTCATGGTGTGGCCCTCGACCAGCAAGCTTCTGCCCTCAACACCCGGGACACTGGCTACACAGGCAGTCTTCCAGACCTCCTGACTCAGAATCAGCATTTCAACACGCTCCCTGGGTGACTGGTACTCACACTAATGTTTGAGCAACGCCATACCATGCGCTCTCTTAGCAACACTGAGAAATCACTGCAAATGAAAGGAAATCTGGGAAAGCACATCAAAACCACAAGGAGACACGACTTTACCTCACGGCCGTTAGGGAGTCTGAGCAAAAAAGGAAGGAAAAGAAAAAGTGTCAGTGAGGACACAGGAAATGGAAGCTGGGGACTTTGGTGGGGAGGTAACATGGTGCAGCAGCGTGGAAAAAAACTGGAGGTTCCTCAGAAAATTAAACACGGAACTGCCGCATGACTCAGAAACTCTACCTCTGGGTGTGTACCCCAAAGAACCAAATAAGAGGAACTTTAATAAGAGACAGTGGACACCCACGTTCACAGCAGTGTTACTCGCCAACAGCCAAGGGTTGGAAGCAACACAAATACCCACAACAGATGAGTGGATAAGCAACATGTGGTCCATCCATACAATGGAATATTACTCAGCCTTAAAAAGCAGGGAAATTCTGGCATCTGCTACAACATGGATGAACCTTGAGGACATTATGCGCAGTGAAATAAGCCAGACACAGGATTCCACTTACATGGGTCCCTGGTGCAGACAAATTCAGACACAGAGAGTAAAAGAGTAGCTGCCAGGGGCTGGAGGAGGAGATTCACATCCAGTGTTTATTGAGCATAGAGTCTCAGTTTGGGAAGAGGAAAAAGTTCTGGAGATGGACCTGGGGATGACTGCACATGGATGTCAGTACACTTACTGCCACTGAACTGCACACTTGAAAATGGTTAAGGACTTTCCTGGTGGGTCCAGGGGTAAGACTCTGTGCTCTCAAGGCAGGGGACTTGGGTTCAATCCCTGGTCAGGGAACTAGATCCCACATGTTGCAACCAAGACCCAGCGCAACCAAATTTTTTTTTTAAAAGGAAAAGGTTAAGAAGGCAAATTTTATGTTACATATTTTACATCAAAAAAATGCTTTGAAATAAGACAGGAAGTCTGAGGAAGACTGTGAGAAAAGCTCCAGGCTCTGTTCTTGTCCTGCAACTGACACTTCAGGCTGACTCCCTGAGATGTCAAGGCACCTACCACATCTCCATGAAACACATTTTAATGGAGCAAATCAGAACACGTGACCATCTGTAAAAGCTTCTGTCCTTTGGTTTATCACTCCCACTATGGCAGAACAGGCATTAACCCACATCTAGTTTACAAAAAGCCCCAGAAATAGAGGTCCTGTGATGAGCTTATCTTCTACATGCTTGAAGGCTGACTGTTCAGAAGAGCAGGGGCTGATGGTGTCAGCCTGAGGTCTATGCCCAGCCCTCTTTCAGGGGGCTTGTTTGTTCCAGGTTCCCCACTACACAAATGCACAGTCAGGCACTTATACCCATGTGTTCAACTGTGCATGGTTCACACGATCATAACACTGAGAACATTACCTGTATTGGGGAGGATGGATTGTGGTGGGGATAGAAAACAATTCCTCATTTCTGCTTGGTGACAATCAAAAGATACCATCGAAAATGATAATAAAGGAAGAAGAAAAAGAAAGAGGGAAACAAGTAGGGTGTTTAGAAACATGGAGGAAGGGGCTTCCCTGTGGTTGAGAATCTGTCTGTCAATGCAGGGGATGCGTGTTCAATTGCTGGTCCAAGAAGATCCCACGTGCCACGGGGCAACTAAGCCCATGTGCCTCAACTACTGAGCTGGCACTCTAGGGCCCGTGCTTCGCAAGAGATGCCACTGCAACGAGAAGCCTGTGCGCCGCCAACTAGAGAGCGGCCCTCGCCAGACGCAACTAGAGAACATGCAGCAGTGAAGACCCAGTGCAGCCGAAACAGCCCATTAATTAGAGAAGAAGAGTAACAGGGAGGAAAATAACAGATGTCAGAGTGGCTGCCTTTGGACTCCCCTGGCAGTCCAGTGCAGGGGACACAGTTTCCCTTCCATCCCTGGCCTGGGAAGGTCCCACCACGGGGCAACTAGGCCTGTGCTCCGCAACAAGAGAAGCCACCAAAATAAGAAGCCTGCACACCAGGACCAAGAGTGGCCCCTGCTCGCCACAACTAGAGAAAGCCCGCGCCCAGCACTGAAGACCCAGTGCAGCCAAAATAAGTTAAAAAATAAAGTGGCTGCCGAACTTGGGGGTGAGCATAGAAGAGGGTCTGGTAATTTTCTCTTTAAATCAAGTACATATAATACTGTCTTTGTCTTAGTTTGTTCAGGATGCTGTAACAAACAATACCACAGACTTGGGGCCTTAAACAACCACCCCTGAGTTCTCACAGTTTGGAAGCTGGAAGTACGAGATCAAGGTGCTGGCAGGCTTGGTGTCTGACGAGAGCCCCTTCCTGGATCATGATGGTACCCTCACCTGGAGAAAGGGTGAGGAGCTCTGTGGGATCTTTTATGAGGGCCCCACCCCCATAACCTCATCACTCCCAGAGGCCCCTCCTAACGCCATCCTACTGGGGTTAGGTTTCAACATCTGAGTGTGGGGTGACACATTTCACTCTATAGTCAATACTTAAATTATAAACAATAACATGAAGTCCCCCAGAGTGGGACACCTGGCACAGTACTTGGTGCAAAACAGATGGCATCATGAACCTGTGAGATGTCCCTTCATCATTGCCACACACTGTACAAATCACTGATACTCATAGGCAACCTTGCTTCTATAGTTCAGAGAATACACAGCAACCACTGTCCAGAGAAATGCACCAACAGCTCTTCAAAGGAAGTTTTAATGGCTCTGCATGAAACAAAACAGTGACTCCAAGAAAAATGTAACAACTATCAGAAACACAACTGAAAACAGTGAGATACCATTTTTCATGGGTCAGGTGGACGGGGAGCTGCTGTGCTGGGGAAGGTTCCAGATCCCTTACTTTGGTGGCTGGCATCAATGAAACTTCCAGAGGGAACTTGCCAAGAGCTATCAACTTTACCTCAGGTACATCCTGCTAGGCCCTTCAATTCCAATTTCAAGGATTTATCCTAAAAAAGGACTCAACACTTGCGGAAGAAACCTGCTTGTGACCCAAGACTGGTAACAACTTCATTGTCAACCAACAGGGTACCAGTTGGACAAGTTATGGCAAATGGAGATCTTCAGGATGGTCTCTAAAACACACCTAATCAGAAGAGAGCTATTTGCTGATACTTGTAGGAACAGAACCGGGGGGCTGCGCTCCTATCTTCACTGAAAACAGAATCATTTTAAAGCCAAAAATAAATTTTTACAAACAGAAGGGGGAAACTGGGAGTTATTGTGTAAGGAATAGAATTTGACCTTAGGAAAATGGAAAAGTTCTAGAGTTGGAGAGTGGTGATGGTTGCCCAACAATCGGAAGGTATTTAATGCCACAGAATTGCAAGCTTCAAAGTAGTTAAAATGGTACGTTTTACCCCAATAAGCGTCATTATAAATGTGACAACCCACTTCAACAGGGAGGCCTGGCGTGCTGCAATCCATGGGGTCGCAAAGAGTCGGACACGACTGAGCGACTGAACTTTAACCCTGAAAAGAGAACCCCGGCTGGTACGGAGCTTTAAAAGAGGGGGTTAGGGCTGGAAAGTACCTATTCCGAAGAAGTTCCTCCCTTAGCAGCCCCTCACCCAGGAACTGGTTGGTGAGGGGGTGGGGAGTCTGTGGGAACCCCGGGCGGCGGGGTGAGGGGAAGCTCAGGCAGCCGGGCTGAGGAAAACTCGGGCGACGGAAACTCAGGGCGGCCGGGTGAGGGGAATTTCGGGCCGCTGAGTGAGGGAAACCAGGGCGGCGAGGCGTGGAGGACCTCGGCCGGCGGAGTGCGTGTCTCACGGCGCTGAGCGCGGCATTCACCCAGAGGCTTCACCTGGTACCCTCGGCGCAGGTGGGGGAACTGCACCTCCAGGCGCCTGCGCGGAGCTCGCGCCTGCGCGGACTTCTTCTGAGCGTGAGGGGCGGGGTTGGGGGGGCGGCGAGGCGAACCAATCTCTGCGCCTGCGCAGAGTCGGAGCGTGTTTTCGGGCCAGCGGGGGCGGGCTCAGGGTCGCCAGCCTATCTTCCGATGCCACTCATTGGTTGAGAGGTGGAGCATGGGCCAGGCCCGCCTTTAATTGGGCGACACGCGAGCAGGTGGGGCGTCGAGGACCAATCGCCGGTCCCCCTGCGGCGCGTGTCTGGAAGGCTGGCGGCCGTGGCTTGGGGTCGCTCTGTTCTTCGGCCATGGCCTCAGAGAAGCCTTTCGTGGTGGTGACTTGCACCGCGCCCGTCAACATCGCGGTCGTCAAATACTGTGAGTGGTGGGCTCGTGAGGCGCAGGATGTGGGGGCCCTGCGGACATGGAAACTGAGGCTGGGAGGGGCTTGTTTGGGCGGTGGACCGGATCCCCGGACAGCGGCAGGTGGGCTGGGCCCTCGTGTGGACGTGATTGTAGTCCGCGTGCAGATGTGGGGACCCTCCCGCGGTGCGATCGCGGAGCTGGGCACCACGTGCAGCCAGAAGACCTGGGGACGTGTTTCATACAGGACGCCGGCCCCCGTGGGGGCTTGATTCCCACGGCCACGCCCACCCTGCCACCTCCACCTGCTCTCGGTGTCTGTCTTGTTCAGGTCTCAAGAATGCTCCCGGGATTGGCTCCTTTCCCTCACTAGTTTCTGGAGAGCCACCCGCGTGAATCTTGGAGTCCCCAGGGGGGAGGGGCCACAATTTGCTTGGCAATATGCCTTTGCAAAGTAACTGGGCTGTTTCCAGTTTGGATCAATTATGGGAAAAGCTGCTCTAAACTTTTGTGTACAGGTTTTTGTATCAATGTAAATTTTCATTCTTCTAGATAAATGCCCCGGGAGTACACTTGCTAGGCCATAGAGTGGTTGCATGTTTGGTTTTTTAAAGAAACAAACTTTTCCCATTTGGCTGTACCATTTTAATCATTCCCGCCAACCACATAAAACCGTATGGGTGATCCAGCTTTCTGGCATGCGTTGTTGTCACCAGCTATTATTTTAGCCATTCTGATGGTGACATCGCACTGTGGCTTTAGCTTGTTTCTTCTGCTGCTCAGTGATGTTGAACAGCGTTCCGTGTGCTCATTTCCTCTCCGTGAGTCTTAGGTGAAATCTCTCTTCAGGACTTTAATCCAGATTCTAACTGAACTGTCTGCTTACTACCATTGAGTTTTGAGAGTTCGTTTTGTATTTTAGATAATAATCCTTGCTACATACAAGATTTGCAAATATTTTCTCCCACCATGTAGCTTCTCTTTTCATCCTCCTAACAGAGCCTTTCAAAGGGTTGAAGTTGTTAGACGGTGGTGGGGGCCAATGTGTCATCTTCTCCATCCTTGGTAGCAAGTCAGAGACGTCTTGGTTCTAGCCCTTCACCCTGAAGAGTATTAACTATGTTTTTTCCTAAAAGTTTTAGGCTTTTACATTTTAAATTGAAGTCTGATCTATTTTGAGTACTTTTGTTCAAGACATGAGACTGAGGCATGGCTGTGTTAGGCCATGGATGTCCAGTCACCCAGCGGCATTTTCAGAAGCCGCACCCCTCCTCCAAGGAACTGCTTTTGCACTTTTGTCAGCAAGCAACTGGGCATGTTTATGGGGGATCGTTCTGGGTTCTCCTGGGTTATCCACCAGGATTCATTCTCCTCATGTCCTGTAACTGTCCGCCACCCCAAAGATGAAAGTGGGGACCCTTTCGTCCCCACCTGTGCCTAACAGTGGATCTGAAATTTTGGACTTTCTGGAAAGTTTTCCGTATTTGCTGTGATATGCAGGAGTGGAAGAGCTCAACAGAAGTGGGGGTAATTCCAGAGTGTCTCCAGGGGCATAAACAGGGAGATTTAATAAATTTTCGGTAAATGGGGCTTCTTCTGTTTGGGAGGGAAACGGAAGAGACTTAAATCAGGGCACTCAGCACCCGGCAGGCACTCCAAGACTACTTGCTGAATGAGTGAAAAACAAAACAGAAGCAGTGAAGCAGGGGGTGGACTGGCCTCCAGCTCTGCTCTTGGGAGCTCAGTGAAGTGGGGAGCAATTGCCAAGGGGTTCCTGAGGACAGGGGCACACCAGGAGGAGGACTTAGATTGTGCAGTAAAAGAGCAAGATCCAGGCAACTTGGGGATCTATGGGGTGGCCGTGGCGGTGGGGAGGGGCAGGGCACTGGTGGTGCTGGTAGACGGGGCTGGGACACTGACTGGCTTTGCGGTGGGCTGTCTGTTCCAGGGGGAAAGCGAGATGAGGAGCTGATCCTACCCATCAATTCCTCTCTGAGTGTCACATTGCACCAGGATCAGGTGAGCATGGTTGATGATACACATCGAAAAAATATTTACAAAACCCCTGTTTACAGATGGTAGCAGTACATCTCCAGCCAACAAACGCCATCCGTCCGATCGCTCACTGCAAGGTGTGCTCAGCACACGGGCACGTACATGCTGAGCCCTCCTAGGAGGTCCCTGCCCTGCATTCTCTGCTGGGAGATGGGTATGTGGGCCCTTGCCCTGTGTAGTGGACACCCATGGGGCGTCCCCACCACTCAAGCCTGGCCTGCCTTGGCCTCCACCTCCACGTCCCTGTTCTCTAGCAAGGCCACTGCCCTGAGCGGGCGACCAAGAGGGACCAGGGGAGGAAAGGCCCCACAGAGAGGGGAGCTTGGCTGGTACTCACCACCGAGGTGCCCTGCGCTTTCTTTCCCAGTTAAAAACCACCACGACGGCCGCCATCAGCAGGGACTTCACAGAGGATCGGATTTGGCTGAATGGCCAGGAGGAGGATGTGGGGCAGCCTCGCCTCCAGGCCTGCCTGAGGGAGAGTGAGTAGGGTCCTTGGGGATGCTGGGGTTAGGACAAGCCTGCCCCTACCCCTGCGCCACTTCCTTGCGCTGGGCGGGTGTGAGCACATAGAAGGCACTGCTGTCACCTGCCCCCTCCCCACCTCACACCTCAGGGGCCGCCAATGCTTGTCAGCCTGGCCAGGTCTGAGCCTGGGGTCTCCCGAGAAGGGGGAGGTCTGTGTAAGGAGCTCGGGCAGAGGCCGGTCCCCTTGTGCTGACCCAGGCGTCGTCTCCCATCCCCTCAGTCCGCCGCCTGGCCCGCAAGCGGAGGAGCAACGGCCATGAAGACCCACTGCCCCTCAGCCTCAGCTACAAGGTTCACGTGGCCTCGGAGAACAACTTCCCCACAGCTGCAGGCCTGGCCTCCTCTGCTGCAGGCTATGCCTGCCTAGGTGGGTGCCCCGGGACAGGTCCCTTGCAAGCTTGCCCTGCACACGAGGCCACGGCCTCAGCCATGTCGCACCTCTGAACGCTGAGATATTCTGGGGGCTCTGAGGGGAGGACCCAGCACGTGACAAAATCCCCCTCAAACTGGCTCAAACTAAGTGGGGGTGATTTCTTGGCTTACGAGCAGAACCCCAGGGCTGTGGCTGGCTCCAGGCTCTCAGATGGCCTATTAGGAGCCCATCTTGCTTCTTCGGAACCCCTGCTCTGCTCTGCCCTCCTGTGGCTCACTCTCTAGCAGGGCCCCCCACCCCCAAGCTGGGGGCAGAGCCGGTCACCACAGCAGTGGGTGGTTGGGTCACGTCCTCCACATAGCCCTGAGACCGGTGAACCAGGGCAGACAGCTGGCCTTGTGGACCCCTCCAGGTCTGCATCCCAGCATCATGCCCTTAAGAAGTCCTGGCCTACGCCCAGCACTGCCAGCAGCCCCAGGCCTCCTGGTGCCCAGGGGGCTCTTCCTCCCAGCAGCTCATGTACCCTGAGAGCCCTTTGTGGAGGCTAAGCCTGTGAGCACGTGGGTGCTGACTGCCAGCCACGGAGCTGAGGGCCAAGGCTCCATCCCCCAGGTGCCCCCCTTCTCTACCACTGAGCACAGACCACCCCCCACCCCCAGCCTATCTGAGCCTCCCCACCTCCACCTGCAGCCTACGCCCTGGCCCGGGTCTATGGGGTGGACAGCGATCTGTCGGAAGTGGCCCGCAGGGGCTCAGGCAGTGCCTGCCGCAGCCTGTACGGTGGCTTCGTGGAGTGGCAGATGGGGGAGCGCCCCGATGGGAAGGACAGCATCGCCCATCAGGTGGCCCCCGAGTCACACTGGCCAGAGCTCCGAGTCCTGATCCTCGTGGTGAGTGAGGGGCCCAGCTGGGGTCAAGAGGGCCTTCCCAGGCTCCCTGGGCTGCGGGCACAGTGAAAGCCTCCCTCCCTCGCCGCAGGTGAGCGCCGAGAGGAAGCCGATGGGCAGCACGGCAGGCATGCAGACCAGCGTGGAGACCAGTGCCCTGCTCAAGGTGAGGCCAGCGGGCAGCTGGCGGGCGGCTCCTCAGGGGTGCTCGGAAACCAGGCTCCACGGCTCCACACAGCTCACAGGCTGGCCGTCTGCCTTACAGTTCCGGGCAGAGGCACTGGTGCCGGCGCGCATGGCCGAGATGACCCGCTGCATCAGGGAGCGCGACTTCCAGGCCTTTGGCCAGCTGACCATGAAGGATAGCAACCAGTTCCATGCCACCTGCCTGGACACCTTCCCACCCATCTCCTACCTCAGTGACACATCCCGGCGCATCATCCAGCTGGTGCACCGCTTCAATGCTCACCACGGGCGGACCAAGGCAGGTGCAGGGCTGGGCGCCCCAGGCGGGCTTCACGGAGCCTGCTTTGCTGGGGGCTGCGTCTCCATCTCACTCTCATTGGTGGCACAGCCCCCATGTTGGAAAAACTCCACTCCCCACCTGAGTGGGTGGCCTGTGGGTCCTGGAAGCTGGTCTGAGCCCATCTGACCGCCCGGTTCCAGGTGGCGTACACTTTTGATGCGGGTCCCAATGCTGTGGTCTTCACCCTGGATGACACCGTGGCTGAGTTTGTGGCTGCCGTGAGGCACAGCTTCCCCCCTGAGTCAAACGGAGAAAAGTGAGTTGCAGGTCCCCATCCAGGAGGCCGTGGCGGGCAGCAACCATGAGGACCACAGGCAGTTTCCCCACACGTGTGCCCATGTGGCTGTGGATGCTCGTCCACTTGGCCCAGCCCCAGGGGCACATGCCTGTCTCTGGCGGCTCCTGTGATGATGAGGGCATCTGGATTTCTCCCTCCCAGCTGTTTAAGGGGCCCTGTTCTCATTGTGGGGACACTTGACCCACTAGGGATGTGAAAAGCGTGTGTGGGTTCTTTTTATCTGTCACCCTAAGGAGGCAGTGAGGCTTCTGGTAGGTGGAGCTGAGTACTGCTCCCACACTGCGTGGGATTGGCCCCACCATCGAGGACGCAGAGGCTCTAGACTCATCGCCCTGGTTACCACGGGGGTGGTTTGTAGGATTAAGCTTGAACTGAGGCTGTTTCTTAAGCTATGTCCCCATGGGGCACGGCAGCATGGTGGGCCAGGGCGAGGGGCAGTACTATAGCCTCGTGGAGGTCTCCTGAAGCCCTCCCCTCAGAGACAGCCAGGCCCTGGCTTTCTCACTCCAGGTGTGCCTGTACTCAACATTTAACCACCTCGAGATGTGCAGCCCAGTGGCATTAAGAACAGGCTGAGCACCCTTGTTCATCAGCCCCAAAGGCCCCAACCCCGCTGGCAGTCACGGTTCCCAGCAGTCCTGCATCTGCCTGCGCTGCACACCTCCCACCCCTGCCGTCCTTGGACTGCAGTCCAGCCCTGCCTTCTTCCCCCAGGTTTCTGAAGGGGCTGCCCGTGGAGCCCATCCTGCTCTCAGATGAGCTTAAAGCTGCGCTGGGCATGGACCCTGTCCCTGGCAGCATCAGATACATCATCGCCACTCAGGTGAGTCCTGGTTGCACACCGCATGCGCCCTGCAGGCTTGCCCCAGGGCATCCACAGGAGGGCCAGTGAAGTAGCTGTGACCCTGCTCCCTGGTTTCACAGCACCTAGTGTTCCCCTCAGTCACTCACAGAATATTTAAGGACTGATGGATGCCTGTGGTGTGCAGGGGTGGAGCTGAACTGTGGTGTACCCTCCAGAGCAGGTCAGGGTCCTATCTGACTCCTAGACCTGTGACCTATGCTCTCCAGGCCTTGGCCTCTGCCGACCGCTCTGGACTTGCTATCCACTCCACGTCTGCCCAGAGGGACTGAGCCTCTGCCTGAGGATTGGGCCCTGGGCCCAGCATCACCAGGGTGTCTGACCTGCCTGCATTTCCTGGAAGGGCAGGTGCACCCTGTCCCTCCCTGATGATAACTTCTTAACCCCACAGGTGGGACCCGGGCCTCAGGTCCTGGACGACCCTGGCGCTCATCTCCTGGGTCCTGACGGTCTGCCAAAGCCAGCTGCCTGACCACCTCTTTGATGGGGCCCGGCCGCCGCTGGGAGAAGGGGCTGCTTCGCTGGGATTGGGAGCCGGGTGTGGTGGTCAACAGGCCACGCTTGTTGGGATTTGTGGGTAACTGCCTGCTCTGGGCCAGGCCATGTGCTGTGGCTGAGTTGGGCAATGGAATGACGCCTGCAGCCACCCAGATGATCAGGGGCAGCCCCCCCAAGTGCCTCACCTTTCCCTGACCTGCACCCAGCGCTTGCTGAGACGGGGACCTGGACCCCGATCCAAGACCAGGGGACTGAGCCGGCAGGGAGCTGCTGGTGCCTCGATCATGAAGGGCCCTCAGGCCCTGGACTCATGGGCACCCCACTGCCATAGGAGGTGATGGCATGTCGGGGTACCCCTCAGAGCTGGAAGCCGGGTCACCGTGCAGGGGACGACCTCAGGACAGCTCCATGAAGTGGTCCCTCAACTCTGAGCCCAGGCCCCTGAGCGGGTGCAGTGTTGTGTCTGCGGGACAGAGGAGCAGTGCCAAGGCCAGAGTAAAGGCAATTCGAGGACTCACCTGGCCTGGTGTGCTTTCTTCAGCCCTCACCCAGGGGGCTGGGTGGGCATTGTGGGGGGTGGGGCTGGGGCCTCCCCGCCATGCATGGGATGCTCAGCACAGGCCACAGCCACAGAGTGCTGGGTGGACGTGGTCACTAAGGCCGACAGGCTGGGGAAATGGTTCGGGTTTGGCTTTAAGCTCGGTCCATGTCCCCCTTCCAAGTGAGTTCCATTCTTCTCCACTATCCTAACCCAGCTGGGGGAAGGAGGGGGAGGGCTTCTGAGCCCTCTGACCTTGACCCTAAAAGGGAGTCCAAGGAGGGAGGTGACAAAGGACAGGGCCCAGCACTGCTACATTCTGGGTTCTCCCAGAAGCTTCCCATACTCACCCGCCCTCACCCCCAAGTTAGTCCAGGGTTACCAGTGGGGCCAACGCCACCACACCTGCACTAGCCCAGGGCCGGATGCGGCGGGCCTCCCAGGAGTCTTCCCAGGGGTTGGCCTGAAGCCCTGCTTCCCCTCCAGGGGTCCACCGAGGCCGGGCTGGCTGGGCCTGCAGGGGAGGAAGACCTGAGGTCCCGTGGAGCGAGTTGGGGGCAAGGCTCCTGAGACCCCAACCTGCCGCCGGCCTGTCACCTGGGGAACCGGGTTGGGGCGGAACCGGCGGCGGGGCGGGGCGGCGCCGGAACTTGGGGAACTTGGGCGGGGCGGGAGGCTTGCTGAGCTCTGGGGCCGCGGGGTCTGAAGAGTCCGAGCCACGTTCGAGCCGATCTGCCGCCATGGGGCAGATCGAGTGGGCCATGTGGGCCAACGAGCAGGCGCTGGCGTCCGGCCTGAGTGAGTGGGGGGCGCTTGCACTTGGGGCGGGGGCTGCTGAGCCTGGGGGCGGGGCGCCGCGGCAGTGCAGTGGGGCGCTGGGGCTGGGGAAGTAGGCGCCTGGAGACCCCAGGCTGCGAGAGGTAAAGGGGAAAGGGCAGGCTGGAGAAGGGGCGGGAGCAGGGGTCCTGAGGAGCCACAGACACCCGGCTGGAGCCTGGGGTGGGGCCCCGGGCCCGGAGGCTCCAGTGGGCGACCTACAGCGCCGGCGGGAAGGGGGCTGGGGGCCTCTGTTGGGAGCAGGGGAGGGAGAGTCGGGGCCCTCCTGCCCCTGCACCCCGTGCACACCCACACCCCCATCCTCTGCCCTCTTCCCCTCCCCCGCACACCCTCTTCCCCTCCCCCTCCCCCCCCCCCCCCACACACACAAAAGAGGAAGTTCAGTCTAGGGAAGAAGCGCTTGCCCCCGTGCTTTCCGGAGAACTCACCGCCCAGTAGGGCTGGGAAAACCCAGCATGACCCACCCCTGCCTGGAGTGACCCTCCTGCCCTGGGGTGGAAGCTCCCTCCCCTAAGGCCCCTGGGCTGCGGAGGTGGGCTCTTCCTGCCTCCTGGGCAGGGGCTTGGTCCATGGAACTGGGTGACCGCTCTGTCTCCCGGGGCGCAGCCCTGAGTCTGCTCAGAAGGACATTGCACTAGGCAGCTGGAGACGACCCATGTGACCCCTCCCACCCAGCTCCCAGGGCCTGCTTCTGGGTAGGAAGGCGGCCGTCCCCCCTGCTTCCCTGTGCTCAACCGCGGTTGCTGACAGTGCTGTAAGCACTTGGACTCAACTTCTCAGGAGAGGGTGGGGCTTGAGGCTTGAGGAAGCCGCCCGTGGCTCCGCCCCTCCCAGGAAGGCCCCGCCCCCAGTGGGAGTGGGCGGGCGGGAGGACCTGGGGATAAAGTGATGAGAAGGGTCTCAGCCACCACGTCTCACCTGGGACCCACCCTGAGGCCCCCACCGCCAACCTGGGGACTGAAGGAAGGAACCTGCGAAGCTGAGCTGGAGGTGGGGAGGGAGCACTTTAAGGTCACATTTTGGGGGTGGGCAACTTTGGGGTGCCAGGCAGGGCAGCCCCCTTCTGGCTTCTAGATGGCGGAGAGCCCAGTGGGTCAGTGCGTGGCTTTCCTTGCTTCTGCCCAGAGCGGTCTTCTCCCAGTGCCGTCTACCCCTCCCCATCACCGCCGCAATGACTACTGCTGGTCTTCCTGCACAACCTCCTGGCTCTAAATTCCTCCTCTTGCTAGCTCCTGACTCAGTACCAACTACAGGCCCCACGAGCATCCCAGCCCACCGTCCCTTTATGTTGTAGAGAATCGCATCTGATCAGATAACGGTCCCTCCATCTCCCACCACTCTGCCCCTGCCCCTCTGGCCTCGGGGGCCCACCACCCTGGTGTTTGCCACAGAGCTGGCTCCCCCCACTTCACCTCTCTGACCACATCCACCTGCTCAGAGCCACGGCGCCCACCTCATTCACCATGATCTGAAGTGTCTGTCCACATCGAGAGACCCCAGGCCCCTCTGGGAGCTGAGGCTCCAGCTAACGACGCAGGCTCAGGCCAAGGAAATTACATGCCCAGGTCAAGTGGACGAGCCACTGCCTGAACGCAGGAGCGATGGCTCTTCCCTCCTCCAGCACAGCAAGTGTGAGCATGACACCAGCAGAAGAAGGCCAGGGTTCAGGGGCTGAAGGGAGGGCTGGGAGGTCAGAGCTTTTACCTCGTGGGACTCTGAGGCCAGACCGGGAAAGGCTGTCTGAACAAGAAACAGATCAAAAGATCGTCCCCTCCACGGAGTTGTGTTATCTGCCACCACAGCCTGGACGAAGAAAGTCACAAGTAAGACAAAACCGCTGGAAACTCAGGCCTGTGCTACACAAGGGGCAGGGGCTGCCCTCTCCCACTCTATGCCACAGGGACCACCAACGAAGAAGTTCAGGTCATCAGAAAGGAGTGCTGAAGGGTGTGCTCCAGCGAGGGCGAAGCTGGATCCAGAGGGAAGATGGCTATGCCACTGTGAAGACACTGACTGTAAATAATTAATAATTGTGGCTAATTTGGGGTGAGATTAAAGATAAACCTTCTAAAGTCCACATGTAGTTCAGGAAGAGGAATTTTAAAATTACAGTTTGATCAAGTCAGTAGAAAGCAGGAGAAGCAACAAGAAAAGCTGTTTAAGAGGAAACCCAAGTAAGATAACAAAGTAAGTTATCTGCAATCACAGTCAATAAAATGTGTCAAATTCACTATCAGATTGCTTAAAGAGTGAAGAGTTTAACTCTATCAGCTGATTCATAAAAGCCCAACATTGGAAGCAACTGACATGTCCCAAAGGCAGGAGAATGCATAAATAAATTGTGGGAAACTACCCAATGAGACAAACAGCGAGCCAGAGCTCTGTGCAAACCACCCCAGGAAGGGCCTGGACCAACCTTCTGTCAGCAAAAGAAGAGCCCTCAGAAAACCTGGGATGGGGGAGAATCTTGATATGGGTGGAGGTCACATGGTAGGGGTCACACGTGTTAAAAGTCTGTGCACTTTATGTCATAGTGATACCTCAGTAAGTGACTGGAACCCTGAGGATGGGTGGCCGTGATGGAGTGACAAGTGTGAGTGTGCATCACGCCCCTGAGTGGTACACTGAAGCTACCGCCGTAGAAGAAAGTCACTGGGGAGGAACGGGGGCGATGCACATGCTCACGGCAGGTGGGCTGCGATCAGGTGCACACAGGGCCGGAGAGACCAGGCCCACCCAGACCCGGCATCGCACAGAGCGCACGAACAGGATCAACCCACACACCCGAGGCCAGGACAGAGGGTCCACGCATCTGGTACAAAGTCAACCACCAACAGCGTGGTCCTTAAACGCTCAGGGTGCCGTGGCTCACAGGCCTCGGGGGTGTGTCCAGGCTAGAGCCAGGCCCTGCCTCCCTCTCAGCAGCTCCTCAGTCCCCTCCCTGCCTCAAATGCTGCTCTTGGGGAAGGGTCCCAACGCCCATGCCTATAGCCACCCCCATCATCTACCAAGGTCTCCCCCGCCTGGGTCCCCTTCCTGGGCTAACATGGTGGGCCCTGGGGAAGGGGCCAGAGCCCCTGCAGAGTTGGGGTATGGCACCTACTAACCTCCTTCTCCTCTGCCCACAGTCCTTATCACCGGGGGCATTGTGGCCACAGCCGGGCAGTTCACCCAGTGGTACCTGGGCGCCTACTCCATGTATCCTCTTGCTGCAGACCCAGGTTGGGGTGGGGGCCAGAGAGGCTGCTGCCCCTTGAAGGCAGGAGGGGCTCCGAGCAGGGAGGTGACAGAGCCTGGGGGCCTCCCTGGCAAGGGAGGGAGTTGTCCGCGGCACCTGAGGGCTGACACTGAGGCCTGAGAAAGCTCGGGGTCCCTCCGTATTCCCTTCTATCAGTCACCCTCCCCAGCTGGCCTGGCCTGCCCACCAGTGGACCGAGCCCCCCTTGTCCCAGCCAGTCCAGCTGTTACAAGCCCTCCAGACGCCAAGGCAGGCATGGGGGAGGGAGGCTGCCTTGTTCGAATCCTGTGGACCTCAGGCAGTGGCCACACCTCTCTGTTCTCTCATCAAAAGAGCCGACTCCCTGGGGCCTCTCAGGCTTGATCTGGGCTGTTCCTTAACCTGCGCTTCAGAGCAGCGGGTGTATTGGTCTGCCTGCTGGAGTACCCTCGAGGGAAGAGGACCAAGGGCTCCACCATGGAGAGGTGGTGAGTTTCCTACCCTGTTCCGGGAACCACCCCCCACCCCCACCAGCTGTCACTATGAGGAGCCTGTCATTCCTGTCTCTCCGAGGCTCCAGCACCAGCCCACTCAGGGTCTGCCCTGCCACTGAGCCTGAGACCCCCTCCCCTCCCCGGGACGAAGAACCGAGTGATCTGAGAGGCTGGGGCGGGTGGAGGGTGACGTGGCCTGTCTCCCCCTCCCGCCCAGTGGACAGAAGTATCTGACCAGAGTGGTGAAGCTGTTTGGGCCCCTCGCCAGGAACTACTACATCCGGGCCTTCCTGCACCTCGGGTGAGCATGCGCCCACTTGGGACCCCTCAGCGCCACCAGCAGAGGACTGCTGGGGTCAATCAGGCCTCTCCCAGCCCAGAACCTGTTTCAAACAAAACCCCAGGTCCCAGGCTCTGCCACGGGTTCCCCAGACCTGTATCTGTCATTAACACTTCACCCCAGCCTGATAGCTTAACTCGGATAATCGGTGCCCCAGGGTTGATGGCTCAGCCGCCCCCAGTGAGTGTGCTGGAGAGACCGCCATGCTGCCGAGGCCTCTTCCCAGGTGGCCGGGGGCCAAGTGCCCTGTCCAAAGACTCGGGAAGGTGCAGACCAGGCAGAGAACAGCTAGGGGTGAAGTTAAAAGTCCAGCCGTGCAGCACTGGGCCTGCTGGGCCTCCCCTCCATTCAGGGTCCTGCGATCGTGTGCTGTCTGACCCGTGCCAGGGGTGGGGGAGCTGTGGACCCCCTCTGACCATCCTCTGTCTCCCCTGTCCCCTCTGACTGTCCTTCACCCCTACTCCAGTCTGGCGGTACCTGCTGGCTTCCTGCTCGCCACCATCCTGGGGACAGCCTGCTTGGCCATCGCAAGTGGCATCTATCTGCTGGTGGGTAGCATCCTTGCAGTCAGCCTCAGCCTCATGGCTGGTCCTGCAAGCCGAGCCCGTGTCCTGGCTTACGTTGTGGGGACATGACACTGTGGCCTCCATGTGTGGCCCATCTAACATGCTAGCCACTCCCCTACATCCTCCTGTAACCCATGCCACAGAGCCTTGACAGTGCGGGGGGGGCCCACTTTACAGACAAGTGGCAAAAGCTCGGAGAGGGGATGTGGCTGGCCTGCCGGGCCCTGCTTGGAGTGGGATCCATTGCTCAAAGTTTTCTATCCAGTTCAGGGTGCTGCCAGGAGTACTTCCCTGGGACTCATGAGTCTGAGTGGTGCCACAAGCCGTGCGTGTGGGGCTGCGGGGCTGGGTTTGCCTGGAGTCCAGGTTATGCAAAAGGCCCCCTAAGGCCATCTTTATAGCAGGTTGGGGAGGCTGGGAGGTGGGGAGGAGGGGGCGGGGAGGTGTGACAGTGGAGTGGGGAGGGACGAGGGTCCCTGCCAGGCGCAGGTTGCTGAATGCCCACTGTTCACATGCTGCCTGCTGGCTCTCAGCCCACTAAGCCGTGGGTTCCAACCCAGCCACAGCCTCCAGCCTCCCAGAGTCAGTTTTGACTTGGTTGCTCTACTAATTCCAACCCCAGGTGCCCCCCTCATACGTCGCAGCTGTCTTTCTGTGCTGCTTGTTCAGATCTTCCCCCCATTTTTCTGTTGGGGTTTTGTCTTCTTGTTGGTTTGCAGGAACCGCGCGGGTGCTTTCACTGTGAACCCTTTGTAGCTTTTAGCTTTTGAGGATACTTCCTCTCTGTTAGGGATCCACCTTTACCCATGGATTCTTCACTGAGCAGAACACAAGTGTGTGGTCTAAACTGGTTTTCTATTTTATGGTTTGTCCTGCCCGCCTCCCCCGCCCCGCTGCCTGTCTATTTCCCTGCATTCTCTTCCTTTAGCGTTCTAGCTTTAGCTTCTGGGATAGAGTGCTCTAGTCTTTAACTTAGGTGTGATTATAGAACCTCTTTTCATTCTTATGCTTCATAAATTATATGCCGTCACTTTTTTTTTTTTAATCAACTATTATGGAATACAAAGTTAGAGATACACGTTTCTAGGTCCACTTGGCCTGTGGCCGTGGGGCAGGCCCAGGACTCTGCATTTCGGCAAGTTCCCTGGGCTGCAGTCTTCCCCCCTCGACATGCCTGGGCCCCTGGCCTCCCACACTGTGCCTGCCACCCCACCCCCCACCCCTACCCAGAGCTGCTGGCCTCAGTTTAGCATCATACCCCTTAGGCCTGGGCTCCTGTCCTGCTCCCAGCCCTTACTCCCTGGGAGGAAGCCTGGTCTTGGGCTGTGCGCCTGGCAGTGGCCTCCAGGGGTCATTCAGAAGCCCCAGGGTTCCACTGTCCCCCTCTCAAGTTGAGGTGTCTCCTGGCTGGTGAGACAGCTGGGTTCTGACCATGTAGCCTCAGGCCTGGCGCATAACCTTACTGAGCTACAGCCCCTCAGGTCTTGCTGAGCTCAGTCCTGTCCTGGACCCTGGCGGGGGTTGGGGGGCGCAGGGACTGGGTTGGGGGGTGGCCCAGGAGGACCCATACCCAGCCTGTGTGTCCTGCAGGCGGCCATCCGTGGGGAGCAGTGGAGCCCCATCGAGCCCAAGCCCAAGGAGCGGCCGCAGATTGGGGGCACCATCAAGCAGCCACCCAGCAACCCTCCACCCCGGCCCCCGGCTGAGGCCCGCAAGAAGCCGAGTGAGGAGGCAGCGGGGGTCCCCACGGGTGGCCCCCAGGAAAACCCCATGCCGGTGAATGACGAGGTCGTGTGACCAGAACTTCAAGCCACTCTGGCCCGCTGAAGCTTCAAAGGCCCTTCCTCCTGTAGGCAGGCCAGTGGGTGGGTGGGGGTGTGTGGCGCCCAGCCAGGGGTGCCCCCCTTCCTGTAGCCTCTTTGGGGTTCCTTGACAGCAGGGCTGGGGTCTCGGTGCCTCGCCTGTTCCATGAATCATGTACCTGGAATTCCCTGTGTTTGTGTTTCTGCTCTGGAAATGAACGTCTCGGGTCTGGGGGGATGGCCTGTGTCCTCCCAGATCCCCCATCTGCCAGGGCTCACCTGCTGGAGCACCCCTCAGGCCACCCTGGGGTCGATGTGCCACAGGCAAGATGCCTGCACAAGAACTTCCGCCCACTCTGGGTCGCCAAAACTGTTACCAAACCAAATGCAGGTCCCCTTACCCCCGTGCAGCAAAGCCAACCTACTGACTTGGGTCGTGGTGAAGGAAAGGGCAGCATTATCGCAGGTGCTGAGCCAGGAGGCCAAGCGGCTCACGTTCAGAAGACCCCCAGCCCCCTCGGCTTTCAGGGAAAGGTTTTTAAGGACAGTGAGAGAGGGTAGGGGGTAATCAACAGACAAGAGACCCAAATTTGGTTCCGCAACACACACACACACCACACATGTCCCCTGCTTACTCCCCCAACACACCACACACACACCATACAAGCCATGGCAGGGGCCCCAAAGCTCATCAGCTCACACCCAGCCTGGGAAGCCCTTCCATCCTGGTACCCAGTCCCCCAAGGTCTGGGAAAATCCTTCAATCACTGGCTTCCTGCTCTCACAGTTCTGGAACCGGGGTCTCTGGGATCTCTGGCCCAGAGGGCACCCTGCCCATCAACTAACACTCTGTCTTCAGCATAAATCCAGTGGGTTCACTGTTCCCTGCCCCCTGGCCACTCCCAGGACTACCTGGCCTGTCCAGTGCCTGGCTCAGAGCCCAGAGACTCACAGGAACACAGGGCAGACCCCACCCTACCCCAGCCCCACTGCTCTGGACCCCATCACCCTGCCCGCTGGCCTCCAGCCGCCCTGACCTCCCAGACACAGCTGCATGGGCTGCTCCCTCCGCCTGGAGCATGGGCTCTGGGTGGCCAGCCGGGTCATCCTCAGGTGGCCTCCACTGCAGCCCCTCTCTTCCTGATGTGTTCACCACCAACAGGCCAAGCACTTTGCCGAGGATCCTGTGGCCGTGAGTCACCTGCAGGGCAGGCAGGGGGCTGAGCATTTTGTCACTGCTCCGTCCCCAGTGCTGGGCACGTGGCCGAAACTCAGGGCGTAAAGTGCTGACTGAAGACTGCTTCCAGGCTCACGACATAGTCACCTCCTCCAGGAAGCCTTCTCTGAGACCTTCCCGCCTTCCTGGGCCTTACACACAGTAGGTGTCAATCATCGGATGAAAACGGCAGTGGGGTGCAGACAACCGTCCTACAGCCCCGCGGCCCAGCATCAGCCCTCGGAGCTGAAGGGCATCACAGGCAGCAGGGAGACTGAGACTAAAGGGGGGTCGTGACTGAGCCAGGACGCTGAGGCTGCGCACTCAGCCTCTAGACTGCCAGGAACGTGCTCTGATCCAGGATATCCTGCCATGAGCGGGCGGGCTGTTCCTCCGTAGCTGACGGGGCACCTGAGCTGGTAAGCCTGGCTGCCCCTCTCTGGCAGCTCACCTACAGTGGACAGAAGCCCTAGGAGGGGTGTCTAGAGTTTTCTGGGCCCCTGTTGGGGCTCGGGGAGCATGACTCAGCCAGGTTAAAGATGTGTCCCCCTGAGTTGACCACTTGCCCTGAAGTTACCCTGAGGACACCCGTCCGTGGGGCGGGGAGGTGGTCCCCAGGGACCACAGCCATGTCTGTGAATAGAGGGCTGGGCTTTGGGAGTGTGGCCCATCGCCAGGCCCGGGAGCCACTGCTCATCCATCAGGGCACAATTGGGCTCTTCTGTTGAAACCCACCTCGCCCTGGGTGCACCTGGGTTCACGCACAGATCTTTCTAGGACACACCACACTAGTGGCTGCCCCTGGCGGGCAGTGGTCAGTGACTGCCCCTTGGGCCCCAGATGGGTATAGAGGGCCTGGCGGGGGTGAAAGAGAGGGGCTTCACCCACTGCCCTCTGTGCCATTCAGGTCTGTGTTCTGGGGGCAGTTTATCAAGTAAACAACATAGATTCACGTGGAAAACAAAAAGCTGTTTTAGAAACACAGGGGTACTTTTTTCCTCCCAAAGGGCTGGGGTGAGGGGCGCCCAGGGGCCTGGAGGTGGAGGCAGCCATCAGAACAGTTCCCCTTTTCTGTAGGTGTTTTAACAAGTCCTAGAACAGTGAAAATGTTCCTTCTAGCCCAGCTGTTTCTGTAAAAGGGTAAACTGTCTTTCAAGGTGGGGGCTGCCGGCCGCAGGCCCCCGCCCCCCTCCCCACCCCAGCCTTTCCTGGAGCCAGCCTTTCCTGGAGCCAGCCCTTCCTGGAGCCTCGTACCTGCCCGAGACCCAAGGGGCACATAAATAACCAATAAATACACATAAATAGGAGGGCCTCCCTGGAGGCCAGTTCAGGAGCCAAGCGGCAGTCACCGGGCCGACCGGGGCAGGACACAGGTGCAGCCCACGGGCACGCGGATGAACTCGGCATGGAAGGTGAAGGCCCCAGGCGTGGGCTCCCCCATGGCGTCCTGGGAGCAGGGCCGGCGGCGTAGCACCAGGAGGCTCTGGACCAGCGGCACCGAGTTGAGTGCGGCCGTCTCGCGGCCCGTCTTGGCGCTGATACAGCCCCGGCACAGGCACTCAGCGAAAGCCAGCTTCTGTGGGTAGCGGCTCTCGTCCGTGTCCACACTGCGGGGACAAGCGGGGTGTCAGAGAGCCTGGAGGGCACCTCCCTCCCTGCCCATGCCCCCCCGCCCAAGCCATATGCACTCAGGGCCCAGGGCCTGCGGTGTGGGGCGCTGAGAGCACATGGCACACAGCTGGTGCCCAGTGAGTGCGGGTGTGCCTGTGCCCCATGGCCTCCCAGAGCATGGAAGCCTGCTCTCTTCCCACCTGGCCCCATCTCACCCCTGCAAGGACTCAGATAGGGGCCCCCAAATAACCCAGGGGACCCTGGTGTCCCAGGTCTGGCTGCGATCGAGACACGGGGCAAGGACTGGCTCATGTGGAGCCTCACCCTTGCCCTCACGGAGCTGGAACCGCCAGCCGGAGGTCACGGTCACGGGGAGAGTGCCCAGGCCCTGGGAGCCCGCCCTCACCGGTATCTCCAGGGTGAGATGGAGCGCTGGTGGACGTCAGCTTCCAGCACCTCTCCCGGCTGCAGCACGGGGCACTGAGTCCCGGCAGGGGCCCCTACGTGCCTCCTCCTGTGGCCTACCGCCTCCAGGCTGGACACCAGGGCCACTGGCAACGCCTGCTCCCACTTGGCAGCTCGAGCCAGCAGGTGTGGGGGGGCATGGCCCAGGGGCAGCTCCTCTGCGGAGTAGCAGCGCAGGGTCCCAGGGCTGTGGGGGTGGCTGTGGGCCCCCACCTGGAGAGAGGGGCTGTGGCGAGCCAGGCTGGCGGGAAGCCAGAGCAGAAGCAGGAGGCCAGGGAGGAGCTGGTGGAACAGGCGGTGGGTGGTCAGGGGTGGTCAGGGACGGGGCCCTCCACTGCCACCCGCGGGCTCTGCTCCCGTGGAAGGATGGGGTGGGGGAGGTGTAGCCTCCCTCTACAGCTGAGGGAACAGGAGGTCCGGAGGGGCCAGCCTCTCAGCCCAAGCTCACCAGCGAACCCGGGATCCAGGATCCTGGCTCCCTTCGACCCCAAGATCTGATGGGTTTCCTGGACCCTACCCCCCACACCCTCAGCCTGGGGGGTCAGTGAACCACCAGCCCTTCGGGACCAGGCAGCCCTGTGCAGGTGGGGGCACGGGGAGAGGAGCGTCTTACCATTGCAGCAGGGGCTGGGCTCTGGGCTCCCGGCTCCAGCACGTCCCTGGTGGTTGACCTGGCGGCGGCTGGCCCGTGGTGCCCTTTATACCTGGGGCCACACCTGGGGAAAATCTGGGCGCTGCTTCCTCCTCGGGAAGTGCCTGGCTGCGCTTCCTCCTTCCCTCCCTGCAACCGTCCCCTCCCTTCCTCCTCCTCCTCCCTCTTCCGCCACCCCCATCTCTCCCCAATCCCTCCCTGGCATCCCCCAGGGGGACACTGCCTCAGGCAGAGCACTTGCAAATGTGGCTGAGAATGAAGGGTCTTGCCTGACACTCTTGAACCTTCTGTAAGCTCGAGTCCTAGCCACTTGTATGTTTCTGCTGTTTGGACCTGGTGCCCGGGGGGCGGAGGGCTCCTTCATTTTGCGCTGCTGTCCAGTCCCCCACAGGCTTGATTCTCTCATCCATTCCTCTTGCCAAGAGGGAGGTCCCAGAAGGGCCAGGGGCCAGTGAACGTCTTCAGGTTTCTCTGTTGGGCTTTTGTGGTTTTATTAACAAAGTGTAAGTCTAAGCGCGAGGGGGTGATGGTACCCTTGAACCTTTAAGATGCAGGGTGCCCTAGGAAGGTTTCTAGGGAGGCCCCAGGAGCCCACCTGTAGCAAGTCTGTGCAGCTGGCTGGGGGTGATGGGGTGGGGAACTTTGTTATCCCGAAAAGGAGACGGTTTGGAGCCAGATTCTGCAAAGTTTTGAATTCTAGGTTCAGACGCCATCCTGGGAGGGCCTGTCTGCCCTGGTCTCTTGAATCTGTACCACATGTCCAGCTGAGGAGGGCCTCGCCTTGGAGGATCGGGTCAGCTCTCCTGGTTTCCCCCCTGCCCGCAGGAGGCAGAATGCACGCCATCAAGGCACCAGTCTGAGTTTGGAGGCCCAGGCTGGGTGGATAGGAAGACCCCTGAGGCAGCACTGGCAGAGGCAGGGTAACACCCGGGCCCTCCCAGGGCCTCTCCTAGGCAGTGCGTGACTCTGGGCCTCCAGTCCACCCTCCCTGCACATCTTCATCTGGAGTAAACGTTTCCGGAGCAGGCACTGCGTCATAGCTGTTCTCCCGGCTTCTTCCTGATGAATGGATGGACACTTTGCGTCCCCAGGCTGTTCCTGCCTACCACGCCCCTGCCCATGGCCACCCACCTTCTGCTGATGCACCTCCTGCAGTGGGGAGCTCACCACCTGTATTCGTCACAACTGGGGCCTTAAGAGAAGTGTCTTTTCTCAGGCCTGGAGGCCGGAAGGCCCAGGTCAGTGTAGGCAGGGCCTCTCTCCCAGCCCTGGTGGCTCCTGTGGTCCTCGGAGCTCCCGCGGGCGCCTCTCTCCCCAGGTGTCTCTCCTCCTCCACGGCTTTCACACTCTCCTAATCCAGGATGATTCATCAAGATCTGAACTTGACCACAGCTGCAGAGACCCTTTCCTCAGATAAAGGCACATTCCTCACGGGCACTGGGGCTATTCAGACCTCGACATGGTTTTAGAGGAACAACAGAGCCCTTTATACCTTACCCTGGGCCAGATGCTCAGGTTGAGAAAGACCCCACCTTCCTACAGGGCACTCGACCTCAGAAATTCCAGTCCCTCCTGCCTGGGCCCCCCAAGTGAGGGGAAGTGGTAGCTGTGCCTGGCAACAGTCCCTGGGGAGAAGCCACCAGGAGACCGGGGAGGTGGCCCCAGCAGTGGCCTTGCCTTTGTGCGGCTGGGGTCCCCACACAGGATCTTTGGAAGTGAAAGGCTGTAGAACTCGCTTGCGCGGTGGTCCCTACTTCGAGGGCTGAGCTCTGGCATTTTCTGTGTCTTTCTGAACAGCTGAGCGAGTGGGCGAGCCAGGCACAAGTCTTGAGGCCAGGCCATGTGCCTCCCTCACCGCTGCCCTGATCTGTTCTGTGGGCACTGGCGGGCTGGTTGGGGTTGGGGTCGGGGTCTGGGGCACCAGCTGGAAAGACAGGGCGGGGCCCAGCAGTGCCTCATTCCTGTGGGTGGCTGAGGCAAGCACACCAGTACCAGGTTGGGCAAGACTGGAAAGGGCGCTGCAGGAGGAAGGCCAGAAGGCTGTTGAGGTGGTGTCCTGGATGGCTCCGCCCCCAGACCACTAAACCACACCCACCATATCCCTGTCCCCAGACTGCACCCATAGGGCCATGCTCCCAAGTCCCTGCCTGGAGAGATGCAGAAAGGGGATGGAGGGGGCACAGAGTGGGAAATGGAGGTACGGGAGGAGGGATGGAAGGAGATAGGCACAGAGATCCAAGGAGACTCAGACAGATGCAGACACTGCGGACAGAAGGCAGCGGAGAGAGAAAAAGGCAGATCCAGGGCAGGAGACACACGGACAGACTCAGCAGGGACAGTCCCTCTGTCCCTGCCTGTGACTCAGAGCCCTTGCAGCCCTGGCTGGATAGGAGCAGCCCAAGTGGGCCTGAGGTGGGGAGGTGGACTGCAGGACAGGTTTGCTCTAGGCTCTTGCAACTCCAGGCTCAAAGTTCTCCCCCATCTTATGGGGAGACCTAGGGGAAGACCTCAGTACCGTCTGTAAAGCAGGGGTGGCAATCCCCTCCCGCTTCCCTCCTGTAGCATGGCCTTCTCGACCACTGGGCCCAGGCAGTGCTGCCCATGGTGAGTCTGTGCCACAGTCCAGTTTCCTTGTGCTCCCCAAACTTTGCACTGTTGGGAGCAATCTCTCTGCCTTGTCCTAGTCCATGGCCCTTCAGGGGCTGGGTGGCCAGGGTGGGGGTCCCTGCTTGTATACTCAGGGCTTGTGCCTCCTTTCAGCCCAACTCCTCCTGCCAATGAAGGCGGACCGCTGTCATCTGGGGCATACAGGCCTGAGGGGCTGGGGTGCTGGACAGTTGGCACAGGGTGGGAGGGTGTTTCCGAGTCAGCGGTAGACGACAGCAGGCTCGTGGGGAGGCAGGCAGGTGTGACTCCCATCATGAGAAACCCGAGGGACCTTCACTGTCATTGAACTGAGCTGCCCCATTAGCTCGATGTGTTCACTCATTCATTGGAGACTATACTCCACATTTGAGTTAGAAAAATTATAAACTAAAAACATGGTGTCTTCTTTTTCTCACCCTTTCAAGAGAAGGGGAGAAGGCCTCATCTGAAGCTGGAGGTGGAACCTGCGGGGTGGGCTGGCGGGCAGAGGTCCTGAGGGCTGCTGCTCCTCATGGTGGGGGGTGCAGCAGTCCATTCACCAGCCAGGGGCAGGGAGGTGTAACTGAGACCTGACCCCTTCCCTGGAGAAGAGGAGGGTTAACAGGAGAAAACTCAGAAGGCTGGGGTTTCAGTTTACCCTCCAGAGGGCCAGCTCGAGGATGGCACTCGGGTAGTGGACAAGGGAGAGTCGGAGCTGCGAGAGGAAGTGTGGGGCACAGCTGGGTCAGAGTTCCAGGAATAGGAAATAGTGTGTGCAAAGGCCCTGGGGTGGGAGGAATGCCAGTGGGCAGGGAAGGCTCAGGTCAGGTCCAGGTCTGCCAGGTCAGGTCCGGGTCTGCCACAGAGGAGGAGGCTGGAGGGGCGGGGCCTGCCGCAGAGGAGGAGGCTGGAGGGGCGGGGTCTGCTGCAGAGGAGGAGGCTGGAGGAGGGGCGGGAAGCAGAGCTTTGGCTTGAGGAACAGGTCGCGGCTCCCATCTTCGCAGGTGAACAGCTTGGCCGCACGTTCCCCGGAGGGCAGAGATGCTGAGAACCCATTACACCACGGAGCCTCCCTTTTCCCAGATGCTTGGCCTGGAATGTTCTTTCCACTAGACCTGTGGTGGAGCTGGCTCAGGGTGTGCTCTCAGCCCTCCTGGGACAGGTCCCTGCCCGCAGGTGGCAGAGGCCAAGCTGCCAGTTTAAACCTAGCCCTGGTCCAGGGACCCAAGGCCACAGGTCCAGCCCAGGCATGAAAGATCAGGTCAGGCCAGCCCCTTGGCTGACTGCAGAGACCTGCCTGGGGGCTCACTTGTGGACTCCTGGCTTCAGAGGTCATCACTGCCTGGCTGGCTGGCGGAGCCCAGCACCTGGGGCCCAGCGTGCAGGGCCAGGCTATCAACCCAAGTTGTCCTGCATTCCGGCCCCATGTCCTCGAAGGCCGCCCACTTGGAGAATGGGAGTTCCCTCTGCAACTGGCTTTGACCTGATGGCAAACCAGGTAAGACCTGAAAAATTACCCAGACACATGCCATGATGAGGCCGGTGGTGCAAGAGGCCTTACGTGTGCTGTGCTGCGGGGCTGGCGCTGCGGACAGGCCACTGGAGGCCCTGCAGTGCTGGCTCCCGCCCAGCTCTCCTGTCCCACATTTGAAGGGCCACGCAGCCTTGGGGCAGAGGACCTGGTCACTGCATGCAGCTCCAGGGTCACGACCCCAGGCCAGAGCCCTAGGTGGCTCCTCCTGACGCCCTCACAGCGAAGTTCTGGGAGGTGAGTCATCTGCCAGGACTCATGAGACTTGCTTTAAAGGTAGTCTTCCGAGGGCAGAGGCCCTGATAGGGTCTGGGCAGGGGCACTCCCAGGCCCCTGGCACCTCTGCAAAGTCAACCCACAAGGAAGGGTCTCCCTCCAGTGGTCCTGGTCCCCTGGGAGGGGAGCAGGGGCTGAGCAGGGCATGGCGGTGTTCCTGCCCTGCAATGGGACGGTAGTATGGCCCCACTGGAATGTCTCACACACAGACACCTGCACGTCCGCGTGGGGTCCAACCTCGTGTGAGGCACTCGGTGGAGAACTGGCTTGTAGGCTGGAGTAATCTCTGGTCCAGGGCCCACCAGGAAGGTGGCCTCCAGTCCAAGCAGAGATGGCGGCCCTCAGGAAGCCCCGCCAGGCCAGCCACTGCAAGGAAACCAGACGAGCATGCTAGGGGCCGGGCTAGCAGCTCCAGGGGCATCTCAGCGGCCTCCTTCAGCCAGCGATGCCCAGTGGGCATCACCAAGGGGAGGATGCAGGGGGGCTGGGCACAGGCAAACATCACCACCAGGGCAACACAGCTGTTTATCAAAATATTTTATTTTAGGAGACCCCTCAAAAAAAGACCCTCCACATCTGACAGATGCCCAACAATACCCTTGGCCTGTTTTTTTTTTTTTTTCAGTCTTTTCTGTGTTTTTCTTTTTTTCCTTTTTAAATCAACTAAAACAATTTGATGCTTAAAATAAAAGACAGGAGTATTTCCCAATCAGACTTCAGTCAAGAATATATATATTTTTGATCCTGGGGATGGCAGGGTGGGGAAGACGCTCGGCAGCACTCAGTGTTCCCGGTTACAGGAGGAGGGCAGAGCTGGGGACGCCTGCCTGAGCGGAGGGAGGACTCGTAACTGACATAAAATCGGAGCTGGTCCTCGCTGCCGCCGTGCCCTCACCCACCGGGCTCGCGGGACTTCTGCTCTGGGAAGGGGTTGGTTCAGTCTGGGATTCAGCGTCATCTTCATTACATGTGTGGCTTCTTTTCCAGCTGAGAAACTTTTTTTTTCTTTTTTAATTTTTAAAAAGAATCACAGCCAAAATAAGACATTAACTGCAAAATCCAAAATGGCTGCGCTTACCCTATTTATAAAAACAGGTGAGTCCCTGCCTCGGGGAGCAGAGCCCGGGCTACACCTTCCCGGGGATCTTGGCCCGCTTGCGGGCGATGGCGTCCTCCACAGCCTTGAGCTGCTTCAGCAGCTCCTCCCGCCGTGACAGTGTGCTGGCCTTCCCTGACTTGGTGCCCGCAGTGACAGTGGTGCTGGTGTCCGAGGCTTTGCCAGGCACGCTGGTGACCTTGCTGGAGCTCTTGGACTGGGGTGACAGCGGGCGCTTCCTGCAGGGGTGGGGAGGCCATCAGAGAGGGCTGCTCTTTGAGAACCTCCTGCCAGGGGCGTGGGTCCTAGGAGCTGTACGTGCTAGACAGAAGGCACCCACTCCCCAGCGGAAGAGGCCCCCAACACAGACGAGCGTCCGGGGTCCAGCTCGGGTTCTGGCCACAGTCAGCATGGCCCCCCGTGCTCCTCCCATGCCCCGATCGCGGAGCACACCTGGGAGGTGGAAGGCACAGCACTGGGGCTCGCCTGGAGCCCACCGACCTGGTCCTCCTGCTCGGTGCCAAGGTAGAACCCACACTGCTGACCCTGACTTCAAGCAGCGCTGTGGGCCGGGGGCTGGGGGTGTAGGGCTGTGCCCGTGCCCCTCCTTCCTGGCCCCCCACCCAAACCTGGGGTGCTGATGCGCAGGGACTCAGCCTGCTTCCAGGGAAAAGGTGAGCCCCGCTCCTGCTTCTCGAACTGAGTGGGACGGAGGGAAGAGCTGCTGCCAACTGGCCCCTGCTCCTTCGGTCGCAAGCCACGTGCTCCCGAACTGCCCTGCACTCTAGGACCCGCTGGTGGCCCAGGGTGAAGACACAGCCAGCGTAACGCACCCAGCACCTCTAAGCCTGCCCTGAGCTAGTCCTGACAGCCCAGGCCTCCGCCTGGTGAGGAAGCTTGGCTGGCCCTCTCTGCGGCCAAGAACCCGATGTGCTGTGCCCAGTGTGGGGGGAGGGGGATTTGTGGGGAGATACTCACCTGTCTGTCGGGGCCGAGGGGGCCTTGGAATTCTGGCCCCTCTGCCGCTCTGGCTTCGGGGAACTGACTCTCCCACCTGACTTCCGGTCCCGAGAACCTGAGTGACGGGACAACATAAGACCAGGGTCCCAGCTCCACATGGGTCCAGCTGCACAGCGGCTAATGGGCACAGGCAGGGAAGTGGCAGCCTCTCTCTGGCCCCCAGTGACCCCATGCCAAAGAGCGGTGGCCATTCAGCTCAGCTTCCTCATTCTCAAAAGTGGCCAGGTCTAATTTGGGTTTTGGTTTCCTGAGCCACCATCAGCGTCATACAAAACAAGGAGCTTCCAGTGTGCAAGGCCAGGCAGACCAAAACCCTCCTCTGCTGACTTGGAAGAAACTCACAGTGTAGGTCTTCAAGCAGGGAACAAAAACACACGGCTGCTTACATACCGCAGGCAAGATCAAGAAGAGGAGTGCTTGCTGCCCTGAGTGTGGGGCCCGAGTGAGGGCACACAGAGGGGTCCCAACACTCAAGAGGCATGCGGGTGGCCTAGCAGGGGTGGGGGATGTTTTTCAGGGGTGCGCCGTGAACTCCTCCTGCTCCTGGTGGTGTGTGCTGGGCCCGCTCCTTCTATTTTAGGGGGAAAGATGCCCTGGCAACACTCGGGGTTTCACTTTACTAGCGGAGCAAGCCAGGAAGAGGCTCTGCCTGGGCCAGCGGCTCTCTCTAAAACTAATGCTGACGGATGCAGACCACCTGGTCAGAAGGCCCCTGGGGGCTTCAACACTTCTCAGGGCACACGAAGTGTGGCTCCAGAGGCAGAGGCTCACCTCGGTCTGGGGAGAGGTTGGCGCGCTTGGCTGGCGGTGGGCTCTGCCTGTCCTTGTCTGAGGGCTCGTAGCGCTTCCTGCTCCCCTTGTCAGTGGCCTGGAATGACGGGTGTGCAGTCAGGACCAGGGCCTGAGTGGACACAGGCAGCCACCTGCTCTCTGCTCCCGCGGGCCCTCCTTGGGGCCCCTGTACCACATGGCCCCAAGTGAGGCAGGGCCCATGGTCTCTGGGCCTGCACGCCAGGGATGGGATTCAGGCCTTCCAGTCCCCTGGGCACTGTGGATGCCAACTCAGAAAGGCCATGTCTGTTCTGCCTCCCGACCCAGGTCCCAGGGTTGTCCTGTGGTAATTGGCTCATCTCCCACTGTCAACCCCCTGCCCACGCGGCACTGCCCCTGAGGCTGTCCATCAGGGCAGGACGAGCCAGGCAATGTGGAAAGCCACTAGCTGGCCCAGCCGTGGGTCCTGGGGTCCCAACAGCACTGCCCACAGCCCCACCTTGTTCAGCAGCGTCAACTTGATCTCCTTGTGGGCAATGAATGCGGCCGCTGGGGGCTGGCCTGGTGGCGCCTGCTGGGGGGTGGTGGGCTGCTGGGAGGACCTGCCGCCCGCGGCGGTTCTTGAGGGTTTAGGCGGCTGTGTGGACGAATCCCGTTTCCGCTTATCCACTTTCACACCATCTTCCTTCTTAGATTTTCCTGCCAATGAAAAACACCGTCTCAGCCTCTCTTCCAGTGAGGCAGCTGCCTGTGTGCTGTCTTGGGAAGGTGTCATCAGTGGACAGAGGACAACCAGCCCACACCGCCTCTTCTCTCTGGACCCCAAGGCCCGGCACACCTTGTAGGCGCCTACCTTTCTCCTTCTTGGTCTGGGCTGGGGTGGGGGACCGTGAGCTAGCCGAGGACACGGGGCTGGCCAGGTCTGCGTACATGTCATCCGAGTCCACGCTGTGTGCTGAACTGCTGCTCGACGTGGCACTGGACACCGAGGACACACTGCTCACGCTCAGCGATCTGCACACACAAACACGTCTGTGCCCACACGGCCCTGAACCCCAAGGAAGGGGAACCCACCAGCCTGAATCTTTAGGGGCTCTGGACAGTTTACAGGTGCCACCCAGTAAGGGGATGCCTACATGGCCGGGGCCAGGCCCTTGTGCTCATGGTGACCATTCTGCTAGCTGGGCAGGGATGCACGACTGGGTGTGACCAACACACAACAGAGGGTAGGGATGGGATGAAGGACGAGCACATGCTGCGTCAGCGACGCCCTGAGGGGCTGGCTCGGGAGGCTTGAGACATGGATGGTCTCTTTAGTCCGGTCCCGTCACAGCCCAGGCTATACGAGGGCTCCGCCCTCTGAGAAAACCACCAGCCCCACGTCCCGAGCTCCAGCGGGGAAGGCAAGAGGCAGCCTTTCGTACGCAGTATTTTTGGCAGTGCTGGGTCTTTGCTGCCGCTCAAGGGCTTTTTCTAGTGGTGCACAGGTTCAGTTGCCCCGCATCCCCTGTGCTGGTGGGTGGGTTCCTAACCACTGAACCACCAGGGAAGCCCAGAGCCCAGCCTTCCTGAAAGTTAGGTCTTTAACAGACCGCAGACCTACTCGGACAGATTCAGGCAAATGTGTATACCACCTGCTGCCTACAAGTGAAACAGAAAATTGAATTGAAGGAATCTCAGGACTAATCTGATACCATCTTCTTTTTAAACTAAATGGCAGAATGCTCTTCTGCTTTTTCCTGTCTCAGATCTTTTCAACAGGCTGTCCCCCAGCTGCCTCGGCCTGCTCATCCTCGCCAGAACTCTGCGGAGCCATGGGGCCAGCCCGAGGCAGGGGCTGCGCGCACCCAAGGTGGCCTCTGTCCGGGGTTTCCTGGGCCCTGACTGCAGGCAGAGGCTGCCGGGACGGGACGGGGGCAGCAGAGACATGACAATGACCTGGATCTGGAACTGGAGCCACTGTAGCTGCTGCCGCTGCCGCTGCCACTGACCGTGCGCCTGCAATACAACCAAGAGGCTGCAGCTCACGCTTCTGGGGCCTCAACACATGGCGCCCCCCAAAGCCGGGGCTCACTGGCCCAAGATCAACACTCCACCAGGGACTGGCCAGCGAAATCAGGCGGGGCTCGGATTTCTATAGAGGACTCCCCCTCAAAGTGAGTCAAACCACACCCTCACCAGCCCCAACTCCCCCGGCACCACCAGGAGGGGACTCCGCCGTCAAGCTCCTGGGACACCAAGGCTGGAGGACATGCTGAGTCCCTGGGAGCACCCCTCCCCCAGCTCTGGAAGGCGGGACACTCACCTCCTGGGGGGGCTCCTGGCCTGCCGCTCCCTCCTCCTGGCTTCCCGAGGGTCTCCGCCGGGCTTGGTGGGCTCGGGGGCAGTGGTGGTGGTTTTGGGGGCCTGCGGTAGGGCTGGAGGAGGGGCTGGCTTCTTCAGCAGCTTCTCTCTGTCATGTGGGACACAGGGAGCTCAGACCCGCCGGGCAGGCCTCAGCCCTGCTGGCCAACCTCGGGGCGTGGGTACCACACACACGTGCTTCCCCTGCCCCCTGCCCTGAGGCGCTGTTTCCTGCAGACCCCACCGCACACCAAGCATCACCCTGCCTCTTCCTCAAAGGCAGGAGGAGGAAAATGAGGGCCATTGGGAGAGCTCTGGAGGAGAGCCCATGAGCCAGGTCACGCTCCTTCAGTAACAGCACCCTGACCCCTGCCCTGCATGGTGGGGGCGGCAGCCCTCAGGTAAGGCTGGGTGTGCGCGCGTGTGGGGACCTTAGGCAAGCAGGAAAATGGCCCCAAAGCAATTCTTCACTGTTGCGTGAGGAAGATACCCTGCCAGTGTTGAGTACCCTGAACACGCATGGGACTGATGGGCCACAGGGCGAACCTGCCAGTGGGGCACAGTGTCTGGGTTACAGGCGGCTGCGCAGCACGGCAACAGGACTGAGCCCACACACAGACCCCACCTGTGAGACTCGGGGCTGGGCCCGGCACTGCGCAGGGGTCTCACGGCCGATGGCACCGGGGAGGTGGCTGCAGTATCTGGGATGGAAGCTGTACCCCAACACCATTCACTTTTTAACAGGGGGCTGCCCAAAGCCCCAGAGCTGACCCTGCTCAGGAGGAAGCCCTGCAGCAGGGTTGGGGCAGACTCGTGCAGGGACAGCCAGCGTCGGGGGGCAGTGCTCCCTGACCCTGCACGCCAGTTGCCATGCAGTTCACGTGCCAAGTTCTAGACGCTTCTAACCCCTCCCTTCGACATGTCTGTTGAGAAGGACCAATATGACCAATGGCAGAAGCAGTGAAGAAGGTAAAGGATGACAGGGAGCCTGGCAGGGCCACGGCTCCAATGGAGAGATGTGGCCCATGGCCGGAGGTCCAGAAATCGCAAGGCCAGGCCTGCCCCTCTTCCCCAGGGCCCGTTGGCAGCACTCACCCTGCTTTCGTGGGAGGCGGAACTGGCTCCCCCTTGGCTCTGGCAGGTCTGTGTGGGGAGGGTGTCGGGGACGGCGATGGGGACGAGGAGAAGGACCGGGACCTGCTGGGGAGCAGAGGTGTGAGGAGAGCACCCTACCGTCCACTGCCCAAGGGGCAACTGCTCAGCCTGAAGTGGCTCGTGCTCATTTCCTGAATGCACCTCTGGTGAAAGATGCTGGGGGCAGGCAGCACCCCATCAGCTGTCACGGGGGAGCTGGTGGGGAGGCTGCCGAACATAGGGCTCTCGGACACAGCCTGGGGGAAGGGTCAGCAGTGAAGAAAGTGTCCCTGACGTTGTGAGAACAGCTCAGACACAGGGCTCTGTTGTGGGTACAGTGTCACACACTGCTCACACAGGGCCAACTGAGGGTGAGCCCCACGCCCTGGGATCGCCAGAACCCCCAGGTTCCTCAGCTGGGTTCCACGCTTCTCCCCACAGCTCACCTGGACCGGCTGCCTGAGAACGAGCTGTGCCTGGAGGACCGGCTGGAGTAGGAGCTGTAGGACGAGGAGCGGGACCGGGAGCGGGATGAGCCGGAGCCGGAATAGGACGACGACCGTGAGGAGGACCTGGCCCAGGGAAAGCAGGGGTGAGGCGTCTTCCCCCGCCCCGCCCCCGCTCCAGCACATAGACGCACCTCGCCCCCGCTCCCGCACAGACGCACCCCGACACCGCTCCCGCACACAGACGCACCCCGACACCGCTCCCGCTCACAGACGCACCCCGACACCGCTCCCGCACACAGACGCACCCCGACACCACTCCCGCACACAGACGCACCCCGCCCCCGCTCCCGCACATAGACGCACCCCGCCCCCGCACAGACGCACCCCGACACCGCTCCCGCACACAGACGCACCCCGACACCGCTCCCGCTCAGACGCGCCCCCCCCCGCTCCCGCACATAGACGCACCCCGCCCCCGCTCACAGACGCGCCCCGCCCCCGCTCACAGACGCGCCCCGCCCCCGCTCACAGACGCGCCCCGCTCCCGCTCACAGACGCGCCCCGCCTCCGCTCACAGACGCGCCCCGCCCCCGCTCCCGCACAGACGCACCCCGACACCGCTCCCGCAGACGCACCCCGACACCGCTCCCGCACACAGACGCACCCCGACACCACTCCCGCTCACAGACGCACCCCGCCCCCGCTCAGACGCACCCCGACACCGCTCCCGCACACAGACGCACCCCGCCCCCGCTCCCGCACATAGACGCACCCCGCCCCCGCTCACAGACGCACCCCGCCCCCGCTCACAGACGCGCCCCGCCCCCGCACACAGACGCACCCCGCCCCCGCTCCCGCACAGACGCACCCCGACACCACTCCCGCTCAGACGCACCCCGCCCCCGCTCACAGACGCGCCCCGCCCCCGCTCACAGACGCGCCCCGCCCCCGCTCACAGACGCGCCCCGCCCCCGCACACAGACGCGCCCCGCCCCCGCACACAGACGCGCCCCGCTCCCGCTCACAGACGCGCCCCACCCCCGCACACAGACGCACCCCGCCCCCGCTCCCGCACAGACGCACCCCGACACCGCTCCCGCAGACGCACCCCGACACCGCTCCCGCACACAGACGCACCCCGACACCACTCCCGCTCACAGACGCACCCCGCCCCCGCACAGACGCACCCCGCCCCCGCCCCCGCACACAGACGCACCTCGCCCCCGCTCCCGCACAGACGCACCCCGACACCGCTCCCGCACACAGACGCACCCCGACACCACTCCCGCTCACAGACGCACCCCGCCCCCGCACAGACGCACCCCGACACCGCTCCCGCAGACGCACCCCGACACCGCTCCCGCACACAGACGCACCCCGACACCACTCCCGCTCACAGACGCACCCCGCCCCCGCACACAGACGCACCTCGCCCCCGCTCCCGCACAGACGCACCCCGACACCGCTCCCGCACACAGACGCACCCCGACACCACTCCCGCTCACAGACGCACCCCGCCCCCGCTCACAGACGCACCCCGCCCCCGCTCACACAGACGCACGCCGCCCGCGCTCACAGACGCACGCTGCCCCCGCTCACACAGACGCACCCCGCCCCCGCTCCCGCACATAGACACACCCCGCCCCCGCTCCTGCACATAGACGCACCCCGACACCGCTCCCGCACACAGACGCACCCCGACACCACTCCCGCTCACAGACGCACCCCGCTCCCGCTCACAGACGCACCCCGCCCCCGCTCACACAGACGCACGCTGCCCCCGCTCACACAGACGCACCCCGCCCCCGTTCCCGCACACAGACGCACCCCCTATGGGGCACCTCGTGGATGCGGCAGTCCAGCCCCCTTCTCTTGGGAGAGGTGCTCAGAAACCAATATCTAGGTGCTGGTATGCTCACGGTCAAGAGTGACACAGCTCCCAGGCCCTCGGGCAGAGCCAGGACACGTGCCCGTGAGCGCTGACGAGCGAGTCTGACCCAGGCAGACACACACGTGTGTATCTGTGTGTCCACCGGGGCAGGTAGTGGAAATGCTGAGTCCACAGGCACCTCCAGCCTCCTCCCTCTTCAGGGAGCGCCCCCACTCTCGCCACCCACAGCGTCCTCACTTGTTTGTGCAGACCTGGTGCACACACACGTTTCAGAGAGGCCGACCGGAGCTCGCAGGAGATGGGAGAACTGCCTGGACACCGGCTCAGGCTGCTCTTGGCTCCCCAACCAGCAACGCCTCTTGTTGACCCCTGCCCAGGCCCGCGCTCCACTCTGGGCTGCCCCCACCCTGGCTCACCTCACCGTTTATTCTGGGGTCCACGGAGGCCTCGCCTCAGTGCTAAGTATCAGTCCTGTTAGCCGGCGATGCTCCAGAACCCAGCCTTGCTAAGAAGACAGACACACTCAGTCCTGCTGACCTCTCTTACCTGGAGGAATTGGAAGCAGAGGCCGACGAGGCTGATGTTTTTCGACGCCGTCGAGCACGGCTAGGGGAAACTGACACCCCGAGTTTCTTCTTCGGAGACTTGGACCGGCGCCAGGGGTCCTTCCACTCGTCGGCTCTCTTCACCTGGGGTCCTGTGGACGCAGTCTCCTTCTTTGGTGGCTCAGCTTGACGGCTGAAATCACAGAGGGGTTAATAGGTCTGGGGCCACCTCCCACCAGACAACTCTGCCATTTGGTGAGAGAAACTGTGTGGGAGGAGAGACGGGGACCTAAGGGCTCACTCCAGGGATGCCCCACACACAAGGCAGCAGGCGCTCTGTCAATGGGAGACCTCCCCTGGAACCGGACATGCGGGGCTCTCTCCACGAGCACTGTCTCACAGGGCCACGGGGGAGCTGGCCACCCAGCAGCGCCCCTCGGAATCCCTACCTTGCCCACCGCACAGGCGCTGGGTGGGGCAGGAGGAAGGGGCCCGTGCGTGTGCGCCCTAGAGACAGGCGCACTGGTGGCAGCACCGTCAGCACTTAGGATGCGAACATGACTGAAAAAATCCCGGTTTTCAAGTGAGTTAGAAACTCTGTAAATATAAACCTAAGCCCTAGACAGTTCCTTTGTTCACGGGCAGGGCAAATCAACAGTGTCAGAACCCGCCCCGACCACAGGTCACCACCAGTCAGAAACGCACACGGCTGAGCCTGCCCAGAGGGCGGGATCAGCTGGGTCCTGAGCGCATGAACAGGGGTAGGGGCCAGGCGGCAGCTCAGCAGGGCAATACCCAGAGCACAGGGTCGCAGACCGACAGCAGTTCAATACCAAGGTACCTGCTGGCCTTGTGACACATCGATCAGATAAAAGTCACAGAAAGTGAAGCAGGGCAACAACCCCCGTCATCCGGCTCTCCTGGCACAGCCGTTCCTAGCATGTCCGAGTGTCCCCTCTGCCTGTGTTCACTCTCCACCAAGGACCCTGCCGGTAGAGTCAGGGCTGCTCGGAGACTGCCCCGCCTGGAGTGGACCCCCCGGCCATGGACAGCAGTGCTTCACTGTCAGTCTGTTACATAATCTGGGCGTTTCTCTACTGTTAGCTATTTCTGTGTTTAAAAAACACAAACAATAAAGCTACCCTTTATATTAAGTCTTTATGAACACCTTGTCTTTTCAAGGGTAAATTTTTAAGATGTGGAATCAGGGGGCCACAAGAGGCAACCTTTTAACAGGTTCTTGCTAAGTTATCAAATATTTCCCCTGGAAGTGAAAGCCATTTCACACTGGGCTCAGCATGGTGCTTGCCCCACACTACCTGCCTGGGCAGCATGGGCCCCGTGTCACCAGGAGCACCACCGTGCCCAGAGAGGAGCACACCAGACTCCTGAGAGCTCTGCGCACAGAGCGCTTCCGGGAGGCCACCTGGGGGTTTTGGCCATGCCTGTGCTTGGCCAGTTTTCCAGGAAGTTCCTGGGGTATGACGATGGGAACCCTCTGCGGTCAGGTATTTTCCCAGGCTACTGGCTTCCACTCACTGGTGCTGCTGACACTTGTTCCAAGTGTTAACAGCTTCGTTCAGGCTCACAGAGCCCTCTCCACCTGAGCCAGGCTGGCTTCTAGCTGACTGAGAGGCACTGTCTTTCTTCTTTAACCCCCCTCCCGCCCCTGCAGCGTGGTGTGCTGGCTGCCACGCTCTGTGCAGCCAGGGTGGGGGCACTGTGTGGATATTGTGAGCCTGGCGCATTCCCGTCCACAGGCCAGGAACCTGCTTTCCCTCCAGAAGGTGTGGGCAATGCCATCTCTAGGCACAGATTCTTCCTCAGAGGGGCTGTGCTCCCCCATTCATCTGCCTTTTCTTATTCCAGAATCTGATCTGCACACAGGACCACCACATCATGACAATTCCAGACATGCTAATTCTCAGAGGCTTCTGGAGTGTCCTGCCTACCCGTGGGGCTCTGGATCAGAACTGTGCCAGACATATGAAATGGGTCCTGACATTCATCCCCACTTTCCATGAATGCCAGCAAAACATCAGTTTTATTCACACAACATAAAACAATCACCGCCTGCTGATATCTTCAGAACTTTTCAATCAGTCTATCCACCAGTGAGCAGGCTCCATGCCAACTATCTGCTAAGAGCCCCCACCAGGAACAACATCCAGCATTTAAAACCACCCTAAGGACACTGAACAGAGGCATAAGACCCTGTAACTCGGCCCCCACACGCTGAGCCACTGCCCTGCTGGCTCCAAGCGTGTCCTCCTGGAAGTGTGTCCAGGAAGGAAGTGAAACCCGAGTCTGACTCGTGCCAGTCCCAGGCCACCCCAGGCTGCTTTCCCCTTTACACTTCCTGTGTTGTTCTCATTCTGAAAAGACAACAGCAAAGGAAACACCTTGGTCCCTGGTATTTTCATGAGTCATCAAAATGGCCCAGCTCTGTCAACCTGTGGCTCTTCCAACACAGGGAGATAGAAGCAGCTGGGCACCAAAGGCGTGCGTGATTCACACTGGAGCCGTGTGAGCACTGAGGGCTGTGCGTCAGCAAGGGGAAGCAGAACGCTGGACCCTCTCCCCTCGTGGCACACAGCACCCGTGGCCAGACAGGTGGCTGCGCAGCCCCCCGACCTCTGAAAGGCAAGGCTTCCTCACCCTGGCTGCAGTAAGATGGTCTGGCTATCTTATGAGCGCCAGAACCAGGCCTGGAGGCATCCCTCGAGCCCCACATTCTCCGGCGAGTGTCATGGACGGGCCAGAGCTGGCTCTGCAATGACGGAGCCGAAGGCCTGTGCCACCTTCCTTTAGCTCGACAACAAGCCCAGGACACGCGGGAACCCTTCTGCAAGTCCGCCCGTGTTCCCCAAAATGTGGGAAACTGGGCTCCTGATTTTAATTAGTATGAAGAAAACTATTTTTATTTTTTACTTTGTTTCTACAGTGACTCACCAGGACAAATCATCTGGTGTCTGTTACATGTTAAGGGTATAAATTTCCTTTTAAAATGTATTTAAGTTTAAAAGGTGAAAGTTTTTTTGTTTTTTAATCCATGAAGGTTTTTTGACCACAGCACGCAATTTGTGGGGTCTTAGTTCCCTAGCCAGGGATTGAACATGGGTGCTCGGTGGTGAGAGCACAGACTCTTAACCACTGGGCTACCACGGAATTCCTGGGACATATCTTAAAATATGAATCAATAGTGTTAGGTGGTACCTGGATACAGAAAATCATGCAGGTGGAACACCTGTGGGACAGGGCACTTTGCAGACCACAGTGAGAGGTGAATGAGCCAGCTGGGCCCCAAATCGCCTCCCCTGACTGGGGTCTCAAATCAGGGATAAGTGGTTTCAGACCTAGATACAAACGATAAACAATCACTTTAAAGACGGATGTTTTGGGAGGAAGGACTGGATGAACAATCAACAGAGTTCATTCACAATGCCGACTGGGGAAGCTGTCCCTAGCCTACTGGGGAAGGGCAGGGGCACCAGGAAGGCCTGCGCCCAGTCAGGCTTTGGGGAGCACGGACAGAGCACGGGGCCGAGTTGGCGCCCCGACGTGCAGCCATGGCCTGGGCTGTCCTGCTCTCCGACAACACTGAGGAGAGCTGAAAGAGACCTGGGAAACCAGGCAGCCCCAACAGCAACTACATGGGAACGCAGGACGGCAGGCTCACCAGGCTCTTCCCACAGGCCACCTGCCCACGGGAAGCCGGGGCCACATGGGAGGAAGCCTGCGTGTGCAGGGACAGCTGGGAGGAGGACGACCGTCAGCCATGCTGGCACTGAAAGCTGACAGGACAGATTTGGCATTTGCATAAACCCTCTGAACAGAGAGGGGAAAACACCTTCCCATAATCTCTGAGCAGCCCTCCCCCTAGGCCAAAGCCACGAGCAATCTTATCTGCCAGGCTCCTGAGCCTTTGTTCAAGACCACACGAGAGGGACACTGAGGAGCAAAGGTCACGAGAAAGGGCCTGAGTCCCCTCGAGACACCAGGGCAGAGGCGTGAGGTGAGGCGGCTACAGAGCGGGTGGCTGCAAACCCCTGAGCAGCGGCCTAGCTTGAGGTCAAAGACAAGAAGAGATAAAAAGGAGGAAGGTTCTCTTTTAAGATGGAAGGGTGACGAGCTCAGAGAGACGCGCAGACAGCGAAGGGGCAGCCCGTCGGTGGGTTTATCCACTGCACTCGCTCACGCCTCCCACGGGCCCTTCCCCATGAGTTGCTCACCTCCAAACTCTGGACAAGGTCACCCTGGGTCCCCGTGGACGTGGAGCCGGCTCCCAGGATGGTCCCAGGATGTCACCAGCCTGAACAACCTGCCCAGCAGCCTCCTCCAGGCCAGTGGCTCCCAGGGATCCATACACAGACAAGCAGGGAGTGAACAGGCCCCTTGACTCCCCCCCCCAGGGGCCTGGGAAGGTGAGAGCAGTTCCCAGGGAGGGGCATCTGGGGTCACAGACCCGTCGCTTTATTCCTCAGACTTAAAAAAAAATTTTGACTCCACCACAAGGTCAATTTCTGGGTGGGGCCATGAAGACTTTGTTTCCACAGCGAGGCCCATCATTCCCAAGCCCACTAATGTTGAGGAGCAGCATTAGTTTGGGGTGGCCCTGAGGGCCAGCCCGTTCCCACCATGGAGCGCAGTCATAGCCTGACTGCTCTTGTGACCTCATGCATTGACGCAGTTCCCACCAAGGCCGCTTGTAGGCACTCGGGTTAGAACTTGAGAGAGACAAGTCTCTCCATTTTTAGGCAAACTCTGTAACTCTGTGCGTCAGTCAAGAAGTTAGAACACGGGATCCACACAGATCCACTTTTCCTCGAGAATGCCCTGGGCATAACTTTCCCAGAGGAGGAAGTAAGCCGTGACTGGGAAAGACTGGAGTGAGATGAGAAAGATAAACAAGGTTCCTTAGCTCCCAGGAAGCGTGTCTCCTAGCAGAAAGTCCGAGCTAGGATCAAACTCCCTAAGTGCAAGGATGGAGCCAGTGCGGAATGGGAGGCCCCTGTGGACTGGCCAGCACGGCAGCTGTCTGGGTGTGAGCGGCTGGAGCCCTCGGGGTTATTTAGCAAAGGCGGGTAACACCAGCATGGGATCCCATGAATTCCACAAGTAAGACAGATGGCACTGAAGGCAGAGCTGCCACGGCAAGAGGTGAGGTGCTCGAGGGAACAGAGGGAAAGGCCGCCAAAAGCAGAGGGGGACCTGACGTGTCCCACGGAACAGTCAGAGGAGACCTGAGTGGCCATCACCCTCGGCCAAGCACCAGTCTGAGCCAGATGGAGTGCGTGGGCTGTGGCTTGGTCAACCAAACAGTAACCTCCGTGCTCCTAGGGCCCTGAGACTCCCAGGTAGGCACGCTTGAGCAGGTCACCTCCCTGGCATCCAGGTGACGGTCGCCAGGCCGTGGGGAGTGTGAGGAAGTGGGAACAGCACTGCCTCACGAAGAACCCTGGTCCCTAGGAGACTGAGAAGCTGGTCATTTCAACCCCAAGGGACCCCAAACCTCTCACTGCACTTGAATGCTCAGTAAACAGCTTTGAAGATAACAGGCAGTCTGGGTGAGTCCTCAGGAAGGTCCCGGTTACTATTTGTGTCTGGAATGACATTCATCCGCCTGTCTGAGAACATCCTCCTTTCTGTGGCACCCTACCCACAGAGCACGCCCGCCAGCCTGGCTGTACGCACTGGGAGGAGGTTTCATGGAAGTGCTCCTCTGTCACAGTGATCCTCTCACAGAACTGGCTACAGGCTCTGCTCTAAAAACAGCCCAGTTATAGAAGCGGGCAAGATGCTTGGAAAGGCCCAATCACAAAGGTGAGCCTCGATGAAGGCGGGGGTGCCGACTCCAAACGAGCAACACGGGGGCTGGCCCAGAGGCCTGCAGAAGCGCCAAGAGGTGGTCCCTGTGGCAGCCACTCCACAGGAAGCAGCTCGGGCAGGTGAGGGGCGGGGGTGAGGGGGACCCGGCCTGGCAGAGCCAGGACCCACCCGGCTGTGTGCTGCCTTCAGGCCCCGAGCTGGGTTTGGGGAGCTCTCACTGGTCGTGGATGTGAGGGAAGATCCAGCACCACACCCAATGGCATCCTCTACTCCCACGTGTGGGACCTTCCGCGACAGACACCGCCCTGTCCAGAGCCCGCACGCAGCGGCAAAAGCTATCTCAGGTATGCACACGCTGCGTGCTCTGTCGCGTCCAACTCTCTGTGGCCCCGTGAGCTGCAGCCTACCAGGCTCCTCTGTCCATGGCATCTCCAGGCAAGAATACTGGAGTAGCGTGCCATTTCTTCCTCCAAGGGATCTTCCCGACCCAGGGGTCAAACCCGCACCTCTTGTGTCTCCTGCACAGGCAGGCAGGTTCTTTACCACTGCGCAAGCTGGGAAGCCACCACACTCTCTCCATCCAGCTGCTGACGAAAAACTCCCAACCTGTTAGAGGCTAAGCAGACAAACTCTTCCATAAAAGGGACGTCATGTAAAGGAATTATGGCAGGGAGCCTGGCCACCTCCTGACACAGTGGTCACACCAGCTTGGGCTGATCAAAGGAAAGGAAACAGGAGGCCGTATTGGAAATTCTGCTCTGGTGAAACCCCAGCCTTCAGGCTGGTGGCAGGGCTGGCGGGGCCCCAGCCAGGGTGATCAAAGATGAAATTCAAGACTTCCAAGACCAGTGAGCTGGGCTGAACTGAGGCCAAGTGATGGAATGTGCCCCTTTGCTGAGGGCAGTAGGGGGTCCACAGGGGAAGAACTGAGCCCAAAGAAGGGAAGTGAACCAGGTCAGAAGCCGGCAGCAGAGCACACCAGCCCATGGCAAAAGCTGCCTCTGATTCTAGGAGGAACTCACTGAGCTCCCTGAACCCTGGCCCTCTGGTCCAGCTGTGCTGTCACCGAGCCCCTCCTCACAGGAGACCTGTGGCTGCGCAGACACCAGACCCGGCGGCTGCTCTCAGTGCTCCGCTGCTGGGGGCCAAGCTGAGACTTGCCACTGCCTTCAAGAAACCCTCCTCGTGGGCCTGATGTCCCCAGACCTCCCCGTGGAGAGTGAATACAGGCATCTGTCCGTGAGCTACAGGTAGTCCCTGACTTGTGATGGCTAGACTTCTACAACAGTGGAAAGTGGCATGCCTTCAGGAGAAGCTGTGCTTTGAATTTTGCATTTTGATCTTTCCTGGGCAGTGAGCCACAGCTCCTCCTCACGGTCACCCACATGACCACAGGGCAGACGAGCAATACACCAAACAACTCTTCTGGAGCCAGGAAACCCTTCTGCTTTCCACCTTAGTACAACTTTCCATAAGTCTCATGAAAGATTCCACACTTTACACTGTTAGTAAATCAGATGCATTTTTAACGTACAATGGGTCTTTTGAGACAAGATTCCTCCTAAGTTGGGTAGGCCCTGGGGTCACACACAGACTAACTACTGGCGCCCCCCTGTGCCGGGCCCTGAGACTGCAGTGCCCTGTCGGGGTTCCACTCTACAAAGACCACAGACGACAACAGATAAGGAAGTCCTATGAAGTCAGAAGATAAGAGGTGTAGAACAATAAATAAAGCAGGAATGGGGGTGGGGTGGGGACTGACCTCTCTGAGTAGCAGGTAAAGCCCAGAGGCAGGGGAATGGCAGAGCAAAGATTGAGGTGAACCATGAAGAGGCAGAGGCTGGCCAGCGGTGTGGACAGAAGGCAGTGTCTACCAAACAGGGGCTTCAAAGGGCCCCACAACAGAAAAATTAAAGAAAGAACTCTTCAATGCATCTAAAATATGATTTACTCTGAATGTTCTGAAAGTATATCACTTTGCCCAACATTAGGAAAAAACAGCAAATTCAGGGAGGTCAGTTCACTGTCACCCAGAGGACAAGAATAGAACCCACACTTAACAAAAGACGAGAATGAAAGACTATATGGTCCTGACATTTACTTTCAGAAACACAGGACAGGACTCTGTTCAATGGTAGGGACAAGAATCAGGGATAAGAGCCTGGCTTTTCCACCAAAAACTGTTAGAACTAATGAACAAGATTCAGTGCAAATGCAGGATACACAATCAACGTACAAAAACCAGTTGTGTTTTTATATGCTAACAAACTACATTAAAAAATAATCCTATTTATAATAGAAAATAATAAAATACTTAGGAATAAATTAAATCATGAGACACTGATGAAAGGAACTGAAGAAGACACAAAACACTGAAACACACACCATGCTCATAAATCAGAAAAATATGGTTACAACGTCTGTGCCACCCACACCAATCTACAGATCCAGTGCTGCTGCTGCTAAATCGCTTCAGCCGTGTCCGACTCCTAGTGACCCCATGGACTGCAGCCCACGAGGCTCCCCCGTCCATGGGATTTTCCAGGCAAGAGTCCTGGCGTGGGGTGCCATCGCCTTCTCCACAGATCCAGTGCAGTCCTAACCCAAGTTCCAATGGCATTTTTCATACAACAGAAAAAACAACCCTAGAGTTTTGTACGGACCCACAAAGGACTCGGAATAGCCAAAGCAATCCTGAGAAAGGACAGAGAAGGAGGCACCGCACCTGCTGACTAAAAGCTAAAAGCTGTGGTGACCTAAGCAGCGTGGCACTGGTGTCAAAGCAGAAGCACAGGCGTGAGCGGAAGGCAGAGGCCAGAAACAAAGCCCTGCACATCCAGGCAACTAATATTTGCCAAGGGAGCCAAAAACACTCAACGGCGAAAACTGGACAGTCACATGCAAAGAATGAAATTAGACCCTATCTTAAACCCCTAGTAAAAGCCACCTTGAAATGGATTTAAAAAGATGTGAGATGGGAAATCACACAACTCTCAGAAGAAAACAGAGGGCAAAAGCTTCATGATATGGGTCTCAGCAATGTTAGATATGACGTCTAAAGCACAAACAGCAAACGCAAAACTAAACCTGCGGGACTGCATCTAACTAGAAAGCTGCTGCACAACCAAAGGAGCGGTCCAGACAGTGCGGGTGGCGAGGAGCTGCGCGGGGAGGCCGGCCCTCCACCTGGGCGCCGCCGCCCCTCCCGCAGCCCTCCCGCTCCCAGGCTCCGGAAGGCGTGGTTCCTACCTGGGTGGCTGGGGGGAGCGGGCCTTGGGCTTCTCCTTGTCCTTCTCACGCTCCTTGTCGCGGTCGCGGTGCAGCCTGTCCTTCTCATCCCGCTTGGCACGCTCCCGCTCCCACTCCTCCTTCCGCCGCTGCCGCTCCTTGTCCCGCTCGCGCTCCCGCTCCCGCTCGCGCTCCCGCTGGCGCCGCTCCCGCTCCCGGTCCCGCTCCCGCTCGCGCTCCCGCTCGCGCTGTCTGTTCTCCCGCTCCCGTTCTCGCTCTCTTTCCTTCGTGGAAAAGCCAAACACACGCACACACGGGATCAGACCCTCAGAAGGGGAGGCGCGGGCAGGACGCGAGAGCCGGCGGAGGAGACAGAACACCTGGGTGGCAGTCTCCTTTCTGCGCCAGAAATGGACTTGAGGCCACATGGGGGGCCCACAGAGCAGGCTCTCCAGCATCAGCACCAGGTCGGTGGGCCTGGCAGGCCTCCCGGACCTCAGCTCCTGTCTCGAGAGGTAGACACCAAGACTGTGCACAGGCAGCCCAGCCTGGGGCTCAGGGGACCCCAGCAGGCCACCCCCGGCTCTGAGGCTGCCCTGGCTGGTGGGAGGCATCCACAGCCCAGCAGCCGGCCCCACTGAGTGAGGAGTCTGCTCTAATCGCCAGGGAAGGGGCATAGCAGGGCCAGCAGCCAGGTCCTCTTCTCACCACAGGCTCACCATCTGATGGGGTCCCCAGCCAGTCACTCCCCTTTGGCCCTAAAAACTCATGACTGTCACTTAAATTGTGGCACAGAAACCGCTAACCTGCTTCTAATGACCTCTTCCAAGCGGCAGCTTCACGTCAGAAGCACAGGGTCAGGGGCTCAGAGCGTGAAGCACATATATTCATAAACCTACCACATCTTAGAGAAGTGCCGACAGGAATGGCCATGACCCACCAAGGGGGGTCCTGAGCCTGAAAGAGGCACACCCCCTGCCGCTGGCATTGCTCACCCACCCCACGGCTCCAGTGAAAACAGAGCCAGAGCACAGACCGGCTCAGGGAAGGAGCTGTTCAAGTCACCACAAGGTCAGTCCACGGAGCAGAATCCGTTCTGCACAGATGGTCAACTGGGACTTGAAATCAGTACGCCATGCTCATGCAATTAAGCCTGTATAAAGTCCTATAAATGAAAATGGGGTGATTTAAAGGGCCCACCAGTGAAGTTCCAACCTACATACCCGGTAGTTATGGTACGGCTCGGCCTCTGTGTACTGCACCCGGAAGTTCTCATACTGCCCGCCACGCCAGAAGCGCTCTATCTCGTAGTCGTAGTAAGGGTCTGCGTAAGGCTCAAGTCTGAAAAAGAGCAAGTAAAACTCAAGCTTATCACTTAGGAACGTTAATGCAAATATATTACATAAAATATTTGCCAAGATTGAGACACCACATTAAAAAAAAAAGAGAGATTACAAGGCTGAGTCAGTATTAGAAACCGAATATACTAAACAAAATCACAGACCTAGAGAAAAATCAAAGGATGACACCTACAAATGGTGAAAAGATTTGTGACAAAACCCAGCCCTTCCCAATGAGAGGAGGAAATGGCACTTTCTTACTGTGATAGATACTGATGTTCATACACTGAAGAGCTAAAGCCAGCACCTTACTCACTGGAAACAGGGAGGGATTCCCAGTAAGATCCCAATGGACAAGGAAGGCCAGTGCCTCTGAGACACCCAGTGTGCTGGGGGCACCGCCGCAACCAGACTCCAGGAGCCCCCAAGCCACCTCAATGTGCAAATTAAATGACACCCTATGTGAAAGCCATGACGTGATGGTGAAGCCAAGTCAAGTGGCAAGAAGAGCCCAGTAAGGCACATGGATAATTCTAGACAATAGCCAGTGAGGAGGGTAGAGAAAACCCCATTTAACCAGCAAGAAAAGAAGAAGCATACTGAGGAACAAGGCAACAATACATTTAACCAGAAACATGCAGAACTTACTTGAGGAAAACGTCAACACTCTCGAAAGACACAAAAGCACAGGTGAATAAGATCACATCCCTCATCTTCACAAAGGAAAACTGACCATCACCAAGAAGTCAGTTAATTTACAAATCCCTTCGTTAATTTATAAATTTAGGGCAATCTCAGTAAAAATGCCGACAAGGTTCTTCATGTAGGGAGACAACTGATCCTCAGGTTCCCATGGACATAAGACATGCAAGACCAGCCAAGAAACCCTGAGAAAGTAAGACACACCCTCTGTGTGATATCCCTGGTGTCCAAGGGTTAGTACACCACGCTTCCACTGCAGGGGGGTAATGGGTTCAATCCCTGGTCAGGGAACTAAGATTGCTCATGCCACATGGCACAGCCAAATATTAGGGGGGAAAAAAAGACACCCTCTGAGACCTCACAACATCACAGATGGCCCAGGTCATGAAGAAACAGACCCGAGGAATAAAACAGGTCTGGGCGCAGACCCTGGTGTGGGTGACAGAGGCACACTTTCAACCATGGGGATAGGATGGCTCCTAACGCCCTGGAAGAGAAGGGCCCTCCCCACACACTGACCCAGAGGACCTGCATGGGGCCTGGAGCCCAGGAATGTGTGTGTGTGTGCGCATACACGTGCGTGTGTGAGAAGGGGCTGGTCACCCAACAGCAGCTGGGCCCTCAAGCTTCTTACAGGGATTTCTTGGCTCCAGACTAACCCTTCCTGTTGGGTAAACTGGTAGGAGAAACAGGTGCTCAGAGGCCCATGGGCCCCTGCAGCCTGCATCTCCTCCGCAAGGCCTTTTAGTGGCTGCTTTCTAGGGCGTCTCCCCCCACACTCCTGGGGCCCTGGGGGGGTGAACCTGGGGCTGCGCTGCCAGGTGACAGCCCTATTCACTCCCAACAGCCAGACAGCTTCCTCACCCTCTAGCCTACACGGGCGGCTGTGGTGCTGACTGTAGAAACACAGAGCTGACCCTACAGCCTTTCTCTGCACCCGACTGTTGTTTCAGCCGGAAACCAGGGCTGTGCTTTCCAGGAGGAAGGCCCCTCGCACGGTGTTGCTGTGAGGCCAGGGAGCTGCTGAAGCCGCCTGCCAGGGAGAGACGGGCCCGCCCTGCCTGAAGCTGAGCCAGGCTGGGTACAGAGTAGGCGCTCGGGCCCAGATTGTGTGGGGGCACCACACAGCTCCTCAAGGGCTGATGGGGGTTTCAGCCACATGCTTCTGCAATCCATTTAAAAGGCCTGTGATAAAATGTCTGGAAGCAACAATGAAGAAACTTGCCACACTCCTGGGTTTTGGGACAAATTTCACACCTTCTCCTGGTTCCTGGGGAGCCTGGGGGAAGGTGGGAGAGACCTGGGGCTCAGGGGCTTTAGGAACAGCTGTAAACCCCTCAGAGCTCATAGGAACCCCAGTGGATGTGAGCCCTCTACAGTTCTAAGGCTCTGGCATGGCACTCAAACATATCCTCCCAGAAGAAAAGCAAGGAAAGTCAGCTGCAAACTGTCTGCAGCACCTCAAGAAGGCCATTCTCAGCCCAGGGGTGTGGACAGGACCCCAGCCCCTGGGAACCTCTGTGCCGCTGCTCCCCAGAGCCTGGGCCCCACCCAGCCGGGGACACTGAGCTCTCAACGGGAGAAACAGAGGCAGAACCGCTCCTTACGCTGTATCTCTGACATCTCTTGTGATCCGATAGTTCCAGTCTCGGAAAACTTCATTTTCTTTGTCAAACTCTCGCTCATCTTCACCAATGGTCACTGTAAACCTTTTCTCTTCAAAATCAGGCTCCTGTTCTTTTCGAATGGTTGCTTTTTTCAAAACCTACCATTGTGAAAAGAGAAGCCAACACTATTACTGCTAAGGAAACACAGGGGGTGCTATCCTGACTGACCCCTGATGCCTGGGCTGGCGTGCCAGAGGAGCATGACCAAGCGCCCAGTATGGATTTGCTGAAGCTCTGTGCTGGGATGCACATGGGACCCCACAAGGGCCCGATCCCTGCAGGCCCAGCACACCCTGACTTCCTGTTCCTAGTCCTGGCCTTGAACTGAGGGCTCCAGACATGCATTCAGTGAGGGGGCAAGGGAAGGTGCTCTAGGGAGGGGCACCCAGAGAGGAGCGGGGCTGGGAGGGGGCGGGAACGGCTCCGCTTTAGCCGGTCATTTCCCTGAAGGGAAGGCCCAGAGCCAAGAGGGGTAAGCCTGGGCACCGGGAGCCAGGTGCCAGGTACCAAGTGTGGCTGAGCATGAGGGAGGAGGGGGAGGCGGGTGAACACTGTGCTTCCCCAGGAAAGATGGCTTCTCCAGATACAGAGGGCACAGGGGAGGTGGCATGGCCCCCAGCCTCTGGATGCCCCAGCCGCCTTGGGGGGACAGCAATGCTGGCTCTGTGCGAGGACCACCGCTAGCACTTTTTCTCGCAGGCTTTCTGCTGGTCTCTTACCTCCTTTGCATGCCGGAGCCCTCGTTCCCAGGCACTCTCTGTGGGGGGTTCTGGAGGGGGTGGAGGCAAAATTTCATCTACTACAGGCCCACCCTATAAAAAACAGTAAGCAAAAGTTACAACAGCAAGCAAAACTTAGAAATGGGGGAGCAAAAATTCCAAGTGAAACCCCAGCGGGTCCTGCCTGCTCTCCTCGCTCATCCTCCCTCCCTTGACCGGCTGCCCCAAGCCTATGGTGGCCTCTAGCTGGGGACAACCAGGTGGTTAGAAGGCAGCTCTGGCCTCTGTGGCAGCCTAGAAATGTCTTACACACAAGGCATATTCATGTCTTTGAGCTGGAACATCACAAACAGAGTTTAGATGTGATCTACCAGCAAGGAATGGCGTTCCTGGTGTTCACATACCCATGGGTTGGCAGGCATCAGGGGGTGCGGTCCGAGCGGTGGGGCCCCATTGGGTGGGAAGGGCTCGGCCTTGGTGATGAGGGAGTAGTTGCCCTTGTCATTGACTCCGGGGTGTATGAACCTGCAGTTCATGCCCCAGGTGCAGTTCCCTGTGGAAACAAGAGGCAGGTCAGGGGGGCCTGGCCCCTGTGCACAGCTCAGCTCCCCCTGCTCCACTGGCGACCGGCAAGACACCCAGGCAGCGGGCCGAGGGCAGCCCTGTCCATCCCGAGACCATGCAGGCAGGCCTGGACGGTCTGGGCTGCCCTGCGGGCAGCACCTGAGGGCTCACACAGGACCCTGCCCCCACAGTCACCATGAGAGCAGCGCATCTCCCCTAAACAGAGACACCCAGAGCATCCCGGTAGTCGGGGTGGCCCTGCCTCGGGGTTCACGGCTCAGGACATAATACACCTGAAGGTACACTGACAGGGTTGTAATTCTGACTTAAGAGAGCCCCATACTGAAATAGAAATCAACGAGAAGTACGAGTGCGATCAGAATTCTGCCAATTTATGCCAAGGTGATCTTTACTAGCTCTGTACCTCTGCATTTCTCCTAGCAAGCCACTGCAGGCTATTTCTGGTACTTAAAAAAATGGGTTAGAGAGAAAACATATAGACAACTATAATAAATGGGGTGTTTACACTTCACAACAAAGAACTGAAAGGGTTGACTTTTAGCATTATTCAGCAGAACACCAAGATTCAGGAAAACCACTTGACTTCTCAGGACAGAAAAGAAGACTACATTTTAAATTTGTGAGTGAACGGTTTTTTTTAAATTTAATTTTTTGAAAAGGTAATATGTGCGCAAGCTTAAAAAATAAATATGGCATACAACATCTAAGTGGTTTTAAGAAACATTTTCAATTGGTTAGTACGCAGTTAAATTGTAAGCCATCTTTTAATATATATTCACTTCTAAACACAATATTTCGTTTGAATATTTCTGTCCAAAAAATGTTTTTCCTTATATCATGTAAATTAAAGAGAAATAATCATGATATTTAAGGAAACACTAAATTTTACCTTTTAAACATTACGAGCATTTCAACTTGTATTAAAACCAACATAATAACATATGGCTCCAAATTAAATAAGGAATAATGTATGCTTAAAAAAAATTGCTTCTCTGGGAATGCAAAAATAACCAACTAAGTTTATAATTTCTAAAAGTGTTTGAGAGATCACATGCAAGGCAGAGACTGGGAAACACACTACAGGGAGTTCAAAACCCCAGAGACTCAGACAGTTTTAAAGAAAAAAGAATATGCAGTCATACATCTAAATAAAGAATTCCAAAATATCCACTTATTCATCGCCCGACTCTCGTAAACTCACATCACAGTTCACAGTGCTCATGCAGTTAAAAAATAATAAAAAAAACCCTGCAAGCACAGAAAAATATTAACAAAGTAAACCACAACATTTCTATAATATTTAAAATCTAAAATACATATATGGGTAGAGGATAAATGAATAGGTTATTCTTTGTTCTTTTTGTATTTGAACTTTCAAAACTAAACAAAAACATCACCCTGGACCTACTAACAAAAAAGCTCTTTGGTTCCTCAGGTTTTAAGGGCAGGGAGGAGGAGCCGGTGAAGAGCACAGAGAGGAGTTGAGACTGCCTGTGTCTGGGCCCAGGGCCTCAAGAGAGAAGGAGGCGGCTGCTCCAGGAAGTGTGGGCGGTAGACATACATGCAAGGGCAGGCGTCCCGCACCTGCGGGCAGGAAGAGTGGCAAGAACAGTGCAATCCCACCAGCCTTTTGAAAAGTGAATTTTCAATTATGCAGAAAGAAGTTTGTAAGGATACACACTAGCTGTATCGGGATAACTGTTTTGACTCTGTCAGCACACATTATTTTCATAATTTAAGAAAGCAATTTGTTTGGGGAAAAAATTCTCCAGGAAATGGAAGCAAAAATAGATTTATAGGTTTAAAAACTCTTCTGCTTCTAAATGAAATTTCACTACCAGAAAATTTATGTGGATTGTGAATGTATGATGAAACAGGATTATAGTTCGGTAAGGGGTCTGCACAGACAGGGACAGGAGCCCAAAGGGAACAAGCAGAGGACTTGGCGACAATCCAAGTGGTGTGGCCAAAAGGGAAAAAAAAAAAAAGACTCAGTGAAGTGGTGGGTGGGAGGGTCACAGGAATACATGTAAATAAAGGTGCCTATCAGTCACACACACACACACAAAGCCTGCCTCAGTCTTAGCAGACACCAAAGACCCGAACACAGATGACAGAAAGCACGCCCCACACAGCAAACCCAGGAGCCCCTGTTGGTTAGAAACACCACCAGACCTTAAAAGTTCTGACTGCTAGTCTGACCAGAGGTAGAGAGGTGCCTCTGCTGGCATTTCTAACCAGCATGGCACCGCACCTGTGGTGCCTCCCACAACAGTGGAGATGATTTTACACTAACTTCCACACAAAATGCTTTCTTCACACTAGAATTTTAAACAAAGGCTTTCTTGTTTATAAATAAGACAGTGGTCTTATTTAGATATTCCTCGGTCCCATTTCCTGTTAATTTGAACAACTCGGAATAACTAATAAAAATAGGGATTGTCAAAATAAGTTTAAAGTGCTTCATGGTTTTTTAAAAAAATATTTCTTGAAAAGAAAACAGAATATATAAAAATCTAATAAGGAAAAACCCAAGTTCTACAAATGCTTCCTCTAAAAGGCATAAAACTCAAAGAACACAAACTTAATGTAAGAACCCAGAAGTTAGCGTGCCCCTCTTCACAGAACTGTGACAGAGACAGACAAGCAGCTCATCTGTGCTGAGCTGCTTCGACTTCTTCAGAAATAGTCATTATTCACTATGGTAGTTTAAAGAATAAAAATAGTTTCTGGGCTGCTTTTTTATAAATGACAGACTTGAAACCAGTGGTTTGTGTAACTTTTTGGTCTCAGGATCCCAGAGTCTCCATAATGATTGTATTTATTGATATTAAAACTGAGAAAATTTAAAGACATAAAATATAACTTCTGTAATTTCTGTTAACAATATTTGTTAACATAAAGGTTTTATGAACATATTTTGAGAAGACTTAGCTTGCTCTGGGGGTGGCTAGAAAACTTAGCCTGCTCAGGGGAGGAGGTGTAGCCGCTGGGAGACCCTGAGGCCACTCCAGACTCTGCGTGCCCTGCGAGGCTTTGGCCAGGAACTCCCCCACCCCTGCCACTGAACTTCTCTGACTCCTGGGTGGGTCCACCTTGAACTGTGAATGGCTTTCTACCCAGGTATGATTTTGTGACATCACACAACAGTCGCTTGGAAAAGTCATCAAATCCTGCAAAGCTGTCAAGTTTCCTAACACTGATTTTTCACTTGAGAGCTTGACCTTAGCAGCAGCCACTGTCCTGGCCTTCTGGGTATCCTGGAGGCGACAGGACTGGGCTCATGGCCACACCCGGCATGCCTTCCCTGGAGGCACCCCTCACGCTTCAGGGGCAGCGAAGGAGCTCCGTGAGTGCTTCAGTTTTGTTAGAAAAGCAAAAAGACACACACTGACGGGTTGTGGTGGGGCAAAGGAAATATTCTACACCTGGACTTTGGTGCTGGCATTAAACTGGACACTTAAAGCAGGTGGATTTTATGGCAGGGCAAGTATACCTCAATAAAGTTATTTACGAAAAGACCTAAACTCAAACTAATCCCAGACGTCGTTTCACAGCATGTGCAGCAGGTGGCCCCTACCAAGTGGTGCACTCAGTCTCACTAAGGCACTGACTTCAGGGGCCCCTAGGTTGCAAGAACATACCTGGAGACCTCCTGCCTTAAAACACCAGAGGATGCAGGGATTAAAAAATGGGCAGAAAGCACTTACCCAAAGAAGATTCACAAATGGCCAAAAAGCACTTGAAAAGATGCTCCACATCACTAATCAGAGGGGAATGCAAATCAGAACCCAGGGGAGACACCCCCCCACACCCATGACAACACTCACTATTGCAAAACCAGAAAACGGGCGTCAACAAGGAGAGAGCTTAAACCCCAGGCGATGTGGTGGGATGTGAAACGGTACAGCCACGTGGACAACAGTAGGGCAGTTTATAAAACTTTAAAGACATAACTGCCACACGGCCAGGCCATCCCACTTCCGGGGGCATACTCAAAAGACTGGAGAGGAGGGTGTCAAAGAGACGTCTGCACACCCATGTGCCAGCAGCATTATCACAACAGGTCCAACAAGGAAGCAACCAAGGTGCCCACCGATGGGCGCTGGGTTAGCACAACGTGATCCACCCCCACCATGGACTGTTACTCCATCTTGAAGAGGGAGGCGATCCCAACACTGCTACAGCACAGTGAACCTTGAGGACACCGTGCTGAGTGAAATGGGCCCACCACAAAAGGACGAGACTGCACTTCTGTGAGGCACACGGGGTACTCAACTTCACGGGGACAGGTGGGCAGAGGCCGAGGGCCGGGAGCTCGTGTCTAATGCAGACAGTTGCAGGTTCCCATAATGAAAGGAGCTCTGGAGGCCCATGGTGGTGATGGCCACAATGAAGGCCAACGAAATGGACATTTAAAAACAGTTCAGATAGTGAATTTTATGTTGTGTTTTTTACCACAATTTAACAAGAGGAAGAAAGTCGGGGTGGGGGTGGGCACAGGAAGGAGCAGACACAGGAGACCTGGTCTGCAGAACAGGCTGGGTGCTGCTGCTGCTGCTGCTGCTAAGTTGCTTCAATTGTACCCGACTCTGTGCGACCCCACAGACGGCAGCCCACCAGGCTCCCCCATCCCTGGGATTCTCTATTGACAGCCAAGTAATCAGAGACCCAGGAGCAGGACAATTTACAGAAAACACTCTTTATGCCTGTGGACACAACTTCATGTTTTGATGACTCAACCTAAATAGTTGAGACAATATACCATAAACAAAGTACTGGTGCTTTAAAATGTTTCAACTTGTATTCCTACGTACATTGGTGTTGTCATTGGTTACAAATATCAATGTGTCCATCTGGGCAACTTAACAATCTGCAGATCACAACTTGTAATAGAAATATAGCTAACAAACACTGTCTAAGTATTTTCAAATTAAGATATAATTCACATACTATAAAATACCTCTATTTAAAGGGCACCATTCAGTGGGTTTTAGTACGTTCACAAAATTGTGCAACCATTGCTACTACATAATTCTAGGACATTCCACCTCCCAAAATGAAACCCTGTACTCAATGGCTGCCCCTCCTGCTCTGGCCTGGACAATAACCAGCCCATTTTCTGTCTCTATGGATCTGTCCACCCTGGACAGTTCCCATAAGCAGAATCGTACAATCTGGGCTGTTAGTGACCGGCAGGGTCCTTGGGTTCATCCATATTGCTTTTATTATTCCCTGTTTATCCCTTCATGAGCTGATGGGCACTGGAGCTGTTTCTGCTTTCTGCCTGTTGTGCTATGCTGCTATGAACATTTGTGTACAGGTCTCCATGTGACTCAGGACATACCCAGGAGGGGAGCGGCTGGCTCAGACGCAGCCCTCTCCATCACACACTCTATGAGCGCCAGGCTGCGCCCAGGGTATAAGGTTCTGTTTCTCCACATCTTCACCAGACACAGCAAACTTCATTTTATTTTACAGTGACCCTTGCTATTGGAGAGAATCGAAAAGCATTCATCTCAACTTATAATCTTTTAAACTGCATATAAGCAAAAACGTTTACACCCAAAATCTTTCTCTTATCTAAGGAAAGGCAAGAGGTATGTCTCAAAACATCCAAAGAAGTATCTATTATATTATTCTATAGAATGAATAGAATATTTGGGGAAGGGTAACTATAAATTAAAAAGTATATTTCTGAAACAAGTTACTGAATGTGCCCAATTAAACTGCAAAAAACGCTGCTTACCAGTAGCTTCTGACTTCCCTACCAAGAAAGGCCTGACACTTGGGGCGGGGGGTGTTACTCCCTGAAACCCCATCCGGGCACTCAGTGGGATCTGAGGCCCCTCCCCTCCTGTACTGTGACCCACCTCCCCCACCGAAGACGTCCTTGGAGAGGGCACCCCCTCCAGCACCCTCCAACGCTCCTCTGTGTACGGCCACCAGCTTCGCTTTGTAGTGTGTGTGCTTCTGGAGCTAAATTCTGGCAAGTCCTTCAGCAGTGAGACACCAAGCACCTGACCAGAGCTTCTATGCCCTCAAAGGTGCATGCGGCAGCCTCCTGCCCTGCTCCCACGGGGCCTCCGGCAGGTCCTGGCCATGGCCAGACTTCTAATCACAGTGTCTGTGCACAGTGCTAACTGGAAACGACTGCAGCACATGTGTGTGCATGCGCGTGTTGGGCTCCATGGGCTCCACTGATTTACTCCAGAAATTCCAGAGATAGACTGAAGTCTTTATGGCAAGGAGGTCTTTGGCTTAAGTTTAAGTTTTCTGAAATATTGACACTTCAAATACCACAGGCTTTGAGAAGCTGTAAGCATTTACTTTCTAGAAGGTGCTGCATACTCATCTGCATCCTTAGGGCGGCTCTGCTCCCATCTAGGGAATGGCGCACGTGGCCGCACCACGGGGCCGCCCCGCGGCAGCAGTGAGCAGCACAGAAACAGTGCAGCCAAGAGGACATGCCCGAGGACACGATGACCAGGGCCCCGAGTGCTCCCAGGCGCTTGCATCCTTGGTTACCTCGGTATGAGGGACGGGCTCGTTCGAGGCCACCGCAGGACGGGGCTCCACCGCCGCCCCCCGCCCCACCCCGCCCCCTGTGCAGGCAGCACGTGGTCCCTGGGAGCCCGTCACAGCCACATCCTGCCCTCAGAGCCTCCCCCTACCCCTGGCGTCATGGCAGGATTCTGGATCCAGAAGAAAGGAGTCTGGCCTCCGGAGCAGGGGGACTGTGCGGTACTAGAGAGACGAATATCATATATTTTGTACCTTTAACCTGGCCTCTGAATGGTATGGAATTTGATATTGGTGGAGGAGTGGACAATGGTGTCACAACATCTGGAAAAGAAGTACAGGAAGCTCTCGTGAACGTTAGGCTGCACAGGTGGGCTGGGTCAGTGCGCGAGGCATCTAGGGTCACAGCAAGCCTGGGCAGGAGAAGACCTTCCTCCGGTGCAAGAGGCCGCTCCCTCACAGACACGCCGGACGGCGCTGTGCTGGAGCAGCCCCGACACACATATCCTGGGCTTGAGAGCCCCTTGTCACACCTTCTCTGTCACAGCCACTCAACTCACTCCATCCGCTTTGCAGGAAGGAGGAGCCTTGCTGCCTTCAGAGGCCGACCCTTCTACAGGCTCCATTCCAGCCTCTGACACCTGGTAACAAGTGGGAACTCTCCTTACAGAGTTGGGAAATGTCACAGCTGGCAGCTGGGGCACATGGCCTTAGAAAAAGGACCACTCAGACGAGGAGTGATGCTGTCTACAGTGGAGACACAGGTCTATGCTGGGCGGATGGGCTGGAGCCCAGGGCGAAACAAGCGGGCTGGCTGCCCTCTGAGCAAGGCACGAGAGTGACCAGGAAAGGCCCACGGCTGAGCGCGAGGCTCTGCCACTGCCACCACCACAGACGGCCACCTCGGCCCCGAGAACAGCCCTGCCCAGGCTCAGGGCTGAACCACCACCTCTGTCCCAGGAATAGCCGAGGTCACACCAACGGGCCACACAGAGGCCCCTCACGCAGACAATTACCTTTCATGAAGAATCGGCAGGTGGGACGAGGTCTCACCTTCCTGTCACTGGGGTCCTTCACCTCACCCTCCTCCAGGTCATCATCCTGAAACAGAGACAGTGTCACTTGAAGAGAGGCTCATCTGAATGAGGTTGACGAGGCAGGAGGGACACCTACCAACGCGTACGGCACTCCCTAAACCAGAGAGGGTACGGCCACACGACTCATGCAGCCACGTTCATACACACTCCCAAACCTGAGGTTCCTTCTCATCGGGCATCAGGGATGATCAAAGCTCACCCACAGACTATACCGTCATAGAGAACACCAAGAAACAACGTTCTGTGATGTACGTGATGTGCGACACAGGCCAGGCTGTCATCACAGTTCTCTTAACTAGCAATTCTGGGCAGGAAATGGCCACACTGCAGGTTTTTAATATTTTTTACACTTAAACTTTATAGGACAAAATATTTTGTGTCCTTTATTTTTTTTGTTTTTTCTTTTTTTTTTTTTAATATTCAATTATTTATTTGGCTGCACCAGATCTTAGTTGCAGCATGTGGGATCTAGTTCCCTGACCAGGGACTGAACTTGGGGCCCCCTGCTTTGGGAGCACAGAGTCTTAGCCACTGGGCCACCAGGGAAGTCCCTATTTTGTGTCCTTTAAACTAGGCACTTTCTCTAATTTAAAATTCTAAGGCCGAGGAGGAGGGAATTTAGGCGACTCAGGTCACTGAACAGATCCACTTCAGCTTAGACCTGGGCCTTCTCCTCCTTGAAGGAGGGTTTCAAGACCACAGTCGGGGTGGGTCTCTCCTCCAGGGATTTCAGAGAGCAACTTGGACCACTGCTCTGCACCCTCCCTAGCCCCCTAGCTGTGCCTCTGAGCTGAAACCGCAGCCCAGGATGGCCCCTAGCCGGAGCAGGGATCCAGCTCCCTGTTGATGTAGTTAAGATGCTAAGCCCAGGATAGAGCCCCACCTGGTCTGCAGGCCCCGGCCTGTTTCAGAGCGCCCTCGTGTGGTCAACACAAGGGACCCACAAGCAGGGCAGAGGCCTGGGAGATCCTCCTCTCATCTCCTGCAGCACTGCCCCCGTCCAAATGACTGCCTGTCCCACTCAGCCTAAGGACTGCTTCTGGATGGGCACCCACACCCGTGACCCTCCGCACGCTCCCCACAGCTCTGTGACCGCAGTGAGTCCGGCCTGACCATGTTCTCACCTCTCCTCCTCGGTGGGTAACACACAGCCCGAGTCAGAGGCCCCACAGCCCCCAACCCCAGCCACAGCCCCAGCTGCCACGGCTACTGACGCGATGGCGCCATCCGCTTTTCATCTCCTGCTGCTCCAAGTGCAGTGTCGGATTTACAGTAAACACTTTTCATTGAATGAGGAAACACTGGAGACAAACCCCGGACTTAAGGTGACTTATTCCAAAGCTTAAATAGTTGTATAATTTCTGCCTTAAAAACACCAAGTTATTAAGAAGTATTTTGCAAAAAAAAAAAAAAATAACAGGGCTGAGAGCTATCTCTCTTAAGAAAGCCAGCAGAATGATTTCTTTTAGAGAAAGTAACAAGTTTTTTTAAAGGTCCTGAGAATTTATTCATCTAATAACTGAAAGTTTGTACTCTGTGATCAACATCACCCCCTGGTCCCCCCAGCCCCGTCTTCCAGCCCCGTCCTCCTCCTGCTTTCCTCAGGCACGGGGTCCTACACTACCACCTCATGTGCTATCTGTCACGGGTCATATAGATGCTCACATTGGAGCTGAGAGCGGATTCTGTTTGTTCTCATTAGAAAAACAAAACTCTTTTGAGAGGTCAGAACTCATTCAACTGTTCTGTTCTGTTTGAAAATCGACGCACAGGAATTGAAATGATGAGCACAGAACAACTGCTTTTAAAAAACCAAGATTCACAGCCAGCACACTCGATCAGGTTAGAGATCTGTTTCTGCAGAGATGTTACTCTCGATATTCACAAGAGCAATCGAGAGCCAGCCGCCCAGCTCAGCCACTTCTCAGACGCCAGACAGATGAAAGCATCAGTAAATCACCCAGCAGGAGAATATTCTCAATCGTCAACTAACCGTTCATTTAGCACAATGGCCTTTCAAGTGACAAACACAAGGAGTTCTGAGATCTTATAAAGGGTTTCAAGCAAATACAACTCAAGAAGGATGTCTCTAAAGCCAGCCCCCCAGTGCTCCCAGCACCAGGTCAGGGCTGTAACTGGCAGGAATTCCAGCGGGTGGCCCCTGATCCTGTGACGTAGAGTGGAGCCAGTAGAGCGCAGGTGTCCCCAGAAGCAAACTGGTGGGTCTATAAACAGCTAAAAGGGCACCAACAACTAACTCAGGGAGCTTGCGCCAGGCCCCCCTACAGTTTACAAATCCAGGGATAGCCCAGCAGCATGTCCTTGGGGTGAGCATACATGGGGCACAGGGCATGGGGTGGCCTGGGTTCTCCTGCTGCTACCAAGACCGTGGACTTGACGCCCAGGCCCCAGCCCTGCCCTCCTACCTACCTTTCCAGCACCCAGAGCTCCCACCTGGGCCTCAGGGGACACACGTGGTGGGCGCTCAGCACTGTGACAAGAAAAACCCCTCAAAGGCAACACGTCAAATGTGAGCAAAGGCAGCACCGGTGACATCTACCTTCCCCTTTGTGTGGGTTATTTTCCTTAAAACAAAACCACAAAGCCAGGGTATGACCTCAGCAACAAAAAGAACTCATTTCCAGCCCAGCATCTCCCCAGCCACAGCAGAGAAGGAAGCAGATGCAGGCATGTGCCCCAAAGCAGAGGCCCAGGGGCCACCAGGCCAACCAGGGGCTCCTTGAACCCACGATTCTGTATCGTGAGGTAGCAGTTCAGGTCTATAACCCTGCATGCGCACCCTTCGGGGCCAGAGATGATGTTCTGGTTTCCCAATGGTGATGGGGTGTGGAGCAGCGCCTGTGAGGGGACCCAGGACCTGTGCACGAAGCAATAAACACAAACCACAAACAGGTTCCAGCATGTTGGGCGCTGGCTGGAGGGCAGCCTTCCTACCCCAGAGCTTCTGGGCTGCTCGGCTAAGCGAGCACAGTGGTCCAGCCCGGACTAGCCAAGCAGAGGGAGGTGGGAGGCCTGATTGAATCCCTTGGGGCCAGGCCTCCGCGGCTTCTCCGCCTCCCACCAGAGGGCAGTGCTGCGAATGCCCCAGATTTCTAAGCCCCTAAATCCTTTGGTAGAAGATACTGTGTGTCCAGATATGAAAGGAGCAGGCAGATGCGAGCCTGAGAAAAGACAAAGTCTGTATGCAAAGAAAAGGCTTCAGAGCTGTATTCATCCCTGGCTGGGCCAGGAGCCATCACTTCTGCCTGAGCAGCAGTGTGGACAGTCCACTCGGGGTGCGGGCCCTGTCCCACCGTCTCCGAGCAGCCACCCTACCAGTGCAACAGTCACTGACCAAAGCCAGAAAGGAACAGAATACTCCGCCCCTTCCCAAGTGGATGGCACGCACCAGGTGCCAAAGTTTTGTTAACCAGATGACATGTGAGACATAAAAACAGAACCAAGTCAAAAAGCGGAGGAGATGATGGAAGGGCGAAAGATGGAAGGACTGGAGTCTGCAAAGGCAAGTCACAGACCCTGGAGGGAGGAGGCTCTGTGCAGGACCACACAAGGCACACATGGCCGCTCGTGCCATTCGGCTGTCTGAGCTGCCAGCACAGGTGAGACCGCTAAGTCAAGTTCACCCATGCTTCAGCTGTCACTTGGTGGGGACCCTCGGCCCCCTCCACAAATAAGCTAGATGCTATAAATAGCTGGCCCACAATCATGTTTGCAAAATCCCCTCCCACTGCAGCAGGGAAGTGGCACTTCCAGAAGGGCACTGGTATCTGAAGGTAGCTCACCAAAATACGTACAAGTCATTCAAGGCCTGAGTTATAAACCACGTGGTTCAAACAGAAGAATGTCAAAGGTTCGTTGTACAAACTGATGTCACTACCCAGGAAACCACCAAGAAAGTGGAAAAGCTGGGGAGAGGGAGCTTACTCCTGCCAAACGAACTGACCTGTCCCAGTGATCCAAAGCCTACAAAGGAAAAAAGCAGGTCAGTGTACCCCAACAGAGAAAAGCACTTCTCAGTTAAAAGAAGGGTAAATCACTTGTGTTCTTGGAGGTGAGGGTGCTAAAGAGCAACAAGAACACACACACTGACGACCCAGTCAGTTCAGACTGTGGAATCACAGCAAAGGCACCAAGCTTGACATGCCAGAAAGGGGCAGAGCCCACAGAAAGGGCGTAACATCTAAGTAGGTGATCAAAGAATGGGGAGGAGCCTGGAATGCAGGCAGCTGGGCACACGTGAACCAGAGGGGCTCCCATGAGGGTCCGAGTCTCCATTCATAGGGCCCAGCCCTGTCCAGGCCTGCCTGTCTGGAGGGGCGACAGGCTCTGCTCTGCCTGGTCACGCCCCTGCGTGTCACAACGAGCCCAGCACACTGCAGGGCCCGTGGGGGTGCCTGTGGACGGACACGCCACCCTGTGGCTGAATGAAGCTGGGCCTGGGCCCAGTGGGGCTCTGGGGCCCTCTTTAGGGCCAAATGAAACCACCATCTAGGGTCAAGTGGGCAAGAAAGTCAACCTGGATGTCTATTTCTCATGTTGTTTCTGAAGAAACCAGCTATCTCCAAACAACAGGTGTTTTCCTGGGCCAGCTCAGGTCAACGCCATGTCCTAGGCCACCACATCTAACTCAGTGCAGATGGGAGAGCCCCCAGGACCTGTGGGGAGATATCTGACCGCATGCGAGCATGGAAAGGCTGAGAAGTCGATGAACTTGCCCTACGGACCATTCACAGCTGAAGCAAGAAGAGCTTGCACCTCATCCTTTCTTAAAGGGGGAGGACTGCCCAGACCCGCTGGCCGCATGTCCCGTCACTAACAGCCCCATGTCCTACGGGCAGGACGCTGACTCAGCTTTTCTTTTTGTAAACTGAGAGACCAAACTAATGGGCAACCTCAATCGATGATTTCGTCTTCTGCCCCAAATGTCATCCAAACTGATTAACTGGAGTCTCGTGGCATCTCTTTTTCCTCTGGCAACTCTCTGGTTGAGAATTTTCCAAACTGCAAGGGAAGCTCAGCGGGCAGAATCTAAGAATGCTCACAGACAATGTCCCGACAGCACCTTTGTAAGTACACTAACGAGCAGTGGCTACTGGCTTAGGAGACCATCTGCTATGCTTAGTTGTGAGAAGACAAAAGATCTAAAATTCTAAGCTTGTAACTGCACACATGAGCTTGTAATGCCCCACAAAGTTCTGTTCTCGTGAAGTTCGAGAAGCAATAACCAGGCACAACCATGGCCCCAAGACGCGGCATACGTACTAGCTGCCAGAGAAGCCAGCATGTCAGGCAAATCCAGCTCACACACTGAACCAACAACCCCCTCCTTCGGCGATCCAGAGCATTTCTGGGAGCTATTCCTCACACCTCTCCCCTCAGTGCCTCTCCCATGAGCAGAATCTCCTTCCTGGGATATTAAAACTCCAGGTCCTGTCAATCTGCTCTGTCTGTCTCTCCCCTCCTTTGAGTAAAAGCATTTATCAGCAGGACTTCAGATTCTTCCCTCCCCAAAATTCAACCTCTTAAAAGATGGTGAAGGAAATTCTTGCATCAGGATTATCTATCATAAATCCCAACTGCCCACAACTAAGACAATTATTACCAGATACCTTCTCCTTAACCTGAAAGGCCAGATTAACAAAGTTAAAAGAATGTGATGGTCAAAAGTCAAAGTGCTCTGACACACAATCCCATTTTCTGCAGTCCCAAGGAGACACTTCCAAGGAAGCTTGGCCTAGAGAAGACCCTCAGCAGAAGACAAAGAGAAAAATGGCCAAAATAATAGACCAAACTGGAAGGAAGTTTCCTCAGTCTCGAGAATGTAACAGAAATTGAAATCCACAATGGTTCTAGTTGAACACTAACTCAAATAGTACTTAAAGACAGGAAAAAAAAAAAAAAGGCACAAAATGCTTAAAAAAAAAAAAAAATCCAAAGTTTTAACACAATCCAACCAACAGCACCAGACAGATGAGTGAGGGTCTGTGGAACTTCTGCCAGCTGCCGACTCCAGGCCAGGCTAGTCTCCGTGCCTTCAGTGACCCCTCACCACCAGGGCAACGGCCCCAGCGCCAGCCCCCCGACCCCTCCTCAGGGCGCCCACCGCGCCTACTCACATCAATCTCCCCGTCGTCGATCTCCCCGTCGTCATCCTCTTTCCTCTTCTCCTTGGCAGCCTCCGGGGGCTCCTTGTCCTCCACGGTGCGGACCCCTGCCTTCCCCTCCTCCCCAGGAGCCCCCTCTCCACGCTCATCATCATCCTCAGGCCCGGCCTTCTCAGCGTCGTCCTCCTGCGCGCCGGGGGCCGGCTCCTCGGGCACCTCCTCGTCGTAATCTAGCTCGTGCTCATCCAGGTCCCTGGTGACTGACGAGGCCTCGTCCCTCAGGTCGCTGGCACGGTCCCCCTCGGCTCGCGGGGGGCTGGCCGGGCCCCTGCTCAGCTCCTGAGCCTCAGAGTCCCGGTCGTCCTCGTCGGAGCGACTCTCCTCGTCCTCCTGGCTCAGTCCTGGGGCCACGCTCTCCTCATCCTCCAAGTCGGAAGCCCTCCCACCCGCCGCGTCCAGATCCTGCTCAGACCCGCTTTCCCTCAGGATGTCATCGTCCGAGAGCCCCTGCTGCTCTTCTTCTTCATCCTCCGGAGAGCGAGGGTCCCGGTCAGGGCTCTCGGCCACATCCATCAGTACCCACGGTTCTGCAAAAGAAAGAGAACACACTCAGAGCATCCAGCAGAAGGGCCAGTCAGTCTCGTGTGGGTCTCCTGGCCCCAGGAGGGCTCGGACCCGTGGCTGCCCGGCTCCTCTACATCCCAGACTGCGCTCCACAGCCCAGCGGCACCAGGCACCACAGCCCAGGCCTCCATGGGGCCAGGCTGGGCTCACTGAGCTGGGCATCAGGAGCTCCATACTGGGAGCCACCGGGTGCCAAGAGCCCCAGCATGCCCCCCTCCTCCCAGGGCAACCCAAGCTTATCTTGAGCAGGAAGATGGGCACCACAAGCAACAGCTTTTTGGGCTCTTAAAGTAATTTCTTTTGAAATTCAGGAGGATGTGCATTAGGAACAAGGTGGCAACACGGAAGGCAACACGCCTGACCACTGTCTGGAGCCCCCCACAGGGTCTGGAACACAAACCTGACTGCCTCGGACAGTCCCCAGGACGCTGGCTGTCTCTGCTCCTGCATATGCCTCTCCAGGGCTAGGCTTGTGACTGCCAAGTCACAATCACTGGGGGTGATCCTTAAACTGCAGGTCCTTCTGGAGCCACCAAGGGACGCCAGAAGGCCTCCATGCACCCCGATTCTCAAGAGGTACCTTTCCAGGATGGGCATGCTGCAGGAAACAACTCTGGCAGAAAATCATACGTGTTTCAGTAGTTTCAAATATAAAAACACTGACTGTCATCCTAGAAGATTTCTTTTCTATTTTTACTAACTAGATTTAATTATAAACTGACTATTTCCTGGTTTTCCCACCCTAATGTGCAAAGACAAAAAATTGTCCCATTTGTTCTAAACACAGGCTGCATAAGCTGGGGTGAGACAGTGTATGTGTGTGCGTGTGCGTGTGTGAAATCAACACCAAATAGCCAACCAACACCACACAGCCTACAAGCGAACACTGACCGTCCACCAGGCCAGGGGTCACCATCAAGCTGGTGTGAAAGAGCAGGAACAGCGAAAGGTTTAATGTTCACCTGAGTCTTCAAGACTTTTTATTAAAAACAATGTATGCCACAGTCATGTTACATGGTACCTTGATGAAACCTGAAAACACACATACCCGTATTTGTATAATTATATAAAATTATTTATGCATTTATATATAACCAAAGTTTTAAAATATATCTTTTAAATGTACACCTTCAAAAGGAGAACGTGTGTTTAAAGATGCGCATATCAAGAACTGGTATCTGAACCCATAGTTAAAAAATTTTTTTTGCTGATAACGGAAATTGTTAAAATTCAACAAACATAAGGACAAATCACTTAAAATTCATCACTTTATAAATAAATAGTCAGCAATGAAAGGAATTTACAAACCAATCCATTTAAAGTCACTTAAAAGTAGACAGCTTATAAAACGATTCCCTTTGTGGCCTTCTAATGACACTGTCCAGAGGCAGGCCTGCTGAAGGAATTATTAACATTAAAAAGTCAGTCCTAAAGTGCTGTATTTTGCTGCCTCCCTGCACAGGGCAGAGCTTGTCACCACATACATCCCTCTAGCAGACCAGAGCGACCGGCAAGGTGAGAAAGCTACCAAGACAGGACCCACACCCTCACCTCCTCCAGACACAGCATTGGGCATACGGCAACCAGTTGGGGGCCAGTGGCAAACCAGCAGCCTCCAGCCCCACCTTAGCTGATATCAATGAAATGTATGAGATTTTCCTTGGTGTACAACGTCCTATGCCTACCCTAGCATAGCTTTTACTACACTGTGCGTAAGAAACCTTTCCATAGAGAGGCAGGGACTTTCACTCCCCAGTTGCTCAGGCTGGCCCCCGGGACCCTGAAGGCAGGCAGTCACATACAACTGGTCACTAAGCCTCAGACAAATTCCGACTGTCACATAGTACAGTCTAACGGCAACCTCGGGAACCAAGTTGCCTCTGAAATTAATCAGCTAGTAACCAAAATTAAGTGTCCTCTTAAACTAGCTTAAAATCCACACAACTGCTACTTGAGCCTTGCAACATACTATCCTGTTCACTGTTCCTGGCACCAAGGCTGCTTGCCAGTAACATGATAACAGTCCCTTCCTGGGGCCCAGGTGCCAAAAGGTTCCATTGTCATGATTGGTCCAACCAAATTGCTTTGTGCATTTTGGCAAACTTGGATTTAAATCCTAGGGTAAGAAATGGAAGAAAAAGAGCCCCTAGCTTCAGATATACAAACTCAAGCAAGTGGACCATGTCTTTCTGGGACATGGGGATCAGTGTGGGGCTCTGAATCAGAACCCGAATCCTCACTCCACTGCCTGCCGGCCTTAGGGTCCTGAACAAATTACGTAAACTTGCCAGACGCCAGTTTCTTTATCTGAAATATGGGGAAACAGCATCCACTCTAAAGTCACTGCAGCAGTGAGATGAGACAAAGCTGATGGCTTCCAACACCTGTGTCCCACTCCCCACGAGACTGCCCAGGGGCCAGTCACCCAACACATACCAGAGAATGCACTCAGCACGATCATGTCTTCACAACAACTCTGCAGCAAAATCAACAGCCACCCTACCTGCGGCGAGACTACTGCTCTGCCAGGCACTGGATCTAGTCTCTTACATCGACCTTTCAGACAAACAATGTTACCCCTCACAGAGAAGGAAACCGAGTCACCTGGCCACTGAGTGCAGTCCAAGCTGGAGTCTCTACTCTGCTGCCCAGTCCTGGAGCCAGCCCGATGCAGAACATGAGCTCCTGCTACCTGCCCTGGGACTAACTGCCACACACCACCATTGTTCTACAGGAAAACGGGACCTGAGCGCCAAATGACTCCACAAATTCTGTTCTGGAATACAGCCCTCACACTGACCGGGGACTTCCACTGACCCAGGAGATTTGTCTGTTGTTCTCTTCTCCCTTCTCAAGTTTTGTGCTGATCCATCTGGCTTCCTGTCCAAGCCCTTCTAGAACCCAAAAGACGGCTTTTTACAGACATGGAAAAGTTACTATATGATCCATACAGACTATTAGGTAAAAAATAGTGATGATCGTACAGAAATCGAACTTGTGACACCACTTATTTTAAATGTGTCTCAAGTTTGAAACTTCCAGGCACTTAAAACCAACAGTAAACCTAACAAAAGAAATCCCCCAAAGGTGCACACTTGTATACCAATACCACAGGAAACGCTGCCTCAAACTAAAATCCCAAGGCTGCTGGATGGTGTGTGGAAAGAAGTCCTCACAGAGTCTGAATGCGCCCCCGTTTGTATTATGGAAATCACTTCACCCTCCTCCCCAAGCACAGAGCTATCTTCCCTCCTCTAAAGAGCTATTTTTAGCAAAAGGCCCTCTGTGCACCTGCTTCAATCCAGGTGGACAAGTGCTATCAGCCTTCCACTGGAGGCAGGGCGGGGAAGGGCACGGATGGCTTTGAGAATCTGAGGAAGGGGATGGCTCTTCTCCCTAGAAAAACCTGGACATAAGCAATTTATCTCCCATTTCTGAGAGTTCAAAACCTCCCTAGACTGAGAACCACTGCCCTGAGTATGTTGTGCAGTATTCTACCATGTGCCCACACTCACCACGCTATACTGCCATTATCGGTTTGCAAAGTCTGTTGGGAGACATCCCCCCCATGAGTGAGTGGAAGGACTCAGACTCTCCTCGGTCCTCTGAACTCAGCAAATGGCTACCACACAACTTACTGTCTGAACCTGGGGGCACTGCTGACAACTACCACAGGCACAAGTCACAGCCTTCCTAGGCACACCAGGACACACAGTCACCCGCAGGCGGCCCTGACACTCTCCTGGGGAAAGAGACTCACTTTTTCTCTCCCTGTGGAATCTCCTGGGATTTTACAATCTGAGGCTACATCCAGGCGAACAGCTTGCAGAGGAAAACATACCAAAGAACTGACTTATCAGAAGCACCCCGAGTGACACCTTGTGAATGCAGTTTGTGTTTCAGGCCCACTCTGGGAGAGTTAACTGGTTCTCTGGGCATCAGTGTCCTATTCCAAGATTAATTCAACTTGGCAATTATGTGAGTAAGTGCTATGTGTCAGGAGCCAGGAAAACATGTGGTCTACTGAGTGTACACAGTGAAACACAGGGTCCTCTGGGCACGTCTTCACAACTCCCAGGCTCACAACACTTACTTAGTGTGTTCTTCTCACACAATCACCCTATCGTCAGGCATTCTTGGCAAAGTTTATAACTCTTTAGGCCTTTGATTCACAAGACAGTGAAACTGCCTGGAAAAGAGAGTAACAGTGTCCATCACTGTGTCTCCACAGCACAGTACACTAGCAGATGGAAACTGACAGATGCATGTCGAATAAATCACAGAGTCCCCTTGCGTTGTAAATTACCTGTTGCATGCCAGAAAGAAACTTGAAATAAGTGTCTACTTTTTAGAAGACTGTTCTGGAACTGAGACAGAGTGGTGCTGCCTCCTTTTCCAGCGGTCATTCTGGAAGGCTGCACCCCGACTCCAAGGGCACTGCTAAAATACAGAACATTTGGGAACTTTTCTGAGAGAACTTTAGAACATGCAATACAATCCCCGGGCACTCTCAGTGGCAGCAAATCTTCCCTCTCTCAAGGTGGGTCAGCAGAAAGCCATTCAAAGCCTGGTCTGGTTAAGTGAGGTGAGTTCCCAAGCCGGGTCAAACATGTGGTGTGACTGTTGAACAAGACTGATTTTTCTCCTATGGCTTGCATATTTACTACCTAAACAGGACTTCTAAAGAGATTCTGGCAAAAAAGCACCAACGAAATACAAGTCTAACCTTCCAGGACAACAATTTTTAATAGAGCTGTCCCTATCTGAATGCCCAAGTTCTGATACATCTGGTTAAAATTCATGTTCATAACTTCATAGCTTTACAATATCCAAAAGGATGTCAAGACTGGTGATAGACATCATCCCCAAACAGACTAAGCCTGAACCAAACGACTTCTCAGGGAGGAAGCACTCACCTTGAGATGATCTGTGAAAAAGGAAAACACCTCCTTTGCTCTCTGGAATGGTCTCATAAAACTATCTTACCCACCAAAAACTGGAGAGAAATTCTAGCCTCCAGGACATTTGTGACTGGTTTCCAGAGCTGGGTGGGTTCCACACTTGTGCTCAGATTGTAACATCATCAGGCAACAATGCCCCTGCCTGGGAAGCAGGAATTGGCCTGGGTCCAGCTTCACCCTGAGAATCCCAACCTCTGCTCTGGGACAGGACCACTCCACAGGCGACACGAAGGAGAAAGGATGAAAGCCACTGCTATGCCCCTAAACGCACTTTTCTTCCATTCTCCCCAAACGGATCTAAAGACTGACCTGCTCTCACAGATGTAGAGCTGGACAGCTCATATAAGATGATCAACCACTCTATCCGGCAAACTCAGCTGTCATAAAGTATTCAGGAAAACTTAAGTTTTAGCAGGAGTAAGGCGGGAAGTTTTTAAGTCTTAGGTTCTCCCAGCAATGACCCGACATCCTATGGGCTTTCAACCAAAGGGGCACAGGGAAGTGTATTCCAAAGAGTGGCGTGCGTCTTGGGGCACAGCCAATAGATCCAACCTGTGCCGCCCGGGAAGTAGAGGGAGCAAGTTCCAGGAGGATCCAGAGAGCTCAAAGCTCCCAAAGAGCCTATTCTCAGTCCGGAGGGCGAACTTGCGTGCCTCCTTCCGCACCCCCATCTTTGTGGGCGGAAAGCAGTGCCACGCGAATGTCCCGGAAGAGAAATGACAGCTTCAGGAGATCAACCCCACGACGGAGTGCGGAGGCAGCCGCCAGGCGCTCGAGCTTAGAGGGATTCAGGACCCCCGGCCAGTTCGTCCGGACCGAACCTGGGATCGTGCCTAGCTCAGCGTCCTCTTCCCGGGGCCCGAGAGTCACGCTTCGGCCGGGGGCAGCCTGGAGTGCTCCCCGGAGGCAGAGGCGGCGAGGCTCCGGGCCTCGGCTCAGTGCCGCCGCCACGCTCCTTGCCCGGCCGCCTCGGCCTCTTTCTCCCGCCGGCCAGGTCTCCCAGCCACCACCACCACTTACCTCAGCTCGAGGGCAGAGAGGGGGCCACGGCTTCGCAGGGGTCGGGACGGCGCGGAGAAGGCGTCTCTCGGCCCTTCCGCTGCTCCCAGGCTCCGGCTCCAGGCACGACGCGGGCGGAACAAACGGGCTCCACTAGCCGCGGGGGCCGGCCATTGTGCGACGTCATCAGGCCGCGACGGTTATCTGCGGGCCGGCGGGCTTCCCTCGCTCGCCACGCCCCCCACCTGCTTCCTTCCGGCCTCCGCGCCCCCGCCCCCGCGCGGCCCCGCCCCCTCGGGGGCGCGCCCGCCCGAGTGACGGCGCAGGCGCGGCCGGGGCCCCGACCCTAGGGCGGGTCTCAGAGCGCGCGCACCGCCCATCGAGGTGCGAGGAAGGATGTCCGCGGCGCGTGGTTACGTGAAGTACTGGCGCAGGTTCCCGCCTAGCGGTCCGCTGTTCCCGCTGTACCGGACCAGGCATAGCTGGGTCCCGCGACGTCACGGCTCAGCGCTTACCTTCTCCAGTCCTGCTGAAGAGCCCCCAGCCTAAAGTTAATCCTTTTCGGGAAATGAGTTTAAATAACAAAACTTAGACCTTTTAAATTGCTTACTAGGGACTACATAGCTCCCTCTCTGTTAAAATATCAGTTCAACACAAAATTAATCATTTTCGAAAAACTGAGTTTAAATGTCAAAGTTTAAACGTTTTAGAAACTATTTCTGTGGTACTAAATAGCTCTTGCTTTATCAAATATAATCAGTCCAACACAAAATTTAATCATTTTTTGATACTGAGTTTAAATGTCAAAGCTTAAAAGTTTTAAACTAATCCTCATGCGGTTAAAAAGTATCAACAGGTCCAAGAGCTAATCACTTACGCTAAACCTATCAAGCCTAACTGATATTGCAGCCTGTCCCTAGAGTGGAAATTTAAACCCATCAGTCTGCAACCCAACAGTCTGATCAGCACTAGGGAGATGACCTGTATATGACCCCTCCCCTTCCTAAAGCAAGGCACCCTTGTTGGAGCAACCTACCCTCTTAGCTTCCTTTTCCCACCCTCTGTGCCCATAAAGACCCAGTTCTCCCCAGTCAGTCTCTCCCATCAGGAAGTTTCCATAAGCCTCTTATCCTTATCCCTCAGAGGGCAAACAGAATGAAAACCGCAAACACAGAAAACTAACCAAACTGATCAAATGGACCACAGCCTTGCCTAATGCAATGAAACTATGAGCCATGCTGTGTAGGGCCACCCAAGATGGACGGGTAGTGGTGGAGAGCTCTGACAAAACATGGTCCACTGGAGAAGGCAATGGCAAGCAACTTCAGAGTTCTTGCCTTGAGAACCCCATGAACAGTATGAAAAGGCAAAAAGATATGACACTGAAAGATGAACTCCCCAGGTCCGTAGGTGCCCGATATACTACTGGAAATCAGTGGAGAAATAACTCCAGAGAGAATGAAGAGACAGAGCCAAAGCAAAAACAACACATGTTTGTGGATGTGACTAGTGATGGAAGTAAAGTCTAATGCCATAAAGAACAACATTGCATAGGAACCTGGAATGTCAGGTCTATGAATCAAGGTAAACTGGAAGTGGTTCAATAGCAGATGGCAAGAGACATCAACCTTTAGGAATCAGTGAATTAAAATGGACAGAAATGGGTGAATTTAACTCAGATGACTGTTTTATTTACTAATGTGGGCAAGAATCCATTAGAAGAAATGGAGTAGCCCTAAATCGGTCAACAAAAGAGTCCAAAATGCAGTACTTGTGTGCAATCTCAAAAACAACAGAAAGAACTCTGTTTGTTTCCAAGGCAAACCATTCAGCATCACAATAATCCAAGTCTGTGCCCCAACCAGTAATGCTGAGAAGCTGAAGCTGAGCGGTTCTATGAAGACCTACAAGACCTTCTAGCACCCAAAAGAGATGTCCTTTTCATTCTGGAGACTGGAATGCAAAAGTAGGAAGTCAAGAGATACTTGGAATAACAGGAAAATTTGGCCTATGAGTACAAAATGAAGTTGGGCAAAGGCTAACAGAGTTTTGCCAAGAGAACGTACTTGTCATGGCAAACACCCTCTTCCAACAACACAAGAGGCAACTCTACACATGGACATCACCAGATTGTCAACACCAAAATCAGATTGATTATATCCTTTGCAGCCAAAGATGGAGAAGCTCTATACTGTCAGCAAAAACAAGACTGGGAGATGACTGTGGCTCAGATCATGAACTCCTTTTTGCCAAATTCAGACTTGAGTTGAAGAAAGTAGTGAAAACCACTAGACCATAAGACCTATATCAAATCCCTTACAATTATACAGTGGAAGTGACAAATAGATTCAAGAGATTAGATCTGATAGCGTGCCTGGAGAACTATGGACAGAGCTTCATGACATTGTACAGGAAGCAGTGATCAAGACGCATCCCCAGGAAAAAGAAATGCAAAAAGGCAAAATGGTTGTCTGCAGAGGCCTTACAAATAGCTGAGGAAAGAAGAGAAGTAAAAGGCAAAGGAGAAAAGGAAAGATACACCCATTTGAAGGCAGAGTTCCAAAGAATAGCAAGGAGACATAAGAAAGCCTTCCTCAGCGATCAATGCAAAGAAATAGAGGAAAACAATAGAATGAGAAAGACTAGATATCTCTTCAAGAAAATGGGAGATACCAAGGGAACATTTCTTGCAAAGATGGGCACAATAAAGGACAGAAATTGTGTGGACCTAACTGAAGAGATTAAGAAGAGGTGGGAAGAATACACAGAACTATACAAAAAAAATCTTCATGACCCAGATAATCACGATGGTGTGATCACTCACCTAGTGCCAGACATCCTGGAAGGCAAAGTCAAGTAGGCTTTAGGAAGCATCGATAGGAACAAAGCTAGTGGAGGTGATGGAATTCCAGCTGAGCTATTTCAAATCCTAAAAGATGATGCTGTTAAAGTGCTTCACTCAATATGCCAGCAAATTTGAAAAACTCAGCAGTGGCCACAGGACTGGAAAAGTTCAGTTTTCATTCCAGTCCCAAAGAAAGGCAATGCCAAAGAATGCTCAAAGTGAGTGAAGTTGCTCAGTCGTGTCCGACTCTTTGCGACCCCCTACCAGGCTCCTCCATCCATGGAATTTTCCAGGCAAGAGTACTGGAGTGGGTTGCCATTTCCTTCTCCAGGGGATATTCCCGACCCTGGGATTGAACCCAGGTCCCTTGCATTGCAGGGAGACGCTTTAGCCTCTGAGCCACCAAGTAAGTTCCTCTAAGAATGCTCAAACTACCATACAATTGCACTCATCTCACACACTAGCGAAGTAATGCTCAAAATTCTCCAAGCCAGGCTCCAACAGTACACAAACTGTGAACTTCCAGATGTTCAAGCTGGATTTAGAAAAGCTGGAGGAACCAGAGATCAAATTGCCAACATCCATTGGATCATAGAAAAAACAAGAAAGTTCCGGAAAAACATCTACTTCTGCTTTATTGACTATGCCAAAGCCTTTCACTGTGTGCATCACAACAAACTGGAAAATTCTTAAAGAGATGGGAATATCAGACCATCTTACCTGCCTCCTGAGAAATCTGTATACGGGTCAAGAAGCAACAGTTAAAACTGGACATGGAACAACAGACTGGTTCCAAATTGGGAAAGGAATACGTCAAGGCTGTATATTGTCACCCTGCTCATTTAACTTATATGCAGAGTACATCATGCGAAATGCCAGGCTGGATGAAGCGCAAGCTGGAATCAAGATTGCTGGGAGAAATATCAATAACCTCAGATATTCAGATGACACCACCTTTATGGTAGAAACAGAAGAAGAACTAAAGAGCCTCTTGATGAAAGTGAAAGAAGAGAGTGGAAAAGTTGGCTTAAAACTCAGCATTCAGTAAACTAAGATAATGGCATCTTGTCCCATCACTTCATGGCAAATAGATGGGGAGACAATGGAAACAGTGAGAGTCTGTATTTTGGAGGGCTCCAAAATTACTGCAGATGGTGACTGCAGCCATGAAATTAAAAGATGCTTGCTACTTGGAAGAAAAGCTGTGATCAACCTAGACAGCATATTAAAAAGAAGAGACATTACTTTGCCAACAAAGGTCTAATAGTCAAAGCTATGGTTTTTCCAGTAGTCATGTATGGATGTGAGAGTTGGACTGTGAAGAAAGCTGAGCACTGAAGAATTGATGCTTTTGAACTGTGGTGTTGGAGAAGACTCTTGAGAGTCCCTTGGACTGCAAGGAGATCCAACCAGTCCATCCCAAAGGAGATCAGTCCTGGGTGTTCATTGGTAGGTCTGATGTTGAAGCTGAAACTCCAATACTTTGGCCACCTGATGTGAAGAGCTGATTCACTGGAAAAGACCCTGATGCTGGGAAAGATTGAGGGCAGGAGGAGAAGTGGACGACAGAGGATGAGATGGTTGGATGGCATCACTGACTCAATGGCCATGGGTTTGGGTGGACTCTGGGAGTTGGTGATGGACAGGGAGGTCTGGCTGTGCTTTGGTTCATGGGGATGCAAAGAGTCAGACACGACTGAGAGACTGAACTGAACTGATGCTGAAGCTGAAACTCCAATACTTTGGCCACCTGATGCAAAAAACTGACTCATTGCAAAGACATGATGCTGGGAAAGATTGGAGGCAGGAGAAGGAGGGGATGATAGAGGATGAGATGGAAGGATGGCATCACTGACTCAATGGGCATGAGTTTGAGCAAGTTCTGGGAGTTGGTGATGAACAGAGAGGCCTGGCATGCTATAGTCCATGGGGTCAAAAAGAGTCAGACGCAGCTGAGCGACTGAACTGAACTGAACAGTGCCCATAAAAATCTCCATTTTGTACAGCTTCTAGAAGCCTTTCTGCTTGCTAAATGGGATGCTGCCTGATTCATAAATTGTTGAATAAAGCTAATTAGATCTTCAAATTTACTCAGTTGAATTTTTTAAACACTGATTTCTTTTTAAAAAGTTAATTCGAGAAACAAAAAAAAAATGTAATCAGCTCAACACAAAAGTTAATCATTCTTTAGATACTGCCTTTAAATATCAGAGCTTAAAATTTTACGCCATTTCCATGGGGATCAACAACTCTGCATCTTAGTAAATGCAATCAGCTTAATATGATGTCGCCTTTCCTTGATCAGAAGGACATTATGTGGCATTTGGAGCATTTTAACCAACTGCCTTCGCAGTCCCCTGGGCGGAGCCCCACCAAGGCTCCTGCAGAGCTTCAAACTCTCCCTGTTAGGATAGGAACTTGCACTTAGAGGGACCCTGGGCTTAGTCAAATGGTCTGCTGTCCTCGCCTTAAAATACTGTATCATTTTTGAAGAAAATCAAATCATTTTCACTTTGCAATGGGCCCTGCATGAATAAATAAGGGTAGGAAGAAACTGAGGTCATCGACAAAGAGCTACCATACTACCTATGATGTCACTCCCAAAGAAATGAAATACAAAAACTTATTCCCGAATCTTCCAGCAGTGTTATTCACAACAGCCCCAGAGTGGAAACAGCCTAGGTGTCAATGGACTGATGATGGGCCAAGAAAATAAGGTCCAGGGAATTCCCTGTGGTCCAGTGGTTAGAACTCAGGGCTCTCACTGCTAGGAGCCTGGGTTCAATCCCTGGTCAAGTAACTAAGATTCCACAAGCCAGGCAGCGGGGCCAAAAAAAACAAAAACAAAATGGCTATCCGAGTGGTAGAATACTACTCAGAAGTATAAAACGGTGAAGTCTGTATAAGAAGAGATACCACAGTCCAATGGTAAGAGGACACAAGAAAGCGGAAGGGGGCTCTTGCCAGAGCCCAGATCTCAGATTTCCAGGCTTCAGAACTGTGAGAAATAGGTGCCTTGTTTAAGCCCCCCAGCCTGTGGGGTCTGTTATGGCGTCCTGGGCTGACTAATACATTCCATTTACATGAACTATCCAGAAGAGGCAATCCACAGAGTCAGGAAGTAGGTGAGAGGTTACCAGGGACTGGGGGAGATGGGCTGGGGAGTGATTGCTTAATGGGAACAAAGGTTCTTTCAGGGATGACAAAAATATTCGGGAGTCAGGTAGTGGTGATGGTTGTATAACTTCATGAATGTATAAGAAATCACTGAGCTGTGCACTTTAAAAGGGTGGATTTTATGGTGTAAGAGTTATTCTTAAATAAAGCTATTATTTAAAAAAAAAAGAAAAGAAGGGAGATAGTAGAGGAGGTGGGGGAAAACCCCAACTGGGAACTGAGAGGTAGTGGGAGAGGCTTGAACCGGGGGACTCCTCCTCGCTGAACCTCGAAGTGTCCTCCCATTTCTCCCCCTGCGCCCCTGTTTCCTGCTTTGTCACAGCCCCTGACTCCCACCCTCTCCCAGGCACTCAGAACCACCTTCCTAAATCTCAGGTTGGTTCTGGTCTCATCACTCCAGCTTGAGGTCTCTCCAGCAACTCCCCCTGCCCCCAGCATGCTGCCCCTACACTGTACCCCCAGCCCCTGCCTGCCCCGCTGCCCGCGTGCTCACTCCTTCGCCCTGGACTCATCACATGTTTCTGTGCTCCCAGGTCTTTGCAGGAGCCACTCCTGCCGCCTGGAACAGCCTTCCACCTTTCACCGGGCTCACTCTTTTCTCCAGGTCACACCTTTGATAGACCTCCTCCTAGGCCCCTGGCTGGCTTGGCAGCTGTGCTGTGAGCTCCTGGATCGCCTGTAACCCCAAGTCAAACACCATGTTACAACATCCAGAGTGTGTGTGTATAGTAGGGGTGGGGGAGGGTGCATTTAGAAAGACTGAAAGTGGCCAAGATGGGATCAGAGCCCAGGTCTCTGAGTCCAAATCCTGAAACCTTGAGGCCCCAGGTGAAGGATGCAGGCAGCGCTCTCTAGGCCTCAGCATTCCAGGTCTTCGAAGTGGGGCAGTTCACACCTGCTGCTTCCCTCTCAGGATGAAGGAAGAGACAAGAGGTGCCAAGCATCTGTTCTTGTGTGGAGTGCTAAATCACCGCCTGCCTGGTGCCCCGCATCTCACGAAACCCCTGGGAGGCAGCACCCACATTCTCTCCATCGTACAGTCAAGGAAATAGAAGCTGTACCATCACAGAGATGGGATTCCAACCTGGGCAGCCTGATCACAAAACCCAAGTGGCCATATCACGGTGCCCTGGTTGGGGCTGTTGGGTAAGAGAAATGTAAACTCTGTGGATGAATTATCTACTCCCAAAGAAAGTGAGGCTTTGCTTTTCCTGGCAGTTGGTTCCAGCAGGTCGCTGCCCAGGTGAGTTTGCTTCTCGGCGTCACCAGGGCTGATCTGCGCTCCCTGGGTGGGGCCTGGGCCCACCTCCCTCTCCGCAGGCTCCACCTGCAGCCTGGCTCTCCTAGGGCCACCTGGTCTGGCTCTGCTCCCACCTGCCCTACCTAGTGGGGCAGTGCCCTCCGTTTGTCCCCGAGGTTTTCCCCAGGGTGGGAGCTTCCCTCGAGCCCCCGAGGGTGTGTCCCGCCTCCTCAGTTCAGCAAGCTGTGGCCACCACCAGGGCGGGCGCGGGGCTCATTCAGTCCTCTCCCTTGGCTCAGAGATCATCCCCTTGCTGCCCCTCCTCCCGCAACTGCCTGCTTCCAAGTGCCTCAACGCATGCGTGTGTGTCCTTATGAGTGTGTCCAGGGGCACAGGTGAGCTCCCCATGAGGGCCACTGTCTGAAAACTGCAGTTGGGAAAGTGGATCTGCTGGAGGGATCCACTGGAGGTGGGAACCAGGAGGTCTTGCCTCTTCAAGTGGCCAAACCCCCGCTGGCCTCTGTGGCTGCCTCATGCTGTCACCAGAGAGCACCCCCGCCAGATCCCAGCATCTGGGGTCCTAGCTGGGTGGGCTTCAGATTCTCAGACACTCACAGGCTGTCTGTCCCCTGTACTGGCGCATGGTCACATGATGAGGGGCATGGGTGGGTGCAGGCTTGTGTACATGTGCACACACACCCCATCTTCATCCAGACCCCACTCACATCACAGCCCCCACGCAGGTGGAGTGAGAGGCTGCGGAAGGGTGGGCTCACCATCAGGGGTGCTGACCTCAGTGGGGACCTTGTTCCTACAGGCTCCATTCCATCCTCTGAGGCACGGACTCCACCTGGCCTCCTTCCCTCCCTGGAGACATCCAGGTGCAACCCTGAAACCCACTGAGGAGTGGTCCCCTGTCCTTGCCGGTCTCAGGAGGTTTGCAGGCCCCAGGAGGGAGGGGAAAGGGCTCTGGGACCTTCCCTGCCTGAGGCTGTGGGCTTCTGTAGGCTCTGTGGCCCCAGGGCTACCCGCACGGCAGGGCCTGGGCGGAATGAATGAATGAAAGTTGAGCTAAGGGATAAAGGTCAGCTCAGTTCCCACTTGCAGGCCTATATCAAAGGCCCCGGAATTCCTCCCACGGTGACGATCCGGGCATGGCACTTTCTCACCCCAACACCCTCCTTCACCTTGTGTGTATTAGTCAGTCATGTCCGACTCTTTGTGACCCCATGGACTGGAGCCCGCCAGACTCCTCTGTCCATGAAGTTCTCCAGGCAAGAATACTGGAGTGGGTAGCCATTCCCTTCTCCAGAAGATCTTCCCGACCCTGGGATCAAACCTGGGTCTCCCACCTTGCAGGCCGATTCTTCACTGACTGAGCCACCAGGGAACCCGCAAGGCCACCAACAGAGCTGGCGTGAACCCGCAGGCTCCATTGTGGTCCCATCCTGAAGACCAGTAGGCTGGGATGGCCAGGCTCTGGCAAGGCCCCAGGAACCCACCAGCCCATCTTCGGGGACACGTGGTCCCGAGCAGCCCCTTAGTCTGGTTGGTCCCCGGTGGATGCAGAGAACCCAGCACGGAGCTGCCGTGTAGGGACCCAGCTCCTCTGCTGGTGCCACTGTGTTGAGAGCCCGAGGCCCCGGACAGCCTGCCCATCCTCTCTTCCGGACACTGAGTATGTGAGCACCAGGCCTGGACAGCCCTGGCCCCAGATTTCACCACACTCAGAAGAGCATATGACAAAGAAACTGTAGTGTCAGCCATGCGCTGGGGGTGGCTGGCCCCCCGGCACCAGAGGATCAAGGCTGTAGAGCCACTGCTGTGGTGGGGGCCAGGCTCTGTGTGAGCTCACTGCCTGAGTGTGACTTTTGCCTTTTAGCACCAACTGGCCTCATGTCTTTATGCAAACTTCTATCTCTGCTTCCAGCCTTTTTTTGCACAAACATGATGTCACCCCCCAGGAGCACTTCCCACCCCACCCCTTCCTCACTGGGTCTGGAGCCACCCACTCCTCTCTGTCAGATTTCAGCAGACCCCATCACCTAAGACCCAGGCATGCCTCTCAGATATTCACTGATAAACAGAAAACATGGCCACTGGCCAGCCAGAAGGGCCTCTGATGTAGGGCCACACATTTACTCTTTGGATCCTGGGCTGCAGGGACGTCTAGACGGTTCCAGCAGGTGTCAGCACAGCCAGGTGAAGGGCCTTGGGTATTGACAGAGGGTAGCTGAGGGGCCATGTTAATATGTTAATGCCAGTCAGATATGTGGTGTTTCTTTGGGGTCTCACCCAGACACCAATCCCTCCCCTGGGCCCTGGAGCACTGCAAGATGTGCTGTTTGTGACATCCTGAGCCTGGAACCCCTCAGCTGGATGTTCGCAGCACTTGCTAAGCCCCTGAGTCCAAGGACTCAAGGCTGACATTTTAAGAAGTGTCACCTTCCTCCCGTACCCTGCTCTAGCCTTGGGACCAAATACAGGCAGGCAGCTCTTCACCCGGGCATTTTGTCAATTTTTCTAACTACAGAATCACCCACCCTCATCCAGGCATTTCTGGAGTCACAGCACAGGCACAGTGGTGACCATCCACCCTGTGGTTGAGGACACCGACTTTGTAGAAGGAGAGATTTGGGCTCACACTTCAGCTCTGCCTTTGATCAGCTCTGTGGCTTTGAGCAGCCGACTTGCATCTGTAAGGCTCTGCTTTCTCTTTCGGAAAACAACAACAAAGGAGTTGTCAGCATGAAGGGATAGTTGTGAAGGTTACACAAGATGCCTAGGGCCATGCCGCATGCCAAGCTGCTGGTGGACGGCAGCTATTAGATGCGAATACATTCTTCAAACAGGAGGGAACGCTTGCCTATTTGCAGCCTGCCCTCTAACTCAATGGAAAAGTGAAAGTGTTAGTCACTCACTTGTGTCCAACTCTTTGCGACCCCATAGAGTGTAGCCCACCAGGTTCCTCTTGTCCATGGAATTCTCCAGGCAAGAATTCTGGCGTGGGTAGCCATTCCCTTCTCCAGGGGATCTTCCCAATCCAGGGATTGAACCCTGGTCTCCGGTATTGCAGGAGGATTCTTTACCATCTGAGCCACCCGGGAAGCCTCATTAACTCAATGGATCATGTGCCAATTAGTTTTTCTCTAAGGCATAAATTTTAACCCAGTTTTAATAACATCAGGTCCTTACCACTCTGCACATCTAAGTTGTCAGTGAGTTCTCTTACTGTGAACAAGAACTCCGTGACCACATTATACCTGGAGAAGCCACAGAGAGTTTCTGTGCTGCTGGGGAGGGGATTGCTGGCTGCAGGACTCCTGGGACACACAGAGGGTATGGACACAGGAAACTGCAGAATGTGGTCTGTCCATAGGCAAGCTAATGGGTGAGCACTCAGGGCAAGTGAGGTGCTCTCTGAGTAGGTGCTGGCTGGTGATGCCTCTGCCTCTCTGGTGTCTTTCCTCTCCAAAAGAGGAGCTGGACCTTCACACCAGCGGGCAGGAGGAGTGATATAGAGAGAGGTCCCCGAGTGAGGCTGAAGGCAGATTCTAGTCCAGCCGGGTGATTTCAGCACCAGCCAGGAGGACAGCAGTCGAGAGCTCTCGTGGAAGGGAATTCCCTGGGAGGGCCAGTTTGGAGGAGGACTTGTGGGGTGGGCTGGGGGTGGTCCCAAGAAGAGGCAGGGAAATCCTCTGTCCACCACGCACAGTGGAGCCCTCCGTGTGGCTTCCCAGCATTCCAGGAAGCCCCAGGGGGAGATGGAGTGCCCCCTCCGGGGCAGGGGGACATGCCATCTCTTCCGCCGCCCTTTCCCAAAATGCATTCATCCAGGACTCACATACAGGAGAGTTCACAGCTGTGGCATCTGTGATCCCCCAAACTAGAAACGACACAGAAGTCCACCAACAGTCCACCCTGTGTGGACGCTTTGCAGCCCAGTCCTACGGTGAAGAGTCATACAGCACAGGGGAATGGATGAGCCGGACAGTCACAGTCAGGGAGATGCCCACCTGCCAGAGTTGGTGGAATGAGCAGGACACAGTCCGCTGTACTGGTTGCAGAAAGCACCCGACGGTCACAGCAGAGGACAGTAATCAGGATGTAAGCCAGGGCAAGGGTGGGGCTGGCAGAGCGATGGTATTCACAAGCCCACTTTATTCATTCGACTGTCATTTTGTATTTTGAGCATGTTTATATGAGTATATTACGTTCCAAAGTCAAATGTTAAAAAAAAAAGAGATTAAGACACTGGGTGTCGTTGGACTTTGTGGGACACAATTCAAGGGCCTGGCTCCTGGATGCTGGACCTGGTGACCAGGAATGTGCGCCCTTCCCAGGCTCCTCCTGGGTTCCTGGGGTGAGGGCTGCGACTCACAGCCTGTGGATGGGCCTGGGGATGAAATCTGCACTTTAAACGCCTCAGAGGAGCCAGGCCCCTGGCCGTTTGGGGGCCACAGCAGGATTCCTGTTCTCTGAGCCAGCTGAGGGGCCCCTTTGGGGTCTCTTCCTGAAAGCTAGCCAAGAGAAGGTGTGCCAGCCATGGGGAACACAGCAGCAGCCCCAGCCCAGCAGGAAGCCTGGGGTCCCTGCTCCCTGGAGCCCCCAGGCCCAGGCCCAGTCCCACTCCTTCACCTGAAACATTCACGTCCCAACCGCAGTCCCAGTCTCCCCGCAGGCACACGCTGCAGGAGGCACTCAATTCTGTACACCCTCCTCTCCAGATGGAAGTGGGGGGCCCCCCTGGGAGTAAAGGACTGGTCCACCCCCACCTTCCCCAGGTCTCTGCCTCATCCTGCGGGGCTCCAGAGGCTCAGCAGGCTAACGGGGTCCTTCCCAGCCTGGCCAGCCTGTTCTCTGGGGGAAGCAGGGGTCCTGGGATTTCTTCTCAGGGGTCTCCCTGCTGGGGAAGCTGCATCAGCTGACTTCAGCCCTGCGAGGGGGGACCAGGGGGGACAAGGGGGGACGACAGGGGGCGGGAGAAGTTGGCAGGGCTGCGTGTGTGTCTGTGAGCACCGAGCACGTCTGCGCAGCACGGCAGCCTGCAGAACAGAAGCCTGTGCCGCTGGACCACAGTACCGTCTCCCCCTCCCTCTGTTCCCCTGGAGGAGGAGGAGGCGGGGGAAGGCCCCGAGGCTCCTTACCCAGTAAGTTCTCAGCGCTGCAAGTTTCTCCTGGGGGCTGCCTGGGCTGGCGGACAGTGGTCCCGGCTGCCCGCCTGGGGGAATGTTCTTTGGAGAAAGGCTTGTGTGCAAGGGAGGAAGAGAAGGAGGTGGGGGACCCTGGGATGCCGAGGTGGCAGAGATGGGTGAGCCCCTGTCTCTGGGGGCAGGGGGCCTTGCCCATGGGGAAGAGGGGCTTCTGGGAGAGCTCTGGGTTCTCCTCCACCCCCACTCTCCCAGACCCGGGGCTGCTGGCCTCTGCCAGCTGGAGGGAAATGCAGCCTTTGGGATCGTACCGGCCACTGGACTCCCAGGGCGAGATGGTCTCCTCCAGGTAAAGTGAAGGGAGGCTCATGTTCAGGAGGGCTCGGGGCTCGGGCGGTGGGGCTCCATGTGTGGGGTGTGGCTGCGGGCGCCCGGGGGCACGGACACACGGCGTTTTTTGTCTCTAAGCACCTGGGTGAATGAGCGTGGACAGTGTGTGTCTGTAGTTGTAACACAGATGCCCGGGTTGTGGGCAAGCTGTGATGTGCATTTTTGTACCCACGTGTGCATTTGGGTCCCTTGTGTTGCTGGTATGTGTGTGTGCGAAGTTGAATGTGAGTCTGTGTCCGCGCCAAAGTGGGTACACGTATGTGTGTTGGGCTCTGTGTCGGTGTGTGTTGTCGGATGCGCTGTGCAGGGGGATTTTGTTTCGTGTGTGTTGTGTGTGTCTTGCGTGTGTGCCTGGGTTTCTGTGTGCAAGGAGGGCTCCATTCTGGTCCTGGGTCGATCGCTTGGCCATCAGGGGCCCAGAGAGGACTCCGAGGGACCTGGCGGGGGCCCTTCTGGCCAGTGACACCCGCGGGATTAAAGGGTGGAGGAGTGGGTGGTGTGTGGTGTGTGTGTGTAGGTGTGCTGTAGGGCTGTGTGGGCCCCGGGACCTCACTTGTTGGCCCGAGTCCCAGCCATGACGTCATTGCTCCATCACCCTGTGATGGGTGGAGGAGGGGAGGCTGACTGATGTTTCCAGATCCGGGGGAGCAGAGTCCATGTGTGGCCCCCGACGCCCTGGGATGCCTGTCTCTTTCGTTCTGCACAGCCCCCTGGGATTGAGCTACTGTTAGGGTCTCCAGGTGTGGAGACTGAGGCCCAGGGGAATTAAAGCCTTAATGTTAACATTGGGAACAGACGTGGGACAGAGCCAGGCTCCAGGCCCAGAACTCTCTGTGTCTCCTGGTTTTGTGGGGATCTCACTGCATCCCTGAGAAGCAGTTTCACAGACGAGCTGGCCGGGGCTTAGAGATGCCGCGTGGCTTCCTAGTGAAAGGACTGTGGGCCGCCGAGCACCCAGGAGGCACCGAGTCGGGGTGCGACACGTGTCCTTCTGGGTTCAGTCTCCTCGCTGTCTCATGCCTTAAGCACAACCGTCTGTATTTATGGCCCAGGAGACTGAGGCTGGCAGAGCTGGCGACTCGATGACTACATTTACAGCAGAGACTAGAAGGAGCGCCCCTGTTGTGTCCTTCTCTTGGCCAAGCAGTCACGTCCCGCGTGCTGGGTCCCTGTGTGTCCCCGGGGCTGGGCTCTCGGGAGAGGCAGGTGTTTGTCCAGTGGCACGAGGCACTAGTCAACAGCGTGGACACCTCCCGGAATCCCCCTGCCCCCCAGCGCCTGAGCAGCCACCATGGAGCATGGAAGCAGGCCAGGCAGCCCCAGCACCGTGTCCCTGGCTCCCAGTGAGGCTGTCCCGGGCCCTGCGTACAAGGTGGTCTCCGTCTTCCTGGTGCTGCTCCTCGTGTGTGTGGTGGGCATCACAGGCAATGCCATGGTGGTTGTGGTGGTGCTGACCACCCGGGACATGCACAAGCCCACCAGCTGCTACATGGTCAGCCTGGCCCTGGCAGACCTCACCGTGCTGGTGGCTGCAGGGCTGACCATGTCTCCGAGAGCTTGGCTGGGCAGTGGGTGTATGGCCACGCGGCTGCCTGGGCATCACCTATTTGCAGTATCTGGGCATCAATGCCTCCTCCTGCTCCATCCTGGCACTCACGGTGGAGAGGTATGTGCACCCCCAGTCCCCCCAGCAGGTCAGGACTTCCGGGCTGTGATCTTTGGTAAACTGAGGCTGCTCTCCTTTAATGAAGAGGGGTGCTGTGCGAGACCCTGGAGGAGCCCGGTGGAGCAGGGGCAGGAGCCTGGAAGTGGGTTTCTCATCTCACCTCTGCTGCTGACTTGCTGCAGGATGCCAAGGCAACCTGGCACTCCTCGGGCACGGTGTTCCCCTTGGGGATGTGGGCACTGGACTGAACAGTCTCCTGGGCCCGTTCCAGCTCTGAAGTTAACACCTGAGAGGCAGTTCAGCGTCTCAGGATGTAAATGCTGAAGCCCGCTGACTGGGTTCAGTATCAGCTCTGCTTCTTCCCAGCTGTGTGGCCTTTGGCATATTGGCTCAGAGACTCAGTGTCTCGTCCAGGGCCACACAGACTGGGGACAGAACCGAGGCCTCTGACTTGCATACGCTGGCTCAGTTCTGCCTCTTGCCCGCTGTGCCATCTGGGGTCACAGTGTCCTTGGCCCCTTAGCCCAAGACCTTTGATGGTGGGCAGTAGGAAGCCCGCCAGAACTTGCACAGAGATCAAGGTCTTTGCAGGAGCACCTCTACCTCGTGGGCCTGGCTGAACCTTAAGAGGCTGTGTGTTCTGACTCGGGCCCACTCTCCCCTCTTGAGACTGGCGCCTTGCTCTGCCAGCCCCCGAGGCTGCCTCAACATGGCCACTCCGCTCCCCAGATCTCCACAGCCTCGCAGGTCCACAGTGAAAGGGCCGGTTAAACCATCAGATCACATTTGGTTCCTCATCGGGGAATCTGATTGGCCAAGGGTGTCAGGTGTCCCAATGCAGCCCAATAGCCCAGGAGGGCAGGTGGGTCACAGGACCGCCCTGTGGCCTGCAGGTACAGCGCCATCTGCAACCCGATGCGGGCACAGACTACGTGCACCATGGCACTGGCCCAGCGAGTCGCGGTGGGCGTCTGGGGGACCACGTCCATGTACTGCCTGCTCTGGTTCTTCCTGGTGGACCTGGATGCTGGCGGGTGCCGGGGCCTGCCCATCTACCTGCTGGACTTCACTGTCTTCTTCCTCACACTCCTACTGGCTGCCACAGTGCTCTATGGACTTATCGCAAGGATCTTATTCCAGAGCGCCCTGGAGCACCTGCCACAGCTTGGGGACCAGCGCAGGGACAGTGAGGCCCAGCCGGAGGCAAGAGCCCTGGGGAGACGGCCCTGTGAGCCAGGCAGGGGTGTGGGGGCCAGCTGCTGCGAGGCCAGAGGCTTCCCTTCATCCAGGAAGCAGGTACGAGGTCTCCCGAGGCTGGGGGTGGGTGGGGGCAGTTTGCACAGAAATAGGGCGTTTCAGCAAAGGGGTGAATGGATGGGGCAGGGGGTGCTGGCTCCACCCCTGTTCACACACTCACTCAGCAGGTGTCTCTGGGCACCGATTGTGTGCCCGGCGAGGTTCTAGGTGCTGGAAGCTGGGGAGAACAGCACAAGATAAACATCCTGCCTTTGGGGCTCATGGTAAGACAAGTAAACACTTGTTCTGCAGAATACTGCCCAGAAGAGAGGGAGTTTAGGAGAAAGTTCGAAAAGGCCTTGCTGAGGTGACAACTGAATTAAGATCTGAGATTGGCAGCAGAGCAGACCAAGCAGATACCCAGGAAGTGGTCCAGGTGGGGAGAAACAGAGGGGGGGCCTGGTGCACGAATGGTCAGGACGGATGGGGGGAGTGGGGTGGACACTCCGGGGGCCCTGGAAGCACTCAGCCCTGACTGGGGCAACTCTAGGGGTTCTGAGAAGAGGGACCACATCTCAGGGTTCAGGGGACCTGTACACATTTGCAGCCCAAGACAGGCGTGTACAGGCTCCCACGTGTAACCATGATGGGCGTGTGGAGAGGCTGAGGCGGGGGGAGGGTTGAGCAGAGAGGGTCCCTGTGGATGAGCAGCTGAGATGTGAGATGGGGAGAAACAGAGGGGAGACAGAGAGACTGGGGGAGAGGGAGGCAGAGGGACAGACACAGAGAGAGGGAGACAGCGGGAGAGAGTTAGAGGGAGGGACTGGGAAAGAGACAGGGACACAGAGACAGAGAGGGAGACACAGAGAGAGACAGATGAAAGCAAACAGTGAGAGGGAGAGGCAGAGAGAGAGGAGAGACGGAGACACACACACACACACAGAGACAGGGAGAGACAGAGAGAAACGGAGAACCAGAGGCGCTGAGCGGTCGAGGCCTGCTTGCACTCGGGCTTAGCATGGCCCCAGCACAAAGCTACGGACACACAGGCGTCACATTCCTGGGGCAAAAGAGTGATGACTTCATGGGGGTCCCTCACCCCCACCCCCCCATAGACCAGTTCCTGGAGGACACTGCAATTTTCCTGATACCACAAGCAGAGACGGAGGCTCAGAGGGGTGAAGGGGGCTGGCCGAGGTCACCCAGCTTAGGCTTGCTGGCCTCAGCACTCACACTCCCACACTCTGCCCCCCGTACTCTGGAGGCAGCAGCAGGCAGAGGCCGAGATAGAGCAGACGAGGGGACCCCCAAGACCTCCCGTCAGCTCTGGGGTCCCCAGGAAGTTCTCTGCATGGATCAGTGATGGCTGTCCCTCTGTGTGGCCAGGACATCTGCCCATTCCCCTCCCACTGACCCTCCTCCCTCCCAGAGATGCCGTGACCCTAGGCTGGCAGTGGGAATTTGGAGCCCAGCATGTCCCTTTCCTCAGCCCGCCTGGTGACTCACTCCTGCGCTGAAAGAACAGAATGGGGTGCAGAACGGGGACATGACTGTGGCTGGCGGGGCACCCAGGACAGTGGCGCGCACAGACGGGCTGCAGGAGAAGCTGCTCACGGCGCGCACACTGTGTGACCGCTCACTCTGAGCCTCTGCTTCCTCTTACTGTTTTTTTGTTTGCCTCGAGGCTTGTGGGATCTTAGCTCCCCAACCAGGGATTGAACCTGGCCCACGGCAGTGAAAGCCCCTGAGTTTTAACCACTGAACTGCTGGGGAATTCCCTTCCTCTTCCTCCAGGTGGAGGTGATACCAGCACCACTGGGAGGCCGGCTGCAGGGAATGTAACCCAAGTGCCAGCAGCCACGGTGTCCACTTGGGCTTCCCTGCAGCGCCCCCAGCAGATGCCTGAGGCATCGCTCCAGGCATCCAGTCTTTATTTGCTGGGGGTCTGAAAGGTCTGGGGGCGGGGTGCACCAGGGGGCACAGGGCGGTGAGCATTTACCACCCGAGGTGGGGCTATTCCATCAGTGTGTCAACCAGCACAGCTTTGAATACTGGCCCTGGGTTCCTGCATGGGAAACGTTTAGTGTAGAGCCCAGTGGGTACGCTGTAGTAATTTCAGTGATATCACAATTATGTTCTCATCACACGCGCAGCAAACACATCCTGAGGCAGGAGCCACGGCCTCAGCTTGGCTGCTGGCCCCGCTGGCCCCACGGTGTGAAGGGTGACAGCAGTCACCCACCCGGCCCTCCCGCCCGCGGGCCACCACAATGCTGGTGGTGGTCATGCTGCTCTTTGCTGTCCTGTGGGTGCCCTACCGAAAGCTGGTGCTGCTCAGCTCCTTTGTGGCCCAGCCCTTCCTGGACCCGTGGGCGCTCCTCTTCTGTCGCATCTGTGTGTGTGCCAACAGTGCCATCCACCCCATCATTTACAGCCTCATGTCCCAGAAGTTCCAGGCGGCCTTCCGGCAGCTGTGCCAATGCGGGGCAAAGGGACCACAAAGGCGCACGGCCGGCCTCAGCACCGCCAGCTACAGTGTGATCCGAGAGACCCCCCAGAAGGCGCAGACCAGCGGGAGCGAGGTCGCTGGCCCTCAGGCAGCTGGGGCCCCACTCCCACAGCAGGGGTCTGCGGGCTGCCCTCCCCTGCCCAGCCCCTCCCGCCTCCTTCAGTTTGCTCCCCTGCTGGATCCTGTCTGCTGATGGCCGGCAGGGCCAGGAGACGGGCAGACACCCCTTTGCCGATGGCTCCCTGAGCCTCCCGTCTCCTCCCCTGTGAGCTCTGTCTCTGGGCCACAATGCAAGAGTGGGGCTGTCTCGGGTCATGAACAGAGCAGAGTGCTGTTTTTTTCTGGCCACTGAGCCATAAACAGGAAGCCTTCCTGTGCCCTCTTGCTCTGAGGCATCCAAGCTCTGCCCTCGAGGAGCCCGCTTTGCGGACCACTGCTCTCTACATCCAGGGATGGAGGGGAGTTCATGGCTTGGGACAACTAGGCCCCAGGCTTCCTCCTCTCAGGCTCCATCACTTTTCTGGGTGGAACACTGCAGCCAAAGGCATAGACAATTCAGGTGGCAGGGGCCAGAAAGAGCCCTCCATCAGGGAGCTGGATGGGTTTCTGCACCAGCTGGTGGGACCGTCGCCCGGCCCAACTCTCAGAACCTCAGGCCTGTTTCTTCCCCGCCAATTCCCTGCAGTTGCTCCATGTGGTGAGTGGTTTCAAGGGACGCAGATCAACGATAGTCACCTCTGCTTTGACACCAAGAACCTGGAGCCCGGACTGAGGGCCACGTGTAGATGGCCAGGACCAAGGACCCTCACACCAGCCCTCAGGTCAAGGACCCTGGGGGTGGCCTCCCCTGTATCACGTGATTTGGCCTTGTACCTGCCCTGTACCACGTGATTTGGCCAGGACCTAGCCTGTTTGCCTGCCGGAAGGTGGCAGCTAAGCTGGACAAACTGATGCCCAGCCTTCTGTTAGTGCACATAGCTGTCCACCCTGCTGATCCACCAATAAGGAGAGAGAGCTGGTGTGAGTGGGTGGGGCCATGGTCACATGACAGCCCTGGTCTGGATTACTGCAGCCCCAAGTGAGCCACTGCTGGGCTGCTCCCCCTCCCCACCCACTGCCGTCCACCCCTGCTATCCCCCCACACCCCCTGGTGGTCCTTACTGATGGTTGAGGGCTCCAGGCCCTGGGCCAGCCCACCATCTGCAGCCCTTTTACCCCAGCAATGGCCCTGTCAAGGGGGACCTCCAATTGTGTTGGTTTTTAATGTATGAGGAAACTGAGGCCAGGGAGAATTTCAGGGGGTCACCTGTCCCCCATGGGTGAGTCACTGAGTTCCTGCCCACAAAGCTCAATAGGACAAAGGCACAGCATCTTGAACTCAGCCCATTCCCTCTGAGATTATTTGCCTTTTGGCCACTGTGATGCTCATTAAAGCAGATTTTCCATGGACATTTGTTTGGGAGGAGGTCAGTGTAAGAGGGGGCCTGAGTGTGACCTCCAGGATGGAAGGAAATGGGAGGGAGTACGTTGGGCAGGGAGAAAGGGCATCCTGAAAGCTGGGGCCATGGTGGGACTCTGTCCCCAGAGAGAGCCGAGGGACAGATGGGGGCTGATGAGAAGATGGGGCCTTGTTGAAGGAAGGGTGCCCTCTTGTTGACCTTGTGGCTGAGCTCCGAGACAGGGGCTGCCTGGGTGTGAGCATCTCCCACAGGTGCAGAGGGCCTGCTGGGTCAAGGTTTTGGTGCTGGTCCTGGCCTTTCTCCACACCCCATTTGTCACCCTGCACACCTGGGCTGGGACGCCCTGCCCTATCTAAGACAGGGCTCAGTGAGGGTACCTGTCACCAGAGTTCTGGCCTTACCACTGTACCAGTCTTGCTGTCTGAACTGCTCCCTTTCTGTCTTTTTTTCACTGACAGGGAGGTTAACTGTTTATTGTCCCCTACCCAGGACACACATAAAAGTCAGGAAATAAGTTAATTTAGGTACCTCACTTCCCTGCAGATGGGAAAAAGGAACTTGTGAAAGTCAGAGAGGACTTCACAAGGCTGCTGCCCCAACTCCCAGAGTGAGCTGTGCTCCTGGCTTAATTTGACATGCGGCTCTCTGGAGCTCTGTTGGGTGGTCCACAGGTCCCCAAACCTGGCATGCATCAGCCCCTCCCTCTGAAGCCCCTCACTGGCTCCAATTTTTATTTCCCGGTTTTCAGAATAGCAGTTCCACCCCCAGAGAGTGTCAAAAAATAACAGAGCTGGGCTGGGGCCAGAGGTCTGCACACATGGAGTAGAGGGATCAGCTTGTTGGTGGGAGCAGTGCCCTGTCTGGGGAACAAAAGCCGAAAGCTCTGACAACCCACTCCACGCTAACGGACGTGCCAGGTGGGGGCACCTGGGCAGACGATAGTCCTAGCCCTTAGCTGTGATAGCGCCTGTGACAAGCAGCATCCCAATTTAAGGGTCCAGGACCAGCACTGTGCTCTGGATGGATTTCGCACCAGAGGGGCTAAAAGCAGACACTTTGGTGTGTGGACAAGGCACCAGTGGCTGTCTCCCAGCTAGGCCAGGAGGCTGCGGGGACATGTGTGAAGCCGGGCCTGCTGTGGCTCAGAACTTGAGCTGTCCCGGACGACCGGAGGTGCTGTCGCCCATGGGAACAGGTGCAGCAGTTGGAGGTTAGAGCATGTGCTTCCCTGGAACAGGCCCAGAAAACGAGGCCTGGAAAAGGGACTGTGCCAGGGTCCCAGGCCAGGTGTGCCACACAGAGCCCTCGGCGATTGGGACACCAGGTCTGTGCTATTCGGAGCTGTCCCAAGACTCTGCTCTCTGCTGAGCCCATGTGACCCTTGGGGTAAATGCCCAGGGGCTGCCGAGGGCATAGTGCCTGGGGCTGGCTCAGCTCCCTCTCCAGACCTGTGTGGACACCCACTCCCTCCCTCCAGCCGGGGCCGCTGTGGGCTCAGGGCAGCGCTGTGCTTCCCAGCTGGGTTGGGCCCAGGGGCCATGGGCTCCCCTGGGAAATGCTGGAACAGCCAGGGTGTCTGGCTGGGGTCCCCTCTGAGCCTGTGCTCCCAGAAAATAGGGGCAGTTAAGAAGCTTCACAGGGGACTTTGCTAGCACCAGTGATTAGACTCTGAGCTTCTAGTGCTGGGGGCATGGATTTGATTCCTGGTTGGGGAAGATCCCATATGCCATGTGACATGGCCAAAAAAAAACCCAAAACAAGAAGCCGGACAAATCTCTTGTTTTTCGAAACATCTTGGGAGACGGTATGCTGCAAAGACTTCCCCAAATGATGTAGATGAAGTTGGTCTACCCTTCCTCAGCAACCCCATGAGACCCCTAGATACTTCCCGGGTTACTTATCACCAGGCCAGACTTTGCTCCTCCAGCTCCTGGTTCTTTGTCTCAAGTTCAATAAGCTGAAATGAGACTCTCTGTTCCCCTAAAACTAGCAACAGAGAAAAACATTCTCTATTCAGCTGACTGAGAGTGCTCTTATGGCCAAACAGCTGGAGACCAACCATTTGTCACCTGGAGACCACCCTGTCACCTGCAGACCATTCATTTGACAGGAGACCACCTGCCTGTCACCTGCAGAACACCACCCTGTCACCTGGAGACCACCCTGTCACCTGCAGGCCATTCATTTGACAGGAGACCACCCGCCTGTCACCTGGAGACCACCCGCCTGTCACCTGGAGACCACCTGCCTATCACCTGGAGACCACCCTGTCACCTGGAGAACATGACCCTGTCACCTGGAGACCTACCTGCCTGTCACCTGGAGAACACCACCCTGTCACCTGGAGACCACCCTGTCACCTGCAGACCATTCATTTGACAGGAGACCACCCACCTGTCACCTGCAGAACACCACCCTGTCACCTGGAGACAACCTGCCTGTCACCTGGAGACCACCTGCCTGTCACCTGGAGAACATGACCCTGTCACCTGGAGACCACCTGCCTGTCACCTGGAGAACACCACCCTGTCACCTGGAGACCACCCGCCTGTCACCTGCAGAACACCCACCTGTCACCTGGAGAGCACCCTGTTACCTGCAGACCATTCCTTTGACACAAGACCACCTGCCTGTCACCTGGAGACCTCTCATCTGACTGGAGACCAGTACCCTGTCACCTGCAGGTCTGTCCCCCCGCATCTACTCTGCATAGGAGCCACGGCAGAGCCACCTGCCAGGACCTCTGGCCCCTGGCCCCAGGAACCCTCCCCTTGCCCTGGTTGGGGTTAGGCCACCAGCGGAGGCTGGGCGGGTCCTGTGTCTCTCTGAGCCCCTAGCCCCGCCGCTCCGCACTCGCACCCCGCCAGCTGTCTTGGCAGGCCCCGCGCTCCCTGTGTCTGCCTGCGGGTCTCAGGTGCCTCTCGGCCTGCGCAGTGGCCGTCGGTGACCACAGGGCTGCTTGGAGCCAGCGGCTCTTAGGGGGCGACCCAGGAACTCCTGAAGTCGCCATTGTGCAGGTAAGACACATATTTGCACTTTCTTGAGCTTTGCGTGTGGACATGAAGGGCTCTTTGCAGTTTTTGAGGCCCCGCGGGTCATTCCAGTGGAGCGACCCCCATGTAGCTGAGGAGACACTGTTCTCGTCTTCTGAGAGGGCAGCTCACCCTTTGGGTGTCACGTCGTTGCAACCAGCCAGTCGGTGGCCCCCCAGCCCTCCCCCACGGCCCGCACCGAACTGGCAGGCCTGTGCAGACACAAGTGCCTTTCTGCTCCTTTAATTGCAGGTGGGGTGGGACAGGTATAATGGGACTCCCCTCCCCTGCTGGGTTCCAGAATGTTCTCAAGCCATGGGTGCAAAGTGTCAGCCCCTGCCTCCCACCGCTCACCCCCATCACAGATGCACAGCACTTTGTCCTCCTCCGACTCCAGGCAGCTTCAGACCTGCCGCCCAAGGCGTCTGGAGCTGCCACTGGTCCTTCTGTGTGTCTTTGGGTGGCTCCTGTCCCCCTGAGCCTGCATCTCCCTCCTCCTCCTCCCTGTGAGGTCAGGGCCTCTCAGGCTCTCCCGCCTCCACCTGACTGAGGAGCTGGGCCCCTGGCCTGGACCATAGGTGCCTGCCGGTTCTGCGCGAAAGGAGGAGAGATGGTGGCGGAGAATAGGGCCCAGGAGGAGTGGCCCCTCTGGGCCAGGCTGCTCTGCTCGGCCTGGGCTTCCAGGTGCTCTGTGCAGCTGGCCCAGCAAGGATGCTGATGCCAGGACCGTGGCCCAGACGGGATGCGGTGACTGAGGAGGAGTTGTCTGGAGGTGTGGCAATTGCCACCTGGTGCTGGGGGTGGCTGGAAGTGATGCCACCAAGGTGGTCCTCAGAGCGGGGGTGGGGTGCTGAGGCCTTGCTTAACCTTTAACCCCTCCTGTGGCTGAGCAGGGGTGGAGTGTGCCAGTTGGGATACTTGGAGCCTGGTTTGAGCGCTGCTCCTAGCAGAGGAGGGCCTGGGGTCAGCAGGCAAGGGGAGAGGTGTCTGTGGTCCACGTGAGCCTCCCAGACTCCCTGAGGTGGCTCCCCAGCTTAGAGCTTGGGGGAAGGGAGCCAGGGAGAAGCCAGGGAGGTGGGGGGTTAGGGGAGCTGTGCTCTGGTGAGAATAGCCTGGAGCCTGGGATACCAAGGCCCACCCCCTCATTTTCTACTTGGAATGATCCTCACGCTGTCCCTGAGGGTAAAGGGGGTGAACTGTGCTTTGTCTGCCCTGGAGATGCCAACTGTGGGGGCTCCACAGGCCACTGTGGAAGGGTGCCAATTGTGGGGTTATCATTAGGCTTTGGGGGTATGGGAGGCTGTTACCTGGGACCTGGCCATCTGAGAGCCCCAGTGGAGGGGCAATGGGGAGGGGGGCCTTAATAGTGGCTGAGGGGGCAGAGAACAGAGAGCTGGGCTGTGTGGAGGGGGGGCCAGGGTCGAGAACAGATTTCTGTCCTGCTACAGACAGAAGTGCCTGGAGGGGCCCTGCATCAACGTCACTAAACCTCCAATTTCTTCTTTGGCAAAACAGCTCACCCTCCTGATCCAGGTGGAGGGATGGTGAGGGATTAATGTAGCAGTCCTCAAAGTGTGATGTGTGGAACCCTAAAGGTCTGCCATTTCGAAACCACTCAGGCACTATTTGCCTTTGTTGTAAGGTGACCTTTGCTCTGGTGGCCTTGGCCTGGGATGTGCTCATGGTCACCCTGTCCCCACAGTTCACACTGAGGCTGTTTTTGATGAGGCCGTGACAGATGCTAATTTAGTAAATCTCAGCTCTAGAATTCTGCCTTTTTAATGGTTTTGGTGATGAAATGGGAGGAGTGGGTGTGGCTGTGAACAGAGGTGTTCCATGGGGTCGAGTGTTCTCCAGGCCGTGACCAGGGGACCAGCTCAGGGTCTGTGGTGGTGATAAAGTCCAGGCTCTCGCGTGAAAATTAGAATTTTGCACAGCTTGAGCTTTGCAAGGTTTGATGGCTTTCCTGATGGAACTGGAGGGGATGGGCGGAAAGCTGTATCCCCTGAGCTTAGATTTTCTAAATGGCCCAATGCAGGATGTTGAGATCATACCTGGGTAAAAGGAGCAACCCTTTCAAAGTGCATAAGAAGCCACTGGATTTTCCTGTAACCGGAGGAAGGGGTCAGGATGTGATAGAGTCCACCTGGAAGCTGGTCTTCAGGCCCTGCTACGTGATCTGACCAGGGTCTTTCCAGTCACATGTCTGTGTGGGTTAGATTTTCTTCGCCTACTTCGACCAAAATAATATACTGACCCAGGTGAGAATCCCACTGCCTGCTATTAAATAGCCAACAGTAAAGAGATTTGAGGGCTTCCCAGGTGACACAGTGGCAAAGAATTCCCTTACCAATGTAGGAGACGCAGGAAACATGATTTCGATCCCTGGGTCAGGAAGAGCCCCCAGAGTAGGAAATGGCAACCCACTCCAGTATTCTTTTTTTTCCCTAAACTTTTTATTTTCTATTGCTGCTGCTGCTGCTGCTAAGTCGCTTCAGTCGTGTCCGACTCTGAGACCCCATAGACGACAACCCACCAGGCTCCCCAGTCCCTGGGATTCTCCAGGCAAGAACGCTGGAGTGGGTTGCCATTTCTTTCTCCAATGCATGAAAGTGAAAAGTGAGAGTGAAGTCGCTCAGTCGTGCCGGGCTCTTGAGGTATAGCCAATTAACAACATTGTGATAGCTTCAGGTGAACAGTGAAGGGACTCAGCCATACATATACATGTATCCATTCTCCCCCAAACTCGCCTCCCATCCTGGCTGCCACATAACATTGAGCAGAGTTCCATGTGCTATTCAGTAGGACCTTGTTGGTTATCCAGTTTAAGTATACAGCAGTGTGTACCTGTCCATCCCAAACTCCCTAACTATCCCTTCCCCCCATCCTTCTCCCCAGCAACCATAAGCTTGTTTTTTGAGTCTCTTCATGTTTTGTAGGCCCATTTATATAATTTCTTTTCAGATTCCACACATAAGGAATGTCGTATCATATTTCTCCTTCTCTGACTTCCTTCACTCAGTATGACAGTCTCCTGGTCCATCCATGTTGCTGCAGATGGCATCCTTTCATTCTTTTTAATGGGTCAGTAATATTCCAGTGTATATATGTACCATATCTTCTTTATCTGTCCCTCTGTTGATGGACATTTAGGTTGCTCCCATACATTGGCTATCATAAACAGTTCTGCTCATGTTGGAGGGTCTCCTGTGGGAGCGTGGGTTGGCAGGGGCTTACCGCACGGCAGTGGCAGCAGCAGTCTTGAAAGTCCCCCTTGGCGTAATTCCTCTTGGAGGTCACAATTAACCTTGCCGTAGAGCCTGTAGACCCCAGGGCTGGGTGGTCTCAGGCCAAGCAACTAACAAGGAGGGAGAGCAACCCCACTCTAGTATTACCTGGAAAATTCCATGGACAGAGGAGCCTGCTGGGCTACAGTCCTTGGGGTCACAAAGAGTTGGACTTGACTGAGCTTGTGTACAGAGGTACTGATGTGACAGGAGATTTGAAAACACAATGTCCTTCTCTCTGAATCTTCTCCTTATTTAGGGAAATACTGTCATAAAAACATTATTTCTTTTGATATGTAATGGTTCAGTTAAGTTCTGTCGCTCAGTCATGTCTGCCTCTTTGTGACCCATGGACTGCAGCACACCAGGCTTCCCTGTCCATCACCAACCCCCAGAGCTTGCTCAAACTCATGTCCATTGAGTCAGTGATGCCATCCAACCATCTCACCCTCTGTCATCCCCTTCTCCTCCTGCCTTCAGTCTTTCCCAGCATCAGGGTCTTTTCCAATGAGTCAGTTCTTCATATCAGGTGGCTAAAGTATTGGAGCTTCAGCATCAGTCCTTCCAATGAATATTCAGGACTGATTTCCTTTAGGCTTGACAGGTTTGACCTCCTTGCAGTCCAAGGGATTCTCAAGAGTCTTCCTCAACACCACAGTTCAAAAGCATCAACTCTTCGGTGCTCAGCTTTCTTTGTGGTCTAACTCTCCCATCCATATATAACTACTAGAAAAACCATAACTTTGACTAGACGGACCTTTATTGGCAAAATAACATTTCTGCTTTTTAATAATGCTGTCTAGGTTTGTCATAGCTTTTCTTCCAAGGAGCAAGCATCTTTTAATTTCATGGCTGCAGTCACCGTTCACAGTGATTTTGGAGCCCCCCTGCTCAAATAAAGTCTCTCACTGTTTCCATCGTCTCCCCATCTATTTGGCACGGAGTGATGGGACCAGATGAAATGATCTTTGTTTTTTGAATGTTAAGTTTTGAGCCTACTTTTTCACACTCCTCTTTCACCTTCATCAAGAAGCTCTTTAGTTCTTCCCTTTCTACCATAAGGGTCATGTCATCTGAATATCTGAGGTTTTTGATGTTTCTCTTGGCAGTCTTGATTCCAGCTTGTACTTCCTCCAGCCTGGCATTTCTCATGATGTACTCTGCATATAAGTTAAATGAGCAGGGTGACCATATACAGCCTTGATGTACTTCTTTCCCAATTTGGAGCCAGACCATTGTTCCATGTCTAGTTCTAACTGTTGCTTATTGACCTGCATACAGGTTTCTCAGGAGGCAGGTAAGGTGATCTGGTATTCCCATCTCGAAGAATTCTCCACAGTTTGTTGTGATGCACACAGTCAAAGGCCTTGGTGTAGTCAATAAAGCAGAAGTAGATGTTTTAATTACTGTTATTTTTAAATAACATGAATATTTAAAAATTCTGAGGTGTGTCTAATCTGGTAAATACCTATAGATACAGCATACTGGATCAAAGCTCCTTGGGGTCCTCAGTAATTTAAGAATGTAAATGGGGTCCTGAAATAAAGTTTTCAACTAGCTTAGGCAGTAGACGTGGATTAATGTTGATCTTGTGGTTTAGTTGCTACATCACGTCCAACTCTTTTGCACTCCCACGGACTGGAGCCCACCAGGCTCCTCTGTCCATGGGATTTCCAAGGCAAGAATACTGGAGTGGGTTGCCATTTCCTTCTCCAGGGGATCTTCCTGACCCAGGTCTCCTGTACTGCAGGCGGATTCTTTACCACTGAGCCACCAGGGTAGTACCTGGCAGATCTGTTCTTGATAAATGGTTGTTTTCCTTCAGTTTACTTTTGGGTAAACTGAAGTTCCAAGAGGAAGGATTCACCTGTGACACAGGCAGGGCCAGGTGCCTGCCCAGCTCCCAGCTGTGATGTTCCATCTGCCCACATGGCTCCCGTGCCTCCTCCCTTCTGCCCACTTCCCACTGGTGACTCCTGAGCAGGGGGCAGCTTGGAGCCCTCAGAACCCACCCCTCAGGAGGCCAGCATCAGTGAGCACCACGGAGGAGAGGGTCCCCTCTGGACCTGCTGAGACAGGAGGAGCCCAGCCTGCTTTTAAAGGACCTGCTCCCATGTCCCTGATCATAAAACCACTGCAGGTGTTTAGTTGCAAGCAGTGGGTGCTCACTGTGGAAAACTATAAAGGTAGAAAAAAGTGAAAAGAGCTCCTTTTCATACACAAAGTATGTTCAACTCCATCACCCGAGTGAGTTTTCACAGAGGCTGTAGCCAGTTTTGTCCTGGGAGAGGGAGGACCCATGGAGGCTGTCCTGGGCCATACACATTGGCAGACCTGGGCTCTTTTCTCACCTGCACTAGCTGTCAGGAAACCCAGGCAGAGCTCATTGAATCACTCTGTCCACTGTAGATCTGTGTGACCCTACCTTGAGAAGGCCGTGGGCACCATTTTCCCAACAGCATTTGCTCACCATGTCTCTATGTCATGTTTTGCTAATTCTTGTGATATTTCAAGATTTTTCATTATTATTATATTTATTATGGTGATCTGTGATCAGTGAACCTTGGTATTACTCTTGCAAAAAGATTGCAACTGGCTGAAGGCTTAGAGGATGGTCAGCATGTTTTAGCTATAAAATATTTAATTAAGGTTTAGCATACTGTTTTTATACGTGATACTACTGCACACTTAACAGGCTATAGAACATGCACTGGGAAAGCAAAGAATTTGTACAATAAAGGACCCGCCTTGTTGTAATGCTTGTTTTACAGCCTGTGACGTTCTGGATTCAAACCTGCAGTATATCCGAGGTGTACCTGTGTAATTAGAACAAAATCTCCTCTGACCGAGAAAACTTCTCCACAGGGTAGAGCAGGGAGGATGAGCTCAGGATTGAGTAAGCCTGAAACCAGATCATGACGCTTGTCTCACCACTAGGCCATCGCAGACAGAAGGGGCACGCACCATTTTATGTAGTTGGGGAGAGTCAGCCCATTAGACACACATTCCTGGGACAGACCAGCATCAGTCCTTACTTAGGAGGCCCTGACAGCACCATTGGTCACACACAGTTCATGCCAGCTCCCCCTGTAATTGGGGTTTGTGTTAGCGGATCGCCTTTATCTAAAGGGACAATAGATGTTCTGGCCTCTCACAGGCGCGGGGTTTCAACCTAGAGCCAGGAACCTGTACCCCACAGAATCTAGGGGTAGAAGGGGAGCCTCTTCCCTAAGGATCACTCTCCAGGAGGTGGCTCCCAGGCCCTGGAGAAAGATGGTCCTGGGTTGTAAACCTGCAACAGGCTTATGGAGCTGTTTATAGAGATGACATCCATTTCAGAGGAGGCAGAGAAAGAATTTACAGGTGTTCTAAATGCTCTAAGGCAAGAGAGGGGATAGTCCCATTCCCTTTTTGCAGCAGGAAGATTAATTTGTTTCCCCTGGTTTAATCTGTTTGCCCTCACACAGCCCCCGAGGCGACCTGAGAGGGGTTAGGAAGTGACGCAGCGACTTGTGTCACAGCATGATTGGGAGCAGAGGTGTCGCAGAGAAACAGGGGGATGAGGTATGTGTGCGAGCAGGAGCACTAAGCCTGCAGGGGCCTGGCTGGTGTCAGCTGTCTGTCTGAGAGCGCCGGCCCCCCTGGACTAGGGGCTGAGAGCCAAGGGTGCTGGTGGAGCTCGGGGGCCACTGGCTTGCGCAGGGGTTGCAGCAACGTGGGTGGATCTAGATGTTACCATCCTAAGTGAAGTCAGTCAGCCAGAGAAAGACAAATACTGTGTCACTTACATGTAGACTCTAATAAATAATACAAATGAATCCAGGAACAAACTCATAGACGTAGAAAACATACTTATGATTACCAAAGGGGCAGGGGGAGGGATAAATTAGGGTGACAGGGTTAACAGTTACACATGCCTGTATACAGGATAGATAAACAGTAACGCTTTACTGTACAGCAGGGGCCCCCAACCTCCCGGATCTAATGCCTGATGATCTGAAGTGGAGCTGGTGTCGTAATATTAGAAATAAAGTGCACGATAGATGTAATGAGCGTGAATCATCCCGAAACCATCCCCCACCCCCGTCCATGGAAAAACTGTCTTCGGTCCCCGGCACCAAAATGGCTGGGGCCGCTGCTGTATAGCACAGAGAGCTACGTTCAGTGTCTTATCAGTTCAGTTCAGTTCAGTTCAGTTGCTCAGTCATGTCCGACTCTGCAACCCCATGAACCGTAGCACGCCAGGCTTCCCTGTCCATCACCAACTCCTGGAGCTTGCTCAAACTCACGTCCTTCCAGTCGGTGATGCCATCCAATCATCTCATCCTCTGTCGCCCCCTTCTCCTTTGGCCTTCAATCTTTCCCAGCATCAGGGTCTTTCCAGTGAGTTGGCTCTTTGCATCAGGTGACCAAAGTATTGGAGCTTCAGCTTAAGCATCAGTCCTTCCAAAGTGTATTTAGGGTTGATTTCCTTTAGGATTGACTAGTTTGATCTCCTTGCTGTCCAAGGAACTCTCAAGAGTCTTCTCCAGCATCATAGTCTGAAGCATGAATTCTTCAGCACTCACCCTTCTTTATAGCCCAACTCTCACATCTGTACATGGCTACTGGAAAAACCATAGCTTTGACTAGATGGAACTTTGTTTGCAAAGTGATGTGTCTGCTTTTTAATGTGCTATCTAGGTTTGTTGTAGCTTTTTTCCAAGGAGCAAGCATCTTTTAATTTCACAGCTGCAGTGATTTTGGAGCCCAAGAAAATAAAGTCTGCCACTGTTTCCATTTTTTCCCCATCTATTTGCCATGAAGTGATGGGACTGGATGCCATGATCTTTGTTTTTTGAATGTTGAGTTTTAAGCCAGCATTTTCACTCTCCTCTTTCACCTTCATCAAGAGGCTCTTTAGTTCCTTTTCACTTTCTGCCATTAGGGTGGTGTCATATGCATATCTGAGGTTATTGATATTTCTCCTGGAAATCTTGATTCCACCTTGTGTTACATCCAGCCTGGCATTTCACATGATGTACTCTGCATGTAAGTTAAATAAGCAGGGTGACAGTATACAGCCTTGACATACTCCTTTCCCAATTTTGAACCAGTCCATTGTTTCATGTCCGGTTCTAATGGTTGCTTCTTGACCTGCATACAGGTTTCTCAGGAGTCAGGGAAGATGGTCTGGTATTCCCATTTCTTGAAGAATTTTCCGGTTTGTTGTGATGCACACAGTCAAAGGCTTTAGTGTAGTCAATGAAGCAGAAGTAGATGTTTTTCTGGAATGTGCTTGCTTTCTCTGTGATCCAGCGGATGTCACAATTGAGCCCTTCTTTGGGATTGGAATGAAAACTGACCTTTTCCAGTCCTGTGGCCATTGTTGAGTTTTCCAAATTTGCTGGCATATTGAATGCAGCACTTTAACAGCATCATCTTTTAAGATTTTAAATACTTCAGCTGGAATTCCATCACCTCCACTAGCTTTGTTCCTATCGATGTTTCCTAAGGCCTACTTGACTTCTCACTCTAGGATATCTGGCTCTGGGTGAGTGATCACAACATCGTGGTTATCTGGGCCATTAAGACTTTTTTGATACAGTTCTGTGTATTCTTGCTACCTCTTCTTAATCTCTTCTTCTTCTGTTAGGACCATACTGTTTCTGTCCTTTATTGCGCCCATCTTTGCATGAAATGTTGCCTTGGAGCTGCAATTTTCTTGAAGAAATCTCTAGTCTCTCCCATTCTACTGTTTTCCTCTATTTCTTTGCATTGTTCATTTAAGAAGGCTTTCTTATTTCTCCTTGCTATTCTTTGGTACTCTGCACTCAGATGATATATCTTTCCTTTTCTTCTTTGCCTTTAGCTTCTCTTCTTTTCTCAGCTATTTGTAAGGCCTCCTCAGACAACCATTTTACCTTGTTGCATTTCTTTTTCTTGGGAGTGATCTTGATCACTGCCTCCTGTACAATGTCACAAACCTCTGTCCACAATTCTTCAGGTACTCTGTCTCTCAGATCTAATCCCTTGAGTCTGTTTGTCTATAGATTGTCTATAGATTATTATCTATACTTCCACTGTATAATCGTAAGGGATTTGATTTAGGTCATACCCGAATGGTCTAGTGGTTTTCCCTACTTTCTTCAATTTAAGTCTGAACTTTGTAATATGGAGTTCATGATCTGAGCCACAGTCAGCTCCCGGTCTTGTTTTTGCTGACTGTATAGAGCTTCTCCATCTTCAGCTGCAAAGAATATGATCAATCTGATTTCTGTGTTGACAATCTGGTGATATCCATGTGTAGGGTCTTCTCTTGTAGTGTTGGAAGAGGGTGTTTGCTATGACCAGTGTTCTCTTGGCAAACTCTGTTAGCCTTTGCCCAACTTCATTTTGTACTCCAAGGCCAAACTTGCCTGCTACTCCAGGTATCTCCTGATTTCCTACTTTTGCATTCCAGTCCCCTGTGATGAAAAGGACATCTTTTTTCTAGAAGGTCTTATAGGTCTTCACAGAACCATTCAACTTCAGCTTCTTGAGCATTACTGGTTGGGGCATAGACTTGAATTACTGTGATATTGAATGGTTTGCCTTGGAAACAAACAGAGATCATTCTGTCATTTTTGAGACTGCACCCAAGTACTGCATTTCGGACTCTTTTGTTGACTCCTCCGTGTCTTCTAAGGGATTCTTGCCCACAGTAATAGATATAATGGTCATCTGAATTAAATTCGCCTATTCCTGTCCATTTTAGTTCACTGATTCCTAAAATACCAATGTTCACTCTTGCCATCTCCTTTTTGACCACTTCCAATTTACCTTGATTCATGGACCTGACATTCCAGGTTCCTATGCAATATTGGTTGGCTCCTATCAGAAAACCAGATAAGTGTTGGCCAGGATGTAGGGAAACTGGAACTTTCGTGCACTGCTAGGGATATAAAATACTGAAAATAGCTGCTGTGGAAAACAGTATGGTGCTTCCTCAAAAAAAAATAAAAACCAGAATCCTCACATGACTCAGCAACTCTGCCTCTGTGTGTACCCAAAAGAACTGAACACAGCGTCTTTAGAGAGATTTGCACACCCCTATTCACAGCAGCATTGTTCACAACAGCCAGGGAGTGGAAGCAACACGAGCATCCACTGACGGTGGATAAACAAAATGTGGTATAACACAGTAGGGTATTACTCAGCTTTAAAAAGGAGCGAGGTGCTGACGGCATGCCACCACATGGACGGACCTTGAGGGCGTTGTTTCTTTCCTTCTAGTTTTGGCTGCACTGGGTCTTCTTTGCTGTGCGGGCTTTTCTCTAGCTGCAGTGAGCTGGGAGCTACTCTTAGCGGCGGTGCGGGAGCTTCTCGCTGTGCTCGCTTCTCTTGCTGCGGAGCACAGGCTCCAGGCACTCAGTACTTGCGGTGTGCGTACTCAGTAGTGCTCGTGGCTCCCAAACTCCAGAGCGCAGGCTCAGCAATTGTGGCGCGCAGTCTCAGTTTCCCTGTAGCATGTGGGATCTTCCTGGACCAGGGATCAGACACATGTCCTCTGCACTGGCAGGTAATTCTTTACCACTAAGCCACCAGGAAAGCCCTTGAGGTCATTATTTAAGAAAAATAAGTCAGTCACAGAAGGACAAATCCTGTATGATTCCACTCGGACGAGGTCCCTAGAGGTGTCAAACCCTTAAAGACAGAAAAGAGAAGAGTAGGGGATTTCCCTGGTGGTCCAGTGGTTAAGAATCCACCTTCCAATGCTGGGGGAGCAAGTCTGATCCCTGGTCGGGGAACTAAGATCCCACATGCAATGGGGTAAGGCCCCTGTGCCACAACTAGAGAGAAGCCTGGACATACAAGGAGCGACCCTGCCTGCTGCATCTAAGACTCGATGCAGTCAAATAAAGAAATAAATATTTTTAAAAATGTAGATGTGCAGGTGCCAGGGGCTGGGGAAGTGGAAATGGAAAGTTGGGTGTTTAATGAGGACTGAGTTTCAGTTCCAAGTGTTGCAAGAGCTCTGGAGACAGTGGGATGACGGTTGCGCAACATGTGAAGGTACTTAATGCTACAAAGTTGTGCATTTAAAAATGGGTAAGATGGTAAATTTTATGTTGTGTGCATGTTACCAAAGTGAAAAAAATTTTTTTATGAAAAAAGGAAGCGTGATGAGAGTTGCTCGAGGGGGCAGTGCATCACTTCCTCTGTTCTGAAACCAGGACTGGCCACCCTCAGCGTGCTGAGTGGCTCCGTGGGGCCATTCGCCGATGCTGGCTGTTCATGGGGAGCTACTAGTCACTTCTGAGTCACATGTGCAGGGTGGAGATGGGGTGATGAATAAGACAGGGAGGGGCCCTCCTGGAGTTCCCACCCAGCGAAGCCGGAGTACTGGGGCGGGGGCACAGAGAGGACGCATGCAGACCTGGGGCTGAAAAGGCTGATGACACTGAAATTCTGCTCACAGATTCTGTGTTCTGTGAGCGATACTTCCCCAAGAGGAGAAGGTCAGGGTTTGCAGGAGGAGGTGGAGGAAGTAGAGAGCCGGCCTGGAGTGGGGGTGGGGGGCGGCTGGCTGCAGCAGGTGCAGGAGAGAGAGAGAGCGGGGAGTGGTGCCGGGTTGAGGGGACAGACCAGCCCGACGCAGGAGCCCTTCACTCGTGTGTGCGCCGTCCGCACCAGTGCTGAATGGGACGAGCAAGCACAGGCACACCTGCCCAGGTGGAGCCTCCTCGGCTGTGTTGGGGAGGCCTGTCCTGGACTGGGAGTGGGGGTCGGGGGGGCCAGCCGCAGAGAGCTGCTGTGGGGTCTGTGGCCAGGACGCCAGGAGCCAGGTGTTCTCAGGGAGCTGGGGTGGGACCAGCAGCCAGAATAAGGAAGAGATGGAAACAGGCCGAGTGCTGGGCCTCAGGACCTGGCCCCTGCAGGAGTCCAGCCCGTGGCTGTAAACTCACTGTGACCACGGTTCCCTTCTCTCCCCCTGGACACACTAGCTGCAGACTACTCCTCGCTGCCCCCCTCCCCCGGCATCTCCACCACCGGCGGTACAGCCCAGTTTCCATCGTGTCCCCACTCCAGGCCCCCAGCGCTCAGCCTGGCTCCCCCCGACTCCTGCTCTGGTCTCTCTCTACTGGGGACCCAGAGCCTGCCCCTCTCTCTCCCCCTCCTTGGCCCTCTCTGGGTTGCCTCTCACCTTGGGGCTTCCTGCTTCTGGTCTCATTTGCCATCTTTCTCCACTGGGTCCAGGCTGGGGATCTGGTGGTGTCCTTCCTCCAAATGCCTGCACTGCCCCAGGACGATGCCTGCCTGGCCCCCCCGGGGTTCTCCCCACCTGGTGCCTGTCCCCAGTCCTGCTGTGGGACCTCAGCAGGTCCCCTGGGCCATGCCTGAGCATGCGGTCCTAAGACAGGAGAGTCCCTGCCTCGTGGGTCATTGTGAAGCTCACCAAGGACGCGAGTGTGAAGGTGCTTGGAAATCCAGAGCTGTTCCCATGGGTGGGGCCGAGTGAGCCTGTCCTGGGTCAGGTGCTGCGGAGGCAGAGCCTCTGGTGGCCGAGGGGCTTTCCAGGTGAGGGTCCGCTAAGGACTCTGAAGGGGGGAGATGGTCTTCGCGTGTCAGGTGGGCCCAGTGTCATGACAGGGTCCTGACAGGCAGAGGCAGCAGGTCAGAGCGGAGGGAAGGAGCTCTGAGCCAGGGACATGGTGCCTCCGAAAGCCAGGAGAGGCAGTGACGGCTTCTCCCGGAGCGTCCAGGAGGGACTAAGCCTGCTAACACCTGTGTTTTCACCCCATCAGGTTGGCGCTGGACTACGCTGGGGTGGGAGTGTGCAGCTGTAAGCCCCGAGGTGTGTGGTCTTTGGTCACGACGGCCATGTGGCACATATGCAGGGACAGAGCCCTGGCCTAACCCGGGCCTCCGGGCGACCCCTTCAGACACCCGCCCCCTCCAAGCTGGAAACACCTTACATGCCTGATGAGGCCGCCAGCATGAGACGGGGTGGTGTCCTGCGGTGATGGAGTGGCCATGGCCAGCCCTGGTGGAGGCCTCTGGAAACACTGGAGCTTTCAATGAGGCCCTAGACCTACTAAACACCCCCCCCACCCAGCCCCTCTCCCCCACTTAAGGGAGTGGAGGAGACGGCTTTGAATGCCAGCGGGAGTCCCCGGGGTGCCCCCTCCCAGCACAGCATCCTGTCCCAGCTCTGCAAAGCCTGGGTCCTCCTAGCCTAACTGGAGCCTGCAGACCCATTTTCCAGGGAAACCTGACTCGGGCTGTGTCCCTCTGCCCTGATCCCATCTCACTCAGTGGGGAAGGTCCTCTGCCCCACACAGCCCGCATCCCCCAGAAATGACCCTTTAGTTGAACGGTGATAAGTTCAGCTTACAGCAGCTGCAATGAGGTGTGTGTGGCTTTACTGGGAGACAAATGTGCCAATCCAAGTGCCCAGTTACCTTGCTCTCCACGGCAGGTTCGAGCCAGGGACATGAAAGCACCTCACCTGCAGTGCTTGACCTGTGGCTTCAAGAGCAAATGGGAGTTTCCTGGTAGCCTTGTGGTTAGGATTCGGCACTTCCACTGCAGCGGGCCTAGGTTCGATCCCTGGGCAGGGAACCATCCCGCATGCTGTACAGCATGACCAGAATACAAATAAACAAAAAAGAAATATGCTTTAAAAATGAAAAGCAAAGAAAGCATTTTAGGGACTTCTTAGCAAACACCCTCTTCCAACAACACAAGAGAAGACTCTACACATGGACATCACCAGATGGTCAACACCGAAATCAGATTGATTATATTCTTTGCAGCCAAAAATGGAGAAGCTCTATACAGTCAGCCAAAACAAGACCGGGAGGTGACTGTGGCTCAGATCATGAACTCCTTATTACAAAATTCAGACTCAAATTGAAGAAAGTAGGGAAAACCGCTAGACCATTCAGGTATGACCTAAATCAAATCCCTTATGATTATACAGTGGAAGTGAGACATAGATTTAAGGGCCTAGATCTGATAGATAGAGTGCCTGATGAACTATGGAATGAGGTTCATGACATTGTACAGGAGACAGGGATTAAGACCATCCCCATGGAAAAGAAATGCAAAAAAGCAAAACGGCTGTCTGAGGAGGTCTTACAAATAGCTGTGAAAAGAAGAGAAGTGAAAAGCCAAGGAGAAAAGGAAAGATCTAAGCATCTGAATGCAGAATTCCAAAGAATAGGAAGAAGAGATAAGAAAGCCTTCTTCAGCAATCAATGCAAAGAAATAGAGGAAAACAACAGAATGGGAAAGACTAGAGATCTCTTCAAGAAAATTAGAGATACCAAGGGAACATTTCATGCAAAGATGGGCTCGATAAAGGACAGAAATGGTATGGACCTAACAGAAGCAGAAGATATTAAGAAGAGGAGGCAAGAATACACAGAAGAACTGTACAAAAAAGATCTTCACTACCTGGATAATCACGATGGTGTGATCACTCATCTAGAGCCAGACATCCTGGAATGTGAAGTCAAGTGGGCCTTAGAAAGCATTACTACGAACAAAGCCAGTGGAGGTGATGGCATTCCAGTGGAGCTATTTCAAATCCTGAAAGATGATGCTGTGAAAGTGCTGCGCTCAATATGCCAGCAAATTTGGAAAACTCAGCAGTGGCCACAGGACTGGAAAAGGTCAGTTTTCATTCCAATCCCAAAGAAAGGCAATGCCAAAGAATGCTCAAACTACCGCACAATTGCACTCATCTCACATGCTAGTAAAGTAATGCTCAAAATTCTCCAAGCCAGGCTTCAGCAATACGTGAACCGTGAACTCGCTGATGTTCAAGCTGGTTTTAGAAAAGGCAGAGGAACCAGAGATCAAATTGCCAACATCCTCTGGATCATGGAAAAAGCAAGAGAGTTCCAGAGAAACATCTATTTCTGCTTTATTGACTATGCCAAAGCCTTTTGTGGAAAATTCTGAGAGAGATGGGAATACCAGAACACCTGACCTGCCTCTTAAGAAATCTGTATGCAGGTCTGGAAGCAACAGTTAGAACTGGACATGAAACAACAGACTGGTTCCAAATAGGAAAAGGAGTACATCAAGGCTGTATATTGTCACCCTGCTTATTTAACTTATATGCAGAGTACATCATGAGAAACGCTGGACTGGAAGAAACACAAGCTGGAATCAAGATTGCTGGGAGAAATATCAATAACCTCAGATATGCAGATAACACCATCCTTATGACAGAAATTGAAGAGGAACTAAAAATCCTCTTGATGAAAGTGAAAGAGGAGAGTGAAAAAGTTGGCTTAAAGCTCAGCATTCAGAAAACTAAGATCATGGCATCTGGTCCCATCACTCCATGGGAAATAGATGGGGAAACAGTGAAAACAGTGTCAGACTTTATTTTTTGGTCTCCAAAATCACTGCGGATGGTGACTGCAGCTATGAAATTAAAAGACCCTTACTCCTTGGAAGAAAAGTTATGATCAACCTAGATAGCATATTCAAAAGCAGAGACATTACTTTGCCAACAAAGGTCCAGCTAGTCAAGGCTATGGTTTTTCCAGTGGTCATGTATGGATATGAGAGTTGGACTGTGAAGAAAGCTGAGTGCCGAAGACTGGATGCTTTTGAACTGTGGTGTTGGAGAAGACTCTTGAGAGTCCCTTGGACTGCAAGGAGATCCAACCCGTCCATTCTGAAGATCAACCCTGGGATTTCTTTGGAGGGAATGATGCTAAAGCTGAAGCTCCAGTACTTTGGCCACCTCATGCGAAGAGTTGACTCACTGGAAAAGACTTTGATGCTGGGAGGGATTGGGGGCAGGAGGAGAAGGGGACGACCGAGGATGAGATGGCTGGATGGCATCACTGACTCGATGGATGTGAATCTGAGTGAACTCTGGGAATTGGTGATGGACAGGGAGGCCTGGTGTGCTGCGATTCATTGGGTTGCAAAGAGTCGGACACGACTGAGAGACTGAACTGAACTGAACTGAAGTGGCCCAGCGGTTAAGAATCTGCCTCTCAATGCAAGGGACTCAGGTTCGATCCCTGCTTTAAGATCCCACAGGATCCCACATGCCACAGGGTAACTAAGCCCGCCTGCCACAACTACCACACCTGTGCATCTCAACTAGCAAAGCCTGCGTGCCGCAGCGAAGATCCAGTACAGCCAAATAAATAAAAAGCAGTTCAAAAAAAGAAAGGCGTTAAGAAAACAGAGGAGATGCTATGGCTGACGGCTCGGGGCCACTGGCCGCTGAAGGCCCTCCTTATCTGTGGTGCAGGGTCCAGAACTCCCTCCCCAGCCATCCACTGCCCCCAACCCTTTTCCTCCAGCTGTTGCCAAGAGCCAGGCTGGGAGTGTAGTCTTAATAAATGTAGGAGCCTCCTGCCTGACACAGGAGGTGAAATCCACTTATAAATGATGATAATTCACAGGATTAAATACAAGGCCCCCATAAGCTTCATGCAGCTGACAAAGTGCCCCAGGCTGGGGGCTTAAAACACAGACATCTGTTCTCTCCTGTTATGGAGGTGACAAGTCTGGAATCAGGGTGTTCAGAGGCCCCAGGAGGGCCCTCCTTCCCTCTTCCGCTTCTGTGGTTGTTGGTGTCCTGGGCTCCTGGCTGCATCCTTCCCATCTCTGCCTCCATGTCTCCCGGCCACTGTGTCTCTGGTCTCTTCATGTCCCGAGCTCTTCTTACAAGGACACCAATCCCTGTATTGCATACATGACCCACCTATCCTAGGATGAGCTCAGCTTAACCTTCAGACATCTGCAAAGGCACTGTCTCCAAATAGGGCCTCATCTGCAGGTGCGAGCGAGGTGGAATTCAGGACATGGGTGTATCTTCTGAGGGGACACAGTTCAGCCCACAGCAGGCCCCTCGTGAGGGTTTTCAGGGAAGGAGTGGTTACTGCGGTCCCTTTGTGGGATCCTTGGGAATGAGTGGGACTTGGGTGTGGGGAAGATAGGAGAAGGGCGCTCCCAGAGGGGACAGCATACGGGAAGGTATGGGAAAGAGAGGGGTGAGGCTCAGGTTTGTGAGGTGGGGGCAGGCAGGCACAGCTCCATCTGGGAGAATGCTGCTGGCCACGTGTCCCTCGATGGCCCCTGGGCAAGGTCACTGCTTCTTGGAGAGATGACACGGCCTGACTCCTCGCCCCAGGGCAGGTGGGGCTTTCCTGGGCATGGTCTTAGGGACAGTGACAGGAGGCGGGTCAAGCCACACAGCGGGCGGGGGCTCACTTACACAGCTCAGCTCCACCAGCCTCACAAAGCAGAACTGCCACCAGCTTCCACGAGCACATTAAAACCAAAGCAGGCGGAAGCCCCTGTCCGGATGGGGGATCCACAGAGCTCAGCCAACACACATGGCATGTTGACCAGGCTCTAGACACACGTGCGGCACTGATGGCTCTGGGCGCCCAAGGCCGGGGGTTGGGGTTCCACTCATAGGAAGCGTCCAGGACAGGCGTGTCCCTAGAGACAGGGAGCAGAGGAAAGGCTGCTAGGGTGGGCAGATGGGGAGGAGTGGGGTGTGAGGGTGCCTCAATGTGGAAACGGGGATGCTGCACAGGACACTACTGAAGTGTCAGATGCCACTAAAGGGTCCTGTGAGCACCACGTGCGTTAAGATAAAGGGGTGGGGGGCTAGCGGAGACTGACAGATGCCGCTTGGTGACTTAACAACACGAGGTCCATCGCCGTTGACTCCTTTCCCCCTACCCTGTCCTGCCCTCAAGCGGTTTAGCAGCTCCAGCTCGTCTCACTGAGACCAAACTGGGATATTCCGGGATTCCAGTCTTAGGGAGGTGAGTGGTATAAAGACCGTCTCAGGTCAGTAGATGGCCCCCTGCAGGTCAGTCCTGGGCAGCCTCTCCCCTCTGAGCTTGGAGCTCGACTAGGGAAGAGGGCCACCTAGTGGTCGGCACTGGTCATTGGCCAGCTGCAGACCAGAAGGCCTAGGCCCTGCTCCTTCGGGGGCGCCTTCTGGAGGGGAGGGAGCGCTGGACAAGGAGCGGAGGCGCAGCGAGTGTTTTGGGGAGGGGCCCTAGCGGGGCTGCAGTAGTGTCAACCTCCTTTGTCTTGCCTCACAGCGGAGTTCCCAGCTGACCACAACACCAGGAGGAGAGGACCAGTCTTCACGGGGTTGTTGGGGCTAGGCTGTCCGAGGGCCTGGGCTCTGACGTCTCAGCCCCGCCTGACCTGCCTGGAATGCCCCGTGCCCTCCCCGGCATCAGACAGCTCCAGGAGTTCTTGTTCCTGTCTGAATGAGTGTTCGCCTGAAACCTAAATTTCTGACAGTCTGATGTGGATCCAAGTGACTTGCCACTTTTCTTTTTTGAATGAGCACTTTAAAAATCAGCACCAAAGTATTTTAGCTACTACCATTAAAAGCAGAGCACACTGACTCCTTCTGTGGGGCTGACACTGATGGGATACCTATCTTTAGATTCAGAAACTGACTGCCTTTACTGCTCTTTGTGTTTTCCCAAGATTTTTTGTGCTTTCCCAGCCTTTTTGTGCTCTTTGCCATACAAGTTGGCATGGATTCTGGCTAAAATCAGGGTCCCTATGCTGTGACTCAGAGCAGCAGGGGTCCTGCTGGGCGCTGCTAGTGACCCTGTGTTTAACCCCTTGATCCTTTGTTTCCTCTTCTGTGAAACGAAGTCAGGGCGGGAAGGTTCAGACAGGAGCAGAGGTTCCGAAGCCCTGATCTGGGACGGGTGCTCTTTGACAATGTTTCTAAGAGTCTGCAATCAAATGGAAAAAACTATAGCAAAATCGGAGGTTTCATGAAGTCAAACCTGTTTTCTGTAAAAGACTGCCTTTGTTCTGAGATTACGTCCTCCTCTTGACTTTTTTTTTATGTTAGTGTGTTTTTATGAAATACTGAGATGATTAAACAGTAGTTCTAGAAAATGAATGTCAGTACCTGGGAAAGGAAAGAGGGAAGGAAGGAAGAAACAGAAGAGAAAGACTGGAGGCCATTGTTGACAGTTTTGGTTTGTGATTTTCCAATGGCTGGGGGACCCTGCCCTGCAGGGGAGCCTTATCCTCTCCAGCCTCCAGCTCCGGGACCCACCAACGACCTGCTGGGACCAGCCACGTGCTGGGCTGGAGGCCCTGGGGGGAAGCCAGTGGTCCAGCCAGGTTGGAGGGGTTGGTCCATGTGCCAGGCTGGAGGCCCTGGGAAGGAGCTGGTGGCCGAGCTGTTGGTCCAGCCAGATCGGAGGGGGTGGTCCTGGTGGGCAGAGCAGGGACCCTCAGACTGGGCCACTCAGGGATCCATTGGCAAGCGATGCAGCCCTGAGCTTGGGGTGGAGTTAAGGAGGGTGCCTGGGGTTCCATAGGTGACACTATGTGGGAGGAAGGGAGCAGTGGCCCCCCTAGGTGACACAGGTCCCCAGCTGCTAGGGCTGGGGGCCTGGAGCCCTTTCTGCCTCCCGTGGGGTAAGCCCCAGCTCTGCTTCTGTCCCCTCAGAGAAGAGTGGCTCATCCCTGACTCCGCCTTCACCTGCTGGCTTCAGGGGCCTGGCCGCTCCTCTGCCTGTGCGTGTGGGGCGCGCTCACGCCACTTGGTCTGCCTTGGGTCCAGAAGAACTGTTAGCTCTGCCCTGGGGCTCCATGTGCTTTACTCCTGAGCACCCGCCGGGGCTCATCCTGGTCGTCACCCGCTGTGGGTGAGCCCTCACCCCCCTGGGCTGGCCAGGGCACCGAGGGACCTGGAGGCCTGCCTGTGGCCTCATGTCTGGAAAGCACCAGGGTGGGATTCAGTCCAGGCGTCTGAGGCCAGAGCCCCATCCTATCACTTTTAAATTCAGATGACCCTCAGCTTCTTCATTTCAGAATGAACATAAAAACATTGTAGGGGTGAGCGAAGGAATTGCAGAGGCATTTCTCCAGAGATGCAGGAATGGCCAGCAAGGACAGGAGAAGATGCTTAGCAGCATCAGCCACAGGGAAGTGAGCTGGCAGCCAGGTACCACCCACACCCGGAGGATAGAGGTCAGCTAAGCAGAAGGTCGGATGGAAGCAAGTGTCCATCCAAGAGGAGGAGGAAGCAGGACCTCTTGTTCTGGGGGTGGGTGTCAAATGTGGAGACTGGACTGCAGGTCCCTCAGAAGCTTAGAGATCCAGTTGGCACGAACCCAGCATCCCTCACCCCGCTGTCTGCCCAGAGACACGAAAGCACACGTCCACATAAACACATGTGCGTAGATGTTTGCAGCCACGCTGTTCACGCTGCTAAAAAGTGTGCATCACCTAATGAATGGGCAGAACACATCCATCCACACGGGGGAATTCTACTTGGCCTTAAATTAGGCACTGAAGCGCTGACATAGGCTGAAGCCTGAGAGAAGGCTTCAGGGCGCACCTGAGAGAAGCTAGATGGAAAAGGACACCCGTTGAGTGATTCCGTGTATGGCATGTGACCTGTTTCTCGATAAAGCTGCTCAACAATCAGTTGTCCCCCTCACCCCCACCACCAGGGCTGTCCCGAGGTGACTCAGCACAGTCCTTTGGGTGCGGGGCAGCCTGGGTGGTGCAGAGTGGGGGGCTCGGCCATCCCTTCAGAGGGTGGGGGAGGCAGCCAGCAAGCCCTCACCCTTTCAGGTGGGGGCCGCTCCCAGGCCCTAGGTGTGACCAGCAGCCCAGCCCCCTGACCACACCGTGCCCTCTGCGTGGTCATCTCCAAGGAGAGATTCCCCCAGGTGTCCCCCTCCCTTGAGTGGTGCAGGAAGGTGGGGGGCAGATTGCCTGGGGGGACTTGCAGGCAGCCTCGGAGCCCACTTAGGTGCAGGTGGGGGGCTGTGAACAGAGCCAGGGGGACAGATGACGTGGACACGCTGGCCTGGCTCCCGCCCTGCCATCTCCCTCCATGTTCCATCTTTCTGTGGCTCTTCCTGTTTACCAGGCTCTGCTTTCTCTCTCAGGCTGAAAAAAGGGGTGCCCCAGTCTCCCCTGGGGGCTCAGGGTGTATCAACACGGTCACCGTCACGGTCTCTGCGGAGCACATAAATGGCTGAACTTGGAGCCAGGAGGTCCAGACTGGGATTGGAGCCCACCTGGGGCCCAGCGTGAGAACAGGCCTGGGACACACGGTGACTGCGGTCCTCAGACCGCTGACCCCTGGCCCGGCCTCAGCTTCCTTGACTGTGGGGCACTTCCCTCAAGGGAAACCAGTGGAGCCCGGAGACGGGAAGGGATTAACTGAGCTGTTCTCAACCCCGTGGGGCCGGGTTGTGGGAAGGTGGCCATCCTGACACTTCAGGAGCCCTGGGGAGGAGGGAGGCGTCTCCCTAGAGCCATCGGGCTTCGGGCCAGACAGTGTCCTCCAAGTTCATGCCCGCCTGGAGCCTCCTGCTGAGCCCTTGCTTGGAAGAAGAATCTTTGCAGAAGTGATTAAGTAAGGATCACACCTTACCTTCACGTGTCACCCTGGGTTAGGGTGGCCCTAGAAGAGACGGAAGCAGAGACACAGACACTGGGGAGAGAGGGCAGCGGCAGGGGTCTGAGGGGAGTGGCCACAGCCTGGGCTCAGAGGGCTAAGCAGCACCCACCTCGGGGCTAGTCGTCCTGGGAAGCGAGTAGAGTGCCTAAAGTCACTGGGAGACAGACGCTCCCCAGAGCCTCGGGAGGGGTGCCCACGGTGGGGCGGAGCGGACCAAGGTGGGAAGCAGGCAGAGGCAGAGCGCGTCTCCCAGGCTGACTTTCTCTGGCCCCTCCTCGCCTCTTGCGGCACCCTCGACCTGGGGGTGCGGAGTGCCTGTCACTGGCTGTTGCACCTCCCAGAGCCCCAGGGCTCAATCCTTGCAGGGAGCATGCACGCCCTGGCACAGCTGCCCCATTCCAGGGAGCAGAGTGCCTGACTACCATCCATCCAAGGACACCACCCCCTCCAGACCCCTCCCTATCTTGCGTCCCAGCAGGGGTCCTGCAGTTTCTCAAACGCCTGTCAACTCCTCAAGGCTCCAGAACTCAGCGCCTTGGTACTTAGACGGTCTGGTCATTTCTCTCTCCAAGTGATTCCCAGGCGCTTACACAGGGCTCCTTTGCTCTGAGGAGGCAGACGGTCTGCCACCAATGGGCCCTTTATAGACATCACTGCTGGGCACAAGGGGCCCTTTGTGGGAGAGCACTTCTCCCCTCCTGGAAGGGTGACGTGGCAGCGGCGGGAAGACTGCAGCTGGGTGTGGTTTCCATGCGGGTGTCCCCCTCCCTGGGCTGCGGTCCCTTGTCTACACAACAGGACGGCCCCTGGGCCCTGGGCCTGAGGCTGCAAGTGTGCGTTCAGCGTCCGTGGGGACAGACCGATGGATGCTCCAGAAGTAAGGCTGAGATGTGATAGGGTCCCTGCTCAGGAGACTCTTGTGGGTGGTTTTGGGTCCCCTCGGGCTGCCGTGTCCCCCCTTCACCACAGTGTCCTGTTATGAGCTTTCTGCCTTTTCAATTGGGGTGATTTGTACTCAGTGAGTGCAGTTTTACCTATCTGCTGCTGCTGCTAAGTCGCTTCAGTCGTGTCCGACTGTGTGCGACCCCATAGATGGCAGCCCACCAGGCTCCCCCGTCCCTGGGATTCTCCAGGCAAGAACACTGGAGTGAGTTGCCATTTCCTTCTCCAATGCATGAAAGTGAAAAGTGAAAGTGAAGTCGCTCAGTCACGTCCGACTCTTAGCGACCCCATAAACCCTGAGACCTCCCTGTCAGTTTTGAGTTTGACTTTTAGAAAGTTTAAGGCCAGAAGGAAGACGGGGTTCCTGAGTCTCCGTGTGCTCCTCTCCTCCTGTGGACGTGGGTCCCACTGGTGTGGAGTTCCTGCAGTGCTGGGAACGTCACTCTCCACTTCTGTGTGTCTTCAAATGACGCTTCCATCACCGTCCTTGAAGGATGTTCTTGCTGAGTGTAGAGTTCTGTGCTGACCGTGTTGTCTCCTGGTTCCCTTTAAACACACCTTGTCGCTGCATTCCGTTATCAGGGGAAGAGCAGTTGGCGGGTAGGCTCAGCGCCTGCTCTGCATCTGGAGTCCGGTTCCTCTGGTGAGCACATCTCTTTCGTGGTTCTGTGAGACCCTCCATCTCTGTTAGAGTCATGTGGCCTCCGAAGACAGCACCTTTCATATCACAACCTAGAAAATTCCCTTTCATTAAAATCACCACCAGTCTCTTCAAAATAGTCTTTAAATATTGAGAAGCTGTCAAGCCGACAGTGATGGGCACAACTTCTGATTTCCACTTACGAGCTCCAGCTTTAACCCTGGCAACAAATGCTCATGGGTTTTCCCCACAAGACAGGCTGATTGCTCCATTTTTGGGGAATCACGTGCCCAGCATCCAGTCTTCCAGCCAACAGTGTTCCCTGGAATCATCAGGGGGTCCATCTTGGGGACTCTGTCCTCTAGGGTTCTCCTTGGGGCTACCAGCTCACTCTTCCTCCGTCCTCACATAGAATGTTAAGGAGATGGTGCTCAGCGGTTGACAGACCTTAATGCTTTTTTACTGCTCCATCAGGGACATTCTTAGTTGAAACTGGCTTTTGTTGCTTTCTTGAGAGATGGGGCAGGAGGCACTAGGTCAGCACTGAGGTTCACTTGTCACAGCCGCCTTGGCTTTCCTGCCACAACTCACACAACTTTGGTCAGAAGACGGCCCTGCTGGCCCTCTGGAAGGGGTGGGGGCACCCATGGGTTCCCTGGCGAACCCTCAGAGCTGCTAGTGTAAAAGCACAGGAGTGTGTGTGTGTCCTTGCTCCCTCCCACCTGCCGTCTGCTGGGTGGCAGGAGTGTCCTGAAAGGTGAGCTCAAGCCGCTCTGCTCCTGGCCCTGGGACTGAGCTCTGCCCACCGCAGGTTAGAGACGTGGCTCAGGGAACCCCTGGGGAGAGGGCTGAGCCTGGGCACGCCCAGGTCCAGACCTGATGCACAGGCTATGGGTGGTGGTCCTTCTCAGGGTCCAGGGGCTTGCTCTTCTGCCTGCCTGGGCCAGTCTGCCCTGCCGGCTGGCCCTGCTCCCTATGCGTCCTGTCCCCTTGGTGTGGCCTCTCCATCTCGAGGTCATCAGGTCAGCAGCACCTTGAGAAGCCCCTTCACCCTGGAGGGAAACAGGCAGAGGTTCTGGGGGTTAGGACGCAACAGCCTTGTAGGGAACAGGCTTCATTCCTCAGCATTCTTGGACAGATTGGCAGTCTCAGCTGTATTTCTTGCTGTGAGTCTGATCAGAGGGCTGATGATGGTAGAATCCTGAGAGCGGGACTCACTATAGGGAGGGCCAGAATCAGGCTCCAGGGAGCAGCATTGTCAGGGTATAGTGGGGACCAGACTCAAGCTTTAGTGAGACAGAGTCAGGGTTTAGTGGAGACTAGTGTCAGGGTTTATGAAAAGTAAAGTTAAGGTTTGTGAAGAGTAAAGTTAGGCTTTATTAACGACCAGATTCAGACTGTAGTGAGCACCAGAGTTAGGCTATAGTGAGGGCCAGAGTCAGGCTTTAGTGGGGAACAGAGTCAGGCTACAGTAAAAAGCAGCCTCAGGCTTAATTGAGGCCCAGATTCTGCCTTTAGTGAGGACCAGAGTCAGGCTTTCGTGAAGAGCAGTGTCAGGCTTTGTGAGGACCAGAGTCAGGCTATAGTGAGCAGCAGAGGGAGGCTGTAGTGAGGACCAGGGTCCAGTGCTAGTGAGAACCAGAATCAGGCTTTACTGGAGAAAAAAAAGGTGGACCTGGGAGTCACGAAGGGGCTGCTGGGATTCTTGAGTTTGGGGGTCCTCTGGGGCCTCCTCAGACTGCGGGGGGAACCAGGGCCATCGGGGGCTGTCACGGCCAGAGACACGACACACCGCCTGCCGGGGAGTCGGGCCTCTTCAGTGTCTCCCACTGGCTTCCTTGTGTCTGAGTGGCGACACCCCTGGCGGAGGACCGGGCGCCGTGTCTGCAGGGGAGGACCCCTACCGAGCCTGTGTGGCTGGTGCCCTGGAGTTTGGCTCTGCATCCTGAGGAGCCTTGTCGTGGAGCCTGGGGCCTCCTGGCAGCGGCCTTTGCTTTGATTCTCTCGGAGCTGGGTGGGGGTCCCTGGTGGGGGCCCGTCACCCCGGTGTGTCCCTCCAAAACTTGGTCCTCAGTCTCTGGGGGTCTTTTAAAGGCTCTGCATTTTGGAGCCCTTGGAAATACTGGCTGGTGGCCCCATCTCGGAGGTGATGAGCTGGTGTCGTGACACCTAGTTGGACTTGTCCCTGGCCTGCTGTGCAAAGTCCTGCACTATTCTGAATCTCCAGACATGTTTGAATCTTGAGTTTGTTTCTAATTCCCTGCTGTCATCCACTGATGTGACCTGACAAATTGTCATGCGGACGTCCCAGTGGCCACCTCCCTCTGCAGGTGCTGTGGTCAGCCTCCCTGGGAGGAGGCGGCCCCCACAACAGAGTAGCACAGGACCCTGGCCGCCCTCCGCCCCTTAACACAGCGTCTGGGCTGCCCATGTGGGCTTGAGTGTGTGTGGGGAGGGGCTTGTGCACCTCCTGGGTTTTTAGGGGCATGGGGAGCCAGTGCTCAGGCTGATGCTGTTGGGCCTTTAGGTCTCATGCCGCTGTGCGCCAGGCAGGCTGAGGGGACCCTGTGAGCCGAGGGCAGGCGGGGAGACGCCATCTGTCTCTCCCACAGGGTCAGGGCAGAGTGTGGCAGTGACAGCTGTGTGGCAGCAGAGGGGCTGCGGGCCCGGGCGCTCCCCGAGGGAGGGTCACACTGCAAGCGCAACATCAGAGAAGGATCCCTTCTCTGGATGCTGCTGGGGACCTCCCTCCACGACTGCCACTGGGCGTGGTTCCAACCTGTGAGCCCCTAGTGAACAGGACCCTGCAGAGTCCCAGTCACCTGCCCTTCTGAAGGGTGGAGGTCTAGGCCCGGCCCCTCCCGGCTACGTCCTGCACCAGCGGAAAGGCCCCTCTGTCCGTCCCCTCTTCTCCCACCTTTGGCCACCCCTCCACACGGAGCCAGTTTCACCTCCCGAGGCCAGTTGTGGCCAGACGACACTGCACACATGGTACCCGCAGTGTGTGGTCCACATTCAAGGCCACAAGGCCACAGGCCCTGCGGGTCGGCAGGGCAGTGCCTCACCTGTTGGGCTGGTCAGAGAGGTGCAAAGACTGAAGCACCTGCCCTGCAGGCATTTCTCAAACTTGCCAGAGAACAATCTGCTGGCAGCTGATCGGTGCTGATTCCCAGGCCCTGGCCTGTTCAGCAAGTCAGGGGCTCCACCGGCTTGGGTGATGGGATATGGCCATCCCAGAGAAGAGTGCTCTCGGGAACTAGGAGCTGTTCCAGAGAAACTCCCTCCTAAGTGGTCCATGGGGCGGCCGGGAGGCCCAGGGTCTCAGCTGCTGCCAGTGTGAGCCAGGCAAGGGCAAGCCGGCGAGCGAGGCTGGGCAGGGGGTGGGGGAAGCCCGGTTGTGGATGGCGGCCATGTGTGCACTAAGCTACAGGGTTCCCTGCACAAGCTTGAGTATGGCTGGCCGTCCTCCTGTGAGGACAGCGGTGGGGACGAGGCTGTGCCTCCAAGGATACTGCTGGGGCTCTGCCTGGGGCCCCCACCTCCTCCCATGCATCCTGACACGCAGGACCAAACCCTCAGGGCTGCTCCTGTGCTGGCCGGTCCCCTCTGTAGCTGCTTCCCCTTCTGTGGGGACCGTGCAGCTCTAGACTTGGGGCCGCGAGCTGTGCGCTGCCTGTTCCCCGTTCCCTTTGTGCTGGGACCTGCCGCCGCAGCCCACCCCTCAGGAGATGGGGCAGCCAGGCCAGCGGAGCTCCTGTCACCTGGCCTGCTGGCCCACGTAAATGAGTCGCTGCTGACCCCTGGTGCCAGGAACGTCTACACGCAGTGACTCCTGGTGCCAGGCTGTCCCCAGAGGTGTGCAGGCGGCACTGGCCCCGGGGTGCTCAGGGCTGTGGAGAGCAACGACCTGGCTGAGGTTTGCACACACGACTCTGGGTGGGCGGCCCAGTTAGGAGCTGAGGGTGGCCTGTGGCCTTGAACCTGGACCACATGCTGCGCATACCGTGTGTGCAGTGTCGTCTGGTCAGATCCGGCCTCGGGAGGTGAAACTGGCTGAGTGTGGAGGGTGGCCAAAGTTGGGAGAACACGGGATGGACAGGCAAGGCTGGCTTTGTGGAGGCTGTGAGGTGGGGGGCGTGCTGTTTTCCCTTGTGGTCCTTTCACTCCCCCAGCTGGTCTGATCATGTGCTCCTCCCTGAGGCCAGGTGCCCAGGAGGCAGTGGTCAAGGCAGGTGAGGCCAGTGGGGGCGGGGGAAAGAGGTAAGAAAATAAAACCAGGAGATCCCAAGAGTGACCGCCCTTCTGGGGAGAGGATCAGGTGTTAGGATGCAGGGTCAGGGAAGGTCTCTAAGCCGAATGACAGGAGCAGATGGGGAGGAGGGGTTGAAGCAGCGTGAGCAGGGCTTTGGGGGATGGCCTGGAGGCTACCTCTGTGCAGCATGAGCCCCAAAGGCCTGAAGCCAGGTGTGCCGCCATCTGGTCTCCCAGCCGCTTGTCCTGGCAGTGGAGGGCGGTGGGCGCTGGCAGGGGCAGTGGCCAGTCCATCAGATGGGGTTACAGTTGGAGGCACCCGTCCCTAGCAGCTGAAATGTTTGGAATTGGTGGCTGGGGGAGAACCGAGGCGACCTGGGGGCCAGAACGCGCAGAGGTGGGTTTGGTGGAATCACAGTTGCTTCGACAGTGAGGTGTGAGTAGATGAGGGTGCCGCTGCAGGTCTGTGCATGCGCAGGTGTGGAAAGAAGACGCAGGGGTGAGTTCAGTCTTGGATGAGTCAGGGCCCCCTTGAGGGCCACGTAGTGGGTGCACAGGTGAGGCCAAGGGGCATGGCTGGGCTGGAGAGAGGTAGGGTCATGGGAACTCACGTGCCCGCCCATGAGAGTAAATGGAGAGCTGTGAATGGGGGCGGGGTGTCCCTGAGCCCTCATAGTTGGGGGTTGTTCGGGAGCATCATGGCTCCTGGAGATTGGTGTCCCTGGGTGGCAGCTGACGGTGGCAAGTTCTCAGGGAGATGGGGCTGGCTCGAGGCAGGGTGTGGGCAATGGGGGGGGTTCTAGGAGGGTGGGTGGACCCAGCACTGGGGACCTTGGCTGGGCAGAGAGCTTGGCCTGGTCAGCAGTTCAGGCCTGGGGCAGGAGTCGGAGGTCGGCTCTGGGCCCTCAGGAGGGGCTCCAGGATCCTGCAGCATACCACACTCAATCTGTGGGCGTGGACCCTGAGGCCCTTTTCCGAGTGGTGCTGTCTTCGTGAAGTGAGGGGTGGGAGGTTGGAGGATGCTGACCCCGTCCTCCCGCTTTGAGCATCTGTGCTCATCAGCACACAGGGACATTCACCCTGCCTGAGGTTTAATGGCCTCTGCCTCACGTGGTCCCACTCAGAGGCAGAGACTCAAAGTCTGTGCAAATAAGGTGCTGGGCCTCCCCTTCCCCAGCCTGGGAGGGCAGGGGTGGGATGGTCTTCACAAGGGGGCATCTACCAGGAAGCTAGTTGGCTCCCCGGGGGCCCTGACCAGCAAGTCTGGTCACACCCTGGTACTTAGGGTCAGCCAAGAACAAGTGGGAGGGGGCTCTTCTTGTCCTGACACAGGCTCCTCAGCCTTCCACCATTGATGACTCGGTGGGATGGAACTTGCCTTGGGCAGGAGAGTGAGTCTGGGTATGTGGCAGGAAGACTTTCAGATATTTGGAGAGAACAGGCCAAAGGTCAGGCCTCACTTTTTTTTTTTTTTGCAGTAGGCTGCCAAGTATGTTGTATTTGAAAAAGACATTGTGTACCTCAAATCAAGGGACACCAGGCTGGAAGAAGCGTACAGACACCCAGCTGCCAAGTGCCAAAACCATGGCCGGACTCCTTGCTTGGGTTTGGGCCAGGTCATGGTCAGCCATGGTGCATGCAGCTCCCACAGCACCAGGACAGACTGGGAGTGGGGTGGCCCCAACCTCGTGCCCACTGCAGCCCCCACAGGTGTCTGCTGCCCCAGTCCAAGAGCTGGCTCCTCTCACGGAGCACTGTGGGCTCAGGGAGTCGGCTGCCCATCCCCCTTCTGCCCCCATCGGCCTTGGCAAGCACGGTGCTCCCATCCCTGGATGCCTCAGTGGCCTGTGACTGGACAGGTGGCATCCAGCAATCAGCACTGAGCAGGTGGAAGAGCTGTGAGCTGGCCAGGATGAAGCTCTTCTCTTTGGCATCTGGTGCCCAAACGAGAGCTTCTGGCTGGATCCTGGAGGGCAGCAGTGGGCCAAGAAGGCCAGCACCCGCTCTCCCCGTGCCCCAGGGGCCTGGAGCAGTGCCATCAGGCCCGACCCTGGGCGAGATCCAGCTCTTAAGGCCACTAACCATGTGATTCTGGCCTGCAATGGCCCGTGTGTACTCAGGTGTGGTGCTGGCCCTATGTGCACCCACCCAATAGGGCCCTCTGCTTACAGAGAACTAGGCTGCTCCACCACTGTGCTCAGCAAACTGAACTTCTTTATTAAGTGCCAAGGTCCAGGCGGGCGCTGCCCCCTGCAGCCCCTCTGCCGAGGCCTGTGCGTGATTTCCCGGGCCCCTGCAGGGCAGCAGCAGCCGGGCGCTCACTTGACGTGCTCGGCCGCGTGGGAGGAGCAGTAATACTTTTTGTGGGCGATGAAGGTGGACAGGCTGCTGAACCTGATGTTGCACAGGCGGCAGTACCTGTGGCTGCCGTTGGGCACGGGGGCCGGTGCTCCCTGACTGGGGGTCTGCACACCCTTGTCCGAATGCGAAGGGGGCGCCGGCACCGCCTCCGGGGACGCGGCTGGGGGCGGGCCGGGCCGGGGGCTGCTGGCAGGAGGCTCCTGCAGGTCCTGGCCGTTGAGGCCATCGCGGGGAGCGGCGGGCGAGGGCGTCCGGGCCTCCGCGCCGGGTCCGACTAGGGGCTTGCCCAGCAGCAGGCCGTGCGCCAAGCGGAAGTGCTCGATGAGGTCGCCGCGCACCACGCCGTTCGGGGGGCAGTAGGGGCAGACGACGGCAGGCGGGTCCTCGGGGGCCGCACGCAGGCGGCGCGGGGCGGCGGGGCACGAGAACTTTTTGTGCGCCAGGTAGGCCTCGAGGCTGTGGAAGCTCACGCGGCAAGCCGTGCACTCGTGGTAATCGGCCAGGGTCGCCAGGCCAGGCGCAGGGCCCGGGGTGGCTGCTGGAGCCTGGCGTCGCGGCTTCTTACTTAGGTCGATAGGGCCTTCGGTCGCGTCCGGGCCACTTCCGCCTCCACTTCCGCTTCCGGGCCGCGGCGATGCGGGCGGTGTGGGGGCGGGCCCGGGTGGTGTAGGGGCGGGGCCTGGCGCGGAGGGAGGGGCGGGTCCGGCCAGGGGCGGGGCAGGTCCGGCTGGGGGCGGGGCGGGCCCGGCCGCGTGCAATTCATAGAGCTTGCGGCGCCTGCGCGTGCGCACTGGTGGCGCCGAGGGCGCAGGTGTCCCGGCTGGTGCTGGGCGGCGCGGCGGCGGGTCGTGGCGCGAGGCGCAGTAGTAACGCTTGTGCACTGTGTAGGTCTCGTGGCGGCTGAAGCGGATGTTGCAGGCCTCGCACAGCGTCCGGCGGGGGTCGTCGTCCTCATCCGCCCCGCTGCCCGGGCTAGGGCTGCCCTCGCTGCCCCGGCCGCTCGCGTCAGCCTCTGCCTCGGGCGTGGCCGCGCTCCCCGCCTCGTCCTCGCGTGCCCCGGGGCCCGGCGACGAGCGCGGCGCCTCGGCCTCTGCGGATGGCGGGGCAGGGGTCACGCGAGGCGGGGCGGGGGCCGCCTTGGGCCGGCGGGCTGGGGGCGTGTCGTCGGGCGGCCGGCGGCCAGAGCAGTAGAGGCGCTTGTGCACGTAGAAGTTGTTCACATTGTTGAAGGTGATGTCGCACTCGAAGCACGTGGCGCCCTTGGGGGCCCCCGCGAAGAGGCCTGCCGGTGCGCCCACCCCCGCACCCGCTTGCAGCCGGCTGTGCACCAGCTCGGACATCTTGGCCAGGATCTCGGAGGCAGGTGGCGCCGCGGGCAGGTGCGGCAGGAACAGTGCGCTGGGCCCCGGGCTGGAGCCGGGCGTAGGGCTGGACAGCTCCGCTTTTACCCGCGCGGGGCTAGGGCTGGGTGGCGACGGCGTTCGTGAAGGGGCGAGGGGCCCTGGCTCTGCCTCGGGCTCCTCCGCTGCCTCCACCTTGATGCTCCTGGGGGCGGCTAGGGGCTCGCCGTCGCCCCCGTTCTGGGGACCCGCTCTAGCCTCTCCGTTGGTAGCCTCGGCCAGGGCCTTCCTGTCCACTCCTGGTGAGGGGGCGGGCGCCAGGCCTAGGTCGGCAGAGGCCAGGGGGCTGTGCAGTGCCGTGTGCTGCTGGAAGGCGGCCAGACTGTCTGTGGGGAGAGCCCAGGGGCCACCTGTCAGGGCTGGAGCAGGACCTGCCTGGGGCAGACCTGAAGCGGGGAGGGTGGGAAGGGAGAACCGGGCTAGGCAGACGTGGTACAGAACCGAGTCTGAAACCGCCACCCCTCTTCCTGGTTCCCAGGGGCTCACCTGCGGGGAGCTTGGCAGTGAGGTGGCCCGTCCCTGGTGAATAGATCTCAGCCTTAGAGCCTGGCTGGCAGACCATGTGGTTGGTCACCAGGTGGCTGTAGAGGATGTCCCTTGTGGTGGAGATGAAGCCGCAGCTGTGGCAGACTCCTGCAGGAGGGCTGTGGAGTCAGGGCCCTGGGCAGCTGGGCCCCACCAACCCTGACCACGGCCTCCAGCCCCACCCTGCTTACCGGTCAGCGTGTCTGTGTGCACCTTGAGGTGCCGCTCACAGTTGGCCTTGGTGGTGAAGGCAGACAGGCAGATGAGACACACGAAGGGGCGCTCCCCTGGAACACAGGTCTGGTGAGGGAGCCTCACTGGCCAAAGACCCCTAAGCTCTGCCTCCCAGGACCCTGGGGCCCGTGGGAGGCAGCAGGGAGTGGTAAAGAGGACCACCCAGACACACCCGTGGCTGGCATGCAGCCCCAGGACAGGCACGGTGAGCCTGGGTGGGAGGACATGGCGTTGGAAGGGGGTGCTCACCACTATGGCTACGCATGTGGATCTCCAGGGAGCTGGCGCTGGGGCAGCTTTTGCGGCACTGGGGGAAGGGGCAGACCCGCTCGTTGGGGTAGGTCTCCTTGGGTTTCTCATCCGAGGTGGCCACGGCAGGGGAGCCGGCACCCTGGCGGCTGGCACAGTAGTAGAGGAGGTGGGCTTGCAGGTTCCGCTCGCTACGGTACCAGATGCCACAGTCTTTGCAGGGAAAGACGTCTTCTGAGGGGACGAGAAGGCAGGGGAGAGTCGGGCCCAGCCTGAGGGGGTGCCCCGGCAGCAGTGTGGCCACCTCCCACCCAGGGCAGGCATGGCCCTCTGCAATATGAGGGCTGTGCCGCGGGGTCCTCCAGCTCGAGGGAGCGAGGCCTGTGACCTGGGCTGTGCCTTCTCAGGTGTCCGTTGATGAAGCTGTGTCCCCTTTCTGTGGATCTCCAGGATGCCATGGGGACACGTGGATGGGGTCCCCCAGGATGGCCCCTGCACTGCTTTCCAACAGTGAGCCCCGTAAGGAGACACTGGGGTCTCGTGGGTTCCCATGGAAGGAGTATGGTCGGTAGGGATGATAGGACATGGGGGACGGCCTGGAGCCGGGTGCCCGTGGAGGAGGAGACAGGTGGGTGGGCATCCAGGTGCACGTGTCCCCAAGCGCTGGGGGTGGGTGGAGGCCAGGAGCTGCGGGGGACGAAGAACGTCCAAGTCAAATACACCCCCAACCTGATGGCTCCATGTGTTACTGGTCAGACTTTGCTGACTCACCACACTTACCTGTGTGGGCTGCCTCTGCGTTTTTGGTTTATGGGAGTGTGGCCTGTGGGGGTGGACCTGCCAACTGGTGAGGATTTCTCTGATGGGCGCTTCAGCAGCCCTCAGGTTCCCAGAGATCCCTAAGGAGCGTCCTGTCGTTTCTGCCCTGCTCTGTGGCTGAACGAGGGAGGGGGAGGCTTTGTTCTGTGTCCTGACCTTGATGTGGGGTGGAGCCTGGGACCCCATCTTGGGGTTTTAACTTCTGTAGGTTAGGATGTGTTCCTCACTCCGCTGGTTGGCAGTTACTTAAGCAGTGGCTGCCTCCCCACCGCCCATGGATGCCGCCAAGTTCCCACCTTCTGCCTCCTTTAAACCAGTGCTCCCCAACCTGTTTGGCACCAGTGGCCAGCTTCACAGAAGACAGTTTTTCCACAGACGGGGGTGGAGTGGGGGTGGTTTGGGGATAATTCAAATGCATTACATTTATTGTGCACTGTATTTCTACTGTTAACATCACCTGCATCTCACATCATCAGGTGTTAGATCCCAGAGGGTGGGGAGCCCTGCTCTAAGGAATTTAGTACCTGTCTGTGGGGTGAGGTCGTCCCCTCATGCCCAGTATCTGCAGTTTTTCTGGCCCCAACCTTCCCACTGTGTTACCACTGGTTTTCAAGTTCCCTTTTATTTGGGGGCCTCAGGGCAGCTCTGTTCTCTTACCAGCGGAGGCCTGGAGCTGGGATCCAGATCTCTAGGGCCAGCAGTGGGCTTTTGGTATCTGCAAGCTCTGTGCTGGGGGACGGGGGGCTGGCTGTGGCACGGGGAGGGCATGGGAACCTTGGAGCCTCAGGTGAGCCCTAGCCCTGAAATAGCGAGGATGGTCACAGCCCCACTGACCCAGGGTGACCCGAGTCCTGGCTGGACGCAGCCCCGTGACCTGGACAGAAGCCTTGAGATGGGCATTAGCTCCACTCCTCTCACAGGTGAGAAAACAGAGGCTCCCAGTGCTGGAGTCTCAGGAATTAAACTGGGTCTGATTGACTTTGGAGCTCAGGGTCTGAGGGCCTTTCTAGACCACCAGCTGGAGACCCACTTGAGGCTGGGGTGGGGTTGGTGTAAACTTGATAGCGAGCCCACCATGGCCTCACAGATGAAACATCAAACTCAAGGGGAGGGAAACCGAGGCCCAGAGAGGCTGCGTCTGGGCTGGCTCGAGAGGAAGTCCTCCAGCACTGGGGCTCCTGGCAGGCCCCGCCTTGAACACAGAGGGGAGACAGGCCCTGCTGGGCAACGGATGCCATTTCCTGCCCTGGTGCAGTGGCCATCCTGGCCCCTTAGAGACCCTTCCATTCAGCCTCCCTCTTCCCTGAAACTTTGTTTAGATAAGACCCCTCTGTACTCACCACCGCCCTGAGCCCCCTGCAGGATCTGTTTTCCCTGGAGCAGTGGCCTTGCCCTGTCCGGTACAGTCCCTCCACGCAGGCTCTGGGCACGGGCCTCCTGCCTGTGCTTGTCCCCTCCCCTCTGGTGACGCCTGCCTCACTTGGCTGCAACTGTTTGGGTCATGGTGTCCGTTCCAGTGCCCACAGATCCTGTCTCTCCCTGGGGCCTCATCCCGCCCAGAGCTCCCCACTCTGACCACACCCTGAGTCCCAGCACATGTCCACTTAGTGCCCAACAGGCTGCTGGCTGGGCCTTCCTCCCTGCCTGCGATGGACGGACAGTGCACGGTCGCGCCGCTGCCTCCTCCCCCAGCAGGCCTTCGGGCTCCCGCTCCTCTCCAGCTTCCTCCTCGGCACCTCCACAGCTGCAGGCCACCGTCACATTTAACCTCAAGAAGAAGGCCACTCTCCTCCGCCTAACAGCCATGCAGTTGAGAGCTGCGCTGGACCCGACTTGGCGACTGCACAGACGCTGCTGCCTGAAAGCCCTCTGCTGCGGTCATTTCTCAGGAGGGACCCCAGCCCTCACATGGGACCACCCGCGGAATCTCGCTCTGGCCAGGGTCTTGCTGGGCCGCCTGCCTGGCTGCCCTCCCTGGTCTGCGGGTCTCCCAGGCACCCCGACTGAGGCAGCCCCGGCCAGTGCCCACGTCACTGCTTTTCTCCCATTGTGAACCTGCCCGTGGCCACCAGCCTCTGCCTTGGGAGTGGTGGTGGTTCCCTCAACACAGGCAGGGCCCCACTACTTGGTCTGGTGTGGACATCAGGCAAGGATTTGAGGAGTAAGCAAGTCCAGACCCTCTGCTGGTCGTGGGAGGGGTCCCTCTGCTCCAGCTGGTCTTATCGGTGGCTTTGTCCTAGGGGACACAGCTGTGTCCCTCGCAACTGGGAGGCAGGGGCTGGGCCAGCACGTAATTGGTGAGGGCAGGGCTACTGCTGGGCCTCCAGGGTGGGTGCATCAGAGACCCTACCCCAGCCCCACGAGGCTGCTCCGATTGCTGGCCAGGTAGGGGCTGCAGAATCTTTGTGTGCCAGACACGCCGGGTGAAAAGCCCCCTCATCCATGGGCTGCATCCTGGGGCTCTCCCCGAACCCCACTGTCAGGCCCCCGGAGCACATGCCCTCTGGTCAGCTAACAGACCAGGTGACTGGTCCTTGCAGATCTTAAGCTGGGCACCCCTTGCAGTCTAGAGGGGGGCGGGTGGCAGTGGGTTACTCACTGTTGACGACCGCGGTTGCGAGGATGGACGCCATGCCAGCCTGCTGGGGCAGGAGCTGGATGTCGGGGTGGGAGGGAGCTGGGCTCTCGGGCTCCGCCGGCTCCTTCTTCACAGGGTGGCTGGGGTTGCTGGGGGGCTTGGCCACCAGAAGCACTTTCAGCTGTCCACCTGCAGGCACTGGCCTGGTGAGCCTGCACCAGAGGGCTTCATCTGCGGGGGAGGGCAGCTGTGACGCGGCAGCTGGCAGCTCCAGGCCACGACGGCCGTGCCTCTGCAAAGACCTCCCTCACCACCCCAATCTTATCCTCCTGAGTGCCTCTGCATGGCCCCATCTTAAGACACCTCGTTCCGCACCCGGGCATGGGGGCCGGAGAGAAGCCACACCAGGTGGGCAGCTGTGGCCAGCTGGTTTCCATGGTGCCCCCTGCCTCCTTGGGGCTCCTGAGGGGTCCCCCAGGGTGTGCCTGCTCTTTGGGCCTCCTTGCGCAAGCCTGAGTGGGAGGGCCCTTTTCCAGGAGAGGGGAATTGAGTAGACCGGAGCAGCCGGGAGGGCTGGGTAGCCACTCACCAAGCCCTGGAAAGGCCTCACAGCTTGGCCGGCATGGCTGTTTCCGCAGCAGCCTGCAGGGGGCAGCCTCGGCTAACAGGACTTGGTCCAGCTCAGAAGCTGCCAGGAGCCTGCCTTCCCTAAGAGGCAAGGCCCCAGGCCACCTTATGAGAGCATTCAGCGCCCCAGGGACCCTTGTCCTACCTGGGCCGATGCGCCCTGCTAACCAGGCTGTTTCCCAGTCAGGTGTCCAGGCCCCTAGCTGGTAGCCTGGTGCCAACCCGGGCCCCTCCAGTGCTCTCTGGGCCCTTAAGGGTACCCTTAAGCAGGGAGGAGGGGTGGGGGGTCCTCTGGAGAGGGGTACATGTGGCCATGTTAGCCAGGCCCACGGGGTCAGAACAGGGCAGAGGGGAAGCTCAGATCCCTGGGTGCTGCTGGGGACCCCACATGGGGAGGGGCTCAGGTGGGTGCTGGAGCGGCAGCCCAGGCTGGCCCCCTCTTGCCCCAGGACACTTGATTCATTGTGCCCAGGCGATGGTGAAGAGGACGCCCCCAGAACATTCTACCAAAGTGGAGCCCCCAGTCGGGGAAGGAGGTGGGTTTCCTGTGGTCAGCAGGCACATGGCCCTTCCAAGTGGCCACGCTGTGGTGGATGGCCCTTGCTCGGGTGTAGAGCTTGTCACGAGCCTGTCCCCCCACCCACTCTGGGACCAGAGCCTCCATCTGTAATGGGAAGTCCCCTGCCTTGACACCCAGGTCGTCACACACTGGGAAGGCTGGTCTGGGCAGAGCCGGGCAGGCAGGGCCAGGACCAAGGGTGCCGAGGACCCAACCTGCCCCCCTCCCTCAAGGGCCACTCCTGGACGGCACAGGAGGGGCATGTGGGCAAGTGCTTTCCTTGTCCTCACAACAGAGGCCCCACATGGACCCGCCGGCCCCTGCCAGACCCGGCAGCCCACCAGGCCTGGATCCTCTGCTGCCCTGGTGGTCTCCCAGAGGTCCTGAGGGCAGTCCTGGCCTCACTGGGGGGCTGCTCCCCCATGCCTGGGCACACACCTGTCCAGCCCCAGACTGACATTGATGGGGGCATGGCAGCAGTGGCCCAGGCAGGCTGGTTTGCCTTTAAGGGCCGCCCCAGGAAGCGCACGACCCCCCTCCTCCGGAAGCCGTGAGGGAAGCGCTAGGATACCAACCCTTCCGGTAGATCTCCGCGTTGGCCTCGGCCTCGGCCAGGGGCTGGGGCAGCGTCCTCAGCCAGCAAGCCTCATCCTCCAGCAGCAGGGTCAGGGCCGGGCTCTGGGGGCAGGAAGAGGGGTCAGCAAGCACTCAGTCATGCTCCCGGACACAGCAGAGAGAGATGTAGGCCAGGGGCGTCTCCAGGGACCACGTGGGCAGAAGCCTGAGAGTCCACCCCATGGGTGTGCCAAGCACCATGCTGGCAACAGGCACTCTGCAGGGAGCCAGCGCCTTCCATGGGTCAGGCGCTGGGTTCACTGGGGAGCTGAGGCCCAGAGAGGTCGAGCAGCTCACCCAAGGTTGCACAGCGAGACCTCCATTCACTCCAGCCACCCCCTCCCGAGTGGGCTGCTACCCCAGGTGCAGGCTCCTGGTGCACAAGCCCCCGGAGTGAGCAGGGGACTGGCCTGGAGGAGGTGGCATTGTCCCTGTCCTCCCAGCCCCAGGGCATGCCAGCACACCTCTGTCCGGTCCATCCTGGGGCCGGCAGGTGGCGGACACGTGAGGAACCTCTTCCTGGGCCCAGCAGCCCCACGAGGTCCCTGGGCAGCAAGACATCCCCCTGCCTTGCCGCCTGAGCACCCAGCCTCCCTGCGGCTCCCTGAGCGTGGTCAGCCCCCGCCCCCACCTTGCTGGTAGCACCCTTCTCCTACCTCACAGGTGAGGGAAGGGAATGGGGGCAGCTCACTCCCCCAGTGGCCTGGCCTGAGAGTCTGGCCTTTGAAGTGCCCAGCGGGGAGCAGTGCAGTACAGAGCTTGCCCTGCTTGGCCCCAGGAGGTTGGGGTGACCACTGCCGCCCGTCAGGCCACAGCCCCAGGGCTGGGTGGGTTCTGGACTGCTCCTCTCCAGTGGGGTGGCCAAGCTCAGGCCCTGGGTGCCGTGTGCAAACTGTGTTGAGCTAACTGTAAGACCGTGTTATCTGCTGCCCCCTGGAAGGGGACGTTTGTGCACCCTGGGGCACCTGTGGCAGTTGGCCAGGATGCTATGTGGTGGGATGTCTGGGGCAAGTAGCACTTGGTGGGGGGCGGTCCTCTGATGGGTTGTGGGCACCACCATGCCTGGTCCCATGGCTTTACTAGGGTTTGCTTGCAGGGACCATGTGGGCTCCAGAGCTGGGTACCAGGATGCAGTCCAGACACCCTGACTGGGAGACTTGGGAGGGCGCTGGCCCTCAATGCACAGCGGCCTCACCACACCCCTCTGCACCTTGCCCTCATCCTGTGGTGGACTTGGGCAGCCCAGCCAGTGGACCAGCTGCACGGCTCAGTCCTAACAGTTGGCCGGTGGGTCACAGGAGTGGAGCTGGCCAGCACCATGCCCTCCTGCCTGGGCCCCAGCATCTCTGCAGAAAGGGCAATGCCCAGAGCCTGCATGCCCCCTCGACCGACCTTGTGCTGCCGCCTGCTCTTGGGGTGGGTCACGTCCCTCTCTGAGACTTGGTTTCCCCTGGGGCACTGGGCAGTCACCATCAGTGTGGAGCCCACCCTCACTTTGGACAACACCTGCCTGGCAAGTGAAGAACAGGAGCAGGGCCACCCTTGTGCCTTGGGGCCCAGGAGGCCACCAGGCCGTCAACTGCCAGATGTCAACTGGAGGCGATGGGCTCCACCAAGGAGCTGGCTTTTGAGGGCCAGCTGCAGAGCTGGGGATCTCCCCGCTGGGAGGTTTTGGCCGCCCATAGCTGGGGACAGGCTGGGGCCAAAGCGGAGCGGGTGCAGCAGTGAGTGGCCAGCGGCTCCTGCATCCTGGCTGGCCCAACTTGGGTCAGCAGCTCGCGGAGGCGGGGGCCTCTCCGAGTCTCTAATGAATATTAATAAGTGGAAGAGGGAGAAAAAAATTAATCTGCCTGATCCTCAGATGGGTGCTGCGGTAACGATATGAAATCTAATTATTCGTCCCAATATTTCTAAACCCTCAAACTGAGACTGACAGGCTCCCGGTCGGTTTAGTGCTTATCACTCCCGGGAGCGGCGTGTTCGCGGCATGATAAAAGCACAGCCCTGCTGACGCTGCAGAACCCCCGATTCTCCACGTCCGTCCACGCGGAGGGCAGGAGGCAGCGCCATGTTTCTGGGGGCTCTGTGCCTCCCGCCAGGAGCAGCCCCTTGCCTGGTGGCTGCCCTGGACTGGCTGGGCGCCCATGAGGGTGGGCGAGGGGCAGGGGACGTGGGGACCCCATGCCTGACTCCCAAGAGGGAGAGGGGCCAGGAGATCCAGGGTTAGGACCCTTCCCCCTCATTCCCTTGGCCCTTAATACTCTGGGGGAGCCTGGCCCCCACTTACATGGGCAAGGCTGAGCCCACCAGCTCTGGCCTCCCCTCCTGCACTTGGACCCTAGGGGTGCAGGCACCAGCACCCCGCCACAGTTCCAGGGAAGGGAGCACGCCTCCACCCACCCTGTCCCGGGAGCTGCAGCCTGCCCTCCACCCAGCCCTGGGCGGTGAGGACAGATTTCAGTCTCTGCCCTCCCTGCTGTGAAGGGGCAGACATGGTTCAAGCTGCTCTATTCTATCTTTTCTTCTCCCTCTCTGCCCCCACCCTAATTCCAGGCAGCCTTGGGACAGAGCCCTTTTCTCTGGTGGTTGAAGGTCCTGTGGGCAGCAGGGTGTGAGCCTGGCCCTTCTGCCAAAACGAGCAGAGACCAGCTACCTCCCCTCCTTGGGCATCCCAGGCTCACTGCTGAGCTTGGGTCTAGCTCGCTCTGGACAGGCTAGGTTCCCCACCCTGCCTTAGCCGTGGCGGTTGCTTGGTCCCTTCCTGCTCCAGCATAGCAGGCGGCCCCTTTAAATTCTCTGGGTGCATCTGAGAACCCTCCTTGTTCCCCCAACAAAGAGGTCAGTGTCTGGGTTCTGTGCCCGCTGATAACCATCAGAAACCCTATCTCTACCGCATCCGCTGTGACAGCCATATCTCAGGCTGTTCCCAAACCTGGCGTTGCGTCCGTGAAGTAGCATCCAGAGGTGGTGGGGTCTTGGCTCAGGGAGCCAGATGGCCGGTGGAAGGCCTCCCAAGGCACCACGGGCAGGCTCACAGGAGGTCAGGGGCACAGGCTGTGGTGGGCTCTGATCAGGCCTGCACCCCTGTCTTGTCAGTCTGTCCCACTCACCATTGCCAGAGGCATCCCCACCCAGGGGGCGGCTCAGGTGTGTCAGGCGAGAGAAGCACAAGGGACCCACTGTGTGCCATGCCCAGGCTGGGCATCTTCCCTTAGGGATCATTCCCTATGGCAACCGCAGGAAGAGGAGCCTCACCAGGAGGGCCTTGGTCTGGTGCGCTGCAGCACCCCACCCTCTGGCCAGTGCTCGTCCTGCTGAAAGTTTGGCTCTGCCCGGCCATGACCACTGATGACAGCCTTTGGGGGAGTTCCTGTGGGGAGAGCCGCTCAGAGCCTGTGGTGCCCGAAGGCCCAGCCCCGTCTGCGTGGAGCCAGCTGACCTCATGTCAGCCTCATGGGCCGGGGCTGCCTGCCCAGACCTGCCGCTCCTCCAGAGGGTCCCTCCTGCCTCTCACTGACGTCATGGTGGCCTTGCAGATAAAGTGGATGAGCTCTGGGAGGGCAGCTGGACAGATAGATGGATGGGCCAGGTTAGTGCAGGCCTGCTTCTTCATTCATCCATCCACCATCCATTTACCCTTTCACATATTTACATACTTACCTATCTATCCACTCACCCACCCATCCACCCATCTTCTACCTGCCCACAGATTCACCCACCTGTCCATTCTTCACTTGTCCATCCACCTTCCATTTATCCATCCACTACCCACTCATCCATCCACCATCCACCTGCCCATTCACCCGGCACTCAACCTTCCATCTGACATCTACCTGTACACGCATCCATCCATGTATCCATCCAGTGTCCACTCACCCTTCCATCCATCCTCGTCCATCTACTATCTTTCTCTATTATCCATCCATCTTCTGCCCATACATCCAGCACTTAACCTTCTGTCTAACATCTATCTGCCTGTACACGCATCCATCCAGTTATCTAGCCAGTATCCACTCACCCTCCCATCCATCCACCAACACCCTTCCATCCACCTCTGCCCACCATTCTACCATCCAGGTCATCTGTCTACCATCTGCCTGTCCACCTATCCATCCATCCCTCTACTTATCCTCCACTCTTCATCCTCTTACCCGTCTACATATGCACCCACCACCCATCCTGAACATTTCTTCTGCATCGGAGTACAAGTTTTACACTGCTGGGCCTCCAGCCCCTGGGTTTCCAGTGAAGGCCCTAGTTGCATCCTGGGGTATCTTGAGGTCCCACAGCGAACCAACTCTTGACTCCTAGCAGGCTCTGAGGACTGTGTGCTTTCCTCAGTCCCATCCCCAAGGCCTGGCGTGTGTGAGGACACCACCGTGCCTCCCCTCTGCTCTGCAGGCGGCCTAGGCCCAGGGTGATTGTGGGAAAGTGCTGCCACACCCCAGAGTTGCCCCTCTCCCACTTCGTCCTCCAAACAGCAAAGACAAGCTGCCTGGCGGGCGACGGGATGGTCTGGGGTGGGAGGTACGCGGGGGAGAGAGCCAGGCCCATCAACTGAGCTCGATAAGGGGCCCACTGGAACGCTAGCGAAAATATTTAGACAATAAATGAAGTATCGGAGAGGCACGCGTATCTTTAAGAAATCAATCATCTTGTATGCGTGTCTGGACACTTGGCGCCAAGGCGGAGATAGTGCCTGCTGGGAAGATAAGGGTTAATCAAGGATTTAATTCTGCAGGAGATAAAGCCGCAGGCCGAGCGGGCTGCCCTTCCTCCCTGGGCTCCTCTGCGAGCCTCAAAGGAGCGCTCCCTGGACACTATCTCCGGCCTGGAGAGGGTTTCCAGCCTCACGCCAAGTCTCCCCAGGCTGACCTGTGCCCTGGGCCCAAGGAATACAACAACCTCCAGAGGGGAGGCTGCCGGCGGGAGGGGATGGTCTGGGGATGGGGGGTGCAGTGGGGATCCCGGGTCTCCAGTCCCCCAGCCCCACCTTCAGGGGTGTCTGCTCTTTGGTCCTGGTCATGTTACCTACCCTCTTGGGCCTCAGTTTTCTCATCTGGACATTGGGAACAGCAGTGCCTCCCTTAGGCGGGGCTGGAGAAAATGAGGGGCGAAGTCTAAAGATGGGCGCCTAGCAGTTGCGTCTGGAACACACAGCTGTCCCTTGGAAGGGGCTGATCTTCCCCAAGGAAGGAGCGGAGGGAGAGGTGGGGTGCTGCTCAGGACAGACGGAGGGCGCCAGTCAGCCTGCCTTGGTGCCGTCACCACTACAGCTTTTCTCTGCACTGAGAGTTGAGATGTAACAGTCACGGAGCTCCCATCAACGCCCCCCTAACAGCTACCCTCTCGAGGGTAGGCTGCCACTTGCATCCCTCCAGTAACAGGGAGCTTCCTGCCTACGGGACTGCGGTAAGCACCACAGCCTAAACCACACAGTGGAGCCAAAGGCTGGCTCCTTCCAAGGAGCTGAAATCCACGCTGGAGCTCTCACTGCTTGCTACCTGCTTGGGGCCATGGGACAGGAGGGTCGCCCTCCACAGGGTGCTGGCCATGCTGCCCTGGAGGCGTGGCCTGGAGTAATCGCCGCCCGGAAAGCCGGATGCCCTGCCTTCCAGACGAGCTGCTGCTCTGCCACCCTCTTCACTGCTGGGAGTGCAGGCTCAGGCCTCAAGGACCCTACGGGACTCCCATGTGTCCCCTGGAGGTTCCCTGGGCTGAGGAGACAGTGGCTCAGAGAGGCGGGGCACACAGCAAAGCGGCCACAGGGTGGGAGACTCCAGGTCCGACCCTGTGCCATGGGGATGACCTGGCCTTGAAGGTGGGCACCCTGCGTCCTGGGCCAGCCTCCCACCACCTCGCTGAGCTGTCTCCAAGCTCCTGAAGCCCAGGTCCTGATTCTGAGACCTCTGCCCCAGCGTGACCCACAGCCCAGGCTTCACTTCTCACCAGAGTGGCTAGGGGCCGTGAGCCACCATCGGAAGGGCATGCCTGGGGATTCTGCCCATGCTCCCTGCCAGCCCTGCTGCAGGCCCCGCACCTGGGCCTGGTTTCCTCTGCCGAGAAACAGGCTCTGTCGGGCTGGAGCTGATTAGAGCTGTGGGGAGGGGGAGAGGGGCAAGCCCACCCTCTCAGGCCCGCACTGCCACTGACCAGCACTACAGGGCACCTGCTGGCACCCTGGATCCAGCCTCACCTGAATGCCACACTAGCAGTCGCAAGGGCCCGGGCCATGGCTGCGCCTGCGCATGTGGGGCGCCGGGCCCTGGACTTGGGGGTGCCAAGCTGGGTGCTGCCTGGCCTTCGAGGCCAGCGTCACCACGGCTGGAGGTGTTTCCCGAACACTCACGTGTACAACCTCCCTCCTACCCCATTCCCATCACAGCAGGTGCCGACCCCACCGCCCATACACCAACCCACATGGGCTCTAAAGTGAGCACTTGTGCCCCCTGCAAGAGGACGCCGCCCCGACTCGCCTTAAGGAGAGGGCACCTCAGAAGTAGCCCTGAGACAGGTGATATGTCCACTAGTGGTCATCAGCCCGCACTGGAGACGCTTGGGCACCGACAGTGCCCTCTCCTGTCGTCAGGAGGACCCACAGGCATGTGATGGGACGCATCGCTCACCCTGGGTCGAAGCTGTATCCAGAAACCCACCTCCCTGGCCACTGGGGGTGGCCCCACCTGTGAAGCCCAGTGCCGGGCAGCGCCGCTCGCCTGCCTGGGCACAGGCCAGGCCCGGGCCCACCACTCGGTTCCTTGCTGCTCCCTCCCCTCAAATGCCCTTCCCTTTCCCTCCCTCACCAACATCTACTCCTTCACCAAAGGCCCGCTCAAAGAACCTTCCCCCAGGCAGTCCTTCCTTGGTCACCCTGAGGGCTATAGCCCCACACCACCTCCCCCAGGCAGCCCTCCCTGTGCTCCCACAAAGTTACCTCTTCCCTTCCCTCCTGGTTCCAGCACCTCACATCTGTACCTCCTGACCTGTTTCAAGTCGAGAGGCAGGAGCTCCTGGGCAAGGGTCTAGCCTAGGCCTGGTTCAAGCATTGAAGGGCCTGTGCCCTGGGCTGGACACTGCCTTGGCCCATGCGGCTGAGATTGGGCTACTTACCAGTTCTGCCTGCCCGGGGGACGAGGCTCTGGTCTGGATGCTCCCGCGGAACGGGCCCCAGGATAGGCCCTCTGTGAGGCTGCACCGAGCCCGCACACACCTCTGTCCGTCTTGCAGCAGTGGCTCCAGCTCGTCTACAGGGAGAGACATCAGAGGTGTGAGGAGGGCCTGCTGCCCAGGTTTAGTCCGTCCCTGCAGCCCCCCTCACCCGGGAGCATTCAGGGGACTGAGGGCAGAGGAGGGCGGGCGACGGGTGGGTGGCCCTGTGGCCTGGCCCAGGTTACGAGGGTGGTGCTGGGTCCTGGGGGCCAGGCCAGACCCTGTGCTCAGACCTTTTAGGGGGGATGGGCAGGCTGCAGCAACCAGAGAGGGGTGCCTGCCACTGGATCTGAGCAGGTGGCCACACAGCTCGGGGACCACGCTGCCGTGTTGGGATGCATGTGCCTGGCACAGCTCAGGACGCGCACACAGAGCCAGGTCACCCCCTCTGCCTTACACGGGGGCAACACCGCTGAGGATGATGACGATGCCGACGAGACTCACCTCCCGTCCCGCCACACAGTCCTCCCAGCCCCCTCCCATCGGCTTGAGTCCCGAGTTCTGCAGAGCACACATGTGCAGGCAGCTGTGGGAATGCTGGTTTCCCGCTGTGAGTCAGGGACTGCGTACCTCCCACCTCCTGGGGTTGGGGTGAGGTTGAGTGAGTCAATCCTCTTAGCACCTGAGCACAGGGCCCAGCAGGGGAGCCAGGACAGGAGCTAAGTGTCCTGCCCCCGAGGTCCTTGGCACAGCCAGACCGTGTGCACCCAGGTGGCACCATCACTCCCTGAAGGACCCCCGCCCACTTTCAGGAAAGGTCTGGACGGATTCCTGCTGTGGCCCTTGGTCAGCAGCTGCCTTTCTGAGTAGTCTGCTGTGCTACTGGGGGTCGAACGCTCTCAGGCTGAGGCCACCTGTGCTGTGGCCGGGGCGGCCACCGCAGGACTCTGTCCCGTGGATGTGGACTGCTGGCCTCTGCCAGGAGCACCCCCAGTCTCTCTCACGGGGCAGGACTTCAGGGTTGCACCGTGTCTGCAGTCAGGCTCCCAGGCTCAGCTGGGCCTTGCCGCACGACCCACATAACCTCGTGGGGTGGACTACAGGGCGGCCCCTAAAGACACCTGCGCTGCAACCTGGGGGTGGGCCCTACAGCAAACGGAAGGTGTCCTCGTGAGAGGGACACAGGAAGAAGCCCCTGTGAAGAGGCGGCAGGGACGAGCACGACAGCCGTGGGGACACTGTCCCTGGAGCCTCGGGGAGGAGCGGGACTTCCAGCTCCAGAGTTGTGAGAGTAGATTTCCAACATTTCAAGGCACCAAGGTTGTGCGATATTCCCTGGGAGAGACACACGTGGCAAGTTACCCGCCCACTAGACCCGGTGTCCTCACCAGGGAGGGGATGATGGTGGCCACGCCCCCACAGGGCGGTCCCTCCCCAGGCCACACGCCCTCTGCCCTGGAAGGCAGGGCCACCTCATCCCTTGGGTGCCACCTAGGCCTACAGAAGCCTCATGTGGCCTGGCCTGGACCCCGAGTAAGCACTGCTGTGTCGGCCCCACTTCCTGGATCCCTGATCGGGCAGGCTGTGGCCTTAATGGGCCCGATTATCAGATAACTGCCGGCCTAATGGCACAGATAATGTGCAAATACTCCAGGAGGCCTGGCTAAAACGTTCTAACTGGGTCCTTGTCTTCCACGGGCCTGATAAGGTGGCAGGGGACCAGGACGAGGCCAGGCGGCGGTGCCCTTTATCGGCCCTGTGGGGAGGGGCAGAGGCCGCCCCATTGCTCTGTGGCCTGCCCACAAGGGGCTGTGAACTCCACCGCACACCAGGATGGCCTGGGTCCTGGCCAGGGCTCCGCAGGGTACTGGCCAGAACCCGGTCACCTGTTCCTGCCCAAGTGGCCCTGTGATGTCAGCCCTCCCCTCATTCCCTCCCCCAGTACGGATGAGGAAACAGGCCCCGAGAGGTGGTGAGACTGACAGAGGGAGGTCAGGATCTGAGCACAGGCCCCTGCTCTCCAGGGCATACCTGGGTCTCTGGTGCTCCACTTGGATGGCCCCAGGGGGTGGGAATGTGGGTAGCAGAGGCTGCCTAATGGAGAGCTTGCTGGGCCCTTGTGGGTGCTGCTTCTGAGGCTAGGGGGAGCCCACCAGGGTTAGGGTATACTGCCCATCCCTCCCATTGCCCCCACTAGAGGCAGGGGTCAAGGAGGAATCTTTCCAAACCCCGATGTGCGGACAGCCAGAGCCTTCAAGCCTCGTGGGGTCTGCATGCTCACAGGCCTCTAGAGCAGGGAGGCCCACGCCCCTCCTTGGGCTTCAGTTCTGCTGCTGGGGCCACGGACAAGCCAGGGACAGTCCTTTCACTGCCCGGGGCCTGTTCCTGGTTTGTCAGGCTGGGGAACCCTGTAGGAGACAGTGCTGTCCATCCGAGGCCAGCACCCACCTTCCCCAGGGGAGGAGGAGCAGGAAGTCGTTTCAGTCTTCCTAAGAGTGGTCGAGTCCCACCAAGACCTGAGGACACAGCAGGGATGGGGGTGGCTGGCCCAGGTCCCCCTCCATGGGCGGGATGGGGTGCAGCCCTGGGCCCCCAGTTGCCCCTGACTTGCTACAGCTGTGGGATCCTGAAGCCCCTCTAGCCCTGGCGGCCTCCTGGAAGAAGGGGCAGAGCACCCACCCACGCCGCACCACAACAAACTGCCAGCTCCCTAATCGCGCCCCAGGGCTGGCGGCCCCCACTCCCAGATAACAACATGGCTGGTGCTTCCCGTGGCAGCCGCTCCATCTCCTGGGTATCACACACCACCAGAGAGGACGGCTCCTGATAAAGGCAGCCGTTCAGCACAATGAGGTAGAACTCACCACTTTGGGCTTGCTGGGGGCAGGCCCAGGCCTGGGAAAGGCATGGAGGCTAGGGACCTGAGGGATGTGAGCTGGGGATCAGGCAACAGTCAATCAGAACCCACTTCCCTAGTCCTGAAAGGCTGGGCATTAGAAAGAGTACCCCATGTGGGCAAAGTCAGGGCCACAGCAGGTACCTGGCTGGGTAGGGCGAACGTGGCTAGATCTCAGCCTCAGCTCACTCAGTGCACTCGTGCAGTCCACAACCTGTGCCACTGTCCACTGGTGATGTTCAGCATCCAACCACTCAGATAACCTACTTCCAGCTCCCAGGTCCTGCCTAACCCCAAGCACAAGTCAAGCAGGTGTTAGAGCCCAGTTAGCACCTATCAGAGACCCTTTCCCAACCAGAAATAAAACTGTATCCAAAAAACTGGGGTGAGGGTGGGTGAGGCCACCTACTTCTGGCAGACTAGGTACTCGGTGAGAGCTCCATTCAAAGCTGAGAATGAATTAAAGTATAAATGAGCAAAGAAGGGGCTGGGGGTGGTAGCTGACCAGGTGAGTGACAGACAGGAAGACACAGCTATTTTTAAACGGCCCCTAAAGCTCCAGAGGATCTAGACACGGGTGGCCTTGGAGATGGTCAGCTCCCAACCGCACTCACAGGAAATGTGGAGCCAAGGAGGCCCAGGAATGCTCAAGCCACAGTGTGAGGCCTGGCTGGGTGGGACTAGAACCATCTTTGGACTTAACAAAACCCCAGGCAGGTACCTGGGGCAGAGCTGAGGGTGGCACATCCTCCCAGACGTGGATGGCGGTGGCAGCGCCACTGGTGGGCCAATCAGGGTGGGCTTCCAGGTGGAGGTGTCCTCTGCCCTGCGAGCCTCCTGTGACCATGTCTCCATCTCCTCCTCCCAGCTCCAGAGAAGCTGGAGCAAGCAGGGCAGCTAGGACTCCAGCTCCAGCAAGGTCCTGGCGGAGGCCTCCCTGCCTTACCTACCACGGCCCATCCCCACAGCTGGACAGTGGGGGAATGATGCCATCTGCCCTGAGAACTAACGTGGTCCTAATGGAGGGTCCGGCTTCTGTTTATTGAGCCTTAGCCCAACACTTGCCATAAATCACAGGGATTCCTCCCAGCCATGCTGAAGCTGTCCACCCCCAACCCCCACCCCAGGCGTACAGGGGGAGAGAATGAGGTTCAGAGAGATTAAAAGACCGGCTCAGGGTACACAGCTGGCTGGTGGGATTTGACCAGAGCCCTAGCACACTCCCAGTCAGGGGCCTGACACCCTTTTCTGGGTGGAAGCAGGAGGCGATAGAGAAGAGAGGGCGGGGAGAGGCTGCTGGGGGCCAGTGGGCAGCCCCTGCTCTCCTGTCGCGGGCTAGCTCCTCCTGGTGTGGAGGAGGGGCAGTCCTGTGTGGCCTGGGGTGGGCCTCCCCAAGGGGGTTGGGCCATCACTACCAGCACAGTGTCAGGACAGAGACTAATTTATTCTGGCAAACAACCCCACACACATTATTTCCAGAACAAACATGCCACGCTGGGATTCAATTTCACTCCTAAAGCATGTGTGAGAGTCCCGATGAGAAAATTCAGCCTTTGCATATTTACATGATTTAAACATCTATTTAGGTCTCAAACCACTTCAATGGCATCCTGAGGGGCCAGAGAAAGGAGGCAGGACTGGGCATGGCTCCCCAGGCCCGGCGTGGGAGCCCAGCAGATGGGGTGGCGGCTGGAAGCACTGGGGTCTGGAGCCTACGAACAGGCCAGTCCAGCCACTGCCTGGCTCTCGCTGAGCCTCGGGTCACCTGCTGGGCTGGTGGCTCCGAGAGTAAAGATGGTGCCGGTCAGCACGTGGGCCTGACACGCCCCCTCCCCTGCGCCTGGGTGTTTCCACACCTCTGGTCCTGCCAGGGCTGTGGAGAGCAGTCCTCAGACTCAGCCCTGCCCCCAGCTCTGTCCCACAACCTGGAGTCTTTGGTGGCCTCCTTCAACAACAGGCAAAACAGTGAGGAGGCTCTGGTCTGGCTGCGCTTCCTGCTGGAGTGGCCCAGAGAGCTCAAGCAACCTGCTTGAGGCTGCTCAGCAAGGGCTGCCGCCACCTGGCCAGACACGAGCTCCTTCTTGAGGGAGGATTCGGGGCTCCAACCCAGACCATCTGGCTCCGGAGCCCACAAGCTCAGCCACCCCCAGGTCCGGCTGAGCCACGGCCTGCTGGCCGCTTGGCAATTCCAACCGAAGGGCCCTGACGTCCGCAGGAGTGTCTGAGCCCAGGCCTGCTCCGCGCCCTGCTGGCTGGCCCCTCCTTCCAGGGGCCGGGCTCCATCTGTGCTAATGGCCAGTGGCCTCCAGGGTACAAAGGCCAGCCGCCCGGCAGTCCCCGCCCTGAACGGTGGGCTCTGGGATCGGTGTGTGGGTGCCCACCCTGGGGTCACTGCCAGAACCTACTTATCTAATCGGCCTCATCGCTCCCGCCCGGCCCCGCCCTGTGGCTCCCGGGGGCCAGCTGGCCCTGGCTTTGTCGGGAGCGGCCCTATCTCAGGGATCACGCTGTTTGCCTTTGATAAAAGTCACAGAAAAGGGAGAGGAGTGAGAGGGAGATGAAGAAAACCCCAGAGTGAGCAGGCTCCGCCCTGGCGGGTTCTAGAAGTCTCCAAGGGCCTGGTCCCAGAGCAGCATGTCCCACACCAATGTGCAAGCAGGCCCAGAGGGGGCGTGCACCTCCCTCAAGGTCACACAGTAGGCCAGGCGGTGGGGTTAGCCTGACCAGGTGGGGTGGGCACCACCAAGGCTGTGGGGGCCCATCTGGACACGCAAGACCCGGGGCTGGTCACCTTCCCTCCTGCATTGTGGCCGTGGAGTCTCTGGGCTGGGAGGGGAGGGTGTGTCCATGCCGGTGCCGAGGCCCTGCCCGTGTGTGGCTCTCCTGTGATCTGGCTGGAGGGGCAGACTGGGCTGGTGGACCGCAAACTCCCATCATCTCCTCGGAATGCTCCCAACCTAGGTCCTACCTCCTGGCCTGCTTTTGATTCCTGTTTACAGATGCGGCAACATGGCCCAGAGGAGGGGACTGGGAACAGGCCAGGAGGGGGACCCAGGTCCTGTGGCACAAGCAGCACTGTGGGATGTGCCCAGGTGAGCCAGCGAGGTCAAAGTGCACGGTGGGCAGCCAGCTGCTCAGCAGGAGGCCCACATACCTGCTGGAGCCATGCGGCTTCTCCCACCCAGGCTGGTGCCCCAGGCTGGGTGGCAGCAAGACTCTCACCCTGGCTACTGACAGGCTTGGTGGCTTTCTCTAAGCTTTCCCTCCCTCTAGGCCTCAGGACCAGATGATGGCCTGGATCAGGCCACACCTGAATCCCACATCAGGAAACTAAAAGGGGCAGAGCTTGATCCTAACCCTGCTGTCACCAGTGACCATGGTACCTTTTGGACAGACTCAGGCTCCCAGCTGTGACTCACGAAGACAAAGTGTCAAAGGGACATGGTTAAGCTTTGGGGTAAAACTGGTGGAGTCTATTTCTGCCACTCATTGCAAGGCGAGGAGAAGATGTCTTGGAGAGGTCAGGGGATGGTCTTAGGTCACAGGGCCAGCAAGCAGCACAGGAGGGTAAAGCCCAGATCTCCCTAACCCCAGCCCGCGACCCCACGCAGGCAGTATGTTCTCGCTCACAGCAAAGCCAGCACATGGAGAGGCTGAGCACCCCGGGCCCTAGGCACGACACTGTCTCTGTTCCACAGGGGAGCTTGCGGGGTGGGAAGCCATCCTGACACCAGTCCTGCACACAGGCCCAGCCCTGGAACACTGGGCCCACAGCCGTGGCATAGCCAAGACGGAAGGGATAACCTGAAGCGTGCCTTCTAGATAAGACAGCTCGGGGAGACACTGGCTCAGAGCAAAGCCACTTGAGTGCTTGGAGGATCAGTGGCTCTTTGGGGCTGGCTGAGGGCTTCCCCTCTGCCTCCAGCCTGGGTGCCCCCAGGGAGCCCCTTAGAGTACCTGGACCCTGGCAGGAGAGCCTAGAACCAGCAGAAACAGCTGGAGGGGCTGGGACCTGGGGGCACGTATGAAAACGGTGACGGGCTGCAATGAGTTAAGAACTATATGGCATACACCAGGGTCTCTGGCATCGTGGGGGTAACTGGATGCTGAGACAGAGCCAGGCTCTGGTTCCCATGGGACCACGACCTGCTGGAGCCCAGTGCTGCGTGCGCCCCTTGGCCTCAGATGCCACCCTATCCTACACCCACTCTAGGGGCTGAGCTCCACCAGATCTCCTCTGTGTAGTTCACGTTAGCAAGGGCGCAGCTCTGGAGCTGGAGCTGTGACCAAGATGATGCCCAATTCACTGACAGGGAAAGTCAGATGAGAGGACTCCTGGGAGCTGCCCCCGTGGCCCCTGCGTGCCACGGGGCGCACTGCCGCTTGGGGGTCTCCCACTTGTCTGCCAGCCTGGTGCCCTCTGCCAGCACCCCTGAGTTCCAGGCTGGGCAGAGGCTGAGCCTCCGTGGAATGAGGTGGCCTTCTCATTCCAGGCCAGAGGTTTTCAAAGGGCTTCGAGCCCAGAAGCTCCTTCCCAGGAAGCTGCCCACAGACCCTGCACTCACAGCGGCAGGTGGTGGGGGCGGGGCTGGAGCTCAGACCCAGAGGACCCCTCTCAAGCCCCTCCCTTGGGGTGGGGCACACCTGCCCCCACACCTGCCACCTAGGTGGCTGTGTCTCATGGGGCCTGCCTAGCGCAGGGTGGAGCCGGCAGGCAGGCAGGTTTCCCGGAGCCGACGGCAGAGGGGGCTGGTGGGGCGGCATGGAGGCCCGTCCGTTGTGGGCCGGTGGTGCCAGGCACCACAGGGCCTGGGCCAGGGAAGGCCCTTCAGGGGGCAGGACCCTGGATACTCTGGCTGGGGGCCTCTGTTCCCAAGTCCCCTCATGCGTGCAGCGGGGGCGCCTCCACCAGCTCACTGTGCCCTGAGCTGCCTCCAGCGCCAAGGGGCCGACGTGTGCACTTTAGTGACTCTCAGTCTCTCCCTAGAACGTACCCATTGGGCAGGGGCACTGGCAGCTGGCTGTGTCTGAGAGTGCCTGGGTGCAGCCCACCCTGTGGGCATCTGTCTGCAGGACAGTGGCAGGGGGGTGGACCTGGGGCTGAGCACCCAGGCCCTGCTGATGAGCCACAGGGCTGGGAGAAGGGGCAGCTGGTCGTGTGGGGCCAGGGGGGTGAGGCGTGACCCCCATGCCTGCCCGCACCTGCCCTGAGCCCCCAGATGCATGGAGGCCCAGAGCCACCTCTGGGGCTCCCGCTTCCCATCTGTGAAGAGCTGGCACGTGGGATGGGTGAGGAGAAGGACATGCTGGCCCCTGGGCCTGGAGTCCACTGTGGACTGGCCCCACCCACCAGCGGGTGACACCAGCCCCCAGGCGCTGAGCCCCTGCCCCCCCACCCCGCCCCCGCCAGCTGGTGCTGTGAACTTCTCTTCCTATCGCTGGGACATCGCTGGGATTATTGATTTTTTGACACAGAACAACAGCCTATCTCTATCGGGCTGAACCCTGGCCCCGGCTAATGGCAGACTGGGACTGCCTGGGGAGAGCCAGCAGTGCAGGGCGGGGCCGGCCTCACACCAGATTTCTGACGGACCCCCTCGCCCACCGGTCTGTGGGGCCCCACGGCCTCAAAGTAGGTGGCTGCATGGTCTCTCCAGCCTTCCCAAAAAGCTTAAAAAAAAAAAAGAACTGTCCTGGTCTCCAGGCCTCAGTCTTCCCACCTGCGGAGTGGGCAGAGGGCCTCAGCAGCTCTGGGCCCTGGGAGAGACCCTGTGGCCTGAGAAACTGGGTGGGCGGGGGTCCCTGGCTCTCCCTAGCCCTGCCTGGTCCTGGAGGGGTGGGTTGGAAGCAGGACCTGTGATAAGGTAAGGAAAATACCTCCTGTGCAAACAGCTTATCAGGCTCCTATCAGCCTGGGCGTCCTGGCCCCGGCCCTGTTTTCCAGGGGCCAACGCCACCCAGGGCCTTTCTTTCCGGCCGGCTTCCAGCTCACCACCTCTCAGTCGGCCCGGCTGGCCCCGCTGCCCCCTGTGCCCCCGGGGCCCCACCCACCTGCCCCTCGGGCGCTGTCTCTCTACTGTGAATGGGCAGGAGTGGTGGGCATGAAGGCAGCTGAGGCTCTAGGCCAAGGCTGGGTGGTTGGGAGGGTAAAGGGAGGGTGCCCACCCTGCCACTGCCAGGGCACCACCCCAGCTTGGCAGGGGCCCACTCTGGACCTGAGGGCAGTGGTGGGCACTGAGGTTGGCCAACATCATCGAGGAAGTTGCCACACCACACCACCCCGCAGGGCCGGCCCCTAGGGAGTAAGAATATCCCTTGGGAGAAGTGCTGGCAGACCCTGTGTGAGCACCCTTGGGCCACTCCGCCTACGGAGGAGGCTGAGCCTGGGGAGGGCTGTGTCATCCAAGGTCCCAGGGCTCTGGGGCACTGGCCCGGGGCCCCTGAGGATGACCCAGCATGAGGCCGGTCCCGGGAACTGTGAGCCCCTCTCAGGAGCCGTGCGGACCTGCAGACGCCTGTTCCCAGGACACGGATGACTCAGTCCTCAAGCTACCACGTGCCCTGGGGGTGGTGATTCTCTGCGTTCACAGAGGTGGAGACCGAGGGTCAGAGGGGATCTGGCCATGCAGTGCGGTGGTGACTGAGTTCAAGCCCAGCCCCCGATTCCTGCCCAGCGGTCTGTTCTTCTCGCCCCTGTGTGTGTATGTGCACACGGGGGGCGGGTGGGGCAGGGGCCAAGGAAGAGGCGGCTTAGAGGACAGAAGGCTCTGCTTCCTGCACACAGCGGGCCCCAGCCAGCCCCAGCCAGCCCCAGCCAGCCCCAGCTCCAGACACAGAGCCCTTCTCTAAGCCTCTGCCCAGGAGCCTCCAGGGCACCCCTGCTGACTCTCCACAGAGCACGTGTGTCTGCACCCCACGGCTGGGCTCCACCGGCTCTCTGCCTCGGGACCCGCACCACTCTCATCTGCCGAGGCGACGGCTCCTGCCCTCTCTGTCGGGTCCTGGGCCCGCAGGGTAGGCAGAAAGGCCCGGGACCGGGGAGGCGGTGGTGGCAGTAGGCACACACACAGCACAGCAGAGCACCTGTGTGCAATCCGTTTCTTTGGGAATCGTTTCTCTCCTTTCGTGTGGACATTTTGCAGAGCAGCAGAAATAAAAACATTGATGGCTTACTATCTTCCGCACGCGGCGATGACTATCCACACTACCACACCACCCTACGCCTGTCTGCGTTTGAGATTATTTTTTCTGGGGTAAATTCCTAGAAGTTGAACTGCTGAGTCAAGGCAGGGGCATCTGAGCACCCTGAGGGGCTTGGACAGCTCTGGCCTGAGCACCTGGATGTGTGTGAGCACTCATGGGGCTGCGGTGGCCAACTTGGCACCCACTGCACCCAGCAGCTCCCGGCCCCATGGAGACAACAGTGGACCTGGGACCCAGGCTGGCTGGCTAGATGCCAGGGCCACCTAGCGGAGGGGCGTGTGTGGGGATGGGGTCAGGGAGGGGTGGACACAGAGGCTCTGTCTGGAGGGGGAGGGGTGGCCAAGGCAGCAGGACGCCTCCCCTTACACACAATATGCCCCGATAGCATCGTTCATTTCAGGCCCCGCTCAGCCCCTTCGGGCAGGATATGACCAGCCCTCGAGCCGATGGCAGCCCCTTTGTCCCATCTCCAGGCACCGATCTTATCGGTCGCGTCCACTGCCGTAGTAATGGAAACACGCGGTGAGGAAATAAAAAGTTAGCGCGCAGACAGAGCAGTAACGATAAATAAATAAATAAGGAGCCTGGCACCAGACGGGAGGGGCGCAGGGACACTGTTAGATCGGGAAGGCCGGGTGGGTGGCTCCGCTCCTGGTCTGGCCGACCCTCTGCAGCTTGCCTCCCTCACCTGTCAGGTGGGCCGGCCAGAGTCGCCTGCTCCCTGGGCTGCGGGGAGATCCTGAGACAGACAGAGCCGGGCATGAGGGCGGCCCTGCCCCAGTCTCCCCTGGCCCCCAGGGCCGTGAGCCCCAGGTCACCCCAAGGTGCCCCCGTGTGGGCTTGGAGGGGGCCCCACGTCACACGCACTGCTCTGCCGCCCCGCCCGCTGTCCTCAGCCCTCCTGGCTCCTCCAGATGGCCCGAGTGTCTGGTCCCCCGTCCCACAGACGCGTGGCCCAGGTGCCAGGCCACACACCCCAGTAGGAGTGGGCACAGCGAGAAGTCAGTCTGTCCTGATGCCCGTGGTCAGTGGCCCCCCCAGCCAGGAGTAGCTGGACAGTCACCAGTGCTGGTGGCAGTAACCGCGGCCGTGCAGGTCCCTCGCCAGCGAAGGTGCTGACGACAGGGAGCGGTGCGGCCCTGACCGCCTGCCGTGAAGCTGGCCTGTGCGTTACACGGGAGGTGGCGGCGGGGGGAGGCGAGCTGCGGTGCCCCAGGCCACGGTGGGCCCAGGAGGATGAGGAAGCACACTTCCGGGAGGGGCCACCCTCTCCAGGGGCTCCAGCCAGGACCCGGTGGCCCCGCACCCCCAATGTCTGGAGGCCCTGGCGGGACAGGCGGATGCTCAGACGCCCAGCCTCGGGGTTGGGGGCAGCCAGGGCAGGAAGCGGGCGGGAGGGCGGAGGAGGAAGCCGGCTCGATTAGCACTCACGGCAGAGATAGGCGGCCCAGCCGCAGATAGCCACTCCCGGAAGGCGGTGAGGTCAGCGGCCAGGCCTGGGCCCCCACCCGCAGCTGGGAGAGGGGGATCTGGGCCTGGCCACACTCCCCGCAGGGCACCCCGCGCCCCCTCCATCTCCACCAGCACAGGGTCCGCACCTGCCCACCAAGAGGCCTGGAGAACCCTGTGGGGCTGGGCTGGGAGGTGGGACTACAGGGCCCAGCCCCAGTCAACCCGCGTCTCTCTGGGTCTCAGTGTCCTCGCCTGAAACATGGGAGCACGGTGCCTGCCGCCACATTTCGGGGTGAGCCTTTTCACAGGTCTCTTGTGTCCACACCAGAGCCCCTAGAGTCCATTCACCACAAAGCCGCTGGGCCAGCCTGAGTGGTCTCCCTGCCAGGCCCTGCACCGGCCACGTGGGTGGGCCGTCTTCCCCGGTGTCCATGGAGCTCCCGGTGCAGACCTCCGAGGGAGAGAGGCACGCACCCCTCACCACACGTGCCCCTTCTCGGTCGCCTTCCCTGATTAACTTCTGGGCCCCTGCTGACCGCTCTCTGCATAGTCTGTGGCCCCGGGAGGACTGGGGCTCCCCCAGGGTCCGTGACAAAGACTGGCACACAGTAGGTGCTCAATGAATGAAAATGGGAGTGAGTGGACAGGCTGTGTGGCAGGGAAAGTCCAATGGGATGGTGGGCAAGTCTTGCTAAAGAGTGGTCCATGGATTGCCGGCCCCGCTCACGGGTCCGGCCCCCCTCCGAATGACCCGAGGCCCGGGCCTTTGTTGGGGCGGAGGTTGAAGTCAGAACTGGGCCAAAGGGCGGCTTCTACTAGCTGGTGAAGGACCACTGACCATGGAAGGGGCTACTCAGGGCTGACGGGTCAGCAGCCTGGTCTGGGGGGGATGGGCCATGGCCTCAGCCCCCCTCAGGGTGGCAGGGGCGCAGGCCCTCTGCTCAGGGCCCTCCTGGGGTGTTGTGTGTAGCCTGGCACCTGGGCCTCTGGTGCCCGCTGGGCTGCACACGACGTGGCATCCAGCCAGGAGGGACCTCGGGCTCACGGCCCCCGCTCAGCCTTGGCCCTGGGGCTCTCCCACAGGGCCCCGCTGGCTGGGGGTTCAGGCCGCTCCCCTAGCCTGGTGACTGATGCCCTGGGGAGGGGGCTTGAGAGGGGGTCAAGGAAGAACACAAGGGGGCCCGTCAGGGTCACAGCCAGCCAAAGACCAGGACCCTGAACCCCATTTCCACGGAAACCACCTCAGAGCGGGATCCTCCTGCTCTCTGAGACTGTCCCGGTCAGGGGTCCCCGGATGGCAGCCGGCTCCCCTCACTTTTCTGGTCTTTGCTCAAATGCAGCTCAGGCCGCCCGACTCAGAACTGCCCCTCAGTTCATTCCAGAGCCTCACCCCCTCAACTCCCCTGGACATGTGACGCCTTTACTTCTTTATTATTTAGTCTCTGTCTCCCAGATCAAAATAACAGCCCCCTGGGGGGCTGGGATGATGCTGGCACTGAGCAGGCGCAGGAAGCACGGGTTTGCTGAGCGAATAAACGACCCCCTTCCCTGGCCCATTCCTGGGCTGCAGACCCCCACTCCATGCTCCTAATGGCCCATGTCACACCTCCCCTTTCCAGCTGGCGGTGTGTGGTAAACATCTGGGAAGGATGGTCGCTGCGGAGACCAACGACCCCCTCCTCAGAGCGCCCCCTCCCTGCTGCTCCAGTCCTTATCCACTCAGCTGTGAAGGGGGTCAGGATGGGTGGAGGGCCCTCTGGACGGGGGTTGGGAGTGGTCTCAGGGAACACGTCTCTCTGGGGACATCTGCTGTGGAACGGAGGTGGCTCCTGACGGAGCTCCTGGCTCTGGTCTCTGGAGCTGACCCCAGGCTGACCCCCACCGCCCGCCGTCGCCCCCTCCTGTGCCCCTCCCCCCCGCCCGCTAATCTAAGATAAATGGGCCTATTGGGCCGCAACGCCAGGCCCAGTGATAACACAAAATAGCTGAAATGATTTTTCCCACCCACACATGCCGAGCGGGTGGGAGGGGCCATGCGGCCAGGCCGTATCAGCCCATCTCCCCACTGTCCATCAGGACGGGCCGTCCTGCCTCAGCCGCCTGCCCACCGCCGCTGCCCGATAACAAACCTTGAGGTCTGCAGAGAAACTCCAGGCGGCAAGATTAGTCCACTGAGTGCACCCAGACGGCCAGTCCGATGCCCTTGCGCACGCTTCTGGGCGAGAATGCCGGGCTTCCGGCAGACCCCTGGGACCCTGCACAGAGAGGGAGCAGCTCCGGGGCCCAAGCGGAAAACAGCAGCTGCCATACCCGACCCTGCTCCCAGAGGTGGTGTCCATTAGCCCACTTTCCATGCAGCAGCCAGCCAAACACCCTGCTTCACACCCACCCCGTGTTATGGCCAAGGCAGTGGAGGCATCTCACTACAGTCCATGGCCTTGAGCCCAAACCCTGACCCATCCGTGGCCTGGCCTGTCCTGTCTCTCCCCAACCCCGTTCTAGCCACGCCCATGCTGTCCAAACCTCAGGGCGTTTGTACGTGCCCGCTCCTCACCTGAACACCCTCGGCCCACTCCAATGTATTCTTTAGGCTGCACCTTGGGGGTGGGGCACACCTATGGTGCTGTCCTGGCTTGACCACCTGGCTGTCCCCTCTGCTGACCTGCGGTGTGGTGGGGACATGGCCAGCCTTCCCATCTCGGCCTCAAGGGCCCGGGATGAAGCTGAGAACCAAGAATGTGACACCTCATGTTTGGTCATCTGAATTTTGTCTTGTAAACAGAGGTCACCAGGAAAGAGTTCCAGGCCCCAATACACTTACAGGTGAAGGGACCCTGCTCCTGGGGCTCTGACCACACTGTCAGGTCACGGGCCTGGCCATCTGTGGAGTGCAGGCCACCCTCAGGGCCACTTGACTAGCCACCAGAGCTGGTGGGGAGCCCTGGGGTCCCTTAGGTTCACCCCTTCACTCCCCAGATACTCACTGCCCCTGAGGTGGACAGCCCTGCACTCAAGGGTGTCTGGACCACGCTGCCTCCTGGACAGGTGCATGGAGAACTGGATGGTACGTGCTCACGTGGTCTGCCCCAGGCAAGTCCCTGCGGGGAGGGGACCCCCACGAGGTCTGGCTGCAGAGGAGGCTCTCAGGTCCCTAGGGGCCCAAACCCAGCCCAGCCCCCACTCACTGCTCCCTCTGTTTCTCATGCCCCGGCCAGGAGGCTGAGGCCACGCCAACCACCACTGCAATGGAGGCCACAAGGTGGGGGACAGGGCCAGGACCCTCCATAGTTGAAGGGGACCCTCAGGGCTCACAGCCCTCTCGGGGGCTGCCTGTGTGCCCAACCCTCTGCTTTTCCTTCACGTTAACTGGGGAGGCAAAGGGGGAGCCTGTCGCTGGGGCCACGGAGCAAAGGCAGGGCAGGGCCGTCACAGATGCGAGGTGGGGATTTCAGATTATAGCTCCCAGCCATCTGCATATCGGAATTCTAAACAGCCAGCCCCTTGCACAAACAAGGTCATTTCAAAGATAAAAACACCCGGCTCCCCGGGTCCCTGCCGTCAGCCCCTCTCCTCTACCCTCTCACTTGGGCTGGTGGCTCAACGGGAGATGAGAACAGTGCCAGGCAGGGCAGCCCCCTGCCCAACACCCCCTCCCCATTGCGGACTGTAGTTGCCCCACAGACTCAAAGCCAGGGGTAGGTCCCTGCTCTGCTCTCATTCACTTTCCCAGTGGCAGCCCCAAGGGACCCCCTCTCTTGGGACCAGACCCCTGCCCGCTGCACCCTGCTCAGCACCCTGGGGTCCTGGCGCGGGCTGTGCCTCCGGCTGGCGCTCTCCTCTCCCACATCCACGCAGACCTGCTGAGGTCAGCACCTTTGTGCCTGTGAGCCCCTCGGGGTCACTTTTCTGGCGAGGACCCTCCCCTCCAAGACAGTCCACGAAGCTGGTGGTGTTTGGGTTCCATGAGGATGGGGGTGCCCCTGCCCACCTGGTATGGCCTCCACACCAGCCTCACCCCCAGTGCTGCTGCCCCTGCCGCTCGGAGGAGGGGAGTGACCTCTCTGCGGACCCAGTCCAGACCCCAGGCTCCTGAGGGTCAGCGGGGACCCCTGGCCAAGGTGCCCGTTACCAGCAGGGGCTCCTCCCTGCTCCGTGGTCTTACACAGCGGCTTCTCCCCCGACTCCCCCGACCCAGAGGCCCGGGCCGCCCTGGCAGATTGACAGCACCAAGTGGGGAGCTGGCTCCGCTCTGTGTGCTCATAAAGATGAGGAAACCAAGCCCAGAGAGGTCAGGCAATCTGCCACAGTCACTCAGCAAAGCTGGCTCCAGGCCTGGGCAGGCAAGTTCCGGCCTCTCAACACAGCCAGGGCTGGACGGGGTTCCCGCCTGAAGCAGCTGCACTTGAGAAGTAGCCGCTGGCAGCTGACGACGCTCGCGACGTCTGAAGTGAAGCGACATCCAGAGCGCCTCCCCACCTGTTTCTGGAGCTCTGGGGTCGTGGTGGGGTGGGGGGAGCCGGCGTGGGGAGGAGGGAGCTGGTGTGGGGCAGTAACGAGGCTGGAGCTGACAGGCCCCTCACACACCCTGCGGCCCAGACTTCGCTGTGTGTGTGGTACATGTCTAGGCCCCCCCGGGAAGAGAGGCTGGAAGGCCTCCCTTCTGCCTGGGCTGGGGGTCTCCTGGAGTCTTTGCTCAGGGCCTGGACCCCTGCAGGAAGGGCAGCTGCACCAGACCCATGCGTGGCTGGAGAGAGGCGTGAGGCCCAGCCTTTCCGCTGGGTCGAGTCACCTGCCTTGGGACCTCGCGGTCTCGGCCCCCACCTGGAATGGGTCTGACCCAGGAGCTGTCCTGGCTAGCAGAAGACAGTGGCCGGAAAGGCAAGGTGGTGGGGGCAACCCCCTGCTAGGGACACACCAGGTGTGTGCAAGCCCTAGGCCTCACATGGGAGACCGAGGCTCAGGGTCCAGCCAGCGGCCCCCAGAGCCAGGCAGGACAGGGTGCGCGTGATTCCGGTTGGCCTGACAAGCCAGGTCCCCAGGGTGGCAGTCCTCACATGGATGGGGCAGGAGGAACAACTGGATGTCAAGCGATCCTCAGATGGGGAGGGGAGACGAGCACAGGCAGGGGGTCAGCGGGACCGTGCGGGAGGGGCCAGGGAGCCACCAGAGCCCCAGGACCTGGCGAGGCGTGGCTGCACACCCCTGCCCCTTGGCTGGCCGGACCCTGGGTTGGGCACTGCCCCTGGGGACACCGATCCAGCCAGCCCCGGCAAGGCCTGCCTCCCATCGCCAGCAGGACAGCCCCTACAAGATAAGAGCCCATGAGGCCTCTCTGGCTTCCCGGCCAGGCGATAAGTGTGGCCTGTTTGGGGTCTGATAGAGGACGGTCACCACGGCGGTTGGCCAGCGGCCGCTTATCGGCCCATCGCTGCCCACTACACAGAAATTCCTATCTGCGGGGGCCGACAGGGAGCCCCCCCGTGGCCCCCAGAAGATGCAAATAGCTCAGGAAGCTCCTGGGTGCACCCATCCGAGCCACGGCCCCCACAGCCACCCTGGGGCCAGGCCCTGATCTCCAGGGGCCTCTGCCTTCCCATCCGTAGAACTTGGATGCGGATGCTAAGAAGGCCGTGAGGTGGGCGGGGGCCGACACAGGACAGCTGGGCCGGCATCCACATACGCACAGCCCGAGCTCCAGAGCCGGGCTGGAGTCTGGTGTGCTGCCTCCAGGCAGTGACGTGGACCGGCCCCAGGGCTGCTCTGCGCCTGCCTCAGGGGCTGGTGTGAGGACGGCCCATCCCCTTCGTCCCCATGGTCACGCTCCAGACTGCAGCCTCAGGGTCCAATCCCTGGACTGGTGGTGGTCCCTGGAGTGTGGGAGCCATGGGGCCAAGGCAGGGCTGACTTGGAGTCTGTAGGTGCCCTGTTGTTACCTCGCCCTAGACCTGGGGAAACTGGGGCAGCAGAGTGGGCCCCAGCCCCCCAGCTCTGTCCCCTGTGTGTGGGGAGGCCTGGCCCCGCAGGTGGGGGTCCAGCTCAGCTGTGCCCAACCGGTGGTGTGGGCCGCGTAGACGTGTGGCCTGAGGCCTGTCCCTGGCCAGGTGCTCTGTATGTGGAATGGGCATGCTGTGGGCACGGCCGGCTGGGGCTCCTGGGGCCCCTCCCCGCCTGTCACTGGGTCACCAAGGTGATGTGGGGGCAGCCAAGGAGTCCTGATGGCAGCGGGGTGGCTGTGCTAACACTCCTCCCCGCGCTGGGCTAGAGTGGGAGCCCCAGCCTGTCTGGCCCAGGGTGGCCTCTCAGTGAACTGACTCAGCCCTGGTCTTGAGTCTGTGGTCGTGTCTCCCATCCTGGTTGTGCCCAGCAGCCAACCCTGCCCTCTCTGGGCCCCAGACGCGCACATACAGCAAAGGGGCCAGCAGGGAGCCCGGAAGACACACGAGCCCGTCATCTCTTTGGCGCCCTGCAGACATCACTAAGCAGTCCAGCCCTCTCTCATCGGCACCTCGGGATCACGATGAGTTTCACAGGGCTACTCGAGCTGAACTGCAGGAGACCATCTCTAACACTCCTGGGAGACCATGGGGGTCCTCTCTGCCGGGGTGAGGTCTTCTCAGCCCCCACAAGCTGAGGCCCTTGCCATACGTCCCCCGCAACCTCCCTCCCCACGCTGCTGGCTGTGCTGGTGTCAGTTCCCCAGGAGCCTGTCTGCTCAGAGTTGATGTCCAGTACACAGCAGGTGCTCAATACATGCTACGTGGCTGCGCGCCTGCCCTGGGAGTGCGGCCTCCATCCAGGCCCTGTGTTCACCAGGGCCACGCCCACCCTTCCTCACCTAGCGGCCCCCACTCGGGGCCCTGACGGCCAGCCACGCTGTGCCTGGTGAGCTGCCTCAGCTCCGATTAGGAATCGCAGCAACAGGCAAAGCCCCCAGCCCGCCTGCGACTCAAGCCGGTGGAAATGCATGCCTCGGGGAGATCCTGGTGGGCCCCGAGTTCACAATTCCAGCTACAAATGGGGTGGGGCAGGGCAGTGCTGGGAGGCACAGAACCGCTTCAAAGACACACCCTTCATCCAGGAACCTGGGGGGCTGGAGCCGCCTCCTGTCTCCCCTCCCAACCCCTGAGGCCGGAGCCCCTTCCTGGCTGGCAAGGGCCTGGCAGACGGGCAGCTTCAGATCCACACCCCCACCACCCTGCCTTGGCCTTGCTGCTCCTGCCCGGCGGATGCCCTTCCCGTCTCACGGCTGCTGCTCCGCTGTCCCCGCCAGACCACACCCTGCCTCCAAGGAACCCTCAGAGGCCCGTACACTGCGCAGGGCCCCGGTTTAGCTCTGAGCGTCGGCACAGTTCAGTGTCCCCTCCAGGGAACCTGTGGACCCACAGGCAGCTGGACTTTGGAACAGACGCCAGGCTTGGGCCCAACAGTTCACCACCCACCTCCTGGCCAGTGCACCTGGCCTGTCCACCGTGCTCCGCCCCGCGCCGTCAGGTGGCCGATTCTCAGGACCCCACCCGGCTGGGCCCCAGGGCCGCCCTGCGAGGTGACGCTGCCAGGCCCGGCCGCAGGCGCACTTACCTGGCCCACTCCAGGGGCTGCTGGCTGCCTCCTCCTCCGGCATCATCTCTGGCTCCCGATGCTCCGGCTCCTCGGGGCCTCCTGGGGATGTGGGGGCCGGCGGCAGTGGAGGGGGTGGAGGATTAGCCTCTGTGGAAAGGAGAGCAGTAGGTTCCCTGGAGCCTCAGGACACCGAGGTGTCTGCCCACCCCAGCCCGTGGCCGTGAGGGATACTAAAGCCAGGTGGGTGAGCATGTGGCCGCGGTGACCCCCTCACCCAGGCTTCTTCAAAGTTGGGTGGGGGTGCGATCAGACATCTCAGTTTTGCACCCCCGGCCTCTTAAAAAAACAAACCCTCAGCCCCTCATTAATTGCAGCAGTGATAGGCGCCCTCCCCACTGCTGTTAATAATTAGAGTGTGGATGGCCTCTCGGCACGCCCTGGCCAGCGGGCACACGCGCGGCCCGGCTCCCGGTCTCCTCGGCTGGCAGCGGGGGGCCCCTCCGCCAAGCCCCGCACCCAATTCCAGCCCAAAGGGCATATTTGCCTTCCCTGCTGGACCGATAACCACCGCGGCCCCCAATCAATGAGGTCCCATAAAAGCCCCCCCTTGGTGACGTCACGCACCCGGCAGATTATTAATACCGCGATAAGGGCTGTGATTAACATCGAATAAATCAATCACACGGTATAAAAGTCCTATTATTTTTGGCTATAAATCAACGCGGCTGGCATCTGAGCTCCAGCCACTGCGCGGGAGCCACGCTGGGCCCGCCCGACAGGCAGACATTGCTCCTGCCGCCTTATCACGCCCATCAGCGCGTTATCACCGCAGTCTGTGCCAGGTGCAACCCCGACTGTTTTTTCCAGCTCCTCCCCGGGCCTGCCCCCACTCCATGCAGCCCAGCTCCCAGATCAGATAAGGGACCCGACTCCCCGGGGCAAAGTCCACCAGGAACCAGCCGCTGGCCCTCTGGAGAGCGAGGCCCCCGTGAGCTCACAGCACCTGATGGTGATGGAGGTGGTGGTGGAGGCCCCTCGCCACGCCCTGGGCCACTGAGGGGCTCAGGCCCAGTTACAGGTGTGGAAAGCAAGGCTCAGAAAGGGCCAGGCTGGGGCCAGGCTGGGGTGGGCGGGGCGGGTGCAGGCTGCAGTGCTAAGTGACTGATGGAGATGATGAAGGCAGAGACAGCCACGAGCAAGAGTGTCAGAGCCCAGGCCTGCGCCCCTCTGCTCTGCCCGCTGCCCGGGGAGCTGAGGATGACGGGAGCCCTGACCCTGGGCTCGAGTCCTGCTGGCCTGGCCTCACTGCAGGGGCCGGGACCCCAACGGGCTGCGCTGGGGAAAGGCACACAGGCCGTCTCAGAGGATGGGGCCTGTTGTGGTTATGCCGGGGAGACTCTGACACTGGCACCTTAGTGGGGTGGGGGTCCACACTGAGGAGCCCCCCCACCTTCTGTCTGGAATCTCAGTCCCTCAGTCCCAGCCCTACCGGGCTGTCTTGCTGTCCTTTTGCGTCCCACCCCAGGGCCTTTGCTCGGGCGGCTCCACACATCCTGCACGTCTGCTCACGGCTGCCCCCACCCATCTTGCCTTCACTCCCGGTCACACCACTCAGTCCTGTGACTGTCTCCCCCATCACACTACGGCCTGGGGGTGACTCTGGCTCTGTGCACGGGGCTTCATGGCACAGAGTGGGGATGGGAGTGAGGTTTCCACCCACGGCCAGCAGGGCAGAGGGGGTGGGGGTGAGGTGAGCAGGACTCAGAGCCCACCCCCAAACCTACTGACCACCCCCCAGTCTCAGGTCCCTTTTCTGGAAAACAGGGGTGAGGGCGCTGACCTCCCCCAGGGCTTCCACCTCAGGGAGGCCTCTCCTCCTGGGGGTCTCTGGGGCAATGTGAGGTCGTGGCTGGGCCAGCTTCGAGACCCTTCCAGGGGCCTGGCCAGAGGAGCCTCCTTGGTGTCAGTTAATCCACCGCTGGGTGTGTGTGGGAATCTCTCCTCCCAAGTCCTGTCCTCAGCTTTAGAAACGCATCCCCAACCCCTAGGACGCTGCCACCAGGAGGGCCCAAGGAAAGGGTCCAGGTGCCCAGGGTAGGGTGGGGAGGGAGGGAGCCGGCAGAGGGCTGGGGAGTCCACCTGAACTCAGGCCTAGGGTGGGATCCTGTTTGGGAGTTTACAGGCGGGGTGACCCTGGGCAAATCACTCAGCCTCTCGGGGCCTCGTTCTCTCATCTGTAAAGGGAGGCCCACATGTGCTGAGGCAAGCGTCTCTGTTTCAGAGTCTGGGAGGTCACTCAGAGCCCACGTGACCCTGACTCAGCCTGGACTAGACCCTCCCCCTCTGGCCTCGCTCTCCCCATCTGCGCCATGAAGGGCTCAGCTTTCCAGACCCCCATCCCCGACCCCCTCCACGCCTTCTCCTGGCCCTGCCGGGCATGACTGGCCCGCGGGCACTTCTCAGCACAACGCCCATTTCACACTGTGGAAACTTGAGTCCTCGGTGGGCACTGGCTCATGTGAAGTTGCAAGGATGGGGGGCAGCCTAGGGGGCCGGGGCCAGGCCTGCGGGGCCCACCGCCCGACTCACCTGGACTGGAAGGGCTTGTGGGCTCGGGCTCCAGTGCTGTGGCCTCCTGCTCTGGGAGGCTGGTGTCCGCGGCCTGAGCCTCTTCTTTGGCCTCCATGTCTCCGAGGGAACCTGTGGACACAGCCCCAGAGGAGTCGTGAGGCGCTGCCCCCTCACGGTGCACCTACCACCAGCCCCCTGGCCCTCCCAGAACTGGCGCAGCCCCGGGGGCCGGTGCAGCGGGGACCAGGCAGAGTCTCAGCCCCTCATGCGGCCAGAGGCCTCGAGGGGGTGGCCATGAGCAGGGCGTCCCCCAGGGATGCGCATACCCTGCCCCTGTACCCACCCCAAGCCCCGCACCAGTTCCCACACCTGGGGGTCACCCAGCCGCCCGCTCCCCAGGCCTGCCCGCTGGGCCCCCCAGGGGAGACATTGCCCTGGCCTCTGTGCGGTCACCCCCATGCCCGGGCCCCCTCCTGCAGGAAGCCCTCACATGTGGGGTTCCGAAGTCTAAGGACATGCCGAGGGTGGGCCCCAGGGCAGGAGGAGCTCGTCAACCCGATTAAAGCAGCAACGGCCGATGAGGCAGAGGTGGGCACACAGATGCCTGCAACCAGCCCATCATCTTCCCTCAGAGGCTCCTGTGGCAGGGTCGGGGGGCAGGGGGGTGGGTGGGCGGTGCCCCGCAGGGGTCTCCTGACAGCCGAGCAAGCAGCCTGACCCCAGACCACCTGGGAAACCTGCCGGGGGCCCCTACGTGCAGGCCAGGGTGGCAACCTCTGCCCCGAGGTCAGGACGGTGCCTGTGTAGGGGGCTCGAGACCTGTGGAGAGCAGCTGTCCCACCTCACCCTCCGCCAATCCCCCAGACCCTCGCCCCACCCCCTTCCTAGCTCCTCCTCCGGATACCTGCTCCGCCCCACCCACTGCTCGGCTGCAGCCCTGGATTCTAGCTCCGGGCCCCCACGGAGCTGTAAGGACAGGAGATGGGCCGGCAGGTGCTCACCTCTCGTGGCCGTGGGGCTCAGACAGAACCAGCCCCGGGTTAAACCCTCACGGCATGGTCTCTCATCAGTGCGCCCACATGGGAGGCTCCACAGCAGGCTGGGAGCACCCCAGACTCATGCCCCTGGGATGAATGGGCGGCCTGACCCTCTGTGACCTCCCCTGCCCGTGGGGTTGGCCGGAGCAAGAACTGCTGGTAGCCTTGGTGGGGTGCAGCACACAGGCCTGGGGCCAGCCCATTTGCCGGCATCTTTCTAGAAGTCCAGGTGCTTCGGCAGCTTACTCAGAGTGGAGAGGGGGCCCCGAAGCTGTGCGCCCTCGTGCAGATGGCAGGGACTTCCTGGCCTCAGTGGCCGGCTCCAGAGAAGGGGTGCGAAGCCCCTGCTTTCAGGGACTGCTGGGACCAGAGTCCTGGGGTTGGGCATTTGCCTCTCCCCAGCCCACTCTCCCACCCAGGTGGGCCTCAGCCACCCAGGGAGGCCCGAGCTCCTGGCAGCTCCATTTATGAAAGAACAAAGGCATCCGCTCGTCACAAAGCGTGACAGGAGCGTGAAGAAAGAGGCTGCCGGCCGCAGCAATTTATCCTAATGGCGCTAATTCATTCTAGCACAATTAATGCTCTGATAACACAGGAGACAATCGCCAACCAGCAAATGGCTCCAGGCCCACAAGAGGGATGTGATGGGATGTGATGCTGTGAATCGTGCCCCACGAGACCTTGGAGCTTCAGCTGGAGCCTCCCTGCCGCTGTGACACCCCAGGGGCCACCTGGGTCCCGGCTCCACCTGAGGGGGTGGGGGGGCAGGAAAGTTTCTCCACTGACTGGAGGGACACTGCTGCTTCTCCAAGCGCCCTGGGCCAGGAAAGACTCCACTTATCCCTGAGGAACCCTTTCTGCCCAGACACCCCAGCAGCTGGGCCAGGCCAATCCTTGGCCAGGCAGGCAGGGTCCTTGCTGTGTGACTTTAGGCAAGTTGCTCCACCTCTCTGCGCTCAGGAATTGTAATAGCTCCAACACTGCATCACAAAGCCTCATTTCATCTGTATGGAGCCGTGATCAGGTCCTGACACACAGTAAGTGTGGAGGAAACACCAGCATCACCAGCATCAACATCACACCAACATTAACAGTTGCGGACGCCCCACACCCAGCAGGGCCTGGGAAAAGGGGCCAGGGTGGGGAGGGGCACTGCTCCTATGGAGCTTCACGTGTCTGTGAGCCCTGCGCTCAGTATCTACAAATGTCTCCCCCTTAAGCCCTCCCTGGACTCACAGCCCAGGGGTGGAGGACAGTGGGGAAGGTGTGAATGGGGAGCAGCAGCAGGAGGCAGGCCCAGATGTCAGGCGCTATGGGCAAGTGCCTGGGGGCCTCCCAATGCCCCAGAGGTGAGCCCCAGTTGTGGCCACTTTGCAGGCGAGTCAATAGAGGCCCTCGGCCAGAAGCCCTCAACACTGCACCTTCCTGGCTGCTGCTCAGGCCTCCCCCACCCTGCCTGTGATCTGGGCTGAGGGTGACACCAGCCCTGTTGCCTGGAGGGGTGGAGAACTGGGTCCAAGGCTGAGCACCTGTCTGGAGGCATCCACGGGGGATGATGCTGGTCACCCGCGCTGGGCGCAGCCCCCGCTGCCCGGAGCCCCTCGGTTATCACGGCAAGCAGACGCCCCGTGAGCTGATCTGTCTCCTGCTCATTAAGCCGGACGCCGAAATGGAAATGAAAACATAATAGCTATTTGATTGGGGGTGAGATATTTTGCATATTGGCTTGGCGCTGATAGTGGAATTTCATCAACTCCCTTTTTTCATGCTTTAAAACTGAATTACTGAGACAGGCTCTGTGTGGAGGAACGATCCCTGCTCCTTCTAAGTCCTGGGCTACATGGTCCTCCTGGCTTTGATGTTGAGACAGCTAGGGGTCCTTTTGAATGACTGCCCAGAAGAAAGCCGGAGCTGGTGGCTGAGGGGGACAAAAGCCCCCGAGGTGGCCCCAAGGGGGCTGGCACAGAGTCGGGAAGTCCAGAGGCCCCGGGTGAAGCCCGCCGGCCCCTGCAGACTGTGCTTGCCCCCCAGGCCACTGGGAACATTAAGTGAAAGAATTTGGGCCAAGTCCAGTGGCCTCGCACCTGGACTCCATGCATGACCCAGGTGTGGGCCTTTCCCGAGACCCCCCACACGGCTGCTGTGTTATACAGTCATTCACAGCTGTGGGGCGGTCCTCTGTGTCCCCAAAGCACGGAGGAGGAGGGGAGGTGGGATTTCCTGACCCCACTCAGTGTTGGGGCCGGGGCCTGGTCATGCTCACAGGCCCACTGGCCCAGGGGAGGGGTGGACGCTGATGGGCATGCGACCCTGCTCAGGTCCCCACCTGTAGTGTGGCGGACATGAGCGCCCACGGCCTCCTGCTCAACCGCTGTTCACGTCCTCGTTCGCCATTCACTCATGAAACCTCCCCTGAGTCCACCTTCCTGCACCAGGCCCTGGGGACCCTGCAGCCAACACATGCCCCGCCCCCCACCCCCCAGGAAAAAAAAAATGTGAAAATGCAAGTGTGGCCACTGCCACCAAGGAGAGGTGGAGAGGCCAGTCAGGGAAGGCCTCCTGGAAGAGGTGACAAATAAGCGGTGATCTGGTATGGGACAGAGGAGACTGCCTGCAAGTGGGGCTGGGAAGAACACTCCAGGAGGAAGGAAGAGCAGGACTCGAGGCCTGGGCCTTATGTGCTGCCCACCCCTCCAGCCCAGGTTCCGCATGGAAAGCAGCTCGCGAGAGCAGCTTGTACCCGGGGCTGGGGTCACGGTTCAGTGAGGTGGTGTCGATGGGTGCTGAGCACAGGCCTGACTTTATTGCAAGTGTTGCTATGACTTCAGCTCCCCAGGGAGGGCCCTATGGGCTCCTCTGGGGGGTGATTTCATGGTGCACGGGGGAGGAGACTGAGGGGCACAGCAGAGGGAGGGGTGTGAGGAGCTGGGGGCTGGGCAGGGCATCGTGGGCAGAGGAGAAAGACTGCCCCCAGGCTGGTGGAAGGCCTGGCCCCCTGTCCCGCTGGCTCCGGTCAGCTGGCGGGCAGGAGAGGCATGGGGCTGCCAGGGAGAGACCCTGGCCTCTGGGCGGCACAGTGACCAGATAAGGGCCCGATAACAGAGAGAAAATAGCAACAGATTCAGACTTTCCCATCGCTGGGCAGCGGGGCAGCTCAGGCCACGGCGGGGACAGAAGGCGGTGGGGATGGGCCTGCTCTCCCTGCGGGGCTGTGCTGTGTCCTGGGGGCTTGGGCCATACTCGCAGACCGAGTAGGTCTGAAGCCTGACCCCTGGGGAGCCCGTGGGACCTCTGGTGACCTGCCCCCAGCAGGAGGGGCTCTGGCGCAGCTGTGTGGAGGAGGGAGCTGAAGCCCTGAGTGCAGAAGCTGCCCAGGCCCCTCGGGGCCACATGACCCCTCCTTCACCCCCAGTTCTCACAAGGAGCCAAGCCGAGTTGGATGGAGTGAAGCGAGTGAGAAGAGGAGCCCTTGGCTGGGACGGGCGAGCAGGGCGGGCCTGGTGCATGGGGTTGGGGTGAAGGGCAGGGCTGTCCCACGCCTCGGAGCCTGGGCAGGAAAGGGGCACAGGGGTAGGCAGCAGGGTAGAGACAGAGTCTCAGCCCCAGGAAAGGTCACCAAGGCCTTGGAGGTCCCATTAAGTCAGGACTTCTTACACCTCTGCCGACACTCAGCAGGGAGGTGGGTCCTGGCCCCCGAGCCCTAAGAGGCTCACTTAGCACAGGGGTACAGGCCCCGTGGAGGAGGCTGGGGGTCTGGGAGGTTCCCTGGGTGCCCGTGGGTCCTCTCACACCCACCCTCCTGCCAGGGGACCTTAGCCACGCTGTCCCGCCCCTGCCCAGCTGAGGCCTCCTCCTCCCTCTGTGAGATCCCCCCCCCCACCCCCAGTCCAGGTCCATCCTGCAACCTCACATTTGTCTGCAGTTCTCCCCAGGGTGGGGTGCTCTGATGCTTTACTGCCCCCCAGTGCCCCCAGTAGGGAGACCCCCGCCCCTGCTGCAGACCACTTCTCGGAAGGCGTTGCCGCAGTCGGCCCAGAGGGCTGCTGCTCCCTAGGCTGAAGGTGCGCCCACAGCTGCGATGATGGGACAGCTCCCTGGGAATGCAGAGTGGCCTCTGGTCCTCTGGAGGCTCGGACTGGGAGGGGCGCACACGCCCCCGCGGTGACCCTCATCAACCGAGGATCAGGCCCCACTGACAGCCAGGGCGACCACAAAGAGGATGTTGGAGAGAGAATCTTGGCTTCTTCGAGTGGGCAGCCTGCCCTGCGGAGGGGACAGTGAGGAGCTGAACCTCTGTGCGCTGGGGGCCTGGTCCTGGTGCGCCCCACCCCCTGACCTGCCCAGGAAGGGCATGGCCCTGGGACAGATGAGACAGGGGTGGTCAGGGTGACTCCTGCTAAGGGTCAGCAGGATGGTGCTCAGGCGCACCGTGCACTGGGGGGCTCGTGACTCCTTGGAGAGAAGCAGGTGTGGGCGAGGGCCGCCCTCGGGCACAGCCTCCCCCCATGGCTGTGGTGGGGCTGTGGTGGGTCACCTGCCTTTGCTTCTAGGCTGCAAGCTGCACTTGACCTCCTAGCCCCCGGGCATCCAGACCGACCTGGAGGGTGCTGGTGGGCACAGTGTCCCCAGTGAGCCAGGCCCAGGCTGGCTGCTGTCACAACTCACTCTGGGTCACTAGACAGCAAGAAGGGACTTGGGTGCTCAGAGCCGAGCCCAGCAGGACCACACTCTCTAGGAATGGGGGCCCCACACTCCTAGGAACAGAGTGCTGTGATCTACCCCAGCTTCTAACAAATTGAAACATTGTAAGGAGATACCCTTCGCATTCAGTGACACTCGTCCTTTAGGCATCACTCAGCTTTTGGAAGCCTGTTCATTTAAAGACATGTTTCCCTGGTGGCTTAGAGGGTAAAGCGTCTGCCTGCAATGCGGGAGACCCGGGTTCGATCCTTGGGTCCAGAAGATTCCCTGGAGAAGGAAATAGCAACCCACTCCGGTACTCTTGCCTGGAAAATCCCATGGACAGAGGAGCCTGGTAGGCTACAGTCCATGGGGTTGCAAAGAGTTGGACATGACTGAGCGACTTCACTTTTCCCTTTTCCCTGGTGGTCCAGTAGCTAAGACTCCATGCTCCCAAAGTAGGGGGCCCGGGTTTGATCCCTGGTTAGGGTACTAGATCCCACATGCCACAACTAAGAGTTCACAGGCTGCAGCTAAAGATTCCTCAGGCCACAGTGAACAGGGAAGATCCCGCATACTGCAAGTGAGACCCCTTGCAGCCAAAGGAAAGAAAGAGAACAGGACAGTCCTACGTAATTCAAATGAAACCCAGGCCCCCGTGGCTCAGGCTCATGCAAACAAATACTCCAGCAGCCCAAATGCCCACTGGCTTCTCCCCAGAGCTCCGCAGGGGTCAGTCAGGATCTTAGCCCCTTTATGGCATCGGCCACTTTCTCAGTCACTTCTGCACCCCCAGCCGACCCAGTGCCTGGCCGTCTGGTCCTGATCCCAGCTTCCTTTTCCCCATGCCCAGGACACCCCCACTTGTGTGCTGACTTCCTCACAGGAGGTCTGCAGCTGGGCTCCCAGCTATGGAGGGAAGTCCTGGGTGCCCAAAAGGCAGCAGAGGGGGCAGGCGGGGGGTGCAGAGTGAGCCCAGCAAGCACTCCTGGGTATCCCCTGTTCCCCAGACCCGGACACGGGAGCCCCGGACATGGGAGCCCCGCTGTCCAGTGTAGCTGCTGAGCCTGGGGGACCACCTTAGCCAACTGGTCAGCTCCCCCAGCCTCTCTCTCGGGGCTGTCAGCACGGATGCTGAGTGACTGTCTCCACCGTCCCTGGTTCCTGGTGATGCTCACCCAGAACCCCCATGGACCATGGCCCACTGCAGTCACACCAGTGCCTGCCGGCCCGTGGCTCTGGCAAGGCGGCACTGTCTCCTCATGGCACACTCGCTCCATCACCCCTCCTCTGTCTGCGACCCAGCACCCTCAGCTCGGGCCCACAGTCGTTGCTCAGGGACTCTGGTGACCACGTGATGGATGGGGGAGGGGAACAGGCTGGGGGCCACTGGGCCCCCAGGAGAGGAGCTGGGGCACAGAGGTGGGGCGAGGGGGAGCCTGAGCCTACTTGTTGGGGGGGGTGTGACCAGGGAATGAGCCCCAGGAGCCCTGAGCATGCCACCTGCCCCCACTGGCAGAAGATAAGCTGGCCGGCCCTGACTGGGTCTCTGAGGCCTGCTGAGTGGGGGGCTCCAGGCAGGCAGGAAGGAGCTGTGGGAAACAGGACACCAACACCCACGGGGCCCTGTGCCCAGCCACCGCCACTTCCTCCTGCAGCCAGCCCGGAGCAGATGGGTGAGCTTGAGGGGTTTAACTGCCCCAGCCTGAGGACCGTGACTGGACCCCTCCACACACATCACCCCTCAAGGCTGCACTGGGCAGGCAGGACCACAAGCAGTTCTGGGATCTCTGCCAAGCAGGAGCAATGCCACAACCATCATGACCCTTGTAACGACCCTTGGTGTGACCCCATCCTCCGGGGAACCAGGGCACAGAGAGGTAAAAAAACTTGCCCAAGGCCTCGCAGCTGGGGGAGTGGACAGGCTGCCATCTAATCTCCCTTCCAGAGCCTTGCATTCTCCCCGAGGCCCGTCCCGCTCAACCCGCTGTGCCTGTTTGTAGAGACAAGGGGCCACTCGCGGACCTGGCAGAGCTACCATGAAGGTGGGCACGCAAGGGTTTTTCAGGAGATAAAGATGCCCCCTGGATGGGGGTGTCCTTCCCAGGAGCACTGATTCCACCAGGCCTGCCACATGTTGGGTCAACTGTGAGCAAACAGGTCCAGACTAGGGACACACCTCGGATACCACGAAGGGCCAGGAAGGGTGCAGGATAAAGAATGGTGGGTGGGTATGGAGTGGTGACCAAGGGCTTCTTGGAGGAGGTGACATTTAAGCTGTGACCATGAACAGGGAGAACTGCCCATGCAAAGTCCCGGGATTGGGGAAGAGTTTGGTGATTTGGCTGCTGCAGCTGAGGATGGAGCACCAGGCCGAGAGAGAGGCGGAGAGGCTGGCCAGTCGGGGTTTATTCTCAGCACGGTGGGACATAGAAGAATGTGGACGCTGGACTGCAGGAAGGACCCCAGGGTGCGGCTGCAGTGGCCCGGCCGCCACCTCCTCAGGCTGGCTCCAGGTTCTTCCCTGCCCTGAACCTGTCCCGTCTCTCAGATAAGGGCCAGAGGGCTGGTCCCCCACCTCGGTCCCTGGGGGCAGAGGCCCAGGCGGGCGAGGCAGAGAGAAAGGGGAGGTGGAGGAGGCGGGAAAAAAGCGCAGGGCCTGAGAAAGCCCAGCCCGGCTGATAGGGGAGAGATTGGTTTCAGCCGGAGTCGAGCCTGCCAAGTCTACATCCTACCAGCGGCCTGCACTTACTCAACATTCATCACTGCTGAGCTCGGAAACTTTATCAACACTAGAGGTTGGCGCCATCTCTGGGCCTGGCCACTCCCGGCCCTCCGATGGGCCCGATAGCCGCTGATAGATTACGCGAGATTGTTTCACTCTGGAGAACCGATTACAAACGCTCCTGGGGGAGGGGTGCAGGCCACGTGGCCTGGGGGTGAGGGTGGGGCGAGGGCCAGGGTTTTCCAGAATGCACTGGCGCGTGTGGCAGAGACCCCATGGATGACTGGTGGAGGGGAGGAGGGTGTGAGGCCACTCGGGTGGGAGCAGCGGCCAAGGCCATCGCGCGTGGCAGGGCGACCGATGCTGTGGCACAGCCGTGAGTGGGCAGGGGGGCCGGGTAGGAGGGGACAGGAGGAGCGCCCGAGGATGAGGACGGGGCTGCGGAGAGATTCTCTCCAGATGGGCCGATAAGGCTGACAGATGGGAGCGGGGCTGCGGCTAATGGAGCCGTCGCCGCGTAGCCTGCGTCAGACGGATAGAGGCAGACTACTTTCCGGCCGGGGCTCCGTGTGACAGGCCCTGCCATCTGATCGGGGGCTGGAGACCTGGGGGTCACGGGCTGGGTGCCGAACCCTCCTTAACTCTCACCTCTGGGGGCTGCAGCCCCAAGGGGCCCATGGCCAGGCCTGCCCCCAGGCACGACTGCCTCGGTCCCACACTGCAGAGGGCCCTCTCACCCTCTCACGCCCACTTGGGTTCTGGGTTCCATTCATGCCACGGCCCTGGAGGGCGGGCAGCAGGTGTCTCCTCCTCCAGGCAGGCCCTCCGGATGCTCGGAGAGCCAGGACCAGGACCAGCATTGGGCCTGTGAGACTCCAGTGTCCAGACTCGAGGCCAGTGCTGTGGGTGTCTCTCCAGCACCTGGGGATGGTGTGCAGCGAGGGAGGAAGGAGCACAGTCATTTGGTTGGGGGGCCTGTTTTCCTGCTCGGTGTGCCTGGTCAGAAGCAGCCAATCCCCTCTGCCCCCACCACACAGAAGGGGAAACTGAGGCCTGAACTGGCGGGGATCTGGGGCCCACGGGGAGTTGGTGGCTGTGCAGGGCCTGAGCCCCGACCTCCTGGCCAGTGCACCCCTAGTCCCTGTGGGGCCTGGAACCACAGCATCCAGGAAGCTGGCGGCAGGGACACTGGAAGGCCACTCACCACCCTGAGCCCAGCTCCTCAGGTGTAAACTGGAAGTTAACCATCAGTCTCAAGTTCACAGATGAAAGGAGGAGGCTGCGGGGGCTAGGAGACTGGGTGGGGGAGTGGTCAGGGTTCAGTGGGACAGAGCCTCGTTGGGAAGATGGAGAATTTCTGGAAATGGACAGTGGTAATGACTTGTGAATGACTTACTGCCACTGAGTTACTTGAAGTGGATAAATGGTGTTTCATGTTACGTGAACTTACCAAGCACAGACACACACACACATACATGTGGTCTGCCACCTACGACCACAAACAACAGTGGAGGCTCCCTGAGTGCCCATTCCCTGCCTTAGAGATTCAGACACACACCCCTCCACAGCCTGCCGCACCATGCTGCCCCAGGCCACTTGCTAGCTTGGGAGACAGGCCGGGGCTTGGCGAGGTCTGGGCCTGTGTCCCTGGGTAGGGGCTGGGGATGCTGGGGAGGGCATCAAGTCCACGAGGGTGGTTGGGTGTGCTGACCGGTCCTGGGCAAATCTCTGTGGCCAGCCACGGCCCAGCCCTGCTGGTCTCTTCTAGAGGGGCCCGGCTCCACCCCCTACAGCCAGCAGCCTCTCCCCTCAGCCAGCTCTCTCTCCCTGTAGGGCTTGCCTCTGCTATTCCTTCTGCCGGGAACGCTCTTCCCCACACACACCGTCCACCTCTGCTTGTCTCTTGTCCATCCCTGTCTGTTCCCGGGCGTCCTGAAGCAGTGAGCCTCAGCCCTGCCCATGACCCACGTGTCCACATCCCAAGTGGCCATGACCCACGACAGCTCCCTCTTCCAGCTGTTTCCTGGGTTTACTCTGCTCCCCTGGGACAGAGGCGCTCAGCTGAGGGAGCATGTATGGAGTGCCTGTTGTATGCCCTGCACAGTCAGGGGAGACAGAGCAGCTCTGCCGCAGTCACCCGGCGGCACTCCAGTTCTGGTCCGAAGGCCCCCTCCCCACTTCCTTCTCCTTGATCTCAGCCCAAACTCCTTCCCTCCTCACCTCTCTGCTATTTTCCACTTCAGCATTTTTGAAAAACGCCCACGCCTGTGGCTGCTTTTCAGGTCATGGAGCGCTGTGGGTGCTGTGGGAGCCGGGGGGCCTCAGCCGGACTCTGGGCCCCATCTTGCCAACGAGACATCCCAGGGGATGAGACATCCCAGGGGACGCAAATTGCCCTCAACATGCTGAGAATTCCCCAAAGTTTCTTGACTGCTTCCTAGAGACACAGTCCATTGTCATGTAAATTTCTACGATGGGAGCTGTGGGGAACCCCAGTTTCCAGAATATACTCAGCCACAGACAGAAGAGGAGCCCCCACCCCAGAAAGGGTACTGTGTGGGCTCTCGCTGTGTGGACAGGACAAGCCCCAGGGAGTGCACAGACACTCTGGAGGCAGCCAGGCCAGGTCCTTCTGCTTTACGGAGCACTTGGCAGTTTTGGCCAAAGGGTTGGTCTGTGACGATTCAGGATGATGCCGAGGTTCCCGCCTCCAGCCTGGGGCTACACGGAGAAGGCAGAGTGAGAGTCCAGATGAGGATCCCAGTGGGCAATGCGGAGAGAGAGGGGGCAGCTCGCACCAGGTCTGGAGGTGCCCCAGACACATGCCACATGCAGTGGCGGGGGAAGCTGGCCGGCCTTGAGCTGGCCCGCCCTGCTCTTGAACTCCATGTTCCCATCCAGGAGTCAGGGCTGGCTGCCCTGATTCCAGGAACACCCAAATCCTGGGCCCCCAACTCAGGGTGTGGGGGTCTGGGCTCTGTGGGTCAGCAGATCACCCAAAGGCCCGCCTGTCCATCCCCCTCCACGTCCAGACTAATGTGAGGCCTGGACTGGGGTTTCCAGCACTGAGGAAAGGTCCTGCCCAGGACAGTATTCCCTATACTAAGGGCTCCCCTAGAGGAGGCCCTGCCCACTCTGAGGCCGCTCCTCCCACAGTGCTCAGCCAATCCCCGGCGCTCAGTCCTGCTCATTTGCATGTCGCGTTTCCATTGGCGGAGGACACACAGGTTAGGATCTTGGTTACCTGATTGTAGGGACGGGCCGGGTACTGGGGGACCCGGCAGGTTGGAGAGGGGGCTACCTCTGGGGGAGACTGTCTCTGCCTGGCCATTCTGGGGAGCCTGAGGGCTAAGGGCTGGGGCTCTGATGGGGGTGGGGGAGCAGGCTCTAGGCAGGATGGGTGGGTGCTGGGCTCAGGGTGACCTGCCTTAGCCTCAAGTCTGGGTCTCAAAGGGCCACCTGCTGCATAAGAACTCTGGTTATGGAGCGGGCTCTTCCGTAAATCCTCGTGCTCCTACCCATTACAATGACTCAGAGCAGGAAAGATACCTACCCAAGGTCACACAGCCAGGACACAGCAGCACAGCTGGGACCTCACTTCCAGTCTGGCTCCCACCGCAAGGCTGAGTCCTTCCCTCCAGGGAGGCCCTCTAGGGCCAATTCTTATTTTTAGCTGCCTCGTCTTGTCTCTGGGAGGGCTATACTTTGGCTTCCTTGCAAAGTGGTGACGACACTGATGATGGTTTTACGAGGACCCAGTCCCCAGGCTTTCACCTTAGATCTAGTGACACCTTGTTTGCGGCTCTGAGTTGCAGGGTGGTGGGCTCACGGGTGTGTGCGTGTGTGTGAGTGCGTGTGCACAGGCTTTGTTCCTGGCATTTTGGTGGGTGAGATAAGAGGAAACAACAGAACCGCTGGGAGCGGCAGGCAGATAGATAACGAGATAGGGCTGCTCTACCACCAGGCCTATCTGCTCGTATCGCAGTTCCCTTTTCTTTCTTTCTGCTTGGGGGGCAGGGCGGAACACACCCCCACCCCACCCCCACGCTGGGGCCTGAGCTGGGGGCCTCCTTCTCAGGCACACTCCCTCTGTATCTTTAACACACCCAGCGCCCAGGCCCGGAGCCCCCGGCTGGAAGGGGTGGGGGTCCCCAGGGTCAGTGTCAGCACTGAGGTGGGTGACAAATGCAGGGGAGCACCCGCTCTCAAGAGAGAACCCAGTTCGCTCTCATCAGCCACGCCAAAAGGGCCCCGAGGAGGCTGACCCCCATTCTAGGATGAAGGAAGGGAGCCCGGAGAGATGACACGGCTGTGCTGTGCTGGGGCCGGGATCTGAACCCGGGCCCCGGATCTGGAGAGTGGATACAGAGTTCCTTCCTTGAGAAGTCCTGCCAGCCCCGGGAGGGTACGGCTGGGCGGGCAAAGGGGCCCTCAGGGAGATGACCAGAGAAGCCACTGACTCCCAGCCCAGTGCTTGCAGGGCAGGCCTTAGTGTCTTCAGCCTTGTTTTTGTAGACGTAGAAACAGAGGCTCTGGACACGGAGCTGCCTACGAACACAGCGATGGGCAGGCTGGACCTCCTCCCCACCCCCACGTTCTCTCTGACCCTGGTGAAAGCAGAGGGTCCGAGGGGAGGACTGCTGGGCCCACAGGACAGACGTTCTGGAACCCCCGGGCTGCTGTTGAGAGCACCCCGGAAGGATGCTGGCGGGATGGAGGAGGAGGTGCCGCCAGCAGGGAGGCTTCGGGGACCCTGGCCCCTGCAGGCCCCCAGGGAACCCCACGTCCAGCTGCATGGGACCCAGGATGCTCTCCCTACCTCTCTCCCTCTCCTCCCTCGAAGGCCGAGGAGGCTGTAGTGCAATCCTGCCTGTCGCACGGGTGAGGAAGCAGTGAGTCACCTGCCCATGCTCCCCACACCAACCCGGGGGCAGGGTTCAAACTCAGATACCCCCCCCACTCTGGGCCCCCTCCCCCACACATGCATCCATTTTACTGGAAACAGCTGACTTCCTTTAGAATACTGAAACGAAATAAAACCCAATGACAAAAAGAAACCAACTTTGTCACCAAAGGAGCCTATTTTCTGAGGACAGATGAAATGACCCCCAAGTGTAAGCAGGAGCAGTCACCCCGCTGTCCCCCACCCACTCTTGGAAAGGACTGTGCGGCCCTCACCCTCTCTGTGCCTGGGCATTTTCCCCCAATTAGAGGACGGTCCCCTTAGGGCAGGTGGAAGCCCACGGGTGCCAACATCCCCGAGAACCTACAGGATGGAGACCCAGACCTTGAGCAGGCCTCTACCTCAGGTCTCTACAGTTCCCTCCTCTGCTGTGTGATCTTGGCTGGGTTACAGAACCTCTCTGAGCCTTGAGTCCGCCAAGAAAAAAATGAGGTCAGTGGTGCCCCTGCAGGATGTTGGGAGGATGTCATAGGAGAACACAGGTCACGTCCAGGCCTGATGTGCAGCAAGCACTCAGTGAACGGAGCTGTCAGCTAACACGGGTTCCACTTGGATGGGAAGTGGGGAGCCCCTGACCCACCGAGAAATGTCACTGACTGTCCTGTCTGGCCTCCTGCCTCTAGGATCTCATTTCTCAAGAGTTGCTTAAAAAATAAATGCAAAGAGGAGGGAAGACGGCCAGCTGCCCTGCGCCTGCCAGGAGCCCCAGGCAGCCCCTCTGCTGGTTTTCTGCGTGGAGAGGGCGGGGTGCCTGGCTGCCTCTCCCCACCCTGGCCCCTCCCCCACGACTGCCACATCTGTCCCTCAGCTGGAGGATTAGCCCCATGGCGGCCCTAATCGCGCTCATCGCACCATCAGCGCTGGATCTCGGATCAACTGAAGGAGCCAGCTTTATCCAGACAGACACGGAGATAGCACCGCAGCCCTACCTGGGCGCCAGCTGTCACACGCGGCAGCCGGCGGGCCTCTGAAGGCAGGGCAGGGAGACAGCTGCCCCTCTGGGTCCCTCAACATTTACGGGGTACCTACTGTATAACCAGGCACAGCCTGTTCCAGGGGTCGGGGAGAGACAGCAGAGACCCAGACAGGCAAATTTCCCACATTCTCACCCCACACCTGGCCCACTGGATGGGGGAGGACACTGAGGCCCAGAGATCTGTCCCAGGTGTTATCCCAGGCGTTGGCGCCAGGCGGCCAGTCTGGACGCCCAGCTCTGGCGAGGAACTGGTGAGGGCCCTGTCCCTGTGAGGGCGCCCCTTGGGCCTCACGCCCCCCAATCCCACTCCTGCTGTCCTGGCCCCGGGACACTGTCTTCACACAGAGGCCTGGGAGGTGCAGGCCAGACACGCCAAGGTTCATGGCCTGCCGGGGGTGCCAGGAGAGGCCGGGAGAGATGGCTCCCACCCTGCCCACCCTCCTCCCTACCTTCTTTTTCAAAAACATAATTTATCTGTGTATTATCAAGAAATCCAGACACTTTAATCAGTGAGCTATGAAGTCAGAATTTCCATTCTTATCTGCGGGAGGAGTGGAAATGGAGGAGATAGCGCGGAGGGATCGCTGGTGGGGAATGTTAATGGGTGGAGAGGCTGGGCTATTGGCCACGGAGACGCCATATCTCCCCCATTATCAAGGCCGTATCTCCCCAACCATCTCGGCGCGGTAATGGGGCCAGTTCAACTTTCTGAGTTATCACAGGAGCTGAAACCTGCGCCTGCCAGAGGCCTGGACCAGGAGACAGTTCGGGCAAACCAGGCCTGGGCCGGCAAAGCCGGGATGGAGAGGAGGGCCTGGCTGGGGCCCCCGGGGACCCCTGACCATCAAGGTCCCCGCAGTGAGTGGAGGGGGTTCCTCTGCTCTCTGGGAAAATGTCCGGGTTTCGTAGAGCAGAACATAGACATCCTGTGAAAGAGGGGAAACTGAGGCAGCAGGCTACCTCAGGGTCCCAGTGGGGCTGGGTGGCGTTGGCCCTCCTGAGCCACACCAGGTCTATGACATGAAAAGGGTGGGTGTGTGGAGGCATGGCAGGGGGGGACGGGGTGCGGGCAGCCTGCCCTCCTGCCTGTAGCCCTCAGGGTCTCCACCCCACCCCCAAAGCCTTCTCCAGGTCCCCAACCCCAGGCGCAGGAAGCATCAGTAATAAAACAGCCCTGGTGGGCTCTGCCCCTGCCAGTCCTGATCTGGGGTTCGGGGTATGCTCAGCATGGCCCTAAAATGTTGAGGACTTGCCACCTGCCTGCAGGTCCCGATGTGGGACACCCTGGGGGATGGGGCACCAGGGCTCATAAACAGAACACCTCTGCCCATTCAGAAGCAGGGGTCCCCATGGCCACTCACTCCTTGGGGAGCACTACAGCTGAGGTGTGGAGCAAGGGGCTCACCTGGGGGCCCTGTGTGACCAGGAACTGCCCCAGGCGGGCTCAGTCATCAGATGCCAGTGCAGCCCTGGCTCTAGTCTCCCTCCTGCAGCTGGGGGATGGGCTGCGGGCTCTCTGGCCCAGGAAGGGAAGGGACTGGCCCAAGGTCACAGACCCAGCAAGGAGACCACAGCTGGATGCTCTCTGGAACTGCAGGAAGGCCTCAGTTTCCTGGACTTGAACATAGTGGCACCACACCCAGCAGGGACAGCTCTGGACTGGGACACCACGACTGTCACCATCCTCTGCTCCCTCCAGGGTGGAAAACTCGAGCTGCCGTCTGGAGTATGACCTTTCAACTCTCTAAGCCTCAGTTTCCCCTCTGAACACTGAGCTAACTGATGAGCCCAGGTTGTGAGCTCACGGCTGCAAGATTTGGGCACCCAGCAGGGGCATAGTAGGTACTCAGCTAACGCCTGCTGTCATGACCAATGCCCACACTGTCACTGGTCTCAGGATGAGCTTAGGGCCCCAGTGAGCGGAGGTCACACGGGGAGGCTGTGGCTTTCTCTCTCATTGCATGGGGCCGAGTGCCTGATGCCAGGGCTGCCTGAAGAACAGAGGGGTGCTGAGAAAGCAGCAGTGCCCTGGATAAGCCTGTGGGAGCCCATGAGGGCTTGTTCCAGTGGCGGGTCCTCGGAAGCTCTTCCCCGCTGCCCACCGCAGGACGGAGCCAAGACCCCATCTGGTGGCCCCTCCCCCTCCCGCTCCCGCTCCCGGAGATTCCCAGGACTCCACTCCTGCTGCATATTTCAGGGTGGAGAAAAGGGAGACTAACGCAGGAGGCTGCGGCAGGTGCACGCGGCAGGTCAGGAAACCTGGATGGCTCTAAGTGAGACGCCAAGAGGAACTGGCAGGAAGCAGGGCAAGGGAGGTGGGAGGATGTCGTCCCCCTCCTCATTTTAACTTTGCCAAATGACACAGACGACGCAGGGGCTCTGGCCCAGGCTGGACCTCTGCTGTCTGGTCTTGCCAGCCTCACTGCCCTGTGAGCTCAGTATCACGGTTCTACTGAAACCTTGCAGGGAACCGAGGCTGGGGGCTGGGGCTGGGCATGCACCCAGCCCAGCATCTCCATGACATCCCCGCGCTGCAGAGGTGGAGACTGAGGCTCAGGAAGGCAGCATGATGTCTGTGGACCTGCAGAGCCTAAGAGCCCCACCCCCGGGGGTGCTCCTGCTGCCACCCGCCACCTGTATGCAGAGCCCTCACCGTGGCCGGCCCCTCCTGCCCAGGGTGCAACACACACCCCAGTTCTGGGGGTGCCCAGGAGCTGGCATGGGGTTACACAGACTGCCCCTCCGATCCCCTTTCCACATCCTTCATGTCCTGTGTGACCCTGGTGCAACCACCCATCTTCTCTGATCCTCCATTTTCTGGTGCAAAATGGTTTGAGAACCCCAGCTGAGTCTGGCTGGCTGGGTCTCTGTCCCTGGACCAGCCTAGGGGCCTGGGCCAGGGCTGAGCTCCAACTGTGTGGGGCTCACGGAAGCTCACATCACAACCATCACCTCTTTCACGGGAGCAGAAACCATGGCTCCCCAGCCAGCAGGCCCAGGAGAGGCAGAAGGGAGGAACAGAAGGGGAGGGGAGGGGCCTGCCTATCTGCCCGGCTCTGGCCCAAGGTCAGCCACCACATTCCTGCCCCAGCGGGCACTGCCTTGTCCCAAACAGAAGACCAGAGGAGGGGGAGGTAGGGCTGGGCCAGGAGGACACAGGACAGCTCAGGAGGGCAGGACGGGTGGCTGGTGGCTGCATGGGCACTGTCCAGAGAAACCTGGGCCCACCTCTGGGGTCCAGAGACCCCAGCTCCTGGGTCACAAGGTCTTGAGCATGTCACTGCCTCCCAGAGCCTTAGTTTTCTTGCCTGTAAGATGGGTCAATCCATAAGGCTGATGATTGTTAACATCAGGTAAGATACCTGGGCTGGAAAGGGACTGAGGGGGTCTGAACCAGCCCTGTCCTGCAGTCAGAGCACATGGCCCATGGCTCACTCTCAATGCAAAAAGTAATACGTGAAGGAAAAGAAGGCAGGAGGCAGGACTCTGTGTGACACATCCAGCCCTGGGGAATTCTGGCAAGATATCAGCACCGCAGCCATCAGCTCCCAAGGCTGCCACATCCACCCGGGACATGACCCCGGACAGCACTTAACATTTTGCATCTGGGATCTCACGGACCCCACATACAGTCCCCAGGAGAGGGTGCTCTTATGAAGCTCCCACTTCAAAAGCAGAAACTGAGGCAGGAGACAGGCCTCTGCCCACAGGGTCACAGCAAGGCCAGGACTCAGGCCATGTGGCAGCTCACGCAGAGTCAAGGGCTGGCCGGTGGCCTGGATCTCAGAGCGCCCATGCCCTGCTGTGGGGCACTGGGTGGGGTGGGGTAGAGATGGAACCCCTGGGACCCGGAGCAAAAGGGTCCTATCCTCAGCCCGCATGGTGGCCTCAGGGACGACTGGGGTGGGTGGCAGCAATATGCCACCCAGCAACAACAGCCCCCCTCTGATGTGGGAGCAAGGTGTGCCCCAGACGCATTGCTCATCACCTTTGTGTCCCAGCCTCGCGAGAGCACATTCACACTCCTTCCATAGATAAGAAAACACAAGGTGCCTCCTGAGGCCCCTGGGCTGGCGGCTGTGATGCTGGAGCTGAAGGCAGACCCACAGGGCTGGAATGGAAAGTTGGGGAGCAAGGCAGGACTCAAGGCCCAGCCTCTTGCCATCTTCATCAGGGCACTGGACTGGGATGTTCCCATTGAACCAGGAGGCAAACTGAGGCAAAGGTGGGACACCACACTGAAGTTGAACAGGTACCTTCGGCAAGACCCTGTTCACTCCAGGCCTCCAGCTCCTCATCTGTGAAGTAGGTACAGGGACGCAGGAGGCCCTAAGGTCCTCTCATTTGGCCACCTGGTCCCACAGCCCTTCAACTCTGGGCTGGCTTGGTCCAAACCCATCCAGAGCTCAGGCAGGGAGGGGAAGAGGAGGTGGGAGAGAGGGGGAGGGGGGTCGGGGAGAGAGGAACGTTGTTGCCAACTGCCTAATGCAGCCCTTCTCTGACGGCAAAACCTCAGCTCAAAGAGGGCAAGTGATACCAGGTTTGTACAGCCTGGGCAATTGCTTGGCAAGCTGTCACTGGAATGGCTGGAGGGAAAAGGCTAGGCACGAAGAGGAGTGATGGGAGTGGGGGAGGCTGGGGTGCCCACTTCCTGGACAGGGTCCTTGTATGTGTTTAACTCTCTGGAGACAGTTTGGGAAAAGAGATTTGTCCCTCATAGATAAACTGGAAACCACAGATCTGACTTGACCAATGGACCACAAAGATATCTCGGAGAAGGGGGATGGGGACGCTGGCAGCTGTCTGAGGTGATGTGTATTTCATGTCGATGCCCAGGGACCACCAGTGTCATCATCCCTATTGTGCAGATGGGGAAACTGAGGCCGAAAGGGGGTAAAAAAGGAAGCCAGAGAGAAACCCTCCAAGTCTCTGCTTGAGCCCAGGCCCCTGTGAGGGGTCAGCACTGTTGGGGGCTGGCCCTCCCCTCCTCACAGGACCACACACACTGCAGCTGAGAGCAGCTGAGTCCTTACAGGTGGGGCCACCTGCCTCCCGTTGCCATAGTCGAGGACATGGAGGCCCACTTGGCAGGTGTTGGCTTTCACTTCTACAACCCTCCTGGGGCCAGGTCACTCCTGCCAGAGTAGGGAACAGCGGGCAAGGTCCAGAGAGCAAATATGTGATGGTGGCCTCAGTCTCCCCCTCTGTGAAATGGGGACAGGGCTGTTGCAGGAAGGGGGAGCAGGGCCAGGACGACCGATAGCATGGTGGCTGGTGGGCAGGAGCCAGCCAGGCGCCCAAGCACTGCCCAGCCGGCCTTCGTGCGGGGCCAGGCCTGGGTCTATTTGGGGTGGGGGGGGGGTGGTGATACCCATCAGCGAGGCAACAACTGCCTCCAGGAGGAGGCCTGTCGATGGCAGATAGGCTGCTGGGAGTATTATTCACGAGCCCGTCAAGCCCCAGGAACGTCTGGTTGGCATAGAAACAGGAGATAAGGGGTACAATTAATGGCATCGTGTTCCCTCCTCCTTTCTTCCCCAACTGACCCATTTAAATCCCTGGCGGTGCTGGTGCCATGCTGGGCTCCCAGTGACCTCTGGGGAGGGGCTGGTCAGGTGGGCGGGATGAGACCAGGGCTCAGGCCCCGGGCAGGGCTGGCTAATGCCTCCTGGGAGCCCACTCCTGTCAACGTGAACATCTCAGGAAGGAGCCGGAGACTTGGCAAGGGCAGGGCTAGGGAAAGACTGCTGGGCACCTCTACTCCCAGGGGCCCATTGCACAGCTGTGGAGACTGAGGCAGGGAAGCCCAGAGGCAGACAGAAGTGAGGAACTGTGGTTCCTTCCTCCTCTGAGCAGTGTGCTGCTCAGAGCAGGGCCACACTGCCAGCCTTCCAATCCCAGCTGCCATTTCCTTGGGTGAGAACTTCTCTGCACTTTGGTTTCCCCACGAGGTAAACGGTAAGAACGGGACCCGCCAGAAGACACCGTGTGGCCTGGCTCAGAGTGAGTAGTAGCTACTACTGGTATCACTGTTACTGCCTAATGAGCAAAAGAGCTGTCTTCCCTCAGACCCAGGGATGCAGGAAAACCAAGAACCACTTAGAGCCAGTGTGAAGGCCCAACCTTAGGGCCTGCAAGCCCAGCCCAGGTCACAGCCCACCAGCTGGGGCTCCAGTCAGAGGCAGCTGTGTAGCCAAAGCCCCCTCTCTCCCTGCTTCTCGGCCATCATGGTGCGGTGGTGGGCGTTACAAGGTGGCCCCTAGAACCAGGTGACTCCCTCGGCCTCTCACACTTGGAGGGGATGTGCATGGCTCTGTGAAGATGATCCCTCTTAAGTTCCAAAAAACTGAGATAGGGACCACCTCAGCCCCTTCCGGCCCCACCCAGGCTCTCCCTGGAACTAGCTCAGCCAGAAGACTCTGCCAGCCCCCAGGTGGGCGTTGGGCTGCTAGGGGGAGCGGGTAGGTAGCTTAAAGCTCGGAGTGAATGAGTCATCCTGTGACCACCAATAATTTGCTTAATCAAACTCTGAGGATGTGTGAAAAACACCCCCACCTTCGATGGAGTGGCTGCTGGGGCATGGACCGGCTGCTGGGGCATGGACCGGCAGGGCTTCTTCCAGGAGCCCCTTGCCTGGCTGTCCTCGGTTTCCACTCGCCATCTGGAATCATGGCCCCCGGGGGCCCTCCCACTGCAAAGGGGCTCAGCACCCCCAGTCTGACCTGGGGGCTTTCCATGTCCCCACTGTTTAGAGCTGGAAACTGAAGCTAGCCCATTGTCCCTGGAGGCACCCCCATGCTAGGCTCTTTCCTGACCCCTGCTGGAGGTCCCCCCCTTGCAGGCAGAGCCCCATCTGCCCCCTCCCCCATTTCCCACAGTGCTCACCCTCTGCCTCTGGTTAGCTTGCCCCACCTCTGGTTCCCAGGGCAGTAACTGTGACCCGTGCTTGCATACAGCAAGTGCTCAATCAAGAGCTGCTGAATGAATCAAGGCAGATCCACATAGACCTTCCCTTCTGATTTTCAGGACTCGCTCAAAAAAAGCTAGTACACTGGGCTCCCCCCAACCTCAACCCGGCAGTGGAAGCCACTTTGATTCTTTTTTCAAAAAAACAACTGTAAGCAGGTTATATACCTACCACTTGCTAGGAAGACCCCCAACCCCAACGTGACTCAAGGGGGGAAAACATCCTCTCTCCTTCCGCCTCTGACTGTATCTCACACCATCTAATAGGAATCAGGGTTGGGTGTCCCCCACCTCCTGGCCGCTGCAAAGTCAGTTTTCTTTCATTTTGACGGACTGTACCACCCGCAGGGGGAGGATCAACTTCTTGGCAATGAAGTGTGTTTGGGATGAAAACTCGCCCAAACGGACCCAGGCACGCATGCCCTTCCACTCCTCCCCGGCCTTCGGAGGACCCCACTGGCCCCAGCCGCGCCGCCCCCGCGCTGTTGTTGCCTCCAACCCTGCCGGGCCTGGTGGCCGTAGATAAGGCCTCTTATCGCTGTTGGAGATCGCCATCCAGCCGACCGGCCCGGCGCTTATCTGAGCTCCCATCGACCAGGGCGGGAGGAAACCTCGGCGGGCCGGGGGCGCCGGGGGTCCCTAGCTGCGCTCCGCCCTGTGTTCCCCGCCAGCGCGGCCCGGCCTATCGTCACAGCCATCTGGCCGGCCAAGGCCGCGCTCCCGCCTCTCCCTCCCCCGCTCCCACGTTTGAAGTTAATAAATGGGAGCGCCTATCGCCTCCGCCATCGGTTGTGCGCCTTATCAGCGCGGCACATCTATCTGCGCGCGGAACAAAAGGCGTACAGAGGCGCGGGCAGCTGCGCCCCGGCTTTGGTGGGGGCACGGGGGAGGCGCCCCAAGCGCTCGCGCCCCCCCCCCCCAACTCGCGGCCTGGTCGCAGGTGAGGCCAGTGGAGCGGGCATACAGCTGCGAGGGCCCGTACGCACAGCCCGGGGCAGAGGGCGGGTGTGCGGGCGCCGCCGCTTGGTGACAATCAGCGCTCGCATCTTAACGCACCTAGATCTGCCCGGGGGTGGAGGCGCCCCGGGCCGCAGGCTGAAGGGACGGTTCCCCAGCTCCACCTCCTAGGGTCGGCTCCCTCCCTAGCCTGGTTCCCGGTCGCACTGAAAATGGACAGCAGGGCTCGCCCTCCCACCCGCTTTGGTCCCTGTCCATAACGCGCTCCGCTCAGTCCACCTAGCCGAGCCCGGGCACTCGCCCCGCTCTGGGCCTTATCGGCGCTGGCATCGGCTCCCAACCTGCAATCTCCCTGCCCGCGTTATCTGCATTTCTCATCACGCTGAAACACAGACACACGCACACACGAGAACAGACCCAACAGAGGCACACAGGGGAGGAGGGGAAAAAGAAACCAGAGAACCAGCGCAGATCGGGACCTGTGGGTGGTTTTAATACTTGAGTTGACTTGATAGAAGGCGACTTTCGGAAAACAGTCCCGCTTACACGCTGAGGAATCAGGTTACGGGAACCCGGATTCACGCTTGCCTTCCCCCGCTATGGGATCTGATCTGGGGACTAGACACTCCCCCCAGGAGTACTCACAAGGGGTCTTGAAGGCAGAGCTCACGTGGACAGAAGAGGTAGTGCTCAGGAGCATGGGGCTGGCTACCTCTTTGCCTCCTGGGCAGCCCCAACGACTTGCCGGTCTGGCCCGGGAGATGTAACCCAGGTAGAAAGCCTTGAGCCCTTGCCCTGGCTGCAGAGGCGTGAAGTTATTATTGGCGTGGGGTGGGGATTCGTGCTTCCTGCGCACTGCCCTCTTTCAGCCGAGTGGCCTCAAGAGTTTAGGGCACTCTTATCGTTGGGGTAGGGGGTTGGGGGCTGGGCATCAGGAGTGACTGCCTGGCCCCCCTGGGGAATGGCCTTTGGTCCCGATGGGGGAGAAACTTGGACGCCTGGCCCAGGACTGAGTCCTGGGAGACCCCTCCCTGACTAGGAGCAGCCCCTCGGATAGAAGGTGTGTGACCGCAAGTCTAGGAGCCCAAGAGCCCCTGTGGTTCTGGGTGGGACACAGGGAGAAGGCCTCCAGGAGGCTGTCCCCGGCAGGGAAAGCTGTAGTTGGAGACCTGGGAGACAGGGCTGGAGCCCAGCTCATGGGCTGTGGTAGCAGCACCCCTGACCCCCCCAGCCAGGAGGTTCTGTGACCAGAAGGCATGGTGGTGGGCACCCGCGGTCTCTGTCACTTGGCCTGCACTTCCACATGCCCTGGGTGCCCCTTCTCCCTCTCAGGTCTCTTTCTCCCTCTAGATAGAAAGCCTGGGAGAGTCAACCGCGCGAGATAAGATCACAATTTCAGCCCGTCCCGACAGAGCGATCTTATCAGGATGGGACTTGCAGAATGGAATATTTTAAACTTTATCTGAGCCCAGATCGGGGCCGCCTTATCGCTGCACCATCTCTGGGATGCGGGGGAGGGGCAGGCCGCGAGGTGGCCGCGCCCCCAGCCACCCCGTTCCGGCCCTCTGGGCGGACACCCCCTCCAGGCCGGACCCCCGGTGCTGGAGCCCAGACGCGGGGGCCCGGCCCGCCGGCAGAGATTAGATTACGGCGCGCTTGGCACACAGCGCGGGGGGCGCGGCGCGGGGTGAAGGTCGCGGGCGCCGCGGGCAGAGCGAGGCGGGCCGGGGGACCGGTAGGGGGGGCGGCGGGGGTCGGGGCCGGCGGGCAAAGTTTGACTCACGCTTGATCTGCCGGGGGTTGCTCTGTTTCCTCCTGGACATGTCTCCGGCGCCGCGCGCCCTCCCGGCGGCCGCCTCTAGCCCCTGGTGGGCGGCGGCGGGCGGCGGGGGCGCGGCGGGGCCGCGGGGCGGCTCATGCCCACGGCCCCTCGGCTCCAAGGCCGTCCCGGCTCGCGCCCCCAGACCGCCGCGTCCGGCCCGGCGCCGCTGAGGAGGCCGGAGTATCGGCCCTGCTGTGCGGCCGGGCAGACCGCCGGGGGCGGCGGGCGGCGGGCTGCTGCCGGCTTCTCCGCTCCCGCGCAGACGCCGCCGCCGCCGCCGCCGCCGCCGCTACTCCGCTCTTCTCAATGGAACCTGCGGGTAGCGCGCGGCGGACCTGGCGGCCTCTGCCTGGGCGCTCGGGGCGTGCGGGCGGGGCGTGCGCGTCACGGCGCCGAGCCTCCGGGCCCGCCCCGCCGCTGGCCCCGCCCCCGCCGGGTCCGGCCCTTAGCCCCGCCCCTCTCCCCGCCTCCTGACCCTCCTCTGGCTCCAGTCCCGCCTCCGGCCTCGCCCCCAGCGCCGCGCTCCGCCCCCGCCCGCGGTGCGCGCGCCGGCCCCCGGGGCGGTCTTGCTTCCTCGCGGCCTTGGCCTCTCCCCGCCTCGGCTGACCCCGCCCCGACACCCTGGCTCGCCCTGTCGCTTCCTCGCTGAAATGGTCCCGCCCCGCCTGCTGGCCCCGCCCCCAGGGAGCTGGCCCCGGCCCTGGGTGAACCTGTGGCCTCCTCCACACCTCTTTTGGCCCTGCTGCTTTGTCCCCAGGCCTGGCTCAGACTCTGCGACCCAATACACTCCGCCGCTCCGAATCACCGCGCCCGACCGGGTTTAAGCTCTCTCTGGACCCCCCCTCCGATGCCAGCCCCGCCCCCAAGCCTGACCTGACCTGGTTCGGCCCCTAAACTCCGAGGCCCCGCCCAGAGCACGCCACAAAGCTTGGGCTCCACTCACCGCTCCATCACTCCGCCCCGCTGCTCTATAACCCCGCCTTCAGGGCCTCTGACCCGCCCAGAACTCCTAGGCTCTGCGACCACCCTCCTCGGCCGCCGGGTAGGGGACAATGAGGGCCGGGTCAAGCAGCCCGAGGCCTTGACGTCCCACATTGCCTGGGACCAGACTTGGAGTGTGGAGCCGGCTCTGGCACGGTGGGGATTCCGCCCAAGACTGGTGGAAGCAGCATCCGCGGGGTTCGCCACCTTCGGTGACCATAGCCCCCAATGGAGAGCAAGGGACTTCGGGCCCTCCTCCCTTGGGCTCAGATCTGGCTGGAAATCCGGGAGGCCGCAGAAGCCAGCGGCCTGTGCCTGCTCCCCGCCCCCCCCCCCCCAGAGAAGCCCGCAGGCGTTGCTCCTCTGGGTCTCTCCTTCCCAGGCTGTGCCTCTCCAGGACGCCCCTGCTGGAGGCCCAGGAAGTAGAAAGGAGCGAGGTTCCCAGGGTCAGTACTGCCTGTTCCAGCCGTGGACACGGAGGCCAGCCCTTCTGTCCTTTGGAATATGTTCATGGGATCCCAGAGGCCCCCCACTTTCCAGGAGGCTCAAGGTCACACAGCATCAGAGTCGTCCCTGGGAGCTCAACTGTATTCCTTTAATATTCTTGGCCTGCATTTGGTGCCTGCCCTCACCCCGCAGTCCCCAACCCCATATTCACAAGAAATAGGAAGTTAGCAGGGGCCAGAGGCTAAGGGGAAGAGCTTTGCAAACAGGGTGTCTGGATGCCTGTCCGCAAAGCTGGACCCACCCACCTGATGGGAGGTGATCCTCACAGTGATGACTGGGTGCTGAGCACTCTGCCCTGAGACCCCCTCATTCTGACTCCTTTTGCCTTTGCCCTTCCCCATAGAAGACGAAGAATTTGCCCCCAGGACCTGGGCACTCTCCCCTGCTGCTGCTGCTCTCAGGAGGGCAGGAGGTTGGCAGGTGGGGCAGAAGGTTGAGGTCCCCCCAGGATAAGCCACTGCCCCCAGACAGGCCAGAACACTGAGGCCAGGAGGCCAAGAAACCTGTCCGGAGTCATGAGCTTGCCCGCTCTTCCCACTCCCTGCCCAGACCCAGTGGGTACAGCCTTCCTGCAGCTGCCATGGCGTTGTACCCCTTCTCTGTGGAGTATGCGGCCCATAGTTGACTGCTTCACTCAACTCAGGGCTCCCACTATGTCTGTCAATGAGACAAGGGACTCCACCTGTCTGGGTTTCCCATTGGGCCTGCTGCCTTCCCAAAGTGGGGAGCCTCTTTACAGGATGGGCACCTGGCAGTCAGGGGGATCCCTGGAAGAGATGGCCACGAACTGGACTTCTGCTGGGTTTGAGGCGCCATGCACAGCAAGTGGCACCAAGGTTGGTACCACTGCTGGAGTGGCTGGAGGTCTGTGTGGAAGAGGGTTCTGAGGGTCAGCAGGAGCAGAAGAACCAGGACCAGTTAGTGATGCCTGATCCCTGCGGGGGTGGGGGTGGGGCGTCCCTTGTGGCCCAGTGGTAAAGAATCTGCGTACAATGCAGGAGCCGCAGGGGACACTGTTTGATCCCTCAATGGGGAAGATCCCCTGGAGGAGGGAATGGCAATCCACTCCAGTATTCCTGTCTAGAGAATCCCATGGTTAGAGGAGTCTGGCAGGCTACAGTCCATGGGCTTGCAGAGAGTCAGACACGACTGAGTATGCATGTTGAGGGTGAGGGGAGAGAGGGCTGACAGCACTTCAGGCTACTTTAGGCTCCCAAGACCCTCATTGCCCAGGGACTTAGGGGCAGGGGCAGGTCAGAAACAACCTGCTGACCAGGACCCACTTCATAATTCTCAGGGCTCAGTGGAAAGTGAAAATGTGGAGCCCCTTGTTCAAAAATTAAACATTTTCATGCAGCCTCAGAGGAACCTTAAACCAAGGGTGGGGTTCTGTGCACCTGTGCCAGTCACCTGCCTGTGAAACGCCATAACAGCCTTGATTCAGGCCCGCACTGGGGAACTTTGCTTCCATGCTCTGCCCACTCTGTCTGCCTTGCAAGGGCTGTTATTCCCACCACTGCAAAGATAATGACACTGCAGGTTGTTCGTGACCGACGGCGGGGCCACTGGACCTCACTCATACAGGCCATGACACCCTCCACAGAGCTCTATTGATCACGACAATAAACAGGAAAGAGGAGCAAGGAATGCTGAAGAAAGGAAGGCCTGGCTTAGCACAGAGCAGGAGTCACCACCTTTGCCTGGGGAAGTCAAAGAAGGCTGACTGGAGGAGGCATCATCTCTGTGGGGTTCATTCAGTAGGAGTCCCTGCTCAGATGGGAGAGGGGCTGCCGCGGGGTCCTACCGGCCACCTGCATTCCTTGTGGGAGTGTCACGATTCACATCCAAACATCACTGGTGGAGGAAACAGAACTGCACTCAGTCCACGTGGGTGTTTGCAACACGTGCCCTGGAGCTGGGAAGGGCTTGGCGTGGAGCTCAGCTGCCCTGACCACGGCCTGGCTGTTTCCTGCTTTGCTGGATTTCAAGCCCTAATAGCCTGGAGGCCCTGGAGAAGGTACCAAGGGTATCCAGGCCCAGGAAAGGCTCCTGGGAACAGCTCTGCATGCCCACACTAGGGGGCCATATCATTATCAGCATCACTAGCCTTTCCCCGGTCCTTGTTGGGGCCGGTTCAGGGTTTCTCATGACATCCTGTCCTAGCAACCCTCTGGTATACAGCATCAAGGCTGTTGCGGTGGTAATGACACTGAGGCTCAGAGTGTCCCTACAGCTCGGAAATGGTCATGATTCCTGTATCCCGGGGAGTCCCAGGGCAGAGCCCACGTTCTTAACCCTGGATGGGCCCTGGGAGAACATGGTCCAAATCTTGGCTCTGCCACACAGGAGGCTGTGGCCCTGAGCGAGTCCTTAAGCCGTTAGGCTCTTGGTTTCCTCCTCTGTCAGTGGGGTGGGCAGGACCCTCTAGTCTCGATGCCGCTGTGGCTCCGGGCTCATGTCTGCTCCACCTCTGCTTTGTGCGCTGGCGGTCTGGGAGCCTGGCTTTGCTGCTGGGCTTGCTCTGTGCTGCCCTGTCCCAGGGGGACTGCCCGGGAGCAGGCAGTAGCTGTGGGTGGGGAGAGGGCTGATTGTGGCACTTCCCACATAGCAGGCTCTGCACTGGTTGTTAGGCGATGACCAAGGGAGCCACAGAATGTTCTAGAAACTTAAGCTGGACACTGAAGGATGAAGATGATTCAGGAAAGAGTGGTGGGAGAAAGGCATTCTCGGCCGAGGGAGGAGCAGGGACAAAGCCTGGGAGGGTTGGACAGGCTGGGAGGAGCGTGTCCCTAGCCCAGGCCAGGTGAGGGGCTCTGCCTGCCAGGCTGCACTGCAAGTCCTCTTTCTGCCTCACTGTCTCCCACAGTGTTCCTGACTGGGCCTTCCTTATAGCCCTGAGAGGCCCCTTGGGGACTCTGCCATCATCCCCACCCAGCTCCAAGCCTCCCTCACCCACCAGCCTGACTGCTGCTGGCCCCACAGCCACTCCTGCCCCCACTGTAGGCTGAAGCCAGTGGGACCTCCCCAAAGCAACCGCGATCATCTCAGCCCTCCCCGCTTAGGACTCCTCTGAACCTCCCTGAACAGGTCCAGGCGTCCTGCGGCCCCACACGCTGTTCCTGCCACTAGACGCACCCTTCCCTCCCACTGCCCGCCCCTTTTCCCTCCCTTGGGGAAACCCTGATTGCTTCTGGCCTCTCCTCTCTGGTCCAGCCTGCAGGGCCCAGGGTGCCTTTTCTGCAGTTCTCAGTACTCTGTGGCCTCACGCGTGGGGTGAGGGCAGAGAGCGGCAGAGGGCTCCTCAGTGCCAGGCCTTGTGCCAAGCACTGTCTGAAGAAGGGACTCTTAGAATTCCTATTTGCCAGACAAGGAAACTGAGGCTCGGGGAAGTGAAGTCGCCCCCACCCCACCTGCCACACAACAGGTGAGCAGCAGAACCCCCCTTGGAAATCCACAGCTGCTGTTCCACCATGGCCCTTGGTGGCTGCCCTGCAGGGAAGGGGGCCCAGGCCTTGCTCCCCCGCTGCCCATCACCCCCAGGCCCTGGAGCCCTGGGCAGCCATGCTAGGGGCCCACACCGACACTTGTCAACACTGGCTCTGTGAAGAGTTTAATTAAGTTCCTGTTTCAAGGGTGGGGGGGGGCGGATAATGAGTTTTAAGCAACACGTGATACCACAAGGAGGTCACAAGCAGCGAGGATGTCAAAATAAATTAAGCTAGGGATCAGAGGGAGCCTGCAGGACGGGTAGGGGAGGAGCCGGGGCAACACAAGGGACAGCTGGATGCCACCCTGAGGTGTCGGGGGCAGGCTGCTGCGGGGGGGCTGGGCTGGCTCCGGCCTGGGGGATGGGCTCAGGTGTTCCCTGTCTGAGGGGAGCAGAGGGTGGGACTCAGCTGGTCCCCTCTGGGCTCAGCCAGACTCTCTGAAACAGCATCTCTAACAAGCCACGCCCTCTGAGACCCCAGGACTCACGGGTTCTGCCTGGACACTGTCCTGAGGGGTTAGTGACCCACCCCTTCATGCAGCTGCCCAGGTGTGGCCTATTTACCAGCCTGGTGCAGACAGGAATTATTATCTGAACATTTCCGAAGGAAGAGAGTAGGGTTCAGGAAGCTCACACTTCCCCGGCTGCCTCCTTCCTTCTCCCTCCCACTTCCTCCCGCTCAAGCACTGGCGGTACAACTGTGGACAGCACACAGGACCAGGCACTCAGAGTCCAGCGGCAGGGGAGCAGCCAGGATTAGTGAGTGGGCCGTGGGCACCCCAGGGCAAGCATGTCTCAGCCCTGCGGCCTCGGGCCTGGGCACTGGGGGGCAGCTGTCATCTTAGCAGGTGGTTAGGAAGGCTGCAGATAGGAGGTGCCACCTGAGCAAAGCCCCTAAGGAGGGGAGGGGAGGGAGGGAGCCAAGTGGACGGCGTGGGGAGAGGCTCCGGCCAGAGCCAGTGAGCCCCAGCACTTAGCCTTCAGAGGGAACCCGAGAGTCAGGGCTGGACGGGTTTCTGGTGACCGCTGCACCCAGAGGGGAAGGTGAGACTCCTGGCACTCACCCTCCTGCCTGGGCCCAGCAATGTGCCTGAGTCTCTCACAGCTGAGACCGAGGTGTGTTTAGGCCCAGCTAAACCTAGGGAGGGCCCTGTCTGCAACCTCTCTCGGCCGGGGGCTCCAGGGAGGAGGCCGGTGGCCTTGAGCTGCAGCCCACAAGGCCAGGCCATCTGGTCAGGGAGGCGGACATTGGCCCGTGGGAAGGGGCTGTGGCCTGGGGTGCCCAGGCCTAGGCGGGAAGGCTTCGCGTGGCTGCTTCTGGGCAGTGGTTCTGCAGCCATAGCAGCGGGACCCGGGCCCGCCGGCCACCCACCAGACAGGCAGAGAAACGGGATCTCGCAGGGTTCAGCCTCAGGCTCAAGACCAGAGCCCACCACGGCACACTTCGGGTGACACCGACAGGACCAACAGCCTCCAGGTCCTGTGCCCCCACGGCGGCGCTTAGAGGGATCCCAGTGACACGGACCTGGCCCATCCCTGGTGGCCCTCTCTGTGGGACCCGGACGTACGGATTCTTCTGCCTGTGTGAGTGTGGCCTTCTACACCCTCTCCCTGGGAGGCTGGGTTCTCTGAGTCATCTGTGGCCCCTGCTGCTACTGCTAAGTCGCTTCAGTCGTGTCCAACTCTTGTGACCCCATAGACGGCAGCCCACCAGGCTCCCCCATCCCTGGGATTCTCTAGGCAAGAACACTGGAGTGGGTTGCCATTTCCTTCTCCAGTGCATGAAAGTGAAAAGTCAAAGTGAAGTTGCTCAGTCGTGTCCAACTCTTCGTGACCCCATGGACTGCAGCCCACCAGGCTCCTCCATCCATGGGATTTTCCAGGCAAGAGTACTGGAGTGGGGTGCCATTGCCTTCTCCCCTTGCCTTGGCCCCTAGGCAAGCCCATCCTAAGGATGTTCTCCAGCCATTCCCGGTGGATGTGCCCTCTGGCCGCCCAGGCAAGCCTCCCCCTTCACGGGGTCTGGGGACAGGGCCCGAGGATGGGGCCTGCCGCCTGCTCCACTGCCGGCTCTTTCCCTCCTGCAGCCCTATCCCCCGTGCCCGGGCAGACCCCCGCGTGCTCCCCTGCCTGTCCCCGCCACCTGCCCCTCCTCACCTGGTCCCAGGCACCATCTTCTCTCCGGCCCCGTGTCCAGACTGGTGGGGCCAAGGGGTCACTGGGGTCAGGCTTCGGGACCTGGTGGAGTGCAGTTGTCAGATACAGCATTCACCTTGCTGCTGACCCTCAGACTCCCCTGCTCCTTGCCCCCTGCCTGGCAGCTCTGGGGGGCACTCTGGCTTCCTAGAGGGGGCGAGCCAGGCCCTTGGGGCCCAGGCAGAAGGGCCTGTGGGCCTGTGGGGGCCAGGCTCTGCCTCCTCGGGTCCTCAGGGAGCCGTGGCCCCTGAACAGGGTCTGTGCCCACCAAATCCTCTCCCACTCCGTCCGGCCCGCTCTCACAGCCCACATGGGGCCCTTCAGGACACCCACCCTGGACCCCTCGCTCAGGCCGGTTCCCATAGATGTGCCCAGAATCAGTCAGATGTGTGGTTGTGTGTGTGGGTGCTTGTGTGTGGTTGTGTGTATGTATGTTGTTGTGTGTGTGGCTGTCTGTGGTTGTATGTGTGGTGTGTGTGTCTGTGGCTGTGTGTGTGGGTACTTGTGTATGGTTGTGTGTGGTTGTGGGTGTATGGTTGTATGTGTGGCTGTCTGTGGTTGTATGTGTGGTTGTGTGTGTGGCTGTCTGGTTGTATGTGTGGTTGTGTGTGTGGCTGTCTGTGGTTGTATGTGTGGTTGTCTGCATGGGTGTCTGTTGTTCTATGTGTGTGGCGCTGTGTGTGGGTGCTTGTGTGTGGTTGTGTGTGGGTGGTTGTATGCGTGGCTGTCTGTGGTTGCGTGAGGCCTGGGAACAGTGCACCCGTGTGTGCTGTGAGCGTGTCTCAGGCTGTCGGTGAGGACGAGGGTGCCCCGCGTACCTGTGACGTGTGCGTGTGTACCTGAGCTGCCCCTGCCTCGCTGAGCTGGCAAATGCTGCCACCTGCTGGCCAGGCTTCCACTGTCCACACACTGGGGCTTGCAGCCCTGCCGTGGGCTCAGGACCCAGGAGGGAAGGTTCACTCATGTCCCACCCCGAAGACTAGAGGTGAGGGGTCCCCGATGTCATGCGCCTCTGCACCCATGGGCACCTGACCGTGCAGAGCGCCAGGCTCACCCCTCCCCCACCAATCACAGCCTGTGGCAGGGCCTGGACGCCCCATCGTGCTTCCAGGGACGAGGAGGCCGGCCTGAGGCTGGCCGAGGCATGGCGAGCCGGGCAGGGGCACCCAGTGCTGCAGACCTGGCTGGCCCCACAAGGTGTCCACCACCAAGTCCCGGGATGGTGTTTCTCAAGTGCGGCTCTGAGCCCACTGATTCCACCCACTGCAGCCCCAACCCCCGGCTGGCACCCCTTGTCAGCTGTTGGTTTGTTCTGCAGCCCACAGAAGGTGTGTAAGTGCCAGACAGAGGAGGCAGCCTGCTGGGCAGGGGGCATCGATGAGAGGGGCTGAGGCTGAGGGCAAGGACCTGGGCAGGGTGTCCCTGGTGGATGGAAGTGCGGGGCCAGGGCCTGGTGGGACGAGGGGAGTGGTGGGATGGGTGGGGCTGTGGCAAGGTGGTCCCTGCACCATGTGCAGAACCTGTCTCCCTGTGGATGGCGCGGGTCCCCCCCCCTCACTGTCCAGCAGGTGTGGTTGGGGGCCTGCTCTGAGAGATGCACCCCCACTCTGCCCCCATCAAGCCCAGGCAGCTGTCAGGGGCTAGACAGGGATCTGCTGCCCTCCAAGTACTTGTCCCTGACACAGGGTCTCTGGAGGCATCTTCAGGACTCAGGGTCCCTAGGGGTCAGAGCCTGTAGTGGGGGAAGGTCTCTGGGTCTGGTGCCCCCTGCTGTCTCTGTTGCCCTCTGGTTCCCTAACCCAGAGGGGCCTGCAGCGCTGAGGCGTTATCTTCGCCGGGTTAACAGGTCTGGGACCTGGTGGGACCGCTGTACTGCCAGTAGGCTCTGCAGGGCCATGTGACCCTGGGGCAGGACAAGGGTGGCAGCTTGGCGGGGCAGCAGGGTGGGGCTGGCGGGAGGACAGAGGCCACGGCGGAGGCACCCTGTGACAACAGTGGGCATATATTTGACAGCACGGATTGCTACGGTTTTTACAGTACAACCTCAGAGCCCCCCCGGGTTTATTCATCAGCACTAAAGAGGCACTCTGAGTGGCACACACACCTTTTACAAAAAAAGGCAGTTTGGGCTTGATTTGGTCTCTTTCGAAATATCAAAATTAGAACTTTTGACATACATACTGTACCTAAGGTTAAAATGAAGAAACAGAACAAAACAAACCACAAACCTCAGAGACACCTAAGGACAGAAGGTAGCCTCTCCCCACCTCCTGCCCCCGTGAAGACACGATTCTGTAGAAAGGACATGTGTGCCGGCCCCTGGGTCGGGTCAGTGCGTGAGCCGGCCTTGAGGGTCCCATCTGGCTGCTCTGACCAACCATGGGGCTGGGGCTGCACGCAGGCGGCTGGGAGCCAGTCAGGGCTTCTTGGGCCGCTGGTGCCTCGGGCAGCCTGCGTGACCCCTAGCACCTCTTGGTCCGACCCTATCCCCCAGGTAAAACAAATCAAGGAAGCCTATATTCACATTACATGAAAATAGCACCAGAAACTTCAGAGTAAAATTGCTCATACTTGCAGCAGAGAGCTCCGTGTAGGAGGCAGGCTCTAGAGAGGGCAACTACGGAGGCTGGGGTGGAGGTGGTGGGGGTGGAGACAGAGGACCAGGGGTCAAGGTGCACTAGAGACCAGCTTTTCTGTCAGCAGCACAGACAGTGGCCGGCACAACCCTGTGGTCAGAGGCCTGTTGTGCTCTGTAGGGCTGGGCAGCTCAGAGATGGCTCTTTGGCCCCCATCTGATTTTTAGGGTCGCTTTGGAATTCCAGCAACAGCAGCAACGACACTATGATGGAGGCTGTCACCATCTGACCGGTGGCTGCCTCAACTTAACTCTTGTTAGATGACAAGGGTTGGGGGGCCCTGTGGAAACCTTCAAAGCGAGGGGTTCTGTGGCATACTGGGCCTTAACTGTGGGGCACATGGGGCTGAGGGGATGAGCCACTCTCTCCTTAACTTCTTGGTACTGGATAAATAGCTGCATGGCCTCAAAGAGGCTGCAGCTGGCCCAGCCCTCACCCTCACCTACCAGCTAGAAAGGGATTGCTGTCCACCCCGGGCTCTGCTCAAGGCATCAGAGTTGCAGCTCTAACACTAAAGTCGGAGCATTTTCACGGTACATCAGATGAATTAAGATGTGGCCACCAGGCAACTCTCAGACGACTGGAGCTCCTCCAAAAAGAACAGGGTCCCCCATTTGCGAGTTCGTCCCCAATCCCACTACCAGGCTCTTGCTGGCTCCTATAAATTACTCAGAAGAGTCCTTTTTCAAAGGGATCTTGAAACTGGTTAGTCTCTGACCGAACAGCTGGCTGAGGAGATGGCTCTGGGACTCAGCTGTGCGGCAGGCCCGGGGGTTAGGGGGTTCCGCACTGTGGAGAGCCCCACCCTTCCTGGGGGCCCTGTGTAGAGGTCTTGTCTGGGGGAGGGCCTTGCTCAGCCCCTCCTTTCTGCATCTGAGGTCCCCGTGGGCATGGCTGGGCTCCCGCTTCTGTACCTCTGAGGGCTGAGGGAGCATCGAGCTGTTCTGGCTACTGGGCCTGGGCTTGGGCTTGGGCTTGGCGGGGATCACACGGCTGGGAGTTGCCTGCTTCCGGGGGGCCCGAGGGGGTTTTTCAGGGGCCGAGGGGCCTTTGCCCAGGCTCCCCACACCTTCGCTCCTGGCTGGCTCCGGGGCCCGGCCTTTTCTCTTCTTCTCACTGCTGTCTGTGTCTTCCCTGGGGCCCAGGCTCCCTCGCAGCCCCTGGCCACCAGCTTCCCTTGGCCCCTTGGGGTAGCCTTTGGCTAGGGCTCGAGGGAGGGCCTTGTCTGGGGCGGGGCCCTGGCCTGGGCAGTTGGGCTTGGCTGGGGTGGTGGCTGTCTCGCTTTGGAGCTGCCCACTGGCTGGTTGGGGCTGGCTGCCGCCCACTGCCTTGGTGCCCTGCCGGGGGCCTCCAGCACCCTGGGAGCCTGGCTTGGTTTTGAGGGCGGTGGGCTTCAGTCTCTCCTCAGTGCCACGGGGGGGTTCTCTGGGCACGGGGCTGGCTACCGCCTTCTTCAGTTGTCCTGGGATCTTGGGTGCTTTGTTGGGGGTGGATGAGCTTGACCTGTCCTTTGATAAACTCCCGCAGCCCCTAGGCTTGGGGGCACTGCCTCTGTGGGAGGGGCCCCCTGTTGCCCCTGCAGGCACCAAGAGACACGTGGATAGCTGCTTCTCCTTCCAGAGCAGAGAGGGGGCTTCTAGGTGATGGTCAGGGGCACATTTTCCAGGTGCACTTGGGGTCCTGTGTTTCCCTGAGAATGGGCCAGCTGCCCTCTTTTCTACCTCTTGGTCTGCGGTCCCCAGCCGGGGCAGAGAGCCTCCCAGCGGGAAAGCCTGCTGGAGGAGGTGCTCAGGGCTGCCTGGGGAGGCCTCATCCTCAGAGCTCTCCAGGGCCTGGTCCAGCTTGTGGCCATCTTTGTGACCAGCCGAGGCCGCTGGGAAAGGAGACAAGGATGGGGGCAGGAGCTCCTGGAGGCCTAGAGGGTCTATGGGCCTCTCTGGGGTCCCGGGCTGCCCGGCGGTGGTGCTGGGAGCTGCCTCTGGGCAGGGCTGGAGCAGGGCTGGGAGGGACCCCTCACTCGGGGTGGGGCTGCTGCTCTGGGACAGAGGCCCTTCCGCGCTGGACCTGGCGGGGCTGCTGGGAGCGGCCACCCTGCGCCGTTTGCTAGGCAGCGTGCCCTCTCGGGCCGAAGCCTTCCGCCCGGGGGCGCCGGGCCTCCTCACGCCGCGAAATGTGAAGGGCTGCTGCCCCTTCCTCCGGTGTTTGTCCATGTGCCGGTCGAACTGCTCCTTTTTGGCGAAGGTGTAGTTGCAGGAGCTGCAGACGAAGGACCGCTTGCTGATGTGCGTGACGTTGGCGCAGAGCTCGCAGGCGTACAGCGGCGTGTGCGCCAGCTCCAGCTCCCCGCTCAGCCCGTGCTCGCCGCCCAAGTGCGCGCGCAGCTCCTGGTGCTCCGAGTAGACGCGCGGGCACTGCGGGCACAGGTACACGCGCTGCGGGCTGTGCACCGCCAGGTGGCGCTGCAGCTTGAAGGGCTTGGGGAACCTCTTCCCGCAGTGGTGGCAGTCGCGGGCCGGGTCCTTGCAATCCTGGTGCACCGGGACGGCCGGGAGCTGGGGCTCGCCGTGGGGACGGGCTTCGGGGGACGCGCCGCAGGCCGGGGCGGGGCGCGCGCAGGCGGACGGGCTGCCCTGCGCCGAGACGCCGACCGCGTCGCAGCCGCGGCTGCGGGCCTGGGGCCTCGGCCGCTCCCTCGGGAACGCCTTCCCGGCTCCCGCGTCCGGCCCCGACGCCTCTGCGCAGCCCCCGCCTGCCCTGCCGGCGACGGAGCGCTTGCCCCGGCGGGATCTGGACGCCTGCCCCGCGATGCCGCTCAGGAAGTGCGTGACCACGCCGCCGCCCTCCCAGCATGCGGGCAGGTCCCCCAGCGACCGCCGCGCCTGCCCCTTGCGGGCGAAGCGCACGGCGTGTTCCCGCAGGTGCTCGTTGTACATCCAGACGTCGGCCACCTCCCGCAAGCACATGCCGCAGGCCCACAGCCCCGCCTTGCTCTGCACGTGCTTCTCCAGCAGGTGCTCCCGGAGCAGCTCTCGGGAGCCGAACCTGCGCTCCACGCACATGTAGCAGGTGGGGGGCGGGGAGGGGCTGTGGGCCAGCTTGTGCAGGTCCAGCTCGCCCAGGCCGTGGAAGCGCTGGAAGCACACCCTGCACTTGTAGGGCGCTCTCCTGGCCTTGGCACGCTGGCCTTCGCCTGCGGCCCTTCTTGCTCCGTCCGCCTCCTCTGTCCTGCTCCGTGGGCCCTGGGAACCGGCCGTGGCCTTGCCATCCAAGAAGCTGGTGCTGGGGAGACCCACAGGGTCCTCACAGGGTCCCAGGAAGCATGGGTCCTGTATCTCCAGTTTGGTGCCCAGCGTCTCCAGGTCCGCAGCACTCCTGGGCACCCCGCAGTCGTAGTGTTCCCGCTCCAGGTAAGGAGGCTCAGGGCTCGCATCTCCTAGCGAAGGGGTGACCTCGTCCGCGGGGGCCTGAAGCTCCAGGCCTCGCCAAGCTGCCGGGACCATGTGTAGCTTGGGGATGTTTTCCGATGGGTGGTCCTCAGCGCAGCAGGGGTTAGTCTCCAGGTGGGGCTCTAGGGCCCACAGGCTGGGGCCTGGGGCCCAAGGGTCAATGCCCGGAACCTTGCTGTTGAGGAAGCCCTCCAGGAGGAAGGACTCAGGCAGATCGGTGGCCTCATCACCCCATGGGTCCTCGTGGGACAGGCAGAGCGAGCCAGAGTCGCTGAGGTCTGTGGGCAGGCGGGCAGAGGGCAGAGTGACACTGCCCCCTACCTGGCCATTGGGCTCCACCCGGGGTGGGGGCTTCGACTTTTTACAGCGCTTCCCATAGACACGGGGGTTCTTCTTCCGAGCCAAGCGGTCTCCCAGGGGGAAGAGCTGGGAGAAAGAGGCCTCATCATCCAACAAGCTCAGAGGGTCCCCATGCTCCGGGCTGGGAGGTTTAGGAGCCGTGCCCTCCTGCTCTGGGACCCCCTCTGCTGGGCTGTGCGGGGGGGCCTGGGAGCAAGGACTGCTGATGGTGCCACCTGCTTCAGAACCACGAGTCTCAGGGGGGCCCCGGGGGCCCCAGGGGGGCCCGTGCTCCTCCCAGACACTGTGCCCTGATCTGCTGTCAGCCTCTCTGCTGTTCCCTGCAGGCTTAGGCCCAGTCATCCTCAGTGGCTCTTCACAGATGACAGATGTCCTGGTCTCTCTGGGTCCCCCACACCCTCTTGCCAGAGCTGCCTTCTGCTCCCCTGGCCCTTCCCCTGGAGGCGCTCCCTCCGCCATCCTTGGACAGGCCACCCAGTCCCCAGGTGGCTTCTGTGCAGGTGTCTCCTCCGGGTCCGTGGCTGTGGGAGGCAACTCCGTGGCCTTGGTCTCTTGCTCTGTCTTGGGTGAGAGACGGCAGCAGCTGGCAGCAGAGGTGGATGGACTCCAGCAGCTTCTGTCTGGAGTCACATCAGCAGGGACCTGGGGATTGCTCTCCTCCCGGAACCTTCTCGCTCTGGGCTTCCTCACTTTCTTGTTAGATTTCCCCTCTGACTCGCTGCGGAAATCTGTGGGTGGTCTGCCGCGCCTCTGGCTCCCACCTTTCTCTGCCTGTTTGGGTCGGAGCTCTTCCCTCCCCAGCCGGTCCTGTTTCCTAGGCTCTGTAGGCCTCACGTCCACCCCTTGCCTGATTGTATCTGGGGTGTGTGGCTCCCAGCTTGGGGGACAGCCTGGAGCTCCCAGAAGGCTGAGCCCCTTGGATATCTCGGGACCCAGGGCATCCTCAGGAGCTGTAGAGCCACAAACAGGGGGCGGGCTGGGGTCTCCCACCAAGCGCCCAGGTTCCTCCTTCCCCAGTGCTCCGCGACTCTCCTTCCCGGGGCGCTGGCATGTCTGGGGAGCAGGTGAAGGCGCTGGGCTTGGCTGGAACGCAGCACCCTTGTGCAGCCCATGCTTCCTGGCTCGGTGGCGGCTCAGGCCCGGCCCGGAGCGGAAGGAAGCTGAGCAGACCTCGCAGGTCACCGGCCGCCCGCTGGGGGCTCCACCCCTCCAGTGGCCATTCTCAGTGAACACCGGCTTCTTTTTAAAGCCACGCGGCTTCTGTCTGAGGTCCTGGGGACTGAAGGCATTTGCCTGGGGTCTCTGGTGGAGGGCACTTTGGGGGAAGTGGGCTCTGGAGTCACTGGTTGTGCTGCCTGGGCAGAGCTCTGTGGGAGGACAGGTCACTGGTACACCCCTGGCGCCAGCCTCGGACGCCTTGGTAATGGCAGGGGGCCTGGCCCCAGGCGTCTCCAGGCTCTCCTGTCCTTGGAAGCTGGCCAGAGCCTTGCCTTCTTGGCAAGTGTGGGGATCTGGCCACATGGCCCCACGTGTGGAAGGGTCAGTGGGCACAGTGGTGACACCCTGGCCTTCCCTGTTGCCTAGGGGTTCGGAGGAGGAGCCTGTGGGCACCCCATCTGGGTGGGTGATGGGCAGAACTCCCCTGGGGTCTGGCCACTCAGCCCTGGGACCTCTGAGTGCCCCCACGCCATCTGTGGTGGGGACGCTGGGCAGGGCAGCAGCCTTGACAGTCATTCCCGGGGTGCTGACTGTCATTGGGTGGGGAGGGGTGGCACAGGCAGGGGAGTACCCTGGCCTTTCTTTTCTGGAAGCTTCTAGGGTTTTTGACACATGACCTCCAGGGCGGGCCCCTCCATGGGCGGCACTGACGACACTGACGAAGCTGGGCTCCGTGGGAGGGTCTTCCAGGGGGCTGCCGTCCCCTAGGAGAGGGTGGTGAGCTGGGCTTTCCTTGAGGCCACGGCGGCTTGTCTTCAAAGAGGGGGACACTGCCAGGGGTGCCGCAGTGCCTGTGGGTGCTGGGCTGCGCTCGGCCCCTTCTGGAGGTGTCCAGGTGGGAGAAGAGGCCGACAGAAGCTGAGAGCTGGCAGCCCCACTGTGGGGTGGAGATGCTGGGAGCAGTTCCCGGAGCTCCCCTGAAGGTGCCGCGGGAGGGCCTTCCTGGTGTAGGGGCTTGAGGCCACTGGGATCAGAGGGGGCTGCAGAGGTGGACAAGCGGGTGTGGCTGGCCAGGTTCCTGGTGGGCGGCTCTGGGCTTTCCCCAGCGAACAGCAGATGCTTCCTAAGGCCTGGGCCAGCTGCCACCGCCTCCAGAGTCCAGTCCCTGGGCCTGTCTGGGGTGTGGGCTGCCACTAAGGCTGGGACTGCAGAGTCTGCCTCAGAGGAGGTGGGGCTTGGGGTGGCCTGTGCCTCATTGCAAAGGCCCATGGCCACCCTGCTTCCCTGGAGCTGTGCCCCCAGCTGGTCTGCAGCCCCGACCAGCCCGGCCGGTGTGGTTTCAGGGTCGGCGCTGGCCGTGGTGCAGCTGTCTGGTCTCCCTGGCCTCCCTCGGTCGCCTGGCTTCAGGTGGCCAGCTTTGGCTTGGCCCCTGGGCTTCCTGGCCTGGCCATGTGTGCCTGCATGTCCATCTTCGTCTGGCTCCAGCTGACGTCCGGCCACAGTGGTCATCTGCACATCTCCCAGGGAGCCCAGGGCAGGGCTGTGGGCCACTGTCTCTCCTTCCTTGCCATCGCCTCCCAGATCTGAGGGGTTGCTGTGCAGAGGGCTCTGGGCATCAGCAGTGGGGGTCACCCTTGAGCCCCGGGCATCATCTCCCCTCTCAGCTGCTCTGGCCACCAGGAGCTGCAGCTGATGAAGTGGGCTGGAGGCTGGGTTCTGGAGTCTCCTGCCCAGGCTGGGGTTGGGTGTGGAGGCACAACTTGGAGAGACTCCCACTGGCACAAACTCCTCCTTGCCCTCAGGGCCAGGCCCAGCCGCAACAGGGGGCAGGAGCTCTGTTCCTCCTGGCTCATCTGTGCTGCTCACAGAGTGTCCCCTGGGGGCACTGCTATGAATGGCGGCAGAAGGTGGGGTGGCGCCCAGAGGCAGAAGCTCGGCACCCTGAAATGCCAAGCCAGGCGCTAGATGGGCAGTGGGGCTGCTGAATGCCTCCAGCTTCAGAGGATCTTGACAGGGCCCAGGTGCCTTGCAGGGTCCTGGGGAAAGCCCCCCTCTCGGTGGGCGGGGAAGGAGCAGCAGGAGGCCTTGGCCATGTTGTGTTCCAGGGGCCCCATGACCCTTAGGAAGCGAAGGTTCCAGGCTTGGGCTGCACTTTGCTAAACACCCCACATCTGACACGGGGTCCGGTATGCAGACTTCCTGGTGGGCCCTTCGGCCCCCTTCGGCCCTGGGGAGACTTGTCTTTGGGACTCTGGCTTTCTGCACTGATTGGAAACTGAGGCTGGCCCCCATGGGGCTGGAAGGACCCCCAGGAACCACGTCCTTGTGGGTGCTGGGGGCCAAGGGTGAGGGCCACTCCTCCTGGAGGCTTGCCAGGGTGTCCCCCGTGGTGTCTGCCCCCTCCCCGTGTGGACGTGGCTCCTGGGGGGCAGTGGTGCTGGCCCTGCACGGCTCTCCTGGGGCCCTCTGCGGGCCTCTGCTCTGCAGCTGACTCTCCAGTTCCGTGACCAGCCGTTTGATCTCCAGCTCCTCCTCGGACAGGTCGCTGGTACTGGCGGTGCTACACTCGACAGCCCTGGTGGGCAGAGCGCTGAGGCTGGCAGCCACGGGCCCTTGAGTGGGACGCTGCTGACTGAAAGTCTTTTCCGCTGAGAGGCCAGGAAAAAGGTCTGGATGGCCAGGCGGCACCGGGGACACTTCCTCCAGCAGGGACCAGCCCCTTTCAGGCAGAAACGAGGGGTACGGTGGGTCTAGCTGGGGTTTCCTCAGGGGAAGAGCAGCACACGCACGCAGCACAGGGGTGTCCCCATGCCCAGAGAGGCTGCCATAGGTCGGTGGGTCGAAGTTATCCCTGGGCAGCCCCAAGGGGAGGGGCATGGGCTCCAAGGCCAGTGCCGACTGGCCTCTGCCTGGGTCTGTGATGCCTGTGTAGGGTGGGCTCCTGGGTGGCTTTGGCTCTGGGGAACTGGCATCGTGGTCATCCTGGTGGAGGTGTGCCCTAATGGCCAGTGGGCTGTCTAGGGCTGAGGACCGGGAGCCCAGGTCTTCATGGAAACAGCTGGCCAGGTCTTTGGGTCCAAGGAACAGCTCACTGCGGGGCCTACTGTAGGGCTGAGGCCCCTTTCTGGCAGTTGGAGCCTCCATGGGGTCTCCAACACCAGGGGTCTTCACAAAGAGAGTGCTGGGGTCTGAGTGGACCGTATGGACAGCATTAGCAACAGGCACCAGTGATTCTCCGGATGGAGAGGCAGGCGGGCCCTCTCTGCCCTGGGAGGCGACTGGCTCCGAGCACCGACGTGCACCCAATGTGGGTGAGCTTGCGAGGGGCAGCACTGTGTCCTCCCCGTGGAGCTGCGGTCGCTCTGGGGCTGAGGGGCAGGGGCCGCCTCCCCTGCAGGGAGCTGGAGAGGAGCCTGGAGCCTCCTTGTGAAGTTCCGTGGCATCAGGGGGAAGGTCGTCAGCGATTTCAGGGGTCTCAGTGTCTTGAGGGAAGCCTGGAGGTGGATGGCTCTCCGCTAGGATCTCGGTGCCGGTGAGACCCTGCAGGAGATGCTGGGGGCCTTTCTCCTCTGGGTCCACTCCAGCCTTCGGGCCGTGCAATGGGCCCTGGGCCCCGGGACTCTGGCTGGGGCCTGGCCCAGGCCTGCCCGGCTCCTCGGGGCCCGGGTAGCCCCTGGACCTCGCAGCCTCCTGCTTCACCACCTTCCTGGGTTTCTGCTGCTGCCCGTCCTCTCTGGGGCCTGGGGTCAAGTCCACTTCCTTCCTCTTCTCACCCCGGCGCCATCGCCGGCCGCTGGGGCGGGGCCGGCCTCTGAAGCGGGAGCCAGGGGGCCGTGGTCCGTCCTCCTCCTCAGACTCGGAGGCGGCGGCGCAGTCGTAGTGCTGGGGCCCGCCGTCCGCGGCGCCGGGGGCTGGGCCCGGGCCCCGCCCGCCAGCCCGGTTCTTCTGCTGCACGATCTTGTGGATGAGCTCCTTGCTCCAGGTGCCGCCCCGCGCCCGCCTCCGCCTGCAGTCCTGGCCGGGGGACAGCCGGAGGCGCCGGGAGCTCCTGGTCTCCACCAGCGGGGCCCGGCCCCCGGGGTCCGTGTGGCTCTTGGGGGCCTGAGTTCTGAGAGCCCGCGGGCGGGCCTCAGCCCGGCCTTTCCTCCGTGGCCTCAGGCGGGCGGCCCTGGAGCCCCTGCCAGGCCTCTTGGTGGTGTTAACCGTGTCCAGCTCTTTCCGGAACAACTTGAACCGCTTTCCTCTCCTCTGCTGGCCAGCCAGGCTGGCCTCATCTGTCTCTGCAGGAGCTGGGCCCAGGGAGCGGGTTTTGGGCCTGGGGCCGGCCGGGTTGCCTCCATCCCCGGGCTGGCGGGGCTGGGTCTCCAGCGGGACATCCACTACTGGGAGCGGGGCTGGGGCTGGGGCTTTGTTCTCTGGTGTCGCCCCGAGCCTGGCCTTGGGGGGCTGCCCAGCAGCGGGGCCCTTGGGGCCGGAAGGTTCCTCGTCGGTGAAGACGTCAATGAAGCTGCTGTCGATCTCGGGGCTGTCGGACTGGTCCTCCAGGCCGTTGAGCGCCTCTGTGATGAGGCTGTCCAGCTTGGCAGCGTCCTCCAGGTCCAGGTCCCCTGTGGGGAGTGGGAAGGGGGTGGCGGTGGGGCCGGGCAGGAAGCTCGTCCGCAGGGGATCGTCTCTGCCATCCGGCCGGAGGTCTCCGCCCAGCAGGAAGGGAGCTGTCCTGGTGTGGCTGAGCGGGCTCGGGGTCCTGCCGGCTGGCACTCTGGGGGGCGCGGGGAGCCCCGGGGGCTGCTGGTGGCTGTCCTGGGCCCTGGCTGGCAGCAGGCCGCAGAACTGCCGGTGGCCCAGGAAGGCGGCCAGGCTGCTGTAGTTCCGGTCACACTGCCTGCAGGTGAGCAGCACGTCCAGCTGGTCCAGGTTGGCGCTGCTGAGCGGGAAGTGGTGGGCGGAGTACGGGGGCGGCCCCTGGGGGAAGCCCTCCAGGCCTGCACTGCCCGCCTGGAGCCCCGAGCTGGGGAATGGGGTCTCCTCCAGCCCCTCTGTGGGGAAAGGGAAGGTCTTGGCTGGCTCTGGCTGGTAGTGGATGGGGAGGCTGTGCGAGGGCTCGGGGGACGGGAAGGGGCTGCCAGCCTCCTGTGGGTGAGGGGCTGGGTGGAAGAAGGCAGAGGGCATGAGCGGCCCGGGCACTTGGCTCTCGTCTGAGCTGGGGTTGGCTGGGCTGCTGGACAGTGGGGAGAGTGACGAGCAGGTGCTGCTGGCAGTGTGGGTGGCTGGCGAGGGCAGGGGGGACTCACTGGGGGAGGCTCCCACCACCCTGGGCAGGGGCAGGCCAGGGGGTCCCCGGGTTGAGGCCTGGGGCTGGGCTGCCCCAAAGAACAGGGGCTGGGCTCCTGGGTCCTTCAGCCCATTGTAGGCAAACAGGCCAGGGGAGCCACTGCCGTGCTGGCCCGGGCTGTTTCTCAGGACGGCCAGCTTCTCACCCGGCCCGGGTGTCTTGCCCACAGCACCCAGGGCTCCCTGGCTGCCCCCCTGCCACTCGGGGGCCCCCGGGGGGAAGGGCAGCCGGTTCAGCATCTCCATTTGGTGGGGGCCGGGCCCGGCGGCCGGGAGCACCTGGGGCCAGGGCAGCGGGGGGCTCTGGGGCAGGCTGAGCCGCTGGCCTGGGCTGGGCTGGGCTTCAAAGAATGTGGTGGCTGGGGGACCCAGGGGAGGTGGAGGGTAAGGGGCTGGGGCGGGGTCCCACAGCGGGGGCAGTCTGGCAGTGGGGGGCCCTGAGGCGGCCAGCTCTGTGTCCCGAGGCCCTGGGCTGGTGCCCACCCCGCTGGCTCCAGGGCTTCCATAGGCCTGCCCGGGAAACTGCCTCTGGGACAGGGAGTTTGGGGGCCCCCTGGGGCTCCCCAGCCCTTCGTGGGCCGAAGGAGGTCTCTCAGAGAGCACTTTGGTCATGTTCTCGTGCAAACCATCCCGGAAGGTGGCTGCGCTCTCCGAGAAGGGCTTGGGGGCTGGGGAAGCAGTACTAGGGGGAGGGGGCACACCGCCAAGGTCGCTGGGGGCCTCGAGGCTGCCGGGTCGGCTGGAGTAGCAGGGCGGGGGCGGGGGCAGGGGGGCCGGGCGGGCAGGCAGGGGGTAGGCTGGGCCTGTGCCCACCGCCTCCGGCCACGCCCCCCGAGGCTGGTGGAAGGCAAGCACCAGCGCCCGTTCGGGGTACTTGGGCCCAGCCATGTCCTCTGGGAAGGGTCTCCGGCTGGCCCCGTGCAGCTCCGGGAAGGGGTACTGAAAGGCCGCTGCCCCAGGGCTGCCGCCTTCGGAAAAGGGCTCCGGCTCAGTGGGGGGGACCCCAAAACTAGCACCTGGGAAGCTGTTCTCAGCTGGGGGAGGCCAGGCGTCGGCCCCACTGGCCTGGAATTCCAGGTAGGAGGCCGGCTGACAGGGGCTAGTGCCCCTGCTCTGGGGGGCCCTGAGGGGCGGGGGCCCCGGGGTGGCACTCGGTGAGGTATAGTTGGTGGAGGTAAAGCTGGAGGGGGTCTCCTGGAAGCACTTCTGGAAGCTGAGCTCCTCTGGGGCAGGGGAGGCCTCGGTCCTGGGATGGCCAGGCCTGAGACCGGCTCTGGTCCCTTGGCTTGGGGGCGCTTCTGCGTCTAGGGGCCGGAGGGCCTTGGGCTGCAGGCTTTCAGGGGTCTTCCCATCCAGGGTGGGTTTGGGCCTTGTGCTGGCGATGCTCAGACTGTAGAGCTGCTGGGGGCTGCCGGCCACCCTGCCTGCCCGCCGGACATGAGCCTGCATGAGGTTGCTTCCCGCTGGGGTTTGGGGGCTACTGCCCTTGCTGGGGACGCTGCTCAGGGCCTGCACTCTGGGGAGAGGGGCCTCGGCCACCCCTTTCCCAGCCTGCTGCGCCTGGGTCTTGGGGTCGTCCATGGCCTGGGCCCTGCTGCCCATGGCCTTGGTGGTCCTGTTGGCCAGGGCACTGATCTCTCCGGGGGGCCGCAGGGGGCCCCCCGTGCCACTGGCCCCCGGGCAGGGCTGCAGGTCTCCAGTCATGGTTGGGGGTGGCGCTCCGAGGGGCTGCTCCCCAGGCATGGCCCCTCCGTCCTGGGCGCTAGGAGGATGCTGTGGTCCGAGGAGGGCCGCAGAAAGCGGGCTGGGCGGCCATCGTGGCCCCTCGAGGAGCCCTGGAGAAGCCTGCTTGCATGGTCCTGACTGGAGCCTGCAAGGAAAGGACAGAGTGAGTGAGCTCTGTGGCTCTCCTGGTGGTGTGGCAGGCTGGAGCAGAAGTGGTGGGCACACAGCCTTCCCTTTTAGTAGTGGCGGCTTGGCTCTGATGGTCCCTCAAGAGGTGAGGGAAAATGAGCTCCTGCTAGACTGAGGAGAGGGCTTAGTTGGTGGGGGTGGGCTGGAGGTGGGGAGGAAGAAGGAAAAGAGAGGGAATGCTGCTGGGGGCTAGAGGTGTGTGAAGACCCTGGCCACCCCCAAGCAGCCCTGCTGGGCACCAGCCAGGCCCTGAGCAGGAAGGCCCCATGTGGCACGTGGCTCCCAGACCTGCAGAGGCCCCACGGTGGGGGTAACGGGCACCGGATGCCATGGTGGACAGCCCAGGAAGGACAGAGGGCACGTCTGGACGAGGCTCCCACCTGCTGCCCCTGCAGCGGAACCCAGCCTCTGGAAGGTGATGGCTCCTTTTCCTGGGCCCTGAGTTGACCTGCTGTTTGGGGCAAACGTGTCTGCCATGTGCTCATGACCCTCACGCGAAGTTCAGTGTGAGGTACCAAGAGACACTTGGTAATTATGAGTTTAATCCACAGGCCTCTGGAGAAAAGCCCCATCCCCAACACTGAGCTTCTGGAGTGCAGGGAGACGCTGTGTGAGGGGAGCCCCAGGCCCCATTCTTGTCTCTGTGACCCCATGACCCCACTCCCACCCCAGCGGCTCTGGGTGTCTCATTCTCAGAGGAAGCCTGGGGCTGGCTGGCTGCCTCACTTATTTCCTTGGCTTTCTTGGGGCAGTCCAGGGAGGTCAGCCACCAGCTCTGAGGTTAGGGCAGGGACTCCTCGACTCAGAGAGTATGGTCCAGGTGCTGGACAGCAGAGGGCATCATGTCGCCCACTCTGCCCCTTCCCCAGCCAGGCCAGTCCTGCCTACTGAGGAAGCCCTCCCTCCGAGGTGGAGGCCTCCCCGCTGCTCTGGGCTGCATTGCCCCAGGTGAGTCCTCAGCTCCCCTTCCAAGGGCTCCAAGGGCTGAGAGCCCATGGGGGCAGGGCTCCTGGGTGCCGTGTGCTGAACAGATAATGATGGCAGAACAGAGCCCTGAGCTCCTGTGGGCCCTGCTGTGGGCCAGGGCACGGAGTGCTTCCCATCACTCCTCTCATCCTCTCACTGGCTCGAGAGATCAGAGCGTTATCATCACCCCTGATTTATGGGTGAGATGCACTGCCCGAGTGAGCGAGCGAGATGGAAGGAGATGGGGCAGTGGGGCAGGTGGGGGCTGGGCCGGGCAGCTCCGGTGTCCACGCTGGCCATCCCCTCTACCTACCTGGGAGTCGGCCCTCAGCTGGGTTGCTGCGCAGCTTCCTTGTGGGTGGGGATTTCTTGGCTGCAAAGAAAATGGGGAGTATGTCAGCATCGCTCTAGTGCTTGGCTGGGGACCGAGAGCCCCAGGGAAAGCTGGCGAGGGAGCATGGAGACTGCAGAGCCCCTGGAAAGCCACTGAGGACAGGGCCGTGGGAAGCTGGGTGAGCTCGGGGACCCCTAACCTTGGTGGGGCAGGGGCGGGGCTGGGCTGCAGGGCTAGGGTCAGCTGATGGCCTTCGCACTGGGTTAAGAGTGATTTTACGTTTCTTATCGTGGTATTTCATGTGCATAGATCTCAGGTTCCTGTGGTTTGAAAGTCTGAAGTGAGAGGTCTTCACAATGCCCCCATCTCCACCCCCAGCCCACGGATGCTCTTTCCCTGCCTTGCTGGGTCAGCATAGGAAGCAGCTTCTTGCGTTTCTCTCCAGAGTTTCTTGATGCAAATACCAGCAAATGTAAATAAATATTTCCATCTCTCCCCTTTCTTCAACAAGAGATAGTCCACTGCACGCACTGTGCCTCACTCTTTGCATTTAACAGTGAACCTTGGTGGTGCCTCCACAGCACCCCACAGAGCAACTCCTGGTTGATATCTGTCTATCCACCTTTCCACCAACACATGGCTACAGAACATTCTTTGGAATAGCTACACCTACACCCAGACCCTTCTGGGTGGACGGATGCTGGGCTGCCCTCTCTGGGCCTTTATAAGTAGTAGAGCAATGAACACGTGTAAGGAGACCAGGAGAACAAACCCAAAGAAAAAACAGCTCGGTCAAGGGCAAATGCACTTGTGATCTAAAGACACTGTCAGGTAACCACTGTTGTGGTTTCAACATTTGGCCACAAATGCTTTGATCCTTCACCCTCCAAAAGGTGGAGCCCAAGTCCCTCCCCTTCAACAGGGGCTGGATGTGGCGACTGGCGGCCGATGAAAAGAATACCTGCCCAAATTCTGGACCCACAGAAACCCTTAGATTTCAAGCTGCTGTCAGTCACACAGCATTAGGGAACTACTAGGACAACTCTTGGTGGTTGTGCCGACGTGCATCCCCCCCAGTGAGATGTGGAGAACCCTGAGATGTGGAGGTTTCTGGGATCACAGGGTGGAAAGCATGCCCTTGCCTGGAGTGGGGCAGGCCAAGTCCTGGGGAGGGCCTACAGGAGGCAGCTTCCCATTCACTCACTCACTCATTGATTCATTCAGCCACTCATTGATTCATTCATTCACTCATTGATTCATTCAGCCACTCATTGATTCATTCATTCACTCATTGATTCATTCAGTCACCCATTCATTCATTCATTCACTCATTCATTCATTCATTCACTCATTCATTCATTCAGTCACTCATTCATTTGTTCAGTCACTCACTCATTCATTGATTCATTCAGCCACTCATTCATTCATTCACTCACTCATTCATTTATTCATTCAGTCACTCACTCCTTCATTCATTCAGAGATCAGACACTAGGTCAGGCGTCTGTCACATGGTGGTGAGTGACTGACTCTGCTGTGAAACATCAACAGGAACCAAAGAGGAGGAAACTGAGGCTCAGAGAGGTCATGTGACTTGTCCAAGTCTCACCGCATGCAGCGAACATGGGGCAGTGTGAGGCAGGCCTCCGGGGACTGTGCTTGCCCTGTGCAGGACCGAGTGGCTCTGCACTTCGGCCCCACCTCAGGGCCCCTCTCTTCCTGAGGTGGCCCTGCCTCCACGTGCGGACCTGTGGGCAGAGCTAATGGGCCCCACATTCTGCCTGCAGCACTCAGGGCACCCCAGACTGGCTGCCCCTTCAAGGACTTGACGGCCCGTCCTGGGTGCTCAGAACAGTGGGGCAGGCAGGGGGCAGCGTATACCCGATCTTGGGTTCCCATCCCTGCCCAGGCTCTTGGCAAAGGCCCCTGGTTCTGGCTGGTGTGGGTTTCAGCAGGCCTGGGGCCCCTTTGAAGTGGGGAGATCCAATCCCCCAGACCCTGGCCTGCCCCCGGGAACTCCAGGAGTGCAGGCGTCTCCTTTTCACTCAGAAACACCACCTGGCCCCAGCCTCTGGGTAACTCAAGCCCACGGTGGTGCTGGCTGGCTCCAGCTGGGTGTGGGTGGCAGCTCCTGGTGAGGGTGTCCCGCTGCAAGCCTGGGCCCCTGCCCTCCGTTCCCCCCTCCCCATGGACCCCAGGCCCCAGCAGGGAGTCCAGGCTCTGCTCCTGACCCTCTGCCTTCAGCTCTCGTTTCCACCTGCCCTGTTTTAGCTGTGGCCTCTCGTCCTTGATCTTGGCCCTCCTGTCCACTCCCGCCCACTCCCCCAGGCCCCCTCAGGCCTTTGTCTAAGCAGTGCCCCTGCCCGGATGCCCCCGCCTCCTCCCTCACCTTCCCGATTCCTACTCACTTCTAAAGGGAGACCATTGGCAGGGGGGTCAGCTGGGCCTGGATTTGAATCCTGGCTGTAGCACTTCTGGCTATAAAATGAGGTGATCACAGCTCTGGCCTCAAAGGCTTGTGGCTGGGAGGCTGGACAGAACCGCACACACTAAGCCCGCAGACGCTGGCTCTGAATGAAGTCACTGCTCCTCCAGGCTTCTCTCTAGCCTGCCTCTTCTGAGAAGCGCTTTCAGTTATGTGTGTGTCCACTGGTGAAGCAGGAATGATTTTGGGAGCCCTCGCTGGGGGGCTGTCCGCCAATACTGGGTGTCTAGGCAGCTCAGCACAGATGGCCCTGCTGGGTCAGAGCTCTGCACCCCAGCTCCCCTCCCCAAGCACCCCCAGGCTCCCTGGGCCCTTCAGCCTCAGTTTCGAGGGGCTGGGGCTGCTGATCCCTCAGGCCTCCTGGGCTCCCATCTTCTGTGACTCGGGACCTCTGGCTGGCAGTGGACCTGGCTGAGGCCCTGCGGCCTCCTCGGTCTCCTGCTGCCGGCCTGCCCAGAGGTGGGCATGTTTAACTCCCCTGTTAGGATGTTTCTCTCCTCGGGGTGGGGCTGCACCTTCTAAACAGGCAGGAACCCGGCCTCTTCTGGTTTCCACCTGCGAGGGGCAAGGCCCACTGTGAGGTGGGGTAGAGGCATCTGCCCTTTCGTCCTCTTGTCCTGTCCTGTGTCCCTGGCCCCCAGTGCCCTTGGGAAGCGGTCAGCATTGGATGAGTTGTGAGGGTAGGCTGCACGCTTGCTCCATCCTGGAGCCCTTGTGTGGCCTCTGCCGGCCGGGCACTGGGTGACTGGACGGGCGTGGGGAGCAGGTGTGGGCGGGGGCAGGCTGGGCAGCTGTCCCCCTCTCCTGGATCCTCGTTCCCTCCCTGAGGAGCTGGCAGCTTTAGGGATGGTGCAGGGGCAACGGCAATGACCGCAGAGGACCGTGTGGACACTGCCTTGACCTCATGGCCCCCTTTGTGGCCAGTGCTCACTCCTGTTACAGGTGGGAACAGAGGCTTGGAGAGGGGGTCGGTCCCCATGTGGTGAGGGCAGCACGGTGTGACGCCTTTTGGGACGAAGCTTGCAGCAGCCAGTCGTGACCAGGGCAGAGGGAGGGAGCGGGGTCTGGCTGAGGGTAGCAGGCACAGGGGTCTGAGAAGCCCCTCCAAGGAGGTGACCCTCGGCCATGAGTGGCCAGGCCATGGGTAAGGGTCCTTCAGGTATGGCGTGGGGGATGGGTCCCCCAGCCGGGAGGCACAATGGGGCTGGGGTGGCAAGCAGGCTGGCGAGGGGGCAGCCAGTGGGGGTCTTACTGGCAGATCAGGGATGCCGTGGACACACACTCCCTAGGCTCCCCCCCTTTCCTAGACACCGATCAGGAAGCAAGATGTAGGTGCTGCTAGGTGGACCAGGCTGTGATGGGCAGCCAGGCTCCAGCCTGACCAGGTGTGGATGGGGAACTGAGGCTCCCAGGAGACTGGCCTGCCTAAGGCAGAGCCTGGAGTAGGACCCTGCCCCCACCCCCGCGTCCCCCTCCACCCTCTGCCACCCCCACACACAATGCTCCCCTGGGAGGCACAACCAGGCCCCTTTATAGACCCCTGCCTGCCCCGTCCAGGCCAAGTGCCCTGAGCTGCGCCTCCCTGGACACTGGCCCTGCCGCCTGGCCACCCTGTGCCTGCACCACTGCTGGCCCGTGGCTTGGACCAGCCACCCCCACTGGCCTGCTCCCTGATGGACGCCCTGCACGCCAGCTCAACCGGGCAGGGTCTCCACTCCAGGTCATCCTTGACTAGCGAGGCTGGAAAAGCATAAGGCGCACAGCCTTGGGCACTGCGCCACGACCATCCCCTGCCAGCCTCCCCCACAGGCTGCTCTCTTGTGCCCCCTCCATGCCCAGACCAGCCCCCTTCCTGGCCAGCCCCATGATGGGTTCCGAATCCTGGGCAGCGAGCGGGGCAGGGTGGTCGGCCCAGATGAGGCGGGGTCTCGGTCGGCACAGCCCGCACTGAGGGGCTGCCGCGGCGGCTCCTTGTGACATTTATTTTACAAACATTCCCCTTTCCTTTTGCTTCAAAAGCTGCCGCTTTGCTTAAAAACTATCTGTTACCCGAGTGCTCAGATAAACCTTAGCAGGTAAAATTATATCTGAGATATGGCCTGAGGGTCTGTTTAAGAATCCTGGGCAAATTATCAGCTGCATTTATCTTAATTACTTTGGGGGAAAGTGGAGGCTGGTGTTGGATGGGACCGGGAAGCGGGGGTGCGTTCCACCTTATCGGGGTGCATATTTGAGATCCTTTAACAGGAGGCAGATAAGAGGAGCACGTGGGGAGAAAACGATGTCTTCACAATTGACAGGGAGGCGGCCGCAGGGCTGCTGGGGGTTCGTGCTGAAAGGGGGGACCCATTGCCCACAGAAGCCGCAAATGCCTCCATCCCTCCTGTTCCCCTGAGACCCATATTCGGGGTGTGTGAAAAGGATCCCGACTTAGTTCTTGGCCGATTCGTCCTAGAACAAGTCCCACAGCCTGCTGACACCACACAGCCGCACTCTGGACATGACACAGAACTAGGGCCTTAACTCTGATGGTGCTGGGAGCCCTGGAAGTCCAAGCAGGGCCTGGAAGGAGGATGGAGCAGGGTGTGCAGAATGGTTTGGGGCAGGGTGGACGCGGGAAGAGATGAGGGCTATCTGTCCACGCCTGGCTCTGCCCAAAAAGCCGCCCCCTGGCCTCAGCTGCCAGACCACAGTGTCTCATCTGGTGCATCCCAAGGGCCCGTGTGGATCCAGACGCGCTTGCTGGTGCAGCTGACCGCCTGGCTTTAGGAGAGCCGCCGAAAATCAAAGGTTCCGGGACTGGCCACCACTCCCGGGAAGGGTCACTCCCGACGCCCGTGCTAACTGGTGCTCTTTGGACACCAGCAGTTCTCCAAGGACCTCAGTGCCCAAACTGCAGGATGGGAGGGACCACACCAGCGCACAGGCTGAGCAGGGAAGGGCCAGAGACTCGAGAGGAAGACAGGCACACAGTCTGCAGAAGTCAGGACATCGGGACCCAGGCAGGAGCCCTCAGCACTGCCCAGGGCCATGGGGGATCTCGCACCGTCATCCCTGAGCGCCTGCTTCAGTGCCCACCTGTTGAGAGGGCTACACAGGCTGCCTGGACCCTCCCGCCCTGCTGCCCTCTGTTCTCATCTGCTGCCACCCTCCCTGTTACCTACTCACCCCTGCCACCCTCTGTGTTGCCACATGCCAGGCTGCTCCTGCTTAGACCCCTGCATGGGCCAGGCCCTTGGGGGTGTCCCTCCTTCCCTCCTTCTAGTCCAGCTCCAAGGCCACCTGCACCAGGAAGCCTCTGCCCCGAGGCCCATCTGTCAGTCTCTCGGGGAACATGATTTTCCCCTGCCGTCTGCCTCTGCCACACCACATGCCTCCGCAAGCAGGCTGCCTGATGGGTGCACAGGCCATGCTGCTCAGGCCCCACTGTCTGCCCCTCTGCAACACCCCCGGGGGCCAGCCCAGTGGCAGAGGGGCCGGGTCTGCCCAGCGCGTCAGCTGACCTCACCAGGGACCTCCGGGAGCGCTGCGGTCACTGTTAGTGGGCACGCCCCCACCCACCTAAGCACAGTGTCACGGAACAAGATGAAACACGCACTGGGGACCCTGGAGCCCAGCCCTCACCTGGGGCTCTGGGTCTGGGGGGCCACCAGGGGGTGTGCAGCACACAGCTGCATACGTGTGGGCCCACGGGCACCCACAGGCAGGTGAGTCCACAGACATGGGGACACACACTCTTATACGCAGATTTGCACACACGCATGCATGTATGCACACATGCACATGTTCACACCACACGCATGCCCCTACACTCCTGGGGTCGTGCAGGGCTGCCCGCCCTCTGCTTCCGGCCCGCATTTCTAGATGGGGCCTTGGGGATGTTCTGTGTGCAGCAGCCAGCAGGTGGGGAGTTGCTGGGGAGAGGCAGGGGCGGAGGTGCACAGACAGCACCCTTGGGCTCCCCATCTCTCCAAGTAGTGCCCGGGTCCAGGAACGTCTGTTGGCGAGGCTGGTGTTTTGGGAGCAGGTCTTACCCCCTAGAATTTAACAGTGTACCAAGCTCTGCCCAGGGAACTCTGGTTGCCCCTTGCCTGGCCTTGGAGGGTTCCCCCCCGCCGCACCGGGAGGACTGCCAGGGTCCTGTCTGCAGGAGCATACTAGGGCTCAGTGGCCCTGGGAAACTCCCACCCAAGTTCCAGGTGAATGGAGCGAGCGCCGACCATCCCAGAGCCGAGAGGCAGCTCGTCCAGGCCAGGCTGGTCAGGGCAGGGAGGGCGGTGGGTCTGCAAGCACGAGAGACAGTGGCCGGGGCTCCACGGAGGCCACCTTGAAAGCCATGCTGCACAAGGCACTTTCTTCAGAGGGACCCGGGGGGAGCTTGGCCCCTGGGGGCACCTTGTGCAACGGCAGCTCAGAGAGGCGGGGAGCTTGCTCAAGGCCACACAGCAGCAGAGACTGGGAGGGCGGCAGCCCAGTGACACCCGGATCAGCTAATAACAGAAGCTTCGGGGGCCAGAGGAGGCCCAGCTCCTGGCCTCCCGGAGAAGGGAAGGGTGACATCACTCCGGATGTGTAACGGTTCTGAAAAAGCCCCTGCAGACCCCAGGCCTGCCCTTGTCTGGGAGCTCCAGCTACACAGGGACCCTCCCATCCCCCAGAAAGGTAACAGTGTGAGAGAAGGAGGTGTTCCGAGGGACCTGGAGGGTGGAGTGGCTCGGGCCCTAGGGTGGACCTGGCTCCTAGTACGGCTGCAGACTCGGGTCTCTCGGGCTCTGTCCAGAGTGGTCATCCTCTCTCAGAAGCTTGAACCCCTGTTGTCTGACACCACTGTCCCCCACCTGAGGTCCCCAGCCTCAGTGCGCCCTGGAGCTCGGGCTTGTGGCCATGCTGGGACACCCTGGAGGTTGAAGGGTGTTCAAGGCTCTGGGCAGTTTTGATTTTGTCGGAAAGGTTGTCTCCATCCTTGCCTCCAATTGACCCTCCAATCACCCACGTGCGACTCTTTGTTATAAACGCTGCCGGTCCTCTGCCAACCCTGGGACACGGAGTCCGCGGGCACTGTCGCCACAGCGTCGGTGCCTGGAGGGGCTCTGTCCACACCCTCTCCTCTCCGTGGGCCTCGCGTGCGGGCTTTCAGAACTTCACTGTCCAGGGTGGGCCAAGGACCAGCGCCCAGAGGCCGAGTCTGGGTCTGAAGCCTGGGCTGGGGCCAGAGTGTGCCTGGGAAGCTTGGACACCCTGTGACCCTGACGTGTGACAGGGCTGGGACCAGGCTGCAGAGGAGGGCTGGGACCCCGGAATGCATCGGGCATGTCTTGGATGTTCCATGGGCGTCCCTGGGCTGGGCTTGCTCCTGGTTCTTCCAGGCCTCGCGACAGGGCACCCCGGGCCGCCATCTCACCTGCCAGCCAGCCTGGGGTGGAGTATACATGAGAACTATTTTACAGGAGAGGAAGCTGAGGCTGAGGGAGGTAAATGAACTGGGACACAACCTTGGAATTCCCACCCTGTGCCTGAGACCCCCAAACAGGGCTTGGAAGCCTTCTGGTTTTGGGGAACAACCGTTGCCCCACGTGGGGCCTCCCTATGAGAAGCAGGGGCCTGTGTAGAGGTCACTGTGCTTGGTGGGGACGCAGGGGCGGCAGGCTTTAATGAGCTGTCTCCTGAGTGACAAGATTAATGAGCTTCTTTGGCTGCGTTAATTACTGTCCTGTCAAGTTCAGAATCCTATCAGCCTCCTTTCTCAATTAAAAGTGATTATGATTTCGTGCCTCAGAACCAGAGGGTTAGTGAAGCCCACTGGGAAGCAGCCAGGTGGGGGGCCCTGGACACTCGGGATCTGCTGCATCGGAGGTTGTGGGGGGCTGTGTGTCAGGTGGGGAGCCCGGGCAATTGGTCCAATGGGATGCCTGATGCCCACTGGGCTCATGGCCCCACCTGTGGGAAGAGGTAGGCACTCAACCCAATTTACAGATGAGGAAACCGAGACCTGGCATGTAGGGGCCTGGGCTCCTCCGTGCTGGGGGGATGGGTGCTTTGCTCCGGCCACTTCCAAGCTCCGCCCACTCTCCTGTTGCCTTGTCATCTGCGGACAAGCAGGGTTGTGTCTTGAGAGGACCTGGGGGGCTGGAGTCCCGCTGCGGGTCCCAGCTGCTCCAGGGCCTTCCTTGGTGGCGAGGGACGTCTGCCATCATCCTGGTGCCTAGATGGGACCAGCCGTGGCCACATGGCAGGCGGTGGCCCAGGAAAAGACTGTCCCCTCGCGTTCCTGTGAGCCTGTCCTCTGACAGCGCGGCCTCAGCCGTCTCTGGGCAGTTGGGCTCCAAGCGCTCTGGACGCGGCTGACCAAGCCCTTCTGAGAAGCCTCCCCCGGGTGCCCTTGCTGTGGTGGGTGATCGGAGCTCAGGAGGGGCCGATCGGGGTGGCTGTGGGCCTCTGGCTGCAGTGGCTTGGCTGTTCCAGAGGGTGGAGGGCAGGAGGGAGACGTGGCCCTGCAGGCCCCCGGCTTCCCCCTGCAGCCTTGGGGCCCTCTGTCCTGCTCCCTCACAGGCCCTGACCCGCCTGAGGGCCTCGTCACTGCCACCATCTGGGAGCTGCAGCCTGGCCAGCTCACTCCCCACCTGGCATCACACTCACGCTCTGGGGGCTCCGGGCTCCTCTGGCGGGGAGCAGGGGAGGAACACACACTTCCTTCTCACTATCCCTGCTAGGCCGGCCACTGTCGGCCACATCTGTTTCCAGCTCCTGAGCTCCACTCCACAGGTGCCCATGTGTGGGGAGCACTCAACGTGTTGGGGTGAAGCGTGGGCACTGGGGAGCCACAGAACATCAGACCCCAAGGCTTCTGGGGGGATGCATGCTGGCGGGGAGACCAGGTAGGGAGCCCCTTCCTTCCTTCTGGGGACCTTTGGGATTTACAGTTGAGGGGCTCCAGGTGTGACAAGTGCAGGGAACCAGAGGCCCCGCTGTCTGAGGCTGAGGGACCTGGCAGCTCCTTCTCAGCCTCTGCCTGTTTCCCATCCACGCCTTGTGCTGCCCTGCTCCGAGCTCAGGGTCCCCGCCTCGCCAAGGCCCCTCTGCACCCTCCCTGCCAGCCCTCCCCTGAGGGCACCTGTCACCTCTCCTCCTAGAACACGGTGGGGGTGGGGCAGAGGGCAGGACTGGGGCCCCTCCTCAGCCCATTTGTCCCCAGAGCGCATGCAGGGCCGGCTGCAGGGGGCACCACTGTCCACAGAAGGGAAGGCTGAGGCCACAGAGCCAGAGGCAGTGCTGGCCGGAGCCGCGCCAGCACCCAGCCACCCGCTCCTGCCTGGGCACAACACCCCGCGGCAACCTCGCCCGGGGCCAGGCAGGGAGGCCGCGTCTCGCACCCACCAGCTCTGCACAGAAGGGGCAGCTGAGACCCGAGGGTGAGTGCACAACCAAGGGTTATGAAGCGGCGGCCACAGGCCGACGGGACAGGCACTCACTCGCACGACTCGGTGCTGAAACACAAGGGCTGCCGGCCGGCCCCCATGGGCAGCGACGGCCCTTCCCGGAAGGCGCAGGCCCAGCCTCTCGTTTACGGCTGCTCCCTCGCTCAGCACCCGCTGTCCGGCCTGCACCCCGCTGAGAGGTGGAGAGAGGGAAGGGGGGCTTCAGGGGGAGACCTCTGGCTCTGTCCCCTGCTCCTGCCTCGCCTCTCCCCAGGTCGGGCAGCCCCTGGGCTCACCTGGCTGTGTGCGATTCAGCACAGTCCCATCCTCTCGGACACACTGTGGATTTGGCAGTTTCTCCCCTTGGACCAAGCTTTTCCTTAGTATAAGCGTTTCCGTGTCCTGGTGCCAAGCACCCTGCCCGCATCAGCACATGTTTCTTCACAGAGGGGTAGAGGCCAGACCACCGGCACCCACCCTCCTCCCCGCGGACGGGTCCACGGCTGCAGGAGCGCCTGGCACCCGCCCTGCCTGCCCCGCCCGCCGGGCAGCTGCTCAGCCAGGAAATCCAGCACAGAGGCAGCCCTCTGATTTTTCAGGAAAAGCCAGAAATCCAGGTTTTAAAGTGAAATCTCCCCATTTTAAAACTTTGGCAGCAAAGTCACCTAAGACAAAATAAGTACTGTGGGCCGAAGCGGCTGAGGCAACTGGGGCTGTGGTTGGTCTCCTGTGACCTTCCTGTGGGCGGAGGCCCCCCCCCCCCCCCCGCCCGCTGTGCCCTCAGTGGGGGGATGAGTTCAGTCACCGGCTCCCTCACTCATCCATCTGTGGCCAGGCTCCCCGGCAGGCGCCAGGACAGGACTGTGGACAGAAAGGATGGACATCGTGCCCCCGCCATGCGACCCCCCCCAGGGGGCCAAGTTTAGGGTGCTTAGGATGTGAACTTGGGTCTCCTGGTGCCACATCTGGTGAAGGCCTGTGGTGCCCTGGAAAGCTCCAGGATTGCTGGAACCCCTGATGGAGGGGGAGATCCTGCACTGGCAAAGTGGGGGTCAGAGAGGCTATGCCCCAGGCCCCAGGTCACACAGCAGGTTGTAGAGAGGGCCAGCCGGGAGGCTCTGCAGACCGAGGGGAAGCTAGGCACTGTGGCCTGAGGGACGGTGGGGGCGTGCCAGGCCCACACCCGGGCATCTTCCTGGCCTGAGGCTGGCCTGGCTTCCAGGAGGGACCGAAGTGTTCAGGCTCCCCTCCCGGGTGGGAGGCACCAGCAGCTGCCTGTCACCCAACCGCCCACAACAAGCACCCAGGCCCAGCCCTTTCCAGACCCACTGCTGGCGGCTGCCTGGTAAGAGTGGGGTTCCTCCCCAGAGAGGGCAGGGCTGGCTGGTGGAGGGTCCTGCTCGGTCTCCAGAACACTGGAGGGGGCTGAAGTCCTGGAAGACATGGTGGTCCCGTCCAGCTGTGTGACAAGAACGGGACCTTCATCCTCACTCTGCAGATGGGCCCGGAGGGGCTGGGACACTTGCCCGTGAACACACAGCCGACAGGCCGCAGGCCGGGAGACCTGGGCTGGTCTCCATCCAGCTGCATCCCTGGTGCCCCTCCCTCGCTGGACCAGGAGACCATCTCCTGTTTGCGAAGCTCCATCCCCAGCTTCCCTGGGGCCTCTCGCACTTCCCTCTCCCCAGAGCAGCCAGGGGGTCTTTCCAAGCACAGATGGGGGCCATATTCCCCTCTGCAAATGCTCCACAGCTTTGCTGGAGTTGGCATCAAGTCCCATCCTGGCCATGAGCCCCTGGACCTTCGGGGTCCTGCCTCCTGGGCCTTCTAGAATGCCTCGGGGCCTTTCCCTCCAGAGTCCCTGTTCTGGGAACATGCCTCAGAGACCTCCCCACCGCGGCCGCCTGGGGTCTGGCCCCCTCCTTGCAGAGTCCGAATGGGTGTGATTCTCCTTTAGGTCTGTGTGCCCTTGCTTTGGCCAGGCAGTGTGAGTGGCAGGAGGTGGGTGGGCTGGACTGTATCCCTTCAAAGACGTCACCAGGTTCTGACCACCCTCCTCCGCCCCGAGGAACTCGGGAATGCAGCCTTATTGGGAACAGGGTCTCTGTAGGGGTGATCGAGGTGGGTCATCCTAGGTTAGGGTGCCCCTGTCCTTAGAAGAGACAGAAAAGGAGAAACACAGCCCTGGAGGAGAGGCCACATGAAGGTGGGGGCAGACTGGCCACTGCGGCCACCTCCCTGCACCCGTCGCCACCTCCCCAGTCCATTCTCCCCAGAGCCTCCAGGGCAGGGGCCCTATGGAGCCCTCGTTCGCCCAACCCGGGGCTTCAGCTCAGCCTCCTCTGGCTGGAGCCCTGCTCCCCAGACAGCCACGGACGGCTCTTCTCTGCCCACGCGTGCTGGCTGTCCAGCGGCACTCTGACCACTGGATCCACCTTGACCCCAGTTCCTGGCACTTTCTGTTAATATCTCCTGGCCCTGCTTTATCCAGCTTTATTTTAAACTTCATCACGAAGTGGACATACGTATAAAAGTGTGCGTTTACATACATTCATAGAGCATGTATGTTTTTATAGCATGTGTGTGCATGTACACGTGTACCTAAGACACGCACGCAGGGCATGTGACAGGGAACATCGCCGCCCTGAGGACCCCTGTGCCCCCACTGCCCTGCAGCGGCTCCCCACGCAGACAGGCCACCAGCCTCCATCACAGACGCTGGTTTGGCCCGGGTGACATCAGGCTCCACGGTCACGTGTCCCCACCTCTGTCCTCCACCCATTTCATGTGGCGCCCCCTGGGGCCCTGACATTGCACCTGCAGAGCTGGGGGGAACTAAGCCAGACCGAGGTCAGGGACGCCCGAGCCCAGAGTCCCCCAGGGGACCTCCATGGACTGCACTCTGGGGGTCTCTGGAGTCATGACCTCTGCTGGCAGCCTGGAAGACACAGCCCCCATGCCCCTGCCTCCCTGCAGAGGGGCCTGAAGTGGATGGCTGGCCAGGGAGGGGCCCCGGCCCTAAGGGGTGCCGCCCAAATACCGTGGATATTCATCCCAGGCAAGTCCTGGCTCTGTTGGCCTCCGAGGGTGGCGCTGGCTGAGACCCGCAGAACACCCCTCCCTCCCCAGCCCTTGGGCTGTTTTTCTTTCATCAGCTGGAGAAAAGGAGGGAAGAAAGGAAGACAGCGGAATATTTTGCAGGGACTGAAAAGGCATTGTGACCATGTGTTTCTTTGATGGCCGTGGGGAGCCTGGCCCCAGAGTTCTCTCCCTCTGGCCTTTGAGGTGGAGGTGGAGAGGGCTGCCTTGGAGCCAGTGAGGGTCTGCAGCGGCTGGAGGGGGGCAAGGCCCAACCAGGCAGGAAGCCTGTGTGAGCCAAGCACTGGGGACTGGAAGGGGGCCTGAGACAGACAGATAGACAGACAGACAGACAGACACACACACACACACACACACACACACACACACACACACACACGGAGGAGAGACAGAAGATGCCGGAGGCAGTACTGTGTATACAGCTGGTGCTCATGGGTATGTGCCGGAATGACTCGGGGTGCTGACCCTGACTGCTTGTTAGGGCTGATCCCTCACACTGGTCTGAAAGCAGCAGCCCCTCCCTCTCTTCCTCCATCTTTAATTCCCCTCCCACCAATTTGTTTCTTTAAAGCTTGTAATTCTGCCCCAGGAAGGACTAAAAGGTGCATAGGAAAAATGGTGCCTACACCACAGGTTGTCAGGACAGAAGCCAAAGTCTGTCGGGAAGGCCAAATTAAGCTCTGAGCTTCCTGGGCGCCAAGCTACAAGGGGAACAAGACGCAGGGAACTTGTCTCTCCCGTTGTCTTGGGTGGGGGGTGGCGTGGTAACTGTCTTCCTGCAACCCTGTGACAGTCCCCATCTCCCAGCAATGTGCTGAGACGAAAGGAGACGCCAGGTGTCTCACGCCTGGTGCACAGTGTTTGCTCGGTGGCTGTGAATTCCTTTCTCTGTTAAGGTGAGGACGCTGAGGCTCAGAAGGTACTAATACCTGGCATTCGAGATCACGGCACGGCCGGTGAGAGCAGGAGGCTGGTGCTGACACTGGTGGCCAGGACTGGTCTTCCTCGCTCCCTTCTTAGGGAGGGGACGCCCCAGTCCAGGGGCTGCCTGTGTCTGATTGTGTGCCCAGCCAAGGCCTCCAAGCTGCTGTGGGCCTGGAGGGGCAAGTCATCCAGGCCAGTCCCTCCCCAGAGCATGAGGGGCAGCTCTGGGGCTGTGGACACAGGGCCCGGTCACATGTGGTCCTGCCCTCCCAGTCCACTGGAGGCTTTTCCTCTCACGAGGAGGGACCCCTGGAGACCCAGCTTGTTAGAAGCTCTTGAGTGGGGAGAGCATAGGGTAGGGAAGGACAGGGCCATGCACACCTTGCTACAGGAAGGTGATCTTCCTGGGGGCGGCCATGACCTGGGTGACCCTGGCCTGGGGGTGACCCTGACCTGGGATAACCCTGACCTGGAGGTGACCCTGACCTGAGCTGACCCTGACCTGAGCCAACCTTGCCCTGGGGCGACCCTGAACTGGGGCGACCCTGACCTGGGGATGACTCTCACTTGGAGTGACCCTGCCCTGGACTGCTGCTCTGGGGTGAGGGACCTGGGCCTCCGGGGCTGAACGATGCAATTGCCGTGGGCTCCGGTCCAACAGAAGAGGAAGGGGAGACAGTGTGTCTGTCCCATCACCTGCCCAGCTGGCATGTCCCCATGGTCCCCTCTCTGCCTCCTGGACAGCGGGAAGGAGCCCAGTGCATGCACTAAGAAGCCAGATACTGACCTTGACCTCCGGGCTCCGTAGCCTCCCCTCTGTGGGACCACCCTGGACATCGTCCATAGGGGAAGATGGTGTGAGTGGCAGCCCGAGGCAGGTCGACCCCAGAGAGAGGGGTCCTGGCGCCACTCACGAGCTGGGGGCCCAGGTCAGTCAGCCCCCTCTTGGGAGAGCGAGACCAAGGCATTACGGTGTCATAGTGTCAGAGCACACACACCACCACTTCCTTGCTGTGTGACTTCAGGCAACTGACTTAACCTCTCTGAGCCTCATTCACCCGCCAGTAAATGGGTCATCCCTACCTCGCATGGCCTGTGGGGTGGCATCAGACACTGTATGCAAATCAGTGAGCTGGTCCTATTCCTCAGGGGCTGTGAGCTATTATTCCATTACTATTACGTTTATATTAATTACTCTCTCCCATTGCCCTGAGGTTGAATGGACAGGCCTGGGTATAAGACACAGAAAGTGTAGATGTTTTAAAGTGGTGTTATGAAAGCATCTCTCTGGGACTCCACTTCCTCACCAGAAAAATGGGTATGACACCACTGGCCCTCCCACCCCTGGGGCTCTGCTTGTGGGGGTGGTGGTGCCTAGGCTGAGCCGGTTCTTGGAGGCCTAGTGACTCCCTCCGCTGGCCCAAGTGTCCAGCAGATGGTGCCTGATACAAGATTCCTGCCCAGGTAGGCTCTGGGGGAGGCAAGAATTAGGGCAATGTGTGCGTGTGCATCTGAGTGTGCACACATGGGCGGGGGACTCTGGTGTGCACGCACACGTGCAGGCAGGTGCACTGGCTTATGTACGCGGGAGCTCTGGGCCAGCCATTTCTGCCTGGGGACACGGTCCCCTGAGGCTCTGCCACTCGCCCTGCCGAGGCCAACTGCTGGCACCTGCTGGGGTCACAGCGGCTGGGAAGCAAAGGCCAGGTGACGTCCCAACAGGCTGGCCTTGGGCATCGGTAGGACTGACTGATAGGTGCAACCACCTCCAAGCCTTTAGGCACAGCCTGCTGATCCTTTTTCTTTTTTCCCCCTAAACTAACATGTTTATGCTAAGACTGGAAAGGTTATGCAAAGATTGGAAGAAACAGAAAAGCAACCTGGCAGTCCCAAACGCCATTGACAGGATCGGTCACTGCGCACAGACCCCCAGGTATTCCTGGGAGGCTGTTGCAGAAATGAAGGTGGGGGCAGCGGGGGGCAGGAGTGTGGCAGGGATGGTTTGGACATCTCTGGTGGCAGGTCACTGCCTTGCAACATGTTGGAGGCAGGAGGCGTGTGCCAGTATGTGAACAAATGCACTCAATTTGGGAGCAGTACCAACCCCGTACCACCCCAGTGGAGAAGCGAGGTGCCCACAGTGTGAGCGCAGTGAGATCTATCTCGTAAAAAGCAAACAGAAGCCAGCCTGTGCTCATGGAGAGAATTCTGGAAGTCTGCGGTGGGGATTGGAAGGGACGGGGCCTTACCGGCTCACTTTTTAAACATCTGTGTCTGACACGGAGCAGCAATTACTTTGATGATGAACAGGGTCCAACTGGGACCTTCTGAAGAAGCTCCCTCTGCTCCTCTGAGCACAAGGTGCAGGGCCCCAGCCCCGGCTGTGGGGGATGGGGCTGCGGGGTGCTCTGCAGAGCACCCTCAGGGAGGGGCAGGACTGCTCCTGGAGCCTCAGCTGGTGACTCCGCAGGCACAGAGTTGAGCAGTCTTGCGGCCCTTCCACCACTTCACCCCGACCCCCACACCCCTGCCTTCCTGCCCCAGCCCTGCGTGCAGCTCTCGGCCTTGTGCAGGGGCAGTTTCCTGGCCGGTCCCTCCTCTGGCCAGGCTGGGCTGTCGCGGGGCCTGGCTGGACACTACGGCTGGCGGTGGCAGAGTTGGCTCCGGAGCCCCATGGAAAGTTGTCCCTGGCTCCTGCCACCTTCCAGCTTTTCACATCTCAGCTGGTTTTAATTAGCTTCCTTCAAAGTCCCCAACAGCAATTCAGCCACGTTAGCGCTCGTCAGCTGCCAAGATGTGTGTGTGTGTGTGTGTGTGTGTGTGTGTGTGTGTGTGTGTGTGTGTGTGTGTGTGTGAGCGTGTGCCTTTTGGGGGAGTGGGTGGGAGGAGAATGCAGGAACCATCTTGATCTGTTGAACTGCAGGGCTTTTCTGCTTTTGGGGCCAAGAGCTGCAGGCTGGAGGGCACGTTGGGTCTGGGCCCTGGAGCAGACCAGCAGGGCTTGACTGGGCAGGACATAGATGGCCAGAACACAGTGGCCCCATTGGGAAGCTGGGAGGGGCTGGCCTTCACTGCCTAGATACTCTAAACTTTGTCTGCATTTCCTGGGTGCCTACTGGGGCCCCCTGAACCCTCTGCTCTATTCCTGTTCATGCTACCTGGCTGGGGCCCTGGGCCCACACTCTCTCAGCTTCTCCTGCCCTTGGTACCCCCTCCAGGTCCCGAGGTACAGATACAAATGCCCAAATGGAAGGGGTGAGAACACAGGCAAGGCGAGTGTTCTTGGGGTGGGCAACAGGGAACGCTGGGGACTGTGGCCAGCAGGGGCTTCTGGCTCCATTCCCCGATCTGACTGTTTTCCCGGTGGCATCATGGGCCCAGCGTGGATGCATATCTTGGGTTTCCACCAGAAGCTTGGACAGCCTTGTGGAGTTCTACAATTTTAAAATTGTAGCTGTGGGCAACTAAACACACTGGGTGGACCTGACCCAGGGCTGCCAGTCTGTGGTGCCCATCTTGCTTGTGGCTGCACCCCGGGTTCGGGGCTCGACCCTTCTGGCTCTGCCCTATTTCTAGCCCTGGCCCACCCCTGGACCTGTGAATGTTCCCGCTGTGAAATCACCTGCTTCCTGCCTGCCCGGCACCCATCCTCCTGTTCCTGGCAGTAGCACCTTGGGTTTCCTCTACCCACTCCCCTGCCATGAACGTGTGACTTTGGTGGGGCTGACCCTCCACTGTTCTATTAGACTGGATTCTGCTGCCACTATTTCAGGACCTAGATCCAGCTATGCCTGAAGTATGCCCTGCACAGTCAGTTAGGTGAACCAACAGTCTTCTTTTTATTTAACCTATTTTGAGTTGAGTTCTGTTCCCCTGTAGCTGAAAAGCACCCTGACCAATATAAACTCATGGGGGTGGGGTGGGGTGGGGTGAGGGGCTCACAGATGACCCTGCTGGGTGACAACTTTGTTCTGGGCGTCAGCTGCTGGCTCTCGTGAGTGGCCCAAAGCACTCTGTGATTTGCTCGTTACCTCTCTCCTCACTCAGCCACCTGTCCTCATCTCTCCCCATGGTCCAAATCTCCTTCCCACAGCTCCCCACTGTCCCCTACCTGCCAACTCAGAAGAAACACCTCATCGAGTGCATTTGTTCACACACTGGCACACGCCTCCTGCCTCCAATGGGCTGCGAGGCAGCATCCTGACACCAGAGATGTCCAAACCATCCCCCCCACACTCCTGGACACCCAAAGCTCCGGGAGCCCAGGCCTCCCTCTGAGACTGTGCAGGGATATGGTGACATGACAACTACCGACTCGTTTAGGTTAAAAAGGCAGACAGCCCTTCAGGCCAGAAACTCACTGACATGCTGAGTGAAATGCCCCCACAACTGAGCACCCCCTTGTCTCGCCTCGGAAGGACCAACTGCTCTTCTTGACACCTTCGTAGATGAAATAGGACTGTATCTGGGATTTGCTTCAGAAACTCAACAAGGATAACTCAGAGGGCAGGCGACCAGGTATCAGTAACCATTGTAGCGGCCAATGGGCTGCTCAGGGTGCCTTTATCACTACCTTTGTTGACATTTAAAAAGGTCCAACACAAACACGTGAAAACAGCTATCCTATAAAACAACTACTGCCAGAAAAATTCCAGCTGTTTCTCTAAGGACCCCAGGATTGCCAGGGATCTTGGGCTACCTGACAGCATGTGGATGCTGTCTGCTTTGTCGGCTCCAGGAGGGAAGGTTTCTGGAAAGAGGGTCCCTCAGCGGGGGATGGCAGGGGGCGGTCCCTCCTGGCCTTGATGTAGACCACAAAATGTACAGTCCAAACTGGGTACTTCTCAGAGTAAAAGGGTACTAAAAAAAAAAGAACCCAAGTGATAAATTTATAGTAATAGCAAAATAGAAAGGGTCAGCTACTGGGGCGCGCCTCACTCTGGGTGATCTCTGCGGCTCGAGGGTTCCGACTCCACCCATCCCCAGGACTGCCCTCCATGGCCAGCTCTGCAGAGCCCTGACCGCATCCGCCCTCCCCACCCCGTGTCTGGACCTTGTAAAAGCTGAGTGTCCTGATCTACACGTATCTCCCACATATCTGAGCTCTGGTATGTGTGGCTGGGTGCTGGCATTTATGGTCTTATCTTCTTAGGGTAAACTGGCCTTTTTATGGTGCCTTTCTGTTCCCCTTGGGCTGGGCAGATGAGAGAATCAGCAGAAGCTTAACTGGCTGCATGACTCTGGACGCCCCACCCCCACTCTGCCCAGATGTCTCCCCATCAGGAGAAGAGAGCGGGTGAGGGTGATGGATGGGCAGTGGGCCGGGTCGGACAAAGGGACTCAGGAGAGTGAGGCCCTGAGGCGGGTGTGGACACCCCTGCAACCCCCGCTCCTGCTAGGGATGTGAGGACTCAGAGAGAGGTGAACGCTGAAAGCGTGGGGCACAGGTGTGGACCCAGGTCGACTGTGGAGGAGTCAAGACTGACTAGGGGCCGGGCCCCACTGGGATGTCTGTATCCATGGGGCTCTTCACACCCCACGTGTCCACACAGCACTCTTGTCCCACCATACCCTTTTTCAGGGAGCTGATCACTGTGCCGCAGGGCAGTGTCCACTCCCAGCGCCCAGAGCCCTCCAGCTACCCGTCCACCTAGTCACTCAGCTTTCTGAGCTGTATGGGAAGCTCTTGGAGGGCAGGGACTAGCTTGAAGGGTTTACGCTTGTGTCTGCTACTCAGCACAATGACTGGCAAAAGGAGTCATCCTTCTAGCCACCTATCCATGCACCATCCATCCACCATCCATCCATCCACCTATCCAATATCCACCCATCCATCCACCCACCCACTTACCATCTATCCACCTATCATCCATCCATCCACCCACCATCCATCCATCTACCTACCATCCATCCATCATCCATCCAACTAGCCAATATCCATCCATCCATCCATCCACCCACCCACCCACCATCCGTCATCATCTAACCACACACCCATCACCAGGACTAGAATTCCAGTCTTAGGGCCCTGAGTGCTGTATTCCACCCCTGGCTCACAGCAGGACTGATGCTTTGGAGTAAGCAACTGCCCCCCTCCCCTGCCATGTGAACCCCTCTCCCCTGAGAGTCGCCTTGCCATGACTGGCACTGCAGCGCACGGGTGCCTGCAGCAGAGACACCACCTCTGTCACTGACAGCTCTGTCCCAAGTCTGGGAAGGGGATACACCCTCCTTCTCCCCAGTGACTCCTGGTCAGCTCTGTGATCCCATGGGGGAGGGACCATACAAAACCATTGAAGGTCTGGATCTCTTTTCTGCTTGAGCCTATGGAAGGCTCCAGGGCCTCGGGGGCCAAAGACCCGGCAAAGGGCTGGGGGTGGGAGAGCTGGACTGGATCTGGGACCTGGCCTGTCGGAGGGCCCAGAGGGAGAGACTGCCTTTCTGCCTCCAGGCCCCTTCCTGGCCCCATCTCATTCCTAGCGCTTCCCTGGGCCGGCTCAGCCCCTGGCTGCAGTAACCTGCTGTGCTGGGGTCCTAGAAGGCCCTCTTGCAGCACCCTGAGAGCAGGGCGACTGCCAATTACCAAGATGCTGGGAGGTTCAGACAGAGCTGGGACACGCTCTCAGCTCACTGTCAGCCTCTGACTGGGGTCCCTGCGCTGCAGCCCCCAGTTGACCCGGGGCTGAGCTAGCTCTCCTGCGGCTGCTGCTCTGTTTTCACAGCTGAGAGGAGAGACTGATGGGAGAGGCGGGGTTCCGGGCCCCAAGGAGGCCGCTGGGCTCGGAGGTTCCGGAAAGCAGGCACCGGCGAAGTGCTTCCACGAACCACAGAGGCCATGGGACCTGCTCCTTCCGTGCTGGCCAGGGTGGGGTGTGCCTGGGAGAGCAGAGGGCACCCTCAGAGTCTGCACCCCTCTGCCAGCAGGCAGTGCCTCATTCCCTCCCCATCTGGAAAGTGGAACCAATCTTCTAACTGCCAGGCCTAGGTGGAAGCTAGGGTCCCGAGGTTGCTAAGGTTCAGGGGTTGCTGTGGGCAGGGACAGAATCCGGGCTCAAGTGTGCCGACGCTGGAGGTCAAGGTTGCCCAGTTGTGCCCCAGTCCCTTCCTGCCAAGGGGGCGGATGGCTCTGGGCTCCCCAGTGATGGCCACCACAGCAGGCGCTGCTGGAAGCAGCTCACTCCACCCTCTGCTCACCCCACCTGTCTCGTCTATCCCGGGGGCTGATTCTTACACTAACCTGTGAGCTGCCAGGATGACGTCATCCCCAGCTCCTCAGGGAGGACTCAAGGTCCAGGGAGGTGGTGAGAACTGTCTGGGGTCACACTATGCTTGTTACCCCGAGTCCAGCAGGGGTAGGAAATGGAGCGTGGCTCTCACCTCCTGGGTGCTTTGCCCTGGGGGTCCCAGGGTACCTGCTGGCCTGTGGGCCCTGCCCAGCCATCCCCCTTAGGTGGCCCTGGGCCCGGCCCTGGGGAAGGAACACCCAGGAGAGAGGGATTGCCCGGCTGGGGTGTTCTCAGCTGGCCTCTGCCCAAACCACCAACCACCAGCTACGTGAGCACTGCCAGTTGGGACCAACTGGCCGCCTACCAACCCACCAACCCAATGTTACCCCCTGAGGGGCCTGGGTGGGACCAGCAGAAACCCCACTGCCCACCCACAGAAGCACAAACACGGATAAATCACAGTCATGTGAGTCCCCTAGGCTGGGGCTGCTTGTTACACAGCAGTGGGTAGCTGTAGACCTCGGCATCTCTCTGCTTGAGCTTTCTTCTCTAAGTGGGGTGTGGGATGGGTTAAACAGGAGGGTGCAAACTCAAGTTCTCGGCACAATAAGCGCAGCTCAGCGACGGCTGCTGTAACTTTATCACTATCGGTTTTGTCCCAGGACCCATGAAAATGATCATTTTCCTGTGGGAAAGTGACTTGGGTCCCAGCTGACCGTCTGGTCACAATCCTTGTCCCAGACGCTCCGGGCTGCTGCCAAGGACGCAGATCCAAGTTCATCTGAGAACTCCTGTCCCCCTGCCTAGGGGCACCGGTCAGCCTGTCCTCCTCCCTGATGACTGCATCTTTGCACCCAGATGTGTCCTGAGCGGAGAAGCAGGGGGCCTGAGAGAGAAGTGGGGAGGGCCTCGAGCCCCACTTGCTGCCCCACACGTCACTGCAGGAGCCCCTGTGACTCCACAGCGGGAGGCAGGCATCAAAGGCCCGTCCAAGGAAGAGAACACGAGCTTCCTCTGGCACTCTTTATCTGCTGAGATAAAGTGCTTTCTCAGGCCTTTGTTTTGTTTTCTTTGACGCAGCTTTGGCCAGCATGCCGACGAGAGGGGCGCCATCTGCCATGTGCCACCCAGCTGGCTGGGACAGGGATGCCTCTGACCTGTGCCCGGGCTCTGGGTGCCCTAGCACCCAGGGGCCTGCACCCTAAATGGGAAGGCTGGGGTATGAGGGCCAGGCTCCTCTACTGACCATCACTCCCAGACACCCGGACGCCAGTGGGTCTGCAACTAGGGTCTGAGGTCGTCTGAGCCTGGGGGCTTCCAATGTTTGTAGCCACTGAAACCTTGGATCATGTCTAAGAGAAATCTCCTAGACAGAATCGGTCTATCTCATACACACGTACAGGACACCTATATAAATATTCGGATTCGTGTTTACATGTCAGAGCAAAGATTACTAACTTAGAAGGGTGCACAGCTGTGCCCTCCCCACCTCCATCATCCTCACCCTCCCTTCCCCAACAGCTGGGACAGGGGCAGACCCCACGATGAGGGCTGGAGGATGGGGAAGGGAGAGACTCAGGCCGCTCCCACCGCTGGTCCAGGGGAGGGCCCACGACCCAGACCTGCCCCGGGGCATGCTCAGACCACAGAGACCGGGGCATGGTGGGTACACCTCCACTAAGGAGAGGCTGGGATGGCGGGCGGGACAGAGGCCTTCCTGCTCCCTCAGGAGGGTCTCCTTCGAGGCCCACACAGCAAAGATAGAGCCCAGAAGCAGAGGCAGACTTCTGAGAATCCTACCATCCCAGGGCCTTCTTGGCCCCACAAGCCAGTTAAGAGTTGTTCTGCCGCGTGTACTCAAGGTGATTGGTGCACACAACATGGTCCAGCTAAAATGGGACGGCGAGCGGAAAGCACTCAGAGAAGGGGTGTAAGATGGGGACCGAAAATGAGTGAATGGACAGCGGACATCCCTGTGCGTGACTCTGCCCATACAGGGGCCTGGGTGTGAGATGACCAGCATGGACTGAGGTGGCGTAGTCCACTGGGGACAGCCCAGGGCTGTGGCCTTCGGAGACAGGCGTCCAGAGAGGAGGGACAGTCTCAGTGTGGTGATGCTCTTAGTGGTGAGGGCCGCACGGTGGGATGGACAGACGGCCTCCCAGGGCTGATACCTGGTTCCAACCCCAGCTCCCCTTGATGGGTGTGCAACCTCGGACAAGTCACTGTAGCCTTGGAGCCTCAAGTGGGTATTATAGTGTCTTAATCTGCCCAGAGGGGTACAATGAGAGGAACACCAGTTATCCGGTCAAAATTCTAACATGGTGCCTGGCAGGTGGTACCTGGGAATGGCACACCATCCCAGGAGCCCCAGTGTGTGGTTTATAAACATCAAGTATATACTTAAAGGCAGGTTCTACACTTTGCATGATACAATGTGTACAACTCTATGTAACGCATGGTGCTCTACTGGAACAAAATATCATCCATTAATACAACCACCCCTGGACCGCTGCCTTCCACCTCCGGACACCTCACACTCCCTGCAGCGCTTCCTCACTGGCTGGCTGTGGCTGTTGGAGAAACATCGTCCTTGCCACAACTTCCTGAGGCCCTGCCTGCACGGTCTGCCCCAGGTAGGGGTCTAGACTGAGCCAGGCTTGGGGAACTTCCTGGGTTGGAGGCGGTGTCCAGGGGAGCGGGAGTGCGGGTGGGGAGCGGCAGGCTGAAGCGTGGGTGCCTAGGGTGGGCACAGCAGCCTGCGGGGACCGTGAGGATGGAAACCTTGTGGAAACCACGGGGCTGGGAGTCCCCTTGGACACAGTGTGTCTCCTTCCCTTACCCGCCAGAACCTGCCTGTCCCCTGACCTCTGGGGCCATGAACCCACCAGCCACAGCCAGGCTCCAGGACACATGGGGTGTGTCATCCCAGGGGAGCTGAGACAGGAGCATGACCCCCCAGCCCTGCCTCCCAGGCTGCTCTGGGCGCACATGGTGCTGTCCTCTCCCCGACTAAACCCAGAAAAATGAGAAGCGCCTCCGGGGTCGTTTTTACAGATGACAGGTGAGACATGGGTCAGTCACACCATGGAGGCTCGTGCTGCCTGTCCCTCTCCTTGCGCAGCCACCAGGACGTGGAGCGGTCCCCAGGGCTTGCACTGCGTTCCAGCCACAGTGCCATGTTCCCAGGCCCCATCGCTGCTCTAGGGCCGGCAGTCCCTGCTGAAGGCGCGTGTCCAAGAGACCGGGCTGCAGGGAGGCGTCCACTCCACTTCTGGGGAGCACGATGCCGGCTGCCGGACACCAGGCCTGGCCTGTGGCAGCCAGAGCCCTTTCAGACCCACTGCGGGCCATATGGGTACTTGCCCCTGTGCTGGGCGGCAAAACTGTGAGTGTGGACTGTGAGCAGGAGGGCTGAGCATCCAGGAGGCGACACACTGAAGAAGTCCAGGCTGGCTGACCCTTCCCCAGATCCCTCGTCCTGCCCGATGCACCGGAGTACCCTGATGGGGCTCAGCTCAGAGCCGCCAAAGTACAGCTCAGCTTCAGTCTCTTTTCAACAGGCCACATGTAACAGGGGCCTCGGGCCTGCGCGCACAGACCCAGCACCTACCCAGGGCAGGCAGGCCCCTCTGTGAGCCTCTGAGGCTTTAATTACTCCCCAGGCACCAGCCCGGCATAAACACAGCCTAGACGTCCAAGAAAAGCACGCTGTCGGCACGGGGAGCCTCTCTCAGAGCTAAATGCAGCTCGGGCGCTGGCCTGCCGGCCCGTGTGCTCAGATAACAATCGGATGTGCCGGGCCCTGAGCTGACCCTGGAGCGGACACGCTCCCGCTCACTGGGAGCGACCACCCCGGCCAGGCCTGCAGGGCTGCCGGCTGCCTTTCTTCCGCTGGGAAGGGCACTCCGGGGTGGGGAGCAGGAATGCACGTGGGCTGGTCTGAGTTTAGAATGTATTTATAGACGGCTGCCAGCCGAGTGGTACCCTCGAGGTCAACTTCCTGCCAGGCCCTGTGGCCAGATGTTTACTGAGATTGCAGAGACCGACCCACCCACGCATGCCCGGATTCATTCCACATCCATGCTTGGAGGTCGCTCCATGCTGGGGGCCCAGCCAGGCTCTGGGAACATGGAGGAGAGCTGGGGCCAGGCCCCAGCACACCAGGGACTTCAGACGCAGAAGCATCACGCACAGGGTGGAATCAAGAAGGAGGGAGAGAGGGGAGAGGACTCACGCTTCCCTGGGAGGTAAACCTCAGAGGAAAGGCAGGGCAATGTTGGCGGTGGGTTTAGAAGGATGAATAGGAGCTTTCCAAACGTCCCAAAGAGAGAAAAACAGCATGTGCAATGATACGGCAGTGGGCAAGGAAGTGGACAGCTGCTGTCCAGCATACCTAAAACACGACACCTAGGAACAAAGAGGTAAGGGCTTACAAGGGTCTCCAACTTCAACGTGGATAAAGCCTTCAAGTTGCCAGGGGAGCTTATGAACATGCAGGCCCCAGGGCCTCCTCTAGTGATTTTTGATTCAGCAGACCTGGGTGAGACAGGGTCTGATCCAGGGTCACAAAGCCCAAAGAAGGAAATGTAGTCTGGAGAGGCTTCCTGGAGGAAGCAGGTGAGAAGGTGAGGTGGGCTTGAAGAGGGGAGGGCCCTGTGCTGGGGGTGGTGTCAGGGGCGCCACAACTTCAGGGCACCTGGAGACCAGAAGGGCAGGGCAGCCGCCGGCACACGCCAGACCTCAAGAACCTAAACTGCCTCACTGATCTTGTATCGACCCCATGCTGGAGTGATGCCTTTTTGGACATATTGTATTAAATATGATCAATTTTGCTCCTTTCACTTTTTGTTTTTAAATGTGGCTCTCAGAACAGCTAAACTTACCCCTGTAAGTAATTACTTTGGTAACGTTACTCTGGTAATATCGTATTATACATGTATATACAGTACTCACGACACAATGTCATGTACGCACACGACACTCACATATGCGTGCACAGGCACACATGCGCATACACACTCACCCGCACACCCCTGCTCTGATGGTTGCACGGGGCCTCACACGGCGACATGTCTCCGGCTCCCTTGAGCAGAACACGGCATGCGTGGCAGGGGTGCGGGCAGCAGAGCTCCAGCCTCTTGTGGACTCTACAGGCAGGGCACACGGGCTGACTAACCTGTCACCGGGTTGTGCTCTCCTCTTTCTAGGATCGGCCCTGGAACACCTTCTCCTCCTGGCCTCCCCAACCCTGCCCAGAAGCCCCCTTCGCAACTTTGCTACAGGCACGCTGAGCTCCTGTAGGGGCGAGGTGAGGCAGTGTCTGGGGCCCAGCCCGGCCCGGGAGGCCCTGCACAAATGCTTGTTGGACGAAGCCACGGAGCACAGAGGGAGCCGAGCACCCAGTGGGGTCGCTGGGCCGCCAAGGTGGACACCGCCTGCTCCCGCTCCCCGGGTGTCCCAGACTCCGCTAGTCGTCAGATTCGTCTTTCCGACTGTGTGTTCTGGAACCGTGGAAACAACCGCGGGATGGGTTACGGGGTGCACTTTGGGACGGACCTGAGCTAATGCTCTACAGGTTCACCTGACCTCAACGTAAGTGACGTCCGGGTTTCCTGGGATCAGTTCAGAGCTAGTGGTCCCTGAGTGATGTGCTTGGTCTCTCTCCAAGGGCACCACCCTCCCCCATCCTGAGAAAAAGCCCCTTGGGCAAGGTGGCAGGAACGGTGAGCAAGCGCACATTTCTGGCAGAGCAGTGGGGACCCCTGGAGGGGCCCTGGTCTCCCCTTCATTCAGGGGAGACATCTCAGGGTGTGGTGGGGCGCGGTGGCCACCCTTGGCCTTGATCTCACCTCTGCGCCCAGGCAGAGGTTGAATCTGGGCCCCTCTTCCCGGCACATGACCCGAGTCAGTGCCTCTGCCTCCCGGTCCTGGTTTCCTTGTCACAGGAAGAGGGTAGGGGTCCCCATGGCTTGTGGGAACAGGAAACGGCATGGCTGCCACAGGGAGCACTTGGGCAGCTCCTCAGAGTGACAGGTTAGAGCGACCACCTGAGCCTACGGATGTCGACCCACGAGAGCTGAGAACACACGTCCGCACAAATGAGGGACAAGAACACACACCCATACAGACGCCTGTGCACATGTGTTCATATCGGTGTCATCCACACAGGGTGGTCATCCACAGTCCGGAATATTATTCAGCCAGGAAAAGGGACAAAGTGCCAATCCTATCTACAATGTGGATGCACCGGGCAAGCACCCAGTGAGTCAGAAAGATAAACACGGTGTAGTTTTGTTCGTGTGAAACATCTGGGATGGGCAAAGACAGAAAGCAGCTAAGTGGTTGCCAAGACTGGGCGAGGGGCTGGAGTCACTACCAGTGGGTCCGGGTTTTGTTTTGGGGTGACGAGAATGTTCTAGAACAAGATGGTGGCGATGGTTGCACAACCTTGTGAATATTCGAAAACCCACTGACGTGTACACTTTTAAAGGGTGAATTTTATGGTGCACGAATTATAGGTTTTTTTTTTCCAAGAAAACAAGGTTCCTGCAGCACTGATGGGCACAGGACCCCCACCAGCCCACAGCCTCCACCAACAGGGCTGCCTCCTCCAGTACCAGGGCCTGGTCCTGGCTCCCTCACCCCGTCTGGCCGTGGCTATGGCCATCCCACACTGACTGCTCCTCCAGCCCCCTGACAGGAAGCCCAGAAAGGCCCTGTTCTGCAGCGTCCCTGCTGGACACATGCAAGGCCCAGAGAAGCAGGCCCTGCTTACACATGGCCACCTTGGCCCAGTCGTCCCGGAGGAATTCGGAAAATGCAATGGTCACATTCTGCAAGGCTGGGCCTTTGGGAAGACTCGAGGCCGCTCATGAATGTGGAGTCTGTTCGGCCGCTGGCTGGGATGCAAGCCTGTGAGCAGCCCAGAGTCGGGATGGAGGCCGCAGCAGACGGCCTGCTGCTGGTTCCTGCTGGCCAGGAGGGCCTGGGGATGGCAGAGAAGGCTGCCTGGGCTCGGGGCCCGGTTCCGTCCACCTGCAGCACGTTCGCCTCCTGCTGTCACCGGCACGGCCCTGCCCTCTCTGGTTGCGGACCCCAGGTCCAGGTGGAGTGGCCAAGACCAGGACAAATAGCTGCATTCCACACCCTGAAGACCACCTCCCCTGGCCCTCTCTGGGCTTCCAAGGGGCCACTGCCTTGTTCTGGCCCCAGGGAGGCTGAGAGGGAATGACCATAGGCTCTGAGTTCCCTACAAACTCACTGTTTCACTGGAGGGTCTCCCCTCCGACCTGGGGCGGGGAGCTGTGGGTGTGGGCACCCAACTGCTGGGCTGCCAGCTCCTGGGTGCCAGGTGGTGGCCCCTCTTGCTTCAAGTGCTGGGTGATGGGAAGGCTGGGGCCCAGGCTAACAGTGTCAGGATGCGGTAGGTGACCCCCAGGTTTCCCCAGACGAGCCCTGCCTGCTCACTTCCCTCCTCAGGCTCTCCCCATGGTCATAAAGGGAGCTTATATCTGGAGCTGTGCTCCGAGAAGCCGGCTTTATTTAGACAAGGATGTAATTCTCAGAGGCCACTTCAATCCCGACGAGAACTGGGATGAGTAATCGCAGGAAGCCTACGTTTTGACGCTGGGGTCACAGCCCTGAGTCCTGCCAGTTCAGTCACTGATCTCACTTCTGGTCTCTGGGACTCAGGACTGGCAACCGCAGGCCGTGGTGCGAGGGGCGGGGCCTCGGGCTCCAAGGACCATCTGGACTCAGGAACTCGCCGTGCTGACTGCAGCCAGGCCCCAGCCCCTAGCACATCGGTGGGGGGAGGGTCCCTGAACGGCCCCAACCTGCCTCCTACCCTCCCCTCAAGTTGGTGGGACACACCCAGGCCAAGGGGGGCCAGTGATGTGGACACCAAAGGAGGCTGAGGGGCCCAGACACTTGTCAGCATTTGAGGAGTGGGGAGGGAATCCGAAGTCAGGAGGCACGGAGGCCCTGGTCCTGTGGGAGGGCAGCGTCCAGGCCGCACATGCGACTGCACTGCCCTCGGCCTCCTCAGGAGCAAGGACAGCTCTGCGTGCACTGCTCACACGTCTGATGCGGTGCTGCCACTCATGCTTCCAGGACCGCTGGGTGTGTGGAACAGGCACCCCCAGGGTGGACACAGCCTGGGCAAGTGGAGGCCTGGTGAGCAGAGTATAGTATATAGCTGGGTGCCCTTGTGCAGTGAACAACCTACCCAACTGTACAGGCCCACCTTTCCTTCCAATCAGGGAAATGGAGTACAAGATTGCAATCAGTCCCCAAGGACAGTGTCTGCCACCCTGGCCATGGTCACTGAGTGAAAGGTGAGGATAAACTAGGCAGGGAGGGACCCCAGGTACCTGCAAGAACATCTCCCAGTGCTCGCTACCCCCACACCCTCCTCCTTCCACCATGCTCAGATCAGCCCCCAATTCTATCAGAGAGTGAAGCTGGCAATAGAAGCTGGGAGTGCTGACTGTGCTGTACAGCTCGGAGGACAGAGGTCCGAGCACCAGCATCATCTTACTGTTAATGGGGGACTGTCGAGTGGGAGACAGGCAGGCCCACAGGTAATGGGGGGTGCCAGAAGGAATGGGGGCAGAGCAGAGGAGGGGGCACGCTGATGTGGAAGGTGGGCCGGTGGAGATGAGAGACTGGATGCCCAGTATCCGGGCCAGGAGTGGGGAGGGGGAGCCGGCGTCCTGTATGCTGATTGACCTGGAGCGCCTTCCAGGGGAGAGCGGGCTGGACTGTGGCCATCCACAAACTGGGGCTCCAGCTCTGCTCTGTCTGCATGGGCAGAAGAGCGGGCTGTTCCTGTGCTTACCCTACTCTCTTCCCTACCACGCAACTAGGATGAACAAAGCCAAGGTGGGCAGGCCAGCGGGGATGGGCTGGGAAGTGGGCCCACCAGAGGACCCAGGCTGCACAACGGTTCCCTATGACCTCCCTCCATCCTGGACTGGCAGCTGGCACTTCACACCCCTGTCTTCTGCATCTTCCAGACCCCTCCCACAGACCCTGTGGAGTCTCTGAGAGTCCCAGGCCAGTGACCATAGGGCTGGGCGTGCCCACCTGTGCCCCTGCGCTCTGCACCTCGGCGGGTACTGTGAGGCCCTGCAAGGTCCCCCATTGTGCTGGTGACTTGCCCACACAGCCCCTGGACAGCTGTCTCTAGAGCCTGCACTCTTGATCTACATGGCCTGCCCCTAGCTCTCAGCTGGCCCTTTTGAACAAGGAAGAGGAAGGTAACCAAACTCTTAGAGTCAAAGCCAACAAGGATGGGGTGTGCTGGGCTGGGCGGCCTCAGGCTCCAGAGGAAGCCACCGTGTGCGTGGCGTCCAGGGGCACATGCGTCTTTGGCACCATCGGTGGTGGCAGGGTTCCAGAAAAAAAGGAGGTGAGGGCAGGCTCTGCTTCCAGGCCACCCTGGTGCTCACGAATGTGAAGCCGGCAGAGACCTGCCAATTTTCTCCAAGAGAGGCGGGAGGGTACCTGGCCTGGAAGCCAGTCTGAAAAAGCGCAGGCCCTGAGATCAGATGGAAAGGGGAGGTAACCTCTCTGTTAACGTTCTCCAGAGGCCACTGCGTGTGAGTCAGCCCGAATGCCTGGCTCCCGGGGGGCAGGACTGGGGTTGGTAGGAGCCACAGGTGGGAGGTTTCTGTCCCACCTGCAGCAGGGCTGGCTCGGGGCTCCCCAGTGGGTTTCAAGGGCGGGACCTCGCCGCTGCAACAGGAGTGAGTTTCCCATTGCTGGGGGTATTCGAGCAGAGTCGGTAACCTGGAGGCTGGGTCTGGTGGAGACTGAAGGCTGGATGAGGGGATCGAAGTTCATGACCTCTAAGTTCCCTCTGACCCTGAAATCCTGGGACTTGCTGCTTCCACACTGCCTGCCGGGGTGGCCAGCTGGGGACCCAGGTGGGGACCACGCATCCTTTACCTGTTTCCCACGCTAAGACGCTGGATGGGCTACGGTGCCCCTCCAGATGGTCCAGCCTTCCTATTTGCCTCAAAAAGGACTACCCCTCTTCCTCCTACAGGGAGGCTCCAGGCAGGCTCTGCCGTGTGGTTCTGGACCTGCCAGGCTGGGCACAAGGCACACCAGGGCATGCCCTCCCAGGCCACCTTCTCAGAGGCAGCCTGGCTGCCCTTCCTAAGACCATAACTCCGCCCCACTCCCCCGCAGCCAGCTCCCTGTCTGACATGCCTGTTACGCTACTCCTTTTCGGGAAGGCAGGGGTCTTTGCTGGGTCAGGGGGCGCCTGGGACAGTGCTGGGGCACAGCGAGGGCTCAGGACACCGGCAGATGTGGAGTCTATCTGGTGAAATGGAGAGGGCTGTCAGCACGGCTGCTCACCAGCTGTGCTGTGTTGGCCCAGTTACCCAACCTCTCTGACCCTCGGTTTCTTCATCCAGAATACAGGACACCTCGCTCGCAATAGAAGGACCAAGTACAGTAACACGTGGCACAGTCCCGACACAGTAAGGAGCGTCTGCTCAAACGCCAGTCCAGGAAGGGTTAACGGCCTCGGCGGCTGCCACTGCGAAAATCCCCCACCACCTCCGCGGCACCCAGAGGCTTGTCCCTCTGACTCCGTTGCCCCTCGAGTGGAGGGGGCAGGGGCAGGGTCTGGCGGCCGGGGGAAGTCTCCGCGCGCCTGGATGGCCTTCCCTTCCGGCTGCCGCCGCGCGGCGCCGCATCCCCACGGGTCCCTCTGGCCGGGTTCCCCTGGTGCCCTGAGCCAGCCAGGGGCGCGGGCCGGGTGGGGGAGCCCCTTGGCCTCCCCTGCAGCAGCACAGCGGCGCGGGGCCCCTCAAGACCGGAAAGACCCCACCCCGCTCCTCCTGTTGCCTCCGCCGCTTGACCGAGGGCCACACGGCCAGCACGCCCCGGGGCGACCCAGAGGAGGCAATGGCCCGGCTTGGGAACCAGCGGCTGCGGTCTGCAATGAATGGTCGGTCCCCGGCCTCTCTCGTCCTCTCGCCCGGCCCTTCAGCTCCCTCTGGAATCCCTGCCATACGTCCCCCGCTCCCCGCTCCCAGCAGTCCGGCGGGCGGCTCCTAGCTCCCCCAACCCACCGCCCAGCGGCCCCGGCGGGCTCGCAGTTCCCGGCACTTTGGTTGCACTTTGCAAAGTGTCCGGCGGAGCTGGCCCAAGCTCTTGTCAAGGGCGCTGGACAGGGCTGAGGCCGGGCGACACGGCCACGGCCCCCACCGAGTCCCCAGCGCGCCCTGGCTTCTGAGTCTCTGCACGGCCGTCCCGGGCCATGAGCGAGGTCGGGGCAGCCGGGCCGCGGCGCAGCGAGGGCCGGGAGGGTCCGTCCGGCCCCGCCGGGGCGCGCCACCGAGGGCGCGGGGATGTGGAGGGGCGGGGGCGGCCAGGTGACCCCGGGGAGCAAGCCCCGAGTCCCTCCGGAGCCGCCCGAGCCGGTGGCGCTGACCGGCAGCCTCGGGCGGCGCGCGGCGCGGCGCGTCCACACTCACCTTCCGCTGCGAGGGCCCCGCGCCGCTCGCCGCGCTGGCGGATGCAAACGAGCTCCCGGAACGGCAGCGGCGGCCGCCGGCGCCCGGCCCGCGCACGGCGCTCTGCGGCGCGGAAGCGCAGTCCTCATCCCCGACCGCAGGCCCGCCCGGCCGCGCAGCGCTCTGCCCCTCCGGGGAGGGGTGGGGAGAGGAGGAAAGCAACCTCCACCCGCTTCCCAGGTCGGGCCGCGCGGGCCAAATCCTCTCCAAACAAGCTCCGGCTGCCGGCCGGGTGCTCCGAGCGCCCTCCGCCCAGCCGTGGGCGGCCTGCGGGGTCTGCTCCCCGGCACGGGTGGCTACGGTTACAAACCTTCACTCCCCCCAGCCGCCCCCGCCCCCCTACCTCGCTACTGTAAGCACTGCTCTTCCTAGGTGTTTGTTTCAGGGGACCCACCCCAGAGATGGGGATCCCCATGGGAAAGGTATGTAAGCCCAGACCCCTGCCAGCCCACCCAAGACTGGCGGGGCTTGCTGCTGCTCAGAGGCAAGTACAGGATTTAGCAGGACTTTCCAGGCTGCCAGAGTGCGCCCTGTGGTTTCCAAGTGCTCGCCTGTCTCCATTCCCCGCCTGCCTCATCTCCTGCCCCCACCAGCTACCAGCAGGGTAAACACCTTCTTCCCCTGTGCTTCCGGCCAGGAGGATGAGGGCACCCCTGTCATTTGGCACCTACTTGGGGGACTCCCATCTGAGGTACTCCCATGCCTCAAAGGTGGGAGTCCAGGGTCCCTAGAATCAGAGTGCCTTTGCTCTGCCCCCAACCCCCCAGCATGAAAGACAGATGGTGGGGAGATGGAACCATGCAGGCCCCTAGAGCGCGAGGGGCCCTTACAGGTCAGAGGCTCAGGGGTTCATTCACAGATGAGGACATCAGCCCCAGAGAAGGCAAGGGACCTGCCCAAAGCCACACAGACCAGAGCGTGTGACACGCTATCCTGGGACAGGCAGGAACGAGAGGCCAGTTCCTGGTGTGGACATGTGGGTCCTTCGAGGTCAGGGGGCGGTCCCCGTGGGAGGTGTCCTGCAACAGCTGCAGCCTCTCCCCACTTTAGATGAACCAAGACATAGGCTTATGGCTTCTAAGACGTGCAGTGTGTGTTGGGGGGAATTCTTCACTTCCAGAAAGGGCGTCCTTTCCTAAATAGTCTTTTGAACCATGCTTCCCCTGAGAGTGCTGCAGGGAGCTGGACTGCTGAAGTTCAAGTTTCACACCCTCTTAGGAACACCTTTCTTATGTAAAGCAAGGTATAGGTAACGAGGGCCTTTGGAAATGAGTGAATGGGCTGCCACCGCCACCCCCCCAAACCCCCCTAGCCTGTGGGTTTCCATAGGTGGCTGAGCACTGAGCTCTGCACGGACAATTCATAATCAGCTAAAACACGATGCGAATCGAACTCAGTTTTCCTCTGGCTGCTCATTACAGTGTCAGAGGAGGTTCCAGAAATCCCTGCCAGCTGTCTTGAAAACCTGAACCTGGGGGCTAGGGGCTTGGAGGCCCGGCCGCCTGGCCCCGCTGGCGCTTGGGGGCTCCGGGCCTCAGCTCACATTTCCGTGGCATCATTCTGGGCCTCAGGGTCCTGGGATTGCCCTCTCCATGGAACGTGGGATGGCAAGGGACTAAGAGTCCCCTCCAGTTAATCGGTGTTTCAATCAGTCGGTTTCCTTAAGTTTCTAGTGCTGGGGGTCCCCTGGCTCAGACAAAGTTCCCAGAAGGTATTTCCTTCCTGATTCTTCCTAATGGGTCTATTCTTGTTTCTAAGAAAGGCCGCACTTTCAGAGCTCGTATGTGTGTGTTTGTGTGTGTGTGTGTCCGTCCAGCTGTGACACACCCGTGCACTCTGTGGTGTGAGTGAGCTCTCTCATAAGCAGGAGGAAGCGGCAGTGACCCCCGCTCCATGCTGCCCCACGACCACAGTCTTAAGAGTTGATGGAGAGAGGTGGGCTACCCTCCTCATCTCCCAGAGGGCTTAGAATATGCCCACAGACATACGACAAGCCTCTCCTGGCCATCCAGGGCACTGGGAGCCCAGCCCTCCAGGTCGGTGCCCCCGGGGGGACTGCCCCCAAGCCCCCGCTCCAGTCCTCCAGGCACACCTGCCTGGTGGTGAGGTCCAGCACTTCTCCACCGGGAGTCTGCTGTGGCCGGTGGAGACCAGGGGAGTTGCCAAACCTCCTGCAGAGTGCAGGTCAGCCCCAGGACGGAGGACTATGTGGTCCCAGATAGTTAGCTGTGCTGAGGGTGGGAATCCCGGGGGCAGCAGCCTCCACCCTCCAGGTGGTCAGCAATCTAGGCCTCTGGCTCTTGAAGCCTTCTCTTCCTCCCCACTGGACGTGAAGCTGTCTTCTTGGGAGAAGCTGGCCGATAGGACGCCCCGTCGATCTGCCCCGTGGGAGGCCCAGCTCCTGCCCGTTTGCTCGGAAGAGTACAGAGCTGACGGGCTGGGCTGAGCCCCCCTCTCCGAGAGGACACGACCTGGCAGGGGTCTGACTTGACTTGCCAGAAGTCACAGACACGGAGCCCGGCTCCCCCGCTGCCCACCAGCCCCCACACTGCCCGTTGCTGGCTGCCCCCCTGGGGCATGGGCTCCCTGGGCCCCTGCGCGTGCTGGGAGAGCCAGTCAGCCCCTGAGTCATCCCCTAACTTCTGCCTGATGTCAAAACGAAACCGCGGACCCGAAGCCAGAGCAGGGGTGGGAGGAGTGAGAAACCTCCAGCAAATTCCAGGGGCATAGTGTCACATGGCTGCTTCAGTTTGACACTGACAGTGCCTGGCACGTGCACAACCATCCGTCCAGGTAGCCTTGAGCATCAAAGGTGATGTCCACCCCGGCCCCAAGGGTGGATCCTCTCCTGTGGGGTCCCTGGGGATGAGGCCTTCTTCCCCAGGCCTGTGGTGTGACATCTCGGGCCGGGCGTTTCAGCCCTCCTGGAACTTTCTCAGCGAGTGTCACCTGCCACCTCAGGCTCCTTAACCTCCTTTGTCAGATGGGGAAACTGAGGCTGGAGGAGGCGGGGAGCCCGTATAAGGACGCAGGAGTCTGTGGTAGAGCCAGTCTCTGTCCTGCTTGCCTCTGCCTGCTGCGGGCTCCTGGCTGGGTTCAGGCTGAGGGCCTGGCGGCAGGCGCCTGACTGAGCTCTGGGGGTCCCTGCTTCTCCCAGGGATCATGGTGGGTGGGTGGGGGTATGGATCTAGCTGCTCTTGGGCCCTGTCCCATGAAGATTCTCCTTGTTCCTTGGCAAGGACGCAGCAAACATGGACGTGTGTGGAACCCAAGACTTCCCAGGGAGGTGTGCCCTGTGCGCCGTCCCTGTGGGCTCCAGGGAAGCCATGTGAGGGATGTAATACTGACGGAATTTGCCGAATAGTCCGTGAATTCAGGGAGGCTGCCATAGGCAGGCCTGGCCTTTGTTCCTTGCTTGCACTCTACCAGCTGTGTGTCCTTGGGCGAATCAGCAGCCTCTCTGAGTTTCTGCCTCCTCATCTGGGAGGTGGCAACATCAATGCCCACCACTCAGGGAGGATTTGAGAGACTGGGAGGCAGACCCAGCTCCTTCGGACAGTGGCTGGGGATCTCTGGGGGTCTCCGAGCTATTGGACATAGTAGCGGTGTCCAAGGGAGGAAGAGCATGTGGTCCCAGGACTCTAGGGCCCTTGATGACCAGCTCTGGCTGACTTGTCCCTGTCCTTCAGGCACCTGGGCCAGGACCCACCTACAAGTTTCCTTCCTGACATCAGGGAAGAAAAAAAGTCCAGGTTCTATAGGCCATCAGGAAAGTACAAAATGGAAATGAATAAATCTTTATCTATAAAGTGTGGCGTGAGTTTTACTGCCTAAGTGCAGCTCAGGCCCCCAGCAGGCGTGCATTAAAGCTGCTTCGATGAGCTGTCTGGGGCCTTTGTGGGGTCTGCTGTGATGAAGGTGGGGCCCCCAACGAGGTGGGTCAGGAGGGGAGGAGGCCGGAGGAGGAGGGGAGGCAGGGGGAGGAGGCTGGGGGAGGAGGGGAGGCTGGGGAGGAGGCCTGAGCGGGCCGTGTGGGTGGGGCCGGCTCAGAAGCAGCCTCTTTCCAAGGAGACATTCCAGACTGACGGTGGCGTGACTCAGACACCCGCCCGGAGCACGATTGTTTCTGCCTGTCTTCCTGTCTTGCGTGGCCCCGTTTGTGAGCAGAAAGAGGGAGAGGAGCCGGTGCTTTCCCGAGGAGGGTCTTACACACAGACACAGTCACCGCCTCCCTCCACATGCCATGCCCACCCGCCACCCCGTGCTCTCACATGTAGGGGCTGCATGCCCCTGGGCCTGGCAGGAGTTCACCTCAGGCTGAGAGACCCGTGACTCGGCAGAGGCTCGGCCGTGCAGGACTTTCCGAGACAGACTCTTCCCAGGACTGACAGCCCTCCTATCCCCTCCTCCCAGCACCAGCCCCTCCGCCTCCAGGAAGGCTTCCATGCCCTACACACAGGCTCAGGACTCCCATCGTGCCCAGGCTCCTCCCAACAAGGCCAGCAGGCAGCCAGTGGCCCTAATCCAAACCCCAACCCCGCCATCTGCCAACCAGGTGGACCGAGCCTCAGTTTCCCCATCTACCAAAGCAAATCAGACTCGTTCATAAAGGTGCTGAGGCCTGTGGGTGGCTCTTCATGGCCCAACATTCTCAGCCTGAGCGCCCTGGATTCAGCCTCTCGTGGGCCTTCAAGATGGGAATCCTTCTAATGAAAAGAAAACAGACGTGGCGGAGACGGGGCCGGCCGCGGTAACCCAAGCCAGCGTTCCGGGGCATGAATGGGCCCTTTCATGGGGCAGCCGCAGAGCGAGGGCTTGGGGTGGAGATCTTCGGCTCAGCCCAAGCAATGGCAGTGCCCGGGGCAGGCCCGGGGCAAGGAGGAGAGGGACAGGGCCCACAGCCCCGGCCTCGGGCCTCGGGGCCTCCAGGCCCAACCTCCTTCCCCCGGCCCCCCACCATGGCCCCCGACACCAAGCCTGGCTGCAGGAAAGGAACCAGCCGTTCCCGGTCCAAATGCCACTGTCCTTGTTTTTCTCCTGTAATTACGTCTCCGAGGGCTAACTACAAATTTACATGTTGCTCAGCTCGGGCGTTTATCCGGAGCCTGTGAGGAAGGCTCCCGCTGTAAAAGGCACATTCATGTGTGTTTTCGTGTTGCTCGGGGTGACCGGCCATGGCGCGCGGACACAACTGGCCCTTTTAGCCGGGGCGGCTAGGGGGGCAGTAGCGCCCTCACCACCTGGCCTGTGTAAACGCCTCCACACCACTGGCCGTGAATGACTTCAGTGTACGGAGGTTTTCTTTTTCCATACCTGGCCACCAGAACTTCCAACATTCTTCTAGAAAAAAATGTGGCAAGCTTCCCTGGGATCGTGTTCTATCCAAATGGCTTATCCATCCCCGTCCGGCCCGGCACAAGCCAGCTCTTCTTCCATTTAGTGACGTGAGAGAAAAGCCATGCTTCCGTTCCTGCCACCTGCTGTGATGGCCCCAGCCCTCGTTCCCTCTGACTGCCTGGGGGCAAAGGCCAGTGACGGGGCGTCCCCCTCCAGGGCCCTGAAGAGAGGTGCCGGGCTGACTGTGGGCTCTGCGTTGCAGTGGTCCAGGCAGCTCCAGCCTGCAGGGGTCTTGGGCTGGGCCCAGCCCAGGGAGCCAGGACCCTCTGTGGACGCCAGCGGATGTTCAGGCAGGCTGTGCCTGGCACAGGCCCACGCCCACCCCTGTCCCTCGGGGCACCATGAGGGTGCTGCCTCTTCTCCTGGGGCCGTGCCAGTCACAGACGCCTCCTCGGGAGAACCCTGATGCCAGGATAGCCGGGGACACGACGAGTAGGTGGGTGGGTGACCTGACCTCAGGGTGGTGTGTGTGTGCATGGGCACATGTGACTGTGTATATGTGTGTACATGCAAGTGTTAGGGGATGTGTGTGTGTTCCCGTTACAGGATGTGTGTGAGAGTAGGTATGTGCTTACCTGCATGTGAGGAGCATGTGTATGTGATAGCATATGTGTGCATGTGAATGTGTATGTGTGTCACTAGTACGCATGAACACGTGTTAATTTGTGTGTGCGTGTGTGCATACTCGTGTTTGTGTGCACACATTTGTGTGAGTGTATGTATCAGAGTGTGTGTACATGTGAGGTGTCTGTGGGCACACACACATGACTCTGTGTGTGTGTGTGTGTGTGTGTGTGAGTGTGCTCACACCTATTCATCAGGATCACTGACCCAGAAAACAGGTCTGTGTGCCACACTCACACCCTGGGTGTCTGCAGTGGGACCAGTGATGCTTGGCTCTGCTGATAAGTGTGTCCAGCCGAGGAGGAGCCTGTGAGTGTGTCCTTGGTGGCTCCTTGGAGGCTGACCCGCGAGGACCCCCTGTGGTCAGTCACCCGTCTCCCTGGGACTGCGCCCACACTGGTGAGGGGCCAGAGGTGCCAAGCAGCAGCAGTGCGGGTCCAGTTGCAACCCAGCCCCACTTCCTCCTTCCACACCGTCCTCAATTTCCTCGCCCCATCCCGGTGGCCGCGAGCACTGGTGGACGGTACCTTGTGTGTCCTTGGCAGTGACATTCCTGCCTGACATCCCCCCACCCCGCCTCGCTGATTCCCATAGCTCGCGATCAGCACAGCCCAACAGCGGTCACCCTGCTCCCTGCAGTGTCCTTTCTAGACTTGCCCCGAGTCACCAACAACTGGGTGCCCCTCCCCTAGTCCTTCTCAACCTCCCAGGCAGCCCTTCCACAGACGGGCTTGGGTGCTGGACACGCCTGCTCACACCTGGGCTGAGGCCGTCACCCGGCCAAGGCCCCAGAGGACCTCATACAGGCGGTAGAGCACCTGCCTGCCCGTGCGGCCCCAGCGCCTTTGTGCAGGCGAGGTCGTGGGGAACGCAGCAGCTCCCATGCTCCTGGGGCTCTCACTGCCTGTGTGGACTCAGATAAACGTGATGTTCACGTGTCATTCGGGCTCTGGGACACATGGGGCACGGTGTCCAGCTAGACCCACAAGCACAGCCAGTGTTCCCAGGGCTCAGGTGTAGCTGCTCTGACTCAGTGGTGCCCCAGGCCCAGCAGGGACCCTGCACGGTGACCGTTCCCAAGAGTCTAACTCTGGGGTTGCGAAGGTGGGTTACTGTCAGTGAAGGAACAGCCCCCTGCAAAAATGTCCAGGACACCTCGGCCAGGGTTGGGTGGTAGTTCTTTCGAAAACATGGACTCTGCTGTGACATATCACTGCTCACAGGCTGCTTGTGGCTCCCTGGTGTCCACAGGACAGCATGTACTCTCAGCTGTAGACTCAAGGCCTTTCCTGGCCAGGCCCAAGTGCATCTGGATCTCAGTGCCTCCCCTGCTCTTCCTCCTCTCTGCCTCTCCCATGCCAGCTCAGACCACACTGAGCTGCTGTGCATCACGATAAATACCCCTCCCTTTTCCACACCTCACTCTGCATTCCTTCACTTCCTCCCACCTTTGCCAGCCCAGCAAACTCCTATTCATCCTCCAAAACCCTCTCAAGAAGTTCCCTCCTCTGTGAAGCCTTCTTGTAGACCCGTTGATTGTGGCACACATACACCACATTGGTGTGCTGCACCTGTCTGTGCATCAGTCTCCCCTCCAGGCCTTATTCATGTCCATACACCTGATACCTCAAGCTCCATATGTCCATGATGGTCTAAATCTGTCCTTTCATTCCTCACCACATAGCCATCCCTCAGCTTGGGATGCTCTCTTCTCTGTCACTTGAAGACCCTTCACTCTTTTAAACCTGTTTAAGATGTACTCCTGCCCCTCCCAGGAGCCCTCCATGACCACATGACACGGACAACTGTACAGAACATCTGAGGATAAGCAGCACCAGGAAGACTCTTGGGGATGGTCTGGTCCAGGCTCTTCATCTTATAGATGCAGAAACAGAAGCCCAGAGAGGGAGAGAGAGCTGGGGAGGGACCAGCTCTCCTCAGAGCTCCATGCTCTGCACTGAGGCCGGGGCCCAGAGGAGGCCTCTGCATCACCTCCTGCTCTATGTAGGGACTGCGAGGCTGACAGAGCAGTGTCCTGCTCTGCTCACTCTCCTGGAGTCTTTACTTCATTTTGCTGCCCCTAAACCTCCTGTGGCAGAATGTGGTCCACTGGAGAAGGGAATGGCAAGCCACTTCAGTATTCTTGCCTTGAGAACCCCATGAACAGTATGAAAAGGCAAAATGATAGGATACTGAAAGAGGAAACCCCCAGGTCATTAGGTGCCCAATATGCTACTGGAGATCAGTGGAGAAATAACTCCAGAAAGAATGAAGGGATGGACCCAAAGCAAAAACAATACCCAGCTGTGGATGTGACTGGTGATAGAAGCAAGATCCGATGCTGTAAAGAGCAATATTGCATAGGAACATGGAATGTTAGGTCCATGAATCAAGGCAAATTGGAAGTGGTCAAACAAGATGGCAAGGGTGAATGTTGACATTCTAGGAATCAGTGAACTAAAATGGACTGGAATGGGTGAATTTAACTCAGATGACCATTATATCTACTACTATGGGCAGGAATCCCTCAGAAGAAATGGAGTAGCCATCATGGTCAACAAAAGAGCCCGAAATGCAGTACTTGGATGCAATCTCAAAAATGACAGAATGATCTCTGTTCGTCTCCAAGGCAAACCACTCAATATCACAGTTATCCAAGTCTATGCCCCAACCAGTAATGCTGAAGAAACTGAAGTTGAACAGTTTTATGAAGACCTACAAGACCTTTTAGAACTAACACCCAAAAAAGATGTCCTTTTCATTATAGGGGACTGGAATGCAAAAGTAGGAAGTCAAGAAACACCTGGAGTAACAGGCAAATTTGGCCTTGGAATGTGGAATGAAGCAGGGCAAAGACTTACAGAGTTTTGCCAAGAGAACACACTGGTCACAGCAAACACCCTCTTCCAACAACACAAGAGAAGACTCTACACATGGACATCACCAGATGCTCAACACTGAAATCAGATTGATTATATTCTTTGAAGCCAAAGATGGAGAAGCTCTATACAGTCAACAAAAACAAGACCAGGAGCTGACTGTGGCTCAGATCATGAACTCCTTATTACCAAATTCAGACTCAAATTGAAGAAAGTAGGGAAAACCGCTAGACCATTCAGGTATGACCTAAATCAAATCCCTTATGATTATACAGTGGAAGTGAGAAATAGATTTAAGGGCCTAGATCTGATAGATAGAGTGCCTGATGAACTATGGAATGAGGTTTGTGACATTGTACAGGAGACAGGGATCAAGACCATCCCCATGGAAAAGAAATGCAAAAAAAGCAAAATGGCTGTCTGAGGAGGCCTTACAAATAGCTGTGAAAAGAAGAGAAGTGAAAAGCAAAGGAGAAAAGGAAAGATATAAGCATCTGAATGTAGAGTTCCAAAGAATAGCAAGAAGAGATAAGAAAGCCTTCTTCAGTGATCAATGCAAAGAAATAGAGGAAAAGAACAGAATGGGAAAGACTAGAGATCTCTTCAAGAAAATTAGAGATACCAAGGGAACATTTCATGCAAAGATGGGCTTGATAAAGGACAGAAATGGTCTGGACCTAACAGAAGCAGAAGAGATTAAGAAGAGGTGGCAAGAATACACGGAAGAACTATACAAAAAAGATCTTCACGACCCAGATAATCATGATGATGTGATCACTAATCTAGAGCCAGACATCTTGGAATGTGAAGTCAAGTGGGCCTTAGAAAGCATCACTGTGAACAAAGCTGGTGGAGGTGATGGCATTCCAGTGGAGCTCTTTCAAATCCTGAAAGATGATGCTGTGAAAGTGCTACACTCAATATGCCAGCAAATTTGGAAAACTCAGCAGTGGCCACAGGACTGGAAAAGTTCAGTTTTCATTCCAATCCCAAAGAAAGGCAATGCCAAAGAATGCTCAAACTACTGCACAATTGCACTCATCTCACATGCTAGTAAAGTAATGCTCAAAATTCTCCAAGCCAGGCTTCAGCATTACGTGAACCGTGAACTCCCTGATGTTCAAGCTGGTTTTAGAAAAGGCAGAGGAACCAGAGATCAAATTGCCAACATCTGTTGGATCATGGAAAAAGCAAGAGAGTTCTAGCTTCTGCTGCTGCTGCTGCTGCTAAGTCGCTTCAGTCGTGTCCGACTCTGTGCGACCCCATAGACAGAAGCCCACCAGGCTACCCTGTCCCTGGGATTCTCCAGGCAAGAACACTGGAGTGGGTTGCCATTTCCTTCTCCAATGCATGAAAGTGAAAAGTGAAAGGGAAGTCGCTCAGTTGTGTCCGATTCTTAGCAACCCCATGGACTTCAGTCTACCAGGCTCCTCCATCCATGGGATTTTTCAGGCAAGAGTACTGGAGTGGGGTGCCATTGCCTTCTCCGAGAGAGTTCCAGAAAAACATCTATTTCTGCTTTATTGACTACACCAAAGCCTTTGACTGTGTGGATCACAATAAACTGTGGAAAATTCTGAAAGAGTGGGAATACCAGACCACCTAACCTGCCTCTTGAGAAATCTGTATGCAGGTCAGGAAGCAACAGTTAGAACTGGACATGGAACAACAGACTGGTTCCAAATAGGAAAAGGAGTACGTCAAGGCTGTATATTGTCACCCTGCTTATTTACCTTCTATGCAGAGTACATCATGAGAAACGCGGGACTGGAAGAAACACAAGCAGGAATCAAGATTGCCAGGAGAAATCTCAATAACCTCAGATATGCAGATGACACCACCCTTATGGCAGAAAGTGAAGAGGAACTCAAAAGCTTCTTGATGAAAGTGAAGGAGGAGAGTGAAAAAGTTGGCTTAAAGCTCAACATTCAGAAAACGAAGATCATGGCATCTGGTCCCATCACTTCATGGGAAATAAATGGGGAAACAGTGGAAACAGTGTCAGACTTTATTTTTTTGGGCTCCAAAATCACTGCAGATGGTGACTGCAGCCATGAAATTAAAAGACGCTTTCTCCTTGGAAGAAAAGTTATGACCAACCTAGATAGCATATTCAAAAGCAGAGACATTACTTTGCCGACTAAGGTCCGTCTAGTCAAGGCTATGGTTTTTCCTGTGGTCATGTATGGATGTGAGAGTTGGACTGTGAAAAAGGCTGAGAGCCAAAGAACTGATGCTTTGAACTGTGGTGTTGGAGAAGACTCTTGAGAGTCCCTTGGACTGCAAGGAGACCCAACCAGTCCATTCTGAAGGAGATCAGCCCTGGGATTTCTTTGGAAGGAATGATGCTAAAGCTGAAGCTCCAGTACTTTGGCCACCTCATGAGAAGAGTTGACTCATTGGAAAAGACTCTGATGCTGGGAGGGATTGGGGGCAGGAAGAGAAGGGGACGATCAAGGATGAGATGGCTGGATGGCATCATGGACTCGATGGACGTGAGTCTGAGTGAACTCCGGGAGATGGGGATGGACAGGGAGGCCTGGCGTGCTGCGATTCATGGGGTTGCAAAGAGCCAGACACGACTGAGCGACTGAACTGAACTGAACCGAACTAAACCTCCTGTGATGATGGGCAGCTATAAGGAAGTCTTGTTGTTCAGTTGCTTCAGTCGGGTCTAACTCTTTGCAACCCCATGGACTGCAGCACGCCAGGCTTCCGACAGAGCGGTGCCGCAAAGAGTCAGACATGACTGAGCGACTGAACAAAGACAAAACAACAACAAAACCTCCAACAAAACACCTGCCCATTGTCACAGTGAGACGCCCCCGCCATCCGAGCACCAGGAAAATGTGACTGAGGGCAGTGGAGGGGGCGGCTCTGCCACTCACCAGCTGTGTGACTTCAGACACGAGGTACTTTCTCCCAGGTTTCTCCTTTGAAAATGGGGATAATATACATTGCTTGTCATGATGATTCAAGGAAATGATGTATATTTGTTGTTGTTCAGTTGCTCAGTTGTGTTTGATTGTTTGTGACCCTATGGACAGCAGCACACCAGGCCTCCCTGTCCTTCACCATCTCCCAGAGCTTGCTCAAACTCAGGTCCATAGAGTCAGTGATGCCACCCAACCACCTCGTCCTCTGTCGCCCCCTTCTCCTCCTGCCTTCAATCTTTCCCAGCATCAGGGTCTTTTCTAATGAGTCAGCTCTTCCCATCAGGTGGCCAAAGTATTGAAGCTTCAGCTTCAGTATCAGTCCTTCCAATGAATATTCAGGATTGATTTCCTTTAGGATTGACTGGTTTGACCTCCTTGCAGTCCAAGGGACTCTCAAGAGTTTCTCCAACAGCACAGTTCAAAAGCATTAATTCTTCAACACTCAGCCTCCTTTATGGTCCAACTCTCACATCCATTCATAACTAATGGAAAAACCATAGCTTTGACTAGATGGACCTTTGTTGGCAAAGTAATGCCACTGGGTATGTGTGTGTGTGTGCACGCTTAAGTTGCTCAGTTATGTCCAACTCTTTGCGACTCCATGGACTCGGCCACCAGACTCCTCTGTTCAGGGGATTCTCCAGTCAAGAACACTGGAGTGGGTAGCCATTCCCTTCCCCAAGGGATCTTCCCAACCCAGAGATCAAACCTGGGTCTCCCGCTTTGCAGGTGGATTCTTTACCATCTGAGCCATCAGGGAAGCTGATATATGTTTAGTAAAGTGCTTAAGAGAGCCTGACACACAGCAAGTAGATTGCCATCATCACTGTGATGTTATGATGGTGATGGTGCTAATGATGAAGGTGATGGTGGTGATGAGGATGGTGGTGATGGTGGTGGTGGTGATGGTGGTGATGGTGAGAGGATGGTGGTAATGGTGGTGGTGATGGTGGTGATGGTGGTGATGAGGAAGGTGATGGTGGTCGTGAAGGTGATGGTGGTGATGAAGGTGATGATGATGGTGGAGATTTGGTAAAGATAATGGTCATGGTGATGATGATGTTTTTACCACCTCCAAATTCCCTCCTTCACAGAATACTCCTGTTTTCTGCCTTCTGTGCCTTGATATAGAACATCATGCTGATCTCTGGATGGGCGGCAGGTACGGGAGTGTGTGTGGGAGGAGAGCTCCCAATGGCAGGAACAGACTTGGGTCCTGAGCTATGTCGGCTACACTTCCTTCCCTCCTGGGCTCTGGTTTCTCCATCTGCGAAACAGTGAGGTTGAACTGGGTGATTCCTAAAGGGTCCTTCTGGGTTGGAGGTTTTCTGAAACATTTTTTGTTTTGCAGCAAGGGGTTTTGCAAGGATCCTTCTTCCTCCTTCAGATATTTGTATTTTCTGCCATCGTTTCCACTAAGCCTGTCTTGGTGGCGCCTTCACCCTGACATCTAACAGGGGATTGGCATTTGACACGTGCAGAGCCACGTACAAACAGGGTTCCTTGTGTGCGTGTATGTGTGCGCCAGGCAGATCCCTGACATTCCAGAATGGACACCAGAGACTCCAAGACCACAAATTCAGCATAGCTAATGCACTGACCTCACTGAGTACAAACAATCAAGGACCAGTGGGGGCGGTGGGGGGAGCTGGTTTATCCATAGTTACACCTCCCAGGAGGGGTAGGGACAGGAGTGCCATGCCCCTGAACTGTGCCCCTGAACATGGGACGTCCAAGACAAGACTTTCTGGCACAGACCTAGAGGGTGGGCTGGAGCTCCTAGATGTGTGTCTGGAGACCTCGAGCAAGTCACCACCCAGCTTGGAGCTCGGGTCTCCAGTGCCCTGTGGGGACGATCCATCCTCCTTACCTCCCTAGAGATTATCAGGAGGATCAGCTGCTGGAGGTATGCCAAGCCCCTGTGCACTGTGAGGTCCCGTGTGAGTGTGGGGCTGACTGTACAGGCAGGTGGTTGCAGGTGGCTCACTTAGGACACGTGAGCACCTGTGGTCCTGGGGCCCCTCCCAGGGCTGTGCTGGGGATGCAGGAGGTGGTGATGTCAGCACCTGGCTCACATCAAGATCCCCACAAACTAACTTCCTCCTCCTTTCAGTCCCTCTCCTCTCTTCATCATCATCATGAACTGTCATTCTGTACAAAGCAAAGAACATGCTTTACTTAAAATAACAGAGCAGTGATGTCTTCAGATGGACTCCACCAGCTCTTGGCTCACTCCTGAGCAGATGCTTCTAAAACAGCCTCCAGGTGGGGGACTCTGAGGCCCCCTGCCAGCACTGTTCTCTGTGTGTTAGGGGTGAGAGGCTGAGGTGCAGCGTGGCTGTCCCCTAGGGAAACTTGTCTGTTCCAGCCTGTCTTCCTGTGGCCAGGGCCCCCCATGAGCTGCCCCCTGAAGGGGTGTGTGAGCAGAGGGTTTGGGTGATTCTCCGTCCCAGGGCTGCCCAGTACAGGACACGGGGGACATTGCACTGGGTTGGCTCCACCCAGGCAATAGTGGTTTTTTTTTTTTTTTTTTTTTTGCAGAGGACTAAACATTTGAACATATGCAGACACCGTGATCCAATCCTGGCTCTGAGGCGTCTTCCTGTGCCCCCTTGCAAGCCGCCCCGTCTCCAGGGACAGGGGACCGAGCAGTACAGGAGGTGGTGACCCTGTCCCGAGGAACTGACTGCTCCAGCTTGGGTGACCCAGGCACATTCTGAACCCCTTGGACCTAGTTTCCATCTCAGGGTGACCATCCAAATCTCTGGAGAAGAGCTGGACACATGGGCTAGAGCGGGGGAAGGCAGGGCTCCACAGACACTTGGGGACACCTGCCCTTTGCCCGGGACACAGTCAAGGGGGCAGAGGTCACCCCTGTCCTCGGGGACAACCTCTGCAGTGACCCTACTCTTCTCTCCTGGAGGAGGTGGAGACCCAGGAGGTGAGGTCACCTGGGAGCTGGGGTCTTGGGTCCCCTCCGAGTCCTTCTCAGACTTGACAGAGCCCAGCTCAGAGTGGCTTATTGTAAGAGATCTCTGTGGGGAGACATCCCTTTAATTCACGAAGAGAAAAGCAAAGTGTAGCGGGTGAGTCGAGTCCCCTACAAGGTGTGCTCAGGTCCTCACTGCCGTCACCTGGGGACAGCCTTGTTTGGGAAACGGGGTCCCTGCAGATGTCACCAACTTACGATGAGACCCGGCTGGACTGGAGGGGGGCTGCTTCCATGGCTGAGGACCTCATGGAGAGATGGGACTTGAACACAGACTTAGGGCAAAGGCCGTGTGGTTTTGGAGCCCCCAGAGGCTGCAGGAGGCAGGGGGACCTTCCCCCGAGGCGCTGAAGGAGCGCGGCCCGCCCAAACCTGGGTCCGGGCTTCTGGCCCCAGAATGGTGGGAGGACACGGCTGCTGCTCTAACCCGGCCCAGTCTGGGGTAATATGTCCTGGCCGCCCTGGAAAGCTAAGGCGCCTGGGCACTGAGAAGCTGGTGGCTGCCCAGACAGGCGACTCGAGCAGGAACACACCAGTTCCAGGAAGAATGTGGGCATCAGAGGGACGTGACGCTGGGTCATTTAAAGCACACAGGCTCTGCGAGGCTGCCAGGGCCTGTGACAAGGAGAGCTCATCGAACTGTTTCCTGGAGCCGTCTTTCTGTCTGTGAGTTCAACCCGAGAGCAATCAGACCAGGCGAGCGGTGTCCCCCACCCACCTCATGAGGTCGAAGGCGGCTGCTATCTCCCTAAACACTCGCAATAGTGCCTATACCCAGAAAGCACCGAATCCCACGTCCGTTGCCCAGGAAACTGCTCCTCTTGGGTCAGTGTGAAGCTGACTACAGGAGACGCCGGTGCTGATTTCATGAAAAAGCAATGAGACCTGTGCGCTCAGGGACAGGGCCCTGCAGAGTCAGTAGTGGGCTCCCGGGGCTGGAGAATCAAGGGTAATTTTGAAATTGCTCTGTTTGAGTTTTTCTATAGTTTCCAGCTTTGTATACAGAACAGGTATTATTTTTGAAACTGAAAAACAATGCAATTAAAAGCAGTGGCTTCAGCCCAAGAGCTCAAAGCCACCGCTGTGTGGCCGCCTGCCGCTCAGGTGGGGGTGGGTCCCGGGACGGGCCCTGCTGGCAGATGGCTGTGGTTCTGATGGCACGACTGTGCTGATGACCTCGAGGCTGGGGCTGAGGGTCAGGCGGCAGCTTCTGAGACTGCACTCTCCTTGTCTCCTTGGCGCCCAAATGCCTGCGTGTCCTCTGAGAGATGGGGTGGTGGGAACGTCCCCCACAGAACTGTCACAGAATGCCCATGTGCTCAGGGGAATCCCACTACCAGAGCAGGGGCGGGACTCAGAGAGGGCAAGTGACTCATCCCAGGTCACACAGTGGTGGGCCATGGCTTGACATTAAACCGTACTGTGTTTGACCTCAGTTCCCACGTTCCTGACACATGGAGAAGTGGGAGAGGTGGGAGGCCTCACAGGTGCAGGTTTGGCCGGGTGGCCCCTGGGACCCCCTGCGCAGACCTCAGGTGGAATGGGAGCACTGCAAGGACTGGCTCCGTCCTGCCCACACGTGGAGGGTGCGGAGGAGCCCACGGGGGAAGCAAGCAGGCCTGGTCCCAAGGGGTCGATCTGCATGTCACTTGCATGCCAGGCTGGACATGGTCCCCTGATGGTGGGTGCAGGGCAGGGCCCGGGAGGTGGACTTCTGTGTGAAGTGGCCAGGGAGGGACTCCTGAGGTCAGCTGAGGTATGCCTAGGGCCTGGGTGGGACTCTGTCACTGGGTCAGTGTTTGCTCTGGCTGGACTGGGTCCTCTTGAGGAAATGCCACTGAGGCCAGGGTGCGGGTGACTTGTTAAGGGTGCCTCGCAGGAAGGGCCCTTGCTCCAGGAGAAACCACTGGGCTAGACCTACGGCCTGCGCCCAGGGAGGGTTATCCTCAGGTCGGGGAGGGGAATCCCTGGCCACAGAGCTCCCTGAAGCTGGCTGCTCCCCACCATCCCCAGAGGAGAACAGTGGGGACAAGCTCTCAGGCTGGACAAGGGACACAGCCACCGCAGGGGCCCCTGAATGCTCCTCGGCTACTCCCTGCTGACGGCTGAGCTTTGTCTCCAGAGAAGCAGAGGCTGATGGCGTCAGAAAGCCTTCCTGGGGATGACAGAGCCCTGGGCCTCTGAGCTGGGCAGGGAGCTCGGCTTCCGGTCTGCTGCTGGGGCAGGGGCTGTGACCACCCTTGGGAGGACCCTCCGCAGATTCACAAGCCTGCAGGGTCCTCCTTCCTCCTCTCGCCTTGGTCCACTGAGGCTGTGACTGGCTCCAGAGCCTGACCCACAGGTTCGGCCATCTGTCCAGAAGGTCCAGGCCCTTGATACCCTTCCCAGGGCAGAGGCGGGGGAGCGGGACAGGCCTGCTTGTGTCTGATATAAGCGCCAGATTGTTCTCTCTGCCCTCGTTGGCTATTATGCGGAGGCTGGTCCTAAAATAATATTGCATTTCCTCTCTCTGCGTTGGGAGGGGGACACGCGTCCGGGATGGAGGTCGATGGCCGCTTTCATGTGTGGGCACCGGGGACTTCCGCACCGCCTCCCCTGAGTCCCCAGCCTGGGGGCCGCTCCTGTTTTTCATAAATACGTCCCTTGGAAAGCTGGTTTCTTCACAGATTGTTCAGCATTTCAGACGGGGCCCTGGACCCCAGGGACTGGAGCCAGTGACTGTCTGGCAATAGTGGGTCTGGCTCCCGGGGGCGCCCTGGGGAGACGGTGGTGCCTGGCAGGGGCTGGCTGGTCAGCACACACTTGGGAGGACTCGGCACAAAGAGTGCTCTCGTAACAGCCTCCTCTTTGCAGTCACGGTCGCTCTGCTCTGCTTCCCAAGAGCCTGCTTTAGTTTATCTCGTGCCTGTGACACACCTGCCTCCTGAAGGCCTCAGAGACCTTGTGTTCATGTCGTGGGGAGTGTTCCCATGCCCTGGGCACGGGGAGAGAGGCGGGGGCCCTCTTCATGGGCTTCCCGGTAGAGGAGAAGTGTGGGCTCCAGCTCTCTCAGACCCTTTCGTCTCTTAGCCCCACCACGTGTCCTGGGCCCCTGGTCTTTAGCTCTCCCGTTGGGCTGTTTCAGAAGCAGGCACGTGTCCAGAGGCAGGAGCAGGACCCAGGATGGAGACCCAGCTGTTAGCCCCTGTTTGTAGAATCCCAGTGAGGGGCAGCTGACCTGCAGGATGAAGGGGGTTTCACGTCCAGTGTCCTGCCCACAAGATGTCCCAAGGGAACACAGATGCCTGGTTGACCCCCGAAAAGGAGAATTAACGCCTCCCCAGGCTCAGTCAGCAGCTGTGTTCCTGAGAAAGGCGGTGTGTGTTAAGGTCATGAACACTGTGATGGGGGGAAAACAGGAGCTGCCGAGGAGGTCCTCTGGGGCGCTCCAGAGGTGGGGGTTGTGCGACATTTCCCGTGCAGGGTGGCTTGTACATAGCCAGAGGTGGAAGAGCCTGTCCCCAGGGCCAGCAGCGCCCTCCAGGATTTGGGACAATGATAGTGCTCCCAGGGGATGGTTCCACTGCCTCCAAGAACCCCCGACTTGAGCCTTCTGAGCAGGCCCCCCTGCCAGATCCTGGCTGCCGCCTGAGACCCCTGTTATAAAGCTTCCTTCAGCTGGTCTGGAAGGAAACAAGAAGCCGGAACTGTGGTGGTGTCTCTGGGGACCCCAGAAGCCTCGGCGAGGGTGCCTGGAGAAGGTCTTCCTGCCCCCGAGGTCGCCCCCCACCCAGAACATGAAAATCTACTTCCCAAAACTCCCAGACAAAATGCGGACACATGAGGGTCAGTTTTGGTGACATAAGGTCATAGGTAAGACACATTTTCATTTTGGAAGAATGACAGCAGCTCCTGCAGTTTGGGGGACCCCGAAGAGGTGCCTCCACCCCTGGAACCTCCCTTGAGAGTTGAACATTGTCACCAGGGCCATTCTGTACATCTTTCTGAATTGTCACAGTGCCTCTGGGGTCTAAGGACTGAGGTAGGGACTCCCGTGTGGTCTACAGGGGCCGAGAGCCCTGAGCGAAGGAGTGTTTGCTTTCACTCTAAGCACAAAATTCCAGTGATGGTTCCAGTTCAAGTGCGGAAAGACCAGGCAAGTCTGGGGCAGTTTCAGCAACACAATCAATAATGATGGTAAAGACCCTGATTCTGGGAAACACTGAAGGCAGGAGGAGAAGGGGAAACAGAGGATGAGATGGCTGGATGGCATCACTGACTCAATGGACATGAGTTTGAGCAAGCTCTGGGAGACCATGAAGGACAGGGGAGCCTGGCATGCTGCAGTCCATGAGGTCGCAAAGGGTTGGACACAACTTAGTGACTGAACAACAACGACAAGTGGGTTATAACCAAGAGAGTAAAACGATGTCCGTGAGCACTGCTCCAATCCCTGTGTGGGGGAGGGCAGACTCACTGCGTGGCTTGGGGTTCAGCAGGGATATCCTCTGCCTCGAGCTTGCCAGAAAGAGCTGTTCCAGCAAGAACCTTCCACAGATGCTGAAATTAGCTCGCCTGAGCTCCAGGAAAGAGAACGCTCACACAGCCGCACAAGATGCTTCCTAATTACAAAGAGAAGAGAAGTTGCTTACAGCCCAGCAATGCAGCACCAGCCAAGTGACGGGAGTCGACCCAAAGGCATGGGTGGCCCCAGGATAACATGCCAGAGGGACATGCCATCACCTCTGTGGATTGCCGCCAAAATGCACAACCAGCGTCTCATTGTGAAAAATATAAAAAAACACAACTATAGGATATTCTGAGAAGAGCTGGCCATTGCTCCCTCTCAGAACCATCAAGGGCATAGGAGACTGAGGTCCCTGATAAGAAGAGACTAAGATGCTACAACCAGCTGACGCTGTGTGGGGCCCGGCTGGACCCCAGCCAGAGGAAGGGCCTGAGGGACCAGCCGGCGAGCCCGCTGAGGCTGGAGGGCCACGGACTGTCCAGTGTCAGCATGAACTATCCCCACTATGCTCTGCACCGGGCACAAACCAGGGGAGGAGAGGGAGCTGTATCCGAACTCTGTGCTGCTTTTGCAATTAAAATGGTTTCATAAATGATTTCAAAATAAACAAGTGAATGAGAAAGGGTCAAACACCTTACAACCTCTGGTTGGAATCTCCTAAAGGGCTCCTCCCTGCTCTCCTAAGACAGAGCATGGGCGACTCCACCATCCTGGGAGGGAGGGACTGGGCCTCAAGGCAGTGTAGACACAGGGGGATTGGGGCCTCAAGGGAGTGTAGACTCAGGGGGTTGGGCCTCAAGGGAGTGCAGACACAGGGTATTGGGGCCTCAAGGCAGTGTAGACAAAGGGGGACTGGGGCCTCAAGTGAGTGTAGACTCAGGGGGATGGGGTCCAGGAGGTGGAAACACGACCTCACCATCTCTCTGTGATTCCATTGCTGGAGCAGCTCCGATAAACTTGTAGATTGGATGAGTCCCCACCCCAGCCTTAGCCCCAACACTCCCTCCTTGGGTCCCTGGGGAAAGCACCTGTGGAGAACAGAATAATGACCCCCAAAGTTGTCCGTGTCCTAACCCCAGATCCTGTGAATGCTACCCTGCACGGCAGAGTCCCTGTGCAGAGGTGGATAAGTTAGTGTTCCCGAGATGGGAGTGACCCTGGATTATGCTAGTGGGGCACTGCACCAGGACAGTCCTGGTGAGAGGGAGGCAGAGTACTCAGAGTCCCTGAGAGGTCTGAAGATGTCACCGGCTGGTTTTGAAGATGGAACAAGGGAACACGAGCCAAGAAATTCAGGTGTACTAGAAGCTGGAACAGGCAAGGGAATGGATTCACTCCTGTGAGGCGTGTGGTTCTGCCGACCCTTTGACTTTAGCTCAGTGAGACCTCTGACCTCCAGGACAGTGGGATGACCGATGTGTGTGGCTTGAAGCCTCTAAGTGTGCAGCTGTTTGTTACGGTGACCACAGGGAACGTGTGCACGGGGTAAGTGATGATAAGGGATTAGGTCGTCCTGAGAATAAACCACGTGCCCAGCTGTCGTGCTTCACACATGGCAGCACCTGAATCCCCACAAGAGTTTTTGGAGAGTCAAAATCACACCCCCCCCCATAAACACGGCAGCTCTGGTGCAGCGGTGGGAAGTCAGTGCCTGTAGTGACCAGATGGAGGCAGGATATGGAGGAAATGAACTTGAGCCTGGGAACCTGACTGCTCTCCTTCAGGCTGATGGCTTGTGAGGTGGTGCCCCTCTGTTGGGATGAGTTAAGAGGGGCCCTTGGTCCCATCAGGGCTTCCCTAGTGGCTCAGCTGGTAAAGAACCCATCTGCAATGCCGGAGACCTCAGTTTGATTCCTGGGTTGGGAAGATCCCACGGAGAAGGAAAAGACAACTCACTCCAGTATTCTCGGGCTTCCCCTGTGGCTCAGACGGTAAAGAATCTGCCTGCAATGCGGGAGACGTGGGTACAACCCCTGGGTTGGGAAGATCCCCTGGAGAAGGGAATGGCTACCCACTCCAGTATTCTGGCCTGGAGAATTCCATGGAGTCACAAGGAGTCGGACACGACTGAGCGACTCTCACTTTCACTTTCAGTCCCATCACCTGCCCTCATCACAGCTCGTATTTGCAACGATGGTGGAGGACATTTATGACCAAGCTTGGCCCCAAGGCCACTCCAGTCCCATGTAGCTGACGCCTCGTGGCAAGGACATTCTAGGGGCAAATGACAGAAAACCTGGCCCAAATGGAGCAAAGCTGGAAAGGGTGTGTTTGGCTCACGTGAAGAGAAAGGCCAGTGGTGGCCCGGCCCCTGCTGGCTGCTTTCTCCCACAGTGCAGCCTCAGGGCCTCCTGGTCCAGCAGCAAGTGGTCTCTTCTGACAGCCCAGAGTACACGTCACAGCCTCTGGATGGTCACAGAGGCTGGGGGACAGATGCTCTGATCTCTGCAGCTGTGGGTGGAGACGACACTGGCTGGATCCCCAGCAGGTAGGGAGAATGACATAAACCAAAGAAGCGAGACGATGTTGAGGGTCAAAACCTTGACAAGCACCCAGTACCTGGGTGTAGCCTCCACTCTGCAGATGAGAGAATGGGAGTCTGAATCTGCCTGACATCATGAGGTGAATACTCAGCAGGGCTGGGATCTGGCTCAGAGATCCCAACAGTGCTATTGCAGCATCTCCACAAAAAACCAGAAAATGAAATTTAGAAAACGCGGATTGAAATATCCCCAAACAGAAACTATCTAGGACTGAGCTCAGGAAAGATGCGTAAACCCTTCATGCAGAAAACTGCATCACATCACTGAGGGAAGTTCAGTAAGAACCAAATAAACGTAGGGGTTTGTACCAGATGCACAAGTCGGGAGACTCAATGGTTTAAAAATGTCAATCATCCCAAACTGACCTATGGACTCAATATAGTTCCAATCAAAATTCCAATGGCTTTTTTGAAATCAACAAGTCAGTCCTAAAATTTATGTGGAAATGTAAAGGGAAAAATATAATGGAATCCAGAGTTTCTAAAACATGTCACTCACAACTGGGGAGCAATCCAAAATTGTCAGACATACAAAGAAACAAGAATATGTGACTCTTTATCAAGACAACCAACAGAGGCCAACTCTGGTGTGACCCAAATGTTAGATTCAGTAGACAAGGATTTTACAGTGTCTATCTCATTAGACTCAAGGATATAAAGGAAATTGTGTTTGTAATAAGTGAAAAGATAAAAAACCTCAAGAGAAGAACAAAAACTATAAAAAGGAAGCAAATGGAAGTTCTAGAGCTAAAAAATACAATGTGTGAAATAAAAATATCACTAGATGGGCTATACAGCAGAATGCATATGACAGGGGAAAATATCAATGAACTTGAACACAGATCAATGGAAATTATCTAATCTGAAAGCAAAAAGACAGAAATTAAATATCACAGAAACTCAGGGACCTTCAGAATAATATCAAAAGTTCCAACATACATGTAATTGGAGTTGCAGAGGGAGGAGGATAGAAATGGGGCAAAAAGTTATTTGGACAACAGCTGAAAATTTCCTCAATTTGGTGGAAGACTTAGCTTTATAGATTTAAGAAACTCACTAGATCCCAAGCAAAAGAAGTACAACGAAAATTACATTTAGGTATGTCACAATCAAACTTCTAAAAACCACGGGTAAAAAAAGTCTTGAAAGCAACCAAAGATAAGAAATAGATTTAAGGGACTAGATCTGATAGATAGAGTGCCTGATGAACTATGAACGGAGGCTCGTGACATTGTACAGGAGACAGGGATCAAGACCATCCCCAAGGGGAAAAAATGCAAAAAAGCAAAATGGCTGTCTGGGGAGGCCTTACAAATAGCTGTGAAAAGAAGAGAAGTGAAAAGCAAAGGAGAAAAGGAAAGCTATACTCATCTGAATGCAGAGTTCCAAAGAATAGCAAGGAGAGATAAGAAAGCCTTCTTCAGTGATCAGTGCAAAGAACCAGAGGAAAACAACAGAATGGGAAAGACTAGAGATCTCTTCAAGAAAATTAGAGATACCAAGGGAACATTTCATGCAAAGATGGGCTCAATAAAGGACAGAAATGGTCTGGACCTAACAGAAGCAGAAGAGATTAAGAAGAGGTGGCAAGAATACACAGAAGAACTGTACAAAAAAGATCTTCATGACCCAGATAATCACGATGGTGTGATCACTCACCTAGAGCCAGACATCCTGGAATGCGAAGTCAAGTGGGCCTTAGGAAGCATCACTATGAACAAAGCTGGTGGAGGTGATGGAATTTCAGTTGAGCTCTTTCAAATCCTGAAAGATGATGCTGTGAAAGTGCTACACTCAATATGCCAGCAAATTTGGAAAACTCAGCAGTGGCCACAGGACTGGAAAAGGTCAGTTTTCATTCCAATCCCAAAGAAAGGCAATGCCAAAGAATGCTCAAACTACCGCACAATTGCACTCATCTCACATGCTAGTAAAGTAATGCTCAAAATTCTCCAAGCCAGGCTTCAACAACCGTGACCTTCCAGATTTTCAAGCTGGTTTTAGAAAAGGCAGAGGAACCAGAGATCAAATTGCCAACATCTGTTGGATCGTAGAAAAAGCAAGAGAGTTCCAGAAAAACATCTATTTCTGCTTTATTGACTATGCCAAAGCCTTTGACTGTGTGGATCACAATAAACTGTGGAAAATTCTGAAAGAGTGGGAATACCAGACCACCTGGCCGGCCTCTTGAGAAACCTATATGCAGGTCAGGAAGCAACAGTTAGAACTGGACATGGAACAACAGACTGGTTCCAAATAGGAAAAGGAGTACGTCAAGGCTGTATATGGTCACCCTGCTTATTTAACTTATATCCAGAGTACATCATGAAAATGCTGGGCTGGAAGAAGCACAAGCTGGAATCAAGATTGCTGGGAGAAATATCAATAACCTCAGATATGCAGATGACATCATCCTTATGGCAGAAAGTGAAGAAGAACTAAGGAACCTTTTGATGAAAGTGAAAGTGGAGAGTGAAAAAGTTGGCTTAATGCTCAACATTCAGAAAACTAAGATCATGGCATCCAGTCCCATCACATCATGGAAAATAGATGGAGAAACAGTGGAAACAGTAGCAGACTTTATTTTTGGGGGCTCCAAAATCACTGCAGATGGTGACTGTAGCCATGAAATTAAGACGCTTACTTCTTGGAAGAAAAGTTATGACCAACCTAGATAGCATATTCAAAAGCAGAGACACTACTTTTCCAACAAAGGTCCATCTAGTTAAGGCTATGGTTTTTCCAGAAGTCATATATGGATGTGAGAGTTGGACTATAAAGAAAGCTGAGTGCTGAAGAATTGACGCTTTGAACTGTGGTGTTGGAGAAGACTCTTGCGAGTCCTTTGGCCTGCAAGGAGATCCAACCAAACCATTCTAAAGGAAATCAGTCCTGAGTGAGTATTCATTGGAAGGACTGATGTTGAAGCTGAAACTCCAATACTTTGGCCACCTGATGCGAAGAGCTGACTCATTTGAAAAGACCCTGATGTTGTAAAAGATTGAAGGCGGGAGAAGGGGATGACAGAGGATGAGATGGTTGGATGGCATCACCGATTCAATGGACATGAGTTTGAGCAAACTCTGGAAGCTGATGATGAACAGGGAGGCCTGGCATGCTGTAGTCCATAGGGTTGCAAAGAATCAGACATGACTGAGCGACTGAACTGAACTGAAAAGTTCAGGGGAATAATGACCCAAATTACTATGTAATTCTCACAAAATCAAAAGGAACCAGAAGCCAGTAGAACATGTTTGAAGTGCTAAAATTTTAAACTTAAAAACTGACAACCTGAGGTTTTATCTCCAGCAAAAATATCCTTCAAGAATGAAGGTGAAATGAATACATTGTCACTAGGAGAATTCGTCAGCAGTCAGCCTGCATTATGAGAAAAACTAAGCAAAGTTCTTAAGTCTGAAGGGAAGCGATACCAGAGAGAAATTCAGATCTTCTGGAAGGAAAGAAGTGCACCTGAAATGAAAAATAGGTGGGTGAACTGTTGTGAGGCTGGCAGCAAAGCTCTTTCCAGAATTCTACATTCTGTGCAGAAGCCAGAGGTCTTGAGCTGATCTTTAAGTTTACACAGTTCTCAGGAAAATCTTATCAGGACCTTTGTGAGAAACTGACAAGCTGATTCTTAAGGACCAACACTGAAAAACAAGAACACAGTTGAAGAACTAATAGTACATGAATTCAAGACGTCATTCTAAAGCTATAAGAAGTAGCCAGTAGGGTTCTGACATAACAGTCAATAAATAGATCAACAGAACAGAACCAGAAGTTCAGAGATAGACTCACACTGAGTCATTTGATTTTCAACAGAAGTGCCAAAGCAATTCAACAGTCTTCTCAACAAATGGTTCAGGCACAGCTGGGTGTCTGCACACCCAGATTCTTCAAGATGGGCCACAATAGACCTGAGTGTAGGGGCTAAAAGTATAATGCTTTTCAATAAAATTTCGATGAATATCCTCACAACTTGGGGATTGGCAAAAGTTTCTCAGGACATAAAAAGCAATACCATATCCTAAAAATATTTAGAAATTAGATTTCAAAAAATTGAAAAACTATTGCTCATCAAAAACCATCATGAAGAAAATGAATAGACAAACCACAGACTGGGAGGAAACATTTGCAAAGCACACATCTGACAAAGAATTTGCATCCAGCATACAGAAAGAACTAGAACAAAAGTTTTATTTATTTTTCTGGCTGTGAAGAGTCTTAGTTTTCAGATGTTCTCACTTTTCAGATTTTCCCACCAGAGCTCAGTTTTCCTTGTTCTAGATCTTTATATAAGTGAAATTTAGTGACTTCTCCCTCTGGGAGTCCTGGCAAGGGGTTTGAGGCACTGTCTGGGGTTCTGTATCTTGACAGATTTGGGCCTATATTTGTTGAGACTTCTGAATGGCATCTTTAAGATCTGTGCATTTCATCGCACATAAATTTTCATGAAAAGAAAATCCAGAACCATAAACAAATACTGGTACTTAGTGAGTGGTACACATGTTCAAGTATTTTGGGCAATGAGGACTAATGTCTGCAACTTATTTTGAAATGCATTAAAAAAAATAAGATGCATTGATAGGTCAATAGATACACAGAGATATGCCAAAGCAAGTATATTCAGTGTTAATTATAGGATCTGGGTGGTGGGTGTGTGGTGGTCACTGTAGCATTCTTTCAAGCTTTATATTTAGACATTTTCATAATGAAATGTTGAAGGAAAAAAAAAAGAAAAGACAAAACAGAGTTTGAGAATATATTTGCAGTACTTTTTTCCCAACAAAGAGCTGGTATCTAGAAAATATTTTTAAATATGTCTAAAATCAATAAGAAAAAGGCAACAGCATCTTAGATAAGCGGGCAAAGATTAGGGCAAACACTTTACGAAAGAGGGTATCTCAATGGCCAATATTTTTTGGAAAAGTTCTCAAGGTCCTTAGTCAACAGTGAAATAAAACACAAGGTATTTGTTTGCACACACAAACCACAATGACTAAAATGGAAAAACACATACACACACCAAGAAAACAAACCATAAGAACAGATAATACCAAATGTTGGCTGGTAGACAGAGCCACTGGAACGCTCAGGTGTGGCTGGCTGAGGGCAGCTTGCCACAGATACTTGGAACATGAGTTTGGTGGTCGAGCATATGCCCATTCAATGACCCAGTGGTTCTCCTTCTGGGGACAGTCCAACAGAAACAGGCATGCCCATGGGCACACAGGCATATTTAAGAATGTTCATTGTGGTGCAGGTTGTAATCTCCCTGTGCTGAAAACAAGCCCAAACTCCACCAACAGCAGAAGAGACACCAAATGTGGTACCTTCACACCATGGGACGTGACACATCCCAACACGTGGGAGAATCTCAGACACCTAATGCTGACATAAAAAAAGACCACACACAAAAGTACGTTCTGAATGACGTCACATACTTAGAATTCACCATCATGGGCCTGCCCTCTGGTGAGGGAGGGCAGGTGGTGGGCACTAGTGGGTGCCTTTGGGGTCCTGGCTAGCAGGGATTTGGGGTGCTGGAATGTTTGGATCTCGGTGGTCATTTAGGGGGCGAGTGGGTTCACTCTGCATATGTTCAGTTGTATGGCTCTCTGTATATACAGATGATTCTACAACATCCTACAGGAAACATGCGCCCAGCCGGCAGAGCAATCACTCTGTGGAGCTTTGCTGGAGGTGGGTCCACGGAGGCCAGGTGGGAAAGCCAGCCCTGCCTGGTGCATGGGCCTTCCAGCTGGTGGGGGTCAGGGGTCTGAGGCTCTGGGCACTAGGGAGACCAGGCCTTCTCTGTTTGTTTAGCTGGGCTTCCTCCCAACGCCCCCTTCCATTCTTCCTGGGCTGACATCACCCACTGCAGCGGGGCAGGGCTCAGGGCACACGGAGGAGGTGACCCCTTGGGCAGCCCAGCCCATGCAGTGGTCCCACCCTGCCAGGAGGCTGGATGGTGGGGCCTCCATCTGCCTGGCCCCCACGCCTACGTGTGATGCCTTCCCGCCAGCCCTCCAGTTTCCTCCCGGGCTAAAAATGAACACTTGGGGCAGAGTCTGTGCCTGGAGCAGCCCAAGGCGGTGAGGGGTTGGGAGCAGCTTCTTCTTTCCTCCCATCTGCTCCGACCCACAACCCACACTGGGGGTCCTCGCTGCTGCACCCGCCTGCCTCCTTGGTCTACATCTCCCAGCCTGAGCCACTCACTTAATAACTAACACAGTTTGGGAAACGTTTCAAGCACGCTGCACGTTTTTTTCATTGCACGAGCAGCAGAAGGATGGACTGACTCATGATCTCCTGTGAATGTGGATGGGAAGAAAAGTAATTCTCACAGCCTCAAAACAGACTTTGATTTAAACCGAGTCATGGCTGACTCAAAACAAACCCGCTGCTTTTTCCCCTGCTCAGCTGCCATATGCGGTCAGCCCTGGGTCCCTGCTCAGGAAGGGGCTCCTCTGGGGGCCTGGGGAACTCCTCACAGTCCCTGAAGTGTGGTTGCCATGTCCACCTGCCCAGTGAGAACACTGAGGTGGCAGGGCCACCTGGGGGGCAGTAGGCGGGCATTAGGGTGCAGGCCCAGGCCTCTGAGCGTATGCTCTCTGTCACTCCGGGCTCATTTCTGGTCCCCAAGGGGCACAGGGATAGGGTGAGGGTCAGGTGCCCCTCACACTGGCCTGGGGATGCACCACAGCCTCCCAACCCCACTCCCCAGAAGAAGGCACCCAGGAGCTCCACCCAGCCAGAAGCAGCCCAGCCCAGCTGCTTGGGGCTCTGTGGGGAGCTGGCAAGGTGCCCATCATGTGCCTGGGGTGCATCACTGACAACAACCCCAACTCCAGTCACATTTCACAGTGGAGTAAACCAAACTCCCTGAAGGGTTTTTGGTGTTTGCCCCAGGTTGCCCTGCTGGCAAGATGGCGGGGACTCAGCACAAATCCGCTGAGCCCTGGCTGGGGCTCCTGGCCCATCTCCACAGAGTGGGATGCAGCTCCTGTAAACGGGGCTCTTCCTGGCTGTCAGCAGGACCAGTCTGCTGCCCGCTGCGGGGCCACCAGGAGGGTGGCAGCTCCCTTCCACCATTTTGTCTTCTTCACTCACCCCCACTCCCTGACTTGGCCCTCCAGAAAGTTCTGGACAACTGAGGGATCTGAGGCACTCCAGATCCCTCAGCAGCTTATAGAAAACGATGGTGACACCAAAAATAATTGTGTGTGTACACACACACATTCACATAGGTAGACACACAGGAAGGTGCACACAGGTACACGTTCAGGTACATGCACAGGTACACATGCAGACACATAGGTATAGGTGCAGGTACACACCCAGGTACACACACACAGATGCATACACACAGGTACACACATGCAGGTACACACCCAGGTATACACGCAGGTACACACACAGGTACAAACTAAGATCATGGCATCTGGTCCCATCATAGATATGGGGAAACAATGGAAACGGTGACAGAATTTATTTTCTTGGGCTACAAAATTACTGCAGATGGTGACTACAGCCATGAAATTAAAAGATGCTTGCTCCTTGGAAGGAATGATGCTAAAGCTGAAACTCCAGTACTTTGGCCACCTCATGCGAAGAGTTGACTCATTGGAAAAGACTGTGATGCTGGGAGGGATTGGGGGCAGGAGGAGAAGGGGATGACAGAGGATGAGATGGCTGGATGGCATCACTGACTCAATGGATGTGAATCTGAGTGACCTCCGGGAGTTGGTGATGGACAGGGAGGCCTGGCGTGCTGCCATTCATGGGGTGGCAAAGAGTCGGACACAACTGAGCGACTGAACTGAACTGAACTGTTCATTGGAAGGACTGATGTTGAAGCTGAAACTCCGATATTTTGGTCACCTGATGGGAAGAGCTGACTCATTTGAAAAGACCCTGATGTTGGGAAAGATTGAAGGCAGGAGAAGAAGGGGATGACAGAGGATGAGATAGATGGCATCACTGACTCAATGGACATGAGTTTGGGTAAACTCCGGGAGTTGGTGATGGACAGGGAGGCCTGGCATGCTGCAGTTCATGGGGTCGCAAACAGTCGGACACGACTGAGCGACTGCACTGAACTGAACTGAACTGCTCCTTGGAAGAAAAGCTATGACAAACCTAGACAGCATATTAAAACGCAGAGACAGTACTTTGCAACAAAGGTCTGTCTAGTCAAATCTATGATTTTTTCAGTAGTCGTGTATGAATGTGAGAGTTGGACTATAAAGAAGGTTGAGTGCCAGAGAACTAGTGCTTTTGAACTGCGGTGCTAGAGAAGACACTTGTGAGCCCCTTGGACTGCAAGAAGATCAAACCAGTCAGTCCTAAAGGAAATCAATCCTGAATATTCATTAGAAGGACTGATGCTGAAGCTCCAATACTTTGGCCACCTGTCAACTTTGGCGAAAAGCCGGCTCATCAGAAAAGACCCTGATGCTAGGGAAGATTGAAGGCAGGAGGAGAAGGGGATGACAAAGGAAAAGATGGTTGGATGGCATCACTGACTTGATGGACATGAGTTTGAGCAAGCTTCAGGAGATGGTGAAGGACAGGGAAGCTTGGCTTCCTGTCGTCCACAGGGTTGCAAACAGTCGGACGTGACTGAGCGACTGAACAACAACACACACAGGTACACGTGCAGGAAGACATGCACACACGTAAGTACATGTGCAGGTACACACACAGGTATACATACAGGAACACGTGCAGGTATGTGCACACACACAGTCAGGAGCAGCTCTTCCCTTGGGTAGAGACCCAATTCCTGGGATCCTGATGCCTCTGCAAGGGGTTTGTGCTTTCCCCCTCCTCCAGGTCCCCTGAAGCTCAGAGAGTGTAAGCACAGAAGGTCCCCGGCTGGGGAACCAGCCATGGGCTAGGTGTGCGGGACCCACGCCTGGGGATCTGATGTCGTGAAAACAGAGATACAAAAATGGAGCAGTGAGGAGTTTGGAAGTGCTTCATGCTGAGGTTTGATGGAGATGACGAAGGCCAGTGGTCCCAGCTGCAACACACTGATCACCCAGACAGCCCACCCGAGACCCCGCAAGGCCAGGGCTCTGCCTGAGCTCCGACTCTGCCACCTCTGCAGGACCCACGTGGCACTGGATGACCAGCCTGCCCCAAGTCTGTAGCTGACCCCTTGAGGTCTCTCAGTGGGGAACACCCATGTGACCTTGGGTCCAGCCCCACACCTCATCTACGTCCCCTTCTACAAGTCCCCGTGCCCCGTCTAAGCCCAGCTGCAGCGGTGCGACCCCCATGTTCCACCCGCTCCACTCCCTTGAGGCCAGGCTGGTTTGTGCCCTCTTTGGCTTCCTGTGGGCTCTGGACTCGCCATCCACTCACTCACAGTGGGCCAGCCTGGGGACACCTCTTGTTGGGATCTGGCCTCAGGCCCCTGCTGGTGCCACGGGTTTTGGCAGACCCTCCTGGTGGGCTGGGTGGAGGTGGTGAGTGGTGTGTGTGGGGCCGGGGGCAGACACTACTGAGGGTGCAGAAGCCTGAGTCCCTTGACTTTTCTCTCGCTCCTCAGCTTGGCTCCTGGCCATGCACAAGCCATCGGGGAAACAAAGGATGAGCACTGGCGTCTGTGGGAGTGGCTGGGCTCAGGGAGGCCACGGTAAGGAGCCCATGTTTCAGTTTCGGTTGTGGGGTGGGGAAACCGAGGCCCAGGAAGGTGAAGGGTTACGGAGAAAGCAGATGGCCAACTCTTGAGGGCCACGGGCCATAGCGTCCAGTGGTTCACCTCATGAATCCCATGAAGGAAGGGTGGGTCCCATTTTAGAGCCAAGACAATAGGCTCAGTGGGGTTGCGTGGTCACCAGACAGGCCCAGGTGGATCCCCGTGTCCAGTGTCCCATGCCCTGGCTTCCCTGGCGCACCTGAGACATGTGGGAACAGGGCTGTGCGTTCACATTCCCCGCATATCAGCCGGGAGACGTGAGCCCAGAGCAGATACGTGGGGCTGGAACCAACGACCAGAATCTCTCCAGCCCAGGTGCCCTCCACGCGGGACCCTCAGCCTTGACTCATCTCCAGCCCTCTCCTGGCAGCACCCCCTCATCTCCGCAGCCCATCGATCCGGAAATATTAGAACTGAGAGGCCCCTTTGAAGCTGACAGGGATGGTTTTGGGACATAGAAAAGGAAGCACTGTTTACTTGACTGCCAGAAGGCTTGGGAACCTGGTCTCCTTGGGAGGCCGTTTAGGCTGAAAATAGAAATTAAATTCGAGGAGGGTTCAGATAAATTTGCCCACGATAGTAACAGCTGCTGTTTCATTTGTGTCGGCAAGCCAGGCCCGGTGCAAAGCCCTTTCACAGACACCCTCTTAATCCTCAGAACATCGCTCTCCAGGAGGCCTCATTTGCCTGACTTGACGAGGGAAGCCAAGGTGTTGACGGCTTATGTGGCTTGCCTGAGGTTACATGGCTGGTGAGTGGGCAAAACGGACTTGATCCTGATTTCATCTTGTTCCAGACATGGGCTCGTGGGTGACCTCTGTGCAGACCGCCAGCGCCCCCGTCTGTGTTCATACCAGCCTCACCACTGCATACCCTGTATCCTGAGCTCAGGGACCTAAAAGCTGCAGGAGGCTGCTCCTCGCTTCTCCCTGCTCTCCAGGGAGAGCTGTGGCCATAAGTCCGGCCCAGAGTAACAGGTTTCCACCCTCCCCTCCCAAAGGGCTGACTTTCTTCTCGTGGGGTTGAGGGTGGAGGCATCACAGGGAGCTGTCTTGGCTTTTGATTTATTCATTCAATCCATTCATTTAACAACTGAATCCACTCGTATTTACTGAGTGCCCACCATGAGCTGGGCGCTGTTCTGAAAGTGCTCAGAAGGAAGGAAAGAATGAGGGTCAGAGCAGACATGAAGGAATACAGACTAGAAAGACAACAAAAAGACCCATACAACTAGAGATGGCTTTTTGAAGAGGTGAACAAAATTGACAAGCCTTTAACTGGACTGAGAAAAAAGGAGAAGACACAAATAACTAAAATCAGAAATGAAAGAGGAGACGTTGCAACGGATACCACAGAAACACAAAGGCTCTTAAGAGACCACTATGAATAATCACACACTGACAAATTGGCTAACGTAGAAGAGCCAGATAAATTCGTAGAAACAGACAAACTACCAAGGCTGAATCACGAAGAAAGAAAATCTGAACAGCCAATAACGAGCAAGGAGGTAAAAGAGTAATCGGAAACCTCCCAACACAGGCAAACCAGATGGCTTCACCAGTGAACTCTACCAAACATTTAAAGAAGAATTTAACACCGGTTATTCCCAACTCATCCAAAACACTAAAGAGGAGAGAACATGTCCATATTAATTTTACAAGGCCAGCATCACCCTCTTACCAAAGCCAGACAAGGATACAAGAAGAGAAAACTACAGACCAATATCTCTGATGAACACAGATGCAAGATTCTCAGCCAAACACAGCTGACTTTTGAACAGCAGGGGCTTTGGACTGTGTGAAGCTGCTTGTATGTGCAGCTTTCAGCAAATAAACAGGTGGCTCTCTGTGTTCGTGGGTTTTGCATCCTTGAATTCCACCAACTGCAGATCAAAATTTCCATCTTTGGTTAGTTGAATCCACTAATGCAAAATCCATGTATATGAAGAGCCATCTGTACTAGCAAACTACATTCAATAGCACGTTAAAACGATTATGCACCATGCTCAAGTGGAACTCAATCCTGGGATGCAAGGATGGTTCAATACACCCAAATAAATAAATGCAATATACCACATTCACAGAATGAAGGATAAAAATCATATGATTGGGCTTCCCTGGTGGCTCAGTGGTAAAGAATTTGCCTAAAAAATTTGTTCATCAGAGATATTGGTCTGTAGTTTTCTCTTCTTGTATCCTTGTCTGGCTTTGGTAAGAGGGTGATGCTGGCCTTGTAAAATTAATATGGACATGTTCTCTCCTCTTTAGTGTTTTGGATGAGTTGGGAATAACCGGTGTTAAATTCTTCTTTAAATGCAGAAGACACAGGTGCAGTCCCTGGTCTGGGAAGATCCCACGTGCCTGTGGAGCAATTAAGCCCAGGTGCCACAATTACTGAGCCTGTGCTCCAGAGCCTGGGAGCCACAACTACTGAGCCCACGTGTCACGACCGCTGAAACCCGCACGCCCTAGAGCCTGTGCTCTGCAGCAACAGAAGCCACTGCTGTAAGAAACCTGTGGGCTGCAAGTAGAGAGTAGCCCCCGCGCATCACGGCCAGAGAACAGCCCACACCGCAATGAAAACCCACAGTCAATAAACAGATAAGTAAAAGTATCAAGAATCATACGATCATCTCAGCGAGTGCAGAAAAAGCACTTGACAAAATCCAATACCCTTTCATGATAAAAATACTCAACTAGGTATAGAAGGATTGTGCCTCTATATAATAAAGCCCATGTATGATAAGCCCGTGTCTGGCAGGCTACAGTCCATGGGGACGCAAAGAGTTGGACATGACTGAGCACTGAGCACATCATAAAAGGGACATGATAAGCCCTCAGCTAAAATCACACTCAATGATGAAAAGTTGAAAGCTTTCTCTCCAACATCAAGAACAAGACAAGGGTGTCCATTCTTACCACTTCTATTCAACACCGCATTGGAAGCCTTAGAATAATTCAGAAAGAAAAAGAGATAAAAATCACTAAAAATTGGAAAAAACTTGTCTCTTTATACATATGAAATGATCTTACATATAGAAAATCCTAAAGACTCAAACAAAACACGGTTGGATGAATGACGAATTCTGTAAAGTTGCAGGATACAAAGTCAACATACAAATATAAGTTGTATATCTATACACTAATAGCAAACTATCTGAAAAAGAAGTTATGAAAGCTATCTCATTTACAATAGCATCAAAAAAGAATGGGATGACTAAGAATAAATTAAACCATGGCTGTGAAAGTTCTTGAAAAAGCAAGAGAGTTCCAGAAAAACATCTATTTCTGCTTTATTGACTATGCCAAAGCCTTTGACTGTGTGGATCACAATAAACTGTGGAAAATTCTGAAAGAGATAGGAATACCAGACCACCTGACCTGCCTCTTGAGAAATCTGTATGCAGGTCAAGAAGCAACAGTTAGAACTAGACATGGAACAACAGACTGGTTCTAAATAGGAAAAGGAGTACGTCAAGGCTGCATATTGCCACCCTGCTTATTTAACTTCTATGTAGAGTACATCATGAGAAAAGCTGGGCTGGAAGAAGCACAAGCTGGAATCAAGATTGCCAGGAGAAATCTCAATAACCTCAGATATGCAGATGACATCACCCTTATGGCAGAAAGTGAAGAGGAACTAAAAAGCCTCTTGATGAAAGTGAAAGAGGAGAGTAAAAAAGTTGGCTTAAAGCTCAGCACTCAGGAAACGAAGATCATGGCATCTGGTCCCATCAGTTCAGTTCAGTTCAGTCGCTCAGTCATGTCCGACTCTTTGCAACCCCATGAATCGCAGCACGCCAGGCCCCCCTCTCCATCACCAACTCCTGGAGGTCACTCAGACTCATGTCCATCGAGTCAGTGATGCCATCCAGCCATCTCATCCTCTGTCGTCCCCTTCTCCTCCTGCCCCCAATCCCTCCCAGCATCACAGTCCTTTCCAATGAGTCAACTCTTCACATGAGGTGGCCAAAGTACTGGAGTTTCAGCTTTAGCATCATTCCTTCCAAAGAAATCCCAGGGCTGATCTCCTTCAGAATGGACTGGTTGGATCTCCTTGCAGTCCAAGGGACTCTCAAGAGTCTTCTCCAACACCATAGTTCAAAAGCATCAATTCTTCGGTGCTCAGCTTTCTTTACAGTCCAACTCTCACATCCATATATGACCATTGGAAAAACCATAGCCTTGACTAGACAGACCTTAGTTGGCAAAGTAATGTCTCTGCTTTTGAATATGCTATCTAGGTTGGTCATAACTTTTCTTCCAAGGAGAAAGCGTCGTTTAATTTCATGGCTGCAGTCACCATCTGCAGTGATTTTGGAGCCCAAAAAAATAAAGTCTGACACTGTTTCCACTGTTTCCCCATCTATTTCCCATGAAGTGATGGGACCGGATGCCATGATCTTCGTTTCCTGAGTGTTGAGCTTTAAGCCAACTTTTTACTCTCCTCTTTCACTTTCATCAAGAGGCTTTTTAGTTCCTCTTCACTTTCTGCCATAAGGGTGGTGTCATCTGCATATCTGAGGTCATTGAGATTTCTCCTGGCAATCTTGATTCCTGCTTGTGTTTCTTCCAGTCCAGCGTTTCTCATGATGTACTCTGCATAGAAGTTAAATAAGCAGGGTGACAATATACAGCCTTGACGTACTCCTTTTCCTATTTGGAACCAGTCTGTTGTTCCATGTCCAGTTCTAACTGTTGCTTCCTGACCTGCATACAGATTTCTCAAGAGGCAGGTCAGGTGGTCTGGTATTCCCATCTCTGGTCCCATTACTTCATGGGAAATAGATGGGGAAACAGTGGAAACAGTGTCAGACTTTATTTTTTTGGGCTCCAAAATCACTGCAGATGGTGATGGCAGCCATGAAATTAAAAGACACTTACTCCTTGGAAGGAAAGTTATGACCAACCTAGAGAGCATATTCAAAAGCAGAGACATTACTTTGCCAACAAAGGTCCGTTTAGTCAAGGCTATGGTTTTTCCAGTGGTCATGTATGAATGTGAGAGTTGGACTGTAAAGAAGGCAGAGTGCTGAAAAATTGATGCTTTTGAACTGTGGTGTTGGAGAAGACTCTTGAGAGTCCCTTGGACTGCAAGGAGATCCAACCAGTCCATTCTGAAGGAGATCAGTCCTGGGTGTTCGTTGGAAGGACTAATGCTAAAGCTGAAACTCCAACACTTTGACCACCTCATGCAAAGAGTTGACTCATTGGAAAAGACCCTGATGCTGGGAGGGATTGGGGGCAGGAGGAGAAGGGGACGACAGAGGATGAGATTGCTGGATGGCATCACTGACTCGATGCACATGAGTTTGGGTGAACTCCGGGAGTTGGTGATGGACAGGGAGGCCTGGCGTGCTGCAATTCATGGGGTCACAAAGATCAGACACGACTGAGCAACTGAACCGAACTGAACTGATGAAAGGTCTATACCCTGAAAACTCTAAACCACTGATGAAAGAAATGGAAGACATCACAATTAATTGGAAAGATATCCTGTGTACAAGGATTGGAAGAATCAATATGGTTCAAATGTCTATACTACCCAAAGCAACCTATGGATTCAGTGTAATCCCTAAAAAAATTCCCATGGCACAGTTTACAGAGGTAGAAAAACAACCCTAAAATTCCTATGTGAGCATAGAGGAACCAAAATCCAAAGAGGCCTTGAGAAAGGAGAACAAATTTGGAGGTATACACTTCCTGATTCAAACGAGATAACAAAGCTTTAGTAATCAAACAGTATAGTGCTGGCAAACAGACACATATATCTGTTTAGAACAAAATAGAAAGCCCAGAAACAAACCCAGGCATATATAGTCAACCAGCCTGGTCCAGGAAGATCCCCTGGAGAAGGGAATGGCAACCGACTCCAGTATTCTTGCCTGGAGAATTCCATGGACAGTGGAGCCTGGCGGGCCTACAGTCCATGGGGTTGCAGAGAGTCGGACATGACTTAGTGACTGAACAAAAAAAAAACAAACCACCGAACAACAATCTTCAACAAAGTTGCCAAGAATGCACAGTGAAGAAAGGACAGCTTCTTTGATAAAAGGTGCTGGGAAAACTGGACAGCCACATGCAGAAGAATGAAATTGGATCCTTATCTCACTAAAATCAGCTCAAAATGGATGAAAGACTTGGATGTAAGACATGACACCATAAAAGTCCTAGAAGAAAACACGGAGGAAAAGCTCCTTGCTATTGGTCTTGGCAGTGACTTTTTGGATGTGACATCAAAAGCACAGGCAACAAAAGGAAAAATAAACAAGCAGAGCTGCATCTGACGAGAAAGCGTATGCACAGCAAAGGAAACGATGAACGAAGTGAAGAGACAGCCACAGAAGGGGGGAAAGTATTTACAAACCCCTCATCTGATAAGGGGTCAATATCCAAACTATAAAAGAACTTACATAACTCAATAGCAAAAACACAAACAGCCTGATTTTAAAATGGGCTTAGGACCCGAAAAAAACATTTTACAAAGCTGTACAGATGGCCAACAGGCACGTGAAAAGAAAATGCTCACTAATCGTCAGGAAAGTACACAGCAGAACCGCGGTGAGATGTCACCTCATACCTGTTAGGACGGCTATCATCCAGAATACAAGAAGGAAGTGTTGGTGAGGGCGGAGGGAAAAGAGAACCCTTGTGCACTGTTGGTGGGAATGTGAATCGGTGCAAGAGGAAACAGTATGGAAAATGGTATGGCTCAAAAAATTAAAAGTAGAACCACCGTATGAACCAGTAATTCCACCTCTACATTTATGTTCAATGGAAATGAAAGCAGGATTTTGAAGAAATATCCTCACCTCTCGCCCAAGTTCATTGCAGTACTACTCACAAGAGGCAAGACATGGAGAACACCTAAGTGTGCATCGATGGACAAACAGATCTTCTTTATCCATTTTATATATGTGTGTTATGTATCATCTTATATATATGTATTTATATATAAAATATATACATATACGAATGGAAAATTACTCAGCCATAAAAAAGGACATTTTGCCATTTGCTGTCATCATACCTGGATGAACCCAGAGGACACGATGCTAAGTGAAATGAACCAGACACTAAAGGACGATTACCGTACAGTCTCACTTAAATGTGGAATCTAAAATGTCAAATTCACAGAAACAGTAGATAGGGGTTTCCAGGGGCTGGTCAAAGGGTACAAACTTTCCAGCTACGAGGTATGTTCTGGTCTAAGGCACAGCATGTGGTCACAGTTATCAACTCTGTACTCTGCACTTGAAAGTTGCTGGGAGAGCAGATCTGAAATGCTCTCACTGCACAAGCAAGGCAAGTATGTGAGATGACAGACATTAATTGGCTTGATCGGGGCATCATTGCACAACACATATGTATATCAAAACACCACTATATGCCTTAACTATAATATATATATATGGTGATTATTCATCAGTCAAACCCTAATTAAGATGAAAAACACACTGAGAAATACAGCCACAGCCCAATGGACACTGTCCCTGATCTTGCATCCTTATATTCTGGGGGTGGTGGGAGTGGGTCATGAATAAGCAGACACCACACAGCTTGGGGTGCATCATCAAAGGGATGACCAGAACAAGTTACCACAAACTACACTGCTTGCAGCAGAGAGATGGGTTTTCTTATAACTCCCAAAGTCCAGAGTCCGGGTGTGGGTGGGGCCCTGGGCCCCTCCATCTGGAGGCTCTAGGAAAGGGTCCCTCCTGCCTCCTCCTGGGCTTGCAGCTGCCTCCCTCCACACCATCTCCTCTGGGTGTTCCTCTGTCTCCTCTTCTTGTGAGGTCATTGGATTAGGGATGTCTGATCAGCAGAGAACTTGGACGATGGCTGTCAGAGAAGCTCCTGGGCGTATGTGAACTTGGGGAGCAGGGACCATGGAAAGCTCGCCCTGCTGTGAGAACGGGGCTCCAGTGGTCACTGTCTGCCTGACTGTTAGGGGACCTGGCATTTCCTGCCCTTCCCAAGCTCCTGGACTCCCAACCCACCCAGAGACTCAGCCCTGCTCTGCCCAAGGTTGCCAGGTCCGAAGCCTGGTTTCTCCCTCAGTAGCCCCGAAGAATGAGTGTCCGGACCGGGCCTGCACTCACCGCCAGGTGCCTGGGCCTTCCTGGATCATGTTTCATTTATCCCTTATCACTCGGGTGACCCTGGTCTGAAACCCACTTGTGGATGTCAAAATAGTAAATAGCACTTTAGAGTGAGAATCACTTCACCCACACACAGTAAGAGAATGATCTGGACCCAAGTCCCTGGGTGCTGGGCTGGAACCCCTGGACTGGGCAGCTCCCCAGGGCTGTCTCCAGCACAAAAAGTGCCTGCTGGGCCCTGTGAACCGTGAGCCCGGGACCTTTCTGGGGGCGGAGGGGCGGGGAAGACAGGACACCACAGTCACCATCTGCTTTGGGCCGTCCTGACGCCTTGTCCTCTGAATTCTCCTGACAACAAACCCAAAGCCTCAGGAGGAAGCCAGGTGAGCTGAGGGCAGGAGAGAGGTCTGGCAGAACCACTGCCTCTGCCCCCATTTTATGGATGGAATGACTGAGGCCCAGGTGGCAAGTGATGAGCTAATGGGTGTCCGGGGCCAGCAGCAGGTGGGGCGGTGGTTGTGTCGTGCTCCCATTTTCTCTGTGCCGTGTCGTTGGGGGCCCCTCAGGACGGCCAGTGCGTGGGGTCTGGGAGGGGCACAGACCGCTGCCCCCCGACTGATGACAAGGAAACCAGGCCCAGCAAGGTCCCACCCCATGTCTGAGGTCACACAGCCATGTGAAGGGCGGGGTGTGTGAGGGTCCCAGGAGCTGTGACAAATCGCGTCTGTGGTTAAAACAGCATGTGCTTATTCTCTGATGGTCCTGGAGTCAGAGCCCAAATCAGGGTCACTGTTGGACTACTGCTGGTCAGGCCGGCTCGGGCTGGTTCCACCTGGAGGCGCGTGGAGCACGGGGGGTCGGCTCCTTGGCCTTCTCCAGGGTCTGGAGGAGCCACGGTCCTCAGCTGGGGGCCTCACCCCAGCCCGACCTCTGCTCCCATCGTCAGCTCTCCGCCCAGACCTCCCCCTCCACAGGACCTTGCAATGACACCAGGGCCCCGGGTCCCCATCTTCCCAGGTCCCTGGCCGTGTGGTCACGCTCCAGCGCTAGGGCCTGGATGTCCTTGGGGCGGTCATTCCACTGACTGGGGTGCCTGGGTTTGGACCTGGCTGTCTGCCTCCCAGGTGACTGTCTCATGGGGGAAACTGAGGCTCCGGGAGGCCAGGCCAGCTGTCTAGTCGCAACTGGAGCGGAAGTGGGCTGCCCTGCTTCCCCGGAGTGCTCTTGGCCGAGGTGGGGTACGGGACTGGGGGCTGAGCAAGGCCGCCTGGTCCTTCCAGAGGCTCACGTGCCAAGGAAAGGGGAGGGGTGCGGTGGGGAGAAGGAAGCTGGCGGCCTCAGCATCGCGGGATTAGGTTTAGAGGGGCCGCTGCTGGCCGTCTCCTCTGAAATGTGGAAAGTGTTTTCCCTCCAGTAACTGAAAGCAGCTCTGTGTTTACACCATCGGCCCTGGGGGGGCGGGGTGGGCAGCGGGAGGACAGTCTGAACTTGGGGTTGCCATAGAGAGGCTGGCTGCTTGTTTCCGTGTGGGGTCCCCTAGAGCGTGGGGTGGAGTGCGTGTGCGTAGCGTGTGTGTGTGTGTGTGTGCGTAGCGTGTGTGTGTGTGTGTAGCATGTGCATGTGTGTAGCATGTGCATGCCCCGCTGTGTTGCACAGCACCCGTGCAGCTCTTTTGCGGTGAACCCGGTCCTGTCTCTGGCCTCAGTTTCTTTATCTGTCCAATGGGGATGTGGCCTCTGCCAGCTGTCTGTCTGCCATCAGCCTGCTGGCACAAATGAGGAGAGGGGTTGCCAGCTTTTTTCCAGCTTGCAAGGCACTCGCTCTGCCTCTGGCTGGAGCCTGGCTGGCCCGCACCACCACAGCCCCTGCAGATCTTTCCGAGTGAAGGGATGGAAACTAGGGTCAGAGAGGCCCACGGCCGGAGGCGGGGATGGCCATGCATATGCTAGGCACGCGCACCGCGGCCTGCGAGGGATGACCAGAGGCCCGTGCTGCCCCCAGGGACCACGCACCCCCACAGCCCCTGGGGAACGCTGAGGTGGAGCAGAGCTTCTGGGTGAGCTGGGGTCCCAGGGCAGGTAGGGTGGCTTACACAGGCTGCCCCACGTCCACCCAGATCCTGGACCCCAGAGGGCACCATCAGGAGGCCCCCTGGGTCCTGTCCATCTGGGGCCTCAGGTGCTGAGGGGCAGGAAGACCCTTCCTGCAGAACCTCCAGAGGGAGGGCAGCCCTGAGACCCGTGGTTTCAAACTCTGGCCTCCAGACTGGGCAGAAGAGAGTCTTGTTGCTGTTAGCGCCCTGCCCCACCACCAGGTCCAGGACTTGTTCAGTGGTTGGGGGGGACCCAAGGGCAGCCAGGTAAACACCGCTCAGCCCTGCTGGGGGAGCAGAAGTGGGCAGCAGACCACCCAAGTTCCTTTAGGCCAGGATGCTGCAGGCTGCCCCAGGGCAGGTCCCTTGGGGTCCCCAGGGTCAGGGTCTCACGAGGACGCACACGGGGGGTCAGAGGGGCTCCACCTGCTTCCCCTTCACTCCCTTCTTCCCTGCAGGGCTCCCTTTCTCCTGCCTCCCTATCCGCCCCCTCACCCACTCCTGGCAGGACTAGTCCTGTCTCTGCTGGGGACCTGAACGGATCCTCTGGTCCTGGGAGGCCCCGGGGTGGTAGGGGAAGTTGGAGAGGGCCCCGGTGGTGGCAGGGAGGGACCTGAGAAGAACAGGAGGGGATGGAGCAGCCTGAGTGGAGCCCCGGAGGTGAGAGTCAGGTGGGGCGAGATGGCCATTATCTCTTCCTAAAGGTAAGGACTCTGGCAGCCTGGAGGGCTTGTCCTATGACTTTGAGGTGATCCTGTGAGGGGCCCTGGTCAGGGTCAGGCTGATGAGAGTTTCCCAGAGGGCCCTGCCAGGGCCAAAAGCCAACCCCCTTCCCACCTCCCACCCCACATAGCTCCCGCCCCACCGGAGGCCAGCTCCTCCTGTCTGTGTCCAGAAGTGGCTGGACCAGGGTGGAGAGAGGCATCTGGAAAAATACACCTGGGACAAAGCCAAGAATTCCCATCTCTGGAGATATCAGCCGGCACCAACGAAGAGGGTAGAAACGGAATACAAATTCTCTCTCAATGCTCTCGGCTGCTAAGTTCAGCCCTTTAGCCAGAAGTTCAAGCAGAGCGCTCACACTGCAGCCCACTCCAGAGCTCGGCCGCACCCAAGAATCGCGGGAAGAGGGGCGTCTGTGCCTCGTCCCTCCAGGGGCCTGTGCTGCCAGGTCGACACCGCGATGCCAGATTGGGGAGCAGAGCACGACCATCTGCGACGAAGAAGGAACAGGCCGGGCACACAAAGGCACAGTCAGGACCAGCCCCCAGGCTGCCCCCGGGCTGGCAGGGGCCGCCGTGTGTGAAATTGACACCAGCCCGGGTGGGCGTGCTGGCCCAGCACCCCTGCGAGAAAGCTCTCTCACAGAATCTGCCTTCTTTCCAGGCCTCAGGGCTTCACCAGTGATCAGAGAGCCCACGCCAATGTTCCAGTGCAGCCTCTCAGACAAGCACTGTCAGCTTCACCACAGCCCAGAGGTCCCTGCGAAGGTGGAGAAGGCTCTGCGGGATCCCCACGTGGTTGGCGGAGGGCGGCTCCAGCCTGCTCAGGACCAATCCTGAATTCTGAAACGCTGGCCTGGAGGGGTCCTGGGGGCTCTGTCCCAAGTGACCCCTTTACTTTACAAGGGGGAGCCTGAGGCTGGGCAGGGGGTTTGGGTGCCCAGGTCGTGTGCTGAGTGACCACTGAGGGGCCTCACCCAGCTCTGTGCATGCCTGCTCACCCTGAGGAAACGGCAGCCATGACATTTAGCCATAGGAGCCAGGCCAGGAGATGAGCTTTTTCAGGAAAGATTCACTCTTTCCTCCCCAGGTTCGTAGTACCGTTAGAGTTCTCTGTCCTGTGACTGCTGGCCTTGCCCAGTAAATGTGGGTGGAAAAAATGATGCCTGAGTTCTGAGCTCAGGACTCACCCTCAGGAGCTGCTGACCTCAGGCCAAGAGGAGAAAGCCCTGGGTGTCCCGCTGGACCCAGGAGGACGTGGGACAGACCTCAGCGATCCTACGGCCTGGAGCAGGGGCAGCGGAGCTCAGATCAGATCACGCACGTCCAGTCGCGCTCCCTGCTCCGGGTGGCTGTGGTGATTGTTACAGCTGCAACTGACAGATGCATCCTTAAATCTGGTGAACGCTGAGGGACGACAGGAGAGGGTGGAGAATACCTGCAGGGTGCTGTCTGGGTACCAGGCTCTTACAAGGATGACCTTGTTTCAGCTTCTTCATAATGCTACAGCTGGGACAGCGATTCGTCCCATTTTGAGACAGGCTCAGATTGGTAGGGTGGCCAGCTGGAGGCCACATTGCTGAAAGTGGTGGCACTGGTCTGAACTCACGCCTGTGTCTCCAAAACGCAGGTGTTCCGCCTTTACAACTGCACTGTCCGACACAGTAACCACCAGCTGCCTGTGCGGACTGAAACTTAATGACTTCAGTTAGATAAGGACAAATTCAGGTCTCACTCACACTTGCCACCTTCCAGGTGCTCCAAGGCCATGTGCAGCTGGTGGCTGTCATCGGGGACAGTCCGGACACAGCACGTCCACAGCGTCCAGGGGTCTCTGCTGGGCAGGGCCCCGGAGACAGACTCAGGCCTGGGAGACGGCTCGCCGCCACCTCTGCCTCCGTCACCAGTTTGCTCTGTGAGTGGACCAGGGGCCTCCGATGGCTGCTGGGCGGACGGCGCATCCACACCGCCCACGGAGCAGGGCTGACTGCGCACGGATGAGACCTCAGGGGTGCTCTCCCTCAGCTGAGGAAACTGCACGGGGCTGGGGGCAGCCACCCCAGACTGTCTGATCATCTCAGGTCCTTTGTCACCAGGGGGTGGGCAGCTCAGCTTATGCACTGGTGATTGAGCCTCTTGCCACCAGGCCCTGGGTCAGTGGCGCCCAGGTAGTCTCCTTGCTGGGGGCTGGGAGCGAGGGTGGGGGTCGTGCTGCCAGGGGGTTAGACCCAGCCCAAGGCGATGCGGCCCCAGGCGGGGAGGCCGAAGCTCTGCAGGCTACTCAGCATGGAGCAAAGATGGGGTCCCCAGCTGCCGCCAGCATGGCGCTGCCCCAGACGGGGACAGCTGCCAGTGTTGGCAGGGTTCACTGCTCCCGACAGAGGCCGGCAGGGCGGGCCTGCCCGTGGGCATGCTGACCCTGGGAGGAGGGAGGGAGGTGAGGTGAGGGGTGTGCCCTGCAAAGGCACCAGCAGGCAGTAAGCACCCCATAAATAGGGGTGAAGACAGCAACAGAAAATAGCCCCCAGCCTGCTGCGTACAGCCCGTGAGTGAGGAGCAGTTTTATACTTCTGAAGGTTCATAAAATAGAAGTGACAGAGGCCATATGTGGCCTGCTGAGCCTGAGAGACTTACTGTCAGCCCTTCCCAGGGAGTCTGAGGCCTTGGGCTGGAGGGTGGCACTGGGCTCCAGCCCCATGGGAGGGGCTCTGGGTGGTCAGGGGCCTGCACAGGTGCTCCCTGACTGGACAGCAGTCCCCATCTGCCCAGGCCCCTGGTCTCCCTGAGGGCCCACCTCCCCCATCCAGACCCCTGGCCTCCCTGGAAGGTCCACCCTCCCCCTAATCCAGCCCCTGGTCTCCCTGAGGGCCCACCTCCCCCACCCAGGCCCCTGGCCTCCCTGGTAGGTCCACCCTCCCCCTAATCCAGCCCCTGGCCTCCCTGGAGGGCCCACCTCCCCCACCCAGGCCCCTGGCCTCCCTGAGGGCCCACCTCCCCCAGCCCAGATCCCTGGTCTCCCTGAGGGCCCACCTCCCTGACCCAGGCCCCTGGTCTCCCTGAGGGCCCACCTCCCCCACCCAGGCCCCTGGCCTCCCTGGTAGGTCCACCCTCCCCCTAATCCAGCCCCTGGTCTCCCTGAGGGCCCACCTCCCCCACCCAGGCCCCTGGCCTCCCTGGAAGGTCCACCCTCCCCCCTATCCAGCCCCTGGCCTCCCTGGAGGGCCCACCTACACCAGCACAGAGGCCATGCCTATTTCAGTTCTGACTTGCCTCCTCTTCTGGCCCTGTGGGTCTCACATGGTCATAGCTGTAGGACAGATGATGGCCAGCACCTCTGAAGGGGAGAAAATTGTCCTGGGACATGAGACCCCAGTGTACCCTGAGATAGCCTTTCTCTACCAAGTGGCTGCCTTGTCACCAGAGACACCAGCATCATTGGCACCAGCTCTGCCAGGCCTCACTTCCTGCCAGGACAGACGTTGCCAGTAAATCACAGAGCACTTTCCCCATAGCAGCAGCCACACCACCCGGGAGGCCTCCTTCCTGGAGCTGGGGGTGCCCCAGGTGGTCACAGGGACTGCAAGGGCTACCCAGAGCTGGGGATGGCAGCCAGGCCTTTGCCCTCGGGGGTGGGGCGTCTTGGCGCACATGCAGAGCTCACAGCCGCAAGCACTGGTTGCATCATTTTTCTGAGATGTGTCACCCAAAATGCAGGCGACCAAAGGAAAGCTGATAAGTCGGATCCACCAGAGTCGTGAACACTTGTGCTTCAAAAGGCGCCATCAACAAAGTGAAAAGACCACCCACAGAATGGGAGAAAACATTTACGAGCTGTATACCTGATAAGGGTCGAGTATTTACAGAAAATCCACAGAACTCTTAAAGCCCAACAGCAAAAGGGCCCGATCTGAACAGACGTTTCTCCAGAGAAGATGCCTGAATGGCCAAGAAGCACAGGGGAAACTGCTCGCTCAGCTGGGCAGAACCACACAGAGAGGCCACCTCATGCCCACGGGGTGGCTGGGTCAGAAGCGTGGACGATGACAAATACTGGGGAGAACACGGAGGAATCGGAGCTTCCCCCTAGGCTGATGGGAATGCAAAGTGGTGCATTTCCGCCTGTGAAAACAGCTGGGCAGATCCTTGAAATGGTAAATGAATAGAGTGATCCCAGGACTTGGCAATTCTAAGTCTAGGGATACACCCGAGAGAAATGAGTCAAGTCCACACAGAAACTCATGCCTGAATGTTTGTAGCAACCCAAATGCTCATAAGGGCTCAATAGGTAGATAAAATATGCTCTGTCCACACAATGGGATGTTACTCAGCAATAAAAAGGGATGAAGGACCGACACTGGCTGCACCGTGTACAAACCTTGGCAAAGCTATGCTAAGTGAAAGAAGCCAGATACAAAGGGACAACGGTGTAGGACTCCACCGACGGCAAAAATCCAGAGAGGCAAGCCCACAGAGACAGAAAGCAGCCTTGGGATTCCCCTGGTGGTCCAGTGGCTAAGACTCCGCACTCCCAGGGCACAGGGCCTGGGTTCCATCCCTGGTCAGGGAACTAGGTCCCATGTGCTGCAACTGCGAGTTTGCATGTCACAACTAAAGATCCAATGAGCAGCAACTAAGATCTGGTGCGGCCAAATAAATACATATTAAAAAATAAAAAAGAAAGTAGCTTTGTTGCCAGGGGCTGGGGGCGGGGGGAGTGGAATGGGAGCAACTCTGGGTTCTGAGTTTGTTTGGGGATGATGACAATGTTGTGGAATTAGATGGTGGCAGTGGTTGCATAACTTCATGAATACATTAAAAGCCATGGGACTGTACACTTTAAAAGGAAGAATTTCATGGTGTGTGAATATATCTCAGCTCTACAGGTTCCATTCCTCCATCCATCCGTCCTCCCATTCTTCCATCTGTCTGCTGCTGCCTGCTCTGGGAAGCTGTCAGGTTGGTTCTGCATGAGGTGGAGAGGAATAGGTCGAATCTGACCCCCATGGCGCTTCTGGGGACTTAGGGTCGGGTTCCTAGTCACATTGCCCAGCAACCCATCGCTAACTCTGATGAACCGAGGAGTCCTGTCCGGTGAGCTGTCCTCTACCAGGTGAGAGCAGAAGCACTTGCTCCGGGCCCACTCGTGGGCGACTCAGACCCCCAGACGACTCAGACCCCCAGATGACTCACCCCTGGCCAGAGACAGACTCAGTCCTGCTCCTCCTCCTGCTCACCCCTCTCCTCTGTGTCCACACGCTTGCCCGATGGGATGTGGTGGAAGGGACGTGTGTGGAACGTGTGAGATACCCACTCCACAAGACAAAGAGAACCAGGGAAGGGCTGGGGGCTCCGCGACCCCCTGGAGGGAGCAGCAGGGTCGCCCCTTCTCCTTGAGGAGGGGGACACCACCCACTATCCACCTGGTGGAGGAACCTGGAGCTGGTTGAAATTGGGATCAGAGGCCATGCAGGTGGCACAGGAGAGAGCCAGGACCTGACCCCCTTCCCCAACTTGTGGCTGAAGCCCTTCACCACACTGCACCCTCCTGTGAAGGCTCTAGGTCTGACATCCACCAGCTATCGGCTGCCCAATCCTGGCTCCAAGACCCAGACTCCCCATCTCTGTGCTAGGAACAGACACCCGCCAGGTGGCAGAAGGAGATACACCACGCCTGAGCAAACAAGACCCGGAAACCCACTGTACCCTCCGGAGGGGCCTGCGGAGGGGCATCCTGACACGGGGGACAACAACAGGGCACAGAGGCCCTGATTAAAGGGAGAGAGGAAAAGTTTACATAGACAGAAAGGCAGAGGCTGCAGGCTTGGCAACGAGTCAGTCAGTGTTGGAGAAACAGCAGAAAGGACGCCGCTCCTGGAAACCCGGTGATGCGTCTCAGGTCGGAGACGTCGGGCTGCAATCGAGGGTTTTAAGAGGTTCGTCTCCACGTGCTATGGGCTCTGGGCTTGATGTCTCCCTGGTCCTGGGACTTATTTCAGGCAAGTGAACTGGGAGAATGAGAATCCTGGGAATGGGACCCGGCCATTTCCCCTGCTGAGTGCGCGGATGCTCCTGGGGGTGGCCTGAGGCAGCTGCAGGAAAGTAGCACAGACAGAGCAGCTTGAAACAGCAGCAATCTCTCCTCTCGTGGTTCTGGAGACAAGAGTCCCAAACCCAGGGGTCGCAGGGCCAGGTTCCCTCCGCAGGTTCTGGGGGAGGGTCCTTCTTGCCTCTTCCAGGCCTGAGGGCTCCAGGCATCCCTTGGCTTGTGGCCACGACCTTCCAAGCTCAGTCTCTGTCCTCAAGTGGCCTCTCCTCTGGGTCTGTGTCTTGGACCTTCTTGTACTTTTCTCCCTGCAGGGCCCTTGTTGGATTTGGGCTAGAATTCAGGACCATCCCATCTCATCTCCTTACCCTAATTACATCTGTGAAGACCCTTACTTCACATAAGGTCACAACCTGGGGTTCCAGGTGGACCACGGAGCAGGGGCCACACCTCAACCCACACTCCTCCCGGCTTCTTGAACCCTCGAGTCTCTGGGAGCCCTTGAGCACCCTAGATTCTTGAGCTGTGCTGCTGGTGGTTCCTGAGAAGGTGTCACTGCCTTTGGCTGTTTTATTTACCCTGATGTCCCTAGGGTGGCTGTTAAGACCTGGTACCGAGAGGTCTGAGGTGGGATGTGAAGAACTGAGCCATCTCTTCATCCCTTCTCCAGGGAATCGGCCTTTACATGAGTCATGCTGTCCAATCCACCCGCTCCATCTGGCTGTCCTCCTTACAGCCAGAGTCCTGCCTCCCCTGGGCTGTGAGGTTCTGGCCTTTGATCTTTCTTCCATGGCATCTCCAAAGATGCTGGCGGTGGTCCAGTGCGGGACTGAAGGCGCACCCGAGGCCAGCAGTATTCTCATTGGCAGAAAGGGGCAGGCTCTGTGTGTGCAGATCCACTCTGCAAATGGTGAAGTGACGGTTCTGGGTAGTGGGTACAGAGCGGCTCCCACCATCTTCCCCAGCATCTTTCCCTGACCGGCCCTTCTCAGCTCACACATTACAGGGTCAGCCTTGCTTCATTCACTCAAGCGGTGCCTTCCTGCTGCCCATGTGCTGCACAGAAAGGACTTCTTCTGCTAAATGGCCCTCAGTCCACTACTTGGATACAGGACCAGGTCAACACCAGCACTGCCAGGACCCCGGGCTCTGAGGTGGTGCCCCAGGGTGGAGGTGGAGGTGTTGACGCCACCGTAAGGGCTGGTGGAGCTAGGTGCAGGATGTGTTGACGCTGTGTCGAGGTTCTCACGGGTGTTTCCAGGCAGCGGGTGCTCCCGCCAGCTCCCCACACTGACAGCAGCATCCCCTGAGCAGGCCGCAGCATTCTTGGCCATAGCACTGAAACCTGACCCCCTTAATACCTAATGAGACAGTGCACTTAGCATGCGCTTCCTATGAGTCATTTTCCACCCTCCATCTGTCAAAAAACGCAAGTCTGTTTATTTCTGAGAGATGCTCTCAGTGGTTTTACTGACGACAGCTAAACACAAAGGAAGGGCAGCGAGAATCCCTGCCCCACTGCGCCTGTTCTCAATGCTGTGAGGAGAGCCGCCTGCTGAAGGAGACTCTGGAGATCCAAAGGCCCACTGGAGAGAGGGTCTGGGATGGAGGAGCCAGGGCCAGACCCAGCCTGCATCCTGAGGTTTCAGGACACAAGGGTGCATCCACAGAGAGGAATATGAGTGCTGCTGCTGATAATGGTGAAGATGGTGTTGATGGTGCTGATGGTGGTGACGGTAGTGATGAGGATGGTGGTGATGGTGAAGATGATGGTAATGATGATGGTGGTGATGGTGCTGATGGTGGTGATGATGGTGGTGATGGTGTTGATGGTGCTGATGGTGGTGATGGTAGTGATGATGGTGATGGTTATGGTAAGGATGGTGGTGATGGTGAGGATGGTGGTGATGGTGCTGATGGTGGTGATGATGATGGTGGTGATGGTGCTGATGGTGATGATGATGGTGATGGTGTTGATGGTGCTGATGGTGGTGATGGTGGTGATGGTGCTGATGATTGTGATGGTGGTGATGGTGAGGATGGTGGTGATGATGATGGTGATGGTGCTGATGGTGGTGATGATGATGGTGATGGTGTTGATGGTGCTGATGGTGGTGATGGTAGTGATGATGGTGATGGTTATGGTAAGGATGGTGGTGATGGTGAGGATGGTGGTTATGGTAAGGATGGTGGTGATGATGATGGTGATGGTGCTGATGGTGGTGATGATGATGGTGATGGTGTTGATGGTGCTGATGGTGGTGATGGTGGTGATGGTGCTGATGATTGTGATGGTGGTGATGGTGAGGATGGTGATGATGGTGATGGTGTTGATGATGGTAGTGGTGATGATGGTGCCAGGCCTTCTGGAAAGATGACCATGGAGGTTTTGGGGCTGATGGTGATAAGAGTGGTGATGATGCAGCTGCCCAGCGCTCTGTGAGCACCCATTGCATGCCGGGTGTTTTCTCACACATACTCTCTTGCTCAGTTTGTGTGCTCTCTTTTTGTGGATGAGGTTCAGATGAGTGAAAAGATGAGCCCGCGTTCACAGGGCAGCAAACAGGTGGTGTGAGGCTGTCTCTCAGCAGCAGCTTTTGTGCAGGCGGCTTCAGGAGTGGAGGTTGGAGAGGGCCAGAGGAGGAACTGGATCCTTTCCTGGGGGGACAGGTCTCACTTCCCCCACCTCTGCAGCCAGTGAACCAGTGCGGGGTCTTTCTCAGCCCTGTGCCCCACCAAATGGAGGCACAGGGGAACTGAAGAAAGGCACAGTGAAACTAGAGGATGTCACCTTGGTTTTTGACTCTTGCTCTGACATGGGATCGTGGGTAGCAAGAAGGGCTAACGCAGGGGTGGCGGAGCAGCCCTCTTGGCTCTGCCGTGGTCGGCAACTCAGCCCAGCTTTCCAGAAGGCTTGGCAGTAGGCTTGACTATCTAGGGGCTGATTCTACAGAAGCACTGGCAATAGCGTCCACACTTACAGGAACAGAAGATGCAGGCACTAGCAATAGCAAGAAGCGGCAACGACCTGAATGGCCATCAACAGGCTGGCCCAAAGCATCCTGCCCTGGAAAAGTGTCCTAGTGTCATAATCCAAGGACATGTTTCAGATCCTGTTAGTGACGACATTACATACCCATGAAGGTATGGCAAGTTCCAGCAGGTTATACATCTGTGTCAGCAGCACTTCTTGCAGAGGGCAGGAGCTGATCTTACCTGCACCTATGTGTCCCTGGCCCCTAGCATCATGTCGGGTGGGGCAGGTGAGTGAGGACTGTGGGGTGACTGGGTGCTGGGAGAAAGGAGCTGGGTTTAGCATGGCCTCGTGAACAGCTGGGCAGACACGAGCCAGCCCAGGACTTATGGCCTGAGGTCGTGGTCATACTGCTTGTCCCAGCCTCAGTTTACCTCTCTGAGAAACAGGGTGTGATGAGTGCCCTTTCCTAGGGGAGCTGTGAGGGCTGCCTGAGAGGGCATGAGAGGTGAGTACCAGGGCCTATAAATGGTACCCCCATTCCCTGGTTTCTCCCTGGCTTTACCAAGTCCTCTTGATTAGGGGTGAGGGGAGAAATTGTGGTCGAAAAGGATGAAGAATGGCCATGAATAAAGGTGGGCCTTGTCCTGCAGCCCTTCCCCAAAGCCCACGGTGGTATTCCTAAGCGGGAATACCAGTCCCTGCCCCCCGAGTCACTCAGCAGAGGGAGAGGGCTCAGGAAGGGGGTTAGGAAAGAACCAGAGGTAGGGCTGCCAGGAGGCTGGGGTTCCACACCCTGCACACAGGACCATGGGACGTTCACAACAGTCTTAAAGAACATGATGGGGGAGGCTGGCCTGGGCATGGTGGGGAGCGAGAGGTCTTGCTGGTGGGGCCAGCTTCGGGCAGTTTGTGCTAGTGACTGGAAATCACGGTGATCTGCTCCATGTGCCTGTGATGAGGGCATTTCTGGGAAGTGGGATTCTCAGTGTTTAATGCGGGGATGCTGGGCGCACTGGCTGTGGTCCAGGTTTGGTTACTTTGGGGCATCTCACCCCCATCACTTGCCCCCCAGGCTTTGTTGGCTGAAGGGATGGGATCAGAGCACGAGGGCTCATCCCAGCCTTGCAGTTGGTCTGGCCACCTAGGGTCCTGGGCAAGGAGGGCACTGGGGGTGGCGGAGCCCCTGGTCTGCCCTCCAGGAGGTGACTGTGGGGTCAGTTGCGGGGACAGGGTGGTAACCCTGATAGACCCTCTCTGGTCTCTGAGAGACAGACACAGAACCCCAAACCAGGCAGGTTAGTGTGAGCCAGGAACCGCTGGGCAGGTGTGCAAGAAGAAGGTGTCAATCCCAGGGTGGGGGCAGACCACCGCGGTGACTCTGAGCTACCGCCTGGCCCCACCCCCTTGCTCTGCCCTATGAAACCTCAGGGCGGACCTGTGGGCTGGGTCGTGGTAGTTTTGCTAGAGGCCCACAGAGACCTCACTGGACACCCTGTCGCCACCAGGGTCTCAGAAGGTCAGAGAGCTCTGCTCTCGAGTGCCCTCCTCTGTCTGCCAGCCTGGGATCAGGGCAACTGCCAGCACCCCTCCCAGGCCAGGCGCCCCCCACCCCCCTGCCCCCTGCAGCCGGGGGACATTCCAACCATCTCATCGGTACTGAGAGCCCCACCGACGCTTCAGGCCTGGCCTCACACTGGCCTTGCATGTGTGTTTCCAGGCCTGTCTCCTGGGTCATGGAATTTCCTTGTCAGTTTATAACTAAAGCATGGTCCCTTTAAAAAGAAAATGGCCCCCTTAATCCTCAATAAGCCCCTCCCGGGATGCGGTCATGAGCCAGGAGTCTTCTGTGCCTGGTCATCATTTTGTGGAGACGGATCTGGGTTTTCCTATGGCTCACGAGTACCCGGGGTCGGGGGAGGCTGTCCTGAGCTGCAGATGCAGCCTGTCCAGAGGGGTGGCACCCTTGCCGAGGCGAGGGCAGCCAGGTAGGTGCAGGAAGGTATGCCCGGCCCCACCTGGCCACCTGCTCTGGGTAAGCCCCTGCTGGGGTGGAGCGTGTAGTGGGAGAGGCCTGGGATCCAGCTGGGGCGTGGGCACAGCGCTGGGCCTGGCGCCATGGCCAAGCACTCACTGTTGGGAGGGGAGAGAGAACAGAGATGGGAAAACACAGAGCCCACGGGCAGCCCACGAGGAACGTGGCAAACTGCTCATAGTCTCCAGGCCAGTGTCCTTCGCAGCCTTGGGGAACCTTCCTGGAAGTGCTCAGGGTGGGTCTTGTTTCCTTGCCCCTGGTTGGGGATGCCAGGCCCTGGTTTCAGGAGCAATGTCCAAACAGCCCTCTGTGTGGCCTCTGACCTTTTGGAGGCTGGCTGGCCCCTGAGAGCAGGGAGGGGGCAGAGGGACAGACCAGCCTCGCCCCTCGCCTCCTGGACGGCGGAGCTGACCCCCAGACACACCCCACACCCTGAGGGCGGGTTGGCCTCTGAGGGCAGCCGTCCATCCACCCAGGAAAGAGAAAGCCTGACCTGGATTGGAAATGCCTAAATTCTTCAAACTCCCTCCTTCCAGCAAGATTCTTAGTTCTCCTGCCAAAACAGAGTTGAAGGGAGGGCACGACCTCCACTGTCACCGTGGCTGGTAGCTCAGCACCTGCTGCCCCAGCTCTCCTCGGTGTGTTGTGCACGTGTGTGTGTGTGCACGTGTGTGTCCGTGTATGCACATGTGCCGCACCTGTCAGATCCCACCTGGACGGAAACCAGAGTTGGGGCAGGGCCCTCTGCTTGGGCTTCTACACTTTCTTCTGTGATTTAAAGACCATCAGAGTGTCACTTGGTGCGAGCAAGTCGAACGGACAGAAAAGGACGTTTCTTTCCTACCAAATGGGATCACTGCCAATGGTTTAGGGCTTATTGTTATTATGACTTCGGTTTGTATAATTCTCAAAACCGCGAATGCATGCTAATTACAGACGCAACAGATCCAGGTCTAGGAGGACAATTCTGGAAGGAAAGTGCTGGCCTCGGTCTTCCCGGCCGAGGCGGGGGGACTGTGCCTGTCCACCCCTCCACCCCGCCCCGGGGCCCTCTGCCTGCCAGGCCCTGGAAATGGCTTGCTGGGAAAATGGCCCCAGAGCTTCGCGTTCTGAGCAGTCACGTGGCTTTTAACTTTGAAATGCTGGGGTCTGTTTGTTTTTAATTCAGACATAATTCACACACCATCAAGTTTTCCCTCTCAAAGTGCACGATGTGGTGGCTTTCAGGGCATGCGCAATGCTGTGCAGCCATCCCCACTACCGAATTCCAGAACCTTTCCATCATCCACAAGAAGCGCTGTTCCCATTAGCAGTCACGCCCGCCCCCCCCCCCGCCCCCCAGGCTCTGGCAGCCACTGGCCTGCTTTCTGTCTCTGATCTGCCTGTTCTGGGCATTTGGATCAATGGAGCCGTGTGGTGCGTGCTCTGTGTCTGCTGTGTCACTGAGCCTGTGTTTCTGAGGCCCCCCACGCTAGGGTGTGCCCATGCCTCTTTCTGGCTGAGTAGTGCTCCATTGGGCCGATGGGCTGTGCTCAGCTGCCATCTGTGGATGGGCATCAGGGCTCTTCCGCGTTTTGGCCAGTGATATTGCTGAGACTGCCACCTGGGAGAGCTTCCCCACTTCTCAGCCCCAGCCACGCTCCCATTTTGGACTCCACAACATTTTAAGCCCAAATGTCATCTAAGAATTTTGTTCTTGATGCTCCCCTGCTCTGGGACAGTCCAGAAACCAATATTCTCAATGAAAGCCAATTCCAGCCAGTGTCCAACCTTTCTGGCTTGTCTAGGACCAAGGGGTTCCCAGGGCTCAAGGGGATCCCGTCCCTGGAACACATGACCTGCACTTGCTGAGACCCTCTGAGGAGCATGGGGACAGCCCCCCAATCCCTTCCGTCAGAGCACCCCACTCGCTCCTCTGGGCTGGCCCAGCCCCCACACCACGGCCGCCTCCCCTGGCAGCTCCCCTCTTGGTCTGCCAGCCAAGGCTCCTCAAGGAAGCTTCCCCTTGGGCCATGAGTGATAGGTGGGAGGAACCAAGTCGCATCACGTTTGTCCTCCCTTCTTATCTGCCAGCTGTTTCCCCGTCTGCACGGGTGCTGACCCAGGCCTCCCCCTCTGGGGTGTTCTGTGAGTTCTCACATGCCAAGGGCGCAGAGGCAGGGAAGGTCAAGTCCTCTGCAGCCCCTTCAGCAGCCCCCAGCTCACGGATCTTCAATGGCTCCCTGTCCCTGACAGAACAGTTAACAGGTGACCCCTGGACCCCAGCACCAAGGTTGGATCAGGGCTCACGGGTGGGGCCCAGGCATGTGCATTTAAATAAAACCGACAGGAATCTGGAGTGGGGTGTTCTCTGAGCTACAGGCACAAGTCGGAAGGCTGTGGTGCAGCAGGAAAGGCCTGGAGGTCACCTGCCCTCCTGCTCGCTCCCTGGGCCTCTGCCCCGTCTCTGCCCCTTGGCCAAACTGCATTTTGTCTGCCTGTCAGCCGTGTCCACACTGTTCTCTCTTTCTGGAGTCTGACTCCCCGGCAAGCGTCTACATTCCAGCTGAAATGCATGAGTGCTGCCTCCCAGCACTCACAGGCTTCTCCCTCTCCGCACCAGCGTCCACCCCAACTCCCACAGTGCACATCTGACTTGTTTCATGTCCCTCATCCTGTGCACGTCCCTGATGGGAGTGGTGTGACCCCTGGCCGTGCTCTTGCTGAACTACCTCCCCATTTTCCTAGCAACCCAACATGGCGCGTGCCTAGTTCTGACCTAGGGTGTGGCAGCAAGGTATGTGACACCAGGGGGAGCTTCCATCCCAACTTTTGGGGAGTGGAGAGGAGCTGTGATGGCAGGAGCTGACACACTTATCTTAGGCCAGGAGGTCCACATCAGGTGTCAAAGAAATAAAGCACCAGGGAAGGGACCAGGGCCCAGACCCTGCAGATGCCCTTATCAGTTCTAGAATTCCTCTGCTCATAGTCCTCAGCAGAACGAGTCATCTGTGGCTGGTGGGGCTGTGGCCATGCTTATTTCAGTGGCAGAACCTTTACAGGGCCCCCACCTGGGCCCTGGGCTGGGGGCTCCAAGGACATTTCCTTAGGGGATGTGAAGAAGGCACTATTATTAATCCCATTTCACAAGTAAGGAAATGGAGGTTTGGAGCAGTTATGTGCCTTCAGTTCAGTTCAGTTCAGTCGCTCAGTCGTGTCCGACTCTTTGCGACCCCATGAATCGCAGCACGCCAGGCCTCCCTGTCCATCACCAACTCCCGGAGTTCACTCAGACTCACGTCCATCGAGTCCGTGATGCCATCCAGCCATCTCATCCTCTGTCATCCCCTTCTCCTCCTGCCCCCAATCCCTCCCAGCATCAGGGGCTTTTCCAATGAGTCAACTCTTCACAAGAGGTGGCCAAAGTACTGGAGTTTCAGCTTTAGCATCATTCCTTCCAAAGAAATCCCAGGGCTGATCTCCTTCAGAATGGACTGGTTGGATCTCCTTGCAGTCCAAGGGACTCTCAAGAGTCTTCTCCAACACCTTAGTCAATGTCAAATAGTCGATGGCAGGGTGAGAATGTTGCTCCCTCCCTCTTCTCAGCTTTGGGACCCAAAATCACAGGCAGCACTAAAGGTGAAGAATCTGCCTGCCAATGCAGGAGACGTAAGAGAGGTGGGTTTGATCCCTGGGTCGGGAAGATCCCCTGGAGGAGGGCATGGCAACCCACTCCAGTGTTCTTGCCTGGGAAATCCCAGGGACAGAGGAGCCTGGAGGGCTACAATTCACAGGTTCGCAAAGAACTGGACACTGAGAGACTCAGCATGCACACATGTGTGGGCCCCACCATGGCCAGGACGTCACTGACAGTGCGTGCTTGCACAGGCTGCTGCCAGCACCCCGCGGTCCCCATAGCGGCCTCCCCTTCTGCTGCACGTGGGGAGACGGGCTTGGGGCCACGCTGAATTGTCATGGGCGTCTGATGCTGAGCACGGTGGGTACCACCGGCTTTCCAACACGGCTGTCCCACCACAGGCTGGGGAGCTCTGGCTGTTTCTGGGAGGAGAACTGTGAAGCCAGGTCTGACCATGCAGTGGGGCTTCAGAGTGTGTGCAAGGAAGCAGGAGGGGGTGCAGAGAACAGAGAGGAGACAGGAAGGGCCCAGCCTCCTGAGTCACTGAGGACGCCCCTCCTTCTGCCAGGATGGCCACGGAGCCAAATGTCAGGACAGCCCCCTCCCACGCGGCCGTCCTGTTTGGATGACAGCACAGCGTGAGGCCCCAGCTGATTCCGGGAATGTCTGTGTGGACACTCAGCCCGCACAAAGGCCCAACCCTGTCTCACGCCCCGCAGATTCCACTCAAGCAACAGTGTCCCAGGGCCGTCCTCACCTTTACACCACAGACAGTGAGTCGGCCGAGGGGCATGGAGGTGCCTGCCCCGGGGGAGGCGGACCACCCATGGAGGGAGGAGGGGCCCGGCGCGTTTGATAACAGGCCCCTTGTGCTCCCTGCCTCTCGCTCTCTTCTTGTAGACAGATCTGCCCACTCAGCTTGGGCTCGCTACCCCCAAGGGGCCATCCCTGTGCTGGGGCTGCCTCTGTCCCCAGGATGGGGTGGCCACAGCCAGGACCTGGGGCCCCCACCCCAGTGAGAAGGATGGATCCCACTCCCAGGGTGCAGAGCGTCATTTCCCTGGGACCCCTCAAGGTCAGAGGAAGGAAGGATGTCCTGGAGAGCAGCCTCACACCAAACGCCGCTCCTCTTGCGGGGTCTGGACACGAGCTGATGGCATTAAGCCAGAAATGGAGAGTCGGAGAGACAGAAAGACAGAGAGACAGTGGGGCACCAGTGACTGCCCCAGGTGTTATGCAGGTGATGAGGGGCTGAGTCAGGAAGTGCTGGGCATCAGGGCCTCCTTGGCCCGGCTGGAGTCCCTGTGGTGGTGAGGCAGACGCAGATCCCCCCAGGACTCCCGCTGTCCAGTGCCACTGCAGTCTCACCTGCTGCCACCCTCAGCCAGGCTCCTGACCACGCAGGACCCCACAGGCAGTCAGGAGATCAGGCCGCAGGGAAGACCAGGGCTCCAGAGGCCCAGCCATCTCTGTGGACATGACGTCAGGGGGCCACCTGACCCCCCACTCTTGATGACGCTGAAGCGGGGCGGTCACCACGCTGCAGGCGCTTCAACCACTTCTGCCTAGTCCCCCTCTCTGGGCATTTCCGATGTTCCGTGACTCCAGGGCCACTTGGGGCCCAGACGTGAAGTGACCTGACCCGGCCTTGGTCGGGGGCTGGGACAGCTGGGCTTTGGCAGGAGATGCAGGGGTGAGGACGAAGGACTCAGGGTCCCTCCTTCCTCCGTGAGGGTCCTCCTGCCTTCCTGCTGCATCCCCAGCAAACCAGAGCTTGGGGCCTTCAGTGGGTCCTCGGCCCTTCTGAAAGGGGACATGGGGGCTGGAGGCTCATGGCTGTCGGGGGACTGCAGAACAGCAGCTCTAGGCAGCTCCTGACCCCTCCCTCTCCCCCCATAGAAGCCCATTGGCTCTATCTGACCAGTTCTGGCTGGCTTCTGAGTCGCGAGTGATCAGGCATGCGGGCACGCCGGTATGGCAACCTGTGTGAACATCTGAGACCACGCCTTTCACATCTTCACAGTAACCCCCACCACCCTGGCAGGTACAGTCACGGCTGCTGGGGGGCTTGAGACCACGGCCTGGGGCGGCCTCCCCGCCGGCCCCAGGGCCAGTGCCAGGGTGCCAGCAGGCCCTGGCATACTGAGGGGACCAGGGTTTCTGCTCTCAGAGGGAGGAAGCAGAGGCTGGTAGCCACAGCCGCCGTTCTCTGGCGCTAACTGGCCCTGGGGAGAGTCACGTGGGAGCGGGTGTCCCGGGAGAGGCGTGCCCACACCCACGCCGGAGCTCTGGGTGGGGAGCCGCCCCACCGTGCTGCAGACACTGGGCACGCGTCCGAATGCCTGTGAGCCATGACGCGCTGCGGGCCTGACCCCTGGGGCGTAGGGGAAGGGAGGGGACGTGATGGCAGGACCAACGGCCACTGAGACCGGGGCTCGCGCTGTTTGTTCTGTTGTCACGACCACTCCTGCTGTGAACTTCTGCCACCGGGGAGCTGGGGGCGAGGTGCGGGCCTCGAGTCCAGGGGGCAGAGAGCTAGTTCCCCTTTGGAGTCCTGCTGGAGTGCGGGGCTGGCTATCCATCGCTTAGTGGGAAGGGCCGTCCTGGCTCAGCCGCTGGTCTGGGAGAGGCCCCTGGAGGCGCTGGTGGTGATGGCAGCTGCACAGGTACCAGCAGCCCTGGGAGGCGCCTCCAGCTCCAGCGCCCAGGCCCTGGGTCCCTCCAGACCCAGGCGGTGGGGCACCACCCCTATAGTGCCCCCTGGTGGCCGGCGGCGGGGCCGCGCCTTCTCCTGGTCCCCTGGAGAAAGTGTATCCTGGGAGCCTTTGGGGCCTAAGTGAGGATCGAGGTACTTTCCTAGAAAGCAGTCATCTCCCTCTGCACCCCACAGCCACTGCCTCCACGAGGCACTGACCCTCAGCCTGGCAGGAACGTCCTGCGTCTGAGCCCCAGAGCTCCGGACTCCGAGAGGTGAGGTCGGACGCCCGGAGCCTCACGGGCCTGTCTCCCCATCTCGGCATGGCAGGACTGAGGTCACTGATGTGACCCGTCAGCAGGAGTGGGATGGACTTGGCCGGGAGCTGCAGCTCCTCCTGCACTCACAGAACGTTTGGGTCTGCTCTGCCCAAGGCTGCCACCAGCCAGCCGGGGGGTGGGTGAGGGGTGCGGTTCTGGCTCCCTTACAGAGGAGGGGGCCAGAGACGACTCGGTGGTGATGGTGGCCCCTCTGCTTGCCCTCTTACGGAGGAGGGGACCCCAGGGTAGTGGTGCTGCCACGGCTGGATTTGAGCTCCTGCCAACTGTGGCACACGTCGGAAGCTACCGAGCCCCTACAGGCCTCACAGGCGGTGTCTCCTTGGAGAGCTCCGGGAGGTCAGTGGACAGCTGATGGGGCCCCACGTTCCTCCTCCTCTTTCTTGCCTTTCCATCTGGACCAGAAAGAGATGGCGACAAACAATGCTGAGGCCCAGAGACACCAGCAGTTGCGCCCCTCCCCACCGGGTCCAGCCCCATGCTGCGAGGAGGCACCCGCCCGCCTGCCACGTGGGCCCTCCGTGCCCTCCGCCCAGCTGCCCCACTGATGCCCAGAGCCCAGGCCAGAGCTGGTCTCCCAAGTCCTGCCCAGAGGGCAGACCTGTGAGCAGAAGGACCTGAGCTCCAGGGGGGTTGGTCCCAAGCCAAGTGAGCCAGAGGGGAAGAAAGCGTGGACACCTCCCACCACTGAGGTCACAGGGCCAACCCTGGCCCCACCCAGCTGGCTGTGTGAGCCAGGACAGCTTGCTTGCCCTCTCTGAGCCTCTCTGGCCTCATCTCCAGGGTGGGCATACCCTTTGCAAGATGATGGGGGGCTACTGAGTGGGGGCAGGTGGGCAGGGGTCTGGCCATGGGTCTGTGTGCATGACCCACAGGGCCGCCTCGGAGCGCTCCCACTCACCCCTGCCTCCCTCTGTGGGTTTCCCTACAGCTCCACACCATTTGTGGGGTGGGGGGACCCCCACGTCCCCAAGAGGGTAGTCATGGCTGGATCGCCCACTGGTGCTGGGTGCTCCTGGCCCTGTTGCCTGTGTTTCAGGGCTGGGTGAGATGACCGAGCCTTTGTGCCCACTCAGTCTCCCCTGGGCGGCCTGCTGCACAGTGCCACTGCAGGACACCAGGGGATCTCCAAACACAGACGCAACAGGAGCAGGTGAGGACGGACGTGGTCATTGCATTTCAAGTTCCCTGGTTAAGCAATAACCATTTATGGCAGCTCTACTGTGACAGCGCCCTGCTGACCCACAGAGAGGCCTGGTGGGGGTTAGGGGCTGGGGCACAGGACCAACCAGCGTGGATGGGGAGTGGGAGTGGGGAACAGGAAGGCCTCGGCAACAGAGCGGGGGATGGCCTCGGCCGCTCAGTGGCTTGACACTGCACAGTTGGCAAGGAACTTGGGGGGCTTGGCACTTGGCAGTTGGCAAGGAACTTAGGGGATATGGTGCTTGACAGTTTATAAGGACTCGGGGGCTTCACAGCTTACAGTTTACAAGGACGTAGAGGGCTGACTTCACAGTTTACAAGACTGAGAGACCGGGGTGGGCTTCATGGAGTAAGATTGGTACCCTGTGGCCAGGTGCCTGCTGGCACAGGTGGGAGCCTGGCAAGGCAGCTCCCCACGTGCAGGTGGGGACAGACGAGGCTCCCACTTGGCCGCAGCTGGGAGGCCCTGCTACGCGCTCCCTGATCACCCCATTCTCGTGTCCTCAGGGCACACCTGGACCGAATCGCTCCTTTTTCCCCAGGGGTGCCCCAGCTCCGAGGGCTGCACACACACAAGGTTGCTTGGCTCTGGGGCAGGTGTGAGCCTGGCCTCCTGTCCTGGGCCAGGATGCACCCACAGGGGCATGTTACACACACTGTCCTGAGGGGAGGCAGCGGCTGCTCGCCTGAGCTGCATGCCACAGAGCTGGGGTGATGCAAGATTGGACAGAGAGGGTGTGACGGGGTCTTCACGGGCTCCAGGGCCCCTCTGGGGGTGACAGCTCCGCTGCCTGGCATGGCTCTCCTGCCATCTGGGGCTGGAGCTGTGAAGGATCACTGTTGACACTGAGAAAATTGTAATTGGCATTCCCCATTAATGAGGGCAGCTGCAGGCAGCTCCTGCCAAGAAGCTGTCAAGATGAATGTGCCCAGAATAATCACATGTGGGAGGGGGGCACGGGGGCTGGTAAATGCCACGGAAACCAGCGGACAATCAGTCAGTGGCTCCCCCGGCCAGTGTTCACCTGTCCCCTTGTGTGACATGTGGACGTGCGTGCGAGCTCTGTTGTGTCCGACTCTTTGAGACCCCATGGACTGCAGCCCGCCAGGCTCCTCTGTCCATGGATTTCTCCAGGCAAGAATACAGGAAGTGGGTTGTCATTCCCTCCTCCAGGGAATCTTCCTGACCTGGGGCTCGAATTCGTGTCTTTTACATCTCCCGCGTTGGCAGATTCTTTACCACTAGCGCATGAGCTTGCCCGCGACTGGCTGTGGGGCCTGGGCAAGTCTCGACTTCTGGGGCCTTCGCTCTCTCAGGTGGCGTGTCTGGCTCTGCAGTGCTGAGGCCCCGAGAGTGCAGGGAGATGCCACGGGAAGCTGGGAAGATGCATCTCGGCATGGGGGAGGGTCTGAGGGTCTATGGCTCCTCTAGACATCACCTGTGATGTCAGAACCTGCAGGCCTGTCGCCTCCATCCTGGCTCAGAGGGTGTGACGGTCAGGGTTATGTGTTGGCTTGACCAGGCAGTGGTCCCAGGGAGCCCCTGGGATGCTTGTTTGGGAGTTGCAGTGGAGGTATTTGGAAGACAGGGTTCACTCTATGACTGGTTACCCTAAGCAAAAGGGATGCCCTCCGTATGTGGTGGGCTTCATCCAACCAGGTGAAGGCCTTACAACAAGAATCAGGGGTTCCCCTGAGATGAAGGAATTCTGCCTCAAGACTGCGGCATCAGCTTCTGCTGCAGTTCCAGCCTGCTCTACGGATTTCGGGGGCTGCAGGGACACAGATGCGGTCCCGGTGACATCCCCGGGGCTGGCTTTGCCTTTGGGGCTACAGGGACCAGTCCACCTCTTTTCCTGCCCACTGCCTGTCTGGGTCACCCTGGCTGTACTGAGTTAGACTGAAGGTGCTATTGGACGTGGAGGTGGCTCCTGTCCTTCACACTATAAATAATATTGCCTGGGACATCAACTGCTTGTTTTTTTTTCCCTACTATTAGCACTTTCTAGCAATAAAGCTGAGCAATGCTGATACCATGTGTCTTCACAGAATTTCTGGCTTTTCCTTGTCTACCAAGCAAAAGCCTGTGGGACAGTTTCCGAGGGTGTTCCATCTCTGACCCTTGTTCTGCCACACAGACAACATCTAGACCTGCGAGCCTCAGTGTTCCCATCTGTAGAGTGGGAACTTCTCCCCATCCACGTCATGGTCACAGGAAGGCGTGGTCTCCTGGGTGGATGTTATTCTGACAGCACTCAGACAGACCCAGGGGCTGAGGTTCACAGGACCCCAAAGGGGTCACTTTCATAAGGAGGGTCTGAAATACTGGAGGGGGAGGCAGTGCGACGGTTGCATGGGTGAGATGCATGGGAAAGAGGAGAGAGACCCAGAATGCCACCTTTGGGTGGGTGTCTGCACCACTTCTCTTCTGAGCTGGAGACCTTTGAGACTGGACAGGGGTAACGCCAGTCCCCAGGTGGCAGGCGTGGCCAGCCGGGTGAGACGCCACACTGGCCACCCTCCTCCCCGATTTGGCCCAGTAGGGCCCCTCCTATGTGGCCCTGCTGAGAGGACACCACGTCAGGCAGAGAAGCCGCCTTCAGCTCCACAGGGTCCTGGGGGTTCCGTTTAGAGATCATGAGGCCAAGACCCAGGTCTATGAGGTGCTCCCTCTCTGAGGGGAGACCCCCCTCAGCCCCTGTGGGGTCACTGGGTGGAGGCCACCCTGGATCCAGTCTGCAAGCCTGCCTCACAAGGGTGATGGATGGCAAGTACCTCGTTCCTAGGCACCTCCCCCAGACCCCACTCCCTCAAGGTTCAGGACCCCCTGGTCTCAGACCTGAAGGTAGGGGTCTCGGCCCTGTCTGGATGCCCCAGATCTTCGAACTCTGCACCTCCAAGCAGCCTGAACCTCCATCCAGGCAGAGGTCCAGCTTTCAGCAGACCCAGCATGGTGGGGACGGGTGTCCTGCTGAGCGACCATGCTCTAGGCAGCCGCGGGCTCTCCAGTCGGCAGTTGGGGATGCTCTGTGTCTCTGCTCATATCATCCTCACAGACACCAGTCCCCCTAGGAGTGGTACCCAGGGTTACTGGATGAGGGGAGATGGGGCAGAGGACGGAGGAGGGCGGGGCCAAGCCATTATCCAACCCTCTATGGGTGTGGCTCCTCCCCAGGGTCTCTGACTGGAGCCAAAGGCCGGCAGAGGACAGGCATCACCCTCGCCCAGGGCTTAGAGACCCTCCCAGCTTCCTGGGCCCACTCTGGTGGCTCTGATTCAGGGTGGCAGGGAGTTAAAAAATAAACACTAAACTGCCCTGGAAACTCAGGAGGGAGGGACGGAGCCATGGGAGCTGCCTTCTGCATTTCAGGTTGGGGGCTGGTCTCTGCCCCTTCTGCCCCCTGGAGGAGGGAGAGCGGCCGGCACCCGGGGGACAGCAGAGGTGCTCTGCAGGCCGAGGGGCGGAGCTGCAGGTATACAGGGAGAATGCTCCCCCGTGGCGGGCAGCTCCATCCGGCTCCTTGTGGGCTTGGAGGCTTCCTCTGGAGCATCAGGGGTGGGGGGGCAGTCTGGGGCGGAGCAGTGGGCAGGTGTGGAGGCTCCCTGGCTCCCAGAGGCGCTGGCCTGGCCTCTTGGTGGCTCAGGAGGGGGCAGAGCGTCAGAAGGTGGGTCGGCCAGCATCCGCTCCATGTCCCCCACCCTACAAGGACCCTGGGGGGCCTGGCCTCTTCCCTCAGACTGCATCTGACTCTCAGGGGCAGAGGCAGGAAAGGCACCCTTCAGAACTCAGGGGTCTTTGGGGTTGAGCCACAAAGTGAGGGTCTTCCTGCTCACTCTCCTCCTGAGCAGGCATTGCTGTGTGGAGGTCGCAGCCGCAGCAACATTCCTGCACCGGGGTAGGCTGCAGGAAAGCTCGGAGCCTCCTAGCTTCCTCACCTGTGAAGTCCCTCAGTCAGCCTCCCGGTCACAGGGAGGCAAAGCGAGCTGGCAGAGGTGAGCGGGTCTGCAAAGAATGAAGGAATCGCCAGCTCCCCAGGTCAGAAGGGGCAGGCACCACCTTACTGGCCCAGCCCGGGACCAGGCCCCTGTGTGGCCGAGGCGGTGGCCACCGATTGCAGGGTGCATGGCCTTGGGCACCTCACTGTCCACAGTGGTCCCCCTTCACCTGAACCAGGGCACCCCAGGCACCTGACTGCCCCCTGGGGCCTCTATTTTCTCTGCTGAGATGTGACAGCAGGGCCAGCTCCATGAGGCTGTGAGAATTAAATGAGGGGTGTGTTTTGGGACATGGAAAAACTGATCTTTTAATTTGAACTCATAATTGGAGAAAGGTTCTCTGGTCTCCCCCAACCCACTCAAAGAGTCATATGGTTTTAAAGGCCCTTTTCTGATTCAAGGTAATTCCTTTCACAATCCCAGCTGTCTTTTTTGCCAAAATTGCCAAGTTGACCCTAAAATTCACATGGAAATTCAAGCGACCTAGAACAGCACCCCCCCCCCAAAAAAAAGACCTTGGAAAAGGAGAACACAGTCGGAAGACTGACACATCCCAGTTTCAAAACCAACTTCAAAGCTGCAGTAATCAAGACAGTGTGGTGCTGAATAAGAACAAATACACAGATTAACAGAATGGACTAGAGCTGAGAGTCCAGAAATAAACCCTCACTTTCGCAGTCAGCTGATCTTGGACAAGCTTGCCAAGACAACTCGATGGGGAAAGGATAGATTTACAACAAAAGGTGCTGGGATAACTGGACATCCCCATTCGAAAGAAGGAAGATGGGTCCCTACCTCACACCAGACACAAAACTTAACTTGGAAATAGTTGACAATCTAAATATAAGAACTAAACCCACAAAACTCTTAGGACAAAACAGGAACAAGTTAGGCAATGACTTCTTGCTATGACACCAAAGGCACAAACGAAAAAGAAAAAAAAAATTAGATAAACAAGAATTCATCAAATTTAAAACTTTTGTGCTGTGAATGATGTCATCAAGAAAATGAGAAGGCACCTCCCAAAGTGGGAGGAAGTTTTTGCAAATCATACGTCTGATAAGAGAGTTGGATCTAGAACATGGAAAGAATGCTTGCAACCCAATAATAAAAAGGCAAAAAATACAATTGAAAAATGAGCAAAGGATCTGAATAGACCTTTCTCCAAAGAAGATAAACACATGGCTGGTAAGTACAGGAAACGATGCCCAACATCGTCAGTCAGCAGGGAAAAGCAAATCAAAACCACAGTGAGATCCCACCTGACATGCCCTAGGATGGCTAGATTCACAGCAGAAGACAAGCGCTGGGAGAACGCGGACCAGCTGGAGTGTGGAGCGGTGCAGCCCCTTTGGAAAACAGTCGCACAGTTCCTCCAAGTGCTAAACATACAGTTATAACATGGCCCGAGGTACCTGCCCAAGAGAAATGAAGACTTATGTCCACACAAAAACTCGTATGTGAATTTTCACAGTGGTACTATTCACAACATTAAAAAAAAAAAAAAAAAGTGGAAAAAACCCAGACATCTCTCCGCAGATGGACATTTATCCATCCATCTGTACATGGCTTCACCACCGGTACAGCCGTGTGGTGACCAGTCACTCAGCCTAAATGCAGCGCTGGCTCAGGCCACGGCTGGGAGACTTGAAAGCATGGTGCTGACTGAACGAAGCTGGTCAAAGGGGCATCTTTTCATGCGAAACGTTGAAAGCCTTGGAAACAGGAAGTGAATTCGAGGGTGCTGGGATGGGGATGGGATTGTGGGGGACAGGGGCTAAAAGGTCTGAGAGGTCTTTGGGGTGAAGAAATGTCCTGGAATTTGATGGTGGTGCTGGTGGTGATGGTTGCACAACTCTTGAGTACAGTGACTCCCACTGAGCCGTATACTTGAACAGGGTGACTTTCACGGTATGTGAGCTGTATCTAAATAAAGCTGTTTGGGAAAAACACTCACTGCCCCCCTCTGCCTGCACTGACAGAGACCAGGGGAACAAGGAAACTTGCTTTCTGGACCTTCAGGCCTGAGTCTAAGTACAAGCACAAGGATTCGAGGCCGGCCTTCCACACCGGTCCAGGACAGGAGTGTGCAACTCCAGACCGTTTCTGCACCGCTTGTGTTTTCTGCAGCTCTGGGGTCACTGCTAAGCCTGCCATTTGAGGCAGCCTGGTTGCAGCCAGGGGCAGAGGGCCCTGTTGTGCAGCCCCCCTCCCCCTCCCCCAGCCCTGGGCCCTGCACCTGCAGCGAGAGCTTGGCAGGAGGCAGACTGGAAAGCGGGCAGACTGGGAGCCGGAGGAGCGGTAGGTATTAGTCTGAGTCGGGAAGAGAAGCCATGGGCCCACCTCCTGGTGTCCTAACGCTGATCATTCCCCCAGTGAGCATCTATGGGCCGCCTCCTATAAGCACGGTGCTGGCTCAGGAGGACGGGTGGTGCACCCTCCACAGCCCCAGACCCATGCGAGCAGACTGGGGGGGGGAGGGCTGGGAACAGGGTGAGGTGGGCTGAAGGAAGCGACCACTGAGACAGGTTTTCAAGAAGCTGCTGCTGCTAAGTCACTTCAGTTGTGTCCTACTCTGTGCAACCCCATAGACGGCAGCCTACCAGGCTCCCCCGTCCCTGGGATTCTCCAGGCAATAACACTGGAGTGGGTTGCCATTTCCTTCTCCAATGCATGAAAGTGAAAAGTGAAAGTGAAGTCGCTCAGTCGTGTCTGACTCTTAGCGACCCCATGGACTGCAGCCTACCAGGCTCCACCATCCATGGGATCTTCCAGGCAAGAGTACTGGAGTGGGGTGCCATTGCCTTCTCCATTTTCAAGAAGCACCACACTTTAACATATTTGCTGTTAAAAAAGGAATGAACTTTATCGTTATCTGTCAGCCAGACTCAGAGATGAAATATTTTTACCATTAATACCATCTGGACTCCTCTGTAATTGTTTCGTAAGAGCTTGGGGCCCCGCCAATGGCAAGGACAGAGGATCAGACCACAGGTGACCAGACCTCGTCCCCACCTTTTCTACCTCTTCCCTGTGTCCGTACTTCCTGGAAACGATGACCACCCCCCAGGAAAGCCTCTTGACCGGGGTCTGCAGAGGCACTGCTCTCGGTGGGTGCGGCCCTGCTTGAGGTGGAGCTTGGGGTTTCTCTGAGCCTCAGTTTCCTTGTCTCTAAAGTGGGCACAATTATGCCCACATCATAGGTGCTGTTGTGAAGATCGCTGGGGAACGAGGAAGCGGCACAACTGTCGCATGTCACCCTGACAGTGACCCCGCTGCTCGGACCTGACATCACCCTGATAGTGACCCCTGCCCCCATGTCCTGGGATGCCCAAGCTTGCACAAGACCAGGGGGCCGGAGGCGGAGGGCAAGACTCGTTTCCCTATAACCTGCCAAAACCACGTGCAGAGACACAGAGACAGACGAGGGGGTGGTTGGGCCTGCCTCACCCGGGGACACCTACAGGGTCCCCCACTGACGGCCCACACCCTAAAGGCTCCTTCTGGCGGCAGAACTCTCCACAGGCTCCAAGCAGGCCCCGTTTACAAACGATCATTCGCCCATACCTATGGACCATGTCTGTGTCCTGCCCCCCACACCACACCCGAAAGGTCCTGAGAGGAGCCATCCCAGGAGCATCCTCCTCTCGCTGCAGTGTTCTGTGCACGCTCGGGGAGGCTCCTGTCTAAAAGACGACCATCAGAAAAGCGAGGCCACCCCTCCAAGTGTCACCCAGTCTCAGACGTGCGAGGCAAGCGCCCAGCTTTGTTCTGAGTCAGTCACCTTAGGGGTCATCACGGAGGACCCCAAGGGGCTGCAACTGTCACCTGAAACTATTCTACGGGACTCAAGTCCTCTCTGCCAGTGTTTGAGCTGATGGTGGCTAAGCGCCATCGCTCCCGGTGTGCACGGATCGCAGCCCTGGAACAGTAACACCACAGGGGGTGGGAGATGGTGCAGCAGGGCCCGGGGCACCGCCAGGGCAGAATCAAGTGCTGCCCAAGTTCACCTCTGCGCAGCGTGGACTCCGGCTCAATGAACCGGACACAGGCTTACTGTCTCCAAGGGCCAGGGCTGAAGAGGGCGAGGGGGAGCTGGCCAAGGTGGCTAGCCTGGCTCTGAACCTGGGTCTTCCAAGCTCTAAGCCCAGCATCCATCCATGGACACCTTTTTGCCCACCCTGAAGGCAGGACACGTCTGCCCAGCCGGGGAAGCGCCTCCAGAGGACCCATCAATCCGCTCATGAAGCAGAATCAGTCTTGTTGAAATGCAAGTGACCTTGGGCCATGGGGGAATCGACCTGACCTCTGAGAGTGGAGAAGTTCAGATTTCTTTTCCCAGGTCAAAAAACCAAGGTCAGACAGTGTAAGCAGACCTTCTGGAGCTGGGCCTCCCAGCGGGGCTCCAGCGCACCTGGGACCCACGTTGCTCTTCCACATCAGCTCCAGCTTCAGGCGCACGAGAGCAATCTGGCAGCAAGGTGATGTGAACGGCTCCACATAAACACCCAACACTCAGCTCCACCCTGGGCAGTGCCGCCGTACAAACCAGGAGAGGGAAGCTCCAGGAAGGGCAGTCGGGCCCTGGCGGACAAGCCTGCATAATGCACAGCCACACACCTTGCTGGCACGAGTCCCTGGCTGAGGGGAAAATGCAGAGAATCCAGGCCCCCAGCCTCCAGCCTGTCCCTCCATCTGATCCAGCGGAAGCAGAACACGAGCTGGTGGGACCCCAGGGGGCTTGGGCACAATCCACCCAGAGCCCCAGAGACCAACCCAGCACATCCAGAGAGAAGGACGCCCGCCGGCAGGCTCTTGCCTCAAGGACCCTTTGCTCAGTGGGGTTGCCCACTGTCTCAGCCACTCCGGAGATTCCCACTGGGTCTGGCCTGTGGCCCCAGGAGGTGGCAGCCTAAAGACCAGCCTCCCTCAGCTCATCGCAGACATGACACGCGTCTCTCACGGTGTCCAGAGCTCTGGGGTTGGGGCCCCGTGTCCTTGCCCCTTCTCCAGAGAAATGCTTGCCAGACGTGCTGGTCGAGCACATCACCTGGTATTCCGTGCGCCTCCGATCCAGCTGGAGCCGTGGCCCTCTGGAGCCAGCCGCATCAACCGGCCACACAAGCACTGTTCTGCCTTCGGGCCTCCCACGTGTGCCCCATCCCACTCCAGGCGTCTCCAGCTCGCCCACCGCCCCCCGGGCCCTCTAATGGAGGACGTCTGCTCAACTCCGTGTCCTCGGGGCTCCTGCCCCACATCGGGGGCCGCGAGGGCGGCTCTGGGTAGGTGGAGGGAATTGTTGCTGGAGGAAGAGCCTGCACCGGGCTGTGGTGGCTCATTCCTCTCCCTTCAATATCCTCTGCGGAGCGCAAGGTGAGGCTTAGCAAACTCCTCCCTGAGCAGAGAGGGTGCTGGGGCTGCCCGCACACGCTGCCTTCTTGTTCCTGGGACTGACTGAGCGGTGGTCGCAGGGCGATGTGATCTGTGCACCACAGATCAGTGCTGTGAGACGGCAGCTCTGATCAAGGCCCAGAGGCGACTGAGCCATCACTGCACGGCTCGCGAGCAGTGGGGACAGCAAAACTCACTGGCACCCTCCTCGGACCCTCACCCTGCCCATCCCGGGGTCGGGCAGCTGTCACTGGTCATGGTGATGACCCCACGAGCACAGGCTGTGCTTGATGGAAAATCACTCTTCAGTCTTTACAAAGACTTAGTGTTTATCCTTCAGAAATAATTCCCAGTCTTCTCTGTGATGCTCCCAGTGTTGAGACCTGCATAAACAACCGTCTTTAGTGTAAATTTACTCCTTTATCCAAATCCCCTTGCTTGTCCATTGAACAAACAGATATTTACTCACACTGGTCTACTAAGACGTGAGACCCGAGGCTCAGGTATTACAGTCCATCGAGGAACTGGGCATGTTGGTTTTTAGTGTCTGGGAAAGGGGTCAGTTTTAGTGGGAAAGGCTTTGTGGATGGGTGGCCTTGTCCTTCATAGAGCGCGCCACCCAGAGATTTAGGCAAAGGCATCCGATGGGCGTTGAATGGGAGGGTTTGCGACACGACACAGAAGACATCACTTACACACTTAAATCACAGGGGGAGCAGGGAGACAGCACGAGGCAAGTATTTGATGAAGGAAAGAGGGCAGGAAGGGAGGAAGGGAAGAAGGAAGTAAGGAACAGAAGTGGGGGGAAGAGCACTCAGATCCTTGATTCTTAGTTCACATTAAAGCTTTCTGGTTGCCCTGCATGCAGCCCCCTCCACCTGCATCCCCTGCCCTTCACTTAGCATGAATCCAGCTTTAGGGCCCAGAGGAGGCTCCCGACCACCCTGATCACTGGCTCGTGGGAGCCTTCATCCTGTCCTTCAGGGCCACATCTTGACCCACACAGTCGTTTGTTTAATGCTGATCTCCCTGGGGGATTGGGGAAGAACCCAGAAGAGGCAACCATTTAGGATGAGAGGAAAACAGAACACCCCTAAGAAGATCTGGGGAAAGAAATGGCCAGTGCAGACCTCCTCAGGTGAGAGAGATGCCTGAGGAGAGGCCAGAAGCTTGGTGGGGGGTGAATAATAATTTCCTTGTCTGTTTTCAGTGAATAAGTCCATCCATCACATCCATCTACCCACAAACCTATTTATCCACCTGTCTAGCCATTCATGCACCCACTGGTTCACCATCAATCCATCGGTGAATTTACCAGTCGACTGATCAATCCTTCAGTCCATCTGTCCGTCCAGCCACAGGCCTCAGTCAGTGCATGAGTTGAAAGGGACTTGGGTTTATGTTTCTGGCTGCTGGCCAGCCCTGTTGTTGACCTCCATCATTCTGTGTGAAGGATGAGGAAGACTCCAGGGACTGCCCTCAAGGACGTTTGGGCTGGAACTGTCATGATCCCTTTCAGAAAGACTGTGTCCAGTGGGCCAGTTTCAAATAGAGGATCCAGGACCAGGGAACTGAAGTTCAGAGGGGGTTGCATCAAATTCAGCTAAAAAGAAATTTATTTTATAACACAGGCTGGAAGCAGCCAGTCTACGGACAAAGTGGCTGAGGCGGTGACTGGACACACTGGACATTCCCCAAGCAGCAGACACGCTCACCGGTACACACCGTCCCCCTATATTCAGCCCAATTTGGTGCCTGCTCGGTCTTCTAAGCCTTCCTGTGATGGCTTCCGGCTGTGGCTTTCACCACGCCTCAGCCCACCCAGGGCTCTCCAGCAAAGCAGATCACACGCACGAGTCCGCTGGTCTCCCACCACAGCCTGGGGTTGGGAGGAGGGACAGCCCTTTCATGGACAGGTGAGCCGAGGCTTGAGGAGCCTTGGTTGCCAGTTCCAGGGTCATGCTTGAGCCTCAGGGCTCCTCTGCCTCCTGTGCCCTGAACCACCCGGCCCTGGTTGGAAATGAGCAGTGGTGCCATGTCCTGAAAGCTCGCCAGGGGCCTGTTAGCAGCTGCCCTCTTCTCTGGCTCCCCTCTGCCTCTGGGACATCCGCCAGCTCATTCCCTAGCCCCAGCCCCACACCCCACTCTGCTCGCTCACACTCACTGCATCTCCCCACCCTCACCTGTGACCCTGCACCCTGATCCCGCTCACAGTCTCCAGACTCCTTCCAGAACCTGAGGCCAGAGCCTTGGCTCCCCGACCTCACTGACCTGGGATGTGGGTCTCATGCCCCCAACACCCATGAAGGGGGGATGGATGATGGGGGTCGGAGGATGATGGGAAGGATGATGGGGGTGGGAGACGATGGATTATGGGGAGCTGGATGATGGGGAGGTCGGATAATGGGGCCAGGGGGAACGGAGGATGGGGCGGATGATTATGGGGATGGATGATGGAGGGGACAGATGAAGCAGGGGATGGATGATGGGGGCGGGGGGAGATGGAGGATGGCCAGGATGGATCATGGGGGGGACAGATGATGAGGGGCACGGATGACGGGGTGACGGATGATGGGGGTGGCCAGGTGGCCAGAAGGGCTGCTAAGTGAGGGGTGGCCTGCCATGCATCCACACCTACACCAGGAACGGCAGCACGGACAGGCCAGGAAAGCACCGAGTTGGGAAAGTGGGGCTGACCCGGTGTCCACTAGGCCATGTCCGGTCAGGGTCACGGGCAGCCAGGTGCCCGGCAGACGTGACTCGGCTCACTCGTTTACTCATGCATCTGTCCAGCAGACATGTGCCGGGAACCCCCGGCTGCGGAGCCCCGAGATGGTGCCAAGTGGGCGTGCTTCCGTGACTCCAGAGTCGGGCGGGACCGGGGGTGCTGCAGGGCCTGGTGTCAGCAGCCCCCCTCTGAGGCAGGACCTCAGGGCCAGGCTGTTTACATTCCCACAGTTATTTATGGGCATGTGTGTGAGAGGACAGAGCCTGGAGCTCCCGGGAGCCTCCCAGGAAGGGGGTGACGCACAGGCCTGGGTGACGCGGGCCTTCACGGGGACCGCGCCTGTGCACGCTGCCCGCCAAGCCAGGTCTGTGACAGAGGCTCTTCCCCACCCGCTGGGACAGGCACCTGCCCACCCTGTCCTCTAAAACTGCTCCTCTGTCCCCTTCACGGCCCAGCTGAAGAGGAAGAGGGACGCATCCAGGAGACAACCTCGAGATCAAGGGCACAGGAAATTTCTGCTTTCATCTGAAAATCCGTCAGCTGCAGAGGAAGTCCAGAGCCAGGCGGATGCCTGGGCCGTGGCTCATGCACACATGGGCTCCCGCTGGTGTGAATGAGCCCAGGGCGAGGCTCCCGTCTGCGGTCTCGCCTCGTCCTCTGTGAGGAGCCGCGTCTCACAGCCCGGCCCCCATGTCCACTGCTGAGCCCCAGCTCTGCAGGGCGGGGGGGGTGGGGGGGGGAGAGGCTGGGACTGGGAACCAGTTGATTTCCCAAGCAGCTCCCCGAGCTGACGCAGCCCCAGGCTCTGGACAGGCGGGACGGTCCCATGGGAGTTTCCTCGTCCCGGGGGAGGTGTTCCTGCTGAGGCAGAGCTGCACGAAGCCCCCGCCACACGAAACGCGCAGCACGCACGTGCCTCGGAAGGCCCCACGTTCGGTCCCTGTGTCGGAAGGGAACATCGGCTGGTCGTGCACATCTGGAATCTGCTGGCAGGACTGAGGGCCGGCACACGCTCACCTGCAGGAGCCTGCACTTGGGGTCAAACTACCGGAGCAAGACACAGTTCCACTGGTCACAAGATGCTCATATCTGCCTCAGGCGCCTCGTTCGTAAAACAAGTGCGGTGACACTTGCCCCCCGGGCACAGGGGTGGGGTGTTTACACGTGTCTGCCCTCTCTGTAGACAGCCGTCATCACAGAAGAATAGGGGCCTAGAGGTCAGGGGACCGGGCTGGGTCCTTGCAGGATGAGAAGTCCTGTAACCCTGGGGTCTCAGGCTCCTGGCTCCCCAACAGGGGGTTTCATGGGTGGCCCCTTCTTGCTTGGATATTCCAGGACCGCCGCCGACTGAGTGTTTGTTTTAGATTCGTCATGATGTCCTCCAACACCTGTTGTAGTGCTCAAGGAACAGGTGCTCAATTAATGAGTGGACACGGTGAGTATAAATGCTGATGGTGTGATGCAGAGAGTTACACGGAGTCACAGGAAAGGGCTGACCATCACTCAGGACTGAGAAGTGGGGAAGGCTCCCTGGAGGAGGTGGCTTTGAGTCCAGCCGTAAAGAGCAAATTTTTTTTTGGGGGGGGGAGTATAATTGCTTCACAAAGTTGTGTTAGTTTCTGCTGTACGACCATGTGAATCAGCTGTATGTATACATATATCTCCTCCCTCCCACCCCAGCCCTCTAGGTCACCTCAGAGCACTGGGCCAGGCTCCCTGGGCTACACAGCAGCTCCCCACTAGCCGCCTATTTCACACACGGCTGTGTGTATGCGTCACTGCCGCTCTCTCAGTCCTTCCCACCTGCCCCTTCCCCGCTATGTCGACATGTGCATTTTCCACGTCTGGGTCTCTATTCCTCCCTGGAACGAGGTTCATCTGAACCATTTTTCTAGGCTTCACATACATGTGTGAATATATGATATCTGTTTTTTCCTTTCTGACTTATTTCACTCTGTTTGACAGATTTGGTCCATCCGTATCTTTACCAACGACCCAATTTAGTTCCTTTCCATGGCTGAGTAATATTCCATTGTATATATGTGCTCTATCTTATTAAAGAGCTGTTTGAATGGGTGGAAGAGAGGAGTTGATGTTCCAGGCAAGAGAAACGCAGTGAACAAAGGTGCTCACGATGAATCAAAAGCAAGTCCTGCCACCAAGGAGCTTGAGCGACAGAGCAAAATGGACAGGTCCCTCCCCGGCGTCTTCTCTCAGGAAGGTGCTGGAGGGTGAGCTCCAGGGACACAAGGAGTAAACTTCACTTTACTCCCAGGAAGACAAGGGAGTGAACCAAGAAAGTGAGAGTAAACCAAGAAAGGATCTCGGAGAAAAGGGATCCAGCCCTGGAGGAAGGTGGAGGCACACCCCCAGGAGGAAGGGGATTCCCAGAACCTCCCTCAGGCACCGGGCACGGAGGACATGCAGCCCCGATGGCGGCAGCAGAAGGCTCAGATGAGGGGCGAAGGGCAGATGACCGTGTGCGTGTGTGTGTACACACGCAGTCCTGTTAGCAGACTCACATGACGGGGAGAGAGGGTGGGGTTACACTGGGCATCAGTCTGTGGAACAGCAAGCCAGCCTACAAGCCCCCCAAGACACTTGCAACAAAAATATGCAATAAGGAAGGCTATTACGATATACAACAAACTCAGCAGTGAATCGTGGCCCGTGATCCCTGTGGAGTCAATGCTGACTGTGGGCAGGGTTCACCGTGGGCCAGGAGACCTAGCGTGGACAGGGCACCCCTGGGCCTGAAACAGGACATCCAGAGTGGCAGCACCTGAGTGTCCTGGGAGACATGGGGGCCCGAGTCAGCTCCACGGACTGAGCCTGATCACACAGGACAGCGGGGCCACGGGGAGGCACCCTGGGAGGGACGTGGCTTTCCTGCACAAGACTCAGATCTGTTTCATGGTCTCAGTATGTGCATTTATAATAGTGATAACAGAACTGAAGGAAAAGTGAGAGACGGTCCTGCCACCACTTGGTTGACGAGAACCAGCGGCGTGGGGGTGCCGGGGGCGGGCTGCCCTCTGGAGGCATGGATGCTGGTGCCACCCGCGGGAGCACACAGCTTGGCTGGCGTGGTTGTGCACACCTGACCTCCATCCACGAGTGGCACCCACGTGCGTGCTGCGTGGAGAAACCTTTGAACTCCAGGGGCTCGGGGCTTTCGTGGTGGCTTTGCTGGTGGTGAAAGCCTGGACGCTCCCCTGCATCCGTGGACGGGAGAACAGAGTGAAGAGTGGGCCCAGCACACAAAGGAGGGCCAGCAGCGTGGAAACAGAAGGCCCCCAGCTCGGACACTGCCCCAGACGCGGCTCAGAAACAGAGCACTCAGGGGAACAGGGCAAGCCACGGAACAAGACACACCCCAGCTAACACCATGTTTGTAAGATTCAAAAACAAGCAAGGCGAGCTGTAGGACTTAGGCACGCTATATATATGCTAAAACCCCAAAGGAAAGCAAGAGACTGAGAAAGGTGTGAGGACGCGCCTACTTCTGGGGCAAAGTCCAGGGTGGGGTGTTCCCGAGGGGTGAGAAGGGGTGGGGACGCCTGGGTCCTGGCTGGGCTGTGGGCACTTCTACACGTCGCTGCCCAGAGATTGCATGTGTCCACTCGACAGCATCAGATACACCCTCACAGGAAATGGGGGGGCGGGCAAGGACCCAGTCCACACGGCCTTATGAGGCCTGAGCTGCGGCCTGTGAGCTGTGGTCAGTGTGAAGGGATGCTTCATTCCCTCCCAGCTCAGCAGCTCACCTGTGTCCTGGATGTCTTCGTTTCAGCCCAGCTGAGCGATGGCCTCTCGCCGGCACTGTGTCCACCCCCCCACACCCCACAGCTGCTGAAGACACAGCCCTGGCAGAGGCCCAGGCCAGGTGAGTGTGGGAGGGGCAGCTGTCGTCCACAGCCCAGATCAGCCCCTGCATGCCCAGCATCCAAAGGATGGTATGTGGGCACCCGCTCTGTGGACAGACAGGTGTGACAGGCAGAGGATGGTATGTGGGCACCTGCTCTGTGGACCGACAGGTGTGACAGGCAGAGGATGGTATGTGGGCACCTGCTCTGTGGACCGACAGGTGTGATGGGGAGGGGATGGGGAAGGGGGATGTGTCGAGTGAGCTCATGGCAAGCAGGGAGGTGTGGAAAGCCCCGACCGCCACCTGCGGACCGAGTTCTCGACAATGCAGCAGCCAGGACCCTGAGGGGCAGGTTGGTTCTGTCAGGTGTGTGTTGGGGGGGCGCTGAATCCTGAGTCCACCTGTGAAGGGCTCTGTGGGGAAGGATGGGTGCTTAGGGAGTAGCTGGAGGGGCCCGTGATGTGGACAAGTCCCTCCTCCCCAGGATCCTGGCCTCCCAGGAAAAGAATTCCATCCGCTGACTGACCCGGACCACCAGGCATTAGGTGTAGACGGTCGGAAATAAGACAAAAATAGACGATGAAATGCTGGCGTTCCACATCACGGGTTCCCCGAGGGTGATGCCGGGACACAGGGCCTCCCTGCAAGGCAGCAGGAAGCTCTGTGTCTGCCAGATTAGGAGTCCAGGCTGTGGACACCTGCAGCCATGGCCTTTTCTGTGGCTGCAGCCCCACCAGCCACTCAATCCCTCTGCTGGGTAAAGCAGACCTGCCCAGATGCAGGAGTGGCCTGACCTTGGCCTGAACTCAGCCAGGCAGCCCTTCCACCCTTACCACCAGGTTGGTGCAACCAGGTGCCTGGTCCTCCCCTGGCCCTTGTGGTGAGGTGTGGCCCAAGCAAAGTGCTGTGGCAGGTGAAGAAGAGCCAAAACCCAAAGGTGTTACTTGGCCTTAGAGTCCAGCAGTACCCGCACCTGGGTAGGTCAGCCATCTGGGTCAATAAGCTCCCTTGCTGCCCAGGCTGCCTCAGGTGGGCTGTCACTTGTCACCAAAGTTGACCCGGCTGAGCTCCTTGGCCTTGATGCCAGGAGGTCGGGATCTGGCCCAGTTCTGCCTCACACGGCCTCTGGACTGTCCTGTGGGTGTAACCAGTGGCCCTCCTAATGCTTAGAGTCTGTGAATGAGATTGTTCTCTGGGTTTGCTCAAAACAACCTCTTCAAATGTGGAAAAGGACAACAAAATAAAATTTTAAAGTTCAGGAAAAGAGCTATTTCTACAAGTGTGGTCTCTGGCCCCCGGTGGCAGCCACAGTGACTCTGAAGTCATAGAATTCAGCTCCCTGGGCCCCAGGGCCAGGAGAGGGTGACTTCTCCAGCCAGAGGCGGCTGTAACGCTGCCCATTAGACTGGGCCGCCACACCAAGCTCAGTCCTGCTGCGGGATCTTAGTCGGTGCAGGTAACCCTCGACCTTCCCTTGGCGCTGCCAGGGGTGCTGACAGCCCTGTGGTTGCAGACAGTCTTTAGAGGGATGATGAGGACCCCGTCGGTCAGCAAGAAACGCAAACTCCTCCACGAGGGGATGGGGTTGGGCGAGGGGGGTAGGCCTGCCCAGAGCACCATCCCGAGGTGAAGAGACGGTGCCTCTCGGGGCTGTGAGTCCACATGCCTGGACCACAAGCTGGGGTCAGCGCCCCCACCCAAGGCCCCTGGAGCCCCCACGCATCAGTGCACCTGAGACTGTGGCTCTGGACAGGCAGCAGAAAAGGCACCTGGGGAAGCCATAGAGACCCCATATACCCCAGCGGGCTACACAACGGCCCACACACCAGGCCCCCACGGCCCCACCCAGAGTCTTTCTCCTGCTTCCCCAGGCACGGGCAAGCTGAAAGCGTGGCAGGGAGTACCCATGGATTTGCCACCTGAGGTCGCAGCCTGTGCCGTTTGTACCCTTGCCGGCGTGTCACATCCCACCCCTCCAGCGGCCCGCGGATCTGTCTCACTTCTTGATGCACTTCAGAGGCAAATGGCAGACATCCTGATGCACCATCCCCGAACACTTCAGCCGGCACTGCTCTAACTAGACTTCAACGTTCACTTGTATTTTTCTAGGGAAAATTTACTCGTTGTGCAAAACACAGACTGTAAGGGTACCCGTCGAGGAGTTTGATGAAAGCAACCCCCCTGAGTGACCCCACCCTGTCAGACAGAGGCTGTGTCCCTCACCCGAGGGTCCCTCGTGCCCCTCCCCACCCCGCCCCGGCCACTCACCCAGCGTGAACATCAGTGAACATCAGAGCTGAAATGACCCGTGCGTGCTGCCGGGACCTGAATCACCACGAACGGGAAAGCAGGCTGGCAGATTTCGTGACATAACCAGTTGGCTGCATTCCTGAAGGACTCGCACAGGCCCTCCCCTTCCCTCTGAGTTATGAGCCACGATGCTGCGGTGCTGGCAGTTCAGGGAGCAGCTCTGTTTGAGGCTTGCAGGGAGGACCCTCTGACCCCACAGATCTAATCAGAAACAAGCCAGGAAGCCACTTTCCAAGGGCAGGTGTATAAACAGTGTGCAGTGGCATCCATCCCCCCGGGAGTGCGAGGTGGGCTCGCCCAGCACAGGGATGACCGCTGTGAACAGGGCCACCTCACACACCTAGTGTCAGGCCCTTGCTCACTCTCTGCACAGCCCACTGGTGGTCACGGAGGTCCCCCCACCAGGCCCAGGAATGGCCCTGGGGCTTCTCAGCACAGCCCCTGGTGAGCACCAGTGCCCAGCCTGGCTCCAGGCATCACCACAGCTTTTCCTTCTGGGGCTCAGGGTGAAGGGCAGAGCCGGGGACAGTGCTCACCCAGGGCTCACTGGCGCTGCCACCCCTCCCTCCCTGAGGACAGAGCCAGCACTGCCATCTGAGCCCCTCCCAGCACACACCTCAGACAAGACAAGCGTCCTGGCCCTGGTCCACTGTGAGAGCCACCAAAACCCGTGGATCACGTCTCTTCACCCACAGCCATCCCAAACCGAGCGCCGACATCAGCTCAGCACTAACCGAGAATCACGATCTGTGCCACACTGACTGGAGCTCAGACACTGGCTCAGCTCTAACCACCTGCTGATGAGGACGCAGACCTGACCCGAGTTCAGACACCGACAACACTGAGCACCTGCCGCGTGGACACAGATAATCACCTGCCGACGCAGACACAGACCTGACCCGAGTTCAGACACCGACTCAACACTAAGTACCTGCCACGTGGACACAGATAATCACCCACCAATGCAGACACAGACCTGACCCGAGTTCAGACACCATTCAACACCAAGCACCTGCCGCGTGGACACAGGTAACCACCTGCTGGCATGGACACAGACGTGACCGGAGCATGGACACTGGCCCAACACCAAGCACCTGCCACGTGGACACAGAACTGACTTACCCATGGACACCAGCTCAGCCTTAACCACGCACAACATAACCAGTAACCATAAAGAACAAGTGAAACAAGACGGAAGTGGTGGCGAATCAAACTCCAGAGAGAAAAGGAAGCTGCCTCCTACCTTGTGACCCCTGGACACAGGCCGGTATCTCTGCTCGAGGGCTGTGCGGTCCACCCGCCTCTCTGGGTCCACACGGCTCTTCTCTCTGGGCCGCCAGCTGACCCTGTGAACAACACACGAGGGTTTAGACGGGACACTCAGGAAGCGGCCCCAGGACTTCCTGGCGGCTCAGTGGTAAAGAATCCACCTGCCAACCAGGAGACATGGGTTCGATTCCTGGTCCAGGAAGATGCCACACGCCTCGAGGCAATGAAGCCTGCGTGCCACAACCACTGGACCTGGGCTTTAGAGCCCACTGCAACTGGAGAGTGGCTCCCTTGACTGCAACTGGAGAAAAAGCCTGCTTCCCGCAACGAAGACTGAGCACGACCAAAACAGTAAGTGAAAAAGCAGCAGCAGCCCTGGGACAGTGCGGGGCTCAGGAACCCCCACATCCTGGGCACGGGGGGTGGGCAAGGGGCCCCGCTGGACGGCCCTCCCACGCCATCCTCAGGGGTCTCCCTCAGGTGCTTGTCCCGGGCCCTACCAGCCCTCCTCCACCACCTACGTGTGTTGTGCACACTTCCCCACAGTCACACCTCCACGAGCGTGGGCATAGACGGTCATCGGCGGGCTCGAGGTTTCTACGGCAAGGTTTCCATCACACCATCCTTATTTCTCTACCCTGCGCCCCCTGGAGACAGCTAAGTCAGCAGCAGATTCTAGCATGTTCTTGTGGGTCACTGCAGTGTCCCTGGGAAGGGGTGTCACTCGGGGGACAGTGACATCACTGCCCCTCCCCCACAGGCACCCCCTCACTACTTTGTGCGGGGCCAGCTGAGGCCCCACGATGCTCTGTGATGGCGGTGGGGAGGGCTCCTGGGACTGGACCCTCCTCTGCGGCCTCTGCCGCCGCTTCCTCCAGCCCCTCTGGTCCTTGGTGTCTCCCTGTGACCTTACAGCCAGCAGCTCATGGACTGGGACCCCTCTGCCTCATTGTCTCCCCCACCTGGCCTCTTGATTACTCCTCTAACACACTAGTCCTTGGTTCCCATCCACAGTCCCTGCAGGTTAGGAGGAAGGAAGGAATCATGGCTTCTAACAAGCACCTCTTTAAAAACTGCACTGGATTCGCAGGCAAGAGACGGGTTCCGTCCCAGCCCCTGCACCAGCTTCCGAGGATGCCCGGTCCTGCGCCCCGTCTTTCAGTGCCTCTTTTAGGACATGAAGGTGAAGACTCGTGCCTCCCTCAGGACCGTCACGGAGATGGAGAGAAGTCGTGAGGACGTGAGAGGTCCCAGGCCTGAGAGGCTCTGGAGGTGACAGCCCCCCACCCAGCAGCTGCCAGCCTCGCTGGGAGCCCACACAGGACTCACGCGCCCGTGGGTGTCCCGGGCCTGGTCTGATCCTCCATGCTTCACCCGCACCCTGTGTCCAAACACGCGCTCGTGAATCTGGAGCGCCCCCCAATAACCTGCCTTCCTGTGCTTCTGCGGGATTTCACATTTGAGAAGCACACAAGGGCCCTCCTAGCACAGCCGTGCTTGCGGAGCCACGGGTTCATCCTCTCCAGGTGCATGCTGGCTCCCACCACTCTCCTCTGATTTATCTAGGATCGTTTGGACTGTCAGCGAAACATAAAAAATTACTGCCTGCAGAGGCCAAATGCACTGCAGGCCCCTATCTCACTTGCGGTCTAATTAATAGTTTCCAGGTCGCCATGGCCCATGGGAGCATCTGGGCCTCGTCTCTCCAGTCCACAGATGTCGAGGCCGGGCAGAGGCTGGGCTTCAGGGATCCCTTCTCACGCTCATTCTTCAAGGCTGTTTGTTCCTTTTTAATAAATTGGAGAGCAGTGGTGTGCATGTGCGTGGACATGTTTGTAAAATAGCCCGGCTCTTTGCTGGGGGGCTGGTGGCGCCCCTTAAGATCTGTGGACCATGTGGGACCACGAGGGCCTTCTCGAGACCCTTGGAGACAACGGACGACTAAAGACAGTATTCTGAGGCTTCCAGGAACCACAGTCCTTTATTCTAAGGCAGCCTTTCTTTCTATTAAATCTTTCCCAAGTATAGCAGACAGACAGAGGCATCCAGCTCCCTGCACTGCCACACCCTGGACACGCCCGTGGACCGGAACCCCGACAGGAAGCAGAGCATGGCCCCGCTGCCCTGGGGGCCAGTCCAGCCAGGCTGTCAGCAGGGCCACTCTGGTGGTGGAGTCAGTGTGCGGCTCCACTCGTTCAGCACTATGAGATGCAGCATTCTGTTATTTACAGTTGTGGTGAAATAAGACTGGCCGTCCTGGTCACTGGTCACTGCGCCAAGTTCATGCGCAGTGCTGTGCCTCTATCACCCTCATCTGTCCCCAGAGCCCTTTTCATCTTGAAAACCCCAAACTGTCCCCACTAGATATACCCCCATCTCCCCAGCCCCTGGCCCCACCCCTACTTTCTGTCTCCATGGATCTGACTGCTCCAGGGACCTCATATCGGTGGAACCACACAGAATTTATCCTTTGGTGTCTGATTTCACTTGGCACAATATCCTCAAGGTTCACCCATGTGGAAGCATGCGTTAGAATTTCCTTCCTTTGGGGGGCTGACGCTCCATTGCATGGACGGACCACATTTTGTTTATCCATCATCTGTCAGTAGATATCTGTGTTGCTATGCCTCTTGGCTGTTGTGGACAGTGCTGTTGTGAACACAGGTGTACAAATATCTCTGAGACCCTGCTTTCAATTCTTTTGGGGTATCAGTTCAGTTCAGTTCAGTCGCTCAGTCATGTTCGACTCTTCGTGACCCCATGAATCACAGCATGCCAGGCTTCCCTGTCCATCACCAACTCCCGGAGCCCACCCAAACCCATGTCCATTGAGTCGGTGATGCCATCCAGCCATCTCATTTGTCGTATGCGTGCCGTAAATAGAACTGCTAGATCACATGGTATTTAATAATGCTTTTAATTTTTTGAGGGACTGCCATGCTGTTTTCCACAGTGGCTGCACCACTTTGCATTCCCACCAGCAGAGCACCAGGCTTCCAGTTTCTCCACATCTTCACCAACACCATTTTCTGCCTGTTTTTTTTTTTTTTTTTAAAAATAGGGGCCCCTGGTAGCTCAGCTGGTAAAGAATCTGCCTGCAATGTAGGAGAACCCCCCTGGTCCAATTCCTGGGTTGGGAAGATCTGCGGGAGAAGGGATAGGTTCAGTATTCTGATAGGTTCACTTCAGTATTCTGGCCTGGAGAATTCCACGGACTGTGTAATGTATGGGGTCACAAACAGTTGGACATGACTAAGCAACTTTCACTTTCATCCTGATGGGTATGAGGTAGTATCTTGCGATTCTGATTTCCATTTTCCTAATGATTAGTGACGCAAAGAGCTGACTCACTGGAAAAACCCCTGATGCTGGGGAAGATTGAAGGCAGGAGGAGAAGAGGGTGACAGAAGATGAGATGGTTGGATGGCATCACTGACTCAATGGACATGAGTTTGAGCAAGCTCTGGAAGATGGGGAAGACAGGGAAGCCTGGCATGCTGCAGTCCATGAGGTTGCAAAGAATCAGACACAACTGAACAGCAACAATGATCAGTGATGTTGAACGTCTTTTCATGTGAAAGATCTTTCCACATTTTTTGTGTAAATTCTGTCTGCATGGATGTGGCTTCCAGCACAGGTTACAATGAACAGGGCTCTGAGAATTTAACTGGGGAACAGCCTTTGTGAGCACATGTGAGCATCATCCACCTTCAACTCCCGGGAGGGGAGTGGGTGGAGAGAGAGGGACATTTCAAAACTCTTGCCCTTTTTCTATTGGGTTCTCTTTTCCTTGTTGGTTGGTAGGAGTTTTGTGGAAATACATTCTGCATTAAAGTCCTTTATTGACTGTGTCCTAACAAGTGCTGTTAAAAAAAAAAAAAGCTATGACTCTTCCTCCAAAGGTCGTTCCTTCTGCTGCATGCATCATGCCGATCTATCCATCCCTCTGTCTGTCCATTCATCCCCCTATCCACGATCAAGATCCCTGCCTTGTTTAGATCCTGACACCACCCGCCTCACTCCTCCTGAGACCCAGCAGACTGCCACCCCAAGGGCCCTCCTTCCACGGGCTGCATAAGCCCCTCTCCCAGGGCACCAAGGCATCTGTGGGCTGGTCCAGGTGGCCATCCACCCCTGCTGTGACCGCGTCCCTTCCCAGGTGCTGGGAGCGCCCAGGCCCTGCACCTCTGTCTGTGCCGGTCCTGCTGGATCTGCCTCCCTGTGAACTCACCGTCCACAACCTGTGTAGCCATCAGAGCCCCTTGCCCATCCCACCCTGGTGACGAGGAGCCAGGCCCGTCCCAAGGTTCTCATATCACTATCTGTTGCAGACTCTGTTATTCATGAAGACAGAGATGACAGTGGCCGAGCTTGGCTGGAAGCCAGCCCTGGACTAGAGCTGTCCACGACTCCTCCAAGCAACCCTGTGAAACAGGTTCCAGTGTCACCCCACCCTACAGGTGAGGACCCTGAGGCCCAGATGGGCAGAGCAACTCTCCCCAACCACACACTGAGCAGACTCCACTATTCCAGAGCAGCTGGCAGCCCGGCGTGGGGAGCGGGGGCACTCCTGAGTGGTCTCCACGTTACTGAGCTGAAAACCAGGATAAATGAATGAACTAAGGGATGAAGCCTGCAGCAAACAGCACAACCTCAGAGCCAGAGGACAAAGTGTCAGCATAAACGCAGGCCTCCGCATCAGCAGGGCCACCTGGGACCGCACTGTTCTTCCTGTAAAGGAACAACAAGAAGGTAAAAGCCAAGACAATAAGCAGAGAAAAAGAGCCTGGGAATGTTCCCCGAAAGCAAGCGTGATTGCTTTGGACACTGGGATCTGGGCGCAGCTGGAGAGACACTGGGTTGTGTTAAGTGTTTTATTTCACTTGCTGCCGGCACAGGGGATGAAGGCTGTCTGGAGCCTGGAGCGTGAGGCTGTGGAGAAGCTGAGGTGATAAACAGGCCGGGTGAAAGCTGCCGCACGCCCAGCCCGTGCCCCAGGCTGTTCCCACGTCTGCTGACGCTCACGGTCGGGCTCTGGCAGAGGTTGTCCTGGCTGCTGTCACTGAGCCATCGGCGCACATTTCCGGGGGCCCTGCCTGCTCAGTGCTGCGGGCGGATCCTGAGTGTCGAGCACGAGCCGACTCCCTGGCTGTCTGTCCTGATGAAGGATGCATCCGTCCTCAGGGAGGTGGCGGGGTTGGGAGGCTGGGAGCTGGGGTGCAAACCCCCTTCGGCCAAGAGGTCAGTACTGTGGGCCTTGCAGGGGGTGATGAATGTAAGCTGTGGTCGGGGGTGGGGTGGGGAGGGGACACCCCCGAGCACCCTCTCCTACTGCTGGTCAGATCCCCACCAGCACCCAGTCACCTGGGATCTAGGATTTGAGAGAAATGCCCCCACTGGGCTTGGAGTCTGCTCCCTCGAGAGCTCTGGAGGATGGGCAGGAAGTTCCTCCCAGGGCTCCCCCTCAGCCAGTGGGAGCAAGAGCGGGAGGCGCTGAGCAGGTGCCTGCCCCCACTTCCCCTTTGGACGGTCAGAGGGGACCTGCCCACTGACCTGCCACACCCACACCCGCTGGGTCACCACCTGGGCCTGGAGTCTCACCTGGAGACTCACCAGCTGTACCGCGGCACCTCCTCCATGGCTTCCCCTGGCTATCCCTCCCCAGCCTGATTTACATGCCCCGGGCCAGACAGGTGCCTGGAAACGCCCGTTAGCTCGGTTCAGCTCAGCATTCTGAAGCACAAGCCTGAGGCAGCCAGAGGCCACTGACCCAGAGCCCAAGGTGCCCGGTGGCCGAGGGGGGAGTAGCCAGGGGAAGATGCGGGCGTGGGGCCGGTGGCGGGGGGCAGGGGGAGCCCAGGCGGCAGCCCCGCCCCAGTGATACCTGGGGCGAGCCAGTACCCATGGCAGGTTTGCTGTGACACACACCTCCTCAGGTGTAGACTGGGCGGAGAAGAACATGGGGTGAAGGAGGGAGGACCAAGGAGAAGCAGGATTTGAAGAACGGAGGGGCCAGCTCGGCGAGATGTGGCCCTGGGGAAGCCTGGCCTCGAGGGCTCTGCCCGCCGAGGGTCTGATGGCCAGGGAAGCAAAGACCCACACTTTACCTTGGGAACCAGAACGCCAGACGCACCTCTGCAGCCCCAACATGGCCTCAGGGAGGGAAGCAGCGGCTAATGAGCACTGGCTGTTTACCCAGCGTGGGGAGTCAGCTCGGTAACCTCCACGGCACTCCCTCAAGCAGTGTTGCTCTTGCCCCCGGGGTTCGGAGTAAATGACTCGCCGAGGTCACCACAGCAGCCTGGATGCCAGGGACCACCTAGAGGGTTCCATCTCGGCCTCCAGACCTGTCAAGAGGGAGGCTCAGGCAATGCCACAGGGAGGCGCCCACAAGCCTCACCCAAAATGATGGAGGGCAGCCCTCAGGGGGAGCTGGGCACATGCCAGAAGGGCAGGACGAGTCTGATGGGTCAGAGCAAAGCTTGGCCATGGATGCAGGTGCTACGCAGGTGACCGCAGTCCTTCCCGGAAGCAGATAAACCAATGGTGGGGGAGAGTGCGACGCCAGAGGATGAACACAGAGGAGGTGACAAAAGTGCGCCCGAGGAGGAGGGACAGAGCAGAGAGGAGGGGACACGCGTGTGATAAGGCGCACACAGGCGGGGGCCGAAGGAATCAGGAGACGGGCGGGGGGTGTCTAGCGAATGGCTTTCTCGTGGCCTGTGTATCTGCAACACTTCATAGTGAGATGTGGAGGAAAGACAAAAGTAGGGAGAGGGCTGGGAAGAAAAAGAAATAAAAGCACCGAAATTTGAACCCGGGGGAGGTAGAGCGGACTGGCTCCTCTGTCCCCGCAGCTCAGTCCCCAGTACAGGCACCCCACGGGCTTGAGTGGATGGGGCAGATGGCTCAGACTCAGAGGCAGGGTCCCAGGAGGGCCTGGAGCCTGGGATTAATAGAACTCTCAAACACTCATGCCTGGGGACACTTGCCAAACCTCACCAGGCCGGGAGGACCCCCCATGGCCTGGGAGAGTCACCGTGACCTCTTCCCTGGGGGAGCACAGCAAACACGCCACGGCTGCAAAGACCAGTCAACAAGGAGTCAAGAAGAAAACAGGTGAGAAAGCACCATCAAGGCCCAGCCAGAAGAACCCCCACAGAGCCAAGCAGGGGCCTTTCCTTGGAGTCAAAGCAGAACCCCTAGGTCCGGGCCCCACACAAGACATAGGAGATTCAGATGAGGCCGAACTCATCCCCAGAGCAACGTTATGCTTCCCTCCAAAGGCCCCCAAAGACCCCACTCCCTAGGAGCCCCCACGACCCCATGACCACGAAGACCTTGTGAGGCCTCCCCCCACCATGGGTCCCAGTCCCCCCGTGTCCCTCCCCCAAAAGGCAGAGCTGCCGTTGCCTCCCTTCCTGCCGGGGTGAACCTGCCCCACCCCGGACTGCCAGCTGCTCACCCTCACTTCCTCTCCTCCTCGCGCCCCCTAGCCGAGTGGCCGGAAGCCCAGTGGTCAATTTGGTTTAAAAAAAAATTAGCAAGACAATTAGTTGACACCACCACTTGCTGCCCTTTGTCTATTAGCCCAGAGAGTCTGAGGGCCCCTGAAGCTGGTGTGGCCGCCCTGCAGCGTGATGCGGCCCAGGGACTAGTCCCTGCTGACTAACTGGGGCTGGGTCAAGGAGGGACCTGTGACTCTGCGGGACCTGGAGCAGAAGGCGGGAGAGCACGCCCTCCACCGGGTCAAAGGCAGCTTGGCGTCCTCTCCGAGTCTGGGCCCCATGAGCATCTGACCACCGCCAGTCCTCCTGGTGCAGATGCCCAGCATGGGGTGCCTGGATGGGGAGCTTGGCTACGGGAGCCAGGCCCTCCTGCCACACAGCTCTGGGGGTGCCATATGGTGGTCCGTGTACCGGACAGTCCTCCAAGTGGTGGCACTGACCTCCGACACCACCCAGCAGTCATGATGGTCAGTTCCACACAGGCTGGGGGTGGGGGGCCTTGGCTACTATCTTACGGGCCTCTAAGGGGCTGAGGCCTCGGTGCAGGAAAGACCACCTGGACAGGGCTCAAGCCAAGAGGCCTGGCCGCACAAGGACAGCGGGACAGCGGTCTGCGGGAGGAACACTGCCTGGGCAGTCGGGCCCCACAGCAAATCCCCCGTGTTGGTGGAGCACGTGGGACTCTGTCCAAAGCCCAGAACACACCCCTGCCCCTGGAAGCCTGTGTGCAGGGCAGCACAAGGAGGAGCCCGCGGTCAGCACTCACCAGCCCTGAGACAGCACACGGCCCTGCGGCCACAGCCTGTGAACCAGCCCCACTCCTTTGGTGGGCTCCTAGGGGTGGACATGCCTGTCCGTCTGCTGCCCCTGCTGGGCGGGGGGCCAGTGGGGGGAGCGAAGATGGGTTCCAGACCTGCTTCTGCAGGGTGGTCTCTAAGCTGCCCACTTGTCTCCCCAAGCTGGCCTTAGTGACTCTCAGCAGAGACGTCCTGACACCCAAGTTCCTTAGAGGACCAGCTTCCTGCGCTTCCTGCCACTCTCCCGCACCCCACCCTGCTCCCGCCCAGCTCCTCCCCTACAGCCTGCCATCTCCCTCTACTCAGGCAACTCCTGGCGAGCAGGACTCAGGCTAAGGGCCACCCTCGGGGAAAACACCGGATGGTCACTGCTGACCCTACACAGGACTGTGCTCATCACCGCTACCGTCCAGCTGAGTCCCGCAAGAGAAGGTGTATGGTCAGTGAGTCCCGGCCTGGCCTCTCCTCGTGGGCCCCTCCTGGGAGGGTCCTGCTCCACGCAGAGGTCCCCAACTCTCTGCAAACCTAGGGAACACGGGGCAGGCAGCCCCTGACTCCGGGGTCTAACATGTTCCAGAAGAGACTCTCAACCCACATGGTCCCGATTCTTTCCTCCACTTGGAAGACTGGATTTTCACAGGGTTATTCACTCCACTGTCTCTGACGCAGTGGATCCGTGACCAGGGGCCCCAGCCCATCTTGGGCTCAGAGTCCTTCATTTGCCAGAAGCTCTGTTTTATTGCCCTTTGAATAATTTCCCAAGATAAACCCTTGAGAGTTTCCTTGTAAGCACTTAGGCCTTTGTTTATGAGGATCTTAGATCCCCTAAGAGTGTTTAGAACTCACTGAAGCGTCCTCTTCCTGCCCACCACCACCTCTCAGGGAGCTCAGTAGACTGGAAGCTGTCCTTGGTCTCTGGGATCCAGGGTCCCAGGAGAGACACCCCCAGTCTGGAGCCTTTGCCTGGGTGGGAGTGGGGTGGCCCGGAGGGGAGTAGGATTGGGGTGGGGATGGGGGGTGGGAGGCCCCACTCTGCTCCATAGGCTCAGGCTGCTTTCCCAGAAGAGAGGTCCCTGGGGAGGGCCCACTCCTCCTCCTGTAAGAGCAAGCTTGCAACCACACCTGGCATTCCTGCCCCCATGAGAACCAGCCGCCTACTAGCCACCTGCCAGCCACCCTCCCCAGTCTCCTGAAATGAAGGGCCAGGCGGCTCGCGGGGCCCCGCCCTCTACCTCCTCTGGGCTGCCCGCCCCCTCTCGTGATGTGTTGACCGCTCCTGCCAGAAGCCTCTGGAGCCTGCCCAGCTCTTTTGTTATTTCAGGTTGCTGTGTTTCCAGCCCAGATTCCCGTAGATTACCACCGGCATGGAGCGGCCTCTTCCGTCGGAGGCCCGTGAGCCCGATTCCGACCCCTAAGCACAGAGCAGTGCGGTTGGGGGGCAGAACCCAGTGAGAGAGTGGGTGGCAGTACATGGCCATGAGGGGCGTGTGTCCTCGGCCACCAGCCTGGCGGCTCTGGGAGCCAGTTCCCTGAGATTCTGAGAGCAGGCAGCCCTGAGTCCTTGTGCACCAGCGGCCTCAGGGGTACCCACAGAAGCCTCCTTCTGGTGGCTGGGGAGCCCCAGGATCCCATGGGCTCTGGCCCCTCATCCTCCAGGCCTCCCGCCCACGGGAACAGCAGCAACCTGCCGGCAGCCCCCTCAAACAGGCTGCCCCCTGGCGGGCACACGGCACATGGGGTGGGGTCCTCAGCAGGTGGGATGCATGAGGGCTGGGGCTGCCGCCGTGGACACAGACGTGCTGGGCCATTTATCCTCTGTGTTTCCAACCCCCTCCAAGCTGGTTTTGGGGCCAGTACTGTGTGCAGCACAGGGCCTCCATAGTGGATGGGGGCTCATAATTTCAAAAGGTCAAGGTGGGCTTTTCCCCGAAGGAAACGAGCCTGGCTGACCCTTCTGGACCCCTAGAGTGTGGCCTCCTGCACCCCACCCCCTTACTGCGGGCCCTAGGAGGCCATGAGACGCATGAGAACTCCGGTCCCCACGTCAGAGTCACAGCGACCTCCAACCTCTCCAGACGCCTCCCAGGTTACACTGGGGAAGCCCCTGCAGGAAGGAGGCCCTCCATATGCTGGCCCAAGACCCCCACTTTCAGCTGAACCCCAACAGAGCTCATCTTCTCCAGCTTCTAGAGGCTGCAGTCAGTCCTTGGCTTAGGGCCTCATTGCTCCAGTTTGTCTCAGATCTCTGCCTCCTTCTTATAAGGGCCCTCCCCTCCCCCTGGATGATTCAGACTAATCTTCCATCTCAAGATCCCTAACGCAGTCACATCTGCAAAGTCCCGTTTACCAGGTCACATTGCCTGGTCCAGGGAGGAGGTTCTGTTATCTCTCAGGGTCATGATAGGTGGGTTAGGATTTGATAACAGAAGAAGGAAATGGTGGCATTTAGATCAATGCCACTGCACATTACAGGGGAGAAAAGTGCCCAGAACTGAGTGGGAAGGTCTGAACGTCTCCGAGGCCCAGCTCCTCGGGTGGGCAGCAGGCATCACAGTGGCTCCTGCATCCTGGGGCGAACATGAGGAGGCTGCTCCCGACGTGCTTCCTCTGCTAAGGGGTAGCTCCATGGGCTGGGGTGGGTCCTCTCCACTCACTGCTAAAGCCCCCAGAGTGTCAGCTGCTTTGTCACTATCACAACCACTGTCACTGTTATTATTAATCCAGACGCCTCAAGACCCTATAGCTTCTAAAAGAAACAGAAGGTTCAGGCCAAGTGCTACAATGCTTAGCATCCCTCTAGCAGCTCGACCCCGAGGATGTCTTCCCTCCCACGTCCTGCCGGAAATTTCAAGCCCAGAACCTTGAGTGAACTCGCACTCCTTCTGGGCTGGACCTCCTCCAGTCCACAGGGCCAGGGCCCCCTGCTGCGGCGGGGAAAGCTGATCAGTGGCAGGGGACAGAGCCCCTGGGCCTCAAGGTGAGGCATTCTGAGCTACTGAGCTGTGCTGAGCCATCTCTTTCCTTCCAGGAACTCTTCCTTGAACAAATCCAAACAACATCCAAGCGGTCCTGAAACCACCCCTTCCTCTGGAACCCAGTAATCCAGAGGCCCTGCTGATGCTCCCTCAAAGGTGAGGTGGCACAGGGTGGCTCAGCCACACACACAAGTTGCCTGGGTCTATGTTGGTCTCCTGCAACTTTTCATCTGTCAAAGCCTTTTCCCATAGTTCTGTGCAACATTCCACTGAAATAACCTCAGCTTGGGACACAATCACACATTTACTTATTTTATGGATGTTTCCTTACATTACACAGAGGGCACAAGAGCCCGTGCAGTAGCAGAGAATGCAGAAGGAAAAGAAACTTCTGGACCATCATTTTGGTTTATCTCATTCCAAAACTGAGGAAAGGAAAGTGTTCAGCAAGGAAAGTGATCCCTACTATCTCACACACACTCACTTTCCACAGAGCTTAGCCCCAGGGTAGGAACAGGGTTTGGGGGACTTGGTCCAAAGATTTAACCTCCCAAAACCACGTCTGCCCAATGGGCATAAAACAAGCAGCTGCTTTATGGTTGTGGAGATGAAATCAGGGAGCACAGGGCTGTGTGTAGAAACTGCTGGCACATAAAGAGCATCGATGCTGTTGAATGATCATTATTGAGTTTCCTCCCCTGGTTTAGCACCCGATTTAGCACCACATTCTCACTGTTTGGACACTTGATAAACACTTGAGGAATGAAGGAGACCACAAGTACAGCCTGCATCTACACACCAGCCAAGAGGGACTGGAGACTTGGTTGTGAATGACAGCTTGTCTTAAATTGGTTGGGGCCAATGTCCAGGTTTGGGGCTTGTTTCCAGTACCAGACATTAACAAACTGAGAACAGGATGCATGTTCTATATGTCTATGTCTTTAGGAGCTGCTGAAGATTCTACTTTGAAACTACAAAACATTATTGGAAGAAATTAAAGAATCCAGATAAATGGAGAGATATACCATGTTCATGGATTCAAACACTCAATACCCTCATGATATCAATCTTCCCTCAAATTTATCTATAGATTCAAAGCAATAAAAATCACAGAAGACTTCCTTTTTTAGGTAGAAATTAATAAGTTGTCCCTAAAAGTTGTATGAAAATGCAAAGGATTTAGAATAGCCAAATGGTCTTTAAAAAGAATCACAGAGGAGTTACACTATCTGACACTAAGTTGTACTATATATCTATTGCCAGCAACAGAGTATTTGCGTTGGAGTGTGGAAAGGCAAATAGTTTAATAAAACCAGAAAAAAGAATTCAGTCTAATATACACACAGAGAGGGAAATAAGATTAGATATGGGTGCACCCCTGGCAAGATTGTGGGGGGAGCGAAAGGAAACTCACTCGACTCATAACACAGAAAAGCACCACCTCCCCCAGGAACCCATGGTTCCAGCTCAGCTCTGACAGCTCAGCTGTTTTGGTTGCATAGGCAGATTTCTCTCTGGGCACCTGAACTTCTTCGTTGTTAACATGTAGGAATTGAGAGGAATGATTGCAAAGACAGCTCCACGGCTCTGTTATACTGAGTTCATCAATTAGCCTACCACCTCCCCATCTCCCGCACTATTCTAGCATATACTCAGCTTCATAAATTCTACTTACGGTCAAATTAACTGGAGGAAATTTTAAAGAATACTGCAACTCCTGGAGAGAGAAATTGGAGCCACAGTGGGGATAGTGCAAAATCCACAGCACCCTTGTTTTTGCCATGATAAGCATCCAGAGTAAGTGCCCCGGCACTCCTGCCAACCCCAGACCCACTCATCACCCACAACACGCCAGCTCTGCAGGGTGCAGATGACAAGTAACAACATTCTGAAGCTGAGGGTTCAGGAAGCAGGGAGCACAGGGAGGGTGGGGTTGATGAACCGGGGCTGGAGTTAGGAGGAAGGAGGCCCGGGAAGGCAGCACGTTGGTGGGGTCATCCACACAGCTGTCCTCTCTGGGGGTCACAGATGTGTTCAGTCATCCCTTACTCATCCCAGGGAGCTGCCTGGCCTTAGCCCTGGCGTTAGGCGACCCAGTCATTTATTCAATAAGCTGTGTCATACTCTTTCCGGCCCCATGGACTGTGCCCCGCCAGGTTCCTGTCCATGGGGTTTTCCAGGCAAGAATACTAGAGTGGGTTGCCATTTCCTTCTCCAGGGGATCTTCCCAACACAGGTATTGAACTCACATCTCCTGCTTGGCAGGCAGAATCTTTACCACTAAGCCACCAGGGAAGTCCCAGGGGACCCAGTTGAAGTTGACCTTCCAACTGCAGGATTAATGTGGTGTTCATCCTCAGGCTCCAGTGGGTACAAGAGAGATGGATCCACACTGACCCAGCTCCGTCGGGGGAAAAGCAACTCCAAGCACACTCACTCGCTCGCTCACTCACCCGGCCACCTCCATCTTTCGTACGTGCTGTTCCCTCCTCCTAGAACAGTGGCCTTCAAGGCGAGGCCGCTGGACCCCAGCATCAGCATCACAGGAAGCTTGTTAGAAATCTGTCATGGGCTTCACCCTGACCAGTGGATCAGAAGCTCAGGCGTGGGGCCCTGCAGACTCAGATGCACTCTCAAGTGGGGACCACTCTGCCAGAACAGCTCTTCGCAGCCCCCTCTGCCCAGCTGGCACCTACTCATCTTCAGCACTCCCCTCCTCCAGGTAGTCAGTACCCGCCCTAAGCCCTCCCGCTTCCCTCACTACTATCCCTGATGCTGCTGCTTCTACTTCTCTCCTGGGGGCAGGGATGCAGAACGAAGGAGTAAAAGAAGACAGACTTTAAGGAGTCTTTTCTGGGGTGGAGCTGGGTCTGTGAACATGAGTGAGCTGGAGTTCTCAGTCCCTCTCGGGACGCAGAGAACAGGATGGGCTCTGGGGGCCACCTTAACAGCTTCAGTGGGGGGCACCAGAGCCCCAGCTGGAGGATGTCCAACTGTCACAAGCTGTTCAGCCTGGCCCCCGTGGTCTGACCAGGCGGCCACCGTTCACTTCCTCGCTCTTCGTCTTGGGGCTGGTAGTTGGGTGGAGAGTTTTGAAGCAGCCCCGATCCAGGGTAAACAAGCTTTGACAATCCGAAGAAATGGCCTAAAAATAGGCTGGCGGCTTGATTCATGGGGGGAGGGATGCTTGGGGATGAGAACCCCCTCTTCGGGGCTGACTTATTCGTGCCTGTCAGGGATGAGGAAGGTGACTGTCATGCAGTGACTCATCTGGGAACTCAGCAGTGACCACTGCCCGCCAGTATTTGATTTTTCCCAGGCAGCTGACCTCCCAGCTTTGGACACAGCTCCAGGACCCACAGAGGAGATGGCGCAGGGGGCATGGGAGGACTGGGTCCAAGGTGGGAAAGGCCTGGGGCTGACGCATCCCTCCCCCAGCCCCTGCTCCTGAGGACCTGCAGAGACCAGTCCATCTGCCTCACTGCTTCATCCCCCAGGTCCTGACTAGTGTCTGCCCTGAGCTCCTTGCGCTGCAGGGCCTGGCCCACGACAGTACCTCTGCGCATCCCAGGGGGATGTCCTCATGGAAAGGTGGTGGTCTCTCCAGAACACGTTCCTATCCTCATGGCAGTGAGCCTCCAACAGCAAAACAAAAAGGCCAAGTGCCTGGACCTGGGCCGGGGGCATGTGTAGTCTCCTGGGAAGTCCTGGGTTGGTTCACTGCTGTCCTTTCAGCACTGGTGTGCAGCGAGGGGGTCTCCTCTTGTCTTTGGCAGTAGTTTCAAGTCTCCTGGGGCAGGTTGGTTTCTGTGCTTCCCCAGATCATGGGCTTTCTGAGCCACACCCCTGAGCCCGAACATGGCCTGGTGTTCAGTGAGGTGCTGCTTTATGCTCATCCCACCATCCACACACCCATCTGCCTGTCCATCTTCCCATGAATCCAATCATCCATCCATTCACCCACCCATCCTCCCATTCATCCACCCATTCGTCTGTCCACCTATCCATCCAGTTACTGTCCATCCATCCATTCATCTATTCAGCCACCCATCCACCCACCTACCCATCTACCCACCCATCCAAGAAATGCAGATGAATCGGCTACTCTGAGCTGCTCCCTACACCTGCCCTGGGAGCACCAAGCTGATTGAAATGCTCTTCCCCTGTGTTCCCCTGGAACCCAGGTTGGAAGGGACATGTCTCTCCTCGAGAAGTGTAGTCTATGCATCGGTCAGCACACAGCTACAGAGCAGAGGACAAGCACCAAGTGTGACCGCAATGGAGAGGCACCCATCCTGCTGGGGGGAGACCAAGGGAAACTTCCAGAAGGAGTTGTATATGTCTTGCGTCCCAACTGAGTTTCAAAGCCACTTGTAGAAGGGGCCTGGATGCTGTCCACATGGACGTGGGACCACTCAGACATTCACAGGCTGTGTCCGTGGAACCAGCAAGGCCCACCTCAGGTGGGTGCCCGGGGATGGAGCTTCCGTGTGGGGCCAGTGAGTCAGCTGCCAGCCGAGGACACGGGACTGATTTTCCAGCCTCCAAGAGCCACCTCCTGCATCTTGTGCCATTATAAGCAGTGACTTAAGCATCTGGGGAGCGGATACAGGGGACTGCAGACAGCCTGGCCGGGGCAGGGACGAGGATGGGGGTGCGGAGGGTAAACATTCCCAGCCCCAGTGAGCGTCTCCCCACGGGGGTTCGGTGAGCAAGTCAAACGGCTTTTGTTCCTTTTGTTTTTGCTCATTCCATAAAGGATTTTACTTGACTCATGATTTCCCAGCTGGCTCCTTCTGCAGCTTAAGAAAGCAAGAGTGAATAATTGCTCTGGCTTTTTGCTTCTTGGGTTTTTTCCTTCCTTACAGGAATGTGTAAACACCCTGAGGTTTTACAGACGGGTTGCCAAACCTCGTGTGTTAGAGACTCCACATGCTTTCGGGCAATGGCTGGCATCCTCGCCTGGGGAACTGGGCTGACCCTTTTGGCAGGTTACTCTCACCCAGCTATCAAGGACCGTGGCCTGGGGTGGGCTGGATCATATCCCGCCCCCCACTGCCCCCACTGCGTATGTTGAAGTTCTAGCCTCCTGGATCTCAGAATGTGACTGTGATTGGAGGTAAGGCTTTTAAAGAGGGAGTTTGGGTAAAATGAGGTCATTGGGGTGCAGCTGTAATCCAACACAACCGGGGTCCTCGTGAGAGGAGAGGATAAGGACCGTCTACCTGCAGGGAGAGAGGCCTCAGAGGGAACAAACCTGTCGGCACCTTGATCTTGGACTTCCATCCTCCAGAACCGCCTGAGGATAAGCTCCTGGTGTCTAAGCTGCCCGTCTGTGGTGTTTCCTCAGGGACCCGAGCCTCCGCCCTCTAGCCACCCCCAATAATGGGCAGTAACCCCCAGGCTGGGTGTGGCAGACAGGCCCCATCCCTTCCCACACCCCTCCCTCTCCGGGGCATATCCACTCCCTCACGGCTCTGGGGCGGGGACATGAGGGAGAAGGGTGGGGAGCCCAGGGAACCCCACATGGAGACAGTGGATGAGGAGGACCCTATGTCAGCCTGTGCCCAGGGCTGGACAGAGTGACCAAGCTCTGGAAGACCCCCCCAAACCCCGCAGCTCTCCCTGTTGTCCCCTGGGTCCCTGCCCACCTTCCTCTCCACCAGGAAACCACCCAGGGCTGTGCCGGCCCCCTTGTGCTTCCCATACAAGTCACAGCTTGATGAAGCAGGGGGCCCCTGCGGCAGGTCTGAGCAGAGGTGGAGGCCAGTAGAGCCAGCCGACCGAGTCTGCGGCCCCTGGAAGGGCATCTGTGTGGGCTGGGCAGCTGCTGCGGGTGGCAGGGGTGACGGGCTTCTCCACGGGGCGCAGGGCTGCTCAACCTCAGCACTACTGACATCTGGGGCCTGAAATGAATCATGACCCCCAAAACGTGCTGAGCCCCAGATCCTCCCAGGAGAGGTGGCAGGGACTCTCCCACAGGGCCCCTGCCCACACTGCGACCTCCACTCTGGCCTCCAGACTGAGAGGATCATTTCTATTGTTTTAAGCCCCTGTGTGTGGTCCTTTGGTATGGCAGCTGCAGGAAACTCATAAAGGGTACAATTCTCTATGGGACCTTCCCCGCACTGGGTGCTTCAAGAACATCCCTGGCCTCCACCCACCAGATGCCAGGACCGCCCCCTTCTCAGGTTGTGACAACAGAAATGCATGCAGATGTTGCCAAGTGTCCACAGAGGCAGAGCTCCTCTAGGGCCCACCCAGCTGGATCTGGAGACCCCAGCCTTCATTCCAACCTGTCTGCTTCCGCCCTGTGTTCTCTGTCCCAGAACGATGGCACAGTGGGCCTGCGGACACTTGTGCCCAGACTGTGCCCCCTGAGGATGCATGTCCTGCTCTCGGCCGAGCCTCAGGCACCCCTGCATGGGGGGAGGGGCGTCCAGCCTCCTTGTCCAGGTGAGTCATTCCTGCTGGGCAACGCCCTGCCTTTCATAAGGCCCACGGTGGGGTTGCTCATAGACCTAAGGGCACTGGGCACCTACCCCCACTGCCTTCCAGCCTCATCTCTGCTCCTCTCCCATCTTACCCCTCGCAGCCAGGCTGGTCTCTCTCACAGCTGCTTCAGGGACCACCTGTGTCATCACTGCCCGGCTGACTCCTGGGCCCCACCCCAGGAGTCAGTTCCCTCTTGACCCAGCAAACTCCTACTCAGCTTTCAAAACCCATGTGAAATGGCACCTCCTCAGAATCCTCAGAGGCTCTGCCAGGCATATGTACCTCATTCTCACTCCACACTCACCTAATACCTTGTCAACAACTCTACTAAACCTCTGAAACACTGATGTGTGGACTCCGTGTGTGGTTTCAGTGTACCCCTCTGACTGTGTGTATGAGTGTGTCTGTGAGTGTCCTTTCAGTAGAGCAAGAGCTCCGAGATGGCTCTGTGCACACCTGCATAACATGACTCAGCGCCTGGTGTGTCACTCAGGAATTGTCACAGGAATGTCCATCTTTGGGGCTGTGTCCCTGGCCCTCCTCTGGGCTCTCATGAGAAGACCCCAGTTCACGTCAAGTAGCAGCACATTCAGCCACAGGCTGAGGACACACGACCTCTGGGGCCCACTCTTCTGAGCCTCCCAGGCCCCAATAAATAAACTTCTCATGAAGCCACGGAAGCACTTTTAACCCCCGCCACTGCCTTGCAGATGTACGTCCGCCAGCTGAGCGTGTGAGCTGACATGTGGTGTGCAGACGTGGACGTGACCAGATGAGTGTGTGAGAGGCATGTTGAGCACATGTGCCTGTGAGTGTATACATGGCCTGTGCATAGGACGTGCTGGTGGGAGATGTGTGTAGACGTGCATGTGCACAGCTGTTCCAGGGCCACGAGGATGCTGGCAGTCTGGGTCTGCAGGAGGAGAGGCCCTGCTATAAACTGGGAAGGCTTAGGGGGCTGATGCAAACCGGGGAAAGGCCCTGCTGTGGGCAGGCTGAGGCCCGTGGTGCAAACTGGGGAGAGGCCACAGGCCAGGGAGCTCAGGGGCTTTTCACACCAGCGTCCTTCTCTTTCCAACAGCCCCCAAGCCACTGGAGGGAGCATCATGGCTGCCAAGAGCCAGATGGTGCACCTGTCTCCCAAACAAGGAAGGGTTCGCACCTCCCCCATGGGCACTGGCATCAGCAGAGGCCCCCTGTGCCACCCCACGTTGCCTGCGCTGCTCCATCTCAGCTCTGAAGACACTTCATTATGCTTGTGGTTGATGCCTCTGTATCCCGTAGACCCCGAGTTTCAAGCAGCATTTATTACCATATTCCCCTTGTTCCTGGCCCATAGCATGTGTATAACGGGTGTTGAGGCTGAGTGGTCGGCACACCTTGTCGGCTGACCTGCACACGGAGACCCAGCACTGCTCTGGCCGCCGGCTCTGCCTCCTCATCACAGAAGTACCAGAGGCGAGGCGTGACATTGTCCCAGTGTTCCTCAAGAGGCCCTGTCTAACTGTCAGGGCCGGACTGACGGGATGGAGTGCTCGTGACACCACCCCAGCTGACCAGGACAGGCTGGGCAGGCCAGGCCTGCCACTCACAGCACTGTGGACAGCTGGGCTGCTGGCCCAGGGTGAGCAGTGGGCAAAGGCTTTCAGCTCTACCCTGCATGGGGGACAGACGGCGTGGGGGGAGGGAGCAGAGACCAGGGGCTCCGGAACAGAGGGCCCGCCCTGTCTATACCAGGGCGTCCTAAGACTGACCACTGGGCCATGTTGAGCCTGAAATGACGAAGGGATGTGGAAACTCAATGTGGCAGACATCACACTGGCACATTCTAAGCTTCACCCAAAGGCAAAGCAGTGGACAAAAGAATCCAGTGGTTCCCCACACCTATGTCACACATCAGTGTTAAAAACTAAAGAATCTTCTTCTTCTTAACCACATAAGAGGAGAAAATGAAATCAACTTAACCACTTCTCAATTTTTTCCTGGCTCTCTCAACCAACTTGCTATTCTGGACTGTAAAATAAACAAAAACCACAGGACATGTAGAAAAACCCCGAGCACACAGAGGGCCAAAAGGCAGAGCCTTGAACCCCATTGCTGCACCAAGGCAGACCTACCTAATCCACCACCGAGTGTGGGTACGGCACTCTGGCAGCCATTACCAGTCGATACCAGCCAACTTGTGAGATGAAACCTGTCACTCGTCCATCATTTGATCTGGAATCAACCAAGGTCAGGAAGGGGAGGTGACTCACCAGAAGGGGCTGGACCTGTCTCCTGAAGACCAGCTGAGGGCGAGGGCCATGGAGGGGAGCGACACCCTGGTCTTGGAAGACTAACCATAGGAACCCTCTGCCGCGTGGCTTTCACTCAGCGATTCTGCTGCAAAACAGAGCAGCTGGCTTTTCTCAATGAAGGACAACAAGCTTTTGGAGGCTCTGGTGGGGCAGAAACAGCAGAGACTGCCCCTGTGCCATCCAGGCCCGGCCCCTGGCCCTGCCCTGGAGAAGATAGGGATCTAAGTGGCCTTAAGTGGACTGAGAGGAAACTGTCAGCTTCACTTTGCCGCACTTGGGTCCTGATTGCCCTGATAAGTGCATTTTAAAGAGTCTGAATTGAGATTTTCTAGTCCCAGGCTCCAACCCCAGGAGATCAGAAGGCAGGTTTGAGCTGCCAGGGGCCTCAGCTGCTGCCAGAGCCAGGCCTGGGCATCTGTCTGCCCTCCTGCCACCCCTGACATCACTCGTGTGGCTCTCACCCCCACGCAGGGACTCAAGGCTGACTCTGCTCTCTCTCCTCACACCAAACCCCACTCCTCTTCACTCCCCCCACACCCAGCTTCACGGTTACTGGGGGGGCGGGCAGCATGCACAGATGCAAGTGGGCAGAGGCCCCTCCCCTGGGAACTCACAGTCTGGTATGGACCCCAGGGAGGGGCACAGATGGAACCTGGGGGGATGGTTTCATCGCCCCAAACTAGAAGCAACCAAGACGCCCTCCCAGGTGAACAGGTAAGTAAGCTGTGTGCACGAGACAGCAGGTCACTGCTCAGCACTGGAGAGAAATGAGCTGCCCAGCTGCGGAGAGACACGGGGGAGGGCAAACCCAGCGCCAAGCGACAGGCTGTGCAAAGGCTGCGGGCCCTCTGACCCCAGCTCCAAGACATTCTGGCGAGGCAGAACCCTGAGATAGTGACAGGGCCAGTGGTGGCGGGGGGTCGGGGCGGAAGGGTGAACAGGTAGGATTTTTAGGGCAGTGAAACTGCTCTGGTTGAGACTGTAATGTGGATACAGGTCTTTATCCACTCGTCCAAACCCACAGGATGAGCAACTCCGAGAGGGGCCCTATCGTATACTGTGGACAGTAGTTAATAATAATCTATCAATATTAGCTCATAATTATTAATATAACAAACACCACACTGACATAAGATGATAATAATAGGAGAAACGGAGCACATTTACACGGTAACTTTCTGTCCTCTCTGTTCAATTTCCCAGAAGTCTAAAACTGCTCTAAACAAGAAACCGCTCTGTTAATTAGGAAAAATAGGAGGGTTGGTGGTTTTCACCACAGTCCACTCAAACTTTCTCTCCTCAGATACCAAGTTGTCTGGTATGTTGACCTCCAGGATGCTAATGCAGGGGTAGGAATTAAAGACAGGGATAGGTGTCCTTTGGGGGTCCTTCCTCTCACTATTGGAAACCCCATGATACAGCTGAAGGGAAAATTGTATTGGACATGACAGGGCTGGTTTCAAAGTCAGCTTTGCTGTCTGGTTGAGGTAAGCAGATCTGACCCCTGGAAGAACCAGGAGATGCAAAGACTCTACCTCAAGGACTGACTGGGTGGGGAGGTGTCTGGGGTGGGAGGAAGCAGTGAGGGGCCAGCCTGTGGCGGGGGGGTGGGTTGTGGCAACTCACATGGGAGTGGCTGAGGAAAAGGAGGGAGCTCGGATACAAGGCTTGCTCTGAAGCCAACTAATCCAGCGAAGGCTTCATCCAGCCTCACATCCTGGCTGGCCCTCAGGCATCTCTGATGGACGCGCCGAGCTGTACCCCTCCCCCAGCTTGGCTCCTCTGCACCCTTTTGAACAGAAGGAGCCTGTCCCCAAGTTGCAATGCTCCTGGCTCTTGGGAAGGTCAGTCCCACGGGAGGTGAATCCCAGCCCATGTGTGATATTTACAGTGGAGGGTTCTTATCTCCTTCGGCCCACTCAGGGGTTAGGGCCATGAGGACCCACCAGCAGCTCAGAAATCCGTAGGATGCAGAGATCAGAGGCCCCTCAGGCACTGACCACCCATAGGCACCCAGACACCCAGCAGCCCTTGGCTCCACGGTGTGTCCAAATGTCTTCCTCTGGGTTCAGAGGTACATGGCTCCCAGATGAACCAGCCCCCTCCCCAAAGCCAGTGATCTCATTCAGATAGGAAAAAGATAATTTCATATTTCAGAAAAGCACTTAAACAGCAAAGTTCCTGCAGAAACCACACATGGAAACCCACTGACAAACAGGCCAAATCCCCAAACCGAAGTTCAAAATTGCAGAGGGTATGCGTGGTGCTGGGGGGTGGGGGGTGGGAGCAGAGAAGGGTGTGAAGGCAGAGAGTCCACCAAATGCAGCCAACAGCAGTGGGGCCCATCCTGTGCCTGGCCCCCATCAGCCCCTGCATCCCACCTCCTCACTGTGGTGGGTATGGGGTAGCCCCCAGCACTGCCACTGCAGAGCATTTCCCCCTAAAGCTGTCTGTCTCCTGAGTGTCCTGGCACATCCAGGCCACAGCCTAGCCAGGCCTGCATCCCTCGGGGAGGAGGAGAGTCCACGGAAGGCTCCTATCTTATGACTGGCCAGGCAGAATTTTCTTAAAACTTTATCAAACTCTCTCATCAAAACCAAACTTTTGAATCACTTGTTGCTGGAGAGACTAACCACTGGGCGTCTGGACCATCTATCTACGAGCACGGCCCTTCCCTCCCATGGGAACCTCCCCCACCGTGAAGCCCTTCCAAAGTGCTTGTTATTAATTTTCCAAAAGGCATGCTAAAGAGATTCCAAGAGCCAGGTGGGGAAGAGAGCTCAAGGTCAGGCTCCCTGTGGACCCGGACCGGTCCAGCCTCATTCCCAGGGGCTTAGGCACGGAGGGACAGGGGTTAACAGACCCTTGACCTCAGTGGGGTTGTCCCAGCGAGAAGGTCCGGGGTCTTCTCCCAAGCCACACAGTGATAACAGCAGCAGACCCGGGCTCCAGGTAGGGAGGACAGGGAGGAGCTGCTGTGTAGACCATGCAAGCAGAGGGAGATGCTGGCCCAGGCTGCAGCCCGAGCCTCTCCATGCCAGTCACCCAGCAGAGCGGGTGGCCTGCCCAGTCTCCCCGGCAGGACCAGACCCTCTCCTTGGATGGGGAAGGGCCGGGGCTTCTGGAAGCTGAGCTGGCTCTCCAGCCGGCAGAGGAGGGCAGGACAGGGGTGGTGCCAGGCCCCAGGCAAGCCTGCACTGGGCTGGTGGCGGGGGGCCACATGGGGCTGCTCTGCTGCCAGACCCGAGCCTCGTGTGCCCCGGCTCCTGGCTGTCCCTGATCTAAGAAGGGCTGGGACACAAGTAAGTGAGGTGTTCGGAGCCTGGAGGAATGGCTCTGAACCCCACACAAAGGCTCCGCAGAAAAAACCAGGTAGACCTGGCTCAACGTCACGCTCTATGTGTAACTAGACCAACATGCCCCATTGGCTGCCAAGAAGCAAGTTCCTAGGGGTCAACCCGAACCACCGAGGTCTGTCCACTCTCCAGTGGCCCTCTTGATGCCTGGAGGGGCTTGAAAGGCAACAGGCCAGGCCCTTCCCCACTGGGGAGAGCATAGGACAGCCTCCTAGGTGGATGTGGTCATACCTGGGTCACCTCTTGTCACAGCAAGCAGAGTGCAGACACAAGATCCACCCGACACCGAGGGCAGCGCTCCTTCCAAACACGGTGGCCACAGAGGCTTGGATGTCTTGATGTCCTGCGAACTGGAAGCTGGTAAAGGACCAACATCTTGGGGATTCAAAACATCCCAGTGCTTTAAATATCCCAGTAACACCTGACATAGCCAAAACAGGCATGCATGCAAAGCTCTAATTGCACCCTCACGTTACGATAGTACTGGGAAAGAATGGAGGCCGCCCAGACATGGGCTGCCACCTGGTGTGCTCTCTGTCCACAGGACAGGCCATCACGCTGTGAGGAGGTGCTGGGATGCAGTCCCAGTCGTCACGGGAGTTGAGGGCAAACGCTGCACCCTCGCCCGGGGACCCCAGCCCACCACTGTGTCCTGCTCGTCTCCATGGCAGGTGGCTTCTCCTCCCTCAGCCACCTTCCCAGATAAAACTCGCCCCGATCCTCGTCCAGGGCCCCCTGGGGAGCCACCTCCTGAGCTATCTCTTCCCTGCAAGTCACACCTTTCTGACCTTTGCCAGGTTTCAGCACAAAGTGTGAAGACGGGTCTGCTGTCCTCTCCCCCTGCCCCTGAGATCTTGGAGAAAAACAGCAGGACTAAAACCAGAATCACCATCCTGGTGACAGCAAGGTGCCTGGAACTGGAGGGCGGAGCAGGATGGGCATGGAAAGGGCCCCCAGAAAGGACAAATGTGGGCTTAGATCCCAGAGCTCTCCGGAGGGGAGTGTGCCCATAAGGGCAGGGCCAACCACCCCACCATTCCTAAGAGGGACCCACTGGGGACAGCAGAGCGGGGTTTGTGCAACTAGCTGCAGACCTCTCGGGCCGCACAGAGTAACGGGAAGAACTAGACAGAGATGCCATTGTTGCAGGGAGCAGCGAGTTGATGAGGCTGGATGCTGGAGACAGAAGTCCTACTCACAGTGCCCACCACATGTGCACACGTCACCCCCACAACACAGATGCACACGCACACACATGCTCACCCTCTCTCGGGCACAGACTCTATGTCACATGGTCCCTTGCTGTCCACTTGGGAGAGCTCCCGCCAGCCAGGCCTGGCTCCCTCCCCATCCCACTGCAGCAGCTGCTCTGCCGGAAGAATTCCTTTCACGCAAAGACAACTGAGAACTCAGAGCCAGCATCGGGAGCTGCACCAAACAGCCACAGGCACGTGCTGAAGGGACTTGTGCCACCGACCCCTCTGTCCATCTGCAAGCTGTGTTGGCGTTGTCGTCCTCCATGGCCAACCCTGCTGGACGCACGGCTTCCCCTCCCCGACCGTGGCAGGAATGGAAAGCAAACCACCTCCTGCTTCCTTTTCCTCCAAATCCGTGCCCATCACGTCTCCTGCTGTGAGTCTGCAGAAGCTGGCCATTCCCACCCAAGGGCCTGCTTGCTTCAGAGATGATATGCCCACAGCTCAGTGGTCTCAGGAGAGGCTAGGGACTCGGGCAAACATACTATTCAGTCAAGGCCCTCAGCAGAGCCTCTCAGGTTTTTCCTGCTGAGGAAAATATGGGGAAACTGGTGAAAATATTTATACAGATCTTTTATCTTCATCCTGGCTTTGACTTTTTATTTTCCTTCTGGTGATTCATTTTAGTGAGATGCAAAATAAGCCTGTTTGTGTGTGTGTTTTTTTTTTAATTTTACTTTATTTTACTTTACAATACTGTATTGGTTTTGCCATACATCAACATGAATCCACCACAGGTGTACATGAGTTCCCAATCCTGAACCCCCCCTCCCACCCCATACCATCTCTCTGGGTCATCCCAGTGCAACAGCCCCAAGCATCCTGTATCCTGCATCAAACCTAGGCTGGCGATTTATTTCTTGCATGATATTATACATGTTTCAATGCCATTCTCCCAAATCATCCCACCCTCTCCCTCTCCCACAGAGTCCAAAAGACTGTTCTATACATCTGTGTCTCTTTTGCTGTCTCGCATACAGGGTTATCATTACCATCTTTCTAAATTCCATATATATGTGTTAGTATACTGTATTAGTGTTTTTCTTTCTGGCTTACTTCACTCTGTATAATCGGCTCCAGCTTCATCCACCTCATTAGAACTGATTCAAATGTATTCTTTTTAATGGCTGAGTAATACTCCATTGTGTATATGTACCACAGCTTTCTTATCCATCCATCTGCTGATGGACATCTAGGTTGCTTCCATGTCCTGGCTATTATAAACAGTGCTGCGATGAACACTGGAGTACATGTATCTCTTTCAGTTCCGGTTTCCTCAGTGTGTATGCCCAGCAGTGGGGTTGCTGGGTCATAAGGCAGTTCTATTTGCAGTTTTTTAAGGAATCTCCACACTGTTCTCCATAGTGGCTGTACTAGTTTGCATTCCCACCAACAGTGTAAGAGGGTTGCCTTTTCTCCACACCCTCTCCAGCATTTATTGCTTGTAGACTTTTGGATCACAGCCATTCTGACTGTGTGAAATGGTACCTCACTGTGTTCTTCATTTGCATTTCTCTGATAATGAGTGATGTTGAGCATCTTTTCATGTGTTTGTTAGCCATCTGTATGTCTTCTTTGGAGAAATGTTTATTTAGTTCTTTGGCCCATTTTTTGATTGGGTCATTTATTTTTCTGGAATTGAGCTGCATAAGTTGCTTGTATATTTTTGAGATTAGTTGTTTGTCAGTTGCTTCATTTGCTATTAGTTTCTCCCATTCTGAAGGCTGTCTTTTCACTTTGCTTATAGTTTCCTTTGTTGTGCAGAAGCTTTTAATTTTAATTAGATCCCATTTGTTTATTTTTGCTTTTATTTCCAGTATTCTGGGAGGTGGGTCATAGAGGATCCTGCTGTGATTTATGTCGGAGAGTGTTTTATGTTTGAAGACTCAGAAGAGACTGCAATCTCTTGAAGGCATGATGGGTTCGGTACTGCCTGTTGAATGTGGACCACAGGTGGTTTGGCTCCTACATGACAGATGGCCCACGGCCCTCCCCACCAGCCCATGTGCTAACCATCCTCACATGCAGATTTGAATCCCTGTCCCACAGTGCACCAGGACCCCCTGCCAAACTCTTACGTCCTGCCCTGAAAATAAGGCCCATTTACAACATCTGACCCGGACAAGCCTCTCGCGGGCTCTATAAAAATTCTTCTCTGGGTCAATCTCAACTATTAAAACAATTTGTAAGAAAACAAAAAGTGTTGAAAATAAATACACCAAAACACGAATAATCGTTGTTTTGGGGTGTCTTTTTTGCTCATTTATCTACTTTTTGGTGTCCTCCGAATTTCTTAATGAAAAAGTGTTACCAAAAAGACAGAAGTTGCAGGTACCCAGGGTCAGTTTCCAAAATGTGCTACAAAAATCTTCTCCCAGAGAGACTTCTCTGCTTGAACCAACTACACGAGAGTAAGAGTCCAGTGATCCCTGAGCACCCGCTGCCCTCCCGGGAATCACGTGACAACCACGCTGGCATGGGATTCCCATCTTCAGACAAGGCAGATGCAGCCCCAAGACACGCAGACAGGGTCCAGGACGACTCCCAAGCATGCCTTGCACCAGGCTGCAGAGCCCAGGCCCACTGGGCCACATAGTTGGCAAGTCAGGGAGGGTCCTCCTTTGGAGATCCCGAGGGAACAGTCACCCACCCGCACACTGGCGTTGGATTTCTGCCTCCAGAACGGGAGGCGAGAACATGTTTCTGTTGCTTTAAGCCCCTCAGTTTACGGTTCTTTGTTTTGGCGGCCCCATCTCCATGGGCACCTAGTGAGAGAAGGGCTGAGGTCCCTTAGAGACACCACGATGGAGTCAGGCAGAACCTACGTGGAATACAGGGCCCTGTGTTACCCCCTGGGCCAGGTGCAGGAAGGCAGCGTGGACTGAGCCAGCCCCAGGCCAGGACAGCGCTGAGCACACGCCCCTGTTCCCCTCCTCACCCTCCACCTTCCAGGGGTGTGTACACAACTCCAGCTGTGGGTCAGGCATTGTCCCAGGCCCTCGGGGTGACACACCAAAGCCTGGCTCCTGCCTTTAGCTAAAGGTTTGAGACACACGCACAACAAGATCTGCCCCATCACCTGAGCAGCCACTGAGAAGCGAGGGCTCTGAAGACGAGGGAGAAGCCATGGAGAGGAGCCTTTCCAGGTTCCCAGGGCCCAAGGTGGAATTGTTTCCCAAGTGCCCTTTGGTTTCAAAAGCACACTTGTGACCTCCAAGGAGCAGTGAGTAGATACCGGAAGCAGGAATGTGAAATAACCAAAGGGCAAAAGAAAGGGAAGCAAACAAGAGAGCTCTTGGTGGCAGCAGGCAGACCCCTACATGCTGGCTGTATGTGTCCACCTGGACCCCGAGTACATGATGAACATTGCTGCCAACCCAGCTCCTGATTTTCTGAAAGGACTGTCCTGAGGTAGCCGTCACAAGTGACCACAGACAGGGGGTTTCAACAACAGACGTGCATTCTCTCCCTGCTCTGGAGGCCAGAAGTCCAAACCCAGGGTTGGCAGGGTTGGGCCCACCTGGAGGCTCTGAAGGAGACCTTGCGTCTCCAGCTCCATCCGCTGGTGGCTTCGGGGACCCTTGGTGCTCCCCAGTGATCCCGGAGATCCTGGGCTGGTAGACCCAGCACCCCAACCTCTGCCACGTCGTCACACGGCCTCACTCTGTGTGAATCTTCTTTCCTTAAAGGACCCAGACTAGTGACCTCATCTGAAAGCAAACATCTGCAAGACACTGCTTCCAAGCAGGGTCACAAGCACAAGTGGGGGTGTTAGGGCTGCACGTGTGCTCTGGGCACACAACTCAGCCCACATCCACTCTCCGCAAAGAGTCCAGACTTTGACAGGGTGGAAGATGCTTGGAACCCTGCATGTACACACACACCTGGGAGAACCTCTGGGCATGGTTTCAGGGGGTGCAAACCCTAGAACCAGGATTCTCCAGCAGGCATGTTGCAGCCCTGGGCGCCCCATCACCAGGTGCTGGCGAGCACCCTGCTCTGTGCGCTGGGAGCCCCACAGACCCCCAGGAGGAGCACGGCTGCTCATCCTCACCCCAACACCCACCGCACTCACCCCCTCAAAGGGGCCAGAGCAGATGCCACCTCGCCCTGTGGAATCTGCTCCAGCTTGTCCTTCCCCCGCCCTGCCCGTGATTCTCTTTCCATTAGAAAGGGGCCCCTTTATCTGAATCTCCTTGAAGTGCCTGCATGGTACAAGATTCCAGGATAAGACCAAAGAATGTGTCTCCACTTCAGGCCTCAGGGAAATCTGAGTCCAGGCACTGTTGCACCCGGCAGAGTCCAGCTTCTGGGAAATCAGAAGCAGAGCCTCACCATCGAAGGTGAGTTCTGAAATATTTGAAGAAACACAAGAACTGGACAAGGGGAAACCAGCAGGGAGCAGGGACGGAGGCTGGGGAGTGCGGATGACACAGCCAGGAGTCAGGGCCCCTGTGCTGGCACCCAGACCACAAGGTAGGGGTAAGAGGGGAGCACAGAGCGGGCAGGGGGAACAGGCCATGGGGCCTGGGCCTCAGTCTTGCCTCCCCTCCCGGAGCCACGTGGTCCTGGCCCATTGTCTGGAAGAGACTCGGGTTAGGCTGAGCAGTAGAATGCACCTGAGGACCACATACATACCTACACACGTGCAGACATGTGCACACACAGACACACAAGCACACAGGTGCAGACATGCACACACAAAGACACACAAGCACACAAGTGCAGACACATGCACAGACATGTATACACAGACACACATGCATGCACACACAGACACAAGCACACACTCATACACACACACACACACACACACACACACACACACACACACACCCTTCTCTAGCACACCCCCACCCTGGCCATCTCATCACTATGACTCTCCTGAGAATGCTGCACGTTTTTCTGAAGCGCCCTTTCTCCATTCCACGGTGCAGCTGCAGACCAAGTAACCAGATGTCTTCGGAGCATCAGGGTGTCCCAGTCCCCTGGTGGGCTCCTCACCCCACACCTGCCCCAGCCCCTTGCTCACTCTGCGCAGGCGCCCATGTTTTACGTTAAGGACAGGGTGCACCCCGTCCTCCCTGTGCAGACAGCGTGGGGATCTCAGAGTCCCCAGCACATCCTCTGGCTTCTGGCAAGGCTCAGCCGGGACACAGGCCATCACTCTGTCCCCCCTGGGTGAACGGCTGAGCCAGTGCTTCCTGGGTGCTACTGGCGGGCTGAGCAGGGGCAGTGGCAGTCCCTCCACCTCCTGTGTCCCCTTCCCACTCTCCTCCACCCACCCCCGCCTTCTCCCGCCCCTCAAGCAGGCCCGTGGCCCAGGCATTCTTTTTCTGTCTCACGTGCTCTTTTGCTCTGCAGCCCATGGGAAGTCTGGCCCATGCTCTGATCTGTAAAGACCTCCCACTCCACCCTCCATGTCTCTGAGCCTCATGGTGCCTGGACCCCAAAGTCAGCTTATAAATCACTGTCGTCTGAACGAGTGAATGAGCGAGTGAATAAATATGTATGTCACAAGGGGACACGCACCCCCTGTGTCTGACTGGGGAGGCACTCGTGGGTGGTGGGCAGCACGCTCTCTCTGGCCACACCATGATAAGGGAGCTGCCTGCTCCCGTGTGGTGGCACCCATCCCTCACCCTCCCTGAGCCGTGCCCCTCATCCCTTAAACAGCTGCATTTTCTCCTAGGCCTTGAACTCAAGCAGGGCCTTGTCCACATGACCGGGTCCCCGGGCCAGGGCTCAGGTGTTTGTGGCATTAACCAGAAAGAAAGCCACCTCCATAGTGGCAGCCTGTGAGGCCTGATTCCCACAGTATCTGAGCTGCAGTGACATCAAAGAAGAAGGGGCAACGGGGTCACCAGGTCCTGTGTCCTGGCCTCATCCACAGGGCTGGTTGGCACCAGGCTGGACGCCACCCCTTTGGGGTCAGGAAGGACAACTCCTGGGTGTCAAGGTGTCCACATGTGTCCCGGGAGCACAGTCCTCCAGCCTCCCTCCTCCCGTGGCCTCCACTTTGCTAGGATGAAGTCTGAGGGGCTGCAGCAGAGGCTTCATCTCTATTATGTTTGGTTTCAAACATGGAAAAATATGCCTCACTCTTTCCATTTGAAAGAAAATTATCCACATTATAAATGACCAGCCAAGTAGGGAAAACAATAAAGACGCCCAAACCCTCATGCCTCCATTACTCACTTGTCCACAAACACTCCCCGTGCCCCTGTCTGGGCTTGTGCAGGGCTCCTGGTGGCACTCCAGGACGTGGCACATGAGGACGGACCAGACTTGCACCCTCAGACCATCCGTGTTGGGGGAGCGGGCAGCGAGAAGGGCAGGGAGTGAATGGCAGAGGCGGAGCAGTTCACAGGGAGCTCGAGGCTGGGGTGCTGGACGGGTGAGTGGGTGTCCCCCTGAACTGTCCTCTCAGCCACCAGCAACAGGGCGCTGAGGCTGTGGTCTGGGCCTGAGCAGACGTGCTCCCCTAACTTCACTCAGCATTGTGCGGACTCTTCTCCACATTACTAGCCCACTTCTCACCATAGTCTTCGTGGCAGAACTCACAGTTCACTCAGCCTCTGGTCCATCTCTGTGATAAACACCACTGCCTGGCACCTCAGTGAGGTTCATGTAACTGGTTTACCCCCTTCTCCAACCGACACGAGCTTCCCAGGGGCTCAGCGGTAAAGAACCTGCCTCCCAATGGAGGAAACTCAGGAGACACGGGTTCCATCCCTGGGCTGGGAAGATCTCCTGGAGAAGGAAATGGCAACCCACTGAGTATTTTTGCCTGGGAAATCCCATGGACAGAAGAACCTGGTGAGCTACAGTCCACGGGGTCACAAAGAGCTGGACACGACTGGCGACTGAGCAGGCACACATGCCAGCTGACAAGACGGTCCATGTGGAGCCAAGATGCCACTGCCATAGGGAGAGACTTGGGCTCAGGCCACAGGCCATCTGCATGTTAGGAATCACTCAGCGAGTCTGCAACCAGATGGAAGGAAAAGGAGCAGAAGCGGGAGAGAAAGCATTATGTCACATGAAACAGTCTTGTGTGAAGCTGTGTATCAGCTCAGTGTGTGCAGTGCATGTTTAGGATCAAGTTGAAGAAAATGTAGGCCTGCCTGTGAACTTGGTCAAAGAAGTCTGAAAGCATGATGTGGTGGGTTGCATGGTGACCCCCCTCCCTTGAAAGAAATGCTCACATCCCAGAAGCTGTAAATGTGACCTTATTTGAAAAAAGGGTCTTTGCAGGTGTGGTTATCTCAAGGCTATTGATACGAGCCCAACCCAGGTGAGGGGGCCCTGACTCAATGTCCTTAGAATAACAGAGGTGAGAGGGACACAGAGAGGCCAGCGCCCTGGGAGGAGACAGAGAGATGCCTCTATGTGCTGGGCATCGTCTGCAGCCGTCAGGAGCTGGGAAGGCAGGACGGACCCACCCTTGGGTCCCTGACGGAGTTGACCCTGACCCCCTGGATCTCAGACTCGCTCCCAAAGCCAGTAGAGGAGAGGCTTCTGCTGTTTTAAGCCTCCTCCCCAGGGTGTGGTCACCACAGGAAATGATGACCTGGGCTCTGGGTGACCTAGAGGGCACACGCTGGCATGTGGCGGGCTGGACAGTGGCTGTCATCTGGGTAGGGGCCAGGGGTGGTCCTTACCCCGGACCACAGTCTGGAGGGAGTGTGCCGAAGGCAGCCATTCTCTCTAAGACTGCCACATCTGGCTCTTTCTTGAAGCCCTGGGCCCTGGTCCTACAAGCCCGCCAGGGGAAGTTCTTCATGCAGCCAGGGGCCTTTGCTGGGCTGCAGGGGAGGCCCAGCAGCCAAAGCAGATAACAGCCAGAGACAGTGTTTTACAAGCAACCAAGCATTTCCTCTCGCGTCGACTCGCTGGGGCCCCCACAAGCATGGGACGCTGCTTTTATAGATTCAGGGATGAGGAAACCAAGACCAGCAAGAGACAAATTCCTGAGGTCGACCTGCCCTCCCTCAAGCCCCCAGTTCTCTCCTGTGAGTCTTGCCTTATCCAGAACATATGAGGGGGCTCCAGGCCTGTGCACCGTGTCTGAGTGTCTCAGAGCTGCAACCCCAGCATCCAGCCGGCACTCAGCAAGTCTGGACTCCCGGACCAATGTCCTCACCTGGCTGCGCAGCACCTAGAGCCAGTCAGGCTGGGAGCAGGGCTGCTTGGTGGCTGAATGGGGGGGCGGAGCACCTGGAAGCCAGCGTTTCCGGCTCCAGGGAGCAGTCAGGAGCTGGATCCAAGCTAAGCTTCAGAGACAGGGCTGAGGCAAAAGCTGACCTGGGAGGGGAGGCAGGCAGGAAAGACCCTGAGGGCAACAGGTCCCAGGGAGCCCTTGGCTCGTCCACACAGGGAGCTGTGCGCCACAGGGTGCAGAACTCAGGCACCCAGATCCAATCCCAGCCATGATCCGTAAAGCAGCCCTGCAGCCTCCCGCCTCATCTTTCTCGTCTGTGAAATGAAATTGAAACAGTAGTGCCTTCACAGCTGTTATCAAAATCAAGTGAGATGAACACACAAACCAACTAGGTCTCGGGGCTCTGTGAGTGCTAACTGAGGACTCCTGATTTCCCTGGAGCCTGTCGTGAAACACACTGTTAAACTTTTGCACCTGGTTCTGGTTTGCCTCCAGTGCACTTCAGTGGGACAGGAAGCGACCGTGTTCCTCTTAGAGTGAGAAGTCAGGGACTTGTGGCACTCATTCCCCATTATGGAACCCCCAAAGCATGTCAGCAAGGCCAAGACCCCGGAGGCTCTCTATTTATGAGCAATGCTCTGGGTTGTGCAGCACAGGTGGGGAAGGTGTGACACTTGGCCCATGTGGCAGGTACCTTCCTGGTCATGCTGAAGGATGCATGCATCCGAGGAAGCCCACAGAACCACCTGCATCAGAATCCCGAGAGGTTCCAGGTGGGAACAGCAGCAAGAACTCTTGCCGAGAACAAGTAGGAAACTCTATGACACCAAGCCATCTGCTGGAAAGAGCAGGAGCTGTGCGGAGCAGTAGAGGACTTTGGCAAGGGCAGGACCAGGTGAGCTTCCTCCAGCAGCTCCTTTTTCTCAGGGGATCTGCTGATTTTTGAGTTGCTGTGATGGCTAGGATGGTAAAAAGTCTGCCTGCAGTGTGGGAGACCCACCCGGGTTTGATCCGTGGGTGGGGAAGATCCCCTGGAGAAGGAAATGGCAACCCACTCTAGTATTCTGGCCTGGAAAGCCCCATGGACAGAGCAGCCTGGTGGGCTACAGTCCATGGGGTCACAAAAGGTTGGACATGACTGAGCAACTTCATTCTCTCTCTCTGCTGATTTCAGGAACTCAAAGGAGGCTGAGAATCTGATGGCTTTGTACCCAGGGGGCCACTGGATTGGGTCAACGGATCTCTTAGTGGAGACTTGGGGGTCTGAGGGCCTGGCCAGTTTCCCCTTGGGGTCACATGGTGAATTCTGGGGTTATGTGGAGATGGGATCCATGGAAGGCCCTGGAGAAGCAGAGTCATCAGTGTCATAGGACTCACCTGATGGAGGGGAAAAGAACACATTAGGCTCTCAACTGAAATCCTAAAGGACTGGGGGGCAGCTAGAGGGAGACTGAACTTCTGGCAGAGGGAAGGGGAGACCCTCTTAGAGGAAATCACATTAACAGGGGCCTCTACAATGTGCCTTGTTCAGTGTCTATCATTCAGTTGATAAAAGAGAGGACCATACAACCAAAAACCAAGAGAAAACACAGATCTCAGAAACAGACCCCAGAAGTGACCCAGGTATCAGGTTTATCAAGCAAATCCCTTGAAAAGAGCCAGGCTGAATAAGCTCAAGAAAATAAAGGAGAGATGGAGAAATTCTCCAGAGGGGATTCTAGAACTGAAGGGGAAAACACTAAGTCTGAAAAGGAAGAACAGAGATTAGACAAAGCAGAAGACAGAACTGGTAAACTGGAAATCAGGTTAATACATAACCAACTTGAAGCACAAAAAAATAAAGAAATAACTGTTGGAGACAAGTGGGATATAGTTGAAAGGTTAAGACACAGTTATTGGAGTCTCAAGAAAAGAGAGAACGAAAACAAAGACAAAGAAAATATTTATTTTCATTTTTTGAAAAGAAAATGAAAGGAACTAACCCTTGAAACTCCACAAAATCAGGACCGTGATAAGTACAAAGAAAGCCACATCTGGGCACATCATCTTAACACCAAAGGCAAAATCTCGGCAGAAGCCAGAGAAGACACATCACCATGAGAGAAGCAGCAGTGAGACGGACAGCTGACTTCTCAGGAGAAAGGATGGCAGTCCTCAGGCGAAGGCACGCCTCTGAAAGACAGCGCCTAGCAACCTAGACCTCTGTGCCTACTTAAAATATCCTCTACACATGAAGTAAAATAAAGGCATATTCAGGCAGAGTTCTTCACACTAAAGGAAAACGACCACAGACAGAAACATGGAATTGCTGGAAAAAACAGAAAGCAACAGAAAGAGTAAATTTATGGATACATACAAATGAATATCTCCTGGATATTAGCTGCACAAAGCAATGATTGGAGTGAATTGTAGGGTTTAATTTAGATGCAGAAATAAAAGGCATGACCACAAAAACATAAAAAGCAGAAGGGTTTAATGAGTTAGACTATTCTAAGTTTCTAGCATTATCAAAGAATGGGAAAGGTAATAATTTGCATGAGACTGCAATAATAAATGTGCCTGTTTTAATCTCTAGGATAACCACTGAAAGACTAGCAAAAGTTCATAGAGGGAAGTAGCAAAACAGTAATTTTTAAAGTTGATACCCAAAAAAAGGGAAACCATGAGAGAAGGGAGAAAAAAAAGAAATGAGTCAAAGGCCTTCCCTGGTGGCTCAGGGGTAAAGAATCCACCTGCCAAAGCAGGAGACACAGACTCAATCCCTGATCTGGGAAGACCCCACACACCTCAGAGCTACAACTACTGAGCCTTTGTTCTAGAGCCCTGGAGCTGCAACTACAGAGCCATGTGCCCTAAAGCCAACGCGCCGCAACAAGAGAAACCACCACCAAAAATGAGACTGCTGCACACCAGAGCTGAAGAGCAGCCCCTGCTCACTGCAGCTAGGGGAAAGCCTGTGCAGCAACGAGACCCCGCACAGCCAGAAATAAACAATAAATGAGTAAAACCTTAAAAAAAGTAAAAGAGATGAGCCAACAGAGAAAACTACAGCAGATACAGATCCGCATATTTTGGTAACGCATTAAACAGAAGCCGATTCTCCCAGCTTAAGGTTATTAGACACTAGGTGAAAATATAAGCAACCAAGTCCATCTATAGACTCTTTACAATAGACACACCTTAATCATAAGGCAGGAAGTTCGAAAAATCAAAACATGGAACAAAAAACCATTCAAACAGTAACCAACATAGAGCTGGTATAGCTGTACTAATATTACATGAAATTAATCCTTAAAGGATAAAGCAGAGACACAGAGGGACATCTCCTCATGATAAAATGGTTGACACCCCAGAAAAATATTGGCTCCTAAGTTTGTGTTTATTCATTAAAAAGTCAACAGAACTAAAAGGAGAGGCACCAAAATCCACAGTCATAGTTAGGGACATTGACACACCTCTTTCAGGGTCCCGAGAGCGGTATTGGTTCCTCTCACAGAGAATTTCACATCAAGATGTCTAGAAAGGCCAAGCAAAATGAAACCCCAGGCTTCAGGGAGTGTGTCCTTTTGGCCTGCAGTCCCTGCTGGGACCAAGTGCCCATGGAGACAGCCCGGCATGCTTTCGTCAAGAGGCGATCAGTGAGTCCTTTCTGAGGAACACAGCCTCTTTATGCAGTAGGCTAGCTATGAGTGGACACACACCCCTTGTGTTTCATTCCTGTGCTCAAATTCTTGGCTCTTTTCATTCAAAACTAACCTCAGTACTTCTTCAAGGTTACTCATTTCAAGGTATGAACAGTATCCTATTAAAAAAGACGTGGGGCAGGAATTTGGACTTCCTGGCAATCAAGATAATAGTAGCCACCTGAATCTTTCCAAATATCCTCTAAAAACCATGCCAATCAAGGGCAGAACCCATATCTTCAGCACATCAACATGACAAAGAATACAAAACAATTAGATTACCTGCAGATAGAAAAATTTTCCAACAGAGTTATTTTGTGAGCTCCTACTGCAGAGAGCTCTGGGTGGGAGCAGAAAGGGTCTGGAAAAGTTACATGGAAAATACAAGTTCAGACTGAGCTAAAAGCACTCTCAGAGAAAGTCCATCATAAATGTGAAAATAGAAAGTCCTAATAAACCAGAACCTTATGATGGGAAAGGCTCTTAGAAGTGCATGTAGGGTTTGAGGAGGCAGCCCTTGGATGGCAGTTCTTCTGGGGGAGAAAAAGTAGGGGCTCTCTGGTGGGGTTGCAGTGACAGGGAAAACCAGGAAAGACATCTGGGATCTCACAGAACATGGTGCGTGGGAGGGAACAGCCCCTTCCCCATGCTCACCGCACGGGCTCCTGCGAGCTGGACAAGAGACAGTATTCTTGGACTCAGAGTTGTATAAACCACTCCAACTTTCCAATCCACCCATAAAATGCAGATATGTAAGAAGTCTTCATCTATAAAACGAAGAATTTGACCCCTTCAAAGGAGTCAAAACAACAAAAAAAAAGAAATACTCTAGAAGCCTGGACCTCTAGATTTTCCATTCTCATCCTGGCTCAGCTACTTTCCAAGCCATTGGAAATACAGATCTCTTGCTTCGTGTGTGTGTGTGTGTGTGTGTGTGTGTGTTTGTGTGTGTGTGTGTGTGTGTGTGTGTGTGTGTGTATCTGTGTCTGCGCATTCTGTGAGACAAAGGGGCTGAGATTTGGGGGCAATGCTAGCAAAAGGGAAAAAATCTATTATAAAATGCAAACAGAATATGAGCATCAAAACATATCAGGCAACTTAAAAGTATCCCCCTCCACCCTCAATCAAAATGAAGCAGAACAGTAACATAACCCTCCACACTAAATTAAACATCCTCAAACAAGCATCTGAGTAAATGATAACCTTGAGATGTAGATTCAAAAACTAAGAACAGAAATGGACACACATACATACACATACAAAAACCCTAAGAAATGAAGTAAACACTGTTTGAACTCAAGAAAGAAACAGAAGAAAAAGACAGAACCACATTAAAAATGAAGAGTAAATTAAAAGCTACCCCAAAGGGAAATGATTTGAATGAAAATTTATTGAATTTTCATCGAAGAAGAGCAGAAAATCAACCAAGGGAATGAAAATGAGTTAAAGTAGAAAAAAAAAAAAAAGGAGAAAGTCACAAAGAAAAAGAGATTGAAACAGAAAACAGGCATAAAGAGCTATGTGTAACTGGAGTCACTGAAAAGAAAAACTAAGATGCAGTAAAAAACCTTTCAGTAACAGAAGACTTGAATCTACCCACCTGGATACATCTGGTACCTGAGAAATTTCACATAAAATAATGAATCCTGAAGACAGAGCTCAGTGACACTCTTAAACATTAAAGATAAACTCCTCAGGTCCTTTGGGAAAAAATATCAGATAACTTGAAAGGGCTAAATAAATAAATCAGACTAGCACCAACCAATTTTGTTTAAACAAAGCAAAGCAATGGAAATTCCTCTTACAGTAATGGAGAATTCACCTCTGTAATATTAGCTTCCCACAAATAACATAAGCCTTAGACAAAATATGAAAAAACAATACCTGAATGGACTGGGGAGCATCTAAAAGCAGGCAGAAAATGGCAGAGAGACTACCAGTAGAAAAAGGGAATGACACTGGGTATGTTTAGACTTTTATGGTGTTTTGCTTTGGGGCAAGACCAAATACACAGATAACATTTTAATAGAAGACATACAATCTTACTGAGTTTTTTTTTTTAAAAAAAAGCAAAGGACAGTATTTGTAGAGATCAGAGAAAGAAAGGAAGTATGCCAGGAAAAAGTAAACAGAAAGAAACCAAAATTCTACATATAAATTCTGCCCAAGTGCTATCTGACATGTGAACTATGCACATGTCTATTGGCTAAGTGGACTGCCTGGTAAAACAGACACACACACAAAACTAACACACATCAAAGGAAGACTACAGAATCTGAAAATTATACAGCAAAATAGTCACATTTAAACACTGAAAAAATTTAAAATACAGACCACATTGGAATTATACAATCAATAGCAAAAAGATAACTTGAAAATCCCAAAATACATGGAGATTAAACAACACATTTTAAATAACACATGGGTCAGAAAAGAAATCTCAAGAGAAATTTTAAAATATTTTGAACTAAATAAAAATGAAAATACAACCTAGCAAAATTTGTAGAATGCAGTAAAAGCAGTGCTAGGAGGGAAGTTTATAGCATTCTATGCTTATATTAGTAAAGAAAGAAGGCCTAAAAATCAATATTCTAGGTTTCTACCTGAGAAAACTAGAAAAAGTAGAGCAAATTAAATCCAAAGTAAGCAGAAGAAAAGGATTACAACAATCAGTGAAAGGGCAAACAGGAAATCAATAGAGAAAATCAACACATCAGAAGCTGGCCCTAGAGGTCCAGTGGCTAAGACTCCACGCTTAGACTTCGTCGATGCTGGGGCCTGGTCTGATCTCTGGTCAGGGAAGTAGATTCCACGTGCCACAACTAGGAGTTTGCATGCTGTGGATAAAAAGATCCAGAACGCAATAAATAAAAGATCCTGCGTGCCTCAACAAGACAGAGCAGCCAAGCAAACTAATTAGTTAGTATTAAAAAGCTTGCAGAATACAAAACTCATATGCCAGAGTCAATCATTTTCCTATACACCACAACACACAAGTGGAATTTGAAATTAAAAACACAGCACCATTTACATTAGCATTCCTAAAATGAAATATTTAGGTAAAAAAATCTACCAAATATGTATAAGATCTGTGTGAGAAAAACCACAAAACTCTGATGAACAAAATCAAAGAATTAAGTAAATGGAAGGATACTCCACAATCATGGACAGGAAGACTCAATTAACAAGATGCCAGTTTTTCCCAGGTTGATCTATAGGTTCAGTGCCATTCCAACTAATCCAAGAAAGTTATTTTTCAGACATGGAAAACCTGATTGTAAAGTTGAGATGGAGAGGCAGAAGATTCAGAGTAGCCAACCCAATATGGAAGGGGAAGAAGAAGTTGACTCTACCCAAATTCATGGCTGGCCATAAAGCCACAGGTATCAAGACAGTGTGGTCCTGGGGGAAGAAAAAGGAGCAGACAAATAGATCAATGAACAAAAGAAAAAGCCCCACATTAGACCCGATAAATATAAGTAACTGGTCTTTGGTCAAGGAACAAAGGCAACACAATGAAACAAAGGCAGTATCCCCAACAAATGGTGCTGGAACAACTGGACAACCACACACGCAAGAATGAGCCCAGACACACACCTTACACCCTTCAAAAAAAAACTAACTCTAAATGGATCACAGACCTAAATGTAAGGTACAAAAACAGAACCTTCTAGAATATGATGTAGGAGAAAGCCTAGATAACCTTGATATTATACCAAAGGCACCATCTAACAAAGAAATGATAATAAGCAGGACTTCATTAAAATTAAGAACTTCTCCCTTGTGAAACACTCTGTCAAGAGAGGCTCAAAGTGGGAGAGCATATTCGCAAAAGATGCATCTGATAAAGGCCTGCTATGCACAACAGACAAAGAACTCTTAAAACTCAACAATAAGAAAACAACCATTAAAAAGGAATGAAATAATGCCATTAGCAGCAACATGGATGGACCCAGAGACTGTCATACTAAATGAAGCAAGTCAGAGAAAGACAAATATCATATGATGTCACTTATATGTGGAATCTAAGAACAATGATACAAATGAATTTATTAGCAAAACAGAAAGAGACTCACAGACTTTGAAAACAAACTTGTAGTTACCAAAAAGGATAGCGAGGCTAGCGGGGGGAAGAGATAAATGAGGAATTTGGAATGAACATACACACTCTACCATATATATAAAATAGGTAACCAACAAGGATACAGGGAACTATACTCAAAAACCTGTAACAACCTATAATGAAAAGGAATACATATACATGTATAACTGAATCAGATTGCTGTACACCTGAAACAACTGTAAGTCAACTATACTTCAATGCAAAAGTAGAAATCAAAAACAATGCAGTTAAAGAATGGGTCAAAGGAATTCCCTGGCTGTTCAGTGGTTAGGACCCTGTGCTCACACTGCCAAGGGCCTGGGTTCAATATCTGATCAGGGAAATAAGATTCCACAAGCCTTGTGGTATTGCCAAAAGAAAACAAAATGGACCAAAGGCCTGAACGGACCCTCCACCAAAGAAGACAGGTGGCAAATAAGAGTCTGCAAAGAGGCTCCACATCATTATGCCATCAGGGAAACGCAAATTAAAACAACCGTGACACACCTACTAGAATGACCCAGATCCAGAAATTGACAAAACCAAGTGCTGGCGGGCACGAAGAAACAAGAACTCTCACTCCTTGCTGATCAGAGTGTGCAATGGTGCAGCCGCTTTGAAAGCTGGCTTGGTAGTTTCTTACAGAGCTAACCACCCTCTTCTCATACGAACTACCAACTGAGTCCCTTGGTATTTACTCGAAGGAGTTGCAAACTGAGGTCCACATACAAACCTATACATGGTTCACAGCAGTTTTATTCATAGTTGCTAAAGATGGAGTGTAACCAAGATGTCCTTCAGTAGGTGAAGGTTTCAATAAGCTGTGGAAATCCACAGTGGAATACTATGTAGTGTTAAAAAGAAATACTCTGTCAAGCCTTGAAAAGACGTGTAGGAATCTTAAATGCATATTACCAAGGGAAAGAAACCAGTCTGAAAAGGGCACAGACTGTATCTTTTCAACTCTGTGACGTTCCGCACAAGGCAAATCTATGGAGACAATGAAAAGATGAGTGGCTGCCAGAGCTGGTGAGGAGGGAGGAGGAACAGGTGGAGTGCAGGGGATTTTTAGGGCAGTGAAACTCCTCTGCGTGAGGTAGAAAGGTAGGTACACGTCATTACACGTTTGTCTAGATCCACAGATCGTACAGCGCCAAGAACGCGTCCTAATGCAGACTCCAGACTCCGGGTGGTGATGGCGAGTCCATGCAGGGTCATCCTTGGTAAATTCTCAGAATAGACTTCTGTGCAGAGTTTTATGGGGCCCATGTTAATATTTTTCAAAATTAGAAAGGAGATGGGGTGGTGACTGTCAAATAGAAACAAAAGAACTGAACCATATTTCACATGAACAGCGTTCGGGGAGGGCAAGCTCACCCATGTAATTTTGGAGCAACATTCTGATTAAAGACAAAAAGAAATGTAAGCAGTATTAAACTCTGGTTAATAGGTTTGTTTTTCACAGTGGTATGGGTTAGCAATTCTGAAACTATGTTCTGTTTATTTAGGACTGAGCAAATAAGTCAATATGTGGAGGATAATGGAAGCCAGGTTCCTTGCTGTCAGAGGAGGAGCGGTGAGCGTGGAAAACGGGGAGACGAGTCAACTCAGTGTTCAGGCAGAAACATGTGATGTGTGTGCAAACACTGCCAAGAGGTTCGGGCACAAGTGTGTCTCGTCTTGTACGTCTCTCCCCCTCCCTCCCTCCTTCTCCCCTTTCCTCCATCCAGCCACTGAGAAGTCCTGGAAGTAGAGGCACCCCAGTGGCAACAACCACACCCAGCACCAGATCCTGCTTTCCAGATACTCCATTCACCACTAAGGGGAGGCTTCTTGGGGGAAAACATCAGCTTGAAGCACTGCAAAAGAGGACACCCCAGAAAAGCCAGGAGTGTCTTCTATGCCAGAAAATAAAGGCATGCTTGAAGAATGATGGGGACATGTCAAAAGGACAGATCTGGGACAAATCTGGGACAACTCATGCATCCAACTACATCAGTAATGGATTATAACCCACAAATATATAAAAATCCATGAATCCATGCTGAAATGAATAGATAAGTGAAAACACAAGTAAACAGAAGGAAAGATCTCCTCCCATGATTGAATGCCCACTAAGACATGTGCAAGAAACGACATAATTGCAAGGTCACAGTTTAGGAACTGAACTCCGGTGACATTCAGGACGTTCATATGTTCCCAAAGCATCTCACTGTGTGGTTACCCATGACTATGGGCAGATAGGCTACAGACTGGCCCTAATGCCCTCAGCTGGAGTGACATCCTACACAGAGCGGGGATCTTTGCAGCTGTGACTGAGCGACTGATCACAAGGTAAAGAGAGCTCCTGGGTGCTGACTGCAGTCCCTTGTGTCCTTTCAAGGAAGCAGAGGCCGCCTTTACACAGAAGAGGAGGTGGCCATGTGGACTTGGGGCAGATCCTGGGCGGATGCAGCCACAAGTCCAGGACACCTGGACCCCTGGGAGCTGGAGGCGGCAGGAAAGACTGTCCCCTGGATTTCTTACTCTGCCCTTCAGGACTGGGAGGGAAGTAGATGTCTGTGGTTTTGAGACCCTCTGTCTGGGGTACTTTGTTACAGCAGCTGCAGGAACCTCATACAACCTCTGCTTCCCAGTGGAGGAACCTGGGGGCCCCCTTCACTGGGTGGTCGGTTACCATCACAGTCAGGGGCCCCTTGGCACCCAGCGCCTCCGGTCAAGGGTCAGGATGCACCGTGGGGCGCCACCTGCCTCACTTGCTGCCGTTCCTGCTGCAGATGCCCAGGGACTCTCAGCTCCAGAGGCACCAGGTAGACCGGCGAGGGTGTCCTGCCTATCACCCTGGCAGAGTCCCTGTGTGGGGACAAGACTGACTGAGGCCGAAGGAGGACAAAAAGCCAGACGATATGTGACACCGGCCCTGGGACGGTTCCAGACCAGCAATAAAGGACCTTATTGGGACAACAGGCAGGATCTGAACAACGTCTGCAGATGAGATGTCAATGTTCCGATCTCAAAAGTTGAGCTGTGGTCATGGAAGAGGCTGTCCTTGTACTGAGGAAACATGCTTGAAGTATTTGGGGGTGAAAATAAGTAAATAAAGGAAAAGTTCTGGGCGGCACCCAGAAACACTCTCTGTCTTGCTTCCCTGGGTGACATATCTCCCCAGGACACACGCCCAAGCCCCCTTGCCAGCAGCAGGGTCCTTACAGATCTCGGCACCAGGGCCAGGCGGTACCCTCATCTGCCTCTCACATGTGGGCTGTGGGGACTGGTGCCCATCAGCCACCCTGGGGCCTCCCAACGCCCTGGGACCCTCCTCCTCGGAATGCTCCCCAGGCTTGGCTCTGCCGCGGACTTTCCTTGGTTTTCAGGCCTGCTTTCCAGATCTGTGTTAAATCTGTCATTTTCCTGGCCCGTGTTCCCTGACACACATCACTCTGCCCCTCCTCGCAGACCAGAAGACCCAGCTTCCTCTTCACGGTCAGGGAGGACCAGGGCACCCCTGATGCTCTTCCGCGGCTGGCCTGTCACCACTGCCCACCCCGTGGCTCTGCCCGTGTTACGTGGGGGCGGGGGGCTCTCCGCCTGTGCAGACCTCTTGGGGAATTCCAGTGTAACTCCAAGGCCCTTCAGTCTACCTTCAGGGTCGCCACGCTAGTGCTCAGCCCATTAAATGGATGTGAAGGAGAAGATCGCAAGGTGGCTGGTGGAGTGTTAATGGTGTCTGACCAGGGATTAGAAGCCTGAAAATGGTTCTTGAGAAACATCCCAAATGGGGAAATCTGCTTGGCATCCGATTCCCGGGCATGGAGTTGCCCAGGACACCTTCTCCGGTGGGGGCAGGGGATGGGCCGCCCCATTCCCCTCGAGGACACAGGGGTCATCAGGGCCTGGAGGTGCTGAGTTCATGTCGGGAAACCTCCCTGCTGCGGTCTGAGGTTATGGATTTGGATATGATTTTCCTCGCTCACCATTTATTTTCTTAAAGTAATGAGCTCCCTCAGATTCTTGTGGCCAAGAGCTTCGAGGATGTCAGGGGTGAAACTGGGGTGCCGGGGAGGTTGCAGGCTTTGGGCGAGGCTGCCTCCAGCAGGACAGGGCAGGGCTCTGTGCCCTCGGCGAGCCCTCGGAGTGTGCTCCCCACTTTCCACCTTAAATGTCAAGAGCTGGCCCCAGTCCAGTTTCTGCTGGAAGCCTGTAGACCGCCGCCCGCCAGCTTCCTGGATGTTAGGAGGCGGATGCCAGCACCCAAGGTGGAACTCCTTTGCTCCACGGTGACCCTCCATTCTCCAAGTTGGGCTGGACCAGGTCTGCAGGGTGGCGATGAGAAGCTGCAGGTTCCTCAAGAAAAAGCCACAGCACGCCCCACTCCTCATCCACCGGCTTCCGACAACCAAGTCCAGTCGAGGGGGGACAGCAGCAGTGACGCCGGACCACCAAAACAGCCTGACTGCTGCTCTTCGGCACCTGGCACCTGAATCCCTCTGACAAAGGTCATCCTGGCCTCTTGTCTGGGCAGATAAAATCCTTCAGAAGCTTGCAGTGGAGCCTCTCTGTCCTCTTCTCTACCAGCCTCCCTCTTGGACAGTTTTCTGTGATGTGAGCAGATGAAGAGAAGCAGAGGGCCGGCGCAGGCCCACAGAACTCTGCTTTGCTCTGGTTCCCACTCTGAGGGGCTCTGATGCACTTCTTAAAAAATGCACCTTACTTCAAAATCCATGTTAGTCACGGGTTGGATTATGTCCCCCAATGCACACTGAGGCCCTGGCCCCTGCCTGTGACTGTGACCTTGCTTGGAGACAGGGTCTCGCAGACGTGAAGCAGTCAAGACGAGGTCGTGGGGTGGACTGTGACCCGAGGACTGGTGCCCTCATTACAAGAAGGGCCTCAGAGATGGAGAGACACAGAGGACGGGCCACAGGAGGACGGGGCAGAGCCTGGAAAGAGGCAGCCACGAGTTAAGGGACACCTGGAGACCCCAGAAGTGGGAAGAGGCAGGAAGGACCCTCCTCGGAGCCTCCCGAGGAAACTCAGCCCTGCTGACACCCTGGCCTTGGACTCCTGGCTCCAGGATTGCGAGAGGATGGACTTCTGTTGTTTTACCCCTGGTTCATGGTCACTTGCTATGGTGGCACAAAGACCTGCTTGGTTGAGCTGCCATGAGGGCGCGTGACACCGTGTGGGTGAGGCCTGGGCACACTGGTGCCCCTGAGCAGCAGAGGTGGAGGCTCCAGGGCACAGAGGGAGGTGGGTAACCCATAGCAGATCTTTGCGGGCATCCAGGCCAGGTCACACCTGCCTGCCTCCGCCTCCATCTTGGCTCTGACTCCCAGCATGAGCTCGAACCAACCCCCTGGTGGCTGATCAAAACCCTCCTTTAGTCTCCGAAGTGTCACTCACGCTGCCCTTGCCACAGGGCCCTCTACCCCACTGTGCGAGGCCCGTACAGCGCAGGGCACATGCCACATGCCACGGGCCGCACAGGCACAGACCCCGCCAGGGCCACCATCGCACCTGGGCTCCCGGAGCTGAGCCCTCCTGAGCTGCCCCCAACTCCTGCCCTGTCACCAGCCCCGCCCACGCCCCAGCGCTGGCTCAGGGAGATGCCCGCAGGCACACCACGGGGCCACAGGATGTCTGAGCGGGCAGGAGAGTGAAGGACACACATCTGTTGGGGCCGCCTTAGAAGTACAAATTTGGCTGTATTCCCCCAACTTCCTCCCTGGAGCTGCAAAGCCTGTTCTGCTCCCAAAGACTCAAGTCCAAGAAAAGATGAACCTGAACCTTCAGAACAGATGGGCCCTGCTGGGTGCCTCTGCTGGGGACGAGGTCTCCAGAAGGATGATGAGACATTACCTGGCCAGTGGCAGGTGACCCAGCCCCCTCTCACCCAGCAGGCTGACCTGACTGTAGGAACCTGGGGGACCCTGGGCAGGGCTCACTGGGGCTTCCGTGCTTGTAGGTGGCTGGTCAGCTGACCCAGGGACCCCCAGATCCTGGGTCCCTTCCATGTGGCCTCACCGTGAGGGCATATGAGACATGAGACCCCCTTCACCTCACACTGAATAGATCCAACAGCCAATGCACGTGTGGGCCACTGGGTCCCAGGCACCTGAGCCCCACTAGAAGCTCCCTGAGGCTGCCCTTCCCCGGCCTAGGCGTTGTCCTCTGGGTCACTGAGATGCAAATCGCCCTGGAGGGGTACTGCAGGGGCTGCTAGTTTGAGAAGTGGTCTCCTCCTGGCAGAGAAATGAGGGGGAAGGGAGGTACCAGAGGAGGAGGGAGGGCAGAGCCCTCCAGGTGGGCAGGCTGGGTGAGGCCACAGGTTTCGTCAGCCAGGAGCACAGATGTCAGGTTGGGAAGCAGGCTGGAGCTCCCGTGGCACCCCCCTCCCCAGCAGCTATAGCACTTTGGGGGAAATTCTCAGCCTTTTTAAGCCTCAGTTTCCTTATTGGTAAAATATGGGGCCAATGGCAGCGACCCCAAGAGCCACACCCACCATGCCCCCTGGGTGTGGGCGCTGTTTTCACCCCAATGCCCAGGCCAAGGGTTGCAAACTTCAGCCCACAGCCAAGCCTGACAAGTGGCCTGAGACTAGTCTTCAGCCCTGTATCTTTAAAGGATTTTACATACGTAAAGCAGCAGCAGCAGCTGCAGAGCAAGATTAAGCGACAGTGACGTATTCACCACGTGGCCCTTTACAGAAAAGAATGGCTGCCCCGGTCCAGATGTGTGAGCTAGGGCTGAGTGGGCCTGTGGCTGGCTTGGTGTCCACGGACACAGCAGGGACCCGCCCTTCTCTTGCAGGACAGAACTGCCCAGGCCCCTGCCCAAGGACAGTCTTCTTGACCGGCCCAGTCACCTCAGTGAACATATCAGATGCACTGGCCCCAAGGCCAGAGCCACTGGCCCCCCTCTTGCATGTGGAGCAGCCAAGGATGGCAGCAGGGGTGTGGCCTGAGGGTGGGCGGACAGTGTCTGAGGAGAGTCGGCTGAGGGCTATTCACACCCAGCAACTAGGAGACCAGGCTCTCAGAAGACTGGAAATGTGTTTGTTAGGATTTCCCTCCAGAGTCACATCTGGTGCGGCGGCTTTAACAGTGAGACCAGGCAGAGGAAGCTGGCTGCCAGTCACTTGTCCAGACTGCCCTCCCCTGGCCGTGCTGTGACATCCAGCCCGCGGCCACACAGATGACAGGCACAGAGCAGAGCAGAGGTGCTGCCAGCTGCTCAGAAGCTCTTCTTTGTGTCACAGATCATGCGTCCAGTGATGGGAGAGGGTCGGGGTCCCGCGCAGCTCAGCTGGGCAAGGGGCTGTGAGCCAGTGGGTGCTCTCTTCCTGCTGCTGCCTTTCAGTTCTGGTGACGGGGCAGGTGGCCACCCTCTGCACGGGGGAGTGAGAGCAAAGGTTTCTTAGTTCTCCCAGGCTCCAGGGAAGGCTTCTTGTCCAAGCCCACAGTCAGTGCCTGACACAAAGTTGTCCCTCTTCCCAGGACTGCCTTGGAGAACCAGGCATGCGCCTGCTGAGTCTGCTTTCCAGATACCACCTCCTCCAGGAAGCCTGCCAGGACTCGATGGTGCCACCACTGTGTGCTCACCCCATTACTGCTTCTCACTGTGTGCGAGTGTCCCTTTCAGCCACCTGTCGTCCTCCCCACAGTTGGAGACACCTCCCTTTGATGGCTGACCATCCCCACTGCTGGTGGATGGGCCCCAGGGGAACTGGGGGAAGAGAGTGGCAAGAAGGACAGAGCCGGGCAGAGGCAAGCCTCGTGTGTGCGCTGTCTTGAACTCAGCCCTGAGGAGAAGCCTCCTGGGGCTGCGGGGACGGGAAACCTCCCCAGAATCAGCCTGGCCACCATACCTCCTCTCTGCTCACCCTTCTCTGGACTTTTCCACCAGAGAAACCTGAGGACTCCGGGGGTTGCTCTGGGCAACCAAGAACAAGCCTGGACCCCTGTGCAGGCAGGCTCCCCACCCAGGCAGACCCCAGCCCACACAGCTCCTCGCCCGCTCCCTGCGGAGGCAGCTTTCCAGGTTCTGTGAAGTAATTCAGGAAGGACGGGATGACTGAAGAGTTTCTGGGACCCTGTGGCCATGCTCTGCCGCCTTCCTGGGCCTTGCTGGGGGCCACCCTCACCTTCCCAGACACCCCAACCCCAGTGCCACTCGGGGGACACGGGAGCCCTGGCCCCAGATCCTGCTTTGCTGCGACAATCCAGGTGGTCCCAGGCTGGCTGGTTCTTGAGAAAATGAGGGCCGCGCACTGAAGAGTGTCCGAGGAGAGCCACCGGAGCAAGCATGCCTTTCCTCCTTGGCAGCCTGCACCGTAGGCTGGAGACGGTAGCGCCCATCCGCACCCTCTCAGGGTCCTTGGAGGCCTGAGTGGGGCGGGACCCTTCCATGCCAGCCCACTCCCCCACAGAAGATGACGGCCACTGAGTGCTGACTGATCTGCTCCCATCTGTCAGATGCTTGCCCAGTGTTAGCTGGCATTTTCCTCTGAAGGCACCTCTTTTATAATGAAAGTCCTCATCTTTGTCTGGATGCTCCACTGTCCACTGTCAACTGGGCCTGTTGGCCTGGACTGTCAGGTGTGGGGACCCGGGGGAGGCTTCTGGGGACAAGCTCACAGATGTGGAGCTGCCCAGGCAGCAGCATTCCCGATCAGTGGAAGGAGCGCTGAGCAGGGGAGGGTCTCTCTTCCCAGCCGTGTGAGCGCACCACCCGGAGCTGATGTTTACGGATCTGAGCCACAGGCTTATCATCAACGCACCTGCGCTTCACAGCACTGTGAGAAGCAGGCACAGCCACGACCCTACTCTTAGGAAACCAAGACTCGGCTAGGCTTGGGGACTGGGCCTGGCCCACAGAACCACTGCTTAACAAAGCCAGAGTTCACAGTTCATCACCAGTCCATCAAGACACCTGTTTGTTGGTCCCACCCTCAAATACACATGGATTCCGGCCATTCCTTCCCTCCTCTTGTTACCTGTGCCCAAGCCACGTGGACCTGCACTGTATACTGTGGCCACCTTGAGCCACAAGTGCTATTCAAGCTGAATTTAAAATCCAGTTCCTTGATTGCACAAAACATATCTCAAGTGATCCAGAGCCAAGTGTGAGTGGTGGCCACTGTGTTAGTGCAGGAAGTTTTGCACAAGGTGCTACTGGACAATGCCAGTCTGGACTGCTGCTGTCACCCCAGCTGGTCCGACTGCTTCTGCACTTGAACCCCAGCCCAGCCTGCCCTCCACCAGCAGCCAGAGGAGCCTTCAAGCACAGAGGCAGAGACCCAGTGGACCAGCACCTTCTTGGGTCTCTGCTCTAGTGTCACCCGTGGAGGCTGCCCAGCCTTCTCCACCTGAAGCAGCGTCCCATGCCATGTCTACCCTTTAAGCACACGATGGAATACATCTTACCCACAGCCACTTCCATCTGTTCTGTCCCCAGAACTCAGGACAGAGCAGGTGCTCACTAAGCACTTTTTGGATGAATGGAGGAACTCGCTCTATCTAGCTCTGATCCCCATGGTGGTTTTACTATAAGAAATGCTGCAAAATGCATGGACACTTCTCCATTCAAAAGGTGGAGAATCATTCCCTTCCCTTCAGCATGGGCTGGGTTTAGAGACTCACCTCTAATGAACAGAGGTTGTAGACATGGCAGTCTGTAACTTCTGAGGTCAACAGGCACCGTCTTGCTTCCCGATTCATGGCTCTGGGAAGCGTCAGCTGCCAGGTTGTGAGGAAGCTTAAGTAGCCCACTGGGGATGTCCATATGACAGGTGATCAAGGTCCCTGAGTGCGTTCTCCAGGTGTGAGCTTGGAGATGGACCCTCCAGGCTTGGCAGGCCTTTGGGTGACCGCAGCCGAAGGCAACATCTTGACTGAGAGGCTGTGAAGCCAGCACTGCCCTGCCAAGGTGCTCTCAGATTCTAGGACAGAAACTCTGAGATGGTGCTTAGTTGCTGCAGCTCTGGGTCATTTGTTACACAGCAGTGATGACTAACATGGTGGGAATGGGCTTTCTCTGAAATGTCAGCCCAGGACTTCGGCCCACAAGCCCTTGGGAAAGACACTTGCTCTGTTTGTGCCTTGAGTCCCATGTGACACGCACTGATAGAGCACCAACTGTGCCCCCTGCACTGAGACCTGAAGGACGAGCATCTAGAGGGTGGGCTCGGAGAGCCACTCCTGTTGGCCTCTGCTCCGCAGCCCCTCTGTAAAGAAGACGGGACTCCCAAGGCCAGGGCAGGTCCAGGCGACTGTCCTCCACTTCCCCAGCACAGTTCACCCAAAGGCCTCGAGACAGGAAGCAGCCAGCTTCCCCACTGGGACCCCTGGGAGTGCCGGCCAAGGCCAGTAAATCACGACGAATCAGGCAGCAGCCACAAGGCTCAAAGACTGCCAGAGACAAAAACCCACAGACAAATGATGAACAAGACATTTCTGCTCTGGAAACCCATGTGGACCGTGACCCAGATAAGAAGGAACTTGTTGTTCAGAGTGAGACATCCCACTGGAAGTACAGGCAGGGCTGACGGTCACGGGGGCCTCATGGCCCCTGGATCTGGTGGGGCAGGGCCTTCCCTTCCTGCTACATGGCCTGGGGTACCTGGCTGCCCTCTCTGAGCCTCGCTTTCCAGTTTAGGACGAGCAGTGGCCCAGGGTGTGAAGGGCTGCGGGAGGACCCAGGAAGAGAGCAAGAGACAGGCCCCGGCGCCATGGCCCACGTGCCCCCGGGCACCTGTGCAGCTAACTCAGTGAACGCTGCCCCACCAACACCACCTCCTCCTGCTCAAGCCCTGTGGCAGAGCCAGGCTCCCCCATCACTTAGTCGGGCCGGCCCTTCCCTCTGAGACTCACAGACACCGCCCTACTCAGAGCCAGCCCCTCCTCTGGTCCAGGCAGCAGACCCGACCCCAGGCTGGCCCCTCGGAGCTGGCGGCCATCCAGATGAACCCAGGATGGGATTTAGGTGTCAGCCACTAAAGCACAGCCTCACCCTGTCAGTGCCCTTGGGGCAAGCTACTGCCCTCTCTGGACCAGTTTCCCCAGACTGAAAGGGTACAGCCAGCCTCAGAGGCACTAACGTCCCAGGTGAATTAACAGACTGTTGCTGATTTGGCCCGAGGCCTTGGGAGATGCCATCAATGGTGCCGTGGCCTCCCCTAGGCAGGAGACAGTTCCAGTTTCCCAAATCAATTGCCACGCAACCAGTTATCTGCCCGTCAAATCATCTCTCTCGAGCTCCATCCCACCTTACCAAACCCATGGAGGATGCCCTCGACTGGTTTACTCAGAATATAAATCACTCAGGAAGAGATTTCTGCTTTGATAGCTCAGGGCACGAAAACCAATAAGACGGTCATCAGGCCCTTTCTTCCTGCCTGCGGCTCTGCTCTCGTTTACGCCTCTGTGATGCCCCAAAGGCCCTGAGCAATTGTCTGTCACTACCCTTTCTCTAAATGAAATTCCACATGCCATCAGTTCTTGGATTCACCGACTTGGTGAGGACTGTCTCCAGTTGAGAGCCAGGCCCTGACAATGTGCCAGGGACGCCCCCTAAAGAAGGTCTGGCTTCCAGAATCAATCTTCAGTCTCATTCCTGGACCTGGGTGGGCAGCCACCACAGCCTCCAAACCCACTCCTGACCAGCTCTTGACCCCCAGAAAACCCTCACACCCAGAGTCTCCTATCAAACCATCAGTGGGAATTAAGTCATGGGTATTCAAAAACCGCTCACTGTGGCCCCAAACCAGCATGGGTTATAGTCCAGCCCCAGGCCCCACACTGCTCGAGGACAGGGAGGCAGGCCCTGCTGCCCGCCTGGCTTCCTCTAGCTTCCTCAGGGCCGGGGGATTTGTTTGTATACACTGCAGAAGTTCACACTCATCTGAAAGCATGTCTGTACACACGTTATTTATTGCCGAGATCTGTGTGTGATTACAACGCAGCCCAGCTGTGTTCTGAGAATAGACAGTTTATAGCCAGAGCGCCACGCCCCAAAGCCCAGGCCCCTAGTTCAAACTGTCCACCCACTGGGGCTCAGAGGGATGTATGTCCAGTGGGAAGCAGTGGGATCTCTCAGGAGGCCTTCTGTGAGTGTCCACCATCACCTGGCTCCCCCTGACTCCTGAAACCCGATGCAGCCTCATCCCTGTCCTGCCTTTTCAAGGACTATACAACAGGATGTTACCGCTCAGCCTTACTGTCCTGGCACCAGAAAGCTGGATTTATGTGAGTCTACTGAAATGTTGAAAACTGCTGTGCTGGAAAATAAAAAGGGCTTCAATCTGCCTCAGAACAAATCACAGCAGGTCAGGGAAGGAGGAGCGGAGATGTCCTGAATGCACAGGCCTGCCCTAAGTCCCTCAGAGGCCACATGGTGAGGGCTCCCTCTCCAGCAGGACATAAGCACTTTCAGACGCCAGCCGAACACCTGGTACCCAAGGCCACCAGGCTTGAAGCTGCACGGGTCCTGTGGGGAGATGACAAATTAACACAGACCGGCTCTTCCTCATCCTGCTGCCCACCACATGCAGAGAAACTGACCTCTGCCCAGTCTTGGGACAAACCTGACTGGTGTCCCAGGTCAGCTCCCTCCCTTCTCAGGGCTAGAACAGCTGAGGTGGCTAAGAGTGAGTTCCTGGTTCTGGCCACTTTGGTGCCATCTGCTAGTCATGTGACCTGGGCAAGTGTCTTCATCTCTGAGTCCCTGGTTTTTCATTTGGAAGAGGAAGATAATCAACAACCCCAACCTTGTGGATTTGTGAGGGGAAATAACCAGGTAATCAAGGTCAAGAGCTTGAAAGAGTGACTGGACCAAAGTCCATGCTCTGTAGCTGTTGAACATCATGCTCCTCATCACCACCACCACCACCATCATCACCACTATCATCACTATCATTATCACCATCACCATCAACACCATCATCAACCCCATCACCACCACCACCACCACCACTATCATCACCACCGTCACCAACATCACCATCACCATCACCACCATCATCACCCCCATCACCACCACCACCACCACCATCATCACCACCGTCACCACCATCACCAACCCCATCATCACTATCATTATCACCATCACCATCACCACCATCATCACCCCCATCACCACCACCACCACCACCATCATCACCACCATCACCACCATCACCAACCCCATCATCACTATCATTATCACCATCACCATCACCACCATCATCACCCCCATCACCACCACCACCACCACCATCATCACCACTGTCACCACCATCACCAACCCCATCATCACTATCATCACCATCACCATCAACACCATCATCAACCCCATCACCACCACCACCACCACCACTATCATCACCACCGTCACCACCATCACCATCACCATCATCATCACCCCCATCACCACCACCACCACCACTATCATCACCACCGTCACCACCATCACCAACCCCATCATCACTATCATTATCACCATCACCATCACCACCATCATCACCCCCATCACCACCACCACCACCACCATCATCACCACCGTCACCACCATCACCAACCCCATCATCACTATCATCACCATCACCATCAACACCATCATCAACCCCATCACCACCACCACCACCACCACTATCATCACCACCGTCACCACCATCACCAACCCCATCATCACTATCATCACCCCCATCACCACCACCATCATCACCATTAGCACCATGACCACTTACACCATCCTTATCATCATCAACATCATCATCATGGCCACATCTAACTGCCTTCCAAGGGCCCACCTTCAAATATCATCCCACCGGGGGTCAGGGCTTCAACACATGAATTTTGGGAGAATGTAAACATTCAGTTCATAATAGGCAGGCTTGAGAGAGGTACCTGAGCTCTCCACCTAGCCAGAAGACCCCCACAAAACCGACCAGCAACTCACCCCCAAACACAAACACAATCATTACTTCCTATCTGCCTATATTCCTAGAGAGCAGAAAGTGTTATTCCTTTTAAAATTCTCAACAGAATTACCATGTCTTGGTGTTTGAACACTGAATGAAGACAGATAGATGAATGAATGAAGGAAGGAACAAGGTCTATCACTTTTCTCCCAGGGGAGATGTGCTGGAATTCTGACTTTTGCCCCAATATACACCTCTTCTTTCTCTTCTCCTGCAACTTCTTTCTCCTCCCCTACTCTTGTTTACTCATCTTCCTTGGCACTTTCTTTCTCTCTTCTCTGACCAAATGAAGAAAAATAAATACTTTGAAAAAGCATCCAAAGTATCTTCAGATGTGTCTTGTCAATTAATCTTCCCAAAGCATTTGGGGTGGTGATGTCATTACCCTATCTGCCAGGAGTCAGACAAGGTCACAATGTCAAGGCAGCTTGTGATCTCAAATCCAGATTTTCAGACCCCTAACCCAGTGTCCATCCACCTGCAGGATGCAGTCTGGTCTGTTCACGGCCTGGGAGCCCCCAGTCCCACGTAGAACCTGGGCCACTTTGTGCTCTCCAGAAAGAAGCTGGCCTGGTGCCTGCAGATGTGGACGACACTACAGGAACAGCTAAGGACACAAGGGATGAGTCGGGGCCTCTGGGGAGGTGCTGGCCAACCCTAGGTTTGCCCACTTCCATGCCTCTCACCTGAGATGACGGGTGTCCTGAGGGTCGAGCAGTATCCGTTGGGCCTTGGGCCTTGGTGGACCCTTCAGGCCCCTTCATCATGGTTTACCTGCCTAGAACCCCTCTTATTTAGCCTGTCGTTCCCCACACCAAGAGTCCATCCGAGGCCAAGTGTTGAAGTCCTGGGGGAGCACCCCTCAAGGCCTCAGCATCTGCAGCTCTCAGGGCTGGTTGAGGTTTGTGGACATCAATCCTGCTGGGGACTTGGTACCTTTGAACAGATATTCTTTCAAAACAGCAAGTACCTCTGGAAGGCAGTTCTGACACAGACTCCATCTGTACAGCTGGCATTCTTTCTTCCTGTTTGTAACCTTCAAGCTCTTCCTCAGGCGGCCTCCCAAACACTGCTCTACTGGCCTAAGGGCATCAAGAGCCTCAGAGGGATCAGGACGAGAGCCCTCAGGGGAATCAGGACAGGAGCCCCCAGGGCTTCACAGTCAGGTGGAGAAAAGGACTTTAAGCAAAAGTCAATGACCTCTCAGGTAGCTGGAGCCAGGGCCATGCTCACTGCCTTGGGTCCACAGTGATGGTCTTCCCAGCAACAGCACACGTGATCATCTTAGGACCCTGCATCCACACTTAGGTCCAGGCCCCAGCCATGGCAGATGGAACGCTCCCCTGGCAGCAGCAGACAGCCCCACACATCTCGCTGCCCTTGACAGTCTCTGGACCCATGCCAGTTGGCCATCCTCAGCCCTCCCACTCGGCAGGACAGCACCAGTGACACCCTGCGCTGCACTTGGCATGAACCCTGACATGATGAAGGATGAGTTGGACACCAGCAGCCACATTGATGCCAAACGAACTGATTTCACAACACAAGGGCGACCTGCCAGGGCACCCCCACCCCAAGTGAGGAGGGTGCTGGCCCCTTATGGTAGGGTGGGGCAGAGGGGAGGGGCAGGGACAGCACGATGGTGGGTCTGTGCTCAGTGATAACACACCGACCTCTGGCAACAACCCGAGGGTGATCCGTGCCCACCTGGAAGGCCTGTTACAACAGCCAGAAGGACACGGAGACCCTGCAGGGGAAGCTGGGATCCAGAGAGCACCCTGGTTAGAACACACATTGTGCATGGCCCGCGGGACCAGGCCCCTGACAAGGAGCAGAGGCAGTCGTGGGCCTGGCTGAGTGGCTGGACTTCCAGCCTGAGTGTTGGGGTCCCTAGGGTCCCACCTGCACAGCAGGATAATGGGCCAGGCCTGTGGGGGTAGGGGTGCCGTGTGAATGGAAAGACACCCTCGAACCTTGTTCCCACCACTCTCTGGAGCCTGCAAAGCTGCCAGGCGCTCTAGCCCTGGTGTTTAGGGTGCTCATTACATGAGAGAAGATGACACAGCGGAACAGAAATGCAGACCTTAAACCAACACACTTATCTTGTGGGTAAGCAACATGGGGTGACCTCAGGACATTCAGAGACCCGGGACTGAATGTGAGCCCTGGGCTTCCAGCTGTGGGACCTGAGTCTGGGGTCACTGTGTGGGAAACAGAGACCCTGGCAACTGCCATGCAGGACTATGATCCCCATTGCTCCCCTTCCTACTCCCTGCCCGTGGTCACAGCATGGGACCCGAGGTGGGCAGGGACTGAGGGGGGCGTGGGGAGGACGTGGGCCCTCCTGTCTTCACGGTGGCTGAGAGGGGGCACGGCTGCACCGCAGGGGCGAGATGGTCTTCCCCAGAGACTCAAGGCACTCAGACCCTGCTCACTCAGGACAACTTGAACCCAGTGCCTGTGGTGAGCCCCCAGAGCATCTGAGGGAACCCCACAGGCTCTGCAATCCTACCCTTGGTCCCCTTTGCTGGAAAGGGCTGGCATTTGAGAGCTCATCTGGAACCTGAGGACCTTCTAACTCAGCAGCACATGAAGACATAGAAAAGAAACTGTCAGTTAAGAAGAGACATCCAAAAGGCACAGCATGCGTTCTTTGAGCTCACACCCTACCCTGCCGCCTGCTGCTAGGTGTCCTTGGACAGGCTGCTGAACCTCTCTGAGCCTCTGTGTCCTCAGGATGGGGAGCGCCACACTCCTCAGTGTCGCTGAGGACTAGAGAGCAGAGTCTGGTGCTTGGTGAGCGCTCCCTCCCTGTGAGCATCTGCAGGCCTGAATGCCCATGCACGGCACAGTGCTGAGCATGCAGACAGAGCGGGCTTTTCCCCGTAAGGTCCACGGTGTCCCTGGTGTCAGGGAGAAAGCTGGGCTGCCTGCAGACCTGTGGTGCATCTTTCATTTTTTCCCCAGTGCACATTTGATGTGGCCCCTGGAGTCTTCAATGTTTATAGCTGTTTGCAAACGAGCTTCTGTCCCACACTCAGGAGAGGACGGCTATGTGGAAGCCGAGCACATGTCCCCCAGCTTTGCGTGCACGTGGACTCCGCACAGGCGGGAGGTCATCCTCTGTGTGGTCAGGTCTGCCCTTCAGGGTCTCAGGACCACAACGCCCCAGGAGCAGACAGGCTCCTGAGGCTCAGCCTTCCCATCTGGTCGGCTTGCTCCCAGGACCGCCCTGGCTCCACTGGATCCACACCCCGACTTCTGGGGACCGCACTTTAGTTGTCCCCACCCCAGCCCTGTCCCCAGCTCTCCTCAGGTCACGTGGTCTGAGCTGGCCAGCTCCCAGAGTGGCCACATGACCCAGCCCATCAGAGCGTCTGTCACATGGTCTCGGGGACTGGTCCAGAGGGCAGTGGCCCAGCTCAGGCCCTCGAGATGAGGTCCTGGCTGGAAGCCCTGGAGCAAGGGGCTCATGCACATGGAGGTGTGACCAGAACCTTCCAGAGGCCACCCTGACGCTGTGAGGGTAAACTTCTCGCTTCCTCAGCAGGGGGGTGCCTGGCTTCCCTGAAACGTCTCCCCCGGCGGCCTGGCCATTGCTGTCCTGCCTCCCAGCCTTTCCCTTCTGCCACACACAGGGCTTATAACCATAAGCTCCACTGGCTGGGCAACCTGGGGCAAATCGCTCACCCTCTCTGAGCCTGTCCTTCCTCTGTCCAGGCAGGAGTGCAGCTGCCTGACCCCCTCATGGGTACCTGGGAGGGTCGGAAGGTCATGAACTCTCCAGGCAAGGCCAGAGCCCATGGCAGCCCCTTCCAGCCAGAGGAGACCAGCAAATGGAGGTGAGCCCCTGGCCACATTTGGGGGATGGGACTGGGCCCAGGGGTGTCAGGCCCTAACCCCTCAACCTGAGGGTGCCACCCTTCAAGGCAAAGATGCTGCAGGTGTGAGTCAAGATGAGGTGCTCCTGGATGGCCAGGTGGGCCCTGAGTTCAGTCCCAAATATCCTTAAAAGAGGGAGGTGGAGAGAGAGGTGACATGCACGGAGGTGGCCGAGATGGAGGGACATGGCCTGGGGCCCCCAGGAGCCGGCAGAATCAGAAAGGAACCTCCCCTGGGCCTCTGGAGGGAGCAGGGCCCTGCAACACCTTGATGGGGGGCTTCTGGACTCCAGGTCCATGAGAGGACAAATTTCTATCGTCTAAAGCCCCAAGTTTGTGATCCTTTGTAAAAGAGGCAAAAGGAAACTAATATTCCAAGTAAGGCAAAGTATGACCACAGCAATGTGCCCTGTTTACATATTTATACACAATGGCTCCGGCTCAGGCAACCCCATCCCTCTCCTGGGCTCTGTAACAACCTCACCCCGGCCTCCACCCCAGCCCTGCCAATTCAACAGAGATGCTTATGAAGCATAGTTCTGCTTGTGTTGCTCCCAGCCTTGAGCCTTCAATGGCTTCCTGCTGCCCTCAGGACAATGACAAATCTCAAACATGCATCCTAGGGCGGTGTGTGATCTCACACTGGTCTGCTTCTCCAGCTCAGCCGCGCCTACCCTCTCTCTCCCACCCTCCTTCCTCCAGCTAATATATAAGCTTCTGTTCATCTCATGAACATCATCTCTTCTGCTCTGCACATCAGCAGTGTGAGGTATGTAAACCACCCAGGGTGGAGCCTGGGGGGGTGGAGGCTGTGGAGGGAAAGGGTGTCAGCACTGGGCCAGCTGCTCCCCAGCAGACGCCCAAGGGTCCCCCTTTTCTCCTCTAAACTATGTCAGCATTGGACCTAAAATCAGCCTTCAAAGGTCTCTGCTCTGTGAGTTCATACTAAGCAAAACGTTTCAGACCAAGAGAAAGAGAGAGACGCCTAGAAAAGAGGATGGTTCGGGCCTGATAGGTCCAGACTAGCTATGTGTGTGGATTCAGAGCCCGCCCCCCACCCCCATCCAACGCCCTGAGCCCTGTGTGTGAGTGCCCACCTAGCAGCACAAAACATCAAGATAAACAAGACAGGAAACTGAGGCAGGACACGCAGGGCTGGGAGTTAGGATGGTGCGTGAGGCTCTCGAAGGTTCCCTGGAACCTGCTTCCCTCCTAATTGGTTAGTATTTCTGTGGCTTCTTCTGCAGTAACACCAGTACCGGCAACAGTTCCGCCCAGCATCCCACGCTGCTGCTGCTAAGTCACATCAGTCGTGTCTGACTCTATGCGACCCCATAGACGGCAGCCCACTAGGCTCCCATCTCTGGGATTCTCCAGGCAAGAATACTGGAGTGGGTTGCCATTTCCCTCTCCAGTGCATGAGAGTGAAAAGTGAAAGTGAAGTCGCTCAGTCGTGTCCGACTCTTAGCGACCTCATGGACTGCAGCCTACCCGGCTCCTCTGCCCATGGGACTTCCCAGGCAAGAGTACTAGAGTGGGTTGCCATTGCCTTCTCCGTGCAGCACCCCGCATACAGCAGGAGTACAATAAATCTGTGTTGAGCAGATAAGTGCACCCAGAGAGGAGTCTCGGCCGGTGCAGGCACACCAGTCCGTGTGGGCCAACATCCCTCCCTAAGTCCAGCTCCTCCCTGCCTGCACGAGACCTCTGCACCCTGCCCACCACCTGGGAATGGCGTCTAAGCACTACCATGCTCGTCCTTCTGGTGCTGCTCTGAGAAATGCGTTCAAATGTCGCTGCCGTCAGAGATGACGGGACAGGTATGTAGCTGAGAAGGTCCAACAAACATACAACTTAAGTCGTGTCCCCGCCCACCCCCCACCTGATCTTATCCACGCATGCTTGCTGAACCTCCAGAGACTCTAAAATGGGCTGCTACGTATGCAGTGCCCTTCAGTGTTTTTAACAGCACACATTCCCCTCATCAGTGAGGTTTGGGAAAGAAGGGTCTTCCTTTTCAGAGGCGAAGTATGCGGTCACACACACAAGTATGTGCAGAGGCTGCTGGTGACACAGTACATGGAGTCCTTGCACCAAGGAGCTGAGGGGCTAGGCCAGCACTTCTCAAACTCTGGTAGACACAGGAGCCACCTGGGGGTCTTTCTAAAATGTGGATTCTCATGCAGTGGGTCTGGGCAGGGTGAGTGCCTGCATCTCTAACAGGGCCCCCAGGGAGGCGGAGGCCAACCTGGGACAAGCATCAGTGACCCCGCCTCCTGGACCAGGAAGCTCTGGGACTGGGATCCATGCTTAACGACTGTCCAGGGGTCCTGATGCTCTGGCAGTTTAGAGCACGGAGGGTCAAGATCATGTTTGGCAGGAGTCTGCCCAGACCTGTCACTTCCTCCTTCCTGCACACGACAGCATCATTAAAGAAGAACACAATGTTCTGCCCAGTCACACAGCCTCAGGGTCCTTCTCAGCACAGCAGCCCGGCAACCCCTGGGAGTCAGCGCTCTGGATGATGGTCTCCCACGATGTCAGAGACGCTTCAGGATGTCATGGGAACTTGGGGGAGGGAGCGAGTCATGGTGTTTGGGGTGGGGGAGGTGTCACCGAATTGGGGAAACAGGAACAGACACTGGGAGGGTGGGGGAGAGGGGGCATTCTCAGTCTAACGAGGCGGGCCCTCTGGGTGGGGTAGCGGCTTGGGCAAAAGCGGGGGTGGTGGCAGGGGGTAATGAATGCTCATGGTTTGCACGGAAACAGTGAGTGTGAATCAGCTTCGGGCCAGACCAGAGTTGCTGAGTGGAAACGGGGTCACAGAAGGAGGAATGGAGGGAGAGGCTGAGCCCAGCGGGCTGGAAGCCGCGGTCCCAGCAGGAGGGTCTGGGAAACAGACCCCAGCAGCCGCCCTCATCCCTGCCTCCCTGCCTAGGCCCCTTCCCGAGACCCTCTGCAGAGAAGAGGGACCAGGGACCTCACGGGAGGAGGAGAAAGAGGATGGATGAGGTTTGAGCCACTCCAAGATAAACACCCAGAGAAACCAAAAAAGTCGGGACCGATTACATTAGCCATGGGAAAAAAATTAGCATTAGGCACTGCATTTTAATAAAGCATCTGTCTGGTTTTGATTTCACAGATGTAAAAAAAAAAAAATACAGGCAATCTGGAATTAAGCTGGACTACTTCAAACTTTCTATAAACCACATTTGGGATTTGCTCAGCATTTCTGAGGTTCAATTTACAGAGACTTCTTCAAGTCAAAATAACCCTAAATAAACTGTGGGGGGATGTTGTCAGGGTCGTGATTCATAATCTGCTTCCACAAAAAGCACCCTCGGATGGAGTGAGGCAGACTTTCCTTTATCACTTTACCTGGCATCATCCAGGCTTGTTCTAATTACAGAGAGGCTGTGAACTGCTCCATTTAGGGACCTGGAGGAGATTCTCCTTCCTGCAGTCAATATCATCTGTGAGTTTATCAAGGAGAACTTGGTTATTAATAGAACGCGTGGGTTCTCGGGTTGAACACGAGTCTGCAGTGGCTCTGTGTCCCTGGGGCATGGGCACAGAGGACGCTGGGACTCTGTGGACCCCGGCAAGATGGGAGAGGCTGTCAGCTTTGAGGGTCTTCGTGGGCAATACGAGGCAAGGCTAGACCCTCTGGCATCCACACCCCTCCACATGCAAAGGCTTTCCCGCCAGCAGCTCTGGCCCCCCAGCTGTCTTGCTTGGGGTGGGGGGTGGGACCTCAGCAGGCGCTGACCTTGAGCCAGACTCCCAGCTGCCCCTCCTGGCAACAGAGGACACCCCCAAACCTTGCTGCCCCCAGGACACCCTCCCTCCCCTGGGCAGTCATGTGGACCATCCAGAGTCCAGTGTCCCTGAGGGTTCGTCTGATCACCTGCTGCTCTGGAACCCACCCCCTCACGGTCACAGGCTGCTTCCTCGAGTCCTCTGGCCGACACTATGATGGTCCGGCCCTCCCAGAGAGGGCAGCTCACTTCCCTCCATCCTCGTCTCAGCAGAGGAGCCAGGCAGGTGCAGCTCCTGCACCCTGGCTGGCACGTTCGAGCAGCCAACCCTGTCTGGACTGAGCTACCATCTTCAGGGAGAAGAGGGACCTCTGCCATGTTTTGGGGGATGGCAATTCACTCCAGTACTCTTGCCTGGAAAATCCCATAGGCGGAGAAGCCTGGTAGGCTGCAGTCCATGGAGTCACAACACGACTGAGCAACTTCACTTTCACTTTCCTGCATTGGAGAAGGAAATGGCAACCCACTCCAGTGTTCTTGCCTGGAGAATCCCAGGGACGGGGGAGCCTGGTGGGCTGCCGTCTCTGCGGTCGCACAGAGTCGGCCATGACTGAAGCGACTTAGCAGCAGCAGCAGCAGCAGCAGCAGCTCACACTTATTGTTTAGAGCTCTTGTCTGACTCTTCAGCCCTCTGGTGCTTTCCGGCAGAAGAGGCTGGTGCCAAAAACAACTCTGCAGCCCGTGACCCAAGCCTGGCTCATCTCCCTGCAAACATGTCGCCTAGGAGAGCCAGGGGGTGGGGCAGCCCAGACCCTCCACGCTTGCTACCAGGGCCAGCCGGGGAAGAGCAGCTATTGTTTTCAGAGGCTTCTGGCGAAGCATACAGCCTCCTGTTGTGGGCTGATTTATAAGGAGAGGGGAAAACAGGCCAAGTTTGCATACCAGTCAGCATGACCCAGTCTGACAAAGCCAGTGTCCCAGCAGGAAAGAGATGCCCCTGGATGTGGGGCCTGGGGTGGGAGCCGGTCCTCCCAGGAGGAAGGTCACTGGGCCAGCCGGGACTCCTCTTCCTGGGGCCCCTGTAATCTAAGATGCTGTTGCACTATCGTCACCAAAACAACAAAGAGCAACCACATCTACTACAGGGGGGTCGGGATTCACAGTGTAGTAGTCAGGACACCCCAGCTGTCGCACTCCCCAAAGGCAACCCCAGGGAGTGTGCGTGTGAACGTGTGGGCGAGCGTGTGTCCATATGTCTGCATGTGTGCCTTGTGCATGCATGAGTGTGCGCATGTCTGTGTAAGTGAGCGTATGTTTCCTGTGTGAGCATGAGTCCCAGTGCAAGCCCAGCCAAGGCAGGCAGGAACCAAAGGCCAGCAAGGTGTCCCTGAACACAGCCATCAGACACTTGCTTAACAAGAAGACGATGGGAACAGCATCACTGGGTCTAATGCCTGTGGCACTCTCCACACGCCCGTGAACACCGTCTTTGTGGTCCTGGGGTTTTTTCTTTCAGCGCTGGTCATTTTGCTTGTATAAACAGTGGCGCCTTATTGCAGACTTGAGAGGTGCCCGCAACCTGAGATGGGGAAATGACAGGGTGTCAGCCCTGCCCGTGGCCCAGCAGAGGAAACTGAGACCATGTGGCCAAGAAAAATTGCCTTTTCCTTTCCTCTCCTGCTAAAATAGCTTTCCAGTTGGCTGCACCTTTGGGGGGAATGGCAGAAAAATGTTAAATAGCAATTCCTCCCACTTTCCAAAGGGACCTTTCGCCCACGGTCATCGCTCTCACCCTGTGCTGCTGGGAGACCCAGGCCCTTTGCCCCCATGCTGCCAGGTCAGGGACACAACAGGCTACAGAGAAGCCAGGATGGCCCGGAGGTAGGATGGGGAGCAGGCCTCTTGGAGATGGAGCTCTGTTATGGAAGTGGAATCAGTCACAGGGACACACAGCTCTCCTGATGGAGAAGGAAGCACCACCACCTGGCTCGGGGTCTTCCCAGCTGCGGACAAGAGATGGAAGTCAGGGTGAAACTCAAACACCAGCTCGCTGGCATCTGGTCTCCCAGCACATCCGTCACTGTGTCAGCCGCTAGCAACCACCGCCTGCCTGGGTTACCTTAACCATTTCTTGTTCTGGTCCCAGTTTTCACTAAGCCTTTCTCTGTGGCTGCACCTGGCACAGGGGCACCACAAAAAGGAGTCCCATTTCCCATGTGGCACCTTGTATGCCCAAGGTCCAAGAGCTGGGCCAGAGAGGGGGCAAGAGGGTTGGCATCTTCACAAAAACGAGTTTGCTTAGTCATGGGTGAGCTGTTGGGGTAACGTCAGTTGGATAAATCTTCAGACGCTGGGTCCCTTCCCAAATGCTGCTGACCTCTGACCCTGTGCTGGAAAGCCCCAGAAGATGCATGGAACCAGTGAGGGACGTGTCACTGGGCAAGGGTGGAGGCAGGCAAGCCAGCTTCACCTCCCTGACCTACTGGAGAGGCGAAGGCAGGAAGGAGCAGGAGAGAACCCTTGCCTCCACTGCTCAGCTTCTCCCAGCAAGGCTGCTCCTTCCCTCTGGCCTCTGCAGGGGTTGCCTCTCTGCGTGGAGCATCTCCTCCCATCCAAGCCCATGGGGTCCCCTCTACCTGTGGGAGGCCTTTCCTGTCCCCCTCAAACAGACAGGAGGGCTGCCATGATGGGATCCTCTTTTCTTTGAGCACCTACCACAGAGGTCCTGTGCTACTGGCCTATATGTTATAACTCTGGTTTCCTGGGGTATAACTTATACACAGTCAATTTTGCCCCTTCCAGATGCACAGCTGGATGACTTGCCAAGTGTTTCTGGTGAGGCTACCCCACTGCAATACAGACGTAAGACACTTGCTCCCTGACTACGCTAAAAGCCTTTGACTGCATGGATCACAACAAACTGTAGAAAATTCTTAAAGAGATGGGAGTACTTGTCTCCTAAGTTCTTTACTTGACTTCTAAGAAACCTGTATGTGGGTCAAGAAGTAACAGTTAGAACCAGACATGGAACAACAGACTGGTTCAAAACTGGGAAAGGAGTATGATAAGGCTGTATATTGTCACCCTGCTTATTTAACTTATATGCAGGACACATCATGTGAAATGCTGGACCAGGTCAATCACAAGCTGGAATCAAGACTGCCAGGAGAAATAACAACCTCAGATATGCAGATGATACCACTTTAATGGTAGAAAGTGAAAAGGAACTAAAGAGTCTCTTGATGAAGGTTAAAGAGGAGTGTAAAAACGCTGACTTGAAAGTCAACATTAAAAAATGAAGATCATGGCATCCAGTCCCATCACTTCATGGCAGACAGAAGGGGGAAAAGTGGAAACAGTGACAGATTTTATTTTCTTGGGCTCCAAAATCACTGTGTATGGTGACTGCAGTCATGAAATTAAAAGGTGCTTACTAGATGAAAGGAAAGCTATGACAAACCTAGACATCATATTAAAAAGCAGAGACATCAGTTTGCCAACAAAGGTTCTTATAGACAAAGCTATGGTTTTTCCAGTAGTCATGTACCAAGGTAAGAGCTGTACTATAAATAAGGCTGAGTGGCAAAAAAAATTGATGCTTTCGAACTATAGTGCTGGAGAAGACTCTTGGACTGCAAGGAGATCAAACGAGTCAGTCCTAAAGGAAATCAAGAACACTCATTGGGAGGACAGAAGCTGAAGCTGAAGCTCCAATATTTTGGCCACCTGATTCGAAGAGCTGACTCATTGGAAAAGACCCTGATTCTGGGAAAGGAGAAGGGGGTGGCAGAGGATGAGATGGTTAGATAGCATCACCGAGTCAATGGGCATGAATTTAAGCAAACTACAGGAGATAGTGGAGGATGGAGGAGCCTGGCAGGCTATAGTCCATGAGGTCACAAAGAGTCAGACACGACTTAGCAACTAAACAACAACAAATTAGGGTCTAAAGTTCTTTTCGATCCCTAATTACCACTATTTTTCTTAAAAAAAAAAAAAAAGGATGCTAAATGCTTTTTCCATATATTTGAGGTGATCATGTGGTTTTTCTCTTTTAGACCACTGACATGGCGAATTAATTTGTTTTAAAATGCTGAATCAATCTTGTATTCCTAGGGTAAACAGAATTGGAGGTTATGTGTCACTCTTCTCATATACTGTTGGATTTGATCTGGTAGGGATATTGATCTGTAGTCTTTACTTGCAATATCTTTGTCTGGTTTTGGTATCAGCATTATTCTGGCATCATAAATTGAGTTGGGAAGTGTTCCTTCATGTTCTATTTTCTCGAAGAGTTTGTGTAGAAGTGGAATTGCTTATATCTTAAATGTTTGGTAGAATTCACCAGCTACTACCTACCTAGTCCTAGAGTTTATTTTTGTGGGAAAATGTTTAAGTAGGAATTAAAACTTTATACAAAGCTGTTTGTGTTATCAATTCCGTTTTAGTGAACTTCAATAGTGAGTGTGATTCACGAAATTTGTTCACTGATTTCATAAATTCACTGTCGTAAAGGTTAATATCCTCTTATTGTCCTTATTGTTACAGTTTATGTCTGTAGGATCTGTAGCGATGTCCCTCTTTCATTTTGGATATTGGTGATTGTGACTGCTCTCTTTTTGGCCTTGATCAGTCTGGCTAAGGCTTTTCAATTGCTGTTTTGCTCAAAGAACCAGCTTTTGATCTTGTTGATTTTCCTCTATTATTTTTCTGTTTCCAAGTTCACTGGTTTCTGTTCTTATTTTTATAGTTTCCTTTCTTCTGCTTACTTTGAATTTATTGTGTTCTTTTTTCTAGGCTCTAAATGGGTAGCTTATTGCTTAGATTATTGCTTCGAGACCCTTCTTCTTTACCAATGTGTATGTCTAATGCTATAAATTTCCCTCTAAGCACTGCCTTACCAGTATCCTATAAACTGTGATACGTTGTACTTTCTTTTCTGTTCAATTAAATTTTTTTCTAATTTCTCTTTTGATTTTTTTTGACCCACACGTTACTTGAAAGTTTATTGTTTAATTCCCAATGTTTGGAGTTACATATTAGTGATTTTTAGTTTAATTCTGGCCAGACAATATACTTCACATAACTTTAACTTCTTTTAAATTTGTTAAGATTTGTTTCATGGCCCAGCACACTCTGTGAATGTTCCATGTGTACGTGTAAAAAATGTGTACTCTGCTGATATTAGGAAGATTGTCCAGTAAATGTCAAGTAGATCAACTTGGATGATATTGTGATTAAGATTTCTATTAATATATCCTTACTGATTTTCAGTCTACTTGTTTCATAACTTACAGAGAGGCATATTGAAGTCGCCAACTATGTTTGTCGATTTTTCTATTTCTACTTTACTTTTTGTTCCATGTGTGGGTGTGGGCACATTTATAGTGTTACGTTTTATTGTAGAATAACGCTTTTATTACTATAAAATGTCCCTGTTCATCTCTGGCAATTTTCCTTGTTCTGATGTTTACTTTATATGATGTTAATATCTTTGCCCCAGCTTTCTTTTGATTTGCATTTTCATGGTATAGCTTTCTCTGTTTACTTTCAATCCACCTATGTGTTTGTGTTAAACAATTTTTCTTGAGAGAGCACATCAGTTCAGTTCAGTTCAGTTCAGTTGCTCAGTTGTGTCCACATAGTTGGGAAATATTTTCTTACACAATCTTATCATCTCTATCTTTTCACTGGGAAGTTGAATTTAAATCTATCATCTTACTAATAATTTTTCAATTTGTGTTATCTGTTCTTTTTAAAATGTTGTCACTATTTTCTTCCCTCTATTGGACTGAGTATTTTTTTATGATTCCATCTTACCTCTGCTGTAGTCTTATTGATTATATCTCTCCTTTTAGTTTTCAGTGGTTGCTTCAAACAGGGCTTAAAATATCTAACTTTAATGTATGTCTGTCTTCATACTTCACATATGGTAAAATAACTTTACAACAGTCTATATGCTCTCATTTCCTCTTTCCATCCTTTGTGATTCGTTGTCATACATTTACTTTGACATGCTATAAACCCCACAAAACTGTTATAATCTTTGCTCCACATGGTCTATTTGTAATCTTTATTGAGATATAATTCACCTGCATAAGATTCACCCTTTTAAAGTGCACACAGAGTTCCAAAGGCCAGAGGTTCTCAAACCATGTCAGAATCACATGGAGGGCTCATTAAAAGCAGATGGGCGGGCCCCTCCCTCACCCTAGAGTTTCTGATCCAGCAAATCTGGGGTGGGGCCTGAGACTCTGCATTTCTAACAAGTTCCCAGGGATGCTGATGCTCTTGGCCTGGGGCCACCCACCCATCCTGTGAGAATCACTGCTACAAACAAAATCACAAACACAGGTTATCAACCTGACTTGAATGATGATATATCATCCATATTGGGAAGATGGGGAGAGACAGGCTGAAGTTTAAAGGGAAAATCCTGATGGTCAGTGAGTGGTCCGATCCAGTGGGTCTGTGGGAACCCGACACTTGACTGTGACAGAGAAATGGCATGCTCTGGTGACAGCGGTCAGCACCATCTGTTTGGCCAAGGCAAGCCTGCAATTCTAACCCAACAATTACTTTTAATGAATGAATGCATCTTCCTCCTCCTTTTCCCCTGATGTGGTCCATCTCCTCTTCAAGCAAACCTGACATGGGGAAAGCTAAGTCTACCCAAAATATTAGTTAGCCAATGAATATCCATTTTTCCAAACTTTTTTTTTTTTTTAGCCTTACCAACATAGCAAGTCTAAACACTTCCTTTAAAAACAGATTCCAGGGTATACTGAAGACAGGCAGCATGGTGACAGAAATTCATCTCACACACTACTGTTTGGTGGCAAACTGAGGAGTCCCCTTGAGGGTAAGAAGCAGGCATCAGCACCTTGGGAAGGGCCTGGCCCATCATCTGAGCAGGTGCCTCTCAGATGGCACAGCTCCTCTCACTCCTGCCTTCAGAGCCCAGTCCATAACCTGCTGCACCATCTCCCTCCCCCAATTCTCATAGCTCACCCCGAGTCCTTTGTTCCAGAGCCCCCCAAACCTTCCCTCTCCCTTCTCGCAGCTGTCAGTCCCCCACATCTGGGGATAGTCTTTCCCTCCCAGCTCCAATTCTGTATCTTGGGATAGAGGGAGGGGGCAACAGGGCAGTCTCGGCGGATCAGTCAATGGAACAGGACTGAAAAGTCACAAAACTCCTAGGAGAGACAAAAAAATGTCACATTCCCTTGTGGCCTACGTTACAGACCGAGGAGCTTCCAGAAGCTGTGGATCACAAGAGTCAACCCACCCGTAAGAAGTGAGCCAGGCAGTGGTTCAACTGTGGAAAGAATTCGGTAAGCAAGTTTCACTTCGCTGCAATAAAGAAGCCTGACTGCGTCCTGACGGTGACTGGCCTTGGCGGGAGGAGTGGAAGCAGGGTATGAGGGCATATGCCCGGGCTGCCTGGGGCGCCGAGTGCCAGGATGAAGAACTGACCTCCCCGCTCCCAGGCAAACTGTAGAATATGGCACTTCCTGTCAAGCTAGTATTCTGATTTCCATGGACTCACGTGGCAAGAAAAACAAGTTCATCTGCCAATGGGGAATGAGGCTGGGGAGAAGGGAGAGGAAAATAGGGGAAGAGGAAATTCCACAAGTTACAAAAAGTTGGACCCCTCCATCCCTCAATAAATAGTGTTTTAATTTGTTGTGATTAATGCAACGTTTCGTTTAGTTATGAAAGTTGGGCACACAGTATGTGTGGTTTGGCAAATGCGTTGAGCTTAGCCCCCTCTTAATCCACTCCTACTTTCTCCTTCTCTCCCCAGCACCCCCTCTCCTTTTAACCCAGATGAGTGAAGGAATAAATTAGTCCGGAAATGTTTCTGCTCCAATAAAACATTATCACCTGTCAATCACCAGATAAGTACAGGGAAGGCCCCTCCTTTGCTTTGCCATTCCTATGGCCTCGAAAAAGCTCACCCAGTTCCAAAATTAGACCTTCTTTGCCACATGCCACATGGGAACGAGCTACTCCCCATTCTGCCAGAGCTTTTAGGGCCATGCATGAGAACCCATCATTTCATCATCCATGGTTCACATAACATATCTCATGTAACATCTGTTTGGATCTGACTCTCTTTTTCCAAAACCACTTTCTACCCAAACTTACTACAAAAACAGATGAGTAAGCAAGACAATGTGCTGGTCATTTGCGAGTTTTGATAGATGCTCAGACAGCCTTTGGGCTGGCAGGTCATGGAATGACCTCCAGCAGGCAGCTCAGAAGCCCACCAGGGGTCAGAGACACAGTGATAGCTGTATAACATGTCCCCACCTTAATATTCCCCTCAGCTATTGTCTTAAGTTCCAAGTTCAGGACATTTTGGAGCAGGACCTGCTCTCCTAGTGTGTGGGTGAGAGAGTGATGTGTGGACCCCCCTGCACTGACTCAGGGCACACTGCCTCCACTGCCCCAGGCTCTGTTGGAGAGAGTTTGGGGAGTGTTTGGAGGGTACTTCATATGCCTGGGCCTGCCCCTTGGCGTGCCAGAACAAACCTCCTTCACCAGTGCTTCTGCACCTTGAATGACAGGACACCAGCTCTCTAGGCGGCTCCCTCAATGGCCTGGGTCCACTCATCATGTTCTCTCTACTGCATCTCTGGGTCCTCAGAGAGAAATGCCAGCTGTGTCAGTTCACCTGAAGACAAGTACACCTGGGGTGGAGCACAGGCGGCCCTTCATGATGACACAAGCGCTCGTGCAGCCTGGTCCTCAAAACAGGACCACCAGCAACTGTGAGCAAGTTGCACCTGATGCCGGGTGCCAGACATTCCCAGCCCACCAGGCACAGGCCTGCTCAACCCCAGGCATCAGGGAGGCAGCCTGAGTAGCAGGAAGGGGGTGCATCTCTCAAAGGAAGACGCTCTGCTCCACTCCCAACTCCACCACTTCCCAACTGCCTGGTCCCCTCGTGATCAGGAAACAGACTTTGAATGGTTTTAATCTTCTTAAATTTATGAGGTCTATTTTATGGTCCAGAATCTAGCCCATCTGGATGAATTTTCCATGTGTGTTCTACTGTTGTTGGGTGGAATGTTCTGTAAATGCCAATCAGGTAAAGTTAAAGATGATCTGTAAATGCCAATCAGGTAAAGTTAATGACGATGTTTTCCAAGTGCTCTGTGTGGTCATTGATTTTCTACTTGTTGAGGGAGGGGGCTGTGATGCTTCCGGACGTGTCTGCTGTGCTGGGGTACAGTCTCCAGTCATCCATTCAAACGCTCAGTTGTTGGGGGAGGGGGCTATGATGCTTCCGGACGTGTCTGCTGTGCTGGGGTACAGTCTCCAGTCATCCATTCAAACGCTCAGTTGTTGGGGGAGGGGGCTGTGATGCTTCCAGACGTGTCTGCTGTGCTGGGGTACAGTCTCCAGCCTCCCAGTCAGATGCTCATCTGGGTGCTGCTCAGAACAGACTTTGCAGATGTGATTACAGACCCTAATCAGTTGAACTTTAAGTAGAGATGATTCTGGGTGCGCCTGACTTAATTGGTCAGAGGACCTTAATAGCTAGGCTGAGGCTTCCCCAGGGAAAGAAGAAATTCCTCCTGTGAACAATAGCATTGGCTGTGTCTGCACACACATCAAGTCACACTTGCTTTGCAGCCGCCACAACTGCATGACAGACTTCTCATCTGCTTGATACAGACACACTTTCTGCGGGTTCTGCTCCTCTGGCTGAACCCTGACTGAGCCCAGGGTACTGAGCCCAGGGTACTGAAATTGCTGGTGATAATTGTGATTCTTCTATTTCTCCTTGCAGCTCTATCAGTTTTCACATCATATGTCTTGAAACTGTTAAACACATTCAACATTTGTGTCCTGATGAACTGATGCCTTTATCTTGGTGATGGACTTCTATGTGCCTGGAAATACTCTTTGATATGAAACCTACCTTGTCTGGTGCTAGTACGGCCACTGCAGCTTTCTGCTGGTTAGTGGTAGCAAGGTACATCTTTTCCCATCCTCTTACTTTTAACCTGTTTGTGGCTTCCTTTGCACTTCCTTTGCTGTATTTCTCTGCAGGCAGCATTTATTTGGGTCTTTCTTGCTTCTGTATCCCATCTTGCAATTTCTGTTTTCATCTGAAATGCTAGACAATTTATGTTTAATGTAATTGTGATACAGTTGGGTTTAAATCTTTTTGTTTTGGGTTTCTACTTGTCCCATCTCTTTCTTATTCCCATGCCTTCTTTGAGATTGATTGAGGGTTTTAATGATTCTCCTTTATCCCCACTATCAGCTTATTAGTTATACAGTAATTCATAATTTTTACTGGATGTTCTAGAGTTTATAATATACCTCTTTAACTTATCACAACCTCCCTTCATATACTATTATTCCATATCACGTATGGTGTAAGAATCACTGAACAATATACTTCTATGCCTCCCTCCCATTCTTTGTGCTATTATTGTCAGACATTTTACTTCCTTGCAAACTATAAACCCCAAAATACACTGCTATTATTCTTTATTTAAATGGTGAAATATCACTGCAAGAAATGTAAAAATAAGAAAAATATATTTTACATTTATCTATTTAATTACTGGGCTTCCCAGGTGGCTCAGTGGTAAGAATCCACCTGCCAGTGCAGGAAACATGGGTTCAATCCCTGGATTGGGAAGATCCCCTGGAGAAGAATATGGCAACCCACTCCAGTTTTCTTGTCTGGGAAATCCCATGGACAGAGGAGCCTGGCAGGTGCCTATAGTCCATGGGGGTGCAAAAGAGACACGACTTAGCAATTAAACAATGACAAATTACTGAATTACTATTACCGGTCCACTTCACTGCTTTGTGTAGATCTAAATTTCCATTTGGATTTTTTTTTCTGCTAGAAGAACCTCCTTTAACACTTGCTGTAAATCAGATTTGCTGACAGTGAATTTTATTGGTTTTTGTTTGTCTGAAATAGTCATTTTATTTCCAATTTTGAATCATATTTTCACTGGCTAATAAAATCACTGTTGATGGTCCCCACCTCCATCAGCATTTAGTACTTAAAAGATGCTTGTCCACTGTTTTCTGGCTGGCATGGTTTCTGGCAAGGGGTCTGCTGTCCCTCATATGGTTCTGCTCCTCTGTCCACAATGTGTCCTTTTTATCTGGCTGCTTCTAAGATTTCTTTTTATTACTGGTTTTCAGCAATTTGTTTGTAATGTGTCTTGATGTGGCTTTCTCAGTGTTTACTCCACATAGGGTTTGTTTGGCTCCTTGGATCTGTGAGTTTCTAGTTTCCACTGAGTTTAGAAAGCTTTTGGCTGTTATTTCTTCCAAACAGGTTTTGTCCCTGCCTCTCTCTTATTTCTAGAACTCCAATTACAAACATGCAAGATGACTGGATATTAGCCCGCGGGTCACCACAGTTCTGTTATTTTGTTTTTAAAGTCTTTTTTCTCTCTGCTCAAATTTGAATTGTTTTATGGCTTCAAACTTGCTGATCTTTAATTCTACAGTGTTGACTCTGCTGTGAATTCTATCCAGCATATTTTTCATTTCAGATATTGAATTTTCAACTGAAAGTTCCACTGTGACTTTTTTGTATCTTTCATTTTGCTTCTCATTATTTGTTGTTCTTCCCTCTTGAATGTATGGAACATATTTTTAGTTGCTGTTTCAACATCCTTGTCTGTGAATTCCATCATCTATGTCACATCTGGGTATCTTTTTACTGATTGACTTTTCCCCAAGATTTTGGGTGAATTTTCTGCTTTTTCTGCATGCATGGTTAATTTTGATCAAACGCCAGACACTGTCAATGTTCACTATTGCTTTCTGGCTTTTGCGGTGCTCCTTAAAAAAGTCTTGGATTTTATTCTGGTGTGCAGTTCTGAGTTATTTGGAATTAGTTAGACTCTTATGAGGCCTCTTTTAAAATGTTGTTAGGGTGGGTCCAGGACAGACTTAGGCTAAAACTAATTTACTACCATTATGCAGAAAATGCTCATGAGGATTCCACTAATGCCCAGTGTATCCTAAGATCTTCCCACCCCAGCTGGTATAAACACAAGCTATCTTCAGCTCTGTGTAAGCTCCAAGGACTGTTCTGCCTGCCTCTCTGGGCAGCAATGTCCCCAGCCTCCTTTCCTTCCCTCACATACATGCACATGTTAGCCATGCCCTGGTGGAGCCTCTCTGGAGCTCCCTCCACTCAGCCCTCTGCCCCCCGAGTCTTGCTAGTCTGCCTTCTCTCTCCTTCATGCAATGAGAACACCCTCTCTCACACCTTCCCTCCCTGCAGTGAGCTGGTGCAGTCATAAGCCCTGTTTCTCCCTTTCACTGCCTGTTGTCAATGTGTGACAGCTGTGCTTGGTGTATTCCATCCAGCTTTCTGGTCATTTATGGCAGGAGGGTAATTCCCACGCCTCTTACTTCACATTGGCCAGAATCAGATGTCAAAAACCAAAAGTCAGTAACATTTTCAGAAGATGTTTCTGGTCTAATGTTTTTTATTTCCACATTTTAAGTAGAACCCCTAAAATCCATTCCCCTCCACGGTCATTATCAGTTCATCAAATAATAAAAAGGACAGAAGGGCATTTCTCCCCAAAGTAGGACAGCTGTGGGTCTTATACCAGCTACTAAACTTTCTGCAGTTTCCTTATTTAACCACAGACTTGAGCGTTTTCCTAGGCTGACAATGAGGACAGTACTGATTAGAGATGATGGAGATATCATGCCGGGAATAGGAGTTGGGAACGTGGCTATTATTATTAGTGTGTGTATCTGAAACAGAAATTGTAGCCTGACCCTTCCTGTGCATCATCCCAGCAGAATCAAGGGCAGATGTCCTGCTTGGGGAGCTGGGGTGACAGAGGGACAGGTGCTTGTCACTGAGCTCCCGGGGCAGCGATCTCCACGGCTCCCTCCACACCCCTCTAGGTGTCTCCAGGTCAGAACTTCACATCAACGTCATAGTGAATTCTCAGAGGGATCCTGGAGCAGGGGGCAGGTGGCCCCACAGCCAGGAGAGATGGAGCCAGGGTGAACCAGGCCTGCCCAGCACCTGGGCAGAGTGGTTCCTGAATACCAGCTGTTGGCATACCTTCGTCAAACATTGGCCACATCTCCACAGTACCCACCTGTCACTCACTTCACATGTGTCTTTAAAATCACTTCATTTCTAAAAATATTTAAAGCTATTTTAAAAGAAATTTATGTCACTACCATCAATGGGAAATCAGTATCATTTGTTTCTTTAAAAAAAAAAACCCTCAGGGCACCATGAAAATAGTACACTCTCATTAAATTCTAGCCAGATGCTCCTGCTTTCTGGAGGCTTTCTTTCTTTATTAAGAAGAGAGACCAGCAACTTCTGGAGAGGTACTGGGTCATAATAATACCTAACTCAGAGGGCTTCCCTAGGAGTCCAGTGGTTAAGAATCCACCTGCCAATGCAGAGGACATGGGTTCAATCCCTGGTCTGAGAACTAAGATACCACATGCCATGGAGCAACTATGCCCTGGCACCCCAACTACTGAGCCTGCGCTCTAGAGCCTGCAAGCTGCAGCTACTGAAGCCTAAGCACCCTAGAGTCTGTGCTCTGCAGCGAGAGGCCACCCTTGTTGAGAAGGTAAGAAGCCCGCGAACAGCGGTTAGAGAGAGGCCCCCGCTCACCACAGCCAGAGAAAGCCTGTGCACACCAACGAAGACCCAGTACAATCAAAAATAAAAATATTTTTAAAAATTGCCTAAGACTTTCTCTTAGATATGACTGGAAACTTTGAAAAAGATTCTGCAGCGCCCAGTTAAATGTGGCTGTCATCAGATGGAAGGTGAAACCCAAGCAGAGAGAAGGCAGAGGACCAAGTGACAGACAGCAGAGATGAGGGGCCTGAGCAAGAGGGAGGGAGCCCCTGTTCAAATCGAGGACTTCCACTGGCTCAGGAAGCAAGACCCCGGAGTCCCCAGGGGGGCAGTGTGGGCTGAGGTGTGGCTGAAGTGGGGGGTGCCTTGTGGTGGCTGGCAGTGTGGGCTGAGGTGGGAGTGCCTCGTGGTGCAGCCACTGTGGAACATGTTCTGGCATCCTCCTCACTGTACAACCAGAAATCCCCACAAATCTGTCCAGAGTAGTTGGGCGCGAGGCTGAGATGGACAGACACGCCAGCCTGATGGCAAGGGCTCCTGGCAGTACTAAGTGCGGCCTGAGAACCAGAATTGCCCAGAGGTCTGCATCAGGTGGACAAGCACGTCCATACCACAGAAAATCACCCGGCCGTCACGAGGACACAGACCTAACGCCTGCGGCGAGACAATGTGGCTGTGGATGCACTGTGACCTGTGAAAGCAGACCTAAAGGGGACAGGGAAGCATTCCATCTCGTGACATTCCAGAAAAGACAAAACTGATCTCCAGGGACAGAAATCAGGTGGGGGCTGCCGGGGGCTGGTCGACCATGATGGGAATTCTCGGGGGTGACGGGACTTTGTCTGTGTTGACGGTGGCAGTTACACAACTGGACGCGTTTGTTACTCAGGATGGGGCAGTGAAAAGGGTGGATTTTACTGATGTAGGTTATATCCCAATAAGCCTGGCTTAAACAGCAACATACATCAGACAAAAGCCATCTCCTGCTGCAGACGTGTTAACATCTCTTCATTACTCTTGGGATAAAAGGCAGCTCCCCTCCTCAGCCTCTGAGCTGTAGGGGTCTGGCCTCCTCTTCCCTCTCCTCCTGGTCCTCAGGGCTCCTGCACACTCTGTTCCCCGTCCCAAATGCTCTGCCTACACCCTTCCCACATCCTTCCTTTCCAAGCTTCAGACCCTCATCCCCCCCACCCACCAGAAGAGGCTCCGGTCTTGTATTCATGGGTCTTTTTCTCCATCACAAGTCGCAATCACACCCCCACTCAGCTGTGTGCCTGATGGGTAACTATCTCCCCATGAAGGACACAACATTTCTATCTCATCACTGATGCTGAACCTTGCTACAGAGCTCGTCACACAGCTCATGTTCAATAAGTTCCCAAATAAGAGGATGAGTGAACAACTAAGTTCTGGAGAAAGGAAACACACAGAGTAACTTCTCTGCACTCCATTCTTTGGTGAAAGAATATTCTATTGAAAAGGACACTAGGCAAGGTAACACAGCCACCCCTCCTGGGCTGTCACAGACCAGCGGAAGGGCAGGTGACACAGAGTCCTACCTGTCACAGCACAGGTCCCAGGTTCCCAGCTCGGAGCTTGTTGTCAGCCTGAAAAGTAGGAGGGAAAAAAAAAAAAAAAAAACCATTAACTGCTTTGCTGGAGTCCAGTCTTTCCCAACTGCCTGGCTCTGCTCAGCCTAAAACCAGCAGAAAGTGTTTGCTCAAGCCTGGTGCCTGCTTCAACACCAGGGTGTCTGAGTTTCGGACCAAACATCAGTCTTTTGAAGCTGAGGTTCTGTTAAGGCCTGGCTCAAACAACAGGGTCACTGAGAGGCTTATGAAAAGGATTTGAGAGGCTCCCCGCATGCCAATTAGCTCTTACAAAACAAGTGTTTTGATGAGCACCGTGCTGATGAATCAGCTCCACGTGGCTCCCTTCCCCTAGAAACACCCTTGGGCCTGAGAATGAAGGGGGGTGGTGGGGAGAGATGGGGGCCCCACTGCAGTACAGGTTTTGCCAGATTCTTGGTGGAGGGAGGGGGTGAACAGTTGAACACATTTGGCAGATATAAAACATGGCTGGAATCATACTTCCTTGAAGCAAATATTATTCTCATTAAAACACAGATCATCCATTGGGAGGAGCCGACGTGGAGGGCAGCACAGAGAACCCCTTTGGTTATATGCAGCCGTGCTTAGCGAGCAGAAGCGGGGAATGGAGGCCCCGGCGCCACCGTCGCCCCTAGTCTGGTCCCTGCCCAGCGAGGCTCCCTTCGCCAGCCAGCGAGCAACCAGGGTCCTGGCTCCGCCCTTCCAGCTGGGTTTCTGGGCTGCCCTCTTGCTGGAAGCCGCCTTCCTGATTCTCCACCAGGTCCTGATCAGGCGCTCTCAACTGAGAGACATTCTGCTATGTGAGGGCCGTGATGTGTGTTGCCTGGTCAAATGCCAGCATTGACGCTGTGTGGATGGGGTAGATGTGGTGACTACCTGCAACCAGCCAGCTCCAAGTAAGGGAGGTTACTCTTTGTAAGGCGGGTTGGCCCCATTCACCCAGTTGGAGTTCTTGTGAGCAAAAACTGAGGTTTCCCGGAGAAGAAAAAATTCTGCCTCACTACTGGACAGAAGAGACACCCTGTTCTACACCATAACAGACACCCTTCTAGGACTTCCAGCCTGCTGACCACTCCTACAGATTCTGGCCTGTGAACCCCATGGTCCTTATGATAAAATGAATCTGTTGCTCTTTCTGCAGATAGAATAGATAGAGACGGACAGACTATATAACTGATGGACATCAATAGATGACAGATATCCTCTTGGTTCCACTTTTCTGGGGAACCCTGGGTGATCTGTCAGTCCCCCAGGGCTAGCCCTTGAAAACCCCTCACCCACATGGCAGTACAGACTGGTGGTTAAAATGGCACCTCTGGTTTATATGAAGTTCTGGAACAGGCAAAACTAATCAGTGATGACAAAAATAAGGACAGTGGCTGCCTCAGTAGGGTGTGGGCAAGGACTGACTGGGTAGAGGGTACTTTCTGCAGGGGGTGGGAAATTCCACGTGCTGATGGGGAGGGGTTTACAGGAGTTTGCTTGTGTTAAAACTCAGCAAAAGGTACACCTAAAATTTGTGCATTTCACTGCATGGAAAGTTTACTTAAAAACATAAATATTGAACTCTAGTTGGCAGAACATGCCCTCAACTGCTTAGGGGCCAACTATACTGGTGTCTGCAGTGGCTGTATGAAATGCACACAAAAGGTGGATCTACAGATGGAGATAGGCGTGGAGAGCTGGACAGACAGCTGATAAAGAGACTACAGCTCAGTGTCAATGGTGGAATCAAGTGGTGGCTACATGGGTACTTGTGGTACCATAGACCAAGCAGCTGAGGTGTGATATGGTCAGACAGCTCGAAGTCCTGAACCTTGAATGCTTCTGAATGCTGGACTCCTGAGTACCTCACTGAGATGGTGACAGGACGGGGAAGCAGACCTCAGCAGCAACATCCTCAGTCCATGACCTTCAACAAGCATCAGGGACATCAAGTTGGAGGCCTCTTTGAGACCAGGATGATCTAGACAAGTTACAGTCACCTGGGGCAGTGGAAGCCAAGGGCTGGGGGAACCCAGACTAGCAGGGGTGTGTGTGTTATGTTGACAGGGGATGGGCTGCCTCTTGGGGGAGGCATTCAAGGTAAGTGAGACTTCAGTGGCTAGACATGGTCCGATTGCATAAAAGATGTCCTGTGATGCAAGATTCTGGTCCATGGTGGTTCTGCCCTTCCACAAGACTATAGATACAGAGGGTCCCGTTTGCCTGCCACTTGCCTTGAGCCAAACTGGAAGCCACACTTGCTACAGAACAAGATCCTGCCTTGCTGAAAGGGCCCCTGGCCCATCTCAGCTTTCAGTGAGCAAATGCTCTGTTCAGTCAGAAAGAATTCCACAGATCCCCATCTGGAAGCAGAAGGCAAGGACTTGGAAGGTTTATCCTGACCCAGTCCTATTTTCTTGTCACTTCCCCTGAAGACCAAGGGCTCAGAAGGCAATGAAATAATGTGAAATGATATGGCCAATAAGGAGACTGTGTTGTAACGAGCCAGGAGAACATGGCTCAGACTCAGAAAGGAAGGACACTCACCTCCAAAGTATCAGTGATGGCCTTATTAACAGCTAAGCTTAACCCATCCACCCATCTATCCATTCATCCATCCTCCATCCAACTCTAGAGTCTTACACTGCTATACCCTTGCTACATGCGTGGTTTATTATAGTATTTGGCATAGAGGAAGCACTATTTCTTGTGTAGTTGGATTATAAGATATCATATGTATCCTTAAGGAGCAAGTGAAACAAATTAGTTATGCCGCAAATGGGGAGCTATGAAATACCATGAGGCTGACAGTTCAACCTACTGAGCCGATGAAGACACTGGTGAGAGGAAAAGGTGTGGAAAATAATTTCTTAAATATATACTTTTTTGAAATATCTATCTATTGTCTGACATTTCTGTTTTCTTTACTGGCAGGCCTATGAAATAGTTCTATTTAAAATCTATTATCCAAAATAAATTATTCCAAGTCTATATCCATATATATTAAAGGAAAACTTTAAAAAATATTTTTTGCACTGATTATCTGGACATTCGAAAAAACAGGCAGAGTAATTACTCTTGCTCCATACTCACAAACTTTGATTTCTTTTTAAAGTTTATCTGGGCTGTTTAATACAATGTCACTGATTTTTTTTTAAGAATATCTTTTTAAATTATTTACTAGTTTTATTTTTTCATAAATTACCCTCAATCTTCCTCAGTGTTAAACTTCGTGATTGATAAATTCAAGATTGTTGACACTCTTGACTGGCTGTAAAGTATAATATTTTATTGAGAAAATTCTCTTTCTACAGGTGCTGACAGACCTGGAAACTCAGCACAAATCTGGCCAAGTGGAAGATTTCCTCAGTTCTAATTTTTCCATGTGGGAAGATGAGTCTATTTCAGCCTGGATATGCGGTCAGGGTCTGTTTTGACTCTAGTCAGAGAATCTCTCATCAACAAGTATTTCACAAGTCTAAATTCATCAAATTGTCTCTATTTATGATGCTTTTCAATGTTTCACCAAATTTAAATGCTACAAAAATCTTAGCTATCTCAACTGCATTCCATTTCGGTACAGAATGTAAATATATCCAACTTTAAAATGTGGACCTCATCAGAGATTCTTCCACTGGCCCAGAACATTCCACAGTGAAGTGACAGCACTGTTCCCCAAGATCCCACAGCAGGACCAAGCATGCGACTCCCCCAGCCCTCCCATCAGGATCTTTAACACGTCAGCACCTTTCTGTGAGCAAATTTGCTCTGCGGCCATTGTGCTTCACTAAAAGCTTCCTGAACTGAAGATTTCTGGCACAACCTTCACTAAAAAATTTGGAAGTTCCCAGTGGATTTTGAATAAACGGCACAACGAATTTAAAGGGCTCACTTACAGAACAATTAAATGCCACTGTGCGCACTTTATTTACAAAGGATCCCCTCCTGCACCTGGCAGATAAGGATGGCAATTAACCCCAGGGAGAGGAATGAGGCCCTGCTGCCTCCGCTTTCGTTTTAATTCAGCATCAGCTCTGTCCTAGGAATTTGTGGTCCAGCCCCTCCACTTCTCACTCGTGCATCGTGACAGGCTGAGCTCCTCTCACGATGTGGAGGATTTCGTGAAGCAGTTATCACTTGCTGGGCAGCATCGTTGATTCCAAGCATATTTATGCGCCATAGATGTCTCAATTTGGCCAAAGCCTTGTTTTCAGAACGATGTGTGCTCCACCAGAATTTGAAATTTGTGTTATCACTGCAAAAATAAATCACTGTACCTTCAACGTTGAACTTTTAAACTGAATCAGAGAAAGCCTTTGCATTATTTATGTTGCACACTGCCCCGCCGGCTGGCTGCCTGGGGCTTCAGGCATCCTCGGGCCACTGGTGAGGATGACACAGCAGCCAGGAACCAGAGGCTGGCAGGTCAGTTCCATGTCTTAAAAATGCATTCATTTTTTTAATCTTTAAACCCTTGCTAGATTGTCTTACCACCCAAATCTCCAGCATGATGTTCCCTGTCTTTGCTTCAGAGGAGGGTTAGCAAGTGTTGAGACAGGACTAGCTAGTGCCTGGCCCAGGCTCCCTCCTGGTTACACCGCTGTCTGTGACCAGGGGCAGAGCCTGCTGGGCTCATGTCTGTGACAAGAGAGCTCTTGCACAACGGGAGACACGAAACAGCCCCTGGAATATGGCAAATAATATGTTAAGATAAATATTTAGAAGTTTTGATGGAATGCAACTCTGTTTCAAAGGAAAATGAAATGTCAGAAAAACCGGCTCAACTGCTGTTTTCATTCCCAGAAGCCTCGCTGGATGCAGGAACCACGTGGAGATGTTCTCCTGCTTCCTGTGCCCCAGATCACGGTTCCACATTGAAGACTCACCCCTCCTTCCTTGGCCTCTCTTCCGCCCCCCTTGAGGCACCAGCCTGTCACCCAGGAGCTCCAAGAACAGTGGGGCAGACACCCACGCCCCTCACATGACTGGGACAGGCCTCTCGGAGGCCAGCACCCTGCCCCCGGGCAGGGATGGTTGGTCCCTCCTTCTGCAAGTGTCCACAGGGTGTGGCCAGACAACGTAAGTGCCCAGCCCAGTGTCACACTGGAAAGCACAGCATCCTTCCCTCAGCTCCAGCCCGAGTGGTCCAGGGCGCCCCGAGGACCAGGCTGCGAGCTCCAGAGACAACTCCCGGCAGGCAGAGCAGGGGCAGGGCACCTGCAGAGGAGCGGGATGACTGCGTGGATGGCCAACAGGACCAGCTCCCTCGGACAAGGTTAGGCTGCGGAGGCAGCAGATGGCCTTGCGTCTTATCCTGGAGGAGGAAGGAGCCGGCACCCCAAGCGGGCGAGGGTGGGGCTGGAGAAGTCCTTCGTGGCAGAGGGAGGAAGGGGGATCAGAGCAGCAGGGGAACTGGGCCCAGATTCAGCCTTGACCAGGACGGCCAGTCCCCGCCCTGCAGGGACCTACAGTCACAGAATGATGCTGCTGACTTGGGGGCTGTGGGGGAGGGAGGTGTGAGCAGCCAGGAATGGCACTCCATCTCTGGCGCTGGGGTCTCTGGTCAGGGAGGGCTACCCATAGGGAGGACCTAGGCTCTTCTTCACTAGCCCCACTTCAAACCAAATCAGACTTTCCTGAAGCACCCACCCACTGAGCCATTTCTGATCCCCAAGAGGGTTTGCATGGTGTGGTCGCTGACAGAGGTTTGGGGGACCTTAGGATGGGGATGAGGGAGGGGTAGACCGAGAGGTGGGCAGTGCCCACCTTTGAGGGGACAGCACTGACCTTGACGGGAAGGGCAGTGTAGGGGACAAGTCTCAGTTGCCCCATAGCAGCAGTTGAGTTGGAAGGGTACATCCCAGCAGGACACAATCTAAGGATGTCGCTGGGGTTTTGCTCAGATAGTGGAATTTGGCATCAAGTGTGGAGTAAGAGAAGCACCCAGAGGTATGATGTGCCCTCATGAGATAATGAGCCCCAGTATGCACCCAAGCTCCCAAGTGCTCCATGGACCCGGGGACACAGAACAGACTGGGAGAAAGAAGGGGCTGTGAGGTGCTGGCCTCAGCTTCAGAACAGGCTGGTAGAGAGAATGGACTGTGAGGTGGTGATCTCAGCTTCAGCCCGCAGCCCAAGGCAGAGCGATATGAGTGTGCCCCTGAGCTGGAGCCGACTGCAGACAACACCCGTGGGCTGGCTGCCTGGTGCCCCAGCAACTTCTCAGGGAATCAAGGAGCTGGAGGATGAGCCAGCCCTGCAGGGGTAGGAGAGTCTGTGTGGGCAACGGGGGCCCAGCAGGGAAATCTGGGCGAAGCGGCCTCCCTGGAAACCACTGCGGGGGCCATGTTTTCTCTGAGCCTTTGTTGCTTTGTTACCAAGGACGTTCTGTTCCAGCTCCCTACCCCTCACCTGAGATCATCGTCCATCTTTGCGAAAAGTCAGAGTAATTCTTTCCATCCCCGCTGGCCAGGTTGGGTGTATGCAGGCCAGGTCATGTTGGCATGACAACAAGACAGGCCGGGAGGAGGGAAGCGCTACCTCAATGCTCAGCAATGGCCGTGTGGCCCCCTCCTCCCAGCCTGGGCCTCTTCCAGGGGTGAACGCCCGGCTCCTGTGTCCACACTGTCGTCGATGCTCTGCGTGCCTGCTGGGTGCCAGGCCACATATGGGGAGGTCCTTCCCTGAACCTTCGTGATCTCAATATGCTGCAGGCATTCCTTTTTTAATGCATTCATTTACTTCTGGTTGTGCCGGGTCTTCACTGCTGCGAGGGCTTTTCTCTAGTTGTGGCAAGTAGAGGGCTGCTCTCTAGTCACAGTATACAAGCTTCTCACTGCGGAGGCTTCTCTCGTTACAGAGCATCGGCTCTCGGCACGCAGGCTTCGGTAGTTGTGGTGCATGGGCTTAGCTGCTCTGCAGCATGTGGGATCTTCCAAGATCAGGGATCAAACCCATGTCTCCTGCCTTGATGGGGGGATTCTTTACCACCGAGCCACCAGGGAAGCCCCAGGCATTCATTTCATCCTGAGTTTAAAGATTCAAATCTGACGCTAGACCCTTGCGTGTATGTTCAATTGGTTGTCAACAAGGACGCCAAGATCATTCAATGAGGAATGGACAGCCTCTTCAACAAATGGTGCTTCCAACCAAACACCCACATGCAAAAGGATGAAGTCAGACCCCTACGAAATAGCATATACAAAAATTAACTATAAAAGACTCAAAGACCTAAATGGAAGAGTTAAAACTGTAAGTCTTAGAAAGAAGACGCGAATCTTTGTGACCTTGGATTAGACAACAATTTCTTAGATATGACACCAAAAGCACAGCAAGCAAATTAAAAATTAAGTAATCAAAATTAATAATTTTGTGATACAAAGGACATCATCAAGAATGTGAAAGGCAAGGCATGAGAGGAAATACTTGCAAATCATATACCTGATCTAGAATATATAAAGAACTCCTAAATTCAAATAATAAAAAGACAAAGAAAATATACAAATGGGCAAGAAGCACATGAAAAAGATGTCTTCTTTCACTAGCTGTCAGGGAAGTGCAACAAGATACCACTTCATTCTCTTTGTAATGGTTATAGTCAAAAAGATAGAGAACCAGAGTATTGGTGAGAATGGGGGAAAATCAGAAACCTCATACATTGCTGTTCCAGAAGCTCCTCAAAAGATTAAACACAGAGTTACCTTCTGACCCAAGCAATTCCACTCCTGGATATATACCCAGGAGAAGTGAAAACACCTCCATGCCAAAAATATGTAATGTTTGTTGCAGCATTATTCATAATAGATGAATAACCAAAACAATCAAAATGTCCACCAAATTAATGGATAAGCAAAATGGGGCCCACCTGTACTGTGGAATTTCACTCAGCCATACAAAAGAATGACACAGGCTTCATTCAGCACAGTGCACCTTGAGAAAAGCATGCTAAGTGAATGACACACATACAAAAGACCACATATGATTTGATTCCATTTATATGAAAGGTCCAAAACAGGCAAATTCATAGAGAGAGAAAGTAGACTCATGGCTGCCAAGAGCCGGGGCATGATTGCTGATGGGGACAAGGTTTCCTTTTGGGATGACAAAATGCTTCTGAAATTGACTGTGGTGATGGCTGCACAACTCTGTTGAATGCACAACGAACCATTTAATGGTATACTTGAAGCAGGTGCAGTGTACTGTGCATGAATTGGATCTCCATACGGCTGTATCAAGAACAACGGAGGCCCAGTACAGTAATCGACAGACCACGTTCCACACAAAGGGCAGAGGCAGGACTTGAACTCAGGCCCTTCAGGTCAAAGCTCTTCACCGCCTGCTCTGTTACCTCCTGCAGACTTATGCCTTTGAGTAAGGTCTAACTCTGGACTTCCTCAACACCAATCATCTAGCCCCACATGCTATTCAATCCATGGTCCACATGTGTGGTCTACGTGTGAGCTGTAGGGGGTCACAGCCACAGAAACTCAGGGGCACTATCCTGAAAGGGTCTTTAAAAATCACTGAGTCAGCTTCCCATCTTCTCCTGGACTTGCTCTCTTTGTATCCTCAGTGGGATCATCCACCATCCCATGAGGTAAGCCCTCCACCTCACTTGCCACCATGTTGCATTGTTTAGCAGGACCAGTCATTCTGGGACTCAAACGCTGACGAGGCAGCAATGACAATGGCATTCCAAACACTCTAGCTGCCTGCCAGAAGCTGACGTAAATCCTCTCACGGGGGAAGATAACATTGTCCTATGCCTTGAGTTATCTCTATATTGTTTCATTTACAATAACCAGCACATCATCAAAAATAATCTGGCATTTAAGGAGATGGAACATGATAAAAAATCAAGAGAAACTACAGACAATAGAAACAGAGCCATAGAAGATGGAAAATGCGTTATTCAAAGAATGAACTTTCAATAATCCCTTAAAATATTGAAGGAAATAAAAGACAAGATTGAGAATTTTGGTACGGTAGAAACTATAAGAAAGAATCAAAGAAAAGTTCTAGAACTAAGAAATATAATAACTGGAATTTAGAACTTAATAATTAGCTCTAACTAAAGAAAGAATTAGTAAGCTGGAAGATAAATCAAAAGAAACTTTGCAGATGAAAATAATTATTTTAGCTATTCTAGTGAATGTATACTGGTACTCTATGGTTAACATTTGCATTTCCCTAATAGCTAATGACGTTGAGCACCTTTTTCATATGCTTCTTGGCCATCTCGAGATTGTTTTAATGCAGTGCCTATTCAAAACTTTGGGTATTTAAAAAATTAGGTTATCTGTCTTTTTTAGAAATACTAGTATTTATTAGAGTTTGACAACTCTAAAAAAGTATTTTAATTTCTATGATAATCTAAAAGAACAACAGAGGTGCTTATCAAGCTAACAAGGGGGAGTATAAAAATATTATAAAGTTTAAAAAGGCAAGAAAGGAGAGAAAAAACAACACAGGATAATCAGAACAAATTAAAAACACACAGTAACTTAGATAGATTGGAATACTAGATGAAACCCCTAATATATCAGTTATCACATGAAATGTACACAGACTAAATGGTCAAACTGAAAGACAAACATGGTATCTCTTGTCAATGGAAAAATATAACTTTTCATCCAAATAAATGACTTTCTTACAAGCATGTTTTTGGTCTTTGTCCATCTCTCACTGTCACCACACAGGTAGAAGCAACCTACCTGCAAATGCACTCTCATTTAGCTGGGGACGTCTGATGATTATCACTGATAGACTGTTTTCCTTTGCTACTAAAAAGTTAGTTCATTCAGCTAGACAAATTCCCTTTCTAAAAGGAAGGTTATTGCTTCTACTTGTCAAGATCATTTAAATAATGTGGTTTTAAAATGAGATCTGACATCCTTGCAATTTCCCTCTACAGTTCCCATACCTTAGTCTATCCTTGCCTCTGGAATAGTGGTTAACTATTCAAGTTCTGCCTGAGTTTGAGTCCTGACACAGTCCAGACGTGGGACTCAGCTCAGGTTGAAGAATTCATTTCATCCCCCTGGACCTCTGTTTCCTCATCTGTAAAATGGGATAATGGTCCCTACTTCAAAGGGTCACTGAGTGGATTAAATAACCAAAAGCACACATCACACTTAATGAACACAGTAATTATTAACTATAATGTGGTCATTTTATCAGTGCTACCCCCTCCCCTTCCTGATCTGGTCATTTCCTCCCCATCTCCTGTCAAGGTTCCGCTCAGAAACTACTGGGAATTCCCTGGCAGGCCAGAGGTTAGGACTCCAGCCTTTTACTGAAGCGGGTATAGATTCAATCCCAGGTCCTGGAACTAAGATCCCACAAGCCACATGGCCAAAAAAATAAATGAGAAACTACTCCTCCCGGTGACCCCTGCCCGGCCAACCACCCCACCTCATGCACACACAAATGACAGCTCGACCCTCATAATCCTGTGCTGCAGACGAGTGTCTAGAGGAATATAATTCACTCATATTGGAAGCAAAAGGCCCACAAGGGTAAGAAAGGGATGATATATGTTCCTCTTCCCTTGATTCAGTGCCATGGAGTCACATCTTACACATGCAATCGTAAAGTCAAGTCACAGCTGGGTAGTCAAAGTGTCCCTTGACACACGTTTGGTATACACACCCCGGCACCAGGTCTTGCCCACCAAAGGTGGAGACCCACAGGGCCAGGCAAAGAACGGACCAGAGGAAAGTCTACACACCAACCTGTGGGCTTTCGAGGTGCTCACCTTTGCGGGGGCACCAGCCAACCCCAAGAAGCAACACTGGCAGCAGCAGGGAACGAGAGCCCAAATGCAGGGGCGAGAAGCCCAAGGTAGCATGACTTACTTTGCTCTGTCCCCGACACCCTTCCAGTCCGGTGGCACAAGCAGGGTGGTGCTCAAGGAGAGGACAGGGAGAAGCAGAGCTGCGTCCTACGAGGGGAGGAGCCCCTCCTGGGACTCAGCTAGGCGTGTGTGGGGGAGGCTGCCGTGCAGACGACCGTGGGGGCCCTGCTGTGTGTCAGGCATTGAACAATCCTGAAAACACTGTGTGGGTCAGATGGTCTGTTTCATCCAGTAGATTCCACTGTCCTCCCTGAAAACCAGTGGGGAGTGGATGCTTTTGGGGAGAGGTCTCTCCACCCTCTGTGCCTACCTCGTGCAGAGGCTCATCCATGCGTGTGGCCCATGCGAGTGGCTAAGGAAAGGAGAGAGCATATCTGCCCACAGTGAGATCACAGGAGCACACATGCCCGCCTCTGAAGACACGCCTGCCTCCTGCTGTTCTGGACCTCACCTCCACTCGGGGAACATCATAGTCAGAAACGGCCCTGGCGGCCTCTTCCATGTCCACGCACGCAGGAAAGGCACTCTGTGCATCTGTGGTGCCCTGAGCCACCCTCGGTCAGCCACAGTACTCACTGTCACACTCTGGACCTTGAAATGTCACAAGCCCTAGGCAGCTCTCTCTTAGCCCCTCTCTTACTGGAAAAGGAGGTTGTCCCATGAAGGTGCCCAGGTGCCTCTGACCGCCCCCCCTCCTGAGCAGAACCCGCAGCACCCCTACACCCTGGGTCAACAGCACAGGGGAGGTGGGGGGCCTCCCGCATGGCCAGCCCATTGGCCCAACAAGGGGTCAGACTCGCCCTCCTAGAGAGTCACCCAGGCCTGGAGGGTCAGGAGTCAGATCTGCCAGCCAGCAGACCACCTGCCGTGCAGAAAATGCACCACACCACACAGCCAGGACAGGCAGTCTCCCCTTCTCTTGGCATTAGAGCTGCCAGTAAGCAAACTAGAGCCAGGAGGGGCCATGTGAGCCCATCAGATTAACAGGATCAGAAGGAACTTGGACATACAGCGTCAGCCGAAGTGTACACCACCTTGAAAGTAGACATCTAAACGCACACGCCAACATTTAGAGGGCACTTCAGCACAGCAATCGCACTCCTGGGTGCAGATGTTGTTGGAAACCTAGTCAGACATGATTACAACCAAGGGGCTCTGCGGAAAGGCTTCGGTGCATCCAAGGTGCAGGCTCCAGTCTCCCCTCCCTGCCTGCCCATGATATAGAGAGAGAGGTCCCGTTTGGGGTAGATTGGTGCCCTCACCTGGGGTTCCGGAAATGGTGCTGGCTGACTGGTACAGTTCCTCTACAATTGGGCTGGCAGGAGCTCCAGAACGAAGCCCCTCTGGTGGGATGGCCTGGACCCCCCAGGCTCCCCAGCCCCGAGCGGGATGATGGTTTGGCTGCAGGTACCGGTTGGGCCAGGGTAGCAGGGGCACCCATAATACCGGGTGCCTCCCCAGAGTGTGAAACGTAGGAGGCGGCATTTGGAGCAAATCCTCTTGACAGAAACTTGCCCTGGGTCCAAAATCATCAGTGAAAACCCAAATGGTGTAAGTCTGGCCACTCGTCAGATGGCTGTTTGTGCAGGAAACGTGCAGTGAGTGTTCACAGTAAGACTGTTCCCAGAGCTGCGTGCGGGTCTCCAGATTCCCGGAAAGTGACGGCTTCGCTGGAAGTGAGGTTATTTTCGAGGAAGGGAAGGGATTTAGTGATTGCTAAGTACTCTGGTTTTTAAAAAATTCCAAAACCTAAAATTCCATACAGAGATCCAGGTAGAAGTTAATGGTTTTTCCCAAGTAGCATGGACAGTTGGAATAAAGCATTTGGAGGGTGCCTGGCTTTCCTGTGACTCAGTCGGGGCTGGCACTGCCACAGGCCGGGAGGAGGCCCGGAGGAGGCCGGCCAGCAGATCCCCACAGCTGCCCAGGCCCCGGCCACCGCAGCACCAGGAGGGGAAAACACTGGAGAGGGCCAGGACCCTCGGAGACCTTACCAAGACTGGGGAGAAGGCCGAGAGGTTGTATATTAGCTCCAGAGCAAAGCAGAGCCTGGTGTGGAATTTTAGCCAAATGGTAACTTTTTTTTTTAACACATTTAAAAATGAAACCCTTCTTTTGCTCATTTCTCAGAACTGTTTTGTCAACAACAGCCTAAGCTGCCTGCCCTCTCCCACCTACTACCTCGCCCACTCAGTCCTGGTTTTCTCTAAAGTCAGTTCTCCACTGGGTTTACCCCATTCCCTACCCCTGCCCCTGAGAGCTGGGCAAGCAGTTTTCATTTTTCATAGCACGAGGGCACCGAGAGTAGAGTAGAGCATGCATGGTTGGTGCAGGAAACACACCCTGCAGTGCAGAAGTGCCCCTGAGCCAAGGACGTGTCTCCTGGGTGACCAGGGTCCCTCAGCTTTGTCCCGAGAAGAAGCGTCTATGCTTTTGCTGTGGTGAACCCGGGGATGCCCATACTTAAGTGCCTAAAGTGACATGATGCCTCCTGCCCAGCGTCGGACCCATTTCCTGTGAACTGCAGTTTCTGATTCTCAAGTAGCCCTAACGAGGCAGCCCCTGAGAATGTTTGACAGAACTCGAGTGGCCACACAGAGCACATCTGCTGCTGTTGAAGGATGATCCTGTGAAGGATGATGGTGCTCCACGTCAGTGCCAGTGATGACATGGAGGACACTGGGGCTCTGGGCTGACAGACACACTTGGTTGTAACAAATGACTTCAGCAGAGGCAGATTCAACTCTTGTCCTGGGGGAGGGGTCTTGTCCAGAGTCTGTGTCCCCAGGGACTTTCCAACCCCCACCCCCACACAGAGTGTGGCACCCAATGTGCAGCCGGTTCAAAGCAGGACAGCCTGTGGCCAGCTCTGCCTCAGGGCTCCAGGGGGGACACTCACACACTTGCAGTGTGCACTTCACTTTTGTGTGCTGAGTTGTTGCTAAGTTACCGAATACATCAGGCTGCATGACATGTGACCTTTTCTAGACTGATCAGGGTTCCCTGAGCCAGCTGTCAGAACCACTCTAAAGGGTGGGGGCAAAGACATGGCTGAAGTTACTGGGGGCAAAATAGATCTCTCCTTTCTTGTTTTGTTGTTGAATAACAAGAAATCTCCAGACTAATATCCATCACTGTTATAAATATCATGACAATTAGGTGACTTTTTTGCTCCATGAATTCCCTTTATCTTACTCAGGAAGGTAAGGCTGGCAGTGAGGCACGGGTGGCATGTCCTCACTCAGCCTGCCATGTGGTATCAGCCATGGGTGGTGGAGGTGGCACAGAGGCTGGGTAACCCACATGCCACAGCCCATAGCACAGCTTGCCCGGAGGGTCTGCCCGGGACCGGCCAGCTGCATTGTGCTCTGGGTTCTGGGAGCTTCGCCCTGCAGGCTTCACTCTGAAGGACGCTGGTTCAGCGATGAAACATCAGGTCTGTGCTCCAGACATCAGTGAGTCATGCTGCTGCTGCTGCTGCTGCTGCTGCTAAGTCGCTTCAGTCGTGTCTGACTCTGTGCTACCCCATAGACAGCAGCCCACCAGGCTCCCCTGTCCCTGGGATTCTCCAGGCAAGAACACTGGAGTGGGTTGCCATTGCCTTCTCCAATGCATGAAAGTGAAAAGTGAAAGTGAAGTCGCTCAGTCGTGTCCGACTCTTCGAGACCCCATGGACTGAAGCCCACCAGGCTTCTCCGTCCATGGGATTTTCCAGGCAAGAGTACTGGAGTGGGGTGCCATCGCCTTCTCCACAGTGAGTCATGAGCACTTAGTAAAGCACTCTCCCCCTGTGTCTGACACCCACCTGCTGGCTGTGGCCGCCTCGGGGACTGCGGGACCCAGACCCTGCGCATCTGCCCATGGTGTCCCCACGGCCCCATGGGGCAAGAGTCCAGCACTCCTTCCCAGAGCTGGCACTTCTGCAGTGGGGCCAGTTCATGCTATTGCACCCAATTAATGCCCTCCCTCCCCACCGCCACCCCGCTCCACTGTATCCTTTGTCCCTGCTCTGCACTGTGACAGCATGCAGTTGAGGGCTCTGTGTGTCTGTGTGTGCTGGTGTGCCCCACACTGGACTCATGTCCACAGAGCAGTGGGGGCTGGGCCGGGTGTGTGACCCGCCATGGGGACATCCATTGAGTGGGGTGGGGGAATCCCGGGCCCAGAAAGCGCCCAGGGGAGCCCTGGCTGGACTCAGAGTCCTAAAATCCAGGAGAGTAAAGCAGCTTCTTCTGGGGCTGGGAGGCAGGAGGGCACATGATGAATTAGAAGTGAATTCTGGAAGAACCCCACTGAGAGGACAAGGAGAGCGTTCCCCAGGGTCACAGAGCACGTTAACTGTCAGTTAAGCCAAGAATTCAGATCCATCAAAAAAATTAAATAAGAATTTCCATATGATCCAGCATTTCATTTCTAGGTATACACCCAAAAGAACTGAAAGCAGGGTGTCAAACAGAGATTTGAACACCCCTGTTCATAGCAGCATTATTCATAATAGCCAAGAAATGAAAGAAGCCAAGTGTCCATTGATGGGTGACGATAAACAAATCATGGTCCATCCACGCAGTGGAATATTATCCAGCTTCTAAAAGGAAGGAAATTCTGACACGTTACAACATGGACAAACCTTGACACTACACTTAACAAAATAAACCAATCTTACAAGGACAAATTCTGTATGATTCCACTTATATAGGCAAATTCACAGAGACTGAGAGTAGCTTCTGCAGCTGGGGGAGGGGGCCGTGAGTGTGTGTTTACTGGGAAACAGAGCATTGTTTGGGGAAGATGACAAAGTTCTGTGGACGGTGGTGGTGGGTGCACAGCAAGGTAAATGTGCCTGATACCTCAGGCAAATTTTATGCTGTGTGTATTTCACTACAGTAAAAATGAAAACATAAATAAACCAAGAGCCCAGACAGAGCCCTCCCACCTCAGCACAGTTCACTGGCCTCTCCTGAGGACTTCAGGTTCCAAACCCGGAAGCCACAGCTCCCACACAGGCCCCACCCTGCTGTCATGAACCTGCTCACATGGGGATCTGGGCAGAATTTCCGCTGTGTGGTCATAGGACCACCTATAGCAGAGTTGTCTGGGGGCCGATTTACAATGCAGATTCCTGGGCACTGTTCCAGGCTCTGAATAGATCTCAGGGTAAGAGGGGTGCAATTACTTGTATTTTAGATTCTTGTGGCAACATGGACGTGAAAACAGCACAGAGGGCAGGTCAGTCCTTCACCCGGAGGCCGTGGATCGTGCTTCAGAACATTGATTCAGAAACCAAAACACAGCAGAAAGCTCCGGCTGAATTCCAGAGAAGAAAGCCGCTTGAAATTGATTTTCACAAGCATTTCTTATATTTCATGCCCCCAGATCTCCACACTGTAACAACCTGTGTAAAAGGTGTTAGTCTAGAGGTGACCCACAAATAGCCACAAATCCAGAGAATTTACAGAAGCATGGAGCTTGACAAGCGGGACCAATAAACCTTGCCTTCACACTTGCTGGGAGGCTGCCCAGGCAGCTGGTGCAAAGTTGGGGTCGGCAAAGGCCCTGAGAATCCTGGTCCCTGGGGGGCCCATGTGCTGCCCCCAGGCTCCCATGCTGGCCCCGAGCCCCAGCTCCTCCCCGGGAAGCTTGCTGCCAGGTTGTGAGGTGTTGAGTTCTGCCTGATCAGGAATGAGCTGACAGGGCATCTGCCGGGAGGAGGAGGAAATGGTAGGTGAACAGCTGAGAGGTGGTCAGCCAATGGAACCAGCCTCGAGGGCCATGGTCAGGCCTGCGGATGCCACCCAAGCAGACACTTGACCAGGGACAGAGTCTCCCACCCAGAACCCGAAGTCCAGAAGAGAGCAAGCAGGCCCTGGGTTCCAAACCCTGGGGGACGAGGTGGGGCAGTGGTGGGCGGCGAAGAGGCCAGAACTAGGAGCAGACTCAGAGGAAATGCAGGAGGGCCCGGAGCCTCCCAACACCAGGCCGGGTGGGTGGGCCTGTTGGGGGCAGGGAGTGCAGTCACAGGCCCAAGTCCTGCTTCAGGAGCCTCTCCTCCTGGGAGAGGGGGGTGCCAAGGCCAGTCCAGTGTGCTGCTCTGTGGGCTCCCTAGGGGACCCAGAGGGGAGGACTTGGGAGCAACTGTGGCCTCTTCCTTCATTTTGAAGATGAGGCCGCAGCTGGAGCCCCCAGCCCTCGGGGCTCTCCCAGGGCTTCAACAGAGCAACACAGACCCAGAAGACAGCAGGTCCCCGGGGAAGAGGGGCGTTAGCAGCACGTGACCACAGAGGTAGAAGGCAAAAGAAGCCAGGATCTCCTGCAGCCTGCTATTTTGGGAAGACTGCCTGGGATTTGCCTCCACACAGACTAGTGGGGGAGTGAGGGGAGTGCGCTCTGAAGGGAGTGGGCTCTGAGGGGAGTGAGGGGAGTGCGTTCTGAGTGAGTGTGAGGGGTACCTGCACAGCAGAGGAGTGAGTGCACGCGTTATGAGTTCTAGTTTGAAACTTCCCGAATCACTGCCTCCTAACTGAAACCAGTGATCAGTACAATCAGCTTGACTGTACAGTCAGCCCGCTCCCCTACAACGTGACTCACTGCTCCCCCAGGGGTTCAGGTCACTTAAGGGTTAACTTTTTTTTTTCTTTCATCTTTAAAAAGGCAACAGTGGCGTTTCACCAATGCCAGACGAGACAGGCTCTAGCCTGGAATTTAGGGTCACCGACAGGAAACCATGTGAAGACAGCTGCCAAGTCCAGCGTGGGGACTCCTGCTTTCGTCATCTCAACCCCGTCTCCCATCAGCAGGAATGGCCTTGCTGGGCCACACAGGCACACACGTGAGGCTCAGAGCTTACAGTCTGGGCTCAGAGGCAAAACTAACCCATCGCACTGCTGCATCTGATCCTGAAAACAGGTCGGAAAATGTACAAGACGGGACTTGACATGTAATGGATAAATGGCCAGAGTAGAGGAGGGGAGACAGAGGTTTAAGCCCCCTCATCAGAGCCAAGGCAGCTGGATTCAACACGTGTTCTCCTTTTTCTTCTCACTGCTTCCCCAGGACCTCAGAGAGCTAGCTGACACCAAATAAATACTTAGTCACAGTTTAGTCTATTTATGGCAATATTGTGCCTGGTTATCAAAGTTACTCACAGCCTAATCGACAGACAGACACAGCTGTAGGTGGTAGCACAAGGTAGTTCCCCAGGGATGGAACCCATCCTAGACCACCCCAGAGAGCACCCAGGCTGGACACTCAGGGGTCTAGCCTCCCCCACACAGGAGGTGCAAGCCCAGGTGCACGGCCTGAGCCCTATGGTCCAGACTGTGGATCATCCACCCCTTGCCTTCTTCCAAATACCACTCCTCCTGACCCAAGGTGTTTGGAATCCTTTCTGGGAGCACAGAGCTTTCATTCCACAATCAGAAACCAAACATAAAATGAGAATCCACCCACAGAAAGCAACACCTTGGCTTAACTTCAAACTAAAGTGTAAATGACTGGTAGTAGACTCCTCACAGCTCAACAAAGCCTGAGCTTCTCTTTCTGTTAAGGCCTTCAGGGCCTCTTCCAACCCTTCCCTGCTCTGTTCTTCACTCTGCACTTTGGGTTGAACTGCTCCTGCCTCTCGTCTCCCCACTTTGCCTCTGCACCCCCATATGTACCCCCTCGGCTCCCCTCTGCTTCTCCTCTGCTCCCACCTGCCCCATCTCTGCCATCTCCCTCCCACTGTATGCAATCAGCTCTCCATGCCTCTCTCCCCAAATACACTGGTTCTTCTTGGAACCCTCTCCTGCTTCTCCCATGCCTAGCACATGCCTGGCTTCTGGTAAATGTCTGTGAGGGAAAGAAGGGAGGCAGGCAAGGCAGAGGCCCAGGGCCAGATGCTATCAGAGGCTTCAGGAAGTTAGACAGCTAACACACACAGAAACAGCAGCACCCTTGCTCTGGCTAAGGATCCAGACTGTCTCACTGACGCCAAACTGCATAAGGAGGGCTGGGACCATGAGCCAGCACAGGTGCCACAGCTCAGGGACGGCCGTGGGCCATTGGTGTGAGCACCGCCTGGAGGATATGTGGGCTGCGGGGAGAGCCCTCGCTCCTGGCCGGCTCTCTGCCCCCCTCCCCTCCCAGCTCTTGGCAGCTTGGCGGGGCAGGCATATCCTCTGGGATTTATTTGCATCCACTTTGGAACAAACGGATTTCTTCCATATTTATATCATAGAATAAACAGAGATTTTCCTGATCAAAGGCTGCCCAGGCCTGGAGACGATTACCAGGAGTGTTTTCCCAACTGAGTCACGCCTTGCATTCGGGACACTGGCTCTGTCTGCACGCACCACGTGATCCAGCTCAGTGACCATCGGGATATTCCAGAAAGGAACAAGGCTTCACACCCTCCAGGGTACACACTCCCCACTTAAAGAACAAATGGAGCACCCAGGTGATGGAGTCAGAGCAAGCACCCTTGACGCCATCATGCATGCCCCCCAACACAGCCAGTATCCTCTCCAGGCAGCCAATGAGGTAAACAGGGGTGGAAACCTGGCCTGGTGACACCTGCCAGGCCTCAAGTAGAGGAGAAGATTTGAAGCCATGGCACAGAGCAGCCCTGCTCTGGGTCACAGGGGGAACAGTGAGGCTGGTTTACAGAAATGTTCTGGAGTTGCACTTCCATCAGTAACGAAAGGGAGAGCCCAGAGTCAGTGCCTAGTGATGTGGCGGTTGGGCCAGAAGGGAGGAGAGGAAGAGGGGCCTGGAAACCTGACCTCCATTCAGATGGGGAACTGCCTTTAGCAGTCAGGTACGGAATGGATGGCCATTCCCAAGCCATTTCCCAGCACATCTCAGGAGCAGGGAGCCATGAGGAGATGGCCCAGGAGGCTGGGTTGCTGACATCTGCCAGGACAGCTGGCCGGCTGGCCAGGGAGTCCCTCAGTCCTGATGGACATGGTTTGCCCCCAGGCCTGCCCCAGCCTGGGTCTCTGACTCTTGATGACAGATTCCTCATCATCTTCTAAGAAGCAGCCTTCAGACCATTTGTATTTCTTCTGGAAACTCTTCAGATCCTTGGCCCTTTATTTCTGCATAATCTATAAAAGTTTTGGTCTGAATATATACATCAGGTATCTGTGCACCAGACTTGACCTGAATATCTACGTCTGTATAATCATCCCAGTGCTGCTGTAACAAATTCATCAAATATATTAAGATGACAGGAGCCGATTCTCTTATGGTTCTGAAGGGCAGACATCTGAATCAGGTCTCATTGGCTGAACTCATGGTGTCGCGGGGCTGGTTCTCTCTGGAGGCTCCACAGGAGAATCCATCTCCTACCATTTCCAGCGTCTAGAGGTGCCACAACCCTTGGTTCAGGGCTCAACCTGACCTTCACTTCCATGGTCACGTCCTCTGATTCCAACCTTCCTGCCTCCCCCTATGATGACACTGGTCCACCCTTTCCAGGAACAGCTCATCTCAGGAGCCTTAACTTCATCACATGTCCAAGTCCCTTTGGCAAGGAGGTGTCCCGGGCATTCAAACGCAGGCATCTCTGGGGGGAGGGCTACCTTCTCCACATGCAGTACTGCCTCCTAGCCTGATGCACATCTTGCAATTTCTGCCTTCATGTCTTTGCTACACAACAGCTTAATTTTTTACACTCCTGGATGTATTCATCTTGTCCTTTATGGACTTGGAATTGGGGGTAGTAAGCCTTTCCTACAGTAGAATTATGAATATACATTTTTCTTCTATAGATTTTATATTTTGTTTTTATATTTTTGCCATTTCAACCATACAGGCTTTATTTTGCACATGAGGTAAGGCTCCAGCATTTTTTCGTCCAAAAGGTGAATTAATTGTCCTATCAATATTTCTGAATGATCTTTTCCTCTGTTTGAAGTGTTTCCAAATTCCTAAATTCTCATTTAAAGGGCCACATGTTAGACTCTATTTTCTACATCCATTTACCTGTCTCTGCACCATGCTTTTGAAGTACCATTGCTTTGGAGTGTATCTTTTTTAAATCTTTAACTTTATTACTGGAGTACAGCTGCTTAACAATGTTGTGACAGTGACAGCAGTGGGATTCAGCCACACATATACATGTAACCATTCTCCCCCAAACTCCCCTTCCATCCAGGATGCCACATAACATTGAGCAGAGTTCCCTGTGCTATACAGCAAGTCCTTGTTGGTTATCCATTTTAAATATAGCAGGGTGTACATGTTCATTCTAAACTCTCTAACAATCCCTTCCCTTCTGGCAACCCTAAGCTCATTCCCTAAGTCTCTAAGTCTGTTTCTGTTTTATAGATAAGTTCATCTATATCATTTTTTTTAGATTCCACATATAAGGGATGTCATACGATATTTCTCCTTCTCTGTCTGGTTTACTTTACTCAGTATGACAATCTCTAGGGTTACCCATGTGGCCGCAAATGGCATTCTTCCATTCTTTTTAATGGCTGAGTAATATTCCATTGTGCATACATGGACCACATCTCCTTTGCCCATTCCTCTGTCGATGGACATCTTGGTTGCTTCCATGCTTTAGCTGCTCTAAACAGTGCTGCAGCGAACCCTGGGGTGCATGTATCCCTTCAGGCCGTGATTTTCCTCTGCATATGTGCCCAGGAGTGAGATTGCTGGATCATAGGGTAGCTCTAGTCTTAGTTTTTTAAGGAAACTCCATATTGTTCTCCATAATGACTGCACCAATTTACATTCCAACCAATAGTGTAAGAGGGCTGGGGTTATTTTAATAACTGGAAGGGCAAGATTTTTTCCCTGACTTTTTCCCCAGTATCTTCTAATGCCTCTCTCATACCCCATTCACCACTTGTAAATCCCAGGAGTTGTCACTGGACTTCCCCACTCCAGCTCTGTTTTCTAAATGGTTCTGTCTTCTCCTCACATCTGTTTCTCTCGTTTGTGTCCTTAGATCCTTCCTTCTCACTGACTTTGCTAGAGTTTTTTCTGTGTAACTTACCCAATGAGTTCATTTATTTTAAAGGCTATATATTTTCATTTAAATAAGATCCTCAGGTTCAATTCCAAATCCATTTCTCCTGTTCTGGTCTTTCATTCTAAGTCCTCCCTTTATATTTCATAATTTTAAGTAAATATATTTATTTTATTTTGTTCTGTTATTTCTAGCTGACAGAGTGCTAATTCTAGGTTGGTTAGTTATTCCTCAGGAGAGTTCATTTCCTAGTGTGGTTTTTTTCACTATGTGCTCATCTTGGGCATAAGTTGGTTTTTTTCTGGGGGTGTCTGGAGACCCTGCATTCACTAGCCCCCTGGCCTCCATTTTACCCAAAGTCTCATCTGCTTGACTCCGTGCCATGGAGATAGTATAAACACAGTTCCCAGGCCCACTGCTGGTAAGGTTTGAGCTCATTTTGGGGGACAAACTTCCTGTTCTATTCAAACCCCTGGGCAGAAAGGGAGCTTCTTCCTCACTGGGAACTTCACTTGTCTGTTATAAAGTATTAAACAATGGTTAAGTTTTATATATCTCGCTCCACACCAAACTAATAAAAGTTGAAAAAAATTTTACAGACATAATTCAACAAAAATCAACTTTTGAATTTGAGTTCAAATATGTGAAGACAACTGTAGGCCTGAATCTCAACAGTGTTTAACAGTCCCACGTTCTAATCTGTGTGAACTGTTTCTCTCCAGCACTGAACTTGTGTAAAAGGGTGTTGGCAGCTCTGGTCACATTTTTCCTCATGTCCCCAGGCCAAGGGCAAAGGTTTTCAATCCACGTCTCCTTTGAGCTTCATGGGAGGGCTCCATCTTTTACCCCAGCAACCCTAGAACACGTGTGGCTGTAGGTGCACAGGTTGTGGGCACCCTGATTACCAGGGACATGCAGACCTGCACCAAGAGAGCCCAACTCTGTTCCCTGGCAAGGTGGTGCCACGCTGTGCAGGGAGCTCCTGTCAACAGCAGGCCCTGGGGTGGCCTCAGGATGGACCTCCCAGCTCCACACCACCTGGGGTGAACTCTCCGGGGGCATCACTGATACAACCAGACCCGCCTCAAATTCTTCTAGCCAGATGCCATCGGAATGGGCTGGAACCCCACACAGAGTGGCCGGCAAGCAAAGGTGCCAGGGAAATTCCTTAGCAGATATGAATTAGGGATAAGGAGGCTTTGGGAAGTGAAAGAGGGGGAGAAATGGGGATGCTGCCCAGGAGCCCTGCCCCAGCCAGCTGACTTCCACCTCCCATGGGGGCAGGGAGCCCTGACCACCTGCACCTCCTTGAAGCCACATCAGCCTAGCAGCCATCAGGCCTGACCCCCGGAGCAGAGGCGTGGGGGACCCCTGGGTCAGCAGAATGGAAGCTGGGGCAGCAAGCATTGTAGGAATTACTTGGATTCCTGTCTGAATGTTAAGTAGATCCTAAGGCATTAATAAGATGTTTACACAAGGATGGATAAATAAAGATGCTCACTGCCATGTGGTTTGTAGTAGAAAAAAACCCAAACTACTTAAACCCATCATTAGGGATTTATTAAATAAACGCTGATGCATTCAAGCAGATATGTTTCTTCTTCACTCTGTACCCCAAGCCCACCCAGCACAGAGGAGCAACCTCCCTCCATCAAGGTTTGCTGAGAGAAGGAACACAGAGGGAGGTGCCCTCCTTTGACGCCACCGCCGCGCAGATCCCTGGGAGCCCTGGCTGAAACGTCCATGGGCTTTCTCCCCAGGGAGCCCACCACGCCCATTGCCTCATAAAGCCCCCATCCACCCCAGGGCACCTCTGTCCGCCGGGGGTCTGCTTTGCGGGGGCCCTGCAGACCTGCTGACGACGTGTCTTAATTCAGTTAATCCTTCCTTGCTGAGCCGCCGGGCAGCCTTCCAACCTCACTTACAGAGGACCAGGACACCAGTGAGTCTCTGTTCCAGCCACTTTCATTTGTCCTGAAATTTGAATCCATTCTTGCAAGATAACGGTTTGTCACCAGCAAGAACATCCAAAGGAAGGAGGTACAGATGTTTTAAACTATTCAAAAAATGCTTTGATAAGTGGCAGCGGAGCTTGGGTGGGTGAGCGTGCGGAATGCAGGCTGACTCACTGCCGTCCTGGGTCGTGTGAGTCCTGACGAGTTTGTGACACTGGGCGGGCACAGCTTAGGTGGCCTGGACATTATCCCAGCTCCAGGCACAGAGACGTCATGGAGCTCAGCACACAGCAGACCTGTGGGCGGCGGGTGTTAGCTGAGCCTACCGGCCCTGGCTCAGAGCACCAGAACCCACCATCCACAGCCCTGTCCTTTGGTTCACATGTACAGCCAGGAAGGGAGCTGAGCAGGGCAGAGAGGTGACTGCTGGGAACAACCAACCATGGACTTGGTGACTTAGAGCCACACAAGTTGACCTGAAGTCAGGGGGTCCCAAGCCAGACCCAGGCCTCACGGAGCTCTGGTGAGGGGCTGGGGGCCAGTTCCCTCTGGAGGTTCTGGGGGGAGAGGTTGGGGAGTCTGTGCTCCTGCCCCTTTGCAGCTTCCAGAGGCTCGGGGCCCCTCCCTCCATCCTCACAGCAGCAGCACACAGGCCACCAGCCTCTCTGGCCCCACCCCTGCCCCTGTGAACACATCTGTCCTGCTCTCAGACCTCCTGCCTCCCCCTTGTAAGGGCCTGTGATGACACAGACCCACCGGGATACTCCACCTCAAGGCCCTTAATCTAGTCACACCTGCAAAGACCCCATCTCATATCCACGAATGCTGGGGATCTGGATGTTGACATCCTTGGGGTCTGCTACCCTGCCAACCACCGAGGCAGCACCTCTGGAACCCTTACCCAGTGTGGAGTGCAGGCCGGCCGAGCACTGGTGAAGAAATGATTGAGAGGTGGCAGCTGCTGTGGCTGGGGAGGCCCGTGGTCAGGGAGAGGGGAGCACAGAGGGACCCCGGGTCCCCGAGAACCTCCCAGTTCTAAGCTGGAATGGCAGGCAGGCCGAGTCCTGTGACATTACAGCGAGGGAGCACGAGCCAGCTGAAGTCATCGGCAAGGCCGTGCTGTGGAGGGTAATTTCCAAAACATGTGGCGGAGAGTGATTGCGAAGCATCGGAACTCCAGGCCACGATGCAAAGCAGATGGAGAGGCTGGATGTGTTCTCCCAGCTGACCGGGCCCTGCAGGGCTGAGGTCAAGCTCCACTGTCCTCAGCTCCCCTGAAGACGGACAGGAGCCAGTGGGCACCGTGTCCTGCCTGGCCCAGATGTGCCATGTGTGGGCAGCTGGGGACTCCCAGCCACCCATGAGGAAGGGACCCACCCCCAGGAGGTCACAGAAGTGAATCCTGACCTCGGCTATGTCCCAGCGCAGCACATGTGCCCGTCAGCAGTGGACACGGCAACGGCTGAGCCCTGTTCCACGCGTCCCTCCTGAATGGAATGTCCACCAAGATGCCCGCTGGACACAGCCCTGCCTTCCTAGTCCACTTTCTCCCACCCTGCCAGCCACATCTGCACCCAGCACCGGCGCCCCGCCAGCCGCATCGAGCCTCGCCAGCTTCATCTCCCAGCATCTGCACAACACTCGCGTGGGGGTGCGTGTGGTGTGATCCATGGAACCGTGGAAACGTGAAGCCACACTTCCTTCCTTGCCCAAGGGCCAGAAGGCCCAGGAAGGGTGGTTAGGGAAAGCCTGCCCCCGGAGGGGAGGGCTGGGGGCACTAGGTGGCCCCTGTCTGCCTCTGGACGGGTCACAGGCTTAGCAGACACTCCAAGCCTTTGTTTTGTTTTGCCTTCTTTTGTTTTGCTTTTCATTTTTTCAACAGTCTCTGGCTGAGAAAAGTGGTCATTTTTTAATTTATTCAACAGTGTAGGATGACGTGTGTCAACTTTTCACTTTACAAAGACTCAACCCAGGATGACCCAGACAGCTCCCCAGCAAGCCCTGTTGCAACGCCTGTTGTGAAAACACAAATTTGTTCAACTCGACTGATGTATTAGGGAACAGTCTGAATATAAGATAAATTGCTTGTCTTCTTATGTGTAATTTCATCTGCCAAGAAACACTGGGGAACTCAGATACGCCACTGAACAGAGCTGCACACACCCCAGGCCTAGGGCCCCTCATTGGGCATACCCACTCCTACCCCAGCCAGACCCCTCCAGCCCCTCTAGGACCCCCTTCCACTCATGTCCCCTGCAAACTCTTGCCTTGCCACATGCAGGGCCACCATGGTGGCAACGTGTTCACCCACTGAACCCAGGAAACGGTGCCCTTTTATTGGGCTTCCATCTTTACTTGTCACTGATAGAGTTTTGAGGGCTGTGTCCCCAGTGCCAGCTTTCCCACAAACCCTGTGGTTTTTACTGTGTGATTTTACAGGATGTGTTGATTTTTAGGAATGCACACGTTACATTATAGCAGAATCATCCATGTTATGTGTGATGTGCAGTTTTTCCAAAGAACACCTTTGCCTACTGCCCAGATTTGGATCACATATGACTGCCACAAGGCAAGGACTGGACTGTGGCGAGTCTCGGAGCATCAACTCCTTATCCCATGACTGTAACAATCCTTTAAAATCAGATGGACAACTGTTTTTCACTAAAGAGAAAGCTACAAAAATGTCCTCCTGCAGCACAACAGGGTTTTGAGTACAAGAATTCAGCTACGAAATTGATAACTTTTTCAAACCAAAGAACTTAAGGCTTCCCTCAGAGTACTTCAGTGGCTGGTTAAGCAAACCTTTCAACTGAACAAGAGTTTACTACTTATCATCTGAGTGCTAAGCACTGGCCATTAAACCAAACAAGGCTCTAGACTGAGCAACAGAAGCTTGACAAGCTGCTATAATACAACACAGCACCCTCAACAGTAATTTCAAGTCAGGGATGAGCCCACCTTCCCTGCTGAGTCACAGGCTCACAGCTCAGCACAGGAACACAGAAGAGAGAGCAGCTGCAGGTCAGAGGGGGGCCTTCTGCCAACCAGACGCTGCCCACAGCTCTGACAAGGCAGCCTGAGGTTAATCCCATCGTTTAAGTCCAGGACTCCTAGGCTCAGAGAGGGCTGGTGACTTGCACAAATGCGACCAGCAAGTGGAGGCATCTCTTGCTCCCAAGGAGGTCTCCTTGGAAGGAGTGCCAGTGCCTTTGGATTGTTGGGGATTTCATACTCTAGTGGTTTATTACAAATTGTTTGTATTAACCCACGTTCCTCACTGTTAACCATTTAGATGACAGATGTGAGCACACTGCCAGTTTTAGGAGCAAAGGTGTGCGTGTCACTTACTCATCTTGGTGCAAGGCCTCCAGCAAAGAGAGGGGCTCTCTCCATTCTTTATTCCACCGCCTTGTGACCCTGACTGAAGCCTGAGTTTGGTCAGAGTGCAGTGATGCCCTGACAGCAGACAGCCTGCCGGCCGCCCCTGTGCCCCCAGCTCACTGCCCTCAGCCGTGTTTCCCTGCAGCCTGGGTGAGCAGAGCAGGGACAGTCAGGGAAACGGGGAGGCAGAGGCCTCTGACAGGCCCTGGTGCGGGTCCTGACTCCTTCCTGGGCAGTCTGCCCAGCCCCCTGGAGCTGGCAGGGCTTCCCAACTGGCACTAGTGGTAAAGAACCTGCTTGGCAAAGCAGGGGACATGAGGGACACAGGTTCGATCCCTGGGTGGGGAAGACCCCCTGGAGGAGGGCATGGCAACCCACTTCAGAATTCTTGCCTGGAGAATCCCATGGACGGAGGACCCTAGCAGGCTCCATAGGGTCAAAGAGTTGGACACGACTAAAGTGACTTAGCAGCAGCTTAGGAGTAAGCATTGCTTCAAGTAATGAAATTTTCCACCTAAACACAGTTTTGATTGTCACCAAATCTCATCGTCTTCGTCTCAAGTATAGAATCCGAATCAAAAGGAGACCCACCCTCGCCCACAGCCTGAATCCATCTGGCATTCTCAATACACACAGAAACTTTGTGAGGGGGACAGGGTGAGCCCAAGGCCTCTCCCACTTGTAGCCTAGCATGTACTGTTTTACACACTTCAGTCTTTCTAATATTAATCACAATTATTGTCATGTCTGAATACCCCTGGACTATATATCTCACTTCTATCTTTAGTTGTAAGTTCAAATACAAATATTGAAAAATCAACTTGATGTGAAAAAATCAGAATCAACTGACTGAATAGAAAGCAATCAGAAAAAAAAACACAGAAAACAGGTGAAACAATTACATTCTAACTGGATTCAGAGATCCTCGTGGAGTCATCACTGAAGTCTACTAGAAATTCAAGGAAAAAAGTAACACCAAAATCATACAAACTCATTCAGAAAATACAGAGAAAGGGAAAGGGAATGTTCTCTTACCCACATTATGAGGCCTGTTACTCTGACACCAAAACCAGATGAAGACCCCTCATGAGCACAGACACAAAATTCCTTAGCAAAATATAAGCAAACCATTTTCAGAGATGTATGAAAATAATAGCACATTATTACCGAGTGGGATTTATCCCAGGAATGCAGGTTCATTGAACATTTTAAAAATCAATCAACAAATTTCCCCATTTCAGGCAGAAAAAAAGAGACAATAAGATCCTCTCAAAAGATGCAGTGAAAGCTTTGGACAAAACTGAGCAACTGATTATGACAAAAAAAGAAAAAACTCCAAGTCAATCAGAAATAGAATAGAACCTCCTCAGTCCAATAAAGGGCATCTGTGAAAAATCCAGAGAACACACAGGCCCTAATGATTAGATATTGGGCTTTCCTCGTTAATGTGAGGTACAAGGCAAGAATGTGCACTTGTCTCAATTTTACTTTAATGCTGGAGGTCCAGGCCAGAGCAGAAAGGCAGAAACAGACAACGCAGAAACACAGGTCAGCAAGGAAGAAGTAAAACTTCTATTCTCATAAACAGGGTCCTAATGTAGAGCACAGAGAACGTTATTCAAAACCCTGTGATAAACCATAATGGAAACAAATATAAAAAGAATATATATGTATAAACTGAACCACTTTGCTGGATAGCAGAAGTTAACACAACATTGCACATCACCTACACTTCAATTAAAAAAAAACAAAACCTTCTATTCTGAAGCAATGTGAATGTCTACCTAGATAACCCCAAGGAATTAAAAGAAAAAAGTGACTAGAACAAGAACGGAGCTGGGTGTCAGGATAAAGGTCAATACTGAATATCAATCACGCTCCTCTGTATAAGGTCTGTATAAGCACAACTGATTGGAAAATGAAGAAAAAACTTAAATATCACTTACAATTGAATCTTAAAACGCTTAGAGAAACATTTAACTGCGTGCTAGCCCTGCCAATGAGAACGACAAAGCACTACTGAGAGCCGCTACAGGAGAACTAGGCATTATAGAAGCAGCAGCAGACTGTGTTCACGAATCGGAAAAGTCAACACAGCAGGATGGCAACTCTTCCCAAACTGGTCCATAGATTCATCCCAGTCCCAAACAAGGACAAGCAGATTGTTTTTGCAGAAACTGACAGGCCAACTCTAAAATTTACATGGAAATACAAAGGATCTGTAATAGCCAAAATAACTTTGAAAAAGAAGAACAGATTTAGAAGACGGTATTTAAGGCATACTATGAAGCTGAAATAATCAGGACAGTGTTAGTGTGAAAACAGATATCCAGGTCAAAGGGAGAGACTCAGAAATAGACTCAAAGGTAAGCAGTTGATTCACGTTCAAAAAGGTACCAAAGTAATTTGTAGGGTGGGGGTGGGGAGAATAGTCCTTTCACCATCACTGGTGACACAAATACATATCCATACGAAAATATATGAATCACAACCTTTACTTCAGAGCATATACAGAGATTATCTTGAAATGGACCATAAAAGCTAAATTAATAAAAATTTAGAAGAAAACATAAGAAAAATTATTCATGACCTTGGGACAGACAAAAAGTCCTTGAAGAGGACACAAAAAGGCATGAACCATAACAAAAACTGATAAATTAACCATCATAAACTTCTGTTCTTCAAAAGATATTATGAAGAAAATGAAAAAGCAGGGCCAAGACTGGGAGAAAAATATTCACAAAACACATATCTCATCAAGGATTTGTGTCCAGACTACAGATAGAAGCTCTCAAAACTTGTTAATAAGAAGAAAAATACCCCAATAAAAAATAAGTAACAGATTAAAGTAGACACTTCATCAAAGATTGCAGATAAGCACATGAAAAACAATGTTCAAAATTATTAGTCACTAGGAAAATGAAAATTAAAACCATAATGTGTAAAATGGCTAAAAAAATGTTTAAAATGTCTGACAGTACCAAGTGCTGATGAGGATGGGGGGCAATGAGGCACCCAGGTGACACTGTGAGGGGTGCCCTCCCCAGGCTCATGCAGGTCTGGCCAACGGGGACCCCAGGAGTGGGCTCACTCACCTCAACTTCCTCCCAGCTCTGACACCCAATCTCGGGAACCTTCTTGGTTGGAGTTCACAGCGGGCAGCCACGTTGGAAAACACCTCGGCAGCTGCGTATGAAGTTAAGCCTACACTTGGACGGGCTTCCCTGGTGGCTCAGACAGTAGAGAGTCTGCCTGCCAATAGAGGAGACTTGGGTTCGATCCCTGGGTTGGGAAGATCCCCTGGAAAAGGGTAGGGCAACTCACTCCAGTATTCTTGCCTGGAGAATCCCATGGACAGAGAGGCCTGGCAGTCTACAGTCCATGGGGTTGCAGAGAGTCGGACATGACTGAGCGACTAACACCTCAGCTTACACTTGTCTAAGACCCAGCAATTCCATTCCTAGGTACTCACCCAAAAGATGAAAATGACAAGTGCACACAGGGGCTTGTACCTGGAGGTTCACAGGAGCTTCATTCATCACAGCCCCAAAGGACAACAAAAAAAACAAATGTCCATCAACATTAAGGTGTTAGTTGCTCAGTCGTGTCCAACTGGACTAACTACAGCATGGACTGCAGCCTGCCAGGCTACTGGAGTGGATTGCCATACCCTCTCCAGGGGTTCTTCCCAACCCAGGGACTGAACCAGAGTCTCCTGCATTGGCAGGTGGACTCTCTATCGTCTGAGCCACCAGGGAAGCTCATCCATCAACATGGGGACATGCAAGAGCCAAACACCGGATGCTGCCGGTGATGATGGGGGATCAGCCTCTGCTAAACAACACTATGCAGATAAGTGTCAGTAACATGAAGCTTGTGAACGAAGCTGAATGGACATAAAGTACGTAGTGGATGGTCCCGATTACTTGACAGTTTAGAAAAGACCCAGAGGAAGCAGGTTAGGTGGGGCAGTAGACTGGGCTGATGAAAGCTATTTATCTCGATTGTGATGCAGGTTACATGCATGTATAAATTTGTCCGAACTCATCAACATGTAAGATTCAAATGATTAAAAGCATTTAACATGAAAAGTAAAAACTAAGAATTTGAAAGGACTCCGAAGTACCTCGGAGGGTTCCCATTAGGCAAGGATGGATTGTAGTACCAAAAATATGAAGACACATGGATTCAAGTGAAGCAGCACACGCACAACCCTGGCGTGATCATCACACTGATGCATGTGCCTAGCTTTTGGAAGCTGCTCACTCATCAGGATGAATGCTTGGTTCCTCTCAACCTGCTTTACAGGATCCTGTGTGAAGCAGGAAAGTCCTAGAAGCAAGGAACCAATGCTAGACTCGGTCAATCCCAGATGAAGCCTTGGACCTGGGCTTGCTCACCAGCGCTGAAGTGCCAGGCAGAAGGCAAGTAGTTCTTCCAGAGGACAGAGGGACCCCAACATCGCAGCCCGCTGGGCAATCCATGCTGAGGTCTGCTTTAAGCACTCAGGTGGTGGGCATGGTGTGGCACGGGTGGGAGGAACTGAAGAAGCAAAACCACACAACGTGGATAATTGCTGTGGCTGGCCACAGGGCTGGGCGTTCTTTCACACTGTTTCATTACTGTGTGCAACTGAAAACAGGGCAGGAAACAGCTCTGGTGGGGACAAGAGGCTCACCGTAGCTCTACACGTTTTAAGGAAACTCTAGCACCCCATGGAATAAGAAAGAAAAGGCGTATTTTGACAAAATAAAACCCGAATTATAAAGAGTAACCTTGACCAAAGCCAGGACCTAGCATGTTAATATTTACATAGTTACATCAGAACTATGCAATTTGGTGTTGCAACTGCTTTGCCAATTAGGGATTAGGAAGGCAGGACTTAAAGGTTACCGAACAACAGACAAAATGATTTATTATTCTGAGGTCACTGGAATAAAGTATAGATATACTTAAACATTTCTGGAATTTCACCTACTCACTCTCACACAGGCCCAGGGCCAGACTGGAACAGACAGGCCAGCACCACAATCCACAGCCAGACGGCAAGGGCCATGCGGCCAAAACCAAATCCCTCTCAAGCACAAATCCATCCTCTGCTAGCAGATCCCTGAGCTAAGTGCATGCACCCACCCAATGGCCATGATCAATAGTTTCAAAATTTTCAGCCTGTGAGGTGGCTTTGGATGCATCAACTTAGCTTCTATTCTCTGTCTGACTTTTTACAAATCTCTTTATTAAACTCTCTGAATTTGACACTTAGCACAGATCAATGTGGGGCACACGAGAGGCATCTGGTCAACAAAGGGCGGGGACAAAGCATCCACACCTTATCCTAGGGCTTCTCCAGAACCTCAAAAGGTCCCAGGAAGGCCAGCCCATGCTCCAGCCACATGGTTGCCACGGGAGACTGCCTTGGCACTTCAGCCTGGCCTCTGTCTCCCTGGAAGAGGTCCCTGTCCCCAGATCCCCCAGGAGACATGGCCGAGCATCTGCCTTCCTGTCCCTGTACCTTCTGCCCACCCAGAGCCAAGTACAGAGGGCGCGTGGGAACCTTCTGTCCTCATCCGTGAGGTCCACCCGGAGCCGTGGTGACTCACAATTTCTGGCGGATTGGATGCCGCCAGCCCTGCCAGCCCAGCTGAGCGCTCCATGGACACAGGGCGGCGCCTGCCCTTGGTGGGTGGGGGGAGATGCCTCCACTCAGCTGCTCACACTGGAGCAGCTGGGAATGCCCAGCCTTCTGCCACTGATGTGTTTTCAGGTGACCCTAATAACTGACACCTGACTGCCTTCCCCAGCTGCCTGGGGTTTGGGGGAGCCCCCTTGGCTTACTTTCCCAGCCCTGTAGCTAGTAATGCCTCCCAAAAGGGCTGATGACATCACTCATGAAATGGAAGCAAAGCTCAGAGGCACAAATGAATTTATCATCTGCCTTTTCTATGACTTGTGCGAGGCAGAGGAGGGGGCCTTGAGCCCCGTCTCAAACCCTGGAGGCACCGCCAAGAAGGGACGCCCAGGCCTGCTCCACCCCCTCGAGGATGTTCATCCTCAGAGACCATAAGGCCAACCTAGTGCTCCCTGGAGGTGGGAAGGCTGGAGAAGGGAGGGGGAGTCGGGGTGCACGCCCCACCCACCTTCCCAGGGCTCATCACCCACATGCAGCCAATGTCTTCTCCCTCCAGAACCCCGTGTGGTTAAGGGGCTTCTCAGCTCTGTTGGTGGGAGATCCAGGTCCCTGTTGCTGAGCGGCCTCCCCAGAAAGGACTGCTTCCCAAGCTGTGAGAGGCTTGGTCAGGACAGGCAAACGTTCTTCAAGCTGATCGCGGCATCCCTGCTCCAGCATCCCCCGACAAGCTCAGTTAGAACAACTAGGGGTGTCCACACCCACCACCCGTGGTGAGCTGTCTTCCCTCACCCGCGACCACTCTGATGTTTCTGAATTAACCAAGACCAGAGTTTAGTGACTGGGTCAAAACTGCCTTCCTCAAAGTGCTCTCCAATTGTGGGGAGATGCTGGGAACAGAGCACCCGCTCCCACGTCCAGCTCCTCTGGCTGGCCAGCATCTTCCCTGGTGGGTGGAGGCTGCATGCTCAGCAGGCGACAGCTCCCTGCACTTGTGTCTCCATTTCTGTGTCCTGCCCTCTGTGGAAATTACATCCAAGCCTGGGTCCTGGCCCCTGGCAGGAGCAGGTGTCCTTCATCTCTGCACACGGGGTGTTTGGTTGTTTTGAGCCATTTGCTTGGAAAGGAAAACAGTGACTGGGAGAAAAGCTGATTCCCACAGCCCGAGGGCACTCTCACTCCGCTTTACAGCGATGAACGTGCTGCGGGCTGCTCAGTCAGGTGCCAGGGTTCTGGGCCAAGGGAGCCTGTGCTGAAGGGAGGGGGCGGGGGACACAGGAAATGGAGCGGTGAGTTTGAACCAGGCTCCAGCCGAGGGAAGAACTGACATGAAGGCGTGGCTGCACCGCATCCCCTGAGCCCCTTAGCTTCCACGAACCTGATACACATAAGCCTCTGCAAAGCCTTTCCTCCTCCATCTTTCCTTTACTCTCTCGACAACTTGGAGACTGGGGGAATGTCACTACCATTCAATAGCTACAAGCATCAGGAAAACCTGCATAGACGGAAATGGACAAACTCCTTCTGCCTCTCTGCCCTCGCTGCCAGCCCTGCAGCGTGATCTCTATCCACAGAAAGGCAGGTGCAGTGCCAGGCGGCTCAGCCCCTCTGTAAATCCCCATTGCCTGCATGTGTGGTTCTCTGAAACCTTTGAAACATGGGCAATGTCTCCCTGGTTCTCTCATTAGTTAATGAGTGAAATAAAATCTATGATGTGTGCATTTTGTACTGGTTACAGTCAGATATTTATCTTCTTTTTAAAATGACCCTTACCCACTGGGGTCTTACTGTCAGGAAATGGCCAGTGCAGCCCTGAGCCCAGATCGGCCCACTTGGCACAGAAGAAGACAATGAACCGGTCTGGTGCATCGGTAATGTGCCGACCATCTGCATTTCATTTCATCCTCATTCCTCAGACGAGGAAGCTTAGGCTCAGCCGTATATAGAGATTAACTGAAAGTGAACCAAATGCAGACTCTGCTCCTAAATCCATTACTGGCCCCAAAGCAAGCCCTCCACCCAGCACGGCCAGACACTGGGTCCTCCCTGCTGCCTGTGCCTGTGGAAGCTGATATGGGGCCCCATCCCCAAGGCCTTCACGCCTCTGGGCCCTGCTGTGAATGGCCCTCAAGGAAAGTCCAAAGGCCCAAAGGACTGCCCAGCACTCTAGAGAAGACCCCCTGGAAGAAACACACCTCCTCCAAAAGCCCTAAAGCAACTTTAATATAGAGATGCCGGTCAGTAACTAACCAGCCAGCCACAGAGAAAAACACATCTACAGGTGTGGTTGCCTAGAAAAGAAGGAAAAAGGAAGAAGAGGGGTGAGCTAGGCTGGGAGGGAGGGGGAAGGAGCGGGAGGGAGGACCCCTAGTGGCTGTCCGTCAGTGGCCTGGGGATCTGGCTCCTGGTGTGCAGCTGAAACACACTGAGACTTTAGTTACTAGAACCCGCCCTGCACCCTCAAGAAAGTTCTAGACTTTAATTCTATAGACATCCTCTAGGGCTACAGCTTACAGTGCAGACTCCCGGGTTCTGCCCATAGGGATACTGGATCTGATCTTCTTGGGGGCCCAGCAATCTGTATTTTTGATGAAACTAGCTAAGGTAAATCTGCCATCCCCAGGATGGATAAAGGACTCCATGACGTTGAGTGGGAAAAACACTAAAATCTTCATTTTTTTCTACCCTTTAGTGAACTAGAGTGTTTCCTTCAAGTATGAACATCGGTCTCCACGTGCAGTAGAGCCCACGGTGCCAGTGGGGCAGGGTGTGCTCAGCATGGCATCTGAGCCCAGGGGCTGCTGGGCACCACTCGGCCCTGTAAGAACTTATGAATCACTGGGTTTGCTCTACTGGGAATCTGTACTGATAGAGCTAGGCTCCTTGGTATGTCCAGAAGAGAGTTTTTACTTTATATGTTTAAAAGTCTTTACAATGAGAAAGGGTCCAGCACCCTAGCAGTCAGGGGCCCTTATCTGGGCCGGGACCACCCGCAGCACAGCCCAGGAACTGAGCTCCTGATGAGGGAATGAAACCCCCACCCTGGGTGGAGCCGCTGGTGTAGAAGCAGGGAGGGCCTCTTCCCCACAGGAACATGGCAGCTCAGAGATGGGTGTGGGGAAACTGGCCTTGAACACGTGACCAGTCTCTCAACTGTGATGCTGGGACAGGCCACCAGGTAGCACGATGTCATCCACAAGGGCTGGTAGCTTCAGAAGACATACCAGAACTCACCTCTGACCTGGCTGCAAAGGAGGGCAAAGGCCTCTGCATCCCCAAGCATAGCCTGTCAGAGCCTGTCAGCCGGAGACTGGGGCCCAACCAGAGAGGTCAAGGGTCTTACTGTAGGTCACAGAGCAGGACATGCACTCAGAGCCTGCAGCTTCCCTCCCTTTGACACCTGTCAGTGCTCCCAGCAATAGGGTTCCCCAAGGCCTGGAGACCTGCTCTGGCCACCAAGGCATAGCTGCGCCCTCGGGCCAGACTGGCTCTGCCTCTCTTGGCCTCTGCTGCCCCGGGGGGCCCGGGCTGGGTCAGAATTCAGGAAAGACAACGGGCTACTCCCCACCAAGGGCTTCACGGCTGACCCACCATGGCGGGGACACACCTCACCCCAGCCATCTTCCGTACGGAGAGCTGGATGACCCAGGGTGGACCCCAACTCGCCTGTGCTGAGGAAGGAGGGTGATGAGGGCCCCCAGAACGTGTGGCAGCTGGTCTAGTCATGGGTAGTGGGTAAGTGTGTGGCCTCCAGAATCAGTGTCAGGTTCAAATCCCTGCTCTGCCACTCACTGGCTGTGTGACCTGAGGCTAGCAGCTTTACCTCTCTGTGCTTCCCTTCCATCTTCTGTGTCTGGAACACATTAGGTGCTCAGTATCTGGTGGCTGGATGCTAAGTGTGCACCATTGATGGGAACAGCCGCGAATGTTACTATGCTACACAACCTTCAGAACACTCGCCCACACAGTCCGCATTATGACTGGGTAGGTTACTCATCCGTTATCAAGGCTTAGCGAGACGGGGTCCCCAGCTCCAGCTAGGTCGAGGTCTTCCTGGAAAAGCCCCGCCTCCCCTGGGGTCTGACCAGCCTGAGTTCCCAGAGCCGCCTCGTGACTCAGATGGACTTAGTCACTCTCCAAGTGAAAAAGATTAAAGGGAGAAAACAAGAATTCATGGTGCTTTTTCTTTGGTTTTCCCCTTATTTAAAACTTTACTCTTTCAATAATGACAAATTCACAGGAAACTGACATGTGCAGGAGGGCCCATCTCTCCTCTCCCACTCCCAGCTCCCCTGCGTTAACAACCTGTACACACCTAGGAGGCGTCGTCGCTGCCAGGCTGGCCTAGGTCTCACACGTGTTTGGATTCCATCAGCTCAGCAAGCACGTGTGTGTGGGTGCATGTGCGCATTTGTGTGCTTGTGTGTGAGCAGCTCTCTACTCACAGAGATCATTCCTTTTCACTGCCAAGTGGTTTTCCATGGAGGTGAAGGACACAGCTGTGGTTTCCAGCTTGGGCTGCTAGAAGTACAACTGCTGCGCATGTTCTCCTGTGAAGACAGGTCTTCATTTCTCGGGGATATAAACGCCCTGTGTCGTTACTGGGACTGCATTTTCACTTTTAGAGGAAAGCGCCAAACCGTTTTTACGAGGGCTGTGCCATGCTGCACGCTCCCAGCAACAGCCGAGACTTGGTTCTTCCCCATGCTGCCGGAACCCGGTGTTACCAACGTGAGGACGCAGCTGTTCTGCCAGGTGTGCGGCATGTCTCACTGCAGGCCTAACATGCATTTCCCCAGGGCCTCATGATGTTAAATGTCTTTTTGTGTCCCATTTGCCACATCTCTCGGATGAGGTGTCTGTTCATGTCTTTTGCCCATTTCAAATTGGGTTGTTTCTTACTGTTGACTTCTGCGAGTTCTCTGTATATTCTGGACCCAGATCCTTTGTCAGCGCTGTGATTTACAATCTTTCCTCAGCCTGGGTCTTGTCTGTCCATTCTCTCCACAGCATCTGTCAATACTTTGACCAAACCCGTTTGACTGGGGTCAGTACCTTTATGACAACCCTTCGAGGGGCTGTGCTTTGCAACGTCAGGTCTCAGAACTTCACCTGGCCCAGGTCCTGAAGATCTTCTCCTGTTCCTTTTTCTAAAGTTGTGTCATTACCCATTTTACCTTCAAGTCTGTGACTCACCTTGTGTTTACTACAAGGAATGCATGAACCAGAGGGGCTCTCAGAGTGTAGATCCCAGACCAGCAGGAGCAGGACTGCCTGGGAATGTGTGAAACATGCAGGTTCCTAGGCCCATGCATGCCAGCAGGACAAGACACCCGGAAGGGGCTCCTGCTCTGTTCCCTGCCACCAGCAGTTCTCATGTACCAGGGCTGAGTGGCAACCCACTGGGTGATTTCACAAGGGGCTGGGCTCAGACATCCTGTGAGAGCTACTTCCCACCCTAAAACGTTAATGTTCCACGTGGTTTCTTCCTCGGAGGGTGTGTATTTCATAGCTGAGTGGGGAGGACAAATCAAGATCACTAACAAGAGGATCGAGGCCATGTGGTGTGTGCCTTGGGGACAGTGTTTTATGGCAGAGGGTTTTCTGGATTCACCCCCACATGGGCGGCCACCTCTCAGGACACCTGTTCACATCCACCAAGTGTATGCAGGTAAGATGGGAACTCACTGATAAAGCCCCCAACTTAGGGGTCAGGAATGTGAACACAACACCCACATGACCTGACAGGTCCAACATCAGAGGCTTAGTCCCCTGCCTTGTATGAGGACCCAGAGGTTATGCGTGGCCCACCTGGACAATCCATCCATCTCCATCTCCAATCCTTTATCTAATCACACCTGCAAAGTCCTTCTGCCATGTCAGGTCACATATCTGCAGTTCTGGGGATCAGGATGGGGGCATCTTTGGGGGCCACTTTTGGGGGCCCCCCAGTCACCTCATCTTAAAACACAAGACCTTAAAACATGAGACCTACCCTCAAAGGCCCAAGGGGGCAGAGGCGCACAGGACATGCACACTCTGTGGGCCTGGCAAGGTCAACACAGCAGTGGTAGTAGGGACCACTGCCAGATAAGAGAGCAGTGGCCACCTGGTGTCCACTCTCCTGGCTGGTAGGGCACTCTCTCTGGGTCTGCTCAGGATAAATGGCCCCCAGGCACTTAAGCAGGATGGGGAAGAGCCTCAGGCCAGCCCTGCCTGCCTGCCCACTGCAGAACAGAAGCAGCCGCGGTAGAGTCAGAGGTGGGGGTGACGTCCTCATTAGCCCAGACGGGAGCAGACTGACCGTGCACTCCCCACTCTGGTTGTCTGCTAGCTGGGTTTCTTTTTAACAGGAAAAACTGACTTTCCAAGAGAAATGAGTTAAGCAGGAGGTCACAAACAAATGCATGCATGAGTATGGGGACCTGGCAGTGGGCCTCAGACACCTGACTCCCCCGAGAAGGCACCTGGCCTTCTCATCCAGCCTCCTCCATGGGTGCTCACTGTACTTGCTGTCCCTCCAACAGAGGGACACTCCTTAGAAGCCCCAACTGCCAAGGACTGTTCGTTAGTTGTGAGCAGGGGAGGCGCCGGGGGCAGGGCAGTGGGGGACGGGCTTGTAATTCCTCTGCAATGCGCTGACTTCAGAGGTGCGAGGGCACATGGTGGGGGCTGGTGGGGGCTGGACCCCAGCCCGGCACTGGCACCCATCCACGATGCTCCCTCTGTAGGGACCCACCGGCCAAGAAGGAAACGCACTGTGCTGGCCCGAAAGTCACCAGATGTGGGGAGGCAAGAGATTCTGGTTATTAAATCCTCGATTACTCAGAGGGGGCTGACCTGGGAGATGACTTCCTCGCAGACTCCCTGAAACCAGCCTGCTGGGCCTGGGTCCAGACTCCGCCTGCCTGAAACTTGGCCTGGTCAGCACAGCTGGGCCTGAGGACGTGTCTTTCCATACACACACACACACACACACACACACACACACACACACACACACACACACACAAAGACTGGTGCAAGGCTTGCCTTCTGAGTGTGCCTGGCCTTAGCTTCCAGGATCCACTTCTCTCTTTCAACTAAATCTGCCACCACACAGCTCACTATCATCCCTTACCTAGCCCACAGCAGACATCATCAATCAATCACCAAATCCCAGTCAGGGCTTTGGAATCTTTTATAACATAGTGCTTTAGGCAGGTCCAGCTGAAATGACACATATTCACTTATCTTGCCTGAGGTTGCTGTTTGCTTTTGAATGCACACTTCATACACTATTTTGAAAAAGTTCCCCAGGGTCCCCTGGAAATCCCTTTTGCACTTTCAGAAGTGGAAATTCCTCTCCATGTCCAAGTGCTGAGGGAAGCCAGCAGAGTCCCATGGTTAATGGTGAAAGCTGGCTGGGCTGTTAACTTAGCAAATCTGGCGGAGATGGCCACGGGTCCTGAGCCTTCTGTGTTCATTTGTCACAACACAGAGAACAGGGCAAAACATGAGGTCTCCATGAGAAAACATGAAGCGGTGCCCTAGATGAAGCTGGAGGCTCCTCCTAAGTTTCTGGATGCCTTCAGGGGCTCTGGTGGGAAAGGCCAGGGGTCTCACCCAGAGACACAGGCTGCCACATGGATGTGCCTTGAGGATGTGATGCTGAAGGAGGTGGAGAGACACAAAAGCCAAATACTGTCTGATTCTGTTCAGGGGGAAGGCCCAGACTGGTAAATCCATAGAGACATTGAGAGGGTTAGGGGCTCCAGCCACTGGGGAGATACAGTGACTGCTGATGGGTTGATGAACATATTCTGAAATTGTTAGCAGTGAGGCTACTGCATCACTCCACAGACTGACGGAAACCAGAGAACTGTACTCTTTAAATGAGTGAACTGTATGGTACGTGAGTTACAGCTCAAGCAATCTGATTTTGTTTTTCTTTATGATTACATCTGGGAGGCAGATGACCCCTCTCCAGCACAGCCAGGTTGCCAGCAGGCTCCGAGCTTCTGGCCAGGTGGCCTTGGCAAGTGTCTTAACTGCCCTGAGGTCCAGCTTCTGTGACCATTGAGGGGGCTAAGATAACTCTCCCTGTGGAACTATGGGGCCTCTGATGAGGATGAAAAACCACAACAGCAACAACCTGGTGCTCAGGAGCAGGCCTGATCCCAGAGTCAGAGGGAAGGCCCCTCTGACCACTCCTAAGGGCTGTGCCCACCCCTCGCCCCCCATGGGGCAGGGTCCATGGCTCCCATGGTGGGAGAGCAGCTCCCTGCAGAGAAAGGGAAGCAGGCTCCTACACCCCCATCCACAAGAAGCCAATGCAGTATGTGTGGTGGGGGCTCTGGGGAGGAGGAACAGTGCCCCAAACATGGGTGGAGAACACCCAGTAAGGAGGTTAAAGCTGGTCCCCAAGAGAGAAGTGAGGGTGGCTTTGAAACTTGCTCAAATGAACCCTTCATGGACCCTCCCCCTAACAGAAAGTCCCCTCCCAGAATTCCCACAAACAATCCAGGACCATCTCTGCCTAGCTGGCGCTCAGTGGATGCAGGTTTCTGTGGACACACACACAGTATGTGGAAGATGGACTAAGAAAGGCTTCCTAGAAGCTCACATTTCCATCTATTTCCCCAGTAGATCACATCAGTGCAGATTCATCAACATCCTAGGCTCTTTGCATTACCTACATAGTAGATGGTAGACAAATATCTAACCCTGTTAACTGCTGGATCTTAAACACATAACAAGTTCTGACATCTTAAAAGACCTCCAGCCAGGCCTCACCTTCTATTTTCCAGGGCGACATTCAGTTATACTGGAGAACAACAAGAAGGGGTAAATGACTTAAGCACAAAATGTGGGACTTAACGTTCAGAGCCCTGCAGTTAATAATCCTGCCACTCACTAGGTATGTGTCCTTGGTCAGGATCTTAACCTCTCTGAGCCTCAGTTTCCTCATCTGAAAATGGTAGTTGCAAAATCAAATGAGATAAGAAGAAATAAAAGCATAACATACTTAAAAAGCTTCAGGAACACTGTGTATTATTATTACTGTCATCGTTACTATTACTGTTACTATGTCACTAATATTGTTACTATGTTATTATCAACTGTTACCATTCCAGCTCTGCAGGCAACAGTATTTTCAAATCTTCTCTTTCATCTCTTTACCATTTAAGAGGTGGGGTTTTGTATTTTAATTTAAAAACTAACAGAAAACCCCCCAAACCCACGGGGGGGGGGGGGAGAGGGAGGGGGGAGGCACCCTTCCCTGCTATGGAAGCCTGTCAGTGAGGGTGGTGGGTGCCGCTGCATGTGTGGAGGTGCCCCTCCAGGTGGTTCAAAAACTCCGCATGGAAACTGCGACTGTCACTTTCACTGGTGGCTGACTGTAAGAAGCACCAGGAAGCGAAACGTTTTGAAACTTGCTCAAATGAAGCCATTACCAGAAGACGGGTCCCCCCATGTATCATAGCATGGTTTGTTATCCACAGTGCAGACTGGTGACAGGTTATATGCCACTGACTGAGAGGACCCCATTCTCCCCACTGTGGGTTGGGGGACCCAGCCCCGTCTCCACACTTTCTCACAACAGCCATAATGAGATGCACATTGAGCATAAAGTGTCACTAACTAGGCTTGTCTGCAGCGCATCCAAGCCTGGGTGCCGAGACAGAAGACAGTTACCAGGGACGCGACAAAAGAAGAAGAAATCGGGAGCGAATAGAAGGCCTTAAGGAAGGAGGGAGCCCTGACTGTGTGGTCAGAGCAGAGACAGCAGGCGGACCTCTACCCACCAGACGAATCTGCCTCTGGGCTCTGGCTTTCTGGCCAGCACTCTGAGTTGTCAACAGGAAAGCAGAATTCTTTGTTTCGCTGTAAAGATGTTTCCAGACTGCATTTGTTGCCACGACTTGGTTGCGAGTCTGAACGCATGAGTAATAAGAAGACAGGGATGGCTCTCAGAGCAGCACACACCAACTCCTCATGAAAGCGCTGCGTTTCGGATGCCCCTGCCGGCCCCTGGGGCCCCCCGGCGGCACTTACCCTGGCGGCGGCCGTGGCTCGTCTGCCGCGTGTCCTGCGGGCGGCTGTCGACGTGTCCTCACGACTCCGCGCGCCCAGGTGCCGACGGAAGCCACGGGGTGGCCGGCGCTGCCTCTCGCGGCCGCTTCGCCCTCGGCTGGGAAGTCTCCAGTTCCGGCGGTCTGGGATTCCCTCTCCGCCCCCCACACACACTTAACCCTGCTCGTGCCTGGCGGGTCGCACGAGCCGGAAGAAGCCCCGGCTCAAGGAGAGCTCGCCCGGTCCCCGCCGGGCTTCCCTCCCGCTCCTGCTTCGTCAACTGAACCCTGTGCAAGCAGCCGGAAGATGCTCCTCGGCAGAGCGGGCCGGTCTCTCCACCCTCTAGACTGGCCCCTGGGCGGCGAGGGCGCACCTGCCGCCCGGGTTCCCGGCCCGCAGGTCTGGGGGGCGGCGGGAGGGGGCGCTGTCTTTGGCAGGGCTTCTGTGGGGGCTTCCCTTGGCGCGTGTGGCGGTTCAGACCCGCCCCTGGGCGCGGAAGGGTGGGAGAAGCGCGGCCCGTCGGCCCCCAGCCTCCTCCCGTTCCCCTCAGATGTCCGGCCGTCACGCGGCTTCAGGCCCGACCTCGTCCTGTCAGAAGCCAACGGCAGCCCCAGCCAGTAATCCCCTGCGGGGACTGTACGTGCCCCTTGCGGGGGAGGGGGCGAGGGGGCGAGGGTCGCCTCTCCTGCGAGCTGCGCACCCCGCTGCGTCCCGAGCTGCCCGTTCTGTCCTTTCACCACAGTGTCCGCCGCTGTCGTCAGCCACCACGGAAACCGACTCCGAGAGCTTAACAGGGCCACTGCTGACCCGAGACGGGTCCTGAGCCCCCACTGCCCGCCAGGCGAGGCTTCCCAGCCGGAGCAGGAGTGGAAGCCGTCAACTACACCCCTCAGGGGACAGCAGCCCCGGGGGAGAACGCCCCGCCCTCAGGGGACCGGGCGCGCCCACGCACGCATGACACGCACGGGCACGCACGTCCGCTTCAGACGTGCTCACGCACGCATAACACGCACGGGCACGCATGTCCGCCACAGACGTGCCCACGCACGCATCGTGTTTACGCACAGGCGAGACGCGTGACACGTTTGCTCACGCATGCCTATTCACACGCGCTAAGGCACCACAGGCGCTCACGTTCTTACTCCCTTCTGACCGCGAGGACCCTGTGAGAGTGGTGGTTATAATTCCTGGTCACACAAGGGTCCCGTGATCCTTCCGAACGGTCTCAGGAACCCTCCCTTCTTGACTAAGACTCCATAAGGACCCTCGGCAGCCATTAGACTGGAAGCCTGAAAAGACGCCTCCCCAATCATGGTTCTGATTCCTGGTTCCAGAGCTCTCCTTAGGTGGAGAGCTCCAGTCCACAGGGCGAGGCCCCTACGGTCTCCTTCAGTGGCTTCCCCTGCTCCCAAGTGGAAGAAAGGGGTGAGACGCCCCTCAGCACCCACCCCCTGGGGCCTGAGAGGCAGCCCTGCATAGAGGTCTGTTGGACTGCCACCTACAGGCCTGCAAGCCTTGTGCTTGCTTGTTCAATCTTGAGACCCAAGAAAGAATCGAGAGTCAGCAACAGACATCACTGGTTTAATGAGTAGGGGGCGCTTACATGTCTAATCAGGGTCCGGGAGACACCCCAGCATGTGGGCAGAGGGCAGGCAGGACCAGGTGGCAGGCTTCACTCCCAGGGAGAAGGGGAGGTTAGCAGTCATAGGGGGAACTGATGGGCTCATTGGTTACCTGCAGAGGGGCATTAGAACAATCACCTTCTGGGACCTGGGGCCAGTATGCAGGAAGGTCAGTCCTGCGCATAGGGGGTAGGTAAAGCTGGCACTGGTTGGACTAGGGATGGCCACCATGTCAGGTCAGACCATGACTCTGAAGCCAGCTGCCTGGTTCAAACCTGATTCCACCACTTGCTGGCTGTGCCGCTTAAGGCAAGTTGCTTAACCTCTCTGAGCTTCAGTGTACAAATACACGAAATTCAGTTGATAATGGTACCTCTTTCGTGGGGATTATGTTCGGGGTTAAATGACTTGTAGCACACGGAACATTCTTGGAAGTGCTATTAATATCACTGGCATTCAAAGGAGAGATTCCCTCATCTCCTGGTACTGATGCTCCCTGAGAAGCCCTATAGTTTGAACACGTAAGAGCTGGCCCTGGGCACTCAGACATATGATGACAGTCAACCTGCTGACATGTGTCTGCAGCCCTGAAAATGTTTCAGATATTTGCTGCAGTCGCTCCACAGGCACTCCTCTAGGGGAGGAATCCCAGATCCAGGAAACATATTACAAGGATGGCAAATAACTGGAAATGAAGGGTCCCCAAATCGGAGCGGTGGTGGGGGGCGGGTGGGTAAATTAGGAAACATCAGGACACGGGTAGCATGGTGCTCATGGGGTGATGCTTGAGTGGCTGTTGTTACCTTGCCAGGTTTGTATCGGAATATATGTTTTAGATATAAAATTAATAGGTGTAATATACATTAATACATATATTCAGAATTCTACCTAGAATAGACAATTGTCTATTTAGTCTATTGTCCAGAACAGAGGAACAATGCATTAAAGTGAGTAGAGTTTTTAAGTCATCTTAACTGATGTCTAAGACATTCAGTCCTGAACTGGTGGTGGGGGAGAAGAAGACTGAATAAAATACCCCCAAGCTTTAATCTTGGTGTCTGGGTGCAGAATTGCAGGTGGCCTTTGCTCTCCTTGTTCTCCCTACTGTTCTGTATTGCTAAAGCTCTGTACAGTGAGCAGGACTGAATCCCAAGACAGCAGCTATGTCGGGTGGGGTGTCCAGGGAAGGCCCCTCCAAGCAGTGGCCAGGAGGGAGCCGGGACATAGCAGGCTGCGTGTGGCACCTGGTCAGGTTGGCGAGGCACCTGGCCGGGCTGCTGTCGTGATTCAGTCAAGCGTTCACCTGGGGGCTGGGTGGAGGCCCCTGGGGGACGTGGGTTGCCCTGCCATCAGCTGACTTGAGGTGGAGATCCCCCTTCAGGATGGGGCGAGGCTCAGCCACATGGCTGAATGGCTTTTGGAGAAAAAGGGGGGTTTCCTCGAGGGAGGAGAAATCCCACCTTTGGGCTAGGGTTGTTAGGAGCAGCTAGAACACCTGGCTGTTCCCAGGTGCCAGCCCACAGCTGTGTGCACCAGGCCCTGCAAGTCAGTCTCTTTCTGTATAAAAACGGTGCACAGCTTCCATCCCTGGGAGAGCCCTGCCTGGTGCCAGACCGGACCAGTCTCTGAGTAGCTACTGTGTGAAGGGACCTCGTGAGTTAATAATGCGCAGTGGTCCCCGTGGGGGCTCCTTCCTCATGACTTCCGTCCAGCTGGGCAGCTGCGCTCTGGGCAGGTAGGGCCTCTGTGGTCGTTTACAGAATCAGTGAACTGCCCTGTTTGTGGCTGCTTCTATTTTAAGAGCCCAGCCGGGCATCCTGCCCTCCGCACAGTGTTTCCTGGGGCACTTTTTCCTGTGGCAAAATGCGATTAAACATAAACCATTTCAGGTTAGACCGCCGTGTCCAGGAAAACCATTTCCTAAGATGTGGACTGCCTGATGTGTGGGAATCTCCTTTTTAACCAAGTGCTCTATGTTGTAAACAAGGCCTGAAAACACTTTACAAGCATCAGACTGGCCAGTGTGAGCCAGCGGTTTCAGCCGCGGCCGCATTCTGAACATCCGAGTAGGTCTGAGCCTCCACATGGGATGTGTCCCAGAAGCTGAGCGGGTATCTGGCTGGGGCGGGCACTGGGGGCTTCCGGCTCTATGTGCCACTTCCAATGTGTGGCAGAGGCTCAGAACCTCTGGTCTACCCATAAGAACTCTGATTTAGGTGTTCTCAATGAAGGCTTTTCCTTCATGGGGCAGACACAAGCAGGCCCCCTGCTAACAGCTTGCCCTATCTCGGGGAGGAGCTGAGACCCAAACATGGGCTCCCAAGCTGTGAAGCTGCTAGTCTTGTTGTCAGGTGCTAGCTGGCTCAAGGCCCTGCGGGCAGGAGTGGCCCCCCTATGCAGGTCACCAATGCTGGTTGGAGTGCCATTACCCCAGGGTGAGTATGAGGGGCCCTAGGCAGGGAAATGAGACGGTTTTGTCTGTCCTGGGTGCACCCCCATGTCTATGGTCTGTGCAAGTCTGTGTGCGTGTTCCAGTCACTCCTGCTGAGTCTGGTCACCGCCACACTCGGCGGCTTCTCTCATGCTGTCAGCTGGCCAGGCCTCTGGGGAGGGCTCAGCTGGGCAGTTTTCACTTGGGCTGGGATATGAAGTCGTGGTCCTGTGTCAGCTGGGGCCACGGCTGGACTGGGCTGGGAGGGTCACTTCCCATGTGGCTCCAGCGCATGCTGGCATGCGGTGTCTCTGCAAGTGGCCCTCTCTGTGGGGCTGCCACCATTCAGGAGGCCAAGGTGGAGGCTGCTGAGCCTTTTAGAGCTTCAGTCAGCTCCATCGTGTGCTCTCGGTCACACAGACCAGCCCTGATTCTGCATGGGACGGGGATGCTGACCAATAGGTGGGGTCCATGGGACCACCCTGGAGGCCAACCACTACAGCGCCACCGTGGAGGGCGGGTTGCGAGAAAGCAATGGGAGGGTCCAGGGAATCACACTGACCAACCTGAAAGTGACCAAATTAGACACGAGGGTGATCAGTGTTGAATCATGAAAGGTCAGGTAACAGTGAGCTTGCAGAGCCTAACTCAGACTCTGCGAGCCAGTCTTAGCCCCCCCACTTACCGTGTGGGGTGGGTTGTGAGCATCACAGAACTCCCTTGGCAGCAAAATGGGGACCACATGGTGCCTGACCCCCTTCTACTCCTATGTTTTGGAGATGGAAGGGGTGACAGAACAGCAGAGTGCCAAGGGGTGATGCTGTTGTCATTTACTTACTGTAGTGAGTGACAAGGCCCTTTAAATATGTGCAGCTTTGCTGTGATAAACTCACACACTGTACGTGTGGTTTAGTGGTCTGGGTCTGCCATCACCACAAGACTCAAGCGGACATTCGACACCTGAGCAGGTATTTTCAGGCCTGAAGAGAAATACCAGTTAAAGTGGCTCCATAGGGAACTTCTTGCCCCTGGAGGTACACGGAAGCATGAAGCTTGGGGTTAAGTTTGTTCTACTGGGCCCTACACTTTTCCTGGCCGAGGAAAGGAAGGGATGCCCATGGTGGGAAGCCAGTGGTGCCCAGGGTTGGGGGAGGATCCCAGCCTCAAGGGAAACAGGACAGGGCTTCTGGTGCTTTCTGCTCTCCCACCCGCTCCCTAGTCCTCACTCCTGGTCCCCCAGATGGCCCTGCATCCTCCACCCACTAGATATCAGTAGCATCCCTGCCCGCCCCCGGCCAGCTTCCATCTCCCCAGTGTTCAGACACTGGCCAGTGTCCCCTGGAGGGTGCAGAACCATCTGGTTGAGAATCATGAGGTCCTCCTATGACCCACCCTTGTCCCTCCAGTCGCCAGTAAGGCTCTGGCACCCGTGGCTTGTGAGTGAGAGGACTCCACCAGCCCCACTGTGAGCCAGGGAGGAGCCAGGGACTGGGCCGGCACTCAGGTGATCCTGGGCCTTGGGGCCTAGTCCCGGCTGTAGAGAAGCTTGGGAACAAAGCAAACTGCACCGAGTGGACAGGGATCCGCCTGCAGAGCTCGTGATAAACCCAACAAAGACCAGACCCAGGCCTACAGTCAGCTACGCCCACGGCGCTGAGATCATCCTCCAATACTCGAGGGGGGAAGCACGGCAGTGATAAGCTGGGTCTGGGCTTTGGGGTCCTGGAGCTGCCCCAGGCTTTCTGGCCTGGCCGGCATGAGTCCTCACTAGGCAGGCCGCCCGCGGGTGGGCGGAGAGAGCCTGGGACTCCACCGAGAGGCCTCGCCCCACGCCCACTCACCTGGCCAGGAGCCAGGGCCCCTGTGTGGTCACACCCGGAGGTCCTCGCAGGGAGCAGGGCTAGTGCTGGGGCGGCGAGGGGGCCGGGCCCCAAGGCTCACCTCGTCCGGGGGACAACAAACAGGGAATGTGCTAAAGACCAGCCCCTGCCGCCCACATCCCAGGCCAGAGCCCCTCATCCCTCCCGCCTGGCCCTTCAGCCACCAGTGCCCACAAATCGGGGAGTTGACTAGATGGAGGACAAACTCTGGTTTTGTGAGGCAACAGCTTACGTAACTCTGGGGTCCTTCTCAGGAAAAGCGGTCCCGGAGCCCAGACTGGCACAGCAGTGGGCACCCTGGACCCCAGGCTGGCACGGCAGTGCACACCTGATGCTGGAGATGTCCCAGAGAGCCACTGGTGCATCAGGCCTGGGCGCTCAGACCCTCCCTGGCCGCTGCCCCCACACCCAGCACAGCTAGCAGTGCTCAGTTCTACCAGAAGAGACAGCAAACCCCCATCAGCACGTCCCACCAAACCCAGATGCTCCCTCTCCCCGGCCTGCTGCCCTGGGGCAGGCCCCAGACGAGCCGGAGCCGCTCCTCTGACAGTGCCAGGAAGGGAGGTGATGTGGGGGGTGGAACGGCGATCATAACCAAATGTAGCTAAGACATCGGCCGAGCACACTTTGCAGACGGTCACGGCCAGGGGAGCGCAGCCTCAGAGGCCAGGGCAGGGTGGGGGTGGGGGACGGGAGCCCCTGCGGGCACCTCCCGGGGTCAGCAGGGGCTCAGGCCCAGCCGGGCAGCAGGGCTGTCTGCAGCCAGTCCTCCCAGCTCTGCCCACCTGGGTTTGCAGTCTGGTTCCAGGGTGACAGCCGAGTCCTCCTGGAACCCCAGGCTGCCATCCAGCTGTGCAGGTGAGCCAGGCTTGTCCAGTTCTCTCTTCCCTTCCCTACCCCACCCCTGGCCTCCTCTGGGCATCACAGACCCCCCGCCAGCCCTTGACCCTCTGCCCCTCCATCCAATGAGAGGGCAGCTGACGTAAAGACCCGGCCTGGGCACCCAGCAGTCGTGCTCACAGCAATGACGCTCCCTCCTGCTGGTGCAGCGCCCGGGACCCTCTGCCTCACCTCCTCCTCCCGGAGCCATGAGGAAGAGGAGGAGCCAGGCCTGAGCCAGAAACGCTCCAGGTGAACCTCACTCCTTGCAGAGCCCACCAGCTCACTGCCCCAGGGCTTTGGGTGTGCATTTGCAGAGTGTGTATTTGCAGGAAGGCATAAGCGAGGGCGGGTGGAGTGCGAGCCATGTCATCTGGCGCTGTCTTAGAACAGGGCAGTGGGGTAAGGGGTCTTTGATGCCACTGGAGTGGGAGCCACAGCCTGACCCACCTCCCAGTTTTCTTGCAGAGAAATGGGCAGAGAGGAGGAAAAGGGCAAAGAGGAGGCATGGCTCAGGGACGCCCCACTCCGCCTCTTGTCCTGAACAATGGATACCACTGCCGCCAACTCCCTCCTCTAAACCATCGGCTCCGCTGTCCCCAGCTCCCTCAAAAGGGTCGCCAAGCTTCTCAACAGCCCCTGGGCCCACGGGAAACCGCAAGGCTAATAGGGCAGCTGGGTCCCGAACGGTGGTGCTGGGGGTTCTGCTCCATCCTGCCTGGCATGGAGGCCGCGCCCCGCCTCCCGGTGCCCAAGGTCAAGGACAAAACAGGGTTCCCGAGTTAGCCACCTCTGGACACAGAGGGAGGGGCTCCCTCCGGCCCCTGTGTGGATCTGGGCCCTTTATTACCCCCTGCCTGGTGCAGTTCAGAAAGTGGAACCCGTGCCAGGGTTACTGCCCAGCGACTTCAAACACTGGGCCCTGTGGGATGGCAGGAGAAAGGCCCTTCTGAAATGAGACTCACTGGGGCCCAAGGAGGCCTACCCAGGTGAGCGGGGGGTCTGAGTTTCGAGCCACCCCAGGCTGGTCTGAGCAAAGGCCTCAGAATTTCCTGGCATGTTCGTTTGTGCTGCAACCAGAGGGTGTGTGGGGGTGAGAGAAAGCAAGGGTGGGGGGACCTTTCAGGGAAGATTGTGTAACCAGCATACCCCTGGCCACGTTTCCTGGATATAAAATAAAATCTCAAGCCGACGTGTCTCTCGGTCCCAGCGAGTCGGGGAGCAAATGATCTCCTGCCTGTGGGTTGCTGGGTTTGACCTGCTAGTATTTTGCATACATTTTTTTTCTCTGAGTAAGATTGTTCTGTAATTTTCTGTCTCTACTTTATCTTCCGAGGTTTGATGCCAAAGATATATGAGCCTCATAAAATGAGCTGGGAAATGTCCCATCTTATTTTCTGGAAGAGTCTGAGAAAGGATTGGATAAGGCCTTCTTTGAGCGTTTGGTATAACATTCTTCATTTTGGCTGTTTTCTCCCACTTTATTTTCCAGTTCGCCAGTGATCTTCACAGCTCTGCCTGATACCTACATAGTGAATTCTTCACTTTGATTTTTCTATTAAAGTTGTAGAATGACTGTTTTGTACTTTGAGACAGTCCCCAGGTCAGTTTAAATCCTCCCTCTGAACAGGTAAGCAGGTGGCAAGCCTGGGCTGAGGGCCACACTCACAGCCCGCTGTGTTGCTTTTGTCTGGGCAGCCCTTATCTGACAGTGTGCAGGGCAGTGAGTGTGCAGAACTGCTTGTGGATGGAACTCCACGTTACCTTCCTTTCTCTAGGATCGTGTTTGCTTCAGTAGGCATTGGGGACCCAGCAACTCAAGACCTGGGCAGCCCCGCTCTCCAAGAGGCCCCACCCTGCGCCCCCTTCGTTCCCTGCCTTCTTTTGGATCCACCTGGTACTTTTCCTCACGGCAACTCCCTCCCTATTAGTTTGGAAGCTGTAGCTACTGCCCCTGGTCTTTTAATGGATGGGGAATTACAATGTAATGGATTGAATTTATTAACTTCCTGCCATCTTTCTGAAAACTCTCTCCAGCACACTCTTATTATTGTTCAGTCACCCAGTCGTGTCCAACTCTTTGTGACCCCGTGGACTGCAGCACACCAGGCTTTCCTGTCCCTCACTATCTCCCAGAGTTTGCCCAAGTTCATGTCCACTGAACCAGTGATGCCATCCGACCATCTCATCCTCTGAAGACTTCTTCCTATACACACGCTACTTCTTTCTTTTCCTTTTAAGCCCCACAGACATTACTTTCTCCTGTGCAGTCCATTTTCTAGACAACTTAACACATTTTACCACTTTCTTCCCCACATCTCAGGTCTTCCATCCGGGCCCACTTTCCTTCTGCCAGAAGTGCAGGTTTTAAAATGTTTTAGTGCAGGCCTACTGACAGCACATTTTGGTCCTTTGTGTGCTTTATTATTTTTAAAACAACAACACTTTAAACACTTAACACTGGTTAAGAATCCACCTGCCAGTGTAGGGGACATGGGTTCCATCTCTGGTCCACGAAGATCCCACGTGCCACAGAGCAACTAAGCCTGTGCTCTGCGACTACCGGGCCAGCACCCTGGAGCTCAGGAGCCGAAACAAGGGAAGCCACTGCAATGAGAAGCCCGAGCACCATGACTAGCGAGTGGCCCCTGCTCACCACAACTAGAGAAAGCAATGAAGACCCGGTGCAGCCCAAAACAGCATATACAAAACAGCTGCTACCATTAGAAAAATGGTAATAAGGAGGCCTACACCACGTGCAGCGCGTTGGGCCCGGCTGCCCTCTCTCAGCGTGCCTTCACGGCTCCTCCACTTCACAGCCCGTGTTGGTGCTTCCTTCCTTCCCTTTATGGCTGAGTGGCGGTGCTGCCGTGCGGGTGGACCTCTGCTGAGGGATGCTCAGAGGCTCCCAGCCTCTGGCCACTGTGACTAGCGCTGCTGTACACGTGTGCCCATGTACAATGCACGGTGTCCACTCTCCCGGGTGCGCCCCTGGGGGTGGAACTCTGGCCAGACGGGCACTGTCACCTGTGTTGCTCAACAGCTGTCCTACTAAAGGCCCAACTCCACGTGGATCATCCCTCTACGCCTCTGCTTCGGATGTTCCCTCCCCGACCTTCCTCTCTGGCTGCTTCTGCATCGTCTCTGTCTTCGAGGTTCTGCACGTCCAGGTGTGGCTTTGTCTGTGTTTCTGCTCGGGATCTGCTCTGCTTCCCGAATCCCCTCACCGTCACCTCCTTCTGTTCTTTCCTCTGGGATCAGACACGTTACCTGCACCAGCTCCTTCCTCCCACTTTACCCCTCAGGCCTGGCCTCCGAGTGCCCGTCCCTGAAGGGCAGATGGGGACGGGGAACACAGGGGTGCTGTGCCACAGCGGGCGCCGCCCCGACCACCCGCAGCCCAGGGCAAGCCTCGGCATCATCAAGGCCAGGACGGGGCCGGGTGAAGGCAGGTCTGAGGGGACACCCAGGAAGGCTCCCCGGCAGCAGCGCCGTGGCCATGTTCCGAGTCACTGAGCACAGCTGCTGTGAGGACTTCGCCAGCTAACAGACGACAGGGGCAGAGCAGGCCAGACCCGCTGGCCATGGTTAACACCAACCCCCTCGTGGGCTTCTGTGTGGAACTCCTTTCCTTTCCTGCCCTTCTCTTTCCTGTTTATACACAACACGGCTCCTTCAGACACGACTTCCTCCAAGGACCCCCTAGATGGAACATTCTGGGGCTGGAGGAGGCCATGTCAGGCATGGGGTGATGCTGAGCGCCCAGAGGAGGAAGAAGCAAGGCTGGCTTGGTTGGGGGGTGGGGGGGGTCGGGGAGCAGAACGCCGGTGTGTGTGGGGGTGGTGCTGGGGGGCGGGGGGTGGGGGGTGCTGGGGGGTTGTGCCACCGGTGTGAGGGGTGGTGGTGCTGGGGGGGGGGGCGGTGTGCGGGGCGTGGTGCTGGGGGCGGGGGGGCTGGGGGGGCGGCAGTGTGTGGGGGGCGGTGCTGGGGGGCGGCGCTGGGGGGCGGATGTGCCGCCGGTTTGTGGCAGGCGGTGCTGGGGGGGTGATGTGCCGCCGGTGTGTGGGGGGTGGTGCTGGGGGTTGGGGGGGTGGTGCTGGGGGTTGGGGGGGGTGGTGCTGGGGGTTGGGGGGGGCGGTGCTGGGGAGGAGGCAGCTCCCAGGAGGAAAGACTGCGACAGCTGCCGTGGTCATAAATACATTTATTTCATGTATTCCATTAGAAATGCACAATTATAGCGCTGAGCGCATCCATCCCCCTAAAAAAGTAGGTAAGCAACGTCTCCATCAAAATCATCAGTCGTCTCCTGTGAACATCTATCCTTGTTACACTGAACAGATCACACAGCAAAAGGTTTCTGCTACTCCATTTTTTTTTTCGATTTTCTTTTTTGTTATAAACACCATAGCAAATTAAAAAAAGCTGTTTGAACAGAGAAAAATATCGCAGTTCTTGATTTCCAGCGTGCACTTGACGCAACTGCACTGTGCTTCCCGCTCCTTCCCTGGACGTTCCAGGAGATCAAAAGAAACAGGGTCTCCGGGCGCGGGTGGCAGGGGCTACCATTGTCTTCGTTTCCCAGGGCACTCTCCCCATGGACAGGCGCTCGGATGCACTTCAGCAGCACGCGGGCAGACCCCTCCCGTGCGAAGCCGAGGGGCGGGCGCGTGTGAATGGTGTAGGTGGTGGGGGCCAGCGTGCAGGGGTCAGCACGCAGCGGCGGCGTGGCTCGGGTCTGGGCGGGTCAGCAGCCTCACTGGATCTGGATGGCCCCGTGCTCCAGCTGCATCTCAGGCTGCAGGGTGGGCTGCAGGGCGTCAGCCGCCTGCAAGAGGGGAGAGGGCTTTCCATCAAAGGGCCCAGGCCACGCCCGGTCACAGACATGCGTGGTTTTCAGGCACAGAGTAGAACACGCACCTGGGCTGGTGGCCCAGGCACTGACAGACCCGGGGAGGCCTCTGCAGGGCCTCCGGTTTACCCCCACCGGCCCACCCACTCACCCCTCCCACAAGTGCCCCAGCACCCCACCTCCCACCAACACTGGGTTCCATTCCCACCCTGCTTCTCACTGGGGGCACCCTCCAAGTTGTCAGCATATTCACAGGTTTACGATAAGTCAAAGGGAAAAATACAGTCTTAGAGTAAGTCACTGACCATGCGTCTCAGCCACCAAGAATGGGGCCCCCAGAGAGAGACAGTCTGGCGGTTTTTGGGACTCCCTAAGCCACTGGCCAAAGGTAGTGGAGGTGGGCTCCCCTGGCAGGAAGTTTAGCTGGGTGGCTCCTGGGGCCACACAGGGGAGGCAGAGGCCCCAGTGGGGCTGGTGCTGCTCCTCCGACTGTGGCTCAAGGCTGTGCTTTCTCAGTGCAAACGTCCCATGGACATAATAGCGTTTCCTGATAGTGGGGGTGGCGAGAGTTGGGGTGTCTGCCCGCCCGTCTGAGGGCTCAGCACAGGGCTCCTCCAGAGGGGCTGGGTTTGAGGACGCTCAGGAGAGCATACCTGTGTCACCCCCGCCCCAGCAGTCTGAGCCTGACCACACCCTGACAGACCCCGATGGTTCTGCCTGTCCTACGGGCTTGGGCACCACACGGGAGTCCAGGTCTGGCTCCCCCAGACCCAGGGGAGGTCATGATGGTCTCCTGACCAAGCACCATCACTGGGGGTTACAAACCCACACGCAGGCCTGCAGGACCTCGGACCCTGGGCTGGCCCTGCCCCGACCAGAGGAGCAGCAAGGCCTCAGGTGTACTTGATTTGGTCTCTAAACTCATAGGTAAACATGTGCCTGAGAGCATCTCAAGAACTGGTTTCAAGCTGGTCCCTGGGCCAGGAACCGACTTCTCACCTTCACACTTCCAGGCACTTACGAGAGACAGAATCCCAAGTGAGCACCTAGGTCCACACGGGCACCTCTCACGGTCACTTACCTTCCTCATGGAAGAAGGTCCGAGGTAGAAAGGCCCAAGCGTGTCCACACCTGCAGGAGCCCCGGGCCCTGTGCACTTCCCGAAGGGAGGACCCACCTGGGCCGCAGCGGTGTGGTCGGTCACCGGCGCCAGCTGGACGTACTGGACCTGGATGTCGCTGCCCTGGAGCGGCGAGCCGTCCACCCCTGTGGCAGCCGGGTCCGAAGAAGCCACTGCTATCAGCTGGGCCCCCTGGAGCACCTTGAAACACAGAGAAGACGCACGTCAGCACAGAGGACAGGACTGAACGACGGAACAATGATTCCAACGTGCAGCCGCATCCTGGCAACCTGGAGACTTCTAGACCCCCAGCCTGGAGTCACCCTGGCAGGAGCTGGGGCAGAACAGCATGCGATCGCCAGGCCCCAAATCCCACAGCAACCTGCCTGAGGTGTGGGGGACCGACAAGCTGCCGAGTGGGCGCGAGTCAGGCAGTGCAGACGTACCGCGCTGGCATCGCTCAGCTGGCACTCGCCCTGTGCAGGGATGCTCTGTGAGCCGGTCCCCCTGGCTGCCACCCCTGTAAGTCTCCTGCCCTGACCTTGCCCCCTGCGGGTCCTGGACTCAACCACACGTGTTAGGTGCTACGTCATTGTCCTGGTTTTGTTGTTGTTGTCCTGGTGAAAGATCCCTTAATATATGAATTTAAAGTCAAGTCAAAAACTATCTTTTAATGAAACTTATGAAATCATGGCACTCTGGTCCTGGTGACGAGCTGCCACCCCTACAAACGGAAGGCATCTATGGTACTCTAACAGAGAGCTCTTCCTCTTGGCACTGCCAATAAAGTGACTTTTCACACGATCTGCAAAGCTGATTAAATCTTAAGAATTACAAAGTCAGAAACCCCAGGATCTAAACATGCAACATTTATAATAAGGAAGGCAGGCCCATTACCAGCCTAGAGGATAAATAAAAATAAAAATAGTAAAATGTTCTCAACTGGGAACTCATTCCAAATACCATGCCCTTGAAACATTCCCACGCTGGTTTGGTCTTGATAAGCAACTCAGGAATGAGTTGAACCCTTACCTTGTGGGCCCTCCAGACTATTCCAAGAAAGCCACTCTCGGCACCATCCTCCACCCCCAAAAAGTTCAGGGAGGGGTCTGTTACCCAGGTTGGGGGGCGAGGCCAGCAATGGAGACAAGCGTCTCCTCCGGAATAGCGGCTCTGACTTCCTTGAGAAGGAGGACCTGCTTCTCGCCTAAGACGAGCGAGCCTGGAGCAAAGGCACCAACCAGGCCGGCCTCTGACGCTCTACCAGGAAACACCCGGTGTCCCAGCCTCCAGGGCTGCTCCGCCCACCAAGCCACCTTCTCATCCCAGGTTTCAGTTACCCGCGATCAACCGCAGTCCAGAAATATTAAAGGGGAAATTCCAGAAATAAACGTGTCCTAAGGTTTGCTGTTTTGGGCTGCGAGAGGACACCCTGCACCATCCTGACCTTTGACTTTGTGCCTCCACCCCCCGCCTCGTGAGCACTCAGTGGTGTCTCAACTGTCGAGGGGTCACAGGCTTCCCCTACTTCATGAGGGCCCCAAAGCCCCAGAGCAGCAATGCTGGCCATATGAGGTTATCTCACTGGACCTGATTTACAGATTAGACGTCACACAGGTGTGCACGCACAGGAAGAACGCAGCACGGGTTAGGTACTATCTACTGTTGTGGGCATGCTCTAGGGGTCACGTGACACACACCCTTGCAGGTAAAGAGGGGTGACGACAGTGCCTCCCGCAGGGAGGGTGGCCCCATGAGGAGCCCAGCTGTGCCACCCGCCCCTGACTTAAGAACATGTCTTCTCAAAGCTGGACAGGTCTGGGACAGGAGCAGGCTGTGGGGAGTGGTCAGGAACCTGGCTCTGCGATGCTCCCCGCCCCCACTGGCCCTGAGGCTCTGGCAGGAGCCCCCAGCCGAAAGCTAGGATACCACAGCTCTGCCAGGAAGCACACCCAGCCCAGCATGGGGCCTGCACAATCCCACAAAAGACAACCCAAAGGGTCTCAGGGAGTTCTGCAGCCCGGGCCTCTCCGGAGGGAGGGGTAGGGGTGGACACCCCACCAATAGTCACAGCACCGGGAGCAGGGCGCTTCTCCTCGGAGGATAAACAGAGCAAAGTGCTTCGCAGGCCAACTGCACAGACACCGCAGGCTGGGCCGTACAGCCTCCCGAAACTTGGTCCAGCAGGGACGGGACGTGCTGACCTGGATCCTAATGGGTGACGAGGACGCCTGCTGACGTCAAGTCTTTAGTTCAAAGCAGCAGGGTCCCCGCAGCACCCAAGGCCATGAGCCCACTGGACACCAGCCAGGGGCCTCGCTCTGGCAGGGGACCAGCCCGCAGTCAGAGGTCCTGCCGGATGGCGAGGGCCCAGCACACCTGGCCCGGCTCCCACGTCTCCCAACAGCGAGCTGTGACTCCTTCCTGCTTGCAGGCTGTAGGGTGGGGCGGGGTGGGGGCTGGGCCCTCAGGAACATCTAACTGGGCAGCAGCGAACTCCCAGGACAGCAGCCAGGAGCAGCACGCCAGGCTCTCAGGACTGGAGTGGGAGCCCCGGGGCTGAGGAGACACGTCTGTGTGGACTCGGGTGCAGCTCACACCACCTGACTGGCCTCGGTTGCAAGCTTCCTGCGTGTTTCTGGAGCATAGCCCGTTACTTTCAGACCAAAGACAAATGGCATGGGGCTTGGATGTGGAACAGCCGACCGAGGGATCCCTGGATCTACCAGCACTGCTTTTCTGGAGTGCACACATCTGGTTCTCCTCTATATTCTGCCAATTCTGAAACTCTGTTTAATACCCAACGAAGATAATGGGAAACTGGTGCAAAACCTAAAATAAATGCAAGGAACCCAAGGACTTTTCAGTAATATTTAGAAACAAAATTCTGAACCCAACCAAGAACCCACCCAGACAGACACACACCCAATCCAAAAACACAAACCAACCATAAAACCCTCAAGCACTCAGAAGACAGGCTTTCAACTTAGATGTGTGGCCAGAAATAGGCCCAGACCCCACACCTGAGGCTGCCTAGAGGAGCCAAGGTCGCCGACCAGTGTCTGCGTTTCTGCTTGAACCCCTCTGGTTAAGGTAATGCAATCAACTCAACCAGTGGACTTCTCCAAATCTGGATGTTAATTCAAAGAGCAGCTTCTCCCATGACAGAAAGATGAGGAGGCGAGAGGAAGATGCCCCAAACTGACAACTGGCCAGGAGACCCAGCAGCACAAAATCTATTTCATATGTTCATACAGCAAATGCCAAAAATAAGTAATGATTCCTAAGCCTCTAAACCTGAGGATGAGAACACGAAGCCCCTACCTCGGATCCTACTTTGAGTTCCTGCCCAGGATGGTCAGACACCACCACAACCTCCAAGGAACCCCAGTAGACACAGACAGAACTGAAGAGAACTAAGCAAACAGTACTTCCTACATGTTCCTGGGGCCCACAGCACGAGGCCCAGCCTGGAGATTCCTCACAGGAGTCGGGGCTCCAGACCATAGACCCAACGCTTTAGGAAGGATGCTACAGCCAGCTGGCAAGCGCGTGCTTCCATAGCTGATAGGCCAGCAGCAGAAACCAGATTTATAGCCCGGGTGACGGGAGATGCCCCGGGGACCCGGTCTCGGCACTGCAGGGTAGGCGGCAGGACAAGCAGCCTGTGCCCTCTGCTCCATGCCTCCTTGCAGCATTGGAGCCTGAGCTGCAAACACAGTCTGGGGGCAGGAACACAAAGCCTAGAAAAACACAAGAAAGCAAAAACACAAGTCTGCAGACACGTGGTATCCAGCCCACCACTTCAGAGGCGGCGTCCCTGGGAACAACTCTTAACCATGAGACTGAAGACCATCTGGTCAAGTCGGGGGTCGAGGGGGAAGAGGGTGGAACAACTCAGCCAGAGTCAAGTCCACAGCCGCCACCTCCCCATGGGCGCCAGGCCTCACTCAGGCTTCTAGACAGGGCAGGTGGGGTGGGTAGGGAGTGGGCAAGATGGAGCAGGAAAACAAGACAGGCTTTAATTACACATGTAAGTGATCCACCCTGGCCCTGGGGAAGGGAGAGGGTGCCCACTGTCACCCTCATGGCTAAAATGCCCACCGAGGATGTGGACGCCCAGGAAGCAGAGCTCAGGCCTCCCTTGCTCCCCTGCCCTGCAACTGTGTACTCGGCTCCTACCATTTCCTTCTTTAGTTTGGAAAACTCACTGCGCAGAACCACGAAAATTACTGTTGGGTTTACTCTGATGGGACAAAAAAGAACTTCTCAAAGACGTGGTGCAGTCTTCTTACAGAGTTTAAGTCAGCAGGGAGCACCCAGCAAATACCCACTGAGCGATGGCCACTGGGTCCAGCTCCACCCTGGCTGTGGTGTCCCAGGAGCCTGCCCCACCCTGCCAGAAGACTGCCCAACCCCCCAGGAGTCTGCTCAACACCCCCCAGCCGCCTGCCCCCGCCCCCCAGGAGGAGCCTGCCCACCAGAGGCCACGTCTGACGTCTGATTTGACACACACGGTCAAGCAAGTCTCTGGGCCAAAGCGGCCTGCACCCCGTTCTGCCCCCGAGCAGCACTGTCCCACGTCCCACATCCCTCCTGAGGCAGATGGGTGCTCTGGAGTCCTTCGATCCCAGAAGCCCAACAATCCACCATGCCAGCATGTGGAGACGGGTTAGATGAGGCCATGGGACAGGGCCCGTGAGGGCTCAATGCTCCCCAGGAGGAGGTGAGGCACATCGAGGGACCACGTGGGGACATAACCAGCAAGATGGCCCTTGCCAGCACCCTGGTGTCGGGCTCCCAGCCTTCAGCCCTGTGGTGCACACATCTGCACCTTCCCAATGGTACCCGGCTACAGCCGCCCAACCCAGATGGGTGGCAGGAGACAAACGCCCCAGGCCTTCCCACGTCCTACACAGGGAACTGGGGGCTGCGTTGAGGCAGGGGTGCCACTGGAAATAGCAGCCTCACACGAGAGTGCAGCCGACTACCAGCGACGTGTCTGTCTGCACACTGAGCACAGACGCCGCCCTGCTGCTGGCGTCAGGATGACACGCACACGACTGTGGCCATCATCCAGCTTGCTGTGAGCAGACAGGCCCTGCACGCCGCTGAGACCACCAGGCCAGTGGGCTTGCAGGGGAGCAGGGCCTGTAGGGGTCCTGGAGCCGCAGTTCAAGAGCTGCAACCTGGACACAGGGCACAGGTGTCCTTGTTTGTTACCCCGCTTGCCCCTCGGCCCGGGAGAAAGTGGGGACTCAGGCTAACTCACAGGCCCAGGACCACAAGCCAGAGAAAACAAGCAAACACAAGAGGCTTTGAAGGCACTGGGCGACCCCTCGAGGCCGCCGGGCACACCACTAGGCCAGAGCCAGTCACGAGGGTGGACGCATTAGGAGAGTCGAGCAGGAGAACACAGATTAGACAGTGGGAACCTCAGCACACCAGGTGACTCTAGAGAACTCTCCCTCTAAAGGGTACTCTCTCTCCACCAGCCTCCGTGAAGAAAGGGGTTTGAGCCTTTCTCTCTAGCTCTTTGGCTTCTCTCCTGGCCAAACACCTGCCCATCTGTCCTCATCTACCTGGGGTTACCCTCTAGCTCTGGGGAGCTCTACTCAGATGCCAGTACAGCGTTGCCCCAAATGTAAGACCCCCCAAGCAGTCACATCCTTAACGCTGACTTGTAAGGAGCCCCCGCTTTCCTTTCTGTTTCAGCCAAACTCCGACTGCTGTGCCAGTGTCCCTGGGCGGCTCCCCAGCCTCTTGGAGCCATGTCTAGATGGCCTGTGCAGCTAGGAGGTTCCTGCCACCCTCCACAGGTCAAGCCTCTGTCAGAGGTGTCTGCTCCAGAGTCCACGTCCACTCCGAGCCGTACCACTCACCACAAGACGGCCACCCTCAGAGTCTGGGCGGGCCTTCGCTGGTCAGCACAGGTATGTGTGTGTCCATGCAAGCACAGGTCACATGGGAACATTATGGGGACACGGCTGACAGCACCTGGGCCAGCTCAGGGGCGGACGGGAGGCAGCACTGACGCTCACTGCGGGGCCGCTCAGTGAACCGTCTGCTCGGTTCACCGTGGGGGTCAACGTGAAACATCAGCCTGCACTCTTGACATCAGTGACTGTGTCTGTCTACATGTCAAAATAATTCTAGATCAGTTTTCTACCCTGAACGCTCAGGCACCTGTCACTTCAAGGGTCCTTCCACCCCTCCCTCCCTCATCTCTCACACACAATACCTGCCAGGTGTGCCAGACACTCTCCAACCCAGTGGCACGTCACACCAATTTTACTTTACTTGGGGGCAGGACATTCATCTCAGTACCTGACTAGAGGAAATGCAGAAGGAGAAGCCATCCTGATTCCTCGGAACCTTCTGGACCAGAAGTCAACCTCTACTGTGGAGGCTCTGCCAGATTCTGAACACGACTTCCCCAGGGCCCAGATTGGGATCCCGCCCACCAACCTCAGACTCCAGCCCCATGAGAGCAGCAGCTTTAGTCTCATGCCCAGGCACCCTGATCACACTGCGCCCTGATTTCTAGGGGCGTGATTCCTCACACCCACAGTGAAGTTAACCTCAAGAGAACTCCGAGGTTCGCTCACAAAGTGAGGGAAAAAGCGGGAAGTGGCGCTGTGCTTGGAAGGCTGCTCTATGCAGTGGCCCGAGGGCACCCTCATGCCCCGGCCCTGTGAGAACCCGGCTCCCACTCTGCAGGTCCTCGGGTGCTCCTGTTTCCCCTGGCATGCAGCAGCCCAGTGCCAACTCCAGACCCCATGTGCCCGAGTCCACTGTGCCACCCCCCTTGAGACTGCAGCCCCCAAGTCCAGACACACCAACGCTAAGAGGATGGAGAACCGTCCTCCAGTGTCTACCTCATGGATGGTCACGGTGCCTGGAGTCTGCTGGGGAAAAAGCTGGGGCCAGGCAGACAGGAGGGACACGTCCCCATGGCACCTCCCATCTCCCGTCCCCTTGACTGTAAAGAAGTGAACCATCTGGACAGACAGCCAGCACTTCGTGGGGCAGCTCCATCAGAGGGCTCGGCTTCCATCCACCCTCCGCCAAACCAGAAATGGACAGAGTCAGCCTGCGGAGCAGGAGGGGAATCTCGCTTCGTCCTGGAGGACAGCAGCTCCCTGACGGCGTCTGAAGCAAAATTCTTGGGGAAGCATCCTTAGCTGCTCTGTGCCGTCACCCAAACACCAGGATGCTGGCCCAGCACTGGCGTGGCTCCAAATTGCCAGCAGGCCCCTCTCAGAAAACAGGCAGGGACAGAAGAGCTTCAGAAGACTCCAGAGAAATCACCAAGCCTTCCTGTGTAGAAAAAGCTTTATAACCTGGGCCGCACTGAAAACAAATTTGGAATGACTCAGAAGTCACCATTTTTCAGCCTACTGAGCTGTGAGTTTCAGGTAAGCTCTCCTCTGTATGTTTCCAGTTAATAACTCATGTCTAAAATCATCAATGGACATATGATACGTTTTTAAATGGCTTAAAAACAAAAGTGCAGCAAAATGCCTTCAACCAACAGGTATCTTACAGTTAACTAATGCTACTACACTCACTCACCAACAAGGAATCACTGAGTGCTGAAAAGTCACACTACAGTGGGTGGGTGAAGAATAGAAATGAATAAATAAAGTTTTGATCTAATGGAATCAAAGCTATTTAATCGAACATTTCAAACATATATTTGAAAATGATAAAATGGGTCAGAAACGATTCTCCAATTTGAAGGCCTGTCTCTCCTCCCTTGACCGGCTGGAGTCAAAGCCTTTGAGGTGAGACTTGACCAAAGGGGTTCAGGGCCGTGGGTGATCATTCAACAACAGGAAGTGCCTTGGCGGTTTTAGCTACTTGGTCTCAACCAACATGAGCCTCCAATGACAATGTGATTCCAACAACCTACAATACCGGAAGCATGTACACAAGTAACTACAACACGCAACTTCCTCTTAAAAGCATTACCATACGTTTCCAGCCCAAATCTCAATCAACTTCCTCCTGGCCTTGTCCAACCTGAAACCATCTTGTTCAGCACAACTCCAGGGACAGGTGACAGGCCTAGACTGACGTGCCCGCAGCACTAACTAGTTACCCTCAGCCTGAAGCTGCCTTCCCTGCTGCCCACAGGCCCAGGAGACACTGAACGTGAATCCTAGGCACTGGGTACCCTCCCACAGCCCCAAGCCTCCTTGGGGACCAGGATTCCTGAGGAATGGAACTGGGACCAGGAGACCAGGGCCGACGGTGCCAGCTGCCTCAAGCAGGGTGATGGCCCACAGCGCCACACTCAGTGAGACAGAAGACACAGGGCTGCCTCTCTGACTTCTCCAGGATATTTCTGGGAAGGAATCAACACCAAACTTTCTCTGCATCTGACCTTTTATAGATTAAACTATATTTTCCACCGTTTCTGGTAGAGAAGGCTTTTCCAAGAGGGATTAACCCCAAGCTACCTAGGTTCTCCAAGATGTGTGTCTGCATTTTGGCAGGAACATATTTTCTTGAAGGAAACACTTTTCTTAGAAGTGAAGTGACAGTGTGTGCTGGTGGCAAGGTGTCACAGACCATTAACAGTGGAGTGGAGCCCCAGGGATGGCAGAGACTGCTCCAACGCCACAGATAAAGGACCCTGCACACACACCATACCACCCCCTCACCCCCCCACCCACACACACACAGCCCTTCTTCTCATCCACTCCAAAAAAGATCTACACATAAAATGTTGGATACTTCCCATCTCTTCTAATCTTTTTCCCAGCTGGGTTTATAAGGCCTCGTTTTACGGAAAAAATTCTGAAAGTTACTGAAATTCAATTTTAAGTATAAGGACGCACACAAAAGCCAAAGGTGTCGAGAGAGGCTTTAGAGTCTCAAGAAAGCCAGAGCTGTTTATCTAGATCCTGAGGAAACATCTCACAGATGCAAGACAAGAGGAACATGGACACATCATGCGGACTGATTTTCTGTAAGCCATGTGAACCGTGTGTATGTGTGTGTATACATGTTTGTGTGTGTCTGGCATATTCATCACTACAGAGATGGGCTTACCAGAACATACCCATCTCCCAGGTTTCCAAGTGTCCTGATGTCATTCAGCCTGCAGACACACATAAACCTTTTGCATACACATTTTAGATTACATTAACCACACTGTAAAAAAAAATAAAAATCTTCTACCAAAATACGCATCTAGTTGAAACAGTATCAAACCATTTCATTGTTCCCAGTATAAAAAGCATGACTAACACTGCAGTCTTTAAAGATTTCTCATGTGGCAAAAATCTCCAAAATATAGACAAAATCAGGCCCGATTCAAACGTTCCAACAGATACGATGCTGCCTGATGACAGAGTAGAGACATCCCACTAGGTTATAATCGCCTGACCCACAAATACCCCGGCTCCATAACCAGGCGCCTGCTGAATGCATGGAGCCACAGGCGGGAAACAGCCTACGGATCTGCTCTCACCTTCCTCACACACCCACAGTCAACAGGGGGACTAACTGACACGACAAAGGCGCCAGCGCCCTCCCAGGAGCACACGGTCCTTGGGCGCTGACGAGCCCTGCAAACAGAGGCGCCTCTTCCCAACAGTCTGCTCGGGAGCACAACCTTTAGTCACGTGAATAAATGCTGGGGTCTTTGCTTTGTTTTCTTAAAACTCCCCCCAAACCAAGATGAACAGAATGCAAAACATACCCCAGAAATTGTGTAACTCTAGATTGTTTTAAATCTCAATTTTTTAATGCAGAAAAGGACATCTTAAGACTAAAGCAAAGAGGAACTAAAGAGCCTCTTGATGAAGGTGAGAGAAGAGTGAAAAAGCTGGCTTAAAACTCAACATTCAAAAAAGTAAGATCATGGCATCCAGTCCCATCACTTCATGGCAAATAGATGGGGAATCAATGGAAACAGTGAGAGACTTTATTTTCTTGGGCTCCAAAATCACTGCAGATGGTGACTGCAGCCATGAAATTAAAAGACGCTTGCTCCTTGGAAGAAAAGCTATAAGAAACCTAGACAACGTATTGAAAAGCAGAGACATTACTTTGTCAACAAAGGTCCATCTAGTCAAAGTTATGGTTTTTCCAGTAGTCATGTATGGATGTGAGAGCTGGACCATAAAGAAGGCTGAGCACCAAAGAACTGATGCTTTTGAACAGTGGTGCTAGAGAAGACACTTGTGAGTCCCGTGGACAGCAAGGAGATTAAACAGTCAACCCTAAAGAAAATCAATCCTGAATATTCACTGGAAGGACTGATGCTAAAGCTGAAGCTCCAACACTCTGGCCACTTGATGCAAAGAGCCAACTCATTAGAAAAGACCCTGATGCTGGCAAAGAATGAAGACAGGAAAAGAAGGGGATGACAGAAGATGAGATGGTTGGATGGCATCACCAACTCAACGGACGTGAGTTTGAGCAAGCTCCCGGAGATGGTGCAGGACAGAGAAACCTGGCGTGCTGCAGTCCATGGGGTCGCAAAGAGCTGGACACAACTGAGCGACTGAACAACAGCAGTTCAAGAAACTCTTAACGATACACTCTAATAATAAAAAACGCACCCAACTTCACCATCAGCCAAGTTGCCCCAACAACAAAGCACACAGTTAATAGTCGTGTCAAGTTTCTCAATGTGGATTTTATGCCACTCGGGTGGGTGGGCTGAGGTTGACACTAGGGCTGACAGGATAACCACCAACCCACCTGCCTGAGCAGGAAGCTCACTTTCAGGGCTTATGGTGCGTGAATCACCCAGCAACCGTCTCCATGGGAATCTGCCAGGCCTCTCCTGGTGCTCGGGCAGGACCCTGCCTCTATAGGAAGGAAACGGCCCTGCCCTTCAGCAGCTCACGGTCAAGCTGCACGGGGCCCAGCGTGGGTGCTGAGAGATGCTGCATGCCTCCCTGCCAACTACCTCACAGCTCATCCTCCCGATTCAGAGCAGGACACGGACAGCCCACACTGCCCTCCGGAGGGTGGTTACCTCGGGGCCTGCGTGTCTGCGTCCCAGCTCTCAAAAGCTGGCCACATCCCCTGGGGGCCTAGCCACCATGCTGTGAGGCCCCAGGCCACGCGGGGAGCCTGCATGAGGACCAAGGGTTTGGGGGGACAGCCCAGCTCCAGCCCCAGGAGAAGCCCTAGACAGAGCAGGCCCCGGGGCCTCTAGATGGCCTGCAGACTCCACAGCTCTTCATAGTTCACATCAGGTGAGCTCAGTGAGGGTTTCTGTGTCTTTTTCTCAGGACCAGAAGAAAATGGCAGCAGTTAGAGTTGACAGAAATAAACAGGAACAAAACCTGCCTTATACTGCAGACAGAGACTGCACAGCAGTCCAGGGCCCCGCCGTCCACAAGCCCCTCCCTGCCTGCAGCAACACGAGCTGGGACCCACCACAAGTGAGCACTTACCTGCCCATCCTGTCCCACGTGGTGTATCTGCAGATTGCCCTGCAAAACAGATGAAAAAAAAAGGCAATCAACGACAGTGCTTCAAGACTCAAGAGACAGAGGCAGGAATGTCCCCAGGCCGTTTGTGAGAATCAGCAGGACTGTTAACATCCATTCTACAAAAACACAATCCTCCATAGCCATAAAAACCTCAAAATATTTAAGCTACATTTACAAATACGATTTTTTCTTACAAAAACAAAGCAAACCAATTAAAAAACATTGTACCTAACCCCCAACCCTGACTCCAAATGAAAATGTTATTTTCTTCCAACTTTTTACTTGGAACCAATCTTAGACTCACAGGAAGAATTTATTTTATTTTATTTTTTAAATTAATTTTTTTTTATTTAATTTTAAAATCTTTAATTCTTACATGTGTTCCCAAACATGAAACCCCCTCCCACCTCCCTCCCCATAACATCTCTCTGGGTCATCCCCATGCACCAGCCCCAAGCATGCTGTATCCTGCGTCAGACATAGACTGGCGATTCAATTCTTACATGATAGTATACATGATAGAATGCCATTCTCCCAAATCATCCCACCCTCTCCCTCTCCCTCTGAGTCCAAAAGTCCATTATACACCGCTGTGTCTTTTTTCCTGTCTTGCATACAGGGTCGTCATTGCTATCTTTCTAAATTCCATATATATGTGTTAGTAAAAATATGGAACGCTTCACGAATTTGCGTGTCATCCTTGCGCAGGGGCCATGCTAATCTTCTCTGTATCGTTCCAATTTTAGTATATGTGCTGCCGAAGCGAGCACTCACAGGAAGAATTTAAAGTGGCCCAGAGAGGTCCCATACTCCCCCGCAAGACACCTGACATCACGTCGTGGCATCACTGCAGCCGGGAAACCTATGGGGCACAATGCAGCTAACCAGACCACATGCACGCTGGGACCTCATCAGATGAGATCCATTTTCACTGGTTTAAAAAAACAGCTGCTTTAAGTCTGGTAGGCTCTGCTAAACATCTCTCTACGGATATCCTGATTTTGACAAAATAATTACCTAATTTTTAAATGAACAAGGTAAGGTTTTAATGTGATAAGAAGACTAACTGCATGCTGTAACTTATTACAAAGTAATCATTATACTATCAGCAATTGCTTCTAATTCAGTGCACCCAATTCCTAATGGAAGCAAAAAACACTAGGTTCTATGGACGAAGGATTCAGTTAAGGAAACTGGAGGAAAAGTGAGTAAAACTGATAATAAATACTGCAATTCAGAAGTACTCTAGTGAAGTTTTAGCAGACAGTATAAAAGCAATGCATGTTGCTTCCTCCTTTTCCCACCATTGCAGATTTCCTTCAAGAGCCCCCATCGAGGGAAGGGGCAAGGCAGGTGAGCTGGTGGATGCCCGGCCCTCTGTGGGCATGGCCCCTCACCCGTGCCCAGTGAAGCGATGCCCCCAGACGCCTGGGCGTGCCCCCACTTAGCCTGCAGCCTGCTCCCCCACCTCAGCCCCCACAACCTGCTGCTCTGTGTGAGATCACAGACGCCCCCTTAAGAATGTTGAGCCAGCAGGCCCACAGGACTCTCCCGGAACCTGGGACCCAGAGGTTGGGGGGTAATAGCCCTGAAGCAGGAAGCAAGCCCATCCCTCAGCTCCACCCACACTGGGCACAAATGTCAGGGTGTGGGTCCAAGCTTATGGACAAGGTGCTGGGAACCACACTGGCCAGAGTGGACAGCCCCTAGCCCCAGTCCTTCAGCCTTGCCTTTGGGAAGAAGGTGGGAGTCAAGCTGACCTTCCCAAGCCAGGCGCCCCGTGGCAGCCGCCACGCACACAGAGGGCAGGTGTGCACCCAGAAGCCCCCACCTCCATCCTTACTATGGGTAGCAGTAAGGAGGACACCAGTGGGGAGAGGCCAGAGAAAGCTGCTAGGCGGCTCACAGGCCTACATGTACTCTCTCACAGGACTCCCTCCCCCTCAAGGTGGACACCAGCCTCCTGAGCAGAGGAAGCTGAGACCAGTGGGGAGGACGGTGAGGCCGCAGTCTGTGGCAACCCTCTTATGCTCCTCCCACCCCTGGGCTGGAGTGCAGGAAGGTCTGTATCTCAGGCGAGACAGCGGTCCAGGGGGCAGCTCACCAGGAGCAAAAGCCTCCATACAGTGTCCAGAAACAAACCCTGACAGCCACCAGAGCGGCCAGGGCAAGAAGGCCCGGAGGGCAGGCAGGCCTCAGGTCTATGCCCCAGAAGCGCGCATCAGGGGGTCGCTGCCGGACGCCCATGTTGCCCAGGGCAGCCCAGTGGTCGTGCGCACTGCAGGGGTCGGAGTGCAGGGGGCCTATGGGCCCCGGGCGGGCTGGCGGACTCACCTCACTGTCCTGCGTGATCTGCACCTGCTCCCCCTGAGGCACCTGGGCGATGTGTAGGTGGCCCTGTGGGATCCGCAGAAAAGAAGACACAGGAAGCATCAGGGCAGACAGGAGATGCTCGCCCCTGACTCACCCTCACAGCTCGGGACAAGACAGTGGAGGCCGGAGCCGCCAGGGTCACAAAGCACTGTGTGAGCTACTGACCCACCTCCCAAAGGACCACTTTAAGACCATAACACTAACATTTTGCAGTCATTCTTAAAGGGGCAATGAGGCCTAGGAAAACTCTGCTGAATCTTTAAATATCACTAAATGAGCAAATTTAAGAATGTGAAGGACACACAAAAAAGAGGAGAAACCAAAGTTTTCCAGAAAGCTGAAGTTTTTGTGTTTTTTTTTTGTTTTAATTGTACTATCAACCGGGAGGGACCAGAAACTGTGGACTTTCAGGCTAGTAACCTGGAGGTGCACGAGGCCACACAGCAGCATGACTAGAAAGGTGAGTGGCTGTTGTTCATGTATCCACACAGAGAACAGGTCAGTCAACTCTTTAAATCAATGACTATGTAAACAACTGAAGTAAACATTAATAAATATAGTTCCAAAGAATCCAACTAAAATGTTTGCAGGTACAGGCAGACAAGTAATTACTGTAAATCTTAACTTTGCTCAATGAAACGAATATCCATTATCTTATTTAAAATTCTACCTTAATCAAAATGGGCCTGAAAATAAACCACTGAAGATTTCTCTGTGGAGTTCATGTTGCCACGTCTATATAAACCCTGAATCACAGTTATCTACTCTGGAATTCTTTCAGAGAGCTTCCTCACTAACAAGCTAAGAGTCACTGCCTCTGGGACCGTCAGCTAAACAAAGAACCACTGTTTGTAGCTGCTCTGTCTCCCCTGGAAGAAGACACGCCCCTCACAAGTGCCCCCTGTGCTCTCAGGAAGCTCTCCCTCTCCGGATGGTGCGTGGAGCGCAGCATCTAACCAAGTGTCCAGGAGGCTGCCCTGCCATGAACCCGCCGGTGAGAAGGCTGGGTGACGAAGCACCCCCAGGATCCCCAGAGAGTTCCTGCCCGCTCTCCTTGGCCACAGGACCCACGAAGGTTTGGGAGGGATGTCCACCTGGGCCAGCAGCGCACGAGGCAGGGCCAGACGGGCTGGGTGAGCTGGGCACCACGCCGAGGGGCACTTGTCACCCAATCCAAAGAAGCTACACGCTAAGGCCTCCAGCTTCCTCAGCTGGCCCTCAGTACAGGGTGCCCGTGCTTCTGAGCTGAGGAAATACCTAGGACACATCATGGTGCCCCCAGGAAGACAGGCAGAAGTGCAGAGTTGCAGGGACCACAAGGGGTGGGTATCTGTGAGCTGTAGGAGGCCTACCCTGACTGCTTCCGCTTTGATTTAGCACTGAACCCCTCCCCTAAGCTGTCAGGGGGGTCCAGAACCGCAGGGAAAGCTGGTCATGCCCTCAACCCTCCCCTCCCCTCCCGCCCACGAGGGCAGACTGGCGAGAAGTACGTACTACTTGGACCTGCCCGTCCTCCCCGATCTGGTGGATCTGGACCTGCTGGGCGTTGGCCAGGGCGTAGTGCAGGGCCTGTGGGGGCGGCTGCTGCAGCTCACTGGCGGGCGGCGGCGTGCTCATCATGGTCTCTGCAGGGAGGTACACACGGGCCTGAGAGATCAGCCCAGGCTGAGCCCACCTCTGCCTTCCCCTGCCCCCACAGGGAGGAAGGGGGAGCCCGCCATCCTGGACTTGGCAGCTCCTGGATGTGCAGGGTCACCGAGCAGCAGCTGTTCACATGGCAGAGATTTCTGACCTGTGGACAGAGATGAAGACCCGACCACCCCTGAACAGGGACGGTTCCCAGCCACCCACTGGGTATAAGTGAAGCTCCTCAGATGAAGCAACAAAAATGAAAAACAAGAAGAAAGTAGACACTAAAGTCTGTTTCAGACCAGCCCAAAGTAGGATTGGTCCATGGATTATTTGGGGGAAAAGCCCCACCAGCTCAATTAAAGGTAAACTTCTCAATAAAAGTTTTGTTGTTGTTTAGTTGCTCAGTTGTGTCCAACTCTTTGCAGTGCCATGTACTATAGCCTGCCAGGCTCCTCTGTCCATGAGATTCTCCAGGCAAGAATACTAGAGTGGCTTGCCATTTCCTCCTCCAGGGGATCTTCCTGGCCCAGGGATCGAACCCAGGTCTCCTGTATTGCAGGCAGATTCTTTACTGCTGAGCCACCAGGGAAGCCCAATAATAGTGTACTTTCCATGTTTAACCCAAAATGAGATGTTTGTTTTCATGTGTATCACTTTTAATCACAATGCTATCTCAACCAGGAGAATTTTCTTATACACTTACAACATTAGGACTCAGAAAAAATTTTAATTATCAATGTACACACATATTTTTGTTGTAAAGAATGGATTAGGGTTTCCCTGACAGCTCAGTTGGTAAAGAATCTGCAATGCGGGAGACTCTGGTTTGATTCCTGGGTTGGGAAGATCCCCTGGAGAAGGGAAAGGCTACCCACTCAAGTATTCTGGCCTGGAGAATTCCATGGACTGGATAGTCCATGGGGTTGCAAAGAGTTGGACATGACTGAGCAACTTTCACTTTCTAAGAATGGATTACTCAAAAAACTTCTAAAGATAAAGACAGAGTGAAACTCCTTGAGAAGCGGAATACAGACATGAATGGAAGGACACAAAAGATATAAAACATCTGATTCTCGAAGAACAGACTTTTCATGCACTTTTGATAGCTGAGTGGTGCGTATCAACCTGACATGGTATAGACTCCACTGACTACCTTTTAAAAACTTACAATATAACAGCATTAAAATGTTAACACACACAACACATCAGAAACCTGTTACTGAGCTAACCATGCAAGCAATATCTCCCCACAAGCATGCAGCTTCTGAGAACCCATTTAAATCCATGTTTTATCATCTATACTGATATCAAAATCCAGTGCAAAAATGGGCCTCGGTTACTTGCTTGCGATCCAAGAACAATCCAAGAGCTACGACAAGTGACCGGAGACAAGGTTTCCTGCTGAGGGAAGACCTCTCCCCGCTGCTCCCAACAGAGAGACACAGAAAGGGCAGCCTCTCATAGGCCTTGCCCCCACTGGCTGGCGCTCCTACACGTCCGGAGAGACACAAGATCGGGAGCTGGTTCCCTGCAACCCTCACGTTCTGGGCCCTACACAGATGCTCCCCAGTGAGAACTGCAGGGAAAGCGCTGGGGGTGTTTACACAATAAAGGGTGGCCCCTTAAACTCAAGCACGTATAAAAATTCACACAGTGTGGCCAGACAGGAGTGTGAAATACAGATGTTTTAATAAATTGATATTTTAAAAGTCCCTTGAAACTAGTGATGTGGTTTGTGCTCAAACTGGCAGTACTAATCCAGATTTAAATAGAGTAGCCTTGGCTCAGATGCTCACGGACAGCATTTACTTGTCAGTTCCTCTCTGTGTGCTGATAATTCAGAAGTAAACAAGACAACCCCAGCTGGAATTACTACGAAGCCCAAATTTACGGAATCCTGGCTGAATGACATGTTCCTGGATTATGTCTGTCACCAGAAGAGCCTTAGGTACCAGCTTCGCTGTCTCAGGCCTCAAGTACGCAGGAAGATCAGTACAAAATCCCAGAGGCCCTTTAACCAACCACCCTGTGCGTATGAAGTTTGAGCCAAGTAGGCAGTAAGTTAAGACAGAGAAACATCAAGTCAACAGGAAGTTACAGAAACTGACAAAAGAAGAACGTGCTATTCTGTGTTTCTCTCAAAGCTCTAAGGGCTCCAGTGCCTGAGGAAAGGGCCCCCTCTGGCTCCCAGGAAACCAACCTCCCGAGAGCAGCCCGAGCCCACCCCAGAGGCGCAGCATGGAGAGCTGGGTGGATGGAGGTGGCAGCGCGCCCTGTAGCACCAAGAAGTCTGCCTCCAAGACCCAGAGGACAGCTGACCCAGCAGGATGATGGGGGTCCCCTGCCCCTGAGAAAGCTCTGGTCACCCCGGCCACGGAAGGTGCTACTGGACTCTGCAGACCTTCCCAGGGCCGGCCAGCGTCCATCCCAAAGGACATGTCCTAAGAACCGGAGCCTGCCCAGCATCGGCACTGAAAAGCCTGTTCGCCACCCACAAGAGGACACAAGGCTAACGGCCGCATAGAGCTGCTCAAACCCACAGCCTCTCAGGAGGAGCACTACCGTGTTTATAAACAGAGAACAAATGAACCGAAGACACAAAAGTGCCATTAAACCAAATTACTGTCATTCAGCTGAAAGAAACACTACTAACTGGAAGAAAAACATTTAAATAAGTGAGCGAGAGTAAAGATGAAGCATGTCATCACCAGCCCCTGCTGGAGACCAAGCCTGAGGGGCAAAGGGAGCTTTAGGACCCAGCCCAGCCTCCCCTACCCTGGCTCGGACCCGGTCCAGGCTGGCTCAGGGCCTCACACAGGTGCTAGCTGGAAACACGGAGTTCCAAGACTGCTGCCCAGATGGGGGATCTCAACACCATCCCGAGGGGTGGCCAGAGAGCCGGCCATAGGCTAACCCACTGGAGGTTCTGGCCAAGACCCTCGTGATGCTGCCGAGCCCAGGATGCTCTGCTCCTTGGCACTCGCACCAGAGCCTCTCCCAAGGCATGAGCAGGCATGGTGCATGCTGACTCTGATGGCCCCGGACCACCCGCCTGGCTGCCAACAAACCTGAGGCTCCGTACGAGGACGAGGATGGCGTCCTCCTGGAGAAGCTCTTGACGGCCAGGCTCTGGCCTCGCTGTTTTCGCCGCCAGGCTGTCCGACACTTGGAGTCGATACTCTGTTTGATTCGATACCAGTCGGATTCCGTGATTCCAAACTTATAGAAGAGGTGACCTGCAGAACACATCCGACGGGAGGAAAGTGAGGCGCGGCCTCCCGCCCAGCTGTGGTCAAGGCGCGGTGCGAACAGAAAGCCTTAAGGGCAAGAGCCACCTCGGTCGTGCCTGTCATGGGTGACGACGGCTTTCCATTCATTTAACTTTAACTTTTTTGCCCTGATCCCCTCACACCAGAGGGAGACAAGCTACAAGCTGGAGGTGAGGGTTCCCACAAGCATCCTGGATGCCCACGCTCCGACTGTCCACCCAGATTTCATACACGGCCTTCTGGGTCCCAAGGCTGAGACGAAGTCAAGGGTCCTGAGAGCTTTACCGAAACTGCAGCTTGTCACCCCTATCGCGCTGCCCAGCCGCCTCCTTCCCTCCTCTCACGTCTCGGCTCCAACGTGATCTAAATGATCCTCCCCTCAATCAGCCCACTTGACCCCAGAACCCTCCCAACTGCCACCCCCTAGATATTGATGATATACACTCCGTTTCCTCCACAAACACAGGGGATCTTTGTTCTACTCACCCATGCCTGCCGAGAACCCAGAACGTCCAAGCAAGGACAGACACATCAATGTTTGTTGACCAAACGCTGATTACAATTCATCTGAAGACATTCTTCTACAGCTATTTGAGTCTGAGGCTTATGGGAGTTCCCCTGCCTCCCCGTCTGCCTCCTCAGTCAGAACAGAACTCCCTAAAGATAGAGACCAGCCCCCTCCCTGGAGCCCTCGCACACCCAGCCTAGTGAGCATCACGTCCACTGACCACTGGCCAGGTAGGCAGGGACATCAGGCTGCAGCCCACCAGCACCCTCGCTGGTGGCCCCTACATTACGGCAAGTTCTCAGTGTGCAACACGGGAATCTGAGACCCCCTTCCCACAGGAGATCCTGCCCTGCCAGCCTCCCCATCTCTCAGTGGACCACCTCATCTCTTCCTTGTGCTCAACTGACAGAAAGTAACTGTCAGGAACGTGCAAACCACAAGAAATGCTTTTCACCAGGGTGACCTCCTGTCTAGCTGGTCATGAAGTTCCACTGATAAAGAGAAAATAAGTGGATGAAATCAAAAAATTTAATAATAAGAAGATTAAGCTGAAAAACTTCCTGTTTTGACTACTAAGAGCACCAAGTCTGGAGTATCTGCTGAGAGAGAAACTGATGCCCGAAATCTGAGATCTGCTCTATGGGAATCACACAACCTAGAAGAATCAAAACAAAGGAAGTGTCTGTTTTCTTAAGTAAACTATATTTTCTTTTGTCAAAACACCTCTTGACTTTGTGAACACAAGCTAGGACATTTTTAACTCTAAACAGAATGACAACCAAATTGTCTGTAATCTTGATAAAGAGTAATGGGGTTAAGGAGGGCTGGGTTTAGGGGATCGGGGAGAAGCTGAACCACAGTGGTCTCAGCCCCACACTGTCACCCTGCAGGGAAGGAAACACATGAGGGCCGCAGCACCTCCGTGCTGGTTTCCAGGTCATCTCTAACCAGAGTCATCCCTCACTATTTACAAAGGGATGGCTCTAAGTGCAGGGCAAGCTCACAAAGTCCCAGCCAGTTATTCACTTGAGCAACAAGAGAACCCAAGTACCGGCTGCAGTTATAATAGAACTCAAACAGTGACCGAGTCCAACTATTGGAACTACAATCGTATAGTCACTGGGGACTGACCACTAAATACAGTCATACAGTCACAAAAAGAGCCAGCTACCGACTACAGCCGCGGAGAAGCCCAAACACAGGCAAAGAACTGAGGACCGCACACATGTCCACCACCTCGTCAGGGGCCTGCTCCAACACCGACGGACCCCTGCAGACCACCCTCTGGCCCCTCATGCCTTCCGCACAAGGAAAACACCTTCCAAACGCCTCAAGGAGTAACAAGATTATGCAAACTTTCAAACCTTGTTACTAACAGAAAAGAATATGCACAAGACACAGGAGGGTATACAAATATAAGAAACAAACGAAAACGTTAATACTTAAATTCGACTTTGTAAAAACCAACCTGCCAGTTCAAAACCTGGCTTACGTCCTTTAAAGAAAAAATACACATTCTCGTAGTTCTGCATTAACCATTTTAAAATGCTGCTAAGACATCTTATTACATAGTTCCTTCCAACAGTGACTCAAGACTCCGGCTCTATGGCAGATGCCCCCATGATGGCTGCCAAGAAAAACTGATGAAGGAACCAGCAGCACTGATGCCCCCTCACCCAGAGGCTTGGCTCTGCCCCGGGAACCGTACGGGGCCGGGGGCGGGGGGGAGTCGTTGCACACCGATGGCTGGCGCCACAGCAGGGCTTCCTCTCACTTTGCCAAAGGCGTCCCTCATCTTTTTCTGACAGCTCTGAGCAACCTCAGCTGAGTGAAAGGAGGAGGGAAGCTACCATAATGAGTGATAAAAAGATTACTTTGAATTAACTGCTTTTCACACTTGCTGAAGCATTTTATCTCAAGTCATTTGATGCTCCTAAGAAAACTTCATGAAATAAGAACGCCACTATCCTCACTTCAGCTCCAAAGCTGAGTTATCAGCGAGGAGTGAGAACCAGCCTGAAAATTCAAGCCTTCAGCGCCCACCCACGTAGAGAAGAAATGGCCACAGACAGCCCAGCAGACCCTCCCCACCCCAGCACCTCAGGACTTTCTGTCTCAGCGCTTGGTCTCAGCTGCAGACAAGCCAGCCAGCCCCTCAGCGGCTGGTGGGGGGGCGGGGGACTGCAGCAGGCCAGCCCCACCCCGCCACGGGCGCCCTGCACCTTGGGGTGTGAGGAGAGCCTGCTCCAGGGTGCCCTGAGAGCCAGGGCCCCACCTGCCTCTGCTTCTCACAGCCTCCCTCCCCCCACCAGCCCACACTGACCATGACTTCCTCCCAGCCCCCAGAGAGGTGTGCTGGGCTGGGCCTGGAGGAGCCTGATCACCCGCGGTTCCAAAGAACCCAGGCCCTGAGCACTGTACTGAAACGTGCCCCGAAGTTCGTGTCCACACCCAGGACCCAGAACGTGGTGATGCTCCCTGGACACAAGGTCGCTGCAGACATGAGGAATTAACCACGGAAGCGGTCACACTGGAGTTTGGTGGGCTCTGAGTGCAGCAGGACAGGGCTGCCAGGAGGAAAGGAGAGGGACACACACAGGATCACATGGCTGTGTGATGACAGACACTGACTCGTGCTGCTACAAACCACAATGGCCACAGGTCACAGGCTGTGAGCCTCCACCACAGACAAGACAGACCCACCCCCAGCCCTCCCAGGGAGGCTGGCTCTGCTAGAACCATGATCTCAACCTCATGGCCCCAGACACGGCCAGCCTGTCACACACCAGAGAGGCCAGTGTCAGTGGGGCTCTGGGTCCCTGTGGACCATCAGCAACACCATCTCTGCCCCAGGCTGCCTCAGGAAAACCTGACGACAGTCCTCATGGACATGTGACTCCCATCTGTGCTGCTAAATCACATCTCCTGGTGCTGGGGTCTCTCCATGTTGGCCCCCTCACAGCCGTCTTCAAAGACCTGTTAGCTCAGGGGCCCGGGGGGCATGCCAGCCTCATCTCGAGTCTCATGAGATCAGCCAGAAGGCTCCCGCAGCCTGAGCAGATGCCTATGTGGCTCACCAGGAAAGCCCTGAGAACTAGGCCACAGCGCTATTGGTTCAGCGGGGAAAAGGCAACTGCTCTGTCTTTAGATCCTAAGCCCCACGACAACGTGGCCAATTTCTTTACATTTACAATAAAGAGCTTCTTTTTGCACAGAGCACGTGCACTGTATGGCTGGTCATCCCAGCTTCCGGGGGCCCATTAACCCTGGGAAGCCTGAAGAAGCTGGCATCTCGCACGTTTCTCGCTCAGTAACCTTGCTCCCTAGCTCAAAGAAGTGCTTGTGTTTCAAATGCTGATTTCCCCCCGCCCCTGGAAGAAACCAAACAAGGAAAATACTTCTGATAATCAGAAAAAAGAAAAAATGTAAAACCCAGTCTTGTCCACAGTGAGACGGGTGTGGCTGGTGGTGGGGACTGTGGGTTCCTGACCCAGGAGGTGGCTGGCATGGCCGAAGTCAGAAGTCTGAAAAAGACACTGCAGGGACTTCCCCGGTGGGCCAGTGGTTAAGACTCCACACTTCCACTGCAAGGGGCATGGGTTCGATCCCTGATCAAGGAACTAAAACCCCGCATGCCAAGTGTGGCCATAGAATTAAAAAAAGAAAGCTAAGTGTAAGCTAAGCTAAGTGTGCATGTACGGGGCACCCACTCCCAACCAGCTCTGACCCGGAGCTCTCCGCACAGCTCCCCACCCGCCCCGTGGGCCCGCCCTTCTCCCAGGCACAGGGCACCCTGCTCCTGACCAGCTCTGACCCGGAGCTCTCCGCACAGCTCCCTGCCCGCCCCATGGGCCCGCCCTTCTCCAAGGCACAGGGCACCCCGCTCCTGACCAGCTCTGACCCAGAGCTCTCCGCACAGCTCCCCGCCTGCCCCGTGGGCCCGCCCTTCTCCCAGGCACAGGGCACCCCACTCCTGACCAGCTCTGACCCGGAGCCGCCCCATCCTACCTTTAGGGGTCCCCCAGTGCCCGCCCCCAGCGGAGCCCTCCCCTGACGGGACTAGGGGTGGCACTTACACCGGATGCCGTAGATGGTCAGAGGGTCGAGCTGCTTCTTGCCGTGCTTGCCCTGGCCCGAGAGGTTGGAGACGGCCTGCACCTCGCGGTGGAAGAGGTAGTCCAGCAGCGTGAGCGCCATCTTCTCGGCTGTGCGGCAGTTAGTGCTGATGTGCAGCATGTCGGAGGGGATGATGGCGCAGCGCACCCGCATCTCGGGGTTGTTCTCGTCCCCCAGCCACGTGCCGTTGGGGTAGTCCTCTGGGAGACAGAGGGGGCCGGGTGAACCCCGCAGCCCACACCCCCAGCTTCCTCGAGGGCAGCCTGGGGGTCGAGCGTCCGGAGCTCAGTTCACTCGGAAGAACCTGCCCTCTCGACCTCAGTGAGGCAGCCCAGGATGCTCCCAGGACGGGCAGGAAACCAAAGGAGGAAAGGGGGCGGTGGGGCATCAGGGCGGATGGCACCCCCTCCGCCTGGCAGGAGCCCACCTGTCTGCAAGCCCAGCGGCACCCCACCAGCTCCGTCAGTGATGAGGGACAACGCTACACCCTGACAGGGGCCGGTGTCCCCAACATGCCTCCCCTCGTCTGTCACAGCCTCCCGGGAGTTGCAGGATTGACTAAGTGTGTGAAATGGCTTAACGCTGTCAAACAAACATCAGCTTTAAAAAGCTTCATCTTCTGGCCGAAGGAAACTCCACTTGGGAAAGCAAATCAAGAGAACGCTCGATGCTGCTTGCACGGTGGCCACTTTCCAAGCACTCCTTCTGATCTTCACGTGGAAGCAAGTTGAGGTGCAAGGTGGCCCCTGAAAGCGCCCACACTTGGGGGCAGAGTGAAAGGAGGGGGAGTTAAACCTCACAGGGGGACCCGGCTTCCTGCAAAGGGTCGCCAGGCCAGGGGCCTTTAAGTCATGTTCTAGCCAGGGTTGTCACTGTTTCAAGATTTCTCATGAGATTTATTTTGAAATGTCCTGATATTTACATTCTGGCCTCTATGCACAAAAAAAGGCCCCACAAAGGGCAGCCAGCCCGCCTGGCTTTGCCACAGGCCTGGAACAGAGCACAGGCCAAGAGGCCGGCTGTCTGGGACTCGCACGCTCTGCTCTGCGAGGGCGGCCTCTCCAGGCCAGGCTCCTGAATCACGCAATTTCCTCGAACACCAGGCAAGGCTCAGAAGCCCCATTATGACGACCATGTCACCCCTGGGCCGGCCGGCCACTAGAGGGGTGAGGGAGGCTGGCTCTTGACTTTGGCTAAGGACAGAAAACAAATCACATGTCTGACTTTTGGAACTCAGAGTAAGAGATGAGTAAGAAGAACCACTTCTCAGGAACAGGCTGGTTTGGAGGCAAAGAGGGGGAGCCAAGAGCAGCCTTCTGCCATCAGCCACCTGTGGCATTTACCTGACCACAGAAGAAGCAAGTGGACACATGATCCAAATGTGATGCGAAGGGACTTCTAGAGGCACTGGCTCAGGCACTGCTGGAATGCCCAGAAGGCACCAGCTCCTAGCGAGTTTATTAACTTATCTACAGAGTGGCAACTCTATGCCCGGCACTGGGTCTAATGCTCAAGATTTAAACGCTCAGTGAACCTAGAATGACAGGCTTAACAACACCAGAGCAGAAGGACTGTCCTCCACCCGCAGCCATCCAGCCACGAAGCAAGTAGGGGCAGGACGGGGGAGGGAAGCGGGGAGAGAACTGGAGGGGTCACTGCAGGAGGGCGCCCTGCAGGCCGGTGCAAGGACATCGGGCTGCAGGCTTCAACCCCAACCTCCACACCGCCAAAGATCCTGCAGTTTTTCTCAGGAACAAGTATTATGAACTCTGTGTAGCCAGCTCCTATGTTTAGACAATATTTTTAAAGCAAAGTAAACACTGGACAAGATGTCAGTGTCATTTTCCAAACGGAGTCAACATCATGTCAAAGTGATGCTGCGCCTGTGCATAGAGAAGGCGGGACAGCAGGGGAGTCGGAAGGGGGCGCTGGCAGGGGAGTTCTGCCTCGGCTTCTCCGTCACAGACTCCAACTGACATCAGCTTCCCTGGGGGCTGCCTGCACACACACCCCTACTTGGCTCCCCAGAGCCTGTGTGCGCGCCGTGTACATCCCTGCTGGACCCGCAGACCAGAGGCTGGGGAAGGGAGAGGACCAGTCCTGAAAGCCCCCAGCGAGAGGTCCGCTGGTGCCCTGGGCCGGTGCTAGGAGCACCCACGGACCTGGCCCTGCTGCCCCAGTGGGGACGCAGCACAGGAAGGGCCATCCTCCTTCCAGACGCCACCCACCAGGAGCCACCAGGCTCCAGTGATGACGGAGAAAACAGGCCAGGGCCATACCACACCGTCCCCCACACACACAGACACAGGACACAGAGGGCAAGAGGCAGACACTGTCCAGCTGACCTGAGAGGGAGAAACGAGGACGTGACCTCATCTATTAAACTGAATTCTCAGGAAGGCAAAACACCACGTCCAGTGAATGGACAAGTTTACAAACCAAAAACTAATCCTGGTTTTCTATGTAAACAATAATCACCCATCATACTGCCTGATGGAAACTACCCAGGCTTCACAGATGAGCTCTGGGAACCCTGTGGCCGACGCGAGCACGGGAGAACATGGCGAGGAAGTGACCGAACGGCCACCGTGAGCGCAGGCGTGAGGCCGCGTCCTCGGACCCATGAGGGCTGTTTCCTCATCCAGCTCCCTGCTGACACGTGGCCCTAGCCCCGGAGGTGGCACATGGGCCGCAGGGCAGTTACCAGCACACTCTGGAGGATGAAAGACGTCACTCCAAGCTCCTCCACGAGTAGAGTGCACAGCACCCTCCACGTTCCCTGGCCCAGATGCTCTGTGCTCACCCGGGGGCACCTGTCACAACTGTCGACCCAGCCCTGTCTCACCTCTGGCCCGACACGAGGCCAGACCCTAGCCTGACAGTGGCAGTGAACCGTGCCTTTTAAATGTAAAACAAGATGGAGCACCTGCCCACATAAATATGTGAGAAATCTGCCTTTTGACAATTCAAAAAGAATATATTTATTTTGCTAAAATAGCTTGGTCCAGTTTTGGCAGCTGAAACAATAGATTCTAGTAGCTCTATTTAAAAACTACCAGTTGGATTTTAAGAAAAATAAACTTGCTTTCTACTCCAATCATTTAAATCTTTAATTAAATTAACTGACACATCTGAAAAACCTATTTGAGAAAACCCTTCAGCAGTAACTTGAACTTTCTAACCACTCAAATAGTTGAGAATACAAATATGTGTTTCGAGGCTCTATTTTAGTTCCAGGAAAATGAAATGAGGAGAAAGTGATGAAATAAAGAGGATGACTGCATTCTCAAGGGCATCAAGTGGAAGCAGAGAAAGCAGCCAGCTGTGTCCCCACCTCCCCACCCGCTGACGTGCACACATACATGTGTATATACACGCATACACGTGTGTACATCATGTGAATACAAAGGCCCACCTCCTGAGGCGGTGGCGCACACCCCGACATGTCTGCCAACACCAGGGAGACGTGACTCCAAGCTGCCCGGCTGTCCCTGGACCGAGGCGTGCACACCCCTGCATCCCTCTTCTTCAAGTGTACAGCTGATCACGTGGGGTGGACAGGATGGTCTCTAACCTGCGCCGCCTGCAAGCCAGGACTTCACATGCATTATTGCAACTCAGGGACTCCAAGAAAATGCCCCACAAGGCGCCACCCCGCCTCGAAAGCAAAGGGCCACCCCCAAATCTGTGGACCGTGACCTGCATGCCCTGCCCATGTCTCATGCAGGCTGGGAGGCCACCAGCCACTCCAGATGTCATCTCCCAGCCAAACCCAGCCCGTCGCCCGAACTCTCTCCAAAGACGCCAGGGGCTCACCCATGGGGTTGCAGAAGCCTCTAAGTCCTGTGCAGGCGGCTGTGATGGGACAGAAAGATCCCCCAGACACCCTGGGCTCCAGTCCCCCTCAACCCTCACTGATGAATGGCTCAAATTTCTACAAGAGTGGACCAGGGACACATTTCAGTCTCCAGTTAAAGGATGGTGAACTAGCTGAGAGGGGGCAACTTTCCCCATTCGCCACAGGCTTCGGGGTGCATGGGTGCCCATGTGGGACCTGGGGAAGGTCATGGGACGTCAGGTCCTCAAGGCAGGCCTCTCACCTCTCCAGGCCAGCCTCAGAGGACGCCCTGTGTCATGAGTGGGTGCTGGGCTGCACTTCCACCAGGCTTTCAGACAGGCTGCCCCAGCTGCTTGTGAATTTCTCTGTGTGTTACATGTAGGCTGTGGGGGCACTGAGGGGCCTGGGAAGGGGCTCAGAGAGGTTTCCAGAACCTGCTTCATGGGCTGCTTCCCAGCACAACCACACACTACCCTTCGTATCCTATGCCAACCCGAGTCCTTCTGAGTGAAGGTATTACACCTTTCTTCAAGGGTCCTGAACCACCTGCTCCTCCCAGGCTTCATTTCCCTGCCATACCCCTGCCCCAGCATACCCCAGGAAGGTGCATAAAATCATTTCACTGACTTGGGGCTTTGCGACATGCACAGGCTGATTTCTGACAATAAGTCAGTTTTCATCAAGCTACTTCCCTACTGAAAGCAAATTCCAAATATCTTATATGCAGGATTAGTCCAGCTCTGTAAGAATTATCAAATGCATAAACAGCAAGAATTAAAACTCGTCATTACGAACCTAATGAAATCCCTTCATTAATGAAGAGATCCCATTTTCAGTCCATGCTAGCTAGTCTGTTTCCCTACCTCAGCTCACCAGCTTAGTCTTTGAACTAAGAGACCTAAACCTGTACATGCACTGTCAGTACTTAACCAAAGACAGGAGTGAACACCTCTCTCTGCTAGGGGGGTGGTGGAGGGCAGGAGCTAAGGAGTAAGCCTACCACTCACCGCCCCTTTCCCATCTAGCACTTCCCTCTGATTCAAATGGAGCCAGAGCTACAGCAGCCAGAAGTGCTAAATTACGACACAGTAGACCCCTGACTTCGTGACATTGTACAGGAGACAGGGATCAAGACCATTCCCATGGAAAAGAAATGCAAAAAAGCAAAATGGCTGTCTGGGGAGGCCCTACAAATAGCTGTGAAAAGAAGAGAGGCGAAAAGCAAAGGAGAAAAGGAAAGCTATACTCATTTGAATGCAGAGTTCCAAAGAATAGCAAGAAGAGATAAGAAAGCCTTCTTCAGTGATCAATGCAAAGAAATCGAGGAAAACAACAGAATGGGAAAGATTAGAGATCTCTTCAAGAAAATTAGAGATACCAAGGGAACATTTCATGCAAAGATGGGCTTGATAAAGGACAGAAATGGTATGGACCTAACAGAAGCAGAAGATATTAAGAAGAGGTGGCAAGAATACACAGAAGAACTGTACAAAAAAGATCTTCACGACCTAGATAATCACGATGGTGTGATCACTAATCTAGAGCCAGACATCTTGGAAAGTGAAGTCAGGTGGGCCTTGGAAAGCATCACTACAAACAAAGCCAGTGGAGGTGATGGAATTCCAGTTGAGCTGTTTCAAATCCTGAAAGATGATGCTGTCAAAGTGCTGCACTCAATATGCCAGCAAATGTGGAAAACTCAGCAGTGGCCACAGGACTGGAAAAGGTCAGTTTTCCTTCCACTCTCAAAGAAAGGCAATGCCAAAGAATGTTCAAACTACCACACAATTGCACTCATCTCACATGATAGTAAAGTAATGCTCAAAATTCTCCAAGCCAGGCTTTAGCAATACGTGAACCGTGAACTTCCTGATGTTCAAGCTGGTTTTAGAAAAGGCAGAGGAACCAGAGATCAAATTGCCAACATCTGCTGGATCATGGAAAAAGCAAGAGAGTTCCAGAAAAACATCTACTTCTGCTTTATTGACTATGCCAAAGCCTTTGACTGTGTGGATCACAATCAACTGTGGAAAATTCTGAAAGAGCTGGGAATACCAGACCACCTGACCTGCCTCTTGAGAAATCTGTATGCAGGTCAGGAAGCAACAGTTAGAACTGGACATGGAACAACAGACTGGTTCCAAATAGGAAAAGGAGTACGTCAAGGCTGTATATTGTCACCCTGCTTGTTTAACTTTTATGCAGAGTACATCATGAGAAACGCTGGACTGGAAGAAACACAAGCTGGAATCAAGATTGCTGGGAGAAATATCAATAACCTCAGACAAGAAGATGACACCACCCTTATGGCAGAAAGTGAAGAGGAGCTAAAAAACCTCTTGATGAAAGTGAAAGAGGAGAGCGAAAAAGTTGGCTTAAAGCTCAATATTCAGAAAATGAAGATCATGGCATCCGGTCCCATCACTTCATGGGAAATAGATGGGAAACAGTGGAAACAGTGTCAGACTTTATTTTGGGGGGCTCCAAAATCACTGCAGATGGTGACTGCAGCCATGAAATTAAAAGACGCTTACTCCTTGGAAGAAAAGTTATGAGCAACCTAGATAGCCTATTCAAAAGCAAAGACATTACTTTGCCAACTAAGGTCCGTCTAGTCAAGGCTATGGTTTTTCCTGTGGTCATGTACAGATGTGAGAGTTAGACTGTGAAGAAGGCTGAGCGCCGAAGAATTGATGCTTTTGAACTGTGGTGTTGGAGAAGACTCTTGAGAGCCCCTTGGACTGCAAGGAGATCAACCCAGGGATTTCTTTGGAAGGAATGATGCTGAAGCTGAAACTCCAGTACTTTGGCCACCTCATGAGAAGAGTTGACTCACTGGAAAAGACTGTGATGCTGGGAAGGATTGGGGGCAGGAGGAGAAGGGGACGACCGAGGATGAGATGGCTGGATGGCATCACAGACTCGATGGATGTGAGTCTCAGTGAACTCCGGGAAATGGTGATGAACAGGGAGGCCTGGCGTGCTGTGATTCATGGGGTCGCAAAGAGTCGGACACGACTGGGCGACTGAACTGAACTGAACTGAACTGAGACCCCTGACACCTCCAGATCTATCAGGGAACAGCACGGCATGCCAACCCACACAGACCACGTGGGATTTCTAAGAAATAACCATTATGAAAATCCGTGGCTGTCTGCAGTGAGGCACAGAAGTACTCTGGTAAGAAATCAGAGCATATGTCCAGTGCAGCCCTGGGCTCTTATCAGAAGGAAGAGGACTCTGGCCCCTCAGCGCCTACGAGCTAATGCCACTTCTCCGATAGGCACTCTCCAGGCCTGGCGGGTCAGTCCAGGGAGGGTGTGGCAGGGAAACAGCTAATCCCCTGCTCAGGGCATCTGAATCGCTCGGGATGTTGACCAGACAGCCCGTGGCAGCTCCACAGGACTCGTCCTCGCGTTAGCTCCTCTCTCTGTGTCCTCGTGCACGGCGGCCACTTAGGCGCACGTGCCATCTCTGCTCCGTCTTCACAAACCCCAGGCCAACCGAGGACACTCAACCCAACACTCAGGACACTGCAACTGCGGGGGGACCTTCCAGAGGACAGTGGTAACCTCCTACTCAGACCCCCAGAAAACCTGTACTTTTTCCCTATAGATATTAATACTAAGAAGCTCAAACTGTGATTCTTTTATGTACATTCACATCTGACTCACATTAATCATACCACATTAAGAAACAAAAGAAAACATCTTCTGTTTTTATGATAATCCCAGACTCCCCCAAATGACCCCATGTCATGTTTGGAGCCGATACCATTTAAACCAAACAAATCAGGTCTAAAGTAAGTAGCCAGATCTAGGGAGGTTAATTTACCCAAAACTCACATGGATGAAGAATAAGAACTTTCTCTGCAGCTGTTGCAAGTGTAATTTTCATTCGCCTTCCACCAGGATGAAGTCAGGAGCACCTCTCTTCCTCACATTCAATAAGTCATAGCCTAGCACCCCTGACCCAGCAATTCCACTCCCAGGTATCAGTCCCAGAAAAATGAAAACACACACAAAAACCTGCACACAGATGTGCAAAGCAGCACTGCTCACGACACTCAGAAAGTGGGCACAGCCCCGGTGTCCACTGATGGGTGATGGACAAACAGCACGTGTCTCCGTGATGGGCCGTCGCGCGGCCAAAAAGAAGAATGAAGCACCAGTGCGCACCACAGGACGGTGCCAGTGCTTCCCTCAGGTGAAGCCTGCACGACCAGCACCCTGAGACAAGAAGCTGGTCAGAGGCGGCGGGAGGGAGGACGGGGCACGGGGTCCTGCCGTGGGGTCTCTCTGGGGAAAACACCCTGGACTTGGACCGTGGTGCTGTGCACTCTGTGAACAGACTAAAGCCTGCCAGCACGTCTGCTTTAAGATGGTCAGTTTCATGGAATGGAAACCTTCTGCCTGTGCCCACTCTGACATCTCAATCCTGCAACTTCTGTTAGAGTTAAAAAGAACTTTGTTTTCAACATTTTAATGTGGTAACAAGTCTTTCAAATGGGACAGTCTTTGTCCGTAGAAAAATCTACTTTTAAGAAAAAATCAACAATTTGGACAGAGGAGCAGAAACACCCCACTAGCCCTCTCTAGTTAACAAACTACAACTTAAGAACTCGGTGACATGATGCTACATCTGCTGAGTAATCACATCTCTTTCCAGGCGCTGTCATAAGGCCTGTTTGGGAAACATTAACTCAACCTTCGAGAGCAGGATAGAGCTGCCATCTCTGGAGCACAAGCCAGGCCACCTCCCAGACCCAGGGCCAAGTGACAGTGGACCCTAGACCCCACAGGAGAGAGGACGGTCCCCCTACATCACATTGGGCAGGGGCGGCACAGCCCCCGGCATGGCCTCGACCTGGACACACAGTCCCTCTGAATGGAAGCCTGACCCTTGTCAGAGACACAGGACAGAGCTGTGGTAAGACAAGTGAGCCGACCACCAGCTATCAAGTCACAACTGCCCATCACCAGAACCAGATTCAGCTAGTGAAACTGACTGAAAACGATTATGTAAATCAGTATTAACATGGAGAGATTTCTAACATGCAGTGAGGAGAAGCAAGTTATAATATGGTAAATACAGCATGTGATTTGTAGAGCTCTCTGGACCAGGAATGTTTCCAGTTATTCTCACTTCCTTCATCATTTTTATATTTTATCATCTTTCAAAAGCAATAAATATATATTACTTTTCTAAACAACGGGGGGAAAAAGCCTGAGCCCTGTGGGGATTTCACTCTCCACGTGGTCAGAAATTCACGCATCACTGCCAGTCATCCCTCTCCGTGGTCAACAGTGAGCAGTCCACGTGTCACGGGCCCTGCGGCTCCAGCCCATGCTGTTCAAGGGCCACTGCACACCCGTTACCTCATGTGCGGAGAGAACGCACCTTCCGAGTTCAGGGTGATGAGGGTGACGTTGTTGCCGATGTTCTGGCTTCCTGACTGCCCGCAGTTGGAGACGGAGTCACTGGCCTCAGACCCGCTCTCCCCGTCCTCGTTGTGGCTGTCCTCCTGACCCGGCACCTTCACCACGATGGTGTTCTGCCGACGCCCAGGCACCGCGCTGCGCGGAAACAGAGACACCAGCAGCGTGGTGAGAGCACGCACGGCAGCACGTGGAGACAGTTCTGCACGCACGCTCCCCCTCGCGTCCCAGAGAGGCGTATCCCGGCACGTGCGCCGCGCCACCAGCCTTCCCGCAGCTCTTCCTGCTCACGGTAACAGCAGGAAGCAGTCTGCGGCTCCAAGAAACTGCACGAAACTTGAAACGTTTAAAGAAGTGAAATTGCAACAGGCTGTGACTTGAGGCCGGGCCTCCCATCACGGAGCGGGCCCTGCACAGCACTGCTGTCGGGGTCACAGAGACTTCTGGGAAAGCATCTGCAGACTCAGATGACAGCCCTGAACCGCTCCGTCCTGGGACATTCTGAACAAGACGGCCCGGGAGGACGCAGCTCTTGCTCCCAGCTGTCCCCCGCTGACAGAAGCCGCTCGAGCAGGCTAACAAAGCCAGTCAAGAGCCTCCTGGGGGACCCTCTCACCACCACAAGGGACCCTGATGTGGAGCAGTGAGACACCGCCAGGAAACCAGACCACCACAGCTCCAAAACATGCTCAAAATAAAAAAAAAATTTATCTGGAGACATGTGACCCTTCGACTTCCTTCAAGAGATGGCTGCACCCAGGGAGGGGAAGCAGTGAGATGTCCCTGCTCGAGGGGGCTCCATCCCGGGGGTGGGGGTCAGGGCTCCATCCCGGGGCTGGACCTCACTAAATGCTCTGGACCTGCCATGACCGCCACCCTCGCCAGGCCCGTCTCATGGGCTGTCTGCTCTGTGGCCTTGGCCCCGTGTCTGCACCCACCTCCCTTGGCCGGGCTCCTGGGGGCCTGGGCCACAAGGAAGCAGCAGGACTGCTGCAGGAGGGCCTGCGAGACTCGCTGGGAAGCAGCACAGCGGGGCCAATGCCACGGGGAGGGGGGGGCCCGTACATGAGGGGCAAAGATGCCCGCCACGCACCCGCGCCTCAGCTTCAGGTTACAGCCGAAGCGTCTCCAGAGAAAGGAGTGGAGAAGGCACCACCTCTAAATGCCTCCACCACTTTGCCAATGAGACGGGGTGTCCGCCGACCCGACATGCTCGGACAGACAGACAGACAGATGGGAGTGAGGTGAGAGGACAGGGTGCGCGGACCACAGTGAGCACACAGGGCCCGAAGACACAGGCGACCTGGACGCCGCCCCGTCCCCGGGGCCCAGCAGTGGTGGTGAGAGGTGGGGGTCGTGCTACTGACTTGCTAATGACATTTTCCAGGGGCTCCGGTGCCCTGCCGCTCAGGGGGTCTTCCATCTTGGCTACAACGGCGTTCTGCCGATCACTGTTGAGAATTACTGTAGTCTGGGGGACGACGCTAGGGAACAAAAGAATCACAGAGAAAAGAAGACCTTAACACGACAGCGTTCATGGAGAGCAGAGTCATCAACAGTCAGGGCCCCTGCCCTGCTCCAAGCAGGGGAGGCCCAGCAGGGCCCCCGACGTACATGAGCAACACCGGCAGAGGGCCAGCTGGGGCGGTGGGGGCTTCTTAACAGAGTCTAAGCCTGCTCCTTGTTGGTACCGGTAGGAGAAGTGGCTTAGGAACGTTCATATCTTTACAGAGAAGAGACGGGTGTCACAGCTGTCACTCTACAGTCAGGGAATTCCCTTCTGAAATCTAGGCTTTCAGTCCCTTGCCAGGTGAGAGTGCTGTGCGCAAAGGGACAAACCTTTGTAGCAGGGGCCACGGGTGACTGCACAGCACTGACCGCTGGGTTCTGCCAGGCCAGTGCAGGACCCACAGCCCAAGGCCGGAGACTGTGCTTTGAAGAAAATCGTGCTCAAAGAACTGTGCCCTGATGGGCTGTTCCTCAGGGGAAATGTGTGTTTAAACACGTGGGAGACACAGTCGTTGAGACTTCTTGCTCCTGAGACCTCCAATCCTCGGTGCTTCTGGCCACGCCTTGTGCAGAAAGAACAGGTGGTCGGGATGCACAGCTATGTCACCCGGGAAGAAAGTCATCCCTAGACCTTACCCCCAAAAGATCAGCGCTGGGAAGACCCTGTTTTTACAGGCGGAGCACTCACAAACCCAAAAGCATCCGTGAGAACCCCACCCCACAGTCCCAGCCACACAGTCAACACTCCCAAAATCAGAGGTACAGATGGTGCCATTTCCTGCCACTTGATGCAGTGAATCACAGGACCATGGGGTGTTTTCCTAAAATAAACCACAGTCACTGCGCTCCATTCACAGCTGTTACCATCTTCTCAGTTATTCTACTCAGTTGTCGGTGACACCCAGGTAATCCCCCAGGCCCTGACAACCCACCCACAGGTCAGCATCACAGGTGGCCAGGTACCGAGGTGACATGTACAGGCTCCTATGTGATGGCCTCAGCGACTCATGTGTCCTAACAGGAGATGGGATTTTCCCAAGTGTGTTCCCGGAAGGCTGGTGTCACCCAGGTCCCCACACAGAGACACCCATCCCCTCACCCCAGTGGCGTGTGAGCCCTTTCACAGGCTGAGAGGTGAGCCACAAACAACAGGTTAAAATGGGCTCACACCAATGTCTGGTAGAGTCGTTAACTAAACAGGCCTCTGCCTCCCACAAGACCTCAAGGTAGAGGGAACACTAGTCTGAGGCAACCACTTCAAGCTGGAGCAGAGGCAGCCCAGGGGCACCTGGCTCCGTAGGTGTGCAGGGCCCTCAGTGACTCAACCCCGAGGCCCTCCTTCCAGAAGGCACAGCGTCCTAAAGATGACCCCTAGGACAGCACCTCTGGCCAACGTGGTTGCTCCCTCTCACAAAGCCTCCCCTCAACCACACCAAGAAGCCCTGTTCACCCAGACGTGAGATAGGAAGCGCCCTGCGGGGGACACTCCTCACCACCTGCCTTCCACCAAGTGCACGTGAAACCACGACTGATGGTTTCAGCGCCCAGACAGTTGAACGTAATCTGTGGTGACAGACTGCTGAGGCTGCTGGCACGCACGGGAGGCAGTGAGGAGCCCTTCACCCCCCACACCCTGATCTACACAAACAAAGCTCCTCAGGACTCAGAACTGTCAAATCTGAGGACAGAAACCGAAGCGGTGCTGAGCCCTGCTTCATTGTAAGTGACAGATTACTCACACTAGCCAGAGATTCAGGAATTAACTCACACTAAAGCCCCATCCATCTCGGGGGGGGGGGGGGGGGTGGGGGGGTAGGGGGGGTACATTCACAATACTGCATTGTTAAGAATTAGTTGTAAACTAGTAGTAACTTGCATGGTTTTCCTCAACTACGTACTAATAACTATAAAGAGTTCTCAATCCAGAAGAGATTTAAAAAAAACCCTCAGGACTTATGGTTACAAGAAATACATTTCTCAGCTTCAAGTTCTATCTGTATTTCCATTACTAAGGCATGTAACAACCTGGTTCACAGGATAAAATTTTGTGAAGAAAATGAAATGGGAATGAAAGTCCAAAAAAGCAAAAGGGACAATGTAAAATTTGACTGTCTAAAGGTTATTCATGGGATTTTTTTTTAAGGATGACTGTATTTGGATTATAATGGAAACACTTAAGAAAGCAATGAATCAGTCTGTTTTTAAATATCAATATTAACATGCCAGACAGTATACCCTTTCCACTAACGGAGTTATGTCAACCTCAAGCTGTACAAAATAATACTTTGGTTTTCAGAAACTATGCAACATCCACATGACACCAAGGATGCAGTAGTTATCCTGAGGAGCGAGTGTCACAGCACGTGAATGTTCTGCCGAGGAGTCACAGCCCCAGGGACCAAGTCAGACACAACCTGGGGGGCTACTGGGAAGGGGGCTGCAGAGGTGATTAAAAGGCCCAGCTTGTTGGCATTAGATTAACCAAGGAACAGATCATCGTGGGTGGGCCTGCCCTGATCAGGAAAGACCTATAAAAGGAAGTTCAGGCTTTCCCTGGTCTTGGAGATGCCAAACAGCTCCTGCCCGCGGAGTCCCTGCTGGAGATGAACCCCTTCCCCGTCCTCCTGCCCCAGACTGCACACACACGTGTCTGGCCACGCCCATGGCTGTGTCAGCCAATGCCGTGTAGGGCATAAGCCAGGGCCCGAGTGTGTGCCTAGGGCATGCACGCTTGTTTAACCTTTCGCAGACTTGGTTATTACACATAAGTTGCCATGGACACTTGTGTGGAGGTTCTGTGTGAACACGAGTTTCCACTTCTCTGGCCTAAGTGCCCGAGGATGTGCTTGCTGGGCTACTTGGTGAGGACAGGTTAGCTTGGTGGAACACCCCCCCGCCGCCACCCTGCAGCAGAGTGGTGGCCACGTCCACATGCCCACAGCGGCGGCAGGAGGCCCGGGGGCGCTACACTCGCTGGCGTCGGGAGGGTCCCTGGGGAGCTCTGCGGTCTCCTCGCCACGTTTCCCTGCTGGCGGACACTGCTCAGCGGCTCTCCATGTGCTTACTCACCATCCACACCTCCTCTCTAGTGAGATGCCGGTTTCTGCTTTTTGCCCGACTGTCAGACTGGATTGGCTGGCTTTTCACTGTGGAGTTTCAAGAGGTCTTTACCCTGGACATTCCACTAATCTTTTATAAGATGTGTGGTTTAAAAATACCTTCTCCTAATCGGTAGCCTGTCTTTTCAGCTCCCAACAGGTCCTTCATGGAACATAAACTTTTAATCTTGATCAAATCTAATTTATCTTCTTTTTTTCATGGATGGTTCTTTCGGTATGAAGTCTCAAAAGTTTTCCGCCCAGGCCCAGGTCTCAAAGGTTTTCTCCTGTGTCTTTATCCCAAAGTTTTGGAGCTTTACATTTTACCTTGAAAGCACTCTGAATTAATTTTTGTTCACGGTGAGGTTTCCACCAAGGTACATTTCTTTCATCTTTCCTGTGGACGCCAACTGCTCCAATACCATTTATTCAAAAAGCTGTCCTTCCTCCATCAAACTGCTTGTGCAGCTTTGTCAAAATCTAGCTGGTATATTTGTGTTGGTCTAACTCTGGGCTCTCAAGTCAGTTTCATTGATCAATTTGTCTGTCCCTGGGTTATTCTGGTTTTAAATCTTTATGTGTTCAATTCATTCCCTCACAGTCTTAAACCATTACTACATGTTTACCTAGAACTGTATGTCTGCTTTTAAAGTTCCTGTTAAATGAAAACTTAACCAAAAGGGAAATGGCTAGACCCAGAGACCACCCTGATTGTTTTAATTCTAAGATTAGGCTAATTTGCAAGCTGGACATTCTCGCCCAGTTTTAAGATTACACTAGTTACTAGTTGAGTACTCTTGCCTAAGTATACTCTCATTCATCCCACAGCATGTGACCAAAGGCCGCCACCCTGCCGGAGAGTGACTGTGAGTGCAGGACCTCCGCTGCTCCTTAGGGCAGTCACACGAGGGCTGCTCCTCATGGGCAGGAGAGGCCCAGAACCCCGCCTGAAAGGAGGCCTCACCCTCACCCTCACCCTCGACGGGCAGCAGACACTGCAGTACCTTCCATGCACACACAGGCCGACATCCAGTCCAAGGTCACACGGTTACTCAGTGGTAAAGTCAGGTTCGAGTCCAAGTCCTTGAGCAGCAGAGCCAACCTTCCTGACCAAAGTCTGTGGAGTGGGAGCTGTACCCCATAACTCCCTGAACCTCAGATTCTCGTTTTTTAACAGCTTCTCTGGGTGATTCTGATGGGTGTGCAGGTTTCAAACAACCCCAAGCATAACAGCCCTGGTCCTGCTGCGGCCGCCGGGGCCTCCCCACAGCCTCCGTGCTGTGCGTCTGCCCTGTTCAGTGACTATCCCAGCCGCCCAGAGGGACGCCCAGGACACCGGCAGTCCTGTGTGGTCGAGGGGCACCCTCAGACCCCAGTGGTGTTCCCAGGCTCATGCGGCTGGTCTGCACAGTGGAAAGAACAGAGCAGGCATCCAGAGATGCAGGGCTTGCAGCACAGGCCAGGATGCTGTCCTCACTCAGGGCAGCCTGCGCCCTGAGCTGGCGCCTCAGCAAGCGTGAGGCTGGCTGACGCTGGACACTCGCCGCACGACGAGCATTAATACTAGTGACTTCTCGCCTCCTGGGTTACTCCTCATAGCAACCCTCCCTTATGATTTTTACTCCCCTTTTACTGTTGAAGAAATTGATGTTTAGAAAGGGTAGAACCTGCCCGAGGTCTCACCATTCACAGGCAATGGAGCCCGGATTCAAAACCGAGAATCTCTCATGTCCTTTGCCACTTGCTGGTGGAGAAGAGAAATAATCCTGTTTCAATGACTGCTACCACTCACCTTGCAGTATTGGGGATTTTAATCACTTTGCTTTGATGGATTTGAAACCAAATGTCTTCAGCTTTCAGAGGTGTACTGGCAAGCATTTTCCAATTACACTTACAAAGTGGCCCCCAACTTTCCCTCAGTGTCAGGAAACTGCTCTGTGAGCAGGTCAGAAGGTCCTGAGCTGCTGTCCTAAAACAACTCATCAGTCCCACCAAGTGACCACTGTTTGAATGGACACTGTGGCCACCATCAGGGGACAAGCAGCCATGGGCATGGCTGGGGTTGGGAGGCAGGGTTTAAACCCACCAGCGTTCCTTAGGGGTCCTGGGAAGATCAGGTCTATGTGAGCAGCACAGTTGCCCCTTATTTCTAGTCTCCAGGGAGCGAGGAGAAAGTAGGCAGGCCCTGACCACGCATTCTCCAAGCAAACACTCAGGAGAGGAGTCCAGCTGCTACCCACAGCAGATGCTCTAGGGTGGGGATGAGTCCCAGGACAGGCGGCTATCCTCAAATGTCCACAGCTGCGCCTCCACACAGGCCGAGGGCACTGCCGTCTGGGCAGAAGCTTCGTACCTCCCACAGATAAGCTAGGTAACTTCAGTGTCCAAAGGCCAAGTCCTCCAGAGAGTCCTCACCACACAGGCCTGGGGAGGCCAGGCTGCGGTGTCTGCCTCAAACCCCACCCCCTACCTTCAGGACCGAAACCACACTCGGCACCAAGGTTCGCCGGGACCTGCCGCCCTCGGCCTGGGGTGAAAGCAACACTCATGCACTCAGCTGCGGGAATTGTTCTGGCTTATACCTGAGTCACCGTGACTAGCCTGTGTGTGGCCCACTGCCTGCTTTAATTGGAGAAGGAAATGGCAGCCCACTCCAGTACTCTTACCTAGAGAATTCCGTGGACCTAGAGAATTCTGGTGGGCTGCTGTCCACGGGGTCACACAGAGTCGGACACGACTGAAGCAACTTAGCATGCGTGCATGCCTTGGAGAAGGCAATGGCAACCCACTCCAGTATTCTTGCCTGGAGAATCCCAGGGACAGAGGAGCCTGGTGGGCTGCAGTCTATGGGGTCATACAGAGTCGGACACGACTGAAGTGACTTAGCAGCAGCAGCCTGCTTTAATCCTTCGTAAAAGGGCACCCTGACTGCCAGTAGAGAACACCTATGTTGAAGACGAGAGGCCTCCTTCCACGCTAAGCCCGCCTTCCCTCCTCCCCCAAGTGCCAGAGTGTGTGCGTGCTGGTCTGCTGCTCCAAAACCTTGAAGGAGCGAATCCCTGACTTGTCTGATGCTCTCTGCTCTGATAAGATTTAAAACTGTGCTTTTCTTCTTCAGAGCAGTTCCTCAGAGTAATCTGAGAGGCTGTCTTCTGGGCTACAGTCCTCAGTTTGGTTCAGATAAGATTTCTTTTCTTCCTATTATAGATTGTCAATTGATTATCGGGCTCAGCACCCGGGTGAGGCAGTCAAGTCAGGCATTATTTCCGCTCACATGGTGATGCCCAACTTTGTCAACTGTGATAGGGGGGAGTTACGGCAGAATCTTGAAAAATATTTGGAATAGTGTTTGCCTCCCTCCCATCTACATTATACTCTGCTGACACTGATCCTTCTGCAATTCAAAATAATCACTTATCCAGTTCAATCCCTGATTGGGAACTAAGATCCTGCAACCCACGCAGTGTGGCAAAAAAAGAAACAAAAAAACTTCTATTTTTAGTTTTGAGTATGCAAAGAAACCTCTGATTCATTACAATTGTTTAAAATTAGAGGAATACATTAAAGCTTTATAAGAAATGCTTAAGCTTTTAAAAATAAAAACCTGGTATCTGTCCATTACATCTCAATAAACATAAATAAACCATTTATACATTAAGAAATAAAGAATAAAAGTTGGTTGCTTTTAAAGGAAACACAAGCATTTTTCTAGTTAATCAGTATGTTCAGTTCAAGAGAACAGACTAGCGCTAACCAGCTGGCTTTGGATCGTTCTCGAGGAGTCTGGCTCCACAGAACCTCGCTGGGCACCAGGGATTGCTCCCTGGGTTCCATACTGCACAGGAGCACTCATGCTGGCCCCTCAGTGGGCACCCACCAGGAGAGCACCCTACGTGGGCCTGCACCCCAGGCTCAGCTCAGTCCTAACTACTGCACATCCTTCAAGTGGCTGTGTCTGGCATCAAGTCAAAGTCACTCAGTTGTGCCCGACTCTTTGCAACTCTCACGGACTATACAGTCCACCAGGCTCCTCTGTCCATGAGTCTCTCCAGGCAAGAATACTGGAGTGGGCAGCCATTCCCTTCTCCAGGGGATCTTCCTGACCCAGGGATCAAATATGGGTCTTCTGCATTGCTGGCAGATTCTTTACCATCTGAGCAACAGAGGAAGCCCAAAGTCTGGCTTCAAACAAGTGCAGAAAGGTTGTTTTACACTAGTCCACATAAACATCCTTGAACACACCCTTGACCCCTCTAAGTCTCACAGCATAACGGAGGCCAATCTTGAAATGCTCATGGCAGCGCGTGAAGAACGGATAAGTTGTCACATAATGAGTCATGCAGCTCAGCAAAGGAAGCCTCAGGTCCAGCACTTCCAAAGCCAGCACAACATGGCCTCAGTGTTAAAGTCTCACACTGCTATGCCTAGAATCACGATGAGTAAAATCCCAATGTGTGGTACACTTGCAAGAAAGGAAAAAAGGCACCCACCTAAGAATTCAAGTCCACTTTCCTTCTCCCTCGCAGAACAGCACTGCTGGACGACACACCATCCAGGCAACCTCACAGGCGGGTTTCTTATATTAAGCTTGAGCATCAAAGAAAAAGGTTTTCTTTCTTTGTCTTTTTTTCTTGAATTTATTTAAAGAATCTCATTCAGGTATAGAATCTGAAAAATCTGAATCTAAAAATGCCAACTGAGTTGGCAGCAGTCCACTGGTTTCTATGCTCCGGGGACCCAAGAGAATAAAAAAATACTTCTCAGAGCTGATACCAGTCTAGTCCGGGCCCACTTTCATTAGAAGTAGCCCACAGGTGAGTGGGCCTGGGGCTGTTCTGGGCCCACGTGCCTCTCGAGGAGGATGGGCCGGTGCAACTGCAGTGGACGCCTCCTCACCCACCACCCAGAGCCTGCCCCCAACTCCTCAGGGTGTCCTCACTTGTCCTGGAAGATGGTGACCTGCCCAGCCACACTCTCCACCACGCCAAGGGGCCTAAGGAAACTTCAGATATGTTTTAAAATACACGATCTGGATATAAAATAACCCAGGATTTACATACTTCTTTTATTTTAAATATCTGAGGCCCAGAGTACTTGGAGAAGTACTTCATTACTCAGAACATTAAACAATTTTTAATTGTTTTTGGAGACTTCCTTCTCTGCGCTCCACTACCCACACTTTAGACTACATTTCTCATTTACTCATGTGTTTATAAATTAGTCACTTTCTAATTTAAATTTATTCTTTTTCATTGATGTACTAGGATTAAACTCTTGTCTTTTACTTCTCTCCAAATTTTCTTGTTAACAGCTTTCAACTACTGGCAGTTTTTTTTTTTCTTTTTTTCTTTCCTTTTTAGAACTTACATGGAAGGAAGTGCCAGATTTAATGTCTTCTTTAAAAAATCATTCATATGCAACCTATTTTAAACTATACCTAAGAAAACAGAGAAATGACCTTTCCTTCTGTCAATCTCACATTAATAGGTATAAGTAATGGTTGTATTAATGATATTAATAGACCTGCCAATAAGTATATTCAATAATATGATAATGTGACAATATGATTCTTTAAAACAAGAAAAGCTGAGTTGTGTGAACTAGATTACACACCTGAGTCTGCATGAGGAAACTTTACTCTTTTGTTACTGTGAATGCACACAGAGAGCAGCTCACAGGCCTCTGCACAATCAAAGCTCCTCCCCGCAGAGCAAAGCACGGGAGGCTCTGACCAGGAAGGCTGCTCGCGGGTCTCCTGGAATGCTGGGGAGAGAAGGGGCTCCCTGCAGCCTGGAAATGCCTCCCCGAGTCTGGCGGGTGTGGCCACGGCGGTCCCTCACTGGCCTGTGGGAGGGGCCAGGGCAGGCAGTCCTCCTTTCCAGGCTGGGCAGTGTGGACGCCGAGCACAACTCAGCACAACTGTACAACACGCCCCGCCACCCCTGTGTCGCCCATGGCAAGTGGAGGGGGGCGCCCTGTCCTCCTCCCAGGACCCGAGACCAGGGCAGCCCAAACCAGTGGCCTCGGGGTCCACACACAACTGCAGTGGTACCTACAACCCCGCGGACTCATCCCCGTCCCCCGTCCCACGGGACCACACAGACCAGAGACAGGGAGCCTGAACATCGTGCCCCTGTCCCCAGGGACAACCTTTCCCCACACGGTGACAAAGCGACAAGCCACCAGGCTGTCCTCACTCAGGGCAGGAAACTTGCCTTCACTCTTGGCTCAGCTCTCAGAGCAGCTATCCTTGAAGGGGGGCCTGAGGGGCAGAGACCGAGGGGCTGACAGCCTGTGAGGACAAGAAGCCTAACACCACCTCTCTCCCCACACCCACTGCCAACGTCCCAGACATTCAGATCGAGAATCCAGCTTCTAACTCGCTGAGCCCAGACTCACCATGTTTCACATTCACACACAAAATATTTCTGTATAATTTTAACATAATGTGAATTTACCAGAAATTTTACTATCATTTGAGTCTAGAAAGAACTGTACGTTGTTTTACTTGTCACTTTAACAGGAACCACCCCTTCTGTAATATTCCACCACCAACTGGCATCCCAGTTCCAGGGCGACAGCCTCCCGGCCGTCAGCTGACGTGGGCCTATCCACGGCCTCCCGACATAGCCCCCAGCCTTCTATGCATTATGACATGTGGTACATTATTATACGCTATATGCTCCCATCCTTTAGTTTTTTAAATTACGAGTTCTATTTTCTAGACATTACATCTTAGAGTAAGGGGTCATTACAAAAAATTTTCCTTTAAAAACGGCACTGGTCCTGGCAAGTCTGAGTCTCTCTGCAGAGAAAACACGCTCCATCAAGTGTCCACAGGGAGAAAAGACACGACTGACCATCAGGACATGGTATAAACACTGGGTGAAACAGCACAGACCACCTGGCCTTCCTCTGGGGACAGAGACCCCTGGGGCCTCCCCAACCCTGGCTGGAGAGCAGGTGTTGGGGCCATGCAGTGTCCCCAACACACTGTGACACTTCTGAGAGTTACAAGGGCCCACACTGCAGGTGTCGTTCACAGCTATCCCAGGTAAACCAACAGGCAGCCACTGGATGCTGGCCCATCCATGAATGCCCTTCCCCAATCCCACACACCCCAAAAAGCACTGCCCCTTCCCCAGGGGGCAGATGGGGGACCCGCAGACAAGGCAGAACCCTGGCTGGGGCCCCCACTCCTGAGCAGCTCCCCCCCGCCGCCTCCTCCGCACTCAGCGGGAGGCAGCAGTTGGCCCAGAGACCCTTGGTAAAGGTCCCGGCTCTCACCAAGCACAGAAGGTGTCACCACCACCACCACAAGACCTCTCCACAGCCCCTCGTGGGAAAGGACAGCAACGCCAGCAGGATGGACGGATGCAGCCACCCCGGCCGGGGCTTCCACTCGTCTCCGCGGCCTGATGGTGCCCGGGACCAAGCACAGGCACCCCGGTCAAGGGCAGGGACACCCCCACATCGGCCCACACGCTCCCAAGTCTCTGATTCCAACAGTACCTGAACTACTGCACATCCCACTACAGTCAGGCTCTAAACAGAAGAAAACTAAGAGGCACAATAAAAAATACAGGCTTGAGTGGAAAGTCTGACACTCTCAAGTGAAATTTATAAAAAGCTATCTTTGAAGAAAAACAATCTCTCAAGACTAGCCAGATGGAACAGGAAAAGAGAAGAAACACACGTCCAGCTTCAAAGCCTGGCGGGCCACTTCCAAAGCAGAGATGCCCAGCTCATGCCACGAAAAGGCTGTGAGGACGGCCCAGCTGCTCGGAAAAGGCTGTGTCTCGTCCAGGTCTGACTAGCGTCCCACCCTGAGTGCCGAGGGCACAGCCTGGGGAGGGGGCTCTCACCATCGCACTTTGTTGCAGGTCTGGGTGGCGCCGAGGGGTGAGCCAGCCACCATGGGCACCTGGATGGGGCTGTGCTGCTTGTTGGTAACCAGGTCCAGCTTCTCTTCCAGGGATTTACACGTGGCCTCCAGAGCCTGCAGCTTGGCTTCAATGCTATCCAATCGCAAGCAGATTGTCTGGTTAATGGAATACAGGAATGACTGCAAGAGAAAAACAGAAGAGCTTCAGGAAGGGCCTCTGGAAGTCCAAGCAGACAGTTCCAAGAACACCGAGCAGCTCTCTCCCACACTCGGCTGCATCTGTCCCCACAGGACGAGCCCGGCACTCCAGCTCTACTTGTGAGCAGCAGCGTCTCAGGAAACAAGCTGGACCCTGTCCACTCACAGCGTGACTGACTGCTGGGAGCAGCTGCAACTCTCAGTTACACTGAGATCCACAGAACACAGAACCTGAGTGGGCTTTACGACGTGAGTTTATTAATCAGTAAACCTACACGTAAAACTAGTCAAATGCATCTATGAAAACAGATTACACCCAACATCAAAAGAGCCCAGAAACCTGCCTGCTCCCGGGACACCCACCGCCCCAAGGTGAGGGGTGGTGCCGCGGCTCCCGCGTGTGAGAGCGGCACAGCTGCCACCTAGTGGCCGTTCGAAGAGCCGCCGCACCTTCCAGCGCCGTCACCCAAGTCCCGCCTGGGACCAAGGACCGGCTCAAACACCAGGTGGGAAGCTGCCGCCTCCCCCAGCAGCCACTCCTGCCGTGGGTCAACAGGGACACGGAGCGACGTGGGGTGTGCCCCTCCTGGCCTCGCAGCTGACAAAGGGACAAGGCTGCCAGGCGGGAGCCAGCTCGTGATGGCTCAGCTCAGCAGAGAGGCAGTGTCCAAGGCTCCTCTGATGTAAGCATCGTGACAACCACTCACTGGTAGCTCAAGTCCCGAGGTCAAATCACTAATGACCCCACTATTTTTTACAATTTGAAGACATCAACCATGCGGCTCCCCAATTCTCTAAACAGTAAAACTTCATCGTCTTAATCCTGAATTAGAAATGATTCTGCCTGGAGTTTGGATGAACATCAGTTATTACATACCAGTAACACAACTTCACAAATCAATAAAACAAAGAAAGGCCGAGAATAGCACTTTTAAATAAGTCTTCTAGATACAAGTGATATTAACCAAAAATCATCCAAATCTATCCTTTTAGCAGAGCTCTGGCAACCTGGCGAGCACACTTTTCCCAGGACATGTGTGGCAGGTTCCAGCTGCAGCCCGAGGCCCTGCTCGCAGGCCAGGGACGCGACAGGACCGCTTTCACTTGACCTTGTCCACGTCTGACTGCTATGCTATTCACCACACAAGCCTCTTCTGCGATGAAATTCTCACTGCATTTTATTTTTAACTATATAATGTAGGGTTACTGAACCAGCGGTCCTCCATACATTTATCTGAAATAGAATTTTAACCGGATGTGCCTTCACCCACTAGGTTAAGTTCATGCTGCTTCTCCATGTTAGCAAGATGAGCCAGACGTTTGTACACAGAAGGCCCAGGTAAACAGAGAACACAGCTGTACAGCACAGGGAACTTTACTCCATGATGAGCTGTGCGGAAAAAGAGCCTAAAAAAAGTGGGTACATGTATGTGCACGCTTTGCTGTTCAGCAGAAACAAACACAAAATTGCATAAATCAACTAAAAGTTCCTTTGGTTTTCCTCTGCACTACAGTCCTAACTTCTCACAGGAGCTGGCGTTCATCTCTGTGGCTCTGCAAACAGCAGACCCAACAAATTAAGCCAAGAAACAGCGATCGCCCACTGACTGAGCCAGTGGTTTCCAAGGCCCCATCTAGCAAACCGTAGAGTTTAGGTACCCTAAACAAGACACACAAGTGCTTCATCACTGGGGGAATGGTGTGCATTCCCTCCGAGCATGCGAGGTCCATGGGTCTGTGTAGGAAGAGGCCACAGTCCTGGTTTATTCCCTGTGAGTCTTCAAGGGGAAACGTTCATGGCTGTACGCGCCTTCTGGGGGATTGAACAGTGACTCAGAGAAACGATATGTCCACGTCCTCAGCCCCAGGACCTGTAAATGAAGTCTTTCTTGGAAACAGGATCTGGGCAGATGTAATCAAGATAAGATGAGGTCATCCTAGGTGAGGGTAGCCCTGTCCTTTAAGAGGCAGAAAAGCGACAGAGACTTGGAGGAGGCCATTGAAGATGGAGGTGGAGACTGGAGGGACACAGCCTCGAGCCCACAGATGCCTGGGCCCCCCGGGAGCTGGAAGAGGCAGGAGGGATCCTCCCTCGGAGCCTCTGAAGGGAGCTCAGCCCTGGGGAAATCCTGATTTCAGACTTCTGACTTCCAGAGCTGTGAGAAAGTAAATTGGTATTGATTTAAGCTCCTCCTCACCCCAAATTGTGAAAATGTTACGGCAGCACCATGTCAGATATAAAAAGCCACATATATTAATATTTTCACCTTTATAGAAGGGTCCTGGCAATTGATCTCTAGTCGCTGGCGTTTCAAAGCTGGTTCATCTTCATCTGTCACTACATGATTCTCCAATACAACTGAAAATCAGAGACAAAAAACACTTCAATACTAAAGGTTTAACAGAGCTGTTTCATGTTAAGACAGTAAACCATTCCAACACCTTAAACATAAAGGTGTCACCTAAGGTAAAATGAGAATTAGCACAACCTGTTTCATATTTTACTATTTACAGATTTAACTTAAAATTATCAGTCAGGCAGAAAACAGGATCTCTCCTTAATCTCAAGAAAAACTGAGATATTGGATAAATTATCTCCCTAATGTGCCAATGAGTTGATACTAACACTGAGACTGCAGGCTTCTTACTCAAGGCTCTATCCAGCCACCCTTTGTGACAGAAACCAATTGCTAATAACGACTTCTTCCCAACTTTAAAATAAGGTCTTGTCAGCCAGCCACCTCATTCCAAAAGCAAAACCACTCTCAGAATACTACATCTTCTTAAGTGTTGGTCATCCAACTAGTCTCAAATGTAACACACTAAGTTTCAGGGAAAGCCACTCTCCCGAAGTGTGTCTGAAATGGAGGTCCCAGGGGGCTTCACGACTTCTCCACTGATAAGTCACTTGGCCCAGGTTCAGGGCTGACACAATATGGTCCCAATCCTCATGTCTTTACATCTGTACTTACCAGGTGATTTGTCTCAAAACTCTAAAATGTAAAGATACTGAACAGACCTGAGACACTAGCAGGAACCCTTCAGGAGTCCCAGGGAGAGCACTAAGCTACTCTCCAGAGGTGGAGTTACACCTAAAGCTCTATCTGACAGAGACCAGCCACAGGCCCGCGAGGCCAGAAGCAACCTGCTCGCCAGAGGGCTCTGCGCCATGTATTGTGCCTTCACACCTCACACACCTCCGTAAGATATGCAGGAACAAGCTCTTACTTAATTAAGTTAAGAGAAAGGAAAAATCCAAGCCTACACGTGTTGTGGTAGCAACAAAGGTTCTTAAACCTTCATTGAAGCCTGCTTACTCCCACTGGAAGCTGGTGATTAAAACAGGACTGGGAGGATGAAGAGGCTCTGGCAACCACTAATCTAATCCTTTTAATTTGCTGACATCAAGTCCAGAGAAGTTAAGTGACTTGACCAGGGACACAGCGGGTCTCCTCTCCCTTGGCAGAGTGAAGCACCTCAAGGTGACGAGCTGGGGGCAGCAAAGCACATGAGGACAAAGAGACAAGCCTGCGGTGGCAAAAGGGGCACACACCTCGGTTCCACTTTCTATGAGCCGTGGGGCTCCTAGTTCATTCTCTTCTTTGTCCTTGAGTTTTACAATTCTACATGCACTTCTTTTGAAATTAAACAAAAAAACTCAATGTTCATTTTAATGTTCACCTGGAATGGCAGACCCGACAAAGGTTACCATCGTGTCTGTGTATGCAGATGGGCAAATAGACTGGCTACGGGGTGGGTATACACACAGTCACAGGAACCTAACTGAGCATGTTGATTTCAACAGGAAACCAAGAAAACATGGAAGGATGCATACGCCAAAAACTCAAAAGCAGTTCTCTTGCTAGAGTTATGGGAAACTTCTACTTCTTCTAGTTGCTTGACAGTATTTTTTAATTTTACAAAGTTTACATTTTAGAGATGAAAAAAATATGTATCAGTCTTAAACTCCCTCCAGATGTAAATGTGGGGGTACAGCAAGCACAGTGCCTGCTGGTGTGGAGGGGGGCCCTGGGGTCAGAGACAGCGGGTCCCCTGTCCTCAGAGAGCCCTCCCTGCACACAGTAGGTACCCATTACACAGCCATGAGCTGTAGTTCGCAGCCATTTAAAGAAGCTACATGGAACAAAACCAGGATCAAAAATGACTCCTCTAATCCTTCTCTGGACTGAAATCTACAGAGGGAGAAAAAAAATTTTTTTTAAACAGAGGGAGAATTTACTTGGGAAGTAGACTGTTAAAATTTTAGTAGTTTCTAAAAACACTTAAAATTTATATAACTGGACCATTTTTCTTTTATTATTGTATTGCAGTGTGAGTGCTTTCTAAAGAAACTGTCTACCCAACAAAATGTGACCAACTGTTATTAAAACTGTGATGCCTGTGATAGCGCTGCTGTGTTTTTGGTTCACTGGTATATGAGGAGAGCACCAAATGAGGTCAAGGCTTCATGTTCTTGCTCCAAACAAACCAGTTTGCCTTTTACAGAGAAATCTGGGGTTAACAGCTAACTTCAGACGCCCTGACTTTGCTCAAGGATCTGCCAAGTTTTTGACTGTTTCAGTTACCAGGTGACAGTACTTCTTATAAACAATTCAGAAGCAAAATTAGGAAAAAAACTGACTCAGTTCAGTCGCTCAGTCGTGTCCGACTCTTTGCGACCCCATGAATCACAGCACGCCAGGCCTCCTTGTCCATCACCCCAAAAAATGACTAAAGAGTAGCATTTCTGAAGGAGTATCTCCATACCTTCATGATTGCTTGTTCAAACCTAAAATTACACGTGCTGCCCATCGTCCATACATAACTAATTTCCCAACTAAGCTTCTTCAACTAAGAGATCATACAAGATAGACATCATCACACTTTGAGATTCCTGAAAATCTTCTTTTCTGTAGGGAAAACAGTCAGCATTTCGATACTACTATTCTACAAAGAGGGCTTCCCAGGTGGCTCAGTGGTAAAGAATGTGCCTACCAATGCCGGAGACTCGGGTTTGAGCCCTAGATCGGGAAGATCCCCTGGAGAAGGAAACGGCAACCCACTCCAGTATTCTTGCCTGGAAAATCCACAGACAAAGGAGCCTGGCAGGCTATAATCCACGTCCAACAAAAAAGCTGGACATGACTTAATGACTAAACAATTCCACGAAGAATAACCGGGCAACCAAAACAATTTCTGTGATTTAATTATGTATGCTTATTATTTTAAACTTAACAGACATATTAAACACATAAAACTTTACGGAAAAAAAAAAGAACACTAAAAAACCTTTTTACAAAATAAAAGTGCTGACAAAGTGTTTCATAAAGTTCTTGAAATCAAGAGTTCCCCTTATAAAGTGTCTAGTATCTAGTTAAGATTCCAAAGTAGCTGAGCGCCTTGACCGTCACTAAGGAAGATCACCAGCACTGGCAAAAGTGCAGGAAAAAGTCCTCTCTCAGAATAACCGCGTAGTGTTTCTGGGACGCCCATCAACGTCTTATCAAAACTCTGAATAAACACAGCAGCTCTGCTTCTGGGAACTCACCCTACAAAAATATTAATATCTGCCACGATACACAGCAAGACCTTTACTGCAGGGTGTACACGGAAGAAAAACAGTGCAAACCATGCGAACGCCGTTCCCAGGGAAGAAGCGGATGCAGGTGGGAGCAGCATGCACGGGACACCTCGAAGGCGTGCACACACGCGGCAGATGCTCTGCAGCTGCAGAAGAGGCACGGACGGGACCACGGGGACTTGGGGGGCCGGGGCGCAGGGGTGGGCTGGGGGGTGCTGAGGGACCACGGAGACGGGCGTGGGGCTGACGGGCTCACGCGCTCTGAGGATGCCCTCATGTTTCTCATGCTTTACTGAAGGGAAGGAAGGGAAGCTTGTGGAAGATCCTTTGGGTTTTTCCCCCAGACTGCCCTCAACTCTGTACCTGGGTGGCCAGGACTCAGCTCCTCGACGGCGATCTGCACCACGTCGGCCAGGTCCTGTTCTGACATCATCCAGGACGCGAGCAGAGTGGCCGGTGGTTGAGCCGGAATCAGACTCGTGTAGGACGATGTTCCTGCCACCTAGAAGCAAGAGCAAGACAGCCGAGAGGGAGATGAACGACCGTGATCTTGAAATGATGGAAACTTAGGCCATGCTCTGCGTCCACAGGTTCACCAGGAGCCTGTGGACATGGCCAGTATGAGGCTCTTCTTGCCTTAAACCATCAAAATGTCCCTTGTTACTAGACGAGCCCCTACCCAGGCAGTCCCTTCCCATACCCCCCCCCCAAGTCACCTTCCTAAGACAGCCTCAACGCGTCACCCCCAAGCCAGATGTCCCCAGACCCTCTTCCTGCCCACAGAACACATCCTGTCCCTCACCTGCCCCTACCAGCTCTCAGCTCCACTACATACACCACACTCCAAAAATCATGGCAAATACACCTCCAGATCCTACCCAAGCGGACCTGTCCATCAGAGCTGTCCCCTTGCTGGTTCCCACTCCTCACATGCCCTCCCCTCAAGCAGGCAGAGCAAAGGGCCAGTGCCTGGGAGGACTGACCGCAGCACCAGCACCCTGCCCGGGCCAGGGCCTGCCCCACCGCTGTCACCCTGAGACAGCATCATGTGTGCAACACAGTCCATTCCTTTTTTCCTGCGAAACTCTCCGATTAGGCCCGGACACACCTTTCCCTAAAGAGAAACGAGGCCATGCCACTCCAGATACAACCCACTGACACAGGTCTAAACGAGGTACTTGCACACTGGGTGCCTGGAGGTCAGGAGCCAATGCCACTGGAATACTTGTATCATCCTACACTTTGTATTTTAATCACCTGTAAGTAAACGCTTACGACCCAAGCAATCTATCCTCCCCAGCTAGACTTCTCGTTCCCTAGGGAACGCCCAACTCTCCAGGACAGCACCACCCCCCGCCCCAGCCATACACACACACACACACATACACACACACACACGCATGCACACACACACACCACACACACACACAGACACACACACATGCACACACACACAACACACACCACAGACACACACAGACACACAGTCCTGAGGCAAGTCTACCCCGACTCCAGGCAGGAGTAGCCGAATCCAGAGTCTTAGGTCATCCACTTCCAACCAGGAGTCTACTGACAGCTCCTTTAAGTGGCCAAGCTCCAACAGGCATAAAATTAAATTCATAGGTTCCACACATGTTCTTAAACCCTATAAATTCTGATTTAAACTCTATAGCTTAAATGGCAGCAGCTCCAGAATTTCTTAGGCACAACCATTTGTAGGAGGAGGATGCATTCAATTTGCTTTTTTCAAGAAATATGCTATATGTGCACAGACTATCTCTGGGGTATAAAGATAAAAGGAAATTATATTTGCTTTTACCATGTACACGTATCACCTTCTCAAAAAGTACTTTTTAAAATGATCAGACAACTAAATACTGAGGCATCTGTCACAGGGAAACCGTCACCTCCGACCCCCTCGTGCATACCACTGCTGCCTCACCAGCAGCCCCAGGCCTCACAGGAACAAGCTGGGAGACCTGGCGGGCCCACCAGGGTCGGTCTCCCTGAACCTGTGTCCCCTGAAGGGGATCTCTAAGCAGATTAACTGGTCAGCACGAACACCAAAGCCACTCATGCTGTCGACTCGGTCAGGGATGCACTGAGCCCCCTTCAAGCAGGCAGTGGTCCTCAATTAGGTAACACCCTCTCACCTCAGTCTTTGAACTGATGGGTTTAAAATGTTTTAGGGTCACACGCTGCTTTCAAAATCAATTTTTTTTTTAAATTACAGATCCTCTTCCAAGAAAAAAGCACAGACACTGCCAAGTTCCTGAAACTCACAGTCACCTCACAGAGACAGCTGGTAGCCAACCAGTACCTGCTCTCCCTACACTCAGTGCTGTAAGAATGCGAATTCAAAGGGCACATGGCCACCTCCTGCAGCACGCCACGGCCACGTGACCGCCCCCAGCCAATGGAGCGTGAGCGAGCCGGTGCCGGGGCAGCCCCTAGACCCTTCCCGCGTGCCCTCCCGCTGCTGCCTCCCTGACCACTTGCCTCCAGGACTTTCTTGATTTGAAGGAAAATTGCCAGTCACCTGCTCTAAAAACAACATATTCTGGAATCTGTGGCATGCAGCCAGGCTTAACCTCTGAGATCCACCCTGAAGCTCATTCACGATGGCCTGGTGCCTCAGGTCCCAGATTAAATACCTGTCTCTCACAAAGAGCTAGTGGAAAGTGTTCACGTGCCAGATTTGAGCCTTCCCTGGTTTCTGGGGGCTCTCTGAGTGGCTTAACACTCCAAATTAACCATAAAATGCTGAACCCAACCCTCATCCAAATGAGGACACCACACATGATCCAGGGTGTTTACTCAAAATGATTCTGCTGCCAGGATAGAGTCATTTAAAATTCTGCTAACTGTGATGGTTTCAACAGGAAAAAAAAAAAAAAAAAACTAGGGCAACAAGCCCAAGAAAACTGGAACAGAACAATGCATGCAGTTGCCATTTTGGCAAATTAAATTTGCCATTTCTCAGAAGTCCTGGAGATAGTCCAGTCTTAATATCATAAAGCAGCTGGACTGTGATTAATGTTCAATAACGTCTCTAATGGCAACGAGAAGAGAGCATCCTCCAGGGTGCACACCAGCCAAGTCAACAGCCCAGCGCTCAGTCACCAGGGACTGTACAGTAAGTGACGTGAGCGCCACAGCCATCCATGTGGATGGGACGGTCTCCAGAGCATGACACTAACAGAAAAAAAGGATCAAAGGAAAACCACAGGTATGTGCAGTCATGCGTCTGTGTGTGTGAATGCACACGAAATGCTCTGGGATGACACATATTGAACCAAAGCAACCCACGAGGGAAGAAGGGCAGGTAATACCAGCTGACCTTCAACCTTTATCCTCTGGACTGCTGAGCCTCCTACAAGCACATACTATTTATTGTGCTTATTACACTGGAAATAGTTGCTCTAAAACAAAGCAGTAACTACACAGATGAAGCCAACCACATCAAATCTGGATAAAAACAAGGGCGCGTTCTTCCACCCTGCCTCAAATCCCCCTCCCGGCCTGCATGCATGTGCCTCTGCAGCCATGACCGCTGGTGCCCCTGCCCCTGCCCTGCGGGCGCTCCTCCTCCCAGGCTGGGAGGTCAGGCTCTCTCTCCCTCCAGCTTGGCCCTGGGCCTCTTCTCATTGGCGCTGAAACACCGTCTCCCTGCCCACAGCACACAATCAACTTCACCTCCAACCTGTCCTGGAACTTTGCATCCTCGTGCCAAATGGCCTCCGGGCCATCTCCTCTGGGTCTCTAGTCTCAGTGTGAAGAGGCCAAACTGAACCCGCCCCTGTCCACATCTCCAGACTGCCCACCCATGCGTGGTTCTCCTCCTCTCATCGGACCTGTAGGCAGAACTTCCCGCTGCCCTCGCTCCGGCCTCACCAGTGCATATCTGGACCCACGCGCTGGCCCTCCCTGGGTCTCCCTGCTCTGCCTTCGCCCAGAATCGCCACCAGTACCTGTTTAAAGGCTATGGGTCACGTGAAAGCCCATCTCAGCATCCCTGTCTGCTCAAAGCCCAACAAAGGTTTCCTGCTCATTCAAGGTGTGTGCCTGGCACCAGCTAGGCTCCCTCTGTGCCCGCAGGCTCCACCCGAGGTTCCTCACTCTGCCAGCTGAGGAGGCTGCCCCAGCCGGGTGGGCACACACCAGCCCAGCCCTCACCCTCCACCGTCTGCCTATCCTTCTGCCCAGTCACACCCCACCTGCCACGCCTACCAGCAGCACCCATCTCCCAGCTGCCCGTTCCTGCTTCATCACAAAGCCCTGCCATCTAACCTGCAACACCGGCGAGGCATCCGTCTGGTTTGGCATCTGTCTCCCCTGCTGAAGACAAGCTCCTCTGGGCAGGAACCTCACCATCCCAGTCAGTGCCCCGATGGGGCCTGGCCCACCATGTACATCAGTGCGGTGGGGCTGTGGGGGAGCCCTGGGGAGACACCCCGCTGCCCACCCAGCACAAAACTCTGGAGGGCGGCATGTCTGCTGACAAACCATGCAGTAAGGTCTGCAGAGTTCTCGGCATTAGGCTCTCATTTCAATCACTGAAGTGTAACTAAGTCACAGACCTGTTTAGCTATAACAGTGAATTGCACACGAACGACATGTTAGGTTTCAGAGTGAAAATACAAGCTGCTTGCGGGTTGTCAACGACAGACAGGAGCAGTTGTTCGTTAGCAGAAACACAGAATGGTACATTTAGTTTCGATTTTTCTAGTTTTTAAATATTTTGGACACCTGTATAAAATAAAACCACAAGGCCACTGAAACAGGGAAAAAAAGAAGAGCTACTGTCATTGAACACGTGACTGAGCGCCAGGCGTAAAGGTGAGAAAAGGGAAGTCTGCAGCCCAGCAGCACTTGCCATGCGACAAAAAGGCATCAAGAAAAAGCAGCCAGGCAGAGCCTGCTGCGTCCACCCTGGGTTTTCCCAGTCACCATGAGAACTACATCACACAGTCATCCTAACAGGGACATCACAACATCTGGGGTTTTTAGGGCAGACACTGTGAAGAGCTGTTTCTCCTACTGGCCCCTAACAAGCACCTGCGGACCCTGTCCGTAGGAGGCTACATCTGGGGAGGCGCCCAAGGCAGCTGCTGTGACCCCTGGGTGGTGACCTGGCCCTGCTCCACCAGAACCGTTTCCCAGCCATCAGCTCCCTGCAGAACAACCGTGAAGAGACACGGCCCGCATGCCCTGAAGTCACAGGTGGAAGTGGGGCACCCTTGGCGAGGCCCTGGAGTCGCCATGCCAGTCCGACCTCCCTTTACAGATGCCAAATACTTGGACAACAATCCTCAGAGGTGCAAGAGTGTCCCTGTTGAGTTTAAGAGACAGAAGACCCCAAAGACAAGTCTTGGAGAGGAGTCGTGGGATCCGCCAGCCCCAGGCTCGACAGCGAGCCCACCCCCAGGTCCCAGTCCCCCAGCCACTGTCCCACCTTGGCACCAGCTCTGCTCTGCCCACCTGAGCAGCAAGGCCAAGTTCACATGCCATGAAGACCGGAGCAACAACCTCTATCTCCTCCAGAAAGTGGCCCAGTGGTGCCCAGTTAAAAACCTCAAGCTCAGAAATAGGGCCCTTCCAAGAGAATAAAGACCATTCCACTCAGTCAGACCTGTCTGAATACAGATGTAGTAATAAAAATTAATTAAAAACCAGAATGAAGTAAGCAAAGAAATCAACTCTTATTAAATCGAAACATGTGAAGAAGACTCAGCTTTGGCAGGGGGAAGACGCGGAGGAGAAATAGGGAAGAAAGAGAAAATGCGACCATAAACGACCAGTCGGGTACCAGATCAGGAAGAAGCACTGATTCACAGGAACATCCAGGCCACACTAGTTCTTCTTCAAAACAGGCCCTCTAGAGATGTTTAAGTTTGAAATTAGAAGAAGGTCAAACTAGCCTCAGACAACAGGTCCTTCCCCCTACAATTATATTTTATTAAACTGGCCACTTCTAGTCACACTTCCCAAAATGGATAAACCTCCTCAAATACAAACCACTAATGCAAGAAAGGAAGCGGCCGGCTTTAAGCTGCTCCCACAGCACCGCTGTCCTCGGTCAAGACGCGCTGCTCTCAGCAGGCCCTCCCCTCGGAAAGCTGGCGAGCTCGTGCTCATGGACGTGTGTCTAACAACATCCCCATCGCAGAGATCAGAACAGAAAATGTGTGAACACTTTATTCATCTAAAAATTACAAAAATCAATACAATACATTTTAACACAAAAAACTTTTTTAAAACCAAAAATTACTAGAGTTTCCAAAATAATAAAAGCAAAACCTTAGCAAGAAGAGAGACCCAGTTCTGCATTTCTACAAATTTCTTCGATGTCAGACTTACTGGAAAACAACTAGGTTCTCCCATCTGTTGCTGCAGAGAAAGAGCCGGCCCCACCAGAGGCGCAGCTGGGAGAGGGTGGTGCACCTGAGCAGCGTGTTCAGGTAGCTGCAGAAACGCTCTGTAATCAACCCCAACACACTCATCAAGGGCTTTATTTCTCCCTGAAGGCAAGCTGCAGAGAGGAATCTAAAACCTTACTGGTGAACTTTTCTTTATGTTATTACTTTAAAACCCACTGATCTGTCTTGCACTTGAAATGGACACTGACCCAAGTCTGATTTGGTCATCTGGAAAATACTGGCTCACTGAGTTAGGCAGATCTTCCAAATATTGTTTATTACAGATTATCTAACGCATCACATTCCTTAGTATCAGCACTGATCTCATCAGAAAAGTCTTGACATATTAGGAAGCTGCAGGCTCATAGTGGCAGACAAAGCTTTCTGAAATTCCAGTTCCACTTGGAAGCACAAATGTTACCACTGGCAATAGGCTTAGCTGCTTTCCTTGCAGTCACAGGCTAACTGGCTATTTAGTAAGAAATACTGGTAACATGTCAACTAGTCTGTTCCGGTGGTCCATGAAAAAGAGTTCAGCTAACAACCCAGGCAGAAGGGCCTGTCCTCCAAGCAACTTTCCAACTCCAAAACACAGAAGCACTCTCCACACACACCCTGTTTTGTTACAGAGTACTGAAAGGGGCTCTACTCAGGGTTGAGACTGAACAAAATGAATGATTTTTATTGCTTCATCAAGAACATTCTTAGGTGAGAATGGCTTTTCCGAATTGCACAGCAGTCAAGAATCCCTGCAGCTCGGCGACTCGGTCTAAATGTCAGCAAAAAAAGGCAAATGACCTCTGGACAATCATTATGAAAACTACTCTCACAGCTGGGAAGGTCTCCAGGACATCCCCAGGGTTCTGGGGCCCACACTCTGTCAACTACTGCCTTCAGGAATTACAGCTCTAAAAAGAAAGCCTAAGAACCACACACACGTTAAAGTGAATTTCAGGTAATGTTTGCTATAAAATAGAAACCATAAAAGCAATTAAAAGCAACTCTTACTTGATTCACTAACTGCCAACAATAAATGTAAATACACCACAGAAGTCTACACATATCTTGCAATAAAAGCTTTGGCTTCTACATATGTAATGCCCTAAAATTTTAATTCTCCCCTGGTAGCTACTGAACAGCTTACACTGTGAAGTATTACTCTGATAACATAAAATATGACATCAGCCAAAGATGCAGGACTGTATCAATATACCGGATCTGTAGGCTTAAGCACCTGAACCTCACGACTTTTTTCAACAGGAAACCCTACGGCACTGCAGGAGCTGCAGGTGGTTGAATCCGAGGATGTAGAGGCATGGATACGGACAGCCTACTGCAAGCTACACTCTGATTTTCCACTACATGGAGGCTGGCTCCCCAATCCCCCATTGTCCAAGGGTCAACCGCACTTTGATAAATACAAGGATCCACCACTGAACAGAAGCAGCCCCCCAAAATAACCCTTACCCGAGCCAACAGGACTATATATACTAGTGAGTGACCTCAGAGAACTTCTCATAAACCTAGTGAATGCCCCCAAGTAAGGTAATGTTTTTCTCTGGGTCCACAACTCTAGCACTTCACAATCCCACCACATCTGCATGTGCAACCAGTGGCCTGTGGAGACCTTAGAAACAGCCTGGCATTCTGCCTCTTACCTCTACTCACAGTCTCCCCTCCCTCTCTCAAACAGAGCAGCAGATGGAAATGATTCAAGGTGATTTCTGTCAACTATAAACATGCAAACTTTTGATGCCAGTAAATTTGCAGTTTGTAAGGAGTATGGTGCCTAATTTGTGATCATATTGGCCAGGGCAAATATTCTTGGGGAAAATATATCCAAAGTTAATAAAGGAGCCCCTTTCTCTTTTGCTAAAAAAGAAAAAAAAAAAAAAAGACATAATGGGACATCCCTGGTGGTCCAGTTAAGGCTGTGCACTCCCAGTCAAGGGGCACAGGTTCTACCCCCAGATGGGGAAATAAGATCCCACGGGCTGCACTGTGCAGCCAACAAAAAAAGGAGTGGACATTACTGGGATAATCAGCAAAAAGCAAAATCTGAACTAGACCTGTTGCTTAGGTAACACAGCTGCATCGATGAGGCTCCTAATTTTGAAAACCGTTGCTGTTGTTCAGTCACTAAGTCGTGCCCAACATCAGCTTCAGCATCAGTCTTTCCAAAGAATATTCAGAGTTGATTTCCTTCAGGGCTGACTGGCTTGATCCCCACGCACTCCAAGAAACTCTCGAGAGTCTTCTCCAGCACCACGACTCAAAGCATCAGTTCTTTGGTGCTCAGCCTTCTTTATGGTCCAACTCTCACATCTGTACATGACTACTGGAAAAACCATAGCTTTGACTATACAGACCTTTGTCGGCCAAGAGATTTCTTGTTTTTTTAATTCGCTGTCTAGGTTTATCATAGTTTTTCTTCAGAGAGGTGTCTTAATTTCGTGGCTGCAGTCACCATCCGCAGTGACTTTGGAGCTCAAGAAAACAAAATCTGTCACTGTTTCCACTCTTTCCCCTTCTATTTGCCATGAAGTGATGGGATCGGATGCCATGATCTTAGTATTTTGAATGCTGAGTTTTCAACCAGCTCTTTCACCCTCATCAAGAGGCTCCTTAGTTCTTCACTTTCTGCCATTAAAGTGATATCATCGGCATATCTGAGGTTATTGATATTTCTCCCGGCAATCTTGATTCCAGCTTGTTGATTCATCCAGCCCAGCATTTCACACGATGTACCCTGCATATAAGTTCCATAAGCAGGGTGACAATATACAGCCTTGATGCACTCCTTTCCCAATTTTGAACCATTCTGTTGTTTCATGTCTGGTTCTAACTATCGCTTCTTGACCTGCATACAGGTTTTTCAGGAGACAGGTTAGGTGGTCTGGTACTCCTATCTCTTTAAGAATTCTCCACAGTTTGTTGTGATCCACACAGTCTAAAGCTTTAATGTAGTCAATGAAACAAAAGTAGATGTTTTTCTGGAATTCCCTTTCTTTCTCTATGATCCAATGAATGTTGGCAATTTGATCTGTCTCCTCTGCCTTTTATAAACCCAGCCTGTATATCTGGAATTTCTCAGTTCATGTAGTGTTGAGAATTTTGAGCATTATCTTGCTAGCATGTGAAATGAGCACCAACCCAGAGAAGTCAGAACATTCTTTGGCATTGCTCTTCTTTGGGATTGGAATGAAAACTGACCTTCTCCAGTCCTGTGGCCACTGATGAGTTTCCCAAATTTGCTGGCATACTGAGTGCAACATTTTAACAGCATCATCTTTTAGGATCTGAAATAGCTCAGCTGGAATTTCATCACCTCCACTAGCTTTGCTCATAGTGATGCTTCCTAAGGCTCACTTGACTTTGCACTCCAGGATGTCTAACCTCCATTGTGATTACCCAGGTCACTAAGACATTTTTTATATAGTTCTTGTGTATTCTCACCCCCTCTTCTTAATCTCTTCTGCTTCTGTTAGGTCCTTGCCATTTCTGTCCTTTACTGTGCCCATCCTCGCATGAAATGTTCCCTTGGTATCTCTAGTTTTCTTGAAGAGATCTCCAGTCTTTTCCATCCTACTGTTTTTCCTGTATTTCTTTGCATTGTTCATTTAAGGACTTCTTATCTCTCCTTGCTATTCTCTGGAACTCTGCATTCAGATGCCTCTATCTTTCCCTTTCTCCCTTGCCTTTCGCTTCTCTTCTTTCCTCAGCTATTTGTAAGGCTTCCTCAGACAACCATTTTGCCTTGTTGCACTTCTTTTTCTTTGGGATGGTTTTCGTATCTGCTTCCTGTACAATGTTACATACTTCTGTCCATAGTTCTTCAGGCACTCTATCAGATCTAATCCCTTGAATCTATTTGTCACTTCCACTGTATTGGAGTTAGGTCATACCTAACTCAAGGCATTGGAGTTAGGTCATATCCGAATGGCCTAGTGGTTTTCCCTACTTCAATTTAAGCCTGAATTTTGCAATAAGGAGCTCATGATCTGAGCCACAGTCAGCTCCAGGTCTTGTTTTTACCGACCATATAGAGCTTCTCCATCTTTGGTTCCAAAGAACATAATCAATCTGATTTTGGTACTGACCATCTGGTGATGTCTATGTGTAGTCGCTCTTGGGTTTTTGGAAAAGGGTGTTAACTATGACCAGCACGTTCTCTTGATAGGACTCTGTTAGCCTTGAACACTGTACTGTGGTTATATAAGAGAATGTCCTTGTTTGCAGGAAACAACCACTTAAATGTTTAAGGTTAATGGAACATTATAGTTTAAACTGTTTTGGGAAAAAAGAAAAACACACACAAACACAGAAGAGTTGCAGAGAAGAGAAAGGATAGGGCAAATATAAAGTAGTAGCATCTGAGGCCCTCAGAGAAGACTACATCACAATCATTTGTACTATTCTTACAGCTTTCAAGCCTGAAAAAAAATCCAAACCCAGTTCCTATGAAGAGGTGCTAAGGCTCTTTTTTTTTTTAAGAACAGTGCTAAGGACAGAAAGATGCATTCTCATCTGACACCAATTATACTTCAACAGGGCTGCCTCTGACTTTTCTCTCCGTGTAGATTTTTCCAAAATAAAACCTCCAGGGCCTCCAAGTCAGCGGTGACGGGCACAGCTGCTGGAGGAGTGGCCTGTGCAGAGAGGGCCCCAGCGGGAGCACCCTTCACCATCAGCTCGGTGTTGCTGGCTCCCCACCTGGACATTTTCCACTTGCATTAGCACGGTGTCTGGAGTCACAGACCACAGTCTGAGGCAGGCCCCCAACAGCAGTTAGTTTTTGTAGAAAAGTTTTATTGGAAAACAGCCACGTCTGCTTTGGCTTCTGCAAAGGCAGAGTTGAGCGGTTGGGACAGACCCCAAAGCCAGAACTGTTTACTCATCCAGTCCCTTACAGAAAGTCTGTGGACTTCTCTGGAGCAGAGCGTTTAGCATCAGCAGTGGCACCTCTAGACTCCTGAAACTGCCTGGAGACTGAGACGGGGCATGAACAAACAGGAACTTTTCCTGAGAAGCAGAAGAATGATGGCGGCCTCCTGAGGGCGCTCCAGCCTGAGCTGACTGCCTGCTTCACCTACTATTGGCTGGAAGGAACGATTTCTGCTTCAGCTTACAGCACATCTACAGAAATCCCAAGGAGGCAAAGCAGGCTTCCCGAGCTCTTGAATGATCCCAGGAGAAGCAGGGAGGACCAGTGAAGCCAGGGGACTGGAGTGTTTTACTGACACTTGGCATGGAGGGAGCCCAGGCAACACTCTGCTTTCATTCTCCTGTACCCCTTCAGCCTCCACTCTCCTAACACAGTAGGACTGCACTTTATACACATCTGAATTACATAGACTTAAATCACACAAATTTAAAATAATGTAAAAAATATTAAAGCCCTTTTTCTTTCAACAAAAAAAAGTGTTAGTTGAATCCCACAAACCTTAAAAAATCCATCAAGTGTTTCATTTCAAAACCAGAAGGCCACATAACTACAAACTGTGTTTGCACCTCTTCGCTGGTGAACAGGACACCTAGCCTTCTAGGACAGATTCAGTCAAAACGGTGGTTGGAGAGGTCGTGAATTACGCGGTTTGTTTGCAGAAGATCCCAGCAGAGAAGGCAGCTTGCCACAGCACCTGATCCTGAGGTCCACCCTGGCTCCAGCCGTGAGCACTTCCAGGACGGTGTAGCAGCAGGCAGTCCCGTCCTGCAGCCCACCTGCCAGTGCGACCACAGGGTGTACCTGGCGGTGACAGCTGGCACCCAGCCTGAGTTGTCCCCGCTCCATCCAGGAAGATCAAGGTGCCCGGGGCTCTTGCCACACTCAAGGGACACACAGTTCACACCAACAAGGAAATACCAGCACCAAGTTTTCCCTGCCAGTTTATCCAAACCCACTGCTACTTCAGAAAGGTGTAATTCTGCTTCAAGTTATTTGATGACTTTCCATCGTGAAGAGGAAGGAAAAATCACTAGAGACCAGAAGCGGCATTCTTTGCAGCACACAATGTAAATCTTTATTACAAAAGGTTTGTCAGTACAGGGCTCTGCCCCAAGCCACTCAGCGCAGTCCCCAGCTTCTTGACACCACTCCACCCCCACCCACCCCTCCTACCTGGGCTCTTCCTGCCCACTCACTCTTTCAGAGCATTCCCCGCACTCAACTACTCTAAACTAACACAGAAGGACTCAGCGCAAGGCAAGTATAGTCACCTTCCACAGGCACTCCCCTCACCTCTCCACCTGTTCTCATCTCTTCACTTTCTCTGGCCTTTGCTGACGGATTTCATTCTTCCACCACCTATGTACTGTCAGCAATCCAACCTTATGGGTCACCCGTCTGGGGCAGCGGTCAGCACCATCACCATCCCCCTACCCCAGTATGAGGGTCACTATAAAGACAAGGCCATCTTACTGTTCACCCCACCATGAAGGCAGGTGGTCCAAAACATAAAATCAAGTTGGACAGTCCTTGACAATGGGTAGATGTGAAAAACACAAAGAATTTAATTCAAAAATGGAATCATTTCAGGTGACTTCCACAATGCTTCGGGTGTGCTATCTGCTTGGGAAATTAAGGTTTCCATCACGGTTTAATTCAAAAGCATCCACAGATTTCAAGCAGGGGCAGGCTCTGGGTGGTCATCCCAAGCTCAGCCTCCTCTTAGACATACCCGGAAGACGTACTATTATGGTGAAGGGATGCTTGGCTGGGGCAGGAGGGTGGGGGATGAGACGGGATCAAGAGCGTGCCCTCTAGATCTGAAGACAGCCCCATCTTCCCAGGAGGTAGGCCAGGCAGACAGAGCCGACAGAAAGGCAGATGGCATAAGATGAGATAATTAGCTAAAGTTCTCATTTTAAACTGGTTTCACAAACTACACAAAACTGAGAAACCAAAGGGCTGAGAATTCTTAAAAGTACTCTGAAAGGAGGGTTGATGCTAGGAGTCTATTCTTCTGAGCAGTTAAGTGAGCTCCGGGTTCTATCCCCAAATAAGAAGCACGTGTCACTTTTTAAAAGCAACTTACAACCACAGGACCCAACAGCTGCTGTCAAATTCCTTTGAACACCCATGAACATTTCAGAATAGTTCAGGGCATCTCCAGTGAACAATTCACTATGTGCTTTTGTATTTCTGACCATCAAGTATGTGAAGTCAGAGGACACAATAATGATCTTTATCCTCCTCTTGGAAAGGGAGGGCTTTTTACACATTTTTCTAAGACATTCTCAATAAGAACCTTAATACACATTACCCACAGAACTCCCTTCTTCAAAATAAGAAAATGCTTATTTTTTCCAGATTTAAATAGTTAAAAGTGGTAAAGTCACAGGACATTTTAAAGTCAGTCTGGCATTATGACATCATGTATTTAACTGTACAGCTAAAGTCTTCAGGATTTATAGTGTAGATGAGATCACAAGGAAAAACTAAGGCTAGTAAGCTATAAGGGTGTTATCAATGAGCTGTTTACACAGACTCACCTAGAGCCTGCGCTGCTGCCGTTGTGTCCGACTCTGTGCGACCCCATAGGTGGCAGCAGGCTCATTTAGCACCCACCAAACAAGGCTGGTGGGTCTTTCTCTCTTAGCTCCTTGTGGGCCATCAAGCACAGGAGTATTTCTTCAGCAAGTGCATGTACTATACCTGACGATCTGTTAACTTGCAAATTCTGAATCTTTCGCTATCTTTCCACACCTGGAACGTTTCTGAGGCATACTAGTCAAGATTCTGGCGCACGTGCCTCAATTTGGGTTTTCTCATGATTAGACTTCATGTATGCATTTCTGTCTCAATGGATATCATCAGGGAATGTGATATCATTATGTCTTATCACTGGAGATGCCAGGTTTTCCCACTGTGAGGTTGTAATTCTTCCTTTGTAATTTATAAACATTTGGGGAGAGATGTGTAAACATCCCAAACTGGAAGAGACTAAAGGAGACATGACAACTAAATGCAGAGTGAGGTCCTGGATTAGATCCTGAAACAGAAAAAGGACATTAGTAGAAAACTGATGAAGTTCAGCAAAGTCCACATTTCAGCTAAAGGTACTGTGACAATGTTAAGTTTCTGATTTTCATGAGGATATCTGATAATGTAAGGCGTCAATGTTAAGGGAAGTGGGTAAAGGGCACAGGGAAGCTCCTGAACTATTCTTGTGACTTTTCTGTAAAGTTCCTTCAAAAGGGTAAGTTTATAAAGCTGCAGATTGATTCCATACATCTGGACAGGGCTTCAGAGTCCATGTTTCTCACAAATGCCCAGCGATGGCAATGCCTCCACTAGCAAGGCCCTGGCAAACACAACTGGTGTATTTCACTATTCACAGCTTTCGAAGGACAACCAACTAAAATGCATCAAGGTTACACTTCAAGCACAGTAATCACCGCTTGCCTAGAGGCAATCCTTAAACTCTGGCCCAGTGATACAAGACAAGCCCCCTGCAGAGGCTAAAACCACAATCTTTGCTCTAACACCGTCTGTGGTTGGCACTCCCCAGCTAAGCCTGGCACCCTTCCATGGCTCTGGAGCCAGGAGAAAATCCAGTGGGAACACACACCATCCGCCCACAAGTGCAACGCGGAGGAGCCCAAGGGGACCAAGATTTGGCCAGTCATCCCGCTGCCACTGGGCATTCGTTTCCACAGTCAATGGGAGGCAAGAGAGCAGGGTGATGAGAAGGGATGCTGGAATAGCTACTCACACAGAGCGACTGGCCTCAGAGGTGAACTCTGCTCACCCTATTAAAGTGACTTTTAGTATCATATAATATATCCATAAGAAAGAATATAAGATGTGCAAGAGATTCTGCAAATTTCTGGCAGACCAGGAGGATTAATGGGGGAAGAGGAAACAGTAATCGGAGCACACAGGAGTGGACACAACAAAGGGGGCCTCCAAGCCTATAAAGGCTAGGACTCCAAACCAGGAGAGGGTGAGGGTTGTGCCTGCACATGGAAGTCAGGTCCCTGTAAGAAGAGCTGTACAAGGGCCGTCCCTAGACCAAGTGGAGCAGCCCCCAGTCAAAGGCATCTTCCTTAAGCAGAGAGGCCCAGAGAAAATCTGCCTTCTGGCATTTGAGGTCCCAGCACAACAAAAAGTTCCGCAAAACCCAATAGGAAACCTGCACATTTTCAAAAGTAGTCCCACGGGGGAATTCCCTGGTGGTCCAGAGGTCAGGACACCATGCTTTCACTGCTGTGGGCCCAGGTTCAATCCCTGGTTGAGGAACAAAAATTCCATAAGCCACCATGTGAGTGTGACCAAAAAATCAGCCCCCCAAACTCAAGAGTTCTCTGCCTGCTTCCTCTGGCCTTAGACAACAATAATTACCAGTATTTGAAGAGTACTTGCCACACAAAGCAAGAAGCCCGTCTTTTTAAAAAGAGGAAAAGAACAGTGACACAAGAGGACACAAGAAATCAGAGAACAAAAGGGAACCAAAAAAACCCTTACGAGTATTCCCAAAGTCAAGGAGAAAAATGCATTCATCAAACAATACATTATTATGAAAAAAGAACATTATAAATCCTTAGAAATTAAACTTTGGTTGTGGAAATGAAAGACTTTAAAGTAGGATTGGAGGATAAATGTTTCTATCCCAGAAACAAGAATAAGATGACACAGGAAGAAGATAATGACAGAAGATTCGGAGGGTTAATCCAAGATGTCCATCATCAAACTAACAGAAACTCCTAAAACAGAAGAGTAAAACCAGAGCCGGAGAAGGAAATAGCAACCCACTCCAGTATTCTTGCCTGGAGAGTCCCACAGACAGAGAAGCCTGGCAGGCTACAGTCCGTGGGGTCACAAGAGTCGGACAACTTAGCGACTAAACCACCACCAAAAGCAGAGCAGAAGACATTCTCAAATGACACAAGAGACGTTCAGATTCCAGAGCTGAAGGACAAGTCCCCAGAGTCAGAAAGCAGTCAGAGTAGGACTCTACATTTTTCGGGAATTCCAGAAATGTCTTAACACCAAAGAGGATCCTGAAGAGTTATCCAAAAGGAATAAGGCTACTTGGCAGTAGGTTCTCACTGAAATAAAGGAAGTCAAGATTAAAACACGAGACCTGAACAAACTCAGTTGTATATAGTAAAAGAAAATGTCAAGATGATACTGGTGCTGGTCTAAGGAGTAAACAATCCAGATTAGAAAAAGACCACCACAAGGCTGGGGAGAGGGGGATGGTAAGAGAGATTTAGTGCCATCCTTCAGAATCTAAAACAAGGTAAAGTGGGACTTCCCTAGCAGTCCAGTGGTTGAGACTCCATGCTTCCACTGCAGGGGGAACAGGTTCAATCCGCAGAGAACTAAGATCCCACATGCCTCAGGGAATGGTTAAAAAAATAAATAAAAGGTAAAGAGTCAACAGGAACAAAAAGGGCAAAGAAAAAGAAAGGCCATCACAAACAACAGAAAAAAGCAAAAACCCGTATAACAGGGGAAATAGACTACCTAGCTGTGAATATCTGCTTAGTTATAAACAATCTGAACTGAACATAGTGAATTCAGGGGACAGAGGTGAGATGCGATATGAAAAAGTCAGTCATCCTATCTGTTAACAGCAAGTCAGGAATGTATAAAACCAGTAAAGTGCCAGCTTATTATTTATAGCTACAAAGAACTTCCTCATGAAACAGCAAAAGTATAAAGTCTTGGAGGAGTGGAACTGGGAGGTGGGGTGGGGGCTGTTGTTTTATAGTCTTCCATTGACACTTTGTGGCATTACTTTATTAAAGTATCAGACGTGTGCAATTTTTTCAGAACATGGACTTGGGACAGATCGCATTCAAACCTGGCCGTGTGACCCAGGGAAGCCCCTTCCCTCCGTGGGCCGCAGCCACCTCCCTGTCCCCCTGACCCGACCGCCGCGATGAGAAGCGCTGGAAACGCCGGCAGGACCGGCCGCAGCACTGGACCCACACACGGCATCAGCTTTCTCAAAATTGGAGCCGTGACAGGACCCGACGTCCCAGAAGCACACGCTTATTTTAATCGCCAGACAAGGGGGGGCAAAGGAGCTTTAAACACACGGAGTTAACGTTACCGGCGGCTCGAAGATTCCGAGCACCGGGCAGGGGTCCCCAAGGCCGCTCCTCACTCGGGCCCGCCGCCCGCCCAGCGAGAACAGCCGCCTCCCGCACTTCCGCCCCCAGCAGCTGTCCCCGCGTCCGCGGCCGCCGGCCTCCCGGGGGGGAGCCGCCTAGCCGCCTGCCAGCCCGTGGCCTCACGACCCGGAGCGGCTACACCGCAGCAACAGCAGCACGACCCCACCCCGTCCGCCCGCGGCCGGACGCTGCTCTTGCGGGCCTGGTCCCGGAAGGGAGGCCCGCTCCGCGACGGACCCCGCGCACCGCGACGGCGGGGGCGCGGGCCGGGGGATGGGCGGCCGGAGCCAGGTGCGGGTGCGCTGAGGCGCGGCGGGCAGGCGGCTTGACAGGGCCGAGACGGGGGCGCACTAGACGGCGGGCCGTTGGGGCCGGTGGCCGTGTCGGGGGGGCGGGGGCGGCGGCGCGGGCGCCGCGGCCGGAGGAGGGCGCAGGGAGGAGGGAGGAGGGGAGATCTCGCTCTCGCTCTCGCCCCGCGGGAAGGGGGAGGTGGAGACGCGACCGGCTGCGGGAGCTGCAATTACCGTGTGGGCTGCGGAATTCTCGTGGTGTTTGTCGGGGAGATGCGATAATGGCGTCCGTCCTCGCGAGAGAAGCCGCCGCTCTGCGCAGGCGCCGCGAGTCCCTCCCCGCGGCCCTCCGCCCTGCACCATCTGCGCAGGCTCACCGGGAGGAGGAACGGGGACGGGGCAGGGCGCGAGGGCGGGGTCTGCTGCTCAGAGTCTCCCGCCCGCGCTGGGCTGGCGCCGACGACCGCCGGGCATGCGCACGGGTCCTGCATCCTCGCCACAGATTGGCCTCCAAACTTCTTACTTCTCTGTCACGCGTTCAGGCTTCTCACTAGCCCCTGAAAAGTCGCGTTGGTGGACCGTTCGGGGAATTTGCATTTTCTTTGAGGCCTAATGAATAGGAATTAGCGCCATAGACGACTACATGTCCCGGAGGGCCCTGCGCAAGCCTCGAGCAGTGCATTCTGGGACTCGTGGTTCCTGCGTCTGCGCGAAGCCTGCTGGTACTTGTGGTCCCATCCCCTCCGACCCGTGCCAGCGCATGGAATGCTGGGACTTGTAGTTGAGGTGTGCAAGGCCGCTGCACCGGGCGCGGCTCTGGCCACTGCTGCAGCGGGGTTCCCCTGAGTAGCAGGCGAGCTCAGGGGTTCCCAGGTTCGTCACAGGTTCAAAGACACGCTCCTAGAAAAATATATATTAATTATATGTGATATATGTTTTATGTGTAATTGATGTTTGTTATGTATTGTGATGTTTGTTATGTATCCTTAGAAAAGGCAGAGAGGAACCAGAGATCAAATTGCCAACATCCGTTGGATCATACAGAAAGCAAGAGAATTCCAGAAGAACATCTACTTCTCCTTCATTGTCTATGCTAAAACTTTTGACTGTGTGGATCACAACAAACTGGAAAATTATTAAGTGAAAGTGAAGTCCCTCAGTCGTGTCCGACTCTTTGCAACCCGTGGACTGTAGCCCACCAAGCTCCTCCGTCCATGGGATTCTCCAGGCAAGAATACTGGAGTGGGTTGCCATTTCCTTCTCCAGGGGATCTTCCCAACCCAGGGATGAAACCCAGGTCTCCCACATTGCAGGCAGACGCTTTAACCTCTGCACCACCAGGGAAGCCCTTAAATACAAAAATACAGTCTCTCAGAAAACCTCCTATAGAGACACAGAACTTCAGATCCAAGTACTAACATCAAAGATTTCAAGGGAGGAAAGGAAGCCAGGTTGAAAGAAGAAGGGGGAGGAGGTGGGAGATGTGGGGCGGCGAAAGGGGTGTCCTTACAGACATCTCCTGCCACCTACAGATACCCAGGCGTTATGGGACTTTTCCCTGGGCCTCCAGAGAAGGGAGGACTGAAACTCGACCCTACCAGAAATCAGACCAGACCAGAACCAGAATTCGAGTTCTCTGCCAAGAGGGGGTGATCAGTCGCCAATCCTCAGCTCAGGCTGAGGGCCCTTTGACCAGATTCCTGCGTCCAGGACCGGGGGAGTAGAAAAACAGGGAAGGATAGGAAGGGTTAAGGAGACGAAAGAGAGAGGGAAGGGGAGAGTGGTCAATAAAATTCTTATTAAAGAGATGGAAATACCTGACCAACTTACCTGCCTCCTCAGAAACCTATATGCAGATCAAGAAGCAACAGTTAGAACAGGACATGGAACAATGGGACTGGTTCCAAATTTGGAAAGGAGTGTGGTCAATCCTGTATATTGTTACCCTGCTTATTTAACTTACATGTAGAGTACATAGTGCAAAATGCTGGGCTGGATGAAGCACAAGCGGGAATCAAGATTCCTGGGAGATCAATAACTTCAGACATGTAGGTGACACCACCTTTATGGCAGAAAGCAAAGAGGAACTAAAGAGCCTCTTGATGAAAGTGAAAGAGGAAAGTGAAAAAGCTGGCTTAAAACTCAGCATTCAAGAAAGGATCATGTCCTCTAGTCTCATCACTTCATGGCAAATAGATGGGGAAACAATCGAAACAGTGACAGATTTTATTTCCTTGGGCTCCAAAATCACTGCAGAAGGTGATTGTAGCCGTGAAATTGAAAGACAGTTGTGCCTTGAAAGAAAAGCTATGACAAACCTAGACAGCATATTGAAAAGCAGAGACATTACTTTGCCAACAAAGGTCTGTCTAGTCAAAGCTATGGTTTTTCCAGTAGTCATATGTGGATGTGAGAGTTAGATATAAAGAAGGCTGAGCCCTGAAGAACTGATGCTTTTGAACTTTGGTATTGGAGAAGACTGGTGAGCGTCCCTCAGACTGCAAGGAGATCAAACCAGTCAATCCTAAAGGAAATCAATCCTGAATATTCACTGGAAGGACTGATGTTGAAGCTGAAGCTCCAATACTTTGGCCACCTGATGCAAAGTCCTGACTCATTGGAAAAGACCCTGATACTGGGAAATATTGAAGGCAGGAAGAGAAGGGGATGACAAGAACGAGATGGTTGGATGGCATCACTGACTCAATGGATGTGAGTTTGAGCAAGCTCCAGGAGATGGTGATGGACAGGGAAGCCTGGCGTGCCACAGTCCATGGGGTCGCAAAGAGCTGGATGGGACTGAGCCCTTGAACAACAATGTATTGTGTATAGAATGTCCATATGTAATAATGCAATGTTATTTATATGTGATTATATACACAATATAAATATGGTTGTATTGTATTTAAAGAGCATAAAAGCGTGTTTGTGGGTACTATCAGTCCCAAACTATAGACAATTCTCAGGAATGTTATTCCTGCTTACTGGTATTGCTGGGAATATCACTGCTTTTCATTTTTCTTCTTTACACTTGCCTCTGTGTCCTGAGTTGTTGCAGTTCAGTTCAGTTCTGTCGCTCAGTCGTGTCCGACTCTTGCGACCCCATGAACTGCAGCACACCAGGCCTCCCTGTCCATCACCAACTCCCGGAGTACACCCAAACCCATGTCCATCAAGTGGATGATGCCATCCAACCGTCTCATCCTCTGTCACCTCCTTCTCCTCCTGCCCTCAATCTTTTTCAGCCTCAGGGTCTTTTCAAATGAGTCAGCTCTTCACATCAGGTGGCCAAAGTATTGGAGTTCCAGCTTCAGCATCAGTCCTTCCAATGAACACCCAGGACTGATCTTCTTTAGGATGGACTGGTTGAATCTCCTTGCAGTCCAAAGGACTCTCAAGAGTCTTCTCCAACATCACAGTTCAAAAACATCAATTCTTCGGCGCTGAGCTTTCTTCATAGTCCAGCTTTCACATCCATACATGACCACTGAAAAAACCATAGCCTTGACTAGATGGACCTTTGTTGGCAAAGTAATGTTTACAACGAGCTAAAATTCCTTGGATCCTCCAAACATGAAATGGTGGCGCTTTTTTTTTTTTTTTTTTTCAGAAAAGAAACGATTTACTGTGAGTTTCCTGCCCACCTCTCTTTTGCCAATAATAAAACGCTGCTCAAGGCAGTAACCAGCTCTGGAGCCTTGGGCAACCTTGTTGGGGCTCTTCCAGAATTAGCCCTCAGGGATCTTCTGAGACTGGTCACCAGATTCCTCTGCAGGAAAAGTGCCCTCAAGAAATTCCAAAGAAGGTTAGAGCAGGGAAGATCGTGGTATTGAAATGAGATCTGTCCTATTCACAAGTGAGGAAGAGTCCAAAGAGATTGGAAAGTTGCTCTGCAAGGTTACAGAGCTGAGGAAAGATGAAAGTAGGGTCCTGAATCCAGAGCACTTGAATCTGGAGTCCAGGGTCTGCTCACAGTGGGGAAAGGGTTTCTGAAGCCAACCACAAAAATCCCAAGAGAGCTGTGCTTTCTGTCCCCACCTCTTCTTCAGTCACAACCAGCCTGAACACTTAACTCTAAAATTCTTGCAAGGATACTTGTATATCTGACTAGAAAGCAGATGAATGTAAGATGATATTTTTCACACTGTTTTAAAATATCACCAAGTCCTCATCCGCAGCCCCCTTTCAGGTGTGGGCTTGCCTTCTCCTTCCTTTCCAGGAAACTGCTCAGTCATCCTGAGTCACTTTTAAGTGGAGCAAAACAGTAATTGTCCTTAGGCTGGAGTGCTAGACTTCTCTTTTCTATTTTTGATGTTTCTGTTTCATTTACTTTTATTTGGGCTTCCTTGATAGCTCAGTTGGTAAAGAATCTGCCTGCAATGCAGGAGACACTGGTTCGATTCATGGGTCAGGAAGATTCCCTGGAGAAGGGATAGGCTACCCACTCCAGTATTTTTGGGCTTCCCTTGTGCCTCAGCTGGTAAAGAATCCATCTGCAATGTGGGAGACCTGGGTTCGATCCCTGGGTTGGGAAGATCCCCTGGAGAAGGAAAAGGCTACCCACTCCAGTATTCTGGCCTGGAGAATTCCATGGACTCTATGGTCCTTGGGGTCGCAAAGAGTCAGACAGAGCTGAGCTACTTTCACTTTCATTTTCACTTGCTGCCCAGGAACTGAGACAAACAGAGGTGTGCAGTATTGATACCTAACTGATTTACCATGGTTTTTAAAAAAACAAATAGCTAGAAATCAGCAAAGACCACTGCCTACCAATGAAATTCACTTTCCTACCATAGAGGACCCTTCTCCTTGCCATCAAGCCTTACTAGAAAATGATCCAGGGACTCCCCCCGACCCGGCCGCCCAGTGGTTAGGACTCCAGACTTTCACTGCCAGGGGCCAGGGTTCAATTCCTGTTTGGGAAACTAAGATCCCACAAGTCTCTCGGCCAAAAATAAATAAATAAAATAGAAAGAATCCAATCCAAGTTTCCAGAGTTAACTAGGCTGAAGACAGATTGATGGGAGCTTTACAGAAAGAGAGGGAGGTGCACGCTGGCCTGGATGGCCCCAGAGATGGGGGCCCATGTGGGTGCACACGTGCCAGGCGTTTGCAAATATCTCCCTTGTTTGAAACTGTGCAGGGTCCACTTCAGGCACACCCTGGAATCCTTAGAAGCATCCTGTTCCTGAAGATGCACCCATCACGGAGAAAAGTAAGCTGTTTATGAAGCTGTCAGTCACCCAGGAAAAGCCTAGAAGAGAGTATAAAGTCCACAGAGCAGGGCTGTGAGAGCAGGCTCGACCTGGGCTTGGAGTCCTCGCCCTCCTGTGACAAGTCAGCCGCCTCCTCTGGGAAATGGCATTTCAAACCCACAGCTCACAGGCATGTTGGGAGGATTCAGGGAAGCAGAGTTTGTCAAGGGTTTAGTGGAGGGTCTGTCTCAGGAAACGGGCATATTACTGTGTGTTGAGTTACCTCCCCTAGGCCAGGCACATGATTATAATCCCGTTTCATTGTGCAGGATGTGAATTTCAGAGAGGTTAAGCAACACTCTTAACCGTAGCGTGGCAGTGCTATTGCTTCGAGGAGGAAGCTTGCGAGCTGTGGCAGGAAAGGTACTTAGGTTGTGGGACGTGGAGGTCCCTGTCAGAACTTGCCAGGGGACAAGTTTTGTCTTTGTCCTAAGATAACTCGAAGCCTTTATAAGATTTTGGGACAAGGGTGGGTATGATGAGATTTGCATTTTCAAAACTCACTCTGGCTAGAGTGCTGGAAAATGAGTTGGGGGTGGGGAGGAGGGGTCCTGAGTGGACTTGGGGAGAGCAGTGGAGGCTGTATTAGGGGTCCAGGCAAGAGATGATGGAGACTTGGACTAGGGCGGTCACAGTGGTGGTAGAGAAGCAGGGGGGACAGAATCAGAAGATTCCAAGGGGTGATTCAACAGGACACAAGCACAGATCTGACCCTCGGGTGGGTGGGGGTAGGGGGGTAGAGCGCTCGATGCCACCTGGACCTGCAGATGTGAGACTTGATGGATGGCTGTGCTGTTCCTGGAGCCTGCCCGGGGCAGTGCCACCCTGGGGCCCCTTCTGTAGTTTCTCCCCCTCCCCAGACATTGGGAAGAGACCTGGTTTGGGGTGAACTGGGGTCCTGGGAACAGAGCTCAGAGACGATCCAGGGGAATGGGAAGGAGCAGGATCCAGCATGCCCTGTAGCTCCACCCCCACCTGGTGTGAAATTCCACCCAACCCAGGACCGGCAACTGCCGCGTGTTCTGAGCCATGAAGAAATTTAAGGAAGTATCATCAGTAAAAATTCGCTTAACGTAAAATTAACCATTAACCATTCAAAGGTGTACAACCCAGTGGCACCAAGTGCATTATTCATGGTGGTATGCAACTGTCAGTAACTGGTTCCCGAATGTTTTCATCAGCTTTCCCCGTTACCTGCCTCCCTCCCCCCTCCTCCCCCAGCTCCTGGCAGCTGTCTGTCTGGACGTTTCATATAAACAGCATCGTACGTATGTGGCCTTTTTTGACTGGTTTCTTCCATTCAGCACAATGTGTTCAAGGTTCATCCTTGTAGCCTGCGTCAGTGCATCCCTCCTTTTTTTTTTTAACTACTAAACTTTATTTTTTAGGGAAGCTTTCAGTTCACAGCAAAATTGAACAGAAAAGTACAGATTCCCCATATACCCTCTGCCCTGATATCAGCATTCCTTCCAGAGCCAGAGTGGTGTATTTGTTACAGTTGATGACCCTGCATAGACACACCGTCACTGCCCGGAGTCCCGAGTCTACATCAGGACTCACTGTTGGTGTCCTGCAGTCTATGGATCTGGACAAACATGCAATGACGTGTATCCCCCTTTATAGTCTCATGCAGAGTAGTTTCACTGCCCTAAAAATCTCTCGTGCTCCACCTGTTCCTCCTTCCTCCCCACAATCCCTGACAAGCACTGATCTTGTCACTCTCTCCATAGCTTTGTCTTTTGTGTAACATCATATAGTTAGAATCAGCCTATAGCCTTCTTGGATTGGCTTCTGTCACTTAGTAAAACACATTTAAATTTCCTCCACCTCTTTTCATGACTTGACAATTCTTTTTAACACTACGTAGTATTCCACTGCCTGGGTGTCCCAAAGTTTATTCATCCTTTCACCCACTGAAGGACATCTTGGTTGTGCCCAAGTTTTAGCAATTATGAATAAAGCTGCTATAAACACCCATAAGCTTTCAGCTCCTATGAGTAAATACCAAGGGGAGCAATTGGTAGCTCATATGAGAAGAGGACGGTTACTTTTGTGAAAAATCACCAAACCGTCTTCCAAAGTGGCTGCACCATTTTGCATTCTGTGGTTGTTGTTCAGCCGTTCATTCACGTCCAACTCTTTGCGACCCCGTGGACCACAGCACCCAGGCTTCCCTGTCCTTCACCAACTTCCGGAGTTTGCTCACACTCATGACCATTGACGTCCAGCTTCTTGGTTATTTCCTTCATGGATATTGTACCTAAAAAGTCACCATCATCATCATCAAGTCCAAGGGCGTCTAGATTTTCTCCCATGTTACCTCCTGCTAGGAATTTCATAGCTTTGAATTTGCATTTAGATCTGTGATCTATTTTTTAAATATATTTTTAATTGGATGATAATTACTTTACAATGTTGTGCTGGTTTCTGCCATACAACATGAATCAGCTATGAGTAGACATATATTTCCTCCCTCTTGAACCTCCCTCCCAACCCTCCCACTCCACCCTTTGTGATCCATTTTGAGTTACTTTTTGTGAAGGGTGTGAGGTCTGTGTGTAGACTGACTTCTTTGCACATGGACATGTGTCCGGTTGTGTTAGCACCAGTTGTTGAAAAGAGGATCTTTGCTTTGTTCCACAGTAGAAATCAATTGACCAGTTATGTGGGTCTATTTTCAGTCTCTAAATTCTGTCCCAATGATTGATGTGTCTCTTTTCTGGCCAATACCATGCTGTCTTGATCACCATAGCTTCATTCCTTTTAATGGCTAAATAATTGCATTTATATCACTTTTGTTTATTCATTCATCCACTGATGGACCTTTGGGTTATTTCTATCTCTGGTTGTTATGAATACCACCCCTATGAACTCGGATGTACATTTGCGTGGTTTTATGGTTTCATACCTCTTGGATGCATACCTCGGAGTGTAATCACTGGGTCACACCAGGCACAACTCTCGATTTAATTTATTGGGGGACCTGCTTCACCTCCTAAATGACGCTTCTCATTGTTTTGGGTGAGCAAATGCTGACTTGCTGATTGAGAGAGGCCCACTTGGAGGGGAGCTGACAGTAACCCCTGGGAGCCACAGAGGTGTGCCATCTTGAGAGTGGGTCCTCCAGCCCCAGGTGAACTCCCGGTCTGATGCCTCTTAGAGCAAAGAGAGCTCTTCCCACAGAGCCCAGCCCAGACTACAGGTGTGTGAGCCCAATAAATGACTTGTTTTTAGCCACTGTTTGGGGGTGGTCTGCTGGGCAACAGTGCATCATTGGGATCTAGAGTCTATGCACACCTTTTATTCCAACCAAAGATCTCCTTGGACCTGGTAAGAACATGGGACAGATGATTGACCGTCTACCTATCATACCGCATACAATGATTGTGCACTTTATGTATACGCCTGTGGAAGTGAAGACTAGTCTTGTGGTGGGGCCCAAAGAGATAAAGAGCTCAAGGCCACACACGTGAGCACTGTCTCTGCCTCTTCCTAGCGAGGGGACTTGGTCCTGTCACCACGCTCAGCTGCAGGTACGTCATCTGTAAGGTGGAGACTAAGTCAGGGCCCTTTGGAATACACAGAAAACATATTAAACAAGCTTCAGAAAAGGAAATTATTGATGCATACCTGAAAATTTGGAATCGGACTTTAGGATATAGCAACAGGAACTGCTCGGCTGAAGCAGGGTCATTTTCTCTGCATGTATCTCTCTCATTCTGTCTTTGTCTCTCCCTCCCTACCCTTCCCATCTCGGGGCTCACTCTTCTCTCCATTCTTGGATCCATTCAGGATCTCACAATGCGTCTGTGAGTTGTTTCATCACGCCCAGGGACAGACAGGGCCTCTCTCTGACAGCTGCAGCCATTTCCAGGGCTGACAGGTACTGGCCAGCTCAGGTTACCTGTGAGCCACTTTCCCTCTGATTGGCCAAGCCTGATATACACCAGGGAGGGGGGAGGAGTCAGCTGGCAGGGGAGGGAGTATCCTAGGGAGAACCCTTAGGTGCTGTTACCGAAGGAGACGTGGCCAGGCATGGGGGAGACATCAAGGCATTTGCCCCAGCACATGTCTCCCTGGGCTCAGGAGAGACCCAAGGAGCAGCCAAGCTCCAGCTGTGATGTGGATGACCCTGAGGTTTGTCCAGCAGAGGGGAGGCTCTTTTCTCCCAGCAGCTGTTGAGTCACTCTTTCCAGAAAGAGAGGCTTGAGAGTGTCTCAGGGGTGGAGGAGGAACTGGTTCCCTTGGGCTCCCAGGCAGCCCGGCTTCATTGTTTTCATTTGACTCAAGGCGCAGAGCAGCGAAGCCAGACAGGTGATGACCATCAGGGCAGCACTGTGGTGTGATGTCCCTGTAAACGTGAAATTTCCACTACAAAGCATCCCCTCAGGCGCTGCAGATCTGGAGACAGTGGGATCCATAAAATCAGTAAAAATGCAAGCTGAAAATTGTGGTATAAACAATCCAGTGCAGAAGCAAAAGAAATTACTATGAATAAAACATATTGAAACATCCATGTGTTCTCAAGATTCTGCCCAGTGTGAGTTTTTTTCTGTTTACTTTTTCTTCCTTTCTCCTTTTTGACTAAAATAGAATTCCTTTATGGACAGTGTTGGCTTCCCTGGTGGCTCAGTAGTAAAGACTCTGCCTGCAGTGCAGGAGAACTGGGTTCAATTCCTGGGCTGGGAAGATCCCTTAGGGAAGGGAATGGCTACCCACTCCAGTATTCTTGTCCAGAGAATCCTGTGGACAGAGGAGCCTGGTGGGTTACAGCCCTTGGGGTCGCAAAGAGTTGGACACAATTGAGCAACTGTCACTTTCACTTTTCACTATAGACAGTGTTAAGTATCTGCTGGGATCTTAAAGCACTTTGGAGAGCACTTGGTTGCATTTAGGAGCAAATTTGAATTTCTGTCATTTAAGCACTATTTATAAAGAGTAATGCCAAGAAATTTGAGCGGTCTTATAGAAAATTTTTCTCAAAGAAAAATTATTTTATTTGATCACACTCATTTCAGCAAAAAGGTTTGGAGTCTGCTCCTCCAATGCATGTGAAATTATGTATGAATTATAGCCAGACATCAGGTTCTAATGTACTGTGTCCTCTAAGAAACATATGGAAAAGAGAAATTATAAAAGGTGAGAGAGGAAATAAAAATAGAAACTTCAGTTTTTCTTTCTGCCCTTTGAAAGATGTGATTGGGGAGGCCTAACAAGTCCAAAATCTGACGGGGTGGGCAGGGGAGTGTGGGGTGAGGTCCAAAGACAGAACGTCTGCTTGCCCAGGGGAATCTGTCTGTTCAGTTAAAGCTTCCGACTAATCAGACAAGGCCCACTCATACTGTGGCAGATAACCTACTTTACTCAAAGTTTTACATGTTAATCACATCCAAGAAGACGCCTATCCTGAAATATGCGGAATAACGTTTGACCCAATATCTGGGCATCACAGCTCAGCCAAGCTGACACAGAATTCACCATAACAAATCCACATGCTGCTGCTGCTAAGTCGCTTCAGTCGTGTCCGACTCTGTGCCACCCCATAGACGGCAGCCCACCAGGCTGCCCCGTCCCTGGGATTCTCCAGGCAAGAACACTGGAGTGGGTTGCCATTTCCTTCTCCAATGCATGAAAGTGAAACGTGAAAGTGAAGTCGCTCAGTCGTGTCCGACTCTTCGAGACCCCATGGACTGCAGCCTACCAGGCTCCTCCACCCATGGGATTTTCCAGGCAAGAGTACTGGAGTGGGGTGCCATTCAAATCCCCATGAGGACTCGCCAATTCCTGCAGAGAATTATAGTCCATGAAGCCCACTGATTAGTGTTTTATGTGTAAAGGAGATGGCCAAAAATTAGCAGGTGTTGAGTTGGATAAATTGAGACTCTTTGGCTCAAAATATAGGTGAGTGGATGAAAGTGGGACTTGGCACAATCTCTCAGGTGAGCATCATGACATATGGGTCAACAGCGTCAGTGCTTTTCTCTTTTGACCCGTAAACGTCAGACCTAGGAATTCCGTTCAGAGATGTTCAGTGCAGTGTTACAGATAAGACAAAAACAAGTGCATCTGGAGAGAGAGAGACATGATAAATTATGATAAGTGTTTTAATGAAATGCTGTGTTGAAATAAGCTATATACACTGATGGAGAAAACTATTCATGACAATAATTTAAAAATTTTTATTGACATATAGTTAATATACAATGTTGTGTTAATTTCTCCTGTACAACAAAGTGACTCGGTAATACAAATACATACATTTTTAATATATTTTTCCCGTTACGATTTGTGCATGTGTAAGCGCATGCTAAGTTGCCTCAGTTGTGTCTGACTCTTTGTGACCTTATGGACTGTAGCCCACCAGGTTCCATAGGATATTTCTTGACAATTACTAAGTGGCTAGATACATACCTTCTACATAGGATATGGTTATCTCCTGTATTTTATTTTATTTTTTTATTGCCTGGCCGAAATGTGAAGCTTGGAGAATCTTAGTTCCTGGACCAGGGACTGAGCCTATGCCCCCCGCAGTAGAAGTTCAGAGTCCTAACCACTGGTTACTGCCAGGGAAGTCCCTTCTCCCGTATTTTAAACAAACACAATATACACATATGTAGGCTTTTATATATGGAAATTTCTAGAAAGAGGGACAAGAAACTGCTATCAGCAGTTCACTCTGTGAAAGACAGACTTTTCACTTTTGAAGCCCTTAAAATGTTTTCTGTAACATGCATGTATATGGCTTTTATGTATTTTTTAACGGCAGAGAGTTTAGCTCCTACTATAACAGCAGTTGAATTGCTGTCTGAACCAGCCATGAGGATGTCCAGGACAAGCTGAGAGTGAGGATGTCCACAAGGTACTTTCTAAGTGAAGCAGGGCCCTGCCATGTGGCTGCAGGGAGCAGGGAGACCCCAGATCCTTAGAGACAGCCAGGGAAGAGGTCTACCTATGGTAGGGAGGCTGAAAGTGGCAGGGCAGCTGCGGGTGCTGAGGACATGCCCCAAGGAGCCAAGGGAGCGCTCAGGGTGTCAGCTGATGGATTTGTGATACCAGGACCTGCTCCTTCAGGGCACAGTCAGGTCCTGCAGCTCAGTGCTCAGCACACAGTAACTAATGGAAGTGGTATCATCTAAGCACTTGCCTTGCATCAGTTCATTCAACTCTCACAGCAACATAACAGAGTACCTACTAGTATTTCCCCACTCCACGGAAGCAAAAGTCAGTGAATGAGTGAATGGGTGAATGAATGGATGAACGAAGCCACCCAAAGGTCGGTACGTTTCTAAAATGACTCCACAGGAAGAAAAGCATCTATGTTCGAGAGTTGGTTTTTGTTGCTTGCAACCCAGGCAATCAACTCATGGGCACGTCAGGGAACTGCATGGAAACTGCAGACCCAACTATGGGTCCAATCAGCAGGTTTCTTGGGCCCTTGGGAACACCAAGTGGACTCAGAGTTCAGGACTGCCATCCTGTGGGGTTTCCAGGTCGAAGAATCCAGGATTCTAGGATCAGTTACGACTCACTCTCTTGAAGCTTATATGTTTAACCCCGCCCCAAAATTTTTACATAACTTTCCATCTGAACCCTGCCATCTCCATTTCACAGTAGGAAGTATCTGGGGGAATAAACTGCTGTATAGTCCAAAGCAGGTTTTTTGTTGTCTGGCATCTACAGATATTACAAGTTGTGTAGTTAGGATAACCATCTGACTTATTATCCGAATGTGGACATTTTGAGCATGAAAAGGGGCATGTTAATGTTTATGCTGAGACAGGAGGCAAAAGCTAGAAGTGTCCCAAGCCAAGCAGGACATCGTACTTTGGGGAGAATGAATTCCTATCAGATCATTGCTGTTTCATGGACACAGGACGGGCTGCTTCCCAGGGGCCCTGGGCAGAGGGGCCACCTGCTCCCCTGCCTTGTGCACAGGCAGCTTTGGCAGATTCCCATCCTGCCCCTCTGACCCCGCCGCTCCCTGGAGACACACCGCAGCTCTGGGCCGGGTCTCGAATGGCCCGAGGCTGGAGGGACCCGCAGCCAGGGTCACACCCAAACTGGGACTTTGCTCTGGTCTGTTTGCTCTGGTCTGCTCACTGGTCTGGCAGCAGGCTCTTCACAAGCTCCCCTCACTCCCTGGCACCCTCACCCCACTGTTTATCCGGTCAAAGCACAGTGACCCAAGGGGCTGGCCACAGCAAACGTCCCCAGTCCCAGGGCACCCTTCCCTAAGCCAAACCCCACGTCATCCGATAAGTTGGGGCGGGCATGGGTTGAAATTTAACCATCAGTGCTTTGGGTGAGGTTCTACAAAAGAAATGGGCCACCCCCACCCCACCGCTCGGCTGTCCTGCCTGAAGTGAGGGCAGAGAGTGGGGAAACCCCCTCTGGTTGTTGGGTCCCCCGGGAACAGAGGCAAGATGGTCAGGCCCCCAGTGCTGGGCTGGAGTCATCTGAAATCCTCAAGCCTGTCTCTCCTGGCCAAGCAGATATGGGGCACCCTCCGTAGCCACTTGCTAAGGCCAGCGCGATGTTGCTCACAGGTTCCCTGTGCACAGAGGAGAAATGACGCTTGTAAGTAGAGCCTCCCGTCTTCCAGATACAGACTCCCGCGCTGTGTGTCTCATGTTATGGTGTCTTTCAAAATAGGAGATGGTTGGAGCCAGATGGCTTGGGTTCAGATTTCTACTCCGTCTTTCCCGTGGGAGACATGGGCTGGTCCTTAACCTCAGATCCATCAGGAGGGTGAAATGCTCAAAACAAGGAGGGAGCAAGTGACAACCCCCTCCCCCCCACAAGACAAGCTGTTATTACTCAATATTCTGCCCTTCCAGAACGAGCCATACCGGCCAGTCGTTAGGGCTCCAAGCCCCAGCAGAGAACATCTCAGTAAATTTGATAAATAGGCCGCCAGCCAGTTCCGTCCAGAGACTGGCCCAGGTTAGCCTCAGCCTGGCGGTGGTGTCCTTGGTGTCCTGTGACCTTGGACTTGCCCCTCCCTCTCTCTGGCCCTCAAGTTCTTCCTGTGTCAGATACAGGGCCTGGAGGCACCCCTAAGTTCACCTCTGACGTCAGTATTCCACACTTTGCAGGTTAGGACAGTTGGCAGAGCTTGGGCTTTGGAGCTAGCCTCCGTGTCGGGCATTGGTGACACTTGTCAGCGGGGAGAGCTGGCAGGTTGTTTCACCTCCCCAAGCCTCAGTTTTCTCATCTGTAAAACAGGATGATGAAATCACACAGGGGGCCACGTGAAGATGAAATAACTCGAGCAGGAAGCCTGGCACACATTGGACCCTTAAAAATCCTACATTAGTTGCTCAGTCATGTCCGACTCTTCGTGACCCTCCGTGACCCTCTAGCCCACCATGCTCCTCTATCCATGGGAGTTTTCAGGCAATACTGGAGTGGGTTACCATTTCCTTCTGCATGGGATCTTCCTGACTCAGGGATCAAACTCACACATCCTATGTCTCCTGTATTGCATGTGGATTCTTTACCCACTGAGCCATCAGGGAAGCCCAAACATTCTTACTTTTTCCAGTTTTGCTGTGGGTCCACACCTGAGGATGATACCAAAATCCCCATCTCTCTGTTGTCCTCAGTCTCTCCTGGCTTCATACTCCCACCAGCGCTGTGTGATAAGTACCATTAAGATCCACCTTTTACAGGTGCTGAAACTGAGACGCAGAGAGGTTAAGGAACTTGCCGAGGGGCACACAGCCACAGAGTGGTGGGGCCAGGACTCGGGTTCAGGTGGCCTGATGCTCTTCATGGTCACCGAGTATAAAACAGGAGCCAGGTGTGAAGACATCCACAGATACGTGAAGAAAACCAAGGCACAGGTCCACTTTATACTGAGCAGTGCTTTTGCTCTTTTGAGAAGCCTTGAGTGTGTTTCTTTGAGCTTGGAGGAAAGTGCCAGAGGCTGAGCTCTACATCAGCCGACGGAGCAGCTGCCTCTGGGAATCCAGGAGGGAGGGTCTTCCTCCGTGAGCAGACCCTTCTATCTGGTTTGAAACTTGCAGGGAGTCTGGGTGGGGCCTGGCGTTCTGCATCTGGAGCCAGGCAGTGACCCACCTTGTGTGCCTGCTCAGTCATGTCAGACTCTGCCACCCCGCGGACTGTAGCCCATCAGGTTCCTCTGTCCATGGGATTCTCCAGGCAAGAATACTGCAGTGGGCTGCCATGCCCTTCTCCAGGGCATCTTCCCAGCCCAGGGACTGGACCCACCTCTCTCATGTCTCCTGCATTGGCAGGCGGGTTCTTCACCGCTAGCGGCCACCTAGGCTGGGGACCCCACCTTGTGTGCTGTGTAACTGAACGCCTGGGGGTTGCGTGTGCCAAAGCTTCTACTCCAGGCCCTTCTGAGCAGGGTTTTCCGTGGATCCTGGGACTTTGGTTTCCCGGAGGACCCTCGGGTTTCCTGTTCTCTGACACTTGTCGCAACCCCCATGGGTCCACAGCCCTCCTCCGCCTGCCTCCTTGGGCTGGGCTGGGCTGGACCCCCGCCCCCCACCTCCCCGGCACAACTCCCTGTGACTGCGCTGCGACAATGACCACAGGTCAGAACGACTGCGCACAGCCACAAGGCTACAGCGAGCTGCACTCCCCACGAAAAGGAATCGGTCCTGGGCGTGGTCCCTGGGAGGAGATGGAGCGAAGGCCCCGCCTATAAGGGCGGGGTTACGAGGCCGAGGGTCAGGTGGTCCCAGGCTCCGCGTGGGGCCAGGTTCCCCAGTGCTGGCTCCTCTGGGACCAAGTTTGCAAGTTTCTGCCTCCTCACTCTGAGGCTGGAACGGCGCCCATGCACCATGAGGGTCTCCTCTTCCCTGTCTCTGCCCCCAGTGCACCCCGTCTGGAAGGGTCCAGCCTCCGTGCCAGGGGGCACCCGGCAGTCCCCCATCAACATCCGCTGGAGGGACAGTGTCTACGATCCCCAACTGAAGCCCCTGGGGGTCTTCTACAAGGCGGAGGCCTGCCTGTATGTCTGGAACACCGGCTACCTCTTCCAGGTGGAATTCGACGACTCCTCCGAGGAGTCAGGTGAGCCTGAGAGGGGGTCTGGGCCCCTTGCTCCTGTGAGTCCTGAGAGTGGGTCACAGCAGAGGGGGGAAGGCTGAGGCTGGTGGCGGGGATGGACGGAGTGATGGTCACTCTAAAGCTGGTGATGCTGACCAGCTATGTTGGTGTCACACCACTGGGGGATGAAAGGGAACAATGCGGTCCTCCCCTAGGGGTTACATTCCAGGGGCTGGAAGGAAGAAACTGGGAGCAAATAAAACATAAATACATTGCACTCAGAGGAGAAGAGCAGAGTGGGGTGGAGGAGAGAGGCATGGAGGTGGGAAGTCCTGGAAGGAGAGGAGGAAGAATTGTGGCCAGGCGTCCAGGGTCTGGGAACCTCATTGGTCCTCGCTCAGAGTGAGATGGGCAGTGACGTGGCTGACATCCAGCTGCTTCAGGAAGAGGTGGGGAGCGGGGTCGAGCAGGAGGCTGTGTGGAGTGCTGGTGATGGAGGCTGCGGGGCAGGGCTCAGCATCCTCCCAAGAAATCTGGTGACCATCTCACTGAAGCCTCACTGGGATGCCTTACAAGTGTAGGGTGGGGACTCTGTAGGTTTGGGAAGTTTCCTTCCACTGCTGTTTTACTTGGCAAGATTGGCTGTACTGGAATTTTTTCAGCACCTAGACACATCATCATAAGCCTTGTTTATGCTAACTGTGTTCTCTCTCTGGGAATAAGGAATTTATGACAGGCAGAGGATGCTCATGTGACGAGCCCCCAGTGAAAACATGGAGCATCAAATCTCCCGTGGGCACCCCTGGTGGGCAGTGCACCACATGTGTTGTCATAGCTTGTTGCTAGGATTCAGGGCATCCCTTGGCACTCCAGAAAGGACCCTGGAAGCCTGGTCTCCTCCAGACACGGCCTCGCCCTATGCTGATGTTGCTTGCATCCTTTCTCTGTAATACGTCTTAGCCATGCTTATGACTTAGTGTGCCAACTTTTCTCTGTCTTTGTTGGTCTGTTCCAAGACTAGATTCCAAAGGAGCAGCTAAAATTGGCTTTTCAGGTTTAATATGCTTTGTATTAATTTTTTTTTTCTCAATTTTGTGCAGCAACTTTAAAAAACAGACTCTACCTGAGTTCTGGGAGTTGTCCTAGGGAACCGTCAAACCTGTAGACCCCCAACGCAGCCCCCAGACCCAAGCCCTCTCCAGGCCAGCCCTCGGTCCACCTCCTCCCATACGCCTAGTAGTCGTGTTCACTAACCCATCACCCCGGTGAGGACGTGAACGCCACAAGGGGAGGATCACTCTCACTGGACACTGCAGGTGCTCAATAAATTGGAGGATAAACCATGAATGAAAAGTTAAAGGTATGAATGAGCCAGGCAGAGGGACTGGTCGGTGAGGGAAGGCTCAGCCTGACCCTCCCCGACTGTGATGGACCAATGGTGCAACAGGGGACAGGAGCCCTTTTTCCCTGTGCCGGGCCCTGTGTGCTTCTCACACATCGTGACTCAGTTTTCTACATGGTGTCCATAGTGTATATATGTCAATCCCAATCTCCCGATTCATCCCACCTCCCCTTCCCCACTTTGGTGTCCATATGTTTGTTCCCTCTGTCTGTGACTCTTTTTCTGCTTTGCAAATAAGATCATGTACATCATTTTTCTAGATTCTACATATATGCGTTAGTGTACGATATTTGTTTTTCTCTTTCTGACTTACTTCACTCGGTATGACAATTTCTGGGTCCATCCACATCTCTACAAATGGCACTATTTCATTACTTTCTATGACTGGGTAGTATTCCATTGTCTACATGTACCAAATCATCTTTTTCCACTCATTGATCAATAGACATTTAGGTTGCTCAACACAGCATTTTTTTTTTTTTAATATATTTTGGAGTGGCTTTTTTTTTTTTTTAGTGCCTTCCATTTTATTTTTTTGTATAAACTCATTTATTTATTTTAACTGGAGAATAATTACTGTACGATATTGTGATGATTTTCGCAGTGCATCAGCATGAATTGGCACAGGTGTGCATGTGTCCCCACATCCTGAACATGACATCCCACCTCCCTCCCCACCCAATCCCTCTGGATGGTCCCAGAGCACTGGCTTTGGGTACCCAACCTAATGCATCATCAGCTCAGCAGTTTTAAAGGCCAGGTAAGGGAGAAGTGTCTCAGGGTCTGTGATCAGCTTGTGCACAATTCTCTGATCAGCTGGTGATGATAAACCCTTAGGCTCCAGCAGGTCTGGGAACTGTGTGTTCAATTCAGTTCAGTCAGTTCAGTTGCTCAGTTATGTCTGACTCTTTGCAACCCCATGCACTGGAGCATGCCAGGTCTTCCTGTCCATTACCAATTCCCAGAGCTTGCTCAAATTCATGTTCATTGAGTCGGTGATGCCATCCAACCATCTTACCCTCTGTCATCCCCTTCTCCTCCTGCCTTTAGTCTTTCCCAGCATCAGGATCTTTTCCAGTGAGTCAGCTCTTTGCACCAGGTGGCCAAAGTACTGGAGCTTCAGCTTCAGCGTCAGTCCCTCCAATGAATATTCAGAACTGATTCCCTTTAGGACTGACTGATTGGATCTCCTTGCAGTCCAAGGGACTCTCAAGAGTCTTCTCCAACACCACAGTTCAAAAGCATCAATTCTGTGGCGCTCAGCCTTCTTTATGGTCCAGCTCTCATATCCATACAAGACTACTGGAAAAACCATAGCCTTAACTAAGCGGATCTTTGGTGGCAAAGTAATGTCTCTGCCTTTTAATATGCTGTCTAGTCATTGATCTGTTGCTTTTCTTGGTCATTGCTTTTCTTCTAAGGAGCAAGCGTCTTTTAATTTCATGGCTGCAGTCACCATCTGCAGTGATTTTGGAGCCCAAGAAAATAAAGTCTGACACTGTTTCCATTGTTTCCCCCATCTATTTGCCGTGAAGTGATGGGACCAGAGGCCATGATCTTTGTTTTCTGAATGTTGAGCTTTAAGCCAACTTTTTCACTCTCCTCTTTCACTTTCTTCAAGAGGCTCTTTAGTTCTTCACTTTCTGCCATAAGGGTGGTGTCATCTGCATATCTGAGGTTATTGATATTTCTCCCACAATCTTGATTCCAGCTTATGCTTCATCAAGCCCAGCGTTTCTCATGATGTACTCTGCACATAAGTTAAATAAGAAGGGTGACGATATACAGCCTTGATGTACTGCTTTCCCTATTTGGAACCAGTCTGTTGTTCCATGTCGAATTCTAACTGTTGCTTCCTGACCTGCATACAGATTTCTCAAGAGGCATAAAATATGAAAAACTCCAAAGGTCACTTTGGACTTTTGTGTGTGTATTGTTAAGATACATTTGACAAAATAATTCTGATTCCCCAGGGGAAAGGGGCTGGTGGTTGAGCTTGGTACTCACTCTGCCCCCTGGTTGGCAGAGCAACCAACACCCTGACCGAGATCCTCACCAAGATCACATGCCGGGGACGTGTGAGTCCAGGGGAAATCTTGGCACTGTTTCTCGAAGGGGGAAGGTGTGCTGGACAGACAGACATGCAAACACTCCCTTTCACAATCACTCCCATTGGATGAATGACAGCACGCCACAGACAGACCCCGCAGTGGAGGCTCTGAGCATCTTCATTCTATGTAAGGAGGAGGCTGGGGGCAGGGCCGGAGGGGTCTGGTTCAAGTCCAATTCCCCCTGATCCTAAAGCCAGCATTGCATCACTGTGTCAGCTGAGTACTGACATGTCCAGGCACGGCTGGTCAGAACCCTGCCTCCCCCAACTCTTCCTTCCTCTGAGCGAATTTTTTCCAGGAGAGGGATTCCCAAATGGGGGACGATGGCGCCTGCAGCATGGGCCGTTCCCCGGCAGAGCAGCACAAGGGGCAGCACCTCGATCCCCACGACTGCCGCGTCGGGCCCCCGCTGATGGTCATCACCCTGTTTCAGTCACTCATGTTGGGTGAGCCTGCCTGGAGCAGGAGAGAGCCGAGAGGGGAGGACCCCGGGGTACTGGGGAGGAGAGAGTCACACTCCCCAATTCTGAGAGCCCCCACCTTGCGGTTGAACCTGGGCTGACCCTGGCCCCTCTGATTCTGATCGCTCTCAAATTGAAGACTCTTGCACCCTGTTGGAGCCAGGCCTCTGCCTTGACCGGGTCCTGACCCCCGGTTTCTGGCTCCTCCACTCCTTCTCAGCCTGGCTTGAAGGGCCCCACCCTGTCCTGCCACAGACCAAAAGAAATATCTGGGTGTCTCTCCCCGGCCATATAAATTAGTTGGATAATTCCCCCCGTGGCCTGTGTCCACACCCGCCAATCTGCTTTCACTTTACTTGTCATTTTCCCCAAAGCCCAGTTTCCTCTGCCTTTCTCTCCTGCTCAATTTCACATGCTGCTCCCGCCCTCCAGCCTTGAGCCCCCTCAGTTCAGACTTGTTGTCTTCTTTGTTCACCTCGAATGGAAATTGGGAGCTGCCTGGAGCAGAGGAAATGGAAAATGCAGCTGAAAGACGGGAAGAGCTCAAAAAAGTTCTGCAGTAAGAAAATGAAAATCATTTTCTTGGGAGTGAGACACTCCCATGATTTTTTTTTTTTTTTTTAACGCATAGACAGAAAGGGAAAGCCTCGGGGCAGGAAGGGAGGTGAGTGGAGAAGGACATGGTGCAGAAGTGACCATGCACAAAACGTTCACGTTGGTCAGGTCACGCCAGCAGGTCAACGTAGGAGCCCCAGAGACTCAGAGCTGAGGCTGAGGGCGCTGGGGTTCCACGGGGTGAGGGACAGCCGTGCTTGAGATCAAGGCCCGCCAGCAACGATGAGCAACAGAGCTGGAGCCAGTGGTTCTTTCCAAGGAATGTGCGGCTGAAGGCCAGAGAAGGAAAGCTGCCGGGAGGAAGGAACACAGCGCCGGCTCCAAACAGACTCGTGGTCACACCCCACAAGCCCCTCACAGGCCAGGCCCCCCTCATCTCAGCTCCCAAGAGACCCTCTTCTTAAGGAGTGACAGCGCCACTTCTACCCGATGGGCAGTATAGGTGCAGAAAATGGGGTTGAAGGTCAAGGGCCAAAGGCCACAGGTAGATCCTGCCGCTCCGCTCCTTGTGGAGGCGCCGGTGTTCTCTGAACCAGGTCCTAGCTTATCACCTGCAGTGACTTCTCTACCGCCGACAAGTGCATTTGAATGCCTGTTACGTGAGTGTTGGAGAAGGAAATGGCAACCCACTCCAGTACTCTTGCCTGGAAAATCCCATGGACAGAGGAGCCTGGGAGGCTGCAGTCCATGGGGTCGCTGAGGGTCAGACATGACTGAGCGATGTCACTTTCACTTTTCACTTTCCTGCACTGGAGAAGGAAATGACAACCCACTCCAGTGTTCTTGCCTAGAGAATCCCAGGGACAGGGGAGCCTGGTGGGCTGCCGTCTATGGGGTCGCACAGAGTCGGACACGACTGAAGTGACTTAGAAGTAGCAGTAGCAGTAGCAGTACGTGAGTGTGTGAATCCGGGTGTACTTTTCAAGGCATTTAGTTCCACCTGCCCCTGTGCAGGAGGCCAGGGCGGCTCTGCCTGCCTCATCCTCTGCATCTCCAGCACTTAGCAGAAACTGTGGCACATTGTAGGAACTCAGTGCATATATGTTGAATGAATGAATGATTTTCCCTTCTTATGCTTTGTTGCTGGCCGAACCCCCTCTGAAGGACACTTTCTTAAAATACATTTATCCCTCAAAGTCTTTACATGCAGGTCCTATCTTGGGGGTAATAGTGGCTGTTTCTGACGACAGCAAATCTCCACCTTGATGATGAAGATGGCGACCATGATGTTAATAATAACAGTGAGACAGTAACAATAACAGAAGGTGCTCCCACTGCTGGAGCTCCTCCCGGTGCCAGGGGCCAGGCCAGGAGACATTTTGTAAGGGCCAGACGCATTCTGATGGGGAAGGCGTCATCGTCATTGCGCAGATGTCAGGTCTGAGGTGCAGAGGAATAAGACCACTGTGCAGAGAGACGCTGCTTGGAAGCAGGGGCTGTGCTCATGCTTGCCTGGCTTCAGACCCAGAGTCGATATGCAGTGATCCCAGAGGTTAGGTCCCCAAGAGCAACCTGATCCGCCGCACTTCTGGATTTTGGAATTCTGGGGTGGGGTTTGCCCCTTAGTGCTGGCCCCAAGTTGTGGCTTCTGCTTACCTGGAGAGAATGACAAAGATCTCCCTGATCCAGAGAACACTTGGAGCATCAGATCATCAGATGCGCTAAGATGTTAAATCCCAGGGGGGCGCCGAGAACAGGCTGATCCTCAGTGCCACTGAGTTATTTGCAGTTCTAAGTATTAGTCGCTCAGTTACGTCTGACTCTTTGCAATCCCATGGACTATAGCCCGCCAGGCTCCTCTGTCCATGGGATTTTCCAGGTGAGAATACTGGAGTGGGCAGCCATTCCCTTCTCCAGGCAATCTTCCTGACCCAGGGATCGAACCTGGGTCTGCCACACTGCAGGCAGATTCTTTACCATCTGAGCCACCAGAGAAACCTGGCCATTCTAAGTAGAACATCTCAAACTGATACCATTGAGTTATTTGCAGTTTTGATTAAATAGAACATCTCAAACTGATACCATTGAATTATTTGCAGTTTTGATTAAATAGAACATCTCAAACTGTTCTCAGAATTATTTTAAGCCTTAAAACAACTGTGCCTGCCAAATGGCCTGTTTATCCTGGTCAAAGCACCAAAGTACTAATAGATGGCTTTTATCAGCAGCTGTTATGAGAACAGAGACAGTAGGTCTGGGCTGGGAGTCAGGCTCCAACATCGCTGTCCTTGGGGATGCAATTCCCCAGCTGTGTATTGAGCACCTGCACCTGGAGCCTGCGGGGGGCGGGAAGGGGGGAGGAGAAGATGGGGGTAGGCGGAGGATGCATGGCCTCCAATCTGTGAACAGTGGCGCTGCTGGTGGAGTCTGGGGCTGGCAAACTAAAAGCCCCCTTGTCACAGATCGGGCTCATCTTTTCAACTGTTTTCTTGAAGGGAGTTACTCTGACACTGTCATTATGAAAAGTCACTAAGATTATTATTATTATTATTATGGTTTCCAAGGCAAACCATTCAATATCACAGTAATCCAAGTCTATGCCCCAACCAGTAACACTGAAGAAGCTGAAGTTGAACAGTTCTATGAAGACCTACAAGACCTTTTAGAACTAACACCCAAAAAAAGATGTCCTTTTCATTACAGGGGACTGGAATGCAAAAGTAGGAAGTCAAGAAACACCTGGAGTAACAGGCAAATTTGGCCTTGGAATGCGGAATGAAGCAGGGCAAAGACTAATAGAATTTTCCCAAGAAAATGCACTGGTCATAGCAAACACCCTCTTCCAACAACACAAGAGAAGACTCTACACATGGACATCACCAGATGGTCAACACTGAAATCAGATTGATTATATTCTTTGCAGCCAAAGATGGAGAAGCTCTATACAGTTAACAAAAACAAGAGCAGGAGCTGACTGTGGCTCAGATCATGAACTCCTTATTACCAAATTCAGACTCATATTGTAGAAAGTAGGGAAAACTGCTAGACCATTCAGGTATGACCTAAATCAAATCCCTTATGATTATACAGTGGAAGTGAGACATAGATTTAAGGGCCTAGATCTGATAGATAGAGTGCCTGATGAACTATGGAATGAGGTTTGTGACATTGTACAGGAGACAGGGATCAAGACCATCCCCATGGAAAAGAAATGCAAAAAAGCAAAATGGCTGTCTGGGGAGGCCTTACAAATAGCTGTGAAAAGAAGAGAGGCGAAAAACAAAGGAGAAAAGGAAAGATATAAGCATCTGAATGCAGAGTTCCAAAGAATAGCAAGAAGAGATAAGAAAGCCTTCTTCAGTGATCAATGCAAAGGAAAAGAACAGAATGGGAAAGACTAGAGATCTCTTCAAGAAAATTAGAGATACCAAGGGAACATTTCATGCAAAGATGGGCTCGATAAAGGACAGAAATGGTATGGACCTAACAGAAGCAGAAGATATTAAGAAGAGGTGGCAAGAATACACAGAAGAACTGTACAAAACGATCTTCACAACCCAGATAATCACAATGGTGTGATCACTCATCTAGAGCCAGACATCCTGGAATGTGAAGTCAAGTGGGCCTTAGAAAGCATCACTACGAACAAAGCTAGTGGAGGTGATGGAATTCCAGTTGAGCTCTTTCAAATCCTGAAAGATGATGCTGTGAAAGTGCTGCACTCAATATGCCAGCAAATTTGGAAAACTCAGCAGTGGCCACAGGACTGAAAAGGTCAGTTTTCATTCCAATCCCAAAGAAAGGCAATGCCAAAGAATGCTCAAACCACTGCACAATTGCACTCTTCTCACATGCTAGTAAAGTAATGCTCAAAATTCTCCAAGCCAGGCTTCAGCAATACATGAACCATGAACTTCCAGATGTTCAAGCTGGTTTTAGAAAAGGCAGAGGAACCAGAGATCAAACTGCCAACATCCACTGGATCATGGAAAAAGCAAGAGAGTTCCAGAAAAACATCTACTTCTGCTTTATTGACTATGCCAAAGCCTTTGACTGTGTGGATCACAATCAACTGTAGCAAATTCTGAAAGAGATGGGAATACCAGACCACCTGACCTGCCTCTTGAGAAATCTACATGCAGGTCAGGAAGCAACAGTTAGAACTGGACATGGAACAACAGACTGGTTCCAAATAGGAAAAGGAGTACGTCAAGGCTGTATATTGTCACCCTGCTTATTTAACTTCTATGCAGAGTACATCATGAGAAACACTGGACTGGAAGAAGCACAAGCTGGAATCAAGATTGCTGGGAGAAATATCAATCACCTCAGATATGCAGATGACACCACCCTTATGGCAGAAAGTGAAGAGGAACTCAAAAGCCTCTTGATGAAAGTGAAAGCGGAGAGTGAAAAAGTTGGCTTAAAGCTCAACATTCAGAAAATGAAGATCATGGCATCCGGTCCCATCCCTTCATGGGAAACAGATGGGGAAACAGTGGAAACAGTGTCAGACTTTATTTTGGGGGGCTCCAAAATCACTGCAGATGGTGATTGCAGCCATGAAATTAAAAGACACTTACTCCTTGGAAGAAAAGTTATGACCAACCTAGATAGCATATTCAAAAGCAGAGACATTACCTTGCCAAAAAAGGTCCGTCTAGTCAAGGCTATGGTTTTTCCTGTGGTCATGTACGGATGTGAGAGTTGGACTGTGAAGAAGGCTGAGTGCCAAAGAATTGATGCTTTTGAACTGTGATGTTGGAGAAGACTCTTCAGAGTCCCTTGGACTGCAAGGAGATCCAACCAATCCATTCTGAAGGATATCAGCCCTGGGATTTCTTTGGAGGGAATGATGCTGAAGCTGAAACTCCAGTACTTTGGCCACCTCATGCGAAGAGTTGACTCATTGGAAAAGACTCTGATGCTGGGAGGGATTAGGGGCAGGAGGAGAAGGGGACGACAGAGGATGAGATGGCTGGATGGCATCACGGACTCGATGGACGTGAGTCTGAGTGAACTCCGGGATTTGGTGATGGACAGGCAGGCCTGGCATGCTGTGATTCATGGTGTCGCAAAGAGTCTGGCACGATTGAGAGACTGAACTGAACTGAACTGAAGATTATTTTATCCAGGGTGGCTGCCAGTTGTTTCAAAACAACCCAGTTGTTTTAAACTGAGTTCCTAATTTTGCTAAAGAAAGGACAAGTGTTCAGCTTGAACTCCTCTACAAAAGCCAAGGGCTGGACTTTCAAGCAGGCCTGGGTTGGGGTCGCTGGTGGACCTGGCGCAGGTGACTAGGCTCCTGTGAGTCTCAATTTTCTCATCTTGAAATTGGGCCAGCAGTAGCTGTTTGCAGGGTCATTGTGAGGGGCGGTTACTGGGGAAGGTGGGGGCTGTGCACAATACTTAGTGTATAGCAGGCATTCGGCAAGGGCTGACTCACCCGTGAATGGCACTTGGAGCACGGGCTGGCTGTCCACCAGGCATGACAGGTGGGGGTGAGCAGTGCCAGGACACAGGAGATGCTGACCGTTGAGAACCGACGGGACCCTATCCTCAGTCAGCCGCATCATCCCATCGCAGAGATGAGTGCTGTAGCTGCTTGCTCTGTGTCCTTTGGTGCTTCCAGAAGACCAGGTGTTCTGCTAAGAAGTTTGTGTTTAATCCTTGCAGCATCCCTATGGAGTAGTTGCTAGGATCCTCCCCATTTTACAGGTGTGGAGACTGAGGCTAGGAGCAGTGTGGTAACTGGACCGAGATCACTGCGTTTGGAGGTGATGGTGCCAGCACCGACCCAGTGCAAACCCCCGTCCACTGCAACAAAGGACCCTGTTCTCTGGTTTTGAAGTAAATACACCGGTGCCCGGCTCGTAGCTGTCTGTGCCCATCCATCTACCTTTACAGACATGGTTCCAGAGGAGGAGGAGGAAAAGGCTCGAGGTGTAGAAATGGGACACCCGAGCTTGTACCGGAGCAGCTCCTGTACCAGCCGGTGCTGCTTCTCTGCTGAAATGCATGTGAAGGAGGGAGGCCGACAGGCATTGCAGTTACAGGCTCCCGCTGCACCTCCACCGGCCGGCCGCAGGGTGCCGCTGCAGCCCAGCCCAGCACCAACGCTCCTCGCACGGTGCTCTGCTCCCAGTCCACACCTGCAGGTCGCAGAGCTGGCAATGGGCAGCAGCCGCGGGGTGTGCTTGGTCCCAGCCAGAGGTGGCCACCGCCCACTGACAGATGACCACGTGTCGGGGAGGAGAGGCCCTGCCGCCAACAGGAGCTCGTCTTCGCTGTGGCCCGGATTCCAAAGCTGACCTCCGTCCACAGTCTCTTCCTTAAGTGGCTGCCTCTTTGGGAAGCAGGCAGGAGGGAGGCCCCTTGTGAGAGGCTAGCCTTGGAGGGTTCTGTGGGCAGCTGGATGCGGAAGGCAGGGGAGCAAGTGGGGCATGAGGTGGGGAGCAACCGTGGGCCGTGGGCCCTGGGCCCTGGTCCAGGCCTGGCTGGAGGACGACCTTGGGAAAGTCCTCACCTGCCAGAGGAGGGGGCGATGCCCATGCCCAGCCCCCTTCCCACTCCCCACTCTCTGCTGGTGACCACCAGCATGCAGGGAGTTTTCTACAAGGTTAGTTTTGGCCGGTCTAGCCAGTGCCAGCTCATGGTGAGTTTGTGCCTCATATAGTTGGTGTCGCTCTCTCTGGAGACCTTATGTGGTGTCTCCAGAGTCCTCAGATGCTCAAGCTGGAAGGGACCACCAGGACCACCTAGCTAGGAATCTTTTCTTCTTTAATCAGGGAAGAGGCCAAGTCCCTGAAAGGTGGCACGGTGTGTGGTTGCTGGCATCATTGTCACCATCTGATGACTGCACATAAAGAGGCCATCCTGCCAACACTGCTCTTCTCACAGGTGGGACAGCTGAGGCTCCAAGAGGCTGAGCAACTTGGTCAAGGTCACACAGCACATGCACGGGTTAGTGCCTTTTGGTGACCCCACGTGTCTGCTGGCCAGGGCTGCCACCTCCCCTGCCATCAGAAATGGCACAAAAGTCCCACCACCGGTATTGGCGTAATTTCCCTAGGTGATGTTTTGTGCCCAAGGCCTGGGTTTGGGTGTCAGACCTGATGTTGAATCCTACCTCTCGTCGCCAGGATAACCGGAAACCTCTTTGACCTCTCCTAATAAATTGAAAAACTACACAAGGAACTTTCCTGGTGGTCCAGTGGTTAAGACTCTGAGCTTCCACTGCAGGGGGCATGGGTTCGATCCCTGGTCAGGGAACTAGGATCCTACAAGCCAAGAGGTGCAGCCAAAAAAACAAAAACTGCACAAAACTACAGAAGCCGGTCAGCTCAAGTATCCTGACTCCTTGAAAGAAAACACCACCCCTTTGTATTTCCAGCCACAGAAAACCCAGTGAATCTTGTAATCTGATCCCAGCAAGGAGGTTCCCTGCCTATAGAAAGGCTCCTCCTGACCCGCTGACTCAGGCTTCATGATTTACTGTGTTTTTATATAATAACTTGTGAAGCAAAGAGTTCCTTCTCTGTGTGCATTTAAAGTGAGATAGAATGTGTGTGTTCAGGAGAATGAAGTCATGGACTCTTATGACGAGGTGCCCATAGCAATGTCCTGGAGCTGCGTGAGCACAGATCAAGCGCAGAATCGTGGGCTGAGTCTGTTGTCTGGTTCATGGTTCAGTGCCTTCTGCTACCAACACCTTCAGAGGCAAAAGCATTCAGAAAGCACCCTGAGCCCGGTAGTATCTGACACTTGCAATAGCATCTGTTGCGTCACTAAATATTTTCCCTGCTTTTGCTGCATGGAGGAGCTGATACCAGCAACCCCTCACCCCCTCCCCACACTCTGCCAGTGTCTTCCAGACTCATCCCAGGATCCCAGCATCCCAGGGCACTCACCTCAAACACGGGTGGGATGTCCAGCAGTTACCATTACATTCTTGCACTTGGTGGTGGAGCTCTGTTAGGAAAGCGCAGCTGGAGACGGGCTAAACCCTGTGCATCCGAGCCCTGCCCCACCCCCGTGAGCTCGTTCGAATGCAGGCTCCCAGCCCCGGCCCTGGACCTCTGGGGCCCACAGTTCAGGGATGAGCCCCCGTGCGTCACGATCACAGCTCTTGGGGAGGCTCTCCGGGGATCTGGAGTGACTTAGACAGTGGTCATGTGGTGAGGCTGGACCGAGCAGGGGCTGCCTGGAGATCAGCCCTGGCGGGAAAGTAGCGCCTTGTAGCTCAGAATTTGTGTATTTAAACATCTTGCTCATTGCATATTAGCTTATGAAATTGTTTGGTGATAGAATTCTGTCTGCCATTCTTTCATTCAAAAGACATCTCTCTCTGTCTCTCTTTTTTGACTAAAGGCAAGTTGAAAAGTCTTACAGGACTGGCACACATCTCAGAAATGGTTTTTCTTGCCTTCCTGCTGCCTGCCTGACTGCCATCTGGTGGCAGCTCTGGACTCTGCATCTCTCCCGGGTTCCCCATGAGTCACTGGGGCCCACCGGGGCCAGGTGACTTGGGACAGACAAGCTCCTACCTTTCAGCTTGGGGTTTCAGCAACACGGATCTCTCAAGAGTGACAGAGTGTGACCTCAGTGTCGTCGGGGTCACAGAAGCTCCACAGTCTGACAAGCAGACTAACACCATGTCCACGGCTTCACTTTCCAGGAATCAGCGGTGGCCCCTTGGAAAACCACTACAGACTAAAGCAGTTCCACTTCCACTGGGGAGCAGTGAACGAGTGGGGCTCAGAGCACACGGTGGACGATCACGTGTACCCCGCAGAGGTTCGTAGCAGCTAATATGTGGGGGCTTCCCGAGGGCCTCGGTCACCTGAGGTCAAGTGACCAAGCATCCTGGTTGCTCAGAAAGGATTTCCTGGGACATGGAACTCAATGCTCAAGCCAGAACCATTGGCCACCCCGTCCATTCACTCTCAGGACTATCCTTAAGGGGAGAGTAACGTTAGCACTTTCACTGAGTGAAGGAAGAGACTGGGGTTCTGAGTGGCACTGTAACTTGCCAGAGTCAGAAGGCTGGGTTTCAGGAGACAGTCTGTGCCCTTAGCTCAGCCTCGCTTGAGGCTGGTCCACTGGGGACAAGCTACCTGTCCTTAGAGGCATTCGAGGCCTTTTACTGAGAATAGAAAATCTTTACAATAGAAATTACCCCCTTAAAACAAAGTGATATTTGGGACATTCCAAAATGGGAGTCAGTAAAGCAAAGGAGCAGAGACAAAGGTCAGGAATTGAGTTTGAGGTGGCAAGTGGGGCCTTATAGATGCCCCCCCCCAATATTTTATTATGAAATTTTTCCAACTTACCCCCTCCAAAAAAAAAAAGAACTGCGCAGTGAGAACCCGTAAAGTCGCTCGCCATATAGATCCTGTGTTGATATTTGCCGTGTTCACTCTATTTCACCCCCATCCACCCACCAACCACCCGGCTTTCTGATGCATTTCAAGTTCTGGACTGTCTCTGTCGCCATCATTATGGAAGTAATACTATAGAACCAGAGTCCAGTCAGACCAAAACCTAAACATTGCTGTGATCACACAGCCAGAGGTGGCCTCTGGGGACAGTTGATAATTAGGGAGTGACATTATCGCTCCAACAATTAGTGATTGTTATAACTTCCCTGGCGGCTCAGAGGGTAAAGCGTCTGCCTACAATGTGGGAAACCCGCGTTCGATCCCTGGGTCGGGAAGATCCCCTGGAGAAGGAAATGGCAACGCACTCCAGTACTCTTGCCTGGAAAATCCCATGGACTGAGAAGCCTGGTAGGCTACAGTCCATGGGGTCGCAAAGAGTCGGACATGACTGATCGACTTCACTTTCACTTTCATAACTGCACACATTTTTACAAATATAACAAAAATGAAGGAATAGCGGCTTGTAACACACCTGCTTTCAGCAAGCCACGTTTCTCTCAATCACTGTGCTCCTGCTCCTTGGTCTTCAATGAGCAGCTATTTCAACAGAGGAATTTGCTGCAATGTGCTCATCTAGGAGTCGGACACGACGGAGCGACCTCACTTTCCCTTTTCACTTTCATGCACTGGAGAAGGAAATGGCAACCCACTCCAGTGTTCTTGCCTGGAGAATCCCAGGGACGGGGGAGCCTGGTGGGCTGCCGTCTATGGGGTCGCACAGAGTCGGACACGACTGAAGCGACTGAGCAGCAGCAGCAGGAACCAGGTCAGAGCTTGGGACCCACCAGAGCCTGACTGTCCCTGAGTCAGGTGGGCAGGGGCTGTGAGGCCGTGCTGGCCATGCCACTGGCCCCGGTTGGAACAGGCCATTTCCTATGGGGTTTGGAAGGCAAGGCCAGCCCCCTACAGCAGGGTCTGAGAAGGAGGTAGGCTCTGGGCGGGGCCCCGAGATTTCTTCTATTTCTGGAAGACCCCACAGGACAGTGGGTAGGGAGTTCCAGGTGAGACATGGGAGGACAGAGGGAACCCACACCACCCTCATGGTCCCCAGTTTGTATGGTCAGGAACAATGGGACTTGTTGGCAGTGAGGTGCCACCTGGGCCCAGCACCCCAGCAGGGCCCCCCATGTCCTCAAGTCCATCAGCCGACTGGGGGAGGGTCTTGCCGAGGTTGAGAGGCTGGAGGCCTCTCTGTACCGAGTCCTCATGGTCTCAAGGCCTGGGTCAGGGTTCAGAGAGGCCTCCACCACCGCATACGCTGCAGCAGGAAATGCCAACACTCAGGCCCCGTCCCGGTTCCATCACGCAGAACCCAGGGGTCCTGGCTCTGCCTCCTGCTCACCAGTGCCCCAGGTACGCCCATTCCCCCAGCCATTCCCTGCTGATTTAAATCCCTATCATCTGGCCAGCTGTGATGCTAAGTTCAGACTTAGGAAAACCAGTGGAAGGTGTGAAGAATAAGGAATTCAGGAAAGGGTGACAGAAAAAGTGCCATTTGGATGGTGTACTCACATTTAAAATTATCCTCTGTTTATCTGAAACTCAGTTTCAACTGAGAGTCCTCTGTGTGATCTGGCAGCCCTGGTTCAAGGCTGTCCGTGTGTGTGTGTGTACTTAGTTGCTCAGTCGTGTCGGACTCTCTGCCACCCCATGGACTGTAGCCCACCAGGCTCCTCTGTCCATGGGATTCTCCAGGCAAGAGTACTGGAGTGGGCCACCATGCCCTCCTCCAGGGGATCTCCCCAAACCAGGGGTCGAACCCAGGTTTCCCACATTGTAGGCAGATTCTTTACCATCTGAGCCACCAGGGAAGCCTGAGCTATCTGAGTGGTAGCAAATAACCTAACCACCTGTGTATGTTTGACAGAGTTAAAGCGAGCCTCCTTTCTTTCCCCCTGAGAACTAAGGCTCTGCTTTCCAGGGTTTGAGTGAGCCTGGTCTGGGCGAGGTGGCACTAGTGGTAAAGAACCCTCTTACAGGAGACGTAAGAGACATGGGTTTGATCCCTGGGTGGGGAAGATCCCCTGGTGGAGGGCATGGCAACGCACTCCAGTATTCTTGCCTGGAGAAGCCCATAGACAGAGGAGCCTGGTGGGCTACAGTCCACAGAGTTGCAAAGAGTCAGACATGACTAAAGCGGCTTAGCACACATGCACGCACATGCACAGGCTGGGCGACCCGGCCTGCAGCCGTGAACTCACAACAGCCGCACAGAGAGGAGCGAGAATTCGCTTCTGGCCTCTGCTACCTGGTGACGGGGGACTCTCTCCTCCTGGGTTCCAGCTGCACTTGGTTCACTGGAATGCTGTGAAATACCAGAACTACACAGATGCCGTGATGGGAGCTGACGGCTTGGCCGTGGTAGGCGTATTTTTAAAGGTAAGTGGGCCGGGGCGCATCTATCCTAGTGAGACCTGCTTTCTAGGCATGGTCTCCTTAGGATGACATGTGCTTGTCACCCTGTCCCCGGCCCTGTCACGTGACCACTCCCCGTGCCACGCTGTGCAGCTGGGGGCCCGCCACAAGGAGCTGCAGGAGCTGGTGACAGTTTTGCCAGACATAAAGCACAAGGTAAGCTGCGCACTTTGAAATCAGCATAACCAAAAGAGCAAAATTGCTTAGAGTGATGGCTCCTTTGCAAAGAAAAACAAATAAACTAGCTGGGAGAGAGGAGCAGTGCTGAGGGAGTCAGTCCGGTCCTGAACCTGGGGCTCCCTGGGGCTGATGCCAGCTGTCTCCAGCTGGCTCACCCACTTGAACCTGTTCCTGTTATTCCCAAGTCCTCCCCACTGGGTGTAACGGTGTATCCCAATACTCAGCCACTCAGGCATCATCTTGAAGATTTTTGCCTCATCTGCCGCCAGTAGTACTATTAGTTATATAGTATTTTTCATGAGATTAATCCACTTCAAAATTTTTAGTCTTGTCCCAGGCAACAACCTCAACCAAGTGATAATGTTAGTTTTAAAACCAATTGAAATGAATTCCCAACTATGGCCATTTAAGAATGTCCACCAGCAAGCCACCTGGCCTCCTTAGGGCCAGCCCCATCCTGGGAAAAGAGGGAGGTGGGGTGAGGGGGTCCCATCCAGACCCAGCACAGCCCAACAGTCAGCACGGCCAGCAAGGTACCAGCTGAGAGAGGACTTTGATGGAGAAATGGAAATTCCTATACAACCTACAGTTTATTTGTTCAGTGCCGAACAAAAGAATTCAGAGAGGGAAGGAGTCACCACATGGTCCTTGGCCGTGGGGACGGATGGGGCTCTGACGTGTCTTGACAATGGCCAGAGTGACTCCAGGGGGGAGCTGGGGACCGGCCCTTCCTTGGAAGCTTTTCGGGGCCGTTTGATCTGTGCGGCACACTTCCCTTGATGTTGGGCTCCTGGGACCAGAGCAGCTCGCTCCCCCGCTGCCCATGTGCCAGCTCAGGAACTCGGCAAGGTCGAGGTGCTGGGAGCCTCCTCCTTGCTGGTCTGCATCCAGAGTAAACCTGGACTGTTCCCTGCAGCGTCCACCCCCGAGGCGTGGGCCCGCCTCCTGGTGGGAAAGAAAGCTGCTGTGCGGTGCTGTGTGCTAAGGGAACCACGCTTCTCCAAAGGCTCTGAGCAAACACACAGGCGAAAAGGTGCCAGAGGGGGTGGGGAAGGAAGCTGCCGGTCCAGTTCTGGTCCTGATGCTTGTCCCGGGGCCTCAGCTTCCTCAGCTGAAAAATGAGATTTAGAAGCTTAGGAGAGAAAGGCTCCGCCTTGGAGGGCAAGGGTCCACGCCTCGTGGGTCAGGAGAGTGACAGCTTGAGTCACCTGTCAGTCTGCACTCCCTCCTCGTTCCCCAGCGTCTGGGTGGACTTTGCACATTGGTGGCAGTAGGGGTCACCTCCGTGGGGTCCAGCTCTGAGGGACGGGGCAGGCCTCCTGTAGCACCTGAGTCCTGCCGCTGTTTGGTCACATGGCTTTGGGAAGGTCTTTTCTCTCTGTCTTAATCAGTGAAACAGACATAAAGGCTGGTTCTGGAAATCCAAGGTGAGCGCCTCAGAGGGCATCTGGCAGGTCAGCACCTTGGGACCAGGGTCTGGGGGGAGGAGGTCTGAGGGGGTTTGCCTTTCCCCCCACACCTGCTGGTAGGACTTCCTGCATTTTGTCCTGTGTGCATATGTGGCCTGTGCCCTTTAAGAACTGAGTAGAATATATGGGGGAATATTGCTCAGCCAGGTAAAGGAATGAAGCACTGACACCGGCTGCAACAGGGATGGACTTTGAACACGTCATTCTGAGCGAAAGAAGCCAGATGCAGAACTCCTCAGGTTATGTGATGCCATCTCTAGGAAACGTCCAGAAGGGGCAGATCAGGGAGCCTGTGGCGGGGTGGAGGTTAGGGGACGTGACAGCTTAAGAGTCTTTACTGGGGCTCTTTCTCTCTGGAGCTCTGTTTTGACGAACGTGTTCTAGAATTGACTGCGCTGAGGGTTCACATGTCTGTGAACATGCAGCCTTAGGACTGTGCACTTTAGATGGGTGGGCACCACACTACGGGAATGTCGTTTCCATGACGCCCTTTAAAGTCGTTGACTAGACACACTGGTTACAAGCCATCTGCTATCGCTTTCCTCCGTTAGAAGTGTGTTCCACAACGGCAAGGAGTGGGTCCACCCTGTGTGCTCCGGTAGCCCCAGCAGCTAAGACGGGTTTACCGTGGGTGCTCATCGAATAGCTGAGTGGGCAAGTGACATGGAATCCCTCCAGTCACTAGGAACCTGGAGACAAGCTTCTGTCCTTTCTAGAGCATGGAAAGCAAGCCAATGTGAATTCTGAACACGGGGCTCCCAAGCATGGCATGAGCTGACAGAGCAGCCTGGAGCACTAGGCTGTCCTGGTCCATCGAAGCCCCCACCGCCACCGTGAAGAGAAGGAAAATCCTGATACGCATCAGGGAATCCGGCCAGAGCGGCGTGGCCTCCTGCACATGTGTGACTGCGTGACTGTCGTCAGGGAGGGCTGCTTTAAAGAGAGGATCAGCGGCCTCAAAAGTGTGATATTTTCTGGTGTAGCCACTACGGAAAACGGTCTAGTGGTCCCTGAAAAATCTAAACATGGAGTTACCATGGGGTCCCACATTTCTACTTCTGGTATATCCTCGAGTCATTAAAAGCAGGGACTTGAAGAGATGTTTGCACACTTGTGTTTATAGCAGCTTTATTAACAGCACAGATGTGGAAGCAACCCGAGTGTCGGTTAGTGATGATGGACACACAGAACATGGTCCATCGGCATAGTGGAATATTACTTGGCAGTAAAAAGTGGGAAATTCTGGGACTTCCCTGGTGGTCCGGGAGTTAGGACTTCAAGCTCCCAAAGCAGGGGGCCCAAGTTTGATCCCTGGTCAGGGAACTGGATCCCACATGCTACAACAAAGAATTTGCATGCCACAATTAAAGATGCAGCATCTAGTGCAGTTAAATTAAAAAGTAAGTAAACAAATATTTTTAAGAGGAGGGGGGATTCTGACACAGGCCTCAACACAGATGGTCCTAGAGGACATTGTGATGAGTAAGATAAGCCAATTACGAAAGGACAAATCCCATATTATTCCATCTATACAGATCCCTAGAGGAGTCACATTCATAGAGACAGAAAGTAGATGATGAGTGCAAGGGGCTGGGGGAGGAGAGGAGAGCTGGGGGAGGGGAGGAGAGTTGGAGAAGGGAGGAGAACTGGGGGAGGAGAGGAGAGCTGGGGGAGGGGAGGAGAGCTGGGGGAGGGGAAGAGAGCTGGGGGAGGGGAGGAGAGCTGGGGGAGGGGAGGAGAGCTGGGGGAGGGGAGGAGAGCTGCAGACGGGAGGAGAGCTGGGGGAGGGGAAGAGAGCTGGAGAGGGGAGGAGAGCTGGGGGAGGGGAGGAGAGCTGGGGGAGGGGAGGAGAGCTGGGGGAGGGGAGGAGAGCTGGGGGAGGGGAGGAGAGCTGGGGGAGGGGAGGAGAGCTGGGGGAGGGGAGGAGAGCTGCAGAGGGGAGGAGAGCTGGGGGAGGGGAGGAGAGCTGGGGGAGGGGAGGAGAGCTGGGGGAGGGGAGGAGAGCTGGGGGAGGGGAGGAGAGCTGGGGGAGGGGAGGAGAGCTAGTGTGTGATGGGGACAGAGTTTCAGTCTGAAATGCTGAAAACCTTCCACAGGTCGTGGTGTGATGGTTGCACAACAAGGTGAAGGTGCTTAACCCCGCTGAACTGTATGTTTTAAATGGCTAAAATGGCACATTTTGTGTTGTGCGTGTTATTTGACATCAGCCTTGAAGACTGTGATGTTTTCACAGCCAAGGTGTAGGAAACATGAGTAGCTTTAAAAGAAAACAGGCAAACCTGCGTGGACACCCCTGCTCAATGCGGAAGGTCACGTCCTCTTGTTACAGTTTCCAAATGTGGTGCCGTGGCCATGGCCTTTATCCCAGGGATGCACTCTGCTCCAGGCCAGTCACTGAGATGAAGCCGAGCGCGGTGCCCCCTTTCTGGCCTCCTCCACCCACCTAACAGCGCACGGTCTCCTCCCCCAGGACGCGCGAGCAGCCCTGGGTCCCTTCCAGCCCTCCTGCCTGCTGCCTGCCTGCCGGGACTACTGGACGTACCCGGGCTCCCTGACCACGCCGCCACTGTCCGAGTCGGTCACCTGGATCATCCACAAGCAGCCCATCGAGGTGGCTCAGGACCAGGTGAGTGGCACCTGTATCCGGCGCGTGGGGCTTCACGGGGATCCCTCTGTTTTGGCAGTTTCACTGAGACAGTGTGAACGAGCATTGTGGGGTTTCATGCTTTGGTACATTTTTGATGTTCCTTCACAAGGACAATTTCCAGTTGAAATAGGAGCTCGGGGGGTTGAACAGAAGTTCCCAGTATTGCAGCTCTTCTCCTGACCTAGAGATACTGGTGTGTGAGAGGGAGATGGAGATAGAGACAGAGACAGAGAAGGGCGAGAGACAGACAGAGGAGAGAGAAAGAGAGACAGACAGAAACAGAGGCAGAGAGACAGAGATGAAGGGAAATAGACAGAGATGAGAAGGGGGCAGACGGCGGTGGACGAAGGGGAACAGAGGCGGGGACAGACAGTTGCGCTGAGCACCTTCTAATCATAGTGGTCAGCCTCAGGTGTGGTGGGCTTCCCAGATGATAGTCGCTGGGGCAAGGCCGGCACCTGCTCCTTGGTCTCCACTGGGGTAAAGCAGCTTTACAGAACAGAAGTGATATTATCATTGGGACATGGGTCCTTGCTCATTCAGGGACCTCTGTGGGTATTTGCAGATGAGTAAATTAGGCAATAAAGAGGTGTCATAGATGAGTGCTGGAGAGCTGTGAAAGAAGTAGGGTCACTGCAGGAGAAGAGGAGGATAAGGGTTTGTCCCACTTCTTTGGCCGACAGAACAGTAAGAACTCACATTGTGATAAGAAGTCATAGAATATAAACGCCCAGAGAAAATTCCAGAGGAGTTGGATCAGTCAGCTATTGCTGCAAAACGCCACGTAACAAACCACCCCCAAACTCAACAGCTTAAACAAGCATTTATTTTTCCCTACTCACAGATATTTGGGAGCTAGGACACTGTTTTAGCCGAAGTTGGGCGTTGGGTCAGGCCGTGTCTCTCACGGTTCTTGGACCAGTGGCCACCCAGGGCTGCTTCTCATGGCACAAGATAGCAATGAAAAGAAAGGCCAGCTCACACAGGCACATTTATGGCCTCTGCTTGCGTCACAACTGCGCCTATCCTGTTGACGAAAGCAAGTTATGATGGCCAGGCCAAGGCCAGAGGGGCAGAGAGGAGGCAAGTACCTACTTGCTGAGTGATGCCCTAAGCTGTCACACAGAGGTGCACCAAAAAGTTAACCCTGGTTATCCCAGGGTCACAGGTCTGCCGTGGTTCTTATTTTCTTTCTCTTTCTGTATTAAATATTGTGTGTCTGGGTATATGTGTGTGTGTGTTAGTTGCTCAGTCATGTCTGACTCTTTGTGACCCCATGGACTGTAGCCCACCAAGCTCTCCATAAAATTTCCTAGGCAAAAATACTGGAGTGGGTACCCATTCCCTCCTCCGCTGGGATCTTCCCAACCCTGGGATCAAACTCTGGTCTCCTACACTGGCAGGCGAGTTCTTTACAGTCTGAAGCAGTAGATATTACTCATATACTTTTTTCAAGTTGAAGTATCTTTTTCTCTGGGAATGTCCAGAATCTGGAGAAAGTCTGTCTGTCTAGAGCAGAGTTCCGAGATGACAACTGTGCAACAGGCATGCTCCTCTTGCCCAGCCTCTGCCCGGGACAGACATTTATAATTGATCACAGCAGCATTCACCACCTTTGTTTCGGCTATGCACTTCCTGAGGGCTCTCGATGAGCACTTGGATGTCCTTCCAGCCTTTTGCTTCTGTAAAACATCCTCTTATTTAAAAGTCATGAGATGGGACTTCCCTGGTGGTCCAGTGGCCGAGACTCCACACTCCCAATGCAGGGCGTCAGGGTTCAATCCCTGTTCAGGGAACTCAATCCCACACGCCACAACTAAAGATCCTGCATGCCACAACAAAGATCAAAGATCCAGCAGGCCGCAGCCAAGACCCAGTGAAGCCAATTTAAAAAAAAAAAAACCCTTGAGAAGATGCTGTTGTGTGTGTGTGTTCAGTTGCTTAGTTGTGTCCAACTCTTTGTGACCCCCATGGACTGCAGCATACCAGGCTTCCTGAGGTGATGCTATTTGCTTTGAAAGATTAAAGGTGAGATCACCAACCTTCCCACAGAATAGAACTGTTACAGACATGGCTGAAACTGGCCACCCTCACTAACAGCCCTCTGTTACTCAACAGATGTGTGGTAAACACCCATTAGGAGTCAGATGTTACAACAGAGAGGGTGGGCAAGTGGGGGGCGGGGGGAGGCGACACAGCGCAGTGGTCATAGTCTCTGCACGCCGCTGCCCAGCAGGAGAATAGAAACCTCAGTCGATAGTTTCAAGGCAGGGTGGTGAGTATCACATAAAAATGCAGGATGGGGTTGGGCGGCTGTAGAGGCAATATGAGCACCCGCTGGATGGCAGGAAAGAGCCTGAAAGGGCATTGCTGTTCTGCCGCATTGTTTTCATCATACAGGGCCGTCCCCAATTCAGGCTGGGAGGGCCCTGCACCAGACGGGACAGGCACAGGGGCCGGTTCACTCCGTGCCTGCGCCCAGTTTACAGCGACACCCTCCCCTCCAGCTGGCCGCGTTTCGCTCACTTCTGTTTTCTGTGCCTGGTGAAGAAGAGAAGGCGATGGTAAACAACTACCGCCCACTCCAACCCCTGATGAACCGGAAGGTCCGTTCCTCCTTCCAGGCCACTCACGAGGGAGCAAGACTCTAAATTCACTCTGTCCACGCTAACAGGTAGAACTGACTTTAACAAGAGAAAGTATTGTTTCCTGGGCTTCATGGTCCCATCGTGTGTAACCTTTGAAATTAAAAAGAAAGCAAAAGGTTATGATTTCCATCAATATACTGGCAGTTGCAAGGAAAAAAATGGTTTCAAAGAAGCTTGAGCATCCCAGGGAATGGAAGTCTGGGACATGGGATCTCTCAGAGGACTCTCAGCAGTACCCAGGCCTCAGGGGCTGTGCCAGCCCCACTGACCGAGGTCATACACCCTGCCCTCTCTTAGGTCCACAGTGTCCTCTTTCCAGACCGCCAGCACTTGGCAACGCAGAGCCCGGACTGATGTCCTTCCTTCCCAATTCCAAGTTCCTAGTGTGCCAGTGTCCTGGGCTGACTGATGATGCAACCAGTGACCAACACGCTGTGGGGGCGGGGTACCCAGCAGGGCCTGCCTTTCTTCCCACAGTGCTGAGACTGGAAGTCCAAGGTCAAGTGCCAGTTTGGCTGGGTTCTAAAAGGGTCTCTCTTGGCTTCTTGTTGTGTCCTTGGGTGGGTTTTTTTCTTTTTTTTTTTTTTTTTGGTGTATGCACACAGAGAGAATTCTCTCTCTTCCCCTTATTCTTTTTTAAATATTTATTTTCTTTGTTTATTTATTTGGCTGTGCCAGGTCTTAGTTTTGGCACTCAGAATCTTTGGTTGTGGCATGTGAACCCTTAGTTATGGCATGTGGGATCTAGTTCCCTGACTGGGGATCGAACCCAGGCCCCTTGAATTGGAAGCATGGAGTCTTAACTGCTGGACCACCAGGGAAATCCTTCTTCCCCTTCTTATAAGGCCAGCAACCTTACCAGGTTAGGACCCCACCTGTAGGACCTCACTTAAGCTTAAGTACCTCCTAGAAACCCCTTAAGTACCCTGCATCCACAGCTTGTTCGTCCCCAGCCACGTCATCGGTCACAGCAGCCCCAGGACACCGACACACCGGGAACTTGGAATTGGGAAGGAGGGACGTTAGTCCCGGGCTCTGTGTTGCCAAGGGCTGGCGGTCTGGAAGGGCGAGGACTTAGGGCCTCAACATGTGAATGCAGGGGACACAATTCAGCCCATAACGGTCACAAACTGCGCCGGTGGGCGGGGCGGGGCGGGGGGGCTTAAAACATGCAACAACAGAAACTTACTGAGTCAGAGTCTGGAGGCCAGAAGCCCAGCTGAAGGTAGGGCTGGCTGCTCCAGAGTCTCTAGTCGCCTCCGCCGTTTTCCAGCTTCCAGGGGCATCTGCTTCCTTGGCTGGCAGCCCCTCACCCATCTTCAAAGCCAAAAGGAGTTTGACAAAGTGTCTGCTTGCGACGTGTCGCCATTCAATTGTGGTTGTTCTGCGGGGTGTGTCATGATTTTTCACTGGGGTTCTTTTTTAACTGTGGTAAAATCCACATAGCATAATGTTACCATCCTAACCACCCTTTAGCGCACAGCTCGGTGGGCTGGTGCATTCACAGTCGTGCAGCCATCACTGCCGTCGGCCTCCAGAACTTTCTCACCTTCTTAAGCTGAAATTCTGTCCCCACTAAACACTAACTCCCCATGCCCCCCACCCTAGTCCCTGGCACCTATCGTCCTACTTTCTGTCTCTAAGGTTTTTAAAAAATATTTACTAATTTATCTGCCTGCACCAGGTCCTAGTTGAGGCACACGACATCTTTGGTTGCAGCCTGGGAACTCTTAGTTGTGGCGTATGGGGTCTAGTTCCCTGCCCAGGGTTCGAACCTGGGCCCCCTGCACTGGCAGCAGAGCCACTGAAGCACCAGGGAAGTCCCCTGTTGATAAGATTTTGACTGCTATATGAGCCAAACATAAATGGAATCATGCAATATTTGTCTTTTTGTGTCTTATTTCACTGAGCATCATGTCTTCAAGATTCATCATATGGTGGCAGGTGTGGGAATTTCCTCCCTTTTAAAGGCTAAATAATATCCTAGCACGACTGAGCGGCTGAACTGAACTGAATATCCTAGCTGATAATGGTATTTTTATTTTTTGTAGCCTCACACACATTCCCCTCTGGTAGAGATGAAACTCCACAAAAAAACTTCATCGCGTCATCTTCCAGCTTTACCTGACTCTCAGGTGAACACTGAAAAACAGCCCAGACAAGAAGGCAAACATTCATCCACCTAGCAAGGTGCAGTGATACCTTCCATTTCATCTGGGCAGATAAAGAATAAAGAGACTCATCACAGTCCATGAATAGCATCTAAGATCAAGGAGAACCTGTATTATGAATGTGGTTTGTTTTGGCAGAGGTTCAGGGTTTTTCCCCAATCACAGAACTTCCTACAGTGTCAACAATTTATAGTCTGGCTCTGGGCTATTCCGTGTTCTGGCACCCACTACAGAGAAAACAATCCTGAACTTCCTTATACACATTTTTCCTGAAAAAGTGCAGCTGCTCGTCAGCGCCCATCAAATGTCAGTGCCGAGCAAAGGCAGCACAGCAAGCTTACCACCCGTTTATGTGGGACACGGTCACTTTTCAGCACAAAACAGGACAGTTTGGGTGCATTGGTGACAGGCTTGAGTGCAGCTGCCTTGGCTGGTGCCGACCACTGGGTGTTGGGTGACTCCAAGGCTGCAGACCTGCGGTATCTAGCAGGGAAGGGGATATTTTAAAGTTTGGTTTGGACTCCAAACTGTTTCTTGTCTTTTGGGAAATTATAGCCATTCTTGAGTCTCTAGCCCATCAGGAGAGTTTCCTGTGGTCGCCAGAACAAGTTCCACAGATCAGGGCCCTCCTGCCCGCCTCTTGTAAGGGCCCTGTGGGGACACTGGACCCATCCAGATGCCAGGATCATTCCCGCCTGGAGATGCTTAGCTCAGTCATACCCATGGAGTCCCTCTGCTGGTTAAGGCCACACGTCCACAGGTCATGGGACCAAAATGTGGACACGCTCTCTGATTGTGCAGTGTTTCAGAGCTCTACCATCCTCCAGGGAAACCCTTGGATACAAGTAGCCACTGAGTGCTTAGAATGTGTTCTGTGTGGTTGCGGACTGATTCTTTATGGCTGTGCTGGGTCTTCGTTGCTGTGTTTGGGCTTTTCTCTAGTTGCTGTAAACGGGGCTGCTCTCTAGTTGCAGTATTCAGCCTTCTCCTTGTGGTGGCTTCTCTTGGCGTGGCTCTCGGACTCCAGAGCGCAGGCTCAGTAGTTGTGGCTCACGGGCTTAGTTGCCCCATAGCATGTGGGATCTTCCCAGGCCAGGGATCGAACCCGTGTTTCCCTGCATTGGCAGGCAGATTCTTATCCACTGTACCACCAGAGAAGTCCCAAGGGACTGAATTTTAATTGTACATACATTTAATCAATGAGAAATGAAACATCACATGTGAGAGGCCAGTGGCCAGTGTGCTGGACTTGATGTGAACAGGTTTGTGCATTTGTAAACACACCCTCAGGGTGTATGTTGCATCCCATTTACAGGAAACACTGTGCTGTCTCCTCGGCAGCTGAGGTTTCCGAGGCTCTTTCAGGAGCAGGTGGTGGCGCAGGGCAGGGTCAGAAGTGCTGGGATGTGGGCTGGGGTGCAGGGACTGCAGAAGGATGTATCAGGGACATTGGTCACTCAGTGGCAGCTGAGCAGTCAGCCCTCTGCTCACATCCTTCCTCAGCTACGCAGGCATCACAGAGTCACTGCCACCAGGTACCCAGCACCACCAGGAAAGGTGGCCTCTGTTTACTGAAGCAGGACACAGGTAACTGTTCTCAGATAAGATGGTTTAAAGCAAACGTGGCCTTACAAGGATCGAGTTGAGTGGTGATGCTGGTGAAAGCAGATTGGCTTGAAGAGTCAAAACAGATGCTGAGAAAGAAACAAGATTAAAAAGGACATGTTTCTGTCCAGCCTCTGAGCTGACGTCCCCACTCAGTTATAATCGATAATTCAAAGGTGTTTGTCCAACAACAGGGCTGTCAGCACCCGTGACAGTGACGCAGCCGGGCCGCCTTCCCGGCCGGGCCTGGGCTAGGCGTTCTCATGACGTTCAGCCATCCTCGTCCCCGCTGCGTGTCAGAACCACGTGGGGGCACGGGCCTGACCCCTGGTGCTTGTGGTTCCCAGGGTCTGAGGAGTGATGTTTTCAAAAAGCTGCCCAGGCAACTGGGTTGGGTGGGCTGCGATAAGGTCAGCCCACTTGCATTTGTTACAAGAAGCTCTGTGAAAGTTCTGTGGGGTCCCCCCACAACGGGTTTTAAAGGGGAAGCTGGGCTCGCTGGAAATGTTGGAGGCAGGAGGCGATGGAACCGGCAGGAAGCCCATCTGGATTGCAGGCCGCTGTCGGGCCAGGCACAGCCTTCCACTCCTGTCTCTCTGATGTGTGCCACCGAAGGCGAGATACAGCCTCACGGAAGAAACCCGAAGCCCTGAACTTAACAGTCTCATTGTATAATGACCTGCGGTTCTGCCGTGATGGAAACGCCGACCCAAAGGCACGTGTTCAGGCAGCCTGCAGTTTATGAGGGTGGGGTTCTCAGGATGGTGGGAGGCAGCACAGTAATTGGAGAGGGTCTTCGGGTTGGGAGCTGCGGTTGATAGCAGCTGTGTGTCAACAGTCCACAGGCCATCCGTTCCCACGGAGACTTCAGGACAGAGAAAGGCTGGTGTCCAGAGGGGCCTTGCTGGAGCAGAAAGGACCATGGGGCCCTGAGCTGGACAACGCCCACCCCTTGGTGACATCCTGTCCCAACAAGAGCCCCGAGAGCAGATGGGCGCTTTCGTCTCCTCTTTCATGTCCACGCTGGGCCTTCCTCTGCGCACAGAAGTCTTAGTCTTCCGGTAGGTGCTCTGCTTTGTAGGTTATTTTAAATCTGGCATTAGCCCTGGGACTCTGAGATTCTCCTGGGTACCACACAGAGCCCGGACGCATTGAGCGAAACCACAAACACGGGGGAGGAAGGACGTCTGTCTCAGCCCTCAAAGCCACGGTACAGAAAACAAACACAGGTCCCGCCACTCCCCGTTCTGAATGGCGGCCAGATGTGGGGCTGAGGCCAACGGGTCTGCGGGACCTGCTCGCTGTGAGGTGACTGTGGCTGAGCTTTGTGCCCTGGAATTCCGGGCCAGCCTTTAACTTCAAAGCTTCCCCACTTTACTTTCATGTTATTTTCTCGTTTTGTCAAAGTACAGATGTGGACCCTGCCACACCCCGTCCATTGTCCATTCTGTGCCAACCGGGAGTCCAGCCCCTTCCCACGCAGCACCCCCCTCAGCATCCCTGGAGGCCCCACTCCCACCTGCCTGGTGTCCGCTCCTCCTCCTCTTCTGGGTCACCTGCTCCCCAGAGCTCCCGACCGCGCCTGGTGTGCCCCCTGCACACCAGCAAGAGTGAGGCTCCTCCTCTGTGGGGCTCATCCCTCCGCCCACCCAGCACTAGGGCCAGCCTGGAGGGTCCCTCGGGACCCCCGTCCCTTCCTCCCGTGTGCCAGGCATCCGTGGGTCCCAATGGTACAGCCCTCCCTGTCGAGCCTCCCATCCTCCATTCTCCATGTCCGCACTGCACCCCAGCCACCCTGTCTCCAGACAGCATTATGTCGCCAGCCCTCTGGCTTTGCCATGTCCAGCATCTCCCCCAACCACCCGCTCTTCTCTTGGCAGAGACTTGGGCGGGAAACAGCAACTTGGCCATCTCTCCTGCTTCCATGTTCAGGACCACGGCTTCTGCTAAACTTAGGAGGAAGCACGAGCTCCTTTCCCCGTGGGTCTGGGGTACAGCCCCACCCAGCTGGGGCTGCTGTGCCCCATCCGTGGGCCTGGGCATCAGTCAGTCCCTTCTCCTCCGCAGCCTTGCCCGGAGCACGGCGTCCCTGCCTCCTCACCCCAGCCACGCCCTGGTACCCTCGCTGTTCTCACACTGGCACCTCCCTCGTTCCCAGCTGTTTTCCCGAAGGCGGTCGTCTTGCTTGCCTGCTCTGAGGGCTGAGTGAATACCCGCTGGGCGGACACTGCCCAAGGTGCTCTGGCTCCTGGTGCTGCCGGCCACCCCATCAGCTGTGCCCGCTGCCCCGACCCTGGACTGCTGCCGCCTCCCGGGAGCGCCCTAGCCCTCCAGCTCTGCGCCTGAACTTCTCTGCATGCCCAGGCCCCCTCCTGTGATGTTCTCCTCCGTCACCCAGCCCTCAGTGCCGGGGCCTCCCACCCGTGCGCGCTTCCCCTGCATCGCACGTTCTCGGGGGCTTACAAGTCGCCCACAGGCCTTGGGTCCTCGGACAAAAGCTTTGTCCTTCCGAAGTCAGCCGTCATGGCATGTTAGCTGAGTAGGTGGAAGAAAGTGAGGTATTAGATGTTTCAGATCACCAGAAATTCACCTCCAGTCAGGGGATCTGGTGCTTATAACTTGAGAAGTCCAGAGAAAGCAAGCAAAGTGCAGCAGGTGGGAAGGAGGTGTGGAATCTTCATGAAGCAGGCGTGGGGCAGGCGTGGGGCAGGCGTGGGGCAGGTGTGGGCAGACGTGGGACAGACATGGGGCAGGTGTGGGGCAGGTGTAGGGCGTGCCTGGTTCACCATGGAGAGGCAGGGAGCAGCCACACTGCTCGGCCCTCACAACAGGAGGCATCGTGTAGAGAATTAACAACATCCTCCCAGAGGTTTCTGAAATGCAGAGTTGAACTTCAAGCCCCTGAAATCTGCCTCCACTGCTCCGCCCTGCCGTCCCTGCCCTGGCGTGCGTGGCGCTGTCGCCTCAGCCTCTGTGATGGAGCTGGGAGGAAGGGCCAGGTAGCCCAAGTGACAGCTCTGAAAACCATGGGGACAAAGAGCACAGGTCCCTCCAGAAGCGATAGGATCACAAGAGCCGCCTGGACCCCGGCCCTGCTCAGCACAGCGTTGGGGGTGCGGGCTCAGTCTGGGGCAGTTTCATCGTGAGAGACAGCCCGGCTCAGGTTCCCTGACCCACAGGTTGGGTCACACCTTGGGGGTTCTGCAGTAGAAAGGCCCAGCTCTTGTGTCTGTGGAAAAGTTCAAACGTGCGTCAACAGGAAAGAAAGGTCTTCTGTTTCCGCCGTCCTTAAGATACACTCACTAACCACTGCATTGAAGATAAAAGCTGTGTATTTTTTCAGTGTTGAGATTATTCTGTCAGAATTTCCTCTGTCAGTCAGTGAGTTTGTTTTATTTTACTGGAATTGAAATAGGGAAATTATTTTTAAGCAAAGCGAAACCATCTGATCCTTTTTACTGAACTCTGGAAATCCAAAGAGGGGCCACCCTCCAGATGCGCCAGCTCCCTGAACACACAAACACAAATCAAAAGTGTGAACATCAGAAACAGGCCTGACACTCAGGCTCCACTTGCCATGGTCTCTGCCTCGTTTCATAGTTTCGTAATGACACACAGCTCCACCCCAGTCTGACACCAGTTTATTGAACACCCCCCGGCCGCGTGTACCCATTAGTGGGCAAGACTGGGAATGTGGGTGACGAGATGCCGAGCCGAGACCACAGCCCCCATGGTGTCTGCATCAGCAGGGGAGACGGTCCAGAGATGATGGGTGGGGCGGGCCCGGCGGGGGCAAAGCGACAGGTGGCCAGGGCTCCGGGAAAAGAACCATGGGGCAGGAAGCCCGGTACCCAGTCAGGGTGGGTTTCACTGAGAAGCTGACAACGGAGCAAAGACTTGCACGAGATGACGGGGTGGGCCGTGCAGATACCAGGATGGTTCTGGAAATTTCAGGAACAGCAGAGGCCAGCATGGCCAAGATGCAGTGTGTGAGGGTCACAGTGGCAGGAGAGGAGGTCAGAGACTGACCAGACAGGCCACATCCAGGGATGGGGGCTTTGCTCTGAGAGGCGTGAGGACAGCTACGGGGCACATACACATCTCACCCAGCTTCTCAAAGAGGGGAGACGTGGGGTGACAGACAAACCCCAGGTGGAAAGCCCCCTGAAGAGGGAGTGAGAAGTGCCAGGTGCAGGACACACTTGTGTTGTGATCTCCAGCCCTACCAGCTGGGGGTGTGAGAGAAAGCAGGGCATCAAAGATAAGGCCAAGGGGACTTCCCTGCTGGTCCAGTGGATGAGAAGCTGTCTGCTGATGAAAGGGACATGGGTTCTATCCGTGGTCTGGGAAGACCCCACGTGCCACAGGGCAACTAGGCCCGTGCGCCACAACTACCTACCCTGCGGACACTACGGTCCGTGCCCCCAACAAGAGAGGCCACCGCAATGCGAAGCCTGCAAGCAATTAAGATCAAGCACAATCAAAAATTAAAATAAATATCGTAAAAAAAAAAAGAATAAGGCCAAGGGCCTTGGTGCAAACAGCTTGGAGGATGGAGTTGCCCTCAGCTGAACTGGGAGGCCGAGGTGGAGAGGCTCTTGGGAGGTGAAGGAGAAAGCTGATCAAGGCTACAAATCTTCCACTCCCTGCAGCTCCTGAATTCTTGCTCATTTTCTTTCTTTCTTTCTGCCACACATGTGGCATGCAGTCCCCTGCAGTGGAAACATGGAGTCTTAACCACTGGCCCACCAGGGAAGTCCCTTTGTGGTCATTTTAAGTTTCAAGAGCTGTGCTTTTAGCCTTAGCCATCTTGTTTCTCCATTACCCACGCAGTTTCTAGAACCTAAAAGGGGCAAAACCTAAAGCAGGGGCATACGCTGAGTGGACGAAGAGTCTCAGGCTCTCAACCAGCAGGGCAGCCCCATGGGCCATGCAGGAGCCCAAGTGCTTTGGGGCAACATGGGTGATGCCCCCAAAATGGACTGCTTGGCAATTGGACGCAGGGAGGAGGGTCTCATCCTGGGGCATCTGGGATCTCCCACGGGAGCTGTCCATCACATGGGTGTGAGCAACAGAGACGCCTGAGGACTTCCCGTCACCTTGTCCACTCGGGATGGAATCACAGACAGACCAGGACAGATCATGCCGGAGCCCTTCCTGCCTGCCCGAGCTGGCCACGAGGAGTTGGCTTAGCGCTGTGAGCCACCTCATCCTCCACGCTTCACTCCAGATGTCCCCGAGGTGGCCAGTCCGAGGAGGGAGGGGATGCTGGGTCCCGATGACCTGCAGGCTCACATCAGCGTCTACAGGACCCTAGTGGAGGTCCCGGAAGGACAGTGACTCACCTGTTCTCCTTCCTTCCAGGCAGAAGCTGGTTCTCTAGGGCACTTTCCCCAGCTGCTGCGGCTCTGGGCCCCGTCCCCTCCCTCTCTCAGGAAAGGCTGGGCTGCCCATGGAGCTGGTGTTGGTGTTGAGAGAGAGGCTGGCGGGGGACACAGCGCACCAGCCGGGTGGGCCTTCCCTGTGCCTGCACAGACTAACGAAACAGCGAGACCCAAGGGGCCCCCGCATGGAGGAGCTCCACCTTTTATAACATCTCACAGTGGTTTGGGGCCACTGAGACCGTGTGCCACAACCCGTAGGCTTTAAACACCTGAAGTTTGTCCTCTCGGGGTCTGGAGGCTTGCAGTCTGACATCAGGGCCGAGCCCCCTGCAGCCTGAAGGGGAGGGTCCTTCCTCCCTCTTCCGGCTCCCGTGTCACCGGTGGTCTTGACTTGTGGCCGCATCTGCCCAGCCTCTGCCTCCACCAGCACCTGATGTCCTTCACGTGGCCGTTTCTTACGAGGACTCCAGTTGTACGGGGTTAGGGGTCACACCGCTCTGCGACGACCTCCTCCTAACTAGTTCTACCTGCAGTGGCCCTATGTCCAGAGGAGGTCAGGTTCTGAGGCTCTGGGGTTAGGACTGCAGCGCCCTGTTTGGGGGGGGACACTCGGGCAGCAGCACATCCCAGAGGAGCCCCCCACCCCAGGGTGAGGCAGGAAGGGAGCAGAAGTGTAGACTGCATTTTATCTACATGAAGAAATCGGACTAGAGCCCAGTGGCCAGTCCTCTACTGGTCAAGCCAGGCGCCTGGAGCAAAGACTGGGAGGGGGACTCTGCATCGCAAACCCAGATGTGTGGGGATAGGACCCGGATGGGTGGCCAGCCCTGACCAGGGGCCAGAGCTCGTCACGGGGTGGCCGTGGGTGGGCCGCATGTCTCCTCTGACACCAGCTGAGCTCTGCCCAGAAGGTCTAGGGCAGAATCGGGGCACCTAGCCGGCTAGTCCCCAGGCCCTGGAAGGTCACTGTCTCACCCTCACACCAGGCCACCAGCCACAGCTCTGTCAGGCATGGGGGCTTCATCCTGCTACCTCACCCACCCTGCAGAAGCCAGAGGTGATGCTGCACCCTGCGTGGATGGGGACCCCGAATCCTGGAAACGGAGTTGCATTTCCCACCCCCCACCCGGAAGCTCCATTAGCCTCTCCATTAGACGCAGAGTCGGGGTTTGAACCCAGGGCTTCTGACTGTACGCCTGCATGGTTTTTTTGTGTTTTTTTTAGGTACAAATCCACATAATATGGGCTTCCCAGGTGGCAAAGTGTTAAAGAATCTGCTTGCAATGCAGAAGACGCAAGAGACATGGGTTCGATCCCTGGGTTGGGAAGAACCCCTGGAGAAAGAAATGGCAACCCAGTTCAGTATTGTGGCCCAGAGGATCCCATAGACAGAGGAGCCTTGTGGGCTACAGTCCCTGGGGTCTCAAAGAGTTGGACAGGACTAAGAACATAAACACACCCCCCCACACACATAATATGAATTTAACCATTAACCATTTTAAAGGGAACAGTTTGGTGGCATTTAGGGTGTTCACACTGTTGTGCAAACTTCACCATCATCTGGTTCCAAGAAGTTTCATCGCCACAAACTTGCTGCCATTCACTCCCACACCCCTCTCCCGCCCCAGGTACCACCAACGTACTTGGTATCTCTCCAGCCCCAACATCCTTTGTCATTTCATGTAAATGATACCAGACACTCCCAGGCATCCAGCCATTGCACTGAGCGGAGGGTTTTCACAGTTCATCCACCTCATGGTAGGTCAGTGCCTCACTCCTTTTTATGGCTAAACTGGACAGTCCCTTGCGTGCATGGACCGCCTGCATTTATCCATCCATCCATCGATTCACTGATGGCCAGTCCTGAACTCTCAAGCCCTGTTTGCCACCACAGTATTGCTTCTGTAGACCCCTCAACGAGCAGGGCCAGCCTTCTGAGCACATCAATCAGACCCCACAGTGGCTGCCACAAGCCTAGAGCCTGGCTGCCAGGCAAACTCTTGATGTTTTCTTTTTTTAACTTAGTGGAGAGCACCATGGAAAACCTAGCTTCAGTGTCTCCAGCTTTGCTTCCACCTTTACTCAGAAGTCCCCAGGCCTTGGTTCCACTCAGAATTACAGACAATCACCATGTCCACCCTGTGAACTTCAGAAAATTGGGTGACCTTGCTGAGCAGCTGGAGGGCATTGGAAAGCCTGTGTGAGGAAAGTCACAAAGCCTTCCCTCCACAAGAATGGGGCGTTTCCAATGAGAGAAATGCAACTTTCAGGAGCCCCCAGGAGAGCTAAAATAAAGCCACTTGTGGCCAGAAGAAGTCACACCCATCAATCTAGTCAGGAGGACAGGTGGCCTGGTTGGCTGAGTGGGAGGTCACAGCATCACAGCTACAATCAAAGGCCCACAGTGGGTCTGAACCTGGCTGACCACTCAGTGTCTTATAATAAGCCAGTGTCTTATTCCTCCAGCCACAATCGGGGTCAAGCTATGGCTGATGCAATAATTAAATGACACAAAAGATCTTCAAGTCCGGGTTTGGGCTCAACAGTCAATGTGGCGGAGATGCCACACACGTGTGGGGGAAACAGAACGGAAGTTCTGAGACTGCTGAGGGCAGTTCACACGTGCAGACAGGAAAAACTAACAGAGGAGCTCCACCAAAGCACGACTTTTAAGAACAAGTTTCCTGAAGAGGAAAAGACACTTGCTACGTGAAAAGGACACAAACCTGAGTCCCATACGACTGTGGACAGACATAGCAGGGCAGCCGCACAAGGCAGGGTGGCTTCCACATCAGTGAAGGGCTTGTTGGGTACATTTTTTTCCAGGAAAAAGAGTGAGTTGAGAAAACGATCCAGGCCCTAGTAGGAGTATGCATATTCAGGCCATCACCCTTGGGTTCTGCAGAGGAATCACAACCACAAATCTTGAGTGGTAAGAAGTCTGAGACTGTAACAGCAAGCAAAGACCCATCCATTTACCAGCGTCCCAGCCTTCTGCCTCCTTGCCACCATCCGTGGTCGCTTCCAGCGAGACAGAGGGATGATATAGGTCAACCTAGTCAGAGAGGGAGGCTGCTAACTCTCGCGCTCTCTGAGAGGCTGTACACGCAGTGTCTCACTTAAACTTGAAACAACATGAGAAAGAAGCACCATTATTCCCCTGACCCTGGTGCAAATGTGGAAGGAGAGGCTCAGGCTGACCCCTCACCCCCGCCCCCAGAGCATCCCCTGGAGCCTGGGACACCAGCCCATCCGCACATGCGAGGAAGTGCAATCCTGGACCAGCTGTTGAAGCAGGAGCACCCTGAGTGCAACCCAGGGGCCCGGGCAACTCTTAGACCTTGGGGATGCCCTGCCTGTCAGAGCCCAGGGTCTGTAGGTGCCGCAGAAAGTCACTCGCTCTCAGTGTCTGTTTTGAGGGTTGTATGTATCCATAGAAACAGCAGGCTTTAGGAATTCTCTGGTGGTCCAGGGGTTAAGACTCGGTGCTTTCACTGCTGGGGCCTGGGTTCGATCCCCGGTCAGGAAACTAAGATCTGCAAGCCACATGGCACAGCACTCGCCATCCCCCAAAAAAAGAAACAGTAGGATTTGCTTCCAGTGAAACGCACCTCCTGACGACTTTTGCTTGGAATGCCACTTGATGTTGACTCCACTTCTGCTGATTAAAGATTTTTTCAGGCCATTCAGCTCTCTCCAACTGTTTCTTTCCCAAGATGAAAAATTTCAGAGTTTGTCCCTCTCCACAAATAGGCAGAGACCAAGCCAGACAGGCAGAAAGGCATCTTCACAGAGGCTCACGTGTTCCCTGAGGAAGATCGCAAACCAGGGCAGGAGAGAAGGGTGCAGCTGGGTTTCGAAAGGAAGGCTGAATTACAAGGCTCCTTCTGTGCTTGTGACTAAATTTTCTTTCAGTGTTGGGAATTTGAAACCGAACTCTTAAACAAGATTCACCATGTAAAGAGAGTATGTTCCACTGTAGATAGTTTAGGAACAACAGAGAAATAGAAAGAAAAAGAGGTCAAACAGCAGGTTCACCACCGCCCCCCCATCTGAAGGTGGCTGCTGTTACCATCTTGGTATAAATTTCTTTGATTTTTCCAGCCACTTTATAGGCACTACTACTACTACTAGGGGTTGAGTTGTTCCTTTGGGATAGACTCTGATCTGAGCACTTCACGTATATTAGTTCATTTGCAGTAGGTACTATTAATTTCATTTTACAGAAAGTGAAAATGAGGCCCAGAGTGGGGTAGGTCTGCCCAAGTTCCTTTAGCAGGTATGCAGCGGGCCCAGGCGGGGACTCAGGCAGTCTGACCTTCAAGCCATGGTCTCTGCCGCTGCCGTGAAATCGCCTTCGCATATTCTTTGCCCCCAGTTTTATTGACATATAACCTGGTGTGCGTTTCAGACGTACAGCATAATGATTTGATACATGCTTATTTTGCAATGTGATGACCACAGTAAGTTCAGTTCTCATCTACCACCTCACATAGCTCCACCGTTTTTCTTGTCATGAGAACTTTTCAGATCTACCCTCTGAGGAGCTTTCAAGTATGCTGCGCAGCGTTATTAACTATGGTCGTCAGGCTGTACATTAGACGCCGCCCCCGCCCCCAACCGGGACTTATCCGTCTCTTAACTGGAGCTTGTGCCTTTATCCACCGTCACCCGCTTCCCCACCCCCTCCCCATTTTCTGAAGCCCACATTTTGCCATGAGGAATCTGAAAATTCACTGAAGGTTTGGAAATAACAGGACAGAGTTCAGAGAGCCGGCAGAAAATCTCCAAGGCAGCTCCTACACTGGCCCAACGTCCAGCCTACCCTTCCTGTAACGGGCTTTTCTCTCCCAAGGCTGGACCCAGAGCCGCAGAGCCCCCAGACAGGAGAGACTTCCCCAAAGGGGTCATAGTGTGCAACCCCTGACCCAGAGACACAGCTCCTCCCATTGAAGTGTGGGGACAGGTCCCCGCTGGGCTCAGCTTCTCCAAGGCCAACACTCCCTGTTCTAAGAGGCCCTGGGAAAGGCTCCTCCGCGGAAGAGGCAGCGACCTTGGGCCCAGATTGCATCCTGCAGCCGAGAGTCAAACTGCTTGTTCCTCCAAACGTGGCAGCTCTCCCACAGCTCAGCACGCACCTGGGCTCCACCAGAGCACCCCCAGGGCCCACCAGATAGGACTCTGGAACGCTGCACTCCATTGTTTCTCTCATCTGTATATCAAGAGCGCATTGTGCTTAGAGGTGTACCTCCGGGTTTTTAATGGCTACACTGGATCCCACCACACGGATGTAGCAACATTTACCAAAGCCAGGCCCCAGGAAGTTTGGGTTATTTCCACGGTTGGCGACTCTGTTCTTAAAACTACAATAAACAGTCATGTAGCCAAAACTCAGCACAATCGTTACGGCCTTAGATCTATTTCTGCAAGTGGAATTACAGGTCAGGTGAGACACATGGTTTTAAAGTTTTTGACTGAAACTCCCAAGCTCTCCCTGTAGAAATGCCCAAGTTATTCTCCACCCATCCTTGTGAGAATAAATGACATAACTTTTTTTTTTTTTATTCCTACAAGTGTTGAATGCCCTGATTTATACAAAGGTAAAGATGAGTAAAGAGTATCAGAGTTCCCAAGGCTCACATGACAGATAAAACTAGGCTTTTTCAAGGAATAAGATAAATCTTGAAAACCCTTCCTTGAACACATGTCCCCCTATTTTATTTCTTTGTCCTCAAGTCAATTAGGTAAATGACATAACTTTTAAGAAACCGCCGGCTAGCACTGAAAACAGTGGGCTTCCCTGGTTGACTCCATGGGAAAGAACTCGCTTGCTAATACAGGAGACCCGGGTTTGATCCTTGGGTCTGGGAGATCCCTTGGAGAAGGAAATGGCAACCCACTGTAGTATTCTTGCCTGGGAAATCCCATGGACAGAGGAGCCTGAACGGCTTCAGTCCATGAGATTGCAAAGAGTTGGACACTGAGGGACTAAAACAACTGAAGAGCACCGCAGAGTGAGCAGAACCTGCCTGCGACAAGAAGTTCCTTTGCTGTCCACCAGATGGTGCTGTTAGCTAAGGTTTTTGCATCCTGCACGCCAAGTCTCCTGTCTGCTGTGTCTTCTGCATTGGCAGATGAGTTCTTTACCACCAGCTAAGAGTTCCAGAAAAACATCTATTTCTGATTTATTGACTATGCCAAAGCCTTTGACTGTGTGGATCACAATCAACTGTGGAAAATTCTGAGAGAGATGGGAATACCGGACCACTTGACCTGCCTCTTGAGAAATCTGTATGCAGGTCAGGAAGCAACAGTTAGAACTGGACATGCAACAGACTGGTTCCAAATAGGAAAAGGAGTATGTCAAGGCTGTATATTGTCACCCTGCTTATTTAACTTCTATGCAGAGTACATCATGAGAAACGCTGGGCTGGAAGAAGCACAAGCTGGAATCAAGATTGCCAGGAGAAATATCAATAACCTCAGATATGCAGATGACACCACCCTTATGGCAGAAAGTGAAGAAGAACTCAAAAGCCTCTTGATGAAAGTGAAAGAGGAGAGTGAAAAGATTGGCTTAAAGCTCAACATTCAGAAAACGAAGATCATGGCATCTGGTCCCATCACTTCATGGGAAATAGATTGGGAAACAGTGGAAACAGTGTCAGACTTTATTTTGGGGGGCTCCAAAATCACTGCAGATGGTGATTGCAGCCATGAAATTAAAAGACACTTACTCCTTGGAAGAAAAGTTATGACCAACCTAGATAGCATATTCAAAAGCAGAGACATTACTTTGCCGACTAAGGTCCGTCTAGTCAAGGCTATGGTTTTTCCTGTGGTCATGTATGGATGTGAGAGTTGGACTGTGAAGAAAGCTGAGCACGGAAGAATTGATGCGTTTGAACTGTGGTGTTGGAGAAGACTCTTGAGAGTCCCTTGGACTGCAAGGATATCTAACCAGTCCATTCTGAAGGAGATCAGCCCTGGGATTTCTTTGGAAGGAATGATGCTAAAGCTGAAACTCCAATACTTTGGCCACCTCATGCGAAGAGTTGACTCATTGGAAAAGACTCTGATGCTGGGAGGGATTAGGGGCAGGAGGAGAAGGGGACGACAGAGGATGAGATGGCTGGATGGCATCACTGACTCGATGGATGTGAGTCTGAATGAACTCTGGGAGTTGGTGATGGACAGGGAGGCCTGGCGTGCTGCAATTCATGGGGTCGCAAAGAGTCAAGACACGACTGAGCAACTGAACTGAACTGAAGGTTCTAGATTTCCGGTAAGGGAAGTCTGAGAAACATTCACACACACATAGACAAATCAAGTCTACCCTTGGAAATCTAGTACAGTCTCATACGAAAACCAGGTAGAAACTGACAGTGGTGGCACAGCTTCCAGGAGATGGTGGAAACACCACTGGCGGTTGTCACCATCCAGCTGTTAAGCCTTCTGCAGGTTCCCAGGAGCCCCCACTGGAGACACTGACAAGTCCACATGCTTATCCCATCCCTCCCATCTCCCTTGTTCATTCCTACTCTGGGAAAGCTGTCTTGGAGTGGCCTGGTTCCTTCCACCTGGTTCTCTGGCCCCTTAGAGCCCTGGGCTTATCATGGTTGTTAATTTTACACTCTGATGTGCAATTATTGATTGCCTGGCTATGTCTGGAGGAGGTGCTCCAGGAGGTGCTCCAGGAGGTGCCTGCTATGGGAGTACAAGGTGGAGGAGCTCGGGACCTCTCCTTAGAGCATTGCAAATAACTGCCATCCTGGTGAAACAAATTTAGTGATAAACCACAAGAGAGGCGACAGAATGAGCACCACGTAGGTTCAGGGCACTAGTCAGACAAGTCCCGTTTTCTGCTGAGACGGTTTCCTCATCTACAGTAATATCAGCAGCTCCTCTATTAAATGACACTTTGTACACCAAGGGCTCACGCCTGATAAAGGCTCGGCAAGTTTGCTTAGCTTTGGTTGTCTGGTCTTTGCCAAGCAGCACCCTCTAAAAGGACAGTGGGAAGAACAAGAGCTGAGAGGTTATTCCTGATTCCAAGTCACTGACTTAGACATCTTGCAAGCTAATATTTGTGCTGTGTGATCTTCCAGCTGCCAAGGCTTGTGGAAGTGTTTGGTTGGAACACTGCAGAGGAAGGGCTGGCCTATTGGGGAAGGGGGCAGGGGTAGGGGGGTGGGATGTGGAAGGTCCAAATGATATGCCTTGGCTAAATCCCCCTGAGATGGGATTCTAAATTCTTTCTCTGTGCACACATCAGTTTCATCAGCAAGCATGTCTGACTCTTTCCTGCTTGCAGGCCTGTGGTGACTGGTTATCTTGCATTTCCCCTTCTGACTCTGAGCACTGGTTACCTGTTGCCCCTCCGACCCAGGTGCCTCTGGAGTCCTTCAAGGCTAAGGCCCTTTCACCCTGCAGACCGGGCTCCTTCAGGAAACCCTCATTTTGTCAGTGTAACTCTGCAGAGTCCGGTTTTCCCAGATTCTTTGTCGCTGCTCCTCCAAGCCATGAGCCCTTGAATGCTGCTCATTGGCAAAGCGGTTCCCCCTGCGATAGAATGAGAATTTCCGAGCCCAAGAATGAATGAGCTCAGATGCGGACTCAGCGCGACCCTCTTCTCTGAGACTGCGCTACCTCAGCCCTGGGATTTAGGGTCTCAGGCCCAGCCTGGATCTCGAGAGCTCGCCACCCCCTCACTCCCCAGAGGCAGTTCTGATCATCTTAATATATTCCCCAAGTCCCCAGGATGAGCGGACCAAGCGGGGTCCTACCACCTCGGGCCTTGGGCACCCTCCAGGGCGGCAGGCATTGCCTCCTCTGACTGAGCCCCCAAGGCGCCCCAAATCCCACTCATCCTCTGCGGTGGCTCCAGGTCGTCGGCCCTGCTGTAACCCACCCGCTTCCGCTCGAGCAGCGGGGGTCCCCAGTGCACGCGGGAGGGGGGCGGCGATGACCACGGTGCTACTGTGGGAGGCGAGGAGCCCAGTGCTCCGCTCGCGCGCGCGGCGGAGCCCGGTTTCCCGGGACCACGTGGGAAGTGGTCATGCAGGTCACCGCGTACTTCGCGTGCGCGGAGTTGGGGCGTCCGGTTCTTCTCAACGGCTGCGGGGACCACACCCCCGGGGCGAGGCGCGTCAACGACGGCCAGCGGGCTGGGGGCGGGGCATGGCCCGCTGGGGCGGGGCCACCGTCCGATATAAATGGCGGAGGTTTCCTGGCTGCCGCAGCGACCGCGCTGGGAGAGCCGGTCCTCTCCGGTGGGCGGCGCGCGCCCGGTGTCCGGACTTTCCCGGCCCTGCCCGGCCCGACCCTGCGCGGCAGCATGGCGGGCTCAGGCCCCAAGCGGCGCGCGGCGGCGGCCACCCTCCCGGCGAACGAGGAGGAAGAACGGCAGGCACGGGAGCGGATGCTGGCGGCGCGGGGCGCGGACGGCGCGGAGGGCGAGGTGACCCTGCAGCGCAACATCACGCTGCTGAACGGCGTGGCCATCATCGTGGGCACCATCATCGGCTCGGGCATCTTCGTGACGCCCACCGGAGTGCTCAAAGAGGCGGGCTCGCCCGGGCTGGCGCTGGTGGTTTGGGCCGTGTGTGGCGTGTTCTCCATCGTGGGCGCGCTCTGCTACGCCGAGCTGGGGACCACCATCACCAAGTCGGGCGGCGACTACGCCTACATGCTGGAGGTGTACGGCTCGCTGCCCGCCTTCCTCAAGCTGTGGATCGAGCTGCTCATCATCCGGCCCTCCTCGCAGTACATCGTGGCGCTCGTCTTCGCCACCTACCTGCTCAAGCCGGTCTTCCCCACCTGCCCTGTCCCCGAGGAGGCTGCCAAGCTCGTGGCCTGCCTCTGCGTGCGTGAGTACTGACCGGGCCCTGGGACATCGGCGGGCGCGGGGAGGGTTGGAGTGGGGGTGGGTGTGCCGAGCCGTGGTCGCCGCATCCTTGGCCCTCCCCGCACTCCTGGACCATCCCTACACCCCGCGCCTCCCGACCCCCGCCCCGATCCGACCCCGCAGTTCTAGACTGAGGGCAACGGCCCCAATACCCACGTGCGTTTCATTCATTCTTTTCCACACCCCCTTGAGAACTCCGCAGTGAGTCACACAGCAGGGTCCCCGCCCTGAGCCTCTGGCCGGTAGCGCCTTCCCACTCCGTCCATCCGGAGCCTTACTTAAGCTGACCCTTACTTACCTCCTGAGAGGCACCCACGTGGAGTACCTGAGAAGCCTGTCTGTTTCTTGTGTTCTTTGACTTCCCCAAGCCTTACTGTTTGTGGAGAGAGATCGTAGTTAAAAAAAAAAAAAATCAACAAACGTCATTCAAACATGCTCAGTCAGGAAGGACTGACTGATACAAACCCAATAATAGTAAAATTGTGCGTGGGCAGTGAGTGAGTTGCTCTTTTAGACAATGGAAGGTTGCATCCTCTAGCCAGTCTTAAAAGAGGGGTGCTTAACTGCATCTTAAGTGTGTGCAGGGTGGGTGCTGGCTTTGGGATCCCAAGCTGTGCTGAAATACAGCCACTGGGCACAGCCCAGATGTTGGTGGAGGAGGTCCCAGGATGTTGGTGGAGCAGGTCCTGGTATGTTGGTGGGCTGTTTTCTGGTGGTATTTCAGGAAAAAATTTTTGTACTGAAAGCCACACGATTATCGTATCTTTGTCTATGGCTGCAAACATCTCGGGAGACGTGCAGGGTGGAAGTGTCCGGCCACCTGATTTGAGGCGCTGCCTAAACCTTGAGGTGCACAGAGGTGTGAGGCCAGCAGGGCTGGTTTCTGTCCAAGCCCCGAGACTCAGGGAGCCGTGCCATTGCTTGGAGCGGCTTTTGACCAGCAGTACACGCTGGCGCTGTTGGAATTCTGGAGCCTGGGCACCAGCTCACTGTGTGTGTTGGGTGGGGGGCTTTCAGAGGCATACTCTGGGAAGTGGTGTCCCTGGGAGACCTGAGACCGCAGAGCGGCCATGCCGGGGGAGGAGGACGTCTTGCCTTTGAGGGGAATTTCAGCAATGAACATCTCAGCTTATAAAAACCTTTGGCCCAAATCTAGGAACAGTCACAGAGATAGTTGATCTGCCTGAGGGCGGGGGAACCTGTGGCTTCCAGTGGGCTTCTCAGATGATACTTTGTGCCGAGTGAGGAAAATCCCCTCTTTGTTGACTTTCTGTCAGTAGAATTTTCATTGTCCGATTTTCATTGTTGCTAGGTCTTGTTTGGTGTGTGGGCCCAGGATGTGATGATATAACACTGCCTTCAAGGGCCTCTCTGTGATCTTGGAAAGTGGATCCCTCACTTTCTCAACCTTTTGGGTTTAAGCAGATGAAGCCGCAGGATGGATTCTAGAGCGGCTGTGGCGGGTACGCCCTCACCAGGACTCCCGTGGGCGCCAAGGAGGGTCACATAAGTTCCACTCCTTCTGCAAGCGTGTCCATCGGCCATTCTCTGCTCTTTTCCTCTGAACCACCCTTGCGAGTGTGTTGTGTGTGTGTTGTATTTTCTGGTGAAAAGGAGATTTTCAGTAACACAGGGATATGCTGTCTGAAAGAGGGAGCGCTAGTCTAGAGCCTGCCACACCTAGAGGGGGATGAGGGCTTGTCCGAGGCTGGCAGGAAGGTTACAACCACCCAAGAAAGGGTCTGCTCTTGGGCACATCTGAGATGGCAGTGAAAAGCCACAGTTTCTAATTGTTGTTTGATTATTGCACACAGGCCAGGTTCTAGAACTTCTCCTCCTCGAGAGGAGAAAGGGCCCTCCACCACGCGCTCCCTGAGCGCTCCCCTTGTGGCAGCAAGCCCATGCGCTCCAGCCCAGCAGCCCAAGGCCTGAGCCGATGCCTGGTGAACGGCCCAGGGGCCCACCCTTTGAACAGCATGTCGTGGACCCACAGTTTTGCCGGTTGTCTTTGCTGCCCCAGGCATGCCCCAGGACAGCTGGCCTCTATGCATGGTGGCTCGCACTGGCTCTGGTCCTTAGAATGATCCTGCGGACAAGATAAATGGGGGAAGGTCCCTTTTCTTGTAGGTCTCACGTGGAAATGACAGCCCTTTCATGGTGCGACCTTGGGGTTTCTGTCTTTCTAATGAGTCGTGAAGGTGAATGACACAAGCTCCGTGACTCTTTGCTGACAGCCCGGGAGTCCGCTGTGACAGCCCGGGAGTCTGCTGTGCAGGGGTCGTCCAGCACGTACTGATGGCACCTGAGATTCAGGTGACCCTGGGTTTTATCAGGGCGGCAGAGGTCACTCAGGTGAGTGACAGGATCTCTCTGGGCCCGACTCAGAAGCTGAGTTGTGGACACAGAAGGTGACCTCAAGTCGCCCAACCTCCCCCTCGCCCTCTCCCACTACCCCCTAGTTATCACCCATCTGGTGGAACCTGGCAGGTCTGCTGGTGGCCGAGAGCGGGACTCTAAGTCCACTTCCAGCTTGGTGGCCCTTAGTGGGCCTGGAGAGCACAGCTTCCCTCCTTCTCCCAGGGGTCGGGTGGGGTGCCCAAGGCTCCCCTAGGGTGAGGTGGCCCCCCCACATCACCCTCCCTGGGCAGCCCGCGTGGAGTGGGCGTGGGGTCCTCAGCTGTTGGCCTCTGGGACCCATGACCTGGGGTATCTTATACTCGTATCAGGTGAAGAGCCTGCATTCTACATGTGGACAGACTTGGGTTCTGTTTGAGAGAAATTCACTCAACCTCCCAGCCTGTTTCTGCATCTGTGTTTGTGGGAACTCTGCCATGACGGGTCTAATGCACGTGGCACCCCACACAAAGGGTCACACCATGGCCGTGATTGTTCTCGCCCTCCATGTCGAGCTAGAAGCCATTCTCTGCACCCCCTTTTAGCGTGGGGGGTGGCAGCGTTTCAGCCCACCCCACCGGCGGCCCCTCCCAGCACTGGGGCAGCCGTTGCTAGCTGGCTCCAGGGCAGGATGGTCAGTTGAGGTCCCCTCTTCCTGGCAGTGAGAGACCCTCCTGGTGTGTCCACCACTGTGTCCCTGGGCCTCAAACCAGGCCTGTCCCAGCAAGGCCAGCACACCATCCGCGGCCACTGCAAGCTGTCTGGATGTCTGCCAGCTGCCCAGCCTAAGCCCCTCGCCTCGCAAAGCAGAGGCTTCTGGGTGTTTCCAAGGAGCTGGCGACCCTGGGATTGCAGGCTGTGAGCTGAGTGCAGACGACAGCCGGGTAATTAGCCCTGAAATCCGACTTTGCCAGACAGACATGAAAGTGCTCCGGCCCAGTCACGGGGCACAGCGGGTACTCAACAGAGCGCGTGACCCGAGGGAGGCAGGAGACGGCATTTCTGACCCCTTTCCCCTGGGCCACGGGCCCCTTGATGATCCCTCAGAGTAGGCAGACCCTGCCCAGAGATGTCCACCCTAAACCTTCAATCTCAGGTTTCCAGACCCCTGGAACCGCTACCCCTATCTTGACAGAAACGCCCAGCATTGAGATCTGCCATCCCCCCACTTTACAGCCAGGGAGACAGGGTGTCCTCGTCCCGAGCTGCCTCTGTCACCCGGCGTGGGGACGCGGCCGTGTCTGTGGTGAGGGTGGAGGGTGCCGGGGTCTGGGACAGTGGCCGTCACCATGCCTGGTCATCGGGGGGCAAACACTAGTGGATCTGAGGTTTGTGTCCTGGACTCCCTGGGAAGCACTCCCCCCATATCCACCCCTCACGCCGTACTTTCCCCCACTGTGGGGAGTCAGACCCCTTACAGGGAGCTGTCTAGGAAAACACCGTATTCCTCTCATGACCTTCCCTTTGCAAATGACTTTCCAGAGTAGGGTGGCCAACAGCTGCCCCCTGGGCTCCAGCTGCCCCGTGGCCACGGTCGCTGTCCTGTGCCCACGCTGGCCTCCAGTTCCTGTCCTCTCCTTCCGTGAGAGGTGCCAGGGACCAGGCATACGTGATTCCACACCCCCGGTTGGTGTGACCTTGCTGGGTCTGGATCATTGACCAGGGGAGCTCCCAGAGCACGTGTGACCGCCCCCCTCCAGTTTTGCCCCTTCCCTTCCCCACAGTGGGGCCACTGCTCCATCCAGCAGTGGTTCTTGGCTTGTGGTTGGGGTCCTGTCTGCATCCTGGCGGCAGGCCCCCACCCAACTCTTCCCTTAGTCCTGGAGGAGTCCTGAATTCTTGCTTGGGAGGGTGGGCTGGTGGGTGGCCTTGACACCCTCCTAATGCCGGAGGGAGGGGTGTCCTTCCCCCACACCGGTCCATCCATAACCAGCCTCCAGGCAGGGGCAGTTTGCTGGGCCCCATCCACCCCACCCCTGGGGGATTTGCCTGTTCAGAAGCCTCCAGCATGCTGTAGGCAACCCAGTCTGCCCTCTGAGTCACCCTGACCTTGGCTGCTGGCTGACAACCCAGAGGAGAGTCACCCCAAGTGTGGCCAGTACAGACCGAGGCCTCTGCCCAAGACCGGTACGGGATTCAGCCCTCAGCAGGGACACAGGCTACAGGGCTGGGTCTTCTTCAGCTGGTCCTCGTCAAGGACATCCTGTCAGCCGAAAGGCTCCTGAGGGCCCTGGCTGTGTGACCCAGGGCTGGGTGCTGGGCCTCTCTGGTCCTGGGTTTCAGAACCTAGAGCAGAGCAGTGCAGGCAGGTTGTACATGTGGAGGGTGTGTGAGTTCTGACCCATCGCAGCAGGGGTCCAGTTTTGGAAGGACTGGCCAGGCAGGAAATGACAGAGCTGATGAGCCTGGCAAGGGGACCAGGAGCTCCAGGCCCACTGGGCACAGGGAGGGGCTGTCCGCTCAGGGGGTCTGGTCAGGGAGAGAAGCTCACCAGAGTCTTGACAATCATGCATTCATTCCCTGGGTTGTGGGCATGAGTCGGGGGGTCCCTTGAGGGTTGGTGGCTGGCCCATCATGGGGGACCAGGGGAGTGTCCTCGGGTCGTGTGGGCAAGGGGCCGTCTGCCTGCACTTTGGTGCAGGGTCCTCGGGCCCTGAAGTCAGCCCTGTTTGGTCCATGTGAGGACTCGTGCTGGGTGTCGAGGCTGAGGCAGGGGAACAGGTTGGGGACTGGGGCGGCCTTGCTGGGTGGCAGACGCGCATGAACGGGGGTGTTCACAGTGGACGGCAGGCTACTTCATCGTGCTTCCCCACATCCTGCTCAGGATCCCTGCCCCAGGGCCCCCACCAACGTGACAGCCCGCTTCAGAGTCAGGTCAGAACCAGCTTGGGCTGGTCCCCTCCCCTCCAGGGATGTCAGCAGTGTGTGTGTGGTGGGGCCCTAAGGACTTGGCCCAGCTGATGGGTCCCCACCCTGACTGCACTTGGGACCACCTGGTTGGGAGGTGTGATGCCCAGGCCGCCCAGGCTGACCAGGTCTGCAGTAGCACAGTGTGGGAGCCTGTCACAGGCACCGGGGCTGAAGACCCTAGGCAAGGGGCCACCGCACAGGAGTGGGGCTCAGGAGGCCTGGATGTCCTCACCCCCCTACCCTAACTAGCAAACTAGGTTTCGGAGTGGGGGCCGCGGGGTCCCATCTCCCTCAGGTGCAGCGGGTTTGCAGTGAGGTGGGGCTTTCCAGACCATAGAGGTGCGAGCCGGGGATGGATACTAACTGGAGACACCCGCACACACAGCCTCGGCTCCTTAGCACATCTTCACTTGGCCGCGACCGCTCAGTTTAGTAACTTGCAGGCTCGACAGTCAGGGCCTGCAGCAGTATTCCCACTTAGCTGATGAGGAAATACAGAGGCTTAGATCCGCTAAGTCACCAGCCCAAGATCACACAGCATGTGAGAAATCGGGACCAACTTTGAAGGGCTCCTTCCTGTGGCTCCTGGGTGTTCTTGGGGTTGTGGGAGAGGCCTTGGGAACCTCTGTTTATTCTGCAGGGCTCTGCTTTGGAAGAACCCAGTAAAATGAGATGTGGCTATATGTGGAGTTTCCTGCTAACTTCAGAGCTTGCGTGTCAGCAGATCTCAGACTGTACTGAACCTGCCTCTTTCTGGTGTGTTTGAAATGAAGTGTCAGTCCCGGTTTCAGAGGCTGGCTGAGACTTCTGCCTCCGAGCAAGGGTGGGGGAGCTCTGGCCGGGTATCACCCAGCCCAGGTTAAAAATGGAAAACACGAAACACATGTTCCAGGGCTGGTCGCATTTGAAAATGTGACTCGGCCTATTAGTAACTGTTTTCATAAGAAATCAGTGATCGACAAGGGCTGTGTCCCAACTGGACTGCGGTTTTGTGTTTGCCTGCTCCTGCGTCCACGGCCTGTCTCTGCAGAGATTGGACATGGGAATTAGATGGAATCCTGGGTCCCATCCGAGCAGCCCCTGCCCCTGGAATTCCCTCATTTTCATTCAGTGCTCCAGACTCTGGAAGCTCCAGTCTTGAGTGGCCAGTGCTGGGGTCGTTGGTGGTCCTGGAGCCGAGCTGTCGCCCTGCGCAGGCTCTGCACTCAGTGCCTCTGGAGGCGAGGCTGGCCTCCTCAGATGTTTGGGGTACGGGTGGGTCCTGGGCATTCACTCTCTTGGAGCCAGTAAAGGGGAATTACACGTCGTGAAGTCAGCTGCTGGTTCTCCATGTGGGTCCTCTGGACAGCACCTCTCAACTGTCAGAAACGGTGGGTTCTTGGGCCTGCCCAGTCAGATGCTCTGGGAGGTGGTACACTCAATGGGAGACCAGTCTGTTATTGGATGGGGGGAGTTAGGGCAGGAAGGGAAAAAATGCGGGGTGCAGAGTGCAGGCCACCATGGAGGCTGGGCCTGGGGGTGAGGGGGCTCGCCCCAAGCCCAGAGAACGTTAGGGAGTCCAGGACCAGAGCGGAGGGGCTGGTTCACCGAGTACCCTCTGAGCCCTGGGTCCCTGCATGGCGAGTGGATTTGGACAATAGGGTCAAGGCAGGACACACACCCCAGAGCGACTTGCTGCTTTTTCAGCAGTCAGCCCCACTGCCAGCCACTCTCCCAGCCGCCTTGGCCCACCTGCAGCCAGGGCTCTGGGTCCAGATGCCCAGTGAGTGACCCTGTTTGACGGGTAGAGGCTCCGACGATGGGCAGGCTGGCTGCCTGGGTCCGGGGCTCGTCCGGCCGCAGTCATGGTGGTCAGCACCTGCTGCTCTCTGGCCCGGTACCAGTTGCTGCCCCAGGAGACCAGCTGGCCTGGCTTCCTGCAACCCGTGTGGCCTGCCAGCCACTTCCTCTCCCATCTCAGGGCCCACCGAGGGCTGTCTTGGGGCGCTGCCGGGGGCCTGCCAGCAAAGCTCTGATAAAACAGTGCTCATCTCCCTGGCATCTCAGCCCCTCCCACCTGTGTGGGGCCTCAGACTGTCTTTTCCTCAAGTGTTGGTCCTTTTTTATCAAGGATCCAAAAAAAAGGCACCTCTTTCAAAGAGACTCACTGGCAGCTTCTTGATAGTGAGGTTCCAGGCTCTGGTCCATGGGCCCTTCATCCTTTCATTCTGGGGGGTGGGGGCGGATGGTCCCTGCAGACCTGGGGACAAGGGAGGGCCCATGGCTGCAGCCCCCTCACAGACATGGGGACGGTGGCTGAATTCTCTGATGAGTGGGGCCAGCCAGTCCCCAGATGCTGTGGTTCTGGATGGTTCTGTTGCCTGCCCACGACCTTGCTCTGGTGTGTTTGAACTCCGGCAGAGGCGGTTAGGGTGAGGGACCCTGAGGGCACTGAGTGCGGTGTAGACAGTGGATGCTCATCCTTCGCCCCAGCTGTCAAGGTTGTTATTTTGTTATTGGCATGCACAGAATCCAAGGGCAGCCCTGATAAGGCTCATGAGGGTTTTACCCTCGGTCAGAGAGGGAAATGGGTTTTGGTGTGTTTTGTTTTGGTGTTTTTAAGTGAAAACAGCCCCCACTGTGTTTCAAGTCCAGCATATACTGGGGGCTGGGAGGCTTGCCCCCCGTGGCTGACAGCTGACAGCCTGTGTGTGAAGAGTTATCGGAGGTGGATCCTAGGCCTGGAAAGTGAGATAACCGGTCAGGCCGGGGTGAGAGATCAGGCTGAGCAAGGCTGGGCAGAGCCTTTAGGTGCTGCTCAGATAGATAAGTTCCCTGGTGCACGCCTCCTGTTTGTATGCTCACCCTGCTCAGAGTGCCTTCTACCTGCAAGTCGGCATCGCGGGTGGGGGTGGCTGGCAGTCTGCGGACAGGACTCTGAACTCAAGCCACCTGGTCGGCCAGGTTGCAGCTGGAGTTGGCGCTCCTGGTCAGGCTGTAAGCGTGACCAGTGGTCCAGGCGGCCATGGGTTGCGAGCAGCCCCCCCAGGCCGGCCGGGGGTGTCCCTCCCTCACTGGGCAGCATGTCCTGCCCTCCCAGACATGAGGATGGGTGCAAGTGAGGGAACAAGAGTGCAAGTGCAAGTCTGTGAGTTCGTTATGGGGGGATGGTGACTTTGCAGGAGGTGGCTGGCCCACTAGCGGAAACCTGAGGCCCCGACCCCCTTGCAAGGTAGAACTGGGGCACCCCTGCAGGGCAGCAAGGTGGCATGTCACAGCCAGACAAGGCCAGGACAGACCCGGCCCTGAAGGCCTGTGGGACCAGCCACCAGGCCCCGCCTGCCCTGCCATCTGCCCACAGCCCACAGCCGCTCCTCTCCTGAGCCCACCAGTCTCTATCTTCCGGCCCCAGCTGTTGCCTGGTGTTTATCTGGGGGGTGTCAGCACTGGGAACCCCAAGGGGGCCGGCTTCCAGCCAGTGCCTGCCTGCTGGTTCCCTGGGGCGGACTGTGCCCCCTGCCCTGAAGCACAGGTGGGGGCTGCCCCTAACCATGGTGGTGACAGCAGAGACCCTGGTTCCACCCGGATGCCCCCTCCATCCTGTGGTGTGGAAGCTGAGGCGCCTTGCTGAGGTGATGGACTTAAAGCCAGGGCAGCCAGAGGCCAACCCAGCTTCCCAGACGTCCTCCCAGCCCTGCTGTCTAAGGCTAGGATGGAGCCCCGTATAGAAGACATTATGGGGAGTAGTAAAGCATTTACTTATCGGCCAAAGTCAATGAACATTAACGTCTCCTATGTTTTTATTCTTTCTGTAAAAGAAAGGAATATTACAGAGTCCCCTTTGTCCTGGGATCCAGCCCATTTCCCTCCCAACCGCAGAGCCTCCACTGTCTGAGACAGAGCTAAGCTCAGGGTCCACGGGGCCCTGGGGTCCTGGGGCTGGGCTTGGCCAGCCACACCCCTTTCCTGGGTCCACAGGGGCTGGGACGCCTGCAGGGTAGGGCTCTGGTTCCCTGAAGGGGGGCCCTGGGGCTGGGCCTGGCCAGCCACACCCCCTTCCTGGATCCTCAGAGACCTCATCTGTGGGGTGGGGAGGGGAGCTCCCGCTCACCTTGGGGCGGAGACCCCAAACCCGCTGAGGTGTGCAGAGATGACAGCAGCGAGGGCTGCTGGGCAGGAGCGCCGTCTCCCCTTCCCCGTGGCTCTGGCCACGCCTCTTCCCCGCCCCGCCTTGCCCGCCCCCCTCGCCCCGCCCCGGCTTCCGGCTTCCGCCCTGGCCTGGAGCATGAATGGAGGAGTGATGCAATCTGCCAGCCTCTTGCTGCATACGGAAACCAAGGCCTCAGGGTTGTCACTTTCCATCTGAGGAAATGTAGAACTGCCCGGAAAGGTCCCTCCTCCCCCCACGCTTCCTCGCCCTCTGCTGTGCCCAGGCTCCTCGGGCCACTGGTGGGCGGGCACTTCGGCTTGGCCTCCCAGGGCCCCCTCACCCTGGGTCCCAGCCACGTGGTGAGTTGCACCATCCTGGATGCTCAGGAGAAGGAATTCCCTGCCGCTCCACCTCTCCCCACCCACAATGGGGGGGGTGTGTATCCGAGGGGCCCCAGAGTCCCAGGTCTGCCCCTGTCACAGAGAACAGGGGTCCTTTCTAAGCCTCTGGCTCCTCTTCTGTGCTGGGAGTGGCAGTGCTGATGTGTGTAATACAGGACAGCTGTCTTGGGGCTGACCTGGAGGGCCTGGACTGAGTGTGTGTCCACCCCCGAGCCACACGCTGAGGTTCACTGGTGCCCCTTGAACACGTCGGCCCCTTCATCTGAGCCTCTCCCAGCCAAGGCTCCGCTCCTGCCGCTGAAGACAGCTTTGGTGCCCTGACAGGGACTCTGCCCCCACATTCTCAAGGCCTCACATGGGCCCCACCGCCCTGAGTCGGCTGTCCACCAGCTTGCCTCTGACAAGTGCAGGACCACCAACTGGGAGCCCTAGGGGCCTGGCCAGCGTCCCCATGAGTGAGGGCCACTCCGGGTCCATTTGTCACAGCCCTCCACTGTCGTACCTGGTGTGGGGAACATCTGAAGGTTTCAGTTTAGGAGCAGGGGCCAAAGGCAACTGGTTTTAAGGCAGATTTTAACCCCTACTTTCTGGGGCGTGACAGACAGTCCTGATCAGCCATTGCATCAGCCAGGCTTAGCACAGCAAAGAGAAAAGGACAGGGAGGGTGGTATTTCGGTATCAGTTAATTTCCGAGAGAGAAGCTGTGGGTAGGGGCTGGTGCTAACCAGAGCTCATGGGGCCATTTCCTGTTTTTCGCCCACCTGGACTGTCGTGTCTCATTTGGTTAATTAGCGTGGATTTATTTCTTTGGGGGCCTTTCTCTCACTTTGTAAAAGTACATGTAATTAATTTAGCTCAGGAGGGAGCCATGTGGCACCTGCCAGCCCAGGTTGGTTCTGTCTGGAGAAGCGCTGTGTGTGGGGCATGGTGGACAGATGTCCTTCCCATGGCTCCAGGCTGTCCGGTTAATGTTTGACTGCCAGCCCACCCAGCATAAAAGGCCCCACCTGCGCCCTGGCCAGCCCCCTGGGCAGCTGGTGTCAGCAGCGGCATGAGGCAGAGCCACTCCGAGAGCCGTCAGGCCCGGCGTGTTTCCGCGGGGGACGTGGTGGAGGAAGGCATGGGTGTTGGGGGCTCGTTCGTTCCTTTGTTTTCATCTCATCCACAAGGGATGCGGTGGAGGAGGGCATGGGTGGGGCTGGTTCCTTTCTTTCTTGTCATCTCATTCTGTTTGCTTTCGAGTTACAGAGTTGGCTGCCTTCACGCCAGGCCCCTGAGCACTCAGCCCCTGCCCCCGCTCAGGTCTGGGGTCTCCCCAGGTCCTAGGTGGGGCCTGCCTGTGTTGTTGAGTTTGTGGAGTCCGGCTTGCCTGCCCTGTGCCCCGCCCCACGTCCCCACCCCGCCGCGGGGACTGCCTTAGGGTGGGGTCTTCAGTACCTGCCTTGACACCAGCAGCAGAGTTGGCGCTGGTTCTCTGGTCTAACCAATGGGACCCCCGGCTGTACGTCTCCTTCAGCACCCCCTGCACCCTCCCTCCCTGGCTTGTCAGGCTTAGGCCTCATCCGCTGTGTCCCCGGGGGATCCTACGAGGACCCTCTGAAGAGAGGGTTCCCCCCTTGAGAGGTTAGGGTGTCGGATAAATTTGCTGAAGTGTCAGGTGGGAGCAGAAAGGTGACTGCGTGCACACCCCGCCCCCCCAACCATGGAAGCTTGTGCTTCTCAAGGGTGCCCCCTGGAGGGACTCAGGTGCAGGTGCAGGTGGGGTTTTGATTCCCCGTGGGAGGTTGAAATCTGTCCATCAGGAAACATTCCGTTATGGCAGCCTGGGGGCACCTGTGCTCAGCCTGTGGCCTTGGGTACCCTCCCTTCTAAAGTCCAGATGGTCAGACCCAGGGAAGGGGCTGGGGAGTGCCTGCCCCTCTGCCCGCGTTTCCACAGCACTCACTCGCTGCCCTGTCTCCACAGTGCTACTCACTGCCGTGAACTGTTACAGCGTGAAGGCCGCCACCCGCGTCCAGGACGCCTTCGCCGCTGCCAAGCTGCTGGCGCTGGCCTTGATCATCCTGCTCGGCTTCATCCAGATCGGGAAGGGTGAGTGCGCCTAGGGTCGGGGGGCTGCCCCTGGACACCTGGCCCCAGATCCACCGCCTTGGCTAAGGGGATTCACTGGAGTCGGTGGGTCGGGTGGTCCCAGGAGAAGCGCTGATGTTGAGGTAGGCCAAGTGAATGTGGTCACCGGCAAGTTGTCGGTCCTGGAGCAGTGGGAGAAATGGGTCCACCACGCAGACCGTGGTCCCCTGTCCACACAGGGCAGGCGTGGTGGTGACGGGGGGTTGAGGGGAGAGCTCGGTGATGCGCCTGCCGTGTCAGGAGTGCGGCCAGGAGGTGCTGTTGCCAGTGCTGGTGGATCTTCCACTTGGGAACGTGCCCCCAGCCCCCGTGCCCCACCCAGGGCCCCTGGTGCCATGCAGATGCGGTGTGGCCATCCCCACCCCTCCCACGATGGCCACCCACGTGGCATGATGGGTGGCCCACAGAGCTTATCCAGGGCGGGCAGGGGCAGGTGGAGTCAACCCCGTCTCTGAAGGGGGTGTCTCGGTGAACAGAGGCACAGCTGGATGGTAGGCCAGGCTGGCCATCTGCTCAGCTGCCACAGGTCAGTGGTCCTGTGGGGCTGAGGTCCCCACCCCAGCCCCGTGTGTAAGGAGAGACCCTGGAGCCTCACTCTGCATCTAGGTGCTGATAGAGTCGGGGGCAGGAGGTGGGAGATCAGCCTGTGTCCCCTGGCTTCCTGGGATCTCACGCCCCAGCATTTTCCTGAAGACAAGACTGTGTCTATAGCACGCTGGCCAGGCCAGGCTCCAGGTGTCAAGGGGGTGTGGTCAAGGTGGAGGGGACTCCCTGCCGTCTGGAGCTTATGGTGGGAACCGACAGGTAGGAGAAGAAACCCCTCCTGTGCCACCAGCTTGTCCCGCTGGGAACTGTGTCATGTCTCCCAAGGAGGACTTGCTGAGGGAGACTCGCTTGGACGAGGAATGCAGGGGACTGGACTTCTGTGAACACAGATTTCAGCAGGGATAGCAAAGAGCTTTTGTTCAGCTTGAATACATAACGTGTTTATAATTCTGTTGCCGTGGAAAACATCCTCCCCCTGAAGCCATTCCTTTCTGAACCTGGGAGGCAGTGCAGCGTCTGCAGAATTCCTGTCCACCGGTTTTCCTCCAGATGGTCCCCTCCCTTCTAGAGGACTTTGTGGAAACCGCCCTTTCCCCACGACCGCCGCCTGATCTCCGCTGCGGTGGCTGCCCCAGGGTCTCGTGCTGAACCTCGGCAGGAGGGCCAGGACCCTTCAGGCGGGGCTCAGCACCATGGTGCCTGGAAGGCCGCGGGCCGCACTGCACCTGCAGGGCATGACCTGTGTCTCACAGACTGGCCCATGCATTGTCTCTGGCTGTCCTTCACCCAGTGCCTGGCCCCTCCAGCCTGCCTGGAGCCCAAGGGTCCCGGGGCTGCAGAAGGGGCTGGGGTGTGGGGCCAGCAGGTCCGGTCGCAGGCCTCGGTAGCCTCACCTTTGATGCCGTGAGACTCACAGGCAGTGTTGCCCTCCTTCTCATCCTCCTTCCCCAGGACCAGACCCATGAAGAGAAAACTCGGATTGGGGAGGGTCAGCCCTGATGAGGATGGCTTTTCTGAGGCCCGGAGCGGGGGTTGGTGTGACCAGGGACCGCTCTGCAGTCCTGGCCTGAGATTGCAGGAGTGGGAGGGGCTCGCTGGGGGTGGGGGAGTTGGGCGTATGGGCCCTCGAGACCACGCCTAGCCTCTTCAGGAAGGGGGAGACTGAGATTATCTCAGATCCCAGCGGGCACGGCTCAGCTGGGGGAGGCCACAGAACAGCAGGCCCAACGGCAGGGTTGGGAGTGGAGCCCTGAGGACCAGGGCTGAGCAAGAAGAGAAGCGTGGGCAGTTTTTTGTGTTTTTGCTTTTGTCTGTTGGCCGATTACCTATAGCACCTGCAAGGCCCTCAGCCGAATGTTCCTGGATTGGAGGGTGGGAAAGGTACAGAGAAGGCGAGTCTCTGGAGCCCAGCCCTGCCCAGAGGACACACGGTGGGACCTCGTGGGTGCGTGGATGCTGTGGCTGGGGTCACCCTGCAGATAAAGGGTGCCCCTGCTGGAGGTCATGGGAGGGGACCAGGCAGCCCCACCCCACACCCCCCACAGCAGCCCCTCGACCTCACCTGGCACTGGGCTCAGCAGGAGTCCTGGGTGTGGAGGCCACTGTGGACGGTCACCATGTGCAGGGACATAGCTCCCTCGGGTCTGCCCACCCTGTATCCTGCCCCAGGGTGGTGTCGGCAGGTGGTGGGGAAGGCCCTGAGCAGCTCTGCTGGTGGTCGAGGTCGGTGGGCGGGGAGCTGTGGGGCCTGGAGGAGACCCTCATCCCGGGAGGATCTGGGGCTCGGACCAGTCTCTCCAGGAGACTGTGCCTCCTGGAGCCTCACATCCTCATATGATAAGTGGCCACAGCAGCCCCAGGCCTGTCTTTGGGTCGTGGGCAGGCGCCTCGAGCAGCCTGTGAGCAGAGCTGCTCTCTTCAAAGTCGGGGGGAGATGTTTCGGATGCTCCTGGGCCCGGCCACCCCAGTGCAGGACTCAGGGTGCCCGTGACAGAGGCCGTCTTAGAGGGGTCGGGACCACACTAGGACTGCAGGACGCTGACTGGGGCCCCAAGGCTGGGCTTCCGTCCTCCCCCAGCCACCCATGCCCCAGGAGACAGGGCCGGCGCTTGGCGGGCCAGATGCCTGGAGTAGCAGGTCATGCGCAGATGGGCCGCCTCAGCCGCGGTGGCAGGACTGATGCAGGCGGCTCACCCCCTCGGGTGCTCTTTGATGGTTTTTAATTGAGACCTTTCTGTTGGTCTGTGCAGCCCACATGCTTTGCTTGTGTGGCCCGCCCAGAAGAAATCAAAGGCCTGGCAGCTGGCTCTGTCTCCCTGCCACCCCCACTCAGCCCCGCCCTGGGTGGTCAGCAGCAGGCCGGCAGCAGCAGGGCAAAGCCCTGTGCTGGGTGCTATTGGTGCTCGGGGGTCTCCCAGCCTGTGCAGTGGGCACAGTTGGTGCTCGCAGATTTGCCTGCCCGTGCAGTGGGGAGAGGGTCCTTTGAATCTTCATACCAGGGCAGCTCCTCCAGGAGTTTAAAAGATGGATGACACAGTAGACAGGCTGGCCGTGGGAACCGTCCCATCCTCGCCCCCCACCCCCTTAGGCAGAGCCAAAAAACAGGCACCAGACCCCAGGTGCCCAGCCCAGGGTGGGGAAACGGGAGAGAGGACCCCTGACAAGCCCACTGTAGATGAAACACCTCCCCACCCCACTCCACCCCCGCCAGGGATGACTGGTCTGTGGATGGAGCAGAGGGCACAGCTGACTCTCGGCAGAGCTCAGCCCTGCGGCCAAGCACCTGCTTGCTCGGCCAGTGATGAAGAGGCAGGGTCCATGGCCAGGCTGTTTCACGTCCCAACCGTGCCCATGTGTTGCAGAGTGGAGACGGGGGCGTCTGAGCCCTCACTCTGCAGAGTGTCCTGGGGTGGCCGCAGCACAGGGCACGGACAGGGCTTCAGACACTGCAGTTTCGGTCTCAGAGTCTTGGGCCAGCAGTCCCCAGTCCAGGCCGAGCTCCCTCCGCAGCTCACAGGAGGGGCCTTCCTGCCTAGTGCTTCCCAGGTTCGTGGCCACATCACACGGCCGCCATCCTCATGTGGCCCCCATGTCTCTGTCTGACAAGGACGCTTGGGGAATAGGGCCCACCTTAGTCCATGGTGTCTCACTTTGCTATCCTTGCCTTGATTACATCTGCAGAGACCCTTTATCAGAGCATGTCGTGTTCTGAGGTTCCAGAGGGGACATGAACTGTTGGGGGTACCCTGTTTAGCACCTGGTACCACGTACACGATAACTGTGTGGAACCCCAAGAGTTATGGAGGGACCAAGCGAAAGATTCCAGCACAGTGGACGTCCTCCGCCCTGGTTGAGGGGGTGACTTTCTCACAGTCGGCCTCCCATCCGGGGAGGGGTTTTAGGGGCTGTGGCAGGAGGGGCGAGTCCTGGTCACGCTGAGGCCCTGGGATTTTTCTGGCTTTCCGCCAGCCACCATCTCCAGACTGGCTGCGGGTTCCCATGCCTGGGCCCAGGCCCAGCTGTGGTGAGGGTGACAGGCCAGGCCGGTCTCAGGGGGACACAGAGATCTTGGCGAGCCTTTGTCCTCTGATCCAGAGGGGCTGGCACGTCCCAGTGCGCACACGGCCCCTCTGAGGGTGGGGCGCCTGCACCCCCGGGCTCTCTTGGCTGGTTCCCACGGCCCTGTCTGCATGACGCAGGGGTTTGGGCTGCTTTTCCTGAAATGGGCTCCCTGGGGCCTTGTGAACACTCCCCTCCCAATCCTCCTTGTTCTCAGAGGGATCCTGGCGGGCAGGCAGGCCTGCCTGGTGCCCAGAGCTGCCCAAGGGCTGGTGTGTGGCTATCTGCTAGCATTCACCTTCCTGTGGCCCTGTGAGGTCTGCAGAGAAGCCCCAGAGAAGGAGGGGCCCAGGGGACCCCACTGAACTGCTGGAGTTCCCACACCCCAGGCCCCGCAAGAGGGCCTCCCCGCTTGTCTGCCCTGGTGACTTTCCTGTCTGCCTCTCGTGGGCCTGGGGGCCCTGTGAGGACAGAGCTGGAGTGGGGAGCTCCGTGGTCATGGGCAGGGGTGGGGTATCGGCACAGTCATTTCTCTTCGTGTCTGTCTGGTGCCTGGAGCTCTATGTTTACACAAGACTCGCACTCCAGCTTGGGGTCCGTGGGAGCCCTCGCACGTGGCCCAGACACCTGCCACCACTCTAGGGCAGGATCCTGCCCTTCAGCGTCTGCTGGGGGAGCCTCCTCGTGCCCTGTCCAGCGGCACATGCCTTCGCCCACCAGGTGGCCCCCACCCCACCCTTACCCCCATGACAGCCCCAGGTGTATCTCCGGTCAGCACCATGTCCCCTGCTTGCCGGGGCTGGTGGGTGGCTGAGACCACTGTGTGGAGTCTGGGTTCTGCCCTCCCAGAAGGGCTACCCCATGTGTGTCCCCTGCGCTGGCCGCTGGCACCGGGCAGCTGGCTGCACACATCACCCCGTGGGGCTCTGGCCACCTCACTCGGCTTTTAGCTGTTCTGGAGACAGGCGGGTGGCCCCCCTCAGTTCTCCAGAGCTGCGTTGAGGGCCCCATTCCTGACGGGATGTGTGGAAGGCATGGGCAAGTGGGGCCACTGTCCCCTCGCCGCCACCCCAAAGCTGTGCCCGTCTTGGGGGTCCCCGGCCAAGTGCCGTATGGAGCCAGCAGAGCCGGCGCCTGCTCCAAGGCGCTCGTGGGGAGGAGAGCAGCGATTGGACAGCATTTGGTTGGGTGCCTGGTGCAGCTGCGGCCCTGGTCTGGGAGGTCCTCCAGCAGACAGAAGCTGGACAGACCCAGGGGCTCCGCTGAGGGGGCCTGTGTGCGTTCACTTGGGGCAGTTCAGCGGGAAGGAGGTGACGGGGTGGGGGCAGTCCAGAGGGGCTTGCAGTAGTGGGTCGGAGCCCAAAGCTGCCCGATTCCCAGCGGAGCTCCCCCCAACCCCCACGCTGTGCCAGGAATGATGGGGTGGGGGTGGGGATATGGGGTCTGGGATGCAGGGATGTCCACTTTCCTGCAGGGGAGCTGGACACTTTGTAGACAGGGAATGAGGCCCCAGACAACCCAGGAGCTCCCCGAAGGACGGCCCAGCTACACCTGTCCTTCAGAGGCCCCTGGGCAGCCCAGTGAGATTGTTCAGTCTGAGTTCGGGCATAGCCACTGTGTTCTCTTGGGGTTTCAAGGCTACAAGTCACCCTGTACATCCAGGAAATTCTGGGGACAGGAATTCCATCCACCGTCTCGGGGCGATGATGCTTTCACGTCAGGACACCAGGCTGGTTGTCCACAGAGCTGAGTAAACCCTTGATGAAAACAAGCTTCCAGATGTCAGGGGTAAAAACCGTGGTTCTTACTTGAAAACCCAGCCTGTATTTCAAGCCTCGAATTTCTTCAGCAAAAACAGCAGCTGTTCTGCGTAGCGGTGTCTCCAGCCCATAAGTGCACGTGTGTGTGTTCCTGGGTGTGCACCCACGTGCACACACATACAGGCAGTGTCACTGCTTCAGGGTTGTGCTTGAGGTGGGAGCCAGTTCTAGCAGATGCACCGAGCTCTATCTCGCAGCCTGTGTGCAAGGAAGCTGCCCATGAATCCGCAGGAGACAAGGAGGCGTGTCCTGGTGGGGAAGTGGCGCAGGTTGAGGAGAAAGGCAGGTTCGCTTCTTGGAAGGAGCCCTTGTTGGCAGAGACCTTTGATGCCCTAGAAGCCAGTGGCGGCAGCAGCAAGGCATGTGGGGGTACGGGATCTGTGCAGACCGGGGATGGTGGAGCCACTAGGGGCTCCCCTGGGCTCTCAGGAGCAGCTGCAGAATTCTGAGAGCTGCGGGCGCCTCATGGTCCCAGAGCCAGGCCCCTGGCAGGTGGCCCGAGCCTCCATGTCCCTGATGGTGGGACAGATGTAAAGGGATGTACATTCCAGAACATTGCGTGGGGACTGGCTGGGCTCTGGGTGCTGTGCTGAGGTGCACTGTCCAGCTCTCTGCGCCGCCCCCGGCCCTGCTGATCACCCTGTGACCGGGCAGTCTCGGGACCCAGGCATCCTACTCGGATCACATGTGGGTGGTGGGCTGGGTGAGGTGCCAGCCGCCTCAGAGCCCATGCTCATCACGAGACCATGGCCTCATCTGGTGGGCAGAAGCGGCCATCCCCCATCCATCTCCCAGCTTAGGCTGGAGGTGAAGGGCAGACAGTGCAGGCATGCGGACCCAGAAACAGGCACTCAGAGTCCATCTCTCCCCCGAGGAGCTTACTGGAGGAAATGGGTGCACTTCCTGGAAGGAAGTGCAGGCTTCAGCTGGGTGGAAGGAGGGGTTCACGGGAGCCTCCCTGTCGTGCCCCAGGGGTGGCATGGCAGCCTCCGTCTCCCCATCCCCTGCTCAGACCCTCACCTGCAGGTGAGAGATTGTCCCTGTCTCAGTTTGACGCTCGGCTCCTCCAGCTCCGTGTGCCCGGCACGCTGACTCTGCTCCCCTTAGCACCTCTGCTTCTGTTGCAAGCCTCTCCCACGAAGGTGATAGTCGCTGAGTGTATATCAGTGCCACCACCACCCCCAGAGCTGGGGAGCCAGGAACTGACCCCCCGTGGGGAGTGGCTGATCCCTACTGTGTCAGCACCCACTGTCAGGCTGGTGCCTCATTATGGAGCAAGTCTTTCCTGCCCTGGGTATGAAGGGGCCATTTCACTGATTGTGTAACAGTCCAGAACAGGCAGGCCAGACACCGTGCTGGTAGCCAAGGACCCTTCTGAGACCCCCATGTTTCATGTCTATTGTGCCAGGTTGAGGGGGGGCCCCTGTGAGACGTCTAATGGAATCTGGATTTGGCCTCATTTAGGAAAAGGGAGGGATGGAGCTGAGGCCAGCCTGGTTTCCTGGGGCCCTGAATCCGGTGACACATGTCCTTTGGGGACGCAGGAGTCATAGCCAGAGGTGCCAGCTGATGGTGGGGCAGAGGTCGACCCGTGCGGCCACAAGCCCAGGACACCTGGGGCCCTTTAGGGTAGAAATGGTCAGCTGAGAAGCCAGCCCCCTTGTGTCCAAGAGCCCGTATGTCCATCTGGGTTAAAGAGCAGCCCACCGTCCTTCCTCAGCTACAGCCCCTTGGGTCTGCTGCGTCCAGGGGCAGGGGTGAGAAGCCTGGGTTTACAGCTCTGGGCTCCTGGTGCTGAGGGGGAGAGCAGGTCTCTGCCCCAGAGCCATGTCACGGGGTGTCCTGTCCCCCAGGCACAGACAGGCAGGGGTGCTCGGCACAGCTAGGGGTCTGCAGAGCCACCAGTCCCATCTGGGAGTCCAGAGGAAGGCCCTGGGGGCTGCGTTCCTCACGCTCAGGGCAGAGCCGAGCTCCCTCGGCCCCCACGCCCTTGGCCCCGGGTGGCTCGCAGGTGCATCTAATCTGTTGCATTTTTGTCTATGACCATGTTTTGCTCCAGGAACATTCCGGAACTTGTGGCTTGCCCTCGGTGCCGCACTGTCTAACCCAGAGCTCCTTTCTGTCTGTTTGGCCTCTGCCAGGTGGCGTAGCCAATCTGGATCCCAAGTCCTCCTTTGAAGGCACCAAAGTGGACGTGGGGAACATCGTGCTGGCGCTGTACAGCGGCCTCTTTGCCTACGGGGGATGGTAGGTTCTAGAACGCCTGGGCCCCAGAGCGCCCAGAAACCCACATATCTCGGTCGGCGGTGGTGATTCTGGGAACAAGAGACCCCTCACATCCCAAGGAAGCACAGAGGGGCCCTGGTGCTCTTCTCGGCCCCCAAGAAGGGGCTCCCCAGATAAACCGCTAGGGACACTGCTGACCCTTTGGAGACTGTGCGGCTGCCTGGGCGTGCGGGGAGGGGCAGGACCATCGCCATCTCAGTAGGGGCCTGGGGGTTGTGGGGGTCCCCCTCCCCACCCAGGGCAGCCAGGAAGGGTCCCATGGGACCTACGTTCTTTTGTTCCGATGAGAAAAGGAATGTATGGTAAAAGTCTGCTCTCTGAATTCTAGGAATTACTTGAATTTTGTCACAGAGGAGATGATTAATCCCTACAGGTACGTGTGTGAACAGAGGTGTGTGTTTTCATCATTTTCACCTGAGAGGAGGAAGAAGCCTCGCTGTATCCAAGAGCCCATCCTTGGGCCCAGCCAAGTGCAGTGCAGGGAGGGTCCCTGGGGTTGGGCTCATGGGGGGCGGGAGGCCTTGAATAGCATATTCCCACAGAAAGGGTAGGAAGCCCACTTCACAGATGCGGGCTGGGTTGCTGGCCCACGTTTGCACGGCTGCCCTGCCCCATGCACCGCCTTCCAGCCACGTGCCGCTCCCCGGCAGTGAGGTGTGGGCTTAGCCACCGAGGGGTCAGCTGGCCCCGTGCTGGGCCTTGTTTTGTTGACTTGCCCGCCCGGTCCTCTCAGAAACCTGCCCCTGGCCATTATCGTCTCACTCCCGATCGTCACCCTGGTGTACGTGCTGACGAACCTGGCCTACTTCACCACGCTGACCCCCGAGCAGATGCTCACGTCGGAGGCCGTGGCCGTGGTAAGATGCCAGCCCTGCCCTCTGAGCTCAGACAGGAGCGGAGTGGGCCTCTCCTTTGCAAACCACCCTCCCACCAGGAGGGGTTGAGCTGGTGCTTTGCCAGGCCCACCAGGCGTGCAGGGTGCTGGCTGCACGTGGGGGTCCCAGGAGGCTTTAACGGCGCTGGTGCTCAGGCCGCCCGGATGGTTTTAGATTGGCTCAGCGATGCTGGTCCTGGCACCAGCTGTTTTTAGAGATGAGGGGCTGAGTCCATTACACACCTCTAGCCCCACCTCAGAGGCTGGTCCACCATCTGAATAAATACTGAGCTCCTTGGGGAGGGTCGTGTGAATGAGGGCCGGGGGTGTCTCAGGAAGGGACTGCAGGGCAGGAGGTGTCCCGGGCAGGGCTCACAGTCCGTGTCCATCCAGGACTTCGGGAACTACCACTTGGGCGTCATGTCCTGGATCATCCCCGTCTTCGTGGGCCTGTCCTGCTTCGGCTCTGTCAACGGGTCCCTCTTCACGTCCTCCAGGTGAGCCCGGCCAGGGCGGCTCTGTCATGCGGGCCCCGCGGGGCCAGAGCAGGACAGGGTGTGGGTCACCACTGCACACAGCTTCCTCACGTGAGTTCTCAGGGTTCTCTTTCTTGTTACTTGTAATAACATAGCTGTCAGGATGTTCACGTGACTCGGAAATAATCCCCATCCCTGCCTAGAGGTGACAGAGCTACCCTGTCCATCCAGACCGTCGTGGGTTCCTCTGGACCTTGCTGGGCCAGGGCTAATGGGACCCCTCAGCAGCCGTCCCCGAGGGACACCGAGGCCCACAGCACAGGCCCCTCTACCCCCACATGCCCGGGTCCCTCGGCTGAGGCTGACCGCCACCCCTCTGTCCACAGGCTGTTCTTCGTGGGGGCCCGGGAGGGCCACCTGCCCTCCATCCTCTCCATGATCCACCCGCGGCTGCTGACGCCTGTACCCTCACTGGTGTTCACGGTGAGTCCCCGCTCTCCACGTAGGGGGTCACTGGCAGGTGGAGGACAGGCGTGTTCCTTGGGGATCACTTGAGATAGGGGGCCACGCCCTGTCTGGGGACCCCTGTGCTGGTTCCACCTGGTGCCGGCCAGGCTGAGGATCAGGCTGAGACGAGACGTACACAGGTGAGCGCAAGTGAGTACCCTTCATCACACGCGCCCCTGGATGCCAGAGAGCACAAGATAGTGTTTTGTTTCTCCAGAATTAATACACGGTAGTTGTTAAAAAAAAAAATCTGAAATCAGCATAGAGGCACTTGATGCCAAACCTCCCAACCAGGGTAGACATGGCCTCTGCCACCTCTGTGAAGCCCAGGGCCTCAGCCACCCTGCCATCAGCACGTCCCTTTGCTCTGAGGACCCTCGCGTGGTGCAGACCACTTATTCCGCTAAGACAGGAAGGGGCGCGTACGGTCATCCCTCCCCCCGGCACGTCCTGAGGCTCACAGCCTGCCCTCTGCTTGCAGTGCGTCATGACCCTGCTTTACGCCTTCTCCAAAGACATCTTCTCCGTCATCAACTTCTTCAGCTTCTTCAACTGGCTCTGCGTGGCCCTGGCCATCGCTGGCATGCTCTGGCTTCGCTACCAGAAACCGGAGCTGGAGCGACCCATCAAGGTGAGGGCTGGGCGTCCACGCTGTCCCCTCCACAGATAAGGGCTCAGGGCGTCCTCCCCAAGGGCACCTTGATCAGTGCGTGAACACCTGATCTGGACGAGGGACTGAGTTTGGTAGACGACTGTTGATGGCCAAGCGTGTGATTCCAGGTGCTGGGGTTCATTCAAGATCACAAATGACCCCCTAAAGCTCTGCTCTCCTAGAGCTTGTCTTCTGCCAAAAGAAGAGGGGCAGAAGAAGGCTGCCACGCCAGGCGGGTGTGGGGGGCAAGGGGACTGAATAGCCTGGGACAGCACTGAACTGCCTGGCCGAGGGGGTGGGGAGAGTGAGGATTGCCACGCTGTCTGGGGACGCCCGGGCGCTGGCGTGACCAAGGATGGGGGTGCTGCGACAGGCTGCAGGGTGGGACATGTCCCCCAGCTTTGTCCCCGATTGGTCCATTCAGACTGTCTGCCCCCTGTCCGCCTAGCCTGAGAGGGCCTTCTCCCTTTCCTCCACTTGGTAATGGGGGCAGCTCCCCAAGGGCAACCGTTTTTTGCACAGAGAGGGCCACACACCTGCCAAGGCCCTGGCGAACACATTAGCTCTGTCCCCCAACGGTGGTGTCTGATCAAGGGCGGAGCCCCTCTGCAGCTGACACAGGCCTCTTGCCTGCTTCCCCACCTAGCAGTCCTGCAGAGGCCAGGCCTGGCCTTCCTGCCTTGGACAGGTTCCCCGGGCGCCAGGGCGACCTCAGTGCCCTGGTCCACCTGGCTCCCTGCTTGTGGGGGTGCTGTCCCCGTGAGGCCAGCCGTGGTGCGGGCAGTCTGGGCTGACCTTATGGGACCCTTGCTCTCCCCAGGTCTCTAGCCAGTGTGTAGACAGAGGGTGGAGTCCGCGTGTAGGCAAGCCTCCTGGTAGAAGGCACAGTGTTTGCAGAGGGGGACGAGTGTCCCTGGGCCCCTGGCTGTGTGTGGGTGGGGCTCTCTGCCCAGCGGCTGTGTACCTGTGGTCCAGCCTGTCCACAAGGGCCCTCAGAGAAGGCAGCCACACCTTGCTTGTTAGTGGTGGCCGCGGTCTTCCCAGAGGTGTCACCCCCCCATCAGGCGACCGTGGTGGGGGGCAGGGTTCCCTCCTTGTGATGTGGGAACCTGGGAGTCCACCCTCCTCTGACCTTGAGAAGCCTGCTTGTTGCTGCTCACCCGCCGGCTCCCACTGGTCTTTGGGTAATTACTGCCTGCTGCCCGGTGCTGAGCTGGGTAAACGGAGAACACGGCAGGGTCCGCTTCTCAAGAGGCCAGCGCAGCTCAGGGAGGCCAGCCCGAGGGAACCTCAGGCCCTGGCAGACAGCAGAGACGCTGCTCAGGCAGCATGGTGGCCCTTTTGGATCAAGAAGGCTCAGCCAGGCACAGGGCTGTCTGGGGGTCTGTGGGAGAAGCCGGGTGGGCCCCGGGGAAGGCCGGCTTCAGCAGGGGTGGAGAGAGGGCTCCAGGGGTGGCTGGGTCATGGCAGGTGTGGACGGGAGGAGACATACGGAGGAGACTCCAGGCTCCCCGGAGTCAGCTGCGGCACCCCCGGCAGGTTCATCTGGCCCTCCCGGTGTTCTTCATCCTGGCCTGCCTCTTCCTGATCGCCGTCTCCTTCTGGAAGACCCCCGTGGAGTGCGGCATCGGCTTCACCATCATCCTCAGCGGCCTGCCCGTCTACTTCCTTGGGGTCTGGTGGAGAGACAAGCCCAAGTGGCTGCTCCAGAGCATCTGTGAGTGCCTCCCTGCCTGCCGGGCCTCCTCCGTCCCCCAGGGGTCTGTCCCGCCCACCTGGCTGTGCTCCTCTGACCTCAGTCCAGTGGCCAGGAGCAGCACAGCGGGCAGTGCCCCCCGCCCTGGGTCACTGGCAGGAGTGGGGGTGGTCCGCATCAGGATGTGCGAGGTCCTGGCTGAGGGGCCCGCAGTGGCCAAGCCAGGCCTGTCTGGCGGTGACCTGGCCCACGTATTTCAGGATAAGACGCTGAGCCTGGCACCAGCTAATCTCAAAACAAAGGATTCCAGAAAACTAGGCTGCTCTTGCCAAGTAACAAAAGCATCCCCCCCCCCGCCCCCCCCATCTGCCGCCAGCTTAAAGCCAGCCGGCTGACCTAGAAAAGCAAGGGAGGAGAAAACGGGATCCCTCAGAGTGGTCACAGGACTTGCTGACAGGCCTGTTCAGGACCTGCGCCGAGACCGCCGTTAGAACAGGCTCCTGGGTGGGCTTAAACACCCACCAGGGAGCAGTCCCAGAATTGCTGGCCACCTGCCTGGGGCCCAGGGCACTGTCTGTCAGTGAAATGATGTTAGTGGTCACACACACGCAGGGCCCCTCCGTCCTGAAATGCCCCCCTAGTGATGCTCGTGGAGCATCACCTGGGCCATAGCACACACGCCTGCTTCAGCCCCTCTGAGGCCTGTGGTGGGTGTGCGGGCAGCCAGGCCCATCATCCTGTTATGGGTCCCGGGGTCTGAACTGGGGTGAGGGGTGGAGGCAGCTCACTTGCTGCCTCCATTGCTAGGATCCTCCTTTGCTAGGATCCTTGACCATCCCCGCCACCTTCCAGTAATAGTCCCAGCAGATAGCCAGGGGCCTGGGGCGTGATGCCCACACGTGAATTCCTGGCTTCTCTTACAACCTCGGGACTCAGACAGCAGGGCTGGGTGAGCCCACGTCCCGTGCAGCCTTGACCCTCAGGCACCAGGCCAGGGCACCCAAGTAATGCCCTCTCTTCCCGGCAGTTTCCACGACGGTCCTGTGCCAGAAGCTCATGCACGTGGTTCCCCAGGAGACGTAAGCGACCAGAACCAGGAGGCTGCCCTGAGAGAACAGCTCGGTCCCACCATCCAGGCAGCTCTGCCGGGGCCCCCGCTGTCCCTGCCCCGGGGCCAGCCGGGCCACGGTGAACCCTGGTACGATTTTAGTCCCTTGAAGGCGGACGTCCGCGGATACCTCTCGAGCGTGGAGGCAGGAACATCGGACCAAGGAGGCCGCGGGCTTCCTCCCGAACTGGGCCTCCTCCCTTCTCACCTTTGTTTATTTGTATTATTTTTTCTTAACTTAAGTCTTGGGTCGGGTTAACATTACCAAGACAATTATTTTTTTAAGAAATGGGGTGGAAAGGTTTTCTCCCCAGACGCTGTCTGCAGCACAGCATTCTTCCGAGGGGCCAGGTCCTGTCACCAGATTCTGGATGGTGGCCTGGACACATGTGCTCGGCTTCCCTGTTTCTCCGTTGTTGTAGATGCAGTGACTTTCGTGAAACTAACCTCCGGGCTTACGTCTCATTGCCTTAAAGCCCTGCGCTAGCTCCCTCCCCTCCCCTGGAGAAGAGAAAGAACGCCTAGAGGCTTGTAGAAGCAGGGCCTTCGGGCTGGTGGACAGCGGTGCCTTGGCACCTGCTGCGGGCAGAGGGCTCCAAGCAGAGATCAGGGGCAGCTGGGCCTCCCGTCAGTACATGCAGTTGTTGGGGGTGCGGGGGGCTACACCCTGCCACTCATCTCCAGGGTACTGTCTGTACAGCCCACCCTGAACGCCAGCCTGAGCAGAGGCCCGAGGAGTCCAGTGGCTCCTGTGGCAGATGGTGGGCAGTGCGGCCTCAGGCCTGTTCTGCATCAGTTTTGAAATCAAGCTCTAGCTCTTTCAAAGCCTCACACTTGAAATCTGTAAGCAGACACCTCGACCCCTCAGGGGCTTCTCATCTGTGTCCCATGAGTGCACCCCTCCACCCCGGGCCTCAAGGGATGGGTTGCAGCCCTGGCAGCTGTCTGGGGTGCTCCCAGCTCCTGGCCGAGGCCCCGCCCCCATCACCTGTCCCTGGCGCCCAGCCTCAGCACCCCAGCTGCACCTGCTCCGGAGGCTGCCTGAGTCCTGCTGGGGCCAGCACGCACACCCGGCCTCCCCCAGCCCCGACAGGAGGCTTTTGTTGTAGTTCCCATAGCGTTCTCCCCGGGAGGCAGCCAAGGCCCAGAAGCTCGTCTGGTGTTGCTGGGCAGGCTCTGTCTTCCACGGAGCCTGCTTGGGGAGCAGTGTCATCTGCGGTCAGTTTCCCTCTAGGCCCTGCCTTGGCCTATGACCCCTGACCTCACCAGGGTGGGGTTGAGCCGAGCCCTTGGGCCTCGTTGCTCAGCTGCAGCTGAAGAAGCTGCTGCTGGTTCCCAGGGGCCACGTGAGCTCCGCGTGGCCAGTCCAGCCATCACCCACCTGGGCTCTGGGGCCCCATGTGGTCCGATAGGCCCAGAGAGAACAGCTTAGGGGTGCCCATGATGGACATTGAAGCTGAAGTGGAGGCAGCCAGATGTCCAGCCCTCCCTCCCCATGCTGGTCAGGAGACCCTGCTAGCCTGTAGCTCCCAACATAGCATCCACTGACGTCTCCTCACCAAGCGAATCCTCCCAGGCCACGGTCTGGGGCCCGGCTCAGCGTCTGGAGGCAGAACATCACCGAGGAAGCTGGAGGCCTGACGTGAGACTGTTGGGGCCTCAGTTTTCTTGGGTGTACATGGGGCACTGCCCTCTGCCTCTCTACGGGGCTCCAGCAGTCTTGTGGCAGATTTCGGCCTCCTCCCGCGGGGCCCTGGGGGCGGCACTAGGGTTACCTCGTGGTCCACCACCGGCTCTTGATGTGACCTGGCGGAGCACAGGGGCCATGTGACTCTGTCCAGAGCTTGGTGACCTCCCTGGGATGTGTGCCTGGGGGATGGGGTACTGTCACCCCTGCAGGGGCAAGGGGCCCTGAGCTCCCTTTATACGGAAAGACTGGGAGTGTGGCTCCCCAGCATCTGCGAAAGCAGGTTGGGGGCCTGGGCTGCATTCTTGGGGCTCTGGGGCCTGGGCACCCTGGTTCTGCCACGTCGGCCTTCTGGGCCGACTCCACTCCTGATCACACTACTGACAGGTGTCCTGAGCGTTCCTGCTTGTGGGTTAATCTTTTTTTAAGCCAGATTTTGGCATAACAGGCGCGTGTTTGTCCAGCCATTGTGCTTCACTTCACCCTCACGTCTCCCTGATGGGAGGGCGCCGTGTTTATTTATTGTGGGGCGGTGTGCAGCCGTGCTGCCCCTTGGGTTCCGGCCGTGTCAGCCGCCAGCCACGATGTTGCATCTGTGACTTAGCACCTTTCTCTGCTGTTAATGCTGTTAACGCTAACGTGTTACGCTTAGCTGCTTTGGGATGGGGAGTTTTGTGTTTTGTTGGGGAAATCTGTTTTTTAAGAATTGGAATTATAAGCACTGCTGATGGTCTTTTGTCTTTTCTTCTGCGCCAAGTTCTGGGTGAGGGAAGTTCCAGGAGGAGGGTGGTGATCACACAGCTTCTTGCCCGGCTTATTTAGTCACTGCACTCACTCAATTCACTCATTAACAGGTAGGTGAGCAAGGCCAGGGAGGAGGCAAGGGCACTGAGCCGGAACTTGGAGCCACTTCTTGGGAGAGGCATTGAAGCCGAGAAGAGGAGAGCAGATGGGCTTGGCCTCCTGGCACCTGCAGGCCTTTGGAGTCACCAGGCAGGGGTCGGCAACAGGGGGAGGAACATGCCAGCTTGGGGTCAGAGGGAAGGGCAAGCTTCCACAACACAGCCTCAGGATGGAGCAGGGCCAAGAGCCACGCCAGCCTTCACTTGTTGATGGCAAACTCCATTCCTCGCGGGGCCTTGCACAGCCAGGGGTAGGTGTGCCAGAATGGGAAGGGCGCCCCTGGGCTGCCACAGCCTGTCCATGGCAGCTGCTGAGCCAGCCCCGTCTGCTGGGGTGTAGGGCCTTGGGGGGCCTCTGCGGCGGTGTTCCTTGCAGCCCCTGGGCTTGGGTCCCGGTGCTGCCCTCAGCAGGTCCGCTGCGCATGCCTTTGTCCATCCTGCAGCCCCTCAATTGCTCCAGGGGCCCAGCTGGACAAAGTCCCGGGTCAGCTCTGTGAGACGTGGACACATGCATTAATGTCCCCTGTCCGTCCCAACAGCAGCAGTGAGGGGAGGGCATATGCCTGCCATGGCCGCTGATGGAAACGGGTCTGGACACAAAAAGGACGGGTCTCAAACCAGCCCAAGCGAATTGCCTAACACACTTGTCTGAGCAGAGCTGGCGGGTCTGGGTCCTCTGTGGGCAGGGAGGAGAGAAATGTCCCTTGGGGGCTGGGAGAAGAACCAGGCATGTTCACCCAACAGCCTGTGTCGCTCAAACCCTGGGCACCCAGGCACAGAGAGGATGTTTATTTGGAGAAGGGGAAGAAGGTGGAGGAGTGCTGGCTCTTGCAGGAGACCTCTCTGTGGTCCCCATATTCTTGGGAAGGGGCTGGTAGGGTGGGGGTGTGGGCAGCGAGGCAGGGGCCTCTAACATCAGGGGTTAGCCAAAACCACCACGAGGGTGTGGGATCTCGCCTGGCTGTGGGGATGGGGGCCAGGCACACACAACTGGATCCCAAGCAGAGTGGGAGGGGCCCAGGGGGAGAGCTGGGAAACCAAGCCATCATGAGCTCCCGGGGAGGAAGCAGTGCCCACCTTGTGCTCCTGCTTTGGGACAAGACCAGTTCTGTGCATCTTAAACACATGACTTTTCCCCGGCCTCCGAGATGGTGAAGGGGCGCAAAGACCTGGAGAGAATACCCCTACCCACAAAGGGGCTCTCTGTACTCAGGAGTCTGCCCCAGGCGAGCAGCTCCTTGTGGCCCCAGGACCTTTGCCCTCCTGCCAGAAACTGCTCCTAAATTCCTTCTTGTGCACGGCCACGTCACACAGGTCCATGCTGCAGGCCCTTCTAGGGGTCCAGCTCTGGCAAGGCCCAGATCTTTGTCCTCCAGCCAAAGGGTGACTTAATCCTGCAAGTAGGAACACAACTGTAATTAACTAAAACACTTAAGTTTAAATCACACCAGTGCCCCGGGTGATCAGATCTTCACAGAACTCATCTCTGCCCGTTTTCCCGGAGGAGAACCTATCCTCTCTGGATCTAAGATGGTCATGGAAGTTTCCCTCATAGCCCTCTGCAGGCTGGCTGGAGGGTGGCACATGTCCCCCAGAAGGGCTCTTACCCACCTCCTCCCCAAGAAGGAGGGCTCGGGGCCCAGAGTGGCGTGTGCCTGCCCCTGCCCACCTCTGGTCCCAGCCCTTCCAAGCCTGGTCAGGTAGTGGCCACCAGGCACTCTGGGCCCTAACCAGGGCCCTGAACTTGGGAAAGGGATGTGTTTAAGGCAAGGTCCTCGGGGCTGACTGGACCTCCGGGCCGAGACTGCAGGCTGGGCTGCCCCTCACCTCTGGGAAGGTTCCATCTCACGTGCCTATACAGCTGCAGAGGCTGGCTCCTCCATTGCCACGGCCGCTCTGTCGCGGTTGCTGGGGGAGCGGGAGGCCGCCTAGACCTGACCTCTACCCCCGCCCGTTCCTCTAGCTGCCATGATGTGCTCCAGACTCTGGCGGTGGTCCTGGGACAGCCTGCCTGAGTCTCAAGGAGCCCCGGGGGTGCGGGCTGAGCCCCTCCTGTTCCAGAAGAGCTGCTCCTGTTCTATTTCTGGGCTGTGGACCCACAGGGAGGGAGCTGACACTCAGGAGCCAGATTTGGCCTGAGGAAGGAGGTATGTTGGACAGTCACTGCAGAGAGTCCCTGACTGAAGGATGGGCCCACGTTTGGGGCAGGGTAGGGAGAGAGGGGAGGAGGCCAAGGGTCTCCACAGGGAGGGGAAGAGGTCAGAGAGGGCTGGGGTGGGTGTGGGGTGAGGGCAGCCAGGAGGGCCGTGGGGAGGTTCCCCCCCAGGCAGCCTGTTTCAGGAGCCTCTGTCAGCTCGGGGGTCTGGGCAGGGAGGGGAGTCACCAGAGTCTGGTTATGAGCAGTTCGTCCCCTGGGTCAGAGGGCGAAGGACAAGCAGCCCCTCCGGCGGCCACATGTGGCCTCGTCACAGGGGAACAAGAAATGTCCTCTGGTCTTGGGGGCAGTTCCAGAGCACGGGGGAGGGGCTGTCAGCGGGGGTTCTCCCGGACGTTCAGCCCCATCTTAATGAAGTCGGGCTGTTTTCTCCTGTGGTACCTGGCACGCTGCCCCCACCCCTGCCGGCTCCCACTGCTTCCTGCTGCCCGACACCCTTCTGAGGGCTATGGACGTGCGCCTGGCCTTGCCACCTCTGTTCCCCCATGAGCCCCTGGGTTACCAGGGCCACCTGTCCAGCGGTAGACAGCCCCTCGGCCAGTAACGGGTGCTGCATAGATTCCCAGGGTGATGAGTATGCCTGCAGGGTTGAAGTCTGACCCACCGCAGGGAAGCAGGAAACGGGTGCTGAGGCCGCCTGATCTCTTAAAACCACCGGCAGAGCAATAGGAAGCTGGCTCAAGGGAAGGGGGTTCAGGATGGAGGGGACACATGTATACCCGTGGTCGATTCCTGTTGATGTATGGCAAAAAAACATTGCAGTATTGTAAAGTAATTATCCTGTAATTAAATAAATGTTTTAAATAAAAATTTTCTAAAAAAAGAAACTGGCTCAAGCCCACGGTGGATGGAGACCATGGAGACCAACATGGTGATGAGACCGTTCTGTGGTGGCGGTTGCACAACCCTGGCAGATGCTCTGGAAACTGTCAGGGGACTTGTTCAGTGTGTGAACTGTGTCTCAATAAACCCATCACCAAAAAAAAGGAAGAAAGAGATGGAAGACTCGCCTTATAAACAGCGTGAACCACTAAGCCGTGTGTGGAATGGTGGATGCGGTTGTTGTTCAGTTGCTCAGTCGTGTCTGACTCGTTACAGCCCCATGGATTGCAGCACGCCGGGCTTCCCTGTCCTTCACTATCTCCTGGAGTTTGCTTAAGTTCATGTCCATTGATTCAGTACTGTTTTATCTAACCATCTCCTCCTCTGTCACCCACTTCTCCTCCTGCCTTCAATCTTTCCCAGCATCAGGGCCTTTTCCAATGAGTCAACTCTTCGCATCAGGTGGCCAAAGTATTGGAGCTTCAGCTACAGCATCAGTCCTTCCAATGAATATTCAGGGTTGATTTCCTTCAGAATTGACTGGTTTGGTCCTTGCAGTCCAAGGGACTCTTTAAGAGTCTTCTCCAGCACCTACCAGTTTTACCAAAAAAAAGGAGAAAAGAATATCAAGTGTATTTCCCTGAGTATGGAGGGTCTTTGTGGGTGGGCGGTGGCAAGGAGTTGTTGCAGGGGGGAGGGGGGCGGTGCTCCATCCTGCAGTAGTAGTTGCCCTGGTGCCTGCAGGAAGGGCCTTGAGTCCCTGGGGAAGGACACCAATCTTGCACCCTTTGCACCTCTGGAGTTTTCGATCACATGGGTGATTTACACATTCACAAAAGCAGTACTTTCAAATTAGCTTTTAAAAACTCAGCAGGCTCCCTGGGATGCTGGCACTGTTCTGTGTTTAGATCTAGTCCCGTGGAAATTTATCCTGCTGGGCACGAAACATTCACACGCTTCCCTGTACGTGTTTGCAAATGTGCAGTGGAGGCTCGGCTGACTGGCTGTCACCTGGATCTCATGGTGGGTCTTTGATGGGCCCTGCAGACCCCAGGATCACACCCCTCAGTTGGATGTGACTCAGAGACTATTGCATTTGAGACGAAGACCCGCCTCCATTAACACCTCCAGGGCCTTGCACACCCGCCCCTGGACCTGCCCTTCTGACTTTACTGACCCACCGCCCCTCCCTCTGTACCTCACCCACCAACATGGTCTCACAGCGGCTGGGAGACCCCCAGGGCTTTGCACCTGTTCCTCCTCCTCACCTGCAAATTCCTCTTGCCCCGCTACCCCCACACACAGAGCCCACCCTCTCTGGGCCCTGGGATCCTGGGGCCTCTCAGCACCTCAACGTCCACAGAATAGCATGAGCTGCCTGTTAGCATTTCTTTCCCTCACTTGTCGCTAAGAAAACGTGGGCAACTGGGGGCTCCCGGAGACACACGGGTGGAAGCCAGAGAAAGGGGGTGAGCTACCCTGTGAGCTTCCCCAGGACATGAGCGCTGGCCGTGTCCATGAGGCACTGTGGCCCTCCACTTTCCAGCTACAACAGTCTGGGCAAGGCCACCTACCTCCACCTGAGCCTTGGTTTTCCCACATAGAAGGTGGGTGTGGGAGGTGGGGAGGGTTAAGGGAAGCGGCCAAGTCAGTGTAGCATCGGCCTTCCCTCTAGGACCCTGAGCCCACTGCTCACTCCAGAGACAGACGGGCCCATCCAGCACCTGCTCCAGGAGCAGCCAGTGGCTGGGGGAGCTCCCAGGAAACATGCGGGGGGCCTCTGGGCACAGTGCCAAGAAGAGGCTGTTTTCTTCCCTGGGACGCAGTGTGAGTTCTGAAACCACTACTGCTCTGGATGCGGCCTGAGAAAGAGGCCCGCGCACACAGGGCATGGTGCCCGAGGAGCGGGGGAGAGGCTGCCACGAGCATCCCTCCCCCAGTGGTGCTCCAGGGCCGCAGGTGTCCCACCTCCCGGGGGGGCTGCTGATCGCTCTCAGCTGGGCCTCCCCACTTGCGCTTGGCCTAGGGGACCACTCACCCAGAGCTAACGCCGGCATCCAGTGACAACTGGACATGGCCCTGGTTGTCCCCAGCTGTTACCGAAATTGTGGCCCCTCTGTACAGTGCCGAATCAGACCTCAGAGACCGAGTTTGGGGAGAAGTAGAAAATGATAGCTTTATTGCTTTGTCAGGCAAAGAAGGCCACAGTGGGGTCCTGCTCCAAAACACTATGTGTGCTGGCCCAAGAGGATTTGATGAGGGTTTTATAACAAAGGTGGGCTCCCTGACAAGCTTAGGGTGCGGCAGGGCCTGCACGCCCTTGATCTCATCTCAGGTGGTGGTCTCCTCATCTCCACGGTTTCCTGGCTGCGTCTCCCTTGATTAGCAACTGTTGGAACCTGCGCTTTGGAACTCAGGAAAGGTCATGCAGGCCGGAGTCTTGCCTACAAGAAACAGGAGAGGAAAGGCCCTCTGTGCCTGGGAGCCCCAGGGGACCCTGCTCAGTTTCAGGACAAGCCCAAAGCCTCCTCAACCCCAGAGCTCCTGTGGAGTCAGCTGGGGCCTCAGCTGTGACCAAGTGCAGCTCAGTGGGACGTGGAGCTGATAGGGGAAACACACTGACTGAGACCACCCACCCTAGCCAGGCACCATAGTAACCATTTGCATGAGTTATTTATGACAGTTATTTTAGGAAGGAACAGGAACTGACAAGCCACCACCAACCAGAAGAGTTAAGAAAAGGTCAAAAGGTGACACTGCGTGTCCAAGCACCTCCCAAAATCCTCGCTGGCATCCATCTTGGCTGAGCAATGCTTGCGCCACAAGAAAGGACCCTGAATCAGAATGATTGGCCCAAGACAACCCAGAAACGAATCCGTCACGTTTCAGCTTTAACCTGAGACTGTGAGCCACGTGGCAGAGCAGTTCTCCTGGGTTTCCTTACCCTACTGCTCTCTGCCCAGGCGCCCCTTCCTAATAAGGTCTCTTGCTTTGTCAGCTCATGGGTCTCCTCAGTTCAGTTCAATTCAGTTCAGTCGCTCAGTCGTGTCTGACTCTTTGCGACCCCATGAATCGCAGCATGCCAGGCCTCCCTGTCCATCACCAACTCCCGGAGTTCACTCAAACTCACGTCCATCGAGTCGGTGATGCCATCCAGCCATCTCATCCTCTGTCGTCCCCTTCTCCTCCTGCCCTCAATCCCTCCTAGCATCACAGTCTTTTCCAATGAGTCCGCTCTTCACATGAGGTGGCCAAAGTACTGGAGTTTCAGCTTTAGCATCATTCCTTCCAAAGAACACCCAGGACCGATCTCCTTTAGAATGGACTGGTTGGATCTCCTTGTAGTCCAAGGGACTCTCAAGAGTCTTCTCCAATATCACAGTTCAAAAGCACCAATTCTTCAGCGCTCAGCTTTCTTCACAGTCCAACTCTCACATCCATACATGAACACTGGAGAAACCATAGCCTTGACAAGACAGACCTCAGTCAGCAAAGTAATGTCTCTGCTTTTCAATATGCTATTTAGGTTGGTCATAACTTTCCTTCCAAGGAGTAAGTGTCTTTTAATTTCATGGCTGCAATCACCATCTGCAGTGATTTTGGAGCCCAAAAAAATACTGGGATAAGCTACCCCATGTCCGAGGTCAGGGGCAGCGGCCGAGAGTGCCAGGCTGCGATGGCGCAGGAGCGGCCAAGAGGAGCTACCCCCAGCCTGAGGCCAGGGGCGGCAGCCGGGAGGAGCTACCCCATGCCTAAGGCCAGGGGCAGCGGCCGAGAGGAGCAACCCCACGTCCAAGGAGCGGTGGCTGCCACGGGTGCAGGAGGGCTGAGAGGAGCTACTCCATGTTCAAGGTCAGGAGGGGCAGCGGTGAGGAGATACCCCTCATCCAAGGTAAGGAGCAGCGGCTGCCCTTTGCTGGAGCAGCCGTGAAGAGATACCCCATGTCCAAGATAAGAGAAACTCAAGTAAGACGGTAGGTGTTGCAAGAGGGCATCAGAGGGCAGACACACTGAAACCATAATCACAGAAAACTAGTCAGTCTAATCACATGGACCACAGCCTTGTCTAAACTCAATGAAACCTAGCCATGCTGTGTGGGGCCACCCAAGATGGACGGGTCATGGTGGAGAGGTCTGATAGAATGGGTCTCCTAGGACAATTCATTTCCCAGTGTTAGGCAAGAGCCTGCTCTCTGGCCCTAGAAGGGGTCCCCCTTCCTGCAACAGGGCCACCCCAACAAGCCTCACATCCCTGGCTCAGAGGTGCTCCTGGGAGCCCACCCAAGAGGGGAGGGTCTCTTCCACCTATATGTTCCTCCCTTTGCAGTGGTCCACGTGGAATGTGGGGCTAGGGGCTGTGGGGGTTGGTGCTATGGGGTGGCCCAGACCAAACCCTGGGCACCCACCTACCGGAAGGGGCAGGGCACAACCTTTGAAAGAATGACAGAACCCGAGGCCTCAATGTAAGCTGAGTAGAACCAAATGGGTCCAAGATGGCAGACAAGTCAAACTGAGGAGACCTGGATGCTCAGTGCACACTTGTGACACATCAGCAAGGTAAATGACACACCCAGAGGGGCCAGGACAGGTCAAGGTCAACTCGCAAAGTACCCGGAAATCTCTACCCCTTCCCCAAAATAATGGAAATAATCCTCCCATTCACTAGTCTATAAATGGGCTCGATAAAGGACAGAAATGGTCTGGACCTAACAGAAGCAGAAGATATTAAGAAGAGTGGCAAGAATACATGGAAGAACTGTACAAAAAAGATCTTCACGACCCAGATAATCACGATGGTGTGATCACTCACCTAGAGCCAGACATCCTGGAATGTGAAGTCAAGTGGGCCTTAGGAAGCATCACTACGAACAAAGCTAGTAGAGGTGATGGAATTCCAGTTAAGTGATTTCAAATTCTGAAAGATGATGCTGTGAATGTGCTGCACTCAATATGCCAGCAAATTTGGAAAACTCAGCAGTGGCCACAGGACTGGAAAAGGTCAGTTTTCATTCCAATCTCAAAGAAAGGCAATGCCAAAGAATGCTCAAACTACCGCACAATTGCACTCATCTCACACGCTAGTAAAGTAATGCTCAAAATTCTCCAAGCCAGGCTTCACCAATACGTGAACCGTGAACTTCCTGAAGGTCAAGCTGGTTTTAGAAAAGGCAGAGGAATCAGAGATCAAATTGCCAACATCCGCTGGATCATGGTAAAAGCAAGAGAATTCCAGAAAAACATCTATTTCTGCTTTATTGACTATGCCAAAGCCGTTGACTGTGTGGACCACAATCAACTGTGGAAAATTCTGAAAGAGCTGGGAATACCAGACCACCTGACCTGCCTCTTAAGAAACCTATATGCAGGTCAGGAAGCAACAGTTAGAACTGGACATGGAACAACAGACTGGTTCCAAATAGGAAAAGGAGTACATCAAGGCTGTATATTGTCACCCTGCTTATTTAACTTCTATGCAGTGTACATCATGAGAAACGCTGGTCTGGAAGAAGCACAAGCTGGAATCAAGATTGCCGGGAGAAATATCAATAACCTCAGATATGCAGATGACACCACCCTTATGGCAGAAAGGGAAGAGGAACTGAAAAGCCTCTTGATGAAAGTGAAAGAGGAGAGTGAAAAGATTGGCTTAAAACTCAACATTCAGAAAACGAAGATCATGGCATCCGGTCCCATCACTTCATGGGAAATAGATGGGGAAACAGTGGAAACAGTGTCAGACTTTATCTTTTGGGGCTCCAAAATCACTGCAGATGGCAATTGCAGCCATGAAATTAAAGGACGCCTACTCCTTGAAAGAAAAGTTATGACCAACCTAGATAGCATATTCAAAAGCAGAATTACTTTGCCAACAAAGGTCCATCTAGTCAAGGCTATGGTTTTTCCTGTGGTCATGTATGGATGTGAGAGTTGGACTGTGAAGAAAGCTGAGCGCCAACGAATTGATGCTTTTGAACTGTGATGTTGGAGAAGACTCTTGAGAGTCCCTTGGACTACAAGGAAATCCAACCAGTCCATTCTGAAGGAGATCAGCCCTGGGATTTCTTTGGAAGGAATGATGCTAAAGCTGAAACTCCAGTACTTTGGCCACCTCATGCGAAGATTTGACTCATTGGAAAAGTCTGTGATGCTGGGAGGGATTGGGGGCAGGAGGAGAAGGGGACGACAGAGGATGAGATGGCTGGATGGCATCACCGACTCGATGGACGTGAGTCTGAGTGAACTCCGGGAGTTGGTGATGGACAGGGAGGCCTGGCATGCTGTGATTCATGGGGTCGCAAAGAGTCAGACACGACTGAGCGACTGAACTCAACTGAAAAGCTGAAAGATGGGGGAAAAAAACACGCTAACCACACCACATTTCCGGGCCACACTCGCCCCTGTGACAGCCCATATTCTGTTTGTGAAGTGTTTCTCTTTGAATAAATCCACTTCTTAGTTATCAGTTTGTCTCTTGCTGAATCCTTTCTGAAGTGAGACACCAAGAACCGGAGTTTCAGTAGGTCCTGAAACCAGGTCTGTGATCTCAGTTGGAAGACCGTGGGTTTTGGCTGGATCAAGTCCTAGCCACGTGAGTTAGAGCCCCAAGCAGGGTGTTGGCCAGGTTCGAGTCCTAACCTGAGGTGGACAGTTTCACTAGCATTCCCATCCATTTCTGGAGCTGGAAAGTCCGTCCTCCTGGTCTGGCCTCTTCTCCATGCCTGCATCTTTCTCTGGCTCCTTCCAAAGGGAAATCTCTGTCTCTTATCAATCACGAGGCGCTGGGGACCACTCTGGAGCTCTGGCCCGCGGCAGTGTGTTCCCGTCTATGTTCTGATGTTCACCTCCTAGAGTGCAGGGCGCCCCAGGCCAGGACAAGGAGGGGAATCATTAATTCTGCCAAGACGAACTAAACACCTCGATCCCAGGGATCAGGACCAGTTTAGTCAAGGTCTCTACCTGGTTTTCAGAATCCTGCAGGCGGCACAAATTCCATTTGGCCAACTCTCCCCCAGATCACTCAATCCTCTTCTCTCTCCCTCGAGGGGATAAAAGTGAGTTCAATTGTTTGGAAATGTTGAGGCAGCACTTGCTGGAGCCCATGACTCACAGATCCGCTTCTGGGTGTGTACCCAGCACAGATTTCAAGATGTGTGCAGGGCATGTTTGTGAAGGTTCCAGTTACTGCAGCTCATACTGGGGACTACCCGGGGTTCTGTGAACCGTCAAGAGAGAGACTGTGGTGAGGTCACGTGTGGGTAGTAAACTGTGATGAGGATGAGGGGCCAACCACAGCCACGCTCAGCAGTTCCACAAACCCCATGTTGGACGAGAGATGCCTGGACCGCACGCTCCCTGTGTGGCGGCGTCCCAGAAAGTCCAAGCCGGGGACACACCTTTGCACCAGCGTCCTGGGGCTGTGTTCCACTTGGTGCAACCCAGAGGCTTTGACAACAGGAATCTATCCCGTTGAAGTCCAGGGATCTGAGGTCCACAGTCAAGGGGTGGGCAGCGCAGTGGTCCCCTGAGATGCCAGGGAGGGTCCTTCCTGCCTCTTCATCCATCCAACCTCTGCCTCCATCCTCACATGGCCTCTACCTGTGTCTCTGAGGCTGTGTGCATTTCCCCTTCTCTTACAAAGACTCTTTCATGGGATTTAGGGCCCATCCTAGTCCAGGATAGGTCATCTTGAGATCCCTACCATAATTCCATCTGCAATGTCCCTATTTCCAAACAGCATCCCAGCCTGAGGCTCTGGGTGGACATGGATGGGTGGGGCATCATCTTAACCCATGGGAGGTTCCATGGGACTCTGCCAGCCCCGGCAGGCCCTGCCCCGTATATTGGGTGCCCCCAGCCATTGCAGGCAGACCAGGCTCAGTTGGGGGCCCTATTCAGCCCCAAATCTCCCTCACCTGTCACCTCCCAGGGTCGGTCACGTGTCACGTGCTCAGCGAGACCTTTTCAGACTGACTTCTAACCCCTCTGGGTCACCTGTCATCCCAGAGCCCAGCGCCCTTCTCCAGGCTCTCCCTGCTTCCTGATGTGAAGATCTTCAAGCTTGGTCTGTATGGAAGTCCACCTGGAAACTCGACCCAGATGGTTGTGGGGGTGGGCGGTGGTGGTGTGGGGGTGAAGCTGGGGTCTCAGAAAACTTGACAACACCCCCATCTAGACCGGAGTCTTCGGAGCAAACAACCCTCCCTGCAAACAATGGCGAATGGAGAGCCAGGGGTGAGGCAGACAGACCAGTGGGGCCTCCTGTCTCTGCTCCCTGCCCTCATCCTACAGGGTAACTGCCCCGGACAGCGAGGGCAAGGAGGAGGCCAGGGGTGCAAGGGAGGGGGTGCAGAGCTGGGCTACCATGGGCTTCTGGCTAAGATGCCAGCCTCTCAGCCTCTGTGTGCCCCCAACATGAGGGCCGCCTCCCAGGGCTGACCCTGCACACTATGATAGCCTGCACTTCCATTTCTGGATTAGCATTGATTAGGTTAATTAGCATTAAGTCAGAACCACAGACCCAGACAGAAATGGCCAGAGGGTATGGGACCCCACAGCTAGGATGACCATTCCACACTCTGCTCTTAGGACCAGAGCAACCTATCCTAGATGCCACTTTCTGTCCCACTTAACAGACCCCCAAATCCATAAGACCCTGGTGGTCTGCCCCACCCCCTGCCTGCCCCTCGCTCACCAGGTCGCCCCGCCCGGTATACTGGGTGCTCCCAGCCAGTGCAGGCAGACCAGGCTCAGCTGGGAGCCTTATTCAGCCCCAAGTCTCCCTCCCGGGTCGGTCACGTGTCACGTGCTCAGCAAGGCCTCTTCAGACTGACTTCTAACCCCACTGGGTCACCTGTCATCCCAGAGCCCAGTGCCCTTCTCCAGGCATTTTCCTAGTTTTATTTCTGGAATAAGCACTCGAATGCGGCAGACTTCCACTAAAGAAGAATTTCTCTGTTTCCTAATTTACACCCAGCACTGGAGCTGGGTTCAGCCAGGCATGCCAAACCCAGGGGCCCAGCCTTCTCCAGCAGCACCAGAGCTCTACGGTGACCAGAAGCCCAGCCCTGGGTCTGAGCCTGGGGATTGTCCCTGGAGGACGAGGACCCCATCAGGTCACGTCGGATTGCTCGGTCCTGGTCGGTCTGGGTCTGCCCCGGGCCCAGGTGCCCCTCGTTGAGGAGAATCTCTTCTGCAGGCAGCTTCGTCTCAAAGGACTAAGACCATCAGGGAATGCGAGCCCTTTGCTGCGGCCAGGCTGGACAGAACTCCCGGCTCCGGCTCAGAGAAGACCCTCCAGGGACCTTCCAGGCAGCCAAGCCGCAGTGGGGTCGCAGGGGTCCTGGCTGTTTTAACGACCCAGAATCAGAAGACAGCACTGACCACTTCTGGCTCCAGCAGGAGGTGAGTGCGAGCGGGTGCGGCCGCCCCTCCCTCCATGGCCGCTGGGCTCCAGCCTGTGGCTCTGTTTGCCTGTCCCGGCCCCCCTGGGCTGCGCTTCGCCTGGGTTGGAGGGCGCCTCCCCGGACCCTGGTCCACACAGGGACGGGCACCCTAGCTGTCCTGTGGGACTGCTTTTGGGGCGAGGCAGGGGTGGCCTGCCCTCAGTGTCCCGAGCTCTGGGTGGTTGTCATGGCTGTGTGGATACGGGTGAGCTCCGTCTGCCTCCGCGGTGCCCTAATGGTGAGCCGTGCTTCTCAGAACCAGCCCCGTGAGTCACCGTGCAGCCGAGCCACATGGATGTCGGGCTGTGGCCACGCAGTACAGCAGCTGCCACTCCCATGGGGATGGGAGAGGCGGGCTGGGGGAAGCTGTGGGTGAGGCTGCAGCCGGTCTTAGCATCAGCCTAGAGGCCTGAAAAGGATCTGGGCCCTAAGACCACATATTCCCCCTGGCCGGGTGTCCTGGGCTCAGATGACCCAGAGCTGGGGGGCTTTAGAACAACAGAAATCTCTTTCCTCCAGCCTGGAGACCAGGAGTCTGAAATCAAAGGGTCGCAGGGCTGGGCTCCCTCCACAGGCCTTTTGGAGACGGTCCCTCCTGCCTCTTCCAACTCCTAAGGGTTCCAGACGTCCCTCCAGTGGTGGCCGCCTCCCTCCAGGCTCTGCCTCTTCCAACTCCTAGGGGTTCCAAGCATCCCTCCAGTGGTGGCCTCCTCCCTCCAGGTCCTGCCTCCATCATTACATGTCATCTTTGTGTATGCGCCTCAGATATAAGGACACTGTTCATCGGACCACCCTCACCTCAGTTTGGACCTCATCTAAATTCAACTGACTCTATCTGCAGAGACCCTGTTTCCAAGTCAGATCACACCTGTGTTTCCAGGTGGAGGTGAATTAGGGGGTCACTGTCTCACTGACAAACAAGGTGTTTGTCACCAGCTCCTGGCATGTCTGGTGTAGGTGGTCCTGGCCGCTCCCCTGGGGTGCCCCAGGTCAAGGTAGCCCTGCAGTCCTGACTGGACTCCAGCCTCCCACACTCCAACCTCATCATTTCCACATGGGTAGGTTTTTCCAATGGGGAGGAATCTCCCCTCCAGCAGGAGGATTATGTGGGCGCCACCATTCAGATGAGCTGGCAGACGGCTGTTACCTCCCAGCGTCAGGCGTGTGTGTGGGTGCCCCTGAGTCCCTGCAGAGAGACGGTGACCTCAGGACATCTCTGTCAGCGTGGACACCAGGCGCGCTTTGTTTCCTCACCGTGGGCCACGTGGCCGGGCAAGGAGCCGCTAGTCAGAGGCAGACGGCGGCTGGGGAGAAGCAGCAAAGATGTCCCGGGGGGCCTGGGAGAAGGGGCTGCACAGGAGACGCAGGAGGGGTCCCCTCCAGACGCTGGCCTGGGCCTCAGGGTCCCCTCCTTGCCCGGTTGTGTCCATTCCTTATGTCCTCCAGGGGCCAGAGCAATTGGCTGAGCAAAATGGCCCTTGCCCTGGGGAGCTTGGGGGAGCCCACTGCACCGAGCTTCTTGTCAGTCTCAGGCCATAAGCCACCTCTGTCTCTTCTCTCCCAGAGTTTCTTTCTTTGCAAAAATGTGTTTTTTAAAAACTTTTAAATCGAGGTGTAGGAAGTTCCCTGGTGGCCTAGTGGTCAGCACTTAGTGCTTTCACTGCACTGGCTTGGGTTCCATCCCTGGTTAAGAAATGGACGTCCTGCAAGCTGTGCAGTGCAGCAAAAAAATAAAAAAGGAATAACTCATGTAATGCAAAATCAGTCATTTAAAAAGTACAATTCAGTGGCATTCAGTAGCTTCGCAGTGTTGTACAACCAGCCCCTCTGTCTAGTCGCAGAATGTTTCCGTCACCCCAGAAGGAACTGCTGCAGCCACTGCTGGTCACCCCCATCCTCTGTCCCAGTCCCTGCACTGTCGCCCTGGACTCGCCGCTTCTGGACGCTTTGCACATGCGGAACTGAGAGAGTCAGTTCCTACACAGGTTGATAAGTCCGGGGTCCCCGAGGAGGAGAAAGGGGTCTGAAATCCTCAAGGAGGAGGAGACTACAAACATCTTTTTTTTTTCCTCTACATTCCTTAGTCTTAGTCACATAAAACATTTGGGAACTGATGACTACACAACAAACAGCTCAGTTTAAACTCTGTACTAAGGATTTTATAACAACAATGTATCCTGCTTGAGGACAGTTTCTCCTTCCTGAAAACCTTCTGGCTAATCCTGTTATCTTAAAATGTAAATTATGGGCGTGGGTCTGGTAAAATCTTTACAACCTTGAGACATTCTTCTGACTTATTGTAATATCAAGATTGGAGAAATATCACTAACCTCAGATATGCAGATGACACCACCCTTATGGCAGAAAGGGAAGAGGAACTAAAGAGCCTCTTGATGAAAGTGAAAGAGGAGAGTGAAAAGGTTGGCTTAAAGCTCAGCATTCAGAAAACGAAGATCATGGCATCTGGTCCCATCACTTCATGGGAAATAGATGGGGAAACAGTGTCAGACTATTTTTTTGGGCTCCAAAATCACTGCAGATGGTGATTGCAGCCATGAAATTCAGTTCAGTACAGTCGCTCAGTCGTGTCCGACTCTGCCACCCCATGAATCGCAGCACGCCAGGCCTCCCTGTCCATCACCAACTCCCGGAGTTCACTCAGACTCACGTCCATCGAGTCCGTGATGCCATCCAGCCATCTCATCCTCTGTCGTCCCCTTCTCCTCCTGCCCCCAATCCCTTCCAGCATCACAGTCTTTTCCAATGAGTCAACTCTTCGCATGAGGTAGCCAAAGTACTGGAGCTTCAGCTTTAGCATCATTCCTTCCAAAGAAATCCCAGGGTTGATTTCCTTCAGAATGGAGTGGTTGGATCTCCTTGCAGTCCAAGGGACTCTGAAGAGTCTTCTCCAACACCACAGTTCAAAAGCATCAATTTTTTGGCACTCAGCTTTCTTCACAGTCCAACTCTCACATCCATACATGACACTGGAAAAACCATAGCCTTGACTAGACGGACCTTAGTCGGCAAAGTAATGTCTCTGCTTTTGAATATGCTATCTAGGTTGGTCATAACTTTTCTTCCAAGGAGTAAGCGTCGTTTAATTTCATGGATGCAGTCACCATCTGCAGTGATTTTGGAGCCCAAAAAATAAAGTCTGACACTATTTCTACTGTTTCCCCATCTATTTCCCATGAAGTGATGGGACCGGATGCCATGATCTTCGTTTCTGAATGTTGACGTTTAAGCCAACCTAAAAGACACTTACTCCTTGGAAGGAAAGTTATGACCAACCTAGATAGTATATTGAAAAGCAGAGACATTACTTTGCCAACAAAGGTCTGTCTAGTCAAGGCTATGGTTTTTCTAGTAGTAATGTATGGATGTGAGAGTTGGACTGTGAAGAAAGCTGAGCACCGAAGAATTGGTGCTTTTGAACTGTGGTGTTGAAGAAGACTCTTGAGAGTCCCTTGAACTGCAAGGAGATCCAACCACTCCATCCTAAAGGAGATCAGTCCTGGGTGTTCTTCGGAAGGAATGATGCTAAAGCTGAAACTCCAGTACTTTGGCCACCTCAATGGAAGAGTTGACTCATTGGAAAAGACTGATGCTGGGAGGGATTGGGGGCAGGAGGAGAAGGAGACGACAGAAGATCAGATGGCTGGATGGCATCACTGACTCAATGGACGTGAGTCTGAGTGAACTCCGGGAGTTGGTGATGGACAGGGAGGCCTGGTGAGCTGCGATTCATGGGGTCACAAAGAGTCGGACACGACTGAGAGACTGAACTGAACTGAATAACTAATTTTAAAAAGTAATATAACTCCCTTGCTAACACTAGCAATGGGGGCACTCTCCACCCCCCTTCTGATCCCTGTTTGTACTTTAATAAAACTCTTCTGCAATTCATGGGGCCGCAAAGAGTCAGATACGACTGAACGACTAAACTGAACTGAACTAGGTTGGTCATTGCTTTTCTTCCAAGGAGCAAGCGTCTTTTAATTTCACGGCTGCAGTCACCATCTGCAGTGATTTTGGAGCCCACATGTCGCATGGTTCTGATAGCTTATGGTGAACGGTGCCAGATTTGTGATCTCCGAAGGAGATTTAACTTCAGGAGATTTTGCAAGAAAATAAAGTCTCTTATTGTTTCCATTGTTTTCCCATCTATTTGCCATGAAGCGATGGGACCGGATGCCATGATCTTCATTTTCTGAATGTTGAGTTTTAAGCCAACTTTGTCACTCTCCTCTTTCACTTTCATTAAGAGACCCTTCAGTTCTTCTTCGCTTTCTGCCATAAGGGTGGTGTCATCTGCATATCTGAGGTTATTGATATTTCTCCCAGCAATCTTGATTTCAGCTTGTGCTTCATCCAGCCTGGCATTTTGCATGGTTTTAAATAAGTTATTTTAACTGCATATAATTAAATAAGCGGGGTAACAATATATAGCCTTGATGTACTCCTTTGGAACTAGTCTGTTGTTCCACTTCAAGTTCTAACTGTTGCTTCCTGACCTGCATACAGATTTCTCAGGAGGCAAGTAAGGTGGTCTGGTATTCCCATCTCTTTCAGAATTTCCCACAGTTTTTGTGATCCACATAGTTAAAGGTTTTGGCATAGTCAATAAAGCAGAAATAGATGTTTTTCTGGAATTCTCTTGCTTTTTTGATCCAGCGGATGTTGGCAATTTGATCTCTGGTTCCTCTGCCTTTTCTAAAACCAGCTTGAACATCTGGAAGTTCATGGTTCACGTACTATTGAAGCCTGGCTTGAAGAATTTTGAGCATTACTTTACTAGCATGTGAGATGAGTGCAATTTTGCGGTAGTTTGGGCATTCTTTGGTGTTGCCTTTCTTTGGGATTGGAATGAAAACTGACCTTTTCCAGTCCTGTGGCCACTGCTGAGTTTTCCGAATTTCCTGGCATATTGAGTGCAGCACATTCACAGCATCATCTTTCAGGATTTGAAACAGCTCAACTGGAAGTCCATCACCTCCACTAGCTTTGTTCGTAGTGATGCTTCCTAAGGCCCACTTGACTTCAGACTCCAGGATGTCTGGCTCTAGGTGAGTGATCACACCATTGTGGTTATCTGGGTCATGAAGATCTTTTTTGTACTGTTCTTCTGTGTATTCTTGCCACCTCTTCTTAATATTGTCTGCTTCTGTTAGATCCATCCCATTTCTGTCCTTTATTGAGCCCATCTTTACATGAAATGTTCCCTTGGTATCTCTAATTTTCTTGAAGAGATCTCTAGTCTTTCCCATTCTGTTGTTTTCCTCAATTTCTTTGCATTGACCACTGAGGAAGGCTTTCTTATCTCTCCTTGTTATTCTTTCAGTTTGGTTCAGTTGCTCAGTCAAGTCTGACTCTTTGCGAGCACACCAGGCTTCCCTGTCCATCACCAACTCCCACAGCTTGCTCAAATTCATGTCCATCAAGTTGGTGATGCCATCCAACCATCTCATCTTCTCTCGTCCCCTTCTCTTCCTGCTTTCAATCTTTCCCAGCATCAGGGTCTTTTCCAATGAGTTAGCTCTTCGCATCAGATGGACAAAGTATTGGAGTTTCAGCTTCAGCATCAGTCATTCCAGTGAATATTCAGGACTAATTTCCCTTAGGATAGACTGGTTTGATTTCCTTGCAGTCCAAGGGGCTTTCAAGAGTCTTCTCCAATACCACAGTCCAAAAGCATCAATTCTTTGGCACTCAGCTTTCTTTATAGTCCAACTCTCAACTCTGCTATTCTTTGGAACTCTGCATTCAAATGGGTATATCTTTCCTTTTCTCCTTTGCCTTTAGCTTCTCTTCTTTTCTCAGCTATTTGTAAGGCCTCCTCAGACAACCATTTTGCCTTTTCGCATTTCTTTTTTGAGGGAATGGTCTTAATCACTGCCTCCTATACAGTGTCACAAACCTCTGTCCATAGTTCTTCAGGCACTCTGTCTATCAGATCTAATCCCTTGAATCTATTTGTCACTTCCACTGTATAATCATAAGGTATTTGATTTACATCATACCTGAATCGTCTACTGGTTTTCCCTACTTTCTTCAACTTAGTGTGAATTTGACAACAAGGTACTCATGATCTGAGCCCCAGTTAGCTCCTGGTCTTGTTTTTGCTGACTGTATAGAACTTTTCCATCTTTGGCTGCAAAAAATATAATCAATCTGATTTTTGTATTTACCATCTAGTGATGTTCATGTGTAGAGTTTTCTCTTGTGTTGTTGGAAGAGGGTGTTTGCTATTGTTAGGGACCAAACGACGGGCTCTAGGACCTGAGTCATGTTTACCAGAAAGAGACAGGATATGTGCTCATCCTGCCTGACCAATCATGTAACGCCAGCTACTCCTGTAACTGAGACAAAGAACTGCCTGTATATAAGCTGCCATACTCCTTTGTTCGGGGCTCTCGACTGATTCCGCTGCATCGGATGAGGCTTGAGCCCTAGCGTGCTAGAAATAAACTTACCTTCTTGCTTTTGCATTACTGTGGTGGACTTGTTCACTCTCGCGGTTGGATCAGAGATATGGGCTCTGAGCATAACATTTGGGGGCTCGTCCAGGATCTCCGTCCCACCGGGGAGGACAACTCTCCTGGTAGAAGGGAGTAACCTCGTTAGGAGATAAGAGCTCTGAGCACTGGTGCTAACGTTGCAGAAGCCCAGATTAAGTCTGGGGCCCAGTATCGTACTGGGGAGGCATCTGGATGTAAAGTGCAGAGGCAAGTCCAGCGTAAGGCCGGGGCCCGGTTTCGTGCCGGGGAGGCAGCTGGCTCTGTGAACATCCTGCAGGTAAGATTGAGTGCATTGTCAGTGGCCACCTTGCGTTTGTTATCTGTTTGTCTATTTGTGGTGTCTGCGTTGCTCTTTGTGTGCTCTGTTGGCTCCCAGTGTTCTTTTCTGTGATCATGGGACAAACAACTTCTACTCCTTTATCTCTTATGATTAACCACTTCTCTGATTTCAAGTCTAGAGCTCAGAATCTTTCGTTACTGGTGAAGAAGAGCAAACTGGTGACTTTCTGTTCCGCCGAGTGGCCCACCTTTGACGTCGGATGGCCAGAAGCGGGAACTTTCAATCCCCAAATTATCCAGGCAGTTAAAGAGAGGGTGCTTACCCCTAGTCCTGCCGGGCACCCAGATCAGACTCCCTACATTCTGGTCTGGCAGGATCTAGTGAGAAACCTGCCGGAATGGCTTAAACCCTTTGTTCTCGCTCCTTCTAAACCTCCTAAACCTCCCCGTCCCTCTTCCCCGACTCCAACCTCGCTAAACCCACAGGTGCTAGTCATGAAATCTTCTGAAGAAAAAGAAGAAAAACGGGACGAAAAACGACCTAAGCCAGCGTTCCAGGAATCTTCTCTGTATCCTAATCTGATAGATCTGGAAACCGAATTGTTCCCACCCCCGTATGTGGATCCACATCCGCCCTTGCTTCCACAGGTTCCACAAGTTTCATCGGGGGAAGCCCAGAGGAGAGCCGAACCCTCAGCTCCTCCCAGGGAAAGGGGCCCCACCCAGGGAACTCGGGGAAGAACAAGGGAAGTGGCCAGCGCAGCGGAAGAAGAAGGCCCGGAAATTCCCTCCTCCACTGTTCACGCCTTTCCGGTCTGGGCGGGGCCAGCCAGAGAGGGCGGGGAACGGACATATCAGTATTGGCCCTTTGCCACTAGTGATTTGTACAATTGGAAAACCCAGACTCCCTCTTTCTCTGAGAAACCGCAGGGTCTTATTGATCTTTTAGAGTCTATCCTCTTTACTCACAACCCCACTTGGGATGATTGTCAGCAACTGTTACAGGTGCTTTTCACTACAGAGGAGCGCGAGCAAATCCTGTTAGAAGCTCGGAAGAACGTGCCGGGGGTAGATGGGAGGCCCACAATACAGCCTAACCTCATTGAGGAGGGGTTCCCCTTGGTGCGACCCCACTGGGACTTCGAACGCGCTGAAGGTAGGGAGGGTCTCCGAGTGTACCGTCAGACTCTTGTGGCTGGCCTTTGAGTGGCCGCCAGAAAGCCAACTAATTTGGCCAAGGTAAATTCAGTGAGGCAAGAGCCAAATGAGAGCCCGGCAGCCTTCCTTGAAAGGATAATGGAAGCTTTTAGACAGTATACTCCTATGGACCCACAGGCAGATGAGTCTCGAGCAGCAGTTATGCTAGCATTTGTGAATCAGGCAGCCCCCGATATTAGGAGAAAGTTACAAAAGATAGAGAAGCTGGGTGAACAGTCCCTGCAAAATCTAGTGAGGGCAGCAGAGAGAGTTTTCAATCATAGAGACACCCCAGAGGAGAGAGAGGACCGCATTAGAAGGGAAGAAAAAAAAAAATTTCTGTGTTATGGTGGCTGTGATACCAAAGATACTGTATTGACCAGAAAAAGCTGTATATGATTACTGGGCCCACAAATTGACTCTTAATCAACAGAAAAGAGCTTATAAAGTTAAGAGAGAGCCCATTACTGCCATAACCATAGCAACTATGTTCGGTCTGGGAATGGCCGGGGCCGGAACTGGAATAGCAGCTCTGTCCATGCAAAGTCAAGGATTTAACTCTTTAAGAGCGGCCATAGATAAAGACATTACCCGTATAGAACAATCTATTAGTCATTTAAAATCATCTTTAACTTCACTATCTGAAGTGGTCCTGCAAAACAGGGATGGTTTGAGTCTTGGTTTCAACAATCCCCTTGGCTGACTACCTTAATCTCCACCTTGCTGGGACCCCTGCTAGTACTTCTACTGATGCTTACCTTCGGCCCATGCATTATCAATAGACTTGTAGCCTTTGTAAAGGAACGCATAAATACAGTACAGCTGTTTGTGCTTCGACAACAATATCAAACTGTGTCTCAGGACCGAGAGGACGATTCCTCTATATGATCTAAGGACAGGGGGGAATGTTAGGGACCAAACGACGGGCTCTAGGACCTGAGTCATGTTTACCAGAAAGAGACAGGATATGCACTCATCCTGCCTGGCCAATCATGTAACGCCAGCTACTCCTGTAACTGAGACAAAGAACTGCCTGTATATAAGCCGCCATACTCCTTTGTTTGGGGCTCTCGACTGATTCCGCTGCGTCGGATGAGGCTTGAGCCCTAGCGCGCTAGAAATAAACTTCCTTTCTTGCTTTTGCATTACTGTGGTGGACTTGTTCACTCTCGCGGTTGGATCGGAGATACGGGCTCGGAGCATAACAGCTATGACAAGTACATTCTCTTGGCAAAACTCTGTTAGCCTTTGCCCTGCTTCGTTCTGTACTCCAAGGCCAAATTTGCCTGTTACTCCAGGTATTTTTTGACTTCCTACTTTAGCATCCAGTCCCCTATAATGAAAAGGACATCCATCTATCCAACACCCAAAAGCACCATTTTGGGGTGTTAGTTTTAGAAGGTCTTGGAGGTCTTCATAGTACCATTCAACTTCAGCTTCTTCAGCATTACTGGTTGGGGCATAGACTTGGATTACTGTGATATTGAATGGTTTGGAAATGAACAGAGATCATTTCGTCATTTTTGAGATTGCACCCAAGTACTGCATTTTGGACTTTTTGTTGTCTATGAAGGCTACTCCATTTCTTCTAAGGAATTCTTGCCCACAGTAATAGATGCAATGGTCATTTGAGTTAAATTCGCCCATTCCAGTCCATTTCAGTTCACTGATTCCTAAAATGTCAGTGTTCACTCTTGCCCATCTCCTGTTTGACCACTTCCAATTTGCCTTGATTCATGGCCCTAACATTCCAGGCTCCTATGCAATATTACAGCATTGGACTTTACTTCCATCACCAGTCACATCCACACTGGCTGTTGTTTTTGCTTTGACTCCACCTCTTCGTTCTTCCTGGAGCTATTTCTCTACTCTTCTCCAGTAGCATATTGGGCACTTAACGACCTGGGGAGATCATCTTTCAGTGTCCTGTCTTTTTGCCTTTTCATACTGTTCATGGGGTTCTCAAGGCAAGAATACTGAAGTGGTTTGCCATCCCCTTCTCCAGTGGACCACATTCTGTCAGACCTCTCCACCATGACCCCACAAGGCATGGCTCATAGTTTCATTGATCTAGACAAGGCTGTGGTCCATGCGATCAATTTGATTAGTTTTCTGTGACTGTGGTTTTCATTCTGTATGCCCTCTGATGGATAAGGATAAGAGGCTTATGGAAGCTTCCTGGTGGGAGAGACTGACTGTGGGAGAAACTGGGTCTTGTTCTGATGGGCGGGGACATTCTCAGTAGATCTTTAATCCGATTTTCTGTTGATGGGCGGGGCTGTGTTCCCTCCCTGTTGTTTGACCTGAGACCAAACTATGGTGGGGGCAATGAAGATAATGGCAACCTCCCTCAAATGGCCCGGTGCACACACTGTCGCACTCAGTGACTCTGACCCTGTAGCAGCCCACCACCGACCCACGCCTCCGCTGGAGACTCCTGGATATTCACAGGCAAGTCTGGGTCAGCCTCTTGTGGGGTCTCTGCTCCTTTCTCCTGGGCCCGATGACTATAGTCTATGGGGTCGCAAAGAATCAGACATGACTTAGCGACTAAACAGCAACATGAATTTGTCAGTTTCTATTATGTGAGTACTGTAAGAAGCTAAATAATTAAAAGCCTTATTTGTGATTTTAAAAAATCAGTAAACTTCACATTAAAAAATAATAAAATTTCTAATTGTTTTTCTTAAAATTAAAAAGTAAAAAAAAACAAAACCCACCCAAGGATCTAGCAATGTCAGTGTCTCCATCCCCAGGGACTGAATTAGCTGGTGAGCCCAGCAGCTACCTGGGCATGTAACCATCACCTCCACCCACCCAGTCAGCTCCTTTCTCTTCCGGCCCAGCTCCTGGAGACATAAGATTTCAACTCCTGGCTGGTATACAGACCATCCCTGAGAACGAAGTAACCCACATAAGGCCATCACATCAGAGAATCCCTAGAATAGGGTGACACGTGCCCTGGTTCAAACACCCGTGCTTCCTAGGGTCTGCCTGCAGCTGGCATCACAAAGGGGCCCTATAGGTGTAAAGGCCCCAGAGAGAGACAGGGGGAAGGGGGAATGAATGGATCGCTGTCAGCCAGGTAGGCCTGAGATGGAGACTAAGCTGCGTGGGCACCACCACTTTCCACTTCTGTGTCAGGGACAGACTAAATACTGGCTGTAATATAGCTGTCTTTCTCTGAGCCAGCATTTCCGTCTTGGCTATGGACATCTGGGGCCAAATCACTCTATGGTTAGTGGGGTGTGGGGGGAGGGTGCCATATGCATTGTAGGCTTCTGAGCAGCATCTCTGAGCTGCTCCCACTAGACGCCAGTAACAATTCCCCGCCCCCACCGCAAAGCTGTGACAACCAAATGTATCTCCAGGCACTGCCGAGCATCGCCCTTCCCCCATGACTTTCAGGGGTTGATCAGAACTGCTCCCCAGGAGAAGCCTCTTCTTCATCCCTGTGGTGCCTCCGTCCTGCTTTGCACATCCGTGCTCTAACCCAGTTGCCCTCTAACATAGTTGCCCTCTCCAAGACCTCATTGCATCAGACCAAGTTGCAGACACCAGACTTGGCTCCTGGGTCCTCCCCACCCTGCCCTGCCCTCCCCTGCCCTTCTGTGCAGGGAGGTGACTCAGAGCCAGGTGGAGGTAGGCACCTGGGAGCCGCTCCAAGCTGCAGCACTGGCCCATCGCAGCCTGGTCTCCAATTACATGAGAGCTGGACTGGGCAGAAACGATGGAGCATGTTCTGTTGAGAAAGAAGCCCCAGGGACACGCTGGTCTCCTGGCATCTGTGAATCTGGGGGCACACTCCCCGCCCCTCCCCCTCATGCAGAGGCTGGTGGCTGATGCAAGATGCTCTCGGATTGCACCGGCTCCCAGAACAGCCTTTCAAGTGGGAAGTGCGAATGAACAGGCGGCTGCAGCGGCTGTGGAAAGAGCGGGCCAGAGGTGGCGCCGCCCAGTGCTCTGCTCAATGGGGAGCTGGCAGGCGGGCTGGAATTCTGCGGGAGGGGGAGGGGGGACCCTCAGAAGGAGACTGAACCCTCCTGGAGCCCCGAGGAACTGTGCAGGTGCAGAGGGCAAGGGGAGACCCCAGTGACCACGGGAGAATCTCCCCAGATGCCCTCTGTCAGGGAGGGGGCAGGTCCCCAGGAGGGACAGAAGCCCTGCTTCAGCAGCGCCGAGGACTCTGGGAGGGACTCCAAGGCCCTGGGCTCAGTGAGGCTTCCGAGATGTGGGAGCAGGGTGGCTGCAGAGCCAGGGCGCCTTTGCCTAGCTGTGCCCAGGGTGGGGGCACTGACCACACGAATGTCCTGGTGCCATGGTTGCCTGTATGAAGAGCACGGGGCAATGGCAGGGGTTCCTGACCCCCACATGATCTTGGGGGTCTAAGGCGGGCATCCTGTGCACTGTAGGCTGTCGAGTAGCATGCAGTCTCCACCTCCCAGGTGCCACACCACTGCCCCCAACAGGTGTTGATAGTCAAAACTGCCACCTGCCGTCACCCTGCATCCTGAGGGTGCCTGCCAGGACACCCCTAGCTCTCCTCCCCTGCTCTGCCCAGCTGCCCTCCTGTCCAGTCCTGCCTGGTCTGGTCCTGCAGCTCTGGCGTCCAGTGCCACACCCACATCACCCCAGCCCTCGGGCTTCTCTGCTGTGGCCTCTTTGGAGGCTGGCTGCCCTCGGCCTGGGCTCTGCCACCCTCCTCGAGGTCGGGCTGCAGGGAAGGGGCTCCCCAGGAGTGGAAACTACTCCCCACCACCACCCGACGTGAATACATATTCCTGGGCCAGGTGGGCTCATATGGGTCCTCTTGGAGGTCTCCCGAGGGGCTCCCAGGAGCTGCTCTGGTGTCCCGAGCACAGAAGTCTCCCTCTCAGTAGTCAGAGTTTCCCAGGAAGGTGGGGAGAGAGGCTGCTGCCTCCAGCTCGAGGCGCCAGGGACCCTGACTCCCTTCCTTCCCTCCAAAGTGAACCACAGGCGGTCGTCAAGGAAAGCATGACTCATCACACGTGCTAAGGTTGTGGGGGGTGCCCCTCCAGACAGTGGGTGTAGGGAGGGATTTGCAGGAGGGAGAGAGAATGGGCTAAGCCTGGAAAACAGTGTCAGGAAGGGAGGGTCACAACTGAGGGCCAGGTGGGGTCACTGGGTGGAAAAGTCATGGGAGGGGACAAGGGGGAGGGGAGGAGACTGGCCAACGGGAAGAGGCAGCCCAGGGGGTCAGAGACCTCCTCCGGGAAGGGGAGGGAGGAGGACTTGGTTGGGTTGTATACTGAGGGGGTCACATACCAAGGTGGGGGAAGCTGGCTGAGCTGACTAAGCAGACTTCTTGCTGTAATCAGCCCCTGAGCGCATGCCCAAGGATGAGGCCTTGTTGAAAATGTGCTCAGAGGAACCTGCCTAGGGTCTGGTCAGGGGACAGCCTCTGTCTCCGAGCGGTGGGCATTCGTTACACTCTGCTGTCGTCACTACACGGGAGGATGTGAGACTCTGGGGAGGCCGGGTCACCTGCCCCAGGTCCCCATCGCCGGAGCAGGCAGCCGGATGAGGCCAGCAAGGCCACGCGGGGCCCCGATGTGAACCATGAGGTGTTGACATCCGGTGAGGAGGGACGAGGGGGCAGGTTTCTCTTTCTGCCCTGCAACCCCCATCAGGCCCAAGGATGTGGAATACAGAGGACAACTCCTGGTGGAGGCCCCTTACTCCACATCTCTTGGGGCTTTTCTGGAGTCAGAGTGGGGACGAGGCTTTTCTCACCTGTGCTTGAAGCCGCTGTTCTCCTTTCAGTTCCCCACCGGCAGGGGCTTGCTAGAGCAGGCAGAACCCATGGAGGGCGGCCTAGGGGTCACCCTCCAAGATGAGGGCCAGCAAGGGCAGGAGCCAGGACCGCCCAAGGCAAGGGCACCCTGGGATGTCTGCAGAGGGTGGGGGAGCGGGAGCGGGGTCTGGAGGGGCAGAGAGAGGCGCCAGCACCCATATTCTCAGGCCCAGACAGCAGACTGGATTGCGACACCAGGGGCCAGGGAGGCCAGGAGGAGGGCCGCAGGAGGCACACTCCCCCGCAGGAGAGGGTGCAGGGTGGGGGAGTCCTGCTGGGTTCTGGATCGGGCTCCTGTTAATAGTCCCCAGCAACAGACTTCAAAAGGACTCACCTTGGGCTAGACAAGGCCGGGACAAGCAGAGACTACAGACCTGTGCCCGAGAGGAGGGGTCAAGTCCTGGCCCACAGGCCCCAGGGCCTTGCTGGCACCTTCCCTACACCTCCTCTGCCCTCTCCTGGCACCCAGGCCTGCCTCTGCTGGCACCTTCCCCTGGCTCCATGTTTGGCTAAGCTCCCTGGCAGCCAAAACAGGCCAGGATGAGGGAGGGGCCCTGTGATGAGTGAGTGATGGACACAGTGGAGGAGTGGTGGGGACACTGGTGGAGACATTTCCCACTTCCTTCTGTGGGTGGTGAGGCCTCCACTCGGGGCTGCCAAGTACAGTGCCACAGTTCGTGCACTGCACAAAGGCACCCTGGCCTGCACTTCCTCCAGCAGAGGACGGGGTATCCATCAGAGAGGCCATCCATGAGCCAGGTGTCCCTGTGGTGTTGTCCCTGCCCTAAGCATCTCCCCGGTGGGGAAGACTTCATGTTCTCACCAAGCCACTTATTTGTTCTAGCTATCGGCGTGGAGCAAATTGTTCACACAAATTCCTGTGCCCGACGTATGCTGAGGTCAAACCTACTGAAACGTTGGAGTTTAAAGCAGAGAAAGGTTTATGGCGGAGCCAAGCAAAGAGACAAGTGGCTTGGGCCTTAAAAAGCCCCAGATTCTCTGAAGGGCTTTTGGCAAAGCATTTTTCAAAGCCAGGAGGCAGGTTGCAGGGTCTGTGGTCAGCTTGTGCACAATTCTCTGATTGGCTGGTGGTGAGGTAATTAGGGTAGTATCACAGAAGTTAACATTATCAGTCCTTAGGCTCCAGGAAGCCTAGGGCTGCGTGCTCATGGTCATCAGGTAGTTACATCTTTGTAACCGTTTGGTGGGGGGTTTTCATGTCTGCAAAACAACTCTGGAAATGTGCATCAGATATTGTTATCTATTCAACAGGTGCTTCAGAGAGGAGCTAAAGCAGAGGATAAAGGGGAAGGCCTCTCCCCGGAGGGCCCCTGCTCGGTTACGAAATCAGCCCCAAGGTTAACAGCTTAAAACAATTTGTTATGAGGGCTCCTGGCTCCCGGCAGTTGGGCTCAGCAGGCGCTTCTTGCCTAGGCTCTCACATAGCTGCAATTGCGGGCAGGTAGACCTGGAGTCTAGAATCATCTCCTGCTTCTTGGTCCTGGGCTGGTGTGGCTGGAGTTTTGGGGGCTGGGCGGACATCTTTCTCTCCATGCAGCCTTTCCATGGGGCTTCCCAGACCCTGAGGGTCTCCCTGTGGTCAGAAGCCTTACAGGGAAATTCTGGGGTCCAGGAGTGACTGTCCCAGGACAGGAAATGGAAGCTACCAACCTCCTATGGTCTGGTCACCACAGGCACCAAATCACTTCCTCCAGGTTCCCTGGAAAACTTGTTGTCCCAGTTCCAAGGCCACTGAGCAGGAAGAACTCTCTCTTACTCAGAAGAGGTTGGCCTTTTTGTTCTATTCAGGCCTTTGACAGATTAGATGAGGCCTACCCACACTACAGAAGGCAATCTGCATACTCAGTCCACAAATTTACATGTTACTATCATCCAAAGACATCCTTAGAGAAATACTTAGAATTGTGTTGGAACACAAAGCTGTGGCCCAGTCAAGCTGACATAAATAAGATTAATCCTCGAACTTTTGCTGCTTCTTCCAGCTTCACCCTGGTGGGCTCAGATGGTAAAGAATCTGTCTGCAATGCAGGACACCCAGGTTCGATCCCTGGGTTGGGAAGATCCCCTTGAGAAGGGCATGGCAACCCACTCCAGTATTCTTGCCTGGAGAATCCCAGGGACAGAGGAGCTTGGCAGGCTACAGTCCACGGGGCTACGAAGAGTCAGACACAGTTGAGCGACTAACACTTGCAGTTTCTTCAAGCTCCTGGGGCTCCTGGTGTTTCCTGGCTTATGCTGTATCACTCCAACACCTGCTTCTGTGCTCACATGGTCCCTGGAAGAGTCAGCATCTGTGCGTCTCAAATCTGCCTCTTTTGCCTCTTTAAGGATACAAATTAATTAGATCTGCAAAGACCCTGTTTTCCAATAAGGTCACATTCCCAGGTCTCCGGGGTCAGGACTTGGACATTTTTTTTTGGGGGGGGGGGCACTATTCTGCCTCATGCTGGGTGAGGGTGGGCCCTAAAGCCAGTGACTGGCAACTTTGTGTGAAGACATGGAGACACAGAGAGGAGAAAGCCATGTGAGGCTGGACAGAGGTTGGAAAGGTGCAGTTAGAAGCCCAGACGCCAAGGCCTGCTGGCCACCAGAAGCTGGAGGGTTAAGAAAGGCCCCTCTCCTCGAGGGGAGGCCCCATGTCTGACCTCTGCTTCTGTTGTCGCCACTCCTCCTCTGGCCCTGACCTCCCATCTCCCTGATAAAGATCCACGTGATGAGATCGGGACCCTCAGATGATCCGGGGCCATGTCTCACCTCAAGGGCCTCACTTTATCCCACCTGCAGAGCTTCTTTTGCCATGTGAGGCAGCATATCCACAGGTCCCCCTGGGGCAGGTCGTGGTCACCCTACCCACCTCCCCAGATTCCTGCTGCTCCGCAGTGGCCAGAGTGCCCTTTCTCTAGGTGCCAGGCCCCTTTGTGTCACAGCCCGGCATACTGCCCTGGTGCTTAGAACAGAGTCCAAACCCCTCCTCATGTCCACTTCCCTGTGGGAAGCTGCCCGGCCTCTCCCCCAGCCCCCTCTCAGGGCACAGTGTGTCTGACACCAGGTCACCCCAGCAGGGCCCCTCCGGCCTCTGCCCCGCAGGAGACCCCATCCTGCCTACCGGGCTGGCCTGTTTACTTCATTCACACACTTCTCATTGCCCCAGGTTACCTGTGGGTCCGTGCACCTGTTCCTGTCCGTCCCCCTCTGAGGACCAGCTGTGAGTTCTGTGAACACCTCGGCCTCTGAGTGCCCGGAGCCCGCGGACCACGCTCGCCAAATGTTGTAAAGTGTCGAGGGATTCCAGCAGAGGCCGCCCAGCTCAAGCCGGCCCGTCGCCGGTCTTGGCACAATGTGCCGTCCGGTCCTTGGCCAGTTATTCAGACATACAAAGGGCTCTTGGCCTCGGCTGGGGACAACAGAAGGGGCAGTGTTGGCGCCGGGGCCCCAGGTCTCAGCCCCTGGAGTTTCATTCTGCCACTTCAGCAGAAGCCATTCCCGCCAACTCTCACCAACGACCCAGGGAGGGAGGCGCCTGCTTCTCCCTTGTCCCCCGAACCCTGTGCCATCTGGGAATCTTGCTCCTCTGACCTCCACTCCCAGATCCCAACTTGGCCTTGGCTACCGGCAGCGGACGATAATATTTATTGGTGGGGTGCCACGGCCTGGCTCAGCTCTGTGACTGTGAGGCAAATAACACCCACGTCTTGGCAGCAGAGTGTGGCCCGTTCCTCCTGGGTGGGAGAGCCTTGGGGAGCCAGAGGGTGTGATGCTCGGAGACCAGTGGCAGCCAAGCCCAGGAAGCAGCCACGGCCAGGTCCCAGCACATTCGCTGTGCCTACCCCGAGGCCCAGGGCCCTTCACACAGTCTGGCGTGCTTGTTAATTATAGCGAGTTAAAAGATTATCTCTGGAGAAAGCACTGTTGCAGGATTTTTGCTTACGGCTGAAGAGATGTGCTCACCAGCCAACAGATGGAAGGCCAGTGAGGCGAGTCTTCTCTAGGTTCTGCAGAGAAATGGAAAACAACGTGGAGATCTGGAGACCCCAAGGTGCCCAGCAAAGGGGCCAAGAGCAAGCCTCCACGGGAGAGGGTCCAAGGTGCCTGTAATGATCACATGTAGCCTCTGAGCGGCTGGGGGCTGCTATGGGGGTCTGCCATCAGAAGCCCCTCACCCACACTCCCCACTCACAGTGAGCACGTGACATGTTTCACACAGTGTATTTCTGCCTCCTCATTAAGCCTCCTTTATGGCGCAAGGTGGACATTTGAAACTGACCCGTAACTGCCTCGTGGATGCAGGGACCTCGTGTTCCACCAGGGACCACGGCCTCGGATGCTCGGGGCATGACCCGCTCCCCTCTCCTGGCCTCGTTTGTTGAAACTTGCAGGATCCTATGTGCTAATTACCAAAGAATGAAACAGCCAGAGGGACCCAAGAATGCTGGGCTCTCATTCCAGTGGATTAACAGCCCATTCAACCCGATCGGACAAGTCTGAGAGGCTGCTTCTTTCCAGCTTCACGCCCCTGCTGGTCTTGGTTCCTCTTGCCTCCCAGGCCTGAGTCCCAGGTTGGAATCAAGGAAAGCGCCGAATGCAAACGTGTGGGCCGTGCAGGACAGGAGGAGAGAGTGCGAGCAGCGCCTGACACCGCACTCTGGTCCACAGATCCATTCGGCTTTTAGAAATGAAGCTGAGGAACCATAGCTCCTCAGGGCTGATGGAGACAAATGAAGGGGAGGGGAGGGTGTGGATGAGAGGGGGTTGTTCCACTTACCGTGTGTGTGTGTGTGTGTGTGTGTGTGTGTGTGTGTTTCGTGTTACAAGCACATGAGGCCAACAGCAGGAGGGCAACTGTGAAACAGAAAAAGCCTTTGTACCAGCCCTCCTGCTAAAAGCTCATGAACATGAAATTCACATAAGAAGCAACAGAGAAGTGTCAAGGTCAAATTCCATACACAAGTTACTACAAGAGAAACAAGAACAGGCAGCAGAGTGACACTCCTTACAGAGGAGGAACGAGAAGACTTAGCAGGAGGCATCTGTAAGGAGATAAACCCGAAACTCGCCGTCTCAAAATGAGCTAAAAAGTTTCACACGATGATACAAGGCCTGAGAAAAACACCATTGTCAGTCACTTTTTACAACTCACAAATGAGAGACTCAAGAAAAGAATTTAAAACAGGAAAGAAACTTCCTTGACGGGCAGTACAGTGGACAGGACTCCTTGCTTCCGAGGCAGGGGCCAAGGTTCTACCCCTGGTTGGAAAATGAAGATGCTGCATGGCCTAAAGAAAAAAGAAAATAAAAAATCATTTCCTATGTGAGGACTAAATTACGAGGAATCCAAGAGTAAATAAAAACAATAAATAATGCTCTAAGAGAAGTAGAAGGCAAAGAGAAGTTTTTTAAAACTGAAAAGGAAACAAAGATTGTGGGACAAATTAATTAAGGGACATTCTAAATTTGTCATCCCAGGGGTCCTTGAGACCCCTAGTGAGCTCCCGGAGGAAATGAGGTCGCTCAAGCCGCAGAGGCTGGCTTTTTAGCATATACGTATATTTTCCAGATTCTTTTCCCTTGTAGGTTATCACAGAATACTGAGTACAAAACTCCCCGTGCTATGGGGCAGGTCCCTGTTAGTTGCCTATTCTAGCGATGGTACTGTGTTCACTTTTGCTCTGCGTTCCCAGTGCAGGGGGCCTGGAGTTGATCCCTGAGCAGAGAACCAAGATCCCACGTGCTGCAAATGCAGCCAAAGAAAAGAAGACTAGCCTCCATTTTTTAAGCAGTTAGAGGTTCCCGGAGGCCCCATTCAGCCTGCCCCTGGGGAACTCTGGGCCCCACAGCCCTGCACCTATCACCATCAGGAGCCCACACGGGCGTGTCACTGCCACCCAGGCCGTTTACCACCAGGTTTGGGGGTAATTTCTGCTTCACTGCCACGTGGTAGGAGAGGGTTTGTTGGGTCTCATTGTCCCGAGTAGATGAAGTGAGAGTGGGGTAACCACAGGAAACCGGGAGAAGGGACGGTCCCTGAGCCAGGGGACAGCTGAGCAGGAGCTGGCAGCTGCCACAGGTGTCACTGTGCCCCCGACCTCTGCCGGGTTCGAAATCTTCCCCGGGTGAAGACCCTGCAGCCTGGGGCTTGGGACCCCAGGTCCTGGCTGCAGACTCAGCAGCTGTTTGTGCTGTGTCCGGAGGTTCCCAGATTTACCAAGTAAAGCCAGGGGTATTCTGCGGGGCCAGCACGGGGGAAGGGAAATGGAAAGATGACTGCGAGGGCAGCTGTGCGGAATGAACTGTCTGGGGCCTGGGGAGGAGCAGGGAAGAGAGGGACAGCCGTGGGCACGGAGCTCACGGGTGGAGCCTCTGCCCCCAGGTGGGCACAGGACACAGCCCCTCAGCCTCATCACCTCTCCAAGCCCCACCCTCCCAGGTGTGCAGGGGTCTCTCTCAGCTTTCCCACCCCAATACTGTTCAGAGGGCACCGCAGAAAGACTAGGAAGGAGACAGTCCAGTCTGTCCAAGTTTGAGCCACCCAAGAGGCTCCGAGCCAGGGACTCAGCCCCGCGGCCCCGCGAGTCATTGTGGCTTCCACCGCGGTCACTGATTCAGAAAAGCAGTGCTCCTGTCATCCCTGGCTTTGGCCTCGTTTCACAATCACAATGAAGTCGGGATTGAATGGATACTGTCACTAACATTCTGGCGCCCTGCGGCTGGTGGCCCCCGAGTGAGCGGGGGAGACAAGTCACTTTGGTGCCTGGTGGGGATGTTTTGATTTCTGCATCCCTTACCCCGGGGGTTGTTCTGATACCCTGGCCAAGGCATCGAGGTTACCCACAGACTCAGCCTGAGCAAAATTTACAGATTCCCTCCCTTTTTCTAGAGTACAGACCTGTCTTGCTGCATGCAAGTGAGTCTCAAATGACGCCCTGTGTCAGCGCTCCAGCTGTGGGATTCAGGGGAGACTCTGCAGGGGTGGGCAGGGTAGAAAGGGTCAGAGTCACAGGAGTGACCTCCAAGCATCAGGATTCTCAGAAAAGCTTTAATCCCTAATGCCACCCAAGACTCGAGACTACTCCCGTTCTGGAAAACTCTGCATCTTTGCATCTCTGGGAGCTGAGAGGAGGCCAAGGGGACCCCAGAGGGATGGATGGAGGAAGGCCAGTGTGGGGACTGCTGGGAGCAGGCAAAGCAAGGTCCAGCTCTCTATCTGGAGCCCTGAGGCATTTCAGAGACAACCTGGACTTTCACTCAAGGGCGTGTTTTCTCCCCAGAGCAGCAGTGGTGGGATCTGGTGGTGGTGGGGGGCAGGGGGCAGGGGTGTGTGCGGTGCACACCTGATGGGCACGGGGTGCTTTACAGACCACATCCTGAGATGCGAGTGGCCTCTAAATGCAGCATCATGACCTGCGTGAGATCCTGAGCGGGACCAGGCATTCACGGGGAAGCCAGCTGGATCCAAACAGCGTCTGTAGTTGAGTTGATGGTCACGTACCTGTGTCCCCGTGTTGGTGTCTCCATTTCTACCGATTTACCGATGTCCTGGAAGATGAACATACAAAAACTCAGAACTATCTTTGCAACAATTTTGTAAATCTAAAAGTATTTCAAAAGAAAAAAAAAGTGTATCTGATTAAAAAAAGAAAGGAGGCCAAAGGTGAAAGCAATAGATGTGGGAGGGGAGAGCACAGGTGCAGGGCGGAGGGCGGGAGGGCAGGAGGCGGGGCCGGGAGCCCATTTTAGACCTCGTGGGTAGAGCTGCAGGGGTTTGAGCCCCAGACGCAGAGAGGCGTGTCAGCTCTTGTTCTCCACACTTTAATGGCGGAGATGAAGGTTAACATTTTAAGAAGGAGCAGTTGGCCTCCATCCAGCCCCGGCTGGGCTCTCCTCACCTGGCGGGCGGCAGGGAGGACTGTCCCGGTGCCTATCTGTTTTCAGAACAGTTTAGCAAACAATCATTTACAGGTTTCCATGGACGCCTGAGGACACTGGGCAGCTGACGCTAGGGATCACAAACAATTCTTTCCACCATCTTTCCACTCCCCTGGGGCCCCAGGGCTCGGGCCGGGCCTTCCCCTGTGTCCTATATGTATGAAGGCCGGCAGGCCCTTCTGACCTCAGTTCACCCTGTAAAATGACCCCAAAGCCGGCATGGAAGTCCCTCTTAAAAACACACCTTCTGGGAATTCCAGGCAGTCCAATGGTTAGGACCCTGAGCTGCCAAAGCTGATGCTGGGGCCTAGGTTTGACCCCTGGTCCAGGAACTAAGATCCCACAAGTCACACAGTGCAGTCAAAAAAACCTACGTTTCTCCTAACACATCGGGGAGGTGAAAGTGAGTTCTGAAAAGACACTTTTCCCAGCCACCTCCAGTCCAGCCCCTCCTGTCTGGTCCCTCTTGGCAGTCTGCCTGGGGACCGGCCACATTCAGTGTGACAGCCACGGGGGACACAGTTCCAGCCACGGAAGGCTGCGGGTGCTTCTGTTTCTGATGCCAGGAGATTTCCAGCAGGCTCTTCCCTGATGCCATGCGGGGATCATGCAAGGCCATTGTCACGTGGCCGGAGGCCGTCAGTGGGGAAGGGCTGACCTCTGGTGGCAGATTCCAGTATTGCATTACTTCATGGCGAATAGAAGGGGAAACAACAGAAACAGTGACAGGCTTTATTTTTCTTGGGCTCCAAAATCACTGCAGTTGGTGACTGCAGCCATGAAATTAAAAGACGCTTGCTCCTTGGAAAAAAAGTTATGGCCAACCTAGACAGCATATTAAAAAGCAGAGACATTACTTTGCCAACAAAGGTTCATCTAGTCAAAGCTATGGTTTTTCCAGTATTCATGTATGGATGTGAGAGTTGGACTATAAAGAAAGCTGAGCACCAAAGAATTGTTGCTCTAACATTGAGTTGGTGTTGGAGAAGACTCTTGAGAGTCCCTTGGACTTCAAGGAGATCCAACCAGTCCATCCTAAAGGAGATCAGTCCTGAATATTCAATGGAAGGACTGATGCTGAAGCTCCAATACTTTGGCTGTCTGATGCGAAGAACTGACTCATTGGAAAAGACCCTGATGCTGGGAAAGATCGAACGTGGGAGGAGAAGGGGGCAACAGAGGATGAGATGGTTGGATGGCATCACTGACTTGATGGACATGAGTTTGAGTGAACTCCGGGAGTTGGTGATGGACAGGGAAGTCTGGCATGCTGCTGTCCACAGGGTCGCAGAGTTGGACACGACTGAGCGACTGAACTGAACTGAATGCTCCTCCCAGCTTTTATGCTGTCTGTGTGCCCCACGGGAGCCGCAGGCCCTTCCTATCCCCGGGCGCCTTTGCAGGCTGAGGGTGTATGCTGAGGGGTGAGCTCACCCCTCAGGCCCCTTTCACCTGTGGGGACTGTGTCCACAGCACATGTCCAGGGCCTGGCTCCCAGCCCTGGGAGCTGGTGACCCACGGGGACCACGGGGCTGCTCCTCAACCCTAAGGGGGCCCCGTCTGCTCTCACTGGGCCCAGCTCTCTCAGTCTTTGCCCACCTCCTGTCCTTTATCCCCCGGCCCAGGAGGAGGTCTGGTTGTCTCTGGCTCTGTGATGGCAAGGAGGTGCCCAGCCTTGGACCAAAGTGGTCTGGTGCTCAGACAAAACGAGACACCCCTTCTGCTTTCAAGAATATCGTCACCAAGTCGTTATTATTGTCCCCAAGAAATGCTGACAGCAGACACTTCGATGCCTCCTCTTGTCAAGGGTCAGAAGTAAGGAGGAGTTGGCCATGGAGAGGATGCCTGCTTCACATCGTACCTGGTAATTTTTTTTTTTTTCCCCACACTATGAGGCATGCGAGATCTTAGTTCCCTGACCAGGGATTGAACCTATGTCCCGTGCAGTGGACCGCCAGTGCCTGGTAATTTTTAACGTGGCAAGCCTGGTGACCAGGTTTTCTCTCTTTTTCGCTTGTTCTCTTATTACTATTACTGAACATATACCAATGTGAACACTTCCCTGAGTGCTGTGGGTGGAGCTGACTTCCTTGTGGAAGTGCCTGTAGTCCCTGCTCACCGGTGCAGGCTGGGAGAGAAGTTTCCATGTCTTTATCAGGGAACCTCAGAGATACCCCAGGAAGACGAGGTCTCCTGCCAGCCAGGAAGCAGCTGTTATCGAATCGAATGCACAGCAGTTGGTTGGCAAGTGGGTTATAGTGGCACCATGAGCCTTAGTGCCACAGGCTCAAGAGTGCAGGTTCAAGTCTGTGTCCCAGAGACAGTACCCTAAGCCTACCTTCTGGGAGGAGGGCACTGGCTCGCGAGAGCCCACCCACTGTACCCTGGCTTCTTCACAGCATCGCTCCTACAGGTTTGCTTCTCTTTGTGGATGAATGGATTGTACCATTAAATACACTGGGCCCCTTGGTCACTCAGATGGTAAAGAATCCGCCTGTAAAGCAGGATATGCAGGTTTGATCCCTGGGTTGAGAGGATCCCCTGGAGAAGGAAATGGCAACCCACTCCAGTATTCCTGCCTGGAGAATTCTATGGACCGAGGAGCCTGGCGGGATACAGTCCACAGGGTCTCAAGGAGTCAGGCACAACTGAGTGACTTTCGCTTTCTTTTTATGTATTTTCTTTTAAATACATTACTGTAGGGGAACAAAATTTGTCACCCAAAATGTCTCTGGCCTGCAAATCATTTCAAATTGAAGACAATCAAGGCCCTAAAAGCCTCAGGAAGAAACTTTGACCTTTCTCCAACTGCTCAAAGGATTTAGATAGAGGGCTTGTTCCCAGAATAGGACTGTCAGTACAGATGTCTACGAGAGTATGGTTGGGTGGGGCGGGGGACTCGCCGGGGCCTGCCATCAGAGCCCACTCCATGTCCCATTGTCTCTGCTGGCCCAGCAAACAGTCCAGGTGAATGATCTTCTGCCCCTTCGATGTCCCAAACCACTCCACTCATCATCCTATTCCGTCTGTAGCTGAAGGTGGTATTTAAGATGAGGGTTTTAGCCATTTTGGTGAGTTGTGCAGTTTTTCTGGATCTCTCCTATGTACACATGTTATTAAACTTTGATTTTTCTCCTGTTAATCTGATTCATAGACCAGCCAGAAGGAACTGGAAGTTGTGGAGGAAAATGTCTTCCCCAACATTACTTATGTAAAAATATGCAACACCTCCTCACCAGCCTTGGGTGTTAGTGTCCTGGGTCTGGGGCATTCTGATCGGTGTGTGGGGTGTCTCCCAGCTGCTGTAACCTGTGTTTCCCTGATGACATGTGATGCAAAGAATCTGCATTATTTATCAAACCATTAGTTGATGGTGTCATCCTGGGGAGAGGCTATTTGAGAGGCTGGGATGGCAGACATTTCAGTGGGATTCAAGGGCTTAGAGTGGAGTCCCGCTTCGGAGGGAGGGTCCAAGTGGCAGGAACACAAGGGCCTTGCACAGCTTCACAGCAATGCCACTGGCATTCGCTTTGATCAGCCTCCACCTGAAACCGTGTTCCTCAAGTTGGGACTTGAACCCATGGGGCTGGGACTTGAACCCATGGGGCTGGGACTTGAACTGTTGCAGGAAGGGGGACCCCTTCTGGAGCTGAAGAGCAGGCCCTTGTCTAACACTGGGAAATGAATTGTCCGAGGAGACCCATGAGCTGACAAAGCAAGAGATTGTTGGGAAGAAGAACGCCCCGGCAGGAAGTAGCAGGGTAAGGGAACCCAGGAGAACTGCTCTGCCACGTGGCTCACAGTCTCAGGTTTTACGGTGATAGGAGTAGTTTCTGGGTTTTCTTTGGCCAATCACTCTGACTCAGGGTCCTTCCTGGTGGTGCATGCATTACTCAGCCAAGATGGACGCCAGCAAGAAGGATTCTGGGAGATGGCTGGACACATGGCATCTCCTTTTGACTTTTCCTGAACTCTTTTGGTTGGTGGTGGCTAATAGTCCCTTGGACTGCAAGAAGATCCAACCAGTCCATTCTAAGGGAGATCAGTCCTGGGTGTTCTTTGGAAGGAATGATGCTAAAGCTGAAACTCCAATGCTTTGGCCACCTCATGCGAAGAGCGGACTCATTGGAAAAGACTCTGATGCTGGGAGGGATTAGGGGCAGGAGGAGAAGGGGACGACAGAGGATGAGATGGCTGGATGGCATCATCGACTCGATGGACGTGAGTTTGAGTGAACTCCGGGAGTTGGTGATGGACAGGGAGGCCTGGCGTGCTGCAGTTCATGGGGTCACAAAGAGTCAGACACAACTGAGCGACTGAACTGAACTGAACTGAACTGAATTAGTTCTGTGTTCCTTATCAGGACCTCTTGTCATAAAATAACTCATGCAAATGATTATTATGGTGCCTGTCAGCGTGGGAAGTTTCAGTCAGTGTCTCCCCTTAACCGAACCTGGCCAAATCCCACTGTCTTCCGAGATCATTCACCTGGTTTTAAGACTTAATGGCGCTCAGGTTTTTGATGTCTCCTCGGAGAAAGAATTCAGTGAGAGACGAAGTCTTAGGTAAGGAGTGGATTTATTTAGAGAGAAACACATTTCAAGACAAGAGTGTGAGCCATTGTAGACCGGCCTCCAAATATGGTGGTGTTAACTTTTATAAATAATTTCATAGGCCAGTAAGTGGGAGGATTATTCCAACTATTTTGGAGAAGAGGCAGAGATTCCCACGAATTGGGCCACCACCCACTTTTTGGTCTTTGACAGTCAGCTTTGGAACTGTCACAGGGCCTGTGGGTGTGTCATTTACTGGTGTGTTACAATGAGCATATAATGAGGCTCAAGATCCAGTGGAAGTCAGCTTGTCCACCATCTCGGACAGATTTGGTTCTAATCAGTTTATGTTGTGTCCTCAGACTCAACATTCTTTCGTTCTTTCAGAGCTTGCACCTTGCCCCTGCCTTCCTGCTTTACACTCATTTCCCCGAATAATCTACTTGTTTTGTTTTCACTCAGCCACAGGGGCTTCTCAGGTGGCTCAGTGGTAAAGAATCCACATGCCAGTGCAGGAGATGCAGCTTCAATCCGTGGGTCAGGGAGATTCCCTGGAGGAGGTCATGGCAACCCACTCCAGTATTCCTGCTTGGAGAATCCTATGGACAGAGAAGCCTGACGGGCTACGGCCCCACAGGGTCTCAAAGAGTCGGACGTGACTGAAGCAACTTGGCACACACACGTATTTTCACTCTCAGCATCAGCAGTGCTTGCAGGGCCCATTGAGGTGGAATTTCCCTCTGCCCACCCCAGGCCTTCCTTCTCAGGCCAGAGCAAAAAATGCTAAGGAAGGAAGGGGGCTGGAGAAAGAAAGGGAAAGAGAGAAAAAAGGGAGGAAAGGAGAGGAAAGGAAAAACAGTCTCCTGCCACTCCAGTTCCATGGGGATCAAGCTTTTGGCAGTCGTCCACCAGCAGAGCTGGGTGGGGGGCGGCGGGAGTCAGGTGGAGAAAAACAGGAAGTGCTCTGTGATGTGGATGCAGGCCTCCCAGACAGCTCAGTTAAATATCTAAGGAAAACCTTCAATGACCCTAGATGCTCACATCTTGTCCTACATAGAAAAGCACAGTAAAACCATTAACTTGAGGCGGCTGTCCTCTGTGATTAGCCGCAGTCTTTGTGTGCTTGATTACACATTTTTCCAGTAAAACAGTTCTTATATATCTTGGCCCTTCCCTCACCTCTTTGGAGCAGTTCCTCAGAGCCCTGTGAGAGAGAGGGGGGTGGAGTCCTCAGGAAGGTCTCCAAGAAAAGCTTTCTTTTTATTTTTTAAATTATGAAAGTATGATAACACATTTACAGGAGACTTGGGAACTACAGAACAAAGTCATGTGTAGTTCCACTATATATTACAGTTATTTTTTTAAGTAGGTGAATCAAGATTTTTAGTTGGAGTTTGAATATCAAACTCTCAAAATTGATAGAATGAACACACAGAAAAGTAGGATATAGGAGACCTTAAAAGCACTACGAACCAATTCAACAAAATTAAGATTGATGCAATTTTCACAGAACAGCAAGATACAAATTCTATTCAAGCTCCTATAAACTATAGACCAGGAGACACTGGAACATGTCCAGGGACATAAAGCAAGGTGCAAAAATTTCATGGTCTAAAGGTGTTGAAATCATACAGAGCCTTTCTATTATCACTGTGGAATTATGTTAGAAATCAATATCAAAAAATAAGTGAAAATGTTAGGGGAAGCACACTGATTAAACCGCCCACCCTGGCCGGGCACCATAGTAACCATTTGCATGAGTTGTCTTATGAGAGGAGATCCTGATGAGGCATACGGAACTAATAAGCCACCACTAACCGGAAGAGTTCAGTAAGGTGAAGTCACTCAGTCGTGTCTGACTCTTTGCGACCCCGTGAACTGTAACCTACTAGGCTTCTTCGTCCATGGGATTCTCCAGGCAAGAATACTGGAGTGGGTTGCCATTTCCTTCTCCAGGGGATCTTCCCGACCCAGGGATCGAACCTGGGTCTCCCGCATTGGAGGCAGATGCTTTAACCTATGAACCATCAGGAAGTCCCATGGAAGAGTTCAGGGAAGGTCTAAAGGGGACACTGCATGTCTGTCCACTTCCCAGAATCCCTCTCGCTAGCATCCATCTTGGCTGAGTGATGCGTGCGCCACCAGGAAAGACTCTGAATTAGAATGATTGGCCAAAGACCACCCGGAAACTAATCCCATCACCATAAAACCCGAGACTGCAAGCACACGGCAGAGCAGTTCTCCTGGGTTCCCTTACCCTACTGCTCTCCACCCGGGTGCCCTTTTCCAATAAAATCTCTTGCTTTGTCAGCACATGTGTCTCCTCGGACAATTCATTTCTGAGTGTTGGACAAGAGACCAGTTTCTGGACCTGGAAGGGGTCCCCCTTCCTGCAACAAAAATAACCCACATATTTTCAAATGCAGTGTGACATTTACCAAGAAATTTTGGATTTAGCTGTTGAAAACCTCAATAAAGTTAAAAGACTAAAAACACAGAGGGTGATTGCAAAGAAGAAAGCATTTATATGAGAAATGATGTCAAGGGTACTTTAAAAACTTCGTTTTTGGCAATAAAATTTAACTGACAACTTTTATGTTGTGTCTTTTACTTTCAGTCAACAGAAATGAGGAAGAAAAATACACCAAGCATGAAGATGACACCACCTTATGGCAGAGAGTGAAGAAGAACTACAGCCTCTTGATGAAAGTGAAAGAGGAGAGCGAAAAAGTTGAACTAAAACTCAACATTCAGAAAACTAAGATCATGGTATCAGGTCCCATTACTTCATGGCAAATAGATGGGGAAACATGGAAACAGTGACTTTATTTCTTGGGCTCCAAAATCACTACAGATGGCAACTGCAGCCATGAAATTAAAAGACGCTTGCTCTTGGAAGAAAAGCTAGGACCAACCTGGACAGCGTATTAAAAAAGCAGAGACATTACTTTGCCAACAAAGGTCCATCTAGTCAAAGCTATGGTTTTTCCAGTAGTCATGTATGGATGTGAGAGTTGGACTGTAAAGAAAGCTGAGCGCTGAAGAACTGTTGCTTTAACATTGAGTTAGTGTTGGAGAAGACTCTTGAGAGTCCCTTGGACTGCAAGGAGATCCAACCAGTCCATCCTAAAGGAAATCAGTCTTGAATAGTCATTGGAAGGACAGATGCTGAAGCTGAAACTCCAATACTTTGGCCATCTGATGCAAAGAGCCAACCCATTAGAAAAGACCCTGATTCTGGGAAAGAAGGACATGAGTTCGATTAAGCTGTGAGTTGGTGATGGACAGGGAAGCTTGGTGTGCTGCAGTGCATGGGGTTGGAAAGAGTTGGACATGACTGAGCGACTGAACTGAACTGAACCGATGAGATATGAATTGGGGTGACAGCTGACCCTGGATCCCTTAGAGGGGATGTTAAGGAGCAGAGTTAAAAGTTTGCAATGCGAGGATCAAGCTTGCCATCAAAGCTGCTTCACAAGGTAGGTAGGACGGGCATCTTATTCAAAGGGCCCTACGTCCCATTTACTCACTGGCCCCACATTCCTCTCTAATAGATCTTTCTTGATCTTCATTTTTTTTCTCTCCCTTGAGTTTTCATTTCAAATGTGTGTGGTTCTTCATCTTTGGGAACGAATGGTCTATATACAGGTCATTACTCTGAAATATTTAACCAACTGAAACATACCCTCACTCTGACCGTGCTGGACAAACGTTCTCTGCATTAAGTTGTACTGTCATTTGGGGAGTTTTCCTCATTCACTGTTTATTCATAATTTACTAACGTTTAACACAGAGAGCAACATTTTTGTCCTGGGGATACAAAGAGGAGTAAGACACAGCCTGAGGAGACTGACATCTAGTGGACGAAAGAGACAGTACACAGATGACTGATGCAATAAGCTCTTAAGTATGCTCATACAGTTCGAGGAAATGCGTTAATGGAAAATCTTTTCTCGGAAATCAGATAACATGAATATTACTCCTGGCACGCCTTTGAAATACCAGGCAATCCATAATCAATTCTCCTATCCAGTTTCTAAACGCCTCTAACAACATTCCAGCCCTCAGGTAGGTGTTGATGTAGAAGTTGTCTTTGTTGCATTTTACGTATTTTCTGTTAATTGCATCATTCACGAATGTGGCCCCAGATGGGAGGATGCGCCTGCAACTTGGGTTTTTGAGCTTTGTTTCCGCGAAGGGTTTTGGAAAGTGGCCTCCTCCCAGATGGAGAAGGTACTCAGAACAGTTCTTCTGGAGAATTAGGAGGGTTAGTGAATGCCATCTGTTTTCAAAACCTGGCAGCTGAAACTTAAGGGGCTATAGCTATGAACCCTGAGCATAAGTTGTTTACTGTGAGATGGTCAAGCTTGAAAGCTGAGCTGGTTCCTGGGTCAGGGAGGATTAAAGGGCCAGAGACTCAGAATTGTTGTGAGGGTGATATTGTTGTTGCTGACACTAAGTGGTGTCCAACTTTTTGCGACCCCATGGACTGTAGTTCGCCAGGCTCCTTCTGTCCATGGGATTTCCCAGGCAAGAATACTGGAGTGGGTTGGCATTTCCTTCCCCAGGGACTCAGGGATTGAACCCACATCTCCTCCATTGGCAGTGGGATTCTTTACCACTGAACCACCTGGGAAGACCATGTGATGTTATAGGGATTTAAAAACTCAAAAACCACCCATATTGCTATTTGGTCAAGGAGTTTTACCTTTTTAAAAACAAATTTAACCTTAGGAACAGATGTGCAGTTTCACAGACCGCATGTCCTCTAGGCTGGTGCCTCTGAACCCCATGTGGGGGGGAGCTGGCTTCGGGCTGCATCTGGGTAGTTTAGGGGATACAGTGGCTGGTAAACAGATGCACGGCTGCAGGCTTACAGGGCAGCGTGCAAAATCCTCAGCTTCCTCACACCCTGCTTGCTCCCAGACTCGCTGTGATGCTGCAGTTAGCACAGCCACAGGGCTTTGTCTCCTGTTCCACTTCCTGCACTATTGCCTGGCAAAAGCAAGGATGAAGCAGGCCCTGCACCTGAGAGCCAAGCAGCTGAGTGAAACTACAACACGGAGCTTTGCTTTTCTAAATTAATTCATTATTTATGTTTGGCTGTGCTGGATGCTGGGTTTTCATTGCTGCATGTGGGCTCTCTCTAGTTGCAGTGATCAGGGGCTGCCCTCTAGTTGCATCTGTGCAGGCTTCTCATTGTGCTGGTTTCTCTTGCTGCAGAGCATGGGCTCTAGAGTGAGGGCTCAGTAGCCGTGACACACGGGCTTATTGTCCCACAGCATGTAATCTTCCCAGACCAGGGATTGAACCTGTGTCCCCTGCATTGGCAGATGGATTCTTAACTGCTGGACCACCAGGGGAATCCCAGATCTTTGCTTAGTATCAGTCGCAGGGAATTTCCTCCATGCTAAGCATGCTTGTGAGTGGAAGGAAGACTGTGGGTGACTTTGGGGTTTCCGTCATCATACATGCCTGCATTTTCCAAATTTTAAACTTTAGTGTATATTAATGACACACTGAAAAATACCATTTAAAGACTGAGCAGTGCTACAGTATGGTAGACTAGGTTATTTGGACCAATCCTCCTATTCAAACTAGAAAATGAGGGATTAACGATGGAAGACTCATCTTCTTAATGGCACTGGAAAGCTAACGAGGAGTCAAGTATCACCAGATGGTAACCTAACCAGGAGTACAGATGAAAACACTGGGGTAGAGGCTGGGCTCAGGGATGGGTCTCTCCTGGGCACGAGCAGGCAGTGCCACACTTTACTTCAGCTCAACAAGCGTGAAGTGCAAGGAGTGCTGTTAGTCGCTCAGTGGTTCCGACGCTGCAATCCCAGGGACTGTAGCCCGCCAGGCTCCTCTGTCCATGGAGATTCTCCAGGCAAGAATACTGGAGTGTGTTGCTCTCCTCCAGGGGATCTTCCCAACCCAGGGATCAAACCCAGGTCTCCCACATTGCAGGCAGATTCTTTACCATCTGAACCACCAGGGAAGTTCTGAAGTGCAAGGAGAGCTCAGCAAATCCTCGGGGGCAGGGGGGTGGATCTCAGAGAGATACCCTGCAGATGAACAGAGATTCCCTGAGGATCCTGACACAGCAGAAGTAAGCTAGCTCCCCAGAACCCCGGCAACTGGGGATGTTACCCCAGTACCAAGCAAGGTGGGAAGGCAAGGTCCCTGAGACACTGTGACCACATCCCAGTCCTTCCTTGGATTTTCAGCCTCAATTTGCATCACCTGGATTGTCCAAAAGACAATCTGGACTGGATGTCACGAGCTGGCAGTGCCCACGGCTGTCTGGCAGCAGCAAAAGCAATTCCCCTTGGGAGAAAGATGCTCTGGCTGAAGTCTTTCAAAGGTTATTCACAAGCAGTTCTTCAAGACAGAAGCAGCGTCACTGCAGCACAAACCGATTGATATACTTCCTCTAGGGATGAGACACGCTCAAAAATGTCTGCAGGGAACTGAAAGCTGCAAAAGTGATCCAGCAGATTTGAGAAAAATGGAACCTTTGAAAATTACTAATCATAATCAAAAGTTATATGGACAAATTAGACAGATTTGATGGGGTTCAGCAAACAATTCATGAACCAGTAGGAGGAATTTTCCAGAAGGACAGATTATCCAGAAGTCCAGCACAGAGGGACAAACAGGGAAAATGGGGGAAATGAAGAGAGGTTAAGAAAGCCAAAGGAAAAGAGAAGGGAGCCCCAGAAGAGAAAGGAGCAACAGCATCTCCTGAAGGGAGGGTGACAGAGAAATCCTGCCACGCGTGGCTTCATGGGGACTGGTCATTTCCAAGCAAGGTGAATAAAAAGAAATAAACAAGCATATCTTAGTGAAACGGCAGGATAATAGAGAGGAAGGTAAAATAAAAAGGGTTAGAGAAAAAGAAAATTACTTTCCAGAAGGATCTTTAGAACATCTCCAAATATCTGGAAACAAACTAACACACTTCTAAGCAACCCAAGGGCCAAAGAAGAAATCAAAAAGGGAATTAGGAAGTATCTCGAGCAGAATGAAAATCAAAGCACAAATATTAAATTTTGAAGGATGCAGCTGAAACAGAATTAAAGGGAAATGAAGAGCTCTCAAATCAATGAATTGATTTGCCAATAAATAACAAAGAGATCTCCAAATGTTTGGAAATTAAACACTTGAATCCTAGAAAGGAGAAAATTTTGCTATCACCCATGATGAAGCAAAGAGTCTGGATTTACCCTTTCCCCTCAAATGTCTAGAAAACCAGACAAAACATATGAAACAAAGGTTTTGAAGCCACTCCTTCCCTTCCCTCTTCCCCTTCTCCCCCATCCCCTCCTTCTGTCCTTATTCCCAGCTTAATTTCACAAAGCATTTGAGGAATGCCATCAAGCTTGTCTCATTAGAACAAAATCTCCTCGAAGCTGGTGGCTGGGTCTTGTTTTGTATCTCATGTGTCCAGGTACAATGTCGCCAAGTTGTAGTAACCAGTGAATGTTGTTAAATGAAATGATCATCTGTCAGTCCACAACCATTGTGACCCCACTCTGAAGCACACAGAATCTCTTAAATTTGTATTTTCCTTTTTATTACTCTAAGTTTTTGAAAAATTGTATTTCATTTGATTCAGGAGTTCTGTGCAGTAGGTGGGCAGGTTTAAGATGATCACTTTCCAGGTGGTTAAGTACAGAGATCCACTTCATCTGTAGCACACGTGGAACATCTCTCCTGTTATGCTGATTGTTCCTGGTAAGGATGATTAGAAGTTAGACGCCTTGTTCATCTTTTTTTCTCTTCTGGATTTCAACTTGAAGACAGCAGAGGGCGCCTGACTACATGAAAGTTACGCTCTAAATGTTAATGATAGGTTAGATTTAAGATTATTCATTAAAGTTTCAAAAATGTGAATTTCACTAAAAGAGGACTTTGTATTTCATCTTTCTATTTTTGGATTCTGATCTCATTTTAAATGTTCTCTTCTTTTTTTGGTAATGAGAGTTTCAACCTCACGTAAATCACCATGACACTATTAATTCCAAGAACCTTCCAATTTAGTTTCAAGATTCTTTCAGATAATCTAAGTATTAAATCCTGCATCTACCAGATCCTTCAAAATCTTCAGTAGGGAATAGGATCCCCCTTTGGTAGCTCTTAAGAGGTGACCACTATAATGTGTTGCAAACAGATGTTCTGTGACTGAAGGGCCATCTTGCTTCAAGTGCATTGCCCCCAGGTTACCCAATTCTCGGAAAAGGATACAAGGATTAGGAATGTTCTTAGACATATTGCACTAGAGGGAATGGAACAATTTCCGAGAGGCAGTGTTGAGGCTTTGACCCCGTGTCGCTCACCGTTGAGGGTAATTATGTCTGCAGGCTCAGGGGCCAGGTTCCTGTGAAATTCTGCATTCCCTTCTGACTGACTTCTAGCTGGTTCTTTTCTCTGGCATCTGGAATGTCCTCCCATTCTCCTACCATCAGTGCTGGAGACAGCAGCAGCCTGAATCCTAGTCTACCCCGCCCTCATAGTTCCCCAGTTATATTTTCCTTCCTGAAGACTAGGTTTATGGACAAGGCTTGGAGCTGGCTGAAAAAGCATTCCTCCCTGGCTGCTTACTGATTAAATTGATTGGATCTAAGTTGATTTTGCTACCTATCAGGATTCTAGGACTTCTTTGGCAACCCACTCCAGTATTCTTGCCTGGATAATCTCACAAACATCAGAGGTTGGTGGGCAGAGTTGGACACAACTGAAATGACTTAGCACAGCACTCATAATCAACAGAAATTGATAAGAGGCCAGAGAAGAAGGTTTCCTTGCTTGCTCCCAGACAGGGGATGGGGCAGGTGAGCTGGTTTTATACAAGTGAGGGTAGGGTTGGTCCAGGAGTGGGAAGGTGGTGGCTTGCTCACTCCCTTAGTGGTGCTGTGTGCAAGGATCATGTACAGTAACCATGCTTTTGTTTCTGACTTCTCAGAAGTGGCAGTTGGGGTTTTTGTCTTTTTGTATCTTGCTCATAATTTGCCCCAACTGTGCATGCATGCATGCAGTTATTTTTAATCCCTTGTAGTTTCTTTGCATTTTGTTTATGGAAAAGGCATTTGTCCAGGTGCGAGCACTGAGGAAAGGGTTCCAGGTCCCAGCTGGTCTTAATTTCTTTAAGGTTGAGTCTTGTGGTTCACTCACAAAGCAGGAAAGATTATTTCCTTGTTTATGCTTTCCCTTTGCTGCGGGTTTACTTGTCCTTATCCTTAATTTGTTCTATTTCCTGATTCTGAGCATGAAATTATGCCTTCTAAGCAATGAGAGGCATTTTCACTCTGCTCTGTCCAAACCTTAGCAGTCCACGTACTATACGTGATTTTTCGCATTTATTACGTTTAGTCAAAAGCTAGGGGGCAGTTTTGGTTTTCCAGACTTGGAAACTGACTGCTGTTGGAGAGGGGTCATTAGCCCTGCGCCATGATGGAGAAAACAAGTCCCCTCACACAGTACACTTGAGGGCAGTTACCTAGAAGGCGGATGGGCAGGGCTGTTTTTCTTGCTGAGCACAGTATCCTCAGCCCCTAACAGTATCTAGGCGCGTTTTACACCTTCGCTCGGGGCCTGCGAATCCTTTAAGTGCATGACCGTCTCTCCAGGGCAGGAAGCCACAACAACCATTTAATTTGCACAAGGGTTCGTGCTACCAAGTAAGCCAACTAAGTCACTGTGCACGGGGCTCAGCATTGTTGAACAAACACGGCGGAGCGACAGGCGCCGCGTACCTGGTACAGCTGAAGGGGGAAGGGGAAGGAACGCGGCCTCGCTGCTTCTAGGCGGACACCACCCCGAGCCGGAGGTCCCCAGGCCGGTTTGTATAAGCGGACCATGAAGGACTACGGAGCAGCCATCCCCAGGCGCAGGCCCCACCACCCGCCCGGAAAGGCGCGCGAGGCGAACCGGAAGTGACGCGCTCTCTGCGCGCCCCATACGTATTTCCTGCGCGCCGCGAGCCGCGCGCCGCTAGAATCCCACAGGCGGTTCAGAAGCCTCCCTGGACCCGGCGCGATGGGCAAAAAGGGCAAGAAAGAGAAGAAGGGCCGCGGGGCGGAGAAGACGGCCGCTAAGATGGAGAAGAAAGTGTCCAAGCGCTCGCGGAAGGAGGAGGTGAGCGGGCCCGGGGGGCGGGCAAGCTTCTTTCGTCCGGGGTCGCGGGCGTATCCGGGCCCCCACTGTGAGGGGTGCTGGCAGCGGCCGGGCTGAGCCGGAGCACCTCTGCAAGCCTCAGTCCTCGGCTTTAAACGGGGCACGTGACCCCCAGGGCAGCCCTGAGCAGTGAGCATCGGTGGAGTGAGTGGGACTGTGGGAAATTCCATAACAGTTGATGGCGACCAGGGGTCTTTCTCTGTGTCTGTCCCTGTCTCCCTCTGTCTCTCCCTTCCTCTCGCTCCCTCCCTCTTTTTTCTCTTACCCTCTTTGTTTTTCCACATCTTTAGCAGGGTCTGCAGATGGGTCAGTGCTAAACTTAGAGGCGAGCGCTCTGTTCCTAATTGACTGTTGCTCAGGGACTCCCTCGGAGAAGGCAATGGCACCCCACTCCAGTACTCCTGCCTGGAAAATCCCATGGACGGAGGAGCCTGGAAGGCTGCAGTCCATGGGGTCGCTGAGGGTCGGACATGACTGAGCGACTTCACTTTCGCTTTTCACTTTCATGCATTGGAAAAGAAAATGGCAACCCACTCCAGTGTTCTTGCCTGGAGAATCCCAGGGACAGGGGATCCTGGTGGGCTGCCGAATATGGGGTCAGACACGACTGAAGTGACTTAGCAGCAGCAGCAGGAGCAGGGACTCCCTAACCCCGGACAGTTTATAATGGTTAACGAGTGTTTGCTGTCTCCAGGCTTTGTGCTCTCTGGGCTTTCTCACAGCCAGTTGAGTTAGGTAGCTTTGGCATCTCCACCTGACAGTCAGGAAATCAGAAGCTAACAGGTTACGCAGGTCGGCTGTGAGGTGGCCGGGAGCTGAAATTTGACCAGACATCTCACATCCAGAGCTCTTGACCACATACCCTTGTCCCTTTTCTTCCTAAGGCATTCGTGTGTCCATTTCGTCATCTGTCAAATAATGAGGTTGGGCTCTTTTCTCTCTCCATCTCCCATCATTTTTCAGCTAGGGTGGGGGCAGGTGGCTAAGCCAGCGGTCTTTAGGGACAACTTAAGAGTTCTGCTCTGCACAGAACTCATGTCTCAGATACCTGGTGACATCTGCACACAGGTGGCAGTCACACAGATTGATTCCTTCCCTTCTGCATGGTCCTGCTGAAGCCCCATTTCTTCACCCTGCCTGGGCACCCTGCATCTCCTGGGCTCTGCCTCCTCAGCAGCTCACTCCCCAAAGGCTTGCAGGGAAGGTTTTGAAAGACAGGGTGAGGGAAGGGGCTGTCACAGCATCAGCTCGTGGACATTCTTCTGGTTGGTTGATGGTGAAGTAGTTGGAAATCAACGTCCTTAACCTTCTGATTACAGCTGGTCTGGAGTCTCCATCCTTGTGGGCAGCATGCGGTTAACTTCTTCCATCTGGTAGGGGTTTCAGTATCTGCAAAACAGCTCAACGGACATAGCTCAGAATATTATCTGTAGGCCTTGGAGAGGAACTAAAAGTCCTGACTTTAAGGCTAAGTTACTTTTATTTTGTCTTGCTTGACTCTTTTCTGCAATTTCCCACTCTTCTGATTAAATTTATTCTTTGGAACTCGAGAAGGCCTGGGACGCTAAAGTTTTTACAGACAAGAGGTAGGCGGGGGACATGGCGGGGGTGTGCGCTGGGGTGGGATGGGGTGGTTCTGTCCCAGGAAGACCCCAAAGACCCCGAAGTCTTGGTTAGAAGACGGCAGGGCCTGTGCTTCTAACGAAGGGGGCGACCAGGCCTGCTCCCAACCAGAGACATCAGGGTCGCTCCTGCTCTCGAGTGACAGGGTGTTGAGTTTTTCCTGCTGCCCTCGCCCGGTGTGCATCAGTGCCATGACTGATGCTCGCCCCATGACTGACACAGCAGCTCTCCCTCCAGGCCTGCTTGTTGCAACCACGCCTCCCTCCCACCTTGATCCCGTCTTCCCTTCCGCCTTAAGGAAGGTGATGACACTGGACTGGAACCTGAGTTCATCAAGGTTCCAGTAGTCCCTCGTTCACCTGTCCCTTCCTGGAAAGACCCAGTGGTTCAGTAACTTGTCTTTAGTGCCTAAAGGAGCGTGTTTTGCACTTGGGACTTGGAGTCAGCAGGTCAGCTGTTACACAGAAGTAATAGGATGACAGGTGTTTCTGTGGACTCTTGTGAGGGTGCAAATTAGTAGAGTCAGTTGGGTCTTAAATTATCAGTACATACAAGAATGGCAGATAAAACATAGCAGTTGCACACATAAAGATTTAGCTTGGAAAAATTACCCCCAGCTCTGCAAAGACAGGTCCTCCAGCAGCCATGGTAGTAGTGCTTATAAAGTTTTGGAGTTGAGTCAGATGTTCAGCAGCAGCGGAATGGGTGGAGAAGCCGTGTGGCGCTGCCACCGTGACAGCAAACAGACTTGGGGCATCAGGCTGCTCTTTCAGCAGGGTAAAGCAAAGAAGCAAGTTGCAAGGGAATATTCAGTGTAATGACATTTACATGGAATTGGAAAACTTGAGACAGTAATGTACAGAGCTTAGGGATACATTAATGGATAGTGAAAGTATCTAGAGAGATACCTGAGAGTCAGGAGCCCCCAGTTCCAGACAGCGGCTGCTTCTGGGAGGTGAAGGGGGTACAGTGGGGGAGGGGGGTTGCCGGTGGCTGTTCAAGCCCAGGGCAAGTGATGTTCTGCTGAAAGAAGCCAAGAGGGAGCCTGGGCAACTGGAGAGTGAGGAGGTGGGGTGAGACATGAGGTGGGCGAAGGAGGAAGAATGGCCTGGAAGTATATGTAGGTGCAGAAAGGACGCCTCACCGACTTTGAGGCCCTGCAGAGTGTGGAAGCTGAGGGAGAGCTGGCGTGAGGTGAAATGGGGAGGAACGATGGGGGACAGATGCCAGGTGTCAGCATGAGCCAGGGGCTAGGATGAGCATTGATGGGCAGGTGGGAGACTTTCCCGTGACAGGCGGGTCAGCATCCCTGTGGGCTGGGGGACACTAGTGTAAATGCAGGGACTGGGGGTGGGAAGTCTGAGTTCCAGCACTGCCCAGGCGTGCACAGAAATAGGCACCTTAACCTCTAAGTCTGTAGTTGTAACAGTGGAGATGTTCTTACACAGGTTGGTTGCAGCTGGTAGTTGACGAGCCCCCCACAGTGTGCAGGCACATGTCAGTAAGCAGACTGACATGTCTGGGTCACTTGGAACTTACATTTTGTTATGTTGGTAGAAGATGGAAACTAAATAAATGAACTTAGAAATGTCAGACCCTGCTCTGTGGACAACAGAGCAGGCTGGTGTGGTGGCCCGGGCCTCGGTTTCAGCGGTGATTGAAGGTGTTGGTGTGAAATTGGGTGGGCTTGTCTGAGAAGCAGGCCTTTGGTGGGTGTGGGGAGTGAGGGTTTGGACTGAGATGGCGCGTGCCGTGTGCCGGAAGCTCAGGTGCTGAGTGTTTGTGCTTGTGTCAGGTTCTGTGGCTTTTAAGTGGAAGGAACAAGGTCTAATCCGGTCAGGTCAGGGAGAGCGGACCCAGGCATTTGGCCATGTGTAACTGCTTGTCTGTCTGCAGGAGGACCTGGAAGCCCTCATAGCCCACTTCCAGACTCTCGATGCCAGAAAGACTCAGGTCGTGGAAACACCCTGCTCACCGCCTTCCCCACGGTAAGCAAGCTACAGGGTAGCTCCTGATAGTTTTCTGGTAGAAACTGGAAAGCTGCTTGAAACAGGCACCATGTTTTCATCAGTAAGTGGGCACTTGGGCATTTCCGTCATTAGAAGCTACTAGATGAGCTCCTACAAGACAAGACGCTTTTTTCACCTCTGCCTCTGACGAGCGGGAGGGAGGCAGTCCAGCTCTGTTGTCACACTGAAACACGGAGAAGAGGTCCGCCGGCCCTGCTGCTCATCGGGGAGGCTATGTGGGTTTGAAACTCCAGCTGGTGACAATCTGTGTGTGAGGGTTTTTTTTTAAACAATGTTTTATTAGTTTCTGCCACACAGCAAAGTGCCTCAGTTGTACATGCATACATTTATGTTGTTGTTGTTTAGTTGCTAAGTCATGTCCAACCCTTTGTGACCCCAGGGACTGTAGCCTGCCAGGCTCCTCTGTTCATGGGATTTCCCAGGCCAGAGCAAGAGTACTAGAGTGGGTTGCCGTTTCCTTCTCCATGTGTCTTAAGTTTTTAAAGGCTCCTCAGACGTACAAAAGTTAAAAAATCACGATGCTTTTCACTGTGCTCATTCATAGCGCTTCTATGTTCTCATGTGGAAAGCATGACCATTAAACATAAAACTGTAAGCCATTTCAGATGGGTTTGTAGTTTATGTGAGGAGCTCCAGTGTCTTGTAGGATTTCAGACCCAGTGGAAGGAGGAGGAAGGAGCAGGCTGTGGTCTTTCCCTGGCTCCTGATCCCTTCGTTCTTGCCTCCTCAGCTCTTGAATGCCCGCAGTCCTCTGGTTGGATGCAGGACCCAGGGCTCCGTCATTCTCATCCCTGCTCTGGGCAGAGCATGGCCAGGACACAGAGCACCTCGAGCTAGGAGCCTGGGAGGCCAAGTGACCCTGGCGAGGAGATGCATGCCCTTCAGAGATGGGGAAATGCCTAACCTCCCCAGCATCCAGGGCTGCCTTGTTAAGCTGAGAAATGATTTGCTTTATTTCCTTCAGGCCTGAGTGGAGGCCTTTGCCCAGCACATCAGGGAGGTGGTGGAGTGTCCCCTCTGCCTCAGTGGGGTGCAGGGCATGGCCTGAATCCCACGACCTCGCCCTGGCATGTGGTCTTTACCTTTCAGGGTCAGGAGCAGTGTGCTCACTCCTGAGCGGACACCAGGGGCTTTCCCTAGGCTCCCAGAGGTTCCTCCTGTCCTTCAGTTCATAAATTCCCCTGGGAGTCACGCTTTATTTTCATTTTATTCGTCATGTTATCTTTGGGTCAAGCCTAAGGGTCACATGTGGTAGGTGGACATGTTCATCTGAATTGTTAAAGCAGATAAATCCATGAGATCGTGAAGGCTTTACCTGTGCAGAACCCCTGAGAGAACTCACTTTGAATGTGGGTTGATTTGGTTGGATTTTTTTTGGATGACATTTGCCTTAAAGTATGTTGCCCTAAAAGTCAGGTGTAATGTTCCAGTATAATTTGAAACCTTGGCAGTGCCCTAGGTCACCAGGTCACTGGGCAGCCTCCTGAAGGAAAAGGACAGGTGTTAGAGCTGAGATCTGCTGGGACACAGACCTTTCAGGGGTCACCTCAGTACCGTCTCACTTCTTACCACTCCATCAAATTACAGGAAAAATCCATGAAAATCACCAAGTTTAAGTGTGTATATCCCGACGTCTTTGCTCAGAGATAATTTAATGGGAGCGTGAGGGTGAGGTGCTCGTTTGTATTGGAGACCAGGGTGCACTATTGTGACTTGAGGTTTTGACTACAGAGTTTCTCAGCCTATAGAATGTCTCTGTGTATAATAAATCCCCAGTTAACAACAACAACAAAAAAACAGTTTTCCCTTTCCCTTTGAGAAGCATCATTTGGCATTGATATGGTAGAGGACACCTCGGGAACACTGCCCCAGAGGCTTCTGCACAGAGAATGTTTTCCCTCCCCATGGTCATACCCTTCAGTGCTTCCTGCTGAGATGTCAGGGTGCACTTAAAATTCCTGCAGAGCTGTTAACCTCGTCCTCACGTGTGAAATTAAGCAGAAAGGTGTTTGTGTTTTCCACATGGAAGCAGTCTGGGATGTATACTGAAATGCTTGAACAGTGGACCCCTGAAGACAGTTCGATTGTGATGTAGGAGGACGGCTCTGGAAAGAGTGACACAGGAGTAGGCCCGCCGACCCCACCCCTCCTGATGATTTGTAGCCAGATGCTGTGTGAGAGGCCCTGGCCCCTCCTGGGAGGCTAGCCTGGGTGTCAGTGTCCTGAGGGTGAGGCTGCCATTAAGGGCGGTGGCTCAGCTTCCGTCCTCGGCCCGGGCTCCTCTTTCCCAGAAGTTCAGGACAGGCTGGTCCCCGGCGGTGCAGCCTGTGGAGGGAGGGAGACAGGCCCTCAGTTTGGGCGTCACGTGGTTTGATTATTGTGTTGAGCTGCTGCTTGTGTCTCTTGCAGGTTAAATGCCTCCCTCTCTACTCATCCTGAGAAAGATGAATTAATCCTTTTCGGAGGTGAATATTTCAATGGCCAAAAAGTAAAGTATATATTTTATTCTTTCCCTTCAAATTTTCATGAGTCTCATTTAGAGGAAAATTCCTTTTAGGCAGTGATGTCAAATACCCATTGGTCCTTTAACTCCCCCTCATGTGTCCTACCTCCACACGGCAGGACAGGCCTGGGGTGTGGTCCTTGACAAGCCACCAGGGTCCTTGCGGGCCCTTGAGGGTCACGGCTCTCCCTGCCTGCATGAGGTGGGCCATGCCCTGCTGACCTTCCTCACGATAAGTTTCCAGAGGTGTTTGAATAGGCAAAGTGCTGATACATGGTAGAGCAATTGATAACATCATAAAAACTATAAGTTTTATTTTTGAGCAGACCAGATAGCCCTGTGTTTCAGAGCTACAGATGAAATAGTTCCAGAGTCCCGAGTTCAGCTTCCCTGCGTGGCGGTCCAGAGGTGGTCTTTGTCTTTGTGTCACCATCCTGGAGGGTCCAGGGACTGGCCTTAGGAAGCACACTGCCCGGGGAGAGCTAGTGATTGAGCTCTGCCTTCTGCTTGCCTTTGCTTGTGTGGAAGCATTGTTCGCGATGTTCCTCTTCCTTCCTGCAGACTTTTCTATATAACGAACTCTATGTCTACAACATCAGGAAGGACAGCTGGACCAAAGTGGAGATTCCCAACCCACCTCCGAGGCGCTGTGCTCACCAGGTACGTGTCTGTGTGATCGTCGGCCTCCTCTCTTCTCATGCTGGGGTCCTGATGCAGGATTCCATGATGGACTTTCGAGCTGGCGACCTCCTCACTCTGCTGTCTCCGCCTGGAACGTGTTTTTCCTATTTTTCGGCTGTGCTGGGTCTTCGTTACTGCGTGTGCTTTTCTCTAGTTGAGAAGAGCGAGGGCTGCTCTCTAGCTGCGGTGCGTTGTTGTTGCGGCGGCCTTTCTCATCACAGAGCAGAGTCCCTAGGGCATGCGGGCTCATTAGTTGTGGCGCACAGCCCCAGTTGCTCCGCGTCACGTGAAGTCTTCCCGGACCAGGAATAGAACCCATGTTCCTTGCATTGGCAGGCGGACTCCCACCCACTGGACCACCAGAGGAGTCCTCTCGTTCATTTTTATAACTATTTGAAACAGTGTTGGGGCTCAAAAGGTAGTTTGAAAGAGTGAAACCTCTCCAGTGTCAGCCTCCCAGGGCATGACTGAAACATTCCTCCACACTGTGGTTCTTCTGATTCAGTGCTCAGAGGTAGCCTCCTGATTTGAAATTGGGTCCGCAAGGGGGACCTGCCTGTCTGAACTGCATCGACGTCTCATGCACAGCAAGGCTTGCAGCCATTTGGACTGGTTCATATTTTGGAAGAGAAGCGTGCACTGCTTTTTGATTTAGAACCTAGATCTTAGTAAGCCTGGGTTTTAATTAGTAAATGGCTCTTGATAAGTTCAAGTCCATTCACCTGAGCCTACTCCAGCTCTGAGAACGTGTTCACCCAGGCCTCCAGGCTAAGCACCGAGTCCTGTCCTGGTCCAGCAAGGAGTACTCTTAAGTGCCCCCGCCCGATGCCCAGCCAGTTCCCGGGGCCCCAGGCATGCAGGCTGAGGGACTTCTTTGGTGTTGTTTTCTTATCTGTTTCAATTAGTTATTAACTGTCCTTGAAGAACTAGTATCATAAGAGTCTTTGAGATTTTATTTCAGTCATTTGGGCAGGCTCTGATTCATATGCATATCTTGTGAGTACTTTTTGAGTCTGGGACTTAATATTATCCCTGTAGGTAAGGTTGGCTTGCTATTTACTCTGTGAATTTTCCAACAAATCAAAGCTATGGGAAACAGAAAATTGGGGGTGAAGTCTTCTGCCTAGAGGTCATTACAGTTCAAATTCCACTGCATTATATTTTGAGATGTAAAAATTTCCTCATTTTGGACCAGTTTAATGAATGTGATAACAGAAGCCACGTTCTTTATCTTCTCTTTAATCAGTCAGGGGCAGAAGGAGTAGAAAGAGAAAGCTTATATGTACACCCATCATTCTGTCATTTCTCTGAGATCTTAGATTTTTTGGGGGGTGAAGTTTATTTTAGCATGTAATTTGAAAATTTAATGCCATTTTCTAAAATTAATACAGCTGGTGAGAGAAAGGAAAGGGCCACAAGGCCCCTGAAGGTGTGCCCAGCAGCCTCATGGACCTCACTCGTCAGGTCTTGCCTGGTGCTCCCCTCCTGGGACCCTCCCTGGGTAGAATATTCAGATGCTCCTGTTGGGGTGGACTGAGCAGGACTGTTGAGAGTTGAAGGGTGGGGGAGGAGGGGTTTGGGCGCAGCTGAAGGTCTCCTCTTCTTATTCATCTGATGGTTTGTTTTTCCCGAAGCAATAACTCATTTGAAACAAAATGCGTTCTTGCAAACAGTAGAACAAACAGTTCCCTATGGTTTTAAAAAAGTCACCTCTGTTCTCGTCAGCCTTTGTGTGTGGGTGAGCAGTTAAGTAGTCGGTGTTTACAGAATGCCTACTCCTGGGTGATTGGCATTGTGCCCACAGTGCCCAGGGGAGCTGCAGAAGGCATTTCCTTGCAGCTCAGTCACAGCTCTGTCTCGTTCCACCTGAGCAGCAGGGGAGGCTTGTTCACTGGGAACTGAGCATCTTTCACACGAGAGGTGCGCTTCCAGGGCTGAGACGCACCAACGAGAAGGGCCCGTTTGCCACTTCTTCTTATGTCCCCTGGGCTCTGCTTTCTTTGGTCCTGGTGGCCTGGCAGGTTGTTAGGACTCGGCTTTCACAAAGCGGGTGCATGTGGCTGACATCACAGTCCAGTCACCGAGTCTGTATGTTGCTTTGGACTCCATTGTGCCTTTTTTTTTTTTGGCCTTTGGAGGGAGAGTTGTGACCTTAAGGTTTTCTGGACATGACTATTCCATTGAAGACAACAACAGAGAAACCCAAATGCCTGGGGAGCGTACAGCCTCAAGTGACACGTAGGAAAGGAGACGCTGGTGGGGGAAGCCCCGCCTTGGCCGGGGAGCAGAGCTTTCCTGCTTTGGCCACTGGATGGTGTTCGACCTTTGTTAGGTCCAGGGAACGTTGGCCGTCAGTCCATCTAAACCATTACTTCAAAACCACTGTGAGTGTGTATGTGTGTGTGTGAATATATGTATGTAAAGGAGTTTATTTTTATTGCTTTATTTTCAAATACATAAATTAATCACTCCAAAGTGGGCCAGGGGGCTCAGTGGTAAAAAATCTGCCTGCAGTGCAGGAAACAAGAGATGTGGGTTCCATCCGTCATCGGGATGAGGAGGAGGAGATGGCAGCCCACTCCTGTATTCTTGCCTGGAGAATCCCATGGATGGAGGAGCCCAGCAGGCTACAGTCGATGGGGTTGCAAAGAGTTGGACACAACTGAGCGCATGCGTTTGGGTGTGTATTTTCTTTGCACTGTTCTTTCCGGTTGATGCATTATTTGTAATGCTATCCCAGGCATTAAATAGCTTCTATAATAAGATATTTCAGGACCACATTGTATCGCATAGCATGACTATACCACCCAAACTTCTTTAAACTCAGAAAAATGTGTTCAGTTTGGGCCTAAGCTAATTTTCATGTCTGGTTTGAAGATTTGAAGTAGTTCCTTACAATCACGGTTTTAGAATCACAGGAAGCTGATGTGTCTTCTGATAGGTCAGTGCTGAGAGGATGCACAGAGCTGAGTGGAGATGGCGTGGGGGTCCACATCACCCTACGTGTGCCACAGGACCCTCCAGTTGGTCCAGGGCAGGAGCAGCATGGTGATGGAGCCACAGTTTTCCAGCATTAAGCTGAGTTAAGCGACAGCCTGTGCTGCGGCAAAAGCCTGGGGTGCTCCGACGGTGCCGAGAGGCGGCGTCCTGGGAACCACTGTCTGACCCCCCAGCGTGTGCTTGTCCATGGAGGTTTGCCAGGGCAGGAGGCATTCACCCAGAATGCTTGCTAGTGCCTGGCGTCCAGCTGCCCCAGCCCACTTCTGCCCGGCCACGCTGTGCCTGCTGCCTTGGACACCGCTTCTGAGCCCCCGGCCAGGAGCTACTCAGCCACTTGGTGTGAAGATGTGTCCTGTGGCCTGCTTTGCTGCCAGAGCCCTGGGACTGGTGACACTGAGGCAGGCTGGCTTGCCGTCTGCCCCCTACAGGCCTTCACTGACTAGGCAGCACCCCCACATTTTTGGGGTACTGGCAGAAGTGATTTCTGTGAAGTCTGTCCCCTCACATGATTCACACAAAAGCAGCCAAGTTGAGGCTGTCTCCGCAGCCGTGCCCTCCCTGGGTGGGGGGCGCTCCAGGGAGGAGTTCTCCAGGGAGGGGCTCCATTGGCCACTGGCCTCCAATGACTTTGTAGCTCTGTCGGCCCAGGCAGTCCTGCATGGTCCTGTGTGAGTCCTGGGCCTTCAGAACCAGAGAGGCAGGCCTTTGAGGCTAGGGTGTGGGCATGGAACCGAGTGACCAGGGACAGGTCTCCAGTTGGACTGAAAGCTGTCTGGCTGTGCCCTGACCCATCACCGTTCTCTCAACAGGCTGTGGTGGTGCCCCAGGGTGGTGGGCAGCTGTGGATCTTCGGTGGGGAGTTTGCCTCTCCTGATGGAGAGCAGTTTTACCACTACAAGGACCTCTGGGTGCTGCATTTGGCCACCAAGACCTGGGAGCAAGTCAGGTGAGTGCTGGGGGATGAGCCCAGCCCCTGGGCCCGCTCCTGTCCCCTGCCAGCATTTGGAGTTTGTGGCACGTGGCTCTGGGAAGGTACATTTGTGCAGGCCTGATGGTGGTGGTGGCGGCACGTGGTGGGGTGTCCTGCAGTGATCTGCCAGGCTGTGTGTGACGTGTACTGTCTCGTGGCCTTCAGGCTTTCCAGGTCTGTGACAGGTGTTAGTTCCAAGGAAACAGGGAGGCACTGGGGATGTACAGTCACTGCCCTTTGCAGGGCTGCCCGTGGCCACGGACTCCAGTCCCAGCTGAGTGTCCCACTCGAGCTGTGTTCTGCTGCTGTTAGCTCAGTGACGCTTGCAAAGCATTTGAAGCCTCCGTCCTGAGTCAGAGGTTGTTCCTGCTAAGCAGGTCTTTACTTCACTGTTGATTGTTACTGAAGGCGGAGAATTCTGTAAGAAACGTGGAGGCTGCGCCATGCTAATACAGAGGTGCAGAGACAGCTCGGCCTCTCTGTTCCAGCCTGGGTAGAGTGGTGTGGCAGGGAAGGTGGTAGGTGCTTTATTTTTTGTCTTTTTGTGTGATGGATTTTTTCCCAGGCCTGCCTTCTGGGCCATGGTCTCTGGTTCTCAGTGAGGAGATGAGCAGAGGGGCAGAGCTGTGCTGAGCTCTAGGAAGAGCTCAGTGGCAGGGCGCAGCTATGCGACTGACCAGAGCCCTGGTCCCTGCGGGGTGGACGTCAGGGCATGGAGGCTGTCTCCCTGGCTTCGCGTCTTCCTCTCTCTGCCTCTGCTCCCCTTGTTATGGCGCTGGGCTGCAGCCCCCGCGCCGCCCAGCCCGGCGTGGTCCGTAAGACGGCCAGGACAGCGTGCCTCGTGTGGCCTCTTCTCTTGCTGTTACAGGGTCTGTGAACACCATGGGTGGAGGGGGCAGGTGTCTCGGGGAGGGGTCCTCCGTGAGCCACACTCCAGGAGCCACAGGAGAGGGACTGCCTGACCATGGCAAGTAGGAAGCCTTCTTGGGGGGGATGATGCCGCCAGGATAGTGGGGAGTCATGGCAGCTGTACAGCGGAGAGTGAGCTTGTGTCCAGAATAGAAACTCTCTGTCGAGCGGTCAGTAGCAAGCTCCTGGATGTGAGACAGCAGGCTCGAGGGCTCCCAGAGCAGGTTGGGGCAGTCCGGTGGGGTGGGCGGAGCAAGCAAGGTCATGCTGGCCAGAGCGTCGGCAACTTCCTGTTGCACGCCTGCCATCGACCCCGTTCACCGTTAGGAACAGACCCTAAAGAAATACTGCTTTTCATTTCATATAGGAAAGCATATACGGAAATAAAGTATATGCAGGAAAAACCAAGATGCAGAGCAACCCGTGCCTGAGTGTATGTGCACACAGGTGCCTGCAGAGGGGGCTAGAGAGAGGTGCAGGCCCATATGTGTGCACACAGACACGCACACACGAGTGCCCTTGTATACACACGGTCCAGAAGGGTCTGGATGTTTCCAAGTTTTCTTCTGACTCCTAGATCTTCTGTTTGCACCTGTTCTAGTATCACGCTCCCTTTTAATTGCTATATGGTTTTATAGCCAGAAGGTTTTTCTCATTTACTTAAAACATTTTTTTGCTGTGCACTCATTTTCATAAGAGCTTTAAGATCATTTTTCAGGTTCTGTCCTTAACCATTCTAATGGGATTTCGATTGGATTGCAGTTTGTAGATTGCACCTAGGGAGAATTAACACCTTTCTAATCCTTAGAGCCCCCCTCCCATGCCACACCCCAGGAACGTTTCACATACCCACCCTTAGGAGTCTTAGGTGACTGCTGGCAGCTTCTCTGTAATTTTTTTTTACTGACCAAGAAGCAAAGGGAAGGAGCTTCAGCCAGAATGAAGGCTGGTTTTGCTGTTCTTGGGGAATATCGCTGAGCCCGGGGGAATCCGCACGGTGTGGGCTCCAGTCCTGGGAAAAGCGCAGTAGGAGTTCACTGTGAACTGAGTTTCTCCAGACTCCAGGATTTGGCCCCGCTCTCTAGAAAAGCATTAGAACTCCTAGAAAAGTTTCATTTTCTAGGAAACGTTTTTTACTCTTGTGGGTGTAGTTTGAGGGAAAGAGAGAGTGAGAAAAGTCTACCCAACAGTGAAGGCGCAGAGGCGGGGTTATATCAGCACTGGGGTCTGTAGAACCTTTCTCAGCTTGTGAATTAGGGTTTATGAAGCTGTGCCTTAGTACTGGCGTAGGGGCTGACCCACGGTGCTCTTACTGTATGAAACCTGGACATTTCCCCCAGTTTTTCTTGAACAATGACACCAGGAAGTTGACAGCTAAGTGGATATTGTGCCCGAGCTCCTCATCTGTCATCTCCACGGGGCCAGCAGCCACTGCCAGACCCAGCACCATCTCCATCTGGAGCTTGATCCTGGACTTCTCTTCATCCACTTTGGCCTCCGTGTCCTCATTGTGGGTCCGCAAGGAAGGGAACCTGCCAGCCTTCTTTAGGCGTGGGCCCCACATTTGTGGGATCTACTTGATCAGGCTCTGAAGGCAAAACCACATCGTACTTCTTGGCCAGCTTCTTATTCCTGTTGAATTCCTTCAGTGCCTGGATGTCCATGTGGGGGATACCCACAGCCTTGGCCTTATCACAGTGCTGCTGGTCCCCAGAGCATTTATGGAGAATAGGGGCGGGGAGTGGGCTTAAGCCTGATGGTCCTGAGAAGCATTTGAGGGTCATGGTTCTTTTTGTTGTTGTTTGGGCCACACCACGTAGTGTGGGATCTTAGTTCCCTGACCAGTGTTTGAACCCATGCCCCTGTGTTGGGAGTGCATAGGCTTAATCACTGGACCACCTGGGAAGCCCCTTGGCTTTCAAGCAGGCTCTCCTGCTGGGAGGCAGGGCGGCTCCCAGCTGTCCGTTCTGCCCTCCCTGCTTGCCCTGCCTATGTTTCTGCCGCGCGTTCACGAGCAGCCCCTTTGGGGACCTTGCTGTCTCTTCCGTTATGCATGCTATCCATTCTAACGACGTTTAATAGACGGCATGACAGTGTGAAAACAAGAGGAGAAGCCTTGGTGTTACTAACGTCAAGGAGACCAGAGCTTAAGTGTCAGCACGGCCTCCCGATTCATGTTGGGCAAGCGTGACCAGCTTTACCAGATGTTTTGAGAGTCCCTTCAGTCTCGCCTTCGGTGGTAGGTGCCTGCACAACTGACCTGATTTTAAGATTCTGTCTACTAATCCTGTTCTTACTTTCATAGCATACAGCCTCTCTCCCTGTCCTCAGCTGCATTTCCTCCAGAAAGTAGGGGAGAAGAGTGGGCTGTGTTCTGTGGATGTGCAAAGGCAGGAGTCGACATTGACCCGCCTGCCCTGTCTCCTGTCTTTCCTGGAGGAAGAAATGGCAATCTGCTCCAGTATTCTTGCCTGAGACATTCCATGGACAGCGCTACCTGGCAGGCTATAGCCCATGGGGTCGCAAAGAGTAGGACACTGCTGAGCTGCTGAGCACCTGTCTCTCACAGCACAGACTTCTCTGTGGCAGTTTCTTATTATAGGAACACCCCACAAATGGGGGTTTTAGTACTGATCGTAATAGTTAAAAGAAGGACACAGCTCTGATAGGCTGCCTGGATTCTAGAAACTGCTGCTAATTATTCTGTGCAACGTGATTAAATACTTACTAACTCCCCAAATCTGTGTTTCGAGTGGCGCTTGGAAAAAAGGGGCCAGATTCTGAAGGTACCTGTTTGGTTATGGGGGAGATGCTGTTGCCTGCGGTTTGAGTCTGGCCTCTGGCCATGTCAGAACCAGTCTTGCAGGAAGGTCCCTTCTTTTTCAAAGGATGGGCCGCTAGATCAAGTTACCCATCAGCTCAGCCTGTGTGGCCTTGAATCTCTGGGGTTATGAGAGAAATTTTTCCTCTGCTCGGTAAGTGTCTCAGGAACAGTGTGGTACTATGGCATATCTTTTGTAAAGTGTAAACTTTAAAATAACTCGGGGACGCATTTGCATACTGAGTGCCTAACGCTCTGTTTGTATCCGAAGCCCATGGAGTTACTTGATGTGTGTGCATTTAAATGTCACTGCAGCGGTGGCTTGGAAAGGGCCTGGGTGATGCTGAGTGGCAGCGTGCCCTGCCAGAGCGCCGCACCACATGTAACTCGGATGTGCTGAAAGCTCTCCCTCCCACGGCAGGACACATGTATTTTTGTGCCGCTTATAGATCTGGCTGAGTAGGACATGTGAATTTTTTAAGACTCCGTATTTAGGAGTGACGGCAGTTGAAAAGTGCCTGTTGAAGATTGAAATATAAACAGGTTTTGTTGGGTGAGTTTATTTTTCTGATGGGGTATATAGAGCCTTTTTATAGAAGAAAAATTCCCATTTTGGTTACAAAACACAGCGATACTTGGCTACTGCCAGGAAAGTTAATTGAGTCCTCCATGCCTGGCCCACGGAAGGATGACACTCCCTTCAGATTCTTGGGCGGGAGGCCCTGACCTGGCCACCCTGGGGGTCATCTCGAGGCGGCTTGGCTTGCTGGCACTGTTTCCGTAGGTCACTGGGCCTCTGCAGTCACAGTTACTAGAGTAACACTGGGAGCGTTTGGGCTCTCCTGTGTACCTTTTCTTGAAGTAGAATTGGAAGCGAACCTACTAGCTTTTGAATGAAAACCTGTTCCCTAGGTTGTATATTTGTAAAGTGCTATAACAGAAAGTTTCTCAGAAAGGGAGTCTGCTGCGCACCCAGCAAGGTGGCGTTCTTCTCATTCACCTTCTCTGTTGTGCGGGTGACTGTGTGTTGGGGCTCATCACCGTGGCACCCAGCATGGGGGCATGGGGTGGTGGTGCAGCCGCTTCCACCTGTGGCCTGCTCCGAGGACAGTGCTGCTTCCTCTTGGCAGAGAGCACACGTGTGGACCTGTGGTGTCTCGGCCTGGCACAGCTCCTCCTTCTGAACCTTGTCCCGCTGGTGTTTTTTATCACAAATTTACATGAGAAAACATGCTTACTCGATTCGTGGGTGATAAAAAGCTAGGAGGGAAAGCAGATAAGTTGGTTGGCAAATGCAGCTTCCAAAATCATCTTTGTGGACCAAATCAAGCAGGATGAAATTGAAGTGGGGCTGAATTTTCCTTGTAGGTTGCATTTGGAAGAACTACCCTTGCTAGAAGGGAAGAAGGATTTAGTAAGTTGAAATCCTTGTCGTCTGCATATGGTGACGCTACCCCAAGGCTGATGCTTAAAGATTGGATTAGCAGGATATAGTTGACAGGGACAGATAGCTTTTGGTTGACTTTCCATGGCTGAGTACATTGGTCAGTTTGAATGACATGTTAAAAGGGATGTTAGTAAACTGGGCGTTAGGAGAGAGAGACTGGGATGCTCAGGCATTTGAGGAAAGGTGAGAGAAAGGGATTTGTTCTAGACTGGAATAAGGAAGGACCCTGGGGGTCCTCATGGCCACATGTGATGAGTCATTCATCTGAGATTTGCTGGTGGGGAGATGCTGGGTTGGGCAGCTCGAGCTTCTGGTTCATTTTGAGAGTCTCTGTTGTATCTTTTAGGGCCCGTGGTTTGGGGGAAAGCTTTGTAGAAAAAAGTGGAAATTGTAGAGAAGAGCTGGACTGGGGGGCTCAGGTTGTAACCATCCTTTGTAGCCTGGACTTGGTGGTTGGATTGTGTAGGTGGGAGAGCTGGATGGAGACAGCACCAGCACAGAACAGGGTGACCAGAGGTAGCCTGGCAGATGGGCCTGGCTTGACCATGCCAGTGCTCTTTAAATGGGGTCACTTGTTTCCTTACTCTTGAGTTTTAAGTGTTGTTTGTGTATCTTGGATAACAGTCCTTTATCAGGTGTGTTTTTTGCAAATATTTTCCTCCAGACTCTGACTTCTAATTCTCTTGATACATCTTTTGCAGAGCACAAGTTTTAAATCTTAATACAGTCCGGCTTGCATGCATGCTCTGTCGTGTCCGACTCTCTGCGACCCCACAGACCATAGCGCACCAGGCTCCTCTGTCCATGGGGTTCTCCAGGCAGCGATACGGAGTGGGTTGCCATTTCTTCCTCCGGGGGATCTTCCTTACCCAGGGATTGAACCCATGTCTCCTGCATCTCCTGCATTGGCAGGTGAATTCTTTACTGCTGAGCACCTTGGGAAGCCAGCTTATCTGTCAGTTATTTTACATGTAGGCCTGTGATCCATTTTGAGTATTTTTTGCAAAAGGTTTGCAAAAGGACACGTAAGGCTTGTGTCCAGGTTCATTCTTTCGCATTTAGACGTCCAGTTGATCCAGCACCATTTGTTGAAGAGATTGTCTTTGCTCCATTGTATTGCCTTTGCTCTTTTGTCAAAGATCAGTTGACTGTACTTTTTAAAAGTTGATTAATTAGTTTTTGGCTGTGCTGAGTCCTTTGCCGCACGCAGGCTTTCTCTCATTGCATCGAGTGGGGACCAGTTTTCATTGTGTTGCGCAGGCTTCTCATTGCAGTGGCTTGTTGCGGGGCACGGGCTCCAGGGCGAGTGCGCTTCAGCAGTTGCTACGCATGGGCTCAGTAGGTGTGGTGTGTGGGTTTAGTTGTCGCCCCATGGCATGGTCTTCCCTGAAACCATAGCAGGCTGACTCAGCCACTGGAGCACAGGGAAGTCCTGGTTGACTGTACTTAGGAAATTTATTTCTGGGCTGTCTTTTCTGTTCCACTGACCTACTTGTTTGTTCTTTCACCAATACCCAACTGCTTTGCTTACTGTAGCTTTGTAGTGTAGTCTGATGTCAGGAAGTCTGGGTCCTCCAGCTCTGTTTTTCTTTCTTGGGATTGTTTTGGCTATTTGAGGTCTTGTGTGTTTTCATACAATTATAAAAATTTTAGTTCTTTGAAAAATGCCATTGATAATTTGATAGGGATTGCACTGAATCTGTAGATTGCCTTGGGTAGTATCCTTTTTTTGACAACATTGATTCTTCCAAAGAACATGGTATATCTTTCCATCTGTTTATATCGGTTTCAATTCTTCCCCTCCCCCACATCTTCAGTTTCTTTAATCTCCGTCTTATATTCTGAGTACAGATCTCTTGTCTCCTTAGGTAAATTTATTCCTAGGTATTTTATTTATTTATTTTTTGATGTAACAAATGAGATTTCTTCATTAATTTCTCTTTCTGATCTTTCACTATAGTATATAGAAATGCAACAGGTTTCTGTGTATTAATTTTGTATCCTACAGCCTTACCAAATTCACTGATGAGCTCTAGTAGTCTTTTTCTTTTTTTTTCTCATAGTTTTCTGTTAGCATGTTTAGGATTGTCTGTATATAGCTGCATGTCATCTGCAAACAATGACAGATAATTACTTCTTTTCCAATTTGGATTCCTTTTAATTTCTTTTTCTTCTCTGATTACCACGGCTGGGACTTCCAAAACTGTGTTGAATAAAAGTGGCAAGAGTGGACATTCTTATTCTGTACCTGATTTTAGAGGAAAAGCTTTTAGCTTTTCACCATTGAGAATGATGTTAGCTGTGAGCTTGTCATATATGGCCTTTATTATGTTAAGTTCCCTCTGTGCCCACTTTCTGAAGACTTTTAGTCATAAATGGGTGTTTTGTTAAAAGCTTTTTCTGTGTCTATTGAGACGATTATATGGTTTTTATTCATCAGTTTGTTAATGTGGTGTATCACACTGGTTGATTTGCAAATGTTGAAGAATCCTTGCATTCTTGGGATAAATCCCACTTGATTATGGTGTGCGATCCTTTTAATATGTTGTTGTATTTAGTTTGCTAGTATTTTGTTGAGAATTTTTGTGTCTATGTTCATCAGTGATATTGGCCTGTAATTTTCTTCTATTGTATCTTTGTCTAATTTTGGTATTAGAGTGATGGTGGCCCCATAGAATGAGTTTGGAGTGATTCTTCCTCTGCGGTTTTTTGGAATAGTTTCAGAAGGGTAGGTGTTAACTCTTCTCTTAAGTGTTTGGTAAAATTTGTTTGTGAAGCCATCTGGTCCTAGACTGTTGTTTGTTGGAAGATTTTAAGTCGCAGTTCCAATTTCAGTACTTATGATTGGTCCGTTCGTATTTTCTGCTTCTTCCTGGTTCAGTCTTGAAAAGTTAGAACCTTTCTAAGAACCTGTCCATTTCTTCTAGGTTGTCTTATTTTATTGGCATGTAGTTGCTTGTAGTAGTCTCTTGTGATTCTTTATATTTCGTGATGTCAGTAGTAACTTTTTCGTTTCTAATTTTATTGGTTTGACCCCTCTCCCATTTTTTTTTTTTTTTTGGTGAGTCTGGCTAAAGGGTTATCAATTTTGTTTATCTTTTCAAAGAATCAGCTTTTAGTTTCATTAATCTTTTCTGCTGTTTTCCCTTTTATTACATTTGTTTCTGCTCTGTTCTTTGTGATTTTTTTTTCCCTTTTGCTAACTTTGGGTTTTGCTTCTACTTCTTTCTCTAGTTGCTTTCAGTGTAAGGTTAGGTTTATTTGTTCAAGACTTTTCTTGTTTCCTGAGATAAGATTGTATTGCTGTAAACTTCCCTCTTAGAACTGCTTTTGCCATGTCCCATCAGTTTTGGATTGCCATGTTTTTGTTGTCATTTGTTTCTGAGTTTTTTTTTTTAAAATTTACTCTTTGATTTCTTCAGTGATACATTGGTTGTTTAATAACATTGTTTAGCCTCCACACATTTGTGCTATTTAAAGTTCTTATGATTGATTTTTGTCTCATAGTGTTATGGTCTGAAAAGATGCTTGATATGATTTCAGGTTTTCTTAAAATTACTGCAGCTTGCTTTGTGACCCAGCTTGCGATCTGTCCTGTAGAATGTTCTGTGTGCACTTGAGAGGAATGTGTATTCTGCTGCCCTCAGGTGAGATGTTGTACACATATCACTTAAGCCCATCTACTCTAATGTGTCGTTTAACGCACTGGGGGATTTCCGCAGAAGCTGACCCCTGTGGCTGGCAGCTTGCTCCATTAGTGAGTTTTGTAGGCAGTTGTTTGTTTATTTGGCTGGCTTGGGTCTTAGATGTGGCATGTGACTCTCCCGCTGCGGTGCATGGGCTCAGCAGTTGTGGCACACGGGCTCCAGAGTGCATGGGCCTCGGTAGTGCATGGGACCTGGGCTTAGTTGCTCTGTGGCACGTGGGATCTTCCCAGACCAGGGATCGAACCTGTGTCCCTGCATTGGCAGGTGGATTCCTGTCCACTGGGCCACCAAGGAGTCTCCCTTGTGAGGCTTTGATAAAGCAGTCTGTGTCTATATATTTGCAAGATTGTTTCACGTTGCTGGTGTCTTAATTTCAAGTGCACTTCCAATATCCTACATTTATATTCTCCTCATGATTGCTGAGTTTGGTGTCATATTTGTGTGTGGGTCATTTCCTACCTTTACTGTGTTTGCCTTTACTGATGAGCTTTTCTGTTCATAATTTTCTTGTTTCTAGTTAACGGCCTTTTCTGCTTAGAGAAGTTCTTTTAACATTTGTCGGAAAGCTGGTTTGGTGGTGCCAAATCACCTTACCTTAGCTTTTGGATGGCATCTCTGACTCGATGGACATGAGTTTGAGTAAGCTCTGGGAGTTGATGATGGACAGGGAGGCCTGGCGTGCTGCAGTCCATGGGGTCACAAAGAGCTGGATATGGCTGAGCAACTGAACTGAACTTGCTGGTCTGTAACACTCTTTAAAAAACGCTTGTTTATTGGGCCGCGCCGGGTCTTTGTTGCGACATGCGGGTTTGGATGCTTGCTGCCCCTTTCCTCGCGTGTGCTGCCTGTTATTTCCTGGATACGGGCTGCGCGGGTGTTGTGGCCCCTGCACACTCCTGGTGTGGGGGGTCAGTGGTCAGTGCCTGCTTGTGGGTCCCCACAGTGGTGGCGGCCGCTGGGCCCATGGGACAGTAGAGACAGTAGGGATGGTGCTTGGTGCCTGCTCCCGAGTCTCTCAGCGCTGGCAGCCTGTGAGCTCCTGAGATGGCAGGGACAGTGATTGGCGCCCAGTGCTGCCCACGTGCACTCCCCAGATTGGGGGGCAGCACTTGTCACGTGCTCGCGGGTCTCTTGGCGGTGGTAGGGGACTGTGTCCTCCTCGTACAGTGGGGGCAGCGCCTGGTGCCTGCTGATGGATCTTGTGGCGGGGGCAGCCCTTGGGGCCTGCTCGTGGGCGTCTTAGCTGTTGTGATGCCCATGCGTGCCTTTGGAGTTCATGTAGGTGTGACCTGTTCCCTGAGAGTATGTGTGCAAGGAAGGAAGCTCTGGTGGTCCTGCCCCTCCTTTGTGTGCCCCCAGCAGTGGTACCTTGCCTGTGGCAGGCCCAGGCTTCTTCCCAGTGCACCCTCAGTGGCCATAGTCCAGCCTATTCAGGCTGTCTCTGTGCAGCTGAGCCCGATCCTCCCCCTGGACCTGACCTCTGATGCCCAGGCGTCAAGCATGGGGCCCCCGCGCACACCTGTGGACAAGTGTCCGAGGCTGGGGAGCGCAGAGTGGCGGTCCCCACTGTCTGTGCAGGTCGCTCCGTTGTGCCTTCTGCTCACTGGGTCCTGTGCTCTTCTCTGAGGCTCCAAAGCCCCTCCTGCGTCCAGGTCAGCCTCCCTGCCAGTGAGGGGCCTGCCCCGGGTGCGGAGCCTCTCCCGCTCCTCAGCTCCTTCGTGGGTGTGGGCCCCCTTTCACATCTGTTCAGTCTGCTCGCTTTTTTCTTTCCTCCTGCCTGGTGACGTGGAGGTTTTTTGCACTTTTGGGAGTCTGAGGTCTTCTGCCTGGTATTTAGTAGATGTTCTGTTTGAGTCGTTCCACTCGTAGACGTGCTCTGATGTGTTTGTGGGAGCTCACGAGCTCCACGGCCTCCTCCTCTGCTTGCCAAGTGCCTATTTTTTGTGTGTTTTCCATTTTAGATCACCAGGTGGTCCTTCAGGCCGGAGTGGACATCGGATGGTGGCCTGGAAGAGACAGTTAATCCTTTTTGGTGGCTTCCATGAGAGTACAAGGTCAGTACCAACAGGAAGGTCCTCTTTCCTAGTGCAGTAAGGAGGGGGCTCTCTGGGAAGAGCCGCTTAGAACACACGTGCAGGACACTGCCCATCCCTTCAAACAAGGGCTGACAGCATGGGCACATTGCCTGGGCAGTCGCGCAGGAGGGCCCCGAGCTTGGTTTACTGCTCTGCTGTCCCTCTTGTGGAGTTCTTCATCATTGTTAAAATGACTGTTTATGAAGTGTTTCAAGAGTACAGAAGAAATTTAAAGTTTTCAGAGAGATAATCTGTGTGGTCACCATTTGTATCAAACAAGTCCGTTTGACCTTGAGAACGCAATTACAGTTTTTATTTATCCCACATGCAGAACAGAGTTTTTTTGCTAGATATCTGCCATGTGAAATCTGAGAAAACAGTGGAATGTGATGAAGTCTTCTAAGAACTGAGCCCCCGGCTTCCTTAGTTCGCCTCCTGAAAGCCTTGCTCCCATGGAAGGGTGCGTTTGTGTGGTGGGCGCAGGTCAGAGAGCTCACATGTGCTCCGGTCTCGTTCCCAGTGCCTTGCTGTGGGTGGGGCTCCCGGGGCCACAGTGGCCTGCATGTGGGCGCAGGGCCCCAGACCAGGGCGACCCGAGTGCAGTAGGGGCGACAGGAACCGTGTCCCACGGGTGGAGCTGCTTGCTCCTTCCACGTGTCTGTGTGTCCTTCCTGCGGAAGCAGGCCCAGCTCTCATCATGTGACTCTGACCCGAGCCCCTTGCCCATGGCTGCCTGTGACCTGCCTTCAGGGCACCATTCCCCCTGTGTGTGACTTGGGCAGACCCCCCGTTCCCCATTCGTCTCCCTTCTCAAGGCCCCATCTGTGTTTTGCGTGCTTTGCCCCTGAAGTCCCAGGAGCATGGTGTGAGCAGGGCCACCGTGCCTTTTGGAATGCCTCAGAAAGCACGTGTGTAGGAAAGGTACCTTTAAGTGAAGTTCACGTGTCCATGTTGCCGCCTCTTTGTTTTTGTTCGTGTGTTGCAACAGAGATTACATCTATTACAATGATGTGTATGCCTTCAGCCTGGACACTTTCACATGGAGCAGGCTGTCCCCATCCGGGACTGGGCCCACACCCCGGTCGGGCTGCCAGATGACCGTCACCCCTCAGGGCAGCGTCGTCATCTATGGGGGCTACTCAAAGCAGGTAAGACGTGGTGGACGCAGGGGGCTTCTGTCTGCTGTGCTTTCAGTCTTGCCAGCGGTAAGAACCTCAAATAAGACTGCACCTTAGTTTAATGTGAAAGTCTTTTCTGTTGTTTAGATGAGACGTGGACAGGGGTGTGTGCTCTGCTCCTCTGAACACGCTGAGGTTCTGTACAGCCTTGCTGCGTTCTCATCCACGTGCCACGAGGTGCCCTGCTCTCCTCCTCCCGCTCTGCCCCACCCCTACTAAGCCAGTGGTCAGCCCTCGCTCTGGAAAGGAAAACAGACAGTTCTCTGTAGTTGTGACCTGCCCGGGTCTCATCTAGACGTGAGAGACGTGGGCTCTGGCCAGGGCTGCCTGTTAATCACAGCAGATGCTCCACAGAGCCAAACAGGATGACGAACGGTAAGCCGCATTAGGCTGACCCCACTTTAATCAAGACAGGGTCTCATTCCCCACCGCTGCTCTTCTACAGCTGCACAGACAGCCAGGGGGCGGTCCTAGCACCACGATTCAGAGCCCACTGATGCCACGCCTTGGCACTGGATGGAATGAGAAGCTGGTCTGTTTGCCTTCATCGGGGTTTACCAGAATTGAGGAAAGATGCAGGTGTGATGGTGTGGTTCGTCTGGCTGGGGACATAGGAGCAGCGCACGGCTCCTCCTGCCTGGGTTACCACCAGCTCTGGGTGTCTGGTTGAGCTGGGCCTCATCCAGGGAGGCAGCCTTTACCAGCAAGCCCTTAACTCATGGAGATCGACCTCTTGGTGGCTTCTGTGTTCCACAAACAGTCCATCTGGGGACCTTAGCCATCATCACCCCCAGTTCTGAAAAATTCCTGCCGTTGTCGGTCCAGCAGAACCAGTGTGAAGTGGTGCTAAAGACTGACCTCTTGTTGCCAAGATGCTGAGGGCGGCCTCTGGCCGGCGGTTATGCTGGCAGGCGAAGGAAGGCCCCATGTGCCTCACTCTTCCGGACACAGAGCCAAGAGGCAGTCCTGGCAGGTTTATAGCAGTGCGTCCTGGCCTGTTCAGACGGCACCTCCAGCGCACACAGTAGGGTTGTTTGTCCACCTGTTGCGAGGTGGCCCAGCGTGCCCTTGACCTCCCTGGTGTCCCCTGTGCTGACCGGGCCTCTTGCTCTGCTGTCAGGCTGCCACTGTGTCTCAGTGCTCAGGCCAGGAGTGGCGTGGGGGCCCTTGGCCCCTCCCCGGCAGCTCTGTCTCCCTCAGCTTGGTGCCCCCGTGCCCCAGCTCCAGTCCTCCCCCAGTGCTGCTGGGAGCCCTTTCTCAGAGTGGCCGGGAGCCCGGTCCGCTGCAGTGCCGCCCTTGGAGTGCCAGAGCGTGCCCCCTGCTGGGACAGGCACACCGAAGTTGGGAGCCTGGCCAGGGCTGTCTCCTGCTGACAGTTGAAGGGCCTGGCTCTGAGTGTGAGGTTGGGGCAGCAAGAGACTCAGGACACGTGTCCAGAGCTCATGGTCCAGGCAGGAGGCCGGGGGGTGCGTGCACAGGCTGTCCTGGGCTCTGGGGTCACTGATGGTTGTGCTGTGACAGCTTAGCGCTGTCACACTTGGCACACATCTCTCAGATGTCCGTGTGAGCAGAGGAAGGAATCGTGTGTGAAGTGCACGCCCGAGTCACCACTCTGTGGAGTCAACATCCGCTCACCCTTGAGAACAGCCGAGACCCCAGGTGGACGTGCCACAGCCCTGGGAGTCATGCCTAGCCCGTGTCCTCCAGTGGGAGGGCTGAGTGTTGTGCCAGCATGCTGTGCGTCACCGGGAAGGACAGCACAGGCCACCACGAGAGAGACCAGCGCCCGGTGACCTCCAGTCACCCCCGTGAGGATCGGGGGTGGAATGGGGGCGTTGCAGACTTCAGGAGGAGCCCTGATGGCTGCGGCATCCTTGCTCCCCGGCCGCTCTGTGGAAGCCATTGACCCGGCGGGCAGAGCGCCTGCTTAGGAGGGGCTCTGGCTCACAGGCCATTTACACGTGATGGTGAGGAAGATCCGCTCCGCTCATTGGTCTAGGAAAGATGGTTGCTGTCAGTGGAGCAATACCATGGATACCGCAGGTGTGGGGGGACGAGGGGAAGGGCTGCGCTGGCTGTGACTGGTTTCTAGTAACCCGCCTGCGGCGCTGACTTCCCCTATGTGCCTCCGTGGGTGAAGCCTCGGTGTGGGCTTAGCTCCCGTGAGTGGGGGGCGTTGGCCTGGAGGGTGGGCCTGGGAGTGGCAGCCACTTCCTGGTCAACCTGCAGGACGGGAGGACTGTCCATCTTGGGAACTGTGGCACACAGAGGCTGACCGCCTGACTGTGAGGGTCCCCGCGGACGAAAGAGGAGGCAGGGTCCCCGCATCGTCCTTGGTGCTAGGATGCTCAGGCCACAGTCCAGTCAGGGAAGATGGATTGTTTTGTTTTCCAAAAGGAAAGTAACTTTCCCCTTTACAGTAAACACAGCACGTACTCATTAGTAAACAAGGCAAGATGAATCGTGCGCTTCGGCTGAGAGAACAAAACCATACTGCCCAGTGATAAGGCCTCGCACCCAGACCTGGGATTCTAGGACTGTCCAGTGAAGTCACAGGGCTCTGTGGGGAAGCGACCGATTCCAGAACTGGGGCAGGGAGTGTGTGAATGGTGCCAGAGCCCAGGAAACCCAAGAAATCTGCGCCAGTGGGACACATCAGGGGCCTGGGACCCGTCCTAGAGGGTCCCCAGGGGCAGAGCTGGAGGCGTGTGAGCAGCGGACATCAGGTGGTGTCAGACTAGTCCAGAGGAGACTCGATGGTGCACGGGCGCATGTGATGCCAAGCCAGTGACTGAATGAATTCATACACGGGGAGGAGAGGCAGATGCCCTGCACACTGTCCCACCCCAAGGAAGACCTGCCACCCTCCGGGAGGTGGAGCACGACCCCCGGCTCCTGTTAGAGGGGCTACACAGGGGACACTTTTCCCACGAGGACAGCCTGGAAAGTTGGGGTGGGGCAGTGACTGGACCACAGAGAAACCTGGTGAACACCTCAGCCAGGTGGCCCAGGTCCACGTCTGCGATGGCGGTCATGGTGACAGCACGTACCCCTGGTAGGGTGGGATGGAAGAGCGCTTGACCTCTGAGACCCCACCTGGAACCCACAGCCTGTCCAGTCATGAGAACAGTGTCGGCCGGGTCCCAGTGGAGGGCATTCTACAGGACACACAACCAGCACTCCTCAACGTCAGGGTCACCAGAAACAAGCCAGTCTGAGCAGTCTTTATGGCCCCGAAGGCCCAAGGACCCACGACAGCCTGGGCTCTGGGATGGGAGAAGGACGTTGGGGAGAACAGGAGTGTGAGTGAGCCATGGGCTCAAGTGTGGCTCGTTGATGGTGCCACACGCACCATGAAGTCAGGGGATCAACAGGAAGGGGAACAGTGCAGGGCACATGGGAACTCTCCGTGCCAGCTTGCATGGTTTTCTGTACATGTAGAAATACAGCTCAGGCTTTCTGTAAACGTGGAAATACTCCGAAGTTAAGAGTCTATTAAAAATCGGGAGTTTGAAGGATAAAGACCTGGAAGCGAAAGCTGGTGCCCCCAGCAGCTGGAGCCGCCAGGAGAGCCAGTCTGCTAGGTCGCCGTCCTGACGCCTGTGCCCTGCGGGGAGGTGCAGTGTGCACACTGGGTGTGCTCTAGAGAGCCACGTGTCTGACTGGGCCGTGAGCCTGGTGTGAGGCAGGCAGTGCTGCTGAGAGCTCAGCGAAGCTTTCGAGCGGCCGTGCCGGCGTCTGCAGAGTTTCATCCGGTCCTTGGACCACAGCTTGAGTCCCAATATTCAGAGGTGACGGGGATGGAGGGCACGTGGGCTGGGGGTGGAGGGTGGCCGTGTGACGACAGGAGAGGTCCCCGTGCCAGCCCGTCCACCCTGAGCAGAGGGCTCTGTGCGGATGGGCTTGGAGGGAGCCTGTCGTGTTTCAGATTTTGAAGCTGATCTGAGTGAAGGCTCCCGAGTCGCCTCCACAGGACCTGGGACTGTGAGCTTGAGGGGCCGTGCATGGCGTGGTGTGGCACGTGTTCTCATGGCTTCCTGTTCCTTTTGCAGAGAGTCAGGAAAGATGTGGACAGAGGCACCCAGCACTCTGACATGTTCCTGCTGAAGGCTGAGGAGGGGAGAGAAGGTGCGTGCGCTGTGCCAGGACAAGCCACGTGGGCGGCTGTGTGTCGGCAGGAGGCGGGCAGAGGGTTTGGGGCTGGTGGGGAGCCCCTGCACGTGCCCCCTCGGGAGGCCAGCAGACACCTCGCGAACGGCTCCCACATGCCCTCCGGGGCACCGAGGATGCAGAGTTAAAACCCCGGTGGTGTCGGTTGGTCCACTGTGCCTGTCGTCTCTCTCTCCTTCCTGCTCAGTGGTAGGACGGAGACTCCCGGAGGCTTATGGTGGGATTGAAGTCACCACTGTTGTTTTTTGTTAGTTGGAGTATAGTTAACATCCAGTGCTGTGTTAGTTTCAGGTACTCAGCAGAGTGATGCAGTTATATCTAAGCATACACGTTGCTTCTCAGATGGTTTTCCTTATAGGCCGTAAAATGCTGAACGAGCTCTTGTGTGCCACAGTAGGTGTTTGTTGATTTTACACGCAGTGACATGTTTCTGTCAATCCCGTACTCCTAATTTCCCCCCACACCTCCCCTTTGGTAACCCTAACTTTGCTCCTGGGTCTGTGGGTCTGCTTCTGTTTTGTGAGTGCACTTGTATCCTTCTTCTTAGGTCCCACACATGGATAGGATCGTGTGGTATTTACCTCACCGAGTGTGATCACCTCTGGGTCCATGCATGTTGCTGCAGACAGCATTATTGCATTCTTTCTAATGACCGAGCCATATTCCATTGTGAATATGTATCACGTCTTCTTCATCCGTTTCTTCTGTCAGTAGTCATGTAGGTGTCCTCCCGTTGTGCATTTTTTAAAGCTCAAAAGCTAGTGATCGGTGAGAGAAGCCACTGCCTCCTCCCCCACCCTACTGCCATCCCCTGCACTACATAGGAGTCTAAGTTGTATTACTGCTATAACAGCGCTTTATACTGGCTTTTCTCAAAAAAAGAGAAGGGGGTTGTTGTGGGGGAGGTGGTTGGCTTGCGTGGTGCCAGTGGTGGGCGAGAGGCCTAAGAGGATGGAGCCTGCCTGGCCCTGGGCTGCTCCCTGCCCTGGGAGGGGCGTCTCTTTGGGGCCAGAGGCCTGCTGGGTAGGGCCTGTCCTCCTCCTTGCTGTGACGCTCTTTCCGTACAAGGTGTTTCTTGGATGCAGAGGTGATGGGGACCTGGAGCCAAAGAGTAGAGCCCCTTTCACCCGTCAGCGCACCTGCACTTGAAAGGGCTGTGTTCTCGGCAGTGGAGCCCTAGCCCTTTCATAGTTGGGCGAGCACACCCCGCCACCCTCACCCCATGCGAGGCACGCTGACAGCCTTCTCTTATTTAAACACTGAGATGCTGGCTGTCATGAGTGACCTTCTGGCCCGCTGGTGAATGCAGCTGGGGTCGCGCCTCCAGGGGGTGCTTGCTGTGGGTCGCTTCATTACAGAAGACATCCCTGTCCTTCTCTAAATGTGCTGGGGAGACTCCCTCACGCACCATGCCCAACCCCCTCTTGAGGGTTATTGGCAGACCCAGTGCCCACCCAGAGGGCAGGACTGCAGTGCTGGCCCGCCCCAGGGCGTGGTGTGCGGGTCCCAGAGCCAGTGGGCCGGCCTCCTCTTCACCCCTGCCTTCACAGCTCCGCTGCCCAGTGCCCTAGGCGAGTGTTGGGAGGCTGTGTGGACGGGTGGCTTCTGTGTAGACCAGCCCTTGAGGATGCACGGCCTCCAGGGCGGCTGGCCCAGGAGCCACAGACCATGGCCGCGCCCTCCTGCGGGTCCATGGGTCCCTGCCTCCTCTCCTTGGCAGGCAAGTGGTCGTGGACACGGATTAACCCTTCTGGAGCTAAGCCCACTCCGAGGTCTGGATTCTCGGTGGCTGTGGCCCCAAACCACCAGACGCTGCTCTTCGGAGGGGTGTGTGACGAGGAGGAGGAGGAGAGCCTGGAGGGGGACTTCCTCAACGACCTGCACTTCTACGACCCCGTCAGGAACCGCTGGTTTGCAGGGCAACTGAAGGTAGTGTGGGCCCCCGGCCTGCGACACCTCCCTCACCTCAGGGCCTCCCCTGTCTCTGGGTCTGCTGAGCTCTGTGGAGCCATCGTCACCGTCTTCCCCATCACTGAAGGTGGGGACCAGGTCGCCCCTGCCCTTGCTGCCAGCACAGGCTGGGAGCGCGGCTCGGGCTGCTGTCCCGGGGCTTGGCTCCCTGGGGCTGTGTCAGGTCGGGGGCCTCAGAAACAGGGCCCTAGGGCCAAAAAGGGGGATGGTCCACCCCGTGGGGAAGACTGGCTCCGGACGAAGTGCCCTGGCACCTCTGATGGGGGTCGGACGGCGGGAGCGCTGTGCTCTGGCTCGTTCCTCCGAGAGGTCACCCTGGCGAGGGGGTGGCCTGGGGCAAGCCCAGCGGGGGCGGGGTCCTCTAACTCTTGGGCACTTGCCACATCATGCTGCCTGCTCTCCATCCTCAGGGGCCCAAGGCAGAGAAGAAGAGGCACAGGCGGGGCAGAAAGGCGGAGCCCGGGGGCGCCGACAAGCAGGCGGTGAAGGGGCCCAGTGCCCAGGAGCCCCTGGAGGTGGTCAGGGAGGTGGTCTCAGAGGATGGGACCGTGGTCACCATCAAACAGGTGCTCGCCGCCCCGGGAGCAGCGGGACAGCTGGAGTCGGATGACGACGACAGCCCCGAGGAGGCAGCTGTGGCCCCGGTGGAGCCCAGCCCCCGCTCCAACGCCATGCTGGCCGTGAAGCATGGGCGCCTCTACCTCTATGGCGGCATGTTTGAGGCCGGCGACCGCCAGGTGACCCTCAGCGACCTCTACTGCCTGGACCTCCATAAGATGGAGGAGTGGACGGTCTTGGTAGAGACGGACCCAGGTGAGGGGGAGCGCCGTCCACCCCGTGCCCACAGAGAGTGCCTGCAGGCCCGGGGAGGGCGCAGGCTCACCCCAGCACCACTCGTGAGCCCCGGACCAGCCCCAGGCAGCATGGACTGGACGCCTGTTCTCCCCAAGGGGCCCTCTGTGCCCTGAGTGGACCCTCCTCCCCACCGCCCAGTCACACCACAGGCAGGCTGCGTGGATGTGGTCACTGCTCCGTCCTGAGCTGAGGCTGAAGTACCTTCAGATCCACATGTCTGGGGAGAGACTCGGAGTGGCTGTGAGACCCTCCTGTCTCGGAGCACAGCCTCCCCACCCAGCCCTGCTGTGAGATGCAGGGATGAGGTGTTGACCTGGAGCCCCAGACATGCTGGGTGGGCCCCGCGCTCACATCCCGGTATTTAGACAGAGGGTGGCATCCTCGAGGCAGCCACACTGACACTGGTTCCTCCCTTTGCTTAAAGAATCTCAGGAGTGGCTGGAGGAGACTGACTCGGATGAGGACAGCGAGGAGGCCGAGGGTGCTGAGGGCGGCGAGGACGAGGACGAGGAGGAGAGCGGCGAGGAGGGCGGGGGTGAGTGCCAGGGGGGGGAGGGGCACTGGGAGGAGGGGGAGGGGAGGAGTGGGGGCCCTGGGGAGGGGCCAGCTCCCTCTGAGCTCACAGCTCCCCTCCTTTTTTTTTTTTTGGTAACAAGATTTTAAAGTTAACTAAGTTTTTGTTAAGGCTTACTTTGCTGTGTGGCTTAGATGGTAAAGAATCTGCCTGCAATGCAGGAGACCCGGGTCTGATCGCTGGGTCGGGAAGATTCCCTGGAGAAGGAAATGGCAACCCACCCCAGTATTCTTGTCTGGAGACTCCCATGGACAGAGGAACCTGGTGGGCTACAGTCCATGGGGTCGCACACAGTCCGACACGACTGAGCAACTAACACTTTCTTTCACTTTGCTGTGTAGATGTGCCCCCGAGGCAGGCAGCTTCTGTGTGTGTTTCTCACTGTGTGGAGGGTGTGTGAGCACTTGCTGTGAGTGGGGCCTGTGCTCTTTCCTTGTGCAGTCCTCTGTGGACGTGGGGTGCTCACACGCTCGCTCCGCAGGACATAGGCCCCTTCCTCACTGAACACGTTTCTCTCTCCTTCCCCACCAAAGAGGAGCACCCCTCGGTGGCCCCTGGCGAGCTGCTCGCGGACTACCTGCCCAGGACGGAGCAGCACTGGCTGAGGTGCGCACGGGACGACGTCGGGCCCAGTGCCCCGCAGAGGAGGGTGCTGAGGGCCGCGCAGGCCCTGGCCCAGGCCTTCTACGACAGCTCGGCTGGAAGATGGACCGAGGGAGGCGCGGTTCCCTGCGGCTTAAAATAAACTGACCTGGCCCGAGGCTGCTGTCCCTCTTCTGTGCCACACGTCTGGCTGGGCCTCTGGCAGGTTGGGGCTGGACTGAGGGCGAGGGTGAGCTGCGCCCACGGTGCAGCGCCTAGTGGGACGTGGAGCTCACAGGGCTTCCCCTCAGCAGGAGCAGGAGTCCAGCTCTGCCTGACTACATGGTCAGCCGTCTCATTCGTGTCTAAAAAGTGCGGCAGCTTTCGACCACTTGCTGTGCAGTTTTCTTGGTTCTTTGGAAAATAAAGTGCTGTCGGGCCTGGCCTGGGGTCTCCTGGTGTGTCTGCCGTGTCAGGTGGCCTGGGGTCTCCTGGTGTGTCTGCCGTGTCAGGCTTGCCTGGGCCCTCCGTGGGCCTCCTGCCTGCTCCATGCTGTGCTGACTGGCTGGTGAGCCCACCTCGCCGCCCCACCTTCGGATGGGCTCCACCCCTTTCTCTCACGGGCTCCCCAGGATGGAGAGGGGGCTCCCCAGGGTGAAGGGGGGCTCCGCAGGACAGAGTGCAGGCTCCCCAGGGTGGAGAGGGGGTTCCCCAGGATGGAGTGGGGGCTCCCCTGGGTGGAGGGGGGGCTCCCCACGGTGGAGAGGGGGCTCCCCAGGACAGAATGTGGGTGCCCCAGGACAGAGAGGGGGCACCCCAGGGTGGAGAGGGGATCCCCTGGATTGAGCTGCAGCTCTCCTGGATGACATGGGCACTCCTCCTTTGGAAGGAGAGAGGATTCCCCTGGAAGGAGTCGGGGGCTCCCCTGGACAGGACAGGGGCTTCCCTTCAGGGGGCAGGGTCAGTGCAGTGTCCTGCTTCCATCGCCCTCGTGGGGTCCTCCTGTTCTGGTCTCCTCTGCCTGGCCTGGCTGGCTGTCCAGCTGCTCCCTTGGGTGGCCAGCACCCTAGTGTGTCTGTGCCCACGCCTGCACACCCCCACTGCTGGGGCACAGTCTGTGTCCCAAAGGCCGTGTTCCCAGGCTCATGCACATGTGGCGTAAGTACAGCTTCGTCTCTGGTGTTAGAGGCAAACGCAGCTGCGCTTGATTCCTTTCAGGCTGAGTCAGAGACATGGTTGGTAACTGGGGCCTGTGGTTTCTTGGTCTTGCTTCCTGCCGAGTTCCTGATGTGGGCAGCTCTGGGCAGAGCAAGACCGACCAGCCTGAGGCTGGCTGCCCGTCACTCCGCCCTTGTCTGGGCTCCTCCTCTTACCAAACTACCTGGTAGAAAACCCACGTTCCCCCATGAGGCTCATGACGCTAGGACAGTACGAGCTGGGTGTCGTCAGCTGACCATGTGTGGCCGTGGGCAGAGGGGTCGTGATGTGTGGGAGGCACTGTTGTGTCAAGTTTCCGAGACAAAAGCAGGAAGAGCTGGAGGCGAGCCCTTGGGTGAGCTGAGTGTCACCCAAAGATGGCCTCTGCCCAGGGGGCTGGGGGGACCCGCAGGGTGGGTCCTGCTGCTGGGTCAGGAAAACCCAAAGAAAGGGCGAAAGACAGAAATAGCTCGTTTCACTCTCCCCAACATTCGTCTGCCTCAACAAGTCCATCACGTCCCGGGCTTGTTACCTGGACCTCTCCTCGGGGCTCTCGGGAATGTCCTCTTGGGTTTTTAAGTGGGGTGGCCATATGACTTACTGTCCAAAGTGGGGCTCTAGAAACAAGGGAGCCATTTGATGAGCAGGCCGGTGCGGTTTGCACACTTTCCGGGGGAGTTGTGGGCTTCATGAAGGTAGGAAAGTGGAGAGTGCCCTTATGCTCCCACAGAGCCCTCATGGAGGGCATCCGGCAGGGAAGCGGGCCCACGGTTGCATTCCTGCAGCCACGCTGAGCTATTCTGTGCAGACCCCATCTTCCCCGTCGGTTGTTTGGGTGCAGGTGCGGCTCCCAGCCTGAGGGCAGCCCCGCCCCGCTCTCCACAGCCCAGCCGAGCAGCCCAGGTCTCTTGGTTTCTCTGCCCTGGTTTTCACATCTCGAGCTCGGAAGCAGCTGTCAGGGGACAAGACGCCTCTCGCGAGGCTGCTCTGGGGTTAATTAAAGCCTGCCAGCGCTCCTCACCATCGGGGACGCCACTGCGCCCGTTCTTCCCTGGCCCGCGTGTCCACCAGGGACATGCCCGGCAGTGGCGGGCCAGCCAGCCTGGCCCGGAGGGAGCCTGTGGATGTGCTTGTTGGGAAACCCGGGGTGCCAACAGAAGGCCGCCCGGCCAGCCTGCGGGGCAGTCCAGTCTTTGACCACCGTCTGGAAACTGGTTAAAAACTAGCTTGTGGAGCCCATCAGCCCCAGGGTATGATGGTCTTGGCGGAACCCACCTGGGATTCCCCAGGTGCAGGGAGATGGCAGCCGTCCAGGCGGGCGCTGCTCCACTTTTTAGGGGTGCTGCCGGCAGCCGGACGCGGGATGGGATGCCAGCCTGCCCCCGGTGAGACCCCTGCCTTGAATGATGGGCGTTTGTGCTGCCGCTGTTTTGCACGTGGCTCAGGGTGTTTGCATGTGAATGAATATGTGCCCTGCCTGTGCAGGTACCATCTGTGTCCTGCAGTGCCCAGAATGTACCAGAGGTATCGGACCTTTACCAAGTGTTGCGGACGGAATCACAGGACACACACCCAGCACGGACGACGCGTGGAGCTGCGAGGAGCAGGCATGTTTATTTGGTTCTCTCCAGGGCTGCGGCAACCACGCGGTAGTAAAAAAAAAAAACAAAGATGTACAAAAACATGGAACATCCCTTCAGAAAGTAACAGCAGCAAAAATGTATCTTCTGCAGATCCTCCCTCCCTCTCCTGTGTCCCCCACTCCCCCGAAGAAGACCCCCAAACTCAACCCAGCTGGGAAAAGGATCAGGGGGTGAGTCTGTAACAGGAAAAAAAAAAAAAAGAACTGAATTTAACTGGAACATGCTCTAATCTTTAGTTTATTTCTGGTTAAAAATATAGCAATCCAGTGCAGTGTAGTAAAGAAATCTGCTCGAAACGTAGCAGAGACAGCTGAACAGAAGCAGAGCAAGCAGAGCCTACGGGCGCCAAGCCCCGGGCCTTCCCAGGCTGAGCGCGGGCCCCACACGCACCCGCGCGCACAGCCCGCCAGGCGGGCACCCAGACGGTCTGGGCCCTTGGTGTTTAGTTTGGACGGTGGACAGCGCTGGCGGCAGACACACCAGAACCTGGTCTTGAGGGGCTGAAACAAGTATGTTGCATATTCTGGAGGTGGATATGTCATGACTGCTTAGGAGCTGTCAAGCCCCCCTGGGTTGTGACCACATTCCTGTCCTGGGACCTGACCAGCCCCCAAGTGTGCGTGAGGCATCTAGGAGGAAAACGCGTGTCTGCCGGGGCAGTGGAGGCAGGCACAGGACGAGAATGTGGAGACTGCGGCCTCAGAGACAGCCAGAGAGGACCACGTGGCGTGGGGGCCGACCGGGCTGTGGACCTCGGCAGGAGCCTGGACAGGCATCTTGCGCCCGCAGTGCATGAATGCCACGTGCTGGGGCCTGAGCCCAGCAGCAGGCTGTCCCCGCGAGGTCTCACCCTCGTCCCCAACCACAGTGCTACCCCTCTCCTGCCCCCAGGGCCAGTCCCCTGGACACCCACTGTGCAGCAGCCCTGGGGGCCTGGGTCGGTGGGGGAGGGAGAGACAGTGAGAAAAATAAGAACTTGGCTGTAAGACTCGGTGTGGGAAGGTGGCCTCGTGAGGAGGGCCGTGGGGCAGTGCCAGGGGCCGGGGTGTGATGGCTTCACGGGCAGTAGAGAGGGCAGATGCCTGCCCCTGCTCTTGGTGTGCAGCAGAGGTCTGAGACAGAACAAGGCCCAGGGGGATGCCCACGCCTGTCACCTGCTCGTCCAGAACAGGAACGCAGGGTTACTGGACTCCCTGTGTGCGGCCCGTCCCCAGCCGCTGGCCCCGCCCCTGCCCCCCAAGGCTGGACCACCCGATCCTCCACCCAGGCTGCCCCCTCCACGTCCCAGATGGAGTGTGATGACAACGACGATTTTTTTTTTTTGCCGCGGACTTGCCGGGATCCCTTTTCTTTCCATGTCAAGCTGGAGGGTCGGCGTGCTGGCCTCCTTCTGCCATGCCACACAGCAAAGTGTTATACAAGCAAGGAACTGTGGCTAAAATCCAAAAAACATTACCCAGAAAAAAAGGCAAACTGTGAGTAATACCCAATCGTGTGGTTCTGTGAAAAGACTCGGAAGTTGTCATTGGGTGTCCAAGCGACGAGCCTTCCCTTTTGTTGTGTTGCTTTGAAACGTCTCCTGTTTGTACCCCAACTGTTTTTTCCGAATGTGACAATCTCCTCAGATGAAAAAGTTAATAAACAAAATGGCGACTCCGATGTTTAGCAAGATCACCATGGCAACCAGGATCGGCGCAGAGCCCTGGAACAGAATGAGAAAAGGTGAGGTGAGCCTGTGGCCGCTCCCCTACTCCTGAGCCAAACTAGGGGTTCCCAGGGGACTGGGGTGGGGGGACGGACATGGATCGCTGAGGAACCAGTCAGAGGCTCTCACGAGCGTCCAAGTCTGGACTCTGAAGCCCTTCAGGCCTGCACCTCTCCTGCCCTGGGTCTCTGAACACAGTCGCCCCTTGGCCTACAGTGTCGCTGCCTCCAGCTCTGCACAACCAGGCTTCAGAAGCGGCCCCTCCACCCAAGCGTGGCCCCAACCCAGGGAGGGCGGAGCTCTCCCAGTCCTCTCCACTGGCTTGCGGTGTGCAGCCGCCAGGAGCCCCCTGTGCAATCCTGGGACATGAAGCCCACCAGGGCACGCGGACCCCAGCCCTTCCCTCCCTGGACCCTCCATCCTCAACCCTCCGCAGGCCCCAGGGCTGTACAGGGACAAACGGCTGCCCCGGCCACCCCAGGTCTCTGCAGGAAGCCCTTCCATGGAAGGGTTTGGCAGTGGTGGTGCTCCCGTAAGTAGCTTTGTCTTAAAGCACCCAAGATGTGCTTTAAGAGGTTTTAAAGCAGGAGCACGGTTCAGGGGACTCAGTATAAAGCCCTTCCTGCATCTCCCACCCTGCCCATTGCTCGGCTTTCTAAACTAACTGCGTGCATGTGCATACACCACGCGCATTTCTGGAAGAGAGCTGGGCGCTCGGTCTGCGAGGACCGCCTGGGTTCAGAGAGGGCGGGCATGTCTCAGGACAGCCCTCCACCTGGACACAGGCTCACACTGGCTGCTGGGGGCTGAGCACACTGCGAGGGGCCCTGAGGGCTGGTCACATGGGGCGTCTGTCAGCCACTGGGCCGTGGTCGGAGAAGTTTCATGGGTCCTGCCTGCCGCCATGCAGTGGAGGAAGCAGGGAGTGTCTGCCTCCAGGTGGGAGCCAGGGGTGGGGGGAACAAGGGACCTGGGGAGGTCCCTCCGGGGTGCAAGAGCCCCAGCGCTCAGTCTCGCCCAGGCCTCTGTCCTCTGCTCCAAACCGCCTGCCCTCCGCGGGGGGCGTGCAGGAGACAACGTGGACCTCACAGCTGAGCAGGAAGCGCCCCACCCCCCACAGGGCCTGAGGAACCTGGGACACACCCCGCCCGCGTATCTGACCCCAGGGGCCTGAGGCACTGTGTCCATCTCACCCACGTGGGAGCGGACATGCCTGTGTCTCGCCTGCTCTGTCTGGCCTCTGGGTTTCTCTCCAGGACACAGAACTTTCCTTAAAGGACAGCAGGGGGAAAGGTCCGAGAGAGCTGGAGGAAGGTTTGGGGTGGGGAGGCGTTCCAGGCTGCCCATTTCTTTTGGGGGAGCTTTCAGAACCACCCAGGCGCTTTTGCTGGAAAGATGCCCCAGGGGAGTAACCCTCGCGTGGACCTGTCAGAGGCAGTTCGGGAATTCCCGTAGGTGGGCTTTCAGTGGGGGAGGGTCCTGAGAGCTGGATGGGCGGGGTCGGGCTCTCGCCGCCCACCCTCCATCCCCGACCCCACCCCGGTCGGCTGGTGCCCACTCACCGTGCTGGCCTTGAGCTCGTCCCCGTTCTCATCGTCAGACTCCAGCGCCACGGGCGAGGACCTCTGGGGCGGGGAGAAGGTCAAGTCCCAGCGCAGCAGCCGCGGCTCTGCGCGGTCCCCCAGCCTCAGGCTCTCCAGCCTCTGCACTGCGGGCTCCGCGCAGAGGGCTGGCCTGGCGTGCTCCTTGTTCTGGGACTTGGACCGCAGTCTCTGGGCCCCGAAGGGCCGGTCCTCCGGGCGGTGGTCCTCCCCGGGGCCCCGGCAGGCGCCCCCCTTGCTGTAGCGTCTTTTCGGAGGGTGCACGTCTTGTGTGTACGAGTCCATCCTCAGCAGGGGCTTCATCTCCATCTCGTAGTTGCTCAGTTTCTCCTCGTCCAGCTCCAGCAGCTTGGGGCCCCCGGGGCCGGGGTTGCCGGCCCGGTGGTGGGAAGTCCAGGAGAAAGTGGTGGGGGACTCCGTCCGCCGCTCCCGGGGCTTGGGGTTGCCGGACTGCTTGTGGCCCGCGCCCCGGGTGCGGAAGTCATCCGCCGGCTGGCCGCTGCGGAGGACGCCGCTGCGGACGCCGCGGGAGGCCCCGGCCTTCTCCTCGGCCCAGCTGTTGCGGGTGTAGTCCCCTCCCCTGCCCTCCAGCAGCATCTGGATGTCCCCGCCCCGCTCCTCGTCCACCGAGACCTGCCGGGAGAAGTGGGCCACCTTGTTCCTCGCGGCGGGGGCCGGGGGTGGGGTGGCCGTGGGGCTGGCGGGGAAGCTCTGCAGGGGGCTGTCGTCGGGGGTCAGGTCCGAGGGGGTGGTGCCCTTGCGGTACAGCTCGGGGCTCTCCTGCTGCGGGGGCGTCCCCGTGGAGGTCACCTCGATGTCGTCGCTCGAAAGCTGATGCTTCGGCCGCTGGTACTCGAGCCCTGCGACGGGTTGGAGACAGATGTGGGTGGGCAGGTTACTTGGGGGTTCTGTGCTCAGGCCCAGGGGGGACCAGGATTGGGCCAGGCGGCACTCACTGCCTGCCAGCGGGTGAGGGGCAGAGAAAGTGGGAGGACAGTGTTCTCAAAGTCCTGAGGAGACCCCCATCCCCATCTGTGGCCACTATTGAGGGTGACCGGATCAGGATGATGGGGTGGCCCCCAGCTGCAGAGGTGACCCGAGGCCCGATGTGTTCCTGCTGAGGACAGAACGTCTTGTGCTGGGTGACCTTCCGCAAGGCAGGATGTGGAGCTTAAGTGACAGTCCCACTGCCCCTGCCCCCATCCTGGGTCCTGGGGTTCTCCAAGCCGCTGCAAAGGCAGGGCTGAGAGCAGAGCTCCAGAGGGTGGTCCCAGGACGGATCCGACCCCAGCACCTCAAGAGCCTTCCAGTCGCTCTGGGAAGCGTGCATCCAGAGACATGATCCTGAGCTGCGTGAGAAGGGTGGGGGCTGGGCTGCCAGGACCTCGGCCTCGGCAGACCCTCGGACCAGTCACCCCCTGCTCTCGAGGAGGGAGGAGGGTCTCGGGTCTGGCTGACTCAAGGGGCTTCTAACTCCTTTCATCCCTTCCCTGCTCCAAGAGCACAGGTGGGCACCCCCTGAGTGTCTCCGAGCTTCACTGCCCAGCTCGGCCACCAGCTCGGTCATGTGTGGCTGCTGATGTTTAAATGTGACTGAAGAGCAGGCCAGGGGCTGCAGTGGCCACAGTTCCTGCGTGGAGGGCAGCCACCTGGTTGGGCAGAGCAGGGACAGAGTTTTAGAACAGCCCTGGGGGGCGTGGAGCACACTGGAGTCGTAGGGGTGAAGCAGGCAGGAGGGATGCAATGGGCTGGCGGGGGGCTCTGGGGCGCAGCCCATGGGAGGCATCCAGGGGCCCTGGCTGAGCAGACTCACCGTTTTCCCGGTGCTGGAAGGAAGGGGAGAACTCTTTGGCAGTGATCCGGGCAATGCGCGCCTCCTCCTGGGCCTTCTGGGCCGCGGTGAGGGCTGCCTCCGCCTTGGCCCGGGAGTGGGAAGTCCTGGGCGGGGGAGACGGGAGGGCGGTGAGGGCCCGGGATGGGTCAGGACAGGGCGCCCGACACCTCGCTCACCCACACGGTCCCACCAGGGCCTCGGTGCCCTTCAGCCGCTGCAGGCACGGGGCAGGCCACACTCGAGAGTGGAACCTGGCCAGGGACGGGCCCAGTCCTGCCTGAGGAGTGTCCCTCCTCCCCGGGTCCTGGCCACAGACTAGACCCCTGGCTGACTCGTCTCAGCCTCCAGGGGTGGGCCGGTGCTCAGTGTGGCCCTGACTAGAGATGGGGGTTCTGGGGGTGGCTATTCCCTGATGGACAGGGAAGCCTGGCGTGCTGCACTCCACGGGGTCGCAAAGAGCCGGACATGACTGAGCGACTGAACTGAACGGATGCCACTGCCACCAGCGCGCAGAGTGGGCCGTGCTCCAGGTGGCCGGCCTGGAGCAGGAAGGGGTGGGGCCCGCCAGCCTGGCACAGAGAGGGTGCCAGGGCCCAAGGAGTGTGGCCTGCCTGCACATCAGCTCTGACCTACCCCAGGCGACCGCTTAGCCTCCGTCCCACCCTGTGTGAAGGGCCCTTGTTCAACCCAGCTGAGCCAAGGGCTGCGCGGCTCCTGTTCCCAGGACACAGGCCAGGATGGGTGTGTTGGCCCCTGGCCCCCAGCCCAGCATTTCTTCCCCCAGACCCTATCCCGGCCACCACAGTGCCTCCACAGGCTGGTGCCTCCAACCCTGTGGATGTGGAGGAGACACATCCGGGAGGTCTGAGAAAACCTCCCCAAGTGGGTGGGAGCCATGGTCTCCAGGCACTGAGAGAAGGCGAAGCCCAACTCCCCTTAGCACTCAGGGTGATGGTTCTCTGCAGTCACTTGGATTTGGTGATGGCACCGCCCTTGTGTGAGGGGCGTGGGGACCTCACACCCCAGGGTGGACACGGGAGCCACGACTCCAAATGAGCTTGATGTACGGCCCAGAAACTTCCAGCAGGACAGCCTCCGGCCCAACGCTCGGACCTGTCCCTCCCCAGCTGAGTCCAGCTGAGACACGCAGGGGGAAGGGCTGGGTCACCCAGATGGAGGGTCTCACCTGCCTCTGGGTTCCACTTGTTCCTGCCTCCTGTCCTGGCTCCAGGGGCCTGCTTCCCAACCGCCAGTCCCCCGAGACGATTGCAGTCTGACCCCCAAGGGGCCTCCTCCCTTCCCCGGAGCGCTCTAAACAGCCTGGCCACACACCCCTCAGCGCCCATGGGACCCACTCCATGGACTCCACCAGGAGACCCCTCACTCCTTGCAAGCCACAGGTTTCTGCTTTTTTTTTAAGAATGCCCCTATGCTAACCAGGACGAGTTTACAAGAAGAGAACAGGGTGTGATGTACCCAGAGAGTGTGTATGTCATCGCATGAGCAGGAGTGCAGGACCCAGAGCCGCCACCTCCAGGCCCCTCACCCGCCAGCCTGCTGCCTCACCTGGGAGTGGCCACCAAGGCGGAACTAACCGTAGAAGCGCAGTGCCAAGGAAATTCTTCCCTTCACACGGTTTCTGAACAACGGGGAAAGCCAGCGCCTCTCAGTGTGGTGGCTGCCCGGGCCCCTCGGCGTGGAAGCAGAGAAGCAGCGCCCCACGGACGATCCCTCGGGGAACCCGTGCTTGTCATCATGACAGACGAGGGGCAGGAAGCCCAGGGGGCGGCAAGCCAGTAACGCAGCACCAGTTACGAACACGGAGCTCATCGGTTGTCATCAGTTGATAAGCCGTGGCTGCAGCCCACAGGCTCCCACGGGGCGCCCCCCCCGCACCCCTGAAGGCACAGGGCGTGTCTGCGGCCCTCGGGGGCTGTGCCGTCCGCGCTGATGGGGGCACGGCTGGCCGAGGCCCGTGTTCACTTTCAGAACCAGCAGGGTCGCGTCAGACCCGGCGAGGGTCACTGTGAGGCCCCGGCTGCCCAGGCCCATCTCGGGCCAGGGCCCTGGGGACAGAGCAGGAAGAACCGAGGCAGGGTTTCCGGCTGCGGGGGTCCCGCCTCCCCGTCCTTCTCTGTCTGTCTGCTGCATGGGACCCGGTGAGCCACTCCTACACGGACACCCCGACCTGGAGACCCGGGCACTCTGAAATCGTGTTCGAAGTGCCCCACCTGCTTCTTCCTTACCCCCAGCAGGGGCCCACGGTTTTTGTCTCACCCTGTGAGGCCCCACAGCCCCACACGTGCTGGACTGGACACGGCCCTTCCCGGGCCAACGGTGTGATCTGGTTCCTGCAAGGCAGCTCCCGCAGCTGAGAGGGTTGTGGTCGGGGCAGGACACCAGCTCCCTTGGAACCTGCCCGTGGGCCGGGGCTCAGCTTAGCTGATGCTGTGGCTTCTCCAGAATGTGCCAGGGGCTTTTCTAGTAACACTTTATTGAGCTATAACTCAGAGTGTGTATATATATTATATATATAATAATGTATATATGTAATATATATATAAAGTGAAGTCGCTCAGTCGTGTCCGACTCTTTGTGACCCCATGGACTGTAGCCTACCAGGCTCCTCCCTCCATGGGATTCTCCAGGCAAGAGTACTGGAGTGGGTTGCCATTTCCTTCTCCAGGGGATCTTCCCGACCCAGGGATCGAACCCGGGTCTCCAGCATTCCAGGCAGACGCTTTAACCTCTGAGTCACCAGGGAAGTCCAAATAATAGTGTGTATATACATAAAACAGTGTGTGAATATATTTATCAGTGTGTATTCATATATAATAGCATGTGTGTGTGTGTATATATAATAAGTAGTGCAGTGGTAAAGAATCTGCCTGCCAATGCAGGAGACGCAAGAGATGAGGTTCAGTCCCTGGGTTGAGAAGATCCCCTAGAAGAGGAAATCCAACCCACTGCAGTATTCTTGTCTGGAGACTCCCATGGACAGAGGAGCTGGTCGGCTACAGTCTCTGGGGTCACAAAGAGTCAGACACAACTAAGCACACATCCACACACACATGTATATAATAATGTGTCTATATATAGTGTGTGTCTATATAATCACTGCAGAAGGCGATGGCACCCCACTCCAGTACTCTTGCCTGGAAAATCCCATGGACGGAGGAGCCTGGTGGGCTGCAGTCCATGGGGTCATGAAGAGTCAGACAGGACTGAGCACCCTTTCACTTTTCACTTTCACGCACTGGAGACGGAAATGGCAACCCACTCCAGTGTTCTTGCCTGGAGAATCCCAGGGATGGGGGAGCCTGGTGGGCTGCCATCTACGGGGTCACACTGAGTCGGACACGACTGAAGTGACTTAGCAGCAGTGTATACACATTAGTGTGTGTATATTATATGTTAGTGTATTATTTGTGTGTGTATATATACAATTGTGTATAAAAACTAGCATGTGTATCTGTAATAGAGTGTCTATAATAATGTGTGAACATGAATGATTGTGTGTTTGTCTATAATAGTGTGTGTGTATAAATATAATAGTATATGTATATATATATAAGGGCTTCCCTGGTGGCTCAGTGGTAAAGGATCCGCCTGCCAACGCAGGAGACGTGGGTTCAATCTCTCTGGTGGTAAGAGCCCCTGGAGAAGGAAATGCAACCTACTCCAATATTCTTGCCTGGAAAATCCCATGCTTAGCGGAGCCTGGCTGGCTACAATCCTTGGGGTCACAAAAGAGTCAGACATGACTTAGTGACTAAACAACAATATGTATATAATAGTGTGTGTCTGTATAATATATACACGTGTGTATGTATGTGTGTATCTGTATGTATCTGTAACAGTGTGTGTGTATATGTAATACTGTGTATCTATAATCCCATGTATATGTATATACACACACATACAATGGTGTATATATAAAAATGTGTGTATATATGAAATAGGGTGCATATGTAATTGTATATAATAGTGTGTATCTATAATAGTTTGTGTATATATGTGTGTTTATAATAGTGTGCATGTCTATAATACTGTGCCTATATAATAGTGTGTCTATAAAATTGTATCTATATAATAATGTCAGTATATATGAGTGTATCCATATAATAGTGTTTGTATCTATATAATAGCATGTGTATATATAACAGTGTGTATACCTTATCTAAAATAGATAGCCAACGGGAATTTGCTGTATGGCTCAGGAAACTAAAACAGGGCCTCTGTATCAACCCAGAGGGGTGGGATGGGGAGGAAGATGGGAGGGAGGTTCAAGAGGGAGGGGATATACATATACCTATGGCTGATTGATGCTGAGATTTGACAGAAAACAATAAAATTCTGTAAGGCAATTATCCTTCCATTAAAAAATAAATTTAAAAAATAGTGTAAATATGTGTGTATATATACGTGGATATATATTATATACACAACTATTATATACACACACTATTATATAAAATACTGTGTATCTGTGTAATAGTGTGTTGTATATAATCTGTATGTAACAGTGTGCGTGTATAATAGTGACTGTATAGACATAATACACACAGAGATAACTCGCCCGTCTGAGGAGTGCAATTCGGTGGTTTATATAACATATATGTAACAGTGTGTGTGTATAATAGTGACTGTACATACATAATACACACAGGGATAACTCCCCCGTCCGAGGAGTGCAATTCGGTGGCTTTAGCCCATCTGTGGAGCTGCAGTACCACCACTGCAGTCAGTCTTAATCTTCTACTCACCCCCAAAGACCCCGCTCCCTCCATCAGTCAGCCCCGTCTCCCCCAGAGCCTCCCACCAGCCCTCGGTGGTCAGCAGGGTTGCCCGCTGTGGACGCTTCATGCATGCTTGAGTTGACCGAGGGAGACGCACGTCACAACGGGCGCCACCTGGGAGGTCGCGGGGCAGGGCCGTCCAGCATGTCCACAGGCCACGCAGCCACCACCCCTGTCCAGTGCCGGGACCTTCGCACCACCCCCAAACAGCCCCCTCCCCAGGGCAGTCACTCCCACCTGCACCCCAGCCCAGCACCAGGGGTCTGAGCCTCAGTTCAGCCCCTCCCATCGCTGCGTGGAGACGGGGACCCCCTCCCGGGTGGAGCGGCGGGGCGAGTCCCGGGGCTGCTCCTGGGGTCTGAGGGGAGCGCCCCGCCACCCTGTGCTGTCCCTACTCCCGGGGACCCGGGGTCGTCACCTGGCTAACGAATGTCCCCCAAGCTGGTGACGTCCACCCTGAGCCTCCTGAAGGCCCTCAGGCGTGACGTCGGGACAGGCCTGGCCCCCAGCGTGAGCGTGCTCCTGTCACAGACAATGGAACCCTGAGAAGGAAATGTGTGCGGGTCGTGAGCCGAGCGGGGGACGCGCCTCAAGCGAGGAGGCTGCAGGACAGGAGGTCCAGGAGGCCGAGGGTGGGGACAGGGCTCGAGTGTCTCCAGGTGCGCCTGTCATCGGAGCGGGTGTCCCGAAGCCCTAAGAGTGCCAGGGACAAGGTAGGTGATTGAATCGTTAATCCCACTGGGGGTTGGAAGCAAAGAAAAAAGTGTGGGAGACCCTGTATGTTCACGTGACTCCAGAAAGCAGGTTTGCTTAACCCCAAAACCATGCAATAGGAGGAGGAGACACACCCCGAAACGGTGGCGGCACCGTTGTACTACAACCACTGCAGTCAGTCTTAGAATCTTCTACCCACCCCCGAAGACCCCGCTCCCTCTATCAGTCACCCCCCTCTCTCCCAGAGCCTCCCCACCAGCCTGCGGTGGTCAGCAGGGTTGCCCGGGGCAACGGTGGCGGCAGGAGCTCTGCACCCTGCCCTGGGGGTTCAGGCAGTTACTGCTTCCTAGGACGTGTTCATTACAAACAAAGGTATAGGAAAAGGTGACATGGCGCTGAAATCTGGGATGATTTCCCATTTTTAGCCTATGTTACCACCTTTCCGCTCATTTCCAATGCCCCACAACAGTCCTGGATTGATCATGCAGGGACAAGAAGACTCCCCTGCCCAACCTGGAGGAGAAGTTGATGATGGAAGCCTGACGTCTACTCAAGAATGAGGAAGAAGGTGGTCTTTTTCTCCTCCCCACTTTTCCTTTGATTATAGAATTGCAGCCTACCTTCTCCCCCACCCACCTGTAAGCCTCCTATTCTAATAAGTCGCTTCTTATCTATGGCGTTGTATGCCTCTGCGCATGTGCCAAGTTGCTTCAGTCGTGGCTGATCCTTTGTGAGCGCATGGACGGTAGCCCACCAGGCTCCTCGGTCCATGGGGATTCTCCAGGCAAGAACCCTGGAGTGGGTTGCCAGGCCCTCCTCCAGGGGATCTTCTTGATCCAGGGATGGAACGTGAATCTCTTATGTCTCCTGCATTGTCAGAGGGGTTCTTTACCACTAGTGCCCCCTGGGAAGCCCTATCTATGAACTTCAGTTCAGTTCAGTCGCTCAGTCGTGTCCCGACTCTTTGCGACCCCATGAATCGCAGCACGCCAGGCCTCCCTGTCCATCACCAACTCCCGGAGTTCACTCAGATTCACATCCATCGAGTCCATGATGCCATCGAGCCATCTCATCCTCAGTCGTCCCCTTCTCCTCCTGCCCCCAATCCCTCCCAGCATCACAGTCTTTTCCAATGAGTCAACTCTTTGCATGAGGTGGCCAAAGTACTGGAGTTTCAGCTTCAGCATCATTCCTTCCAAAGACATCCCAGGGCTGATCTCCTTTACGATGAACTGGTTGGATCTCCTTGCAGTCCAAGGGACTCTCAAGAGTCTTCTCCAACACCACAGTTCAAAAGCATCAACTCTTCAGGACTCAGCCTTCTTCACAGTCCAACTCTCACATCCATACATGACCACTAGAAAAACCATAGCCTTGACTAGACGGACCTTTGTTGGCAAAGTAGTGTCTCTGCTTTTGAATATGCTATCTAGGTTGGTCATAACTTTTCTTCCAATGAGTAAGTGTCTTTTAATTTCATGGCTGCAGTCACCATCTGCAGTGATTTTGGAGCCCAAAAAAATTAAGTCTGACACTGTTTCCACTGTTTCCCCATCTATTTACCATGAAGTGATGGGACCAGATGCCATGATCTTCGTTTTCTGAATGTTGAGCTTTAAGCCAACTTTTTCACTCTCCTCTTTCACTTTCATCAAGAAGCTTTTTAGTTCCTCTTCACTTTCTGCCATAAGGGTGGTGTCATCTGCATATCTGAGGTTATTGAGATTTCTCCCAGCAATCTTGATTCCAGCTTGTGTTTCTTCCAGTCCAGCGTTTCTCATGATGTACTCTGCATAGAAGTTAAATAAGCAGGGTGACAATATACAGCCTTGACGTACTCCTTTTCCTATTTGGAACCAGTTTGTTGCTGCATGTCCAGTTCTAACTGTTGCTACCTGGCCTGCATACAGATTTCTCAAGAGGCAGGTCAGGTGGTCTGGTATTTTGATCTCTCTCAGAATTTTCCAGTTTATTGTGATCCACACAGTCAAAGGCTTTGGCATAGTCAATAAAGCAGAAATAGATGTTTTTCTGGAACTCTCTTGCTTTTTTGATGATCCAGCGGATGTTGGCAATTTGATCTCTGGTTCCTCTGCCTTTTCTAAAACCAGCTTGAACATCAGGAAGTTCACGGTTCACGTATTGCTGAAGCCTGGCTTGGAGAATTTTGAGCATTACTTTACTAGCATGCTGAGCAGGCTGATGCATGAACTGATAGTGGGGTATTTTAGGGTCAGGAAGAAGGAAGGACGTGGGGTGAGCACAGAGAGGGTGCTGGAGGGCCCGGGCCGTGGAAGGACTCTGAGCTCCCCGGGGCCCAAGGTAGGCTTGAAACAGCATTGATCCCATTCAGGGGGTTTGCCAGACAGAATCAAAGCCTTGGCTCAGGAGAGAGGTGGCCAGCCTGGGCTCTGGGCCTGCAGGAAGCTTCTTGGCTTCCAGGCTTCCTCAGGGCAGGATGGGGAGCCACATAGGCTGAGCCCAGCACTAAATGTGGAAGGCTGGAATGACCCAGAGACCAGCACTGTGGGCCTGGAGGGGACAGTGCGTGTCCGTGAAGGTTTGGTGACTCCGAGTCGACATCCCTCCCCAACCCCCCCAGGGATTATCCCCTGACGCCCACTAACAGCAGGTCCCCACACTCACTGACAAATGCCGATGCTGGAGCCCAGACCCCCCCACCCCTCCCCAGGGATGGGGTGGCAGGCATAGGACCGAGGGGGCGGGTGGGCAGGGCAGGCCCCTGGGCAGTGGCAAGGCCAGATTGCGGGCCACGGGGGGATGTGGAATCGAGGAGGGTTTGTGCACCGTGAACTAGTGGGGTTGCTGGTTCGTCATTAGAGGAATGATGTGAACCTTACTGTATCAGCTCCCACTTTGAAGAGCTCAGTGCAAATCCCCCCAAAGATCAGGCCAACAGGCGTCACCTAGCGCATCTCTGCACACACATCCTGTGTAAACATGCGTGTGCCATCCCCTCTGTCCCAAGGGAGACGTGGCTCAGACACGACAGCAGTTCTGGGGATGGACTCATCCAAGAGGCTGATGGAGGCCCAGCTTTCATCAGGCCCAGCATGATGGGCTGTTTCCATGTTTATTCTGAGCCCGTGGAACTAAGAACAAGCACCTCCTGCCCACCCTCCTGGGAGGCCTGGCTGGATGGCAGGAGCTGGGTCCCCGTTCTCAGATGGCCACCTTGGCCTGGCCTCAAAGCCAGCATGGTGGGTGTGGCTGAGCCCCGACCCCCATATCCAGTGCCCCTCATGGTGTATTTGGTGAACACCCCCTCGACCGGAGGCTCCCAGAGAGGAGGTCCCGCTGTTCCCACCTGCTCGGGAGCACACACACACACACACACACTGAGAGGGAGGGATGGGAGACATCCCAGAGGGGCCACGGTCTGGTTCCTGCAGCTTTACTTAGTAAAAACACACGGACATTAATCCCCCAACATCATACGTATATTTACACATATACGTTCACACATATATAAAAAGAACACGCTGCGGCAACCCTAAAATAAAATTAAATCAAGCAACTGCATTTAATAGAGAAGAAACCTCCCAAGGCATCGCGAAGGTTCCCCGGAAGTGAGACATGCAGGGCTCTTGGCTGGCAGTGAGGTGACCTGCCCTCTGGGGACGCTGAGCAGGGGTCCGGCCAGTGCCGTGAGCCGGCTGGGGAGTCCCAGGTCCCCACCCCCTGGCAGCTCCACCTGGTGTCCTGCACCTCTGCCCCCTGCACCCCAGCTCCCAGAGAGGAGGGCCGGGCATTCCCGCCAACCAGGGGGACAGCACCTCCCAGACACAGGGCTGCACAAGACAAGGCCACAGGTGCATCAGACGGGTGGACACATGGGTGGGGCATGCAGTGACCTGCCTGTGTCCCCCCAAGCTCTGTCCATCTGGGAACTAGGAATGTCACCTTATTTGAGGGGGGCTGTGATAAAACCCCAAATGGCCAAGCCCCTCCAAGTGTCTGACTCGGCAGGTCTGGGTGGGCCTGGGAACCTGAACTTGTCTGCAGTCAGCCCTCTGCCCCCGGCTGACACCGCGGTGAACCGGTTCGTGTTCCCACACCTCAGACTGAGGCGTGCCCACCCCCCAGGGCTGCCCTGGGTCCCCCAGCTCACTGTTTGCTCAGGAGGAGGTGTGTGGTCCCACTCACAGCCGCCAGCTCCCATCCCCAAGTCCAGGCTTGACTTTCTCATGCCCGGATTCAATTCAGCACGTGTTGAGCGCCTGCTGTGTATGTGTGGGGACAGTCAGGGGTCCTCTACACACTGTCGTGGGCCCTGTTGACCCTGGCAGCCAGCTTGTTTCCATGCCCATGACGACCCTGAGGTCAGTGTGTGGGTTACTCCTCACTGACCAGTCAGGAGACTGAGGCACAGGGATCTGGGCGCGCTCTGGGGCCCAGAGCTGGGACAGGTACACACACTTTTCCAGCCAGTGAAGGACCGCCTTTCAGAGGTGGAGACGTGCAATGAGCACATTCAGGGGGAAGGCGCCAAGTGGAAGCCAGGTGTTAGCCCCACCCACCCCACTCCTTCTCCTGATGGCCTTCTTGAGGGCCCCCAGGAGCCTCTGGAGCCTACCCACACGTGATTCCAGCCGGGATGGCCGAGCTGAGCATGAGGCCCTCGGTGCCAAGGGCCCTTTCACGGGCCCAGAGGTGTTCTTGGGCCCAAGGAAGAAGGATCGCGGCCCTGCCCGCCCGACAACCGGGGGCCCTGCCCTCGCTGCCCAAGGCCGTGACCAAGCTCCACGTTCATCTCTCATCCCCACGGCCCCTGCACTCTGGCCTTACACTGTCCTCCCATTAGGTCTCTCTGCAGACGGCATCTGACCTCGTCACTACCACCTCCCCGCTCTGGTTTTATAACTGAGCTCGATCCATGTCCCTCCATGACTGCCTTCACGGGCTGTCTTCTCCATGTATGGCATCCCCTGCCCCGACCTCTGTGAGGGCACTGTCCTTGGACTCAGACCACACCTATCTAGGACGACTACGTCTCCAGACCCTCACTCTGGTTGATTTGCTTCCCCAGAGAGGGCTACGCTGGGTCTCCAGGGTGTCTGCAGGTGGAGGTGACTTCTCAGGGGTACCACTCAGCCCACCCTGCTAGGCGGGATGCCAGGCTGGGGACAGGGGATGGAGGAAGGGGAAGTGCTCCACTGTCCCTCCAGCCCCAGCCCTGCCGGCACCCCCTGCCCCACTCCAGGCCACAGGATCTCTTCTTTCTAACTGTTGTGAGCAAGGCCGCCCCCTGCCTGCAGGAGGGCAGAGCCAGACCTGTATCTGTCCCCACCTGCACGCGCCCTGAGGCGTGCGGGCATCTCTAAGGGCAGAATCCAGGGCTTAGTTCCCTTGAAGAGAGGCTGGCAGGCAAGCCAGAGTCGAGGGGAGAAAGAAGGGGAGACAGAGGCACACAAGCCTTCCTTTCACAGGCAGGGCCAGTGCAGTAACCCTTTGCCTTCGCATCGTTAGGTCCTTGCTAAGGGCTTCCAGCCGAAGAGCAGTGCATCCCTATAGATGGAAATGTGCAAGGCTGTGTGCACGCCAGTGAGAGCGCAGTCCCAGGCATGGACGCTCCTCCAGGACGACCGGACTAAAGGCAAGTGGCTGAGCCCTGAGCCCCGAGTGGGCAGACACAGCAGAGGGGGCCCCCGCACTGTGTCACCAGGAGACAGGGTGGAGCAGTCAGGCCCCTGAGCAGCTGGGCTTCGTCTCCTTCTGACACTTCAAGCTAACGGTAAGGCAGAAGGGAGGAGCTGGGCCCTGTTTGAGTAAAAGTAAGGATATTTCTCGGCTGCTCATCTTAAGGATATTTCACCCACATACTTCTCATTCTCAGGGTCAAGGAGATCTCCCAGACTACACATGTGTGGAGATCAGAGGAGGGAGGGGTGTCAGACCATAATATGTCCCGCCAACCTCCCGAAACCCTTGCGCTGGAATCCATCTTCAGTAAAAGATGCACGTATCTGGGAGGCCCCTGGGTCAGATCGAATATGGACATGAAGCCAAACAATGCAAGATGACTGGCCAGAGAATGCCTGGAAACTGCCCGCCGTGTGAGCATTTAAACCATCCCCAAAGTGCAAGACTCCCTGAGCCTGCCCACATATCCTTCTGCACATTTTACTCCTAATAAACATCCTACCTGTTTCACAAACTTTCCTTCTCTTTGCTGGAAATTTTCTTTAAAGAAGAGAAGATCTGGAGACCCACTTCTAGCCGCCAGTCTCTGGTGGCCTAGTGGCTAGGATTCGGTGCGCTCACCTCCGGGGCCTGGGTTCAATTCCCCGTCAGGGAACTCAGATTCCACTCCAAGCTGCCACAAGCTGTGGCCACCCTCCCTTCAGCCCCACGGCCCCCTGAGGTCGGCAAAGCCCCCATCTCACAGACAAGACGACTTGGGGCCCCAGGGGTGGAGAGGCTTGCTCGAGGTCCGGAGGGGTGGTGCAGAGCCCAGGGTGCGTGGGATAGGTCAGGGGAAGACCAGACTCCTGACCCCTCTGGACAGAAGCCGCATCCAGGGCCTTGTGTGGCCCCGTCAGCTCCTCGCTGGCTCCCACTCAGGACTGCCCTCATGTCATTTTTCCCCGTCCACACCTTCGGATCACAGAGGAGAGCAGAGACGGGGCAGAAAACGGAGAATGGAGGCTTTTTCACTAGGAGTGGTGCCGACCAGAGCCTGCTGCCCGATGGGGACTCCGACGATGCCAGCCAGGACCCAGGCTGTGGCGAGCACCGTTGGGGGGGCGTCAAATCCCCACATGACCCAGTTCACAGGGGAGAGAACCGAGGCAAAGGACGCCCAGCATGGCTGGGTGGCTCTCAGCCCCCACAGCCAGGTGTGTTACAGAGAATACTCATATGTTGTAGGCATTGAGAACACGTGTATGCTGACTTGTGTCTTCCCAAATACACACGCTGAAGCTCTAACCCGGGCACCCTCGAGTCTTTACTGAGGTCATCGAGTTAAAATGAGGTCACTTGGGTGGCTCTGATCCAGTTTAAACCCTTAAATCCTGATGACCGGTTTAAGAAGAGAGACCAGCACACATACAAAGAGGGAAGGTCACGTGAGGACGCAGGGAGGAGGGAGGGTCTACACGCCAGGGAGAGAGGCCCCCAAAACCAGCCTGCCCAGACCTCGATGTCAGATGTCCGGCCTCCAGGACTGGGAAGGAATAAACCTGTCATCTGAGCCCCGTCCACTGCCTCAGTCCATCCACACAAGTAAGGCAGGGGACCGGCAGGATCTTCAAAGAGGATTCAAGTCAAAACAGGACAGTAGCTGGGACTTCCTTGCTGCTGCAGTGGTTAAGACTCCACGCTTCCAATACGGGGGCCCTGGGTTCAATTCCTGGTTGGGGAACTAGGTCCCGCATGCCGCAACTAAAGACACTGCACATTTACCACTCAGTGCAGCCAAAAGCAAAAGCAAACAGACAAAAAACAAGCCAGAATAAAACAAGTCCCTTATTGCAGCTATTTTAATGGCATTTTCTACTGAAGCCAGGAAATTGGTAAGGGTCTGTACTGCCTGAATCCCACCTGAGGCCCTGAAAAGGGTATTCCATCTGGTCAGACCCAGTTAGAACGTCTAAGATGAGCAGCCCAGAAAACCAGGGAACATTCTGGATCAAACCGTGACAGCTGGCCTCTCTTCCTCCTGCCATATTTCCCCACTTCCCCCTCCACCTCTTTTTTTTCTATTAAAAAAACCTTCAAAGGAAGAGAAAAGAGAACTCAAAGTAATGAAGGGACCGCTGTCTAGCGCACTGGCAGGTCCAGCGAGGCTGACTCACAAAGCACAGAGCAGACGGGGGTCAAGATGCCGCACAGAGGGACGTCCAGCCCCAGCGCTGAGACGAGAGGGGTGGGGGAGGCCCTGAGGTCACGAGTCTGACACTGAGACCCCACCCGGCGAGCAGCCTTGGGGCCTGTGGGAGATCCTGGGGCTGCAGTAAGAAGTGACCACCAACTGGGGGCTTAAAAGAGAAACCTATTCTCCCTCAGCTCCAGAGGCCTGAAGTCCACACCCCCGAAGCCCTGGGAGAAGCTGTTCCAGGCCTCCCTCCCAGTTCCTGCAGGGCTGGTGGTCCCCGGCAGTCCTTGTCGTGGGGCTGCGCTGGTCTCTGCCTCCATCCTCCTGTGGCCTCTTCCCGTGTCTGTGTCTCTCCTTGTCTGCCTCTTACAAAGACACTCATCACTGGATTTGGGCCACCCTAAGCCAGAATGATCCCATGTCAAGATCTTTAATTACATCTACAAAAACCCTTCTTCCAAATAAGGGTATGGTCTAAGGTTCCAGCTGGACAAGTCTTCTGGGGTCCACCATCTAGCCTACTGCAAGGTATTGCTGTCACTGTTCAGTCATGTCCGACTCTCTGTGATACCAGGGGCTGCAGCACGCCAGGTTTCCCTGTCCGTCACTATCTCCTGGAGTTTGTTCAAACTCATGTCCATCCAGTCGGTGATGCCATCCAACCATCTCATCCTCTGTCACCTCCTTCTCCTCCTGTCTTCAGTCTTTCCCAGCATTAGGGTTTTCTCTAGTGAGTTGGCTCTTCACATCACGTGGCCAAAGTATTGCAACTTCAGCTTCAGCATCAGTCCTTCCAATGAATATTCAGGATTGATTTCCTTTAGGATTGACTAGTTGGATTGCCTTGCTGTCCAAGAGATTCTTAAGAGTCTTCTCTGACACCACAATTTGAAAGCATCAATTATTCGACACTCTGCCTTCTTTATAGTCCAAGTCTCACATCCATACATGACTACTGGAGAAACCATAGCTCTGACTATACAGACCTTTGTCAGCAAAGTAACGGCTCTGCTTTTTAATTTGCTATCTAGGTTTGTCAAAGCTTTTCTTCCATGGAGCATCTTTTAATTTTGTGGCTGCAGTCACCGTCCTACAGATGAGTATAGTCCTATAGTCACTATAGGGTATTAATTCTCCACTTCTCTGGAACCTTTGATCTCAGGCCAAAATAACTCCCAGAAAGTGACCCCACCCTCCACTTGCCCCTCTGAGAGCAACCCAGGTTTCCCAGGACCCCCATCAACTCCCAAGAAGGTGTGACGGGGGTGAGTGTTGGCATCCAGGCTCCATCCACCTCCTTCTCCATCTGGGGCACATTATGCCTCTCTGGGTCTCAATGGAAAAAGGTATAGTAACAAGGATCCTGTGGGATCTCAGCAAAGGTCCCTGAGACAAGGCATACAGCTCAGCTTTCCTTATTAGTGGGTATTTCATAGACGAGGATTGCACTGTGGTGTAATTTATGTATCATAATTATGACAGAATAATTTCTCCTATTTAATGGTGCAGTTCAGTGATATTCAGGGTACTTAGAGTCCTGTAACTGTCACCATAACCGGATTTTACATTTTCAGCGCCACTAAGACATCTCATCCCCATTAGCCCTCACGCCCGTTCCTGGGCTCACGGCAGCAGCCAGTCTGCTGTTCCTTTGTTGTTTTGATGAAAGTATTTCTCTGGGGAGGAATTAAGGGCCAGCGCTGGCAGGGGAAGGGCGGCTGTGTTTGAACTAGGTGCAGCTAAGGGGCTGGGAGGCCGGGGGCAGGGCCTCGCTGCAGCCCCCTTCTGCTCTCCACCGTGCCTGGCCGCTTCGGAACTCCCTTTGTTTTGGACAGTTCCTTTCTCAGGAGTGTCCTTTCACCAGGACTTCCTGGTGGCTCAGATAGTAAAGCATCTCCCTACAATGCGGGAGACCTGGGTTCGATCCCTGGGTCGGGAAGATTCCCTGGAGAAGGAAATGGCAACCCACTCCAGTACTCTTGCCTGGAAAATCTCATGGATGGAGGAGCTTGGTGCAGGCTACTGTCCATGGGGTTGTAAAGAGTCGGGCATGACTGAGCGACTTCACTTCACTTTCTCAGTTAGAAAATACAACAAACTCTATGGATGGCAGAAACCAACACAATACTGTAAAGCAATTATCCTCCAATTAAAAATAAATAAATAACATACACCAGAATCTAGAAAACCACCCTCCTGGATCGAAAGAGGAAATGGCAGAGAGGAGGGTATAAAACAACCCAGACACAGACACGCTCTCCGTCACCGCCAGACACGCCCTGGGAGAGCAGGGCTCGCTCGTCCCCTTGCTCCAAGTGGGCTGACCGCCACACACTGGACACGTGGGGGCACCAGGGACCCTGAGCACAGGGGCAGGACCTGCCCTGAGGGAGTGGACGGCCTGATGGGGAGGCTGGTTTGGACACGACCACGGAGCAGTGTGCACTGGCCATACTCTGGAGCGGACACGGGCCTCCCGAAGCCTGAGAGGAAGGAGCTGGCCAGGTAAACAGTCTTGGGATGAAGTCGCAGCGAGGGCCAAGGCCCGGGGCAGGGGAGCAAGCCGTGTGCTGGAGAAGCTGGGGAGGCCGATGTGGGTGTCTGCCTCACAGTGGGGCAGTGGGACCAGCCCGGAAGATGAAGGTTTAAAACCTTCCAGTGCCAGGCTATTACGGCTGGATGCTCTCTCTTTAAAAAAAAAAACACAATACACACACACACACACACACACACACATGTGTGTGTGTGTATATATAGAAATGTGAGTTCTTTTTTTAAAAAAAGTTCAAATAAAAACTGTGGCAAATGAGTGTAAATTCCCCTTCCACCCTCCCCATCTACTCAGCGCCACAGTGCTCAGTAGACAGCGGCTCTGTTGTGTCCGACTCTTTGCGACCCCACGGACTGTAGCCCACCAGACTCCTCTGTCCATGAGATTCTTCAGGCAAGAATACTGGAGTGGGTAGCCATTCCCTTCTTCAGGGGATCTTCCCGACCCAGGGATGGAACTCGAGTCTCCTGTGTTACAGGCGGATTCTTTAGTGCCTGAGCCACCAGGGAAGCCCCCAGCCCCACAGGAACTACTGTTAACTCTGGCCAACGCCCTTCCAGCTCTCTCTCTACATAAAGGGATCCCTTGCTTCTCCAAAGTTCACTTGATGCCACTTTGTTTTTAGGAAAAACCTACGTTCATCCCTGTTTTCCATCATTCATATGAGAAGAGAAGAAAACTGAAAACAGAGTTCAGGGCTGGCTGTGGGGCGAGAGGGGCCAGGCCCCTTCCCCGGGAGCCACAGCCAGAGTCTCGGCATCAGCCGCCGGCACCGTGACCTCCGTCGGCATCTGTGAGGTTCTCTTAAAAACCATAATTTGATTAATTAATTTTGGCTGTGCTGGGTCTTTGTCTGCTGCACGGGCTCTTCTCTGGTTGCGGCGAGCAGGGGCCCCTCTCGAGCTGGGGTGGGAGGGCTTCCCCTGCCGCGCAGCACGCAGGCTCTAGTGCATGCGGGCTTCAGTAGCCGTGGCTCATGGGCTTAGCTGCTCCGCAGCAGGTGGGATCTTCCCGGAGCAGGGGTCGATCCCGCGTCTCTTGGACCGGCAGGCAGACTCTCTACCCCTGAGCCGCCCCGGAAGCCCCTGTGCTTTGCCTGGACTTTCTTGTGCATCTGAGAGCTGGATGTGTCCCGAGGTCCTCGTAGTTCAGTCGCTCAGTCGTGTCCACCTCTTTGTGACCCCGCAGACTGAAGTCCTACTTCTTTGCTTCACACCATTCCGGTTCAGGAGAGAGTTCACAGATGTGCTCTGCTTTCGGAGAGCGGGGGAAACCCGCACGCACAGACACGCTCATTTGAATACAACTGGGGTCACACTCCACGCACTATTTCCTGAGACTTGCTTTTGCCTGTCACATGTCGCACACATTTCGACGAATGAGTTCCCCATGGTTTTCCACACCGTTTTCTGAAGCCTGTACAGGCTCCCACACTAGGAAGTCTAGACACTGGCATCAGCCCCGCCCTCGACCTGGTTCTGCCTCTCACCTCTTCCATTGTTTTCGCCTTCCACTGTGTCTTGGACATTGTTCCACACCAGCAAACGCAGGCCTTTCTTGTTCTCTTTCGTGGTCCTCGTGCCAAACACACTGGGCCTGCCCCACTGACAAGATGGGTAGGCTGCTCTCTACTCTTCTTTTTTTTTTAAACAAATCAAGGGCCAGTGACATCCTTGTGCCTTTGGTAGTGACACACAAATCCACCTCCAGGACACATTTCCAGAAGTTGGCTGCCCGTTTCCGGCATCTCCAATTCAGTGGGACACTTTTTTTTTTCCTTCCCAAGCTGACAGGTGAAACAATATTATACCCTTGTAGTTTGAATCTGCACTTTGGTTATTAACAGTGAAGGTGAGTTTGTTGTTCATTTCAGGACCATTCGTAAAGATATGTCGAGGCTGCCAGCACCATCCCCTCTCCCCATTTCACAGGTGAGAACACCAAGGCCTCTGCAGGTAGGGCCCTGCTGGTACTGCTGGTGCGTTGACAAGCCCACCTGCGGTCTGAGCTGGGCAAGCCCAGAGAGAAGGGCCATGATTAAGGGGGTGGGGGTGGGGGAGGCACACCCTAGTTGCCACGGCAACCCACAAGCTCTCCCGCTCATTAGAAACACAAGTCTCTTGAAGAGTTGATTTTCCACCATCATCTCTCCCTCCTTCCTGCCACCTCCCTCCAGGCTGCAGTCTATGTTTAGAGCGAGCACCCCCCTTCTCCTCCCTCACCCCGCACCCCAAGCCCCCGCACACCAGGAATAGCAGGCGAGCTGCCGCCCCGTGAGTAGCCTATATACCCACCCAGCGAGGGGAAGACGGCTGATGCCAGCACTATGTTCCAGCAGGCAGGCCGCATCTGCCAGCGGTTGTCTGTGCGCCCAGACAGGGTGGGGGCCAGGGAGGGGGCTGGGCAGGGGGTGGAACAGAGGGAAGGGGACCGGGGAAAGGCCCCATGGAATCCACCGTCACTTAAAACCCAGTTTAAAAAAAATTTTTTTTTTAAACCAGTTTAAAAGGAAGCAGGTCCCTGCCCTCTTTGGTTTGCCTACTTACTCCTTGCAACTTGAAATAACTCAGTTGTGTTCAGCTTCACAAGGCACCAGACTGTCCACGACATCTGGACTGGGCCCAGGACTCTGGCCCCCACGGCTCTCCAAGAGCCCTGAGGTGGCCCGCCCTGTCCCCCGCCAAATTTCTGTGACCCGGCTCAGCTCAGCGTGGCCTGTGCGCCCAGCCCGACACCCCCAGTCCCACGGAGCAGCAAGCAGTGGTGGGACATGGGCCCCTCACCAACAACGCTGGCCACACTGTGGGACTGGAAGGGGAGGCGGGGCCAAGAGAGGTCAGGGGGCAAGCGGCCACAAACTTGCCCCTGGGATAAAAGAAAAGACCTACGCGCTGTCCCATAGAACTGCAGTGAGTCAACACAGACGCCAAGGGTGAGGTATGTCAAGATGGTGATGCCAGGCATCAGGGCCCTTTGGGTCAGGGGACCCGGATGACCACACTACCTACAGCCCACCCAGTGCCCTGCTTACCCCACGGCCCCCTCTGTGATGGCAACACTGCCTCCCGACTCCAGGAGGGCCAGGACCCGATCACACTGGCCCTGGGATCTCTGACCAAGGTGACTTCTGTGGGGAAGTCCTTCCTGCACCCCCCACCCTTTCCCCTTGGCACTCCGGGCCCAGATCCTGTTCCTGCCTCAGCGTGGATGATCCGTAAGCAGCATCTTCCTTCTTCCTTCCAAGTACCAAGGACAGCGGCAGGGGGGCAGACCTGCCCCATGAGGCATCTGGGGACTGGACAGACGGTGGATGGATGGTGCACGAGAGTGATTCTCCAGGAACACTGGCTCCCCCACCCTGCCCCATTCCAGTCCCTTGAGAACGGCTGTGCCCATTTCCGGCGTCCGTCTGGGGCACAGAGGTATCTCAGGAGACACTCTCCTGATGAATGAGCGGATGGAAAAGAGGGTGGAACGGCGTGGCCAGCAGGTGGATGGCGCTGTGGATGAGGGATGGGCCTTTGTCCAGGGTCCACCCACGGTTCCAGCACCTGGCTTTTCACACAGCAGAATCCATGGGCACTGCTGGCTGGTTGATAAACAAAACCAGGCCAGTGGGCCAGCCCTGTACTGAGATCCTGGGGGTGTTACCTCTGGGCTCCCTCCTCCAGGCCTCAGTTCCAGGAGGAGTGGAGAAAAAGGCCGCTCAGAGGTGCTGCCAACTTTCTGCCAGGTCCCTGTACCTGGGCCCCCGTGGGTGCAGCAGTCACCCACCTGTGCCCATTCAGAACCCCCCCTCGTGATCCCATCACTACCTTTGCTCCTGCAGAGTGACAGCAAGTTCGATCAGGGCCTCAGGCTTGTAGGAACTGGCTGCCAGTGGTGGGATGGGCCTCACTCAGTCCCTGACTTGCTGTAGGAAGTCCCCACAGTTCGGGAAGGGCTGAACTACGCTGGTGAAAGAGTCAGTTGCTCAGTCGTGTCCAAATCTTTATGACCCCATGGACTGTAACCCGCCAAGCTCCACTGTCCATGGGATTCTCCAGGCAAGAATGCTGGAGTGGGTAGCCATTCCCTTCTCCAAGGGATCTTCCTCACCCAGGGATCAAACCCAGGTCTTGTGCACTGCAGGCGGATTCTTAACCGTCTGAGCCACCAGGGAGCCGTGCTGGAGGCAGAGCTAAGGGAACAGTTCCCATAGCCTCCGGGACACGAGGCTGGGCTCCACATGTAGCTGGACTCTTGCGTGTGATGCTGGCCCCCCATTTCCTCCGCTGTTTGCTCCTTGTCCTCCCTCCGACTGCTCCAGGTCCTCTGCCTGCAGTGGCACTTCCTCCAGGAAGTCCTCCAGGTCTCCACCAGCTTCTCTGAGCCCCAGAGCCCCTAAACGTAAGCTCCTCAGCCAGAGTGAGCACACGAAGGCCCCTGCAGAGCTGGGAACAGGGTCGTGCCCTGGATCAGCTGCCAGTCTCGCCATGAACATCATTAATCCTCCTCCCTCTGCGCCATCCAGCCTGCCCCCCTCCCCTGGGCTGGTGGCTCTCAGGCATCCGGCCTACCGGTCCCAGCAACCCGAAGCCCCAGACTTTCCACGCAGCATCCATCCCAGTGGCTGGTGTGAGGATCACCCCGCTTTACAGAGGAGGACGCCGTGGCCCAGGGGAGGTTGATAAGCTGCCTCGGGTAACAGACGGGGCAGGGGGTAAGATCCTGCCTGCTGAGCTCAGGTGCCCGCTCCTCCCACTCTGATGAAGCTCCAGTCTGGGCACAGGCTGCTGTCTAACAGTAACCAGTCTCTCTTTTTTTTTTCAGCATCTCCCAAGTCAGGTGTGGGTGGAACAAGACACCTGGTCTGGGCTCGGAGCCCCACCCTGCAGGTGAGCATTCTGGATTGGGAATCTACTCACTGACCTGACATTTCCTGCAGATGTGCAGGGGGGACCAGGCGCTTTCAGCCAACTCCACCCGGGAGGACCCAGGGCGGACCCCAACCCTGGACTGCAGACATCCCTCGTCCCATGGGACATGAGACAGTAGACGCCAGCAGCACCTCAAGGCTCTGTGCGCCCAGCTGGAGAAGCTGGGGGAGATTTAAGCTGAGGGAGATTTCGTAACTAATCGTCAGTTCTCTGAAGGCAGAGCTGCGCAGGCTTAAGCTCGTGGGACCTCACAGAGGATTAATGAGATGTTTGTAAAAAGTCTGGAGCTCCCCGGAGGCCAGATCCCAGTGAGTGCTAGGAGCAGGCAGGAGGAACCCCGCCCAGTGAGGTGGCCCGAGGGGGTGGGGGCTGGAGGCCTGGTCCCAAGGGAGGAAGGGGAGGAGGTGGCACTGGCGTCTAGCTCTTTAGGCGGTAATTTGAGTGCACAAGGGGCTCAGCACTGGCCACGAAAGATCTCTTCAGAGATTGAGCCCCAGTCACGGCCAGAAAGGGAAGGACAAGATCTTGCCCCCTCCATTGGGTCTTCCGACTCTCCCTGGATGCTGGGCAGGGCCAGCCTGACAGGCCACTCTTCGTGAAATGAAACCCCCTGGCCCTCAAACAACAGACAGGGAGACGTTATCACCTCCTCTATGATATTAAGTGGGATGAAGGCTCAGCTGTGCTCACCAGCTCCCCACCCAAGTCCCACCAGTGGGGCCCGGATTTGAGATGGACCAGAAAGGGTGTGAGTAGATACCTCACCTCCAAACACCTGTAGAAGGGGTGGGGCTCGATGGGACCCCAAATCCTGGTGTCCACATCAGAGAATGCAGCATGGTGCTGGAGTAAGGCTGCCCCCAAGTGCCAGGTCAGCCCTGGCCAAGGCCCAGCTCTCATGTGTTCAGGCAGCAAATGTGGGGAGTCTGGGTGCAGACCAGGAGGACTTCCTGGAAGAAGTGCCACTGCAGGCAGATGACCTGGAGCAGTCAGAGGGAGGACAAGGAGCAAACATTGGAGGAAATGGGGGGCCAGCATGCTCCGCTCACCAGTGCACAGCCAAAGAAAAGAAACACCCAAAGCAGGGCGGACAGAGCCTGAACACTCCACTCGTGGGCCAGTACCCGTGGAGCCAGAGGGTAGTGTGACACTTGTAGACAGAGTCAGAGGCCCCTCTTAGGGCAGGGCACTGCCACTCACAGCCCACCAGCCAAATCCAGCTGATGCCTGGAGCTGAGAGTGGGTTTTGCGTTTTCAATGATTTTAGGAAAAATGACTTCCTCGCTTGCTCCTTGGAAGAAAAGCTATGAGAAACCTAGACAGCATATTAACAAGCAGAGATGTTACTTTGTCGACAAAGATCCATACAGTCAAAGCTATGGTTTTTCCAGTGGTCATGTATGGATGTGAGAGTTGGACCATAAAGAAGGCTGAACACCAAAAAATTGATGCTTTTGAACTGTGGTGTTGGAGAAGACTCTTGAGAGTCCCCTGGACTGCATGAAGATCCAACCAGTCCATTCTGAAGGAGATCAGTCCTAAATATTCATTGGAAGGACTGATGCTGAAGCTGACTCTCCAATACTTTGGCCACCTGATGTGAAGAGCTGACTCATTAGAAAAGACCCTGATGCTGGGAAAGATTGAGGGCGGGAGAAGAAGGGGATGACAGAGGATGAGATGGTTGGATGGCATCACTGCCTCAATGGACATGGGTTTGAACAAACTCTGGAAGATGGTGAAAGACGGAAGCCTGGCACACTGCAGTCCATGGGGTCGAAAAGAGTCAGACAGGGCTGAGCAACTGAACAACAACAGCAAATGGTGGTCCAGTGCTGACACTCCAAGCTCCCAGTGGAGGAGGCCCGGGTTCAATCCCTGGTCAGGAAACCAGATTCCACATGCCGAAACCCAAACCCAGTGCAGCCAAATAAGTAAGATAAAGATAAATATTTTTTTAAAGAATTTTAAAAAAGAGATGATTCTATGACAAGGAGCTCAGGGCCACCAAAACCTAAAATATTTACTGTCTCATCCTTTATAGAAAAGCGTGTTGACACTGATGGAGGGGAACTTTGCAGGCCAAGGACACACCACTCTAGCTCCGAGGCCCTGAGATGGAGGTGCCTGGCTCAGGAGCCCAGCTGTCACCACGCAGGACGAGGACCGGGTTCTCCATGCAGGTGTGGGGGTAGTGGTTCACGGGCTGCCTGGGGTCAGGGCCGACCGTTAGATCTAACCTCAAAGCCGAGGATGGAGCCACGATGACCCAGCTGCCAACTGGGGATGGAACATTCTGGACAAGAGACAAAGTGCTTTGTCTGAACAGCCTCAGGAAATGGAGGAGTGTGGATGTGGTCGCCGGGGTGAGCTGAGCTGGGTGGGACGCGGAGGAAACCGGACTCGGGCAGGCAGGTGCAGTAGGGGACAGTTTCAGAGGCTGGTGAGCGGACCAGCCTGTGTCCCGTCCCCTCTGCCCCCAGCTTGGAGCCACACGGGAAGGCGTGGTGAGTGCTTAGCGTCAGGGGCTCACAGGAGACCGTTCCCACAGTGGTCAGGGATCAGCCTACAGTCATTATCATGGACACAACCTCACAGCAAGGCCCAAGCTCAAGGCCCAGGGAGGAAGGGGTCTCTACCCCGACCAGCAGGTGGGAGAGACCACAGCCCTTGCCAGCCCTGACCTGGCTTCTTGGGCCAGCCCCTGAGGTGAGACAGGAGGTTCCAGGCAGGCCCAGGGTCCAGGGAAGGGTTCCCTGAGCACTCCCTGGGGAAGAAGGGTCTAGTCTGACCACTCGCAGTGAGCCCCTTACCTCCTACTGAAGACAATGCCTGTCGGCACCTGCCCCTTGTGGTTATAGACCCAAAAGAACTGAAAACAGGGTTTCAAAAGGGTATCTGCACACCCATATTCACTCCAGGATTATTCACAACAGCCAAAACATGGAAATGACCCACATGCCCATCAATAGACTCGTGGATAAACAAAATGTGGTCCATCCACACAGCGGAGTATCATTCAGCCTCAGAAAGGAGGATTCTGACACACATCACCACGCTGATGTACCTTGACCTTAGGCTCAGTAAAATAAGCTGCATGCAAGACACTGTACAACGCCACTTTCGTGAGGTTCCAAGAGCCACCAGGCTCACAGAGAGAAGAAGGGCTGTGGCTGGGAGCTGGGGAGGGGGCTGCGGCTGGAGAGGGGATTGGGAAGGGGCTGGGGAAGGACTGGGGATCCACCTCTTGTCTCTTTCGTCTCCTGCATTGGCAGGTGGATTCTTTACCACTATCACTACCAGGAAGCCCATACTTAACGGTGGTGCTACTGGTCAAGAATCTGCCTGCCAATGCAGGAGATGCAAGAGACGCGGGTGCGATCCCTGGGTCGGGAAGATCCCCTAGAGCAGGAAATGGCAACCCACTCCATTGTTCTTGCCTGGGAAATCCCATGGACAGAGCAGCCCGGCGGACTACAGTCCATGGGCTCACAGAGAGTCGGACACGACTAAGTGACCTAAGCACAGGATGTTATGTGTGTTTTACAAACATTTTTTACATTAAAAAAAAAATGCTGCAGGCACCAAGGGCCAGAGAGGGTGAGCAGCTCACTCTGGAGAGGTTCACGTCCACAAGTGGGAGCCCCAGTCTGCTCCCACAGCCCCTCCTGGTGTTCCTCCCACCCTCTGCCCAAACCCATGACAGACGGTCTGGATCACTGACAGGGCCCTTCCATTGAGCCCAGACTTGGCCTCAGAATCCTTCTCAACCCAGAGCCCAAGGGCGGCTTCTGCCCATCAGACAAGGTTGGGGGTGGTGCTCACCCCAGGGCCTCACAACTCATGCAGCCCAGCGCCAGGCCCCAGATGCAGGGCAGGCCATCTCAGGCCTTGGCTGGGCCCCCTGGCTGGCCAGATGCCTCTTCCAAAGCCAGTGATGACCAAGGTCACGGCCACGGTGGCACCCTGCCTGTGATCGCGCCCTTGTTCAGCTACTTCACGCAATTACTGGGCCTGTGAAGTCTCCTGCCGGGTAGACAGCTAACAAGGGCACGTTCAGTTGGAAAGGGCAGGAGCTGGGCTGCGGGGGGTGGGCAGATGCCGCACTCCAGGCCGGCAGCCAGCCGGGCTCCCAGCTGCCCGCCCACCAGGCTGGGGTTCAGACTCCCATAGACTCTGCCAGCAGCCGCCCAGCAGCTTGTCCAGCTTCCCCACAGCGGGAAACGGGGAGCACAGCCCTGCAGTACCCCACCTCCCTGCCACCAGTGCCCATATTTGGGGTCAAGGGCAAGCCCCTCTTCTCACTGTCCTCCCTGTGCCCAGGGTCTGTGTCAGAACCCACAGTGGAGAGACAGGGCAGAGGGAAACAGAGATGGAACTCCTGTCCCAATGCTTTTGGGAAAAAGGCAAACGGCAAACAGAGAACTCTCCATCCAGATGTCACGTTTGAGGTTCAAATCATGGCCCCGCTGTTGAACTGCTGTGACCCCCAGGAGGGCACTTTCACTCACTCTTGCTTATTCATGAAGTATTTGCTGAGTATCCCCTCAGTGCCAGGTTCTCACCTGGCCCTGGAGATGCCAGTCAACAAACAGGCAGCGCCCGGCACCCAAAGAGTAAGAGTCTGGGGCAGGTGGGGTGGAGAAAGCCAGGTCCCACCTCCCTAATGTGGGCAACACAGGGCGCACCACAGGGCCTGAATTCTGGGGCTCAGGGAAGGCTGCACAGAAGAGTGGGCGCTAGGTCCTCAAGAATGACCGCCCTGTGACCAGGTGTGGCTGGGACGGCTGCTGCCCACCCAGGAACCACTGGCCCCACTCCTGCACAGCAGCGCATGGCTGCCCAGAATAAGGACTACATTACCCAGGCTCCCTTGAAGCTGGGTGGCCATGTGACTCTGTTCTGGCCAATGGGGTGTGAGCTCAGTGTCCTGTGAACCTTGGAGGGGACAGTGTGGATGTTCCATGCAAGACATAAGCACCTCCTTTGCACCGCTATGAGCTTCTTATTGTGGCAAACTATATGGAGTTAACCCTTCTGGAGCGTGCAATTCAGCAGCAGGGGTGACATCCACAGTGTCGTGTGACCATCAACACGATGTATTTCAAACCCATTTCCAGTGCCCCAAACAGAATCCCAGGACCAGTACCAGGGACTCTCTGCCCTCCCCTGCACAGCCCTAGGAACCTCTGCTTTTCTTTCTCCTCTTCTAGGTATTTCACTTGAATGGAGTCAGACGGGACTTGTCCTTTTGTGTCTGGCTTCTGTCACTCAGCACCACGTCCCCGGGGTTCATCCACGTTACAGCCTGTATCAGACCTTAAAACCGATGTTACTTTAGGTCTTCTCAATCTGCCTCCTTCTTAACACACCAGGTGCTGTGGACTGAGTTTTGTACCCCCTGAATTTTTGTGTGAAGCCCTACCACTGCAATGTGACTGTATTTGGCGACAGCACTTATAGGAGGTCCTTATGGATAAATGAGGTCATAAAGCTGGGGTTCCCATCCAGCAGGACTTGTGTCCTTATCAGAAGGGGAAGAGAGCTCTCCGCACACACAGAGGACATGCCACGCGAGGACACAGAGATGGTGCTGCCCGCCCCCAGGGAGAGCGGCCAGAGCCGGCCCCACGGGCACCCTGACCTCAGACTCTGCAGACTCCAGACCTGGGGGAGACCACGTCTTGTGTAAGGCCTGTGTCTGCGAGATTCTGTCACACGTCTAAGACACCAGGGAAGGAGCAGGACAAGGATGCCAGGAGTGGGTTAGGGTGAGGAAGGTGCTGTTTCCTCAGTTGTGAAGCAGGCACACAGGCTCCTGCGCTGCCCCGAGGGCCAGTGAAGATGGGACACAGAGGCCCCAGTGCGACCAGTGGCATCCCGCTCGTCTGACCCGCTCGGGGAGGCCAGTTCACGGTCGGGGCACTGACGAGTTAGCTCTGGGGGCTGCTGGCAACCCTGGAGAGACCTACTCATCCAAGCCCCACTGTCACGGCCTCGCCTTTGGCAGCCCCACTCAGGTCAGCTTGCAGAGGGTGGCCGGGCAGTGGCGAAAGGCAACCGTGCGGGGCCGTGACGCCAGTGGAGCAGCCGAGACTCCAGGTGCGCTCGGGCCCTGTGCTGTGTGCACTTGCCTCCCGCCTCATTCAACCCCGACTCCCCAGGAGGCGGGCCGGGCAGGGGCACGGATGGAGACAGGTGCTCGCTTCTCCACGTACTGGTAGGCACGCCGGCTGATGCTGTGCTGATGGGCAGTAAGTATTCTGACTGCCACTCCTGGGAATAGTCATAATTGTTGAGGGCAAAAGAGGAAATGAAAATCAAAACCAAAACAGAAAATGATCCTGTCCTACAGACAGAGAAACCAGCTCAGCAAGGAGAGGCAGTGTTGCCAAGGTGGCCACTGGCCTGGGGCCAGCTCTGCACCTCGTGTGCAGGATCCGGTGCTCACGGGGGTTGGCGGGCGGGGCTGTTGTGGATGGAGGTCCCCACCTCTTGCCGAATACACACCAGCAAGGCTTTGAAGCAGGAAGACCAGGGCTGGAGACATGAGCCACAGCTCTTTCTAGCCCAAGTGCTACCCCTTGACCCCCGAGGGAAATGGTGGCACACAGCCCTTGTCCACGGTGGACCACGGGAGCCCGCATAGCCACGCCCTTCGGGTGCTTGGCAACAAACAGCAGCTTGTCTGCAGTGACAATGTTTTCCTGGAGCCAAACCAGGGCAGGGATTTATTTTGAGTCCTTGTTGGGAGGGGCCAGGTGACCAGTGCATGTGTGTGGTCACCCTCCCACAAGAAGATGGTGGACTGGTGACCGGAACCTGAAGAACAGTGTCGTGGGCAGTGAGAGGACCTGAGTCTGGCAGGAGAATCCTTCTGATTCCTGAGTTAGTGTTTAGGTAGCCTCTCGTGAGTTCCCACCACCCTGAAGATCCCAAGGTGGAAATATAATTCCTGAGGACTTTCTGGAGGCAGGGACATGCTGAGCATTCTACAAGTGTCCTCCTGGTCCACCCCAACTGCCCCCAAGAAGTGGGTCTATCACGCCTGACATACTGAGAGGGAAACCAAGGCTCAGTGAAGGCTCACGTGAGGTCAGCCCACCACAGCTGGCCTGACCCTACAGCCCCCAACCCTTACTACTCAGACATGCTTCTCTTTATTAGAGAGGCCCCCTCCTTCCCTTGCTCACTCCTGTACCTACTCGGTGCTGAGAACAAAATAGTCCTAACTTCAGGGAACTCACAACCCAACAAATAGACAAAAACTCCTGCACCGCCAGACAGACGCCAACACAGAGGGGAAGAGAAAGTGCTTTGCGATCACAGAAAGGGAGCAGCTGATCCCTGCCTCAATCAGGGATGAGTTTGGAAAGGTATATCTGAACTGGGTCTTGAGGGGTGCACAGGAGTTGGCTGGTGGAGCTGAGGCATTCAGAGCACAGGGAACAACGTGTGCAAAGAAGAGGGTGGTGGGGCGGGTGTGTGGGACAGAGGGCCAGAACACAAGGGCAGCCGTCCAGCTGGGGATCTGGAATTTATCCTGAGGCCTGGAAGCACTGGCACAGAGAACAGCAGACTGACCCTACGGCTGCAGATGCACCTGTCTGTCCACTGCAGAGATGTATGCGGTCTCTCACCAGCCCCCCACCGGTGGGCGGCAGCACTGAGACCTGAGACGCACAGCTGGAACTCTACTGCCTACACCGCCCCTCCCCAAGCCCAGAAGCCCACGGCAGGGCTAGGAGCTCAAGGGAGAGAAGCCAGAGAAGCCAAGGTGGGATGGGAGAGCGACCGGCAGCCGCCAGCACTCCTGACACGGCAAGGTCCTGGAAGCCCGGTGGCAGCTGAGGTTCGGGGAGGGGCCAGGGTCCTGGGCAGCCTCAGTCTCTTCCCCAGGGGACCCCAGCCGGGGAGGGCTCTGCAGTAACCTCTCCGGAAGATGAGCTCACCAGGGCCTTGGGGCTGGAGGGACCGGGTCTCCCTGGCGACAGCTAGAGGCGAGTCAGTTCTGTCCCCAGCAGGGCCCTACTGCTCCCCCAGGACAGCACTGTGGCTGAGGGCTCTGAGTCAGGCGGCACAGCCCTGCTGGGGAAGGGGTCCCTCCCTTGGTGCCCACTAAACCCAGCCCAGAGCCCCGGGGAGGCGCACCCTAGAGCACGGGGCAGCTCTGCCTCCCGGGGCGGGTGCCTCCAACCAACACACACAGCCCACAGGGGAGAGACACGAACATTCACTAAAACCCAAGCTGCCAACAGATCTCCCAAGAAGATGCCCAGATGGCCAAGAAGCACAAGGAAAGATGCTCAAAATGTCCATTGAAACCACAAGGAGGGACTTCCCTGGTGGTCCGGTGCTAAGACTCCACGCTCCCAATTGCAAGGGGCCGGGGTTTGATCCCTGGTCAGGGAACTAGATCCCACGTGCTGCACCTGAAGATCCTGCATGGCACAACTAAGGTCTGGCAGAGTCAAATAAAGTAAATAAATATTAAAAAAAACAACCATGCAAGGCAATCCACTCCACACCCACAGGGGCGGCTAGAGTCAGAGACGCACGGGAACAAGTCAGGGAGGATGCCGAGACGTGGGATCCAGTGCTGACGGGGAAGTCAGAGGAGCAGGCCGTGGGAGACAGCAGGCAGCGCCTCTGACCGTTAAGTCTGGAATCGCCACTCGGCCCAGCAATTCCTCTCCCAGGTGCCCGCCCAAGAGAACTGGACAGCACCCGAAGATTCCTACACGAACGTTCACAGCGGCACTATCCGGACCAGACAGGAGCAGAGACCACCCAACTGCTCCTCAGCTGGGGAGGGGATCGACAACGCGAGACCCACGCGCACAGCAGGCTGTCACTCGGGTGGAGAGGGATGAAGCTCAGACGCAGGCTGCAGTGGGGCTGAACACTGACAGCAAGACCACACTGTGCCGAATGGAGAAGCCAGACAAGCCACAGCACGTATTGCGCGACTCCACTTACACGGAGTGTTCTGAGCAGGCAAACAGAAAGAATTTAGATCTGTGGCTGCCAGGTGCTGGAGGAGGCTGCTGAGGGGTACAGGTTTCTTTTGGGGTGGTGGAAATGTTCTGAAAGCAGCAAGGACAGCTGCACCACTCTGAACACTCCAGAGATCACTGTGTCTTGCACTTTAAAGAGTGACTTGCTGGTATGTGAAAGTGTCTTCATGAGGCACCACTAACCTTCCACACGGACGGGAGAACATGACCTGAGAGTGTTCCCTTCTGGAGCTGGACAGAGGTTTGCTTGCCCAGCGCCCCCCATCAGGGACTTTCCCTCCTCCACTGCACTCCTGATGGGGTGTCAGGATGTCTGTCCTCTGACCACACCCCTCACATCTCAAGTGGGCACATGACCCAGCCTGGCCAATCAGCAAATTCCATCATCAAGGGCAGTTAGCAGGCGGGTGACTCCTGCAGAGCCAAGCTGAGCCTTTCCAGACCATCACTATACGGGCCCCGGGAGAAAACCATCTCGCCTTCCCGCCAGGACCGAGAGCTCTAAGGAGGATGTGAACGCAGACCCGGTGGCCTTTCCCACCGCATGCTGAGAACCTGGAGAGTGGAATTAACACGCAGAGGAAAGCAGAACCAAGAAAGGGAGGTAATGACAGAGCTCTGACATTATCTGAATCCCTGGATCCAGCTGTGCCCGACGCCAACCCAGCGACTGGGAGCCAACACAATGCCTCTCTGCTTGAGCTGCTTTGAATGATGATGCTACTGCTTACAAGAGTCCTGATTAATGGAGCCAAGTCACATTCTACATAGACTTTAGGTTTAGAGAAAACTTCAAGTGGTCACAATGACTCTTTAAGATCCCCCAAAGTATATACACTGAGCAGCTCTACTGCGCAGAACATACAGGTCTTTAAACAGCAGACACCAGTAAGTTCAGGTGCTTACACACCGGATGTTCTGTTCTTCCCAGCTTCTGTTTCTCCTTCCTGCCTTGTCGCTGTTAAGGCTGAATCCATAACTTTTTTTGGCCTGTGTCATGCAGCATGTGGGATCTTAGTTCCCCAAGCAGGGATCAAACCTGGGTCTCCTTGCAGTGGAAGCATGAGGTCTTAACCACTGGACCACCAGGGGATTTCCAAATCTGTAACTTCAGTGCTCACATGGTTTATGATTCCTTCGGATACCAGACAGGCTGGGAGAAAATGACCCCTCCACCCTGGCAGAACCCATAAGTGGGTCTTTCGAGAGGCAGAGGGGAGCCCGGGGCAGAGGAGTCTGGGGTGGCAGCGGGGGTAGGTGGGGGTGCTGTTGGCAGACAAAGCCTGAAGCTCATATTGGAGCAAGGCTGGGCATTGTGAGAACAGGGTGGTCAGCAAGCAGTGACCGAGGAAACCCCTTCTATCTCCCCAAGCCATCTGCAAGCTGCACCCCTCAAACACATACCCCTTAGATGAGGATAAGGCAGCTTCTCATGGAAGACATTCAAGGTTAGAAAAAGCACGGGAAAGCTAAAGTGGCCCCTCAGAGCTTGGGACACGAAGACCCAGAGCATGTAAGACCCTGAGACCCAAAGACACTTTGTAGGGAAGCAGGGAGCTCCCCAGGAGAGTAGTAAGTTTTGTTCCAAGCCCTCCGGAGGCCAGCCTGACTCCGAGGCAGGAGCTGTGATCACAGGACTCGAAGTGAGGCAGTGGGAGAAGGCATTCACGTCCGCAGGAGCCGTGGCCGTGGGGCAGCCGTGCAGAGTGCAGACCCCAAGTCCACATCCATTGGGAACCTCAGAGTGGGGCCTTCTTTCGAACAGGGTCTTTGCAGATGTAATAAGGTGACACTGGATGGTGGTGGCCCTAAATCCAATGACATGTCCTTATAAGAAGGAAGGACAGACACCGGCAGAAGTTGGAGGGATGTGGCCACCCCACAAGGATGCCTGGACACCCAGGAGCTGGAAGAGACAGGAAGGACCGCCCCCACCACCCCTCTAGAGAATCCAGAGGGATGGTGATGCTGCCCACAGCCTGACGTTGGACTTCTGGCTCCAGAACTGTGGGAGAACATTCCCATTGTTTAAGCCCGCCCCATTTGTGGCACTTTGATATGGCAGCCCCAGGACACTCACACAAAGGGTCAGGACTGCTCCCCCAGAGGACTAATGGTCTAGTGTGAGCCTTTTATCCAAGACCACCCACAAGGGCCGCAGCAGTCAGCGAAGCCAAACAACGCTTTTCAACATGTCACCGGGAAAGACAGGACACCAGCTGTCTTCCCCGTGACGTGTTAGAGCAGGCAAGAGGGGTGAGGAGGTGTAGGGGAGACTCCCCTGCCCTTGACCCCTTTACCCCTGGGCAGCCACAGAGCCTCAGTCTCCTCACCCAAGTGCCTGCCTCCCTAGATGTGGAAAAGAAGGTGATTTAAAATAATCATTATTCTTGCTTATGCATCCAGGTGTCCCCAAGTGTCCCTCTCCCCCACCCCCAGGGATGGGGGCGCCCAGGGCATGTTGTCACGGCGATGGCAGAAGTATAAGGAGGGTGAGCAGAAACTGCAAGCCTCCCAGGGCCTCAGCCTGGGATGGGGCCCTCCATCACTCCAGGCCGGTCTCACGGACCAGGCAAAGCCTGTGGCCGAGGCTCCAGGGGGCGAACCACAGCCACAGGGCCAAGGGCGTGGGGGTGACGAACAAACATGTAACCTACACACGTGCCTGCCTGTTCCAGGCTGCATTGAAGCAAACTTCGATTTGATGAAACTCCTCAGTTTAAACTCAAATTAAACTCGACGAGTGTGGATATGGTCGTTTCCACATCTAGGGAGGCAGGCACTCGGGTGAGGAGACTGAGGCTCCGTGGCTGCCCAGGGGTAAAGGGGTCAAGGGCAGGGGAGTCTCCCCTACACCCTCTCACCCCTCTTGCCTGCTCTAACATGTCATGAGGAAGACAGCTGGTGTTCTATCTTTCCCGGTGACATGTCACTCTCCACAACGACCCTACTGGGCACATCACCTCTTCAACCCATTTCACAGGGTAGAAATTGGAGACGCAGGGAGTTTATGTCCCTTGCCTGAGGCCACAGACCTGCTAACAGCAGATCATTTTACTATTTCCCTCAACAACAGGAAAGAAACAGGCGCGGGTGGTAACAGAAGGGCTTGGGTTTAGATTAGGATGAAAAATCCCTGCGCCACCAAGTCTGGGGACAGGTCACCAAGGCCACGTGGGAGGCCCATCCTCCAGGGCTGTGGAAAAGCCCACAGCTTCTCTGTGAAGGGGCGAGTTCAACAGCCCCCCAGCCCAGAACCCTGGGCCAGGGATCTCCTGGACACGGCCAACACAGGGCCCAGGTCACCCCAGGCGCCTTCTGATGCCAGGTGGGAAAGCTGCCCGTGGGTGAGTCAGAGCTCCGCGCGTCTGTCTGACAAGTGGCCCAGAGCAAAGCGGGCAGCGATCCTAATCCCATCTGACAGCCTGAATCCCCGACCCCACACGCGAGGACCGGAGGTGACAGAGGTGTGGGCACAGCCTGGCACCCCAAGCCGACACCCTCCAGCCCCAGGAAGCGGCTCACAGACGCGACACGCAGGCCCAAGGCCAAGTGCTCCTGGGTCTTTGGGGTGAAGCCAGGTCTGGGGGCTCCGCGGCCTCGCACCCCCAGGGGCCCTCAGGCCGGCCCCTGACCCAGGTATTTCCAGGACCTGGCACCCCATTCCCCGGCCTCTTCTGCTCCTTCTTTTTTTTTAACGTTGGGAGGCCAGAGCCGGAACAGATGGCTGTCGCCCACCAGAAGGCCTCTCCTGGCGTGTGGCCGGCCCTCCCCCGGAGGCAGGAAGCCGCACGTACTCCTCACTGAGAGTCCATCTCTGCAGGGCCTGGAAGCACGGCTGCAGAGCAGGTCTCCTGCCGGGGGTGGGAAGGGGCTGGGCCTGCCCCCTCTAGAAGGGGGACACCAGGTGACACAGCCCACCCGGTGCCAGAACTGGGGGCGCATGGGCTTTCTATGGAGCTGCAGCAGCCCAGAACAGCACACATTCATTATCCTACGGTTCCGGAGGTCAGAAGTCCAGAATGAATCTGTCTTATCGGCTGAACTGGGGCCGGTTCCCGATGGAGGCTCCAGGGAGATCCATCTCCTCCCTTCCAGCGTCTGGAGGCACCAGCATCCCCTGGCTTGTGGCCACGTCATCCTGACCTCCACTTGCAACATCACTTACTCTGCCCTCTTGCCTCCCTCCAACAAGGACGCTTGTGATGACACTGGGCCCCCACCCAGGCCATCCTGAGCAGCGCCGAATGTAATCTCATCCGCCAAGTCCCTTCTCCCTAGGAAGGCCACACATCCACAGGTTCCAGGGATTATCAGGATGCAGGCTTCTTGGTGGGGACAGGGGGCTGTCACTGGCTGACTGCAGGGAGAAACCCCTCAACGACACAGCAGTCACTCAAGGCCGCCCCACCGCCTCCTCCTGCAGCCCTCCCTCCCAGCCAAGGTAAGGTGATGGAGCCTGGCACCAGGATGAGGCAGCACCTTGCACACGTCGCTCAGCCACGCACACTTGCTCTAGGGGTCGTGGTGGGAAAGACCTGTGCCAGCAGCGGAGCCAGGCAGACAAGCACAGTCTTAGCTGCCTCGTAAGACTGCAGGATGGGATGCAGACTTGGGCCAGGCCTCCCAGGCGGCGCTAACGGTAAAGGGCTGCCTGCCGATGCAGGAGGCATAAGAGACGAGGGGTCGGGAAGATCCCCTGAGGGAGGGCGTGGCAACCCACTCCAGTATTCTTGCCTGGAGATTCCCATGGACAGAGGAGCCTGGTGGGCTACAGTCCCTGGGGTTGCAAAGAGTCAGACACGACTGAAGCCACCTAGCACACACCTAACGGCTGGACAGTGGTGGTGCACCCATAACATAGAATATGACACAGGCACCAGGGCAAAAACCCGACACGGAAAGAGGTCTTTGACATAAGTGAGGGGAAAAGGGAACCAAGCCGCAGAACCAGTCGACAGTACGACTCCTTCACCGTGACCCAGAATCCTGTAGGTGTGATATGGTTATCTGCACACACGTTGGAAAAACTGTGATTTCCTCTAAGGAGATGGACAGCCCACGGTGGGACATGCCTACTCGATGCTGTCTGCCTTATTGTGTGAGAGCTCCATTACTCAGTGTGTCCAGCTCTTCACAACCCCCGGGACTGTAGCCCGCCAGGTTCCTCTGTCCATGAGATTCTCCCAGGAAGAACACTGGAGTGGGTTGCCATTTCCTTCTCCAGGGGATCTTCCCGACCCTGGGATTGAACTGGCAGGCAGATTCTTTACCACTAGCGCCACCTGGGAAGCCATCTCCCTTATTGCTTTAGTATTTTTACAGGGATGTATTACATTTTAACAAGAAATGATATGAACATATTTTAATCCCATAATAAACCACAACCCCCACCCTGATTTCAGGTCCTTAAATATTTTGTTTTCTTTAAGAGGGAAAGATGCCCCAGTGAGGCAGCCCCAGGCAGTCTCCCCTGCAGATAATGCGCCCTCCCTGTCTTGACCCACATGGGGCTCATGCACTGTCCCCTGCTCCCTGAGCTCTGGGGACGACCTGCTGAAGACACGTAACTGACGGGCAGAGAAGCCACAGCACGGCTTCCCTGGTGGCTCAGGGGTAAAGAATTCACCTGCGGAAGCAGGAGACATGGGTTCCATCCCTGGTCCAGGAAGATCACACATGTCGTGGAGCCTGTGAGCCACAACTACTGAGCCTGCGACCTAGAGCCCGGGAGCCTCTACTGAAGCCCGTACGCCCTAGAACCTGTGCTCTGCAACAAGAGAAGCCACCGCAATGAGAAGCCTGCACACTGCAGCTAGAGAGAAGCCCGCACAGCAACAAAAAAAGGAGAGAGAGAGAAGCCACAGCAGAAGGCTTAAAGCAAACAGGTCTCCCCGAGGCCCAGACAGATGCCAGCCCAGGATCGACATAAAAAGGCGACTGGGGACGTAGACGCCTGTCCCTGAGCAGACCTCACCGAGGTTTCATGCATGACACCCTCCTGTCCAGGGGCAGGGCTGGATTTCAAGAGCACTTCATGGAAGGCAGCCAGCACCCCTCTATTCACAGAGCCCCCAATCTGGGCCCAGGTCTGAAGCGACTGAGAGCAGGCACAGGGCAGCAGGCAGCACGGAGATGTGAGTTCTAGTCCTGCCTAGGCCACTGCCTGGCTCTGAGACTGGCTCCACCCTGCCAGCACGGGGGCCTGACTCAGCCAGGCTGCCCTCAGAGCCCGCTTTCCCACCTCACTGGCGGGGACCACTCCCGTCCTTCAGAAGGGCCGGCCAGCCTGGCACGAGGATGTGGTGTGCAGCGCCCCCATGGGTGCAGGAAGGAGAAATGGCTGCCCCCTGCCAGGAACTTGTCATCTTCCACCTAAACGTCAGGTCAAGGTCCCTCCTAGCTCCACCTGCCCACGACTCTGCTCACTCAGCAAAGCATCAGGAGACAGGTATCAGCTGATGGGCAGCACGCAGGCCTGTGGTCACAGCCCTGTCGACCACCACGACCACTGGCAGCCTTGGCGCACCTCCTGCCCCCACACCCCTGCCCCGCGGGGACCCCGCAGCCCGGAACCGCGAGGCCGCCCCGCCCACACCTCCTCCCCTCTCACCCCCCGCCACCCCCCCCCCCCCCCCGCGGGGAGCAGTCACTCCCAGGAAGCAGAGCTGGCTCCACGCTCCAGGCTGCGGGTTTAGCGCCAGAGGGCAGCCTGGCCAAGAAGAGGCAGCGGGGACAGGAGCGACTGTTCCAGACCCAGCCCCTCCCTCTCTGGTCCCCGCAGGGTCTCGGGTGAGGACAGCGAGCTGTCACATTCACCAGACTCAGGCTCTGGTGTAACCCCTACGATCCAGGACCTTGGGGGAAATTTGCCTCTCCTCCCCGCGTGGAGCCAGCTGACCCGCCAGGCCCCACAGCGCCCCTGGATCAGGATTGACCACGTCTACAGGAGGTCCGGCCAGAGACAGACCAAACCTGCGGGAACTTGCAGTTCTATCCTGCGGGCTTTGCCGAGGACGCTGCCCTGCTGGTTCGCGGTGGGTCCGCCTCTCGCCCTGGAGAGTCTGCGGGCACCCAGGAGCAAGAAGGGACCCGTGATCCTCCCGGGATGAACGATGTGGCTGTGGCTCCTGGGGAACCTGGCCCAGCTCCACGGTGGCCACGGCCTTGCCTCCAGGTCTCAGAACCGAAGGAGGCGGCCAGGCCCCTGACGATGAGAAGGGGCAGGGCTGAGCATCTTCATTCATTCATTCATTCAGAACTAGCTTCATTCATTCATTCAGAACCAGCTTTTGTGCACCCCAGGGTGGGCCAGCGGGGCCTCTGAGCCCGCCTATCTCTGCAGACCGACCAGCCTGGCACACCTTTCCCTCAGCCCGGGCTCCACGTTACCTGATTGGGCAGGAAGCTCCTCCACCTCCCACCTCGGCCGCAGGCATATCTGCTCCCCGCCCTGGGGGCCCAGTCAGCACCAGCATCCCAGGGGCTCCCCAGGAATACAGGTTTTCAAGCCCCACCAGGATCTGCTGAGGCATCTGCATTTTACACACATCCTGAGGGGGCTGAGGCAAGGCTCTAGAGCCCAGGTGGCACCCCTGTCGAGGAGCTTGGCATCTCTGGGCAGGCTGCCTGTGTATCCCTGGTGATGCCAGCCTGCACGACAGGCAGCGATGATGGGGACCAACCTGCAGACCCGGCGCTCAGGAGGAACCCCAGCTTCCCATCTCAGCCATGTGGCCTGGCCCTGGCCCTAAAAGCCAGGGTGGGTGCAGTTCACCCTGAAACAGAGGGAACAGGACCCTGTCTGGGACCCCAAGCTCCGTGCCATCCCCCTTCCCAGGAAGGCCCATGGCGTCCTCACAGCAGCCGCCCTCCAGGAGGTCCTCACACTGGGAGAGAGAACACACATACACACACACACACAGAACCATTTCTGGCTGGCTCGGCTCAGTGACTGCGCCCTCCTAGGCCCGAGGACGCGGCTCGCTGACGCCAGGCCGGCTCCTGGCTGTGACAGTGACTGCAGCCCGCCGGGGCCAGCCACTCCATGGCCCCACGCGGCTGCCCCGGCTGCTTTCACGCTCCGGTGGAGGGCGGGCCTCGGGGCTCCAGGGCGTCCACTGGCTTCACTCTCCAGGACGGCAGCCTCTGGCTTCTCTCTTTTTTTTTTAAATCTAAGCCCATTGAGAAAACGCAGGCAAGTGCAGCTCCTGCCGCAGCCTGGAATGGAGGCTCGTCCTCACTGTGTCTGGGGACCGAGGACACTGTCCCCTCCCACCTCTGATGGTGGCCCAGGGCACTATGAGGCCACCAGGCTGAGACCACATCAGGGTGTCCATTCACACCCACCTCCCCGCAAGGCCGGGGTGCAAGGCGAGGGGCCAACCTGGTTCAGGGGTCACCTGGGAGGGTAGCCAGGTCCCACACTCGCTGAGGGCACTGCATGCTGCTCCATGCCATCTGTCCACAAGGACCCGGCCCAGAGAGGGTGAGTGCCCTCCCCAGGCTGCTCAGCAGTGGTGGGCCAGGCTGGATGTTCAGCGAGCCAGCACGCAATTCACGGAGCCACCCTCAGGCCTTTGCAGCAGCTGCATGGGGGCCCAGGTAGGGGTCCTCAGGGAGCTGGCTCTGAGCTCCACCCACACCACCACATCCATGTACTCCCTCTTAGAGACCAGCACCCCCCAGGTTCTGGGAGTGTGTCAGAAAACTGCCCTGCATCCCATGTCCCCAGTTCCAAGAGGTTCACCTGAGTGACAGACTTTCAAATAAAATCAGAACTTCCCTGGTGGTCCAGAGGCTAAGACCCCACACTTCCAATGCAGGGGGCCCGGGTTCAATCCCTGGTCAGGGAACTAGATCCCACATGCCACGACTAAAAGTTCGCACACCACAACTAAAGATCCTGCAGCCGCAACAAAGATTGAAGATCCCATTACTACAACCAAGACTCGGCGCAGCCAAATAAATAAATACTAGCAAAAATAAAATAGCCGATTCCGGGGCATACTGTCCAGGAAATCTTTGTGCTTCTTGTCTCACAAGCCTCTAAATTTCTGACGACACTGACCCCCTGCCCTGTAAAGTGCCTCGTATCCACTGAGGTCAACAAGACAAACAACCACAAATGGTAAAAAATAGATGAACTATTGGAAGGAAAGAAAAATGCCCAACACCAGCAGGGTCTCTGGGTGATGCATGCGACCTGCCCTTAGGCTGCTCCCTGCCTTTCATGTTCCATCATTCAGTTTTTCTATGTGGAGCAAGGGTTATACATTCATAAAGGAAAAAATAACCAGGGAACCAAATTTGATTGTACAATACCAGAGGAGCAGTGATAAAAGCTGCTCCTATTTATCGCTGAACACTTCCGGGGGAACTGGAAGGGGTGAACAGAGCAGGGCTGGACCCCGACATTCAGGCAGTAATTCCTTTTTCCCCTTGGCTTCTTGGAATGGGTTTCGTTCCCCTCTAAGATCTTGGATGTGAGTGGCAGATATCCTGCCAACAAACCACAGCCACCTTTTTTTGTTCTTCCAGTATGGATGGAAGGTCGCTGAAAATCAGAACCAAATAGGCTAAAATAAAGTTTTATTAGCGATGAGGTTGGGAAGGCCTGAGCCGTAACTGAGCTGGGTGTCTCCCTGGAATAACCCCAGCCTGCCTTGGCCAGGAATTCAGAATCATCCAGAAAGACTCAGTGTCTGTCCTCCTGGACACCTCCTGTCCGGGCAGCCTGAGGCATCTAAAGTGCCCCAGACTCCTGTCCTAGGCCCCATGACCCTCGGGGCTGACCCCAGGGCCCTACCCTGACCTGGAAAAGTACACAGATGGCCGGAAGCTCTCGACACACTCAAGTCAGGAATGGTACCCTGAGAACCCAGGAGCGTGGCCACCCGGGGCCCCTGGTTTTCAACTGGGTGGCTTCCTTCAACCTGGGGCTGGCAGTTCCGGCTGTCCGTGTCTCCTGCAGCAGCAGCGCGGGGCAGACCCAGGCTCACACACTTTCATCTGTGCTTCCTGGGGGGACCCAGGGACCCCTTCTACCAGTTCTGAAGTTCCCACCCCTCCACCAATACAAAGCCACCTCAATAGCCAACACTGCGCCCACCTACAGTCAACTCTGGACCCTGCTTAGGGTCTGGAGGCTGCTGAACCCACACAGTGAGCCCTGAGTCCCACTGAGAACAGCTGATGGCCAACAGCACCAAGTTGCAACTGACTCCTGGGCCAGCGCCCACAGCCCAGCCCTGTTCGCTTGGTGCCATCTCCAAGGCCTGTGGAGAATCTGCCTCAGGCTGGGGTGGCTGGGACAGCTACCCCCTGCGTCCCACATCCCTGCAGCACCGGGGACTCCATGCCCACCTGGGAATGCAGCCGTGGGGGCACACACCTTCCTCTCAGCCAGCAGCTGTGCTATGCATCCTACTAAGAGAATGGCCAACTTCGTTCTCCATCAAACACCAGCATATAAAACAAGGAAGAGGGGGGAAGGGAGGTTTGCTCCATTTGAGAGGAGCTTGTAAGACCCAGAGCCTCCTCAGACCAACCATCTCCTTGCACCACCTCTGAGGAACGCCAGGGTTCCACGGGGCATAGTTTGAGAAACACATGCTTAGGCATCGAACCAGGCAGCCCAACCAACCAGACCAGGTCCGGCGGCCCAGAACCGCCCCGCGCCCCACCCCCTATCACGCCGCCCCTCACCCTCCTACCTGGAGGCCGCGATCTCCGCCTTCTGCTTGGCGATGGTGGCCGCCCGCTCGGCCGCCTCCACGGCCCGGTCCACCTTCTCGCGGATCTTGCTGGCGCGCAGCGGGATGAGGTTCTTGCGCTTGCCGCTCACGAGGATGTTCTGCTTGTACTTGCCCTCCTCCTTCGTGCCGTCGGGGAAGGTCATGCAGCCGTAGCCGTGCCGCCGGTTGCCCGCCCACTCGCCCTCGTACTTGAGCCCATCCGAGCGCTGGCTCACGCCGAAGCCCGAGCGCTTGTCGCTCTTCCACTCGCCCACGTAGGTCTCGGTGGTGGTGGCGTCGATGTCGTCCTCGATGGCCGACAGCTCGGCCTCGCCCTCGCCCAGGCTGATGGTGGAGTGGATGTCGCTGGCCGTGGAGCTGACCGAGCTCATGCCGGCCTCGCTGCGGAAGGAGCTCTGCTTGCTGCGCTGGCTGGCCAGGCTGCTCTTGGACTCCGACTTGCGCAGCTTCAGCCCGCTCAGCAGCGAGCGCCGGAACAGCCCTTTCTTCTTGCTCTTGAGGATCTCGGAGTCGCTGTGCGCCACCAGCACGAAGCCCCCGCGGGACACGGCGGGGCTGCCGGCCACGGCGGGGGAGGCGTCGGGGTGAAGCGCCGCGCCATTGGTGTGCTCGCTGCGCAGGGAGTTGATGGAGGTCCTCAGGGGCGAGCGGATGACCGCCGCCATGCCGTAGGGGACACTCTGCCGCACGCCGTAGCCCTGGCGCATGCCGCCGACCCACTGGCCCTGGTAGGTCCCTGCGGAGACAAAGGAGAGGGTGAGGCTCGCGGGCGGGAGGGGTGAGGCGGCCTCCACGGTTCGCCCGGTTCTGGGGCAACTCGGCCAGGTTTACAGCGAGGCAGTCAGCCCCCAGGTGGTTTGACGATTGCTATCACGGGTGGTCATTTTTTTGTGTGCTGTCTAAAGTATACCATTCTTTTTTTAAATTTATTTTTAAAATTTATTTATTTTTTATTAAAGGATAATTGCTTTACAGAATTTTGCTGTTTTCTGTCAAAACGCAACATGAATCACCCATAGGTATACATATATCCCCTCTTTTGAAACTCCCTCTCATCTCCCTCCCCATCCTACTCCTCTAGGTTGATACAGAGCCCCATTTGAATTTCCTGAGCCTTACAGCAACTTCCCCGTTGGCTATCTATTTTACATATGGTAGTATAAGTTTCCTTGTTACTCCCCGGTGGTCATTTTTAAAGACCCATCCCTCCTGTTTCTTGAATCTGAATTCTGCTCCCTTAGGGCTTGGGGAGGGGGAGAGAGGAGTCAGATGCAGTCAGGAGTGAACAGCAGAGCTCCTCAGGCACATGGGCACAAGGGTGTGGGAGAGACGAAGAAGCACACCCCAGGTGAGCGGCTCCACACTGGCCTCGTGGGGCTCATGAGTGACAGATATAAGTACACAGAGCCAGGCTACAGACTGGGTACTGACGAGACTGGGAGGTAGTGAGTTCTCCATTGCTGGAGGCATCCAAGAAGAGTTGGGAAGACCGGACCTGATGTCTCCAAAAGAATCCAAAGTGGAGACGTAGACACTCGTACCTGCAGGAGCCCAGCAGCATTACTCACAAAAGCCAGGGAAACTGTGGTCCATCCAACAATGAAATATTGTTCATGCAGCCTCAAGAGGAAGGCCATCCTGCCATTTGCCACAACATGGATGAACCCTGAGGACACCATGTTCGGTGAAATAAACATGTCACAAGGGACACTCGCAGGAGATATCCAGGAGTCAAACCAGACAGCCTGAAAGTAGATGGTGGGGCCGGGGCTGGGGCAGGGAACGGGCAATTATTGCTTATTGGGTACAGAGTTACTGTTTGGGGGAATGGTAGTCCTGAAAGCAGGCAGAGGTGATGGCTGTGTGACACTGTAAGAGTGATTGACACCACTGAACTGTGCACTTAGAAATGGTTCAAGTGGCGAGTTTTATGTTATCTATATATCTTACCACACTCAAGCTAAAACATCACAGCACTGGGCTCATATTCTTGCTCTTCTTATTGGCTGTGTGACTCTTTTACAGGCCGGGTCTCCATTTCTCCTGCATTAGGTAGTTATGCAAATTAAATGACATTCCTCACACAGCAGGGCGGGGCGCTCCACCGTCTTCCGTCCTCCCACCCCCCCAATACCAACAGCTTTTCCTCCCTCGGGCCACAGCTGCCCTTGCTGGGACAGAGAGCCAGGACTTGCACCCTGGGTTGTGAGAGGGACGCTGGACTAGCCTTTCGGTCCTGGATGGCTCCTCCCCTCCTGGGTGGGTGGCTGTGGGAAGCTGGCCCTTTAAGGCCAGACCCTTCCGCCACACAGTGGCCTTCCTGTGGCCAGTTCAAGCTGGGAGCCAGCAGCTGTTGCAGGGATCTCTGGCTCCCAGCTTCCTGCCACTTCCACTTGTGGGTTGAGGACAGATAAAACACAGGACCCCGAGTTAAATCTGAATTCCACATGGACAAGTAATTTTTAGAGAGTGTTACATGGGACATAGGCTAGAAACGATCAGACTGATGATCTGAAATTCAGGGTTAACTAAATGTCCCACGTGTTTATTTGCTGAATCCAACCGCCCCCGCTGGGGTCTTCCAAGATGTCACCCCAGGTTTCTCTGGCAGGCCCCCACAAAGCTGAGGATGCCCTTGCATGAAGAGACTCAGCCCACCTCCCCACCAACACCCCTGCACCCCCTCAAGGCAGGCTGAGCGTATAGCTGAGGACACACGGGGGCTCCACACCCAGCCTCGTGGAGGTCGTGGGTATGGGGGTAGAGGGAGGAGTTAGAGGGGGGCAGACATGGAATCGAGTTCCCAGCTCCACTCTCTCTGCGTTTGTGACCTTGGGAATGTCTGCTTTAAGTTCCCATGCCTCAGTTTCCTCACCTGTAAAACAGGGAAGGTGGCTGTGTGGATTAAATGCGGTAATCCACGTAAAGTGCGGAAAGGTTGTTAATGCTCAGTAATCAGCAACTATTGTCCATCACCATCATTAAAACCTTAGGGATATGTAAAACTGAATCCCTTAGCTGTACACTTGAAACTGTCACAACACTGTAAATCAACTATACTCCAATATAAAACAGAAAGTTTACAAAATGAAAGAAAATTTGGTTAAGGAAGAAACCCTTAGGGATAAACAGCACTTTACCTGGCAGGTGAGGAAACTGAGGCTCAAAGAGCGACAGGATTCAACCCCAGGGTTCGCATCCTCCCCTTGCCAGGGCTCTGCACGCAGTGAGGTCCTGCCTACCCTCGTCCAGAGGGCACCAGGCTGGAAGCCACACCTGGCATCCTGTGAGGTGTGGGCCACTTCCATCCCTGAGAAAATGATTGCCCACACCCCCTCCCTCAGATAAAAGGGTAATAACAGGGAGGCATCAGGAAGTGGGCCTCCCTGTGCCGATCTTGGAGTCTGAACGACGTCCCCACAGGCTGGAGGGCATTGTTCCACCTTCCAGACGTGGACGCGGAGTCCATCGCATACACGGAGGCAAAGGCAAGCTGCAGCTTGCTCTGAGCATCGGCGCAGGCAAAGCAAGGGTCCCAGGTGGGGATTCGAGCCTCCCTCCCACTCTGAGCTCCCGGGTCCTGCTGCCCTGGCCTTCCACAGGCCACGCAGCCCTGCAGAGGTGAGTCTCTTTTCACATCAGTGAAAAAGCTGCTCAGCATACTATGCCTGAATTCCATGATTCCAGAGGTCCCCGGACAGGTGAGCTGAGGCTGGAGAGGGTCAGAGATGTGTGCAGAAGGTGTGCCCAGACAGGAGCGAATGCTGAAGAGAAGGCTCCGCACAGCCAGCCTCCGCTTTAAAATACACAGCCTCAACGGACAGTCCAGGGAGATAGCAGGTTGGTGGTCACCAGGGGCTGGGGGAGGGAGGACGAGAATGACGGCTATCGGGGTCAGGGTTTCCTTTTGGGGTGATCAAGACGTTCTGGAATTAGATGGTAATAACTGGTAGCAGAAAAATGAACAGAAGCAGTGAGAAATGGGCTTCCCAGGTTGTGCTAGGGGTAAAAAACCCTCCTGCCAATGCAGGAGACGTAAGAGACGTTGGTTCGATCCTTAGGTTGGGAAGATCCCCTGGAGGAGGACATGGCAACTCACTCCAGTATTCTGGCCTAGAGAATCCCATGGACAGAGGAGGCTGGCGGGCTACCGTCCACGGGGTCGCAGAGTTAGACACGACTGAAGCAACTTTGCATGCACAGTGAGAAACATATCAAGACAGAAGATGTACTGGTCATATTCTAGGTGATTTAAGCAGAATGAGGGCGTCAGGGCTTTGAAACAAATGCCTGTGGTTGCTGGGGCCCTGCTGGGCCAGCCTACCCAGCGGTGCTGGAGCCTGGGGCTTGGGCACCGGGACTCAGGAGCCCCGAGTTCAGAGCTGGGGCTTTCTACTTACCCCAGACCTGGGGTCCTCACTCCACCTCTCAGATCTCCCAATTCATCTGTGACATGGGGCTGACGACCGTAACCATCCTCTAGACACATGGAGCCGTGGGGGTGGCCTCCTGCACACGGTGTGACGTGGGCGGTTGAGCCTTCCTTGCTCAGGGCATGCAGTTTTATTGTATTTGCACTTCTGATTTCTGAATTTACAGCTGATATCAGTAAGAAAAATGAATTTTGATATTACAGAAATACACTCCTGATCAGCTCTGCTGTGACCTGCTGGGATAGCTGGGCCCAGCTTCAGGGCTGGTCCAGATCAGGAGAAAGAAGACAGGCCTTCAGCCAGAAGCCAGCTTCTCCCAAAGTGGGGGCTCTGGGCTGGCCCCTGCTGGGCCAGGTCCTTTCTTCCCCTCCCATCTCCCTTTCTTGTTTGGGGCCAGTAGAGGACAGGTTGAAATCAAACCCCTGGTTCCCCTTGGCTGTTTCATTGAATCTGGTTCGTTCTTAAAAGAGACTAAGTCCACCGTTTTGTTTTATATGCCAAGCAGCTTGCATGTGGACAGAAGCCAGCCCAGTGCAGAGAGAAGACCGCGTGTGGCCCCGCAGGGGCACCCTTGCAATGCTGCGGGGTCAGTCTGGGTGGCGCAGACCCCAGGGCAGGGGCAACTTCCTGTCTGCACTCTGTACCCCGACCCAGGGCCTCACAAGCCCTGTGTCTGCCCCTCACAGGGAGACACCCAAATGCAGATGAATCATCCAGGGGGCACCTGGGGGTGGTGGGGGCAGGTAACCTCAGGGGGGTAGGGTGGCACGCAGGTGACCCACTCAGGGACTCTGCACATTGCAATGAAGATGAGGAATGACCCCCGTCACCCAGAACTCAGAACTAGATCTCAGTGGACCTCAGGAAAGGAAACAAACCTCCCAAATGCGGCCTGTGAGATGCCAACTGGAGCGACCCAGGCCTGCAGAGAAGAGCCAGTGAGGTATGAACACCAGCAGGTCTCAGGCTTGCGGGGCTGTCCAAAATCCCTGAGCTCCTGGCCACAGCCCCTGCATGCCTGACGAGCCTTCCGGGAAGGCCAACACTGTGCTCAGGGACCCACTCGAGGGCCACTGTGACCGTCGCTCAGGGCACACCATGGACACTGGTGCCGTCTGGTTCTGGACACCACCGGGTCCAAATTAAAAAGCTGGCTCTGCTCCACGGCGCTCAGCCAGCGGAGATCCAGGCCTCACCCCCGCCGCCAGCCTCTTGGGTGCTGTGCACAGTCTGCTCTTGCTGACTTATTCAGGTCTCCCCAGAGCCCTAGCGTCTCTCACATGCTTTTATCTTCTTACTGTGGAAACCCCTCCCCAGCCTCATCCACTGAAGTCCTTCCAATGCGTTCATCACAGACACAACGTGTTCAACTGTCAATGTTGTGTTAGTTTCAAGGACCAGTCTGGGGACAAGACAGGTCAGTCCAGCCAGATGCTGTGTCCTCCAAGAGCAAGCCCTGGGTGGGACAGGGACTGTTCTTCCTGGAAAGGGCATGGAGCCCACAGCAGACAGGGTGGGGGTGGTGGGGGTGCTCAGGCCAGGGCCCCACCCTGGAAGGATGCTCACCCATGGCACCTGATGGTGAGGGGGCAGGAAAGAGCCTCACCTAGGGTAAAACTGGAGAGAATCATGGGAAATGCAGGGTGTGGACACCAAATGGTAAATCCTCATAGAGATGAGATGCTGCACCTTCAAAATGAGAATCAAATGCATTTTTCAAAAAAAGGAAAAGAAAATCAGAGAAAAAGAGTTCCTGGAAATTGAAAGTGGAATGGCCAAAATAAAAATTTTGATGTGAGTTGGATGATAAAGCCAAGGAAATGTTTCAGAAACTAGAACAAAAAGAGGTAGGCAAAGTAGTGAGAGATAGAAGAAATTTAGAGCCATCCATGAGTCATGTGGAAGGCTTCAAATCTATATACTAGGAGCTCCAGAAAGCAAGGAAGGAAACTTACCAAAGATGCAAAATGGGAAAGTGCCCCAGAACTGAAGGATGTGAGCGTCCAGGCTGAAAGGGCTCAAGACACCCTGCACGACCAAGCAGAGAGGCACAGCCCAAGCCCAGTGAAACTTCAGAACCTCGGTGAGCAAAGCAAGACCCCGAGCGCTTCCAGAGAAGAAAAAGAGACTTCACGCGAAGGGCTGAGAGCACGGCATGAGACCCTTCTGCAGCAACACCGAGACCAAGACTTCGGTGGGAATTTCTCTCACTCAAATTCGGATCAAAAATGATTTTCAATCTAAAACTACATATACAACCAATTGACCAAGTAATTAAGCCACAACAACTATCTTCCATGCATCCTTTCTCAGGAAGCTACTGCAGGATGTACTCCACCAAGACGAGGAAGCAAACCGCAGAAGAGGGAGGACACGGGGGAGCCAACAAACATGAGGGGAAACGATCCTATATATGCGCACAAAAATACCACGGGTTTGAGGGTCCAGTTATACTGATTTTCTTCCCAATGGTAAAAGCTACAGTGGCTGAATCCCCAGATGCAGAACTGCAGATACTGTGGAACTGCATACACTGAGGCTGACTATCAATTATACATAGATTTTCAAATTCGTGGAGGGTCGGAGCCCCTTATCCTGACACTGTCCAAGGGTCAACTGTACATAACTTATAGCAAGCAATGAGAGAAAATATACAAATATGAAATGCGTGTATACTGTATATACGTAGAGAATTTGGTGTATTTATTCAGGCAAAAAGCTGTATGGAGTAGCATTTTACTGAGCATTTGGAAGGTGGGGAAAGAAATGACCAGCATAGTGGTGAGCATTCCCGCCTGTCATGTGGGAGACAGGGGATCGATTCCCTGACAGGGGAACCAGAGCTTCCCTGGTAGCTCAGCTGGTAAAGAATCCGTCTGTAATACAGCAGACCCCGGTTCGATTCCTGGGTCAGGAAGATCCCTTGGAAAAGAGATAGGCTACCCATTCCAGTATTCTTGAGTTTCCCTAGTGGCTTAGGTGGTAAAGAATCTACCTGCAGTGTGGGAGACCTGGGTTCAATCCCTGGGTTGGGAAGATCCGCTGGAGAAGGGAATGGCTACCCACTCCAATATTCTGGCCTGGAGAATTCCAAGGACAGAGGAGCCTGGCGGGCTACAGTCAATGGGGTCTCAAAGAATTGGACACAACTGAGCGACTTTCATTTCATACATTTGAAAAATGAGGCAGTTACTAACTTTTGCTGCACAGGAGAAGTACTTGAGTGTATACAGAATCAATGCATTGCTGGCCCCAGTAATAAGTAATGCTTAATAGTCTTGTAATAATGACAACTCACAACGAATTTAACAGAATTGTAACCATGCTGAAACAGTTAAAGAAGGGAAGAGGAAGGTGATTCTAAAAGACTGAGAACCTTTTGTTTAAGTCTGCCTCAGTTATACACATAAATATACATAGGCTATGCTGGTTCTTTGTTGCTGCGCGTAGACTTTCTCTAGTTGTGGTGTGTGGCTTCTGATTGTGGGGGCTTCTCTTGTTGCAGAGCATGGGCTCTAGGGCAAGTAGACTTCAGCAGTTGCAGCACACAGGCTCAGCAGTTGTGGCTCGCGGACCTCGCTGCCCCTAGGCACGTGGAATCTTAGTTCCTGGATCAGGGATAGAACCTATGTCCCCGGCATTGGCAGGTGGATTCTTAACCACTGGACCACCAGGCAAGTCCCAAGACTAAGAATGTTCACCTAAGAGTCCCATGCTGAGTCTGAGGAAGTCAGTGCGTGCGTGTTCAGTCGCTCAGTTGTGTCTGATTTCTTTGCGACCTAATGGACTGTAGCCCTTAGGAAGTCAGAACCTAACAGCTAAAAGAGACGATGAGCCAAGGAAGCAGTCAGCACACAGATGCAGAAACTTGGAGGTGGGTCTCTGAAGACACGACTGCAGGAGTTTAAAGCCGTAGTTCTGGGAAGCGGTAGGGGTTGGGATCCCGCTGATTTTGTTCTAAGCACTATTCTTTGTAGCACCCACTGACATCTTAAACTATGGGCACATCAGCGTGACAAAGATTAAATTTGTCAAGGGGGATGGGACTTTCATGAGAAAATTCTCACAATAGTGGTCTTATGCCTGTTTCCCCAGCTGTAGAAACTAAGCCTCGGGATTTGTGTCTCGTGGGGTTCCAAAGGTGAACCTGGATGTCGAGCTAAAGCCCTGCTCCTCACAGAGGCCACTGACCTGGAGGATGCCCAGCCCTAGTATTTAGCAGGTGGGTAGAGGAAGTCAAAGAGGAAGCCCAGGTGGCAGGTCGGTGGAGGTCTTGGAGGGATGGAGGGGACAAAACTCCCTGAGAAGGCATCAGATATGTCAGATGAGAGGCAGGAAAGGTCAGTGACCTCAGAGGCCATGAGCATCGGGTGCAGGTGATGGCCATTCCCACGCTGAGAACAGGACACCAGCCAGGAAGCCACCCCAAGGCTGGGAGGGGCTGGGAGCAAAAGCAGAGCCCGTGGAGACCAGCAACTATGGGCCCTCGTGCTGCCCAGAGGGGGAGGGCCTTGGACCAGGGAGCCACCCAGGTAGGCCCACCTCCACGGTGGGGGGCAGGGTCCCCAAAGGCTGGGGGAAGACCAGGCTAAGAGCCAGCCTCCGGAAGAATTCTAGGTCGTGCCCACCCGACTGACTTCACACCAGCATTGCTCCTTCCGCACCACTCATCTTTTACTGTCTCCTTATCCACTCATCCTGGGAAGGTTTAGTTTAGTTTTTTTTTTTAAGATGAATAAACGCTCTATTTATCTGTTACCAGATATTTCTTACAGATTAAAATAGAAAAAGCTTAAAAAAAATTAAAACGTCAAGAGGGGATGAGAGAGGATGGATGGCGTCACCAACTTGATGGACATGAGTTTGAGCAAGCTCCGGGGGTTGGTGATGGACAGGGAGGCCTGGTGTGCTGCAGTGCAGGGGGTTGCAAAAAGTCAGACACAACTGAGCAACTGAACTGAACTATAAAGTCTACAGAAAAGCGAGTGCGAGTACAGACACACACGAGTGTGGCGCATGTATTACAGCCAGTGAGCCAATACTGACACATCTCACCCCTGGCGTGGCCCGTCTGGATAAATGCAACAAGCATCCGCCATTACCGGGACATGCAGGGTGTCTCCTTGCCCTAAAAGCCCTCTGTACTCAGCCTGCTCACCCTCCCTCCCCCAGCGCCTGGCCATCACTCAGTTTATACTGTCTCCACAGTGCTGCCTTTCCAGAAAGTTGTGGGGTTGGACTCAGTATGAAGCCTTTTCAGACTGGCTTCTTGCACGTTGCAACACACACTTCAGACCTCTGCGCCTTTTGTGGGCCTGAACCATACTGTGTCCTCCACTCCAACTCAAGAGTACCTTTGTTGCTTAAGTTTTGGTGATTATGAATAAATGGAAGGTCTTTTCCACATCAGAAAAACAAAGAGATGGGTCTAACCTCAGATGAACGGACACTGTTAAGTGAAGTGGAAGTCGGCTCAGTCGTGTCCGACTCTTTGTGACCCCATGGGCCATACAGTCCATGGAATTCTCCAGGCCAGAATACTGGAGGGGGTAGCCTTCCCTTCTCCAGGGGATCTTCCCACCCCAGGGATCGAACCCAGGTCTCCCACATTGCAGGGGGCTTCTTCACAGCTGAGCCCTGTCAAGTCAGGGTTCTACTGAACTTCCCTGCACTGGCTGCCTTCTCAGCTGGAGGCACCAAGAAAACACTCCAGGGCACTCGGGTCGGGAACCACAGCCATAGCGTTCGGGGACACCATCCGCTGACATCCGCTGAGCTCTCACCATCTACGGAGGGCCAGGACCTGCCGTCACAGCAGGGAGCTCAGAGTGGTAGGGTGACTTGTCCGAGGCCACACAGCAGGCAGGGGTGAAGATCTGAACCTCCCTCCTCTGCTGTCCCCAGAGCTGGAAGGGGCTGTGGGGATGAGGGGCCGGCCCACCCCCGGCACCGTCAGCTGACGCGTGCACCTCTGGGGCGAGTCTAAGGAGCAGCTGGTCTGTAGACCCCACTCAGCGGTCCCTTCCCTGAGCTTGGTTCCCTCTGGGCTGCACTCCCTGGGGAAAGCCCCTCTGCTTGCCTGTCAGTCACCCTGACCTCCCTGCAGAGTGCTCACAGCGGGCCCCAGGGAGCCGCAAGGGAGACACTGCCCATTGTACAGACAGAAAAACTGAGGCATGATGAGGTTAAGGCTCTTGCCCAGAGTCCTGATGGAAGTGGCTCAGCTTAGGACCCCTGCCACATGTTCTGGGTTCTCAGGCCTGCAACCTTTCTCCACTGCCCAACGGAAAACTCTGAGGGGTCTGCATCGAAGTACACAGCCTCCAGCTCCCACCACACCAGGGCCCCTGGCCCAGCGGTCCTCACTCAGGGTGGCAGGACGACTCACCCCATAGGAGGTCACTTTAGGATGCAGCTCTGCGCCTGGCACTAAGGGGCTGGCCCCGGGAGGCGGGAGGATCCCGGGCTTCGCTCAGAGGTGGCGGCTGCTGCTTCTGACCCAGTCATGTCAAGTGCAGCCTCCTCTCTAGAGTCAACGTTTTCAAGGCACAGGCTGGGGAGATCTGGGCATCCCTCCCATAGCTTCCAAGCTTCAGCCGTACCTCCTCTCAGGCCTCAGTGAGCAGGGACCACCCCTGCCCACCTCTCCTGCCCCTCCCCCTGGGCATGAACAGGGGAGACGGGAATAGAAGGCAGGGTTCCCAAGCCCACCACCCAGGAAGCCTCCTTCTGGGCCCGTGCCTCCCTCTCTGGTCACCCAGGGGATATCGTGATTCACTTGCAGAATCACAGCAGGGCTGGCCTCTTAGAAGTGAGGGGGTTACAGAAGCAATTGTGAGGTGTGGCAGTGTGGGCCACTGGGCAGGAGTGGGAGGAGGAAGCAAGGGAGCCCCCTCCTCGGGGAGGCCCTTCACCAGAGTGGCTGGAAGTCAGGCAGGTCTGAGCACAGGTCCTGGAAGGATGACCCGACCTGAGCCTCTATCTGCAAAATGGGGGTAAAATTATTTCCCCTCGGGCTAAAGAAAGAGGGGAGGAGCGAGGAGCTGGAACCAGGCTGACACTCAACGCCTCCAGAGCTGCCCTGAGACACCTGACGTGGCTGTGGCTCTGCGTCCCCTTCTGTGGAGGGCGACAGTCCACCCTGGGGACACTCAAGGGGAGAAAGTGGATTTGTACTTGCAAAGCGCCTCACGATGGTGCATGGCAGGTTCTGCATTAAGTACATCACACCAGAAGCCATGACTGTCTTGCATGTGACCAGGCAGAGGACTTGGGGGGTGTGAAGGACGGTGGTGGCCGTGGCTGCTCTGGGCTGGGGTCTCCGACAGCATCCGCAACCCAGGACTTCGATGAAATGCAGATTCTTGGGCTCCCCTGGGCCCCTCGAAGCAGAAACTCTGGGGGTGGGCAGACCACCAGGGCTATAACACCCTCTGGGTTTCTCAGCACTTGAGGTCAAGCACCCAGGTTGTCCTGTTAGAACACCTGCAGGACCTTAAACTAATGACCGATGCCCCATCCACCCAGAGACGCTGATTCAGTGGTCAGAGGCAAGGCCTGAGCAGAGGTGGGTTTTAAAAACTCGAGGGGGACTTCCCTGGTGGTCCAGTGGCTAAAGCTCCACACTCCCAATGCAGGGGGCCTGGGTTCAATCCCTGGTCAGGGAACTAGATCTCACATGCCGCAGTGAAGATGGAAAATCCTGAGTGCTACAACTGAGACTCAGAGCCGCCAAATAAATAAATAACCATTAAAAAAAAGAAGCAGCAGCTTGTGTGTGATACTTATTTCAGGACCAATAACCATTTTCTTTGTTACATTTTTTGAGGACCAGGATTTTGCTGAAGAGCTGCCAGAGGTCAAGCTCCCAGCTTCCCCCTGGGCCGCAGCCTCTGTTTCACACTCTCTGGGGAGCCCTGCCGGCTCTTCTCAGGGACAAGTGCTGCACACACACACCAGACACCCCAGGACCATGGCCTGGGCCCAGGCTGCAGGCCGAGCACCGGGGAAGGACGGAGGACTGGGGCTTCGGAGGGATCTGACCCTCCTGATGTGACTTGAGCTCTGAGCCACTGTCACAGGAAAACACCCAAGCCCACCACCAAAAGCAGGGGCTCCCACACCCCCACCAGCCTGGGCCCTAGTGTGCAGGGCTTTTTCCAAAGCCCTCAAATGTGGAGAACAGGCTCGCTGGTCATGCTCAGTGTGAGAGCCTCCCCAGGGTCCCTCCCTGTCCCCTCCCTGGCTTCCTGTGGCTTGGGGACAGCCCCTCCTCTAAATGACTGGTTATCCCGACCCATAACCACCAGACACCTTCTGAGTGCCAGGGCTGAGGGTATAGAGAACAAAGAACTTCATGGACCTGAGATTTAGGGGGACAGATTTAGAGACACTAGGTGAACCGCACCCTGAAGAAAGCTAGAGCAGGGCATCGGGGGTTGGGGGTCGGGGGTCGGGTGGAGGAACATGGGTGCGGGCACCTGCAGGGGGCGACACTGAGCGGTCTCCACGCTCAGCACAGACTGTGTGCTCAAGAAATGATTTTCTCCAAACACAGACTTCACCATGTCCAGGAACAGATTTCCAGGTTTGGGTGAGGGGTGGGGGGCTTCGTAAAGATGTCTCAGCTTCCAGGAAACTCTTTTTAAAAGAAGCTGAAATGTAAAAGGGTTTAGACGCTCTGGAAAGCAGTCTGGCAGTTTCTCTTAAGTGGAGAGGTCCAGCCTGACCCAGTAATTTCATTCCTGGCTTGATACCCAAGAATGAAATGAATAAAACACAAGTTGACACACAAACCTGTACAAGAATGTTCACACAGCAGTACCACGCCAAACAACCCAGAGGTCCATCACTGGACGACTGGATAAACTGAATGTGGTCCTTCCATATGCTGGAATATTACCCAGTCTTAATACCCATGTGGCTTGTAGTCAAGCTTTGACATGGATGGATCTCGAAAACGGTACAGGGAGAGAAAGAAGCCAGACAGCACAGGGTTCCAGCTCCATGAAGTGTCCACGGTGGACAGATCTGCAGAGACAGAGAGCAGATTCCTGGCTGCCGGGGGCTAGGGGATGAGCAGGGGTGATGACAGCTGTGCACAGGGCTTCTTTCTGAGGTGATGAAAATGCTCTAAAATTGACTGGTGATGCCTACACAACTCCGAATATACTAGAGGTCACGCGATTGCACGCCTTAAATGGGGGAACTGTGTATTGTATGAACTGTAGCTCAAACTACAGAGCCTTGGTCCGCAGAGGCCCTGCAATTTGAGCAGGGTGGGCCCTGGCGGGGAGCTGGCCCCGCCCTTCCTCTGCCTTGGGGAGGGGCCTGGGGGTCTCTGCACGTCCCCCCCACCCCCACTGACAGGCATCACAGCTCCCCTGACCACCCCAGTGGGGACATGACCACTTCCAGTCAAGGTCAGGAAAAAACCCTCTGATTACTGGGTTCCATGGGGGCCCCCACAGACGAAGACTCCCAGAAAGCCTGCTCTGCAGCCCAAAGGGGCCCCACAACCTAGGAGTATTTCCAAGCTGTGCCCTGAACTTCCACAGAACGCCCCCAAACCCAGAGGCCCTGGCAGCAGGTAGGGTGGAGAAGGCTCCGGTCAGGACTCCCCTCAGGAGGTGGGCTCTCTGACTTCAGGCCATACATCTGCTACCGAGGTGGGGGCGTGCTGGGGCAGGGACCCCCACCCCAGGATCGGTGGGCTCCCAAGGGGAGGGAGGAATTGGGGCTTGCGGGGGAAGAAATTGTATCCTTATTTCACTGGCAGCAAACTGTGGTGGTGGTCGCCAAACCCAGGACGCTGTCACCCCCGGAAACGGCACATCCAGTGAGGGTGGCTGCAAACACCCTGGAAGAGCGTTACACCCAGGCCTGCTGGCCAGAGAGCTGAAAACACGGCTCACACGCCCACTCTGCCGGACGCTGCAGTGGCCAGCCGGGGGGGCCTAGGCCCGGGACACGCAGCACCACTGCCCTGAACCCGCCCCATGGACCCCAAGGGCAGAGGGAGGGGCAGGAGAGGCCCACACGGTGTCCACCGGCCAGCAGACCCCCCACCTCCACTGCCCCTCCAACTCAATGCCCAAGGGGCCCGGGGACCTTCCGGAGAGGCAAGGGTGCTGGGAGGACTCAGGAGCCCCCAGCGCTGCCCTCTGCAGCCTGACTGGCACATGCTCAGAATCACCCCCGATGACCCTCAGGCAGCTTGCTGGGCAGGGGTCCAGGCCTGGGGTTCTCCTACAGGATGGCCCAGGGAGCAGCTCCCGGCAGAAGAAGAGAGTGTCCCCAGGTTGGGGAGTTCTGATCCACAGTGGGGTGAGGCGGCCCTGAGTTTTCACCCCAGGACTTTGGACCAAACTGACAGCAGCTCAAGTGGGATCAGGCGTGGGCTGCTTGGGGGATGGGGACCCAGTTCTACCGAGGACCCCTCACTGTCCAGAGAAGGGGGCGCAGGGCTGAACACTGAGGCAGGGGTGCCTGCCTGGAGCACGGAAGCAGCCTGGCCGCTGGCAGTGAGACAGGCCACCCACCCTCCATCACCCCGGTCCTGCTCAGGCTGCTCTGGGCTTCAGGACAGCCGGCCTCAGGGGACAGCTGCTGGGGCTTTATGGAAAGGTACGTGGGAGGGGCTGGGCACTGGGCTTCTGAACAAGGGCGACTGAACAATAACACGTGTGCCCTTGGCGGGGCGGAAGGGCTCATTCTCTCTCGCTGCCCCCACGGCCCGCCCCCACCTCCTCGGCTCTTCCTCCCCAGCCCTGCCTCTCTGCCCTCCATCTCTCTCTGCCCTCCCTGTCTCTCCTTCCTTCTGTCTCTCTCCCCTGCTCTCCTCCCTTCCTCTCTCCTGTCTCTCCACTAACACAGTCAGTAACAAGGCAGCCTCCAGCCCCGAGAAAACCCTGACTTCTGCTGTATTTCTGCCGCATTCTCTTGGGGACTCATAATTCATTTCTTCCACGTTTGGGCCCGGCCCCCTGCACACAGCCACTGAGGCCCCCATGTAGGGTGTGCGGGTCCCCAGTCTGTCTGGGCAGTGCGGGATGCTGGGAGAATCCGGCCCGGCTGTGAACTGGGACCTTGGGCCCCAGCGGGTTACCTCCTGGCTCGTTTCTCCTGACCATCGGGTTGATTTTGTGCAGACAGAAGGGTCCCCACGCACCGGGCAGGGGGTCTGGCCCCCAGGCATGTCCCGTTGTGCCTGGCCAGACACAGCCATGCTGGTACCCCACCCCTCACCCGTACTTCCCGGGGCTGCCTTGTTCTCTCTGCCTCTGGGGGTGATTAAACATCTCCTCCTTGTGCACCTCTGACACCTGCCTCTCTCCTGAAACTCTCAAGTCTCTGTGGAAAAGTGCTGCACTAGAAGGTGTTCCCAGATGCCCAGACATCTGCTGGTCCTGTCCAGGATTCGCTGACACAGGTCCCCAGCCTGTGCAAACACACCCCCCACCCTGGGGCTCTCGGACCCCTCTCTCCCCAAGGCCTAGCTCATTGCCCAGCACAGTCAGTGCTCAGTAAATACCTGCGTGGGTCCCCACTTCCCCACAGACACCACTGCCGTTCTCGCTTGGCTGGTAACACGGAGCCTAAATGCAACCCATCACAGCCACCTCACTGAGAAGTAGACAGGACCACCTGGCCCCTTAGCTGGTGCGCTGAGGTCCCAATGTTTACTGAGCCCCTGCTGTGTGCCTGGCACTGTGCTAGGTATTCGGGCCAAGAGAGAGGCACCCACAATGTATTTCAAGGAATCTGTCACCCAAGGGGGCGGCAGCATGCCAGTGGGCACCCTGGGGGTGGCTAAGAGTCAGGTGGTTCAGTTTAAGTCACTGTGGTATCTACAATACATTAAAAATAGCTTTAGAACCGAATAATATAAAGACAAATAACCCCATCTTAAAGTGGGCAAGGATCTGGACAGACATTTCTCTGAAGTCTCACAAATGGCCAAGAAGCACATGAAAAGATGTTCAACATCACTGGTTATTAGGGAAACACAAATCAAAATCACAGTGAGACACCATTTCACACCCACCAGGATGGCCATAATCAAAAAGACAGATATAACAGGTGTTCGAGAGGATGCCCTCAGAGCCCTACTGACAGGATTGCAAAACCATGCAGCTGCTTTGGAAGAGCCCCACAGCTCCTCAAAAGGTGAAACACGGTTACCATCAGACCTCACAGTTCCACTTGTGAGTATTTACCCAAGAGAATGGAAAACATTTCCACATGAAACTGTGTCCACAAATGTTCACAGCAGCAATATTCACAACAGTCCAAGGGTGGAACCAGTACAAATGTCCATCGACGGATGGATGGATAAACAAACCGAGGTCTATCCATATAGACTGCTATTCAGTCTTAAAAAGGAAAGAAGGGGCTTCCCTGGTGGCTCAGTGGTAAAGAATCCACTTGCCAATGGAAGAGACACAAGTTTAATCCCTGATCCCACATGCTGTGCAGCTGACCCGGTGCTTTACAGCCCAGGAGCTGCAACTACTTTAGCCCATGGGCAGCAACTATTGAAGCCCGCGTGCCCAGAGCCCACGCTCTGCAACAAGAGCAGCCGTCCCAGTGAGAAGCCCGTGGAGCAGAACTAGAGCGTGGCCCCTACTCACCACAGCTAGAGGAAAGCCCACGCAGCAGGGAAGACTCAGCACAGCCAAACATAAATTAAAAAATTTTTTAAACCAAAAAAAGGAATGAACTTCTGATACATGGCATGCGGATGGACCCGGGTGCTGAGTGAAATAAGCCAGACCCAGAAGACCACATGCAGAGCGTAGGATTCCATCCACATGAAACGTCCGGAACAAGGCAGGTCCACAGACAGCAGAATAGGGCTTGTCAAGGGCTGGAGGGTGGGGGGCAATGGGGAGTCACTGCTTAATGCAGAACAGGGTTTCTTTTGTGGGCGATAAAAATGTTCTAAAATTAGGCGGTGAGGACAGCTGCGCAACCTTGTGAACGTTCTAAAGAGCACCGAATTATGCACTTTAAAAAAGTGGGTTCTATGTAAATTATATCTCAATAAACACAATATGATTTGTCTTCTCTCAGGGCACAGGCGTGACCTGGGACCACTTGTGATATAATAGGATAAGTGGGGAGGATGTGAAGCACAGAATGGGGGCTACCATCCACCCTTGGGGTTTGTGAAGGGTCCACAACAGCAGCAATAGCAGCTTATTCATGGAGCATCCGTGGGTACCAGGTGCGAGCTCGGAAATCTTCGCCTGAGCTCATGGACCTTCAGGAAGGCCCGCGCGGGCTTTAACCGATGGCCTGCGCTCTGAACTCAGCCCTGTGCTCTGTGATTCCGTGGCTTCCGGAATCCAGCTCTCCCTCATGACTTGGGCAGGTCACTCTATGCTCTGTCCCTGCTTTCCTGGTCTGTAAATGGGCACACTATGTGGGGTGATCAGAAGACCTCATGGAGGAAAGTGGCGCCCATGTGGACGGGACAAGCGAGGACCGAGTCCCTGGCCCGCCTCTGTCCTGCTGCCCCCTCGGTCTGTCTTCACCCCCAACCCTCCTCCTCCTCCTCCAATTCTGAGGCCTAGGGCCCCTCTAGGAAGATGCCTCCCCTGACTTTCAGCATCACCTCCCACAGGACGATGTCCCCTGAAACCCGACTCACAACCCTCACCATACCCTGTCCTCCCCAGGGTCCCCTCAGCCCCCAGTTCCCGGGCACTGTCTGTCTGCACTCCACCCCCTGCTCTGCCCACCTCCAAATTCTCAGGCCTCTGGTTCTCCCCTGCACACTGTCTCGACCCAGACTCAGGCCATCATCCCCTCCCTCTTGGACACCTGCACCCCTCCCGGGGGCTCCCAGCTTCCTCTCTAGCCCCCCTTTTCCTTTCCCACCCAGCAGCCAGAGTGATCATCTAAACACAGCCACACAACTGCCGCACAGCCCAGCAAGCGCACACCTGGGCATTTATCCCAGAGAAAGGAAGGCTTAGGTTCGCACAAAGCCTCTGCGTGGAAGAGCGCAGCAGTGGTATTCATGGCAGGCCCCCGCGGGAACACCCCAGATGCCCCTCAACGGGGACAGGGCGCCTCTCCATTCACGGAGGAGCACAGTGGGCAGCGAAAGGAACCAACTGTTGGCAGGAGCAATGGCCTGGATGGTCTCCAGGGAACCACAGCGAGCGACAAAGGCAGCTCCCAAAGGTTACATCTGTAGAATATTCTTGAAATGAGAAATGACAGAAATTTAGAGCAGGTCTGTGATCGCAGAGGCTGAGGAGACCAGTGCGGCGGGATGGGGAGGGATGGATGTGGCCCTAAAGGAGGACAGAGGGTCCAGGTGGCGACGAGATGTTCTGTCTGAGACAATACCCACGCTGGCATTCGGACTATAATACCGTACTAGAGTTTTGCAAAATGTTACCCCTTGGGGCATGTGGTGGAGGGTTCAGGGGATGTCCTGTATCATTCTCACAACTGCGTGTGAATCTACAATTATCTGGAAAGAAAACACTTAATTACGAAAGCACAAACACCAGATCGCATGCTGCCCTGCTTAAATCGTTCAGAGCCCTTCCCTGGCCTCTGGACAAAATCCAGCATCCTTCCCGCAGCCCGGAAGCTGAGCTCGGACACCGCTGGGCTCTGCCTCCCTCTGCTGCAGACCGAGCCCTGCCTCTGGGCTCTGCACGTGCTGTCCTCCCCGCCCGCACCTTCTCTCGCTCTCCACGGGGCTGCGCTCTCACATCTCCAGCTCCCTGCTAAGGGGTCATTCATTCACCGTCCAACCCCAAGTCCCCCTGCAGCAGGCCCTGTGACTGGACCGGGGGTCACAGCCAGGAACTCGACAGACGGGCCTCTGCCCTTCTGGAGTTTCCAGTCCAAGGAGAGAAGATGTCACGGGAGCCAGTGCACAAGCACGGGCACACACGGGGGGCCCAGGGGCACCGAGGGGCCAGTGGAGGGGCGGGGGCGCCACACCTGCCAAGCCACAGACCACCCTCACTGTCCTCACCAACGTGCATTTCGAGTGATGCTTTTTATCTCAGAGCTACCCACGAGCAGCCGGGTCTCCAAACTCACCAGTAACAACCCAATGGTTGGGGGTAGGGCCTCGAAACGCACACACATTGGCTGCACATCCCCAGGTAGGCAGTGGGGCCCCAGCTCACGCCCCCTGGCTTTTCTCCTACAACCAGTCTCCGAGAAAGCCTGTGTGGTTTGTGACAGTGGTCGGCCATGTAGGATCTCACCTGGCACTCCTGGCAGGGCCCCCTCAAGCCCCCTTAGTCCCTGAAACCCTCCCATTGGAAACCCCTCCAGGACTTCCCACAGTGCAGGTGCCACCTGGCCCACATGGAAACACCTCCTGTCCCCATTAGCCGTCCTCAGCCCTGATGCAAAGACCTGCTGGGGTGGGGGGACAGGTCTTCCCAGCATGGTCCTCATGACCACCCGCATCAAGCAGCCCCACTGCAGGCCCCCGGGCTCTCCTTTGGGAGCCCATCCAGGCGGCCCCGGTCAGACCACAAGTAGTTCAGTCCCTGTTTCAGCATTTCCCATCTCCCCTCCCTGAACCTCAGGCCCACCCCCATCTGTAAAATGGAGGGGTCATGCTTATCTCACAAGGGGACCACAGGGAAGAAGCCTGGCCAGGGACTTTCCTGGTGGCTCAGGGGTTAAGAATCCGCACTTCCAACGCAGGGTTCAATCCCTGGTAGGGGAACTAAAATCCTACATGCTAACGGGCAGCTAAGCTTGTGTGCTCCAACTACCGAGCACGCACTGCAATGAAGAACCCACACGCGGCAGGGAAGACCCAGCATAGCCAAAATTTTTTAGAAAGGAAGAAGAAGGCCGGGTCACTCCCAGCTCAAAAAGCTAGACACTCACCAGGCATGGGAGTGAGGGTAGCTGACAGAGGGTAGCTGCGGGGAGCACGATGGGAGGAAGGTCAGGGCGCCAGAGGCTGGCTGCAAGCGTGGGCCCTGGAGGCTTCCGGGAGAAGCCTCGGGCTGTGGGCCTCTGGAGTGGAGCATCCTGAGAAGGGAAGAGGGACGGAGGGGCAGGGGAGGCCCACTGCCCACTCCTGCCCTATGCCTCGGACTCAGACCTGTAGGAGTCCGCAGTTCCTCTGTCCACCTCCCACTGGCTGTGAAATCTCGGCATGTACGGACACCCATGGAGAATGGTGGGGTTCTCATCTGGGGTCTACGGAGAAGCCCTGGGGAGTCTGCAACCCCCAGAGGTGCCCAAAAAATGTCACAGGACTTGCCTGCCCCTGGGAGAGGGCCAGAGTTCTTGGGGCCTGGGAGAACCCAAGTGTTTACAAATGTGGACAAAGGCCCACTGGAGGCCCAGGCTCAAAAGATGGTGTCACCCTCTCCAGCCTCTGCTTCATGGTGAGACATGGGCTCCTCTGGCCCCAGCTTCCTCAGCTGTAAGGAAGGGGATGAACTGATGGCTCCACTGGGGAACACCATCGCTTGGGACTGTGGGTGGCTCTGGGCCAGCTTAGCCCAACGTCCAACAGTCATGCAACCTCCTAAAGCCTCGGAACCTGCACACTTCACCTTCTCATCCCCTAAATGAGACCCCATGCCTCACCCCAAGGACTTCCTTGGTGGCTCAGTGGTAAATAATCCACCTGCAATACAGGAGACGCAGGTTTGATCCCTGGGTTGGGAAGATCCCCTGGAGAAGGAAATAGCAGTATTCCTGACTGAGGGAATCCCATGGATAGAGGAGCCTGGCGGGCTACAGTTCATGGGGTTGAAAAAAATTGGACATGACTGAAGCGCCTGAGCATGCACACCTCACCTCAAACCACTGATTTAAGGACTACAATTGATGCTTGCAAACTGGGGGGCTAGAGAAGACTGCTGAGGGTCCCTTGGACTGCAAGGAGATCAAATAAGTCAATCCTAAAGGAAATCAACCCCAAATACTCATTGGAAGGAATGATGCTGAAGGTGAAGCTCCAATATTTGGCCACCTGATGTGAACAGCCAACTCACTGGAAAAGACCCTGATGCTGGGAAAGACTGAGAGTAGGAGGACAAGGGGGTGATAGAGGGTGAGATGGTTGGATGGCATCACCAACTCAATTGACATGAGTTTGAGCAAACTCTGGGAGATAGTGAAGGACAGGGAAGCCTGGCGTGCTGCAGTCCATGGGGCTGCAAAGAGTCGGACATGAGTTAGGGACTGAACAAGAACAAAGGACTAAAAGCAATAACACCTGTGGTGAGTGCACAGCTCCGTCCTTGGAACAAAGTGGATGTTAAGACAGTGAGTATCCTTCTTCTGGAGGAATCTCCTGGCTTCAGGATTCCAGTTAACACGTATTCGCATTGGAGCTCTTTCAAACCAAAACTGGTATGACGTTGCAGTGGGTTGAAAAATGTCCCCTCAAAGAGATGTCCAAGTCCTAAACCCTGATACCTAGGAATGTGCCCTCATTTAAACACCTTTATTTATTTTTGGCTGGGCCAGGTGGCATGTGGGATATCAGTTCCCCAACTAGGGCTCAAACCCATGCCCTCTGCAGTGGAAGCATGGAGTCTTAGCCACTGGACCGTCAGGGAGGTCTCTTGTGTGCTCTTATGTAGAAAAAGGGTCTCTGCAGATGCAGCGAACTTAAAGTCCTTGAGATGAGATCACCCTGGATTTTGGCTGAGCCTTAAATCTAATGAGGGGCATCCTTTCAAGAAACAAAGGGGAGACACAGAGAAGGAGGCCGCTGGCGACGGGGCAGAAGTGAAACATCGCTCACCCTCATGGATGTGGTGCTGGGGAAATGCTATTCTATTTCCTTTTCGTGAGGCATGTGACCCAGAGTTTAAAACACTCTGTCCAGAGCGGTGACTCTCAGCCCTGCCTCCTCCGTCACACACCCAAGTCGGATGCTACCGTCCGAGATCCTGGCTGGAGAGGTGCCGCATGGAGCCCAGACATGTCCCTCCCTCAAACCATCCCGGTGATCCCAACATGTGGCTGAGGCTGCTCTGCATGCAAGGCCATCGACCAAACTACACATAAGAATCCCCCGGGCAGCTTGAAAAAGGACTCAAACACCCAGGCCACACCCAGATCACCCCGTCAGCATCTCTGGGTGGGGCCAGGCACCAAGTATTTTTCATAGTGCCCAGATGACTCTGCATGCAGTCAAGGAAGGAACTTGAGTGGAGCTGCCCACATGTGAACCCCCTGGGCATCTTGCAAGCATGAGGATTCTGACCCTGCAGGTCTACGGGAGGCCCTGCATTTCTAACAGTCTCCCTGGACACCATCCTTGGTGGAGCTACTGTGTGGCTGGGGATGAAAAGGGCTGCCTAGCACTGTGGTTCTAGAGGTGGGGTCCTTGGGCCAGTAGCATCAGCATCAATTGAAACTTGTAAGAAATGTAAATTCCCAGGGGTACCTCTCAGACCCAGGAGGTCAGCAATCTATGTTAACACACCTCCCAGGTGACTCACACACGATCAGGCGGAGGACACACTGGCCTGGGGTAACAGACAGTGGCAGGCCAGCACCAGCAGCAAGACTAACCCTTGATTCAACTGGAGGTCTCCAAAAGCACCAGGGAGCCCTCTCTGTGTCCGAATCAATAACGCTGACATTCCTGGGAATTCGTGAGATGACACGTATGGAAAAAATTGCTATGGTAGCTCAAATGGTAAAGAATCTGCCTGCAATGCAGGAGATGCAAGTTTGATCCTTGGGTCGGAAAGATCCCCTGGAGAAGGGAATGACTGCCCACTCCAATAATCTTGCCTAGAGAATCCCAAGGACAGAGGAGCCTGGCGGGCTACAGGCCATGGGATCACAAAGAGTCGGACACGACTGAAGTGAATAACACTTTCATCATGGAGATGAGAAAACCAATGCTGAGGACAAGCCTCCTTTAAGGCCAGCAGCTTCAGTCCTGGTGTAATGACTACACTACCCCCCGTCATCCAGACTCGGCTCAGGTGCCCCTCCGAGGATGCCTCCGGGGCTCACTTAAGGACAGACATGGCTCTCCCTTCCCTTCACAGAGCCCTCACCTATGGCATTTCCTTTTGAGATGCCCAAAGTCTGGCATGAGAAACTCCTAATTATTTTACACATTATAGTTTTGTACCCAGACTACATATTCTTCTGTAAAAGTCATGTCATGCTGTTTCTTGTGTTTTAGATTTTGCTTATTTCTTTTCCAACAGCCTACATTACTGCAAACTATGTACTGTATCCATAGTGCTATGGACTATGCTTGTGTCCCCCCAGAACCGTGCAGGCTTTGGGAGTGATGAGGTCATGAGGATGGGGCCCACCACGGTGGGATTGGTGCCCTTACGAAGGAGACCCCACAGAACTCCTCTGTCCTCCCCCCATGTGAGGACACAGAGAAGCTGGTGGTCTGCAACCCAGAAGGTCCTCACCAAACACTGAATCTGCCAGCGCCCTGATCTGGGACTTCTCAGCCTCCAGAAGCATGAGGAATGAATGCTGTTGTTTATAACCTCCCCATCCCCCACCTGGTCTATGGTTTTCTGCTGCAGCAGCCCAAAGGGACAGAGACACAGAGTCAGGCGCAGCAGATACTGCCAGGTGGACCCACTGAAAATGAGGTTTCAGTTTTTACGCTGTGAGCATAGTAGGAACTTGGTAAATGCTGCTCAATTACTGAACGAATCAAGCTGAGGAAAAGGGACCGTTAGAAAGTGGACAGATGAAAGGGTACCTATTTTTCTGCTTGTGTTTCCTAGCACTTAAAAAAATTACTTATTTGGCTGCATTGGGCCTCAGTTGCAGCACGCAGGCTCTCTGTTGTGGCACGCAGCCTTCTTTGGTTGTGGCACACGGGCTCCAGAGTGCCTGAGCTCAGTTGCAGCACATGGGTTTCGTTGCCCCATGGCACATGGGATCTTATTTCTCCAACCAGGGTCCAGGCTTTCCTGGACCACCAGGAAAGTCCCTTGCTTAGCACTTTACAATGAATGCTGCTCATTAGACAGTGTTCCAACAATGCCTCCTGGCCATGACTGCCTCACAGCATTAGAACATCTTCTCTATTATTCACTGTATTCAACACCATCCATCTTACTCATGTAAAATGCTGGCAGGTCTATGAGCAACAACAGAGCTGATAACAAAACAAAACCAATCAGGGAATTTTAACAGTGATGCTTTAGAGGGTTTTTAAATTTCCCTTTAACTGTCTACATCCAGTTCTAAGTTCTTACAACAGGATGGATGTGTGAAATCATGACAGTGAATGAAATTACCAAATACTGCTTCATTTGCCCATGGATTCATCCCACACATTTACTGAGTGACCACTGTATGTGGGCACTACTTCACTGGCGGGACACACAGCCCTTCCTGCACAACTCTTACGCTCCACACTGGTGCTGTACAAGACGACTTTCTGTGATGACAGAAATGTTCTGTCTCTGCACTGTCCAAGGTGGTGGCCTCAAGTCACAAGCAGCATTTGAGCATGTGGAATGCAGCTAGCATGGCAGAGGCACTGAGTTTCTAAATTTCATTTAATTGCAATTAATTCAAATTTAAATTCAAATGGCCACATGCAGATTGGGCAGAATTGGTTCAGATGACTAATCCATTGATGCTGATTTAAACAGAACGGAGGCACGACCATCTTTCATTGTCTGCAACAGACAAAATCCTTCCTTTGCTGCCGTGTGTGCACTTCCTGGTGTCACGTTTTCTCTTTATGGGGCTATGCCACGTGGCATGTGGGGTCTTAGTTCCCTGAGCAGTGATTGAACCCACACTCTCTGCAGTGGAAGCTCAGTCTTAATCACTGGAAGACCAGGAAGTCCCTGGTGTGCACTTGTAACCCTTGTACACCCCATGGGAACTGAACACACACAACCCAAGGCAGAAGTAAACCTCAGGTTTTATTTGCATGAGTTCTACCAAAGGACCCCATTCCAATCCTGCCCATCCTAGCTGGGAAATGCCCCCTTGGCTCACAAGAAGACACCGAGACACTGAGAAGGCATTCAACCGGCCAGTAGACAAGGTCTTAGTGGACGAAGTGCCCAGAGGGAATCGGAGCAAGGCTGTCTCCCAGCAGCTCAGGCAGAACAGGGGAGCGCTCTCCATGGTGCTGAACGGGCCGCTCCCGTCTCCGGAACAACGGGCGAGTCGGCCCCTTGCGCTAGTCCACAGAGCCTGTTTGGCAAAGCCAGGACGCCACAGAGCACCACTTTCATCAACCACGTGCCCTTTCCCAAGCCAGGAAACTACAAACTGGGGAGCAGTTGATCCAAGAGGGGGCGAATCGCTGCAGAAAATTCAAACATCACCTGTCTTTCCAGGGCTCAAAAATCTAATATCGTGCTGACATTGAAGGACCTGAGGAGTGTTTTATACAGACTTATCAGCTCAGGGTTGATAGCTAGCTGTCTTTAGAGCTGTGGAGGCCTGGCGGAAGATGAGAAAGAGAAAGTCTTGAGGAAAAATGGCAGACGCTCCTGGCCCTGCCCTCATGCCACCATCACCCTTTTCCCAAGGGCTTCCTCTCTCCACAGGCATCCTCAGAACATGGACCCACAGTCCCCTGTCCTTGGGTTCGCTGCATGAACTGTTACTGTCAGCGAGGGCTACTCACTAGCTACCCGGCGGATGGCTATTTTCGGAGGGTGCTGATCCTCACCAGCTCAGTTAGGCTTCCTAATATAAAGCCCGTCAAATTGCTCCAGGGCTGTGCTGGGTGAGGGGACTTTTCAGTAGCACTCCTCTCTCAGCTATTAGTGGCAACAAAGAACTAGTTATTTGCTTTCCCTTCTCCTTTCACCTCACGGAGCCTTTTCCTTCCCCAAAGGGGCTGAAAGACTCTCTGAAGACGCACTTTCATCTCCAACTCCCTTTCGTTTCTGAAATGAGTTCCTACTGGCGCAATATCCCTGTCCATGGACCTGCCTCCTCCTAAATTAAGCATTTGGATTAAAAAAAAAAAAGTTCACTTTTCACATATTCCAAGCACTGATGGTCATTTATTTTGATAGAGGGTTTCTCCCACTTAAAGGGGGGGTACTGACTGCCTAAATGTGTATTTAAAGTGGAAACAAAGCCGCAGACCTGTATATGTACCCGAGCTCTGCTATGTGGCTGGCACCCTCTCTTTATGGGGAGAGCCACTTCTCGGAAGGAGTGGAGGTGGGGGGACCTGGAGTACCTGGCAAGCGAACAGAGCTGGAGGGCGCACGTGGCTGTGTTTTGGGGGGCAGGGTGGAGACCGTCTCTGGGTGACGTGTACTGTGTGCGCGCACGCAGGCGCAGGGGGGGTCTGAATTTTGACTGTGGGCGTGTGTGATTCGTGTGGGCCGAGGGATCTGGGCCAGTGAACGGAATCTGTATGTGAGGGGGAGCGGCCGGGTGTGTGCAATGACTCACATCTTTCGGGCTGTGGGAGGGTTTTATTTGCGGGGGGTAAATTTTGGTCTGAGGGATCCTGTGCACATGGCACCCGACAGGAAATATTTACCTGTGCAGCAAAGCAGGGGTCCATCAGGCGGAGAAGAGAGCCTGGGTGGGGTGTCTGGCCGTGTGCACCCGACTGCAACTCCTCTGCTGCACCCAGAGGAGAAGGAGGGTGTGGAGGGAGAGGAAGAACAAGGATGGGGCTTTGCACAAGGGAGTTCAGAGAGAGGTGTTCCACACAGAAGCAAGAGCCTGGGAACTGCAGCCCTGAGTGTGATTCCAGGTGCCGCCCAGTGCGCAGCAGTCAAGTCACCTGGCTCCTCTGAGCCTCTGCTTCCCAAAGTGGGAAATGGGAGGAAGGAGAAAACCAAGCCCGGAAACAAACAGGGACTGAGTGCTGTAGTCGTGCAGACACTCGCCACATGCCCGGCACACAGTAAGTGTTGAGCATGGCCATTTATTAATATTTTCACGATCATTATCATCATGTCTGGCTTTTGGTTCTAATAACGATCATTGTAAGTGACATTCATTGCATGTGAACTCTAATAATGAAACGGTGCTAAATAATAATGAATGGTTACTCTATTCCTGGCACTGCCATGCATACCACCTCAATTAAGCCCCACCTACTTCACAGTCATTGCTATCAGCCCTCTGTATGGCTTCAGAAACAGAAGCTCAGAGATGTTAGGTAGCTCACCCCAAGGTCACAGAAAAGAGCAAATGCACAACTGGGATTCAAGTCCAATGGGTGTCGACCCCACAGCATGTGCTCCTGCCACCCTTGTGCCCTCAGGCCTCACCATCTCTTCAGGGTCACCCGACAGACAGTGGAAGCCACTCAGCTCGGTTGAGTGAGCAATGCCGGCCTTGCGCCTGGGGGAGGATGAACCTGGAGGAGGAGGAGTTGGCAGAAGTGTCCCCAGTTGAAATGGATTCCATACCAATTCCAGCTAAATGTAGAATACATTTGCCGTTGGTGCATTATTCATGAAAATCACCGTTTCCCCAAGTCAGCACTGGGAACTGGGTGGCTGCCCGTCCCACATCAACATCCCCATGTGCAAAGGAAAGCAGGGTTGGAGGCAGGACCATGAGCTCGTTAAGGCTCTGCTGGCCCTCTCTAAGCATGACCCATGCCGCCTACCAGTTGACTTGGGAGCAGGCGTGGAGACCACCGCTCAGTTCTGGTGGATTATGAAACATCATGTCAACTCTGCTCGCCCCGCGCACTGCTTGAGGGCAAACATTCTCAACAGCCACCCCCTTCCTAGTGAGGGGTGGGGACCAGGTTCCAGTAGCCCCAGATGTCTGGCCTGATTATTCCAGGCCACAAAGGTCAGTTCGACTTTCTGTGCTGCCTTGTCGCCAACCAACAGGCAGCAAGTTGGCCTGGCACCCTGCATCCTTGTGCCCGCCTCGGCTGGAACACAGGTGATGGGATGTGAGTGAGGAAAGGGGGGGGTCCGGGGTCCCAGCCTGGACAGACTGGGGGTTCAAACTCTCGCCTCTGCCACCAAAGGTTTGGGGCTCGGTACTGTCCCATGGGCTCCAGGGCCTCCCTGGCTCGATAGGTGGTGGACATGACTCCCTCCCCTGCAACCTGTGAGACTCAAGCAAGATGATGTGGAGGAAAGCGTTTTAGGGGGTGGACACAGCGGAGCTGGTTGGTAGCCGATGGAGACCCAAGGATGTCCACCCAATGACAGCAGCGCTTCTCACAACAACATAGCCTATCCTACACTTGTGGCCCCCACAGGATGGGATCCTCTCCTCCCAGTGAAACCACCACCCTTCCCTCTAAAATGGAAGCTCCGCGAGGGCAGAGATTTCCATGCAGCAGGGTCCCAAGCACCTGCTCACAGTAGGCACTCGGGAGGTGTCTGATGAACAGAGGCTTGACTTCCATGGGCCACTGAAGATCTCTGGGGAAGGGGGGGCCAACCAGGTTGCTGGACCTCCCTGGCAGACACCCTGCCGAGTCCCACGGGGGACCAGCCCAGCCCCTCTCCTCCCAGGCTCCAGTCTCCAGGCACGGACACAGCTGGCAGAAGCTCCAGAGGGATGGATCTGCAGAGCAGCCAGACCAGAGCCACGGGTGACGGCTGCCCTGGGCTCCCAAAGTGCCCAGCTGGGAGCGCCAGGCTGCTCGGCCGCCCACCTCAGCCACCCACATCTGCTGCCTGGGCCTCGCCGTGCCTGCACACACACACACACACACACACACACACACACACACACGCCCACGGCCTAGAACCCAAGGAGGGCTGTCTGTTCGGCCTGGCCCGGGCACCCCAGGGTCAAGGAAGCTCTCCAACCCACTCCAGGAAAACAACAACAGCACAGAAGAGGCCGCCTGGGACGGGGCGCCATGGCTTTGACAGGCAGGAGCGTTATATAATTAACTGCCCCCCACGCCTCCTCCCCTCGCAGGAATAACGAACCCTGCCTCTCAGTTGCATAAGCCAAAATAATAATTACTCTCCAGCCCTCTGACACTCCTGGATGTGGCCAGGGAGCAGGTGTTTAGCACAAGCTTCAGGAGCCTCAGAGAGCAAGCAGGGGACCGCACGTACGTTTGTGACTCTTGTGCCCAGCAGAAGCACACAAGTCCCCTCCAGTTCCCACTCCTTTCCCAGGCATCCAAGCCTGAAAAATGAGCCAGCGGCCAAGAGGGAGCCACTCATCAGGATAAGCTCCCAGATGGGGGAAGGGGCCTCTGGGGAGCAGGCTTGCTTGGGGTCTGGCTTCCAGGAACAGAAGTGCCTCACACCTCTCAGATGCCCTGAGGAGTGGACACTGGAGTGTCTGGGACAGCCAGGGCTCCCTGAACAGAAACCATCTTAGAGCCGCGCAGGGCGGGCAGCACGCTGGCTTCCGGCGCCGGCTCAGCCGGGAATGTGGCGGCATCTTGGAATGAAGGCACGGAGCATCCCTAAACTAACGGTGAAAATGATTCAGCCACTGAAAGGCGAGATTCCTGGGCTCGCGCTAAACAGATGGGCCTCCCTCCCTCCCGCCCGCCAGCAGCCTGCTCCAACAGCGCTAGCCCCGCGTCCAACCACCTAGAAGTTTATTGCCTTGTTGTGATGGTTTGGGTTCGCGTCCCCCGCCTCTAGCTCTCCCAGCCGCTCTCTCTCGATTGGCTTGGGTTGATCAGGACTAAGAGAGGCCCGGAGGCACCGCAGGAAAAACAAGCAGCAGAGCAGGGGCCTGACTCCCAGAGGCCGACACCCAGGGAGCTGGGCCAGCAGGGGGGCCGGGGGGGGGGGCTCTCCCAGCCCCCCTGCGCCCTTGCTGGGTCCCAGAGGAGGCCGCGGGCCCAGCCTGGCCTTTTCGGCCTGCTCTTGGACGATGCACTAACACCCGGCTCAGCTCTGAGGCTCCTGGGCCTGGCACTGCTCCCAGAAAGCCCCCAATACCCTTCCGCTGGCACAGGGGCGCTGTCCCCCACCAGGCAGTGAGGCAACCTGTAGCCAAGGCCGCTGTGGCCTCCAGGGAGCCCCAGGAAATGCCCCAGGTGCCCACGGCCCTCTGGAGGGAAAAGCTCGACTTCCCCAGAGATAAAACAGAAGAAGCGAGAGAAGCAGGTCCCTCCTCCGCCAGCCCCCGCGCGCCAGGCGCACCTACCTCCATCGGAGTAGGTCTCCGTGCCGTAGCCGTCCTGCAGCCCGTTGCTCCAGGTCCCTTCGTACTTGGCCCCGTTGCCCGTGCACTCCCGCACCCCGTAGCGCCCCTTAAATCCGTGCGTCCACTCGCCCTTGTACACCCACTTCCCCTTGCTCTCCAGGCCGATGCCGTGGCGCTTGCCCTGCGCCCAAGTGCCCTGGTACGTGTTGCCGCTGGGCCAGGTGTAGACGCCCAGTACCTCGAAGCCGTGGCTCCACGAGCCGGTGTATTCGCCTTGGCCCTTGGGGCCGGTGCAGACGCCATGGCCGTGCGCCTTGCCGTCCTCCCAGCCTCCACAGTAGGACCCTCCATCGTCAAAATTAAACCTGCCCCCACTGGACATGCATGTAACTCGGTTTGCAAATCCCGCAAACGGTGAAAAAAAAAAAAAAGCGATCAACAAACCGGAGTCTTGGTTGGCTGGCTGGCTGGTTTTGTTTTGCCTTTTTTTTTTTTTAAGGAAGAATGGAGAAAGCAAAAAACACAGCGAACAGATCCCGGGCGGCGGACGGCCGCGGCGTCGGCTTCGGAGGAATTCAAGTCAATTGGGGGCGATTATTCATTTTCGAGCTGCGCCGCGGAGCCTGACCAGCGTCTCGCGCTCCCGCTGGAGACAGGACCGGAGGGGAGGAGGGCGGGGGAGGGGAGGGGAGGGGAGGGGGAGGGAGGGGGCAGGAGCAAGAGCGGCTGGTGCGAACGGCTCCACCTCAGCGGCAAGTGCCCCTCGGAGGCGAGCCCGCCGGGCTGGCCGCGCAGGCCAGGCGGGGACGGCGGCGCTCAGGCCCGGGGCGCAGTCCCCCACCTGCGGCTGCCGCGCTGCGGGCGCCCGAGGGCGGCGGCGGGGCCCGCGGGCGGCGGCGGCACGGGCGGCGGCGCGGGCGGCTGCACCATATTGGGGGCCGCGGGCCGGGCCGGGCCGGGCGGCGGCGGCAGCAGCAATGCGGCGGGTCGGGCGGCCGGGCGGCGGCGGCGGCGGCGGCGGCTGCGGCGGCGGCGGCGGCGGCGGCAGCGGCGGCGTGCGCTCTGGGCCCGGCTCGCGCGCTCGGGCCGGCGCGGCGCGCGCCTGCACTCCGCGCCCCGCCCGCGCGCGCGCCCCCGCACCCCGCCGCCCGCGCGCCCCCGCCCGGCCGCCCGGACCCCCCCCCCCGGCGCGCCCGCGGCCTGGAGAGGGGAGCTGGCCCGCCTGGCTGAGGGCGCGTGGCGCAGGCGGGGACCCGGGGCGCCCCGCCCGCCCGGCGTCACCTCTTCCTCCGATCGGCCTGGAAATAGGGGTCCAGCCGCGGCGCCCCAGACGCCCCCCCTCCCCCCGTCTTTCCCGGGACTTGGGTTTAAAGGGACAGGAACTGCGTAACGGGAAGGCGCCCAGCACCCAGGGCGCTCGCTGCCCCCTCCCGGGAGCCACGAGTTGAAGCCGGGCGCCATAGGCCTTGGGCAGGCCAGGGGCGCCCCGCATGTTTCGGCTCGCCCACCGCGCTCCTCGCCCCTCGCGCCCGACTCCTGCCTGGGACGCCTGGCCCTGACTTGACTGGAGAGGCTCTCGGCAGACCACAGGTGGTTTTCTCTATGACACATGATCTTTTTTCCTTACAGGCGATTTGGGTCCACATGTGGGGGAAAGGGGATGCTCGCCTTAGAAAACTGGTATTTGGCCATTGGCCCCTCCCCATAAATTAAGAGAAAGTCCAGCTACGCAGAGACCTTAAAGTAAAGACACCCAACTTCCGTTCCTCCCCTGCACCCCGGCCAACAGGTAGCCCCCTTCCATCCCGTGAGCCGTTGTGCTTTGGGGGAACAAAGTGGAATCGCCTCTCAGGCGTAATTAGGTCTCTCTCAACACACACTCCCACCCCCCACCCCCAAGAGATGGTGTCTGATTCCTGGATCCGGGTATCCTGGGACCAATTTGAAGTGCATTTCCTGGACCATAAATCCGCAGGCAGGAGCCCGAGTTCCCAGCTCTCCGGAACGTGTTGGGCAACTGGCAGCAGCCAAGTGCTGCGCGGCGAAATTGCACAGGGTCGCCGCTGGTTGCAGTGGGGGATGGGGGTTGGGGGTTACTCAGAGGAGCAGACTTTGCAGCTGAGGTTTAGGCAGGCCAGGAGAGCTGCACTTCCGGGGGCAGCGTGGGGGGACGGGGTTACACCTCCAGCCAGCAGTGTTCCCACCTTTGGCTCTCAAAAGAAAACCAGCCCCTCCTCCTCCTAGAATTCAAGTTCAGTTTATTTTCTCCCTGGGATAACCAAAGCCCCCTCTCTGAAGAGCCATCAGCCTGCAGGGCTGTACCCTCTTCACCACCCCTCATCAGAGGGACAATTAGGGAGTTTTCAGTTTTGCTTTGTGACTTGGAGTTACTGGGATTCGGTGCACCTTCTAGGTGGTGCCTCCCTGTGCCCTCTGGGAGGTTTTCCTACCTGCCCAGGGTGGAGTTCTTGGGCCTAGCCTGTCTTAGACTTAATGGAAGTAGCCGATCGGCCCTCCAGAACACCTGGAGCAAGTGCCCTGGGTTTCTGGTTCTCTGTTCCTCAGCTGAAATTCAGTGTTATCAGGCTTAGGTCTGCTTTTATTGTATTTTGTCTCTCTAAAGTAAAGTAAAGTCACTCAGTCGTGTCCAACTCTGTGACCCCATGGACTGTAGCCTACAACGCTCCTTCGTCCATGGGATTTTCCAGGCAATAGTACTGGAGTGGGTTGCCATTTGTCTCTCTAAATGGATATGAAATAGCATCTCAGAGCTGTTCCGCATAAATGAAAGATTAAATGTTGTGAAGGGCTATAGACTTTCCTCACAATTCAGATTGAAATCCTGCCTCCAGGGACTGGCAGCTGTGTGGCTCTGGGCAGTCCCTTAAAGTCTCTGAGCTCATTTTTCTCATCTGTAAAATGGGCACAATAACAGTTTCCATCAGAGCACTGTGAGGATTTATCTGAACTGAGTGCCCAGCACCTCGTAGGTGCTCAAGACATGGGATGTGATGTTACTAGAAGGCCAACCCCCAGCAAAGGTCATGGCTTTCTACATGGGACACCCAGCCTTCAGCCTGCTCCCCTTAACACAGCTGACATAAAATTGCCATTTCTCTTGGACACTGCACTTTCTTTCTTCCATTTTATTTCCAAGCTGTCTTTTGCTGATTCAGCGGCGCTTCCTCACACAAGCAGTGGATTGCAACTGAGATCTCATTGGGAAATGGTGATTGGTTCCAAGTAACTACTGGCCAGCACCTTCTGCCTCTAGCTAATTGCCCCAGGCAATTCTAGTACACACCCCCAGGACCCCTCCCTCCTCTCCAGGTTTGGTCAGATTAGCTTCAGCGGTTTCAGACTCTCTTTCCTGAAATGCAGATATTAGAGGCATTCATTTTGTGCAATTTGGAAATCATTCTCCCATAAAGTAGGGCTGACGGTATTGATTTCATTTTGGAGGAAACTCTCTAAGGTTATAAACGTAGTACCACCCAGCAATTTCAAAACACAGACCAGGGAGAAAAAACAAAAAGCCAGACCCCCATGTGGAATTTCACGACTCTGTGCCCCAGGCTCTGGGGTGAACAGCTCACAGTAGTGACCTCAGGGCACTTCTCAGGTGACCTGGGCTTACCCACTCAGCTTCCACAAAGGCCAGCTTGGAGGGGACTTTGGTGATCCAGTGGCTAGGATGCCATACTCCCAATGCAGGGGACCCAGGTTCCATCCCTGGTCAGAGAACTAGATCCCACATGCTGCAGCTAAAGAAAGATCTCCCATACTCTGACTAAGACCCAACACAGCCAAATAAATAAATACTAAATTAAAAAAACAAAAACAAAAACAAAAACACCAGCTTGGAGCTCTCTCTGTGAAGTGCCTGGCCAAAGGAAAAATAATGACTGAGCAGGATTCCAGCCCAAGCTTCCAGTTTTCCAGCCTCCAGGAGTGAGAGCCCCCATTTCCCTGCCCACTCCCTCTTCCTGTGACCAAGAAGTTTTCTGATTTTGGCTTCAGAAAGGCTTCTTGGCTTCCCTATCTAAAGAACGGCCCCATTTCACCTCCATAGAAGCCTGTGTGTTTCCTTCAGAGAACTGAGCTTCAGTCTACAGTTTATGGTTCATCTTCATGAATCACAGCTGATGGTGACTGCAGCCACGAAATTAAGATGTTTGCTCCTTGGAAGAAAAGCTATGACCAATCTAGACAGCATATTAAAAAGCAGAGACATCACTTTGCCAACAAAGGTCTGTGTAGTCAAAGCTATGGTTTTTCCAGCAGTCATGTATGGATGTGAGAGTTGGACCATAAAGAAGGCTGAGCACCAAAGAATTGATGTTTTCAAACTGTGGTGCTGGAGAAGACTCTTGAGAGTCCCTTGACAGCAAGGAGATCAAACCCGTCAATCCTCGAGGAAATCAGTCCTGAATATTCATTGGAAGGACTGATGCTGAAGCTGAAACTCTAATACATTGGACACCTAATGTGAAGAATTGACTCACTGGAAAAGATCTTGATGCTGAAAAGATTGAAGGCAGGAGGAGAAGTGGGTGACAGAGGATGAGCTGATTGGATGGCATCATCTACTCAATGGACATAAGTCTGAGCAAACTCTGGGAGATAGTGAAGGACAGGGAAGACTGGCGTGCTGCAGTCCATGGGGTTGCAAAGTGTCGGACATGACTGAGTAACTGAACAGAAACTTCACGGATGTGCCTGTGTTTACCCGACACTGTGAGATGCCTACATCAGGAGCTCCCTTCCTTCCTGCTCTCTTAGAACGTAATGCGGATACTTCTCCTGCCAGGAGGTGGGCTGGCTGGTGAGTGTAGCAGAGGGGGCGCAATGTGATTTTGAAGGTTACAGCGTAAAGGCAGCTTCTGCTTCATGCTCTTGAGATCCTGGAGAGCTTGGACCCCACTTGCCATGATGTCAGGAAACCCAAGCAGCGCCGGGAGAGAAACAGAGCCTCCAGCAGTCAGCCCAGCTGGACTCCTGGCGCACAGCCGGTCCCAGGTGACAGCTCTGTAAGCATACCATTTTGAAAGTAGGTCTGCCAGCTCCTGACTAGCCACTGCAGCAAATGCCACGTGGATCAAGACCCCACCCACAGGGCTTTCTTCACCATGCCTTGTTATAATTCCACATAATAATATTTTATCATATCTATATGATGATCTATATTTCCTCTATCTCACATGGATAAAGAATACGGTGTATACATGTATACATACAATGAAATATTACTTAGTCATAAAAATGAATGAGATAATGCCATTTGCAGCAACCATGTATGGACCTAGAGATTTTCATACTTCTTCTTTTCTTTTTGAGGTATAACTGACATACATTTTACTAGTTTCAGGTGTACAACATAATGATTTGCTATTTGTATATACTGCAAAATGACCACCACAATAAGTCTAATTAAAATGAACATCCATCACCACACAGAGTTATAGAATTTTTTTTGTGTGATGACAACATTAAGGTTTACAGTCTTAGCTTTCAAATATGCAGTCAGTGTTGTTAACTAGAGGCCAGGCGATGGCACCCCACTCCAGTACTCTTGCCTGGAAAATCCCATAGATGGAGGAGCCTGGTAGGTGGCAGTCCATGCGGTCTCTGAGAGTCGGATACGACTGAGCGACTTCACTTTCGCTTTTCACTTTCACGCATTGGAGAAGGAAATGGCAACCCACTCCAGTGTTCTTGCCTGGAGAATCCCAGGGACGGGGGAGCCTGGTGGGCTGCCGTCTATGGGGTCGCACAGAGTCGGACACGACTGAAGTGACTTAGCAGCAACAGCATGCTGTGCATGACACCCCCCTGACTTACTTGTTTTATACATGGAAGTCTGTACCTTTTGACCTGCTTCACCCTTTCCGCCCACCCACCTCCCCTGCAACATTCAATCCAATCTGTTCCCTGTATCCGTGAGCTTCTTTCTCCCTTTTTAAAAAAAGATTCCACACATAGTTGCAATGAAATATTTGTCTTTCTCTGTCTGACTTAATTCATTTAGCATAATGCCCTCATGATCCATCCATGTTGTTGCAAATGACAAGATTTCATTCATTTTTATGGCTGAATAATATTCCATCATATCTATATCTATCTATCTCACATGGATAAAGAACATGTGATATATATATATATACATACAATGAAATATTACTCAGCCATAAAAAATGAGGTATTGCCATTTGCAGCAACATGGACTGACTTAGAAATTGAGTGAAGTATTATTTGTATATGTATTATATGTATATGTATTATTTGTATCATATGTATGTGTGTATATATATTATATATATATATATACTTTTCAGATTATTTCTCTCCTAGGTTATTATAAAATATTGAGTATAGTGCCCTGTGCTATATAGTAGGTCCTTGTTGGTTATCTATTTTACATATACATTTTACATACTGAGTGAAGTAAGTCATACAGAGAAACACAAATATCGTATGCTATCACTCATATGTGAAACCTTTTATAAAAAGATACAAATGAACTTATTTACAAGACAGAACTAGACCCACAGACATAGAAAACAAACTTACGGTTACCAAAGGGGAAAGGGTAGGGGAGGATAAATTAGGAGGGTGGGATTAATTTATACCCGTGACTATATGTAAAATAGATAACCAACAAGGACCTACTGTATAGCACAGGGCACTATACTCAATATTTTATAATAACCTAGAAGAGAAATACTCTAAAAATAATATATATTATATATGTATACTTTTTCAGATTATTTGTATAATATATATGCACACACATACATATGATACAAATAACACATATATTCTATATATGTCAGTTCAGTTCAGTCGCTCAGTCGTGTCTGACTCGTTGCAACCCGATGAATCGCAGCACACCAGGCCTCCCTGTCCATCACCATCTCCCTGAGTTCACTCAGACTCAACGTCCACCGAGTCAGTGATGCCATACAGCCATCTCTTTCTCTGTCGTCCCCTTCTCCTCCTGCCCCCAATCCCTCCCAGCATCACAGTCTTTTCCAATGAGTCAACTCTTCGCATGAGGTGGCTAAAGTACTGGAGTTTCAGCTTTAGCATCATTCCTTCCAAAGAAATCCCAGGGCTGATCTCCTTCAGAACGGACTGGTTGGATCTCCTTGCAGTCCAAGGGACTCTCAAGAGTCTTCTCCAACACCCCAGTTCAAAAGCATCAATTCTGCGGTGCTCAGCTTTCTTTGCAGTCCAACCCTCACATCCATCCATGACCATTGGAAAAACCATAGCCTTGACTAGACGGACCTTTGTTGGCAAAGTAATGTCTCTGCTTTTCAATATGCTATCTAGGTTGGTCATAACTTTTCTTCCAAAGAGTAAGCATCTTTTAATTTCATGGCTGCAATCACCATCTGCAGTGATTTTGGAGCCCCCCAAAATAAAGTCTGACTCTGTTTCCACTGTTTCCCCATCTATTTCCCATGAAGTGATGGGACCAGATGCCATGATCTTCGTTTTCTGAATGTTGAGCTTTAAGCCAGTTTTTTCACTCTCCACTTTCACTTTCATCAAGAGGCTTTTTAGTTCCTCTTCACTTGCTGCCATAAGGGTGGTGTCATCTGCATATCTGAGGTTATTGATATTTCTCCTGGCAAACTTGATTCCAGCTTGTGCTTCTTCCAGCCCAGCATTTCTCATGATGTACTCTGCATATAAGTTAAATAAGCAGCATGACAATATACAGCCTTGATGTACTCCTTTTCCTATTTGGAACCAGTTTGTTGTTCCATGTCCAGTTCTAATTTTTGCTTTCTGACCTGCATATAGGTTTCTCAAGAGGCAGGTCAGGTGGTCTGGTATTTCCATCTCTCTCAGAATTTTCCACAGTTTATTGTGATCCACACAATCAAAGGCTTTGGCATAGTCAATAAAGCAGAAATAGATGTTTTTCTGGAACTCTCTTGCTTTTATGATGATCCACCGGATGTTGGAATTTGATTTCTAGTTCCTCTGCCTTTTCTAAAACCAGCTTGAACATCTGGAAGTTCACGGTTCATGTATTGCTGAAGCTTGGCTTGGAGAATCTTCAGCATTACTTTACTAGCGTGAGATGAGTGCAATTGTGTGGTAGTTTGAGCATTCTTTGGCATTGCCTTTCTTTGGGATTGGAATGAAAACTGACCTTTTCTAGTCCTATGGCCACTGCTGAGTTTTCCAAATTTGCTGGCATATTAAGTGCAGCACTTTCACAGCATCATCTTTCAGGGTTTGAAATAGCTCAACTGGAATTCCATCACCTCCACTAGCTTTGTTTGTAGTGATGCTTTCTAAGGCCCACATGACTTCACATTCCAGGATGTCTGGCTCTATATACACATATATACACATCATCATATCATCACATCATATATATATGTATATGTGTGTATACATATAACTGAATCACCATGCTCACATTTGAAACTCATACAGCATTGTAAGTCAACTATAGTTCAATAAAATAAACTAGGATATGTGTTCTGTCAATGGGACAAATAATTTGAAATTGAGAATAAAAGAGCTTTGAAAAATGGCAGGCATCATTTTACTTCCTTATTTATGAAGATCTAGAACTATCTATGACAGGGAGCACTGTCATTGGGTCATTTCCATTTCTAGATAAAGACAATTATGAAGAAGAGAGAGGTGGAAGAATAAGGAAGAGAAGGATAAGGAAGAAGTGATTTGGATGGATTAATGAGAAGGAAAAAGAGAGGCTGTGGTGATGATGGTGATGATGGTAGTGATGATGTTATGACAGTCGTGGTGATGATGGTGGTAATGGTGATGGTGGTGATGATGGTGATGATGATGGTGATGGTGGTGGCAATGGAGATGGTGGTGATGGTGATGATGGTGATGATGGTGTTAATGGTGATGATGGTGATGGTGTCAGTGGTGATGGTGATGGCGGTGATGATTGTGGTAATGGTGATGGTGGTGATGATGGAGGTGGTGGTGATGGTGATGACTGTGGCAATGGTGATGGTGGTGATGATGGTGTTAATGGTGATGATGGTGATGGTGTTGGTGATGGTGATGGCGGTGACAATTGTGGTAATGGTGGTGATGGTGATGATTGTGGTAATGATGATGGTGGTGATGATGGTGATGGTGTTGGTGGTGATGGTGATGGCGGTGATGATGTGGTAATGGTGGTGATGGTGATGATTGTGGCAATGGTGATGGTGGTGATGATGGTGATGATGGTGGCAATGGAGATGGTGGTGATGGTGATGATGCTGGTAATGGTGATGGTGGTAATGGTGATGGCGGTGATGATTGTGGTGATGGTGATGATGGTGATGATGGAGATGGTGGTGATGGTGGTGATGGTGCAGGTAGTGATGATAATGATGGTAGTGATGATGATGATGGTTATGGTGGTGATGGTGATGATACTGGTAATGGTGGTGATGGTGATGATGGTGATGATGGTGTTAATGGTGATGATGGTGATGGTGTCGGTGGTGATGGTGATGGCGGTGATGATTGTGGTAATGGTGATGGTGGTGATGATGGAGGTGGTGGTGATGGTGATGACTGTGGCAATGGTGATGGTGGTGCTGATGGTGTTAATGGTGATGATGGTGATGGTGTTGGTGATGGTGATGGTGGTGATGATGGTGATGGTGTTGGTGGTGATGGTGATGGCAGTGATGATGTGGTAATGGTGGTGATGGTGATGATTGTGGTAATGGTGATGGTGGTGATGGTGGTGATGATGGTGATGATGGTGGCAATGGAGATGGTGGTGATGGTGATGATGCTGGTAATGGTGATGGTGGTAATGGTGATGGCGGTGATGATTGTGGTAATGGTGATGATGGTGATGATGGAGATGGTGGTGATGGTGGTGATGGTGCAGGTAGTGATGATAATGATGGTAGTGATGATGATGATGGTTATGGTGGTGATGGTGATGATACTGGTAATGGTGGTGATGGTGATGATGGTGATGATGGTGTTAATGGTGATGATGGTGATGGTGTCGGTGGTGATGGTGATGGCGGTGATGATTGTGGTAATGGTGATGGTGGTGATGATGGAGGTGGTGGTGATGGTGATGACTGTGGCAATGGTGATGGTGGTGCTGATGGTGTTAATGGTGATGATGGTGATGGTGTTGGTGATGGTGATGGTGGTGATGATGGTGATGGTGTTGGTGGTGATGGTGATGGCAGTGATGATGTGGTAATGGTGGTGATGGTGATGATTGTGGTAATGGTGATGGTGGTGATGGTGGTGATGATGGTGATGATGGTGGCAATGGAGATGGTGGTGATGGTGATGATGCTGGTAATGGTGATGGTGGTAATGGTGATGGCGGTGATGATTGTGGTAATGGTGATGATGGTGATGATGGAGATGGTGGTGATGGTGGTGATGGTGCAGGTAGTGATGATAATGATGGTAGTGATGATGATGATGGTTATGGTGGTGATGGTGATGATACTGGTAATGGTGGTGATGGTGATGATGGTGATGATGGTGTTAATGGTGATGATGGTGATGGTGTCGGTGGTGATGGTGATGGCGGTGATGATTGTGGTAATGGTGATGGTGGTGATGATGGAGGTGGTGGTGATGGTGATGACTGTGGCAATGGTGATGGTGGTGCTGATGGTGTTAATGGTGATGATGGTGATGGTGTTGGTGATGGTGATGGTGGTGATGATGGTGATGGTGTTGGTGGTGATGGTGATGGCAGTGATGATGTGGTAATGGTGGTGATGGTGATGATTGTGGTAATGGTGATGGTGGTGATGGTGGTGATGATGGTGATGATGGTGGCAATGGAGATGGTGGTGATGGTGATGATGCTGGTAATGGTGATGGTGGTAATGGTGATGGCGGTGATGGTTGTGGTAATGGTGATGATGGTGATGATGGAGATGGTGGTGATGGTGGTGATGGTGCAGGTAGTGATGATAATGATGGTAGTGATGATGATGATGGTTATGGTGGTGATGGTGATGATGGTGGTGATGGTGATGGTGGTGGTGATCAGGATTAATTACTACATTTGTGTGCCTGGCTCTGTGTCAAGCACTTGACATTTGCTATCACATTTAATCCTAGGACAACTTTATGAGGCTGGTATTATTATTATCCCCATTTTACACACGAGGAAATCTGAGACCTGGACAGGTCAAATCAGTTGCCCAAGATGGAAATGAACCCAATTAGCAAGGAGTAAAGCACAGGCTTGCAACTACCACACTTTTCTATCTTGAGTGTGTAAACATCTCCTCACTGGGGAAGACAAGTTCTTGTCTGTGGTCAAGCTACATGTTCGTACATTTTAATGAATGGTTATATAGCATTTTCCACGAACAACCACCCAGGTGAAGGAGTTGAACATTATCAGCATCTCAAACCCCCTAGTGTGCTCCCCTTAATCATAACTTCTCTCCCAAACAGAACCATTAATCCGAGTTTATCATTATCTTTTTTTCTTTATAGTTCTACCACCTGTATGTGTTTTCCTAAGTCCTGTAGTTTAGGAATTCCTAAGTCCTGTAGTTTTGGAATGTTATGTGACAGAACTTATAATACCTGCACTTTCTTTTACCCAGCATAGCTCTAAGGGTCACTCATTTGCTTAACAGTATGATATCCCATTGTTTAAATGCATCAGCTGTTACTCGCCCCATTCTGCCATAGCTAGACATTCAGGTCAGTTGTTTCCAGTTTGGGGCTATTAACAGCCATGCTTGCTTTCTAGCGTATGTGTTCTGCAGCATGTGAGCACACGTCTGCACCGGGAACACTTCCTCACTCACAGGACTCACATCAGCACCCCTCCCCAGGAGCCAGGCCAGGCAGGTGCATCTCCTCTGATCTTTGCTGACACCTGTGCTCATCTGGGTTTGGCTCATGTCGCTCTGCCCTGTAGTTATTTGTAAAGTCACATGTCTTACTTCATGCTCTCATCCACTCACAGGCAGGGGAACACTGCAAGGTGGGACCCCATCTGACTCCTCTCCTCCCCTCTCTGTGCCTGGCCCGGTGTCTGGCACACACCAGGAGTGTGATCGTTGCAATCGAGTCAATGATGAATGAACAAACTGATGAATGAATGAACAGTGGGCGTTCCCTAAACATTTGCTAAACCAGAGCTTGTCACGTAAGTGAACGGTGGAGCCCGGAGGTGCTGTCAGCTGGGGCTGCTTTCGATCCGTGTTTGACCTTGTCTGACACTCTGATGTCACAGAGGTGGCGCTGGGGACACAGACTTTGTATGGGCAGAGGAGTGGGAGGATTACGGAGGCTTCACACACACTCCCTGTTCAGCAGGCGGGGTGTCAGGGTGAGGGGCAGAAAGGCGTCCAGGAAAACGCTTCCCCACCCCCGGCCAGATCGCTTGTCTCTGTTCCCACCTCCTCTGCCTCCCAGGGCTAATGAGGGTGATTAGACCTCATCAGACCGCAGCAGCTAGTGGTTTCCTCCTGCCATTCCCTTATCTACTCTGTATCTGATTCGTCCATCCCTGTGATGATTAGCGAGATGGCAGCGGGGTTGGGGGTGTGTGTGTGTGTGCTGCAGGGTTGGCCTGAAGAGGCTTGTAAATCTGCTGGTTCATCAAAGGGGAGGATGAAAGTCCTGGAGTCTGGGCGAGGGCCATGGGCAGGGGCTGAGCTGCTGTAGCTGGTGGGTGTACCAGGATCAAAGACAGTGTAGAAGGGCTCAGAGGCTGGGGAGGGGAAGTCACAGTTGTGGATGGGAGCCCCAGGCAGTGTGGACCAGGTATGTGGGCCAGGCCAGGTGAGTTCACACCTGTCCTGTCAGGAAGTGTCTCATCAGAGCCCACTGGACTTGGGATCACACCCAGCCTCCCTAACCAGTTTTACAGCCTCCCTCCCTGACCCGTGCCTGCCTCTCCGTCCGCCTCCTCCCCTCCCAGCCCCTACGTCCCCTTGGCCTGGGCTGCTGGCTCTGCCCTCACCTCGCCGCATCCTGTCAGGTCTCTGCTCTGTAACTCCTTCTCCCAGGAAGTCTGCCTGGCCCCCCACCACTTCCAAGGCCAGGGTGGGTGGCCGCGCCTGTGGTTCCACAGCCCATGGGTCCTCTGCACCCCCGCACTGTGCAGTCCAGGCTTGCTCCTCCCCAGCGTTCTCTGCCAGGTGACTGATGGCAGGGACTGGGGTTGCTGGGCTGACATTCTATCCTGACTCAGTGTCGGTACAGAGCAGGTGCTCAACAAATCACTCAGGGGGTGACGGCATGAAGAAGGTGGGCCAGTGTTTGCCCAGGACCATAGTGTAACTCAAAGGTACTGTGGTCTAAGGACCCCCTCCTCCCCTCCTCCAGCCCTTCCCTACCCCCACCTTGCTTTCCCGTGGATGTAGCCTCCCCCAACCCCTCTGTGCCAGTTGGAGCCGGCAGTGCACGCAGGGCTGCTCAGAATCCAGCACTCTGCTCATACAAACGCACTCAAGAGTCTTCCCGAGTCTCAGCCCACATGCTGGGCGCCTTCACCCAAGGGCTGAGGACCTGATTTAGTCCCCTAAATCAGGTGGTACCTGAAGGCTGGTGTTGTCTGAACTTACCGACTTACTCAAGTACAGGAGTGAACGAACCCCTTTTTGGGCACACCTCTCTGAGCTGGGTACTCTGGCTTTTGCAAAAGGGTGTTTTTAAAACATCTTTATTGAGGGACTTCCCTGGATGTCCAGTGGTTAAGAATCCACCTTTCCATGCATGTGGAAAGGTGATGTGGGGATGTGGGTTCAATTCCTGTTCAGAGAACTAAGACCCCACGTCTTGTGGCAACTAAGCCTGCACACTGCAGGTACGGGGTTCCCACGACACAGCTAGAAAGAAACCTGCACACCGCAACAAAGACCTCTGCTGCCGAAAATAAGACCTGACACAGCCAAAAATAGATCCAAAGAAAAAGACTACACAGTACATAATTCATATAAGATAAGAAATACTCGGAAAAGGCAGATTCATTGAGACAAAACTAAAGAGTGGTTATCTAGGGCCAGGAAGGCTGGTGAGAAGTGGAAAGTGACTGCTGACAGGTACAAGAGCTCATTCTGATGTAATGAGAAGGTTCTAGAGTTGATTGTGGCGATGACTCTGTGAATATACTAAAAAAAGAAATTAATAAAAAATTTTCGAAAACTTTATTGAGATATAATTCGCTTACCGTATAATACATACACTTAAAGTGTAGAATTCAGGGTTCTTAGTATAAAGTTGTCAACTATCATTACAATGTAATCTTGCATTTTCATTATTCCCAAAGAAGCCCTGTGCATATTAGCAGTCACTCCTTACCGTCCCCTCCCCCAGCCCCCAGCAAGCTCTAATCTGCTTTCTGTGTGCACGGATTTGCCTGTTCTGGACGCCCCATATAGACGGACTCATACAATGCAGGCTCTTTGTGACTGGCTCCTTTCACAGGGCATAATGTCCCGAAGGTTCATTCATGTTTTAGCATCAGTACCTCGGGCCTGTTTGTGGCCGAGTGACATTCCATCATGTGGATGGGCCGCATTTGGTTCACCCATTCATCAGCTGATGGACATTTGGGTTGCTTCTATTTTTGCCCGCTGTGAACAATGCTGCCATGAACATTTGTTTCCAAACGTTTGTGTGCATGTATGGTTTCATTTCTCGTGGGTATAAACCTAGCAGAGGAATTGCTGGGTCACATGGTTACTCTCTTTCACCTTTGGAGGAGCTGCCAGACCGTTTTTCAGACCAGCTGCACTGTTTTCCTTGTGATTTGTGACGTTGAGAATCTTTCTATGTGCTTACTGGCCATTTGTATGTCTTCTTGGGAGAACTGTGTATTCAAGTCCTTTGCCCTTTTCTAAATCTGCACTTTTCTTATTAAGCTGTAGGAGTGCTTTGCATATTTTGGAATCAAATCCTTTAGCAGATAGACTGTTTGCAAATATTTCCTTCCGTTCTCTAGGTTGTCTTTTTACTTTCTTCATGGTTTTATCATTTGCAGCATTAGGCTTTTAATTTTGATGAAGCCCTTCGTATCTGCTTTTTCTTTTATCCCTCACGCTTTTGGTGTCACTCCTAAAGGATCTTTACTAACACACCCAACTTCTTTGACACAACTGGCCACTCCTCTTCCATCTGACCCAGCTTGTATCCTCAGAGTGCAGTAGTCTTGCCTCCCAGAGAGCCTCATGCTCTGGGGATGTAGGGGTAGCTGAACCAATGATGTCAGAGTCATCAGCACCCTCAACGATGTGTTCTTGTGGAAAGCATCTCAGGTACCTGAACAGAAGGGTTCTGAGACACACACATTCCCATTCCCACTGTGACCACAGCTGATAGACACTGGAGGGCTTCCTGGAGGAAGGGTCAGTGAGGCATGAAGGGGCAATCACAGAGCGTGAGCACCAGTCAGGCTCGGACCTTTGGGGGCCTACACCCTAGAGTGTGCTTGAATCTGGTGTGTCCAGCCCATCGAAGCCTCCCTGAACCCCGACCAGTCAGAGAACACGCCAGGCCTCGAGCTCACAGGAGCTGGTCTGCACTCTGCTCGGCCCAGTGAATTGCTGAGCAGACAGGCTTCTTTCCCAGCCCCTCCTCCCAATCTCTCCTGCCTCCCAAACACAGGCTCTTTACCTCAAACCCTCAACAGCTCACTCAACATTCATTCAAGAACCCCTAGGCCAGGGCTGGAGATATGGCAGAGGACAGGTGTGGCCTTTACCCTGGTGGCAGAAAGCCGTCTGCAGGAGTCCAGTGTGCCCTGCTCACAGCCAGCAGCCAGTTACTGGTGACGTGGAGACCAGGCTCAGCTGGTACATGGCTGTCAGTGCAGAAATCCCCACCTGAGGAAGAACCTGCGGAGCCCGGGGCAGACTCGGGGGAGTGTGCGTTCGGTCCTAAGCCTGCCCCTTGCTCCTCTGTGGCCTTGGGCAAATCACTCGGCCTCTCTGAGCCTCAGAGTCATCACCTGTCATGTGGGAAGAAGAATCAACGCCACCTTCCTGCAGAGAGTAGGTGACGTGTGACTGTCAGTGTTGACCCAGCTGCAGCCAGTGACAATCCCTTCATTTAATGAAGAGCTGGTCTCAGTGTTACCCACTGAATCCATACAACAACCCCACCCCCTCCCTGTGGGAGGCACCCCCAGGAAAAGAGACAGAAGCTCAGGAGTGGGGAGGGGCTGAGCCTTCTGGCTCTGGGGTCTCTTGCTCCCTGGAGAGCTGGGGATAGAGAGATCAGGGTTCTTGTAACTTCTCACCAGTCCACCCTCCACACCTTCGCCCTGCAGTGGGGCCAAGGCTTTGGGAAAAGGAAAGACAGCCCCCCATCATGACAAGAGTCGGGGGCTCCCTGAAATATAGCTTTCTTCTTTGTGGGCCGGTTTTTAAAATGTATTTGGTTCATCTTATAACCATCACATTTACTGTACACACTCTGGAAAATACAGGAAGGCACACACCAAAGGTGAAAGTTATCATCGCCCCCAAGTCCAGCAGTTACAGTCAACAATTGATTTCTTATTCCCAGGCTTTTTCTTCTGGGTGCAGTTAACACAGATAGATTTTACAAAAGTAGGAAGACACTTTTTGTACTTCCTTTTTTTTTTTCATTTAGCACATGCTCTGCACACTTTCTCATTTAATTAAATTGTCTTCTACGGTCCAGGTTGCTAGTGTCTATCCAGAGCCATCGATAATAGCGAATGTTAGATTTGGATATAGTTTACATCCCTTTAGAGCTTTATAATGCTTGCATTGTGCTTGTATGTGCTCCGTGCTTTCCATATAATAATTCATTTAATCCTCACAACAACTGCATGCGCTCAGTGGACTATTATGACCCCTTTCACAGAGAAGGAAGCTGAAGAACAGAGAGGTAAAGCCACTTGTCCAAAATCACACAGCTCCTAAGGGGCAGGGCCAGGATTCGAACCTGGGCAGTCTGGCTCCAGGGTCCATGCTGCCCTGGTTATGAGCAGAAATGGGACAGAAAGGGCACTAGGGGGACAGGGTGGGGTAAAGGGGGCGGACTCCCCCTTCTCTGGGGCTCTGGAAGACACATGGAGTGGGGTCTCTGGGTCCAGCTTGTGACTGACGCTGGGCTATCCGTGCCTCTGATGGTCGGGAAGCCATTGTGCTTGTCTGTGTGGATGTGTGCACCTGCTAGCCCCTTTGAGAGCCTGGGAACCTATTTACAGTGATGCCCCGGAGCTGCAGCCACAGGGGCTGGGGGTCCTCTTCTGCCCCTAATTCCCAGCCCCTTGGTCTCAAGCACCAGGTTCTAGGATGCAGGTTGCCTCAAGCAACCTGAGGCGATGCCAGCCTGAGTCACCAGACATGCCTTCCCGGCCAGTGGCAGCCGTGGCAGCAAGAGCAGGCTGACGGGCCTCAGCCGGGAGACCCAGAGTCCCCACACCCCCGGGAAGCCATGGCAGCCCCTGGGGTTCCGGGGCACCTGACAGGGGCAGCAGGAAACTGTGGACCTCGGCCCAGTTTCGAGGGGTGCTATTCAAGTGCACAGGTGGGCCTATCAGGGACTGGTATCCACGCCCCCAAACCAGAGGCAGGATGCCTGGTTGTAAAGACAGACCACGTCCCCCTGCGCCCAGCCCCAGTGTGGGAGGTGCCCCATTCTGCCCACTTCTTGTAAACAGCACCACCACGGCCACGCCCACCCAAGAGGCAGGGGACTGCTGGTGGGCAGCTGGAGCTCGGCTCCTCACCTTACCATGCCCTGGCAGGCGGCCTGGGGGTCCATGACTTTTGTGAGCCTCAGTCCCCTCTTGGCCAGCCAGCCCCATCCCATTGTTACACCAAGGACATGAAATGAATGAGGTGTCCGTCGTGTCTGGAGTAAGCGCTGCATTACTAGGTCAGACTTTTCCCTGTGTGCATCTCTGATCACCTCCTTGGGATAAATTCCAAAATGCAGACTGGCCACGTCAAAAGGCACACGCGTTCTGCAAACCAGCTGCTGCCGGATGGTCCTCCCTGCTACAGTTCAGCCTCTCATCACAGAGCCTCCTGGCTCTAGTTCTGGGTTGACTGGGCGGGCCCTAAGACTCTGCATTTCTAAAACGGGCAGTGCTGACACCCGGGTCCAGGACCACCCCCTGGCAGGGGTCATCAGGTGTACGCAGGCTCTCCGCCAGCCCCCCTTGTAGGAAGCCGGTTCTCGGCGGGGCAGGGCGGACCACAGCCCCAGGCAGTGTCAGCGGCAGGGCTAGAAGGCCGTCCTGGCGTTCTGCCTGCATCTCAGCGTGGAGCCTGAATCTCTGCCCTTAGCCGCCAGTCCAGCAGAGCTGTTTATGCGGTCAATTCCAGCAAATGCACTTTATCCAGAGAGGCCAAGAGAGACCAGCTCTCTGCACCGAGGCCAGGCGACTGGGGTCCAGCCCTGCACCGCCCAGAGAGCCTTTCCAGCAGCCTCAGGCCTGTGGCTTCGGTCCCTGCGGCGGCGCCGCAAGCAGGCCCGGAGCGGACGGTGGGCCGAGGGAGACCCCGTCTGGACGGGAGCGTCCGTGCAGCCGCCTCGCTTTCTCCCCGCCCGTCAAATGCAGTGTGCACGCTGGGCTTCCACTCCAGCCCAAGGGGCTACAAAGCCTGGGCATTTCTTGAAATCAGGGATCAAACAATCAACTCCACTCTTGGTAAAAGGAGGGAGGAAGGCATAAAATACATAGGGTGTGTTTGTTTCCTGTATGAACCACATGAAATTGCTGAATTGGGGCCTTTTTTGCCCTGCAAAAGGGCAACTTCATGTGGTTCAGCGCTAACTTCGTGGCAAACCTTCGAGGCTGTTTTATAATCGGCCTGTTCTCAGGATGCACCGTCACTCTTCACACACATTGCCACCAACACTGACCATATTTCAGGATATCAGACGTCAAGGGTGCTCGGGGCTCCTCTGTCCCCTGACAGCTGAGCTCACTTTCAGTCCCCCGGGGGGCGTTAGAGGGCCAGGGCCCCCCATCTTCTCTTTCCAGCATTTTAGGGTCACTTCCTGGAGGAAGTTCCCGTGAGCACTGTAGGGCAACGAGGCAGACAGAGCCCCCAGGGGCCATTGTCCGCCCCGCAGCAGAGGGAGCTGCCCTTCTCTTGTCTCCCACGGAGACTCCGAGGATCGTCCAAGGGAAGAGCCGTGAGGTGGGAGGGGAGACGGAAGCCAAACAGAAGGAGATGCCGACTTTTGTCTGATCCCGGAGACAAGATGCGCATGTGTGGTGGATAAGGACTCACCTGGCCCGGCCTTCCTGAGTCAGGAGGTGAGAGCTCCCAGGTGTCAGAGTGCTATGGCCAGGCGGGAGGGACCGGGTGGACCCCCTCGCCCAAGCGGGAGTCTCAGGTCGGGAGAGATGAGCAGCCCGTGCACCCACGATGAGGCTCACTGCGGGGAGCAGGGCGGCCACCCACGTGGGTCCGAAACAGCAGGGAAGGGAGACTGGCCTGGGTCTTGCTGTGATTGGGGGTGAGGTGTCTGCTCTCAGAACGGAGCTGCCAGCAGCCACGAAGGAGGGAGCACCCACTTCCTATCAGCCTGCCTGGATGTGGGGTGTTGGTGCGGAGGCTTCATAGCTGCCAGCAGTCCAACATCCAGGTCGGAGTCAGACTCTGCTATGCGCTGACATGCCTGCCTCCCGTATTGCGACTCAGGGACACGAGTGACCCAATCCAGGCCCAGGGAGCGAGATGACCCTACGAGTCTCCAGCACCTGAGTGCCTGGGGCAGGGGGTGCATTCAACCCATCTCTCCCCACGGCCTCCTCATGGCAGCTCCGCTGTCAAAACACACTCAAGACTTTAAATTGTGCCTGGTTCAGGCTGTACCAGACACCCATGTACCACCACCCAGATTGAACAAATGTTCATCTTTTCCATATTTGCTCTGCAGTGTTTTTTAAGGAGATCAGTTTAGAGTGGAAGCTCCACCCCATCCTTCCCCTCTCACCTGGCTCAGAGGCGACTTCTTGCCAAGTTACTGTGTATTCCTCCCACTATATGCCATCGTCGTGTGTGTCCCACGAAATTTCCATAAAGATGGTCACACCATTCAAATCCTTTAGTGGTTCTTTTTCCCTCCACCTGATATAACATTTTAGGTTCATCTCTATTGATTCAAGCAGCTCTCATTCATTTTAAAGGTGAGGATAGAGGTTGGCTTCCCCAGTGATTCAGTGGTAAAAATCCGCCAGCAATGCAGGAGACTTGGGTTCAATCCCTGGGTTGGGAAGATCCCCTGGAGTAGGAAATGGCAACCCACTCCAGTATTCTTGCCTGGAGAAGCCCATGGTCAGAGGAGCCTGGTGGGCTGCAGTCCATGGAGTCATAATGAGCAGGATACAACCAAGCAACTAACACGCACAGAGGTTATTCCACTGTGAAACTGAGCCCAGCTGAGTTAACCATCCCACGTCCTGCTAAGATCAGGGATGGTTCCTGGGCTTTGCTTTTAGTCTTTTTTTTTTTTTTTTTTTGACAAAGAAGATAGGATGCTCAGCAGGTAAGCAGTAGGGGCAGGAGACAGGTCATCCTCTGCTTTCCCAGCAGAGCATCACCGCAGTCTTGGACCCCTGGTTAAGCCACACACCCCAGCAGGGCAAGGTCACCTGTTGTGGTGGCTTTAGGATACGTGCACAGGGTACTTCCCCAGTGGTCCTGTGGCTAAGACTCCATGCTTCTAATGCAGGGAGCCTGGGTTCCATCCCCGATCAGGGAACTAGATCCCACAAGCTGCAACTAAGAATTCACACACGGCAACTAAGACCTGACGCAGCCAAATAAATTAATTAAAAAAATAAAAGTATGCCCACAAATTCCTGGACTCCCTGCCCCTCAAGAGGGGAAGCTTTATTCTCCTGCCCTGAGTGTGGGCTGTACTCACCCACTTGCTCACCCCTAACAAATAGAACAGGCAGGTGTGGTGTGGCATCACAAAGATACAAGAGGACTGGGGCTTATGTCTTTGCCTGTCTGTCTCTTCCTGTCTCTGATCACCCACTCTGTGGGAAGCCAGCTGCCCTCCCCAGAGATGTGATGAGGAACTGAGGCCTTCCAAGAACAGCCAGCGAGGCCCTGTGGGCTGCTGGTAACCACAGAGGTGCCTTGAAAGTGGATCCTTGATGCCCTGTGCGACACCTTGACTGCAGCTGCTCAGGCACTTCCTGGACTCCTGCACCATGGAACCATGGGCTAACCAATGCACATGTGCTATTCAAGCCCCTGATTTCAGGGGGGCGGGTAGTATTTGTTATGCAGCAGCAGATAACTGACACACCCATTCTGCATCACTCAGAGGCCAGGAGGCAGGCAGACTTGGGAGTCTGGCTGGCTTGACCACCCATAGTCTCGCAGCATCTCCTCCTCACAGCATCCTAGCCTCAGAGTGTGTGCTGGCCCAGGAGCCACCAGCATGGACGTGTCACAGCACCTGGGGCTGACCACGACGGCAGCCTCCTCTTCCCTTTCTCCTCTGACTCCATCATCTTTTGCCAGTTCCCTCACAGCCCTGACTGGCTGCATCTCCAGGGACTGAAACACTACACAATACACTCAGACCCAGCCCCCAGCTACAGACAACTGGCCTTCCATTATGCTTTTTTCCTGGGCTTCGCTGGTGGCTCAGATGGTGAAGAATCTGCTTGCAATGCAGGAGACCCCAGGTTGGTCCCTGGGTCAGGAAGATCCCCTGGAGTAGGGAATGGCTATCCACTCCAGTTCTTTCCTGGTGAATCTCATGGACAGAGGAACCTGGTGGGCTACAGTCCATGGGATCACAAAGAATTGGACATGACTGAGACACACACACACACACACACACACACACACACACACACACACACACACACTTTCTTCCTGAGGGTAAATTTCTGATACAGAATCCAACAACTTCTGCCACATACAGTGTTCTGGAAATTTTAATTAGGTTGGTGCAAATGTAACTGTGGTTTCAGACTGTGAACTTTAAATCATTATAACTAGGCTCAAGCATACCTTTATTAATTAAAATAGGAACCATTACAATCAACATATTTTTGCCAATGGAATATAAGTTTGTTTATTCCTGTGGTGTAGAACTCCATGCTTCAGGGTTTGACAAACCCTTGGAAAGCATTATCTGCCTCCTTCTGGTTATGGAAGTATTTTCCCTGCAAAAAGTTGTCGAGATGCTTGAAGAAGTGGTAGTCGTTTGGTGAGAGGTCAGGTGAATACGGCAGATGAGGCAAAACTGTAGCCCAATTCATTCAACTTCTGAAGCACTGGTTGTATGATATGCATTTGGGCGTTGTCGTGGAGAATAACGGCCCTTTCTGTTGACCAGTGCCAGCTGCAGGCCGTGCAGTTTCAGTGCGTCTCATCGATTTGCTGAGCATACTTCTCAGCTGTAATGGTTTCACTAGGAGTCAGAAAGCTGTAGTGGATCAGACAGACAGCAGACCACCAAACAGTGACCGACCTTTTTTTGGGTGCAAATTTGGCTTTGGGAAGTGCTTTGGAGCTTCTTCTCAGTCAAACCTCTGAGTTGGTCATCACTGGTTGTCATATGCTGCTGCTGCTAAGTCACTTCAGTTGCGTCTGACTCTTTGTGACCCTATAGACCATGGCCCACCAGGCTCTTCACTCCATGGGATTTCCCAGGGAAGAGAAATTTCCCATTTCCCAGGCAAGTGGGAAATTTGCCTGGGAGTGGATTGCCATGTCCTGGAGTGGGTTGCCATGTCCTTCTCCAGGGGATCTTCCCAACCCAGGGATCGAACTTGCATCTCTTATGCCTCCCGCATTCGCAGGCAGGTTCTTCACCACTAGTGCCACCTGGGAAGCCTGGGTTGTTTTATAAAATCCACTTTTTGTTGCTGGTCACAATCTGAGCGAGAAATGGCTCACTGTTGCATAGAATAAGAGAAGATGATTTTTCAAAACACTGATTTTTTTTTTTTGATTTGCAGTCAGTTTATACTGCTGCTGCTGCTAAGTCGCTTCAGTCATGTCCAACTCTGTGCGACCCCATAGACGGCAGCCCACCAGGCTCCTCCATCTCTGGGATTCTCCAGGCAAGAATACTGGAGTGGGTTGCCATTGCCTTCTCCAATGCATGAAAATGAAAAGTGAAAGTGAAGTCGCTCAGTCATGTCTGACTCTTCGCGACCCCATGGACTGTAGCCCACCAGGCTCCTCCATCCATGGGATTCTTCAGGCAAGAGTACTGGAGTGGGTTGCCATTGCCTTCTGCTAGTCAGTTCATGAGGCACCCACTTATAGAGCTTTACCCTCTTTCCATTTTGCTTCAAATGCCAAACAACTGCAGAATGGTCAATATTGAATTCTTTGGCAACTTCTCATGTAGTTGTGAGAGGATCAGCTTCAATGATGGCTCTCAATTGGTCAGTATCACCTTCCGATCACTATACTCCTCATCTTCAAGGCTCTCATCTCCTTTGGAAAACCTGAACCGCCACTGAACTGCAGGCTCTCGTCTCCCTTGCAAAACCTGAACTGCACCGTATGTTCACTAGCAGTTCCTGGGCCAAATGCATTATTGATGTTTCAAGTTGTCTCCACTGCTCATTTTTAAAAATTAATTTAATTGGAGGCTAATTACTTTACAATATTGTGGTGGTTCTTGCCATACATTGACATGAATCAGCCATGGGTATACATGTGTCCCCGTGTCCTGAACCCCCCTCCCCCCTCCCTCTTTATCCATCCTTCTGGGTTGTCCCAGTCCACCAGCTTTGAGTACCCTGCTTCATCCATTGAACTTGGACTGGCGATCTATTTCACATATGGTAATATACATGTTTCAATGCTATTCTCTCAAATCATCCCACCCTCACCTTCTCTCACAGAGCCCAAAAGTCTGTTCTTTATATCTGTGTCTCTTTTGCTGTCTTGCATATGGATTCATTGTTACCATCTTTCTAAATTCCATATATATGCATTAATATACTGTATTCGTGTTTTTCTTTCTGACTTACTTCACTCTGTATAATAAGCTCCAGTTTTATCCACCTCATTGGAACTGACTCAAATGCATTCTTTTTTATAGCTGAGTAATATTCCATTGTGTGTATGTAACTTTCTTATCCACTTGTCTGCTGATGGACATCCAGGTTGCTTCCATGTCCTGGCTATTATAAACAGTGCTGCGATGAACATTGAGGTACACGTGTCTCTTTCAATTCTGGTTTCCTCGGTGTGTATGCCGAGCAGTGGGATTGCTGGGTCACACGGCAGTTCTATTTCCGGTTCTTTAAGGACTCTCCACACCGTTCTCCATAGTGGCTGTATTAGTTCGCATTCCCACCAACAGTGTAAGAAGGTTCCCTTTTCTCCACACCCTCTCCAGCATTTATTGTTTGTAGACTTTTTCATGGCAGCCATTCTGACTGGTGTGAGATGGTACCTCATTGTGGTTTTGATTTGCATTTCTCGGATAATGAGTGATGTTGAGCACCTTTTCATATGTTTGTTAGCCAACTGTATGTCTTCTTTGGAGAAACATTTGTTTAGTTCTTTGGCCCATTTTTTGATTGGGTCATTTGTTGTTCTGGTATTGAGCTATGTGAGCTGCTTGTATATTTTGGAGATTAATTCTTTGTAAGTTGCTTCATTTGCTATTATTTTCTCCCATTCTGAAGGCTGCCTTTTCACCTTGCTTATAGTTTCCTTCTTTGTGTAAAAGCTTTTAAGTTTAATTAGATCCCATTTGTTTATTTTTGCTTTTATTTCCATTACTATGGGAGGTGGACCATAGAGGGTCCTGCTGTGATTTATGAAGAAGGAAATGGTAACCCACTCCAGTGTTCTTGCCTGGAGAATCCCAGGGACAGGGGAGCCTGGTGGGCTGCCATCTATGGGATCACACAGAGTCAGACACAGCTGAAGTGACAGCAGCAGCTGTGATTTATGTCAGAGAGTGTTCTCCTATATTTTCCCCTAGGATTTTTATAGTTTCTGGCCCTGCATTTAGCTCTTTAATCCATTTTTATTTTATTTTTGTGTATGGTGTTAGAAAGTGTTCTGATTTTATTCTTTTACAGGTGGTTGACCAGTTTTCCCAGCACCACTTTTTAAAGAGATTGTCTTTTCTCTAGTGTATACTTTTTCCTCCTTTGTCAAAGATAAGGTGTCCCTCAGTTCAGTTCAGTTCAGTTCAGTCACTCAGTCATGTCCGACTCTTTGCGGCCCCATGAATTGCAGCATGCCAGGCCTCCCTGTCCATCACCAACTCCCGGAGTTCACTCAAACTCACGTCCATCGAGTCAGTGATGCCATCCAGCCATCTCATCCTCTGTCGTGTCCTTCTCCTCATGCCCCCAATCCCTCCCAGCATCAGAGTCTTTTCCAATGAGTCAACTCTTCGCATGAGGTGGCCAAAGTATTGGAGTTTCAGCTTTAGCATCATTCCTTCCAAAGAAATCCCAGGGCTGATCTCCTTTAGAATGGACTGATTGGATCTCCTTGCAGTCCAAGGGACTCTCAAGAGTCTTCTCTGACACCACAGTTCAAAAGCATCAATTCTTCGGTGCTCAGCTTTCTTTACAGTACAACCCTCACATCCGTACATGACCACTGGAAAAACCATAGCCTTGACTAGACGGACCTTTGTTGTCTGCTTTTGAATATGCTATCTAGGTTGGTCATAACTTTTCTTCCAAGGAGTAAGCATATTTTAATTTCATGGCTGCAATCACCATCTACAGTGATTTTGGAGCCCAAAAAACAAAGTCTGACACTGTTTCCACTGTTTCCCCATCTATATCCCATGAAGTGATGGGACCAGATGCCATGATCTTCGTTTTCTGAATGTTGAGCTTTAAGCCAACTTTTTCACTCTCCACTTTCACTCTCATCAGGAGGCTTTTTAGTTCCTCTTCACTTTCTGCCATAAGGGTGGTGTCATCTACATATCTGAGGTTATTGAAGGTGTCCCTAGGTGTGTGGATTTATCTCTGGGCTTTCTATTTTGTTCCATTGATCTATATCTCTGTCTTTGTGCCAGTACCATACTGTCTTGATGATTGTAGCTTTGTAGTATAGTCTGAAGTCAGGCAGGTTTATTCCTCCAGTTCCATTCTTCTTTCTCAAGATTGCTTTGGCTGTTCAAGATTTTTTGTGTTTCTATACAAATTGTGAAATTATTTGTTCTAGTTATGTGAAAAATACCATTGGTAGGTTGATATGGATTGCATTGAATCTATAGATTGCTTTGGATAATATACTCATTTTCACTATAATGATTCTTCTGATCCATGAACAAGGTATATTCTCCATCTGTTTGTGTCATCTTTGATTTCTTTCATCAGTGTTTTATACTATGTATGTATGTATATAGTTTCTATGTATATGTCTTTTGTTTCTTTAGGTAAATTTATTCCTAAGTATTAGATTCTTTTTGTTGCAATGGTGAAAGGGATTGTTTCCTTAATTTTTCTGTCTGTTTTCTTATTGTTAGTATATAGGAATCCAAGGGATTTCTGTATGTTAATTTTATATCCTGCAAATTTACTATAGTCATTGATTAGCTCTAGTAATTTTCTGCTGGCGTCTTTAGGGTTTTCTATGTAGAGGATCATATCATCTGCAAACAGAGTTTTTCTTCTTCTAGTCCAAACTGGATTCCTTTTATTTCTTTTTCTTCTCTGATTGCTGTGTCTAGGACTTCCAAAACTGTTTTGAAAAGTAGTGGTGAGAGTGGGCACCCTTGTCTCGTTCCTGATTTTAGAGGAAATGCTTTCAATTTTTTGCCATTGAGGATAATGTTTGCTGTGGGTTTATTATAGATGGTTTTTATGTTGAGGTATGTTTCTTCTATGCCTGCTTTCTGGAGAGTTTTTATCATAAGTCAGTGTTGAATTTTGTCGAAGACTTTCTCTGCATCTATTGAGATAATCATATGGTTTTTAATCTTTCAATTTGTTAACATTGTGTATCACATCAATTGTTGCAAATATTGAAGAATCCTTGCATCCTTGGGATAAAGCCCACTTGGTCATGATATCTTTTTAATTTGTTGCTGGATTCTGTTTGCTAGAATTTTGTTGGGGATTTTTGCATCTATGTTCATCAGTGATATTGGCCTATAGTCTTCTTTTTTTGTGGTATTTTTATCTGGTTTTGGTATTAGGGTGATGGTGGTCTCATAGATTGAGTTTGGGAGTTTACCTTCCTCTGCAATTTTCTGGAGGAGTTTGAGTAGCATAGGTGTTAGCTGTTCCCTAAATTTTTGGTAGAATGAACCTGTGAAGCCATCTGGTCCTGGGTTTTTGTCTGTTGGAAGATTTTTGATTACAGTTTCAATTTCCTTGGTTGTGATGGGTCTGCTAAGATTTTCTGTTTCTTCCTGATTCAGTCTTGGAAGGTTATACTTTTCTAAGAATTTGTCCATTTCTTCCAAGTTGTCCATTTTATTGGCATATAGTTGCCAATAGTAGTCTCTTAGGAATCTTTGTATTTCTGTGTTGTCTGTTGTGATTTCTCCATTTTCGTTTCTAATTTTATTGATTTGATTCTTCTCTCTTTTTTTCTTGATGAGTCTGACTAATTGTCTATTTCACTTATCTTCTCAAAGAACCACCTTTTAGTTTTGCTGATTTTTGCTATAATCTTCTTTCTTTTTCATTTATTTTTGCTCTGATTTTTATGATTTCTTTCCTTCTACTAACTTTGGGGTTCTCCTTTTCTTCTTTTTCTAGTTGCTTCAGATATAAAGTTAGGTTATTTATTTGATGTTTTTCTTGTTTCTTGAGGTAAGCTTGTACTGCTATGAACCTTCCTCTCAGCACTGCTTTTACTGAATCCCATAGGTTTGGGGTTGTACAACTCATTTTGAACTGAAATAAGAAAATTGCTAACATTTGCTTTTTGTCTTACATAAATACAAAGTAAACGGTCAGTAATAAGCCATTAGCAAAAATAAAGCAAAAAAAAGGCATTAAAATGGTGTATAACACAACCACATTTATGGAAGAATATATTCCAATATCAAATGGCAAAATTAAACAATGCAAGACCACGATTGCTTTTGCACCAACCTAGTTAATTTTTCAGGCGCAGAAGCACGCCGGCTGTGATGGACCGCGCAGAAGCATGGCCAAGAGGAGTTAGCCCATGTCCAAGGAGTGGTGGCTGCGCGAGCACAGGAGGGCCGAGAGGAGCTACTCCAAGTTCAAGGTCAGGAGGGGCGACCATGAGGAGATACCCCTCGTCCAAGGTAAGGAGCAGTGGCTGTGCTTTGCTGGAGCAGCCGTGAAGAGATACCCCACGTCCAAGGTAAGAGAAACCCAAGTAAGATGGTAGGTGTTGCAGGAGGGCATCAAAGGGCAGACACACTGAAACCATAATCACAGAAAACTAGCCAATCTGATCACATGGACCGCAGCCTTGTCTAATTCAATGAATCTAAGCCATGCTGTATGGGGCCACCCAAGACAGGCGGGTCATGGTGGAGAGGTCTGATAGAATGTGGTCCACTGGAGAAGGGAATGGCAAACCACTTCAGTATTCTTGCCTTGAGAACCTCATGAACAGTATGAAAAGGCAAAATGATAGGATACTGAAAGAGGAACTCCCCAGGTCATTAGGTGCCCAATATGCTACTGGAGGTTAGTGGATAAATAACTCCAGAAAGAATGAAGGGATGGAGCTAAAGCAAAACAATACCCAGCTGTGGATGTGACTAGTGATAGAAGCAAGGTCTGATGATGTAAAGACCAATATTGCATAGGAACCTGGAATGTTAGGTCCATGAATCAAGGCAAATTGGAAGTGGTCAAATGAGATGGCAAGAGTGAACATTGACATTCTAGGAATCAGTGAACTAAAATGGACTGGAATGGGTGAATTTAACTCATTGACCATTATATCTACTACTGTGGGCAGGAATCCCTTAGAAGAAATGGAGTAGCCATCACGGTCAACAAAAGAGTCCGAAATGCAGTACTTGGATGCAATCTCAAAAATGACAGAATGATCTCTGTTCATTTTCAAGGCAAACCATTCAATATCACGGTAATCCAGGTCTACGCTCCAACCAGTAACACTGAAGAAGCTGACGTTGAATGGTTCTGTGAAGACCTACAAGGCCTTTTAGAATTAACACCCAAAAAAGATGTCCTTTTCATTATAGGGGACTGGAATGCAAAAGTAGGAAGTCAAGGGTAACAGGCAAATTTGGCCTTAGAATACAGAATGAAGCAGGAAAAAGGCTAATAGAGTTTTGCCAAGAGAATGCACTGGTCACAGAAAACACTCTCTTCCAACAACACAAGAGAAAATTCTACACATGGACATCACCAGATGGTCAACACTGAAATCAGATTGATTATATTCTTTGCAGCCAAAGATGGAGAAGCTCTATACAGTCAACAAAAACAAGACCAGGAGCTGACTGTGGCTAAGATCATGAACTCCTTATGGCCAAATTTAAACTTCAGTTGAAGAAAGTAGGGAAAACCACTCAACCATTCAGGTATGACCTAAATCAAATCCCTTATGATTATACAGTGGAAGTGAGAAATAGATTTTAGGGACTAGATCTGATAGATAGAGTGCCTGATGAACTATGGACACAGGTTCATGACATTGTACAGGAGACAGGGATCAAGACCATCCCCATGGAAAAGAAATGCAAAAAAGCAAAATGGCTGTCTGAGGAGACCTTACAAATAGCTGTGAAAAGAAGAGAAGCAAAAAGCAAAGGAGGAAAGGAAAGATATAAGCATCTGAATGCAGAGTTCCAAAGAATAGCAAGGAGAGATAAGAAAGCCTTCCTCAGTGATCAATGCAAAGAAATAGAGGCAAACAACAGAATGGGAAAGACTAGAGATCTCGTCAAGAAAATTAGAGATACCAGGGGAACATTTCAGGCAAAGATGGGCTCGATAAAGGACAGAAATGGTATGGACCTAAAAGAAACAGAAGATATTAAGAAGAGGTGGCAAGAATACACAGAACTGTACAAAAAAGATCTTCATGACCAAGATAATCACGATGGTGTGATCACTCATCTAGAGCCAGACATCCTGGAATGTGAAGTCAAGTGATCCTTAGAAAGCATCACTACGAACAAAGCTAGTGGAGGTGATGGAATTCCAGTTGAGCTATTTTGAATCCTGGAAGATGATGCTGTGAAAGTGCTGCACTCAATATGCCAGTAAATTTGGAAAACTCAGCAGTGGCCACAGGACTGGAAAAGGTCAGTTTTCATTTCAATCTCAAAGAAAGGCAATGCCAAAGAATGCTCAAACTACCACACAATTGCATTCATCTCGCATGCTATAAAGTAATGCTCAAAATTCTTCAAGCCAGGCTTTAGCAATACGTGAACCGTGAAATTCCAGATGGTCAAGCTGCTTTTAGAAAAGGCAGAGGAACCAGAGATCAAATTGCCCACATCCGCTGGATCATCAAAAAAGCAAGAGAGTTCCAGAAAAACATCTATTTCTGCTTTATTGACTATGCCAAAGCCTTTGACTGTGTGGACCACAATAAACGGTGGAAAATTCTGAAAGAGATGAGAATGCCTGTATGCAGGTCAGGAAGCAACAGTTCGAACTGGATATGGAACAACAGACTGGTTCCAAATAGGAAAAGGAGTATGTCAAGGCTGTATGTTGTCACCCTGCTTATTTAACTTCTATGCAGAGTATATCATGAGAAATGCTGGGCTGGAAGAAGCACAAGCTGGAATAAAGATTGCTGGGAGAAATCTCAATAACCTCAGATATGCAGATGACACCACCCTTATGGCAGAAAGTGAAGAGGAACTAAAAAGCCTCTTGATGAAAGTGAAAGTGGAGAGCAAAAGAGTTGGCTTAAAGCTCAACATTCAGAAAACGAAGATCATGGCATCTGGTCCCATCACTTCATGGGAAATAGATGGGGAAACAGTGGAAACAGAGTCAGACTTTATTTTTGGGGGCTCCAAAATCACTGCAGATGGTGAATGCAGCCATGAAATTAAAAGACACTTACTCCTTGGAAGGAAAGTCATGACCAACCTAGATAGCATATTGAAAAGCAGAGACATTACTTTGCCAACAAAGGTCCGTCTAGTAAAGGTTATGGTTTTTCCACTGGTCATGTATGGATGTGAGAGTTGGACTGTGAAGAAAGCTGAGAGCCAAAGAATTGATGCTTTTGAACTGTGCTGTTGGAGAAGACTCTTGAGAGTCCCTTGGACTGCAAGGAGATCCAATCAGTCCATTCTAAAGGAGATCAGCCCTGGGTGTTCTTTGAAAGGAATGATGCTAAAGCTGAAACTCCAATACTTTGGCCACCTCATGCGAAGAGTTGACTCATTGGAAAAGACCCTGATGCTGGGAGGGATTGGGGGCAGGAGGAGAAGGGGATGACAGAGGATGAGATGGCAGGATGGCATCATTGACTTGATGGACATAAGTCTGAGTGAACTCCGGGAGTTGGTGATGGACAGGGAGGCCTGGTGTGCTGTGATTCATGGGGTCGCAAAGAGTCGGACACGCACGACTGAGCGACTGAACTGAACTGAACTGAACTGAATTAATTTTTTGACTGTGTTGAGTCTTCATTGCTGCACGTGGTTTTCTCTAGTTGCAGTGAATGAGGGCTACTCTTTGGTTGCAGTGTGAAGACTTATTGCAGTAGCTTCTCTTATTGCAGAGCATGGTATCCAGGGATGCAGGCTTCAGTAGTTGTGACTCATGGGCCTAGCATGCGGAATCCCTCAGCATGTGGAATCATCCCAGACCAGGGACTGAACCCACGTCCCCTGCATTGACAGGTGGATTTGTAAACTCTAGACCACCTGGGAAGTCTGGTCCTGCGTTTTCAAGCCTCTTCAGCCGCTTTTCGTCTCCCCCAGCCTCCCTCTCCTCATCTGTGCAGTGGGTCAAATTGTACCCATCTCCAGGACCACCTCCAGGACAGCAGAGAGAATTCAGGCAGATGAAGGAGCTGGTGATTAGGAAAGAACCCTCAGGCAACAGGGATGTGAGGTTATCATCCACCTAATTAATACCAGACAGCAGGAGCTGGGCAGCCCGGGTAATGTCCTGGTGATTAGTGATGTCAAGCATCTTTTCATATACCTGCTTACCATCTGTATGTCTTCTTTGCAAAAATGTCGATTCAAATCCTCTATTTTTAAATTGCGTTGTTTTGTGATATTGAGCTGTATAAGTTCTTTATATAGTTTGGATATTAACCCCTTATCAGACATAAAGTGAAAGTGAAAGTCTCTCAGGTGTGTCCGACTCTTTGCGACCCATAGAGTCCATGGAATTCTCCTGGCCAGAGTACTGGAGTGGGTAGCCTTTCCCTTCTCCAGGGGATCTTCCCAACCCAGGGATTGAACCCAGGTCTCCAGCATTGCAGGCGGATTCTTTACCAACTGAGCTATCAGGGAAGGCCTATCAGACATGTGATTTGCAAATTATATTCTTCCATTTGTAGATTGCCTTTATTCCTTTTTACAGCTGAACAATGCTCTATTGTATGGAATATGTGTATGTACATGTGTTCATACACCTAATAATAGTTATTGAACACTTATTATGGGTCCATTGCCATCCTAAGAATTTTACACTTATTACCCTTTCAAACCTCACAACAGCTCTATAAGTAGGTCCTACCATTATCCCCATTTTTATAAGGGAAATGAGGCTGAGAAAGGCAAAGTGATTTTCATAAAGCCACCCAGCTGGCAGATGGTAGGACCAGTATGCAAAGCCAGACAGCCTGATTCCAGGGGCCATGCTCTGAGCCTCTGAGGCTTGCATTTGAAGATGTGAACAAACCTCTTTTCCCTTCTGAGACACGCAGCGGAGTGATGCCTCCACCTGGTAACTTTCCTTCTGTTCTGGCTTCTTCACAGGAGAGCAAAAAGTCCCTGAGCATATCCAGTCTGTATGTTCACTTTATAGTTGGGTTGAAGATGCTGGGAAAGATTGAGGGCAGGAGAAGAAGGGGATGACAGAGGATAAGATGGTTGGATGGCATCACTGGCTCAATGGACGTGGGTTTGGGTGGACTCCGGGAGTTGGTGATGGACAGGGAAGCCTGGAATGCTGCGGTTCATGGGGTCGCAAAGAGTCGGACATGACTGAGCGGCTGAACTGAACTGAACTGAACTGAAGAGATTCAGGGAGCGAAGTGACTCCTGCAAGCACACACAGCTGGAAGTGACAGATGGGTCTGGATCCTGAGGACCCAGAGGGGAGGCGAGACCTCCATGTGCCTCCAAACTGCAGAACCATCCCCAGCCAGCAGTCTGATGAGCTGTGTCCTTTCTCCGACGGCCACCAGGAGGAGGTGAACCTCTGCCCACAGCAACGCCGGCTGTGTCCCCTCCCCCAGGCTCCTCCCGCGGGCACATTCATTCTTCCGAGGGTGGTTTCCTTTTTCACTACTGCTTTAGTGGGAAAGAAAAAGGCTAGAGACCAAAAACCTGGGAGCAGTGGTCCTGGCGAGCAGAGGCACTCGCTGCCTCCCCCCTGACTTCTGGCCTCCTCGGCCGCCGCTCCTGGCAGGCGAGTCATGGGACTGGAGGCAGACGTTGCCTGCGGAGACAGCTGCCCGTGCCCCCGCCCCGCCACCCCCCACCCAGCTTGGCCGACAGACAGGCTGGCCTTGGCCAGAAATTATATGTTTTGAAGCTGTTTCTGAAGCAGAAGCCCCAAGACTGTGCCGTCTTTGTGGTCAGTGCTTGAATTCTTCTGCATTTCCTTGAATTCTCCCAGCTTTTCTTTATACCCTTTGATTTTTAAAAACTATGTCTCATTATGGAATATATATTTGCTGTAGAAAAATGAGAAAATATAAATAAGCATAAGAAGGGTTTTAAATATCCCAACTCTACTACACAGAGAGGAAATTAAACCACCTGATCTGGCATAAGGATAACCCTCACAAGCAAGAAACCAGGCCCTCTAAGGTGCCCTGATTCACCTGTGAGTGAGAAGCCAGGAGGGTGGCCAGCCTGGAGGAGGTGCAGGCCTGGAAGGGAAGGCTGGGAGTCTGCTGCTCAGACTACATGGTGTTTGCACGGAAGAAAAGGCACCAAGTGTGCATGTATGACCCATGCATGTTCCACGTGTAATCTCAAAATCACCATTACTAAGGACCTGCCCTTTATATTCCCAAAGTCACCACTATTATGTTTTAATTCATGTATTTGGCTGCAGTGGGGTTTAGTTGTAGTACAGGGGATCTCAGTTGCTCCATGGCATGTGGGATCCTTATTTCCCCGACCAGGAATCATGTCCTACAAAGTGGATTCTTAACCACTGGGTCACCAGGGAAGTCCTGTTCCACTAGTAACATTTTCAGGGCATTTCCTAGCAGACATCTTCCTGTGCGTACATGCAGATTTTTTCATAGACTTGCTAAATCTATGTTAATTTTTGTGTCCTTGTTTATTGCTGCCCTCCAGTCCCACTATAAGGACCCATGTCATCTGAGGTCAGTTAAGAGCAAGGAGGCCTGGGTGTACTGGTTACTATTAATGACTGGGAGCACAGAAGAGCAGAGGACAGAGGCCATGGGGAGGACTCTCAGGGGTCTTGTGGGTCAGGTAGGAAAACACCAGTGAACAAGCTCTCAGAGCTTCAATTGTCTACATCTTGAACCGAGCAGTTACTGCGGCACTAAGAAGGCAGGGCTTGCTCCTGGCCCAGTGTGGCCCCCACTCTGGGTCTCACCTGACAAATGACCTGGACCCAGGCTTCCCAGGCTGTCCCTGACCCAGCCTCATCCGCCGTTCTCATGCACGGACTGCTCTGCCTGCCGCCACTGCTGCTGGTCTTCAGTTGTCCTATCCCCAGGGTTGAAGGGGCTGCTCACCAAGTGGCTGGTTGAACCCTGAGTCTGCAATGCAGCTCATCACTCCAGGATCAAAGGACCTCATCCAGGCCCTCAGTCTAAGTGAGAGGAGGGAGGCTGTGCTGCCTCCATCAGGCACTGGGAGCCAGACCCACCCCCTCAGTCTCTGATCCCCGATGGTCTTGGTCACTTGGGCAACTCACTGACCAAGTAAATTGACCAACTCACTGACCAAGAGGCTTGCTGAGCACAGGGGAGGCCCCACTACCTGCCTGTCCGCCCAGGCCTCACCCACCAGGTGTGGGGCAGGAAGAATGATATTTCTGTCAAAGGCTTTGGCTATGAACCTGCCCTGAGCAAGTCTGGGTAGGTGCTGAGGAGTGAATGGTTGTCCCGTGGTCAGAGAAGGGGCTTCAGGGACGAGGAGGGGCCAGATGGGAGTCAAGACTGTGGGGTCCTTCCTGTTGGCGCTCACCTCGCCCTGAGCTTATACGTCATGTTCTGCCATACCCAGAGGAGGGCTGCTGCCACGGTGACGTGGCCTCTGCAGTGGCTGTGCTCCATTGTGGCCCCCATTTCTGAACAAGACTTTAATATAATATTTTTCATTGAGTGAATAAGCGAATGAATGGATCATTCACTCACACCCATTTGTCAACACCCAGAGTTAAAAGCTGAGCAAATGAGAGAGAAGAAAAGAGTCTCTTGGTCCAAGCAAACCCCAGGCTGGTTGGAAGGAAGCTCTGGGTCCCCAAGAACTGTCCCTTCTCCCTCCTTACTACTGGGGAAACTGAGGGCTCTGCGGATCCTGGGCGTGTGGCCGGACATCAGGAAATCAGGTACCGCTCGGTTTTGGAACATAAACACATTCCATCGGACTCTGGAGAGTATGGCCCTGCTGTGGACTTGAAGGACTGATGTCAAAGGCCACTGTGTGGCCTGTCCTCTTCCCAAGAAATCTAGGGGAGCCTTGAGCATCACTAGATCGACCCCAGGCCTGTTGATGGGCAAACTGAGACCAGGATGGGCAGGGACTTACCCAAGGCCACTCAGCAGTCAGGAGCAGAAGTCAAGCCCCCGTTACTCCGCTGGGTGCAGTTTGAACCTGACTCCCGGCCTGGTTAGAGCAGGAAGCACAGAGCTCACAGATGATGGTGGAGGCGGGTGGGGGGGCGGGCCGGGAAGCTGTATCCTGGTCTCCTCTCTGGGCACAGGATTGTGCCAACTGACGGCCCCAACGTCTAGTGTGCTGGCACCAAAGCTGTGCTGTGCCTCCTGGTCAGAGCCTGCTTGGACCCCTCCATGTGGGGAGTTTGCCCAATGTCCTTTCATAGATTCCTGTCATCAGAGGTGTGAGTGCAGGACAGAAAGCTGAGGCCATGAGCAGCAGAGCCCACTGGTGACTCTGAGCCTGACCCATCTCGAGACACACGTGGAATTGCACCCATGGCTGACCATGGCATCATGGATACAGCCCAGATGCTGGCCCTTCCAGGCTGGCCACATCAGCACAGAGACACATCCATCCCAGGCCAGAAGATGCTGCGTTCGCTGAGGCTGGCCAGTGGGGGAGTGTCATGCTTTTTAGGCACAGAGAGGGCTGCTGGTAGGGCTGTAAACAGAAACAGCTGCTGCAGAAAACAGTCTGGTGGGTCCTCGCACGATTAAACACAGAGTTAGCATGTATGTGCGTGCTGAATCACGTCAGTCATGCCCAGCTCTTTGCGACCCTATGGACTATAGCTCTCCAGGCTCCTCTGTCCATGGGATTCTCCAGGCAAGAATACGGAGTGGGTTGCTGTGCCCTCCTCCAGGGGATCTTCCCAGCCCAGGGACTGAGCCAGCATCTCTTATGTCTCCTGTATTGGCAGGCAGGTTTTTTACCACGAGAGCACATGGGAGCCCAGAATTAGCACGTGATCCAGCAGTTCCACTCTTAGGTTCATATCTGAGAAAATAAAAACACACACCCACACAAAAGCTTCTATAAAGACGTTCATAACAGCCAAAGGGTGGGAGCAACCCAAGTGACCATCAGCTGACGAATGAATAAACAAAATGCGGTATATCCAGGTGGTGGAATATTACTCAGCCACCAACAGGAATAACCACTGACACATGGCCCAACACAGATGAACTTTAACAACACGGTGCCACGTGAAAGAAGCGGGTTGCAAAAGACCAGATTTTGTATGATTCCCTTTATGTGACATGCCTAAATCCATAAAGACAGAAAGCATGTCAGTGGTTGAATAGGGCTGGTCAGTTGCTGGGGGTGGATCCTGGGAGGACACCTAGCAGGTACAGGAGTTTTCTCAGGATGATGAAAATGTTCTAGCACTGACTGTGGTGATGGTCCCACAGTTCTGTGAGTGTATGAACCACCACTGAATTATTCCCTTTACAGGGATGAACTATTTGGTCTGTGAATTGTATCTCAATAAAGCTGTAGAAAAAGCAAATGTTAATGATAGGCAAGAATGTGGTGTCACTGGAGATTTCAGACGCTGCTGGAATCTGCCATTGCAGAGCTTTGTAGAATTGGCAATATGTACTCAGATGAACTTGCATACCCAGTGACCTCCTGCCCCACTCCCAGGCCTGGACTCAACAGAAACACCACATCTGTCCACCAGAATATGTCCACAGCAGAATGATGACAACAGCCCTCACCAGGCTGCCACTCGTGTGTCCATCAATAGTACAGTGAATGAATTTGCTGTTGCTATTCAGCTGCTCAGTTGTGTCCGACTCTTTGTGACCCCATGGACTGCAGCACACCAGGCTTCCCTGTCCATCACCAACTCCCAGAGCTTGCTCAAACTCATGTCCATTGAGTCGATGATGCCATCCAACCATCTCATCCTCTGTCACCCCCTTCTCCTCCTGCCCTCAATCTTTCCCAGCATCAGAGTCTTTTCCAATGAGTCGGCTCTTTGCATCAGGTGGCCAAAGTACTGGAGCTTCAGCATCAGTCCTTTCAATGAATATTCAGGACTGATTTCCTGTAGGATTGACTGGTTGGATCTCCTTGCTGTCCAAGGGACTCTCAAGGTTCTTCTCCAACACCACAACTTGGAAGCATTGATTCTTCGGTGTTCAGCCATTTGGATGGTCCAACTCCCACATCTGTTCACGACTACTGGAAAAGCCATAGCTTTGACTATACAGACCTTTACTGGCAAAGTGATGTCTCCGCCTTTTAATATGCTGTCTAGGTTTGTTATAGTTTTCTTCCAAGAAGCTTTCAAGGTTTCTTTTAATTTCATGGCTGCAGTCACCATTCATGGTGATTTTGGAGCCCAAGAAAATAAAATCTGTCACTGTTTTCATTTTTTTCACCCATCTATTTGCCATGAAGTGGCATGAATGAATGAGCATGGTCTATTCACACAATGGCACCGAATGAACACTGCTGAGCTAAAATACACACAGTGGATGAATTGTGCACATACAGCAAGGAGGGAAGGCAGCTCCAGCTCTGGAATTTCATGTGCTCACATTCAGAAACCAACTTCTGCATCAAAGGTTAATCGATGGCTACTCTCAGAGGACGGACAGAGCCATGGGGACAGGAAAAGGTGCTCCTGCGGCTGCTGACATTCTATTTCTTGATCTGAGTACATGCCCTGAATTTAAACAACAGCACAGCTAGGAGTGGACGTCCTTTGTGGCCCGGCTGGTAAAGAATCCACCTGCAATGTGGGAGACCTGGGTTCGATCCCTGGGTTGGGAAGATCCCCTGGAAAAGGGAAAGGCTACCCACTCCTAGACAATTCCAAGGACTGTACAGTCCATGGGATCGCAAAGAGTAGGACACGACTGAGCAACTTTCACTTTCATACCTAGGATTTACACACTTTTTGCTTCTATGTCATATTTCAATTAAAAAATCCACTTATTCTTAATCAGATTATTTTTCTGATATTGAGTTATATGGGTTCTTTACATCTTTAGGATATTAACCCCTTATGAGAAATCATTTGCAAAAATCTTCTCCCATTTGGTAGGTGGCCTTTGTGTTTTGTTGATGGTTCCCTTTGCTGTACAAAAGTTTTTCAATTTAATGTGATCCTATTTGCTTATTTTTGCTTTTGTTGCCTTTACCTGAGGAAACAGATTTAAAAAAATATTGCTGAGAGTGATGTCAAAGAGCATACTGCTTATGTTTTCTTCTAGAAGTTTTGTGGTTTCAGGTCTTATATATAAGTTTTTAATCCATTTGAATTGGATAATGTATAAAGATAACATACAAAGTCTAAAATAAAGAACTCATACAACTCAGTATCAAAGAAACAAGTAATCCAATTAAAAAATGGTCAGAAGATCTGAACAGAAAAATTTTCCAAAGAAGATGCACACAACAGACACAGGAAAATATGGTCAACATCGTCAATTACTAGGGAATACAGATAAAAATCACAATGAGATATCACCTCACATCTGTCAGAATGGCTATTTTTAAAAAAGACAGCAAATAACAAGCATTGGCAAGGATGTGGAGAAAGGGGAGCCTTCATGCACTTCTGGTGGGAAGGTAAGTTGGTGCAGCCACTACAGAAAATAGTATCAGTTCAGTTCAGTAGCTCAGTCGTGTCCGACTCTTTGCGACCCCATGAATCGCAGCACACCAGGCCTCCCTCTCCATCATCAACTCCCGGAGTTCACTCAGACTCACATCCACTGAGTCAGTGATGCCATCCAGCCATCTCATCCTCTGTCGTCCCCTTCTCCTCCTGCCCCCAATCCCTCCCAGCATCACAGTCTTTTCCAATGAGTCAACTCTTTGCATGAGGTGGCCAAAGTACTGGAGTTTCAGCTTCAGCATCATTCCTTTCAAAGAAATCCCAGGGCTGATCTCCTTCAGAATGGACTGGTTGGATCTCCTTGCAGTCCAAGGGACTCTCAAGAGTCTTCTCCAACACCCCAATTCAAAAGCATCAATTTTTCAGTGCTCATCTTTCTTCACAGTCCAACTCTCACATCCATATATGACCACTGGAAAAACCATAGCCTTGACTAGACAGACCTTTGTTGGCCAAGTAATGTCTCTGCTTTTCAATATGCTATCTAGGTTGGTCATAACTTTTCTTCCAAGGAGTAAGCTTCTTATTGCCAAATTCAGACTTAAATTGAAGAAAGTAGGGAAAACCACTAGACCATTCAGGTATGACCTAAATCAAATCCCTTATGATTATACAGTGGAAGTGAGAAATAGATTTCAGGGACTAGATCTGATAGAGTGCCTGATGAACTATGGACACAGGTTCATGACATTGGACAGGAGACAGGGATCAAGACCATCCCCAAGAAAAAGAAATGCAAAACAGCAAAATGGCTGTCTGAGGAGGCCTTACAAATAACTGTGAAAAGAAGAGAAGCTAAAACCAAAGGAGAAAAGGAAAGATATAATCATCTGAATGCAGAGTTCCAAAGAACAGCCAGAAGAGATAAGAAAGCCTTCCTCGGTGATCAATGCAAAGAAATAGAGGAAAACAACAGAATGGGAAAGACTAGAGATCTCTTCAAGAAAATTAGAGATACCAAGGGAACATTTCATGCAAAGATGGGCTCGATAAAGGACAGAAAATAGTATAGATATTCCTAAAAACTTAAAAATAGAACCACAATATGTCCAGCAATTCCACTTTTAGGTATTTATCCAAAGAAAATGAAAATACTAACCGCAAAGATATATACACTCCCATGTTCATAGCAACACTATTCACAACAGCCAAGATATGGAAACAACCCAACTGTCCATCAACAGAGAAATGGATAAAGATGTGGTACAGATATACAGTAGAATATTCAGTTCAGTTCAGTCGCTCAGTCGTGTCTGACTCTTTGGGACCCCACGGACCGCAGCCCGCCAGGCCTCCATGTCCATCATCAACTCCCAGGGTTTGCTCACACTCATGTCCATCGAGTCGGTGATGCATCCAACCATCTCATCCTTTGTTGCCCCCTTCTCTTCCTGCCTTCAATCTTTCCCAGCATTAGCGTCTTTTCAAATGAGTCAGCTCTTCGCATCAGGTGGCCAAAATATTGGAGTTTCACCTTCAACATAAGTTTTTCCAATGAACAGTCAGGATTGATCTCCTTTAGAATGGACTGGTTGGATCTCCTTGCTGTCCAAGGGACTCTTAAGAGCCTTCTCCAACACCACAGTTCAGAAGCATCAATTCTTCGGCACTCAGCTTTCTTTATAGTCCAACTCACATCCATACATGACTACTGGAAAAACAATAACTTTGACTAGATGGACCTTTGTTGGCAAACTAATGTCTCTGTTTTTTAATATGCTGTCTAGGTTGGTCATAACTTTCCTTCCAAGGAGTAAGCGTATTTTAATTTCATGGCTACGGTTACCATCTGCAGTGATTTTGGAGCCCAGAAAAATAAAGTCAGCCACTGTTTCCCATCTATTTGCCATGAAGTGATGGGAGTGGATGGCATGACCTTAGTTTTCTGAATGTTGAGTTTTAAGCTAACTTTTTCACTCTCCTCTTTCACTTTCATCAAGAGGCTCTTTAGTTCCTCTTCACTTTCTGCCAGAAGGGTGGTGTCATATTTGAGGTTATTGATATTTCTCCTGGCAATCTTGATTCCAGCTTGCGCTTCATCAAGCCCAGCGTTTCTCATGATGTACTCTGCATAGAAGTTAAATAAGCAGGGTGACAATATACAGCCTTGACGTACTCCTTGTCCTATTTGGAACCACTCTGTTGTTCCATATCCAGTTCTAACTGTTGCTTCCTGACCTGCATACAGATTTCTCAAGAGGCAGGTCAGATGGTCTGGTATTCCCATCTCTAAGAATTTTCCACAGTTTGTTGTGATCCACACAGTCAAAGGCTTTGGCATAGTCAATAAAGCAGAAGTAGATGTTTTTCTGGAACTCTCTTGCTTTTTCCATGATCCAGCGGATGTTGGCAATTTGATCTCTGGTTCCTCTGCCTTTTCTAAAACCAGCTTGAACATCTGGAAGTTCACGGTTCATGTCCTGTTGAAGCCTGGCTTGGAGCATTACTTTACTAGCTTGTGAGATGAGTGCAATTGTGCAGTAGTTTGAGCATTCTTTGGCATTGCCTTTCTTTGGGATTGGAATGAAAACTGACCTTTTCCAGTCCTATGGCCACTGCTGAATTTTCCAAACTTGCTGGCATATTGAGTGCAGCACTTTCACAGCATCATCTTTTAGGATTTGAAAGAGCTCAACTGGAATTCCATCACCTCACTAGCTTTGTTCATAGTGAAGCTTCGTAATACCCACCTGACTTCACATTCCAGGATGTCTGGCTCTAGGTGAGTGATCACAGCATTGTGAGATTATCTGGGTCATGAAGATCTTTTTTGTACAGTTCTTCTATGTATTCTTGCCAACTCTTCTTAATATCTTCTGTTTCTGTTAGGTCCATACCATTTCTGTCCTTTATCAAGCCCATCTTTGCATGAAATATTTCCTTGGTATCTCTAATTTTCTTGAAGCGATTTCTAGTCTTTCCCATTCTATTGTTTTCCTCTATTTCTTTGCACTGATCACCGAGGAAGGCTTTCTTATCTCTCCTTGCTATTCTTTGGAACTCTGCATTCAATTGGGTATATGTTTCCTTTTCTCCTCGCTTCTCTTCTTTTCATAGCTATTTGTAAGACCTCCTCAGACAGCCATTTTGCTCTTTTGCATTTCTTTTTCTTGGGGATGGTCTTGATCCCTGTCTCCTGTCCAATGTCATGAACCTGTGTCCATAGTTCATCAGGCACTCTATCTATCAGATCTAGTCCCTGAAATCTATTTCTCACTTCCACTGTATAATCATAAGGGATTTGATTTAGGTCATACCTGAATGGTCTAGTGGTTTTCCCTACTTTCTTCAATTTAAGTCTGAATTTGGCAATAAGGAGTTAATGATCTGAGCCACAGTCAGCTCCCCGTTTTGTTTTTGCTGACTGTATAGATTTTCTCCATCTTTGGCTGCAAAGAATATAATCAGTCTTATTTTGGTGTTGGCCATCTGGTGATGTCTCTGTGTAGAGTCTTCTCTTGTGTTGTTGGAAGAGGGTGCTTGCTATGACAAGCGCATTCTCTTTGCAAAACTCTATTAGCCTTTGCTCTACTTCATTCTGTACTCCAGGGCCAAATTTGCCTGTTACTCCAGGTGTTTCTTGACTTCCTACTTTTGCATTCCAGTCCCTTACAATGAAAAGGACATCTTTTTTGAGTGTCAGTTCTAAAAAGTCTTATAGGTCTTCATAGAACCATTCAACTTCAGCTTCTTCAGCATTACTTGTTGGGGCATAGACTTGGATTACAATGAATCTGAATGGTTTGCCTTGGAAATGAACAGAGGTCATCCTGTCATTTTTGAGATTGCATCTAAGTACTGCATTCCAGACTCTTTTGTTGACTATGAGGGTTACTCCATTTCTTCTAAGGGATTCCTGCCCGCAGTAGTAGGTATAATGGTCTTCTGAGTTAAATTCACCCATTCCAGTCCATCTAGGTTCGCTGATTCTTAAAATGTCGACATTCACTCTTGTCATCTCCTGTTTGACCACTTTCAATTTGCCTTGATTCATGGACCTAACATTCCAGGTTCCTATGCAATATTGCTCTTTACGGCATCAGACCTTGCTTCTATCACCAGTCACATCCACAACTGGGTGTTGTTTTTGCTTTGGCTCCGTCTCTTCATTCTTTCTGGAGTTATTTCTCCACTGATCTCCAGTAGCATACTGGGCACCTACCGACCTGGGGAGTTCCTCTTTCAGTGTCCTATCTTTTTTCCTTTTCATACTGTTAATGGGAGTGGCAAGCGGTGGCTGTGCAGTGCTGGGGTGGCAAGCAGCCAAGAGGAGCTACCCCTCATTCAAGACAAGGAGCAGAGGCTGCACTTTGCTGGAGCAGCCGTGAAGAGATAACCCACGTCCAAGGTAAGAGAAACCCCAGTAAGATGGTAGGCACTGAGAGAGGGCATCAGAGGGCAGACACAGTTAAACCACAATCACAGAAAACTAACTAATGTAATCACATGGACCACAGCCTTGTCTAACTTAATGAAACTAAGCCATGCTGTGTAGGGCCACACAAGATGGACGGGTCATGATGGAGAGTTCTGACAAAATGTGGTCCACTAGAGACGGGAATGGCAAACCACTTCAGTAGTCTTGCCTTGAGAACCCCATGAACAGTGGAACATTAATCAGCTATAAAAAGGAATGGAATCTTGACATTTGCAACAACAGGGATGGATCTGGAGGGTATCATGCTAAGTAAAATACATCAGAGAGAGGAAGACAAATACTGTATGATTTCACTTATATGTGGAATCCAAATGATAGGCAAATGGACAAACAAAACGAAACAGAAACAGACTCACAGACACAGAGAATAATCTATTGGTTGCCAGAGGAAAGGGGGTGTGGGAAGAGATGACAAAGGGGAAGAGGATTAAGACGTATAAATGTCCAGCTATAAAATAAATAAGCCAAGGGGATATAGTATACAGCATAGGGAATACAGCATTGTAAAAGTATTGTAATAATTTTCTGTGGTGACAGATGGTAACTACACTTACTGTTGAGCATTTCATAATGTATGTTATCACTATGCTGTACACCTGAAACTAACATAATGTTACAAGTCAATTATACTTTAATCTTAAAAGTCTTCTAATAAAAATACGAACAAAGCTTGTGGAGGTGATGGAATTCCAGGTGAGCTATTTCAAATCCTAAAAGATGATGCTGTGAAAGTGCTGCACTCAATATGTCAGCAAATTTGGAAAACTCAGCAGTGGCCACAGGACTGGAAAAGGTCATTCTTCATTTCAATCTCAAAGAAAGGCAATGCCAAAGAATGCTCAAACTACCACACAATTAATCTCACATGCTAGCAAAGTAATGCTCAAAATTTTTCAAGCCAGGCTTCAACAGGACATGAATCGTGAACTTCCAGATGTTCAAGCTGGATTTAGAAAAGGCAGAGGAACCAGAGATCAAATTGCCAACATTCTCTGGATCATCAAAAAAGCAAGAGAGTTCCAGAAAAACATCTACTTCTGCTTTATTGACTATGCCAAAGCCTTTGACTGTGTGGATCACAACAAACTATGGAAAATTCTTAGAGATGGGAATACCAGACCACCTGACCTGCCTCCTGAGAAATCTGTATGCAGGTCAAGAAGCAACATTTAGAACTGGACATGGAACAGGCTGGTTCCAAGTTGGGAAAGGAGTACATGAAGGCTGTATATTATCACCCTGATATTTAACTTACATACAGAGTACATCATGCAAAATGCCAGGCTGGATGAAGCACAAGCTGGAATCAAGATTGCTGGGAGAAATATCAATAACCTCAGATATGCAGATGACACCACCCTTATGGCAGAAAGTGAAGAACAACTAAAGAGCCTCTTGATGAAAGTGAAAGAGGAGAGTGAAAAAGTTAGCTTAAAACTCAACATTCAGAAAACGAAGATCATGGCATCCGGTCCCATCACTTCATGGCAAATAGATGGGGAAACAATGAAAACAGTGAGAGACTTTATTTTCTTTGGCTCCAAAATCACTGCAGATGGTGACTGCAGCCATGAAATTAAAAGACGTTTGTTCCTCAGAAGAAAAGGTATGACTAATGTAAAGAGCATATTAAAAAGCAGAAGAGACATTACTTTGCCAACAAAGGTCCGTCTAGTCAAAGCTCTGGTTTTTCCAGTAGTCATGTATGGATGTGAGAGTTGGACTATAAAGAAAGCTGAGCACCGAAGAACTGATGCTTTTGAACTGTGGTGTTGGAGAAGACTCTTGAGAGTCCCTTGGACTGCAAGGAGATCCAACCAGTCCGTCCTAAAGGAAATCAGTCCTGAATATTCATTGGAAGGACTGATGCTGAAGCTGAAACTCCAATACTTTGGCCACCTGATGTGAAGAACTGACTCATTGGAAAAGATCCTGATGCTTAGATGATGGACAGGGAAGCTTGTGTGCTGCAGTCCACGGGGTTGCAAAGAGTTGGACATGACTGAGCAACTGAACTGAATGGAATAAAAATATGTTGAAAAAGTTAATGAAAGGAAACAGCCCAAATGGCCATTAACTCATGAATGGATAAACACTTCACGTTCCTGCATGTCTGCTAAGTCGCTTCAGTCGTGTCTGACTCTATGCAACCCTATGGACTGTAGCTCACCAGGCTCCTTCGTCCATGGGATTCTCCAGGCAAGGATACTGGAGTGGGTTGCGTGCCTTCCTCCAAGGGATCTTCCTGACCCGGGGATCAAACCCTATCTCTTACATCTCTTGCATTGGCAGGCAGGTTCTTTACCACTAGCACCACCTGGGAAGCCCCTTCTGCCCTTACAATGGGCTATTATTCAACCGTAAAAAGGAATAACTGGCTACAACATGGATGAACCTTGAAAACATGCTTAGCGAAAACAGCCAGACACAGACCGTCACATATTTTCTGCTTTGTTTGCTATGGACTGTCCAGAGTCGGTAAATCCACAGAGAGAGAAGGCAGGTTTGTGGTTGCCAAGAGCTGGGAAAGGAGACCCGGGATTTGTTTTGGGGAGGATGAGAATGTTCTTGAATTAGATAGTGCTGATGGTTGGAACGGCTCTGTTGTTGCTTGTTGTTTCGTCGCTAAGTTGCGTTGGACTATTTGCGACCTCCACCAGGCTCCTCTGTCTATGGGATTCTCCAGGGAAGAACCCTGGAGTGGGTTGCCATTTCCTTCTAAAAGGGATCTTCCTGACCCAGGGATCAAACCCATGTCTCCTGCACCGGCAGGCAGATTCTTTACCACTGAGCCACCTGGGAAGCCCATAAAAACTCTGAGAATGTACTAAACGCCACTGAACTGTACACTTTCAAATAGTTGAGTGGTGAATTTTCTGCTAAAAAGAGCTGAAGTCGCCAGTAAACAGCCCCCTGTATGTTACACCTCAGTATGCATTTTCATTTTGAGTACTCACTATGTGCCAAGATCTAGGGGCAGCCCTCTTCCTACAAGATCTCATTGCCAGTCCAGTTCAATGCATGAGACAGGGCGCTCAGGGCTGGTGCACTGGGATGACCCAGAGGGATGGGATGGGGAAGAAGGTGGGAGGGGGGTTCAGGATGAGGAACACATGTAAACCCATGGCTGATTCATATCAATATATGGCAAAAACCACTACAATATTGTAAAGTAATTAGTCTCCAACTAAAATAAATAAATTTAAAATAAGAAGAAGAAGAAAAAAATCTCATTGCGTTTTCGAAGCCACCTAGGAAGCAGTTACTCTCATCATCCCCAAAATACAGGTGAGAAACTAGATGTCCCAGGAGGCCAGCTTCCTGTCTGGATGAGGGTGGCAGAATGGAGTTTGAGTGGCTTGGTCCAAGGCCACACTTGTAGGCAGGTAGGCGGCTGCCTCTCCCAGGGTATGGGGGGACCCGCTTCCTGTGACCCGGGCAAAGGTGGCCTGAGGTTCCTTGCTCACAGTCCGCCTCATGGGATCACCAGGGGGATATTTATGGTCAAGAGAGGATGAGTAATGTGTGCCCAGTGGTCCACCACCTCCCCTACCCCAGGATCCACTCTCTGATCTGGCCAGGACTGAGTGGTGGTGGTTTTCAGTCGCTCAATCATGTCTGACTCTTTTCCATCCCATGGACTGCAGCATACCAGCCCTCTCTGCCTCCACTATCTCCTGGAGTTTGCTCAAATTCATGTCCATTGAGTCAGTGATGCCAGTCAACCATCTCATCCTCTGTCGCCTCCTTCTCCTCCCATCCTTAATCTTCCCCAGCATCAGAGTCTTTTCCCTGAATCAGCTTGTTGCATCAGGTGGCCAAAGTATTGGAGCTTCAGCATCAGTCCTTCCAATGAACACCCAGGTCTGATCGCCTTTAGGATGGACTGGCTGGATCTCCTTGCAGTCCAAGGGACTCTCAAGCATCTTCTCCAGCACCACAGTTCGAAAGCATCAATTCTTCGGCACTCAGCCTTCATTATGGTCCAAGTCTCACATCTGTACATGAGTACTGGAAAAACCACAGCTTTGACTATATGGACCTTTGTCACCAAAGTGCTGTGTCTGTGATACAGCTCCTAAAGCCTCAGTGTGCCCCATCTACTAAAGGGGAGCAGCAAAACCAGGCCTTCGAGTATGCTGTGAGCCTACACCAAAGAATGCAGGTGCGAGGCTGTCAGAGAACCAGGCCGTGTGCCGGGATGGAGGGTCCTCCCCAAGAGCTCTGTGGCTTCGACCAAGCAGGGACTTCACATCTTGTGCTTCCATTTCCTTGTCAGTGACAAGCCATTGGGCTACTGACACCTCGTGGGTGATGATTCTCCCGGTGAGGATTAAGCAGAACCTAATGTTCTGCTAAATTTTTTAATTTTTTTTTTTAGGATTTCCCTGGTGGCTCAGACGGTAAAGCGTCTGTCTACAATGTGGGAGACGTGGGTTCGATCCCTGGGTCTGAAAGATCCACTGGAGAAGGAAATGGCAATCCACTCCAGTACTCTTGCCTAGAAAATCCCATGGACAGAGGAGCCTGAGAGGTTACAGTCCATGGGGTCGCAAAGAGTCGGACACGACTGAGCGACTTCACTTTCCAACGTGAATAAAGGGAATGGTGCCCAGCCCTTAGCAGGCACTCAACTGGCATTGGGGTGTAACGGCCTCATAATCACCAGGCTGGTGGGCCCCTCTGACCCTCTGACTTGTCCTCTGTGGGTAGAGGAGCCCAGGATCTGTGTGTAAAGCATCTCTCCCTCCAGGGGGCAGATGTAGGAACCCTTTCTCATCACTGAGGGGTGACAAAGGACCCTGTGCCTGCGGACAGGCAGGGCAGGCCCAGACCTCAGCTCCCCGGGCTGGGCGAGCTGGACTGCGGCTGGGCTCTCTGTGCTGTGCTGAGTCGCTCAGTCGTGGCTGGGCTCTTGGCCACCAACAAGAACTGCCTGATAACGAGCTACCTCATTACCTCGCAGACTGTCACTGCCCTCGGCCACCATCTGCCGCCTCACCTCTCCCCTGGCACGTCCCATCCTGTGCTTCCTTGGGTCTGCTCCCTGCATACTGCGCCGCCATCTTGCTCCGGGGGCGGGGTGGGGCAGGGTGAGTACGGGGTCGGGGCGGTGGGGGGCGGTGTTCTGTGCCCAGGCGGAGGCTGTGCACATCGTCCAGACGTGTTGGAGTGTTCTGCTCGTTTCAGACAAGTAGCAGCAGACCCCAGGACGAAGCTTAAAAGGCACCCGGCGGCGGGCCAGCCCGGTCCCCAGGCTTCTGTTCCTTTTCCTACCAGAGCTGCAGTTCTGCCCAGCATCAAGATCAGGGCTGAAAACCCCTGTGTCCCAGCTCCCCTGCAGCTGTGGGCCCAGTACCACCGATGGCACCTGGTGTTAGGAAGGGCTTATGGAAAAGCCCTTCCCGCTCAGCTGGCGTCTGCCCTCCTTCCCACCTGGAGGCCAGGATGTTGGCAGTGCAGCCACCATCTTGCAGCCATGAGGACAGAAGCTGGCTGGGGGAGGGGGGGCGGTCACTGTGGCCAGCTTGGGGCTGCTGTCCCAGCCGGCATGCCTGGCTGGATGCCTCTGGGGTCCCAGGAGGAAACACGCTCCTTATTCCAGGGCCTGAGTTTGGTTCTGTTCCCTACAGCCACTTGCAGTTCCCAACGGGCTCTGGGAGAAAGCAAGAGTGAAGTGAGGGCTCTCCTTCTCCGCTGCAGTCCCTGGAGGAAGCGGCCGACAAGATTCTTGAGGTCTTTCCGGGAATATGGACGCACATACAAACACCGTGATCATGGGCTATTTTTATTTTCACCAAATGGCACCAAGGAGCACATTGCTCTGTAGTGTCCACTCTCCAGCAGAGCTGGGTCTCTCCCCAGAAGGGGTGTGGCACCGCAGGAGCCGTGCGGCCTCCTTGAGACCTGGGGTCACAGTCCCACTGACGGACCCTAGGCCGTTTCCAGTTCTTCCAGGCATATGCTTTGGCAGTGGTCTCTGAGGGTTCTGTTTGACCAGATGCTTAAGACTGTGATGGAGACACAGGCAGCCCCATGAAAACCAGGCCGGAGCAGCGGGGTGGCTATCAAGGGGAAGGAATTTATGTCTGCCTTCTTCAGCTAGTCAACAACCTGGCCCTGAAAGTGTGGTCCCACCTCCAGGAGGCCTACCATACCCCTAGAAGGCCCAGAATTGAGCACTGAAGAGTTGAAGCTTTTGAACTGCGGTGCCGGAGAAGACTCTTGAGAGTCCCTTGGACAGCAAGGAGATCCAACTAGTCAATTCTAAAGGAAATCAGTCCTGAATATTTATTGGAAGGAGTAATGTTGAAACTGAATCTCCAATACTTTGGCCACTTGATGTGAAGAGCTGACTCATTAGAAAAGACCCTGATGCTGGGAAAGATTGAAGGCAGGAGGAGAAGGGGATGACAGAGGATGAGATGGTTGGATGGCATCACCGACTCAATGAACATGACTTTGAGCAAGCTCCGGGAGTTGGTGATGGACAGAGAGGCCTGGCGTGCTGCAGTCTGTGGGGTCACAAAGAGTTGAACATGACCTAGCAACTGAACTGAACTGAACTGAACTGAGAAGGCCTGGGTCTGCCCTCAGGAAGTCTGGTCCCATCCCAGGAGGTCTGGCTCCCCCCTGGTGGCCAGGCTCCACTCGCACGAGGCCAGGCTCCATCCTCAGGAGACCTAGGTCCGTCCTCGGCTTTTTCCTTCTTAGCACCTGCATCCCCCCTGCCTTCCTCCTACCCAGCCCCACCTCTGGCAGTCAGCACCGGGACCAGCCCTCACCGTCTAGTTCCTGGACTGCAGTAACTGCCTCCCGCCGGTCTTGCAGTCCCCTCCTTCTCCCTTTCTCACTCTCAATAGATGTCATTCACCCCAGAGAGTCGGACACTACTGAGCAACTGAACTGAACTGAATCCCCTGCTTAAAACCCTTCGGGGACTGTCTCCAGGGCAAGGACCAGCCCAGACCAGTATCTCCGGCTTCGAGAGCACCCTGTCAAGCCCCACCCACCTCTGCTCTTGCACACTTGTCTTCGTGGAGTATCTTTCCTTCAGTTTCAGGTCGGGTGTCAGCGTCCTGCTCACCCTGCGAGAACTGGGCACCGTCCTTTGCTGTCACCGCCCCCACCTCTGCCCGCCACAGACTTGACCCCAGTTCTAATGGCTGCCCTGCTTCTCTCAGCACCTCTCACTCAATCCTCGATCTGCCTCAGGGGGTCAGGCTACACAGGAGGTCCCGTCTGACACAGGAGCAGGCAGGGCTGTCTGTGGTACTGTCCCCTTGGCTGGACTCATGGGTTCGTTGGTTGAAAGAAGGCACAAAGGAGAGGGGAGCAAGGAGAAATGGAAGAGGTGAGATGATTCCCAGTTTCCATAGCAACAGAAAGGATGCAGGACTAAGAAGGGTGGGGTGGGGAATGTCCTAGGGGCAGGATAAATGGTGGAATTTCAAGACAGAAGGGACCTCCAGTGTCCTCTAGTCCAGGAGTTCTTAACTGCGAGCGAGTTCCCCCTGGGAGACATTTGGGGATGGCTGGAGGCATTTTTGGTTGTCAAGTTGGTTGGGTGGGAGGCGCTACTGGCATCTAGTGGACAGAGACCAGGAATGCTGCAAAACATCCCGCCGGGCACAGGTGCCTCCCACAGCAGCTGTCCAGCTCAGAACATCATAGTGCTAAGGCTGAGAAACCCTGGTGTACTTCACTCCCTTCTCTGGGCTTGAATGCTCTCTATATACCCCCACCCCTTCCAGAGCTGTTTCTATCCTTGCTTAACTTCAGTGATGGGGGGCTCACTACGCTAAGACCAGCTGGTCCAAGATGATGAGTTTTGCTCAGAACCAGAGCTGGCAGGACATCTAGGGGAATAATTTGCACATATGTCTCCACAGCAGAAAAGCATCATTCAACTCATACTGAAGCCTTGGAAAGAATCTGAGCTAAGACACCAGCTCCTGTCTGTCCTCAGATTTTCTGTGGAAGAGGGTCAGCCAGGAGCCAGGGGTCTGGGGGGAATTAAGAGGGCCCTGCTGGTCCTTGGCTTGGGAGCTCTCAGCCTGAGGCTGCAGGGTGGCAGTGGGGAGAGGCAAGGGAAGGGGGAGGCAGGACTCGGTCATTTGCTTATCCACAAGGAAAATTAAGTTTCACAAACACTAAAGTCTTGTTCATGATATACATGACGATGTAGCTAGGAAGAAATGTACATACTCTGAAATACAAACTAATAAGATGCATGGATGAGTGGATAGATGGATGGATAGACAGGTGAAGGATGGATGGATGGACAGACATGTGCAAGTATAGAACATTTCTATTCAAGAGATTGAGATGGTTGGATGGCATCACCAACTCAATGGACATGAGTTTGAGTAAGCTCCAGGAGTTGGTGATGGACAGGGAGGCCTGGCGTGCTGCTGTCCATGGGGTTGCAAAGAGTCGGACATGACTGAGCGACTGAACTGATCTGAATTGATTCAAGTTCTATGATTAATCCACATTACAGATGAGGAAACCGAGGGTTCAGAAGATTAGAGCAATTGTGCAAGGTCACCCAGCTCGTAAATCATTAGGACCCGAACTGAACCCAAGTTAGTCTGACCCAGAGCTGAGCTCTGCCCACCCTGTGGACTCATCCCTTCCTCCAGAGGACGACCACAGCCACCCCAGGGTTTCTGCAGGAGAGAGGCCCTGGCAGCACCCTCACCAGGAGGAGGGTCCCAGGAGGTCTGTCTATAGGGATAATGGGGTGGGGGCTGGTTAAAAGCCAGAAGTTTCCCTAAGGCACCCTTGGCACTCTCCTGAGGGGGAGCTCCCCAGATGCTGAAATACAGCAGTGAACTAAGGGGCGGTCCCCGCCTCGAAGAACTGGCACTCTGCTTTCCTCCTCATTGCCGTCATTTTCTGGGCATGCTCTAAAGCATGTGCATGGCCTTTTCTGTGCCGTGGAGCCTATTCGCACTCTGGCAAAGGCTTTGGATCTCCTCTCAGAATAATGGTTTAAATGCACAACTAAAATGCACAGGGTTCCCAGCTGGCTCCGTGGTAAAAGAATCCACCTGCCAATGAAGGAGACACAGGAGATGAGAGCTCAATTCCCGGTTCAGGGAAGATCGCCGGGAGTAGGAAATGGCAACCCACTCCAGTATTTTTGCCTGGAAAGTTCCATGGACAGAGGAGCCTGGCGGCCAGGCTACAGTCCATGGGGTCGCAGAGTGGGGCATGACTGAGCACGTGTGCATTCTGCACTCCCATAAGGAGATCAGTCACATAAATGCAAAGCATCGTTTCAGATTGAGACCCAGTGATGCAGGTTCCTGTATTAGCATGTTAAATATCAAGCTCCAATAGATCTGTCCTGCCTGCTGGGAGTGGGCACTCGGGGGCCACTAGTGGCTGCAGGATAGCACTCAAGCACTGGGGCAGGATTGGCCTGGGTTTGAAACCTGCTCCTGATTCACAAGCAGGACCTTGAGTGATGACATTCCCTGCCCATCCTTGGTTTTCCCATCTGTAAAGTGGGGAGAAGGCTGGAGGTGAAGATGGCATTGCTCTGAGATGCCTGCCCTGACTCTGGCAGATGTAACCCCACTGCTCTAATCCTATTGAGCCTGGCTTGTCTGCATCAGTGAAAGGTTAGTGAAAGCAAGATGTAATTTTTTTTCTCTAAGTTTATTGACCTCTGTAATCCCTCCACGAGCCCACTGGGAACTGATGGCCATTAGACCTCGGATGCTGGGCTGGCAGGGGCTCCCGACCACCTCGTCCTCCCTGAGCCCCAGGAATGGTGAGCATGTCCAGGCTGTCAGAGGGCCATGGCCTCCGACCTCAAACCACCCCCTGGTTGAGGTTTTGCATTCTGTTCTGCCTAGAAGGGAAACAGGGCCAGCCCTGAGCCTGGGACAGGCCTGGGCAGAACTGGAGCCCACAGCCGGACTTCTCTCTGGGCAGCTGGCCAGAAATAAGGGTGTTTCTCTGCCCGCCATTCCCAGCCCCAGCCGGCCAGGAAGGCCACTCCCGGCCAGGGCCCTCGGGTCAGCCATCCCAGCTGTGCTCCTGAAAGTCTTGGCAGGGTGGGAAAGCGCTGGCCGGCCAGGAAGCAGAGCCATCACCCAGCTGTGAGTAATCGGCTGGCCAGGAGGTGGGTGGGTGGCACAGCTCCAGGCGGATGAGAAGGAACTCTGCCCGCCCAGCAGCCCAGCCTTTCCTCCCCGCCCTGGCTGCCCCTCCTGGACAGAGCGGAGATACGAGTACGCTTCCCCTAAGGCAAAGGCACAACAGCGGCATCCAGCAGGGGCCGCGCCCGCACCAGGGAAGAGGCTGATGGGGAGAAGCCCGTGAAGGAGTTGGCAAGCATCGCCTTGGGAGTCAGGTTCCGGGCCGAGCCTGCTCCTAGGGTGGCCCTGGGCGGTGCCAGTGAGCGAGGAGGAGCGCTGGCCGTGGTTCAGCTGGACTCTGATCCATCTTACAGAACCATCTAGATCCAACCTGACCCCTCCTCCATCAGGAAGTGGAGTCCAGCTCCCTTCCTCGGAGCTGAGCCTCCCTGCTCGGCTTGAAAAGATCATTTGGTTAATTTTGGGAGCGTGGATCTTAAAGAAAACCTGAGCGCTGAGAAAGGGCAGCACAGCCCCCCTCAACCCCCTGCTAATGCTGCCCTGCTGGGAGGCCCATGACGTTGCCTTCCCAGGCGGGTGGCTCTGTCCGCCAGGCCGCAGTCACACATGTGGGCAGCCTGCCTCCTCGTCTATGTCACAGCATGTCCGTAAGCGTCTGTCCACATCATTTCGTAACACTGGTAAGCACCGCTTTTCCTTGCAACATTTATTTATGTATTTATTGCAAAATCGCCATCTTTCTGGTTGTAAGAGCAATATGGACTCATTGCAAAATGTTCAGAGACTAAAGAGCGTGATGGAGAGAGAAGATAGAAAGATCACCCTTAACCCCCTGGGTGCTTACTCAGCCAGGCTGTGATTTAAAACAACAACAACAAAGAACTCTAAAGGAGAAATATCATATGACATCACTTATATGTGGAATCTAAAAGGAAACGGTACAAATAAACTTATTTACAAAACAGAAAGAGACTCACAGACTTAGAGAAGGACCTTATGGTTGTGGATGGGGGGATGGAAGGGGGCAGGGACAGTTAGGGAGTTTGGGATGGACAGGTACACACTGCTGTATTCAAAGTGGGTAGCCAACAAGGATTTGCTGTATAGCACACGGAATTCTGCTCAAAGCTGGGGCAGTCAGGAGGGGAGAGGAGTCTGGGGGAGAATGGATACGCGCATTTATATGAATGGCTGAGTCCTGCTGCTGTTCACCTGAAACTATCACAGCGTTGTTAACTGGCTATAACCCAGTACAAAATGAAAAGTTAAAAGAAAAACTCTATATACGTGTTTACTTATCTGCAAACTTGCAGTCATACCTACATATGTGCTTGCAGATTTATATACGAAAGTACTGAAACGGAAGGAGAAGGCAATGGCACCCCACTCCAGTACTCTTGCCTGGAAAATCCCATGGACAGAGGAGCCTGGTGGGCTGCAGTCCATGGGGTCGCGAAGAGTCGGACACGACTGAGACGACTTAGCAGCAGCAGCAGCAGTGAAAGGCAAAGTCACTCAGTCGTGTCCGACTCTTTGCGACCCCATGGACTACACAGTCCATGGGATTCTCCAGGCCAGAATACTGGAGTGGGTAGCCTTCCCCTTCTCCAGAGGATCTTCCCAACTCAGGGATTGAACCCAGGTCTCCTGCATTGCAGGCAGATTCTTTCCCAGCTGAGCCACAGGGGAAGCCCAAGAATCCTGGAGTGGGCAGCCTATCCCTTCTCCAGTAGGTCTTCCTGACCCAGGAATCAAACTAGGGTCTCCTGCCTTGCAGGCAAATTCTTTACCAACTGAGCTATCAGGGAAGCCCATTTTATATATACATATATACATATTTCATTACACACGCATATACGTATATTCATACAATGCCTTTTTTTTTTTTTCATTTTATAGTCTTACACCTCCACTGAGATTAGGACAGCAAGGACACTGAAATCCAAATTCAGCAGATTATTCAACCACATCTCTGCTGGGTGACAGTGGTTTCCACTTTTTCACAATAACTGTGAAACTCCAGTACACTTTCCAAGTGTGTCTCTGAGATGAATTCCAGGAAGTGAAATTGCTGGATCATAGACCAGCCCCCTTGTAACATTTCTAACCCTGTCCCCTGGGGACCCCATAATGTTCCATCTGGGGAAAGCAGCAGCATTTATTTTTGCCAGCTTCTATGATGGACAGGCTCTTTTGTCCATGGGATTCTCCGGGCAAGAATACTGGAGTGGGTCGCCATTCCCTCCTCCAGGGGACCTTCCTGACCCAGGGATGGAACTCGGGTCTCCAACACAGCAGGCAGATTCTTCACCATCTGAACCACCAGGGAAGCCCACGGTGGAGCATGTCAGTTGTTTCTAGTACTTTCTATGGTAAATAACACTGAGAGGGACATCTTCACTCACGAAATGCCTTCTGCATCTGGGATTGAGCTTGCATGAATTGGTTACAGAGAAGACTCACAGGGACCTCTGGGCCGCTCACGTTTCATTTAAATTAGCCACACCCGCCAAGTTCCAGTCTGAGTGAGTGACAACTCCAACTAGAATCATGGCTTCATTTCGAGAGGGCTGTGTGTGCATTCGCATCCAGGCAGGAGAATGGCAGCCTGTGGAGGCCCACAGAAATACCTAACCTGAAAATGAAGCCACAAAACGCCAACCCCAACTGTCTGTCATGAAGAGGGCTTCAGGTCCTTACTCTTCCTAGAGATGAAAACTAGGGCTTCTGGCTGCAGAAGATTCTCCGGCGGGCCACACGGCACGGGCCAGCGGTGCGGAGGGGGATCTTGGCCAGTGGTCTCCCGTTGGCACCTTCACCCTCAGGCCCCCAGGCCCTCTGTGATCCCCTGCCTGCCCTTGGTGCTGTGATCACTGAGAGTGAATTTTCAAGTAGCTGCTCTAAGAAGCTTAGTCTCGGAAGCCGAGTTTCCAGCCTGCATTGCCAGGAAATCACACAGCCCAACGTGTGCTGTTGTGTCTCACCGGACTTCAGGAACCCCCCGGGTGGACTCACATCTCTGAAGCCCCCATGTTCCACCAGGAACCTAACTGCCTCTGTTCATGTGCTTTTCCAGCACTCTTCCAGCGGAACCTCTGTTTCCCCTTAAACACCTGGGTTTTAAAACACACAGGAACTTCATATGAATCTTACACGTGGAAGCGCCTGCCCCTCGCTGCCCTCCTGTGAAGCCCTCTCCATCTGAGTGAGGGCCCAGCCAGAGCCAAATGCTCTGACCGTCCCCCCAACCCGCCCCCAGCCTCCTGACTCCGGGCCAGTCACTTCCCAGTGGAAATCCGGAGTTGGCTGTCCCTTGTCTGTCCACTGGTCCATCATCTCGAGAAGCATTTGATATTCACAGTAGCTGTGGTGCATTTATGGAGCACCTGCTGCGCGTGTGTCCGGTTCCATTCTTCCAACAGCACGATGAACTGGGTGTAACCTGTTCCTTTCCGCTCACCAACACCAGCACAATCTCATCTTAGCTCGATGTCATGACGTGCAGAGACCCTGTTCCCAAGTAAGGCCACATCCACAGGTAACAGGGTTGGAACCTGACCACATCTTTGCAGCAGGGGTGGGTGGGGTGACACAACTTCACCCACCGCCTCCTCCAGGAAACCAAGGAGGGCATGCCGAGGTGCCTTTGAGGGGCATTTCATACCCATTCCTGCCCCTTCGCTTGTCTGCTAGAATGGGGTGCCTGTTCTGCAAAAACCATAGAGATGGGAGGGGCTGGACCCTTAGAGGATGTGAGGACCATCAGGAGAGATGAATACGCACAGCGATAACTGGTGACTCTTGGAGGGGCTTGGGGTCTCACATAGAGATGGGGCTGGGTGTGGGGTGAGGGCCATGTCTCAGGGCCAGGCGCCTCCCACCAGCCATACACCGGTCCCCTCTCAGGGACGTGAACTCTGGAAGGAGCCCCCGGCACAGAGCAGGGCCGGAGACACGTGGCGCCCACAGTAACGAGCCCCTGGTGTGGAAGGAAAAGCCTGGGGGCAGGAAAGCCTGCAGAGGGGAAAGGAGAACTCCGGCCTCAGGGCTCCCGGCTGGCTCAAAGAGGGGTGGGCAGGGAGCCCCCATCCTGCGGCACTCTGCCTGGTGCTGCCACCTGCTGGATGGTGGGGGTAGTGCACAGGTGGGAACATTCCGGAAGAAGCTCTTGGCTGAGTGTTCCTGACGCCCCAGTCACTGTCACTGTGTTCCTCCCTTGAAGGTGACGCCTACAGCGACCAGGGACCTTGCTCCTCATGAGTCACGTGCTACTGGCCAGGTGACGGGAGTGCGGCGCAGGGAGCAGGGACCTTGGTGGTGGCCCCAGAAGTTACCTGACTCCTGCTGACGGGGGCTTCCGGGCTGCTTCAACCATAAAGCAATTCCACTGTGAACGTCTGTGCATCTCCGCCCATTTGTGAGCAGCTGCACTTGAAAGGTTACTGCAGGGTCTTGGGTGGGCGAGGTCTTGCTCTTGGATGCCACGCGTTGGGACCTTCTCTGCACCAGAGGACCAGCAGCCTGTGCCCTCATCCTTGGCATCACCTGATGTGCTTGAGTTCTTTGAGTTTTGCCAACCCACTGGCCAGGAGAGGGCCACACCAGGACAGCTGTGTGCGCCCTACTACCTGGTGGGGGGCTGCCTCTTACCCAGCAGGCACATCACTCCTCTTCCCTTGCTTGTTCATTTAGACGTCAGAGTCAGTAATCTCTTCCTCTGTGGTCTGTCCTTTGGTGGTTTTGTTAAAGAAATCCTTCCCTACCCCAAAGATAAAGATATGACTTTTTCTGCAAAAGTTTTATACACTTAGCTTTTTGGATCTTGGAATTGTCTGCTGTCAAAGTCAACCCTTTGGGATTTCCTTGGTGGTTCACTGGTTAGTGCAGGGGAACGTGGGTTCAATCCCTGGTCTGGGAACTGAGATCCCACATGCCTCCAGGCAACTAAGCCCATGCATCACAACCAGAGAGTGTGTATGTGCCACAGTGAAAAACCCCCATGAAGCAACAAAGATTCCAACACAACCAAATCAATCAATCACTATTTTTAAAAAGCATAAAGACAATCAGAATCATCAGCAAGGTGCCCCCACCTGGTCCGACTGGTGTCCCGCCTTCTCACTGCCTCCTCTCTCTGCCTCTGCTCTCCTCACTTCCCTTGTCTAGCCCGCTTCCTCCAACTCCAAATTCTCCTCTGGCCATGGTGCTGAACAATTCCGCTCCCTGCAGGTCCCCGCCGCACCCCGCCCCTGCCCACTATTGGAGAGCCTTGACTAACGCATCAGCTCTGATACCTGCTCACTATGTGATCTTGGCCACTCTTCTCAGCCTGCCACACACACCTGCCATGGAATCTGACCCCAATGCCCAGCCACGAATGCCTGCTCCACTAGAACCCCGCTGCAACCCTGTGTGCCCCATCCCTGCCTCAGGAGCTGACCTGTGCTTTCGGCAGAAGGGGACACGCTTGGGACTTCCCACACTTGCACTGCCAGGGGCGTGGGTTTGCTCCTTATTCAGGGAATTAAGATCCCATGAGCCTTGAGGCATGGCCAAAAAAAAAAAAAAGAAAAAGGCTCTCTGGCCTCTGGCTGCCCTGGGGTACCCTAGTGCAGTTGGCATGGGGTGCAGAGCGAGGGCTGGGTGTTCACACTCTGGATCCCTTCTTGCAAGGCTGCCTCAGGCCAGGTGTCCCTTGAGGGTCAAGGCTATGGGCTCCCCACACTTGCCCTTGCCTGGTGCCAGCACTGCCACCTTCATGCTCTAGCCCCCCCACCCCCAGTTCCAGCACTGCCTGCCCTCACGCTCCAGGCCCCACGTGGCAGCAGCTCTGCAGCTCCTCTGCACCATTCAGGGCACTGTGCCTGCTGCCCTGCCTGCCCACACATTTGGGGACCACCCAGACCCTGGCATGAGCCAAGGGTGTCTCCTGACAGGTGGGCCAAGGGCTGCCCCTCCTCCTTCAGAGCCCCCTCCCTGAGGCCCATCCCTAGAGGAAGGAACCCCAGGAAAAGTCAGGAAGACCCTAGTGGGCAATTGCAGCAGCAGGTTCCAGTGAGGACTGTGTCTGGGTTGGATCATTGTTCTCCTGGAGATGAGACATCATAAAGATTTACGATGCTGCTCGGTGCCCTGGAGGGCTAACCTTGCCAAAAAGTCAGTCTGTCTCCACCTCCTGGCTCTGCCCTAGGTCTGACAACAGTGGTGGGGAGAGGGGGAGAAGGCGAGGCCTAGGTGTTCCCAAGCACTTTATCAAGGTCAAGGGACGAAGCCTCCTCCCTTCTCACACCTCCTTCTGAAAGTTAAATTCCACTGGAGAATGGTGGCAGCTGCCAGAAACAGAGGGGGCAGGGAGAGGGGCGGGAGCTTTGAAGTCAGACCTCCTGGCCCAGCGCCCATTCACTAGCTGGGTGTCCAGAGCAGGCTCCTCAGTCTCTGAGCCAGGTTCCTGGCCCAGAGACTGAGGACAGAAAGTCCACCCTGTAGAACTGTTGAGAGGATTACAGACGTGAACGGGAAACATCCACCTACTGCAAGTCCTCAGTCAGCACCGTCAGCTCTTGCAGCCACAGTGGTGAGCATTCGTATGATTAACATGAAAGATGGAATTGCTAAACCTGTTCTTTGTAAGAAAAACATGCATTGATTTTGATGTTGAACATAATGACCATTGGCCTCTACTGCTTTGCCGCCCAGATGAGGACACTGAGGCCCAGAGAAGGTGAGTGGCTTGCCTGAGGTCACACAGCAGTAGTAGCCCTGGGTCTGGAACCCAGCCTTCCTGAGTGTTTAGTCTCGTGCTGTGGCAGACATGTCTAGGGTGGCCCCCTCCCCTCAAGTGTGGGCAGAACCTACAACCTGCTTCCATCCAAGAGAGTGTGGGATGTCACTCCCATGATCACGTTTCTTTATACAAGACTCTGTCTTAGCAGATGCAGTGAGAGAGAAGGAAAGAACCAGGCTGTGAACTGCCATGGGGGGGCTCGAGGGCAGCCTCCAGGTGACACCTAGAGACAAAACGGGGACCTCGATCCTTCAGCCATGAAGAAATAAATCCTGCCAACAGCCAGAGTGAGCTTGAAAGCTGAGCCCTCCCTGTCGAGCCTCCAGATGAGAGTGCAGCCCAGATGACACGTTGATTGCAGCCCACAAGACTGGACTCTCAGAAACTGTGAGACACACTGGGGGGCATTTTCAGCTGCTAAGTTTGCAATAATTTATTATGCAGCACAGGAAACTGACACACATGCCATACCTCAAAGTCCTCCCGAACCACGAGGAAACATCCCCTCTCCTTTGCACAGTAGGCACCCCTCTCTGCTCACCCAGGGCTCTACTGGGTGTCTGGGCTCCAGACTGGCCAGGAACAGGCCAGGTACGGTGCTCTGCCCATCCCTCATGGAGTGAGACTGCCAGCTCACAACAGGCACGTGGCTGCCCACAGTGAACAAACACCGCCTAGCAGGCAGAAGCAGCCACTTGCCTGAGTTTTAGCTGGGGACCTGTGAGGAGGTGAGGTGTGCAGCTTCTGAACTGTGTCCCTGAATGTTCTCCCTCCCACCCTTCCTGCCCGCTGGAGCACCACCCTGGGGAGCCAGCCTGCTATGGGCTGTGTGCCTGAGTGACAGCGGGTTCACCAGCTGGACCACCCTTCTGGACCGAAGAACTCCTACCCCATCTGCTGGGACACGGCCCTTTCCAGAGACACTCTCAGCTGTCCTGCCTGGAGCCACCCCACTCTGGTCTACGTGGGGACACCAAGGACAGCCCTGAAGGGCCACCCCAGCTTCGGAGCTCACCTGCGGGGTGAGGCCTTGGAGGCCGTGTCACAGGGAAGGTCTCCACCTGCCAGGCAGTGCCCCCAGGACCCTCCTCCTGCCTGCAGACCTCTATGGGTGGGGCGCCCAGCCTGCACCCGGAGAAAGGCAGGGGAACCCCAGGTGAGAAGGCGCCCGTGCCAAGTCAGCACGACCTTGCTGTGAGACAAAGACACTTCTGGCTCTGCTGTTTTGGTTTTCTTCACTAGAGCACTGGAATTGATCCCCAATTAACATGCCAGGCTGCAAAGACGCAGGGGCAGCCCAAAAGGACTGCGTCCCTACAACCACTGGGAGACCCTAAATTCCTCCACCTAGAAGGCCGTGCCTCTCTTAACAGTCCAGGTGGGGGCGCCTTTGCACAGACTTCCCAGGATTGGCTCAGGTCCCACATGCCCCATGGGCCTGAAGACTCCCTCCGGAGAAGACAGTGAGGGTCCCTTCCTGCCAACGGCAAGATCCTGGCAGGCTGGGGAACATGGTGTGAAGAGGCGAGCAAGGAAGAGTCAGAAATCCTTATGAGGAACTTCTTACAGAAATGCCTCTGGTCCCAGAAACACGTGGCTCCCACAGGACCACACGGCCTTGCTTGAGCGCCAGCCTCCATCTGCAGCGTGATTTACGGACCACACCAGGCACGTCTAGATGGGGAGCAGCCGCAAGTGATTACCAGGCTGTTAAGAGGCCTCGGGTAATGCAACCTCTGCCAGCACTTACAAGGATTCTGCTTGTCTCCAAGGCCTTAGCCTCTAGTAGCAAATGTCAGAATCAATCATTATGTTATTACCAATGAACATATTTTACACTGAATCCATAAACAGATCAAGAAGATGAGCTGAGGGCCAGAGCGATTTTGGCAGTGAGACTGGCGCACAGCGAGGCCGGGCAGTGCCGCGAGGAGAGCTGCCCTGAGAACCTTCGGTAAGAAGGCAGGGCTGCCCCCCACCGAGGAAGCTGTGCCCCCCATGGCTGGTGTTCCTGCTGGGCGCCAGGCCTCCAGGGACACCACATGCACTCTTGTTCGCGGAGGCACTCCACAAATGGATGAAGACTTGGTCATTGATGGGCCCTGAACCAGGAGGTGAGCCACATCCGTGTGGCCTCAGCTGTGATGTGGTCAGCGCTCCTCCAGGGTCTCGGGAGCCCTTTTCCCACTTCTGCACACCTGAAGTTTGAGCGCGTCCACACCTCCGGCACCCCAACGGGTGCTGTGTCTGGAGGGCTGCCCATGGCTCCCACAGGTCACCTGCCCCCAGGAGTGAGATGCCTCACTTTACATCACTCCAGGCAGCTCTTCACCCAGAGGGTAGGTCTGGGTGGGGGTAAGAAAACCCGTTTCCTGGGTTTCCTGCATGGCCCCCCATCCCTCCTGTGTGGCTTCCCTCACTCCCTAATTGTCACCTTGAGACAAAGCTTCACGGTAGGTCCTGCCTGTGGGCAACCCGTCCCAGGAAAGAGCTGGGTAAGCAATGCCTTAGACATCCGCACAAAGGAAACGGCACAGCTGCGGCCGGAAAAAGGAGAAGCAGCTGCTACTTCTCAGGGATGCCTTTAGAATCAGCTGTTAAATACACACGCAACTCAGCGTTAAGACAGGTAGCCAACAAGGACCCACTTAGACTTAGTAGCAAATGTCAGAATCAATCACCACATTATTACCAGTGAACATATAGTCCCCTCTATAGCACAGGGGGACGCTACTCACTATTTCATAATAACCTATAAGGGAAAAGAATCTGAAACAGCATGTATTATACATATATACATATAGTATAACATATCACTGTGTTGTGATCTGATCTGAAATCAGCACAGTATCATAAGTCAGCTATGTTGCTCAGTCACTCAGACTCTTTGTGACCCCATGGACTACCGCACGCCAGGCTTCTCTGTCCTTCACTATCTTCTGGAGTTTGCTCAAACTCATGTCCATCGAGTCGGTGATGCATCCAACCATCTCACCCTCTGTCGCCCCCTTCTCCTGCCCTCAATCTTTCCCAGCATCAGGGTCTTTTCCAATGAATCAGCTCTTCACATCAAGTGGCCAAAGTATTGGAGCTTCAGCTTCAGCATCAGTCTTTCCAATGAATATTTGGTGTTGATTTCCTTTAGGATGGACTGGTTTGATCTCCTTGCTGTCAAGGGACTCCCAAGAGTTTTCTCCAGCACCACAGTTCAAAAGCATCAATTCTTCAGTGCTCAGCCTTCTTTATGGTCCAACTGTCACATCTGTACTTCAATTTTAAAAATTATATGCATTCAGGGAAAAAAAAAAGAGGACAGATTGTTACCAGGGGTGTGGTGTCCTTGTTTTTCAAAGGGAGAAGGATAAGGACCTGTGTTACTCGTGCTGTGCTTGCATCTCCGTCAAGAAGGAAACACTGATACGTGAAAGCAGCGCAAGCAGATACTCAGGGTGCAGGAGACCACAAGCCCTCTGTATGTTTAGACTGCTGAGTCCTGTGGATTTCCACTCATCCCGAAGAGTAAACATGATTCCTGGGCCCCACCCTCCAGGGAGCCTGACGCCGCTGGTCTAGGCGAGGAGCCAGAGTCATAAGAGGCTCCTGGGCTGACCACGGCCCTGCCGGGCTTGGGGACATCGTCCTAGGTGATTTCATCAAGAGGTCTGAACAAAACCCAACAGGCAGCCGGCGGTTCCACACCCAGGTGGTTCTGCTTCTAGGATGTGAGCCAGCCCCCATGGGAGGCGAGACTGAAAGCCTCCTTTCATTGCCAGGTGACCCCTGACGGCGCTTGTGAGCGGGGCTCCGGGGTAGACATCACTGCCTTCATCTTGGCCTCGTCAGGCCCAGCGCTCGATCCACATCCCGTTGCCACAGCAACAGCAGGGACAATGGATTCTGTGGAGTTCAGGTCTATAAATAATTTCTAGATCAGTCCTTGGGGTGGGAACAGGTGGGCTCTGCAGGGTGATCCTTGGTGGCCAGCAGGCCATGCCACTGGCTACCAGAAGCGCAGCACTTGAGGATGCAAGTTCTGTTTAGAGTCCAACCCTGTTTAGTGGCAAGAGTGGCCTCTCCTGACTCTGCAGCCATTTCTGCTTTGAAGAACACACCTGGGAGTGTCCATCTCTGGGCATCTGAGATGTGGGTACCTGAGCTGGCTATGTTGTGCTGGGGCTGGGTGTCAAGGTGGGTGGGCTGGAGGGGGTTGCAGTCCCTTCTGGTGTTGTGGAGACTGAAGAGGGTGCAGAGGGTTGTTTCAGGGTTGACAAGGACCTACTCAACGGACATGAATGTGAGCAAACTCTGGGAAATTGCTGGAGTCTGGAGTGTTGCAGTCCATGAGGTAGCCGAGTCGGACATGACTTAGCGCCTGAACAACAAGGACATTCCTACTTCATATCTCCATCTTGCTGGGTGAGCTCTGGAAGGACACAAGGACTGTGGTCTGAGGACTGGGTCCCAGTCTCTGCGGCCCCCCTGGTGCCGAGCAGGCATGCAAGAAGCTCCATCCCATGAAGCTGTGTTTACTACACAGGTCTGACGTCTCCCAGGAGGGAGGCTGGTACATACAATTCTGCACCCACACACCAACAACGAGCAGACAGACCACAAGAAGGGCTGGGTGGTCTGAGCCGACATGCAACAGTCTCCAGGATAAATGAATGAAAAAGAGCAAGATGCATGGATGCTCTTGCTTCTGTGAGAAATGTTTGATGTCCTGCAAACATGCACACACGTGGGCACATGGGTACATGGGCAACACACACATATCTATGCCTGAGCACACGGAGGTGGATAGAGATTCTTTCTGAAAATGGACACAGAAGCAGACAACCCTGCTTAGCTCTGTGAAGGCAGGTCTGGTGCCCTGAAGAGCTGGGCTGGAGACTTACTTTCATCATGCACTTTTCTGAGGGGTTTCGTTTCATCATTGGCAGTCGTTAATTTTTTCAGTTAGAAACAGGTGAGTGGAGAAAGAGGAACCGGCCAGGAGGGAGGGAGCTGAGAAGGAAGGCAGGACCCCCTCTTCTAATCCTGGCGCTGCCAAGGTCAGAGGATGTTGGGGCCGCAGAGGCAAAGGAAACACAAGCCAGTTATGGGAGGGCTTTCTTCTGACGATGCACCAGTTCCTGGGAAACCCGACAGTTTGCTTCTCCAACCCAGAGAACAGCTGGGGTCCCAGATTCCCTGAGAAGCAGCCCTCACGGGGCAGCTTCTTTGACCCTCAGCCTGGCTGCTGTCCACCTTGCGGGCGAGGGCAGAAAGGAAGGGAAAATGCTTGAGAACACACTGGAGAGTACACTTTTTATATTTCTGAATGAATCCAGATCTCAGGTAACTGGGCCTGCAGACTTGTATCTGCAGATGGTCACTGTGCTGACTGTGTGGGAAGGCTGGTGCTGGAGGGGAAGGTCCTGGGGTGTCCCCCTTAAACAGAGCAGTGGCTGAGGTGTGACCGAGAGTCTCAAACAAACAAAAGAAAGTGGCTTTTCATCTCAAGGGAGAAAGATAGGAATTGGGGGGTGGCAAGTGTGGGTATGAGTGTGGTAACTATGACCTTGTGAGTACGAGAACTCAATGTCTCAGCTATGATGTTAGGCTCAGCAGGTGGCTGACCTTGACTTGGGAGCCTGTGTGAGGAGGGCTGTAAGCAAGTCCCTAGGGTTTTCCCATGGCTGACTAGAGCGGTTTCTCAAGTGCCAAGACGATGATCGGGAAACATAGACTCTGGGCACCCCAAGAGACAGAAACGCAAGGGGATCCACTCCAAGGGCGGGGAGAGGCTGTTATCACTTCAACTTCACCTCATCCTTTTTCTCTTTTATATCTTACGGTGTGTATTGAATGGCACAGAACAGTACAGACGCAGGCTTTACCAATAACCACAAGAATCCCGCGCCCTCGTCCTGCTCGTGTGCCACAGCCCTGCCCCAAGCCCTCTATAGCTATTCATTCATTTACTCCCCACGGCTCTTCACGGTACCATCACCTCCTGCTACGGACTGAACTGTATCCCCCTGCCCCACCACCAAATCCACAAGTTGAAGTCCTGACCCCAAGCAGGGCTACTCTTGGAGTAAGGAAAAAACAAAGAGGAAGTCAGGTCCTTAAGGGTGGGCCCTGATCCCACTTGGTTACTGAGACTCCAAAGGCTTAGTTCTCCTCCCTCCCCTCCACGTGAGGACGCAGCCAGAAAGTGGCTGTCTGGAAGCCAGGATGAGGGTCCTCTCCAAAGCCCAATTACCAGGACCTCAATCTGGTAACTCTGGTCTCCAGAGCCATAACGCAATCAGCGTCTGTGGTCTAAACAACCTGTCTGGCTGTGGGTGCAGCCACAGGAAACGACCACCCCCTCGGTGCTAAGAAGGGGTAGAGGTGTGGAGAGTCAGGCGTCTGGACGAGGAAGCACAGACTGGAGGCGGGGCCGGGGCTTGGATCCAGGCAGCTTGGCTGCAGAGTCCAGACTGTTAATTACATATGTTGGATCATGCCTTAAAAAAAAAAAAAAAATTGTCATATGTTTGAAAGTGTGGAAACCACCAAATTAGAAATCAGGGTGAGAGGGTGTGGTAAATGGGACAAGAGCCCCCATCATCTCCATGTCCTAATCCTCGGAAGCTGTGAGTGTTTACCTTACTTGGCAAAAGACACTTTGCAGCTGTGATGAAGGGCAGGATGCTGAGGGGAGGAAATGACCCTGGCGCATCCAGGGGGCCTACGTGCAGTCCCAGTGTCCTTGCAGGAGGGAGGAGGTCACAGAGAAGATGCTGGGCTCCCAGGCTTGAAGATGAAGAGGGGGGGGGTGGGCACGAGCCAGGGGACGTGGTGCCTCCAGAGGCTGGAAGAGCCAGAGGATGAATTAGAGCCTTCAGAAGGAATATGTCTGCCAGTCACCTTCGAGTTCTGACCTCAGATGGTAAGTCTGTGTTGTTTCAAGTCATCGAGTTTGCGGTAATTTGCAACAACAGCAGCAGACAACTACACAAAGGGGGAAAAACTGCAGATGTGAGGGGGTAAATTATCAAAGGAGATGACACGATTGGGGAGGAAGTGGAAATGGTGCTGTGTGGCTGACCTCAGTCCCGCGAGAGCCCGCTGTCCCCACGCTCACCCTCTGGATGCCGGGAAGATGCCCAACCTGTCTATGGAGGGTGAGGTCACGTGAAGCACAGAAGAGCCACGCCGGCTGCACCCGCAGTTGGCATCAACCGCTAGCACGTAAGAGAAATGGTCTTAGACCACGCAGCCCCCACGAGCCAGCTGACAACTACAGCTATGTGAGCAGTCCCGCATGAGGCCGCAGAAGTGCTGCCCAGCTGAGGGAGTGTGATTGGTCAACGGCAGTCAGACCCACCCCTTCTGGAGCAGGTGGGTTAACCTCACGGGTGTCTTCCACCTGGTCTCCTCTCATTCCACTCACACCTCCTGCCAGTTTCCGTAACAGCAGTAGAGTGCAACCTGTTAATCCTCATGAGAAGCCTCTGAGCTAGCTAATCTTGTCATCCCCATTTTACAGATGAGGAAAAGGGGGCCCCAAGAGACTGACGACCCTGCAGCAAGACCCTCCACAGGACTCCCTGGCGGTCCGGTGGCAGTCTCCATGCTCCCAATGCAGGGGCCTGGGTTCGATCCCTGGTCAGGGAACTGGATCCCACATGCCACAACAAAGATAAAAGCTACTGCATGCCACAACCAAGACCCAGTGCAGTCAAATAAATTAATCCTTTTTTTTAAAGGAGCCAACTTGGGGCGGGGGGAAGATCACTCAGTGGGTGAGTGGTGGGGAGTGGGATTCAAACCTGGTTTTATCTGACACAAGAGCTACTGTGGCTTTTGCTAGCCTGCTCCACTCACTCATCCATTCAAGATAAATTAACTGAGAGCCTTTCTGTCCAACGCTTGGGATGGACAAGTTTGGGAAAATGAACAAAAGAGATATGGACACTTTGTGAATAGCTATTCAAACAAAGAATCACCAAGCATGGAATTCCCTGGTGGCCCAGTGGATAAGACTCAGCACTGCCTTGGGTCTGGGGTTCAATCCCTGGTCAGGTAACTAAGATCCCAGAAGCTGCACTGGGCAGCGAAAAAAAAAAAATCAACTATGATGGTTACTGGGCTTTGCGCTTACTTTGTGATGAACTGAGGGGGTGATGTGAAAGTGGTCACTTGTTCCAAGTGTCAGTTAGGGTTGTGAGTGAAAGCTCATTTTGCTAAGGTCTGAGGTTGGGGCTGGTGCGGCGCCCGTGCGGCGTTGTCTGTAGTCAGCGCTGCTGTCCTTGGTGCGTGCCGTCCCCCTGCTGTGGGCTCTAGGATTATGGGCAAGGAGGGGCTGGGCTTCAGTTGGGCTGGATCGGGGTCACATGCTCACGTGTCCCACCCTCCCCACCAATCCCTGTGGCTGGAGAGATGGTGCGTCACTCATGGCCCAGCCGGGTCGTGGGTTCCCGTGTGGACACAGGATGGCTCTGCTGTCAGACAACGGGGGAGGCCAGAAGAGGAGGCAGGACAGACTGTATTTCCCAAGCGGCTGCATCACCTCCCAGACATGGTACGATTTTACCCCTCCTCCCCAAAGCAGTGGGGCCTGGGTCTTCTTCCCAGAATGAAGTGAGCTTGTGTCCATGGCCAGAGTGATTCCACACGACACCGGACGTTTGGTCCTAAATGGTGACGTACCTTCCACCCACTTCTCTCGGGATGCTTCCTCTTGGCAGCCAGCCACCACAGACAAGTCACATTTAGGAGTCTGAGCCAAGGTTCCACCAGAGCTGTGAGTGCAGGACCTCAAGCTGACCTCAGCCCCCGCCACGGAACCACTGTCAGGCTTCGAGCTGCCCCTGTTGCGTCCACATGGAGCAGAGGTGACCTGTCCCCCCAGGCCCTGCCCAAACTGCAGTCGCACCACCATCACGTGGGCTCCCTGGTGGCTCAGACGGCAAAGAATCCGCCTGCAGTGCAGAGGACCCAGGTTCGATCCTGGGTCGGGAAGATCCCCTGGAGAAGAAAATGGCTACCCACTCCAGTATTCTGGCCTGGAGAATTCCACGGACAGAGAAGCCTGGCGGGCTCCAGTCCACAGGGTCGAAAAGAGTCAGATACGACTGAGCAACTAACACTTTCACTTTTCACACGATATACGATTTTACAGGATGCGTGATTAATACGTGGGGTTTGGGGTGGTTTGTTAGAAAGTGGCAGATAGCTAGAATAAGAGGTAATGAGCGTAAGCGACGAGAATGGGTATTGTTCAGTCAGATCCTTTCTTCCGAGGGGGGCGGGGGTGAGAGGTGAGAAAGAGTAAGAGACGGACCGAGACGGCAGGAGAGACACAGAGACACCTGACCCGCCGGCACCAGAGCGAGGTCACAGGAGGGGAAGGTGTCTGTTTCTTGCCAACATCTAACCCAACCATCTGGTCACATGCTAGCTGAATCTGAAGAGACCCAGAGAGAGGCCTGCGGGGTTGATGGAGGGTGAGCGACTGATTCATGAGGCGAACTCGGAACAGCCCTCTCCCCACCCTCCCCAGCCTGCTCTCCAACCAGCCGGAACCACAGCGCTGTGCCCAGCACTCAGACCCACCCACATTCTTGAGCCAGCACTGACCTTGGGCAGAACCTCTTCTGGGCTCAGCCCTTGCTGTCCAGATAGAACCTGCACCTCTCATCTGGCATGCTCCCGGCTGCTCTGTTTGGGCTTGTAGATTTAAATTTTTAGCAATTGGATGTCACCTTGCTAAACTCTTCTCATATCTAATGATTTTCCTGTAGACTCTAGTTTTTAACATAGTCATGTCACCCGAGAGGCAATGATGGTTTTGTTCCTCCATTTCCAACCATGACAAACAATCCTTTCCCTATTTTCCTGTGCTGGTCACTCCTCCAGTACAATGTTACAGAGAAGCAGAGAGAGAGAGTCATCCTTGCCTTGCTTCTGACTATAAAGGCACTCCTTCAGATGTGTACCTTAAGAATTATATTTACTATAGAATTTTTGGTAGATAGGCTTAAGATATTAAGAAAATCTAACTGGACATGGAACAACCGACTGGTGCAAAATTGGGAAAAGAGTGCATCAAGGCTGTAAACTGTACCCTTGGTTATTTAACTCGAGGCTTCCCTGGTGGCTCAGATGGTAAAGAAACTGCCTGCAGTGCAGGAGATCCAGGTTCAATCCCTGGGTCAGGAAGATCCCCTGGAGAAGGGAATGTCTACCCACTCCAGTATACTTGCCTGGAGAATTCCACAGACAGAGGAACCTGGTGGCCTACAGGCCATGGGGTTGCAAAGAGTCGGACATGACTGAGCAACTAACACTTTCACTTTCTTTCCCTTTATTTAACTTATATACAGAGTATATCATGCAAAATGGCAGGCTAGATGAATCACAAGCTGGAATCAAGATTGCCGAGAGAAAGATCAACAACCTCAGATATACAAATGATACCACCCTAGTGGCAGAAAGTGAAGAGGAACTAAAGAACCTCTTGATGAGGGTGAAAGAGGAGAGTGAAAAAGCTGGCTTGAAACTCTGCATTCAAAAAATGAAGATCATGGCATCCAGTCCTATCACTTCATGGCAAATAGATGGGGGAAAAGTGGAAGCAGGGACAGACTTTATTTTGGGGGCCCTATCTACCAAAATCTACCAAAATCACTGTGGACAGTGACCACTGCCATGAAATTAAAAGACGCTTGCTCCTTGGAAGAAAAGCTATGACCAATCTAGACAGGATATTAAAAAGTAGAGACATCACCTTGCCAACAAAGGTCTGTGTAGTCAAAGCTATGGTTTTTCCAGTAGTCATGTATGGATGCAAGAGTTGGACCATAAAAAAGGCTGAGTGCCAAAGAACTGATGCTTTCTAACTGTGGTGCTGGAGAAGACTCTTGAGAGTCCCTTGACAGCAAGGAGATCAAACCAGTCCATCCTCGAGGAAATCAACCCTGAATATTCATTGGAAGGACTGATGCTGAAGCTGAAACTCCAATACATTGGACCCCTAATGTGAAGAATTGACTCATTGGAAAAGATCCTGACGCTGGGAAAGAATGAGGCAAAAGGAGAGAAATGCTGCAGAGGAGGAGATGCTTAGACAGCATCCCTAACTCAATGGACACATGAGTTTAAGCAAACTCTGGGAGACAGTGAAGGACAGGAAAGTCTGGTGTGCTGCAATCCTCTTGTCACCAAGAGTTGGACAAGACTCAGAGACTGAACATCAACAACAATTTTGTTCTTAATCTTTCAAGACTTTTTTTTTATAATAAAGAAATGTTGAGTTTTAGCTATTGCTCTTTTTGCATCTGTGTGATCAAGTGGTTTTTCTTCTTTAATCTGTTAATGTAGTGAATGACATTTACAAATTTTTCTAATGTTATCAATACACCACTTCTGTATTCCTAGCATAAATTAACATTTGTCATGATATGTTACATAACATATCATGACATACATACAGAAAAGATTGGGTTTGCTAGTATTGCGTGTAAGATTTTTGTGTCTTGTGTATGGGTGATTTTAACCTGTAACTTTCTGTTCTCACATTACTCTTGTCAGCTTTGGCATCAGCATTACACTGGCCCTACAGAATGAGTTTGGAAATATTCCTTCTTTGTGTATTCCTTGGAAGAGTTCGTGTGAAACCAGAATGATAGACGTTAAACGTTTGGAAGAACTCATGAGTAAAACTCATTTGTTGCGTGCACGTGCTCAGTGGTACCTGACTCTTTGGGACCCCACGGACTGTAGCCTGCCAGGGTCCTCTGTGCGTGGGACTCCCCAGGCAAGAATGCTGGAGCAGGTTGCCCTTTCCTTCTCCAGGGGATCTGCCTGACTCAGGGATCGAATCCTCATCTCCTACATTGGCAGGCAGATTCTTAACCACAGAGTCACCTGGGAAGCCCCAGCCTCACTCAGTTTACCTTAAAAATTGAGGGTCACCAAAGATTAGTGGTCCTCAGTAGAGGCAGTGCTGCCCCTCGGGCATTGAAATTTGTAGGCATTTCATGGCAGAGACTGTCCCCCAGTGAAGAATTCCCCCAACCTCTCCTCTTTGCAATGTCACACCAGACCTCATGTAAACGAGCCCTCCTGTGACTTACAGGTCTACAGCTAGCTGTCTTCTGTTTGTCTGTGCTTTGCAGCACCAGCGTGTTGTTTAGTGGCTCAGTCGTGTCCGACTCTTTGTGAACTGTATACCATGCTGGGTTTCTCTGCCTATCACTAACTCCCTGAGTTTCTTCAAAACCACGTCCATTGAGTCAGTGATGCCATCCAACAACCTCATCCTCTGTCAACCCCTTCTCCTCTTGCCCTCAACTTTTCCTAGCATCAGGGTCTTCTCCAATGAGTCATGAGCCACCATAGACACTGGATATTCTGGGAAAGAAGCTATCATGTGGTCAAGGGCAGATGGTCACTTCTTCTGTTCAGAGCTTGACTATGAGTTGCTCACCATTATGGAAAATCCCATCACCAGCAGTGATGCCTTCATGGTGTTGAGCCTTCATGTGACGCACCTGTGTCACCGTGATTCCCCTTCTGGGCAAACATGTACCCTTCACTGTGTCATCCACCATGCTCAGACCTCAACCTTTATATTCTGAAATCTATACTGCTTTATATTAAATGACTTTTCCTTCATGTTACAGTTAGGGCATTATGTAGTTCTGCTTTTATTTCTCTCTCTTTTTTTTTTTTTTTGCTTTTATTTCTCAATTAGTGTGTAGGTAGGCTATTATTTGAGCTATTTCAAATCCTGAAGGATGATGCTGTGAAAGTGCTGCACTCAATATGCCAGCAAATTTGAAAAACTCAGCAGTGGCCACAGGACTGGAAAAGGTCAGTTTTCACTCTAATCCCAAAGAAAGGCAATGCCAAAGAATGCTCAAACTACCACACAATTGCACTCATCTCACACGCTACTAAAGTAATCTCAAAATTCTCCAAGCCAGGCTTTAGCAATATGTGAACCGTGAACTTCCAGATGTTCAAGCTGGTTTTAAAAAAGGCAGAGGAACCAGAGATCAAATTGCCAACATCCGCTGGATCATGGAAAAAGCAAGAGAGTTCCAGAAAAACATCTATTTCTGCTTTATTGACTATGCCAAAGCCTTTGACTGTGTGGATCACAATCAACTGTGGAAAATTCTGAAAGAGATGGGAATACCAGACCACCTGACCTGCCTCTTGAGAAACCTATATGCAGGTCAGGAAGCAACAGTTAGAACTGGACATGGAACAACAGACTGGTTCCAAATAGGAAAAGGAGTACGTCAAGGCTGTAAATTGTCACCCTGCTTATTTAACTTCTATGCAGAGTACCTTATGAGAAATGCTGGGCTGGAAGAAGCACAGGCTGGAATCAAGATTGCCGGGAGAAATATCAGTAACCTCAGATATGCAGATGACACTACCCTTATGGCAGAAAATGAAGAGGAACTAAAAAGCCTCTGGATGAAAGTGAAAGAGGAGAGTGCAAAAGCTGGCCTAAAGCTCAACATTCAGAAAACGAAGATCATGGCATCTGGTCCCATCACTTCATGGGAAATAGATGGGGAAACAGTGCCAGACTTTATTTTTGGGGCTCCAAAATCACTGCAGATGGTGACTGCAGCCACAAAATTAAAAGACATTTACTCCTTGGAAGAAAAGTTATGACCAACCTAGATAGCACATTGAAAAGCAGAGACCTTACTTGGCCAACAAAGGTCTGTCTAGTCAAGGCTATGGTTTTTCCAGTGGTCATGTATGGATGTGAGTGTTGGACTGTGAAGAAAGGTGATTGCCGAAGAATTGATGCTTTTGAACTGTGGTGTTGGAGAAGACTCTTGAGAGTCCCTTGGACTGCAAGGAGATCCAACCAGTCCATTCTGAAGGAGATCAACCCTGGGATTTCTTTGGAAGGAATGATGCTAAAGCTGAAACTGCAGTACTTTGGCCACCTCATGGGAAGAGTTGACTCATTGGAAAAGACTCTGATGCTGGGAGGGATGGGGGGCAGGAGGAGAAGGGGACGACAGAGGACAAGATGGCTGGATGGCATCACTGACTCGATGGACGTGAGTCTGAGTGAACTCCGGGAGTTGGTGATGGACAGGGAGGCCTGGTGTGCTGCGATTCATGGGGTCGCAAAGTGTCGGACACAACTGAGCGACTGAACTGAACTGAGGCTATTATTTCTATGAATTTCATTTCAGATGAAGAAGAGCACTATAGAATATTTACTATACTCTTTGTGTGAGTCAATTGCTCTGTCGTGTCCAACTCCATGGACTGTAGCCCACCAGGCTCCTCTGTTGGTGCAATTCTCCAGGCAAAAATATTGCAGTGGGTAGCCATTCCCTTCTTCAGGGGATCTTCCTGACCTAGGGATTGAACCTGGGTCTCCTGCATTGCAGGCAGATTACCCTCTGAGCCACTTTACCACCTGAGCAACCAGGGAAGCCCTGTTGTATTCTTTAAAAGGTGTTAATTAGGGCTGATATAGGCCTGGGAACTGCTGAGCAACATCGTTTCTTCAGATCCCTTCCAGATTTAAAATAATTAATCCTGACCTCAGAAAACTTTTCCCATAGTCCTTACAAAACCCTGTACACGGTGCCTTTTAAACAGTCCCAAAGCATCATTGCCCCACTGTGGCCCAAGTGCGGGCAGAGGCTGATCTCAATGAGCTGGCCCTGTGGACTTTTAAGAGGATGCCTCCTGATCTAGTAGAAAAACCACCTCGGCTTGTAACACAACACTTGGCTAATTTCCTTTTCACCTCAAAAAAAGAGAGAAAAGCTGATACCCCAAACTAAAAATCTTTCTTATGCCATCTCTTTGCATTTTGACAAGTTCAGTGCTTACCTAGAACGTTTTACTGGAAGGGAAAAAAATAAATGGAGCTCTGAGGAAGCCTCGGTAACAAATTTTGGTGTGCTTGAGTGAGTTCACGCCACGTGACATTCCCTCCTGTTAATTATTCCTCCCGGGCTTATCTTCCCTCATCTCTTCTCTAACTTATTATATTTTAACGGCAGCTAGTGGAACGGCTGGGTGCCTCCTTCCCCATCTGTGTGGAACAGAATGTTCAAGACATTGGAATCACGGATGCCTCTCAGAACCAGCAGATGTGCCAGGGAGTGAAAGACGGCAGAAAAAAAGAGAGAGAAAGCAGAACCGAGCAAAGCCTGGCAGGGAACAGACTGCAGTGAGGGACGTTCTGCTATGCACAGCGCCCCCTAAGTAGTCATATTTCCTCACATCTCAGAACACACCCTTACCTGCAGAGAACAGGACTTTTGCAGGTATATGGTTAGGGTATCAGGGCTTCCCTCAAAGTTCAGCTGGTAAAGAGTCCACCTGCAATGTGGGAGACCTGGGTTCAATCCCTGGGTTGGGAAAATCCCCTGGAGAAGGGAAAGGCTACCCACTCCAGTATTCTGGCCTGGAGAATTCCATAAACTAAGTCCATGGGGTCACAAGGAGTTGGACAAGACTGAGCAACTTTCAGTTTCATGAGGAGGTCACCTAGGACTAGGATGATGAGCCACCCGCAGAGGCAGGAAGGACCCTCCCCTTGAGCCTTTAGTGGGAGCCCAGCCCTGCCCACACCTTGATTTTGGAGAGAAAAAATTTCTCTTGTCTAAGCCCTCCTGACTGTGGTAGTTTGTTATGGCAGCCCCACGGCTTCTGGAGGAAAACCAAGAAGCTCAGTGTTAGGGACCAGATGTTCTTGTCCTGCCCAAAGTTCCTATAGTGAAGCTCTACGCATAATGTGATGGTATTAGGAGGTAGAACCTTTGGGAGGCAATTAGGATTAAATGGAACCTAAAGGGTAGAGCCCCCATGAATGGAATTAGGGCCCTTCTAGGGGGCTGGCTGCCACGGCTCTGCTCTGCTCTCTGCCATCTGAGGATACAATCAGAAGTCGGCAGTCCGTACCTGCAAGAGGACTGTCACCGGAGTCTGACCTTGCTGCACCCTGATCTCAGATTTCTCGTCTCCAGAGCTGTGAGAAACACATGTCTGCTGTTTGTAAGCCCCACCCCCTAGTTTGTGGTATTTCCTTACAGCATCCTGAACTAAGACAGTATGTGAGCTGGTCCCCACCCCTTCCACATAACCCCCATCCACTCCATTCTGTCGCCAGTTGCAAAACCGATTTTAAGATGTTTTGATCTGGACCATTTTTAAAGTCTTTATTGAACTTGTTATGATATTGCCTGTGTTTTATGTTCTGTTTTTTGGCCATGAGGCATGTAGGATCTTAGCTCCCTGACCAGAGATCAAACCCACACCTCCTGCATTAGAAAAGGAAGTCTTAGCCACTGGACTGCTAGGGAAGTCCCTGCAAAACTGATTTTAAAATCAGTGTTGTGTCAGATGAAGGAAGGACCTGTCCATTTCCTGTCTTGACAATAGCAGGGTGATTTATATTTTCTGAGCCCTGGGTATTATTTTAGCCCCAACTGAACAAGCCACTTCCTCTTACCCTCTGAAGATTCTGGCATTTACTGAGCTCTTACTATGATCCTGACACTATTCAGGTGTAAAATATGAGAGTGGTCAATCACTATTCTGTATATTCTATTGATGCTGCTGCTGCTGCTAAGTCACCTCCGTCATGTTCGACTCTGTGCGACTCCACAGACAGCATCCCACCAGGCTGCTCCATCCTGGGGTTCTCCAGGCAAGAATACTGGAGTTATTTGTATTAATAAGTAGAATGTGTATATTCTATTAATTCATATACTGTTCTCAAAAAAATCATATTTTGTTGACACCGTTAGTTGTAAGACACACCATTATGTTGTATATGACTAAGAATAAAAACTACCGTCAATTAAACATGTCATTACTTGTAAAAACATTCAACATGTGAATCTTAGACTCAATGAAATGTAGCATTACCACCACTTCTATTTTATGGGTAAGAAAACTGAGGTTGAGATCACGCAGGGTAGAGGCCACATGAAACCGTCTGGAAGCTTGCTCCAGGGCCTGTGATCTTATTCAGTGTACACACTGCCTCTCATTAGGGATACTGCTTCTGAGTGTCTCAGGTCAAGACTGCTGTTCATCACCCAATACCCAACCTCCTGTTCTTTATTTAGTAATATGACCCTTGTGTTTCAGTGGGCACATAGTTGCTGGATAGAAACTACATTTCCCAGCATCCCTTACAGCTAGATGTGGTCATGTGACTAAATTCTGGCGAATGGGACATAAGCAAAAGAGAGTGGGTAAGAGTTCTGGGCCAGTCCTTAAAAGGAGGAAAGGGCATCCTTCATTCCCTCTTATCTTGTTGCCCTGGCTGGAATGTAGATATGCTGGCAGGGGCTGGAGCAGCCCTTTTGGGTCTGAAGATGGAGGCCAAATATTGGGATTGGCAGAGCAACATGATCTTACATGTATAAAAGAAGCTAGAATTGCCACATGGGCCTGACTTATTTAATCTTGGGCAATTGTAACAGAAAGGAAGTTCTATCTTATTTAAACCACTGTTATTTTGGCCTTTATTACAGTAGCCAAGATGCAATCCTAATTAAAACATACTATTGCATGCCAGATACTGCCCCAGGGGCCTAGTCCTTTCCCTCCAAGAGTGCAGGTTCATTAAGTGAGAATGTATATAAAACACCCAATGCAATACTCAGCACAGAATGTTAGTTCCTCACACAGACATGGGTAACTCAGGCATTAGCTACCTGTGTTATCTTTTTTTTTAAATGAAACTTAAAAAAAATTATTTATTTGGTTGGTTGTGCTGGGTCTTCCCAGGTGGCACTAGTGGTAAAGAACCTGCCTGCCAATGCAGGAGACATAAGAAACACTGGTTTGATCCCTGGATCAGAAGATCCCCTGGAGGAGGGCATGGCAACCCACTCCAGTTTTCTTGCTTGGAGAATTCCATGGACAAAGAGGCCTAGAAGGCTAGGAGGCAAGTCCATGGACTTGCAAAGAGCCGGACACGACTGAAGTGACTTAGCATGTACACACAAGCTGGGTCTTAGTTGTTGCAGCACATGGAATCTGTTAGTTGCAGCCTCTGGGATCTAGTTCCCTGACCAGGGATCAAACCCGGGCTCCCTGTATCGGGAGCTCGGAGTCTTAGCCACTGGACCACCAGGGAGGTCCCTCTTGCATATCTTGACGTTCTCCTGTTTTCTCTGAATCCTAGCCATGCATGGTAGGACAAACAGTGTGAATGTTGTTTTCCTGGGTTCCTTTCCCCAACTCTCCATCATCTATGCCTTAACAAATAAAACACTTTCTTGACTGGTAGAGCAACTCACGAGTAAGTTGTGGACCTGCCTTCACATGGTAGAATGCTCACGCTTTAGCCAATACGCCATCCCCCGTCTCCTTGCTGGGGTCCTGAGCGAGCTGACCGTCCCTGTCCCCATTCTTCAGCAGACCAGGGCATGACTCATGCTCCAGCCTAACCAGTCAGTTTTCCATCCCTCTGGCCACAATGATTGGTTAAAGACGAGACTCACCCACACTGAATCAATCTTCTTTACTAAGAAATGATATGTGGATGTTGAGAGAATGAAGCGCTATCTCCTCAACTACCATGACTTATTTGTTTGCTTGGCTGCATCGGGCATTAACTGTGGCATGGAGGATCTTTGATTTTTGTTGTTGTGGCATGCAGGGTCTAGTTCCCTGACCAGGGGTCAAACCCAGGCCTCCTGCATTGGGAGGGTGGAGTCTTAGCTACTGGACCACCAGGGAAGTCCCCTGTCAACATTACATTTTAGGAGAATACGTGGGATGGGACATATGTAGACGTGGCTAAATTTGGAGTACACAGCCTAACATAGAAACCTAGAGCTACCATCACCCTCTGTTAAACAGATGAGGTTATCCACAGAGGAAAGCAGAGGAGACACACCACTGGGCCCCTGGATACCCCTGTACCTGAAGCTGCTGCTGTTGCTGCTAAGTCACTTCAGTCATGTCCGACTCTGTGCAACCCCACAGACGGCAGCCCACCAGGCTCCCCCATCCCTGGGATTCTCTAGGCAAGAACACTGGAGTGGGTTGCCATTTCCTTCTCCAATGCATGAAAGTGAAAAGTCAAAGTGAAGTCGCTCAGTCGTGTTCGACTCTTGGCGACCCCATGGACTGCAGCCTACCAGGCTCCTCCACCCATGGGATTTTCCAGGCAAGAGTACTGGAGCGGGGTGCCACTGAAGGACAACTATAGATTCTCTTTTCCATGTAGTAAACCAATAAATATTCTTACTTTAGAGATTTGGGTTGAAAATCTGTCATTTGCAGTGAAAAGAGTCCTGAGTAACACACAAGCTCACTAACTTGCTCAGGTAAGCCAAGACTCCAGCAGTTAGTAGCATGAGGCACTAGCCGGTGCTCTGAAATGACAAGTTCCCCTCTGCTCCTGGCTAACCAGAGCCCTGAGGCCAGCATCTCCACTACGATCTGCCGCTTTTGAAGGCAAGAATTGGCAACAGTTTTTCGTGTGTGTGTGGCTTGCTTGTAAGCAGCTGAAATGTTCCCTTCTGCCACGAGGACAGTGCAGGGCAGCATTTGAGAAGTGCTGCAAAAAATGACCCAGGTCAAGGCGAGAGGCAGGGCCAGGAAGAGTGACCCTGTGGCCCGGAACGTTCCTGCAGGCTGGGTTCCCGAGAGAGACACTGGGCCCTGGAATGAGATAACAGCCGTCATCCCGAGCATCTCCTGTGTGCCAAACATCTGCGTCTGCACACCTCACCCCTCAACTTTACAGCAAGCTTGCAAGAGACATCTTACCTCTATGCTACAAAGGAGGGACTGACATGGAGAGGGGCCCGGCAACTTGCCCAAGGTCCACACCAGGAAGCTATGAGGCTGCTTGGTTTTCTGACTGCAGAGCTTGAATTCTTTCATGCCAAGCTAGTGGGGTGGAAGGAATGTGGGGTGGGGGGGGCATTCCAGGTGAAGTGACGGTGCGTGGAAAGTGGGGAGGGACTGGTGAGATATCTGGTGTGGCTAGGGCACGGAGGGTGGGACATGTCATGTGAGTGGATGCCGACAGAGTGGGCTTGCTGGTGGTCAGAGAGGCAAGGCCTGGCGTCCTGCCAAGGCCATGCTTCTGTGGCCTCTGCAAATCGAGGCCTGGCCATTCTGAGCAGGACTTGGGCAGCTGGTTGGTGGCTGTGCACTGGCTCCTGCTCGCCAGCCTCCCCTGCTTGCTTGCCACCCTCCAGCCCTGGCTGAAAGTGACCGGGCTGGGCCTCACACCCTACCTGTGAACCTGCCCCACACAACCGCCAACATTCCAAAGCGGACAGGTGACCCCCCTCAAAGAGCCTGTGGTACCAAGTACTTCTCATGGTGGCCCAGGGCCCACACAGCCCCCAGAGCTGGCAGCGGGATCTGAGGTGGGGGAGGGCCCCAGGGGGGAAGGGGTGGCCAAGAAGCACCCTTGGAGTCTGAGCGGTGCTTTCCAGAAGTGGGGTGTGGCCGCCTGTGTCAGAGCTGGTGGGAAAGGCAAGGCAGGGTGTGATTACCGTTGGCAGTGGGTGTGACAGCCGCCAGCCCCAGCGCATTGTTAGCGAGGGCACGGGCAGCGCCCCCTGCCCACCCCTGCACCCTGTCAATCCCCTCTCCTCCCGTCGTGTGCACAAGTCAGCAGAGCCAGGCGCTTAAGAATAGCATCCTCCCCGAGATGCAGGCATGAGACGGAACTCCAGGAAAGGAGACAGCGTCTGTGCTCTCGCCTGGAGCACGCAGCTCCCGTCTGTGCCTGGCTCTGGCGGCCGCTCTCCGCGCCTTCTGTTCCACGGGAGGGGAAAGCCCGAGCAGTAAGCTCCTAGCCTGAAGCCGGTGCCTCGACTCACCAGGGCTGGTGTGTGCATGCTGAGCACCATGTGTGCACATCTGGGGCCCCGCTGCACACTGCCCTGAAGAACCGTGCCCCCTTCTTCACCAGCAGGCAGCCCTGGCATGAGGCTGGAGGGAGGGGGGAAGTAGGGGGTCAGCACTGATCTCCCACCCTCCTCTCTTCAAGGTCACCACAGGCTGGCTGTGACCTTGACCACTACCCCCACCTCCGTCCCGCTGGGTCAGTGACCCACCAGATTGTACTTCCTGCCATATGCTTTTTTTGGCAGCACTGTTGATTATAGTAAAGAAAGAGAAAAAAAAAATACAAGGAAGGAGTTGAAATGTCCAAAAGTAGAAGTCAGTTATACTAATTATGGCAAAGGCACCCAAGAATATGATGTGGTTTCTAAGAAGTGCTTTTTCGAAAGCTCCATTGTTACCATTCCTTACATGCAACATACCATTTCATAGCCCCCTTTTCAGTGGAGAAAGAGAAAGAGAAGAAAAATAGCTGGCATGTTTCTTTAGACATTGATTCTAAAACACATCTTTATCTCAGCAATATAAAAATGTGGGAAAATATGCAATATGGTAAAAATGTAATGATTTGGAGAAGATGCTCATCATATATTTTTAAGTTTTAAAAAAGTGGGTTAAAAAAGATCATGCTTGGAATTAAGGAAAGTTAGCATGTATATATGCATGTAAGCTGTACTGATTCAACAGTGAGCAGAATCTCTGAAAAACACATGCATAGAAAATAGTCTGGTATGGAGTGAAGTAAGTCAGAAAGAGAGAAGCACATATCGTGTACTAGCGCGTATGTATGGAATCCAGAAAGATGTTACTGATAAAGCCATGTGCAGGGGAGCAGTGGAGACACAGACGTAAGAACAGACTTGTGGACACGTTGCGGGAAGGAAGGGTGGGACGCACGAGAGAGCTGGAAACACATACACCACCATCCATAAGACGACAGCCAGTGGGAATCCGCTGTGTGACTCAGGGAACCCAAACCAGCGCTCTCTGACAACCCAGAGGGGTGGGAAGGGGTGGGAGCTGGAGGGAGGTTCAAGAGGGAGGGGACCCGCTTACACCTGTGGCTGATTCACGTTGATGTGTGGTAGAAACCGACACAACATTGTAAAGCAATTATCCTTCAAATAAAAACAATTTTTAAAAAAGAAAACAGACTGTATGGCAGAAATCAACACAACGTTGTAAAACAATTATCCTCCGATTTTAAAATTTTTGAAAATTAAAAAGAGACTGAAAATCAATGATATTTCAATTAAAATGTTTTAAAAGAGAAGGGAGACTGCACAGCAGCCTATCACAGGCCGGCAGTGTGTGCCTCCAGAGCCTGGGGTCACAGGGGCTGTCAGTTTTCTTCTTCGAAATTTTTGTGTTTTGCCACTTTTCAATTTTATATTCAGACAACCGAATAAAAACACCAGCTACCCCTCGTGATCTCCTTTCCACGTGTCTGCACTTACCTATGCTGAACGCTTTATTATAATAACCTCATTCGGGTCTCAGAACCACCCACTGTGGTGAGAGTACTTGTTATTGCCATTTTGCAGATTAGAAAACCGAGGCTCAGGCAGATTGGGTAATTTTCCCAAGGGCACACAGCTCTTAAGTGGCAGAGCCAGGATTCAAACACTGGTCAATGTGATTCCAGAACGGAGGCCCGTAACCGTTATGTGATCAGCTTGAACCTCGCCCAAGAGCCCTGCTTCTTCACACAAGATGGCACCTGGGAACAGGAAGGATGCTGAGATGTGGACCACAGAGGGAGTCCCCACACTTCTGCAAGCTGAACGCTGGAGTTGAGGACCAGTCTCTTTGGTGTGAGCTATCAGTGTGCCCTGTGACATGAAACCACCAGGACTTGGCTGACAGCCTCTCTCGGAGGTGTTGTTGGCTGAGGCAGAACAAAGGACATGGATATTCCCACAGTGCCATGCTGGGATGCTCCGGCAAGCCCCCCCTGCCACCTCCTGTGGTTTCTCCTTGTTCTGCTGAAAGGAGCTCTTCAGCTTCCTCCAGAGATAAACATTCCTAACTCCACTTTTTCTCAGCTAGGCGGCCATGGCAGCAGCTGGGAGACCTCCAAGCGCGGAGGAGTGTGTGTGTTTTCTGGAACTCTGCTGACAGTCTTTTCTCCGGAACTCACTCCAAACAAACAAAAAGGCCACTGAGGAGCCTGGCAGCTGAGAACCCGGAGAGGCCCTGGGGAGCAGAGTGGGGTCAGCAAAGGCTAGTGTTATTGCTACCGGGAATCACTGCTCTGCGTGTCCATGGCAACAACTCTGGGGTGGGGGTGGGTGGTGGTGGTGAGCAGGACTGTCCCCTCATCCAGATGAGGAAAGCAGAGGCTCAGAGAGGTGATGAGACGATCCCACGGCCAGAACTTAGCCTGAGCTCAGAATATGCTTTCCCAACTCTTGTCAGCCTCCCTTGGGTCTTAGGCTAATCTGGGAATATAGTGAAAGTCATGGACCTTCTGCTTTAATAATAATAATAATAAAAAGGTATCTACAAGCCAATGTCCTGTATAGTTCAGGGGGATCATTCTCCTCAAGAGCCTTCGATCAGAATCCCAACCAACAGTCCATACCGATGCACCCCCACACTCCATCTCCAAGCCAGGCCTGGGCTCTGGGTGAAGGGGGAAGGGACAGTGGTTTCCACCTCCTGACCCAGCCTTGAAGGGTGGAAAGATCAGCACTGTGTTTCCTCTGTAAAGCCCTGTGTGTGATTAGGACTGGCACCCCATGTATGGTGCGAGAGCCAGAGCTGTCCCCCTATTTCTGACTATAAGAGCTCTCTTCTCCCCAGCACCCAACCCTCCCTCTGCTGAGAAGTGGGGGCCACACGGAGGTGGAAGGGCCCCTCTGCCTGGTTCCAACAAATCAGAAAACAAACCAACAGGCAAACACTCTCCGAACGCCTTCTCTACACAACAGGTGCTCCCCACCCGTGAGAAAGTAAGTAGACTTCATGGTTTGCCTGCAGTCGCCCCCCTCGCGGAGTTCTCAGTTACACAGTATAGAAACAAAAATGTTTCCTACAGTTACTGATTTGGGGTTTGGATTTTTGTTTTTGTTTTGACAGCTAGTAGACATGAATTCTTTAGTGCAAAAACTTTTCAGCACAATATATGTGCATTTAAAAATTTATGAATTAAACACATGTACCTGTGTTCTCATCTTTTATGTAAAATCATAAGAGCCACATTAACAGGGAAAATTTGTTTGGCAGGGAGTGCGGTTATGCTGTGAGGCTTGTGAGACTGACCAGGGATGGAACACGGGTGAGCCCTAATCACTGGACTGCCAGGGAATTCCCACAACATGGACATTTTAAAGTGCTGAATAAAAGATGAAGCGATGTTTTTTAACGTCCTGCTATTGCGTCGGCTTCCATCATCGCTAATACGACACCTCAAGGCAGAAAGATGCCTTTAGGTGAGGATTTTTGCTAATGGTCCTGGGTTTTTGAATACGTGCTTCCAATACACTTCCTGACTTGGATTCTGGGACTGTCTTTGAGGTCTGACTGGATGACCATCTTTGTTTCCTGCTTGGATGGACCTGATGAAGACTTGGGCAGAAACCAGACAGTTGCCTCTCCTGCTTTCTTGCTCTTACCTGTGTTCCAGTTATGTAGCATTTGCTTCAGTCCTCATGTTCCAGGCAAGAACCGTTTTAAGGCATGTGTTTACCTTAGTCAGGACTAGATGAGGTGGTATATAGCCTACAAATCCACTTTGCTAAGCCAACATGTCACAGCTCTGCTTTGTAACAGGTTACGAGCTAGCAAACCAGCTGACAACCGGACTTTGTGGGGGAATCTTCGCTCTGCCTGAAGGATGCACATTTTCTCTTTACTACCACAGGTTCCCTCCCTGCCTCTCTGCACTTTCACATCTGCTGAACCAGTCCCCTGTATTGAATTCTCCTGCCCAGATAGCTGGTGCGGTCTCTTTTCCAGTCTGGACTCTCGTGGGAACAGAAGGCCGGTGTCAATCCAGCATTTGTAAATCCAGCTCTCTCTTGGTCATCAGAAATAACCTAGGACCCCTTCCTGGTCCTCAGCAGGTGGTGTCACCCTAGGAGTGTGGTCGCTGCCTGGAGCATTCAGCACAGCACACTTCTAATGCCCGCGTGGTCCCCTCCACCACAGGCTTGCTGTACACACACTGTAGCAGGTGAATAAAGGCCCCAAAGACACCCACGTCCTAATTCTGTGAATATGTGACCTTACTGGGCAAAGGGACTCCACCGATGGGACTGAGTTAAAGATCTTGAGGCAAAGACTGCCCTGGATTATCTGGGGGCCCAATATCTTCATAGAGTCCTTATAAGAGGGAGGGAAGGAGGCAGAAGGGTCTGAGTCAGAAGAACAGGATGAGAAGATGCAAGCAGAGACTGAAATTTGAAAATGGAGGACGGGGACCACGAGCCAATGTATGCAGCGCCTCTAGAAGCTGGAAAAGGCAAGAAACATTCTCCCCTGGAGCCTCCAGAAAGAGCAACCCTGCTGACACTGATTTTTAAACTTGTGAGACTAATCTCAGACTTCCGGTCTCCAGAACTGAGAGGTAATAAATACGTGTTAAGCTACTGAGCAGCCAGAGGGAGCTAACACACTCACCCAGGAGGAGACATAAATCCAAGAGTGTTTCTTTCCCAGCTCCCTGGACCAAGCAAGGAAGCTCACAAGATTTTGAAGCTGGCCCTCACGGGAAAATTTAAATTCTCCTTGCAGAGCGTGCCAAGATGTCAGATGACTACTGAATCAAATCGCTCCATCCAAATCCACCTCGGCCACACTCCATGTGTGGTAAGAAACTGGCCCGTAATTTGTAAAAAGTTCCATGTAGAAGCCTTGACTTGGTCCCAATTTTATTGGCCCAGGTCCAGTGAGGATAACACTCATGGCCACTGCTCCTGGGTGCCAGCCGCTTGTCAGGTTTCAGTATCCGTGGTCCCTGAGCCACAGAGCAGCCTGGCCAATGCGGCACACAGATAAGAGAACTGGGGGTCGGAGGGAATAAATGGCATGTCCAAGGCCAAAGTGGGAAAGACAGAAGCCGGGTTTCCAAAGCCCTGGGCTTTCCCAGCTGTCCCCTCTGACACTGCTAACTATTCATGAACCCAGACGACACGAAGAAGGCTTTTGCCTGATCATCTCAGGATAAAGGCAGGGCACACCCTGTCTCCATGCTAGTGATATGCAGTGCTGTGTGAGTCAAGCGAATGGCCAGGATGAGAAGGCTGTTGCTGAGACATCTACTTCTCCCTTATCTGTGGCAGTAGAGCAGTGATAGGTGAGACAGCAAGTCTGGGGAAGCTCCAGCCTCATCACAGTCAGCCCCTGGGACCTCCTCTCTCCTCAGCTTCCCAGGGATGCTACTGAGCGACCCAGGCAGACCCAACACCTTCCAGTCCTGGTGTGGTGCTCAGAACTAGCTAAGGGGTGGACAAGAAGGAAGAAAGCACTACAGGCTGTGGAATGCATTTCCCGCAGAAGAAGAGATCATTAAGCTGGCAGACTTGACCCTCGCACAATGTGGGACTGAGCTATGCGGTTATCTGAAGCTAGATTGTATCTTCCCAGCTATAAAATTAATGATTATGGGGCACCTACACTCTCAAAAGCTGCCTCTAATGGAGTACAATGGCCACTGTGATTATGATGGTAAAAGGGCAATATCAGCTCTGTAATAACATAAGCCCTTCCCTCTCCAGCCTTGCCACCTCGTGTAAAGCAGCAGGGTGCTCCAGTGGAGAGAGATTTCAGGTCCAACAGATATGTGTTAGAAACCTGGCATAAGGCATATCAGATGTGACCTCCTGCAAGTTATATGACCACTGTGAGCCTCAGTGGCCTCATTTGCAAACAGAATCCTGATATTACTCTGGCTTCCACACTCTATTCCACAGCCATGGGCTTCAGGAGAGGCTGGCTCCAGCCTCAGAAGGTGCATTCTTATTGGTCAACAATGACTCTATGACTAATGATGACTCTGTTCTTCTCGAAGTTAGTTTAAGCACGGGCACGTGCTACAACCTGAACTAAGGGGCTTCAGTCAAAGTTGTTTTGTTTTGTTTTTCTTTGCCCTTAAAATTGTTATACATGGAAAAATAATCTTCCTTCTTCTTCTGGATGCTAGTTGTGATTCCTAGAGCAGTTGCAGCCACTTGTGAGCATGAGGAGAGCCAGACTAAGGTCAGGGCTGACATTCTGAGGAGGGGAGAATGTACAGACAGAAGGCTGAGTCCTCAATGGTACACTTGGGCCACTACACTCACCAACTCTAAAGCCTTCACACCTCAGGACTTTCTGACAGTGAATTTCTCTTTTTTCTTAAGCCTTTTTCAGTTGGATTTTCTGGTATACATAGTCAAGAGCATCCTATCTATTGCAGAGTCATGCTGAGGATTAAATACATACAGTGCCCACTATCATGCTTGGAAGCTTGTGTTGCCTTATGATGTGATGATATAAGAAGCAAGTGTAACAAACCTCCATGATTCCAAGGGCTGTCCTCATTCCTGTGTGTACATGATGCTCCCTAGCTAGAGACAGAACCTTCCTGAGAGATAGCACCTTGGAGTCTGTGCTCTGCTCCAACGTCTGCTTCACAAGCGCTCTGCTACCAATCCAGGGTAAACAGTGAGACCTGCCTACAGTATCAGGCCACTATGGCGCCGATAATGCTGAGAAAGATGTCATCATAAATAGAAATCAATGCTGATTAAAGGTTACAAACATTCAGTTACAAGATGAATAAGTTCTGGGGATCTAATGTAGAGTGTTCACCACTAGAGTTAATACCATATTGTGCCCCTGAAATTTGCTAAGAGAGTAGATTGTAAGTGTTCTCACCACAGACAAAAAAAGACAACTATAAGACATTGATGAAACAAATTGAAGAAAATAAAAACAAATGGAAAAATATACAGTACTCATGGATAGGAAGAATTAATACTGTTAAAATGACGAAACTCCCCAAAACACTCTACAGATTCAATGCAATCTCTATCCAGTTACCAATGGCATTCTTCACGGAACTACCGCAAAAAAATTCTGAAACCTGTATGGAAACACATAAGACCCCAATAGGCAAAACAATCTTGAGAAAGAAGAGCAAACCTGGAGGTGTCGCATTCCCTGACTTTAGACTACACAAAGCTACAGTAACCAAAACAGTATGAAATTGGCACAAAACCAGACACAGAGATTAATGGAATAGAGGGCTCAGAAATAAACCCACACGCTTATGGTCAATTAATCTATGACAAAGGAGGCAAGAATATACAATGGGGAAAAGACAACCTCTTCAATAAATGGTGTTGGGAAAACTAGATGGCCACAAAATAATCAAACTGGACTATTTTCCCAAACTTCATACAAAAATAAACAAAATAAAGACTTCAAAGTAAGACTTGAAACCATTAAACTCCTAGAATAAAATATAGGCAATACACTCCTTGACAGAGGTCTTAGCAGTATTTTTGGAGGATCTGTCTCTTTAAGCAAGGGAAAAACAGATGATACTATATCAAACTAAAAAGCTTTTGTAACTATCAACAAAATGAAAAGGCAGTCTACTGAATGGGAGAAGATATTTCCAAACAAGATATCTGATAAGAGGTTAATATCCAAAATACACAAAGCACTCATACAACTCAATATAAAAAAAATAATCCAGTTGAAAAATGAGCAGAGGATCTGAATAGACATTTTTTCCAGAGAGACATACAGATGGCCAATAGGTACATGAAAAGATGCTCAAGATCATGAGTCATCAGGGAAATGCAAATCTAAACCACAATGCAGTGTCACTTCACACCCGTCAGAGTGGCGACATCGAAAAGACAGTAACATGTATTGGGAAGGATGTAGAAAAAGGGAACCCTCGCACACTGTTGGTGGGAATGTAAACTGATGCACCACTATGAAAACAACACAGAGCTTCCTTTAAAAATGAAAAAATAGAATTAACATATGACCCAGCAATCCTACTCCTGGGTATTTTTCTGAAGAACACAAAAACACAAATTTGAAAATATACAGGCACCCTTAAGTTCATACAGCCAAGACACTGAAGCAACCTAACTCTTCACTGATGGATGAACGAACAAATAAAATGTGATACACATCGGTTCAGCTCAGATCAGTCGCTCAGTCATGTCCGACTCTTTGCGACCCCATGAATCACAGCACGCCAGGCCTCCCTGCCCATCACCGACTCCTGGAGTTCACTCAGACTCACGTCCATCGAGTCCGTGATGCCATCCAGCCATCTCATCCTCTGTCGTTCCCTTCTCCTCCTGCCCCCAATCCCTCCCAGCATCAGAGTCTTTTCCAATGAGTCAAATCTTCGCATGAGGTGGCCAAAGTACTGGAGTTTCAGCTTTAGCATCATTCCGTCCAAAGAAATCCCAGGGCTGATTTCCTTCAGAATGGACTGGTTGGATCTCCTTGCAGTCCAAGGGACGCTCAAGAGTCTTCTCCAACACCACAGTGCAAACGCACCAATTCTTTGCCGCTCAGTTTTCTTTATAGTCCAACTCTCACATCCGTACATGACCACTGGAAAAACCATAGCCTTGACTAGACGGACCTTTGTTGGTAAAGTAATGTCTCTGCTATTCAATATGCTATCTAGGTTGGTCATAACTTTTCTTCCAAGGAGTAAGCGTCTTTTAATTTCATGGCTACAGTCACCATCTGCGGTGATTTTGGAGCCCAAAAAACTAAAGTCTGACAGTGTTTCCACTGTTTCCCCATCTATTTTCCATGAAGTGATGGGGCCAGATGCCATGATCTTCGTTTTCTGAATGTTGAGCTTTAAGCCAACTTTTTCACTCTCCTCTTTCACTTTCATCAAGAGGCTTTTTAGTTCCTCTTCCCTTTCTGCCATAAGGGTGGTGTCATCTGCATATCTGAGGTTATTGATATTTCTCCCAGCAATCTTGATTCCAGCTTGTGCTTCTTCCAGCCCAGCGTTTCTCATGATGTACTCTGCATAGAAGTTAAATAAGCAGGGTGACAATATACAGCCTTGACGCACACCTTTTCCTATTTGGAACCAATCTGTTGTTCCATGTCCAGTTCTGTTGCTTCCTGACCTGCAAGTAGATTTCTCAAGAGGCAGGTCAGGTGGTGTGATATTCCCATCTCTTTCAGAATTTTCCACAGTTGATTGTGATCCACATAGTCAAAGGCTTTGGCATAGTCAATAAAGCAGAAATAGATGTTTTTCTGGAACTCTCTTGCTTTTTTGATGATCAAGTGGATGTTGGCAATTTGATCTCTGGTTCCTGTGCCTTTTCTAAAACCAGCTTGAACATCTGGAAGTTCACAGTCCACGTATTGCTAAAGCCTGGCTTGGAGAATTTCGAGCATTACTTCAGTAGCGTGTGAGATGAATGCAATTGTGCAGTAGTTTGAGCATTCTTTGGCATTGCCTTTCTTTGGGATTGAAATGAAAACTGACCTTTTCCAGTCCTATGGCCACTGCTGAGTTTTCCAAATTTGCTGGCATATTGAGTGCAGCACTTTTACAGCATCGTCTTTCAGGATTTGAAAGAGCTCAACTGGAATTCCATCACCTCCACAAGCTTTGTTCGTAGTGATGCTTTCTAAGGCCCACTTGACTTCACATTCCAGGATGTCTGGCTCTAGATGAGTGATCACACCATCGTGATTATCCGGGTCGTGAAGATCTTTTTTGTACAGTTCTTCTGTATATTCTTGCCACCTCTTCTTAATATCTTCTGCTTCTGTTAGGTTCATACCATTTCTGTCCTTTATCGAGCCCATCTTTACATGAAATGTTCCCTTGGTATCTCTAATTTTCTTGAAGAGATCTCTAGTCTTTCCCATTCTGTTGTTTTCCTCTATTTCTTTGCATTGATCGCTGAGGAAGGCTTTCTTGTCTCTCCTTGCTATTCTTTGGAACTCTGCATTCAGATGCTTATATCTTTCCTTTTCTTCTTTGCTTTTCACTTCTCTTCTTTTCACAGCTATTTGTAAGGCCTCCCCAGACAGCCATTTTGCTTTTTTGCATTTCTTTTCCATGGGGATGGTCTTGACCCCTGTCTCCTGTACAATGTCACGAACCTCAATCCATAGTTCATCAGGCATTCTATCCATCAGATCTGGTCCTTTAAATCTATTTCTCACTTCCACTGTATAATCATAAGGGATTTGATTTAGGTCATACCTGAATGGTCGAGTGGTTTTCCCTACTTTCTTCAACTGAAGTTTAAATTTGGCCATAAGGAGTTCATGATTTGAGCCACAGTCAGCTCCTGGTCTTGTTTTTGTTGACTGTATAGAGCTTCTCCATCTTTGGCTGCAAAGAATACAATCAATCTGATTTTGGTGTTGACCATCTGGTGATGTCCATGTGTAGAGTCTTCTCTTGTGTTGTTGGAAGAGGGTGTTTGCTATGACCAGTGCATTTTCTTGGCAAAACTCTATTAGTCTTTGCCCTGCTGCATTCTGTATTCCAAGGCCAAATCTGCCTGTTACTCCAGGTGTTTATTGACTTCCTACTTTTGCATTCCAGTCCCCTAAAATGAAAAGAATATCTTTTTGGGGTGTTAGTTCTAAAAGGTCTTGTAGGTCTTCATAGAACCATTCAACTTCAGCTTCTTCAGCATTACTTGTTGGGGCGTAGACTTGGATTACTGTGATACTGAATGGTTTGCCTTGGAAATGAACAGAGATCATTTTGTCGTTTTTGAGATTGCATCCAAGTACTGCATATACATATTCAAAGACTATTACTCAGCCATGATAAAGAATGAAATCTTGCCACTTGTGACAATACTGATGGACCTGGAGGGCAGTATGCTAAGTGAAATAAGTCAGGCTATCAAAGACAAATATCATATGATTTCACTTATATGTAGAATCTAAAAACTAAAACAAATGAACAAGCATAACAAAACAGAAATAGACAGTTGCCAGAGGGAATGGGGGTGGGAGGAATGAGTGAAATAGGTAAAAAGAATCGAGGGGAGGGGCAGACTTCCAGTTGCAAAATACATACATCATGGGGATAAAATGTAGAGCATGGGGAATACAGCCAATAATATTGTAGTAACTTTGTATGGTGGCTGAGGATAACTAGACTTATCCTGGGGGGCCATTTTGTTACATATAAAAGTATCAAATCACCATATTGTGCCCCCGGAACAAACATAGTGTTGTAGGTCAATTATACTTCAACTAATAAAAAAAGAAGGTAACCTATGTGAATTGATGGAAATGTTAATTAGCTGTTAATTGGTAATCACAATTAAGTATATAAAGTCATCAGGTTGCATACCTTAAATATATTCAATTTTATTTGCCAATTATACCTCAATAAAGGTAGAGGAAACTTGACACATGCTACCACATGGATGAACCTTGTGAATATCATGCTACCTTAAAGTGGTCAGTGGCAAAGGCTGCATTTTGTACAATTGTGTCTCTATGCAACATTCAGAAGGGGCAAATCCATAGAGATGGAAAATAGATCAGTGGTTGCTAGGGCTGAGGCTGTTCTGGATGACTGAGGAGGGGCCATAACAGGTACAAGGTTTCTTTTGGGGTGATTAGAACTTCTAAACTTGTAGTGACGGTTGATGCATGTTGTACTCTTTTAATTCACTAAAAATATTGAATTGTATCTACTTCCGCTTTATTGACTATGCCAAAGCCTTTGACTGTGTGGATCACAACAAACTGTGGAAAATTCTTAAAGAGATGGGAATACCAGACCACCTGACCTGCCTCCTGAGAAATCTGTATGCAGGTCAAGAAGCAACAGTTAGTACTGGACATGGAACAGACTGGTTCCAAATTGGGAAAGGAGTATGTCAAGGGTGTATATTGCCACCCTGTTTATTTAACTTATATGCAGAGTACATCATGAGAAATGCTGGACTGGATGAAGCACAAGCTGGAATCAAGATTGCCAGGAAAAATATCAATAACATCAGATATGTAGATGACACAATACTTAATGGCAGAAAGCAAAAAGGAACTAAAGAGCCTCTTGAAAGTGAAAGAGGAGGGTGAAAAAGTTGGCTTAAAACTCAACATTCAGAAAACGAAGATCATGGCATCTGGCCCCATCACTTCATGGGAAATAGATGGGGAAACAGTGGAAACAGTGTCAGACTTTATTCTGGGGGCTTCAAAATCACTGCAGATGGTGACTGCAGCCATGAAATTAAAAGACACTTGCTCCTTGAAAGAAAAGCTATGACCAACCTAGATAGCATATTCAAAAGCAGAGATATTACTTTACCAACAAAGGTCCCTCTAGTCCAGGCTATGGTTTTTCCAGTGGTCATGTATGGATGTGAGTGTTGGACTGTGAAGAAAGGTGAGTGCCGAAGAATTGATGCTTTTGAACTGTGGTGTTGGAGAAGACTCTTGAGAGTACCTTGGACTGCATGGAGATCCAACCAGTCCATTCTAAAGGAGATCAGCCCTGGGTGTTCTTTGGAAGGACTGATGCTAAAGCTGAAACTGCAGTACTTTGGCCACCTCATGTGAAGAGTTGACTCATTGGAAAAGACTTTGATGCTGGGAGGGATTGGGGGCAGGAGGAGAAGGGGACAACAGGATGAGATGGCTGGATGGCATCACTGACTCAATGGACATGAGTTTGAGTAAGCTCTGGGTGTTGGTGATGGACAGGGAGGCCTGGCGGGCTGCAGTCCAAGGCGTTACAAAGAGTCAGACACGACTGAGTGACTGAACTGAACTGAACACTGCTGGCTTCTTCCCTTCCTCCCTTTTTCCTGCATTTGGTGCAGGAGGTGATGTCTGGAGCTGTGGCAGCCATACTGATACCATTAGGAAGGACCAAATCACAAACCACACAAATGCTGTCCCTGAGCATCATTGCTGAGGCAGCACCACCAACTACTCACCTCTGGATTTCTTGTCCCATGAAAAAAATAAACCCTAAATGTTCAACATCACCATTCTTTGCAACCAAAGGTATTTCTCATTAAAACCCAGCATCAGTTAGAAGGGTCTAGGATGCCTACTAAGTGGGCCTTCACATTCAATGAGAAAGTCACAGGCAGCATTTCAATCCAAATTTCATCAATTATTCAGTCAACAAACACGTATTGATTACGTTACATTTACTAGACACTGCACGCAAGCAGAGCTGCCCTTGGGAGCTGCTAATTAGCAGGTTACATGGGTAAATTCATACCTGATGTCAGAACCACAGATGAATAGTGACTAGCACATATTATTGCAAACTGTTATCACATAGGTAATACAGAGAAATTTGGTCAAATGTAATTGATCAAAAACCTGAAGCGGTTATAAATGACATCAATTATTTTCTGTACCAGCAATCACTCCCCTATTCAAGTGATGAGTGAGTTGGCTAGGTGATCCCTGGTGGCCCTTAAGGGGATTATTTTCCTATTTTCCTCATCTACTAGTTAAGAATTTAACCTGCCTAACAGCTAAATGCTCTTCCAGCTCAAGTCTTTCTCATCCTGGGATTGAGGCTATGCTATAAAGGAATATCAACAATATCTTGGAAAACATTCCACTTTTCAAGCACTTGAGTAGAACCATAATTATACATAACAAATCATAATTGGTAGACAAATATCCTAATTGGAGAAATTAGCCCAGTACCATGATCTTTACAGAAGAAAAAGATTCTGCTTGGGAAAAGCGTCACAAAAACTTATTTGGGAATTCAGAACGACCATCTCAAAATATTTAATTAGTGCCTATAAGGCGTCTGTCTAGAGCTGGAAACACAAGGTGGAAGAAAAGTACCAGACCCAGCCCCTGCTCTCAGGGAACTGGAATTCCATTAAGCCACTGGCACATATTTTGATAGTATTAACCTCCATCTGAGACATGCCAGCATGGTCTTGCCATAAACTATCCAGGTATGGTTCTGATGGTTCCATCTAGAAGTTCTTGAGGAATACTATCCCTGTAGGAAAGAAAATAAGCCCATCACCAAGAATCACACATGTGACATATGGGCCAGTGGTTACAAATGTGAGCCACACGTTTCCCTCTTCACAACACCTTAAGCTGAAGCCAAACACATATTAATATACAAGCATATATCCTACATATATATCGTTAAAATGCAGGGCAAAGGCCTCTGCTTGGGGAGGAAATTCTCAAAGTGATTAGGGTCACAGAGTGGGCAGGAAGTGGAGTCTGTCCTTCCTGGCGTCTACGTGGGCAAGCGGCCACCCTGAGCCTCAGTCTCTTCTTCTGTCCAAAGAGGGCTGAGTGAGATGATGATGCAGAGCACCTAGCTTCCAGCAGGTTAACATAGGTGCTAGCTCCAGGCTCACCTAGCGCCAGTGACCCTCCTTGCCCACAGAGCCATCATCCTGACCTGGGCTTGATTTTCAGCCTTTCTGGAGGGCACAGGGCAGTAGGGTTTGGGGTCAGGAAGCATTTTTTCTTGTGTGAGCTCTGCCAGCATCTGTTCTCCTTCCCCGAGGCCTGATCGCCTCCTTGCCAGGTGAGGATAACGATCTATTGATTTCAAAGCATGTCATAGGGTTAAATGAGGCATGAAGGTGCTTTGTCCCCTGGCATTTCTGCCCTTCCTGCTCTTGGTGCCAAAACCCTTAGCTCGGTCAGGCTTGGGAGAGGCACGGGGAGCTGCCAGTCTTGAGGCCCTGCTCTGTCACTTGCTGTCTGTCCTCCGGCAAGTGACGTCCTGTGCCATGCCCCATGCACCGAGCCAGCTCCCACAGTGCCAACAACCATGATGATGATATAGGGCTGTTCTTGTTCTCTGACATGGGACTGGCTCAAGCCAAAGTTAGGGCGGTGAGCCCTGAGGCTCGGGAACCTATGGGGTGTCAACTGCTGGTTCAGAGTCCAGGTGAGATGGGCCAGTTTCCTTGCCCTGATCCCGAGTGCACTGCGTTTCCAGTGCTTAGGATTTTGTAGAGCCCTGCGTACATCAGGACCCGGGGATGGAGACGCTCCTGGAAACGGTGGCAGCACTATTTCTCCAGCATCTGCTAAGTGCCGGCAGTATCTCATTTGACTCTCCTGCCATCTTTCCAAGTGGCTATCTTTATCTCCATTTCTAGGGGAGTGAGGCCCTGGGAGGAGGCGGAACTGCAAGCTGGGGGTGAGAGAGCTAGGGTTGGAGCCTGCTTGGTCTGACTCACAGAGCACCTACCTTTAACCTCTCTGGTCACCTGGAGGGAAGACAGGCTTGGAAAGGCTCATGCAGGCAGAGCATGGTACCCAGGAAGTCTTCAGCGGCAGGGAGCAGAAAGCCCAAGGAGGCTGAACAAAGTGGTTTTATTTTTCTCATGGGACAAGCTGAGCAGCTGAGTGATGTCAGGTACAAGGTGACAAGATGGCAGGCTGGTTCCCCAATGCCGCGGCCCCCAGCACTGTGGCCACGTTGTGCTCAAGCAAGCTCAGATGGGGAGAGGAAAGAGGGGCACCTGGCACACTTGTCCTTTGATTTGAGAAGCAGAAGTGTTTTAGAAACTTCTTGGCAGAATTACTTGGGTCTCACTGGCCAGAACAGGACCTCACAGTGACTCCTGGATGTGAGGGAAGACAGGCACATAAAATGTGGTTTCCTGCCTCTGTAGCCTGAGATGATGAGAGAGAACAGGGGGGAGGGCTTGTGACCCACCGTGAATAGGTATTTCACGCGCAGCGCTGCACATTCACCAAGCGGCCGTCCCCACCCGGGCACTGGAGGCTGGATCAGCGTTCTGGGGCCGCCATAACCAAGAACCACAAACCACAGGGGCTTCAAACACCAGAAATGGCTTCTCTCACAGTACGGAGTATGAGTCTGAAGTCCAGGTGTGGGCATGGCTGTGCTGCCTCTTGGAGGCTCTGGGGAGTGTCCCTCCCACCTCTTTCAGAGTCGGGGGCGGGGTGCCCAGGTGTCCTTGGACTGTGGCCACACCATCCTACTCTTGGCCTCCTTCTTCACCTGGCCCCTCCCTTTATGCTTCTCTTTGTATGCGGACACAAGTCCTCCTGGGTTAGGATCCACCCTAACAGCCTTGCCTCAACATGCTTACCTCCACAGAGGCCCTGTTTCCAACCAAGGCCGGCTCCCAAGCGATGGGGGTCAGGACTTCAGCACATCTTCTGGGGGCGGGGGTGGGGTGGGGAGGGCACAATTCAGCCCAGAACAGAGACCCTGTCAGTGGGAGGGGAGGTAGGGGCCACGCCTAGGCCATTTTCCTCTAAGATCAGACCCCTGACACCTGCGGCCCTTCTTGCCTGAGCAGGGCCTTTCTCATCCCTCCACCTGCCTCACACCCCCTGCTCAAGAAGCCCTCTGGCATTTCTCTGACCGCTCCTTCCTCTGTGAGAGGGCATTCTCTGACATGTGAGTCCTAAAACCTATTTTCAAAGCCCTGACTGCCCTGCTTGGTACTGACCTCTCCTCCCACCCGCACAGGGCACTGTGGCCCAAGGATGCTCGGGGCTTTGGGTGGTCTTCCCGGGCAGAGGCTCAACTCCTCCCTGTCCCGGGTGCCGCTGCTGTGTAGCCAGGGTCGCAGGTCCCCCCTCTGGTCTCACTTCCATGATGGGATGAGGACACCTGTCCTGGGTCACAACACTGAGACCAGGGAGGGGGCGGTGAATAAGCCTTCCGCCTGAGAGTCATTGTCCCAACCGCCAAGGTTTACTGAACACCTGCTGGATGCCACGTGCCCTGCGCCCACCACCTCCACTCTGCCAGGAGGAGGGTATCAAGATGCAGGTACCCAGAGCTGCTTATTCTTGTTTTGTTCTTTTCACTTCCAGGGGATGCACTTTTCTGGGACCTTACCCTAAAGGGGGGAATTGATTATGGGACAATTCCTTGGTTCTAGGAAGCTATAAAACACCCAGATAGAATGTGATCGACTCACCTAGTTGCTGGGTCTTCAGGGAACTGGTTGACCACAGAGCAGCACAGGTCCACTCTCCATCAGCCTCTGGAGCCAGTGGCCCCCACACCCAGCTCATTGTGGTGTCTTTATGTCATGGGCAGGGACCAGGAGCTCTGGCAGATGGCGTGGGTGAACACAGGATGGAAATGTTCCAGCAGAAGAGACAGAATCACCCGACCCCTCTCTCAGCAGCCTCCCCGACCACATCCAGAGCAGAGGCCGGTTCCTGTCTCCTGCTGCACAGCAAGTCACCATACACTTAGCAGCTTACAATAATACCCACTGACCACCTGACAGCTCCGTGGGCCAGAAATCTGAATCCAGGCTTGACTGGGTTCTCTGTGCAGGTCTTAAGGCAAAAAGCCAGGTGTCCCCCAGCAGGGCTCTCATCTGTGGGAGAATCTGCCTCCCGGAGGCTGTAGGTCTGATGTCCTGTGTCCTTTCTGGCCATGGGCTGGGCCACACTTAGCCCTAGAGGCCACCCACATTCTTTCCCAAGTGCCCCATCTGTCTTCAGAGCAGAAACGGTGTCATGTCCCTCTGACCCTTCTAACGCCTCTGAGGGCCCCTATCTACCCCTAGCCAGGGAAAACACCCTGCTTTTACAAGTTTCACCTGAATGGGTCAGGCCCATCCAGATAATCTTCGTGTCTTTTAAGATCACCAGACCTGGGACTTTAATCTGCATAATTGCCTCACAGCAGCACCTGGGCTAGTGTTTGGCTAACCAGGGACTGGGGACCCCGGGGCAGGGCCTGGGGCATCCTCAGAGAGCCCTCCCCCAGACCTCCAGGCAGGGCAAGCATCACCTTTCTCCTTCTCTGGTACAAAAGGGGACGTCCTTTGGCACAGAGGGGTTTGTATGAATTCACCTCTTACAGTGAAGGAAGAAGCATAACAGAGGCCTGGCCTGCAGGGGGAAACCCAAATATTTATACGGAACAAGCCTGTCTTCTGTAAGGCGGCGGGGCAGGCCAGCTCTTCGTTCAGACTCGGGAGAGTTGGTCTCTCTCTAGTTTCTTTTTCCTTTTTTCAGGACATTTTAAAGTGACCAACTGTCAGTGCTTCTCAAAACTGATTTGGAGAGTGAGGTCTGATGAAGTGAAGTATGTCACTCAGTCGTGTCCGTATAGTCGATGGAATTCTCTAGGCCAGAATACTGGAGTGTGTAGCCTTTCCCTTCTCCCAGGGATCTTCCCAACCCAGGGATCGAACCCAGGTCTCCCACATTGCGGGTGGATTCTTTACCAGCTGAGCCACTTGGGAAGCCCAAGAATACTGGAGTGGGTAGCCTATCCTTTCTCCAGTGGATCTTCCTGACCCGGGCATCGAACTGGGGTCTCAATGCATTGCAGGTCGATTCTTTACCAACTGAACTATCAGGGAAGCCCTGAGGACTGATGAGTTTCCCAGTTTAACAGACCCTTTGTCACTAGGCACAGATGGTACCAACAGCGGCAGGAGATGTCCATGGAGGTCCCCAAGCACACAGGCTCCAGGGGCTCTGGACAGTTCTGGTTTCACCTCACCGTCCTCCCAGAACACATGTCTACCTGGAACCTATGAGGGTGACCTTATTTGGAAATAGGATCTTTGGAGATGTAATCAAGTTAGATGAGGTTGTCCTGGATACGAGTGGACCCTGAATCCAAGGACTGGTGTCCTCATGAAAAGAGGGATGTCTGGACACAGAAATGCAGGGAAGAGGCCACGTGAAGACAGGCAGAGACTGGAGTGGTGTGGCTGTGGGCCCAGGAAGGCAGGGACTGCTGACAGCCACAGAAGCTGGAAGGACAGCCTGCAACAGACTCCCCCTGAAACTAACCCGCTGACACCCTGACCTCAGACTTCTCGCCTGCAGAACTGTGAGAGAATAAGTTTCTGTTGTTCTGAGCCACCAAGTTTGTGATCATTTGTTTCTGGCAGCCCTAAGAAGTTATATACCCACTGTGAGGGGTGTTTTTTTTTGACTACCGCCTATGGGATCTTAATTCCCTGATCAGGGATCTAACCTGTGGCCCCTGCAGTAGACGCTCAGAGTCCTAACCACTGGACCACAAGGGAAGTCCCAATGTGTAAGTGTGTTTTTTAAATGCAATCTCTGATTGGCCGTGGACCTTACCACTCCGTTTTATTATACCATCTAGCTTTGCTCATTAACTTTCTGCCTGGCTCTTGAAAGCATTTTAATTTGCAACCTGAGGTTTAATGAATACATCTAATAAAACTGAAGTCACTCATTCGTGTCCGACTCTTTGAGACACCATGGACTGTAGCCTACCAGGCTCCTCCATCCATGGGATTTTCCAGGCAAGAATACTGGAGTGGGGTGCCATTTCCTTCTCCAGGAGATCTTCCCAACCCAGGGATTGAACCCGGGTCTCTCGCACTATAGGCAGACGCTTTACCGTCTGAGCCACAAGGGAAATCCTACATCTAATAAAACTGGGTTTCAAAAGCAAATACCTCATGTTTCACGTAAGAGTAAAGTCCCAACAGATCCAGGATCTAAAGACAACAAAATGAAACCATATCCATAGTAGATGAAAATATGCGTTAATTCCTATATAACCTGAGTGTAAGGAAACGTCTTCTAACCACAATTCCAAATCCAGATGCAATAAAAAGAAAAGATAAATACATTTAACTATATAAAAGAAACCTTTTCAGGATAAAAATACTATAAACAAAGTCAAAGGCAACTACAAATTGATAGAGAGTATTTTCAACATAAATCACAGATAAAGGGCTAATATCCCTAAACTATTTTTTTAAATTAAAAATTGACAGAAACAGAGACCCAAAACCTCATAGAAAAAAAAAAAGGCAAACAACACGAACAGGCAATTCATTTATAAAAAGTTACAAAAATGGCCTCCACACCGGTTCTCCAACCCTGCCACAAACTCTCATCTCTCTGTTATAGCTGAGTAAATCTGTTTCTGCTCAAACTAGACAGATTGTATGTTTGCAATGTAGTTGGTGAACACAGGCTATTTCCAGATCTCAACATACCTAGAAGCATAAAGACTTTCCAGCCTATAGGACATCCAAACACCACCTACACCAGGCTCTGGAGATAGTTTCAAGACTTCTCAGATGTATTTCCATGCAAGCACAGTTTTATTGCAAGTAGAGGACTGCCTTCCGGGTGACTACTTTGAAAGGACAGGGAGTTACTGGGTTGGGTGAGCTCTGGTATGACTGCCGGAAAAGAAACCTTCTGTATTTTAGAGTTACATCTTGTCACCCAAACAATACGCTCCCTGCCTCTGGAATGTGATTCTCATCCACATTCAAGTCTGGGTGTGCCTTATGTCTTGAGACTTGACCGGGGAGGCACTGGAAGCTCCACAGGATGTCTGTCTTTGTCCCTGCCTGATCCTTCTCAGAAGACCACTTGGGATCTAGAAGAGGTGGGTCAGCCTTCAGCCTAGCGCCAAGTCCAGGGCAGGCAGAACTGCCTTTTGACAGTCAGCAGAAAGCAGACACAACCTGAATGTCCGACAATAGGAGATTAGTTGAACAAATCACGATACATCCAAACAAGATTCTGGGCTGTCCTTGACGATCATGATTTGGAAGAGATTCCGTGGCAAGGATAGATATCTGGGGTATGCTGTTGGGTGGAAAAAAATGGATGGTAAAATGGGGAGCACAGTCCTATTTTTGAGGAATATACCATTTTTGTAAAAATAGATTTGCATGTGTATATATGAATATGAAAGTGTCTAGAAAAAAATATTTTAAAATGTCAGTGTTGGTTATGCCTGAGAAGCAACATTACTTGACTTTAAGTTTGTTTTTTACTAAGGTATAATCTCTTTACAAGGAACATGTATTATCTCACAATCAGACAAAATAACACAGTTTTAAATATGTAGTACGGGCTTCCCTGATAGCTCAGCTGGTAAAGAATCCGCCTGCAATGCAGAAGACCTGGGTTCGATTCCTGGGTTGGGAAGCTCCCCTGGAGAAGGGAAAGGCTACCCACCCCAGTATTCTGGCCTGGAGAATTCCATGGACTGTATAGTACACTGGGTCACAAACAGTCGGACATGACTGAGCGACTTTCATTTTCATATATGTAGTACATATACAATTATATATGTGTATAAATCCCCAATTTATTTGCTTTAAAATACGCCGGAAAGAAAATATATATATTTCTCCCACTCTAGCGGGAAATAGATGAAATAAGAACAGTGAAATGTCATCTCTGTTGGAGGTAGGCTGTAGGGATGTGGAGAATGACTACACTACACTCCTGATATTCCAGTACGTTTGAAAACGTCCATAGTAAAAAGATAAACAAAAGAAACCCAAAGCACAAAAAACCAAAGGCAGCAATGAACTGTTAGTTTTCAGAGGATATCATTACTGTGCCATAAGAAACATAGAAATATGAGTAACAAGCAAATATACAACAGAAGTAAAGCTGCAGAACTTAATGATGTGAATTCACTATTCACTACCTGGGGGGTCTCTTTAAGCCTCAGTTTCCTTACTTGTAAAACGGGGAGATCCAGGACTTTGCGGCAGTCCAGTGGTTAAAACTCCCAAGTTCCCAACAAAGAGCACATGGGTTCAATCCCTGGTTGGGGAACTAAGATCCCTCATGCCACCCGGTGTGGCCGAAAAAGTAAATAAAATAGGGAGATCCTTATGGAATGGCAGGCCTGTAACATGAACTTGACTCTGATAGGACTGTGGCTGTCAACCCAGGGCAGCACATTAGAAGCCTGAAAGGGAGAACTACGTGCCCAGGGGGAGTTGCCCAACTTCAGTGTGCCCTGGGGGGCATGCCTCATGCGGGTCTGAAGGCCCCACCCCTTGGAGTCTGACTCCACACCCGGGGTCTGGCTGAGGAACCTGCATTTTAGGTGACAGCCCAGGTAACGAACTCCCCCTGGGGAAACACTGCCTGTAGACCAAGGTTAAAGACACCCTGGAACGCAGGTCTGCCCTGGAGAACATGTGGCCAAACAGAACCAGGCCGGGTGTGGCTGGGGACAACTGCCCGTTATGACCTCAGGTGGACTTTGTTAGTCTCATGGCTAGAAAGAACTGGCATGCCACAGACACCTTTGGAATCTCTCGTTTGCAGAGATAGTGAGTAATGACTTGTACCTCTGTGCTTTACTCCCTGAGGGACAGAGTCCTAGCAATTGACTTAGGTCAGGATCTGGTTCCATCAGCCGCAACCCCCCCCCCGCCCCCCGCCCCCCGCCCCTGGCCCCCGGGGTTAAAGCTGACTGCTCTGCATCTGCAAAATGGGAACAAAGATAGCATTATGACGATTAGTCCCACCGGCTTGAAGCTACACCCAGCAAGGATCCCACAGAGGGGTTAGGGACCCACTTCTTAGGGCTGGCACTTTAGGGGTCCTTTGCTGGCTCAGTCACAGGAAGGCAGGGCCTAGGGAACATGAAAACATTTACAAGGAAACCACACACATTCTGGCCACATACCCCAGGGTAAAATAAGTGGTGGCTCCAGACACGAAGCCTGTGTGCTTGCACCTCAGGCCCTAACTGCTTAAGGCACCCTCATCTTAATCGGAGTCTCAATCTTACTTCTGTTTTCTTTTTCCTAACTGCAACCTGGCCTCCAGGCTCTTCCTCTCTCAATTCAGTTCAGTTCAGTCGCTCAGTCATGTCCGACACTTTGCGACCCCATGAATCGCAGCTCGCCAGGCCTCCCTGTCCATCACCAACTCCCAGAGTTCACTCAGACTCACGTCCATCAAGTCAGTGATGCCATCCAGCCATCTCATCCTCTGTCATCCCCTTCTACTCCTGCCCCCAATCCCTCCCAGCATCAGAGTCTTTTCCAATGAGTCAAATCTTCACATGAGGTGGCCAAAGTACTGGAGTTTCAGCTTCAGCATCATTCCTTCCAAAGAAATCCCAGGGCTGACCTCCTTCAGAATGGACTGGTTGGATCTCCTTGCAGTCCAAGGGACTCTCAAGAGTCTTCTCCAACACCACAGTTCAAAAGCATCAATTCTTCGGCGCTCAGCCTTCTTCACAGTCCAACTCTCACATCCATATATGACTACTGGAAAAACCATAGCCTTGACTAGACAGACCTTTGTTGGCAAAGTAATGTCTCTGCTTTTCAATATGCTATCTAGGTTGGTCATAACTTTTCTTCCAAGGAGAAAGCGTCTTTTAATTTCACGGCTGCAGTCACCATCTGCAGTGATTTTGGAGCCCAAAAAAATTAAGTCTGACACTGTTTCCCCATCTATTTCCCATGAAGTGATGGGACCGGATGCCATGATCTTCGTTTTCTGAATGTTGAGCTTTAAGCCAACTTTTTCACTCTCCTCTTTCACTTTCATCAAGAGGCTTTTTAGTTCCTCTTCACTTTCTGCCATAAGGGTGGTGTCATCTGCATATCTGAGGTTATTGATATTTCTCCCAGCAATCTTGATTCCAGCTTGTGTTTCTTCCAGTCTAGTGTTTCTCATGATGTACTCTGCATATAAGTTAAATAAGCAGGGTGACAGTATACACCCTTGACACACTCCTTTTCCTATTTGGAACCAGTCTGTTGTTCCATATCCAGTTCTAACTGTTGCTTCCTGACCTGCATACAGATTTCTCAAGAGGCAGGTCAGGTGGTCTGGTGTTCCCATCTCTTTCAGAATTTTCCACAGTTTATTGTGATCCACACAGTCAAAGGCTTTGACATAGTCAATAAAGCAGAAATAGATGTTTTTCTGGAACTCTCTTGCTTTTTCCATGATCCAGCGGATGTTGGCAATTTGATCTCTGGTTCCTGTGCCTTTTCTAAAACCAGCTTGAACATCAGGAAGTTCACGGTTCATGTATTGCTGAAGCCTGGCTTGGAGAATTTTGAGCATTACTTTACTAGCATGTGAGATGAGTGCAATTGATCCCAAATGAGAGGAGAAGCAAGGCCCTGGTAGAGGAGCCGGGGTCGGGGAGGAGCGCTGAACTCGAAGTCCAGGAGACTAGTCTCTCGTCTCAGCCTGGTCCCTGGCTACCGCAGTAATTCATCAGTGTTGCTAACTCAGACACAAGAGGTCACCCCAGGCATGTCACTGCAAAATCGTTTGGAGAATTTGGGGTGAATGCCAATCTTTCCCTTTCTCGAAAGTAGTATTGAAACAATTTCTGCTCCATCCCAGCTCTATGGAAAATGCAGAGACATACTGTCCTACCTCTTAGGGCAGGGCCCACCGCACTGCCATCCCTGGGTCCCTGCGAGTTAGGCATGGGGCAGGAACAGCCTGAAAGAGCAAGTGAACTTGTGCCTGCTCTGCACTGTGTGGCACTCTCCCTGCTGAACACGTGGTCCACCTCCCTGTTATCTGTAGTCCCCTTGCTTTCACAGGGAAGGGTGGCCTCTCAGTCTCCTTCCATGGGTCCCAAGCCTCTCCAATTTGTATGAGCTGGAGAGACACTCAAACACAGGGGAAGCCAGGCGTCACCTCCTGGAGACCAAGCGAAAGTGAGGAGCTGCTAGCAGCCCAGGGCTACAGGCTGTTTTTGGGCAGGATCCCTGGGCAGCAGGTAAAGCAGAGAAAACCTCAACCTCAGGACTGGACAGGGGGTCAGTGCCCACCCTACCCCTTCCCCAGAGGCCCTTGGGGAAGGGGACAGTGTACGGAAGGGAGTACTCCCTCTTGGACTGGTGCCCATCTGCTTCAGAGCAAGAAGTCCAGGCTGTCAGTTCCTTAGAGTAAAGAGTGGGGGTTGGGGGGCTGGGTTCCATTCTCCTTAGAAGCCCAAACCCTTAGTGGGGTCTGGTCTTGCAGGGCAGAGACTTAACTTGAGCTAGACCGAAGCTGACAAACAAACAATACTGTCTCCTGGGGCTGTGGTGACAACCAACCACAAACCTGGTGGCTTAACACAACAGAAATGCATTCTCTTATGTTCTGGAGGCCAGAAGTTCAGTCAAGGTGTGGGCAGGGCCGTGCTCCTGCTGAAGGCTTCAGGGGAGAATCCTTCCTGCCTCTTTCAGCTCCTGGTGGCTCCAGGTGACCCTTGGCTCCAAAGCTCTGCCTCTGTCTTCATAGGGCCTTTTTCTTACCCAGTCTCTGTTGTTTTTTTCCCCTGTCTCTTATAAAGACACTGTCCTTCAGGGCTGACTCTAGTCCCCGATCTCATCTTGATTCTTAACTGAATTATATCCACAAAGACCCTCTTTCCAAATAAAGCCACATTCTGAGCTTCTGGGTGAACAGGACCTTTTGGGGGGGACACGCTTCATCTCAGTGCATACTTTGAGTAGCAAACAGCATGGGCTGAAGTGACAAGAAGGTGGCTGGGAGCTGGGAGCCCTCCATCTAGTTGCTTGTGGCTCAGTTGCCCCAGTTGCCAAGGGGCTCCACTAGCATCTCCGACCTCCACGCCAGCTGGGAGGTGGGGTTCCTGATTCTTTTTACAGATGAAGAAACTGAGGCTCAAAGGGATCAAATGAATGGCCAAGGTCACATGGCCAGCTAGAGCTGGGCCTGGAATCCAGGTTGACTGGCACCAGAACTTAAGGGTTTCACAGACAGGTCCGGCTGGATTTGAGGAAGCCTTCAGCACCCATTAGGTCCCAAGATCTTTCCACTCCAAGGAACTTAATTTATCAACAGAAAGCAAAGGTGAACTATTTTGGTTTTCATGTTCCTTCACTTCCTCATATTGTAGATTTGGGAATGTGGCTACTTCCCTGGAATCACTTGATAAAGTGCAGTTGGGGAGAACAAGGATTAACTCAATTACTCATAGGAATCAGTCTGTACTGGGGAAGGAAGTGGGGACTGGGCCCAGCCTTGCCCCTGCTGCCTGTGAGGATGTGATACACTTGGGAAGCTGTGCTGACCTTCACCTGGATGCCGGCTCCTTCCCACAGCAGCCAAGAACAGCAGGAGGTTCCAGGAAAAGTTGCCCAAAGAGTGGAGGGGGTGGAAGACTGGGAAGAAGTTGTATCCCCCACCCCCTCACCCCGCAACTATGGCTCTGCAATATCCGTGTAACTTTGAAGTCCCAAGGCTAGAGAACGTCTTGTTAGGAGGTTTCTAGTATCTTGGACCATGTCCTGAAGAAATGCATTCATTTACTCAATCAATCTCTATTGCTTAGTACCTGGCACCAGGCTGTTGGCTCCACAGGCGAGAAAGCAGGCTTGGCTCCCAAGCCGGCACCTCACCACCCCTCCCCTCCCCACCCCCGCCCCCCGAGCTGCTGAACGAATGCAAAAGCGGGCCAGATGGAGAGATCGACAGGAAGGGCCGGGAAGAATGACTTGCTCCCAGGGCCTAGGTTTCCTTATTGGAGATGGCAGACCGCTGCCCGCAGTTATGGCTGGGCCACCACCTTCTCCCCCGCCTGTCCCCAACCCGCAATCCGGGCCAATGGAAATGCTCCCTGACCCTGGCCGGTGTGCTTGCGTCCTCTGGGCTCCCGAAGCTGAGGAAGTGACTCGTGAAAGGAGGCCGGCCTAACGACTCCATTTGGGCGAGGTTTTCTCACAAAGCTTGTTCCCGTCACATCCTAGGGCAGGCCGGCTGCCTCAGGGATGCGGGCGCCGGGCCTTTGTGAGCCCACGACCTTCTCAAGGGCCCCCAGAGGCGGCCTGTGGTCACCCTCACTTTCAGGGGAAGCACCCGGGGCTCAGAGAGGCCAAGCAACTCGCCCAAGGTCACAAAGCTTCGCAGAAGCAGAACGGGAATGGCGATGCGGGGGGGCTCTCCGGAGGCCCTCTCCCAGCGGCTTTTCGAAGACACCCGCTACCTCCCTATTGTGACGCTCAGTAATAAAACAGGAAGGCCGGACGCCCGGCTTTCAACCAGGACAATGCTCCACGCAAATCTGCGCGAACAAAAGCAACCATAAATCCGCCTCGGGTTTTCGGCCCACCCGGCCCCCGCCGGCCAATTGACTCTGTCGGCCGCCGCGGGGCGGGTCAGGGAGGTTCCAACGTGATCGACAGCCCTGGGGAGGCGTGGCCGCGGCAGGGGCGCATACGATTGGGAATCCGAAACAATCGCAGCCGAGAAGGCGCAGCGCGGACCAATCAAAAGGAGGGGCGGGCTCGGCCGCCCGGCTTTCGTGAAAGGCCGCCTCCCCGCCCACTTTCGCCTCGTCGCGGCGCCCGTCAGCTGCGAACGCGGCGCTCGGCTCGGATTCGTCCGCGGCGCTGGAAGCAGAGGCGCGAGGCCGCTGCGAGTGCCGGCACAGATCCCTCCGCCGCCCGCTCCCGAGCCCTTTCCGAGCGCCTCTCCCGAGCTGCAGCGGCCTCTGTCCCGGGTAACGGCCGTCTGCCCAGTGCGGCGGCGCGGCGGCATGGCCCGGGCGGCTCCGTCGGGGGGCGGCCCGCAGTGACAGACCCTGCGGCGCGGGGGGAAATGGGGGCGGCCGCCTCCCGGGCGACGACGACGACGACGACGAGGAGCAGCCGCCGCCGCCGCCGCGCACCGGCCGTCGCCGGGGACGGGCGCGGGCCAGGATCCCGCCCGTGAGCGGGGGGCCCGAGGCCGATCGTCGCCCCCGGCCGCCCCGGCCGCCCCGGGCCCCCCCGGCGCCCCGCGCGCGCCCGGCCGCCGGCTCCTGGCGGGGGTCTCGCCCGCGCCGCGCGCCCCCGGCCCCGGCGCGGCCCGCGGCGCCCGGCCGCCCTCGCCCTCGCCCGGCCCCGGCCGCACCCCCGCCCGCGCCCGCGCCCGCGCCCGCCCGCGCCCCCGGCCCCGGCCCCGGGCGGCGGCCCCCGGCCCCGCGTGGCGGCGCGGCGCGGGCGGCAGCATGGTGGAGAAGCGCTGCCCGCTGCAGAGGGACGGCGTGTACCGCTGGTTCTCGGAGCTGCCGTCGCCGCAGCGCGTGGAGTTCCTGTGCGGCCTGCTGGACCTGTGCATTCCGCTCGAGCTGCGCTTCCTCGGCTCGTGCCTGGAGGACCTGGCCCGCAAGGACTACCATTCGCTGCGCGACTCGGAGATCAAGGCCAACAACCCGGCCGACCTGGGCAGCCTCACCAACCTGACGGACGAGGTGGTGCGCAGCAAGCTGCTGGTGTCGCTGGCGCTGCTGGGCTCGGAGCAGCGCGAGGCGGCGGGTGTACTGTACCGCACGCTCACGCACATCGACTCCATCATCCACAACTACGGGCTGCAGCTCAACGAGGGCCGCACGGGCGATGAGTTCCTGCTGCTCTTCACCATGGCCTCCAACCACCCGGCCTTCAGCTTCCACCAGAAGCAGGTGCTGCGCCAGGAGCTCACGCAGATCCAGAGCAGCCTGAGCGGCGGCGGCGGCGGCCCCGGGGGCAAGAGCACGCTGCCCACCTGCCCGGCTTGCCACAAGGTGCGTACCTGCGCCCCAAGCCCCGACCCCAAACCCCCACCGGAACCTGACCTCACGCCTTGCTCCTCAAGCTTCCACATTACCGCAAACGCCTACCAGCGCCCGGAGCTTCCGCCCTAACCGTGTCCTCACCGACCCCCCCCCCCCACCCCAACCTCCCACTCGCACCCCAAGGGTCCGCTCCGCACTTCACTCGTGTCCCACGCCTCTCCACCCGGCACCTCCAACCCCACCCTCACTTCAACTTGCCATCCCCACCTCGCACTCCGAACCCGCACCCCAGGACCCCGCCTGGCCCCGCACGCCCTTTGGGGACCCGGGGGAGGGGGCTCCGGGATTGGGAAGAGCGCCCTGACCGAAGGCCGGCCGCCTTCGGTCCACGTCTTCCGCTGGAAGCGCGATAAGGCCTTTGTCCCCTTAATCAGGCTCTTGGGCGACAGATAACCGCTACACAGTGTGTCCTCTTGGTTCCTCCAAATCTGGTGTTTATTATCAGAAAAGGAAGCCGCTAGTGAGGTGGGAGGTGGAGATTAGAAGGTGCTGGAAGGGTAGAAGACGTTTGCAGGGTGCCGTGTGGGGCCCGAGGCCTAAGTGTCGGTATCCCCGGAGCGGTAGGGCCAGAGTCGCCCCGAGGAGGTTAGGGTCGGCGCGGGCCGCAGGCCGCCGTGGGGACGTGTCCGTGTGTGCGTGTACGTGAGTACACACGTGAGTGTGTGCATGTATGCGTGTGTATGGAGGGCATATGTGTATTTCTGAATGTGTTCCTGTGTCTGTGTTTATATTGCGTGTAAGAATCAGGCTACCGTAAGAGAAGGAGAAACGGGTTTGGAGCCTTGAACACCGGTGAAACAGTTACTTCTCGGTGACCCGCCTTCCTTTGTAGGAACGGATCCCAGACTGATGGGGAGCCGACTAGGACTAGTTAAAAGATCTGGTGTCTTCAAATTAAACAGGAAGGGCAGAGTGGTCATTCACATAGAAATGTGAACTTTTGTCTAAATGTTTCAAAACTATGTAAACACAAAGTGTTTGGAGCTCAAACTTATTTTTAGCAGCCCCCTGGGACCCTGTGCTAGGATTGTTTTCCAAGCAAAAGGATTTATCTGTGACCATGTGTGGTGTGTGTTTTTGTATTAAAACTGATTTTCTTTGGGAAGTGGAAGATTGCAATCACACCAATAGTCTAAGTGCTTTCCTATGGCGGCTGAGTGTTCTAAACTAAAACTTTGATTCTCTGATTTGCTAGGGGTGGTTTTTCAGCTGTCTTTCACTGGTGAATTGTGGCTTTTAATGACTTCCTTTGAGACGTGGTTGTGGTACCTACATTGGTTTTTAATCTGTCATATCTCTTTTGAGATAGGCGCTACCTCTGAGACTATAGTCTCCTTTTTTAAGTGTGTGTTCAAATCCCACCCTAAAAATGTTCCTGCATTCACGACAAAGGGAGGGCAGGGTCCTGTGAAAGGTGGCTGTCCCTAGGGAGCTCAGTAGGCTTTGGGGGTTCAGTCTCCCTCGGCCAGTTTCACCAGCCAGCCCTCTGCTCCTGTTCCTAAGCGCTGCCGCTGTCCGCGGCTGTATTCCATTCGTAGTCAGCTCTTGAAGGGGATTCTTTAGTGTGTACAGATGCCTCGCCTTACGAAAGCAGAAGATGGTGATGATTTTAACTTTGGGGCAGTGAGCTAACGCTGGGAAAAAAACGGGCAGTGAGCTAAAGCTAGAAAAAAAAAATCTTTGATAAGAGAGAGTTTTTGTCAAACCAGAACTACCCCTTGGATAAGGTTCGGGGGCTGATTCCCCTCCCCAATCCCCCCTGCCTCCCCCCTCTGCTGGTCTGGCATGGGCTCAGAATTGACCGGCTGTGCGACCTTGACCAGAATCCCCTCTTCCTGGTGTTTTGGAGTAGATGGCCTTGTGGGCTTGTTTGGGGGTTCCATGACGTCCCCTGTGAGGTGCCCAGCAGATACACTGGGAGCTTCCTTTGCTGCCTTGTCGTCTTTGGCTTTCTTTAGAGGAGCACTGATTTTTTTTTTTTTTTTTTTAATGATTTTGGCTGCAACGCAGGGCTTGCAGGATCTTATTTCCCCTGCCAGGGATTGAACCCAGACCCCTGGCCATGAGAATGCCCAGTCCTAACCACTGGACTGCCAGGGAATTCTCTAGGAGCGCTAACTTAAGTAAGCCTTGTTGTTAGGGAGTGAAATATTTATGTTTCAGAATGTTGGTGTTTCCTAAGTTGACATTTGAATATGCAGTTACTTGGAGTTGGCATTTTTCTTGTTCATCTGTGGGGAATTGGAGAGAGCTGCCTGACCCTTGATAATGAAGTTATAGTGAGTAACTTTGGGGGCTCTTGCTTCCATGTTTCAGAAACAGTCATGGTGTCTAGTTTCACCTGGACAATCTAAGCTCACTCACATTCATTTAACTTTCTGTTCCTTTGCTGATGTCTAGTGTATGCCTGACATTGATGCAAAACTCACGTGAAATCTACCATGTAAGCCTTTGTCTTCTTAGTATCTCTTCAGTCTGACATTTAGGGCAGTCCTGAAAAAGCAGCCTGGTTAAATCTCTGTTTACATTTCTTTTTTAAGATGTTGTGTTTTGTTTTGAGCTCTCTGAGTTTAGAGACTTTGTGTCTTTTAGAGATAAAGATGATGGTTGATTTTTATTAAGAGAGACTTGCTAGTAGTTAAAATTTCTGATAACAGTGGTTATTTCCATCTGCTTCTCCAAAGTCTCACTGTGTTATTTTAAAATTCTTTCTCCAAGGACTTGTAGAAGAAGTTTAAAAGTGTGAAGAATGTAAACTAGACATTTTAACTTTCAGAAAGGAAGGTGTTCATAGAACCTGGAGGGAGAGCAGGGTGGCTTCATGGTGCTCATAGCTGATGGCACTATAGGTGTGTATTGCAAACTGGTGATGGTAGCTGGTTTCCACTTGACACTGCCTCTGTCTTTCGTTTCATTTAATTATAAAGTCAGAGTTTTGGAAAGTGTTTACATTTATCCTTTGCTATCTTTTCTCTGTATAAATGATAAGGTGCTGTGGTATGTGCTTATTTTTTTAAATAACAGCTTTATTGAGATTTAATCCCTGTATTGTGAAATTCACCCCTTGAAGGTGTGTGATGCAGTGTTTTTTCGTATATTCATAGAGTTGTGCAGTCATCCCTGCTGTCTAATTCCAGAACATTTTCATCACCCCTAAAAGAAATCTGTGCCAGTTTGTATCACTTCCCATCCCCCCTCCCCTAGCCCTGAGAACTGTACTGCGTTCTGTCCGTGGGTTTGCCTGTTGTGGACACTTGATGTCAGCGGGGTTACGGTGTGTGGTCTCTGTGGCTGACTGCCTTCCCTCAAGTGCACTGCTCTCAAGGGTCCCTCGGGTTGTATGGGGCCTGTGTCAGCACTTCCCTCCTTGTAGGTTGAGTGCTTTCCATTGTGTGGGTGGATATGCCCCGTTTTGTTTATCCCTCCATCAGTTGGTGGACAGGTGGATTGTTTCTGGTGCTTGTTTCCGAAGGACTCTTTTTCCTTCGTGGCTAGTAGACTCTTGTCTTAATCCCTTACACCTAACACCCACCCAGTCATCTCTTGAGTGTCGCCAACATTTGGCTGTCCCGAGGGACCTGACTCTCAAGACGGGAGTCCACCTGGCGGATGGCTGTGTAGCGCGCAGCACTGTGCCCTGCAGGTCTGGGCTTCCAGAGGAGCTGCGCTGAGAGGTGGCAGAGGCCACTCTGCTCTTGGGGCTGATGGTCAGCTCCAGGGGCACGCTGTGAGCCCCTCCTGCCTTTGTGTCCGGAATCCTTGGGTCAGGAGCTTCACGGACCTACTGTGAGAGGGTGCGGAAACTGTTTTTAAAGTGCTTAGCGCAGGAGGGTGGCGGTTGGTGGTGGTCTTCTGGCCATGTCCCCTGGTCAAGCTCTGGAGCCCTCCGCTGTGGGATGAGCACCAGAGAGGCTTGGGGTCCACGCAGGTGTGGTGAATACACCTGCTAACAATCCCTCGCCCAAGGTGAGCAAGAGCTGACTTTGTCTCTGATTTTCCAAAAGTTTTTGGAAATCATTGCAGTTCGGAAGGGAGACACCGAGTAATTTGTCATGTGACCTAGAAGTGGCTTCCTCTGGTTTCTCCTTTAATCTTAAACCTGGTCTGCTGGAGCTGGGAGTCGTCTGAAACCACAAGAAGGGACTTTGCTTGGAGCCACTGTGCTTCCTGCTCAGGTTAAAGGAAGCGCTGTGCCTGGAAGGCCACTGCAGCTCCGCGGTCACGCTTGTTCCGGGCAGCCCACGTCCAAGGCCGCCCGTCAAGGCCACTCCCAGCAAGTCTGACTTCCTTCAGTGCACTGCAGGAGAGGGTGTCCTGAGACAGATTGATTGGATTTTTTTTTTTTTTGCCAGCTTTTGTAGGTCCCAAAGACTGTCCTCTTTTTATAGTGAAGTACATGGTATGGGAATTGAGCCATCTTGGTATGCAGTTTTCACTGCTTTCTTGCTGCTGGTGTGTTCATCACAGATGAAAACCCCTCGCCTCTTCTGTAGCTGTCGTCCTGCTGCTTTCCTGCTGTACCATGGCTCAGACTATGTGACACTTTGCCCTCAGGTTAAATTCAGGCCACTTGCTTTGACATGAGCTAGTTTACACATGCGTTGTTCAACTAGACAAACGTTTGCGTTCCTATTTCACATGTGTTCTGGGGTGTAGCTGTGGAAGCTGGAAGTTTCCTGTCCTGTTAGGATGTGATGAGCAGTGGGGTGGCATCACTGATGCAAGTTAGAACGTAAGTGTAGATAAACATCAACATTTGCCTTGTTTCTGCAGTTTTTCATTATTTTTATTTAGTCTTTATTTTACCCATTTTCTCCTCAGTCCTGTATACTTTATTTCCCTTCTTTTGGATTGAGGACATTTTGGATGACTGTATTTTCCCAACAAATTCATGTGTGCATTTTACAGCTTCAGAGGAAATGAGGAGAAGGGACCTGAGCTGGTCCAGCTTCTGTTTGTTGGCGGAATTGGTGACTGTTAATAAATAAAAAGAAAATTTTTATTACATTTAGGAAAAGCAGTTTCTACTTAAGTATCCTTTTTCCTTGCCTTCGGGTTAAATTTTAGAAGCGATCCCTTGAATATCTTTTCTTTTTTTTTTGAGAAACCCCCACTCAGAATACTACTTCTCTCTAGTTTAAGCAAGAACTGTTGCTGCAGGTTCACTATTACTGAGTCTACAGATTATTGAGGACTTCCTGATTTTTCACTTTTACCCTTGATGTACATGGTTTAGAAATTCGTTTCCGTAGGAGAGTTTCACCCAGTCTCCATAGCTGTTTTGTATCTGCCCCACTCTGTGTAGTGGCCTCTCTGTTTTACAGCTGCCCTGTAAGACTCAAACGTTATAGAAACACTTCTATCAAAGTCAAAAGCAGTTATCGCGAAGTGATAAAATATTTGATTAGTTCTGAAGCAGCTTGTTTTGTTTTGGGTCAGAAGGCCTGGAGTCATTTTGAGTGAAGAGAAGACAGACGCAGGACAGACCCTCTTTCCAGTAATTGCCGCCCTGGCGGCTCTTGCTGGTGCAGAGTGTCACGTGTAGGAGGCAAGGCTGGCGGCGGGACCGCGGACTTGCCTGTGACGGGTCAGGGCTTGGGGTGGATGTTGTGCAGGTTTGTAGAAAAATCACCAGCCCTCAAAATGTCTTCCCTGTCCCCGTCCTATCCTTAATTGCTCCTTTCAGGGGCAGAGCTTTCCTTTCTGTCCCAGGAAGCCCCTCTGCCTCCGTCTTGGTCACATCTTTCTGTTTCCTCAGGGACACTATTGGGTCACGTGCTGCACTCTGCCACTTCCTGTCCTCCCCACCTCCCCACACCAACCTTTGACCTTTGCTGTTTTCCCACTTGATGCATCAGCACTTTGCTGGAGGCAGCAGAACCCTTCCTTGCACGTGAACCCTCGGCCATCCACTGTGGTCTCGTTCCTCTGTGGCCAGGTCTTGCTTTCCAGGGGGCACCCATTTTTAATAGTCTGGTGTGAAGTCTTCCAAGGTTCTAATGCCTATCTAAATATATACTTACGTATTCTTTGAAAACATAGTGTATACATAATTCAGTACAAATGGATCTCTCATCCACGCCGTTCTTCATGAGTGTGACTGCGTGTGCGCGCGCACATGTGCACACACCCCCCCCAGTGATCGAGGACACAGCAGCCTCCTTGGAATCAGTACTACTGCTCTGGGCCTGACTGTCAGCTATTCCTCAGCCTCCTGTAACCTGGCTTCTGCCCCCAGCCTCTTCAAGGAAAACAGTTTTAATTAAAGAGTACCCAGTAATCTTTTAAATTAAGAATATTTTAATAATGAGAGGTAAAAATAAATTGAAAAGCTACAAAAGAATATTCAGTGAACCATCCCCTTCTCCTCACTCCCCTGTCCCCCATGCACTTGGGGAAGGATACACAGAACATTTCAAGCTTCTGTTCCCTTACCTGAGTGTAGATACTTTTTATTTCACATTTTTAAGACAGGTTTATTTTTACCCAGGAACCCATGCAGTTCTGTTCCCCTCTTTTGTTTCTTGTAGAACCTTCCAGAAAGACTCTGTATTTATAGATAGATGACTGGTGCCTTACCACACGCACAGGTCTGTCCGTCACTTGTGCCTCTTGGCGTCTTTCTTGATGAACATCATGTTGCCTGGAGAGCTGCTGCCCTGGGTCTCTGTTGATGGGCTCTGTTCCCATCTCACTACTACAGACCACTCTGTCACTTCCCTGTCCTGTGCGTGCCACCTGTGTGTGGCAGACAGCACGTGTGGCCTTTTATGTGTGGTAAGCGTGTCTGCAGAGGAGAAGCCTGGACGTGGGGTTGGCTGTGGCTCACATGGTCTGTGCCCCTGTGATTACTGGTGTGTTGCCGAGTTCATTTGTGGGATCCCCACAGAATGTGAGGAGGTGAGGAATACTGCTCAGTGTGGGGGCACATGTTCAGGTGATCCATTTTATTCATTTTTGTTGAGCTCTCTATATCCTTTGCCCCCTCTCTGTTGGGTTATTGATCTTGTCTTTATTCTTTTTTAGGAGCTCTGTAAGTTTCAAGGAAATTGTCCTTTTGTCTCTAGTGAAAGTTTCAGGAATTTATTTTCCAGGTTTGGGTTTTTTCCCAAAAGACTCTGCCATGCAGTTTGGGCTTTTCCTTTTAATGTTGCCTTTGTCAGTCTTGCCTGGCTTCGGGGCGTTGTGTCGTAATTAGAAATGCAGTGTGCATTGTGCGTTGTACACATGACTGTACATGTGCATAGATTGTGCTCATAAAAATGTAATGCATCGTACACAACAACCACTCCCTGTGGTGTGCTTATATGGAACTTGTGTGGTTTCTCATTTTGCATTTAACCAATCCATCTGGAATTTATTTGGTCTAAGGTACAAAGCTAGTTTTATATTTTCCAGATGACAGCCTAGCTGTCCCAGTGCCATTTGTTGAATAATGCACCCTCCCTCTCAGATTTGAAATGTGGCGTATTTCCGGGTATGTTTCAGTTCACTTCTGGACTGTCTTTTGGGTCTCACTGATGTCTCTATCCTGATGACCTGTGATTTGCCAGATTCACCCCGTATCTCTCATCTCATTTGTTCAGTGGGCTCTCTGCACTGTAAAATTCTCTGGGGGATGGTGTTTTGTTTTTTAAACAACTGTGGCTGCTGAGACTGCTCAGTTAAAGGGTCTGGGTGGGGCTTGGTTGGGGCTGCCTGGGAGCCCCGCCCACCTTATTCTCTGAGAACCCTCCCCCACCCCCAGCTTCCTCCCCTTGTTTGTGCCTTGGTTTCTGTTTCTCCTGCTTTCCTGCCCTTTTGATGATGGTATTCCTCCGACTCCTCTCTGCTCTTGTTACTTGATAATTCCTGACATTTCAGCTGTGGTCTGCCCTCTCTCTTATTCCCCCAACTCTAACCAGCTGCCACTGAGCTGTGGCCGGATGTTCCAGGGAGCTCGGGGTGTCCAGAGGCGAGGTCCTGTCTTCCATCTCTGACCGCTGAGCCGGTCCTGACCGGCCGGCCAGGATGCCACACCGTTGGCAAGTCTGCCTGCTCTCTCATCTCCACAGTCATTGATCTCCACCGACACGGCGACACGGCAGCCGGGTTGTGTTCTCCTGTCTGTCGGTCTGTCCCTTGCTCCCCCTGTCCCCCACCTCTCCCTGAGGATCTTGGCGTGATGGTTACATATACGGGACACTTGTTTGTAAGTGGATTGGGGTAATTTATGAGGGCGTCAGGGCACAGATCACAGTAGTCTTCTGGGAATAAGCACAGCCCTAGCCATGGGCAGCTCCACTTCATCCCGAGTCAGGAAGCAAGCGAGTGACGGCCTCCTTTTAGAATTAACTGTTGTCCTTAAGTCCACAAGAGACAACTTTAGAGCTTCTCTCCCTTGTTTTGTGATTAAATTTAAAAACAGAAACTTTGGTGCCTTATCTCTTTTTAGAAATAATAGTGACATATTCGGGTGCTGCCCTTAAGTGGGCTCTGGTCTAGGATCCCCGACCTGGGTCTAGTGTGTGATGGTGCCCCGCTGACTGCAGCCCTCGGGTGTCGCAGCAGTGGCCCGGGAAGCTGCCCGTAGGGCTGGTGCTCTCTGGCCTGAGCTCCTAGCGTGGCGCGCGCCGTCCCAGCGTGGCCACCTGCCCTCGGCCTGGCTGTGTGTCTTCAGCTCTGTCTGTACTCAGTTCCTCGTGTCCACGCACCCCCTTTTCCCCCGAGCGCCCCCCAGATGCTCTGCTCTCAGAGTGGGCATCTGGCCCCACTGCTTGGCTCACACAGTCTATGAAGAAGCCTTCTTTGGCTTCCTCTGCCCTAGCCCTTACCATACTGTGTTGTAATAGGTTTCTTCACATTTTCATTCCCAAACTTTGATTATTGGAGGCAGAGACTGTGTCGCCATCTTTCAGTCCCAGAGGCTAGTGGTCCCTGCCTCCTGGTAGGGGGTCTGTGTCCTGAGCAGTGGAGGGACATGCCGGGGGTTTTTGAAAGGCCACCTGAGTGAAAACATCGTCTTCCTCAGTGCTTTTCTTTCCCGTGGGCCTATTAGTAACAGCCAATGGCTGTTTCTCTTATGTACTGTATAGATGCAGAGTCGAGTGAATTTTAACTTCTGTATCCTGCTTTTTTATTTTTCAAAAGCTGGCGTGCAAAAGCTTCTGTTGGGAGAAACTCTCTGAATTTGATGGTTTGGCTTTATATATACCTTGACAAAACCGAGTTGATGGACAAGTACACTGAGAGCTGGGAACAGAGGGTGTATTCTTCCAGTGCTCTGATGGGCTTGTCACCTGTAAAACTACACACGTGGGTCAGGTTGTCTCAGAGAGGAGTCTGCAGCTCTGAAAGTAAGACTGTTTGATTGTATTCCTTTAATGTTTGCAGAATTGTAAATCGTGGTAAGCCTAGATAGTTCAGTGTACTGTAGAATGGCAGGAACCAAACGCCTGGTATGGTACCGTGCTAGTTGTTAGTTTATGTTTCTGTTACACTTTAAACACTGACGTTGAATTCATCATGAGAGAGGAGCGTTGTAGCATCGTTTCTGATTATTTAGGACTTTTACATAAGAACCTCAATAGAATTACTAGAAAGAAATTGTATCCTCAGTTTTCTTACTGATTCACAGTGAATCTAATTAAAACATGTATTATGTAGGAACTACTTCTAGAAATATTATAGTCTAGACTAGAAAAAAAAATAACCGAAAAGGAAAGAGAATTTGTGGGGAAGAAAAACAGCCCCTCCTCCCATCACATGTGGGCATTTTAATAAAAATTAAAAGCTTGGGGATAATGGTAACAACCTATCTCTATAACAGTTAATTAAGTGAATGAGATACTTTGATGTGGGTTGTTGGGGCCATGTGGGGGAGTGTGTGGTGAAAATAGCCTACAGTGGATGCCCCATCTGTCTTGGGCTGTGACCCCACTGGACACAGCACTCCCCAGGCCCCTGCTTCCCCGGGGAGGACCGCGCTTCTCCTATCACCAGCTTCCCGACCTCTGTTCCGGTGTACTAACTTTGCAGGTGGGAATTTTCTGAAAAGGCTTGTTTGTGTGGGTCTTTCCTTGACTAGTTACGAAGCTCAGGAGCCATGTGCTGTTAATACTTGTGTTGGGGAGGCTGAGTTACCAATCACAGTGATTTTTTTCCTTTCAGAATAGGTGTCAGCTCACAGGGCTCCTACCGAGACACATCCCCGGGGCCTGCTTCACTGGTGCTTCTGAGCCTTTGATATGTCCTCATGTCCTCTTTTCCAGCTGGGGGTCCGGCTCACCCCCAGCATCTGTGGGCGCCTGTTCTGCCCGTCGCGGATGCCCCAGTGTTCTGGGCTGATTCTGTGTCGTGGCTCGGACCCCGGGGCATCGTGCAGCACCCCCGGGAACACGTGCTGTTCTGTGAGGTTTGTGTCGGGTGCTGGAGTGTTACATCAGGGGCCAAAGTGGGCAGCAGAGCCCACTTCACTTATTATGACTAAACACTGAGCCAGGTTCTTAAAGAATACCCCAATATTTGATGCATCCTTCTGGCCAGGATGTGCACGATACCAGTGTTGTGCATACTGTGCCCTTCTCGTTGGAAGGGCTGAGGGTGAAAATAGCCTGTGGCGGATACCCTGTCTGTGTCTTTGGCTGTGATGTTCCGGAAAGAAACTGCTGGAATGGATCTTGCATGCCGAGGGGAGCAGCTTCCACCAGGACACCGGTCACATGACTTACGTTTTTCCTGAAGGGGAGGGCTATCTTCCTGAATGTATTTTACATTTCAAACAGAGTCGCTTTCAGAGTTTATAGAGATGGGGGTTTGTTCCCACCTGGCTGTGCCTTTTGAACTTGTGCATTTAATAACATTTCTCTGTGAACCCTTGCATCACTGTGTTCCTCACCGCTAACATTGTGCCTTTCTCTCCAAACCACTATTTTGAATATTCCCCAGCCCCACCTTAAATTTCCTGCCTATCAGCTGCTCAGTTCCAGGAGAATACACCTGAGCTGTTAGGTCGTTTAAAATAAAGCTCTGAGTGAGAGTTTGTAGTGCGCTCAGACGAAGCCTTGCCTGCTCTGCACCTCGGCCATGTCGCCAGCCTGGACTGTGGTGGCTTGCTGTGAGGTGACAGGCTCCAGGCGCTCCCCCACTGCCCTCCCTTACTGCCAGGCTCTGGTTTAATCATAGGCTGTGGGGTGGCCTGGAGCCGAAGTTGTGAGCTTTTTGGGGCACACGGTGGGGCTGGGTGCACCGTGGGGCTGTACCTCCCAGGGCTGCTTGTGAAGAACTTGGCTCTAGAGTTGCTTTGCTAGAACTCGTCTAGTTACGTACTTGGTACCTCGTGCTGAGATTTTTGAGCGGTAATCATTTTTTTTCCTCCCATCTTTTCTCTCTTTTTAATGAGCAGAGCTCTAGGGTAAGGAATATTAAAAGGAATGTTTTTATGTGGAAGACGGTTTTTGGTTAGCTCTGGCTTTCACTTGTCCTAAGTCAGCAAATAGCTTTCACTATTAAACTATCTATTTTCTTGTTCTGGTTTTTTAGAGACATGTAATCACTGCTTTAGTAAAATGCTTACAAATCACTTTTCGTTCTGATTTTATGTGTTTTTTCCCATTGACTTACAAGTATCAACATTCAGCACGTTGTTCTTCCCACTATAGAGGCGGCACTTGGAGAACAAGTTGGAAATCAGGGACTCTGTCTCTAGACGCTGGAGTTGCGGGTCTGTTCCTGCTCCTGGAAGCCCCTCCCGCAGGTGTTTGCTTGGCTGGCTCCTCTCCCGCCAGGCTTCAGCTCCACCGGCCTGCCCCCAGTGGCGGGGTTTCCTGTTGGGGCTTCTCAGCACCTCTGACAGCTCCGTGACAGCACCGGCTGGCCAGGAGACAGGGCAGCCGCTGGGATGAGCAGCTGCCGTGTTTTAGAAGTTCTGTTTGACCTTTTCATGTTGTTTGCATCTTGTAGAAAGGTGCTCTTATTTACATTTGGTATCTTTAGCTTTTTTCCTAATCCTAATAGTGATTATTCCTTTCTAAAACACTAGAAAGCAAAAAATAAATTTTAATCACTCAGATAAAAAATAGTATTAAAATTATGGCATATTTTCTTCTTTTTCCAATGCCTATAATGTATGTGTCTATACAATTTATATGTTACACATTCACATATCTAAATGTGAGTGTTCCCCATGCCTTTCATTTTCCGAATTTGTTTTTTAAAGGCTGCATAATATTTAATCGTATGGATGTACATTTACGTGTTTAGATATTAATCTTGATGGATATTTTTTTTCCCCCTTTTTGGCTACACTGCATGGCTTGTGGGATCTCAGTTCCCTGACCAGAGATCAAACCCGTACCCTCAGTGGTGAAAGCTCGGAGTCCCAACCACTACACCACCAGGGACTTGCCTGTTTTTCTTCTTTTGAACCTTAGATGACCCTTTTTGCACACAAACCCTCGTATCCCTGGTTGTCCTCTTAGGACAGATTCCTCCTAGCGCGTGAGCGGGCCCGGGGGTCTAGAGGCAGTGAAGTTTGTTGGAGACACACGGCTGCGGCGATTTGCACTTGCTGGCTGGGGGCGAGGTTGCTCCCCTGTGACAGCACGAGCACCGACTCATGGGGCCTTTGTCTGCCTGTGGTCCAGATAATCAGGTCACCGTCCGTGCTGTTGCAGGGTGGCGCTCGCTCTTCATAGAAGAGCTGCCTGGGGGTGGAGTGTCTGTTTAGAGGAGAAGGCAGCCCCCAGGTTCCCAAGACTGGGGATGCGGGACCCGGGGTCCTGCCTGGACTGCGTCCCTGGGCGAGGTCAGCGACGCAGCTTCGCATGCTCCACTTGGGGCGCGGTCGAGCAGCCGCCGGGGGAGCCTCTCTGTGGGGCCCTGTGGGTGCGCGTCCCCCCAGGTGTCCCCGCTGCGCCGCGTGTCAGCATGTGAGCCTGTGCGGTTGCCTTGCTGGCTGGCCTGCACGTGCCCTGGTTGTCGCAGCAACTGCCGTTGCACTGAGTCCTGACTGTCTTTCCAGCACGCCACTTCAAGTGCTTTCCATTTAATTCTCACAAAAACCCTGTGAGGTGGGTGCAGTGGAGGAAGCTGAGCGTGTGCCGGAAAGAGGTCTTGGCCTTGGTGGCTTGGTCGGCGGGGCCACGGCTGCAGAGCCCGAGCTGTGTATGAGGCAGGGTCGAGGGGGCCCTGGCTGAGGGTGCAGCCAGGACAGAGGCCTCCAGTGTATCCTGACCATCTTCCTGCCCCGGAGGCCCAGTGGATGGAGCAGAGGGCCGTGGGAGATGTCAGGAGCCAGACCCCGTAGGTCGTAGGAGGGGCGGCTGGGAAGGTGGAAAAGGAGCTGACTGGCCCAGAGGGTGTCAGTCGGCGGGCACTGGCAGGAAGCGGGACTGCGAGCCTAATGGAAAACATCCGTCAGGGCTGTGCTGGGCTGGCGGCTGGACCGCGTCTTCCCAGAGCCTCCCGGCAGCAGCAGCAGAAGCGACCCCGGCACCAAGCAGGGCTCTGTTCTGAGTCCGTCAGGCTGCTGACGGCTCTGCTTGTGAGCGTGAGTCAGACAGCGCTTGGTTGAACAGTGTGGGTCACATGGGGCAAATTAGCTTCACCAAAAATAACCCCAAAAACAGCATTTCTGGGAAGCACAAGTGAAGACAGCTTTCAATGTAAACAAAGGACCAGAGAGAAGGTAGAGGCTGGGTTGAAAGAAGTGAACGTTTGGAAAACTAGGAAGACATGCTTTAAAAGTGCCAAGGAAAACAAATGTTTTTTTTTCTTGTTTCCGTTTTCGTTTTCTTTCCTCTATTTATGTAGGATGCAGTGCATCCCTCCTGCTGGGTAACTCCAGAGTTCATGTGCCGGCAGGGCTGAGAACCAGAGTCATTTCCATGCCACTGCCCCCGCCTGGATGAGTTCTCTGCTTCAGTGTTCACCAGAGGGGCTGAGGGCACTGTGGTCCATTTTTGCAGCCCCCTCCCCAAAGGCTGTGAGTCTGGAGCGTGGCGTTTCGGCCAGTTGGGCTGTTGCAGGCTGGGCAGGGGTGTGTGTGTGTCTGCTCCACGCAGAGAGGTTCCTCACTGGCCAGCAGGGCCTGCGCTTCCGTTAGCTGTTGCTGAGACCCTCAGTCTCCCTCACCTTAGGACCAGGACTGAGAATTACCCACCAGGGCAGCTGAGAGAACGTGGGGGTTCCTGGGGGTCAGGCCAGATGTGGGAAGTCGGCTGCCATTGTGTTTAGGGTATTGGAAATGTCAGCCTCCCAAAATACTGTTTGTTATTTAAAATCTTGCTCTTTGAGTAACTTTGTTGTGGCTCAGTTGCTAAGTCATGTCTGACTCTTTGCAACCCCATGGACTGCAGCACACCAGACTCCACTATCCCTTGGAGTTTGTTCAAATTCATATCCATTGTGTTGTACTTGTCAGTGCTTTTACCTTATTTAATAAAGAAGTTCATTTCTGGAATATTCTGATCATTGGATGATAAAAGAAAACTTTGCTCCACCTAAAGGAAATAATGCAAATTAAATTACAAATACAAGTAATTGGAAAATATAACTGTCTTACAGCGTTTTGGTAAATGTTACCAAATGAATGGACTTTTTTTGGCAGAGTGCTGGAGGGGAGGGTTTTCTTCCTTAAGTTCCGTAAACTTGCAGGTTAGCCAGACCTGCAGACTTACTGAGCTTGTGTGGGTCCTCGCATGTGGGGAGGGGACACCTGCACAGCTGGGACCTTCCTGGGTCGGAGACTGGCCGCTGGGAGCAGGCGAGGTCGTGCCTGCCGCGGCCTCCCTGAGCTCTGTCTGTTGGGGGCTGGGTGTACCGTCTCCTGAGGTGGCTGGTGCGTTCTGCCCACCCGCACCTGCCCCAGGCCCTCCACCTCTGCCGGGTGCCCCGGCCAGGCCTGCACACAGCAGGGTCTGTGCCGCCGCCTGCCCGATAGCCAGGTAACAAGGTGAACTGAGGACAGTGGCAGCCAGAGAGCTTCCTGTGTGCATCTCGCGTCTGCTTCGGGTCAGGGTTGGGACCAGAAGTCATGCCCCTTTTCCCCAAACCTTCTCTTTGGCTGTGTGTGTAGCACTGTGCTTCTCCATCTTTTAAAACTTGCTGCTTTCGGTAAACTTTAAAATCGTAACTTTTCTATGTTGTCCTTATAAATTGTGAGTAGGAAGATATTAAAGCATTGGTCATTTTTATTCCTCTAAATCCTAAAATAATAAATACGTTTGGCTATAAAAATTTTCAAATACTGGTCGTCATTAGGGGAAAAAAGTAAAGGTGCTGCCCCCCCTCACCCGCTCCCAAGGACCCTCCTCCCCACCCCTCCTCGCCCCTTCTCTCCCCTCCCCTCCTCAGGTCACTGTAGAGTCCGAGGTGGACTTGGGGCTGGGGGGGGGGTGGTCCTGGCTGTCTGTAAACCTGACGAGGGAGCCGGGGATGGAGCAGCCCTCCTGGCTCCTGTCGGGAACTTGGTGTAGGCTGAACTCCCAAGGCCAGCATAAAGTGGGGGGCTGCAGGCAGTGGTCCTTTTCTTCCTGGGTCTCTGTCAGTAGCTGTTCAAGGTATTTTCAGTGTTCCACTGTTACAGTGAGCGTGTCCCCCCGACACACACACATAGTTCTCACTCGTGAGTACTTTGTATAACAAATACCCAGAGATGGGATTGTAACGTATTTCTAGAATATGCTTTTTAAAAATGCACCTCCAAATAGATCCAGGTCTATTCTGTTCTCTCCTGTTTTTATTAGAGCGTTTTATTAGTTTTTTCAAGATTTATAGGACAATGTTAAGTCCTGTTTTGTAATTAATAGGAAACTGTGATTTGAGGAACTGAAAAATCAGGTTATGCCTCAGATAGGATTTGTGACGGCTTAGTTAACAGCTTCTACCCAGCGAGCGAACTGCTGGCCCAAGTCATGAGTCCGCATGTCTGCTCAACCGGGATGGCTTTACATTTCACTGGTGAGTGGTGAATTGCTCAAGGTTTTGTCTTCCGCCTGTAGTGCTCACACTAGCGATGACTGTTTTACAGAAATATTGGAAGCTACAGTAACCATCAGTGACTTTCAAATAAAAATGAAAATCCTTACACATGAACTAAATTTAGGAAGAAAATAAGATGATGGCAACTTTGTCCCCACAGGTCACGCCCAGGCCGGAGCCCCCCGTCAGCAGTGTGAGCAACAGCTTGGAGAACGCCCTGCACACATCCACACATTCCACTGAGGGGTCGCTGCCCAAGAGGCCTGGAGGGAAACTGTCCAGAGGTGAGCCAGGGCTGCGGGGAGGATGGGGTGTGGGGAGGAGCTGAGGGTCGTGGCGTTTGGCTGGATGCTTCCAGGTGCTTTGAAAACGCCAGTCTTAGATGTATAACTTTTCCTGAATTCTGCAAGTTCTGCACGGACGTGTCTGGACTGTGGAAGTCTCGCGTCTTGATGTTTATCAAGGGGGAGTCAGTGGCCGTTGTCGTGCCGCGCCCCGCGCCGGGGCTCCTGCATCAGAGCAGCGCTTTGTGCAGTGACGAGCTGTTGTCTCCGCACTGACGCGGTCGCCGCCAGCCCCACGTGGGGCCCATGGGACTGAGGGCCTGAACTTGTAGTCTTATTTCATCACGTTGAGTTGCGCTGGCTCAGCATGGACAAGGCAGCTCTCCCTCCCACAGGGGGAGGCCGGTCCCCCTGGTTCTCGGCCGTCTGGCTTCGTGCGGCCACAGTGGACAGTGTCAGGCTGGTGGCCCCCTGGCCAGTGGTGTGGGCCCTTGGGGGGCTCACAGGGACAGGATGGGGTGCAGCCCGCAGGGCCCCCAGCTGCTCTCGCCTTCTGGTTTGGAGCTGGGAGGATGCCGGCGGTGCCGAGTCCTCACACCTGTGGCTGCGGGCCTGGACGGCCGCCCTCAGTATGCATTTCTCCTGTTGGCACAGTTATCAAGATCCTTCACTCCTGTGTTTTAATGTAAGTGCTGGTTGAACAGCAGTGTCTGTCTCTTGCCGGGATGCCTGGTGCAGAAAGGCAGGACTGTGGTAGGACCGGACCTGACTGCTCTCAGACATCATGACCCTTAGAAGATGCAGTGAGCCAGACCTTGCTGATTATCCGCAGTGGTCTCCATTCAGTGGTCACAGGTAACCATAGTTCCTCTACCGTGAAACTGACCCAGCAGGTAACTGGTCATTGGTTTATTGTTCGTGCTTTCGCCAGTACCGTTACTGCTCTTCGGAAAGTCTGAAGCCACTGTCAGCGTTACTAGTTTTCTTTTCTATACCCCACTGCAGTTTTGGATTGTCTGTGCTTTTTAAGTCTTCAGAGACACAGTTCAACTTACAAAGAGGTCAGACTTTTGTGTTTCTTCAGATTACAGCTCAGGGGACAGCGGTAAGGACTGTCTGACTAGTCTTAGAAGGTGGTCCTAGCTTGTTACATACTTTAACCCACCCAATCTTCCTAAGACCCTGTGGGACTCAGGTATAACAACCTGGTTCATTGTAACCGCAGTCCCCATTTCAGACAGGAGAACTGAGTTGTGATTAAGCAGCGTTCCTAAGATAAGCTGGGATTCCAACCCTGAGATCCCAACACTTGGTTAAACAGAAGAGACTAGGAAAGGAAAGCCTTGCACGCATTAGGCGGAAGCCGTACCTTTTCTCTCTACTGTTGACTGAAGGTTTCAGGTTCAGCCTTCCTCTGGAAGCTGCCTGGCAGCTCACAGGAGCCCGCCGATGATGCCGCAGCCCCACGGAGCAAGCTGGCACTCGTTCTGCTCAGGGATTAAATAACGGTGCCCAAGGTCATGCAGCTGGAGTGTCACAGTTTGCACAGCTAGAGGCTGCGGAGCCCCTGGTCTCCCCCTGCCCCGATGCATGGGTCCTGGGCCAGCCCGCCTGCCCTGGCCTCCTGTCCCCCATCTCCGCCACCATTTTAATTTCCTCCCAACACAGGTGCTGTCACCCCTGGGCCTAGACTGCGTGTGGCTCTGCTCAGCGGGCCCTTCCCTTCCCTTTTAAAGTCTTGCCCCACAGTGCTGCTGTAGACTTGAGTCCACCAGTCATGGCCACTGCGGGGCCTCATGCATACAATGCTTGCCTTATAACAAACGTAAATAAGTGGATTTCTCGGGTCCTTAAGTTCAAGCACTGTATTGCTAACCATCCAAATGGAATATGGACTCATTTCCTAATTTTCTACTTTAGATGTATCTTTTATCAGCTTTATGTTTTCTGGATCATGTTCGACTTTTGTTTATATCTTTCTGGAGAACTAACAAATCAAATAATGCAGGGGAGCTAGATGATAAAATCAAAGAAAAGTAAATTTATAGAGTTCTTAAATTCATATAACGTGACGTAAAAAGATGTAGAAAAGAGGGTCAGTTTAGTCAGCATAGTAGTGAGTGCTTAGATTTTAACAACAGTTAAAAGAAGCAGTGTTTTAAAAAATTATTTAAAAAATTATTTCCATTAACACAGACGACTAAATGCTAGGTGAAAGTGAGAAAGTAAATTGATACTTAGGAACATTATTTAGCTGAGACTCTTAAGAATACAGCTTTTAAATTCTTAGATGAAAATTAGATTTCAGTAATAAAACTGTAAAGCTGGAGGTATCTTAAATATTATTCTGGTTCAGTTTCTTTAATTATGAGGACACTGAGTTCTGTTGTATGGAGCTTGAGAGAAGGTGTTGTGCTAGAAAATGATTATTTTTATATTTTCTCTCACTCATCAATAAAACCCTTTTTACTATGCTTTCTTTTAGCTTTGGTTTAGTTTTGGGTTTGGCATAAAATTGGTTTCTTGTTATTGAGTGTACCAAATTAAGCTATTTAACAAAGATACATTGAAATCAAGTAAAACACATAATTAGCAGGAAACTGACGACAACTCGGTTTTTTCCAGAAGTCTTTAGGGTAGAAAGGGAAATGTTTCAGAGGAGAGCCTCCTTCTCGGGGCATGTTAAAGCCATTATCTCGGGGTGTCCTGTTCTCTCGTGCGACGTGGCCGTCAGCTCTGGGAGGTCACGTGACAGCGCTTGGCAGCGAAGGCGGCCCTTAGGCTGTGGGTCTCACAGGCACTCCCAGGCTGGGGTCGGGAGTGTGTTCCTGGACCCGGCGGTGTGGCTGCTGGAGGGGGTGTGAGCCCGCCGGACCCCGCTTGGGCCTTCCAGGGCACCTGCCTGCACTCTTACCACGGTGCATTTTATGGTCTTATCCACACAGCTCAGCCTCCCTCCTTTCTTAGTGACAGTAGTGCTCCGGTTATTTAATTAGGCATGGATCCAATTATAAAAATGGGAGTTCAGTGCAATTACACATCTTGCTGAAGGCCATGTGCTCTGACTCGTAAGATTTGAGGAGAACCGCTGGTGTACAACTTTAATAAGAAAAGAAGAAAATTTGAGCCCAGGAAATGCTGAAAGGAAGCAGCACACTGTCACGTGCTGTTTCTCCACGTGGGAGCAGGCTGGTGGCCTCAAGCCGGAGTCCCGCTGCATGCCCCGCCCGAACCCCTTCACGATCTGGGCCCCGGGGAGTCACGCTTGTCCTGGGTGCTCTTCCCGCCCAGCCCTAGGTCTTGGGGGTCTTCCCAGTCAGCGCTAATCCTGTCTTGGGCTGTGTTCTCTTCCTCAGGTGATGGTTTGATATCCAGCCCCTTAAACTGACAAGTTTTTTGCTTATACGTTTCAGAAAGGAGTAGGGCTTCACGTGTGACATGACCCAGTCTGCAGGCTCACAAGGGTGGCAGGAGGGAAGGGGGCCCTTGTCTACCAGTGGGCTTTCAGTGGGCAAACGTGTGTGCACACAGGTAAACACTCTAAAACCACGGAGCCACACTGCAGAGATGTGACAGGAAAACTAACCATAACTCCACCACCAGACGCAGTTAACCCTGTCAGTTCTGATCATTTACTTTCAGTCTCTCTTTACATTTTAAGCTATAATCATGTCATACATGCAGTTTATAATGTTTCAGGTAAGAGGATAAGCACTTGTTCATGTTTGTATTGTCATAGACATGGTCTTTAGTAGCTCCGGAGCTGGGAGTGTCTTATAGACATGGTCTTTAGTAGCTCCGGAGCTGGGAATGTCTTACACATCTTTGAAGCCCGGCTGGACACCCCCCAGCCCAGCCCTCGTGTTGGCCACCGTCACCGCTCTCGCCTGCTGCAGAGACTCCACCTGACCCCACCACTGCCCCCAGCGGGCGTCCTCCCGCCCTCAGGGCCCCGTGTGGCCACATGTGTTGCTTCCAGGGTGGGCGGCACCAGGAGAAGACAGCAGGTCTTGTCCGTGTGTTTGGTCCAGAGGCGTCCTGGTGGCACTGGGGCTGGTGATGCAGAACAGAGCGCAGCGTCTGGTGGACTAGGGGCTCCAAAGGGGTCTTGCTAACATCTCAGACCTCTGCTCCGAAATGCCTCTTTGATCTGAAAACAGCTGAGTAACATTCATCTGCTTTTCACATTTTCCTGTCCAGATATGAGTCACTTCCCGCCTTCAGTCAGCTAGGGTTTTCCTTTCTGCCTTTTTTCATAAACCCTAATGTTCAGCCCTGGAACTTGTAGGTACTGTGGCCCAGGAAAACGCCAGACAGGTTTCCCTGTGCTCGTTGACTTTGTATATTCTGTTGTCTAAAGAAGTGGAGGGTCTGGATTAGAGTGAGGTCACTGTGGGTAAGTTTTTAAAAATAGTGACTGGGAGAGTGTAAGAGCTGTTTATTTGCTGACAGTCTGCCTGGGGAAGTCAGACAGGAACAGTGGGCAGTTTCACTGAGCGAGGCCGGGCAGCGCACAACTGCTAAATGTAGTGTTTTCTTTGTTTTGCCAGAAAGGAAACAAGCGTTCTTGTTTTTTTTTAAAGAGTAATTCCTTCCTGTGAGATGCTATTTTAAGTTTAAAATACTCTGAACCAAACGGGTTCTAGTGTCTCCCACGATCCCTATCAACCCTGATACAACTTTATAAATTTATAGAGGCTCAAAAATTCAGGCAGCGGTTTGTGAAGGCAAGAACTCTGGTCAGTGCCGGCCGCCTTGTGCCCAGCCCTGGAGTACGGCCCAGCACACAGTAGGCGCTTCATAAGATGAGGTGGTGAATGAACAAGTTGTTGGATCGGCATGTTGTTTTCTGCGAAGATCCAGATGGTTGGTGTTTCTGGATTGGGGAGGAGATGCGAGGAGTCTGGCACCACTGCTGGGCTCTGCTGCCGGCGGGTGGAGAGCGCCTGTGGCGGTGCGTCAGCCCACAGTGTGGCTCTGCGCCCTGGAGACTGCCACACCAACGGCCAAGGGCTGCCTGCGGCCCACCCGCCCCTGACTTTATGGCGCTACCCAGTAGAACTCCCTGTGACGGACCAGGGTTCTGGGTCCGCTCAGCGTGGCAGCCACTGGCCATGTGTGGCTGCCGAGTGCTTAAAATGTGGTTAGTGCAACTGAGAAATGAGGTTTTAAATTTTATTCCATTGTAATTAATACCAAGGTAAGTGGTCCCATGGGGTCAGTGGCTGCAGTAGTGGGAGGTACAGGGTTAGAACCTTTCTGAAGCCTGGTGCCCAGAGTTGCTCGTTCTCTGGGCGCTTAGACGTATTATGGGAGGAGAGAGTTCTGTGGCCAAAAAAAAAAAATTGAGGAAATGTGGTTAATAAAAGTAGATTTACTTGTCACAGGACTTCTCAGAGCCTTTAATATGATCACGTACATGGGCAGTCTACGAAAAGGAGTTTCTTAGATTTTCCCTCCAAACTTTTGACCACGAAGCTTTCTGGGGGTTGGCCCTGAACGTCTTACAGAGTGGTGTTTGCTGGAGGAAACTCAGGATATGTGGCCAACCAGGAGATGGGGCTTCTGCAAAAAGTGTAACATGATAGTTTTGTGAGTTACACTGTGTGTGTCAGGTTAGACAGGTGTTGAGTATCTGCAGACATGCCCATAGTACACAGCCAAGTGACCTGCAGGAATACGGGTGAAAAATCAGGAAGATGTGTATGCTGTTCACACAAGAAAGCCTCCCTCATTAATTCGCTGGGGTCTTTCCGGAAGAGCTGGATTGTCTGACTGCTGTGCCTGCCAGAAGTTCATAAGCTTGAAGAAGCAAGCAGTTAAATGAGTGTTTGAGATGCATTCGTGTTTGAATCAGAAACAGGACATGCATACCTGAGTGTGGTTTGGGGGTTTGGAAACTAGATCATGTTTATCAAGTGCTGTTTTATTTTCAAAAATATTTGTGCTCGAATATTTGCATCTCACAAACTTAATTTGTATCTTAAAACTTAAGTGCTTACAAGCTTAACTGTATCATTTTCTTTCTGAGGAGAGAAAAAAAGCACCCGTGCGAGTGAAAGGGGAGGCATGAGGAGGGGATCGCTTTGGGGCTGTCTGATGTGACTGTCTTCTCCTGTCCTGTCCACCCGTGCAGCCGTGGCCCCTGCTCTGTAGGGGCGGCGCTAGGGGTCTAGAGCATCTGCTCCACAACTGCAGTCCTCGCGCCTGCAGCCTGGCCCCGCCCCAGAAGGAGACGGAAGACGCAGCGAAGGCTCTGGGCAGCTGCGTCTCTAAACAACCAGAGTGGGAGATGTTGATCTTTAGTCTTTTAGGGATGAGAACAGAGCACAACTAACCTTCAGTTACAGTTATCATCCATGCCCTCTAGCAGGCAAATAAACGTTATGTTCTTTTCAAGCACCGTTCCCTTTTTTTTAAATTTGTTTTTATATTTTCCCTGTATTTTCTGTCTCACGATCAACTTTGCCCTCCTTCTGAGCTCGGCCTCCAGCTTCCCTCATTCCTGACGAGCTCCCCGCGGAGGAGACGGTGCCGGGTGCTGGGAGCTTTCCTGTGAAGGCCACTAACGTATCGATCGATGCAAACTAATCATATATACTTCAAGCTTTTATTTCGTTTTTATAATTCTGTTTGTTGTTTCTTTGTTTTGTTTACTTTTACAGTGACTGTTGAAAAGATAGACCTGAAGGGATTATCACACAAAAAAAATGAAAGAAATGTTGAATGTTCCTTTGAGGTAAGATACTAAGTTTTTTCCCCTTTTCTCCTCTAAGGGATAGGACGGGAATACTTACCACGAAGCAATACTTTTATTTATCTAAATAAAAGATGGGTCTTTTTGCAAAGCTCTGTGCCAGTGCTGTGCGAGATAGAAGTGGGGGCTGGGCCTTGCAAGCGGCCGGTCCCCAAGATGCGCTTGTTGGGGCTGCTTGCTCTCCATCGAGGGGAGGGTGTGGGCTCGGGTGCAGCCTGAGCTCGCAGTCCAGTTGTGTCCCTGTTAGCTGTGTGACCAAGGACAGTGCTGAACCTGTCTGTGTCCCAGCACCTCCATCCAGTCAGAGGCTGGAGTCCAGGAGAGTCAGTGCCTGCAGAGATGAGCCGTGTCCCTCTGCACCTCCTGGATGACAGAAACTCCTTGGTGGGTTTGGGGGGTATGTGCTCTGGACTGACACACTCGGCTCCTGGTAGTTGGTCACCTAATTTGGCTACAGTGGAGAATTGTGAAAATTGAGGCGTACTGTTTGTCAGGCCCTTTGAACCCCACTCACAGCCAGTCTGCTCAAACTGGGTTTGGATTCAGCCTCCATCCTCAGCCTCTCTGTAAAGCAGCGAGCTTGGGCAGGGTGGGCCCTCGGCCTCTCCCCAGACAAGGGGCTTGTGACCAGGATGGGGGCAGCAGGCTGGCAGACAGGGACACCCTGAGTCTTCTGGAGGTCCAGCGGACAATTCCAGAAGGCTCCTTGGAGGCCTGTCTCAGCTCTGAGCTTACTGTCCCATGTGGTTATTGCTGAGTTTAGGAAGTTTCTACCCAGATGCATAAGCTGAATGAAGTGTTTTAGTGTTTAAAGAAAAGCTTTGGTTATCTGAAAGCTTACTTCTCCCGATGAGATAACTGATAAGCACACTCTTGTGTTTAGGACAGTGATAAGCCTTCACCAGCTAACAGTTCAGCTAGTTTTTTTTTCTGTGGGGGGCCGGGGTTACTAACCTAGATAGTATATTCAAAAGCAGAGACATTACTTTGCTGACTAAGGTCCGTCTAGTCAAGGCTGTGGTTTTTCCTGTGGTCATGTATGGATGTGAGAGTTGGACTGTGAAGAAGGCTGAGCGCCGAAGAATTGATGCTTTTGAAATGTGGTGTTGGAGGAGACTCTTGAGAGTCCCTTGGACTGCAAGGAGATGCAACCAGTCCATTCTGAAGGAGATCAACCCTGGGATTTCTTTGGAAGGAATGATGCTAAAGCTGAAACTGCAGTACTTTGGCCACCTCATGGGAAGAGTTGACTCATTGGAAAAGACTGTGATGCTGGGAGGGATTGGGGGCAGGAGGAGAAGGGGACGACCGAGGATGAGATGGCTGGATGGTATCACTGACTCGATGAACGTGAGTCTGGGTGAACTCCGGGAGATGGTGATGGAGAGGGAGGCCTGGCGTGCTGCGATTCATGGGGTCGCAAAGAGTCGGACACGACTGAGAGACTGAACTGAACTGGGGTTACTAACCTGATGTGCCCTTAGGGATTTACAGCCCAAACTGTATTTGTTGGATGGTAATTTGAGATACTAAGGGAAGATAAAGATGAACATTTAAAAACACACAACTCTCTTACTTATGAAGCACGCTGCTCGTTCGTGCAACTTCAGTCGTGTGCATGCTCTGGGCAGTGAGCTGCGCTCTCCTGCTTGTGACTAAGTTAAGTGGCTGCCTGTGGGATGTGAGTGTGTAACATGCATGAGCTTTGGTTTGGGCATCCCATTGCGCTAGAAAGATGAGGTGCCTTATGGTTGTCTAGTTTCCAGGGTTTAACCACGGTCTCTGGCTGGCTGTGGTCAGAGCTGCAGTTCTGTAGAGGGGAAGGACCATGGACCCTGTGGGAACATCTCTGCACACACCTGTAAACTTACAGATTCTCTGTCATCTCACACACCCGTCTACAAAAGCAAGTCCCAGGAGCATTTTTCTGTTCCAGCAATCAACATGATGAAGCTAAAATTTGCATGGAGAAAATTCCCTGGTAGTCCAGTGGTTAGGACTTGGCACGTTCACTGCCATGGCCCATGCTCAGTCCCTGGTTGAAGAGCTAAGATACTGCATGCTATGTGGTGCAGCCTGCGTAAATAAGTGAATGATAAATAGTATGTACATGGAAAAAACTACAGAGCAGTCAAAACAGGTTTGAAACGAACAAATTGGAAGACTCAGCACCTGGTCTCAGCACTGGTGTTGAAGGGCAGGGCCCTGACACCGAGGTGCTGCTGAGAAGGGGAGGGGCCACCCCTGGGGCCAGAGGCATGCTCACATGTACACGGTTGGTTGATTGTTTGGAGGACTTTGGAGAATATCATTGGTGTTTTTAAAGATGAAACATTAAAATTTTCTAAGCGACTTTCTTTTTTACACTTCTGATGAGGCAGGTATCACATACCATAAAATTCATCCATTTTAAGTGTTCGGTGTTGAGACCTCCCTGGTCATCCAGTGGCTAAGACATCTGCGCTCCCAATACAGGGGACCAGGGTTCGATCCCTGGTCAGGGAAGTAGATCACAACTAAGGCCCAGTGCAGCCAAATAAATTAAAAAAAAAAAAAAAGTTCAGTGTTTTTACAATTTATTCAGAATTTAGTAACCATTACCACAATTTAATTTTAGTATTTATATCACCCCAAGAAGCCCCATGCCTGTTAGCAGTCATTGCCCTCTCCTTCCAAGTCCCAGGCAGTACTAATCCGCTTTCTGTCTCTGGGTTTGCCTGTGCTGTGTATTTCTCACGAGTGCAGTCATACATATGTGATCTCTTGTGATTGGTTTCTTTCACGCAAATGATGTTTCTGTGGCTCATCTGTGTTGTATCATGTATTGGTACTTCCCTTCTGATGGCTGAGTGAGTCTGCACTGTGTGGATGGACACATTCTGTTTGCCTGCTCAGCAGCTGGCTGGTACACTTCTGGGTTGTTCCCACTTTTTGCCTCTTACGGGTAACGCTGCTGTGAACATTTGTGTACAGGTTTCCATGTGGACAAATGCTTTCGTTTCTCTCGGATATACACCTAGGACTGGAATTACCGGGCGTTTTGGCTTACAGATATTTTCTTTCGCTGTGTGGGAATTTATTTCATGTTCATGATGCTGTCCTTTGACACACAGACGTTTTGACTTTTGATGAAGTCCAGTTTACCTACTTTTTCTTTCGTTACTCGTGCCTTTTGTATTTAAGAACTCTTTGTCTAAGCCAAGGCAATAAGGAGTCATTCTTGAGTTTTCTGATAAGAGTTTTATTGTTGTGGAATTCCCTGGCAGTCAGTGGTTAAGTCTCCACTTTCCCAAAGCGGGGGGCACGGGTTTGACCCCTGGTCGGGGAGCTAAGGTGCTGCATGCTGCCCAGCGTAGCCAAAAAAGGCAAACAAGGGAACCGTGGCCCTCAGAAGGACAAAGGCTGCTCGGGTGCCATCACTCAGGCTTAAGGTCCCTCCTTGCCCCCGAGTGCTCCGTATGTGTTCTGGGACAGGCAGCGCTCTGATGAGCCAGAGCAGCTCAGGCTCCCACTGCCTGCGGCTCTGCTCGGGGTTGCCCTGGGCTGGGCTTGGGGTCGGTGGTGGTGACTGCTCCATCTTGTGGGCCAGGCCTCCTCCGCTTTGGGCTAAGGCCCTGGATGCCACACCATCCTGGTCAGTGATTATTGACAAAGGTATAAAGGCAGTTCAGTGAAGATAAAGGTTAGTCTTTTCAACAAACGGTTCTGGAGCAGACAACCACATGCAAAGAAAAAAGAATCTTGATCAAACCTCACCTCTTGTATAGACATTAACTCAAAACTAATTTTGGACCTAAGCATAAAGCATAAACTGTAGAACTTGTAGAAGAAAGCACAGAAAAAAGGTTTGTGACTTAATCAGGCAAGTGCTTCTTAGGTAGGGTACCAAAACATGACCCATAGAAGACAGAGTGAACGAATTAGGCTTCATCAGCATTTAAAACTTCCTCTTTGAAAGGCTCTGTGGAGAAAATTGAAAGACAAGCCACAGAACTAGGAGAAACCTATTTGTAAATTACGTGTATGTTAGAGGATTTGTATTCAGACTATAAAAAGAACTCAGTGATGAGAAAATAAGCCAATAAAAAATGCACAGACGTTTTACCAAGAAAGATATGTGGATGGCAGAGAGCGCACGCGAACAGATGTGCAGCGTCCTTAGCCGTTAGGAAGAGACCAGTTAAAACCACCACGAGCTAATGCTGCCTGCCCAACAGAATGGCCGAGATCCACAGGACTGACCACACCAACTGCTGGCGGGTATGTGGAAGGACTGTCCTGGGAGCATAAGACGGTGAAACTACCGTCTTGGGGAGACTGTTTGGCAGTTTTTTAAAAAGTTAAACATACTCCTAAAATATGACTCATCGGCCCCACTTCTAGGTCAGTACCGAAAGGAAGTGAAAGTATGTGTTCATACAAAGGTTTGTCCACGAATGTCTATAACAGCTTTATGTGTAAGGCCCCAAATCGCCATCATTGGGAGACTGGGCGTACACCGTATACTGTGACCACGCAGTGGACTGCTGGGCATGGAGGAGCGGTTACTGATGCAGTATGGACGGAGAGAATGCCACAATCGCGCGTGTGAAAGAAGCCAGGGAAGAAAGCATGCTCCTTCCGGGTTTATTTAGATAAATTTAGAAAATGCGAAATAATCTGCAGTGACAGAAAGCAGGTCAGTAGCTTGCTGGGGAGGGGTGATGGCTATGTCCGTTATATTGACCAGAAGGATGGTTTCATGGGTGTATCTGCTCTGCTCAGTTGCTTCAGTCATGTCCGACTCTGTGCAACCCCATAGATGGCAGCCCAGCAGGCTCCCCCGTCCCTGAGATTCTTCAGGCAAGAACACTGGAGTGGGTTGCCATTTCCTTCTCCAATGCATGAAAGTGAAAAGTGAAAGTGAAGTCGCTCAGTCGTGTCCGACTCTTAGCGACCCCATGGACTGCAGCCTACCAGGCTCCTCCGTGCATGGGATTCTCCAGGCAAGAGTACCGGAGTGGGTGCCATCATGGGTGTATACGTATATGTAAACCGACCAGAGTGTACATTTTAAATATGTGCATCTCAGTGTCAGTTATACTGCAATAAAACACTTTTAAAAGTTACCTGAGGATTAATTTTTGTCCACAAAGCCCTAAATAGGATAATAATTAGGATAAATTGTCCTTTAAATAGGTTGTCTTTTGAACTTGGAAATGAATATCTATTGTACCATGGCCAGAACAGTAAAAACCTTTATTGGGAGTGTCTGCCGTACCACGGTGAAGGGTGCCCTCTGTTGCTTACAGTGTAGGAAGACTCGGGAAGCAGTTTTTTCTGGAAGCTTTCACTTACTAAGGGGAAAGTCAGCGACTCTTCCCGTGCCCCCTCCCCCTCTCATTTTCTCAGCCTTATTTATCTCTAGTTTTAATTTTTATGTGTCATTGTTATCCAGGATGCAAATGAAAGGTTATTATTTTTTTATAGGAAGATGTAAGTAACAAATAGACTACAAGTAGGAGTTCGAGTTTCCTGTTCTTTTTTCTCCATGGAGTTGGTTTTGTTTTTGCTGAAGTTGTAATTGCTAGTTGCTAGTTACTAGTTACCGTGGAAATCAAATCCAGGAAGCAGATGACAGAATCTTTTAAAATACAAACTGATTTTGTATCCATGTAGAAATGTCCACGTTACCCGCTTCCCCACACTCACTGTCGAATAACTTAAACTTTTTTAAAAGTATATTTTTCTTTACTTATTATGCATGAAGGACAGGGTGGGAAAAAACCCCAGAGGATGACCCAAATGCTTGAAATGCCTAGCAGATGGGAGAGTGGTATTGACTTAGGGGGGCTGCGGAGCAGCAGCGCCGAGAGCCCCGCTCTCCTCACGCTGGCTCTGGGGACCCAGCTGTTGTTGTACTGCTGACTCTGCGACCCCACGGGCTGTAGCCAGCGGGCTCCGCTGTCCTTGGGGTTCCCCAGGCAAGATACTGGAGCGGGCTGACCGCACATTTATTTCAGTGCTGCGTCTTCTGTAAAAGTTGGCTTTTCCATCTTGAAACAGTCTTCACTGCCCTGGATGCTCCCTCGTTGCTAGCTGAGGGTCAGTCTTGACAGCTGTTTCTTGCTCAGTTACTGCTCCCATCAGCTCCACGTGTGCAGAGGCCCCAGTGCACGTGCTCGCGGCGCCAGCGGGCACCCTGCGCCTCAGTGCTTGTGTGGCAGCCGGGCCGTGTGGTGGGCGCTGAGTGCTTTTCCTTGCCAGTGCTCTGCTCTTCCTGGGGCTAATTGTCTCTCTCTGTTTGTTGCTTGGGAACAAGTACTTCGAAAACACCTTTGCCCCTAAAGTTTTCCCTGGCTGTGTTCAAATGGGTCCAACATTCCGTCGGTTTCCCCTCTGGAGCCGTGGCCCTTCTCCCACCTGGACTCAGGCTGGCACCGTCTCGTTGAGGCCCCTGTGTCTTCACCTTGGGGTCCCCTCTTCCCTTCCAGCTCTGGTTCCCTGCTCTTGGCTCACAGATCACCTCTTGTTGCAGGTCAGTTCTGGTTCTTGTAGCTTTTTAGAGAAGGTCCTGGGGAGGCACAGTTCCCGACTTTCACGTTTGGCAGTGTCTTTATCCATCTGCCCTGACACGTTACTAGGAATACAACTCTAGACCAGCCGCCATGTTTCCTTAGGAGCTTGGAAGCACTTCTTATTTCCTGTCTTGCAGTATTACTGTTGAGAAGCATGGCTCTGTTCTACAGTTGCCAGAAGTTTTAGGACCTTTTCTTAGTTCCAGTCACTCGCACATTTTTCAGAGCCAGACTTGGGTGTAGGTTTCCATCCTCTGTGCTGGGACGCATCAGCCCTTTTTATTTAAGCCCGCTAACTTGGGGACCTTTTCTTGAATCATTCTTTTGATTTCCTCTGCCCCTTTTTATTTAAGCCCGCTAACTTGGGGACCTTTTCTTGAATCATTCTTTTGATTTCCTCTGCCCCTTTTTACTTAAGCCCGTTAACTTGGGGACCTTTTCTTGAATCATTCTTTTGATTTTCTCTGCCCGTTTTTACTTAAGCCCGTTAACTTGGGGACCTTTTCTTGAATTATTCTTTTGATTTCCTCTGCCCCATTTTTCTCAGTTTTGCTTTGGAACTCCTGCTGTTGGCATGTTGGACCTTAAGACTGGCCCTCTGTTTTATTTCTTTTTGCCTCTATTTTCTTTCCCTTTGACTTTTTTGATTTACTCTGTGGAAGAGTCCTTCATCTTCTGTATCTTGAATTGAATTTTTCACCTCTGCTGTCCTGTTTTAAACTTCGAAGAACTCTTGTTCCCTGACAGTTCTTTTCTCATAGCATCCTGTTCTTGGCGATGCTTTCTCCTTGTAGTTCACAGCAAATCTTGGTGGTAGTTTTAGCATTAAAAACCAGTTCCAAAAGCACGTGGTCCGTGCTGCTTCCAGGCTGCCTTGCCCTTGGTGACTGTTCTGCCTGTCCTTGTGTTTGGCTTCAGAGCTCCTCAGAGGCCTGCTGGCATGTCTGGTGGTTCTGGGCACATAAGGGCTGTGACCTGAGTAGCAGGGCCCCTTCCTAAGCTGCTGCCCCTGCACCAGAGGGTGCTGGGAGCAAGACAGACAGTCAGAGGAGTCAGACTCTGAGTGTGAAGAAATGCTTACCTGTTCTGTGCATACCATGCTTTTTTGTGCATGTTTAAGATACATTGAAGTCCATCTCTTTAGGTCTCAGTGGCTCTTTGAGTGAGTGCAGGTGATAGGAAACGACTGTGGCAGCATTTGATTGGCAGTGTTTTTTCTTGCTGGTATAGGAGCCGTGGGTTAGCTTATGACTGATGCTATCCTGGGCTTGCTGGGTCATGTGTCTCTAGCTTGTGGCAAGATGCCAGGCTGCTCTCCTGGCCCACACCCCTCTGGGGGCTGGCCGGCCTCTCTTCTGGCTTAGGGCTGGGTCAGGTCAGCCTGCAATTCCTGCAGAGGTGTGTTGCTGAAGTCAGCTGGTTTCCAGTCCTTGCTTTGTATCTGCCCTGGGTGGAAACATCAACTCCTTTTGGAAGTCAAAGAGGATTATATCAGGAGCAGGCAACCCAGAATAGTTGTGCCTCTTTAAATGTAAGATCGTCAGGGAAGCAGATTGTCTGTTTCAATGTAAAATGGTGTGTTTGTGCTGTGCTCACCATTTGGGTGTTGGACTTGGTGCTTTGAGTTGAGTTAGGGTGTGTTCATGCCACGTGACGTGCAGCATGTTCTGCTTTGAAGACCACAGTGCCAACAGTGCCTGGGTCACGCATCTAAAGCTAGAGAGCCCTCACCTTTGATCGTGGCTGCTGCTGCTGTTTCAGGTGGGGAGCAGCTCACTACCCCCAGTCTTGTTTTTAGTGTTGTTAAAAGATTTAATTATTTTAAACAGAAAAAATGGTGTAGGTATTTTCATTTTAGTGTAGGTAGATTTTGGATGGCGCACAGCACATTCATTAAAAAATGCTAGCACTTGTGATGAATTCTGGGAGGCGTTGATAATTCAGAGATAAAGGAGAAAGGTTCCTTGCCTTGATCGATTTGTATTTTGTTGGAGCTTGAAAAACACACCTTAGTAATTGTTCTGTGCTATGACAGCTCCAGACTAGAAAGGGACTCGTGCGAATTCTAACAGGGAGGAGAGATGCCAGCCTTGAGTTCAGGCCTGGGAGACCGTCAGCAAACATGCAAGAGGCCGGCGGGTGGTGGGCGCTTGAGAGTTGCTTGATTATCTCCAGGCTCTAGTTTCTCTACATCAGTGTGCATGTAATGCTTCCCTGTGGGTGATGAAGACTCTCAGTCGTTTTAGTTCCTGACTTGAAATCCTCCAGTGCTTCTGGACTTCCAGGTGAACGGCATGGTTTCATGGTTTAACCTTTCTTGTTCTGGGCCCTGCTTCCCTCCCATCCCACCCTCTTCCCTCTGTCCTGTCTCGCTCCTTCTGAGTTCAGCTCATGCCTTTCTCAGCGCAGGAGAGCCTCTAACAGGTGTCTGTGCTGACATAGGTGGAAAATACCACAGGCAGTGCTGGGAAGCCAGCCCCCTGCCCCAGGGAACTCACAGTCTATTTGGGAAGATGGACATTTGTGGTCGTGAACTAAAACTGCCCGCTGTCACAGGTACAGGGAGGAAGGACAAACACCAGGCTCCGTAGAGCTTCCAGAAAGGCCTTTCTGACGTTCCCTGCTGCGTTCTTCCCCCGCCCCCTGCAGTGGAAGCTGTTCCCTGCTCTCCCGGTCCTGACTGCCCTGACTTGTGTCAGACTCCTGAGGGCCAGTGAGCACTCACTGGACGGGCTCACTTCTCATAGCGTCTTGACTCCATGTAGACAGACGGGGGTCCCCACGTGGGGGGCTGTGCACACAAGCACAAGCAGTCAGGGTCGTCACGGACTTTATGACGCTTTAAGGGGCAACCTTAGACTCCATGCATGAGTGACTTAGTGATGTTTGAATAATTGTGCAAAACAGGAAGTTAAGCTTTAATGGACTAGAGTTACGTGAACATCTTTTCTGTAACACGCCAAGGGGTTTATAAACACACGAGGCTTTTATATATATAAAGTCTCGTCTCACTACCGCCATGTACTGGCTGTGAATCCCTGGAAGAACGTGCTGTGAATTGAGTATGTGGAGTCTGTTTTTAAGGTTTGTTTATTTATTTGTTTTTAAGGTCTTGTGGTCTGATTCTTCAATCACATCAGTAACCAAATCTTCCTCTGAAGTGACTGAATTTATTTCAAAGGTAAGGTGATTTAAGGGCTCTTATAAGAATTACAGGGTCCCATTCATCGCGGTCAGAAGGCAGCCTGACGTCCATGGACGCTGCCTTGAGCCAGGGCGGTGAGTGCAGGGTGGCATTCCCGCTGGTGGGGCATGTGGTCCACACTCCTGCCCGTTGTTGAGAACTGGCTGGGGCAGAAAGATGTGAGTCCGCGGGTGCCAAGGGCTGTTTGGCTGATGGTGGTTTGTTGCTCTCCAGCCACGGCTGAGGGGCTGGGGAGGGGCTACACGGGCGGCAGCGGGCAGAGACTTCACCTGCTTCCACCTTGATGTGTTTACATATTGAATCTTCCTGTTTGTTTTTATTTTTTCAAATATTTTAAAAAATTGAAAGGCGGATGATGTACATCCTGCTTGTTTTTAAATTGATTCAACAAATACCATTTCACTCAACACCAAGCTGCTCTTTACCACCGTACACTCTTGTGCATCCACACACGCCTGCATGTTTAAAGTCGCCCAGCCTGGCCTGTGCCAGGTGGTGAACCACTGTCTTAGCCACAGTTGAGCATCTGAAGTGGCCACCTTTGCCAAGTGGAGCCAGCACGGCTGCAGTGTCTCCAGAGTGCAGCTGGCAGTTTGATTATCAATTCAGTTCAGTTCAGTCGCTCAGTCGCTCGCTGACTCTTTGCGACCCCATGGACTGCAGCACGCCAGGCCTCCCTGTCCATCACCAACTCCCAGAATCCACCGAAACCCAGGTCCATTGAGTCGGTGATGCCATCCAACCGTCTCATCCCCTGTCGTCCTTTCTCCTTCTGCCCTCAATATTTCCCAGCATCAGGGTCTTTTCAAATGAGTCAACTCTTCGCATGAGGTGCCCAAAGTATTGGAGTTTCAGCTTTAGCATCAGTCCTTCCAAAGAACACCCAGGGCTGATCTCCTTTAGGATGGACTGGTTGCATCTCCTTGCAGTCCAAGGGACTCTCAAGAGTCTTCTCCAACACCACAGTTCAAAAGCATTAATTCTTCGGCACTCATCTTTCTTTATAGTCCAACTCTCTCATCCATACATGGCCAGTGGAAAAACCATAGCCTTGACTAGACGGACCTTTGTTGACAGAGTAATGTCTCTGCCTTTTAATATGCTGTCTACTTTGATTGTAAGATCAAGGAAAACATCCCATGGGAGAAAATCGAGTTGAAAAGCTTGGACAGAAGTTGCTCGATCGCACCTTTGTTTGGGCCTGGCCTGCCCTGAAGAGCGCCACAGGCCTTCTTTCTAGGGCTGTGGGCCCTGCCCCGGGCTCTCCTGCTCCTCTGCACCGTGTAGACCACTGAGTTTCCTCTTCTCCGGGCCTCCCTACTTGTTTTGTGGAAAAGTGCTTCTTTGGGCTCCACTCAGGCTGGCAGACCTTGCCACTCTTGTCTGGGTGTTTGCAGCAGCTGACACTCCCCCTGGCTTTGGCTCCTTTGCCCTTCCTGGGCTTCTGCCTCACTGTCTGGTCCATCCCTTCCTTCAGTATTTCTTCTGCTCCACTCTCTCTTCTCCTGGGCCTTGAGTTACGTGTACTTGAACCTGTCTTCAAGTTGAGGGATGTTTCTCCTCAGCTCTCTCCAGGTTGCTGATGAGCTGAATTCTTCATCTCTGGTACCATGATTTTAGGGGTTCTTGTTCATTTTCAGTTGTCTGATAGCTCTGACATCTGGGTTATTTCTGAGTCTGGTTCTAATGATTATCTTGACAATAGACTCCCACCTCTTTTTTATCTTATAATTTTTGATTGAATGTTAGACATCATGTCTAGAAACTAGCCTGGAAATGGAATCCATCAAACCATTAGTGTGGCTTTGGGTTAGTCTTGTCAGGAGCAGAGCTGGGTTTGGGTTCCTCCAGCAAGACCTGCTGGTCCCTGGAGTCTCGAGAGGAGTGTGGCGGTGTCTTGCCTCACCTGTGGGATGGAGTGGGTCTGCCTGCCCTATTGATTGCACTCCCAGGGAAGGTGCTGTTACTTGTTGCTGGGGATAGATTTGTGGTGGGGATGGGGCTCTCCTGTCCTGGTGCAGCCCGAGGTCCAGGCACAGGGTTGGGCCCTTTCTCATCATCGCCGCCCTTCCCTCCCCAGCAGCTGACCTGGTCCACTCTGTGCTCATGCAGGCCCCTCCACTCAGGAGGGCTTCCTGCCCTTCCTTGACGCTAGAAGGATTTTGTTTTTACCTTCCCTGAGAAATGACCAGTGTGAGGAGGACTTCCTTTTCTTCCTCTTCTCCCAGAGGCAGGAAGGTGTTTTGCCTCATCCCCAGAAACTTGGGGTGTGCTTGAGCTCTGAGAGCAGGCACTGTCTCATCCCTCCCCCAGTGGCCTATGGGCTTTCTGCTTTGGATGGAGAGCAGGCTCCGGGGGAGGTATGGGGTTTCCCGCCTGGCCCCCGGGACAGCCGTTGCACGCTGTGCCCCCTGCAGAGGCTCCCTGCGGCCTGCCGCCCACGGAAGAGAGCTCGGAAGTGAGGGGACAGTCTCCCTGTCCCGTGCCTGGGCTCCTGGCCGGCTGCTGTCTGACCCTCACTCCGCCTGTGGGGCGTGTTCATCCCTGCCCATCTCCTCTGCCCACTCGAAGGGCAGCCACCTCTTCCTGGTGCTCTGCCGCGGCTGGACGGCTCACGTGCTCTGTCTCCTCGGAGGGCAGGTCCCTCTTGGGGTTGGGCCGATGCGGTGGCTTTGCCGGCCAGCTCCCTGTGCTGTGGTGGGCTGTGGCTTCCTGCGTCCCGGTGGGTGCAGAAGCCCAGACTCACCCCGGCAGACGCCGCCTCCTCGCACCTGCCCGGTGTTTCTCGCACTGAGCAACCCTGGTTTTGTAAAGGAGATTGTGCCAGACTCCCTGTGCCTTTCCGTCTCTTTCAGTTGTCTCAGCTGCATCCTGAAGAAAATTTGGAGAAATTCATTCCTTGCTTAGCTGGCCCAGATTCCTTTTATGTAGAGCGAAACCATATGGATCTGGAAGCGGACCTGAGGTAATGCTCCCCCCACACCCCTCCAAGGCCACGGAGAGCAGCCCCCTGCAGCAGCACCGTGTGACTGGTGGACCGACGGCCCTCGGTGTTGTGGGTGGGGCTGGGCTGCCTGGTCCCGGAGGGGCTGCTCAGGTGACATGGTCTGGGTGATTCTGGTCTCCTCTTCAGTTACAGAGAATTTGAAGGATCTTAACAACCTAGGCATGCTTTTGAGGATATGCAATTGAAGGAATTCCGAAGTATATGCCACCACATACTGTAATTTTGACAGTCTTACGAAATAAAATCTGGTTATTCTTTCTCTTCTGTAGTAGAAAGGATGAAACGAAGACCTATAAAAGGTCTCCTGGGCCCAGAGTCTCTGGACACTGAGGGTGTCCTGCATGCTGTCCTGTACACATTTACGGAGGGAGCCCTGCTGCCAGGGCCCGGGGACTGGGCCCGCCGTCGGAGTGCCCCCCGGCAGCTGATACCACAGGCCCTGTGCTGTGGGCCCCGAGAGACTCTGTTCATACAGTGTAATACAGTGTGAATGCGGGAAGGGGCTCCAGGAAACACGTGAATACTGCCAAGAACTAAACTGAATACAGCAGGAAGATTAGAGGTTAAGGTGCTTCTGTTTAGTTTTTCTCTGATACAAATGCCTCTTAATGGAAAATTAAAATTTATCTCCCAGTTACTTCTTGGTAATAATACATTTTAATGCTGATAAAACCACTCTGTTTCTTTTTCAGGTATCTGGCTTCGTTACCGTCTCATGTGTTAAAAAATGACCATGTTAAGAAATTTTTCAGCACTTCTTCTCCCACCCAACAGCTTCAAAGTCCAAGTGAGTTTGTAAAATGTAATTCAGTAAAAGTGGAAATACTCTCATGGTCTGTGAATGAACTGTTTTCATTTTAACTTTTAGGTCCTGGCAACCCTTCCCTTTCTAAAGTCGGTACCATGATGGGCGTGTCTGGAAGGTGAGACTTCTCCCATGCAGCCAGCACATTTCCAGTCAGCCTTGCTACAGAGCTTGCTTCTCACTGTCAGCAGTTGTTTCTGGAGTTAAAGCATTCTTGATCTTAGTCTTGACTAGTAATATTGGATAAGAATTGGATTGAGAGAATCTACTTTTTGATTTCTCAAAAAATAGAGAAAAAGGGGTTCTCTGAGCCACTGGAATTAGAATTCCCAAAGACCCTTATTGCAAATGCCAGTTTCTGGGCCCTATACATTCTAGGACACCAGAATTTCTGAGAATCTTCATTTTTACAAGCTCTCAGGCAGTGGTTAATTCCATGAAGGGCCAGAGTTGCTGCTCTAGGGGTTCTCTGCCAGCTGGGGCCCTAAAATGGGCTGACCTCACATGTGGTGGGTGTGCGTGCACACACACACACACACACACACACACACATGCATGCGTGCACACACACACACAAACACACACATACACACTTGGTCCTACTGACGCTATTCAGGCAAGGAGATCTTTGGTGTCCCGCCTTTCTTGTTCACCCCTACCTGGAGTGTGTGAGCACATGGTAAATCTGTGGGTCTGCAGTTTAGTGTGGAAGGGGCTGGGACAGAGAGAGATGCTTTTGCTCCTTCCAGCTTTCTGGAATTTACTTAAAAAAAATGTTTGGAGTTGATTTTAGTGTATGATTGTTAGTATCATCCTGTGATAGAAGCAACAGAAAAAAACTAGGCAGCTCAACCGGAAGTCTGGTGGTGACACACACACGTGTGTACACGTGCTCAGCACCGTGTCTAGACAGGTGCATGCACACAGCCATGTCCAGACGGTTACCTGGGCGGTAGTGTGGTGGCAGAGGCCGCAACTTGAATGCTAGTGGTGGAGTCGGCCGCAGATGCAGTCCAGATCGAGGAGCTGGTCTTGAGTGGAGGCCGTGGAGTTTTGAAAACCACCTGTCTGCTGTCCTTGCAGGCCTGTGTGCGGAGTGGCTGGCATCCCGTCCTCTCAGGGCAGCGCCCAGCACCACGTGCAGCACGCAGCCAGCGCGGCCGCCTTGCCCCACTGCTCGCACTCGGGGGGTGCAGGCTCGGCGCTGGCCTATCGGACCCCGATGGACAGCTCGCCCGCCATCCTGATGCCGTCCAGCCTGCAGGCCCCGCAGACCCAGGAGCAAAACGGGATTTTAGACTGGCTTCGGAAACTGCGTTTGCACAAGTATTACCCTGTCTTCAAACAGCTCACGATGGAGAAGGTATGTTGGTTACTGGCAGGCAGATAGAATGCGCTTGTTGTCTCGGGTAATCTTTCTTTCTTCGGACCTCGTTTCCAGAGGAACCGAGCTGGGTTTGGGCAGTGTGTATGTTGTGGGGGTCATGCCACCTGGTCTTAACACTGCCAGATGCGTGCTCCCCAGGTCCCACGAGCTCGCTGGAAGGGGCCGTGGATTTGAATTTGAAGCTGCCTGCAGCTGGAAACAAAAACTGGAACATAAATTGCTTGTGAACAAACAGCTTTTTAAAGGTAGTTTGGGGTCTTCCCAAGTAGATGCTTGCTGTATGTGATGTGAAGAGTGTTGTGCCTCCAGCCACCCTGCAGGGGGTAGAAGTAGTGGATTCTGGTGCTTGTATCCCCCTTGCTTAGATGGCCCTCAGTGCAGGCCTTTTTAAAGGCCCCCACATACTTTGACCCAGGTAAATGCAAGTTTCAGTGTCTCCGGTAAGTTAGACCTGTATGGGATGTTTGAACTCTGAGCGCCCTCTGCTGGATAAAGTGCTGTGGTAGCTTTGATCTCTAAACATTTCCTTTGTCCAAAAACCTGCAATTGAAGAACTAGAAATCAAGCTTTTACTGCTAATAAAAAACACATTTTAAGTATATTTTCAGTACTCTCAGTTTAGGATTCATAAGTCTTAAAAACAACAGATTTTGCTATCCTTGCTCATGATCAGTTTAAAAAGTTATAGTCTGATGTATGTAGTTGAAAAGGCTAAAATCACAGATCATATTATGGACTGGCACGAGAACCAAGTAGGATGTTTTTCTTAGTGTAAGGGCAGTGGGTTAGGTTCCCATTCAGTTTGGATGGCACCTGCTTTTCTGGATCACTTGATACCCAACAGAGTTGCTGGTGTCCCGTGACTCCAAGAAACGAGAGCCGCTAAAGAGGACGATGCTCCTCTCTGTGGGAGTTGGGTCCCTGGAGCGGGAGACACTTCCATGAACTGTATCCCAGTAGCAGTTGAGACCGCAGGACACTGTCCCAGTCACCTGCCTGCACAGTACGCACCTTCCAGGGGCCCCACCTTCACCCAGCTGTGGTCCAGACACCTGTGCTAAAGGCTCAGGAGACACAGCCCGTGACCCTCAGATGCAAAGTGGGTGTCTTGTATTTTGGACTTTGGATACCAAGTCACTTAGCAAGTAAAAGTTACAGCGTTTCCCTGTCTTTTATTATCTGGTTAAGTTTTATGGGTTTACGTATCCGAGAGGTTGAATGTGTTTATTAAGTTAAACTCCCAAGTTTTTTGTTTTCAGAATCCTAATTAATTCTCAGTAACTTTGTAATTTGTTTCTTCTGTGGAAGTTTCTGAGCCTCACGGAAGAAGATCTAAATAAATTTGAATCCCTCACCATGGGAGCAAAGAAAAAACTCAAGACTCAACTGGAGCTGGAGAAGTGAGTGTGAGATTGTTTATGAAATGTGTTCATTTTAGTTTCTAACATGAGGAACAGATACTAGGACTTGTTACTACTGGTGGCTTATCAAACCGTAATTAGTACTCTTAAAACTCTACAAATGTGGCTTTGGTTTGCTAGGAACGACCCTTTAGAGTGAATCTGACAAGTCAGTTATCTTCTACCCTGGGGATTATTTGATGGAAATCACCCTTCTGTGGAATATGTATACTTAAGTAGCATCTGTGAAGCATTGAGAGTTTGTTCAGCAGACCTGAACACTCGGTTGTTGGTGTGCTTTCCTGTCACACAGGGAGAAGTCAGAGAAACGGTGCCTGAACCCCTCGGGCCCTCCCCAAGTCAGCAGCAGTGGAGTGGCCCGCGTGCCCCCCACCAGCCACGTGGGGCCCGTGCAGACGGTGCGAGGCAGCCACGCTGCAGGTGGGTGGGGCCGGGTGCGCCTGGACCCGGGACCCTTCTGGGGACGATCAGACCTCAGGTCACACCACTTTTCCATTTCCATCTCCTAGTACTTAAAGAGCTACTTTTCATCGTTTTAGCCCTTATAGTTTCTTCAGTAGACAAGTAGAAGGGACCTTAGGTTTGCAGCTGAAGACAGGTGACTTGCCTGAAGTTGTTTGGGCAAAAGGTTTAGACCCAGAAACTGCTCTGGTGAGAGGGAAAGAACAGGAAATGTGAAAATAGATGCCAGTCTCTCCCCTCCACGTGGGTGCAAAGAGGTGGCCCTAGGCTGCTGCCCTGCAGGTCCACCCTGAAGTCCTTGATGCCAGACCACCAGCCCTCTCCCCTCCCCCTGCCTTCCTCTCCTCAGGAGCGGGGGTGGAGGACCACGGCAGTGGCCCTTGTGCTGCTTTCCTTATGCACTAGAAACATCGAGTGACGGGAACCAGGAAGGAAAAACTGTCAGTGCATCTTTTCGCTACTTGTTTGACTGAAAAGGTCTTGTGTCCCTGGGCCTCAGAACACAGAGGTCTCTGTGTTGGTGGAGGGCTGCTATTGCAGCACCTGGTGGTTGGGGGTCCTTCTCCTGGTCTGTGGTGTGTGCTTGGGGAGTCGAGGGCACAGCCCCATGTGCGTCTGCCGTGTGGGAGCCTCAACCCCGTGCACATAGGGCCAGGGCAGGACCTGCCTCCTCGGGGCTGATGTGAAGACAGATGCGACAGGCATGCCTGTGGGCGGGGGAGGAGGGCACAGGCAGCGTTGTGTCCTGTGGCTCGAGGACCTCGGTGCCTCCTTTGGACTGTCACCTGTCCCTTCTCCACAGCGCTGCGGGTGGAGGTGGAGCAGGCCCCTCACCAGACGGCCCGGGAAGGCAGCTCCTCCGAGTGCTCCAGCTCCTCGCCCAGCCCGATGGGCGTGCAGGCCCGGGAAGAGAGCTCAGACAGCGCAGAAGAGAACGACAGACGTAAGGATGCCCGCCCTTCCTGTGTGGCTCGCGAGGCGCTGCCCCCGCCCGGCCCAGGCAGGCTGTGCTGATGCTGTTTCCACCTCTAGGTGTGGAGATCCACTTGGAGGGCCCTGACAAGGAGAAGCCTGTGATGCTGCTGAATCACTTCACTTCAAGTTCTGCCCGGCCCACGGCGCAGGTCCTCCCCGTGCAGAACGAGGCAGGCTCCACCCCGTCGGGCCACCACTCGCTGCCCCCACAGATGATGACGGCGGCCTCGCACATCACACCCATCAGGATGCTGAACTCTGTGCACAAGGCGGAAAGGGGGGGCACGGACATGAAGCTCCTCTCGTCCTCTGTGCACTCGCTGCTGTCACTCGAGGAGCGCAGTAAAGTCTCTGGACCAAGAAGCAGCATCAAAGTGGACAAGAGCTTTGGCAATACCATGATGGACGTGCTCCCCTCGTCCACCCCCCATCAGCCCATGCAGGTCCTTTCCGGACTCGCCGAGAGCAGCTCCGTGTCGCCCACTGTCTCCTTTGGTCCCCGCACCAAAGTCGTCCATGCGTCCGCACTGGACAGGGTGATGAAGCCGGCACAGCAGCCGGCCCTGGTGGTGGAAGCCAGCACTGCTGCCGCGGGGACGTCCAGCACCGTCTTCCACGTGGCTCGGCCGCCCATCAAACTCCTGGTGTCTTCATCTGTCCCTGCGGATTCCGCCATCTCTGGGCAAACCTCCTGTTCCAACAACGTGCAAATAAGTGTGCCCCCTGCAATAATAAACCCCCGGACTGCTCTGTACACAGCCAACACCAAAGCTGCCTTCTCTGCGATGAGCAGTGTGCCTGTGGGCCCCCTGCAGGGCAGCTTCTGTGCGAACAGCAACACTGCCGCCTCCAGTAGCCACCCGTCCCCATCCTTTGCAAACATGGCCACTGTGCCCAGCTGCCCAGCCCCCAGCTCCAGCCCTGCGCTCTCCTCGGTCCCCGAAAGCAGCTTCTACAGCAGCAGTGGCGGCGGTGGCGGCGGTGGCAGCTCCCCTGGGAACCTCCCCGCCTCAGCCCAGAACCACCACCACCACCACCACCATCAGCAGCAGCCGGTGCCCCAGCAGCCGGCACCCGCCCCGCCGCCCGGCTGTGTCGTGTGCACGTCGTGCGGCTGCAGCGGGAGCTGTGGCTCGAGCGGCCTGACCGTCAGCTATGCCAGCTACTTCCAGCACCCGTTCTCGGGGCCCTCAGTCTTCCCCTTCCCGTTCCTGCCCTTCAGCCCCGTGTGCGGCAGCGGCTACATGGGTGCCCAGCAGTATGGCGGCGGCGCCTTCCCGGTCGTGCACTCGCCCTACGGCGGTGGTGTGGGCCCCGAGCCCGTGCTGGGCGGCCAGTCCGCCTTCACCGTCCCGCCTGTGCAGAACTTCATGGGGGCGGCGGGCGTCTACCAGGCCCAGGGCTTGGTGGGCAGTAGCAATGGTTCCAGTCACAAAAAGAGCGGGAACCTCTCGTGTTACAACTGTGGGGCCACCGGTCACCGCGCTCAGGACTGCAAGCAGCCGTCCATGGACTTCAATCGGCAAGGTAAAGGCTCTCGAGGTGGAGAGATACAGACAGGAGTGTCCTTTTTATGAAAATAATAATCAACTTCCTTTTTTCTAAAGCAAGCAAGAAGTGATTTTCAAGTGCTCTCTGAAAAGGCACCAAACTCTTGACGGGCTGTGCAGCCCCCGAGGGCAGCTTTGGCCCGAGACTGTCTTTATGATTTCCGCCTGCTCCTCACTCCAGTGTGGCTCGCTGGCCGTGGCCCGACGGCTCCGCGGTCTGTTCTTTTGTGCCACGTGACTGGGGAGCAAGCGTGGGTGATTCAGAGCCATCCCCAGTGCTCACTGAGGACCGAGGGCGTGGCGTGTGAGCGCAGGCGCTGCCGATGGGGCTCTGTCCCCGCGTGTGTCCCTGGCCCCGAGTGGCGTGGCTGTGGCCGCCGTGTGGCTCGTGGTGTCCTCGCTCCCTGTGCTGTGTCTTCCTCCCCCTTTCCTGCTTCCACTCGCTATTTTTTTGTCTCCTTTAGTCAGGTGTGTGTCTGCTGTCGTTACCACACCAGGTTTGTTCTTGCTGTTTTTCTGGGCATGGGGAAAGCTGGACAGTCAGCCACTTGTTTTCTGGAGACTTTTGAGGGGAGCTGCACAGACAGCCTGGAGTCGGGTCTGGTGGCAGGTGGGGTGCTTGTGGGCTGTGGCCACTCCCGTTGACAGAGATGGTGCTGCGTCTCCTGAGGCAGCGAGCCCAGAGCCCTCTGTGGGGTTGGGCCTTCCCTGGCCCTGCCCCAGGGAAGGGGCCGATTCTTGCTGTCTGAGCTCCCAAAGTTTGAGGGAAAGGACTGGGAACTCTGCAGTCTGTGCACCGTTTGTCTGATTTGATAAACTTTACAAATGAGTTTGGGGGTGCAGCAGGGGAATTGGGAAGTGGTTAGAAGAGGTGGTTTAGATTTCCAGCACCCAAATCTTGACCAGTGACTCCGGAAATAACTTTGGACAGATCATGGCAGTAATTCTATGGTGATTCAAATTTGATCTCTTTTTTTTTTTTTTTTTTCCCCCTTCTCTAGGTACTTTTAGGTTGAAATATGCCCCTCCAGCAGAAAGTCTGGACTCCACAGATTGATATTTTTCTCTGGCAACAGAACACTATTAAGCCATGGAGACCTAAGGAAAATTAAATACAAAACTGAGAAGTCTAGTTGCTGTTGAGCTTAATATTTTTAATCCAAAGGTGCTTTACTTTACTAGACTGGATAGAAAACCTAGCGTAGGAATGCATCAAACTCAGTTTTATTGCCAAAATCCTAGACGGGAGCTTGATGTCAGGACTGGCCTAGTGGGTATCTCCACTGTGGGTGAAAACTGGCCACCTCCACCCTTGGTCGCAATGCAGAGACCTGCCGTCTCCTGAAGAGCATTGCCGTAATTGGTCCTTCTAGGCTCACACGTAATTCCAGGGCAGCTACGTGAGGCTGGAATCGAGAACTGAAGGTCGGAGTTCTCCAAGTGGAGTTCTACCAGTCGGACTCTTGACACCCCTGGTGAGGGAAAAGGTCGCCTTTGTTTTGTTCTGCTCGTTCCGTTTCGTTCTTGCAGTGGTTAGGCACTAATCTCTGGGCTTTTTAAGGGTTGCACTACAGAAGAATGTAAACTGATGTCAATCTCTGCAGTTCTGGGAGACAGACTCCCTGAGACCAGTCAGTGCAAGACACTCAGAGAATCCGTCTTTAGAGTCGGCACCAGCAGGCTACATGACTTAGTACACAACAGAGATTTTAGTATTCCTTCCCTCCTTAAAAGCACTTGTAGCAGTTTCAGGTTTTTATTTTTTCCTGCAAATACATTTAAACTACATTATTAAGTAGAAATAGTTACTTGCAACAACTTAATTTCTAAAAGGGTCCAAGTCCCAGAGAATCCCTAGCTGTCAAAGCTTTGAGGACACCTTCCTTCCCAGCCCTTCAGAGCTTTGAGTCCTGTCGTCTTCCCCATGAAGGAACCCTGGCAGACGCGATAGCAGCATGGCCTCGTGAGCGGCACTGACGGGAGGCTGCGTATCCTTAGCCAAGTTTGCAAGTTATTTTATCTCCCATGGACTTCCCAAGGACCCCAAGGCTCACTGCTAACGGATTCACACTTGAGACAGACCTTTCAACAGTAATACAGTCCTACAATCTCTGAGCAAATGACTGAAATTTTCTCCTGTCAACTTCTTTTGTATTAGGCTCTGTATCAATAGTTAATTCCATTAAAAAAATTACCGGAAAACTACGATAGAAAGTGGTTAAGACTCTGAAAGAGACTACACCGACAGGACAGAGCTACAAGATCTGCAGAAGTCTAGTTGTATCAGGTGGGAAATAAAGCCCACCACGCAGCTCTCAGTTTACCCCACTGCAATGAGAGCTTTTGTTGTGAAAGTTAGGGACTTGAAGCTTCATGGCTAAAGGGAATTTTGTGCTTCAATAATACTGTTTTAAGTGCTACAGCCTTCAATGTTAAAATACTGATTGGTAAGGCCTTGCCCAGGGATTTTCCAGTTGAATATGTAAAAGAGAAGAAAATAATAATACTCAGACCATTCTTAAAATGGGACAATCAGCCTCATGCAGAATTGGTATAAATCAAGAGTACCCTAGAATTTGAGGCATTGTGTTGTAAGGCTTCAAATTTTTGAAATCAGTTTCCTGGCTTCTTGGAAACTAAAGCAGAAAGTTGTTACTTTTTTTAATGAAAGGCTTTTAGTAGAGTTTTTTAGAGTTTTATTTTAGTAGAGTTTTATTTCTATGCAATGCAGAATTGACAGACCTCTGTATTCTCTCTCTTCTTGGCACACAGTATTACCTACAGTTTTGAAGTAATGATGATGCTTACAACAGCTTTTTGGGGGAATGTTACATTGATCTCTTAAATTATAAACACTACAAAATGTCAAAATTGTGAGAACTGACACAACTTTGCCTTAAAGAGTACTAGACTGGAACTTGTCATATTATGTTTAAGGAAGACTTGGAGTGTTCATTGATGTTTACGATTTTAATATTTCTGAAGGCCGTTACAGTGGCCTGGATATGTGCTGAAAGCCAAACTTTTAAAATTTTTGTTTTTTTTTTAAACAAAGAACTATTTTAAATAAATCCTATTTCAACACAGTGAAATTGTTGAAAACTGTCTCATAACAAAAGAGAAAAATCATATTTAGGTTTTTTTTTTTTTAGTCGTCAGTATTGGGGAATGAAAGTGTCTGTTGTTACCCTTATAACTGTTTTGATAAATATTAGAGGTTAGCTTCAAATACAAAAAATCAGAACAAACTTCAACTTGAAGTATGACATTCAAATTGAGAAATAGGTTCAGACATTGTGTGGCTGTGTTCCAGTCATCAGAAGTCTCAGAGAAACTTCTAGCTGTCTTTGAAAATGCGTGTGTGGCCACTCAGAGTTGCTAACGGTAAAACGTGAACACGGGACACACAGGCACAGAGCATTCAGTTGCCAAACCGTGAGACCTCTTCTTGAGTGAGTCCCATACTTGAACTTGGGAATATTTGCTAGCAGTATTGTCTCTGATGAAATTTCTCTCCAGAAGCAACCACAGTCAGTGAGCCTAAAAGAGCATTTGGCATTTCCTCAGAGGATGTCCTCATCAGCTAGAAACACAGGTCAGACTGACCCTTTAAATTAGTCATTGAAGTTGTGGGCTGTTTCCAAATGCTGCGGCCCCAGGTAGGTGTGGCCCCAGCCACTTTGCCCTGTGTAGTCTGTCATATTTTAAAGTTTCTATCCCCAAGAATGGGGAAAGTGGAATGTACAGATTGAAGTAGATACAACGTTGGGATAAAACACTAATCTTTTTTTTTTGTTTGTTTTTTAAAGCAGAACACTCGATTTTCTACCTTATTTTCTAATTTTTATTTTATGATATTGAAAATTGGAAAGTGTATAAATGTTAAAAACTTCTAATAAAGAGCACTGAGAAAATGGGAGCTAGCACTTAGAATAATAAAGACAAAACTATTTTCTTGAAAGCAGGTATGTGATTGGATGTTTTTAAAAAAACCAGCATCATTTATAATCTCAAAAAAATTACACGAGTTCAGCTTGTTAATATAGTAGTCAAGCAGGTTCAGTATTTTAATTTACCAATTTAGAATTCTAGGTCCTTTATCGCAAGAAGTCCCACAGTTAGTTTATACTGCACGCTGTATGGAGGTGCAGAGCGGGTAGTAACTTTGCCTAATGTTACATGGCTGTAATGCGTTCCCGTCTGAGCACGGGCTGACCAAGGCTTGCATCTGTCCACTCACTCCAGTGTTGCTAGTGAGCACTTTTCTGAGCGGGAATCAGGTTGCACCCTCCTCGCTCCGTCATTGTCACTCTTCCTGCTTCTGTGGTGGCTTACTAGATGCCTTGCTAGTTTTACACACTGATAACTGATGGCGTTACGTGTCCAAGAGTCTTAAAGGTTGTAAGGGAAACCGTGGCCCTGCTCAGCTCAACCACCCGTCCAGTGGATGGGCCTGTGGACCCTGAGCGAGGTGGCCGTCCTTTCCAAAGTGCAGATGACTCCCAAAGAATGAGGCAGGTGACATTTACATCCGTGGGTTCTGAAGAGGCTCAATTACTTAAAAGTCCCGAGGTTCTGAATCAAAGTGAGTATCTTTAATCAACACTTGCAAACTATGTACTATGCTGGTTGAGGCCAAAGGTCAGTTACTACACTGTTATTGGAGGGAGGGGAGCGCCGGCCAGTCCATCCCGGTGCTGTGAGGAGCCCCTCATGCGTAAAGTTCTTAGATGCACAAAGACAGGCTTTGGTACTGAAACTGAAGACCTCGTGTACTCAAGAATCTTCACAGCTTCTATTGGACATATTTCTTTTTAGGAATGAAGGAAAATTCTCCCATTTTTGAGCCATTCTTTTATGTCAATTCTACAAAATTGCATGTAACTTTATAAATATTTTTAAAAGATATAGTTTTGTAAATATTTAATATTCTGCTAATTTGATTTTGAATTGTAAATGTCAAGTATTCTGTTTTTGGGGTTTTTATGTTTTATTATACTTTGTTAAAAAGGAAAAATTGTACATTTTTAGAATGTTTTTATGAGTAAATTTAATGTACTGAAAATAAAAATTAAAAAAAAAGTTTTTTATTAGGTCTTTGTCTCATAGATAGAATACGAGGCACATATCCTTTCCAGTGGCGGCTCTTGATTTCCAAGCTAGGGAGTCTGTTCTTTCTGCCGCCTTCTCAGTGTTAAAAAAGGAATACCTGGTCTTAAATCCACTTTCTGTCTAGTTTCCTGGGTTTTTAAAAAATGTTCTATGTGTGAATAGAAATGTGAATTGATTTGGGATTGGTTTTAAGGTGTTCAGCTCCCAGCTCCATAATCAGGGTCAGCATCACTAGATCAAGTGTCCTTCGGACATTTCCAAACTCATGGTGAGTGTGCCCTGGCATCTGTGGCCATGTCCTCTCTGGACTCAGGATGGTGGCAGGCTAACAAGCATGTGTTTGCCCTGGTCCATGGTGCTACCCTGAGCAGTGCAGGCCACAGAGAGAGAATTCAGGGACTTCCTCCCTGGCAGGAATCTCCAGTTTGGCTTGGTCTTCTCAGACGTGTGGACACGCGGAGAAAAACCGGTGCACACACATGGTTCCAGGACTGGCCAGGGCTCCTGTCAGATGAGCAGCATCAGGGGATGCAGCTGGCCACTCCTGGGACCTGCTAGGTCGCAGCCCCTCAGGTGGAGAAGGCCTCCCTCTGTCTGGTCACGCCCGGGGACTCTGAGGATGGAGATCACGTGCACACCTGCTGTTTACTGTATACAGCTCCCGACCCGGCCACGTCGGGTACCACGTACCACCACGTAATGCCTTCCAGACCACACCCCACACACAGTCAATACTTGCTGTGTTGTACTTTAAGTTCATTTAGAGCAGGTTTTCAAGTGCTTATTCCCACAAAACAACTACCTCCAGCACCCCCCCCCCCCCCCCCCCCCCCCGCAACACACACAGTGACACATCCGTAATCTGAAGAGAACTGAGTCTCCTGAAGGCAGGACACTGACCGACGTGAGCAAGGTGGAGCAAGGTCTCTTGCTCATAAGGCAGGGACCTTTAGAGGTGGGTGTCCCTCCACCCACAGTGAGACCAGCCTCAACACTCCTCACTCGGAAGGGTATTATCCACTTGGCTTTGGATAGTACAGACTGCAAGTCTCAAATACTAAGCCATTAACTTGAACTTTGATGATGGTTTTTAGTTGTGCCTTTATTCACCTTAGTTCATTAAAAATGGTTTAAAGATCCTATAAATAGAGTGACCACCCATTAATGTGGGATATAAGTTAAGTCAGCCCTCTCAGCACGGTATTTTTGTCTTTAAAAAGCAGAGTTTCTTATAGGAATCTTATTGATCACACAGTAGTTACAAGAATGTCAGATATAATGATGTACACAATCTACACAAGACAGGCTAATTAAGAATGTACAGAGTGTAAAAATATACATGTTAGAAGTTACATGTGGACAGATGCATGCAGCAGGAAGAGTAGATGGGGCTGAGTGCCCGTATGCAGTAATATTGCTTTTTCTTCAATTACAGTGAATAACTGCCACTAACAGATACAGGTTTTCCACACACATCTAGATACACAAGGGGGAATGGTGGCCTGCTGCGTGTACAGTCTCAAGTGGGTCTGTGATCCTCTATGGCAGCTCTCACAAAAAATGGTACATAGTGAACCCCATGCAGGTAGGAAGCACTCGTTATTTACTCTAGCTGGACTTCAAAAATGTTTAACGTTTGACATTAATATCTGTGAAGAATGTTTCCTTTTGCTATTTTCAAAAGTGACATGCACATGGAGTGGGAGTGCTCTGATGACTGCCTGACCTAACAGTCACAACTGAAATACTCTTAAAAATGTTTTAATAACAGATTTTAGTCACACACAACATAAAACATGGATCATCTACAGCTACAAGCCAAAAGGCAGAAGACGCGCATCTGAATTTCAACGCTTTTAGTTTCAGTATCCTGCAGTTTTCTACCTTTGTCCCAAAGAATGAAGCCCATGTAACTGCTTGTTTATCAAAGCAGGCACCATTCTGAGCTCTTAAGAGAATATTCAAAACAAAAAATGTCTTTCTCTAGGCCTTCTGAGAAACTTGACCAAAATTATAAATTATTCAAGGTTCCTATTGAGCAGTGGTGTTCTTCTGTGTTACTTTCTAGAGAACAAACCAAATGAGAACTCTGGAACGAGAGTGCTAACTTGAAACACACTTCCTAGCAAGTGGGGACCCTGGACAGCAGCATGGTTTCCTTATTTCCTGTACACCCCCATTCACCCTGTTTTCTGCCAACTATTATGGCAAATGCATTGGGGGTGGGTGGCTACACCTGACAACATATACTTAAGATCCTCTCAAGGAACGTCCTCCAGCTGACTGCAAACCCTTCTATAGAAGTTGGCAGCTTCTATGAACCTAGAGAAGACAATGTCTCGCTGAATGCTCAAAACTGCAAGTTTCTTTTGGGGAAAAGAAAAACATTAACTTGAAGGTCTATTTTAGTGGCAACTTATAATGCAAAGTATTTTATTTTTAAACATTAAATTTAAAAAACAAGATAGCCTAGGTTAAATAATAAGGTTTCCCAAAGGTGAATGTGCTCACTTGGAGCTCAGTTTTTCTGCTTGAAGTACAAAAAAAACAACTTCCTAAATCTCCTAGGCAGGAAACTACTGTTTTGATGATCGGTGATTAGATGAACTGATCAACCTCAGTTGGTAACATCCCTTTTTTATTCCTTGGTAAGGGTTTAAAAAATTCTGTAACAGACGCATTTTTCTTTTAGTCTTACACAGATAATTTCATTCCAAAAGTCTCCTGAGAGGCGTATACCATATACAGGAATCCATCTTCATCCTTCTCGCTTTCATACACTTCACAAATCGGAGTGGACACACTCACCATGCTATGCCCATTCACTAACAGGAAGAAGGCTTGATTAGCATTGAGCTGTAAGCGCCTTCTGTTGAAAGAAAACGTGAAGAAATATTGATACATCAGTACACAGGGAGAATGTACAAAATATCACCCACATTGGATTAGTATAAAAGTATAAAGTTAAGTGAAAGTGAAGTCACTCAGTTGTGTCTGACCTTTGCGACACCATGGACTAGCCCACCAGGCTCCTCTATCCATGGAATTTTCTAGGCAAGAGTACTGGAGTGGGTTGCCATTTCCTTCTCCAGGGGATCTTCCCAACCCAGGGATCGAACCCGGGTCTCCCACATTGTGAGCAGACGCTTTACTGTCTGAGGCACCAGGGAATCCCATAAAAGTATAAAGATTTTGCTAATGTTGCTCCTGGCAAAATGCAATATGACTTAACTGATGATTTGAATTTCTTCTCACAAAGCACAAAATGTTTTCTATGACTATATGCATGATACGTATTAACGATAATCCTTGATAGATGATTCTTACTACATTACTTAAGCCAGTTTTAAACTAGTATGCTGGACTTGCCTGGTGGCGCAATGGATAAGAATCTGTTAATGCAGGGGAAAAAGGTTGAATCCCTGGTCCGGGGAGATTCCACATGCTTTGTGGTAGCAACTAATTAAGCCCATGCACCAAACTACTGAGCCCAAGTAGTATCTACATGGATGTCAGGATGAAACAATCAGAAGGGATTTGAGATTCAGCAGGTAAGAAATCTGAAGACTCAGAAATGAAACACCTTATAGTTTTATTTAGTTGCATATATTTTTATCAGAACTAGATGGCAGATTTATCTGTAAGCCTGTTAAAGAATGAGAAGTTACCCGAAGAAATAAGTTTAAAAGATTATTAAATACCTTATTATCTTGATGAGCTCACTCATGTTGACATGATCAGGCACCAGGAACTTTGTTTTATCCAGGACAGGAAGCTGTTTCTCACCTTTGTATCGTTCTATTATTACCTAGAAAGGAAGCCACAAAAGTGGTTTTTAAAATAGCCATTAATAATGAAAAGTAGTTAAAATACTTCCTTTGTTGTAACTGGCACATGCCAAAACAGGGTTTACAAAAGCACACTTGTTCCTTATGGGATACGGGGCAGGGCAGCCACCAGCTGGGGAAAGCTTGCTGCGCCTTCTGTTATTTGGAACTATGAAAATACACTACCTAGTCAGAAAAAGACCCCAAGCCTTAAAAGAACAGAGATGCTGGGTACCAGCTTTAATGATCTCCGTCTACACCAATTCCAGACATGACGAGAGTTTTAACAAAACTTTAAGATCTTAACTATGGTAATAGACTCAAACACTAAGTAAATATCTGACAACTAGAGACCACGATTAGCTGAGACAATTTTTTTTTGCAGACTTCTCAGAGATTCTGTCATTTTGATAAGATATCTTTGCTTTTTTAAAAAATGAGTTTTAAAAGAATCTTGAACTATGCAGTGATCCAAAATAGTTCCACATTACAACTTAAATCCACTAGCTTCTTGCCATACTTCCTTCCTATAAAGGAAAAGAATTGTTTTTTAGTGGTTAAGCCACATTACATAAGCTATGACTGCAGACCAGTGACTGCCCATGAGCCTTAGTATTACCTATTTACTGAGTACCATGGATAGCCTTCCCCATGTAGAGCAATTCTTTAGCCTGCTGTTATAACAAGAAGTTGTAAGGCAGGAATGGGAAATCTTTAGGAGAGTTTAAATGCTCATATATATGCTGTTCCACTGTATGGGGCCTACATGAGGTTCTGTAAGGCAAGCCAAGATGTCGTCACCTTCCCTGGCAAGATCAATAGCTTTCTTTATCTATGTTGCTGCTGCTGCTGCTAAGTCACTTCAGTCGTGTCCAACTCTGTGTGACCCCACAGACAGCAGCCCACCAGGCTCCCCCGTCCCTGTGAGTCTCCAGGCAAGAACACTGGAGTGGGTTTCTTGATCTATGAAGTATGTTTAAAACATGGTATCTGCAAGTATGAATATGACTTCTGCAAGAAACCTGGAAGTGCTAGCAAAAAGATGACTGAAAATGTATGTAAACATTCATATTTCAAAAGGAGGTTATGGAACAATACTGGTGGACTGTTGGGCTGGTTATTCTGATTCCAATGACTGACAAGTACCTGCTAGCAAACAGACACAACAGGTACTCAAAAAGTGAAGAAAAACCTTAAAATTAGGGAAATTACCCAGAAACCTCATGCCCAGGTCATATGTAGGCCTAAGCGTGAAGACAGACTGAAATTTCCAACCAGTCTAAGAAACATAGCAAACATACGTTTAAGTACAGAATCCTACATTCCTGCCCTGCTGAGCAGACCCTTCCTGTTGTCTCTTCTGTCTACGTCACAACCCTAATCCCAGATCTTCCCATCTTCTCTTCCCTCACTTTGGTATGAAATGATCAATCAGAAAGCCAACTATGGAAGCTTCTGCAGAAGTCAGCAGTGGATGCAGTCTGTAAGAGGTGACAGTCATGTCCCCAGAATTATGCACATCTTCCCAGCCACGTGGGATGGGATTCTCTTCCCATTTTACAGATGAAGATACAGCAGCTGCTCTCAGAATTTTAGTAATTAGCCCGAGATCACTTAGTAACCCTGAACCTAGGGCCACAATTCATCCTCTGTCTGAAGCCAAAAGCTCCTTGACCATTTCTCTCTAGACCTAGTGTCACAAAAGAAACCTATTTAAGGTCCACCACCAAAGGACCCAGGGCACAGCACATGTAGGCCCTGACACTACAGGAGCAGCATCTTTTCCCCCATCTCCTGCAAAGAAACCGAACATAAGAAGTCTTCTTTCTCTGGGGCCAAGTCGGGCAGCCTGGGCTGTACAGTCACAGTTAAGTCTTGAGAGATACTGATTCTCCCACAGTTGTAGTCTCTGCTTCCTTCAGAAGAAGGTGGACACCACCCTTCTTTGATAAAGTATCAACAGATCTAGCCCCCTTATCCCTTCTCTACCAAGTAAAATTTACGTGGCTTGTGAAGTGTGTAACATCAAGGCAGCAGACTCAGACTTGGGAGGAAACAGTGATCCGATTACACTGCAGATGAGGATGCCTCCATTCCAGGTCACTAAACGAACACACTGGTCGCATGGGTGTAGATTCCTGCAGAAGCCCATCAGGCAGTCACATGGAGAAGACTACTGAAGCAGTGCTCCCTTCTGTGTACATTAACAATAACTGAAACAGAGATGGCCTACCGGGATTTTGGTAGGATGCTGCTCTCGGATAAGTCGGACATCTTCTACTCTTTGTTCTGCAAAGAAAGGAAGAAACACCGGCATTATTAAGGGCCAAAAATCCAACTTATTTTCGGCACTGGTAGACTTCCATATCTGAACCCACCTATCCTTAGCTGTGGCAGAGCAAAGCAGTAAAAACATCTTCCCTAGAACTGAGAGAAACCAAACACGAACACCTCCTATCTCGCAAAGGTTAGTATGCAAGATTAACATACAGAGATTGGTTGCATTTCTCTACATTAACAATTAACTATCAGTAAGGTAATGTAAAATATATATATATATATATATATGTTCATCTTTTAAAGCTGCATCAAAAACAAAATGAAACTTGGGAATAAACCTGACCAAAGAGGTTAATCACTTATACACTGAGGGCTATAAAACATTAATAAAATGTTGATTCAAAGAAATGGAAATACATCCCATGCTCTTGCAATGGAAGAATATTGTTAAAGGAGCCACACTACACAATCTACAGATTTAATGTAATCCCTATCAAGTTACCCTTGCACAGAACTAGACCAAATAATCCTAAAATCTATATAGAACCATAGAAGACCCAGAATTGCCAAAGCAATCCTGAAGAAAAAGAACAAAGCAAGAGGAATAACCTTCCACACTTCAGACAATTCTACAAAGCTATGGTAATCAAAACTGTGTTAGTCGAACAAAAACAGACATATGGATGAGTGGAACAGAACAGAGCACCCAGAAATAAATCCACACACCTACAATCAATTAATCTTTGACAAAGAAGGCAAGAACATACAATGGAAAAATGTCTCTTCAGCAAGTGGTACTGGAAAATCTGGACAGCTATATGTAAATCAGTGAAGTTAGAACACACTCTTACTATTCACAAAAATAAACTCAAAATGGTTTAAAGACCTAAATGTAAGAGAGGACCCCATAAAACTCCTAGAATACAATATAGGTAAAACATTCCCTGACATAAATCTTCACAGTGTTTTCTTAGTCTCCCAAGGCAATAAAAGTAAAAGCAAAACTAAACAAACAGGACCTAATCAAATTTACAAGCGTTTGCACAGCAAAGGAAACATTTAAAGGAACAAAACGATAACCTACAGAGGGGGAGAAAAATATCTGCAAATGATGCAGCTGACAAGGGCTTAATTTCCAAAATATACAAACAGTTCATACAACTCAACAACAAAACAAACAATCCAATTAAAAAACAAGCAGAAGACCTACACAGACATTTCTACACAGACATCCAACAGGCACACAAAAAGATGCTCAACATGACTAATAATTATCATATATCAAAACTACAATGATTTATCATCTACACCGATCAGAATGGCCATCATTAAAAAGCCTACAAATAAATGCTGGAGAGGGTGTGGAGAAAAGGGAACCCCACTACTGTTGGAGGGAATGTAAGCTGGTGCAGCCACTATGGAAAACAGTAAGGAGTGCCTCAAAAAAACAAAAAGCAGAATGCCGGGGTCCAGTCCCGGTGGATCCAGGGAATTCGAAGGGTGGACAGTCGGTGAGGAAGACTTATTTATTTATTAATATAAGATTAGATTAGGAAGAAATAGTGTAGTAGGAAGATTAAGTGGAGAGAAGAGGCTGATTAACTTGGGTTACGTGGAAAACCAATAAAGTTCCAGACAAGGAGCTTGCACCATCTACGTTAGGCCGCCGGCGCCCGTTTGAATATTGGAGAGTGCCCCGCCTTGGGCCCTCTCTCTTAGGGATCTTAAAAGCCAGGACAAGTAAGTAGACAGAGTGAGCCTCCACGCCCCAGATGGGAATTCAGTCTGAAATTAAAGTAAACAGGAGACACGGGGGAAACCAGTCCAGTGACTGGCTCCCCTTCCATTGTCCTTCAAGGCCTTTTATACTTTTGATTATACATAGAGATCAATGGGTAATACAAAATTATGTAGCGTTAGCAGCCCAGACTCTTTCTGTATATCTTTTTGTATACAAAAGGTCTCAGGTGATTTACATTATCTTCTGACCAAGAGGCTTGTTAACACTTTTTGGCTCTCTTCCTTAATGAATGTTAATTTCGTTTCCCCTAAGTGTTTTTCTTTAATCTGCATCTCCTTAAAGCGCTAAAGTTACATCTCTGTAGAACAAAGGCGCAGTGGGTTAGTTATAACAAAGAAGGTACTGAACTCAAAGATCTAATGTTGCTAATACCAGGTCTACCACTTGTATTTCTATATACCAACTATATCTAAAAATAAAGGATATGAAAATTTGGCAGCAAGTATTGGCTCAACAAATGAAACTTTTAATCAGTCCTATTCTAATGATTTTGACTCTTCAGAAGCCCCTACATTCCTAGGATGTTTTAAGCTTCCTGTGCCTCCTGCGGTCAGGAGGCCTCAAACAATCACATGCGCAGCTGTACGAGTCCTGCAGGCAGGCTAGAAAGCCATCAGAGGGGTTTTGGGATTGAAACACTTTCAAATGCAGAAGACTAAAGCCCTGAATTGACTTTTTCCAGAGAATATCAGAAGAGTGGAAAAGCAGGCAGATTCTTATTTTTGGGGGGGTGGATGCTCAGAAAATTCCACGGGGAAAATCTGAGGTCTGATTAGCCTTGCCATCAGAGCTCTGCCGCATGACCTTGTCACGGGTGGAATTCCTCACGCTGGCTCCCAGCATCAGAACTACCATATGACCCTGCAATCCCACTCCTGAGCATATATATATCTAAAGAAAACTAATTTGAAAAGATACATGCACCCCAATGTTCACAGCAGCACTATTCATGACAGACCAGACAGAAAAGCAACCTAAGTGTCTATCACCAGAGGAATGGATAAAGATGTGGTATATACATACAACGGAGTATTATTCAGCCAAAAAGAAGTATGAAATAATGCCATCTACAGCCACATAGATAGACCTAGAGATTATCATACTAAACAAAGTAAGAGAAAAGACAAACATATGATATCACTAATATGTGAAACCTAAAATATGACACAAATGAACTTATCTATGAAATAGAAATAGGTTGAAACACATACAGAATGGACTTGTGGTTGCCAAAGGGCAGGGAGGAGGGGGAGTGTTAGATTGGGAGTTTGGTATCAGCCGATGCAAACTACTACATAAAGAATGCATAAACAAGGTCCTATTTATAGTTAGGGAACTATATTTAATATCCATAATAAATCATAATGAAAAATTAAAGATTCGATGAGATCACTGGTACACCCCTTGCAAATATCTGCACACAGTAAATGGTTAATAAATGCTCTGCTATTCAAATGAAATAATGTCACCTGCAACAACATGGATGGATCTAGAGATTATCATATTGAGTAAGTCAGAGGAAAAACAAGTATCATATGATATCATTTACATGTAGAATCTAAAAAGTGATCAAATTTATTTATTAATACAAATGGTTTGGAGAGCTTCTGGGTGGCAGGAGAGTGCAATTACCAAACTCCAAGGAGACAGAAACTCCTGTGTTCAGCACTCTTCCTTACCCATGCATCTCTTCCTTCAGCTGTTCCCTGGCAGGCTTTCATAGCCTTCATATTAGGTTGGTGCAAAAGTAATTGCTGTTTTGCACTGTTGAACCTCACCATTTGATACTGGAATACATTCTGAAATAAATGTGGTTATGCTATATATCATTTTAATGTGCATTTCTCACTTTGTTTCTTTGCTAATAGCATTGCTACTGCTGCTGCTAAGTTGCTTCAGTCATGTCCGACTCTGTGCGACCCCATAGGCAGCAGCCAACCAGGTTCTCCCGTCCCTGGGATTTTCCAGGCAAGAACGCTGGAGTGGGTTGCTGCCGCGGCCAGCACAAGCAAGAGTTGCACCTGCACAGGGAGAGAACGGAGCGTCCCCGCTAAGAAAAATAAGAGAGAGACAAAAGATGGGGTTGAGAGGATCAGACCACAATTGGCTGATGCCTTTCTTTATTAGGCTATAGTATTTATAGGATAATGTACGTGACTTAAGACATGTACAAGATTATTTTTTAACCTCAGGATACAATCACTAGACCCTTACCATTGTGTACAGAGTATACTAAGTAATCTATCTTCTATGACATGTTGCAAGACATCCTGACCTTAAGGGCTATAAAAATTCTTCAAGGGTGGCGGGACAGGGAGCTTAGGAACAATGCCTAAGGCTCTGCATACCTGCCGAGCAGCTCCCAAGACTTAACCCTTTACGGGCGGTCCCCCGCAGGTTGCCATTATTTTATATCTATTTCAGACTATAGAAATGATGTACAGAAAGCAAATCTGAGCAATTTTTTAATGAGTTCAAAATGGGTCATAAAACATCAGAGATAACTTGCAGCATCAACAACACATTTGGGCCAACTGCTAACAAATGTACAGTGCTTTGGTGGTTCGAAGAAGTTTTGCCAAGGAGATGAAAGCCTTGAAGATGAAGATGGTAGTGGCCAGGCATCAGAGGTTGACAATGACCAATTGAAGGATCACTGAAGTTGCAAGAGAAACTGCCAAAGAACTCAACGTCAACCATTCTATGGTCCTTCAGCATTTGAAGCAAACTGTAAAGGTGAAAAGCTCAATAAGTGGGTGCCTCATGTTGTTTAGTTGCTAAGTCGTGTCTGACTCTTTCTGACCCCATGGACTTTAGCACACCAGGCTTTCCTGTCCTTCCCTTCTGCGGGAGTTTGCTCAAATTCATGTCCGTTGAGCCAGTGATGCCATCCAACCATCTCATCCTGTCATCCCCTTCTCCTGCTGCCCTCAATCGCTCCCAGCATCAGGGTCTTTTCCAATGCGTCAGCTCTTCGCATCATGGACAAAGTATTAAAGCTTCAGCATCAGTCCTTCCAGTGAATATATTCAGGGTTGATTTCCTTTAGGATTGACTGGTTTGATCGCCTTGCTGTCTAAGGCACTCTCAAGAGTCTTCTCTGGCACCACAGTTCAAAAGCATCAATCCTTCCATGCTCAGCCTTTTTTATGGTCCAACTCTCACATCCACACATGACCACCGGAAAACCACAGCTTTGACTATATGGACCTTTGCCGGCAAAGTGATATCTGCCTTTTAATATGCTGTCTAGGTTGATCACAGCTTTTTCTTCCAAGGAGCAGGTGTCTTTTAATTTCATGGCTGCAGTGGGCATCCGCAGCGATTTTGGAGCCCAGGAAAATAAAATCTGTCACTGTTTCCACTTTTTCCCCATCTATCTGCCACGAAGTGATAGAACTGGATGCTATGATCTTAGTTTTTTGAACGCTGAGTTAGCAGACTGAAAATAAAAAAAATCATCATTCTAAAGTATTGTCTTCTCTTATTCTATGCAAAAACAAAGAAGCATTTCTTGACTGCGTTGTGACGAGTGACAAAAAGTGGATTTTATATGACAACCAGTGACTGACTACCAGCTCAGTGGCTGGACCAAGAAGCAGCTCCAGGTGTGTTAGTCGCTCAGTTGTGCCCAACTCTTTGCGACCCCATGGACTGCAGCCCACCAGGCTCCTCTATCCATGAGATTTTCCAGGCAAGAGTACTAGACTGGGTTGCCATTTCCTTCTCGAGGAGGAAGAAGCCCCAAAGCACTTCCCATAGTCAAACTTTGGGAAGGTCAGTCACTTTGATGGCCTGCTGCCCATCTGATCCACTGCTGTTCTGAATCCCAGTGAAATCATTACATCTGAAAACTATGCTCAGCAAACTGATGAAATGCACTGGAAACTGCAACGACTGCTGCAGGTATTGATCAACAGAATGGGGCCAATTCTCTATGACAACACCCAACTGCAAGTTGCACAATCCATGCTTCAGAAGTTGAATGAATTGGGCTACGAAGTTTTGCCTCATCCACCATATTCACCTGACCTCTCGCCAACCAACTACCACTTCTTCAAGCATCTTGACAACTTTTTGGAGGGAAAACATTTCCACAACCAGCAGGAGGCAGAAAATGCTTTCCAAGAGTTCCCTGAATCCTGAAGGACGGATTTTTATACTACAGGAATAAACTTATTTCTCGTTGGCAAAAATGTATTGATTGTAATGCTTTCTATTTTGATTAATAAGGATGCGTTTATGTCATAAGGATGTGTTAAGCTATAATGATTTAAAATTCAGGGTCCAAACCTGCAATTACTTTTGTATAAACCTAATGATAATCTGATAATCTAGTAATTAAAATACTGTGAGCCACTCTAGCAATTTAGTCAAACACAAAGTGGTCTTGGAAAACTGATTTATAACTAATTAGAGCACTTGCAATTAGCCTTTGATGGGGGGAGGGGTCAGGCAGGATAGAGCCCTTAACCTGTTGGATCTGAGGCTATCACCAGGTAGTGTCACAACTGAGTTAAACAGGACAATGAGCTGAATTGCTTGATGTTTGGAAAAATACTTATGTCTGGTGTCAGAAGTGAGTTACACACACACAAAGTGAGCCACAGTGTTCAGGACAGTACGGTCAAGCAGAAGAGACATAAAGGTGGAGTTTTTCTTTATATCATCCTTTGAGCTCCTCTCTGTTTCTGGGGTGTCGCTGGTATTGCATCACTTCTCTCAGCTGTCCTTATGTTTTATCCCAGAAAAGATGCTGAACCACCTATACTCCACTACCAGCCCTCTTAAATCTTTACCTTGTCAGAGCAGATTTCACAAGCAAAGGGAAATCATAATTTATTTACATCACTGCAGCCAATAAATAATAAGTTTCACATACCCTGAGATGTTTCACATTTAAAAGTTTATCCAAATAAATTGAAGGTAAAAGGAATCACATGGCATCACCAACTAGATGGACATGAGTTTGAACAAGCTTTAAGAGTTGGTGATGGACAGGGAAGCCTGGTGTCCTGCAGTTCATGGGTTTGCAAAGAGTTGGACACAACTGGACTGAACTAAAAAGGAATCACTCAGACTTAAGGATGAAAGATTTTTTATATAAGGAGAACAGGTTTATTATGGTTAAGTGGAGAAGGGAAAAGCAAAAGGGCTCTAAATGTGCGGCTTCAAACTATAGTGTCAAAGCTTTATCTTGATTCATCCCCAAAATATGGTCCAAAAAGGAAGGCAAAAATGATCATTTTCATTAAAGGTGGGACAACTGAGGAAGACAAGTGACTTCCTTAAGATGACAAGAGTAGTACCAAAATTCTAGAGGAATATCATTAGCGTCCTGGCCAGCTGCAATGAAAATCCAGTGGTAAGCCTGGAGTAATTAAATATAAATATGGTATATGCTCAAGCCTCTTTGAGTAGAAGGCTGTTTTCAGAGGCCAGCAGTATATTTAACAAAAGCATTATCAACACCACTGATCAACGGCATAAAAGAACACTTCTTTCACTCAGTTACTTTCTTAGCGCTGTTATGATCTGTTTATCATTTGCCTTTCTCAACAGACTGCCCCTGGCTTCAGTCACTTCTGTATTCCCCCAGGTCTCAGGCTTGTACAAAGGTGAAATGGAAGCATAATAAATATTTCCCTCAATATGCCTAGAAATAAACAATGTAAAATCCCACCCATCCAGGAATGACATAGCTTAAGCTCAGGGAGTGTTATCTAGGTGTTGGCATAAACCTCACTCTTCAGTCTACCTGTTAGAGTAATGGGGGTTATTTATTCTAGACTACCACATCAACTTCTGAGACAACGCAGACCCATTTTGTTATTGATGGTGAAGCTTAAGATCTAGATTTAACATTGAATCTCAGCAGATTATGTCTAGGAGAACAGACCTGTTATTAAACTAGGGCAACCCAAAAGAAAATAGAGTGAAATTACGACATTTGAGAAAACGGAATCCAAAAATATTTGCTCAAGTATAACTTTAAAGTTCACAAAATTATTCAAAATATTTGTAAGGACACACCACTGCCTCTTGACTCAGTGCTAGTCCACTTCATGTACTGGCTGCCTCCTGGAGGATGGGAAGAATTCTTACCCGAAGGGCTGAAGGGCAAGTCCAGACTTTGCCACTAGGCGGACCATGATCTCCACCTCTCAGGGCCCCACCCAGTTTCCTTGGCTACAAAAGGAAGTAGTTGTTTTGGGTGAGCTCTAAGATTCAACCCTGGTAGAATATATCCTATCACAGCTATACTCAATTTTTAATTAACCCAACTCACTCACTTGGGAAGAGTACTTATTGCTCAAGCTAACTGGGGCTGGTCTTAGGTTCTACAAAAAGGTATCTCCAAAGAACTGATTTGACTCATTTACTGTGCTACAAAAAAATTATCAGTGCTGATTATCATGATCAATAGCAAGGAAGGGCAATAGCCATTAAATGATATATTCTTCTGCAAAATGACTTTTAAGCCCTTTAAAAAAAAAAGAGGGTAATACTAGTTCTTATAACAAGGAGAAAATATACCTTTTTTATTGATGTTAGTTGAACCTACTGTAGTCGTCATTGCATAAGATACGTAAACCAAGTCACCACGCTGAATACCTTCAATTTACACAGTAATGAATGTCATTTCTCAATAAGAGTACAAAAAAAAACCCCAAAACGAATCAAGAGTCAGGAGACAAGGGAGAAAAAAAAAAGGACTGATAGTAAATAAAGGTGAACAAAGCGGAAAGCCCACAGATACAGTATATGCAACATACACAAATGGAGAAAAACTAAGGCATTCCTGCTGGTTTATCCTCAGGGCCACAGGCACCAGGTGAATTCCTTCTAATTCATTATTTTATTGTCATTTATTTCCACTTTTATTCTCATTATTCCTCACTTTTCCTACTCTTACTACCTACTCTTCTTCGTGGATTTTTCTAGATAACCTAAAAGTACTCTAAGCAAAAAGAAAGTTAACTATAGTATCGGGGTCATGAGAAAACGGGCATCTTTCCCATACAAACGTCCCCAGTTAACTTTTAACGCCAGTCAGTAAGGACAGAAGCCAGGTACAACGGCAAATCCGCTCCAAATCTGCTCCCAGGGATGCACAAAAACTAATATTCACGAATATTTTAGTTCACAAAGGTCACTATAGACAAAATTTATTTTAAAAAAAGACACCTCTAAATCTTGCTAACCAGCCAACTGCTTCAAGAGGCTGAAAGGATATGCTCTTCAGATCAACATGAATTTCATTTTTTGGAGTTTCTCAGGCACAGGAAATAATTATCGATAATGAGATCTACAAAACCATATCCAGGTTCAAATGAACGCTTGTCTCTTTTCCAGACTCTAGGAAACTAGACCAAAGTAGACAGCAGAGATATTGCTCAAGATCCTAAAGAAGATTAAGACCGGAAGGAACGCTGGTCCCGCCCTACTCCACCTGGCCTGAGATAAACAAACAAGCCCTACACAGGGGATATACAAGGAGGCCACGCTGTTATTGCAGCACTGTCTTGCTTTAACCAATCACTTCCTCCCCATCGGTTTTGTGCAGGAGTAAGTATTGTGATGGTGTTACTTTCGGTTTCCACCAAACACCAGCATGCTAAGTAGGGAGTCCAGCCCGAACTGGGAGAGAACGGATTTGCTGCTGGGGTCAAAGAATGCTGTCGCTAGCCAGTGAGAAGAAGAGCCACCCACCCTCGCGCTTGTGCCACAAATAGGACCAAGACGTCGCAGCCACGCGGGCTGCAGGGGAAGGGGCGGGCATGAGGACCCCTCTCCGTGGAGGTACTTACGTCTGAAGGGACCATGTGTGACCTAGACGTGCACCCGCGGTGCCACCACCTCTGAGAATCCGGCCCGGCGCCGGGCCAGACTCCCCCACAAGGACTGCACCCCCGCGCCACTAGCGCTCGTCTTGTCGGAGGGCCCGAACACCCCGCGGCTGGAGCGCTGACGGCCCCGAGCTCACAGCCCGCCGGCCGCCCGGGCCGAAAGGTGATTCAGCAGCTCCCAGCCAGCGCGCCCTCGGCCCCTCAGACCCCCAGGCCCGGCGGCCCTCGGCCCGTCAGGCTCCCTGTCTCGACTCCCTCGGCCGCCCGGGCCCGGCCTTCCCGCAGCCCCCGCCTCAGCTCGCCTCGGCCCCTCAGCCCCGTAGCCCTCCGCCCGTCCGCCCTCTCCGGAGCCCCTCAGCTCGGCCGGGCCCCGCTGCCTCGGCCCCGAAGCTCCCGCCGGCCCTCAGACAGCGTCCGGCCCGCGGCACCCACCGAAGGTTCGGCGCTGTTTGAAGGTTTTCTCGGACGGCATGGCGCTGCACGCTGGGTGGGGGCGGCGAGCTGGAGGGTCCAGGCGGCGGCGGAGGCGGCGACAGCTCCGACGGTGGCGACAGCGACTTCTCTTGTGTCTCCTTAGCCCGCAGCCGCGTCAGGTGACCTGCGCGGCGTCCCGGGAGGCGGGGCCAGGGGCGGGCCGCGGCGGCCGCCATGGCGGGCGTGGCGGAAGCGGGCCGCGCGCAGCGGCCGGGGCGAGGTCGAAGCGCGTGAGTGGCGAGGAGCGAGCCGCGCGCATGCGCAACGGGCCAGGCCAGGGCTCGCGGGAGCGAGTGGGCGCGCGGCGACCGGCGACGGGCCCGGGGAGCGCGAGCCCGGAACCTGGCCGTCTCCGCGGGCACGTGCCCGGCGGACGCGCGGTGCTGCTTCCCTGGCAGAGCTGCAGGGGCGCGGCCTCGCTCCTGTTCCCCGTGCCGGTTACGGTGGCCAGCGATGTTTCCACAGGAAAATAAAGGCCTGTTGTGCCCTTGCCTTCTGAGAGCTCACAGCTGGAAGCTGCTGGTTCTTTTCCGTCGGCGGCTTTTTGTGTCTTTGTTGGCTTTCCACGTCAAGGACATCTCAGTTTTCTTTTCTAAGGAAACTGTCAACTGATAACTTCCATCACACATTGTCCCAACTGGGAAAAGAGCCAAAACTGCGTTGTTTCAGGTTATGGTCAGTCGAGTCTGGCTTTGGAGAAAGTCGGTGCCCTGGGCTTGACATTCGGCCTTAGGTGACTTCTGGGGTGGAGGGGGCCCCGGGCATCACCTGCAATGGCAGGGCGCCTGCCTGTCCGCACTTGGCGGAGTTCACTACCTTTCACTGTTCTCGGCTCTTCTCTTAAATAGGGAGCCTTACCCATATTCAGTCCTCACAGGCTTTCGGTGACTAACTAGCGGAACTACCTTGAATACCTAACCGTTTTTCTCAGTCTCAGACTCATTTGTACTATATTTGAGAACTCCAGGTGTTTTCCGAGGAGCAGATGGAAGTGACCTGGTAGAATATAGATCTCTGTGAAGCATTTAGTGAGCAAGTCAGTTATTGCCTAGTTCAAACATCTAATAAACAGGTATGTGAGTAAACAGCACTTGATTCTTTGATTGGTTTTGCTTTTTAATATCTTGGACTTTGAAAGTGTTCTCCCCTTTTTTGAGTTTGAAAAAAGCCTTTCTTATAATATCTGTTTAATGAAGTCTTTGGATTGTGCTAATGAACATTTATTATACAAACATACAGAACCTACTAAAACATAGCTCTCAAAAGGGTTCCAGTGCAGCTGGAATTTCTTCCTTTGCAGAGAAGCCAAGTCTGCTGTATAATTACCCCCCACCGCCAGAACAGTGATGTTAGCTGTGGCTCTCTACTGTGTCACTGTTCACAAAAGAACACTGTATTGTGCGTATGTCACTTTCCCAGGTTCCCCACCCCCCTTCTGTCACAGTTCTTTACCTTGAAAAATCTCTGATAAGGTACAGTTAATAAAGAGGACCTAGGGATTTTCTTGGTGGTCCAGTGCCTAAGACTCCATGCTCCCGGTACTGGAGGCCTGGGTTCTATTTCTGGCTGAGGAACAAGATCTCACAAGGCGCAACTAAGGGTTCATAATGCTGCAAGATCATAACTCAAAGATCCTGCCCGCTACAGCTAAGACCCGGCATGGTCAAATAAAATTAGCAAATAAAATTTTAAACAACAAGACTATATAGAATCCAATTAAAAAATAAAGAGGACTTAAACATTCTATCTGGTTTCCAAAGGAAGGTTTTAAGCTCCATGGACATTCTTAGTATTTTTGTATTTATTCTGCAAAGATTGGGATGGGGGGGAATCCTGTAAGAGTACCTACCTTCTGCCAAACACAAAATGATCAGTTTCAAAGTCTCCATGAGAGTGTGGACGGTGTATTGCTTTCTTTTCTGGGTTTTTATGATATTGAGTACTGACTGGTGAGTGCTTTTTTGGCTTAATTGCTACCTTGTAAGAAATGGACTTTTTGTTCCCTTGCTGGACAACTGCTCCCAATGCAAGAAGAGTGAAAAAAAAAAAATCGATATCAGGCATATGGAACTGGGGGGAGGGTAAGAAGGGTTTCATATTTTCTAGTCCCTTAGGCATCCATAAAGCTTTACCAAATTACCTCAAGCCTTGGGTTCACTGCCCCAGGGATTACCACAAGGGCTATTACAGTGATGGGACAGGATTACTCTATGATTTTTCAAGTATTGAAGTCTGTATTAACAGTGATTGCTATGGTCTTATTTAAAATTCCTACTTGAATTTAAAACCACACAACCCCATAGGTATCTCAGAAAATCATTTAAAGCAGTTGGTGTGTAGTTATCTCATGAGCCTGAAAGAAAAGCATATTGAAATAAATTATATTTAAAGTTGACTAATTTGTTATATGCAAACAAATATCAACTAAGAGGTACTGTAACTTCATGTAAATTTTTGAAAACAAATGTACTTGAATGTGAAAAATTTCATGTGCCCTCAGATTGCAGTTCAATAGACATTCAGTGTAGTAAATGATATTCTGAATGGTCAGTTAATATCACTCATGAATTATTTTAAGCTAGTTAATATAAGCATAGCAAGATTTATTTTTAAACAAATAGCAAATATGACTCATCTTTTAAATAATCTACATAATGTACAGAAGAACAAATCTGTCATGTGAATTTATTCAATGCTTTCTCCAGAAACCTCATGGTACTTTTAAAACTATCACATAATCATTCTAGAAAGCCAAGCAGGGTCAATTTTAAATAACTCTCACCCTACTCCTTTTTCCTAACATGAAATGACCACAATCGTGGGGGATATAAGGTAACTGCTAGAATATGATGTCTCAGCATTAGTGAAGTAATGCTGTAAATCATGCTACCACGCTATTTCTGCGAATCTGTAAATAAGGCATGAAACGTTAACCTGCAGTACAGAACACGGTAGGGTTGTTTTGCCACACTCAGTATGGAGGGCAAGTCACACTGAGCTTTAAGTTAGCTCTTCAGGCCTGCCCGGCCTGTCCCGCCTCTTCTCTTTCTGATTGGGAGAAATATCCAACCCTCCTTGTTGTCCGGACTACTATTGGCTGTTGGTCCAATCAGTGTTGTGTCATCCCTGCTCTTTAGCACAAGTAAACAAACAAGTATTGCTCAAGAGCAGTGTCCTGGCTATTCTCAGAAAGGATTCAGCCAGGATGGTTTTGCAAATGACGCTCCATAGCTTGCAGTCTTTCGGAACGTCTTCACCGGGTCCAGGAGAGATTGTTCAGAGCGAAAGAGGCATGGCGCAGGAGAACTTCCTCTCCCATGACGCCCTGGCTCTCCTATACAACTTCAGAAATCAGCACCCCGGTGACTGCAGGAAAGCGATCTCAAATCACTCCTACAACCTAATACTATCTCTTTAAGTGAGCGTGTAACAGTTCATGGAACCGGCTGGCCTTTCACAGGCCCTTTTTTTTTGTTATAGTCGTTTATTCCTTTAATTGTAAACAAATTCTGAAGGACTGCTCTTTTTCCAGCTTTTGCCCATAAATGCTGCTGTTGAGACTCTTATTTTACACACCAAATCTCTTGTTTAGCCTTTGAATAATTTCTCTTCTCTCCATTCACCTTGATTATTTCTTCTGAGCAGATGCCATTTTCAAATCTGGATTCTGAGAACCAGCATGGGGAAGTTAACAAGGCTTTCTTAAGTCCAAGAACTACTATTTTCCGACTTTTGAGGCAATCAATTGAAAAATGCCTTGCCCTGTACACTACTAATTTCCTTCAGTTCAGTTTGGTTCAGTCGCTCAGTCGTGTCTGACTCTTTGCGACCCCATGAATTGCAGCACACCAGGCCTCTCTGTCCATCACCAACTCCCGGAGTTCACTCAGACTCACGTCCATCGAGTCAGTGATGCCATCCAGCCATCTCATCCTCTGTCATCCCCTTCTCCTCCTGCCCCTAATCCCTCCCAGCATCACAGTCTTTTCCAATGAGTCAACTCTTTGCATGAGGTGGCCAAAGTACTGGAGTTTCAGCTTTAGCATCATTCCTTCCAAAGAAATCCCAGGGCTGATCTCCTTCAGAATGGACTGGTTGGATCTCCTTGCAGTCCAAGGGACTCTCAAGAGTCTTCTCCAACACCACAGTTCAAAAGCATCAATTCTTCGGCACTCAGCTTTCTTCACAGTCCAACTCCCACATCCATACATGACCACAGGAAAAACCATAGCCTTGACTAGACAGACCTTTTTTGGCAAAGTAATGTCTCTGCTTTTGAATATGCTATCTAGGTTGGTCATAACTTTTCTTCCAAGGAATAAGCGTCTTTTAATTTCATGGCTGCAGTCACCATCTGTGGTGATTTTGGAGCCCCCCCAAAATAAAGTCTGACTCTGTTTCGACTGTTTCCCCATCTATTTCCCATGAAGTGATGGGACCGGATGCCATGATCTTCGTTTTCTGAATGTTGAGCTTTAAGCCAACTTTTTCGCTCTCTTCTTCCACTTTCATCAAGAGGCTTTTTAGTTCCTCTTCCCTTTCTGCCATAAGGGTGGTGTCATCTGCATATCTGAGATTATTGATATTTCTCCCGGCAATCTTGATTCCAGCTTGTGTTTCCTCCAGTCCAGCGTTTCTCATGATGTACTCTGCATATAAGCAGGGTGACAATATACAGCCTTGACGTACTCCTTTTCCTATTTGGAACCACTCTGTTGTTCCATATCCAGTTCTAACTTGCTTCCTGACCTGCATACAGATTTCTCAAGAGGCAGGTCAGGTGGTCTGGTATTCCCATCTCTCTCAGAATTTTCCACAGTTTATTGTGATCCACACAGTCAAAGGCTTTGGCATAGTCAATAAAGCAGAAATAGATGTTTTTCTGGAACTCTCTTGCTGTTTCCATGATCCAGTGGATGTTGGCAATTTGATCTCTGGTTCCTCTGCCTTTTCTAAAACCATGGAAAAGAAATGCAAAAAGGCAAAATGGCTGTCTGGGGAGGCCTTACAAATAGCTGTGAAAAGAAGAGAAGCAAAAAGCAAAGGAGAAAAGGAAAGATATAAGCATCTGAATGCAGAATTCCAAAGAATAGCAAGAAGAGATAAGAAAGCCTTCTTCAGCAATCAATGCAAAGAAACAGAGGAAAACAACAGAATGGGAAAGACTAGAGATCTCGTCAAGAAAATTAGAGATACCAGGGGAACATTTCATGTAAAGATGGGCTCGATAAAGGACAGAAATGGTATGGACCTAACAGAAGCAGAAGATATTAAGAAGAGGTGGCAAGAATACACAGAAGAACTGTACAAAAAAGATCTTCACGACCCGGATAATCACGATGGTGTGATCACTCATCTAGAGCCAGACATCCTGGAATGTGAGGTCAAGTGGGCCTTAGAAAGCATCACTATGAACAAAGCTTGTGGAGGTGATGGAATTCCAGGTGAGCTCGTTCAAATCCTGAAAGATGATGCTGTGAAAGTGCAGCACTCAATATGCCAGTAAATTTGTAAAACTCAGCAGTGGCCACAGGACTGGAAAAGGTCAGTTTTCATTCCAATCCCAAAGAAAGGCAGTGCCAAAGAGTGCTCAAACTAATTTCCTTAGATAACAGTTTTCACTAACAAAGAGTTCCCTCTTGTAATCCCAAGAGGGAATGTATTGGGAGCATGTAGTCATTTGGTAAAACAAATCATCTGTTGGTACAACTGCTGTGGAAAATGGTATGGAAGTTTCTCAAAAGATTAAAAACAGAACTGCCATCAGTTCAGTTGCTCAGTCGTGTCTGACTCTTTGTCACTCCACGGACTGCAGCATGCCAGGCTTCCCTGCTCATCACCAATTCCTAGAGCCTGCTCAGACTCATATCCATCAAGTTGGTAATGCCATCCAACCATCTCATCCTCTGTCATCCCCTTCTCTTCCTGTCTTAAATCTTTCTCAGCATCAGGGTCTTTTCCAATGAGTCAGTTCTTCACATCAGGTGGCCAAAGTATTGGAGCTTCAGCTTCAGCATCAGTCCTTCCAATGGATATTCAGAACTACCATATGACCCAGAAATTCCACTCCTGTATATATATCTGAAAAAAACCCCACTAATTAAATCACATACACATACCCCAATGCTCATATCAGCATTATTTACCATTGCTGAGATATAAAAGCAACTTAAGTGTCAACAATATTCATCAACAGATGAATGGGTAAAAATCTGATGTACATATGCACATACAATCAGCCATAAAAATGAACAAAATTTTTGCCATTTGCAGCAACATGGATGGACTGGGAGGACATTATGCTTAGTGAAATAAGCCAGAGAGAGGAAGACAAATACTGTATGATATCACTAATATGTAGAATCCAAAAAAAATACCACAAACTCTAGTGACTATAACAAAAAAGAAGCAGACTTTACAAACACGGAGAACAAACACTAGTGGTTACCAGTGGAGAAAGTGAGGGAGGGGCACAAGAGAGGTGGGGAGTGGGAGGCACCAACTTATATGTGGAATCTAAGAAATACAACATGAGGCAGCTACTCACCTGAGTCTGCCTGCTCTCCCACTGTGAGCATACTTTCACTTTGCTTTCTTGGAAAAAAATAAAACTATAACAAACTAGTGAATATAACACAAAGAAGACTCACAGATACAGAGGACTAGTGGTTGCCATGGGAGGTGGCAACACAGGAGTGGGAGACAGGGGCACAAACTTTTGGGTGTGAGATAGGCTCAAAGGTGTACTGTATAACACAGGGAATATAGCCAATATTTTGTAATAACTGCAAGAAAAAGTAACCTTTAAAATTGTATACAGTTTTAAAAAATTCCATTAAAGAAGATCTTTTCTATCTAATCTTCCTTCATTTCAGCATGAAAGTATCCTCTTTGGCATTTTTTGTAAATGATCCAGTTCTACATAACCGGCTGTGAAAGCTTCAAGGACACAAAGCTTTCAGGGTTCAATGTGTAATTGTTTTCTGCAATAGCCTAAGCCTTCCCCTCTGGTTCTTCTCCTCCATTATGGATTACCACAGTCCTCATGGTCATCCATTTCTTTCTGTTCTAATGGTCAGCACAAATTCAAACCTTTAACATCTTTGTGGGTTCTTGTACACAGTCTTTTATTGCTCCTGCTGTCAAAAATGTGGTGGCTCAGAGGTTAAAGCGTCTGCCTGGAATGAGGGAGACCTGGGTTCGTATCCCTGGGTCGGGAAGATCCCCTGGAGAAGGAAATGGCAACCCACTCCAGTACTCTTGCGTGGAGAATCCCATGGAGGGAGGAGCCTGGTAGGCTACAGCCCATGGGGTCGCAAAGAGTCGGACATGACTGAGCGACTTCACTTTCACTTTAACTGAATTATACATAAATCAAATTATTAACATAGTTTAACCATTCTTCAAAAGATGGAAATTTAACCAAATTATTTTGTACATTTTAATATACCCTAAAACTTTTCTTGAAGAGTATTTTATTAATAGGACCTAGTAGTGAGTAGATAGATTAAAAAAAAAAACAGATTGAAATATACAGCAGCAAAGGGCATGCTTTATAATCTATGGATCCACGCAGAACATAGCATGTAGGTTAGTCAGGCATTCTGTAAATACTTATCACATGAGTTGACGCATTTCTGTTTGCTGAGAGACTTCCTAGCTTGGATAGGGATGGTGATGATCCGCAGGGCTTCTTTAAATCTGTTTGGTTTACATTCCTCCCTTTGTAGCCGTCTAGGCAGTTTGTTCTTCTTCACTCAACCAACATTTAGCCAGTACACATTTGCCTATTACATGATGCATGCTAGCATGTCCGTCACGTAACAGAGGATACAGCTAGTGAGGCTGCTACCAAAGGAAGCAAGTGTTTGTAATAAACGATGGTGCAGTAATAAAGGGACATCCCTGGAAGGGGTACCATTTGAGGACAAGGTGGAAGGGGTGACTGTTCACTGGCACAGACTGGGAAGAAGGTTTTCCTGGCAGAGGAGACAGCTTGAATAAGGGGCAGGGATGTGACAAGGCATGGTGCGTTCCCACTAAGGAACTGGGTGGCTCCCATTGAGAGATGTTTGGAGACAGGAGATGCTGCCAGACCTGGTGGTTAGGCCCGGATTGTGAAGCACTCTGTGTGATGTGATATGTAGTCAATGGGGCCATTAAATACTAATATTAAATAGGTGAGTGAAGCATGACTCTTGTTTTGTTTCTGTGTTACCATTTGCAGGAAGTGAGTTCTGATAACAGGCTGGAGGACAGTTCGAAAAAACACCCAGATACAGGGAAGGCAGTCACAAGTTGTTTTTCAATTGCCCTGAGCTGAGATAGTCAAGGTGTGAAGTCCAGCATTGTTACTTCTGTGAAAAGATGCACTTCCCTGTTTATGGGATTCTGTGGACTGGGGTAGGCAGCTGTCTTTTCCGCTTGGAGACCTCCTTAGGGAAGTAGTGAAGAGCCAGGACCTTGTGGAGGCTGGGCCCAGGGAACTGGTAGAGTCGTTATTTTTCAATCTGAGAAGAAAGAGCAGCGCCGACCAGAAACACTGGGGTGGTCTGTGGATTCTTAGCTTCCATATGGGCTCTGGGCAGTTGCTCCAGCACTTCAGGGTATTGATGTCAGTCTGGACCAGAAAGGAGTTGGGCCGAGCCAGGCAGAGGTCTGCTTCCTCTCATAATCGCATCCTTCTCTCTGGAAATGACAGTTTCTTATTATTAGTGCGGCTTAAGGGGAAGCCACTGTCACAGGAAGGCTTTGTGTCTTTCACCCCTGCCCCAGGCCCTAGCTGGCTTCCTCTCTAGAACCCACAGTACCCTAGAGCACAGTAAACAAGGTAATTAGGGCACAGCAAGATCATATAGATCTGATAGACAGAGTGCCTGAAGAACTATGGACAGAGGTTCATAACACTGTACAGAAGGCAGTGATCAAGAAAAAGAAATGCAAAAAGGCAAAATGGTTGTCTGAGGAGGCCTTACAAATAGCTGTGAAAAGAAGAGAAGTGAAAAGCAAAGGAGAAAAGGAAAGATATACCCATTTCATTTGAAAAGACCCTGATGCTGGGAAAGATTGAAGGTGGGAGAAGGGGGCAACAGGATGAGATGGTTGGATGGTGTCACTGACTGGATGGATATGAATTTGAGTAAACTCCAGGAGTTGGTGATGGACAAGGAGGCCTGGTGTGCTGCAGTCCATGGGGTAGCAGAGTCAGACACGACTGAGCGACTGAAATGAACTGAACTGAACTGAAGATCATATAGACTACCCACCTAGTGTGATTTCCCCTTTTCATTGCAATCAGGGTAGAAATAAGTGAATGTCAGTTTTTAAATAAAAGAAAGGCGTAATTTAGGGTCCGACTTGGCTTAACTAGTTCCAGGTGCTATAAGTTTGTGTTGTTCCCCTAAACACACCTTATATGACCCTTCTGGGTCATGGGGAGATGTGGCGTGGGTATCCTTGTGCGCATCCTGAATTGTTCTCTCGGGGGGATCCTTGAGGTGTACACTGGGGTCCTTTGAAACTTTTGGTGGGGTTCTTGGGATCCTGCGGGGAGTTCTTCCAGGCCTTCCTGGGAGGTCCTCAGAAGAGTGTTCTCTGGGCTACCCTGGGAGGTTCTTCATGGAAGGGTGCTCAGGGGGATTTTAGAGGTCCTGAGGGTTTTAAGAGGGCTCCTCCTGAAGGGTCCGGGGCTGGTATCCTCTGAGCCTTCATGGGGGGGGGTTGTAGGAGGACTCTCTTCCAGGCCTTTTTGGAGGATTCTCCAGAGGGTCCTCAGAGCCTTTCTGGAGAGTTCTTCGAATTCCCAGGGGTCTTTTTAGGGGCCCTCCTGGGACGATCCTGTGGGGGTGTCCTCGGGGCTTCCCTGGATGGTTCTTTGGGGATTCTCAGAGGGATTCTTGGGGGCTCCTTGAGGCCTTCCCAGAGGGTCCTCGAGAGAGGGGGTCCTCCAGTTTCCCTGGGGGTCCTCTGGGTCTTCCCAGGGGGTTCTTTGGGGATCCTTGGGGGGAGCTCTGGAAGGGGCCTTCGGGCCTTCCCGAGGCATTCTCCGAGGGCGGGGGGGGGGTGGTCCCTCGTAGGGTCTTCAGAGTGACCTCTGGGAGAGCTCCAGTCCCGTACTCAGGAGGTGGTGAGTTCGGCCCTCACAACCGGCAGCACGCCATCTACTGTCTACCCCGTCGTGTGCGCTCAGTCGGGAAGGGGTGGCCGTCGTGCGTTTGTCGGTGACATTCCTTTCCCGTGCTCTGTCCGCGCTCGCGACGGGAGGCCCGCAGTCCTCAGGTGAGCGGAGGCCGGGGCCGCCTGGGACGGGTAGGGCTGCGAGAAGAGGGACCTAATGAACCCTGAAGGGAGGTCGAGGCGGGGGGCTTTCCGGCCAAGCGAGCCCAAGACTTTTCGGGTCCCCCGTAGTGGGCGTGGCCAAGCCCCAGACAAGGACGTCGGCAATGTACTAGAGGCGTGGCTTAGCTGTCAGGCAGGGCGGGGCCTCGAACCCCAGGGGCGTGCCTTGGTCCCCTGGGGCGGGGCTTGGCTCTCTGACGGGGCGTGGCGAGGCAGGGCTCTCCCAGGGGTGGTGCTCGGCTCCCCCGGGGGGCGGGACTCCGCGTTTCTGGGGGCGGGGATAAAGCTCCTTGGAGGGGCGGGAATAAGGCTCCCTGGAGGGGCGTGGCGCGGCGTGGCGGGGCCGGGCTCTCCGGCCGGGCGGGCGGGGCTCGGCTCTCGGGCGGCGCGTGCGCACTGGCGGCGGCGGCGGCGCGGCTGCCGTCAGTCGCCGGCATGGCGGTGTGCGCTCGCCTCTGCGGCGTGGGCCCGTCGCGGGGATGCCGGCGCCGCCAGCAGCGCCGGGGCCCGGCCGAGACCGCAGCGGCCGACAGCGAACCGGACACGGATCCCGAGGAGGAGCTCATCGAGGCGGGCTCGGCGGCGCTGTCCGGGGCGGGGGACGACCGGAGCGCGGGCCCCTCGTCGCCCCCGCGATGCTCGCTGCTGGAGCTGCCGCCCGAGCTGCTGGTGGAGATCTTCGCGTCGCTGCCCGGCACTGACCTGCCCAGCCTGGCCCAGGTCTGCACCAAGTTCCGACGCATTCTGCACACTGACACCATCTGGAGGCGGCGCTGCCGGGAGGGTGAGTGCGCCGGGGCGGGGCCTGGGCCCCAGGGGGCTTGACTGGGAGGGGCTGGGGTGGGGTCCCCACGGGCTCTGGAAGGGCAGCTGCCATCGAACAAGGATCCCTGGCGGAAGGTCCCAGCCACCGGGTGCTGCTGTGACCCCGGGGGCCGCTGCCACAGATGCGGGCGCGGGTTCCGGGCGCGGCGGAGTTCAATGGGGTGCTCAGAGAGGGGTGAGGGGGTCCCCCAGCTACGGGGGCCAGGACGCCGAGGGCAGCGACGCGAGCTGGGGCTGGCTGGGTTTAGGCCGGGGAACTAGCTGACGTCTGTGACACCCTTCTCGGTTCCCAGCCCCTGGAGGCGGAGCTGACGAGATCGATGAGGGTGAACTTGAATAGTTAGGGGAGCCGGAGGGTTTGGACGGTCTCGAGGGCGAGGACCTGGTCTGTGAAGCGGTGGGTTGTGAGGCAGGCATTGCTGGAGGGCGCTTATGCCCCGCTCAAGGGATGCTGATGTCCGAAGTGAGGGTGGTGAATAGTTTTGTAACAAATCCCCTGAAAACAGCTTTACTTAACCCAGAGTTCAGGGCTCTGTATTTATTTAAACGTTGACAGATCTCTGCTGTTCACTAAACTCTAGAGTTTCGGTAAAAAGGATAGGTAAGAAGAAAAATCAAACAATGAAGAACAAAAAGGGAAAAAAGTAAAAAATCATCAGAGGTCTTTGCTATCAAAGATGAGCCACTCTTAAAATTTTGGAAACCGTCTCACCGTATGCACATGTGGAGTCATGTACCCATTTTTCCGTAAATGGGACCGTATCATTTATGATCTCATAGAAGATTCAGTATAAAAAACTTCATAGTGTTCCACTGCCTGTGTATGCCACAGGCTAGTCCTTTACTGTTAGACTTTTAAGCTTGCAGTTTTTCCTTGTGCCATCGAGACTGCCTTGTGCATTTTATAGGAATTGATGGGACTTACATGTACCTTTTAGAACTTCTGAGACTATCTTCTTGGGGTGTAACTTTCCAAAGTGGGGTTGTGGGCAGCAGGGAGGCTGTGCATCTTGATAACACCGTACATACTCATTGCCCAGCTGTTGGTATTTACACCCCCAGGAAGACCTCACAAGATGGCCTCTTTCCCCGAATCCTCTCCAGAGGGAGGTCAGTCAGTTCATCATCTTTCTACCATAAAGCTCAGCGGTCAGCCCTCAGGATTGGTCGTCGGTGACTAGACTCTGTTTATCTGCTGAGATCCTGGACACGCTGCTTCCCTGGCCCAACTGTTACTGGGAAGTGCTGCCCCCATAGGGTGACTTTGAGGGTAAAATGAGATGATACAGATGAAACCCTCACACCCTAACTGGTGATGATGCTTCACGGCCATTTTAATTTCACCTCTTTTAGAGGCAAAGAGAATTCCACCTTTTCGTTTGGTTTGTTTTGCATTTTGTACCCTTGTGAATCCCAGATTTGTCACAGATGTTGCTTTGAGCATTGTGAGTTTCTCCATCAGTCAGCCAAACCTGTGTGGTGGTCTCCAGGGGGTTGTCTCTGGGGAAACTGTAAGATATGTAGGAGCAGAGGCTAACAAAACTTGCGTGTGATCAGAAAGCTCAGAGGTGTGCCACAGGGTAAAATTAACCAGAGGTACAGCTCAGGACAGGTTCTTACAACTTCTAGTGGAAATATGAAAAGTCCTCCTGAAGATGTAGAAAGGTGTGAGGGCAGATGGAGGATGACTAGCCTTTCCTTGCCTGCTTTTGTGCCTCACAGTGCAGCTCTCTGGGGACAGCAGACACCGTTGACAGCTGGGTCAAGGCCTCCTCTTCACCAAGGTGGCCTGGGAGCTGGGAGAATTTTCACTCTGAGAAATTAAAAAAATGAAAGACAAACATGGTAAAGCAGATGCCTTCTTAGTCATCCCCAGTAAATAACAGTTAAGTCTTCTATCATATTTGCCTTTGATTTTTCTCCTTTTTTTTTTTTTTAAAAAAGAAAGCCTTCTAGCCAGCTCTCAGATCCCTCCAGATCAGCCTTGTCTTTCCCACCCTCGAGAAGCAGCCACGCTTGTGGGTCGAGTTTACTTGTATATACGTACACCTGTGACATCCCCAACATTGTATTATAGTGCTTTAGTTCAGAAATATGTCATCCGTGAGTATTATGCATCTGTCAACTTGTGTTTTTAAATTCTGTCCATGTTAATACATTTCAATCTGGTTCCGGCTTCTTGAGCACTGTGTGGCGGTTCATAATTTGGAGAGGCCGTGTGTGGTCCTTTGCTCATTTTTGTTTTTCTCACTGCACACAGTGTGATAGTGAACGAGCTCATATGTTTCCTTGGATGCAGTTAAATTTGATAATTTCTCTGAGGAATATATCCAGAACTGGTATTGCTGGGGTAGTGGGCTATGAGTTTCATAGTTTTGCTGGAAACTGGCCAGTTATCTTGCCGGGGTGGGGAGGGTTGGGGGGGGCGGTGATTTTTCACTCCAGATATTAACAGGTGTGTTTTCCTCTTTGCACACCTGTCATGAGGCATGCACAGGGAAAACACTGAAGGTAACAGGAGTGCTCTGTGCTCATCACAGAGCTGCCTTTGTGGTCTGGGTTCGTTATGTCGTTTAATCCAGCATCCCCTAAATTTTTTCTGGTTTGAACCATTTGTTTCTAAAAATCTGTGCCAATCTGGGTGAGAAACAGCATCTCATTTAATTTGCAGATGGCTGATAACTCATGAAGATGCGCATTAAAAAAACAGAATTATTGGCACTCTTCGTTTTCTCTTATTCGTGTATCCTTAATCTTTGCCCCTTTCCCCCACTGTTATTCTTTTTATTATTGATTTGCAGGTTTTATTTAATCTGGATCGATTTCTGTTTAATAATATGCAAAACATTTTCTTATAGTCAATAGTCCTTTACTTTCAAACTTCACTTATAGTCGCTTTTGCAAAAGTTACAGCGTTAATCAAAGTTATGTACTGGTAGCTTTCGGTTTAAATAATGATTGTCATCCCGAGGTTATGGAGGTTGTCAACAGCCAGGTCTTCAGTTTCACTTGTTTGTTCTGGTAACTTTAACTTCCAGTTCATCTGGGTCCAACATTGGATGGTTGGCAGTCCCATGTAGCATTAATAGGCATCCCATAGGGTTAGTCTAATTACGACTGGAATATGTATAAGAATAGTGGTGTGTGAGACAAGTCTCATTTCTCTGAGCCCCTAAACATCTTCCATCCTGAACTAGACATTTGGTTGTGGTGGGAGATAGGGTCAAAGTTGTGCGCACAGAGGCAAAAACCAAAGCGATCCCAGCCTTGGTGAGCAGGAGGTGGGTAGTCGCAGCCTACCGGAGTTCCTGGCTCTGAAGCCCCAGGTCCAACCCTGACACTTGTTAGTGTCCTGGGAGGACGAGTGAGGCGTTAGTGTGCATGTTTGCCGCTCAGTGTTTGTACCTCTGCTTTCTGTGTTTTACTAATCAGTTTTCCCAGAGGAGAAGACAAGCAATCTGGGGAAGAGGGTGCTGCACACCTGTGTTTTGTTTAAAAAAATTTTTTTTCTTACCCCTGTGTTTTATTGCTTCTAAGAGTTTTGGGCTGTGGGCAAGACATGCGAAACAGGGGCTCTTTTTAAAATGAGAGGATGACTTGGGGGCAGGTGGAGGGTGGTGGGGGAGGGACCCTAGAAACTTAGAGGGAGGTGGCTGTTTAGAGTGCTAGTGCGAGTCTCAGTTTTTCAGTGTCCTAGCAATAGTAAATCAGCAATAATAAATCAGTAGTTTTTATAGAATTTGGTTTTCTGAGCCCCCTGCCTAATGGAGCTGTTGGATTACATAGTTTCTTTGGGCAGGCGAAAGAAAGTTGCTACTCAGAAGCCAAATAGGTGCTTCTGTTTTTGGGGCAAGTACACCAAATAAGTGATATTTCCCCTCATCTGGGAAAGCAGAGCCGCTCTGGCCTGCAGGGCGGCGCGGGATTGGCTGTGAGCTGGGTTCCGCCTCTCCCCGTTTCCAACCCCCGCACCCCCACCCCCACCCCCAGCCGTGTTTTGATGCATCACCCCTTTGGCTCCAGGCCTCCTGCAGTTACTTGCTTGTGGGGCTATAAATAAGCCGTCATTTCTCAGAGCATAGGGCAGAGGCCAAGTCCGTTCTTTGCCTTTGACCCTGACGAGGCTTTTCTTGGTTAATACTTCACTGTTTAGTTGGTGAATTTTGAAACGCTGGCCATTTTTAACACGGTTCATCTCTGCAGCACTTTGTGAGGTCTACCTGAGGCTGATGCGTCTAGAAAATTCAGACTGTGATTCCAACTCAGAACATTCAAATAATAGCAAAAGATATATTTAGAAACAAAGGAAATGCTCACACGTAAAGACACAAGAGACATAAAGTCAGGTTTCAACTTTATAGTATATAGTTTCCCATTTCTTTTCTTGATGGTAAGTGCCTCAGTGACCCCTGGAATAATATTTGTATAATATTTGGATCAGTTGTAAGTCTAAGGTGGGCTGAAATTCCATCATAATTAGAAATATCCTTTTCCCATAATGTTTGAGCTATATGACAGAAATGGGAAAATCAAAAGTAGTATTCAATTTTGTATTTGCATACAGAAGAAAACACTATTTCTGTTCTGTTTGGTATGCTGACATGAAATGTGAATACTGTAGCTTTTGATAAACATGGCTGAGCTTGGAAGGATCATCCAGAGAGGAGGTGAAGTGGGCAGGTTGTTGTCTTTGGGAATATTTTATGGTTCTCGTTAAGCAATCCCTGTTCAGCCTGGTTGTTTGGGGGCTATGGGGTGGGTGGTGGTATATAAACAGACTGTCCAGGTAGTAGGAGCATCCCTGTCCCAACCAGGAGAAGAGGAAGCCAGGTCGCCTCCTGGACACACAGCAGGGTCCCAGAACTGGAGGGAAGCTCTTATCCTGTCCTGTTTTGCTCAGTGACAGGACTACAGGCTCTTTATTTTTGGGAGCTGCATCACGTATGCTGCTCCACAGAGAAACCTAATCCTTCCAGTTAGCAGAGTAGGAGGGGTACAGGAGACGCTTCCTCTTAGCGGACATCGCTAGCCTCAGAGCAGCAAGATAGGAAGCGTGTCTGGCCCCCAGGAAGTGCTAAGCCAAGATTCCCCCTTGGCCATGTTTAACTGGACAAACATGGGTGCCTTGCCAGGAAGAACTGCTGGGCTGTATTCACTGTTCGCTGTGTTTACAAAGTGGTTACGTAATGCAGTTGAGGATCTTGGTTTGTCTTTCTGGCTGGAAGGAGTGTGTCTTTGGGACTTTGGAGGAAACACTGTCCTCTGAGAAGCCCAGGACTGGTCCAGGAGGTGGCCTGGGTTCTCACTCATGAGTCCGCATCCTTTGCCAGTGATGCCCTCACTGTTTGCCCCATGGTGATGGGCAGGGGAGGAACCCGGAGTAGCCAGCAGGCCTGCTTGCTAAATATTAATGGGGTGTCGAGGAGTATCTGAAATCTGAGAGGAGGTCTGGGGAGACGTGATGGCAGAGTCAGACTCCTGCTTACCCCCCGTCTCAGGAATGGGTGGTGAGACCCAGCAGGGGTGCGTGTAGCAGGAAGAAGTGTCTAAGAATGACAAATGGGCCTCAGTGGGAGTGGGGCTGTCTTGGCCAGTGGGTGCCCGTCACGGAGCTGATCAGGGTCAGCATCTTCTGGCTGGAAGGGTGAGGCTTCTGTTGGCACTGAGGCTGTTCATCTTTGCAGAGGCGGAGCTGGTTGGGAAGAAGTCTCATTGACTGTGTAGGTGGTATCAGCTGTCCTGGGGAACTGTTTGCTTAGCAGCCCAAATATTCTAAGTGTTTAATAGGAAATGCCCATGGGCTGGATCTAGGTTTGGTTTTTACATTCGTCTATCCTGAGATGCTGCTGCTGCTGTGTTGCTTCAGTCGTGTCCGACTCCGTGTGACCCCATAGACGGAAGCCCACCAGGCTCCCCTGTCCCTGGGATTCTCCAGGCAAGAATACTGGAGTGGGTTGTCATTTCCTTCTCCAATGCATGAAAGTGAAAAGTGAAAGTGAAGTCGCTCAGTCCTGTCCAACCCTCAGCGACCCCATGGACTGCAGCCCACCAGGCTCCTCTGTCCATGGGATTTTCCAGGCAAGAGGACTGGAGTGGGGTGCCATTGCCTCCTCCGATCCTGAGATGAGCTGGCTGCAAAGTGCTTTTCCAGATCTGCTACATTATTATTATTTTTTTTTAAAAAAGGCATTTCATGCAGTTACAGTAACAGCTAAGAAAAGCAGCAAGCTTGGGGACACACAGGAGTTTGGAACCCGTGTTCTGCTGTTGGAGGGGTGTCCTCAGAGCAGGAGGCCTGAAAGCCAGTTGCCTGAAACCCCCCACCGCAAGCCTGATGGACCCCCTCTGCTCTACCAGCTCCCATCTCTGCCTTTGCCTCCTTTTTCAGCCTCAGAAATTCCAGCCATACTTTATTAAGGGTTATAATTATCCCCTAATCTAGTGCAAAGAAAAATGAACAACATTTCCATCAATATTACCTTCTGTTTTTATTTGGGGAACTAAGTTTACAGCAGGTGAGAAACAACCCAGCCGCATTCCCCCAGCCCCCTTCCTCCCACTGCTGCTTTCTGGGGGCCACGGCTGGGCCCCGCTAGCCTTTCTTCTGCCTTTGCCTTGCCTGGCAGTGCAGTGGCCTCCGCACTGGAGCCCCACCTGTGCCTCCAGGTGTGTCTCTGCCGGCTCCACCCACAGGTCGCCCCATCTGGGCGCTTTGCTGCCTGTGCAGTGCTCCTGCGTTGCCCTGGACCCCCACCTCCGTCTCCGGAGCAGCAGGATGCCCCCTGTTCCCACTCTCATCCCATGTGCCCCTCGCTTGCGTCAGAGTTGGTCCTGGCTCTGTGGCCATCCAGCGTGGCAGAGCCCTCCTGAGTGGCCTTTATTGGAGCATGGGCTGAGTGCCCTGTAACTGTGGACTCCAGGACTGGTGCAGCCTGTAGAAGGATGTCGCTAACTTTGTCACTTTGTGATTCTGACACAGAGTGCCTGCACGTCCTAGCCATGGCAGGCACAGGTGCCAGCTCTGTTCACCTCTGTCTTTTCTTCCAGGGTCTTGGGAAGTAGCATGTGACCCTCGGGTTCTCCTGTAGAGGTGAGAGAGTGGAAAACAGAGAAGGAGGAAACTATCATCCATCACCACCCGTGGAGACAGAAAAGACCTCCTGCACGTTAAGAAACACATCTGTGGTGGGGGGCTTGGGTAAAACCCAGACAGGGACGCACCTCACTGGACGGGAAGGAGTGAGGAGGGCCGAGAGCCCCTGGTGGTCGGGTCACAGGAGGATGCAGCTTCAGTGTTAACTCAGCCCAGATTCCGGGCCTGTTTTTCCCTCTTGGCGAAACATGCGTTAAACAGATTTTTGGAAATTTCCTGGTTGGAATATTTGGAAGTGGCAATTTAATTCTTTTTTTAATTGTGGTAACATATACACTAAGTGAAATGTACCACTTTGACCTTTCTGAAGTGGGTAGTTCAGCGGCATTACATGCATTCATGTGGCTGTGCAGCTATCACCACCATGGCCAGAACTTTTCCATCTTGCCCAGTGGATGCTCAGTCCCCGTGACACAGTAACACCCCGTTTCCCCTCCCCCAGCGCCTGGCACCCTCCATTTCTACCTTCTGTTTCTATGAATCGGGCCGCTCTGGGGACTTCGTATCAGTGGTACCATACAATGCTGCCCTTTTGCTATGGGCTCATCTCACTCAGCACAGCGTCCTCAAGGTTCAGCCAGGCTGTGTCGAGTGTCTGCCTCTCTTCCTTTTTAAGGCTGAGTAATAGGTAAGAAAGCCTTCCTCAGCGATCAGTGCAAAGAAACAGAGGAAAACAACAGAATGGGAAAGACTAGAGATCTCGTCAAGAAAATCAGAGATATGAAGGGAACATTTCATGCAAAGATGGGCTCAATAAAGGACAGCAATGGTCTGGACCAAACAAGCAGAAGATATTAAGGAGAGGTGGCAAGAATACACAGAAGAACTGTACAGAAAAGATCTTCACGACCCGGATAACCACGGTGGTGTGATTACTCACCTAGAGCCAGACATCCTGGAATGTGAAGTCAAGTGGGCCTTAGAAAGCATCACTATGAACAAAGCTAGTGGAGGTGATGGAATTCCAGTTGAGCTCGTTCAAATCCTGAAAGATGATGCTGTGAAAGTGCTGCACTCAATATGCCAGCAAATTTGTAAAACTCAGCAGTGGCCACAGGACTGGAAAAGGTCAGTTTTCATTCCAATCCCAAAGAAAGGCAACTACCGTACAATTGTACTTATCTCACATGCTAGTAAAGTAATGCTCAAAATTCTCCAAGCCAGGCTTCAGTAATATGTGAACCGTGAACTTCCAGATGTTCAAGCTGGTTTTAGAAAAGGCAGAGGAACCAGAAATCAAATTGCCAACATCCGTTGGATCATGGAAAAAGCAAGCGAGTTCCAGAAAAACATCTATTTCTGCTTTATTGACTATGCCAAAGCCTTTGACTATGTGGATCACAATAAACTGTGGAAAATTCTGAAAGAGATGGGCATACCAGACCACCTGACCTGCCTCCTGAGAAAGCTATATGCAGGTCAGGAAGCAACAGTTAGAACTGGATATGGAACAACAGAGTGGGTCCAAATAGGACAAGGAGTACGTCAAGGCTGTATATTGTCACCCTGCTTATTTAACTTCTATACAGAGTACATCATGAGAAATGCTGGGCTGGAAGAAGCACAAGCTGGAATCAAGATTGCCGGGAGAAATATCAGTAACCTCAGATATGCAGATGACACCACCCTTATGGCAGAAAGGGAAGAGGAACTAAAAAGCCTCTTGATGAAAGTGAAAGAGGAGAGTGAAAAAGTTGGCTTAAAGCTCAACATTCAGAAAACGAAGATCATGGCATCCGGTCCCATCACTTCATGGGAAATAGATGGGGAAACAGTGGAAACAGAGTCAGACTTTATTTTTTGGGGCTCCAAAATCACCACAGATGGTGACTGCAGCCATGAAATTAAAAGACGATTACTCCTTGGAAGAAAAGTTATGACCAACCTAGATAGCATATTGAAAAGCAGAGACATTACTTTGCCAACAAAGGTCTGTCTAGTCAAGGCTATGGTTTTTCGACTGGTCATGTATGGATGTGAGAGTTGGACTGTGAAGAAAGCTGAGCACCGAAGAATTGATGCTTTTGAACTGTGGTGTTGGAGAAGACTCTTGAGAGCCCCTTGGACTGCAAGGAGATCCAACCAGTCCATTCTGAAGGAGATCAGCCCTGGGATTTCTTTGGAAGGAATGATGCTGAAGCTGAAACTCCAGTACTTTGGCCACCTCATGCGAAGAGTTGACACATTGGAAAAGACCCTGATGCTGGGAGGGATTGAGGGCAGGAGGAGAAGGGGACGACAGAGGATGAGATGGCTGGATGGCATCACGGACTCGATGTACGTGAGTCTGAGTGAACTCCGGGAGATGGTGATGGACAGGGAGGCCTGGTGTGCTGTGATTCATGGGGTCGCAAAGTGTCAGACATGACTGAGCGACTGAACTGAACTGAACTGAATATTCCGCTGTGAGGATGGACCTGTTTTGCTTCTCCGTCATCTGTCAGTGGACACTGGGGTTGGCCCCACTTCTTGGCTATTGTGAACAGTGCTGCTGTGAGCAAGGGTGAATACACATCTCTGTGTCTACTTTCATCTCTTTTGAGAATGTACTAGAAATAGGGTAATAGCTGGATTCTATGTTTAATTTAAATTTCCTCAAGTCTAGCTCAGCCAGCCATTTTTCTCCCCCTTCCCAACCTTTTTTTGTTTTTTTAGACTGTGTTGCTGGTTTTAGAGTAGACACTTTCAAAAAAGACTTTCACAAGCTGCCTGATGTACTAGTTTGGCAAGGAAACTTTTTGAATTGCTGGGAATTAGAAAGCAGCTGTGGGCAGCATGGTTTGATGTGCTAACTGTAACCATCTTGGGCAGGAGGATGAGTTTTTCTGAGAGGGAGGCTCGGTGGTGGTGTAGGTACACTGGCCTTAATGCTACTTTATGGCATTTCCCCAGTGACTTATGGAAAGGTATACAGAACAGTCAGAGGAGGTAGAATCATTACTAGCCACTACTTAAAAAAAAAAAAAGCCTTTCCCATCATGTGGAAAATACCAAACATTTCTTGCAGGAACATTTGGGTCACAGTGACATTGTTCTGCTTTGGTGAATATATTATCTTTGGGGAACGTTGAGGAAAACGCACTGAGCATTGCCATATTTATTAGCACTGTGTCATACCTTTGCTTTCCTTCCGATTGTCAGTGGCCTTTTCTGTGGTTGGTTTGTCTGCTCATGCAGGTTCATCTCCTGGGTGATATTAACAGTGCCTTTTCTTGACACGTTGTGCAGAGAGATTCAGTGTTTCAGTCATCCAAAGTTTGAGCCGTCGCTGGGAGGCAGTGCATTGTTTCTCTCAGGTTGGACGATTGCTGGACTCAGACAGGAAAACCACAGATCAGGTTGCCCGCCTTTAGCGACTCGGCCCCAGGAGGTGCATGTGGGGTGGCACTGATGCCTCTGCAAGATACAGGCTTCCAGAGCACGTGCGGGCGCGTCTCTGGTCTGTGCCCTGCATCTGACCGGCAGTGTCCGCATGTATCACAAAAGTGCAACGGGAATTTGCTGTATGGCTAAGAAACTCAAACAGGGGCTCTGTGTCAACCTAGAGGAGTGAGATCGGGAGGGAGATGGGAGGGAAGTTCAAAAGGGAGGGGGTATATGTATACCTGTGACTGATTCAGGTTGGGGTTTGACAGAAACAACAAAATTCTGTAAAGCAATTATCCTTCAATAAAAAAATAAAAGAATAAATGAGAGAATAAATTATTTTTAAAAAGTGCACAGTTCAGAGGAGAAGGATTCCCACCCCCTGCCCCCAGTGGGCTCCCAAACCATCATGTCCATCGTGTCTGCGAGGCATTAAGAGGCAGGTCTTGTTGACCACGTGCACTGGTTGCTGCTGGAACCGAGGGGGAGGAGCTGTCCTTTCAGAACCACACAGCAAACAGACCCAGGCTCGGGTCTCGTGTGGTGACAGTGTTTGAGTGCACTGACATTGATGCAAGGGAAGGGCACTGTTTATGGGGATCACCCAAGGTGGTGACAGCCTCGTGGTTGTCAGGCAGCTGCCTGGCCGTGGTGGGAATTCATGAAGGCTGTCTGGTGTGGGGCCGAGCTCTTCTCAAGAGTGTGGGCAGACCCACTCCAGCTCGACCACCGGCCAGGGTGGAAGTGGCCCTTCCAGCTGGTCTCCCACATGGTCTGAGAGGGTTTGGGGCCTCTTGGTTGCTGGTGGCTCATGTGACATGCAAGTGTCACCCCTGCCCCAGGTCACATACAGCATGTTTCACTATCGAGTTCCTTACAAGTTCTTGCGACTTGCGTGACTCTCTGGAGTGGAGTCCACATTCTTCTTGGCAGGAGGGTAGCACGTGTGCTTTTGTATGATCACGAGGCAGGCCATGGGCTGTTCGTCAGCAGGGGAGGCCGGGAGACAGGCCCGGTCTCAGGGAGGTTGCCAGGTGGTGACCGCCTTGCCCCAAGTGGTTGCTTCACTGTCTGCATCTTGAGCTTGGCTTGGACATTGTCAAAATCCTCGCAGCCATAGAAGCATTGGGTTGATGTCAGATGTTCCACTGGAAAGACCAGGCCTTGGCAGGGGGAGGGGCCATGGTGTGACGAGGTGGACAGCCCTTTGCTGGCCTTCTGGAAGGACTGCTGAGTCACCAACCTCTCTGAGCTGGGGGCCCCTGCCTGAGGTGGGGGAGAGTGCTGTCATGGAGGTGGTATAGGGTTTTGCTTCAAGGCTACCCTGGGCAGCCCCAGCTGTGTCTTCACTTCAGAGTCAGTAGCCGCACCGGGGTCTGGGGCCTTTGTGGAACCCTGACACCAGTGATGGTCTTATTTCCATGGGAACACACAGCATTCACTGTGTTCATGAGCTGGTTGTCTGGTTGTGGGTTTGAGCGATTAGGTTTCCAGAGCTTATCAGAATAGACAATGCAGATTGCTGTTTCATTCAGAGTGGTGTCATCTAAAAATAGAACAGTGGCTTCACCGGTGAGTGAGGTGTTGACTGAGTGTGGAGAAGGCCCGTAAAACCTCTGCAGTGGGACAAGGGTCAGGCTCAGAGAACATGGCCAAGGCTGAGGCATGTCCACCCCCCCCCCTCCCCTAGTCTTGCTATTGCTGCTGCTTTCTGATTTCTTGACTGTAATTCCCAGCAACTGTTTCTTGTTACAGAGTACGGCGTTTGTGAGAACTTGCGGAAGCTGGAGATCACGGGCGTGTCTTGTCGAGATGTCTATGCCAAGCGTAAGTTACTCTGTTGTCATGCTCCGCTGACTGGTTCCAGAGGCGGACCCTCACCCTCCAGGGGCAGCCACGTAAAGTAAAAGTCCCTGGCCCTCAGCCCACGGGCCAGTTCTTGATGCCCCCTTAAAGTCAGAGGTGACACTGTGGAGCCAGCACAGGCACGACAGCACTGAGCAGGCGGGGGGCTCTCTTCTCCCCGTTTCTGGCCAAAGCATGACCCTGACTTTGCAGCACCAGTGCGTCAGGTGTCGTTTATCTGGGAGACGTGGCTGCCCTGAACACAGCTCTGGGGGGCTCAGAGGTGCCCCTCTCTGGGCCCTGGCCTGCAGCCTGGTTGGGGATGTGGCAGCAGGGGTGACCGTGATATGTGACAGCAGCCGGGCCCCTCCTCCCCACCCCAGCCCTGTCCTTCCTCGGCTCGCTTCCTGCAGGAGTGGTGAACCCCCAGTCCCCGCCCCTCCCCCCATTTCTTGTCCCCACCCCTTTGCCTTCCAGAGTCACCAGCAATGCTCCCTGATGCCCAGAGCCCCTGCCCCAAGCATCTCTCCTCTGGCCCTCCCTCAAGGGTGAGGCTGTTGGCACTGATGCTACCCAGGGTCCCGCAGAGGGCATCCTGCCTCTCCCCACCCGGGCTGGGGCGTGATGCGCTGTTAACCCTCGGGGCTGGGTTGTAAAGGACGGTATAAGAAAGACCTTTGGCCTGAGGGAGACCTGCTGAGTTCTCTGGAAAGGACCTTAATTGTTCATCTTAAAAGCATCTTGGTAGATTTTGGTTTTCACCGTGTTTTGCACTTTGTACCAGTTCTGCAGAGAACACTCAGACCAGGTGGTGCTTTTCCCCGAGCAGCTTCCCTAGGAAGCCAGGGCTGGGGTCCTCTGTGGGAACACCTGTGATTCAGAATGGGGGGCTTCCCGGGGGGCCAGCCCCTCCTCACGTGGCCCACACCCCCGGCACAAGCAGAGTGCGGGGAGGCAGGCCATGGGCCACAGTTGGCCCCTGCATCCAGGCTGACTTCCTCATCCCTTCAGACTTCTCTCCATGTCGATCCCGTGGCCACTTAGGGGGTGTTAGATTGGCAAGTGTTCCTGGGTTAGTTTGCTCACGAGTTGGGAAATCTCCTGTCAGAGTCTCTGGGTTTTCATGGGTCTTCCTCTGAGGAGCCCAGCCGCCCTGGACACAGGCAGTTCTTGGTGTTGGTGCTCGACTGTACCTTCAAGGCAGCCATATTCCCCCTACACCCCTGCTCCCACCAGAGCCCTGCATGTCCCGGCCCTACCTCTGCTACCTCCCAGCATCCCAGTTCCCCACTTGCTAGAGGCCTGGGCTGCATCCTTGCCCACCATAGCCACCATCCTTGCCCTCCCCACCGCTGCACCTATCCTTGGTCCTGTATTTCCACCTTTCCCCCACCGCTGTCCTTGGTCCTGGTCCCCACCCCTCCCTGCACCCTGTCCCTGTCCTTGGTCCTGGTCCCCACCCCTGTCCTTGGCCTTGGTCCCCACCCCTCCCCCCACCCCTCCCCCCACCCTCACCCCTACCCCTGTCCTTGGTCCTGGTCCCCACCCCTGTCCTTGGCCTTGGTCCCCACCCCTCCCTCCACCCCACCCCTGTCCTTGGTCTTGGTCCCACCCCTCCCTGCATCCTCTCCCTGTCCTTGGTCCTGGTCCCCACCCCTCCCCCCACCCCCACCCCTGTCCTTGGTCCTGGTCCCCACCCCTGTCCTTGGTCCTGGTCCCCACCCCTGTCCTTGGTCCTGGTCCCCACCCCTGTCCTTGGCCTTGGTCCCCTTGGAACTTGAGTTCCCTGTAAGAGCTGTAAGTCCTGAAATAGTCCTGGAGGGAGGCTCACACCTGCCTGGTGGTGGGGTGAAGTGCCTGGGGGAGAGCACACGTGAGAAATTAAGGCCCCCATGGAGCTCATCTCAGCTGTGGGCAAAGGGGCTCAGGGCAGCTGTCCTGTGGAGGGGATGTCTGGGCACAGTGAGTGGACGGGTGAGCAGGAGAGAGGGGCAGTCCAGCAAGAGGGGACAGGGCCACAGCGAGGTCACAGGCAAAGCAGGACATCTGCAGAGGTCATAATGCTGGCTCTCAACCCCTCAAAAGTGGTTGCCAAGTGCAGAGGACGATTTGCATTCTGTTAATCAGCATCCCAGAGTGTCTGATCTGCCCCAGCCAGCGTGAGCTTCAGCTTCTATCCTCACAGCCCCGGAACCGTGTTTCTCTGAGTTTGCTCTGAGGGCCTCGTCCTTAGCTTCCGGAAGAGGTGGTATAAGAAAGTCACCCCTCTCCTCCTTAGATAGTGGGCCCAGCTACCTTGATTCAGGAGCGAGGAGTCTGACTGAGTTCAGGGGCTGGCAAGTACCGTCCTTCAGCACAAACAGCATGCTCAAACGCAGCAGATGAAGGACATGCCAGGTATGCACCAGGCAAGCCGGGGATCCTAGCTGGGGTACAGGGCTCCCCACACCCAATATCTGTGAGTGTGACCTCTGCCCTCCTTGCTCAGCGAGCCTGGTGATCGTGGTAGGTGATGGAGAGAGCCTGGGGTCGGGGGAGTCCCGAGTTGGCCTGCCGTGGGGAGTTCTCAGCACGGATTGCTGACTGGCAGCAACGCCTGTCACTACGATTCCTTCTGGCTGGGCCTGCCACCATGGCGAGTGCCCCTGCAGGTTCCAGGGGTCGAGGACGTGAGGGAAGCGTGTGACATGGCTGAGCGAGTGGCGAGTCCTGTCGAGAAGGCAGAAGCCCCCTCAGCCGCTTGCCTGCTGTGTCTGTTCAGGTATAAACCCACGCGTGAAGTCGGGACGTTTCATGAGAATTCTGCCCGATTACGAGCACATGGAGTACAGAGACGTGTACACTTGCCGTACGTACCCCCACCCTCAGCCCCACCCTGGCTTCCGCTTCTGTGGCGAGCACCGCCGAGATGCTGCTGGCAGGGCCTGTCACCCAGGCTCTGGTCCCGGCAGCGGGCTGGCCTCCTTGGCTTTTGCTGATTTTCACCTCCTGAGTGGCGGCCCCGGGGCAGTTATACAAATGGGCTGGGTTTCCACAGCTGCTTTGGGTTTGGGGTTGTAGCAAGCACGAGCGTGTGTTGCTGTGCATTTTAACATTTATCACTTCTTGAGACAGTAGGAGCCTTAAAACTTACCTCTTCCGAGATGAAATGTGAGTGTTCCCATCCAGGCTTTGTAGTCATCACATGTTAACAGTAGATGTCAATGTAAAAAGTTTACACACACATATACACACACAACAAAAGTACGTAGAAATAGTGGGTATTTCCTCCTTTGATGGGCATCACTTGAGCTCCAGACATCTTCCTAAGCCGTGTTCCACAGGGGACGAATGCTGTCTCTCTTTGTATTGGGTTGAGCCAGGATGCACTGGAAGCTGTTTTCACATTTTTCAGAAGCACAGGGAGCCCTCTCCTGCTCTTTTCCCCACCCATCTGGGCATCCAGGGGCCAGCGTCGTCTGTGTTGAGCAGACCCGCTCCCGAGTCTTAGAAGAGCATGAAAGTGAAGTTGCTCAGTCGTGTCTGACTCTTTGCGACCCCATGGACTGTAGCCTATCAGGCCCCTCTGTCCATGGGATTTTCCAGTCAATAGTACTGGAATGGATTGCCATTTCCTTCTCCAGGGGATCTTCCCAATCCAGGGATCGAACCCGGGTCTCCTGCATTGTAGACAGATGCTTTACCATCTGAGCCACTAAGGAAGTCCAAAGAGCATAGTTTTCAACAAAAGCAGGTTAGAACAGAGAGAATAGAGTCATTGGTGGAATTTTTCCTAACCCTCACCAGACTCCATGTAGCCGCCGTGTGCTGGCCAGTCCTGTTTTACTCAGGGGTCATCCCGAAGTCTGGGCAGGGCTGCCCAGGTGTGGGCAGTGTGCTCTGGGGCACTGTCTGGGCACTGTGCACTTATAAAGCCGCCTTGTGTGTCACCCAGGCCCAGGGGACTGGTGTGGGAGCGGTCACCACATGCCCGGACTGGGCTGGCTGGCTGAAGACGTGAGTCCTGTTCCTTTTCTGGCCCTCTTGGGAGTGGGCTCTCTGGAACACTCTGTCCTGGGCTGTGCTGTCCCCCCCGCGCCCAGCAGTCAGTGAGCCAGGCGCCATCTCCAGCCCCATGGGACAGATGGTGACGTTTTGGGTATCGATGAGAACAGCTGATCGATGGCGCTGGCTGTGCTGAGGGGAACCAGGTGTCGCGGGCTTTTAGACACAGACAGACAAGCACTTAGAGGTTATCATGTCACAGGGCTGTCACAGGCTTCTTCCAGGACTTACACTGTCAGGCTGATGTGGAATTCTGACACGCCTCTGGGGGTGACCGGGACCAGGAAGTGCCTCAAGTTGTTTTGAGAGGTGTCCTTTTCTGTGCCCAGAGGGTGGAGAGAACCTTCCTGCAGTGATGAGGATGAGTCCTGAGTCCCGATGGTTCACCACGCTTCTGGGAGGCCACATCTCGAGCGTCTGGACCAGAGCTGCGTGCACGCTGTCCCCATTGCTTGTAGCTGACGCTGCCTTTAGGACCCGGTTTAGTGGGGGAATGCTGGCGCCTCGAGCTGTGAGTGCAGTTATAAAAGCACAGTGGAACGCCTGGAAGATCTAGAACACAGTGACAAACAACAAACCAGTTGTCAGCCTTGGTTGCCTTTCTCTGAGAACTGGTCTGTTATTTTAGATGGCCTACTAGAATATCAGGGGAAAATTAGCATGCATGAAAAAAAGAAAAATCAATTTCAACTGAACTTGAGCTTCTGTACGCCCAGGTGTTGTTCCAGGTTCCAGTGTCCTAAGGTGTCCTAACTGAGGGCTCCTTGATATTCGTGCTCTGATGCTCTCCTGAGCTCCAGACACATCTGCTGTGACGACTGGCTTGTGAGGAGCGAGGCCCTGGGCTCTTCCTTGTCCGCTTGTGCTCTGCCTGGAGCCATGGGACCTCAGGTCCTCAGGTCCCCAGTTCCCCTGAAGTCTTCTGGCCCTCATTCCCTCGGACCTGAGAGACACAGTCTCTCTGCAGCCTTGTGGCCCAGATCAGCTGCTCCTGGGGTGTGTGTGTAGCTAACTGACAGTCTTGACAATCCGTGTCTGTAAGATGTTGGGATTGTACTGGGGGTGTGTGTGTCGCCTTTATGATGGATCTAGCACATGTGTGTGTGTGTGAATTGATGGTGCACTTTGAACTTAAAAATAACCTCGTGTACCTGTACGGCTCTGGGCTTTGAGGCTCAGACCCAGCATTCTGGCAGTGCTCCAGGTTGCTCAAGTAGACATGAGGTGTTTAGTGGAACATCTCCCCCATGGGTGAGGAGATGGCCAGGCCATTTTTAATCCTCAGGTATAGATGACACAGGGTGGAGTCTTTGGAGGGGAAGTCCTCTCCAAAGCCCAGTGTGCCAAGAGGAGCAGAGAGCACATTGCAGGGTGGCTGCGGAGAAAGGCAGGAGACCATCAGAAAGAATAAAGCAGAAGGGTGCTCCTGGAAAGGGCTGTGGGCACCAGTGGGATGTGTGTCAGAGAGGAGAGTGTGTGTCTGTGGGACGTTTCTCCTGACTTTGTTCTGTATATCGATTTTGTATCCTGCCACATTATGTAATTCATTTATTCAGTCTAAGTTTTTGATGGTGTCTTTCGGGTATGGTAACATGTCATCTGCAAAATGGTGATAGCTTTATTTCTTCCTTTTCAACGTGAATGCCTTCTATTTCTTTTTCTTGTCTGATTGCTCTGGCTTGGACTTCCAATCCTACACTGAGTGAAAATGGGGAGAGTGGGGATCCTTGTTTTTCAGAAGCTTTTTGCTCTTCACGTTTGACGTGCTGCTGGCTGTGGGTTTGTCACACATGGCCTCTATTGTGTTGAGGTACGTTCCCTCCATATCCTTTTCTCATAAATGGATGTTGCATTTTGTCAAAGACCTTTTCTGCGTGTATGGAGAGGCTCCTGTGGTTGTTAGCCTTCATTTTGTGAATGTGGTGTGTCGCATTGATTGATTTGCGGCTTTTATGTCATCCTTGCCTCCCTGGATAAATTCCCTTCATCGTGGTGCGTGGTCCTTTTTGGTTTGCTGATACTTTGTTGAGGATATTTGCATCTGTGTTCAGCAGGAATATTGGCCTTTAATTTTTTTTTTTTTTCTCATGGTGTTCTTGTCTGGTTTTAGAATCAGGGTCATGCTGGCCTCACAGAGTGGGTTTGGAAGTGTTTTCTCCTCTGATTTTATTCCAGCTACCAAAAGTTTCTAGTCGGTGGCAGGAGATACTGTCAGTTGCATGTAGGGTTTTCCTTTGAGCCTGAAACCTCAGTTCTGGACGACAGATGTAGTGATTCAAGAATGATGTTACGGGCTTGTGGGTGGTGGGCCGGCCACCCCGAGTGTGGTGGGCCATGACAGCTGCTGGCAGGACAGCAGGGAAGAGACTGCTCAGTCTCAGCTCATGCCGAGGAGAGCTGGGTCTTTTAGGCTGGGTGTTGTTGAGTGTGTCGGAGTTTCCCACTTGGCTTATTAAGTGACCCGTTGGCAGATGAGGATCGGCTGGCCCTGACTAGGACAGAGTGTTTTTCTGTTAGCTCCTGGGCTGAGAGGTTCCTTAGTCATCTTGGACCATTGTTCCTGTTTTGGTGGTGGTGGTGTTGGGGTGACCTGAGAACCTAGGCTGGTTTTTTGAACACAACCACACTGACCTTGGGGATCAGTGGTCGGCAGGGTCTCTGAGCCGGTGCTCCTTCTGGAAGGCCCAAGTCCTGCTTCATCGGGCTGAGAGCAGGAGCATTTTCATTGTTCTCACTGAGTTAAAGTGTGGTTCTCTGGTTTCTGGTTCCTTCGCCTGTGAACTGGAATGTCCGTCTTCCCTGGATTCCTAGGAGTTGGGCCCTTTGAGCACGCCTGCTTCTGGTGGAACAGCCCCTGAAGGGTCTGACCCCGTCCACTGCCTGGCTCAGGTCCCAAGTCTGCTGTCTGCACGTGGGCTGGTGTTAGGTGTGCCCCATTCAGTGTGTGTGTGTGTCAGGTGCTCAGTCATGTCCTACTCTTTGCGGCCCCATGGACTGTAGCTCTCCAGGTTCCCCTGTCCATGGAATTCTCCAGGGAAGAATACTGGGGTGGGTTGCCATTCCCTTCTCCAGCCCCATTCAGTATGTGGGACTGAATCCCACTTCACTCACCTGACTTAAGTGGTCAATGCGTGTTTGGAGACAGTGGAAGGAGGGCTTGTTGAGCTGGGGATCCTCCTCCAGGTGGGGAGCCCTGGGGTGTGTTGAGCACCTAGGCCAAGAGGTGCTGGGGACTCTGTCCTAAACCCGAGGGCCCCTCCTCTGCCTGAGGCAGGGTGCGGGCGCGGGTCAGAGGCGAGCCTGAGGGCAGGTTCTTGAGCTTGTCCGTGCTTGTTCCATCCTGTGGCCGTGGCGCCTTAGAGCCGGCCTCCCAACAGGCCCAGGCACAGGCGATCACCATGCACACGGGGCTGCCCTCCCCATTCTCACTCTGAAATTTTATGTAACTCAAGTGGACGCTTCAGCCCGAGGGCCGCTGGGGCTTGTCAGGTCGCTTCTCCTGGACTAACCCTGAGACTTTCTGAAGAATACGTTGTAAAGCACAGGCATCGTGTTATCTTAGGGAATCGAGTGCCTCTGGGCCAGTACACTCCCAGCCCACCTGACGCCGGTGGTCTCTGACTTTCCCTGCAACTGTCCTGGGGGCCCAGGCTGGGTGGGCCAGCCTCATGTTGGCAGGAGCCAGGGGCACACCCGTGTGTGCTCACCTGTGTAGAGCGTGCAATCCAGAGGCAGCTGGTGCTCTCGACACACACAGGAGACTGGACTCTTTTTTTTCAGAGAGATGCTGCTTTTAAAGCAGAAGAAGGAACTCCCTTTTGGAAATTGCCAAGTTGGTGGCAGATTCTTTGAACAGACTTTCCAGGGGCTTCGGGATCAGATTGATTGATCTTGGAAAGATGGGAGACCGGAGACCATGCTGTATGGGCCCATTTGATTTTTTCTCCACAGTTCTATGGCAGCATTTTAAAAACATAACAGAAAAGTAGAGAGAATTGTGCTGTGAGCACCCACGTACCTGACTCCATAGCTCTCTGCCCCACCTCACCCCCACACACCTGTCCATCCATCCATCGTATAATGTGCTGTGTTTCTAGGTAAGTGGCAGACATTAGTCTGTTTTACCCCTAAACACGTGCGTGTGTGCTGCATCGTCTGGAGCTCAGTATTTGCTTGTGACTCTGACCCCGCTTATTATTGCTTGCTTAACAAACACAAAACCTGTCAGGGCACGGCCATGAGACAACCACTGACTTTAATGTGTGTCTTGTAAGCCGACTCAGAAGACGCATGTCCTGAGGCTGCAAGCTTAGGGAGGCTGGTAGAACATTGCCACCAGTCTTCTGCACGCCCTGTGGGCTTGGGATGGTGCTGGACCCGCTTTCCCCATCCCTGTACGCCAGACTAAGTGGTGGCCGCAGAGCTGCGGTCTGCGTTCAGGTCCCTCTGGACTCTGCTGCCTGGCCTTCCTCCCTGAAGTTGTGATGATGCAGCTCCTGCACTACGAGACCATCCACAGCTCCCACTGGGTGTTAGCCAAGGTTTTCAGACACAGAACCAGTTCCTTCATATAGAAAGAGAGCAGTATAAGAAGTTGGGTTGCACAACTATGGAGACCCTGACCATAGACTCCAGTCAGCAGCCTGGAGACCCAGAGGAGCCAATGATGTAGCTCCAGTTCGAAGTCTGGCAGGCTCCAGACCCAGGAAGATCCCATGTTTCAGTTCAAATCCGAAGGCTGGAAAAGACCAATGTCCCAGCTCAACACAGTCAGCCAAGAGAAAACTCCCCTGTTTGTGGGAGGGTTAGCCTTTTTGTCCACTTCAGGAAGAGCCCGTGATTAGAGTTTGAAGTTAGAAAAGACTGATCTCCCAGCTTTCAGCCAGGCAGGAGGAGCTCCGTCATACTCACTGGAGCACCAGCCGTCTTCTGCTCAGTCCTTCAACTGATTGGACACGGCCTAGCACACGAGGGAGGGCCATCTGCATTCTCTGTCAGATGGCAGATTGAAATGTCACCCTCATCTAGGAACACACACACACACCAGAATAATGTTTGACCAAGAATGTCTGCCCACCCCTGGCCCCCATGGGCAAATCCAATTGACAGATGAATTCTAGCACCACACACTGGCTGTGGTGAGACCCCAGGCCCTGCAGCTGGCAGGCAGGGCCCCGCATGAGCTGGTTCACTTCTTTGTGCAATTTGCTCCTCTTTTCACGTTCTCACTTTTCGCTATTCACTCCACAAATACCTGTGCAAAGGAAGTGGAAGTGAGGGACTTTTCCCAGGACATCTGCTGCACTGGCCGTGGCCACGCAGTGGGATCTCAGGTCGGCCTCAAGTGCCCTTTTCTCTCGTTGCCCCCGGTAAATATACACGCATTGCTTTCGAAACAGGCAGGAACGTGTTTTGTTTTTAAAGAAGGATGACCCGATTTAAATCTTACTCTACAGCCCCGTGACATTTTGGACTCCGCCCCTGGTAAAGAGCCCCATGCTTACTCCATCGTGGAGACTGATGGGAGGCTCATCACCTACCAGGGTGCCCACTGTATGTCTTTCGAGGCAGCAGTTCCTCGTCACTGGAGCTGATACGCAGAGGCCGGGTCTCGAAATGACTCCGATATCATGCTTTCTAAAGGCATTTTTACTCTTAGAATGATTTAGGAACTTGTAAGGTTTACTTGAAGCCCCGTTTGTTGGCATGGCTCTCTTGTGAGCCTTCATGAGTGACCTCTGCACAAGCCCCACCCCCCGCCAACGCCCTTCCCTCCGATTACTGACTCTGCATGGAGGGCAGCTGATTCTACAGCGAAGCGCTGTCTTCTCTCTCTCCCTGTAGTGCTTCACCGATACAGACACATCCTGGGCTTGTGGCAGCCAGATATCGGGCCGTACGGAGGACTGCTGAACGTGGTGGTAAGTCTGAAGAGCCTTGGGCCTGGATTCTTGTGCATGGGACTTTGTCCACCTGCCCGAGGGGCAGGCCAGAGCGGTTCCCGCCTGACATAGTCCCAAAGACTCAACGGGCCAGGTGTTATTTTCTAAATGAGCAAAGATTCGTTCTAAGTAGTTCTTGGCCCCCACCACATGCAGGGACTTTGTGATTAAAAATGCTTTACTTGGTCCCTGCCTCTTGGACACCAAGGGCCATTGATTGTCACAGGCCTCGGACGCTCCCATCTTAGGTCGTGCACAGGCCCTTTGCCCTAAATCAGGGTCTGAAAGGACAGGAGGCAGTGTGGGGCCCTCAGAGGCTGGCCCTGGATGGAAGGCCCTTGCTGGCTCTGCTCCAGGGTCTGTGTGTTGCATGCGTGGGGTCGTGGCAGGCACCTGTCCCTCCTCTGCAAGCCTGCCCTCTGCCTCCTCAAGCAGCATTTTAACTTCCTTTTATTCAGCCTTTATGGCTGGTCCCAGCAGGAGCGGCTGTTTGATACAAGCTCCTTGATGGTAGCCAGGAGAAAAGTCTTTTGGTTTTAATCTTTATATGCTTGCCTATCTTATGTGAAAAACTAGCTGATCAATTTTTGGGTCCATTTTAAATAATTCAGACCTGACTTTCCTTGGCTTTAACTGGAGTTGGCATCAAGGAGGATACGGCCCTTGCTGGTGTTCTTGCTGACAGGACTACAGCCTCTGGGACAGAAGCCGGGCGGGGCCTTGTACTCACCGAGCTCCAGGTGGGCGCCCAGGCCGTAGTGTCACTGTGGCTGGCAGTGCAGGGAAAACCAAGCCAGGGGTCCTTCCGGCAGCCTGGGGTCCACCTCTGCTTCCGTCTTGCTGCACATACACCCGGCGGGCCAGAAGCCTGAGTCCAGGGTGATGGCTGGCGGATCTGCCTTGCTGCGGTTCTCAGGGTGCCGGGAGCCAGGTTCGCGTGGACCGCCAGGTGACTCTGGTGACTCTGGGTTTTGCTCACCAGGTGGGGTTTGGTTAGGGATAAATATTGCTTCATATTCCTTATAATGTAGTGGAAACATCTGTTGAGAAACTCACTTCACATTTGTTCAATATTAATACCGCCAGGGAAGCCTTGCTGTTAGAATGTTCTCCCGGGGACAAGCCAGACAGCTCCCAGCGTGGGCACATCCTCTCCTTAGTTTCAGTGCGGGAGGGGGTCATTGTTTTTCTTACTGGCGGTGAGTAATAGGGCTTCTGAAAGCAGGGGATAATTAGGGGAAAGTGGGGCCCATGACAGAACACCGCCAACTAGCCCTCCTCTCAGACGGCTAGTGGCTGAGTTCCGTCCTCCTCTGTCGCTGGAACCAGAGGCTGGGGACTCAACGCCCCCGAGGAGGCAGGACTGGCTGGGGAGCACCGTGGGGGCGGCAGAGGCACCCGCCCTCCACGAGAACGCGCGCTTGCTGAGTGTGGTGCCGGGACTGTCCCCTCTGTCCCTGTCGCCGCTTTTATCTTGTGGCACTCTAGACACACACAGGGCGGCAGGGTGACGCCCAGATGCCCGCCTCCTGGCAGCTGCCTGGTGCAAAATTCACGGCCCCTTTGCCTTTTCTTTTCAGTATTTTAATGCAAACCCCAGGCCCCTGTCAGTCCGTGCTTAAACTTCAGTGTGGGTCTCTAACTGCGGCACCCACACACGTGAGGTTCTGCCGCAGCTCATTGCAGCAGCACTGGTCCCCGGGTCACCTGAGGCTCCGTCCACGCTCAGGCTCCCCGCCCGTCTCAGAACCACCCTCAGCTGCTGGCTCATCCGCCTCAGGATCTAAGCCAGGCCCTCCTGCCGCTCGTTGGTTTTGGCTCCTGAGTCTCCCCTGGCAAGAGCAGCGCCCCATTTCTTCTTGGGTTCGGCTGCCCTGTTGGGGGTCGCTCTCTGAATCACTCCGGCTTCTTTCTTGTGTCTTTGGGCTTCTTCCCTTGCCCCACCCCCCATGCCCACTTCAGAGCTGGACACTCTCTCTCAGAGGCTTGCTTGGATCCAGGTCTCACTGCTGTATTTTCTATTGAAAAATCAGTTAATTTCTTCAGCTTGGCTTAGTATAGTCACCAGAACTGTGAGGTCTGTAAAGTGTATTTTGTGGCGATTTGAGGCACAAGTAACATCGTGGAAGGAGTCCCCCTTCTAGTTAGTCAAGGTACCCATTACCTCACAGTTTGATCCCTTTGCGAGGGGTGGAGAGAACTGTGATTTCTGTTTCTCAGCATATTTCAATGATGTAACAGTGTTACCAGCTTTAGCTACCACGTTTCATGTTGGATAAACTACTTAAATTAGTTATTTAATTAATAATTAATTAATGGTGGGAGAAGGCAATGGCAACCCACTCCAGTACTCTTGCTGGAGAATCCCATGGATGGAGGAGCCTGGTAGGCTGCAGTCCATGGGGTTGCAAAGAGTTGGACACGACTGAGCGACTTCCCTTTCACTTTTTCACTTCCTGCATTGGAGAAGGCAATGGCAACCCACTATAGTGTTCTTGCCTGGAGAATCCCAGGGACAGGGGAGCCTGGTGGGCTGCCATCTATGGGGTCGCACAGAGTCGGACACGAGTGAAGTGACTTAGCAGCAGCAGCAGCAATGGCGGGAGAGACCGTGCTTGTCCTGCCGCTCTGGGTCCCCGCAGGACTGGGATGTGGATGTGGCTGGTCCTCACTGTGGGGTGAGGGGGTTCAGTTCAGTTCAGTTCAGTCGCTCAGTCGTGTCCGATTCTTTGCGACCCCATGAATCGCAGCACGCCAGGTCTCCCTGTCCATCACCATCTCCCGGAGTTCACTTACACTCACATCCATTGAGTCAGTGATGCCATCCAGCCATCTCATCCTCTGTCATCCCCTTCTCCTCCTGCCCCCAATCCCTCCCAGCATCAGAGTCTTTTCCAATGAGTCAACTCTTCTCATGAGGTGGCCAGAGTACTGGAGTTTCAGCTTTAGCATCATTCCTTCCAAAGAAATCCCAGGGCTGATTGCCTTTAGAATGGACTGGTTGGATCTCCTTGCAGTCCAAGGGACTCTCAAGAGTCTTCTCCAACACCACAGTTCAAAAGCATCAATTCTTCGGCGCTCAGCTTTCTTCACAGTCCAACTCTCACATCCATACATGACCAGTCGAAAAACCATAGCCTTGACTAGACAGACCTTTGTTGGCAAAGTAATGTCTCTGCTTTTCAATATGCTATCTAGGTTGGTCATGACTTTCCTTCCAAGGAGTAAGCGTCTTTTAATTTCATGGCTGCAGTCACCATCTGCAGTGATTTTGGAGCCCCCAAAAATAAAGTCTGACTCTGTTTCAACCGTTTCCTCATCTATTTCCCATGAAGTGATGGGACCGGATGCCATGATCTTCGTTTTCTGAATGTTGAGCTTTAAGCCAACTTTTTCACTCTCCTCTTTCACTTTCATCAAGAGGCTTTTTAGTTCCTCTTCCCTTTCTGCTGTAAGGGTGGTGTCATCTGCATATCTGAGGTTATTGATATTTCTCCTGGCAATCTTGATTCCAGCTTGTGCTTCTTGCAGCTCAGCGTTTCTCAGGATGTACTCTGCATAGAAGTTAAATAAGCAGGGTGACAATATACAGCCTTGACATACTCCTTGTCCTATTTGGAACCAGTCTGTTGTTGCATGTCCAGTTCTAACTGTTACTTCCTGACCTGCATATAGGTTTCTCAAGAGGCAGGTCAGGTGGTCTGGTATGCCCATCTCTTTCAGAATTTTCCACCGTTTATTGTGATCCACACAGTCAAAGGCTTTGGCGTAGTCAGTAAAGCAGAAATAGATGTTTTTCTGGAACTCTCTTGCTTTTTCGATGATCCACCAGATCTTGGCAATTTGATCCCTAGTTCCTCTGCCTTTTCTAAAACCAGCTTGAACATCTGGAAATTCACAGTTCATGTATTGCTGAAGCCTGGCTTGGAGAATTTTGAGCATTACTTTACTAGCGTGTGAGATGAGTGCAGTTGTGCGGTAGTTTGAGCATTCTTTGGCGTTGCCTTTCTTTGGGATTGGAATGAAAACTGAACTTTTCCAGTCCTGTGGCCACTGCTGAGTTTTACAAATTTGCTGGCATATTGAGTGCAGCACTTTCACAGCATCATCTTTCAGGATTTGAACAAGCTCAACTGGAATTCCATCACCTCCACAAGCTTTGTTCATAGTGATGCTTTCTAAGGCCAACTTGACCTCACATTCCAGGATGTCTGGCTCTAGATGAGTGATCACACCATCGTGATTATCTTGGTCATGAAGATCTTTTTTATACAGTTCTTCTGTGTATTCTTGCCACCTCTTCTTAATATCTTCTGCTTCTGTTAGGTCCACACCATTTCTGTCCTTTATCGAGCCCATCTTTACATGAAATGTTCCCTTGGTATCTCTAATTTTCTTGACGAGATCTCTAGTCTTTCCCATTCTGTTGTTTTCCTCTGTTTCTTTGCATTGATCACTGAGGAAGACTTTCTTATCGCTCCTTGCTATTCTTTGGAGCTCTGCATTCAGATGCTTATATCTTTCCTTTTCTCCTTTGTTTTCGCTTCTCTTCTTTTCACAGCTATTTATAAGGCCTCCCCAGGCAGCCATTTTGCTTTTTTGCATTTTTTTTCCATGGGGATGGTCTTGATCCCTGTCTCCTGTACAATGTCACAAACCTCCGTCCATAGTTCATCAGGCACTGTCTATCAGATCTATTCCCTTAAATCTATTTCTCACTTCCACTGTATAATCATAAGGGGGATTAGGGTGGCGATACTGTGCCTCACCCACCCCACCCTCACCCTCGTGTGGACCTGCACACAGGTGGATGGCTTGTTCATCATTGGCTGGATGTACCTACCTCCCCACGACCCTCACGTGGATGACCCAATGCGGTTCAAGCCCCTGTTCCGAATCCATCTGATGGAGAGGAAGTCGGCCACGGTGGAGTGCATGTACGGCCACAGAGGGCCCCACAACGGCCACGTCCAGGTGAGGCCAGGGCTCCTCACTGCTCCCGGGGCCCAGTGCCAGCTGCCTGCCAGGGCCTTCCCAGCAGCGCCCCCAGCCCGGGCCAGTCAGCAGGAGCGGGGGTTCAGGCTTGGCCCAGGCCTTCTGGGTGCTGTTGATGCTGCTGCCCTGCCTCAGAGATTCACTGGCTGGAGCCATCCCTGCTTCTGCCTCCACTTAGAACCATTTGTCCTTCCAAGCGAGGTTCTTTTCTCCTCCTTTGCAAGGGTGTCTGCTTGGAATAAGACGTTTTACTCTCGGGTATGGGCCTGGCAGATAGCCACCCGCGAGTGAGTGAGCGGCTCTGGGATGCCCCCAGGGAGCAGTGATGCTCCCCTGGGAAGGAAGCCTGTGCTCAGGGGATCCCGAGTACCCTTCTAGGACTGCCTGTGATCTGGCGGCCTCTGGGGCCCCCGGATAATGGGGGGCATGGGAGTGGGAGGGGCTGGTGCACCCCTGCTCTGATGGGGCTACCAGGGCTCACTGGTGACCCTTTCTTTGTCTTACGGACACTCAAGATCGTGAAGAAGGACGAGTTCTCCACCAAGTGCAACCAGACGGACCACCACAGGATGTCTGGCGGGCGGCAGGAGGTGAGGCCGACCCTGCTGTCCCGGGGAGTGACGTGAGGGTGGACGTGTGAAGGGAGGCCGCGTCCCGGCCTCATCCTCATGGTGTGGATGTGTATGCCAGGCTGAGGATAAACACGCTGAGTAGAAGTGGTTCTCTGACTGCTTCTCCATTGCCCCTTGACAAGAGGCCCGAGGGCTGTGGGGTCTCATTGCAGGTGTGAGTTGTGGGGAGACCAGAGGCTTTATCAGGGCAATCCCCTTACAGCCAGAGGCTGGGCTGCCTGAGGTGCTGGGGGGTCCGCCCAGAGTCCCAGGGCGGGGAGCTCGCCATCTGGCCCACGGTCACTCTGCCCATCTCAGCTGCCTGGGATCTCTCTGCTGGCATCTCTCTGCTGGCTCCTTGTGCTCCATCTCTCCACCTTTCTTTGTCTCTCCCTCCAAGTGGGGAGTTAGAGGATGGGGTTCTTCTGTGGCTTCGCTTGTCAGCTGAGACATCCCCACTCTTAGCTGAGTCTTGCTGATCTAAAGAGTGGCTTCAGGCTCCAGGGGGAGAGGAATCCTGATGGCTCTGAAGATAAGGTGAAAGCCTGAGCCACCCTGTGCTCTGATGGTTGATAATCACGTAAAATTCTGGGCCACAGTGGTGCTTCCCAAGGGAGTCGAGGACTCCTGGTGGCCTCAGAGGGCAGGAGGGTAAACTTATCACTGTGCTTATCACTGTCTCCAGGCGGAGACCTGTCCTTGGCTCTGAGCCCTGGCCCCTACAGGCCCTGCTGGCTCACACCCCTCCCTCTGCTCAGGGAGGAAGCCCCACCCCAGCCCTTCTCTGCCCTTATCAACACCCAAAGCCTGCTCTGCATAAACTGCCTCCTGAGGCTTGCCAACACCCCGCCCCCACCTCCACCTCCCCATGCTCTGGGTTACCTACCAGCTTTGTGCCCCTTCCGAGGCTACGTCCAGACTGTCTGGGCCCTCTTGGGACTGGGGTGTTGCACTTGCTCTTTACCTGCCCCACCTGAAGCTGCAGCCTCATCTCTGGGGCCCCCAAGGGTAGTTCAGGGCCTTGTCTGCCCAGACCCCAGCTGTGCGCCTGTTGTCTGACTCCCACTGCAGATGGTGCCTGCTTTCTTCCTGGATGGGATGACAAGGCTGAGCCACCATACCCACCCCTATCTGTCTAGACCCCGTGGCCTGAGGCTTCTGGAAATCGGAGGTTGGGGGAGCTGTGAGGAGGAGCAGGGTGGGAAAGGGAGGAGAAGGTGGTGGGTCCCACCCGCGGCGTGCTTGGCCATGCATAAAGCTTGTGGCGCTGGATGCTCTCCGTTGCACACAGTTGCTTTTATTTTGCTTTCCTTTGTCTTACATACTTTCTCACCACCTTCCCAAAATGATACTTCCTGAACTGTCACCATCAGATGCAGAATGCTCAGAATCCAGAGGGAGAAGAGTGCTGACATGGCCTCCACCAGGGTGGCCTCCGCAAGTCCATTCTGCATCATCCCTTGTTTCCCTCGGCCTTTGTGATGTCACTGTGGTCTATCTAATTTAGATAGTTTTTCTGTTTTTTCTTGTTTTTTAGCTTAACTGGTATTCCAGAAACATTTCCCAGTCTCATTAATATTCTTTACAAACTGTTTTTTTTTTTTTGGCTGTGCTGTGTGACATGCAGGATCTTAGTTCCCTGACCAGGGATTGAACCCATGCCCCAGAGTCTTAACCACCGGACGGCCCGGGATGTCTCTGCAGACTTTAGTTTATGCAGCATTCCATCCATCATCTTGCTTTGGTGTAACAACCATAGGTGTGTGACTGTCCTGCAGTCGGACGTGGGGTTTGTGCTCAGCTGTTCCCCTGTCATCCTTTGACCACATGCTCGAGGGACCTGCCCTCCAGGAGCCTCAGCCCTTGCCTGTAAAACGGGGCCCTGAGATTGCCTGTGGTCATGGGTGATTTGGAGCATTGAGTGGTCAATGGCTTAGAGGCAGGCCTGGTTGGAGCCGCCCAGGAGAGACGCTGGGGATTATTTTCGTGACTGCTGCCTGGACTCTGCAAAAGTGGGATTGTATAAAAGGCCCTGACGGTACTCCAGATTGCACCTCAGACAGTTTTCCAACGTTGTTAATTTGCCGGTTCCTGTTTACCAGCCCACCATGGCACGTGGGGCCCTCTGCCCTGCTGCACTCCTGCCAGCCCTGATTGGCTGTGGCAGAGATGAGACCGGTGAGCATGTGGCCTTGGGTTATTAGCTTTAATTCTGTCACCTGCTAGCTGTGTGGCTCTGGAAAGTTCTGTAGACCAGGGAAGGTGTTAGCACCCAGCTCCTAGGCCGCTGTGCAGAACGAGGCGATGGCGGTGGGGTGTTGGCCATGGGGAGCCAGCCCTGCATCTGTAATGGACTTCTGGTCTGACATGTTTTCTGCCCCTGTGTTTCTCCTTGTGGATACATATCTGATGAGATAATTTCATAGTGAGTGTGTCTGTTCTGAGTAATTGGGCCTGGTTGGTATTCCTAATGACTGACCTCATGCGAAGGAAATAAGATTATGACAGTTCACAAGCCAGTTTCTTGGCTCTCAGCTCCAGTCTGATTATGTGATGACAGCGCTGAAATCCTTGCTCGCTACATTCCCTCACCTCCATCTTCATCTGTTATTTCTCTATTTGATTTTTTTTTTTTAAGGGCCTTTCCTCCATGAGTTCAGCCACATAAGTGGGAGGTTTTGATTTTGATGAAGTCTAACCTGTGAGATTTTTTCTTTTGTGGTTATTGTTTTAGCCCCAGACTGCAAAGAGAGTGTGTTTCTGTCTGTGATTGTTTTTAGGAGTTTGGTAGCTTCACGATACGTTTCGGTCTGTGACCTGTCATGAATGGTTACTGTATTGGTGGGGATCGCTTCTTTGTTCCCTGTGGTTGTCCGGTTTGTGCCCCATTTGTGGAAAAGAAAGACTTTTTGCCTGTTGGGTGGCTTGGATGCTGTGGTTGAAAGGCCATTCCTGAGACACAAGTGGGTGTTTCTAGTCTCTCTCTTTTTTTTTTTTCGGCAGCACCGCATGTCTCGCAGTGTCTCAGTTCCCTGACCAGAGAATGAGCCTGGTCCATGGCAGTGAAAACCCAGAGTCCTAACCATGAGGCCATAGCGAACTGTAGCCAGGTCTCTCCTTAGATCTGACCTCCCGCTCAGCCGCCGTCTTGGTTACTGTCGCTTTGTAGTGTGTCAGTCACATTAGCGTGCATCCTCTAGCCTTGTTCTCTTGCAACGTTTCTCTGTATGTTCCAAAGGGATTTCAGAATCAGCTCAGCAGTTTCTCCAGAGAATCTGATGGGATTACGGCTGGCCTGGTGTTGAGACAGTTGCTGACCTAATACTGAGTCTTTCGGTCCACAGGTGTCTCTGACCTGTGGGCCTCTTTACCCCCTTTCAGCAGCATCTTGGGTTTTTCAGAGTAGAAGTATCACCCATGCTTTGTGTATTTATTCCTAAGTCTGTGTGTTTTTTGCTGCTGCTGCTGCTAAGTTGCTTCAGGCGTGTCCGACTCTGTGTGACCCCATAGACGGCAGCCCACCAGGCTCCTCTGTCCCTGGGATTCTCCAGGCAAGAATACTGGAGTGGGTTGCCATTTCTCTCTCCAATGCATGAAAGTAAAAAGTGAAAGTAAAGTCGCTCAGTCGTGTCCGACTCTTAGCGACCCCATGGACTGCAGCCTACCAGGCTCCTCCGTCCATGGGATTTTCCAGGCAAGAGTACTGGAGTGGGTTGCCATTGCCTTCTCTGGTGTATATTTTGAGGCTGTTGTAAATAGGATTTTAAAGCTTTCATTTTCCAATTTTGTTGCGTTAGTATATAAAAAACTCAGTTAATTATTATTTATTGACCTTGTAGGTCTAACAGTTGTTTATTTCAGTCACTAGTAATTTCTGTTCTTTGCCAGGGTTTGGGCAGTAACATATTAAAGCAGTTTACAGGTAGTAGTTTTTTTTTTTAGTAAATTGTTTCTGCTTCTGTTTGTAGAGCTAATTCTAGAAAGTCACTGGAAACACTGTACTGAGTTAGGAACACACAGGTGTGGATTAGCTATGTTGAATGTACAGAATGAAACAATGAGGCACTAAATATCCTTCGCATAGCTTGATGCCGTAATGAATTATGGGGCTTCATGGATGCTCTGTTTAAAAAGCTTTCCTTTTACAAATATACTTACTGAACATAACTAGAAAAACAGGTTTTAAAGAGGAAAGTCTGCCCACACCCTCCACCCTGCCCATCCCTGTCCTCTACTCACTGGGGGCTGCAGAAAGCAGACGTGGCCAGCACGGGGGTCTGATGTGCCCGCTCCCCCGGAAGCCTGACAACCAGGCTCAGCGGAGATGGCGCCTTCTGGCACGGAAGCAAGGCTCACACAGCTGCCTCCCAGGCGCTCTTGACATATGCTGTGGCCCCAGCCTCCACGAAGGACGCCCATGGTCCCTATGTATCCTTCCCGTTGCAGTTGGGAAAGCGGGGACCAGAGCCCCGGGCGCAACAGGAAGGGAGGCTGGGAGCTGGGAGAACGAATGCACGCACTCCTGTCCCTCCTGCCCGGCTTCCGTCTTCATGCTGTCCACACACCATCACAGTAGGCAGCCTCTCCGCACCCTCGTGTCGGGGTGGTCTTGTGACCTGTGTTCTCTTGGAAGGAATTCCGCACATGGCTGAGGGAGGAGTGGGGCCGGACGCTGGAGGACATTTTCCATGAGCACATGCAGGAGCTCATCCTGATGAAGTTCATCTACACCAGTCAGTACGAGTGAGTGCAGCCCCTGGCTGGGGTGGGCAGTCTTTCCCTCCCTGGTGCTGTGTTCACAGTCCCTCTCTTCTGGGTGCTGTGAACACAGTCCCTCTCTTCTGGGTGCTGTGAACACAGTCCCTTTGGGTGCTGTGAACACAGTCCCCCTCTTCTGGGTACTGTGAACATGGTCCCTATGGGTACTTTGAGCACAGTCCTGCTCTCTCTGGGTACTATGGCCAGAGGCCCTATCTCCTGACCCACCTTGGTGTCTGTTTTCTCCCTGTCTGACCACCGTAATCCACCAGCTGTTTTCTCACAGGCCTGGCCTGTATGTTAGAGCCTCATGTTCCCTTTCTGATGCCCACCTGGGCAGCCTCTTAACCCCCCTTCGCTCTCATGCTCTCTGCCCTCTGACTCTCTCCTGCTCCCTCTGTTTGGCCCCTTGGCAGCCTCAGGAGTCCCCACCCCAGGATGCTGGAGAAGGTGTGAGGTGTGTGGGCACCCATGCATTGGGGTGAGCGGAGTTCAGGAAGGAGGGGGTGCCCCTGTTCCCACTGGCCTTTGCAGGGAGCCTAACGTGGCCCACCCTGTGCAGCATAGCCAGTGGGCATGAGCCCCATGTTCTACCCCCACGCCTGTGGGCTGTGCCAGTCATGCTCTCACACTACGCTCCCCCCCCGCACCCCCAACAGCAACTGCCTGACCTACCGCCGCATCTACCTCCCGCCCAGCCGCCCGGATGACCTCATCAGGCCGGGCCTCTTCAAGGGCACCTACGGCAGCCACGGCCTGGAGATCGTCATGCTCAGCTTCCACGGGAAGCATGCCAGGGGCACGAAGATCACGGTGGGTCCCGGGGGCCACCCTGCCGGGCCCAGCACCACGTGGACGTGATCACATAATCCTGGCAAAGGGTGGCTCGGGCTGCTCCCCAGCTACTCAGAGCAGGCCCTAGACTTACCCAGGGGGCTTGCCGGGAACTTGGCATCTTGGGCCCCCCCACCCGGACCTGATTCAGGGCCCACCTTTCACATGATCCCCTGGGGATTCTGAACATTTCCAAGGCAGCCTTCCCTGCATAGCCCTCAGCTCTGGCACACCCCAGGATCCCTGAGGAGGCAGAGAAGACCCTGATGCTGGCCCCACCACAGAGGCTCTGACTTAATGGGGGTAGGCTGGGTGCGGGGCTCCAGGAGCTCCCTGGGTGACCCTCTGCTTTAGCAGTTGGGCCCCCACAGCCTGTCTGGGCCTTAGCAGTTCAGGAACATGCCGGGAGGGCTGCAGAGCTGAGTGGGGGCCCTGGACGAAGGGCCCGTTGTCTCCTGTTCCAGGCACACAGTCTGGGCTGGCATTTCCGGCCGGCCCTGCCTGACTGGGGAGGGTTCACAGACCTCTCGAGGCTCTGTCGCTTCAGCTGTCAACATAGGGTGGCTCCCACCCAAGGTCTTCGGTGTAGGGGTGCCTATGGGCCCTCCCAGGGTCACCCGTGGGTACTGTCATTCCCTGTCCTCAAAGGCCTTTCACAGGAGGCTGCCTGCTCTGGGCACTGTTTTTTTTAAGGACATATCAGATATTCCGACTGGTAAGGGGTCACTGCCAAACCAGTGTAAAGGCTCAGCAAGCGCCCTCGGCTGGAGGCAGGACTGGGGCTGGAAGCTCAGCGTGGTCTCTGAGCCTGCTGACGGCTGCACACTGGCTCCACAGGGCGACCCCAACATCCCTGCTGGGCAGCAGACGGTAGAGATTGATCTCAGGCACCGCATCCAGCTGCCTGATGCTGAGAGCCTGCACGACTTCAATGAGCTCTCCCGCGTTGTCCTGGAGGTACGCGAGCACGTGCGCCAGGAGCAGGAGAAGGAGCAGGAAGGCGGGCCCGAGGACGCCGAGGGCCTCGGCCGGCAGAGCCCCCAGCCCTGTGAGGAGCCACCCACCGAGCCGGCCCAGGCACCTGCGGATGGAGGGGCTGCGGCCGCAGCTGAGCCACCTGCCCAGTCGGGGCAGGGGCAGCCGTTTGTGCTGCCAGTGGGCGTGAGCTCGAGGAATGAGGACTATCCCCGGACCTGCAGGATGTGGTAAGGATCGGGGCGTGGGCTCCCAGGGTCCCCTGCCAGACCAGCACAGAGGCAGCCTGGGTGGGGCTGACCCCGGCATTGCACCGTGGGAAGCTCTGCCCACGTGTTCCAGGTCCCGGGTGGCCAATGCTACTCCCTGGGCCCCACGCCGAGCTCCCCGAAAGGGATTTAGGCGTTGGTGTGGACTTGACAGACAAAATCTATTACATCCTCTTCCTGTTAATACCGTTGTGATAAAAGAGGCTGAATATGGGTTTTCCAGAGGGAGGTGTACACAATAGTGTTCCAGTGTAACTTCACCTGCTGTGAATTTTTGAAAGTCATAAAGGAGACAGATCTCTCATCCCTGGGAAACTTGACAACTTGCAGCATCTCAAGGCCAGCTCACAGCCTTTGGGCAGAGCTGGCCTGGAAGCTCTGGTCCAGCCCCCGCTATGTCACCAGAGGGTCTCCACCCCAAGCTGGATGTCAGGGGCTTGGCTGGGAGGGGTGTGTGTGTTCCCTGGCCCAGCTGCAGAGCCTCTGCAGCACATGTTTCTGTGTGTCCAAGTTTGGTGCCCAGGAGCCATCTGAGCTGCAGGCCCTCAGGTGCAGGGCTGCAGTCCCCTCCTGCCCAGCAGAGCCTCAGTGTGGTAGGCAGAGGTGGCGTCCTGGGCATTATTCCACACACTGGGAGGGTCAGGCCAGTCCCAACTCCTTGTCATCTGTCAGAAACACTGAGTTCTTTGTAAGAAAGACATAAACGCATTAGGGCCCGAGTCTCCAAACGTGGCTGTAACGGGTATTTGCAAGTTTTGCTTTTACATGCAGATAAGTCATTGACTACATTTGAGTTGTTCACATGTGTACATGACTATCCCGGGAACTGAGGTTTCTGTTGCCTGGGTCTGTGCCATGAAGATGTACACTTTGGGGCAGCAGTACCGGGGGGAGCTGCCTGAGACCCTCATCCTTTTGTTGGGTGAGTTGGTAGAGAGCTGCAGTCGGCAGGGTGAGCCCAGCCATCCGGAGCGAAGCAGCAGGCCTGCTCATGCCCTCTAAGTGAACACCAGCCTCCTGGAAGGTGCGGAACCCACCAGCCAGACTCCGCGGATTGCCCACTGCTGGAGGATGGTGGACGTAGCCCACGTTGGATGTCTGGCGGGGGGTGGGGGTGTTCCAGAATGTCCTGGACCACAGGGTGTTAGGCCTGGGCCACCACATGCCTTCAAGGGCCCCACTCACCCTCTCTCCCCACACTCTCTTATTTTTGTTCAGTTTCTACGGCACCGGCCTCATCGCCGGCCACGGCTTCACCAGCCCTGAGCGCACCCCCGGGGTCTTCGTCCTATTTGACGAGGACCGCTTCGGGTTCATCTGGCTGGAGCTGAAGTCCTTCAGCCTGTACAGCAGGGTCCAGGCCGCCTTCCGGAACGCAGACGCCCCGTCCCCACAGGCCTTTGAGGAGATGCTCAAGAACATCCAGTCCTTCACCTCCTGACGGTCCGCCTCCCCTTGGCGGGTGGCTCAGGGCTGGGAGGGCAGCAGCATGCGCTCGGGGGGACTTGGCCAACACCTGACACCCCCCTGCTCGTAGGAGCCTTGGCGCTGCCGCCCAGACGCTTTCCACAGAGCGCACCGCACACCTGCATATCCGCCAGTAGCAACAGGAGGGCTGAGCATGTCTTGAAAAAAGCAACAGAACCAGAACAAGCTGACCTGGAGGATGGGCCATGGGGCGTGTAGGGACTGAACTGGAGAGACTGGCCGTTTTCTAGGGAGAACACAGGCATGCGTGGGGTCTGCTGCCTCCAGCTCGTGGAAGGAGTCCTGGGGGAGACGTGCTGGCTCCACCATCCCCTCTGCGGGGAGCAAGCCGGAGGGCCACGCTGGCTTCCATGCAGCCTGGGCGGGTGGGGGCGCTGTGTGCAGAATAGGAGCTCCGGGGAGATGGGGTGGGGCTCGAGACCCACTTCTCCACCTACTCACTTGGATTTTGGACAAATGCACGTCACTCCGATCTCAGTTTCCAAGATCAGTGAATGGGGCCGGTGATACAGGTCACGAGGAGATGCCCACTGCAGGCCGTCCGGCAGCTCGGTGGCCCTGGTCCAGCGCCACCTGGCCCTGCTCCCCGCAGCACAGGGTGCCTGCCATGCCTCTCTCAGGTTTAGCCGAGACCTGCGCTGCAGCTGTTAACGACAGGCAGTCACTGCGCGCCCTTCCTGCTCCCCCACCCCACACTCACTGGTGTGAGACTGAGTTGCAGCCGCCAGTCTCAGAACAGGGACAGGGCCCCTCGGAGATGACCCACGTCTGCTCCCCTGCGTGGTTTACGAGATGCCACTCTTGAAAGGGGCGGAACATCGGGAGGGGTCGTGCTGGGTGTTTGACTCCCCTCTGCAGGGGAGAGGGCAGCTTTCTGGAAGTGTCAGGGGACCAGGCCCCTCCAGCGTGGAGACGCCAGCCACTGACTCTTCCGCTGGCGCTGTCCCCGTTGTCGTGTTGACCCTGCATTTGGGAACCCCCGCGAGGCCTGATCTTGCCATCCCCTGAAGAATGGAGCCCCATGTGCCCCGGCACAGACCTGCCGGAGTTCTGCTCAGCCCTCCCTCCAGCCCACAGAGCATCACCACACCTGCCTGCCAGGGCCGGTGGCTCCCCAGGGTAGACGGACTCTGTTGCGTCCCAGCTTCTTGTTCTCAATGGGTGGACTGCGCTGAGCCCTCACTCTGGGCGCCCAGGGAGGGGGCAGCTCTGTGGTGCTTTCACGTAGAGCCCAACCTGAGGTGCCCCTTGAACTGTGTCCTGTGTTTCCTGGTTAGAATTCTTCCTGACTGGCCCTTTTCTCAAATAACTTCAGTCCTTGCTTCAGTCCATTTGGCTACTTGGGCCTGCCTTCCTTTGCTCAGAAGCAACAAGCTCTGGGCATGGCCCTGAAATGGAAACTAACCCTGCCAGGACCAGGACTCTGTGGGGGCCGCCCTGGGCCATTGCCGGGCACCATCAGCCGAGTCTCATCAGAGACACCACCGCACACCTCTCAGGTCCTTCCAGCAGGACCCGTGGTCGGGTGGGGACGTGGTCCCAGTTTCTGTATCTCTCGCAGGACTGAGCCTCAAAGCCTGTTGCCCTCCCCCCTCTCATAGCGCGGCTGTTCTTCTCTTGTGCCAAGCGTGGCTGTCCCCGATGGTGCAGCCACAAAGCCTTGAGGACAGTGAAAACGGAGGACAGCTGGGCGCTAGGCTGTTCCTCTCTAGGTTTCACCATTGTTTAAATAAAATCAAGAAAATGCGTGTTTTACCCAGAGCTAAGGGACTGTCTCCGTCTGAGGCCCCCAGCATTGTAAAGATGAGCACTTCTGATTAAAAACCAATCCTAAACTAAATGCTATCCTGCCTCTAGTGTCTGGCCTATGCATGGTTGCCACTAACAGTGACTAAAATAACCTTGGGCTGCTGGCCGCATTCACGTTGGCCTCCGTCTCGGGTGTCAGGTGGGGCCTGTGGGTGGCAGCAGCCTGGGTGTCACTGGGCAGGGGAGTAGGAGTGAAGGGCGTGGGCTTGTCATCTGCCCAGAGGTCTCCTCATCGCCCAGCTGTACTTAGTTTACAGTTCAGTAGGTGAGGTGTGCAGACTGGCAGTTCTGTGCACAGACCCAGTACTGGCCACTCCCCGTCATGGTGGATGGTCAGCCGGCCCAGGAGGGGAACTTCCAACCAGTTAACTCACTGTAGGCAAGGATTCAAAAAGGCAGAGGGTGTTGCCTGAGGCTTTTGATAAAGCCGGTTCCAATGGGGATCTCTAATGACCCAGGTTGGGGCCTGGCCATGCTCTTGTGGGCTTGATCTGGGGGTGGCAGGTGGACCTCGGGTGGTCTTTGGATGTTCCCCATGGTGGGCATCACCTTCACTGCCACTTTTGCTGCCATGAGGTTGGGTATGGGGTGGAGGGATACCTCTCTGCATACCTGGAGGGCTCCACGCTCTGGGAGTCGATTAGAAATGTGATTGGAGATTTCAGACACAGGTCAAGGGGATTCTTCATGTTGGGGCTGGAGGTGTTTGGTGTGAGGCTGTGTCAAATGAGCTTATTTTTTGGCTTCATGATGTAGGCCTGGCACTATACCCAGATCTGTTCCTCGCCCTCCCCCCATGCTTCCCGGGGCTCAGAGCTCCAGCATCTAATGCTGGGTGAGAACAGGTTTAGGGGCATTGTGGTGGGAGGGTTTCAATCTCCTTCCTCTGTCGGTTCAGACTGGAACCTCCCTTCCTAGCCTTGCCCTGGCCCCTCCTCTGGGACAGTCCAGCTCACTGTGGCTGTGCTCCAGGCCACTGCTGCCCTGCTCCTCCCCTTGTCCCCTCCGGCCCTGACACCAGGCCTGGTGTCCCCGCTCTGTGCAGGGTACCTGTGTCCCTGGCCGGTGAGGAGGGTGGGAAAGCGCACAGCCGTCTAACTAGCTACATTCCCGCTGCCTGCAGAACAAGCCCAGGGGTGAAGCTGTCCTGCCTTTCTCACTGACAACTTGGAGTCTTTCCCAGACGGCCAGACCCCTCCCTCAGCCAGCTGCCCTCTTGTCTGACACTTCAGGACTGCCTTCACTTTTCAGGTTGCCCGGGCTTTCTCCCACTGCCGCTGAAAGGTCTTTTTAGTGCTTGTGAGCTGAGCTGGAGCGGGTCAGAAAGCTGCTCAGCCCCTTGTCATTTGGGGAATTCCCTGAGTTCCTTGTGACTGTGGTATCTCAAGTGTGGACTGGGAGCACCTGACTGTGACTCGGTAGCTGTGTTCTGGATACTTTCATGTTTTAACCTTTAAGAATCCTTATGTGAGTGTTCTCATGTAGTCCTCACCTGCCTTGAGGGTAAGATGCCTCAATTCACGGAGTCCATCCCAGTGTTAACATAGGATAAGTTCTCTGTCTTCACTTTTGGGAGAAGATCTGCAGTGTACTTTGTATGTTCTCAGAACTATTTAGACAGAGAAGAAAGCCACATGCCGTCAGTTTGCCTGATACTGTGAATGGGAACCACATGGAGTGCTGTGTTTATAGCTCAGCAGCCGGCAGGCCAGCCTTCCAGGGCCCAGGGTCACCAGCAGTGACACCTGAGGCTCCAGCAGAAAAGTAGCCTTCTTCTGGGTCCTTTCTGTGCTTGCAGGGAGACCTGCCAGAACATGTGAAGGGATAAGAACCCTTTGCTTTTTTTTTGTTTTTTTTTTAGCCTAATTCTAATTTTGGTTGTGGTTTGAGATCATGAAGCCCGCTTGGAGAAGAAAAACATGCATCCTGTCTGATCTTGAAACCCCACCCCCCAAGTGATGAAGACAGCAGCTGAGATGGAGGCTGTGATCACTCTCAGGCATCTGCTCTGGCTTGCCGGGTGGGGCAGGGTCAGGACCCCAGGAAGGTTTGACTTGTGACCTGGACTCGACAACCTTGGGATGCTGTTTCTCCATAAAGCAGCTTTCGAAATCTTGTGTGCTTTGTAGTTTGTTTCTTTTGGGTTATGATTCAGATGGAGCCTGGAGCCCTAAGTGACATGGGCTGTGGATCTGGGCAAGGGCCAATCACAGGAGAGTGGTTGTTGGTCGACAGAGGGGACTGGGTCACCAGTGCGGGGGTGGGGCCTCCCCGAGGGGCCTGTGCTTCTTACACCCGGTCTGGATAGTTGTGATTTTCCCAGTTACGGAACAGAGTGGTGAGTGACCCTTGGGAACCCAGACAATGGTAGGCCCCTGGATCCCTCCGTTTGGTCTGGGACCTGTACCCTCTCCCCAGGGGCAGGGCTGCCGTGGCTTCTCTTGGTCTGAAGTCTAAGTTGCCATTTCTGAGAACCGAAGGGTGGGATAGATAAGAGCAGGGATGTGCTCAGTGGCTGAGTAGACAGCTGAGGAGCTCATTTATGTATTATTTTCACCTGTTTACAAGAGTAATATTCTTGTGAAAAATTCAAATAGTATAGAAAGTAAAACTACATCACATTCCCATCCAGCTGGGCCTGGATTCCTGAGAAGGGTTGGGGCTGAGTTCTGCCCTCCATCTGGGGTGTCACTTCATTTCCCATCCCCGAAGGCACCGTGCTCGCCCTTCCCCACTGCAGGGGGCTGCTTTGGCAGGCCTGGGGGCTTTTGCTCCCTGTGACCAGGTCCCTTTATAGCCCACCCTCTAGTGGGCCCTTTGGGTCACTGCATGCTGCGTGACCCCAGCCAGCAAGGTGAAACCAACCCTATGCCTCTAGGGTAAAGTTTTCAGAACTTTCCCCCACTTTGACTTGAAAATCTGTAAGTGATGGAAGGCTGCCTCTCAGGCTCCTTCCCAGCAGAGGAAACTTGGGGGAAGGAGGGCTGGTAGCTTGGCACTATTGTGGGAATGGTTGAGCTGTCCTTTTTTATTTCTTGGCTAGGTTCTTTGAGATGTACTTTATGTAAATTTTTAGTGTAAGTACATGTGTTTAAGTTTACCAACACACAGAGCTGTGAACAGGCACCATGGTCAGGATATAGAATGTTCCATCCTCCTCAAAATCCCTGGTGCTGCCCCTTCTTAAACCACTCCTCTGTCCTCCATCCCTATCGTTTGGCCTCCATCCAAACAGATGGCCCTCCATCCCTCCATCTCCATCGTTTGGCCTTTCCTAGAATGTCCAATAAATGGAATTACTTAGCATGTAGCTCTTTTAACCTGGCTTCTTTCATTCATTATCATCTCCTTCCAAAGAGCCATTGTAGACATTTTCCCCCTAATACCCTCTCATGAAGTTTTAATGCCACAGACATAGTTTATACGTATGATAACGCATTTGTGCTTTCCAACTGTGGTGCTGGAGAAGACTCTTGCGAATCCCTTGGACAGCAAGAATATCAAAGCAGTCAATCCTAAAGGAAATCAACTCTGAATATTCATTGGAAGGACTGAGCTGAAGCTGAAGCTCCAATACTTTGGCCACCTGATGAGAAGAGCCAACTCATTGGAAAAGATCCTGATGCTGGGAAAGATTGAGGACAGGAGAAGAAGGGGGCGGCAGAGGATGAGATGGTTGGATGGCATCACCGACTCAATGGACATGAGTTTGAGCAAACTCTGGGAGATAGTGAAGGACAGGGAAGCCTGGTGTGCTGCAGTTTGTGGGGTCTCAAAGAGTCAGACGCGACAGTGACTGAACAACAACAGAGCACTGGTGTGGGTCTGTGTGGGTATGGGAGCCCGGGCAGATGGCCGCATCACCATGGAATGTCTCTCCTGTTCACAGAGTTCCACAGTTCTATTGGAAGGCAAGCTCCCACAGGCTGCCATGGGTGTGGGGGAAACAGTGCTGAGGCCTCTCCTAGAGGATGCTTCGGTGATCTCAGGGCGAGTGCTAGAATGGGGTCCCTGGCACCTTGGGGGTGGGGGTGAGACAGTGACACAGGCAGTTGGAAATGAGAAGACTCTCCTGGCCTGGCGGCCTGGCCTGGCCGTGCCATTTCATAGTGCCCCGATGACAGTGAGAGAAGGATGACAGTGGTCCTGTGTCCCCCCAGCAGACTGCAGGAGCTCACAGTGAAGGAGGGAGGAGGCCAAGACGCTGCTGTCACAGCCGCCGAAGAGAGAAGTCTAGCTGTCACGGTTGGTGAGGTGAAGCCTGTGGGCCCACAGGAAAAGGGTAAGGTTGGGGGCAGCAGAGTTGACAGCAGGCTGGTCACCAGTGGGAACCGTCACATCATGCAGGGCCCCCATCTAGGTGAAAAAGCGAGTCCTGTATTCAGGGCTGTGACGGTGGTGGCGCCTGGTGTAACCTTGACCTGAACCACTGTGTAGCTTGGGTTCAACCTCAGAAAGACCCCAAAGTCATGGGACATGAGAACTTAAAAATTACAGTTCTTGCTTAGACTATTTGAAAATCATGATTTCACTTAACCTACAGGATTTAGGTTTGTGAAAACTGTCACAGATCATTTAGGCAAGATGATCTTGAAATAACAAGCCAAACTCAAAACCAAACCACAACTTTTTGGTTCTTTTCTGGGTTACCAGCAATACATGCTTTTTTAGGAATGTTCTCAAAGATACAGATATCTGTTTTCACATGGATATGTGTGAAGGAGTGAGAAGTGGCTGTCCTCCAGCTGCTGGCTGGGCTGGCACTGTGTGTGTTTTTGTTGATGTCTTCTGGTGGACATAAGCTCTATTATATTGGGTGATTACCTTGGGTGGGGAATTGCTTAGTCACAGGATATTCACATGTTTAGACATTGTAAATACTGCCAGTTTGGCTATATGGTTTTATCTGGTGTGTAAGGTGTGAGGGTTCCAGCTGCCACACCCTCTACAAACTTGGTACTGTCAGTCCTTTTAATTTTAGCCATTTTTGGTGGAAATGGTGATGAGTTGCACTTGACGTGAAATGGCATGACAGTGTCAAGAGTGGTGAGGGCCAGGGCTTCTGCGGGGCTTGGGGGACATAAACCTGTCTTCTGTGTTACCACAATATTCCAGTGGGCTCAGGAGAATAGAGATGACAAGGAATCCCAAGGGCCCTCCAAGATTGGCAGAGACGAGACAGCCATAAGTAAAATGCTAGGCTAATGGTGAGATTCCTCGACAAATTTTGTCATTAGCTATTAAGAGACCAGTGCTGACATTGTTTATATAGATACACAGGCAGGGGGTGGTGTCCAAAATGATTAGCAGCTAAAAGATAGTATAAAATAAATAATTAGCAACTAATATAGCGGGGGTGCTGCTCAATCAGCATGGGTGCTAGCCAGGAGAGCCTGCAGGGTGGGAACTGGCTGGAAGCTCAGCCCTGTTCATAGGTCATAAACTTACCAGTTTAATGAAAGAGCCATGAAACCCAAGAAGTGCCTGGGAAATCCTGTTTGTCCATGGCTAGATGGCAGCACATGGAAATGTGGCCCACCAGGGCTACCGTTGCTTATGATGGTTTGATCAAATATTAGTATTAGTTGAGAATATTAAAGTCAGCAAAAAAAGGGAGTTCCTTAGTGATCTAGAGGTTAGGATTCCGGGCTTTCACTGCTGGGGCTGGGATCCAGTCCCTGGTCAGGGAACCGAAATCTCACAAGCTGAAGTGTGGCCAAAAAGAAAAAAAAAGTTAGCAAACACTGAAAAGTTTGTTTTCAAGAGATACTACAATCAGTTGTACTTAATTCCACGGCCTTCGAACCCTCGGTTGCTTCAGAAACACGCATCCTCAGAAGTCACAATTTGAGTCCGATCAGCCAGTGACGGGCCAGGCGCCCAGTTAAATCTCAGCGTCAGAAAAACAAGAAAAGACTTCAAATACAAATACGTCCCAGGTCCTGCGTGGGACACACTCCTACCGAGATGCTCCGCGGTTCTCGAATGGGCCCTGGGCCCGCGTCGCGCACCTCTTTCTCTCCCTCCAGGGGACAGATAACCGCGTTTACTGTGCCCTGCAGCCCCGCAGGCCCGTCTGCAGGAAACAGTGAGTGGGCTTTCCCGGGATCGGGCGGGGAAAGGTGTGTCTTCCGAGGCCGACGCCCACCTAGGCAAGGTCCAGACCACGACCGAGAAGTCTTCACGTGCGCCTAGCCCGACCTCCGCCCCCGGCCCGCCCCCGGCTCGCCCCGCCCCCGAAGCGACCCGCCCCCGGCCCCGCCCGCTCCGCCGATTGCGAGCCCTGTGCCTTCAGAGCCCAATCAGATGCCAGGTAAGTAAGCATGTATAGAATGCAGCATCTGATTGGCTAATAGGGAGCCAATCGACAGCTAATAGAGTGCTGTCGCCGGAAGAGCCTGGCCTCAGAGGAGCGGGAGGGCGGAAGAGGTGGGGCTTTCGAGGTCGAGGGCGGTCCCGGGGACTGACGGGGAGGTGTGAGGGCCTGTGTGAGGGGCGGGCCCGAAGGAGGAGTGACACGCGTGAGCCAGCCCCGACTTTCGTCATGGCTGTCATCTTGAGCTTCGTCACCGCCCTCACCATAACTTAGCAGAATCGTGGCGGGCATTTCTGGGAGCTCTTGGGTGTCCGTTCGGTCTGTCAGCGCACACTCACCCCGAGCGCGTCATGACAGGCAGGTGCCTCCCTCAGTCCTGCATGCTGAGTCGCCGCGCCACACAAGGGGTGCGGCACCCGAGTTACCTGAGGGGGCCCCGGACCCCGAGTCACCTGGGGGCGCCCCACACCCCAAGTCACCTGAGGGGGCCCCAGACCCCGAGTCACCTGAGGGGAACGCAGACCCTCAGTCACCTGAGGGGGCCCCAGGATCTGTGTCACCTGGGGACACCGACCTTGAGTCAGCTGGGGCACCCCAGACCCCGAGTCACCTGAGGCGATCTGGACCTCGAGTCCACTGGGAGGCCACAGACCCCAATTCTACTGGGGTGGCCCCAGACCCTGAGTCACTTAGGGGGGCTCTGGACTGAGAGTCATCTGAGGGAGCCTGGACCCTGAGTCATCTGGGGAGCCCCAGTAGCCTCAGGTCACCCTGTCCCATGCTGCTGCTGCTGCTAAGTCGCTTCAGTCGTGTCCGACTCTGCGAGACCCCATAGACGGCAGCCCACCAGGCTCCCCTGTCCCTGGGATTCTCCAGGCAAGAATACTGGAGTGGGTTGCCATTTCCTTCCCCAATGCATGAAAGTGAAAAGTGAAAGTGAAGTCGCTCAGTTGTGTCCGACTCTCCAGCGACCCCATGGACTACAGCCTACCAGGCTCTTCCATCCATGGGATTTTCCAGGCAAGAGTACTGGAGTGGGTTGTCATTGCCTTCTCCGACCCCGTCCCATAGTAGCTTGTAAAAGGTAGGCAGGGAAGACACCACACTACATCATATAAGCAGGAAAGGCAATTCACTGACTAATTGAGGCTGTCATGTATGTCGTCAGGAACTGATGTATACAGATGCTTAAGGACTGTGGTCAGGGACTGTTGTCTCCATATTTCAGCTTTGTTTTCTTCCCCTCTGGGGGCAAAATGACCACCAAGACCTCTGGAAAAGATCTTGCAACTTCAACAGAAAAGGAGATTTCCTTTCCTAGTAATTTTAACACAAAGTACCAGAATGAGGGAAGCCTGACATACTGCACCATGGGGTTGCAGAATCAGACACAACTGAATAACAACAATGAGAATGAGTTTCATTGGGTTGACTTGGGTTATGACTATGACATTCTGAGCTAGTCTCTGGGACTAACTGGCTTCACCTTCTGGGCTGGAGGTTTGGCCTCCACAAAGGAAATAACAATGCTCTTATGACTGTTAGGGGGCTTGGGTACTGTGCAGGGCAACATCCCATATTCTGTGTTGTCAAGGATCAGGTGTGGGAGTTGAGCTCTGTGATCTGAAGCTATTACTGTAAATAGATAGCAAAATAGTGATTATTATGATGATATCACTCTTACCATTGCCATATTAAATATGCTATTAGGAAAGCTGGAAGTTTTGCTTTGTTTTGGTTTTATTCTCACTGGACACTCTCCATATGGTGGCCAACATACTAGCAATTTGTTGTGGGGAGAATGGGGAAGAGTAATAGAATCTGTGTAGCTCCAAAAGCTTTGTCAGGCAAAGAGACAAAGCATCCAGTTTTTTTTTACTGCAAAGAATTTCATTAGATGTACGGTTTTGACAGTATTTTCCTTCAGAATTATAAGTAAGCTCAGGGTGTATGATAAAGCATGTATTGTGGTTGGCAGCTACACATCTTGGAAAGTTCTCACCAGGTTGGAATGTTCCTCTCTTTCCCAAAGGTCCTAGCATAGGTTTAGCTGGAGTGTGCCTGGTGGTGGTGGTTTAGTTGCTAAGTCATATCCGACTCTTGCTAGCCCATGGACTATAGCCTACTAGGGTCCTCTGTCCATGGGATTCTCCAGGCAAGAATACTGGAGTGGGTTGCTATTTCCTTCTCCAGGGGATCTTCCCAACCCAGGATGATTCCAGCTAAGCCCTTTGAGGATGCAGGATTCCACAATAGCTCGACATATGGGAACCCCTAGACCTTAGCATGTGAGTGTGTATCTACCTGCTTCTGTTGTCACCCTCTGCCCCCTCTTAGGCTCAGAATGATGACCCTTTCCACTCTTGGGGGGCAGTTGACTAGGATTTCCCTGGTGGCTCAGACAGTAAAGCGTCTGCCTACAATGTGGGAGACCTGAGTTCGATCCCTGGGTTGGGAAGATCCTCTGGAGGAGGGAACGGCAACCCACTCCAGTACTCTTGCCTGGAAAATCCCATGGACGGAGGGGCCTGGTAGGCTACAGCCAATGGGGTCACAAAGAGACACAACTGAGCGACTAAACTTTGACTTTCATGTTCCACTCTTGGGGGTAATGACATGAGCCAGGCTGGCTCAGGCTCTCATACTAGCATCCGTGCCTCCAATGTACACAAAGTCCAGAAGTTTCTAAGCCTTCTTCTTTTCTAGGAAAAGAAGTCATTTCCAGCTTTTGGGAAAGAAGTGTGTCTCATCGATCATTCAGTAAGGAAAGCAAACCTTTTGCCCCAACCCTGACATGCCCTTTGGTGGGAAGTAGAGCAGAAAATGTGGGTCCAGAAGCAGCATCTCGTGAGAGGGTGTGTCAGCCAGTGGGGCCCATGGTTTAAGGGGCCATGCAAGCCCCCAAATCTCTATATAGGGTCACCCACTGCATTCCCTGCCCCTCAGTGCCTCATGCTACCTTGAGACAGGGGTTTAGGAGGCATGGGAGAACCAATGCTGCCCCTTAATGTATCTGTTCTGGGCAGCTCTATCTGCTCCTGGGGAGGATGACTTTCCCTCTCCCCGAGCCTGTGGGTGTGGTGGGATCATATGGGATGGATGTGGAAGGTTTTACAAACAAAGTTCTGTATGCAGACTGATGTGGACAACCGCAGAAAGAGCAGTCATCCATCCTAGAGTTGGTTGTATTTCTCCATTTTTAGAAAGAGAGATCCAAGACTTGCTCATAGTAATGCGACTGTAAGTGACTGTGCATCCCAGCACACTGGGTCTGCAGGCCCTGTGGCCCCCTCCAAGTGACTGTGGAGGGTCTCAGGACAGTCTGCAGCAGCCGCGGCCCCTGTCCCTGCACTTGCCCTGGATGCCATGTCACCCTCTGAGTGTGGATTTACCATTCAGAGAGTGCCTTGGCTTGCATCACTAATGCAGCACCACATTAAATTCAGTTTTGTCTGCCTCTTGCTCAGATGTGTCCTGTCCCCAGCCCTGTTCATCGAGAGCCCATCTGCTGTGAGTGCCAGGCCAAATTTGGGGGCTACCTGCCAGTGCCCAGGGCTAAGGCAGTACTACCTTACTGGGTCCCTCTCTCCTTGAGACCCCAAAATCAGGTAGGTGACTTGAATCAGGGGTTCAGATTTATGGAGATATGATTGACATGTGATAAAATGGCACACATATGAAATGTCCTGTTTGATAAATCTTGACATATGCACACTCCCATGAAACCACCACCATAATTGTGATAATGTACAGTCATCTCTAGATATTCACAGGGGATTGGTTCCAGGATGCATGTAGATACGAAAATCCAGAGTGCTCAAGACCCTTGTATAAAATGGTATAGTGCAGTACATGTACACAACCCTGAAAGGTTTCCTTGTACCCTTTTCAAAATTGTATTTATTTATTTATGTTTTGCTGTGCTGGGTCTTCATTGGTGTGCTCAGGCTTTTCCCTAGTTGGGGTGAGTGGGGGCTACTCTGTAGTTGCAGTGCACGGACTTCTCTCTGCGGTGGCTTCTCTTGTTGTGGAGTATGGACTCCAGTAGTTGCAGCACAAAGGCTCAGTAGATGCAGCTTGTGGCCTCTGGCGTGTGGGCTCAGTGGTTGTGGTCTTGTAGAATCTTCCTGAACCAGGGATTGAACCCATGAACCATGCATTGGCAGGCGGATTCTTAACTACTGAACCACTAGAGAAGTCCTCCTTGTTCCCTTTTGTAATTCCACTCAACCCTCTCTCCCCACAGTCCCCAGGCAACCATGGGTCTGTTTCTGTCACTATAGATTCATTTGCATTTCCTTGAATTTTATATAAATGGAATCGTATAGTATGTGCTTTTTTTTTTTTGGTCTGGTTTCTTTTGTGGTGGTGGTGGTTTAGTCGCTGAGTTGTGTCTCCCTCTTTGCGGCTCCATGGACTATATATAGCCCACCAGGCTCCTCTGTCCATGGGATTTCCCAGGCAAGAATGCTGGAGTGAGTTGCCATCTCCTTCTCCAGGGGCTTCTTTTGCTCAGCATGACTATTTTTGAGATTCATCTGTATGGTTGTGTTCATTGATAGTTCATTCCTTTTTACTGCTGAGTAGTGTGTTGTTATATGGATAGACCATTCATCCAGTGAAAGACGTGTGGATCATTTCCAGTTTTTTTTCTGTTTTGTCCAACAAATAAAGCTGCTGTGAACATTTGTGTATAAGTCTTTGTGTGAACATGCCTTCATTTTTGGACAAGGCAGTGGCACCCCACTCCAGTACTCTTGCCTGGAGAATCCCACGGACGGAGAAACCTGGTGGGCTGCAGTCCATGGGGTCGCTAAGAGTCAGACACAACTGAGCGACTTCACTTTCACTTTTCACTTTCACACATTGGAGAAGGAAATGGCAACCCACTCCAGTGTTCTTGTCTGGAGAATCCCAGGGACGGGGGAGCCTGGTGAGCTGCCGTCTGTGGGGTCGCATAGAGTTGGACAGGACTGAAGCGACTTAGCAGCAGCAGCAGCAGCCTTCATTTTTCTTGGGCAAGCACCTAGGAAAGGCATTGCTACATTGTATGGGAGGCGTATGTTTAACTTTCTAAGAAACTGCCAACTGTTTTGCAAAGATGGTTGTTCTATTTTATATTCTTCCCAACAATGTATAAAGTTCCAGTTCCTTCATGTCTTAGTGAATGCTTGGCTTGGTGAGTGTTTTAATTTATGGCCATCTTAATAGGTGTTTATCTCATTGTATGTTTTTTTAATTAAAACATTTTTAAAATTTTGGTTTCAAAGATTGTGGGATCTCAGTTCCCTGAAAAGCGACTGAACCTGCACTCCAGGCAGTGAAAGTGCAGAGTCCCAACCCCTGGACCACTAGAGAATTCCCTCTCATTGAGGCTTTAACTTGTTTATTTCCACAGTTACTAATGATGTTGAGCATATCTTCGTATATTTTTACCATATGAATATCTTACTTAATTTCTGTCTGTTCAAGTATTTTGCCCATTAAAAAAGTTGAGTTGCTTTTTTTTTTAAATTACTGAGTATTGAGAGTTCTTTATATATCTGGATACAAGTTCTTTATTAGATATTTGGTTTGCAAGTTCTCCACGTTTTTGACTTGTCTTTTAATTCTCTTATCACTGTCTTTCAAAGAGCAGAAGTTTTAAATTTTGATGAAGTCCAATTATCAATTTAATAATTTAGTCTTTTCTGGATCTTGCTTAGGCATGCCTGTCCCCAGCACAGTAGTGGATCATGGTTGCCTTTTATCAGGCTGAGGATTTCACTTCTATTTCTAGTTGGTTGAGAGCTTTTATCAGAAATGAATCTTTTCCATTTTCAGGAAGACTTTGTGTAGAGTTGGTGTTATTTTTCATTTCTAGTGGTTTTAGATGTTGGCCTTGGGTCTCTGTCTTATATGACAATGCACATGGCATAAAGTGAGTCTTTCAGAGTCTTCCAAAAGCTTACCTCCTACCTTCTCCTCCTTTTCAGGGATAAAACATTCCCAGAAGCCCAAGCTTTTTTGTCCCCTTTCCCCCCAGACCCTTTGTTGGCAAGTGGGGCTGGCTGATCCCTGACCTGGCCGCTTTGCATCGTAAACAAAGTTGGTTTCTTTTCACAAGAGGAGGAATGATTGCTGTGTGGGTGCCCTGGTAGCTCTCTTGTCATGTCTTTGGGACTCTCAGCAGGCATGGTTGCTCTCTTAATTCTCCACCTAGCTGTCCCTCTGGCCTGAAAGTTCTCCCAGCTCTGCTCCCTGAGTCCCAGTGTTTCTTCTTTCCCAGTGGACGGTGCTGTGCAGGGAGCTGCTGTGGGCAGTGTGGGGTCTTGTTGCTTCTGGTGCAGCACCTGCCATGGAGAATGGGCTTAGCAGGCATGGGTGGATTGAGTAGAAGTGGCCAGAGTATCCTTATTCTGGCGGGCAAAAGGGTCCTATTTGAGAGGGGTCCTGTGCCGTGGTGACAAGGAACCAGGGTGCAGGGAGGTGCCTGGGTCTCCAGGCCTCGTCTTGTCTCCTTTGGAGGAGATCCAGGACTCCCTTCCTCTTTCCTACGGCATTGCCTGTGCTTGGCAGCACACCTTACACCCAGGCTCCAGTGTAGTCCTCCCGTGGCCTCAGGAGGTTGCAAGGGTTACTCAAAGTAGTTTTGATTATGTTTTATAATGTGAGCTGTGAGCACATGGTTGGAAATTCCCGCAGTGCAGCGGGGGTGTGGTACACAGAACTCTCTGTCCTACACCTCTTCCAGAGGTGTCCTCATTTGGCCTTCTGGAGGTTTTCCATGCTTGTGTTGCTTGGCTAGCAATGTACAAGTCACCCTAAGACCTTACTTGATACAGCAGTCACTGTGATAGCTCATGTGGCTGAGGGACACTCTGCTGGCAGCTTGGCCTCAGGTATCCCGATCTTGGGGTCAGTGGGCTGTCCCAGGCACTGTCTTGTGGCCATGGCAGAGATGTGAGGGCAGCTGGACACCTGTGAGGTCTTCAGCCTGACAGATCTGGCTACTGTCACTTCCTACTTATTCTGTTGGCCAGTCCAGTACATGATCTGACCAGAGTCAAGGGGCAGAGTCTACTCTTCTGGAAGGAACTGCAGAACTGTAGGGCAAAGAGTGAGGCTAGGGGTGGTGATGAGGCATTGGGGTAAGGGTCTGACCCACTGCAACTCATATACAAGCAACACTGCACACAGATTCTTTTTATTTTTTCTTACCATTTTTGATGTAAATGGTAGTGTGCTCTATTCACAGTCTGCATTTCTCACTTAATATTGCATCTCTGTGCTCATTGTATGTCAGGACAGACAGATCTGCATCATTCTTTCCAAGGCCATCCATTCCCTTTGTCCCTGTGTCCATTACTTATTGTCCCTTATTACCAGATTCTGGCTGTTTGGTCGCTACAGTCAGTGCTGCACTGAGTGTTCTTGAGCAAAATGCACACGTGTCTTTGCTGGATGCAGTCCCAGAAGTGCAACTGCTGGACCAAAGACTATCCATGTTAGACTCTGACCAGTGTGGTCAAGGTGCTGGTAGAGTCCTCTCTCTTGCTGAGATCGCTCAGGCTCAGAGGGGCTAAATGTGGTACCAAGGGTGCTCCTGGAGGCCAGCAGTTTCAGGACGGAGCCAGGTCTCCTGACTCCCCCCATGTGTCCCACCACAGCACCACGCCCTGCAGATGTGCAGGTGGTGGGTAATGAGGGTGCTGGCCACCCCTGGGAATATCATGATGGGGGGACCTGCTCCCTCAGCCGGGCAGTCGGGGTGTCCTGTGGGAGGGGTATAGGAGAGGCACTCTCCAGGGCCCTGTCCCTGAGGCTGAGGTTTTCTAGGGTGTGGCTCCACCCCTGTTTGGACCTTCTCTTCCCTTCCTCTGTTAGATCCAAAAGATGGTCCAGTCTTATATTCCCAAAACCGCCAAGGCATGCCCCTGCCCATGCCACCGCTTTGGGGGCCACCTCCCGATGCCTAGGGGTCAGGCCGTGATGCCCTACTGGGTGCCCCAGGTCCTGAGGTCTCACAAGAAGGTAAGAGGGAAGCTCGTATGGCAGCAAGGCCTGAAAGTGAGGGGTGGGCCGAGGGGGACCCAGAGATAAGGGGAAGGGTGCCGGGTTCCTTCCCCACAGTGGCCTCCATTGGTGTATGGGGGTCTCCTCCAAGCTGTGGCCTAGGGCAGCAGAGAACAGGAGACCAGTGGCACTCAGGGCAGGCCCAGGTCAGGTGTGCTGGTGGTGTTGGGAAGGGTGGGATACACCGCACCCTGAGGAGGGTCTGCTGCCACCTTTCCCATCGCGTCTTCTGCCCCTCCTCCTCCCCCGCTCCTCCTTTCTCTTCCCTTTTCTCCTCCAACTTGCTCACCTCCCTCCCTCTTTCTTCCCACCCCACCCTGCTGCTCCTTGCCTCCCCTCTACCTCACTTCCCTCGGCCTGTCTGAGCACCCTGCACTTGTAGCTCTAGCCTGGCAGGCATGGAGCGAGGGTTCTGGGGAGGCGCTGTAGCTCAAGAGTGTGTGCTCACTCTTCGGCTCTGTCTGGCTGCCTCCACAGCTCTGGGTTCCAGGTCAGTGTTTGTGGTAGGGTATGGTTGGCCAGGCCCAGCCCCGCTCAGTTCCAGGGCCACTCCTCTCCCTTGCTTTCTGAGTGTCCTGGAATTAAAGGCTTCTTCTGCCTTCACCCACATTCCATCTGCTGGTTTTCTGTCACCAAGTAGCAAACTGTCACCAGAATTAAAACCTAGAGGCCTTTTAAAGGAGAACATAACTTGCATTCTGAGCTGGTCTTGGACGCGTTTCTGGGGGTCTCCAGGCTAAGTCACTGGGCCCCCCTCTTGGTGGATCACTGGGCTGATGCAATTGCCCACGTTCTTATCTTTTATCCTAGGTGGTGAAAAGGCAGCAGAATTTTAAAGGCGTCCCAGGTAACTCAGTGCACACGTGTCTCATCACCCCCCTCCCCAAGGAAGATGGGGTTCTCATGAACATCATGATGGGAGTGGGGTAGACTTCTGTCATGATGGGTATAACACAGAGAAGGCCACAGTCTGGCACACACACCACTTCTCTGACACCTCCCCTTACCAGGCAACACTAATCACCCCTCATCTTTTCCCAGTGAACCCAGAGAAGCCTCAGACTCTACCAGTTATCAATATTGACTCTCAGGATGAAACCAATTTGCAACCTGGGGTTAGGTGGTATCAGAAGTGTATTTTAAGCTCTAATCTTCTATAATTCATGATATGACTTGTGTATGTATGTGTTGTATATAAATTTGTATTTATGACAATGTATAGGCTTGCATATTGACATATTTCTATATTCATGTATTCATGACACATTGTATGTTCATGACACCACACTTATGCATATATTCATCATACAGTGTATACATATATTCATATGTTCGTGACAGGCATAGCATATACTCACATGTTCACAGCAGTTCATAATCATGACAAGGTGTGTTCACGTATCCTTATATGTGGCCTGATGTGCGTGTGTCCTCACACGCTCAGTCTCGGTGTGCCAGGAGATGGTGTCTGTACTTGCACCTTTACTTTCTCCATCTCTGAAATGAGCAGCGGTGCTGTTCCTCACAGATGGTTGACATGGCTGCTTTCTCTGCATGGCATGTGAGCAAGGGAGTGGACATGTTTTGTGCAGTCAGATCACACCCTCCCCTTTTTGAGTGCACTTGATGGACTCTATGGAGGAGGAACTGGAGAGAACTGAGAAGTTGGGTGTCTGGCATGGGGTTCTTGTGATAAGCAGGTGATTTGAGCAGCCTACCCAGAGCCTGGGTGTGCGCAGGTCGGGATAGAGTGGTTGGGAAATGAGCGGCCACTACCTCTCATGCTCACCTCTTCATGTAGAAGGTACTTAACTTTTTCCTGATTTTAAAAGCACAGTTAGGAGGAGCATCAATTGTCACAGCTTTTGGCAGGAGGTTTGGAGGTATCAATCAAATTTTATAATGTGAAAAATCTTTAATCCAACAAGCCCATGTCTGGGTAATATCTGTGGGCACTCCACGCATGTTTGTCTATAGCAGTGATTTCTTTGGTGAAAAATTGGAAGCAACTTAAGTCTCTTGGTGGGAGGATGGACATAAATAGAGGTGCATTTGTGGCACCGGCTACCTAGAGTCCACAGCTGTTAGGGATGATGAAATGGACCTCCCAACACATTGCAATGTAGAGTAACATGTCAGTGTAGCCCAGGCAATAGGACTCCACTAGTGTCAATTTCAGAGAAGGCAATGACACCCCACTCCAGTACTCTTGCCTGGAGAATCCCATGGATGGAGGAGCCTGGTGGGCTATAGTCCATAGGATCGCTAAGAGTCGGACACGACTGAGCGACTTCACTTTCACTTTTCACTTTCATGCATTGGAGAAGGAAATGGCAACCCACTCCAGTATTCTTGCCTGGAGAATCCCACAGACAAGAGGAGCCTATTGGGCTGCTGTCTCCGGGGTCGCACAGAGTCGGACACGACTGATACGACTTAGCAGCAGCAGTGTCAATTTAAAAATGAAAGCTCTGTTTATGTGTAGGTGAAGTTTGGTTTCGTGTGTCTGAGCTGACAGTCACAGGTAATCCCTGTGGGTGGGAAAGGGGCAGGTCAGCCCAGCAAAGAGAGGCTTTTGGGGGGTGTGTGTGTGCATGGTGAACAAAACAGATAGTAACACGTTGCCTCAAGTTTTAGGTGGAAGAGCCAGAAATCACTTTATTAAAAAAAGTGGCTGTAGAATGAGAACCACCTGAGAAACTGCTCTTCTCACTGTATAGTCACCAATTTAGTGGTTTATTTTTATTGTTTGTTTTGGCTTTGACTACTCTGCATCTTTAAGATAGTATAAAAGCTTAGTCGTTTTATTAGTGAATCGTGGATCCATTGATAACACTGTTAAAAATCAGTATTAATTTTTACTCCAGCCATGGTTTTATAGTTCAGGTGATTTATGTTAATAATATTTCAAGCCTCAAACCCATTCAAGGACAGGAATGAGAATGTGTTCACAGGACGGGAGTGAGTGCCAGTCTCACTGCCACTAGGAGGTTAGAGAGACTTCTCTTCTCTGAGCTTCATTCTGCTACTGCTGCTGCTGCTAAGTTGCTTCAGTCGTGTCCAGCTCTGTGCAACCCCGTAGACGGCAGCCCACCAGGCTCCCCCGTCCCTGGGATTCTCCAGGCAAGAACACTGGAGTGGGTTGCCATTTCCTTCTCCAGTGCATGAAAGTGAAAAGTGAAAGTGAAGTCGCTCAGTCGTGTCTGACTCCTAGCGACCCCATGGACTGCAGCCTACCAGGCTCCTCCATCCATGGGCTTTTCCAGGCAAGAGTACCGGAGTGGGTTGCTATTGCCTTCTCCAGAGCTTCATACAGAGTGACCTAAAAATAAGAGATGGTTCATTGGCCTCAAATCCAGCTGATTTCCATTTTAGAAAAATCTGTGTTTCTGATCTTTTAAATAGAGGGCTCATGTGCTTTTCTTCTTTATGCTCTTGTGATAGAGTTTTTTATAAAGAAGATATAGTTTCTATTTGTTAAGAATGTATTTTTTATATTAGTATGATTAGAGTCGGGGTACTACATTTTTAGTAGTAGCATATTAATAGCATAGTAAAAATAAATAAGAGATATAACATCAAGAGGGTCACATGTGACCAAAGCAGGTCTTGAAAAAGCTAAAGGGCATTGAGGAGATAGAGATGTTTGAATTCCATTTGTGTTTGTGGTGGTTGTTTACTGCTTGTTATAGGAAGTTTCAGATACTCTGCAAAAGCCCATGTTCCCTTCCCTCGGCTACAGCCACGATCAGCTGATCAAGTCCTGGATGATTTGTTTTCTTCTGTGCTTCACCCACTCTATACCCCCTCCCAAAAAAAAAAAAAAGGAAAAAGGAAAAGATTACTGTGGAGCAGATCACCACTAACTACCATATCCTTTCATTCATAAATATTTCAGTAGGCAGCTCTAAAAGATAAAGACTCAGAAAACAGAGCCACAAAGACCCACAGTTGCCCTAGAAACAAACACATAGCTGTGCTGTCTTCATCTGCATGGGCGCTGTGTGAGTGCCCACACCCCAGGGCTGCGACCTGCCTTGCTGTGACACCTGGTTCCTTTTCCCGAGGGCTCTCTCATGGGTGCAGACTCGAGAGTACCCTGTCCCCACACCCCTTGGGGCCTGACTCACTTTCTCTGCCTAGAAGCCCCTCTGGATGTGCGCTCCAGGTACAACTGCTGGCGGATCTGTGGTGAAGGGCACCATCTCCTCAAGTGGCAGCAGCTCCAGGCTCTTCACCAGGCTGGGCCGGTGGCCTCAGGGCAGCCAGAAAGCCCCCCAGCCTCCCTCCTGCCTCTCAACCTCAGCCTCCTAACAGTCCTCCATGCCCTGCTGAGGGTCATGGAGGCCATCCGGTGAGCAGGTGTGGGTGGGGTAGTGGTGGCCTTGGGCTTATCTTACATCCTGGGGTTTAGTTGAGTTGAGGGTGTGGGAGAACTTGGTTGTCACACAGCAGAGGGTGAGAGGTGGGCACCGCTCTGATTACTGTTATGTTGTTACCATCGGTTGCTCATACCTGACACACACATCTTCTTCCAGAAAATGCAAGGGAAGAACAAACCAGATGCATCAAGGTTAGGGCCAGTGGTAGGGTGGTGGAGCATCTACCCACCTTTATTTCCTCACCTCTTCCCTGTTCTCAAGTTTCTAAATTCCCCTGCCCGCAAAAGACCACTGGTTTCAGTTTCTGCAAACTTCTTTTGTGTTGGAGTCGGAAGTGGATTTTATGCCAGCCTGACCAGCCATCCCTCTGGAGTTTAAGCACACTACAGCCTTGGGAAACCTGCTGCCTCTCTCATAGCCCGGCCCCGACTATCAAGGCTCCATATTGAAAAGCTCTTTCTCCAGCCTTGAACACACCTGGCCTTGCCCAGGCCTGCATTTCTCACCTGGGGCCCCACTCTGCCTCTGCCACTACCCAGGAAGCCTCCAGGGCAACCTCAGGTTCACTGCAGGGCCTCTCCTTACCTGCTTACTTGCTTTAGTCCCCTCAGTAACAGCTCTCCTCCTTCTCCTCCTCTTAACGCCCCAGTTTACCCATGTCCCCAACCATTACCCCATCCATCTTCTTCTTCCTGTTTCTTTTATCACACCTATATATAAATATATACAAACACACATCAATATGTAAATAGAAGGCATGCAAATACATATCAATATGCAAATGTGCACAATTAGAATTTACATATATTGACTTATTTACTTTTTGTCTGTCTCCTCCACCCAGTTGTAAGAGGAATGTTCTAGAAAATGTCCAGTATCTGAAAACAGTTTCAGATGTCTTTTGCCCAGTTTTTCAGTTGTTCAAATAGGAAACCAGCTCTGTCATTGTCACTCCATCTTTTCTGGAAGTGGAAATTCCTCTTCCTGCATCCTTCCTGGCCCTCTCCTAGTATTGGGCGCTCCCTGTGGTCACATATGACACCATGATGCACATTTGCATACAGGTGCCTATAGTGGACCTGGGTTGCAGCTTCTCCAGGGCGAGTGCCCTGAGGAAGGAGCTGGCCAGGGTTCTGTCAGCTTTGCATGATCTGAATGGATCAGCACTGTGAGACTTCTTTCTTTGTTTTTCTTTAAGTTTCATCTTTGTTTTTGTGTTTGCCAACTTGATGTCAAATTTAGTTGGACTCCCTGGTTCCCACTCTGGGAAGAGCAAAGATAGAAACTTGTCTGTAGATGATCCATATTAAGTATTAATAGGTGGTCCAGGTGGGCCAAAGGAAAATTGCTAATTCTTTCATGGGAGGTGTTTGCTTCTGAGCCAGGATCTTGGGGCAGAGGTCAGGCACTAACCAGCTGTTAGGAGAAATTCCTTACCTGCCTGGGGTGTATGTTGGGTGCCCTGTGAGATCCTGCAAAGCACACACCCAGTTTATCTCAGGAGAAGCTGCTGGCCCATCTGCTGACCTGGCAGAGGCTTGCTAGAACTCAGAGGCCATAGGAGAATGGATGAGCTCCGACCCTGCCCAACAGGGAGCCCAGAAGAGTAGTGATGAGTCAACCCTTGCCTTCTGGTCTGGACTTGCTGTGCCTTCATTTTATTCAGTTCCTTCTACAGTTCTGCAGAGCTGGTGTTCTTCTTGGAGCCCAGAAGGGGAGAGGGGACTGAGGGGGCTGAATGCCTCACCTCAGGTTGCAGCCTGGACAGTGAGCCAGCCAGGGGGGCTCCCTGTCTCCTGCGCAGGCTCCTTAGTGGCCAAGTGTGCATGCTGCTGTGCTGCGGGGCTTCCTCCACCCTCCACCGCGGGGAGATTCATCACATGGGCCCTACAAGGCCAGTGTGGTTTCATTTTGGGGGTCAGTTCCTAGTAATTGCTTTTCTCTTTGCTTTCTAGCCAGCTTTTTTGGGTATGAAGTTGGAATCAACGGCTACTGTCAAGAACATCAACAAAAATGTCCATCCTCCTCAAGGTCTTTAACAAAAGCCATCAAATCAGGGAGAGTCTGTGATAGTCGCTGTTCTCTCAGTCAATGCAAGTTATTTATCATCAGGTGATTTTTAGTTGCAGTGGAGTTGCTGTGAATGTGGGTGAGATTCCATTATGAATATGATCAATAAATGTTATTTGTGAAATTCTTAAAGTGATCACTTTTTAAAAAATGATTTCCTCAGATTTTCCTTTGTGAGGGTTGGACTCGTTCTCCACCTCTGTGTCCCTGTGGGCGGGGGGCCATCTCTGAACTTCTCTTCCCTTTGCAAGGACAGGAGATTCTCTGGATGTGGATCCTGAAACGGGTTTAGCATCTGTTTCATGTGGGTCTCACTTTAAGTAACATAAAATTGTATGCAGTTTGTATTTTTAAAAACTGAGATATTGTTCACATACCATAAAATTTACCTTTTTTGGAGTGATTTAGTTTTTTTTTTTTTCTATATTTACAAGGTTGTACAATTGCCACTGCTACCTAATTCCAGACATTTTCACCCCTAAAAGAAACTCTATACCTATTAAGCACTTACTCCTTGTTCCCTTCTCTCCTCACTCCTGGAAACCACTAACCTACTTTTTCACTTTTCCGATTTTATATAGATGGAGTATGTATCCTTTGTATCTGGCTTGCTTTCATTTGGCATAATATTTTCAAGGTTCACTCACACTGTAGCTTCATTCCTTTTTTTATGGCTGGATAATAAGCATTGCAAGGACAGACCACATCTTGTTTATCTGTTCATCAATTGGTAGACATTGGGTTACTGATACTTTTGGGGTATTATTAATAATGCTGCTGTGAACATTTATTTATGACTTTTGGTGTCAGCATGTTTCATGTCTCTTGGGTATGTACCTGGGAGTGCTGTGTCATATGGTAACTCTCTTTAATGTTTTGAGGAGCTGCTTCAAGTTTCCATGGTGGAAAACACTGCCTCATTTTATTTGTTTATTTATTATTATTATTTTTTTAAATTTAAGTTTATTTATTATTATTATTTTTTATAGCAAAGTTAAAAAAGAACTTATTTTGGTTGCTCTGAGTCTTCAGTGCTGTGCGTGGGCTTTTCTCTAGTTCTGGTGAGCGGGGGTTATTCTTCATTGCAGTGTGCAGACTTCTCATTGCAGTGGCTTCTCTTGTTATGGAACACAGGCTCTAGAGCACGCGGGCTTCAGTAAGGCACACAGGCTCATTAATTGTGGCTCTCAGGCCCCAGAGCCTGAGGGTTTCAGTAGTTGAGGATCACAAGCTTAGTTGCTCTGCGGCATGTAGAATCTTCCTGGACCAGGGGTTGAACCCATGTCCCCTGCACTGGCAGGCAGGGAGGTCCCAGTGCACCATTTTCCATCTCATATTCCCACCATCAGTGTATGAGCTCTCTGATTTCTCTGTGTCTGAAGAGATGCGTGTACTCAGGGTGTTGCCATGAGTGCTAGTTGTGGGGTGACTCTTGCCTGTGGTTTCTGCTCAGGTCAGTGTGGGACCCGCTCTGCAGACACAGGTGTAGTGATGTTTCTGAGTGCTTCTGTGATGCGACCCCACCATGCAGCAGTGACAGGGCCTCCCTTCCCCACACCTGCACTGGGCATGCCTCCTCCCCTGAATCTCTGCCAATGTGAGAGGTAAAGCGTGCTGTTACTGTGGCCTTTTAACTGGCATTGCTTAATTGAGGTGTGAGCAGCTCCTCATACGTTTGCCAGCGTTTGTGCTGCCTCTGCTGCAAGTGGTCTGTCCACCGCCTTTGCCATCCCTTCTGCCATCTCATGTGGTTCCAGCTGAGGACAGCTGATGATGCCAGTTACTGTACTTAAAGTGAGACAGAAGAGTGAGGCATCTTTAACTGGAATGTCCTTGGACTTCAGAGTGCAGTCCTGGGGGCTGAGGTCATGGTCAAAGGTGTGTGTGAAGCATGGAAAGTCAGCCAGGCATAAAGCAAAGCACATGCTAATGTGTGTGGGTCCCTGAGTCACTAAAGTTTATGAGCTGGGATGGCAAAGTACGAACCCTCATGGGCCTCCGATTGTCATCAGTTGACACAATTGGGATCTGAGACATGCTGTTTCATAGACATAGCTTTCTTCCTCAGGAGGTCTGACTCTACAGAAACTGAAAGCAAAGAGGTGGTCAAGTGGTGACTGTGCTAGGAAGAAAGGCAAAGCAGAAAAAAGATGGGTGGTGATTGGGTGGGGCCCCTCTCTGAATAGGAGACGCTTGGCAGAGGATTGAGTGGGGTGACAGTGGAGACAGAGCCCCAGACTGTGGGGCGACAGGTGCAAAGGCCCTGAGGATGGATATGTGTGGAGTATGAGGAAGCTTAGAAGCCCAATGTGACTACAGCAGGGAGTGAAGTGGACTGTGGTCAGGGATGGCGGTCTGGAGGTTGGCTCAGGCCTGGTCCTGAGGTCTTGGCATCATTTGAGGGTCTCAGGGTTTATTCTGACTTGGAGAAGCCCTTCGGAAGTGCCTGGACTGTGGCCCCAGGCTGGCTTCTAACCTGCTCCCTCTGGTGGCCATGCTGAGGACTGACTGAGGAGGGGCAGTTTCGCTACCTGGGAGGGTGGGAATGAGCCTGAGCTCCTAGTGTGTACTGAGCATGGAGACAACAGGATTTGCTGGTAGATTGGCTGGGGTGGGAGAGCAGCAGCGGAAGGAGTGGGTGTGGTGGGCACTGTGGAGGAGCCACATAGAGGTTGCTGACATCGCTGTCAGAACTGCGTCTGCATGGAAGGGGGAGCTGTGGCTGGAGGGGTAAGTTTGAGTCACCATCTGGCTTGTTTTGGAGCCCTGGGGCTGGATGCAGTCACCTGGGAGTTGATGTGGGTGGGGAGGATGGAGAGTGCGGCAAAAGGGGGGCCAGCTCCTGTGGGTCCTGCCACCTGCCTGCTCCGGGTCATCCAGGGCACCAGCAGACACACCTTCTCTACCACTGGGATTTCTGGATGGCAGAGTTGAGACTACATGCCAGGCTGAAAGACTGTCATCTGGTCACTAAAATGATACTGTTCAGTTCAATTCGGTCACTCAGTTGTGTCCGACTCTGCGACCCCATGAATCGCAGCATGCCAGGCCTCCCTGTCCATCATCACCTCCCGAAGTTCACTCAGACTCACGTCCATCGAGTCAGTGATGCCATCCAGCCATCTCATCCTCGGTCGTCCCCTTCTCCTCCTGTCCCCAGTCCCTCCCAGCATCAGAGTCTTTTCCAGTGAGTCAACTCTTCTCATGAGGTGGCCAAAGTACTGGAGTTTCAGCTTTAGCATCATTCCTTCCAAAGAAATCCCAGGGCTGATCTCCTTCAGAATGGATTGGTTGTGATTGACATGTCACATAGCAATAAAAATGGGATCTGATGTCGTTACCCCTCCCCTCTCCCTAGCTTCTTCCCCCTCCTCTCCCATTTCCTCTGCCTCCTTCTCTCCCCCTTTTACCCATTTTTTCTCCTCCCGCTCCTCCCAGTCTTATTTCTGGGTAATCTTTTTGCCATTAGTGATCATGTACAAGAGGCTCTCTACAGCCTAGGAGGGCCAGCTTCAGGATCTCACAGTCTGTGTCCTCCTGGTGCAGAACTGTGGAGAACCCCCTCCCCTCCATTACCACCACCGAGGGGTTGCCATGGACAGCGGTGCCTGGCGGGCTATAGTCAGTCCATGGGGTTGCAAAGAGCTGAACACGACTGAGCTACACACTTAATGGTAAAGGTGGTCAATTTTGTTTGTGCATTTTACCATAATAAAAAATTAAATAGAAACAAAACTGAAATCATTGGTATTTACCATTGGTGTCGATCATTTGCTTGTTGTGCTCCCAGCTGTTTTCAACTCTGAGTGTTGTAGTCTGTGTCTCGTGCAGCCTAGGGGACCTGAGGGCTGGGAGCTAAGAGCATGTTGGTGGAGTCAGGTAATCTCCAGGGCAGGGGGATCCTGTTGAATTGCTCTGCATGTTTTACGAGGTGCCTACTATGTGCTAGGGGTCGTGCCAGCCACTCATGTGGTTCCAGCACCCAGTGTGAGGCCTCTTAATTGGCTTCGAATGTAGCTGCGGTGTTCTGAGCCGCTTAACGACCTTGGGTAATGAGGTGTCTCAGGTTCAATATTTGTTTAATGCTTTATTCATGGGCACAAAACAGTGGTAACATTAACTTCAGGGGGAACTTTAATGATGTATGTGTTTGGTGAAGTCCCCAGCTCCCGACCCTTAAGGTGCTAGATCTGTTTGGGGCCATGTGAAATGTTTTGCATCACTTACAAGAAAGAAAAAAGAGGTGCTGTTTTTCTTTGGGAAAAGATGAGGTATTTCACAGCCAAACCTTGTTCTCCTGTGGAACATTTGTCAAAGACTGCAGAAAGGAAACATGGAAATTTCCAATACTTCTAAAGGAAGGAGTTGGACTTGTCGCATCCCATCCACCCATCTCCCCGTCTACTCACCTGTCACAGGCTGAGGCCTGCTCTGTTCCACCAGTTCTGGGGTCAGTGTGTGTGTGCAGCCAGCTGGATGAGGCCAGTGATTTCATCTTTCTGAGGCTTGCCAAGCGAGGCTTTGTTGGTAACAGGCTTGGTGACTAGCCCAAAGCCTGGCCTAGAGCAAGCAAGCCTTCAATGCATGTAGTCAAGTTGTAGCCATGACCAATAATAATAGTAATATATTCTGAGATAGGCACTGTTTTCACCCCATGTTACATATGAAACTGAGGTAGAGCCCTCTGGTTCTGTTTCCTCTTAGAGTACAGGTGTGAAATGTGCAGGAGTCTGGCCAGGCTGGACCCTTGGAGCTGCTCCTTGCTGCTTGAATGGCTGTGACTTCTAGATCCCTAGGTACCCCCAAGAGCCTGGGATCCAAGGGCCTGCCTGAGAGGAGGCCAGAGGTTGTAATTTCCTACCTCTGGACACAGTGAAAAGATTAGAAACAGAAAGATTATCATGTCATTTCTTTTCCTATTTAAATAGCTACCTTCCTTCCTATTCTCCAATCATTCCAAACAAAGTTCGCTTGGGGTTTTCAAGCTTCTTCCTTGTTTCTGTCCTCCCAGGTGAGTGAGAAGCTGATTACGACCCAGGTGGGCACAACCAACCCCTGTTTGTGCAATCCCAAATTCTTCCTTCTTAAGTAAAATTTAAGACCATCTGAAAACGAGCTGCAGGGGTGACCTCTCAGCCTTGATTCTTGGTTGAGTTTCTGAAAGGCATATGAAGCTGAGCCTGCTAATGCGCTGAAATAATTACCCTCAGCTCCAGGGAGGTGTTAATGCCTGAGGTATTCACTTGCCAGTTGTCTTGCAGCTAGTGAGAAACAGTGTCAGCCTCTCCCACTTACTGTCAAGTCACAGCCTTACCATCTTTTCCAGGCTTGCTGTCGATCCCAGTTGATGGCAGCCACTTGACTCTGGTCCAGAGGATGACGTAGGTGCCTCCCACCTGTGCTTCCGGACGGTGTCCTTGGGGACAGACCTAGACAGCTGGTGGCAGCCAGCTTCCACGATGCCCAGGGGTTCCCCCTCCTGGAATTCACATCCTTGTGAACCCCTGCCCCACTCACTGTGCCACGGTTGGTCTGTGTGGCCAGTAGACTCTGCAGAAGTGATGCTGTCACTTTTAAGGTTGGATCCGGAACAGTGCTGCGCCTTCCATCTTTGTGCCTCTGCCTCTCGCTCTCCAACGCCCTCTGCTCTTCCTCCTCTAACCCTCTGTCTCTCTGTCTTTCTGTCTGTCTCTCTGACTCTCTCCCCACCCTTCCCACTTCTCTCTTGGATCCTTTTCTTTGTGGAAGCCGGAGACCATGTCCTGAGGAGCCCTGTGGAGAGGCCGCATGCCAAGGAACCTCAGCCTCAGTCACTTGAGTGAGCGTGGCTGCAGGTCCTCCTGCTTGTGCGGAGCCTTCCTGACTGCACCGTGCCATCTGCACGGTTGACTCTTCCTGCAGGAAAGTATCTTGGGTCTAGTAAGAGCTGGAGACATTTACTCATTTACCCACCTATCGAGTGGACAGCTGATCACGAATAAACTCAGGAATGTAGGAATGTGAGAAGATGCTTCTAGTAAATGAGCTAGAGAGCCTTCTTTGTGGCAGTTACTAAGTGTTACATCAATGTTTTGCTGTTCTGTGATGGGAAAGGGGAAGGGAAGTGAACTGATGTTTTTAAAGTGTCAACAGTAATGATACCTACTCTTCACTGTTTCCCACCTCTACCTGCTTCACATTCTTTTTACATGCATGGTATTAATTCATCCTTCCTTTAACAGGTGAGGTAATGGAGGCCCAGAGAGGTATAGTGATTTGCCCAAGGTCACACAGCCAGGCAGTGTGTGAGTGTGGGTTCAGCCCAGTGATGTCTCCGTGCAAAGGGGTGAATAGTGAATGGAACAGATGTGGAAGGGACAGCACATTAGAGCTTGAAGGCACTGAGGCTGTATAGACGGTGATGATGTTACCAAGAAAAGAAAAATTGAGACATACTGGCTGAAAAAGTATTTTTTTCTCAAGTGTATGAATTTATAAGAAAAAGAATCTTAAAAAAACAGTCAAATAAATGGCTTGTTTTGAAAAGAAGAAAGTTACATGAAGAGGAAACAAAATTATGCAGACAGGTTTTTACCTATCAGTGTTAGTCCATATATTATCAGAATGTTGGAAATTGGGAAGACCCTGGAAAATGCACTTTTGGTCATCATGGTTACATGATCTGATTATTCCAGATTAGCTCTGAGGATTGAAGCTTTGGTCACTTCATCCTCCTGGTGAAGCAGCTGGCTGGGTTTCAGGTCCTGGCCATTCCTGGGTCAATCAGACTAATTTTTAAGTAAAATTTTAATTTTTTGATAACTTCAGATTTGTCAAAACCAAGGAACATCACTCTTAAGTAAACTGTAGATGGTATTCAGATTATGCCAGTTTTTCCATTAATGTCCTGGGGCTCAATTCAGGATACTTTACTGTATTTCTCACACGTTTTGAGTGAACTTGAATTTGCTCTCAAAACCTTGGACCCTGAGCTGAAGTCCTACTAGCTAATCAGGAATCCGTTCAGCTGTACCTTTAAGGGATAGCAGCCTGATAACTTTTTGTGCTTTAAGCCCATTTCCTCCAGGGGCATGGTGGTCGCAGTGGGTAGATATATTTCATCTCCCGGGCCAGTTGTAATCTGTTGGTGGGTCTGCGTAGTGTGTCAGGAGTGAGGAGACCGCATCTAAATACCATGATCAACTAGCACGGTCTTCCAGTCATGGGAGTCGAGAGGGGTGATGTGTGCTGAGTGTATGCCTTCAGCCTCAGGATGTTTCACGTTCCAGCATTCTGTCCCCATGTCTAGGAGGGGAAGTCCTATTTGAGTGCAGGATTATGGAATGAGGTATCTCTACCATCCCAGGCACACTTAGACGAGGGTAGTGGTTGTGGTGGTGGTGATGATGATGTAAACATGGCTGGGTACCATTTATTGAGTGCTTCATAAATCTCAGGCACTGAATTAAGTGTGCCACACAGATATTGTGCTTATTCCTTAGAACAGCCCTGTGAGGTAGGGCACGATTGTCATTCCCACTTTATAAATGACAAAATTAGGACATAGGTAAGGAATTTTATCCAACTCCTGCAGCTCTAAGTTTCCTTTTAGAGGAATCATTGTTCTCCAGTGAGGCAAGGGTCGCCAAGTGCTGTCCATTCAGAGCTTCTGTGTCTCAGGCCGCACATCACACCCTCCTCCTTAGGTGCTGATCATCACCTGACCAAGTAAACTGTTTTGGGCTTTGGCGACTGCAGCATTCTGTGGGATTTATTCAGAGGCATTTGGGGCAAGAGCAGGACTGAGTGCAATTTCACAGAGGTGACAAATAGGGAGGGCCAAGAACTGTATGCCCAAGAGAACGTCTGCAGGGTTCAGGAGTTGAGAAATGATTTCCTTAAATGGGTAATGTATATCTGTGCCAGGGATGCAGATTAAAATCTGGAGTTTTAAAGGAAAAATTGCCGTCCCCCTAAAGGAAGTTCTTCATTGATTGCAGGAAAAAACAGATTTTTTTTTTCTTTTGGTAGGTAAAGTTCCCAGTAATCGGAGCCCTTACAAGGTTGTGAAACCCCATCTGCCTCAGGGCTCTCCTGGCCCCACACCTTAGCCTGACTGTTACCCCAGTTTTTATTTCCAGCCTCCTTTCCTTTGCTCACTCTCTCTGCTGAGAGCACCCTCCCTCCCTACTCTTTTCCCTTTCAGAGTCCTTTTCTTGTGGATGGCTTCTTTTCCCCAGGCCTGTCTCCCTGCTGTGTCCTGGCTGGAAGCCTCTGGAAGGCAGTGTTGTATGTGATGTTCTCAGTGCTTGGCCCAGGGCTTGGGGATGAAGTGATTCAGGAAGTTTCATACGCCGATCAGTGTCTCTTAAAAAGTGAGCACATGTGTAGCCAAGAGGAAGCTTCTTTCAGCTACATCTTCAGAACTGCAGGAGCTCCTTAGACAGGAATATCTGTGGCCAGAGCAAAGATTAAAGTATCCTACTTTTGTCACACTCTTACTGCACTGTGCGCTGAACACGTGTCCTCTTATCTCACTCTCACTGAAGTCCTCTGGGCAGGTGGTTTTCCCCCTTTTATCAAGGAGGTTATGGAGACTAAAGTTACTTGGCCAGGGACCCACAGCTGTCAGGAATTCTTGCTGATCCTTGAACCCAGCAGCTGCCCAGAGTGCAGGCTCCCAACCCGGAAGGATCATTAGAGTTGAGGAAGATGGTGGGGCCAGGATGCAGGGTTTGGGGCAACTTCCTCCCGACCACCTCATGGTGTCTGCCACTGCCCACCCGTGATCAGAAGCCCAGGCCGCTCTGTGTATCGTCTCCCAAATCCTTCTCCCCTCTTGCTGGGGAGTTGTAGCCGCATGTTCCTTAAAATGTAATTATAAAGACAAAATATAAAAAGTAGTTACCTAAAGCTTTGCAGAATCTTCAAAATGTATTAAAACTGTTTCACTTAATATCAGTTCAGTTCAGTCGCTCAGTTGTGTCCGACTTTTTGCGACCCCATGAACCGCAGCATGCCAGGTCTCCCTGTTCATCACCAACTCCTAGAGTCCACCCAAACCCATGTCCATCGAGTTGGTGAAGCCATCCAACCATCTCATCAGCTGTTGTCCCCTTCTCCTCCTGCCCTCAATCTTTTCCAGCATCAGGGTCTTTTCAAATGAGTCAGCTCTTCGGATCAGGTGGCCAAAGTACTGGAGTTTCAGCTTCAACATAAGTCCCTCCAATGAACACCCAGGACTGATCTCCTTTAGGATGGACTAGTTGGATCTCCTTGCAGTCCAAGGGACTCTCAAGAGTCTTCTCCAATACCACAGTTCAAAAGCATCAATTCTTCTGCCCTCAGCTTTCTTTATAATCCAACTCTCACATCCATACATTACAACTGGAAAAACCATAGCCTTGACTAGACGGACCTTTGTTGGCAAAGTAATGTCTCTGCTTTTTAATATGCTGTCTAGGTTGCTCATAACTTTCCTTCGAAGGAGCAAGCCTCTTTTAATTTCATGGCTGCAATCACCATCTGCAGTGATTTTGGAGCCCAGAAAAATAAAGTTGGTGAAACAGAAAGCTGGAGCCCAGAAAAATAAAGATGATGAAACAGTGGGCTATTTCCACTGTTTCCTCATCTACTTCCCATGAAGTGATGGGACCAGATGCCATGATCTTCGTTTTCTGAATGTTGAGCTTTAAGCCAACTTTTTCACTCTCCTCTTTCACTTTCATCAAGAGGCTCTTTAATTCTTCTTCACTTTCTGTCATAAGGGTGGTGTCATCTGCATATCTGAGGTTATTAATATTTCTCCTGGCAATCTTGATTCCAGCTTGTGCTTCTTCCAGCCCAGCATTTCTCATGATGTACTCTGCATATAAATTGAATAAGCAGGGTGACAATATACAGCCTGACGTACTCCTTTTCCTATTTGGAACCAGCCTGTTGTTCCATGTCCAGTTCTAACTGTTGCTTCCTGACCTGTATACAGGTTTCTCAAGAGGCAGGTCAGGTGGTCTGGTGTTCCCATCTCTTTCAGAATTTTCCACAGTTGATTGTGATCCACACAGTCAAAGGCTTTGGCATAGTCAATAAAGCAGAAATAGATGTTTTTCTGGAACTCTCTTGCTTTTTCCATGATCCAGCAGATGTTGGCAATTTGATCTCTGGTTCCTGTGCCTTTTTTAAAACCAGCTTGAACATCAGGAAGTTCACGGTTCACGTACTGCCTGGCTTGGAGAATTTTGAGCATTACTTTACTAGCGTGTGAGATGAGTGCAATTGTACGGTAGTTTGAGCATTCTTTGGCATTACTTTTCTTTGAGATTGGAATGAAAACTGACCTTTTCCAGTCCTGTGGCCACTGCTGAGTTTTCCAAATTTGCTGGCATATTGAGTGCAGCACTTTCACAGCATCATCTTTTAGAATTTGAAATAGCTCAACTGGAATTCCGTCACCTCCACTAAGCTTTGTTCATAGTGATGCTTCCTAAGGCCCACCTGACTTCACATTCCAGGATGTCCGGCTCTAGATGAGTGGGAATGATCACACCTTCGTGATTATCTTGGTCGTGAAGATCTTTTTTTGTACAGTTCTTCTGTGTATTCTTGCCACCTCTTCTTAATATCTTCTGCTTCTGTTAGGTCCATACCATTTCTGTCCTTTATTGAGCCCATCTTTGCATGAAATGTTCCCTTGGTATCTCTAATTTTCTTGACGGGATCTCTAGTCTTTCCCATTTTATTGTTTTCCTCTATTTCTTTGCATTGATCGCTGAGGAAGGCTTTCTTGTCTCTCCTTGCTATTCTTTGGAACTCTGCATTCAGATGCTTATATCTTTCCTTTTCTCCTTTGCTTTTCACTTCTCTTCTTTTCACAGCTATTTGTAAGGCCTCCCCAGACAGCCAGTTTGCTTTTTTGCATTTCTTTTTCTTGGGGATGGTCTTGCTCCCTGCCTCCTATACAATGTCACAAACCTCCGTCCATAGTTCATCACTTAATATAAATATAAATATTATATAATATAAATGACTACAAATGTTATAAAGAAATAACATAAATAGAATTTTTGTAAATTGTTAAGTTTGGTAAATTTCAAAAGTTAAGTTGGTCATTGAGCAAACCGATTCTTTGGGGGAAGAGATGTGAAGCCATCTGGGCCCTGTCAGGGCTGGTGCTAGCCCATGCAGTGGGCGGATGGGCTTGGTTCTGTCGGGAATTTTGATGAAGTATGTAGAATGAGACTAGAAATTGCCTCCCGAGGCCCAAGGGGCGAGTGTTAACCCACTGGCTCTGATCTCCTATAGGTGGAGGGAAGTCCCACAGGTGGCATGTCTTTGGCTCTTCCATGACAGAATGAGCTTCTGGAGGTTGTAGGCAGAGAAGCTGGGCAGAAAGCAAGGCATGCAGAGTGCAGGGAGGCATGCTACTGTGCACAGACTGCATCTGTGCACAACGGTCTGCTGTAGAAATTGCGGGAGCAAAATGATGGGCTGAGAGAATAGCACACAAGGCATGAAACAGCCAGCATGCCAGCCTCAAAGACACGCTGGTGCCTCCCAGACATGCCCTGGGCTTTCCTTCACCTCCTTTCCTCAAGCAGTTCCTCCTCCTAAGTTGTCACGTTTCTGCCATGCAAAATGGAAAATAGGTAATTTGTTTTACCAGCATCCCATTTAAAGATCTTCCTACAGGCTGTATTTGCTGCTCTTAGCCTAGGATTTGGGCACAGAGCCTAATGGAAATTGTTATGTCATTAGGGGTTTATTAGGTTCATAGCAGTATTATCTAATATTAGATGTATTGTGTTCATAGTGACATTTACATGTCAAGGGCAGGTTGGAGAATATTTTGGCTCATTTGCTGTAGAGTTTGTGTGTGGTTTACACATTCATCTTCAAACCAGCCAGACTTCTTAGGGTCTTCCCAAGATCAGACACAGAAGTGCCAATGCCCATCACAAGATAAACGTGCATTACAGATGTTGGGGGGATTACAAAGTTCCTTTTCTCAACATAAGCTGTTTGTGGTTCTCTCTGTCCCTTTCTCTAGGTAAGTTTATTTTTCCTGACTGCCATTACTGACTAAACTCTGTCTGCCTCACTTGAAAGCTCCTGGGAGGTGGAATTGATTATAGATTATATTAAAGACCAGGATTTGAAGAAACAGAGCTGGTTGGCAGTTAACCCACTTCCCTGTGATCCTCAAATAGGAAGTCTGCTTTCAGCTTTTGGGGGATCTCTGCTCTGGAAGAAATCCTAACTCTGTCATAGAATGAATGGGATGCATGCTACTGAACACTCATTGATTCATCAAACATTTCCCAAGCACTTACTGTGTATCAGGCAGGGCTGGGCTCCATACTACACACATGTGATCTCATTTAGTTCTCTTCATAAGCCTCTGAGGTGGGTAGTGTCCTCATTTTACAGATGTGGTTGGTTTGATCAAAAAGATGTCAGTAAAAACTCCCTCCAACCTCAACCTTTGTGCTATTTTTTTCATATTTTTTTACTTCTATAGATGTTATGAACTCCACAATACATTATTATTATATCATTAAACAGTTAATGATATTGAATTGCCTTCCTAGGGTTTAGAATATACATCTTTAATTTTTCAGTTTGCCCTCAAATAATGTATCACTTCATGAATAGCATAAGCACTTTGTAATAGTTTACTTCCGATTTCTCCCATCTTTTGTGCTATTCTTATCATGTATTACTTTTACATAGGCTATAGTTCCATAATCTTTTACTTCTATTTTTGCTTTAAACACTCAGCCTTAAAAAGTTACTTAGACTATCTTTTATATTTCCTTTCATTTATACAGTTCCCAGAGTTCTTCAATTCTCTCTGAAGATCTGTGTTTCTGTCTTGTTTCATATTCCTTTCACCTGAGGAGCTGAACTTTAATATCTCGTAGCACCAGTCAACTGGTAATTCATTCTCTCAGGTTTTATTTTTCTGAAAAAAATTTAAATTTTGCTCTCATTTATGAAAGGTACTTTTTCTGGAGGTAGAAGTCTGTGTTGACAGTCACTGTCTGTCTGGTACTTTCATGATGCCTCTTGTGTTGCATAGTATCGGATGAGAAGTTTGTTGTCATTCTTATACTTCCTTAATTCATCTGACTTGCCTTTAAGATTTTCTCTTTGTCTTTCAGTATTTTGAATACGATATGTCTATTTTTATTTATTTTTAATAATCCTGCTTTGGGATTCTGTGATCTTTTTTTGATTTGTGATGACATATTTTATTACTTTAGTAAAATTATCAGCCATTACTTTAGATATGTCTTCTACACCGTCAAGTCTTTCTTTTTCCCTCTGAGATTTCAGTTACATGTGTACTAGATTATTTACCTTGTCCCAAGTGTATTTAAAGCCCCTCATTGTCCTCACTCTCCTCCTCTTTCTCTTTCTCCCTCATCTCTTCCGGCTCCTCTTTCTCCTTCCTCTGTGTTTTACAGTTTGGGTGATTTCTATTGACCGAGCTTCGTGGATGCTTTCCTCAACCATATTGTGTCTACTGGTGGTCTCAGTTAGGGCATTCTCCATCTCTGTTACCATATATGCCCTCATGAGACTCCCCTCTGTTTCCACTGTCTTAGGCACGACTCTCTTGAGCTGAGCTTGCTCACAGATTTCTTCTTTTTTATATATAAAATGGGAGGATAAATCTAGTGCTTATTATCATTGCCAGAGCCATCCTTTTACTTCAAATATGTCCATGTCTTTATATTTCAAGCTTATTTCTTGCAGACAGCATGTTGCTAGTTTTCTTACTTGGATTAGCAGGTAGAGTGTGATTTTTCTAAATCTAGGTCAACATTGAGAACAATTATAGTCTGTGTCCGTGGAATCACAGAGATGAGGACTTGATGCACTGAGCACTTGATATCCTCATCTCTAGGGAGTGATATGTGGGTAGTGCCCTGACTACAGACTTTGGGTTCAAACACACCTGGCTTCACATCTCTCTTGGCCAGATTCCTTAGCCTCTCTGAGCCCTGGTTTAACTCATGTATAAAGAGGAATGACAGATGGGGTACTAAGGACTAAGTGCAGTGACTGCCCCCCTCTCTGTCCGCTTTACCACAAGGCCTGGTACACAGTAGATGCTTATTAAATGCTTTTGAATGAATGAGTGCTTTCAAGAGTTCTACTGGCTCATTAAAGTAAATAAATAAATAGTCCCCAACCAATCATTCCATTCTTTAAGATCCTATATATGGAAAATGATTTTTGCCCTGACCACCAATTTTACTGCCTCCCCTTGTTCAATACAATGTTTGCTTTCTCTAATGAGATTTTCCAAATTAATTGGAATACATTAATTTATGTGGTTACCACCCCACAAAATGCCATCTGTACTTTGCTTTTTTTCTTAATATAAGCATTCAATTTAGGAGATCTGTTAGAAAGGAGCCTGATTCAGGAGTCAGGAACACAAACATTTCTTGCCAGCTTGGTTGCCATGTGACTTTGGACAAAGCCTTTAACCTTTTCTGAGCCTCAGTTTCCTTGTCTGTAAAAGAGAATAAGTGACCAAAGATAAGTGTGAGAACCATAGAATTGGCCTCAGATACTAAGTATCCTCCGTTTTCTCTCTCACCTTTTACTCCCTCATCACCTCTCCCTCCTGTGACTCCACTAGATGTAGGCAGGGGCTCCAGCCAACCTTAAAGGGTACACAGTGAGGACAGGTAGGGATGTGGAGGACTCTTCTGCTTCTCATTTGGCACTGCTGCTGCTGCTGCTGCCAAGTCACTTCAGTCATGTCCGACTCTGTGCGACCCCATAGACAGCAGCCCATCAGGCTCCCCCGTCCCTGGGATTCTCTAGGCAAGAACACTGGAGTGGGTTGCCATTTCTTTCTCTCTCATTTGGCACTAGATGTTGCTTTTGGTCTCCTCCTTCATACCTAGCTAAACCTTTAAGTCGGTTCCCCTGTTTGCCCTGGATCCTGAAAACAGTAGAATATCAGCTTTGGAATCAGAAGAATTGCAAACTTTTGCCTCTCCAGATGACAGTCTCTCTTTAGAAACAAGCTCTGGGGAAGTGACTCTGCTAGCGGTCCCTAGGCCCCTCCTCTTCCCCAAGTTCTAAAAGTCTAATTTGCATTAAGTGGACAAGTCCCATCTGCCTGGCACTGCCTTCAGAGGGAGGCCACCCTTCCTAAGGCCCTGGGCATTGTGGGGAAGGGAGTGGCACAGGAAAGGAGGGTGTCTTTCCCATTACTTGATACAGTGAGTAGGTCTTTTGTCACTTTGTGACTTAAAGCGTGGTCCATGGACCAGAGCAGAGGCATCCCTGGTGCTTCTTAGCAACACAGAAACAACCTCACCCAGGACCCAGTGAACCAGAATCTGCAGCTTGACAGACCCAGGCAATTCATATGCACATCAAAGTGTGAGAGGCACTGTCTCCTCAGTCAGTGAGGAAAAGTTGGGGTGGCAGAAGTTTCAGGTGTGTGCAGTCAGCAGCATTTGGTGCAGACGATGGAGCTGGCAGATGGCAAGGACAAGTTTCAGGGGGCTCTGTGGAAAGGTGGCTTGAACTGAGGATGGCTCCATGACCAATGGGGCTTCCATCCGGAAGAGGCCGCCTCCTATTGCTCCCGTGGGTGTAGGGTTGTCACTTCACTTTTGGCTAGTGTATTTTGAAGCTTTAAAATTTTGATCAAGTCCAATTTATCCATTTTTCTTTTATTGCTTGTGCTTTTGGTGTCACATTTAAGAACCCATCGGAAGTTCCAGTGTCATGAAGATTTAGTCTTATGGTTAACAGTTTAAAGTTTAGCTCTTACATTGAGCTTCTTGATCCATTGGAGTTGCTTATTGTATAGGATGTGAGGTAGGGGTCCAGCTTCATTCTTTTGCAGGTAAACAGGCTTTGATTTCCTTATTCAAAGGATCTCTCCAACTATTGTGTGGAGAATAGCCAGGGGCAAGAAGGAAGCAGGGGGACTAATTTCCTACTGTTCCATGGTAATCTGTCTCTGAGACTAATAAAGTTAGAGGAAATAGTTAGAAACCCACTACTGGACAGCCATCATAGCCATAATTGATTGAGGCAAGAATCATTGCTGGATGCTAGCATGAAAGTTTCTTGAGGAACAGAGTATGTGGTCTCAAAGAATCTCCCCATGAGAAACTTGTTACAAAGGGTAAAGAACAAACTCCACAGTGAAGAAGCCTGACAGACACTGCCTTAATTAATAGCGATAGCATCATGTACAAACAGAATTCGTGGGCTTCCTGATACAGTGCCCTGAGAAGGACACAGCATCACTTTCTGGGTTCCCTGCCCAGAAAGCGCACCCTGACTCTGATCATGACCGAATACCAGACAAACTTAATTTGAAGGACATTCTATTCAATGATTGGCTCCAGAAAGACCAGAAAGACCAGAAAGCCTGAGGAATGTTCCAGGTGAGAGGAGACTAAAGAGATGGAACAGTGGAACACAGTGGGTGGTCTGGGACTTTTCCCTGGTGTAAAGGACCTTCTCAGCATAGTGAGTATAGTGCAAGTAAGGTCTGTAGATTGGTGACATCAATCAGAGCGAATTTCCCAATTTTGAGGTGCTGCACCAGGTACTGTAGTTGAGAAGGCAATTTCTCTGTTTAAGGAAGCACATGAAGTGCATAGGGACTGAATGTGATCACGTCTGCATGACAGCTTACCCTGCATGGCCCTGAGAACAAATGTGCAAAAGGAAATGAGAAGGCAGATGTGGGAAGACATTGCCACCTGGATGTGTCCAGCTTAAGAGTACAGGGGAATTTTTTTTAATACCCTTCTGAACTTTTTTGCCACCCTGCTTATTTAGCTTATATGCAGAGTACATCATGGGAAATGCTAGACTGGATGAAGCACAAGTTGGAATCAAGATTGCTAGTAGAAATATCAATAACCTCAGATATGGAGATGACACCACCCTTATGGCAGAAAGTGAAGAGGAACTAAAGAGTCTGATGAAAGTGAAAGAGGAGAGTGAAAAAGTTGGCTTAAAATACAACATTCAAAAAACTAAGATCATGGCATCTGGTCCCATCACTTCATGACAAATAGATGGGGAAACAGTGCAAATAGTGACAGACTTTATTTTCTTGGGCTCCAAAATCACTGCAGCCATGAAATTAAAAAAACAAAACAAAACACACTTGCTCTTAGGAAGAAAAGCTATGACCAACCTAGATAGCATGTTAAAAAGTAGAGACATTACTTTGCTGGCAAAAGTCTGTATAGTCAAAGCTATAGCTATGGTTTTTCCAGTAGTCATGTATAGATGTGAGAGTTAGACCATAAAGAAAGCTGAGCATCAAAGAATTGATGCTTTTGAACTGTGATGTTGGAGAAGACTCTTGAGAGTCTCTTGGACTGCAAGGAGATCCAACCAGTCCATCCTAAAGGAAATCAGTCCTGAATATTCATTGGAAGGATTGATGTTGAAGCTGAAGCTCCAAAACTTTAGCAACCTGATGTGAAGAACTGACTCATTGGAAAAGACCTTGATGCTGGGAAAAATTGAAGACAGGAGGAGAAGGGGATGACAGAGGTTGAGATGGTTGGATGGCATCACTAACTCGATGGACTTTGAGTTGGAGCAAGCTCTGGGAGTTGGTGATGGACAGGGAAGCCTGGCGTGCTGTAGTCCATGGGGTCGCAAAGAGTCGGACACGACTGAGGACTGAACTGAACTGAACTGAACTGAACTTTTTTTGCAAGTCTGAAATTATATGAATAAAAAGTGTTTGGAAAAAAAGGGAATCTTCCCCCTTAAAAAAACACGACATACCCAGGAACCTCTGCACTGTCACTGATAGGGTGTTTGATGGGCTATTTGGCCACCCTGGTGTTCCCAGGATGGCCATCAGAGCAATATTGAATAGCACCAGGCATTTTGTCCACCATGGTGCCCTGCCTGTGGACCTCACACAGCCTTTCATTCTGAGCTGCTCATACCAACAGCCACTCCTCTTGGGTGTCCTGGCTGCCAGGTATCCTTCAATCTTCACATGGGCCCTACTCTTATTTCCATTTTACAGATGAGGAAAGTGAGGTTCAGAAAGAGGAAAGCAGAACTGAATTTGGAAACGTGTCTGTCCAGCTCTGCTCTTGAGCAGTTTGCCTCCATCCCTGCGTCTCATTTTCTTGTTCACTTGTTAATCATCTGTCTTCCCAGCCTCAGCTCCTTGAGGGCGGGGCCCTTGTCCTGTTCTGCTCACTGATGTATCCCAAGGAACTGGCTCAATGCCTGCCTGGGACAGAAACTCAATAAATATCTCCTGAGTGGAGGACCATCATGGGGCTTAGCACACTTCATACATAGGTGTTGGGCTTGAACCTCAGCTCAGATCCTGATTCTGCTACTGAGAAGCTGTGTGATCTTGGATAAGTTAATTAATTTTGCTGGAACCCAGTTTCTGAATCTATGAAATACAAATTCTGCCCCTACCTCCTAGGGCTTGTGGTGAAGAGCTAATGGACCAAAGTGCTTATTGTAGTCCCTGGCATCGTGTGGACGCTCAGACCCCACTTACTGAATGAAGGAATGAACCGAAGTTTCAAGTGGCCACTATCTCATGGAGACCCCACTTCCTCATGTAACAGTGTTTATTGGGAGCAATATGGAGGGCCTTACCTGGAGACCTTAATTTCTGTAACAAACCACGTGGAACTGTTGTCTATGTATTTAGTTGTGTGTTTCCTCCGTGTGTGTGCTGAGCTGGCAGGGACCCTGTCTGCCTTGTTCGGGTTGTACCCTCAGCATGCCCACAGCTGTAGCTCAGGGCAGCCAGGCCTGCTTGCTGCTTGACGATTGACTCAGCATGTTTTGCTTCTCGACGTATTTACTAGGGTTACCCCCATTCCGGGTCCTGTACTGGACACTAAGCACCTGCCTTCCTGCCCTTGATTTCTTCTCTGGGGCCCACAACCTGCCTCATGATCAGGGTTCCCTCAGCCGACCCAGGTGCCTACCTCAAAAGTTTGCCTTGGGCTACTCTCCCGGCCCCAGGAAGCCCTGTGCCCTCTGGCTCACATGCCTGTTACCTGACCTTTGCAGTATGTTGCTGGGCAGCCCTGGAAGCTCCTGTTACTGCAGCTCCTGCAGCAGATAAGCGAGCACATGGAGGTCGATCCAGCCTTTTCCCCACACCTCGTGCCCATGTTTATTTCCTCTCCTGACTGGGACTGAAGAGGCTAAAGTGCTCTGGAGATCACAAGGATGGCCAGCTCACTGGACACCTCTGAGCTGGACGCCTGATGTCCTGCATGTGCTGGCCAGCAGGTGGCGCCGTCCCACATTTTATGGGCCGGGAGGCGAAGGCAAGCAGAGAAATCCTCCAAGGGCGACTTTAAGATCAAGGGAAATTCATGGGCACTTGGACGAGTTTTCTGGAAGAAAAATAATTCTGAATATAAAATGATGAGTTAAAGCTTCCATTCACGTTCTGTATTTGAGTTTTGAGTTCTGTTTGCAGGAGGACCCATCTTGAGGGTCAGAAGACATTTTTTGTTTGTTTGTTTTGCCTGGAAATCCTGCAAGAAGGGCTGGTGGGGCTGAGAACCCAATTTTGTTTTTCTAAGAGATTGAGGAGGTAGTCTCTGGACTGTGCCCTTTCCTCTGTGTCCCTGGACGAGTTGCAAGAGAGAAGCAGAGATGCAAGTCCTGATGCCAGTGAGGTGTTGTGGCTGTGAGCGGATGACTGGGAGGGGCTCTCCTTGTGCCCGCTGTGTAGAAGCAGGGCTGTGGCTGGGCTGGTGTCTCGGTACTGCAGGCAGAGACGGCGGCGGCCTTGGACACGCTACTTTGATTGAGGGGCTTTGTTGGGGAATACAGCCCTCCGTACAGTTGCAGGGAGGTGGCGCTGGCACTGCAGAGCACCTGCTCTGCACAGGGAGCCGGGAGGACACAGATGAGAACCCCCAACCTGCCTCTCGGACCTCAGAGGGGAGAGGGTGCCACAGTCTCTCTGGAGGTTCTGGCTGAGGTGCTCGTGGGACAGGGAGGGAGACTAGCTGCCTGGGTGAGGGGGTAGGCATCATGGGAGAGGTGACAATGCATTTCTTTAGGAGATGACGTATGGGAAGGGTATTTTGAGCAGAGGGCACAGCCCAGGCAAAGGCATGGTGATGGGAAAGCTTCAGGCGTGGTGGAGGGTGGGCCATGGGTGCATGGTGGGCCCACATGGATGTGGACTTCACTCAGGCCCACAGGTTCTGGGTGAAGCCTTTGGGGTGACTTTTTAATCAGCGCTCTGTGCTTCTGAAGCATGACTTCCCAGTGGCTTTTCTTAGAGCCCACATCTCAGCCTTAAACTGCATAGAGGGCGAGTGATGGATTCACACTTCCTACCTCCTGCGTTTTACTTGACGTCTCCCTTCCTTCTCAGGTGGGGGCCTTGTCCGTGTCCCCTGTTGCACTCGCGGCCCGGCTGCTCCCTCAGGCAGAGGCCTTGCCATGCTGGCCCTTGCTGTTTATCTCTAGAGCTGGGCCTCAACGCCTCCCGGGCTCCCACCTGGCCAGGTTAATTTTGTCAATGCCTGTTTGAATGTCCAAGGGTTTTATCTGAGGACCATCCAACTGAAGTTTCAAAGACTGTTGGCTGAACTCAGTAAACAAACGTGGAGAGCCTGGTTGTCGTGGCTTCTGGTTCCTGTGTCGCTTCTCCCCGGGGTGAGAGCGCCTGCTCGGCCTGCCCTCCTCAGGGCTCTTTCACTGGAGCCAGCGCGGTCCGGCCTGGAGCCCCTCCTGGTCGATTCTTTGTGCTGCATTCGGCTTTCTCTGGAGGGGCCTGTGGGCCGACCTGCTGTGGCAGGGGCAGTACTGGGGGAGCTGGGCTCAAGACAGGGGACATCACAGCTGCCTGTGTCCAGATGGGGCGGGGGGGATCCACTGGTGGAAGCGCCCTTGAGTTTCAGTGTTTCGAGGAGAAGAACAGGCCAGGTGCCTCACCAGAGCTGGGGGCAGGGCAGGGGCCCAGTGTTGGGCCGCAGAACAACATTTTGGTTTTCACCCTCGACACTGAACAGCCATTAAATGGAAAGGAGGCCTGTGTCCCTCCCTCGGCAGCCACGCCGCCCGCTGTCCCGGCACCTCACAGAGCGGCTTTTGTTCGGGATCCAGAGTGTAAAATTGGAGTGTCAGGTTGTCGGTGCGCACATTTTGAATTTCCTGGCTTTCATCAGCTGCGCCACTCAAACGACAATATTTAATCCCAAATGTTTCCTTCCCTTCCCCTCCCCCTCCTCTTTCATAAACAAGGGGCTTTCCCCCTTTTCTGTCTGGTAGACTTTGCTGCCATTTCTTCAGTCACAGTGAAAATACACTTGTGATTTTTCTCTCATGTCTCTGCAGTTACACATACCAGGGACCTTGGGAGAACCTGACTTCCAGGGACTTGGTATAATGTAACCTTCTTGCTGAGCCCTCCAACCCCACCAACTGTGTCATAGGGAGAGCCAGACACATTTACTTCCAGGGGTCAGATGGCGCAGCAACAACTCCATGCCATTTTATCCTCTTGGATGTGGCTAGTGTCCAGTTGCCCACTGGTTTTTCTGTACAGGGATTTTTTCATGGTAGTCATTAAAGAATGATTCGTCCTAGGTGGGAGAATTAGCCACCTAAAATTTAAAACTTGAAGTTTCTTTTCTTTGCTTGGTGACTCCAGGAAGTAATTGCTGAGCAAGACAGCTCTTGTGAGACAACAGGAAGATTCTGGTAATATCCCATCTGGATTTTCTAATGACTGTCTATACATGTGTGTGTAAAGTCACTTTGCATCTTGCACTAGAGCATTCCAAGTCACATTTCATGTAGAGAAGCAGCGTGCTGTCTTAAGATGAGGTACTTTGGGGTGAGAAGGAGCGGATGTGACACCTGCTTGTGTCTCAACTGTGGCTTCTTGGCGTGTGTAGCCCTGGGTGGGTCTGAGGTCTCAGTGGGGTCTGACACCTGAGCAGTTCCTGCCACCTGAGGCCTCCATGGGCTGTGAGTTGGTCAGTTTTGTGCGTAGATGTGGTCAGGCTGTAGGACCAAATTATTTGATCAAATGCTAATCTAGGGGTTGCCGATGGAGAAGGAGATGGCACCCTACTCCAGTACTCTTGCCTGGAAAGTCCCACGCACAGAGTTGGACACAACTGAAGCAACTTAGCAGCAGCAGCAGCAACAACAGGGGTTGCCGAGAAGGCTTGTAGCTGTGACCCATCAGTAGGCTGTGAGTAACCTGGATAGTCTGAGTGGGCCTCATCCAATCAGTTAAAAGGCTTGTGAACAAAGGCCGAGGTTTCCCTGGGATGAAGAATTCTGCCTCAGGCCGGCAGCATCAGATCCTGCCTGGGTTTTCAGCCTGCAGTAGCCTTACAGACTCTAGGCTTTCCCAGCTCCATAGCTGTGTGAGTCACTTCTTAAGATGAATCTCACAATGTACACATATACACATATGTAATATGTAGACATATGCATATATAAAAGATGCTTGCTCCTTGGAAGGCAAGCTATGACAAACCTAGACAGTGTATTAAAAAGCAGAGACATCACTTTGCCAACAAGGTTCATATAATCAAAGCTATGGTTTTTCCAGTAGTCATGTACTGATGTGAGTTGTACCATAAAGAAGGTTGAATGCTGAAGAATTGATGCATTCAATTCTTCCTGGAGAAGATTCTTGAGAGTCCCTTGGATGGCAAGGAAATCAAACCAGTCCATCCTAAAGGAAATCAACCCTGAATATTCACTGAAGGACTAATGCTGATGCTGAAGTTCCAATAGTTTGGGCACCTGATGCAAAGAGCCGATTCATTGGAAAAGACCCTGATGTTGGGAAAGATAGAAAGCAAAAAGAGAAGAGGATGACAGATGGTTGGACAGCGTCACCAACTCAATGGACATTAATTTGAGCAAACTCTGTGAGATAGTGAAGGACAGAAGCCCAGCGTGGTGCAGTCTATGGGGTTGCAAAGGGTCTGACATGACTTAGTGACTGAACGACAACAATAACGAGTATCTCCTGGTGGTTTTGTTTCTTCGGGGAACCCTGACTGATAACTGGCTGAGATAGGCAGGGGCTTTATTCAGACTGAGCTATGTAAGAGAACAGCAGCCCCAGGCCGTTGGTCAAGGGTCTATGAAATCAGAAACGAGCTTCTCTGTGCCTCTTTAGGCCCTTCTGGGAATCTTGAGTTGTTTTCCAACAGGCACGTGTGTGGGAGGGGGCAGTGATGCAGACGTGCAGGACATGCATTACTGCATGTGTGCTCTCCCGGCAGGTGCACCCACCTCACTGGGAACCAGCCACCGCACCTGAATTCATGGCCATGGGCAAAGGGTTCCAAGAGAGGGTACTTGGTAAACTTCTAGGGTGGTTGGACCACAGAACTTCTTCTGGGCAAGGGATGAATAAATATCGATGAGTCCAAGATGACTCGTAGAGGCATGTAGCATCATGTCATGCAAAGAAATGCAGAAGTCAGTGAGGTGGATTGTGCTAGCCTGTTGTCCACCAGCAGGCAGTGAAGCAAGTGGATTAGCCCTTCTGGGCTGCAGGTGTAAGAGGGTGTCAACTTGGTACCTGCCATTAGGGTTCTGAGGCATAGATGTGCTGATGCAGGTGAGGAAGGAAAGGAGGGTTTCCCACGATTGAGGCCATCCACTCCAGCTGTGGTCAGCAAGGGGTTCATTGTAAGCAGAGGACTGAAAGTCATTGGCGTCCTCCTCCCATGAAGCGCTTTGTCAGAAGGAAGGAAGCCATCTCCCACTGAGGGTGAGTCTGCTTCAAGACCACCGTAAAATCCAGTTCAGACAAAAGGCCACATGTTGTATGAGTCCACTGATATGGAGACAGAAAGCCAAGGGTTGCCAGGGGCCAGGAGAAAAGGGGATGAGGAGTGACTACTTGTGGGTACAAGGTTTTCTTTTGGGGTGATAAAGGCGTCGTGGACATCTTGGAACTAGACAGAGGTGGTAGTTGTACAGTCCTGTGAATGCCCTAAATGGCACTCAGTTGTATATTTAAAAAATGGTCAAAGTGGCAGATTTTATGTTATGTATATTTTAACACACACAGGCTGGATTTGACAGAACTCTGGATGGACATGACAGAGACAAGATTCAGGTGAAAGGTCAGCTAGTTGGCTTATGGGATGAAAGTGTCAGCAGGTGGCTGGACTCCAGGTCTCCACTGTCTTTTGGAGTAAAGGCTGCTCAGCCACATCCCAGCTTTCCATAGGGTCTCCATCTGTGTCTTCCTCAGGCTCACGTAGAGTAACTACCATTTCCTCTCCTCCAAAGCCTCCTGGATGCCTACAGAAGCCTGATCAGATGGCAGCATTCACCAGAGACCCCGAAGCCCCAACATGGGGGTGTGTTTGGGGTGGGCAGAGGCAGATTGGGACCCAGCACATCTGGCAGAGTTGTCATGCATGGGAAGTGTGGGAGGGCAGTCATGGGGAGGTGCTTCTGAGACTAAGCCCAAGGGTTCATGCCAGGACAAGATGGTGGAGTAGGGCCCCACAGGACAGCCTCTGTTCCCTGGAGAACTGGGCAATTAATGGATATCTTGGTGCCACGTAGGCTTTCGGTTCTGACCATTGGGGTCAACATGACACCGCAAGTGTGGGGCATGAGTGTCGGGGTGTATGTTCTGTGGATTTGCAAGTCCATGCACAATGACTCAATAATGGGTCTTGGTGGCTGGTTCTCTAGTTGATGGAACATCTATTCAGCTTTTGATGACAGGCCAGTGGGGGGATCTCTTCATCTGATTCCCAAAGATGGTTTCACCTACATTCAGGAAAGAGACTGTGAGAGCTCTAAAACAAATAAACAAAACCTAACTTCACACAGGATTGGTGTCCTGAGGAGGTTTCCTTTCCCCACCTTAACTTTGGGATTAATCTCTTTTAGAAGTTCCCTGGCTGCTGCTGCTGTGTGTATGTTTGTGCATGCCTGTGTGTAAGAAAAGAAACACTAAGGAGAAAATGTGTTCTTCTGAAACCTCCACTGGCTAGGTTCCCTCTCTGTACCTTGAGGATAGCCCTGCCTGGGGCCTCTCTCATGTTCACAGTCGTCTCTGAAGCCAACTTTGAAAGAATAAAAGGAAATTGGGCTACCCAGGGCCTTGTTCCCATAGTGGCTCCGTGCCAGGACTGTCCTTACCTGCATATTCTGAGTTTTTTTTTAATTAACTGAAAGTGATCTTGGTTAATAAAAATATGAAGACAAGAGCTGGATGCTTTCTGATTCCCAGTTTTGGTCCCTTTTTATGCTTATCAAGATAGGATAACTCACCACTTGGATCCATCAGTTCCTGCTCTTGGAGGTGGGAGTCAGTTCTGTGCAACTCTTTCCTCTGAATTTATTAATTTTAATTTCAAATTATGGGTCACCAAAGACTCTTTTGTAATGATTTGTGAATTCTTGTGACCCAATAGGGGGTATTAGTTATAAATGAGTTTCTTTTTTATTACTTTACAGAGAATACAAGTTGGCAAGAATATAATTTCAGGGTTAAATAGTCATTATATTTATTTTTAAAAATTCATTATGTTTATTTTTAAATATTCATTATATTTATATTTTGGGGCTCCAAAATCACCACAGATGGTGACTGCAGCCATGAAATTAAAAGACCCTCGCTCCTTGGAAGAAAAGTTATGACTAACCTAGACAGCTTTGCCAACAAAGGTCCATCTAGTCAAAACTATGGTTTTTCCAGTAGTCATGTATGGATGTGAGAGTTGGACTATAAAGAAAGTTGAGTGGCGAAGAATTGATGCTTTTGAACTGTGGTGTTGAAGACTCTTGAGAGTCCTGTGGACTGCAAGGAGATCAACCCAGTCAATCCTAAAGGAAGTCAGTCCTGAATATTCATCGGAAGGACTGATGCTGAAGCTGAAACTCCAATACTTTGGCCGCCTGATGTGAAAAACTGACTCATTTGAAAAGACTCTGATGCTGGGAAAGATTGAAGGCAGGAGAAGAAGCGGACGACAGAGGATGAGATGGTTAGATGGCGTCACTGACTCAATGGACATGAGTTTGAGTAAGCTCTGGGAGTTGGTGATGGACAGGGAGGCCTGAAGTACTGCAGTCCATGGGGTCGCAAACAGTCGGACATGACTGAGCAACTGAACTGACTAAGTATTCAAATGATTCTGAAGTTATGGCAAAAGGTGCTGCCCCATCCCTTCTCAGGCAATCACCTTCAATGGCTTCAGTGCCTCCTTCCAGGTTCCTTCCCAGGTACTTGTATATGTAGATGGATAATAATACTTTAGTCATTTAATGCCACATTCAGTGGCAGCCAATATTTAATCTGTAGAATAATTCTATATGTATTTATTGGTTCAACTAATACTTCTGAGCACCTGCTGTGTGCCAGGTGTGATGCTGTGAGTAGCAGATTCAATAGAGAGCCATCACACAGCTCACAGCCTGCAGGCATGTTGTGCTGGGGCTAGTTTCCCGCTATTTAACAGAGTAGGCGTTTTCTCCATGCTCACCCTTATGCCGTGTACTCTTCAATGTTGAGAGAAAACATTGAATTTTGATGGACAGCAAATTAAGTTCCAATTGATTTTCCATTATAAAAAAGGAAGCAAAGAAGGTCTCATTGAGCACCTGGGTGTTTTATAAGATTTAAAGAGTCTTTGGGCAACAAGGCACAACACACCAAGCCTCATCTAGAGAAAACTCCCACTTGAATACCACAATATTACAAATTACAGTTCTCAAAACAGAGTCTTCAAGTACAAGTTTCCATGGAGTCTTCACTAGTTAGCCTGGGAACTGATAGTTCTACAGTTATGCACATGAGGAAACTGAGGCTCAGAGAGGTCAAGAAACTGGTCCAGGGTCCCAGAAGCCACAGAGCTTTGAGTTCAGGCGCTGTGATGCTTACCCAGAACTTTCCATTTCAACTCTGTCTGGAGTCTGGCTTCTCTGCTCAGAGTTTGGTCTCTGTTCATCTGAGTATCTTTGGGAGTCGTCACAGATCTGAAGAGCAAGCACAGAGCCATCTCCAACCTCTGACAGAAACCCAGGCCTTTTCTCTTCTGTATGATGGTCCATTTCATACTTGGAACAAGGAGATTTTCCTGTTCCAGGGTGCTAAGCCTTGACTCCCTTGGAACATTAAAATATCAGAGTATGAACAATTTCCAAACATCACTTGTCTCATCTCTCACAGCCCTGACACCTGGAGAAGGAAAGACATTTCAGAGGAGGAGAGATGCAGGCACATGTCACTCTGCTTGAATTATTTTTCTTAAAGGCGAACACTTTTCAATAGTCCAGAGCAGGGGCCCATCATTTGTGAGAGCTCTTTGACGTGTTGCTGTTTTAAAAATTAAGTATGTGGAGTTTGCAGAATGGACACGGCCTTTCAGTTTTTTAATTTAAGGTTCAAAAAGTGCTTTCACGCTATAGTCCCTGGGGGACAGGAAAGGCTGTTTGTTCTGTCCCCGGCCTCCAGGAAATCTGGCCCAGACCACCTACGGGAAATTAGCCTGAGACCTCAGCCTAGCTGGGAGGCGACAGCGGCGCTTCTCGGCACTGTGGCTGTAGTTCGCACTACATAATCTAATCTTTCAAGGATATTTTCCTCTGGAGAAGCAGTGAGCTGAGTAACTAAACAGACACAATGCTGCTAATCCCTCTTTCCTGAGGCTGAAGGGTTTAACTCCTTGCCTTCTGTTTTATCACAGTGAGCTCAAAGTGGGCTGTTGGGATCAACATCAGAATTTCATACAAAACATTTGGTTTTGTGCTCTGTGCTGAGACTATGCAGTGTCCCTGGTCCTACTATGTGTCTGGCATGGCTCTACAGACTTCAAATAGAGTTACTTCTACCCAGGAGGTAGGTACTGTTATTATGCACAGAGACGTTAAGTAATATGCTCAAGGTCACACAGTAAGCAAGGCATGTGGGCTGGGATTCAACCTCAGGTCTACATGCTCTTGACCCTCATTAGAGAGGAAGGTCCCAGAATGCCTCTGAAATGTCTGCCTAGTCAATTTTCATTTATTTAGTTGTTCATTTATTCATTCATACACTTTTTCATTTGTATTCAGCCTTTGCACTATTTGAATGCCAAGGTGATTTAGACAGAGGCGCTCATTGGCCTCCCATGAGTTGGCAACCAGACATGGGAATGAATAAACCCCGAAATAACTCTGATGCAGAGAGCAGAGGGCAGCAATAGCTGTTCAAGGGCCAGAGTGGCCAGTGGAGTGAGGGGAGCATTGAACTAAGAAGCAGGGGAAGGTGAGGGAGGCTTCTCAAGGGGCCAGGAGGTGGAGGGGGTGGCATTTGGCATTAAGGGTGATGATGCAGTGCCTTTTGGGAAACTCCTGGGGTATGTGGGCAGCTTGGAGGGCTGTGAGAGGGAGCAGAGGTAGAGAGGAGCCTGGACTTGGTTAGCTTGGCCAAGGCAGGGTCTTAATGAGAATCTTATGAAAAAGCAGTTGGTTAGGTGAATACCTTCCTTAGATCTGGTCACTCAGCAGTCTAGGAACCAGCATTTCCAGGTGGCATATGGGGCAGGAAGCAAGGTGGTCCTTGCTGAAACCATAAGATACAGGACTTTGTTTCTGCAAAACTAGAGTCTCTCACTTCTCGTCAGAATATCCACAGAACACCACTGACCAGGACTTCTCAGCAGCTCAGGAGCTGTTGCCATGTGGCTCAGCGGGTGTTAGCCCTCTCCCCAGCAGAAGACCTGGGCTCTAAGTGAAGCCCAGCCCCCCAGGACACAGGTCAGGGGCAGGTTCTTGACCCTCATCCATCACAGTGTGACTACGGGCTGATGCAGGATGTGAGTGGGTTCCAGCTGGTTCCATCCCAGTGGTGGCAGACAAACCATCCTTGCATTTTTGCTTTGCAGCCCCAGCCCCAGGGCAGCACACAGACTCCCACAGAATGCCCTTCTCTCCAAGCCTGGCTTGGCGGAGCCGATGCTGAAAGTGCTACTCAGCGAGCTGGGTTCAGAGGGACTCTGCAGTGGGGAATGTCGCAAAGCTATTTCGGGCTGGAAATTGCTTTTTGCTGTTTTGAAAGGTGCAGAATGATTTAGTAATTACTCCCAAACGTGGGGACCTCCTTCCTCGCCTCACCTGAACGCCCTGTCAGCTTTCACCTGTCAGACTCATGTTGCTTTGAGGTGGGTGTTCCTTTCCCCCTCCCCTCCCCTCCGTTTCCTCTGCCGTTTGTGGCCCTCCTCTGCAGCCCCTCCCACTCCCAATCTGGAGCTTGGAGTGAGTTCTAAGGCGCCTCATTAACGACTTAGATTTCTTGTGACTGCTTCTTTCTTCGTTTGTTGGTTTTCAAGCTTTCTCTTAAATAACCATATAGAAAGGGGCCCTGTTTGTTTTTCTTGCTTAGTGTCTCCCTGCCAATCAATTCTTCACCAGACAAAGGCTGTGTGATCCCCAGGCCTGCCAGGACGAAACAGAAGTGGGGAGCTTTTCACGAGGGAGAGGATTCCAGCAGACACACCTGTTCCCGGGAAAGTTGCCCATTTGGAAAGGCTGTTTGCCAGATGATGGTGCAAATGAAAAGAGCTCACCTTTATGTGCCAGAATGATGCCCATCTCATAGATTAGGAACCTGGCACAGTTAGTTGCTCAAGGTCACACAGTACAGTATGCAAATGGAATTTGCGTTCCTGGCCTGGGAAACCACTGTCATCCCATGGAAATATAGATAAGCTCACGTATAATTCTAAATTTTCTGATAGGCTCCTTTTAAAGCATGTAAGTGAAATGAAATAATACACTTTATTTAACTCAAAACACCAAAAGTATCATCAACATTATAAATATTAGTGAGTGGTTGGGCAAAATGTTTGTGTCCCCTCAAATCCAGTGCAGTGATACGCGGAGGTGGCCACATGGGGAGGTGATTAGGCTTAGAGGAGGTTGTGAGAGTAGGCCCCCATGATGGAGTTGGCATCCTTGGAAGAAGAGGAAGAGATCAGAGCTCTCTCCCCTAATGCGAGGACTCAGCGAACAGCGGACAGACGCTGCTGTCCGGGGCTCCCTGATTTAGAAGTGTTGCTGGACGTTTGCCTGCACGCCACTGTGTCTCTGCAGGGCCGGATGCACCAGGGAAAGTGAGCTGAAGCTGTGTGGTGGGTTCAAGTCTGTATATGACTATCTCCATGTATTTTTGAAATCCAGATGGCAAAGTTAATTTCAGACCCTTTCCTCATCAAAGACAAAGGGAAAGTGGATCTGCAAGCCCCTAGTCTTCTGCTTCTACTTGGTTAGAGCGACCCTGCTTTGTTTTGTTTTATTTTTTTTTCCTTCTCTAGAACGTTATTCTGTATTTTAATAGCAAAAAATATTACATGGGAACAATGGGGAAATATTGAAAGCATATTATAAAAATACTAAGTGGTCCTTAGAGGCAAATTTGCACACATGTGGATTAGTAGTTTGTATAAAATGTATAATGTAACTATATTGTTTTCCATGCTAATGAAATACATCAGTCACTGAGAATGTTTTTCAAAAGGAGCTTAGTCCTTTACGTGAACTCATTTTCCCTCAGTTTATAAATTTGGAAAGCAAGGAAGTGGGGGATGTAGAAGAGGAAAAAGGAGTTAAAACACGCTGCTTTTTCTGGTGATGGAACGCTGGTGAGTGTAACACCATCTTTGGAAGAGGAGGGTTCTACTTGCACATTTAGTTTTCTTTCTGTTCATTTATTAATTTGTTCAACAAATATTTGAGTCAGATTCTGTGTTGGGAGTGGGACAAACCACAGAGATTAAGATCAATGTGGTCCCTGCTTGCATGGGGCTCCAAGTTCAATGGGGGAGACAGGTAAATACTTTAGAACCACAGTGTGGTTGGGACTGCAGGGAGAGTGCAGGTGTATGGGGCTTTGTAAAGAGGGGCCTACGCTGGAAGGGGGTGGTCCTGGCCAAGGGAGGTGGTCCCCGGGAATTGACGGTTGTGCTGAGACCTGAATGGGGAGCAGTTGGCCAGGTGGAGAGTGGACGGGGCCAGGATGTTGCAGGCAGAGGGAACAGTGTGTGCAAAGGCCCCAAGACTAGAAGGCGCCTGGGTACTTTGACTCCAGTCTGTGCCCAGTGTAAACTGGCAGGGAAGACTCTCTTGGCAGACCCTGGCTGTGAAAGGAGCCCCATCCCCACCCAGCTGCCCAGCGGCGAGCACAGTGCCCGTCACTGCCCACACTGCTAGAAGCCACGTGAGCGTTTCCACCCTGGAAAGCAGACCTGACTGGGGTCTGCCAGGGAATCCCAAGAGTGGCATGGAGGCGAGATGGAATTCTTTGCAATTCCCCATTAAGCAGGGACCACATTGGTCTTATTCTCTGTAATTTCCCCAGCTCCCAACTCAGAATCTGACTCAAATGTTTGTTGAAAAAATTAATGAATGACAGAAAAAAAAAAACCCACGAAATGTGTAAATAAAACTCTCCTGTTTCAAAGGCGATGTTACACTCAGTGGCGTTCCATCATCAACGGCACAGCAGGTTCCATTACAGCTGGTTCAGGGACCTATGCTGAGGAGTGTCGGGCAAGGCATACAGCTTCTCTGAATCTCAGTTCCTGATCTATACACAGTCTGAGTGTGCTATTTCATGTAACCTTCATAGCAACCTGTGAGATCCTTCTATTGTTGACTTGAAGCTGAGGAAAAGGAGGAACAGAGAGGTCCAGAAGCCCATCCAAGATCACACAGCTTGAAAATGGTAGAGCTGAGACTGGAATCCTTATCTTTAGGATCCTGGAATTGAGAGCTTGTGGGAGTGGGCAGGAGGAGGGGTCTGTTTGGATTCCTATGGATCGCTGGTCCTAGTTAACATTCACATTTGGTCAGTGAGCTCATCCACAACCGTGTTCCTGTCCCCTTCACATGTAGCATAGAGAGGGGTGAAGCATGTGACTTGGAGTACAACTGCCCGGGTTGTATTCCTGGTTCTGTTTACCGAACCTCAGTGCCCCCTTCTGTCTAATGGGAAAATGAGGTTGGTAACTTCCAGGGCTCTTGGTAGAGTTATGTGAGTAGTACTAATATGGGTAGTACTTGGTACACAGTAAGTGCTCAATAAAATGAAAACCAACCTCTGCCAGAGGGAAAACATACAAAGTTCAACTGAATCATTTGGTAAATCAATTATTAAAAAAAGAATTGGGAGGAGAAAGTGAACCCTGTCATGTGGGATCCCTTGACACATTAAGTCCTGGCTTTATTTTGCTCACTCTTGATGAGAGAGGTGCTTTTGTTATTCCTGTATTTTGGATGAGGAAAATGAGACTTGGAGAGGAACGTTCTTTAGCACAAGGCCCCTAGCAGGCAAGTGACAGGTGGTTGCTCTCTGTGAAGCCCAGAGGGGTTTGCAACCCACAATATGGCCAATCTCAGTCCCACTAGACAACGACCAATGCTGCAGAATCCATGGTGATTTTAAATTTTCTCTGCTAAGAAGTGGCAAGCCAGGCCCGAGTAACTAGCCTAGGACCACAGGGGGAGTTTAAACTGAGCCTGAATTAGAGCTCATAGCAGCCAGGTTTATGGTTTGAGGCCACGATTACTAGCTCAGACCTCAGTTTTTTGACCTATGAATTTCTACTGAGTCAGTTAAAAATTAAATGAATCTATTTAAGTGAAAATGCTTAGAGGCAGAGAATTTAATTACTCAAAGACTTTTTCTTTTCTTATTTTTTTACTATTGAAATTAATTAAAAAATAATTTTGCAAATGTATGGCTGACACTCTGCCAGGAACATATCATGTGTAAAATTATTCCTGTCTACCTCATGTATTCATAAATCCTGGCTGGTCATCTATTTTCATAAGACCATTTGGAGCCCACCTTTGGGGATTTTTTTCCAAACAAATTAAGATTTATAACTTTTCCTTGGGAAAGAAAACCCTGATAGATATATATACACATATACAAACACACATATACACATATATCTGTGTGTATGTATAAGTATATACATGTGAACATGTGTGCATATTATCTTAACATAGTTTTTAGGCTTGCTAGTGGTGAGTGATCAGAAATAGGGAAATGTCAAATGCAATAATACTGGTTTAAATACTGACTTTTAAATCATAACCTCTGATTGACTTCAGAACCGATTTGAACTTTGGGGCCATTTCTTTGTTTAAAACTTCTTCCCACCTACTACATAAGGTATATGTACTCATTAAAGAGATGTACCTCCATCTCTTCAGCTGCCAAACACAACCCCTGTTAAATGTGATGTGTTTCTTTCCAGTGTATGTATATTTTTATGTGCTCCTAGTTAGTACCTGAAGTACAGTATTGTATTCTGCTACTTTTCATTTCAAATTATATTGTAAGCGTTTCCCCTGGCATTATGCAGTCTTTAAATTATTTTTGCTGGCAGCATAGTATTTCATTCATTGGATGCTGAGGCTAATTAACTACACTCCTGTATTTAAACCTTGAGGCTGTTTCTAACTTTTCAATATCACCAATAAAATGCAGCCATGAACAGCACTGTGTAAAGTTTTACCCCTACGCATGGGGTCGGAGCAGGCTCCTCCTTCAGTGTCTGTCTTCCTGTTCTGGTTGTCTCCTTTGTCATACCCTCATTAACAGTAGCTTCTCTGGCCTACTTGTCTGCACTCTCTCTAAGATCAAAGTGTTGGGGAGCAGGTCTCAGCTGGGCCCATTGGAGGTGTCCCCATCCCCATGGTGGCCTCGCTCACAGCTGGCTGCCTGCCTTACATGGGACATTAGCTGGAGACAACAGGTAGGAACCCACCTCTGGGTTGTGTGGGAATTCTACTCAATTTTCTGTAAATCCCAGATTGCTTTAAGAACTAAAGTCTGTTAATGTAAAAAGAATAGAAAAATCTTTCCCTGTTCAGGATCTGTAACGGAGGGGCCATTACCAAAAGAAAAAGGTATCTAGGGTATTTGGGACAGATGGGCCCAGAGGAAGCTGGACGAATGTGCAGAACCCTCACCCCCTGAGATACCTCGAGAGCACCCTGTTCGCAGCTGCAGGGCGAGGAAGGGGAGCCAGGCGGTGCAGGGTGGCAACCTCTGTCTCTAATGCGACTCTTCAAGGCTCTGCCCTCTTCCCCCGCACCACGGTTCGCAGAGTCTTGCCTTTACACAGCTTGCCAGCCTTGTCTCTGGCTTGTTTTCCCGTGTAGATGAAATGCTTTGCACCAAAGGAAAATTATACAGTGTAAACATTTATTCAGAAAATTGGTTTGCAGCGTTACCTCCCTGGAGTACTTGGCCGAGAATGAAAGCCTGGTATGAACGCCTGCCGGCACGGACAGGAAAGACAACCCTCAGCTCAATATATTTCCAGCTTTTATGAGGCAGCTTGAGTGGGGACGTGTCAGCCTCTTGCCCGAAGTGCAGGCTGGACAGAGCCCTGCCCCCACGCCCGATGAAAGCCGGGGCCCGGAGAGGGGTCAAGAGCGTTGGCACTAGGGGCTCAGTGACCAGATGATGCTGTTGATGACTTTCAGCTCAGCTTCAAGAGGGCAAGTGAGAAGAAAGGGTGGTGCAGTGGCCTCTGAATCCTGAGGGTCTGAAGGGGATGGTCTTTCTCATGTCCTGGACGCTGAGACCACAGACTCTAAAGAAGTCCCCATTTGGAGACATGCACACGTTGCCCCCAACTTTGGCACTTCCTTTTTCTGCCTGATTTTCTCCAAGCACAATTATGGGTTGAATTGTTTCCCCAGAAAGATATGTTCAAATTCTGCCCCTGGTACTTTTGACAGGGACCTTATTTAGAAATTGGGTCTTTGTACGTGATCCAGTTAAGATGAGGTCATCTGGGTGGGCCCTGGCCCGATGACTGGCGTCTTTAGGAGAAGAAGAAGACTGGAGAGGTGGGGAGAGGTCACATGACAATGGAGTAGCAGAGACTGAAGGGGTGCGTCTGCAAGCCAGTGCCTGCCGGGGCCTCTGGCAACACCAGAAGCTGAGAGAGGCACAGGGCGTGCTTTCCCCACAGGTGTCAGAGGGCGTGTGGCCCAGCCAGCACCTTAGTTTGGGGCTCTGGCCTTCAGAACTGTGAGGATAGATTTCTGCAATTTCAAGTGCCCCAGTTTGTGCAGTTTTGTTACAGCAGCCACATGACACTCATACATACCGGGTCATTTATTGCTGATGCTTACAGTCTGCCTCCTCACCCCATCTTTGGGCAAACAGGACTTGTGTCCATTGTGGTCACTGCTGGACCCCATGTGCTATGCAGATGTTAGGCCCTCAGTAACTATGTGTTGAGTGAGTGGATTCTCAAGATGATCAGCAAACCTTTCATGGAACAATCTGGGGGGTCCTCTTGGATAGATTTTGGGGGTCTTGAAGCAATGCTGAGAGGAGCCTATGTTCTCTGCCCCCCTCTCCAGAATCCCTGCACCAACCAGAACCCCTCACACCCCCTGTAGCTCCTCTGTACGGAACACAGAGCAGTGCCTCACCAGAGAGCACACAGAGAGGTGCAGCAAGCTCTTTCATTTTTCTTCAAATAATTTTCCCCTGCCCTGGTCCACACTTATCACCCTAGGCTATGCATTTGTGCCTGAGAAGCCCCAGGGAGGAGAGGAAGGGAAGACACAAAAGAGAAAGGAACTGAGAGAAGCATTTTTCAATGCAGCAAAAGGGAGAATACGTTTTAAAATAAAGACACCCAGATCGAGAGGGAGCACCCTGTTTTTCACCCACAAAGGCAACAATGCTCAGGTACTGGCCAGGCTGGGAGCTCCCCGTGGGCAGGAGGGACCCTTTCCCACTCACAAGGTATCTCATGCTGGACAGAGTCTCGACCTTGGAAACATATCCAGGGTTTTGGCCAGGGCGAACTTTCCTCCTCCTGTGCGCTCTGGAAAACAGGGTACACCCCAGAGCCAGGGGGAGAGTGGGACAAGCCTAGGCCTTGGAGGCTGGACACTCATGCTTGGGCTGGATGTGGTCAGCTACATGGAGCAAAGTCCTGGTCCTCCTCTGCCAGAGGCCATGACCTCGAGGCTTGGCGGCCTCTTTCAGAAACTCCAGCCAAGTGCAGGGCTTAGGGGCCAACCAGGGAGCAACCCCCGCTTCTGCTCCCTCTCCCACAGCCAGAGGCAGAGGGGAAAAGGCCAGGCTTGAGGGGTTGAGCACTGGATCAGGTCTCTTTGGGGTACAGGGAAGTGACGGAATCTCGTTGAGTTGGCATGCGGACCCAGGAGAACTGTTTCATTAACTGATCCTTCAACAAAGACTTATTATTAAATATTTTTTGTATAATCTACTAGTATTTATTGAACACCTACTGTGTGCCAGGCATCATCATCAGTACTAAGGAGTGAATGACCCCAGATCCCTACCCCCGTGAGGCTGATGTTCTGGTGATTAATCACGACCCCACTGAGATAGTGCTTAGGTGTATGGTCACTCATTTGTCCTCACACGAAGTTTGGTGAATGCCAGAAAAGGGGGAGGGAGAAGCATTGGCACCATTCAGGGTGGTAGGGGTGCTTCCTGGTGAACAGCTGAGGAGGGGAGTGGGCAATCGGACCAGCAGAGCCATAGGGAAGGAGACCCCCAGGTCCTGCCCTGTCCTGTCCCCATGGGCAGCTGGCTGTAGCTGGACCATGCATCTTTTTGTTCTGAACTCTGTTGTCTGTGTTTATGATTTCTTAAGTTATGATTTCATGATCAGGAGGTCGTGGCGGAGGCCTGGAATGAGTCCTCACGCTCTGCTGGACCCTCTGCTCTGAGTGTGGGCTCCTGCTGTCTCGGCTCACTGCAAACCTGTGCCTTCAGGATGGGACTTGTCTTGCCTATTTCTCCAGATGTCTGGGCTCAAATCTGCTTTTCACTGTGTTGTAGGCAGGAGGGCAACTGGCTTAACTTTCCTGCTCCTTGACTTACCCCCCAAATGGCAGGGATGCTGCTGCCCGGTGCCTGGTCCCCAGAGGGTGCTCAGCAGAGGCTTGGTGTTTTCCATCCAGGAGGCCTCCCAAGCCCAGCCCAGGAGGGAAAGCTGCTTGGGGGTGTTCTTCGCTCAAGTCACAGAGTACCATCTTTATCCTGTGCTCCTCGTGGGAGTTCCTGGGGCTTGAAATTCCTCTTCGCACAGAGCGGTGTGAGGACTAGGAGAAGAAGTAAGGGGAGATGCATGGGGAAGACAGAGCATCTCAAGGTGTAGGCGGCCCTGGCTGCGTGGTGCACGGAGGCACAAATGAAGATCAAGTGTTCTGACCTAAGTGAAACTCCACGGATGAGCGCCCGTCCGCCTGTCTGTGCAGCTGATTGTATTGGCAGGCAGAGGGCTATTAGCTGTGCGGGTTCTTTGCATCAAGCCAACTGGGCTGGCTTAATCTCCCACAGCCCTGACTAAAGAGGAGGCTTCGTTGCCTGATTTCTGAAAAACGAATAAGAAAGCAGTGGTTGGAGTTGCTTTTCCTCTTGGGATTTTCAAATAAAATCAGAGACTAATCCCTCGTCTAATACCAATTTAGTAAGGGCTGAGTTAGAATGTAGTCAGCTCCATTTATGAACACCGGTTAATATTTCTTTATAGAAAGCTATACTATTTTCAGAAGCATTTCAGACAAACATCCTAAGAAGACTTAGCAGGCTCACGATGTTTACCTTGGACCCGAATCTTGTTTCTAATTAACCGAGTCTTCAACAGTCCATCAGAGAATGCAGTTACCTGCCAAACTTCACACCTAAGGGGAAAAAATATTCCCAATAAAATTTTCCTTAAAAAAATCCACTCACTTTTACCACTAAGACGTCCTCAACATATTTAAATCAATCCCTCTCCATGAACACACAGAAAACTAATGTTCTAGATCCCAAGCCTGTCTCTGTGGGTCCCAGATTTCGGGGAAGCCATTTAATTCGACATTAAGTTTTCAGCAGACACTAAAGTAGGGATTCCGCGAAGACGGAGGGGCTGAATGTGTGGGCGCGGCGAGTCCAAGTTTTCCAGGCTGCAAACACACATTCCTGTGATACCACACATTCTGCGGGGAGAGTTTAAATGATCGTATTGTTTCAATTCACCATACAGAAGCAGCTGCTTATGGAAAGTAAAGCTTTCCTTCTCCCTGTTCAAAAAGAGACTGGCTTCATAGAGAGGCTGTGGGTTTCTCTCATGCTCCAACATCCAGCAGTTTAGAGTTTATTTCGAGGTACTGGGTTGGACAGAGTGTATTTTCTCAGATGTGAGTTCCCTGGGAATAAGGGCGTGGAGCTCTGTGGAGGCTCACCCTTTCTGTTATGTTTATTGCTGCCCCCTGCTCTGTGGTGCTGGGTACCTAAGAGGCTCTTGTTAAATATTTATTGAATAAGAAAATGTTCCTTGAATAGGTGTGACAGCTTGTTTTCACAAATAACTTCCTAAATATTACCTACAAAGATTCTTGGAATTTTAGATCATCTGTCCTACACCAACAATGGTACTTGGACACACACACACACACACACACACACATATACACACAGATGCACACAGACCTTGTTGATTATTGTAGATTAGAGAGTAGAAACTTAGTGTTTTTTCTTTTAATTTTGCTTTTAGCTTGTCCTGAAAAAATAAAAACAACAACAAAACCTCATGTCAGCAAATGAAATTCTTAAGTCTGTTTCATGTGGTTTAGCAGAAGCAGGCTGGTTTGTGAAGGAGGACGTGATGGTGCAGAAAACCCCCAGGTACTGACGTCACCTCTTCCAAGCCATGTGGCCTTGGAGAAGTTATTTACCCTCTCTGGGCCTCATTCTCCTTATCTGTTAACTGTGGAGCTGAATCAATGCTCAGATGTCCTGCCAGCTGTGAGAACCAGAGTGACTAGAGGGAGAATGGATCCTCAGGTTTAAGATTCAGAATTACAGTGTGATTCACTGCTTCTGCGCAGCAGTTACTAGTATAGTCAAGAGGCCTACAGTGAAAACCCTGTATTTCTGAAAGTTTTACTGGAAACACTTTGGTTTTCTTTTGCTGGCTTTCTCAGGGACAGTTTTTTTTTTAATTTATTTTTAATTGGAGGATAATTGCTTTACAATGTGTTTGTTTCTGCCATACATTAGCATGAATCGGCCATAGGTTGATGGCTGATATGTCCCCTCTCTCCCACCTCCCACCCCATGCCTCCTCTGTCACTTGTCACAGGGGGAAAGTTCTTTTTATATTTACTTTTGTGTTTCTCTTGCAAACTTCTTTCTGTCATACAGTAATTTTATTAATTATTTTGGTTTGAGATCTGAGAAAGTATTTATTTATTTTAGTATTTATCCTTGACCACTTCAGAAGAAATTTAAAATAACTTACACCAAAATTGTTGTTCAGTCACTAAGCTGTGTCTGACTCTTTGCAACCACATAGACTGTAGCACATCAGGCTTTTCTGTCCTCCACTGTATCCTGGAGTTTGCTTGAATTCATGTCCGTTGAGTCCGTGATGCTATCTAACCATCTCATCCTCTGCCACCCGCTTGTCTTTTTGCCTTCAATCTTTCCCACCATCAGTGTCTTTTCCAATGAGCTGACTCTTTGCATGAGGTATATTGGAGCATAAAAATCATTAATTCAGAATGAAAGACAAGATCAAAGAGAATAAAGGTGCAGAGACAGACAGAAATTATATTATGAAATCTATACTTAGGGAAGCTATAGCAGTTAAGCATACAACTTAGGCTCTGAGCTTCCTAGCAGCCAAGGAAAAAAACCAAAACTAGAATAGTGTTGTTAATGTCAAAGATAGGGAGGCAGAAACTCACAAGGGGCTGATGGTCCTTGGTTGTCTCCTTAAAAGTTCCTGGAACATTCTTTATCCTGATCTGAAAGGAAGATTTGTGAGAGTTTGGAATCTCTTGCTGAAGTTCAAATCCAAGAACCTGAAAGTTGCTGATCTTCAGTTCCAGGTGCTCAAAAAAATGTTAAAGTTGGACTTACCTGGTAACTCAGACAGTAAAAAACCCACCTGCAATGCAGGAGACCTGAGTTTGATCCCTGGGTAGGAAGATCCCCTGGAGAAGGGAATAGCAACCCACTCCAGTATTCTTGCCTGGAGAATTCCATGGACAGAGGAGCCTAGTGGGCTCCAGTCCATGGAGTTACAAAGAGTCGGACATGATTGAGCGACTAACACTTTCATTTTTTTTCACTTTTGCTGGCAAAAGTATAGATGATATTTCCTTCCAGAAATTAAGAACTGAGAAAAATAAGGAAATCTTACCAAAAGAGGATGTGCTATAATAGAAAAGACAAACCCCAGACTACTGACTAGAGGTCAAGAGACCTGGATTTGAATTGCAGTGATCTGTGTCTGAGGGAAGGTCCCACAGCCTCTCTGGGCCTCAGTTTCCTCATCTATAAAGGAAGAGGGTTAAACCGGTCTCCTCTGAGATCTCGGGTGTGAGAGTTCTACTCCTGGGACTAGAATGGTGTTAGGAGTATCTTTGATGGTATCTTTTGTCTTCTGCAATCAGACCTGCTTAAGGTACAGCACTTGCATCTCAGAAATCACTGTGAGACTGCCATGTTGGCCTCCCCAGAAAGTAAAATGGCCTCCTTCTAATTTAACATCTTGAAAGAAAAGATCTCTTCTTGTCATATGGAATTTTTCCAACCAAAGCACATGTCTGTGATCTGAGGCATACACATTTGGCTGCAGGTGAAATACGCCTGCATGGACAAGGGTGTCAGGCTTTCTTGGGCTCAAACAGGGCTATCACGAGGCTGAAAAACTGCAAGGAGATTTTTCCAAGAAGTCGTCTCTGGGCAAAAATGTCACCACTTTCATTGGGGGAAAATGGTTTCAAATATTGGCTTTTGTTTTTATGGAAAATGGTGAAAAGTTTGAGGGAAAACCACAAAATCCTTTGCTTTTATTGAAACCACAAAAATTGATTAATTTTTTCTTCTTAAAACAGTTTTTGCTGAGGGCTGAACTTTCTTCTTTGAAAGACTCTGCTTTTCTTTTTCTCAAATATCTCCTGAGAGCCCCATGAAAGGTCTTTCTGTTAGCTGGTTGAGCTGAGCCCGGGAATCCTGGAGCTCTACACAGAAGCGTACTTTTTTGTGCCCAGACCCTGCCTTTTGGGGATGTCTTCATGCTCCAATCTCCAGACACTGGCTTAACTTTTCCCAGGTCTCCAGGGAGGCATGGTGCCCATGAAGCTGGTGAGCATTTCCCAGGCAGCTCCAGCCTCAATAAAATCATTGAATCTGACTTCATTTCCAGGCTCATCTCTCTTCGTCGCTGTGGCTTCCTGCACAAATGGAAAACTGTGTACATAGAGGCTGCCTTTGCCAGTGGGGGTCTCGAAAACTGACTTCATGAACTAAATTGGTGCCCCACCTGGTGGCTGGCATGGGCTATCCCCAGGCAGGAGAACTGTCTGTCTCAGCTGAAATCTGTCTTGCACTCTGCCCACAGTGACACCCTTGCCAGCTGGGCCAGGGTGCTGCTCCTTCACATGGCATTCTGTGTTACTTAACAAAGGCAGCTGGGGAATTCTCCTGGGCCCTGAAGGGACAGTTGGTTTCTGCTCTCCAGAACAGGTTTGGTTTTGATGCCAGTTGGAAGGTGCAAGGGAGCTTCAGGGCATCTTTGAGTGACCCTCCCTTGCAACTCAGCTCAGAGGCGCATTCAGGTCTCCTGTGCGAAGGCTCACTGATGGCTGAGAGGCTTGGTCTGTGTTGGCCTCCACTTGCCCTGTCTCTCCTGGCTGGCATACCCTCTCCACAGAAGGGCCACTCCATTCCTGGAACTGGACTGTTGGGTACATATTCTATTTGCCATCTCCTCCTGGCAGGTTTCTTAGCCCTTCCTGGTCTGGCATTTCCCTCTGTCAAATGGGAACAGTGATAGCACCAGCCACAGAGATTAGTTGTGAGGGTCAAATAGTACAGGACTGGGCACACAGTGAAAGTGAAGTGGCTCAGTCCTGTCCGACTCTATGCGGCCCCATGGACAGTAGCCTACCAGGCTCTGAGATCCATAGAATTCTCCAGGCAAGAATACTGGAGTGGGCTGCCATTTCCTTCTCCAGGAGATCTTTCCAACCCAGGGATCGAACCTGGGTCTTCTGCATTGCTTTACCATCTGAGCCACTAGAGTGATCCTGTAGCCAACTAATTATTATTTACATATTCTAGAAACTAATCCTGCTGAATCCAAGACTTATTTCATTTTACAAGTGAAAAGATTGCAACATGACAAAACTCAAGACAAATTTAGAGAAAAGATGATTAGCGATTTCCTAATGTAACGACTCTATCCAGCTTGTATGTTTCAGTTTACTATTCCTACAGCTGCTAACCATCACCAGCATGAAGTTCAGCCACCTCTGAGTAAGGGTCCAATGTAAACCAAGCACAAAGTGACGCACTCTCTAGTCACGGGCTCCCCAGTGGACCCAGGTCTGGGGGACATTAACCTCCTTCACAGACAAGGGATCTGAGGATCTGAAAGATGAGTTCACCCAAGGTCAACAAGCAGAAACTGTAAAAATTGGAGCCCTGACTTCAAAATCTCTGGGCTCGACCAAAATGCTATACTCCTTGGGTCCCCATATATGAGTCTTAAACCAAGAGAGTCGCTTTATTTAAAAGAAAAAAGCAGGAGATTTCAGTCTGAAGCATTGTTCTGGTCTGTGGTCATAGGAGGTGGAACCAGTGGAAGGTTCAGTCCCTTGTCTGTCTAGGAAAATCTCTTCCAACCTCAAAGAGGTACTGAAGGAATGGAGTGAAAAGTCCATTCTAGTTGGGTGTATGTCCCTTCCCTGCCCCACAAAGCAAGTGACACAGTGTGTAACAGCCTGGGCAATCAGTGTCCCAGAGCCCAAGCTCCGTGTCTTGTTGAAGCCCAGGAAAAGGGCTCCAGGTGCTTCCCTTGTTTCTTGTCAAAGTCACCTTTACCCTGAGAAGACCTAGCCTCTAGAGGCTGGATCTTCTCCCCAAAGCTCACCCCTTCCTGGTTCTATCCAAGTTATTATTATTGAAAACACAGCCTGTCTGCCCATTTGTCCCCAGGTAGGAAGAGCAGATTAACAGGCAAACACTTCTTTTCCTGATCACTGATCTGTAATTTCATTCGCTTTTAAATTCAGTGTAAGTATTGTCTGATCATGGGCTCAGGTACAGTTTGGAACAAGTCTCTTTTTTGCTCTCTTATCTGATTAAGAAAACATCTCATTGTTCAGATTCAAGACTAACAAGTTTCTCCACATCCAGTCCCCTCAGATCTTCATTTTTCTTCATTCTTTCTGCCCTGTTTAGCATCGCATAATTATCGAAACATGTCTGTAAGCTACTTGCACATCTGATCATCAGATTTTCTCTTGTTCCTAACTCTTTCTCCATCTGCTCCCCACCCCCACACCATCCTGTCACATCTGGAAGTGTCCCTTGCCACTCCATGCCCAACTGACTGCTGAACTATTTCCAGATCACATCTCTCTTTTCCGGTCCTGGCTGCCTGACATGCTCAGTCATATATGCTCAAGCCCTAAATTCTGGTTGTCTCTGATTCCTCCCCACTTGGATGATAACTATGGGGCAGAGACATTGTCTCATTCCTTCCATTCTGACCTGATCATGTTAAAGTATAGTTTTCAAAAGGTAAAATCATGACTCTTGCACAAATACGAAATAAGTAACGATAAGAAATTTAAGTCACAAATAAGTTGGTATGATGTTAAAGCTGGTTCAGAGGAGAGTGTGAGGAGCAGACATGTCTGTAGGCAATCAGGCAGATGGAAATGAGTTTCCTAATCAGTGCACACTGAGTTTATATCTCTAGGATGGAAGATGTGTGTTTGGACCCATCTTTTCTACAGGGTGAATTTCTTTGCACTTCTACAGGACAGAATTTCTTTGCACTTCTGGGGGCAAGAATCGTTTGCATTATTCTGTGTTCTACACTACACACTTGTCTTATAGTGTGTACAGTACATACTCAAAGACCAGGGCCACTCCAGAGGCTTAGCTAGACAATTCCTAGAATTCAAATGAAGTATATATTGCTATTTCAAATCAGTCAATCAATTTCATTGATTCCAGTGACATCTTTTTTCCTATTGTAAAGTGTTTCACAATTTTTCTTAACAACTACTTTTTATTTAAATCTATTCTGGGTATGGAACTTCCCTGGTGGCTCAGATAGTAAAGTGTCTGCCTACAATGTGGGAGACCTGGGTTCGCTCCCTGGGTCAGGAAGATCGCCTAGAGAAGGAAATGGCACCCCACTCCAGTACTCTTGCCTGGAAAATCCTATGGATGGAGGATCCTGGTAGGCTACAGTTCATGGGGTTGCAAAGAGTCGGACACAACTGAGCGACTTCACTTATTCTGAGTATACACATGGAAAGGCTGTAATTTTCAAGCCTCATTTTAGGAGAAGCTCAGGAGAACACAGCCAGGTAAGGAGCAAGACATCACTGGTTCTAGGCAAATCTTCTAAAAATGACACTTTCTTCTAGGAAATTCTTGGCTCAGAGACCTTCTGTGGCTCCCTATCACCTGTGTGATAGCTTCCAGATACTCCCGTGTAGCATTTAAGCTTTTCCACAACTTAAGACATGATATATGTTTAAATCTTCAAAAACATTTGTTAAAATAATACATGGCTTCAATTAAAAAATAAATGAATTAAAAAATAATACATGACAATGATAAAAAATTCAAAGATTACAAAACTATATAAAATAAAGACTAAAAGTTAATAGCTGTATAGTTTTAACTACCTCTTAAATATTTTGCATGGACACAAGAAAAAAAAAAAGAATAACTGGTTGACAATGATTGGTTGCAGATTGAGGGTCAACTTGAAGTTTATTTGAAAATCACTTTAGCATTTATCAGAAATGCCAGTTTCTTCCAAAAAGGAGTTTGTAAATGACATTAGGGAAGGAGGTTCTGGCCGAGACCAGGTGTGGGATGATTTTTTATTATCACCTCTTGAAATTTTCTTGATATAGAAAATCATATTCATATTTATATCTTTAGTCATACAGGTTTTTAAATATTTATTTTTCATTGATTGATGATGGCTTTACAATAGTGGTTTGATTTCTGTCATATATCAGCATGAATTAACCATAGGTGTACATGTGTCCCCTCTCTCCCACCTCCGCGCCCAGTCCCACCCTTCTCGGTTATTACAGAGCCCCAGTTTGAGTTCCCTGAGTCGTACGGCAAGTTCCCGCTGGCTGTCTGTTTACATATGCTGGTGCGTATGCATCCAGGCTGCTCTCTCCATTCATCTCACCCTCTCCCTGGTCTCCCCAACCCTGTGCAAGTCTGTTCTCTATGTCTGCATCTCCACTGCTGCTCTGAGAACAGATTCTTCAGTGCCAGCCTTCTAGACTCCACATGTATGCGTTACTATATGAATCTCTGGCCGTATAGTTTTGAGCATAAATGACGTCACTTTGCCCATGCCACTGTTTTGGTTGCTGCTGGCCGTGCTGGGCCTCTGCTTGCTTTCTCTTGTTGTGGCACTGCTTGTAGCAGCCTGTGGGCTTCTCTGGTTATGGTGTGTGGGCTTAATTGCCCCGAGGCATGTGGGATCTTAGTTTCCCAACCAGGGGTTGAACCTGCATCCGCTGCATTGGAAGGTGTATTCCCAACCACTGGATCACCAGGAGAGTCCCCCCGTACCACCTTTTCGATACTTTGTTTTAAACAATTATTGTGCGTCCCAGATACTATTAGGAATAGGTTGTGTCTAATATACCTTAGAATTTTTTGTGTATCAGCACAGACATATCTACTCACTCTGGCCCACAATACAGACTGTCCCCTCATCCAGATGCACAATGACCAGAAACCATCCTTGATGACGGTTATTGAAATTTACTTTTCAAAAAATGAGAGCTATATCAAATATGTATTGACAAACTCATCAGAGAGAAAGGCAGTTGGAAGGCACACACTGTGTAGGCACTTGTGTGCTCTGTGTGCTCCTGGGGCGCTGGGTTCTTACCCCCCTGCCTCTTCCTCTTTCTCGCCCTCCGTCCCTCCCACTCCTCTACTTCTATCCATAAACAGTCATATGCTGTAAGCCCTGCGGTGGATGCTGAGAATTCAGCAGAAGGTAGGACAGAAACAGTCTCCGAGTGTTGCAGCTCCCAAGTTCCAAGCCCCTTCAGAGACTTAAGTGCATGTGGAAGCATAACCTTGCAGACAGACATCTGTGCCCTAAGGGAAAAAAGCACAGGGTGCCGTGAGGGAGAGGAACGGGCTGTTTAGAGGCACCTGTCTGTGTCCATGAGCTTCAGCAGGAGACCTAGAGGGTAGGTGTGGACACGAAGCATGCGACAGAGAGGATCAGAGGGCAGGATAGGTGGGGCTTGGTCCCACAGGCCCCACAGTGGTCGAAAGTGTGAATTTGACTGGCTGTTCGATGGGAACATAATTGACAAAAGAGCAACCTAGCTTACCTGGGCTGTGTTTGTGGAGTGCCTTGTGGGAGGCAATGGACCCTGGAGCCCCATCATGGCTCCAGAACTGGCTTCACCACCTGCTGCTGACCGAGGGCGAGAAGCTGCACTTCTCTGTGCCTTTGCTTTCTCATCGATACGGTAGGGGAGATAATAATCCCTGCTAGATCAGGATGGGCAGCCAGCCCAGCGCCATGCGACTCCTGGCCGCGATGCACGCCGTCTGAGCCCTTCCCACACCACCTGCTGTCACACAGCTTCCTCCAGACAGGCTCAAAGATGCAGGCTTCCAGTTGCGTCCTGGACAGGCAAAGTGGAAGGGGGAGTCATGGGTGTCTTGTGATGGCCCGCCCAGCACCCCGCCTTCACCCCGATTCTGTGGTTGAGGCCCATCAAGCCCCGGCAGCCTGCCGTCCCTCAGTCTGTGTGCTGAGTCTGTGTGTCTCTGTGGCGTGGGGACGGGATGTTAGTCATCCGCTGGGGATGTGGCTAAATATAAGATAAATATTTTTCTCCACACTTGTGAGTTTCCCAGGGCTAAGGATGGGAAAGCCAGAGATGGCGCTGGGAGTTGGAAAGAATTTTGGATCCTCTTGGATAGAGGTCTGGGTAGACGATGAAAGGCAGGAGCCGAGACTGAGAATGGAGACCTGGGGGAGTTAAGCTCACCGAGACTGGACTCAGGTGGGCTCCTCAGAGCCTCACCTGATACCCAGCTGCGCCCTGAGTTCCCATCACACCTGACTTGCTTCCCTGCCCAGAGCCTCCCAGTGGCTGCTGTGGGGAAAACAGAGGCTCCCTGTGCCTTGGCAGCACCGAGGCGCCCTTCCGCCTCCCTCCAGGTCTGCTCGTCCAGTGCTGTCCTCACTCATCCCGTCAGTCTGGCCCTTCCCCTGCCTGGGGCCTTGCCTGCACTTTCCTCTGCCTGGGGGCACTTTCTCTTTCACTTGCCTGGTTACCTTCTAGAGAATTTAGATTTTAACTCACATGTCACTTTAGATCATATCACCTGCCCCCATGATGAGTTCTCGTCACCGTGGCCCTCTCCTCTCCACTGGTGAAGTGAGGTGAAGTGAAAGTGTCTGTTTGTGAGCCCTTGGACTGTAGTCCACCATGCTCCTCTGTCCATGGGGATTCTCCAGGGAAGAATACTGGAGTGGGTTGCCATGCCCTCCTCTAGGGATCTTCCCGACCCAGGGATCGAACCCAGGTCTCCCGCCTCGCAGGTGGATTCTTTACCATCTGAGCCACCTGGGAAGCCCCCTCTCCAGTGGTGTGCTTATTAAATTCCTATCCACCCCCATCGGGACAGTGACACTCTGAGGGCAGAGATAGAGTCTCTTTTGCTCATCATGGTGCTCCCCTCCCCACCCCCAGCACCAGGCCTGCACACAGTAGGTGCTCAGCGTGTATCTGTTGGCTGACTAGATACAGAATGGCCTCTAGGAGGAGGGAAAGCAGTAGGGTGGTGATTTGTGACTCCCCTAGCCATGGGGACTTCATTGCCTGCCAGGGTCTGGAAGCAGTGCTCTCAGAGCTGGCTTGAAGGGTGGGTGCACGCGTTGGGAGCTACGGGGCGTTCATACTCCACCGTGCACACAGAGAACCAGAGAAGCAGGCCTGGAGTCAGGGGGAATCAGGACTTGGGACACATAGATGAGTCATCTAGTGGCCGGGCCCAGTTTCTGAAGGCTTTTTGTTCCCATCCCAGGCCCCGAGACCTGAGTCTCGTGAGTCACCCATGTCACCTTACAACATACCCCTCTCTTTGGCTCAAGTCAGCTCAAGTCAGTTTCAGTCCCCTGCAGCTCCCAGGTGCTTTAGCAAGATAGTCAGGGAGCAGGCCCCAAAGGAGGCCAGAAACCCAGACAGCCTCTCACGGGGGACGTGGGACGAACCTCCTTCAGTCCCGGGTGAAATTCCCCCTTCCTGGCACACTGTGCAGTGTCCAGCAGTGAAAGGGGCTGCTTTCTCTCTGACACCTGCCCTTGACTCCAGAAAGGGATTTACAGAATCCATAAAGAGACTGAGCCGCCCCAGTGGGCAGACTCAACACACATTCCACCCAGGAATGGTAGGGGCTCCATGAAGCTGGACAGGCCTCCTTCCTGGTCCCGCTGGGGCCAGGACGCCCGACCGGCCCCAGGAGCTTTTATTGGCGCTGACTTGTGTTTGGACCGTGTAACTGCTCCAAGCTTCCCTCCAGGACGGCTCTGGCTCCCCCTCAACATTTACACCTTATAAACCACTGCTGTGACCGGCTGGGCTGCTTATGTGAGGCGATGCACAGCCCCTGGTAACGGAGAGTAAATAACTCAGCAACGTTTCCTTGCGCTTTTCCAGCTTTCTTTCGGTCTCAGAAGAAATAAAACAACGAACTTAATGGTGTTCTTTAATCTTCTGCGCTAGTGGCTTTCTTTATAAGGTGTTATACAGAGTCCGTGTAAACCCAAACTCTGCAATGGGGTCAGTGTTTCTCAACAGGTGCTGGTGGGTTTGGGTTAAGACGTGCCCACCCCCACCCGAGCCTCCTGAACAAATACAGAAGCAGGAGGTTTCTTCGCAACACAGTCCTCATTCACAAGCCAGAGAGCTGCTCATGGCCAGCTGCGGGACCCTTTCTTCCCCCACAGAGTGTTCCCACCCCAGCTCAGTGGAAATTAGGTAGAAATGGGGGTTTATGGAAAGGATGAAATCCAGGTCAGGAGGAGAGCAGGTGTGGACCTGGGTCTCTGTGTCAGCTCAGCTGGGGGGGCTTGAGAAATGTCTGTCTCTCTCACATCCACTTCTGTCTGAATGTCACGCTCCACTCGCTCTCCAAAACAGCTCCCTCCACGTCGGGGCAGAAAGACAGCATTTGAGCTGTTGTCTCCTTGCTCATAAGGCCCCAGGGAGAGGGGCTGTGCCTTCCACTTTTCCCAGTTGCTCAGAAAAACCTCTGGAAGCACTCTGACTGCCTCGGAGGTTCTCCCCTGGGCCAATCAGCTGTGTCTACCAAGTCATGGCAGAGTATGGCCACCCCCACCAGAAGAAGGGGTTGGGGAGGGGAGAGAAAGCGTGTGTATCAGGAGGAGGGGTCATACCTGGAAGGAAGGAGGGATGCCTGAGTGACAGGACTGGGTGCCACCGCATGCCCCTGACATGGCCCTGCTCTGGCCTGGATCCCGGGACCTTGAGGGAGGCTGGAGCCCACTGCATTGGGGCTGGCCCCGTAGGGGCTCAGCGATCCCAGTGTGCCCCCAGCAATGAGGGCAAGGACAAAGGGATCAAGGGTAAAGACCTCATTTCAGCCTTCCTGGACCCTGATCCTGCCTGACCCTCCCCGCAGTCCAGAGGATTATCCAAGCTTGGGCTCTTGGGATTCTTACCTGAGAAAGGTCTCAGAGCTCTTCCCGGCCTCCTATTGGTCGAATGTTCTTGTCATCAGGTCCTGACGTACGAGTCACTCTTGCTGCCCACTGCTCCCCTGTGTGGTCTCTGATGTTTACACTGCCGGCCCACTTGCCTCTGTCTGCAATGCCAAAAGCTCAGAATATCAGAACACTGAAACATTTTCCCCAGGTTTGCCCCAAACTAATTGGGTGGTAAAACTTGACTTGAACTGATGTGAGTCTGTTTGGGTCTTGGTTTATCCCAGTTAGTGGGGGTGTTCATATGTTTTTCATAATCAGCCTGCAATGCAGGAGACCCTGATTTGATCCCTGAGTCAGGAAGATCTGCTGGAGAAGGGATAGGCTACCCACTCCAGTATTCTTGGGCTTCTCTGGTGGCTCAGCTGGCAAAGAATCTGCCTGTAATGTGGGAGACCTGGGTTTGATACCTGGGTTGGGAAGATCCCCTGGAGAAGGAAAAGGCTACCCACTCCAGTATTCTGGCCTGGAGAATTCCATGGGGTTGCAAAGAGTAGGAAACAACTGAGTGACTTTCACTCACTTCATATGTTGTGCTGCCAAGGTGTCAACATACTTGATCACAGAGGCTGCCCTGGACCCTGCTGCAGTGTTAAGACCATACTGGGTGAGTACCTCGTTGCCATTCCAAATTCCTAAAACTCTGAAACACATCTGGCCCCGGCAGTTTCAGATAGGGATTGTGGTCCAGCTAACATCCTTGGCAGAATTCTAGAAGCCTTACATGGGGTAAAATTTGACCAGTTTTCCCAGGGCTGTGGTGGCACTGAATGCAGTGAGACAGAGAGAGTCTGGAATCGGGTGCTCGGTGTGAAGTCATCCTCCCGTGAGTGTCGGCTCTTTGCATTACAAGTCTTAGGTTGTCAGGTCTTTAGAGCGCCCTGTGAGGCCTGGCTGGCATTGCCACTGTTTTACAGATACTACAGTTGAGGCTGGGAGAGGTGAAGTAACATGCCTAAGGTCACAAAGATAGAAAGTAGCACCACCATGATTGGCTGATTCCAGAAAAGACAGTTCTCACCACTGTGCTCCCTGTCATGGGATGCCCCATGGGATCTGCTAATCATGGGCTCCCTGGGCTCTGTCCCCACTCCCTTTCGGTCACAGGATAGAAGTTGACATCTGGTGTGCCAGCATGGTTTCAGCACCTTTGGCATATTCTCTAATCCGGTTCTCGCTCCCAGCCTAGGAAGTGGGTGGCCGGGAAACCAAGGCACAAAGAGAGTAAGTACTTGCCCTGGGAAAAGTGAGGAAGCCTTCCTTAGGGGCTTCAGTTTTGCTCCAGGTCTCGGAGCCTGTCACTGAGTTGCCTCACTGTGTGTGTAAACAAGCCCTTTGCTCCGTACTTGCCACCGTGTTTTAGTCTGCAAAGCGCTTTCTTGGGGGAAGCACGGCGGGAAGGTGTTATTCTGTGTTACGGCAGCTCAGACAGGTGGCGAGTCTGGCAGAATGACGCACTGATGCCGTGGGATGTGCGCGTCTCTCTGTGCTGCTGGGGTTACAGCGGCAAGCTCCAGGGAGCTGGAGGCGCAGAGCAGAGCTGCAGAGCTATCAGCGCAGAGCTGATGAAAGACTCTCTTGGTCGCCACAGCTATGTGCTTCTGTACTTCAGCCGGCGCTCGGTGGGGAGAGGCTGGCTTCAGGCTGCACGGTGCAGGGAGTGACGTCTGACAGGCCGCCATGATACGCCAGTGGCTCAGGGGAACCGAGCGCCCGTGCAGCTGACACGGCAGGGTGAGGGACAAGAGACTCTTGACCAAAGGGCACCACCACTCATGGGAAGTTTGCCCCAGACATCAAACTGAACTTGATCAGGTCTCCTGAGCTAACCACCAATTGACAGGAAACACAAAGGACAGAAGCATAGGTTCAGCCACACCATGAGGAAGAGACCAGCCAAACCCAGACTGTGGTTCCTTCAGTCTCTCTCCCTCTCCTCCTACTCTCTCCGTACATCTGTGTGTACTCAGGGTGAGGCGCCTGCCCTCTCTGTGCCTCAGTTTCCTTACTGTTAGGTGAGAGTAATGAGATCACCCACTGCATACACACACATGCACACAGCTATATATACACATATGTTGATACATATTTATGCCTACATATTGGAGAAGGAAATGGCAACCCACTCCAGTATTCTTGCCTGGAGAATCTCAGGGACGGGGGAGCCTGGTGGGCTGCTGTCTATGGGGTCACACAGAGTAGGACACGACTGAAGCGACTTAGCAGCAGCAGCGTGCCTACATATATGGGTATACATGTATGTGTTTTCATGTGTGTATGTATGTATGTTTGTGTGTAGAGAGAGAATAATTAATCTTTATGATAAAGATACTTTGAAGTCAAGCCAAACTATTGTAATCTGTGGTCCTTATTTGAATTCCAATTCAAACAAACTGTTAAAAAATGATTTGTAATATTGAGAGAAATTAGAAATGTGAACACTGACCAAATATTTGATGACATTAAGAAATTATTGTTATTCTCCGGGTGTGATAATAGTACTAGAATCTGGATGGGTAAGGTAGGGTTGAAACAAGGTTGGGCAGGAGTTGATCATTTTTGAATCTGGAAGCTGGGTGAAGGGTGAAAAACAAAAAAGCGAAAGTGTTAGTCGCTCAGTCGTGTCCGACTCTTTGTGACCCCATGGACCGTAGCCCACCAGGCTCCTCTGTCCATGGGATTCTCCAGGCAAGAATACTAGAGTGAGTAGCCATTCCCTTCTCCAGGGGATCTTCCTGAAGGGATCAAACCCCGGTCTTCTGCATTACAGGCAGATTCTTTACTGTCTGAGCAACCAGGGAAGCCGTGAGTCATGGGTACATTGAATTAATTGTACTGTTCTTTCTATTTTTGTGTATATTTGAATTATTCTGTAACATAAAGTAAAGAAAGAATATGTTTACTTGCCTAAAGCAAGACTGGGTTTGGAAACCATTCAAGGAATATAAAAACTGAGTGAAACACAAAAGTTCCTCGTTTTTCCAACTTCTTCCCGCATCCAGGTAATGACTGATTGAGAGTTTGATGTATATCCTTCTAGACTTTCTAACGTCTATATAAACAATCACAAGTATTTATACTGTCTTACACAAATGGGATTATGCTATGCACATAGGTCTGTAGCCTGCTTTTTTCACTCAACAATATATCACGGCCAATTTTTCACGTTATACTCCATTTCTTTCTTTTTAACCACACAGCATTCCTTTGTATGGATATGCCATAATTTATTCAACCAGTCCCTTTGGGTAAACTTTCAGGTTGGTTTGAGTCTTTTGCCATTACAAGTCGTGCATCAGTGGATGTCCTTGCACGTACTTCTTGGTGCATTTGTGTGAGGATCTATATCAAGTGAATTCCTAGAAGGAGAATTGCTAGACTGCCAGAATGCCCTCCACAGAGTCGCTTCTCTGCCAGCAGGAATGACGTGACCTGTGTCCCTGCTCTGCCTTAGAAACATTATTGATATTTTCCCCTCATCATGTAGGCAACACTTGCATTTTGAAGGAGTTTGGAAAAATGAAAGAAGAAAGTAAAAATCACCATGTTTCCACACTCCCTTCCAGTTGCTGTTTATTTAGGTTGTTTCCAAATTTTTGCTGTTGGAAGCCATGCAGTGAATGTCACTGTGTATAAAGCTTGATACACATTGTGCTCAAATCCTTAAGAGAGATTCAGACAGCAGGAGTCATAGAGAAAACCTTTTGGGTGATTTTGGGATTCTTGTACTATACTTCCAAAACAAATATGAGGGGGTGTGTGTGTATTTTGAGTCTCCTGAGTGATGTTGCATCTTACCTAGTGTGGGGTGTCACCTCTGAAGAGCTGTCTTTTTCTCTCTTGCTCATTCACAGGAAGAAGTTAGACTGTGCTCTTCTGCTTTTTCTCCTTTTGTCCTGAAATGCTTAATTAGGGTTGTGGGTTAATTACTAATGTGATTACTAGCACAGAGCCTGACCTCAGGTTACTGGGGCTCACATGCCAGCTATGCATTATGGGGTGCATTTTTAGAGCCCCGATTTCTCCTCTACAAAATGGGGGTATCCGTGTATCTATTATGAAATGATGTAATCCCCAGGAAGCACTGGGTCTGAAAGTGGGGTGTGTGATGATAATGACACTGTCTATAAGAACATGAGATTGGAGTTTGGAGCATAGGATATAGCTGAGAAGATGAGACTTAAGAGAACTCAGGGTTGAGAGGTGAGTGCCAATGAGGATATGGTAGGAGAAAATTAAGGAGTGCTCCCTGAGGACTTCCTGGCAGAGGGGGCAGTTGAACTGAGCCTTGAAGAGTGAGCTCAGGAAAGCAGGCGAATGGGGCCAGGTAGGAGCATGAAGGACAGGGGGTGGGAATGGTGTGCCTCTCTTCCCCTCTTCAGCCTGTTGTGGCTCACACTAGGCATCTATCACCCTAATGAGGGCCAAGGGGAGAGCTGGATGGGGGCAGGAGCCGCCACACAACAGGAATAAAAACGCTCGACCCTCTGGTGGGATGAATTCAGTCTCACCAGGCACTTTTGTTTTGAATAATTAACTAATATAGCTGAGGAGATTTCATAACAAAGGTAGAGAAGTATGGAAAAGTACTTTCCAGCAGGGAAAAAAATGAGATTTTTTTTTCCAGTTCCATTAGCACCGGCAGGAATAAAGCTCATAAATGTTATACAACGTCTCCATTCCTTAGAGGAACTTGAGTGAGTGTGTAAAACATGAAGAATGGGCAGTGAGAGAACCGCATGACGGCTCTTCCACTCAGGCTGGATTGGGGTCCAGGATCAACAGTGCCATCCTGAGAAGTCTCCCAGCAGCTGAATATACCCGCAGAGCTCATCACATGGCCCGGCGGCTGTCCCGGGACAGGGTGCGCGGGCAGGGGGCAGTGCGGGGGCAGGGGGTGGTGCGGGGGCTCCAACAGGGAGGGAGGCTGCACCCAGGACAGCGTGGGCCTGCCTGTTGTAACAGCGCACGGAATGCTCAGCCAGGGCCAGGGCCTCCACTGGGCAGAATGGGAAGGTTGATAAGATCATGAGCAGAAATCACGGGATGCACAGCTGCTTTCTGGAGACACAGAGATTCGGCGAAGGGTGAGGGTCTGTGGGTGAGGGTCTCTGAGTGAGGGCCTGAGAAGAGCTCTCAGGTTCTTCTGTAAATTATGGCGGTTTAGGAAGTCAGAGTGCATTTCCAGATTTAGTGCAGTTTTGGAGCAGTGTGTTAATCTGTTGGGTCTGTAAAACAGGTTATAGTAATGCCCACTGCACAGCAATAATATAATACAGAAGGGGATGTATATTAGGTTCTGGTTGTCGAGTACTATGCACCGAACTGTTTGCACGAATGGAGGCTCAGGACAGCAACTTTCTATTGAGCCTCCTGATTCCACGGCCTGTCCACGTGGTGGCTCATTCTCTAAGTCTCTTCATATGTTTTCTCTGACAAGGAGGCCTGGATTTCCTGAGAGCAGACTCAAGGGTCCAAAGGACCAGGTCTTCTTTTTACCTGGGCTTGGACGACCCAGAGGTCACTCCCGCAGGCCAAGCAGTCATAGGCCCTGCCGGGTCCTGGGAGGGGGGCCCTGTGCCTACAGGGTGGCAGAGCTGTTGGGGGTGGTTTGGAGATCACCTTGCACAAGTGCTTCTCAGTGGGCCTGACATTCAGGAACAAGGCATTGGGAGCACGGCTGTGGTTAAATACTGCTTCATAAATTACTGCTGCCCCTGCAATGCCCCCGCACCACCCCCTCCAAGCCTCCTCATGGTCCAGTGACTAAATAGCAACATGTGGCAGAGTGTGGGCTTCTGAGACTTGTTCCAGTGCCTTCCATAGCTGGTGACTGTGGCTTAGCAGTGGCTAAATATTTTGAACATCACTCCAGGAGCAGACTCTCTCTAGTAAGTGCTCAATAAATGGGAACTTCTTTCATGACTGCTAATATTGTCTTGTACTTATTTTAAGAAGGGGACCCAGAGATTATGCCTTTGAGAATGAGAGGAAATGCTTGCCTTCTCCAGAAAGTCAGCATAATTGAGCTTCCCTTCTGGAAAAAGCCCTAGTTGTCAAATAAGAAAATCAGCACTTCCTACTGGGTTTTCCACTTGGTCAAGGAAATGAGGGCCTCACACTGCACACTGAGGGAGGGCAGGGCAGCATCTACACAGAAGGGACGTTTGTCCCGGAGGCATCCCTCGGTTCCCCTCCCCGACAGCACGCTCCAGGGTGAGACCCGTGGTCCAGACCTGGGCCTTGTCCCAGCCTCCCAGCCTGTTTCCTGAGCTTGCTGACAGAGCCGTCTGCACAGCGCGAGGGCTCACATTCCAGGCAATCTTGACTTCGAGGCCGTTCCTCCCGGCCCAATTTCAACAAACAGACAGACCACCACAATCCGGCTCTCGCCGTGGGGCTGGCACCCCAGCCCCTGGCGATGGGAAGCACGGATTGCTCCGAGCCAGGGTGGCAGATGTGGGCCTTCTGAGCAGCCGCCCGCCTGCAGGGGCTGCAGGCCTTGAGGTTAGTATCTGGGGACTGAGCCGGGCTCCTCCTCCCCTGGCAGGGCTGAAGTCGCTTTGTCGGGGGAGCTTGTCGGAATGTCGAGTGTCGCAGTGCTCTCCGTGATTCCCATGGCTGCAGCCCAAAAGCAACCTCCAGGCAGATGGGAAAATCTCCTTTTTGTATGAACATGAAAAATTCTTTGAAGGCTGCTCATCTGTGTGTCCTGTTTGAGAAAGTGGCCTGAGAAAATGGAAACCACCCTTTCCATTAAGGTATGCAGTCTGGAGTAGAGAAAGATGGAATTTGGAACTTCCTTGGAAAGTTCACAAGAACTAAACCTGTTTAGAGAACATTTCCTGTGGAAAATGTCTAATGCCTGCAATATGTTCCCAAAGGTCTCACTTTCTGAAGATTTTTATAAAGAAAATAGTCTCATAGTTTGGGGAGGGTGGTCCTGTGTTGCTGTTTTTTCTTTTTATGGGGAGTGTATATAGTTTGTTTCATCTGTGTCCTCCCCCACCCCCTGACCTCAGACATGACGGACGTTTCTGGCTGACCCCAGAGTTCCATCCCATTGACCTTAGAGTTAGCCTCAGGATCCTTCTTAGCACAGTTCTCCATTTCCAATCAGTAAACTTGAGTGGAAACCCTTTTGCCGTCTTTGGACTCCATGATCCCACATTCACTGTCATTTTTGAAGGAACATGCTAAACATCACAGTGTCCTCTAGCGACAAACTGAAGCACACACCAAAGCTACACCATCTACACAGCCTCATACCGTATCATGCCCTGTGTCCCCACTTAACCACAAGGAGACTGATGAGTGGGTCATGTCACCCAGGGCCTGTCAGACATGAGCAGGTCTGGGATGGGGACCTGGGGCCCTAACCTCGCTGGTCTGTGATCCTGTCACTTGAAGATGCTCTCTCTAGATCAGATTTTGTGCCTGCCGGCTAAAGTCGCCTCAGTTGTGTCTGACTCTTTGAAACGCTATGGACTGTAGCCCAGCAGGCTCCTCTGTCCGTGGGATTCTCCAGGCAAGAATACTGGAGTGGGTTGCCATCTTCTCCCCCAGGGGATCTTCCCAACCCAGGGATCGAACCCACGTCTCTTATGTCTCCTGCTTTGGCAGGCGGGTTCTTCACCACTAGAGCCACCTGGGAAGCCCTGGGTGTCTTGTAATTGTGCCAAAGACAATAAATTTGTTTTGGTTTCAGTTGTATTTTATTGGCTGTAATTTATTCTAAAATAAATTACTTGGCTTTAAGGCGTTGAAATAATTTATTATAAAATAATGGTATTCTGCTGGCTTTAATTGTTTGGCTTTAATGATGGTTAGCATATTACTCACATTTGGTTGGCATCTTTGGTCCATGATGGAAGGATGTTTGTTGAGGGCTCCTGTCTCCCTTGTTTTCAACTCCTTGGCACTGGCTTATATCCTACTTCAGAGTAAAACATCAGCACTAGTGTTTTCAGGCAGGCTGTCCCCTCTTGGGCTCCACTGCTAGGGCCAGTCTATTCAGAAACTTGGCAAGAGGTTGGTTAAGATGCAGCTGGGAACCACAGAGGCTTTTGTTGTACACTAACTTTCTTCTGTGGGATTTAAAAAATTACAGAAATATTGGCGCGCCGTCTTGTGTAGCTTCAGGAATCAGAAGGAATTTGGGGAAAAAAGTTTATTTGTGTAATGCTTGTTCCTGGGGGTTCTCTAGATGTGGGCACATCTCCAGCCAGCGATACGCATGGGTGAAGTGATAAATTGCATGTGTTTGAGTTTATGTAAACTAAATAAAAGTGCTGCTTTGTAGCTGTCTCTAAAATGTCCCACAGTGAAATGGTGAGAGGGCGGCTGCTGCCACTGTACCCTCCAGCCTCATCCTTTTCTTCCGGTGGAGATTGTGGAGGAGGGTGAGGATCTTTGGAGATGGATCCAGGCAGATCCAGGTTAAAATCCCACTCTTGCCCTGGAGCAGATATCAGGGTTGCCTGGGGAACACTGACCTCTCTGAGCCTCAGTTTTCAAGTCTGTGCAGTGGAATGGTGACTTGGATTGAGACAACAGGTATAGATATGCCCAGCAGAGTGTGGATTAGATCTCAGTAACACTGTTACTTGAAAAAGGGTTTTGGAACCCTACTGGAAAGGAAACATTAAGTCGGGAAGTATGTTTCTCTTCACATGTGATGACCCTCCTGGCAGTGCTTTGAGTTGAGATGGTATTAAAATTCACCTTGAATTCTAGCCTCTGTTTTCACGAGAAACCAAACACCGTGAACAGCAATCACCTATTCTGTTTCTCACGATTTCTTTCAAAGGAAAGTGGAAGTGACTCTTGTCCAAGGAGGACTGCTGTCTTCATCTGCTGTGCGTGCTTCAGGGCATAGTTGACTGCTGTCAGCTTTATAAATGACATTTACAAAATGGGTTTATTTTGGCTGAATTACCACTTTGTTAAGAGCAACAGCTATGAAGTCCAAATACATCAGATTGCAATTGTCAGTTCTGGTCCTCACCTCCTCAGGCTGAACCTCAGTTTTCTTATCTGTAAAACAGGCATAAAGATACCTCCCTCAGAGGGTTGCCTTGAGGGTTAAAAGGATTGCATGCACACTCACGGTACTTAGCGGGGTGAAGAGTCAAAGCCGATGTCAGATTGCGTTAACTGTGAGCAACCCAGCGTTTCCACGAAGGGGAAAAAGGGAAGTAACATTTTGATAAAGTTTTAACAAAATATGTATGGAAACTTGGTTGAGTACCTCCTTGGGGAGCAAGTTCTTTTAAGCTTCGATTGTCTGACTGTAGAAATGCCCCAGAGGAGAAATTTCCAGCCCCTCTAACATTGTGGACTGAAACTGAGGATGAGAAAGAGGAAGTGGTGTTTTGAATGGACCAATGAGAGCAATAACTAATGTCTGTCGAGCAGTTTATAGAAACACTTTATTACTTTGCTGAATGCTAACAATGACCGTATGAGATGTGACTCCAGGGACCACACTCCTAGTGTCTCTACTTTATTGCACTTTGCTTTTGTGGAGACATTGTTCAAACCATATTTGTTTTGACTTGGCTGAGGATGGAGGGTAGGACCACTATGTACAGTTGCTGAGGTTGTGCACTGCGTGATCTTAGCCCCCCATTTGCATCACAGATATCATAGATATGGGGGCTTATTATGACACTTTTCATAATAAAACATGGTAATAAAGTGATTTGTTCCAACAAAAAGTATATTATGATTATTTTCTGACAGGTTGAGAAAGGGGTACGTTTTTCTAATTCACACCAGAATTCTGTATGGCCTAGTGGTGGCAGTTATTCGATGGCGTCACTGCCTGCTTCCTCTGGAGGAAGGGAATCATATTCTAATGAGGGGAAACTAGGATTCTTATTTTATCTCTATTTCTGGTAGCAAAATACCATAATCAAATATGACCTTGTTAGCAGGCGTCCACAAGAGGCAGGGAACGTGGTGGTTAAGAATGGGGATCAGAGCTGGTTGTGTGTCTTTGGACAATTTGCTTAACCTCTCGGTGCCTCAGTTTCCATATCTGTGAAACAGTGACAATGATACAACCTGTCTCACAGGGCTGTGGTGAGTCTTAAATGAATATATATATGTAAGCATGTAGAAAAAACCTAGCCTTGCTATAAGTGTTAGCTGATTTTATGAAAGTGGTTGACCGCCTTGCTTACAGAGGGGTGGTCTTGAGAATAGGAGCTGACCCCCATTTTCATAACTTGACTGTCACTTAGCTGCATCTGATCACTTGTAAGTTCCTGCATTTTCATGGAGAAGGTGGGTTTACAATTGGGACAACCTTCAGGAAGGAGATCAAGGTATTTTAGCTATGCCCCTTGTTCAAAGGACTGATTCAGTACAACTCAAGCCCTGCCATCACTGCCTAACAGCCTTGACTGCACATTTTTACCATCTAGATCTTGCTGTAATTTTGTAGATGGAATTTCGTAAAGGGTTTTATATATTTTATCATGATCATTTAGTTTGCAGTATTTAAAAATAGATGTGTAAAAGATACACAGTACAGGCTATAAAACACCCTCATATGGCATTAAAATGGGAACGAATCCATTCATTTGGGTTTCAGCTGAGTTTATCTTGTATTCCAACTTTTTTAATATCCAAAGAGCTGTAGAAATAGGTTATTGAGTAGGAAGTTGGCCAGGCCAGGGTTCTATACCATGTGGGCACTTGTGAATGCTGGCAAAGCCTTCGGAATTTGATCCTGATTGAAATGTAGTCATTTTCCACCTGCAAAAACAGTTTTCTCCATCAAACCTGGGGTTGGGGAGATGATTTATTCACTCCCACCCTCTCCAGTGTCGATCTTTCACTTTACATTAGGCTCAAAGCTCTCATATTGATGCTTATATGATAGAAACTTTGGAAAATATTCAGTATGTTTGTTTGTGTTTCTAAACTTAAAATGTTTGCCCTGGTATTTCCCATCAGTCTGATGAAATGAGTCATGTGAAATTGAACTCAGCCTCTCTGGGGTCTTGCAGAACCCCCAGGACCTAGTAGGTCCTAACAAACTCTGTGAAATGTGTAGATGAATATATTTTGGCTCCTGTGTGAAGAGGATGGACTTCAAAGTGGCAGGTCATAGATATTTGCTAGAGAACTCAAGAATGACAGGCATGAGCCAGGACCTAAAGTGGCAGACAGAAGACACGGACATGGGCCAGTTGTGGCATCAAACCTGTGACTTCCCAGCTGCAGCACAAGGCGCAGGTCTTATAACTTCTCTGAGCCTCAGCTTTCTCATCTATAAAATGGGAACAATAATGCTATATATACCTCTGGGGGTTTTCATAAGAGTTAAATGAGCAGATGCACATGGAATGTGCAGGATTAAATGTGGATGGTCAGTGCTCATTGTGTGTTAACTGTTGGCAATAGGATGATGATAGTGATGATTTTGATGATGATGATGTATTTTTGTATTTTTATCTCATTTAAAAAATTCTAAAAATTCATAAAGCTATTCTATATTTTCTTCCAAATGTTTTAATATTTTTCTTTTCATCTTTAACTGTTTAGTGACTCTAGAGTTTATTTTTATCTATGAGGTGAGGTAGGGATTTAACTTTTGTTACTTTGTAAAGGAGTTCATGTATTGCCACATCTTCAAGAAGTTCTTTAGTTCTTTTTTGTTGGTCAGAATGAGGTTCAGAGTTTTAGAACTCTTTCAGTCCTCTGGGAGATGAACTTGGCAGCAAGATGATTTAGGATTTTATTTTATTGGCTTTAAGCTAAGGGGATCTTTTCACAGATACGTCACTATTCAAGTCTACCACTAGATTTTTCATCCACCCACCCATCTATCCATCCATCCATCCCAAACTGCTTGTGAGTTAGCATGTTCCTTTGGTCTAAATATTCATATACTTGTCTGATTTTGGAAAAGCTTTAGGTTGTTATTTCATCTAAAAATGTTTCTCTCTCATTCTCTATTTTCTCCTTAAGGAATATTATTAACTATTTGTTGGAGCTTTTCATTCTGTCTTCCATGTCTCTTAACTTCTCTTCATGTTTTCTACCACTTAATTTCTGTATGTTGCATTCTGCGTGATCATTTAGCTCTATCTTCTCATCAGTTTTCTTTTTCACTGGGTCTAATCTATGCAAATAGAACAAGGACAATCACATGTGGGACAGTGATATGATGTGTAAGTGGAAAACTTCAGTGCAAACAGGAGCTTGGAGCAAGACATTACTAGGAAGAAGAAGGATGTCATGCCCACTTCCCACAATCCTGGAGTGATAGGTTGGACAGTGGGTCCCTGCCACACACATGATGGGAGCTGAGCCAGTGTCATTTGAGCTGGCATCTCGTCACCTTGGTGTTTTCCAGAATTGTATGATGTTTGGATTAATGTTAATAACCTCATGTTTATTTTTCATTTATAGCTCTTTGGAATTTTCATGGGAAAATTTAAAAAAAATAGTGGTTTAGAACATTTCTGTGTTTTTCTTTTTTATCTTAACATGATTCAATTAAAAAAAATTTTTTTTCACCTTTCTTTAACTGGCAAGTTTTCTTTGGGAAATTTATTCAAAACACTAAATTTTCATTTTTGAACCTTGTCTATATTTATATAACAGAGGCCCTAAATTGATCCAGGTTCACCAGGATACCTTTCTCCAAGTGGTAATGGTTTATATCTTCCCTTTAAAATGTATAAGTATTTTTTAATTAAGTTGTCATTCACAAAGATATTCTGGAGAAAAAAATTATGAATTAAACACCTATTAATTCTTCTTCATTTCTGTTATAGTGTAGCAATTTATCATCTAACCCATAATGGTCTATCAGCTGAGTAAGGCTTAGTTTCTTATCAGCTGAGTAAGGCTTAGTTTCTTGTTCTCCTCAGACATAGCTGACTGCAACTCATAAAGCAACTGCTGGCTACAGCTTCTACACTTCTCTATTGACAACCGTAACTGAGACAGGTCATTCTTTGATCTATACATTTTGATTAGCTTCAGCCTCCGAAGAAGGTCTTCTTTCTCTTGAATCTGCTTCATCAATTTTGCTTTTTCTTTGTTTAGTTCATGTTTGGCAAGATTTTCATTCATAAAGTCATTTTGGAGATCACTGCATGACTCAGTATCAAGTGATTTAGATTCACAAACATTGATATTCTTGAAGGTGTCTTTCAGATATGTACTTTCTTCAAATTCACTATTGATGTGTTTAGAATTTTCTTGAAATTCCAAACAGCTTTATTCTGTTGAAGGCACTGATTTCTCTGAAAAAATCTGATCATTTTCCTCACTCTCTACTTTAAGCCATTTTACCACACTGCAACAGGAATTAAATGAAGATCTGGTTTTCCTTAATCATTTTCTAAGGGTTACACTCATAGGTTGTTTTCTTGAACTACTTGAATGGAGAGATGGTGGATTGGCACCAGCTTGTGGAGTGCTGCTGCTGCTGCTGCTGCTAACTCACTTCAGTTGTGTCTGACTCTGTGTGACCCCATAGACGGCATCCCACCAGGCTCCCCCGTCCCTGGGATTCTCCAGGTAAGAACACTGAAGTGGGTTGCCATTTCCTTCTCCAGTGCATGAAAGTGAAATTGCTCAGTCGTGCCCGACTCTTAGCGACCCCATGGACTGCAGCCTACCAGGCTCCTCCATCCATGGGATTTTCCAGGCAAGAGTACTGGAGTGGGGTGCCATTGCTAGGTAACATCAAAGCCGAGTTTGATGGACTTTCCATCTTGAAACCTTGCTTTACTTCTCCCTGAGCCATCCCCAGACAGCACAGAGAGCGCACTAGCTGTGGAGGCATCTCAGAGGCTGGGCCCCATTTCTGTGTTTGAGTAGTAGGTTGTCCTTAGAAAGCATGTTGACAAAAGTACCTGCCTTGGATTTCAAACTGGAATATCAACTTCAGAGGTGTTTTGGGACCAAGGATTCCTATTCAATACCCATAAAACATATGCCTCAGGACGAAGGTATAGGACTTCCTCTGGGCTATGCTGGGTGACTTGTGTGAGCAACTCTACTTCTCTGAGCCTCAATTTCCTCATCTGTAGAATAGAGAGACTAATTGGACGTTGCCTGCCTTCTAGGAGTGTAGCAAGGGTCACATGATGTAATAGATATTAATGTGATTTGCAAACTGTAAAGATGCTTGTGAACGTCCAAGTGGGGAACCTCTCTCCATGCATCGCTTATGTTTGGTGCTGGCTTTTACTCCCCAGTGGTCAAGGGAAGGAAGCCTTGAGTGCCAGTGCCATTTGGAACTCCTTTATGAGGTCTATGCATTGTCTAAGTTACAGGTTGGCTCTTATTATGCAACGGCTATGATGAGCTCTGTTTCTTTCTGGGCCCGTCACTCATGGCATAGACAGGTCTATGTGATCATGTGCAAATCTCAAGGTAACATCATGCTAAGGGTGTGTGAGGGTGCCTTACAAGTTACAGACACTAATTTTCATTTCCACAATGAGTAGGAGTAATGATAACAGCTTCCATTTGCTGAGGGCTGTTGATGTACAAGTCACTTTACACATGATAAGTGCAAAGTAGGTGCTATTATCCCTATTTTACAGGTGAGGATCTTGTGTCTTGGTGTTGATAAGAAGGAACTTTCTGTAGGTTGTAAAGTTTGGAAGTAGCAGAACTTGGAGTGGGATCCATGCTGTCTGACTCCAAAGTCCATGTTCCTTTTAGGACATGATGCTGGTTTAGATATGGCTTTTGTTTTTAGCCAGCCAACCAATCAACTAACCAATCAATTAGTGAACAACCACCACCCAACCAATAACAACCACTAGTAAATAGTCCATCAACTTACCACCCATCCACCCAAACAACCAACAAACCAATTTTTAATTTTATTTATTTTTTTTAAATTTAAATTTATTTATTTTAATTGGAGGCTAATTACTTTACAATATTGTAGTGGTTTTGCCATACATCAGCATGAATCTGCCATGGGTGTACGCATGTTCCCCATCTTGAACCCCCCTCCCTCCTCCCTCCCCGTACCACCCCTCTGGGTCATCCCAGTGCACCAGCCCCAAGCGTCCTGTATCCTGCATCGAACTTGGACTGGCGATTAGTTTCTTATATGATATTATACATGTTTCAATGCCATTCTCCCAAATCATCCCACCCTCTTCCTCTCCCACAGAGTCCAAAAGACTGTTCTATACATCTGTGTCTCTTTTGCTGTCTCACATACAGGGTTATCGTTACCATCTTTCTAAATTCCATATATATGTATTAGTATACTGTATTGGTGTTTTTCTTTCTGGCTTATTTCACTCTGTATAATAGGCTCCAGTTTCATCCACCTCATTAGAACTGATTCAAACCAATTTTTTAAAAAAATTGTTTATTTTTAAAAAATTATTTCAAAAAGATAATCTTATTTATTTATTTGACTGTACTGGGTCTTATTTTTGGCACATGGGATTGGCATGTGGGATCTAGTTCCCTGACTAGGGATCTAATTCTGGCTCCCTGCATTGTGAGTTGGAGTCTTAGCCACTGGACCACCGGGGATGTCCTCCAACTAACCAATTATTAGCAACCATTCACCTAACCAATAACAACCAACCAATAATGAGTCAACCAGTCACCAGCCGACCAGCAGTGTGTGTTACTTACTGTCAGTCATCTGGTCATCAGTGAGCTTTGGGGTGGAGAGAACGTACTGTCCCATCCTTAGGGAACTGCCCGTCTGTGGGAAGGTGAGGGCCACTGTCCAGCTCAGTATCTGCCCCCTCAGCTGGCCTGGAACTCCTGTAGGGTGAGGGTGATGCCTTGGTTGTACTGTATCCCTGGATCCCAGAACAGGAGCAGCATGTCGTTGCGTGGGATGGAGGTGGTGATGGGGGCTCAGTAAATATCACACACACATGCATACAATTATGCATGAGCACACGCACTCATGCACACACACGCACACACACACACACACACACACACACACACACACACACACCCACCCACCATGGAACGACTCAGCGCACTGTGGAATGAATGAAGGCGCCTCTGTCAGAAGTGGCTCCAGGGGTCAGATCCATCACAGAAGGCTGTGTAAAGGAAAGGTCAGATGCTCCTCTGGTCTGGAGAGTCACCTCCTGGGTGTAGCAGAGCAAACACTCCCATGGAAGCTGCCTCCCGCTGAGCACTCACTGGGCTTTCTGGATGGGGAGCATGACGTGGCGGGAAGAGCCCTGGATTGGGGTCAGGGGTCTGAGCCCAGCTGAGCCGCTAACACCTTGGGTGGCCTTGGACTGCTGGTCTCAGCCCCCCTCCACCCCCGCTCCTTCATTTTATGGACGAGGCCACCGAGGCCCCAAGACCTGAGTTCGCCCCTCTCCAAGGCCCCTTCTAGCTCTGGCATTTCCAGTCTTTTCTGGCTCCTCATTAACAGAATATTTTCATTTTCCAATCCGCATTCCAGCTTCCTCCCGTGAGCCTCGACCCCTCTAGCAGAGGAGCGGGCACCGTGTGAAATTCTCTGAATCGCACACGGGGGACCCTTGCCCCATCTCCAGTAGAAGGGGCCAGAGGCTAATTGGCAGGCCTGGCCGCATCCTGTAGGAGCCCCGTAGACGTGTGCACAGGCCGGGGAGCCGGGCGCTGCCGGGAAACGCATGTTCCTTCTCTCCGTATCTGTTACAGGCCCCGCGGTTCACTGTCTGCTCGGAAATTGGGTAAGTGTTTTCTTACCCAAACTTGAGTAACCGCCGTTGAAATGTATGGTTGGAAAGTCTTGGCTCTCAGAACAGACCACACAGTGACTCGCCCAGTGAAACTCAATGCCCTGGGCTTACTCGGTTTTACCTACGACACCGCTACAGGAAGAAATGGGTTTGGAGGGGATGAATGTCTTTCCATCCATTTCTGAAAGGTTTTATTAGTTGGAGGAAGGCAGAGGGTGTTGGTGCAGCTCTGCTTCTTAGCCTGGGCCTGGCCTCAGGCACAGGGGCAGGAAGAAGGCCTGAGAGGCAGGGAAGGAGCATCTCTGGGGCCTCTTGGCCTTGGGGGATGGGCTGCCTGCTGCATGTGTCCAGTGGGAACTGGGGGCAGCGAGGGTTCCAGTGGGCCCACCGTGTCTTGTGCCACATTCTGGCAGGCTGCTCAGCACCCAACGTGGGCCCCATTTTTAATCAGCCTCTTTCACCCGCACAAGCCAAGAAAAAGCTGTAAAGTCAGAAGAACGCTGGCATCTGTTCCCTGCCTCAGAACAGAGCAGACATTGTCCTGGCCTTCCAGTCCTCTGCGGCCCTCATTCTTGTCGACCACACAACTGGTTCCAATCAGTTTCCAGAGGCTCTCTGTGGTGTTTTAGGATGTTTGCTTGTGCATCCTTGGGTCAGTGACCCTCCAACCTGAAAAGTCGCCTTCCCACCCACCCTCCCCGCTGACACAGAAGAGAAGATCAGGTGTGAATTGGGCCTGTGTGTGTGTGTGTGTGTGTGTGTGTGTGTGTGCACCACCCTGCTCAAGGAGACACCCAGGAGAGGCTGTGGAACTGCTGGCCTGTTTGAGGAATGTGCACGTGGATGCTTCTCTCCTTGGAATGTGGGAAACACAGTTCAGGGCCTGCAAGACCCCCTCAGCTCTCAGGTGACCCTTATTTGTTAAAGGGACCACGCCCACCTTTCCACCTTGTTCCCAGGGCCTTGGGCCGTTCCTGTCTGAACCCTTTTTGGGGCTAACAATGGCTATGTCATTCACCCTCTGCTGAGGACACAGGGCCTCACCGTTGTCAAGGAATTGGAACGTTTTCCTCCAGCAGAGAGTGTGGAATCTAGAAGTTTTTTTTTGCCAGGCTACCAGGGAGCAGATTAGCAAGGTTGAAGGGGTGAGCATCTCCTTACTGCCAAATGAAATTGGATTTGTTGTTAGAGCAGCAACTTGGACTTGGAAAATAAGTCCTGCAACAGGGGACTGGCCTCCCTGCCCCCACAGAGTAGAAAGCGCCATCTGTGCCAGAACCCAGTCCCTCTCAGTGCCCCGTTTCCAGACTTCAAGTCTGATCTGCTTCTCCTGAGCAGCGGAAATGAATCTGGAGGGCCCCTCATGTGGGACAGGCATACTGCGACTTGCTGAAGGCCGACTGGTTGCCAGGCACTGTGTTAAAGACCCTGTGTTAATGTCTTTTTCTTGTCTTTAAGGCACTTCCTTTTCTTTGGGGGAAAGGAACTGTAAACTCTGATTTCCTATGGTATGTTCAGCCAGGAGGGTAACTGCAGGGTTATAGAGGTTCTGGTTTCCTTCCCCTTCCTCTCCCTCCCATCTTCATCATCAGTCCCACTGCTCTGGCTTGGATAACTGAGGCTCTCAGGTGTATTTGGAGGTGTCAGGCAAATGTACCCATGACCCCCAGGGTAGAGACTGTGTGAGGGGAGAAAGGCTTGAATTCTTCACTGCATCTGTCACAGGTGGGCCTCTGGACTAGATACTCAGGCAGGTTGCGTGCAAGACTTTTGGGTGATGAATACTTTTGAAAGGAAGCAGAGGAAATGGGATGGGTAGAGGAAGAAGGTGAACTTCAATGTGGCCTGGTAGAGCCTGGGCCAGTCTGACGGGGTGCTTGGGGTGAGGACTGTGGTCAGAGTGTCTGTCAGTCGGCCTAAATGCCCAGTCCTTATACCCAAGCCCCCAGGAAGGCTGGCTTGCCTGGGCAGCTCTCTGAAGCTGGGACAGACTCCCCACTGCTGTGGACTGGAGCAGAGTTTTATTCTAGATCAGAATTTCCTAGCTCTGCTCTAGGACCCTGGGAGTTATGAAGGTGAGAAATAAGGGCCATGAGTGGTTTCAAAATTCAAAACATGTGTCTTTATAACTGAAATGAAGCTATAACCAAAAGGTGTCTTTGCCTTGGTCAGACCTGGTGAACCGATGCCAGCAGTGTTGCAGTGCACAACAGCAGACGTGTCAAGGGTGGGGCTAGGGGCCAGTCACTCACCGCTTAACCACTCTCCCTTGGCCAGACTCTAGTCAGGCTCCCCTGAGCACTTTTTCCATGAGGCCTCATCCTTTGGCATGTCCTCAGGAGCCCAATTTTAGCACGAAGTCTGCTTAGTCAGTTTAGCCAGAATCCCCCACTTTTGATATTTGACCACCCTCAACATACGACACAGCGCCTCCTTCCCACTCTGCCCTGGTGGTGTCTGACCACCTGGCCTGCCTTCAGCATGAATCCTGTTGGTCAGCTTAGCCATATTCACCCTCATCCCTGGTGTTTCCTACTATTAATTTTCCATCCACTGACACTAGCTATTAAGTTCTCATTCTTCCTTGTTGAGTTGAGTTGAACCCAATCTCTCTTTTTTTCCTGCAGTGTCTCACTGGGCCCTACTCCTATTGCAATAGTCTTGAATAAAGGCAACCTTACCACTTTGACAGGGTGGCTCAGTGGAAAAGAGTCTGCCTGCTTATCAGGATATGTGGGTTTGCTCCTTGGGTCAGAAAGATCCCCTGGAGAAGGAAATGGCCACCCACTCCAGTATTCTTGCCTGGGAAATCCCATGGACAGAGGAGCCTGGTGGGCTGCAGTCCACGGGGTCGCAAAGAGTCAGACTGACTTAGTGACTAAACAGCAACAACACCACTTTAATAAGGGTGCTGGGTAATTTTTTTTTTTTAGTATCATTATCACTGCCATCATCCTCACCATAATGGGAAGATGAATTAGACGCCTTCTGTGTACAGAGGTAGAACTATGCCGAGGAGGGCTGAACTCACAGCTCACTTTGACCAAGAGTGGTCTGACAGTTAGCAGTGTCAACAGCCGTTCATTCTGATTCCCTGAAATGCCTCGTGTAGCTGGGCAGATGACAGAAATGATTGGTGTTTGGGGATGTAAGGAAATATGGCATGGTGAGCTATGATGAACTGCCTGAAGATGATAAAATCCAAAGTTTTACCAAAAAACAGTGATGACCAATAAAACCCACGTGAGGGGTGAGTCCATCCCAAGGGTCTCTAGTTTGCACCCTCTGGCACAGAGGGTTGTTTCCTTTAGATTCAATGAGTTTCCCAATTCTGGACAAGCACACAGATGGCCATTTGTCAGGGATCAGGGGAGGCTGTGGGCTGCAGTGGAAAGGTGGCAGCTTTGGAGTCAGAAGGTTTGGGTGAGTCCCAGGGTGCAGCACTGGGTATGTCGGTCAGTCAGCGTCTCTGAGAAACAGCGGCCAAGTCAGTCCATGCCTCACCTCTCTCAGCCATCCCAGAGGAGGAGGAGGGCACTCAGCTCCGTGCCCAGCGCTCAGGAGGTGCTCTGGGGAGGTTTACTGTGACCCTGACTGGTTTAGGGGATTAATGGCTGAGACAGATGGAGGTCTCATACAGTAGCACACACAGACACTTGCACAGACTACACTCACATTCACTCTCTCTTGCACACATACCACTTCCAATTTCACAGCTCCTGTCACCTGCCCAATCCCAGAAACACCCGCAGACCATCTTTGCATGCATTCCTGGGAGATCAGTTCCTTCCTCCTCCAGAAGATGCCTCATGATATCAGTTAAGAAGAATGAACTCAACCCAGAGGCTCTCGGGGGGCTAAACTTTGACCCAGGGCCTGCTGGCTCTGGGCTTTCTGAGTAAGCAGGCCCACCCCAGCATACCTTGCCCCAGGCCACCCAGTCTTTCCTTCCCCTGCAGGAAGCCTGTGTGTGGGCTCCCTCCCTTCTGCTGCCCAAATGGGGAGGCTCCTCCCCAACACTTTAACCCTTTCTTGTAATGGAAGAAGCAGTGTCTTTCCTGGTCTACAGCTGTGGCCGACCCCAACCTCCCTCCTGGGGCTGGGTAAGAGGCCAAATTCTCTAGCTCTGCAGGAAATGGGCTGCTGTGCGGACAGTAAGCTTGAGTGGTGCCTTCAAGCCGTCAGTAGATGCCAGCTGAATAGATGCTTTCCCTAAGGGGTAGGCTGTCCACCTCTGGACCTCCCAACATCCTGGACATACAGTGGCCATCTACTGATTTCATCCACTCCACACTCATCTCCCCTTTGTTCCCCTTAAGGAATCACCTTCCCTCTACCCCCGGCTCACTTGACTGTTCGAGCATGGGACCTGGGCTCAGTAGTGAGAACACTCTACCCTTTCTGAACTCAGTGATTGATTGGAAGATGCCCTCTGACCTGGTGGGCAGAGCCTTCCAGGAGTCTTCTTCTGGAACACAGCCAAAGAGACATTCCCTTTGCCCTGGGATTGCCAAGCTGTGAGGGTTTGGGCGTGAGGCTGCCTGAAGCTCCTTGCCATCCCTGTGGGAGAATCTACCCCAAATGAAACCCTGGAGCAAGGAAAACAGCAGAGGAAGTAGGGAGAGCGGGAGTGGAGACACTGTGTTGACCTTCTAGTCCACATTAACAACAGCACAGACTGTCTATTGGGAGAAGCAAATAATTCCTTGATTGGAATGAACGAGCTGGACATGGGCCTTATTTAACTGTAAGAACCTTGATTAATACAGGTCACAGGTTGAGGGGTACATACAAATCTACTTAAAATTGCTTAGAAGCAGATTTAAAACCAGAAGTTTATAATGATAGCAGTAACGGTCACAGTAGTTAGCATTCACTGAGGGCTTTACTGTATGCCAGAAATTAAACAAAGGGTTTTAAATAATTTTCCTGAAACAGTCCTTAGAGCTATCCCGTTCTATGCACACTATTCCCATCTCTATCATCACCATCACCATCACCCTCATAATCAGCATCTTCATCGCCATCCGCACCCACCTCATCGCCACCATCAGCTCCATGATTCAGATTTGGCATACACCCGGAAGCATGCATTCTCTTTCAGCCCTCTGCTCCTTTGCTCTGACAGCCCCCTTAGCCTGGTGACCTCCCTTCATGTGGGACGTGGCACAGGGAGTGTGTCTGGGGCTCTAGGGTTAGGCTGCCTGAGTTCACCTATTAGGCATCAGCTGTGTCCCCTGGGCAGGTGGTTTAGCCTCCAGGTCTTGGTGTACCTTGTCTATATGGTGGGAACGATAAGAGGATTCTACTCCAAGTGTGGACACTGACTTTCACATTTTTGAAGTTAAGTGTGCATAGCTGTGCCTTTTCTTATTTCTCTATAATCAAACTTACCGCTTGAGATCCCGTGTCCACCAAGCTCTGGAAGATCCAACCTGCTGGTTCCAAGAAACCTGGTCATGCTGAGTTTAAGACTGTCATGGAGAGTCAGTTTTCCCCCACCCCTTTCTTCCCTTTCCCAGCGAGATCTAAGTTCCTGCTGGGGTTTATGTGTCCTTCTAGCATTGAGGGGTGGGCACCTGGTCTGTGTGTCATTCTCTGTCCTTGTTGGCTTTTCCTAAATGTAACTGTTGAGGGATTTTGAGAATTAGATGACTCTCACATAACACAAAATTAACCATCCTAAAGTGTTACATTCAGTGGAATTTTGTCCATTCACTACTGTGCACTCATCACCTCTCTCTAGTTCTGAACTGTTTCTGTTGCCCCAGCAGACCCAGGACCTTTAAGCAGTCACTCCCTGTTCCCTCCTCTGCCCAGGCTCTGACAATCACTACTCTGCTTTCTGTGTCTGTGGATTTCTCTCTTCTGAACAGTTCAAGAAATGGAGTCACACTGCTATTTGTGATGGGCTTCTGTCAGCATAACATTTTCGAGTCTCACCCACATGGTAGCATAGTACCATGCTACACTTCATTCCTTTTTCTGACTGATTATTATTCTGTTGTGTGGGTGGATTTTGTGTATCCGTTCTGGTAATGGACATTTGGGCTGTTGCCGCCTTTTAGCTGTTGTGAATAAGGCTGCCATGAACATTTGTGTACAACTTTTTGTTTCAGTTCTTTTTGGGTATAGATCTAGGACTGAATTACTGATTATGTGGTACTTCTATGTTTAACTTTCTGAAGGACTGCCAAGTGTTTTCCACAGTAACTGAATCATTTTACATTCCCACCAGTAATGCATAAGGGTTCCAATTTCTCCACATCTGCTGAGGTCCTTTTCCATGTTCTGTTTGTAACCATTTAAAATCCACATATCTGTGCTCAGCTGATTTCCTTAAACCTTGTTGAGTTCATGGTCTCCTCGGGCTGCTAAGTACGGTTGTATAAGTTGTGCACTGCCCAATCCCAGGCACTACTCACATAGTAGTCATTGTAGATTTGTATATTTACTGTGTCAATTTTGCAGATAATGGGAGCAGAGTATCTTGGGGAAGGGGTGTCTTTTTCACGTTTGCACAGGGTGCCATCTGGGGCTAGCTGTGGCACTGTGCAGCTGAGCCCTCTAGGTCTCCAGCCCCATGGCCCTCTCCCCCACTCTTGCATCTGTTGGCCTGAAGACTGCATCTTTAGCCACAACTCCATCTTGCTGTTCCAATATGCCCAGGCCAATGACTGTCATAGCACATCTCCACCCCACCCCATATTTCACTTAGCATGTGGTTTACTGTTGCTGTTCAGCTGCTGAATCGTGTTTGACTCTTTGTGACCCCATGAACTTCAGCATACCAGGCTTACCCTGTCCTTCACTATCTCCCAGAGTTTGCTCAAACGCACATCCAACCATCTCATCCTCTGCTGTCCCCTTCTCCTCTTGCCTTCAATCTTTCCCAGCATCAGAGTCTTTTCCAATGAGTCAGCTCTTTGCATCAGGTGACCAAAGTATTGGAGCTTGAGCTTCAGCTTCAGCATCAGTCTTTCCAATGAATATTCAAGGTCTATTTCCTTTAGGATTAACTGGTTTCATCTCCTTGTAGTCCAGGGAACTCTAAAGAGTCTTCTCCAACACCACAGTTTGAAAGCATCAGTTCTTCAACACTCAGCCTTCTTTATTGTCCACCTCTTACATCTGTACATGGCTACTGGGAAAACCATAGCTTTGACTATGTGGAGCTTTGCCGGCAAAGTAATCTCTCTGCTTTTAAATACACTGTTCTAGGTTTGTCATAGCTTTTCTCACAAGAAGCAAGCATCTTTTAATTTCATGGCTGCAGTCACTGTCTGAAGTGATTTTGAAGTCCAAGAAAATAAAATCTGTCACTGTTTTCACCTTTCCCCCATCTATTTGCCATGAAGTCATGGGACTAGATGCCGTGATCTTAGTTTTTTGGATGTTGAGTTTTAAGCCAGCTTGGTTCATAGCTCTGATTAAAAGTTCAGGACAGGATTTCATCCCCATGGATTTGCTTTAAGGAGAAATGCTCTTAAAACCTCTTTAGCCTCTCTCTGATTCCCCTCAGTCAGCAAGGGGAGACCACGCATCCCTGGGGAACTGGCACATTCTCCAACATGATCTGATTTGACTGTCTCAGCAAGCTTGCAAGTGGGAAAGGACTTCTGTACCCATTTTGCAGTCTAGAAAGTAAAATGACTAGCTCAAAGCCTCTCAGCAAGGACTGCTGATCACAAGTATTGTTTGTTGAGTGCCTGCTGATGGCTAACACTATTGTAAGGATTGGTCTTCATGCAGCTATTTACGTAGTAAGTATTATCCCCATTTCACTGATGAGGAAATTTGAGGCCCTGCGGGTGGGTGGTGCCCCTGTCAGTGGTGGTGGTGGGGAGGTCTGACTGCTATAAAGTGCAGACTCTGCTCTCCTAACTTGAATGTCAGCTGATGGACCACTCTTGGGAGGATGGGGTATTGAGACACCATGGAGAAGTTCAGTTTTATTTTAGGTGCTAAGCTTAGCATCCAAAGGTAACTTGAGCTCCAGCGTGGAGCCTGGGCTGGGTTCCCGTTTTGAAAGAACTTTGAAAGTTGATTCCTAAATGTTTGGTGAACATAACTGACAAGGAGGGGAAGATGCATCTGGTCTGGCTAATAAGCTGGGATTCTTACTGGCTCTGAATTTTGTGGCAGTATTATAAATTTTTATTTCCTAGCAAAATTGTACTCTGGCAAGCTGGCAAAGTGCAGCATTCCAAATCTTATGATTTGAGGCTTTTTACACAAAACTCCAGCTCTTTGTTTCCTAGGGAGCACACGAGTATATCTAGGTGTATCTGAGGTCTACTTAGTGATGCCCACCAACTCTTGAGGTGCAGATTGCTTGCTCACACAGGCTTCCCCAACCCCAAAGCAACCCTGGGAGCTGGGGAAGCATCACTCATCCAACCAGAGTACAGCGTGTGTGTCCTGTGTGTTGGGTCCTGGTGTATAGAGAGGCGCTGAGGTGGCCAGGATCCTGCCTTCGTGGTGCTTGCCTTCTCATCTGGAAGAGACGACGGTCTAGAGAGGACAGAGACAATCCCAGTGGTGGCACCTGCCTGGTGAAATTCAACAGGATGCATTTGATACAAAGTGGCTGGGGTGGGAGTTTACTTTGGATGGTAAGGTGCCTCTGAGGAGGTGGCATTTGGAAGACTTCTGGGACAGGAAGGAAACAGCTGTGAGAGCCTGGGAAGAGCATCCCCCAGAAGAGGGAACAGAATGTGTGAATCACTGTGACATGGGAAAGAGCTTGTCCTGTTACCCCCATTTTACAGATGAGGACACCAAGGCTCAGAGGGGTGAGGTGGTGAGGTCCAGGCTTGGACTTAGGTTTTCTGTTCCCAATTCAGGCATTCTGTGCGACCTCAGGCTGCCTCGCTGGTGGTCTGGACTATGGTTCTGTGGTCTAGATGCAGCCCTACCTGAAGGCCTGAGTCTCATGGGGATTACAGACCTCTCCTCAGAGGGCTTCAGAGAAGGGAGGAGACATGTGGTCAGAAGTGGCATTCTTTCTTAAAGACTAGGGACAAAAACTACTGAGGGTGTTTGTACATGAACAGTTTTCATCTCATCGCATGAACTTGTGTTGTCCCCTGGGTGCTGGGGACATTCTCCAATCAGGGTAAAGGGAGCAGTTGCTTCCAACTCAACCTCCTTTTCTTTTTCCGGACACTCAAACAGAGGCATCGCCCAGTGCTTGTTTGGATATACACAGGGATGGAAGTTTTGGCTCTGACAGTGATAGGGAGGGGCCAGGAATGCAGATGTTTTGCAGCGCGTGTGGTCAGTCTGCACGTGGAGAACCCTCCTACTCTGTGGCGGGCTGAGGAGAATCAGTGCATGGGGGCTCACCCCAGGGTCTGTCTCTGAAGCATGTTTGCTGCAGACTTGGAGGCTCACAACCACCTTGGGGTTAACAGTGCCCTGGCTGAGAGCTCACCATCGCGGGAGGGAGCGCAGCCCTGAGACCTCTGGTCAGGCTCAAATTTCCCATTTCTGGTAGAACTTCCCCCTCGCTGGCTTTGCTTAGATTTCTCCTCCATGCTGTTAAGAGTCCTCGGGCCGTATAATTATTACCTCATTCTAGGTTCAGGACTAAATGGGCTGAGTGGGAGAATCATGGTTATGCGAGTTCCAGCAAATGTGAATTTTCTCCATTTCACGTGGGGAAGTTCTGTCCCTCTTCCCTGGACACCAGCCAGTGCAGAGCAAGGATCCTACTGCTCTGATTGAAGTCATGTGGTTTGGGAGATATTTTTCTTCATTAGCACAGAGCTCAAACACTCATCACTCCTTTATACCTTTTTAAAGTTAACATACATTAAAACTGACTTTCTCTTCCTTGTATGGTCCTATGAGTATTAACACACGTGTAGATTTGTGTCATCATCATCTCCGTTGAGATACAGGGCAGCTGTACCACTCCAAAAATCTCCCTCATGGACCCCTGCATGGTCACATCCTCCCCTCATCACCAGACCCTGGAGACTCCCAGTCGGAGCCCAGCACGATATTGCTGTCTGCTCCAGAGAGTCATGTCAATGCAATCAGAGGCCAGAACCTTGGAGCCTGGCTTCCTTCACTCAGCACAGTGCCTTTGAGATCCAGCCAAGCTGTTGCGTGCACCAGCAGCTTCTCTTTTTTCTTTCTGAGTAGTATTCCTTTATTGGATGGACCAAGAATTGTTTATCATTTTCCAGTTGAAGAACTTTTGAATTGTTTCCAGATTCTGGTGATTATGAATGAAGCTGCCATCAACATTAGTGTGCAGGTTTTTGTATAAACATGTCTTTGTTTCTGTTGGGTAAATACCAGGAATGAGATGGCGGGATCATGTGGTAGTTGTGTGTTTAAGTTTTTAATTAACTGCCAAACTGCTTTCCAGAGTGCATGCGTCGCTGTACAGTCCCACCAGCAGTGGATGAGAGTTCCCATTTTCCTGTGACTTCACCAGCACTTGGCATTGTGAGTATTTTTAACTATTTAAGGGAATGTGTAGTGGTATCTCATCATGATTTGATTTGCATTCCACTAAGGGAAAATTGTATTAAACTTCTTGTCATGTGTTTATTTGTCATACACATACCCTCTTTGGCTAAGTATCAGTTAAAACTTTTCATTCCTTATTTAATTGGGTTGTTTGTTTTCTGTCTGTTGAGTTAAAAAAGTCTGAGTATAATTGACAAGAAACTTCATGCATTTAAATCATAGAAGCTGATGTTTAGACATAATGTATCCAACTATGAAACCTTCATGAGACTCTAAATAATGAAAATGACAAATCACAGAAGAAATCAAAAAAGAAATAAAAATATGCATAGAAACTAATGAAAATGAAAACACAACAACCCAAAACCTGTTGGACACTATAAAAGCAGTGCTAAGAGGAAAGTTCATAGCAATACAGGCATACCTCAAGAAACAAGAAAAAAGTCAAATAAATAACCTAACTCTACACCTAAAGCAACTAGAAAAGGAAGAATTGGAGAACCCCAGAGTTAGTAGAAGGAAAGAAATCTTAAAAATTAGGGCAGAAATAAATGCAAAAGAAACAAAAGAGACCATAGCAAAAATCAACAAAGCCAAAAGCTGGTTCTTTGAAAGGATAAATAAAATTGACAAACCACTAGCCAGACTCATCAAGAAGCAAAGAGAGAAAAATCAAATCAATAAAATTAGAAATGAAAGTGGAGAGATCACAACAGACAACACAGAAATACAAAGGATCATAAGAGACTACTATCAGCAGTTGTATGCCAATAAAATGGACAACGTGGAAGAAATGGACAAATTCTTAGAAAAGTACAGTTTTCCAAAACTGAACCAGGAAGAAATAGAAAATCTTAACAGACCCATCACAAGCACGGAAATTGAAACTGTAATCAGAAATCTTCCAGCAAACAAAAGCCCAGGTCCAGACGGCTTCACAGCTGAATTCTACCAAAAATTTCGAGAAGAGCTAACACCTATCCTACTCAAACTCTTCCAGAAAATTGCAGAGGAAGGTAAACTTCCAAACTCATTCTATGAGGCCACCATCACCCTAATACCAAAACCTGACAAAGATGTCACAAAAAAAGAAAACTACAGGCCAATATCACTGATGAACATAGATGCAAAAATCCTCAACAAAATTCTAGCAATCAGAATCCAACAACACATTAAAAAGATCATACACCATGACCAAGTGGGCTTTATCCCAGGGATGCAAGGATTCTTCAATATCCGCAAATCAATCAATGTAATTCACCACATTAACAAATTGAAAAATAAAAGCCATATGATTATCTCAATAGATGCAGAGAAGGCCTTTGACAAAATTCAACATCCATTTATGATAAAAACTCTCCAGAAAGCAGGAATAGATGGAACATACCTCAACATAATAAAAGCTATATATGACAAACCCACAGCAAACATTATCCTCAATGGTGAAAAATTGAAAGCATTTCCCCTAAAGTCAGGAACAAGACAAGGGTGTCCACTTTCACCGCTACTATTCAACATAGTTCTGGAAGTTTTGGCCACAGCAATCAGAGCAGAAAAAGAAATAAAAGGAATCCAAATTGGAAAAGAAGAAGTAAAACTCTCACTGTTTGCAGATGACATGATCCTCTACATAGAAAACCCTAAAGACTCCACCAGAAAATTACTAGAGCTCATCAATGAATATAGTAAAGTTGCAGGATATAAAATCAACACACAGAAATCCCTTGCATTCCTATACACCAATAATGAGAAAGTAGAAAAAGAAATTAAGGAAACAATTCCATTCACCACTGCAATGAAAAGAATAAAATACTTAGGAATATATCTACCTAAAGAAACTAAAGACCTATATATAGAAAACTATAAAACACTGATGAAAGAAATCAAAGAGGACACTAATAGATGGAGAAATATACCATGTTCATGGATCAGAAGAATCAATATAATGAAAATGAGTATACTACCCAAAGCAATTTACAAATTCAATGCAATCCCTATCAAGCTACCAGCCATATTTTTCACAGAACTAGAACAAATAATTTCAAGATTTGTATGGAAATACAAAAAACCTCGAATTGCCAAAGCAATCTTGAGAAAGAAGAATGGAACTGGAGGAATCAACTTGCCTGACTTCAGGCTCTACTACAAAGCCACAGTCATCAAGACAGTATGGTACTGACACAAAGACAGAAATATAGATCAATGGAACAAAATCGAAAGCCCAGAGATAAATCCGCACACATGTGGACACCTTATCTTTGACAAAGGAGGCAAGAATATACAATGGAGTAAAGACAATCTCTTTAACAAGTGGTGCTGGGAAAACTGGTCAACCACTGGTAAAAGAGTGAAACTAGATCACTTTCTAACACCACACACAAAAATAAACTCAAAATGGATTAAAGATCTAAATGTAAGACCAGAAACTATAAAACTCCTAGAGGAGAACATAGGCAAAACACTCTCAGACATAAATCACAGCAGGATCCTCTATGATCCACCTCCCAGAATTCTGGAAATAAAAGCAAAAATAAACAAATGGGATCTAATTAAAATTAAAAGCTTCTGCACAACAAAGGAAAATATAAGCAAGGTGAAAAGACAGCCTTCTGAATGGGAGAAAATAATAGAAAATGAAACAACTGACAAACAACTAATCTCAAAAATATACAAGCAACTTATGCAGCTCAATTCCAGAAAAATAAACGACCCAATCAAAAAATGGGCCAAAGAACTAAATAGACATTTCTCCAAAGGAGACATACGGATGGCTAACAAACACATGAAAAGATGCTCAACATCACTCATTATCAGAGAAATGCAAATCAAAACCACAATGAGGTACCACTTCACACCAGTCAGAATGTCTGCGATCCAAAAATCTGCAAGCAATAAATGCTGGAGAGGGTGTGGAGAAAAGGGAACCCTCCTACACTGTTGGTGGGAATGCAAACTAGTACAGCCACTATGGAGAACAGTGTGGAGATTCCTTAAAAAATTGCAAATAGAACTGCCATATGACCCAGCAATCCCACTGCTGGGCATACACACCGAGGAAACCAGAATTGAAAGAGACACATGTACCCCAATGTTCATTGCAGCACTGTTTATAATAGCCAGGACATGGAAACAACCTAGATGTCCATCAGCAGATGAATGGATAAGAAAGCTGTGGTACATATACACAATGGAGTATTACTCAGCTGTTAAAAAGAATACATTTGAATCAGTTCTGATGAGATGGATGAAACTGGAGCCAATTATACAGAGTGAAGTAAGCCAGAAAGAAAAACACCAATACAGTATACTAACACATATATATGGAATTTAGAAAGATGGCAATGACGACCCTGTATGCAAGACAGGAAAAAAGACACAGCTGTGTATAACGGACTTTTGGACTCAGAGGGAGAGGTAGAGGGTGGGATGATTTAGGAGAATGGCATTCTATCATGTATACTATCATGTAAGAATTGAATCGCCAGTCTATGTCTGACGCAGGATACAGCAAGCTTGGGGCTGGTGCATGGGGATGACCCACAGAGATGTTATGGGGAGGGAGGTGGGAGGGGGGTTCATGTTTGGGAACACATGTAAGAATTAAAGATTTTAAAATTTAAAAAAAAAAATAATGAAAATGTCACTGATAATTCCTGTCCCGTAAAGTTTCCTAGTATCCTTTGTGATTCCTTTACCCTCCGCTTACCTATTCTCAGAAGCTCCTGATCTGCTTTCTGTCACATGGCAGTATGGATTTCCTAGAGTTGTTTTAATGTATTTGTTTTTGACTGTTTTACTTCACTCAGCATGATTATCTCAAGATTGGGCATGTTGTAGCATGCATCAGTAATTCTTTTTTAACACTGAGTACTCTTGCCTGGAAAATCCCATGGACGGAGGAGCCTGGAAGGCTACAGGCCATGGGGTCGCTGAGGGTCGGACATGACTGAGCGACTTCACTTTCACTTTTCACTTTCATGCATTGGAGAAGGAAATGGCAACCCACTCCAGTGTTCTTGCCTGGAGAATCCCAGGGAGCTGGTGAGCTGCTGTCTATGGGGTCGCACAGAGTCGGACACGATTGAAGTGACTTAGCAGCAGCAGCAGCAGTATTCCAATGTAGCCAGTGAGTAGCATCGCTGACTCAATGGACATGAGTTTGAGCAAACTCTGGGAGATGGTGAAGGATAGGGTGCCAGGTGTGCTGCGGTCCATGGCTTTTCAAAGAGTTGACTACAGCTTAGCGACTGAATAACAACAGTATTCCAATGTATGATTGTACTACAGTTTTTCCATTCACCTACTGGTGAATATGTGTTGTTTCCAGCTGGAGGCTATTACCAATAAAGTTGCTTAACATTTTTGTATATGTCTTTGCATGAACACATGTCTTCTTCTCTCTCAGGTAAATACCTGGGAGTATGGTTGGGTCCTATAGTAGGTGAATGTTTATATTTTTGAGAAAGTGCCAGACTGTTCAACTGCATTATTTTACATTCTTACCAGCAGTGTAGGAGAGTTCCAGTTTCTCCATGTTCTTACCAATACTTGGTCTGGTTAGACCTTATTTTAGACATGCTGTGAATAGGGAGAGTTTTATTTCTTTCTTTCCGATTTGTATCTTTTTAAACATTGAAGTATAGTTGACTTGCATTGTGTTTGTTTCAGGTGTGCAGCAAAGTGATTATTTCTATATATATATAGGTTATTACATCACTTCATGGGAAATAGATGAGGAAACGGTGGAAACAGTGTCAGACTTTATTTTTTGGGGCTCCAAAATCACTGCAGATGGTGACTGCAGCCATGAAATTAAAAGACGCTTACTCCTTGGAAGAAAAGTTATGACCAACCTAGATAGTATATTCAAAAGCAGAGACATTACTTTGCCGACTAAGATCCATCTAGTCAAGGCTATGGTTTTTCCAGTGGTCATGTATGGATGTGAGAGTTGGACTATGAAGGCTAAGTGCCGAAGAATTGATGCTTTTGAAATGTGGTGTTGGAGAAGACTCTTGAGAGTTCCTTGGACTGCAAGGAGATCCAACCAGTGCATTCTGAAGGAGATCAGCCCTGGGATTTCTTTGGAAGGAGTGATGCTAAGCTGAAACTCCAGTACTTTGGCCACCTCATACGACGAGTTGACTGATTGGAAAAGACTGATGCTGGGAGGGATTGGGGGCAGGAGGAGAAGGGGATGACTGAGGATGAGATGGCTGGATGGCATCACGGACTCGATGGACATGAATCTGAGTGAACTCTGGGAGTTGGTGATGGACAGGGAGGCCTGGCGTGCTGCGATTCATGGGGTTGCAAAGAGTCGGACATGAGTGAGCGACTGAACTGAACTGAGGTTATTACAAAATATGGAGTATAGTTGCCTGTGCTAAACAGTAGCTCTTTTTTGGTTATCTGTTTTGTATATGGTAGTGTTTTAATCCTAAACTCCTAATTTATTCCCTTCTTTCCCCTTTGGTAACCATAAGTTTGTTTTCTGTGTCTGTGGGTCTATTTCTGTTTTATAAATAAGTTCATTGTATCATTTTTTTAGATTCCACATATAAGCTATATCATATCATATTTGTCTTTCTCTATCTGGCTTACTTTACTTAGAATGATAATCTCTAGGTCCATCCATTGCTGCAAATGGCACTATTTCTTTTGTTTTTATGGCTGAGTAATATTCCATTATATATATAATATATACATTATACACACACACACACACACATTTTCTTTTTTTAATTAAATTTTTAATTTTAGTTTATTTTACTTTACAATACTGTATTGGTTTTGCCATACATTGACATGAATCCACCACGGGTGTACGTGCGTTCCCAAACATGAACCCCCCTCCCACCTCCCTCCCCATAACATCCCTCTGGGTCATCCCCGTGCACCAGCCCCAAGCATGCTGTATCCTGCATTGGACATAGACTGGCGATTCTATTCTTACATGATAGTATACATGTTTCAATGCCATTCTCCCAAATCATCTCACCCTCTCCCTCTCCCTCTGAGTCCAAAAGTCCGCTATACACATCTGTGTCTTTTTTGCTCTCTTGCATACAGGGTCATCATTGCCATCTTTCTAAATTCCATATATATGTGTTAGTATACTGTATTGGTGTTTTTCTTTCTGGCTTACTTCACTCTGTATAATCGGCTCCAGTTTCATCCATCTCATCAGAACTGATTCAAATGTATTCTTTTTAATGGCTGAGTAATACTCCATTGTGTATATGTACCACAGCTTTCTTATCCATTCATCTGCTGATGGACATCTCGGTTGTTTCCATGTCCTGGCTATTATAAACAGTGCTGTGATGAACATTGGGGTACATGTGTCTCTTTCAATTCTGGTTTCCTCGGTGTGTATGCCCAGCAGTGGGATTGCTGGGTCATATGGCAGTTCTATTTGCAATTTTTTAAGGAATCTCCACACTGTTTTCCATAGTGGTTGTACTAGTTTGCATTCCCACCAACAGTGTAGGAGGGTTCCCTTTTCTCCACACCCTCTCCAGCATTTATTGCTTGCAGATTTTTGGATCGCAGACATTCTGACTGGTGTGAAGTGGTACCTCATTGTGGTTTTGATTTGCATTTTTCTAATAATGAGTGATGTTGAGCATCTTTTCATGTGTTTGTTAGCCATCCATATGTCTTCTTTGGAGAAATGTCTATTTAGTTCTTTGGCCCATTTTTTGATTGGGTCGTTTATTTTTCTGAAATTGAGTTGCATAAGTTGCTTGTATATTTTTGAGATTAGTTGTTTGTCAGTTGTTTCATTTTCTATTATTTTCTCCCATTCAGAAGGCTGTCTTTTCACCTTGCTTATATTTTCCTTTGTTGTGCAGAAGCTTTTAATTTTAATTAGATCCCATTTGTTTATTTTTGCTTTTATTTCCAGAATTCTGGGAGGTGGATCATAGAGGATCCTGCTGTGATTTATGTCAGAGAGTGTTTTGCCTATGTTCTCCTCTAGGAGTTTTATAGTTTCTGGTCTTACATTTAGATCTTTAATCCATTTTGAGTTTATTTTCATGTGCGGTGTTAGAAAGTGATCTAGTTTCATTCTTTTACCAGTGGTTGACCAGTTTTTCCAGCACCACTTGTTAAAGAGATTGTCTTTACTCCATTGTATATTCTTGCCTCCTTTGTCAAAGATAAGGTGTCCACATGTGTGCGGATTTATCTCTGGGCTTTCGATTTTGTTCCATTGATCTATATTTCTGTCTTTGTGTCAGTACCATACTGTCTTGATGACTGTGGCTTTGTAGTAGAGCCTGAAGTCAGGCAAGTTGATTCCTCCAGTTCCATTCTTCTTTCTCAAGATTGCTTTGGCTATTCGAGGTTTTTTGTATTTCCATACAGATCTTGAAATTATTTGTTCTAGTTCTGTGAAAAATATGGCTGGTAGCTTGATAGGGATTGCATTGAATTTGTAAATTGGTTTGGGTAGTATACTCATTTTCACTATATTGATTCTTCTGATCCATGAACATGGTATATTTCTCCATCTATTAGTGTCCTCTTTGATTTCTTTCATCAGTGTTTTATAGTTTTCTATATATAGGTCTTTAGTTTCTTTAGGTAGATATATTCCTAAGTATTTTATTCTTTTCATTGCAGTGGTGAGTGGAATTGTTTCCTTAATTTCTTTTTCTACTTTCTCACTATTAGTGTATAGGAATGCAAGGGATTTCTGTGTGTTGATTTTATATCCTGCAACTTTACTATATTCATTGATTAGCTCTAGCAATTTTCTGGTGGAGTCTTTAGGGTTTTCTATGTAGAGGATCATGTCATCTGCAAACAGTGAGAGTTTTACTTTTTCTTTTCCAATTTGGATTCCTTTTATTTCTTTTTCTGCTCTGATTGCTGTGGCCAAAACTTCCAGAACTATGTTGAATAGTAGCGGTGAAAGTGGGCACCCTTGTCTTGTTCCTGACTTTAGGGGAAATGCTTTCAATTTTTCACCATTGAGGATAATGTTTGCTGTGGGTTTGTCATATATAGCTTTTATTATGTTGAGGTATGTTCCTTCTATTCCTGCTTTCTGGAGAGTTTTTATCATAAATGGATGTTGAATTTTGTCAAAGGCCTTCTCTGCATCTATTGAGATAATCATATGGCTTTTATTTTTCAATTTGTTAATGTGGTGAATTACATTGATTGATTTGTGGATATTGAAGAATCCTTGCATCCCTGGGATAAAGCCCACTTGGTCATGGTGTATGATCTTTTTAATGCACACACACATTTTCTTTATCCATTCATCTGTCAGTGAACATTTAGGCTGTTTCCACGTCTTGGCTATTGTAAATAGTGCTGCAGTGAACCTTGTGGGTGCATGTATCTTTTCAAATTATAGTTTTATCTGGATATATGCCCAGGAGTGGGATTGCTGGATCATATAGTAACTTTGTTTTAAGTTTTTTAAGGACCCTCCATACTGTTCTGATAGTGACTGCACCAACTTACATTCCCACCAGCAATGCAGAAGAGTTCCTTTTTCTCTACCCAATTTGTATATCTTTTGTTTCTTTGTCTTGACTCACTCCAGGATGATGTTTAGCAGGACTGTTGAGAGTAGATATTCTTGCCTAAATCCCAATCTTAGGAGAACAGTGTTTAATCTTTCATCATCATAAGTATAATGCTGACTGTGGGGATTTTTTTTCTTTTTTGGTAGATTCTTTGTTAGATTGAGGAAGTTCTCTTGTATTTCTAGTTTTTAAAAATCATAGATAGATATTAGATTTTGTCAAATGATTTATATTTATCAATTCACATGTCATATTGGTTTTCTTCAGACTGTTACTATGACAGACCATATTGATGAATTTTTGAATAGCAAATCAGCCTCACATTCCTTGGGTAAATTATACTAGGTTGTGGTGTATCATTCCTTCTATATATTGATAGATTCAATTTCCTAGTATTTTGTTAAGGACTTTTGTGCTTATGTTTTTGACAGACATTGGTCTGTAGCTCTTAAAAATTTCTAACTTGTACTCCCTTTGGTTTTGATAATCAGGGTAACACTCAGTTCAGTTTAGTTCAGTTCAGTACCTTAGTCATGTCCGACTCTTTGCGACTCTGTGAATCGCAGCATGCCAGGCCTCCCTGTCCATCACCAACTCCTGGAGTTCACCCAAACTCATGTGCATCGAGTTGGTGATGCCATCCAGCAATCTCATCCTCTGTTGTCCCCTTCCCCTCCGGCCTCTAGTCCCTCGCAGCATCAGGGTCTTTTCCAATGAGTCAACTTCGCCTGAGGTGGCCAAAGTATTGGAGTTTCAGCCTCAGCATCAGTCCTTCCAATGAGCACCCAGGACTGGTCTCCTTTATGATGGACTAGTTGGATCTCCTTGCAGTCCAAGGGACTCGCAAGAGTCTTCTCCAGCACCATAAAATTAATTGGTAAGCATGTCCTTCTTTCCTATTTTTTGGAAGAAATTGTATAGAATGATGTTATTTCTTCTTTAAATGCTTGGTATTAGAATTCATCAGTTTAACTATCTGGACCTGGAGATCTCTTTTTTGAAATATCTTAGAGTATGAATTCAATTTTTAAAGATGCTCATCAAACTATTCATATTATCTATTTCATCTTGTATGAATTTTGTTAGTTTCTAGTCTTTTTTTTTTGAAAATTTCCCACTTAATCTAAATTGTCAAATTTATTGGCATAGAGTTGTTCACAGTATTCCTTTATTGTACTGTTGATATTTGAGGGTCTGTAAGAGGAGAGTGAAAAACTTGGCTTAAAGCTCAACATTCAGAAAACGAAGATCATGGCATCCGGTCCCATCACTTCATGGAAAATAGATGGGGAAACAGTGGAAACAGTGTCAGACTTTATTTTTTGGGCTCCAAAATCACTGCAGATGGTGACTGCAGCCATGAAATTAAAAGACACTTACTCCTTGGAAGAAAAGTTATGACCAACCTAGATAGTATATTCAAAAGCAGAGACATTACTTTGCTGACTAAGGTCTATCTAGTCAAGGCTATGGTTTTTCCTGTGGTCATGTATGGATGTGAGAGTTGGACTGTGAAGAAGGCTGAGCGCCGAAGAATTGATGCTTTTGAACTGTGCTGTTGGAGAAGACTCTTGAGAGTCCCTTGGACTGCAAGGAGATCCAACCAGTGCATTCTGAAGGAGATCAGCCCTGGGATTTCTTTGGAAGGAATGATGCTAAAGCTGAAACTCCAATACTTTGGCCACCTCATGCGAAGAGTTGACTCACTGGAAAAGACTGTGATGCTGGGAGGGATTGGGGGCAGGAGAAGAAGGGGACGACCGAGGATGAGATGGCTGGATGGCATCATTGACTCGATGGACATGAGTCTGAGTGAACTCCGGGAGTTGGTGATGGACAGGGAGGCCTGGTGTGCTGCAATTCATGGGGTCGCAAAGAGTCAGACACGACTGAGCGACTGAACTGAACTGAACTGAACTGAATGATATGTTCTGGAGAAGGCAATGGCACCCCACTCCAGTACTCTTGCCTGGAAAATCCCATGGACGGAGGAGCCTGGTAGGCTGCAGTCTATGGGGTCACTAAGAGTTGGACACGACTGAGCAACTTCACTTCCACTTTTCACTTTCATACATTGGAGAAGGAAATGGCAGCCCACTCCAGTGTTCTTGCTTGGAGAATCCCAGGGACGGGGGAGCCTGGTGGGCTGCCGTCTATGGGGTTGCACAGAGTCGGACACGACTGAAGTGACTTTGCAATAGCAGTACTCTCTTGTGTTCCTGGTATTAATAACTTGTGTCTTCTATTTTTATTTGTCATTCTTGCTATTTTTTTATCAATTTTATTATTCTGAAGAACCAGCTTTTCATTTCATTGACTTTTCTATAATTTTTTTTCAATTTTATTTATTTCTATTCTTTATTGTATATTTTCTTCTGTTTACTTTGGTTTATTTTACTCTTCTAGTTTCTAATAGTGGAAACTTTGATCATTTATTTGAGCCCTTTCTTTAAAATAAGCATTTGATGATATAAATTTCTCTTTCATCACTTTAGCTGGACTCCATAAGTTTTATGTCGTAGTTTAGTTCACATTCAGTTAAAGATATTTTCTAATTTTCCTTGAGAACTCCTTTATGGCTTATCAATTATTTAGATATGTTTTAGTTTTTGGATATTTTCCTGTTATTATTCTGAAATTGATTTCTAGTTTAATTTCATTATTATCAGAGAACACACTTTATATGATTTCAGTTCTTGTAAGCTTAATAAGATTTGTTTCATGACCCAGGAAATGGTTGTTGATTTTTGTGTTCTGTGTGCACTTGAAAAGGATAGGGCATTTTGCTTTTGATAGTGCTTTATGAATGAGATCTAATTGCTTGGTGGTCAGTTCATCTACATCCTTGCTGATTTCCAGTCTATTTCTTCCCTTGAACAAAGAGAGGAGTGTTGAGTTCCCCAACTGTAATTGTGGCTTTGTTTCTCCTTTTAGTTCTATAGGGTTTTGCTTCATTGTTTTCCTGTAAGTAATGGTTTGTTTTTTCTCTGGTTTCATTCAAGATTTTTTCTTTGTCTTTTGCTTTGATCCTTTTGTTAATAATGTATCTAGACACGAGTTTCTTTGAATTTCTCCTTTTGGGGGATTCACTGAGTTTCTTGAATCTGTAAGCAAATCTGAATTTGCTTTTTGACAAATTTGAGATACTTTCAGCTATTATTTTCTCAGATATTTTCCTACATCGCATTTTTTCTTTCTCCTTTCCTTCTGGAATTTTCAGGACATGAATGTTAGATGATCTGGTACAGGTCCTGAATCCCTGTTCATTTTTTTCACCCTATTCTTAAAATTATTTTTTGGGTTGTTCACACTGGATAATTTCTATTACTCTATCTGCACACTCAATGATTCATTTCTCTGCTATCTCAGTTTTGTTATTGAGCCCATCCAGTGAGCTTTAACATTTTTAATTTTAATTTATTTTAGCTTTAACATTTGGTTATTGTACTTTTGAGTTCTAAATTTTCAGTTTGGCTCTCCTTAATATCTTCTCTTTGTTTGCTGAGACTGCCTATCTTTTCATTCAGTTTAAGAGTGTTTGCCCTTACTTTGATCATCCTAAGATCTGTGTCCTATAGATATAGGGGTCTGGTCCTTTGATGGTAAAAGTTGAGATTTTCCTTTGGGGTGTGTGTGTGTGTGTGTGTGTGCGTGTGTGTGTGTGTCCACTAAATATGTAACTATCATCTGTATCTTGGACATTTAGAATATTGTATTATGAGGCTCTAGGTCTTGTTTAAAGGCCATGGTGGACTTTGCTAGTTTTGGTTTATTGGGCAATCGACCTGTCCAGGCAGCAAGTTCCCACCAGTCTCCTATGAGCTGTGGTCCTGATGGCAGGCCAGTTTCTAAAACCTCTGCCATGCTGGTCAGAGCTGCCCCACGTGTGCACCACCCAGTGGCCAATCTTGGATCTGGATGATGGTTTATTCTGTGTTCAGTTCTCAAAGTCCTAGGCACACTGTTCCGGGTCAGGCACATGCATGTGCACAGAGCTTGGGGGTGAGCCCAGGCACTTGTGTGCAGCTTTAAAGGATGCCCTTTCCCACCTCCCCCACTATGTGGGCTTCTGAGTGATTTCTGGTTTCCTGGGCTCCCTGTGGGCCCTCCATTCAGAGAACTGAGTGACTGAGTGACTTGAGTGACTTTGCTCTGCTGCGCATAGTTGATATCTATGCCTGTACTGTACAAAAAAGATCTTCACGACCCAGATAATCATGATGATGTGATCACTAATTTAGAGCCAGACATCTTGGAATGTGAATTTAAGTGGGCCTTAGAAAGCATCACTATGAACAAAGCTTGTGGAGGTGATGGACTTCCAGTTGAGCTGTTTCAAATCCTGAAAGATGATGCTATGAAAGTGCTGCACTCAATATGCCTGCAAATTTGGAAAACTCAGCAGTGGCCACAGGACTGGAAAAGGTCAGTTTTCATTCCAATTCCAAAGAAAGGCAATGCCAAAGAATGCTCAAACTACCACACAATTGCACTCATCTCACATGCTAGTAAAGTAATGCTCAAAATTCTCCAAGCCAGGCTTCAGCAATACGTGAACCGTGAACTTCCTGATGTTCAAGCTGGTTTTAGAAAAGGCAGAGGAACCAGAGATCAAATTGCCAACATCTGCTGGATCATGGAAAAAGCAAGAGAGTTCCAGAAAAACATCTACTTCTGCTTTATTGACTATGCCAAAGCCTTTGACTGTGTGGATCACAATAAACTGTGGAAAATTCTGAAAGAGATGGGAATACCAGACCACCTGACCTGCCTCTTAAGAAATCTGTATGCAGGTCAGGAAGCAACAGTTAGAACTGGACATGGAATAACAGACTGGTTCCAAATAGGAAAAAGAGTATGTCAAGGCTGTATATTGTCACCCTGCTTATTTAACTTATATGCAGAGTACATCATGAGAAACTCTGGACTGGAAGAAACACAAGCTGGAATCAAGATTGCTGGGAGAAATATCAATAACCTCAGATATGCAGATGACACCACCCTTATGGCAGAAAGGGAAGAGGAACTGAAAAGCCTCTTGATGAAAGTGAAAGAGGAGAGTGAAAAGATTGGCTTAAAGCTCAACATTCAGAAAACGAAGATCATGGCATCCGGTCCCATCACTTCATGGGAAATAGATGAGGAAACAGTGGAAACAGCCCACTGTTTCACCATCTTTATTTTTCTGGGCTCCAGCTTTCTGTTTCACCAACTTTATTTTTATTTCTTTCTGTTTCCCCAACTTTATTTTTCTGGGCTCCAAAATCACTGCAGATGGTGATTGCAGCCATGAAATTAAAAGACACTTACTCCTTGGAAGAAAAGTTATGACCAACCTAGATAGTATATTCAAAAGCAGAGACATTACTTTGCCGACTAAGGTCCATCTAGTCAAGGCTATGGTTTTTCCTGTGGTTGTGTATGGATGTGAGAGTTGGACTGTGAAGAAGGCTGAGTGCCGAAGAGTTGATGCTTTTGAACTGTGCTGTTGGAGAAGACTCTTGAGAGTCCCTTGGACTGCAAGGAGATCCAACCAGTGCATTCTGAAGGAGATCAGCCCTGGGATTTCTTTGGAAGGAATGATGCTGAAGCTGAAACTCCAGTACTTTGGCCACCTCATGCGAAGTGTTGACTCACTGGAAAAGACTGGGATGCTGGGAGGGATTGGGGGCAGGAGGAGAAGGGGACGACCAAGGATGAGATGGCTGGATGACATCACGGACTCGATGGACGTGAGTCTGAGTGAACTCCGGGAGATGGTGATGGACAGGGAGGCCTGGCATGCTGCGATTCATGGGGTTGCAAAGAGTCGGACATGACTGAGTGACTGAACTCAACTGACCCAGTCTGGGCGGACAGAGAGGTGAAAAGGGCCCAGGACCACAGCTTTTCTGATTAGTGAGGGAGGTTCTGCTCCCTCTCAAACAGGAGCTGTGGCTCACTGCTGTGGCTGCTGTCATTACCTAAGCCCCGGGGATATATATCAGAACCTACAGGTTCTGTCCAAATTTTATAGCTGGACAAGACACTGAACAGCTTCATCACCACAAAGGTCCCTCCTGTTGATCTCTGTAACCATGCTGACCTCCCTCCTGCTCCATCCTCTGCCCCTTCTCTACCCCCTGGCAACCACCAACCTGTTCTCCATTTCTAAATTCTGTCATTTCAGATGTAATCATTCAGTATGTGACCTTGGGGCTGACTTTTTTTCACACAGAAAAATTCCGTGGAGGTTCCTGTAGGTGTTGTTCATTCCTTTCACTTGCTGAGTGGTATTCCATGGCGGGGACATACCACAGTTTGTCCATCCTCCAGTTTGAGGATGCCAGGGCTGGTTCTACCTTTTGGCTATTGCAAATAAAGCTGCTGTGGACATGCGTGGAAAGACTTGTACTGCAGCCTGTTTGAATTCCTCTGGAATAAATGCCCAGGAGTACACAGACCTAAGTGGCAAATATTATCACTCTTTCCCCCTATAGGTGAGTGAGCTGAGGTTAGGGAAGATAACCTGACCAAGAGCAGTCAGCGAATAGGTGGCAGCTCAGACTTGTGTCCCGGCTGTCTGATTGGGTGGCTGAACCTTTAGTGACCACTCATTGTCTCCCCTACACCTGTCTTAGCCCAGATTCAGCCTGAGGGGAAGCAGGAGATGCAGAGCCTGAGGGGTCTTCCTCTCCATCTCAGCTCTGCTCGTCACCCTGCATGCTTCTCTCATTCAGTTTGCAACTCAGAAGCTCTTCCTCTGAGAAGCCTCCCTGATCATTCCGAGGACCACTAGACATGCAGAAAGTGGGGTGCCATTTCAGTTATGTCCATGGGGCTAATCGACCCAACCTACTTATTTGCGGACCTGCCTTTGTCTCCCTTTCCTCATGAAATGGCTACTTCTTTGAGGACTGGGTCTCTATTCACTGAGGTGTCCCTGGTGCTTAGTGTAATTCCTGGCACACAGTTGGTATTTAATAACTGTGATTACAGGCAGACCTCATTTTACTGTGCTTAACTTTAATATGCTTTGCAGGTAATGCATTTTTTATGAATTGAAAATTTGTGGCAACTTGACATCATACAGGTCTATGGGGCATCATTGTTCCAGCAGTGTTTGCTCACTTCATGTCTCCATAATCACATTTTGTAAATCTCATGATATTTCAAGCTTTTTCACTACTCTCATATTTTGTTATAGTAATCTGTGATCAGTGATCACTGAGTTACCATGGCTAAATGAATATGTCTTGCTAAAGGCTCAGAGGATGGTTAGCATTTTTTACCAATAAAGTATTTTGTGATTAAGGTGTCCACATTTCAAAGACATAATGCTATTGCGTATTTAATAGACTACAGTATAGTGTATACATCTTTTATATGCATGGGAAACCAAAAAATTTGGGTGACTCGCTTTCTTGTGATTGCTCTTTACTGCAGTCGTTTGGACCTGAACCTGCAGAATCTCTGAGGTGAGCCTGTACTGACTGACAGAGTGTTTAGAGAGATGAGTTTTGATGCTGTGAAGGCTGGATGGGCCGCTCTGGGGGCTCTGAGAGGGTCATTGCTGAGAATGGACTTTTAGTAAGGTGGATTCAGGGGTGAGGCTCAAGGCTCCCAGGAGCTCCAATTACTGTGTGCGAGAAGTGTGTGTTCCTTCTGGTTGGGCTGTCCTTTGCTGAAGTTGAATGCTGTGCAGTGTTTGTGAGTCCCCCATGGTCAATAACCTACATTTTAACTCCATCTCATCATTTTCAAGCCCCCCTTCTTATTGTTCCATTTTTACCTCAAGGTTTTGAGAAGTAATTTTCTATCAGAAATTGCACTAATTGAAGGCCCTTTGGCTTCCAAAGAGGCCCTTCTCTGTAGTAATTGAACCTGTAATTGGGCTTCATTTCCAGTGCACCATCCTCAGTCACATCTGTTGCTGATGGTCTTGGAGGGATTACAAACCAGGGGCCCCTCATTTAGATCTGAAAGGGGGCCCACAGCACAGGGTTGCTGTCAAGCTGTCAGGGCTTTGTCTCCAACTACAGAGCTGGGGAGGAAGCCTCCCTTTAAAAGACCAATTTAATCAACAGAAATGAACAGGACAGGGCATGCCAGTTTGGTGGGAAGAGACAGAAGTTAGTGCTGGCCTCAGAGTTTGGGCAAGACTCTTGTTTGCAAGTTGGACAAATGTTCTGTGGTCAGAACAGGCCACACACTGCTGTAGTGAGAAACAGTCTTGAACATCTGGGGACTGAGGATGGCAAGTGATGACTTCTTGCTGGTGCAGAGTTGACTGTGGGCGGAGATGGCTCCCAGGACAACTGCCCCCACCATGAAATTGTTCAGCGTCCAGGTTGCCTGGATCTAGAGGCACCTCCAGCTCAGCCTGTGCGTCCATGATGCCAAGAATGGGTGAGGGAGGGCAGAAGCGAGCAGGGGTGGAATGCCTCCACCCAAGAGGGGCAGTACCACTTTCACGCCCCTCTTCTTAGCTGACACAGGTCCTGTGGCCACACCTAATGTCAGTGCAGTTCTGGCTGTCAGTTGGGACCAGTGATGCTCATCTGTGAAGCTCTGCTGAACGCCAAGGTAGCTCACAGGTCTGGGTTCAGATCCAGGCTCTGCCCTGCCATTGGTTTAGTACCGGCGAGCTGTTGACCTGTATGCCTTGTTTCCTCACCGAGGGGCTCCTGTGGGGTGGAATGAGTTATTCCAAGTACAACACTCAGAACAGCATGCGCCCCCACCCCCCTGACCCCCGCCATGCTGCACGTGCTCAGGAAGTGTGCTGCTGCTGCTAAGTCGCTTCAGTCGTGTCCGACTCTGTGCGACCCCATAGACGGCAGCCCACCAGGTTCCCTGGGATTCTCCAGGCAAGAACACTGGAGTGGGGTGCCATATCCTTCTCCAATGTATGAAAGTGAAAAGTGAAAGTGAAGTCGCTCAGTCGTATCCGACTCTTAGCGACCCCATGGACTGTAGCCCACCAGGCTCCTCCGTCCATGGGATTTTCCAGGCAAGAGTACTGGAGTGCGGTGCCATTGCCTTCTCCATCAGGAAGTGTGAGCTGTAAGAATTCTACTGAGATAGCAAAGGCAGAACAAGGGGAATTGTTGGGTCTTGGGAGGGGCAGGTGGGAGCTGACTAGAGGCACCTGCAGTGGGAGATGCTAGCCCTTTGGGACCGTCTCTTTTTCTCGCTTCCATTTCTGCTTCTGGGGTTTATTCCCCCAGGACAATGTGTGACTGCAGCCTTGTTACCACAGAACCATCTTCTGCAGACCTCACGGAGAAGGAAGAATACCCTGAGGAATACATGATCCTCTCATCATGAGCCCGTCCCTTGTCCCTCAGTCCATCAGGATACCCGGGGGCAGAGTCCTGTGATTGGCAACTCCATCACCTGTCCAGGAGAGGCTGCTCCCCAGAGGAAGGGTGGTCGGTGGAAGAAAGGGGAGAATAGGTACTTGGCTGCTAAGGGCACCCCAGCCCTGGTGGGTTTTGCTCAGCTCATGGACCACCTCCTGTTGGTGGCTCTCACGGACCCTCCATCTTGTCAGAAGGGCCCGAGGAAGGGCGGGGCTCTTCCTGGCCACCTCATCCCATCCCTGCCTCGTGGGTGTAGACTCAGACCCCAGCCTGACCTTGCAAGCTGTAACGGGGAAGATTGGCGCCCAGCCCAGACATTCATGAGCACATGGGGCCCAGGCCTGGGACTGGGGCCCCTCCTCCCAGACCCGCTTGGCTGGGCTCCGGTCAGAGCTGGGGCTGATGGAGCTTCTCTCAGAATCCATGCTATCAAGCCCACACCCCAGTACCTGCTGAGCCCAGGAGGGGAGGGTGAGGCATGCAGTCCCACTCACAGCTTCTATGTCCGTGGTTAGGTCAGACCTCAGTGCAAGGAGGGGAGCAAGCATGCTGAGAGAGGTCCTGGCAGCCTCTGAGCCCCCTGCCACCAAGCTGCATTCCAGGACGTGGGAGATGTTCTCCTCAGCAGAAGCAGCAAGAGGTTAGGGCCTGGGGCTGTCCCCAGAGAACAAGGCCTGGGGATCCCTGGCCCCCAGAGAGCCTTTCGGCAAGGGGACCTTTGGCGAGTCCTTGTTGAGTGTTGAGTCCAATCAAAGCTGCTTCTGTATCTGCCAATACCAACTGCGGGCCCTCGAGCAAGCTGCACCATCGCTCTGAGACTCCATGTTCTCATCTGTGAAAGGCGACTGCAGCACTGACCTCAGAGAGTTGCTGTGAAACAGAGAATAGAAAAGGATGTGTGCTGAGAAAGGCTGTCAGGAGCCCCTCGAGTGCACGTGAGTGGCTCCCACTGACTGCCCGCATCTGTTTCCTTAGGGCTGTGGGAAGTCCACTCAGTGGTCTTGCAGGCTCTCTGATTACTGGGACTCTATTAGTACTTGCAGTAAGTTCTAATAAACACCTGACACTCTGAAAAAGTCATTTTCACTTTTGCCAGAACCTGTAGGATATGAAGCTCACCAGCCCTGAGCATATAGCTGGTGGAAGATGGTCCTGGTTAATTCCCCAGTTCTATATATTTAGGTATTAACACCTCCACTCTCCACTGGCCCTTCCCTGGAGGTGCCTGTGAGCACTGGCATAAGTCATCCTTCAGCCCAGCCGTGACCCCTCTGGTGAGCTCGGGAACATGGCAGAAACTGTAAGGTCACAGAGGTGTCCCCTGATGACAACTCTGGCTGTTTGTCCCCATAGCTTGTTGTTTCCTTTTGTGGCCTCCTCAAAGCCAGGCTGCACTGTGGGCATGCAGGTGTGATAATCCAACCCAGTGGTTCCACTAGCAGTGTCCACAGGGTGCTCACATCCTATGTGTCGAGTCAGGCATGGTGGGGAAGGGGTATAGAACCTGCCAACCAGGAGCATCCTGTCCATTGGTGGAACAAGCCATCCACAAGTGGCAGACTCCATCATGCGCCATGAGAGGCAGCAGGAACGTAGGGGGACAAGCCCAGGAATTGGAGTCTGGTGGACCTGGGTTCATATCCTGGTTTTGCACTTACTTGCTGTGTAACCTTGGGCAAATCTCTGAGTCTATTTCCTCTTCTATAAAATGGAGATAGGCATTCTTATCTCAATTGCAAATGAAAACCACAGTGAGGTCTATAAATTTCTCATCTATCAGATTAGTGAAGACAAACAAACTAGTAACTCACCATGTTAGTGGTTAGGTGCGGAATGGGTATATTCACATGTCGCTGCGGAGAGGAGGCATTGAGTCCATCTCTAAAGAAAACACTTGGAAACACCACCTGAAATGTACAATGCAAATATTCTCTGATCCAGGCTTTCCGGAAGTTTATATCAAGATTATACTGACACAGAATGGTTGCAAAGATATCAATTTCAGTATTGTTTGAAACACAAAACAGAAACAGCATAAATGTCTGTCTATAGAAGGTGTACCAATGGGACTTCCCGGATGGTCCAGTGGTTAAGAATCCACCTCGAAATGTAGGGGTTGTGGATTCTATCCCTGTGTTTGTGCACCACAACGAGGGAGCTGTGCATCACATCAGAGATCCTGCGTGCTACAGCTAAGGCTTGACGCAGCCAAATACATAAGTAAATATTAAATAAAAATAGGAAGTGTTTAGTTTAGTCCTACAAGGACTGTTTCATGGCTGTGAAGTGGAATGTGGAATGGAGCAGAAGCGTACATACTGATGTAAAATGATTCCTCACTGTGGACCCTCTGGGGGTGTGTGCTGTGTCCTACAGAGACTTGGTGATATGAGCTTGTTTCCAGTGTGTTAATTTTCATGGTCATTTTTCATTTATGGCAAGTGATACAGGTTTTCTATTATAGATAATAACACAACGCTTCCTTTAGGGATACGTTTCGTTCAGTTAAAAAGTAATAGGTGAAAGAAGGCAGTCACAAAGGGCCACATAGCGTAGGATTCCACTTATATGGTGTGTCCAGGACAGGCAAACCCACAGAGACGGAAAGCAGGTTTGCGGTTGCCCAGCTGGGGCAGGGCAGTGGGGAGGATGCTGACGGGCTTCCTTTTTGGGGTGGGAAAAAGCTTGGGAACGAGATAGAGGTGATGGTTATGTAACATCATGAATGTACTTAATTCATCTGAAAACTCTACACTTTCACAAGGGTAAAATGTTGAACTTTATGTCATATGTATTTTACAATCATCAAAACAACACCAGCAACAGAGTAGGGGGTGAGTTCAAAGTTGTGTGTAAGTAGCCCAGCAGCTGGTGCTTGGTAGTGAGAACGCTGAGGTTGGGGGACTCGTGGGCCATCTCTGGCGGGCGCGCTGGCTTTGAGATGCGCTTGCCCCACTGTTCCTGGCCGTGCCAGGCCTGTCCTGTGGTTTCTGACCAGACCCCCTTTGATCTCCTTTCACGGTTTCTTGTTGATGTTCCGACATGGCAGCCATGAGCGGGGAGCCCTCTCTATGAAGTCCAGTCTTGAAAGCTGGCCCTGCCTCAAGCAAACGAAGGTCAAAGAAAACAAGATTTATTTCCAGGGAGAAGCCAAAACTATGTTTGCTGTAACATCAGGCATCAAATGATGATGTGGTCCCCCCCACCGTGGAAAAATACTTCCATCTAGTTTCTTCTATTAATAACGGCGGTCAGCCCGTAAAAATTAATGTGTCAACTGCCTCAGAGCTGAGCTATCTCAGAGGCCTTTGATCCCTCTCCTCGTGGCTGCTGGCCCTCAAAAATGTTTTCACTCCATATTTTACCTTGATGGGTTTGCAGGAAGGTAATTAAATTATTAAAACTTTAATTGCCTTCCTGTATATAATTATCGCCTGTTAAAGGACACTTTTTATTCACAGGCTGAAAAGCCCTATTTTTTTTTTTCTCCAGAAATGACCTTGCTATGTGTATTCTGAACCATTAATATGTGGTGGGATTTTTTTTGGTTTTCTGTCTTTATCTTTCATATTGGTCAGTTTGAAATGGTGCTTTTTGATTTTGAGGATTCTTTTCCTTCCTGGTTCCTGGGTGGAAGGACCAGTCCCCGACCGAGGAAGGTCATGGCAGGTAGACTGTCTTCCAGGGGTTCTCCAGGCAAGGGGACTCTGTGTCCTGGTGGCATTTTTCAATCACCTTATTCAGCTCTTTCTTCTTACAGATAGAAAAGGAGCTCAGAGAGGGGGCCTTACTTGCCCTGGGTCACAGAGGAATTAGGCAACAGGCATTACAGCCAAGGTCTGCTCTTGGGATTCGAAGACATATTTTGCCAACCAATTTTGACCTGTGCATAAAGATCTGGTTCATTCTGCTTGTTCTCAATATCCAGCTAAGTGCTCTTCTCTCTCTTCTAATGATCTCTTAGTATTGTCCTCACTGTCTTTACAGTCCTTTTCTAGGAGGAGCAAACAAAAAGGATCAAAGCATCGTCAGGGTCTTTGCACTCTTTCAGGAAACTCCCACCCTTCCTGGATGGCATCAGGAACCCAAGTCCACGTGACACGATGGTTTTCAACCTTGTCACATCCAGCGCCTCCTTTCTATAACAGCTACTTCACAGTACCTCCTTTCTTATCCTGAGAGAATTCATGTCACATAGCCTCATATGAACAGTTTCAAAACCAGTGCCATAATTCTTACATAAAGAAGCAATGTAAGGAAGTTTTTTACTTAAAATATATGTCAACATGCAAGTGCTCAGGCTTGCCTGTACTAGGGGTCTTGATCATGTCATCAGATGCTTCTCTCCCCTTATCATAAATGAAGCTGGGTTTTAAAGGAGATGCTTCCCCATGGCATGCCCTTCTCCTCATATTTGAGATTTTGAAATCAAGACTAAGTGTATTTGCTTCTAGACTCATGCACTCTCTGGAAGGGCGGCAGCCACGCAAGGGGTGCTCTGAGAGCTGTGTGGATGGCTCAGGCTCTAGGAGTACTTCTCAGCTCTCACTGTGTTTCATGAACAGTTTCTCATATGGTTTCGAACCAAGCAAATTGTAGTCTTCCTTTGATTTTCATGGTAGTTGGAAAATTCAGGGTATGTTAAAATTATTTTAAAGTGTTTTATATCTGTACATAGAAAAGAGTCACGTTCCAGGCTCAGATAATTACAAAATTAACCTTGATCTCTGTCAGCATCAAAAGTTGTTCAGGGTATGGGCACTTCATGGTTGAACAAAGCTTTCTTGTCCATCATAGGATGTGAACTATCCCTTGGCTGTACCCTCCTCCTACAAGTGTTTCAACGAAATATGTCCCCAGTTGCCACACACCCTCTAGGCAGCAGCATTAGCCTCATGGTGAGCTTCCAGTTCAAAATTACACAGTGCCAGGAACTGAGTAGCAGAAATTCAGATGAGAACATTTTATTTTATCTCATAAAAATGGAGGCCAGGAGTTGGGCAGGGCTCAGCTGGGCAATTCTTCTGTTCCACGCGCCATCAGTGGAGGTCACTTGGTGATACTCAGCTAGGGGATGGCCTGTTCACATGGCACGCACCTTGGCAGAGGTGGCTAGAAGGCTTGCTCAGCTAGAACTGTCACGTCCAGATGCCTTTCCTGCATGACTGTGCCTGTGTCCTCACATCAGCTCAGGGCTCCTGAGTGGTCCTAGGAAAACATGGAAGCAGAAGGCTTTTTGGTGCCTAGCCATTGGCATCCTAATCCATCACCCTGCCGCATCCCACTGGCCAGCCAAGTGCCTGGTGCTGGCCCAGCCTAGACTCAGGAGGAGCGGGGAGGAGCAGAGACTGTCCATCTTCTATCATCCACAGCCCTTTTTTGTTCAAGATTTTCATCTATAGCATGTGGTTGATGTTTCTCAGTGTGGCCATTTAGAGCCTGGGTCACCACAGGTGAAGGGGACTGACTAGTCTTTCATCTCAGAGTTAAAAGCAACCCACACACCTACTTTCCAAGCATAGCCTAGTGCTTGTATCTGCACTGCTGTGTCACAAGCTGGTGGTGTTTGTCTTTGTCCCACAGGCTCAACCTGGTTCCCAGTGAAAGCAAGTCTTGCTGCAGAGTGGCAGCTGCATAGGGGACCCAGCCAGGTAGAGATAGAATAAACGCCCAGCTCACGTCTCTCTACAGAAACACACCACACTTTGGGCCTCTCGGGACTCAGACATGTCTGTGGGAGGGTGATGGCCATCTGGGCACCAGAATGGGAGATGCTCTGGCCAGAGCTGGAGATGCTTGGGGTGCAGGAGGAGATGTTTTATTTTTTAAACAGCTTTATTGAGATAAAATTCATCTACCATACAATTTACCTGTCTACAGTATACAATTCAGTGATTTTTAAAATAGATGCATAGTGTTGTGCAATCATTATCTAATTCCGGGCAAAAAAATACATACATGTTATACACATGCTCACATATACACACACACATCTTTTAAAAGCAATCAGGATGTTAAGGAAGATATATTTCATAAAAATTATTTTGAGAACCAGGGTATCTCAATGTCCTCTCTCTCTCATACCCTCCCCACACAGTCATGCTCACATATAGTCATACACACAAACATACACACGTGCACACACACACGAGCACACATATAGACCCTACCCCAAGTCCTGATCATGCATGTGTGGGTTATAATTACGCAGCTAATGATCTGGCCAGAATTGAAAGCCTCATGGTGGCTCTGAGGGGGCCCTCCTGGCAGTGGGGTCATGGGGCCAGCGGTTTTGTGGGAGGCCTCTGCATGCCCTCAGTCCGTGGCCTGGGTGACGACAGTGAAGACCACCCACATTACTGCTGGAGTCTGTCCCTCTCGATCCCGATGCCGCCCTCTGTCCCAGGGAGCAGCGTGATGTGTGCTGCACTGTAGGTGCCCTCGGGGGGGCCCCTAGCCCCACAGAGGCTCCTTTTCGCCAGGAACATGGTTTGCACCGCAGACCCATAGCTTCAGCTCATGCTGGGCTCGTGTGGGGTGGAAAAACATTTCACAATGGGAAATGGGCCGGACTCGGCCAGGAGAGAGGAAGTGCCCTCCGCAGGCCCGTTTGGTCTTGGGGTACAGTTTCAAAGGTCTCTGTTTTGAAATTATGAGACCACCAAAAAAGCATGCTGGGGCCAAAAATGACTGTAAAAGGTAATAATTGTTAATAACTTGGCACCCACCCCGTCATTCGAGCAGCCTGGTTTTGGCAAATATAAAGGACAACATTGTAAGCAAATAGGAAGGCAGCGGCCTGGCCCATAAAGCCGTTAACCACACCATAACTAAATATTAAATGTGAGTTTTTAATTCAATTTATAGCTGAAATAAGGATCTTTGCACCGACTTGCAGGGAGGAGGGGATTCGGGGTTCATAAAAGGTGTAGAGACAAAGTGCTTTGAGCATTCTGCTGCTTTCATAATCAGGGCAGCCACCTTGACCTGGGCAGCCCTTGGAGGGTCACCCTCGACGTTCACTGGGCGCCTCGGGACATTTTTAAGGAGGAACCAGGTGGTCAGAGGTTGAGGTGCCCCCATCTCCTGGTCTGGGCACTATTGCAGCCCAGCAGGAAAAGTGGTCCTCAATGACCAGCCACCAGCTCCTGTGTGGCCGCTGGTCAGCTGCCCATCTTAGGTGGGCCCACCAGCTGCCAGCCAAAGCCCAGCCCTCTCTTTACGTGAGTTTTTGGCCTTGGCCTTCAAGCTTTCCCAGCAGACCCTACAGGGTTTACTGGGAGTCATGGAAAGAAAGATTTTTCACTTGAGATGCTGGCAACATGTGTGCGTTGGTTTGCTCTGGGGGCCTTGGAGTGCGCCTGCCAACTCACAAAGTCCTTGACTGTATCCTCTCTGGCCCATCCAGTGGGGGTAAGGATTGTCAGATGTAATGAACTTCCATTTAAAAAAAATTATAAGTTATTTTTCTCCTGTAAAAACCGTATATCTATATAGTAGAAAATCTAGACAGTTCCAGACATTATCTCTAAGACAGTAGAAATTATGTGTGACCTCAACACTTAAGGCTAACTTCTTCACTGTTCTGCTCTGCTTGCCCTCATCCTTGTTGGTACGCTGATGCCCTTGTCCTGCTGTGCTGATGTTGCCATGAAGGCCTGCTCTCTGCATGCCAGGGCAGGTACTGCTTGCCTAGTGTCACCAGCTCCTTATTCTGGGAATGGCTTTGTGGGGCACAATTAACGGGAGCCCAGTTAAACCAGGCAGCTTTCTCAAGGTCTCACAGGTGGCCCAGGAGCTGGGGATTTGAGCCCAGATCGCCTGACTCCAAAATTCATCCAGCTGTGGCATCTGCTGGTTCCCTAACTAACTCTGTGGCTTGTTCAGTCTGTCCTAGCACTTAGTTATTTATGTGCTTTATTTGCTTTTGAATTTGTCACTGTGGCTTCATAGGATGAATGAATGGATGGATGGATGGATGGATGGGCAGATGGTTGAATGTAAGCAAGGCGGGGGCTCGGGGCTCAGGAGATAAAAACTGCACCCACCTCCTAGGGTTGTGCTGAGGACTGCTTGTGGAGCACGTGTGTGCCACGTGCATGCTCAGCCGTGTCTGACTCTCTGTGACCCCATGGACTGTTCCCGCCAGGCTCCCCTGTCCGTGGGATTTCTCAGGCAAGAACACTGGAGTGGGTTGTCGTGTCCTCCTCCAGGGGACCTTCCCTACCAGGGACTGAGCCTGTGCCTCTTGTGTCCGCTGCCTAGGCAGGCGCATCCTTCACTGGGGCACAGGGAAGGTGGGGCCTGTGGAGCAGCTCTCATGCAATCATTAGTTACTCATTAGCTAATGATGTGGATTATCGGTGTTTAGTAGCGATTATTTTACTAACAATTCTAGTGATGGATATTGTTATTTAGTAGTAATGGTATAATCCAAGCTGCATGGCTCTCCAGACTCTATTGTATAGTGTTTTCTTCCCAGCATTGGCTCAAAATAAGTTTTCTGGTACAGAAAGATACTCAGGTTTCATTTTTCAAGTAGGTAATTAAAAAAAGGAACTGTCCAACTTAAGCTGTGGTGTCTGTGTAATACCCTTAGCTCACTTTGACCTCCATCTACTGTCCCCCCACATCTCTAAGTGAGAGCACCCCCAGGCCCTCACTGCCTCCCTGCCCCCCAGTTCCCTGCACCTCCTCCACAGCCCCCCACGCATTTTGTTCTTCAGCCTTTCCCAGGCCTCAGGCTTTCATAACTCATCTCCCAGGGATTTGGTGAAAATAGAAACCAGTGTTTTCTAAAGATGACTTTCTGAAATCTGTGACCCTCTGTCCAGAGCTGGGAATTTGCCTTCTCATTTCTGTGCAAAATATTCATGAGGAAGTTTCCAGGGGGAAACAGAATTCTCCAGGCTAGGGTGGGCAGAGGGTAAGGACCGTGTGCTGGCTGAGCCCTCTGGCTGCCGGGGTCAGGGACCAGATGCTGGGGAGCACGGACCGCCTCCTCCCTGGTCTGCCTCAGGGTCCTGGGGGCCGGCTCCCACCGCCCTCCCCGCGGGCGCTCTGCACCTTCCGCAGGGTGACATGCTTTTCCACGCAGGGGTTCTGGTGACAGTTTGAAGCACCTGTCAGTTACCCTGTTGGACTCCGTTGCCCCTCCCCACACAATCCCTACATTCTAGCTCCACAGTGGGCCTTGAGTCCGTGCCTTTGGCTTGACCTGCAGTGTGGCTGTGTGGGCCTAGCCACCAGCGTTTGTGACCTGGGCCATGTCTGGTCCACTCCCTGTCAGTCAGCAGAGCGGCCGAGTGTGGGGTATGACCCTATTACAGTCACTCCCTGGGCAGAGTCTTTCCATGGCTTCTTCTCTCCCTTCAGGAAGCCCCACGAGTCTCCCCGAGGTCACCCCATATCCCTACCTTGCCCACCATCCTCCCCACTGTTCCCCTTCTCACTGGGGCCCTCCACGCCCTGTACACCGGCCCTCTGCGCACATGGGCTTCCAGGTCGCCTTTCCTGACCTCTGTCCAGGCAGATCGTTCCCCTCTCAGTGCCTCCTTCTGCTTTACCTCCTGCTCACCTCCTTGTGAGTACCCATCACACTTTGCATCACAGTCTAATATCTAATATTTAATATCACATCTCATATCTGGCTCCACCATCAGACTGTGAGCAAGGACTCTCATCTCTCACTCACTGGTGCATCTTCAGTACCTAGTATGTGACTCAGAAGTACTTGTTGAATGACTGGACGAATGAACATCTGTGGGGATCACCCTGATCTTTGGACTGGGTTTTTACTGCCCAGAGTATTCTCGAGGATACTCAAGAGATAAAGCCCTTGCATGTTTTTTTGGGTCCTCTCAACCGTGCATCTTGAGGCTTTCCTCTCATCTGCAGTGATTTTACCTGGATTTGCCACAAGACTCTGCGGGGCAGACCCCACAGACACTAGGCAGTACCGCTGGGAAGGGTGTATGATGTAACGATGCTCACAGCTCATGACCTGAGAGAGCCTCTCCCTCCACACAGACTGGCCAGCAGTCTGGGGGCTGTGTGTATGCCCACCATGAGGTTTGGCTCATGCTATGCCTCCTTCCTAGGAAGCTGCTGGATTTCTCAGACTGCTGTCTCAGTGCCCCCCACCTGGCTAGGCTCAGCCACAGCCCACCACTCCAGAGCACTGCTCGGATTCTCACCTCCTAGAGCGGCTCCCCGCTTCCCTCGCCACCACCACCACTTCCTGAGTGCCTCTTGCCCACGTCTGCTGTGGCCCCCCTTCCTGTGGTTGAGGGACCACTAGAATAGCATCTTTTTTCAAGGAGAACAGCAGCCGTAGGGCAGGACTTCATTTCTTCCAGAAATTTCACTCCTAGGTTAGAATTGAGAGAAATGAAACACATGTCCACACAGGAAACTACACAGATATTCTTAGCTACATTATTCCTAACAAGCTAAAAAGCAGAGGCAAGTCAGATATGCACAGACTGACAAATGGATAAACAAACTCTCATCTCTCCATACAATGGAATATTGTTTAGCTCAGAAAAGGAATGAAATTCTGATACGAGTCGCAATGTGCATGTACTTCCAAAATGTCATGCAGGTGGAGGGAGCCAGATGTGAAAAGTTACATATTGTATGAATTTTATTTATAGAAAATGTTCAGAGTAGGTAGATTCACAGAGATGGGAAGTAACTTGGTGGCTCCCAAGGGCTGGAAAGAGGGGAGAGAGGGGAGGTGGCTGCTTGGTGGGTGTGGGTTTCTTTTTGGGGTGATGAAAATGTTCTGCGGTCAGAGAGTAGTGATGGCTGCACATTTCATGAATATCCTGAAAATAACTGAATTGCATAATTTAAACAAGTTTACGGTATGTGTGTTTTATCTCAATTAAAAATAAGAGTCCATTTTAAAAAATTCAGTCTGATTCCTGCCCCATTCCCCGCCCTTCTTCCCCTGGTCTCTGCTGGGCACTGTTTGGACTGTAAGGCTTTTGTTTTTGCTAGTGGAATATGCCCAGGGTGTTTTTTCAAGACTTGCCAAGGAGATTAGAACATAATACTGTAAGTCTGAGGTCCCCCTGGGAAAGCAGCGCAACATAATAAAAGGGGCCAGAGCTTTACTGCTATAGGGGCAGGAGCTGGTGCAATGCTGCCTCTGGCTGCAGAGGTCCTGTCCACAGTCCTCACCCAGTGGGGGTAGGGCGACAGCCTGGGGACACCCAGTTCCTCACTGGGACTAAGTAAAGGAGCCTGCAGGCTGTTTTCATGATGGGGAGCAGTGTGTGGGTGGGTGGGGGTCTAATCAAGAGTTACTAGTGCCTTTGACTGCTGTGGAAGCTGGTCCGTGATGCCCTGGGCTTCCTTCAGAAGCTGCTGAGAATGTAACTAGTGAGACGAGATGCCAGTCTGGCTCAGATCTCTCTTCTCTGCCCCATAGGAGCTCGGGCCTCTGTCTCCCTTTCTTTCAGGAGGGGATGTTGATAATGATGCTGCTGCCCCCAGCGGGGCTGTTTGGCCCTGGGAGCAGGGATGATCCCGCTCTCAGGGAAACAGAAAACAGTGGTGGGAGCAGCAATGATTATCTGTCTCCTGGAACAAAGAATCCCATTCAGTCCCTGTCATTTTATCACTTCCTAGTCATTCAGACATAGCACTGGAAGGGCTTAGAACTGGCGTCAGGAGACTGGGGTCCACCCACTCAGGAGTGCAGTGGCATCTGGGGATGCTCAGCCTTACACAGTGACACCCCTCAAATGGACATTATTTTTATAGTAAATGAACACATTTGAGGGAGCAAATGCTCTCAATGGCTCTAAAGTCAAACTGTAAGGAGTTGCTGAGCAGCTTCACTCCTGTCCCGACCCTCAGCTGACCCCTCCCTTCTCCCCAGGATGGCATTTGTTCATTTCTCTTCTGACCCCCTGGTGCTCCTGCAGACAGCCACAAAACAGAAACTTTTCAAAACCACGTTATTGAGGTATATTCTGCAGTTACAAAGCTCACCCATGCTAGGTGTACAATTCAAAGTTTTTATATGGTCTTTATAGTAAGTTTATATGAACTCAGCTTTAGAACTTTGTCACTCATAGTCAGCTCCCTCACACCCACCTGCAGTTAACCTCCCAGCCCCTGGCAACCAGTAATCCACTTTCTACCAATTTGCCCATTTGTGACATTTCATATAAGTGGAATCATATAATATGTAATCTTTTTTGTCTGGATTTTTTTTACTGATAATGCCCTTGAGGATTATATTGTAGCATGTATCAGTGCCTCATTCCTTCATATGACTGAATAAAAACCCATTGTAGGGCTGGACCTCATTTTGTTTATCCATTTTTCTCTTGGTGGACACTGGGTGGTTTCACGCGACAGATTTTTACTTCCTTCTCTTTGTTATACAAGGTGGCTTCTCTGGTGTCTCAGCGGTAAAGAATCCACCTGCGATGCAGGAGGCATGGAAACATGGGTTCAATTCCTGGGTTGGGAAGATTCCCCTGGAGGAGGAAATGACAACCCACTCCAGTAACCTTGCCCAGAAAATTCCATGGACACAGTCCATGGGGTCACAAAAGAGTTGGACACAACCGAGTGACTAAACAGCAACACAGTTTCTTATACAAAAGATAGCTTTACTTCTATATTTATATATAAGCTTGTGACTACACATATGCGTGTGTATCTGTGCATATCTATGTACACACATATTGATATATTTGTGCACGTACATATGTGTATGCATGTACACACGTGTGTATCTGTAGTCTTGCTCGATTCACTAAACAGTACACTTGAGATATTTCTATCAATCGTTGGTCAGCATTCCCCAGCCATGGGCTCAGTTCCTGGTGAGCTGTCCTCTGCACAGCATCTCTCTGGTCACGAGCACAATGCCCAGGCAGTCTTGTCTACCCCAAGCAGATGGTGAGCCCAGGAGGGCAGGACCCTGGCACATGGCCTGGCTTGTGCTCGTCTATTACGGATTATAGGGAAAATGATCCCTAGCCTCTAAGCGTGTCCCTGAGAGCTTTCTCTGGTGCTGGCTCTTGGCTTCTTTGGCAAGTGAAGGGGGCAAGGGTCTTGCTTCCAATGGCAGCCTTCAACCCTGCTCCCAGCCCCCCAGCCTGGTTGTGCTGCAGACTCGGGTGGTTCCCTGAAAATGGACGTGAGGTGGGCAGGTGTCCTTGGAGCCAATTTTGTGATGCTATGGGTTTCCACTGTCTGCGATCAGGGTCAGTCCTGGGAGGAGCTGGAAACTCTAAGGGATGGAGCAGGAGCAGCCCCTGGGTTGGCGGCTTTAGGCCGGGTCATAACCATAGTGATGATGAGGGCAATGACAGTAGCTCTGCCTGGAGCAAACTTTGTGCCAGGCGCCCTCCTAAGCACTGTGCAGGAACCAACCTGTGACACCTGCCCCTGACCCATGAGGAAGGTGTTGTGTGAGCCCATTTTACAGGGAGGGAAACAAGATCCCAGCAGAGCCCAGAGCCCTCCCTCCTGTCTGCCAGCTGCACAGCCTTCAGGGCCTCTGGTTCCAGGGCCACTGCTCTCGGAGCTTTGACAAGAATAATGATGATGGCAAACACAAGACTGCTGTGTGTCTGGTGTGGTGCAGAGGTCTTCACTACAGATCCGTGATGTTGATGTTCCCATTTCACAGATGACACCAGTGAGGCTTAGGCTGGGAGGAGCAGCCAAGGCAGGCTTTGCATTGGCCACAGGCCAGAGGTCAGCACTGCCTGCCCCTCCCCGCCCCTGGTGAGCACTAGGGGGCAGGCAGTGGGACGGGGGTTGGGGGGTGGTGGGGGCGGGCCGCGGGGAGGCGAGGGGGGGTTGGGCAGCGAGTGCTGTAGCTCGGCCCCCTGGAAAGCTCCTGCTTCCTGCAGGGGGCTCTGGCCAGCAAGGGGAGGTCCCTGCCCCTGCCCTCTGTCCTCCGGCCTGGCCTGGGCCCAACACTCCAGTCTGTTTTCCAGGCAGGAAATATGAATCAAAATAACATGACATACTCAACTGTAATTAGTGCCGTGTCGAGAGGCCGAGCAGCCTTAATGAGGAGCAGGCCTCTGCAGCTAAACCTGCTGCCTGCCCTGCCCCCACCTCCTCAGGTCCCCATCCTCAGGTCAGGGGAGCGAGAGAGTGAGGACCAGGGGGCGGAGGAGGGGAGGGGGGCGGCTCTGGTGCTTTTCTTGGTTTTGTTTCATTTCTAACCCAACTTGAATTCTCTGGATGCCTTGCTGGCTCTGGACTTCGCTGGAATCTTGTACTCTTTGGAGTCCGTGTGGAGGTTTTCTATGAAAGTCTGGCTATAGGAGAAGGGGGCTGAACCCTGTGAGCCCTTCCAGCTCAGCGGCCTGCTAAGACCCTGCCATCTGCCCTCCCTGCCCTCTAGGCTCTGCCCCTGTTTGTGTTTCCCCAAGTCTGTGGCCAGTGTGCTGTGTCATCTTGGTCCCCTGGGTCTCTCTCTCCCCTTGCTTCCATCTCAGCTGCTCTTTACTGCTCTGCCTCTCTTTTGCTCTCTTTTTACGCCTCTCTCTTCTTCCTCTCCATTTCTCTCTTTGTTTTTCTTGCCTTCTCCCTTCTCCCTCCTCCTTGGTCTTCCCTCAAATGAAAGGATTCCTGGGAAAGAAGGAAGCCTAAGGCCCTGGACATCCTCTGCAGACCCCGCCCCTTCCTGTGACCTCCCTGCTTGCTAGAGCCCCCCACCCCCACCCCAGACTGCCTCCTCTCTCCAGTCCTTCAGCCCACCCCTCTTGCCCATGGACCCCCCAGAAGCTTCCCTCCTGAAAATGCCCTCACCCTGCTGCGACCACCCCTTGCTGGCTGACCTCGGCTTCCCTGGTGGTCTTCGCTTTGGTCAGCTGGGTGAAAGGTCACGGCTGTTGGAGGAGGGTCTGGGGTCTTTGAGGGCATCTAGCTGGGTGTTCCTGCATGAGGGTCAGGTCCCTAGGGACCTGAGGCTGCCCAGCCGTGGAGGGTGGAGTCTGTGAGCGATTCCCCCCTTCGTTTGTTTTCCATATTTCCTTTTACACCCATCATTCTTGCTCCTTGTGGGAAAACAGGCATGCCAAGTGTAGAGTGAAACCCCATCCCCTCATGGAGACCACTGTTAGATCAGATACAGACCAACAGGAGACTTATCCAACTGATTTCATCCCTGCTTTTCTCACTTGGCAACAGAGTTTGATGACTAAGGGCATGGCACTTAGTGGTCAGACCTGGGCAAGTTACTAAGCACCACTAAACTTCAGTTTCTTCATCTGTTAAATGGGAACAGTGACAGTGCTGAAGCCCAAAGGGTTGATGAGAGGAGGACTCAGGGGCTATGACGCACATCTGGTCCAGGCCCATAGAGGCAGCTCAGTGAACAGTCCCTGTGGTATGTGCGCCAGGCCTGGGGCTGGCTGTGTCCATGCACTTTAGCCCTTGGAACTGTAATAATTCCCCCAGCGTGGACGATATTTTATTCTCTGATGGAAATAAGACACCAAGTTCAAAGAGGCTGAGTGACTTGGCCAACTCTGCTGTCATGAGCTTGTTTATTCATTCATGGTTTTGCCCAGGATTTCACAAGTGGTGCTGTGTACTGGGCACTGTACTGGACACAAGGGTGCCACAGTGAGCAGGGCAAGTGCGCTCTCCACCCCAGACACTTTCAGTCCAGCAAGGGCAGATGTTCTACAGCATCACACAGGGAACTCACGTCATGTGACACAGAGCTGTGAGCTTGTCTGACCTGGCCTAGGGGAGAGCCAGGACTTTCCTGAGCACGTGGCCTTTGCAGTGAGACTTGCTGAATAAAGAGAGGTTAAGAAGCAACAGAGGGAGGCAGCGTAAGCAGAGAGGACAGCACATGCAAAGGCCCTGGGGTGAAGCAGAGCTTACTGTGTTCATGGGGATGAGTGCAAGCTCTTGGGACTAGACAGCGAAACATTGTTTAGTTTTCTGTTTGGTACACTAAAGGAGGTTGGTTGAGGGCCTTGCAGGCCACTGCAGGATGGTGGTCTTTCCAGGCCAGAGTTGCCCAACCCTGTGGCTCATAGCAGTATCACCCCTCACTGCAGGGGGAGACATGAGGCCCCAGCCTCCCTTGGCTGCCAGCAGCCTGGTGTCTGATAGTGTGTCCCTCACTGTGAGTGGCCTTCAGCATGTGATTTTCCCATCAGCAGCCCTGGAGGTGCCCTCCACCTGGGCATCCAGGTGAGTGTCCAACTGCAGAGGGGGCTGCTGTCCATCATGGACAAAGGGCTCTGAAGCTGCTCTAGGAGTTTGTGTTCCTTTCAGCACAGGGAGAATGGCATGCACCCAAGCTGGCTGAAGTGGGAATCACCAGAACAGACATTAAGTTCTGCTTGAGGTTGCAAGGGGGCAAGGTGGCTGGATCAACGATGCTTGCACATGCCATAAGTTAGAGCTTCATACTTACTGATTTGTAAACAGCTGTATTGAGGTGTAATTTACACACCATGAAACTCACCCATTTTATATGTACAACAAAATTCAACTAAGCAGTTACCCATACATGCAATGTGGAGAAAGCAATGGCAACCCACTCCAGTATTCTTGCCTGGAAAATCCCATGGATGGTGAAGGCTGGTAGGTTACAGTCCATGGAGTCACGAAGAGTCGGACAGGACTGAGCGATTTCACTTTCACTTTTCACTTTCATGCATTGGAGAAGGAAATGGCAACTCACTCCAGTATTCTTGCCTGGAGAATCCCAGGGACGGGGGAGCCTGGTGGGCTGCCATCTATGGGGTCACACAGAGTTGGACATGACTGAAGCGACTTAGCAGCAGCCGCAGCATACATGCAATGTATGTATGCTGCTCATACATTTTCCAGCCTCAGCTCAGAAAACATGCTGAGTGAAAGAAGCCAGATACAAAATCACACATATGTAACGATTCCATTTATATGAAATTTCTAGAAAAGCTTTCACCCTTATTTTGAAATATCGGATACAGAAAAATTCAGCTAGATTTGAAACTTTTTTTTTAGTTCAAGGATGATTTCTTTTGCATTTGTCCATAATAGAAAATGATGTGCAGTGAAAGTCTTTAAGGTAGTTTCAATTATTCTACATTTTTAAATAATTAGGAAAATTAGTTAAACATTTTTTAAAAATCACCTTCTGTACAAACAAAATGTCTCATTGACAGTGATTATAATTTAAAAACAAATTATTTGTTTGGCTGCATCAGGTCTTAGCTGTGGCTCATGGACTTGGCTGCTCTGCCGCATGTGGGATCTTCGTTCCCTGACCAGGGAGTAAAAGTGCATCCCTTGCATCGCAAGGTGGATTCTTAACCACTGGACCAGCAGAGAAGTCCCAACAGGGATTATTAAGAGCTCGAGGCCATCACTAGAATGTCTTTCCCAGTGGAGGATGCTGCAGATGCCTTGTTCTGTATGCCCTTGGCCCCTCAGTTCACCTGCTGCTCTTGCAGATGAGTTATGGGCAGCTGGCAGCCCCACACCTCAAGCAGCTGAGTTCCTCTTCTGTTTTGCTTCAGAATTTTCTCTGGCTCCTGAGAACTTCCTTCACTCTCACCTCACTTTGGATCCTGGAAGTGAGGAGGTGGGTCATTCTCCTATGCAGAGAAGTGGGGATGGTGGTAGAGTGATGAGTGTGGGAAGCTAAATGCCCCTGACTCCCTGCCTTCCGGGGAAGGGGGGATTCTGTGTAGAGGATCATGTCATCTGCAAGTAGAGATGATTTTACTTCTTCCTTTCCAGGTTAAATGCCTTTTATTTCTCTTTCTTATCTAATTGCTCTGGCTAGGACTTGCAGTACAATGTGGAACAGAAGTGGTGAAAGTGGGCATCTTTGTCCTTGATAACAAAGGGAAGACTTTCATTCTTTCACCATTGAGCATATTAGCTGTAGGTTTTTCATAAATGTTCTTTATCATGTTGAAGAAGTTTCTTTCTGTCCCTAGCTTCCTGAGTGTTCTTGGAATGTTGTCAAATGCCTTTTTTGGTGTCAGTTGAGATGGGCATGTAGTCCCCTTGCCGTGGTCTAGTAATGCAGAGTATTCTGCTGACTGAGTTTCATGTGATGAACCATCCTTGCATTCCTGGGATAAGCCTCACTTGGTAATGGTTGTGTAATCTCTCTAACAATCTATGAGATTCTCCTTGCTAGTATTCTGTTGAGGACTTTGCATCAATATTTATCAGGGGTGTTGGTCTGCAGTTTTCGTGTGGTAGCAGTGGAGCAGTTCTGAGCGTGTTCCGTGGGGTTTCTCAGAGGTCCCCAGTGGGACTGAGCTCCGTGTGCCCACAGTGGCCTCCCCACCTTCAGTGTGCCCTTTACTGGGTTGTGTCTTCTGTGTCTGTCTCACTCTTATTTCCTTACCTGTGCTTCCTGGGGTAGCCTCTGTCGTAAACTACTTCCTTTTAAGCCTTCACATCAGATCTGCTTTGGGAGAAACAAAAACTAGGAGAACCTGGGTTGGTATGTAGCCATTTCAAGCAAAAACCAAATTCTGTAAAATTATGTTCGTGGAAGCAGGCTCAATTGGTTATTTAAAACAACTGAAATTGCCTTTATTTGTAAATTGAATATCTTTTAATATTTACTCATTTCCCCCAATTTTATTATTTTCATAGCACATTTAAAACATATGAAGAAAAATTTGGTGCTTTTCCCACAAGTTTCCAAATAGATACCTTCCAAATAGATACCCCCTTCTAGATGGTCCCTGTGGGCCACACAGATGTTACCATATTCTGTGTGTGTGATGGGAAGGAGGTAAGGGGAAAGCCCTGCTTTGGGAACGGGAGGGCCAGGGGTGGAGGGAGCTGTCTGGAGTCTATGTGGAGGGATCTCAGGGGACCCTGCCCTTGCTTTCTGTTTGAAGCTGGGAGTCAAGAGGAGCCTAAACTTAGCCCCTCAGCATAGTCCTCAGTGCACCCACAAAGAAGTGAATGGCGGCCCCCTCTGATCATGCTCTGGTAATGCAAGAATTCTCACCTTGCTTCTCAATAAGATGCTGCTTGCCACAGATCAGAGAGCTGATGACTGGGCCCAGTTCAAGGAGAGACCTGTCTCTTCTTTCCAGGTTAGCTCTCCAGAAAGCCAGTGAATGAGAATGCTGCCACTCCTCCAGTTATCCAGAGCTGCCCCCGACTTACATGTGAGTGGACATGGAAGCACGCGGGACCTGTCCTCGGCATTGATGTGCACTCCCTGCATTTCACAGTGATTGAGAGCCTGGGAGGGGGAGCCAAGGCAGGCCTGGGCTTGAACCCTGTCACTTAATCTGCTGTGTTTCCTAGGGCAAGTCATTGAGCAGCCCTGAGACTCAGTTTCCCCTTCTGTAAATTGGGTCTAGTTAGTTGCTGGGGAATTTCGGGAGAGAAGGCATGTTGGTTTTCTGCCTGGCACCAGGAAGCATGTGACACACGGATTGACTTCTTAATCCAGCCACACTGTTGGACACCTAATCCAGGTGCTGAGAGTGCATCGTGAGCAGAGTGTGCATCGTGAGCAGAGTGTGCATCCCAGCGTGAGCAGCCGAGAGGGAATAGCAGGTCACAGGCCTCAGATGGTGACTGTGCAGCTGGGCCAGGGAGAGGGTGGAGTGGGGTGAAGTGGATGAGGGAGGGCCTCTGTGATACAGTGGCTTATGGCCCAGAAGAGAGGGAGCGAGGCAGGCTGATGATGCCTTGGAGAAGGGCATCCCAGACAGACGAAGACTGATCGAAAGGCCCAGAGGCCAGTGGGGCTGGGCAGGACCAGCTCCTGGGGCTGTGATGTGATGCATGCCTGGCAGTAGGAGGCGTCGAGGGCCTGGTCAGCCTCACTTTGGCTCTTGGACTCATCCTAAGTAAGATGGGCTTTGGAAGGTGCTGGGCAGGACGTGCCGGGGCGCCTGTACCTGTGCAGGATCCATCTGGAGCTGTTGTCCCATTGCATTCTCAGACTCCTGAGGCTGGTGGCCTGGGAGCTTAGCAGATGTCACTGTGAAGACTTTCACTCCCACAGGCCGGGGACTCCACCCTTTGTTGAGAAATCAGGCATTGGATGGACTATGGCAAACCAGAGTTTATGCCTGGGGTGGGAAGGTTCATGGCCTCCCCTCTTGCAGTGGAGTCCCTTGCAGTGCCTTCCAGAGGGAAGTTCCAGCTGCTCCTGTGGGGGTAAAGGGTCAATCTGTCTAATTTGACCCTCCCTCGGGCAGTGTAATTGCCCATTTAACCTTTGTGGGAGCTTAATTAAGGATGTTTAGTCTGGGCATGCTGCACTTGACTCATTAGGTCAAGCTCATGGCCTTCCCTCCAGCCCATCAGTGGCCCAGACAGACAGGCTTTCTGAGGCGTCCCCTGAGAGGAAGGGGAAATGGAAGGTTTCACCCCAGCCTTCAGGCTGTGGTGGGTGTGGGCTGACCAGAGGGCACTTGTGAGTGGGTGAGGAGGATGGCTGCCCCCAGGTTTGGGCACAGTGCCCAGGGTGTGGCCTGGCTGAACGCAGACTTGGATGGTTTACTCAGATAAGGCCTGGCCATGGCGTGTGTGAGTGCACGTGTGTGTGCGTGTGTCCATGCCTCTCTCCTTGTTTGAGTAGAAGGGGATCAGAACTAGGGGTTTAATCACCACTCTTTTGGCAAATTGAGGTAAGGAAAATGGCACACCCATTTTCCAGAGACCATCTCATATAGGAATTAGCAAACATTCTTTGTAAAGGATGCATGCGTGCTCAGTTGCTCAGCCATGTCCGACTCTCTGTGACCCCATGATCGGTGGCCTGCCAGGCTTCTCTGTCCATGGGATTCTCCAGGCAAGAATACTGGAGTGGTAGCATTCCCTTCTCCAGGGGATCTTCCCGATCCAGGGATCAAATCTGGGTCTCTTGCATTGCAGGTAGATTTTTTACCGGCTGAGCTACCAGGGAAACCCTCCTTGTAAAGGGCCAGATAGTAAATGTTTGAGGCTTTTCTGACCTTGGTTGCAGCTACTCTAACTCTGCTGTTATAGTATGAAAGCAACTAGAGGTAATTAATATGCAAACGAACATGTGAGGTTGTGTTCTAATAAAATTTTATTTACCAAAAAAGATAGTGGACCAAATTTGGCTGAGGGGCAGTAGTTTGTTGATTTCACATCTGGTAGAACTTTCCAGATGAGGAATTCAGATAATCTTCCTTCCACTACTCATAATAACTCATAAACTGCAGCTCATCTGAAGTCCCAGTCTCCAGCAAACTGCAGGTCCTTTTTAAGGTCAAGTGTCACGTTCACTGTAGTATTTTTATATTAACAATTATAACGTGTGAAACTGAGCTAACTCCTATTTTATTAGCTTCCCATTATTTGCTTTTTAATGTGTCACTGGTTTTTGAGTGCTGTGCTCCTAAACCTATTTCTTTTCACAAGCCCTGTGGCTTTTATTGTGTAATTTTGCATAGGATAGTGATTTTAAGGAATACATGTCATGTAATGGAGAAGGAAATGGCAACCCACTCCAGTATTCTTGCCTGGAGAATCCCAGGAATGGAGGAACCTGGTGGGCTGCCGTCTATGGGGTTGCACAGAGTTGGACACGACTGAAGTGACTTAGCAGTAGCAGCAGTATGTCATGTAATAGAACTGACTGTATTTATAACACAGGCCTCCTGAGTAATAGTCCAGTAGTTTCCCACCTGTATTAGGATTAGCTAGGCTTTGCTGCAGTAACAAATAAACCCTGAAATCTCAGCAGCTCCATACCATAAGGATTTGCTTCTCTCTCACATAAAGTCCCAGAGCCTGGTGGGCTGCCGTCTATGGGTTCGCACAGAGTCGGACACGACTGAAGCGACTTAGCAGTAGCAGCACATAAAGTCCAGCTCAGCTTGGTAACTCTCCCGAGTCACTGCCTCTGTGCTGTGACTGGGGGATCCAGGCTGCTTTAAGTAGGCCTGCCCCCTCATCATGTCACCTCCATTCCACTGACAAAGTGGACGAGCGGCCTGGAGGATCCTGGAGGACATTTCTTTTCGTTTTAAAATATTTGTTTATTTATTTTTGCTTCTGCTGGGTCGTTGCTGCTGCATGTGGACTTTCTCTAGCGGAGGTGAGGGGAGCTACTCTTCACTGCGATGCTCGGGCTTCCCGCTGCAGTGCTTCTCATGCTACAGAGCACAGGCTCTAAGCGAGCGGGCTTCAGTAGTTGCAGCACACAGGCTCAGCAGTTGTGGCTCACGGCTCCAGAGTGTGGCTCAGGGGTCATGGTACCTGGGCTTAGTTGCTCCATGGCATGTGGAATCTTCCCAGACCAGGGACTGAACCTGTCTCCTGAATCGATAGGCAGATTCCACTGGACCACCAGGGAAGCCCTCCTGGAGGACATTTCTTAGAGCACTTCTGCCCACATCCCCGGGGTCATAAATTAGCCACATGGCCCCACCTACCTGCAAGGGAGGCTGGGAAATGTAGTCTTCTTGTGTGTCTAGGAAGGGGAATAAGATTTGAAGAGGACATTGCAGGTCTTGGTCACATCATCTCATTCGATTCACTTACTTTTCAGTAATTCATTTACACTTTATACCAGACACTGTTCTAGGCTCTGGTGACAGAATAGAGAAGAGCAAAACCAAAATAAAACAAAACTACAGAATCAAACCCTGTTTTCATAGATGTTACATTCTAGGGGATGGTTAGACATGAAAAGTAAATAAATTAATGAAATGTGTGTCTGCTAGTGTCATGCTATGGAGCAAAAAGGATGCATGGAAATTGGAGAGAGAGAATTGGAGGTGGGGTGTTCATATGACTTTAATAGGATGGTGAGTTCGAAACCCCTTGGAGGTGGCATTTGAGAAAAGTCTTGGAAGGGGTATGACAGGGAGCCATGTGGAAACCTGGGCAGAGGATCTCAGCCAGGGTGAACAGCCAGTGCCAAGGTCCTGAGGTAGGAACATGCCTGGAATGTTCAGTGAATGGCAAAAAGGTCAGGGTGGTTGGAGGTATGGGTGTGGGGAGTAGGAGGCAAGGTCAGAGAGCTATCAGAGGGCAGACTTGTGAGGGGCTGTAGACTGTTTAGATCTCTGAGAGTCACGTGATGGCTGCACTTGAACTCAGGACATCCTGTTCTACCTCTTGTCTCCACACAGAGCTCTGGCATCTGGTCCTTTGACAGATGAGGAAAACGGGGCTCAGAGAGGTTAATGATTCCCATTTCCCAGAATCATTATAAAACTAAAATGAGAAAGTGGTTGTTGTGTGTGTTGAGAATAGTAGTTTTAGTTTATGGTAATGTGCAGTAAATACTGAGGTTGTCCAGGGGTGAACCCTGGGGACCATGGGATCAGCAAGTCATCCCTTGAATCCTTGCTCCAGATGGAAGTTCCGTGGTTCAGATTCTCTGTCCGAAGGCAGCATCTCACACCCCTATTCAGTGGTCCTCAAGAGTCGGACACGACTGAGCGACTTCACTTTTTTCACTTTTATGCATTGGAGAAGGAAATGGCAACCCACTCCAGTGTTCTTGCCTGGAGAATCCCAGGGATGGGGGAGCCTGGTGGGCTGCCGTCTATGGGGTCGCACAGAGTCAGGCACGACTGAAAAGACTTAGCAGCAGCAGCAGCAGCAATGTGACTGCAGGCCAGGTGAAAACACTCTGTGACAGTTTTTCCTCTGTGGAAAGGGGACAGTCAGGCAAGCAGCGAATAATTAAATTGATGTCGACATTTATTGCCATGAAGGCAGTAAAAGCATCACATGGCTTCCTCATAAAAAGTCATAAGGCCTATTTACAGTCCCACAGTATTTTTCTGGTAATCCAAACCAGCAACTTTTTCTGAAGCTCTTGTGTGTTCAGCTGAGACCTTCAGAACAGGAAGAACTGGCTTGGGGAAGGGTTGGGGATGGGTTAAACTCCACCCCACCCCCTCCTGGTGTGGAGGGTGGAGACAACCTCTTTTTCTTTGGGTTTGTGTGTTTTATTGATTCAAAACAAATGTCTTTTGGCCGTTAACCAAAGGTCAAAAGCTGCAGTCTTGGCATTTCACGGGCAAAAGGCCGGGAGGGGTTCTAGCCTTGGGCTATAGTTTCAGTCTAGCAAATCTGGACCAACGATGACCATTCAGTTTTCTGCAATGGTATCTCATATTTCTTCTTTCTTAAAGAGAAAATTCTTTTTTAGAAATATTGATGTATTTATTATGGCTGTGCCAGGTCTTAATTGCAGCATGTGGGGTCTTCTAGTTTTGGGTGAACCTGGATCCCCTGCGTTGAGAGAACAGTCTTAGCCGCTGGACCACCAGGGAAGTCCTGATATCTCACATTTCAAGGCACTTATCAACTTTCTCGAGATGTGTTTGGATAGAATATGAATTAGGGGTGCTTCTTGAAGGAACAAGTCAATCACATGTACCAAAATCTAAAATGCATGTGCCTCTCAATCCAGCAGTTTCACGTCTAAGAATCCAACCTGCAGCTGAACTCAGGCATCTGCCCAAAGGCTCATGAAGATTGAAATTAATATTCAGTGACCCTTGAGCAACATGGGTTTGAACTGTGTGGGTCCACTTATACACAGATTATTTTTCAATAGTAAATACTATTTGCGACAGTACTGCACAGTCTGTGATTGGTTGAATCCAAGGAGATGGAGCTGCCGATGGGGACGTAGGGGAGCAGTGTGTATGGAGGGCTGACTGTAAGTTATATGAGGATTTCCCACTGCTGGAGGGTTGGTGCCCCTAACTCCCTTGTTGTTCAAGGACCAACTGTATTTCTTTTGAAAAATTCAAATAAATATATGAAGTTAATATTGAATATCGAAATGCTGAAAATCTCTGAAATGTCTATTCAGTTCAGTTCAGTCGCTCAGTCGTGTCCGACTCTTTGCGACCCCATGAATCGCAGCACGCCAGGCCTCCCTGTCCATCACCAACTCCCGGAGTTCACTTAGACTCGCATTCATCGAGTCAGTGATGCCATCCAGCCATCTCATCCTCGGTCGTCCCCTTCTTCTCCTGCGCCCAATCCCTCCCAGCATCAAAGTCTTTTCCAATGAGTCAACTCTTCTCATGAGGTGGCCAAAGTACTGGAGTTTCAGCTTTAGCATCATTCTTTCCAAAGAAATCCCAGGGTTGATCTCCTTCAGAATGGACTGGTTGGATCTCCTTGCAGTCCAGGGGACTCTCAAGAGTCTTCTCCAACACCACAGTTCAAACGCATCTGTGCTTCGGCTCTCAGCCTTCTTCTATTAGTCGATGATTATAAATAAATAATGGTACCAGTCTATAAGCAAAACTAGATAAACTGTTTGTGGTGTCTGTGCAGCACCACCTGCAGGGCGCAAGGATGAAAGTAAGATGCAGAAGAGTATGCCCACTCACCTAGATTAGAAAAAAAGAATATTTATGCTGGAATATACATAGAGAAATTCCGGAGTGATACACAAGTTACTATTAAAAGTGGTTCTGTTAATAAGAGAAACTGAAGGTCTTAATAATATACATGCATTATTTTTTAAATTAAAAACATAATAAAAATAGTCTTATCCTGTGAAGATGACTATCAGGTCATCTCCAATATTAGAGTTGAACCCAAGCCTTTTAGCTCTGACTCCAGCTGCTCCATTCACTAGGTGTGTGATTTTTGAGCAAGTGACATTTCTTGGGCTCTCAGTCTCACTGATATTAAGATATTATTATCTCCTCTTGGGGCAGATGTGAGGTTTAAATAAGGTATTTTATATTTTCTGAAACTGCTAGGTGTGATATGACACTGCCCCATATTAGGCAATCTTATTATTGTTTCATCTTTACAATGTATTAGTTTGGTTTCTTTTTGTTTTGGTTGTGAGAAATAGAAATGGACTTGTGAACTTCCAGATGTTCAAGCTGGTTTTAGCAAAGGCAGAGGAACCAGAGATCAAATTGCCAACATCCACTGGATCATCGAAAAAGCAAGAGAGTTCCAGAAAAACATCTATTTCTGCTTTATTGACTATGCCAAAGCCTTTGACTGTGTGGATCACAATAAACTGTGGAAAATTCTGAAAGAGATGGGAATACCAGACCACCTGACCTGCCTCTTGAGAAATCTGTATGCAGGTCAGGAAGCAACAGTTAGAACTGGACATGGAACAACAGACTGGTTCCAAATAGGAAAAGGAGTATGTCAAGGCTGTATATTGTCACCCTGCTTATTTAACTTCTATGCAGAGTACATCATGAGAAACTCTGGGCTGGATGAAGCACAAGCTGGAATCAAGATTGCCGGGAGAAATATCAATAACCTCAGATATGCAGATGACACCACCCTTATGGCAGAAAGTGAAGAAGAACTAAAGAGCCTCTTGATGAAAGTGAAAGAGGAGAGTGAAAAGGTTGGCTTAAAGTTCAAAATTCAGAAAACTAAGATCATGGCATCCAGTCCCATCACGTCATGGTAAATAGATGGGGAAACAGTGTCTGACTTTATTTTTCTGGGCTCCAAAATCACTGTAGATGGTGACTGCAGCCATGAAATTAAAAGACACTTACTCCTTGGAAGGAAAGTTATGAGCAACCTAGACAGCATATTAAAAAGCAGAGACATTACTTTGCCAACAAAGGTCCATCTAGTCAAGGCTATGGTTTTTCCAGTGGTCAGGTATGGATGTGAGAGTTGGACTGTGAAGAAAGCTGAGGGCAGAAGAATTGATGCTTTTGAACTGTGGTGTTGGAGAAGACTCTTGAGAGTCCCTTGGACTGCAAGGAGATCCAACCAGTCCATCCTAAAGGAAATCAGTCCTGGGTTTTCATTGGAAGGACTGATGTTGAAGCTGAAACTCCAATACTTTGGCCACCTGATGCAAAGAGCTGACTCACTGGAAAAGACCCTGATGCTGGGAAAGATTGAGGGCAGTAGGAGAAGGGGAAGACAGCAGATGAGATGGTTGGATGGCATCATTGACTCGATGGACATGGGTTTGGGTTGACCCTGGGAGTTGGTGATGGACAGGGAGGCCTGATGTGTTGTGATTCATGGGGTTGCAGAGTCAGACACAACTGAGCAACTGAACTGAACTGAACTGAACTGACAACTTAAGGGAAAAAACACCAGAAAATTTAAATTTGGAGGGATATGGTGGGAGCCTGGAGGAAAAGCTTAAAAATTAGGTTTTGGAAAGGACTGGAACTTCATCTCTTGTGACTTGAGAATCAGGAAACAGAATTCACCAATGAGATGAGTCAGCTACGACCTTTTCTCTCCCCCATTTACTCTGCTCAGGATCCAAAGCCCCAGGACAGAGACTCTGATAGGCTGATGTTGGGTGCTGTGCCCACCTCGAGGCCTAGGGAGGGTGGGGCATCTTGATTGGCACTAGGATTAACTTGTGAGGGAGGAGGGAAAGAGAAAAATGGTAACCAAAAGGAGAGATGGGCTGTGGTATGCAGAAAGCCAAAATGAAATAAAGTAAATGGCGGCTGTTCTTCCACAGTGTTGAATTAGTCTCGGCAGGCTGACTGCTGTAATAAATGACCAACATTTCAGTGGCTTCATAAATGCAAGTCTATTTCTCACTCACGCTACCCTCCAGTGTTCTTCCTTCTTGGTGGGGTGCTGCTTCTGGTCTCTGCTCAACACCTCCACTCAGGGACTCAGGCTGCCCTGCATCCTCTGGATCTGGCCAGCAGACAAAGGAAGGGGTGTATGTATGGGCCAGAGTCAGTCATATGGGTGTACCTAACCACAGCTGGAAAATAGTCTGTGTGTACAGGAGGAAAAGGGAACCATCTGGGACAGCTTGGCAGGGTCAGGGTAGATAGCACAGCATAGAACATGTAATGTCATTCCAGGTCAGGGTCTGTGGGTCTAGTGCTTTGACCTTAGGAGAATCATTGCTCCTCTCTGGAGTTCATTTTCTTCATCTGAAAAATGTGAATGTTGGAGAAGGTAGTCTCAGATAACTTTCTTCAGCTGAAATGCATTGCAGAACCTGATATCAAAACAGAGCAGGCAACTTCAGATGTGGGAGGCAGGCAGGGGTCCCAGAGCTCATCCCCACCACTTGCCCCAGTGGCCCAGCTGCAGACCTTCTGGGGCTTTGGGGTCACATGTGCAGGCTGCTGTCGGCCTACAGAACCTCCAGTGATGCGTGATGTAGCCAGTCTCTGGACTCTTGAGGGAACTTTCAAACCTTTGCTGTGTTCTCAGTTTGGAAAAATTGAAGACATTTGAAACCAAGGCCGCTTGGTCTCCCTCCGTGGCCAGTCTTGGATATGCCTGCTCTGGGCTCAGAACCACCTGCTTGGCGCTCCAAACCTTACTTTACCACAGTTTATTTTTTTACCGAGAGGAAATGTTTAGCATAATAAATCATGTGGTTCTAGCGTTCCCTGAACCGTCTCCATGAAAAGGGGATCCTGAGCTGGTCTCTGGATCAGTGGTTACTGTCAGCAGAAGCAACCGGTTCCCATGGTGAGAAGGGGAGAAGGTCTTCCCTGGGACTTTTCAAAGTCAGAGGAGCTGAACGGACACATCTGCTTTGGTGAAAAGGGAAAAGGATCAAGGGCCGAGCAATGATATCACTTTACGGTGTGAGGAGACAGTTCCAAACCACGTTACAGATTTTTCTTTATGACAGTGATTTTGAAAGGGAATTCATATAATCCTGGCAATTTAGACATTAAAGTTTCAAAACTCTAATGGGCCCAAAATAAATATATACATATTTTCCAACAATTTAAAAAATAATAAACCTAAACCAGAAACTACTTTAGTCTGTTTCTTGAATTGGTTTGCTTCCTTCCTGAAGCCAAGTAGGTTGAAAGAATCAGAGGACAGAGAACTCCTGAAGCTCCTTACTGCTCCCCCACCCACCCCTACCCACCCCCACCCACTTGCTTGAGGAGCCTTTGACCTTTCATTTGAACTGGATTCAAAACATAGGTTTTGCTGCATTTAAAATTGCATAAATTCCCAACATCCTCTTGAAACCTACACACCTGCCAATGTTTTATCCTTCTAGAGATGGCACAAATAGGAAAAGTTTCAAGGGGTCTAGGAAGTGGCTCTTTTGGAATTACTGTCTTAAAAATGGGCCAAGAATCTCCCAAATTCGAGTATTCTCAATTCTTAGAAATACATGCCTCCACTGACAGGCCTACACTGACACACTGGGGACTGCACTTGGTCAGCAGTCCTGTCGCTGGGTCTCGAGGGCAGGAAGGAGGTGCCAGTGAAACAAGCCAAGGATGCAGTCTTATCCCAGGACCTCCTGGACCCTTACTTCAAGTGACGTGTCTCCAGAGACTCCCATGCATCATCCGCATTTTGTGGGCTCATAGAGAAGCTCCAGTGCATGGAGAACTTGGGTAGAAGCTTCAGTAAAGCATTCAGATGTGTCCTGATTTTAGAGTAAGGGTGGGGGTAAGTCTCAGCTCTGCCCCTTGTTTTCTCTGTGAGCCTGGACACAGCAAAAATAGGGACAATAATAGTCTCATAGCTATCTCATCTTGTGGCATACTACAGGTAAAAAGCTTCACACTGTGCTCGCAGCGTGGAGGTGTTTGATCAATGTTTGCTTTGACGATCTGTGGATTAGATGGAAGCATTCTCACATCCCTCAGAAAATAAGAGATTTCATTCAGGTGCTTTCAAAATTGTTGAAAAGCTAGAGGAACCAGGGTCAGGGAACATTGCCACTTGTGCTCAGGTTTGCCACTAAAATTTGGTGAACCAGGAAGCCGCAGGAACTGCAGGGAACTCCTGCTGAAAATCACAGCATTTGGTGGGACTCCAGGAAGCTGCTGCAAAATCTTACACCCTCCTGGTGCCAGGGAAGCAATGTTTTCAGGCTTTCTCCCACTTCTCAAATCTTGGGTGGCTTGTTCATGGGTGGAGTCTAGAACAATCTTGATGGCAAAGGATCCTGGCAAATGCAGTTCCCATCTTCCAGCCCCTGCAATATGAAGGACAGCTGCTGAGAGGCTACTGTTTCTGGTACTGAGTGCTAGGCTTGATCACTGGCATTTGAAAATAAATAAATCAAATAACCACACAAATGGGACCACAGTAAAGACTCAGAATGGCTGGGGTTGAGCTTCAGAGGCTAGGACACCAAATATAAGAGGGCTGTTGGCAGTTAGAAATTGTCTTCGCAGTCCAACATGTTGGGGATCTGGCTTTGAGACTAATATGTGACCTGGGAAGTGTGGAAACTGGGACTGTCTGGCTGGAAAGAGAACCTTTGTCATTTGGTGCTCTACTTACCAGACTGAGTTCCCCACTCTGGAAAGCCTCCCCCTCCGCCAGGACTTCTTCCTCCTCTGAGTTCCTGTAACGACCTGCAAGCCCTTTTCTAATGGTTTGCTCTATAAAGTATTTTCTTCCTTAGTAGTTTCTAGCTTCTTGAGGGCAAGGAGCATGTCTTCAAATCTTTAGAACCTACAAAGAATGTTTCCTAAAATAACTCATCAGAAAAAAACCTTGGGAAAATACAAATCTCCCTTAATTCCACCTCCCAGAGTTATGGACTGCTAATACTTCGGTAGTTCATTTTTTTCCCCAATACTCAAACATACAAAAATGTGTATTATTTTAACATGCTAATAAAAAGGATACCGAGCACTTGAAGCCCACCAGGCACTGACTTTGCTCTTCATTGTTTATGTGTGTGTTAGTTGCTCCGTCGTGTCCGACTCTTTGCGACCCCATTGACTGTAGCTGGCCAAGCTCCTCTGTCCATGGAATTCTCCAGGCAAGAATACTGGTGTGGATTGCCATTCCCTTCTCCAGAGGATCTTCCCAACCCAGGGACTGAACTCAGGTCTCCTGCGTTGCAGGCAGATTCTTTACCGTCTGAGCCACCAGGGACGCCCTCATTATTTATAATGATCATAAATATACTGCCTGCCCCTCTGTTGATGGCGGATGTGTCACCAGCTCTCCCTGTGGTAAACATGGAATCTCACAGTAAGTGGTCCTTTGGTCTGGTTTTTGTTGCTCCACGTGGTATTTGCAACTTTCACCCATGCTGTAGCATGATCAGTACATCATTCCTTTTTGTGGACGAATAATATTCCATTGTGTAGATTGCCTATGTTTTCTTTATCCTTTTGTCAGCTGATGAACATCTGGGCTATTTCCACTTCTTGACTAGGGTCAATAGCTCTGTCCTTCTGGAAACACTCCCCACCCTCCCTCCCAGTGGATCAGTGGCTTTAACCGATGGGAAAGAGCCCGAGCTGCTTCTGCCTTCTCAGACAGGCCCCACGACAGTCAATTTACCCAACCTGCAATTTAGGCTCAGCCCAGAGAGGGGCGCGGCTCAGGCCCCCCAGGGCCAGACCATCAGGGCGGCCTCAGCTCAATTAAGGTTGTTATTCCCTCAAAGAGGGGGAGTAACCAAGTGGGTTCACAAGCAATAAAAACAGATGTCACAGCCCTCTTCTCCTCCAGGAAATCTGTCTCTGAGGTCCAGCCTTATTGCCCTGCTGGACAAATCCCAAGTGACATTGTTTTGTGACATGGGCCAGGAGACAGGAACTCTGGTTTCCTTTGAATTCTGAGTGCCTGAGCAGCAGAAGGGTGCGTTGGAAGAGGGAGAAAACAAACCACTCCTCTGCCCCCAGGAGGTATTAGTGCCTTTCAGGGAGAAGCTTGGGGCCTGGTGGGGCGGCCTTACCCAGCCCCTGAGGGCATGAGGTGCCTTTGGCATTGGCAGGCGGCATCCCAGAGGGGCTCTGGCCCTCGCACAGGATCTCTGTGTTCCTAGAGTCTGTGCTGAGCGGGAATTAGAGTGACCCATGTCGCCACTGTGACCCACGTCGCCACTGTGACCCACGTCGCCACTGTGACCCACGTCGCCGGCGGGGCTTGCTGTGCTCAGCAGCGGGGGTGGCCAGGCAGGCTGTTTCTGGAATAATCACTGTGCTCATTACAGGCTTCAAGTGAGCTCCCAAGGGTCAGGTTGGGTTTGTTTGCCCATCTTGGGAGTCAAGGAAAATGTGGCCCTTTTAGCTGTTTCAGCAAAAGAGAAACCCCGGGATGGTGTCGATAGGCTGCCAGGGACAGTAGCAAATGTAGAAATGGCGAACCCAAGGTCAAAACAGAAGAGGGAGGGGTTAAGAAAGTGGAATGGAGATGGGCATCTGGGACTGTTGCTCTGTGTGGTGGCAATTTGTAAACACAGAGTAGCCAGTGGAGCCAATGAATAATAATAGCACCACGGGGCACCAGGTGTGATGATACTATAGAGTTGGTGGTTTTATCCTCTTTTTACATGGGTAGAGATGAGACTCAGAGAGGTTAAGTAACCTGCCTGAGATCACACAGCTGGCTGGTAGCAGAGGTGAACTGTGAGCTCAGGTTACTGACCCCAGAAACCAGCTCTTGATTACCGCACTCTTGTCGGGGTTCACTGGGAACAGAAGAAGTATAGGCTGGGAAGGGCTTGCATGTTCCTCTGCTTTTTTTTTTTTTTTAAGTGGTGAAATACATATAAAGTTTGCCATTGTAGCCATTTTTAAATGTCCAGTTCAGTGGCACTAAGTACATTCACGGTGTCGTGCGACCATCACCCATCCTCATAGTTCTTCTCAGCTTGTGAAACGGAACTGTCCCCATTACACCCAGCCCTGATACCCACCTTTCTACTATCTGTCTCTAGAAATCTGAATCCTCTAGGCGGGGTTCAGAGGAGCCATGGAGTTTTTGGTCATTTGTTACAGTATCCATAGGAAGTGAACACACTCTTAAATTCGCACCATACCTTCCAGGGCTTCCCGAACCCTCCCTGATCTCTGTGTGGGGGCTCCAGGGTGGGAGCCTTTGCGTGGTGTGAGGCTCTTCCATTCGTGCTGTGACCGCATGTGGTCTTCCCTCTCCTTCACAGCAGCCCTGGGGCTCGGTGCGTTGGTGGTTGCGTGTGCAGGCAGACATCACATCCCTGTGAGTCTGTGCATACCTGCATCTGCTTCAGCCAATGCTGGTGACTTACATTTCCCCAGAGTATCGCCCATTTCATCTACACTTCATGCACCTTGACCAGACTTCAGTCTTTGCTCTGGGCAAAAACGTTTGAACCTCTTAATGACAGAATGGACTCCAGCCTGGGAAGCCCTTAACACCCCAGAAAATTATTTTTATGGGCTCCTTTCTCCAGAACAGCTAGTTGAAGCCTGTGGTGAAGGAGAGTATGGTAGGCTCCCCAAATCCCCCAGACCTATGGATGTGATCTTATTTGGCACAAGGGACTCTGCAGGTGTGATTAAGGTTAAGAATCTTGAGATGCGGAGATGATCCTGGGTTATCTGAGTGGACCCTGAATATAATCATAAATATCTTAAAACTTTCTTTTTATACAACTGTACTTTATACAGTTTAAAAGATTACTTTACACTTCTGGTTATTGCAAACTATTGGCTGCATTCCCTGTGATGTACAGTACATCCCTGTTGGAGACAAGATGGGGACAGAGACCAAGGTGGAGACGGCGATGGTGACGATGAGGGGAGCAGCAGCAGTAACAGACACTGGCTCCCCACCAAGTGCTGGGGTGGTGTTAACACACTTTACTTGGGGCAACACAGTATGTTGTCAAGTGAAGAGATCACAATGTAGAATTAGTGACTAATCTACCATTTGGTAGGAGAGAACTTTCCAGAAAAATGTCTTCAGAAGAGGAGCAAATGGGGGTGCTTGGGGAATGGTGGATAGGGCATTTTCACTGGGTACTTGAATGTTCCTTTTGCATTTTGTGTTGCATAAAACTTTTACCGATTCAAAAAAATCCAAAGTGAAAGAAGTCAAGTAAAGAGCCTTGAATGAACTATTACTTTGGAGGAGAACCGTAAAAAAACAAAAGCAATTATCCTCTAAAAGCTGTGATCCCTATCAGCCACTTTCCCTTTCAAGACAAAGGAAAATAGGTTTTCTCTTAAGGTTTCTCAAAGGTTTTCTCTTAAGTGGAATTACGTTTAAAAAATAGGAAAATAGAGGGAAAAAAAAAGAAAAACAGATTACCCCTTATTCGTCTCTCCCTTATGGCACAGTCTCTAGCTCTCTTTTTCCCTAAGGACTTTTAAATGGGCTGCAACGTGACATCCAACAGCTAAAGACTTTGCCTTAGAACTTTGGGTGCTGGTACTTTTGAAATTTCGCAGAGGGAATTCTTCAATTCAGTTCAGTCCCTCAGTTGTGTCCGACTCTTTGCGACCCCATGAATCACAGCACGCCAGGCCTCCCTGTCCATCACCAATTCCCGGAGTTCACTCAAACTCACGTCCATTGAGTCAGTGATGCCATCCAGCCATCTCATCCTCTGTCGTCTCCTTCTCCTCCTGCCCCCAATCCCTCCTAGCATCAGAGTCTTTTCCAATGAGTCAACTCTTCGCACGAGGTGGCCAAAGTACTGGAGTTTCAGCTTTAGCATCATTCCTTCCAGAGAACATCCAGGACTGATCTCTTTTAGAATGGACTGGTTGGATCTCCTTGCAGTCCAAGGGACTCTCACTGGTACATTATTCATTAACTGTTGTAGAAGGTACCTCACTGTAGCTAAGACTTGGGGCCATGGAGTCAGACAAACCTAGGCTTGAATACTGGTTCTCATAGACTCACTAGCCTTGTGACTTTAGGCAAGTGAATCTTTGAGATGCTCATTCCCAGACCCTGCAGGGATCCTTTCTCTCTGGTGTCTGAATCGAATGCCGCTTGGGTCTCATGGTGAGACAGGGATGCAGTGTGGGAAGCAGCCCTCTGGCCTCAATGCTCTTTTCTGAAACCACACTGTCCTGTTGGCCTCCTGCCGTGCTTACAGTCTTGTCCAGGAAAACCTTCCTTCCCCAGCTGTCAGCTCACTCACCCACCCTCATTGCATCTCTCTCCTTTCTTCACAGCTCTGCTCTGTACGTGTTCTAAATATTTGCCTGCTGCTAAGTCGCTTCAGTCGTGTCCACCTCTCTGCGACCCCATAGACGGCAGCCCATTAGGCTCCACCGTCCCTGGGATTCTCCAGGCAAGAACACTGGAGTGGGGTGCCATTGCCTTCTCCGAAATATTTGCCTCGTAGAGCCGAAATTCTCTTGTCCTCCCTTCCTGCTCACTCCTGGGATGATCCCACAAGGGAGCTAATTAGCACAGCATTTTTAATGGCATCCCCCTCTTTGGAACACGTGCAGCTTTATTTGATTTTCTTACAGCCTCTGAAGCATGAAATCTTTTCAGGGCTGACTGTGTTCATTTCACTGATGGACACCAAGAATAAATCCTTAGCTCACTTTATATCCATAACCTCACTGTTCCTGTCCAGGGGAAGAGAATTCCAAGGAATCCTGCTATTGTTGCTTTGTGTAAAAAGAAAAAAAAATCCTTCAGACTTGAAAGAGCAAACTGAGGTAGCAATGGGCGACTTTTTTTGTTTTTAGTGTTTAGAATATTATGCTCACCTACATATTATTTCAGTGTGTGTGCGCCCTCAGTCACTGAATCGTGTCCAATTCTTTGTGACCCTATGGATTGTAGTACCCCAGTCTCCGCTGTCTGTGGGCTTCTCCAGGCAAGGTTTCTGGAGTGAATGGGTTGCCGTTTCCTCCTCCAGGGCCTCTTCGCCCAGGAGCCTAATGTATGCTTTTGGAACTGAATTTAAATTTCTTCCAAGGATTTCATATCTTCTGCACTGAAGGGGAAAGTAGCCCTCCCTCTACCCTGCTCGCATCCCCACTATAGAAGTCAGATGTATTAGTCATCTATTGCTGAAACAGATTATCCCCAAACCTAGCTACTCAATACAACAATAAACATTTACTGTCTCACATGGTTTCTGAAGGTCAGACATTCAGGAGCTGCTTGGCTGGGATCTGGCTCACGGTCTCCCATGAGGCTGTGATCAGGATGGTGGTGGGGCTGCTGTCGTATCTGAAGACTTGGCTGGGACTGGAGGATCCAGTGCCAAGGTGGCTCCTTACTGGGCTTTAGGTAAGAGGCCTCAAGTCCTCTCCCCTGCGTGGTGCTGGGCACTGTAGATACTACATTGCAGCAAATATGGATTCTGAATTGCATTTCAGAGAGTTGTTTTGTTTTTGTTTCTTTGAAGTAACTTTCTTGGACTTGAACTGTGAAATCCATCTCCCCTGCAGTGTGTTAGCCCCTGATGGCTCTGCTCAGACTCGCTTGATTCTTGCTTTCATTTTTCAGCCTTACCTCCTAGGCCCCCAGTGTCTGTATAGCTCAGTGTTCAGCCAGTGAGACTGGCTGAGGTTGTGCCCAAAGGCTTCCACTGTACGTGGGTGCATCTCTGTGGCTGAGGAGCCTGGTCATAACTCAGTCAATCCTCAAGCCTCCTTTGCGTTTGCTGTCTAGTAGGCTTCTTGGTTTCATTTCCCGGATAGACAAAGATGAGGGCAGATCTTATCCTGTCCTTCTGTGCTGCTCTCATTTCCCGGATCCCAGGTCAACTTCTGGCTGCCTTGATGCTCTTCCTATGAGATTCCAGCCTCCAGTCGTGGGACCTGGGTGTTCCCCTGCATGTCTCCAGCTCACCACTGTTAGCTGACCCCACCCCAAGTTGAGTGTGCCCTCTGGCAGCCCAGCTGCTGGTTTCCAAAGCCAGCCCCATGCTGGCATAGCCACATTTCTTGCTGACCAAGGGCACTGGGTTGGGAGGGGTGGGTGGTGGCAGCATCAGGTGAGAAGACTGCAGATTCTCAGTAACTGTACCCCAACCCAAGGCTGTTTTTCAAGAATAGGCTCTTCCCAGTTTGCTGTGTGCCTTTGTTCAATTTCCAGAGCCCTGATAGTCCTTTTTTTTTTCAGTGTGAATATAGATTTTTAAAATTTCACTTATGTAGATGACATTGAGCAGGATTGCTGAAGCACATGATAATTTATGCTTTATTTATAAAAATCCATCAAACTCACTCCCAAGAGGCTGCCCCATTCTGCGTTACTACCAGTGCTGTATAAACTTCTGTTGCTACCAGCTTCGTTACCACTCGCGATGGTCTGTGATTTTTTAAAATTCTAGATGCTCTAAAAAGTACGTAGGGGACTTCCCTGGTGGTCCAGTGGTTAAGAATCTGCCTTGCAATGCAGGGAATGCAGGTTTGATTCCTGGTTGGGGAATGACATTGTTGCTTTTAACAGTGTTATCAATTTTATGCTTGCTTTTTCCAGGTAGAATTTGCCAGCCCCTTTCTCCTGCCGTAGGTAGGTCCTTGGTCCACTCTTGTAGCAATACGGGGCTACATGGCTTCTAAGGCCGCTGACCTTTCCCAGCCTCTCGTGACTTTGGGGTTCATTCCTTCACGAGAGGTAGTATTAAATACTTAGGATACAACTCCTAGGGAGCAGCTGAGCTTCCGTGTGCTGTTGTGGTGTCTGGGACTCCATCCTGAAGACCATATGACAGGGCAGAGGCTGAGCCCTCCTGAGGTGGAAGGGCAAGGTGAAGGCCAAGGGATCAGGGGCTCCCTGGTAGCCAGCTTCAGGGGTAGACGTGAGTGTCCTGGGGCTGGTGAGACAATGACAACAAACCAGGGGCTTAAGCAGAAATGACTTGGGCATCAGATTCTGACCATTCTATCTCTGTGCTGGGGAGGGTGCCATCCTGCCCACTGAGAATGCTGTAGCTGCCTACTCTTGCCTCTGTTTGCTTGCCCTGGTTTTGGACTTGTGGGACTGCATACTTCCTTGAAACATCTTCTGGTCATTTCTAGAACCATTGCCGCATTGCCGCTGTCTAGCTGGTTGCAGGTGGGAACCAGCAGTAGAGGCTGCTTTCCTGCTGGCCCTGGATGTCTCTGTGTTGTGATGCATGTCCTAGGTGCTCAGTGATATTTCCTGAATGGCTGAAAGTTTGCACGGTCAGAAAATATATGCTCTAGGGACAAGTGTGGGCCCATCTGTGACCATTAGAGGGTCACCAGCACAACTGTTCAGGCAAATACATATAAAGATCAGTTTCCAGGGTATAAGATCAGGGTGAATGGGCTTGACTGTGGAAAAACCTGCCAGCTCCTCACAAATGAATAGCAAGATGCTCGAACATCACAAACGTCCTTGATCACACCGATGCCAGTGAAGATCAGTCTGTCTAAAGCAGAATTCTCTCAAGTACATGGATGATTGGTCCCCAAATGATCCATGATTGGCCTATTAATATACAACTTCTGGGGCCAAATCAGCAGAGAAAATGCAACAGCCTCTGGTTCACATTCACAGTGCTCATCACAAAGTCACTAGAAGGCCTGTGGAAGACACCAAGGTCATGTGCAAACTGTGTTAAATCAGTTTAACTCAGTGTTTGCCAAACTTCTTTGAGGTGGAGCCTTTTAGTGGCATGATGGCTGCAAGTGTCCCATAGGATGCACTTCCATGGAACCCACTTTGGAGAACACTCATTCATAGGGAAGACACTTTCAGGAGAGGTTCGGAGATCAGGTTGAGATGGTGGTTTGGGGCCAGGGTGTCCAGAGCCCAAATGGTGGAGGGCCAGGGTCCTGAATGCAGGGCAGGAAAGTTTTGAGAAGGTAAGCCATGCTACCACGTGTCAGCTTATAAGTAGGGCCTGCGTGGGTGTGAATTTGGGTCACATGAGAGTCAAGGGCGCCCTGAGGGGGTCCATGCCTCATCTAGCCTCATTACCAGCCAGTGATCCCATAGAGCCTTTGTCACTTTTGGCTACAGCCTGGTCCCACGTGTTTGCAATTGCCCGGGTCACAGCCAGGGAGAGGCAGGCAAGATGATTGTGTGCTCAGGGGGTGCTGGAAGGTGGGGCAGGGTGAGGCTGGAAGGAAAGGGGTGTCCATGGGCCAGGCCGGAGTGGGGCTGACTGCTCACACCCTCTGCCCTCGCTGCAGGGTCCCTGTAAACACCCTTGGCCTGGCCCCCTGCCATCAGGATGAGTACATGTGCTGATCTCTCCGCCCAGCCTCACATGCTGGGCCCACAGCAGGGTATGGAACGCCCATGTTTTGGGAAGCGGCAGGGGCCTCTGACTTCCCTGGGTCCCAGCTAGGGGCATGTCAGAGTCTGCTCATCCAGAGCCCAAGTAAACACAGCACAGAGGATCACAGAACACACCAGCTGGAAGGAAGCCTAGAGACTCTTCTGGGGCCGAATTCCTCCCTTGGACAGTGGGGAGACTGAGGCTCAGAGTGGGGGAGGGCTTGGCTGCTGCTGAGATAGGCCTGGGACCTTGGGTCTGGATGTTGATTCCAGGGCTCCTTTGCCCACACCGGCGTGTCTCCAGAGCCACTGCCTGCAAGTGGGGTGCTGGGCAAGGCCTACCTTCCTGTTCGGGGTGGTTTATGTTGCTGGGGGAGGAAGGGCAGCAGGTTTGATAGTTAGAGTCCCCTCAATGGATGAAACAGAAGGAAAACAGTGACGATTCTTTCTTTCTTCAGTTTTTAAGTCAAAAATATTTTTCTATTTCTATTTTATCACCTTATTTGTGAATTACTTTCATTGTTATTACCTATAGTTTTTTTTCCAATTTTTTTTAAGGTTAGCTTTTAAAAATGTTTTATGGAAAATTTCAGACAAAATCCCAAAGTGAAACAAAGCTCTACATGCTCATCACCCATTGTTGACACTTATAAGTTTACCAATCTTAATTCCTTTGTTTCTACCCACTCTCCCCAAGTCAGGATTAATTTGAAGCAAATTTCTGATGCTGTATCTTTTCATCTACAGTTATTTCAGTTTGCATCTCTGATAGACAGGCTCTCACTCATTTTTTAAATTAAAATTTTTATGTTGAGATAGCTATAGATTTACTCACACTGTAGGAAAAAATGCAAAGAAGTGACTAGCATAGTAAGGATGATTTCTCTTAAACACAATCGTAATATTATTATCACAACCAAAATATTTAATAACAGTTACTTAATATCATCAATATCCAAACAATGTTTACATTTCCCAAATGGCTTTTCTTTTTTCTTTTTTTAAGTTTGTTTGATTGACTTGCTTTAATTAACTAGTTGTTCAAGTCAATCTTGTGTATCCAAGTTAATTGTCCAAAAACTAGTGAATTAATTAAAAAATTTGAGCTGCTTTGAGATATACTTCATATACCATATGATTCACCCATTTAAAGCATATAATTCAGTGATTTTTTTTATGGTAGCTTTTGATTTAAAAGGTAATGTACATCTATTGTAGGAAACATAAAGAGTACTTATGTGCAGAATTTAATGTGAAAGCTCTCTTTCTGCAGTCATCTCTACCCAGGGAATGTCTGCTTTTACAAGTTGAATTATATATAAATTATATATATGACAGATAAACTCAGGGGAAAAACATGACTAAATTCTGTACCTAGGCATAGCCGCCAAAACTTTCAAAATTATCCTCCTGTTTGAGGGTGTTCTTTTTTCCCCAGCATGAACTTTAGAATGTCTCACACGTCATGCGCTGGCTGGAGGGTGCTGAAGGCTGGCCCCGGGTGTCTTCTCTTTGCTGACTCTCTGGGTTAGAACCAGGGGGCATCTGAGGGTGACTGTCATCATGGTTGTCACCAGGGTTCCTCATTCCTAACCAAGCTCTCCATGGAGAGGATTCAGGGGATTGACAAACCTAGAGGAAAAAACATTATTATACATCTTCATTTTGTCTGACCTAAATGTAGCATTTCCTTCTGTTATGGTCAAAGGCAACAAGCCAGTGGCTCTAACAGAATCTGTGACTTCGTCACCAGGGAAATCATAGGTGTTCCCCATCATAGTACAGTCGCAGCTACTATTTTGAAATGTAATTTGAGCTCAGTGCTACTATGAGTCAAAGAAACTGTTAGACTCTCTGTGAAATCTGTGTTTCTAAAAAAGCCCATATATTGACTATATACAATTAAAAACAGTTTGATCACAGTATTTCAGTATAATTGTTTCCTTGGTAATCCTGCAAATTTTTATGTGTTTATGAACATTCCAAGAAGGGGCTCGCTAGTTTCATAAGACTTCCAAGGGGGCCCAAGTTCCTCTAAAGGTTAAGAACCTCTAGATTGGAGAGAAATGCTTTTTTTCCTAAGTCACTGATGATTTACTTTTAATCTTTAACTTTTTACAAATTCAGGGCCCCTTTACAGAGCTCCACTGCCTCTGGCTTCCCAGCTGAGCCCTTTCTCATTTTTCAGAGTTAAGTGCAAACCTGGCGCCAGGGTCCGGGGGAGAGAGGCAGCAGGAAGCAAAGGTTTCGGGATATCTCTGCTGCAGAGGGAACTGGGCAGGGCTGTTTTCCGTGGCTGCCTGCCCTTTGCTTCGATGAGCACACAGCTGGTTTTGTAGCGCTGGGCCTGCCCTCCCGGAGGGATCGTTTCAGGAGACAATCCATCTCCACGTCCACATGTCCTGTTGCCCTGGAGCACAAGCTAGATGAAGCGTACGAGCAGCCGCTCCCAGATGGATGGGATGAGGAAAACCCAGGCTCCCCCATATTCAGGAGGAGGTTCCACCAGTTCTATGCAGCTGGTCAGGGAGAGCAGGAAGCCCTGGGGACTCTGCAGGTCTACAGGGCAGTGGGTCAGAGAGGCATGGGGGGCAGACATGGCGCTGCTGCATGCCCCTCCTTCCCATGGTCTCCAGTGTGCCCCCACATAGGTTGTGTGCTGACTGGTGCCGGTGGCATTCTAACCCAGGCCTTCTATCACTAGCCCCAAGCTCAGGGCCTCCTTATTACAGCATAGCTGTTGACGTGCAGTGAATCGGCCAGTCTGCATACCAGTGCCTAGCCTGGTGGCCAAGGGATCTATGGAAAACCATGAAGGGTCATTTCAGATGACAGCCATTGGCCCTCTGAGCAGGAATCAGACTCATGCTGTTGACCATAGCCAGGTCTAGGTGGTAAGGGTTTCTCATGCCCCAGGGCTGTGCTACGTGTTCACACCTGTTGTCTCATTCAGTCACCAGAGCCGCTCTGTGGAGGCAGCCACTGGACACCAGCATGAACTCTGGGCTCCATCTCCTGGTGCACAGCCCTGCTCCGCCATCTATTAGCTATGGAACCAGGCAATAACTTTGTCTCTCTGTGCCTCAGTTTCCTCATCCATAAAATGGGGACACTGATATTCCCAAGTACGGGCTGCTACAAGAATCAAATGGTATTCGTAGAGAAAGCACTGCCAGAGTGAGTTAGTGTCCTGTGACTGCTGTAACTAAGGATCATCAACTTGGTTTCTGAGAACAACACAAACCAATTCTCTTACTGTTCTAGAACTCTGAAGCTAGTCTGATGTGGGTCTCACTGGCTAAAGTCAGTGTTGCAGGGCTGTGTTCCTTTTGGAGGCCCCAGAAGCGAATGTTTCCTGGCCTCTTCCAGCTTCCAGAGGTGCCCACATCCCTTGCCTTGTGGCCCCTTCCTCCAGCCTCAAAGTCAGCAATGTTGCATCTCTCTGACCCTGCCTCTGTCATCTCAGCTCTTTTTCCGACTCTTCCACCTTCTCTCCCACATTCAGGTCCCCCTGATTACACTGGACCCACCTAGGGGAATCCATGATGACCTCCCCATTTGAAGGTCAGCTGATTAGCAAACTTACTTCTGTCTGCAACTTTCACTCCCTTTTGTCTTATGAGGTGAAGTACTCACAGCTCCCAGGGATTAGTGGTGGATGTCTTTGGGGGGCATCAAACCCCCAATCCTGTGTTGTCCTTGGGGTCCAGCTGCCGCATGTGACAGGGGTGATGCTTGAACTGTTTCCCATTTTCCTGGTGACCACTGGATATTCCCCTTGAAGGCAGAGAACTTCAGGAAGTCAAAATCATTCATTTGTTTGCTAAATATTGAGCCTCTGGACATGGTTCCAAGCTCTAGGACTGTTTCAGTGAGCAAAACAAACATGGTACCTGCCTCATGGGATTTAAAATTAGTGCGGAGACAGATGATTGGAGAGGAAATAAATAAAAACTTCACAACCGACTGTGATGACTGCTCTAGAGGAAACAGACAGGTGCTTTGCTAGAAACTAATGGAAGGGGGACCTAGCTGGTCTGGGAAGGCCTCTCTATGCAGGTGACATCTGAGCTGTCCCCTGAAGGATGACAAAGGTCCCAACACAAAGGAGAGAAGGCTGGATGGACATTTGCAGTGAGGGTTCAAAGCTTCTAGAAGGGCCCACAGGTGAGAAGGGACTTGGTGTGAGGAGAGGCCAGCACAGGGGCAGGCAAGGGTCAGGGACCAGGCCATGGAGTGCTCGGCTTTATAGGCCATGGGGGTGAGTTTGCATTTTGTCCTAAGTTTTAAGTAGGTTGTGCCACAATCCAAGACAGAGAGCTGTGAGAGGGATGCTGTGGAAGGGTGGATCACGGGCTTCTGGGATTCCTAGCTAAACTCTGTGTAGAATTAGAAGGCCGTGGCTAGGTACAGTTTTCTCCTGGTGTTAGTCTAGGTACCCCCGACCCCCAGCTACATATACTCTAGGTCTGTGATTCTTAGTGCCTGCAGTTGCCACTGCCTGGCCCTCCTGCCCTTGGCACCCTCCTTCCTAGTGCATGCTGATAACCTTCTGCAGGTGCTGCAGACTTCCCCTGTCAGCTCCTCTCAGCCCACACGTGGGTAGAGCAGAGATGCTGGGGGTCCTCTGTCCGTGATGGACAGAGGTGGAGGATGAGTGCCCCAGACTCCTCACCTGTGGAGGGTGGGGCTAGACTGAGGCAGGTCCTGCACCGTCTCCTCAAAGTCTCCAGCAGGAATGAACTGGTGTAAAAACAAGATTATTCAGAATTTCAAGATGGCAACATCAGAGCATTGAACAATCACGGGGTCCTTTCGAGCACGGGGCCCCAGGCCACTGTTCAGGATGCATTGAGCTCCCCTCCATCTTTCCTTATAACCATTCTGCTCTTTTGCTCATTTTTATTCTTTTATTTTTGTATTCCTAGCTGAAGCTTGCATGCATTTTTGTTATGGAGACAGAGAAAGCTTTGAGAAGGCAGGAATGAATGTGTTCAGAGGTTTTTTTCCCTAGGTAGCAATGTTCCATCTCACTGGGACTGCTTGGAAGACAGATAGAGAGAGGATGTCTGATGGTAGAAGGTCCAGGTTGCAAGACTTCACGTCAGTGGATCTGCCTGGCCAGTTCTGTTTGGCCCAAGGGTCCACTGGCCCTGGCGCTGGCCTCTCCAGGCTCTAGACAGTCCTGGCTTGGCTTCTGTTTTATTGTTGTCATATGCATACCTTTCTAACAGAGAGAGATATGTCACAGGGAAGGCAGCATTTGGTCCAAAACCCAAGGTCAACCCCTCAAACAGCCATGCTTTGAGGTGCCATGCCAGGTACATGTATTTTCACGTGATTTGGAGAAGACAGCCTGCACTCAGGGCAGTGCTCCTGCAGGAGCTGAGCTTGGCTGCTGCACAAGGCTGTGGGATCATGTTTGGTGGTCAAAAGGGCGGAAAGTTATGGCCATAAATAACATAAGAGGGGGTTAAGGAGGTAAAAATCACCCGAGCCAAGCATGTATAGCAAAAGGGTTTTGTTTCATGCACAAACTCTGATCAATTGCTAGAGACTTTCTGGAGACCCCATGGTTGACTAGAGGCTTCTGACCAGGATGGAGTGAGAGGAATGAGTGACAAATGGGTGCCATCCTTGAAAGGCATTTTCTCACTTGTACAAGTGCCTCCCTTGCAGTGAACTTCTGGCAACATTTTCTGAGGCTGGGGAAGTGGGCCAGCAGATTTCACGGGAGAGCTCTGCACGCAGGAAATAGGAGAAGGAATAGTCTGCCTCCCAACCTCTTTCTTTGGCCTTCCAGTCTCTTCCTTCTGCCTCTGCTTTTCCCAGGCCTGACACATCTTCCCCCTACATGTCCGTCTCTTGTATCCCACTTCCTCCTTCGATTTCGGTTCTGCTCCCAGCTCCTTCCCACCCCTAGAGACCTCCACCAGTCCCCTTTGCTCCGTGACTGGACCAGGCCCTTCAGGTAAAGGGAAGGCATTCTGCATGGCCCTCTCCTGTTGTCCTGTGACGTCGTTTATCCAAAGCGATGACACACACGTGGCTGTGATGACCCGTGCTGGGTGGTCGTAAGCCCGCAGCTGCATGTATCCCTTCTCAGACCCCTCACTGTGCCGCCTGCTGAGGGAGAGCCAGGGCCGCCGTAAGCCGGCCAGGCTGTGTGGTCAGGACTGAGGGGGAGGCAGGCCTCATCACGTGCAGACGAATACTGCGTGCCTGATGCTGTCTGATACCTCTACTGTCGAGACAGTTACGAAGCTTAGTACCATGTTTGACACTAGTAAATGCTCAATAAACTGTTAGTAACAGTTAGACTAATAAATAGTGATAGGTGGAGTATTTGCAGTTTGGCCTGCCCTGGGAAGTTGGGGTGGGTGGTCCCTGGGGACCCCCTCATTTTGAAGTTAATTTCCCAGGTAACAGGGATCGACGAGGGAGAAGAGAGCCTTTTTGGTAACAGAAAAGACTCCAGTCCACCAGTCTCGCAAAGAGCCATCTGAGTGCTGGTAGCTAATCAGTCTGGTGGGGAGACCTCGGCCTGGGGAATGTTTTCTTTCAATCCATCTCTTGGAGACATTTTCTTGCCAATCAGGGCCCTGGGAAGGCGGGTGGGAACAATGGAGCACGTTGTCCTGCCTCCCGTTGACTCGCTGCCGACGGAGTTCACTCAGCGTGTAATCCTTGAGGCATGCAGAGCCCGCGGCCGCCAGTGAGGAGGATAAATCGCCCCTGTGTCAGGGAATTGGAAACAGATTGCTAGATGGGCCAGTGTGTCCCCGCCAGCCCCGCCCCCACGGCACCACGGCTGTCACCTTCCCTGGGAGGTGCCCGCCTGAGAAGACGCCCCCAGCTGTCGGGCTGGCGAGGACCATGGTGGCTTGATGACGAGAGGACATGGGCACCCTTGCGGGGCACTCTTCCTCTCATCTGTCTTTATGTCTTGACTCTCCTGTTTGTAGCAGAGGGTGCTCTCCGTGGCAGAGGGAGACAGCGCCGAGTGGGTTCAGGCTGGAGCCGAGAGCCTGGAGGAAGGCAATGGAGGGCAGTGAGCTCGGTCAGTAAGCCATGGGATGACTGTGGCCCCGGCGCTCTGCTGCTCTGGGTCTCAGCCTCCTTGTCTGCAACATAACAACGAGGTACAAGAAGCCTGCCTGTGTTGCATTAAGGAGGTGGGCAGGGGCCTGCCTCCCCAGAGGTGATAGAAGGGCCAGGATGCTGGAAGGGAGGGTGCATTTAGAGATCATTTAATCTGGTATTTCCTCACCCTGATGGCAGGGCTGAATCACCTAGGAGTTAAGATACTGGTTCTCAGGCTCCCTCCTGATCTGCTCAGGCAGAGTCTCTCTCAAGCTGGGGTCTGAGGGTGCCAGGCTAAGAGCCTCCCTCCATGACTCTAAGGCTCGGTGAGTTTGGGGGGCCATTTCAGCCTTTCCCCCGTAACCAAGACATTGTAGCAATTTAATGTGACTCTGCCTACCCTCTGCACTGTCTGCTTCACCTTCTTCTTCCTCCCTCCCTCCTTGCCCTCCGCGTGGGACTCTGCATCCAGGCACAGCCTCAGGTTGAGTCTGGGCTTGTCCATGTCCTAACGCCGCGTAGGCCCTGTGCCCAGTCTCTTCATCTATAAACCGGGCACACGTGGCAGCCTAACTCCCTGGGTGGCCACGTGACGAAACGAGTCTGTGTGTGCGACTCTCAGTGCCCGGCAGGGCCCCTGCCACCCTGTCAACCTCGTCGCTCCTGGAAGTGTGCCTGCTTCCTCAGTGTTTGCTGGACTCCAGTAGCCGTTTTAAACAGAGATAGGGAGAGAAGGCAAGAGAAGGCTTCAGGCTGGCAGGTTGGGAGAGAGGGTGGGGCACGGGTTTCTACTCCCCCAGGAGAGGAATCCTGTGGGACACTGACAGGTTGGCCCCTGTTTGGCTATAGGAAGTTGGTCCAAACCTCCTTCAACTTTTGCAGAAAGGAGTTAGCTTTATTGCCGTGGAGTTTGGACTGACAGGGACTGCTTGTTATTAGTGGGCTTCCCAGGTAGCGCCAATGGAAAAGAACCTGCCAGCCAAGGCAGGCGACAGGAGAGATGTGGGTTTGCTCCCTGGGTTGGGAAGACCCTCTGGAGGAGAGCACAGCAACCCACTCCAGTATTCTTGCCTGAAGAATCCCATGGACAGAGGAGCCTGACGGGCAACAATCCATAGGGTCGCAAAGAGTTGGACATGACTGAAGTGACTTAGCACACACACACATGCATTTGTTATTAGCAGTAATTATCAGCAGTTAATAATAATCATGACAGGGCTGCCCCTACGATGTATGGGGTCCAGGCAGATATTTTTTGCAGGACTCTTGTCTTAATAAACAATCTGAATGACTCCAAAACAGAGTCTGTTCTGGTGGCCTAAGCTCATGTAACCCTGCATAAAATATACTGTATCAGTCAGTGGTACCAGACTGGCACCAGTGGCCACAGAACCCTAGATGACACACAGACACAGGTTTCCAAACTCAGGGCATCTAGTCGACCTTTTGGAGACTCGGAGGGAATGAGGACCAAGGCTCAGATGGGTCCCATCCTGGATTGGGGTGTCCTACCTGGATGGTACTGCCTACCTGTTTCACTCCAGTCACACAGAGGCAGTTCAGAAAAATTTGAAGACTGTGCTCCAAACTGTGGGTCCAAGGTGAGGTTCTAGGTCTAAGAGTGATATAATGTTATAACTGTACATCATTAAACATAGTAGTAATTATAATTAGAATGCTGATGTTTATGACACTGAGTAATATCTTTGTTATGTACTGGTCACTGTGCTACTTAGGATTAAACTCGGCTATGTGTGGTGAAAATTGAAAAAGAGAACAGCTTAAAAATGATAGAAAGTGACTTTGCTCCCATGTAATGGGAGTCCTGAGGTGGGCTGCTTGGGGCGGGGGAGGGGGGCCTCTGCTCCACAGAGTCTTCAGGGCTCAAGGCTCCTTCCCATTCACCTCTCTGCCACTTGAGCGAGTGGCCTGAAGACCAGGGTGGGACGGCCACTGTGTTTGTGTTCAGGCAGCAGCAGGGTGGAGGGAAATGGGCTTCTTCCGCTGCCAGGGGCACCCTCTGCATTTTCCGATTGAACGGCACTTACCCTCGATCAAGTCCGCCAAGTGAGGACCGGGGTCTGGTGTGGTACCTGCATCTGAACACAGGTGTTAGCAGCTGTCTTCAGGAGCGCCTGCACTTCCGCTGCGGGCTCCAGCCTCCAGCTTCTAAATGCCATGGTTCCCCTCCCTCGTCCCTACACTCCCCCACACCCTCTCTTCCCTCTCCCATTCTCTGACGCAGGCTCTGCTCTCTCGCCTCCTCCCTCTCTCTCTGCGGGAAAGTTCTGGTGGTGACCCTTCCACCTGGTGGGAAGAAGAGACCAGGGCGGGGCTCCAATGGAAGGAAGAGAGTGACGACAGGGTGGCCACCCACCAGGCAGCAAGGGATGTCCCTCCTCAGCCCTGGACCTGCTCTCCCGCCTGTGGGCTCTCACATTTGGTTATATCCCTCAGGGGTGTGTGAGTCATACCCAGAGCTCACCTCTGACTCTTATCCTCTTCCAGCTCCCTGGCTGCTTTGAGGTCCAGCTCAATTCAACTGAGTGACTATTTATTTAGCAACTTCCCATATGAAGTATTGAGAATTATTTCCCTGGGACAATTGGCCAGAACAAATTAAAGAATCGGTATCCAAGTGTGGTCAAAGCTCTTGGGACTGGTTGCCAATTTGCTTTCTATTCCCATGGGTAGGGCACGAGGGTGTTGTTTTACCACATCCTCTCTAGCACTGGGTATTGTATTTTATTGTGTTTTAGAAGAGAATTGTTTATCTCACGGGTGATTATCCTCCAAGATGAATAGACTGGACTCTCCCAGGTCGTTGACACAGAGGTGATGTCAAGCTAAGCAAGGTTCTTTTTTTTTTTGACAAATATAGAATGTCATTGTATTTTTTTAAAAAATGTATTTGAATGTACCTTACTCATGGAAGGTACATTAAAGTCTGGTGAATTTTAACAGGCATGTGCCTATGAAATATCATAGCACACAGCATTGAATTTTTTATGCTCATTGTTACTTTGCCTGGTGATTGTGCTGATCCTAATTTATGTCTGTCATTTTATATATAGTTCAGGATTAAATTCAGGGTGGACAAAAAGCCTTTTAAAAACACTGTTGTATTCTCTTAAGTTTTATCCTTAAGATACCTGTCATTTTTGGAATCCACTCCAACCAGGGGGAGACTCATTCCAGTGCCTATTAAATGGAATCTGAGATTTTAATTTTAAAGTGGGACTACAGAAGATTCAATCCATGATTGCAAAATAGTTATTTCTTAGTATTTTAGTTTTTCACAAACCAGTGTTTTCGAAAGAGATATCTTTCGTTGGGCTGTTTTACTTTTGATGTCATTTTTTGGGGGTGGGGGAGCAATGATAAATTTGGGTCCAATTTAATATTCAGGGTGTAGAGCCATGTGATTGAGCACAGTTCTTTGCGGGGAAGCCAGAGGGCTTGAAAGGAAGGAAGGTGGAGTGTGGGAAAACAGGAACCCCTGTGCTCGCCGGCTGGACCTTCTGAGGCTCAAGCTGGTTCTTTCTACTTGCGTTGAGTCCACACACACTCAGTATGGTAGTCAGGATATGTCACTCCCCCAGAACCCATGACCACGTCAGCCTGCAGAGTGAAAGGGGCTTTGCACAGACGATTCACTTAAGGATCTCGAGGTGGCCAGCCGTGTCCAGGTGGCCAGACCCCTCCCGGACAGCTAGTGAGGTCCTGTGGGGGGCAGCAAGTCCAGTGTCCCCCAGAAAGCAGTGTCCCCTTGCTTTCTCCACGCCAAGGCCACCTGCAGAGGAGGGACAGAGACTTCTCTTGGGAGGTGAAACCTAAGTCCATTCAAAACCGTCAGCCTCAGCAGAGCCTCGGGGCCCTGCTAGATAAACACTGCTGTGTTTAAAGACTCTACAGGAAATGTTTTGGCCTGGAGGGGAGGTTCCAGGCTTCATTCTGAGCTGAGTCCATTCCTGGGACAAATTACAACCACTGTCCACGGTATCTTGGTCCTGCCATGGTCTTGCAACAGGAGGTAGCCCTTGACCTGGAGCTGCACTGGGGAGTCTGCAGTCCTCTCCTGGGATGTGGGGCTTCATGGAAGAATCAAGCCCATGGGCACACAGAGGAAGTTCCAGGGTGTGTGCTGACACCGGCCCGGAAGGCAGCTGGTTACACTGGCCCTGTCCCACCTCTCCTGCTCCCCTCTGTCTTGCCCTCCACTCCCCGACCTCTCTGTTCCTCAAATAAATAAATAAATAAATTTAAAAAGATCCTAATCACAGCGAAGGCACAACCAAACTGAACAGAGAGAACCCTACTTAGTCAAGAAAAATGGTACAGCCTCAAGGGTGTGAAATTGCAGGACCCTCACAGTATGCTCGCTGCTTGACGCGAGGTACCTGTGCACCCAGATTGCACACGAGTGCTTTCTGAGCTGCTGTCTTCTGAGCCCCATGATGAGCTGCACTTATTTTCTTCTTCCCTGGGGCCCGGGCTTGTTGCAGCCATGAGTCATTACTCAGCGTCCCCATCCCACACCCTGTGCACCCACCACCCAGCTCAAGACACAGAGCATTCTCAGAGCCCTTGGAGTCCCCTCATCCTCCTTCCTAGTTGATGCCCATCTCCCCAGCTTGTCGCCGTCCCGACTTGTATCACTGTGAGTTTTGTGGAACTTGAACTTCCTATCTGAGAATCACACCTTTTACTTGTTATAGTGTCTGTACTTGCAGTTGTAATATGCTCACCTCACAGATGGGGAAACTGAGGCATGACTTTTACTGCTGAGTCCAAGGTCCCAGAATAAGGAGAGGGTTGAGATGCCAACCATATCCTAGCTCCTAGAAAAAGGCGAGGCACTTCAGGAGCAAAGTGGCAGAGAAGCGCACAGGTGGAAGCACTGGAGATGGCCTGGGGCAAGGGCCACCCTCCTCCTCCTTGGCAGAGGGCCCCTCGACGTCCCCCATCCCCATCCTCAGTTCAGTTCAGTCGCTCAGTCGTGTCTGACTTTTTGTGAGCTCATGGACTGCAGCACACCAGGCTTCCCTGTCCATCACCAACTCCCAGAGCTTGCTCAAACTCATGTCCATCCAGTTGGTGATGCCATCCAACCATCTCATCCTCTGTCATCCCCTTTTCCTCCCACCTTCAATCTTTCCCAGCATCAGGGTCTTTTCCAGTGAGTCAGTTCTTCCCATTAGGTGGTCAAAGTATTGGAGTTTCAGCTTTAGCATCAGTCCTTCCAATGAATATTCAGGGTTGATTTCCTTTAGGATGGACTGGTTTGACCTCCTTGCAGTCCAAGGGACTCTCAAGAGTCTTCTCCAACACCACAGTTCAAAAGCATCAATTCTTCAGTGCTCAGCTTTCTTTATGGTCCAACTCTCACATCCATACATGACTACTGGAAAAACCATAGCTTTGACTAGACGGACCTTTGTCGGTAAAGTAATATCTCTGTTTTTTAATATGCTGTCTAAGTTGTTCATAGCTTTTCTTCCAAGGAGCAAGTATCTTTTAGTTTCATGGCTGCAGTTTCACCATCTGCAGTGATTTTGGAGCCCAAGAAAATAAAGTCTTTCACTGTTTCCATTGTCTCTCCGTCTATTTGCCATGACGTGATGGGACTGGATGCCACGATCTTAGTTTTTTGAATGTTTAGTTTTAAGTCAGTTTTTTTTTACTCTCCTCTTTCACTTTCATCAAGAGGCTCTTTAGTTGCTCTTCACTGTTTCTTGGTGGGTTGGTCTGGAACATTCCCATCCTGTCTGTCCCCAATCTCAAGGCTGGCTGTGTGCTTACTGCCCAAAGAAGCCCCCGACAGCTGTACTGATGTTCTGGGGAAAGCCCTGCAAATCTTGTGACAGACAGCTCTCATCTGGTGCTTAGCGTGGAGCCTGATGTCAGCACCAGAGAGGGAGGGTGCTGGCCCTGGGAAACCTGATTGGTGCCAAGCCTGTGAGTGTGCGTCCAGCCCTCACAGATGGTCAGCCTGCTGACCCCCGACCAGAGCATGGTTGGAAGTTGGACAGCGTTCCTGCGGCTGTATGGGCCCCGTTTGCTGACCCCCGTGTGGCTGTGAGCAGTAATGAGATAATCCATGCGAAATGCCGGCATTGCCCTGTGAATGTGAGCGGGCTCATTGTTCTTAATTGCTCACAATTGGGACTCATGATCCCAACAGTCTGTCCCATAGGTCTCTTATCTGAATCCTTTTCTCAGACCCTGGGAGCCGGATCTGTTTCAGAATTCAGAATTTGTTAGATTTCAGAACTTAATCAGTGCTTGTGTTGTATATCATTAACAGCCCCGAGGGATCCTGGGCAGACTGGGTCATGAAACTTGCTGCAATTTCTGCAGCAAACCGTATGGGCACGTAGCCACACCCCCTTCACAGCTCCATTCTGGGCTGGCTCCGCTGCCAAACCTCGGGAGGAAACGGGACGAGAGGCCTGGGTCCCCCTGCCTCTTCTCCTGTGTGGCCTTGGGCAACACACCCTCCTGGGAAAGGAAAACAGAGTCCTCAGGGCTTCAGGACACTGTGGTTGGATGCGTTTGTCTAGGAGAAGCGCTCAGACAGGGCCAGCTCTGGGTGAAGATGGGGAAGTGCCCTCCATGATCACAGTCTTACTCTTACTGACTCCGGTGCTGCTGGTGGCTTACCGGCTCTCACCGAGACGTGAGCTGGGGGCCTTACCAAAAGTGCCCCCTCATCTGCAGGTTCAACTGTATGCCCCCAGCACTGCGTGCAGCTGTGTGTGCAACCGTGTGTGTGTGTGTCCTGTGTGTCAGGTAATGGGGGAGTGGCTGCGGGGGTGTGTATGGGGTGAGACTGTAGAGCAGGGCCAGCCCTGACTCAGACTGGGGCCTGTCGGACTCTGTAGCCTTTTCGCAGCTAACCACCCAAACTTAGTGGATTAAAAGAAAGGCATTTATTCATTTTTCACTCATGCACATGCAGTTTGGGCGGGACTCTTTGGGGACAGCTCTGCTCTGTTCTATATGGTGTTGGCTGCGGAGGCGTGGCGGCTGGGGACACCTGATGGCTGGGTTCTAGAACTCTCTGAAGGCTGGTTCACTCACTCACCTGTGTTTAGGGGGGGCGGTGAGCCTGGTGTTAACTGGACCCAGCAGGGCCCTCCACTGGAACCTCTGTGTTAGGTCTTCCCTGTGGCTGCTTGGGCTTCCTCACAGCGTGAGGGCAGGGTTCTTCGTCTCATCTTAGGGGTCACTTGCACCAGAGCTTCATGGGTTGAGACAGTCATAGAGTCTCCCCAAGTTCTAGAGGAGGGGACACAGACCCCACCATTGGATAGGAGGAATATCAACTCTTTTTATATTTTATATATAATATCAATAAATATAATAATGTTTATAAATGTATAGCATATTTATCTATAAAATGTTTGTAATATTTACAAAATTTACCACTTTATGTAGTGGCAACATACTGCATCTCATAAAGATTAGAATTATAATCATATTGGTATTTCTGTCTAAGCATTGGTTTTTCACAAGTGGTTTCAGGAAGTGCCACATCTCTTCCAGGAGGAAGCATTTTGGGGATAATTCTAGGAGACATAGGCTTTATTTTCAGCAGAAAAAGGAAGAGTTATTAGCCAAGAAAAGGGAGCAATTAGAAGATCTGATACCCAAAGCCTCTCAGCTAGTGAGTTATTCTAGATCAGATCTAATTTTTTCTGGTTGAGGGGAAAAAAAAAACAGGAAAAAAAAAAAAAAACACCAAAACACTTTACACAGGCTCATGGATTGCTTAAGTGCAAGGGAACTATGTAACTTAATTTTAAAAAAAGTCTTGGGCTTCCAGAGCTGGTAGGAAACTTGGAGCTCAGGTAATCCTGTGCATCTTAAATTGAGGGGTACATAACCCTAAGTGTAGACGAAACAAGCAGAGAGAGAGAGAGAGTTACAGCGTAAACATGGCGAACTTTGATTTTTCCTAGATGCCAAGTAATCCAAAACATTTCAATATTCAAACAAACATGTCTATATTTTGGAGTAGAACATAAAATCTCCATAAATTTTTATGGCAAAACAGAAGACTTAAAAGAAATTCCACACTGTCAGACTGGCTTGAGTGAAAAGTAATAAACCTCCCTTCTACCCCTTCTGTGGTCCTAGCTTGGACTCCTGGGTCCTAACCCGCCTTCCCTGCCATGGAGGGTGTTTCAAGGGGGGTGGTGGGCAGCACCAGAAGCAGTGTGCTAGCTGGCAGTCCTACTGGGAACTCTACAATACTAGCTCTCAGCAGGACGTGCTAAGGAAAAAAAAAAAGAAAGAAGGCCAAGGAAAAGGCCATGTCATGTCAGTCTCCACATGGAGTCAGAGCTGCTCTCTCTGATAAAGGAGCCACCAGTCACATGTGGCCATTGACTAGAAATACGGCTGGTCCAGATTGTGATGTCCCTAGGAGGAAATACACACTGGCTTTCAAAGACTTACTATGAAAAAGAAGAATGCAAAGTGTTTCATTATATATACTGATTATATAATGAAATGACGGTATCTGGGGCATATTGAGTTGAATAAATGCATTTTCTTTCTTTTTACTTCTTTAACGTGTCTACTACAAAATTTTAAACTATTTAGGTGGCTCACATTATTAATATTTTCATTGGATGCATTGGGCTAGAGTTTAAGGTGTCTGCTAATGTAACACCTCAGAACCCTGTGCTTCCTGTAATATCTTGAGTGACTAGTCTGGGGATAGAACAGGCTGCTGAAAACATGCCTTTAGGTTGTTTGTCTCTTTACTGACCTCTAAGTAAACACTGGATTTCCCACCTCCACACTTCTGTTGACCCTGTTCTGCTGAGAATTCCTTCTTCTCCTGACCATTCCAGACCAACCCACCCTTTGACACATAGCTCAAATCTCTTAAGAGTCAAATGCATTCTTTATTCTGCATCCCCTCCCCAGCTTTATAGAGAATCCCTCCTTCTGAAAGTCTTAACAGGCTCACTTCATCATTAATTAATGAGATAAATCCATACTTCACTGCCCAGTAATCTTTACTCTCTTTTTTATGTGGTGGAAAGTATGAATGGCATGACTTTTTGTTATTTCTTTGAGGGGTTGCCTGAAGCCTCTCCTAGTTTAGGGGGTACTCAGAGGGGTGAGGTGCTTGCTATGGCTTGCACTGGAAGTTAGTGGGAAGGCTGGGGGAACAGGGAAGTTGGGTTGTGCCACATTTCTCCTCAATTTCCAGTTCATTCAGATGCATAGGACTGGAGAGTCCAAATTTCTCACCACAGTCCAACACCCTATAGCAGAAACTATTGGTCAGCTACCCACAGCCTGTGCCAATGCCTTTCTCTTGCTCCAAAGGCCTGGATGATCTGGATATGTGCTTTCTCAGCCTCCCCTGAAGCCAGTGACCCTGCTCCGGTCAATAAGCCAGAGGAAAGTCAGCAGAGCTTTTATGGAAGGATTTTCTTCCTTGATAAAGGAGAGGAAGTTGTGTAAAGGGTCACGTGAAGAAATTCTTCTCTACTGTCCTGGCCTTGCTCTGCTTCCTCCTACTGAGTATGGTTGAAGAGGCTGGCATTGCAGCAACCATCTTGGGACCATGAGGTGATAACGTAGGGGAGAAAAGTTAAGGAGCAGAACAGAGAAGGAGCAGAGGAGAACAATGGAAAGGGCCTGGGCAAAGATGACTTGACTGAGTTGCCAAGGCAACTGCAGGACCGCCTACTTAGACTTCCAAAAAATGTGATACAACTGTATATTTTTGTCATCTATGCCATCCTTAGCTGAGCATTCGGTTCCTTACCACGGAATGCCTTCTAACTGATATACATGTGCTATGCTGTGCTTAGTTGCTTGGTCATGTCCAACTCTTTGCTGACCCCATGAATTATAGCCTGCCAGGCTTCTCTGTTCACGGATTTCTCCAGGCAAGAATACTGGAATGGGTTGCCATTCCCTTCTCCAGAGGATCTTCCCAACCCAGGAATCGAAGCCAGGTCTCCAGCATTGCAGGCAGATTCTTTACTGCCTGAATCACCAGGGAAGCCCAACTGATGTATATTCCACATTATCACAAAGGAAAAGAACTCATGCCACAACCAAAATATGTAATATAAATGAAAACTGCCACTGAATTAGAAAGTGGTGTTCTCACCTCAAAGCATCAACCACATCAGACTGATTAGTCATAGCAGGGACAGCTTCTTGCAGTGACAGGTCTAGTGGCATTTCACCAGCAACATCTCAGTTAAGCATCCTGACCACTCTGTGAGGCAGACATTGTTACTACCTCTGCATTACAGAAGGGAAAACTGTGGCTTGTGGTGAAATCATGTGTCCAGGGTCACTCAGAACAGAACAGTGTTGAGTTGTAGGAGCCCAAGTCCAAGCACAGACCTTAACAGCTGACTGCCCATCCTTCTGTGACCCAAACTCTCTGTGTGCCTTTGGTTTGTAATGAGGCCATCATATGCTCCCAGCATAGATCCTCTCCAAGTGACTCCCATGAAACTTAAAAAGAGGAGAGAAAGAAAGAGAGAGAGACACACAGAGAAGACCCAATATGCTATTTCTCAAATGACATGCCTGCTATCCACCCCCAGGAGGGCTACCTACTGTTTATTTGGGGCTGCACAAAAAATGTCAGTGTTGTAAGTTTTTCTTTCCTGCAGATAGGCAGTTTCTAAATGGACAGATCACATTCTTGATCTGAAAATAACACATGAAAGACATAAAAAGAAAAAATGTCCAGCAGGTTTACAATCTTTCCCTTATGCCAATAAATAGAGGAGGCAAGAATGTCATGGTAAAGACAAGGTGGCCAACCTCCAGCGTAAAATGTGCTCGTCAGGAAAGCTGAAAAGTGTGCATGAAAGGAACTTGGTTCTGCTCAAATGTAGCTTTGAATTAGTCTGCTTAAATTTAGTTGACCTGGGATAAACTTGTGGAATAAATCAGTCTTCTTGAGAGAGATGAGGTGAATTTGCTCTTCCAGAAAATAACCTAATCTTACAAATATCTCACAGTGTGTGGTCTCTGTGGAGAAACAGATAAGTGAAATGGAATCTTTTCAACCAGTGTTTTTCAGCATTGATTTTCTGTTATTGCTGCAATCAGATGTCCCCAAAACTATCTTCCCCAACATCTTAGGTTCCAAGCAGAGCCACTGATGAATTTCTTTAAACACTCTCAGAAAACAGAAGAACTGTGTATATAAGATGTTAAAAACAGTTTGACTTTTCTGTGCTGTAGGATGAACATAACTTGCTTCCAGACTTTGAACACTGAGTGTAGCATTGTGCACTTTGGCATGCCGACTACAGGCCAAGCATTGTGCAAAGTGCCATATGCGCATTAGCTCAGTCCATCCTCAAAACCCTTGTGAGGTGGCCCCAATATTATCCCCATTTTACAGATGGAGAAACTCAAGTCTAAATCCCTTGTTTGAGATCACACAGCTGGTATTGGAAGAACTTGAATTTAGTGTTAGGTCTGTCTGACTCTAGAACTTTCCCCCTAACTGCTAGTCTCTTCTGAAGTGAAGGGTCTTCCTTTGGGTCTCTGCAAGAGCAGACTCTGAGACAGAAGTTGGAGGCCTTGATCTCTCATGCACACACGCCTGCGAAGAGAATTGCTGGGTCACATGGCAGCTACAAACTTAGCTTTATAGAAGATGACAAGCATTAACCAAACTGGTGGCCCTGTGTGCACTGGCAGCGTGTGAGAGTCCAGTGGCCCCAGCTGACATCATCAGCCATTTCTTGTGGCATGTCACTGTGTTATCTCAGTGTTCATATTTTCCCGGTGAAATCTCCCCCTTGGCAACCACAAGTCTGCTCTCGTATGTCTGTGAGTCTGCTTCTGTTTTGCAGATAGGTTCATTTGCGCCATAGTTTAGATTCCACGTATAAGTGATATCATATGGCATTTGCCTTTCTCTTTCTGACTGACTTCACTTAGTATGATAGAGTCCTGTGGCATCCATGTTGCTGTGCGTGGCATATTTTGTTCTTTTCATGGCTGAGTAGTATTCCATTGTATATGTGCACCACATCCTGCTTTATCCGTCCCTCTGTTGATGGACGCACAGGTTGTCTCCATGTTTTAGCTATTGTGAATGATGCTGCTATGAGCATACAGATACATGTATCTTTTTGAATTAGGTTTTGTCTTGGTATGTGCCCGGGAAAGGGATTGCTGGAGCATATGGTAATTCTATTTTTAGTTTTCTGAGGACTCTCCGTACTATTCTCCATAGTGGCTGTTACCAATTTACATTCCCACCAACAGTGTAGGAGGACTCTCTTTTCTCCACACCCTCTCCAGCATTTGTTATTTGTAGACTTTTTAATGATGGCCTTTCTTACTAAAATGAGATGGTAACTCACTGTGCGTTTGATATACTAAACTGTTATCTTTTGATGAACACAAGTATTTAATGTTGACAAAGTCCAATTTATCCTTTTTGGTTAGTGCTTTTTGTGTGTGTCCTGTTTAAGAAATCTCCATTGATCTTTAAAGAAATGGCCCCCAAATGCCTCCACATTTTCCTTGAGGGTGCGAGTTCAATGTGAATTCATGAAGAATAGAATAGCTTACTTATTCCCTGACCCCAGCACTCATTCTGAGTTTCCAGCTTTCGCTTTCTCGGAGGGAGCTCTGCATCCCTGGGGCCTTGGGGAAGAGGTGTGGGTTTATGGGTTTTGGATGAGTGGGTGAGATTCCCACCTCCACTGGAAAGTAGATCCATTTGGATGCAAATTCTTTTGAAGGACGACTTTGCTTCATTTTCAGATATAAAAGTGGAAAGTAGTTAGGTTTCACTAGAAAAGTGTGTCTTTGAGCTACTGGAGTTTTCAGACACTGTGTCTCTGTTTGTAAAATAAACAGTAAAAAGACGAAAGGAGAGAATGAATTTTAATGTGGTCGTTTGCTGGAAGGGGGAAGCCAGCATTCTTTGTATCACATTGCTATGCAGAAATGAAGGAAGGAAACTTAGAGCTGCCACCTTATGGAAAGTGACAGTTTTTAGATGGCAGACCCCCACTCTCTGGCCAAGATTGTTCCAGTGACATTTTTAAAGGAGAAGAAAACTTTTCCATGTAAGAACCCCGAGTTCCTTAATTATAGAGCTAAAGACAGTAAAATACATGAAAAGATTCCCGTATGACTAAAGAAGTGTCCATCTTTCCTTCTCAGTGAACTGCACCCTCAGCCTCTAAAAGGGAAGAAAGTGAGAATCTTTGTCGAAACCTTAGAAACCATTTATTTTCTCCCTTTTGTCTCTCCTTCCTTATTTCTCTCTCTTCTTTTGCTTTTCCTGGCCATTCCTTTCTAACTCAGTCCCCTCCTTGGGCCCTAGGTCTTGGTTTCCTCACCTCTAGAATCAGGTAACGCCATCATCTCATAGGCTTGCTGAAGGAGTCGGTGAGTTGGTGCATGAAGGGCTGAGTGTTCAAGAAATGCCACCTGTTGTTGTCATTTCTGTTATGGCTTCGCTTCAGAAACAGTGAACTCTTTTTAATCATGTCTTTTTTGGGAGGACCCTTTTCAAATTATACACTACAGTGATTTGACTCACTATGAGCAGATCAGCCCTTTATCTTGGAGTTTTCTGGTTAGTCATGAGGCTGACATTTGAATCGACATTTTTCTATTTGATTCTTGGAACTACTTTTTATCTGTAGAAATGAACCAAAGCCACTTCCTTAACACTCTTTCCACCTGTCAAATTGTCCTCCAAGAAACACCCACTTTCAGAGATAGGAAGAGTGTTGAGAAGTGGCAGTAATTGGGTGCCAACACCATGCAGGCTGAGCTGTAGGTGAAATTCCCATTTAGTAATATAAGCCTAAGTAATGTCCTATTTCAGTCTATTTTGTGAAATGCTATATTAAAAAAATAAATAAAAGAGAAATGAAAAATTTAGCCAAGATATTGCTAGACAGGACATTTTATATTTATGGTCTCTCTTGAGTATCAACATTAATATCTTCAGTTTATGGATGAGAAAACTGAACTCAATGAAGCTATGTGACTTCCTGAAGGACCTGCAGCTGTTTTTAGGATGGTGTGGTAGGAAGGCACCAATATATGGCAGAAGACTGTCTTACTTAAGTGAAACTAGAAACCAGATCTTGTGGAAGGGATCAGAATGAGATGGGGTCAGAGTGAATGCTTGTTCTTCTTCTGGGGGTTTCAGGACCCTCCTGGGCCTGGGGCAAGTCCAAAACTCAGAGCTGGATTATCGGTCTCTCATTTGGGCCCCACTGGCATTTCTTCTTGTTTGGTAAAGGCATCCTGGTCTTCCCAGGGGAGAGCCTCTTCCCCAGAGTCCTCCCTTGTATCTGGATTGGGCTGGTCTCGCCCTCCCAGATCCAAGCTGAAACACTTTCTTAAGACCTGTTGATGACTGCTGTTCACCCTCTGAACACACAGGACGGCTCGGGGTGGTGAGTGACCCGGGATCCTGAGTCAGAGCCGGCTATAGCATTATTGTTGGAGTTATTGGGGGTGTCACCAGGGTGGAGTCTTGATGACGTTATTTGAGCCTCTGTCACTGGAAGGGCCCAGGCCAATACAGGGCTTGACTTGAATAGTTGCACCAAAGTAAGAGGAACACTGTGCTGATATTCTGTCAGCATCCACCCTGTAATAACTGAGTTATTAAAATTTAAAGTGTTTGGCTAATGCCATGTCCTAGGGAAAATCCAGGCAATGTGATCCAGGCAATGTGCAGTGGCCATCTCAGGAGGCCTGGCAGTAACAGGGGGCAGCCCTAGGCTCTGACCCCAGGTCTGGCTCTCCTTTTTCCAGGTGAGGGTCTGGTCCCCTTGCCAGAGCTGTTTCCTCAGCTGTGAAAGGGAGACCACAGCTTGACCTAGAACGGTCCTTGTTAGGATTGAATAATAATGCATGGAAAGTTCATGGCTGTAAGAGCTGTGCAAATATGTGTGGGGAGGAAATGATGAACACTATTAGTCAGATTACTACTTCTACTAAAATGACAGCAGTAATAATGACTCTGAGCAATTACTGAATCCTTACTGTATCAGTTAGCTCTTCAGTTCAGTTCAGTTGCTCAGTCGTGTCTGACTCTTTGTGACCCCATGGACTGCAGCACCAGGCTTCCCTGTCCATCACCAATTCCCGGAGCCTACTCAAACTCATGTTCATCACATCAGTGATGCCACCCAACCGTCTCATCCTCTGTCGTCCCCTTCTTCTCCCACCTTCAATCTTCCCCAGCATCAGGGTCTTTTCCACTGAGTCAGTTCTTCGCATCAGGTGGCCAAAGTATTGGAGTTTCAGCTTCAGCATCAGTCAATGAATATTCAGGACTATTTTCCTTTAGAATGGACTGGTTGGATCTCCTTACAGTCCAAGGGACTCTCAAGAGTCTTCTCCAACACCACAGTTCAAAAGCATCAATTCGACTCAGCTTTCTTTACGATCCAACTCTCACATCCATATAGGACTACTTGAAAAACCATAGCTTTGACTAGATGAACCTTTGTTGGTAAAAGTAATGTCTCTGCTTTTTAATATGCCATCTAGGCTGGTCATAGCTTTTCTTCCAAGGAGCAAGTATCTTTTAATTTCATGGCTGCAGTCACCATCTGTAGTGATTTTGGAGCCCAAAATATAAAGTCTGTCACTGTTTCCACTGTTCCTCATCTATCTGCCATGAAGTGATGGGACCTGATGCCATGATCTTAGTTTTCTGAATGTTGAGTTTTAAGCCAGCTTTTTCACTTAGAGTAAGAGTAAGTTAGCTCTTACTGCATCACAAATGATCCTGAAACACAGCAGCTTAAAATCCCACCAGTTGTTTCATTCAAGATTCTGTGTAGAACTGGGGCTGGGCTCAGTGGGGAGGTTCTTTGGGTCCTGGAGGAGCTCATTTAGGTGTCTGTGGGTGTTGGCTGGGCCAGCGCTGGACTAGCTGACCCAGGTGGGGGACTGCTTAATGGGGTGCCTCATCACTGCCTGTGTGGCCTCTGGTCTTTCAGAGGCTGGCTGGGCTTGCCCACACATCCATGCAGGGTTCTAGAGAGAGGGGGAGAGGACCAGACCCCTCCTTGGATTCCAAATTGTTGTGCAACCACGTTAGTACTATTGGTCAAAGCAAGTCACAGAGCAGCCCAGATTTCAGGGGCAGGGAAGTAGACTTCACTTCATAATGGGTGAGCATATCTTGTTCCTGACGCTGTGAAAACTTGGGACTGTTTTTTTTTTTTTCCTAGTCAATCACATTTACCTGGGTCCACATGCTGTTTGATTCTTGCAGCGATCCTCTTAGATAGTTCTGTTATTGATGTTCTTGTCATTGTTATCCCCACAGAATATGAGATCTCCAAGTGTGTTTGGGTGAGCATGGCTGGGTGTTAGGGGCCGAGACGTGAACTCTGCTTAGGTAGCCAAGTCTCATCCTCCTCCAGCCCGTGAGATCCTGCACATGGCTAGGACAGGTGTTGACAGCAGCCACGATTGGCTGAGGGCTCACTGTGAGCCCTCATGGCAGAGTTACCAGTGCCAGGACCGCTCTCATCTCCATTTACCAGAGGAGGAGACCGAGGCACAGAGAGGTTAAGCCCCAAGTTAAGGGCATACGTCTGGTCAGAGATGAAGATGAGCCCCCTGTGCTGGGTGTCTCCCACTTGCCCTGGGGACCCTGGCTCCGCCTTCCCGCCCGGTCTGGGCCTCAGGAGCCTGATGTGCACGGACTGCACTAATGGCTTCCTTACTGTCCATCTCCTGCTTGGGTTTGGCCAGTGGGAGGCCTGGCTGGGACTACGGGGAGGGCCCATGGCTCTGGTCAGGGGCCCCCACTCTGTTGCTCCATTCTCTGGGTTCTGGTACCTGTCCACTGCCCTTCCCTCTGCTACCCTGCAGTGGTGCCTCCCTTGCTCTTACTACCTGGGGTTTCTATAGTACCCCTCGTTGGTTTCCTAAATTCCGCCTACATCTTGGCAGTCCCTTTGTTAGGCTATTCTCAAGTTACCTGCTTCTAATGTACCATCTGATTCTTACTGGGGCTCTGAATGAAATACCAACTGACTCAGCAGTTTCTATATTTATTGAAAAGATGAAAAGATTGGAATACTAATGAGAAAAGTGCTAGGTGATATCCAAAGCTTAGCTCCTTGAATAATGAAATTGAAAGTCTTAAGATGAAAACGAGGCATAATAAGGTTGTCTCCATACTGGCCAAAGGCAGGAGGCCGTGTTTCTGTCTGGAGGGACACCGAACATTGAATACTGTTTCTGTGTTATTTCCAAAGAGCTTGGATTGCATTTTAATTAATTTGCCTTGAAATTAACATACCCTGCTCTTTTTTGAGCCAGGCTCAAACTTTCCAGCATATCCTGTTGCAAGGAAATGCTTCTATAAATCAGGTTGAATGTGGCATTAGAGACTGAGAGGAGAGAGGGAGCTATTTATATATGGATGTTTTATATTCTGCTCTTGTGCAGAAGTTTATATATATATGTGCATATATATAGAGGCACTTTTCCAGATTGTGTGCGTCTGTGTAAGTCACTCAGTCGTGTCTGACTCCTTGCGACCCCACGGACTGTAGCCTGCCAGGCTTCTCTGTCCATGGGGTTCTCCAGGCAAGAATACTGGAGTGGAATGCCATTCCCTTCTCCAAGGGATCTTTCCAGATTGGCAGCCAGTAAGCCCTGAGGACGTGCTGGGTGGGGTTGCTCCTCTATCTCCAAGGGATGTGTCACAGCCAGCCTATTCATGCTGGACGAGGGGCAGAGGACAGGAAAGTCAGGTCAGGCCAGGTTCCAGTCCGAGCTCTGCCACTTATGAGCCCTGTCACCTTGGATATATTATTTAGACCATCCTCGCCTCAGTCCCCTTGTGTGTAAGCTAAACCAAAGGGGGGAAGACAAAGGAACACACTTCCCCAGAGCCCTCAGGCACCCCTTCTACCCCAGAGCCCTCAGGCACCCCTTCTACCCCAGAGCCCTCAGGCACCCCTCTACACCCAGCCTCAGTATTTCTCACGGGTGGTGCCTGGTAGGGTCTCAGCGGCCATGGGCACCCCCGAACCCTCAGATCCCTGGAAAGATCTGAAAGAGCTAAGGGCCGCCCTCAGAACTAGGTCTTGTAAAAATGGTCTAATTTGCAGAATGACTGAGTAGACACCTTGTAGAAGAGTGTATTTGGGCTTGGGTTCAAATCCTGGTTCTGTCACTTGTCAACTAAGTGCCAGTGGGGAGGTGGCCTCACTTCTCTGAGGTTGCCTCTCCTGTACTGCGGGCTGGGAGCCCTCTGTAGTCCTCTCAGAAGGTTGGCAGGAAGGCTCAATGAGATTCAGTGCACGTGATGGCCTCAGCCACTGCCAGGCACAAAGTGAGTGCTCAGAGCATGGCAGCAAAGGGCAGACAGAAATGGAAGAATATGTGTTCATGTACTCGATAAGATGCACTGAGCACCTGCCTGGTGTGCTCTTTGCTGTACTGAGCAGGCAATGGAGTGATGCATGAGGTCATTACTGTCTCTGCCTTTAGGAGAAGAAAGACATTATATCAATGATACAAATAGTTAAAGAATTACAATTTTTAACAAGGGTAACAAGATGGGAACAAATAAGAGAGAGATCAAGGGAAGAGTCCTAATTTAGGAGGGAGTGATCCAGAAAGGAAGTGGTATTTAAATTGAGTGTTGTATTGGTTAAGGTGATGGCAGCTGCTTTCCCCGTAAACCCCAATCTCAGTGCCTAACACAACAGGAGTCTCTTTCTTGCTCATGCAACACTTGATTATGGGTTTAGCAGGCATTTTCCACCTTGAAAAACTTAGGCTCCTTTGATATTGAACTCAGCTGTTGTAATAGAACCGTTCAGCAGGTTTGCAGAATGTAAGATCAATCTACAGAAATCAGTTGTGTGTTTATGTACCAACAATGAAAAATTTGAAAGTGAAATTGGAAGAGCAGTTCCACTGACAATAGCATAAAGAATAGAATACTTAGGAATAAGGAAGTATAAAACTTATATGATGGAAACTATAAGACGTTATTGGAATATATTAAGTGAAGTCGCTCAGTTGTGTCTGACTCTTTGTGACCCCATGGGCTATAGCCTACCAGGCTCCTCTGTCCATGGGATTTTCCAGGCAAGGATACTGGAGTGGGTTGCCATTTCCTTCTCCAGGGGATCTTCCCGACCCAGGGATACGAACCCAGGTCTCCCTCATTGTGTGGAGATGCTTTACCCTCTGAGCTACTAGGGAAGCCAGAATATATTAAAGACCTAAATAAATGGAAAGGCATCCTGTGTCTATATCCTGAATGTTTACAAAGAAGGTACATGTATGAAAAATAACTTCTAGACCATAGGATAATGTGAGGGGTATTTAAGTTTAGTTCAGTTCAGTTGCTCAGTCATGTCTGACTCTGCGACCCCATGGATTATAGCACGTCAGGCTTCCCTCTCCACACCAGCTCCTGGAGCTTGCTCAAACTCATGTCCATGGAGTCAGTGATGCCATCCAACCATCTCATTCTCTCTTGTCCCCTTCTCCTCCCGCCTTCAACCTTTCTTAACATCAGGGTCTTTTCCAATGAGTCAGTTCTTCATGTCAGGTGGCCAAAGTATTGGAGCTGCAGCTTCAGCATCAGTCTTTCCAATGAATATTCTGGACTGATTTCCTTTAGGATTGACTGGTTTGATCTCCTTGCTGTCTTGAGTCTGCTCCAACATCACAGTTCAAAAGCATCAGTTCTTTGTTGCTCAGCTTTCTTTATGATTCAACTCTCACAACCATACATGACTACTGGAAAAACCATAGCTTTGACTAGACAGACTTGTTGGTAAAGCAAGGTCTCTGCCTTTTAATATGAGGGTTATTTAGTGATACAATATGTATCTGATCATATGTATACAATGAATATATATGAAAACTGCTTCTTAGAGCAGAGGACAGCTTGGGGAAGAATCAGTGATACAATATAATATCTGAACACACAGAAATTTTGTATACATCCCTCCTCACACACACACACACACACACACACACACACATACTCTCTCTCTCTCACATGTGCACTTCTCCCTACATCATAGGATGACTGGGGCTTCAGTAATACAATTTGAGTCTGACTATCTACCTATACATATATTCAATGTCTGTGTATGATAACTGTTTCTTAGGTCAAAAGTTAGATAGAAGTTTTATTTTAAATTTTATTTTCTTTGGCTCCAAGATCACTGTGGACAGTGACTGCAGCCATGAAATTGAAAGATACTTTCTCCTTGGAAGAAAAGCTATGACAAACCTTGACAACATATTAAAAAGCAGAGACATCATTTTGCTAACAAAGATCTGTATAGTCAAAGCTGTGTTTTTTCCAGCAGTCATGTATGAATGTGAGAATTGGACCATAAAGAAAGCTGAGTGCCAGATAATTGATGCTTTTGAATTGTGATTCCGGGGCATACTCTTGAGTGTCCCTTGGACTGTAAGGAGATGAAACAAATCAATCTTAAAGGAAATCAGTCCTGACTATTGGAAGGACAGATGCTAAAGCTGAAGCTCTAAGACTTTGGCCACCTGATGTGGAACACCGACTCATTGGAAAAGACCCTGATGCTGGGACAGATTCAAGGCAAAAGAAGGGGTGGCAGAGGATGAGATGGTTGGATGGCATCACCAACTCAATGGACATGAGTTTGAGCAAACTCTGGGAGACAGGGAAGGACAGGGAAGCCTGGTTTGCTGGGGTCCATGGGGTCACAAAGAGTCAGACTTGACTTAGCAACTGAACAACAACAAGAAGGAGAAAGCTTTGTTGTTGCTCTCATAGCACTCAATGACTCAGAGAGGATAGTCACTTGCCCAAGGTCACCCAGCCTTTTATTGGCAGAGCCGAGACGAACCAGGTCAGTCTGGCACGTCAGCTCTTGGAGCTAGCTGCAAGGGTAGCATGGCTGTCACCGTGCACTGTGCTCCCCACTTGAGCCCCAGGGGAAGGGAAAGTGCTGGCATCAGCTGGGGCTGTGGGACACAGAGCCGTCACCCCACCCAACTGTGGTCACGTGAGTGTGAAGTGATGGTTTGGGTCAGCAGGGTCCCTGCCGTCTGTTCTGACTGTGAAGGTGTAAGTGACGCCAAGGTCAAAGTGACACTGGCTGCTGGTGAAGCTCTGGGGCAGCCTGAAGGGTAACGTCCTAGGGCCTCGGCTGAGCCTGGACTCTCCCTCAGACACACGATGCCGATGCCGGGAAAGGGTGCCTGGGAGATTCCCCAGAGATCACCACAGGGAGTGTGCTAAAAGCAAAAAGCAAGAACCAAGCTTCAAACAGCTATGGACCGGGGTGGGGGTGGGGTGCAGCCTGCTTATTGTTCCCGCTTCCCCCTCCTGTGGGTTAAACTCGGGAGAAGCTCCTCCTGACAGTTTTCCCAGGGGCTCTAAGGTGGGGAGAGGGGCCACTGCTCAGCTGGGTCCCTCCTCCCCACCTGCCAGGCCTGGGAGGTGGCCCTGGGGGTGTCAGTCGCCTGGCTGTGCCACGGAGTGGCCCGGTACCTTGGCACACCTACTTACGTCTGTGGACCTCAGCACCCTCAGCTTGTCACCACGTGGCAGGCGTTGGGGTAGTCAAGTGAGATCTGGAGCGCACTAAGAGCTTGGCCTGTGGTGGAGGTCTGCTTCGTCAGTGCCTTTTCTTCCAGTGGTTAATATGTCTGCAAGAGGAGGTGTGAATGACCTTGGGGGAGTGCATTGGGCCCTCTTTGCTAGAGCCCGCTGGGCCTCACACTGCAGGGCGTTCCCCCCTTGTGCTTTAGGACACACTCTCCCACACGCTGGAACTCTCCTCCCTGATGCTCTAGAATGCAGCTGTCTCTGGGCTCTGCAGCAGCAGTTCTCTATCTGGATCCCCCCCGCAGGGCTCCGGGTTCTGCGGTGGTGACGAGCGGTCGTCTCAGAGGGGATGGGGGAATGGGCAGGCAGGCTGACGGCTTCGCCCACCTGACAGAGCAGCTCTGTTTTAAAGTTCTCTTTCATACCCTGGGAGAGATTTTATTGGAACAAAGTGACCCACTCCTGGGTTATAGACTGAGGCTGCAGGGTTAACAGGTTTTATGAGCATCAAGGCACGGAAGTTTGAGAATAATCAAGTTACAAGGACTAAGTTACTGAGAGGGAGTGAAACAGGGCAGACAAATGGAAATCGAGTCCGTTTTTCATCCAGCCTGGAGCTGACAATGGCTACAGAAGTTCACTGTGTGTGAGCCTGCGTTTGTAGCCAGGATCCACTGGAATCAAATTCTTCTGAAGTCTATTGTATTGTAAGAGGGGGACTAGATTATGAAATTATTCCTCAGGATCAATCCATTTGGAAGAAAAAAGGAGTTTGATGGAACTTAAAATGCAAGCATTCTGGCACACACGCGTCTTTATAAAATTGTTTCTGGGTGTTCCACCCCAGGAATCACCTACCATCCCCTAACAGGGTTGGGAGGTCACTCTTCACTGATAGGCACATATGGTGTTTTGGGGGGTGTTGTAGGACAGAGTGCCCTTACCTTTGCCTCTTGCTGCTACGAAGTAGCCATTTGCAAGATTAGTTCTCATAGGATAGCATGGAGAAGGTCTTTGCTGGAGGCTAATGGGTTCTTTTAACAGCTCTCTCACAGTTGAGAATTTCTGCTTTCTAACAGAGAGTAAGCCTCAGCTCAGAGTCCTAAGAAAGCAACTGTAGCTAACATTTTTCATTGTTTATATTTTCTTATTTTTGAAGAAAAAAATGATACTAGTGTTTTATTTATGGTGTGAGTTTTATCTTCCTGTTAAATAACCAATTAAGCAAAACATCAGAGTCCATTTAGAAAAAACATCAAGGTGACTCAGGCAGAAATCATTAGTGGATATTAAAGCGCTGCTCAGCCCATGTCCCCACAGACTACATTTTAATTATGAAGGAAAGAAAAGGTGAATTTATGGTGGGGAACCCTGGAGGACCCCACCTTTACCCAAGTGATCAAAATTTACCTCATCATTGCTGTTGCTGCTGCTAAATCGCTTCAGTCGTGTCTGACTCTGTGCAACCCCATAGACGGCAGCCCACCAGGCTCCCCCGTCCCTGGGATTCTCCAGGCAAGAACACTGGAGTGGGTTGCCATTTCCTTCTTCAATGCATGAAAGTGAAAAGTGAAAGTGAAGTCGCTCAGTCGCGTCCAACTCTTAGTGACCCCATGGACTGCAGCCCACCAGGCTCCTCCGTCCATGGGACTTTCCAGGCAAGAGTACTGGAGTGGGGTGCCATCAGCTTCTCCATTAGTGGACCACAAATGACGTCATGGATCCCTGATACGATGCCTTCAGAAGGACACAGCATCACGTCTCAGGTATTCTGCCCTCAAATGCATAATCTGAATCTAATAATGAGGAACCATCAGGCTACTCCAAATTGAGGGAGATTCTTCAAGGCAACTGGCCCGTGCCTCCTAAATCGCCAGTGTCAGGAGGAGATTGAGGGGCGTCCCGGGTGTAGGGAGACAGGTCACGGGGCAGCTGGTGCAGCGCGCCTGGGGTGCATGGGCAGTTTGCATCTGACGACAGCAGGGGTCAGTGATGCCTTCCTGAACTTCATTGATGTGTCATGGTTCTGTGAGAGAATGGGGTGGCTTTTAGGAGACACACACTCAAGTGTGTCTACTATCAAAAGATTCAGCAGTGACGGTAATGTGTGTGAGAGTGTGCGTGTGATTGTGGGGGGTGGCGGGTATATCTAGGGAAAGGCAGATGGTTTCTCACTTCACTTGTGATTTTTCTATAGGTTTGACGTTTTTCAAAATGAAATCTTTTTAAAAAGGAAGAAAACAACTGGTAATTGGTGTAGGTGTGACACGCCAGTGTGAGGTGGTTACAGCATCCCCCAGGTTGGGGTTGGGGGAAAAGGAATGAACAAACCTCTTAGGAATCCCCAGCTTTCACATCCAAGGGTGCCATGCCCATCAGCAAGTAAACTGCACCCCTATATTCCCCCAAATAAAGCACATTTATAATTTAGCTGGAAAATAAAACAAACCATGAGATGCAGCAAGTATCGCACAGGGGCCTATAAACGTGCAGGTTCCTCTCGTAAACAGAGTGCATGGAAACACGTCTCAGCTTCCTCCTTCACAAAACACTCTTGCAGCTTGCAAATCACTCTGACCCAATTCTTTTCTGTGTTCTTTTCTTCTCTGTCCCCCTCTCCCCGTCTCTGGTGAGGTTTACTAGAGAGTTCTGTTTACTCCTTGCCATCCTGCAGTCAGACTCTCCAAGTGCCCATTGTCCTGCTGGTGGCATAATTGTTATTTCTCCAGCAGAATAAACAGCCCCCTAGAGATGTCTGTTTAGTGTCCAAGGGGTTCCTGGTGAAAGGCAGAAATCCTGGCCACAGCCTGCAACCTGAGACCGCCAGGCAGTCCCAGAGCAGGCCAAAACTGTGTCGTGGGCCTTGGGACAAAGCCCAGGCACAGCGTCTTCAGCAGTGAGCACCCGCAAGTGACCGTCTTCTCTGCTCCCCAGTCTGGCAGTGAGACCGGCCCAGCCCAGGGCAGCCACCAGCTCGCATGTGAGCTCCCAGGCCCTGCTGCATGCTTGGAGGTACCTTAGGGGAGAGGTCTAGGCTTCCAGGGATGTAAGCCTGGGAGGGCTGGGGTCCGCACCAGAAGCCCTCCCCCAGCTGCACCAACCTCTGCTCTTCCCTCCTTGGCTTCCCTGAATGCCTCCCCCAGCCCTGCTTCAGTAGAGAGGCCTGCTGAGCAGTCAGGCGTGGTGCTACTGGGAAAGTCAGCTTCTGCTGTGTTTGAGCAAAGGCGCATCCTACGTCGGCCTCCCTGCTGTACCCAAAGGCTGTGGCGGAAGCTAGGATTGGAGGTGTCTGAGACCAGGAGAATGGCTTCTGTTTCTCTGTCGAGTTTGCTGAGGAAAACAGACTTGGGGTTTCCCTAGGATCAGCTTAGGCCTTTGCTCTGTGCCCTGCACAAGCTGCTGGGTTTCTCTGGCCTCTGCAAACTAGCAGTTGAACTGACCTGGTGGCCTGGCCCACTGTGTCCCATGGAGCAGGGAGACGTCATACGATGGACTGTCACACACCCATGATGGGCTGTTGCAGGATAGCTCCTGTTCTCCAGCAATACATGGAGACTTTCTAGAAATTGCTTGAATATGGATAGTAGTTTTAAAGGAGCAAACTTCCACAGTCTTGATGTTACTTGCCTTCCTCTTCGTGCTTTTGAGAATTCTGAACAAGTGATTACATTCTTAAAAACATATTGAAACATTGTTTTTATGCATAGACTCAGATGGATTCCTATAATTATGAATAAGATTTTAAACTTCACAACTGTCTGGGGTACATCTGAGGATCCTGTGGGACACAGAATGGTATATCACTGTAAACTGCTAAATTTGGAGCTAATTTGCTTTGTATCAGTAAGATCTAAGACCCCTGCCATGCGATGACTCTAAAGCAATTGTTTATCCACATAATGGAATGCTTTGGGTGCCCTTTACTTGGTGCATAGAGTACAGCTTGGGAGGTCAGCCAACCAGCGAGTTGTACAACCCACTTGGTCCATTTTGCCTAGCTTCACTGAGATACAATTGACAGATGACACTGTGTCGTCTGAGGTGTACCACAGGATGATCTGATATGTGCGCATATAGTGAAATGATCACCATGGTAAGGCTAGTCACCGCCTCCACCCCTTCACATAGTTACCTTTTTTTGGTACATCTGGTGAGAACTTTGAAGGTCTACTCTCGGCAGCTTTCAAGGGCAAGGTGCAGTGTTGTGCATTAGCCCCCAGAACCTGCTCATCTTCCAAATGGAAGTCTGTGCCCTTTGACCAATATCTTCTCATTTCTTGCACCCCCAGCTGGTGGCACCACCGTCTACTCTCTTTTAGCAAAACCCACCTCTAACACTGGGGAATCCAGGGCCCCGAGGGAGATGCTATTTCCACACACCTCAAGCATTTCACCACAAAACAGAGCTGCTGCGGCTTATGACAGGGCCCCAGGCTGAGTCAAATCAAACCCAACTTTCCAATCAGGTTTAATAGGCGGGAAAAATGAGCGCTCCCTGAGATTGGGAGGGAGGATACTTTGTCAGTAATAATAAGCCATCCACAGACAGGATGCTGCACAGGGCAGGCCTGATCGGAACCACATGTGTTCTCGGGGACTGTCTTCAAAGTGCTCGGGCCATTTGTGTGTGTGCTGCCCCTGGGGGCCCAGGTGCTGGGGACTCTGCCATCCTGTGTGCCGGTGGGGTTTGCCGCCTTCCTCACACGTGCAGCACCAGGCAGGCCAGAGCAGAGCCTCACGCAGACACAGTGTATACTGTTCCCTGGCTCTTCAACGTGGTGCTGGCCACACTCCAAGACAGGGGACCTCCCTGGAGAGTAGACATTTTGGAAGGAGCCTGGCTTAACCCTGTGCCTGACAAAAGCCTAACTTGAGGCAAGGAACTGGTCAAGAGACATGCCGGATGTGGACATGGAGAAGTTGGAGTGCTCACACATCGCTGGTGGAGATGTCAAAGGGTGCAGCTGCCGCACATTCAGTAGCTTTAACACAGAGCTACCCTGCTGCTGCTGCTGCTGCCAAGTCGCTTCAGTCGTGTCCGACTCTGTGAGACCCCATAGACGGCAGCCCACCAGGCTCCCCCGTCCCTGGGATTCTCCAGGCAAGAACACTGGAGTGGGTTGCCATTTCCTTCTCCAATGCATGAAAGTGAAAAGTGAAAGTGAAGTCGCTCAGTTGTGTCCGACTCTTGGCGACCCCATGGACTGCAGCCCACCAGGCTCCTCCGTCCATGGGACTTTCCAGGCAAGAGTACTGGAGTGGGGTGCCATTGCCTTCTCCTGACCCAGCAATTCCACTCCTGGATTTATACTCAAGAATGAAAATGGGTATTCAAACAAACACTTGTACACAAACGTTTGTAGCAGCATTGTTCACAATGGGCAAAATGGGGAAACACGCCAAATATCTACTGACAGATGAATCGATAAGCAAATATGGCCTATTCATACAGGAATATTATTCAGCCTTCAAAAGGAAGGATGCACTGATGCATGCTACAGTGTGGCTGAGCCTTGGAAGCATTGTGCTGAGTTTAAACAAGCCAGTCACCAAAGGCCTTTACCATAACATTCCATTTATAGGAAATGTCCAGAATAGGTGCACCCTTACCTTAGAGACAGAGAGCAGATCAGTGGTTGCCAAGAGCTGGGAAGAATTGGGGTGATTGCAACAGTTACAGGTTTCCTTTCAGGTAATGAAGTAATCATTACCTGACATGATTAGATAGTGGCGATTTAGTTGTACTAAATTATGCTAGTGATCAATTTTCATGTGTATTTTACGAAATTGAAGACAATTGAAAAGGAACAGCTTTAATCACAGCAGGGACTGAAAAAGAGCATTTCCACTCACAGGTGCATGGTTTGGGCTTGCTTGCTATTGGTATCTCTGCAGGCAGCTGCTTTCCTCAGACTTAAAAAGAGAGTGTTGGGGTCACCCCAAGTGAGCAGAGGAAGCGCTCATCACGGAGAGTGAACCCTGAGTGCATAGGTGCTACAGGCCAGGTGCGGGCTACATGTTTACACACACACTCTCTTTTATCCCATGCAACTGCTCAGAAGGAGCCCAAGGCTCAGAGAGGTAAAACAGCCCTTCTGAGGTCTCAGAGCCTGTGATTTGCACAGCTCGGATTTGAACCGGAAGTCCACTCAGCAAAGATCTGTTGATGTGTGACTGTTGTTGAGGACACGGAATGCCTGGAAAGGCCCAGGATTGGGGCTCCCACAGCCCAGTGATGCTGGCAAAAGCTGTCACCTTTGAGACAATGGGAAGGTCTTGTAGTTATTGTGCTACAGACCCACAGACCAGCTATTCTTTGAGATGAAAAGCCTGGGTCTGAGAAAACCAGGGACCAAGAGAGGGGATCTGGGGGAGGACAGGCTGGGGAAGGGAGGTGACTCATCCTGCTCATTCATTCTTACTGCAGATCCAAGGGTAGGCACAGGCCCTGTTCCTGTCCCTGCTCAGCAGGCCAGCATCCCTTGCCTATGGCCCCACTCCTAAGTGGAGTGTCTGCACCTGGCACCCAAAAATGTAGCTCTCTCGGCTCTCCCAGTGATACTTTGTGTCCTGTTTCCCCTGCTACACTAACATATGCTCCTGTGGCAAACACAAAAGTACAGAAAGAAAACCCCACGTGGAATAAAATAGAAACCTTTCATCATGCTACCATCCAGAGAAATCTACCATTGCCCCTCTGATATATGGCTATTTTTGTCTGCTTTGAAGCATAAACAAACACATGCTTATAAATCCTTATAAAATTGTGATCATGCTAAATATACAGTTGTTTCATATTTATTTTTCTTATATTTTCTATTAATTCATTATGGGAAAACTTGATTTTTAGTATCTACACAGTCTCCCATCATCTGGTTCTTCTAGAATATGATTAACTAATGATGGACCTGTAGCTGGTTTCCCAATTATTGCTCATAAAATCAACACTGTTTTGATGGTCCTTTAATGCAATTGTTGTATTTGGAATATAGTAGGTGCTCAATATTTATGAATTAATTAATGATGGATGAATGAGTGGATTTCTTTAGGATGGGTCTTGGACGTAGACTTATTTTGTCTAAAGTAGATGGTCCATATCTCTGGTTGGCACACTGAGTCCCTGTTTTCTTCTGATATGGTTAGTAGTAGTGCTTGCTTTTACTCTCAAATGCCCTGATTTGGATGATAAATTATAAGGTCACCCTAATCAAATGGCATATGAACCCTTTTGAGGTTTTTGATACACATTTCTGTATGGCTCTATAGATGATTTATACCAATTTACATCTAACCTGTAACCTATTCTTAAAGGAGAGGGATTGATGAAAAATGAGTTGATGAAAAATGTGGGAAATAGAATTATTCTTGAAAATGAAACCTTCTCCAGGATAGATCACATCCTGGGCCATAAATCTAAACTTGATAAATTCAAAAAAATCGAAACCATTCCAAGCATCTTTTCTGACCATAATGCATTAAGATTAGATCTCAATTACAGGAGAAAAACTACTAAAAATTCCAGCATATGGAGGTTGAACAACACACTTCTGAATAACCAACAAATCACAGAAGAAATCAAAAAAGAAATCAAAATATGCATAGAAACTAATGAAAATGGAAACACAACAACCCAAAACCTGTGGGACACTATAAAAGCAGTGCTAAGAGGAAAGTTCATAGCAATACAGGCATACCTCAAGAAACAAGAAAAAAGTCAAATAAATAACCTAACTCTACAACTAAAGCAACTAGAAAAGGAAGAATTGGAGAACCCCAGAGTTAGTAGAAGGAAAGAAATCTTAAAAATTAGGGCAGAAATAAATGCTAAAGAAACAAAAGAGACCATAGCAAAAATCAACAAAGGCAAAAGCTGGTTCTTTGAAAGGATAAATAAAATTGACAAACCACTAGCCAGACTCATCAAGAAGCAAAGAGAGAAAAATCAAATCAATAAAATTAAAAATGAAAATGGAGAGATCACAACAGACAACACAGAAATACAAAGGATCATAAGAGACTACTATCAGCAGTTGTATGCCAATAAAATGGACAACGTGGAAGAAATGGACAAATTCTTAGAAAAGTACAGTTTTCCAAAACTGAACCAGGAAGAAATAGAAAATCTTAACAGACCCGTCACAAGCACGGAAATTGAAACTGTAATCAGAAATCTTCCAGCAAACAAAAGCCCAGGTCCAGACGGCTTCACAGCTACCAAAAATTTCGAGAAGAGCTAACACCTATCCTACTCAAACTCTTCCAGAAAATTGCAGAGGAAGGTAAACTTCCAAACTCATTCTATGAGGCCACCATCACCCTAATACCAAAACCTGACAAAGATGTCACAAGAAAAGAAAACTACAGGCCAATATCACTGATGAACATAGATGCAAAAATCCTCAACAAAATTCTAGCAATCAGAATCCAACAACACATTAAAAAGATCATACACCATGACCAAGTGGGCTTTATCCCAGGGATGCAAGGATTCTTCAATATCTGCAAATCAATCAATGTAATTCACCACATTAACAAATTGAAAAATAAAAACCATATGATTATCTCAATAGATGCAGAGAAGGCCTTTGACAAAATTCAACATCCATTTATGATAAAAACTCTCCAGAAAGCAGGAATAGAAGGAACATACCTCAACATAATAAAAGCTATATATGACAAACCCACAGCAAACATTATCCTCAATGGTGAAAAATTGAAAGCATTTCCCCTAAAGTCAGGAACAAGACAAGGGTGCCCACTTTCACCGCTACTATTCAACATAGTTCTGGAAGTTTTGGCCACAGCAATCAGAGCAGAAAAAGAAATAAAAGGAATCCAAATTGGAAAAGAAGAAGTAAAACTGTCACTGTTTGCAGATGACATGATCCTCTACATGGAAAACCCTAAAGACTCCACCAGAAAATTACTAGAGCTCATCAATGAATATAGTAAAGTTGCAGGATATAAAATCAACACACAGAAATCCCTTGCATTCCTATACACCAATAATGAGAAAGTAGAAAAAGAAATTAAGGAAACAATTCCATTCACCATTGCAACAAAAAGAATAAAATACTTAGGAATATATCTACCTAAAGAAACTAAAGACCTATATATAGAAAACTATAAAACACTGATGAAAGAAATCAAAGAGGACACTAATAGATGGAGAAATATACCATGTTCATGGATCGGAAGAATCAATATAGTGAAAATGAGTATACTACCCAAAGCAATTTACAAATTCAATGCAATCCCTATCAAGCTACCAGCGATATTTTTCACAGAACTACAACAAATAATTTCAAGATTTGTATGGAAATACAAAAAACCTCGAATTGCCAAAGCAATCTTGAGAAAGAAGAATGGAACTGGAGGAATCACTTGCCTGACTTCAGGCTCTACTACAAAGCCACAGTCATCAAGACAGTATGGTACTGGCACAAAGACAGACATATAGATCAATGGAACAAAATAGAAAGCCCAGAGGTAAATCCACACACATATGGACACCTTATCTTTGACAAAGGAGGCAAGAATATACAATGGAGTAAAGACAATCTCTTTAACAAATGGTGCTGGGAAAACTGGTCAGCCACTTGTAAAAGAATGAAACTAGATCACTTTCTAACACCGCACATGAAAATAAACTCAAAATGGATTAAAGATCTAAATGTAAGACCAGAAACTATACAACTCCTAGAGGAGAACATAGGCAAAACACTCTCTGACATAAATCACAGCAGGATCCTCTATGATCCACCTCCCAGAATTCTGGAAATAAAAGCAAAAATAAACAAATGGGATCTAATTAAAATTAAAAGCTTCTGCACAACAAAGGAAAATATAAGCAAGGTGAAAAGACAGCCTTCTGAATGGGAGAAAATAATAGCAAATGAAGCAACTGACAAACAACTAATCTCAAAAATATACAAGCAACTTATGCAGCTCAATTTCAGAAAAATAAACGACCCAATCAAAAAATGGGCCAAAGAACTAAATAGACATTTCTCCAAAGAAGACATACGGATTGCTAACAAACACATGAAAAGATGCTCAACATCACTCATTATCAGAGAAATGCAAATCAAAACCACAATGAGGTACCACTTCACACCAGTCAGAATGGCTGCGATCCAAAAATCTGCAAGCAATAAATGCTGGAGAGGGTGTGGAGAAAAGGGAACCCTCCTACACTGTTGGTGGGAATGCAAACTAGTACAACCACTATGGAGAACAGTGTGGAGATTCCTTAAAAAATTGCAAATAGAACTACCTTATGACCCAGCAATCCCACTGCTGGGCATACACACCGAGGAAACCAGAATTGAAAGAGACACATGTACCCCAATGTTCATCGCAGCACTGTTTATAATAGCCAGGACATGGAAACAACCTAGATGTCCATCAGCAGATGAATGGATAAGAAAGCTGTGGTACATATACACAATGGAGTATTACTCAGCTGTTAAAAAGAATTCATTTGAATCAGTTCTGATGAGATGGATGAAACTGGAGCCGATTATACAGAGTGAAGTAAGCCAGAAAGAAAAACACCAATACAGTATACTAACACATATATATGGAATTTAGAAAGATGGCAATGACGACCCTGTATGCAAGACAGGAAAAAAGACACAGCTGTGTATAATGGACTTTTGGACTCAGAGGGAGAGGGAGAGGGTGGGATGATTTTGGAGAATGGCATTCTATCATGTATACTATCATGTAAGAATTGAATCGCCAGTCTATGTCTGACGCAGGATACAGCATGCTTGGGGTTGGTGCATGGGGATGACCCACTGAGATGTTATGGGGAGGGAGGTGGGAGGGGGGGTTCATGTTTGGGAACACATGTAAGAATTAAAGATTTTAAAATTAAAAAAAAAAAAGAAAAACACCAATACAGTATACTAACACATATATATGGAATTTAGAAAGATGGCAATGATGACCCTGTATGCAAGACAGGAAAGGAGACACAGCTGTGTATAATGGACTTTTGGACTCAGAGGGAGAGGGAGAGGGTGGGATGATTTGGGAGAATGGCATTCTATCATGTATACTATCATGTAAGAATTGAATTGCCAGTCTATGTCTGACGCAGGATGCAGCATGCTTGGGGCTGGTGCATGGGGATGACCCACAGAGATGTTATGGGGAGGGAGGTGGGATGGGGGTTCATGTTTGGGAACACTTATAAGAATTAAAGATTTTAAAATTAAAAAAATAAAAATAAAAATAAAAAATAATCATAAAAAAAGAAAATACCAATATAAGAAAAAAAAAAAGAAAGAAAATGGATTTGTTTTGTAAAAATTGAATTAACTTTGCAAAATTAAATAATGACTCAATTTCCTTTCCCCTCTAAGTTCTCATGTTCTTAGAATCCACCTTGGTCACATGTTAAGATTAATTATTGTTTATCAAGCATTTTAATAAAAGCATACTCATTCTGAATGATTATAGCTTTTTGATGGGAATAGTCTTGGTCTGAAAGCTCTTTGGGTTTGAATCCCAACTGTATCACTCGCCACCAGCTGTGAAACTTTGAACAAGTCCCATAAAGAGAGTCAATTTCTTCCTCTGCAAAAAGGAGAAGGATAGTCCCTCATTTCAGAAAGTCATGAGGAGTAGACATCAGTATGCAAGCCAGGAAAGCCAATTTCATGCCGACTTTACTCAGATCCATTCTTAGCCTAACAAGCCATTCACCCCACCTATGTAGCAGCAGCGTCTGACCCTTTCTAGTTTTCCACATGTATACTGACTTCCCCTTCTCATAAAATTCTGACTTGCTCCCAGAGCCTGAATGAGTTGCTCTACTAGGTTACCTTGTTGGAGGACTAGTTAGGCACATGATAGTGATAAATGGCTCCCTGCTTCAAAATGCATTTGATGTGCACATTGTCAAGTTAAGACCAAGAGGAGAGGACTGCATGCTTAAGAACTTGGTTGCCTAGGAATTGTGGGCGTGTGGCCTGTGATTGACTTATTCTGTAGCTAATTGACGTCATATTTAGGGATCTGTTGTAACTCCTGTTTTCTCACCTTTGCGGGATAGCAGTCCTGGGAAGCTGAAATCTAGTCAGGATCAGCTGTGTTGCTGTTACTCAGTCACTCAGTTGTGTCCAACTCTCTGCAAGCCCATAGACTGCAGCATGCCAGGCTTCCCTGTCCTTCACCATCTCCCAGAGTTCGTTCAAACTTATGTCCATTGAGTCAGCAATGCCCTCCAATCATCTCATCCTCTGTCATCCCCTTCTCTTCCTGCCTTCAACCTTTCCCGGTATCAAGATCTTTTCCATTGAGTCAGTTCTTCACATCAGGTGGCCAAAGTACTGGAGCTTCAGCTTCAGCATCTGTCCTTCCAATGAATACTTGTGGTTGATTTCCTTTAGGATTGACTGGTTTGATCTCCTTGCTGTTCAAGGGACTCTTAAGAGTCTTTTCCAGCAAGCACAGTTTGAAAGCATCAGTTCTTCAGTGCTCAGCCTTCTTTGTGGTCCAAATCTCACATCTGTATATGACTACTGGAAAAACCATAGCTTTGACTAGATGGACCATTTTTGGCAAAGTGATATATCTGCATTTATATATGCTGTCTAGATTTGTCATAGCTTTTCTTCCAAGGAGCAAGTGTCTTTTAATTTCATGGCTGCAGTCACCATCCACAGTGATTTTTTGAGCCCAAGAAAGTAAAATCTGTCACTGTTTCCATTGTTTCCCCATCTATTTGCCATGAAGTGGTGGGACCAGATGTCATGATCTTAGTTTTTGAATGTTGAGTTTTAAGCCAGCTTTTTCACTCTCCTCTTTCACCCTCATCAAGAGGTTCTTTAGTTTCTCTTCACTTTCTGCCATTAAGGTGGTATCATGGGCATATCTAAGGTTGTTGATATTTCTCCTGGAAATCTTGATACCAGCTTATGATTCATCCAGCCTGGCATTTTGCATGATGTGCTCTGCATAAGCGGAGTGACAGTATACAGCCTTGCTGCTACTGCTGCTAAGTCGCTTCAGTCATGTCTGACTCTGTGCGACCCCATAGATGGCAGCCCACCAGGCTCCCCCATCCCTGTGATTCTCCAGGCAAGAACACTGGAGTGGGTTGCCATTTCCTTTTCCAATGCATGAAAGTGAAAAGTGAAAGTGAAGTCTCTCAGTTGTGTCCAACTTTTCATGACCCCATGGACTGCAGCCTACCAGGCTCCTCCGTCCATGGGATTTTCCAGGCAAGAGTACTGGAGTGGGTTGCCATTGCCTTCTCCATTACAGCCTTGACATACTCCCTTCCCAATTTGCAACCAGTCCGTTGTTCCCTGTCTGGTTCTAACTGTTGCTTCTTGACCTGCATACAGCTTTCTCATGAGACAGATAAGTTAGTCTGGTATTCCCATCTCTTGAGGAATTTTCCACAGTTTGTTGTGATCTGCACAGTCAAAGGCTTTGGTGTAGTCAATAAAGCAGAAGTAGATCTTTTTCGGGAACTCTCTTGCTTTTTCTATGATCCAGCGAATGTTGACAATTTGATCTCTGGTTCCTCTGCCTTCTCTAAATCCAGCTTGCACATCTGGAAGTTCTCAATTCACATACTGCTGAATCCTAGCTTGAAGGATTTTGAGCATTACTTTGCTAGCAGGTGAAATAAGGGCATTTGTGTGGTAGGTTGAACATTCTTTGGCATTGCCTTTCTTTGGGATTGGAATGAATACTGATCTTTTCCAGTCCTGTGGCCACTGCTGACTTTTCTAAATTTGCTGGCATATTGAGTGCAGCACTTTCACAGCATCATCTTTTAGGATTTTAAATAGCTCACCTGGAATTCTATCACCTCCACTAGCTTTGTTTCTGGCGATGCTTCCTAAGGCCCACTTGACTTCACACTCCAAGATGTCTGGCTCTAGGTAAGTGACCACACCATTGTGGTTATCCAGGTCATTAAGACCTTTTTTGTATAATTCTTCTGTGTATTCTTGGCACCTCTTCTTAATCTCTTCTGCTTCTGTTAGGTCCACCTTGCCGTTTCTGTCTTTTATTGTGCCCATCTTTGCATGAAATGTTCCCTTGATATCTTCAGTTTTCTTGAAGAGATCTCTAGTCCTTCCCATTCTATTGTTTCCCTCTATTTCTTTGCATTGTTTAGTTAAGAAGGCTTTAATCAGTAAGAGATGTGAATTTTGAGATGATCCCTTGACTGGCTTTCAGATATTAAAGGGCAGGGCATTTGCTAATGTCCGGGTAAGGTCTGGATGGTGGTTTTAGTGGGTGGGGAAGGCTGGTGGACTCTCCTTCCCAATCCAGGGAAGGGGAGGAAATTTGACTATTTGAGAGGAATCAGGGGAGTTTGACTGTTCCGTGTTGGCTGCAGTCCCTTGTGTTTTGGTCTGTGTTGGCCCTGGGAGCCTTCATTATAGCTGAGCTGAATCAGGAGCTCTGAAGTCAAATGTGGGTCATGCCCATGGGAGCAAACACATGTTCTTTCAGAGGCTTGTATGTGCTGGCCTCCTAAGGAGCAGTTTCCTGGGACAGTTACACACAGGCTTATGGGCATAATAAGGTCTTCCTTTCTGATCACAGTATCTGACCACAAGTGATGGCTTAGCCACTTCTCACTTGCCTGGCTCGGTCCCAGAGTGGGCCTGTGAGGCCAGTCATTGCCGAGTTATACGGACTTCCACAGCTCTTGACATGACCCTTTGCTCTCCCTGAAAAACAAGAGTTTTTCCTTTATCTAAATTAAAGACTGACTGAGCCCTTGGCCGGAAGCGTTTGCACTGCTAGGAAGAGGAAGAGTGGCTCAGGACCCTCTTCCAGCAGCTGAACCCACAGAAGCTGACCAGGCTCCAGGGCTCTCAGCAGAATCCCATCCTTTAGAACTTGGACTGGGGATGGAATTCAACTTGAAGCTGGCATAGACTATGTCCTGGGTCAAAGGGGAGGACTTGAAGAGCCTAGAGATTTAAATGAAATGAATTGAACCCTGGCATGAATTTCTCTTGGGTACCACAGCACCCCAAAATGTAAAGGACGTGGACTGAGTGAGCACAGAGTGCATTTGGCTATAAGAAAAATGTTCCAAAGCAGCCTTTGGAACCTTCTAGCAAGATCCAAACTGGGGCAGGTCAGATGTAAGCAGGGACAGAATCCTCAGCTCTCTGAATATCCCAATGTCCATTTGCCCCACAGAGAAGGCAATGGCACCCCACTCCAGTACTCTTGCTTGGAAAATCCCAGAGACAGGGGAGCCTGGTGGGCTGCAGTCCATGGGGTCGCTAAGAGTCGGACACGACTGAAACAACTTAGCAGCAGCAGTAGCAGCATTTGCCCCGAGCCTAACCTGGCTAACTTGCTTTCCGTTATGAGACAGAAAAGTTACCTTGGTGACTGCATAGGGATAGGTATCTCCTACTTCAAAAACTACATGAGAAAACTTTAATTCCACCGGGTCTTTATGTTTCTTAAACCAATCAGGGAAACTATGGGGAGAGCATATCTTTCCCTCCCGCGCCACTCCACAGTCATTATGTGCTGTGTGTTTATAGCGCAAATAAGACTAACATGCATAATAAGCGGAAGCACAGTATGAGGTGAGGGGGGAACTGGGAGTGTACCACGTGTGAATCCATGTGGTATTATTTCAAGGTAAACTCAGATCCAATAAAGATATATTTTACAAACCCCAGAGTAACTACTAAATTTTTACGAAATATGTCTATACATGACCAGGTCTCTCTCATTAAGAAAAGACAAACACACATCAGCCCCACATGGTCCTCCATCTGCCACTTGCTTACATCCTCTCCTTTCTTCTCTTGTTTCTCAGGAGTATGGTCTGCATTTAGTGTTTTCATTCTCTAATCTTCTATCAGTTGTTATCTGGCTTTTACTTCCATTGTTCTCATCAAACAGCTTTTGCCAAATTCACCAATGACCTTGACATGACTGTATCCAGTTAGACAGTTCTGGGACCTAACGTGCCCTCTCCTCAGTTCGCAATTGGAGATGCTGTGGTTCCTTACTTGCTCAGTGAGCTCAGAAACCCGACTTGGTTGCCTGCAACCATGTGTCTAGTGAGCATGGGCTGGGGGCTGTAATATGATAAAGCACAAAATGGGTAATAGTGGCTCTGACTGTAAAGAATCTGCCTGCAATGCAGGAGACCTGGGTTCGATCCCTGGGTCAGGAAGATTCCCTGGAAAAGGGAATGGGTACCCACGCCAGTATTCTTGCCTGGAGAATCCCATGGACAGAGGAGTCTGGTGGGCTGAAGACCATGGGTTGCAAAGAGCTGGATACTACTGAGCGACTAACACGTCACTTTTTTTTGGACGATATAATTCCAGCCCCATCGCCAGCCACCCTTGTGACGACTCCCTTCACTCCTATCACCTTGGTTGCTTTGGTCCTCAAACCTGCCATGTTCCCTCCCTCCTGCCTCTTGAGCTCTCATGGGCTCCTTGCTCTAACGTGCTTTTCAGATTGAACAGTTGCCATCTCCTCCTTCGATTTGCCCGTTTGACATCACTTGCTCGGCCAGCATCATTTCCCAGTTGGGGAGCTGCCCTGGATTTCTACTGCAGGCTCACAGCACTTACTTGACTTCCTAAGTTTCATTATTCTGTGAGCTGGTTTGGCTGATGGCTGTCTGTCATGGGATAGAGCTTCAGGAGGTCGGGCGATGGGTCTGCTTTTGCACATGGGTGTGTGAAGCAGTAAAGCAGACACATGAGCACCAACCAGGAGCCCCAAAGCCAGGGGTGCTGCCTGGAGCACCGCTAGCAGATGCCTCCGCAGGGAGACGCCTCGAGCCCCTGCCATCGCGAATCCCTGAGAGTGCTGGAGGAAGCATTTCCCAAATTTAGCTAAGGAAGGAGCATTTTATTCAAGGCATAACACTCATATCTTGAGGAGTCTTGTTTGAGAAGTACTAACTTACGGCATGCTGCTGCTGCTGCTGCTGCGTCGCTTCAGTCGTGTCTGACTTTGTGCGACCCCATTGACAGCAGCCCACTAGGCTCCTCTGTCCCTGGGATTCTCCAGGCAAGAATACTGGAGTGGGCGGCATAGTCTATTATCTTTTCCCTCTGTGTGTGCACACGTACCTTTATTCACAGGTCATGTCTCCTCTGTGTGTGTGGTGGGTGGGTTTCGCCCTTACAGTCCTATTACCTGCAATGGTTTTGTTGAGGACAAATGGCCCAGGTGTGGCCAGAGCCAACTCATGGTTGGACTTGCGGGTTTGGAGACAGATGAAAGGGCCTCAGAAGATGAGTCCAATTGCTTTAAGTCCCCGTGGAATGAGGGGTGTGGAAAACAGCTAAACACACGCGGGTCAACATAAGGTCCTATCCAGGAGCCCTGCGATGGCCACTGGGCTCCTCCACACACGACCTGAAAGGGAACTGGGACCACAGCTAGTCCAAGGAGGAGCATCATGTGCTTCCTCTGGGCTCAGCTGTGAGAAAGACGTGCACTGGAGGTGATTCTGATGTAAGGTCATAAAGATGGGTGACTCCCCTGCTGCTGTCCTATTAAGGGGGGGTCACTGTCGGGTCACCATGGGCTGCTTCTGCAGAGGCAGCAGGCTGGGGAAGGTGGGACACCTGGGATTGTTCTGGAAATCTGGACCACACATACGATTGGACCCTGGGGCCCGACTGGAAGGTCTGAGGTATGCAGGTGCGCTGACTCTGGGGGGGTGTTACCCCAGTCCTAGTGGGGGCCGAGTGCTAGGACCACAGGGTCTTTATCACTGAGGGGGCATGGTCATGGAGAGACAAGCACATCCCACGCCTGACCTGACACAGGCCGCGCGAGCAGCCCCACCTGAACTGAGGCAGCACGCGTGTGGATGGTTCTGTGACCCAGTGGCCTGCTGTTGAGCCCTTTGAAACAAGGAACACAAGATCTGGATGCATGGGAAGTATCAGAGGAAGTGGGACTGGAGGTGGAATCAATAAAGAGACAGAAGTACTGCAGGTTGGGAGAGGGGCAAGGAAATGCTTATTCCTATAAAAGAAGGAGAAGAATCCAGTTACAGTCCAGTGAAGTTGTTTTATTGCTGATCACGTTCATTTGGTTGATAATTTGAGGGGAAAAGAAAATTTGATTCTCTGTTGTCTGCCCCTTGTCCTGCAGGACTGGGGCCCTAGGAGTGTCGATTCTGTCCCCTCAAACCCTCTGGGGTCAGAGCAGTCAGGGACCTCCTCCCATAGTGTCAGCAGACGTGGGCAGTCCACCTGCCCCATCATTCAAGAGGCAAAGTCCGAGCTCAACCAGGGGCCAGTGTCTCCCAGTTTCCTCCCCAGCAATTTGGAGTTGATTTGATTATGGTCTCATCCTCAGTGTCTGGGCCTCAGGTTTTCCGCATGCTGGGGTGCTTTTCTGTTGTGTTTTGATTTTTGTTTATTTGTGGTGGTTATTTTTGGTCCCATGATTCTAGCAGGGGCCCTGCCTTGTGAGGGATGGAACATGAAGCCAGGCCTGCCAGCGCATGCTGGTCTTCACCCTCAGGACCAGAGGAGCTTGAGCCATGCAACGTGGAGGTCGCAGACCCGCCCCAGCTCTGGCTGTGGCTCACACAGGTCGTGGTGTGCAGCTTGAATGTTATCCCCTGTGCGTTCACTCAAAACTCTAGGCCACTTTGTGCACAAATAGAGCGGCTGTATTGTTGTCTATAACTGCGAAAAAGGGAGAAAGAAAAGCCTTAGTGAAGCATGAACGTTTCACAGCAGGGGAAGTGTGGACTGGGTCTGGATGGGGCACATGGCGGCTTCCAGCCTGAGGCTGTGGAGCATTCCTCCTCCTAACCCAGACCTCTGCCTCATCTCTCCCAAGGGCAGGATGATGGCCCCTGGGAGATCTGAGCTCTGTACATGGTACATGGGGCCTTGATTGTCACTGACCACGTGGGAAATGAGTGTCATTCAGGAGAAAAAGGCATCTACTTTCCTCTAAGCTGTATTTCTTTATATTTTCCTAATTTCCTTTATTTATTACCCAAGTAGTTAAAACATTAAACATTATGGATTGAAAAAGAGTTATTAGTAACCTTATCATCTAAACATCATCACCTAAGCAAAGTTAGACATTTTGGTGTCCTGGCCTTTTTCTGAGCATTTTACAAAATTTTGCATATGTTTTGTGCAGCCAGCATTTTCTTATATGAATGGTCCATTGCAGGCTGCTGAGTAGTCAGGATAAAAGTCCTATGGGTCAGTAGGACCTTATGGAGGGGAGGTGTTGCCAAGACCCCAGGATAGGTGCTCATTGCTAAGGCCATGTGAAGGGAACCGTGAGCTGTGACCTGGTCTTGCTGGGCGCTCCCCCAACCTGATGCTGGATGGCACATGAGGACCCACAGACCAGCTGTGACGATCCCCATTTTGCAGGTGAAAGAGATGAGGCTCTGCAAAGCCAAGCACTTCACCCCAAAGCAAGGGGAAGGGCTCAGACACCCAAACCAGGCTCTTCTCACCCAAGTTCTGTGTGCTCACCCTTGCCTTATTTTGCACAACCTCTTGTTGGTTTGCTGGAAAGTTGTCCATTCTCTGGTGAATTATGCACATGGAGGGGTGACAACCTCCTAGGACCGCCAGTTCCAGGCTCCTCAGGATGGCCGATGCCAGGAAACGGCTCCCAAGGCAAGGGCATCTAGGAGCCGGCTTGTCCTGATCCCGCCTGGTGCCCACACAAGACTGTTTCACCTGGTGACCACAGAGGGCTGTTGGCTCAGCTGAGTCCCTTTTCGTCAGTCTCCACTGGTTCCAGTACTTCTCCTTGGGCTTTCTGTTTCCTAAAACAGCTCCGATGGAGAAGCAAGTGGAGTGAAATATGTTTCCTTCCCCCCTGGTTTTCATAGCCAGCCTCGGTGCTCGTGGCCCCTCACGCCAGCTGGGCTGACACGAGCAGGAGAGGCAGGGCCCGGCCGTGGGCTCTGGAGCCAGCTCAGCCTTGTGGCGGGGCCGCGGCCCCTGCGCCTCTGCTCTCTGGTCTGCAGAATGGGCGTGCCGGCGGCGCCGCCACAGAAGCACCTGGGGGAGCCTGTCAACGGGCGTCAGGCTCCGAGCTTGGCCTGTTGGCGACACCCTGTAAATGTCAGCTCTGACAATTACTGCTTGCTTATGAGTAGTGCTCGCTGAAGTTTATTTTCAGTGCCAACCACCAGTTAAGAAGTGCCATGAAAACATCTGTGGCTTGGTCTAAAGAGGAATGCTGAGGAAGGATGGCGATGAAGGAGAGGGGGTCAGGCACACCTGGGCATTCCCCTTTCCACCTTTGCCTGGTTCTCTCCCCACTAGTGCCCACAGCCTCGCCGAATGCTAAAGAGGCTCTTCTTTCCTGGAGTGCATTGCTTGCTAGATATCCTCTGTTTTCCCCACCCTCCCAACCCCGTGAAGCAGGTATAATTTTAAGCCAGGTTTACAGCCTTGCAAACGGGCTCTGAGCCCACCAAGGGCAGGAGAGAGGCTGCAGTCTCACTGCTGGGGCTGTCGCCCCCAAGCCCAGAGCCCTCGACTCCTTGTTGCCGCCCTCCTTTGAGGAGACCGGACATCAGGTTTGCTCCCTGTGCCGCCGGAGGCATGCTGCACTGGAGTCGGCTCCAGGCCGAATGGGTTCCCCTCTGTGCATGCACACACAGTGTGTGAATTCATGGGCCCACCCACGAGTCCAGAGCAGACCAGCTCTGAGCAGAGCGGAGGGCAGGAATTCAAGTCTGTGCTTTCGCCACCTGGTGGCGCCACCGTGGCTGCAGGATGGAGCCACCTCTTCAGGGGGCCTGACAGGCCCCTGTAAGTGTGTAAATGCAGCATGGCCCGAGTCCACGCTCACAGTGGTCAGGGCCGTGGAAGCCAGCTCCCGGAGAGGAGGAGGGGTGGAGGCAGTCTCTGGCTAACAGATGCCCCTGGTTCTCTCTGCTTCTTTCGTCCCAGTCTGTCTGTCTCTCTGCTCCCTCCCCTCACTGCTCCCTCTCTGTCTCACTGTCTGTCTCTCCCCAGGAGGGACAGGGCCCATCTTTCCCTGCAGTGAGGCGCCACTGGAGCAGCAAGCTCCCCAGGTCAACTTTCCTCCTGGGAGGCTACACCCCAAGGCGGCTTCTCCTGCATAACTCGTGCCAGGCTTGTGGGCTCACAGGCAGGCTCAGAACCCTTCTCTTTGGCCTCAAAGGACAGGCGCAGAATGACCCTGGTAATCCTAGTTGATGGGCTGACATTTGACTGTAAACTGGATGGAACCAGCTGCGAAATGAAAGCAAGATTCCAGTTTATTTAACAGTGATCGTGTCCCTGTGCTCAGCGCCATGGGATGTTAGAATAAAAATAAAAAATAAATGAGAATACTGTTCAAGTAACCTGGCTTTTATCGCTGTCGCTACCGCAGAGGCAGCAGGCCACCTCTCTCAGTGGAAACCAGTCTTGGAAAAAACGTCCTCTGAGACTAGACCAAGTACAGGATGGCCTCGAATGGGGTGGATGGAAGAGCTGTGCGCTGGTAGGGTTTCTGTTCTATTTTGAACTTTTCTACTTTCTGAACATCCTTTCCCAGGAAATACCACACGGGGAAGAGAACAGCAAAGGAAAATTCCTAATGTCACTTTAGCAATGAGGTTTCTTTTATTAGTAGACTTCATTTTTTAGGGCGGGTTTAGGTTTACAGAAAAACCAAGCGGGAAGCACAGTCCCCATCTCCCTCCTGCACCCCGCCTCAGTTTCCCGTGTTGCTAACGTCTGGCCTGCATGCTGTGCCTTTGGTGCAGGTGGTGCGGCAGTATCGACGTATCGCTTAATCTATAGTTGGTGCTGTGCATTCTGCAGATTTTCATAAATGGCGATGTCGTGTATCCACCATTACACTATCATCCAGAAGAGTTCAGCTGCCCTAGAAATCCCCTTAAGTAATGAAATGTTAAAGCAACTTAAAAAAAAAGAAAACCAGAGATCCCAACTTTCAGAGTTGCATAAATACCGTAGGAGTTGGAGCGCGGGAGCATGTGTAAATGAGATTCTATTATTTGTGCGCAGGGCTGGGATGGTGTGTGTGTGTGTGTGTGTGTGTGTGTGTGTGTGTGTGTGTGTGTGTGTTAGAGGCTGGCCCAGAGGCTGGGACATGTAGAGTGGTGGTAGTGTATGCATGTGTGTTATTAAGACAAGAGGAAGGGCCGTGGGGAGGCGGGGGTTGGCCCGCTGAGTAGGACTAGGAGATGGGGTTTTGGGCAGGGGCTTGTTGATTCTGGCTGATGGACACGTTGCCTGTTCGCAAGGCCGGCTGGGAGCCTAATGGGGAATTGGGAGGAGGTGGCTTTTCGCCTTCTGCCCCGTCCTGCTGAAGCATCTTCTGGTGAAACACATCCTCCCTCTGCAGGGGCGCCTGGAGAACACAGGCCGGCTGCATCCTGGGTTCCAGGACCCAGGGTAGTAAAGCCGCCTTGCTTCCTGGGAGTGAGCAGCGGCTTGGCCAGGCCCCTGGATAGAGCCGGCTCTCAGGTCCACTGAGATGGCCTGAGCGGCCCCAGAGCCTGGGCTCACGCTGGCCTCTGTCCGAGAAGGAACCCTCACCCCCCATGTCCAAGTTGAGGGTCCCCGGAGGCATTTGTGGATACATAGACCCTGTCACATCTGCCTGCACGTGACCTTCTGCAGTTTGTTGCGGGAACTCTCCCCTGCGAGGCCGTAGCCCTGCTCTTGGGTGCGACGGCATTCCTGAGACCTCAGCCAACATCCCTGTCTTTCTCCGAAACCCTTGTTTGCCCCCAAAGGTGTTTCTTTGCCGTTTTCTCCCTCTCTCCCTCCCGGGCTTTGCCATTGAATATGATGAAAAACTCCCGGCTTCTTGGTTCTCAGGACCGTGGAGACAGCGCATCCCTGGGTGTCCTAGGTCGCCGTGGCTAGCGGATGGCCAGTTGGCTGGAATCTGACGTTAGGAATGCAGGGTCTTTTGGGGAATTGCCCTCAGCTGCCAAAATGGTTCTAAATACATGAAAAGTAGGTTAACTTGCTACACTCCTTGCGTTTATTCTTCCAGCTGAAATTTTCTTGATTTTTTTTTCCCTTTCATTTTATTAGGTTAATAAAACTTGGTTTTCGAGCATTTCCCTGCCCCAGGAGGGCAGTGGGCCCCATGTCCAATTCATCAAGCGCCTAATGAGTGGCCTCGGAGGTCCCGGCCCATCCATTCCAGGAGCTCTCTCTGCCTCGTAAAGGTGAGGCCTACGGGCTGCTCTGTATATTTTGTCTGTTGGTTTCCCAAATTCTCCTACCAGCTCAACTGTCACTTTTCAGGATTTATACGAGGCCGACGGCACTGCGGGGCAGCGCCCCTCCCCAGCTGAACAGCCCTCCTCTGCCCGCTCTTCACACACACCACACACCCTGCGCCATAAAACAACGCTTCTGCAATAAAGTGAAATAGAAATGTGTCGATCTAGCATTTTAGCACATTCCAGCCAGAGGGCTGTGGGAAATGCCTTCCTCTACATGAAGTAGGGAAGTTCTGTGAAAGCTGGGGATAAAACAGCGTGAGAAAAGGCCTTTGGTGAGAAGAAATAGTCTGGTGTTTAAAATAAATAAATTAAAAATAAAACATGGGCATGTGTGTGAGTGTGTGCATACACTGACTAAATTCTTTATACACATACATTTATGCGGCCCTGGTTTGTGTTTTGGTGTTTTAGAGAAAGAACAGTGAGGGGGAAAAGTGGATGTTGCTTGCCCCCTGGGCCCAGTGTGTGGCTCTGTCTCCTTCTAGAACATTCTTGCCTTTCCTTCCCCTGCAGCTCTTTTGCCTTTGCCAAGTTGTCAGGACTCTGCAAGCTCCAGGCCTAGGCGGCGTCTGCCCCCAACCCGGAGGGGAAGCTAGAATCTGCGCACCAGGAACTCGAGGTACACGCATTACTCAGGGCCCGGGAACCTGAGAGACCCGGAGAAGGTTGAGAGAGTGGGGCGGTGGCTGGGTTGCGGGGTCCCCGGGGCCAGAGGACCTCCAAATTTCCGCATAGCAGCCTGGCTGGGTCTGGGTTGCTCCTTTCTGGACGGAGCCTACAGATATCACCCGGCCTCTACCTAAACACTCCAGCAGGGCGTGCACGGATGCTAAGAAGTGACTCCGCATGACCTGTGGCTTTTCCTTCCCTTCCTTCCTTCCCGTGGCTTCCTGAGCATGGAGGAAGCAGTGTGGAGGGGAGCTCAGCTTGCTCTGCTGGCGGTGGGAGGGAGCTGGAGATCGGCCTCACAGGGCTCCCAGCATTCTATCACCACTGGCCCAAAGCCAGGGCACAGGCCTGTCCACAGAGCTGGCTGGGGTGGGGGACTTCTTTCAGTGCCTGGGGCGTGCAGAGGTGAGACACTCCCAGGCTGTGGGGCAGAGGTGAGGACGGCGGTCCCTCATCTGCAGGCTCTTTCCATGGAGGAGGAGGATTCGGGAAGGTCCCTGAGGCTGGGCTGGGGTGGGGGGTGGGCATCCATAGCTGGCTCACCCAGGCGTGAGTGGCACCGGCCAGCATCCCCCTCCCTCCACGTGGGGAAGACAGTGCAGATTGCATGGCTCTCAGCAGGGACTTCAGTCACCCGGCCTTGTACACCCGCATATTCCCCATGGGCTGAAGATCTCACATGGCTTCGGGGACCCACAGGGTGGGGAGGCCATGAGCAGCCCGTTCTGATGGGGCTTGGGGCCCAGTTCATGCCCCGTGAAGACCCTCAGCTCAGGACTGGCCTTTCTCAGTTGGCCCCCGACCTACCCCAAGGCTGCTGGAACACCGCTCTGAGGCAGGATTTCCCATGAGGAGCTGGCCTTCTCCCCCGCACGCCCTTCTTACCGGGCGCTCATTGCGCATTAGATTATCTTCTGAAAATATACTTTGAAGGGTTTTTGTTTTGTTTTGTTTTTCCTACTTGACACTCTTGAATCAAGTAGGCCATTTATCTTTTAGGCAGAAGAATTTCAACAGTTACACTGCACACTTGCTGGAGGGTCACAGGCTCAAAGCATAGAAGTAGTTTAAAAATTTTTTTCATCATGGGTTTATTCTTGTCTTGGCTCCCCCCTATACTTTGCAGCTTTCCTCCCCTCTAACTAATCCTCCCAACTGCTGCCCACCCCCACCCGCCTCATGGATGCAACCTACCTCAAGCTACTCAAACTGAAAGGAGCATTCATGCCCAGCCCATCTATTTGTTTAAACTCACCCCGTGTTAGTCCGTGTTAAATGCAACAGAATGGAGAAAAATGTAATTCTCTGTCGGCTTTTGATCAAAGAGAGTTTTTTTTTTTTTTTTATTCAAGATGGATTTCTGAAGGACAATGTTATACACATTCTGTGTGTTTCTTAGTTTCAATGTTTAGTTGATTTCGGGGAAAATTTTTCTCCCCTTTTGATCCCAGGGAGAAAACACACACAAACACATCTCAGTGCCACAAACATTGCAAGTCAGGCCCTTTTCTGTGGACGTCTCAGCTGAAGAGTGGAAAGGGACTGCCTTTAACTTATCAACACAGCAAGAGAATTTGAAATGCGGTACAACTGCTCCATGCAAACCCTTCCCAGCTTCTGTGGGAACTCAGGCTAGGTCACTGTTGTCTGGGTAAATTCAGGGTCCAGCACACTCCACACCCCTCATCCCCCACCAGCTCAGAAACACGCAGGTCCACGCTCACTCCACCCTCTGATTTCTGATTTTCACCACCAGTCATTAGAAGTACATTTCTCCCCTCACTCCCTCAGCTTCAGAGCAAATGCAAATAAAAAGTGCTTAAAATGGTTAACATTTCCTGTCACCGAAGGCTTTCGTTAGGGGTGGGGGTCGCTGAGTTTTAAAGTGTATTTTCATAGGAAAACTCATTTCAGGTCTGTGGCAGGAACTCGGGCCGTTTTGCACAGCGAATTTCAGGGTTTGCGATAAGCCTGTGTCCTTTACAGGCGGTCGAATAATGCTTTATATTACGCGGGTCAGGAGAGCAGTATCCAGATTCACACTGAGATTAACCTGGGGCCCAGCTCAGGTCACAGGAGAAAAAATTTAAATATGTCCTTTCCCCCACCTTCCCCTCAGCTGCTCACTTTCTTTTCCTTTATTGGAGAAAAACCCCAAATTTGGTACTTTAATTTGTTGTGTTTCTTCTATTGATTGTTTAGTGATTTTGCCAACTTCCTGGATGTTCACTCGAGTTCTGCACAAAGAGCCCCATTTCCTTCTGGAACCAGCACCGGGACCCAGACAGAGGAGCGGACACTGGAAACTGTGAGTACTCCAGTCTGTCCTGCGGCTCTGGCCCTGATCGTCCCCTCCCGTCAGGCCTCCCCGTTCTTTCTCTAGCGGTTAACTTTCTATGGGGCTTCCCGTCTGAACCCGCTCTGTCGGCCCTCAGCAGCATTCTCAACTTTTAGGAAAAGAGACTACAATTTCTACACAAACATCGGATAGGAAGGGGAGGGGGAGTGTGCTTACTGATGGCAGTGACTTCAATTTTCATTTTGAGGCTCCGAAAGATGGAGAAAGTAAACAGAAGCAGGCTGGTTTATTTCAGGGGCTAACAGAGAGTCCCTGCTGAATTTACCTAATAAAACGAATTTTTAAAATTTTCATTTTCTCATTTCATTCCAGCAGAAAATGAGTTCGCCTTTATAATATCCAGATCTTTCAAACTCTATTGAGTGAGAAATTAAGTTACAAATGTAAATACCTTGGTGTATATATATATATATATATATGAAATGAATATATATATATATGAAATGAAGTAATTTGTGACTGTAATGCAATAGCAAGCCTGACTTTAAGGCTCCTAGGACACTTAAAATTTTTTTATGATGCATAATAAAGGAAAATAAAATTCAGTAAAAATATTTCTCTTTTAAAATGGGTGAATTTTGATACTTAAATGTAATTTTCATTTAACAAGAGTTATCTTTTAAAGAATTTATTTTTCTGAACATCTTGTCAAATGTTGGGAGGATTGTAAAGAAAACATATGTTAATATTCACAACTGACTTCTTTCCTTTCCATAAAACTATTCCAAGGAGTATGGGAAATTGTAAAACAACGTTGTTCTCTCATGAAAAGAATACCCTGACTTTAATTACCAAGAGAAAGCAATTAATGCTCAAATTTCAAGGCCAATCCAGTGATCATTTAGGAGCAGGAAGAAGGGGGGAAGCAAGACTGTTACTTGCGTAAGGAAATCCAGAAATCGACATCATGCAGATGTATAATCGGAATGTGATTGTATTTATAAGGAAAAGTTATATAAACTTCAAAAATGGTAGTTGTTTTGCTTAAGTGCCTGAAAAAAGAGTTTAGAATAATATTTGGGTTATCCCAGTTTTGTGCTCTTGTGTTCCCGAAGCCTTGTTAGATTAAAGAACTCCAAAGGAATAGTGTGTGTGTGTGTGTGTGTGTGTGTGTGTGTGTATAAGCGCACACATGCGTAAGCGTGCTCACCTCCCCCAGCAGTTCCAGCCCTGAGTAAGTGTGGAGAGAAAAAGGTGAGGGCTGACTGGTGACCAAACAAACAAACGAACAAACAAAAAAACTTTCATGCTAGAAATTCATAACTCTTAGAAATTAAAAATGGCAGTTGTCTTTCTTTTCTCACCTCTCTGGGGGTTGTTGTCTGGGACAGGGGGATTAAGGAGAACCAGTTTTCAAAAATGCTACAGACCAGTTTGTGCAAAATGGATATTGCCACTTTCCTGCACTTTTGATTATTTTGTTCTTGGTGTCCCGTCTCCGAAGTGGTGGCCTTGTACATGTTAAATACGTTTTGTAAGTAGTCTAATGTGGCTTGCTGAAACAGAAACCTTCCCCCTCTTAGGGAGGTTCCTTTAGTGTCCAGCAGATGGCGATGTTACTTCTAGAGTGACCCATGGGGTGGGGGTGGGGAAGATAGAGACTAAAATTTAGTCCCCCTTCCCCTCTCCAGAGCCCATCCAGTGATCTCTATAAGCAAGAAGAACAACTTTGTTGTGGCCTGGCCTGAAATGTGCCAAGCCATCCGAGCGTATTAAAGTGTTAAGGCAACTGTTAATTAAGGCAACTGTTAATTACCAAGTGTCTTACCTTCTCGAAATGGTGTGAGGCAGCACCCAGCTAGAGCACAAATACCTTCTGGAAATGTTCAGAATGAAAATGGAAGATGGTTAGCAGCTATTTCAGTATTTTATCTGTTGCCCATCTATGTCTTATCAAGTGGAAGATCTCCTCATGGTTCTTCTGTAATGTTGATGAAGAATGCACTTGTTACAGTATTGCACAGAATCTTATATGTGTACCAATGACCAGTTAAAATCGGGCATGTACAGATAGTGATACCAGAGTCTCACCTTCTCGAGAAAGTCTTTTCCTTTTGAAAGTGATGAATGCACGTGGGACTTCCACCCTGGACATTGTATTTCATTATATCAGCACCTGCTAAATGGTATCACCAGCTTCTTAAAGCTTTTAAACCTCCATCTCCCATGAATGAAACTCTTCTCCCGCTGGAAAAGTTTCTACTCTATTCCAAAAACAAGCAAACATTTTTCTCTCCCCACTTCTTTGCTAGAGAGAATCTCAATAACGATGAGCATGTCCTTTAACATATTGAACGTTAAAATGACTTTAAAATATTTTTTGGAAATTTCGGTGTTTTGATTCTTTGTGGGACAACATGATTCCTTAATTTGTTTTATATAATAATTTGCCATATCTTAATTTAAAAAGAAATAGGGTGCATGTTGACAATTATTTTAAACAAATTGGAATTCAACAATAGCAACAAAAAGATTTATTTGTTTTCCTAAAAATGGTGTTATCATTTGTCCTTGGCGGGGAGATAGGCAGGAATTCATTTCACTCCAAGTGTGAAATGCTATTTAAAGACAGAAATATGTAGAAACAGCAGAACACAGTGACTTCATCCTACTGGTAGCAATTAATCATGTGTTGCTCTTTAAGAATTTAATTGAATGATATGCCACCTTTTATACCTGTATGTATTTACAAACTGAGCAAGTTACTGAGTATTCATGACTTCAATCTATGTATTAATAAAATGACTGTGCAAAAAAACCAGCTGTTTAAATAAACTCTGTTCTGCTTTAAAGATGTTGCCCTTTGGGGAGAAAGTCATTTAAGTATTGAGTGGCAGTGGCCAGAGAACAATATAGTTAAAATGAAAATAAATCTTCATGAAACTTAGTTCTAATTTTCTTGAGCAAGATACTAAACCATAAAAAATAAACATTGTTTATGGAGCCAGGTTTGTATCAAGTGAACCTCTGTAAAATGATACGAGAAAATATGGGCTTGTCTGTCTCAAGAACTTTGGTTAGCTAGCAGAACAGAGAGAGCTATTTGATACGTAGAAACCGAAGAAAATAAAGTTAGTGATTCTGGAGAGAAGTCCATTCAGATTTGTGCAGGCCCAGGGAGGTGACTGTATTAGAATTCACACACACAAAGCTGTGTCACTTGGCACCTTGGCTTAAGGGATAATTTAATTACACCACCTATTAACGCTGACTTATGTTTCTGCTCGGGCAAACCTTCTTACGATCTTGTTTATTTCCAGAAATCACGTTTGTGACAGCTTTAATAGGTCATTCAACAGCGAACATTTTCTCATTTAGTTGAAAATATTTCAGGTTTCAGACACCCAACAAGAAAAAGCACTTTCAGACTTCATGAAAATGAATAAACTTGTTCGGGGCAAGACTTTCAGAAAATGAATTCAGCAAACCTATGTGATCAACTTCAGCCTAAAATATTATGTTTCAGTTTGCCAGCCAGGCTGATAGGGCCTCAGCTGATGCAAAGATTATTGCCTCTTCTGGGCTTTCTTTTTTTTTTTTTTTTTTTCTGGCAGATGGGCAGAAAGTGGCCCTGGTACCATCTTTGCATGTGGGTTTACAGAAAAAGCACGGGAGGCCTGGTTGCCGGCAAGTACGTTGGGCTACACACATCCCGACTTGGAGTGATGGCGCACTGTTGCAGATTCTGAGTCCTGTATTTGTAAACTTTCCACTTTTTGTTTTTTTGAGAAATTCACGTTTGATCTCTGCCAGCAAACAGCCGGGGCGAGGGGGCGGGGGTGAGATGTACTTCCCTCTTCACAGCTGAAGGCAATCAAAATGCTTATTTTGTGTTTTAGTTAAAAGGTAAAGGAGAAGAGAAAAAGACACCCAAATAAACCAGGAGACACAGTTGGCATGGAGTCATCAACCCTAAACTGGCAGTGCCAGGAATAAGCCCACAGGACACAATGCATTTTATCCCCCCTTGACCCGCTGCCCTGAAATTTTCTTAGAGGGAGCCGGGGCATCGTGGGGATTCCATTTAAGGGTCAGCTAACGTGTTTAAGCTGCGTGTCAGGAGAAAGACGGCTGAAATCCTTTGTGCAAACAAGAGCCAGAAACTCAAATCCCTGCCTGTCTTTTCAGAAACAAACTTGCCCAGCGTCTTCTGTGTGGTTTGGAGAAATGAGGTTGGAGGCCACTCTTCAGTGGCCTTGCATCGCCGCCTCTGCACGGAGGTGTCCAGGCAGGAGTGACGGGAGGCCCCAAACATTCCAGGCTGCTATCCCCAGGTCTGTTCCCAGCGCGCGGTGGAGGCTGGCTTGGTGAGGAGACGGGACACGCTCTCGTCTGGGGGAGCTGAGACCAGTCCACAAAGCGGGAGGCCTCCTGGGCACCCAGTCCCACGGGGCTGGGCAACTTCTTGGATAGTGTGGTCGGTGCTGCTGTTCATTTCATGGCACACGTTTTCTTGGAGTTGTAACCTTGGACATGCAGTCAGATGACAGATTCCCAGTTTTGATGATTTGATTTCCCACTAGAATCTAAACGGCATGATCGTTTCGTATCTATCCAGAGTTTGAACATGCCAGGGTCACACAGGATAACTGGATGGTGCCTCCCAATGTGATGATGCGATTGGGAATGTCCTTGTCCCTTCTTGACAGTCGAGGAAACTGAGCGGGGCTCCCAGGAGGCCCAGTGTGTGTGCAGGGCTGGCAGGAGTAAGGTCTGAGTCCAGGCGGTGGGATCACAGTCCCCACCTTCCAAAGCAGGACCCCAGGGGCCCTGCCAGTTCAGTACTGTGAGCGATGGCAGCTGAGTCTGAGAGGCAGGGCTGGGGCCTGAGCAGAGGCTTCAGGCAGGTTTGGGTTCCCACAGGGCTCCGCTCTCCTTCCCTGGGGACTCTTGGTGAAGTGTTTAAGTTTCCAGAGTCTAGGTTTCCTCCGACATAAAATAGAGATGGTGATCTTTCTTTTTCAGGTCCTGAGGATCTGAGACTGTGAATAAGAAGGCTGGGCCCCTAGCGTCTGCGAGATGGAGGACTGGGTCACGGCCATCTGTGGGCTGGTTCCCGGAGCCCAGGAGCAAACCAGCAGAGAGAGGGGCCGCCTGGGAATGGGTGACTCCCGTGAGTCTCTCGAATTGCTGGGGTTGATTTTCTCTCCAGCTGCCATTCCTGCCTCAGAGGCTGGAAGAAGGGAAAGCCCAGCCGCAGTAGGGACTGACCAAGTGTCCTCTGGGCGTCTCCCTGCAGGCGTTCGCTCCTTGTGGGTGCTGCCTCGGGAAGAGCCTGGGCCTCCCCAGGAGCCTGCTTTGGGTGTGCACAGTCTCCCCCACCCAGCCCTCCTGAATCTGAACCAGGGCTCTGCTTGTGTGCACTGTCTTGGGACCCAGGGAGACAGAGGCAACTTGTCCCCTGGAGGCTCCCTCTGTGTCCTCAGCCTGACCCTCAGCCCTTCCTGGCTGGCTCTGTGCTGCGGGCTGAGGGGCTACATTATTCCCCTGGCTCCCCGCTGGGTCCCCAGGCTCCCCGCTGGGTCTGGCTGGTGGGAGGTGCTGGTGAGAGGAGGGTGGTGGGAGGGAGGGCTGCAGAAGGGAGAAGCCGGCACCGCCTTCCTCCTTGCCCCTTCCCCCGCTCACCGCCCCCCGCCCGGGCTCCCATCTCAGCAGTGTGCTGCTGCAGAGGCAGGCTCTTGCCAGCTGGGGGCCCTCTCTGTCCCTCCAGCCCCAGGGTGCCAGCAGCTTCCTGCCCGTGTGATGCATATCTCCCAGCTCCCCTGGTTGGCTTCTCCGTTTTCCATCATCAGAGCAACCAGTTCCACATATTGAATTCTCTGTTTTAAATACTCAGCGAAGTTTCTGTTTTTCTTGGTTGGACCTAGTGATCCACCCAGGCTCACACCTCAAGGGGAAGGGGTCTTGGAGTCAGAGGGCTTGGACAAAGGCTCGGGCTCCCCCACTGCCTCCTGCTGGACCCTGGACAAGTCACTCCTTCTTTGCCTGGGGGAGGACCCAGGCTCAGAGAGACCCCTGTCTCCCCCCACCCCCGGCGCCTCCTCTGGCCCTGCTCTGGGCTTTTCTTACCTGTGCAGGTGGAATGCATGCATAAGTAGCCTCAGGGCTTCAGCCTTTGCTGAAGGCTTTGAAGCTCCTTCTATTAAGTGGCGGGTAGAGTTCCCTGTCCCTGGAAGCTGGGTTTCACTCTGTGACTTGCTCTGGCCAATAGGGTACTAGCAGACGTCACTCCGGCAGAAGCTGGAGGCACGCTTACCTGCTTCCACCAGTCCTTGGGTGCCTCTGCCGTCTGTGTGAGCAGGGCCTGAGCTGGTGGACTGAGGAAGGAGAGGAGATGTTCATCCACCCCAGCAGAACTTCAGATGAGTAAGTAGCCCAGCCCGTGTCAGCGGGGATGCCTAGCTGACCACTTCAGATGCAGGGTGTAAATGCCCCAGGTTGTGTGCTTTTGTTACACAGCAGGATGTGCTGACTGATCCATATCACCGGGTGACTGAGCAGCTCCCTTCACTGTGCCCAAGGGCAGGGGTTGTGGTGTAAATGGGCCTTGGGAATGATGTTTGCGGAGCCAGGAGCCTCGACTGAGATTCTAGCTCTGCTCCTTCTTGTCGGGTGTCCTGTGAAAGTCAGTTTGATTCTCTGGGCCTCAGGTTTGTCTTCTAAAGATGGGGATAATTGTAAGGCCTACCTCCTGGGGGCTGGAGGGACTGAGATGGTGGATGCAAAATGCCTGGAACATAGTTGGTGCTGGACAAACATTGTCATTATTATAAACAGAGTTAATGACAATCTCATGCTATAAAAACCAACAACCACTGCCGTCTAGCCTCGGTCCTCCTCGCTGTGCTCCCTGACACACCCACGACTCTCATTTCTCCAAGGCCTCAGTGCCTTTGCACCCGCTTTTCCCTCTCCTCCAGTGCAGTTCCCTGTCCTCCAATGAGGGACTCACCTCTTTGGCCCAGGGCTTATGTGCAGGGGATTCTGGGTATCTCAATTCTCCTTCCTGTCCTTTTGGGCTGTTCCAGGTGACCTGGGGTGAGCATCTCTCCCAGCACGACACCTGGGCCCACGGGATGAGATGCTCCTCAGCCTTTCCCTAAGCTTGGGAGGTGTAAGGGTGTGGCGTGTGGGAGAAAAAACACAGACCTGGTAAAACGAGGCTTTGCTGTACCCCTCGGCCCTCCACTGCAGCCACTGTGAAAGGACTATGTCCCCCCTCTTGGTCAGCAGGCAGGCATTCCAGGGAAGGAAGTGTCTGTGGAGCCCGACTCTGCCCTGTGCTTGGGTGGTTCTTGGTTTACAGCTGTGAACAACAGACAAGGCGGTTTCTGTCTCGGCCCACAGCCCACGGGGAGGCCAGACGTGTGCTGGACAGCTGCGGGCTTTGGGGGAGCATTGGATGGGGCACTGATGTGTAGGTAAGGGGTTTGGGGGAAGCCCTCAGATGAGCTTCTGAGTGGAGACGTGAGGGGCTCAGCCTGTGGGTGGGGACGGGGCAGCAGTGTCCCCGGCCCTGGCCTGGGCAAAGGGAGCATGAGGACGGAACGGGCCGTGGACAGAGGGTGGACGAGGGGGCACGTGATCAGAGACCACAGCCTTGGCCAGATCACCGAGGTCGGGGCAGGTAGCTGCTTTTGGCTCAGCTCCACGTTCCCAGGGCTGAGCAGGTGCCATCTGGGCATCCCAGCTGCACAGACAGAGATACCGAGCCCCTCTCCTGAGTGGCCAGCTCCCTCTGTCAGCACCCTGGGAGGAGGCAATAGCTCAGGGGTGCCATGGTCTGTGTCACGCTGTGCGCTGGGAAACCTGAAGGCTGGTTTCACTAAGAAAATTAATAGATAAACAAGCCCAAATAAATAAAATACTTACATCAGTGAATAGAGGCACCTACTTCTCAGTGCCCCAAAGACGACAGAGAATGTTGTGATTGAATGGTATTGATGTCAATCCTCTCTGCTAGATAGCAGGGAGGTGGGAGCTATTTCCATGGAGACGGCCTGTCTAACCTCTATTGTGTTTACTCTCAATGATGAGGTCCTAGTATTCAGGTGCCTGTGGGTCAGCTGCAGATAACGGAGGAGTGTTGTCCCCAGTGGGGGAGGCAGGGGTGGTGGACTGGGCAGGGACCCTGGTTCTCTCCATCTTTGGGGCTCTGGACCTGTGGGCTCAGGTCTGAGGTGAGTGGCACGCCTCTAAGACTCCTGGCGTTCCAAGAAGGATAAAGGGCCAGGGAGACGCTGCTCTGTCTTGTCCTCTGGAAGGGGCCCCCTTGAGGCAGCTCACCTCCGTCGCCCGGCTGGGACCGTGTCACCTGACCACTCACTGCAAAGGAGTCTGGGAAACTGCATATTTTTAGTCGGGTCCCTTGCCAAGCCAAACAAAACCAGAATCCTGTCAACAGGGAGGAATGGGGTGGGGAACAGATGCGGTTGGGCGACCAGCAGAGGGCCGAGGTGGCGCAGGTCACATCTGACGATTACGTGACGCTCTCCTGATGCGAAGCGGAAAGAGACACTTTTCTGTACAGAAACCCTTCTGATGAGATGTTTATCTCTTCACATTCTGGATATCTCACTCATGGACTCTTTCAAAATAAAGTGAATATGTCTCTACCAGTCGGGAAAATAAAGGATTGTTGTTTGGGGCCAAGGCTTCCCTTAAAAGCAGGGGGCTTCTTTTATGACTTTCAATTCACAGGGAAGGAATTCAAGGCACAGAGAAGTTGGGGATTTGCCCAGAGTCACATGGTGTCAGAACCAGAGAGGGGTCCAACCTGCAAGACTCCTCGGGCTCCAGGACCCCAGCCCCGCGGCTCAGGGCTGTTGGGGCTTCGGGAAGGTCTCCCCAGGGTGGGTGGGGGTGGTGTGTGGGCCAGCCTGAGGGAAGGGCAGCCTGGCCGCTGTGGTCACAGCCTGGGAGGCCCTTGGGGTGGGTCGTGGGGTGCCCACTTGCTTCCTTTCTCTCTTCCCACACCTCTCTTGGGCTCCCGGTCAATCTGGGATTGTCTGTGAGTTGGGCCCCTGAGCTCAGAGCCAGGCCCTGGGAGGGACCTCTCTCTGCTCCTGGCTGACTGCCGGCTCGACCTCGCTGCACTCTGGGGCCAGGGAAGGCTCTGCTGCGGCCGGTGGGCTGTGAGGTCACAGGTCAGAGCCCAGAAAGTGCCATCAGGCAGCCTGCGTTTACACCTGTCTCCACGCATCTCAGAATGGTGGGCAGCACAAGGCCCTTCACAGGGCTGTCATGAGGGGCCACGAGGAAGGTGGGTACTGTGGTGGGGGGTGCATCTGGCGGGGGTGGAGAACAGTCACTCTCCTGCTGTCATGGAACCCTGCTCAGCCTCCGATTCCTGGCCTGGAGTGTGGGAATGCTCTCTAGACTTACCTCGAGAGCTGCCAGGAGTGCTGGAGAGAAAGGCATTTCAATAGTTAACGTTTGCTGAGTGCTGGTCACCTGCCGGGCCTCTGCGAGGCCTTCCGCTGGACGTCTCTTTCCTCCATAACCGGGTCAGGCCACGCTGGGCGGGAGCAGTGAGTATCAAATGTCTGCCCACTCTGGCGCCAAGCGGCCCTCTCCTGAGTCCTGGCTCCCCTGCACCCAGCACAGAGGGGGCAGGTCCCCAACAAATGTCCCTTCCTGACTCACAGGCTCTCTGTGTGTCACGAATGAGCAACGGCATCTTCCCACAGCCCAGTCCTCAAAACCCAGTTGTAAAGTGAGTGATAAAATAGGTTAGGAAAATGCAAGTCAGAAATTACATTACAGTCAAGTTGTATTTCTGAGAAGGGCTCTCTGTCAGCGAGGTCACATCAATGCTGAACAGTCTGCCACAGAAGTAAGACACAAGGAACCCTGTCCTGAGCGGCCATTAAATTGGAGAAGCTGCATGCAGTCCTCTCAGGGGGGCCGCTGGGAACACGGGGACTCTGCCGTGGAGTGCCCACACGCCCAGACAAGGTCACTCTTCTCTTTATTGCAGCCAGCTTTCTCGTCCTCAGTCCACTTTATGGTTCAACAAACATTTAATTAACGTTCCGTTTCTCATTTTAGAATGTCGAGGGCTTCAGGGCGTTATATGGAGGGAAAGTTTTCTGAAGAGAGTTGCTCAGGGAACTCTGACCTCACCATACCTTCCTTTCTCTGGAAAGGCCCCAGGGCCACCTGGCGTTCATTGTCAGACCCTGGGGTGCTGTCCTGGGGCTCAAGTCACATTGTTACCTGGCAATGCTGTTTCCTTCTCACAAAAGGAATCTTGAGATGAAAGCTTCCCTAGCTGACACAAATGCCAGTTAGAAATGTGCTAAACTCCACATCACAAATAGTCCACCCTGAAGTGCCTTAAGCCAGCCTGGAGTCATTCTCCTCACACAACAAGATGTCTGGAGGAAGGCAGCTGCTGGCCTGGGTTCATTTGCTTGACAAAGGCAAGCCAGCATCTCATATGGCTTGTGTCAGGGTCCTGGGGCTGCTGTGACAAATGACCGCAGACTTGGCCACTTAAACCAGCACAGATGTTTTCTCTCAGAGGTCTAGGGAGCAGAAGTCTGGCATGGAGCTCATGGGGCTCTGTTCCTCCCGGAGCCCACTTCCTGGGCTGTCCCTGCACCCCTTGGCTCCTGGCTCCTGCCTGCACCTCCAGACCAGCTCTGCATCCCCCCCTTTCTTTCTTCATCACAGCTCTTTTCTGACTTCTTCTTCGTCCATTTCACACCCTTAAGGACCCTGTTATTACACTGGGCTCATGTGGGGGAGTCCAGGATGTCCTCCCCATTTCAAGTTCAGCTTGATTAGAAACCTTAATTTCCCTCTGCCATATTGCTCGACATTTTGGCAGATTCTGGGGGTTAAGATGTGAGCATTTCTTGTTGAGGGGGGCGGTATCATTCTGTGTGCCACATTTCCATTGCCTGTCCTGTTACGGTATCAAGATGACTGCTATATCTCCAGACATCACATCTATATTCGAGGGGGGAGGGGTGGAGCAGGTTTCCAGGACTGTACCAGCAGGGTCTCAGTCTTTTTATCAGGAAAGCAAAACGTTTTCCAGAAGTGTCCCAACAGATTCTTTTGACATCTTGTGGGTCAGAAGTGGGTCACTGACTGAGTCTAGCTGCAAGGGAGGCTGGGAAGGTACCCAGTCGGGAGAAGGTGGGCATCAGAGACTGTGGGAAGCACACCCACAGGGTCTGCCACAGCCCCCTTCCCACACTCCTGTTTATTTCAGCAGCTCCTCCCAGGGAGGGCACCAGGAGGGAAGAAGTGGCGGCTTCCAGGGCAAGGCTTCTAAACTTTCCAGTGGGATGTGGTTCGCAGGAACTCTCAGAGCTCTAAACAGAGACCTAAAATCTCCCCCTGGAATTGTGGAGAAGGCTCTGGGCTTTGGAATTGGCTTTCATGGGTTCCAGAACCTTCTAGACTTGGGAACAAGAGAGGATATGCAACTCATGGGGCTTCTGGAGTTTCTCAGAGCTCAAGTGCCCTGGGGCATGTGCAGCATGTCAGAGAGACAGGCACTCTTGGGCATCAGCCTGGCAGAGGGAGGTGTGACTCCCCCACACTCCCTGCCCACCCCAGGCTTCTCTTTCACGGGGTCAGCTCTGTCCTGACTAAAGAACTCAGTGCACTTTGAACCAGGTGGCCCCACTAGGGTTCTGAGGGTGTCAGCACCTCCACTCTGCCTGGAGAGCAGGGACAGGTGCTGGGTTCCTAGCTGGGCTCTGCCTCCGACCCTTTATTGTTGAGTTCCCCTAAGACACACTGGCTCTGCCCCCAGCTCATTCAGTGCACCTGGCGGGAAGGAAGCAGACCTTGTGGGCAGCCCCTCGAGAGGTGGGAGCCTCGGCCTCGACAAGCATGGAGCCACATCCTGCCTGTTCTGGATACCACATGCCCAGAATCACCCTGGAGATAAAATCTGAGTCAATTAGACTTTTTTGCTTTCTAACCACCCATCAACTAGTTGCCTTGCTGGCATCCTCTGGGGACACAGAAGGGAACAAGGGAAGGGAATTCCCATAGAGGTCCTGAGGGCTGGGTCCCTGCACTGGGGAGGCACATACTTCCCCGATGACCGCTGGGTGACGCTGCACAGATGACCTCTCTGAATGTCAATGGCCTTGACTGTTGGGGGTCAGATGACAGCACCACCCTCCCAGGGCATCGTATGGAAAGTGTGCTGTAAGTACTGGCTTTTAGGCTTGTGTTTTTCTTCTTTTTTTTTTCTTTTTTAATCATTTGTGGCCTGCACAAGCAAGTACTCAGCATTTGGATTAAACTGAGCTGTGATTGGCCAAGTGCTGGACCAGGTGACACAGGAAAGTGCTGAGAACATAAACACAACATTGATCACCCCAAAACCTGGAAGAGGGAACAGCAGTAGGTCCCACCTATAGCCCCATTTTGCAGGTGGGGAAACTGAGAAGCAGAGAGGCAAAGCCACTTGCCCAGCGCCCCACAACCAGCGAGAGGTAGGGTGTGCTTGAAGATTAGTCAGTCTGAGGGCTGACTACAGGGATGAGCAAAGGGTGAGAGATGCAAGGTGAGAGGTGCGAGGAACAGGGTGAGGGGTGAGGGGTGAGGGGTGAGAGATGAGAGGTGCAGGGTGACAGGTTAGAGATGAGAAGAACAGGCAGCCTGAGAGGTGAGAGGTGCAGGGTGCAGAGTGCCGCGTGGAGCTTCTGGCAGTGTTAGCCTCGGGCATCTTTCTCACGTTCCTCCGAGCTCCCTGCCAGCTCTTTTGTCCCCAGGGAGAGGCTGGGCAGTGAGAACCTGGGAATTCTCTTATCTCTGCCGAGCAGGATGCGTCCTGTATTGTGTCCCCACCGAGGTTTCCAGGCACCGTGATGAGCTTGCAGATTTTGGCGGGCGATTGCTTTGGGGGGGCTGTGTTTTGTTTGCCAGGCCCCCCGCGCACGGCCGGCTCACGTCCCTGGCCTTTTCAGCTCCTCTGCGGGCCCTCCCCAGCAGAGCACTGTGAAATGGCAGGGGTGAGTTCCTGCCTGCGGCCGTTTCCGCCCATTCTTTTGTAGGGGCAGCGGGTGGGTTCCCTGCCGAGGGGGCTGGGGGTCGCAGTGCCCCGCGTGGCCCTTGGGGGCGCTGTGCAGGGCTGGGCGAGGGCCTGCCTGCCTGGCCTGGGCTAGGTTTTCATCCTCCCACCTTCCATCAGTGCTAACATCTGAAGGATGCTCTTATCAAGCCGCAGAATGGTCATGGAAGCGGTAATTAATCTACTTCTGTGATGGAGGTCGGCAGTACTGTTTGTTTGAAGATGCAGAACGTCAGGCAGGAGGTTTCAGAATCCGACTCATTCAAGGAGGCTGGGATCCACCACACACAGTTTACACCAGGCCTCGGACAAACCTTCTGACCTGGAACAGTCGGGGAAAGCCTGGCCCGGCAGCTTGGGCAGGCTCTGGAGTCAGACAGGCTGAGATTCGTCTCCACCGCTACCCCTCCTGGTCATCCTGAGTCTTGGAGCCTCTCAGAACCTCAGTCTCCTCCACTGACTGGGGATGATGTTATCAGCTTTACAGGGCAGTCGGGAGATATCCTAGGGTGCTCTGCACACAGCCAGCACAGACAGTGGGTTCAGGAAAGGATTAATTCCCACTGCCCATAGTGATGTTCAGCGACAGAACCTTCCTCACAAAGCTTCTGATAACTGTAAACATGGGGCAGACCACGCTGAGCTCAGAGGGCTGGAGTCAAAAGCTGAGACAGGCTGTTTTGAGCACCTTCTGAGACCTCATTTTAGAAGCCAGAGCTCTTTGCATTGGGAGTTTCCAAATGTCGACAGTAATCCAAGGGACTCAAGTCCTTGCTGTTCTCTGGGGCCCTGAATCGAGAAATTTGGAGTGAGCCTGGGATTCTCAGAGCTGGTATGTCTGGCCCCTCTTAGGACGGAGCGAGTTAACAAAGTGAGTGAAGTGTGAGTGAAGTGTCACACTCGGTCGTGTCCGACTCAGAAGAGACCATGCAGACGCTCGTGTCTCCCACGAGGAAACCTTTCAGCAGTGAGGATGGAATCCTGCAGGAGCCACCAGAGGCCACCCATCAGATGGGGGCAACGAGCGCCTCCCGGGAACGGGGGTGGCAGCAGAGGAAGGGCCCGGGCGAGCCTTCTGAGGCAGCTGGTGTTCTAGCGCTGACTCAGCACCACTCGGTCCCACTGTATTCCTCCGGTGCCCGGGTCCTCCTGCGTGAGGCCAGGTGGTAGTCCCAATGTCACCGGCCACCGAGGAGCAAGTGCAGTCCGACTCAGAGACCTGCAGGCAGAACCAGGGCTGGTGACAGTGGTGGTGGTCCGGCTTTTCCACAGATAGAAAAGCTGCAGGGGCCGGGAGGGATTCCTCACTTGCACCAGGACCTCATGATGCGTGGTGGGGCTGGGGTTTGAATTTGGGCCTTTGGGGGATCCACACCGCCGTCCAGTCTGTGAAAAGACAGGCATGGAGCTGGCGGAAGAGGCCAGAGCCGGCTGCCTGATGGTCTGGCAGTCAGCAGGTTCTTGGGTGATAGGGGAGGGAGGCACCTCGAACAGGCTCGCTCCCTGTCTGTCCAGCTCCTGTGCCCTTTTCTGAAAGTCAGCAGGAAGGGGAGCCCAGTGGAGCCCTCAGAGTTTGGGTCCTTGTCTTATATGAACTTTCTGCTTTGTTGTCGGGATCTCGCAGTAATCTCTCATCCCAGAGTTTCTGTTGCCCAAAGCAGGAAGCTGCAGGCTCTGAGCTGGGTTCCCATTTATTGGCTTATGTTTTCCCAAAGCGGGGGTGCAATAAAACATGAAATATGGTGGCTGACCAAACGATCTCATGCTGTCTTCCTGAGACTCTGTTTCTCTTGAAGAGGAGCACACACACACACGCACATACACGTATTCAATCATATCCACACACTTGGACACATAACGCACACATACCTGTGCACATGCACACCTGTGCACACCAGCACACATACACAGAGGGGCACACACACATGAAGACACACGCTGGATGGTGAGGTGGGTCCACTACTGATGTCCCATTTGTGAACGCCCAGTTGGGCCAGGAGGGTTCTGAGACAGATTGGCTTTCTGCATGTGTCGCGAAGCGGTGGCTTTGGAGTCCAAATGCTGTGGCCAGGAACCCCCCAGCTCACGTTGGAGTAAGTTTGTGACCTGCCAGGTGATGTCACCCCTGGAGTGAATCATTTACATAATGCAGGCTTCCTTAAAATTTTCTGTCCCGGAATCTGGACAGAAGAGACTCCTCTTCCCAGCAGTGTGGACCCAGCCTGGCCAGGCATGGCCCTTGGGTGTCTGCTCACCCCGAGGCACGTCATCTTTGCTCTACATTTCGTGGTGTTTGCAGAGGCGTTTTAAAAAGCCACTGTGTCCCTCCCATTATTTTAGCAAAAATGACGACTTTCCCATGCATCGTGTCTGTCTTCTCAAGGTGTCTTTATTTGAAAAGCCAAATTGACCGTAAGGTGGTAACCTGAACTACAATCTCGTTTCCCTAAATGTCAGTCCTTTACATCTTAGTGAGAATGGCAGTGTAGTCTTAAGAGAAGGTTTTCGATGCCAACTTGAGGTGGGCCCGTTAAAGCCCAGGATGCCTGTGAGGGGGACGTTGATGCCCTAGAGTCAAATGCAATGAGGGAGTCGGAACAAAGACATTTTGCATTTTCCCTTTGTGCTTTGGCCTCCCCTAGTTCTCTGAGGTCTGCGGGAACCAGACCTGGCAAAGGTTGGAGACAAGATTGTCCCACAGAAACCTCTCTCCCTGGCCAAGAGCTCAAGTGTCTGGCTCCTCTCCGGTTGCCCTCTGCGCCAACCCATCACAGCGAAAGCTTTTGATTTGCTCTTTTCTTTCAATCTACTCGTTTCTTCGGGTTTGGCAGAGCACTGAGATTATCAGTGTGGGAGCTCTTCTTGGGCTGTTTGTCATTTTCTAAACCTCTACACAAATCATTAAACTTTAAAATATGTAGCTTGTTTTCCTACAGGCGTAGCAATGAAACGGTAACTATTATTTTATGGGATCGCAGTTACGTGCATCTGTGATGTCTGCTTCCTTACCTGGGTTCAAGTCCAGTTCCTGCTGCTCCCTAACTGTGTGACCTTGGGCAGGTTACTTTCCCTCTCTGTGGTTTTCTAATCTGTAAATGGAGGATAAAAGCAGCACCTAGGTCGTCTGAGGATTAGATGGGTCACTGTGTGTGAAGCCCTGGGATTGGCGCTGGGTGTAGGCCTGTTAGCTGTGTGCACACCAGAGCAGTGTGCCCCACGCTGGGGAAGAATAACTGACTTTTCAAAATGACAGTGAGAAGTGACTCTTCAGTGCACGGTTGCTGAAAGCTTCACTCTGGAGTTATGGCAGGCTCAAGGTATTCGAAGGGGCAGCATTGTGGCAGCAGGTGGCTCCCATGCTGGGGTTCCCCTTGATGGGGTGGCAGCATTAGAAGCATTTCCTCCCTGATGGGCTGCCTGGGGCTTCAGAGGAGATGGCCAGGTTCAAGCCTCTGGTTTGCCAGAACTCAGCTCTTGAAACAGCTTGCCAGGGAGCTGCCTGGCCCCCCACATGTGCCGCTGGGCCCCTCAGGGTCTCTGATCTCCCCAGCAGGCCTCCGGGGGCCATGCACAGGGGCCCTCCGTTTGTGGTGGGACACATGCCATTTGTCAGTGGCATGGGGTGACTCTCTGGGCGCCCCTTGAAGAGGGCTTGCAGAGTTCAAGGCTGGTGGCCTGGGCACTCATTATCTGATCTAATTGTGCGCTCGGATTTCACAAACCTGGGGTGTGTGCAGGTGGAGCACAAGCTGCCAAGGTCACGCCTAAAAGCTTATTAAACCGCTGGTGTGAAAGGCGAGACCATCTGGATGCCATTTGACAACTTCAGTGGTAATTACACCATTTGGCGCAGGAATTAGTGAGAGCGGTGGCTTCCACTGTGGCCGGGACCACTGTGGCGGGAGTGGGGTGGTCTGGGGCCAGTCCGTTCTGCCGTCTCGCAGTCCTCACGACGACTCTGGCTTCTAGCTTTCCTGCGAGCTCTTGGGGTGGACGGTTGAATCGGCAGTCACGGTGGGCAGCCTCCTCCCTCCCCAGCCCTGCGGCCTCCATAACCAGGAACACCTGCCTCGTCAGTGCTCTCTGTCCGGGGAGGGGTGTGGGGGCAGCTTCCAGCGCATTCCACCCGAGCAATATGGAAGTGTTTAAGCGGGGTTTGCACCAGGCAGGGTAGCTGAGATCTGAACCTTTAAATTATAGCCATTCTCGGGCTGAGGAAAAGTAAATAAACAGTTCACAGCTGCAGCCAACTCAGCACAGAGCCAGCTATCTCTTCTGATTGCAGGACAAGTAATTAAGTGGGAAATGTGAGCCCTCAACGTCAGGGTGAGATGATAAAGGTTCGGGGGCAGTAAATCCCCCCAACTCCAGAGACCTTTGGATTAACCCTCGGAGGGCTGGCAGGGGCAAAGCCCAGATTGGGAACCCAGGCTCAGAGATTGTCAAATGCTCTCTTAAGTGAGAACCTCCCACCTCGCAATGTGAGATTCTGGATTCTCAGCTGTGTGCCCAAGAAAGCACCTCAGGACGGGTTCTGTCCACGTTCTGGGCTGAATTGTAACACCCTCCCCCCTCCCAAAGTTCATGTGTTGGAGCCTTAGCTCTGGGACCTCAGGATTGACTGTATCTGGACACTGGGCTGCTGCAGAGGTACTGAGTTAACATGAGCTCTGATCCACTGTGACTATCTCCTCAGAAGGAGAGGGGACACAGACACACAGAGGGACGGCCGTGTGAGGCCACAGGGCGAAGATGGCCGTCTACACGCCAGGGAGGCCTCGGGAGACACCAACCTTGCCACTCCTTGATCTCAGTCTTCCAGCCTCTGAACTGTTAGAGGCTCAATCCATTGTTAAGCCCCAGTCTGTGATGCTTTGTTACGGCTGCCTGAGCAGACTGGTACGCCCATCTCTGCCTGGGTGCCAAGAGCTCCTGTGCTTTGTGATAGGAGCCGGCAGTGTGCGGCAGGCCCCTGCCAGCTGTGCACATGTGAGGCTCCTTGCAGTCACCAAAGCCACAGTGTTCCCACTCCCCAGATGTGGAGGCTGAGGCTGAGAGGCTAAGCACATAGCCCAGGGTTGCATAGCACATGTGCGGTGAGCCTCTTTCCAAGAGCTGAGGCTCTCCAAAGTGGCAGCATGGTGGGGTTACCTCGGAAGTCTTAAAGAGTACTGATTATGGGCCCCACCCCAGGCCAAGTGGATTGGAACCTGTTGGAAATCTTTTAAAAAATTTGCTGGCTTAGCAGGAGCTAGTGACCTATGTGTCATTTCCCACCTTCCCATATTTCCAACGTGGTCCTCACATCCTAATCAATCAGCCTGTGTTTATGCAACTACCAGCGAAGGCTCTGGAGCCCGGATATCTGAGTTGGAATCTAGGCTCTATCATTAAGCCCCTGTATTTCTTCAGGCAAGTCCCTTGACATCGCTGGGCCTCAGTTTTCTCATCTGTAAGATGCAACGAGTAAGAGTACTTACCTCTAAGGTTGTTATTAATGGAGTTATTGCTTGTAAAGTCCTCAGAGCAGTGCCTAGCACATCGAGAGTGCTTGCAAAACTTTATGTTAGAGACAAATGAACTGGCTAGTGTATTTACTTCTAGGTAGTATGGTGCTGAGGGGTGGGGGCAGGAATCAGAGACAGAAGCCAGACTGAGCTGCTCTGTATCCCTTCAGGACAGAGGGCCCTCAGGAAGTGCTCTTGGGAGGGGCGGGGCGTTCCCCAACACTGTGCTTACAAGCACACACGGCCCCATGAGGGGCATGGTGTCAGCTGACTCCTGTTCTCCTGCAAACCATGACACCAAGGGTCTGGGAGTCTCCGAGGGATGCACGCACAGCCCCTGGTATCTGTCCCTATGTGGAGGGGCCACGTCCACCACCCTCTCTGTGTCGTCCCCGTGGCTTGGAGCAAACACTCAGTGCATACATCAGCACAACTCACGAGGACGAACCCCATGCTTTATGGCAGAGAGGGGAGCCCGGTGGTTTCAGAGAGTGGAATCAGCCCTTTGTGGGAGAAAACCAAATTCTACAAATGGCTCAGATACTGATGTCCTGGTTTCTGTTTAGTACAACGAAGCCAACTTGTAGCGTGGTGCAGGCTCTCATGGAGGGGCACAGCCGCTGGGGTCCCCCCGTCCCCGCTGTCTGGTGATTTGGGGAATGACTCCTGGCCACTGCGCCCCTCATCCTGCTCCGCAGGGGTGGAGATAATGTGAGCCATGCCTCCTCTTGAGTTGCCTTTTTTCCCTACTCCAGCCCAGGGAGCTTCAGCTATGGGGGAGTAATACCCCGTGTGATGCAGCCTTCTGGGTGGGAATGCACTCTGTGCTGTTTCTCCTAAGAGCCGTGGCCCGCAGACAGGGAAAAAAGGAGCACAAGAGCGCCTTTTGGGCGTGTGCCCCATGGTGCACTTACTGGGCTCTCTGGAACACTTCCAGCCTGATCCTGGAGGACCAGGAAGTGGCAGGACCTACAGACGCTCAGAGGGCAGTCGCTGACTTCATGGACTGTTTGCTTACAGCATCCTCAGTCCAGGGCTCCCACCACAGTGGCGTGCAGAAGCCAGCTCTCAGTGAGAGAGGGGCACAGCTTTTGGACGGTCCCCCCTTGAATCCATCCAGTCCGAGGACCAGCCCAGAAGCAGCTGACTTCTGGTTCTGGGTTCCCGAGCGGGTGGCCCCACCCAGCATGGTGACGCCCCTCCAGGGAGTCCCTTGACGTCACCTTGGCAGCCTTTGTGGGGCTGCAGGGCAGTTGTCCCCCTGTGGCTGGGCTCCTCCCATGCCCACCGTCTCACTGGAGCAGGCCGGCCACCACGACCGGGGCCCTGCAGTCAGCACTCTCGTGCCGCGGACACGCCGGGTGCCACGGGCATGGCAGCACCTCGCCACTCAGTGCCAGTGGTGCTTCCGGGTTAAGTCTTGTTAGGGTAATAAATGGGATGAAAAAACAGTATTTCGCTGTATTTTTTCCTGGGGTGTCATGACAGATTGAGGGCCTATGGCTCGAGGCAAGCTGGCCTGTTCCAGCTGCTGTGACCCCGAGGCAGGGAACAAATGGGCACGTCGCAGACTTCCCCTGCCTCGGCCGGGCCTGACTCCAGGCCCCCTGGCTCCGGCTCACCGGCTGTCCTGCCAGTGGCGCCTGTGGGAATGCCGAGCCTGCTGGAGCCCAGGCCTGTTCCTCTTGCCCTGAGGGCCTGCTGGGCCTCGTGGGCCCCCAGGGAGCATGCCATCCGGATGGGGGGTGCTGCCTAGCCCCTGCCTGGCCGAGCCACGTGGAGGCCCACCTCTCCCTGCAGCACCCAAGACAGGAGAGAGCCTCAGAGGCGGGTGTCCTGGCTCCTGGCCCCTCCCGGATCCAGCTGGAAGGATGGCTGCTGCTGCTTGTCATCAGAGGGGCCATGAAACAGACTGGTCACTACGCTCGCATCCTCTGTCGGCACTCTCACTGTTCAGACTCAGAAACTGATCAGGGCGCTTGTGACTATAATAAACGTGACCCTGGGGCTCACTCCTGGGCCTCCGTCTGTATGCAATGTGTAAGATGTGTATTATCCGAGTGGGGCCCCTAGAAGCTCCATGTAATAGTATTAGAAAACACACCGTGCTAGCTATGTGCCTGTTCCAGTAACCTAGTAGAGTGAGTTTTGAAATCCTAACCACAGCCCTATGAGGTAGGTACTTCAGTCATCCCTATTTTATATGTGAGGAAATGAGACTCAGAGGGGTTGAGCGACTTGCCTAAGGTGACACAGCTGGGTAGTGTCCAGAGCTTGAATTTTGTTTTGTCATTCTCCCTCTGGAGCTCACGCTTTTAACCAGTAGCCTTTACTACATCCATGGCACTTAAGCAGTATTTGGGGCAAGAACATACGTGGAGGCTTGGGAGGCTGGTGCTCCAAAGGGAAAGGAGCAGATTCTCCAGGGAGTTTCCTGGAGCCAATGGATGAGACAGTAAAAGCCACAGAGACCCACGTCTAGGTTTAAGAAAAAGCGAGTGAAATGACTAACCCTCTAGTAAGACCATCAGATGACATTTATGGATTTGTATTCTGCTACACAATGTGTTGTTGTTCAGTTGCTAAGTTGTGTCTGACTCTCTGTGACCCCTTGGACTGCAGCACCCCAGGCCTCCTCCCTGTCCCTCACTATCTCCGGAGTTTGCCCAAATCCAGTCCATTGAGTCAGTAATGCCATCAACCATCTTATAATGTATCTGAGGCTTATCCGGCACTGTTCGGTGTGGGTGCCGGTCTCAGCACTTCACGGTGCCTGTTTCACGGGAGGTGAGCTCACTTGTGCAGAGCTGTTTTCGTAGATACTTTTGATGTGTTCAGGAGTCAATCCCAAGAGGTCTCTGAGCACCCTGCCCCCCCACAGAGGGTCGGCCAGCCTGGAGGCGGGCTCCCTGTGAGCAGGAAGAGGCCCCCTGTGACCCCTGTGGTGTAATTGGCAGGCAGACCCCTGCCCAAAAAGTTCTTCCCCAGAGCTGGCCATTCTATGGCCAGAGCTTCCTCCGCAGCAGAGAGGTGAGCTGCAGGCTCAGCACCATCTCAGAGGCGGAGAGAACCCCACTCTTCTGCCTACAGACACCACCACCACCACAGCTCAGCCTCCACAGCCCAGCTTCCCTTGGGATTGGTTGGCTGTGGCTGTGGACTGACCTGCAGCGTCAGTGATACACTGAAGAGGTCCCAGACAGAGGGAAGCCCCCAGTGACTGGGGAGCAGAGCCCTCCTCCCGCCACGCTGGGCTCGGATGTGAGCCAAGTGAGTGGGTCTCCTACGCCAAGACTCGGAGCTGGTATAGCTCCTAGCCCATCCCAGGGAGGACTCTGCCCAGCCCCTGGGTCAAAGCAAGGAGCTCGAGACCCTCCCCCAGCTGGAGAGGCTGTGTCGTTTGGCCTTGTGGATCCTCTCGGAAAGTCAAGAAAGGGGAGCAGCGGTTACCCTCTAACGTCTCAGCCCACCTCTCCCAGCTCGTTCTCTGACGGCAGGGCCCTCCTCTTAGACCCCTGGCCAGACAACTGCTTTGTCCTGCCTCAGGTTCTTTGCACTTTCCGTCTGCTCGGCACACCCTCCTCCCTCACCCACATTGCCTCTGGAGCCCATCCTTTGGATCCCCTCTGAACACCCCTTCCTCGGGGACAACTTCCCTGACCCGCAAAATGGGGTCTGATCACCGTTTTGTATTTCACTGTACTGGGCAAGGACCATGGCTGCCCAACTGATGAACCACTGCCTGTTAACATGTGGGCACTTTATAGTTGTTTAATGGTTAATAAATCAGTGCATAAAGACATGATTTTTGCCTGTCTCGGCCTAAGAAGAGCCCCTAGTTTGTGCCTGGAGTAGAGCCTGTGGTGTTCCTGTGTCTATAGCTCTTTTAATTATTATATATCATAATATATAATAATTATATTAATGTAATTTAAATTACATAATGCAATAATTTAATTGCCTCCCGTTGAACTCCATCCTGGAGCAGTGCAGTCGCACAGAAATTATTGCTGAATCAGTTACCTGCTTCCGGGCAATGTCTTAGACCAAGACTTGGGGTGCAACATCCAAGGCCGTCCAGCAGAGCCTGGCACAGATGTGTTACTGTCCCTTCCACAGTCAGCGATGTGGGCACCTCTCATAGATACACAACTAAGAGGGATATCACCTTTTCTCAAAGCCCAGAAACACATGTCTGCTTCCCCTCCTATCGGAGGGTTTCTCTAGTCAGCGTGCATCTCATCACTGATGACTATATATATTCTAGGGTCTCTTTCCTCCCGTGAAAGCCCTTCATAAGTTGGTGCTGGATCCCAATCGAGGTGGCCTCAGGATGGAAAGAGTACGGTGCTCACGAGAGCTGCGGTTCACCCAGGGCTTCCTCTGTGCTGATTCCCTGTGCACAGCCTCACTTCACCTTCTCAAGCACCTGGGGAAGGCGCACAGGCGAGGAAGACGCTGCTCCCATGTGGCTGAGTAAGAGGCATAGAATCAGAGTGGGTAAGCAGCTTGCCTGAACTCTCACAGCTAGTAAGTCCACTGGCTGGAACTCAGCTCTCACTGCAGGCTGAGTGCGTGAAGATTAGCTCTGGGGCGCTTCTCATGGCAGGCGGCTGTGAGACGTCAGGTGCCTTGCATAAGCTCTCTGCTCAAAAGCCCTGTTGGCTGTATTGGTCTGAATGGGCAACTGCAGTGAAGCACCACGGTCTGGGTGGCTCAAAGGACATTGACGCTCTCTGAATTCTGGAGGCAGGGAAGACTGAGATCACGTGCTGGCAGGGTGGTACCTCCTGTGGCCTCGCTCCTTGGTGGTCAGGGTCATCTTCAGCCTGTGTCCTCACCTGGCCTGTGCTTGCCTGTTCCCTGACCTCTACTTCTTATGAGGACACCAGTCCTGTTGGATAAGGCCCTACCCCAGTGACTGCATTTTGACTCCATCACCTCTCTAAAGGCCTGTCTCCAAATACAGCCACTGGAGGTGCTGGCGTTAGGGGCCGCACAGGAATCTGGGGAGCACACAGCCCAGCATCGGCTTCCTCTTTGCTCCTCCCCCCAGGGACCTGCTACGAAGCTGCTCACCTGATGTTTAATAACAGGGAGATGTCTGTCTTGGAAACAGTCAAATCATTTGACATCAAATCTTTTCTCTCCCTCCAAACAAATTGAGCCATTCTATTTGGGTGTGTGGCTGTGGTGTGGTTAAATCCATCTCCAGAGCTGGTTGTAGAACCACTTTGACAATGTTCTTGTGTCCACTGCCTGTTTGACCACCAAGTGTCTGAAAACATGTGTAGTGTATCCCCTGTAAAGAGAAGATTATGTTAACATGTCTCCTTCTGGCACACGCACACACAGACACACACACACACACACACACACACACCCCAGTATTTTCCAAAATGCGTGTGAAGCACATTCTATGAGAGGAATTGATGCGTATCTCATGGGGGGGAAATGTTTTTATTTTAATCAAATATGCTTGTGAAATAGTATGCTAAGCAAAGTGGAATAGATTTCCTTGCTGCTGAATTTCTTGGAGTCTCTAGTGTGCTGATGTGATTTGTGAATCTCTGAGATGGCTTTAGAGCAGGGTCAGCAAATCATAGCTCTAAAGTCCCAGCTGGCAAATATTTCAGGCTTCGGAGGTCACACGGTCTCTGTTGTACCTATTTAGCTCTGCTGTTGTCACCTAAGAGCACCATAGATGATATGGAAATGAATGGGCATGGCCCTGTTCCCATAAAACGTTATTTATAAAAACAAGTGGCAGGCCAGACTTGGCCCTTGAGCTGTAGTTTGCTGGGTCCGGTCTTAGAGTGTGAAGTGTTTTCCAAACGCATTAGGTCACGGAGCTCTTTTTCAAGGAGTGTTCGTGTTTCTCAGACCACACTCTTCCTGCAGCCAGCCCTGAACCCTCAGCCAGCCAGCACCTTCCCCCTGCTCCCTGTCTACTCTGTGCAATCAGGTCCTGATACTGTTTTATGAGGCTCATCTGTGAACTGGGCTAAATCATCTCAACCTCAGTGTAGACTTTATCCTAAGTAATCCAAACTGCTTTGGCTGGAAAATTAGCCAGGGCCCACATGTGAGGTTGTTCAGTACCTTCAGACTCTTGAGATACCTTACCAGGTATGTTATCACAGTATTTAGTAACTCAGGGAAATTGTACGCTATGGGAAGGCTGTTTTTTCCTTCATTCAGATTAGCCATTTCCCCCATCCCACTGGCCTGTGTTTAGGTGCCTGTGCATTTGAGGAAGATATGAGGGGAGATGAAGAGGAATGGTTAAATTGCACTGGGTAGTGGGTATTTAATATGGGTTTGCAGTTGTCAGCTACTTTCACTTACATTTAGAAAGTGTTTAGTCTTTGTCTTCAAGCCGATGGCTCTGGGTTCATTTTGGATGGAGAGTTTTGTGAAGAAGGGGGGCACTGTTTGTATTAAGACGGACGTGGATATAATCTTTCAAGGTATGAAATTTGTGCTGACTTGGTCCAAAACACAACCGCATCTGGTTATGTCTGGTCTCCACTACTCCAAAAATGTCCTAAATTCCAGACAACCTCTTGGGCTTAGAAATAAAAGTCATTAATCCTGCATTTGAATTTAATATTTGAAATTTTATCCTAATCTTTTTTTTTCTTCCACATGAATTAACTTTTGAAAAGTTGGAAAGAAACATGAGTTTTTTTTTTTTTTTTAAGGGAACATTCTTAACAAAAGGGTATAAAATTAAACTAGGTTTGACCTTTGGAGTTTAGCACATTTTCCACCTGGTCTGAGCAGGAAATGGGCTTTGCAGTAGGAAAGCTTCTTTTCCTACTTTTGGAAAGGAGTACTGTATGCATTCTGGGGGTGGTACATCTCTTGGCAGAGCAGGAATGTGGGTTCTTCATTGACAGTTAATTGATAAGTTGTGAGATGGAGCATCTGGGTAGAGGGCCCATTCAGAGAAGGGTTCCTGCCAGCCCTGGTCTGGTCCCATCAGAAATATTTAAGCCCCCCTCTCCCCACCAAAAAATGCACATAATTCTGCAGGAATCTCACACGTGGGTGGACAGATCTATCTTGGGTTTCATCCGCTCAGGGCCAACTTCTTCTGGCACGAGGGGTACAAGCTTGGGGCACAGACCCAGCCACACAGATATTTCAAGTGATCTGGTAAAAGAGAAAGTCTGGGAAGGAGGGAGGTCTGGGAGCCTGACGGTGGGTGGGAGGTGGGGAGCAGGAGGCCTATGGAGGGAAGAGGCCCCCGCTTGGAGGAATGGGGGTTTGGGGTGTTGGGACTCTTGGAGTCAGGGGATTGGGAACATGGATCTAACCTCTGGCCCAGATTGCTGGGGGCTTCCGACAGGCAGAGAAGGTTGGGGTTCTTGTGAGTCTGTTCACAGAGGGTCTGTATAGGCGGCCTGAATCCTGATTCCATTTTCTGTTGAGGGAGAGACTTTGGGCAAATTACATAACCTCTCTTAGTCTCCATGTGTATAAAATAGGAATGAAATAGCGCCTTCCTTGGAGTGCTTAAATGAGGTGATTCGTCTCACGGTCAGCCTGAGCCTGGCACCCAGGCCTGAGCTTAAAGCAACACCCTTATAACCTGGAAAATTCTTCCTTCTTGAGCTGACTGTGTTCACCAAGGCAAAGGAAGGCTGGCTCCTCCCCTCGCACTACCCCCTGCCCTCTTTGTGACTTGTTTTTCCTTTCAGGGGTGGTCTCTATGCTGTGATGTCACTGCCTAAAAATGCCGGGCGCAGGCGTGGGTAGGCGGAAGGGGCACTTGCTGTGACTTCTCCCCGCCAGGCTCACACTCCCCAGGGGCCGCTCTGGCCACAGCTCAGGAGCTCCAGGCTCCTTCCCAGTGGAATTTATGATTCCCTCCTTGGCTAGAGATGGTTGGCTCCTCCAGAAATGAAGCAAAGCTGTCAGAAAGCTGAGGCCACAGCCCTGACTTCCTTTTTCATCCCCGATTCATCAGGCGATGGAGGGGCCGGGTGGAGGGTGGTGCCTGGCAGACCTGGGCCCTGGCTGGCATTGCTTTCAGATGGCTGTGGGCCCTGAGCTTGGACACAAGGGATGTGGACCAGCAGACTCACAAAAGCTCATCTGTGTCACTGGTTCTGTTTTAGGCAGGTGAAGTGAGTGTTTCCGATCATGCAGGATGGAAGGGAGCTGAGGTGATACACGCCTGTGGATCTTAAAGCTTTGTTTAAATGATGATGCAGAGAAGGGGCTGGGGGAGGCAGCTGAGGCATGAGCCATGGGTGCAAAATTTAAAGCCAGTCATTAAGATAAATACAACTTGAAAGCAGCACTTGAAAAATAAAAATGCAAAAATACTGCATGATGAACAAAGCGAAGGCATGCTCAGTATTACTGATTTCCCTTTTTGCCTCGGGTCCTAATGTGGCTGACTCGTGCTTTTGCATTGTAAAAACATTTCTCACAGATCAAACTCACATTAAGGTTTAAAAAGTGAGTTTCTTAACAAAGGAAACGAGACGTATTCCTATGTGTGTGGTTGTGGTGTGCAGATGGCAAAGACTGCCCGATGGGAAGAGGTCCCAGTTCAGGTGGTGGAGGGTAGGCACGGGCTAGCAGATGGGTGGGCATAGTGGACCCCTGCGGCCCTTGAACACCCGCCCCCATGCCGGGAAGCCATACTCATGCCATGAGTGCCCACCCCTTTGACCAGAGGCTCCCAACTGGCGCCTCCTTGGGCCCCGCATTCTGGGCTGCTGTCCTCCCTGGGGACGCTAGTGTCTCCTCTCTGCCTGAAAGGTGTGGAGTCAGCCCCTCCCCAGGGAAGATCTGGCTTAGCAGATGGATCTGGCTCCTTGGTTCTGCAGGGCTATCTCCCCGTCCCTCTGGGGTGACTGTCACCTGGAGGCCCTGCTCTTTCTGGACCATCTCCCCGCTGCTCACCCACTGGAAGCCCTCCCGCCTGGAGGGCAGGTGGCCCTTTGCAAGGTGCCTGGCGGGGCCCAAAGCCATCCTTCATGGTGACCTGGGAGGTCGTCCTCGGTTCCAAGCAAGCCCTCCAGATCCCACAGACAGTCTTTGCTGGAGCTCCTTGAGCACTCCATCCGTCCTTGGGCTCCGATTTATCTCAGAATCTCTGCCATTCACAGTGGATTCGGTGGCCTCAGATGGGGCCTTTGGTTGGAATGAGAGTGATCTTGTTTTTTGCATGTGGGAGGGGCATGTCTAGCATCATTTCCTTTGGAGCTGACATTTTATTCCACAGCAATCTGTGCATCTCAGGTAAGCCTGGCCCTGCTTCCTGGCCCTTGGACGGGGTGAGCCCTGGGCCCGATCACTCTGGGCACTCTATGCCCCTCCTCTTCCACAACAAGGGCTACAGAGATGGACATGGGGCCATCCTAAGCCAACCCTCATCTTCGCCGGGCCTTTCTCAGCACTGTTGGGAGGCATGGCTCTCTTCTCAGGGACCCCCGTTTCATGGACCAATAAGACCTGAAGTTGCTGGGGTTCCCTTTTACTCAAGAACAAGATCAAGACAACTGGTATCAAAGAAGGAAAGGGCCAGACTCCCAACAGCTTCCAGTCCAGGTGTGACTGAGGCCAGACCCACCCTGTCAGTGCTCCTAAAGTTAGGAGGGTCAGTGAATGGCCTTTGGGGTTAGCTGGTTGATGGGTTTCTGGCATTGACATCTAGGAGTTCAGCTAAATTTCCAAACAGGAGTGAAAAACAAGGAAAAGGTTTAGTGGAAGGATACTGGAGACTCAAAAGAAGAACTAAGCATTCAGACTGTAGGAAGGAGGAACCAACCAGCAGTGGGCATCTTCATACCTGGACCCAGGGATTCCGGGTACCTAGGGAAGCATCCGTGCACTGGCTCCAGTGATGCCCACTCCCACACAGAATCCCAGGAAGATATCACCTGAGTGGTCCAATCTGCGGCTGGAGAGCTGGGTGAACAGATCCCCAGGGACCTCCAGCCCTAGGGTGAAGAGGAGGCTGGGCACCACACGTCCAGGTACCTCCGCAGCCTGGGACACAGCAGCAGACAACACGAGGGCCATTTTCTCTCTGTCTGGACTTGAATACCCTTGAAGGCTTTGGCTCAAAGGCCCAGCAGAAGGGCTACCCTGCAGCAGAAGGAACGTGGGGCTGGGTGTCAGACATTCCTGGTCCATCTTGGACGTGTGTGTCCTTCCACCGTGGGCATTTCTAACCAGTAGCTGAGACCATGATGGTGCCACCCTCTCAGGGCTCCTGAGGTGACTGTGTGAGATCAGGGCTCAGTAAAGCTGTTAATTTGGGCATAAACCTTGTCCTCAAAAGTGCATGTTTCCACACAAACTGCAGGCATTCCCCTTGGAAGCATCCCTCCTCTCATCCCCACAGTGGCTGCAAGGCCATGTCGGGGAAGATGTGCTGCTATTCAGCACATCTATTCGGATGTGCTGAAGGCCAAGCTCCCCTATGACAAACATGAAGACCTGTCTCTCCTGTGACATTAACTGAAATTCAGACACTCTGATGAAACCAACCAAAAATATGGCTGAAGGAGTCTCTGTAGTCAAGCTATAACTGACATCCAAGGGAATCCCAACATGCAATCATCTTCTTGAATTGTTGTATAATAATTCAAAAAGCTAATTTTTTACTAAAAAAAAGAAAACATGCTTCTCTCAATTAAGAAAAGTCATTTATCTGTTTTTGGCTGTGCTGAGCCTCTGTTGCTGTGTGTGGGCTTTCTCTGGTTGTGGTGAGCAGGGGCGACTTTTCTCACCGCAGCAGCTTCTCTTGTTGCAGAGCTCAGCCTCTAGGGCGTTGGGCTTCAGTAGTCACAGCTCGTGATCTCAGTAGTTACAGCCCTCAGGCTCTAGAGCGTGGACTCAGTAGCTGTGGTGCACGGGCTTAGTCGGTTTGTGGCCTGTGGAATCTTCCCAGACCAGAGATTGACCCCATGTCCCCTGCACTGGCAGACAGATTCTTAACCTCTGGACCATCAGAGAAACCCTCCCTCGAATTTTAAGTGTTAGGAGTAATGGAAGTGTTGGTGTCTGACTCTCTTGGCTTGGGAGATTAGACTTCATCATTGGCAATTATTTTCTGAGCCACTTTGGATAACTCCCTTTACCTTTTGAGCCTCAGTTTTCCCATCTATAAAAATGGGAGTAATAATAGCCTGGCTTCATGAAATTAACTGAATGCATTTAAAGCTACTAGAATAGGTTGGCACGTAGGAAGTAAGCAATAACTCTTAGCTCTTATTACTGCTCCCAATTAGTAGAGATTTGGACATGTCTAGCACTTTAAATGCCTAAATGGTATGTGCTCTCTCAGAAGTAAGCTACATCCTGAATATAAAAAGGTCCCCATGCCTAGGTCTGAGCCATTTATAGCAATTCCTGTTTCCACTGTGGATTTCAGTTTTGCTGATATGGGGGGAAAATTTCAGGCCCTCTGCTGTATAAATTTAGTTAACATTTTATTGCTCGTGACTCTTTTATCACATGACTTTTGTTTCTCATTAAGTCAGTGAATGAGATTTACAAATAAGCCAAGTGAAATCTAATTAGGGTAGGGGCTCTTTCCTGAAGAATTAGTTCTCCTGCCGACCCACAGATGTTGGGAATTCAGGGAGAGCCATGCAGAGGGCCCTTCGCTGCCTGGAAATGCTGAACCTGCATGCACTCACTTTGCATGGTGCACAAAAGCTGGTATAATTTTCATAGGTTTGTTTCCTGAAAATGAATATTAGTTGCCTCAAGGATCAAAACCAAAAATAGATATAAAGGACAATGGAATTGCCCTGGCAACGAAATGCCTGTATTAAAGGCAACTTGGCAATCCATGCTCGATGGGTCTATTATGAAATAAAAGAAGAGATTTTTAGATTAATGTTAGGGTTTTCATTCCTTTTTGCTTATTGAAATGTTCTGCTTCCAAAGCATGAGAAAGATTAATTTATCTCAGTCAAGTACCCACATATTGTTTATACCTGTCCAGGTGTGTGTTCACACACACACACATAAGTATACTTGTTGGGACTAAAATTACTGTTGTGTGTTTCCACTACCGGCCTTTCCCTGACCACTGGAGGGACTTCTGATTGTTTTCTCCTTCGGTTCTCTCTCTGTTGCCACTCTGCTTTGATCTTAGCAACCATTGGTGCCTAATACCTTTCCAGTAATTCATGAGGGGCTGCACAGTAATGATGTTCTGATTCTGTTATTTTGTTTTCATTTATTAGCTGGAGTAGGTTTATACAGAGATGCTTCCCCTTGTCTACCATTTGGTTACCCAGGGATGTGGTTCACACAGGAAAGAGGACACGGTTTAGTCTTTCATTTTGTTTACCTAGTTCTTAAGTTGATAAATAGATTGCTTGCAATTCTCAAAAAGTAATCAATTTGAATTTTTAAAAAATGCTTATGAACTTGCAGAGGTAAATATAAGTAGTGAATTTCAATGCACTGCAATTCAGTGACTTCGGACCCAGCTTGGGTCTACATAAGCTTATGAATCCATGGGCCCATCATAACCTCCCCAAGCCTCAGTTTTCACTTCTGTGATGTGGGACTAATAAGACTGACTCACCCTCTAACATAATTGTTTGAAATGTGGCAGTGTCTATGAGTATTTAACAGAAAGCCTGGCATACAGTAAATGCTATATAAATATATATTTTTGTCATTGTCATCACCGAGATAGAAAGGTTAGGCACCCTTAGAGCAATTATTCATGCAATTGTTTTATTATCTTTCTCCCCTACCAAGCTGCCAGTTCCACTGGGCCATAAATTGTGTCTGTTTTGGACGAAGATGAAAGAGTATCTTTCCTGCTGGTGGTGGACAGAATAATGGCCCCCACGATGTCCGTGTGCTAATTCCTGCACCTGTGGATTTGTGACCTGACCTGGCAGAAGGGCCTTTGCAGATGTGATTAAGTTAAGGGCCTTGAGATGGCAGAGCACCCTGGATTATCCGGGAGGTGGGGGCGTGGATAAATAATTCCAGGGAGCACAGGATTGACAGCAGGGGACATGGGGAGAGGGTCTAACAAGGAGCTTAACCTAGTCTAGGGCTCAGACAGGCAGTCCTGAGAGTCAGGTTCAAGGTAAGATTCACAGGATGATGGAGTTGGCCTGTGAGAGAAGGGAAGAAGGAGCATGCCAGGCAGACAGACCAGAGCTCAAACCCCATTCTGATTCTCAGAACAGACGGCGTGGTGGTGTCAGTTCCGCAGTATGCAGAGGGGTAGACTGTGTCTCCAAGAGAGGCTGCCCATGGGCCCAGGCAGCGCTGTACACCCTCAGGCGCAGGAAGGAAACTCTGGGGCTTTACACGAATCCCATGTGTCTGTTTCCAGCCAGCCCAGATCCAGAAGTATTGGGGTCCAGTCTTTGAGTGCCATCACCCCAAAGCCACAGAGTCCAGCAGGGTACAATGTGGGGGGTGGCATGGATAACAAGGCTTGAGGAGCTGGTAAGAGCAGGCAGACTGCCCAGCCCAGGCCCAGCCTCGTCACCAGCAGCCACAGTGCTGAGCTCCTAAAGGGCCCCTGAAGAGGAAACATTCCCCCAGCTGCTTCAGCCACGCGAGACGTTTGTCCATCTGTGTTTTCCTTGCAGTTGCTGAAATCCTCTGGCTCATGTTTAATGCCGGTTCCAGCTCGATTTTCCTTAAAATGTTGAAACCTCACTTTTCGCTGAGCGATTTTCAGTTTGAGGCCAGTGTCAAATTAGAGGCCTCCCCCCAACCCCCGGCAGGGCCTGGCAGTGGGGACTCACACCTACTCAGGACATTCAATCCACTTTGTTCTGCTCAATACAAGCAGCCCAGTCAAAAAGTCCTGATTTATGGTGCCGCTCAGGCTTCCTGTTACTCTAAACCGCGAGCGTTTCAAGCCGCACCCGTGTTCCTGGCCAGCGCGGCTGCCTCCCGCCGCCTCCCTTGTATCGCCAGCCTCACGCTTATATAATGGCAGGAGTAGGATAATGGACTTTCCAGGGCTTCAGGTCGTCCCAAACTGCATCTTCCCTTTTTTGAAAAAAAAAAGGAAGTTAATTCACATAACATGGAATGAACTTCTCTGAAGTGAACAATTCAGTGGCAATTTAGTGTGTTTAGTGCAATCAGCACCTCTATCTTGTTCTAAAATATTTCCATCACCCCAAAAGGAGAGCCTGTGCCCATCAGCTGTCACTCCCCACCCCCCTCCGCACTTCGTGTAAGTGGAATCCTGCAATGCGTGGCCTTTGGTGTCTGACATCTTTCATTTAGCCTGTTTTTGGGGTTCTCTGCCTTGTACTATGTATCTGTTCCCAATTCTTTTTTTATGGCTCAATAGTATTTCACGGTATTGTGACTACAGTTTGCTTATTCGTTCATCCATTGGTGGACATTGGTGCCGTTTCTAGTCTTTTTGATTATTATGGAAAGTGCTGCTATGAACATTCATGTACAAATCTTGCTTGAGAACCTGTTTTTACCTCTCTTGGATCTGTACCTGGGAGTGAAATTGAAGGGTCATATGCTGAGTCTGTGTTTGATTTTTTGAGGAACGTCCAGGCTGTGGAGGCTGGGAGGGCTTCCTGGGGTCTAAGTTGGGACTGAGGGAAGAGCAGGCATCGCCGGAGGTGGTATGGGTGGACCTCGAAGCTCAGGGGTGGTGGCAGCGGTGCCCAGCCCTAGAGGTTTGTCCCTGGCCTCTGGGCTGCCCAAGCCTCTCCCTCCAGTGCCGAGGGCACCTGAGTCTGACCACTTTTGGCCCCCTGCAGGACCCACTCCGGGGAGGTCTTGGCATCCCCACAGAGTGAGGTCTCCCCCGGCAGGGCATCAGGCCCTTGGGCGTTCCCTGCTGCTGGCAGATGAGAGTTCCCGCCCTGCTGCACCATGCCCACCCAGCCAGTCCCACGCTGGAATGGAAGGGACTCTGGATCCCCACAGGTTTGGTTTCCAGCCATGGCTCTGCCATTTCCTGAGCTGTGTGGCCTCAAGCAAGTGTCTCTGCCGCTCTGACCCTCAGTGTCTTCATCTGAAAAAAGAAGACAGTCACACCAGGTAGGGAGAGCTGGCCTAGCAGGGACCCGCCTGAGCTCTTGCAGACAACAATGGCTCATTAATCCCATGTCTTGGGGAGGCTGCTCTGGTATTGTCCACACCTCACGGGTGAGCACACCGAGCAGCAGAAAGGTTAGAACACCTGCCCAGGGCCACACCCCTTGGAAAGTGGCAGAGCCGGGCTCTGAGCCCTCATCCTCCTGATTCTCACGCTATGCGTCTTCACTGAGGCTGTTAACATTTGGTGTCATGATTCCTTATGAAACGTCTACTCAAAGGCAGACAGAACAGGATAATAAATATGTTTATCACACCTCCCCACAAGCCCCAGAAACCCTCCTCCCATGCCAGTCCTGCTCCTCACACATGTCCAACCACTTCCTTCTCTCTTGGTTCCATTTGAAGCAAAGCCCAGACACCCTCTCATATCATCAGTAAATATTTCAGTGTCTCTGAAAGGCGACTGCACTTCTGAGTGTTTGTCTATCCCTCTGCACTGTGTGTTCTTTTCTCATCTGAGACCTGGAGCACAGGCTTGGTCCAGAGAGCACTTGCCCAGTGTTGTTGAAGGGTGAGCGGGTGAAGGCGTGAATGAGCCAGGGCCAGGGGTTCTCGCTGTGGATCCTTGTGGTGGGAGTCACTCTTACCTCCCTGTGAGCTAATCAGGAAGCCTCTCTTCCCTACTCCTGGGGAAGCCGAGACCTCCCTGGATCGCCGGCCTGGAATCCCTCAGGGGAAGTAGGTGACAATTTATGACATGGATAAGCGCTCATAAGCCTCAAAGAAAAACACTGTGTGTGTACCCAGAGCCTCACATCCAGCCTGGTCAGAGGCCCTGCCCACCAGGCTTGGGAACCTGCCGCCCAACTGACTGGGGCCAAATTGGACTGGGGTGTGGGGGGTGGAGAGCCAGCCCACCCACCCGTCAACCCCTGCGGCCTGCGTCTGTGGGGGAGTGCGCCTGTGTAGCCCCCGTGTCTGTGGAGGAGCGGCTGCTTGTGAGGCCTGAGTGGTCCCGCCAGACCATGTCCCCACTCAGTGGCTGGTCAGGAGCGTGTGGTGCTGCCTCCCGCAGGGACATATGAACTTGCAGTGGAGGGCGGATTGAGGGAGAGCGTGCATCTTCCAGCCCAAACATCTCCGTTCTCTTCAATGCCCCGCTCCCCCGTGCAAACGCCAGACACCTCGGCCGCTGGCGTTGGCCACTGACTCCAAGGTGCATCTCCGCTTTGCCCCGTGTCTTCATCCTGTCCACTGCTATCACTCATATTGGCTCCTGCTACTCAGTTTAGGCTAGGACTTCCAGGTCCTCAGCAGATATTAATCTTTGGGCTTCAGGAACAACATATTAAAGTTCCTGGGAAAACACAAGAATTTCTGAAATTGTAAATTACTTTACATTCTACAGCGCTTATAGTGTCTTGAATAACAATGAAAGACCATAATAGTAAACGGTAAATCATTTTCTGGGGTTGGATTATATGAGAAGTTTCATTCAAAGCTTTTTTAAATTAAAAAAATGCAATGGTAAAGCATAGGTTATTACTGTTTTAAATCAATACATTGTGCCAATATTATGTATTCAATAATTGAATTTCAGATTAATTTGCACCTTATTCAGATGTCTGATAATAGAAAATATTAAAAGAAAGACATATTAACACAAACTGTCAAATCGAATCATTTAACAATTGTGGTACCACACATATTTAGTAATTAAAACTTATTGGTCTTGATGTTGAAATCTTAAAAACACATACTAATGGCCCTATCTGAAGATCTGGATGTTCGTTTTTAAACAGTTAATCCAGACTCAGAAAGTTTTCCTTGACCTGGTATCTACGTTGATCGAATGGCTAAGACTGCATCCAAAAGCATTTGCAGTCTGGAACTTAAGTACATGCTGCTTTATATAAATTAAATCCCCTTTCTTAACACTGAAAAAATTTTATCCGCTGGCCCCATTGTGGTTTGCTGTGGCAATGGGCTTTGGTGCATTCATGGGAGGTCAGTTTCTGATTTCACTTAGAGTGGCTGCAGTGACATCCCCCACTTCTGCTTGCATTTCATCTGTTGAAGTGTTTACAAAGATAGGTGCCCTGCCGTGAAAACCCATGCACCAAAAATACTGCCAAATCCACCTCATCTAGAAACTTTAGCAGCTCTGCCCAGAATCATGTCAGAGTTACCAAGTTAAGGCCTTATTTTGCTTCCATGAATTGTTATTTCTTGGAACACCACTCATGCGACTTGAACACATATAAACTTACTGATATTTATGTAATTTGCAAGAACGACTTGCCCCATAGCTCACAGTTAGGACAGGACAGGGTGGGGGCACCTCCTCTCCCGTCGCGTTCCTGCCGCAGTCCCCGGGAATGCTGGCTTTACCCCCAGGGCTGCCCCTGGTGTGCGCCGACACCTCACGCCCACTCCTGGTCACAGCCTCCTGGCCTCCTGCCTGCCCCTCCACCGCCCAGCCCTGCCCTTTCCCCAGCAGCTGGGTCCTGCCGGATCAGACCCCGTAGCCCTCGCACCTGGGAGATACCAGCAGTGACCAGATGGGTCTGCTCCACCCTGCAAAGTTCCCAGCCTTCTCTAGTGGTGTAGCTGTCTCTGTCTCTCTCCCTTCCTCTCTCCCACCCAGGACCTATTCCTTCCTTTTAAATTAATACAGTTTAATTTTTAGTGCAGTTTTAAGTCTGCAGAAAGTTGAGTAGTACAGGGAGTTCTCATACACAGTTTTCCCTGCCATTAACATCTTGCATTTGCGTGACGATTTGTAACGGGTGATGAAGTAACCCTGATAGGTTATGACTAACCGAAGTCCGTAGGGTTCACTGTTGGTGCTGCGTGTTCTGTGGGTCATCCACTTACAGTGTCATACAGACAGCTTCACCTCCCTAAACATCCCCGTTAGAAAGGTGGGAGGACCTTTTAAAACATGTTATCTCTCCGTAAACGTCCTAGCACGGCGCCCGGCATTCAGCAGACACTCACGGACGTCCAGCAGCCCCTTCCTAATGGGGATGATCCCTCCCAGGTTCTCGACCCACCCAGGACCCACTCTGTCCGCTGGATTACTCTGTCCCCTACCTGGGCCTTGTCAGCAGGAAAGGGCCACGTGAAGCGGTGTTCTTACTGCTCAGATGCCACCGGGGAGCGGCTGCTGTGACTTCTCCCATGAAAGGGTGGCTTGTGTGGGTTGTTGACTTTGGGTTGGTCATTAACGGCCCCACTGGGTCCCGACACTGCATCTCCCAGGTCGGGCAGCTCAGGCAGAGATCTGCCGCCGATGACGGGGGTATAGAAAACAAGGAGTAACAATGGGGCCGTTGAGCTCTAGCAGCTCAAGAAGCATCAACGGCGGCGGTTCTTGGTGGCTGCTCCTCCGGAAGGTGGCTGCAGGCTGGCCGTCCTCGCTCCTGCATTCCTTTCCGAAGGAATCAGCCCGGAGCGGAGCTGATGGCATTTGTGGCCAGGCTGTCACGATTCCCAACGCAGAGGTGGATGAAGAGGCAGGTGCCCGGGGCTGCAGGGAGTGATGGGCGTCAGTTGATTGCCCACTGCTGCCTAACGAGCCATCCCAGTTTAGTGGCTTTGAACAACGACCTTGTGCTTCTCACTATCCTGTGTGTGCCCAGTGGTTCTGCGGCCCACGTGGTGTGTCGGGGTCACTGGCGGGATGCGGTCAGTGGATTAGACTTTGCAGGACCTCACCACAGTCGTGCCTGGGACTCCTCCGGGTGGGCTGCTGCAGGGTCCCACGCTGGGCAGGCCGGGACTCGCTGCCTCACCGTGCAGCGCACAGCCTGTCCCCCCGCTGGGCGCCAGCTGGCCCACGGGGCCTTGTTTCTTACACCCTGGTAGTCAAAGGCATGTCTGTCACCCGTGGTGTCGGGATGGGGTCGCTTGTCACCTGACAGCCCAGGAATGTAAGTGATAGATCAAAGCTTCTTCCCACCCGAGCTGAGGACACTGGCAAGAGAATAGAGCCTTTGTTTAAAAGGAACATCATCCCTGGGATAAAGCCCACTTGGTCATGGTGTATGATCTTTTTAATGTGTTGTTGGATTCTGATTGCTAGAATTTTGTTGAGGATTTTTGCATCTATGTTCATCAGTGATATTGGCCTGTAGTTTTCTTTTTTTGTGACATCTTTGTCGGGTTTTGGTATTAGGGTGATGGTGGCCTCATAGAATGAGTTTGGAAGTTTACCTTCCTCTGCAATTTTCTGGAAGAGTTTGAGTAGGATAGGTGTTAGCTCTTCTCGAAATTTTTGGTAGAATTCAGCTGTGAAGCCGTCTGGACCTGGACTTTTGTTTGCTGGAAGATTTCTGATTACAGTTTCAATTTCCATGCTTGTGATGGGTCTGTTAAGATTTTCTATTTCTTCCTGGTTCAGTTTTGGAAAATTGTACTTTTCTAAGAATTTGTCCATTTCTTCCACGTTGTCCATTTTATTGGCATATAATTGCTGATAGTAGTCTCTTATGATCCTTTGTATTTCTGTGTTGTCTGCTGTGATCTCTCCATTTTCATTTCTAATTTTATTGCTTTGATTTTTCTCTCTTTGCTTCTTGATGAGTCTGGCTAGTGGTTTGTCAATTTTATTTATCCTTTCAAAGAACCAGCTTTTGGCTTTGTTGATTTTTGCTATGGTCTCTTTTGTTTCTTTAGCATTTATTTCTGCCCTAATTTTTAAGATTTCTTTCCTTCTACTAACTCTGGGGTTCTCCAATTCTTCCTTTTCTAGTTGCTTTAGTTGTAGAGTTAGGTTATTTATTTGACTTTTTTCTTGTTTCTTGAGGTATGCCTGTATTGCTATGAACTTTCCTCTTAGCACTGCTTTTATAGTGTCCCACAGGTTTTGGGTTGTTGTGTTTTCATTTTCATTAGTTTCTATGGATATTTTGATTTCTTTTTTGATTTCTTCTGTGATTTGTTTGTTATTCAGAAGTGTGTTGTTCAACCTCCATATGTTGGAATTTTTAGTAATTTTTCTCCTGTAATTGAGATCTAATCTTAATGCATTATGGTCAGAAAAGATGCTTGGAATGATTTTGATTTTTTTGAATTTATCAAGTTTAGATTTATGGCCCAGGATGTGATCTATCCTGGAGAAGGTTCCATGAGCACTTGAAAAAAAGGTGAAATTCATTGTTTTGGGGTGAAATGTCCTATAGATATCAATTAGGTCTAACTGATCTAATGTATCATTTAAAGTTTGCGTTTCTTTGCTAATTTTCTGTTTAGTTGATCTGTCCATAGGTGTGAGTGGGGTATTAAAGTCTCCCACTATTATTGTATTATTGTTGATTTCCCCTTTCATACTTGTTAGCATTTGTCTTACATATTGCGGTGCTCCTATATTGGGTGCATATATATTTATAATTGTTATATCTTCTTCTTGGATTGATCCTTTGATCATTATGTAGTGTCCTTCTTTGTCTCTTTTCACAGCCTTTGTTTTAAAGTCTATTTTATCGGATATGAGTATTGCCACTCCTGCTTTCTTTTGGTCTCTATTTGCGTGGTATATCTTATTCCAGCCCTTCACTTTCAGTCTGTATGTGTCCCTTGTTTTGAGGTGGGTCTCTTGTAAGCAGCATATAGAGGGGCCTTGTTTTTGTATCCATTCGGCCAGTCTTTGCCTTTTAGTTGGGGCGTTCAACCCATTTACATTTAAGGCAATTATTGATAAGTATGATCCAGTTACCATTTACTTTATTGTTTTGGGTTCGGGTTTATACACCCTTTTCATGTTTCCTGTCTAGAGAATATCCTTTAGAATTTGTTGGAGAGCTGGTTTGGTGGTGCTGAATTCTCTCAGCTTTTGCTTGTCTGTAAAGCTTTTGATTTCTCCTTCATATTTGAATGAGATCCTTGCTGGAGAGGGTGTGGAGAAAAGGGAACCCTCCTACACTGTTGGTGGGAATGCAAACTAGTACAACCACTATGGAGAACAGTGTGGAGATTCCTTAAAAAATTGCAAATAGAACTACCTTATGACCCAGCAATCCCACTGCTGGGCATACACACCGAGGAAACCAGAATTGAAAGAGACACATGTACCCCAATGTTCATCGCAGCACTGTTTATAATAGCCAGGACATGGAAACAACCTAGATGTCCATCAGCAGATGAATGGATAAGAAAGCTGTGGTACATATACACAATGGAGTATTACTCAGCCGTTAAAAAGAATTCATTTGAATCAGTTCTGATGAGATGGATGAAACTGGAGCCGATTATACAGAGTGAAGTAAGCCAGAAAGAAAAACACCAATACAGTATACTAACACATATATATGGAATTTAGAAAGATGGCAATGACGACCCTGTATGCAAGACAGGAAAAAAAGACACAGCTGTGTATAACGGACTTTTGGACTCAGAGGGAGAGGGAGAGGGTGGGATGATTTTGGAGAATGGCATTCTATCATGTATACTATCATGTAAGAATTGAATCGCCAGTCTATGTCTGACGCAGGATACAGCATGCTTGGGGTTGGTGCATGGGGATGACCCACAGAGATGTTATGGGGAGGGAGGTGGGAGGGGGGTTCATGTTTGGGAACACATGTAAGAATTAAAGATTTTAAAATTTAAAAAAAAAATTAAAAAAAAATACCTGGAAAAAAAAGTAAAATAAAATCATAATCAAAAAATAAATAAATAAAAGGAACATCAGAGCTGGTGTTGTGCAGCATCGTGTGTCGTTGGAGAAATGCAAGCTCACCACCCCACGTGGTGGCCCAGGGAGGTGGCCCTCGTGCCATATTCTTCGCCTCCCCTCGAGGCATCCCTCTGGAGGGAGCTCAGGGCAGGGGACTGTCCCTCCCCTGGGCCACACAGCTTGTGACGCCACCTGACTCCTGTGTCAAACAGGAACCACTGGGATTCATCACGTATGCCCCTGTGGGTGCATCGCGTCACCTCCCCAAACCTCAGGTCCCTCATCTGTCAGACGCGGATGCACACGACCCCTGCCTTCTGTGGTGTGTGGGACTCTCCATTAGACTGCCCGCTCTGGGGGGCAGGCACCCCTCTGTCTCGCCCGTCACTGTTCTGCCAGCTCATGAAGTGTTCAGTAGTCAGGAGGCTGCTGTAACAGGGCACTGGCCCTCGGCGTTTATCATCACCCTCATCATTACTGCGGTTATTACTCTTTCTTTCCCGTTCGCTGAGGACCTCAGGTGGTGGTGGTTTAGTCGCTCAGTTGTGTCCGATCTTGTGACCCCATGGACTGTAGCCCACCAGGCTTCACTGTCCTTGGGATTCTCCAGGCAAGAATACTGGAGTGGGTTGCCATTTCCTTCTCCAGGGAGGACCTCAGACACGTTTCAAATCCATAAAGCCACTTGGCGCTCTCCGGTGGGGGGCCAGCAAGCCAGTGCCTGTAGGCCACAGGCAAGCCCCCACTTGCTTTCGTAAATAAAGCTTTATTGGGACCCAGGTGCACCCATTCATTCATCTGGGGTCCATGGTTGGCCTTGCACTGCAACGGTGGAGACCACGGCCCACAGAGTCTGACCTGTTTACCCTCTGGTGCTTTCTAGAAAAAGCTTGCTGGCCCTGGTCTAGGGCCTGTGGCCAGGAAGGGGCGGCGGGTGCAGCCTCTCTGGTCCTGTCTTGCTGAGGCAGTGTTAGCCCCGAGGGCCGGCTGGAGGAGGGGTGAGGGCGAGCGTGCTGGTGGGGAGGAGCAGGAGGAGAGGACGGGGAGGAGCGCACCCAGAGCGGGACTCATGCCCGCTCCGCCTGCTGAGGATGCTGCAGAGCTGCCTGGAAGGTTCTCTCAGCTCCACTCAGTTGTTCTCGTATGTGATGTGTGCAGCTTTGTCTGGAAGAAATACGGAGGGAAGGCCGGGAGAGCTGTCCCTGTTCTGTTCCACCCCTGAGCGCCTCTGCTCTCCACTGGCCTGCAGGGCTGGGAGACTGGCCTGTGTGGGCAGGTCGACCACCCACCAGTGGGGGAATGGATGGGCTCATCCCAGCCTCTCCCAGGCCCCGTGGGCTCTGGGCCTCCAGCTCCAGCTCAGCAGGCTGGGGACTCCTCCTCTCTCTCTGCTTTGGATGAAATATTAGGGAGGGAGGCTGTGATTGCTGTCACTGGGGGAGAAGACCCAGCCTGGCTCAGGGATGCGCTCGTCCCAGCCCTCCTGGGGTCTCTGCCAGCTGCCCAGAGCTGCTGCCTCGGTTTACCTGCCACTGGGGGTAGGGGGTGGGGGAGTGGCCGGGTTCCTGGCGCCCTCCTGGATTTTCCTCTCTCATGCTCTCCCTCCTGGAAGTCTTCTGCCCCGTGCCTCCCCTGCCAAGCGGAATGCTGCTTCTGGCTGGCTGTGGGGTCAGCTTCTCCTCCGGCTGGCCAGTTCACAGACTGCTGTCTCTGCTGAGCCACCCACCACGATCCCGACACACAGGAGCTCGGATGTGTCATGTAAAATAAGAAATATAAGCCACGGTGACCCTTTCTCCCAAGGAGACGGGGAGAGAAAGCCCACAGTCCAGGAAACAAGAGCCAACAACTTTTCCAGCTGGAGTCTCACAGTCTGACAGCTTTAGGTGCTCTGGGAAGGGAGGCCACAGGGCCAGGCTGGGCAGTGAGGCCCTGGAGGTGGGTCACTGGGATGAGGGGAATGTGAGGGAGTGAGGAGATGGTAGGACGTGATGTCATGGAGATATGGGGTGGCTGAGGGGTTGGGGGCATGTTGACAGAGGTGGGGTGGTTGCGTCCACCCAAGAGTGGAGGTCAGGATTCCCTGGGCGTGAGGACAGCAGGAATCAGCAACCTCAGCAGGCGGCCGAGTTCTTCTTTCTCTAGTGGAACCAACATTTCATTTGCTGACTCAGGTTAGCATAGCTATAGACACAGACTCTGTGATGGCTAAAGGGGTACAGAGTGCAGGTCACAATGGAAAAGACACTTGACTGGAAGTCAGGAGCTCCGAGTCCACACTCTGGCACTGAATTCCATGCTCCAGTTACTTCCAATTAGTTGCTGAAATAATTGAGGCTCAGAGAGGGCAAGTGTCTTGCTTAAGGTCACAGAACTTATAGGGTGGCAAGGGGGATCTGAACGTAAGATGGGCTCTTGGGATTAAATGACACTCAAAAGATCCCTTATCAGAGTCTCTGACCTTTGACCACCCCGTAACCTCCTTTCCAGAGAGAACAGAGTTTCTCAGCTTCTCTGGGTCTGACCCTGCAGGAAAGGTCGTGAAGAGTTTCTTGTTGCCCATGGAGTTGAGGATGGAGGCCCTGAGTCTTTCTTATTAAACTCAGGCATCCTGAGAATCTTTAAAACAACTTTACAGTTACCTATTTTACATACCATTCAACCATTTCAGATGTATGATTCAGTGATTTTAGTAACTTCACTAAAAAACGTGGTGCAGCCATCACCAATGGTGAACATTTAGAACACTAAATGGTGAATTCACCACATTTAGATATTTTTGTACCTTCATAAACATTTTAGAATCTGCTCGTCAATGTCTGTTAAGAAACAAAACAGAAAAAAAAAAAAAAAAACCTAGCATTTTGATGGAATTGCATTGACTCGATAGATAGTTTGAGAGAACGCTCATTTTAATAGTGGTGAGTCTCCCAACCTGTGAACCTGGACCATCTCTCTGTTTAGGTCTTCTCTCACTTCCTTCTGTAGGTTTATAATTTTCACTCTCCAAGTCTTGTACTTAAAAAAAAAAAAGATTCCTCAGTATTTTATTCTTGTCATCTATTAGTAAAGTTAATTTTACTTCTTCCTTCCGATCAGGGTGCTTTTTATTTCCTTTCCTGTTGATGGCGCACCCCTGGGCATTTGCCGTTGCACCTGAGAGAGGTGGGACCACTCAGCCTCCCCCGGCCATTTGCTTCTCCTCCTGCAGCCTAATGTTCACGCTGAGGTTGCCGGCTGCACCCCCTGCCACCCTCAGGAGGCTGGTGGAGTGACTGGGTGTGCATCCTGGCATGACCATTTGCTGGCTGTGTGACCTTGGGAAAGCTGCTAACCTCTCTGTGTTCCAGCCTCCCGCCTCCAGGCACAGCAGTGCCTGATGCACAACCACCCCTTGGCGCATGTGGGCTATTCTCATCGCCCTGTGGGCTTACAGGTGGACTTAGCTCAGGTCGAGATCACTGCTGATTTGAAATCCTGTCATCTCACTATGTCTCACTCTGTCCGTGAAGAAGCTGAGACGGAGAGGATGTGTCCGAGGCCCCTGCCTTCCTGACAGTCATGAGCCCACCCTGGTGACTGCAGGGTGGCCTACTCTTCCCTGAGTACTTTTCATTTCGGATTTCACTCCTGATCTCCTGTCCAGCACCCCCATCGGCCCATATTTAAAATGGATTATGCGGCAACACATAAACACAATTAAATTATAGCCGTCTGGGTACCTTTCCGTCCAAACAGGGGCTCGTTGTCTGCTGCGAAAGCCATCACCGCCTGCCTGACTGCGTTCTGGCTCACGTCTCCTGAGATACCGCTCTGCGATAAATCTCTGGCTTGGCCTTTTTCCCTAAAGGAAGGCTTGCAGCCTCCCCCTGCCCTGGCCACAGGCCTCCTTCAGCCCCACGCAGGGTTCTGCCTCTCATGCAGAACCCAAGTGGCCTCAGGAGAGTTGATTCATGCCCAGAGCCTCACTCGGGGCCTGCTCTTGCCAGCCGCTGAAGAGACGCCCTCCGCTCATATCCCCGGGCCTCAGGCAGGGTTTGGTGTGCGGTGGATGTTAAACAAACATTTGTTAATGGAAGGGAAACAAATTATTTTTAGACCTTTACTTCCCTGAAATTGCAGTTTCAAGTAGGGTAGTCAGGAAGGCCTCTGGAGACCATGCACCTTAAGGCAGGGTGTGAGGAGGGTGTCGGAGGGAGCGATGTAGGTCTCTGGGGGAGGTGATGGGGATAGACCTTTCAGGATGAGTCCCTGGACCGAGACCCTCAGCTAACCAAAAGCGAGAGGCTTCACCCCCAGAGCCTCTCAAGGCAGTTGTTCTGGGCAAGGGTAGATGGAGAAGGACCCCAGAGGGCTCTGCCAGGGGTCTCGTGTGAAGAACAGCAGTGCCCGCTCAGTTGCTTCTCAGGGGGCCTCAAGCATCAGGAATCGAGAGAAGACGGGCAAGCTAAGGGTGTGCACATCTGTGACACCCAAGGCCTGGCCTGCCCTTGCCTTATGGACGCCCAGGTGGGGCCAGGCGTGTGGGAGTCCCTCTCTAGTGAGCAGCTGAAGGGGCACGAGAGGCCTCCAGGGAGGGAGAGCCGTGTGCAGGCTGCACGCCACCCTGAGCCAGGCCTGCTGGAAGCCCCGAGTGGGGCCCAAGGTACGTGCTGGGCACCTGCCGGCACTCAGCCACCACCCAGAAGAGGGGGTGCGGTTCCCATCCCGGCGTGGGAGCCCTCACCTGTGTGTCGCCACCCTCTCACTGGGTGGTTGTGTTGCCCCAAGAGGAAGAGAAGCTGATTTCTGACCCACCAGGGGTCTCTTTTTTGTCTCTCCTGGGCCTGCAAGTCAGTGCCTGGCTTGGCTCAGCTCAGCTGAGCCGCTGGGAGGAGCTGCCAGGAAAGCATACGCGCTCGCTAAGGTGGAGTGTTCTTGGCCTGGGCACTTTCTGAGGCCCATTTGTGGGGAGAGGAAGCTGGTGGCTGGCTGAAACCAGAGCCAGCGCAGCTGGGCGGTGAGAAGCAGACCCGTCAGGCACACAGGCCCTCAGTGTGGGCGAGGCCGGTGCCAAACGCCCTCCTGCTGGGTCGGGGCCTGGCGGCCTGGGTGGGGGTGTTCAGGTGGTTACAGGGCTGGGCCGGGAAGGAGACCGCTGGCACTGAAGACATGTCACTTTGGGGAGGGGGTGGTGCTGTGGAAAAGGACTCTTTTGGTGTCCGAGAAATAAAGAGGTTTTTGTGCGAGGGCTGACGACAGATGCCGATTCCCTGTCAGGTGGAAGGACACCCGCCTGCCCCTCGAGTCAGGCTCGGTCAGAAGGTGTGGATTTGGGTCTCCTAGCTACTTCTGGACAGGTCCAGAGTTAAGGCCGCAGCCCTGGTGACCTAACTGGGACCCCCACCTCACGGAACTGTGGCCTCCAGCAGCAGGGCCGCCACACTGTCGGGGTGGGTGGTTACGGCATCGAGGCCTTCTCTGGAAATGCAGAGCGTCAGACCAGGACACCCGCCTCCTCTCACCCACGCCCAACATCAGCTGTAATTGTAAGACCCAAACACCTGGGGTTCATCTTTTCTTTTTAAAAACTACATTCGTTTTGAGTGGATTTTTTTTTTTTTTGAGAAGTTTTAGGTTAATAGAAAGTTGGTGGAGAGTACAGAGTGTGTTTGGACCCCTCCTTCAGTGCCCCTGTGCTGACGGCTTCATCAGCGGGCACGTCTGTTACATGTTCTCTGGCTTTGCACACTTGATAGACGCGTAGCATTGTGTGAGCTCCAGGTGTACAATGTGGTGATTCGATGCACGTGTGTATTGCACAGTGATCACCACAATAAAGGTTGGTTAGCACCTCCATCACCTCACATGGTTACCACTTCCTTCCTGTGGCAAGAACGTTTAAGAGTCACCCTCTCAGCCCCTTTCGAGTATATCATGCAGTGATGCCAACTGTAGGCACCGTGCTGTGCATTGGACCCCGGAACTCACCTCCTTCCAACTGAAGTTTGTACCCGTTGACCAGCATCCCCCCATTTCCCCCACCCCCCAGCCCCTGACACCACAGTCCATTGTTTGCGTCTCTGAATTTGGCTTTTTCAGATTCCATGTATGTGTGATATCATACAGTATTTGTCTTTCTTATTTCACTTGGCAGAATACCCTCCAAGTCCATCCATGTTGCTGCAAAGGACATCATCTCATTCTTTTTTGTGGCTTGGTAGTATTCCACTGTATACATACATAGCACACCTTCTTTATCCATTCCTCCACCCGTGGCCTCAGGCCATCTCCATGTCTTGCCTGTTGTGAATTGGGCTGCTCTGAACATGGGGTGCAGTATCATACTGGCATCCTGATTTCATTTCCTTTGCATGTGTATGGTGGGTTCATTTTACGTGTTCATGCTTTTCCAACCCCCAGGGAACAACTGGATAAAATTCATCTAGGCCGGTTGTTGTACACAAGCCATCTCAAAGTCACATTTATAAATTAAATGAAAAAAGAGACTTAAGTGCTGCTAAGTCTTAAGCATGTTCTTTGTCAAGCAACAGTCTGCCTGGGGAAATTGCCTAGATGTTTCTTATATGCTTTTATTTTTTAAAAAAAGAAAGGGGAGGATTGAAAAACAGAATTCAGAAATACCTAATGAATTCCAGGTCAGTAATTTAGTGTCAAATATGAAGCCATTTTCCTATGGACTCTGGTCTGCCATGCTGGTTCTCTCCAGAGAACAGACAGTGGACGATTCTGGCCAGACCTGGAACCTCTCCTTTCTGGCGACTTCTCCTGGAGGTTCATCACTCTGCCTGTAGCGGGTTCTGTTCGGGTCTGCGTGCTCGTGGAGAATTGCTTTGATCGGTCGCATTTGCAGTCCAGGGGAGATATCGATACACTGGACTCCTTACAGTGTATTTTAAGGGCTATATCATTTTTTTTTCTAAATGAACGTGAGCAAGCAGATGAAAATAAAAATAAGGCGAATTAGAAGTGTGTGGCCTGAGCTGCCCCCTTAATTTCCAGCAGTGAGAGGGCCGGGTCCAGCGAGGCCAATGAGCGAGCAGCACACGAACAGAATCCGAGCGTTCACCTGCAGCATGAGGAGGGTTCAGCCTGGAACCGCTGATGGTGGAGACTCGGGACAGGCCAGCCTGAGGCTGTGGATTGGGCAGGGTGGAAGCTGGCCATTGCTCTTATCCATGCAGTTTGTCCCCAAGCTGGGCACCAGTGTCTTCTCCATGGAGCCAAAGGTGCACAACTGCTTTCTGTGAGTGTTTCCTCCAGGCCCTCCCCATCTCACGGGACCCTCTCAACAACTGTGCAGCCCAAGGAGGCCGTGGTTAGATCCTCCTCCCGCGGAGATGGGTAAACTGAGGTCAGAGCGCTCAGTGACCTGATCAAGCCCATGCAGCTTAGAGAGCTGTCCATGAGCGCACTTGAAGCTCTGAAGAGTCCTGCAGGCAAGCCAACGGTGCACCCCACTTAGAGGTCTGGAATCCAGCATCTCCCATGAGAGCTGCGTGCAGATGAAGTGCAGGCGGAGGCCAGTGTAGACACACAGCCTCTGGACAGGGCCACTCGCCTGAAAGACAGTCTGAGGCCCTGAGGCCGGGTGGGGGCATTGGAGACCCTGCCTCTGAGGCCCTCAGTGCCGTGCCGACCGTGCTTCCAGCCTTGCTGGGTCCCTTGCCTCACTCCGCAAGCTGCTGTTTGTGCAGCGTTTATCACGTGGCTTCTGCGTTTGAGCTCCTGTCGCCCAGCTGACAGCGCAGTCACGATCTTGGCCACTTTGCCGAGGGGGACACTGAGGGCCAGCGATGCTGAGGAGGGTGCCCAGGGTCACACAGCTGGCCACTGGGGTTTGGACTTGGGCTGAGCAGGACATCTTGGCTGGATGACAAGCGAGTTCCGTGCTCACTGCATCCGCCACGGACGTCAGTGCGGGGCAGTCATTACCCCAGGACAAATCGCGGCCGGCGGTCCAGCTGTCAGCCTCGTGCACTCCAGAGAGGCCAGGCCAGGCCTGACTAAAATCCATTTAAGAAAATTAACCCTCGGCTCTCGCCCTGCTTTCAGCTCGGGGGCGGCAGGAGCTGCAAAGTTCTTAAGAGGTGCGAGGGCAGATTAATGGGGTCCATATGCCTGGAGCTGAGAGTATCTTTGTGCTGGGTGGGCTTATCGTCAAGCCTCTTAGGATAACAAAGGTGGGACAGTTCAAAGGCCTGGCTCCCCAGACGCGGGGCTCATTCGGGGCCTCTGTTCCGGCCCCACTGAACAAATATTGTCATCTTGCTTCCCCACTTGGAGCCCAGGCCTCTGTCTCCCCTCCCTGTTTCTTTCCCTTTTTACTCTGACAGTGAGGCAGACATTCTGTGGGAACCATCCCCATAAAAGGACTGATTTATAAGTCCTCTTGGGAGTAAAACGATCTCTGATGATCCATCCCTGGGGCTTGTGAGGGCCGCGGGATGAGCAGGGCAGGGGCACGCGGAGCCTGACAGCTCAAAGCTGACAGACCAGCCTGCCTTGTCTACATAGCCCTGCTGGGGGCAGACCAGCGGCTGGAACCTGGGCCAGGACGTGGTTCTCCCCCCCAGCACCCCCACCCCTCCCCAACAAGGCTCGAGTGACACTGCTGCTCACTGGCTTGTTCTGTGAGAGACTCATGAGTCGTGTGAAAACGCCCCAGGGGGAGCACGCTTGTCCAGGTTAGATGTCTGTGGTGCGGGCTGCTCACCTTCTTCTAGCTGGTGCCTGAGCTGTGCTCTGTGCAAGGTGGCTACTTGACAACGCACCTGGCTTGCGGATCCTCCCGCCTTGGTAAATGAGCACTTAAAGACTCCAGGTGAGCCAGAAATTGACTAGGGCTCACAGACACCTACCAGACAGAAGGCTTTCCGCTGGGACGGCGGGTAGTCATACTAGTAATAATAACGATAACGACGTTGCCTGTTTGCATTGGATTCTGATAAAGGGTCCGTGTTTGGAGATGGACCCACCTCCTCCAGGAAGCCTTCTTGGTGCATGCTGACCTCAGAGTCAGCTTTCCTCTCCTCTTTGCCCAATATCCAATGGTCGTCCAGTCCTGTGGCTTCTTCCACCAGAACATTGTGAGGGTGGGAAGTCGCCCAGTTTGGAGGAAGTGTGCCTCTCTGAGCCTTGGTTTCCAAAACCATGAAGTCAGGCAGTGCAAAAGTCTCTGCAGGGCTTGGAAATAGCAGGGAAGAGGCTTAGGTAGGTTGTGGCCCTGAAGAAGCCTGGTGACACTCGGCTTTCATCATGAGCTGCTGTGGCTGCTGTTTGTGGAGCAACATTCACTCAGAAGTTTTATTTCCTGGGTCCATTGCAAAACCCTTCAGAGATCTTTTACCTGGATCTCTCTAGCCTTTTGCTCCTCTGGGTTCCTTTCGTACATTCCTGGCCTTATCTTGGGTGTCCCCCAAGCTTCACCCTTGGGATCTGGTGATTGATTTGAGAGGTGGTGTAGGGTGTAGGAGTGATGGAGCGGGGGAGGGGAGGGTGTCAGGTTGAGGTCCCTGGGGGCAGCGGGGGCTCCTAAGATGTCAGGACATCCCAAGGCGCTCACAGAACACCTCCCAGAGCTGTCTGTCCTCCAAATGGGGGCAGCGGTATTTATTCATTGGTCCCCTTCCCTCGTTGGTCAACTCCTAACTCCCAGACAGAGCCCCAGGAGGTTGGACCCCTCTGCAGCCTCCATGTCAGAGTGAGGCCCTGCAGCCTCTGAGGCACGAGGTGGTCAGCAGGAGGGGTCAGCAGGAAGGGGCTGTGTGGATGCTCCACCCGGCACGGGCTGTCAGAGGAGGGGCTGAGCAGCACAGGCGCAGCGTCCCTTCCGCGGGCCGATCGCCTCGGGGCTGTAGTCGGGTCCCCTCCTGCTCGTAAATCTGCTGGTCCCCCCTTCATAGCAGTGCTTGACCCAACAAGGCTGAGGAACGCTGTGTTAAGCAAATGTGGACTGGACTCTCTGCTGTAGGAATTCTCAGAGCCTTGGTCGTATTCACGAGCCTGGGATTTGTTAAGATGCAGGCAGGCGATTAAGCTCTCCCGAAGTTTCCTGATTACAGAACTCTCACCTTACAGCTGCAGCTCAGGGGACGGGCAGAGTTTCCTGGGAGAAGTGCTGTTAGAAGAACCGAATCCAAAACCCTTCACGTTCATGGGGCCAGTGGTCTCTTCTAGTCTGAATGTCCTATCAGCTCCTTCCCATGTCCTTAACTCTGACAAAGCTGGCTCTGCTTCATACTCCTCAGTCTCTCGCCTCGGGCCCTTTGTTTATGCTGCTCCTTCTACCTGGAATAGCATTTAATCTCCCAGCTCAAGTCTTCCCTCCAGTCTCCACTCGGCTCCCATGGCCTCTCTGAGGCCGACTGAGATCTGGCAAAGCACAGAGCTGCCACAGAGTGGTATTTGCAGCCCTTATGGTGCTCAGCTTGCCCATTCTGGTTACTCGCACACACGTCTGGTCTCCCTGCTAAGCCGCGTGTGCTCCAGGAAGCGCGCGTGTCTGCTTTGTCAGTCCTTGGTCAGCCCTCTACCTGCTCTGCCACGCCGCAGTAACAAGTAGCTCCCGGCTCTTAGTGACATAGCTCAGCAAAGCCCACTCCTGGCGAACCCAGTGCACCTTCCTGGGCAACTGCCCTCCACGCGGTGACTCAGCGATCCAGGCTGATTCCATCTTATTGCCCCATCCTTCCAATGGGGGCTTTCCATCTGCTGCAGAGGGGAAGTGGGCACGCGGCAGTTGGGTAAGGACCCCCTCCCACCCCGTTCTTTACTGATGTGGCCTGGGAGTCACCCACGTCACTGCAGATCATGGACCTGCCAGAATCAGGCACAGGCTGCCCTCCCCAGGGGCAGGAGGACCAAGGATTGCAGTTTTCCTATGAAAACCTATGGTGTCTAGCACACCCACCTCCTGTCCCTTGCGTGCACCCCACTCCAGCAGAAAGCTCACGGCCCTGCACTAGAAGGCGCCCTCAACCCATTTATGCAGTGGTGCATAACTGCAAGGTGACCTCTCCCTGTCTCTGGAATTCAGGGCCTACACAGCTGGAACCACTTACCGGGCATTTAAACACATGTTGTCTTGGCAGAGCCCTTGGAATGCCGTGTGTGGTTCAAATCTAGAACCGAAATGTGTCCCAGGAGATGCTTCACAAAAAGATGTTTCCTTGCCCAAATAACTGGGGAAACCCAGCTCTCCTCTATTTTCTTGGAGATGCACAATGCTCATAAGCATATTCAAGGCTCTGAAAAGTCCTGCAGTTAAACAGTCAGCACGGCAACCTATGTCAATTTCCTTAAGCCAGCACTTCCCAGACCTCTGCCAGCCTTGTGGGGTCGTAACGCTGGGAATCACGATGAAGTGCACAGTTAGCACCATGCCTGGCAACTCACACGTCTTCAGTGGATGACATCAGCACCACGAGTTCTCCCCTGGCCTCAGCTTCCCCACCTGTAGAGTGGGAGAGTTAGACGTGTGCCCGTGATTCTTCACCTCTGATACTGCAGCACATGTGTGTGCTTTCATGTCTTGGGGCTTGAGTCGTTCTGGGGCAAGGATTTCTTGCTCGAGTGCTTGTATTTCCTCTTCTCTCGTGGACGATCATATTTGAATTAGACTCGAGGTTTTGGTCATAGATTGACTTGCTGTGTGTCTTGCATAAACCACTTTCCTTTCTGGGGCTCATTTTCTCCATACCTGATGTTGTGGGCTTGACCTCTAACATCCTTTCTGTTCCTAAAAGTTACGATGTCCTGACTATGTTCAGCAGTCCCTAACCAGTTTGATTTCTGAGTTATTAGCATACTTCACTGTTTCCATTCCAGATTCTCTCTGCTTACTCGCCGAGATCTCTCAAGAATCTCACTGTTCAGTGAGGAATTCAGTCCCCGGGAGAGAAAATGCATTGTTGGAAATTCTTGCTGGAGTATAAATGCCCGAGAAAGAAAAATATGGCCAGAAGGCCATGCGATGGGGAGCAGAGGGTTCTAGTGGGGCAATGGCAGGGGGCTGGGAGGGGGGTGGGCCGGCCCCCAAGGGCTTTAGGTGGGATCTGCTTGAGTCAGTTAGAGTAAGTGTAGTTTATTCATTTGGGGATGGAAAAGCAGGAGGCAGTTCAGCATTGGTGATGGGGAGGCCCAGGACAGGAGTGGCCAGTTCGGAATTAATGGACACACCAAGCCTTTGGAAGTGGGCCTGGCGTGTTTTCTGCCAGCCTTTCCGCTACAGAAGAGCAATTAGAGAACGCAGAGGAAGCGCACAAGTAAAGCCACTTTCCTTGATGTGCCACTGCTGACACTGCTGTCTGCTTTATGTTTTACCTGGTGCCTGTGGTAATAGGATGCTTCGTGTGGTTGCATGGGGTGTGCGCTGCACAGCTCCGTTCAGAGAGGTGAGGATGAAGTGGCTCGCCCTGGAGGTGTACAACACACGAGCAGCAGTGCTAACAGCCTCGTCCCACTTGCTCAGCTGAGCTGCGAGCAGTTCTGTATTTCATCGCACGCGCGAGAGGCCGTAGGGCTACTCGATGCCACGGGGCTTCTCTGGGTCTCCCCATCTCGGTTACCTCCGGGCCAGGGCTCTGGAAGAGCAGAGCTGAAAGGGATTTGTGATTATTCTGCCCAATGAGTCCTCTAATTAAAGGTTTAGAAGATTTAAAAAGACAGGCAGGAGGGGGGCAGCGGGAGGAAGAAGAGGGAGAGAGCAGGGCTGTGTTTATGAAGCAATAAAAGGAACGTTATGGTCCGAGGCTCTGCTGAACGTCTCCACAGAAGCCGACCCTCTTGCCAGCTAATTCAGGGCGTAATAAATACTAATCCCACAAAGGGGGCCCCTGGCAGCCATCGGAGCCCTATCTCCTTGTAATCAGAGCTCCATTAAACACCCGTCTTCCTGCACTCAGCGGCCCGGCCGACAGCCCTGCTGCAGGCCCCGCGCGGAGGTGAGATAGCCTTGGAGCTGACCCGGCTGGCCCTGCCTACGCCTGCCCGTCCGCCTCGCTGCCCGGCTGTGGCCCTGTGGGCTGCCCGTCTCGGGGCGGCAGGCCGGCCCTCTGCCTCTGTCGCTGGGCACGCCAGCGCCCGGCTGGGGTGCAGGGTGTCAAGTGGAACCCGTGGAGCATGGCGACTCCAGGAGCTGTGCTAGGTCCGTCACCGTGGCCCCCATTCTCCCCACTGTTGGGGACGGGATCTCCATTTCACAGCCCGGACAGCCGGGTGTGAGTAAGCCACCTGTCTTGGGATCAAGTGATGGAGTGGGGTTTGGACCCGGGCCCCTCTTTGCCCCTCAGCCACCTGCCCTGGGAGCTCCTCTTTGGAGAAGCTAACTCTCCCAGCTGCTGTAGTGCATTCCATAACCGTGCATCAGAATGTGTATTTTTCCACTCCACAGGCGTCGGAGCCCCCAGATACTCTCAGACATAAGTCTCCTACGGCCCAGGGGTCTGGAAGCTCCTTGCATAGAGCCCCCTCTTCACGTTCTGCCTTGGTTTCCCCAGTTCTGAGGTGGGCCGGCAAGGCCCCACCCACACGGCTGCAGTGACGAGTAAGTGGGAGAAGAGAAGTACGAGATCACAGCTGTTGCTCGGCCCTGCAGCCCTCAGGAAGGATGCCCACCACGAGCGCCCTCCTTCTCCACTGTCTACTTTGCCCACAGCCATCCTGCGCCATGCTGAAGTTGTGGTCCAGTCACGTGGCCCTCAGGGCTAAAAGTAGCAGGGGGCATCTTGGTCCTCCTGGTTGAGGCTACGAGACGTTCTTAAGCTATTTAGCCCAGCCTCTGACCCCTACACACCTGAATTTGGGTTCAAGGTGGTGAGCGAGGTTCTGCTCCCGAATAGCCAGACAGATGCAGTGGTTGACCTGGCACCGCAGTCTGCTCTGCTGGCCAGGGCACTCTGCTCAGAGCCCCTGCCTGGAATCCTGGGGGTGAGGGGCAGGGAAGACGGCCCCATAGCCCGGAGCTCTCTCCCTGCCCTTTCGCTTGGCGCTGTGGGTGTCTCACCAAGGTGGTACAAGCCCACCTCTGTGCTGCCTCTCCCGGGGGTGGGGGAAGGCCACCAGGGAGGTGACAGGCACGGTGATGCTGATGGGTCGAGATGGCATAAGTCAGAGCCCTCCCTGACAGTCTGCTCGGGTGCGGTTCAGGGGCCGAGGCAGCCAGTGTACAAGCCAGGCGCTCGCGACAGCAGAGGTGTCCTCTCCCAGGTCCAGAGGCCAAGGGGAGGTTGGGGTTGCATGCCCTCCAGAGGCTCTGGGGAGGGCCCTTCCTGCCCCTCCAGGTTCCGGTGGTTCTAGGTATCCCCTGACTTGCGACCACATCATTCCAGGCTCGGCCCCCGTCTTCCCGTGGCCTGCTTCCCCGTGTCTCTCTGTGTCCCATCATCCTGTAAGGACACAGTCCCTGTGCTTAGAGCCGCCCTCATCCAGTGTGACCTCATCCTAACTACTTACAGCTCACAGACCCTAGTTCCAAATAAGGTCATGCTATGAGGTTCCAGACCCGCTCCAGTATTCTTGCCTGGAGAATCCCAGGGACAGGGGAGCCTGGTGGGCTGCCGTCTCTGGGGTTGTACAGAGTCGGACATGACTGAAGTGACTTAGCAGCAGCAGCAGCAGCAGCATGAGGTTCCAGAAGCACGTGAATTTGAGGGTGCACCGTTCTACCCCCGCATGCCTTTCTTCTATACAACTTTATTCCCACTTCCCAGAGGAGGAAACTGAGGTTTAGACTGGTGAAGCAATCATCAGGCCAAAGTGATGCTTTAAACCCGTCAGGTTCCCGGGCCCTGCTCTTAGCCCGCGCATGTCCCACGGGCCCCACAGTGGAGCTTTCTGGTGGTTTGACCCCTGAATCCAGAGTTCCTGGAGGTGTCAGCAGCCAACAAAATGGCAAGGCCCTGGGTGAGCAGGAGGAAGGGCAAGAAAGAGAAGGGAAGGCCCAGCCAGCCTGGGGGTGGGGATGTCTCAGGCCAAAACCTGGGAACATGAGCCTTTCTCAGCAAAGTTCAGGTTCAAAAGTTCAAGCCTGCCACTCTCCAGAAGGCAAAACAGAGGCCACAGACCCTGCAGCCGCTGTGGCCGACCCCCTCCCCGCCCCCCGATTCTGACAATAGCAGACACTGCCTTTTTTTCAGAGAGGGCTCGAGCAGGGGTGGCTGTCAGGACGATTCTCCCCCTGCCATTCCACAAAACGTTAGCCACTGATACGGCATAAGGATCTTTTCTGTTTGTGAAATTCCCAAAGTAACCTTGGCTCACCACGTCTGTCTGCCGTTCCCCGTGAGCACACTCACCAGGGCCACACTTCAGGCCTTTAGAATGAAACACAAGGCAGCTCCTCAGTGCACATGCTTGCTCACCATCGACTGAGCACCTACTGTGTGCCTGACACGGTTCTAGAACCTGAGGATATAGCGGTCAACAGCCAGTGACCCCTGCCCTGTGGAGCTTGTGATTTAATGACCGGTCCTGTTACTTCCACAGGGTGCAGAGATCTCGTTGTGGGGGTGCCCCATGCAGAGCACGGGGAGGCGTTCTTAGAGGGGAGCCCAGTCCTTTACGTGCGTCCCCGGGGCTCGCCTAATTAAGACGCAGGTCGTCCTTCTGTGGCTGGGGTGGGGGGTCTGCATTTCCCCCTGCTGTCAGTGCCGCTGGTGCACAGGCCACACCTACAGCACCCCCGCCCCCGACCTTGGTCCACAGCGAGGTCCTCCCCAGGGTGGTAAGCTGGCCTCGAGGAGGCTTCCTGAAGTCTGGTCTGAGCACAGGACCTGAGAGCATGGAGACCCTGTTTCTCCACACCCTGAAGCAGTGCGTGTGCCCCTCTGAGGTGCCTGTGTGTCCTGTGGGCTGAGGTTTCAGAGATTTTCCAGAAAGCCTTCAGGGCTTGGAGTGACCAGTCGCCTCCATGGGCCAGCCAGGCTGCCTCCCAGGCTCACCCCTCAGGAACCCGCTTACATTCCAAAGGAAGGAGGGCTTTCTGCCCAAGGCATTTATTGCTGAGCAATTTGTAACTAATTAGCCAGTGTGCAGTGATTAGATGCTTGCATAATAATTGCAGGTAATTGCCTCTTGACACCACGAGCATCCACTGACCAGCTCAGAATGTCTTTTCCAATTAGCTCAACTACTCGGGAGGCCCTTGGAGGGAGGGAGCAAGCGGCTCCATCCCCGGTCTCTCTGACACTTTCGGGTGAAGTCCTGCCTGGGGGATCATCGAGTGGGTGCCAGGCTCTGACAGCGACTCCAGCCCTCCTCAATTGGTTCCAGATGCAGCCACCCAGCGGGCCTCCAGTTCTATAAATAGCTCGTCCAGTCTGGGCGCCGACGCAGAGATGGACAGCTCTGCCATTCCCTGGGGCCCGCACCAGGGGCCACACACCGGTGCCGTCTTCTCCTCCCCTTCCTCCTGAACGGGGCACACCTGAATTCTGGCTCCCCAGGCATCAGCAGCGTGCCTTTCCAGCTGCCTCCGGGGTGTTTTCTCTGGAGCTAGGAGAAGGGCAGAGACCACGGTGCCTGGCTCCGGACAGCATCCCTGGGTCCACAGCCGACCCCACAAAGACGTCCTGTTGGAGAATTATCCCCAGAGGAAAAAGCGGGGACAGCCAGCGTCCCCCACAACCCCTGCCCTGTCTCTGGAAGTGACTCGGGGTGGCGGTCAGCCCTCTGGCGCGTTCTCCAACTGCCTGTGTGCTGAGTGGGAGGAGGGCTGTTGGAAGCAGCAGCAGGGAGGCCTGAGCCAGGTCTGTCTGTCGAGATGTGGGGATGAAGCCGCCTTATCCCCGGCCAGCCCTGCTCTGTTTTCTGGCTATGTTTTGAAGACAGCCAGGGCCTGGGTGGTACATGTGGCAGACATCAACTCTGGAGCCTGCTTTTGTAGAAATCGTTTGGAATGGGTGATTTCCCTCATTTTCCTGCAGTGGTTTGCGTGGAGCGGGGGTGGGGGGAGCCCAGAATGGTATGAGCCACCTCTCCCCTCCCCGCCACCCCCGCCCATCGGATACGTGGATCCATAAACATGTCAGGAGGACAGTTGTAAAAGAGATGGATTTTGCTTCCCAACTGTATCCCCATCGGTCTGCCGCCAGATGATTCACGGCTGCTTTTATGGTCAAGGTCCCCGCCTGTACGTCCAGCACCGTGTGACCCAGGGGTGAGGGCACAGCTCACCGGCAGCTCCGTGGCCTGCAGCAAACCTACTGCGTCTGGGTCTCAGTGCCCCTGCGAGCAGAAGGGAGATGAGAGACAGAGTGTCTGTGAGCGGGGTCTGCGATGCAGGCTCTCAGTCGTTCTTCCTTGTTATCCATTAGATGGAGACAGTTTGTAGAACATGCAGGGTCCACACACGCTGGAGGCATCTGGAACCTGGCAGGCCTTGCAGGGAGCGAGGGAGGGAGGTGGCTGCAAGTAAGGACGGGGCAAAGCTTCCCAACGTCGATCTGGTGTATTCGGGGCCACAGAAATGAATTTCCTCTAGAAGTTACAACTGTCCTCTAAAGCCATCGGCCTCCAGTATGCATCATAGGATAGAGCCGTCTTACTTCTTGTTGGGGTCGACGTGTATTCAGTAACGGGAGCACATTTAAGTGTAACCCTCAGTGCATTTTTCTTTGGCACACACACACCACGTACTCACCACCCAGACCAACGTCTGGAACTTTTCCAGCCCCCAGCAGGCGCCCCCTGTCCCCCATGCCCGCTCCAGCCAATATAGCCCCCTTCCACAGAGAGGAAACTGCTCTCTGATTCCACACTCTGCGTGAGCCGTGTTGCTTCTTTCCTCTCCCTTCCCCCTCTCTCTCCACCCCGCTTCTCCCCTACTCTCTTCAATATATATTTTATTGAAGTGTAGCTGATTTATAATGTTGTGTTAGTTTCAGGTATACGGCACAATGATTCTGTTAAACACACACACATATGTGCAGACTCTTTCCCCTTGTAGGTTATCACAAAATACTGAGTCTAATTCTCTGTGCATACAGTAGGTCCTCGTTGGTGATTTGGTAACCATAAATTCATTTTCTATGTCTGTAGGTCTATTTCTGTTTTAGAAATAAGTTCATTTTTGTCTTTTAAAGAAGACTCCACATACAAGTGATAGCATATAATATTTATCTTTCTCCGACTTACTTCACTTTGTGTAATAATGTCTAGGTCCCTCCATGTGGCTGCACACGGCATTATTTCCATCTTTTTTACGGCTGAGTGGTCTTCCATTGTCTATACGTATCACTCCTTCTTTATCCATCCCTCTGTTGATGGACATTGAGGTTGCTTCTAAGTCTTGGCTATTGTGACTAATGCTGCTGTGGACTTTCTTGCCACAGAGTCTGTTACGTGAGCCCCGCAGGACTGACATGCCGTGTCCGCCGTGGAGGCGCATCGAGGGGTCCAGCCGGGGCACGTTTGGGACATGTGGGCCGTGTCTGGTGGGGGTGCACCCCGGAGTAGAATCGTGGCACAGGGCACACGGTCTGCATCGCTAGAACATGTTACTGCCCTGAATCTTCCTGCCAACCCCGAGAAGGGTTTCGTGTGTCACTGGGTGTCGTTTACGTGCGAGGACCCCGGGGCACAGGCGGGTGAAAGCCATGGCCCAGGTTCACTCTCGGAAGTCAAAGAGCAGGGTTCCATCTCGGGCCGTCAGATCCCAGACTCCAGGGCTGAACTTTTAACCACCTTGATACGCTGTGACAGACTCACTGGCCCCACTCAAAGGGGAGACCCGGGTCACTCTTACTCTGAAAGCCTTGATCGTATCTTAAACTCACAACTTCCTCTCATGAAGGGGGTCACTCTCTAAGGACACAGCCCTTTTGTAGGAGAAAAAAATATTTTTAGCACACACACCCAGGATCAGATTTTGGCTCAGAGAGCCAGTAGCTGTGTGACCCTGAGCAGCCTCGAGTGAGCAGATAAAGAGATAAACCACACACTAGGAGGCTGTGCGCAGGGCTCCTTTCGATAGTCTCCTCAGATCCCACATAAAGAGAAGCTCCTTATGATTAAGGGAAAGCTCCTGAACCACTGGGAGCAAGCCAAGGTTTGTCCTCTTTCTTTCTTATTTTTTTTGGGGGGGGGGATTTATTTGGGAAAATTGTTCCTGTAAGACTGCAATTAACAGCCAAACACCATGAATGTAATAGAACATGGTATTAACCGATCTGCCTAATGTTTTTGGTGTTCTTAACCTTTAATACCCTGAAACTATCTCCCTTCTCCCTCACAAGTGTTAGTATTTAAACCGATGAAAATGAACAAGGCAAAATGGAATTCATTGTAGAAAAATTAGTTTTGCAGGTAACTTTTTCACGAGTGAGCCTTGAGGCTCTCTTGCTTGATTTCACACCAGGAAACAGGGGGTGCAGAGTCCACCTGAACTGGGGGCACAGACTCTTAAGGATCCTGTGCAGGAAAATATGGGTGCAGTCTAGCCACAGGAGGCTTCTGACTTTGACACTGAAGGACAGGTGGGATACAGATAGCCAGGCATGAGAAACAGTGATGGAGATAAATTAAGTCATCTGCATATATCAGGACTATTCATGTGTTCATTCGTTCATTCACTCAGTCTATCCATCCCTCCATCCTTCCATCCATTCATCATCCAGCCTCCCTCTCTCTCCCTTCGCTCCCTCCCTCCCTTCCATCCACCCATCATCCATTCATCCATCCTTCCTGTTTCCCACCCAATCATCTATGTGACTCACTCCCTCACTGCTTTTAGGTTTATACACAAAGATCATCTTCTCAGAAAGCCCTGCTCGGTCCACTCTATAGAATGTTCAACTCTCCTGGCCCCCAGATTTCATGTGTTCCTCCTCAGCTTTCTATTTTCTTCCTTTTTAAAGTTGAAGCATACTTGACTTAAAATGTTACTTTAGCTTCATGTGTACACTGTTGTGTCTATGTTGTACATTATACACCATAAAATGTGATTACAGTATGATTGATTATATATCCCCTGTGATACATTCCATCCCTGTGACTTCCTTGTTTTATAACTGGTAGTTTGTACCTCTTAACTCCCTTTACCTATTTCGCTGATCCCCCTACTTCCCTCCTGTCTGCCAACCAGTAGTTTCTTCTCTTTATCTGTGAGTCTGTTCCTATTTTTTAATATTTGCTCATTTATTTTTTAGATTCCATATACAAGTGAAAACATATAGTATTTGCCTTTCACTATCCAGTTTCTTTCACTTCTCATAATAACCTCCAGGTCCATCATGTTGTTGCAAAAGGCAAGGTTTTGTTCTTTTTTATGGCTGCATCCTGTTTCGCTGTCTCTTTATACAGCAGCAGCAGTCTATCTATCTATATCACATGTTCTTATCCATTCATTTTCAGTGGACACGTAGCTTCTTTCCATATCTTGGCTGTTGTAAAGAATGCTGAAATGAACACTGATGTGCATGTATCTCTTTGACTTGTTGCTGTTCATTGTTGTTCAGTCACTGAGTTGTGTCTGGCTCTTTGCCACCCCATGAACTGCAGCTCACCAGGCTTCCCTGTCCTTCACCATCTCCTGGAGTTTGCTCACACTCAAGTCCACTGAGTCGGTGATGCCATCCAACCATCTCATCCTCTGTCACCCTCTTCTCCTTTTGCCTTCAGTCTTTCCCACCATCAGGATCTTTCCCAATGAGTCAGCTTTTCACATCAGGTGGCCAAAGTACTAGAGCTTCAGCTTCAGCATCAATCCTTGCAAAGAATATTCAGGGTTGATTTCCTTCAGGGTTGACTGGGTTGATTTCCTTGCTTTCCAAGGGACTCTCAAGAGTCTTCTGCAGTATACAATTCAAAAGCATCAATTCTTCAAAGCTCAGCCTTCTTTATAGTCCAACTACTGGAAAAACCATAGCTTTGACTATACAGACCTTTGTCAGCAAACTGATATCTTTTCTTTTTAGTACACTGTCTAGGTTTGTCATAGCTTTCCTTCCATGGAGCAGGTGTCTTTTAATTTCCGTGGCTACGGTCACCGTCCACAGTGATTTTGGAGCACAAGAAAATGAAATCTGTCACTGTTCCTACTTTTTCCCTTACTAGTTGCCATGAAGTGATGGGACCAGATGCCATGATTTTAGTTTTTTGAATGTTGAGTTTTAAGCCAGCTTTTTCACTCTCCTCTTTCACCATCATCAAAAGCTCTTTAGTTCCTCTTTGCTTTCTGCCGTTAGAGTGGTATCATCTGTTTTTATATTCTTCAGATAAATACCCAGAAGTAGAATTGTTGGATCGTACAGTAGTTCTGTTTTTAGCTTTTTGAGGAAATTCCACTCTTTTTCCATAGTGACTGCCCCACGTTACACTCCCACCAACAGTGCACAAGGGTTCCCTTTTCTCCACCAACACTTATTGTTTCTTGTCTTTTTGATGATAGCCATTCTGACAGGCATGAGGTGGTCTCATTGTGGTTTTGATTTCTATTTCCCTGATGGCTAGTGATGTTGAATAAGTGGAGGCCAGACCTGGAGCACTGAGTGGGGCTCAGACTGACCCTGGCTGCTCTTACAAACAGGACGGAAGCACGTGGAGAAGGCAGTGGCGGGTGCCGTGAGCAGGACCTGCTCCAGCGGGGCTCCCTGGCCTTGGCCCCTGCCGGCCCCCACCTCCGTCTCAGAAGCAGATGTTGCTCCAGGTGTTCTGCCTCCTTGGCTGGGCTTGCCCACGCAGCGCACATGCCCAGGGCCCCCTTCCGAGGCCTCTGGTTTTTGCCTGCTTCCTGCTTCCGCTGGGCTTCCAAAGGCCTTCTGTCCTCAGTCCAAACTGCCCAGAGGCTGCCAAACAGCTGGGATGTGGCTGCTGACAGCCAGAGCCAGGATCAAGCCGGGAGCCATGGCCGTATTCACCAAGCATGTCTCCTGTGCTAAAACTGTGGCTGTTATTCCCAGCACCATCCACTAGCGATAAATGAGATTTCTTCCCCCTCTTGAAGACAGGGAGGTTTAGCTCCGAGGAGTTAGGTAGGTTTCCCAAGCTCACCCCTGGTCGGTGGCAGAGGTCACACCCCGTGCGGTGGGGCCATCCTGACGTGCCCTTGGCCATTGTGCCATATTGCCTCCTCCCCTTGGTGGGGCCTTGGGCCCAGCCCACCACGGCTCGTGTCTCATGGGTGCCAGGTCCTGATGAATCCTTGCCTCCTGCTGAAGGCAGCAAGTCCTCCTGGAGCCAGGCTCCTCAGCACACCCGGTGCTGGGAGCGGATGTGTGGCAACGGGAGGCGGTGGGTAGGGGGTGGGGGTGCCTGCGGTGCCGCTGGACGGGACGGGCCTCCTCCTGCTGCCCCTCGCTGTCGGCTCCTGGCTACAGAGGAAGTGCGTTCCTGCCCAGCCAGCGGGGCTGCTGCGGAGATGGGAAGGTTGATGCAGAAAGGCCTGCGCTTGGCAGGAGTGTTCTGTGCCTGCCCGGCCCTCCCGGAAAAGGGCCCCCTCAGAGCCAGGCCTCCTGCACAAATTAGCCTCGTCCCGGGCAAGTCAGCGGCCTCCCCTGCCATCATCTCTGCTTACAGTTTTGTGTCTGGAGGAAGGACATCTAACACAGATGTTTCTGAAGAGGCAGCTGCACGCCAGGCTCCAGTCACCGGGTTGACACATCCCTCTCCTCGGGGCTGGGTGGGCCTGTCTGTGCAGATGGCCCTGAGTCACTTGTTCTGCAGTGTCCTGGGCTGCACACACTGGGGGCTTGAAGCCACACACACTCACTGGCTCACAGTCCTGGAGGCCGGAGCCTGGAATCAAGGCGTCAGGGCCGTGTCCTGCTGGAGGGTCTCAGGGAGGAACTCCCTGCCTCCCCCAGCTGCAGGTGCCCCAGGGATCCTTGTTCTGTGGCTGCTTCACTCCCTCTTCTCGTGAGGACACCTGTCATAACAAGTTTACAGGTCGTCCTGATCCACTGTGACCATTGGTTCCCCCTTCATGGAGGCTCACACTCCCTGTCTCTAAGATGAGGACGTTGGGTCAGGTTCAGGGCTATGTCCCTGGACGTCCATCCCAGTCCTCTGAGAGCATTTGAAAAATACAAATGCCTGGCCCCTCACACTCCAGATCTACCAAGTCAGGAAGTCCTGGAGCTCCAGGAGGAGTGGGGCTGATCCTGCACCCCAGAAGAGCGAGAGTCTCCCAGGTGACTGCAGAGAATCCAGTGTAAGGACCGCTGTTGGAGAACTTCCGGTGCAGGCCTCCTCCAGGGATCTTTTCAGGCTCAGACCCTGCAACTCCACGGCATGCATGTCTCTCACACAGACCAGGCAGTTGGTGTAAGTCCCAAGCCTGGAAACTGGATCCAGACCATCCAGTACCCTGAATCTAGAATCTTTAGGGAAATGCTGGAATTTCAGTAGGAAATACACATCCAGCACAATGTCAAAGAATTTTTAATGTAACCAAAAAGTCAAAATTTGCTTTGCATTTCAGTCAGTTTGGGCAAGACATTAGACATGTTTCTTAAAACAATGTGACTACTGTGTTGGTATTTCTGCAATGTCTTTGGCTGAGATCTCTGTAGTGAAAGACCCTTCATAGGGTGTACAAGTGATGTCACTATGCTCCCTGAAGTATGAATAGCATTGGGCCCTACAGCAAGATGACATTAATTGGCCCCAAATATACTAATAATGAAAAAGTATATTTTTAATTTTTTCTACTAATTCCATCAGTCTGTTCAGTTGCTCAGTCATGTCTGACTCTTTGCAACCTGATGGACTGCAGCATGCCAGGCTTCCCTGTCCATCACCAACTCCCGGAGCTTGCTCAAACTCATGTCCATTGAGAGGTAATGCCATCCAACCATCTCATTCTCTGTCATCTCCTTCTCCTCCTGCCTTCAATCTTGCCCAGCATCAGGGTCTTTTCCAATGAGTCCATTTTTCACATCAGGTGGCCAAGATTTTGGAGTTTCAGCTTCAGCATCAGTCCTTCCAATGAATATTCAGGACTGATTTCCTTTAGGATGGACTGATTTGATCTCCTTGCAGTCCAAGGGACTCTCAAGGGTCTTCTCCAACACCACAGTTCAAAAGCATCAACTCTTTGGTGCTCAGCCTTCTTCACAGTCCAACTCTCACATCTATACATGACTACTGGAAAAACCGTAACTTTGACTAGACAGACCTTTGTCGGCAAAGTAATGTCTCTGCTTTTTAATATGCTATCTAGGTTTGTCATAGCTTTTCTTCCAAGGAGCAGGTATCTTTTAATTTCATGGCTGCAGTCACCATCTACAGTGATTTTGGAGCCCAAGAAAATAAAGTCTATCACTGTTTCCATTGTTTCCCCATCTATTTGCCATGAAGTGATGGGACCAGATGCCATGATCTTAGTTTCTGAATGTTGAATTTTAAGCCAACTTTTTCGCTCTCCTCTTTCACTTTCATCAAGAGGCTTTTTAGTTCTTCTTCATTTTCTGCCATAAGGGTGATGTCATCTGCGTATCTGAGGTTATTGATATTTCTCCCGGCAATCTTGATTCCAGCTTGTGCTTCATCCAGCCCAGCATTTCACATGATGTACTCTGTATATAAGTTAAATAAGCAGGATGACAATATACAGCCTTGACATACTCCTTTCCCAATTTGGAACCAGTCCATTGTTCCATGTCTGGTTCTAACTGTTGCTTCTGACCTGCATGCAGGTTTCTTAGGAGGCATATAAGGTGGTCTGGTATTCCCATCTCTTGAAGAATTTTCTGCAGTTTGTTGTGATCCACACAGTCAAAGACTTTGGCATAGTCAATAAAGCAGAAGTAGATGTTTTCTGAAACTCTCTTGCTTTTTCTATGATCCAACAGATGTTGGCAATTTGATCTTTGGTTCCTTTGCTCTTTCTAAATCCAGCTTGAACAATCTGGAAGTTCATGGTTCATGTACTATTGAAGCCTGGCTTGGAGAATTTTGAGCATTCCTTTGCTAGCGTGTGAGATGAGTGCAATTGTGCAGTAGTTTGAACATTCTTTGGCATTGCCTTTCTTTGGGACTGGAATGAAAATGGACCTTTTCCAGGCCTGTGAACACTGCTGAGTTTTCCAAATTTGCTGGCGATATGAATGGCTTATTAACAGCGTCATCTTTTAGAATTTGAAATAGCTCAACTATTCAATAGGATTTGAATTACAATTCAATAGGATTTTAATTCAACTAGAATTTGAAATAGCTCAACTGGAATTCCATCACCTCCACTAGCTTTCTTTGTAGTGATGCTTCCTAAGGCCCACTTGACTTTTCATTCCAGGAAGTCTGACTCTAGGTGAGTGATTATACCATCGTGGTTATCTGGGTCATTAAGATCTTTTCTGTATAGTTCTTCTGTGTATTCTTGGCACCACCTCTTAATATCTTCTACTTCTGTTAGATCCATGCCATTTTTGTCCTTTATTGTGCCCATCTCTGCAGTCAATGGGGTTGCAAAGAGTTGGACACTGAACTGAACTTACGTGAAATGTTCCCTCGATAACTCTAATTTTCTTGAAGAGATCTCTAGTCTTTCCCATTCTGTTGTTTTCCTCTATTTCTTTGCATTGATCGCTGAGGAAGGCTTTCTTATCTCTCCTTGCTATTCTTTGGAACTCTGCCTTCAGATGGGTATATCTTTCCTTTTTCCTTTGCCTTTAGCTTCTCTTCTTTTTTCAGCTATTTGTAAGGCCTCCTCAGATAACCATTTTGCATTTCTTTTTCTTGGGAATGATCTTGATTACTGCCTCCTGTACAGTGTCATGAACCTCCATCCATAGTTCATCAGGATCTCTGTCTATCAGATCTAATCCCTTGAATCTATTTGTCACTTCCACCGTATAATTGTAAGGGATTTGATTCAAGTCATACCTAAATGGTCTAGTGGTTTTCCCTACTTTCTTCAACTGAAGTCTGAATTTGGCAATAAGGAGTTCATGATCTGAGCAACAGTCAGCTCCCGGTCTTGTTTTTGCTGTATAGAGCTTCTCCATCTTTGGTTGCAAAGAATATAATCCATTTGATTTCGATATTGACCATGTGGTGATATCCATGTGTAGAGTTGTCTCTTGTATTGCTGGAAGAGGGTGTTTGCTATGACCAGGGTGTTCTCTTGGCAAAGCTCTGTTGGCCTTTGCCCTGCTTCATTTTGAACTCCAATGCCAAACTTGCCTGTTACTCCAGGTGTCTCTTGACTTCCTATTTTTGCATTCCAGTCCCCAATTGTGAAAAGGACAGAGTTTGTTTATTATAGCTCTCTGAATGTCGGAGAGTTATACTTAAATATTTAAGTTTTTATTTACTTATTCTAAAGAGAGCAACACCTGAGATTGTGGTCATGGAGAAGAACTGCCTCTGCTGAGCCATCAAGCACACGGAGTACCAGCTCCTGGCGCAGCCAGAAAGCCAGGCCCCCAGGCTGACTGTCCAGGCTCCTCGGCGCCCCTCCCTTGCTGACATCTGTTTTAGCTCCACCACTGATCTGTCTTCCTCGAGTCAGGCCCTCGTGATGGATTGTACCACGTGTCCAGCCGTCAGTCACCAGGCTGCCTGTGGGCTCACACAGGGCAACTGCAACTGGGCCATCTTGAGGCTTCAAGTAATTTACCAGGTCTGGTTGTCTCCTCCGTTGAGTACCAAGTGGAAAAGCAATTTGCAGTGGGGTCAGCCGTGTAACAGGCTCCTCAGAGGACATCTGAGCAAGTGCCTCTAACAGAGAAGGCATCCTGAGGCGTATTAGGCCTGCTGCCCCCATGCCACCATCATCATTGTAGAGTTTATTTGGTTAAATAGAAGAATATTCACTCCTCACCCCTTGTTCTAGCACAGTTTCTGATGTCTCCTCCTCAGATTCTTATATTGAAGCCATCATCTCCAACATGGTGGTGTTTAGGCATGGGGCCTTAGGGAAGGACTTAGAAAGGTCACCAGGGTAGGGCTCTCTGGCTGGGATTAGTGTGTCCTTGTAGGAAGAGGAAGAAACCTGGTGAGAAACTAGCCATTCATGAGCCAGGAGCAGGGCTCTCACTAGAAGAGCCACCCTGATTGTGGCCTTCCCTCTAGAATCATAAAGTAAATGTCTGTTGTTTAAAGCACTGGTCTCTGGTGTTTTGCTGTAGCAGCCCAAGCAGACTAAGATGCTGTGTGTGTGTGTTTTTAATTGTTTTTAATGGAAGGATAATTGCTTTACAATAACAATATTGTGTTGGTTTCTGCCATACGTCAACATGAATTTGCCTGCAATGCAGGAGATGCGGGTTCAATCCCTGGGTCGGGAAGATCCCCTGGAGGAGGGCATGGCAACCCACTCCAGTATTCTTGCCTGGGAAATCGCATGGACGGAGGAGCCTGGAGGGCTAAAATCCATGGGGTCGCAAAGAGTCAGACCCGGCTGAGTGACTAAGCACCCTGTGCATATGTCCCGTCCCTCTTGAACCTCCCTCTACCTCCCACCCCTTCCCACGCCTCTAGGTTGTCACAGAGCACTGGTTTGAGTTCCCTGAATCATACAGCGGATTCTCAAGGGCTCTCTGCTTTGCAATTGGTAGTGTATATGTTGGAGAAGGCAATGGCACCCCACTCCAACACTCTTGCCTGGAAAATCCCATGGACGGAGGAGCCTGGTGGGCCACAGTCCATGGGGTCCCTAAGAGTCGGACACGACTGAGCGACTTCACTTTCACTTTTCACTTTCATGCGTTGGAGAAGGAAATGGCAACCCACTCCAGTGTTCTTGCCTGGAGAATCCCAGGGACAGGGGAGCCTGGTGGGCTGCCGTCTATGGGGGCGCAGAGTCGGACACGACTGAAGCGACTTGGCAGCGGCAGTGTATATGTTTCCACGCTACTGTCTCCATTTGTCCCACCCTCGCCTCCCTCCCCCCACCCCCTCCTATGTCCATGAATCCGTTCTCCAGGTCTGCGTAAGACGCCATTCTTTCACGTAGACTCAGTCGGGTTTCTGGGCTGCTGCTCTCGGTCTCACTGCCCAGCCGTCAGCAGAGGAGCTGGTAGAGAGAGCATCTAGGCCCCTTGCGAAGGCTCTGATGTACCCAAGACAAGCCCACCCAGCAGCAAAGATCCAGAACAGCCAAAAATAAATAAATGAACAAAGTTATTAAAAAATTCATAGCACTTTAGCAAAAGAACACAGCTACCAGTCATTGAAAGGGGACAAGATATGGGACTTGTCCACCCGACTTGAAGGACATGAGTTTTAGCAAGCTCTGGGAAGCCTGGCGTGCTGCAGTCCACGGGCTCACAAAGAGTTGGACATGACTGAGTGAGTGAACTGACCTGACCTGAAGGTATGGGACTGGCAAACCCTGGCTCGGCTGTTCACGCCCAGGCGCCTCTTTGACCTGGAGTGTCCTCATCACCAGCAGAGCAGACCTTATTCTCTGTGCCCTGTAGGATTTTCACGTGGATTATATGGGTTGCAGCAGTCATATTTTATCATCAGATTTTATGTTTCTTGAGGGCAGAGAAAAATGTCTTTCCTGTTCTATATGACTACCGTGTCTGCCTGCCTGGAAAGATGCCTTAATATTTGTTGAGTCCGTGAACACAGGAAAGGACTAGCCCAGTGTGGCATGTTCTCAGATTATTAATGCACTGAAATTACTTCATCTTCCAATGATGGATTTTCAGACAAAGGAAACAGGAGAGTGTACTGAAAAGGACACAGGTTCTGGAGTCAGATGGCATTCTGCTTAATCTCTACTCCACCTTTGGCAAAATTAAATAACTCGCTTAGTTTTTTTCATCAGTAAAATGGGTTTGTAGATGCTTTTCCCGGAGGTAAGAGCCTTGAAGTAGATCACATATAGTAAGTACTTCATATATAGTACTTATTTGTTAAATAAAGTTTCCAGGCACAGGGCTTCATAAACCAGAGAGCCAAAATCAACTATTAATTTTTGTCCTTAGCAATAGTAGCCACTTTATTTGGGCCAATGGCAAAGCACTTTTTGCACTCTGTATGTGTGCATGTAATATATAGAAGAAATGCCCCTCTCCCTGAAAAAAGACATTGCACCAAGTCCCTAGAACCTGTAGTGCAGTCTCAAAATAGAGAGGAGATTCATTTCTGGAGATGTTTGAATCCTGGAGCAAGCCTTGCCTGAAACTCCTAACTACTCTTGGGCTGCTCTGATATATAAGCCAGTAAGTTTCTTTTGCAGAAGAACAGATAAGAATGTTGTCATTGCTCAAAACACATGGCAGGACAGATCTCAGAGCATGGGCTGGGGCCCAGACGTGGGGTTGGGGCTCATTCATCTCTTTGCCGCCAACTTTGCTAACTCCTGTGGTTAATGTAGATTGCACCTGCCCATCCTCTGTGGAATCTTACCCACCCTGGGGGTGGGGCACCTAGATTAGAATCAGCAGCAAAGCCCCTCATTGTCAGACCATCTCCTGGAGCCCAGGGTTGGGGTGGATGGTGGCACAGGCATTGGCTTCCAATCAGATAAGGCACCCCCTTCATGGGGCATGGCAGGTCAGGTTTCACAGGCTGGACACATTTATAACAGCACAGTCTCCATGCAGAGGGTGGAGGGAGGGTGGGCAAGGGCCGGCGAGAGATTTATCTCCTTAATAGTGACTCTGACAGGCCTTGGAGTGAGATGTCATGGTCCATGGGGGATGTGAGTGGGGACGGGGCGGGAGTTGATCTGAAACATAAATTTGGGGGAAGCTGCTGGGGGACAGCTGGCCTAAGTCTGTGGAGCCTCTTGCTGCCCTCAGAAATGACAAGACCGGACGCGGCTCCGAGTGCCACGAGAAGCGTGTTGTTCGTGTTCATGTGTTTAGTGCCCCTGTACCCTCAGCGGTAGGTGCTGCTCTCATGCCTGTTTTACATGTGAAGGAACTGTGGCACAGAGAGGTTAAGGTGCTTCCCCCAGGCCACACAGCTAGTAAGTGGCAGAGCTGGGTCTAGAGCATGGGTCTGTCTCATCCTGAGCTGTTCTCGAATCTCCTGTAGGAAGGTTGCTGTCATTCAGTCAAGCATGTCCCATAACTGCCTGTAACAAACCAGCACCGGCAGCTCTGGCTTTCCCGGGCAGCGTCGTCTGGGGAACCTGAGCCTCTGTGGAGCTGACCAAGCCTAGGTTTGACTCCTCCCCCTCCCTCCTCCCCTGCTTGGCTGGGCGGCACTGAGAAAGCGAAGCTGCCTCTCTGAATCTTAGACCACACGCCCACACACCATTTGGGGCCGCGAGGTGAAAGCCCAAAGAGCACAGAGTGCTAGTGTGGAAGACGCGCTCTCAGCTCAGCTCTGGGCCCTGCCCTGGGTGCCCGTCCTCCAGTGCAGAGTGAGTGCGGTGGTCCCGACCCCGCTTTGCAGAGACAGCCTGTTGCTGAGGGCAGGGCACGAGCCAGGAGGAGCGGCCCTCAGCCGCAGGTGACCACGGGCCTCTCTCTCCTGCTCTGGAGCCTCAGCTTCCCTACGTGCGATGGCCCTGCCACCCCCCGCCTCCCCTTACACATCCTGCTTTCCTTGGTCCAGGGGTGGCAGGGCTTTAATGTGTTAGTTTAAATTAGGGGTTGAATTGTGTCCCCGCAAACAGTGTTGAATACTCGCCTCATCAGTACCTGTGAACATGACCTTAATGCAAACAGGGTTAAGACTGACTTAAGATCAGAGTGGGCTGAACCCTCTATGGCTTACAGGTGTCCTTATGAAACGGACACTCACAGGGAGACACCGCTGTGCAAGGAGGCCAGAGATCAGGGTGATGCTGGGGACAGGCCTGGCAGGGCGTCCTCACAGATCCAGAAGGAAGTGGCCCTGATCTCAGACTCTGGGCCTCCAGGCTGTGGGAGAGGACGTTTCTGTTGTTCAGGCCACCGGACATGAGGTCCTTTGTCCGACCTGCCCCAGCACACACTCACCAGGTGGTTCCAACGTGCTGGCTTATTGGAGACAGAAAGCAGCAGGGTTCCTCCTCATGAACGTCCACATTCCTGGGGCTCTTTCTTGGAAGTGACAGGGTTCTGGAGCACTCTGGGGACAGCGCTAAATTCTAACAGAGGACAGGTCTTTTTGGGGTGACCCTCTGGAAGGTCCGGGTGAAGGGAGGGGCCTTGATCTTGGGTGCAGACGGGTGGGCGTGGGAAAGGTCGCCGCAGGCCTCACCTCACAACAGATGCTGTGGCCGCCTGCTGATAACCACCGTAGGGCACAGGGGACAGGAGGCAATATTGGTGCAAAGCTCTCAGATAAGAGATGCAAACAGGGCCCGGCTGTCATCCCTGGCAGGTCATCAAAGCCTGTCACCCACCAGGGAGCGGGTGTTCCGGGAACCTGTCCTGGTGTGCAGCTGGTCACATGGCCCAGACACAGTCCTCCTACCCCCTAGCACCCATTGTCCATGGCTACTGGACACAGAAGGGGTGTCAAGCATTCTGAGAGAGGGGCTGCAGACCCTGAGGGGGTGTCGGGGATGGACCTGGGAGTATGTGGGGCTCTGGAGTGGAGAGTCCAGGGTGGGAGGTGCCTGTCCACACAGCAGCTCCCTGTACTATGCCAGGCCGTGCTGGCCATCCTCCAGGACAGGGGTTCCCACGGGTGACTGTACCCCATGGGGGACCCAGCAATGCCCACAGACAGCGTGGTTGTTATAACGGGGGGAGGGGTGCTCCTGGCGCTTAGTGTGGGGGCCAGCAGCGCTGCTCAGCACCCCTCAGTGCACAGGACAGCCCCCCACAAAGAATCATCTGGCCCCAAATGCCAGCGGTGCCAAGGTGGGGAAGCCCTGTTCTTGGCCAGACTTCCCATAAGATGCTCTGAGGTGGAGCTGTTCACTGGTTGCTTCAGGGGCTGTGCTGCTCCTTGTGGGCACAGGGACGGGGGTGTACGATTCCATGTGATTCCCAACTGGCTGAGTGTGGTCTGTGGGCTCTCCCCATCCTCGCTGCCCAGATGGGGTGCTGGGGCCAGAGGCAGGATGCGAGCTTCGCCCATAGCGGAATCACAAGCCACGCCTCCCTCCTGCTCCGAGCCTCCCCGCTGAGTGCCCGCTTATTCCTCCTTGGACTCTACCGTCTACTCACCATCCAGAGTGCCTGGTTGAAGGCAAACCTGCCTCTATCACTTGTTGCTGGAAACCTTCCAGCAGCTTCTGTGCGCAGTTAGGGAAAATTTCACAACCCCTCCCAGGGCTCCTCAGCCCCTGCCTGGTCGACCCCTGACCCCTGTGCCTCTCCGCTGCTCTACCGACCCAGGCCTCCTGCAGGGCCCTTGCACGGCACTGCCCTCTGCCTGCAAAGCCCCCGGCCATCCTCAGGACTCCCTTCTCAGCTCTGTAGCTCGGTTGTCAGTCATCAAGGCCTCCAGTGAGCCTCTGTCTAAAGAAGCCCTCTTGTTCCTTCATTCTCCATCTTCACCCTGGTGTATTTTTTTTTTTTGGTGGTGGTTTTTAATCACCATATGATGTGTTTATTTATCCATTTATTCTCATGTTTGTTTGCAGTCTATCTCCTCCACTGGCCTGAAACTCAAAGGAGGCCGGGCGTGGGCTGTTTGCGGTCTGTACTGCGTGCTCAGCCCTGAGCAGTGGGAGGGTGGAGGACCAGGATCTCCCGAGGGTTCAGACCTGAGGCCACAGCACAGGCCCCCTGCCACCCGCCAGCTCGGTTCTTCTCAGGAACAGCCCTGGGAGGTGATGGACCTTTGTGCACTTGCTCCGAAGAAAGAAGAAAACTCACTGCAGCGGGGTGAACAGTGACCCCTGCTCCCCCAGAAGATACGGCCATGTCCTAATCCTCAGAGCCTGTGGATGTGACCTTATTTAGAAATGGCATCTCTGCCGACATGATTAGACTCAGCCTCAAGAGGTCAGCCTGGATTGCCTGGTCAGGTGCGGAATCCAGTGACAGGTTTCTTACTCGAGGCAACAGAAGAGAGAAGCACGCAGAGAGGCCGTGCAAAGACGCGGGCAGAGGTTGGAGGGACGCGGCCACAAGCCAAGGGTGCCTGGAGCCACAGGAGCTGGAAGAGGCAGGAAGGGCCCTCCCGAAGGGCCCTCCCAAATGCCCTCCAGACAGACTGTGACCCTGCCCACACCCTGACTTCAGACTTTTGGCCTCCAGGACTGCAAAACAATCAATTTCTGTTGAGGCAACTTCTTGCAGCAGCCCCGGGAAACTCATACCTCCCCGAGCAGATGCTCAGGAGTCCGCATGTGCTTCAGCGGTGCTGTAATCCGTGAGGTGCACCGGCTAGGGGGGATGTTGGCTCCCAGCCTGTGTCTGCGAGAGGTGAGGGAGTTGCTGAGAAATCAGCCAGCGTCACCTTCCTGCAGTGGAGGGCAGGGAGGGTGGAGGGGTCGAGACAGGGAGCAGATTGCCTTGTAATCAAATCCAGAAGCTGCCTCGTAAACCTCATTCCCAGAGACCCTCCGGGTCCTGCGCGTGGGCAGCACAGCGGTGGGTTTGATTCCTTCCAGCAGGCAGATTCCTGGGGCCCGGCCATCCGGTGATTCCAGCCGAGGACGACAGGGAGGGTTCCAGGCGTGTCACTGAAGCAGCGTCTTCTCCCTGGGGCCAGAGTGATCAGTGGGCTGTGGTCATTCTCTGCTCTGGGGGCCCTGTGGAAAAAGCGGGCCATGGACTCTGACGGAAGGGCTGGGAGCCGCTCCTCGTTAACCCTCTGGGGGATATCAGAAAAGGCAAGGTGACCCCCAGTCTCTTCCCAGCTGTGACAGCCCGGGGGGAGTGTCCCATGAAACCCTGGAGCAGAACCCCACATCCTGTGCTGGGCAGAGCAGATGGGCATGGGAACAGGGCCCTGGTTGAGTCCTGATGGCTCCCCGCTCGTGTCTCAGGCGCTTGGACGTGTCCTCTGTCCTCTGAGTCCCAGTTTCTCCATCTATGCTGGGGGAAGGGGACAAAGAAGGCCACAGCTGAGAGCCTGGGGTGAGGCCTGGGTTTGAACCGGGCTCTGCCACACATCAACTCCGAGTGGCACTGAGTACATCACCAACTCCTCCAAGCCTCAGTTACCTTGCTGTAAGAAGGAGCACATCATAGGGCCTGCTGATGGGGCTGTTGTGAGGTTCACAGAGAAAATGTGTATCCAGCTTCTAGCATCTCGGTGTAGCCCTCTCTCCGGCAAAAAGGAAAGATTTTGTCCCTCATATCATAGGAGTCTGGGTGTGGAATGATTGAGTTCCAAATAGTCATTACGGCTAGCAGCCGTGTGACCTGGGCTAGTTTACTTACCCTGTCTGGTTTTCCAGTTTCCTTTTCTGAAAAATGACCTTTAGAGGACTCATCTTGTGAAGGATAAAGTGAGATTTCGGCTTAGCACAGTGCTTAGCACCAGGCGATGGCCCGTACCTGTCGTCTGTCATTACGGTGGTGCCCTGCCCCCAGTCACAGTGACCTCTGCGTGTGACCACCTGGCCAGGTGCTCTGTCGGCGACAGTCTCAGGCCCATCCTCTTGGGTTCTCCCTCTCCTCCCTATTCATCTCTGGTTCCCTCCAGGCCGTGTCGCCTCCCGTCCAGGCACTCCATGCTGGGCAGGCAGGAGCTTCTCTCTGCCCGGTCCCTGGGTCTCTGCAGGCCTCCCTGATTGTCCATCAGGACCTGATGCCCAGCTTCTGGACAGCCACAGAGGGACCAGTGTGTTCTACGTCCCTGCTCCTTCTCCAAACACTCCAAATGAGACTTGCTTTCGGAATTCTTTGATAGAATGCTTTTTACAGGGCCGAGGGGCTGATAAGTCTTCTCTGCATCCTGGCCACTGGGCCTCCGGGAAGCCTTGGTGGGAATGAGTGGGCTGGGGGCAGCTCCTGTTTTCTCCCAGAGCCCATGGGGGAACTGAGAGGCGGCAGGCCAGGGCCCCCATGGTCTCAGGAGAACCGGGTTACCTGTCTAGAATCTCTGGGGAGGAGCCTCGACATTCCAGGGTGGGACTCCAGGGCTGGGGCTGGGGCTGCAAAGTGGAGCTGGATGTGGGGGTGTCTGTTCTGGGGGTGCTGCTCTCGGGGGTGCAGTGCAGCTGGGAGACACACACTTGTCTTGCACACCATGGAAAACCTTGACTGCCTGCGGGAGCCCCTGCGGTGCCCCTGGGCTCTTCTGGTTGGGGGGTTGCCCTATGAAGGAAGTGGGCTGACGTGACCGGGAGCAGGCTTGTTGCGGGGGACAGAAGGAAAGTACGTTCATGAGAACGTGGGACAAACAGAACAGGATTAGCTTACTCTACCTTCTGTGTTCACGCTCCCCTGGACGTGGTCTCGGGCCTGCTTAGGTGGCAAAGGTCACTGAACTGTACACTTACATTGCTGTTGTTCAGTCGCTCAGTCGTGTCTGACTCTGTGACCCCATGGACAGCAGCATGCCAGGCTTCCCTGTCCTTCACCACCTCCCGGAGTTTTCTCAGACTCATGTCCCTTGAGTCTGTATACACTTATGAGGGGGCATTTTCCCCTGTGTTCATATTCAGTAAAAAGCTCAAAAATTGTTTGTTGCCCAAAACATCTGAAATCACACCAGGATGTTGAAAATGTGTGTCATTTCTGGGTGTTGGGATTCCATGGAATTCACCCGCTCCCCCACCCCCATGGGCTCCCAACCTCGTTCCTTTAGTCTGTGTTTGCTGTTTTACAGTGAATATATGGTACATTACGTGTTTAAAGATGGACACTCACTGCCCTGGGGAAAGTCTGTCTGCTTGTCTCACCTCGTGTCTAGGTGCAGCTTCTTATCTGGGACCTGGGATTAGTATCCCTGGATGCAGGGCCTTGCATCACGTGCAGACAGCACCCTGATCTCAATGGTGTTCTGCAGCGGATCCTGGCAGACCTTCCTGAGACAGTGCTGGGGAGGCAGAGGCTGGGGGCGAAGGCAGGGTGATGCCACTGGTCAGGAACCCCCTCGGTGAGGAGGCGGGGATGGGCATTGTCTGGCCCAGCCCCTTCCTTTAGAACGCAAGACCAACTGCTGGGCCTGTGGCCTGTGCATTTCTTCATTCGGGCAGATACTGGTTGCACGTCTGCTCAGAGCCAGGTCTTGTTCCAGGTGTCAGGGACACAGCTGTGAACGAGGTGCTCTCTTCAGTGGAAGAACAGATATTGAGGCCCATGAGAACAAACCCCAGAATTCTAATCTCTGTTGTGTTTACCTTGTGTAGTTCTGTGGTTGTGGGTCCCAGCAGGGAGGACAATCTCCCCTCTCCTTCCTCTTGCGTGCTTTGCTTACTGGTGGAGAAAGTTGGAATCAGACAAATCGGGTCCGAAGCTGAGCTCTGGTGGTTGTGGCTGTGCCTGTGGACACCTTGCTCTGCGTCTCTGATCTCCTCTGTAGAGGGCCGTTGATGTCACCTAAATCACGAGATGGTGGGGAGGATGAAAGGGAAACCCATGTGAAAATTCCTGACACCTGCAGAACTCAGGCATGACTTCCTGGCCTCCTTGCTTGGTTCCCTTCTTAAAAGCTTTTGTGGATTTGGGTGGAGACATGGGCTGCCATTTCCCTCCCTCGTTGTCTCTGTCTGCAAAGTCACATGACCCCCAGTCAGTGTGATCATCCTCCCCACAGCCCTGGCCTCGGCACTTGAGATGCAGCCCTGGTGAGTTGGTCCCCGGGCTCTTGCTAAGAGAGCTTCCTCACAGTAGCTTGTTGGCATTAGATGCCCTCTCCCCAGAAGGTACAGTGGGGTCAGCCTTACAGGTCTGCTGCAGTCAGCTAATGCTGCGTAACAAACTGTTCCAAAGCCATAGCTCATGAGTCTGGGGGTACCTGGGCTCTCCAGGCAGTTCTCACTCAGGCTTTCTCTTGCGGCTGTAGGGAGCTGGGCCTGGGCTCACCTTGAAGGCTTTTCTCCTCCTAGTAGCTGGAGCTACCTGGCCACCCCTCTCCCTACATGGTCCCTCCAGGGTGGTCCCTGAGGGCAGCCAGACTCCTAAGTGCTTCACATGCCCGACTCACTGGTCCACTGTGTGATGATCACATGGAAAGAATTCTGGGCAGAAGGAATGGCAGCTGCAAAACCTCTAAGCAAGGAAGTGTCAGTTCTGTTTCCCTCTCTGAAGTGGAAATGGCAGTTCCTTGTGAGTGATGGTGTTGGGTGAGCATGGGAGATGAAACAGGTGAAGTGAAGGCAGGGCCCCACGCAAGGCCTGGGGAGCTCCCCCATCATAAAAGGCACACCTTCCCAGGGCTCTGAGCGGCTGCTCCTGAGGAGAGCTTCACACAGAGGGACCCCACTCAGCACGCAGCTCAGAGGCCTGCTCAGACTGGAGTCTGGATGTGGGGACATCTGTCACCAGACTGGGCATTTCTTCTGCCCCTCACACCAGCATTATGAATGGCTCTAGTGTGCTTTGCCGACACCAAAAACAGCCCTCCACATGGTGCCCGTCAATAGTGCTGTATTTTTAGTGGCAGCCTGCACTGGGGAAGCCGAAAACCTGAGCGTGAAAGCATAGGCAAGGCCTTGCAGCTGCCCGGACAGGGAGCGGGAGCCTGGGTCTGGGGGCAGGTCAGAGTGAGCTGGAGGCGAGGACTGGCCACGTTTGTTTCTCAGGGCGGGACACCAGCCCAGTCTCTGGGTGGCCCGTCTTTTGGAGGTGGGAGGCTGAACTGTGCTCCTGGTGTCTGTGTCCTCGCCCAACCACTGCCCATCCGGGGCCTGCTCGGTGACTGCAAAGCCCGGGAGGTCAACTTGTGGACGCAGCTGCTGGCAGACAAGGCTCGGGCTCTCCCTGAGGCCTGGCCCTGGTGTCCTGAGAGCACCTGGCCCTTACTGGGCACCGGGGGCCTCTCTGGTCTCGTTTGCCACCCCTGGTCTGGGGGCTCTGTGAGGGCTGTGACTGCCAGAGGGGAGACAGCCCCAGGGCAGGGGGCCCGTAAGAGCTATTCCTCCTCCCAGGAGAGCGAGGGAGCATCTAGAACGCGTGGACGGGGAGGGACTCAAGCCGTCCCACCCACACGCCAGGGAGACAGGTCGGCCGGGTCTGCACACCCACTCCTCCCCAAGGCCCCTCTGCTCCTGGCTTCACTGGCAGGAGACTTAGGGGCGATCATCAGAGTGTTACACTTCTTAGACCAAAGCAGTTTTGCCATGAAAAAGTGGTAGATGCTCATTAAACATTTTTTAAATAGCACAGAACAGTCTGAAGGGGAAAAAGAAAACCAAACTGTTGCCATCAATCTGAAAACACCCCTCTTTCACCATTTGGTGTTTACGGTTGCAGACCTTTATGTGTTTTGGTTATTATTTCTTTCACTAGTCGTGTGTGCTTCTTAAACAGGCACGAACCGTAACCCTGATTGGCGCTCTCCCTTTCTCGTCCTTCTGCCTGTTCCCAGGCCCGTCTCCCCTCTCCCGCCCTGACCCCTCAGAATTTCACCGAATTTCCCTGAGCGAGCGTTTGGCCCAGAGGATGCTGGGAGAGGGAGGCGGCAGTGGGGGAGGGGTGGCCGCAGGACAATGGTGCCTTGTTTCCCGTGCTGGGCCCAAAACCCCGCCGGACCCCACTGGCGAGTGCACTGGCCCCTTGCGGAGTCAGCATTCCGCCCCCAGGAGTGAGTGAGAGGCTAATTAAGAGGGCTCGCTCCTGCGTGAGCGCTGGCCGCACATCAGAGGGCCCAGGGTGATGACTGTTTTGGTCAGGAAGCTGGGGACATTGTCGTAGGGGAGGACAAGCCAGGGCACAGAGGTGCCGGCTGCGCCCCCCCAACCCCTCCCCTTTATCAGTTTCCTCCTCCCCCTGGCTGCAAACAAAAGGCCGCCGGTACCTGGGGGCCGGGGAGACACCGTGACACAGGATGTTCCCAGCATTTTGGATGTTTCCTCCGCCGTCTGACTGATACGTCCTAGAGAAAGCACTGGGGTTCTCCAGGGAGCACGGGGCTGTAAAAACTCCAAAACACAGTAATAACAAAGCCATAAATCTGGGCCTGCCACAGCGGCTCCAGGCCCAGGGCGACCAGCCCAGGCCACACAGTGTGGCCACAGGAGGCCCAGGGACTCAGAGGCGGTCAGAGTCCAAGGGACAGAAGGTGGCATGAGCGACGTTCCCCACGGGGGCTCGGGGGGTGGTTGGGGCTGGCCTTCATCAGGTGCAGGGGCTCTTCCTGCAGGGCACGAATGGGAGGTGGGTGTGGCCGGGATTGGGGGCAGCTCTGGGGTCTGGTGTCCAGAAGAGAAGGTGTGGATCACATCTCTGTTCTGTCTGACCAGCAAGCTGCTTAGCCTTACATGCTCGGCTTCCCTCCTTATAAAATGGGGCTTATAAAGGCACCCACTTTCGGGGTTTTCCTGTGAGGGCAAAGTGAGCTGGCACCCGTTAGGCACGTAGGGTGACACCATGGAGATGGTCTGTACACACTGCACGTCCGCCCTCCCTCCCATCTGTTCTTTTCGTGAGCACCACGTCCCTTCCATAGACAGCAGCCTCTCCAGGTGTTTTACACAGAGGATTTAATCCAGTGGCGTGGGTTAGTAGGTGGTGGTTGAGTGGAGCCTTCAAGGAGGGACAGTGAGGTGCTTACCTGGATTAGCAAGAGCAGAAAGTCACCAGCACTTCCCGGGCTGGAGGAGAGGATGGTGTCACGGAACCCAGGAGCTAGGGCCACCCGGTGAAGGTTGGTGGGAACAAGGATCTCGGAAGGAGGGACATTCCCACAGGGGAGGAGCGGAGAGAGAAAGAAGGAGAAATACTAGCTTTTTACCTGCATGGCTGCACCGTTGCCTCCCACTGACTGAGCTTACCCAGGAGTCTGAGAGCAAGGGAGCCTGGGAAATGTAGTTCTCTGAACCGCAGAGCAGGGAGAAGTGGGAGGGGGCCATCCTGACCAGTCCAGACTGAAGGTCAGGTGACTGGTGATGGGGTTCTGGGAAGAGATTTCCTGGCCTTGAACCCCAGCTTCCCACTTCTTAGCTGAGTGGCCTTGCTATGCTAAGTGGCTTCAGTCTTGTCCGACTCTTCCCGATCCCATGGACTGTAGCCCTCCAGGGTCCTCTGTCCATGGGATTCTCCAGGCAAGAATACTGGAATGGGTTGCCATGCCCTATGCCAGGGGATCTTCCCAACCCAGGCATCGAACCCGAGTGACCTTGAGTGAGTTATATGACATCTTTTGGCCTTGATTTCCTCATCCACAAATGGGAGATGTTGACAGTTTTTAACGTATTGAGCTGTTATGGAGAGCAAACATGATAACGTACATGAAGCCATCAGCACATATTTCAGAACACTGGGTTCAGGCAGAGATCGGATTGAGGCCTGAAAACATTGTCCAACTCTCAGCATGGCCCTGGCGCATCTGGGCTTGGATTCGTTTTCAAAGAAGCAGGTATGACAACCACTTTCTTGGGAAGGAATCGCTCGTAAAATCTCGCCACATCCTCTGCCAGGGATGACATAAGCTCTGTGCTGAAGGTGGCTTTTGGAGGAGGGAAACAGGTTGAGAACATCTCCCCCATCACCCACATTCCTCAGGGATTAGAAAACCATTAGCTAATGGAGACATTCCCCAATGGCCGCTGGTCACCGGAGATGCGGGCATAGCCCTGCTTCTCATTTCCCCACCCAGGGATCCGAGCGTTCCTGACACCTTGGCACAGCCTGTGGGTGTGACTTCTCATGCTGCTTGAGTACACACTGAGCTCGCAAGTGGGAAGAAAATGTTCCATTTCTGGATGGGGGCCTCCAAAGTGACTTCTCTACTTCCTGGGCAGATCCCGAGGGAGGCCACAGAGTGAGTAATTTTCACCACACCCTGGCCAACCAGCCAGCGGGAATCTCTGTTGCAGAGATGGGGCAATGGTGTCACGGAAATCTGCCCACCTGCTCCAGATTGCATGGCAGGACCCCCAGGAGTCAGAGCATGTGAGGTACCGGCCCTTCTCTGGGCCTCCTGCCTTGGTCATGCTACTGACAAAGTGGGCTAGCTAAGCCGAACATGCTGGGAAACTGGGGAAAGCCAGATTTCAGATGTGTCTCATGTTGGTTCCCAGCTGGCTCTAAGCTGAGCTGCAGAATCTGACGTGAGATAAACATCTGTCTCAGCAAAGCGTCCACGGAGAAAGTGATGATGGTGTTGATGGTGATGATGGAGATGATGGTGGTGGTGATGTTGATGGTGGTGGTGGTAGTGGTGATGGTATTGGTGGCGGTGATACCTGTCATTTTTGGAGTGTTTGCCGTCAGCCCAGCACCATGCTAAGTGCCAAATACATTCCATTGAATCTTCCTCAGAGCCCAGTGGCCCAGATGAAGAAACTGAGGCTCAGAGGAGTGAAGTAAGCTGCCCGTGGCCACACCACTGACAGGTGACTAGGTCTGGAAGCAGCAGGTCTGTCTGATGCCAGGGTCCACGTGCATCTGTCCTGCGTGCTGGCCCCATGGCAGGTGCGCTGCTAAAGCCTGTGGCTGCTGTGGTCGGCAAGGTGCAAGCAAGTGAGACCTGGAACATGTGGTCCCGGTGCCGTGAAATGAGACTTGCTAAGGGGCAGACCACCACCCTGTCGAAGCCAGAAAGGCCGTCAGATCCCGGGTACCAACTCCCAGAACGGAGAGCACACACCGGCATCTTGGGCGGAGAGGAGAGGGTGGAGGCAGCCCTCCCCCCAGCGTCTCCTCGCACCGTATCAGAGGGTGGCTGGGAGATGATCGGAGCCGGGGGCCGGCAGGGAAGAGGGGAGGAAGAGACACCAGCATGGGTATGCTGGGAGATGCATTTGCTGGATTGGAGGTTGTAGACAGAGAAACACAGAGTCCTGACTGCCAGCCCGGGAGGCGTGTGCACAGACCTGTGTGATGTGGGCTCTAGGGACTCAGGATTCCAGAACCTTCTCTCCCGGGACTTTGGACAGGAGACTGCACTCTCCTAGCCTCGGTTTCCTCACTTTCACCTGTACCCAGGTACTGACAGATAACTGCTCTTAGAGTCATTGGAGGTGTGAGTGAACCAGTGCCCAGGAAGCTTCAGAACAAGTCAGCTGCATCGGGGTGGGGGCCTTTCCTCGTCTGACAGGTCCAGAAACAGGCTCAGAAAGGCCAGGTTAAGAGGTAGGGCCAAGGCAGTAACTCCAGGACCCCGAGGCCTGTCCTGCAGCCTGGACACAGGGCTCAGGGCCTTCGCCACCCCTGGGTCCTTGTGCACCGTCATCTGTTGTCCCCGCTCCAGCACCACCTTCTCATTTTATGGAAAACACAGGTGTCATGCGGGCGTGCATGCTAAGTCGCTCAGTCGTGTCCGGCTCTGTGCGACCCCATGGACTGTAGCCCATCAGGCTCCTCTGTCCATGGGATTCTCCAGGCAAGAACACTGGAGTGGGTTGCCCTGCCATCGTCCTGGGATCTTCCCGACCCAGGGACTGAACCCATGTCTCTTGCGTCTCCTGCATTGGCAGGCGGGTTCTTTACCACTACAGCCACCGGGGAAGCCCGCCGGCGTTATAGGCTTATGATTTATTACGATATCACTGATGTAAAGAGAATTGAGTTCTCTTTTGGTGTGGGAACTGCACATGCCTTGTTAGATGGTTGGGGACCCCCCGGTGGGTTGTGACACCGAGTAGGGATGTGCTGGCCCAGCTGCCCATCTGCTCTCGAAGAAGCATTTGGTTTTAAGAACGAGAAGGCAGTAGAGAAAATGGCGGGGGAGCTGCCGTTTGCCTTCCACCATCAGAGCTGTGGCAGGAAGAGTCAATGCTCAGGGCAGGGGGCCACCGGCAAGCCGGAGGGCTTCCACCGTCCTGCTGTAGCGCGTGTCCTATGACACCTGCACACAGCAGGTGAGAAAGGGCAGCTCAGGTGGGCCACGCTCCAGGGCCACCGCTGAGGGGCCGGGATTCCCCTCCTACTCCGACTCAGGCTCCTGGCTCGACTCCAGGCTGCCACTCGAGAGATAAGAGTCCTGAGTGCAAAGCCCAGCTCATCCTGTGGGATAGGAAGGAAAGACTCCAGACATAATTAGAAGTGCTTCGGAGGGAGTGGAACGTTCTCAGGAAATGTATTCTCATTAGAGCTGGCCCCTTGCCTCCCGAGAGAGAGTGCCGGCATGCTGATCGAGCCCGCCCTCACCTCCCCGCCGCCTACATGACATCCTCTTCGTCGAGAATGGAGCCAAAAATCACGGTTGCTCCCCTGCATGGGCCTTTCTTTCTGCTGCAGGTCCGAAGAGAATCTGAGAGGCTTTCGGCTCCCAAGGAGGGGATGTAGACACCCCTGGTTTAGGGTGTTCTCCTTGTAGCTCAGCTGGTAAAGAATCTGCCTGCAATGCAGGAGACCCCGGTTCGATTCCTGGGTCGGGAAGATCCGCTGGAGAAGGGAGGCTACCCACTCCAGTATTCTTGGGCTTCCCTGGTAGCTTAGCTGGTAAAGAATCCACCTGCAATGTGGGAGACATGGGTTCAACCCCTGGGTTGGGAAGATCCCCTGGAGAAGGGAAAGGCTACCTACTCCCATATTCTGGCCTGGAGAATTCCATGGACTGTATAGTCCATGCGGTGGTAAAGAATCGGACATGACTGAGTGGCTTTTATTTCACATCACCCACTAGATTCAGAAACTTCGCCCACCTTGTTCTGTGCTTCAGTTTCCCTGTTGTCAGGTGGCCTGAGAACAGAGGAGGGTATTGCATTGCGGGCCTCCAAGGTCCTCTCTGGACCCCCAGTCTCCTCCCGAGAAGAAAACAGAGAGGGCAGAGTTGCCTCGCGGCGAGAAGCAGGCTCTAGAGTGAGGCTGTTGGCTCTGAGGCTCTGAGTGCTGATCAGGGGGCATCGCTGTGATCAGACGTCACCGACAAGCCTCAGCAAGGATCCTCTCTATCTCATGCTTCGAAGTCCTCCTGGTCACACTCAGATGCATATTCCACGTCTGGGTCCCGCGAGACTCAGTGCTTCACCGACTATGACACGTCTTCCCACGTGTTGATGGCAGAGCTGAGATGGCGCTGGGGGCCTCGGGGTGCTTGCTCCCTCTCGCTGGCCCGTGACTGCAGCTGGTCTTGGTGCTGACGTCCAGGGAGACAGGCCCACGTCTTGTTGAGGCTTCTCCTCGAGGCTCCGCCCTGCCCGGGCTGAGCAATGCTGCAGCGTCAGTGCCCAGGTGTCGGTGGCAGGTCCACCTGTCGTGGGTGCTCGTGTGGCATGGGGAGGGGAGGCCTTGAGCAAACTCCAGGAAGAAGAAACCCCGTTCTCCCTGCTTTCCCAGAACCCGAGGGCTTCCACACTTCGGGAACGTGTTGATTTTGAACCTCAGCCCGTCTTGGACCTGGACAGGGATCAAAGAGGGTGTATTGTTTTTCCTAAAAGTGTTGGGACACATCAGATCAGCAGAATTTCAGGTGCTGTGACTCAGCGTTTCCTCTGTGGCTACCACCTTCCCCACCCGCCCCTCGAGGAGGAGGAATATAGCTCCCTGCCTCAGGGAGGCGCCCAGCATGGTGCTCAAGGTCATGGACTTGGCGTACAGGTTTAAATGTGCCTTTACCAGCTGCTCAGACGACCATGGGCAAGTGCCTCTGCTTTCCTGGACTCCGGCATCTCTTATTGACAGTGAGGGTAAGCGTGGGGGCTCCTCCCCGCCATGCAGGGATTAGAGAGAAAATGGGAAATGCATGCAGGTCCCTCTCAAGGAGTTTGGCACAGAGTGGCCGCTCGCTTAGTGACTAATTCCTTCCGTTGTCCCCTCCAGAGGTCGCCTCACACCCCAGTGCATCGTCCCGACCTCCCCTCTGTAAGCACCTGCTTCTCTTCTCCGTGTGCTCTCTTGGCGTGGAGATGGAGTGGGGCTGTGCAGGGGGTCAGTGCCCCGAGTGCACCCCTCCTGTGTAAGAAGTGGGAGTAGGTGGGCAAATGCCCAGCCCTTCTGTCCTTCAGGGCAATGATTCCAAGGTGTCTTCCATGGTTGCCTAAGTGTCCCCAGCAGGCCAGCACCCCCCACCCCTTCTCATTATGCCCCCAAGCTGGTTCCTCCCTCTCGCTCCCATCCCCCAATCTCCTCCAGGCACTTCCTGTATGCACCTCCAAAACAGCTCATTGTCCCCATGTGTGCTTGCGGGGGGACTGGACCAAGACAGCACTGGTATCTCTACAGTGCTGGATGCTGGTCTGGAAATGCCCATGTACTTGTGCAGACTTTTCCTACAGCAGCTCAGAGGTGTCCGGAGCTAGATGGGGAGCAAGGGGCCCGGAGGCCCACGGCAGCACCAGACCTGGGCTCCACCCTGGAATGCTGGGTGCCGTGGGTGTTTGGAGTGGGAGGCAGTAGAAACCCTCACACCCGAGTTTTAGCTTCGGAGTCTGGAATCCAGACGTCACGATGTTGTCTGGACTTCCTCATCTTTCTGGAAGGTGGACACATGGCTTTTGCAATAAAGAAAAAAGATACTTGGAAGCCATAAGAGTGGCATGACACGGAGCCTTGTGCCGGTGGATGGGAGCCGTGAAGTCATCCCAGCTTAAGGCAGTGGGGTCAGGCTTCGGGATTCCTGTAGAATTCGGTGAAGCTGATGGATTTTGGTGGCAGGAGAGTGGACTGCCACATGAGATTCTGCACCTGGGGCAGGCAGGCTCACAGAACCACAGAGCAGGTGTGGGCCCAGTGATCACTCAGCTTGGATGAGTTTTCTAACAACTCAGGCAGGACGTTCTGAGGACGTTGGAGCCGAGTGCTCGAGCCTTGATGCTGGGGACGGGCATCCACCTGCTCCAGGAAGAGCCTGAGAGAGCAGAGGCCTTTCTCAGCATGCGGGGCCCATGGAGGCTGGGCGAGCAGGGACACAGGCAGGACCTTCACTGCAGGTTGCAGCTTAGATTTGCAAAGAGCTTTGGAACCTGGAGACGACGCTGACACACACGCGAGCAGTCATCAGTGACACTGGGTAGCCAGGCCAGCCCTCTGCTCCCCAGGCTGGCACTGGGTGGGGAGAGTTTGGGGTGTGTCCCTGCTCTGGCCGCCTCAACCCAGCTCTGGGGACACCGAGCGTCTCGTGCAGGAACATTCGAAGGCCCTAGAGTCTGCTGTTGATTTTTGAACTGCAAACAAGAATGTATTCATTCCCCGGGCTTCGCCATAGCCTTACATTATCCACTTAGAGTCACGTTACAAAAATAGCTTTCAACCGTCTTGCTTGAAATATTGGACACATCCCCTCACTGACAGGGAGGTTTCGTTTGGTCGTCTAGCTGGGCTTCAGGGCATAACTTTTCACGCTGATGGCATACACACCCGTCACTTTGACACTAAAGGGGATGCTGGTATTTATTTTTCCCTGGAGAAAATGATGGGGGAACAGGAGGAATAAAAAGAATTTCCAGAACGGCCTGCACCAACCCTCACCACGTCTCTGCGGGTGTGGAATTTTCCCGGGCCTTGAATTCCTTTGGTTTGAGAAAGAGCCCCTTTTCCACCCTAAAGAGTGGGGGCCTCCTGGCGATGTGGGCTCCTCTCACCCCGGCTGCCCACACTCCCAACATTTGGGGAGGCTTAAAAAAAATGTCAGTGCCGGAGACACACCTGAGGCCCATTCAGTGTTCATCCCTGATGGCGCTGATGGGAGGCCAGTTTGAGAAGCCCTGCGTCAGCCAGCCCTACCCTTGGGCGGGAGAATGAGGAGGTCGCAGCGGCTCAGAGCCGTGCGTGATCAGGGGTGCGTCTGCGTGATCACTGCCCCGGCTCCCAGTCTTCCTGCTGCTGCCCCACCCAGGGTGCCCCATCTCTCACTTGGTGACACCCTCTTCTTGTTTCATTTATTTTTATTTTTTATGACATTCAATTAAGTTTTATTTAAAAAAAAAAAACGAAACTTCTAACATGAAGGTAACCGTGGATTCCCATGCAGTTGTAAGAAGTAATACAGCACAACCCCCGATACCCTCATCCAGGTCCCCCACAGCAGCCCCTGCGTCCCCATGGTGTGGCAACACCGACAGGAAACCCACTGCGCCACGACCCCTCCGCCCTGTTCAGATTTCACTGGCGTTTGCTCATTCGTGTGTGTGTGTGTGTGTGTGTGTGTGTGTGTGCACACGTGCACTTTGTCCTGTGCAGTTTTGTGACACTGGTCTACTCGTCCAGTCAGCACGCAGGACAGCTCCGTCGCACCCCAAGGGTCCCTCATCCCCCATTCTGTAGCCTCCGTCTCTCCCCTCCACTCCGCAGCAGACGCCAGCCCGCTCTCCACCTGTCATCTGGTCACGTCCACAGGGCTATACAGATGGAGCCACACTGTGTGTGATCTTTGGGGACAGGCTTTTTTCGCTCAGTCCATTTCCGTGCGCTCTCTCCGTGTTGTCTGATGTGTCTGCGGCTTTCCATTGCTGTGTAGTTTTCCCCACGGCCTTGCACCACTCTCTGTGTGATGCTCACCTTGGGAAAGACACTGGGCTTGTGTCAGCTTTCTCTGCTTTGAATAAAACCACATTCACAAACTTTTATGTCAACATAAACCTTCATTAAACATGAAACATTTCATGACTTTCAGTGAAAATTTCTGTGAACCCCATCTTCTCATTGGTCTTCCTGCTCAGCCGCTCGTGCCTGGCAGCTCATGAGAATGAGCTTCTCCTGTTCCCCTCACAACGCAAGCCTGACCCTCCCACCACCCTTGAGAGTGTCGAGTGTGCCGTTCAGAGCCCAGACTCTGTCACCCCTTGGCTGGGCGCAAGCCTGCTCCTCTGTCCCAGGCCGAGGGCTGTGAATTCCTTTCTCTCTCCCTGCTTGAGCATCCCTACCTGGAAAATACAAACAAGAGTAGTGCCCACCTCCCCGACTGCCGTGGGGATGACAGGTCTGCATGTGTGTAGTGCTCTGAGCTCCATGCCTCAGTTCAGCTCAGCTCAGACGCTCAGCCGTGTCCGACTCTGCCACTTCATGGACTGCAGCACGCCAGGCCTCCCTGTCCATCACCAACTGCCGGAGTTCACTGAGACTCACGTCCATCGAGTAGGTGAGGCCATCCTCTGTCGTCCCCCCCTCGTCCTGCCTAGCACATGGTGAACATCCCATAAGCGTTGGCTGTTGCTGCCACCACCTGCTGGGCCCCCTCCCTCTATGAGCTCCCATCAGATCTGCTCTCCTTCCATGCCTCAGGCTCGCTCTGCTCCCTCTGAGGCTCTGGTTCACACCGCCCTCTCTTCATGGGACACTTTTCCTTTCCTCTCTTTCCTCGATTAATATCACTTCCTCCAGGAAGCCTTCCCTGACTCACTAGCCAGGTCAAGGGTCTTTGAAATTCACTGGGGCACCTACTCCGTTTCCAGGTCACTCATCACAATTGCTAATCATCTGTGTGTCTTTCTAGAACACAGCTTCTACAAGGGAAAGAATTGGGTCTTCCTTGTCTACTAAATGGTGCCGCATGGGTATAACGGGTGCTCAGTTAGTGCTGTGTCACGAGTGAGTGAATGAAAGACTCTCATTGTTAGCAAAGTGAGCAGCACTCTCGTGCCACTGCCTTTCAGTGCCTGCCCCTTTGAGCGGGGCCGAGGGTCCACACCCACACACCGGGCACCCTGGCAAGAACAAGCCTGGGCCCTCCCCTTTGCGCCTCAGCAGCATCTTGACTCTGCCTCTGAGCTGGCCTGGGTGGACGTCCCTGCTCAGGGTGGACATTGCCTATTCCTGCTCGGGGCCCTCCTCTGTGCTGTGGCACATAGATCTTGGCATCTCTGTAGCTTTTTCTGTGTAGCAGCCTCTTCCCTTTTCTTTCTTTCTGTTTGTTGATATGAAGTTCACATAATATAAAATTAACTGTAAAGCAGACTGTTCCGTGGCGTTCAGTGCATTTCGCGTGCTATGCAATCACCACCTCTAACTGGGTCCAAATGTTCTAGTCACCCGAAAGAAGCCTTGGCACCCATGGTGCCATCACCTCCCCCTGCCCTCCTCCACCCCTGGAAACCACTGTCTGCTCTCTGTCTCTGAGGATGCACAGGTTCTGGACAGTTCATACAGACGGACTCATAAATACGTGTTCTTCTCTGATGGGCTTTGCTCACTCAGTGTGGTGCCCTCGAGGTTCTTCCGTGTTGTAATGTCAGGGCTTCACCCCTTTCAGTGGTTCAGTGGTGTTCCGTTGTATGGAGCGGCTACACCTGTGTTTATCCACCATCGATGGGCATTTGGGCCATTTCCACCTTCGTGGGTTCTGTGAATGGTGCAGGCAAGAACATTTGTGTACGTGTCGTTGAACACCCGCTCTCCGCTGCAGGGGCCTTAGCTCGGAGTGGGAATGCCGGTTCATATGCTAACTCCCTGTGAGCCTTCTGAGGAGCTGGCAGCCCGCTGTCCACTGTGGCTGCCCCGTGCTACATTCCTTCGGTGTGTGTTTCTCTCCTGGTTTCTCCGAAGCGTGTCTGCTCCGGATGTCGCCCCTGGCCCGTGGCCCCAGCTGCCCTCCAGCCGGCCTCCCTGCCCCACCCCTGCTTCCCTTCCCCATGTGGACACCGAGGGGCTGCTTGTCTTGGTTGGAATCCTGGCCCACTGCATGTAAGTTGGGTGCTGCTGGAGCAGCCACAGCCTCCCTGAGCCTCCGTCTCGGCTTATAAAGCAGGGGTGACGGAGTTGTCGCAAGGGTGGAGTGAGCTGTGACATAGGCAGTACTGGCAGCGGGACTGCTCATCGTGACTGTGACCACGAGCTGTCCCTCCTTCACACAATCCCCCAGGAGGAGAGCCCGGCATGGCCGCTGTCCCGGGCCTTGTAAGCAGTTGGAGAGACAAGGCTTCCCCACAGGGCCTAACCCTTAGAAGGTACTTGGTTACCACTTACTGGTTCTGAAAATGACATGAAACAGCAGTATAATGGATCTATGCTGGATATTATGGTGCAGATAGAAAATGAGCTGTTTGAGAAGGACTTAAAGCTCAACATTCAGAAAACGAAGATCATGGCATCTAGTCCCATCACTTCGTGGGAAATAGATGGGGAAACAGTGGAAACAGTGTTGGACTTTATTTTTTGGGGCTCCAAAATCACTACAGATGGTGATTGCAGCCATGAAATTAAAAGATGCTTACTCCTTGGAAGGAAAGTTATAACCAACCTACACAGCATATTCAAAAGCAGAGACATTACTTTGCCAACAAAGGTCCCTCTAGTCAAGGCTATGGTTTTTCCTGTGGTCATGTATGGATGTGAGAGTTGGACCGTAAAGAAAGCTGAGCATCGAAGAATTGATGCTTTTGAGCTGTGGTGTTGGAGAAGACTCTTGAGAGTCCCTTGGACTGCAAAGAGATCCAACCAGTCCATCCTAAAGGAGATCAGCCCTGGGATTTCTTTGGAGGGAATGATGCTAAAGCTGAAACTCCAGTACTTTGGACACCTCATGCGAAGAGTTGACTCATTGGAAAAGACTCTGATGCTGGGAGGGATTGGGGGCAGGAGGAGAAGGGGACGACAGAGGATGAGATGGCTGGATGGCATCACCGACTTGATGGACATGGGTTTGAGTGAACTCCGGGAGTTGGTGATGGACAGGGAGGCCTGGCATGCTGCGATTCATGGGGCCGCAAAGAGTCAGACACGACTGAGCGACTGAACTGAACTGTAGCCCGTTAGTTTGTGGTGCAGATGCATTTATCACATGGGCAACTGGAGGACTGACCTAACCATGCTCGTAACTCATTTTACCTTCTCTCCATCCCTCTAAGGTAGCCCTTGTTGTTCCGTTCGGCTGACAGGTAAACTGAGGCTCTGAGAGGGAAGGAATCCAGGTAAGTGGGGGCAGCAGGAATGGGACCCAGGTTTGCCTGGCTCAGAAACCCCTCTCTGCATGCTCTGAGTTCTTTCTCACACACTCTTCCAGCCCCGAGACAGTCTCATGTCTTTGCATGAACAGAGGGGACACCCCCCCGCCCCCCGCACTCCTTGGGAAAATGGACACTGCAGAGCGCTGTGAATCTCCTCAGTCCCAAAGTTCCGTTGGGCTGTCTGAAATGCTCCAGCCCCTGCACAGCATTTGTTTTTGCCCTCCTGCGAGTATTTCCATTTGCTTTGGATAGAAAAACAAGCCTTTCTGTTGTTGTGAACATTTCAAAGGGACCCGCCGGGCCACAAGATATCCGCTGGAACACCGTACCAGGAACCGTGCGTTGATTCAGATGTATTGATTTTTATCAGCTTTTGACCCTATTTATTTATGAAAAATATCTAGCTCCCAAATATGGTTGCTTTGAAGGCATAAGTGATAAGAGGATGACTGTGTCCCCAAAGTGACAAGGCTCTTCCGTGCCCATGCTGGGCACACTGAGGCTGGAGCACTGACTTGAGTCTGGGAATTGAGTGAACTCAGAGTCTGCCATAGCTACACCATGTAGTCTAGGGAAACTGGGATGTGGAAGCCACTCTGGTGTCTGTGATGCCCTGGGGTGCTGAAAGTGGGGGTGGAAGTTCTGCGTCAGGAGAGGAAGGCTGTGAAATGGACCTGAGCTCAGGTTGGGTCCATCAGAACCACAAGCTTGGACTCTGCCCGTGAAATTGCAGTGAGGAAATGGCCAGACACCCGGGATGCTACAGAGGGATGACCTCTGAACTGACAGGGGAGCTGTCAGGGTCCACGGAGGGAGAGGGGCCAGCACTGCAGTGCCATCAGGCAGGGCCCTTGACGTCTGGACACTGGAGGGCGGGCACCTTACTCTGCCTGCCTATGGTGTTATTGGCAGCTGGGGCCTCCGTGTGGAAAATATCATTAGTGTAGGCAGGCGTCGTGCCCTTTCACTCGTTCGCAGACAAGTCAACTTCTGGAACCTGACTGGGCAGCGCACCCAGTGAAAACACTCAGAATACCTGAAACTCAGGACCATACCCTCACCTCAAGACTAGAGTCGGTGCACCAGTGAGAAACAGCACAAGATGAATAAGACAGGGTCCATCCACACAGTGCAATATTACTCACCAAGAAGGGAGTGAAGCGCTGACACAGCCATTACCACACGGAGGGACCTTGGAAACACTCTGCTGAGTGAAGAAAGTCAGATGCCAAAGACCACAGGTTGTATGAATCCATTAGCAGGCCCATCTGCAGAGCAAAAAGCAGACTAGTGGTGGCCGAGAGCTTGGGGACACGGGGGTTCAGGGGCGGTGGCTAACGGGTACTGTTTCTTTGGAGATGACAAAAGTGTTATAAAATCAATTGTGGTCATGGTTGCCCAACTCTGTGAATAGATGAAAACCCATTGAATTGTGTACTTTAAATGGGTGGATGGTCTGATGTATGAATGACTTCTCAGCAAAAGTGTTGAAAAGAGGGAGGGGTGGGTGTTCCTGAGACCAAGTACTTTTGTCCAGTGAGACTTCCCAAGAGAATGGTGTCAGCAACCTTTCCCGGACTCTCAGCCTACTGAGCCGTGTGCCCATGTGTGTGTGTGCATGGATATGTATGTGTGTGTCCGCATGTGCGTCTGTTGTGTATGTGTGCACATGTGTGTGGATATGTGTGTGCACACATGTATGTGTATAAACACACGCACGTGCCCGTGTTTGCACATGGGTGCATTGTGTGCCTACACGTGTGTACACGTGTGTATACCAGCATGTGTGTGCACGTGTGTGTGCAAGCACATGAATGTGTGTAGACACATGAATATGCTTATGCTTGTGCATGGATGTGTGTGTGTCTGCATGTGTGCAGCTGCACATGTGTATATATGTATGCATATCAGCGTGTGTATGTGTGGGTGTGTGTATGAGTGCACACGTGTGCATGTGTGTGCATGTGTGTGTGCACATTCGTGTGCATGTGTATATAAGCACGTGTTTGTGCATGTGTGTGTGGTGCAGGGACATAGCCTGGGCCTGCTGTTCTGAGGCACACACTTTGGTAAACCTGGAATAGGGAACTGGCCAACAGCTTCTTTTCTCCGAGTTTTTGTGCTGAAATGGCCCTCAGGCATGTGTGGAGCTGAACTCACACATTTGCCAAGTTCACATCTCTTTGGGGGTGGTTCCCGCGCCCTCCTCCCTGGTCTGAGAAAGTCTCTGCCGTTTCCTGTCTTTGCTTACGGACACCGCATAAAACCCTGCTTCCTTGCTCCCCTGACTCTAAGCACAGTCTCTGATAACCTGTGACCCAGAGCAGATCCACCTGTGATGACCCTCAGAGCTCCCCAAAGTCCTCAGGTTACAACATAACCTCCCTGTCGCCTTTGCAGGCTGCCCAGGCTAACCTTGCTCTGCCCTTCCCAGTGCCTGTGTCTGTGCACAAGCTCCCCGGCTGGGATCGCTGTACTGGAGGCTGCCAAGCAGCTCTCGTTGTGGGGGTGCCGCCCGACCCTCTGCCCCCAGCTCCGCGTCCATGCACCTGGCAATGTGGAGTGGTGCAGGGGTGCTTAGTCATGATGGACTTCTCTCCGGACGCTTACTGGCTTTTGGGTAAACCGCCTCTCAAGGTCAGTCCTCGTGTCCATGGTGTGCATTTAAAAGCAGCCAAAGGCCACCCCCGCCCCATCTCTCCCCTGTGGGAAGTGGGTCCCTCCTCCCGTGTCCACTGTGTACTCATCCACTCCTGCAGGAAGTGGGTCCCTCCTCCCGTGTCCACTGTGTACTCATCCACTCCTGCAGGAAGTGGGGGCCCTCCTCCCGTGTCCACTCTGTCCCACAGCACTCCCACAGGAAGTGGGTCCCTCCTCCCGTGTCTACTGTGTACTCATCCACTCCTGCAGGAAGTGGGGGCCCTCCTCATGCGTCCACTCTGTCCCACAGCACTCCCACAGGAAGTGGGTCCCTCTTCCCGTGTCCACTGTGTACTCATCCACTCCTGTAGGAAGTGGGGGCCCTCCTCATGCGTCCACTCTGTCCCACAGCACTCCCACAGGAAGTGGGTCCCTCCTCCCGTGTCCACTGTGTACTCATCCACTCCTGTAGGAAGTGGGGGCCCTCCTCATGCGTCCACTCTGTCCCACAGCACTCCCACAGGAAGTGGGTCCCTCCTCCCGTGTCCACTGTGTACTCATCCACTCCTGCAGGAAGTGGGGTCCCTCCTCATGCGCACTCTGTCCCACAGCACTCCCACAGGAAGTGGGTCCCTCATCCCGTGTCCACTGCGAACCCACACCGCTCCCACAGGAAATGTGCACTCCTGCTCCACAGCGCCAGCGCCAACTGTAAAACACCCCCCCACCCCCGCCCGGGGCTCTGGGCTCTCCTGGCGCTCACACCTCACACACCGCAGGGCACCCCATGCACCCCATGCAGCCCCGCCTCACCCGCACAGCACAGCCTGTCGTCACCACACGGGCCTCCCTCTGCCCCAAGCCCACATCGGCCCACGTGTTCTCTGTCCACGTCTCTTGGAGGGAATGATAGAGGAGGAGACTGCACAGGAAATCCATGATAAATGTAGACATTACCTGCTGTGTCCCCCTGACAGTCACACGCTGAAATCCAAATGTCCAGGATGGTGGTGCTGGGAGGTGGGGTCTCTGGGAGGTGAGAGGTCACAGGGCTGGAGACTCGTGAAGGGGTTAGTGCCCTCATAAAAGAGACCCTACAGCCCTCCTCCCTGCAAGAGTCTGTGACCTGGAAGGAGGCTCTCACTCAACTGAACTTCCGGCCTCCAGGTCTGTGAGAAAGGGGCTTGTGTGTCTATCAGCTGCTCAGCCTCTGGCATTCGTGGCAGCATCCCGAGGGACTCAGACAGTAGCCCGACAATCACAAGGCTTCACCCAGCCTTCCCAGGTACCCGGTGAGAGAGGTACGCGGACGTCACTTGAGAGGGGTGTTGAGTGCAGCTCAGAGAGGCTGAGTGTCTTGTCTAAGGGCACACAGCAGGAAGCAGCAGAGCCAGGCTCTCGTCTCTAGGAAGAGGGGCATGGCCAGCACAGTGGTCCCAGCAGACCCCAAGCTCCTCCCTCTAGCCCCAGGGATGCAGGTGGACCAGCCAGGACCCGCGAGCTGGCTGTTGTGCCCCCCACGCAGGGCAGGGCTGAGCCCACAGCGATCTTAGATAGGAATCCACCTGCTCACTCCTCCGGGAAGGACGGTGCAGGACACCCATCCTGACTGGTCTGGGCTGCTCCTCAGCCTCTGGGCCTCACGGTTTATCTCCATGTAGCACAGACCCTTTAAACACTTCAGCATTGCTATGAAAATCAGGATCAATTCTGGCCAAGACCTGACTCACCCATTGTTCCTGCTCATTGTCAATTTAGGAAATTCTTCCCAAGGGGGCTCCTGTGGGTTTGGGCAGAGGGCCCTCATGGTGACCCTCATGCCATGTGTCCGATCACCCCTCACCTCCTGGGGAGGCACACTTTCCAGAAGTCATTAGAACAAGCTGGTCTTTCCTGGAAGGATCCCAGCTCTCCCAACACTTCCTGGATTCTCAGGTTCCTGAATTCACCAGTATTCTTTCTCAACCTTCATTTATTTATCTCACTTTATTATTTTTGGATTAATGTAAATGAAGTCTGTGTTTGGCTTGCTAAAATGGATGAAAGGTTTGCTAGGGTCAGAAGCTTCAAAGTAGGTTTTGATGGAAGAAACCCAGTAAGAGTCTCTGCAGTGTTTTTTTAACTCTCACCCCATGTTGGTACGAGATGAGGAGGATGCGGAGGTGACGATGGGAAGAGACTTGCTCGCATCTTCACCCACACAGTGGGGGGAGGGCACCCACGGGCACCTGTCTGGGGCAGGACGTCACTGTGCCCCCATCCCGCTGGCTGAAACCTAGACGTGGGCTCACACCTGCCTGAGACTCTGCGCCTTTAGTAAGAACAGGCTCCAGGGAGGTGGATCTTTGGGAAGGACAGTCATGCCTAGTTACAGTTAGTATTGTCGCCTGAGAGGAGAATGGATATTGGTGAGCACTATTAATAGCCACTTCTGCCTTGACACCTGCCCATCAGTCTGGTTTTAATCTGGAGACCGAGGTTCTATCTGAGGTGCCAGAGAAGTCAGCTCCTACAGGGTCAGCCCTTCCGTGTTCTGCTAAGATGTGTCTCCTCCTTCCGTCTCTCTGTGCTGCGGGTTGTACCCTCCTATCGTCTTGGTTTGGATCCGCAACCCCCTACCCCAGGCAGACCAGGGTCAAAGTTGGGTGCGAGGGGTCTGTTTGAGAGGCGACCTCAGGGGACATCAGGAAAGGAGAGTGGGAAGCCAAAGGGCCAGTGCCTGGTGCATTCTTGGCCCTGTGACCGTGGTGGGAGTTCGAGGGGACTGCGGATCACCTCTTGGAGTTTCTCAGCTGCTCAGCCAGGGTGCCGGGACATTGCCCAACTCTCCCTGGTTGAGAACTGCTCCCAAGGACAGTGCTTCCCGGCAATTCTGGCCTGCCTGTCTGCTCTCAGGCCCTGCTTGTGCCCACAGCAGAAAACACTCCCACGAGAGGCTGCAGGCGCCAGAGGAAGCCACGGCTATGTCTGGGACGATGCCTGCCGAGGCTGGGCACCAGCAGCAATGCTACAGCCATGTCCTGAGCTGAAGAACCCCTGGTCTCCACGGAGTCACTCCCCTCACCCCCCTACCAGCTGTGAGCTGCTGACGTGGCAGCTTCGTGGCTTGGATGACTGCACGGAAGCTCTGCTGCCGGGAGCCTGAGGGGCCGCTTATAATTTAGGGGTGGCCCCTTTCCTGAGGTCCCCAGGCACTCCTGCGCCCGGCCCTGTCCTTCAGGAAGGCGGCTGTGTACTAGTTTGCTGGCGTTGCAGGAAACAAAGCGCCGCTGTCTGGGGGTTTGGGCAGCAGAAATGCCTCCCGCAGGCAGGAGGCCCCGTGTCCGAGACCAGGGCACGGTGGGGCTGCTCCACCTGCTCGCAGCCTCCCTGCCTGGGGTTCCCTGGCCACCCTGCGCTCCCTGTAGACATGTCCCCACCATCTCCGCCCCATGTGCCCTCCGTGCCCACAGTCCCCCTTTTATCCAGACACGGTGTAGTCAGTTGGAGGCCCACCCTCGCCAGTGTGACCTCATCTTGACTAGCACCATATTTCCAAATAAGGGCACATTCTGAGGTGCTGGGTGTTGGGACTCCCGCATGGGGATTTGGGGAGGGCACGGTTCAGCACACAAAGGGTGGGAGAAGAAGGCAAAAGGGCTGTCACACGGCATGCGAGAAGATCTGATTCAGATCAGCGGAGCCCCCAGGCAGGTGGAGGTGTGTGCCAAGGTCACCCTCCAGCAGGGCACAAGCGCTTCCTCTGAGACACTTGAGGTCGGAATGAATGGGCTCCATGCAGCGTGTGGCTTCACCACTGCCCTTGGCTTTTGAACTTGAGTGCCCTTTGGGCTTCATCCAGCTCTGCCGAGGCAGCCCCTAGGGTCCTCCCTGAACTGGGACCGGGGGGTGGGGTGTGGAGCTCCCACTGACCGCCGGGCAGAGCGGACCCTGTGGCCTGTGGCTCTTCGGTGCCTGCTTTCAACCTCCGGGCAGTGGGGGTGGGGGAGCAGGCAGAGGGAGTCGGAAAGCAGTCCGGTCCCCAGAGCGGCCACTGGCCATCCTCTGGCCCCTGGAGAATAATCCATTTAAAACTTCTGAGCTGTCTAGACTTGTTATCTGGCCCCTAATTCCTGAGAGCCCGGAGCGGGCAGCAGCGGGACTGCCGAGATAGCAAGAGGGTGAAGTCATTGGCGTAAATCCTGCGGCAGGAAGTCGGCTCCAGGAACGATGGACGAGCGTGGGCCGGTGCCCGCACGGGGGGCAAGATAACGCGTCTAGACTCCGCTGGCCATTTCCTCCTCTTCCTCTAGGTGTCCTATCGGCCGCCCCGTGGCCTTCCTGCTCGCTCTTCCCGTGCCCGACAGGAGAAACCCTCTCAGGAAGACCTCACTTCATTTTCGGTGTGAGGGACTGGGCATGGGCGCCTTCTCTATGCCACGGCGACGGCGGGGATAACCAGGCTGGCCTCCGCCACCCTGTCATTTCTGAGAGTTCAGCGGGTTAGGGGAAAAATGACGTTTTCTCGCCAGCATCCAAAGGTCAATGGAAGGTCATTGGTGGGATCAGGAGGACACAAGTTGATGTCAAACAGACCCAGAGATTTCCACAAGTCCTGGAGAGAAAAGAGCCTGGAGCAAGGCTTATCTGAAAGCCCCTGGGAGCTGTGGAACGCTGCTCAAGCTGCATAACCTCCCACTTCCGGAAAGAGTGGCTCATTTCATTGGCCCCTGAGCATGCTGGGCGATCCTGAACCCTGAAGACAGGGTGGGGAGTGAGGTCAAAAGGTCATTTGGTTCACTCCCCTGCCTCTAGGCAGGATTCTCCCAGCAAAGAGTCATCGTGTGTGTTCTAGCAAGCAAGGCCGCAAGTGGGGGCTTGGGGAGGAAGCAGGCCTGTGAGCACCTGCGAGCAATGAAGACGTGGTAATCCCCGCCAGCTGTCCAAGTCTGTGAGCCCGCCAGTGCCTTGGGGTCTGAACAACTGCCCTGAGACCTGTGGGGGGACACTGGTGGGGAAGAGCACAGTGTGTCCGGAGATCAGCCACCACCGCTGGGGCAACAGCCCCCGAACATCAGTGACAACAGCAGAAGCGAAGATGTCGTGAGCAGGTGCCACTCGCAGGGTTTCGTGAAGTGGCTAAATGCCCGCACTTCATCTCTTGAATCATCACAGAAGCCTCTAAGCCCGCGAGGGGGTCCTGTTTTAACTGTCCAAACTGAGGCTCAGAGATGGAAGGCAGGCCCCAGGTCCCCTAGTCTGTAAGAAGCAGAGGTAGAATTTGGACCAGTTGGAGCTGACTTCAGAGCCCAGGACTGAACAGCTAAATGCTCCTCATGCGAATGTACCGTGTGTGTCCTGTTCTGTTGAGCAGGTGCGGGCGGCTGAGGGTGGCCCAGGTTAATAAACGGGGTGACTAGGGTGCCCAGCCACAGCCTTTAGATCCCAAATCCTCCATTGCTCCACTGGGCACCCCGCTTCCTACTACGTGCAGTGTCTTCTTACCAGTTGCTCTTTTATGACCCGTGGGGCAGGTGGAGAGGGAGTCACTCCACCGGGACTTATCTTTCCTGCCCTCCTTTAAACGAGGACGATCCCACACCTACCATGCTCCTGTTGTAGATGTAAGAGAAAGCTATGCTGTGCGAAAGGAGGTCAAAATCAGCAAGAAGAGTGCATCTAAAGACGCAGAAGGACCTTGAGTCTCACCCAGCCGTGAACATAGCCTCAAGCTGGAGTTAGACCCCACTAAGGCGGCTGCAAGGAATGATGCTAAAGCTGAAAATCCAGTACTTCGGCCACCTCATGCAAAGAGTTGACTCATTGGAAAAGACTTTGATGCTGGGAGGGATTGGGGGCAGGAGGAGAAAGGGATGACAGAGGATGAGACTTCTGGATGGCATCACCAACTCGATGGACATGAGTTTGAGTGAGCTCCGGGAGTTGGTGATGGACAGGGAGGCCTGGCGTGCTGCGATTCGTGGGGTCGCAAAGAGTCGGACACGACTGAGCGACTGAACTGAACTGAACTGAACTGAAGGCGGCTGCAGAGGTTGTGAGGGAAAAAAAGGAAGACCAGACTGAGAGTGGCCGGGAGTCCCAGCTCGCCACGGCGGAGGAGCTGCCTAATACCTGAATCCATGGAAAATGTGACGTTTGTCATTAAGGCCCTATCAGTAGGGGGCTAGTTAAATAAATAGACAATAAATGGGCCACCTGATGGAATAGTATGTAGCCATCAAAGAAATGCCAGGCTCTTTATGTAACGATGTGGAATGATCACCAAAGTAGCTGAATGAAAAGCCACTCGATTTTATGTGAGTGTGTGTGTACCTACATGTATAAGTGTGTGTATTCATATGCTTACATGCACATAATCATATGTTTATGTCCCTGAAAGACCTCTAGATACTAGTAGCCCTGGAAAGGTGGCTGTGGGAAGTGTTGGGAGGGACATACTTGCTTATATCTTGAATTTTTGACCAGGTGACTATCTGACCTTAAAAAGAAAGAAAGAAAAAACAAATAGCCCCATCCTGTCCTCTAAACTTGGGTGGTCTCTTGGATAATAAGCGACTCCCCTTTGTCCCCAAGGGCTCTTGATCTCTTACCTGGGTGTTACAGGGGTACAGGAGGGTGCATTTTGGGGCCGTGAGAGTGAGCTCTGATGAGGGGTGCTAGTGCATGCCCCTTCCTGCCCCGCCCATGGGTGGCACTGCCCAGCTCTGGTACAGGATGGAATTCTGCAGCACGGGGGTCCCAGAACCTGCAAAGAAGCCAGTGCCCTCAGCTCCACGAGTGCCCAGGTGGCCTCCCATGGGCATAGAAAATGCCTTCTCCCAGGCAGGGGACAGAATCCTGGGAGGGCAACACTGAGGATTTATGGGCCTTCCCAGGGCTCAGACTTGCTGATGGCCCCTGAGACAGGCGAGGGGTCAGGGGTTATCTCTGGGTGGGCAGCTGGGGGCTGCCTGGGGTCCCCTCCCTCCCTCGGCAGCTGCTAGAACCATCAAGGGGTCTGTTCCTTCTTATGCCCGGCTCGGGTTTCTGACCTCAGAACAGCCCATACACTGTGCAGACATCAGTGGGGCAAAATGGACGTTTTGAGAGTAAAATGAAGAGGGACAGTGGGCCAGAGGGACAGATGGGGAGAGGAACAAGGGAGGACAGTCCCCTGTGGAGATAAACGTGAGGCCCCTGGAACGTGAGGCTGTGGGGGCCATGGGAGGGTGAGGGGACCTTTGTTCCTGCCGCTGAGGGCTGGAGTCAGCCCTAACAAATGGTAGCATGAAGTCCGAGGGGGAGGTCCTAGGACCCGCCCTTGAGAAGGCAGAGTCAGGCCATGAGATTTCCAGTTCCCTGTTCAGGCTGCCAGAAGGCAGTGTGGTGAGGGGTGGGTGATCCCCACTGGGGAGCATTGGAGGAGTGAGGCTGTGCTCTGGGCCTCTGTTTTCACATCTGTAAAATGGGGCTATAATAATTCCTCTTTCTTGAGAGTATACAGTGACCATCTGAGATGCTGCTGGTCAAATGCATGGCCACATGCATTTGTAGCAGCTGGGTTCCCCACAAAGCGCTTTGTCCAGGTGGCCCAGGCAATCCCCACAAGAATACCATGCTGGGGATGGGGTTGCGGGGCAGGGCGCGGTCCAGATAAAGCAACTGAAGCCGAGAAACTGAGGGCCTCACCCAGTGTCTCAGAGCTGGATTCCAACACAAGCCCAAGCCCAAGCCCATGCTGGCTGGTCTTCACCATCCCCGACTGCAGCCAGGCCTCTCGCCCAGCATGTCCCTAACCCAGGGCCCTTTTGCCTTTGCTTCAGGCCCATGTTTGAGCCAGCGGGTTCCTGTGTGGTTCGAGTGCAGGTAAGCTTTGATTTAACGCCTGCGGTGGTTTCTCAGACTCCGGTGAACCTGGAGGATGCCCTTTCTCAAGGCCCAGAGAGGGAGGAATCCATGCTTTCTGCAGTCCCCAGAGAGATTTATGCTCCTGGCAGGCAGGCTGCGCATTATTACACTTCCTTCTCTTTCATTAATCATCCCCCAGCCCTCAGTCCTCCTGACAGCCAGGAACAGCGGCCCGCGAGCCCCAAGTCCTGCCGATTAGGACGCTGCAGGGCAGGCGGCGCTTATCTCTGGGAGAGAGCCCAGAGCGGCCTCGACGGAAGGGCAGTGGCTGTGCCCTCGGCTCCCCCATCACCACCCCTCCAGGAAGGAAGCCCACCCCTCCCCGGGAGCCAGGTGCTGATGGAGTGGCTCAGCACGCTCAGTGGCGCAGGAGCAAGTGCTGATGCGCGGGGCAGCTGGTCCAGATGCATGCCGGGACAACGCCAGTCACTCTCTTCTTGTTGGTATTCTTATTCAAGCTTGAGAATTCCCCAGGGTCCTGCGTCAAGTACTTCCCCCCATTCCCTCGCGCTTTGATTGTCTCAGCGTGCCCTAAGGAGTGTACAGCTCATCACCCTTCCTGCACGAGAAAACGGAGGTCCAGGGAGGTGAGAGGGACAGGTCCCCCTCAGCAAGCAGGGTGCCTGACTGTCCTGCCCTCTTCTGCTGTCCATCCTGACAGGTCATGGGTTTCTGTTTTCAAGATTTTTTTTTTTTAAAAAAACAGCTTCATGGGGATATAATTCACGGCATTACAAGTCACCCGTGTGAAGTGTATAATTCAGTGGTTTTTCAAATATTTGCAGATGTGTGCAGCCTCCCCCAGTAAATTTCAGGACTATTTCATCACCTAAAATCATCCCTCTACGCTTCACCCCAGGCCCCTCCTTCCTGAGACCTACAACCCTCAAGTTGCTCCTTGTTTCCTTCCAGTTAATAGACAGCCGTGGACTAGACCCCAGCTGCCACCCTCGTGTGCCTGCCGGGTCCTGGTTCTGAGTCACTACTCCTTCCAAAGCCCCTTGGGGTGCTTGGCTACCCAGGTGGAGTGTGTGTCTGAGCCCTGGGGGCCATTCTCGCTGGCATTCTGGCTGGTACTAGTGGCAGAGCAGATGGGCCCCTGGGATAACTGACGGAAGGGGCCAAGGCCCTCAGGGGCTTAAGGCCCAGTGGGGGTGGGGAGGACGGGAGCGACGTGGGCCCGTGGGCAGTGAGGAAGTGGGCAGACCGCAGGCACACACCATACGTTTGAGCTGAAACCTGAGGTTAAGTGGGAGTTGGGGTCCACGAGAGCGGTGGAGTGGGCAGGGAGTCGGGAGGGGAAGTGGCTGAGGTCAGAGAACAGAGTCCCTCTGGTAACTGCAGGGAACTCAGTGTGAAGCCCAGGAGGACCCGGGTTGGGGTGGGAGGAGGTCAGGAAAGCAGGCAGGCAGCCTGGAGGCAGGACCGGAAATGGGAGGCCTGGGGTTCAGAGGGAAAGGGGCTTCCTGTGAGTCCCTCAGTTACAGAACATAGGTCCTACTGCAGAGCTGTGAGCGCAGAGTGGCCTGCCTGCTCCTCTCGATAAATCTTGCGAGTCTTTATCCATTCCAGTGACTTCTTGATACCTACTAAATCAGGAGACGTCCAGACTTGTCTTCCTTCTCAGTGAGCAGAATCCCTCCTGGCACCCACTGGAGTGTGTGCCCTTGGTGGGCATGTCCCCACAACACTCCCTCTTGCCCCTGACTCCAGGCCAAGGGTGCCTTTTCTGCCCCCTGGCCTGCCCCACTCAGCTGTGTCACCTCCCGGGCTCAGAGCGCTCAGAATTCCAGAGCTCTGTCCTTCATTCAAAAGTGTTTAGAGCAGACATTTCACACCTGGTTAAATGTGTTAGAGCTTCCCTGGTGGCTCAGCCGGTAAAGAATCTGCCTGCAGTGGAGGAGACCCGGGTTTGATCCCTGAGTCGGGAAGATCCCCTGGAGAAGAGAATGGCTGCCCACTTCAGTATTCTTGTCTGGAGAACCCCATGGACAGAGGAGCCTGGTGGGTGACAATCCATGGGGTTGCAAAGAGTCGGACACAGCTGAGCGACTAACACTTTTACAACACTGAAATGTGTTAGAGAACCTGCCAGCACAATAGTACCTTTGTGATAAAGGGACAGATTGTTCCAAGGTGCCCCCTCTGGGTAGATGGATTCTGAAAAAGTGTGCCCTCCCTGGGGGGCAGACACAGGCTGCAGGGCAGGGCGAGCAGAGCTTGTGTGTGCGGAGCAGCACTCCCTGCCCCAGCGGCCCCTCTCTAGTGGGTAGGCGAGCCCAGGAGCCTAGCTGAGAAGCGACAACAGCACTTATTAGACTCCTACAGTTGATACCAGCACGAGGGCCGGGGATGAGGATGGAGCCGGCTGCCTTCCAGCATCCCAGCGCGGAGGGGGAGGACAAATGCCGCCCTGGCCCCCCCCCCCCCGCACCCAGGCTGCGTTTCCTGCCTGGCGCTGGGGAGCCGAGAGGCGGTGGGCGGGTAAGGCTCCCTCTGCCCCCTTCCCCCACTGGCTCCCAAACCATCCATCAGCCCACGGCTCACCTGTGAAACCCAAGGCTGGGAACCGCAGCGCTATTCCGTTACACAGTCAAGATTTATCGGAACATGACAGGCCTGCAGGGCTTTTATGACACGCATGGCGCCAATCCCTTCTGTTAACCTGCCTGTCCCCAGTTGGGGCGGGGGCGTTTTACGACTGCCGACACCACTCCATCTGCTCCTGAGCTTGTGGCGTTCTGACAGTGAGGACAAAATGTCCAGCTTTGTCCAGGCCCCGCGGGCTGGATTATCACTTCAGCACTTGAGAGCTCAGCCTGCTTCCCCCTGGAGCGAGAACCCCCAGGCGGGCAGGATCCGCGCCCCCACCCCGCCCCGGGCCTGGTGTGAATGAAATTCAAATCGCGCTCTGACAGTCCCGTGAATTATCTGTTTTCTAACCTGCCTCCCTAGCTCTTTCATCTCCACAGCAGAAGCCACGTTGGGGTGTAAAGTGGTGGGGGGGTATGTTCTTCTCGTGAAGTAATCCATTGACGTCTCTACAAAGGCCCCTGTGACACCCAAATTGCCCAAGTCTCAGGGAAGAAAGACACGATGAGGGGACCGTTTGGAACCTCTTTAAAAAGGAGCTCAGCACCTCCCGGGGACACGGGCAAATTGCCATCCTGCGAGGTGGGAGGGAGTCCAGGCCCAAGACACTGGGCCAGCACTTTTAATGACCTGGTTAAAAGTAAAGCCATGTTCATGAGAAACGGAATCCCCCAGGGAGCTGGAAGCTTGAGATGTGCTGAGCGTCTTCCTTGCCCAGCATGTCCCACTGGTTCCGTCCAGACGGAGGATGAGGGTGGATTCTTCCGGGGCTGCTCACTCTTCCTCAGCCGGTACCTGGCTTCTGGCTCTGGGACTGGGCAGTTGACAGGTGTTTGATGTTCAGAAGGGGAGGGCAAAAAGGGCTTCTCATGGAGGGCATGCAAAGGGCAGCCCCCTCCCCACCAAAGCTCACTTCCCACTGAGGAGGGTCCCGCCAGAGGAACTGGCCTCCGTCCACTCTAATATTCTGGGCTGTCTGTGCCCGGGCCTGGGCTGGCCTACTGATGAGACCACTAAGTCACTAACTCATCAGCAAAATGAAGATGGGGGCGGGGAGTGCGGTCCTGGAGCAGGAGCCCGACTGGTGCCAAATGCACGTTCCTAGGTAGAAACAATTCTGGCTGCTAGCAACCAGGTCTTATTCAAGTGCCCCATTTCCCAGGTGACTCAGCCATAAAGAATCCTCCTGTCAATGCAGGACACACAGGTTCGATCCCTGGGTCAGGAAGATCCCCTGGAGGAAGAAATGGCAACCCACTCCAGTATTCTTGCCTGGAGAATCCCATGGACAGAGGAGCCTCCTGGGCTACAGTCCATGGGGTCGCAAAAGAGTTGGACACAACTGAACTACTAAACAACAACAATTCAAGTGCCCTGGCTTCATTTGCCACGTCCTTACATTGGGTTAATGACATCTGCCTTATAGGGTTTTAAGTCTAAATGCAAGAAGATGAATAAATGTCCTGTATGCAGTAGGAACTCAACAGTTGTTCATGGACTCCAGTGTGTTGTGAGCCCTACTGTCAAAGAAACCTAGGTCTGAACCAGCCCTCACAGCCTGTGATCCCAGGCAGGTCACAGGACCCCTCCCGGCCTCAGGTTCCGTGTCTGTAACAGCACCTGGGTCACACGGCAGCTCGGAGGCATGCCGTAAGCACTCAATACACATTTGCCCCGATGGTGGCGAGGACCAGCATCACTGCTGCTCTTTTGTAGGTCTGTCCCCACCTGGAAAGGACCTCCTGGGCCCTCAAGGGCAGGCCTCCCCTGGACCCTAAAGAGCAGGCCTCCCGTGGGCCTGGCCGCCTGAACCCTGGGATTGGCAGGTGCCCCTGTGTCCTGGGCCCCAGGGGGCCTGCTTACACTAGGGTCACAGTGTACAGCGCAGGAGGGGCCAGCCCATCCGAGCAGCCCGGAGGCAGCCCTGTCTGATGGCCCCGATTGTTTTCATTTGCAAATGAAAAATAAGAAACACTCGCCCAAGCCAGAGCAGCGGGATTTCTTCCTCAGGGCCTCCTCCTGCTTCCCCACCCCCTACCCCTGTTGGGAGGCCGGCAGGACACGGATGCCTGAAGCGGCTCCAATCACTGAACTGGCCGTGATCTGGGCTGCAGTCACAAGAGGGTCTGCTGGGGTGGCTGCCCAGAGGCACAGAGCGCCATCCACCCCAGGAGCATCACAGCCAGCCTGTGCAGCCGGAGAGAGCCGAGATCAGGGTGGGGCTGACGTCTCCCCCGCCAGCGCCCACACCCAGGCAGGAATGATGTGTGACAGACTCCCACAGAGGGGCCCCTGTGTAGGGCGGGGATGACCGTAGCTCACCTGCGTGGAGTGCCACCGGTATACCCACCCCATGCCGTGCCCTTCCTGGAAGGAGGTACTACTAACAGTAATGACGGTGGGGAGGCAAATGGTGCAGATGCTCAGAGGACAGACAGCCTGGCAGTCCCTTCCCAGGCTGAGTACACTCTCACTACGTGATCCAGCCATCATGCTCCTCGGTATTTCTCCAAAGGATTGAAAACTTGCGTTCACACAGAAACCTGCCAAAAAACCTGGAAGCAGCCAAGATGCCCTCACGTAGCTGAGCGGGTAAAACAGAGGCACATCCAGACGACGGGATAGTACTCAGCACTGAATAGAAATGAGCTGTCTGGGCCTGAAATGACATGGAGGGGCTGTCAGGGCTGAGGCGTGGAACAGCGCTTAGCATGCAGCTAAGGGACAGGAGCCCATCTGAAAAGGATCCGTCCTGTATGATTCCAGCTCCCAGCTGCCCTTCCTGGGGGTCATCCCTGGGCTTCTGGGCTTGTCCAGCCTGCCCATCCATCGCTGTGCCAGTTCCTGAGCTGGGTGCCGCCTTCTCTGTCTCCCTCTGTTTCTCTGGTGTGGTGCAGACAGATATAGTCCCATCAAGGCCGTGATGTCTAGGGCCTGTTGTCTAAGCTCTCTGCCTCAGTTTCCTTACCCGTAATGTGGGGCTGATAAGGGCGCCCGCCTCCTCAGACAGGCGCTAAGTCACCTGATGGGTGGCAGTGACGCTGGCTGGCACAGAGCAGGTGTACCTAGCAACGTGTGCTGTGCTGAGGAAGAAACGGAGCCCGGAAAGTTCTATCACCCGCCTGGGGCACCGCAGTGCAGAAAGGCAGGGCCAGCCCCGCTCACACGGCCTCCACTCGCAGGTGGCTCTGAAGGGTCTGAACGACCTGCATATTCTGCGCTTTCTGCAAAACGAGGAAACAGGCTTGCGAAAGTCAGTGCATTTAAGTAGTCACAACAGCCCTTCAGAGGCAGGGAGGGAGGCTGGCCCTATCACATGGCACCTCGTGGCCCGGCCAGGAGACAGAGGTTGGAGAAACCCAAACCTTGCCTGGGCGCCTGGTGCCCAAGGCCCCCGGCGGGTGCGGTGTCTTCCCAGGGGCCGCGGAGAGCTTCCCATGGGTTTTTATTAGAAACAATTGGAGGATCCAGCTGCCCTTCAGACACTTCGAGCTGCACATTTTCCACATTCCTCCTTGACCTGGCATGGTCGGGACACCGTCATTTAAAAAAAAAAAAAATCTGGTATTTGAAATTAAAAAAAAAAAAAAATCACAGCCTTCCTTTCTTTGACTCATTTCCTGTGGTGTTTCCCTGGCCTAATGGAAACCTGACAGGCTTCGTGGCAAAGGAAGCCAGGCCCCCCCTGCGCAGGGGCAGAGTGCAGCGTGGAGAACGGTGCTTTTGTTCAGGGGGTGGGAAGAGGTGATGGCGAGGGGCCTTCCCCTGCCGAAACTGAGAAGCAGAGCAGAGGCCTGCAAGGAAAACATCCTCCTCTGTGCACTCAACTCGGCCCTCAGAATCAGGCCTGAGATTTGAGCCGGCAGCGTGGGGGTGGGGGGCTCTGGGCCTGGTCTGCTCCCCAGGGCTCCTCTTGGGCTTTGCAGGGACTGCCGAAGCCCTTGGAGAGGAGTGACGGGGCCCACGATGGCTCCTCCCAGCAGCGGACAGGAGCAGTGTTCTCACTAACTCGGCATTCACGGAGCTGGACGAGAATAAGAGACTCTGGGCAGCGACATGGAGCCCCAGAATTCAGGGGGTGGGTAGTAAGCATTACAGAGCACTCGCCACGCCAGAAAGCGATCAAGCTGGCAATACCTGCTTTCCTTTACTGGTGTTTTCATGCCAACGCCGACATCATCACTGGCTTGTACGGGGCATGTACTGTGCTGCTTGCCGTACAGACATCACTGTATTTTATCCCAAGACAACCTTTGAGGGCAGCGGACATGGTGGCTGCTGCCCTCTACAGAGGCAGGGTTGGGGGGAAGCAGAGCATCTGAAATATCACCCCCTTGTGAAGGGAGCCACGTTCCCAGAGCGTTGTGTTCTGCTCATTTCAGGGGGCGGCTGGCAGAGATGAGGGAGGCTCATATGGAGGTCACCTGGGGTGTTCAGCAGATGTTTACAAATAGGCATCAAGGAGCCTTTGAAAAGAAAGATGTGGCTTCACACCCAAGAGACTAAAGGGTTAAAACCAGCTGTGGATGCGTTGTCATCAGATACCTTGGAAAACCCGGCGGCAGCACCTTTAAAACTGAGCATCCGCCTATTCTGTGACCCGACTCGCACTCCCAGGAGAAATGAATCTGTGCACCCACCAAAGGCCCATGCAGGACAACAATGCTCAATGCTTTATTCAGAAAAAACGTGAGTGAGAAAAAAACGAACGTGCCTCAGTTGCAGGATGGATTAATAAACTAAAGCACATCCACAGACGTGATTCCACAGCAGTAGGGAAGAACAGAAGTCTGCACACATGTGAGCAGTCTCACAAGCCAGCCACCAGGGAATGAAGTACACAAGAGTGCACCCTGTGGGGCTCCGCTCCCCTGAGCCTGCAGATCAGGCAGCGCTGACGGTCTCCATGGAGAGTGGGGCGCCTTTGGAGATATTGGTGGGAAGCAGCACAGGAGAGTCTTCTGCTGTGGAAATGCTCCATATCTTGATCTGGATGGTAGCTACACGAGGGTTAGCCTACTTAAAAATTCATTCAGCTGTTGCACACTTTGCTGTATATTTTTAACACTTGAGTTAAAATTCAGGAAAAGGCACAGGCCTTGTCCTCAGCCCACTTACAGCCCGGTTTGGGCGACAGTTCTTCCCAGGGAGTTCAGAGAAGAGATGCCTCTGTAGAGACGGGGCTGGGGCAGAATGGTGACATCAAAGCCAGAGTCAGACAACTTCAGAGTCTCTTTCAGACCCTGCTTGAGGGTTGTCTCTCCTTCATGTGTTATTTTCAAGGTACATGTCCATGTGTATGCACACACATGTGAATATATCTTTATGTGTGTGTCTGATTTGAACTTTTATATTACTTGTACCAAATGCAAAAAGTGTAAACCAACAATTTCATTGGCATTGTTAACACCCATGATCTAAGGATGAGAGGCAATTATTCATTGGTTCTTGTTTCTCCTAAACACCTAAACCTCCAGTTTGGCCTCTGACCCTGTCCATGTTTAGGCAGAGGGCAGAAGAGGGAACTCCCACCTGTCCTGGGGTGAGGGTTTGTGAAGGCAGCCACTGGGTGCTGTCACTTTGACAGTCACACTGCGGTTGTCACACACGTGACAACCCTTCGTCAGGGTCCTGAGCATGCCACCGCCCCCCCCCCCGCACCGAAGCCCCTCTTCCCAGTTAGCTATCTCAAGAGCCCTTTGCAAAACAATAAAATATCGCCACAGAGAAGTGTGGGTGGTGGGTTGATTACTCCGCAGACCCAGGATGACCAGTCCTTAACTGCTGAGAGCAAGGCAGACAAGAAATGGAAAGCTGTCAAGTGTGGGAGAATATTGGATAAAATAAAAACAGAAGGTGGCCTCCATACTCTTGTCTTCCTAAATGAAAGTTCTATGTGTGTCTAAACCTAAGGTTGATTCTTGAGGGAAGATAGTCATCATTGGAGAACTCTACAGCAAGCTCATGTCATCCCATTTGGGCTACAAGAAAAAATGACTCCACTAAATCAAACGGTTTGGTTGTCAGAGTTACAGCATAGAACCCACACTGATAACTAATGTTGGGAGAACTCGGTTAAATCAAAGCTTTTCAAATCCACATTTAGTGAGAACCTGCTACATTCTGTGTTCTGTGTTGAGCATTGTTTGTCAGGAATGAAAATGTGCCAGTTGTGTCCTCGGTTGTATTAAAATGTCTCAGCGATGCTGTCCTCCTACCCAGCAAGGTGCAGTGGCCAGCTGACGCAGCAGCTGGGGCTTGGGTATCCTTCTGAGTCATGACTGTGGACGCTAGTCTCTTCATACTGTATACACACAGAACCAGCTAAGGGAGCTCCTGGTGGCCGGAAGGTGACAAGTTCACACGCATAAACTCGTGAGCGGATGCCATGCTGGTGGGTGGGTATCACTGAAGAGGCTGGAATCCATGTGCATAATTCAGGAACCGTCTTGGAGACAAAGGCGGTGGCTCATCCCTCCGTGCCCCATGCGCATCTTCGGTCCACCGGAATGATGGAAACTATAGAATTATATTGCACTTATTTATTTGATTTTTTAAACTTTTTATTTTATATTGGAATGTAGCTGATTGACAATGTTGTCATAGTTTCAGGTGGACACAGCAAAGGGACTCAGCCATACGTGTACATGCATCCATTCTCCCCCAAACTCCCCTCCTACCCAGGCTGCCACATAACATTGAGCAGTTTCCCATGCTATACAGTAGGTCCTTGTTGGCTATCCATCTTAAATATAACAGTGTGTATATGTCAGTACCAAACTCCCAATCTATCCGTTCCTGCCATCCTTCTCCCCTGGTAACCAGAAGTTCTAGAATTATATTACATTTATTGATATGCATGACTATTCAACCAAATGATGAAGCTCTTGAAAGCTGTGACCATCCGTTAATCGGTTCTGGAACCCCAGGCCTGTCACCTGGTAGATGTGTGTGTGTGTGTGTGTGCTAAGTCACTTCAGTCGTGTCCAACTCTTTGCGACCCCAAGGGCTATAGACCACCAGGCTCCTCTGTCCATGGGATTCTGCACAAAAGTACTGGAGTGGGCTGCCATGCCCTTCTCCAGGGGAATCTTCCCAACCCAGGGGTCGAACCTGCATCTCCTGCAACTCCTGTATTGCAGGCGGGTTCGTCACTGCTGACCCACCAGGGAAGCCCCACCTCGTGGGTGCTTAGTGCTTATTGCAAGACCCAAGGGATGACGGAGGGTGAGAGATTGAATGTGCCCTTGGGGAAATTAGCATTTCCGAGATTTCCTTTCTCATTTGAAAGAGGAGACAGCGATGGCACCAGCTCTCCATCGTGGGGTCGTCAGGAGGGCCAGGTGAGATGATGCAGGTGGAGACGGCAGCGGCGACAGCAATCCTGGGGGAGGAGGGTGGGAGGGAGAAAGGCCAGGGCAAAGGAGTTTTCTTCACTAATCGTTGGAATTCCTTGTCCAGCCCTGACTTGGGAGCACTTTCTCTAGAAGCAGAAGACAAATGAGGGACCTGCGCTCCCGCCTTGGAACTCCACGTGAACTCCCCCTCGTGGGCCGGGGTCAAACTCTGGGCAGTGGATTGGCTCATTAAACAAATGACCTAATTTAGTACTTAAGACATCCAAAATTTACTAGACTAATTTGTCAAGTCATCCAGAACAACCAAACCACAAACGGCCTTGTAGGTTTTAATGGAATTATAGACAAAATTCAGATTGACTACTCAATAAAAGTTTCCGTGAAAGCAGGACTGACAGTTTAGTCTGCGGAACACGGAGGAGACTTTTATGGGCCGGTGTAAATCTTTTGACGGACCCTTTCATCTCATCCTTTCCATTTTTACCGCCTCTGAAGGAGAGTCATTTATGGAACTGAGGGGCAGGAAGCAGGAAGTAGGAAACAGGAAGTAGAAATTTGGCTGCTGATAAGCAGGTTAAGGCTTGGTACACTGGGTGAGCTGCTGGTGTGGGGCTGAGCAAATCTGTCCACCACCCAGCATCAAAGGTTGTCTATAGAAACGTGAAGGCATTGAGAAAAGTATGGCTGGCACAGAAACCTGTTCTTTTAATTAAGGCTTAAAACCCAAACCTCTGTAACGACATCTTCTCCCACAACTGAAGCCATGTCTGTCCTTTTTCAGCAGAATGACCAGAGAGGACTTGGACAGACCCTTTCCATTCCACTGTTGCCAGAAGGACAATGGAAATGGTCACTAATGCCCATATTCTTGGGGACACTTTCACCCGTCACATCCCCCGGACAGCTGTCTTTTACACGGTGAGAGTTGCACAGCTTCCACTTTAAAGATCCATCTGGTTCTTACATCAGGCTAAGCCTTGATCTTAAGGCGCAAGCCCAAACACACTGGGGAGATGCGAAAATTTAGGAATGAGCGTGTTTATATTGTATTTGCATTAATGCTTCCTAAAGTTTATTTTCAAAGTGAAGAAAGAACAATGCATAGTAGGCTATTAAACCCAAACACGATCAGTTTAAAGTTAGGGGCGTGCTCCGACGAATATTTTTCTCCTGTTGTGAAGGGTCCACTTGAGGAGGGAGTCGGGGCCTGGGGTTGGGAAGGCAGGCAGGGGCGGAGGAGGGGCTGTTGTGAATTCTCCGCAGGGCTGGGCCTCCCCTGCGGGCCACTGCTGGTTGTCATATGGAATGGATTAGGCCTTCTCTCTCACACTGTCAACTTGGGTGTTCTGTGCACAGCCTGTTTTGCTGGGGTCTTGGTTTTGCTTTTTATAACGGCAGGAAGTGCCCCTCTCGGACCACATGTGAAACCGTGTGGGAACGGTTGGGAGGGGGTGGGGGACCGAGAGGCGGGCGAGTGGGGTGTGCAGATTAAAAAGCCTCCCCTGAAACGTTCGGTGGTGCTGGTGGGGGGGCCCGGGGGGTGGGGCGGAGATGCGCCCTGGCCAATTTAACTTTATGGGGCCTGGCTGGCAGGAGGATGAGGAGGTGGAGGCTTCCTTGATGAAACCCTCCTGTCCCTAATAGACCTGCCCCTAATATTTTACAATACCGCACAGAGTCGTGGAGGGATCATTAAAGCATGAGGGATCGCAGCTGCTGTTTAATTTGTTCTAAATTTCCTGCCGGCCTCACCAGACGTGTACAGGAAATGGGCGGTAAATGTTTAATAGGTCATACCTAACCAGACAATTAACAGGTGCTGTCATTTAGAAAATCTCAACCTGTGTGCATACCCAGAGCCAAATCGAGCCCCTGGTTTTGTTTTTCCTTCTGCACAAAGGCTCGCTGTGATGTTACGGGGAGGGGCCCGCAGGGGTGTCGTAAGAAACCACTCAGTCGTGGGGGTGACCCCTCGGGCTCACCTGCGGCCCGCCCTGCCTGTCTGGGTCTGGGGATGCTGCCCGTGGAGCCTGAGCCTGGGGCTGACCTGCATGGAGGGAGGCTGGTAGCCGGGGCCCTGGGCTCACCAAGAAGTTGCTTCCCCTCCACCACCCCGTCTCTTACAGCTCCTGCACCACCTGCTTCCTCTGGCTGGGGAGTGGGTGGAGGGACAGACAGAAGCAAGGAGGGGGCAAGGCCCTGCGATGGCACCCCACCTCACAGACAGGACTGGGGCCCAGTTGAGCTTGATATAGTGTGTGTGTGTTGGGGGGCAGGGTGCCTGCTATACCTGGGCAGGTGTTGAGGAAGGGTCTGAGCCCGCCACGTTTGTCCTGGCCATGGGTCCTTGCAGTTCCCCCCTAGCTCCTAGGCCCCTTAGCTCCCACAGCCCTTCCCCAGACCCTCCCTCCAACCCTAGGGTGCCGCCCCCATATCACAGAGGGGAAACAGGCCCGGGGTGGGGGGTGGGGCTCAGCCCTTCTTCAGGGCCACAGAACTAGTTGGTGATGGAGCTGGGATTTGAACCCAGAAATCTGCGTTCAGTTGACCATGTCGCCAAAGGACAAATTGGAAGAAAAAATACTGGCCCCATACCCAGCATCATTAACCTGTTAGGACCAGGCTGCTCCTGAAGTGTTTACTGCTGAGCTGTGAGAATGAGAGGGACACTCGTGTTCCTTGGTCTGGTGGGCGTTTAACAGTCAGAGCTGCAAGTGAGGCGGCTGAGCACTGGGTGGGACTGCGAGATTTCCCAAGACGTGGGCCTTTCAGTGACCAGACCAGGAGAGTCCCAAGCATGCCCGGATGCAGGTCACCTCAGCCTCACTGTCACAGTCCCCTGTACGATGCGCCTGTCTACAGAGAAACGTGCTGAAGCCTGGAGGGGCCCTGGAATTCCTCACGCTTCCGCAGCTGGTTGTCCTGAACGCACCCACAGGTCTCCGGACCCCAGGCACCAAGCCTCGAAAAACCCATGCAGGTGTGTGGATGGGAATGGTTGCAGTGGCTGCCAGGCAACCCTCAGGTCCCACTCACCCTGATATTACCTGCGTGAAGTTCATGTCTGACAGGGTTCAGAAGATGGTTTGAAAACAACATCTGAAACATCTTCTAATAGTCCATGACTAATGGGCTGGACTGGGCTGTCCAATAAATTGTCTGCTCTATGGAGCAGTTACAGTGATGGGCCTCAGACACCCTTATCAGCACTTGGTGCTCATGTAAACCGACTCTCATTAATGACAGGATGAGAACGGCGACACTGTGCAGGCCTCTGCCTGCTGCCCTCATCACGCTTTGAAGCCCAGCTGCTAATAGCCCTGAAGAGCGCGGACGTGAAAGCGGGCAGCAGGTTGCACAGACATGTCTCGTTTCGAGCAGTTGATGTTGGTTGTTGTTTCGGCCAGAGGCTCCTTCTGCTGTTCTTGGCCACGACAGAGCAGGCCTCATGGGCCTGGCACACGGCTCAGGGGCACAGTGACACCCGTGCAGAGGGATTTTAATATTCTGAAGCAGAGGGTGTAAGCAGTAGCTTGAGGGCTGAATCAGTTAGTAGATATATTTAAATCTTTTAAAACTGCTTCATAAATGCTTAGAAACAGAATATCTTTTTTGAAAACCTAACTCTCTGGCTTTTCTTGACAATTTGGAAAACCCAGCTCTAGTTGGGTGTGGCAGCGATTGCATGGGTTTGGGGGACTGTGCGTCCCCTGTGGATGAGGCTGTGCTTATCCACGAGCCCCAGCCCCCACCACCCCCTGGTGTCTTGTGTCCAGCCCAAACTCTGGTCATTTAAAGCACATGCCTGGCTGCTGTAGACATTTGAACTTGTGATCCTGCGTCAGGGTCTCTCATTTTATCCTTTACGCATCCTTGAAAGGCGAAAAGAGATGGGTTGTGAGGGTACAAGAAATGAAGAAAGGACTCCTGACCGGCAGTCAGGCGTTGTGGTTTGTGCCTGGGCTCTGCTGACCTAGCTCGGGGTTGCAGGTCTATCTGGTGCTCGTGTCATGGGAGGGCTGGCTCGTGTCACGGGAGCCCTCCCAGTACTTGGTCCGTCTGGTACTCAGTCCCTCCTCCGAGCCCCAGAGGTTGGAGTTTCACGTCCCCTGCCTCCCTCCCAGTATGGGGAGGTTGAAACCGATGCGAAATGATGGAAGAAGGACTGACTCAAGGGCTTCCAGGTCTGCTGGCACCCAGGACTCAGAACAAGTCACCACGCCTTTCTGGTCTCGGTTTGCAAAGCAAGAGCGTTGGGGGGAGGCGGTCCCTGAGCAGCCCTCTCTGGTGTCCAGTCTCTATCTGTCAAGTGGGGATAATGGCACTAATCCTGAAGACTTCTTGCTGAAGGATGTAAAGGACTTACAGCCCAGCACTGACCCTGATAAAACAGCAGTCAGCAGCACAGTAAATAGGAGGTTCCTTGATGCAGCAAAATTCCAGTTCCATCCCTGAGACTGGAGTGTGCTGGGTCCAGGAAACCCCCACACTGACCCTATGAGTAACAGGTGGCTGATGGGAAAGAACCCTTGCTCACACAAATCCCAGCCTTGGACTCAGAACCATCTGGCATTTCACTTCCAGTCCCCAGGCACTGCCTGCAGCCCACTGTGAGCCAGCACTGAGTGCTCAGAGGAGCCTGCAAGGGCCACAGTCTTCCAAAAATGAACCCTTATTCTGGGGAACCATCTGGCTTCCTGTGCTGAGGATAAAGGGAGAAAGAAGACCAAAGAGAAAGAAAAGGGAAGGAAGGAGGCGAGAGGGCGGGAGGGAGGAAGAAGAGGTGGCTAAGTGGGCAGGTTAACGCCCTGGGAGGAGGAGACTAGCCGGTCTGCCGAGAGAAAGGGCATGTGGAGATGGGTGCGAAGTACACGTACTGTAGGACTGAAAGGAAGCCGTGTAGGGGCCGCGTGCGTTCGCTGAGCTGTGTTGGTTGGGAAAGGCAGGGGGCGGCTAAGGAGTCCTAAGTGATGCTCAGAGCTTCTGTGCCGGAGGGGGAATCCTGGTGCTGACATTAAGCGGCGCAGGTGGCAGTGAGCTCAGGCTGGAGAGGGGTGAGGGGGTGTGTGAAGCTCGGGGTGTCAGCCAAAACCCAGCTTTGGCACCCCATCGGGCTTCCTTTGGAAACCTCAGTTAAATTTATACAAAAAGACCTCACCATCTTCAGGTGGCGTGAAGTCACCGCTTAATTCAAAGTGGGCGCTCACAAGGATCTGCTCTGTGGTGAGTCAAGACGGACCTGGTGGAGCACGGCCGGGCCAGAGTGGTGACGCCAGCGCGTCTGCCCCTCGGCGCCCCGGGGCGAGGGTGGAGGGGGGATTGGAGAACTAGCCTAGGCATGGCCACACCATAGTGCTGGGTGCAAGGGCGGAAGGCAGATTCAGGTTCCAGAAGCCTGTCTCGATAGAGCCATCCCAAGCGTGGGGACTTACCGTGGAGATGAGGGTCAGAAGGGGGGCGGCGTCTTCTGCATTCGCAGGGCGGATGTCTACTGGGGAGCCAGAGCGGGAGTGCAATTCGCCAAGCTCAGGTGGTCTCACACCTGCCTTTACTTTAGATCGTCTGGGGAGCTTTGTAAACGCGGCGTGTGCCTTGGGCTGTTCGTACTTGTTGTCCTTACGTCGTGATAGTTGGTTTGCCGGTCCGTAGCCCCCATCAGACTGTAAATCCTGTCTTGTCCTCTGTCTTGCAGGTGGACTCAGGGCTGGCCCCCCGAGGAGGCCTTGGCACATTTGCTGAGTGTGTGAGTGAGTGAGAGACTCTCTGGCTAGGTCCTACCGGGGAAGTGGCTCATGGAAGGACAAGGAGAGAAGCCGCCCCTTCTAGCCCTGGTTCCGCCATATTCAGGCCGCCAGGCAGGGAACCAGCCCTTTGCAGCCCCAGCCCAAGTTCCGGGGTCCGGTCCACTCCAGCTGCACTCGCTGCCCCGTGGCAGCTGCTGCAGAGGGGGTCGTCCTCACAGGGGCGTGCGGTGTCCTCCCGGTTTCCTTAGACTTCCACGGGCCTGGGTGGTCCCACTACCACTCAGCCCTCAGGGCATCCCGGCTCTGAAGACAATTCCTGAACCCAAGAGGCCCCGCTCGGGGCTCCCCTGCACTTTGGGAGCCCACCTTCATGCAAGGGTAGCCCAACCAGGTTTTCATTTTCAAGGGGTCCCCTCCCCTCCACCTCCCCCACCTCCAGCTGAGACGGATGCTTGGCCCTGTTGTCAGGGTTGGGCTGACACCCGGACAGCCCCTGCGTCAGTGGGTCCCGTGTCCTCTCTGCTCCGGCCTTGAAGTCAATGGGGCTCTGTGCGCCGCTGAGCAGGCCGCTGTGGAGGTGAAGACGCTGGCTCCGGCGGTTCTGGGCAGGATGGAGGGCAGGGTGCCAGAGTCTCTCTGGAAAACTGGGGGATGGAGTGTGCCTCCTCCCATGTGAGGGGTCTGGAGAAGCATCAGATAGCCCGCTGACACCCTGGACTCAGAGCCGGCTCAGCCTGGAGGACTGTCCCCAGGGCAGGTAAAGCCTCAGGCCTCAGAGCCTCTGGTGAAAGTCACACCTTTCCATGCCTTCCCAGTCTGAAGGGAATTGCAATCTGCCGCTAGTTGGATTTGAGTTTGGGTGTCTTTCTGTGGCCTCTAAGAATTGCACGGTGAGGCCACCTAGCCTGGGGCTGGCAGGAGACCTGACCGTCCGCCCAGCCAAGGCTTTGGGCCTGTGGGTGATCCAGCTGCTTGCATCCCGAGGGCGGGTGGCTTGGGGCTAGGGAAGAAGGAAGCCCAGGTGCCATGTTGCTGCAAACACTCTCATGTCAGGCAGGGCAAGGGACACGGCTCGGAGGAAAGGCAGCTTGTCCTTTAGCGGAAGTCAAGCCAGCCATACGTCTGCCACCTGGGCGTGTCTCTAAACGTCTCAGTCCCCCAGCATGTAGATGGAGGAGGGAGAGACACAGGGCAGAGAAAGCAGAGAGAAAATGGATGTGGGACTCAAGCACAGAGCATACAACTGTAAAATGCACTAACCCATCCAGTCACTCATCACACATTTCGTGAGCGTCTGATCTGTGTGCAGAGCTATGCTAGGTCTACAGCAGAGAGCAGAAAAGCAGTGGTTTCCTCCCTCAGGAGTGTCCCAGAACAGGGGATTGGACGGGGCAGGAACCTGGCATCAGGCGTTTACTTACTCCCTGCGGGACCCGAGGCAGGGGGTTGGACTTTTCTGAGCCTCTGTTTCTTCGTCTTGGAGGTGTCCTGATGGTCCAAGGCCTTGAGCAGGGGCTGGCCCAGGCTGAGCCCCGGAGACAGCAGAGGCGTGGCGATGGCCGCAGGAGCTGTGTGCCCGGCTGCCCCATGCTGAGCCCCCGAGACTGCCTGGGAGCTGACCGGACACCCCCCACTGCCACATCCCTGTTCTCACCTCCCTGGCAGCGCTCCTCCCATGGCTGTGGGTGCCATGCTGGTCCTGTGCAGAGCCGTGACTTCTTATCTGCACGACCCTCACACTGTTCACATGTTAACCCTCAACTTCAGGCAAAGAGCAGGCACATGATAGATCCACGGGCATGCCCTCCCCCAGCCCTCTGAACCCCCATCCTGTTGTTATTTTCCTAGCGTGCTAAGCTTTATTTTAAAAATGTATTTATTTTTATCTGCGCCGGGTCTTCCTTCTGCGGGCTTCCTCTAGTCGTCGGGGGCCGGGCTGCTCTTCCTTGCAGTGCGCAGGCTTCTCACTGCAGGGGCTTCTCTCGTTGAGGCTCATGGATTTAGTTTCCCCACGGCACGTGGGGTCTTCCTGGACCAGGGATCAAACCCGTGTCCTCTGCTCTGGCAGGCGGATTCTTAACCACTGAGCTACAAGGAAAGACCCTACAGATAGTAGCTACCGAGTAAGTGCTCCACTGGATCAAGGCATAACTTTATGATGCTTAGTGAAATCTCTGAACAGAATGGTTATTGGAAGCACAGGGCCACTAAGAGAGATCAGCATTCAGCACAGAGGACAAGCTGCCTGAGAGTCAGGCCACCGGGCGGCCTGCTCCCTGTCCTTCTGCTTCTGTCTGTGGGGCTCTGCCAGTTACTGAACCTCGATCCGCCTTAGCTAGCACAGAAGTAGAATGGGAACAACAGTGAGATGCCCTGGTGAGATGCTGGGAGAAGTAACTAGAAAACTGGATGCAGATTGGTTAGCTCCTGGCACGTGGGGCACGCTGCTGATGCTGACGGGTGTTACAGCCACTCCATAGGCTGACGCTGGGCTAATGGGGAAGAGACGGTCCTCCTGCCAGATCTGCGTTGACCTGTCCTCCGGTCGTAACCGGCATTGCTCTCTGTGTCTCCGTCTGACTCGGAATCCAGGCTGGACGCATCCACACCGGTGACGGCTGCAGACCTCAGACCACAGCATATTTAGTCTGCTGCTTAGCTCATGAGCAACATGACTTGCATGCTTGCTGCAGAGGCCCTCCGTGACCCCACGCACCCGCCAGAGCGGGGATCTGGCCTGGGTTCAGATCCCAAGACTGCGATGTCCATGCACAAGCCTGTGCTGACAGAGCGCCCACTGCTTGCTCTATGGCCTGGCCCACCGTTCCCCGTTCCCGGGCGGCCTGGAGGAACCCCCACCCTCTACCTGGCTGCATCTGGGACTCATTGGTGCCGTCACGACAGTTTGTTTATGTGTAATTTCTGGCTGAGACTTGAAAGTCGAACTACCGCTCCATTCTCTAAACAGCCACTACTGTTATACAAAAAGCAGGCCATCCCTGGCTTGGATGTCGGACTGAAATATCTCCTCCTGGCACCCTTTGTGAGGGGAATCAAAGGGCTCGTTTACTCCCAAGTGGAAACCACGAAGCTCAGGCTCCCAAGGGGCCGGCTGGTCATGCAGAGAAGCTCAAGGGTCCACAGGTCTGTTTACAGAGACGCACTCCCCGTTGGAAGTCCCAGGTTCTGGACGCCGGGTCCTCCAGCAGGGGACGGGAACGTCGCGGAAGGCGCGGGTCCGCGGTCTCCCATGCAGCCTCAGAGGCCGCCCTCCTGCTCTGTCCCCCCGCCCCGTCCTCCAGGGAGGCGCCGGGCCTTCACAGAGAGTCTCCTTTGTTGCTCCCAGGCGTGTTTCATGAGGCCGGGAGTTCGCCTGGCCTCTGGCCGCCCCGGTGGGTCAGCGGGTTTTAGGACCAAGATTTGGACCGCTGAAGTGCTAATCCGTTCCGGCACGAGGGCAGGGCTACAGCCCTCACCCCAGGGAGGCTGGTGCTGCCCCCACCCCCGACCTGCAGGCTCAGGCTCTGCAAGGCAGCCCTGCCATAGCTGACTGTCTATCAGAACAGGTCTGGCTAGGGGAACTCAGATGTGGCCCCCAGCTTGGAGTTCATGCAGCTGTGCCTCCAAGGAGAGGAAGGAAGGGAGGGCCTGGTGACCGCAGGGCCTCTGTTCCTTCTCACTGTGGGACAGGAGGGTCCGGAGGACATCCGTCTGACAGCTCTGGGGGCTGGGGGGATGACGACTATGGGAAGCCTCGCAGATAACGTGCAATCACTTCCGAAACGAGGTCAGGCGCCCCTCAGCGCCACCAGCCTCCTGTCTGGTGTGCATCCATGCAGAGTCTAACTCTTCCTACGAGCTGGTGTCAGGTTGCTGCCCTGAATAAGTGCCCCACACCTCCGGCTTCACAGAGGTTTAGTCCCTCAGTCTGGAGGCCAGAAGCCCAGGGTCAAGGTGTCGGCAGGCTGCAACCCCTCCAAGGGCTCCAGAGGTGGACCCTCTCTCCGCCTTCCTGTGCAACGGGCACCCTCGGACTCCTGGGCTCGTGACTGTATCGCTCCAGTCTCTCTCTGCCTCTGCTTCACGTGTGATCTTCCCTGTGAGTCTGCGTCCAAATGGCCGTTTTTCAGGACACCAGCCATTGGCCCAATTTCCAGATAAAATCACGCTCACAGCTTCTGGGAGGTCAGGACATAAATGTACCTTTCCAGGGCACACAGTTAAACCCAGAACACAGCTAGTCTCCGTAGAGGCCCTTTTTGCTTTGATGTCTCAGTTTTCTCATCTGTAAAATGGGGATAATAGTCCCACCTTCTTCACTGGGCCCATGTGAGGATTAAGTTGATGAGATGGAGAGATGCAGAGTGCCGAGCGCAGTGTTGACACGGCAATAAGATGTAAAGCATCCTGTTCCTACTCTGATCATCAGTCACGGACTCCCAAAACCACTGTGGAAGGCACTTCGCACGCCTCAGTGGTCTGCAGTCACTCTCAGAATACAGTCCCCATGGCCCCCAGGCCTCATCCTGCTCACTGGCCCAGGCGTGTGGGCCGTGGCTTCCTCCCCATGTCGTGCTGGCCACTGCCTCAGGACTTTCTCGCATCCATCATCCATCCTGCTGCCTAGAACGCCCTTCCCGAGCTCCCTCAGGGCTGGGCTTCTCCCCAGCTCCCTGACCTTCCCGTCCAACGCTGGCGTGCCCTCTGGGGTCAAGCTCAGGCACAGCATCTTGTCATGTGGCTGCCACTTTGCTCTCTTCACAATGTTAGCACAGTATGTCACCTTATGCAAGTTGTTAGCTAAATGCCTCCAGGACACAAACCCCATGAGGGCAGGGACCTTGCTCCTCCCTTGGTGCAGTTGGCCCTCCGCAGCCTTGAATGACCCAAGCCCCTCGTCGCAGTGGGTGTTTTATTGCTGGAGGGGGGCCTCTGTCTGGGGGCCCACGATGAAAAGTGGACCACGAGAGAGCTTGGTGTGGCTCACTCAGCCTTGTGTTTCCTCTTCTGCTTATTTCTACTGAAGTCTTTATTTTGAAAGACATTGTTGGGGCCAGGCATAGAAAAATTGCCAGATATTACAATGAACTTCCATATGCCTGTCACCCACTGTCGATATTTAGCATATTTCCTGTTTCACTGCTTCTCTTACGGTCAACATCATGATTGTTACTCGTTTATTTTTGCTGAACTCTTTGACAGTAACTTGTGGCAGCTGTGTCCCTTTTTGCCCCTGAGTGCCACAACACTGGCCCTTTAGGAACAGGGACATTATCCTACACACCCACGTGGTCACGGAGCCTGAGGAAGCTTTCATGTTCAGATCTCGATCTTTGTCCAATCCAGTCTTTGGCCTGGAACCACACAGTGCGTTCAGCGTGAGGCCTCATGAGTCTCCTTGAGTCTGGCGTGCGCCTCAGCCTTTGCCTTTGCTTTCTTCACCATTGTGCTGACCTGCCCTTTGGTATTCTGCTCCTCTACTCATGTTTTTTTAGACGGAATTCAACTGAGCTTATGCATTTTGGGAAACCCAAGGGTTTTAGGAGGGCTTCCCTCGTGGCTCAGATGGTAAAGAACCTGCCTGCAACGTGGGAGACCTGGGTTCAATCCCTGGGTTGAGAAGATCCCCTGGAGAAGGGCATGACAACCCACTCCAGTGTTCTTGCCTGGAGAGTCCCATGGACAGAGGAGCCTGGAGGGCTCCTGGAGCCCATGAAGTCACAAAGAGTTAGACACAGCTGAGTGACTAAGCAGACACAAGAGTTTTAGAGATGGGAAAGTTTTCCATTATCAAAAAATACTTCACCTTTTAAAAAATGAGTACATTTGGCAACACCGGGCCCAAATTCCACATGGCATGCTAGGGCATGGGGTCCATCCACAGCGTCTAGTCACAGAAGCTGTGTGTGTATGACCCTACCATGAACCCTGGATGTGCCCCTCCCTGCTATGTGCCTCAGAGAACAGTAACGGAGGAAATGTCTCCTAAGTGGTGGAACCCGGGAGATTGCTCCTTTCCCTCTTACTCCATGGAAAACTATAAATAGGTGCTCCATCACTGGAGGGGAAAGCCTCGCAGAGGACATGCCATAAACGAGGATGGCTGGCATGCTGCGGGGATGTGTGAGAAGTGTCTTGTCCATCAGGGGTTTATCAGCAGCTGTGATCTTTCTCAGGAAATCAGATGCTGACAGCTCTCTGTGACGGGACCATCGGTCTCAAGGAAGATCAGGCCTCCATGGGCAGCTATGGGTCTTGGTTAGGATGGGCCGCCACCCCAGCCATGTCTTTCTAGGACCTTAGCTCACCTCCTAAATCAGAGCTGTTGTTCCCCGAGTTCAGACAAGTTCATGCTCAGCACTGAGCAACCAGCAGGTGCAATGTTCGTATTTGTTATTGCTGTTCACTCAGTTGTGTCCGACTCTTTGCAACCCCATGGACTGCAGCATGCCAGGCTTCCCTGTCCTTCACTATTTCCTGGATTTTGCTCAAACTTGTGTCCATTAAGTTGGTGATGCCATTTAACCATCTTGTTTTCTGTCCTCCTCTTCTCCTCCTGCCTTCATTCTTTCCCAGCATCAAGGTCCTTTCCAATGAGTCAGATCTTCACATCAGGTGGCAAAGTACCAGAGCTTCAGCTTCAGCATCAGTCCTTCCAGTGAATATTCAGGGTAAATTTTCCTTAAGGATTGACTGGTTTAATCTCCTTGCCGTCCAAGGGACTCTCAAGAGTCTTCTCCAGCATCACAGTTTGAAAGCATCAATTCTTTGGCGCTCAGCAGTTTTTATTGTCTAGTTCTCACATCCATACATGACTACTGGGAAAACCATAGCTTTGACTATACGGACCTTTGTCAGCAATGTCTCTGCTTTTTAATATGCTATCTAGGTTTGTCATAGCTTTCCTTCCAAGGGGTAAGCATCTTTTAATTTCATGGCTGCAATCACCATCTGCTGTGATTTTGGAGCCCAAGAGATCAAAGTCTGTCACTGTTTCCATTGTTTGCCCATCTATTTGCCATGAAGTGATGGGACCAGATGCTATGATCTTAGTGTTTTGAATTGAGTTTTAAGCCATATTTTTCACTCTTCTCTTTCACCTTCAGCAAGAAGATCTTTAGCTCTTCACCTTCTGCCATAAGGTTGGTATCATCTGCATAGCTGAGGTTATTGATTTTTCTCAGAAATCTTGATTCCAGTTTGTGCTTCATTCAGTTTGGCATTTTGTGTGATGTATTCTGCATATAAGTTAAATAAACAGGGTGACAATATACAGCCTTGACATACTTCTTTCCCAATTTTGAACCAGTCCATTGTTCCATGTCTGGTTCTAACTGTTGCTTCTTGACCTGCATGCAGGTTTCGCAGGAGGCAGGTAAGGTGGTCTGGTATTTTCATCTCTTTAAGAATTTTCCACAGTTTGTTGTGATCCATACATATAGTCAAAGGCTTTAGCATAGTCAATGAGGCAGATGTTCTTTTGGAATTCTCTTGGTTTTTCTATGATCCAGCAGATGTTGGCAATTTGGTCTCTGGTTCCTCTCTGCCTTTTCTAAATCTGGCTTGTATATCTGGAAGTTCTCAGTTCACGTACTCTTGAAGCCTAGTGTGAAGGATTTTGAGCATTACCTTGCTAGCATGTGAAATGAGGGCAATTGTGCAGTAGTGTGAGCATTCTTTGGCATTGCCCTTCTTTGGGATTGGAATGAAAGCTGACCTTTTCTAGTCCTGTGGCTACTTCTGAGTTTTCCAAATTTGCTGACATATTGAGTGCAGCACTTTAATAGCATCATCTTTCAGGATTTGAAATAGCTCTGCTGGAATTCCATCACCTCCACTAGCTTTGTTCTTTGTGTTGCTTCCTAAAGCCCACTTGACTTCACACTGCAGGATGTCTGACTCTAGGTGAGTGATCACACTATCATGGTCTGGTATTTGTATACTTTGCAGAAATACATAACTTATTGAATAAATGCAAAGTAACTGTTTTTGTTCTTCTCCGCTAACACTCTGACTTGGTCTCCACAGCAGTGTTTCTCCACCTTCTTAGATGAATGTCACCTTTGGAGAAACATGCCCCACTCATGGGCTGATTCCTGTGCCCACTCGCCCAAAGGCCTGTGAGACTGTGTTCTCATTAATAATCACAATCCCATCTGAAACTCCATGGACCTAAAGTGTCTTCTCACTCTGTATTTTCAAGTTCTGTGTAAAAAACTTTCTACTCATAATTTTTTAATATTCCAAGATGGAGAGATCCTTTCTAGTCTTTATCACTACCACTGATATTTGTGGTTGCCACTCCAACAGGGGAGAAAAAGACACCTCTCCCCAGATCATTTCTGACTTAAGGCTTTAGGATGGAGACCCTATTGGGGAAGTACCTGGCCGCAGATGACTCAACACTGTGGTCACTGTTCTGGAATCTTCACTAGGAGCCTGGTCTCAAGACCTAAAGAAACCAGTCTCCTTTTAGGTAGGGCATGGCCCCAGATGGCCCGGAGGCTCCAAATCCCACGTCCTCTCCCATGGAAGCAATGCTGACCTGTGGAAAGGGAAAACAGAAAACCAAGAGCGCCAGCCACCAAATATGCCTAACTTCTGAGGAAATCTTGAGTGTTCTTAAAAAGCAAACAGCACAAAAGGCATTTGGGGTGAACCAGGCTGTTTATCCCCATATCCACAATGTGTTTGCTGATAAAGATCTTACTTGGAAACTTTCTTTTGCAGAGATTAGGACTAACTTTCCAGTTAATAATTATAGGTATTAGAAAACTGTCAGCTGATCTGGCTACAAGACAACACAGGAAGTGTTTCCTCTTCATTTTTAGTCATAGTAATAACAGCATCAACCAATTTTAAGCAAGATCAAATAGAATAGCTGATTTGGATTATTCAACATAATGGTCCAATGTGCTAAATTAAGTGTGAAATCTTCTAATTTTATTCAGGCATATAAATAAAGTTTTTATGCCTAAGTGCATTCAACGGCATGTTTTCAACTAGCTTTAAATAGCTTTTCAACCTAGTTAAGAGAGTTTGGAATGCAGACTCTGGGGCCAGAGGCTTGGTTCAAATCTTGCCTCTGCCACTTCCGGCCTGAATCAGCCTCAAGTGTTACTCTCTCTGTGCCCCAGTTTGCTCCACTGAACAAAGGGAATAATGATCATAGCACCCACAACATAGGTTGGGAGGCTAAGTGGGTTAATTTACAAAATTAGTTCAGTTCAGTTCTTGGCACATGGAAAAGATATAGTGGAAGTTAGAGAAGGTGGTGGTGGCGATGACGGTGATGTTGATAATGGTGGTGATGACGGTGATGGCGGTGATAGTGAAGATGATGGTGATGGTGGCGATGGTGGTGGTGACGATGATGGTAATGATGGTGATGATGATGGTGAAGATAATGGTGGTGATGACGGTGATGACAGTGGTGACGATAAGGGTAATGATGGTGGTGATTATGATGGTTATAATGGTGGCGATGATGGTGATTCCATTAATGTACACTGTATACTTGACACCTCTGAGTGCCGTACTAGTATAATTCATACAGATTTGGTTAATAGAACCATTATTGTCCCTCTTTTCTGATGAAAATAGAAGAGGTTTAGGAAAGTTAAGAAACAGGAGAGACTGGACCCAGGCCTCCAAATGAATGGGGGTGTGAAGATGGACTGGACATGTTTTCTGCCTCAAGGGGCCCATCCCTCCTCCTTACCATCTGACAGGCAGAAGGGTACACTGTTCTAGCACTGACATCGGAGAACAGCAGGTGTCACCTGACCCTCAGAGGCACCTGTCCCCTGGTTGGGGCAGACACTGTCACATCCGTATGGTTAAGGATAAATTGATACTCAGAGAGGTTATGTGGCTCATTCAAGGTCACACAACTGGACTTGAGAGGGCCTCCCGACTTTGATGTTCTGGCTAATGCTGTCCATGCAGCATGTATCTCCCCTTCCCCCTCCACCCCCCGCCCCCCTGACTTGGGGGGCTGCACAGGCCCTGCCCAGCAGGACAGTCACGATGACCCAGGCACACAGAGTGGGAAAGGCTGCCATGCCTGGCTGAGTTAGGATGACAGCTGGACACCGGGCTCACTCGCTTGGCCTTTATGCAAGCATAGTTAGCAGTTGTTTGAAATGGGGCAGAGACCAGACTATAGGCAGAAACAGAGGGGGCAGTTACTGTGTAAAAAAAAAGAATGCTGGATGGGGAGCTGGGACTGAAGCCAGGGATTCTCCCAACAGGTCACATGCTGAGCTCAAGGGTCTTGCCCCAGACCACACAGCCAGACTGGGATGGGTCAGACTCATCACAGGCTCATCTGACGGCAAGGTTAATGCTCTGACTTTGAAGGAGACCCATGGCTTGAGGCAGAAAGTCCAGGAAATCTACATAAAATAGTCTCACGACCTATGGTTGTCAGATGCTGGTGGTTAACACTGACTCTGGGATGACCAGCTCCATCTACACGTTTGTGTCCTAACTTAAGTCTGTCCACCCACCGATGATTCACTGTTTGGCTTACCTGAGAGGGCCAGTTGTCAGCTATCACCTCTAGTCTCTGCTCAAAGCTTTGCTTATTTAACTGGGAGTTGCTGTCCCACACAGTGGCTCTTAACACATTTTGCTCCCTAAGGCTAATTGTTGTTAGTCTTCTCATGATGCCTTTGATTGTCCCGTGCGCTCCTTATAAGATCAGGTGTTTTTCTGTTATGTATGTGTCTATCCCCACCGCCTCCCTCTCTCTTTCCCTCTCTCCCCAGCCTTCTTCTGCAAAAAATTGGGAGACACTTGTTAAATAAACAAATCAATAGGTGCACATCCCCAGTCTGCAAAGGCACCATCAACATTAGATTAGTCCTTGGCACCTGAGACTCAGATCCACCCAGGTATTGCAGAATCCAATTGTGAAACTGGTTTTGTTTCTTCACTTGGAATGCAGCCCATGCTTGTTCAATCAGTGAATCACTGATTCAGTTCTTTCAGAACTGATTCTGAAAGATTTTTGGCTATTCTAACATTCAGACCAACTTCTAAAAATAAAGATTTGGTATCCCTAAAGATGATCAAGGATAGAGTTCACATATAAATATTTTTAAAGAGGCAACAAGCTGGCAGTGTTCAAAGACTCTTTGTAGAAGTACACTGAGGACTCAAAGAGCCGTCCAAATGGTTAGATTTCCTCTTACGGGCCAACACTTTAGTAATAATAATAGTCAAAGGTATTTTTAAAACCACGGTTTATTGAGAGTGCATTCTTCGTATTTAGTCCATCACGGCTTATACAGATCACCCACAGTGCTCCTAACAGCATACAGATAAGGAAACGTGGAAAGCCTGCGGAAGTTTGCCCCAAATCAGGTGGTCATTGAATGCTAGGGTCAGGATCTGAATGCAGGTGTGTCAGGCTCTGAAATCCAGGCCACATTCGATCCACACTCACATCTGTTATCTAACTGGATGTGTGTCCTCATGAGTGAGTGAGAGGTGGTCAGGTGGGGAGGGGAGGGGAGAACGCCAGTGTGGCTGGAAGAGGGGGTACGGTGGGCGTGGAGGGCCAAGGGGAGGAGGTGGAAAGTTACACAGAGGCCATGGTCTCCACTCTGCTCATCAAGTCTGTGGGGAGCCTTGAGGAATGTAGGTAATCCCACCCCAGATCAATTAGCTTACAACATGGTGGGGGGTGGGACTCCCAGATAAATGTCAGTGTTTTTTCAAAAGTCCCCAAGGGGGTTCTCACGTGTGGCTGGGGGAAGATCCACTGGGGTAGATCACGAAGGGCTGCACTGGCCACGGTTATGAGGGTCCCTGACTTAGTCTGTCCTGAGATGCACTTTTGTTTACAACTCGACTCCCAGGGAATTTCCTTTGTCCCATATCCAGGCTGGAAGCAGGGGGCTGCCACACAGGGTCCAGGCAGAGTGGAGGGCTGAGGGCTGAGTGACACCCGACAATGTCTTCCTGGTCAACTTGAGAAGCAGCATAAACAAACCATGAAACTTAGCTTCTCCTCCGCCTCGGGACTCTTGGTCGGCTGCCGCGGAATTGTCAGCCTCTTAGAAAGTGTCTATCAGCTCTCAGAGGCCATGGGAACACAGAAGGCACACACAGCTCCAGCCCAGAGCCTTCTCCCGCCAGAGCCAGCAGCGCAGAGCAGCCCACCCCTCGGCCACCTGGTCGACCAGGGGGGCTCTCTGGGAACCCTGGGCCCCAACCTGAAGGCTGCAGCGGGGCAGGGGTGGGGTTTGGTCAGAGCTGTATTAATTTCTTTATGAGCTTCCCTGGGGGTTACAATCAACAGGGAGGGGGAAACCCCACACTTCCAAAGCAGCTGGCTCCTAGATGCTAATCTCGGCTGTTTTCCCCCACAAGCTGACCCACGCCAGGGAGAAGCTCCCCTCTGACACTGAGATCCCCACGGAAATTCAGTTCCCTTAGAACAGTAACCCCTTTCCTCTTCCCAGGAATCCCTTTTCCCTAGAAGAGGATTTTCACAATAAGCCAAGGTGTTCAGGGATCTCGTTAAAGCATAACTTCATCATTGGACTTGTGGGAAAGTAAAAACATCACCAAAATATAAATCTGGTCACTAAATATTCACTGTAATGAAATTAAAGAAGCCCTCAAGTATCAGCTCTGTGCTTCCACGTTAACCCCTGACATCCTACACACTGACATTCAGTGCTTATTTGATTGCTGTGAAACTAGAGCATTTACTGACTTTTGCACAACATGACGGTAAAGGCAGGGAAATACCAAGCATTGCAAGGAATGTTCGTTCCCTGTAGTCTACCAGTTCCATCAGTAAGATTTTATACCACAGGGAAGTAGCATCGGAATTTTAAACTCAAATGTTCAAGGATGTTGTCTGCATGGTTACCTAAGTGCCAATATCTGGAAAATATCTAAATGTCTTAGAACAGGGGTTGGGGGTGCTTTTGCTTAAAGGGCCAGATAGTGAATATTTTTGGCTCTGCAGGCCACACGCTTACGGTGTCTGTCACAGCTCCTCAATTCTGCCAGGATGGCACAAAAGTGGCCACAGGCCACACATAGACAAGCGAGCCTGACTGCGTTCCAAGGAAACAATTTACAAAATCAGGTAGCAGCTTCTGTGGTAGAGAACATGGTTATCCGATTCTGAAACAATAGAATACAATAGGCTATTTAACAGCTAAATGAAGAGCCTGTAGAAACTTGGGAACGTGTAAATGATGGAATATTAATGTAAAAAGGCAGAAAAACACATGGTCAGCTGCAATCATAAATAGCGTGTGTACAGAAGGGAGAAGGCTGAAAGGAGGTGTGTCAATGAAAAGAGAGTGGAGATGGGGGTGATGGGGGCCTGTCTCAGACGGGGTCTGCAGACGTGTCCTGAGCCACCAGGACAGAAGGCCAGGATGCGGGCCTGTGGCCAGCCGGCTTTCGCATATTCATCTACTGCCCTGGACAGATACAATCTTTCATCCACTTAGCTGTTTGTGAATTTATGTAAAACTGTCTACTCACCAACAGTGAACTGTCTGCTATTGAGAGTTTCTGACCTGGGAACATGTGAACAGGTGTGATGGGGGTAGGTGGGCAGGGGTCAGCCTGGGGAGTCCTGCTGAGGAGCCCGCTCACCCCACTCCACAGCTGCAGTCCCTGAGAAGCCATAGGCGGGTCTGAGAACAACCTTCCCGCTGTGCCTTGCAGAGGCTGCAGACCTGGAGGGAGGTGATGGTGGTCTGTCCGCCTGGGCCCACCTGGGACAAATGGGTAGGGAGAGAGCCGGGCATGGTCTCCACCTGCCCCACAGAAGGCTGGAGTCTCCGATGGGCACAGGAGACCCATGACCTCCACCTCTGTGCCACCGGCCAGCCCTCCCATAGGCCCCATCTTGTGGACTGAAAGGTTCAGATCCAGACTCTGTTCAGGTTCAGGTTTATGTCTGAGAACAGGCCAAAGGGCTGCATGTGAAACTCCAGGTGTCCGCCCTGCAGATGTTTCCTGAGCAGTTTGGGAATTTGGGATCGCTCGGAATAGCATTTGCCCATAAAACTGCCTAAAACGCAGTCCAAATGTCCGTAAAGAGTAACCAAATAGCTGTTTGTTGTTAGCTAGTTCTTGTAGCTTCGAGCTTCCACTTTGGGCATGGATCTAGGGGTTCCGGTCACATTGGGGTGACCTCAGAGGTGCTTCCCGGGCACCTCAGGGTCTGGTTTATCCTGAAGCCCACAGTCACTTGGCAGAGTGTCCCCTTTGGCCTTGACAGCTGACCAGGACACATGGGGGAAGCCCCAGGAGCCTGCCTTAGACATTTTCCTTTAGGTAAAGTCCTGAAAGCGTTGCTCAGGGTCCAAGCTGGCTCATAAAAGATTTGCCAAACGACAGAACAAAGGCGCTTCAGCAGAAGGTGCAGGCACCCCCGGAAGCCCCCCCGGAGCCTGGGCGGGCCTCGGCGCTGCTCCTGCTGTGGTGAAGCACGCCCGACACAGGCCCCCACTTCTCCTGCGCGCTTGCTTCAGTGGCCATCTCCCCGGCTTCTTGGGGACATTTTCACGACCGTGTACACGCTGTTTCTAAGTTGTGGACTCTTTGCGACCCCATGGCCTGCAGCACACCAGGCTTCCCTGTCCTCCACTATCTCCCAGAGTTTGCTCAAATTCAGGTCCATTGACTTGAGGGTTGGCACGTTGTCTAGATGTTTCAGAGGCAGGGGTAGGGGCACCGGGGTGACAGGCAGTCACAGAGAGCAGCCCATGGCGGGGAGAAGCGCACCCTCAGGTCACGTGTCCCCTTCCTCGGTCCGTTCTTTGGTCCGATTCTTACCGACTTCCTGCCTTGTGCAGGGCACTGCTCTAGGGCCTGGACAAAATACATGGACGTTCCTACCTCCCATAAGCCTACAGCCTAGCAGAGGGAAGGCTCCCTAGACCCATTAACGGGCCTTTTCATTAGTGTTGGTGGGGCAAGCGCTCTAGGGAGATCCAGCGAGTGAGGAGACAGGGCAGGGCAGGGGGCAGGGTGGACAGGGACGGCCTCTCTGAGCAGTGACACTCAGCAGAGACCTGGGCAAATGGGATGCGCCTCCCACTCCCTTAAGAGGTGGGCCAGCACGTGCAGAGGTGCTGTGGCAGGCAGGCCTCACGCGTCTGAGGACTAGAAGGCCAGTGGGCCTGGAGTGCGGCCAGGAGAGAGAGGGCCTCTGAACTTGCAGCTTTCCGACATTTTCATGGGTGTGTCCAGCTCTGTTATTGTGGCTGTTCAGCTGCTCAGTTGTGTCCGACTCTGTGACCCCACGAACTGCAGCCCGCCAGGCCTCCCTGTCCATCACCAACTCCTGGAGCTTGCTCAAACTCATGTCCATTGAGTCAGTGATGCCATCCAACCATCTCATCCTGTTCACCTCCTTCTCCTCCTGCCCTCAATCTTTCCCAGCATCGGGATCTGGCTTGATCTCCTTGCTGTCCAGGGGACTCTCAAGAGTCTTCTCAAGCACCACAGGTCAAAAGCATCAATTCTTCAATGCTCAGCCTTCTTTATGGTCTAACTTCACATCTGTACATGACTACTGGAAAAACTATAGCTCTGACTATACGGATCTTTGTCACCAAAGTGATGTCTCTGCTTTTAAATATGTTGTCTAGGTTAGTCATAGCTTTTCTTCCAAGGAACAGGCATCTTTTAATTTCATGGCTGCAGTCACTGTCTGCAGTGATTTTGGAGCCCAAGAGAACAAAGTCTGTCACTATTTCCATTGTTTCCTCATCTCTTTGCCATGAGGTGATGGGACCAGATGCCATGATCTTCGTTTTTTTAAAGTTGAGTTTTAAGCCAGCTTTTTCGCTCCTCTTTCACCCTCATCCCGAGGCTCTTTAGTTCCTCTGTAGCCATGATTAAGTGTCTCCAGGGGAAACGGGGCTCCTCAGGGGCCTCGGTGTCCCCACGTGGAGGGTGGCACTAGGTGCCCCGCCCAGCCTGACTGTGGTACCCGGGGGAGCTCCATGGCGACTGCCCTGCCGTGCGCTGAGCCCGTGCCTTCAGCCACTCAGGGGGCGCCTGTCCAGAAAGGGGAGCAGCTGCGGGGAAATTTGAGGCTGCAATTGTGGGCTCATTTTTCACGGAGATCTGTGGTAACAGTCACAGCTCAGGGTCGGGAGCCACAGCCAACGTCCCACCCACGGCTCGCAGCCTGTCTCCACTGCTGGGAACCTGGGGATGAAGACAAGGGCACTCCTGGGGTTGGTCCACGTGCTCAAGGGAAGGACAGAGGGGGCCACAAGATGGACAAGCCCCCCTCGTCCATCGGCCCCTCTGCTGCATCCAAGTAGGAGGCAGGAACCTTTGACAGGAGAACCTGAAAGATGAGTCGCCACGGGGCCATGCTGACAATCTGCTGGGGGCCTCTAACCCCCAGAAAAGGCTGCAGCCCGACAGGGGCCTCACCCTACGGGTCCCAGGGGCCCCGTCAATCAGGACAGAGGCCGGGGCACAGGGACGGGTCAGGCGACTTTAGAGAAAGCCCCACATTGTTTTTGAAGGGCAACCTTTTGCATCCTGGGTTTCACCAGCTGTGTGGCCACCCGGCCAGTTTAGCATTTGCTGGGAGCTGGGGAAGACAGGAGGGAGGAACAGCCCTCCCGGGTGAAGGTAGCCTGTGGTCATGCCTTGGGGAGCCTAGGGAGCGGAAGGGGCACATTTTTATCCCATATTTGGTGATATGGTGGGCTTCAAGCTCTTCTCGCGCCCTCATTTGTCAGGACTTAATGAGAAACCCCAAAAGGATTTAGAAATTTCCCTTTCCCAAGGACAGGAAATAAATGGGAATGTTCTAGGGAATTAGGGGAAAACCCATCACAGGGAGAGACAGTAGCCTTTGTTGTCTGCGTTTGTGAGCATGCAAGTGTGAGTGTGAGTGTGTGAGAGTCTGGCTGTAAGGGGGTTAGTGTGTGTAAGGGTGTCTGTGTGTGTAAGAGCAAGGCCTCACCTCCAGGGCTCATGTGCTGGGCCTTGAGGCCATGCCATTTTGAGAAGGTTAGTCTCTTTGGGGGTGTTCAGAACCTCACTCATGACAACGATTCATTCTTTGAAGTTCTCAGCTTTGAATAAACAGTTTACCTCTCATCAGGCGTTTAGATGGCAGAGTAAGCAGAGCATCGCAAGCAAGTGTAAATGCTGGTTAAACCATGAGGACATGAGGCAAAAACAGATTACTGTGCGTCATGAGTACCCTCACTCATTTCTTCAATACGACTTGCAAATCTTTGAGGAGGGGTGGGAAGAAAGACTCGGAGGCTCACATGGACACTAGCCGGGCCTCAGCGTGAAATGGCTTGTCTCTGCTTCAGAGCATCTTGAAAACCAGAGCATACCTTCTGGGAGTGGGAGGACTTGTGTCCAGTTGCTCACGGCCAGCCATTTATTCATTACTGTAAGGAGAAGCCATGTGAGCTGCAACTGGGAGATGGAAGTAGTTTCAGAGCAGTGAGGCCTCTGAGTAAAACAGGATTGCAAGTCCACCTTGCTCTTAGGATGGAGCCCACTCCCAGCTCAGCAGTCCCTTCAAGAGGCAACATGGCCCCAGATCCATGGGACATGGGACATGATGGGGTGGGGGGCATCCTGCTTTCCTCTCATACAGATGGCGGCCTGCTCTCCTCATGTCCCACATTTGTCTTCTGTCACTCAGCTGTGTCTCCTGGAATTCGTGCTGCCTGACATGAGCAGAGGCTTGTTCTCTTTCAGTTCAGTTCAGTCGCTCAGTCGTGTCTGACTCTTTGCCCCCATGGACTGCAGCACACCAGGCCTCCCTGTCTATCACCAGCTCCCGGAGTTTGAGTCGGTGATGCCATCCAACCATCTCATCCTCTGTTGTCCCCTTCTCCTTCCGCCTTAATCTTTCCCAGCATCAGGATCTTTTCAAATGAGTCAGTTCTTTGCATCAGGTGGCCAAAGTATTGGAGTTTCAGCTTCAACATCAGTCCTGCCAATGAACACCCAGGACTGATCTCCTTTAGGATGGACTGGTTGGATCTCCTTGCAATCCAAGGGACTCTCAAGAGTCTTCTCCAGCACCACAGTTCAAAAGCATCAAAAATGTCAATTCTTTGGTGCTCAGCTTTCTTCACAGTCCAACTCTCACATCCATACATGACCACTGGAAAAACCATAGCCTTGACTAGATGGACCTTTGTTGGCAAAGTGATGTCTCTGCTTTTGAATATGCCGTCTAGGTTGGTCACAGCTTTCCTTCCAAGGAGCAAGTGTCTTTTCATTTCATGGCTCAGTCGCCATCTGCAGTGATTTGGGAGCCCAGGAAAGTATGAGCGCAGGCCAGGCGTGCAGGGGAGGCAGCGCCTCCGGAGGCTCATAGGTCAAGAAGGCCGGAATTCTTGCATCCAGATCTCCTTGGGTTTTTAAGGACCACTCCTGTTACTGGACTCAGATTGAGGAAGGGGACACGGGGGGCCCAGTGGGCCGGGGGGCCCTGCAGTGACCATGGCCTGGGCTGAGGGTCAGCTTGGATTTTCAGGTGGAGACAGTGTCCCCCACCCCATGCAAGGCTGCCCAGTGCTGGACAGGTGGGCAGGATGGACCCCAGGGGACCTGGCTGGAGGGAGGTCGGGGAGAGGGCTGAGCCCTGCTGGGCTCAGACAGATGCTTGTGGGGATCCTGGGATGGATGAGGAAGTCTGGTCCAGCTGTGGAGCAGGAAGTAGGCCAGCCAGGCCCTGGGGAGCCCTGCTATTTCAGGGTCAGGCATGGACATGGCAGCCCAGGAGGGAAGCTGGAGGGCAGGGAGGGAACCAGGATAGCACGGGGGACAGGCAAGACCACTCTTTCTCTGAGAGCTCCCATCTGTGGGCCACCCCGTGGGGAAAGGGTGGGTTCCCCTTGTCCACTGTTATGTCCCCAGAACACACGAGGATGTGCAAGGTGGCAGCAGCTTCTGCTGAGTAGCTTCGCTGGGCTGACATGGCTGCTGAGACAGGAGCCCTCCAGGACTGTGGGCTGCCGAGTGTGCCGTGGGCCTCCAAGGAGCTGCGCTTCTCCAGCTCACACAGCGGAAACTCGGCCATCCGCCACCCACCACGCATCTCATGGGGAGAGGGAAGACGAGACGTCCATCCATCTCCCGAAAATGTGGCTCAGTGGCCGCCTCCCCGGGACCTTCCATGGAGGGGGCCCCACTTCTGCTTTGCATGCACTTTGCTCTCCCTTTTTTTTGCAAACTGCTTTTATCTTGTCATCAAAGAGACACAGTTGGCACTCCTGTGTCAATGCAGATAGAGCCTGCCCTTAGATCCCATCTCAAGGCTGCAGTCACAGACCAGGACAAATTAACAAAGCAAAACGTGTCTGGCCCGATAGCTGACTGCATGTGCAGTGGAAAAAGCCAAAAATAAACGCTGAGAGTTGATGACCTCCATGCCATCTGTGGGCATGATGCCTAGACAGGGTGCGATCGGGGGAAGGGTCCATGTCCACACCCCACACATGGGGCACTGGCGGGTCCCCACAGCAGTGAGAAGCAGGCTCCAGAAACTGCCCTCCCTGGGCACCTTGGATCTTGGGCCCAGGGCAGACTATACACCTGTCACCAAGGCTTCCCAGTTCCCAGGGGATGCCCATTACCTGCTTCTGTCTGTTCGTCTGAGAACGAGCCCATGGGGCAGCCTGCATCTCCCCATTTTATTTTTCTTTTCTTTTTCCCTCACTCAGACGCTCTGCAGGATGAGTTTTGAAATTGACTGTGGTTTGGATGATAAGCGGTCACCGCGCCACTGAGTGCATAGGGTCACCTGGTGGTTGAGAAGCTTTGTCCTAGTTTCAAGGGACCTAGGGAGGTTGGCACCAGGGAGCTGGCAGTGCCCTTCCCTCCTGCACGCCTGGCGCCACCTCCCTCCCAACTGCACAGGGACTAACCCTCCTGTCATGTTTTCCAGGATCCCTTTCTTTTTTTAAAAAAAAATAAATCATGCTTTATCTTCATGAAACTGATGGCTGGAGATGTCAGAGCAGAAATCAGCTAATTTATCTCCATTTTGATAATTTCATTTATTTGTTTACTTGGCGTTGGCCGTGCTGGCTCTTTTCTGCTGCACGGGCTTTCCTCCAGTTGCGGTGTGTGGGGGCTGCACTCTAGCTGTGGTCTGCGGGCTTCTTCCTGCTGTGGCTTCTCCTGTTTTGGAGCGTGGGCTCTGGGGTGTGCGGGCTTAGCCATTCCACGGCATGTGGGATCTTGCCGGACCAGGGGTTGAACCCGTGTACCCCTGCATTGGCAGGTGGATTCTGAACCACTTGACCACCAGGGAAGTCCCTTCCATCACTCTTTGGATGAACATTTCTTGGAATCGACTTTGAATTAACACCTTTCTCTCTACGTTTTTACTCACCTTCATTGTAAACAATACAACTATTTGTGTTGATTATGTAATTTTTTTCTTAAAATGCATTATTACAAGGACAAACCAGTCAATACATCAGAGGGCTGGTGGCAGGGGAGGTGGTCCTATTCTGCCCCCCACCCCCAAGGGGACTCACCCTGGGGGGGCACTGCCAGACCTGCATCTGGAATACGGACTGCCTGAGTGTGCTGAGCACTTTGTGGACACACAACACACACGCAGAAGAGAACCGAGACTCCCCACCCATGTCCCCAGCCCTGCATGTGTCTCTGCATGAGAGCTCCATGAGGACAGGGCTCTGGGTCTGTCTGCTCCGTGCTCTGAGCGGAGCCTGGCATGCAGTGGGCCCTCAGTTCGTATATGCAGAGCGATGTGTGAGTGGGTGAGAGAAGGCGCTCATAGGGCCTCCCTTCCCTCCAGCCTGTCCCTCCCCAGGGCCCAGGCCGTGTGCGCTGCCGTGCGGTGTGGCCGGGTCCCCCCTGCCCAGAGCGTCCTTGTAACCCTTGCCATCTTCACAGCACCATGTGATTGTGTCCCCCGCTTCTCCCCCACCCCACCCCACGCACCTCCATCTGTTGAAGCCTTGACCCCCTCGGTGGTGGGATTTGCCAGTAATTCCAAGGTAAGAGGGCGAGGCCCTCACAATGGGATCAGTGACCCAGGAAAAGAGGGAGAGGACATAGAGGGGAGGCCACTGTCTGTCAACCAGGACGAGAGACCTCCCGGGGATCCGACCTCCAGAACCGTGGGAAGCCCTCAGTCTGCAGTCTTTGCTCATGGCAGCCGGAGCCAAGACCATGACCTCAGGATGGTCTTCAAGGTCTCAGCACTGCCCCCCCATGAGCCACACCTGCGCCTCCTCTCCCTTCCTGCCGGACTGTCCGCGTTTCCCTGGATGCACCAAGTTCTCTCCTGGCAGCGTTTCCGCAGGCTGCTCCCTCTGCCAGGATGCTCTCCCTCCATTTGTCACCCAGCTCCTTCTGGGCTCAGTTTACCCCTCAGGCACCTGAGGATGGCCTACTGACCCCTGTCTCTGCCCACCACCCTCCTCCACACCCCAGGGTACTGTGGGGTCTCCCCTCTGTATCAGTAAGATGGGTCAGTGACATCTTAACCCCAGAACCTTGATGATGTCACACAATGAAGGTTTACCTCTCACTGGTGTTCAGCGAATTTCCTTGGGGCCCCAGATCGCCAGTTAGGGCCCCAGGAGGCTGCACCCTGGGCTCATCCAGGAGAGTGTCGGGAGCTCAGTCCTGACCCAGAGTGCCAGAGATCACTGCTCATGGTCCACTGGCCAGAACTAACCACCTGGGCCCAGCCTACCTGGCAGGGGGAGAGAGAAACATACAAACCCCTCTTGTTGCTCAGGAAAAGGAAAGCATTAACACAGCAGAATGGTCTCTGCCGTTGCCTATCGTAGAACGCTCCCCACAATGTGTAATGCGGATTTATTGTCTGCTCATTCCCTGCCCGAGACTGAAGTTCCTCTGGTCCCTGGCTTTCAGCTTTCCCCCTAGTTTTACCCTGGACACCTAGCATGCACCACCCCCCCCCACCAGGAAGGAGCATGAAAATTTGAGAAGGATCTAGTCAAGACCGACGGCTGCTGCTCCAAGTGGACGCCTGCTTCCCCTGGTGAAACCCCGGGTTCTCAGATGCCCTGTGCTGTGTGCTGGCTGCCATGGGCCTTTTCTTCACCATCTCCCCTTTGCTTCCACACCAGTGGAAGCTGTCAGGACCTATGAAATACCCTAAACACACTCCGTCTGCCTTGTCTGTTTTCCATTTTGTGTTTGTGCTGTTTTTTAGTACAATAAACAAGGTAAAATCAATGAAGTAAACAGCATGAGGTTTAAAGTGTTTTCAACAAGCGAACAATACCTAGCTGTTCTGAGAATGTGAATCCTTGGTTTACACTGATAGCTGGAAAACAAAGTATTTGGATGGCAGCCAGTTTTCCAGGGTGAATAAACACCTCAAAAGGGACAAATATTTTTCACAGACTGTCAGTGAAACAGAGGCTCATATGTTTAAAAATAAATACCCAAAAAGGGAAGAAAGAAAAGACAGAGCAACGAGACCCTGCTAACCTTCCGTTTCCAAATGAGCTAAAAAACAAGTTTTTATAGTTATAGTTACTGCATCCAAAGAAACAAAACTCTTTTAACTCCTCTGTACCACTCTTCTCAATGAGTTTTTCTAAAATGTCACTCTTGAGATTGAACAAGGGACTTCACTCTTTAGGTCTTAGTTTCCTCATCTGTGAAATGGAGGTAGTTATAATTCCTCATTCACAGCATAATTATGAGAACTAAAGAGGTGAATGTATGCAGAGGGCTTAGAGCAGGGCGTGGCACCTGTGACATCCATGTAAGTGTTAGTCATCACCATCCTCGTATCACTATCATCACCATCACTATCGCCATCGTTACCATCATCACCACAATCAGCATTCACTATCACCATCACTATCATAGGCGTCACCATCATCATCACCATAATCATCGTCACTATCACCATCTTCACCATCATCCCCACCATCCTAACCATCAAAACATCACCATCATCACCATCAAAATGTTATCACCACCATCACCATCACCACCACCATCATCACTGTTGGTACTTACAAACCTCATATGATGAAAGCAATGAAAACAAGTGTCAGGAAACCATCCTCTGATTGGTATTAGACAGCGGTCATCCAGTGAGATGCAAGCTCAAGTGCTGAGCATAGACCTGAAATATGAGTATAGTGTGGGTTTTCTGACTATCACCCCTGTGAGGCACAGGCATACATGTCCACACACTTCATATACCCACGCACTTGACCCCTTTCTGAATATTCTCCGTACTAGTGCTACTGAGAGGAAGGCGACATAAAGGCAGTTGCTTGACTGGCTAGTTCTCAAGAATTCATGGATTGGCAGAATGCTTCTTCTTGACCCACCGCTGCCAGGGCTGCAGAAGCAGATACTCCAGAATGTTAGCAGGGTCACCCTTGGGAGCAGCGTTAGAAGCAGGCTGCCTGCAGGTCCCTAGTTTGTGCCTGGTTTCCCCCAGTGCCATTATTCGCAACGCCCCAATTATGAAGCATATGATCACTGTCATTTTAGTGGTTTCTGATCTTCTTGCTGCTCATCTTTATTTTCTAAGCTTCCAAAAGGAAACTTTTGCTGTTGTTCAGTCGCTGTGTCGTGTCCAACTCTTTGCAACCCCGTGGACTGCAGCACACCAGGCTTCCCTGTCCTTCACTACCTCCTGGAGCTTGCTCAAACTCGTGTCCGTTGAGTCAGTGATACCATTCAACCATCTCATCTTCTGTTGGCCCCTTCTCCTCCTGCCTTCAGTCTTTCCCAGCATCAGGAGCTTTTCTAACGAGTCAGCTCTTTGCATCAGGTGGCCAAAGTATAGGAACTTCAGTTTCAGCATCAGTCCTTCCAGTTCAGGATTGAGTTCCTTAAGGATTGACTGATTTGATCTCCTTGCAGTCCAAGGGACTCTCAAGAGTGTTCTCCAACACCACAGCTCAAAAGCATCAATCCTTTGGCACTCAGCTTTCTTTATGGTCCGACTTTCACATCCATGCATGACCACTGGAAAAACCATAGCTTTAACTAGAGGACCTTTGTTAGTAAAGTCATGTCTCTGCTTTTTAATATACCAACTAGGTTTGTCATAGCTTTCCTTCCAAGGAGCAAGCGTCTTTTAATTTCATGGCTACAGTCACCATCTGCAGTGATTTTGGAGTCCAAGAAAATAAAGTCTGCCACTGTTTCCATTGTTTCCCCATCTATTTGCCATGAAGTGATGGGACTAGATGCCATGATGTTCATTTTTTGAATGTTTCGTTTTAAGTCAGCTTTTTCACTCTCCTCTTTCACTTTCTTCAAGAGCCTCTTTAGTTCTTCTTCACTTTCTTCCATAAGGGTGGTATCATCTGCAAAGGTGAGATTATTGATGTGTCTTCCAGCAATCTTGATTCCAGCTTGTGCTTTATCCAGCCTGGTATTTCATATGATGTACTCTTCTTATAAGTTAAATAAACAGGGTGGAAATATACAGCCCTGACATACTCCTTTCCCAGTTTGGAACCAGTCCATTGTTCCATGTCTGTTTCTAACTTGCTTGTTGACCTGCATACAGGTTTCTCAGGAAGCAGGTAAGGTGGTCTGGTATTCCCATCTCTTTAAGAATTTTCCACAGTTTGTTGTAATCCACATAGTCAAAGGCTTTAGCGTAGTCAGTGAAGCAGAAGAAGGTGTTTTTCTGGAATTTTCTTGCTTTCTCTGTGGTCCAGTGGATGTTGACAATTTGGTCCCTGGTTCCTCTGCCTTTTCTAAATCCAGCTTGAACATCTGGAAGTTCTTAGTTCACATATTGTTGAAGCCTAGCTTGGAGAATCTTGAACATTACTTTGCTAGCATGTGAGATGAGTGCAGTTGTGGGGTAGTTTGAACATTCTTTGGCATTGCCTTTCTTTGGGGTTGGAATGAAAACTGACCTTTTCTAGTCCTGTGACCACTGCTGAGTTTTCCAAATTTGCTGACATATTGAGTGCAGCACTTTCACAGCATCATCTTTTAGGATTTGAAATAGCTCAACTTTTGTAATGAAAAGTAGAACAGTACCAGTGACAAGGCACCAACTCAGGTGCCACCTTCCCCAGAGATGGTTTCCTGCTTCCCTAGCATGAATCTCTCCAGGCAGAATCTTCTCCAGCCTGTCCATAGCAAGCTGGCGTTAAATATTGGCTACCAAGCAGGAAGCTGATCAGCCCCACCCCCAGCTCTTTGTGTAAAGCCGATCCTACTAGTGACGGTGGAAACTGAACCACGCCTACGGTAGACACAACACAGAGACCTCCTCCAGAGTGTGGTCCCCTTTGGTGGGGAGCGTAAGGCGGGGCTTGCACAGGAGAACTTGGGCTGGCTCCGTCAGCTTGGTGCTTCCACCCAGCAACATCGCTTCATGTGGGAACGGAAAAATATTAATTCAGGAACCCATGCCCATTAGTGAATCGCTGTGTCTGCAACTTTACGCTCATTAGAGTTTTAATAAACTCCTGCCTGTTTTTATAGGGATTTTTTTCCACCACCTTTGAACTACTTGAAAACAATAAAGTGCCCTCTTCACACAGGTTGGCCAAATGGGAAGACTGACCTTATTTCCACTCTCCTCCTGAGAGTGATGACGCAGCCCCACGAGCCAGGGATGCTGTGATCGGATGAGAGATGGACTTCAGCCTCTGCGGTGACCCCCGGAAGAGGAAGCAACTGGACATTTCCTCTGCACATTGTCTTTTGCAAAGATACAAGTAAGGAATATCTGTCCTGGATTGTTTTTCCTTCTTTGAATGCCAGAAAAAGTTGCTAAGTTTAAGGGAAACAGAGGTGGGAAAAAACCTGTATTATGAAGTTTTAATGGATAATGGTGGGTCTTTGGTCAAACCAACCAAAGACCCACATCTGCCGTGGCCAGGACTGTCTTCACACCTAGAGGCCTGAGCACACTTTGGAGTACAGGTTTCAGATACGCCAACTCTTGGGGCTGACATGTTGACTGCCCCCCATTCCCTGGGTACTGGCGCCCACCTGGGTGCACCTGTGCGTCACGCCGTTGCTGTTGCAGGAACGCTCATCCTGTCTCTTCCCTGAGGTTTGACTTCGTCAGGAACTTCTGGAGACACCTTCCCCGATCGCCCGTGTGGCACTCTGTTTCGTCACCTGCTGTTCCTGCCTGCTTACCTGTTGATTTTCTGTTTTCCCACCTGGAGTGTAAACCCCATGAGGGCAGGGATTTGTCATTGTAGCTTTGTTTCTGAATGAATGACATGGTAGGTTACAGCGTAAAATGCTCCCTTTCTTAAAGGCACAGTGCTCCATGCATCTCAGGAGACCAGGCTGGGTAGTCTCTAAGTCCCCTTCTGGTTTTGTGATCCCAGCATTCAGGTCCCAGGTCTCATTTAAAACCTCTTTTCTCCCTCCTTCTGAACAGAATCCACAGTACTAGACTCAAATCCACTTCCCTCAGATAACCTCTCCCTCACCCTCTCTGATCCTGCATGTGGTGCTCAAACATATATGGAGCGCCACTGCGTGCCACGCTGGGCTGCAAGGTCTTTGTGAACAGTGTCATCTCGACACATAGGCCACCCCTGTGGAACAGAGCCCAAGTACAGGGAGTGAGGGCCTCTCGGAGCAGTGTGGGTTAGGACTTCCCTCCCGTCACCAGCTCCTGTTCTAGACTGAGGGACTGTCTGGTGAGTGGTACCCAAACCATCCTGGTGCTCATTTCCCCAAGCCATCTCTGTGTTTAAGACACTGTCCTTCACTCCAACGGGAGCCCTACAGAGTATCTCCCAGGTCAGAAACTACTATGTGGGGCTTTCTCTGCTTCAGATAAAATCACGCTGCCTCCACTGTCCACGATTCCATCCAGCATGAGGGCGAGGAAAATTGCAGAGTCACAGCTGCCTTCAGAGGGGGCTGACAAGCAGGCAAAAGGTAGATGTTTTGGAAGAAAGAGCCCTGTTAACAAAATGAGGGGGGAAACATCCCTGTTATTTATTTCTTAGATTCATAGTCCATTTCACCAAGGGTGCTGACAATATTGCATAGAAATATTAGATGTTCTGAAATCAACGCCTAATACCCTTCCAGACAGACCCAGATTCTGACTAGTCCATCATGCACACTCACACACAAGCATTCACATACTCACACACACACTCCCACACTCACACACTTATCCAAGCTGTTATACACACACACTCCAAGAGATATTATCAACCTAAGTCACCCCCCCATCTTTTTTCAATCTCTGAAAAGCTGCATTTACCAAAATAAGCAAAACATGTGAGGTATGGAATCCACCTTGTTGAAGGGCTGGGTTTTATTGGTCACCCGGTAAATCAAACCACATGGAAAAGTGCTACATTTAGGAACACGCTGCGACTGTATTACCCCTCGACTTACTGGTTCATCTCTAATCGGAACCAGCTGGCAATAAAGACTCGAGTTCATGGGAATCCACCCTTTGTTGAAAGCGGGGCCGGGTGGATGCTGGAAGCCGATGAGCACAATGAAAACAGCTGTAATTGACTCTTGAGGTCAGGCCCTGGGTAGAACTCGGGGACAGGGGTGACGCTACAGCTGGTGCATAAAATGCTGGACTGCTGGTTACCTGTGACTGTGTATAGACCAGCCAGCGAGGATGGCGCCGCTTAGGAGGCTCCCCGCTCCCCACTCCAGTGTCTGATCCCACCGGCCTGGCTCAGGCAGCTCTGGTGTCTCATAGTTACTCTGGGCTGCTTGCTGACTGTGGCCGCCATAGTGGTGATGATGGCGGTGATGATGATAATGGTGACGGCGGTGGTGGGATGACCGCGGTGGGGACTAGGGTGGGATGATGCTGTTAATGGTGATGACGGTGATGACAATGGTGGTGCTGGTGATAGGGGGGTTGATGGTGATGACAGTGATGGTGGCACCAGTCAGGAACAGCAGACAGGCTGCCCAAAGCACATGGACCGTCTCCACATCAAAGCTCTGTAGTGTTAATTCCGTGAGCCTTGTAACCTTGATAACATTAATCGAACTCTTTCCTTTTTTCCTTGTGATTTATCTATTTTACACACTCTTTCCCCCAAACAAGGAAACTGACTTCTGGATTCTAGAAATGGAACGCGCACACGTGCGACCCCGACTCCCCTTCCTGTTGCTAATCAGCTCAGGGCTCCACCCTTTGGAAAATGGTGATGCATTAGGAGGGTCTGTGGGGTATTTTTAGCACCTGACACCAGCCCATCTCTTCCTCTCCCTGCAGGCCTGTGTGATGTGTACTGTTTAATCAACACACTTTAGTTAATTGTACAGACAGATTTTTTTTTTTGACAAGTCTGCTAATACTTTGAGATCTGCAGGGGGTTCAGCGTCAGGGTTGGGACTGTCCATCTAGACCTGGGCCAGGGCACACACCATACACACGGGCCACCCTTCCTCCTGGGCCCAGGGCAGGCCTCAGTGACACTCACAAAAAAATCTGCATCTCATTTCTTCTTCTTCTTTAAATTTTTATTTTTACTTTATTTTGCTTTACAATACTGTATTGGTTTTCTTCTTGACACAGGATGTCTGGGATTCAGTACCAATTGCTAGAAGCTGGTGAGATGAAATTGATCTGTCATCCCTAGAGATGTTGTAATAAAAATAACACCAGGTCTTTTCATTTCATACTTAATCCCTCGGCTCCCACTGGCCCCGTAGTGAAAGTCAGGGGCTGATTAGAATGCACCACATTTCTGCATCATGAACATAGGAGGATCTAACCGTTTTGGTGGTCAGCACTCTGAACCCTGCTCATTAGATCTGTCTAGGAGAACTACTGTTTGGAATCATATAACAGACTCACTTCTCTCTGGTGGTAAGGATGGCGACATTGTATGCACGGACAGGCCTCGAAGTCCCTGCGTGTGCCCTGCTCACAGTGCCTAGCCAAGGGAATGCCCTCCCCAGAGCACTGCCCCTCCTTGGCACGGGTGGCACTCCACTTTGCTGTTGGATGCGCGGTTTGTGAGAGCAGGGCCTTAGTCTGCCTGGTCCCCTGCCACGCTGCCTTGCCTTGGATAGTGCGTGGTGTGTAGAAGATGCTCAGTCTATTTATGGAATCAGTGGATGCATGACCTCGGCCAAAGGGTGGTATTCCCTCAGGGAAGGCGTCCACCCGCAGGGTCTGCCGGCCGGCTCCCTGCACGTTGGGAGAACAGCCAGGTGGAGAAGCCCGCCTGTATTTCTAGGCAGAGGTGAGTGGTTTTTCTTGCATTCACTCTTGTGACCGTGGGAGCCCCTTCTGATGAGCCGCCTGCTAATGGAGGCACAGCCGCAGGCACCAGGGCACTGAGGGACCATGGGAAGCCTTTCCCGTCACACTTGCAGTCTGCGTGCATGTTGAGGAGACCGGGGGGCGGGAAGGGGGTGGTGAGTGTGTGCCTGGGGTCTGAGTTGCTCTCGTGGCGCTTTCCTCCCTGCCGGGCTCAGCGATGACTAGGCTGGAACTCCTGTCTTTTCCGGCTCTCCCTTTGGCACAGGCTCTGGACCCGACTCCATGGCAACCTGGAAAGGGAGACAGGGAGCCCTGTGCATCCTGAAGGGTCTGGGATGTGCAGAGGGAAGAACACAGTCGGCTGCAGCCGCACCTCCAGCTGATGAACCACACTGGCCCTGCTCTACAATCTGCTTGGAAAGACTCTCCAGGGGGCCTGAGAACCGAGTTTCCTTGGGGCATCTGGTAGGTTCTAAAACTGAACTTGGCTCGTTAAATCTTCTCTCAAGTGATGTGGACTGTATTCTCTCGACAAGGACATGCTGGAGAATTTCCTTCAAGGAAATATCTTAGAAGATCCATGTCACTGGGGGAGTTTAGAGAGAGAATGGGTCCCCCCGGGAGTTCTAATGAATGGAAACTGTCTTTCCCACACCCCTAGCCCTACCCGAGCTTCAGGAGGTATCACGTGAATCATGACAAAGAACTCAGGCCACAGTTTTGGAATGAATTACAAGACTGAGATTTTTCCTGCCTTCATAAAAGACCCAACCTCTCTTTCCTTATGCCTGCGCTTCCCTCTAGATACACACTTTAATATCATGGTCCCCAGAGGGACTGTGGGGCTGTGGTCCCAGCTCATGAAGGCCTTCTGTGGGGAAGGCGGGGTCATAATGACGATAGTACAAACCAAAGTCATGTTCTGAATATCCAAGGAGTCCTAACTCCCAACTACCTCCCTGCTTTCTTCCTAAGAGCACTTAAGATGCCCAGCTGAAAGACCACTGTATCCGGCTTGCCTTCACCACCCCCTCTACTAACATTGAGTCTTCCGGGCTGATGGAGAGTGGGTGGTGCTGATGTGGCTCTGGAACCAGAGTAGGTGCACCCACAGCTGAGGGTGTCGGCTGTGAAGCCTGCTTCCAACCTCAGTGCAGTCAGGAGGCAGAACTCAGGACAGGTTACTCTCTGGGCTCCAGAGATTCCTGTCTGCCGAGTGGTAGAAGTTTCTAGCACAGGTGTGCTGGGCAGATCCAATGATCGGATGGTGATGGTGGTGATGATATCTTATTATCACTGTGACTTATTATCACTATTATGGATAACAAAGCAACTTCATCTGCAGTCTGAATGTTTCTGGAAGTCAGATAAGAGTGTGTCCTCACCTTAAATCGAGGAAGATGCTAAAGAGAAACCTATTGTCTGACCCCGATCGGTGCAGTCCAGGAAGCAAATGAAAAGAGTAGTCTGGTTGTTTCAGAAAGGAGTTGGGGCCCCAGGAGCTGTGAGAGATGCTGGGGCTTGGAAGCTGTGGGCACCCCCCATCCAATCGGGTTGATGCGTCTTTCCCAGCACAAGACGTGCACACACCTGCCACCTGGTTGTCCTTTCTTTTGAAATGTCCTTCACCCTATCTGCTGAATCACACTCCAGGGTTAAAGGAATAACAAGGGCACCTAGATGTCATCATGCCTAGACAGTGCTTTATTCAATCCTCAAAATAACTCTACAGAGCAGCAAAGTGGGCACTGTTACCTGTTTTATAGATGAGGAAAATAAAGGTCAGAGAAGGGGATTCTTTGCTCAAGGTTGTCCAACCAACCATCAGTAGACACTGCAGCTTCTTCTCATGGAGTCCTTGAGACACCTTAGGGTTCCCTGGATCCCAGTTTGAAAACCACTGCCCTAGCCACTCTCTTGTGGGTCCTTCCAGTGAGCCGTGTGGTTATTTATACAACTTTGGTCACCCTTTGTGGTCCTGAGGTGGTGAGAAGTGGATGGAATTCAGCATGCACTGTACCCGGTGGGGTTCACCAGGTGCTTTGACAGCAAGATGTTTTCTTTCTTAAATCTGGAAATGGCTGGTCTCCCCAACAGGCACATTCTTGCCCACCCACGAAGGCTGAGGCCTAAAATTCTCCCTATTATCAAGCCCCTGCAGGCGCTGTGCACAGCGGAGCGGGCGGCCGCTCTGAGCCTGATGAGCGCTTTCTGCTGGTGCGTCCAGAGGGGCAGCTTGGCTCCGTGTTCACTGTGAGAGCATCAACAGGAAACGGAGCCGGAGCCCCTGCTGTCCTGGGCGGGACAGGTCCCCACTTCCCTCCAGGTCTGGCTCAGCTTCACTAGTGGAATCAAAATGGAACGCGGGATATAATTACACTGGCCACGCTAGCAGCTGAGAAGCTCATGGGTTTGCTTACATGTGCACAAAATGAAATCTCGGCTCACGAGCAGGGGTTCTATGATTATTAAATGTGCATTGACGGTAGGTTTGGCAGCTCTTTGGTCTTAGGCGTAGAGCTAGAAGTTGACTCAGAGTCCCAAGTGGTGGCTCCACGCTTGTCCTCGTCTGTCAGTGGTGTTGCCCGTCTGCCTGGAGGAAGAGGCTCCTCCTGAGGCAGGAGGATGCAGAGGAGATATTGGCCAGGAGCCAGTAGGGGTGGCACTTGAGCTCCTGCTACACCCAAGTGTAGGTGGAGCCAGGCGTTGACCAAACCAGAGACTTCAAAGCAGGGTCGTGGGCAACCTTCCAGGTTGTCCTAAGTCCTGGAGCTCCAGGAGAAGATGGGAAGATGCACACACAGAAAGCAGCCAGACCCAACTTCCTGACTCTCCAAGCCCAAGCTTTGAGAGGGGAGGGAGGTAGGACAGACGGCATTTATCTGAACTGATGTCCCCTGACTCCCCAAGCCTGTGCTTTGAGAGGGCAGGGTGGTGGGACAGATGGCATTTATCTGAACTGCCGCCGTATCAGAGCACCAGTTACCACACCTCCATGAGCTTGAGAAGCACCTGGGAAGCTGTTTATAGAGCGTGTGTCCATCTCCTGACTCTCCATACAGGCAAGCACCTCCCGCCAAGACTCTGAGTCATTTGCGCTGAAAAGGGTCGGGAGTCCGTTCACAACACCTGGCCTTTCTGATGTGACTGTGAGTGAGTCACCGTGTGGGAGACAAGTTCCAGAGCGATAGTTCTCTGACCCCCGTCCCCCAGGGTCCCTGAGGGAGGTCGTGTTAGAGCCCAGGCTGCCAGACCCTCCCTGCAGCTTCTCATGTGTGGCTCGTGGCTGGAGCTCCAGAATCCGCTCCTCTAACAAGTTCCCTGGCAAGGCCTTGCTGCTGCTCCCAGGACTCCACTTTGAGAACTAGTCTTTTCCTGTCCTGGGGAAAAAAAAAACCCAGCTTGGTCACGTCAGTGGTCCAAGGAGAGGAAACCAAGCCTTGCTCATCTTTTCTTCCCCAGCACAGCAGGCTCACGCTTGGCTAATTAAATGCACCTGGAGATCTTTTAGAACGTTCCAGTGATGTTCTTTTTCCTTTTACTGAGATGCGTTTGATGTACAATATTACAGTTTCCGACTGTACGACATAGTGATTCGCCATGCTTACGAATATACTCCACTCACAGTTAGAAAGCTTGACTGCACTCCCCGCTGTACAGCATGTCCTTCTAGCTTCTTTATTTTGTGCGTCGGCATGTCTGCCTCTTGGTCTGCACCCCCTAGGTCGCCCCTCTCCTTTACCTCTCCCCGCCTGTGGCCACTTGTTTGTTCTCTATATCCACGACGTCATGGCCATCCAAGTCTGAGATGGGAAAGAATTTCCAGACACAGAGCATTTCAGAGGGGAGTGAGTTTATTAAGAGCAAGGAGCAGAGATAATAAAGGCGCTGCAAACACAGTGGGCCGACCTCTGGACAGACCAAGGAGAGTCAGTGCTTTTTGTGGGTTAGCAGCCAGTTTTTATAGCCTAAAGACAAAGAAAAGTCCTGCTGGAAGGCTTGCATTAGGTGATTGGTTAGGGCACTATAGGGTGATTACTGGAATGAGCTTTTTTGCCTAATTTAGGGTCAAGAAATCTGCTGGTGACGATCAAGGGGGCGTTGGCAAATGGTTACAAAGGGGCTCAGTCAGCTTCGGTGGCCTTGGTTCTGGGCTCCACGTCTGTGGCTTGGGGCAGGGCTCCACATGCGAGTTTGTCTCTTTTGTTATATTCACTAGTTTGCTTTATTTTTTGAGATTTCACATACAAGTGGTAGCAAATGGTATGTGTTTCTCTTTCTGACTTCCTAGTGTGATCATCTCTGGTCGCATCCGTGTTGCTGCAAATGGCATCTTTTTCTTTTTTATGGTTGAGTGGTACTCCATTGCGTATATGTAGCACGTCTTATTTATCCATTCATCTCTCGATAGGGCCACACTTAGGTTTACTTTTATTTTTATTGTAAACAGCCCTGCTGTGAATGCATGCATTGGGGTGCACATGTCTTTTTGAGTTAGTTTTTTTTTTTCTTCAGATAAATTACCTAGGAGTAGAATTGCTGGGTCACGTGGTAGTTCTATTTTTAGTTTTTGGAGGAACCCTGATGATACTGCAACCTGGGGTGGGGTCCTGGCAAGCTGCCCTCCTCCGGGTGCAGCCAGGGCTTAGGACCCTCACCCGTGCTCCTTAGCACAGAGCAGGCAACCAGTTTCCATCTCCACGTTAGTGTCTGCTGAGCATCCATAGCGTGCTTTCAGTCAACAATTACTGAGTGCCTGTTGTCTTCCAAATGCTGTGTCAGAGACAGTGGAAACGAAAGAAAAAGGTATATCTGTCTGATCTAAAGCAACTCGCAGCCCACTGGAGTGGACAGACGTACGTCACAGGCGTGCGTCACAGGCAGGGGCTACAACGGAGGACGTGCCAGTGCTACAGACCAGAAGGCAGAGGATCCTTCTCGCTGGAGTTGGAGCCGGGCTTGGAAACTTCCAAAGAGGGTAGACTCTAAGCCGGGTCCTGATACATGGTGAGGGAGAAGGCCAGCACGCTTGCTCTGGCAGACGGGACAGGCTTCAGTGTCAGTGCCTGAGGTCGCACGGAGCCGTCAGGAAAGCCTGAGCAGAGTGGTGTGGAGGGAGGACAGAGAACAAGAAACGAGGTCAGCTAAGGAGCGCAGAGATGAGAAGTGAGCTGCCTTTGGAGCATCAGGCTGTAATTCATTGTCCCCCAATGAGAGAAGGTGGTTTGGCCATCAGCCCCATGCTGCCACGTGGTAGAGGGTGTTCTCTCACATCCCATTGGGAAGCACAGCCCTTTGAGTCTATGCTCCTTTAAAAAAGCATGGATTCTCATTTCTTCCCACATGCTTTTGGTGCCAGGATTCCTGCCAGAGCCCCAGCATCCATCTCCTTCCAGGAGCAGGAAGGCAGGGTGGGAGATGGGCTGCTTGCTGAGATAGGGGCCCCTGGACCAGCCTCTGCTGGTCATCCCTGGGTCCCTTCTCACTGCTGTGCCTACAAAGTGAAGTTGGGCAGAAAATCCGAAGACCAGTCTAGCCCTGACTTTAGAAAGTTGTCTCCTGCTGAGCCAGTGAGCCCGCGGAGAAGGACAGAAAGGACGCCTGCAGACGTCCCTGGCTCCCTCTGACGCCTGGCCTCCCTGCCTGCATTGCACTCTCACCAAGCCCAGTCCCCGCAGGTCTGCAGAGCAAGGTGCTGGCCCTGCCCGCCAGGGCGCATTCCATCAGTCAGCTCCCCAGCCTCCAGCCAAGAGAGAGAGCACCCCAGGTCACCAGTCCCTGAAGAGAAATGGTTTATTCAACCATGTTTCGGAAATTAAAACCGGGGCCTCACTCTTGTGTTTGGCACGTCTGATGGGAAAAGTCAGACATGAAAGAAAGAACAGGAGCATCTTGGGTGTGGAGCTCTCAGGAGTGGCTGGGGATGGAACAGCTGAGCCGAGCCTTGCCGGTCTCCTCTGCTCCTAGACCCCGAATCCTGGAGCTGGGGTGCTGGGTGGTGCCCAGGGCAGCACCCCCATCCTCCGGGTGGAGGTGCAGGAGTGGATGGGGACCGGCACAATGAAGGGAGCTGTGGTTTTGACTGTGGCTGGAATGACCGTGTGAGGTATTGTTCAGACTGAAGAGGAGCTTGTGATGACTCCACTGGGACGTGGGTGTGAACCAGAGCTGTCCGGGGTGAGCAGGACCCATCAGACGGAGCTGAAGGAACTGAAGATGCTTAGGCAAAGAAAAGATGAACTGGGGGAGGCATAAAGCCCGCATTTGACGGGACCTGAGCTCCTGATATGAAATCCCGGCTCCATTGCTAACCACCTGTGTGACCTCAGACAAGTGCCATAACTTCTCTGAGCCTTGATTTCCTCACTAGGACAGTGGGTAATGGTGCCTGCCCCTCTGGGCTGCTGGCCAGGGGAGTTAGGATGCAAGAAGCCTGGTGTTTATTCGTTGCTTATATATAGGCTTGGTGCTCAGTAGGAAGCGGCCCTGGGCACCTCTCCCAACCCCACTAGTCCTCAGCCTCCCCTGCTGTGGGGTGAAATAAACTTCCCTCCTGGTTAGTCCTCAGGGTAACTGGGATGAACAAATGGGACAACTGATGTGGAAGGCTTGGAAAACTGTGTGAGCCAGTCTGTGTGAGGAGCAGACCCACAGGAAGGGAACCAGAATAAACTGCTCCTAGGACGTGTGGCCCCTCGAAGATAAACTTCACCGCTGAGGGGAGATGCAGATGACGTAACCAGAGATAAACAACCAGTTGCCCCATTCGTTTGGTCGGGTGGCCACGCCATAAGTAAGCACAGGCTCCTCTGTCCCCCCAGCAATGACGCCCTCCCGTACTGGCGCTGACTCTGCTTCCCCTTTCAGTCTGTGACTTTGGGTGGGTTGATCCCCACCTCCTGGCTCCAGGCCTGGTCAATCAAAACATTCTGCTACTTGGACTGTAGTCATTGGTGCAAATACTGGCCAGAGGTCCAAGCAGACCAGTGAGACCCAGTTCCAGGGCTTCAGTTAGAGCTGTTGACAGAGGCCCCTCCACCGCAGTGTCTGAGAAGGGTCTAGGGCCTGCAGCCACCATCTAGCTCACCCTGAAAATGGAACCCACGTGGAGGAAAGCAGCGCTGATAAGCTCTGAGCGGGAGCCTGCTCCCTGTATTTGCCTCCCTGGATCCAGCCCTACCTGAATTTCAGATCTGGAGTTTGCCGTTAGGCAAACTGATGCTCCTTTCCTTTGTGGGTAAGTTTCTGCCACTTGCGATCCATAGAACTTTGAAAACTAGACGCAGCTGATGAGAAGCAGAGACGTACAGAAACAGAGGGAAGGGTTCCTGAGTAGAACGCTTCAACCATCTTCTGTCTGGTGGCCCTCGGGCTCATCCCCTGCCCACCTCTGTCTCTGCTGCATTGTCTTATGGGCTGGCCGGCACCTGCCGGCTGACTCCCAGCTGGCTCATCCAACAACGGCCCTGGGGGACAATCAGAGACAGGGAGGGGGAAGCCAGGGGCAGTTGCCTCCTCCCTCCCTGCCTCGGGTGGCTGCTCCTGTCCCTCCCTCACTGTCCCCGATTCTGCTGGGCACCCCATCCCTCTGCCCCTAGCCTTGCGACGCTGGAGGCTCCTCCTCTTGTTCATCTGTGGTGGCCTCGCCGTTCCCTGGTTGGCGTCCTACCAGTCCCTTCACTTGCACAGACAATCCCCTGTATTAAATTCTCTCTGTCTTTGGTATTCAGAGGTGCTGCTTCTCTCCTGCTTGGACCCTAAGTGACTCTGATGGCAGATCTATTTCCTCTTGTGTCCTGGCAGTAGAGAGGACGGGGACATCCAAGGAACTGGAGTAAGTTCAGAGCTACCGGAGGTGAGGGGTGGGGCTGGGCTGGATCCACAGGGCCTCGTGAACCACGTGGAGGGGCGTGGCTGTGACTGGGGGCGGCAGGGGCCTCTGGTGCTCTGTAGGAAGGATTAGGGTGGTGTGGTGTGAGGTGACCGTCTCCAGGAGGGGAGGCGTGGGACTCGAATGCCCCTTTGGACTCTAGGCCACATCCTGAGACGAGGACATGGCTTCTGCAGGCCAGCACGTGCCAGGGGCCCAGAGAAATGCGATCTGGGACTTCCAGGAGCTGCCGCTCCCTGCCCGCACATTTCAAAGGCTGATCTCTTTGGGGGCTCCTCTTGCCCAAGTGAAATGGAATACTGTATGAGGGCTTGGGCGTAGAGGGGCGAGGACTCCAGGAGCCAGTGAGGCGGAGGGGCCGGGGGGCTTCAGCAAAGCCGGCAACAAAGAGCCCAGTGACCCAGCGAAGCCTGAAGCAGCCCAGACATGAAAGGAATATGCTGGAAAAATTAACTCAGTGTTTGCTTTGGGAACCAGTCTGACGGCTCTTAATCCAGTGGGCGTGTGTGCACTGCAGCTCACGGGACGCCCCATATCCCGGCGGGGCGACAAAGGGCCGTTTGTGAGGTTCGCGTCCACCCCTCGGAGGGTGCCTGCCGCCTGGTCCCCGCCCAGCCTCCAAGCAGCAGTCCTGCCGTCGGGGCCCAGCCTCCCCTGGCGGCCCGCTCCTGGCGGGTTGCTCGCTGGCTTTTCCTTTTCTTGCCTCCTTGATGTTCCCGCTTTAGAAAGACGAATAGCATGGAGTAGTCGCCAGGCCCCAAGGCTGGAATGCATGGAGGGTCTGGCTTCTTAACAGTGCATCTGTCTGATGGAGCAGACTAGAAAAAGTCGCCCTTGGCTCCTGGACGGAGGGTCTGGGGTGGGGAGGGGGCCGCCCCCTGCAGGGAGGAGTGACCCTCCCCCGTGAAGGACGTCTGGGGGAGTCACATGTGCACACATGGGCAGACAGGTCTCGGACCAGAATTTGATTAGATGTGCTTGAAAAGAAATCCTGTTTTAAATTCCTTCCCTCCTGTTTTAACTAGACGAGCCCCAGGGAGAGGGAGTCGGTGGCCAAAACTCAGACAAACCAGCGAAGTTACTGCTGAGACTTTTGAGATCCCAAAGGCTTGGGTCCTGCCATTCCAGCGGGAGTTAAATGACCCTGGAGGGCCCTGATGACCGCTGCGGTTTCACCTAAACCACTGGATTTAGAAGTGAGCCCGTGCTACGTGTTGACCCACGGGCATGCTGTCTACAAAGCCATCACCTACATGGTCCAGTCTCAGGCGAGGCAGTCATCAGAGAAGCTGAGTCCAGCAATTAGAGCAAATTTACAAGTAACCCAAGGTTCTAACTCTCATCAGCCACAAGAAGGGCATTCCTGGACCTATTCAATCAGTTCCTACACCTCTTGCTGTTCCCTCCTGTCCCCTCACGTCATTGCTACTCCCTGAGTCTCTCCTAAAACAGAGACAAGACCCGCCACTCTTTGCTCTTATTACTGAAGTGGCCGTCTGGGAAGTCGGGGTCCTCTTTGGGGGTGAGGCTGGCTGAGTGCAGAAGCCCTCTTCTTGGGTGATGGGTGTTGGGGTGCAGCTCTCAGGCGAGGGCAACGATCACTCTGGATTCTCTCTGTCACCAGTTGTGAAAGAGGGTGTGGGTGTGCAGAGCGTCTGCCTGTGCTCCGTGCCCCGGGGACACCCCTCTAGGTAGCCATCAGCCGGGGTGGACCCTCAACCCGCCCTTCAGTCTAACATCCTGTGTGACCCCCCTGGTCTCTTGTCTCCAGCCCAGCAGGACACTTCCTAGTCCCCATACTTAGCCACAGTTTCCCACACCCCAGAGCCCTCCTTCCATCCCCACCCCCTCCGCCAGCACAAGCGTGCACACGTTCCAGCTTTTCGTTTCTGGTCAAAAGCCTGAATGTCAGTATCACAGAGCCACTGGACACCCCCTGGGCTTCCTTCTTGTGAAGAAAGAAAACCCTCTGTCTACTTAAGTCACTTTCATTTCAGGGCTTTATTACCAGCAGCTGCACACAATTCTAACTGAGAAGATCATTTATGACTATTACCTTAATATAAAAATAATATCTGCAACAGCTCCTGCCCCCATCTGTCCATGTGGTCCAAAGTGGGAGTGGTGGGTGTGGCAGGCACTTGGGCACACGTGTCCCCTGTGCAGCCCCTGCACCGGGCTCTACCTTCTGTTGGCATGACCCCAACTCCAGACCCCAATGTGCCTGTCGCCTTGTTCAGAGTGGCATTCAGCCTGGCTTGGAAACTAAGCCCTGGCAGCGACCTGGTCCTCACATGCACTTGGCTGCTATTGGACCAAATGACCTTGCACCTGGTTTGGGACCTCTTTGGGCCTGCTTGTCACCCTTGAGGCTTCACAGCCAGAGAAAGTTGACGTCACATTGAGACTGTATTTGAACTTGGGGAAGCCATTTAACTTCTTTAGTTTCTGCAACCCAAAAGCTTCTCTCTAGCCCAGCATTTGTAAAACAGAAATAGTGGAGGTGCCCAGCCCTGGCACCCACCCAGCTCTGAGACCACAGTCTGAGACCCAGGTGTCTGTCAGCAGGGCTGGTCCCTTCAGGGTCGAGAGGGAGAGTATGTTCCAGGCCTCTGTCCTGTCTTGTGGAGTTGTTCAACCTGTCTACACAGTGTCTCCTCCATGCGTGTCTATGAGTCCTGTCTACACAGCGTCTCCCCCATGAATGTCTAAGAGTCCAAATTCCTCCTTTTTACAAGGACCCCTGCCAGGTTGAACTGGGGCCCACCTAGCAACCCGATATGAACCTGATCATATGAAAAAATGCTCTTTCCAAAAAAGGTCACAGTCATCGGTGCAAAGGGCAGACTCCCAACATATTTGCAGACTCAGTTCGACCATGAGTTGACTGAGAAAATTCATGTAAAGAAAGTCCTTTCCTGCAGCCTCTGGAAAGGCTCACCATTAACACACTCACTGTTGCTGCATTGGGTTTAGTAGAAAGAAACTGTCTTTCTGTTTCATGAAGCACAGACCAGGTCCCCCTGGTCTACAGAGACTAGAGCAGAAAGTCTGACCCATCCTGCTAATTCAGCTCTGGGGGTCTCAGTGGATGATGGTGGCAAGCCCCACTGGTGCGCTCAGGCCATCCTTGGGTTTCAACTGGCAGACTGGGAGCCTGAGCTGACCTCCTCACGGCCACTAGCTGGACAGATAGGAGACCTAGCCAAGGGGCAAAAAGTTTCAAATCTCTCTGAATTCCTCCAGCCTTGAAATTGGATTTTACCACAGAGTGAAATCCATTCAAAGGCATCTTCATTTTCCATATAACTTGCCAGCTGCAGAGAGGCAAGGCAGAAAGAGTGGCTGGAAATTCCAGCTCTGCCCTCCCACTCCTGCCTCTATGGAAATGGGTCCCTCGTCTTCTCTTTCTCTCCTCTCCTCCTATCTATGAGCAAGAGATGAAAACAGTCACTGCTTTCAGCCGTCCCCTCTGCTCTGAGGTTGGGCGCTGCCTGTGAGGGGACACAGGTTTCCCGGGAGTGGACTTGGCAGGTGGCTGTTTGGCTGCGGTGGGTGAGTAGGTGCCTGTCCTTGTACGTGTAGCAGAGAGGGGCCCCAAGGACAGGCACGCTCCAAGTCTAGCGGGCCAAGCTTCTTCCAATGTCCTTGATAAGGAAATCATCTTCCAATGAAGCAATCTCCAAATAGCTGAGTGGTGACCTAAAAAATTAGCACTCATAGGAAATGGGAAACACATCCGCCTCTGAGTAATTGGTTCTTTTTTCATATATGAGCTGAATCTGTGTGAAATTCCTTCCCCCCAATTATAAATAGAAACCAATGTGCTTTTCAGTTGGGCTTTTCTTTCTTTTTTTTTTTTTATGAGGTTTTTTCCCACAGACAAAAGGGATTTTCACTTTCAGGAGGAACGATTGCCAAGGGCAAGAGGCTTTTCGATGGATGTGGCCTAGGGCCACCAGCCTCCTGCCCTGTCCTTGGCCTGACACCCCGGGCTGTTCCCTTCCTTAGAAGGGAGCACAGAGAGGCAGGAGGTGGAGGGTGGGATTCCAGCGCAGCTCTCCCCGGCTGGCTGGGTGAGCCCACGGGCCGCCTTTGCCCACCTGTGCCAGTTTGCTCAGCTGACGCTGGTACTCCGAGTCAAAAGCCGCATAGCCTTCACGCTCTGGATACTGTGAGATACGGAGACAGGGAAAGCTGTCCACAGCTCTCAGAAGCCTGGAGGGAAAGGTCAGAGGTGAGAGAAGGAGCCTGGAGGAGGGCCTGGTCCTGCAGAGATGCCAGGCCCTCTGCCGCAGCTGGGCAAGGGAGACCAACCTGAGGTAGCTCACTTCCTGGGACCCGCCCGAGAAACTGAAAGCCCTGCCACACAGATCCTCGGCGTGGACGCCTCCCCTGCTATTCAGTGCCAAAACCCAACAGCCTGAATTTGAAAAACCTCCACTGGAGACAAAATCCACCCTTAAGTGAAAGCTTAGTCATTCACTGCAGAACCGTTTGAAGACACAGGGCAGCCCCAAACCTGTGGGAAGATAACAGGGTGTAGAGCGCAGTCACCCTATTAATCTTCCTAAGACCCATAAAGGTGCTGAGTTCCACATGCATCTTCCCCAGGGTTCCAAATCAGGGGCTGGGGACCTGAAGTGATCTCATTTAGAATTGTCACCAATAGGCTGGTGTCCCCAGGAGACGTGTCAGAGGCCACGGACTGGTGGCCTCTGGGAAGACCTGCTGGTGTATTTTACTCAGTGACTTCAAACATCCAGTCTTCCCTGCGTCCTCGGTGGGGAACAAAGTGACATCTGAGTCCCTCCGGTTTCTTTCTTCTGGGGCCCCTGCCTGCTTCCGAAGGCATTCGCGCTGACAACCTGCCAAATCACCACCCTTGAAAGTGCTTCTAGGAAGAGCAGGGACACCTAAGCCGGGCTCCCCAGATTGCTGGCCCCACACCCACCCACCCACTCACTCATTCAACAAGCAGTGGTGGTGTATTTCATCACCAGAGTCCAAAAGCCCAAAGACAGGGAGTGTCAGACGTCTGAGGGCAGGAGAAGCGGGCATCGCAGGTCGAACAGAGGGACAGAATTTGCCCTCCGCCTTGTTTCTGTTCTGCGCTGGTCTCATCCAGTGAAAGGCGCCCCAGCCTTGACGAAGCTGGCCTCTTCATTCAGACCATGAGCCAAGTGCTGGTCTCACCTGGACTCTCCTCCCAGACACGTCCTGACACAATGTGTTACAGCCCCCTGGGCACGCCTGAGCCCACGTAGAACCAGCCACCCCAGGGGGTGGGACCCCGGGGCATCTAAGGGCTCTGCAGCACTTGGCATCTGACCTTGTCCTTTAGCTACGCTTCCCGAGCGCTTTCCCTGGGCCTGGCCCTGGGTTGTATCTTCAGGTTCACACATAGTATCCAGAGCACCCGGGGGTGGGGCACAGCTAGGGGACCCTATTTACAGACTGGGGAGCTGAGGCTCTGCGATGTCTCATCTCTTGTTCTGGCTTCTGCAGCCAGAAAAGCTGGAAAGTAGACTCCAAACCACCGCCTGTGACTGCCCTTGCCCAGTGTGAAGTGGAGCAGTGATGCTCAGCGAGGTGACATCAGCACGGCTCGATGTCCCCAGGTAAGACCTGGGGTGGCAGCCCTGTCCTCGCCTACCTGAGGGTGTTCTTGTGAGACCTGTGTGAAAGGATGCCCAGGAAAGGCATTCACAAGCTGCAAGGCACAGACGGAAGGACCCATCAGTATTCCTAATGCCATTGCCATCGTCAATGATGGTGAAAGTGCCCCCAAAGTGGTTCCTTAAAACATGAATGTAACGGTGACTGCAGACATCTCCAGACAGCCTTCAGGTACCCCGGCTGTGAGTTCAGATGGGAAAGCCTGAACGCCAGCTACGTGTCCATCTGATGAACCAGATTCTCAAGGCTCCTGTGGAAAAGCAGGTTTCTGATCAGCACTTTGCCCCCGGATTCCACAGTGACATCGAGCAAGATGCTTAAGCTCCCGGGCTTTGGTGCTTCCCCTGGGCACTTGAGAGGCATTTGAGTAGATCATTCTTGAGCGCCATGCCAGCTGCGCTATCTGAGCCTGCAGCCCCGCGCTCTCCCCCACTGTACCCCTGCCTCCTTGCTGAGCCCTCACCCCATCCCTGAAGCACCTGGGAATGCCTTGCTCCCAGGAACTGACCTGCGAGGCCGAGCACTTGTCACCACACCATGGTCACCAAGGCGAGCTGGCCTGTCCATCCCGCCCAGCACAGCGCAAAGCGTACGTTCTAAGTGGGACTCTTCCTCTCGAAAGGGTTGCCAAGTCTCCGTAAATGCAGCTCCTTCTTTCCTGACCCTCTGCCCTCCTTCAAAAGAGCCTTTAAACCTTTAGAAAACACGCGGTTTCACTTTCAACTGTATCCGAGCTTAGAGCATGTTATTTTGGCTCCAGGACAGAGCTCCGGGTGGGAGGCGTCGACTTCATAGATTTGAGCCGGGGAATATTAATGAGCGGACGGGCTGCAGAGGCCCCCAGAACTGCCATCCCACCGTCAGAGCCTTGTTAGTTCAGCTGGAGTCCCTGACAGGCTCCGAGCCTGAGCTTGGCGGCTGGAGCATCACATCTCAGTCTGACCCCCGGTGACCTCTGGTTGGTCTGAAGTTACAGGTTTTCTGGGCTCCAACAGTATACAGTTTAGGGGTTCTTCTCTAAGAAAATTACTTCAAAATCTGAACACGAAGGCAGTTACAATAGTATTCAGAAAAGAAACAGCAGATTTTAAAAAGCTGGAAAATGGACAGACACCATTAAATATACAAATTAACATAATACTTTTACTAATTAGCTGCCTGAACCACATCTATAACACTTTCTTTCCCTGCCTTTTTTTTTGCGGGGGTGGGGGGAGGGGAGGGGCTGCATATACTTTGTTCTCCTTTTCGAATGATATGAATTTGGCTGCCTCAGTTTCTATAGAGAACAGAAAGATAGCTTCGCATTCCCTTTGACTTTGATTGTAATTTGCTTTTGTGTGCGTGTGCTTATTGGTAGCTCAGGAAAAAAAAAAAAGTCTTTCAGTTTTCACAATACATAATTATGCTTCTACCTGGCCCATAGACACCAATTGCAACAGTTGTGTGTGGAAAATTTTTCAGCCTGTGGTCAAATTTGGGGGAAAATTCTATTTAATTTCTTTCAGATAAGACCTGTAAGTTTTCACCATTTCAAGTTTTCTTGGAAAATGAGCACTGCTTTTATTTGTGAATTTCATGCTGTCTTCCTCAATGTCAATTGTTTTGTGTCAAACTAGCCAGAAATTGAAATCTTTTTCCAATGTGGTTACATGATTCACTTCTCCACGTTCCTTAGACTTTCGAACCATCCAAGTGCTTCTTCATTGCTTGTATCTGAAATTGACCCCTTCTTAATTAATTAGTATTTTATTATGATCTGGACATTTTCAGTTACAATTCACTTCCCAAGTCAGAATGTTTATCTCTTTTGTTGCATATTCTGTTAGTATCTTCTCACAATTTGTCCCTTGATTCTTTAATAATGAAATTTAAAGGTGACAAAAGAAGATACCGTTCAGATGCATCCATAATTTCTCACTTGTTTCCTTGGAGTATTCCAAAGCGCCTTTCTAAATTCCAATTATGATGGCATATTCAAACTCTATCAAATATGCCACTGCCACCAAAAATGGTTTAAAAATGGTTTAAAAGGTGACAGCATGCATGTCACTGCATGCGCTGCTCCTCGCAGAAGTGGATTTCCATTTTGACATTGAGTCCGAGAGAATCGAATCCGCCTTTCACAACTGCGTGCAGTTTGGAGGAATTTTCCACAGACCAGCAGCTGGCTCTGCGCCTCCTGACCTCACAGTTCTCCTGCAGGCCTCACGGGCCGTGTTCATCCCTCTGCACCTTCACATCATGACACGGGACAGTCAGCACCGGAAACAGTGCCCCCGCCAGGACAGCTGAGCGTCCTGACTGTGCCAGAGTGACTGCTCCACAGCTGTCCATGCTCCACGAGCCAGCTGCCCTCAGCCACTCTGAGACTGCGGACACCACCCAGCAGCAGCGAGAGCGAGGGGGCAAGCCAGAGGGAGGGAGACAGAAGTCCTCGCCAGTTGCAATGAGAATATCTTGCTTCTACAAATTTCCCCCAAACCCATGGCCTTGGGAATTCATCGGCATAGACCAATGCACGTTCAGGTCCCAAAGCTTAAACTGCCGCTGCGTCATGATGAATCCACTTCTGTGTGGCCCTGGGTCCCATGAGGTGCACACTCAGGGACCCGACTGGCAAATGGGTTGTGCCCCGGGCCCGATTCCAAGTCACAGCGTCAAAGCCCTTGTTAATCCACATCTGAGTCTCTTGGACCCGCTTCATCCCTTCTTTTTGCAGTCACAGCCGGGTCACCGGTTCACATCTCAACTCCTGTTACTAAGTTGCCCTGACCACGGTCTAACAGGAACCCCTGTTCCCTGTCGTCAGATGAGGTCAGCCTTTTTCAAGTGCCACAGCCACCACAGAGGGCACAGTAGCAGTCCCGGAGTTGTGCAGTGCCCAACCTGTTCAACCAGACACAGCGCTCTTGCCGCTGTCTTCCCAACCTGTCCTCCCTTTTGTGGTTGGAGTGACCTTTCTGAGATAGAAACCAATCACACTACTTCCGGCTGACAAAAGGCCACTAGGCATCCACACTGCTCTCACCCTGAAGCCTTAACTTTGTTTGGAGAAATCCAGGCCCTGACCTGCTAACAAGTCTCATCTCTCACCACCCTCCCAATGCTACTCAAAGAGGCCCCTGCAGACGCTCACCCTCTGCCTCTTCTGACAGATTCCAGCTCATCCTGCAGCCCGTCCCCTCCTCCGGGGAACCTTGCCCGACTCGCCCATCCCCCGGCTCGCCCATCCCGCACACTTGGCTGCCAGCCCTTTGTTTGCTCCCACTGGATCTGGACCTCTCTGAGAGACAGCTGACCAAACTGTCCTGTCATTCCATCTCTTTTGGCCTCAGCCATTCCCTTCCTGGTGAGGCTCTGGAAACAGGTGAATAGAACATGGGCCCTGCCCTTGTGGGGCTCTGGAGGTAAAGAGATCTCAGATTTATACACAACCAGCCACAAGGGGGACACAGCCATAGGCACAGTATCCACATTGCAGGGACCCCTCCAAGGAGCCCCAGAACATGCTGGGTGGAGAGAGGAGCCAGGGCAGGCGGATCTGCAGTAGGGCGTGGGGGAATAGATCCCACACCAGCAGAGGTGATGGGGGCCCCTCATAGGGAGGCAGGGATGCAGGAGGCTGCAAAGCTCACCTGGGTCAGCTGGACTAGACCCAGCCCAAAGGGTGCCCCTGAAAAATGCACAGCCAAGCGGGGAGGTGGCAGGTCATATGTGCATGTCCCTGGCAGCGGAGCGTGGTCCGGAGGGGGTGGGAGTGGAGGCTGGAGGGCCAATTAGGAGGCTGTCAAAATATTGTAATTCCAAACCGATTTGTCACACGCTGAGCATAGAGGAATCTCATTAGCAAAAAGAAAGGGGACCTGAGGCTGCCTCTGAGATTGCAAAAGCCCAAGTCCAACAGAACGGCTCCTCCTACACATTTCACCAGCTCTTATGGTCTCTTCTTTCCCTCCCCCCTTTGTTTCTCCTAATCTCTTGCTGTTCTATGCTTTCTCCTTGTTCTCTCTCTTTGGCTTTTTGGACGTTCTTTGCATCCGTTGTTTTCTGTTTTTAATTTTTTTATTTTTCTCTGGAAAGTTAATGACTCAGCCTCCCTGAGACTGGGCAGTGAGTGAAAGTCGCTTAGTCGTGTCCGACTCTTTGTGACCCCACGGACTATACAATCCATGGAATTCTCCAGGCCAGAATAATAGAATACTGGAGTGGGTAGCTGTTCCCTTCTCCAGGGGTCTTCCCAACCCAGGGATTGAACCCAGGTCTCCCTTATTGCAGGCGGATCCTTTACCAGCTGAGCCACATGGGGGAGGCTGGGCAGACCTGGGTCTAAACTCAGGCTCTGCCATTTGCTCTGTGGTGTCAGGGGTGCCCTGGCACGTCCGAGAAGGGCAAGGCGAGCCGTCCTGTCAGAGCATGTGATGAGGGGGTAGCGCTGGGAGAACATTTACGAGAACGTGCCGTGCGCGGTGGCTGTGACTATGGTTTCTAACGTTTCCTTTAAAAAGAGAAAAAGAGGCTTGTTTCCGTGTTAGTTCTTTTAAACAACCCAGGCCAAGATGAAGTGCCAAACCGGCCGGCAGAGGAGAGGCTGGGGGTGGGGGTGCTTCTGGCAGAGGATGGCACCCCCAGGGCACAGTGACCCCAGCATCACGGGGTAAGAATGTGTGCTTTCCAAACGCCGCCCCGGCTCTACTTTGCTATTGAAAGGTGACAGTTTGCTTGGACCACAAGATCCTGCTCTCGTCCCCAGTGCAGCCGCTGTGATGGTTTGAAACTCATGCAGAAGGAGAGGACTGAAAACGAAAACTGAAGTCTTGCTATCTGATGGAAATGTCGGACCCCACCCTGTGTCCACCATCTTATCCCCCTCCGTCCAGCCTGGCTGAATGAAAACCGCGTCTGTGAAACTCGACCGTCTTCTTTCTGTCCCACTCGTACTGTTATCATACACGTCATAGTTCTTCTTTAAATCAGGTCTGGTTTTGTTTTCATTTTGATTCTTTTGCAAGAAGTTTGCACTGTGGCCGTTGGCGGAAGGGGTTATTTCTCCTCACCATTAGAAGCTAATGTAAAGATAAATACAATAAACCGTAAGGCTCTCATTAAGCTCTAGCTGGATGCCAAGGTGTGCCAAAGGCTTTAAGCTGCAGCCCGGTGCAGGCTGTTGAAGGCGGGGGAGGGGACCTGCTGGGTGTGAGAGGCAGGGAGACGGCTCCACGGCTGGGGGCTTCCTCCCCACGCTGTCAGGGTACCCAGAGGAGCATCTCCAGGGGCTTTCCAGGGGCCCTGGAGTCCTCTCAGGTGGACCTTCTTCTGGGTGGGCCATGTCCCCGCAGTGGTGGGGGAGGAGACCGGGGTGGGGGCACGGGGCAGATGCCCCCCTTCTCTGTTTTGTCAGCAGCCTTGTGTCCAATGCACAGAACACTCTCACAGCCAAAAGAATGTCTGGTTCTGATCCTGTAAAACTGCGTCCTGGAGTGCTATTTGTAGCGGAGTTTGTTTCGGAAGGAGGATTTTTTTTCCCTTCTTCTTTCATAGGAGACACAGGAAAGGACCAAACCAGCCACCAGACTGCCGTGCTGTGTGAGCCCCACTGCCGCCGCGTTCCCACACCCACTGCCCAGAGCTGGGGGCCCAGGAACCAGGCAGGGCGCTTGGGGCGAGCAGGTCTTGGCTCCTGCGTGTGGCTTTGTTGGGAAAAAGCTAGCTTAGAGTCTTCGGGCCACCACATCACTAATCAAGATGTAACTGTTTGGCCAGGAGATGATCCATGAACGTCTATGGCCAAACGGAAACACATTCCTTCAGCTGGTGGAGGGGGGGCAGGGACCAAAACCAGCAGATTGGCATAAAAGCCTTCTCAGCTTGGAACTAGCTGCCATGCTCAGCATCCCTGCTTCACCAACAGTCAGAGCCCTGTGACACGGGTTCCCTTGTTCCCGTTCTCAGGGTGACGTTGAGACTCGCGGGTGAAGGGTCTACGCCAGACACTCACAGAGCAGAGAGGCTGGGCTGATGGCATAAATCCAGTCGAGCCCTGCCTCTCCCCCTCCCCGTCGCTCCTCCCTCGTCTCACCACCGCCCTGTGGCCAGTGCCCCAGGGCCAGCAGGCTGAGAAGAAGTGAGGAAGGCACAAGCTGTCTGCTCCCCACCTCGTGGTCATGAGAGCCCGGAATGGCCAGTGACAGGGGTGGAAGTGGTGTGTCTGGACACACGTCAGCTTCCCTGGCAGTGAAGTTCCCCCTGGAATGTGTGCCCACATGAGACCCTGGGCCCTGCAGCTCATCAGGGGGCAGTGAGTGGACAGGCCTGGCCGGGCTGTGCCGCCGTTCAGCTGGGGCCTGGGTGGTGGGGGGCTATTTTGAACCTCCCAGAGGCTCAGTTTAGTCATCCATGGGACGCACCACCTGTCGTGAGCCTTTGCCAGACTGTGTCTTCTCAGCAGTGCTGAGACAGGGCTCCCCTTTGTCCTGCCTCCTGAAGCCATTTCCCACCCTCCTTGCAGGGAGGCCGGTGGTGGGAAGGCCCTGCCTAGTGGTGGCTGTGGCATTCCCTCCCAGGGGCCTTGGCTGTGGGCTGAGTGTCCCTCCTGGTTACGGTGCCTCTTTCCTGGCCTTACTCTGGCCCAGAGAGTCTGGCGCAGAAATTCCTAAACGTTCCCTTTCTGCGTAAGCTCGATATGCCCTGACTCACGCGATGTTGCCCGGGGCTGTCCTAAAGATTAAATGAGATAATAATTTCAGATTGCTTTGCACAATGCTCAGCACATAGTAGGTGCTCCATCTGCAACTGGCATGAATGAAGGAATGAGTTCATGGAAGCATGTGGTGTGAGCAGTATTCTGCACCTAAGGACCGAATGTGTTACCGTAATCGTGACTGTTATTATAAAATAATAGCAATGCAGCCTGGAGAATACCCACCGCCCATGCGCACGTGGACAGCCCCCAGAATGAGAATAACTGTGGGGTGACCAGTGGGGCTGAGCCCCAGCTTCCAGCCTGTGTGGACCTGCATCTTGTTGTGCCCTCGAGGTGAGGCCAGTTAAATGCGTGCCGAGGTGACATACCTCGTTTCCTGAAACCCTTGCCTGAGCCTTGGCAAGGTCACACATGGATAGTGGTGAAGTCAGAATAAGAGAGCCCCCAGCCAGCACGCGGGTGATCAGAATATCACGTGACAGCAACAAGGCTTTGTGTCTGAACCCCTGAGCTTTGTTACTGCAGCCGAGCTTGCCCGTACTGGCTGATAGGAGGACAGAAATCACAAGCGAGCGTGTGCTTAACACTTAGTAAGACTCTTGTCTTTTGCTGGAAGGCACCCTTTCACAGAGGACCTTCAAGGTCACCTCTGCCTCCCATATGCTGTCTTGGGAAAGCGTTTGCCCAAAATATGTCCAGGGATGGGGGCTCCCTCCCTGAAGGCGTCTCCAGCCTCAGGGACGCCCCTGTCACTTTATATTCAACTAGAGTTCTCCTGCCTTAGACTCACTTGCCGCTCCCACTGTTGTCCTCAGAGCTCCATGGTTGCAGACCCCTGGGGCAGCTCTGGGCCTGGGAGGGACCTCTCTCTGTCTTACACAGGAGGACCCTGAGGTGCCAACTGTGAACTTGAGATGAAGCCGTCTGGGTGGTAACTCAGTGTTCGTTCTACTGAAATCTTAGAGGACAAGTTCAAAACCACACCCCTCCCATTCCCCAGACACTGGCACCACTGAAAAGTGGGGTCTGGGTGCAAGCTCTGGGCACACACACTCGCTATACCCCACTGCCAGCTGGCTCAGGGCCAGGCATGGGGCCGCAGAGGTGAAAAGCACCAGCCTTACCCTCAGGGGTTCCTCTGCCTGGTTGGGGAGGTTCATGGGTGTGGAAGTCTTAGAGGGCTTCCTGGAGTCGGTGATAATCAATGTCTTCAACCTCGTCACCTGACGGATGGGCTAATGCTCCGTGCTTTCAACCAAGGGTTCAACTCCCTCTAGTCCTGCACACAGTCTTCAGGACTGGCTCTTCCTGCAGGTGGTGCTCGCCTTGGCAGGAAGGTGGACTGAAACAGCAGCCTCCAGGGTGATGAACTGTTCTTGCCGCAGGTAGCAGCGATGCCTACAGACTCTAGGAAGGTGCTAAAAGCCACTGGCGGTGCACAGTAAGTGGGTGAAGGTTATACTATGTGAACTGTATCTCAATAGAGATGTTTCAGAAAGAATCTCATCATGACATTTTATCCGCGGCTCACCTTTGGTGTGCACCCACAAGACCGAGCCCTGTTTATCCCGGGACGCCTGCCTGGGAGGGCGCACTGCTGCCCCAACCCAGCTGCAGCAGGGCCTCAGGCTCCGAGCTCTTCTCTCCCGGGTCAGCAGCAGCTTGAGCATGCCTTGTCCACAGAGGAGAAGCCCTCCCCACCCCATTTCTGACAGCATCAAGGAACACTGGGGGCAATGCTGGAGGCACTTGAACAACAGTCTGCCTGGCTCGTTACCCTCTGTGTGATCTGCAGACCAGCCTCATTGGCGTCCTCAGGAATATGTCAGAAATGCAGAGCCCCAGGCCCCGTCCGAGACTTACTCAGTTGGAGTCTGCGCTTTAACCAGATCTGCATGGTTACATCGCATGTGAGAGTTGGAGAAGCATTAACCTAGAGCATAATTCTCATGCCTGGCTGCATCACTGACGCCCGAGTTGCACCCCCAGAGTCAGATTCCCTTGCCTGGGTGCAGCTGGGTATGAGCAGGTGCCCTGAGGATTTCTGACGTACATCACGGTTGAGAAGCCCAGGTCCTCTGCACGGAGAAGTTTTGCTTCATGTGGTTAATCTATCCAGAGCTGAGCCGATTCACCAAGCCTCACTGTCTCTCACCATCAGACCAGCCTCCCAGCCCCTGCCATGTGGCACACAATGCCAGCCGGCTGCCTCATTTCACTCGGTTTCATCTTCACTGAGCAATCACTGCCATCTCTGTGGTCACTGTTCAACTTGGCCCTGACCACACTGGGCCTCTCAGCGATTGTCCAAACACCGGACTTCAAACAAACAAAGAGAAAATAACATTTGCTAATCCTTTGTGATAAGCCGCCTTTATCAGCCTCCGTGGCTCTCAGCTGGCATCGGCTGTTCAGATGGTCTCTTTTACATGCTGTAAATAAACATCACCTGTTTGTCCAGGATGACACGGGGGCAGCTCCTGCTACTGGTGTTATCACGGAGGAAGCACTAGGTTGGGTGTGAGTGTTTGGACATGACCCAAGAGAGGACAATAACAGCGGCCTTGGCTGAGCCCCAGGGTGACCAGACCGCAGCCTCGGGAGCTCTGGTGAGATCCGTGGGGCTATTGCTTCCTGGAAGGTGCAGCACCCAGAAGGGGACTTTCACTCCTTCCTGCCTCAGTGGCCACCTCTCCCGTGTCTAGACGCGTTGCTCACAATGACCAGGGCCTTCCGGATTCCATTCTCTGTCTGCTGCCAGTTTCCAGAGCTGCGTATCTAAATTGGGATTTCCTGGATTCCCAGAGCCTTCTGGTTTGAGGGAAGCGAAACCGAGTCCTCTCTTTTTACAGCCAAAATGCAGAGACGGAGGGCAGGGGGTCACTTAACCATGAGGATGCGCCAGGCAAGAACCTTCTAGACCAAGCTACCCCTTCTGCCCTGTATCAGCAGGAACCTCCTATTCCAGGATGCATGCCTGGGAGCAGAAGCTGGGCTGGATACCAAGACCCATCCGCAGAATTCCTGGAACCAAGTCAGTCGCACCGATTGACCTCACTGGGCCACATGCCACGAACCATCACTCGGGCAGGAGTGAGTGACACTTTGATGGGCCAGACCCGAGTTGCTGGGACTAGGATCCAGGGTGGATCCCTCTCTCATTTAGGGTGGAGAAGGGTCCCCCGCAGAACCTGGGCTCTGCTTGGAAGATGGGAATGGAAGCAGCGGAAACACAGAAGAAGCTCCCAGCAACCCACATGGTCCCCCAAGTGCCTGAGCCCAGCGTGTCCACATGCCCCAAAGGGTAGAAGAGGACCACAAAGCTCCCACCTGAGCCGCCATGGCAGCCAGGTTCATGGCCAGAGGCCCCTGGGTGGTGCTGGTGAGGGCTGGACGCCTGGGGAGCAGCTGGACTCCCACAGCCCACGGAGGAGCCAGCCCTCTCCTGAACATGGGACTGCCTCCTCTCCCCTTGGTCGGGACGCCCCTCACCTGTCCTGGCGTCCCCACTGACAGTCCAGTTATCCGCTGCTCACTGCTCATGGCTTAGCTTGGTGGCGTGGAGCAGGAGCTGTCCAGGGTGGCCTCCATGCTGACCATGGCAATTGCAGTCAGAGCTCAGAACTTGACTGCAGCTGCCCGACTGAAGGCTCAGCTGCGCTGGCCCCAGGGGGTCAGTGTCCACCTTTGGCCTCTCGTGTGGCCTGAGCTTCCCTCGTTGTGGTAGCTGGAGCGTCTCGAGAGAGAAGACTGTTGTGCCCTGGGAAATACAACCGACCACACTTACCCGTCACCTCTTCCAGGAAGGCCTCCTTATCACCTCCCATCTTGGTGCACAGAAGGATTTAACTGATAGCTGTGGAGCCGGCATCTCTCAACCCTGGCTACGCAGCAGTGTCATCTGAAGCTTTCTCGAATTTCTGCACCCTGAAATTCCAACCTAACTGGCCTGTGGGGGGAGGGCCAGGACGTCTCTTGAAAAGTCCCCAGGTGGTTCTTCTGGCAGCTCTGTGCTAAACAAGTGAATTGGCAAGTGATTCTGGCTAAATAGAACAAGAACAGCAATTTAGAAACTAAATGTCTAGAAACTAAATATTGATGGAGCAGCATAACAAGGAAGGAAAAATCAGCACACGGGAAAAGAGCGGTAAAGGAAACGGACATCCAGAAGAGGGGGGAGGAGGCAGCTCAGGAAAGGGCTGTAGGGGAGGGCTTCTCGTCGGGTGGGAAGAGAGGCAAAGCCCACTGTGGGGTCTCCCCTGCAAGGGGTGCAAAGTAAAACGGGGAGACTCCCCCCAGCAGGAGGGATCACAGGGTCACTTTCTCCCATAGCAGTGTCTCGTAGGTTTCATAGACGGACGGGAAAAGATCCATGCCCAGCGAAACCTTTTCTGTCTGCTAAATCAGTAAATAATTTACAAATGCTTCAGGATACTTCTCTTCCTGAATTGACCACGGAAAACTTGGGCTGCGTTTCTGTAGGTGAAATGCAGTGTGCACAGGTGCACGCATATGCACGGGGCCGATAAGGATGTAAAGTTAATCTCAGAGAAGTCTACGGGAACCTGCCACAGGGCTCTGCATTTAACATTATCCTACTTACTATTTGGGGGTGTTTTGGGGGGTGGGTGTTGTAAAAAGTACATACCGTAAAGTGTACCATTTGCGCAATTTTTAAGTGTACAGTACAATAGTGTTAAGTATATGTACCTTGTTTGGGAGCGGATATAATCACTCTTTTTAGAAATAATTGGCTGAAAGAAAAACCATTCTATCCAACAGCAGAATTCCCAGAGCTCTGAAGTAATTCTCGTGAGACAAGTCAGAAAGTAGTCATTCAAGACAGTAGACAGTTATGCCCCCTGCCTCCCTAAACAACTTGAACCCCACGACTTAGGCCCTGCCATTTAGAAGGTACTTTCGTAAATGTTTACGAACTAAGTGAACTTTAGCAAGTTGAAATGAAGGGCTCAAAGTGATGACATTCAACAATACGTAAAATCCTTAGCTTAGATTTACCATCCAAGTGATCTAGAATCTAAAGTCCAGCTCAGTAAGAAAGAAATGTCTGTGCCTTTAAAAATGTGAAATGTGTCAAGCATACAGTTGAGTACAGAGGATAAAGTAACCAGTAACCATACACTTCCACCAGACTTACCAATGTTAACATTTCCCCTGTTTATTTGGATGTCATCTTTCGAAAGGAAACCCTACAGAAGTGTTGGGACCCCGCCCTGCACCCTGCCTGGCCCCGCTGCCCCTCCTTCCTTGTCCAGGGTGGACCACTATTCTGATCTCGATGTCCATCACTCCTGCGCATGTTTTTATATTCTGGCCACATGTAGGCTCATCCATAATCAATGTGAAGAGTTGGTTAGCGTGTTTTTACGTCAAAACGGTTTCCTATAAATGGCTTCCTACTGCGTATTTCATCTTGCAGATAGCTGTGTGACTTTGCACGGTGCTTGCAGGTTCACCTGTGGTGACACCAAGGCTCTCTTCCTCTATTCTGCTGTCGAGAGTGTGCTCTTGAATGTGTGTGTGTGTGTGTGTGTGTGTGTGTGTGTGTGTCTGTGTGTGTGGTCAGTGGCTCACTCATGTCCGGCACTTTGTGACCTCACGGACTGTCGCCCACCAGGCTCCTCTGTCCATGGGATTTCCCAGGCACGAGTACTGGAGTGGGTGGCCATTTCCTCCTCCAGGAGCTCTTCCCGACCCAGGGATCAGATCGACATCTCTTGCATTTCTTTACCACTCCACCACTTGGGAAGGCCATGCTATTGAATGCATCTCCCCAGTTTTGTTATCAGGTCTACTGTGGATGAATTTCTGTGTTATTTCAGAGTTTTGGCTGCAACTTAGCAAAGGGCTGTCCCTGTATAGATGGGAGTTCCTCTCGGATGTACACACAGACGTGCCTTGCTGGTGGAGGGCTGCACAGACTGGATTTCGGTAGAGACAGTGTTGTGCTCAGAGTAGTCAGTGGTGCTGCCGCTTCCCAGTCTCACAGTGTCAACACCTCCAGTTTCCTTCCTCCAAACCCATAAGTGGGGAACAAATGGTACCTCAATTTGGCTTTCCCTGGCATTGCCCTATTACTGGCCAGTAAGGTTTCCTCTATTGTGCATCACTTGCTCATAACCTCGCTCCTTTATTCTCTATTATATAGTTTTACATTTCTTATTGATTCATAGGTATTCTTTATAAATATAGTTTGGATACCAATTCTTTGCCACATGTACGTGTTGCAAATATATTTCCAGAATACAGATTATCTCTTCACTTTATTTAGCTCATGGTAATGTTTCCCAGCGTGGTATTTAACAAGATAGCTCTTCATGATTTGTGAATTTTCCATCCTGTTTAGAAAAGTCCTTCTCTATCTTAATATCATCAAGATAGTTGTCTACATTTTCTTCTAGAGGTTTTTAAACTTTGTTTTATCCTTTTGTAGGTCTTTAATTGTCTAGACATGATTTTTGTAAATGATCTGGTGACTTATTTCGAAGGTGAGATTGATGGAATTTGCCATTTGCTGGATGTGGAGGTGAGAGGAGTCAAACCCAACCCCACACTCTTATCTGGAAGCTTGGAACTGACTTTTCCTGGTATGGGAAGTGCTGGGAGGGGCAGGTTTGGGGACAGAGAAATGCGCAGCCTGGTTTGGACCATGCAATCCTGGTGACCTGGCACAGCCGGTGTGTGAGAAAGCCTCAGCTACCATCAGAAAGACGAGGGAATGAACAGCACTGGTCCTGGCAGAACACGTCGGAGAAACAGCCAGTTCTCTAAGGTTGGGGTGGCCTGCAGTGGCTCGAGGACAAGCTCACCTCCGGCGCCTGCGCCAGTGCCAGCTTCCCCAGGCAAGCGCCCCACGGGACCCTCTCCACTGAGGCTTGGAAGCCAGAGGTGGCTCTGTTTGTAGGTCCATCTCCATGTGGCTCTGGAGAAACTTTTTTATTATTTTGTTTCATTTGAAGGGGGGATTCAAATCACTTGTTGTCAAACAAGTGATTTGGTTAATTTATTTCTCAGCAGCTGGAACTGGCAAGTTGGTGACCCGAGTGATGGGTCAGCCGGCTGGTTCTCCACCCAGGCTGCATGTTAGCGTGACTGGGCTCTGTCAGCACACGCCAGCGCCCGCACCCCAACCCTGGAGGGTCCAGCTTGGCGACTCTGTGCTGAGGCCTGAGTGAAAACTTTCTGAAACCACCCAGGGGTTCTGGGATGAGAGGGGCCAGGGTCGAGACTGCCACAGACCCCGTGACCACCTTCTCCCTGTGGAAGATGCTGTTGCCACCTGCCGCCGTGGAGCTCCGGGGTGTGCACTGGGGCAGGAGTTGGGCTCGACCATGTGATAGCCATTTGGCCTTTTGGGCGAGGAAAGGGCCCGCTGGTCAGTTGTCCGGAGTGTCGTAGGCAAAGATTGATTGGGTGTCTTTGCATTGGGTCCAGATGTCCTGGCCTCCTTGGGTGGGGGCAGCCTCCACTGGGACGAAGACAAAGAGTGAGAGGGCGGAGCAGCTGGGATGTGCAGCGAAGCTCCGCAGATGCCCCCGACCCCCGGCAGATAGGAGCCCTCACAAAGGCCAGAGCAAAGGGGGACATCATGCCCTTGGAAATGTGTGCAGCCCTCAACAGCTTGCAAACACTTCTTTAGACTCTCATTTGGGTCTTTCACCCTGAGGACGGGGACAGGGAGGCCAGAACTCTTACACTCATTTTTCAAAGAAGCAGAACCAAACCTCGGTGTGAAGAGGGTCCAGCAATGCCTCACGGTCAGCAAACAGCAAACGAGGCCAAGGACACACAGGACGTTTGAATCCATCTCCCTAAGCAACTTAGAAACCAGAGTTCCCTCCAGACTGGCCACACCCCGGGTGCACTCTGGGCACGGCCTCACCTTGGGCCACCTTTCCTAGAGCAGCCCAGTGGGGGGAGAACAGAAACCACACAAAGAAAAAGACCCCTTCAGCTTGCTGAGCTGTTCCCGTTGCCATTTCCATCAGGAGAGGGCCTGGGGAGAAATCCCGGTCATGGCTACAATGAAGTTTTAAATCAGAGTTTCTCATCCTTTTCACATTTGAAGTCCGACTCCTTGGGATAGCCGTTGTTACCTGTAATATCTGTGGGTTAAGAAAATACATATCCTAACAACAATGCCTTCTGTGAATGTGCCACACTCGTTGTTTTTCAGTCACTAAGTTGTGTCTGACTCTGCAACCCCATGAACGCCAGGCTTCCTTGTCCTTCACTATCTCCCAGAGTTTGCTCAAACTCGTGTCCATCAAGTTGGTGATGCCATCCAACCATCTCATCCTCTGTCGTCCCCTTCTCCTCCTGCCTTCAATCTTTCCCAGCATCAGCGTCTTTTCCAATGGGTCAGCTCTACACATCAGGTGGCCATAGTATTGGAGCTTCAGCTTCAGCAACAGTCCTTCTAATGACGATTCAGGGTTGATTTCCTTTAGGATTGACTGGTTTGATCTCCTTGCTGTCCAAGAGACTCTCAAGAGTCTTCTCCAGCACCACAGTTTGAAAGCATCAACACTCAGTTTTAGAAAATAGATCATTGCGATAACTCGCACTTTAAAAATTACAATCCAATTCATATGGGCAGACAGTATTTTCTCTCAAGATGCTTTTGCTATTAGTAGAAAAAAAGTCTGTATTTTTTAAAAGATGCATATTTAAGTAGGGAAAGAAAAGAAAGAAATGGCATGAACTCTGGGGAACTTGGCAAAGCCTTACACTAATGAGATAGCTGGTAGGTGTGTGGGAGCTTGTTAGACTTTCACCTATTTATATATTTAAATCTTCATGATAAAACCTTTAAATAAAGATACTACTTGGTCCATTGTGAATTCACATTGTTGTCCCTTAGAGGAATGTTGTCCCCTCCACATTCTAATCACTTATAGCCCACAGACTGGAACCAGTGGTCTGACAAAATATGGTCCCACTGGAGAAGGGAATGGCAAGCCACTTCAGTATTCTTGCCTTGAGAACTCCATGAACAGTGAAACTGAAAGTCACTCAGTCAGACTCTTTGCGACCTCTTGGACTATACAGTCCAATGAATTCTCTAGGCCAGAATGTCTGCTTTGATCTCTCAATTTGATCTCTGATTCCTCTGCCTTTTCTAAGTCCAGCTTGAACATGTGGAAGTTCTTGGTTCATGTACTATCAAAGCCTTGCTTGGAGAATTTTGAGCATTACTTCCCAGCCTCCTTCCCGACCTGCTCTGTGGATGGTGGGTGCAGGTAGTTGATCCCAGACAGGAGAAGGGAGGCGGGGAAGGGAAGGAAGCCAACACATGGAATGTCATCAACAGGGCTATTGATGCAGTTTTTCCAAGTAGTTATGAACGGATGTGAGAGCTGGACCATAAAGAAGGCTGAGTGCCAAAGAATTGATGCTTTCCAATTGTGGTGCTGGAGAAGACTCTTGAGAGTCCCTTGGACAGGAGGGAAATCAAGCCAGTCAATCCTAAAGGAAATTAGTCCTGAATATTCACTGGAAGGACTGATGCTGAAGCTGAGCTCCAATACTTTGGCCACTTGATGTGAAGAGCTGACTCACTGGAAAAGACAGTGATGCTGGCAAAGACTGAGGGCAGGAGGAGAAAGGGATGACAGAGGATGAGATGGTTGGGTGGCATCACCAACTCAATGGACATTAAGTTTGAGCAAACTCTGGGAGATAGTGAAGGACAAGGAAGCCTGGTGTGCTGCAGGTGGGGCTCAATCTAGGGAGTCAGGAAGAGAATGCAGAACACGCCTGAGAGTTACCTGCTCCCCTGCCAGGTGCAACACCACTGACTGAGAGCTGGAGCCCCGCAACAGAAGATGAAGCCAAATAAATAATAAGTACATAAATAAATGGGCTTCCACTGGCGCTAGTGGTTTAAAAAAAAAAAAAACCCATCTGCCAATGCAGGAGACGTAAGAGACTCGGGTTCGATCCCTGGGTCAGGAAGATCCCCTGGAGGAGGGCATGGTCACCCCCTCCAGTATCCTTGCCTGGAGAATCCCATGGACAGAGGAGCCCAGCGGGCAACAGTCCATGGCATCGCGAAGAGTCAGACAGGACTGAAGTGACTTAGCACAGCAGACAGGTAAGATTTAGAGCAGCGTGGTGTGGGGGTTGAGAGCACACTCTTGAGGTCCAGCCAGCGTCCACTCCTCACCAGTTCTGGGCTTGAACAAGTCACCGACTCTCTCAGAAAAGGTGGATAATGTAAGCCCCACCGAAAGGGCAGCTGCGGGCTTTGGACAAGTCCAACTCCAGTAGACTGAAGTGTTCATTGTAGAGCAGGGGTGGGTAGACTATAGCAAGCAGACCAAATCCACCCACCCGCTGCCTGGTTCTGTAAATAGGGTCTTGGAACAGCCTCGGCCCTCAGTTTACAGACAGTGGCTGCTTCCACATTACAAGGACAGATTTGAATCATGGGGGCAGGGACTGGACAGCCCCGCAACGCTGAAGATATTTACTATCTTGTCATTTACAGGAAAAGTTTACCAACGCCTGGCACACTGCCTGGCATGTGGCTACTGGTGTTTAATGAATATTGGATATCACAGTATTCGTATTATTTGTATTCCTATTAGTATTTGTCAGGCGCTATGCTAAGCACTTCACGTGTGTTATCTTATTTTCAGTCCTCATAAGGCTGAACGTTGTGAACTCCTGTTACCCCCATTTTATAGACGAGGGCAGTGGCCAGTTCGTATGGTAGTTTGAGCATTCTTTGGCATTGCCTTTCTTTGGGATTGGAATGAAAACTGACCTTTTCCAGTCCTGTGGCCACTGCTGAGTTTTCCAAATTTGCTGGCATATTGAGTGCAGCGTTTTCACAGCATCATCTTTTAAGACTTGAAATGGTTCAGCTGGAATTCCATCACCTCCACTAGCTTTGTTCTTAGTGATGCTTTCTAAGGCCCACTTGACTTTGAACTCCAGGATGTCTGGCTCTAGGTGAGTGATCACACCATCTTGGTTAGGGTCGTGAAGATCTTTTTTGTACAGTTCTTCTGTGTATTCTTGCCACCTCTTCTTAATATCTTCTGCTTCTGTTAGGTTCATCCCATTTCTGTCCTTTATTGAGCCCATCTTTGCGTGAAATGTTCCCTTGGTATCTCGGATTTTCTTGAAGAGATCTCTAGTCTTTCCCATTCTCTTGTTTTCATCTGTTTCTTTGCATTGAGTGCTGAGGAAGGCTTTCTTGTCTCTCCTTGCTGTTCTTTGGAACTCTGTATTCAGATGGGTATATCTTTCCTTTTCTCCTTTGTCTTTCACTTCTCTTCTTTCAGCTATTTGTAAGGCCTCCTCAGACAACCATTTTGCCTCTTTGCATTTCTGTTTCTTGAGGATGGTCTTGATCACTGCCTCTTGTACAATGTCACGAACGTCTGTCCATAGTTCTTCAGGCTCTCTGTCTATCATATCGAATCCCTTGAAATAGATTCAACTGTATAATTCACTTCAACTGTATGATCATATGGGATTTGATTTAGGTCATACCTAAATGGTCTGGTGGTTTCCCCTTCTTTCTTCAATTTAAGTCTGAATTTGGCAATAAGGAGTTTATGATCTGAGCGATAGTCAGCTCCTGGTCTTGTTTTTGCTGATTGTATAGAACTTCTTCATCTTTGGCTGCAAATAATGTAACTCATCTGATTTCAGTATTGACCATCTGAGATGTCCATGTGTAGAGTCCTCTCTTGTGTTGTTGGAAGAGGGTGTTTACTATGACCAGTGCATTCTCTTGGGAAAACTCTTTTAGCCTTTGCCCTGCTTCATTTTGTACTCCAAGGCCAAACTTGCCTGTTACTCCAGGTATCTCTTGACTTCCTACTTTTGCCTTCCAGTCCCCTATGATGAAAAGGACATCCTTTTTTGGTATCAGTTCTTGAAGGTCTTGTAGGTCACCATAGAAAGAACTGTTCAGCTTTAGCTTTTTTGGCATTCGTGGTTGGGGCATAAACTTACATTACTGTGATATTGAATGGTTTGCCTTGGAAACGAACAGAGATCATTCTGTCATTTTTGAGATTGCACCCAAGTACTGCATTTTGGACTCTTTTGTTGACTATGAGGACTATTCTACTTCTTCTAAGGGATTGTTGCCCACAGTAGTAGATATAATGGTCATGTGAATTAAATTCACCCATTCCAGTTCATTTTAGTTCACTGATTCCTAAAATGTTGATGTTCCCTCTTGCCATCTCCTGTTTGACCACTTCCAATTTACTCTGATTCATGGACCTACATTCCAGGTTCCTAGGCAATATTGTTCTTTACAGCATCAGACTTTATTTCCATCACCAGTCACATCCACAGTTGGGTGTCGTTTTTGCTTTGGCGCCATCCCTTCATTCTTTCTGGATTTATCTCTCCATTCTTGTCTAGTAGCATATTGAGCACCTACCAACCTTGGGAGTTAATCTTTCAGTGTCAGATATTTTTGCCTTTTTATACTGTTCATGCTGTTCATGTTGGATCATAGAAAAAGCAAATGAGTTCCAGAAAAAAATCTACTTCTGCTTTATTGACTATGCCAAAGCCATTGATTGTTTGGACCAAACAAACTGAAAATTTCTTAAAGAGATGGGATACCAGACCACCTTACCTGCCTTCTGAGAAATCTGTATGCAGGTCAAGAAGCAATAGTGAGAACTGGACATGGAACAACAGACTGGTTCCAAATTGGGAAAGGAGTATGTCAAGGCTGTATATTGTTACCCTGCTTATTTAACTTATATGCAGAGTACATCATGTGAAATGCCAGGCTGGATGAAGCGCAAGCTGGAATCAAGATTGCCAGGAGAAATATCAATAAGCTCAGATACACAGGTGACACCACCCTTATGGCAGAAAGTGAAGAGGAACTGAAGAGCCTCTTGATGAAGGTGAAAGAGGAGAGTTAAAACGTTTGCTTAAAACTCAACATTCAAAAAACTAAGATCATGGCATCTGGTCCTATCACTTCATGGCAAATAGATGGGGAAACAATGGAAACAGTGACAGACTTTATTTTGGGGAGCTTCAAAATCACTGCAGATGGTGACTGCAGCCATGAAATTAAAAGATACTTGCTCCTTGGAAGAAAAGCTATGACCAACCTAGATGGCATTAAAAAGCAGAGACATTGCTTTGCCAACAAAGGTCCATCTAGTCAAAGCTATAGTTTTTCCAGTGGTCATGTATGGATGTGAGAGTTGGACTATAAAGAAAGCTGAGCACTGAAGAATTGATGCTTTAGAACTGTGGTGTTGGAGAAGACTCTTGAGAGTCCCTTGGACTGCAAGGAGATCCAACCGGTCCATCCTAATGGAAATCAGTCCTGAATATTCATTGGAAGGACTGATGTTGAAGCTGAAACTCCAATACTTTGGCCACCTGATGGGAAAAACTGACTCATTGAAAAAGACCCTGATGCTGGGAAAGATTGAAAGTGGAAGGAGAAGGGGATGACAGAGGATGAGATGGTTGGATGGCATCAGCAACTCGAAGGATGTGAGTTTGAGCCAACGCCAGGTGTAATTGGTGATGGACAGGGAAGACTGGCTTGCTGTGGTCCATGGGGTCACAAAGAGTTGGACACGACTGAGTGACTGAACTAGCTGACTGACTTGGCCCAGTATGAATTCACATTGTTGTCCCTTAGGGCAATGTTATCCCCTCAGCTTTCTAACACCTATAGCCCACAGACTGGAGCCAGTGGTTTTAGATTTACAGATGAATATGTATCATCTAGGGTTTTCTGTTCTTGTTTTTAATCTCTTGGGTCAAAATGTCACAGAGTGATGTGTGACCTCATTTACTTATAAACCCAGGTTTTCCCCATTCCATTCTGCGCAGATACTGCCAACAGCCAATCAATAAATACTGTTCCATTTCCTGCGAGGCACAAGGCCCTGGGATGGAGTTAATGAATCCAAAGTTTGGGGCTGGCCTCCCCAGGACACTCAGTCATGTGAGAGATGAGTGCTGAATATGTCACAAGAGAGGCTTAATAAAATCAACACAGATGCCAAGTGTTGGAGGGAGAAGGGTAGCCGTTCCACAAGAGCAGAGCGGGGACTCCTAGGGCTGGGGCAGGAAGGCTTCCTGGAGGAAGGGACATCTCGGCTGAGACCTCAAAGGTGAGTATGGGCTCCTCAAGCAAGAGGGCCCGCCAACCGCAGGGTCTTTGCCCAAATTCCAGAATCCCAGGCCCCAGCTCACATAATCAGATTCTGGCCAGAGCCACAGGTTTCTCTCTGCCTGCCGCCTTCCACCTTCCTTGTCAGCAGCTGGCGCTTAACAAGTGACTAATCTTCAGTGCGTTTGATATGGAATGGGCAGCAAAAATAATCACCTGTCAAGGATTCCATCTTCATGAGGGACACGGCAGTGATCAGGTTTCAGGATGCGTGGGCGCGTGAACCCTGGGGAGCTCACCCTTCAAACAGGGCATTGATCTTCCCCCCTGTCACCCCGGATGGCCCATGTTGAGCCACAGCTCATATTTCCTGGACCTTCAGGGGAAGATGAGTGCAAGGAGGCCAACAATGGCTCAGAGATACGGGGGCCCTGCCCACTGTGAGATGTGCAGGAAGCCGCCAAATGGTTACTATTCCTGAGTATTCCTCAGGTGCCAGGCACCACACTCAGCATGCTCACTGCGCCAGCTAACTTCCTCTTTCAGATCCTTGGATTTGGAGATTTCTCATGTTCGAGCCTGAACTCTGGATCCCCTGCCCACCTGACCCTCTCCCAGTCCATCAGCAAATCCACCTTAAACACCCATCCATACACCACCTGGGCTGGTGCCTGCTGACCCAGAGGCTAGAATGGGTGGCGTTCACTCATTCTGACAGACTGCCCCCAGGGCCCTAGAGCTGGCCAGCTTCCTGACCACTCCGAGACCCAGTTCTGGGACTCTCCTGCTGCTGCTAAGTCACTTCAGTTGTGTCCGACTCTGTGCGACCCCATAGACGGCAGCCCACCAGGCTCCTCCGTCCCTGGGATTCTCTAGGCAAGAACACTGGCGTGGGTTGCCATTTCCTCTCCAATGCGTGAAAGTGAAAAGTGAAAGTGAAGTCACTCAGTCATGTCCGACCCTCAGCGACCCCATGGACTGCAGCCTTCCAGGCTCCTCCGTCCATGGGATTTTCCAGGCAAGAGTATTGGAGTACTCAAGTACTGTGACATGCCATTGCCTTCTCCATGTTTAATCCCAGGATTCCTTTTTTTCTTGAGTTAGAAATGTTCTCACGGCAGTGACAAATCCCCAAGTGATAGAGCTTTGTTTTCTTCCTTCCTGGTAGTATAACGCTAGGTAGCAGGATTGTTTGAATGGCCCCAAATACAACAAAATCCTTCCCCTCTTGATATGTCTGGATGAGCAGGGACAGCAATGCTTGGCATTCCCTTGGTGTGATTTTTCATCTCCGTCTATCTTCTCGCCTTCACTCATGGAGACAGGGAGAGGGAGATGGATGGGAATGATTAATTCTCCAGCTTAGCCTGGCTCCAGCCTCAATGGCAAATACGTGGATTTTGTCCAAAACTAGATGAACACGATGGCCTCATATTTGGGAGGAAGCCAGCAACGCCCTTGGAACAGGGCTATTCTGTCACTGTCACAGGCTCCCAGGGAAATGACTGTCGTTTTTATTTTGCTGGGGGATGGTCACTAACCATGAAGGGTAGGGGGCCATGTGAAGGTCATTCCTGGTGCTGTTTTGCTTTTGCAGTGCTAAATTAGTAATGGAAGAGCCTGACCAAAGAGTTTTTCCTCCTAGCATTTAATGAAAGGCACAGGTGTGGCTGAGGGGCACTCAGCCATGTATGGCTTAGGGCAGCAGGAGAGTGGGTTCCAAGAGTTCCTATCTATGCGGAATCAGTCCTGTTCTGATTTAAGACGAGCTGGTTGCCAAGTAGAAAATACAAGGAACTCTTTTCTTTCCCGGTCTGGATGCTTTTTTTGGACTGTGTGTGTGTGTTGTTTTTTTAACGAAGGTCAAGCTGAACACTGGCTCCAAAACCTTTAGACAGATCTAAGGAAAAGTGTTGAACTTGAAAAAAGAAAAAGTGGGCATGGCTTAGGCATCCCTTCACTCCAGGTAGGATGGCTGAAGTGTTATTTCCAAGGACGGAAGCAGATGAAGGCAGGAAGCTGGTGTGGCAACAGGGTTTCAGAAATCACCACCATCATCCCTGACACCACTATCACCATCTTCATCATTGCTGTCACCAATTTTTTCACCACCATCATCATCACCATTACCATCCTCACCACCATCATCCTCACCACCATCATCTCCACCACCACCATCATCACCACCGCCATCATCACCACCATCATCACCACCATCATCATCACCGTCATCATCACCACTACCATCCTCACCACCATTATCCTCACCATCATCTCCACCACCGCCATCATCACCACCGCCATCATCACCACCATCATCACCACCGCCATCATCACCGCCATCATCACCACCGCCATCATCACCGCCATCATCACCACCACCATCATCACCACTGTCATCACCACCGCCATCATCACCACCGCCATCATCACCGCCATCATCACCACCACCATCATCACCACTGTCATCACCACCGCCATCATCACCACCACCATCATCACCACCATCATCACCACCATCATCACCACATCATCACCACCATCATCATCACCACCACCATCATCACCAGTGTCATCATCACCGCCATCATCACCACCATCATCACCACCGCCATCATCACCACCGTCATCTCCACCACCATCATCACCATCACCACCATCACCATCATCATCACCACCGCCATCATCACCACCATCATCATCACCACCGCCATCATCACCACCGTCATCACCACCGCCATCATCACCACCGCCATCATCACCACCACCATCATCACCACCATCATCACATCATCACCACCATCATCATCACCACCACCATCATCACCAGTGTCATCATCACCGCCATCATCACCACCGCCATCATCACCACCGTCATCTCCACCACCATCATCACCATCACCACCATCACCATCATCATCACCACCACCATCATCACCACCATCATCATCACCACCGCCATCATCACCACCGCCATCATCACCACCGTCATCACCACCGCCATCATCACCACCGCCATCATCACCACCACCATCATCACCACATCATCACCACCATCATCATCACCACCACCATCATCACCAGTGTCATCATCACCGCCATCATCACCACCGCCATCATCACCACCATCATCACCACCGCCATCATCACCACCGTCATCTCCACCACCATCATCACCATCACCATCATCACCATCATCATCACCACTGCCATCATCACCACCATCATCATCACCACCACCATCATCACCACCGCCATCATCACCACCATCATCACCACCGCCATCATCACCACCGCCATCACCACCACCATCATCACCACCGCCATCATCACCACCGTCATCTCCACCACCATCATCACCATCACCATCATCACCATCATCATCATCACCACCGTCATCTCCACCGCCATCACCACCACCATCATCACCACCGCCATCATCACCACCGTCATCTCCACCACCATCATCACCACCACCATCATCACCACCGTCATCTCCACCGCCATCATCACCACCATCATCATCATCACCACCACCACCGTCATCATCACCATCATCACCAGCGTCATCATCACCGTCATCATCACCACTACCATCCTCACCACCATCATCCTCACCGACATCATCACCACCACCATCATCATCACCACCGCCATCATCACCACCATCATCACCACCGCCATCATCACCGCCATCATCACCACCACCATCATCACCACCGTCATCACCACCGCCATCATCATCATCACTACAATCATCACTACCACCATCACCACCGTCATCATCATCACCACCACCACCATCATCCTCACCATCATCGTCATCACCGACATCATCACTACCGCCATCATCACCGCTACAATCATCACTACCATCATCACCACCGTCATCACCACCACCACCATCATGACTGTCCTCATTGTTGTCATCACATCACTAACTTAATTTGGCTGCCTACTATGTGCCAGGCACCATGCTAAGCCCTCAACGTGAACCTCCCTGTTATTTCTCTCTCTCCGCTCAGCTCCATTTTGCCTCTTGGCACTTAGCTCTAGGGGGCACTGCATCATATCTTTGTGGGTGCGCTGCTCCCTTTTTCCCTCCCTCCCCTGCTAGGAATGGAAACTCCACCAGAGCTTTATTAGCTGTATTGACACTGGGATTCCCCGGACCTAGCCCAGTGCCTGTGAGTAACCTAGTAGGTGACTGACAAATAGTATTAAATAGTTGAATGAAAGAGTATTATTAATGACAAGTTAGATACTTTCACTGCTCTCACCTTGGAGATTGGAGGAGTGAAGCTCAGGAGCTAAATAGCAATAGCTTGCCCAAGGCTTTTGGTCCCAGAGTCAGGACTCAGAGTGAGGTGGTTAACACCAATCTCAGACTTCAGCCTCTAGACAAAGCTGTGCCTTCGTCTTTGCTCCTGAGTTAACAAGCTACAGATGCTTCAAGACTTTTAAACCTCCACACCTCTGGTTATTTTTCTGAAGCAAATGGACTGCATCACTACTCTCCAAAAGGAGGGGGAAAAAAGTCCCCTAAGAGTGAAAAACCACCCACATCTGCTTCTCTGCTTGACATGAAAACATGAGCTTGTGTCTCCAAAACTCTTAATTAATGACTTGCCAAAGTACGAACCATTTGCCCAGACCAAGGCAGGGATAAAGGTTGACTGACAAGGCTCTAATTAAACCCCAATTTATAATCTAACAGCCTGAGATCTTTCAGGTCAAAAAGGGCTTTGATCCTAGAAATTGTGCTAATATGCTTTCTCCCACCCCCAGCTCCTCCATCTCTGTCTGGTGCACCTCCCCCTACTCCCCCACAACACCCCTTACACGCCCCCCACAACCCCCAGACTCCCCAACCCCCTCCATCCTGGACTTGAGGATAGGTGCTGCAGTGGCAAGGCTGTAGCCCTGTTGAAAAGAAATTAGTTCCCTGCCGTGGCTGAATGAGCTGTCTTTAAAAATAACAACAAATCAACATGGGGTCTTGAGATAGCAATCTGGCTGTGGGCTCCCTCAGTGGGAATGTCGTTTGCATAGCAAGCAGGCCAGATGGTTCTGAGACAAATTCCAGAATCTGTGATGATGGGGGAGCCGAGCTGCCTGGGGCAGGGGAGGGGCAGGGAGTGGGCGAAGGTTGGGGTGGGGGGTGCTGCCCTTGTGGGACTCAAGGGAACTGACTTTCTCAGATATGCGGGGAGGGGGATCCAACTTAGAAAATGAATAATGAAAGTGACTCAGTTGTGTCAGACTCTTTGCGACCCCATGGACTCTACAGTCCATGGAATTCTCCAGGCCAGAATACTGGAGTGGGTAGCCTTTCCCTTCTCCAGGGGATCTTCCCAACCCAGGGGTCAAACCCAGGAATCAAACCCAGGTCTTCCGCATTGCCTGTGGATTCTTTACCAGCTGAGGCACAAGGGAAGCCCAAAAACGAATAATAGGCAATAATATTTAGGAAATAATCAGGCCACACAACTGGAGAAGTGAGTGTGTCTCTGATGGTTTGGGTGTGAGGCAGCCAGCAAGCTGAAGCCAGGAGTCTTTCTTTCCCTAGTGAGCTGGAGAGGGCCACTTAAGTAGGGCCAAACTGGGGGATTTCAACAGTTTGGGAAATTTTAAAAATATTGGGTGGGTGGTGTAGGCTCACCCACTTTTACTATGCCAATTAAGTACTTGAAAAATAACAAGCAAACAAATGGATCGATAAAAATAACAACCATATTAGCTGCCCTTACTACCAATTACTTTATTTTAAAAAAGATTTTAAATAAACCAATTTATTTTAAAAAGATTATTTTAAACACACACCCAAAGTGAGGAGAACAGCACCGTAGATGAAGGTGGACAGTCTCGTGAAAGGGTAGTGGGTGTTGGTAGACTCATTTCTACACATGTACATTGTCCTGATTTTTCTCACGTATCCCTTGGTAAAAAAGTCAGTTCTAGATCAGCCAAGCTCAAGGTCCGACATCTGTAGGGTGACCATAAGCCCCTGTTGGGCTGGGACAGTTAAACTGAGGCAACTGTTAATTAATGTCCACGAATGTGTTCTAATATCTCCTTTCGTTCAAATGGGCCCCAGTTTAGACCATCAATTACGTGGTCCCCTGAGCCCTCGGGCGCCTCTAGTGCAGCCAGTGCCCAAGACTTTGATTTTACTCCATGACCCTGTGGACGTATCTTTAGTGCTCTTTCAAAACGCTTTTGTTCTGACTTCAGTAGAAGGAAGTGGGCACGTGATGCTTTGAGATGGCTCTCCCTTAGCCACCAAGCTTCTCTCTCACACCCCACTCTTAGCAGCTTTACTGAGAGATCGTTGACATGCCAGAATTGTGTGTGTTCGAGGGGCATACATAACCTGACGTCTGGTATATGCATATGTGATGAAGCTTCTTCCTTCACCCTTTCTTTGTGCTACGTGATGGTCTGGAACGTCTTTGGGTAGAGGAGCAAGAAGTGGAGCGAGATCAAAGACATTACGTACGTGGTTCTGTCAAAGTGTATCGTGTTGGCTTGGAAAATAGAGGGAGAAGTCCCAGTCTCCCCACCCCCAACCTGACCGCCGGTGCAGCAAAGTCTCCAGAGCCTCTGCGCCTCACCACAGCTTGCCTGCCTCCTCGGCTGGATTTTGCTGCTCATTGACTGCACCTTGCTTACAGAAGCACCCCATTCCAGGATCAGATTGTCACCCTGACTATCACACTTCCCGCATCATCTGTAAACCCTATGCATGCACTCATGTGCTAATGGAGAAGGGACAAGGAATCTGATGCAAAGGGATGCTGTCAAGATGAAACATCCTTATTTCAGGCAACGTAAAACACAACTGTACATTCACTGGGTGAGAGACAGCGTGCTGTCTCGAGAAAGACCACCAACTCCTGAATGTTAGTTCCAGCTAAGGGTACAAGAATGCTAGGTGGTGGTGACAGTGACAGTGACAGTGCTAGGTGGTGGTGGTCATCGTCACGATGAGCGCAACGGCCACCTGGGGGGCCGCTGGACACCCCAGCACCATCAGTGCTGACTCGTGTGCACTGGTGCTCTGCAGACGGCCCTGGGAAGCGGGGGTAGTGGGCAGGGTTTGGTGACCCTTCCTCCAAGTCACCAACTTGCTGCTGAGAGATTAAATTTAACAGGAACTTTCAGGATCTTCTGGTTCAATCCACCCCTTTTACAGAGGAGAAAACACCCAAAGCCCAGAAGGAAAGCTCCATGTGTTAATATTTGTATTCCTACCCAAGGCTATAGGTACTTAGCACTTTTTAAAAAACTATCAGAAGGGTGGTCCTTAGGTCTGGCCGAACAAATGAGCTCTTTAGTGATGTGGCCTTCATCCTCCTCTGAGCTATTCTGTCCTGCACAGCATTGGAGCTCAACACACCTGCACAGAGCTGTGCTTTGCCAGAGCATTTCATGGGCTAGAACTTCTGCCTCCTCTTGGTCAAGGACCCAGCTCCAGTGGCACACCCATGGCCCTGGGGAGTTGCTGCGGGGGGTGGAGTGCACCCCTCCTCAAGAGGAACCTCTGGGCTTATAGGCCCGAGTTCTCATTTCTGAGAAACCAGATCATTGAACAAAAACAAATGCCTGCTTTGTGTGTATTTCTTTCCTTTTTTTTCTTTGGTGGGGGGGTGGTGTTCACGAAGAATTGATGTCGGAGACACAGTCAGAGATGCTGCCAAAACAATCAGAAGCCCTCTGAAGGAAGCAAGAGCCAATGCCAGCGTCCAAAGCGGCAGCCAAGATTTAGGAAGCTCAAATACCTCACCCGCCTTGATTTAGAGCCCTTCTTAGCTGACATTTAACATGCAACTTGCCTGGTGGGCAGGTTTCTTGCAGTGTTTGGGGAAGGCTAAGTGGATTGGAATAGCGCTGACCTCATCGGCGTTGGCACTCTTAGGATCTGGCGCCATCACTGAGCTCAGAGCTCAGTGTATGACTCCACACCCGCTGTGGGACTTGGAAAGCCCAGTGCCTATCCCGGGAAAGAAAAGGCTGGTTTTGCTGCGGGGGTCCAGGCCCACCCAGGGAGAGCTATGCAGACTGCAGAGCAACCATTGGTCTTACTGTGAAAAGATGCGTGGTAGAGTTTGGCCAACCGGAGGGCAACGTCGGACTATAGAGTGGAAGTCCTGGGGAATCAGGTTTCATATGTTGATACCGTTTGTAATGATAAGAGCCATCCAGAATGGAATACCTTGATTAAAGAAATCAGTCTGTCCACCATAGGAATTGCTCAGAAAGTTTAGAGGACCACTTGGTTGAGGATGTTGAAGATTTTAAAACTCTGGGGAGGGGAGGGGTGGACTAGATTAAGTCTAAGGTCTGAGACTTGATCGGGCAGAAAGGATGGTGCTGTTACTGGCTCCTGGCATATAGGAATGCCTCAGTTACCCGGGGTTTCAAGGGTCAGGCACTCTTAACTTGTTTCTGAAAAAGAACCAAAGGTGACAAGAAAATACAAAATGGCTCTGAAAACCCTGAATTGATGCTGTTGAGTTCATGAATTTTCTAAGTAGGAGAGCACCCACGGTTCTCGTTTGTGACCTAACAGCTCCTGCTTCAGACACAGTTCTAACAGACTTGCTTGCATGATCCCCCTGCTGGAGCTGCTAGAGAAAAGTGCATTAAAGAAATTGGGGACGAATATTATAATTTTTAACACATTAATAACAAGGAGTACATGTGGACAGTGGATCACTAAGGGGGAAACCAAAATAACAAAATAGAGAAAAGTACTTGTAAGTATGGAAATTTGAGGCCGTTTAATGAGAGGGCAAAGAGTTGTACAAACTTGAGGAGCATTTGAAGAAGGGCCAGGTTATGGTCACCAAGAAGAAGTTAAATTATGTGCAGTGGTTTCTGTGAAATAAGACAGGATGATATACAATATGTCTTACAGAAATTTGTAATAAAAGATTGAAAGGTAGACAATTACCTGGAAGTTTGCAATACATAGGGCAGACGTATGATTAAGATTCATACTATAAAACCATATCTCTGTACCGGTATATAACATATAAACCACTGAAATAGAAAAACAGGCAAAGGCAGGACAGAAATAGACATTTCTCAAAAGTACCATATGTTGTCTTTGGCCAATTTACATGTAAAATATGCCCAACATTATTAGCCATCAAGTACAGGCCCACATTTTTAAAATGAGACCTTATTTTTGTCTGTTGGATTATCCAAGACTTTAAAAGAACCAAAATGTTCCAAGTTGGTCAGAATGCCAGGAAGAAAGTCCTCTCAAACACGGCTGGTATGCATTTTGGAGAAGGCAATTAAGCCCTTTGTATCAAACTGTTATTTATCCATTTGTCAAATTTATCTAGAAATTCCATTCCCAGCAACTGACCCCTTAAGAAAGAGAATGAAGATCTATGTCCAAGGATATTCATTGAACTTAGAATTATAAAAAAAAAAAAAAAAGAAATAGTCTGAAGTGCATTAATAGGGGATGAGAAAACATTATGGAATGTTCATGTGGTGAAGTATTATGGAAACTTCTAAAAATGAGATATCTTTGTAAATTGATGTGCTGTGAATAATATATTGTGAATGAAATATCCAGTTAAAGAGAAAAGGAAGTTGTAGTATTTAATGTGAAATATGATCCTTTTAAGGCATAAAGATGATGGTATTATTATTTAGACCACATTCATACCAAACCGTGAAGCGACTCTCAGTTCTTAAAAAGCAGTTTTCACTGCAGAAACAAAGCCAGGTTAGGGAGGGTCTTTTAACTTTTTAAAAAAATAAAAAGCCTTGTTTAACCCACCAGTTGAACCAGCGCTGCTTGGCGTCTTTACCTCTGTCTGACTGTACAGCATTATTCCTTGCCATTCTTTTCAGCTCATCTAGTTTTTCCTCATTGCACACACTCTGTTGGGTCTTTACAAAGATTCTCTAATTTAATCTTCACTACCACCCTCAGGGGGCTTCCCTGGTGGCTTAGTGGTAAAGAATCCACCTGCCGTTGCAGGAGATGCAGGTTAGATCCCTTGGTCGGAAAGATCCCCTGGGGAAGGAATGGCGACCCACTCTGGTATTCTTGCCTGGGAAATCCCATGGGCAGAGGAGCCTGATGGGCTACAGTCCATGGGGTCTCAAAGAGTTCGACTCAACTGAGCACACACACCCACACCACCTTCTGTGGCTGTACTTCCTTCTATGAGACTCAGGGTTATTAAGTAACTTGCTTGAGGTCCCCAGTTAATAAGTGGCTTCGCCAGGATTGGAATCCAGGTCCATCTGCCCTCAAAATCTGGATTCTGCAATTCGGTCATTCATCCACTTATCAGATACTTATTGAGGGGTTTTTTGGGGGTTTTTTTGAGCCTTTGCTGTGCCAGTTTGTTTGAAAATGTAAGGACTGAGGACTTTTTTTAGCATTTTGCTTCACCATTTTGTTTGAAAGCATGGTTAAGGCTGGGAAGTGTGCACACAGAATCACATCTAGCGTGCACAGGAAGGTGTTGATCCCTCTGTGAGTGCTTCACAAGGATAAAGGATGAGAACTCTGCTTCTCCAGTGTCAGACGTGGAATCCCCAAGCTGGAGCTGCTATGCCTCATGCTAACCGCTTTACAGTGGAAGAAAAGTCCTAGGAATAAAACAATCCGGAAATGGAAACCCAAACTGGGGGGACCCAAGGAGACAGTGGGATCAGTTAGAAGTAAGACAAGCGGAAATACAAGACTGATCTCGGAAGAATCATTGTTGCTCAAGCCTGGAAGCCCAGGTAGGGAGTGGGCGCAGGTTAGAAAGAAGTCTGGGGAGGTGAGGGAGAGGCATTGTCCTGGATGCAGGGACCCTCCGCTTTGGGGTGGGGGCTAGTGAGGAGGGCAAGAAGAGAGTGAAGACAGGACCAGGAGGTCCGAACGACAGGACTGGGGGTGGGTGACTCGGGTCTCTACTTGCAGACCTGGGCCACAAGAGAGTCCACACTCTCCCCCAGGGAAGAGGCTGCTGAACACAGCACCTGGAGACCATGGATAGACTCCCAGGGTGTCTGCAGGAGGCCCAGAACAGCCCCTTTATGAAGCTCCCTGAGCCACAGGTAGGCTGTTCACCCATGCTCCGTGGGGGCTTGGAGAAGGCCTGGTGCCCAAATGCCGTCTCTAAGCCATGCTGATTGGGCCCATCTGGGAGGGGCCTGAGACTCTTTCCTTCTTTACGTCCTGTAAACATCTCCAGGTTAAATCTAAGGTGCATCCAGGGTAGAAGTGCGGTCCAAGCTCTTTTTAAGTCTGATTATGCATTTGCACATTTCCTAGGAGTGCTGGTTTCTTCGGTCCTTGTAAGTGGGGTGCCACTGGGGAGCCCCCGTGTGATGGTGAGGCTGGTGTCTGGGTCCTGGAGATACCACCTTGGTTTGCTGTGTGGTCCTAGCCGAGTCCTTTGGCACTGTGGCCCCCAGTTCCTACTTGGGAGGACTGTCTAAATCTCCATCCCTGGTCTGCTACCCACTGCCCACTGCCCGCTGCCAGCCCAGTAGCAACAGACACATGGAGTGAACACGTGAGCAGATGCAAGGGTCGTTTCATACAATCAAGCTCAATCTCCACCTGCTTTAATTCTTTGTGGCTCTAGACTTCTTAGGAACTCACGTTTCACAGGGTGGTGGGGTTAGAACATGGGACTGTGCTGCAGCTGTATTTTTAAATTTTTTATTTCATTTGCAAAAACCTGAGTATTTACAACCCCTCAAAACTAACGTTTCACCATTGGCTTAGAACATGACCAACCCACCTACTCACCTTTAACCTGTATTAAACCAGCCAGCAGACATCTCTAAAATGTCAGCCTTCAGCGCCACTGACCCTTTTCTTTGTAGCAATTTTGCAAGAAGGGACTTGGGGTTTGACCAAGTCACAAACTGTCTGATTTGAGCTTTTCCCCCACTAATTAAATTCAAACCATTAATCAGATAAGAGACTGTTTTCTTCTTGTCTTTGACCTCAAGTCGATTTGCTCTTCACATCTGTCACCTTGGAAACTTTACCCTCTGGGAGAGAGTTCGCTCCAGCTTTTGAAGTTGGCAGAGAAAAGATAACGCCAAAGAGACCAGCAAAGGACCTGTGAGGGACTCCTGGTGCACCATCCACACAGGCATGCTACTTCTGCAGCCAAAGAGATGGAGAAGTGTTTCTCCGATTTCGTTTGTTTGCCAGTTGGTGCGTGTTTTCGTGTTGTGTGCCCAAGGGGGAGGGTGATTTGTCTTTAAAAGCTTGTTACTCTTCAGTGGACTCCCTGGTCCTTCTTTCTGGCGTTGGTTTACAGCTGTTCTGCCTGCAGAACAAAAAAGTCCTGGACCGATTTCAGTAGCTGTGTGTTACTCACTTAAAGATCAAGTTCTGCAAGGTAAACTGGAGGTGACGACTGAGAAATAAACACTGACCACATGCAGGTGGGCCTCGATTTTGCTGAAAGGTGACCCTGGCCCAAGGTGAAGTGGAGGTTAAGCCGTGTCCTACCATAAAGAGGAAAAAATCTAGAACAAAAGTCAGCCTCTGGGATTTGAACCTTGGGACTGGGGAGAGTTCAGGGCACAAGCCACTGCTCTGTAATGAGCCCCAGTGTCTGGTTTCCAGAACGTCATGGTTATCAGCCGTGGGGGCTTAGGTGGATTAACATTTGAACTTGCGGCTGCCGCCGGTTCTGTTACCCAGGCTGCTGTGTCTGCTCATGTGAACTGTATCGCACCCGCTGCAGCATGAGGAGTTGTAGTACCCAACCCAGGGGGACGTGCTTCCCTCCTGGGCAGAGATGACGGCTCCAGGGAGCTTGCCCCATCTTCAAGGGCCATCAGACCCCGCCATGGTTCTGCATCTTTTAAGTTCATATGGGTTCCAAAGTCTGAGCCTCTCTAAAGGGATATGCTGTTAGCTTTTTAAACCAGGTGCTGATGCTTTTCTCCTAAAGAGAGCTTCACTCTGATAAACATGGTCAGTTTGGAAGTGGGGACATCGGCCATAGCCCCTCCTTGGACAACATGCTGTCAGAGGTGCTGAAATGTGGTCCCTGACCTTAAGGGGTCATCTCTAAGTTACTCTTTTATTTTTTTGGTTCTGAGTATCAAATGAGTAGAAACAAGTTTGGGACATTTTGAGGGAGAGATGCTCATTGAATAAGAAGGTGTCACAGAAGTGCTAAGGCTTAAAGGACCATCGATATCACTGGGAGCTTTATAAATATCCAGGTGCTGAGACCCCAGCAGAGATTTGCATGCACCCACCCATTCCTGCATCAGACTTGCGTCAGCTTTGCTGGGTGAACTGGAGGCAGAGCCAGCGCCGAGAGCCGTGTTTTCAGTCAAGGCCGCCATAGAGCACAGTGTCCAGACCACGAAGGAAAGCATCTAGTAAATTCTGATGGGTGGGAATGAATAAAAGCTACCTTGGAGAGGGACCAAGTACTGGTCCAGGGTGGATGGACCACCCACCCGTAGAGCTGAAAGCATCCACACGGTCAGGAGAAGACTCTTCACACTCTTAAAAACCCCACCTTGTGTTTTCATATCCACTTGTGCTTAGAGAGGGGCAAGAAGGGTCTCCTAGCACGAGGCACGGACTGGGAAAAAGGTCAGGAGCAAGGTGCTCCCTGGCCCAGCCAGAAGGCAACGGATGGACCGCAGGCCTGTATTTTGCCTAACACCAGAGGCTACCCCTTCATGGTCACGACATACAGAGAAGTCACTGTCATTTTCTGTGACTTTAGTCTGGGAGTCTTCAACTGTGGCGGGACATCTCACATGTTAAATCCATATCGCCTGGTGCTCCTGGTGAACTCAGAAGACCCAGCCACACCAGGCCGGTGCTCCCCTCCAGAACAGGAGCCCAGAGCCCCACTGGGGCATCCACTTTGGGTGAGCTCTGAGCTCTCCATTCGTCCCAGTCCCCACTGCCCCTCATTGCCTGCCCCATCTGCTCCACTGGGACACACTGCCTGCCTAGTATCTCTGTAGGCCATTGGGTTTGTGATGTTTCAGACAGCAGGAGAATCACATCCTCTGTGACGTGTTCACACATTGTGTGGAAGCAAGTCATCTCCAGTCGGAATTCGTTGCCGGGAGACTGGATCAGGTCACCGATGGGGGAAGCTGATAGCCCGTCACAGGTTAACAAGCCCTGTGCTCCGGAGAGGATATATAAATACGCCCCAGAGAGGGTCTGAACTTCCCCCCACCTATCTGATCCAGCTCTAATTGTTACCAATTGGTATTCCCTTACGCCCATGCTTTCTTTGTAACAGAGACGGTCTCGGGTTCTCCTTCAGAGCGACCCCTTGTTCCAACTGCCCATCCACGGGGTCACTGACTTCCTGGGATAAGAATTTAGGCATTTTAGTGTTTGAAACATCCTATTTTCTTTCTTCCCTAACCCAGATTTGTTTATTTTAAAATCACCAGGTGTCCCCATACTTTCGAAAGCTGTTCTTACCACGTCCATATTGCTAAGCGAAGTCATCCTAATTTCACCCAAGTCCTGAAACAGGCTTCTTATTTTGTTTGTGCGTTTGTAAGAAGTGAGACCTGACAGGACACATGTGTTGATAAGGTTCTGTCCTTGCTGGCCTTTTAACCCGCGTCATGGATAATTGTCCAGAGAATTGTGAGCTGGTGATTGGTTGAAATCCCACGCTGTGCCCTCTGGCCTCCAACATGGTGAGCAAACTGTGGGCCGGGCTGGACTCACCATCCCCCCTCCCCGGACTGCCCTGCAGTCTGAGCTAGAGTAAGCATCTGAAGCATGACTTTGTCCAGAGCAGGTGCTGGAGACCTTGGTGAGAACGTGGCCCTGATCTGCTCGGATACGCTGGGCTGCACACATGATGAGCCACGGTGGAGGGTGGCATGGAAGAAAGACCCCTTCTCCGCTCCATCTCCCCCCGTACCCAGCCTCTCAGTGGAGGAACATGAGCTGTGCGCTGGGAGCAACAGAGTTGCGTCAGGGCTGGAGGTGGGCAGTGACAGCCAACGAGCCCAGGGTCCTTTCAGGTGATGAAACTGCTTGGGCACTGGACCATTGTGAAGGGTGCTCATCACTGTGAACATACTAGACATGTCTGAACTGTCCACCCTTCCGCGCTCCAGTTCAGTTCAGTTCAGTTCAGTCACTCAGTCGTCTCTGACTCTTTGCGACCCCATGAATCGCAGCTCGCCAGGCCTCCCTGTCCATCACCATCTCCTGGAGTTCACTTAGACTCATGTACATCAAGTCAATGATGCCATCCAGCCATCTCATCCTCTGTCGTCCCCTTCTCCTCCTGCCCCCAATCCCTCCCAGCATCAAAGTCTTTTCCAATGAGTCAACACTTCGCATGAGGTGGCCAAAGTACTGGAGTTTCAGCTTTAGCATCAGTCATTCCAAAGAAATCCCAGGGCTGATCTCCTTCAGAACGGACTGGTTGGATCTCCTTGCAGTCCAAGGGACTCTCAAGAGTCTTCTCCAACACCACAGTTCAAAAGCATCAATTCTTCGGCACTCAGCCCTCTTCACAGTCCAACTCTCACATTCATACATGACTACTGGAAAAACCATAGCCTTGACTAGACGGACCTTAGTCGGCAAAGTAATGTCTCTGCTTTTCAATATGCTATCTAGGTTGGTCATAACTTTTCTTCCAAGGAGTAAGCGTCTTTTAATTTCATGGCTGCAATCGCCATCTGCAGTGATTTTGGAGCCCCAAAAATAAAGTGTGACACTGTTTCCACTGTTTCCCATCTACTTTCCATGGAGTGATGGGACCAGATGCCATGATCTTCGTTTTCTGAATGTTGAGCTTTAAGCCAACTTTTTCACTCTCCTCTTTTACTTTCATCAAGAGGCTTTTTAGTTTCTCTTCACTTTCTGCCATAAGGGTGGTGTCATCTGCATATCTGAGGTTATTGATATTTCTCCCGGCAATCTTGATTCCAGCTTGTGTTTCTTCCAGTCCAGCGTTTCTCATGATGTACTCTGCATAGAAGTTAAATAAGCAAGGTGACAATATACAGGCTTGACGTACTCCTTTTCCTATTTGGAACCAGTCTGTTGTTCCATGTCCAGTTCTAACTGCTGCTTCCTGGCCTGCATACAGATTTCTCAAGAGGCAGGTTAGGTGGTCTGGTATTCTCATCTCTTTCAGAATTTTCCACAGTTTATTGTGATCCACACAGTCAAAGGCTTTGGCATAGTCAATAAAGCAGAAATAGATGTTTTTCTGGAACTCTCTTAGAAGGCTAATTTTGTTATGTGTATTTTACCTCAATAACACAAATGACAGTGGGAAGGAAAGGGAGGCTATTCATTGAGAAGAAATTTTTAAATGACAGACTACCATAGATATCCTCAGGGAGGTAAGAGAAACATCATGTCAGAGAAACAAGAGCTTGGGTCTCTCACCTTCCTTGTGGGACATAATTATATGCACCTGTCTTATATGCAGGCGCACATGTGTACTCACCCCTCCACACACGCACACCACATCTGTAACCAGCACACTCATCGTGGTGCCGACCTCCCAGGGTGACCTGGGCCCGACAGTTTCTTCTGCAAATGGAGACCAAGGTTCCCTAGGATGCAGTGAAAATGCCCCTTCAGGTCCGGGGATCCCAAACTTTGTGCTGCCTGAAGGGAAAGGGAGCTATCATGTTGGAGCCGTCTTGGTTTTCCAGAGGAACCCCAGACCAGATCAAACCCCAGGAACCCTCAGAGCGCCCCTTGCCGCCTTCCTATCATCAATTACCCGGCATATTGATTCCTCCAAATATGCAGTCTTGGACCATAACTGAGTCCAGGGCTGGGTCTGACCCAGCCTGCCACAGAGCAGAGCCATGCACGGGATGCCTTTGATGTGCAGGCAGGGCTGCCTTTGGGGAAGATTGGACCAGGGTTCAGATGCAGGGAACGGGGAATTGCTGCCCGTCCGCCATTTCCTTGGCACAGTGGAACCCGAGGAGATCCAGCCAAACGCTATTATTTGTTTGCGGGGCGTCACAACAAAGAACCACGAACTGTGTGTCTTAAACTCTTGTCTGGCTGTCCTGGAATTCCGGAATCAAGGTGCTGGCCGGCCCCGCTCCCTCTGCAGCCTGTGGGGGTTCTTCCTTGGCCCTTTGTGCCTCTGTCTTCTCGAAAGGACACCAGCCGTATTCGGTTAGGGCCCGCCCTACTCATGTGACCTCATCTCTAATTATGTCTGTGATGGCTCTTTCCAAGGAGGTCACATTCTGAAGTCCCGGGTGTCAGGACACAACTCGGCCCATGACACCCAGCAGTCCCTCCTCACCCCAGCCCCTCTGGGGACCTCTGGGTGCCTCCCAAAGTCCACGGCAACCCTTTGCTGCCGAGCATCATGGCTCTCCTCAGGGACCTCTGCAAAGCCCTGGCTTTCACGGTTTAAAGGAAGCCTAACATTGCAGCCATGGTTTTAATTAAAGGTTGATGGGCCATGTCATGACATCATCAATAAAACCAGCAAAATAAAAGGAAATAACTTAATAAGAGGCGTGGGAGGGCAGCCCGGGATTTGTCATGAAATTGCATTATGTAGCAATAAAACGGCGTTTTAGAGAACACTGGCAGGGCTCAGGCTGCCCAGCGCTGTCCTTTGTTTACTAAGAAGTTCCATCCAGGCTCATCCACTCTCTGGGGCGCCTCCGGCCCAGACACTGCCCGCGAGTGTGGAATCTGATTTGTTCCCGAGCTGGATGAACTGAGCAGGTTAATTCCAAACCGCTGTGTCTGAGTCAAGTTCTTTTCTGGAAATCGTGCACTGAAATTACCGGCATCCTTGCGCGGTGGGGAGGCATGGGGTGACGCCGTCTCCTGGAGCCAGCATGTCACTGTGCCGCCTGCCTGGGCAAAGCAGCCCTAGGCTCCAGAGTGCAAGCCGAATGGGGACTCCAGGGGTAGAACTAGGCTCAGGCTTAAAAGTGGGGTTGGGGACATCCCTGGCTGAATTCGTCCACGGCTGTCATTTCCTTGAAGATAAACAGAAGTCTTGTAATATTTTTCAACTCCTTATCTCCATATCTGTGGCTTAGAGAATCTACTTTCTTGGGAACTAGAAAGATCTGGGGAGTCACATGAGCTTCTGAGTGCTGCCACTGAGGAAGAACGTTGACCAGGAGGGACAAGTGTGGCTGTCACAGGGGAGGCAGGTGGACGCCAGGCTGCCCCACAGGGCTGTGCCCTGCTGTGGGTGTCACCAAAGCAGCAAGCCTTGGGCTCTGGAGCCAGCTCGGGTGAGGCTGGCTGTGCCGTGAGCCCTGGCCCGGCTTCTCGCAGAGCGGTGACTTTTTGCAGTTTGCCCGCCCAGGGTGGGTGTCTTGACCTAATTCACACAAGATGCCTTATAGGCGAGCGTCGCCTGGGTGAAAGGATGTGACCGTGAAAGACAAAAGGAGGGTGGACACACCACTCTCCAGTTGAGCTGACGCGTGTGTTCACTTCACAGTCATTCTGAGCATCTGTTCTGCACTGGGCACCCTGCTGCCTGAAGGAAGAAGGCAGGAAGGAGCCAGGGCCTTCTGGGTCTCAGAGGACACAATGAGCCAATGGGTGGACGTTACACAGAGGCTGATTGTGAGTAGAAAGCACACTGACCAGGGCACCTCCTGGAGGGGGAGTTTGGAAGCATCTTGCAAGTGGAAGCTGAGTACATTCCATTCCCTCTTGACTTCTCAGAGTCTGGTTTTTTTTTGGGTAAATGCGAATCATAGACCCACCAGGTGAGGCTGTTGAACAACCCTGCGTGCAGCTGGGCCGTGCCAACCTGGTGCAGAGAGGTGCCCACGGAGCGCCTTTCATGGAGCAGCAGAGCTTATTAGGAAATGGACTGACCTTTACTTTGTTTTCTATCTGTTATTTATTGAGCTGTGTCCCATCTTAGTTGTGGCTCACGGGATCTTCACTCTGGCGCATGCGCTCTCTCGTGGCTTGGGGGCTCAGTTGCCCCGCGGCACGTAGGATCTTAGTTCCCTGACCAGGGGTCGAGCCCATGTCCCCTGCATTGGGAGCACAGAGTCTTATCCACTGGACCACCAAGGAGGCCCCCAGATTGACTCACTTTTAAACAGACCTTCACTGAGTGCCCGCCGTGTGGTATTTATGATTCCAAAGAGGGCTTAGGCAGAGAGAGCGAGACCATCCCATCAGTGGGTAACACAGCTGGCCCGTGGAGTCCCAGCTCAGGCCCTTTCCTTCCCGCCCACCTGCCCCATGAACGTCAGATCCGTCAGCCAGCCCCACAGTCATGTAAGCCAGTTCCCAGTTCCTTGCAGTAACCCCTTGCAAGCCCACAGCTTCATACTGGTTCATGTGCTTATTAATCAGCTCACTTTGGGCCCATCCTTTCCCCTCCTGAATGGGAATAGTCACTTCACGGAAAACTAAATGCAAAGAAGGGTGTAAAGTTCACTGCTCCTGGCCATTTCCATAAAAGGGTTCTCAATAAACGTTAGGTATTATCATCATGATTGTTGCTCATCACGCTAGTTTCTGAAGGATACTGTCGCTCTGGTGAGAAAAGGAGACGGAGGGACTGTGCTGACGGTCCCTGCTCCATCGCCACCTCCCCTCACATGACCAGAAGGAAGGAATCGTTGGGAAATCACAGCATGAAGTAGGGGAATGGGAGACCGGGCATTATCTTGGAAGAAACTAGTTTTAACCGAGAGATCAAGCTAAAGATGCAAAGTCCCCTGAGAGGTGGATATGCAGACGTATCTCTCCGTAGTCAGCCAGGATATGTCTGCCTCCCCCACCCCCACAAGGTAACTTTGCTTCTTCTCCACCAGAAGCCAGGTTCCAGACCCCTCTTTCTGAGCCAGCCTGGCCCTGGTGACCCACGGGGCCGGCGGAAGGCTGTAGAAGTGACCTGGAACTCACAGGAGTGAGCCACAGGACTGGCGGCTTCCTTCCTCCTGGGTCTCTCTGGTCACTCCCGCTTGGGAGGCTCCCTCTGGTGACCCCCTAGTGCCCTGCAGTGATAAGTCTGGGCCACGGGGTGGGGCTGCGTGCAAGTGCCAGGGGCTCCCAGCACCAGCTGCCAGCATGCCCCAGGTGCACACCATCTCAGATGTTCATGTGACATCCAGTCAAGAGCAACCCAGGTGAGCCCTTCCTGAATGCGCTGCCCCCAGAGGTGGAACTGATGCTGGTCGAGCCTGAAGAGGGTGGCCTGGTCAATGCTTGAGTGCAGGGTTGAGGTCTGGCTCCATGGCTCACTAGTCGAGGTCTCCAGGAAGGATTATTTTCCACATCTATTTACAGTTTCCTCATCTGTAAAATGGGATCAGGGCAGCGGCCACGTCTCACGGGGCTGCCCCGAGGAATGGATGGGGAAACGCAGACTGCGCCCTTACCAGCTGGCAGCCTCCAGCAGTCGTGGACTCAGGACAGACACGGGGGCTGGTGATGTGGCAGGAACGTCTGAGGCTGCCTCCTTGGCTCTTGGCACAGGGGAGGGCCTCTGGCCAGCCTGGTCAGGGCAGGCAGAGCTGTGACTCAGCCCGTCCTTCTCCTCTGCCTGGAGAGGGAGAGTGTGAGGCCGTTTCTGAGGAATCTGCTGCTTCCAGACCTGGGCTGCCTAGTCCCTGTCTCCAGGAGGCAAGAGGAGAGGCAGGGGCCACGGCAGGCGGGAAGATCTGATGTCCCATTTGGGGCGAAGGGGCTTGGAGAGGAGGCAGGGCTGTGTGGACACACTCCGTTCTCAGGCGTCAACCACACAGCTCCCTTGGGGCCCTGACATCCCAGGTGAACCTGTGCCCTGGACCAGCTCACAAGGTCTTGCACTGGGTGAGTCCCTTCTCCCCTGGAAGGGAGTCTTCCCCATGAGGTAGACTCTCCTATTGGCCAAGCCTTCTGCTCTAAGACATCCACCTTGTCAGAGACCCCAGCCGGGCCCCCAGCCACGGCGCTCATGTGGGGCAGTGAGCTAGACAGATGGCACCCACAGTCCTGAGAGCCCCCTGTCCTTAGGTGTCAGTGTTGTGTTAACTCCAGAATATCTTCTCTTGCTAATCCTTCATCACACCTGAAATCCACTCATTTCAAGCTCTGAGGTTTTGAAGCATCTAATTAGAAGTAAGCACTCCAGCTTCTCCTCTGGACATAGGGAGGTCACACAGGGTCTGGGTCCTCCATCAATCTGGGTCCCAGGAGCTGGACTTGTGTTCAAAAGCAAAGAAAGAAATAGAGACGATGGCAGAGATGTCTGTCTCAGCACAGGCAGGAGCCCCAGGGGCCAGGTGAGATGCAGATGGGCGGGTGAACATGAAGTGGGCTGGACACACCCTGTGCACTGAGGGGGCTTGGTTTCATATGTGGGGACTCCCTCTGGAAAGACCCTTGAGGGAGTGGTGGCTGTGCCTCCCTCCTCCAGAGCAGGCTTGGTTACTAGAGAAAGTGGTGGCGGTGGAGTTGTTGTCACTGAAAACCCTTTTGTACATGCTCTGAAAACCCTTGTACCTCGGGTGCATGCAGTAGCCGTTTGGAATACATGTAAGTAGACAACAGTTTCTGTATATTGACCTTGCATCCTGCTACCTTGCTGAATTCATTGAACTGTTCTGGTAGTCTTTATGTGGAGTCTTTAAGGTTTTCTATATATATTATCATATCATCTGCATAGCAGGACTATTTTACCTCTTCCCTTCCAATTTGGAATTTTATTTCTTTTTCTTGTCTGATTGCTGTGGCTTGTACTTCCAATACTACGCTGAAAAGAAGTAATGAGGGTGGGAATCTGTGTCTTATTCCAGATCTTAGTTGGAAGGCTTTCTGCTTTTCACTGTTGAGTATTATGTTGGCTGTGGGTTTGTCATAGATGGATCTTACTATGTTGAGATACATCCCCTCTATGCCCACTTCAGTAACCGTTTTTATCATGAACGGATGGTGGATTTTATCAAATGCTCTTTCTGCCTCTACTGAAGACGGTTATTTGGCTTGGGGATTTTGTTTATGTGCTGTATGGATTGCTGTGCCGTGTTCCTTGATGTGCATATGTTGAACCGTCTTTACGAACTTGGTATGAATCCCAGTTGGTCATGGTGTGACCTTTTTTATGTGTTTGCTAATATTTCGTTGAGAACTTTTGCATCTACATTCATCAAAGATATTGGCCTGTAATTTTATTTTTTTGGTGGCATGTCTCTCTGGTTTTGGTACTAAGGTGTAGACAACAAAATATTTTTAAGTAGAAGCCAATGACAGCCTCTCATGGGGTCCTACTTAATGGAAACATGACATTTCACAAGGATTTACTGTTTCATGGTGAGATCTATAATCATGTAGAGCCTTGGGTCTAAAAAAGAATGTTAAAGATCTGGCCCAACCCCCACGTCACAGGGATTCAGAGAAGTTGGAGGTGCCTCTCAGGCCACACAGCTGGTTTGGAGCACAAGTGGGATTAACATCCAGGCCTTTTGTCAGCAGCCTCTGTTCCTGGAAGATGCTCTAACAGGCTAGATGCTCTCCACGGAATTTTCCATTTCTAAGTTTCTAGAATCCTCTAGAGAAAAAAAGTAACCCATGCAATGGCTTCCATACTTTCAGAAAGAAAAACAGTTTTATAATCCGAGTGGGGTCTGTGGGCAAATTCTACTGCAAACATCTGGTGGACCACATGCCCCAGTGGATGAGGTGGTGACGTCTGGGGCCACGTTCAGAGGATTTTATGCAAAATAGCTGACTAGGATTGAACATAGTAATTAATGGAATGAATGCAAAGTGCTTTTGTAATTTATTCTTAGTGAGCCTTGCTTATGTAGCAGTTACCTTGGGTCAAGTTACCTTGTGTCTGAGCACATCACAAGAATTGATCTGTATAATATGAACACTGTATCAGTGCTCATATTCAAGTCAGGAATTTCAGGTCGTGTAGACATGCACTTAAATACTGATTCTGCCATTGTTATCAGTTATGTGACCTCTCTGAGCCTCTGCTTTATTCATCCATAAAGTGGGGATGTTACCAACTGTCTCACAGACATGCAAGAATGGAGGCAAGGACATAGTCTGAACTGTAAAAGAGTAGTGACCTTCAACCTGTTTTGATTCACAAAACTGGCAGTTTCATATGGTTCCAATATATAAAGAGCTTAGCCGAATGCCAGCACTTGGAAAGCACTCAATAAATAATAGGCTTATTTTTTTAACTTTAGCTTGAGAACAGCTAAAATACAAGAGCCCTTTCTGCCCAGAAGACTCTGCATCAGTATATTCATTTTCCTTAAGTGCTTTGACGGACCCCAAATTATTCTTCAGTAGGGCTCACTAAAATAACTGAAAGGCTTTCACTGGGACCCAGCCTTTGAAAGAAAGAAAATTTTGATGGTGATTTTTGAGTCTCTGTAAGCTCTCGTTTCCAACAGCTTCAGCTGCAGTTGAATGAAGCTGCTCAGAGCAGGCGTCTGGTGGGCAGCTTAGGTCATGAATCAGGAACGAAGAGCCCCCAGGGTGGGCCCCTGGTGATTTGAATTCCTCAGCCCCATGTTGCCCTTGCAAGGTGGGGGGTCCTATCACAGCCCTTTGACAGATGCTCAGCTCGTGGGCCAGGGAACCACAGGAGGTGAGATTCACATGGGCTAATTATATCAGAAGGCAGATACCCTCCCCCAGAGGGGGACTCTTTCTAGTCCCTTTCCTGCCAAAACACCATAGCAACCAACATGGAAATGCCATCCTGTCCCTCAGATGTCAGCGCCTTCCTCCGGAGGTGGGGTGGGGTGGGGGGTGAGAGCAGATGTGTGTGCAGGTTGTGACCTCCTACCCGAATGGAGAGGTGGCCCACACACCCAGGTCACACCGCTCACTTCGAGGGAGGAGTATCAGAGAACATTGACATTTGGGGACTCAGGAGGGAAGCACAATTATGGCCACCTGAATTCAGTGACCACTGGTCAAGAGCGAGATTAGAAGTCTTACACTCCCACAGGAAAGAGCCGTGGCCACACTGTGAGTTCTCAGCACCATTATCAACACCGGCTGCATTTTCCCATGTGTTTAGAGTAGCGTCGTGGGTCTAAATCATCATCATTAGTTGTATAATTATCCACTCAGTTCATCACCCATGTTGAGATCGTATGAAGAACGGTCTAATGGGCAGAATTCCTAGGGGTTATACTTGAGAGTTCCATCTGCCAGCACAGTCACCCTGGGTGATTGCATTGCTTTCTGATGCACTAAAGGCCAAACCCTGGGTGGAGTGACCTGGTCAACACACATCGCATCAATCACGGAGAAATCTGAAGTGTCTGTGCACTCAGCCACGACCGCCCACAGCCCCACTAGCCACTTGCTGACTCCAGCATTACATACCCACAACCACAGGGTGCCCCCACCACGCAGCTGTCCGTACCTGCTTTATAAATGAGCATTATTATTGTGAAAGAAAGTTACCAGGAAAACAGAGACTGGATTGCATTTTAAAGATAGAGCATAAAATATGCATTTAACCAGTGATGACGCAGAACATTTCATTTTCACCCTTCGGAAATAAAAATATCCCATACAATACTCTCCATATGTAAGTAATCAGCATAACTTCTGAGAAGGTTGAAAGGAACCTGGTTCAAAGCTTCTTGAAGATCTGATTCAAAGGCTGGGCTGGGAAAACACAAGATGAGCGTGGAGCATCTTTTAGTACCAGAAATCAAGTGTGTGTGTGTGTGTGTGTGTGTGTGGGTGTGTTTAAGAAAAGGGGGGGGGGCAGTCAGTCAGTCAGTCCAAAAGATCCTCCAATGGCCAAAGTGGAACAATTTGAATAACAAGATAAACAGTAGAGTATTGGGTTGTTAACCAAACAAAAAAACAAATGTCCGTGAGCCCGTCCTGGTATAACTAGATGCTTGGATAATGAACAAATGGAAGAGAGGGACAAGTCCTTCCTGCAGAAGAACTCCAAATAGTAGACATACAAGAAGTGGGGAAATAGGAGATTGCTGTCAGTAAGAAGTGCGGTGGCAAGACCCACGGCCGGTGCTTAAGTTAGTCGGTAGAACTTTAAGAAGAAGCAGAATAGCTGCAGAGTCTCATAGTGTCCCCCCTCAAAGACTTATTGATCACTGTTTTGATTGTACCATACGTCCATACGTCCATGAATTCTCTGATACTCTGCCCCTCTAAGAGGTACGGCTAAATGTGGGCTGGACTCGGTGACCTAACCAGATAGAGTATGGGAGGGGCGAATGGGGGGGGGGCGGGAGTTTCGGTGGAAGAAGCTGGCAGGCATCCCCCAAAGTGATCAAGGTCAACATCGCCCATGATAAGCTGTGCAGACAGCACATGCCTCCTGAGTGAGAAGGGCACATCCGTTCTGTGATATTCTTTCCCTAAATCCATCACCTCGAGTCCAGTCATGAGCAAACATTGGACAAACTCAATTTAAGGAACGTTCTGCAGAAGATCTGACCCCGACTCTTCAGAGCACCATGGTTACTAAAGGGAAGGGACACCTGGGAAACTGTCGCAGACCAGGTAGCGGAAGGAGACGTGAGAGCTGGATGTGGCGTGGTCCCCGGAGGGGATCCTGGCGCAGGAAGAGGGCCCCAGAGGAAAGTGGGGATCCCGGTGTGGCCGTGCCTTAGTGCCATGGTGGCGCTGGTCTCTCTGTCCTGACCAAGGTCCTCGGGTCGGGTGAGAGATTGACTTTAGAGAGTGGACTGTATTCAGAAACTTTGTACTAATCCTGTGACTCTGAAAACCTAAAATTACTTCCAAATGGAAGGTTTTAAAAATGTACCCGGTTCACAAGTCTTCTTCCCCTCCATCAGCTATCACTATGCTGTGATGAGACCAGTTACTTTCATTAAAGGAAAGTGAGCTGGCACCCTCAGACGCTGCCAGTTTGGGGCTACCGCCTGTAACAACCAGTTTGAGAAACAGTTTGGGTAGAGCTGCTGGACCTAATGGAGAAGGAAATGGCAGCCCACTCCAGTATTCATGCCTGGAGAATCCCGTGGACAGCGGAGCCTGGTGAGCTGCTGTCCATAGGGTCGCACAGAGTCGGGCACGACTGAAGCGACTTCACGTGCAGGTGTGCATGCTGGACTTAAGATGAGCTGCCCTAGGATGCCATAATTCCACTCCTAACTAAGTGCCCAGTGTCTTCAGGGGGGAGGAGGGGTGTGGTTTCTATCAAAAGACACACGCAAAAACATCCATGGTTGATTCATCCATAGTGGCCCCAAACTGGAAACAGCACAAACCTCCATCCACACAAGGATGGAGAAATAAGTCATAACATGCTCACACCCTGGAACAGTGTCCAACAGAGGGTCTCAGAGTGGGGTTCAGGGACCCTGGGAATCCCCGAGACCCCTTTCACCAGGAGAGCTGAGAGAGATTTTTCACATCACCAAGCACTCATCTGCTTTTTTACTCCCATCGCAAGACTGTGTGGAGGAGAACTCCAGAAGCAGCTGACGAGACATCACAGCAGGCAAGATGCAGGGGCAACGTGAGATCCCAGCTCTCCTTGTCTAGTGAGACACAGAGAGATTCATCAAAAAGGCAAAGCAAGGCACTCCACTCACTGCATGTTTTGAAAATGTAGTCTTTTTATTAAAACATGGTATTTATAATAACATGTAATGAATTTATTACTTTTCCAAATGGGCTCATAAATGGTACTTGTCCCTCTGTTCTATCTGACTCTTTCACCCGGTGGACTGCAACCCCCCAGGCTCTTCCGTCCATGGGATTCTCCAGGCCAGAATACTGGAGTGGGTTGTCATTTCCTCCTCCAGGGAAACCTTCCCAAACCAGGGATCAAACCCAGGGCTCTTGCATTGGCAGGAGGGTCCTTAATTGTCTGAGCCACAAGAGAAGCCCAAGCTCATAAATAAACATTTCTAAATTTCTCTGTTTTGTTAGATTTCAGTAAATATTCATAGACATAAAGACAGTGAAGGTGTGCTGAGGCCAAAGACTTTGAGAAGTGCTGTTCACAGTGGGATGGTCTGGGCTGCGCTCTGTGGGCTGACCGGCATGACAGCTGTGTTGCTGAGAGAGATGCCGTTGGAGCCCGTTCAGAAGCTCAGACACAGCCAGACCCTCTCCTGTGGGAGCGATCAGAACAGGGTGGGGGGATGCCCAGGGGGGCACAGGACAGCCTTGCGGTTTGGTGGGGGTCTGGCGGGGGTCTGGCTCTCACACAGGCATGTCTGGTTTGCAGAATTTGTCAGACTTAAGATTTGTGTCCTTGGCCCTGAGTCTGTTCTCCTTCACTCAAAGGGTCCCTCAGAGTTGGAACAACGGCGCTTCTGGACAGTTAGCCCCACATCGAGCTTCGGGACCAGCTGGCCTTGAGTCCACTGACTAACCTAAGTCCCTAGCCAGGGCCCTGGGCTGCTGTGAGTGGAAGGGGTGGGTTGGGGGGTGACCTGGGAATAAAGTCATGCCCCGCCCCCCAGACCTGGGATTCCCTGGTGGTTCAGACGGTAAAGTGTCTGTCTGCAATGCGGGAGACCTGGGTTCAATCCCTGAGTCGGGAAGATCTCCTGGAGAAGGAAATGGCAACCCACTCTAGTACTCTTGCCTGGAGAATCCCGTGGATGGAGGAGCGTGGTAGGCTACAGTCCATGGGGTCACGAATGGTTGGCTACGACTGAGCGACTGCTTTTTCTTCCCCGCCCCCAACCTGGCTTCTTCCTCTCTTGTGTGAGTGAGCATCTAGCCTGTGGATGTCTCTTGACTGAGGCCCCTGGCCCCCACCACCCCCTATATCAAGGGCACCCTTGGCATCAGTGGCCAAGAGTGTTCACTTACCACCCTCAGAAAACCATGCCAACTCTCTGCCCCTAAACTGCATGGGATTCACTGGCCTGGGCCCCCCGAAAGGCCCAAGCCCCTCACTTATGAGTGTCGCTCAGGAGTTCGGGAAACATGATCTTTCCTCTCCTGACAGAAGTGCCCCAGCCTCCGTGGGCCTCTCTGCCCTCCCCCGCACCCTCACCCAGGACGAGTTACACCAGCTCATTAGCACACGACTGTCACTCCCCCTGCTCATCACAGCTGGGGCCATATTTCAAATAGTAATTAATTGGCTACAAATAGTAATTAATGGGCCACATTCCTCCTTTGCTTAAGTGCACAGCCCATGCTCCTCAGGCTGGGGATGGCCCTCTCTCTTGTTTTCTTTTAATCTGATTTGAAAGACAAGCCCTCTCCTGGGCAGTAGGGACGGAGCCGGTCCCGCGTGAGTTCATCGGTGCGGCATGCACGGCCCCCCTGGTCTCAGAGATGTGAAAAGTCAGCCGTCACAGCGCCTCGGGGCCTCGGGGGCGTGGCTGAGGAGCCTAATGAGCCATGCTCCCGATTTATTAAAAATCATAAATATTCTTGTTGGAGGCAGGGTGGAGTTGGAGAAGGAAGGAGGTAGCTTCTGACTGATGAGTGTGTGTGTGTGTGTGTGTACATGTGTGTGCAAGTACATGTGTGTGCATCTGTGTATGTCTGTGGGGTTGTTTTCAACAACTGTTACCAAGCAGGCAAACCTCACTGGAAGCAGAGTTTTGGATGGGGTCCACATTTAAGAGCATAGCCAGCATGTCCCTTAAGAAGTCCTCTCACCTTGCTTATGACAGTATCACAAAGTAAATGCGCGGTTCTTATTCCCTCAATTCGACATTTGCTCATCTCCTACTGGATTCTCAACCCTGTGCTCAGCGCTAGAAACAACACAGGTCAGACACGGCCCTTTTCATCCAGGAGCTTGCAGTCTCCCTGGGGAGAATGACAGGGACATTTAATATTTGGGGACATAATGATTATGACTAATGAGGCAACAATGATTACCTACTCATGTAGTAACAACCAGCATATTCGGGTCACTGAAGAGCACTCCAACAGTGATATAGTAATGGAGCATTTCTTGACAGACACATTCAATAGCAAGATGTCGGCCGTCGTTTGGAACAAGGATAGACAGAATTTCAAGGTGTCCTCGATGACTGCAGTGTGACATGAAAACACCTGATTTCTGCAGGGCAGAAGTTTCCCAGGGGCTGTGGCACTGCTGTCTCGTGCTGCGGAAGCAAAAGCGGCAACTAAGAGAGAGGTTAGTGCAAAGAGGGGTAGAATGCTTTCCCATCCCAGCTCACGGACATGCTAGGTCCCCTGTGCTTCCTGCGGCAGGAGGTGAGGCCACAGCAAAGGAGGGGCCTGGGTCCATGAGTCACGCCTTGGAGGGGGTGGGGGAAGGGGCCCTCCCACTGGTGTACCCGGCTTAGCTTCTGAGTCCCAAGCTGCAGTGGAATGGCGGAGCAGCTCTGAACATCTCAATACAATCAGTTCCCAGTTTACACTCAGCCCTGCAGCCAGGGCTCGAGTGCTCCGCTGCATTCCAGATGGGTTAGTGTGTCACATACTCCGTCTCAAGGGAGAAATAAAGGCATTGTATTAATATTTCCCAAGGCATGCAATTACTTGAAAAAGCCCCAAACAGACCAGGCTAATGAGCCTGTTTCTCTGTGAGCAGTCTGGAAATCTAACTTTAGACAGTGCAGTTGACATGGCTATGAACACAAAAGGGACGCAGGAAGGGAAAACTGTGAATTTTCAGTGGAGCGTTATGAGTGTTCAGTGCTGTATGAGATGCTTTCCATGGTCACTGACTCACTGTACATCATCTTGTTTAACTTCCCTGGTGGCTCAGAAGATAAAGAATCTGCCTGCAATGCAGGAGACCAGGGTTCCATCCCTGGGTCGGGAAGATCCCCTGGAGAAGGGAATGTCTGCACCCTCCAGTATCCTTGCCAGTATTCACGGTCAGAGGAGCCTGGTGATCTACAGTCCACGGGGTCGCAAAAAGTCGAACACAACTGAGTGACTAACACTTTCACTTTCTTTCGCTCTGACACTGCCTCACCTCAGAAAGGGATTTCAATGGATTAGAGCGCAAGTAGCCCAGATCCAGACTGACCTGAGCATTAATGTGAATTTCTGCACCCATAGCGCTGGAAAATCCTGAGGTAGGGTGAGCTTCAGGCTCAGTTTGTTCCAGCAGTGGACAGGGTCGCCAGAGCCGTGTTTCAGAATGACTTCTCTCAAGGTGGTTGGGTGGCTGCCAAATGCACCAGGTGGATACTTCCTTCTCCGCCTACAGAAGAGTCAGGGTGTCTTCCCCACCTCACCTAACTCAAGTCCTGCAACTTGCTCTGATCGGACAGGTTTATGTTTCAGCCCCTCCTTGAATCCACAGCAGTGTCAAAGCAGGTGGAGTATGCGATTGCCCCACCTGGGGCCTGCACGAACCTCCTGACTAGGAGGTTCAGGTTCCTCACAGGCAGGCAGGCAAGAAGGAAGAGGAATCACAGACTCTGAGAAACAGTGAATTACAGCCACTGCACAAAAAAAAAAGAAAAAGAAAAAGCACACTATCAATCACAGCCAACTCCCTGTATCACACGGTGTGGGTCCAGCACCACAGGTGTGACCTATCCCATCCCATGTGTGTCTTGCTTCAGTCTCAAAACCCCTGAACTGTAGACACCTAACCTCCCCATTTTGTAGATGAGCAAACCGGAACTTTGAGGTACGGTGCTCTAAGTGTCTAAAGAGCCAGGTCCAGCTCCTTCCCAAGTGCGGAGTGGGGAAGAAACTCCCCATCTCAGGCTGCCCTCGCCCCTTCCCTGCACAGGAACAGCTGCATTTTAGATGCCCTTATTCAGATGAGCCTCAGTGAACCAGTCACCCAACCAGGGGGCGACCAGGAGCAACCAACTGCAGCTGTTCTTTCCCAGAGATCCTCTGGGGCTTTCAGCGTGGCTGAGACACAGTTCCATAGTAACTGGGTGGACACAACCAAGCTGGTGGACGAAATTTGAAAAGCACACCCAGAGCCAGGGGACTCTGCTTTCACAGTGTTGTAACCACTGAGGACCAGGACAGACCCTGGCTTAGCTGGACATTTTCATGGGTCAGTCACGGAAGAATTAGAACACTGATTCTGTTGCTGGAATGGGGACCCCCTCCCAGGGTTTGAGAGTGGACGCTTGTCTAACTCTCAGAAATGAATTATCATAGGAGACACATATGCTGATAAAGCAAGAGACTTTATTGGGAAGGGGTGCCTGGGTAGATCGCAGTCTCGGGTTTTATGGTGATGGGGTTAGTTTCCGGGTTGTCTCTGACCAGTCATTCTGACTCAGGGCCCTTCCTGGTGGCGTGTGCATCTCTCATCCAAGAGGGACACCAGTGAGGAGGATTCAGGGAGGGTGGTAGACATAAGGAGTGGCATCTCCTCTCTCCTCCTGTCCTTTCCTGAGATCTTCCAGTGGGTGGTAGCTTGCTGGCTCTGCGTTCCCTATGCGGACCTCTTGTTGTAAGATAACTCATGGGAGTGGCTGCTTTCTTGCTTGGCCAAGGTGGGCAGTCTCAGTCAGTTTCTCCTAACATTTGTACTTTAACAAGCACTCTTTTTTTTTGAGTCTGACATTCAGATTTTGCTGAGCATCTTGTATCTTATCTAGAAATCTTACGGAGGCATTTGAGCTTCAGACATCTAGACTAGCGTCTCTAAGCTGTATTCCAGCTATGAAGGTTCGTAAACACTTCTGTCCTCTAACTCATTCAACAAGCTTTTACTGGCCACCTTCAGCATGTGCATTTTCTTGCCCCCTGGAAAACACAATTGAGTCCTTATAAGCCTAGAATCTACATAATTCAGCCTCAGAAATCCACTGCAATTAAAATACAGTTTACCAATCAAAGAAACTTCAGCCTAACTCCAGTCCCTTACTTTAGGTTTCTCCAAAACCACAAAGGGACTGGGCCTGCCATCCCTAACAGCACTTCTTGGGAGACCACCCCGCCTCCATCATCTTTTCCCTGTGAGGCCAGACCCTGCTTCAGAGCTGTTCACACCCAAAACCCCTTCCCAAACTCCCTTCTGAACCCTCAGACATTTCCCCTTCCCTTAGCCCCTCACCCCAGTATTGTGCTAGAGACCCAGCTGCTTATACACCGGAGACTTTCCTTTGGGAAGAGAAAGGTGGGATTGGGCAATTTTAGAATATTCTGCTGTGACCCTAAGGGTCAGAAGAAACCCAAGAACATGTCTGTGTTTGGAATTTGTGTCCTGTTTCCTGAGCATTTGGAAGCCTCCAAGAGAACTTAGCACCTACACAGGGCACAAGGTATGCCCAGTGAACAAGATGAAAATACAGCTGTGCGGAGCAGGAGAACTTAAGCACTGGGAAATAAATACCTAAGGAATAAAACCAGAGGAAGAGGTCAAGGTGGTCTGGAGGAAGGACAAATAGTAGAGTTGGGAGGAGCAGCCTGGCTCCAGAGCTCACACTCCTGAGATGCCAGTGCCAGATGGACCATGACCACGGAGACAATGACTGCCCAGTCAAGCAGAGGCAACCAGAGGGAGTCCACTGTAACTAGCCTTTCGTGGACGAGCCCTTGGGTGCAGCTGGTCAGAGAGCAGGTATTAGCCTCTAAGCTCTTCATCCGATGGAGGCTTCGACCTCAGCTATTCGGAGGTTCCAGACAGAGAAGCCACACAGGCTCTGTTGGTCTGAAACACATGCTCAGGGATTTCTTGCTGGTTTCCCATTGTTCCCTAGTTTATCCGGGAATGAGGGAGGTAGTGTGGAGGTAAGCCCCCAGTGCCTGATCAAATCTGCAGGGCAGAAACACAGTGGGAATTAGAGATCGCCAACACCTCCTGGAATCTTTCATGGAACGGATTCAAGCTGCTTCTCATCTCACCCACGTCTTTCCACCCATTGCTGGTGCAGAACACGACGTGTCACATTTTTGAACCATTCGACCCTATAATCTGTCGATGATACAGACATGCTCCGTGCTGGCCTCATATGCCGGCTGGCCGGCCTTCCTCATCTTTCCCAGTGACAGAGGTGCAGCCCAGCCGGCTGCTGCTGGCGGGGGAGGGGGGTACTTGTGGGGCCTTCTCAAGGCAAGATGTGAACTCAGAAGTCTCACAGCCTCTGTGTTCACACAGCTTGGCCTTCTTGTGAACTTGCAGCATGCTTCTGTTCAGCTGACCCCAAAATTGCCTGCATCACAGAGAGAAGCCCAAAGGCTACGATGACAGCCCTGGGCCTCCAGCTACAGCCCAACACATATGGGCTCAGAATCCTGAAGGGTTATGGGATGAGCGAGAAAAACTCAATGCTGACAAAACTGTGCAGACGAGCTGGCATCCCGTCCCACTGGAGAGCGTGGGAACGAAGAATCAAGGCTTGATTTTCCTAAGAAAATGGCTACGAGGACATTCTGGCGGAGCCTCCTGACTTGAGGTGGCCCTTGTCAGCCCAGTTCGGAGTCCAGCTGATGGGAACTGAGACATCTAGAGGATGGTCATGCCTGGAACAGAGAGGACCCTGAAACGGTCTCTTCTGCGGGAGGGCCAGCAGGGGACCCAGGCGGGGAGGGCACTCCGCATTCGGCACCTGTTGCCTTAGCCCTGGAGCCGGACCACACGATGAGGATGTGACAGCAGGGCGCTGGGAGCCTGGGGAGAGCCCCACGCAGCTCACAGTGGACACTGTCCCCGTGTCACCGTGTGAACCTGGGCCAGTCGCTTCCCCTCTCTGGGCCTGGGCTTGCTTGTCAATAAGTCATAAGAGCAACAACCCCAATAATAATAATTACTGAATTTTATAGTATTAGCAATCAGTGCCCTTGTCCCAGCACTTGCCCGCATCATCTTCTTTGAACATCCCATCAATAGTTCTGTGAGGGAGGCATTAGCGTCCATCTGTTTTTATAGATGGGGAAACTCAGATTTTCATGTGCTTAAGAGTAATCTGCAGCATTTGTTTAAACAAATGCGGAGTCCCTTGCATTCGATGTGACAGGCGTTTAGGCCTCCGCTCAAACAGCGTAAGAGCTTCTGAGAAACGCCACCAAACGGAATGGTCCTGCCGGCGGCCCCCTCCCCAGGCCCGGGAGGCCCCGCCCCGCCCCGGCCCCGCCCCCCGTTTCAGGCTGGGAAGCTGCAGACTTCTGTGAGACAATGTGGTCGCCATATGCAGGGCACCCAGCACAGGCACGCAGGGTAAATGTTATTACAACGATAACAATGATTCCACTTAGGATAACAGTGATGGAAATCTGCATTAAACGTCTTTAAACCCCGATACCTGCCCCTTTCCCCACTCGCCCGAGAAGAAAGGGATGCGAATTTGTCGCTTGAACCGGCCGCCGTGGTTCATCTGGACTTCATCTTTTCTGCTATCATCTTTATTAGCAGGGTTCTTTTTTTTTAATGAGCAAGTTTCAAACTACCAGGTGTTTTGAATTTTTGTCTTGTTCACTTGCTTACAGGAGGAAATCCAAATAGAGAGCACTGTATTAATAAAAACCCAGCGGGAGAAAAGTGCAGCCTCTCACCCATGGGGAGGGCCCTCTGCTCTCCCTGCAGGTCCCCCAGTCCTGGCTGAAGTTCCCCAGCTCAGCCACTAGGAGTCAATCTTGGGGGGCATAATCTCTTTCCCCAGGCGCCCTGCTCCTTTAGGCTCCCAGTCCTCTGTGAGCTCATGCAGCCCCCCCAGTTAATCCCCACCAAGAGTAGACTCAGTGAGATTGCCCCACCGCGGGGCTGATCCCCAGCAAGGGCGGGCACAGGCTCACAGACCCGTCCTGGTGTTCCTGCAGAATCTGGGCCCCATGCAAGTTTGGGAGAGAAAAAAAGGTGCAGCCTCGAGTGGGACACCCGAAAAAGGCCTGGAACAACCTGCCTCCCTGAGGAGTAAATGCAACCAGGCGTTTGCCCCACACAGGACGCCGAGCAGGGTTGCGAGGTCCTCAGGCCCACACCATGGCCCTGGTCTTCCCAAACCAGCCAGGCTCAGAAAACACCTGACCCAGGGAAGGGCGAGGCCCAAACACTGCGTGTCCCTGCCCTGTGTCCCTTTGCTTGCCCACCCAGGTGCTTGTGTCAAAAGCCCAGCAACAAGCGTGGACGGCCCCTCTGCATGGCCTGGGAGAAAAGGGGAGGATGGGGGTCTTTCCCAGGGGAACTCTGTCCCCTCCCCGAGGCTCGGGGTTTAGCAGGGGCCTCTGAGGGCTCCTCTTTGTCTCTGAAAATCTGGGCAAGGACAGGAGGATGAAACAAAGCCCGACTTTTTTTTTTTTTTTTTTGGTCTCTTGCTGGTAGCTTTAGGGAAAGGGTCTGTACAGGAGGTTGAAATTAACTAAAATGAGGTGGGGATTACCGCAGGACCCCACTGACCGGGTAATCCTGGGAAATGAGGGCTGACTTCAGCTCAGCACAACCAAGCCTCCTTTCTGGGGCAGAATTAGATTTAAGAAGCCACTTGCTGATAAGGGCTAATCCATGGCTAAACGGGACATACCAGAGGCAATTAACATTCCTTGACTCAGTTTCCCTTTGTCTGCAGAGTGCTCCCTCGGGAAACACAGGTCCCCTTTGCTGCCGTGAGTACATCCACCTAGCCTCCCTCCCAGCGCTGTCTCCACGGGGTGGGGGCGTGCTAGGACTGCCTTTAAGCTGCTGTGTCAGCCAAGTGGCCCCTCTCTCCCCATGTCCTTGCCCTAAAACAGCGACTCCAAGCTGCAGAGAGACCCTGCAGGCCAGTAGCAGGCAGCAGTGGGGATTTGCTGTGATTGTCTCCGAAGCAGGAGTGGAGTAAAGAAGCCATTTATGGACTAAGAGTCCGTGAGTGTTGAAAGGAAGTCACTTTTGCCCCCCCTTTCTTTGGCTTTTCTTTTTTACTGACACTCACCCCTCACTACTCCCAAAACAGACTCCAAATGTCTTATCTCATTGAGAAGAAACGAGAAGCCCAAAGAAGATTCCAGAATGCAAAACCTCCAGAACATTCAAGCAATGATGAATGAGGAGGAAAAACAAGTCAAAGAAGAAAGGGGGGGGGTGGTCCTCATGCAAGCCTTGGGCAGAGGCACGGCTTCAGCACCACTAGGGTTTTGCATCTGATTTTTGTCTGGGAAAAGAGAATTAGGGATTGGAGGATGTTCTGGAAATTGCATGTGGATGTGAAAAGTAAAGGAGGTGGGGAGCCTTCTATTGTTATAGCTTATTGTGTGTGATTTATAGAGATTGCTCATTATTTGCTTATAATAGATCATTTATTGTGCTGTGCTTAGTCGCTCAGTCGTGTCCGACTCTTTGTGACTCCATGAAGTCCGCCAGGCTCTTCTGTCGGTGGGGATTCTCCAGGCAAGAATACTGGAGTATGTTGCCATGCCCTCCTTCAGGGTAGATTTCTTATTTGTAAGCTTCTCCTTTAAGCGAATGCATCCTTTCACAGTGCCTGATTCCAGGTTATCTTGTTGTTCTTGTTCGGTCACTCTGTTGTGTCTGACTCTGGGACCCCGTGAACTGCAGCACACCGGGCTTCTCTGTCCATCACCATCTCCCAGAGTTTGCTCAGATTCATGTCCATTGAGTCGGTGATGCCATCCAGCCATCTCATCCTCTGTTGCCGCCTTCTCCTCCTGCCCTCAACCTTTCCTGCATCAGGGTCTCTTCCCAGGTAGACTATCTTCATCATTGTTCTGAGCTATAGCAGGCTGAGACAGCCAGCTTGGTCCCAATGGCCCACAGTGGCCGTAACAACAGTCCCTGTCTGACCAACACCTGCCACTCTGCACGCTGTGTCCTGCCCCATGCTCCCTTCTCTGCCCACGCCCGAACACAACGTCTCCCACTGTCTGGCTGTGAAATTACCGATTGCCAGTATTTTCTCCGCCTGGTTCCGCCTGGCTTGCCACGTGTCCCTGCCACCATTTCCTCTAATAGCTGTTATGTGCAGAACTTCTTGATACCCAGCTTGAGTTTCCTTTGCCTCATTCATTCCATTCGTCTTCACCATGCTGCCCAGTACCACAGAGTAAGTAAGCTCCCACTTTCCTTGGAAGGAAAAGGTTCTTCTTTGTTCATCCATCCAGGGCACTCATTACATGTTAATTCCGGATGAGAAATGTCAACAAACAGAGGGCATTTCAGTTTAGCAGTGGCCGCTGTGAGTCAGAGCTGAGAGACAAGTGGGGAGCCTGGTGTCCACTGAAACCGAAAGGTGAGGACCACAGTCCTAACAGCCAGCACTGTGCCCCAGTCGAGGGGCTGGCGGCTTGGACACGCTTGCTCTTGCAGTGTGTTCACCGCAACCTTGTGAGGTTGGCATTATTACAGCATCGACATGTCACAGATGTGGAAACCAAAGCTCAGAGAGCTTGAGTAACCAAGGCTCAGAAAGCGTGGGTCGCACAACTCAGGGAGGAGCAAGCCCCTGGCAGCAGATCCCGCTCCAGAAGGGAATTGTGAGCTGCTCTCCTGGGCCAGGAAATAGCTGAAGTCACATGTCCATGTGCAAGGTCAACGTGAGAAAGCAGGCGCAGCACCAGCGGGCTCAGGAAGGCGTCCAGGACACCTTCAGAGTGGCAGGTTCTCTCCCAGAGTCCTGGGACCTGCTGTTAAACCCACAGCCAGGCCCGTGCCCTGGACTCACCCTTAAGTTTCCTTTGAAACCTGGAACACTCCATAACAAAGTCAAGCCTGTTTCCTTCCTAGTCCTCATTTTTCTTCCACGCTTATACCACAAAGACCCTTTCAGAAAGCCCTGTCGGGCACAAACCCACCAGCCGTACCAAGAGGATTTGAGATAAGATTGAAAAAGCCCATTCACTGAGCCATGGACTTTTTGCTGTTTTCCACATCCCTGGCCCAGGCTCTCAAACCTGTTGCTAAGCTGTAGTGTGAGCACCTTGTGCTGTTGGGAAGGGAGGGAGAGCAGGCTGCAGAGCCCCAGGGAAGGAAGGAAGGGAGAAAGAGGAGGGGCTGCATAGAAACTGAGTCTGAAATAGGTGTCAGAGCGATCACGTTCATGCGGGCTGCGCTGAGCCAGACACTGCACTAAGTCAGATTCCACACGTTACCTCTACCCCTGTTATTGCAATGATATGTGAGTCAGTTAATGCTGTGGTAATGCTGCATAACAAACAGCCCCAGGGTCACAGAGGCTTCCAGTGGCAAGTGTGTGTTTCCCTCTCTCTGATCTCAGAGCTGGTGGCTCTGCTGTGGGCCAGGCTTAGATCTGCTGCACATGTTTCCTGTTCTGTGACCAGCAGCTGCATGGGCATGCTTTTCCCGTGACGCTGGCCGAAACGCTAGAGTGTGAAGCAGAATCCTCTGTGGCTCTCCAGGTCTTGGTTCAGAAATCATACACAGTCACCCCTGCCCACATTTCCTGGGACAGGAACACCACTAAGGAGGCAGAGAAGTGCACCCCAACCACAGTGATGCTCAGCAAGACACAGAGGAGAGGCTGTTGTGAGTGGACAGGTGCTGTCACTTATGCTCCTCTTAGGAGGAGGGGCTGCAGGCTGACAGAGGGAACCCCTGCTGAGCAGTGGCAGGGCCAGTGGATGGCTCCAGAGACCAGTGCAGGGTTTACACCCTGAACTGGAGGGAGAGCTACTCCAGTAATCCAGGAGAAGGCCCTCATCACCTCAGGGTGGCCTCCTCCTAGACCAGAGCAGGTCCCTTTGTCACTGGAGGCAGCAGAGTACCATGCTTCAGCTGGAGCCAGAGCAGAGGTCCACATCACAGCCTCGTGTGGCCTCAGTTTCCTCGTCTGTAAAATGGGAGCAACACTGCACCAACAGCAGAGCATTCTTGTGAAGATTAAAGGGGTTGGCATTTAAGGGATGCCCAAAGGAGTGCCTGCCCCAGGAAGTGCTGCCTGAATTTGCGGGATCTCACAGAATCAGTTAAAAACACGTGGATCACTGAAGACCAGACAGTGAGAGACAGGACACATGATCACCCAGGCTGCAGGCATCAGATGGAGGACACTGGGGGCTCACCAAGCACCTTCCGGGAAGCGTTCACAGGAGAGCTTAAGGAGCATGAGGCCCAGGCACTAGCTCACCCATACACACGGGAGTCTAGCCTAGAGGCTGGGAGTGCTGGCTTTTACAGTCAATCAGCCGAGGGCCTGGTGCTCACGGCTATGGCTTTGGGCAGTGCCCACCTTTCCACCCTCGGACCTCTGCATCCTCTTCTTCTGTGAGTTCCATGTCTGGTCAGCATTGCTGAGGATGAAATGAGATGATGAGCACTGGTTAGATACAGGGACAGTGGGGAGGCCCACCACATCCTTGTCGCACAGATGCCCAAGGTGCCGACATGGAACCGTGTTTCGTGAGAAGGTTATTTTTCTTAAAACACGTTTTCATGTTAACATGAAATGGATGTATAATTTTTCAATGAATCAATAAATGATTTTTATATTACCTGGTTTTTTTTTTGCAATGTGATAAAATGAACTCTCTCAGGCATGTCTGACTCTTTTCGATCCCATGGACTGTAGCCTACCAGGCTTCTCCATCCATGGGATTTTCCAGGCAAGAGTACTGGAGCAGGTTGCTATTGCCTTCTCCAGGGGATCTGCCCGACCCAGATATTGAACCTGGGTCTCCCGCGTTGCAGGCAGATGCTTCCCCCTCTGAGCCAGCAGGGAAGCCAGTGTGATATATATGATAGGAAAAGCTCTTCAAGGTCCTGACTCAAAACACCTACTGAATAGCTCAGGGGACTCTAGTCAGTGCTCTGTGATGGCCTGTATGGGAGAAGGATCTCAAAAAGAACGAATATGTGTATGTGTATAACTGAATCACTTTGCTGTGCTGCAAACCTGAAACTAACACGACACTGTAAATCAACTCCACCCCAATAAAACCTCAAATAATAGAAAAAGACCCTGAATCACGTCAAGTGTGTCAAGCGCTCTTGCTCTGAGCATGGATCCTGAATTCTGGTTCGCACACACTGGAGTCACCTGGGTCCTGCCCCAGGGTGTCTGATTCAGTGGGTCGGCTGTTGAGCTCAGGCCACAGAATCTTCAAAGCGTCAGGTGCTTCTCAAGGGCCTCCCAGCTGAGAGACCAGACCCGGGGCACTTAAGACAAGACTTCAGGTTGGAAATGCAGAGTCCTGAGCCCCAGACCTTCAGATGAGTGTCTGCCTTCGAACAAGAGCCCCAGGAAGACTGCTCCCAAGTGTAGTTCAGGAGGCGCTGCTTTAGATGGTCCCTGAGCCCCTCCCACGTGAAGACCAAGCGCCGATGCCTGCCATCTGCTGTGAGCTCTCTGTTTCCCCCACCACTGTTGCCAGGGTTCGTTTTTCCTCTCTGCAGCCAACACATGGGTTGTTTTAAAAAGAATACCAGGTTAGACCCTTCAGAATTAAATAAATAGAAATGATTTTGAAGTTACAGATTGTATAGATTACCCACCACTGGTAAACTTCTCTCTTTACATTCTTGTAACTTAAACACAGCCCCAATATATTTACTCTTCAGCTGGGGGAAAAAGGAGAAAGGGCTGCTGGCTGGTTTTCAGGGTCCTCTCTCAGGAGAGAAAGTTCCTACCCCTGGGCTCCTCAAGAGGAATGCTTCTTTCAACCTGGGCTGTGTGCCTTCATTTCAAAGATGTATCATCTCAGCAATAATATTTTTCCCAAGAACTTTTCACCATCCGCGGAGGTGGCTCTATTTCAATGATAAGCACTGTTCTACATGAAAAAAACACCCATTCACTCTCTAGCTGGTCCCCTTAGGAGCTGTGTGACCCTGGGCAGCTCACATCACCTCTCTGAGCCTCTGTCCTCAGCTGTAAAACAGCACCAACCTCAAGTGTATCAAAAGCCAGGGATGGAAAAGAAACAAGCTATCGAGTGTAGATGTCTCAAGAGCAGAGTTGAACTGTAAACTATGATTTTAACTCTAAAATATGATTCCAGAGGGAATGCATGTTCCACATACAGACTCCAGGGTCAAAAAACACAGAGAAATACAAAGGATGGAACTGAAATTGCCAGAAATCCCATTCCCATGTTAAAAATCTTGTCAGACCTGTGAAGGGGAGGAGATGTGTTTACACATCACTCCATTAGGACCCCTGGCTTCAGTGGCCCCACGTTCACAGACACACGCGCCTGTGGGTTTATGCGTGAGCTGGGTTAACACACCGTCATACAAAGTGAGGACTCACTGAGCTCTTCTGTAGAGTTGGATAAGTTCATTATTACAAACAAATTTTGAAAACTAGTCTCATAGTCTGTTGATTTTGAATAAAAATTTTTGTAAATAGCAAAAAAAAAAAAGGAGAGAGAGAGCAGGCATTCTGTATTCTTATTCTCTTAGACAGCTCTGAGCACATTTCACGCAAGCTTTTCCCATAGTGAATGTTTCTCGGGACTTCAGGTTTCAGGGATGGGGCTGCCGGTGCTTCCAAAGGCTTGTTGGGCTCCTGGGAGCCTCCTTATTTGCCCGCTGTTTCTTGCAAGGAGTGAGTCTTGAGATTTCTTAAGCACAGGGAGGCAGGGACAAAACATGCGGGTGCCCTGGGGTGTTGGGGTGCGCCTTTCCTGCGGGAGGTGGGTGACAGTGGCTGGCGGTCAGGGAGTCCCCAGCAGACATGAGGCACCAGGCTGGGCCACGAAGCCCAGGCTCCATCACGCGTACGAAAGTTCGTGATGACAGATGTTGCTGCCTGGTTCACAGGTGATGTTTCAGCTCGTCCAGCTCAATAACTGGCCCAAGTTTGCAGTGAATTAGTGGTAAAGGGGGCAAGCTGGTTTTGAAGACAGGTCTGCAGGCTCCAGAGGCCTGGGCGACACGTGACTCCAGCTGTGTCTGAAAGACTCACCTTGGGACTCTGGCTTTCTCACAGGGAGGCTTAAGCCCGACAGACGCACCTCCTGCCACCCTGCACTCCCACCCTGGTCGGTGATGGCCTGAGGGAAAGGGCCGCTGCTCTGCATCTCTGCACTTACTCACCCCAGCCACACGTGGCGCCCGTGATTCCCACGTCCCCCTGGAGGAAGCTGCCTCTGGTGAGTAAGATTCCAGTCGGTTGGCATCACATGAGGTGTTCCTGCCCTTTGTGTTCACATATGCTTTAGCGTCGTGCTTCCTTCTGGTCCAGAGAAAAAGTTTAGGAGTAAAACACAGAACCTGGGATAGCCCCAGACCCACCATTTTTTAAAGAAAAACTGGTGCGAGAGCTTGTTTTCCAAACTAGAAAATGCTGTACAAATAAAGAGAGGTGAACGCAGAACTACTGGCTTCCCGGGACATCCCGACACCGGAAGGGTGTGGTGAGCGTTTGGATGCAGGCTCTGCTGCGTCTTGACTAGCTGGGAAAACTGTCCCTGAGGGACCATAAACAGGTCTGAGCGCTAACATCATGGGAGTCCTTGCCGTGAGCTTTTTGGTCTTGTGTCAGCGTCCCCAGGGACCACTCTGAATCAGGCGGAATGGCCAAGACACCAGACCCAGACGTGTAAAACCGCAGGGTCAGAGGGGACATGGGTGATGTAGCCGTCAGGAAGGGCCAAGCCGGGCCGAAGTAACAAACAACCCCCGAAATCTGAGGTTTGTGCTTTCATTTATTTATTTCAATCAAGGCTTATTTCTCTTCATGTGGGAGGTCCATTATAAGCTGGCAGGGGCCTCTGCTCGGTGACTCAGACTCAGGAAGTCGTGCCATCTTGATCATTCCAGTTGCCCTGTGAGGGTCTCATGGTAGCAACGAGCCACCCCGGCCCAGAGTGACCCATTTCTCACTGGCTCATGACTCACTGGCCTGAACTCGTCACCCACAGGGGCAGGCAGTGCAATCCTACCAGCATCCTTAACAGGAAACTCCTGGAAATAATTGGCAAACACAGCACATGTGGGTGTGACAACCACACGCAGCGACTGGACTTCTGACTGGTGGCTAATGGCTCACAGTCAGCAGGGTTAAGAAGGGTTCAGAGGTCTGCCAGGCAGCACAAGCTGACCAGTAAGCTATGCCTGGCATAGCTGCTGGCCTGAGGCATGTTCCAGGGAACTGCCACTCTGGCCAAGACCAGCACCCTCACCTTGCCAGTGAAAAACCTGGGGTCCCAGAGAGAAAGCGGCAGTCCTGGGTGACAGAGCTGGTTAGGGGCAGGGCCAGTGGAGTCCAGGGCTTGTTCCTCCTAGACCAGCCCTGCTTCAGCTTATATACCAGGCCACTACTTCTAGGACCTGGCCAAAAAATCAGACACCTCCTTCCTCTAAAACCTACCAAGGTTTCTTTGCACTGGTTAAATAAAAAGTTAAAAAGCAGTGTCAATTTGTGACCCATTCCCCTCTCTTCTCAAATCTGGAGCCACTGACCTGGGTTGGTGGGGCTGGAGTGGGGGTGGTCACATTGACTGTCCGGCGTAGAGCTGTTGATAAAAATGAAAAAAACAAACAGAGGAAGAAGATCTGGCCAAGTCTCCACTGTTTGTTCACAAGAACCAAAACTACCCTGTCTTTATTTTTCAGTGGAGGGTCGTGTGGGTCAGCCACACGCTGGCATTTGGGTTTGTAATTCCCACCAAATGAGTCAGCAGAGAGAAGAACACAGAGTTTTTTCAGCAGACATCTTTGAGCTGGTGCCCACTACCATTAGACAAAAAAAAAAGCCCTGTTTATAGAGTAAGCATGTAATAAGCGCAGAACCCCGGACACCCCATACCCAGAGTCGTCAGCGTCCCTAGGGGCCCGACTCCCTCCCCTGTTGGGGTCAGACATGGCTGGCTTGTTCCAGCATGGGAACACTCACTCCTTCCTTCTCTGAGGGCAACCACGACAGCATTTCTCAGTGGTGGAATGCCCATAGAGACCTGTGGAAAATGTGACAAATTCCACCCTGGAATCCTGGAAGAGTGTGTGTGCACCTATACACATGCATGCCCACGCACGTGTGCCCAAGTGATGAGTATGTTGCTAGAAACACGTTTGCATCCACCTCAGGTGGGAGCAGCTTCAGCTACAGAGCCAGCCCCAGCCCACCTGCCAGATCTAGCGCTGAACAACAGGGGCTTAAATGCCACTTCCAGCCCAGAAAAGGAGCCCTTCCTTGGCTTATTCATACTAATTTGTAAATGACTGACACTGGTTTTTTGGAACAAGTCTTGGAAGGGTGGGGTTGCTGAGGTCATAGAGGGTTAAAGGTGTGTCAAAGAGAAGGGGGAGTTGCATTTAAACAAAGGAGAAAAAGCATAAACAGAAGGTGGTGTAGGACAGAAGCATAGACTTTCCTCCTATCAGATATTTGCTGAGAACCAGCATGGAGCTCATCACAACTGTGATCTGAGCTGAAACCTGCCCAGTGTCTCCTCTGCTCTCCATGCTTGCTCAGCTGGAAATTGGCCAGTTTGGGGCTGAACTGGTCCATAGGCTTGGGGCTCCATTTGTCCTCGGGTTTCTCTGTTTTTCAGACTGCCCCAAAACCACACCTGCATCTCCCCATCTCAGTTCAGATCAGTCACTCAGTCATGTCCAACTCTGCAACCCCATGGACTGCAGCAGGCCAGGCTTCCTGGTCCACCACCAACTCCCAGAGCCTACTCAAACTCATATCCATCGAGTCGGTGATGCCATCCACCCATCTCATTCTCTGTTGTCCCCTTCTCCTCCTGCTTTCAGTCCTTGCCAGCATCAAGGTCTTTTCCAATGAGTCAGTTCTTTGTTATCAGGTGGCCAAAGTACTGGAGCTTCAGCTTCAGCATCAGTCCATCCAATGAATATTCAGGACTTATTTCCTTTAGGATGGACTGGTTCAATCTCCTTGCAGTCCAAAGGACTCTCAAGAGTCTTCTCCAGCACCACAGTTCACAAGCATCAATTCTTCAGCTTGCCGCTTTCTTTGTAGTCCAACTCTCACATCCATACATGACTACTGGAAAAACCATAGCTTTGACTAGATGGACCTTTGTTGGTAAAGTAATGTCTCTGCTTTTTAATATGCTGTCTAGGTTGGTCATAGCTTTTCTTTCAAGGAGCAAGCGTCTTTTAATTTCATGGCTCCAGTCACCACCTGCGGTGATTTTGGAGTCCCCCAAAATAAGGTCTCTTACTGTTTCCATTGTTTCTCTATCTATTTCCCATGAAGTCCTGGGACCAAATGCCATGATCTTCGTCTTCTGAATGTTGAGCTTTAAGCCAACTTTTTCACTCTACTCTTTCACTTTCATCAAAAGGCTCTTTAGTTCTTGTTCATTTTCTGCCATAAGGGTGGTATAATCTGCATATCTGAGGTTATTAATATTTCTCCTGGCAATCTTGATTTCAGCTTGTGCTTCATCCACCCCAGCATTTTGCATGACGTACTCTGCATATAAGTTAAATAGAAAAAGTGAGAATGAAATCGCTCAATCATGTCTGACTCTTTGCGATCCCATGGACTATAGCCTATGAGGTTCCTCCGTCTATGGAATTTTCCAGGCAAGAGTATTGGAGTTGGTTGCCATTTCCTTCTCCAGGGGATCTTCTAAACCCAGGGATTGAACTTGGGTCTCTTGCACTTGATCTTAGCCAAAAGGCCGAGAAGCGATAAACATGGGTCTCTTGCATTCCAAGTGGATGCTTTTACCGTCTGAGCCACCAGGGAAGCTCAAGTTAAATAAGCAGGGTGACAATATACAGCCTGATGTACGCTTTTACTGATTTGGAACCAATCTGCTTTTCCATGTCCAATTCTAATTGTTGCTTCTTGACCTGCATACAGATTTCTCAGGAGGCAGGGAAGGTGGTCTGGTATTCCCATCTCTTGAAGAATTTTCCACAGTTTGTTGTGATCCACACAGTCAAAGGCTTTGGTGTGGTCAATAAAGCAGAGGTAGATGTTTTTCTGGAACTCTCTTGCTTTTTTGATGATCCAATGGATGTTGGCAATTTGATCTCTGGTTCCTCTGCCTTTTCTAAATCCAGCTTGAACATCTGGAAACTCATAGTACATATACCGTTGAAGCATGGCTTGTAGAATTTTGAGCATCACTTTGCTAGCGTGTGAGATGAGAGCAATTATGAGGCAGTTTGAACATTCTTTGGCATTGCCTTTCTTTGGGATTGGAATGAAAACGGACCTTTTCCAGTCCCGTGGTCACTGCTGAGTTTTCCAAATTTGCTGGCATATTGAGTGCAGCACTTTCACAGTATCAGCTCAACTGGAATTCCATCACCTCCACTAGCTTTGTTCATAGTGATGCTTTCTAAGACCCATTTGACTTTGCATTATAGGATGTCTGGCTCTAGGTGAGTGGTCACACCATCACTGTTATCTGGGTCATGAAGATCTTCTTTGTATAGTTCTTCTGTGTATTCTCACCACCTTTTCTAAATATCTTCTGCTTCTGTTAGGGCCATACCATTTTTGTCCTTTATTGTGCTCATCTTTGCATGAAATTTCCATCCCTATCTAGACATCGCTTTGCCAGCAACCAACCCAAACCTTCTTCTTTGAAGTAGCGTGTTGAAGCAGCAAAGGGGTGTTGGGGGCAAGAGCAGGATGGGATGGGAAGGACCAGATGCAGGACATGGGTGTGGGAGTCCTGGGAAGGTGGGGAGGAGCCCACAGGAGGGTCCTGCCACAACCGCAGTCAGGGCTTCTCAAGTCTCCGTGCCTTTTCCCCGAAGTACAGCGTCTCTCAAGGCTAAAAACGTATCATGATTCTGGGGCATGGAAAAATAAAGCGGGCTGGTTTGGCTAATGTAACTCAGATGCCGTGCCTCTCCTCCCCTCTACTGGAGCCACAAGGCTCAGCTGTATCTGATCTGGAAGAAAACCCATGTCTCAGGGGCTCTGATACGCATCTCCATTCAAGCCTGTGTGTGTGAGCATGCCCAGCCACCAGCTGGTGCCCAAACACGTGCTTGGAGGGAGGAGAGGAGTTCTGGGGGGCAGCCCTAAGGGGTAAGCTACCTGTTAAGATGGCCCAGGTCAGGTACAGATGAGCCGGGCCACACTCGTGTCATCCACCTCTGGTAGGAAGCAGTCCCAGCAGCATTTCACCTCAGCCCTAGCTGGGGAGGTCTGCAGAGACCCTGTTCCCAAATAAAGTCCCAGGTCCTGGGGCTTGAACACATCTTTTTGAAGGACACTATGGAGCTCTCATAGATATTCAGTCAGTATTCACAGCAGCCTGATGAGATGGTTGCTGCTGTTACTTCTGTTAGACAGCTGAGGAAGAGAGGCTCAGAAAGGTTAAGTTCCTAACCCAAGATCACACAGCATTCTAACACACAGAGGTGGGACTTGAACCCCAACAGCTTGCTCCAGATAGCTTGGGGCTGTCGAGAAAAGTGCTGCTGTGCTCATCCATACACAGGGCTGTGTATGGATACGTGTTCTCTTGGGTAACCTCTACAGATGGGTAGTCCTGGATCACATGGTGAGTCTGTATTTGACTTAAAAAAAAAAAAATCTATATAATTATTTGGATGCGTCAGGTTTTAGTTAAGGCCCAGGGATCTTTCGCTGCAGTGTGAGGGCTCCAGAGCACAAGAGCTTAGATGATCGGAGGCATGTGGGGTCTTAGTTTCCCCAACCAGGGAGCAAACCTGAGTCCCCTGCATTGCAAGGTGGAGCCTTAACCTCCGGACCACCAGGGAAATCCTATATTTAACTTTATAAGATAGGCCATCCTGTTTTCCTCACAACGTGTGACAGTTCTCGCTGCTCATGTGTTTTGCCAGGATTTGGAATCATCTCTCTTCTCCACCTTAGTTGTCCTTGTGGCTATTTCACTGTGGGTGTGATTTGCATAAAATGAGTATACAAAAATAAGATGCAGAGTAACCAGAGAGAGAAAAAGAAACAGAAATCGGAAACCCTGAGGTCAAGCTTCATAGCCAGGAAGAGTGCTGTGCAAATATTGAGTCCTGACAGTCTCCTCTGTGATGAAGTGAGAAGCAACAGGCACGGGGGCAAGAGAACCAACAAAGCCCAGGGCCCTCACCGCCAGCATCCCCTGTGAACCCTCTTCCTGCTCTGCTCCCTCTCATCCTGGCCCCAGGTGTGGAGGCCTACTTTTCAGTTCCAGCCACGTCTTGGTCACAAAGCGGTCGCTCACCTTCGGAAGAACCTGCAGCCTCGGAGATCCAGAGAGACGGACCAGTGGGCCTCACAGCACGCTCTGAGAATCCTCGACTCGCTGTTGGTCTTAGCTCTGTCCCATCCCTGCCTCACTTGCCCCCACCCAGGGGTGCTGGCTGGACCCACCTCCCATGTGAACAATGCACATGAATCCTCCTGTGGGGATTTGCTAACCTGGGGAAGCCAAAACTAAGACCGGACCAACTGACCGCAGGAGAATGGAATACTTGAAACTGAGCCATTCCGAACAGAAATCCACAACCTACCATCATAGTCAGAGAAGGTACAGGATACAGGCAAAGGAGCACGTAAAACCCCCTGGTGTCTCGTGGACACCAGCCACACAGCCTCATACGGGGAGGTCACCAAACATGACGACGTGTCATACGGCCAAGCGTCCTAGCGTCTGCCGGCCTGACACACATCACACTCTCACCCTCAGGAGGAAGTGGAAGCCTTCTCCACTGGGTGTCACTCGGAAGGAACTCTTATACTATCTGAATGGAGAGCCCCTCGGCCTGCCCCGGTCACCCACAAGTCCCCAAGTGGAGTCTACCGCCAGTGTTTAAAAATAGAAGAAAAACCCCCCGCTCGCCCCGCGCAGTGGGGGAACCACAGGAAGCAGTTCAAAACCACTTCCGGCGGCCACTCTGCGGTCGTTGTGAATAGAAGCGGGGCTGCTGCGGGGTTCCTAGGCAGTTCGCCGGGGTCTTCTGTCAAGATGGAGCCATCCTGCACCGGGACGAGCTGTGGGGGTGGACGCGCGTCCCGTGGGCCTGGGCGCCGGCTCCATTCCCAGGCCGTCAGATCCTGAGCCGGCACAGACAAAGCTCCGGAACTCACGGGAAACGGACTTCGGCCTCCTCACGTCCGGCAGCGGCTCCACGGCGCAGCCCGCAGCCCACAGCCCGGGCGGCAGCTCCAAGCAGATTTCTTTCGGTCCTGGGCTTGACCTGCCCTCTCTCCGCCCCCCACAGCTGCTTTTACTGTACTGCCTTTCACTGTATTTTACACGGAGAGAGCCTCAACAGCTGGCCTCGGCAGCGTGGTTTTTCCTGTTGTGTGATTTTGTGTTGCGGCAGCGCTGCTGACCTGCGGCTTGCCTCACACTGGCGAAGTTCGCAGCAGGCAGCCGTATAAGAGAACGCCGCGTTTGTCAGCTCACCCTGCTCATGGCGACAGTGACGTCCTCAGGGCAGCCAGCCGGGGGTTCCCAGCAGCCCCCTGCCCATCTGGGGCTGGAAGGCTGAGCTCGGGCCCCACCTCCACAGAAGATGCTGTGGCTTCGGCTTCCAAGGTGACAGGAGAAGCGGGCTCCTCACTGCCCGCTGCTGCTTCTCTCAGGATAGAACGCAGAGGGAGGGAACATCTCATGGGCAAAAGCCACAGAGTTAAAGCCCGAGTCCTCACCGTGGCTACTCCCCACAGTCTCGTGGGCACCCGTCCCCACATCAGCCACTGGAGTCCAGGCGCCAAGATGCTCCCGTGAGAATGACAGCTCAGGCCCCTTCTCTCCAGAACCTGATGTCTGGGGCGTGGCCAGGAGACCAGAAGGAATGCATTAAATAAGCCACTCCTTAAATAAGCCTCAAAAGCAGCCATGCAATTAACCAGCTCAACCCAAACAAAACAAGGATCCCTCAGCGGGCTTCCCCAGGGTTGGCGCAACTGGATCTCACGGTCTGTGAGGACGGAAGGCAGGGCTCTCGTCAGTCCCAGAGCGTATCCTGGATCCCTAGCCTGACCTGAGAAAGGGGGCAATGACAAGGGAGCAAAAGCATTTCCTGAAAAAGGCGGACAGTCCCGGTCCCCACAGCCCTTTCGCTGTGCGTGTTCATGGCCGCCTCACATCCTGGCCCTTTCCAGGCGAGAAGTTCAGGGCCCTTTTCTTCCATTTGTCCAGGAGGCGCTCCTCTAGAGGAGGAGTCACCTCTGGCGCATTCAGACCCGAGCTCATGGAATTAAGGCGGGGCCTCCGGCTCTGATGCACAGGAGATGCACACCCAGGGCGCTGGGGGCAGAGTGAGGGTGGAGGACAGACCCTCTGAGGCCTGTCCTGGGCAGTGGGACCCGAGGCAGGTCCTGCAAGAGCAGCGAAGCCCTGGCCGCCGCCTCTCCGTGGGCACTGCGTGCGGCAGGCACATACTGACACATCTGTTACTCACATGAATGTGTGTCTGTCTTTTCACCAAGACTTAAGTCATATTTGACGTCTTAGCCCAGGTTTTCCACAGGGCAGTGGGCACTCAGGGACAAATTTAGCCTCCATTAAAGGAGCAAGTCTTCCGAAGCTGGATGTACAGCCAGCATTGCCTCGCAGAGCATGTGCAGCCAGATGGGAAGCCTTCTCAGTCTTGGCCGTGAGGTTTCCCATGTCAAGTGCCTCTAATGATGTCCTTCCGACGTACGACCAAGCCCATTTTATTTGTACCATTTGTCACACATGCTGGGATGTGGCGTGGATTGGGAAGGCTAAATCTGCCCCCTGGTTAGGGGTTTTGGGGACCTTATCAGACTAGGATGGCTGGCTGCTCTCCACCCCTTGTCCAGGTACCCACAGGGGCCTGCAGGCACATCAGGGTCAAGTATAGCTCTCTTCTCCTCACACTCCCCCCTGCCCCGAGATATTTACAGTCTCAAGGAGGCTAAAGCCAGAATCCAGAGGGGTGTTCTGAAGACAACAGGCTCAGGAAAGGCCCTTCTCCTTTTCTCCTTAAGATGCTCAAGGCGTGAGTTCTCAGATTTGTGGGTCAAGGCCAGTCGACTGGGCTGCAGCTCCTTACAGAGCAGTCCAGAGCTTAGCGTCCTGCCTCCTCCCAGCATCTCGGCAGGAAGTAGCGGGGGAGAATCTAAGGCACACCCAGCAGGGTGATGACAGTGGGGGCGAGGCTGGAGCTGGTTTAGGGTCCCCAGTCTGCGAGGGCCCCTGCAGTGTTGGCAGGACCCCCTGGGGAGGGCAGCCCTGAGGCTGGCAGCAGGGGCCTGGGAGCGGGGCTGCAGGGTCCCTGCAAGCTGGCAGGACCCAGTGCTGGGCTGGAATTAGTCTGCAAGGAGGCCAAGGTTCCACGAAGTTCCAGCCCCTGAGATGCAGGAGGAAGAAGCAGTGTCTGGGCTGACTCCAGCCTGGGGTCTCCCTTTTCAGTACAACTTTCGTTGTATTGAATACAACTATATCCAGTAAGTCCAACTACCAGCGCCTTTCTGTCACCTGGTCTTCTAAAAGCTGACAGACCCTCTTGCAACTGTGTTTCTGGCTCCTCCTCTTTGTCCTTTGGACAGATTTACATCTTAGAAGAATAAGGTGAGGGGGAGGCATGGATGTTTATGGCAGTCACCGTAACTTCTTCCAGGAAAGTGAAGTGAAAGTGAAAGTCACTCATTCGTATCCAACTCTTTGATACCCTATGGACTGTAGTCCATGGAATTCCAGAATACTGGAGTAGGTAGCCTTTTCCTTCTCCAAGGGATCTTCTCAACCCAGGGATTGAACCCAGGCCTCCTGCATTACAGGCAGATTCTTTACCAGCTGAGCCACAAGGCTTTCTAAAGCTTCCTTATGGGCTAAAGAGACCTGATGAACCTCTAGTGATGGCGGTCTCATTTCTACTTGGTCTAAATGTGACATTGTCATTTGTTCACAGGAGCCTGGGGGGCTGTCCTCAAACAGAAGAGACACAAAAGAGACTCTGCCGGGCAGAGTAGGCTACTCAGGCATTTTGTTGAATACATGAATGTTGTTATGTTGTGAGTTGCTCCCAGTCGTGTCTGACTCTTTGTGACACTATGAACTATGGCCTGCCTGGGATGCTTTCCTGAGCTCCCCACCGCCATCGGGAGGGCTGGGTGGGCAGGGTGCGAAGCTCACAGGGCAGCTGAGTAGATGCAGGCTGTCCTCTGGGGGGCAGGGGCCTTCCTCATATCTAATTGCTTGGTGATGACAGGACCACCCACCGTCCTAAATTACCCTCCACTTGCTGAGCCCGGCGTCCAGCCCTCGAGGAACTTCACGTGTTATGTATTAGCAGGTAGGTCTCTCGTCCACCCTGGACGCACACTCAAAGCTGACCCGCAGGGCTCCAGTCACACGGTGAATGACTGATGCCACGCCCTCTGCCCCAGGAATCTCACTCAAGTCTTGCGGCAAAGCAGGCATCGGTGCCTCAGAGAAAGGTGCCCAAGGGGTCCCCTGAAGCCTCGCGTGCAACAGCCCCAAACCCGCAGATGCCTGAATCAGCGTTCTGCACCTGGACATGGTATACCACTGCCGCTAGGGACCCTGCAGGTCAACAGGCAGCTGCTGGATGGTATACAGACTTGATGGTCAACTTGATTGTTCTCCGGGGTGCCCAGACAGTGGGCGAACACTCTTTTTGTCCAGGAAGGTATTTCTTTCCGGGAGGTTGTCTCCGTCTGGGAAGGGGGGTCCCCGTCCAGGAGGGTGTCCCTGGGTGAGATGAGCTCTAAGATATGACCCTCTCAGAGCAGGTGGCTCCCCACACGCAGGCATCACCAGTCCACTGAGGGTCCGGCTAGAACAGAAGGTCAGTGGAGGGCGAGTCTGCTCTCTCTGCTGAGTCAGGACACCCACACCCTCCTGCTTCCCGACATCAGAGCTTCTGCTTCTTGGCCTTTAAGATTCAGAGTGGGGGCTGACACCGTGGCCCGCTCTCCCCTGCCCTCACCGAGCTGGTATCTGGCCACTGACAAGGCTGAATGGGTGCCTTTCAGAGCCCTAAGTTGTCACTTGTTGGATGTGTTGTCTTGTTTCTAATTTGTGGTCAATGGGTGATGCCAGAGACGCGAACAGAAGCAGCATCTAAGGTCCACATTCCTCGCAAGTGCTCTCATAGTCACGCCGGTATGAGGGGGGCTTGGGCGCAAGGAGGTTCTCCACATGGCTGGGGCCCATCTGCAGTCAATGGGCAGGGGGCTCGGTCCCCGCCGCCTGGCTGCAGAGGCCCGGCCTGAGGCTCTAACCGTCTCACCCACTGCCGTAGTGCACCTGCAGGTCAGGGTCTGCAGGGTCCTCTCACCGCCATGAATGATGAACAGGAAGACACTCTAACAGTGGGCGGGCATGTGAGCATCACTCCGCTCCCAAATGGTGGAGGAGCTGGGTTTGAACCCAGGTCCTGAAATCCCTCGTCCAGAAGCAGTGAATCACCTCAGACGTGAGCCAAGGTTGCCGTGCGGACGCCAAGAGCCTGGGAAATGTAGCTGTTCAGGGGAAAAGCTCAGATCCCTCTGTTTCATTTTAACCAGTCATTCTCCCTATTTGCCTGTCTAATCTCCAGAGGACCTTGACCATCCAATCTGGGCCCATTGAAAGGGCGAGGCTTCCTCAGCCTCAGTGTAGGAGCCACACACACCCAGCCTTCGGGGCCCCTCTTCCTCGAGGCCCCCCTCCAACTGCAGGAGGGGCTTTCAAAGGCTAAAGTTCCCCAAATAACCCTCCTTCCCACGTTGTTATTCTTTAAGGGAAATGTCTACAGAAAATAAAAACCACTTAGAACAAAAGGCAGCGATCTGTGCGGGAAGCTGCCCAAGGTGGTTTTCCCTGAAGGGCCCAGCCTTTGGCATTCACGTGGTCAGTGCCCTTCACCCTCACCTTCCACGGAAGCCCTGCTCCGGGATGCCAGAACTTGGCCTGGAGGGATGTGCACCACTGGGAGACAGTTGGCTCCACAGGCACGGCTGGTCCCTCAGACGTGCATGGGCTCTGCAGGCTCCTGTCTCTGCCCATCACTTGTCACGTCCACTTGACTGGTTGTCTCCAACCTTCCAAGCCATTGTCCAATCAGGCCCAGCAGGTGCCTCCAGGCCCGGGACAGCTATGCAGGCCTGGAGATTAGCTGCACTCCCTGGCCTGCTCTGCCCGTCCGCTGGGCAGCCGGCCTTCCTTTTCATCGGAGCTGCTGGAGGCCTGCAGGCAGCTTACAGGAAGCAGTGCCTGGAGAAACAAGAGGCCTTTGAAGCACAAGGTGAGCCGGCCTGGCTGTGGTTTACATTCTTTGCCTTAATTTTAACAAGTATTTCAGCCCCTTGAAAATGACCTCTTTAGAATAATAAACAGAACCCACACTGAGTTGTGGGCTGGCCCGTGGAGCTGGGCAGGAGGGGAGCTAAGCTCGGGGGGACATAACAGTAGCTGGCGAGTACATGCGTGCGCTGGGGAGGGGGCAGAGGCCGCTGCAGCCCGACTGGCCCTCATTCTGGAGGTATGGCGGGGTTGGTGCCAGGTTACTCGTAGCGAGGGAAACCGCATACAGATGATAGAGGAGGAGCGTTATGGAGGGAGGGGCCGGTGTCCGCCTGTCCGGGCTGTTACTCGTCACCCCAGCTGGTGCCCTCTGGGCTCCTGGAGCTTGCAGAGGATGAGGGTGAGAGAGAGGCGGGGGAGGGACCACGGGGAATCCATCCATTCTCTGGGTAGTTATTAAGCACCTACTGTGTGCTGCCCCACATCCTAGGCCATGGAGGTCAGCACTGAGAGAAACCCGAGCCGTGCCCTTCTATGCCTGGTTCACACCAGCAGCAGTAGAGCCCCCTGGGAACAGGCTAGAAATGCAGACTCCTCCTGCCCCCAGCCCTTCAGTAAGGCCCTGGGCCACTGGGTACACGATCAAGTTGAGGACTCTGTGCTGGAAAACAGAAGGCAGACACTGGTGGGAAACCCCACGTGGCCGTGGAAGAGGGGAGACCCACTCTGCAGCTGTGTGGGGGGCAGCAGGGTGAGCTCAGCCACCGACTGAATCACCAGCCCTACGTCCACACTTTGATGGGGGCAGCCCGGAGACACAGCCCTGCCCCTCATGAGGCAGGCAGAAGAAGCCCCCATCCGGATCCCCAGAACCTGTGAACACGGCCTTCCAGGGGACGTGAACTCCACCAGCCTTGCCCACCACTGTGCCCACCACTGCTTTGCCCCTCAGCACAGAACCTAGAGCTGCTCCTAGCTGCTCGCTGGCTATGGGCATCGACCCCGGTCCCCAGAACAGACAGACAGCGTCTCAGAGAGCAGATCGCCCCAGAAGTCTCCACCAGCCAGGCCAGACCTGAACCCCTGACCTAGCGGAATATTCCACTGCCCACATCCGCCCGCCTCCCTTGCCAGTAAAAGCCAACGTGTAAAATTACCCAGCAGCCAGGCAGACAAGCACAGGGGGTGTTGGCCGCCCCTGTGTGCCAGCCCAGCGTGAAATACCTGTTTCTCAAGGATCCAGGAAGGGCTGGTCCCCTTGCCTCCTGCAGGTTTCTAAACAGCCCACTGGCCCGAGGCCGGGAAGGATTTTTTATGGAGATTAGTGGCGTCCTTCCCCAGATATGTGCTGTCCTCCTCTGGGTGTGAGCCTCCCTGCTGCCCAGCGGGCACCCTTAACCTTCAGAAAAGGACCTTTGCAAGAGTCTTTCCCCTTAGCAACAGAAGCGCACTGAGGAGACTTGCGGCTTCCGGGCTCTGATGGACAGCGCGGTCTCAACCTCCAAGCGACCTGAAGGGACGGCAGTGCGGGGTTAGGGGCTGCATGAGGACCTGGGCGGGGCTTGGCCCTGAGACGCAGAGCGCAGTGCCAGCACTCACACCCAGCTGTGCACGCCCACCCTCCTCATCTCCACCACCACTCAGTCCCCACCACACTCCCGTCCCATTTCCAGATGAGGCTCAGAGAAGGAAACGAAGGTGCTCAGGGTTGCACAGCTCTCCAGCTGGTGGAAACACACCCTAACCTCCAGGGTGCTCTGACACTGTATGTTGTTGTTGAGTTGTTGTCTGATTCTTTGCAACCCCGTACCCTGCCGCACTCCAGGATTCCCTGTCCTTTACTCTCCCAGAATTTGCTCAAACTCCTGTCCATTTAGTCAGTGATGCCATCCAACCATCTCATCCTCTGTCCACCTGCCCCCACCTCCCTGCTCTCAATCTTTCTCAGCATTAGGGTCCTTTCCAATGAGTCAACTCTTCGCATCAGGTGGCCGAAGTATTGGAGATTCAGCTTCAGCATCAGTCCTTCCAATGGCTATTCAGGGTTCATTTCCTTTAGGATTGACTGGTTTGATCTCCTTGCTGTCCAAGGGACTCTCAAGAGTCTTCTCCAGCACTACAGTTCAAAAGCATCACTTCTTCAGTGCTCAGCCTTCTTTATGATCCAACTCTCATATCCATACATGACTGCTGGAAAAACCATAGCTTTGTTATATGCTTTGACACTGTATGGCCAGACCCTCAATCTCTGGCACGTAATTCAGTAGTGGTATCAGCTCCGTGGGGATTTGTTAAAAGCAAGGGTGTTGAGCACCATCTGGCCCTTCCTCAGTCATCAACAAAGATTAGTGTTGACAATATTGTTCCTAGAACAGAGGGCTCCCAAACTTTTAAATCTCAGGACTGCTTTACATTATTAAAACGTGTTGAAAATCCCAAAGAGCCTTGCTTTTGTGGCTCATATCTACTGGTATTTATAGAATTTGATAGTAAATTGATAACATTTAAAAATATTTTATCCATTAAGTCTTATAAATGAGAATAATCCATTGCATGTTAACACAAATAATGTTTTAGAAAAAAAATCATGTTTTGCAAAATAGTAGTGAGAAGATTCATTGTTTTACATTTTTGCAAACCTGTTTGAGGTCTGGCTTAATAGGAAACAGCTGGGTTCTCTTATCTGCCTCTGCCTTCAATCTGGTGCATGTGAAAAAAGCCTGGCCACACAAAATTATGCATTTGGAAATTCAGAGGTAACTTAATAGTCTTTTTGGATAATTGTGGGCATTATTCTTTAATACTACACCAGAACTCAACGAGAGGGAGTTCCTTAAAGATTAGCTGCAATGTGGAATCTAAAACCAAATCAGTGAACTTTTTGTACCTACTATATTCAATTTCATTGCTCTGTCCTGAAAGTTGAACGGGTCTTCTACCCATGTGTGATCCTGTAACATTCCAGACCGTCTTGACCACCAGAAAGACATCAGGGTCTAAGACCACAGTGTATAACTGCTGGACTGGGTTAAAAGCTCTGGAATGGGGTTTACCTCTGTCTTCTTGGGCTCCGTGCTTCCTGAAGAAAGGAAGTGGGGGAGGGAGAGAAGGAAGGAGGGAGGGAGGGTTGGGTGAGGAGGGAGGGTGTTAGTTAGTGATACAATAGTCTGGACTCCGATTGGACTCTCAGAGCAGCCCTGAGACCTCAGACACCCTCCCATCTGAGGGGAGCCCACCAAATGAGCTCTGCTGTCTGCAGACATCCACACCGGCAGGAGTAGCCCAGGCCTTCGGTCACTTTTCCTGGATTCTTCGTGCCTTTGGTGTGAGATCTCCAGAGGATTCCCAAACTGTACAGACTACATGTTGTCCTCAGCTTGAATCTCGATGTCAGCATTCCTGTGGTCTGATGATCGACCCGTGTCCATCACAGCCCCACCAGGAAAGCAGCTTCTCCCAGAGGTAACTGAAGAAGGTGTGTATGGGGGGGTGATATTTACAGAGGAAGAGTGGGGGTCCAGGACCAACAAGGATGGGGAAGCAGCCCTCCTCTGCTGGCAGTCTCCCCCACCCTGCCTCTGACCCCCGATGTACACCCAAGCCATGCTCTGTTGGCCTCTCCTGCACCATGACTCACCACCGTCAGTCCCTTATGGACCGAGCACTGTGTCAGGTGAGCCTCCTGTGGGTCACAGGGAACCAGAAGTCAGAGAGGCAGGGCACCAGCCTTAGGGCATAAGGGCACAGCGGTGCACAGCAGAGGCTACTTGCCAAAGCCTTGTCCAGTGTGAGGAGGCCAGAGGACACTGCACTGAGCCCACAGGGCCCAAGACTCAGGCTCCAACCTTGGGCAGTGTTGCCCACCTTCCTGGGCTGCTGCTTGTCTGTGAAGCCAAGAGCTCGTCTGGGTGATGATGCTAAGGCTTCTCCCAGCTCTAACCACACCCAGGCCCGGCAAGGGTTGTGGACCCTGTGCCTTTGTCTTCTAGATCTGAACGAGCCCCCAGAAACACATTGGTGTGCTAAGATTTGGTGGACCAACAGCCCGCTTCTCCATGGCCCCACGTGCTTGTGGGCTCAGCAGATGTAAAATCCAACATTGTGCTCAGCAGACTTCCCCCATCTGGATTTCTGCCGCCCACAGGGGGACCACTTGCCAAACACATGTTTACAGAGTACAGCCTACTTCATGGTGACTTGTGGAGCTGACAAAACCCAACTTTGCTCTGGCCCCATGCATCCTGCCCACGTGTCCTTTCTGGCTGGAGAGAGATGCAAGACTATGCTGGGTGGAGGGTTCCTTGGCCCCATGTACCACATAGGCTGTGCTGATGCCAGGCGATGGCACAGGACACACAGGCCAGGCTTCACTCAAAGTGTAGACATGATTGAACTCATAACGGAAAGTCACTCATTTCTAGCGTCAGGCCAAGGGGTGCTGTTAGGAGGAGTGTTTACAAGTGTGTGCCTGTATTGCTGCTCAGTTTTCTGGGTGACACTCAAGAGAATTGGAGACAGCCACGCTGGGTGACTAATGAGTTTAGGAAAGCTTCAGAGAGACTGGAGTAATGACGGAAGTAAACACTGCTGCAAAGCTTCTCCATACAAGGGATTAAAATGCTGACTTCTCTAAAATCCAAGTTTTTAAAAAATGGTTTATTTTCCTAATATCGTGGTAAAATAGACCTGATGTAAAGCTTACTGGTTTAACCGTTTTAAGTGTACAGTTCTGGGGCACTAAGCACATTCACACTGTTGCCCCACTGTCACCACCCAGAACTACTCTGGAGCTGTTTCATCTTCCTAACTGAACACCGACCCACCCCGTCCCTCAGTCCCTGGCCTGCTTTCTGTCTCTGTGAATTGGACTGCTCTTGTACTTCATAGATCTGGACGCCTGCAGTACTTGTCTTTTTGTAGTCAAACATGTCTTGGCATGTTTGACTTCGCTTACTGTCTTCAAGGCTTATCCATGTCGTACACGTCAGTATGACATGATTCCTTTTTAAGGCTGAATACTATTCTGCTGTGTGGATGGGTCACATTTTGTTTAATCAGTCAGACACTGATGGACACTTGGGTTGCTTCCACCTCTTGGCTGTTATGAGTAGTGCTGCTGTGGCCATCCTTGCTATAATGGTGGTGGTTTAGTTGCTAAGTCGTGTCTGACTCTTGCAACCCCATAGACTGTGGCCTGCCAGGACCCTCTGTCCATGGGGTTCTCCAGGCAAGAACTCCAGGGGATCTTCCCAACCCAGGGATCAAACCTGGGTCTCCTGCATTGCAGGCAGATTCTTTACCAACTGAGCTACAAGGGAAACCCATCCTTGCCGTAAACAACCTTTAAAATAGGTGTCTCTAGGCTGGCTGAATAATTTACCAATTATTCACTAAATTGCTTGGCACAACTGACCTCAACCTGAAAGGAGGGATCAAGATATAATGGAAAATTCATGGGCTTTGAAGCCAAAATATACTGAATTTAAGTGCCTGCAGCTTTGGGCAATTTAATCCTCCCAAGCCTCACTTTATCCATCTGTAAGATGGGACTTGTGGCAAACACCACTGGTTGTCCAGCATCCACACTATCTTCCTGGCTCCTGAAAAAGTCTTGAATATTTTCAACATTTGACTCCTCCCAGGTGATCAGCACATACTGAGAACTCCTGCATCTCAGGGAGGTGCAGGATTAGATAGGTGGGTGCTGCAAGCCCCTCCCCCTGGCCAGTGATTGATTTGAGACCCAAGCTTTTGGCAATCAGCTCCTGGCAGTCCCCTGGCAACTGTTGCTATGGTTGGGGCGGGCTCCTACCAGAGTGGTCCAGTCAGTCAGGGGGAGGACTGACTGCAAGAAGAGGTGGCGCTGCCTCCCCCAGGATCCAGCAGGGAAGCTGGCTGTCCCAGTCACCACTGACAACCATCCTGCCTCCACCAGGAGCCAGCATGAGGACAGAGCCCAGGCCAGGGGAAGGCAGAGAGGTGGAACTAGGTCCATACTCCCCTCCCTAGCACATGCGCACAGACACATGTGCACAGGCTCTCAGACATATGGCACGTTCAGTGTGTCCGTGGACTCAGGACGTTAGAACACACTCCTTTAGATAACAAGGCAGTCTTGCTGAAAGTGGACAGGATGGGTGAGGCTCCAGAGGACTGAACTGACCTGCCCAGAGTCAACCAGGAGGGCTGTATAAATTCAAGACCACCACCCAAATACCCTAACTCAGCTGCTTCCGTATTATTCTCTGTTCACACATGTGTACACATGCTTCCCACAAAACACACACACACACACAATTAGTTTCATAAGTTGCCACTAAACCGAAGCAGCCCTTAGTGATAATTCATGGCCCTGAAACATGCGGCCTGCTGGCTACTCATTGCAGTGTCGTTTGAAACAGAGATTTATTACAGAAAGAAAAGCTTGTGCAAAACCGTTCCTGTCGTCAGCATGACTACTGGTTCTGACGTAAGACATCGTTAGCAGCAAGCGAAAATGAAAAATGATGCAGGCGGGGGTAGTGGGGACAGAGAGGCAGAGGAGGGCCGGAGCCGGCTGGAGAAGGCATCTGTCTTCTGCAGCCTATAGCTCCGTCACTTTCAGCAAAGCAGGAGCATCCTTGTAACAACTAGAGAGTCTGAATAAGATCTGTAGATTGGCTGAGAGTTGCGTCAGCTTTAGTTTCCTAGTTTTGATCATTGTACTGTGGTTATAGAAGAGGATCCCTCGTTTTTAGGAAACGTGTGCGATAGTATTTGGTGGAAAGGCAAGTCTTATCCACAGCTTCCTCTGTGTGTGTGTGAGAGAGAGAGAGGACACAGCAAATAAGGTGAATATTCACATTTGTAGAATCTCAGGCAAGGGTGTCTTGAGAATTCTGTGCTCTTCTTCCATTTGTTAAAAATCATGTCAAGGAAAAAAAAAAAAAAGAGGCTCTGTGGTCTCCGAAGGACCCCTGTGGAGAAAGCAGACAGCTGATTCAAGAGCAGGGATGGGGGAGAGGCTTGCTGGAGGCTGTAGGGGGACAAGCCACCGCTGCAGTCTGAAGTCCTGGAGAGGCGGCAGCCGGACGCTGGCCCCGTGACCAGGTTCTCCCGGACCTGCTGGAAGTGGCGTGGTTGGAATCATCAAAGCCACCTCTCCCACCTCTGTGGCATCAGCAACAGCTCGGGAACAGCCCCCAGCCCCCACACGTGGCGATGGATTGGCAAGCGTCTAAGTGCGGAGCGTTTTTTGTGCTGATGACGTGACACACACAGAGATGGATGGTGCACACTCGAGAGCACGCGATCCCAGTGCTTCATGGATTATACACAGTCGTCATGGGTGAAACACTTCCGAGACTGGCTGCCCCACCCCGTGTTTTTTTTTTAACATGAAGCACATTATATGATACAGCTGCAGCAACCCCCACCTCTGTCGTGTTCAGTTCAGTTCATTCGCTCAGTCATGTCCGAATCTTTGCTACCCCACAGACTGCAGCATGCCAGGCTTCCCTGTCCATCACCAACTCCCAGAGCTCACTCAGACTCATGTCCATTGTGTCAGCGATGCCAACCATCTCATCCTCTGTTGTCCCCTTCTCCCCAGCACTGTACACGACGTCATCTCCCCGCCTCCTCACTGGACTTGGAGCTTCTCGCTTGCTGGCCGTAGGCCGGGTGGGTCTACAGGGATAGCAAACGTGCACGCCAGATGTGGCGTTCATTTTCTGATAATCAGTGGATTTTATGCATCTGCCAAGAGTTGTGAATGGGCGAAATGACATATAGATAGTCAGCAAGTAAATTTCATGTCACTCGTCAGTGCTGATGGACAGGAAGTGGATGCAGGTAGGTTGTGTGGAGAGAAACATGGGGCTGGCCCTGGCATCTGCAGGAAGAGTGAGGTGGTGGACCATCCACCCTGGGGTCCAGAGAGGCCAGCAGCCATGGTTTCCTACTATGCACCTGATACCTGCTGCAGAGGGACCTCCCACCGGCTTGCTCCTACCCTCCCCATCCCCGGCCCAGCCTCTCTGGGGTAGCTGAGCCTCTCTGACAGCAGTCTGCATCCAAGTCACTGGGTCACCGGGCGTATGGCTGACATGCAGGTGCAGGGGCAGTGTGTGGGTGGGGCTGAGATCCTGGGTTTCCAACCAGCCCCCAGGTGGTGTCTGGGGACCACGTGGGGTAGACAGGATCTACAGTAAATGAATGAAGAGACCCTGCCTCAGAGCCCATCACCTTCCAGTGATGAAAGTGGCACCATTGCCCCCTTGCTACTGAGAGCTGGGGCAATGCAGGGCCCCATCACCTCCTCCATCAGCCTGCCTGGGAAAACCCCCTCCTGGGTGATACTGCTGGGTCTTGCCTAACCCCCTGCAGCCCGCGTTGAGGTGCTGGATGCCTCCACGCAGCCCTCCCCTCCTTTCTGTCTTTTCCTGCCTCTTACCCTGGGCACTGGTCTCATGGTCTGTGTCAGTGGCCCCCGCCCTCTGGCTTCTGGCTGGGGTTGGCCAGTGGAAGCGACAGCTGGAGCCTGGAGGGGGAGTCAGTGAGACCTCTTCTCCTGGGTGATGCGCTCGTCTTCTGGAGTGTGTCCATGGTATGTGCAGAGCAGAGCGCCAGTCTGCAGGAGGGCCCCAGGAGGAAGAGCGGAGGGCTGTCCTAACTCTGTGTTAGTTGAGCTTACTTGCTCATATGATATTTTACTTGCTGTTTCCATTAAACCTGTCACCTTCTAACTCAAGTCCCTCTTTCATGAAGCCCTCCTGGATTACTTGAACCTTCAATAATATCCTTCTTTCAACTCATTCAGCAAATAGCATAGCCCCTGATTTTGAGCCGTCTTCTCTCTTGTTGTCCAGTTGCTCCTAAGGTCTAGTCTCCACAACTGGACAAGAGACTTAAGTTCATGTCCGGGCTTGGACATGTCCTGTCTCCACAGCAACTGGCACGTGCCGGGGTCTCACTGCCGACCTCAGCAAGACCTCTCCTCTTGACGGCAAACACATCTGGAACTCAAAGAATACAAATAAATACTTTGAGAAAAATGCATTTTTATGTGTGTTTTCCGTTTTCATAGTAAATGAATTTCAGGGGAAATATCTAAAAACAATAAAACCTTTTTAAAAAATCAACTTTAAAAAAATCACTTTATAGGGATATAATTTGCCTAACACACCAGTTCGCCCACTTCAAGTGTGAATTTCAGTGGTGTTTGGTGTCTTCACAGAGTTGAGCAATCGTCAGCACAGTTGATTTTAGAACATGTCTTATTGGCTCAAAAGGAAGCCCCCCTCCCCTTTCACAGCCCCTCCCTTTATCCTGCTCTCTGGCTCTGAGTATAGATTTAAAACACAGAGCCCGAGAGAGGCATCACACGTGTAAACGCCTCTATATACGTTTCTGTCTGCGTTGCCTGTGACTCTGATCGCCTCTTTTGCTGACTGTGTTTCAGGAGAACTGGATTCAGACGACGTGAAAATTAACCTGGTCTTGCCGTGTTCCGGGTCACCTGCCTCCTTGCACACCTGAGTTCAGGAGCCGTGTCCTTCCGCTAGAGGGCGGGCATCGTAGACGCCCGCTGCGCCACCTGGGCTGTCGCCTGTGTTCCGGCCTCAGCCCTGGAGAAGGCAAGAGCTGGTGCCTGCCGGTCTCAAGCACTCTGCCCGCCGTGTTGTAGCCACAAGCGAGCCGGGAAGGGAGTTTTCACTCAAGAGCCAGTTGCTGGCTGGATCGATGCAGAAGGCAAGGTATGGACACAAAGAGATACTCTGTGCTGGTGACGATGCTGGCAATAGCAATACCATCCTTTCTGGGACGTTCGCAGTGCGCCAGGCACAGTGCTAAGAACATTACACGGCTATCTTATTCAGTCCTCCAAACAGCCTTCTGAGATAGACCCATTGTTCTGCCCAATTTGCTGGTAAGGAAGCTTAGAGAAAGAGCTTTCAAGGCTCACCCAGAGGACCTTTCCTGACCTTAAGGTGAGTGGAGACATCCTTTTGGTGAGAGGGAGGGGCTGATCTAAACTGGATGACCTTCCGAAGGCTGCAGAGTGCAAGAATTCTGACTTATATAAAACCCGAATCGTAGACCATCCCTTCAGTAAAAGCATTGGACCCTTTTAAACCAAACCCATGGGAGAAGTGGGCTGGGGAGCTGTTGTTGTTCAGTTCCCGGTTGTGTCTGACTCTTTGCGACCTCATGGACAGTAGCCCACCTTGCTCCTCTGTCCATGGGTTTCCTAGGCAAGAATACTGGAGTGGGATGCCATTTCCTTCTCCAAGCAGAAAGAGCCTATTTTCTATGTAAGTCATAAGCATATGACAGTGTGTGTGTCTAAATGAGAACTCTGCACCTCCTTCCTGGTCCACCTAGATGGATCTGACTCCAGTCACGGCCAAGTCCTTAAGGTCTTATGTTCCAACAGGATGGTGTCCACCCAGGGTTCCCCCCTGCCTCCGGGTGTCGTGCCCCCTACTTCAGTGTAGGACACAGGAAGCAGCCAGCAGCCCTCCACTTCCGGCCCAGGCCCCTTCTCCATGGAGTTTATGTTATTAATTTTAGAGATGTTGATATGGTTAGTGGCAACATCCCATGTGGCCTAGAACAACCTCTGTTCCAGGCTCCCAAGGGCCAGGAGGTAGGACTCCAGAGGTAGAGATGAGGGGGAGAGGGACCCCTTCTCACTGTTAAATGGGGGTACACCTCACTCCCACAGCAGTGATGCCAGCTGACTGCTGAGCTTCTGCTGGAGCTGGGGCCTTGCAGCCTACACAAACCCCCGTGAGCCCTGTGAGCTGACCTCCAGAGTGGGCTTTCTCACCCCACCCCCCATTTCTTCATAGAACCTCTGTCCTTTACGATGTCCCTCCCCCAAGATGTCCCAACCATCTCCAAGTATGTGGCCACTTCTGGAGTCCAGGGGCATCCCAGATGGTACAGCCAACTGTGGCCCACCTTCATGCCACCTTCCAGTGCTAGGCAGGGCGAGGGAATGTGGCATGTGCTCAGTTGTGTCCAGCTCTTTGTGACCCTGTGGACAGTAGCTCACCAAGCTCCTCTGTGCGTGGAATTTCCCAGGCAAGAATACTAGAGTGGGTTGCTATTTCCTTCTCCAAGGGATCTTCACAACCCAGGGATCAAACCCAAGCCTCTTATGTCTCTTGATAGATGGATTCTTTATCACTGTACCACCTAGGAAACCCTAGGTAACATAATTTATCTTCAGGGGGAAAAAAGCCCTGAAGGGAGGACTTCCCTGTTTGCGCGGACAGTGAAGAATTCAGTTGCAGTGCAGGAGACATGGGTTCAACTGGGAAGATCCTCTGGAGAAGGAAATGGCAACCCACTGTGGTATTCTTGCCTGGAGAATTACATGGATAGAGGAGTCTAGCAGGCTACAGTCCATGAGGTCACAAAGAGTCAGATGCAACTGAGCGGCTGACACTTTCCCTTTTATTTCATAGCAGATGAGTGCTGCCAATAACTTATAAACTAGGGATAAACAGAAGAGGAAAAAATCATGACCGAAGAGAACCTCTTGGGAATGTAAAATGGGGCCACCTTTGGAAAATAGCCCAGCAGTTCCTCACACTGTGAAACCTGGAGTGACCACAGGCCCCAGCCGCTCCAGCCTTGGGGTTCCTCTATCTGGTCTGGCCCCTAGGCACTGGCATGTTCCATCCCTGCTCAGCAATCATTCTGTCCACAGCATTCTAATCAGCACTGAATTATCCCACTGGACACAGAACACAAGTGTCCTCCTGGCTTCAGGACCTGTCACTGTCCACTGGAAGGTCATCTGTCCCCCCAAGTCAAGGGACCCTGGCCAGGGCCGCACCCCATCCTCCTGGGGGCTGGAGGGTGCCAGCGTCCTCAGCCCTGGGGTCTTTCCCTTGGCCTGTGGCTGCTGGGCCAGCCACCAATGCCAAGAGCTAACAACCACAATGGATGCAAGAAGGCTCCCACCTCAGTGACCTGGCAGGTGTGTGTGTGTGTGTGTGTGTGTGTGTGAATGGGCAGGTATGTATATGTGTGTGTGAGAAACGGGCAGGGGTGTGTGCAATGAGCAGGTGTGCATGTGTATGAATGGGCAGGTATGTGTGTGTGAAATGGGCAGGTGTGTGTATGAAATGGGCAGGTATGTGTGTGTGTGAACAGGCAGGTGTGTGTGTGTGAGAAACAGGAAGGGGTGTGTGTGTGTGAGAAACAGACAGGTGTGTATGTGTGTGAAATGGGCAGGAGTGTGTGTATATGTGTGAAGTGGAAAGGTGTGTGTGTATGTTAAATGGGCAGGTGAGTGTGAAATGGGCAGGTGTGTGTGTGAATGGGCAGGGGTGAGTGTGTGTGTATGTGTGAATGGGCAGAGATGAGTATGTATGTATGTATGTGTGTGAGAGAAATGGGAAGGGGTGTGTGTGTGTGTGAATGGGCAGGTGTGTATGTATGAGAAACAGGCAGGGGTGTATGTGTGTGAAATGGGCAGGTGTGTGTGTGTGTGTGTGAATGGACAGGGGTGAGTGTGTGTGTGTGTGTGTGTGTGTGTGTGTGTGAACGGGCAAGTGTGTATGTGTGAGAAACAGGCAGGGGTGTATGTGTGTGAAATGGGCAGATGTGTGTGTGTGTGAATGGGCAGGGGTGAGTGTGTGTGTGTGTGTGTGTGTGTGTGTGAATGGGCAGGTGTGTATGTGTGAGAAACAGGCAGGGGTGTATGTGTGTGAAATGGGCAGGTGTGTGTGTGTGTGAATGGGCAGGGGTGAGTTTGTGCATGTGTGTGTGAACGGGCAGGTGTGTATTTGTTAGAAACAGGCAGGGGTGTATGTGTGTGAAATGGGCAGTTGTGTGTGTGTGTGAATGGGCAGGGGTGAGTGAGTGTGTGTGTGTGTGTGTGTGTGTGAACAGGCAGGTGTGTATGTGTGAGAAACAGGCAGGGGTGTATGTGTGTGAAATGGGCAGGTGTGTGTGTATGTGAATGGGCAGGTGTGTATGTGTGAGAAACAGGCAGGGGTGTATGTGTGTGAAATGGGCAGTTGTGTGTGTGTGTGAATGGGCAGGGGTGAGTGTGTGTGTGTGTGTGTGTGTGTGTGTGTGAACGGGCAGGTGTGTATGTGTGAGAAACAGGCAGGGGTGTATGTGTGTGAAATGGGCAGGTGTGTGTGTGTGTGAATGGGCAGGGGTGAGTGTGTGTGTGTGTGTGTGAACGGGCAGATGTGTATGTGTGAGAAACAGGCAGGGGTGTATGTGTGTGAAATGGGCAGGTGTGTGTGTGTGTGAATGGGCAGGGGTGAGTGTGTGTGTGTGTGTGTGAACGGGCAGATGTGTATGTGTGAGAAACAGGCAGGGGTGTATGTGTGTGAATGGGCAGGGGTGAGTGTGTGTGTGTGTGTGTGTGCGTGTGTGTGTAAGAAATGGGCAGGGGTGTTGCTGCAGAGATGAAATCTGACCTACGTGTGCTCCACAGCAGCCGCTCTCCCGCGTTCCCTCACCCATGGATGCCGGGGCCGTGCAGCCTGACCGCCCATCGCAGACCACCAGCAAACGGGCTGAGTGAAGGACGTCATTATCACAGTGAGAGGCTAGCTGACGGGCACCCCACGACCCCTGAGGCCCGTCTCCACGGTGGGAACCCTGCCAGGTGACACGGCAGGAGCACAGGAGGCACCCTGGGGCCCCAGACTCGGAAGCACCCAGACAGGCAGGGAGCAGGGTCCAGTTACCCCAGTAAAAGCAGCTGGGGAGAATCCGCTGGTGTCAGGAATCCCTGGGCCTCAGACACAACCCCATGGGTGTGGGCCACTGACCATGCACATAACCTCTCTGAGCATCAGGTGTCCCAGCTGCAAACGGGATTTCTGCTGCTTACTTTAAAGAGCTGTTGTGAGTGTTGGACGAGCAAATGCCTGGTTAGCAAATCAATGTAGGAACGATGCTGGTCACATCTGTGTGTGCTGCACGCCAGGCTCCATGTTGGGAGATCACACACCCTCGAGCACACAGACGCACACACTCTGGATGTTCATTAAGCTCCTGATCTGTGCCTGGGGTCCCCCTGATGATACAGAAGTGTCACCGGCCCTCATGTAGGTGAGAGTCAACTGCAAGAGACAGGAAACAGGCAAACAAGTGAAGTGAACAGTAAAGAGGTAAGCAGTGTGTTTTCTGCAATGGCAAGCACGGCAGAGAAGAATAACCACAACAAATCCGGATAAGGAGATGTAGGGCGAGCCATTTAAGGAGGCTCTGTTTTTAGACTTAGGGGGTCAGGGAAGGCCTCCCTCCAGAAATAGGTGCTGCCCAGGCCCAGACCTGATGAGCAGGGGCTCTGGAGGCGGGGCCTCCCATGAGCACCAGCCCCCACTTCCCAGCTCCGATGCAGGTGCTGGGCCTGGAGACCTGCCTGGCACCCTCTGGCCCTGGGGGCAGGACAGGACCAGGACCTGCTGTGCTTTTTCCCAGGTGATAGTGGGCAGGGGTACGGGGGGCGGGGAAATGAAATAAAGCTTCACAGCCTGGCTGTGCTGCATCGAGGCCTTCGTGGCCCAGGGCTGGGGCTGAGAGAGGATGCTCTCAGCATCCCGTCATCTCATGAAATCAAATCCCCAGGCGCAGTGGGGGTACTAGGCATCCAGAGAGCAGTGCTACCCCATTGGCGGTGAATAGCCTGTCTTGTTTCCCTTCGAAAATATTTTTTTAAATGTCTTGACAGAAGCACCTCTCTCTTCTGGGATTTCCAAAGTTAGCAAAAACTGAGCTCCAAGCAGCAGAAAGCTAAATTGGTGTGTAGCTTGTGTTTTCCATTTCCTTGGCTCCCATCTTCCTGGCCCGCTGGAAGGTCAGGGAGGCAGCTGACGTGCTGGGGCGGGCGCTTCCCCGAGCAGGGCAGGTCCTGCTGCTCTGGCCTCCATCTCCTGGGAAGTGCGTCCCCACCGCTCCCCAGCCCACCTCACACAGGAAGAGCTCTTGTGGGCCCGGCCACTCCCACTCCCTTTGCTCTCCAGCCATCTTTCGGGATCCCCCCTGCTGTGGCAGGTTGTCAATAGTGCACTCCGGGGAGGTTTTCTCCCAGGAGCCAAGCCTGCTAAGGACCCTGGGTGAGCCGGGCATTCCGAGGTGATGGCTCGGGGCCAGGTCGTCAGCTGTTTCCATGTGTGAGGAGTCTGGCAGCCCAGCGCGGGGCCCAGAGTTCTGCCACCTTCCTCCTTGGGCCTTTGATACTGACCTTATCAGGGAAGGGGTGAGGAGGGGGCGGCCAGGGAGGGGTTTGTCTTCCTCTGTCCACCCCCCCAGACCGTGGAGAGCAGGAAACAGGAATCCAGAGCAGATATCAAAGGCCACGAGGTTCTCAACATCAGGAGAGAAGCAAGGCCCAAACTGGCCCTCCAGCGTGCCCCCTGGGTCAACCTGGCAGAAAGGAGGCAGTGGACGGCATCTCAGGAGAAGGGCTGCCGGGGGAGCAGTTGAGCCAGAGCAGGCGCTCCCACCCTTTCTCGTCAAGGCTGCTCGCTTCCACCTGATTCCCCAGCATTCTCCCCCAGATGACCCCTGACCTTCCATCCTGACAGCATCGCAGCTCCATGCTGGTCTGTCCGGGCCCTGCCCTCGTGCCAGAACCCCCTTGTCCAGCCCCCTTCTGGTCCTCCTTGAGCCTCTGTGGGGACCTCACCACCCCTCCCCAGTTCCGTCCCCTGTTTTCCCTCCCAGCACTTACTCCACAGGGCTAGTTCACACCCCATCGTAATCACCCATTTCTCTGTCTCTTGCACTGGTCTGTGGGCCCAGAAACTACGAGATGTCCCTTCCTCACTGCGGCCCTCAATGAGACGCTCGGGACGTCTCATCCTCGTGTGTCTTTTCTCGTGGCTGCAAGATGGCTGTGGCAGCTCCGAGCATCTGACCCTCTCCTGATAGTGTCCTGAGAAGAAAAGGGAGAAAGAGCCCTCTCTTTAAATGTCTCTCCCTTACATAAGTGGTGAAAATACTCCCCAGGAGCAGACTTCTTGTGTCTCACTGGCCATAACTGGGTCAAATGGCTACCTTAACATGGAAAGGGTGGGCAGAAGGAGGGAGAAATGGGAGGTGGGGGTAAGAAGAACTGATGAAAGCGTGGAAGGAAGGGAGGATAAAGCGATGGATGGGCAAGCGGAAGGATGGGAGGATGAAAGTGTGGATGGATGGAGGATGGATGGGTGGAGGATGGATGGAGGATGGGAGGATGGATGGAGGATGGATGGAGGATGGGAGGATGGAGGATGGATGGAGGATGGATGGGTGGAGGATGGATGGAGGATGGATGGGTGGAGGATGGATGGAGGATGGGAGGATGGATGGAGGATGGATGGAGGATGGATGGAGGATGGATGGATGGAGGATGGGAGGATGGAGGATGGAAGGAGGATGGATGGATAGATGGAGGATGGATGGAGGATGGATGGATGGAGGATGGATGGGTGGAAGATGGAGGATGGATAGAGGATGGATGGAGGATGGATGGGTGGAGGATGGATGGAGGGTGGATGGAGGATGGGAGGATGGAGGATGGATGGGTGGAGGATGGATGGAGGATGGATGGAGGATGGATGGGTGGAGGATGGATGGAGGATGGATGGGTGGAGGATGGATGGAGGATGGATGGATGGAGGATGGATGGGTGGAGGATGGAGGATGGATGGAGGATGGATGGAGGATGGATGGGTGGAGGATGGATGGGTGGAGGATGGATGGAGGATGGATGGAGGATGGATGGAGGATGGAGGATGGATGGATGGAGGATGGAGGATGGATGGAGGATGGGAGGATGGATGGAGGATGGATGGATGGAGGATGGAGGATGGATGGATGGATGGAGGATGGATGGAGGATGGGTGGAGGATGGATGGGTGGAGGATGGATGGAGGATGGGAGGATGGATGGATGGAGGATGGATGGATGGAGGATGGATGGATGGAGGATGGAGGATGGATGGAGGATGGGAGGATGGATGGAGGATGGATGGATGGAGGATGGAGGATGGATGGATGGATGGAGGATGGATGGAGGATGGGTGGAGGATGGATGGGTGGAGGATGGATGGAGGATGGGAGGATGGATGGATGGAGGATGGATGGATGGAGGATGGGAGGATGGATGGATGGATGGAGGATGGATGGACAGATGGAAGATGGATGGATGGAGGATGGATGGATGGAGGATGGAGGATGGATGGAGGATGGATGGATGGAGGATGGAGGATGGATGGATGGGTGGAGGATGGATGGAGGATGGAGGATGGATGGATGGAGGATGGAGGATGGATGGAGGATGGGAGGATGGATGGAGGATTGATGGATGGAGGATGGGTGGAGGATGGATGGGTGGAGGATGGATGGAGGATGGGAGGATGGATGGGTGGAGGATGGATGGGTGGAGGTTGGGTGGAGGATGGATGGGTGGAGGATGGATGGAGGATGGATGGAGGATGGATGAGTGGAGGATGGATGGAGGATGGAGGATGGATGGATGGAGGAAGGATGGATGGAGGATGGAGGATGGAGGATGAATGGAGGATGGATGGGTGGAGGATGGATGGATGGGTGGGTTTTTTCCTTAACTGCTCTTCATGCATGCTTCCTTGTGGTTATATTTGTAAGTTTTATGGGATTTGTGACCAAAAAAAAATAGCAAATGGGAAACCTGGATTCCAGCTCTGGTCTTGACCTGATAAAACACTGTCAGAAAAGCAGAAAGTCTGCCTCAGACCAGCCCTGCCTTTCCAGTTCCCTGGAAGACCCTGGGGTCCAGCCAGTCTCCCACCTAGAAGCCTCTCATAGCAGGTGGTACGAGTCGTCTAAGCAAAGTCAGACATTCCCCCTTGCGTGCTGGCAAGTCCACCTCCCACAGTGGAGGCTATTATGCTAGGTGCTCTTTTCCAGCCTCTCCTGTAGTTAGGGAGGGTCTTTTGACCCAGTTCCCACCAAGAAGACATGAGAGAGAGTCTGCCTCCTGGGAGATGCAAGAAGAACCCCACTTCCCCGAATCTGCTTAGGACGCCGTCATGAGACAGGAGGTGATGCCTGCGTCTGGGGCTGCCATCTTGTAGCCCAAAGACGCAACGCCGACAGGCTGAGGACGGCCACGCCTGGGCCTTGATAACATCAGTAAGCCGCTGAACCAACCTGGAGCTCACTGTGTGCTTCTCTAGACAGAGATAATTACCCAGCTTGTTTATATGGCTGTTAGTCAGATTCCTGGTCACCTGCAGCCCAGACATCACGCTGAACCTCCCCGTGGATATGGCAGTGACGCTGGCAGTCACGGAAAGAGACTCGGAAATCAGGATGGCTGGTGGCGGGAGGTGAGCTTCATGAAGATGGGTCAATAAGAAATACCGATTTTCTATGGCGAATTAAAGGTTGTTTGCTTTCTGCCTGGCCTTCTGAAATTTTACAGGACCCAGATCAGGTGTCCTCAGCGTGTTTCATTCGGCTGTGGGCTAAGAGTAAGAGGACGGCGAAGTAAAGTATGAGATTAAAAGACGTGGGACATGCAGGAGGCATGGATGGAGTCATTTGCCCTTTCTGTTCCAGATAATCGGTCTGAAACCCACTATGTCAGCTCCCTGAAGATTGGTTGTATCTTTCACGACATTCATTTATTTAATAAGATGTTGAGCACACACACAAAGAACTACAAAATGTGGTCACAGGTGCTGGGGGTACAGCAATGAGGAGAAAGACATGGACCCTGTCTCCAGCAGTGACCACCCAGGGACGCAGCTGAACAGCACATGACCAGTGAAACAGAACATGACCGGGAAAAAAGCATCTTTAGAGAAGCCTGGCAGACACCACCTTAACCACAAGATCCTGTCACTGCCATCACCAGTAATAAGACACGTGTACATCATGTACCTGCCCCCCCTCTCGACAGGCTACTCTGAGAAGGACAGGACGTCACTTCCAGGGTTCACTTGCCAAGACTGCAGGGCAAGAAGCTAATTGTGAGCACACTTCAGAAGGACACAGGTGGAAGAGCGTTCGACGGAATACATGACCCATGCTCTTCAAAAATGCTGGGGAGCACTTGACTCTGGGGTGTTTGTCCTGCAGCTGAGGAAGCTCTAAGTGTCGACTGCCAGTCAAAACACAGTGGACAAGAAGTGACTGCTGGGTGCAGACTGGTGATTCAGGTGATGGGTGTTAATGGAGCTCATTACAGCAGCTGAAGATGGGAGGTCCATCTAAAGGTGGGAGGGGAAGGAAAGGGAACATTCCCAGGACCAACTTAGCTGAAGTTCCCTCCAGGCCACACGTCGTTGCCTTCCCATCCATTCGTCCACCTCTGAACTGAGCCTATGTCGAGACCTGCACTGACCTAGGCGGTGGAGCCACATGAATGTATCAGTTGGCTAGTGCTGTGTAACAATCCGCCTGAAAACTTATTTAGTTCACAATGCTGCGAGGAGGCTGGGTGGTTCCCCTGGCTTGGGATGGGCAGTTGATATCTGCTGGTTCTCTCCTGCTTTGTGGCCAGCTGGCAGCTAGATGAAGCAACAAGTCTTCATTCACGTCTCAGCCTCCTATGGCCCTCAGTCCCCAGTGGCTGGCCCAGGCTCGCTCACATGAGTTCTCAGCATCCCGAGAGCAGCCAGGGGTGGAGCCCCATGCCCAACCACTCCCAGAATGTCTGCTAACGTCCCTGTGGCCACAGCATGTCACATGGCCAAGCCTAGGTTCCAGGGCAGAGAAACAAACTGCAGTCTCAGTGGGAGGGAAGAACAAGCGACCACTTCTCAGACGCGGTGGGAAGAACAGACACCAGGCACTCTGAGGCAGCCATGACCTGGACTGCAGGGACCGTGGGAGATTTCAGAGAGGAGTTTATGCTTGAGCCCCGGACCTGAAACATGAACTCAAGTTCATCTGGGAGAGTCAAGTTCAGGCATGTCATTCATGCAGCAAGCACCAGGAAGGAAAAGGAACCAGGAGGTGGTCATCAACGAGCTGGGCTGTCAGGTGGCAGGGGTGTGGTGAAGGGAGGGGGTCGGAAATAGGAAGAGGAGTCACAGAAGAAGGAGGAGGAGGAGGAGGAGGAAAGCTGGAATGAATGGCAACGTGCTGCAAGCAGTGGGAGACAGGACTGCCCAGCTGGGTGAGCTTCCGCACGTTGCTCAAACTTCCTGGGCTTCAGACTCTTCATCTGTGAGATGATGACAGTGATAAGCATCTCACGGGGTTTTTGTTTTTTGGCTTTAAAAGAACCGATAGCATAAAAAACTGTTACAGTACAGTCAGTAAATTGTAGTGATTTACCCGGCAATCACCACGCGCCTGCTTTTTGAAGGCATGGTCTGATGTAACGTTCACAACAGCATCACAGACACACACAGAGATGAGTAACAAGATGCCCAAGGTCACGGAGGTTGGAGCGGGGTCTCACCTAGTCTGACTGGAATCAGCCCCATAATCTCGTGGGGGCTTCAGTCCCAGACTTGGCGGGAGTGACTTGCCATCGGGGAGCCTCCCCTCTGGAATTGGGTTGTTTCAGGTCCGCTTTTTTTTCCAGGATGCTCCTGTACATGAAGAGGGAGCATTTTAATCACAAATCTTTCCATGCATCTCCCAGGTCCCCAGATGTGCTGGAGGGATGGGAGCCCTTCTGCGCACATGTGAAAGGCTGTGTCGGGGTTTCCTATAAAACTGTTTTCTCTGCATTGGGGAGATGTGCCTTGACTTGACTGTCTTTGACAGGAAGCAGAACATTCTGGTAGCAGAGTAACCCAAAAGGCAATGTCTGCCTCAAGCCAAGGACGTTTGCAGCTGACTCTCCAAGGTCCTCGCGCAGGGCAGACGTGCGCGCGTGGCAGACACGGGCCATGTGACTGCAGGCAGCACCGCGCCTGCCTGGTAAGAAGGCGCATCCATCGAGCACGGGGGAACGGGGAGGAGCCAGCCACTCTGCTGGTCCCAGTCCAAGCTAGAATGGCATTCAGAGCAAAGAGAGTTTATTTAAAGAACCCAAAAGGTTAAACCACTCAGCGTTCTGCAGAGTTAAATCAGAGCCGTTTTTAAGCAGTCTAGGCAGGTTTGACCTGGGCTGTGCAGATCTCATAATTCATTCTACACTTGGGTGTCTCTTGATTCCAGAGTACACAGCGAAATGCTGAGCAGGGAGGGGAGACCACGAACCCGCAGGGCTGGGTCTGAGTGCAGCTCCCTGACCTCCCAGAACTCGGGAGCGGGTGGTCATTAACTGTCCTTCCCGCACACGTGGGGAAACTGAGGCACAGGACGGGGAGCCAGTGGCCACCAGCCTCATAGTGGCAGGGGCAGAGGTGGGCTCTGGAGCCAGGCTGTGACCCCAGCAGCTGCCCGTTTTCCAACCAGCATTCACGATGGGTCGGCACCCACATCTCCAGCGCAGCTCACTCTTGCCCCATCCTCCCTCTGGACCTCCAACAGGCCTCCTTAAATGCCCCTGTTCCTGCAGACTCAGCGGGTTTCAAACTGAGCCTGACCTGCACCGTGGAAGGACCACCCACTCGTTCCACTCAGAGGGCACTGAGATCAGACGGGTGATGGGCTGCATCCGAGACTCCAACCACTCCTAAGCTGTGTTCCTGGAATGCCTCGTGGAGCCTGCAACCCATCCCAAGGCACAGCCACTTTCGAACCCCTGCTGATCGGAGTCACCAAGGTGAGGCACGCCCCCGCCCTGGGGACCCCTGCCTCTCCATCCCCACATTTCCACGTTGGGATGTCCACTTGCTCCGCCAATCAGTTGAGCAGACCAGGCTGCACATGCTGGCCTTCTGCCATCCTGGGGGACCTCATCCAGTTGGCTGGCTGGGCATCCACGGACTGCACTGGCTAAGGGCCGGAGCTCTGCATTATCACGTGAGCAGCGGGGGTGTCCATCGGGGGCGTGGGGTCAGTGTCTGCAGCTGGCAGGCCACGTCCGGGAGGTGCAGGCCAGGCTTGCCAGCCACAAAGTGGGCTCGGGTGCCTCCGCAGTCTTCTGCTCTTCTGCTCTTCTCTGCCCTAGAGAGGAGGTGATGTGGTCACTGAGAGTCCCCTCCAGCCCCGGATGGCTCTGGCAGGAGAGACGACTCCAGCCACGACTTTGGTTTTCCTGCTTCTGCGCGAGGCCCCCTTCTCCTTCCACAAACCGTGACCCATACTCCCCGCCACAACAAATTATGTCACCTCTTCTCTCAGACAGAATGCAGAGGCTGTCCCACCCCCACACACATTCTGATGAAGCACTCTAGGGAGTGCTCATTAAGAGCCTCGTTCAGCCTCGCACAGCTCCGTCCGCCTCTGCACCCTCACATCCAGTCCCCGGCCTGAGCCGCGCCCCCTCGCCCGGACGCCCAGCGGCCCCCTCCCCGCCCCACCCAGTCCACATCCACTGCACCACGTGAGACACGACCCTGAGCTGTGGAACCACCGCCTCTTCTTAGCCATCCCGGGGCTTCTCATGGTCCTCGGGCAGAGACCCAGACAAACCGGGCGGCTGCAGGGCCTTCGAGGCTGCCAGAGCTCCCTTCCCCTCCCCTCCCCCTCTCTCCCTGTACTCACGCTTCAGGGAGGGGGCGCGCGTCCCTCCCACACCCGGGTCCCCTTTTCCTGACACCAACCCCTGACAGAGGCCAGCAGAAGGCGCTCTTTTCTGCCCGCCCCTCCTTAAAGGAAGAGGCCACTGCGTTTGCAGAGAAGGCATCATCAGGTTTGATCACACAGGGGGCTCTCAGACACTTAGGTTTTTTTTTCTTCTTTGGACTCAAGCACCCCAGACTTGGGGGAGTTGATTCTCCATCTTCATTTGTCTTTCTGGAACAAGAGTCAGATTCCGTGGGCACACTGTGCGCCTCCTGCCTGGGGCTGCCTGGGCTGCCATCGGGCCCTTGAGTTCCTGGCCAGGCTGTTCCTGCAGCATCTATCTGGTTAGTCGGTTAACCGGGGCCCAGGGCTTTGGCCGCTGCTGGGAACGAGGTGTGCCTTCCCATCTGAGCCCTCTCGACTTTCCTGGGATTTACCAGTTTCCAGTCACCGTCCCCGGGGAGGTCCCGCCACCTTTTCACACGCCAGCCAGGTGGAATATGATAAGTGGCAATCACTGGCCCCAGCGTGTTGTCTGCAGGCCCGTCTCTGGGCCCCGCCCCGTGTCTGCTTTGAAGTGCAGCTGAGCCCCTGGTAGCTTTCAGATGACACTTGGGTTACACCTCTTCTGCATTCTTATCTCCATCAGCGCCTCTGAGTGGAGACGCGTTGACACGTTGACACGTTGGCAGCTCGGTGGCCTCTCTGCAGGAGCATGTCCCCTGGGTGACCTCTTGGCACCTGGGCCTCGATGGATGGGAGCTGGGCGGGGCCTCCCCTGTGCTGGGTGCCCCAGGCACAGCCCCCCACACCCCTGGTTGACTCTAGGGGCCCCTTTCATCACTGGTCCTGCGGGGGGGCTCCCAATCTTCTCACTCTGGGGCCCCCAAGCAGTGAGGGAGGCGCCCCTCATGGGTGCTACTGCTGTCAAATGTTGCCTTTAATTGTAGTAAACTGCACAGTCCGACTCTGTGACCCCATGGGCTGTAGCCCACCAGGCCCCTCTGTCCATGGACTTCTCCAGGCAAGAATTCTAGAGTGGGTAGCCATTTCCTTCTCCAGGGCATCCTCCCAACCCAGGGATCAAACCTGTGTCTCCTGCATTACAGGCAGATTCTTTACCATCTGTGCCACCAGGGAAGCCCAATTATGGTAAAGCAAACATCAAATTTATCATTTAACCCTTTTTATGTGTACAGTTCAGTGTTGTTCACATTATTTTGCAACCTTCAGCACCATCCGTCTTAAGAAATTTTCCAACTTCCCAAAGAGAGTCTCTGTCCCCGTTACACACTAACTCCCTGTAAGCTCTTCCCTGGCCCCTAGTACCACTGTTCGACCATCTGTCTTTATGAATCTAACTAGTCTGGTACCTAGTGTCAGTGAAATCATGTTGTGTGTACCTTTCTGTGATGGGCTTATATCACTGAGCACAGTGTCCTCAGGTGTCAGTGCCCCATCCCTTGTTTAGGCTGAGTAATATTCCACTCTGTGGATGGAGACCAGAGATGGTGTTTATCCACCATCTGTCACTGGACACTTGGCTTATTTCCATCTTTTGGCTGTTGTGATAATGCCGCTATGAATGTGGGTGCATAAGTTCCTGCTTCCGTTCCTCTGGGTGTATCCAGAAGTGGAATTGCTGGATCATATGGTAATTTTGTTAATTCTTTGAGGAATCATCATGCTGCCTTCCACAGTGGCTGGCTGCGCCCTCCCCACTGTGGTGCACAAGAGCCCCAGTTTGTCCACAAGCGCCCCTACCCACCCTTCCAGCCCAGTACCCGCTCACCCTTCCCATCAAACCTCCTCAGTCAATGGGACATTTCAAAATATCATGGGCAGAGACTGCTTTTAATGACATAGACAGTGCTGGTGATGGTAGGGGCCGGGGGAGGGGGCTTCTCTAACACAGGCAATGGAATTCTCAATTGTCTCCACCTTTCTCAAGGCTTCCCAGGTGGCGCAGTGGTAAAGAATCCACCTGCCATTCAGGAGACACAGGTCCTATCCTTGGGCTGGGAAGATCCTCTGGAGGAGGAAATGACAACCCATTCTGGTATTCTTGCCTGGAGAATCCCATGGACAGAGGAGCCAGGCAGGCTATAGTCCATGGGGTTGCAAAGAGTCCATCACGACTGAGCTACTGAACAGCAATAGCAACAGCCCACCTTTCTTGTAAGAACAATACGTGTCAGCATTTAAGATGTCCAGATCTTTGTAGGACAACATCGTAGGAATTTGTCCCAAGTAAGGATTCAGACTAGATTGAAAAGGTGTGGTGTGCAAAGGTGTCTTATCAAACACTGTCAATAACAGCAAAATTAAACAAACAAACTAAATGTCTGTTTGTCCAGCAGCAGACACTTGGTTTTTTAAAACTGATGATCTATCCATGTGACATATGATGAAATATTATGCCATTAACTTTAGGTGTACTGACAAAGAAAATGAGCATAAAGTAATGTTCTGCTACAAAAGTACATGACAGTGTGACCCTGTGTTTGGATAAAAAAATATATATTTATTTTATATATATATTATATATATACACGTATATTATATATATAATGCACAGATACCCATACATACAGAGACAAGGAAAACATGTATTTATGTATCTATATATATACTTCTGTATTCTACCTCAAGATGTATGTATATATATGCTTTCTACTTCAAGCTATAACCACTGTCTTGGCAATGAATACCCACCCATCCCCTTCTGTGCAGCCCTGATCTAAACTGGAAAAACCCTGCCAACCATGAGGAATCCTTACTCAGTGGTGCCGTCAAAGTGGTCTTTCAATAGCACATTCACTCTGCACCGGAGAGTTCAGCCAGGAAAGGGAATGGGGGGAGGGAGAGAAGAAAAAGAAAACGCTGAGTGTTTGTGTCAGCATCTTGAAGCCTCTGAGCTCAGTGAGGCAGGTGTGCTGCGGGCTGCTTCAAGACCGCAGGGGTGAATGAGGCCCCAATTAACATGTGCCAAATAGCCGGCGCTCCCTCACATCTGGCTGCAGAAACCCAGAGGGCAGAGTGCTTAAGGATGCATAAAATGCGGATTTTTCCATAATTATTTAAATATGTGTTAATGAGTGCTGCGAACAGGGTCCGAGTATGTCCATTAAAGGATTACAGATAAAGGAAAATGGGGAAGCAATAGTTTCAACAGTGGGGAACACAGTCAGGTAGGGATCAGAATCAGCTTTGGCTCCAGTCCTACAGCTTAGAGTAAGACCACGCAGCTTCACTGGGGCTCCGTTTTCTCATCTGAAAATTGACAGCACAGGGGAATAGATGGATGAATCCCCAGCTACAGAACCCCCCATCCTCAGACCTGTCAATCTCCTGAATTCAACGAAATTGGAGAATAAGAATTGTCCAGGGAAATGGAGCTTGCAAGAAGATTGTGGAACCTTGTGTTTTCTTAGCAGTGTAAGCAGAAAAAAGGCCCTGTTTTTTAACCAAAGGAGTTGAGAATACAAATAAGCCATTCAGAAAACTCGGAGAAAAATCTGATGGGGTGGGGGGCATCAAACACTTGTGCCGTTAGCCAACCACCCCCCCCCATCGTCTTGTCCCCTCTCCACCCTGAGGGGACAGCCGTGAAAGTGTCAGCTTAGTCTAGAGTCCCTTTAAGGAGGGAGGCATTTACACCACTTGCCAGAGGGGTGGAGGAAACACAGGAATGACATTTCCATCATTTTTCTTCCCCAAGCGAGGAAGGAAAAAAGGGAAAGAAAGAAAGGGCCCCAGTGCAAGACTGCTACATTCCATGCCGTTGACACCTAGCCTTTTATTGGAACCACTACTTCCAAAATAAAGAAAGTAGTGATTTCTGGGTGTATTTTTGCCTACATTTTTGAGGATGTTTTGGGTCTTTCATCTCCTTTGAAGGCGTGTCACCTAATTACGCTGCTTTCATCCGTGTATTCCCCAGTCGGAACATGCCAGTCCCCTGCACGGCAATTGATCCTGACGGACGGGCTTCCACTCTCCAGCTGGTGCGGAGCCTGGGTATTTGTGAATACCTGAATAAACTCCTTTAATCCAAAAACAAACTCCTCCTGAAAGAAGCAGGCTGAAAAGGCCTTTCATGGAGTGTTTTCCAACTCACCGATTCATGGTTTCTTTGGATTTTGCCGTGCTTCCTGTACTAATGGTCTCTGAACGCCTTCCCGACTGCGGCTTACTGGCCCTCTGAGGTCCCCGCCGAGGTCCCGGGAGTCACGGGGGAAGAAGGGAACAGGTAACTCAGGAGATGCTCACACGAGCTGCCAGGACTGGATGGGTGCAAACTGAAAGGACATACATGTGGCTGAGAGTGCCATGTCCTTTCTACAGCATTCTTAAAGACCTGCTTCTTCTGGTCATATTCAAAACAAAGTTACAGTCACACACAGCGCTCATGTGGGGTTAATCTGTATTAAAAGCAGACCACTCAAATCACCTTTGAAAGTTCATCAGTGCAGAGTTGGACACGGCTTACTGCACAATTGCACTCATCTCACACACTAGTAAAGTGATGCTCAAAATTCTCCAAGCCAGGCTTCAGCAATACATGAACTGTGAACTTCCAGATGTTCAAGCTGGTTTTAGAAAAGGCAGAGGAACCAGAGATCAAATTGCCAACATCCATTGATCATCGAAAAAGCAAGAGAGTTCCAGAAAAACATCTATTTCTGCTTTATTGACTATGCCAAAGCCTTTGACTGTGTGGATCACAATAAACTGTGGGAAATTCCGAAAGAGATGGGAATACCAGACCACCTGACCTGCCTCTTGAGAAACCTATATGCAGGTTAGGAAGCAACAGTTAGAACTGGACATGGAACAACAGACTGGTTCCAAATAAGAAAAGGAGTACATCAAGGCTGTATATTGTCACCCTGCTTATTTAACTTCTATGCAGAGTACATCATGAGAAACGCTGGGCTGGATGAAGCACAAGCTGGAATCAAGATTGCTGGGAGAAATATCAATAACCTCAGATATGCAGATGACACCACCCTTATGGCAGAAAGTGAAGAGGAACTAAAAAGCCTCTTGATGAAAGTGAAAGAGGAGAGTGAAAAAGTTGGGTTAAAGCTCAACATTCAGAAAACGAAGATCATGGGATCTGGTCCCATCACTTTCTGGCAAATAGATGGAGAAACAGTGGAAACAGTGGTTGACTTTATTTTGAGGGGGTTCCAGAATCACTGCAGATGGTGATTGCAGCCATGAAATTAAAAGACACTTATCCTTGAAAGGAAAGTTATGACCAACCTAGACAGCATACTAAAAAACAGAGACATGACTTTGCCAATAAAGGTCCATCTAGTCAAGGCTATGGTTTTTCCAGTAGTCATGTATGGATGTGAGAGTTGGACTATAAAGAAAGCTGAGTGCCAAAGAATTGATGTTTTTGAACTGTGGTGTTGGAGAAGACTCTTGAGAGTCCCCTGGACTGCAAGGAGATCCAACCAGTCCATTCTAAAGGAGATCAGTCCTGAGTGTTCATTGGAAGGACTGATGTTGAAGCTGAAACTCCAATACTTTGGCCACCTCATGCAGAGAGCTGACTCACTGGAAAAGACCCTGATGTTGAGAAAGATTGAAGGTGGAAGGAGAAGGGGACAACAGAGGATGCGATGGCTGGATGGTATCACTGACTCAATGGACATGAGTTTGAGTAAACTCCAGGGTTTGATGATGGACAGGGAGGCCTGGTGTGCTGCAGTCCATGGGGTTGCAAAGAGTCAGGCATAACTGAGCGACTGAACTGAACTAAACTAGAAACTGAACAGTGTTCCCCTGGATAAGTCTCGGCATATGTGCATGGAGTGTGCAGCCCTCGCCATAATCAAGGAATGTGCATCTCATCCCCTGAGTGTTCCCCATGTTCCCGGACAATCCCTCCCTCCTCCCGCCCAGCTACGCCCTTGGCCCCTGGCAGGGATCCATCTGCTTCCTGTCTCCGTTTCGTATATCTCATGTATATGAATGGCGAATTTCACTTATATGGTCATAAACTTTGTACTGTCTCCTGTGTAGCTTCTTTCATTTGGCCGTTCTTTCAAGATTCATCTATGTTATAGCGTGTTTCAATCATGTTTTAAAAGCAATCGAGGTACAGTTGCTATACAGCAGCACAGGTCAAGAGTTTGTTTGCTTTATGACGAAAATTCCATTATATGGATATAGCACAGTTTTGTCCATCCATTCATGTGCTAATAGACATTTCAGTTGTTTCTGTTTGAGGTTATTATAAACAAAACCGCTACCGACGTTTGCCTTCCATTTTTCTTGGGTAAATACCGAGGAATGGACTGGCCAGATCATACGACAATTATATGTTTAACTCTTTAAGACATTGCCAAACTGTTTTCCAAAGTGCTTGTCCTGACTTTCAGTTTCAGCTCTGACGTGTTAAAAGCTTGGGATCACACTCTCACCACAAGAAAAGCGCTGAACAACCTGAAGACTGATTACTCTCCCTGGACACATCAGAGAACTGGGATCTAAGGGCAAACCATTGGAAGGTCACAAGTAAGATCTACTTCCTTGGAGCAGGAGCTGCTAGAGCCATAATCTGGAGCATTTTTCTTAAATGACGACTTGCTGGAGGCTGAGTGTAGGCTGACACGAGCGTGAGAAATGCCCAGGCCTGCAGGCTCAGGGCATGTCCACAGGCTCACAGCTCACCGGGTTTTGACAGAAAGTGGCTGAGAAAGACCCCTACACAGGTGTGGCTCGTCGCTGATTTCTGACCGCCCTCCTAGGTGTGTGGTAGCTCTGTGGTCTGTATGTGCACTTCCCAAATGACGAATGATGTGAACCATGTTTTCCCGTAGGTGCTTGCCATCCACGGAATCTTCTTGGGTGACGCTCCTGTCCCAGTCTTTGCCCCTGTTTCTATCAGGTTGTTCATTTTCTTATGACTGAGTGTTTTGTTACGGTTCTTTGGTTTTGGGCCGCATCAAGTCTTAGCTGGAGCACACAGGATCTTCGCTTCCTTGTACGGGATATTTAGCTGAGGTACGGGAACTCTTAGACATGGCATGTGGGTCTAAGCTCCCTGCCCAGGGACTGAAGGTGGGCCCCTGTGTCTTAAACCACTGGATCACCAGTGAAGTCCCTATGAATGCTTGTGGAAAGGTCTTTGTATGTTCTGAATCAAAGTTATCAGATATATGATTTTCAAATATTTTCTCTCATTATAAAGCTTGTCTTTTAATTCTCTTAACTGTCTTTTGAAAGCAGAAGTTTTGAAATTTGATGCAATTCAAAATTTCAAACTGTTGATATGTAGATCACACACATGTGAAAGACAGAGATTATGACAAACCTAAGAAATCTTTGCCTAACACGTGGTCACAAAGGTTGGACCCTTTTATAGCTTTTGGTTTCATATTTAGATCTATGACCCATTTTGAGTTTACTAAATATGAGATGAGGTGGTGACAATTTGTATTTTTCAAGGGAAGGAAGTTTCCTTCCATTCATTGTTTTCTGAGAGTTTGTTTTTCTTTTTAAATCAGGAATAGGTATTAGATTTTCTCAAACATTTTTCCTACCTTTATTGAAATGATTATATGATTTTCTCTTTTAGTTTGTGTATGTGACAAATTACATTGACTATCTAATCAATTAATCTTGCCTTTCTGAGTGGGGCAGACCTCACTTAGTCATGATGCATTCTCCTCTTAATATATCACTAGATCTGATGCCAGAGACTTTGTTTAGCTTTCTCGCTTTCATGTTCCTGAGGAATAGTGGTCTGTAGTTCTCTTTTCTTGAAATTTATTTGTCTGGATTTGGCATAAAGGTAATGCTGTTTCATTAAATGAGTCCTTTTCAATGTTTTAGAAAAGTGAAAGTGTTAGTTGCTCAGTCGTGTCCAGCTCTTTGCGACCCCACACACTGTAGCCCGCCAGGCTCCTCTGTCCATGGGATTTCCCAGACAAGAATACTGAAGTGGGTTGCCATTTCCTTCACCAGGGGATTTTCCTGACCTAGGGATAAAACCTGGGTCTCCTGCATTCCAGGCAAATTCTTTACCATCTGAGTCACCAGGGAAGTCACAAAATTTGGGTAAAATTGGAATAATTATTCTCCTTAAATGTTTGAAAAGAATTCACTAGTGAAGCCATGTGGGCCTAGAGTGTTCTTTGTGGAAGGTTTCTAACTTTATAATTTTATTATTGATAGTAGACAGTACTCTTGCCTATCTAATTGTCTGGTTCTTTCAGAATCAGCTTTGGTTAAGTTTGTGTCTCTCAGGCAATTTATGCACTTTACCAAGTTGCCTGTAAGATCTGTAGTGGGGTCAGTATTCTCATTTCTGATATTGGTAATTCTTGTCTTTTCTCCTTTTCCTGATCCAAATGGTTGTGATTTTTTTTGTATTTGAGTTTTGTGTTTTTAGTTTGACACTGCTTTTTAAATTTTTATTGAAGCATGGTTGATTTACAGTGTTGTGTTCATTTCTGCTGTACAGCAAAGTGACTCAGTTTTATATTTATATATATTCTTTTTCATATTATTTTCCATTATGGTTTATCACAGGATGTTGAAGTAGGACCTTGTTGCTTATCTGATGTCTATCATTTTTATTGATCTTCTCAAGGAACCAGTTTTGGGGGTCACTGGTCTTCTCTGTCATTCCCTGTTTAGAATCTCACTGCACCAGAGGAGTCCTCCCTTTTCCTCCCTTCCCCGTGCCTCAGTAGCCCCTCAGACAGCGCCTCACCTGTTCCTGGTCTGGGGCTGGGCTCCAGGGCTGAGACATCTACCAGCGCCCCATTTTCTCAACCCCCTTGGCCCCAGTGCCTCCGAGTTTCATGTGAAAATTTGTTCAAAGCTGGAGCATTCCAGTCAGAGACTTCAGTAAAAACCCATGTGTGGATTTTGAGATACTCTAGCTGCTCACACAACAGCCTGAACGACAGGGATGTGAATGCAGTGTCTCTTCAGTGACGGGGGTGTTCATTCCCTGACTCTGCCCTTTGCTAACTCATGACCACAAGTGACTAACCGTCTCTAAGCCTCAGTTTCCCTCTCTCTAAAATGGGAAGAATAATAATAGGGTTGTTTAAGAGCCCAATGAGATGATGAATGCAGAGCTTGGCACAGACTTGTACCGGGCAAGCATTCCATGAGCAGTTGCTATTAAAATATGACAGCGAGCATTATGGTCTGGGGCTCCGTTCCCTTTACTCCTGGAAAGGAGGGATTTATGGTCTTCCTTTTCTTATGTTGATGTTGGAGCTAATGTTTATTGGTTGTAAATGTTACAAATATAAACCTATGGTACAAGTCCACAGACGATGCAGTTTGTCCCATTAGGGATGCGTCCATGGCCCCACCTGGTGAAGCGCTGGAGTTTACATTCCCAGCACCCAAAATATACTTCAAGTAGAAAAGCCTCACTTTGGGAGCTTGATGGCTCTGTGGCTGCATCCAAGAAGAGCTCAGGTCACAGGTATTTATCTGAAAACCGTCACAGGTCTTTCTCTGGGGTGCAGTTGTGCTCACGTGGCTAAGGAGAACTGAGAGGCAGGGGTGGGGGCACCAGACCGCTGTGCAGCTGGAGCCTCCAAACCCAGACCAGCTGCCCCGCTCCCCGGTGGGAATGTTGTCGCTGGCATCCTCAGGGCAGGATGTGAGCCCTGTGGCTGGACGGCTGGAGAGCAAGCGGAGGGAGGGAGACCCCGGGGGGAGAGGTTTCTGTGTGGGAGAGCTGGAGGGGCCGGGAGGATGTGAAACCTGCTGGCTTCCCTGATGGTCTGTGTTGAGGGGGCCACATCCTGAATAGCACATGACAGACGTGGCTCTGTGACCGCCCCCCCCCCCCGCCCCCAGGCCAGACCGCCTCCGCTTTTCTGCCCTGGTCTGTCTCCAGGGATCTCTGACGGACACGTAAGCCACTCAGATGTCTAGTCACCCTACGGCCAACGTATAGATGGCAGAGGGTCGGGGGCAGCCAGGGCAAGGGGAGAAACACTGGGAGGTGGGAGCCCCCGGCCAGCCCCTGTCCACGTGCACCCACGTGAGAGACCCTGCCTGAGCCGCTGCCCAAGGTCTGTGAGGACACAGATAGAACAGGCGCCGAGCTATTCTATCACTGCTGGGGGCAGCTTGGCACACAGCTAGCGTCCGCAGTGGCTTACAGGTCACAGCTGACATGAGCCCCTGATTTTCTGAGGGCCTCAGGGTTTTCCATCCAGGCAGTGAGAGTCGTAAGGCAGCCTCTGAGCCTTCTTCCTGGGAGAACCAAAACCCTGCCCGTGTCTCTGCACGGCCACCTTCCCACTGCCCGTGTCACCTCCCCTTCGGTCTCTTATAAGGACACCTGCCAACTCAAGATCCCTGATTACATCTGCAAAGACCCTTATTCCAAGTAATGTCCCGCTCACTGGTACCAGAGACAGGATGTGGGCATGACTTTGGACACATCGACCCCCGTGGCACGTTTCACCTCAGGGCAGCGCAGTGCAGAAAACGGAGACGCCGCTGGCCCCGGTGTGCATCTCGGCTGTGCTGTTTCTGGCGGGGTGGCCTGCGCCTCTCTGAGCCTCTGGCTCTCCATCTGTATCACCCACAGCATTGCCATGAGGACTGCCTCGGATGGCACATAGGCCAGCCCTTGGCGCTGCCCTTGACCACACTGTGTGGCCTTGGTACTGGGGAGCCCAGCAGAGTTCTGACCCGGCAGTTAGTGGTCAACCATACTCCACCCACCAGACAGCAACATCCCGGTCCGGGCCTGTGAGAAGGGGCCGTGCTGGCCTTTCCTGCATGGGAGACGGGGCAGAACAGAGTGGGTCAAGGAGGGGCTCTAGACGGACGGGAGGCCTGCTCTCACCCTTCCCGGCCCCCAGCTGGCCGGGCGGGGCCTTTCCCTGGGCCCTCCCTGTCTTGTTCTGTGTTTGCCTGGATTAGAGCACCAGCCCCGGACCACGTTCCCAGGGAGTCAGCCAAGGGCGAGCCTCCCCCGCACTCCCGGAAGATGGGACTCTGGAAGGCGCTCGCTGGCATCTTGGATACCCACGGCGGTCCGCCAGTGCACAGATGCCCCCAATGTCTGCCTCCCGACGGGCCCCCCTCCCCGGCCTCCCCACCCTCCACCCCCTCCCAACCCCCCCCCAGCAGGGCCAGCAGCAAATGACTGAACCGGGCGACCTCCGCATGCCCCCGGCGGCGCCAGCACCAGCCCAGGGCAGGGGCCTTCAACAGGCTTGGATTAGAGGTTTGGGGTTTGGAACATCCACACTGGGATAAAATCAGAATTTTTTTTTTTTTAAAGAAGACAATTTCAGAGACACAGTCTGAAAAACAAAACAGCTTTTTAGCTCTTTCTCTGAAATGACATCAGCGGCCACCACAAAGCCCGAGTCGGCCCCGTTGCTCTCGGCCGTGGGGATGTATCATTTCCCCTCCAAAATACCATCGGCGTTGTCCGGATCCCAGCCGACTTGGAGCCGCTCCCTCGGTGGGAAGCAGCCTCGCTTTCCCACCCATGCTCCAGAAGGGCCTTATAATTGGAAAAGTGCAAGCTGCAGATGAACCGGGAGCCCGGGCCAGGAAACGGGTTTTCATGGCGCTGTGTTTGTCCTTGTCTTACACCCACTCCAGTAGTGCGGGCCACGTGGGCAATCGCGTCCTGGGATTCCGGGAACAGCCTTGCCCAGGACAGCTGCACCCTGTCCCTCCTGCCCCCTCCCTCCAGCCCCATTCAGACTCGCACCCCTGGGGTTTTCAAATTGTATGAAAACTGGAGGATATTTTCAAGATGGATTTTTGTTTAATTGAAACAGCAACCCAATTTCACTGAAATTTGTTTATCATCACATATAGATAGACATATAAAAAGAGACCAGAAAAAAATACACTGACATATTAACAGTCTGGTTGTCTAGGGCTGATGGGTTATCTTTTTTTTTTTCTAATTTCTGCTACTTCTGTAAACTTTCTCAATTTTACTTTTGTAACACAAAAAAACATTATTTATTAAAAACCACCAACTGGATCTTGTCACAGGGCCAAAATGAGCTACTTAAGAGAGTGGAAAGTCAGGCTTCATGGAGAGCCAGCAGCCCCTGGGGCCTTATTTCTTTGAAGAGACACTTTTTAAAAACTCAGAAATAATCTGCATAGTTGAAACTTCTGTTCCTCTGGGATTGCTATTCCTTCATTAGTTAAAGTGATTTACTGAGTCACAGGAAATTTTGCTGCTGGCCCAAAAAGTGATCCCATTTCCCAAGCATTCACTGAGCATTTGCCCTGATAAAGCCGCTGCGTTCCTGCCCTGGGCGGGCGCACAGTCTAGCAGAGACTGCTGGAGATCCGTCTCTGGTTCCTTCAGTTGGCAAACACGTATAATCTGCTGCTATGTGCTAGGTGCTGTTTAGGGGGTGCTGGGACGTGGCAGTCCACAAACAAGACGAAACCCCCTGTTCTCATGGCATTTAAATTCATGGCAAATATAGACAAAGGGGAATGCAAAACTCGCTCAGGAAATTCAGAGGAAGGGGTCATCAGTGATGGTAGTGATGCGAGGGGGTGATGTCCATGTGAGGGAGGGTGTTATGGGTTGAATTGTGTCTCCCCCAAATTTGTGTGGTGAAGTCCTAACCCCAAGTGCCTTGGAGGTGACGGTACTTGGAAATGGGCTTGTTGCAGACGTAATTAGTTGACTCGGTCTTTAGGGTAGGCTCTAATCCCGTGGGACTGGTACCTTGTTAAATGGAGGGGTTTGGACACAGAGCTGTCCTGCTCTCTCCATGTCAAACACGTTCTGATTCACGTGGACACGTGTGTGAGGCTAGAGGGGGAGACCTCAGGGCACCTAGAGGCCCCTTCCCTTCCTGGAACCCACCATTGGCCTTTGGGAGAGAGCTGAGAGAAGCAGGGCCCCGTGTTTGTTCACTCACCGAGTATCACTGAGCTGCTACGAGCCAGACACTACCCTAGGACCCGACACAGATCCCTGTCCTGATGGACCAGAGATTTCCCTGAACACCTACTATGTGCAGAGATCGCACTCAGTGACTGAGACCCAGAGTCAAATGAGACAAGGTTCCTGTCCCCTTCCATCCTCTTCTCGGTCCATCCATCCATTCATCCATTCCCTGTTTCTGCTCATCTGCTGTCAGGGAGTCTGCTAGACAGTGTGAGAAACTGAAAAGGAAGAGTTACCGTAACAGTCTGATCAGGAAAACAGGTGTATTTAAAAAAAAGAAAACTCTAAACAATACGATAAGTTCTCCAATAAAAGGAAGCACCGAGTGCTTTAGAAACACACAACAGGGAGAGACAAACAGTCTGGGATGGAAGGTTTAGAGGAACGTCTGCAAAGGAGATGGGTTTTGAAGGAATAACAGGAGCTCACCAGGGAAAGAGAAGGCTCACCCGTGCAAAAGCCCAGAGGCATGAGTGAGAGCTGTGTTTCTGGCGGTCAGTGCGAGGAGAAGGCGAGGTCGTGAGGCTCCAGACAAAGCTGCGGAGCTGCAGGGACCACGGCTTTAAAGACCCCGATATTCACCCCTTTATTCCACAGCTTTTTATTGAGCCCCTGCTGTGTGCAGGCACTGTAGACATGAAAGGGAACAAGACAGTGGAAACCTCTGCCTTGAGGGAGCTTATTTCCAGCAAAGGAGACGAGAAACGTCCATGCAAGGGGAGAAAGGTGATGGAGGCAGGGCAGGAGAGGGGAGAGGGTGGTCAGGGAGGGTCTCGCCAAGAAGACCCAACGAAGGGGGCCAGTGGGCCCCCTGGGGAAGACACTGCACCGAGGGGTGGTGCCCAGCACCTTGGACCTGGAACAGGAGACAGAGCCAGGGGGAGGGTAGTGTGGTGGGCGTGGGGGGCTCCTGAGCGCCACACGGCCGAGGACATGGGCTCACGGCATTAGGCGGGGAGTTGGCCCGGGCTGGATTTGAGGGATAGCTCTGGCTCCAGGTTAGGAGCAGGCCCTAGGTGGGGAGGGAGCATGGGCAGGGATGCCTGAGCTGGCGGCCCCAGCAGAGTCTCAGCAGGTTCTGGTGGCTCAGGAATGATTGGATGCATGGATGGATGGACGGTGCAGCCTCCAGGGGCTGGAGGCCCACGTGGCGCCTGAGACACAGCCCAGGGAGGAGGCTCATCAGCCCCATTAGGAATGTCACGGCAGCATCCGGCACTGTGTCCACTTCTGGAGATGCTGCTTCGAATGACCACGAGCTCGGTGGCTTCAAACAGCACACGTGGTTCTCTCAGAGTCTGGAGGCCAGGAGCCTGACGTGGGTCTCACGGGGTCAAGGGCCGGGTGTCTCAGGGCCGCTGGGTCCCTCTGGAGGCCCCAGGGGAGAGTCCTGCGTCCTGTGGCTCGGAGCCACGCACCCCTCCCATCTCCCTTTCCGTCACGGCATCTCCCCCTCTGCTCGGACTCCTGCCTCCCTCTTCTAAGGCCCTTCCTGTTGCTACCTGGGACCTAGCTGGATAACCCAGTTTCCTCTCCCATCTTAAGGTGGGGCCATTTTCCAGCCCACCTAGGAGCCTCTGCCAGGCTGTGCAAGCCCCTTACCATCCCTGGTCTCCAGGCCCTCACAGTCACCCAGGGAGGAGCTGCTTCCAGTGATGAAACTGGGGCTCGGAGAGGGTGACTTTCCCAGGTCACACCCCTGGGTCCTAGATGCCCTCCTGGCACCGGTCACCCCCATCCACCTGCCCTGTTGCTGATGGCCCCCTCTTCACCATGTGGAATCCCCAGGGCCGTCACCTTCATAGCAAAGGGCCTCCCAGGAGAGACACAGACAAACCCCTCGAAGAAGCCCTGGATGCTCACAGAGGTCACCTTGGAAAACCACCTCACCTCCGAGAAAGACGCACACCAACCTCACCCCTGTTGCCCTGCAAGAAAGCCAGTCACCTAGTCTTGAGAACCAAGTGCCTTTCAAGCTCCCGGGGTTCCTCTGAGGAGTCCCTGGGGAGGACAGTCTCTCTGTGACAAGCCGGCTGGCAGGGGGCTCGGCCGAGCAGCGAGGTGAGCCCGTGTGTCAAGCAGAGAAGAGCCAGAGCCCCTTCTGACACTGGGCGCGGGGGGGCAGCGGGCGCTTACGCCAGAAGAGGCGTGCAGCCTTGTTTATTTTCATTTCTGCGATTGAAAATGCTCACTTCCTAGGCCCCTCGGCTCGGTATGGCTGTTCCTTTAAAGAGAAAAAGGAAGTGTGGTCCTGGCAGAGTGAACCGAAGCAATAAAAAATAAATCTTGGTAATTGTTGTGGAGACAGAAAGCAAAACAAACCGGACTTAAGTACATTGTAGGAAAATGTCAGCGTCGGAGGCCGGGCCATTAGCGTGCGAAATCACTCCTCTCCCCGGAGGAGCCGCTGGACGGGGACCAGCCTGTTTGATTTTCTGCATTCCTCATTCTGGGGTTTCTTGGAACGTCAGACTACTGCGTTTTTTTCTTTTTCCTGAAAGGGACGGGTGGCTTCAGAGATGTCGATTGGAGAAAGGTCAGGAAGGAGCCTGAAGGGAGACAGCCGTCTGCGAGCCGTCCCGCTCAGCAGCGGTTCCTGGGCCCCGGGGCCCGCAGGTGAGAGCGGTGGGCAGGGCCAGGGGCAGGGGTGTCGTGGAAACACCCCCCTACCGATGCCTCTGACAGCAGCGTCTCCCCTTCAGCATCACCAGAGGGAGCACCCAGCATCACACCTGCGACACGGATATAAAATGGGGTGTTTCTCTACCCCAGGGTGACTCACCTGTGTTTTCAGAAATGATAGCAAACTCCCCCCGACACACCTTTCTGCGCCATTTGTCACAGAAACAAACTTCAGAGTTGTGAGTGGGTGTCCGAAAGGACCAGAACTTGGGGGTGTGAGTGCAGAACCCGGGGTGACATTCCTGGAGTGCATCCCAGGAGCCAATTCCCAAACAGCCCTCGTTTGCTGGGAGAGGGTCCTCACTCATGTCCGATGCCTCTGATGGAACCCCTCATCTTTGGAAGATTCTGGTTCGGATGACTGAGTGACATTGGGGGTCTGAGATCACCCGCCTCCCAGATGGGGAAACTGAGGCTCAGAGTGTGACAGAGGTGGCTCAAGTCTTGATACGGGCCCAGCTGGGATTCCAGCCCAGTAGCTCTTCATTCCAGCACCCCCTTACATGGAAGGCAGTTCAGAGATCCTGTGTGGGCACCAGCAGAGCGCAGAGCGAGAAAGACGCACCCCAGGTGGTTTTCCAAGGTGACCTCTGTGAGCGTCCAGAGCGCTGGCACCACTCCCAGTGTCCACTGTGGTCCCCATAAACCAGACTTTCTTTGGGAAGGACCTCATTTCTATCCTGAACTTTCTGCAGAGTTGAAGACCCAAAGATAAGCCACTTGTTTAACTTGAAGAGGCCCAAATTGTTTTCCTATCAGCAACTTCTGGCCAACAAAGATCCGTCTAGTCAAAGCTATGGTTTTTCCAGCAGCATGTATGGATGTGAGAGTTGGACCATAAAAAAGGCTGAATGCCGAGTAATTGATGCTTTCAAAGTGTGGAGCTAGAGAAGATTCTTCAGGGTCCCCTGGACTGAAAGGAGACCAAACCAGTCAATCCTAAAGGAAATGAACCTTGAATAGTCATTGGAAGGACTGATGCTGAAGCTGAAGCTCTAATATTTGGGTCACCTGATGCAAAGAGCCAACTCGTTGGAAAAGACCCTGATGCTGGGAAAGATTGAGGGCAGGAGGAGAAGGGCACGACAGAGGATGAGATGGTTGGATGGCGTCACCGACTCAATGGACATGAATTTGAGCAAACTCTGGGAGATGATGAAGGACAGGGAGGCCTGGCATGCTGCAGTCCATGGGGTCACAAAGAGTCGAACATGACTTAGCAACTAAACAGCAGCCCTCTGGCCAGCTGGAGTGCCTGTCCCGGGCTGCGTCTTGTCTTTGGAATTCCAGGTTGACCTGATGATGGTCAGCACTGCCCCGGGAGCTAGCGGGAGAGCAGAGACAAACCCTCTCTGAGATCTTCCCCAGACAAGCTGGAGAGATTTCCTCTCCTCCCATCTGAAATTGCGTTCTCAGGCCCGCTGCCTCAGGGGCCTTCTGCGTTGGCTCTGGCCAGGGAGACCCTGAGGGGGCTGTGCTGGGCTTCTCCCACTAAATCAGAAGTCTGGACACTAAGTGTGCAGAGGGGGGAGCCCAGCCTCTCTGCTGTGAGCTGAAGCAAGGCCGATTAACTGGCTGGGAATGACACATGGCCAGGGATTAGCGGGTTTACAGACTCTAAACAGCTGTAAGAGCCAGGGGAAGTGCCGCAGCTGCCCAGGGGTAAGAAGACTGGCGTTGGGGCAGAGAGGGGAGGCACCTGGTCCCTGCGCTAACCGGCTGTGCAACAAACACAGCAGGCTTGCCTCCCTAAATCCTCTCGTACATTGTGTGCACTGACACGCCTGCCTTCCCTGCAGGGGCCTCTCCCTGACCCCAGACAGCAGGAGCGCATCTGACCCTATTCCTTCCGGATGGCACAGAGGCTCCCCGCATTTGCGGAGGCACCTGGGTATTTTCCAGATTGCAGAGCAGGCCTCAGTTTCCACGCAAGGCAGGTCATCCTACAGCGCGCTTCCACTAATGGGCAACAGCAATGCTCATGCGTCAGCCGCCATCAACTTGTCGTGCCTGCCTGGGGTTTCTGAGGCTGCACCCAGGCCATGAAGAAGGCTGAGGCCATCGACGGGTGATGTCTGCTGTGGACGTGGTGGAGTGTGTGCCTCAATACACCGTGCCTGACCTAGAGCTTGGGCTGAAGGAGGGAAGAACTCAACAGACATGTGTGCGTATCTGGAGGCACCTTGCCACGATAGCCAGCGTTCCAAGACTTCAGCACGTTTGGTCTTTTATCAGCCTGCCGTGAGATACGGCCCATGTTTTATGGGAAGGACTGAGGGGAGGAGAGATTGAGTCCTGTGCTCAGGAAAAGGCAAAATAAGATGGATCCTGTACCTTTAACCACTTACCTCCTGGACTTCCTCCTGGGAGGGGAGGAAAGGCTAATGGCTCTGAATGGACAAGACTGGGTTCATTTCTCAGAGCTGCTGTTTATCAGAGGGGTAAGTGGGCTCTCAGAAGACAGCCTGGTCTAGCCTTGGATGCAGGCAGATAGCAGTTTTTCCGTTGTATCATCTGGGGTTCAGAGAAGGAAAGGGACCCCTCCAAGCTCACACAGCTTGGAAGAGAGAAACCTGGACATGTATACAGGGCTGCTCTGCCCTGACCGACACTCTTTCCTCTACGATAGACAAGAAGGTGACTCTTATCCCCTGTGACCAGGGACATGGAATCAGAGCGAGTCTCGAGAATGAGCCGGAACACCCAGCAACACACCCCTTCTAATTTCACACAGCCGCAGGTCCCTGACGTGTCCTCCCTGGGCCCTCGGGCTCACGCGCTTTCCAGAGGCCATCAGGACGGACGCAGACACCTTGGGTCACACCAGTGCAGCTGTCTCATGGCATTCCCAGCCCAGAAAAGGAATTAGCACAAACCTCAAGAGAGTGCCGTTCTCAGGGAATCCACAGTCTGGTCGGGCTGCTCAGAGTGGGAATGGAGGCTCACGTTCTCTTATCTCCTGACTCGCTCAGCCCCGTCTCCAGAGAGCCTTCAGCCCCATGAGAGAGGATCTGGCAGGAAAAGGGAAACTGCAAACCCGGGACTGAACAAAACCTGAGCTCCAGGGTCTTTACAGCGAGCCCATCACCATGACTTCCTGACTCGTCTTCTGGGGGCCATGACCCCAGTCTCTGCTGAGGAACATAGCTGCCGGGGGTTCCCGAGGGGCCGTCTCCTGCAGCCCGGGGAGAGTGTCTGGTGAAGCTGCCAGGCCCCGGGTGGTTTCCCGTTGTTCCCAAGCACCCTCACATCTGAGTGCTAGGAACCTTCCGCAGCACGTGGCCACCCCAGGAGCACACTGCTGGCCTCTGCTGCAGCAACACACACCCTTAGCAACCAGAGACCGTGTCGGAACCTCTGTGCTGGGGCTTCCCTCAGAGCAATGGCAACCACACGTGTGCATGAGTTGTGACGATCCCTCATGCAGTGTGGGAACCCTGGGTTCGATCCCTGGCTTGGGAAGATCCTCTGGAGAAGGGAAAGGCTACCCACTTCAGTATTCTGAGCTGGAAAATTCCATGGGTCCACGGAGGTCGCAAGAGTCAGACATGACTGAGCAACTTTCACTTTCTTGTGCCAAAGCGGCCACTGCCGTGGGGCCCACATGAGCAACCGTACACACTGCCTTCCAGCCATCTCCCCCATCCTCATGGATTTAACTTTTTAAATAGGGAAAATATTAGCATTAACTTCTATGCAGAGGACATCATGAGAAACGCTGGGCTGGATGAAGCATAAGCTGGAATCAAGATTGCCGGGAGAAATATCAGTAACCTCAGATATGCAGATGACACCACCCTTATGGCAGAAAGTGAAAAGGAACTAAAAATCCTGTTGATGAAAGTAAAAGATGAGAGTGAAAAAGTTGGCTTAAATCTCAACATTATGAAAACGAAGATCATGGCCTCTGGTCCCATCGCTTCACGGAAAAAAGATGGGGAAATAGTGGAAACAGTGTCAGACTTTATTTTTTGGGGCTCCAAAATCACCGCAGATGGTGATTGCAGCCATGAAATTAAGATGCTTACTCCTTGGAAGGAAAGTTATGACCAACCTAGACAGCATATTCAAAAGCAGAGACATTACTTTGCCAACAAAAGTCTGTCTAGTCAAGGCTATGGTTTTTCCAGTGGTCATGTATGGATGAGAGAGTTGGACTGTGAAGAAAGCTGAGCGCTGAAGAATTGATGCTTTTGAACTGTGGTGCTGGAGAAGACTCTTGAGAGTCCCTTGGACTGCAAGGAGATCCAACCAGTCTATTCTAAAGGAGAGTCCTGGGTGTTCTTTGGAAGGAATGATGCTGAAGCTGAAACTCCAATATTTTGGCCACCTCACGTGAAGAGTTGACTCACTGGAAAAGACTCTGATGCCGGAAGGGATTGGGGGCAGGAGAAGGGGATGACAGAGGATGAGATGGCTGGATGGCATCAATGACTCGATGGACGTGAGTCTGAGTGAACTCCGGGAGCTGGTGATGGACAGGGAGGCCCGGCGTGCTGCAATTCATGGGGTTGCAAAGAGTTGGACACGACTGAGTGACTGAACTAAAGTGAACTGAACTGAACTGAAAAATCAAAACTCTTCAAAGTTGGAAGTTCCGCTCTCTCCCCTAATCCTTCACCTGTTCTCACTCTCTATAGTTAATCAGTTTCCTTGATAATTGTTGACCTGTCCATCCTGCATGTCTTTGATAGGGAAAATGTTTAGCACACACCCGATATGTATAAGAGAGACACATAGAAAATAAATATGCATCATATGCAAAATAAGGCACATTGCACGTTTGGCCTTGCACTCGGTTTCCTCCCCCCGTGTTGCTCCCTGGATACCGGCCCATGTCACTCCCGGCCAGACCTTCCCACTTCTTTTTACCACTGCGTCGGCCTCCACTCTGTGGATGGGCCGCTTTATTCAACCGGATCTCCTAGGTGTGGGCATTTTGGTATTTCCAATATTTTGCAATGGCAAATCATGTTGCGGTGACCTCCACATGTATGCCTTCTCATCGTCAAATACATGGAAGTATTTTCCGTGCAGTGCAAGCCTGTGTGTTTTTGCTTAGTTGAATGTTGCCTATGGTGGAGCGTGGACTCTGAGGCTGCTCTGCTTTGGCTGCGGCTCCTCTCTCAGGAGCAGGTTGACTTGTTCTTAACAGACCACCTGCTGCCTCCTCTTTCATAAACAGGGATGATATTACACATACTATTCTCTCCATGGGATTCTCCTGAGGACTGCCTGAGCTGGTGTGCACAGAGATGCTTAGAATTGCACCTGCCACATAGGAGACCCTCAGACCCGTCCATGGGGTGTGTCCGTACGAGACGTTGTCAGAGGCCCCTCAGGACTGGTAAATGGTTACCAAAGGATGTCCTGGACCATAGCATCTGCCAATCCCCACAGTGTAAATACTCCCACGTGGTTGTCACTCGGCTTGGCGTGGGGAAGCACATAGTTGGCTCTTCTGATGCAGTGCCAGCTGTCCCAGCATCCCTCCCATGTGCCCTCTGACCTCCTGGCCGCCTGTGGGCAGCACTGCCTGCCCAGCAGCTGACCCTGGCGGGTGAGGCCTTGCCCGAAGCTCACCCCGGCCGGGCTTCCTTCCTTTCTCACTCCCACTTCCTCCCTCCTCCTCTACCTGTCTTTCCTGAGAACTTCCCTAATCAACTCCTTTCTCACACGCTCTTGCCCCAGGGCCTGCGTCTCAGGAACCCGCCTCAGACCACATCTCAAGATACCTTTTCCCCAGAAGTCACTGAGGTTTGGGACTCAATAATACTCTACAAACTCACAAGCCCTCTTTTCCACGAACCCCGCTGCAGCCTTCTCCGGGGCTTCCTCCGCGTCTGTGCCCCAAGGTGTGTCTGTCTCGGTCCTGACTCACGGGGCAAGGACCTCTTCTCTGACTCAGCAGTGCCATTTCCTGCCCACAATCTCTAGAGCTCTTGCACTTTTGACACAATGGAGACCAGCCCACCCTGATTCACCAGCTCAGTTTTCTGTCACATCCTGTACTTTCCCTGAGGATTTTTCTGTTCTCTTCCTCACCAGGGCCAACGCCAGCCAGCCCACAAGCAGCAGAGAATAGAAACTCCGCCAGGCAGACTCCAAGACGGTTCAGAAAAATAAAGAGGCAAACATGGCAGGTCAGGAGGTGCTTGGCTCTTCTCTCGTTGGACTCGAATTCGCTGTGTTGAAACATACATAGTCTCTTGAGTTTCCTTCCTCACTTCCCCCAAGAAGGCCTTGGCAGGGGGGGGCAGCATGGCGCTCCATGTGGCAGAAAGGCGAGAGAGCCTCTCGCCAGCAAGTGTAATCCCTCCGGAAAGCATTCAGAATACTCGTGCATTCTGTGCTTTTCCCCCCAAGTAAACAAGGTAGAAAAGCATCAGAAAAGTCAGAGTTTTCCTCAGGAATCCAGACCACGGGGAGATAAATGAGCCACGAGTCTCTCCATGAACCTAGCATAGCACCAGTGCCTACAGAAGAAGGGACAACTTCGTATCTGAGCTTGGCTTCCACACTGAGTGGAACCAGAGGAGCTGCCAAAAAAATGGCCACTTTGAAATCTAGTGAAAGCAGCTAAGTCAACAAAGGAACAACAGGATCCCAGGTTGCAAAACAAGTTGGAAAAACTTTTCCAAGTTCTGTCTTGGTGACCGCGTGACACAGCTCCTTTGCTTTGCCTCCAGAAGCATTTAGCTCAGGGTTGCTTCTCGAATTAACCTGCAGGCAGAGGAACGTGCTCTTAGGGTGAGACTCCATTGTTGCTGTGGCTTTCCACAGAGCTTACCATAAGATATTTTAAATGTCCAACACTAAAGGACATTCTCACGTCAGTCGTGAAACCATTCCAGAACTCCGTCCAACAACAGACGGGAACCATTGTGCAGATAAAACATTTGGGGTTTTCCTTTCTTCAGAACTCCATTAGCAACCCAGAACTAGGTTCACCAGGATATTTTGAGTCATAATTCTAAATTTAAATTGATTGTCTCCTATTAGGATAATTTATAAGTGAAATGAAACAAACAGAAGCAGACACAACAAGAAATGTCAAATACCTTGCCTGTCTACAAAAGACGGAATGGAGGACCCGAGATTTGGCAGCAACTATGAGCATGGCCCATGTGTAATCTGGAACACGTGGGTCCAAAACTAGCCTTTTACATTCGAATTGGTAAATAGGAGATGCATTCTCAGTTTCATTTTCTTCCAAAGAGCCTACCAGATTTATGAATAAAGGGCAGTGATGAAGAACATATACTTTGGACCCAAAAACCTTGAGTTTCTTCCGTCTTCAGCCGGCTACTTATAGATGTGTTGTGTATGAAATGCAAATCCCTTCCCCTCACTCAGCCGGGGCTGTAGCATCTCTCAGGGTTGCTGGGGAGGTGATAAGACATGAGGCATAGAGAAGTGGTCACCAAGTTAACATCTCTTCTTACAGCACCAGCTCAATTCTGCAACTACTCTTGTCTTCTTCATTTATCCCCTATTGAAAGAAATTAGTTATTTAAAACATAGTCTCTGTCTCCATAGCTTTATAATAGTGCAAATTATTCTACTTGATGCACACAAGGGCGTGCGCAACACAGATGCACGCGCGTGCCTCTAGGAAGGTAATTTTCTCCAAACCACATGTTAAGGGCCTGTGTGATTCAGGCAGGGGTGCTAGCTGTTGCTTTCCTAGCAAATAACGTTTGTCCAAATCTGTTTACTCTCAAATTTATATGACAAGCTTCATTAGCAACAACTGTGGCCTAAATGGTGGCCACATGGCACACAGAAACAGGCTTCGGATGTTGGTTTACCCAGTTTTGCAGAGTGATTTGTTTTTAATGAATTATGCACACTGATCATAGGCTCTACTCAAAGCCTCATTTACTCTGGGAACTCCTGAACTTGCTCTTCATTTTTCCATGTTCCTTCTTTTTCACTTTTCCCTTGAAAGTTCACAAACACTTTCTGAGAAAGAAAGAATTAACACACATCTTTTTGTAGATTAGGAAACACAGATGATTTGATAGAAAGCAGGCTCAGGTGAAATATTCATGGTAATGAATTAGCTCTCTGGCTTTCTTTAAAAAAAAAAAAAAAAACAACTATGGAAACCCTGACAGCAAAGAAACTCTGATTAAATAAATTCAGAGTACGATTCAAGGACTGGGGTCTTAAACTTCTCTAGAATAAGTCAGGGTGCTAAAAACATGGTAGAGACCCAATGACTATGTGCAAGCAAATTAAGAAAATCACACTTTCAAACATGTTCTTTGAGAAGTCGAGCAAGAAACTGTCCCTTTCCTCAAGCATCCTGTCCGTGGAGCTGCCCATCTAATGGCTCAGATCCACTCTGCACCCAAGTGCGCTAGGAGCTCAGCTTCCCTTCCCAGTGGACCGGACAATAGCAGGGTGTCTGGGCCATGTCTTCTGCACAGTTGCAGCTGGGAGATATCGCATTAAGTGTGTAGATGGGGCAGGTTCAGTGCTAAGTAGCATTCACAGAGGGAATAGAAAAACAATCCCATATCGAGGGATTTTAATGTGCCAGAGAATTAAAAGTCCATTCACAGGACTTCAAATTCAACACTGCAATTAGCCTTTACAAAATTGCGTTGTCGAATTTTGGCATAGTATCAAGGAAGAACGGAGAAGGCAATGGCACCCTACTCCAATACTCTTGCCTGGAAAATCTCATGGCCGGAGGAGCCTGGAGGGCTACAGTCCATGGGGTCACTAAGAGTTGGACACGACTGAGTGACTTCACTTTCACTTTTCACTTTCATGCATTGGAGAAGGAAATGGCAACCCACTCCAGTGTTCTTGCCAGGAGAATCCCAGGGACGGGGGAGCCTGATGCCGTCTATGGGGTCGCACAGAGTTGGACACAACTGAAGCGACTTAGCAGCAGCAGTAGCAGCAGCATCAAGGAAGAAGAATAGGCAGTGATGCGAAAAAGCTTATCAAAATGCTCCTACCATCTCCAACTGTCTGCATGCGGTGAATTTTCTTCTTATACTTCAGTCAGAACATATTGCAACAGACAAGTCAGAAGCAGACTAAAAATCGACTTGTCTTCCCTTATAACAGATATTGAAGAGATTTGCAAAAATGCTAAGACAGTGCTGCTCTTCTAACTGATTTTTTTTTTTTTTTTTGGTTTGGGAACATATTGTTATTTTTCATTAAAAGTAAACTATTTAGGTTATGGCTTTATTTTTGCTATTTTAAAATATATTAAATGTTCTAAATATTTCTTCTAATACAGTGAGTAATAATATATATAACCCACAGACACCAAACTCTTTGAGACTCTCGGTACTTTTTAAGATTATAGAAGGATTCTGAGACCAAAAAGTTGAGAACCAGTACTTCCTGAAAGCGTCCCCCAGCCCCCGCCCTGAATTGAACTCCATGCAGGACTGGTTCCCACGATGCTAGAGAAGTTTAGAGGCATGATCCACTCGAGTTTCTAGGGAAAAGGCGACTACAGGTCCCTTCTCATGCTATAAGGATCTCAATTTCCTGTGTATTTCACAGTCATATTGAAATCATTTGCAGAGATTTTTATAGTTATATGAAGTGGCAAGATAAAATGGGCCCGTTATTCAGATGGGAAAAATAAAGGAAAAAAGTTGAGATGATGCTGAAGAGCAGATCCTGGGTGGATGCACCCTGTTATAGCGGAGGAAGACCCCAGTTCTCCAGCTCCCCAGGAGCCCCCACAGCTCAGGAAACCGCACAGGGCCTGGCTTTCTCATGACACACCACTGGTTTGGCCTGTGGTCTCAGCTGCAGTCACCATGGGAATAGCCTGTAGTATCCTGGCCCCTGTTCACTTTCGTCACCACTGAAAACAGAAATTATCCAAGTGGGTGGAAAAAGAAAACGTGAACACTCTAAGTAGCACGACGACAAACCAGAGCCCGGCCGCCCTCCTGTTCGCCTCTCCCCAAATCTGTTTCCAGCATGGTGCTTCTCATCCGAGGAGTGATTGCTACCCAGGCCCCCAAACCCGGGGCTGATTTAAAGTGACAGTCGGGGTCCGTTTCACTGCGGTCTGCAGTCTCCAGCCTCCCTGAACCGACCCGGTTACAGCCTCGGCTCAATTTCCCACACACGGCCCTGAAAAATGATTCCGAACACCAGACCGCAAGGGGCTTTTTATCTTAGCTGTCAGCCTGAAATACATTCAGAACTCAAAGCAATTATGGAAACATTTGGGTCTCCTGAACTTTTCGCTGCTGGGTTTCTCTACCAAATAAAATGAAATGAAGCTTAGTTCTTTGGGGATTAATATCAACAAAGATCATAAAGACATCCAGTGAACGGGGCTGGTGGGGGGGGGATAGATCGCAGGCTGTGAATGACCAGCTTCCCTTGCATTCAATGCAGGAGCATCTTGCTTCGTGGGGAAGTAGGGGCCCTAGGAGAGGACCTGGCCATGAATACAGTGGATTCTTCTAATTAGAACCCGGGAAAAATGTTGTTTCAGCTCCACCACCACCCCCCTACTCTGCCAATCTGCATCTCCAAGGTCCTGAATAGTACCAAATGCAAATATACCTCTTTTTTTTTAAGGAAAAAAAAAAAAGAGGTGGTCAGAGGGTCTAGAGGGAAGAAGGGATTTTTGAAGTATGCAGTAAGTCAACAGACCCGTGAGCAGTGGGACAGTAAAATTTCACAGCCAGGCTTTGATCTGGATTTCAGAAAAATGAAGCCATAAATGCAGAATGTTTTATGAACCCCAAAATAAGAAACTCTTTGTCTTTTATCTAAAATGTCTACTGAGAAAAATCAGAGGATAATCTAAACGTCGAGCTCATTATATTTTATTTGTGGCAGGGTAAGGAGAGATCACAAAAATATTTACCAAGGTTTATTTTAACTCAAAATAAACTAAATGTCATTTAAAATATATATATATATTATTTTTTTTTCGCATGGATTTCAATGGACAAATCCATCAACCCAAATAGGCAGAAATGAATGCCTTTTCTTGCTGAGTTGGAAATTTCCCCTCTGAGGCTGCCCTGACCTCCATGGAAGTCTCATTCTGTTGTCAGCTCTACAGGGGACAATCCTCTGGCCACCCTCTGCCTCCCGCCAGCTACGCTTCTTGGCCTTGTTGGCCAGCGTTTCTGGAATCCTGTTGCCTTCCTCCGCGTGCTGGCGGGCTGAGCAAATGGACTCGCGCCCCCCTCCGCCTGCGGGCTCTGTGCCGCCAGACTCCTCTTAGAGGGGGGGTAAGGGAGAGAGACACGTCTAAACCAAGTGCCTAGGAGAGCCCTCTCCCCTTAAAGAAAGTAGCTCTCCCTCCCACCATGGAGATGGGGACGGGCTGCTACCTGCCTTCTTAGCCCTGTCTCATCTCACCTAACGTACTCCAGTATTCCTGGGTTTCCCTTGTGCAGCTGGTAAATAATCCACCTGCAATGTAGGAGACCTGGGTTTGATCCCTGGCTTGGGAAGATCCCCTGGAGAAGGGAAAGGCTACCCACTCCAGTATTCTGGCCTGGAGAATTCCGTGGACTGTATAGTCCATGGGGTCACAGAGTCAGACACAAGTGAGCGACTTTCAGTTCACCTGAGCTGTGAGGGGCACCCCCAGGGTGCCCACAGTGGGGTTCAGGGTTGGAGAGGCCACTTTCTCTCCCCAGGCCTCTGCCTCCTCCCCCGAGGACCAAACCCCACGGGCGCACCTCAAGGTGTTCCTGTGGCCACAGGTGAGACGACAGAGGTGGCAGCGCCTGGAGCCCAGGGGTGCCAACAGCGAGGGGGCCAGAGCCCCTGCTGAGCCCCCCACCCATGGCCAGGTGCCCTCAGTCCCTTGTGAGGGGCCGTCTTGGCTTCCATTTAGCCCAGTTAGGGAAATGTGCCTCTTAAACTGAGCCTGCTCTGCTCAGAGAGCAAAGCCGCTGTAGGTGAGCTTGCTCAGAGAACCGGGGACCTCTCCCCATCCTGAAAACCCTGTAGGTGGCCCCAGCTCCCGCCCAACCTGCTTTCCCACCACCCAGAGTTGCATTCCTGGAGGATGACTCCGTCCCAAGATGTTATTTAACAGAAGTGACCCAGTCATCTGCAGCCACCTGCGATAGAGACGGGCCACCAGGAACAGCTTGTGTGTAAGCCTGCCCGGCTCTCACCCAGCCACGTCTCAAGTGCACGTCCCAGGGTCTCAGCACCCATTTCAAAACCCTCGCTGTGTGTCCTTGTGTCCTTGTTGTATAGCTTAACCTAATATCCTTTCGACATCATGTGATAGTATCAGAAATTGGGAGCAGTCACTGTGATGTTTTTCAAGTTAAATGTTCGTGATAAAAAGGAACCACCAGTGAGAATTCTTTGCAAGATATTAACTACTTTCACTGCAAAAAATGCTTATATTTCCACCCCTTGTATCAAGTAGGACAATGTCCAATATTCTATCGTTGACTCTCCAGGTCTTCAAGGAGCCTGTGACCCCATGATGATGATAAAAGCCACACCGTGACTGGTAACATCACAATCCCAAAACCAGCCAGGTCCTCATGAGCGCCCTACAGATGGCACCACTTTCAGGCTCTCTGGCCCTGAGGCTGACTTAATACCTGCCGCATAGTAGAGCCACCTAACTACCTTCGCTGCTCTCTCTGGACAAGTGGCGACACACCCACTTTACAGGTGAGCAGACTGAGGACAAGAGAGTCCCCTAACCTCCTCAGGGCCATGCAGCCGGTATTTAAATCCAAAGGACTCTCCTTTGATGCCACTGTTGCCTGTAAAGTTAACCAAGAGCAAAGGAAAGGTGGGAGCAGACTCAAAGAAGATGAAAATTCCCCCAGAAAATGGAACGCAGAGAACCCAGAGGGGGAGGGCCTCATTATTGCCAACACACGTGAGCTTGAGCCTACAGAGGTGCCAGCATGGCTGGAGAGTGGACAGGGGCACACCCGGAGGCTCGGATGCTTTGATGCCACTGGATGCAAAGTTCATGCCTGTCCTGTTGCGAATTCACCTCTGCAGACCCCTGCGGACCAGCGTTCACTGACTCCAGCCACCAGCCCACAGCGTCCCTGGCCTCCTAGCTCTTTGCATTAGTGCATATCTGTCCCAACTGCCAAGGAGGGTGCTTCCTGCCACCTTTTCTCCCAAAGTGCCTTGCTCAAGGGCGCCTGGGCAAAGGTCTTGCCTTGTCTCCAGGTGCCCCAGTCTTGCTGGGTGTAACCTGTTAGTGGGTCATGAGCTCAGAGGGAGGAGTGATATCCATTTTTTCCCAAATTTAAGCTTTTTATTTTGTATTTGAGGTGTAGCCAGTTAACAGCGTCGTGATCACTTCAGGTGAAAAGTAAGGGGACTCAGTCACACGTACACGTGTCCATTCTCCCCCAAGCCTCCCTCCCACCCAGCCTGCCGCATGACATTGAGCAGACTTCCATGTCCTGTACAATAGGTCCTTGCTGGGTATCCATTTTAAATATAGCAGTGTGCACACGACCTCCCCCAAATCCCTAACTACAAAGTGGAACAGAGAAGAATAGAACAGAAAAGACCAGCGCTCATTTCACGTGGTAAAAAGAGCCATTGTTTCTGGAGCACTGGTGTGGCTGTGCGTGTGTGTGTTTGCGTGAGTTGTGCCCGTGTGTGAGTGCGTCGTCAGGGCTACGCTGTGCTGCTGTAATATAGGGGCACACGATGCCCTGCCTCCACAAGGTAGACGTCTGCTTCCCTGTCCTACCCAGTCAGAGGTGGGCAGGGGCCAGGTCAGCAGTGGGCGCTGCTCTGTGGGAGGATCTGAGCCTGGATCCTCCCTGGGTGCCCACCTCCCCAGGTGTGACCCTCAGCAGCCTGGCCTGGGCGGGCTGGCTCCTGCCCTCAGTGCACCACACCGCCCACCAGAGAGGGGGAGAGGTGGCAGAAGGCAGGTGCTCTCCTCTCCTAAGGACCTGACCTGAGCGAGACACACACTTCCTCCCACACCCTGCTGGCCAGAACTTAGACTCGGGCCACACCCACTGCTGGGAGAGGCTGACGGGAAGTGCAGCCTTCCAGCCAAACCACTGGAGCCCACCCAGACTTGGGGCTTCAGTACTAAACACAGGAAAGGGAGACCGGGGGCCAGGGAGCATCCCCACTGCCCTAGAGACCCAGGGAGAAAGACTGGTTACTAGGGAAGTGCTGAAAGATGTTTGAAAGCCTGTGCCTCTTGGGCACTTCTGGTCCCTTATGAAAACCCCGAGGACCCCCTGATCGAGTGGAAAGGGCAAGGCCTGAGCTTCAGGAGAGCTGGACGCAGTCGAGGTGAGCGCTCACTGCTTGCCTGCACTTACACAAGACCCTCAGCCTCCTTGCTCCTCAGGAGTTTGCCAGTGAGATGGGGGCGTGAGACCCTGCCCCTGATTCATGGGCTCCCAGGAGCGTGACGTGAGATTAGGAATGCGAGGCATCTCAGCACAGTGAAGGATGCGCTAACAGACAGACGCGGCAGTCCTCTTAGATTCCCAGTCTGCTTGCTCATCAACCGCGTACACTTGAGTGACTTCCCACCCCTCTGGATCTCAGCTTTCACTTTTGTTTTGTTTTCTTGTTTTTGAACCTGATTTCTTTTTTTCAGCTTTCACATTTAACGCAGGAGAGAATTAGATTTGGTGGTCTTTACCATCTGATATGGCGAGCAAAATGGCTGTCTGGGGAGGCCTTACAAATAGCTGTGAAGAGAAGTGAAAAGCAAAGGAGAAAAGGAAAGATATAAGCATCTGAATGCAGAGGTCCAAAGAATAGCAAGGAGAGATAAGAAAGCCTTCCTCAGCGATCAATGCAAAGAAATAGAAGAAAACAATAGAATGGGAATAACTAGACATCCCTTCAAGAAAATTAGAGATACCAAGGGAACATTTCATGCAAAGATGGGCTCGATAAAGGACAGAAATTGTATGGACCTAACAGAAGCAGAAGATATTAAGAAGAGGTGGCAGGAATACACAGAAGGACTGTACAAAAAATATCTTCACGACCAAGATAATCACGATGGTGTGATCACTCACCTAGAGCCAGACATCCTGGAATGTGAAGTCAAGTGGGCCTTAGAAAGCATCACTATGAACAAAGCTAGTGGAGATGATGGAATTCCAGTTGAGCTATTTCAAATCCTGGAAGATGATGCTGTGAAAGTGCTGCACTCAATATGCCAGCAAATTTGGAAAACTCAGCAGTGGCCACAGGACTAGAAAAGGTCAGTTTTCATTCCAATCCCAAAGAAAGGCAATGCCAAAGAATGCTCAAACTACCGCACAATTGCACTCATCTCACAAGCTAGTAAAGTAATGCTCAAAATTCTCCAAGCCAGGCTTCAGCAGTACATGAACCGTGAACTTCCTGATGTTCAAGCTGGTTTTAGAAAAGGCAGGAGAACAAGAGATCAAATTGCCAGCATCCGCTGGATCATGGAAAAAGCAAGAGAGTTCCAGAATAACATCTATTTCTGCTTTATTGACTATGCCAAAGCCTTTGACTGTGTGGATCACAATAAACTGGAAAATTCTGAAAGAGATGGGAATACCAGACCACCTGACCTGCCTCTTGAGAAACCTATGTGCAGGTCAGGAAGCAACAGTTAGAACTGGACATGGAACAACAGACTGGTTCCAAACAGGAAAAGGAGTACGTCAAGGCTGTATACTGTCACCCTGCTTATTTAAATTCTATGCAGAGTACATCATGAGAAACGCTGGGCTGGAAGAAGCATAAGCTGGAATCAAGATTGCCAGGAGAAATATCAATAACCTCAGATATGCAGATGACACCACCCTTATGGCAGAAAGTGAAACTAAAAAGCCTCCTGATGAAAGTGAAAGAGGAGAGTGGAAAAGTTGGCTTAAAGCTCAACATTATGAAAACGAAGATCATGGCATCCAGTCCCATCACTTCATGGGAAATAGATGGGGAAACAGTGGAAACAGTGTCAGACTTTATTTTGGGGGGCTCTAAAATCACTGCAGATGGTGATTGAAGCCATGAAATTAAAAGACGCTTACTCCTTGAAAGGAAAGTTATGAGCAACCTAAACATCATATTCGAAAGCAGAGACATTACTTTGCCGACTAAGGTCCATCTAGTCAAGGCTATGGTTTTTCCAGTGGTCATGTATGGATGTGAGAGTTGGACTGTGAAGAAAGCTGAGCGCTGAAGAACTGATGCTTTTGAACTGTGGTGTTGGAGAAGACTCTTCAGAGTCCCTTGGACTGCAAGGAGATCCAACCAGTCATCCTAACGGAGACCAGTCCTGGGTGTTCATTGGAAGGAATGATGCTAAAGCTGACCAACTCATGCGAAGAGTTGACTCATTGGAAAAGACTGATGCTGGGAGGGATTAGGGGCAGGAGGAGAAGGGGATGACAGAAGATGAGAAGGCTGGATGGCATCACTGACTCGATGGACATGAGTTTGGGTGAACTCCGGGAGTCGGTGGTGGACAGGGAGGCCTGGCGTGCTGCGATTCATGGGGTCACAAAGAGTCAGACACGACTGAGCGACTGAATTGAACTGATGGCAGAATCTGCTTTTCCCATCAGCAAGCCGTGTCTTCTGTATGTGGTCCAAAGCCATTTAACTGTAAGTTCAAACAGATGAGCTACAGTATTATCAAAATGCTGACATTTTAGCATGAATGCAGATGACAGTGTGAAACGTTATTGAGAGAAATGTTTATGTTTCAACATGATCATGATAAGACATGGATTGTGGCTGAGTTTACTGATGTGAATCACTGAGGGGAATAAAACTGCAACTTTTTTTTTAATTGTGCATTAGATGAATGCGTGGGAGGAACTAATTTTTAGCACTGCAACCTCAGATGGAAAGGGTAGAGATGGAAGTAGGGTGACTTTTTAGAAAGGAGGATCATGCGTTAAGAACGCTTCCTTGGCAACCCCTCTGTACACATCTCCTGAAACCAGCCGAAAGCCACTTAAGCAAAAAGTCATCATCAACCAACGTTTTCAACAAAAGGTTGGACTTTGGTTCCTAAGCCATATCATTGTACCTTGAAACCGAGTACTTGACATGCTATGCTTGAAATGCAACTTTCAGCTAATTAGAAGGCTAAAAAATGCAACTTAATGAATTCAAGACTTGTTTATGTTAACCTGCCAAGGCGTTTGGCAATGAAAAAGTGTGATTTGGTGAACATCTGATTACAAGCCGTGTGGAATTCCATGTGCAGAGAGTCTGGGTTGGGTCGGATTTTTATTGAAGTATTCTCTAGTATGTGAACTAATTTCCGACTACTTCATAAGGGCTCCTAAGTAGGGTTGACAAAGGATTTATCATAATTATCGCTCTGGCCAGGACCGTGATTATAAGTGATACGTGTGTAAATTGTGTTTATGAAGTTTCCGAGTCACAATTAAAACATGCTGTAATTTTTCTCCATTTTCCCTTTTTTCCCTTCCTAATGATGACTTGCTTTAAAAAACTTCCCTTTTTCTCCCTCAAATTAATACCTGCCAGAGATTTCCTCTGGACAGAACAGACTCCCAACACATACGCATACACAGTCTCAAGGAGCTTTTGATCTGCCATTTTTTTCAAACCCACCTCCTGAGAAAGTGGTTTAGCCATCAATACTTTACACAACCTTTCTTTCAAAGCCACAAACTGAAAGTAATTTGCAAATGCCATTCAATGCTTCATTCTTTTTCTTGCTTAGCACCAGCCATTTTAGAATCATAGAGTGCACTGTCTGAAAAAAAAGAACAGAATGGGGTTCAGAGGGGTGATCTAAAGGAAGATGGGGGAGGGGAAGAAGACATGTCAGGAGTCGGGGTTGAGAAACCACTGCATTGTTTGCTGGGCATGAAGTTTTATGTGCTCCTACTGGAGCAAATTTACTTACGTGTCACTGTCCATAGCTGCATTAATTTTGTCTGTCTGAGTTCTCAGGGTCTAAAACGGTGTCTTCAAAACTCTCCAACCAGTGAGCACTTGATGACTTTTCCGTTTCTCCCGAGAATGTTCTCTATTGTGGATTCATTGGAAGAATCATTATGGAGTCGTAATTTCTCATTGTCTTTGTTTGAAGGCAGCAAATAACTTAAGACCTATAAGAAGCAAGTCCCAGGGGGAGGGGGTACTGTTGCTAGGCTCAGGCAGCATTAGCAACCTGGACCCTGCACACCTGAGTCCCTAAGGGCAGCAGCGATGGGCAGGACTGTGCCACGTTCTGTGCCCCCAGGGCTCCCTGGCCCCTCTGCTGGCCTGTGGCCGCCCTCAGATCCAGGGCAGCCCATCCAGGCTTCCCAGTAGCTAATGACTTGACACCAGCAGACGGGCTGGACCAACTGCAGACGGTCTCAGAAACGTGGACAAGGATTAACCCCCGCACAAGGCATCAGCAGAGGGCGCTGCTGCACTCGGGGCAGCAGGGCGGGCCCGGCTCCCTAACCCTAGGAGCCTTCTCCTGGACCCAAATCCGCACAGGCCGGGCGGTGCTCCCTTCCTGCAGAACTGCCTGGTTGGTTTAAGTGCTCATGTTAGACATCCCAAGGGGCGTAGAAACCCAAAGCCATGAGGACTCAAACCCCGAGGTGATGAAGAACTCCTCTCAAGAGAAGCCCGGGGACTTCACGGACAGAAAGGCACCAGGGGCCAGACGTCCACACACCACCGAGACCGGGAGGGGCCCCCAAAGCAGTAGGGCTGGCCGGCTCAGCTTCCCCACCTGCTCCCTCCCCCATGCTGGTGCCATGACAAGCAGCCATATGGGGCCCCTCTTTCCATGTGTGTTCCCAAGGAACCTCTGCTCCTACACCAGCGAGCTGAACCTCCTCACAGATGGCTTGCACTACCCAACGTGGGGGCCCCGCCGTCCCCACACCTCTCCTGGCCCCCACGACACCCGGGGGACTCTGCCACCCCAGGGGTGTGACGTTACGAAGAGAGGCAGAGACCAGAGTTACGTCAAATACAGCTTTTACCCTGAAGTGTGAAAGTTGCTCAGTCGTGTCTGACTCTTTGCAACCCCATCGACTATACAGTCCATGGAATTCTCCAGGCCAGAATACTGGAGTGGATAGCCTTTCTCTTCTCTAGGGGATCTTCCTAACCCAAGGATGGAACCCAGGTCTCCCACATTGCAGGCAGATTCTTTGCCAGCTGAGCCACCAGGGAAGCCCAAGAATGCTGGCATGAGTAGCCTATCCTTTCTCCAGGGGATCTTCCCCACCCAGGAACTGAACCCAGGTCTCCTGCATTGCAGGGGGATTCTTTGCCAGCTGAGCCACCAGGGAAGCCTGAAATGACATTCACCCTGAGATATCTAGTAAAATGGGCAAAGGTGTCCTGACAGCTGTGAGACCCCATCCTGAAAGGTACCCCTCACCATCCCTCTCCCCACCCCGCCCCAGACTAAACTCCAAGGTTTGTTCAGCCCTCACTGTGTGTGGGGCACACGAACTTGCATTTGGGAAAGAATCGGTTTGAGAAACATCTTACTTATTTATTTATTTTTCTTGGAGAAGTATGCCTCAGTCTCCCCTCAGCTTTATTTAGAAATAGTTGATGCATAACACTGTGTAAGCTCAAGGTATGCAGCATGCCCAGACCTTTTCTCGTATCGAGATGATCACCAGCTCAGCAGCAGCTGACAGTGCCTCCAGCCCAGCATGAAGTCGCCACTTCTTTTTTGTGGCGGGAGCATTTGCAGTCTACCCTCTCAGTGACCCTGGAAGGACTGATGCTGAAGCTGAAGCTCCAATATTTTGGCCACCTGATGTGAAGAGCCCACTCATTGGAAAAGACCCTGATGCTGGGAAAGACTGAAGGCAAAAGGAGAAGGGACGGCAGAGGATGAGATGGTTAGACAGCGTCACCGACTCAGTGGACATGAGTGTGAGCAAACTCCAGTGGAGGACAGAGGAGCCTGGTGTGCTGCCGTCCATGGGGGCACAAAGGAGCGAACGCAACCTAGCGACTGAACAACAACTCTCAGCGATATTCAAGTATACGACACAGTGTTACTAGCTATAATCCCCACGCTGTACATTAGCTCCCCGGATTTATGCGTTTCGTGGCCCGGGTTCCATGCCCTGACTGCCTCTCTGAGTCTCTCTCGGGCCGAGGAGAATTTTGAGTCTCTAGGAGGGAGTGTAGCACTGTTTCTGCAAACGTGCTTGGCCCCAGAACTGAACTTTTCTGGAGCATCTCTTGGAGGGATTACTCCATCAGCCATGCTTTGGAGGATGAGCTAAACCTGGAGGCATCCCGGAAAATGTTCCATGGCTCTGACCTGAGGAGCTGGTGTCTCCCAGGGGGCCAATCAGGAGCCGGGCTCACACCCTGGCGGTCAGCACTGACCCCGGTACACAGGCACACTCTGTGAGTGTTCGAACCTGGGATGAAGACAAGGACAGGCCGGGAAACTCCGAGACTTTCCATTTTAATGGGAAAAGGGGGTGTGGCTCGTCTTTGGGTTTTGTAATTAGAAGTCAACACTTCCCCAAGACAGTGAGCTTGGCGCCCGATTGCCTGAGCTCAGATCCAGCTCCAGGATCTAACCTGTGTGACCTTGGCACAGTCCCTCAACCTCTCTGAGCTCCCCTCTCCTTTTCAGCAAGACAGAGACCCTGATAGTGCTGCTTTCATGTGTGCTCTCAGGATTCAGTGGAGAAGCCACAGAAAGTGCTTAGTCTGGCGCCTGGCACTTAATGAAGCACTCTCTGAATATTAGCTATTCCAGATGATTTTTCTCCGTTAGATTTTTCTGAGACTCAGGATGAAGCTGAGGCTGTGTGGCCTGGGGGTAAGGGGGTGGCGGTTCTCATTTGGATTTCTGAGCCAAACCAACCTGGTTCAAGACAGGCTGTGACCTTCTCTGAGGTCCCACGCCACCTGCGTCTCTGTGCCCGGCTCCCAGCCCCACGCCAGCCTGCGAGCAGCCACCCAGGGGAGACTCAGCCCTAACAGAGAACTTTCCCCAAGGGTCCCGGGACCCTGGCTGTGCCTGTCAGCAGAGGACTTGCACCCAGCACACTTGGCATCAGAGTTGAGGCCCTGGACGAGCGGGCTACTTGGCCTCTGAGTAGCTGCTGAGTGAGCAGCTAGTCCTCAGACAAAAGCCCCCGAGGCTCATCCAGGGAACTTGGAGCAGTGGGAAGAGACAGGCCTGACCTTTCCTCCAGATGACCCACCATCCGCACAAGGTCTGAGAAGTCAGGACACAGCATGGCCCTCTGGGACCTCAGTGGACCTGGGCTCCGGCCCTGCTTCCCTGTGGATGTGGGCAGGTTCTCACCGGCAGCAGGGGACCCTCCCAGGACAGGTCCCGTCCATTGCTGTTGTGTCCTCCAGCTCCTTGGGATGAACCCAGGGCACCATTAGCATGGAAGGGGCTTAGCCACAGAGAACTTGCCTGAGCCTGCCCACAGTTGTCGGCAGGCATCATCACACATGCCACCGGCTCCCTGAGGACTTTCTCGACCTCTATTCAGGACAGGTCAGACAGGCCATGGGCCGGTGCCCCCTGGAGCATCCCAGGGACTGGGAGCTGTGGACGTATCCCCTCTTTGTGAGCCCTCAGAGGACTCTGCCCCTGCCCGCATGCCCACAGAGGGGAAACCATGGCAAAGGGTGCTTACTGCCTCTGACCCTTCCCTCCATCGCCCCTAGCACAGCAGCACCCAAGCCGCTCGCCAGGCTCTCCAGGAGGCCTGGACTCAGGCCGACCCGTGGCCTCTGCGAGTATGTTCTCTGCATCCAGCTCTGATTGCCAGGTTCCTCTCTGTCCTCAGCAGCGGCCCCAGCAGTGAGGTCTTTACTCACACTTCTTCCTTCACAACGTGAGTGTAGTGACGGTACCTCCCTCCTGGCATCGGCCTCAGGACTGACCCAGTCCGGCCGGAAGCCTGTGTGTCTGGGGGGCACGCAGCACACGCAGGGCACTTGGCACAGTTTCAGTTTGCACATCTGTGAACTTGGGGAGTAATCCATGACAGAAGCCAGTACCAGGCTTACTGAGAACCTGCACAGAAGAAGACTCAAACCTGAGCTGCTGTAAGAACGCTATTGACAAGAATCACCTTCCACAACTGACCGGACCCAGCAGGGCCCAACATGCTGGCTGAGTGACGGCGAGGAGGGGCTGGCGTCTAGGGGAGCTGCTGCGGAGGCGAGTGTGGGGCGCAGACTCAGTGGCCCCTCAGTGGCCCCGTAGCCACGAGCAGCATCCCCTGCCGCAGCTCCTTGTCAGGTGGCGGAAAGGAGGGGGCAACGCTCTGACAAAAATCGCTAAAACAACATCCAATGGGTAGAGTTCAAAATATTCATCTTCAGTTTACTCGTTTGCTTTGTCCTTCGACAGGGCCGAAGGACAGGCAGCACTTGGATGGCGCAGCCGCTGGGCTGCTGCTCCCAACACGGAGGAGAACAGCCCCACGTGGGCCAGACGCTGAGCAGTGCTCCGCCGACACGCGCTTGGTGAGTCCTGGTCTGGTGCCAGATGGGTGCAAGCAGGTGTGACTGCACAGATGTGGAAACTGAGGCCCAGAGAGGTGGAGGCACTCGCCGCCAGCCAGGCATGAGCAAGGCAGGGGCTGAATCCGATCTGAGAACCAGGGAGGATGGGGCTGGAAGCACCGGAGAGGCTCCGACGGAGAGCGCTGAGATGGAAAGAGTGCTGTACCCTCGGGGCTTGACCAGGGCTCCCCATGGGGCAGAGCTACACCAGAGCCGGGGTGCAGGGCCCCAGGCTGTGTCTGCAGAGAAAAGCAGGGAGGGCTCTGGGGGCAACCCACCACCTACCGCAGAAACAGAGCCCTCTTCTCCTAGGGAGGGCAGAGGTCTCTGGGGACATCCTCCCTTCCTCTCTGTCTCTGGGGAAGGTTGCCCTGCCCCTTCCAGGTTCCTCTGCACCCCCACCCAACCCCACCCCCACACCCCTACAGCAAAGCTGGCAACTCCCCTCCGTGAAATAGAAGGGGAAAGCATGGAGACATTGGGAGGCTCCACGGGATTAAAATACCTTATCAAGTTTCCACGAGATTCGTCCCACCACTTCCTGCTAAGTCACTCCCTTCTCTTACAAAGTTCAGCCACTTCCCAGGAAGATGAAAACAAGGACTTTCAGCCACATAAAAATCTGTGCAGTAATTCCTCCACCCCCAGAGCGTTGCCACTAAGGCCACACGGGTGCCCAAATGGCCCCCACCCCACCCAGAAGGCAGGGGCGGGCACCCAGGGAGGGGGTCCATCACCCTGAGCACCCACTGCCGCCCTCCCCCGTCTCTGCCAAGCTTGGAAGCTGACCTCCCCGGATGGGGTTCCAACTTCTATACGTTTTTATCAGCTTTTAAAAAATGGAAGTTCAACGTCTAATGGGATTGCTGAGTAAAGACTGAACGGTTCCAGGGAAGGAAGTGATACAGGATAAAAAAAGAGGGGGTTGAGTTTCAAAGGCTGCTAACAGGACGCTGGCGAAAGCTCGCAGAGAAAGCACTCGTCCTCGGAGTGCCAGGTTTCATCACGGATACCTGGCCAGAGGGAGAAGTGAGACTGTCAAGTAGAAAAGAAATGAGGGCGACCAAGGACTTTCATGGTGGGAGGGAACGTCTAGCTAAGTGCATTATTCATTTCTCTTTGACTCAAACGCCAGGGGCTTTAGCTCATGCCGTGCAGGCTGGCGGTAACGTCCAGGCAAGGGTGTGCAGTTCAGCTTCTCATTTTTGTAATCTCGGTTAGACAGCTCTGGTCCTTGGCAGTTTTCTGGCTGAGAGCAAGTATTCTGTCTCCTCTAGGCAAACGGTGCCCTTTTGCTTGGCAGGAGAATGGGAACGGTAACCTAACAGAGCGTGCGTTCCTCTGGTTACCAGGACCGTGTGAGCCTTTAATCTCTGTTGAATTACCCCATCCCCTGGGATTGGGTGGGAGGTCTTTGAGTCAGTGAGAAGTTCACTGTGGTTTTGACATGGGCCTGGTATTTCTTGCATCTCCAGCGGGGACTCTGTGAGTGAAATGCTCTGGAAATCACACAGAAATAAATGCCTTACTTTTTCTTCCTGACTCTGACATACAACAGTGATCTCTCTTCTTTTTTGATGTGTTCCAAAATACCGTAGTTGCTGCAGACTATTTCCCTAATTGATCTGGAATGCAGACTCATTCCTATGCCCCAAGTTGGCTCATGGGTCCCAAATTTGGAAATCGTTTCGTATATTTGAGACTGTTAGGGCTGTAGTTTAGAGTCGTGTTTAATAAACAGATTCCCCCCGAAACTGGAAGGTTATGATCTCTGATCCTATTATTCTAAATGGTTTTATTTTTAATTCTACAAACATTGTGGTAATAATCATACCTGCATGAATGCAAAGTCACTCAGTCATGTCCAGCTCTGTGTGTGACCCATGGACTGGAGCCCGCCAGGCTCCTCTGTCCACAGGATTCTGCAGGCAGGAATGCTGCAGGGGGTTGCCATGCCCTCCTCTAGGGGATCTCCCTGACCCACAGATTGAACCTGAGTCTCTTATGTCTCCTGCGTTGGCAGGCGGGTTCCCTACCATGGTTGCCACCTGAGAAGCCCCAGTAACAATTGTAACAATAGCAAAACCAGAAGCAAACATTTGTGATATACTACCTGCCAGGCACAGCCCTGAGTGTCTTACGGACGCAGCGCCCTGGGTTCTCCTAATGGTCTGTGTGAGAGGCACAGACACTCACGAGCAAGTTCCCAGATGGGCACAGAAGTGGTGCCGCTTGCTCAAGTTGACACAGACAGTAAGGGGAGACCCCAGGATAAAGTTCCCTGGTGAGTTCACTGCTGTCTGAGTGGTTCACAGGTGAAGAATTTATGGGTATCTTATAATCACTGATGCCACAGCTTTGACCCAAGGGACCACCACACCAAAAGCTTCTAGTCCAGTAAAGAGTAAGAGATATAAAGAAGTTATTGCCTTCTTCTCTCATATCCATCCTGGAGACCTGGTCCATGGCTTGATTTAGATGCTGGCTACGTCATTTGCATTCGTATCCCACAGGCCATAAGCTACTCATGTGACCACGCATGGGAGGCTGGAAATGTCGTCCTTGCCTGGACAGCCACATCCCCAGCTGAAGCCCTGGGATTCTGTTTCTGAGGGAGGGGTGACAGTAGCCGTGTCTGCCACAGTCTGGTCACCATTGTGTCCCCAGCAACCATCCCATCTCCAACATTTAAGTCTTAAATAAATAAACACACCTGTCAAAGGTTTCCGACCTCTGATAAGAACCCCAACCATCATTCCAGCATTAAAAAAAAAGAAAGAAAGAAAGCGAAGATCCTGTTATCTGCATAGATCAGGCAAATGTTGGTAATATCCATGTTCCCCTACTCCTTACCAAGAGGACCCTGATTTTATCCAGGGCGACCATAAGGCCATCACTCTTCCTTCCAGGAGAATCCTAAGTAATCTACGTGGATGCTTTCTGCTGCAGGAGGTGGAGCCTCACCCACCCTTGAATATGAGCTGAATTGGTGCCTTGCTTCCAAAGGACAGAGACTAACAGTGACCTTCAAGTGGAGAAGCCTGGCCAACACTGTGTTAATCAGGTGGCCAAGGTCACATCACAGTGGTAAGTCGTGGGGCTACCTTGCCCCTGCCCCACTGTCTCAGTGCCTGGGACTGTAGTCCGGGTGTGAGAAAAGCTCAGCTGACAAACTAGCTCAACTCTGGGGACATTCTGTGAAACACCCGACCATTCCTCTCTGAAACTGTCAAGGTCATGAAAACAAGGAAAACTTCAGAAGTGGTCACAGCCCAGCAGAGGCTAAGGAGACACGGTGACTACATGCCCTCATGGTGGAAGACAGTAACAGAAGGCGGGACTGGGTGTAGCATGTGGGAACCCTCAACGGCTTTTCTGAACATCTAAAACTGCTCCCAAGTAGAACATCATCCAGATAAAGAAGTTCCCAGCATCCTTTGCAGTAGTGCTGGCAGCCTGACCCCATTCTGGACAATGAGACATGAACACATGTCTGTCCACAGAGGTGGGTTTCTAAGAAAACTATCTGTGTGCATGTTTTATCTTAAATAAAATCGTGGCACACACCTCTTCTCGTCTCTTCTCTTCTCTTCTCTTCCTTTCTCTTCTCTTCTCTTCTCTTCTCTTCTCATCTCATCTCTTCTCTTCTCTTCTCACCTCCTTGGTGCCTGAAGTGCAGGCTTAGTGCCTGTATGTAGGACCCAGAGCAGTCAACCAGGAGGAGATCCTGTCCTTAGCAAGCCCCTCGGCCACTTGCAATGTGCTGGACTGTGCATCACTGGAATCCTCGTTACCCGGGAAAATTGAGCTTCTTAGCCTGATGAAACACTGGTTAAGTCTCTATGATGTGCAGAGACCACTCTAATTGACATTAGGTGGAACCATAGGAAGGGGCCAATAGCTGATTTGGGAACTTGCGAAAAATGGCAGTTTTACAAAGTGTGACCTGCCATGGGTAATTTTTTTCCCCAAATGTCATTAGAACATCCTCACCAACTATAAATCTAAGTAATAAGCAGTGGCAAACTGCCATGCTCCATTTTTTCTGGAGCAAGCATTTGGCTTCTTAAGAACCATAAGGATAGGCCTGAACTGCGGCACTCTCCCTGGGATGCAGTCACTTCCTGATGCTTCAGATGACCCAGCGAGAGAGTCGCAGCCTCTCACTGCTGCTTGCATTAGATGGCACTGTTGATGTTTTTAAAAGATGCTTATCTGCTTTGAGAAATACGCTCCCAAAGAACAGAAGACCAAAGACTTGAGCAGATACTTGAAGGTTCACAACTCAGAATTGTCAAAAATCATCCAGAAACCAAAGAATGGATAAGCCAAATGTGGTCCATCATACAACGGAATATTATGCAGTCAGAGAAAAGAATGAAAGTGTGATGCAGGCAGGCTACAGCATAGATGAACCCTGAAAACATTACGCTCAGTGGAAGAAGCCAGACACAGGAGACCCTGGGTGATTCCATTTGTATGAAATGTCCAGAGCAGATAAACCGATAGAGACAGTGCAGGTTGCTGATTCCAGGGACTGGAGGGGCAGAACGCCAGGCAACCACTCAGTGAATACAGAGTGTCCCTTTGGGGCGATGAAAATGTTTTGGAACTTGATTGAGATGGTGGTTGCACAATATTGTGAAAGTACTAAATGTCACTAGTTGAACACCTTAAAATGATTAATTTTATGTTCTGTGAATTCCACCCTTGATCTAAAAACAAACATTTTTCTTCAAGGTGTTTAAATACATGACAGAACCAAAATGATAACCCAATAAAATGACTTCAAATTGAGATAAAAGAAAATAAGATCAAGCCAGCCAAGGGCAGAAAGCTCTCCATGCACTGAGTTTGCACCTCCAATGTGCCAGTTGTCACTTGCTGCAGTGTGAACCACTTCAAAATGCGATGGCTTAAAACAGAGACATTACTTTGCCAACAAAGGTCCGTCTAGTCAAGGGTATGGTTTTTCCAGTGGTCATGTATGGATATAAGAGTTGGACTATAAAGAAAGCTGAGTGCCAAAGAATTGATGCTTTTGAACTGTGGTGTTGGAGAAGACTCTTGAGAGTCCCTTGGACCGCAAGGAGAGCCAACCAGTCCATCCTAAAGGAGATCAGTCCTGGGTGTTCATTGGAAGGACTGATGCTGAAGCTGAAACTCCAATATTTTGGCCACCTGATGTGAAGAGCTGACTCATTTGAAAAGACCATGATGCTGCGAAAGATTGAAGACGGGAGGAGAAGGGGGCGACAGAGGATGAGATGGTTGGATGGCATCACCAACTCAATGGACATGGGTTTGGGTGGACTCCAGGAGTTGGTGATGGACAGGGAGGCCTGGCATGCTGCAATTCATGGGGTCGCAAAGAGTCGGACATGACTGATCAACTGAACTGAACTGAACTGAAAATAACAACATATTTTTAAATGTAATCTTCATTATTTTTTGGTCAAACTGCAAGGGAGGCGGGATCTTCATTCCCTAATTAGGGATTGAGGCCGTGCCACCTGCAGCAGAAGCTCAAAATCTGAACCGTCAGACCACGAGGGAAGTCCCCAGTGATGACGTTTATCTTGCTTGCAAGTCTCTGCACCATGCAGGGTTTAGGAGGGTTGGCTCACCTCCGCTCAGCGTTGTGGTTCTCACCAGGGTTGCTCAGGTGAAGGTTCGAATCGTCTGGAGGTCCTCTGGCTCACCCGCTAGTGGTCCATGCTGGTGGGGACCCCAGATGAGCTGGGAATAGGGTGCCCACACGTGGTCCTTCCAGGTGGCTAATGGCGACTGGGCGCCAAGCCTAAGCATCCCCAGAGGTCCAGGTGGACCCAGCATCACCTTTTGTGTCAGAGCCTCTGCTGGTACACAGCGTGACTCACACCAGTCATCGGTCTGGGCAGACGCAAGAAGAAGGAGGGGGTCAGTGTCCCAGCATACAAAGAGCGGGGCTGCGCTGGACTGGTGCAGCCATCCTGGGCAGTGAAACCTGGAACAACTGTTGTGTTGTGGGTGTTTATGCACTTGCAAATAAAGGACTGAAGTGAAAAGGACCAGGAAGAAGCCTAGTCAATAACACGTAACTAGGAATCTAACAGTAGTTTGGGGCTAGTGATGGAGCTTGTCTCTGGGTTTTCACCAGAGAGCTTAGAAGCCAGCCCTGCACTCTCGCTGATATTAAAGGATCATGTGGAAACAGTCAGCAAACGTCCCACACCACTCCACTCCGTCAACCCAATGTTAAAAATCTTTCTCATTGGCAGCCTCCCATTCACAGCTGTAATGAACAACCTCTGGGCTAGTTATTGCCCAGAGATATTTAGTTGACTACACATATACTGTGAACTGACTTAAAACATTAAACACATCTGTGTTTACCCAATCAATAACTTTCCTCTTCCCAAAAAGAGAGAAAAGGAGAGTAAGAAAGAAGAAAAAATAATTGATACAGAGTTGTTTGGGTTAAACATCAGCATTTTCATCTTAGGGATGAAAACCACCTCCTCCAAAGGCCAGACTTCTTATAACACATGCTGAGGGTCAGTTGGGAAATGCTTAGCGGGAAGAGACACCCCTGGGGCTCAGTCTCACCCTGTGATTTCACATGCTTCCAAGGCACCCGTATAGAGTGGGATGGACCCACTCCTTCCTCAAGATCCCCCAGGGTTCTGTCCTCACAAGTGGATCCCAGAAATCACTGGGAAGCCTGGATAAGGGAAGAGGTGGAGGGTTGTATGGTGGCACCATGATGCACCTTGAAAATGCTGAGCTCACGGTCAACCCTACCCCGCCCAGAGGCCATGGGCTCCTCTCCCGCTAGAACCTATGAGTGTGAATTTCTCTCAGAAGGCCTGCTGCAGGCCGACGTGTGCCTGAAGAGGGAGGGACAAAAGGCTTCTGCTCTACAAAGTTCCTATCAAGGACAACACCCTGCACTTTTCAAACAGGGCTCTGACCCCCAGGCCCGCCTGGCCAGCCCCTTCCCCCGACACTGAAAGACACAGATCTGCAGTCTATCTCGATGGAAGCTCACCTTGCGGAAGCGCCATTGTTAAAGCTGTCAGCAGTGAAGTGAAGACCCGCACGCCCAGTCTGCTGGCAATTATTGTCTCGAGAGTCTCTAATCTTCACTGGAGAGGTGTCTTCCAAATCCGTGACAGCACAGCTTGCCGGAGCTGCAGGAAGACTAAGGGGCTGCAGTGGCCTTTAGTCCCTGGGTCCCCGCCAGGGAGGGGTGACTGCTGACTACAGGGGTACCTGCCAGCCGTTGTCTGAAGCTGCTAAGTTTGGCGCTATTTGTTACGAGGCAGTGACGACCAAAGAAAGGGTGTACTCAGATGCTTTTCCCAGAGTCAGCTTCTGGGAAACGCCCCCCCCTCCCCGGCCCAATCAGCTGCGAGAGTCACAGACCCACAGGCGCCTGGTGTCTGCCTGTCCCTCACCTGCCTGTCAGGCCGGGCCCTGTCACATATCAGCATCACACATGGGTCACAGCACCTGAGCTCGGTGTGCTCAACAACATCTATCTGGGCCAAAAGGCATGGGGGCGCAGGTGGTCAGGAGGGCGTTGGTGAGTGGAGACAAGGGGGCCACTCAGGCCCCGAGGATGCTCAGAGCTTCTCCTGGACCTGATGCAGTAATTGAGATGTCCACATATTATCCACATGCAGTGATGCTTTGTACAAGGTCTCAGCAAGCTGACATCCCCTGGCAAGAGGACCCAGGGCCCCTGGGAAGGCGCCTGTACCTGGGACCATGGGACAAGCTCCCGCTCAGCCCCCAGCCCCAGGAGCATGGCCTCTACGGAAGTGAGCAGCAGACATGGGGAGCAAGGGCCCCACGCCTTTAAAGGAGGCCGAGACGTCTGGCTTCCAATCCAGAGTGGACAGACGCGCAGCAGGGCGCCGCTGGGGACACAGGGATCTGGTTCGGATCAAAGAAGCCTCGGACACCCTGGGGACCTCGGCCTGGGAACGCAGGCTTGCTCTCCGGTGTCTCCCGCCCAGACCAGCCTCTCAGCCCCAGGCTTTGGAGGGCAGCCTGGGGGCTGGAATTTTCCTGCTCCATAACTGACTCCCCCTGGACCCCTCAGGAGGCCTGGGACAGCACTCCCTGTCACCCAACGGCTGCAGTCACACAAGGTGCCCCAGCGAAGGACTGCACAGCCCCCCCAGTATGACCCATGGGCTGGCCTCCAAAGAGGGGAGACTGCCCTTTGGGGAGAATCGTGGGATCCTAGTAGTGGTGGGGGGCGGTGACCTGCAGTCAGCTTACCGCCCCCTCCCCAGCCACTAATTAATCTAGCTGACCTTTCACCTCCCGGGGACTTAGCCTGATGGCTCTCCCAGTCCAGGGCCCCAGCACAGCTTGGCAGAACCATATCTCACTCTCAGGATCACCTGTCTGTACCCCAGGCACAATGAGAAACATGACTTACAGCCTGGCATAGCCAGAGCCATGTTCCTGCTACAGTTTGCAGTTTTCTATTCTATTCTAGCCTTGTCTGTTCTTTCTTTTTTAATTGAAGGATAGTTGATTTACAGTGTTGTGTTAATTTCTGCCGTACAGCAATCTGATTCAGTTATGCAGCTATATTCTTGTTCATATTCTTTTTCCATTATGGCTTATCATAGGATGTTGAAGTTCCCTGTACTGTACAGTAGGACCTTGCTGTTTTCCATTCTGCATGTAATAGTTAGCAACTACTAACCCCAGGCTCCCAATCCACCCCTCGCCCACCCCCTCCCCTTGGCACAGTGTGTTCTCTGTGTGTGTGAGTCTGTTTCTGTTCTGTAGACAGGTTCGTTTGTGCCCTAGTTTAGATTCCATGTGTTAAGCGATACCATGTGGTACTGGTCTTTCTCTTTCTGACTTACTTCACTTAGTGTGATCATCTCTAGGTCCTTCTGTGTTGCTGCAAGTGGCATTATTCCATTCTTTTTTATGGCCAAGTAATATTCCATTATATATACATATAGACACACATATTTTTGGGACACTTGGGGCCAATGAATTATAAAAATCAATTGGATGGCTCATAAGCAGTATTTCTTTAATGAAGTAGAGTAGAATAAACAAGTTTACTGTTGGTGGGAAAGTAAATTGGTGCAGCCACTATGGAAAACAGGATGGAGGGTCCTCAAAGACTAAAAATACAACTACCATATGATCCAGCAATCCCACTCCTGGGCACACATCTGGACAAAAGTCTAATTCAAAAAGATACATGCTCACAATAGCCAAGACGTGGGAGCAACCTAAATATCCATTGGCAGAAGAATAGATACAGAAGGTGTGGCATATATAATGGAATATTACTTAGCCATAAAAAAGAATGGAGTGATACCATCTGCAGCAGACTGTATTGGGGGTTGCAGGAACATGGTTCTGGCTATGCCAGGCTGTAAAGCATGTTCCCCAAAGTTAACATTTTCTTATTGCTAAACCCTCATTTCCCTAAATTTGAATCTTGTGGTCAAGCCCTTGTTCTTGTCAAGGTGACCAGGAGGAGAATATATACAGGGATGTCCTGTAGCTAATGAAGCCAAGTTCAAGACAACAGCCCTGAGAAGAGAGAGTCGCCTTTTTGTTATGACTTTTTTCATTTGCTCATCAATAAATACAAATGTTATTGACACTGAAGAAAGAGTCCTTCACCCCAAAAGAGATATGCTAAGTTGAACCACCTCATTCTCAGAAGTCAAACTCAGCAGAGATTCTGAACTATAGACTTCTCAGCTCCTTGGAGCTGCCTGCAGGGTTTTAACCACCCCAGTGCACAGGTTGCAGCCAACTCAGAACTGGGGGTACTGTAGGTGGGCAGTGTGGGACTGGCTAAGTGTGATTCCAGTGCCCAAGGTGATAGGAAAAAACACTGTTTTCAAAACAATGGGGTCTTGGTGGAGCCTGAGACTCTGCATTTTATAAGCTCCTGGGTGGTACTGCTTATCCGGGGACCCCACTTGGAACATCAAGTTTTATACCTTGGTTGAACACAGTCATCACCTGAGGAGCTTTGGACCCAGCTCATGTGAATTGAATGTGAGTTTCTGGGACCCAGAGGCATCCCGTATTTTCCCAAAGCTCTGACACTGATCCTAATGTGCTTGAGTCAAGGGCTGCAAACACCTGGCTCTGAACCCCACAGCCCTGGGGCTGGGGATGAATTCCTTTGTTCTCCGAGCTTCAGTTTCTGTATCTGTAACATAGGGATGGCGTTGTGTCCTGGGGGTCTTGAATGGGACTCAGACTTTGCCAGGTGGTCTAGTGGGCAAGTGACCCCCAGCTTTTATTCACCTGGAATGCCACGCATGAGGAAGCATTCTGTTGTTACAGTAGCTGGAGTTCATTCTGGAGAGGGGGAGAGAGGAATCAGTGAAACAGGAGGGCCGCTCTGGGACTGGGCCCATGGGCCTTGTGGAAGACAGTCCTTGTCCCCGTAGCATCCTTGGGGGTCCTACCAGACTCTGCCCCCGGCTCTGCCCTTCTCCTACCCCTGGTATCCCAGGGCCTTGCCATCCAGGAAGAAACAGGTCTGTTGGACAACCAGCTGCTTCCAACCTTTGGAATCTTGGAAAAGACGAAGGCTGAAGCCCAATCCCTGCTGTGTGGCCTTGGCGCAAGTGACTTAATCTCTCTGGGCTCCTTTCTTCATCTGTGTAAAACAGGAATGATAAGGATCCCTCTAAGATCATTGTAAGGATGAAAACAGGCATTATGTGCACATGGTAAATATTATTTTTATTGTACCAGCTTGAATGAGATAGGTGTTAAGAAATGAGGACTGGGGGGCGGGGGGGTCAGGTTGAAAAATGGAGAAGTTAAAAAGAAAACGATTTTCAACATTTCAGATAACACCCAATGCTGCCAACGGAAATCTGTGTTCCAGCTGCGACAGCACCGCCCCCAGGCTTCCAGACTCAGCAGGAAACGGCCGCCTTCTGGAGCCATGGGCCCTGAAAACAGCACCCAGGGTTGTCAGAGCCCCGACGGCTGCAGGCCTCTGGGAAGCCAGGCTCAATCCAGTCTGACCAGACCCAGGGTGTTTGCTTGGGTGCTGGGGATTGTCTAGACATGGCCTGGCCGTGTCCGAGCATGCAAGACTCCACCATGGGGCCTGACAGCTCCGTTTGGCGGTGGGCTGGGCCGCGCGTTGGCGCCAGGACTGGGAGGATGACAGAGTGCTGAAATCTGCCCGAGACGGAGCCATATCAGATTGTGCAGCTGCCAGCTCCACGCTCCATGCTCGGCGAGCACATCGTCGGTGACCGATGATGGGGAAATAGGAGGGCGGGCCTGGCAGCCGTCAGCCGGGGAGCTGGCCAGACGCAGCTGGGGGCTGAGAAGCCGTCACTTCCCAGGTGAGCTCGCGTAGGAAGCAGCTCTGGACCTGCAGGGAAGCCCCCTATTCTATCTGTGTCGCCGACCCGGTGATGAGAGAATCGGCCAGGCAGGGGAGAGCAGGGGTCCAGATGCCAAGCGCGCGTGTGGGCCCTCATGCACCCTGACTCGGATGCATGGATGCAGATAGATGATGGATAAACAGATCACAGAGACAGAGGTGGATGATGGATGTGCAGGTGGATGGATGATGGACAGTAGATAGATAGTGGATAGATAGAAAGATGATGGGTAGATAGTAGGGTAACTAGATGGGGATAACAGATTATATGGACATATGTGTATATGGCAATTGGGATGGTTTGAAGCACGATTGGATATTTGATTATTTTGAAGAATTATTCATTTTTTTAGGTGTGAAATGGTTCTCTCCAGAGAGCAGACCCATGGCCAGGCCTGGCCAGTCGAGTTCCTGCATGAATTGTATGTCTATCTGCTGAGGAGAGAGTGACTTCCACTTGCTTCTTGGATCTCCAAGACCCCTCCCCCTCAAAAAAAAAGCAGGAGAGAGAAAAACAGAACAAGACCTTCGTGCAATGCAGGTTTGTTATCCGCCAGTCACTCCCCTCGGTACAGAGAAATAGATGAACAAGGCAGGGGCTTGTGGGCAAACGTCCCACCAGGCAGCACAGACACAGTGTGCCCCCCCACCCCCACACCAGCCATGTGTGGCTGTGTACATTTAAGTCATTGAGACCCGATGATGTTGAAGATTCAGTTCCTCGGTTACTCCAGCCCCGTGTCAATGCTCTTAGGAGCCACACATGTCCATCACCTGGGATAGCGAGGTTCTAGAAGCTTCTGTCATAGAACATTCTCCTGGACGGCCTGTGTCAGGGAGCCCGAGGACAGGCGCAGCTCCTATCAGGGCAGCGAGCTGGGAGGTGCGGCGGCCGTGCAGAGCGGGAGCGGGACGAGGAGGGCTGTGTGTGGTGGGCTCGGGGGCAGGGCGGTCTCCATCCCACAGGAAGCTTGTGGGAGAGCCCTCGGGCCCCCGCCCCCCTGTCCTGTCTACAGAGGAGCATTAGTCAGCCACTCGCTCTATTCCTCCACCTCGAAGGCAGCGAGCGTCTTACCGTTCACTGGCTTCCTGGTTAGACTGACGACATGCAGGCGCTCTGGGTCTGCATCTGCCGTGTCCTCTTCACGTGTCAAGGTGTGTCCCAGTGTCTCCCCCATGTCTCCATCTCCAGCTCCCCCTGTCTCTGAGCCTGGCGTGCAAAGCAGGCTGGCTGTACCATTGATTCCCCACGGGGGGCTGACCACCGCAAATGGCCCGAGCTCGGCCTGACTGGCCCATCACTGACCCCTCCCCCAGGCCTGTCCCCCAACCCACCTGAACAGAGCCCTGACTCCCTCAATCTGCTTCCACCCATGACCTCAACCTCCGAAAGACCAAAATCTTCCCAAACTACCTTGTTTCAGCAACAGAGGACCCCAAGAAAGGCCCTTTCTACCCGGAGCCACTGCGATGCCTGAGCTGAAATGGCCGGTCTGGAGCTGAAGTGGGTCCCTGCGAGAGGAAGGGCGCCTTTCTGCCAGACGGACTCAATGCCCACGTCCTGGGTTTCAGGTCACTCTCACGTCTTTTGAGATTTGACGTAGTATTGCATCTTGGCCAAATGTTTACTCTAGAACTGATGGAAGCTGCCTGTCTGCATTGACTTCTAAGGCGTCTGGGCTCAAAATGGCTGTGGGATCTTAGTTCCCTGACCAGGGATCAAACTGAGGTGCCCCACATTGCAAGGCGGATTCTTAACCACTGGGCCACCGGGGAAGTCCCCAAATCACTTGTGTTACAAGCATAGAAACTGAAACCCAGATTCAGATAGTGACTCAAGACTATCCAAGGGCCCAATGAGGCCAAGTGTCACTTCCCTCCCCTCATTTGAGTCATCTAGTAAATCCAAATCAAAAATGTTTATTTTCATGTCAAGTACAACACTAGTCTAGGAAACAATTTTAAGTCATTAAAAACCCACACAAACAAAGAACCATTAAGAATGGTAAAAGGAAAACAAATAAGTAGCTATTCCTGTAAATAACCCATTAGAATTGATTTTTCAATGGATTCAACCACCTGCCTTTTAAATAGCATGGTGCTTGGTTTCTTTTAATTATTATTATTCCCAGGTGGCTCGGTGGTAAAGAACCCGCCTGCCAAGGCAGGAGACATAGGTTCCACCCCTAGGTAGGGAAGATCTCCTGGAGGAGGGCATGGCAACCCACTCCAGGATTCTTGCCTGGAGAATTCCATGGACAGAGGAGCCTGGCGGGCCACAGTCCATCGAGTCGCCAAGAGTCAGACATCACTCAACTAACACCTTCACACTTCCATTCCCAAGTTAAGGCATATATTTTGCATCTACTTCAGATGCATAGATTCTTGGTAGGACTTTAAAGGGGGCATTGATGACAATGTCTGTAAGAGCCAAGAGATGGAAGCCAGGGCTCGTCCTGTGAACCACAGAGCACATCTGTTTTCTCTGGGTTGGTCACTGAGGGATAAATCCCTTCCTGATAAGAGGACTTTACTGGGTAATTTTTTTTCCAGTCTTGGTGGGAGCACATTTTCTTGGAAGGAACCATGAGTGTTTGGGGCAGAGGAGTAATGATTTCTTAGAAGACTTTTTCCTCCTTAAGCCTGTCTGGAAACTAATATCCAGGCTCTTGACCACCTGGGAGTCCAGGGGATGCCCCACTGAGAGGTGGCAATGCACACGATGGGACACAGTGTCTGTGGCCCCTGCAACGAGAGTTTCAAAAAGAGCAAGTAACAGCCTTGAAGGAAAGCAATATGTTTTTCCTCAACATAAGGTTTCCTCCCCCAAAACAGCGTCAGAGACTGTCGGAAGCTGGGCACCCTTCCAAAGGTTAGAGACAGGGCCAAAACATATCATTTTAGCCTTTTCCGTCTCGGAAATGTAGATGCCGTCTCACCACAGTTGCCAAAGCCCATCACTTGAATGCAGCCTGGTGGGTGAGCTTCTGGGAACCAGGGCTGGGAGGCGGAGAGGAGCGCTCGCTTGTGCCAACTTGGAGCTGGAGGTGCAGCCTGCAGGGCCCAGTGGAGGCCCAGAGGCTGGGGAGGAGCAGGCTGGGTGGAAAGGCCTGAGCAGTTAGCCCATATTTGCCGACTTGTGGATAAGTGTATTTGCGGTCTTTTCCTGCCTTCGGTATTTATCATTTCCCTTGCATGGTAGGGCTTCCCTGGTGGCTCAGCTGGTAAAGAATCCGCCTGCATTGAGGGAAACCTGGGTTCGATCCCTGGGTTGGGGAGACCCCTGGACACGACTGAGCGGCTTTCACTTCACTTACATGGGAAATCCCGTCTCTCTTTCAAAGCATCAGCTGCTTGCCCACTGAGGGAGCTGAAGCACCATGGAAGTTCATGGCAGGAGGACACCCGACTGCGAGGGGGTCTGAACTAAGCAGGGCTCTTCTCCAGCCTCTGGGGTTGAGCAGCTTTCTGGCAGGCCAGCATGGCAACCCACTCCAGTGCTCTTGCCTGGAAAATCCCATGGACGGAGGAGCCTGGTGGGCTGCAGTCCATGGGGTCGCTAAGAGTCGGACATGACTGAGCGACTTCACTTTCACTTTTCATTTTCATGCATTGGAGAAGGAAATGGCAACCCACTCCAGTGTTCTTGCTTGGAGAATCCCAGGGACGGGGAGCCTGGTGGCCTGCCACCTATGGGGTTGCACAGAGTCGGACACGACTGAAGCGACTTAGCAGTAGCAGCAGCAACCACCTCTACTGTAGCAGAGGCCGCCAGCGTCCTGCCCTTGAGCCCTCACCCTGCCTAAACACACAACAACTTCCCAGGGCAAGCTCCCAAGCCCTGCCTGAGGGCGTTCCTGGCCACAGCCCTCCTCTCCCAGCTCACATAAGGCCCACCCTTCATACCTCTAATGGTTACTCTGGCAACTTGTTTGAAACTGCTCACTCCTCCTACCAACCCCAGAGGCAGGCTGTGTGATTCCCACTCTCCAACTGGGGCGGAGGGGACTCGGCCAGGGTCACACAGCTGGGAAATGAGAGAGCTGTGGCATCGACCCAGGTCCCCAGCTCCAGACCCAGCGCTCTGCCACTCCACCCAAATCCTGATCCTAGGACCTCGTGGGCCTTGTCACTGTGACCTCCAACATATGGCCGCGACTGAGTCAGGAGAGGGAACGTTTATCTGTGTCTGTCCTACAGTCAGATCAGCTGCCTTGTCTTCAGGCAGTGGCTGTACCATCTGAGTAGACACAACAAACTTTTAATAACGCTACACAACTCTAAACCAGAAGTATATTTTTACTCTTGTGAGTCAGCCATTTATTTGTCAATAAAGGCCAGTAAAGGAAAAGGCCCAGGGGGCATTTATAAACAGACTGTAGCCCCTAGAGACATTCTGGGGGAAGCCGAGCTGTCTAGAAATTATCTGGGCCCTGAAAACCACTCCACGGGAACAGACAAGCACGGAGCCCTCTGGGAGACGGGCTGCAGGGGCACCAGAGGTGGAGGAGGTGTTCGGAGGAGGCAGTGTGGTCCCAGCCCACGGGCCTCAGGCAGACCTGCCTCCCAGCCCCACTTAGGAACCTTGGGACAGAGTGAATACCTCTCTGGGCCTCAGCTTCATCATCTGCCAACCTTCAGAGCTCCGTGGAGATTAGAGATCAGGTTCATGACGGGCAGTGCTTGAACGTCCCTTGTGACAGGGATCAGGGCGCTGGCACTGACCGTGATGGCAGGAGGATGGGGACCGGGATTGATCAGTATTCATTCTCCAAAAGTGAGCTGAGTTAGCTGAATACCTGTTGCATACCAGGGCCTTGCCACGTACTGGGAAAGGAGGAGGAGGAAGCGAGTGTAAACGCATCCCCTCTGAAAAGAGCAAGACATGGAGGAACAAGAGTTCTGTCTCACTGGGATACTGTCTGGCAGGATGACCCTCAAAGGACACAGAGCCCATAAGCAGCAGTTCCTTTTCTGGAGAGTCCCCAGTAGGATGAAGGGTTCTGTTCTACAAGAAGGCGTGTGCCAGCCCGCTCACGGCAGTATTGCTCCCAATAGTCAGGAGTTGCCAACAGCCCAGGCTCCTGCCAGCAGAGAATGAAGAGGTCGTGGCCTCTTCATCTAGGAGAACATTACTCGGCAGTGAAGACAGACCAGCCACTGCAGCACACGACCACATGGGTGAGCTTCCATCATAACACAAGGGAAAGCAGGCAGACAGGAGCACATGCTGTGCGGGTCCATCCACACGACAGTCGAGAGCAGACAAAGCCAACCGATGAGGGCAGAGGCCAAAGGGTCAGTTACCCTAGGATCGGGGAGTACTGCCCGTCTGGTGATAGAAATAGTCCAAATCATAAGCCCAGAGGTGATCCAGAGAGTGTCCACGTGTCTAAAATGTTACGGATGTTGTACCTATATACCTCTGTATGTTGTTTTTCAGTCGTTAAGTCGTGTCTGACTCTTTTCGAGCCCATGGCCTGCAGCATGCCAGGCTTCTCTGTCCTTCACCATCTCCCGGAGTTTGCTCAAATTCATGTCTAGTCGGTAATGCCATCCAGCCATTTCATCCTCCGCCATCCCCTTCTCCTTCCTTGTCTTTCCCAGCATCAGGATCTTTTCCAGTGAGTCAGCTCTTCTCATCAAGTGGCCAAAGTACTGGAGCTTCAGCTTCAGCATCAGTCCTTCGAATGAATGTTCAGGGTTGATTTCCTTCAGGATGGACTGGTTTGATCTCCTTGCTGTCCAAGGGACTCTCAAGAGGCTTCTCCAGCATCCTGGCTCGAAAGCAGCAGTTCTTTGGTGCTTAGCCTTCTTTATGGTCCAACTCACATCCATATGGCTTCTCTTGTGGCTCAGCTGGTAAAGAATCCGCCTGCAATGCAGGAGACCTGAGTTTGATCCCTGAGTTGGGAAGGTCCCCTGGAGATGGGAACGGTTACCCACTCCAGTATTCTGACCTGGAGAATTCCATGGACTGTGTAGTCCATAAGGTCGCAAAGAGCCTGACACGACTGAGTGACTTTCACTTTCAGTCACATCCATAATGACTACTGGAAAAACCATAGCTTTGACTATACAGACCTTTGTTGGCAAAGTGAGGTCTCTACTTTTTAATATGCTATCTAGGTTTGTCATAGCTTTTCTTCCAATGAGCAAGCGTCTTTTTATTTCATGGCCGCAGTCACCATCCAATACGTGGTTTTAAATGTAATTTTAACAGATGTATTTCATTAGGACTCTTTTGTTTGAAGATGACAAAAACAGAACACACCCTGGCTTAAGTAAATTGGCTTAAGAATTGATCAGCTCCTCTAATCAGATGTCTGGGGCATGGGGAGCCTCAGAGACTCAAGTACTGTTCTCTGCCTTCCTCACCCCACCCCTCTTCTCTTTTTTCTTCCAAGAAAAAGTGTGCATTAGTCACAAATTCTGACGCTTTGTGACCCCGTGGACTGAAGCCCGCCAGGCTCCTCTGTCCATGGGATTCTCCAGGCAAGAATATTGGAGTGAGCTGCCATTCCCTTCTCCATCCAAGAAAAAAGAAACCACCAAAACTGACACTGTCCTCCTTGATACAGTCAGATGGTGTGAGAGAGAACTGAAAAGGGAGAAACTTCTCCCTGGGTGACTTTCGGGTCAGCTCCCTCTACCCACCAAAGGCAGGAACCACAGCCACAGGCATCTCCAAGGCTCCTATGTCCCTCCTCATACCAGTGATTAAAACCCTGTGGTGGACTCTGATTGGCCCAACAGGAATCATGTGACTGAAGCTGGGCCCAATCACTGTGGCCCAGAGGTGGAACCCGATCCACCTGCAACCCCTGGAGGACTCCCAGGTTGCCAGCCCCAGTTTTTTCTGGTCTCTCCAACAAGGATTTGTGGTTTTCTTTTTAGTCTCTCCCCAAGCACCTGCTGTTACCTCCTGTTATAGCTCCAGAAGGATGATGGGTTAGTGGGGGCATCAAGAAGGGTAAAGACTGCTGAAGAAGGAGAAGACTCAGAGGGAAGAAGTCGTGTCTGGAGGGCTGCAAAAGAGACAACTAGACTATGCATAAAAATTATTGTTTACAAGGCAACACAGTCCTCATCTCTTTGTTCCTCCGTCAAAACCCTGAGAGATGAGGAGGGGCTTCAGGGCAGGGATTATGTCCCACTCAACAGGGGAGACAGACTTCGAGGAGGTGAAGGGCCTGCCTGCACTCACTGCTTAGATTATGAAGAAGAGGAGGGGAAGCACCCGGGCTTTCTTGCTGCCTCTCCCAGTCTCCCTCCCCTGCTTGCCAAAGCATCAGCAAGCAGGGAAGGAAGGGTGAGGTTTACCAAAGCACAAACCGCCGCTCCATGACCTCCTTAATATTTCCCTTTAGGTTGACTCTGGTTTTTACTTTAATAATTTTTAAAAGTGAACTTTGAAGAATTGCTGACAATGGGCCATCAGTACCTCCTTGATAGGTAGATGGTAACCAAAAGCAGATACAAGAATGGGAAAACAGTGTTACTCAGCCTAGCTGGACAATGTTACCTGCCCACAGCTCCACCTCCACGCCAGGCCTTGGTTTGCTTTCCTTACATGAGAAGGTCCGCGGGTGTCAGAGGGAGTGAAAGACAGCCGACCCTGATGCCTTTGGATGGCGTGCAGGAGAATGGGAAGGGGCATTTCTCACTTTCTCACTGGGTGACTCATGATATGTAACACTCAAAATCAAATATGGGAAAGCATGTTTATTATGGTTGTGTGTTCATTTTCAGAATGTCTCTGCTTTTTCCTGCCCCCTCATTCCTTCTGGGTCTTAGTACATGATGGAACAAGGTCCTGCCACTGCAGCATTTGATATCTTGTAACTGTGGTGCCAAGTAAGTAAAAAAGCGTATGTGGGGTTGGGGGGAGGGAGAGAGAGATGGGAGGGGCAATTAATGCTCAGAGAATGGAGTTAAATATAGGGCCACAGGGGATGTTTTAAGGTACAAAAAAGAAAATATTAAGCCTATCAAAATGTATAATAAATTGTTTTACTAGAATTGACTCTATGAAGTTTTTAAGAAGATACATAAACCCTAAGAAATTGCATTTTTCAGGCGAAGAGAAACTTGTTAACTATAAGAATGTAACCATAAAAATCCAAAATGTGGGAAATCCCACATGATAAATGACATTTCTTCAACAGATAAATTGCTGAAAAAAAAAAAAGAGAGAGAGAGAAATCAAAGGGCTAAAAGCCACCCAATGTATATATAGCTTTGTTTAGATCCTGATTCAAAGAACCCAGTTTTTAAAAATTATGAAAAAATGGGGGGAAATGACTCGGGATTTTTATAACATTGAGGAATGTATCACCAATTTGTAATCAGGGTATTGGGCACCTTTAAAGAGTCTTTCCTCATGTTTTAGAGCTATGGACAGAAATGGAAGAATGAAATGATAGAAAATCCAGTCTTCATCTCGGAGGCAAAGCTGATATGGAACTGATGACTGCTGAAGTCTGGTAAGCAGGGCGTGTGGACGTTCTCCACTCTTCTATGTGTTTCAAAGGTTCCATGATAAAAAGTTTAAAATAAGTCAGCCTTTACAAACATGTTGGAAGCCCCTCCTAAGTTCCATTCTCCTAAATGTGTGGAGCCCGGTCCTCAGAACCATCTTCCAGGTGCTGAAGTAAAAAGATGCATCATTCGTGTCCATCACCCAGCCAACAGCACGGCTCCTAGACACAGAGGTGGAGGGGCCCTGGTCCTGGATTTGGGGAAGGGGGTCCTGACAGGTCTTCAAAGGGGGCAGGTTTTGCCCATTTCACAGCCCACTGAGAATTCACAGTTCTCTAATTGTGAACCAAACATGAACTTTTTTTCAGCTAGGGAACTCATTTATGCTTGGCAAATGGCAACATCTCATTTCAAAGCCAGGAAGGGAGGACTTTAAAAGATTTAAAACTCAGCTCCAAAAGTTCCTTGGACATCAAATAGCTTTTTTGAAACAAGGTTTTGATGAGTTAAGAGCAAATGAATCAGAAACATATGGATTAAATTCTCCTTAAAATCCGCATGGGTTTAAAAAATGAAGGGGAATGGAGCTTGGCAAATATCTTTTTCGGTTTTATCAGACCCCAAGCATTTTAAAAACAGTGCAAGATGGTTGGCAAACCCAACATGCAGCTGAATTCATCCTGTGATAATGGCGGGTCTCGAGAAGGACCTGCCGCACAAGTTGGGGACACCACGCAAGGTAGCTGTTAGTGTCCCCTCCCCCGGTGAGCAAAGGCCTCCCCTCCACACACCAGAGCTCTGTGAGCAGAAAACCCCAGCGGACGGCTCCATAAAGGGATTCTGGTCCGTGTAGCCACCCGCTCTTCTTGATAACTGCATGACAGGAAATTAAGAGAAGTTGCAGAAGGCAGCATTTCCATTCTGTTCAGGTGTGTGTGCTCAGTTGTGTCCGACTCTGTGACTCCATGAACTGCAGCTCACCAGGCTTCTCTGTCCATAGAATTTCCAGGCAAGGACACTGGAGCAGGTTGCCAGTTCAGGTCCCCACCTCCAATTAGAGATGTCCTCAAGTCTCCCTCCCAACCTCAGCCAAAGCCCCCTTTGGGGGAACTCAGATGGCTCTCAGCTAAAGAAAGTAGCGCAATCTTGGCTCTGTGCTGAGATGGGCCTGCCACAGGCTCGGACAAAACCCCAGCACGTGTTCTGTAAGAAGGGCCCTCCAGAGGGAGGCCTGTGGCCAGGCGTATACGTGGGGGTCCCTCTGAGCTCAGATGCAGACCCCAGGCATGAGACAGTGGAGCAGCCCTCAACCAGCCCCAGAGAACTCCTTCTATTACCGGTGAGGAGACAGTGCTGAGAGCACAGGGCCCCCGGGGTTACCTGTCGAGACACACAGCAGTGACGCCGGGGTGCAGGAGCTGAGATTCCCGATCTCCAGGTCACACTCAGGCTGCATCTCAGAGCACCACCAGGAACCATTCTGGAGCACGACTGACACTGAGCATCCTTGAGGATGGCGTCGCGGGAGAGGCGCAGAAGCACATGCATCGGTGGCCCCCTGCTCCCAGAATAAGCCCCAGTTCTCAGCTTGCGTGTCACACTGTCTGCAGGGTCACCCCATCCACCCTGTACACAGAGGACCCACCCAAGAGGCGGATGGGAGAGCGGTGAGAGGACAGAAGCAGGGCAGGCCCGCCAGCTCCACCACGCAGAGCCGTGCGGTGCGGAGTGAGCGGCCAGGGACCCTGTGGCCCAGCTGGCTCACCTACAAAACAAGGATGCTAATCGCTCCCATCCGAGCGCAGTCGGAGGGACTGCATGAGTTTCTCCGTGTGAGGCTGTCGGCGTCTGTCTGGCCCGGGGACCTGCCATGCATGCCCATGGTGCTGAAGGTGACGCAGTGCCAGTCGCTGCAGATAAATGACCTCACCCCACTCCATCCTCACCACCGCCTTGATGTCATCACCCCCAATTGAGGGGTGAGAAATCCGAGACTCCAGGAGGCTGAATAACTTGCTAATGAGCTGCACAGCCAGATTTCCAGTCCAGATAGGGCGGGCTCCCTGGCCGCCTGCACCCCAAAGGCGCCGCCGCTCCAAGGGGTATGGGCTGGGTGTTCAGCCTGGGCTTGGGCCCCTCGGCCAGCTCTGCGCCATGGACCAGCTGCGTGACCAGTCGCCATGGGCCTGTCTGAATCCAAGGCCATCCACTCTCCTTAGCCGAGGAGAGGCCGAGGGGTGAAGGAGAGACACCCCGCCACCTTCAGTGCAGAGTCCAAGTCCACCCCACCACCCCACTCCCCTCTGGGTAACCCCAAGAAGATTCGTTCACTGAGTCTCAGTCCCCTCATCTGTAAGATGGGCCTGTCATTGGTATTTACATCACAAGGCTGGGAAAAATAAATGACAGAAGGCCTGTACTGCTCTCGCTGGGCAGAGTTCCCAGCACGGCTAATTGCCTGATAATTATGGAAGCTCAGGCCTGCGTTGTCCCCCACCCTCCAGCCTCCGCCTCCAGGAGGACAAGGTGTCTCCACAACAGAGTTCTTTACAGGTAACAGTGTCCTTTCCATAGCCCAGCCTTGTGCCTCCCAGAACCTGTCTAGGGACCAGGCACAGAAACGCAATGACATGCCGGGGCTCCCTGTGTCTGTCTCCACTGACATTCTGACGTTGGCCTGACTGGCTGTTCTGCCTGGGAACATGCAACTTGCTGCATCTCGTCACGCTTCAAAGTCTGATACCAACCCAGTCACTACAATTCTAAGATGCCACCAAAGACGGGGTCCTATATGTGGGACGCCTGGTGGGTATGGACTCAACTTCTCCCCACCATGGTTGTCCCGTCTGTAAAACAGCCAGTGACCCCTGCTTCTACGGGGCAGTACCAAGAACACAGCAAGTGCTCAGTAAATGGCCCACCTGCCACGGGAGACTCTAACCCTCCATCCAGTTTCACACCAAGCGCCAAGAAAACTGTAGATCAAACCGTATCCCAAAGACGCAGGGATGAGCCTGGCCCTGGGCTTGCTTCAGATGAAAAAGAACTTGCTTTTGCTATGTCAAGATCACAAACCTATTACACTTTTAAAACCCAAAGAGGAGACTCGGGCCCTTTGAAGCCAACGTAAATACAACTGTTTAACAGCTTATTTTAACTATCCAATGGGAACCCAGTTGCTTAAATGGATTCACGTTGCCAGCAATCTCTCTCTGCGACATGGTATTTGTTAGAAATCAGGATTTCACTTCACAAACCGTCCTGCGGTCGCCTCCGCTTTGTCTCTTAACAGGGCTGTCTTTATGTGAGTTTTCTTTGGCTTCCCAATAGAAGAGTAACAGATTCCTTTTGAAGTTTTTTTATTGATGAATGAGCCGCTATAAATAACCCTCCATGGCAGCCGCCCGATCTCTGAAGTTTACTCTGGAATAATAGTAGCAGTGGGGATGAAGGGCAGTTCACAGCAGCGTGTCATGAAATACTTTAATGGGCTTCATACTGTTTGACTTAATCTTTACAGATGTAAAAACAGAAATACAATTATTTTAACAACTATTATTACATATTGCTTTGCTAATGAAAACAAGGTCCTGGGAAGCACTGGGGGATACTGAGGGAATCCTTATGACCCTCATGGAACTATGCTGGGTGCTGGCGGGGATGGGATCTGGGGACGGAGAGAGAGTCAGGGACCGAGCATCTTGGCTCTCCCCCAGGTCTCTTTCTGCCACCCAGCTTTGACACACACATACACACACACACACACACAGATACACACATGTAACCACACAACCCATCCTAAAGACGCTGTCATACCGAGTGCAGCTTCTCGGAGCTGACTTCAGGCTCAGCTCTGCGGTATGAATTATGGGGCCCATGGAGAATTTCTTTTGCTGGGAAAGACAACCGCTTGCTCTTAATGGAGCTCGAAGGACTTTTCCTGTTTCTCACAGTCCCCAGCTGCCACCCTGCCTCCTTGATCCCAGCCCCCCCCCCCCCGCCCCCGCCCCCTCAACTCCAGCTTCCAAGGAGCATCCTCTCGCCAGAGGGGACTGGGATACAGCTCACTCACAAACCCATAAATCCAGAGGTCGCGCCTGCAGTCTGAACCTTCTCCCTGCTCCTCTGGGAAGTCGCAGAGATTAAATATGGAACCCCTGGGTCTCGTCCACTGCGCTGTGAAGACCGCCCTCCCCTTTGATTCTTCGGGGAGGTCTCTGCCTGCAGAGGCGCGTCCAGAGTCCAGACATGCCTTTTTCTCATGAGCTGTGGCCTAACCCCCCTCCTGCACTCCAGACTGGGAGCTGGGGGCCCCCACACAACCCTTCACTGTGTAACTCTGTGCCTTCTCCTCCCTGCTTCTTGGAGCGGTCCTTGCCAGTGAAACTAGGAGCTCGCCTGAACCCCGAACCCTTCGGAAAATGACAGGATTGGGCAGGGAGATGTCAAAAAATATGTATTTTGAAAGCTCAGCTGGAGACAGGGGCTGGTACCCACAGCAAGCAGCAGATTTGCCCAGTAGTCGGCATCTGGTCTGGATTCTCACAGCCCCCACCCCATGGACCAGGGGCAGTGGGCAGATCCTTGAGAACAAAACAGAGGGAAGCTCACTCCCAGGGAAAAAGAGCCAGACTGGGACCCTGGACGCCTGTCTAGGTCTGCCCAGGTTACCCGTCAGGTGGGCTGAGCAAGTAAAGGGGTGAACAGCCTTGTGTGGAGAAAAGCACCAGGAGTCAGACAGGCGCTCTCCCGGGATGGCTCTACAAATGTTCACTGTCTGCTCCGCACCAAGCGTTGGATCACAAGCCGAGGACGTTCACTCTGGCAGGAGAGCCAGGCGTGGAGAAGTGCAATCCTGTAACAAACATTTTTGGAGGCCTGCTAAGTGGCAGGCTCTAGGCTGGACATGATAGGGAAAAGGGGGCACAACAGAGAATGATTTGACCTTTGCCCTCAAGAGCGCATTGCATCCTGGGGAGGGACAGATGCAAAACTCATTACTGGGCAAATAATTACTTAATTGCAGTTGGGATAAGTACTCTAAAGAGCTGCAGAATCCTCTAAAAGTGTGTGAAAGGGCAAGCGAGAATCAAGCTGTGCATCCCTCGGGCTGAGGCAGAGTGCGTGAAATGCGGCTCGTCTAAGCTAAGATGTGTGGTTAGCACAGGATACACACTGGACTTCCAAGACTTGGTGCCAAAAAGATGTAAAACATGTCAATAATTTCTATATTAAACCACATGCTGCAGTGGGATCAAGTCCAGGTCTCTGAGCCACCAGGGAAGCCCAGTACCTTAGACCCCTGAAATGAACTTTGCTTGTTTCTTTTCACTTTTTCTGTTTTAAGGTGGCTTCTAAAAATTGTCAGATTACTCTTCTTCAGCTCGCTGTACTAGAAGATCCAAAAATGCATCCCTGAGCAAGAGGCTTTCTGTGGCCCTTTAGCCTGAAAATCCCGGAGAGACTGGAAGGAGATAGACATGTGGCCTATACCACTAGGCTGTTCTTCGGGCGTGGAGATAACACAGAGGGACTATCTGGGGTTTCTCAAACCCCAGGGCTGTAGAGTCAGATAATGCTCCATTGTGAGGGGCTGTCCTGTGCTCTATAGGATGTTCACAGCATGTCTGGCCTCAACCCCCTAGATGCCACTAGCACCCCTCCCCTGGTTATGACAATGTAAAACGCCTCCAGACACTCCCAACTGCCCCAGGGGTAAGACTGCCCTGGTGAGAACCAGCCCGCTCGACCAGTGTGGGACCAGGTGAAGATTCTGCATTAGAATCCCCAGCGTCTTCAGTAGAGGGGTCTGGGCAGCACAATTTGTCAAGCTCGCTGGGAGGTTCTGACATGCAGACCCCACTGAAGGCCTCGTGGAGGATACTGTCTGCTAGAGGGTGTGTTCCCTGCCTGTCTCTTCCACTTCAGGAGGTGAGGAGGTGTTCGCCCTGTAGGCTCCCTGCTTTCACGCTTGGTCGGGTGATACGGAAGAGTGGCTACGAGCTTTAAAGACAGGAATGCGTGCCTGGGTGTGGTGCGTTGTCAAGGATCTGCTTTGCAACCTGGGGGCGGGGGGTGGGTACTGGTAAAATATCAGTAATAAAATGGACACAGTGCTCCCCATTTCCCAAGTTCACCTCAAGATGAAAGAGATTGTGCACACAAGACCTCAGGACGGAGCCTGACGATGAAGGAGGGTGCTGCAGAGCCGGAGAGCCTGGATCCAAACCCAGTTCTGCCACGTATGGGTCACGGGACCCTGGGAAGTGACTATGCTCTCTGAACCAGGTACCCTACCCGTAAAAGAGGGGAAGCTACCTTCCCTAGCTCATGGACCCAGGAAGAGTAAATAAGTGATAATACACACAGAGTCCTTCGACCCCAGCTGGGACTGAGTGCTCCGCAAGCACTGCCCTCAGAGATCTTATCACTCTTTTGTTGGCATAAGTTTTTACTGCAAACGCTCCTTCAATTGTACAGGAAGAATTTGCAAGCCGCTCACAGGATCTTTGCAAGGGCTACAGCCGTGGGTCCCAAACTGCCAGGACCACAGAGCGAGCCACCGCAGAAGCTGCCGCCTCCAGCAGGACTGATAACTTCAGGTCCTGGGTGGTTCTCACAGCTCCGGGTCCCAGGACCACTCCTGTGGTCCACAGCATCCAAGCAGGTACACAACCCTGCCTTCTGGCCACCTGGCTCCCAAGGTCACACCTGTACATCTGGTGGTGGGCCCTGGCCTAGCACACAGGTGAGCAAGGGGCGTCTTTCCTTTTAGTATCTGAAAGACTAGATAAAAAGAACGGGAATCTGTCAGGAATTGGAAAGTGTTTAAAATATTTTAAATATCAACATAAGATTGTAAATATCAACAGGGCCCTCACTGGTGCCTGTCAATATACTTCACTAGTCTCCCCAGCTGAATATAAGCCTCTCAAGGATAGGACTCGGGTCTGGGCTGTTTGTGTATGACTAAGGTATGCCACAGGCCTGGCCCTTAATAACTGTTTGGTGGATGGAGAATATCAAACTATTCTGATGACAAAGGCTCTTGGAACAAGTTCCTGATTGTGGGAAAATAGAAACATCTTTACTCCTTTCTGGGAATCCCTACACATATGTGCGTCCTTTACCCCGAGCTGAGCATGGGTCAGTACTGGTGAGGCGCTAGCTCAGGCAGCAAAGATGGTGCGAAAGAGAACAGGCACTTTCGGAACCAGTGGGCCTTGATTCGTCCTCCATCATGTGGGGAGACTATTTTGATCATTCAAAATTGAGTACAAATGTGGATAAATAAGAATAAAGAGTAAGAGGCCAACAACCCCTCTGCACAATTCCTTCCTCCCTGGAGATGCGCCTGAGGGCCTTGGTACCACGCTACGTGGCTCACGGTCCTGGCTGTGGAGCAGACCCTCCTGAGGAGCCTTCAGAAACATGCCATCTGGTCCCAGCGGAGTGGGAGCCCTTGGGAGCAGGACACAAGCACTGGGAGGCCATCCTGTACCAGAGGGGTGAGCATGCGGCCCCTGGATTTGCTCTCACCCCACATAGAAAGCCAATGAACCCTTGGAACAAACAGCAGAGACAAGAAATGAAACACACAGGAAATAGATGTATTTCTCCTGAATCCCGTCTTCCTTATGTCGCTGGGTGGCCCTTACTCAGATGCTGGGCTGTCCCTAGGCTAACAGTGTCTCCCATGCCTACCCCACCCCCTAGAGCCCATGCCCAATGAAGGGAAGGAGCCGTCATTGCAGGGTGCTCCAGGCACCAGCAAGAGCCCAACATGAATTATTCATCGCTGCCTCCGCCCGCCCCCCCCCCCCCACATCATGCTCTCAAGATGGAGCCCGCAGGGCAGACACAAAGTCCAAAAATGTGGGAAAGTTTATTTATTTCTCCAAAACATTCCTGATTTGTAATGTGCTTTCTAAAAATGTTCTAGCTGACCCAGCCCCTGCTATATTTAGCCACAGCATTTAAAGAAATGTTCCTTACCCTTTATAAGGCGGGCCATGAAACATGAATTTAGGAAAAGCGGCTTCCCAGTCTGGTCCCTTTGTCCCTGGGAGAGGGGTGGAGCCTCTCCTTGACCTACAGTAAGTGTGGTCTTGGTGCTCAGGGCCGGGGGTGGGGGGGCAAAAATAAAGAGTTGCATTCATTCCCAAGGCCCTTGCGTTCACAATGGCTGGATGGCCAGCCCTGGGAAGCCGCTTCTAAGCTCCCGGGCAAAGCAAGGAAACACCAAAGGACTGGCTCTCCTCTGTCTGTGAAAATCGCTCTCCTGTGGTTTCCGAGGATCCCCTGCCGGGTATGGCAGCTTGTTTTTTTTTTTGCTTTTGGTTTCGTGTTCAAATGGTTGGATCATCTCAAGAGCTATGAGACTGCAAGGAAGAGATGAAATGGCTGCCAGGCTGCCCTGGAGGAAGAGGTGGAGAAGTCCGCCCAGGAGGCTCCCGCGACCTCGGAATTATGGAACGCGAGCAGGACTGTGGGTTCATGATTTTGTTACAAAACCGAGACATCACAAATGCACTCGTAAAACAAAAGTGTTTAGATTAGAGGCTACGCCTGTATACAGAGATGAGACCTCCCATTTACCGAACGCTTCCTGCACGCCAGATATTTTATGTATATATATTTACTGTTTTGGGCTTCCTTGATGGCTCAGACGGCAAGGAATCCGCCTGTAATGCAGGAGACAAAGGTTCAATCCCTGGGTCAGGAAGATCCCCTGGAGGGGGCATGGCAACCCACTCCAGTATTCTTGCCTGGAGAATCCCATGGTTGGGGGAGCCTGGCAGCTATGGTCCATGGGGTCACCAATTTAGTTCTGACCGCTGCCCGATGCTGAAGGCTTTAGTGCTAGTCCATTTTTCTGGTGAGCACTAGGAACTTAGACCCATAATAAAATTTACTCCTCACAACAGCTTGACGCGGCAGTTACGAATGTTGTTCCCATCTGTACAGATGAGAAAGCTGAGGCACAGAGGGTTAAGCCATTTTGCTGATGTCACACAGCAACCGGGTTATTAGCGGAGCTGGGTTATTAGCCTGTGTCTGGTGGGCACAGTCTTGATGGGGTTAACATACTCCTCCGCTCCTTCACCTGAACCTCGAATCACTGAATGGTAACGAGTCCTAAGACATTAATGGGAGGGGTTTCCTCACAGCAGGTGTGTCTGGAGAGACCTGGGAATGTGTGGAGCAGGACAAGGTGACCACTGCCTGGGAAAGAAGTGTGACCCCGGGAGGAGGGTATGCGCAGTGCTCACTTTGCACAGGATGGGGACCTGAGTCCAGCTGTAAGCTAGGTGTTGTCCAGGGTGACAGGGGCTTGTGAGCAGCAGGGGGCCACCCCCTCTTCCCAGAGGCCCGACCTCGCCGCTGCCGGGCTGGGACACTCCCTTCAAGTCCTTCCTCTGGACTCCGGCTGGAGGACACCCACACCAGCACGCGGGCCATAAGTTCTGGAAGAGTTAGACGGCATCTGTCATGTTCTGCCTACTACCCAGGAAGGAACAGCTTTGTTTTAAATGCTCAACAAACGCAAACGGATACAAACTATGTGCAGTCATCCCAGGCCCCAGCAACTCAGCAAGACATTCTGGTCTTGGCCCTTGGAGGTCGGCAGTGTGGTCTGGGCCCCAGAGGAAGGATCCCCCCTCACTGTACTGGCCGCGCTCTGTTGGAATTGTCCCCATCGTGGCGTGTTCTGTACCCCTCTCTGCCCCTACAGGCTAACCCCCATGAGCTGCTGTTACCTGGGCTCCCTATAGGCTGGACTTCTGGTGGGTTTAGCCATCGGAAGCACCACGGTGAGGGTGGAAGGCAGAAGAGGAGTTGGGTGTCTCTGCTCAGCTCCCGTCAGTGCTGTGGCCGCATCTACACTCATTCCGCCCACTCCCCTGAAAATAGTGCCTCCACCCCAGTCTCCTTCCAGTGGCCTGTCTAAGTCGGGTTCTGGTTCCTCCCGGAACCCTGGTTTTCACGCTGATAGAAGAGGGAAGTTGGGACAAATCTTTGCCCAGCTGAGCCCAGGCCCCACCACTCACTGTGACCCTCTCTAGGTCACTGTGCCATCTATGGGGATCTGTCTGACCCTGCAGAACCCCGAGTCTGGGGCAAAGACCAAAGACAAATGTAGATGAGAACTTGCCACCTGGGTATTTAGGTATGCTAATTGCTTGAAATGTGGATTTAAAAAAAAAGGTTTTACTTTTCCAACAAACTCATGCTCTTCAATTTTAAGAATGAAGCTGGATTATTATCATGTGTATTTCTGACTGTATGAAACAATCCCTGCTTCATGGAAATAAGATTCTAGCCACTGTGAAGCACATCGAGTGTGCGCTCACACGGGTGTGTGCATTCCTGGCCGACGGGCTCCGGCCTTTGGTTGTAACAATAAAATCCAGTGTGGCTGATTCATTAACCCACACATGGATAGACACTGAGCACTTTTGGTGAAATGGTAGAGACCGCAGGTAGGCTTCTTTCCAGAGAGGTGTGGTTGTCCTGGAAAATGGCAGACATATCCTGTTCCTCCAGTTCTGGAAAACCTCATGGGGCATGTGAGAACCAGGAGGCCATCAGCTTCCACAGGAGCCAGGAAATACCCAAGAACGGACAACACAAAGGCCCTTGCAGAGTCCCCGCACCTTTGCAAGAGTCTGGGAAGTAAAGGTCTCGGGTGGGTATGTCTTCCAAGACTCTTTTATAATATCTTTGTTAGTTTTACTATAATCATGCAAAAAAACTTAATTATTCCTTGTTCAAATTCTATAGCAAAACAAAATCTTTCCAACAGTTCCAGTACTTGAGTTATTCTAAAAGAAATCAGCACTTGATCCGAGTCTATCTGTCTCAACTATGCAAAAAAGATGAATTTCTGACCATTTGTGTGTGTAGAAAATATATATACACGTATATATACACATATACAGATATGTACCGGTGTACATACATACATATACACTTACTTATCATTGTACATAAACCTGCCTTATCCCCCATTATGATCAGTGTATTCATGTGCGTGTACACAAGAGAAAGATCACCTACAGGAAACGGAATCTGTTCCTTTTGTGTAGATGAGAACACAGAGGCATACTTTGCATTGCGCAAGAACAGGACAATATGGTTGCTTCCGGTTTACTCAAAATCTAGCTTTTATTAAGAGTGGAAAGCTTTTCGTGGTCTCATTGATCCATAATCAGGAGCACATAACTAAAACTGGGACATTAGAACAGCTATTTGGATCCGTAAGTCCCAAAGCCCCTCTTTCTCCTTAGCAGGGAGCAGCGCACATGGAATTGTGTAGAATCCACAGATAATGGCCCCACTGTCCATTTCTGTTTGTTTTCCTCAACCAGATGAATGTGGGGCTGAGGTGAGAGAATCCCTCCTTAGGTATGTATAGACACTGACAGAGTGACACATCCTCCTGCCTTTTTCCTTCTATGCCAGAAAAATAATGTGTGTACTGTACTTTTTGGAATTGTAACTCTAAGATGCCATCCTTTTTAAATGACAGTATTAGAATATTTGCTTCTCCAGAAATGAGCCATCCTAAGTTAACAAAAGATAGCAAATCAAACATAAAGAGAAAACATTATAAGCATACCCCGCTCAGCAGAATCTTCATCTTACTGGGGAACCTCAGGCAACACCCTCCAGTCCTGGAGTTTTCCGTCCTGCCCTCCGGTCCGCGCACGAGCCCTCCTCCCTCAGAAGCCAGAGTCCAAGAAATGCTGCTGGGGTTCCCAGATGCGATCCCAGTCTCCCCTTTCCTGTTATACTGCTTATTCCTCCCAGTAATCCACTGAACCAGTCCCTGAGAGGTTAATGAAAAAACAACTTTATTCACAGAGGCTGAGACTTCAGGATAACAAACCAGCCAACAATGGCCCTTCCCGCACATTGTAAGTTAAGCACAGTGATCTTGGATTTCAGCATGGTTCATCAGAGTTCTTAACACCAAGGACCCTGAAGCTCGCCCACCACAGTGTTCCCACCAGCCTGGGCAGAACTCGGACATGGACGCTTCTGGAGGTCAGTAGCAAATGGCCTTCAACATGAATTCTCAGTCAGCTCTGTGCTTGCTAATTCTTAAATTATTCTGTTTGTCTGAAATATCTTTTCCAGCATATTAACCAACAGGCTCTCAGACGTGAAGTTTGTGTTCACTTTTATGTAAGTTCTGGAAACTGCTTCAATCTGCTTTAAAAAAAATTATCTCAAAGACCTATCTCCGCCTCCCACCAGGAACTACTGACTTACTATGCTTTTCCCACGTTTGATAAAATTAAGGTAGCTTGGAGGTTCAGGAAATCGAGTCTCAGAACCGCCACAACAACCCAGACAGAGAGATACCGTGAGAGCTTAGATGCATTCCCCCGAAGTTCCCAGCTGAAGTGGGCTGTGCAAATGTAATCACATCTTTGTCTCGGACCCCTGCCCTCCCGCCCACTCCTCGCCCCAGCCTGGCAGTCACCTCCATAAGGTGTTTGTTTAGCTGCAGGCTCTGGGCCTGCCTGGCTGGCGCTTGGAGGGAGGAGGCAGCTGCAGTTGGCCAGGGAGCCTCCCACTAAGCCTCCTGTTCCTGGGGCGCCCCCACCCCCGCAGACCCCGGGGGGCTCCCTTGCTCTTCTGAGCGCTCACCCATCCCTGCCTCCGCTTGCTTTCCGTGTGCTTGTTTCACCCAACTCTTCAGATTGAAACTAGTCCTTTCACTACACAGCTCTGGAAAATGTGGCAACAATCAAGATTCCCTAACCCTCGTGCACTTCCTGTGTCCCTAGAAATGTTTTGACCCCTTAAACAATAAAGCTAAGAGATAGGAGGATGTCTGTGGTTGGTAACAGGCGTTGGAGAGCACGTGTATTGACTAAGGACCTATCCAGCTATCTACTGTAAAGCAGAAAAATGCTAAGTCACACAGAGTGCACTTTTTTAATAGAGGTTGTTAATACACACGTTCACAGGGCAGCCCTTATAGTAAAAAGAATCAAGCTTTTAGCCAAAGAATAGAGTGTGTTCCTTTTACTATCTAAAAGGAAAAGAGAGAAGATTTCTCTATTTACAGTGAAAGTGTGGTCTCTCAGCTTCCGCCTGAACATTGGTCCTAAGTCCTCACCAAGCCCCAGGATCTGCTAAAGAACCTTAAAAACGGGTTGGCCCTGGTGTCCCCACAACTGGACCTTAGGGACAAGCCCAGCTGTGAACACCCATCACTCCGTGGGGCCAAAAGCCAAGGCCGGGGCCACAGTGACAGCCGAGCTGGCAATGGTCAGACCGTGGCTCTTAGACAGAAAGGACCACACTGCGGCCGTCTGTCTGCCCTCCGGTTGTCTGGGCCCTCCCCCACTCCCTCCGGACGCGCAGGACCTGTCTGGGTGCTAGTGGAAGATCATGCCATGAGACTGACCTAAGGTTCAAGGAATTTTCCTGCGCCTGCGGTAGGAAGTCTGAGATGCCCAAGTCGCAGCGTGGGCAGGGTCTTTTAAATCTCCGAAGCTGCTCCGGTTCTGGGAAGGTCCGTCTTGCAGGAGTCAGGGGAGTGTGCCCACTTTGTGCAGCTGAGGATGCTAATACTTCCCACGATCCATATGCAGGCAGAGGAAATCATTTACTTAAAAATGCGATTTCTTTCCCAGTGGTGAGAGCCCTGCTCGCTCACACGGAGCTCAGACCAGGGCGAGGGAAAGGAGCCGCCGTCTGCTTTACTGGAAATGAAGCACCGCTTCTGGGAGCTGCAGGGGGAAATAGGAGAGAAAGGGGATCCCGAGCTGGTAGAAGCCGCCCTGGACGTGCGGGTCGAGCATCAGGGAAGCGTTGAAAGGCGGACGGAGGCTCGAGGAGGTGGCCAGAAGCGAGGCGCCCAGACAGCCGCCGGGCCCCTGCTTGGCGACCCCCAGGAGCTCGCCCCCTCCAGCCGGCTTCTGCCCCTGCCGTCGGGCCAGGATGCTGTCTATGCTGAAGCTCTTGGACTTGTCCGAACTCTTCGGAGAGCTGCGGGAGGCGGGGCGCGGAGGAGTCGCCCGGCCATCCACCGTGCGCTCAGGCTGGCCGACAGCCACCGCCGCTGCGCCCTGGAGCGCGTCGCCCGCGTCCCCCTCTGGGGACCCGGGCCTGGGCCAGGGGAGGGACGCCGGTGGCGGAGAGGAGGCTTCCCGAAGGGGCGAGGGGCGCGCGGGCGCTCTTTCCTGGATGGGGGTCTCGGGGCGGGGGCACCCTGCCGCGCTCCGCACCTCCGGCGGCGCTTCTGAACCGCGCTCCTGCGTCTCGGCGCGGGCCCGCTTGGCCTCCGGGCCCCCTGGGCCGGGCTTGGGCTTCCTCTTCCGGCGCCGGTAGTTGCCGTTCTCGAACATATCCAGGCAGCGAGGGTCCAGGGTCCAGTAGCTGCCCTTGCCGGGCCGCCCTTTCTCGCGGGGCACCTTGACGAAGCAGTCGTTGAGCGAGAGGTTGTGGCGGATGCTGTTCTGCCAGCCCTGCCGGTTGTCGTGGTAGAAGGGGAAGCGGTCCATGATGAACTGGTAGATGCCGTTGAGTGTGACCCTCTGCTCAGGCGCATCCTGGATCGCCATGGCGATGAGCGCGATGTAGCTGTAGGGCGGCTTCTGGGGGGGCTCCACCCGGCCCGAGGCCGCCAGCGCGCCCGCGGGGGCGAAGGCCAGAGGCAGCCCGGGTCTCTCGGGGCCGTACAGATAGAGCATGGGCGAGGTGGCCAGAGCAGGCAGCCGGGGGCTGAAGAGGTGGCTCATGGCGAGCGGGAGCCGCGCTGAGCTCCCGGCGACGCCGGCGACCGGGCGGCTTAGGGACTGCGCCCGGAGCCGCAAGGGCCCTCCCGGGGAGCCTGCCTTGCGTCTGCCTCCCGCTCTGCCGCTCTCCCCAGCCGCTCCGCGCTCTGTCCCTTCTTCATGGCTTTAAAAATGTTAAATAATTGTTGTAAGTTTGCTATTATATGTTGACTTAGCGCTGGAAAATAAATTGTCTATGATAAACAGTCGCTGTGTTCTCAGCCCACCCACATTAATTAAAATTTCATTGCTGAAAAACTCCAAGCTTTTCCCTCCACGTGTCTTTTTGATACCAGCCAATCGGTTTCAGGGTTATTCCTTCATTTGTTTATAGAATTAGTCTGTTGATAAGTCCGCCCACCCAAGTTGAATCAAGCTGTGTTTATTTGGAAAAATTTCCGGGCACCCAATATATAAACGCACTGATCTGATGTTTGAAATATCACGTCCACCCCTTGACGCTGTAAGCACACACAGTCAGTCAGGCAGGATGTGGATCGAGGTGGCTCGGGAGCAGGGTCTGCCCCGCCAGGAAGACGAGGTGGAGGTGGGAGGGGCGCAGGGCTGTTTTACCTCTGGCCTGGGGGAGCCCCGAAATCCCATGGCCTCCCACAAAAGACCTTTTCTTCTCCCAGGCTTAGTAGGAGATGGAGAGATGACACAGTCTCATAAATGCCTTCGGAGGTCTTGGAGAGCTCTCAGATATTTTAGCAGGGGAGAGGAGATAGATGAATGCCCGATCAGAAGAGGATGCAACCCTCCTGGGAGACATCCTCGGGATGCCCTGGAGGAATTGGGGGTGGGGTGTACTCCCTAGGGGCCTCGCATCCCAAAACGGGCAGGCCTGCCCCCTAGGGCTCCCTGGGGATCCAAGAAGACAACCCCAGGAGCCCAGCTTTTCCGATGCCGATGGCCCGGGGCACTGAGAATTGGCAAAGGCGTGCCGTAGCTGGTCCACAGCTTGGTTGGGGGCAAGTTTCAAAATCACCCCTTTAGGAGAGTCGAGGGGGAGAAGTTACAGTCTTTCTGATGGGGCTGAGATTGCAAGGAGGAACACCATAAAAGGGGACTTTGGCAGCTGGCGGGGGAGAGCTGGTATTTGTGAATGCGGGTCTCTTGCTTTATATTCTGCGCTTTCCTGTTTATAACAAGGAGGGGGTTATAACAACTTTACAAGTGCACGCAGCTGGCCCATGATTACATTAAGCATTTGGGAAGCCTGCTCGCTTCCCCCCCATCCCACCCCACCCCACCCACTCACCCTGGGGTGTAAGCACTCCCCACCCTGACTCATTTTACATTTAGCCACGTCCTGGTTTGAATCAAAAACCTTGATGATGCTGATTTAGAAGGGGGTGTCTCCCCTACTCTGCTGCCTTTGGGGAGGGGGTGGATTGGAACTTAACGTGACTCGTTCCTGTTTACGATCTTTGCTGGATATATTTTAGAAGAAAGAAAAAGCTCAGGACAACTAAATTAACATCTCATTGAGTAAACCATGTGGATGCCCAAGAAGAAGAGGGAGGGGTGAAGATGGCATGTAGGGCTAGCTTGAGGAAGGACACTAAAGGTGCCTTAAGGCACATTTGCTGCTTAACCCCTTAAGGGCTGTCCCACTGTCACACAGGCAGCACCATGCTGGGGACCCACCGCCGCGGCTCGGGGCATCATCTCTGAACGTGGGAAAGCAGGGAGGATCCCAACTCTAAAATGGAGGGTCCAGAAGGTAAAGCCTGTGTTTGGGGGTTCCGGAGAGACCACAGGGGAGCAGGGACGTTTGAAATACCTAAAAGGAACTCGCTGACAGGGTCGAAAAACCGGTTCGGGTGCAGGCAGGGCTTTGAGGGAGCGCCAGGTCAGGCCCTGGGACACATTCAGGCCCCTGTCCCCAGCGCTGCTTTTCTAACTGAAGCCCAGTGTCCAGCTGGTCCCCGACTCGGTCTCGAGGATGGCCCTCCAGCCAAGAGGGGGCGGAGAGCTGTATTCTTTGTGGATCCCTGGTTTTCATCGGAGCACCCCCCTTCAATCCTGGGATGGAAACAGAACCTCAATGTCGGCGCTTCTGCAGCCCACGGGCTCCACGGGCTCCAGAGTCACCCCAACCCTCCAGATCAGCGCGCCTCCTGCAAGCTCCAGTTTGCATCCAGCCTCGGTGCCCGGCCCCAGCAGACCCAGACCGAGAGACACACCGGTGTTACTCCGTGGTCCCTCGCCCCCCACCTCCTCACCCGAGCCCTCCCTGGAGTTTCCCGGACACCCAGAGTCCAGCACGCACAGCGATGCCTGAGGCGCGCCACCGCGGCGCTCCTTCTAAAGTAGGAGGCAAATCCGAGCTTGAATTCGTACAATGATAAACACCGCCCAATTTGGGCATGGGCGGGACGCAGGCGGAGACACGCGCGGCTGGTGGGCAGGGCACTGATAGTAAAGAAAAAACAACCCCAGTTCTAGCGGCCGTCTGGAGAGGCGCGTCCCACTTCACGTGCTGGCAGCAGTTAGCAACCTCTCTGGGAGGTTCTGGCCGCAGAACTCCGGCAGGGCGCCTCAACCCGGCTCCGGCGAGGGGTCGGATCCTGGGTTCCCAGGTGAAGTGTGCAGTTGAAGCCGAAGACGCCGCCGGCAGGAGCCCCGAGCGGAGGCTTACTTCCGGGGAGCGCAGGGAACAGGCGCTGAGAGCCGTGTGGATGCGCCCTCGTGCGGAAGCTCTGTCGGGAGACTCACTGGGAGACCAGCCGAGCCTGGGAGACGGCGGGGAGACAGGGTGACTCAGAGAGCCAGATGGAGACACTGACCGTTCCCTGCAGGTTCAGAAGTCTTCAGATCCCGGAAAAGCACATTCATCTGTGAAGTCAGTGGGCGCGGGTCTCCCAGAAATTATGCTTCCGGAAAGACCGCGGCAGTTCCAACTCGGGGGCCCAAGAACAAATTGGGTTCAGCGTAGGACGAACCATTCCCAGCGCCCTGGCAGGAAGCCTGTTCCTGGGGTTGGTCAGGCAACCAGCCGGGGACCACAGAGGCCTCGCAGACAAAGCCTGGGTGGCGGGGAGAGCCCCTGCTCTTGCGCTGCACCCCCATACGCCCTTCTTCTGCTTCACCGGTAAACAAAGAAGGCTGACATTCAAGAGAACCATGATCTGCGTCGTGTTCCCGATTATCCGCCTGGCTTTTCTAAGTGTGAAGACAGTTAACACATTGTGTGTGTGTGTGTGAGTGAGTGTGTGTGTGTGTGTGTGTGTGTGTGTGTGTGTGTAGAGGTGGGGTGAATGAACGATTCTTCCTTAAGTCTGAGAAGAGCAGCGCTAAAAAGATTCAAGATCGCTTTACTGACAATCTAAAATGTTGAGGAGAATGATGAGAATAAGGATAACATTAATAGCTAATTCTGTCTTGAATTACTATGCACTGGCACTCTTCTAAGTGCTTTCCTTGTATTAAGTCACTCCATTCTCACAGTAATCCTAAGAAACAGAACTTTTAAAAAAATCAGCCCCATTCTGCAGACCAGGAAACTGAGCCCAGGAATTTGACTTGCCTCAGATCTTCAAGAGGAAGTGTTCCAAAGACAGGAAAACAGTCACATTATAATAGCTATTGTGTGTGGATGCCAAGGACCCTGCGGAAATCCTATTGAGAACGCTGGCACCATCTACAGAAGATGGGAGTATGGATTTGCCCATTTTACAGATGAGGAGACTGAGGCCAGGCAGAGAGCACCAGAAAACAATGAAGGTAGTAAATAGCACAGGTTGGAATCCACATGGTTTCCTCCAAAGGTGGGTTCACTGTGGTCAGACACCCTCAATTGAGCACAGAAGCTGAGAGGTGTGTCTAGAGTAATCAAGGTGGGCGGAAGGGGAACCCTCTGGAGAGGAGAGGTCTGCGCTGCCCCTCCCCCCAGAGCTGGGAGATTTCAGGCATCCTAAGTAGGAGACCCAGAGTCCTCACTTACACCCTGACAAAACCTGGGAGACTCTTTCCTCCCCTGCCCTCCTCTCCCGCTTTGAAAGGATGGGGAGCAGTGTCGTCTGCTTCTCTCAGGGGAAGTGAGCCATGAAGGTAAGGGCTGGCTGGTCAGCTGATGCTGATTTAGTCCTAAAGAGCAGGGGCAGTTGGGGCCCGGGCACTGCCCTGCCCAAGCACATCAGCATGTAGCTTGATGTATGTAGCTAATTGAGATCCAAGGATCCTTTCTCTTTTGTTGTCCAGGTACATCCTAATAGCAACAGTCCTTACGATGGACTGGACATTTGGCAGCACTTTGCGCATGGGTATTAGGTTCCTTAGTCCTCACGAGAGCTCTGTTAGATGATCCTGTCACTTTTCCAGTTGAGAAAGGGGCTCAGAGAGCTTGAGGTAACATGCCCCAGGTGCATGAACCCTCAGCTGGCCTGTGTGCGTAGGGCTTGAGTTGGTGCTCCGGTTGAGTTGGGTTCCAGTTAGAGAAAAAATTTCCTCTGGGAGACCATCTGGAAAAATAATGTCAGGGCACAGAGAGTGTCCAGAGAGGCTGCTGGAAAGGTAGGACCCAAGGTCAAGGGCCACTGAGCCTTCCTGAGGTCAGCACGGTCTCTCTGGCCTCCGTGACCTCCCAGCCTGGGTGGGCATGTGGACAGCACAAAGCGCTCCCCAACTCCATCCCCCTCAAAGGGACCATGGATGCCAGCAAGCTTGTCAGGGTGTTCACCCACCCCCTTCCTGTGTTTCAGCCTCCACACACTCACAGCCCCAGGATAAAGCCTCACAGACCTGACAAAGCAAAAACCGTAGCACCAGTAAGACACCTTCAAGATCCAGACTTCACACAAGTGCCGTCCTTCTGCTGCAGAGCAGAAACCCTGCCACAGTGGAGAGGACAAGCCTTGCGTGAGGTAAGGTCCCAGCCTTTCCAGCTGCCTGAAGCTTTCGTCCCCTTCCTCACATGCCTCTGTCAAAAAGCAACATCTCAGATGCCTTGGTGAGCTGAGGCCATGCAAGACAGAGGCCAGCAGGGAATGCTTCTCAAAGTTTGGGAAAGCATTTCAAGTATATGGTACCAGCAAGCACACTGGGTGGCTCTGACCAGTGTGTTCCACTCACCTGGAGTCTGGCCTCCCAGCACCCCTGGCCTGGCTGCACCTACAGGTGCCGAACCTCACAGCTCTACTTCTCCACTGACCCCAAACCCCCGAGCCCGGGAGCCCAGTGTCCTCACAATGCAGGTCACATCCCCTGAGATGCCCTGAACAGGCTCTGAGCCCCCAGTGCCTTCTGTTCATTCTTCAGTGGAGTCTTTTCCTGGTAGCTCATCTGCAAAGGATCTGCCTGCCAATGCAAGAGATGTAGGTTCTACCCCTGGGTAGGGAAGCTTCTCTAGAAAAGGAAATGGCAACCCACCCTAGGATCCTTTCCTGGAAAATCCCACGGACAGAGGAGCCTGGCAGACTACAGTCCATAGGGTTACAAAGAACTGGATTCGACTGAGCCATTGGGCACATACATTCCCATTGGCCATCCTGGCCCAAAACCCTTGCCAGTTTTCTGGATGAGGGCTGGGGCTGAGGATGGAGATGAGGTCGGAGGCAGTGATCACTCAGCCTCCAGGGACCTGGGAACTCTGCTCTGTACTTCGGGTGAAGCTCACCAACCTCTCCTGGGCTCAGAGGCAACCTTCCAGGCAGTCTTGGGTAAAGGGGAGGAGATGGACCCCCAAAGATCTATGAGCCAAATGCTGACGTTCCTGGGACCCTGCATTTTCTTCTCCCTCTAACTTCTGGTCGTCACCTCTTACGAGCAGAGCAGAGGAGCGAGGATAAGTGAGGGCCCATTGCAGGAGCCGGGGATGAAGGAAAAAGCACACCCGGCAGCCAGCACTGCCCTTGCACTCACCTGCTCATTCTACAGATGAGAAGACTGAGGCCAGGAAGGAAAGACACCTGTTTACACGGCGAGATGTGCTCCTACGACCCCCTAGCCCATTGCTCCAGCAATTTGAGAGTGCATATGAACACTGATTTTGGCGTCTTCCGGGACAAGCCACTTGAACCAGGGCAATGAGGGCTGCTGGGCCGCAGACCCAAATCTGGCCACGGGAGAGAGGCCCAGCTCTCAGCCTTGGATGAAAGCAGAGAGCTTGAGTGTCTCTCTGAGTCTCACAAGAAGCAGAGGCTACTCCAGTTGCAGCCCCTCCGGGGCTGAGAACCAGGGTGCTCAAAGGCCACTGGATCTCTCTGGTGGCCTTTACCTGTCAAGACCACACCCTGGGGAGAGACACAGTCCACCCAGCCAAGGCCAGTGAGGGACGCAGGGTTATGTCTATGGGAAACGGTCTCTGTCGTGGTGCTCGGGTCGCTTCTGTTTTATTCGCAGTATCTTTGAGACCTGCCCGGCTGCATCTTACTGGGTCAGGAAGAAACATGGCTATCACACGCGGCTTCATGCAAACTGCGTCTGTGGACCGCAGAGCCGCCCAAGCAAGGAGTGCTGGCAGCCTGAGACGGGCATTCCGGCCCTTCCAGCCCCGGCCTCCTTTCCCCAGTTCCTCCAAGGCCCCGGGCCTCCCGAGAAGAGCGGCGGGGGAAGGAGCTGCGTGTGGATGGATCCGTGGGGCCAGGACGTCCCCCACCCTGGGTCCCCCGCCCCGCGTCGCGCGCCGCCGTTTGTGCGCGCCGGCTGCAGACGCGAAGACCAGCAAGGCCGCCGGCGGTGCCTGGGCTCAGCCTAGTCGGCTTGCCCTTCGCACTCCGCGGAGCGACGGGCGCCCCAGGCCGCGGAGCCCGGCGGCCGCGCGGGCTGCCGAAGGCCGAAGGCCGGGGCTGGGCCTGGCTCCGAGAGCCCCGGCCTCCGCGCGCCCCAGGCCCTGACTCGCCTCCACCCCACGGCCTCCAGAGGCCCCGGGTGACGCTTCCAACACATTCCCCAGGTGCCCAGGTTCTCAGGGGACTGGAAAGGGCCTTCGCCCTGGGCTCCATGGCCTTCTGGAGCTACCCGGTCAGGTGAGCAGCCCACCCACAGCGGGGACTTCTTTAAGAGACTTTCGCAAAGGTAGGAGACCCCAGAGGGTGTCAGGGCAGATCAGGTCTCTGACCGGTGGGTTCCACTTCTCTCTCCGTTGTTTTCCCTGTGTCTCTGAGACCTCCTCTGAGTTCCAGATTTTAAGATGAGAGCAGGCTTTCAGGGAGGACTCTTTAAAACATCTGGGGAAGAAGAACCCGCCAGAAACCTCTCCTCGAGGGGAGCAAAGTGAAACCCCAGTGCCCTGAGCCGCAAGCAGCAATCTGCGGCCTCATTCTGCCGCTCAGAGAATGGTCTCCCGGGTCTCTCCCTCTGTCTCTGGTCCTTCCCACTCACTAAGCACCAAGCACCTTGGCTCACCCCTCCTGCGGTCACGAAAAGGAATAAAATGCAGCCCTCATGTCTTAACCAGCTGCCACCTCTGGGGCCATAGATTGAAAGAATCTGTGTTGCACATATGGGGGAAATTATTATGCTGAAACTTTCCCCAGTGCTATTTCAGCATAATACAGAGACAAAATGGCATGTTAAAAACAACAGAATACCCAGGTTACATTCAAGGCCACTGTATCCAGGAAAATCATTATCTCCTAAAGTGTTAAGTTCAGGGAGCTGTACTCCAGGGAAGGTTACAGCTCATCTGCTGGGGTGGGAAACGCATTCCCAGTTTGGAGCTCTGGACCCCAAAGTCACACACAGAGAGACCAGGAGGGGAGCTATGTGTTTCAGCCAGTGAAACAGATAGTAAAGCCATTTCCCCCCACAGCTGTACCTCACAGGGGCTGTGTTGCTACTTAAAATTTTAAGGACGAGATATCAAAATTGAAAAGTCATCTGTCATTTAAAATACTGTAAAAGCTGACAAATTTATAACTCTGAAAGCATTGTAAATTATTTTTTAAGTGCTATGAGGCTTTAAAGTTTTTCACTGCAATAGGGTAAAGATTTAGAAATCAAATCCAGAAGTAGAGAGGTCTAAAATTTACCTCTGATCTGGCTACTCCCAGGGACGGTCATTAAATGGTACAGACTCAATCCCCTTTGGATTTTTGAAATCCTGGTTCAGATCCTTTTCTGGAGAACTATCAAAGTAGGGAAGGAAGCCCGCATTTTAGGAAATTGAGGAAAAGCAGGACTCCCCCTGGTTCGCTGGTAGCTAATGGAAAATGTTTATCTTCCCCTCCCTCACCTCCTAAATCGGAGCTGGTTGGACATTGGGATGGAATGGTGGTGTTTGTTTTGACTATTGGCATGTTTTTCTGCATTTAACAAAATGCATTACAGCAAATGTCATTACGGCTCACAGCCCTTCTGGCAGCCACATCCAACCAGGACTAGTTCTCTATTGCCTGGGTCAGGGTGGGATTCTGAATTAGGCAAAAGCCTTTTCTGACACCAGCAGGACGATAGGGGAGTTCCCGCAGTCCTCTGTGCTCATCTGTAGGTGTCTACACATTTACCCACCTGTGTAACAAAAATAATCAAAACAGGTGGATTGGTGACCACACCTCATTTGTAAAAATTTGAGAATACAAACACACTGTCCGGACTTTGGGCAGAAAAACAACATGGGTTTATTTTAAGGCAAGTACAACAATTAAGACCACATAAGACAAACACAGGTGAAGTTAAATTTTTAGTGTTTTTTTTTTCTTTTAGGAATGCTGGGGAAGGAATCTACTATACAACACCATCACACTTTGTAAATAAAAAGTATCAGATACTTGACTTCTTTATCCGCCAACAACAACAAAAAAATAAATTATTTTCTTGTTTTGTAAAAGACCTACAACTGGGAAAAGAATTATGTCTCATAATTGTACAGGGGAAGAAGGAAACCTCAGATAGTTTTCTTGAATTTTCACTTTGGCAGTTAGAAATGGTCGGGCAAGATGAGAAATTATCCAGTGAACTCAACTTTAAATATTATATTAATGGCTCTGAAAAACAACAAAAAATAGCCTGATTACAAATCCACACATTTGTACAGCACGGTTAGAGAAATTTAAAATTACACACAGCACATACATAATCTATAGAGACCCCCATAGGTCTATGGGGGTCTCTACAGAGAGTCATTACTGGGTCGCTATGGGATTTGGTCCATAAGTTATAATTTTTGAAACCCCGAATGGAGCAGTGAGCACAGCCATCTTGGAAGGGGAGGGGGATTTTTAAATCATTATTCATTTCGTTGGGCCGCGTCCCTGTACTGGGGCTTCTTGGGATCTCAGAAACGGGGCGGCGAGTTAAAGTTACCTGCAGCTTCGCAGAGGGCGGAGGCTGGCACGCGCGCTCTCTCTGCTCCCGGGGTCTGCGGAAAAAGCGGTGGGCAAGTTTTGGTTCTTTTTGCGTCTCTGCAGCCTGAATTGTCTGAGAGGGTCGCGTCTGGGAGGCGAAGCCGGAGCGGGCCAGGGCAGAGGAGGGCAGGGGCAGGTCAGTATTTCGTGCAGTCATAGGAGTACGGAGCCGCGTGGCGGTAGAGGGACGGCGTGGATCTGTAGGGCAGCTGACAGCTCGCGTTGCTGCTCACCTGGGGTTCCCCGAGGGTCGAGTTCTCAATCCCTAGCCGGTGGGAGTTGAACATCTCCCTGACGTTAGGGAAAGTCTGCTGCTGGGCCGCGAACGAGTGGCCGGAAAGGTGGTTCAGGTCCCCGCTGTGGTTGAGATACCAGGAGGCCGCCTGGGCAGCGGCAGCCCCGGGCTGAGGCGCCGGCTGCGGCTGGGGAGCCGGCGGGGGCGGCGGCGCCTGCGGGTGGTGGTGGCCGTGATGCTGGTGGTGGTGGCCGGCGGCGGCGGCGAGCGCGCCCTCCTGGCCGGCGGCGAGGTTGAGGGCGCTTAGGGGCGATGTGGGGCCGCTCGGGTGGTCCGAGAGGGCCTCGTCCAGAGCGGGCGGGACGCACATGTGCGCCGGCCGCTCGGCCCCGGTGTACAGGCTCATGGCGCGCATGCTGCACTGGTAGCCCCCGGCGCCCGCAGCCTCCAGGCCCTGTGCGCACGGCTGGCCATAGGCGGCGGGCGGCGCGGCGGCGTAGGGTAGCGCCAGCGGCGGCACCACCAGGCCCGCGCGCCCGGCCGCGGGGCTCAGCTCGCCGCCGGGCGGCGACGTTCGCAGCGTCATGATATTCTCCACGCTGAAGCCGGGCAGCCCGTTGGGCGCGCCCGTGTGGTGCTCCGGCAGCGAGCCGTCAGGGGAGCCGGCGGGCGTGGAGGCCGCGCTGCGCGGGCTACCCTGCAGCGCGCTCTCGGGGCTCAGTGTCTCCACCTTGGTGATGACCGGCAGCGCCGGCGACGCCGCCTCGCTCTTGATCACCACCTTCTTCTCGGCCTCCTTGGGGGTGTCCGCTAGAGGGGGGCCGGCCGGAGCGCCCTTGGACGCCGCCGGGGGCGGCTCCTTGAGGTGGGCGCGCTCCTCCTTCTCCTTGGGCACGTCTTTCTTCTTGAAGCGCCGCCGGCGCCTCAGGAAGCTGCCGTTCTCGAACATGTTGTACGAGTCTGGGTCCAGGGTCCAGTAGCTGCCCTTGCCAGGTTTCTTGTCGTCGCGGGGCACCTTGACGAAGCACTCGTTGAGCGAGAGGTTGTGGCGGATGCTGTTCTGCCAACCCTGCTTGTTCTCCCGGTAGAAGGGGAAGCGGTCCATGATGAACTGGTAGATGCCGTTCAGGGTGATCTTCTTCTCGGGCGCGTTCTGGATGGCCATGGTGATGAGCGCGATGTAGCTGTACGGCGGTTTCACCAGGTCCTTCGGCGCCGCGGGCTGGTGGTGGTGATACGGCGCGTAGGAGCGGCCCATGCCCGCGCCGTACTGCTCCGGGTGGCCCGAGTAGACGCCCATGGGGCTGGTCATGCCTCCGTAGCTGCCCGCCGCGCGGTAGTAATTCTGCTCGCTCAAGTAGGGCACCACTCCCAGGGCGTTGGGGTCGGACACAGAGTAGCGCGCCTGCATGCTGCGTCCGAGACGGCTAGCCACCGCCTGCGCGCACGGACCGCGAGGAAGGCCCTACGAGAGCAAGCGCGAGCAAGAGAGGAAAGAAGGGAGCCGGCGGGGGGAGCCCCGGGCGCCTGGAAGCCTCAGGGGTGAGCTGGAGGAGGCGCCGGCGCGAGGCGCCCGCCTTCGGGCCGGGAAGGGGCGCTCGCTTTCAGCGGACCGGGCGGAGCAGCATCTTGGAAGGCGCGCCCCGGCGAACGCAGCGCCGGCCCCGGCTCACTCCTCGCTCGCTCTCGGGACTCGGCGGGCGGCCGGGGACCGAGCGGAGACGCCGCGCGCGCGGTGGACCAAGGCTGGCCCTCGGTCCGCGTCAGGAAAGGGAAGGCGGCTCTCCAAGCCCCCCTCCTCAGCAAATCGGCAGCCCTGAGGGTCGGCGAGCCGGGGTCCAGAGTGCTGCCCTGCCGAGCCCGGAAAAAGAGGCAAAGTCCCTTTTAGGGAATGGGAAAAGTTTCAAAAGTCTTCTTGGTGAAAGCGAGGTTTTACTTTCCCCCGGCCACGCCCTCTCCAGGAACTTTGGACCAATAAGGCGGCCGCTGTGGGGACTTGGCACCAATCAGGACGATGAGCGCTGGAATCCGTCGGCTCTAAGACCCAGCCGCGCAGAACCAGACTTTCCTGCAGCCCAGTCTTAACTTGAAAAGATTTTTTTTTCTTAAAAAGAGTTATATCTTATTAAAATTTATTTTATTATCACATTTTGGTTAATGGGCCCACGTGCCCAGAGCAAAAAAACAAAAACAAAAACAAAACTGTCTCCTCTGCAGATAAAAGTGAGTTTGAGATATAAAATCGAATTGATTAATGTAGTCCAATATCTCCCCAAAGACCTTGTAAGTAGCAAAGAACCTGGGACTATTTTTCTTATTAATGAGTGATGAGGCGAATAATTAGATTTCCTAATTGTGGGGGGCCCAGGTATAATGGATTCCAAGTAAATGTGCTGAATTGGAATGGAGAGGCCTCCTCTGGATGTGGTCATTATTTAAGCAAATAATTAATAATCAACGGGGAGTTTCCAGGTTCAGGGCCGTCAAGAATAACCTATAAATGTTTAAGAGGCGAATTATAGAAACCGAGTGCCCCTCACCCCCACCTGAGGAGGCAGGCCCAGGCGTCTGTAGGGGATAGGCAGATAAGCGAAGCGGGGATCGTAGCGATGCCTCCAGAATATAATCCTCTAAACTCTCAGTGGATTCGGTAAAGCATCCCCGACATCGGTTGCGGTGTTGTGGGGTTTGGGGAAGAGAGGGAAATAATTCTGCTCATCTCCCCCTCTGCCCTCCGGCGTAGACGCTCGCAGCCCACCAACCCCAGCCTCGCCGCGTCTCTCCCTTTTCCCAGAGATAAATTCCCTTTGACAGGCTGACTCCCGCGCTCCCCGAAGCCGGGAACAATGCACCAGCCACCCGGCCCTGCGGCAGAGCCGGGCTCCCCTGCCCGCGAGGAGAAACCCGAGCCACAGTCGGCGGGGGCTTCGCCGGGGACGCGCGTCCGTAGCGCGGGCTCCCGACCGCGGCCCCGCCGGCAGGAACCCGCAGCCCCGCGCGCAGCCCCCGCCTCCCGCTCCTGGCGAAGCCCCCTTGGGAGTCTCCGCATTGATTTTCTGTATGTTAGTCTTTTTTGTTTGGCTGCGGTTTGATAAGGTGATCTGGGCACCCGGGCTCCGTGCGAGGATGGGGCAAGCGATTGCAAATGGTTCAAGACACCTCGGGAGACGTTATTATTCTGTATACGAACCTAGAGCGACTCGGAGATCCTCGCCCTTCAGAGCTTTCTCCTTCTCTCGAGGAATCCCGGGAAGTTTGTTTATTTGTGCACTGAGTATTTATTTCTTCAACACCTCGAATAATCAGGTCCCCTTTCGCTCGCTTCCCCGAAGGGCAGGACACTCTGTGGCGGGCTAAACGCTGGCCAGAATTCTTTTGGAAGTTGTCTATCCGGTTGGGTAGGGAAGAAGACTTCGGATAAAACTTTTATATTTCAGGATTCCTTTTCCCCTCCTCACTGTCCCCATCAGTTGTTTATTAGATCCCCAAGAAAAGGGTTTTCGAGAATCTACCGTCAGCCTTAGCGTTTGGAGAAGTGAATAGAAGGCGCTGGGTACACTTCATTCATTTTCAAAAACGGAACAAAAGAAAAATACGTTCGTTACCGATGAATGGTATTATGTCCTGATAAATTAAAAATCAAAGGGAAAGTATTTATTACAAAATAGTTTCCTATTACCTAGAATATTGTGCTTCTGAAACATTCACTCCATTTTTTATGGGCACTCTGGGTTCTTTCTCTAATTTGATTTTTAGGGGGGCAACGAAGTAAAATGAGGCTGCCCACTCTTCTGCTCACAGATGAATGGTTTGAACTCCCACCCCTCCAGCTTTCACTACAACCTTATTACTTTTTCATACCTCTAGTATTTTCACATCCACTAAAAAAAAAAAAAAATTTAGCAAAAAGTGTCTTTCTCCTCGACTACGTGACAGGCAGCCCAAGTTCTCACAATTTTAATGGAAATGCAAACTATTGATCAGGAAACACCCCTCAGTCTGTAGACTTCCTACAGGAATATTATTTACTCTGCTTTTAATGAGGTGCGTTTAAAACATTTTTTAAAGCCTTATCACATCACAGGGCAAAAACCAAAATAGCTAAGGACCACGGAAAATAAATCCCAAAATGGCAGTTTCTGCCTGAGTTTCTGTTTACAAGGGTGTCCAGGTTTAAACCAATAACATCTGAAAAGAACTAGGATGAACTGCCTAAATTATCCCCCCAATGCAAAAAAAAAAAAAAAAAAGTGGGGTGGGAGGGGAAAAGTCCTTATAATCAAGACAGAAGAGGTGAGAGAGACATTTTCCTTTGCCCCTGGAATTAGGTTTCTTCTCCGCTCAGTAGGACTCCGGGAGAGATGTTTGTTCAGGTTATTAAAACAACACCTTCCACACACCTGGACTTTGCAAAAACCATGTTTCCGATCTTTTCTTTTTCCTGCCAAAGTATTTTGGATTGGAGGCTGCTGATTTCTACCATTCTTGACCTTGCTGTCAGTGAGCTGAAAGCCTAATCGGGCCCCCAGAGGGCCCCGTGCATCACTAGAATAATAAGCGAAGATAACGGCAGAAGATACCGAAATCAATCCTCCGCCACCCGGCATCGAGCCCTAGTCTGGGCGCCTCGGGCTCCTGCACCTGGAGGCAGCTGGGCCGGCCCCGTGGTGTCGGCGCCACCTTGAGGCTTACTAGGGAACTACCCTTAAAATAGTTGGGGGGTGGGGGTGGGGGTCAACCGTTTTGGTTACAATGGAGGTGCTGACACCGTATGGAGGCACCTTAGCATTGCATGGCAGGAATAAAGTAGAAAGAAGGTAAATAAACTGTGCCGAGCGTGGATCAAGATAAAACAAAACATTTTCCATAGTTTTGCAATGTGTCAAGAACATGATGTGTTGGAAAACAGAAATGTCTTTGAAACTGCTTGGGGAGCAAGAAATCCTCTCTAGGGAGACTTGCTGAGGTTTTAAGCAAATAAAACCTGCTCCTCTTAGGTGTCTACAAGTCTGGCAATATTTTTTCCAGGGCTGTTAACAAATTGCTCTCCTCCGTGTCTCCCCGCGGCAGCTGTCTTTCTGCCCCATGTGTAGCGTGAGTTTCAGGGAATTCATCAAAAATGTTTGTGCTGCATGTGTGTGCCTGACATTGGCAGTAACAACCCATAACCTTAACCAAAGTTAAAAGAGACTTAAACATCTCTGCAACCGCTTCTGCTTTTGAGGCACAACAGAGAACCCAAAGATTGGACAAGCGAAAGGAGCTTTGTGTCTCTTCTATTTTCAGTACATTTTTCTCTTGGGCTCACGAGGTTTTAGGGAAAGGGTCCAGGAATGAGAGCAGTCTCAGGCTTCCAAAAGCTACCTGGGATCTGATGAACCCTTGGGTTCATCACAATCAATGCTCTTTCTTAAAGATCCACTGCAATCCGGCACCTAGAAATATTTTCCGGGGCAAAAAGTGCGTCACTGCTAGAAACTTTTCCAAACCACCGTTCATAAAAGGTAGCACCATGAACAACAAAATAACGGGGGTAAAGGCTATTCTTCACTAAAAGATAAAAGAAACTTGACAACTGAATGCAGTACTTAATCCTAGATGGAGGAAATTTTAAAAAACACTTATACAGGACAGGTTTGAGAATACCTGGAGAAATTTTAATCTGGCAGCATATTCAGTAGTAGTCTTGTATCAAGGTTAAAATTCTTGAGTGTGATAATTATATGTGATCAACTAAGAGCATGTCTTGTTTTTAAAAGATGCATGTCAAAATATTTAGAGCTGATACTAATCATCTCTGCAACTTCTAAAAGATTCAACTAAGAGGCAGGGTGTGTATAGAGAGGAGACGGAAAGAGAAATGTATCTAAAATGAGGCCAATTGCTGAACCTATGGTATGTGGGTATTCATTGTTTATTGATTTTGCAAATTTTCTCTAACTTTGAAAATTTTCAAAATTAAAAACAAATGGGAGAAAACCACCTTTGTTATTTTGGAAATTATAAAGGGATGGAAGCAAACATCTTTCCATGGAAGGAAATTAGGGTTTCCATATTGTAAACTACCTTGGGGACCCAACTGGCTCCCAGTGTCTCCTCTTCTTGTGTTCAACAATCTTGAACAACCATGGATTTTATCACATTAACTTGCGGTTGTTCTGTCTGTTTGTTTGTTTGTTAAAGCTGAATGTCTAAGGAGCCTTGTTGTTGTTGTTCAGTCACTAAGTGTGTCTGACTCTTTGGCTGCCTATGGATTGTAGCACACCAGGCTTTGCTGTCCTCCACTGTCTCCTGAAGTTTGCTCAAATTCATGTCCATTGAGTCAGTGAGGCTTTCTAACTGTCTCATCCTCTGTCTCCCCCTTCTCCTTTTGCCTTCAATCTTTCCCAGCATCACGGTCTTTTCCAGTGAGTTGGATCTTTCCATCAGGTGATCAAAGTATTGGAGCTTCAGCTTCAGCATCAGTCCTTTCAATGAATATTCAGGGTTGATTACCTTTAGGATCCACTTATTTGACCTCAAAAATACAGTCATGTCCAACTCTTTTCAACCCCATAGACTGCAACCCACCAGGCTCCTCTATCCATGAAATTCTCCAGGCAAGAATACTGGAGTGGGTTGTCATTAACTTCTCCAAGGGATCTTCCTGGTCCAGGGATCGAATCTGGATCTCCTGCATTGCAGGCAGATTCTTTAGCATCTGAGCCACCATGGAAGCCCTAAGGAGCTTATCTATCTTTATAATTCAAGCACTGCCCCAATTAGCACAATCAAAATTGGAGAAATTTAATAGAGTACTGTAGATGTTTCCAAAACAGAGTACTAAAGATATACGTACGTTCTTCTTCAGTCACTCAGTTGTGTCTGACTCTTTTCGACCCCACGGACTGCAGCATGCCGGGCTTCCCTGTCCTTCAGTATCTCCCAGTTTGCTCAAAGTCATGTCTGTTGAGTCGGTGATGCCATCCAACCATCTTGTCCTCTATCATCTCCTTCTCCTCCTGCCTTCAATCTTTCCAAGCACCAGGGTTTCTTCTTAAAGAGAGCTAAATGGATGCCAGAACTTTATAGTTGGCCTTTTCCTTGTTGCTGTACAGTTGGTTTGCTTACACAGTATATCAGTCAATTGAGGCTGGTATATGCTGCAGTGATAACCCAAGTCTCATTGACTTCATAGTCTTGAGCCAACAGCTGGGTGTCACTCAGGAGCCTGGGTTTTCAAAGGCTTCCTCTCCTGTCACCTTGGCAGGGGCAAGAGAGGGAGATTCTGCCCTGGAAATTAAGTGTCCAAGTGACATGTCTCTTCCATTTGCAACTCACTGAGCTGATCACGTGGCCCCAACACACCCCAGGGACGGGAAGTTCAGTCTTCCCTGGGCCAAGGCAGATGATGAGCTGACTTTTGTTTAGCAACCTCATGTCTGCTACACAAGTCCTACCTCTCCAGGCAGTGGCAACTCTGTCTTGTTTCTCTGCAGCCCTAGTGCCTTGCAGGGTACCTTGGAGCAGGTGGACAGGAAGTGTTTACTGAATGAATGTATGACTTTTCCAAGACTTTTCTCCCTAATAAATAAAGAGAAAATATAATGCACGCCCACTGTGTGCCAAGATGTTCTGCCTGTGACATCTCTTTAATCCTCTTTTGGGGTAGGTACTATTCTCCAAGCCAGGCTTCAACAATATGTGAACCATGAACTTCCTGAAGTTCAAGCTGGTTTTAGAAAAGGCAGAGGAACCAGAGATCAAATTGCCAACATCCGCTGGATCATCGAAAAAGCAAGAGAGTTCCAGAAAAACATCTATTTCTGCTTTATGGACTATGCTAAAGCCTTTGACTGTGTGGATCACAAGAAACTGTGGAAAATTCTGAGAGAGATGGGAATACCAGACCACCTGACCTGCCTCTTGAGAAACCTATATGCAGGTCAGGAAGCAACAGTTAGAACTGGACATGGAACAACAGACTGGTTCCAAATAGGAAAAGGAATACGCCAAGGCTGTATATTGTCACCCTGCTTATTTAACTTCTATGCAGAGTACATCATGAGAAATGCTGGGCTGGAGGAAACACAAGCTGGAATCAAGATTGCCGGGAGAAATATCAATAACCTCAGATATGCAGATGACACCAGCCTCATGGCAGAAAGTGAAGAGGAACTAAAAAGCCTCTTGATGAAAGTGAAAGAGGAGAGTGAAAAGTTGGCTTAAAGCTCAACATTCAGAAAACGAAGATCATGACATCTAGTCCCATCACTTCATGGCAAATAGATAGGGAAACAGTGTCAGACTTTATTTTGGGGGGCTCCAAAATCACTGCAGATGGTGATTGAAGCCATGAAATTAAAAGACGCTTACTCCTTGGAAGAAAAGTTATGACCAACCTAGACAGCATATTGAAAAGCAGAGACATTACTTTGCCGACTAAGGTCTGTCTAGTCAAGGCTATGGTTTTTCCTGTGGTCATGTATGGATGTGAGAGTTGGACTGTGAAGAAGGCTGAGCGCTGAAGAATTGATGCTTTTGAACTGTGGTGTTGGAGAAGATTCTTGAGAGTCCCTTGGACTGCAAGGAGATCCAACCAGTCCATTCTGAAGGAGATCAGCCCTGGGATTTCTTTGGAAGGAAAGATGCTAAAGCTGAAACTCCAGTACTTTGGCCACCTCATGCGAAGAGTTGATTCAATGGAAAAGACTCTGATGCTGTGAGGGACTGGGGGCAGGAGAAGGGGACGACAGAGGATGAGATGACTGGATAGCATCACTGACTCAATGGACGTGAGTCTGAATGAACTCTGGGAGTTGGTGATGGACAAGGAGGCCTGGTATGCTGCGATTCATGGGGTCGCAAAGAGTCAGACACGACTGAGCGACTGAACTGAACTGTTACTATCACCATTTTAAAGGTGAGGAAACTTAGGTCTAGAGATTTTAAGTAACCCCAAATTTTCAGCTACAAGTGAGGGAATTGGGATCTCTTAACTCATTACTTTGCTGCCTCTTTAAGATTAGGGTTAGTGTCTTGGAAATTAGAGACAACTTAAAAAGTTAAAACACAAACTTCTATGTAAATAGTCTGTGTGGAAACATACATTTATATAATTTCATGACTATATATATACACAGTCAAGAGTGTATGCGTGAAGAGATGACTGAACACATGACTCAATGTCTATGATATTTTAGTTTTTTATACCAGCAACTTACAAGCCTGTAATTAACCCTGTGGGGTAAAAGGATTCATTATCAGAGCCCAGAAAAAGCAGACTGCTCCCTGGGAGGTGCAGACAGGGCTTTGATTGTTGGACAGGGCAGGGAAAGAAAGAGGTGAGGAAGCTGTTTTTCACCGAGCCTGCAGACTGTGGGTTGGGTATTCTGAGCTCCAGGAAATACATCAGGCTTAGAATCACCATCCTCCCTCAAAGTGACCACTGGGTCTCACGGTGACCACAAGAGAGGGAGATCCTACGGGCCTACAAAGGACTGAACGAAGCAGAGTGACTCACTCCCCAGCGGGGAGGGAATCTAGCTTCTTGGGAGCCAGCTTCTGTTGTTATTAGAATTATTTATTATTCTATTTATTTACTTTTTAGCACTTTAGGAGGTGTTTGTGTGAAGATGATGCAGAGAGAAGAGAGGGAGCAGAAAACAGACCGTGCCATTTAACATCTGTAGAGTCTCACAGGGGAGGAACTGAGTCATGGAGGAGCAATCCCGGTCGGCTTCTTGGAGTAGGGGGCCTCTGGGGACTAGAAGTGGAGGTGGGTGTGTTTGAACTGGCAGTGGGCTCGGACAGGCTACGAGTGTTCACTCGGTAGCCCCCTCTTCTGCCCACCCAGCTCCTGGCAAATGCCAGTCAGACCTAGCGCTCAGTGCTCGCCTGACTGAGAATAAACCTTCAGGGCCCACACCCACCACCCTCCTCCCGGCGCGCGGAATCGCACGCGCATGCGTGCAACAGAGCGTTCCCACCAGGCCTCTGCGGCGAGGCCACCGTGCCCCAACCCCCGGTCCAGACTAGTGCGCAGGCGCGGGGAGTGCGCGCACCGGTGACGTCACTTCGCGCGGGACTCCGCCGAGGGAGGTGTCGCGCACTGACAGCGTCGCCATGGAGCCGAGGGCGGGTGAGGGGCGGCCCCGGGCACCACCTGAGAAACGCGCGGGGGATGCGGAGGGGCCACATGAGAGTCGGGCAGGGGACACTGAGGGCTACCTGAGAGACGGGCCAAGGAAGGCTGAGGGGCCACCTGAGTGTCGGGCGGGGGACGCGGAGGGGCCACGTGAGGGACGGGCAAGGGGTCGTGGAGGAGTCCCCGGGGATTGGGCGGAGAAACCGCCAGAGACAGAAGGGGACATGGACGGGCGGGGTCTCCGAGGGTTCAGAGCGGGGTCGGGACGCTGTCGGTGGAGTAGGTAGAAGAAGCGGGGCTGCCTCCTGGGTAGGTGGTGGTGTCCATTTCCGCACCCGCCTCCCCCCAGATGAGCTCGGCCTCCTGTGTCGTCTGCCCCAGGCCCTGAGGAGGCTCGCCCCAGAGCCCCTGAGCTTCGGTGATTGACTGCAGGATTGCCTGGCAAAGATGGTACTGAGGCTCTCGCTGCCCCCACGGTCTATTAAAGCCGAGTTGGAGAAATGTGAATAAATCCCCTCCTCCGTTACTGGCCGGGCAGCATGGAACAGCACAGAAACAGGTGCTGGTAGCTCGGTGGAATGGTAACAAAGACCTTTGGAGATGCCTGCCAAGTGCCAGGACTGCGCTCGGGGCTAGAGGTAGAAGGAGGAGGGAGACCCAGGCTGACCTGACGGGCAGTTACAGAACAGGGTTCATGCATTTCTCACATTAATATATGTCGCCTTTTATTATCCTAATTATTTCCCATGTTTTGGTAACTTTCCAAGGGCAGGGCGCTGCCCTTTTATTCTCTCCCTCCCCTTGCAATTAGCCCACTGCTTTCTAAATGGGAGTCACTCAGATGTGATGATTAATTGACTCTGGAGCAAGGGCCGCAATTCCTACAATTCCTGGGTCCCACACAGCGACCTGCACAGTGCTGGGGATATTGTTGGACCTCTGAGTTGTTAGTGAAAGTAATGTTGTAGCTTTTTAAAAAAATTGTTCATTTATTTGGCTGTCCCGGGTCTTCGTTATTTGCAGGGGCTTTTCTCTGGTTGTGACAGGTAGGGGCTGCTCTCTACATGCAGGACACAGGCTTCTTATTGAGGCTGCTTTCTTGTGGCGCAGGCTGTAGAGGGTTCAGGCTTCAGTTGTGGCTCCCCGGCTCTAGAGCACAGACTCAATAGTTGTGACTCCTGGGCTTAGTTGTCTCTTGGCATGTGGGATCTTCCTGGACCAAGAATCGAACCCGTGTCTCCTGCATTGGCAGGCAGATTCTTTACCAGTGCACCACCAGGGAATTTGTTTTAATGGTTTCTGTTTTGAAAAAAAAAAATAAATAAAATAGTGAGGGTGTTTTGGGTTCCTCAAGAATCAGAGGTCCCAAAGGAGGAATGTCTGTCTCAGCTAGCCCTGACAGGAGAGGAAGTACAAAGACCTGAAAAAGACAGGGGTACAGATGTGTGAGCCCAGGGACCAACATTGGGCCCCTTTTTAAATTCATGGTGGGGGGTGGCAGGAGATGAGGCTGAAGCGGACGACACGGCTTTGCAGCTCATTCCACACTCGGTGTCAGGGATCCTCAGAGCACTGGAGCAGCATGGAGGGGAGACTTCCTGGAGGAGGTGCTAAAGCTAGGCCTTGAAGAGTGAGGGTTTGACTGACAGGGAGTAGAACAGACTTCCGGCAGAGACTAGAAAATGCAGAGCTCCCAGCAGGAGCTGGGAGAACAAGCCAAGTCCTGGAAGCTGCCTACATGGCCTTAACCAGGCCGACAGCACTGTAGTCCTGCATCCTTGGAGGTGCTTGTTCCCTAAATACACGTGAATCTGCAGTCTTGATTTCTGCCATGGTTCAGAAGGGTCAAGAGGCACCAGAGTGTTTGCAGTGGGTTCCAGAATGCTCTGGGGTCTACCTGTGAAGGGCCTGGTATGGGTGGTGTTCCAGGGGATCTGTGTCTAGCCTGAGGGCATAAGCACTGGAAACCTTTGGCTCTGGCCCTGAACATGATAAAACTACATGTAAACGTTTAATAAATCATTATAAATTGGCGAGGTCTGTAAAGGCATGTGTCAGTAGCAAGGTTGGAAAGCCCCCTGCCCATCAGTCAAGGACTACTTGAATAAAATTTGACCTACCCGCATCGTGGGGTATGCAATTGCAGAAAAGTGTGAGGGTGCTTTTTATATACCATACAGGCCAACCTGCAGGGTAATAAGTAAACAGCAACAGAACTCAGTGTAGTATATGTAGCTGCTTGTCTAGGGCGCCCTCTGAGGGAAAGAGAATGGGGGACAGGAGTGGAGTGTCTCCTGTCAGCAGCCTGAGATGCCTGGGGAAAAATTCATCAGGACAAGCGGATGCAACTGACTATCTCAGGGGAAGGGACCTGGTACTCAGGAGACAGTGAGAGAGGCTCTTCACTATATAGATGCCTTTGTGTGTTTTAAAACTCCATTTACAAAGAAGTTATTTAAAATATAATTTATTCACAAGATTCAAAGTCACATAATTCATAAATGTTTATGGTGAGAAGCCAGCCGCCAGTCACATCCTACCGCCCAGGTTGGTGGCTCCAGGTCTGCTGTGGGACTGCTGCCTTGTGTCACTTTTGAGCAGCTTTTACTCAGGGGAGACTGAGGACCTGAGAGGGTGAAGCTGCCGCCCGGGTGTTGAGAGGTGCCATGTCACAGCAGAGTGATTTGGCGCAAACTTCTGCACAGGTGCAAGGATAGCCCTTTGGACCAAGAGAAACAAAACTCCATATAAATGCGTTTATATTAATGTGCCACTTTTATTTTTTTTCCCACTCAACTGGAAACTGCTTTTTGTAGTTCTCCATTTCAAGAGGAGCATGTAGGTAATGCAAGATTTCTAAGGGCTTTCCCTAATCAAATAATTAAGGAATATTTGTTGCCTGCAAATTCGTTTCCAAAGTGAGATCTAGAATAAAGATTCTCGCAATAAAGTGAATTGCAGTAGGTAATCCAGAGTAGCAGCTGGCTTACACATCACTCAGGCAAGCGAACAGGCCTTGCAGAAGGAGGGAAGTAATCATAGCTGTCTCAAGCCTGAAAGACAGAATGAGATCACAGAGCCTTGACTGAGCAGGACTCGTGTCTCCAAGAAAGGACTTAGGAGTGCTTGGGTCCATGGCTTGAGTGGTGTTTGTCCTGCTGCTACAGGTTCATAGAATAGGCTTCATTAAGCACTTGAGTTATGTTAAATGTACACTGTGTTTGGACTATAACAATTTGTTGAGGTGTCAAGTGTCACCAGCCTTGGTTTTTCGATGTAGGGGTCAGAAGCCCTAGGTTCTGTCTGGCGTGGCAGAGCTGAGGATGCAGTGGGAGCAGACAGGCCCTGGGCCCTGGGACTGCTGTGCTGTGGGGGTCCTGTCCGTGTGTTTATCAGTCACACCCTTTATTGCTGTAGGTGTTTCCAAACAGGACATTCGTGAGCGGATTTGGGACTACATGGAATCACAAAATTTAGCTGATTTTCCCCGGCCTGTTCATCACAGGATTCCCAACTTCAAGGTACTGAACCATTCCTGGAACATTCACAAGGAAATTGGGATATTCCTGAATGCGTAACAGTAGTAAGACAGTTACCACCCCGCTTCACGGGGAATTTGAACTCGCTGAACAGTGAGTGGTGTGAAATCTGAACCAGCTGGCCAGGATGTCTCTATGCTTAGAGATGTCCTTCATCATGTTATTAATACTTAACACTCACTCTCAAGCGCCTCTTGCCTTTCTGTGCGGGATTCGGGGTTGAGTTGCATCTTGCCCTGAGGTGGTACTGAGGCTACTGCTTCCCATTTGGTACAGAGTGGAATATTTCTCCCGGCTGGAAGCCTTTGATCCTTGTGGTGCCTTTTCATACAGCTGGCTCCTAAGGGCCGATGTACTCTGAGAGGGAGCCCCAGCCAGTGGGGCTGGCTTCTAAGCCCTTTGCACCCTGGCTGCCCCTTTAGACATTTCTCGGGTGACCCCAGACCTGGTCTCAGCACTGACCCCCACGCCTGTGTGGGGGAGGTGTTGGAGCGTCAGGCTGCAGGTGGCTCAGGGCAGTGGCCTCTTGGTAACGTGCACTTGCATTTAAAAACAGGGTGCTTCTCGGGCCGCCGAGCATTTCCCACGTTTGCAGGCGTTCAAAATGGCCAGAACCATTAAAGTCAACCCTGACGCTCCCCAGAAAAACGCCCGTTTCTTCGTCCTTGAAGTAAGTGCGCCTCTGTCTCTCTACCTAACCAGGGCTCTTATCTGGCTTGCCAAAACATCAGAGACCTCGAGGTTTTTGCCAGAACGCAGGAACTTAAAGTGGACCCTGATAAACCACTGGAAGGTGTCCGGTTGCTGGCGCTGCAGGTAATCCCATTCCCTGAGCCAGAGCCCTGGCTGCTAGCCAGCCTGCCTGCTGCAGGTGGCTGGCGAGTGGGCACCATCCTGCATTTGGAAGGAGGATTCTGACTCTCTCCATGCAGAATGTGTCCGTGGAGTTGTTTTTCCCAGGACATTCAGAACTCTTTCATTGTTTGTCAGTCAGAAGTCCTGAACGTGTCTGAATTCAAAGAGGAAAGGTGTTGATGTACCTCTCCAGAAGAGAACAATTACAATATGTATATTTCTTCTACTACATTTGTGATACTATAATTCTTTGAAATTTGATGACTTATGAGTAAGAAATCTGATAAATGAGTTCCCCAAACACATGAATTAGAACACTGTTTCTTATATATAATAGGTCCCTTTTCAAGAAGAAAAATTCCCCCCAGGGTTGCCTTAATTTATAATTTCATTTAATAGGCATAAGTATAAAACTTGGCATAAATTTAAATTTCATAGCTCCAGTGTGATTGTAAAATCAAAATACACATGTAAATTAAATATAAACAAAACTATAAAAGCAGTACCATTCAGGTGACAAACTTCATTTCATTTAATGGCTGATGTTGGGGCAGTATGGGGTCTGTGGAATCCTGCTGTATGCTGCTGGGCCTCAGGTGGCGACTCAGTTTCCCTACACCTCCTGAGAAGCCTTGTTCTGCAGGCACCTTCCATCCTGGGTGGGGGGGTGCATACTTGATCAGGCTAGGATGGTGATGTGCACAGCCATATCACCTGGGGGTGATGCCTGGGGGTACAGCTTCCCAGGCTCGGCCCCAGACCCTCATCTGGTGCTATTAGGAGAGCTTGGTCATGGTAAACACACTGGTGAAGCTATGAGACCGCCAGTCTGAGCATCCTGTCTGTAAGTTAGCACCTGCCGGGGAGCTTTGAAAGACTGTTGCTGATGTCCAGTTCTGAGTCAGGCTTGAGTGGACCTCGACTTTGGTGAGCCTCAGAGCTCCCCAGGGACCTCTAGTTTGCAACCAGTGGGTTAGCAGAGTATTGGGCAGTACACCAGAGTCTGGAGACTGCAGACAAAGTCACCCACCTCTGTTGTTACTTCTGTTGAAATACGCTTCTTGGGATTGAAAACCTTTATTTAAGAAAGCCGAACTGTAATTTTATAGGACATTTATTGGTCTTAGGCTGTCATCTCCTGCTGAAAAAGTAAGATATGCTATTTTTTACATAAAAGAGCTTAAAATTTTATAACTGCCTCATGGCCCACCCTTGTATAATCTGCAGCAGTGTCCTTGGCTGTGGTTCTCAAACTTGCCCTGTGCATCAGGAGTCCTGGGTAGGCTTATTAAACCAGGCTGCTGCGCCCCACCCCAGAGCTTCTGATCATGTCAAATGGTGCCCAGGGGCCCTCACTCTGAAAACCTCTGTTCTTGGTCTTGCAATAAACATTTGAGAATTAAATAGAATAAAATGGCTATTGACACAAGTCAGTGTAAAATATTGATTATAACGGGTACTGATCTCTCAGACTGATTTACTGAGCAGCAAATTAGATATAAGTGCTTGATGGGGTAATGTCTTAATGTGGCTTCACAATAAAACATCATTGTACCTGGATAGGGCGTAATTCGAGGAGCATAAGGCAGCAAGATTATGGTTGGAGTTTTCTTCAGGACAGACTTCTTTTGGATTTGCATCATCATTTTCACTGGGAACAATTTTGAATGGCAAGTAGAATAGAATCAGCAAGTTTTACAAACCCTCGCCCCTTTATTCTGAGTCAGGGTAGTGTAAACTGTTCTTAAGTAAAATCGTGCCCAAGTATTATTTAGTTGAGTTTGCAAACCAGCTCATCTTCTTGACACATACCCCCAAATACAGGTAATAGTAGCTTGCTTCTGTTCCTGAAATGTTAAAACAATACATAAGAAAGTTCCCATGTTAAATTTTGTAATTTATTTACTGTCTTTTCTTTTAAAAGAGCAAAAAAACATTGTTGGTTCCAACACCACGACTGAGAACGGGGTTGTTTAATAAGATTACTCCACCCCCTGGAGCAACTAAAGACATCTTGAGAAAATGTGCCACCTCTCAGGTGAGTTTGGAAGCAGCGCCAGCTGCAGGGAAGAACCACTCTCAGCCATGCCCTCCGGTGAGTTAGAACAGTGTGACTCCGCCACTGGGTTGAAGTCTGTGTTTAGCAAAACCGAATGAACCGTGGTGTGAGGTGTTCAGCAATCTTGTCCTTACAGGAGCCCAGAAGAAAAGCTGCCAGGCACTTGATTTTTCTTTTGCACTGGAGTGACAAATAGTAAACTTCCTGGTAAGAAAGAGAAAAGGAAAAGCCAATTTTCTGGTACTCTGGCGCCCTCTAGAGATAACTTTTGATGCTGTTCAGTGTCCTAGAGCATTTTCTCAGATATCACAGGGTAGTACCACAGGGTAGTACCACAGGGTAGAATTTCCAAAATATGTTCAACTGGAAATTGTCTCACCAAGTGCTGAAGTAATAAAGGCTTTAGTAATTTAACAATATTTTCTTTTCCTGCCTCATAATGCCATGAAACCAGTATACTGTAAACATTACATTAGAATGCCTTATAATGAAATTTGTCTAGTATTTTATAGACAAAGAAATAGAATTTGGTGACTTTTTTCAGAGTTCTAGAGTTCACCTCAGATCATCTGATTCCTAGTCTGGTGAAAAGGAGAATGGAGCATCAAGAAATACCTTTCTGAAAGGGATTTTCCACCTAAGTTTAGTATATAACAAGTGAATGCTTTATTGTCATTTATTGATAATCTGTCTTATTGCAAAAACAGAATTTGGCGTGACATACAAAAATACATATAATAAAATAAGATAACAAAACGTGTGGAAAAAAAATTAAAGGAAAAACAAATGTGAGAATATAAGAGATGACCCTGGTTCTGGTCACTGTTCAAAGTGCCCACCACATGCTGCCCTGCAGATGGTGGACGTGGCCACAGACCCAGGCCCACACTTCCGAGGGCTGGCAGGGAATCTGGTCAGTTATAATCCTGGGTTCTGGACAGTAAAGCAGCCCTTTTCCTCGTACTGAAGTCCAGGTCAGCTGTGGCTGTGGTGCCGGTGCAATGGTCTGTGTCCCCCTTCACAGCATCCCCTCCCCTTTGAAAAGCAACCAACACTCAGCTTGTTCCCAGGAGGCTCTGTGACGCGCCGGCACTGGCCAGTCTCTCGTGGGCACTCCTGAAAGTGTGGCCCGGCCAGAGTAAAGCGAGGCCGGCTCTCACGACTGAGCTTGAGTGCAAATTGAACAGTGTTTGGGCTCTTTTATATCATGAGATACTGGCTAGAAATCAGAGATCCAGGGTCATGAACCTCAAGAGTGTTGTTTTCTCTGTGGTGGAGGAAAATGGCAAATAGAGAGTCATAAAGACATGTCTAATGCAGACGCAGACTTAGTACGATTGTTATTTAGGTGGCCGAAGCTTGGTGGTGAAATGCTGCCACCATGTATGCCACTTCAGGAGACTGTGATGTCGCCTCACTTCACGGCAGGCACGTTGCTGAGTTTGTGCCTCAGCCTCCTGCCACTGTCATGCCCCAGCCGCCTGTGTCTGCCACCACTGTCTCCGCATTTACTCTTGGCCTCAGGAGTGTTCTGGGAACCATGCCAGGGGGAAGACAGAGGGGTCTGCTCACTGCCTAAGTCCCTCTGCCCCTCCGGTGACTCTTGGTTAAATAGAATAGGACTTTGAGTGTCAGGGAGACTCCTGGTTGCTCATGCTCTGTCTGGTCAAGCTGAGCAGGTGAGGCTGACCCCTAAGAGAAGGGGGGCCTGACAGACGGGTTACAGCACAGAAGACCTGATGCCAGTGTCTGCTCCGCAAGGCTGCCAGGCACTGAGCCCCCTGAAACAGGCTTGAAGATGCCAGCCATGGGCAAGAAACACCTTGCTGCATGGGTGTGGTGAGCTTAAGGAAAGACAGGCCTTCCCACAGTGGGGGCACCTGGGGCCAATGACTGTGGTTTGACTGCTGGGAGGCCCCAAGGTAATCATAGTTCTGCTCCTTGGACCAGTCACTTGCCATGTGCTTGTCACTTGTCCGGTGGCCACTCCTGCCGGGTACTGGGCCTTGCAGTGTCCGACTCTAGTTCCCTAGATTTCCCCAGGGCCTGTCATCAGAGTCGTGGCCGCAGTAGCCTCCCTGTGCCTCCACTCAGGCTGTGTTAGTGGGATAAGTGGGTGTCCTTTGGGTGCTCTTTGGTTGAATAACTGGCTGTTCATGCAGAGAGGCCTCCAGTGTTCATGGTGAACTGACATGACCCACATGCTTAATGGCCCTGTCTTACATGCTGGATGCTTTGCCTGTGCTCTGTCACCTCATTCCAATGTGCGGGACGAGGCGGGGCTGTTGTCCCTGTGTCACAGAGGAGGAGACTGATGCTCAGAGAGCTTCCTTCTGCTGAGGCCGCAGAGGAGGGGTCTGGACCCGGTTCCTGTGACTCCCGACCCTGGGCTGTAATCACTGTGCTCCCCTGCCTCCTGGGAGGAAAGGATTTCCTGAATATTATGAAATGGAAGTCCTATCCCTTTTGCTGTCAGTTCCCCCTGGTGAAGAATTGTGGGAACTGCCTTAAAATGGTTCTGATGCATGGCTTCCTGAGCTACAGCTTCCGCGATGCCGCGTCGTTTGCTGTTGGGGGGGCGGCTCACCTGCTTCCCGCGGGAAGTTCAGAGCCTGAGCGCGCCTGCCCGTGGGTTATGAGGCCGGCAGTCTCACTGCACGGGGCGCTCTCAGGTCGCGTGTCTGTTCACAGGGTGTGAGGAACTACAGCACTCCCGTGGGCTTGGACTCCAAGGTCCTTGTGGACTTGGTTGTGGTGGGGTCCGTGGCTGTTTCTGAAAAAGGTAAGATTAAGAACAGAAGCTCTGAGATGTGACCACTGACTCTGCAGCCTGCTGTTCCCCCAGCCCTCCGGTCGCCTTACAGATGATGGCAGTGAGTAATTTCAGCTTTCTGGATGCACGCCTGGCCTCGAAACCACTGCCTCTATCACTCATGTTGAAGAATTAACTCAGTCCCTCCCACTCTTATCCCCACTCAACACCTTTACAGCATTTCCACTTTTTCTTAACAGGAGAAATGACATGAGGTCATCTCTTTTCAGGTGGTGAAAGATTTCCTCTCTGTTCTTAAGTTAACTGGAACTGGAGCTGGATTTATTTGCAGTGTGTCAGTAAATAGTTGGTTTTGGAGAGCCTCCACTAAATGGAGAAACGCTGGGTTCTGAACCTCTTTTTTCTTGTGCAGCAGTAGCCTCCTGGTCAGTGCGGGGTGTCCTGAGCCTGCCTGTGGGGCCTGAGGCTTCTCCCTGCAAGCCTGTGAGCCGGGACAGCATGGGTCACCCCGCCAGCCTGTGAGCTGGGCTGACCCGCCCTGGGACTCGTTCCCTGGGGCCTCTTCCCATCTGCCCTGCCCCGCTCCAGGCTTGGCGTGGTGCTGTCTGGTGCTGTTGGGAACAAGCTGCTGCTCTGGAGCGGGGTCAGCGCATTGCAGGCTTGAACCTGTGTGTGTGGCTGGGGCCCCTGTCACTAGGAAAGCGCTCTCTTTCTTCTTATCCCGCCAAGAGATTGTCCAAAGATGCTCATCCCCAGATCTCTCTTTGGAAGTGTATCAGCCAAAGCCACGTTCTTCCTTCAGTAGGTTCCCAGTAACTTGCTGGCGATTCCCAGTAAGTCGTTGGTGAGAAGTGCTCTAAGTCTCTCATTCCCAACCCTGAGCACTGTGTTTTTCAGTGTCAGCCTTTAACATTATCGCCCTAAAGTTACTCTTTCCCTGCTCCTGCTCTGAGCTACTGTGTGAGATGCTTAGGAGCAGGATGTTGCAATTCTGGGTTCCTTGTTTTCCGCGTGTTCCCGTTAGAGACACTTTACCTATGTCCTCAGGGTACGCTCTGTGTGCAGACACGCGGAGGGTGTTGTGTAGTCATGTCCTATGGCCTAAGGGGGCCTTGGAGGACTGCCTGTGGGATGACTCCTGCTGCTGCCAAGTCGCTTCAGTCGTGCCCGACTCTGTACGACCCCATAGACGGCAGCCCACCAGGCTCCCCCATCCCTGGATTCTCCAGGCAAGAACACTGGAGTGGGCTGCCATTTCCTACTCCGGGATGACTCCTAGGAGAGGAATTACTGGACCAGTGGGTTCTTAAATCCTGATGTCGCCAAGTTATACTGCAGCAGGGGTGCCCACCTCTCATCCTCGCACACCATCTGCCTTGCCTCTCTCTCTCTTCCCCTGTTAATAACTAGGATTATCACACCTCAGTTTTTGTGTCTGATAGTAAGCAATGGTGTTTGAGTTGCCTCTTGATTTACATCCGATTTGGGTGAGCTTGAATGTTTCTCCTGTGAACACTGTTGCCTGTCTCTCTGGTCCGTTTGTACCCTTTGCTGCCCTGCTATTGAATTGTCTTTCTCTTTGCATGCATGGTTGAAGACTTCTCATTGTTAAAGTAGCACAGTCAGGTCTGACTCTTAGAAGGATGCCTGAGTGATGGGGCTTCTGTGCTTGGAGATGGTGCTGATGTCACATAGAAGTCAGAACTCCTGGCTGGCCTGGGCATCCTGCTGAGAGGAGTAACTGGACTTGGCTGGGAGCTCGCAGCATGCTCATGTCCACTGTCTTGTGTCCTTTCCCCCTGCTTAGCTTGTCCTTGAGCTTCAGATAACAAATCCTTTTCTTGTGCCGAATTTGTGAATTTGCGACATAGCCCAGCTTAAACTGCCTCCTTCCAAGTTGCGGGCTGTGCTGTTAGTTCCCTGACTAGGGCCTGAGCTGGTGCCCCTGGCACCGGCAGTGGCAGAGTGCTAAGCACCAGGCCCCCAGCGAGGCCCCTGCTTAGCACCTCAGGCAGGGCTGAGCCAGTTCACTTCCGGCCCCTGATGCAGACTTCCCACTGTCCCTGCACAATGAAAACGATTTGCCTTTAGTAGGAACTTGTTTTTAGTGCTTTAGAAACTGCCCTTCCCTCCCTTTTAAATGTGGATCTGTTAACATAAAGCTCCTGTAAGTACAAGCTCTACTTCCTTCGTAAAGGTGCACAGGCTGCCAAGTTCCTTGACTGTGTGTTATCCGAGGCACCGTCCCACGTGGCACTTCCCCTTGAACTCCCCCAAGTCCACGATGAGAAGTGCGCTCCTGCCTGAGTCCCCAGAACCCACATGTGCTGCTTCTCTGCCTTGCCTCTTAGGCTGGAGAATTGGGAAGGGAGAAGGCTATGCCGACCTTGAATACGCCATGATGGTGTCGATGGGAGCGGTCAGCCCGGGGACACCAGTGGTCACCATCGTCCATGATTGCCAGGTGCTTCCTGGGAGCAGGCCAAGCAGAGCTGCCACTGGGCATGGAGCATGAGGGCCAGGGCGGGGCAGCTGGGCCTCTGCCTTCTCTCTGCACTGTGTCGGGTGTGGGGTGTGGCTCGCCGGGCCAGATGTGCTTGGTGGCATGGCAGCTCGGCCTGGAGCAGGACGGGTTTGGGGGACATCATCCTTCCATCGACAGGCGCGGCGAACGCTGCCGGGGCCGCACCCCAAGCAGCTCCCTCACCCACTTCTGTTCGACCAGGTCATTGACATACCTGAAGCACTCCTCGAGGACCACGACCTCACTGTGGACTATATCCTCACTCCAACTCGAGTCATCACCACAGGGTGTGAGCGCCCCAAGCCAGCGGGAATCGCATGGTCCAAGGTGGGTCGCCGCGAGGTAGAGCGAGGCCAGCGCCAGCCCGTGGCTCACAGACACCCCCTCTCCCTGCGTTCTCTGTCAGACTGCTGTCCCAGGCCTGCGTGGCTGTGTCTTAGAGCCGCCCGTGAGCTTTTGAACAACAGCTTCTGAATCAGGCTCCAGGCGTGGGCTGGAGAACATGCTTAAGAAGCCTGCGAGATCCTCCAAGCAGGCAGGATCCAAGGTCTGCACATGGCACCAGCGATAGCGGTGGGAGGTGGCCAGCCCCACTAGGAGAGCCAGCCCCTCGAATCTACTTGCCAGCTGGGTTCATCTCTAGGAGCTGTCTTCTGCCACCCCAGCTGCACATGGCCCTAATCATCAGGCTTTCCTTTTGTAAGCCGGCTTTCTCAGTGCCATCTGCGCCTCCATGCAGAAGGGAATTGGGGAGGCAGCACCCACAGCTTCATAAGCTGATGCCATGGTGACTTTCTCTCCAGAGTAGGCAGTAGCATGCATCACAGACTGGTCTGCAATAGAAGTTTGACCCCGGAAGCCAACCTCTAGGTTATGATGCTGTCTGCTGGAAAATAGCCAGAGTTACTGAGAAAGCTGGAGAAGTTGTGCTCCGATTGGATTGAAACTCTTGGTCAAATTAGCATGTTTGTCCATATTTCACATTCCTTACACTTGAGTCATCCAGGGCTGGAAGGCTGCTTTCCTCTGGGCGTGGGAATCAGCAGTGTCCACCGCCAAGGATGGCCCAGAGGGGACACCCTCTGCTCTCATCCCGCCCCGAGGGTCTCCCTGCAGAACACCTGTGCTCCTGCTGGAATCACCCCTGGTGAGAGCAGGGAGAAGGTGCAGCACCCTTCATGACTGTTGAAACATCCCTCAGGGCGGTTAGAACTTAAGGTTCCTTGGAAGCCGGGCCCACAGTCTCCATTTAGATGGAGTGGTGGCCAAGACACCGGCCGTGGGAGTGAAGGGGCTGTGCTCAGGGCTGAGCATGTGGTCTGGGAGAATGTGCCAGAGGGGCCGCTCTTCATAGCTGAGGGCCGGCTGCAGTGCAGGGAGGGAGGGTTCTGGGGGCCTCGCCAGGGAGAGGAGATGGTTGCCTCAGAGAATACCCGTAATTTAATAAGAAAAAGATGAAAACAGGAACAAGTTAGGTTATCAGTTGTGTTAGATGAATATAATCCCTCTTAGATGAAAGAGAAACAGTCCAGCCACAGCTTCCTGAGACCCCTCAGCCACACCGATGCCTGCTTGCCGGGACCTCGGTTTACTCACCGTCTTCCTGGGGGATGCTAACTGTCGGTGAGGCCGTGCCGAGAATCCCTCACTGTGGGTCCTGAGCTCTCAGCTCTGCCACCAGCTGGTCGTCCCCCTGTGTGGGCCCTGTGAAGGCGGGGGCCTCCGGCCCCCAGACTCTTGCCTGGCCTTGCAGTGTGTGCAGCCAGAGCACCTCGGGGACGGGGAGGTGGCGGGGGCGGCTCAGTGCTGCTGGTAGTGCTGTTTCAGGCTGGCTCCTGGGCACAGACGGGTAGGTCCTGAGCCTTCTGTGACACTCCCCACATAGACTCACGTGACCCCAGTGTGGCCCGGGGGTGAGGTTAGAGCCAGTGTCGTCTTGGGTTGGCGGCAGATGCCTCTAGAGTCAGATTTCTGATTGTGTTGGGCTTAGTGTGCATTTGTAGGGGACAGGTTTTAAACTTAATCTCTAAAGGGAACATGTATTCATAAATGACTGCCATCTGCGTGCTTCAGCAAGAAGTGATTGGGGCATAGAAAAAAGCCAATTTTGCTTTATACCAGCTTTTTAAATGGAATGATTAGTTACAGAAGGCATAATTTTTTTTCCTGTTTGATTAACAAGCAATATCTTTTATTTCACATGGCAAATTGACAAAAAACCTAACAAATGTTCCTAATTGCCAGCCAGGAAAAATAGCACCCCTACGGGTCCCCGTGTGGGAATCCAGCCTGTCTTCTGGGCTCTCAGAGGCTGTCACCTCTGGGCCTCCATCAGCTCACATGTGCCATTCCACAAGGAGCACAACGGGGGCCAGGGGGCTGGGGAAGTGAAGCAGCAGAGGCCCCCTCATCAGAGAGGCTTTTCCTTTAGAACTCACGGGGCATGGGCCCGCGGGTCTGCAGAGAGGGCACTAATGCTGAGCTTTGCCGTCCTAAAGAACACAGTGCTCTCAAAATGAGCAGTTTTACATAAAAGGCTTGCATTTCTGCACTTCCCTTCCCAAGACCTTAGTGTGTGTCGGCGTGGCGATGCTGTGGACTCCGTAGGTTTGTGGTGTGCTGGAGGGCATTCCTCGTCCTGCCGCTGACTGCGGTCTGTCCGGGTGCCGGCTCGGGTCAGCGAGTTCCGGGGACGCGCACAGGATGCATATGTGCCTCCCACACGTTCTGGGATGGATATCTGCTGCGTGAGCGTGGAGCCTTGCCCCACGGGGCCAGGCTTCTTGAGAACGTGCACAGCTACCTGTGGATCCACTGGGCAAAAATCACGGGCGCTTCAGGACTGCAGGGGCAGCCGTCCGGCCGGGGCAGCCTCGCAGCGGGCCCAGTGGGCGCACCGTGTTTACCAGGAGGCGTGGCCTTGGTGGCCCCCACTGCTGGTGCGGGGACTGGGGCAACGCTTCGTTCTTCCACTCAAGGACACAGACACGCTTTCCATCTGACTGTGATTACTGTTTTAAATTTGATCATCCTTTCTAAATGATCCAGTAACTTAAGAAATCCTTACGACTCTAAATGTGACCAGTTTAAATTTGCTGCTAAACACTTCAAAAGAATGCAAGAATTTGAACCCCTTAAGAAGGCAGACCAGGGATGTGGGAGGGAGTCAGGTTGGCTGGACTCGGGACGTCTTTGGGATTCTTTGGGACACAGAGCCTCTAGTGGAGGAAAATGCCCTTAGATCAGGAAGCTTGGCCCCATCTTGTGGGTGTCTTCATGGCAAAGACATGGTTTTTGTTTTCTTTTTGCATCTCAGCAGTGGGGCTTCCCTCATGGCTCAGTTGGTAAAGAATTCACCTGCAGTGCAGGAGACCCCAGTTAGATTCCTGGGTCAGGAAGATCTGCTGGAGAATGGATAGTCTACCCACTCCAGTATTCTTGGGCTTCCCTTGTAGCTCAGCTGGTAAAGAATCCGCCTGTTTTGTGGGAGACCTGGGTTCGATCCCTGGGTTGGGAAGATCTGCTGGAGAAGGGAAAGGCTACCCACTCCAGTATTCTGTCCTGGAGAATTACTCCATGGAATCGCAGAGTCGGGCACGACTGAGCACCTTTCACTTTGCTTCACTTCAGTGGGAAATGTGAGGAGGAGGACGTTTTTCTCTGTGCAGCAGTGTGCTCTGTTCTGAGGACTCGCGCGGCTCCTGACTCAGCTGTGCCGGTGACAAGAACAGCGTCTGGCAGGCGAGGCTCTGCTGCGGTGGAGTCGCCTACCTGCCTAGCGCTGGGAGTGGGAGCCAGTGGGGGCTGGAAGCCTCTAGGTCTCTGAGAGGGCATTTGACATGCTTGGGCGTTCTTGTTTCTTCTCAGTCTTATCCTAATCCATTGATTCTCAACCTGGGACCTGTGTGTCTCTTGCAGTTTGGAGGTCCTTGCACAGGGGTTGGGATATTGTACACAGTTGTAGGGGATTCCTTTGTGGGAGGGAACCTCAGCTTCTCTCCAGGGTCTCTGACACCCTGCCAAGGATAAGAACCATTGCCCTAAGTCGCATGTGATTCTGAATATATTGAGGACTGTGGTACTATTTGAGCTATTTATTTTTGTAGACAAATTAGACCTGTTCATCTTGTGTGCTGATCTGTGTTGAGGTACTCATGTGTGTTGGAAGCCTGCCTTTGGACCATTGTTTGCCTCTTGGTGACTGAATTTTTTTTTTTTTTTTTTTTTGCGGGATCTTAGTTCCCTGACCAGGAATTGACCCTGCACCCTCAGCAATGAAAGCAAGGAGTCCTAACCACAGAACTACCAGGGAATTCCCTTGGTGACTGATTGTTTATGTGCTTTATGCCCCAAACAGAAGCCACAATGCCCCTCTAAAGAATGATTTGTCAAAAAGACCTGAGCTTGTCTTCCTAGCAGTGCTGGTGAGGGCTTCTGGTGGAGAGAGTTCCTTCTCTGCTGTGTGGTTCCTTAAGACACATGAGACCAATTCTGCCCCTGCTCAGCCCCCAGGGCCCCCGGTGCACAGCACAGGGCCTCCGCCTCAAGTATTGGGCCTCTTCTGTCGCCTCCGTTGCTACAAGTGCTCTTTGATCAACTTAGCCAAAAAGCCAAAAGGGTCCTTTGTATGAATGTCCTACTGGCTGAGATATAACATTGTGTGTAGAATCCGTTGTTTTGTAGCCTGATGACCCATTGCTAGAAAGTGTTGTCAGTATAGCGTTCTGTTCCACATTTGCCTTAATTGTGCTTTTTTGGTGACGCCTAGATGGGTTTGGCCCTTGGGAGGAGGGGTAGGAGATCCCCATGGCCCCATTAGAGACCTCACCCCACCCACGGTATAGGTCAGGGGAGGGGACAGATATGGAGGTAGAAAGTGCCCTGTTATCCTGGGAGGTCTCCAGGGCAGTTGCCATTTACAACCCTGTAACCCTCACACCAGTGATCTTAGCTCCACTTTTGCATAGGATGCTTCGTTGTCTGCCTTCTGGGCCCCCAGGAAAATGGAGAAAGCCGTCCAGCTCCTAGCAGGTGCTGTGTCCTGTAGGGCGGACGCAGAGCGGCAGAGGGAGACAGCTGGCCTGAGGGTGCTGAGTCTTCCACAAGCGCGTGTGGCAGAGGCTCCTGCATGACTGATGCTTCTTCCCTGGGGCTGAGCCGTGGTCCCTCCTGGACGCCCCGAGAATAGCTGGAGCTGTTTTGCTTTTTCAGATCAGCTGTGAGATGCTGGGGAAGATGCCCATCCTCAGAAGCCTGCGTCACCGAGAAGAGCAGGCTGGGAAGGACATCACCCTCCAGGATGGGCCCCGGAGCCCTCCGGGCGCCACCAGAAGCCCTCGGGACCTGGCCCCACCAGAACTGGGCTCTGTGCCTCCCAGCTCTGTTCAGATTGGGAACCTCCCCCGGGATGCCAGGGTGAGCGAGCTGAAGCGGGCCCTCAGCGCACTGGGCGTGGCGCCCTCACGGCTCACCTGGCAGGGGCCGCAGCACAGGGCCTTCCTTCACTACCGGGACCCAGCCGAGGCCCAGCAGGCCATCGCCTGCCTGCAGGGCTTCCGCCTGGGTGCCAACACAGTGAGGGTGGTGCTGGCCAGGCAGCAGAGAGCCAGTGATCTGGTGGGCGGCCACACCACAGAGCCAATCCCTGACCATCGACCGGCCACTGCTGGCCCATGACGACGTGCCGCTCCGGTCCCCAGCAAACTTCTGAGCCCAGCATAGCGGGCTGTGGTGGAGCCGTTGCTGCCTGAGCTGCTGTTGAATTCGGTCCTTTCTGGGAAGTCAGAGCTTCAATTGCTGCCCAGTGTCTCCTGGGGCCAGGAAGTCAGCCTGTGAGGCGCTTGGAGTCTCTTGGAGGCAGGAAGTTCATATTCAGGCTTTGGCGCATCCTGGTCCTTCAGCTTGCGGAATGTCACAGCCCTGCTGGTCTCTTGGTTGAGGGGACTGAGTGGGCAATAAACGAACAGAAGTAAATTCTTACAGCAGTCTAGGGGGTCTGCATTCTGAACTTGAGAGGCATGGGGGATTAAGAGGAGGTGGACAGATGAGTCTGCCAGGAGAGGCCTTGGCAGGGACCAGCTGCAGAGGCACAGCAGGGTGGAACCAGAAGTGACCCTTTTGTTCCTAGCTTTTTGGCCTCGCACTGCTAGAGGGAAAAAGGTGCAGTCAACCTGCAGAAGCCAGGGGGTTCAGTCCAATCCCCGGGGCACAGTCTGCTCATCTCATCTCAGCCCTGATGCTGGAGATGGCGGCCAGTCCAATGGGACCCCCTGGCCGTGTCGTCTCACCTCTGTCCCCTCCTCACTGTTGCAGCTGGGCTCCTCCCTCTGGGTGACCCCACCCCCACCCCCGCCCCATCCCCACTGTTGGCCAGCTGCCCTTGCACAGCAGGAAGCTCTGCCTCTAGGAGATCCTGGCTTTGAAAAGTGAGTGGTCCCAGCCTGTGTCACAGACGACACCAAACAGATGCTCTCACACTCATTTGCCCACTGCTGTGTGTTCTCTGCATCTTCCCCTCCATTTCTCTCCTAAAATCAAGCTGGACTTTGGCTGAACTGTGCTTTCTAAACAGAAGCGCTTTTGCAGTTGATCCTGGGTGAAAAGTCAAGATAAGTATTTAAGTGGAGATTTTATTTTATTTTTTGCAAATGTATATTCATTGGAAGTGTTTATTTTTTCACCAGAAGGTCTTACTGAGCATGGTTTGAGCCCATCATTACGCCTCAAGGGGGCAGGCCTTGCCAGTGCTTTGAAGAAAATGTTCTCAAGGCACTCAGTCTCTGAAAAAGCATTTTCTCATTGATGGAGAGTTTGGGAAGAGACTCGACCCTTAGATTTCCTCGTTAAATGCCGCCTCTTTCCACGTTTTTGTGAACAAAATCAGGGAGTAGGATATCTTAACGGAGGCCAGGCCATCAGGCCTCTGGGCTCACCTTTCTCTGCCCGAACCATACGCCCCTGTCCTTCAGCTGGTGTCATTTGGTCACTTGTGTTCATCTTGGCCATTCCAGACCAGCTGACCGCCCAGTCCAGAGTAGTGGCCTGATATCTGAACTCCTCACTCCCCTTGGGTTTCCCCCTTTTCCCAGAATACCTCTTGGCGTTTGACATGCTGAGTTTTTGTTGATGTCTTTATTGTTGGTTTGCCACCATTGTAGCAGCGCCCTGGGAGGTTAGGAAGTGAGCCTGCCCCTGCCTGTGCCCTCCGCCATCCATCCCCTAGCCTCGAGAACTGCCTGCTGATGCATGCGCAGAAATGAAGGGACCCATCAGTCAGAGCCGAGAGGCAGGCTGTGTCTGTGCCTCGCTCCTGGGGCCGGGTGTCCTGTGAGCCTGGAGCCAGCTCCTCACACTGCTGAGCTTTGCATGTTAGGGATGACCCCTGTGGGCTGGGCCAGGTTGCTGGGCTCCCTGTCACTTTTAGCCAGAAGAACCCAGGTGTGTTGATACACACATAATCTGAACGCATTCATTGTCTTCATATTGGGACAGTAGGTTGGTAGATAGGAGACAGGACCAAGGGCCTGAAATAGCCGCCGATGTATCATGTGCGTGCCTCCCCTCTGCCCGCCTCGGGCCGCCCTGGAGCCAGAGTTCTCAGCTCTGCCAGAAGGGGCATCAGGGACCCAGGTTTTTGTTCCCAGGGTTCTTGAGTATTTGTCAGTGTCATAATCGTGTAATTCACATAATAAGAGAATAATGGAAAATGAGCACTTGATAAGTTGCTGAGACTGCATGAACCTTTTTAAGTGGCTCTGCCGTGACTCCTGGGTCCCATCCTGTTTGCTGAGCAGTGGTGCAGCTCTGCCTGCGATGTGAGGAGACTCGACCACGCTGGAGCAGCACCCTCTCCAGAAACCCAGCCTCCGCTCTGCACGGGGGCCAGGTCCTGGGGCTGTGCCATCTCTGCTGTCAGTCCCTATGATATCGTGGAGCCTCTCTGGGCATTTGTGTCCTCGGCTTTATAGTGAGAGGGTCAAGCGTGTTGTTCCTAAGGCCTGGCCAGTTCTAACGTCCTGTTTCTTTTGAGGTTCACTGCTCGCCATCACTTAGATTTTTCCACTCTGGAAATTTGGGGCTGTCAGAAGTATTGTACAAAGGGTGTCATCCCTCACCCCACTACGTAAGCAGCCTTTATATTGCCTCTTATTTACCTCTGGTCTTTCCTCTGCACAGTAGTAAAACACAGCTAGCATTAACACACGTGCTTCAGAACCACACAGATTTGGCCAGGAGCATCTGCCTTGCCACTGCCGGGCACCTCCTCTCTGAGCTTCCACATGCTCAGCTGTGAATGGACATAGTGACAGGATCTCCTCTACATTTGTTATTTTGAAGGGTGAATAAAGCAGCTTGGATTTCTAAATCATTGTTGTTCAGTCACTAAGTTGTGTCCAACTCTTTGTGATCCCATGGACTGCAGTACACCAGGCTTCCCTGCCCTTCACTGTCTCCTGGAGTTTGCTCAAATTCATGTGCATTATGTCAGTGATGCTAAATAATACCACATGTAAAAATAAATTCCGGGCTAATTAAGTATCTGAACATAAAAATAAATGTAAAGGAATTTGGGGATAATAGAAGAGAATGTTTTCTAATGTTGGGTTAGGAAGGGATGGACAAGACGTTGAATTTAAGGAAGAGCTTTTTCCTTCATCCCCCTTGGAATCCGTATGAGCCCTCTAGGATGAGCTGTCTTCTGGGCGCTTCTCCAGGCTGCAGTGTTAACCCTTGTGTTTTCTGCATTATGATTTCTGTATGTTCTCTAAAATTTGTCACTATGCATGGACGATTTTATTTAGCATTACTTATCTGAATGCAGAGTTCCAAAGAATAGCAAGGAGAGATAAGAAAGCCTTCCTCAGTGATCAATGCAAAGAAATAGAGGAAAACAAAAAAATGGGAAAGACTAAAGATTTCTTCAAGAAAATTAGGGATACCAAGGGAACATTTCATGCAAAGATGGGCTCGATAAAAGGACAGAAATGGTATGGACCTAACAGAAGCAGAAGATATTAAGGAGAGGTGGCAAGAATACACAGAAGAACTGTACGAAAAAGATCTTCATGACCCAGATAATCACGATGGTGTGATCACTCACCTAGAGCCAGACATCCTGGAATGTGAAGTCAAGTGGGCCTTAGAAAGCATCACTACGAACAAAGCTAGTGGAGATGATGGAATTCCAGTTGAGCTATTTCAAATCCTGGAAGATGATGCTGTGAAAGTGCTGCACCCAATATGTTAGCAAATTTGGAAAACTCAGCAGTGGCCACAGGACTGGAAAAGTTCAGTTTTCATTCCAATTCCAAAGAAAGGCAATGCCAAAGAATGCTCAAACTACCGCACAATTGCACTCATCTCACACGCTAGTAAAGTAATGCTCAAAATTCTCCAAGCCAGGCTTCAGCAGTACATGAACCGTGATGTTCAAGCTGGTTTTAGAAAAGGCAGAGGAACCAGAGATCAAATTGCCAACATCTGCTGGATCATTGAAAAAGCAAAAGAGTTCCAGAAAAACATCTATTTCTGCTTTATTGACTATGCCAAAGCCTTTGACTGTGTGGGTCACAATAAACTGTGGAAAATTCAGAAAGAGATGGGAATACCAGACCACCTGACCTGCCTCTTGAGAAACCTATATGCAGGTCAGGAAGCAACAGTTAGAACTGGACGTGGAACAACACACTGGTTCTAAATAGGAAAAGGAGTATGTCAAGACTGTATATTGTCACCCTGCTTATTTAAGTTATATGCAGAGCACATCAAGAGAAACGCTGAGCTAGACAAAGCACAAGCCAGAATCAAGATTGGCGGGAGAAATATCAATAACCTCAGATATGCAGATGACACCACCCTTATGGCAGAAAGTGAAGAGGAACTAAAAGCCTCTTAATGAAAGTGAAAGAGGAGAGTAAAAAAGTTCACTTAAAGCTCAACATTCAGAAAACTACTATCATGGCATCTGGCCCCTTCACTTCATGGGAAATAGATGGGGAAACAGTGCAAACAGTGTCAGACTTTATTTTAGGGGGTTCTAAAATCACTGCAGATGGTGATTGAAGCCATGAAACTAAAAGACGTTTACTCCTTGAAAGGAAAGTTATATCCAAGCTAGACAGCATATTCAAAAGCAGAGACATTACTTTGCCAACAAAGGTCCGTCTAGTCAAGGCTATGGCTTTTCCAGTGGTCATGTATGGATGTGAGACTTGGATTATAAAGAAAGCTGAGCGCTGAAGAATTGATGCTTTTGAACTGTGGTGTTGGAGAAGACTCTTGAGAGTCCCTTGGACTGCAAAGAGATCCAACCAGTCCATTCTAAAGGAGATCAGTCCTGGGTGTTCTTTGGAAGGAATGATGCTAAAGCTGAAACTCCAGTACTTTGGCCACCTCATGCGAAGAGTTGACTCATTGGAAAAGACTCTGATGCTGGCAGGGACTGGGGGCAGGAGGAGAAGGGGATGACAGAGGATGAGATGGCTGGATGGCATCACTGACTTGATGGATGTGAGTTTGGATGAACTCTGGGAGTTGGTGATGGACAGGGAGGCCTGGCGTGCTGCAATTCATGGGGTCGCAAAGAGTCGGATACAGCTGAGCAACTGAACTGAACTGAACTGAAATCATTCTTGGAGTGTTACAGCATGTGTCTCCTATGTCTAAAATCAGCTTCTGGACTGCTCAGGGTAGCACTTAGTGGCCTCTCAGTACGTGCAGGTGAGCAGGTCCACCCTAGTCCTTGGAGTCTGGCCACCCAGTGCAGACAAGTAACATGTGTGCCATGTTCTCTGTGGGCCCAGGTCTCAGCACACACTGTCTCAGCTGTGAAGCAGTGCACAGCGTTCTACCCATTTCTGCAAATGAGAAGAGTAAGGCCACTTAGGGGGCAGTGGTGCCCCCACCTGGCCCCACAGCCAGTTCTGGCAGTGCTGAGCCTGGTATAGATGGTCACTTCAGGTCTCAGCCCGCTTCTGCCCCCATCTCACACCTGGGCCGTCTGGACTGGAGGCTCCCCAAGGCCAGGACTGCACATCCCAGCGGACAAGAGCTCTGCCTTTTGAGAGTGCCTTACCTGCACCAGCAGATGGGCGACTTACAGATGAAACGGGGCTCTCAGAAGGCGTGACCGGCTTGTTCAAGGCTCCAGACCCAGGTGAGGTGGTCACTTGGATCCCAGCCTCTGCCCCCAAAACCCTGCCGGCTTCCTGCATTATCAGTTGGCCGTCCACACCTGCTGATTCCTCACCATCCCTGGGTTCAACCAACTGAGAATTTTGACTACAGGATGCGTTACCCATAGATATGGAAGGCCGAATGTATGACACAATTTTATACAAGGGACTTGTGTGTCAGTGGATTTTGGTATCTACAGCCACTTCTGGAAGCAGTTGCACAGATACCAAGGGATGACTGTATCTTAACCTCCAGCAAAGGAGCCAGGATGGCACTGTTCACCGCACCCTCCCCAACCCAGCCCCCAACCCCTGAGCTGCCAGGAAGTGGGGGAGCCACCCCCTTAGACTCTGAGGGGAGGGGTCCTGCCACAACTTCTGTAGGTGTGCCCTCCTCTCATCCTTCAGCCATCGTTTGGCCACCCCGGTTCCCCTCCAGTGACACACACAGACCTGCTCTCAGGTGCCGCAGAGGGGGAAAGAGGCATGATGACACAGGCTGCAAGCAGGGACGGCTGGGGGTCAGCTACCCAGGAAAGGAGAGCCTGTGTGGCTGAAACCACAACCGTGCACGTTTGTGAAGAGAGATATAGGTGAGAAGATAAATGTCAGATGAGAGCAACGGTTAGAAAGCATAATCAGGTGCAGGGGATAGGAAACATGGGGCAAATCCAGCTCCCCGTTCACACCCACAGCAGACATCAGTGACAGATCCCAGCACTCCACCTGGCCAAGCTTCAGAAAACTGCACTGGGGTTTAAGGAACCAGGGCCAGATATGAGATACCAGTATGAAATAATGAAGCTGTCTGCATCTTGGCCAAAGGAGCAAAACAGGTTCCTTCCCTGCATCTCTTCTTTTTATTCCTCGGGAGCATGGCCACACATTGCCATCTGCCCTCCCCCACAGGCTCCAGGGAAGCACCTGGCTTGCAGAGGATACTTCCAGATCTTCAGTCCTCACACCCCCTGCACTCAGCAGAAATAACCGAGTGGGGATTGCTACACTCCCGCCCCCTGTATCTGAATCTAACCTGTCCAGTGTTCCACATACAACAGGTACTATGGGCTCTCTGGTCATTTTCAAAGTGGATTCTTTGAGGGGTAGGGCTACTGTGGGGAGGTCTGTCTTCAAAATAAATCTTACACAAAACTCCATACTTGAAAGCAGGAAGAGGTCAACGAGCAGCCTAACGAACAATCACTTTCCACAGTATGCCGTAGGGGGCACTGCCCACCTGACCCCTCCCCCGTCCTGGAGCTGGGAGTTGGGTGACATCTTCTGCTGGTGTCTTGTGTCTTCCCTCCTGAGAAGAATGCCTCTAACTTGTTGAGCTGTTTTAAGTGCTATGGAAGTTGTAGAATGCCACCCAAAGTTCTTTAACAGCCCCATTGAGAGAAGAGATCTGTGCAGATCCCCTTGAATCTGGGCTCTGAGACAAGTGGGTGAACACTGTCGAACACCTTTCCTGAGGAGGCCACGGAACTGGCAGCTTCCATCCCATCTTCTTGGGACACTTGTTCTTAGAGCCCAACCCAAGCTGCCCATGGAGAGGGCACACAGAGAGGAACCAGTGCTGCCAGCCCACCAGCCTCATGGGTGTGCCATCTTGGAAGTGAGTCCCAGCCCCAGAAGAGCTGTCTCAGCCAATGCCTGCTGGAGCAGACACGGGCTGGTTCCACTGAACTTTGCCCAGATTGCAGTCAGGAGTGAAGTGGGTGATTTTTGCTGCTTTCAGTTTGGAGGGTAATTTGTTCTTCATTAATGATCAGTTGCACAGTTTCATTTATATTATAATGATGTTAATGTATAACATATTTATAAATACACTTACATTACTGAAGGTGTAATTTAGAAATACAAGTTAAATAGATAACGCTAATGCATAATTTCACCTGATCCTCATAGGCACTTTCAAGGGACATTGCTATTCACAGGCTGGCAACTTGCCCACAGTTACCCAGCTTTGGCAGTGAAGCCAGGAGTCAGGATGTAGCTGGTCGTAGGCTGAACCAGGATTATCTGTGTATATTCTATCCCATCCCTGTGCGTCACGGTCGCCTGACCACCTGAGGTGGAAAGAGGCAGACAAAACCGGGTTGTTTTCTAGAAGAAGGATTGGTTGGGGGGGGGGGGGGGAGATTCCCCCAGGGCACGTACATGCTAGTGGCAGACACAGCCCTGGGGCTGGGGTCTGCTCAGTTTGGGAGCCTGCAGGGGAGTCTCCTGGCAGCAGGCAGGAGGTTTGGTCCACATCCTGTATCAAGTCTATCCTGTCAGTTGTGATCTGCATGTCCCTGCTGGAAGCCTGCCATCTGCCGGTCACCGGGCCAGCCTCTCCTCTTGCTAGAAATAGACCCATGTGTTATTGCCTGGATAGGTGAGAGACTCAGGCACTGAGTTTCACTGGCTTGCTCCCTGGTGCGAGGCAGAGCCCCTTGTCCCCCACCCCACCGTGCCCTCCCCTCTGTGTTCCCATCGCCTCCTCAATCCCTGTCATCATCCAAGGTTTTCACTGGAGACTGCCTGGGCAATCTTTCAAACATGCAGAGACTTCTAAACAGTGGAACCCACACTCCTGTTCCTCTAGTGGGGCAGGATTTCTTCCTGTGAATGGAATTCTTTATTTTCAACGTCCATAAATCCACAAAGGTTATGATGGGAGCTGACATGTGACCATGTAATGTGGACATTTTGGACTTAGGATTGTTTGGAAGCAGTAAACTCAGACCCTGAAGTGCTGAGTTGTGAGCAAACTAAAACATCCCTCCCTGCCTCTGAGGGTGGATTCTCTCACTTAACCCTTAGAAGAATCCCGCAGAGCAGGCCTTGTCGTCCCCACTCTCTGGGTGCAGAAGGTGCAGCTCCCAGAGTTTATCCAACTTGATGAGGTCACACAGCAGAGCTGGCCTTCAGCCCCAGGGCCTCTCCCCACCATCAAGGGAGAAGCCTGTCCTCTAGGGAGACATGGATCCATCACCTCTCGCCCACCAGCAGGCCCCCTGGGGAGCTGGGAGACACGGTGGCCCATGGGGACAGCAGAGGCAGTTGCTTTGGTGGTGGAAGTACGTGGGGTGGGAGCCATACACACCAGGGTTTGCCGTGAGTCCCGCTTCCACAGGCCCTCGCCGTGTCCTCAGGCAGAGTGCTTGCCCTCTCTTGGTTTCTTCACCTATCAGCCCTTCATAGAGTCTCTGATTCACTGAATGCTTTGAGAGAAGTGCCCCTACCATGACCCCCATCTTACAGACAGGGAAGCTGAGGTGTAGAGGAGGCTGAGCCATCGCAACCACCCAAGCTCACAGCTGGGAGTAGCGGAGTCAGGACTCGGACTCAGGCCCTCTGACTCCCCGGGTCTCCACCACTGGGCTTGTCATCCTTCTCCAGGGACAGCAGAGTCTCCGTGTGCAGGGAGACATCTCCTGGGGCTGACATGCTGTCTCCAGGGATGGGTTTGAATCCGTGTTTGCTTTCTTAACATTCACTTTTCTACAGTTTATTTATTTTAAATAAGCTCTCTCATTTGTGTAATTAGGAAAAGAGTAAATTCATTTTATTTGACCCTCTCCCAAAAAATGCCAGCTGCCCCTCAACAAAAGTCCAAGGTCCTAACACCTCAAAATCGGATTCACGTGCACAGCTTCTGGCCACGTTCATGAGATCCGGTTTCGCGGAGGGCCCTTGCTGTTGTCCCAGCGCAAACTGCAAAGTGGACAGCAGGGGGCGCTGCCGCCCCAGAAGCAGCCAGCGGCGGAATTCCCGGGCCCTCAGAGGCGCTGCCTCTCCCGAGGATGGTCCCTGCTCACCCGCACACCCCTAGCTCTCCTCCAGCGAAGGACTCGCTGGGCCTCGCACCATTTGGACAGAGATGGCCCGCCGTCCCTGCTCACCTGAGTTGGGACCGTGAGAAGGTGTTACTGCAGGATCCAGAAACGTGGGCCTGCTGAACTCTGGGACTTGGTTTGAAACAGAAACGTTGTACCCTCTTCCAGGGGACATCCCAGGGCCTAGACACAGTAGGGCTCCCGGAGTCCCGGCCTCCTCCCTGGCTTTAATGAGACGAACCTGGGGGGCGTATCACCACTGTTACTCCTCAGCCACTGTCCGTCCAGCCGCAGTGCTTCTCCTGGGCTGCAAGCCCGCTGACACAAGGCACTGTGGGAAATTAGCCGCAGGGCGCGGCCGCCACCTGCCCCCAGCGCCTCCGTCCTCTCAACAGGCTCACCCCGTGCGCGTCCTCAGACAGCCTGGTCTGTAAGTCAGAGGGGACCTTGGTGCCCATGCCAGCAGGCACACGTGCTCAGTCGATCAGTCGTGTCCGACTCTGCGACCCCATGGACTGTACCCCACCAGGCTCCTCTGTCCGAGAGACTCTCCAGGGGATCCTCCCTACCCAGGGATCAAGCCCGAGTCTCGAGTCTTGAGTCTTCTGCACCGGCAGGCGGATTCTTTACCACTGTGCCCACTTGGGAAGCCCAACCATCCAACATCAGGGACGTAAACCGCGCCAGCTTTCTGCCCCTACTCAGGGCTTGGGTGCCTTGGCCTTGGCGCACATCACCCCTTCGGGGTGTTGGCATGACCGACCCCAAATATCCTCGGGCTGGAAACTGTGCTGGTCTGTGGATCTGTGACAGCAACGGTGTGTCAGCCGCTGAGTCCTGTCTGAGCCAGTGGCAAAGGGTAGTGGATGCTCGGCATTCTGAACGAGGGAATCTGTGCCAGCTCGCCCCCTGCCCATGTGTCTTGGCAAAACAGTATTCCACATTTGCAGACTCAGGTGTCCCTCTCCCCTGCCCATCCCCAAGGCCCAGAAATCAGTGCGGCTGTGGGCCCACAGTAAGTCAGTGTTCCATCACAGCTTGCCAGCGGGAGATGCTAAGCAAGCCCCTCCCTCCTTAAAACAGCTCAGAACTCTGAGCCATCAATGCCCAGAAGATCCCAGAAGCAGAGCAAGAGGCTGTAGCCAAACGTCCTGCTCCAACTGGCCTCTCTTGTCTTGAGCTTCAACTTTTGTTTGAGTTTTTCTCCACTGGACTAGGGGGAGTTGAGGAAGTGAAGGGATCTCTCAAGGGGGGCTATGGTGGGAACACATGAAAACCAGGTTCATCGTCCCAGAGAGGAGGTGAATGTCAGGGGTCTGAGCTGGGGCTGCTCGGAGAGCTTCCGCACCCCATCCAAAGGCCAGCATGGGGATCAGAGAGACCCCAGTCCCCTGTGCAGACCCTGCCCATCATCATTTCCTCAGCACAGGTAGGAAGCTGGATCGTGGACCAGACTTCGACTTCTCCATTTTTTCACTAGGCCTCGTGGCTGGAGGAAAATGGGTGTCCAGGAGCCACGTGGTATTAATACAGTGGTTGGGAACATGGGCTTTGCATTCAGTTCCACCTCTTACCAGGACTGTCTGGATAAAATCCCCTAACCTCCCCAAGCTGGTTTCTTCACCTGGAAACGGGAGCAGTGAGTTATAGGATCTGCATAGGAGGGCCGCTGAGGAGGTAAATGGAGGTGCCATGTAAAGAGGATGGCCACAGGCCAGCCGGGGCACCTCCTGAATGTGAGCGAGCCCTGTGTCTGCGAGCCCTGGCTCCAGGCACTCTGCTCAGCTGCTTCTCCATTAACACCACAAGCCGGCTGGGCCGCTGGACGGGAGGGGGCAGCAGAGGCCACGGTGAGGCATCTTCTCCTAGGCTTTCTCAGGAGCCCAGAGAACTTCAGAGGAGAGACTCTAAACTTGGTGCCCATCAGGACCCCCTGGAAGTCTGTGGGCCTGAGGATTCCTGGGTCCCTCCTCCAGAGGTTCTAACGCAGTGACTCAGCACACACACACATACCCCCCACCCACAGTTGGAGCAGACAGACAGCCCTGGTGTTTCTGATGAGGGCAGTCCCTGAGTCACTCTCTCAGAAGGGAAGCCCTTGAGCTCAGGGGTCTCCTGACCAGAGGTTAGGAGGTCCTGGGGTGGGTCCTTATCGGAACCCCTGATTCAACCCCATGTCAGAGTCCATCTCTTGAGCTAAATGGGATGATGTCTTCCTCCTCCCTGGGAAGGGAGAGAACGAATGTCCAGGTGCATCCTATTGGAAGATGGGGAGTCCAGCAGTCCCCAGGCTGGATACTCAAGCCCCTGAGAGGGTGGCCTTGTAAAATACTAGTTCTTGCATCTTGTTTGGTACCCATCCCCACAATGAAGGGGAGAAGGATAAGAAATGCCTGGACCTCATAGCCATTCCCATCTGGGCACCCCAGAGCTAGGCTGTCTTGCTCCCGACAGGCATCACCTCACTGACCACCGTGCCCATAGGTCTACATGACATTACTATTAGACAGGAGGAAAAGTGAGGCTCAGAGGTGACGTGGCTTGCCCGGGTCAAGCCTTGCGGGGCTGGGGCTCCAGCTCCGTCCTTGCGTCCTTGCACTACCTCCAGGAGTGCTGCCAGCGGCGAGCCAAGCTTTCAGTACCTCACCCTCCCCAACCCTACCCCTGCAGTTTCGCCCCAAGAGCCAAGAAAGCAGCAGGACCCGGCGGGCACTTTCCCTTCCATCTGAAGCGCACACCCTGAGTGCAGACTGGTCCCCGGGCCTGCCTCCGCCAGGGGCCAGGGAGCCAGGACACAGCGCCAAGGCGCTGCTGCAGCTGCTGCCTGGGGCCGCCATGGCCTGCAGCCGAGGCGCGGCTGTGTCCAGGGCGTCAGCCCCTCGCGGAGAGCTGCAGGGAGCTGCAGCCGAGGCGGGATGTGTCATCTTCTTATAGAAACCCTATCGAGTTTTGTCCTGGCCGCTTCCCCACCCCCAGGCCTGTTACTTTGGGGGGTATTCATACCTGTAGGGTATCTCGTCTGCATTGTTCCAGGACAAACCCTAAAGGTATGCACAGGACTTTTGAATTAATTCTCTGGAGGATGTTCCTAAGCTAGAAGTATACGCACCCACACCCAAGGCAGGGCGTGTGACCACCTTAGAAGCGCATTTGCGTTGTAGGCTGGTAACTTGCACGAATTGTGCAGGCTTTTGTGTTGGCACATAGCAGTGGGAGCTTCATCCCGCAGTTCTGGCATGAGCCAGACCAAAATGGGCCTTGGGTCGGCCTCCGCAAGAGCAAATGCAGTCCTGCAAAGCAGGCCTGTGAAATCTTGGTTGTGGATGTGGAAGCAGTTACGCCTGTAGAATCTGGCCCTTCCGGGTTTGTCCGAAGCCAGACTCTCCTCTCTGAGAGGAAGGCTGGACTTTTCTCTCAGCCCCAGGCCCCAGGTCAGGCCCATCCCGGATCCCTGGGCTCCCCAGGGCCGGCTTTCCTGCCCCAGATCCCTCTGGATGCCTCCCATCCAGCCTGGCAGGGATGTGAGCGCGCTGGGAGATCCCGCTGAAATGAAGGCGCTGCAGGGGAGACGAACAGGAAAACCGGGGTTCACTGCCACCCCGGACTCTGGTCCAGTGGCGCCAAAGCCCTGCATTACCAGGGCGCACAAAGGCCTCTGGCTCGCCAAGGAGCCAAGGGAGTGGGTGCGGGGTCTGGAGACGCCTCAGCAGAAGACCGGGGCACGCGCCGACTGGGCCGGCATTGGGTTTCTCCTAATCAGCCCCACTTCCCCGGAGCCTCCATTCTAATTGGGGCGCAGGCTCCAACGGAGGAAGGAGGGGGCCCCTCCCGCCTGCCCGCCGAGGTTGTCTGGATCCCTAGTGCAGCGGCTCCCGCACCGGAGGCCTGAGGGTTTTTCTCTGGCCGGGTTCTCCAGGGCATCAGTGGGGGCAGGGGATAAGGAGAGGCGGCCTCCGCCCCAAAGACAGGGCCTACTCCGTCCTCGGTGAAGCTGCTCCCCAAGCGCTGCCCGCCGCTCCCGCTGCCTGAGACCCGAGGGACAAAGTCGCCGGCTTCTTCCTGTCCCCTTTATCTCCGCGTTATAGATAGCTGTTAGTTTGGGCATTAATTGCCCAGGCGAGTTTATTGATAATTTTGATGTAACAGAGCACCGCAGAAATTGCCCTCATGTCCAAAATGTCAAATTTGAGAAGAACCAGGTTCAGAGGCTCATGACCCCACGACGCGGAGAAACTGTGGTGGGTCTTGAACGGCTGCACCGGCAATGTGACTTTATTGTGTTTGTTTTCCTAGGTAGCTGGGAGTTGGAATAGAAAGAGGGTCAGTAGGGGAGACAGGCTTTTTAAAATGGATTTCCCCCTAATGATTTAGGGGGGAAACGTGCCTGTCACCTTGCTCTCCCACCAACACAGCCTTTTTCTTGCTCAAAGTTTATTTGCTTCACCATTGGGGAAAACCAAGTGTAGGGCACCAAAAAAAAAAAAAATCCTATCAAAAAAATAACACCTTAGAAGATGCTCCATGATCGATAACAGTTGGAAACAGTAAAGTTTGAAACTCAAAATACATTTCTCATTGGTCCTGGAGTGACCAAAAAGAAAGTGTAAAATGTTGTATATACATATATGTACGCACACACACACATATATATGTATGTTTTTCCCTGGGGGAGGGAAAACTACAGTTTTTTTTAAGTTTATTTTTTTTTAAACAAGAAATGACATTTAGAGGGGCAAAGGGCTCTTTTTAAAAAACAGAAGCCAAGAAAAATAGTTACTCTTGTCCAGATTTCACTTCAATGTGAAATGAAGAGTGAAAAGAGAAGGATTGGCCAACAAATAAAAAGGGGAAAAAAAGATTAAGAATCATCCATACTTGAAATACAAAAAAGAAAAAAAATAAGACTAGCGATCCCAGGCTGGTTACTGTCTATATTTTGAAGATATTCTGCAATCCCAATAAAATACTCATGCAATTTTATTTCTAGTTGATACAATATAAGGCCATATACAAATGTTATACATTTTTATTTTGTTCTTTTTTAGGAAAAAATACACAAAAGGCAAAAACATCCTCAAATTGTCATTTTTATACAGTGCAGAAGGAAATTTAAAATACGTGTCACAAACGCTGCACCCCAGCAGCCAAAATACTAAAAAAAGGGGGGGGGAAGTCCTTCATTTTATATATATATATTTATATAAAACATATGGAAATTTGTCTTTACACAGATCAGACTTAGTTTCAAATTTACAATGGATATCTAAAAAAAAATTCTACGCGGCAAATATTGCCAACAAAGTTACACCATTAATACTGATAAACGGAGGCGCCTATGCGGTGTTTCGATTATTAGGGAAAGAAAGTAGAATAAATAACAGGATGAGCCTTGCTATCGTTTTTTTTAAAAAGTGCCTTAACCTTTCTGCGTCACCGCAATCCTGACTCAGGGCGCTCTGCGGGCCTTCCCCGTCCCCACGGCGCCCTGCCTGCCTCACGCTCCCACCAGAAGGTTTACAGTAGAGATCGGAGACAGCTGGGTCTCGGGAGAAAAAACACCCACCAAACAAGTCAAAACAAAGTTCGAAACCAAACCAAAAAAAGCCTGAAGAGAAGGACGGAGAGGAAGGCGGAGGAGGACGGTGGCAGAGGCCGGGAGAGCCGCCTGCTTCTGGGTTCCTGGTTACTTTCCTAAGATGAGCAGTGGCTTCAGAAATGCAAGTTACTCGCACAAGGATCCACCTGTGGCTGACGGGAGGACTTCTGAGGTGGGGAGGGAGAGGGCGACTTCTTGTCGGCCCCTCCTTTCCCTACAAGAGACGGGTCTAAAAAGGAGACGCGCATTCCAAGACATTCTTTCCAAAAAAATTAAAAATAAAACGATAAATACTCAACCAAAAAATAAACGTATTTGATAATGACGGTTTCACACGTTTGCCTTTCTCCTAAAAACCTTCCCCGACGTTTGCCGTTGGAGGGGGAGATGGGGAGAGACCATAGCAGAAATGCGTGTTCAGATGTTGAGAGTTCTTCCCCAACACAGCACCTTCTCAGCCGGTTTCAGTCGGATCAAAAATAGATACTTATTTATCAACAGCTGCAGTCAGATCAGGCCCCCGCCATCACCATTAAAAAAACTGTTGAGGGAGCGGTGGTGGGGGGGAGGTGCCGACCTCGCTCGGTCTTTGCCTCACGGGATCCCTTTCCCAATAATCCGGTTGGGGAGGGGTCAAACCCTTTTCTTCTGCTGACGGTTATACCTCAAAAAAAAAAATAAAATAAAAATAAAGCAGTTTCTGGTGACGGGTTCCGAAGTCCCTGCGCCCAGCCGGCCCCTGCCCGGAGGGGCCCCGGAGCTGTGGCCTCACATGACGCAGGGCTTGATGTCTTGGTAGGTGACCTGCTGGTGGTAGTAGGAGCCGCCGCCGGCCGAGTGCATGGACGAGGATGCCATGGTGTTGAAAGAGAAGACGAACTCCTTTCGGTCACACATGCTGGGCGACTGCGAGTGATACCGTGGGATGCCTGCGGGGGCGAGGCGAGAGGAAAGGGGGCGTTAAAGGGTGGCCTCTGGAGGCCCGGGCTCCAGGTGGAAAAGCACCGTTACTGTGGGGCGCGCCCCGGGGACAGGCCTGCCTGGCTCGGCGCTGGGCCGAGGCCTCCCCACGTCCCAGTTCCCGGTTTCAGGTCTCAGTCGGGCCGGCACCCAGAGGGAAGATTCCCCAGACACGGTCAAGGATCCCTGCAACCCTGGGTGCCCGCTGCCCTGGCCTCTCTCTCCATGGACACTGAGCCTGGCTTGGGAGGCTTCCGGTGGCGGATGGGGAAGGGGTGAGAGGGGCCAGCAGAGAAGGTCCAGCGGCCTCCACTTCCAGGGCAGCCTGAGGCCTGGGCCTGGCGCCGGGCAGCCACCTTCCAGCCCCCGGAGGCGGCGGTGTCCCCAGAGCAGTGAGCCAGGCCAGCAGGGGCCAACACAGGGGCAAAGAGGGCTTCTCCAGAGGAAGGGTCTTCGGGGAGCGGAGCCTGCAGGACCTCTGGAACCCTGGCTGGAGTTTGAAGCAGCCCCAGTTGTGCGACCCCCGTGGAGAGAGCCCTCCATTCTCCAGGCCCGGCTCCTGCCTCCCGCTGGCTGCTGACAGCTGACTCCTGACAGGCCCCTGCTTGGATCCCTCCAAGCTCTTTCAAGAACCAGACCCAGAAGGCTACTAGCGCGTGTGGAGACGGAGGGTCCAGAGGAGAAGATGGCTGTGCATCTTTTTTTCTCAGGGGGGATTGGAAGCGGAGCGGTACCTGTGGGCCTGGAAACCTGGATCCTGAGAAACACAGTTTGTTGGGGCCCGCAGCTCAGACCTTCGATCTGGGCCCCTCTCAGCCTCTATTGCCACAAAAAGCCCCAAACTCAATGTTCGTACGCCCCAGGCCTGGTTCCCAAAAGGCCCGGCTCTGAGCTTCTGAGCGCCAGCGCCAAGCCCCACCGGCTTTGGGCCTAACTCTTCCGTCCTGCTCGGCTCAGAGCAGAGGCGGCTCTCCCAAAGCAGGGCGAGCGAGCCAGCTGCCCTGGGGACGGGCCAGCTCCATCCTGGGAACTTGCCCAGGTGTCAGGGGGCTAAGGGACCTGAGGAGACCTAGAAGATTGCAGTCTAAGTCTCTGAGGTGAGGATGGGGCCTACCTGGCCAGGCTGGGGCTGCCAGCACATATCCGGGCATTGAAACAGAAAGGAAAAGGGAATGTTAGTCTATGGGGGGACTCCAGGCTGCCCTCAGCCCTCAGACAGGGAGAGGTGGACAGAGAGACACCTTGGGGAGCTGAGGCCTCCATGGTGCAGCTTGGGGACTGGCGCCGCAGGCTCCAGACCAGGGCGCCAGCAGTCTGGGGGCTAGGTCTGTAGTGCGCTCACAGATGTCCACCCACACCTCTCCTACCGCCCAGTCCTGGGGACGGCTCGGGGCTCCCCACTCACCTTGCAGCTCAGCAGGGGCGTTGTGACTGTTCTGGTGCAGATACGGCTGGTCCAGGGAGTGCGTGGAGAGGCTGCCGGACAGGGGGTTGGCCGCGGGGTTGCAAGGGGACAGGGGCTGCTGCTTGATGTAGGAGGCGCTGCTGTTGAGCGCCGCCGAGGCAGAGGGAGGCCAGGCGGCCGCGGAGCCGGAGTAGACGGCGTGGGGCTCCATGACCCCGCCTGCCGCCCCGGGCAGCAGCGGGGAGGCGGGCACTGAGCCGTCGTGGTGCGGGTACTCGCCGGCCGCCGTGCCGCCGCAGCTGCCCATGTACGAGTGGCCGCCGTTGGCGGGCAGGTGGGGCACCGAGTGGCTGGGCAAAGCCATGCCGTCCACGTTGCCCGGCAAGTGGCCGTTCATCATGCCCAGACCTCCCTCCAGCGCCAGGCTGTTGGGCGGGCACGAGAGGCCGCCGGCAGAGCCCTGGAAGCTGTAGGTGTCCGGGAGGTGGTTGAAGCCGAGCCCGTTCATCATGCTGTACATGGGCTTGAGCGCCTGGCATTTCCTTCGGAAGCCGCGCGGCCGCCGCCGAAAGGAGCCCTCCTCGAACATGAACTCGCTGGCCGGGTCGATGGTCCAGTAGTGGCCCTTGCCCGGCCGCCCGAGGCCCTTGGGCAGCTTGATGAAGCACTCGTTGAGCGAGAGGTTGTGGCGCACGGAGTTCTTCCAGCCCTGGTAGGAGCCGCGGAAGAAGGGGAAGCGGCTCTGCAGGAACTGGTAGATCTCGCTGAGCGTCAGGCGCTTGGTGGGCGAGCTCTGGATGGCCATGACGATGAGCGCGATGTACGAGTAGGGCGGCTTCTCCGGGCGCCGGATGCCGGCGTTCGTCTTCTTGGCCTTGGACGGGCCGGACGACGCGGGGTCCATGGCCGCGCCGCCTCCCCCGCCGCCGCCGCCGCCGCCGCCGCCGCCGCCGCCGTGCGGTGGCTGCTGCTTCTCGGGCGCCGAAGACATCGGGTGGCTGCTGCCGCCGCCGCCGCTGCCGCTGCTGCTCTGCGCGGCCGACGAGTCGGGAGGAGGAGGAGGAGGAGGAAGGGGAGGGGGAGGGGGAGGGGGCCGAGGGGGAGGGGGCTGCGCGCGCGGGGCTGGCTACACCTCTGCCGTCATCGGCGGCCGCTTCTCCGGAGCGAGCCTCGGCGCGCCCTCCCCCGCCCGCCCGTCCTCCCCGAGGAGCGGCCGGGTCCGCGGGCGGTTGGCGCAGAGCCCCCCGCTCTCCCTCCCGCTCCCTCCTCCCCCTACTCTCCTCCCTCTTTCCCTCCCGCCCTCCCACAAGGGAAGGAGCCGAGCAGAGGCTGAGAGCAGCCTCTTTGCAGCCTGGGCGGAGGCCGCGAGGAAGCCCCCACTACACACACACACACACACACCGGTTTTTTTGAGGGGGGAGGCGCCCCCCTCTCGGGCCTGTGGCCGTGCGCCCCCGCGGGGAGCAGCGCTCGGTCCTCGCCACCCGCGGCGATCGGCTCCACGACTCCAGCCGAGGGCCGCCCGCTCCGTGTCGTCTCTCGGCGGCGGCGTCTCGCGCGGGCCGGCGTAAGACCCTCCAGGAGTTCCCTCCCCTCCCAGCCCCCCTCCGGCACCCCGCGGTGGTGGGCGCTTAAAGGGCCCCCACCCTCGCCTCCCAGCGGCCGCCTGCGGAACCCGCCCCGCCTCCACCAACCTGGCGAGCAAGTGTTAATGCGCCCTCGGCCCGGGGTTCAGCCCAGCTGCGCGCTGGCCACCCCCTCCCCACCCCCCACCCCGCCTTCCCTACCCGGGCCGCGCGGAGGAAAACGCAGCCGGAGTCCCGGGCCTTCCCCGACGCGTACTTCCCGGTGGCGAATCGCAACTGCAGTGGCGGCTGTGACCGCCGGGTCGTGGCCATCGCGGGCACAGCCGGTTCGGCTACGAGTCCCCGCGGCCGGCGGGCGGGTGTTCCAGCGAGGGACCGCCTACCCTCTCTCCCCGCCCCGGGAAGGACTGCGCCGCGCCCGGGACTTTTCGGACTCGCCCAGCAGCGCGCGAGCAGGCGGGCAGCCGCTGCAGCCGAGCGCGGGCGGAAAACGAAAGCGCAGGGCGGATCGCTGCAGCTTTGTCTCCGGCGCCGCGGGTCGTTCGGGGAGCGAGTGAGAACCTCTGGCCTTGCGGGGAACCAGGACCCCACGGGCTCCTTCAACAAGTGGTGGGGCGCATTCCCTAACGTGCACTCGTGCGTACACTGATGCACAGGCAAACGCGGTAAATTTCGCAGACTGAGACCTGCAAACACAACCGCGTTCGTTCCCACTCACGCACACATGGCGTTCAGGCATGTGCGTGCCCACTCACGCTCTCGCTCCCGCACACACAAAAGGCCCAAAGGAGCTTCAGTTCGCACCTACTCTCACTCGTGTGTACACCAGCCACGCTCTGATGTGAGTCCACACATAGCTCAGCTGACACCCCCACCCCCAACATACACGCTGAAAACCCGCCTATTTGGCCCCGCGATGCTTGTGTCCCCAGGTTCCGATTTCTCGCAGATGGTAAAGGCCCTGGCAGGAAGTTTATACGGCCCAACGTAAACACGTTCTGGGGGATTCTTTAATAATAATAATAGAATTCCGCGTGCGCGGGGGGGGGAGTTGGCCTAATGCCCCTGTGGGCTCGGCCTGCCGCCGCCGCGGGGGCCTCTGACACTGCGCGCCGGGCCGGGTTCCGGAAGGCAGTCTGCGCGGGCGGGGAGCGCGGGCCCGGGCGGCCCTTGCGCGCCAGGCTGCCCGCAGCAGGGGGCTCGCACGCAGCCCTCCTCCGCCACCCTCCGGGCGCAGGGGTGCGGGCTAGGACGAGGTGGGGGGCGCAGGCGCCGAGCGCAAGACGGCGCAGGAGCCGGGCGCGACGTCGCACGCGGGGAGCCAGGTGAGTGCCGTTCGCTCCGCAGACTTCCGAGGAAGGAGGCGAGGGGTATTTTCGCGGGTCATCTCGAGGAGCCAGGACGCCGTGCCCCGGCGCAAGCAGGGGCGAGAGGCGTGTGCTGGGCTCGAAGTGTGGCACCGCGGCGCTTTTCAAAGCCCACCGGCCTCCCTGGTTTCTCTGGCCTCTTTGTCACCCGCTGACCCAACCCTCCCTCGCTCCGACGCCTGCAGCCTCGGCGGTAGACGCCTCGTCGCCTTCGGGGCGCCTGGCACGTCCGTGCGAGGAGCTGGGCGTCTCGGCGGCGTAGCTTACCCTAGCGGAGCGCGCTCTAGCCAAAGCCACCTTCTGTGCGCCGCGCTTCCGCTCTGCTCTCCCAGGGTCTCGGCTCCGCACGCTGGCAGGGGCCGGCTGGGGAAGGGGGGAGTGAGAGACGTGACCGCGTAGTATGTGGTTGTGTCTTCGCGCAGGGAGACGCGCGCTGGCAGACCCATCTCCGCTTGACACAGCCCGGCCGGCACCCGCCGAACGCAGGCATCCTGAGCACGGCGCACGGCCTCCATCCGTCTTTCCAGAGAACACCCCTCACACGGCTCAGGCGCCCCAGCGCTCGCACGAGAGCTCAGGCCCTGCCTACTCGCTGAGGACACACTTTCGGTTACTTGCAAACACTCCTGCCTTGCACGTTCGCCCACGCACAGCCGGCCGCACAAGCACGGCAGCTCCTCTCCCGCGCGCACACGTCCACGCACACGCACTTTCATATTCTCTCTCTCCATCACTTTTTTTTTTCTTCCACCAAACGGCCGCTGTAGGGTAGGAGGCCCAGCGGCGCCGGGAGGGAAGTTCCCCGCGAAGGGGTCCGATACCGCCCGCTGCTGGGAACGCGTCTGACATTTATAGAAGAGAAGCTAACCAGGGAGATGGCCCTCTCCCAAAGCAGCGAGGGGCGAAGGCTCCCAGAAAGTGATAGTGACACCTCCCTTTCTCTCGCTCCTCCCCCACTGACAGCTCGCCTCCAAAATGAGGGGACTGTATGGAGCATGAAGATGGGGGGCCTTTTCCCAGCAACCCCCTTCCCTCTAGGCCCTCTCTTAGGTGGGGAGAGGGCTGCAGAGTTCATCCTTGGGCTAACCGCAGATCAGTTTTCCTAGCTCCTGCACATCACTGTTTCTCAGTGGCTCCCTGTGGGGGCTCCTGTGGGTTGGGAAAAAGCTTTGGCGTTCCTAGAAGGAAGTGTGGAGCTGGGCCCCACCTGGCCTCCATTTACCCCTGAGGTCTATACCAGTAGAACAGCCTTTCAGGGGGAAGGCCAGCAGTTACTGTGCCCAGGGAGGGGCTGAATGGCCTCGGAGCCTCAGGAGTGAGGCAGACAGAGGCTCTCCCTGCCCCAACATCTCCACCGGGGCAGCAGGTAAAGGGGGAGGAAATGCGCTCCGGCTCTGTGATCCGGAGGCCCCCATTCTGGAGAGAACCTCAGGCATGGCAAGGAGGGTTTTCGAGGCGCCCAGAGACCAAGCTTTCGGCTTTTCAGATGCTCCCGAGAGCTCTCTCAGATCGTAGGTTTTGGAAATGGAGAAACTGAGGCCCTGGCCTGGCTGGGCCCGTGCTGCCAAGCGAACACCTCTCCGTGGTTCTTCTCCACCTCCAAAGGCTGGCTGTTGGAATTTTGCCCTCCCAGATGCCTCCTCACAGGCCTGGGGTGGAGGGAGTGAATTTTAGAAATGTTTCCTTTGCCCCCACCCCCATCCCTGGCTTTCCAGGCTCAAGGGTACTGAGACCCATTCCAGAACTGATGGCGGTAGAATAATAGACGCCACAAGCACATGGTAATAACAGAACTTATCGACTGTTGGCCATGCACCCAGTGTTGAGCTTTGCCTTATGAACGCCTCTCAGATGCTCTTAACCCTCCTCTGGGCTGTGACTCCCTTTGATAAGCTGTTGAAATCTACAACCTTACACACACCCCTTCCAAAGGACATATACCTGCGACGTTTGTAGAATGATTTTCAGGGTTTCACCAAATTCGTGGAGCCCACCCGTGAATCCACAACTTCGCATCCATAAACTGAGCCCAAGACTCTGGCTAACAGCCCTGAAAATACTTTTCTAACCTTAACAGATGGTCCTCCCAGGTCAATATTGTCCCTGCCTTTACAGATGGATTCAGTGATGTTGCCCGTGTCCTAGGTCACCTGCAGAACTAGGATACAGCCCCCGAGAACAGGGCAGAGACCCTCTACCTGTAGACCTACAATCGGATGTGGTCTGGGTTTGAATCCAGCCTTCAGTGTGTAGGAATGTTGCATAAGCCATTTGCACATTAGTTTCTCCTGGTTTGTTGTTGTTGTCGTTTTGGCAGGGAGCCGGCAGGAGTTGTTGATTTATTTTTCCCCAATTGACTCATTGGGTAAATTTCAGGTGTGCAGTTGATTTGATACATATATATGTTGCAAAATAACTCCATCCTGTCACATAGTTACCATTTCTTTTTCTGCGGTGGGAACGTTTAAGACCTCTCAGGACCATTCAAGTATATGATACAAGTGTTATTAGCTGTGATTCCCCATGCTGTGACCTGGTGTGTTCATCTGAAAAAAAAAAAAATGGGACTGAATAACGGCATCTTTTTCTTAGAGCTTTTGGGAGTTAGACAAGACTGCCCAGAAAGCCAGGCTATCCAAACAGACAGAAACAAACAAAACCCCCAGGGGCCCAGCTCCAGGGACGGTCGGAGAAAATGCAGACGGGGGATTCCGGCTGCTTTCTGCTCTCGCGTAAAGATTCATCAAGAACCCCCTGCCACCCCAAATCAAATCTGCGCTCCAGCGCAAGCCCCAGGAATCCCCAAATGGGGAGGGGGCTGTAAAAACAGACACGCCTGCCATGTCTCCCACTCCCCAAGCCCGAGGTATTTTTACTGGCTAATTGCTTAAGTGAAGCCGCCCGGGCCGAGAGCGCGCCGTAACCCGAGCAGGGAACCAGATCCAGCTCGGATTGTGCCCGGGCCGGCAGCGCGGGCGGGGGCGGGGGCGGCTGCCGACCACCCACCGCGAGGGCAGCCGCCCCGCCCGCCGCCGCCCCTGCTCTGCATTACCGCCGGCCCGCGCCGCCCTCGTCCCCGCTCCCTCGATCCCCTTCCCGGGCGACGTCCAAAGGCGACACAAGGTAGTGCGGGCGGACCCCAGACCAACATGGGCGCTGGGCAGAAAAGGAAGCCGCCTGGCTTGGGGGCCTCGGTGGGGGCTGGGGGAGGGGTATTTGTGGTGAAAACGTAGCCCCCGGGTCGGGAGACTGTGCGGGGAAAGTCAGGGTCAGGAGGAGAGCGGGTGTCCTCCCCACAATTGTAGGGTGATTTGTGCAGAAAGTGGGGTGTTTTCCTCTGCAGATTCTAACGGTGCACACGTATGGCGAGTGCCAACGTGCAGAGTATTGTCCCGAGGGCAAGAAGCGTAGAACTAGAGGGCACCCAGCACAGCCCCATACGCATGAGCGCGATTGTGTCAGGTGGGTGCACAGCGTCAGGCCTGTGTGCACAGAAGAGCACGAGGTGTGCAGACACGACTGCTTCTTGTGCTGAGCGTTACTGAGGTGGGTGCACGTGACGAATATTAATATGGGAGCAGTGTGGCACACTGTGTGTGTGGACTATCAGAGTGCACCGGGAGGCGTCCTGTACACCAGCTATCATAAAGTGGGCATAGTATGCATGGGGTTGCGCACACAGAGTCGCCAGGGGCACGTACAGCGCCACGGATTCTGGACAGAATGCCGCAGGCTCTGTGGACCACACGATGTAGGGCTGTGTGCACTGTGGTCAGCTGTGCTTCTAATGGGTTATGTTGGACGCGATATAGCGGTTTTACACGTGGTGCATGCCTGTGCACACGGAGCGCCCTTGGCTGCGTACTGCAAGGAGAGGGTCTGCACAGGGACGCCGCGTCTACCCAGAGCGTCAGGCGGTGTGTTTGCAGTGGGGTGTGGTGATGTGAAAGCAAAATGCGGAGATCACACAGCTAACGGTCATGGAGGCCCGACTCTGTACCCTTGCTAGGCACCTCAAGGTCCACTCTAGCTCAGAACCCCTCACCGTAACCCTGGGAGGCAGGTTTTGTTTGGATCTCAGGGTTCTCCTACTCTGTCTGTAGCGACAGAGCAGCTTTCCTGCCCTTAGATGTGCCGGAGAGCGGGCACGGCTTGGAGGACCATCTGCCTTCTGTGCGGGTCTTTGTGGGGCTGTGACCGCAGAACCGTGCAAGCCTCTGTCTGCAGCCCACACAGGAAAGTCGCGGAGACGAGAAATGCAGGCAGAGTGAGCACTAGAAGGGGGCCCCAAGTCCGGGGAGCCCCAGGGCTCCCAGGGAATGCCACTGGGAAGCCTCCCGCTCTGTGCTGCACTTGTGCCTGCTGCTGCCAACCAGACTCCAAACCTAGGCAGTCCACTGTCTTCTCTTGTCAAGGGCCAGCCAGAGTCTGGGGCCCTCTGAGAGTCTTCCTGGGGTACCCCAGGTGAAGAGGAGAGAGCCACACCCTCTGGCCGCACTGGCCTGGCCACACCCCCTAGGCTCAGACGGGGCTCAGAAACCCCACCTGTGGGGACCCCCCCCAGGGCCATGCTTGGGGGGCAGCTGTGGTGGGGGCTATCCATGACCCAGGCCTGGCAGTTAATCTCCCCTGTCAGTTGTACATTGCGGAGAAGTTCATGTTTTGGTCAAGGAAAAAAAAAAAGAGAGAAACTTGTATTTGTGCTGCTGCAGTCCTGAGCTTGCCCCTCCACTTGGCCTTTTACCCAAAAGCACGCATTTTCCATGACGTTCTTCAATGAAATATTTGACAATGCTGCAACCCAGGAATTTACAGCCCTCTTCCCCGCAAGATTTTTGGGAGTTTTCTGGCCTTAGCAGCGCATCCTGCTCTGAGGAACAGAGAGCGCTCCGGGGACAGTGTGCGTCCTGGAGCTCCCACCCCGGATGCCTGGCCCGCGGCTGTGCTCCTTCCCACGGGCTGGCTCCAGAGCAGCTGAGGTCTCTTCATCCCTGCCGCCTAGACGGCTGCACTCAGAAAGATGCAGAGAAGAAGTTAGTTCCAATGTGGGGGCGGGGAGTGAGGATGTGTGTGCCAGAGGGAGTGCCTCCCAGATCTTGTTTTTGAGCAAGGGATCCACACAGAGGGAGAGAAAGGCATTTCCCAAAAGGTGCAGCAGAGAGAAAGGGGCCAGTCCTCAACACTGGCTCGCAGGGTGGGGGCGACCGATGGAAAGAAGTCCTTTGGAGGCTGGGGCAGTGGACAGTGAAGACCGAGAAGGCGAAAACGACTGAGTTTATAAAAAAGGGAAAATATAAATTAAAATGTAAACATCAGGTATTTTCTGTTTCTCAGGTTTGAGGGGGGAGAGACAATAACCCACATAGTTTGTGGGGAAGAAGGGGCTGGCAGAAAGTGAGACGAGGGACACCAGGGCCAGGCCAAGCAAGGCCAAGGTGAGGGTGGCGGGTGCTCAGATTTGTTTCTTTATGAAAAGTTGCAGTCTGCTCCCAGAAACCTGCTGGTGTGTGTGAAGTGTGTGCCTGTTCGTCTTCACTGACAGCTCGCAAAGCTCTATTCCCTCTTAGAGGGTATCGAAAACACGGAAACAAGTGCTGTTTCTAGGGAGCAAACAGAATTGGAGCAGCCCAGAGAGGCTAAGGAAGGGAGAGGCGCTACCTGCCTGTGGGCAGCCTGCAGCCCCCAAGTCTGCTGAGGAAATGGAGCTGATGCCCCCTCCCCATGCCTCCCCAACTAGGTCAGGCTTGGGTGCTCCTGTCCCAGCAGGGTTGTATCCGTGCGGCCCCAGGGCACACACCCCCCCACCCCCCAGGACTTGCACTTGGGCACGTGGGCTTGCACAGCCTCACCAGTGTGTTTTCTGCACTTTCAGTGGGGGAGCCAGCTCTATGTGTGTGATTCGGGAAGAAGACACAGCGCCCTTCAGAGCCAAGTGGTATGGGGCAGCCTGCCCTGTGCACCCAGAGCGGGGCACGGGTGACCAGAGACAGGGAGACCCTTCCCCGTCCCAGAGAGGTCACCAGAGCCCAGAGACTCAACGAGAAGCAGGGGCTCCAGCAGAGGGGTGCAGGGGGTTTGCTTGAGGACAGAGTGGACATCTAAGGAGGAAGAGATGGATTCAGAGGGTGTGTGTGTGTGTGTGTGTGTGTGGACACCTGGCCCCAGCTGAGCACAAACTGGACATCTCCCTCTGGGGCTCCAGGCACTGGGCGGGCAGTGGCCACTCCGATATGGAAGTTTCTCTGTGTCCCATTTTCAGAGGAGTGGGTCCCAGACCTCATCCCCGTTAGCCCTGGGATGGGCTTTCCCAGGAGAGCCTGGGAGGCCCTCTCCAGTGTCTCCAGGGGCCCGAGAGGGAGGAAAGCAGGGCAAGGAGGCCCGGGCAGCATGGAGCCTGGAGAGCCTTCCCAAGTGACATCACCTCTGGGTGCCTCTGGTTTTCCTTATCTATCTTAAAGTGGGGGGTAAAGTCAGTGCCCATTCACAGGGCAGCCTGAGAACCAGAGAAGAAATGCAGAAGAGCTCTGACCAGGGTCTGAGATGGGGCTAAAGGTGGGGGGAGCAGCCACATCCATGCAAACCAGGGCAAAGTCTTAAACAAAACTAGAGAGACTTGGCTTCCACTGCTCATTGTGTGGCCTGGGGTTGGTGGCCTCCCCTCTCTGCCTCAGTTGCAGAACCAGTACAGGGACAGTACCTCCTTCTTGGTGGCAGGTATCCAGCTGTGAGTAAGGCTTGACCTGGTTGTTATCACTGGGGGTGCTCCCTCATCCCTGCTGTTTGTGGATGCAGGGTGAGGTCCTGTGGGTCTCACCTTGGTGGACTGAGCTTTGGTGGCGTGAACTCGAATAGACGATCAGCTCACATGAGACTCTGGACAGGTCCCCTCCCCTGGGCACCCTCTTTTGCCCCCACCCCTAGTGGTGTGGCACCTACTTCAGAGGGCAGGGCATCATTGGTGGGTCGGTGGAGGAGAGCCTCCGCTGCCCAGTGACAACTCAGAGTTGACGTGCTGACAGCCGGCAGGTTGATGAAGTCTCAGGTGTGGCCCTGCACCAGCCAGGATTGGTCCCCAGGATTGGTCCCCAGTCTCTGCAGTCAACAGAGCCCCTTGAGGGCTCCCATCCCTTGTGGGAGGGAGCTCTGGGGCAGGGGCCCAGCCACCAAATACCTGGGTTAGAATCCCGCCCCCCTCCCTTTTCTGTCCCAGCTGCTGAGCAGTCTCTGCTCAGCTTTCAGATCTCTCCAAGCCCCTCTTCTCATTTGCATGGCGGTGAAAATACAGATACTGCCACCCTGGGGCCCCTGTGAAGACAAGGAGAGAACAGTGCTGCCTTCAGGGAACCCCTGAGCGCCTGCTGTGTAGCAGTGCGGGGCTGAGGAGCTGCTGTCGCTAAGACCACTTTGCAGACAGGAGTGCGGGGCCGAGTGAGGGCTCCAGTTTCAGACTCTTCCCTCCTCCTCGGAAGGGCACTAGTGGAGGGGGTCCCAACTCAGGAACCTCCAGGAAGAAGAGGGGAGGCTCTGTTTCATGTCCCCCACAGCTCTCCACTTTGAATAACAAGAAAAGAGTACCCTCCAGCCTGTAACCCCCGCCCCATGGGACAAAGGGCTCGGGATCACCACCCCCCCACCCCGGCTCCCCAAGAGCCAGTTTCCGAGAAACGCCAGGGGCAGTGAGCGATGGGGCCTGGCCTGAACATCCTTGCTCTGAACGGGGCATCTGTTTTGCTAGGAGTGGGGGCTCATCAAGACCATCAGCTGCCCTCGCCCAGGGTGTCGCCCGGACAAGAGGGTATTGCCACTCTTTTTTGAGGAGTTCGATGGGTGCAGGAAAATTTGGGGAAAGACAGACATTGGAGTACATTGGCTCCTTGGGGGCCTATGGGTCCCTGTCTCCCCCAAGAGCAAACCTCCAGTGGGATCCCCTGCTGGGCAGGGGGCAGGGGTCCTGACCAGCCCAGGCACTGGGTCTCCACTTGAGGCAATTGCAGAGCTGGCCCCGTGTGGCTCTTTGCCTTTAAAACTGCTCCGTGTCCCTTGATACTATTCTTATTTTTGCATCTCAGCCAATGCCCACCTTCCTATCAGCCAGCCGCTTCATACCCAGTAGAATTTAAAAATTTACAAAACAGCAGTGTAAACATAAAGTAGTCACTTACACTTTCTGGTTCTTTTATTTTGAAATGTACTTTCTCAATGCCTGAGCTATGCCAAAGCTTAGAGCAGTTTGATCCCTCACGGGGGTTCTTTAGAAAAACTTATTTCCTGGGGGCACTTGGTTTTCATTTAAATACTTCATTCCTCTCCTCCAGCACCAATTAATTTTATCCCAGGTATTTTTCTTAATAATCAGAAATTAATTACATGCAAAAATTCTATCCCTGACATGGGAAGACCTGCTATTTTAAAAAGCACAAACCTCAAAATATTTTAAACATTTTGTTATATCTCAGGGTTAAGATGATCTTTTTATCTCCGTTCTCCTCCCACCTCCCTTTCCCCTGTTAAAGTTTAAGAATGAGTTGGATTCACGTGGCAGCTGCAGGCTAAGCTTCCGCGGGGTCGTCCCCACCCCACCCCTAAATTGGGCTAAGACCCATGTAATTCGCCATGAAAACTAACTCAATTAGGAGTCAAATTTGCCCTTTGTAGGAGATCAGTAGTGAGTATCCTAACACCCCTTCGCGATCACCCCCACGCTTTCTCCGCGTTTTTTGCAAAGCAGCATTTTCTGAAGGACTTAGCTTCAGTCTCTCCGTCTGCCCCTTCGCCGGCCGCCTACCTGCCCCTAACTTCTTTCTCGCTCGCTCTCTCCTTTTTAAGCAGCCAAGACTCACTCTAGCTTTGCGAGTCTGACTCGAGCCTTCTTTAGTCGCCTCCCAGAAAATAATTGTGGAGAGCTGGCGTTCGGCCGAAACGGTGGCTTCTGACTCGCGCAGGAAGCTCAGAACGCGTTTCTCTCCGCGGGGACCCGGGCCCACCGGGGCTCCGCGCCGCGCGCGCCACCCCTCGGGGTCGGGGCCGGCCTGGCTGCGACGTGACTCGGCGTCCACCGAGGCCCCGGCGGCGGCGGCGGCGGCGGCGGCAGGGTCCGGCAGACCCGGCTGGTTACTGCCCCTCTCCTTCTGCGACGAAGCAATTATTTTAACCGTGGTTTGGGCTAATGATGGGTTCTGCTTGCTTGAACGCCGTGTTTATTTTACCTCGACCATCCCCGGGGAGGGGGCGTGCGCCGGATGCTGGAGTTGCAAATTCGAAAACTCTCGGGCTGGGGCAAGGTCTTAGGAGACGGGAGCAGAGAGCTCCCCCTTCTTACTCGCTTGGTCCTGCCTGGGTGGGAGCCCAGGAAGGCGGATTCAGCCTTCTCCTGCGGGCGTGTGAGCGGAAAGGCCGTGTTCTGGGCGCCCAGGCGCACCCAGGACTCTCGCTCCCGGAGAGGCGCCTTCTGGAAGTCAAATATGAGCGCATCTCCGGCCTCGTCGCTCCCCTTCAACAGTGGTGGGACTGCCTAGCCTCGGATACGGCAGGCGCTGGACGCAGAGGGGAGAGGGGTGGATAGGAAGGGTCTCCGCTGGACTCTGGATTCAGCCTAGGTTACCGCTAGAGAGTGAGACGCCTAGTCAGACTCTAAGGTTCAGGGAGCCCGGGTGCCTCCGAGTGTTTTCTCCTCTTTTCTGCAAAACCGGAAAATTCACTTCAAGTGCAAAATTGCTGGGGATGTGCCTATATGGGTAACGGGAAATAGCGGAGACCAGAAATTAGGTAGTAACGTTAAGAGGAAAAAATAAAGTCTCTTCCTTGGACAATCCCAGCTACGTTTTTGGGGGGCTTGAATTATGCGGGGAATCGGCTCTGTTTTTGACCTGCGTGTGCCCGTGGGGAGACGCAGTCTGGACCTGAGGCCTGGACCAGGCGGGCTCATTTTCCACTGCGGTCTCCGAAACCCTCTCGATTTTTAATTTGTGCGTGTGTGGGTCCCGAAATGGGTCCAGGGACGGGTGGAAGAGAGCGAAGCTCAGACCTTCCGCTCTGGGCTGAGTTCTGGTTTGGGGCGGGGCGCGCTGGAGGAGAGGCCTGTAGGCGCAAGGATCGAACGCACACAAGTGCGTGCGGGGTTGGAGCCAGGCCTGCGTAGACGCGGACGCGGGAGACCGGCGCTCCAAGGAGAGCCGCCAAACGGTCGCCGCGTCCGTTTACGTGGACCGCAGAGACCACCCCGCAATTATCGCTCTTCCTTCACCAAAAGCCCACCCCAGGCCGGAGGTCCCAGGCCGCGTGGACTCCCCCAGCCTCCGCCCCCGGCTTCTTCCTCCGTCTTTCCAGGCGTCCAGCTGAACGAAGCCCGCGCGGGTTCCAACCCAATTAGCTCGGCGCAAGGCCGCCGCCTGCCACCAGCTCCTGCTGCAGTTAGGACCGCGACGGCGAGGGCGGGGGTCGGGCAGGTAAAGAGGGACCAATTTGCCCCGGGGCTTTATCAGCAAGTGGCTTAACTAGGAATTTACGTTGACAACTCAGCACCTCCGTCGGGGCTCCGGTGGCGGCCCGCAGGGATGACAGGCTGAACTGTGGGGTGGGGTGAGCGGCCCGAGACCCGGGAGGCCTCAAGCCCCAAAGCCACACAGAGGCGGCCTCCGCCTGGGCCCCGCGCGCCGCTTGGATCGCGTGGACCCGGGCGCCCCGGGGCGCGCCGCGAGGGCAGGGGTCCCGGCCGGCGGGGGCCGGTGGGCGCTGGGCCGTCTTTCCCGGCAAAGTAGGTGGCCTTGTATATTTTTGTTCAAGTGGTGTTTATGTTAATGAAAAAAGGATGGAATTACAAACAGCCCGCCGATGGAGCTTCAGCCTCAGGCCCTCGCGGCGCTCGCCTCCCAGGCCCAATCAAAAGGCGCGCATCCTGGGTCGCTGGGACTCTCAGCGGAACCTTCTAACTGGGAGAAACGATCATGTGGCCTCCCTCACGCTGCAGAGTGGGGACGCTGTTTGCTATCACCCACCCCAACCACCACTGCCACCCGCAGTGGCACAGTCAAGGTTCTGGGTAAGAAAAATCCAGATTCAGGTCCTGCAGCGTCCCTAAGAGCACCCAGACAGTTCCTTTGGGACTGCCCGCTGGGGCAGACGCAGCTTCAAGCCTACCCCTGTTGCCAGCCTTTCCCTTGTCTCTTTTTTTAAATAATTACCCCAAGCTTTCGTTTGCTTTCTGGCCCTGATGACTTTTTTCCTGGGGAAAAGCAGTTGGCTTTCCAAAGGCCACCCCAGTTCACTCAGATCAAGAGACTGTTTTCTCCTTTTCTCCACAACCCATCACTCTCTTTTCCTCTGTTGACTCTCACCACCGCCTGTGCTGGCTTTCGCCTCCTTTTCCTTTAGCTGAACGAGAACCAGAGCAGGAAAAGCAGGGCCCTGTGGAGAGATGCCGGGAGGGCTCCCACTGCATTCGGGAGGCATGCTGGGCAGAGACAGCAATCCTTCCTCTTGGAAACTCACCCGCAGCCCTTCTCCAAACACTGTGCCCCAGGAGTCTGGCAGCTGCAAGTGGGGCCTCATCTAGTCTCCAGGAGGGCTGGGCTGGGAGATCCCGGCTGTCGGGTACATCTCTACAGCTCCTCATCATGCTGTTTGCATGGATGCTGTTCCCATCTTCTGGATCTGTTCTGCCCCTCCCAGCTCTGTGTACAGGGTGCCCAGACAACAGTCCACCTGGGCTTTCAGCTTGGGGAATTGGAGCTACCAGCAGCATCTGGGCACCACACTCTGGGCTCTCAGTCTCTGCTCCCGGGTACTACAAAGTCCACAAACGGTGCTCAGATAGGCTTTTTTTGGCCAGGCTCAGCCCGACTCAGCAATCAGACTAGAACCCAAGCAGTAAAGAGGTCGTGGGATCCAAAGAGAGGAAACTTTTTCCAGGAGGAGGAAAATAGGGAGTTGTCCCTTGGCCATAGAGCTCTTCAGGTGGACTCTTCCCTGACGGGAGGGAGCACCAACTCTAGGTTTAGGTAGCTGTGGGCAGGGGTGGGGAGGACTCACTCCAGGAGAGGAGGTAACTTGAGGTCTGTGCCCACTCCCTCTCTCTGCCACTTCAGGGCTCCACGCCAACCCCTGGGAGCTGACCTGGGACCCCTCTGTTGGGTCTTGGAGGTTGGATCCTGGCTTACTTGCCGGGGCTTAGGTAATGGACGCAGTCGAGCTGTTGGGGGGGGGGGTGTGTTCTTAAGTGAAGACCAAAGGATCTTGAGGTGGGAGGTGCATTGGGGAGAAAGCATTCCTGTAGCTTTCACTGCTGTGCTGAGTCGCTTTCTTACACACTCTCTCCCAAATAAGAACCACCAAGATGGAATAAATTGGGCCCAAGCCACGGTTATTGGCACTCCCTTTCAAACAGTTATCATTTGTCAAAGCCCTCCGCTCAACTGACACTCCGTTGACGGCTTTTGTAGCCTTGACATTGAGCAGCGGAGAGAAAAATCCAAGAGGGTGACCCGGTGCAGCCTCCGCTGCCGCAGGCCGGAATCCACCCCTCTCCTCCCGGGGCGCCGAGGTCACAGGGCACGTTTTTCACGCAGAAGCCGCGGGGTCGACGGCCCGGCGGAGGGTCGCTCGGCGGAGACTCTCGCGAGTTTCCTCCCGGGCTGCGTCCCGCGTCACCAAATGGTCCGCCTGCGCGCGTTTCTCCCTCTCCGTAGCCTTCAACAGGTGCCGGGCGCCCGCGTCCCGGCTCCCTTGTCTCCCCTCGCTCTCTCCAGCCGTCTGTGCTGGGAACACTTCAAACCGGTATTTAGTCTGTTGCGACTGGTGGATATGCACAACCCAAGCTGAATGCCCCACTAGGCGGCCTTGCCTTCTGCCAAGGAGAAGGGGAGCGGTGGGAGGGTTGCAGGGGCTTTTTTCTGAGGGGCTTTGGAAAGCACGGTCCAGGCAAAAAGAGGGAGTTAGTCGCCACAGGGCCGCGCTCCATGGTCCAGCAGCCGCCCATATCCACGCACACCCAAGGGTTCCGGGCGGCGCTGACGTGGACCGCATGGCTGCACTTGGCTCCTGAGCCTTCGACCTCCTCGGCGGCCCAGACTCCGCGGGAGCCGCTTTCTCCGCCGCATCGCTTTCTCCGCCGCACCACTTTCTCCGGGGCTGGCGGATGCCAGATGCCGAGCCCTGAACTTGCCTGCGAGCTGGCGGGGCCCCTTCTGCGCGTCCCAGCCATTTATTCCATCCTGCAATTAAACCCGAGGTCAAATATCTCCTTAACGACGCTATCAGGCCAGCGGCTCATTATGGCGTATATTTAGCCATAAACTAGGGGTTGTAGCAAGGAGGAGATGAAAATTATTGTGTTCTGGGAAAGAATCCTTTTAGCAGAAACCAGAGCTGTTATTTACCAGGGAGAACTAAGTACAGGCTCCGGCTTTTAGGCGACCCCAGGCAGGACAAGCTGCGCTGCCGGCCCTTGCCGCCTTCGCCCCGCGCCCCTGCCCCAGGCCCCTGCCGGCTTCCCAGGACCCAGAAGGCTCCGCCCCAGGGCGCAGGGAGCTGCCCTGCAGAGGAACGACATGAATGTGCCTGCGGAATGGTCTGGAGTTGGCGGGTGGGATGTGGTGTCAGAGCATGCGGCTTTTAGAGTGATTTTCTTTCTCCTGTGCAGCCTTAGGTGGGTGACCTAACTTCTCTGCACCTCAGATGCCTCATCTGTAAAATGGGGGAGAAGTAACACCTGCTCCCTCGCAGCTCAGGATAATAAGTCTGACCCAGGAAGAAATTTAGTAACTGATGGCCCAAAGAAAAATCATGAGGACCCTGATTTAAAAAAAAAAAAAAAGCAACTTCATAGGGTGCTGGAATGAATGAATGAATGAATGCAAGTACTTATGTAAGGCTGGGGGAGACTTGGAGTCCAGGGTTGGATGTGCCCAGTTTGAATGAGGCCCAGACCATCATCAGCTGTGCTTCCATACACACTGGAGATGCTCAGGTTGGCCCCAGCAGAGCTGAGGGGACAGAGTGTGTGGGTCGAAGCCACCCCAAATGGAGCCTCTCAGGAAATGACCAAGTGACCCACAGGCTACAAATATTTGGACAAATGAAACCAGGGAGTCCCCAATCTAAATGTTTGCCCAGGGCCTCCGAGGGAGGAGATTAATCACAAGGCTGGTGGGCCTGCCCACCCCCCCAGCCGGGCAGGTGTGTCCTAGGAAAAAGTGGCTGTGGCCCCTCACCCTTGCTGGCCAAGGCCCAACTCCCCTGGCCTCCGGCCTGGGCAGGACACCAAAATCCCATCCCTTCCCCCATGGACATCTTGCCCAGAGATTCTGGGAGCTCCTGCCGGATGGACATGGGTTGTGTTGGGGAGGGAGTGATCCCTAGACCTTCTGTTGAACACACATACGATACGTGCATACACACACATGCATATATACATGCATACACATGTATGCACACACACACGTGCGCGCACACACATCGAACAGCCAGGTCACCTACTCTACCTCCCCTCTGCAGGCCGTCACTGCCCCGGGTGCAGTCCTGTCAGCTCAGCCACCTCCCTGCTCCCATGCTGCCCATCTACAGTGAGACAGTAGCCACTCCTGGGGGTCCCCCTGAACTTCCTGGAAAGGGGAGGGGCACCAGCACTCTGCAGTGATGGCCACTTCCAGAGGGGTTTGCAGTTCTGAGAGGGAAGTGCTGGATGCTGGGCTGCGCTCTCTGTCACAGCTCTGTAATCGTGGCCAGGTGCCACCCATCTCTGAGCCTCTGTTTCTCCTTCTGGGCAATGCAGATTCTGTCTTACCACTCAAGAGGGCAGGCCGGCTACCTCTCACATTGGATGTCAGTTTGATCAGCTCTCAGTTTGATCAGCTCTCTCTGAGGCACCAGCCCATCACCCAGCCCATCACCTTTAGGATGCACACATCAGGCACTGCATAGACTTTTACCCCCGGGTGATGCGGATCCAGGCTTTTCCAATGGCACAGGGAGAAATTCACTACTTAATCACAGGCTTCCCTGGTAGTCCAGGGGTTAAGAATCCATCTTGCAATGCAAGAGGTCCCTAGTCCCAGAAGATCCTTCAGGCCGAGGAGCTGCTTACCCCCAAGCACCACAACTATCTGAGCCTGCGCTCAGAGCCCAAGGGCCAGAACGACTGAAGCCTTCCCACCCAGAGCCCATGCCCTGCTACAGGAGAGGCGACTGCACTGAGAAGCCTGCACCCTGCAATGAAGAGTAGCCCCCGCTCAATGCAACTAGAGAAAACCTGCACAGAGCCACGAAGACCCAGCACAGCCAAAAAAATAAATAGATCTTAAAAATACTCAATCCTGTGGCATTCTGATTAAATGAGATCACAAGATGTAACTTTTGTTGGTCAATTAATATAAATGTATGTATGGTCTATTGCTAGGGATCAATGTGCTTTAAAAGCTGGAGTGTCTCTGGGCTGCATGCTGTATTACTTGGGAACTCCACGGGGCAGAGACGGCAAAGATGACACCGGCGGTAAAGGCGGGCGTGCATCCCCAGATGCGTCCGCTCACAGTCACTGGCCTCAGGTGGGTCCCAAGGCAACAGCTTACACAGGCTGGGGTTGCCTTGGAGACAGGCTCACCACGCAGGGCTGGGCTCTGTGCTGCCATTCAGCTAGTGTTGCTGGGAGGGTCTCTATCCAACATGACAAACGCAGTCAGCCCGGCATGGAGACGCTGCTGCTCAAAACTTTTTATTTCGTTAGAAGCATGTTTACCGCCCGACAGGCTGGCTGCTCGGGTGAAGAGCCCAGCCTACGATACACAATCCTCCAGTTGTGCCCTCCAGGCCTTTGAAATGGTGGCTCCTGCACAAACTAAGTTCGTTCTGTTCAGAAGAGTGTTTCTATGCTTTCTTCCCCTGCAAGAGTTGAGACTGAATGCCTGCCTTGTGTCAGGCTCACTCAAGCGGTGGAGGAAATAGCAGAAGATCCAGAAGGATTAGGCTAATGAGACAACATTTTCCCTCTGGGATCATATTTTGGTTTGTTCTCTCTTGGGTTAGCCTAGGTTTCTACAGCTGACCTGTAGGGAGACCGGCGCTGTGCACAGACCGACACTGGCCACCGGGAGCCGTCATCTCAGGACACCAGAGTGATGGCCCCGGGACAGCAGTGTTCGTGGAGCACTTCCTGTGCATCAGGCACCACGCAGAGTGTTGTTACCTCCTTCAGTCCCCCAAAGAGCTTTCTGAGAGAGACTCTGAGAGGACTGCCCCCATCCTGCAGATGGGGTCATGGAATCCAGAGAAGGCCTGGCTCGTCCCATCACAGGTTTCCGAATGACAGAGCCCAGGGCCAACACAGCATCTGGCTCCAGAGCCTCAGTCCCCAGGGGTCCTGGCTGTGCGCTCACCACCACTGACACAGACCCTAAGATGCGGGGTGAGGAGCTGTAAGTGGTGGTGCAGGAGGCTGGGGCCTGGCATGGGTCGGTATTCAAACAAGCGGCCTACTTTCCATGCTGTGTTCAGAGTTTTCTGAGCACAGTGGACTTTGAACCATCCTAGAATCACTCCTGAAGTTCTAAAAATTGTTTTCTAAAAAATTGAGTGTGATTGCGGACATTCTTGTGTGTGATAACCGCGTGTGAGTGTGGATATTCTTGTGTGTGATAACTGTGAGCATGGATGTTCTTGCTGATGCCTCAGATGTCTGTGAGGCATGTGGAACATGTGTTCTTGATGAAGGGACTTTTCCAAACTGGGAAGAGATGACCCAAATTTGAAGACAGCTTTGGGATGCAAAATGCTTAGTCTGAGCAGCAGTTCGTCACTGTCTAAACCAGCTCCGTCCTTGTCTTTTAAAGATACTGAGCGAGACATGTACTGATGGGGTGCGCTTGAGAGTAACCCAGGGCTCGGGGGCAGGGGAGGGGTGGAGATGAAGCAGGAATGGACAGCAGTTGGTAAACCGTGGGCAGTGGGCAGATGGGCTGGGCAGAGCATTTTCTTCCCTTTTCTGTACTTGATGGTTTCTATGGTGAAAATATTTCTTTTACATTAAAAATCACCTTGTCCTCATAGGGACCAACATGGTGGGGTGGGGAGTGGGGGCAGGGAGCAATGCAGAGTTTGGTGATAAGGGTGGGTTGTGTGCACACAGACCACATACGCACACGACATCCACACACCACACAAACACACACCACACACACACACCACACACACACATCACACACACACCACATATACGCACCACATCTACACATCACACACACACACATCACATACACACACCACACAAACACACATCACATACACACACCACACACATACACACACCATGTACACACCAGACAAACACACACCACATACACACACCACACAAAAACACAACACAAACACACACCACATACACACACCACACACACACACCACACACACACCACACAAATATACCACAAACACCACACAAACACATACCACATACACACACCATACAAAAACACACCACACACACACCACACACACATACCACAAACACCACACAAACACACACCACATACACACACCATACAAACACACACCACACACACACACCACACAAATGCATACCACAAATACACACCACACACACACACCACACAAACACACCACATACACACACCACACAAACACACACCACATACGCACACCACAAATACACACCACACACACACCACACAAACATACACCACACAAACACACCACAAACACCAAACACACACCACATACACACACCATACAAACACCACACACACACCACACAAATGCACACCACAAATACACACCACACACACACCACACAAACACACCACATACACACACCACATACACACACCACATACACACACCACATACACACACCATACTAACACACACCACATATATACACCACACACACACACCACTTACACACACCACACACACACCACATATGCACACCACACACACACCACATACACACACCACACAAACACACACCACACAAACACACCACAAACACACATCATGTACACACACCACACAAACACAAACCACGTATGCACACCACACAAACACACACCACATACACACACCACATACACACCACACAAACACATACCACATACACACACTACATACACACCATATACACACACCACAAACACACACCACATACACACACCACACACACACACCACATACATACAAACACACACGCACAGAGACAGTAAAACAGAAAGGAATCCTAGGCATTTAAAGTTAGAAGGGGACTTGACATGGTTTCCTTTCCTTCTCCCATTTACAGTGAGACATAGGGAGCCCAGAGAGGGTAAGGGGCTCATCCAGGCTGGCGCAGCAAGCTCAGTGGTGGTGCCAGGACCAGATCACACGTGACACAGGTATCTGCCCCTCCCTCATTAAAGAAAAGCCAAAAAACCGTGTCATGTAGCGTAAGAAAAGGACTTTGTATTTGCTGTTGTACAGAATGGTCAGAGTGGCCGGTCAACCAGGTCTCGAACTAAACACCTGGGAAGGAAGGTGAGCAGTGGACTTGGACATTCCGAACATCTGCGCATTTCTTGGTCTTGTGCCCAGTTTCAGGAGGTGGGCTGGGGCCTCCCATGTTTCTTGGGATGTTTTGAAATCTGCTGAGCCATCTGTATAAATGTGGAGGCTATACACTGCACTGTCATAGCCTTTTCATCTACTGACACATCCCAGCCATGACGACTGACGTGATACCCTCCAAGCATTTTACATAGAATGGGGCTTAACACAGGGGATCTGGGCCTCCAAAATGACCAGACAGCCTAGAGGAGTGCATTCTAGCGGGGCCTCTAGAACCGACATTCCGAGAGCTGCATCATCAGCTCAGACAGGAGGCAGGGGGTTGCCCCTGGCTCTGTGGAATTCAAGGACGGCTGTGCCTGCCGTCTGGGATCAGATTGGGAAGCCACCCCTATTGCCTCTCACCCCCATCCTCTCACCCCCACCCCCTGGGCCGAAGGTGGGCAACTGGATGCTGGGAGCTGCCACACCTGCAGAACCCATCAAGAGCCGAACCTGTTCCAGGCTGCCTCCTCTCTGCCTCTGGCCGCGTCTCATTGGCTGAATCTCATTCGCAGCTAGCATTTTGGATGCAAGGAAGTCTGGGAAATGTAGTTCCTGACTCTCTGGATCAGGAAGATGCATATGAAAAGGGAGTGGGTGCTGGGAGCCAGCAACACAGGTCCCGCCCTCTGTGTCCAGAGAGAGGGCTCTGTGCATAGTTCCATGTCACCACTCCATCCGCTAGCTACCCATCTATTCATTCAAGAGATGTTTACCAGGTGCCAGACCTCACTGAGGTGGTGAGCACGGAGCTTCCGTTCTGGTGGGCAGACAGTGGCAAGAAAGGCCACGCCAAACAGAAAAGCTAGTTTCAAACAGAATGAAGTGCCATGAAGATGGAAAACCAGGCCCTGAGATGGAGTGATGGGAGAGGAGGGCTCAGCTGAGCTCAGCAGGGCCTGATGACAAGGGGGCTGTCTTCAGCAGGTGCAGAGGCCCTGACTTGCAGCAGGGGGATGACTGCCAGGGTTCTCCCCAGGGAGCCGGGGTGCCTGGAGTCAGGGAAGAGGGAAGCAGAGAAGGCTGGGAAAGTAGAAAGAGAGAAGAAAAAGTGGGCAGGGGCCAGAGGGATCCTGCCCATTTAGTGGGACTCGGAAAATGCGGGTTTTGTCCTGAATATGGTTCAGTTCAGTTCAGTCGCTCAGTCGTGTCTGACTCTTTGTAACCCCATGGACTGCAGCACGCCAGGCCTCCCTGTCCATCACCAACTCCTGGAACTTACTCAAACTCATGTCCATTGAGTTGGTGATGCCATCCAACCATCTCATCCTCTGTTGTCCCCTTCTGCTCCTGCCTTCAATCTTTCCCAGCATCAGGATCTTTTCCATTGAGTCAGTTCTTCTTATCAGGTGGCCAAAGTATTGGAGATTCAGCTTCAGCATCAGTCCTTCCAGTGAATATTCAGGACTGATTTCCTTTAGGATTGATGGTTGGATCTCCTTGCAGTCCAAGGGACTCTCAAGAGTCTTCTCCAACACCACAGTTCAAAAACATCAGTTCTTCAGTGCTCAGCTTTCTTTATAGTCCAACTCTCACATCCATACATGACTACTGGAAAAATCATAGCTTTGTCTAGATGGACATTTGTCAGAAAGTAATGTCTCTGCTTTTTAAAATGCTGTCTAGTTTGGTCATAGCTTTTCTTCCAAGGAGAAAGCATCTTTTAATTTCATGGCTGCAGTCACAATCTGCAGTGATTTTGGAGCCCCCCCAAAATAAAGTCTGTCACTGTTTCCATTGTTTCCCCATTTATTTGCCATGAAGTGATGGGACTGGATGCCATGATCTTAGTTTTCTGAATGTTGAGTTTTAAGCCAACTTTTTCACTCTCCTCTTTCACTTTCATCAAGAGGCTCTTTAGTTCTTCTTCCTGACTATGGTGGTCGACCGTTGAAGGTTTTTGGCAAAGAGAATGGTGGTTTTAAAGCATATCTGAAAATTCTTTACTCCCCCGTCTCTCAGAAGGGATGGAGGTCTGGATGCCCCTCCTTGGAAGCTGGGCAGGACATTGAGGCCACCTCAAAGATAAAATGTGGTGGAAGTGAGGTGGGTGATGTCCAGGGTAGGGGAGCAAGGGGGAAGCTTGTGTGGCCCCCTGAGGACACATACCTTTGAGCCTCAAGTGGTCTTGAAGGGACTCAGCTTCTCAGAAGCCCTGTGCTGGAGACACGGCGTGGAGAGGTCTCATGGAGACAGGAGGCCCCGAAGCCCCCACAGCTCCAGCCCCCATGGTTCCAGGCTCCCAGCCCAGGGCCCAGACGTGTGAGTGAAGGAGCCGGCGGATGACCTCGCCCGGCCCCCGTGGAACCTCGACCACATGAGAGCGCCCAGCCAGAGCCATCCGGCCTGCCCCGCTTGGCTCTCCCACCCACAGACCCAGTGAGAAATAGTGAAGCCACTGCACTTTGGCACGACCTGCTGCACAGCTGTAGATTACCCGGAAAAAGTCTCATTTACATTTTCCAAGTAAACTTTGTATTGAAATAAAACCTCCATACAGAGAAGTCCACAAATCAGCTGGATGAGTTTTCTCAAAGGCAACCTGCCCCCAGAGGCCCCTCGTGCCCCTTCCAGTCACCCCCCACCCCCAACACACACACGATGGCCTGGAAGTCTGTGCCCCCAGGTTCCTTACCCCCAGGGTGATGGTTCATGAGACGGGGGCTCTGGGAGGTGATGAGTCCACTCATGCCCCACCTCGGGGGTGTCTGGGACACCCCGTGTGTACACATGGTGGACCACGAGGCAGCAGAGAGAGCCTGCCTCGCGTGAACACCGCATAAAGGGGCCACAAGGTAGGGGGTGTGCCCCTCTGACCCGGCATCTGTCTGCCCTCCGCGCTCTGTGTCTGGGGCTCACCCGGGCGGTTGCTGGGAGCCACACGGCTCATCTTCCCCCAGGGCTACACGGCATCCCGGGTGTGATGGGGACCTGGCTCTGAACTCCGTTTGCTGTTGCTGGGCATCGTGTGCTTGGTTCTACGTGGAGTCCACCACCATCAGGGTGACTGTTTAGGATGTGCCTTTTGGTGGACGAATGTGTGCATTTCTATTGGACCTTGTTTCTGTATCTCTTAACAAATAAGAGACCATCCTACACGTAGTGACTTAAAACAATCACCGTCGTCTTCTTTCTCGAGGTTCTGTGGATGGACTGGGCTCAGCTGGGCAGCTCTTCCACTCCCTGTGAAGCTCCACTGCGACACCCGGGCTGGACGCCCAGGCTGGCCTGCTCTCCTAGCCGGTTCTGGGAACCCAGCTGAGTTTCGATTGGAGCCTCAGTTCTCCTCCCAGCGCCCGCACCACGCGGCCCCGCGTTGTAACGATAGGTGCCTGGATCCTAAGAGGAGGGAAGTAGGAGCTTTCAGCCTCTGTAGGACCCGGGCTCAGATGCCCAGGACCATTGTCCTATTGCCCAGAGCAGAGAGAGGGCCAGCCGTCCTGGACGGAGGGCTGCCCTGTGCCTCCAGGGGGCTGGCACTGTCAAGACCATCTTTGGAGCTTATGAGTGGATTGTGGGTTGATGGGCACTGGAGAAGGCCCACTCTGGTCGTTGTGGGGAGTGGCCTATGAGCTCAGCATCCACCAGGACTATAGAATCCCTTCCTGGCCCTTCTCACCTTGACCTCAACCTCCACATTAAAGGTTGGCCCTCTCTGAGCCCCTGACTATGAGCAGAGAACAAATGTCCAACGCCCATGGCCTGCATCCTGACTGATGGCTAGAGAAGCATGCTGAAGCTAGTCCCCGGCTCCTGCCTGTGGCTTGGGTTCGCAAGGGCACACCTGCCTCCATGAATCAGATGCCTTCATGGAAACGGTCCACACTGCACCCCAAACCCAGATCCTGCAGTCCACCAGCAGTGTGGGCATAAACTAAGACTCACGTCTGTCCAGTGTGGAGCAAGTTAGACTGTTCCTCAGCATGGAGCTTGGGGGACCTGGAACAAGGGGTGGCCTAGATGTTCCTCTCCAGGGGGATGGACTGGACCACAGAGCTGTGTGTATGTGGTGGAATGTGTGCAGTGCTGAGACCGTGGAGTGGAGCTGCTCACAGCCACGTGAACAGCTTCGAAGCGTAGGCCCCTCAGAACCAGGGTGGAGGCAGTGGAGCGTCCTGAGGTGGAGCTCAGCCTCTGGAGCTGTCAGGCGAGGGTCCAGATCCCCACTCCTTCACTGACCATGAGCTTGGGCAGGTCACTTACCCGCCTTGGGTGCTTATACCTTCAAAATATGCAGGACAGTGGGCCCCTGTGTGGATGGCTGCTCCTCGCTGCCCCCCAGGACTGTCCCCATGAACAGGACGGGGAGAGAGGGGCGTTGCTAAGATGCTGAGTGCTCGCCAGAGGCGTGGAGAACCACTGCCTGGTGATGGAGACAGCCCAGCTAGGGCGGCCCCGTATCCTGGGACGGGACAGTCATGCCTGTTGTCTTAGTTGATTTTTTTTTTTTAATCCAGCTTAGACAAAGATGGGCAATAAGGGTAGTTGTAGAAATGATATAAAGACTTTCCTGGCGGTCCAGTGGCTAAGACTCCACACTCCCAATACAGGGGACCTGAGTTTGATCCTTGGTCAGGGAGCTAGATCGCACATGCCGCAACTAAGACCCGGTGCAGCCAGGAAAAAGAGAAGGACACACAGAGTGGAGAACCGCTTGTGAGATGCAGGGAGAGGCCACGTGGCGGCAGAGGCGGAGGCTGGAGCGCTGCGTCTGTGTGCCGAGCGCCGCTGACCACCCCAGCGGCCGATGCGGGGAGAGGCCGGGGATGGTGCCTCCAGAATGAACCAGCCTTATGCACACCTGGACTCTAGACTCCCCGCCTCTGGACCTGCGAGGGGACACATTTCTGTTGTTCTAAGCCCCCCAAGTAGTGGTGCTTTGTTATGGCAGCCCCAGGGAACCCACACAGATTTAAGTATATAATTTTGTGTCTTTGTTATATAAAAGATATTTGTAAATCTTTGAGCAGTGAATAAAATTCATTAAATTGTGTTGTTAAAAAAAAGATAAATAACGTTATCTATACATTTTCTATGCTTGCAAAGAAAAACATCCAAGCCTACAGAGGGTTCCTCTTGTTTTAATTATTTCATTCCTTTAAACAACAAACAATGTGGCTAGAATAAACAGATTTTTTTTTCCCTCGTGAAACAAACAGAAAGGGTTCAATGACTTAAATAGGTAAACCATCCCACCAGTGTGGAATCCGGGCTCGGGCTCCAGACAGAGTCGTGTGTGTGGCAGCGTCTGTGGAGTTTGGGGCTTTGCCCGTTTCGTGGGAAGGGAGCCGGGCCTTTTCCGAGAAAGGCTCCCCAGAGCACTGGGCTCCCTGACTGGCTCGGGGTGTGAGCCGGCTTTAGAGCTGCTCTGCCTCCCCAAAGCCAGCAGCCTCCACCCTCCAGACAGGACTCTGCTCCTGGGACCCCATCTGTCCCTGAGTCTTGGGCCACAGCCGTCGGAACCTCCAGCAGCTGGCCCTTCGGTCTGGAGCAAAGAACATCCACTCCTCCGACTCGGCAGCGCTCCTGGAGTTTCCCCGGGGGCCTCTTGTCTGGCCCGAAGGTGGGAAGGTGTCAGAAAATTGCAAGGAAGTTGCTCTTACTGTTGGGAGTCAGCGGTGATGCTAAGGGGATGCTGGAGGTCTGCATTCCTGCCTTGAAGAGAAGTCAAGTCCACCTGAGCAGGACGCCCTAGGAGCAGCAAAGAATGAGCTGAGACACAGGAACTCCTTGTTTTGAATCAGAAAGACAGAGGGTTGTTAAGACCCCTGAGGGCTGGTGCAGGATCTGAGAACCAGGTATTCTTTCCTGCCTGCTCTCTACTGGATCCTGTTGGGTTTGTGCAATGGACTTGCAAGATAACAGCTGTTACGTAGGAGTTCCAGTCTCCAAAGCTGCTTCTGTATATAATTGGGAACATCACAATGGGGAAACAGGAAAGGACAGCAACATACTCTTAAGTCCACAGCACACCGGGTTCTTCTTTTATTAATTTCCCAACGTTAGGCAGAATGACCCCAGTTTGCATCTGGAGACAGTGACGCTCAGAGAAGTTAAGGAGCTTGTCCAAGGCCGCACAGCGAAGATGGGACTGGGCAGGGCTTTGAACACAGATGCGGGTGCCAACAATGAGCGCACCAGCCTCTCCTGGTCCTCACACTCCTCTAGACCTTGCCGCCCCACCTTCAAGTGTGGAGCTGGGCCCTCTGATTCCCAGCAGGCTCCGCAACCACCCCTACTGGAAGGCGACAGCAGAAGTGACGGGCTGTGACTTCTGAGGCTCTGGGATGCTCATTCCTGGAGTCCAGCCGTCATGCTCAGAGGAAGCCCCGGCGGCCCGTGAGAGCCCCACGTGGAGAGGACCCAAGGCCCCCGGCCCGCAACCCTGGCTGTGCTCTCAGTCGCGTGGGTGGGCGGGGGTGCCATCTCGGAAGTGGGTCCTCCAGCCCCATTAACCTCCCCTACTGCTGTTGTTCAGTCCCTCAGTCGTGTCCGACTCTCTGCGTCCCCATGAACTGCAGCACGCCAGGCCTCCCCTGTCCTTCACCATCTCCCGGAGTTTGCTCAAACTCATGTCCATCGCGTCAGTGATGCCATCCAACCACCTCATCCTCTGTCGCCCCCTTCTCCTCCTGCCCTCAGTCTTTCCCAGGATCAGCGTCTTTCCCCATGAGTTGGCTCTTCACATCAGGTGGACCAAAGTATTGGAGCTTCAGCTTCAGCATCAGTATCTTGGGTAGGCTTTGGCAAAAACAAAAAAAAAAAGGTAGGCACTGTAATCAGGTAGCTGTGAAAAGAGCTGCCGTCTTTGCCCACATCCAGCACAGGGGTTCTGGGGCAGAGGTGGCTAGAAGGGCACACACCACGGGGGAGATTCCATGATGGCTGGATGGCAGCCAGTGGCCGGTGCCAGGCCTGCCCCTCGCCTCTGTGAGGCTGAGTCCTCATCCTCATGATGCCCCTAATGGCCAGTCTGGACAATCTAGCTCTGGGCAGCTGGGCCTGTCAGGCCCCAAACAAACACTCAGGAATAGTCACCCAGTTTTACTGGGCTGTCACTGTGTAGAATTGTGCTGCTGCTGCTAAGTCACTTCAGTTGTGTCCGACTCTGTGTGACCCCATAGACGGAAGCCCACCAAGCTCCCCCATCCCTGGGATTCTGAGAGCCTTGTATTTCAAAAGGTGTTCCATCCATCCTCATTTTATTCGAGAGGAAACTGAAGCTTAGAGAGTCACGCAGCTAGGAAGTAGCAAGCCAAGAATCCCAACCTCCCAGACCCGCCCCCCACCCAGGAGCCTACCCTACTGAACCTAAACTGTGTCATCACAGGCCCCCCCGCCCAGGTGACTCTGCTGCACTCGGGGTTATAACGTGGGTCTGGGGAGTTGAGGCTTCCCTGGAGGAAGTGTCCTGATGGTCCCAGTGTGGCCCCAGGTCGCCCCTTCCCAAGGCCTTGTAACTTTCTGGTCCTTCAATGCCTCACATGTCCTTCCGCTGACAAAGCCTCTTCTTCCCCACACCCTCACATGCTGTCAATTCAGTCAGGATGCCCTTGGCTGTACTTCACAGAGAAACTGGCTTCAGCAATGAGGACATGCGTGTTTCTCACATAAAGCGTCTGCTGGTGGGGGGCCACATCAGATGTGGTGTCTCAGCACATGCGTGCATGTGTGTGTGTATTCGTGTCCAGCTCTTTGCAACCCCAGGGCCTATAGTTCACCGGGCCCCTCTGTCCATGGGATTTTCCAGGCAAGAATACTGGAGTGAGTTGCCATTTCCTCCTCCAGGGGATCTTCCTGACCCAGGAAATCAAACTCTCATCTCCTGCGTCTCCTGCATTGCAGGTGGATTCTTTACCCTTGAGCCACTGGGGAGTCGCTGTCTCAGTGTTTATCCTAGAGTCACTGAGGACCCAGGTCTCTTCATCCTTGTGCTCTGCTGTCCTTTGCACATGGTGCTTGTCTTGTCACCTCATGTCTATAGGGTGGCTGCCGTAGCTCAGACATCACATCCTTTCTCTCACATCCCAAACAAGAAAGAAGGCAGCAAGTGAAAAAAAGACACTTTGCTTTTAAAAGGAAGAGAAGCTTTCCGAGAAGCCCAGCCGAGATATATGGTTTCACATCATTGTCTTGAGCTCAGGTTCGGGACAGACTGGGTTCAGACCCCTGCTCTGCCCTTCCTAGCTTTGTGGCTGTGGGCAAGTGACGCCACCCCGCCTGGTGTCTGTGTTCCGGGAGGGCCGGCTCCGGGAGTTAGGAGGATTAGGGGAGCAGGATGTGCGAAGTGCAGGCACAGGGTGAGCTGCCACTGCTGTTCTCAGCCTCGCCAGCCATTCTGTGATGGAGGCTGCGCAAAGGGTGTGGTGCAGAGGTATAAAGGCTCTGCCTGAGAGCCCTGCATGTTCCACAACTACCCCCACAAAAGCCAACTCTCTCGCGGGGACTTTTATTTCAAGCGTGTGAGCATGAGGCATGAGAGCTCTGCTTGTTGCAGCCGCTGTGCTGGGGTCTCGCTTGTTGTAGCTTCGTATGACTTGTAACTGAGTGTGTGCTGAAGTCTGAACCCCTCTGCACTTCCCTGAGAGGCAGCAGTTCACCCCGGGAAGGATTAGCGTGTCATGGTAGGAATGCAAAGAGAGAGCGTCCACTTCCAAAACAGGCCCTCGGGGTTTGCGGCTTCCTGATGGTCTGGAGACTTTTGAGAAGACAAGTGTTTCCTGCATTCTAGTCACTGCCCTTTCGCTTCCAGAGGCAAGACCCCCGAGGCAGGCTGGGGGTGGGGGGATGGTCACTTGAGCCCAGGTGGCGGGACTCCTTGCTCACACTCAGGCCCCTGCATTGAGAAGGGAAGCCGGAAAGCAGTAAAGTGAGGCCACCAGGCATGGGACCAAGGCCCTCAGAGTCGACTCTGATGGGGTGTGGGGTGGTAGGTAGATGCCATTGGAGAAGCAGGGATCTGAGAACCTTGGGGCTGGTAGCAAGTCCCCTGGGCCACTCGTCCCCTGCTTTTTACACGGAACCACACATCTTCTGCAGAAAGGAGACAGAGACCTCCAAGGTGGCAGAGAAGAGTAGTAGCCACAGTGTGTGAGTGTTCTGTGGCCCTGAAACAAAGGACCACCAGCAGGGTGGCGTAAAGCAACAGGAGTCATTCCCAGAGAGGCCAAAAGTCTGCAGTCGGGGTGTTGATGGGGTGTCAGATACAGACCCGCAGGGGCCATGCTCCCTCCAGAGGCTCCAGGGGAGGGTCCCTCCTGCCTCTCCTGGATCCTGGGGGCTCCAGGAATCCTCGGCTTGTGGCTGCTTTGGTTGGTCCCTGCCTCTGTCCTCACCTGGCTTCCCCTCTTGTCTGTGTGTCCTCTTCTGTCACTTATAAGGACACTGTCCCAGGATTTAGGGCCACCTTAGTCCAGTCTCAAGACTCTTAACTTACATGCGCAAAGATCCTTTTTCCAAATGAAGTCCCTTTCCCAGGTTTCAGGGGTTAGGACACGGACATTTCATTTTGAGGGGTCATCACCGACCATCAGTAGCCTTTCAAAGGCCCCAGCTGCACTGAGATAGTGGAAGTTGTGGAAGAAACCGTCCCATCTCACTTGCCTGGAAAGCAAACCTGGAGTGCAGGGGCGGGGAGGAGAGAGTGGAAGATGTGTTTGCAGGTGTGGGCTCGGCGGCGGCCATAAAGGTCCAGATGCCGTGTGTCTAAACAGGGAGAAGCTAAAGCCCGCCCATGGCTGGTGTCCCACACAGCGTGTGGGGCTGAGGGCTGGGTCCACGGTGTCGGGGGCCAGAACTGTAGTTTCTCTGGTTCGTCGCCCAGCCATAGACTGATGCCCCCGTGTGCATCGCTGCCCACGAGTGAGTCCAGTGCTGGGCAGGGGAAGGACGCAGGGGCAGGGTTGAGGGACAGGCACCCCCAGGGCTAGTGTTGAGGTTGGCGTACGTGATGGCACAGCTGCCCGGGTTCCCTGTTGTCAGCGTGTGTATTGGTTCCTCGGGGCCTGTCTGTTCTGCTCGCTCAGCGTTTGGCACCCCTTCCCTTGAGGGCATGTTGGGCCTGTCATTGCACCCAGCACCTGGTCACGTGGCCACAACTAGCTGCAAGGAAGTCTGGAAGTGGATTCTTTACTAACAGTGGCTATTTGCTGAGCGGAAAATTCGATTACCACGAAAGAAGGGGGAAAGGAGATGCCGGTTGACAGACCGTGTGTGCAAAGGAGGGGACTGGCATTCTGGGGACAAGCTCAGCTTCTCCTGACTCCTCGACTGCCTGGCATTTGCTGGAGGAAGGGTGACGGATCTTGGCCCAGGAAAGCCCTTGGTCTTCACACTGACCTGGGTCCTTGGGCATAGCAGCCGTGGGCCGTCACCGGCTGAGCCTTCTCCTTGTGCACCAGCTGGCACGCCAGCATGGCAGGGGTCCAACTCTGTCCCCTGAGATGCTGACCCACTTCCAGTGCAGAGCTGAGGGGAACTGCGCTGACGGATCACTTAGATGCCGCCCACCACCTGTGTGCTATTGCTTGTTGAGAAGCTGCAGAAGCTTCCAGCCGACGGCCCTCTGCAGAGTGGGGCCAGACGCCCCCTAGAGCAGCTGGCCCGTGGCCATCAGGGACCCGCAGGCAGCTCCAGCACCACTCTTCTTCGGGACGTTATGCAGCCAGCAAGCTCAGTGAGGTCACTGTCTGCAGGATGACGAGGCTGCCTCCGCTCCCTGGCAAAGTCCCGCTTGCCTTGTTTGTTTCAGATCCTCTTGCCAGACCCCAAAACCAAGCACCCGCCCCATCCCGTTGTCTTTGAGGCTCACTTCATTTTCACAATAGAAAATGAAATTGCCCTTTGTGGGAGATGGAGCTCTTCCTTTGTCTCCCTACTCCAGCTCACCCTCTTCATTCGTTTACTCAGCAAATAATAAGAGACATTCACTGAGTCCCTGCAAGGGGCCAGGCCCTGTGCCAGAACTTGCCAGACATCTTCTCCGTGGCCAGTCGGCATGTGATGTCATGGCTAGGCAGACACAGAGGCAACAATACCACGCATAACTGTTGTGTTAAACGCAGCATGGATTGTCCACAAAGAATATGAAAGTGGGTCTAGCCTCACTAGGACTGTTGGGGAAGTGCACATTAAAACATCCAGTGAACCCCACCTCTGGGTGTATTTCTGAAAGAACCGATGATAATGTTTTGAAGAGATATTTGCACATCCGTGCCTATGGCAGCACCAGTCACAGCAGGCAAGAGGTGGAAGCAGATCCGGTGTTCATTAGTGGATGAGTGGATAAACAAATATGGTCCGTCATCCAGTGTAGTGTTCAGCTGTTAAAGGAAAAAGAGCAACATGGATGAATCTTGAGGGCATTATGCTAAAATGAAGTCAGCCAGTCACACAAGACAAATACTATATGATTTTACTTATACAAGGTACCTAGAGTAGCCAGATTCATAGAGATGGATAGTACCATGGTGGGTGCTGGAGGCTCGGGCAGGGGAGATGGGAGTTCAATGGGCTTTCAGTTTGGGAAGATGAATAAGTTTAAGAATATCTGTTTCACAACAATGGGAACGTACTTAACACTCCTGAACTGCACACTTAAAAATGGCCAAGATGATAACTTTCATGTTATGTGGCTTTTTCTTTGGTGGGGGGGATTCTCTGGTGGCTCAGACGGTAAAGAATCTGCCTGCACAATTAAAAAAAAAACAAGAAAGCATTTTTTACCCATTGAATTATATTAATGGTGGGAGTGTCAATCAGTAAACTCTCTAGGAAATCATCTAGAAATGTCCTTAATATCCTAAATGCACGCATCCTTGGATGCCCCAGTGTCTCACTTGAAAATCTCCAGAAACAAAGGAGGTGGATGGTTGGTGTAAATGAGCTCCACAGAGTCCCTCAGCCCTGCGCCCAGCACCCCACAGCACTCAGATGTAGCTGTGGTTACAGCCATCACAGCATTGTAACAGTGACCCCTGCAGTCAGGGGTCTCCAGGGCAATAGAACCAATAGAGTAAGTGTAATGTATAGGAGAGATACATTGTACGTATGAGGTGTATGAGGAGAGTCACTTCAGGGAACTGGCTTTTTGCAGGAATGCCATTGCAGAGGCTGGCATCTCGGAAACCTGCAGAGCAGGCAGGCAGCTCAGGCAGACTTTCTTCCTCTCCAGGAAACCTCGGTTTTGCTCTTAAGACCTTCACCTGATTGGATGAGGCCCACCCACCCGATCCAGGGTCACCTCCTTTACTTAAAGCCAGCTGACTGTCGATTCTGTCCACACCTCCCAGATACCTTTGGAGCAACAGCTGGATGAGTGTCTGATTGAATAACTGGGCACAACAGCCTGGCCAAGTCCACATCAACCAGACCATTGCAGGGGCTCATACTGCCAGGCTGGGTCCCTCTTCCCTACAGGGCTCTGGGGACCAGGCTGGGCAGTGAACAGCTCTGTCAGTGTCTTCTGTGGCTCCACTCGCTCAGCCCATCCAGGCAGAATTATCTCAAGGGATTTGCTGTAACACTGAGGTTTTAGCCACTCATCCTCCATGTCTGAGTTTGTCAGTTTGACCAGAGAAAATCTGAGTCTTCACCATTTGCTGGCCTTTCTGCCTCCAGATACGTGGACACATGGACAGCCTGCCCATTAGAGGTGGACCGTGCCCATGGGTTGATGGTGGGCCAGGAAGCGAGGACAGCCATAGCTGTGATCCCTGAGCACTTACTAGGCACCAGGAGGCTTTAACCACATTACCAGTATTAACTTCTGTCATCATACAGCTGGATACTGATTGTGCACACGTGCTCAGTAGCTCAGTCTATCCAACTCTGTGCGACCCCATGGACTGTAGGCCATGCCCCCCCACCCCCCCACCACCCCCCCCCTTCCCAGGCCTTTCTGTCCATCACATTCTCCAGGCAAGAACACTGAAGTGGGATTTCCTCCTCCAATACTGGATTGCCATTTCCTCCTCCAGGGGATCTTCCCAACCCAGGGATCAAACCCTCATCTCCTGCGTCTCCTGCATTGGCAGGTGGATTCTTTACCACTGCGCCACCTGGGAAGTGGATGCTATGCTGCTGCTGCTGCTGCTAAGTCACTTCAGTCGTGTCTGACTCTGTGCGACCCCAGAGACAGCAGCCCACCAGGCTCCCCTGTCCCTGGGATTCTCCAGGCAAGGACACTGGAGTGGGTTGACATTTCCTTCTCCAGTGCGTGGAAGTGAAGTCGCTCAGTCGTGTCTGACTTCTACCGACCCCATGGACTACAGCCTACTAGGCTCCTCCGTCCATGGGATTTTCCAGGCAAGAGTACTGGAGTGGGTTGCCATTGCCTTCTCCGCAGATACTATAATTACACCCATTTAAGGATGAGGAAACTGAGGTCACCAAAGGCTAAGTCACCTCCTCAGGGTCACGTGGCTAATACATGGGGAATCAGGGTTTAAACCCTGACCCTCTGGCTCCAGAATCCATCCTCCTGTGCCTATACTGTGTGCCATCCTAGAATGTCACTGTCCCTTTGTCAGCCTGGGGGGGTGACAGCTGAGGGCAGCGCACACATCTGGGAGCCTCAGCCCCACTCCAAGCTCCTCTTTGGACAAACCCAAACTTCCTTTCTCCCTTGAGGATGCATCTCCTTGTCCAGAGCAGGGCTTAATCCCTTCTGTCTCTTCTCTGGAATGTTTCTTGAATTTGTGTCTGTCAAATGCTTTGGAGAAACATGAAAAGAATTTTTTAAATGCCAAGTCTTTTTTTTTTTTTTTTTAATCAATTATAGATTTGCCTTTGGAGGTAACCCTATGACAACCTGAAATCCCAAACCCTCATCCTACCAGAGCGAACACAAATAATCGCTCCGCTGGGCTTTCAGTGATCGCTTAGGATTTCACGTTCACAGGCACTGAGCCGAGAAGTGGGGTCTGGAGAGGAAGTCTGGAGCCTCGAGCCCCGCACACTCCCTAAGCGGAGCCGCATGGCGCAGCTGCAAGTGGCGTGTGCACCATCAGAGCAATTCTGGCAGGTCCTCTTGAGGGGCCTAATAACGAGACGCTCTGCAAACTGGAAGACATTAGCTCCAACCACAGACCATCCAGTCGGTCCATATTTAATGATGCTTCCCAAATGTGTGAAGCACTTAGTTTTAGAACAACAGGAAGACAGGAATCACCTGGAACCGCAGATCTGAATTTCATCCTGGCCGTCACGTCTCCCCAGGGAAGCCCTGCTTTCTCTGTTGGCGAAGAGTGGCGGGCACAGCACCGCCTGGTGCCCCCACCTCCACCTTGGGGCTGGCATACCTCAGGGAGGGTGACATCTCCGTGCCCTGCATCCCAGCTTGGCGCGCTTGCACAAGGAGCCTGCCATCCAGCCAGGCCTGGAAACATGAGCGCCTCCACTGGGTACACCAGGCCTCGGAAACCACCACAAAATCACTGCCTTCCCTCTGCCTTGCTTTGCAGAGCTGCCCCCCTCTCACGGCAGCTCCAGGAGGCCCTTCTGACAAGAGAGCATTGTGGCTGGGGTCTGGCCCCTCCCCGCCACAAAAGGGCCTTTCAGGGTTGTGATCTGGGAGGTGGGGACCGCACGCCCGCTCATTAGCCAGCTCTGGGCGCGACGTCCCCGGCTCACCGAGTGAGCGGTACCTGGAACCAAAAGCTCTCATCTGGAATCAAACGCTTTATTTGATTTTCAACAGGGAGCTCTCCTGACGGCAGCAAACTTGTTTGTCCAGGGGAGAAGTGGTTGGCTGTTTACACCAGCAGATGACAGAACGCTCGCAGTCCCGCTGTTGGAAAAGCGATTGCCTTCAGGAAGAAAGGCTACGTTCAATCGGATGGATTTATGGCGTCGCCGGTTTCGGAAGGACACCAAAGGGATGGCCGGCCCTGGTCACATGCAGGGAGCTTGGCGGCTTGGAGGAAGGACAGGAGGGAAGGAAACTTCATGCTCTGTCCTTCAGGCCCTGGGAGCCTTCAACCACCTGAACAAACAGCTAATTCACAAGGCCTCCATCCTTAGAAGGCGTCTGAGAGAGGGCGGGTGGGCGTGGACAACAGCCGGCTCGTGGAAAGCGGGGCAGTGTGCGCGTGCCTCCGCCGGGGATCTCAGATCTAATTGCTTTCAGCAGAGCCCGGCCCGCTGTGTAATTAAGCCAAGGGGGCTGCGGGCTCCCAGGGTCTAAGTGATTTCATGTGCTTTCGGTGATTGTGCTGAGCTCCTTGGATGAAAGTGCTGCTTTATTTTCACCTACAAGATGGTTCCCAGAGAGGACCTCGCTGGGGCTGGGGGCTGCGTTCCTGCGGTGGTGCGGGTGGGGAGAGCAGGAAGAGGAGCTTCGGGGGCCCCGCCACGTCAGCCGGGGTGGCCCGCGGGCCCCGGGTCCACGTGGACGGCTGGGGCCAGCATGTGCCTCCTTACAGGACCCGCTCGTCAAAGCCAAGGTTTTATCACGGGAGCCTCGAGTGTCCCTGCTCTTTGATCCACCTCTATCTTTGTCATTAAAAGTGATGAAAATGACCCAAAATGTAAGTAAGGGCGGAGCTGGGCAGGATGGAGACTGCCCGAGTGTGGTGGAGCTTTATCCATTCAGCCCGTGAAGGTTGCAGAGAGGAGTGGTCCAGGAGAGGGTCTGAAATGGCGGGGCCACCCCAACTGGGCATCTGGGGAGAAGGGAAGAGAGAGAACCGGATTCCATCCTTGCTTGAGAAGTACCCCCAACAGTTCAGAGTGTGCTAATTTTCAACATAATTTTCAAAAATTTATTCTGTTTCCCCTCATTATCTGATAATACCCTCTGGCCACGTGGCCTCAGGGAAATTAACTTCTCTGAGCCACTTAATTTTTTTAAGGTGTAAAACAGGATGATAATACCTACCTGCTGCCGGGGAGTTATTGCAAGAATGGAATGAGATATGTGTGTTAAGATATGCACCTGTTGACCTGGAAAAAGTGCATATTGTATTGTTAAATGAGAAAGGAAAACCTGTTGTTAAAAGACAAGAGCAAGGGCAAATCCTCGCATGGCAGATCCTAGGGTCCGTATACAACGCTCACAGTACGATGCGGCTGGCACTATTATTACCCCCACTTGGTAGATGAGGGAACAGAGTTACAGAGACACAAGTAACCTGTCCCCAGACACACACAGCTTTAAGTGGCCTAGCCAGGATCTGTGCCCTAAACCACGGTAGTGCCCCCCATCACTGCCCCCTATTCTGTAAACACAAACCTCAATAAAACCCCGTGTGTTTATGTCAACGTGGAGGAAAGTGTGAGAGGGCACACCCAGACACACAATCCCCGAAGGTCACCTTGGAGCAGGAGTGGCAGTGAGAACAGAGATGGGGAGGGGAGAATATTCGCTGTAGGTCTGGGTCATCTTCCGTCACTCGTCATTTTAAAGATGAATTTAATAAAGAACTTTTTGAAAAGAAAGACAATGGTTTGGACTCCAGAAGCTTTGTCCGACTTCTCAATTCCCCGAGTCCATTTGTTTGGCATCTTCATGAGATTGGCGCAGACAGCAGGGGTGCTGTTTTGTGATCAGAGTTGGTTGTCAGAAGAACAACGGTGTGGGCTTAGGGTGCGTGTTCCTGAGATCTGGCCTGAGTCTCTTTGGTTCTGGCTCAGCAGTCCTGGGTGCTCGGCGGGGAAAGGGCGTGTGGTCCTAGCAGTGCTGAAGCTCCGGTGGGGGCAGAATGGCACTGACGAATGCCAAGGCTCCCAGGATTTTGTGTGACCTCCCAGTGACCCCCTCCCCCCGCTCCCGACAAAGGGCGGGCTCTTCTCTAACTGAAGCCCCTCATGCTCACCTTTACACGAGGTCTCGGTTCTTTGCTGGGACAGGCTGACTCCCGTCTGGAGGCTGACTGCTGGCCAGCTTGCCATTTCTTGCTCACTTGTCAACCAGACCCAGGATCTCTACTCAGCTGCAGGCTGGAGCAAGTGGATTTCTTTCTTGCTCTGCTGACATTCTTCCAGGATTAGTGGATATATTACTTTGGCCCAAAATATGGTAAAGCCTAATGATGTTAGTAAAATGGATTACTGTCTGCTCCCCCTCACATTTCCTGTCATAGGAGTCAGGGCAGAAATACAGTTATTGTGACTTGGGGTTTCTTTGTCATAATCATTATACACACACACACACACACACATATATACATACATATGTTAGAAAATACAGAGGGAGTCTAACCTGCATGAAGTGAGCAACTCTCCTGAGTTTCATGAGCTGGGGTTCAGAATTCTTGGTCTCCTGCTTTCTCACTTTGGACCTCCAAGAAGCAAAGCCTGAGCCAAGACCTGGGTGGGGTGGTTTACTTGGGTGAGGGGAACTCGTGCAGGACACATGAGGGAGTTTTCACACTGGGATGGGGAAGGAACAAAGGATGCCGTAATGCACTACAAGTGAGTGAGGTCCCCCTGGAGGCCCCCTGAGGACCCTGGTGGACCGTCCCAGACCCCAGGATGCGGAGGGCTGGGGTGCTTGTCCAGAGCCTGCTGGTTGAGGATGCCCTGGACAGCAGCTTCCTCCACTTGACAGCTGCTCCTATACATGTCTGGCCAGTTCCCTTGGGGACAGAGGAAGCCCCAACCCCCTCCAGTGGGTCAGATGAGACAGGGGTTGAGGTGGGACATCATCAGCGAGCTGGGCAGTGTGCCTGCTGCTGCAGGTACCATCAGGTGGGCCAGGGGGATTGGGGCCAATGCATCAACCCCCCTGCCCCCCCCCCATATATTCGTACATGAAAGGGTTTAGGTCCTTGCAAACCTTCTCTCACTCCTGTTGCCCTAATCGTCAAGAAATATGTCTCAGGGAGTAAAAGTATTGCTAAACGTCTAAGGAGTACTATCATTAAAATTAATCATAATGTTCCCATAATTAGAATTAGGATTGGCTTAAGATAAGAGATGCACAATAGCAATTGCTAAATTCACTGCTTCTCAAATTTTAATCTGCACATAGATCAGCCAGGAATCATGTTTAAAATGCAGATTCTAATCCAGTAGATTGGGGATAGGGTTGAGCTTCTGTATTTCTAACAGAAATGCTGGCTGCTGGTCTGTGAATCACAGTTTGAGTAGCAAGGGTTTAAAAGTTGGAAGTTTCTCTTTCATGAAGATACTGGCAGATAGCCTGGGCTAGTATGCATTTTCCTGTGTAGTCCTCAGGGACCAGGCCTCTCCCTTCTTGTTACTGTAATGTGAGCAACCTCCATTCCCCAGGTCCAGTGGATGGCCCAAGATGGCTGCCTCAATTCCAGCCATCTCACTTACATTGCAGTTAGCAGGAGAGAAAGGGAGGAAGAGGGGCCAAGTTGTTGTGGTTTTACAAATCTAAGCATTTTGTAGATCCACATGCATTTGTGAGAAATAATGCAGAGAGAGTTCATGTGCCCTTCACCTAGTTTCTCCCAATGACAACATCTTGAAAAGCAATATTACAGTATCACTATCAGGATGTTGACATTAACATAATCCTCTATCTAATTTAGATTTCTGCAGCTTTGCTTGTACCCATGTGTGTATGTAGCTCTGTGCCATTTTATCACCTGTCTGTGCTTGTGTATCAGAGAAGGCAATGGCACCCCACTCCAGTACTCTTGCCTGGAAAATCCCATGGGCGGTGGAGCCTGGTGGGCTGCGGTCCATGGGGTCGCTAAGCGTCGGGCATGACTGAGCGACTTCACTTTCATGCATTGGAGAAGGAAATGGCAGCCCACTCCAGTGTTCTTGCCTGGAGACTCCCAGGGACGGGGGAGCCTGGTGGGCTGCCGACTCTGGGGTCGCACAGAGTCGGACACGACTGAAGCGACTTAGCAGCAGCAGCGGCAGTGCTTGTGTATCCACCAGTCAAGATCCACAACAGTCCCATCACCCAAAGGGTCTTGGGCTGCCCTTTATGGCCACACCCACCTCCCTCCCACCTGTATCTCTGGTCCTTCACTCCTGGCCGCCAGGGGCAGAGAGTTTTGGCCAAGGTTTTGTTTTGTTTTCTTTTGGATGCACCATGTGACATGTGGAATCTTAGTTCCCCAACCAGGGATGGAACCTGTGCCCCCTGAACTGGCAATGTGGTGTCTTAACCACTGGACCACCAGGGAAGTACCGTCGGCCAAGATTCTTGACTCCTATCGTCACAGCAGTACTTCCTGTCCTTAAACGCCATGTAATGGAATCACAGAGCAAGTACTCTGTGTCCAGCTGCTTTTTGTTGGCGTGCTTTTGAGCTTCATCCCTCATATTTTCCACATCAGGAGGTGTGTGTGTATTTTTAATTGCCCCTCATTCCATTACTTAAGTAAACTATAACGTGTTTGTCCAGTCACCTGTTGAGTCATTTGGCTTGTTTCCACTTTTTGGCTATTATGAATAAAGCTGCGATGAAAATTTGCGTCCCTGCCCTTTTAGGGAACACCTGTTTTCAGTTATGTTGGGTAAATGCTCGGGAGTGGAATTGCTGGGTTGAAAGGTAGATATATGTTCTACCCAATAATACACCACCAGGCTGGTTTCCAAAGTGATGTGTTTGGTGTTGTCAGTGGACTTAGTTTCAGTTATTCTGGCGTGTGCGTGCTGTCTCTGTGTGGTACTGATTTGCATTTCTGATGGCTAATTATGTTGAGCATCTTTCCATGTGACAAATGGCTTTTTGTATAACTTCTTCCTTTATTTATTTAGTTTTTTGGCCACACCATACAGCATGTGGGATCTTAGTTCCCTGGCAGGAATGGAACCCAGGCCCCTGCAATGGAAGCTCAGAGTCTTAATCACCGGACTGCCAGGGATGTCCCTGTATATCTTCTTTTACGAAGCATCTGTTCAAATAGTTTGCGCATCTTAAGCATTGAACTCCCCTTTTTATTACTGAGTTGTAGGAGTTCCTGTATTTTGGATATGATCCTGCGTTAGACACGTGTTTTGCAAGCATTTTCTCACAACCTATAACTTCCTTTTCATTTTCTTAATGGTGTCTCTTTTTTTAAAGAAGAACTAGTTAATCGATTATCTATTTATTCTCGGCTGTGCTGGGTCTTTGTTGCTGAGCAGGCTCTTCGCTGGTTGCGGCAAGCGGGGGACACTCTTCATTGCGGAGCGCGGGCTCCTCACGGCATTGCTTCTCGTGTTGCAGAGCATAGCCTCCAGGGCGAGTGGGCTTCAGTGGCAGGGGCGTGTGGGCTCAGTAGTTGTGGAGTATGGGCGTGTGGGATCTTCCCAGACCGGGGATCGAACCCGTGTCTCCTGCACTGGCAAGCAGATTCTTTACCACTGAGCCACCGGGGAAGCTGCAGTGGTGTCTGTTAAAGAACAGAGATCTTAAATTTTGGTGAAGTATAATTTAGCAGTTTTTAATTTAGTTGCTAGTACTTTTTGTGTTGTTGCTAATAAATTGTATTTTGTCTGTGTGTCTTGGCTCTTTAGGTATACAGTCCACCTCAGATTTTTGTGTATGGTGTCAGAGAAGTATCAAGGTTCATTTTTTTCTCCCTAAGGATACTCAATTGTTCCAGCAGCATTTGTTATAAAGGTCCTTTCCCACTCTGAATTTATAATAATTATTGATATTTACAATTTGTGTTTTCTCTATTTTTTTGCTTGATCACTTGACTTAGAAGCTTATCAATTATATTAATCTTTTTATAAAAAAGCTTTTGGCTTTTAATTTTTTCCTGTTACTTTTTCCTGTTTCCTTACTTTTACTCACATACTTATTGTTCTTTCTCTGGCTTTCTACCATGGATGTTTAGACCACCAACTTCAGACTCTTCTTCTTTACAGCAAACACACGCATCAGACCTGTATGTTTTTCCGTGAGGATCACTTTAGCCGAGTGCTGGAGATCACCACGTTTTGCTTTCATCATCATTCATTACAGAATATTTCATAATTCCCCCTGTGATTTGTTCTACAGTCCATGGGTTCTTTAGAAGTATGTTCCTTAATTTCCAAGTATTTGGGGATTTTTTTCCCCAAGCATCTTACTGCTGTTTATTTCTCATTTAATTCCGCTGTGGTCAGAGATTACATTCTCTGTGTTAGTCCCCTGTGACAGATGCAGCTTGTTTCATGGTCCAGCATGGGGTCTGTCTTGGGGACTGTTTTGTGTGCTTTCTAAAAGTGTCCGCTTTCTATAGAGGTGGTTCAGATCGCTTTCATTTTCACTGATTTCTTTTGTCTGCTCATTCTATCAGTTATTGAGAATGGGATTTTAAAATCTCCAGTTACAACTGTAGACTTTTAAATTTTCCCTTTTTTATTTACTGCGTAATTTGGCTTTGTGATATTTTGAAGCTTTTGTAACTAAATGCATACACATTCACCTATCCACATAGCCTTAAATATATTTACTAATCACCATATATACAATACATGGTACGTACATATGTGTATATAGCATATATACTTATATACCATATGTAAATATATACAGCATAAATATGTATATGTAAATATTGACACAATATAAATTTACTTACACAATTGCATATGTGTGTGTATATATGGCTCATTCTCATCCCTGTGGCCCATCTGTCCCGTTTTTAGCTCCTCATCCCCCTGGGGGGGGCTCCTTGCATAGACAACCACTTTTATTCTTCCAGACTTTCTTTATGCACATGAGGAAATGCACATGTATGTGATATTTTTCTCCCTACACAAAAGTTAGCCAATTACATGCACTCTTTCAAGATTTGACATTGCCATGATGATAAAGAAGAGGTAGCAAGAATGAACAGAAGAACTGTACAAAAAAGATCTTCATGACCCAGATAATCACGAGGTGTGATCACTCACCTAGAGCCAGACATCCTGGAATGTGAAGTCAACTGGGCCTTAGAAAGCATCACTATGAACAAAGCTAGTGGAGGTGATGGAATTCCAGTTGAGCTATTTCAAATCCTGAAAGATGACGCTGTGAAAGTGCTACACTCAATATGCCAGCAAATATGGAAAACTCAGCAGTGGCCACAAGACTAGAAAAGGTCAGTTTTCATTCCAATTCCAAAGAAAGGCAATGTCAAAGAATGCTCAAACTACCGCACAATTGCACTCATCTCACACACTAGTAAAGTAATGCTTACAATTCTCCAAGCCAGGCTTCAGCAATACGTGAACCATGAACTTCCAGATGTTCAAGCTGGTTTTAGAAAAGGCAGAGGAACCAGAGATCAAATCGCCAATATCTGCTGGATCATTGAAAAAGCAAAAGATTTACAGAAAAATATCTATTTCTGCTTTATTGACTATGCCAACGCCTTTGACTGTGTGGATCACAATAAACTGTGGAAAGAGATGGGAATACCAGACCACCTGACCTGCCTCTTGAGAAACCTGTATGCAGGTCAGGAAGCAACAGTTAGAACTGGACATGGAACAACAGACTGGTTCCAAATAGGAAAAGGAGTACGTCAAGGCTGTATATTGTCACCCTGCTTATTTAAATTCTATGCAGAGTACATCATGAGAAACGCTGGGCTGGAAGAAGCACAAGCTAGAATCAAGATGGCACCACCCTCATGGCAGAAAGTGAAGAGGAACTAAAGAGCCTCTTGATGAAAGTGAAAGAGGAGAGTGAAAAAGTTGACTTAAAGCTCAACATTCAGAAAACAAAGATCATGGCATCTGGTCCCATCACTACATGGGGAAACAGTGGAAACAGTGGCTGACTTTATTTTTCTAGGCTCTAAAATCACTACAGATGGTGATTGCAGCAATGAAATTAAAAGACAGTTACTCCTTGGAAGGAAAGTTATGACCAACCTAGAGAGCATATTCAAAAGCAGAGACATTACTTTGCAAACAAAGGTCCATCTAGTCAAAGCTATGGTTTTTCCAGTGGTCATGTATGGATGTGAGAATTGGACTATAAAGAAAGCTGAGTGCTGAAGAATTGATGCTTTTGAACTGTGGTGTTGGAGAAGACTCTTGAGAGTCCCTTGGACTGCAAGGAGATCCAACCAGTCCATCCTAAAGGAGATCAGTCCTGGGTGTTCATTGGAAGGACTGATGCTGAAGCTGAAACCCCAATACTTTGGCCACCTGATGCAAAGAGCTGACTCATTGGAAAAGACCCTGATGCTGGGAAAAATTGAGGGCAGGAGGAGAAGGGGACGACAGAGGATGAGGTGGTTGGATGGCGTCTCCGACTCAATGGACATGGGTTTGGGTGGACTCCGGGAGCTGGTGATGGACAGGGAGGCCTCGTGTGCTGTGGTTCATGGGGTTGCAAAGAGTCGGACATGACTGAGCGACTGAACTGATACTGATGATAATCTTGGCACCATTTTCACGTCGGTCTGTGACAGCTCCCTTGTGATGGCTGCGTAGTACTCCAGCTCTGCTCGTGTCTCCAGCCACACTGAGGGATGTGTGTCTCGTTACAGCCACTGCTGGTCGCAGTGCTGCCTCTCTGTCCTGCTTCCAGATTCCTCACTGCCCTTGCCCGCTGTCTACCCCCCAGCCCAGGAACTGGGCAGCCAAACAAAGCTCCCTGTCTGATCCAAAAGTTGGGGCAGGGGACTGTAAACACAGTGCCTTTAAATCTTCCCCCTCTCACAGACATCAGTCTCACCTTCCTGGAGGCTCTCTCTTCACCCCCAAGCATAAAGCTGCCCCGCTCCTCACAGCAGCCAGGGAACAGTGTTTGTGTAAGAAGTCCTTTTGTGCAAATACCCTGAAAACAGCGATGGCATTTTGCAGCTACTGTTTCTGTCATAGGCACTGTAGTCTAGTGATCACAAGCTTGGCCCCAGCTCTGCTGAGAGTTTGCTGTGTGCCTTTGGGAAGCACTTGGCTGTGGGCACTAGGATGGTTTATCTGTTGTTCAGTCACTAAGTCACATCCGACTCTTCTTTGACCTTATGGACTGTAGCCTGCCAGGCTTCTCTGTCCATGGGATTTCCCAGGCAAGAATACTGGAGTACTGGAGGGGGTTGCCATTTCCTCCTCCAGGGAATCTTCCCGACCCAGGAATCGAACCTGCGTCTCCTATATTGGCAGGCAGATTCTTTACCACTGAGTCACCAGGGAAGCCAGCAAGCATGCTGAGGGGGTGATTATCCTCTTAAGAGCACTGCAGATTTAATCTCTGTTACCTGACTGGTCCTGCTACTTTCTCCATGGATCCTTCTGAGGCACAGAGAGGTTAAGTATCTTGCCCAAAGTCACACAGATCAGTAGACCAGGGATTTAGTCCAGCAACCTGGCTTGGGGTTATTAGGACAGTCAAACCCATCAGGGAACAGAGAGCATTTAGACAAGGATCTGGTGCACAGTATATGCTCATTAAGTGTCAATTAGCTCTGGTCATCATCACCTGCCCGAGGAATTGGAAGGCAGATAGTCCTGCCTAGGAAAGGAGGCTCACTTGGAAAAGCGAAAGGCTCCCATTCACCCCGTACAACTTTTAAGTGCACCAAGTCCACGGAGTAGCGTGCGGAAGAGCAGCTGCCACTGAGATCAGGTGGGGAGCGCCTGTGAGTGGGTGAGCCTGGGTCACCCGGTATTAAAAGCCAAGCTGGAGCTTCCCTTCCCATCCGTCGTGCTAGCGTGGGATGCTGTCAACATGAAATGTGCAAATGATTTAGAGCCCCTTTGCTCTTCTCTGCAGCAAACAGAAAAGCAAAGAAGTTAGCAAGCTTGTTTTGGCAGAGGAAAAAACATAAAACGCCCAAACCACAGAATTCTCAAAAATATTGCTAAGCACTAATTTCACTAACATGTTAGACAGACTTTCGGATCTAGGCAATCTTGTTCCTCGGCTGGAAACAGTTCCCGAAAGCCATGTGATCCCAAACCCACCCTGGGCATGTGGGGCTGATGAGAAAGTCAGCCCCTGCCTTCTTCCCTGGCCTCCCAGCACAGACAAGCCGGGCGTTCCCAAGGAGTCACCCCAGGACCCTCCCGAAGGATGCTGCTGGTTTGCAGAAGCCCCTGCCTGCCTGCCCACCAGACCCTCCGGAACTCAGTCAAGCTGCAGACGTTTATGTGCCCTCGAAATACTGTCAGACCAAACCCACCCCCTGGGTCAAAGTCACAGACCCAGAAAGACAACTTAAGGGTGCACACGGAGCTCCTTGTTGGTACATATCCCATCTTTCAAGGTCAGTGTCTGTATCGAAAACGGGCTGAATAACTAGGCAAGTAGAACAGCATCCTTGTTAAGAAGGTAATGAGTCACAAATGCTATTTCGATGGTTTTCTTTGAAAGAAATACACATAACCAAACCAATTTTAATTAAAGATCTTGTCTTTGTAATCAGCCAGCCACAAATGAAGGCAAAACCGCTTTCATGTGGAATAATAAACACAGAGCTGAACTAGTTTTCCCATAAAAGGGCAGGGTGGGTTTTTTTTTTTTTTTTTTTTCAAATAAGAAAATAGTTTGTTCCTAGCAATACAGGGGATACAAGAGAAAAAAAAAAAAAACTGCCTTGTGCAAAGTACAAAATTTTGAATCGCCCTCACACCACCCACCCTCCCCCAGAAGCCATTTGTTGATGTTAAACCAATTGGAATGTTTGCCAAATTCACATCCCAGTGAGGATTATCTACCCTTTGAGATTAGACATGCGATCCTGATTTCTAAGAGAAAAACGCGGTCGAAAACCAAATAAACATACCTACAAGTACATCTAAGGCGCAAATGGTGGAGACATGATTGTAACACACCACAGTGTGTATTTCGGCAGAAGAAAGAACCTGGACATCAAAAATGATGTTTTGATTTTTAGTTTTAAATGACAACAGAATTGAAATACCTCCCCTAAATACATCCTCTGAAACCAGCAAGGAGATAATCATCTTCACTGAAATATGCATGTAATTCAATGATCCACGGAGGAGAAGGCATCCGAGGTGGCCTGAGCATGGCCACTCACTCCTGTTTCTTGAGTCACATCTTTACCACGGAGTTCCCGGGTGGACGCCCGTGGACCGTCCTGCACACCACGCCCATCGTCGGGCTGAGCCTGCCGTCGGACGTGGCTGGACACCCTCTGACCAAGGATGGCTTCGAGGGCAGTGGTCACCCTGAGGCCTCTTGGCATCCCCAGTGCTGGGAGCAGGAGGCACTGGGCCAGTGTCTGCTGAACTGGACGACCCTCAGGGCAGCAGGATGGGGTGACCACGTTGATCCTGGGGGGCTTCCTTAAGCATCTTGGGCTGAGTGACTGTGCTGGTCTTACAAGTGTGGAACTTGTCTGGTGATAACCAGAACGTGTGATGGGGAAACAGCGAGGCTTGGAATGCAGGCTAGCTTCTGTTCTGAGTGTCCTGCAAGGAGACAGGGGCACTCTCTGCTGATGCCACCAGGCAGGCTGGTACCCGCATGCTGGGCAGCATCTCATAGCCATCCTGAATGGCACATCTCTGTTACCTGCTTACTCGGGACCACATTCCATGTAGCAGCTGGCCTATCCCTGTGTTTGGTCAAATCCTGGTTCTGAGAATAGCAAATTGGCTCTTATTATTACTGGGTCTGGGGAAGCCCTGATAAGAGGCAGGAGACATGGCCCTTTCCGCTTGCCCCCATGGGACCCTGGTGGCCCAGCAGCACCCCAGGTGCTCAGGACACACTGGCCATCCTCGTCTTCCTCCTCAAAGTCTCAGAGCCACATGGAATTCCAGCCCAGTGGGGATGAGTGTGGGAGTCAGGCAGTGGGGGGGCTGCACCCACCTCTGGTGTACTAGCTATGGGACAGCTTCTCATCTGCAAACGAAGATGACAGCCACCCTCAGCGCCCAGCGGAGGCAGCAGCTTGGCCCAGGTTTTTGTATAGATCACACTCCAGATGCTTAGGATGAGATCAGAGTGGACCTGCTTGCACACGCAGACCACGACCACTGTGCTGCAAGACAGGAGCAGGCTCCGCTCCTCAAGTCAGCACTGTGTCTCTTCCCCCAGGGTTCCTTCCTGCACCCACGTTCCAGGCTATTCTAGGCTCTCTTCTCAGAATGCCTAGGAGTGTCCTGGGACAGAGCTGGGTGCGGGGGTGACCACAGTGACAAGGACAGCAGGGATGGAGTCCACCCCTCAAATGGCCTTTCTGGTGTGTGGTCTGGGACAGTTTTCCCGAGCCTGGAAACGGGGTGGCTTTGTTCCGGCTCCTCCCCTCCTCTCCCCAGCCCATTGGGGACTTGCTGGCATTGAAGAGAGAAGAGGACCGTGACTGAACCTAAGGAGGGGGCATTGGCTGTTTGGCCAAAGGACACACGGACCACAAACAGCAGGTCAGCAAGTCCTGAGCCAAGAAGCCGCCTGAGAAGCCACTCCTGGGTGATCAACTGTTGTGCACGTCTACACGAGCCTCCCGTCAGATGTTTGCTGCTGCTGCTGCTGCGTCGCTACAGTCGTGTCCAACTCTGTGCAACCCCATAGACGGCAGCCCACTAGGCTCCTCTGTCCCTGGGATTCTCCAGGCAAGAACACTGGAGTGGGTTGCCATTTCCTTCTCCAATGCATGGAAGTGAAAAAGTGAAAATGAAGTCGCTCAGTAAGTGTCCGACTCTTCGTGACCCCATGGACTACAGCCTACCAGGCTCCTCTGTCCATGGGATTTTCCAGGCAAGAGTACTGGAGTGGGGTGCCATTGCCTTCTCCGCATCAAATGTTTACAAGTCTTTAAATCAGCTGACAACATTTCAACCTCGGTGGCAAATGACCTTGCATTTGTTATAAGTAATGAGTGTCTCCCTTTGAATCAAGGAAGACTTCTTTTAAGGCTGCATCTGCATTTCATTGTGTAGGTTTTCATTATCTTCAGGGCAGGGGGTCCCCACCTCCTTGAAGGACCCAGTGCCTCCCCAAACACACTAAGCTCCCTCTGGACTTCTTCTTCCTGAAATGCCCCACTGAACCCCACCAACCTGCCTCTCCCAGTCAACACCCTGCAGGCTGCAGCCATGCACAGCCGCCCCTAATCCCCGAGATTGGGCCTTGTGTCCCCTCTGTGTAGCCAAGGCTGTATGCTCCTGTTGTAGTGTCGTCACTTGTGTAGGTTTTAATTATCTTCAGCTGGAAACAATAGAAACCCAAAGTAACAGTTGCTTAGAGAAGGCAGTTTTGCTGCTTTTTTTTTTTTTTTCCACACCAAAGTTTGGAGTGAGGCAGGTCAGGGCTGGTCTGCTCCTTCATAATGACCTCAGGATGAGGTTGATTAACCTACCACATAGGTCCTCTTTGTCTAGAGCCACCTTGCTCAGGGTGGCCACTTCAGCACCAGCCCTCACATCACCATCCCAGTCAGCAGGAAAGAAGATCTCTGAGAGGAAAGGGCAGAAAGCTAGGATCAATTGTGTTGTTGTTTAAAGGAAGGGCCGCCACACTCTGCTTCATCTGATTGGCCAGAGTGTAATCACATGGCCATATTTAGCTGCAAGGGAGGCTAGGAGATGTAGCTTTCATTGTGAGTGAACATGTGCCAGCTGAACTCAGTGTTCTATTACTTTGGCGGGGGATGGGGTGACAAACATGGGAGGAGAGCTGCCGCCTTGTCCACACCATCTCTTTATTCCTAGTGCTCAGCTTAGAGACAGACTGCTGGATATTCTGAGTGAATAGGTGATGCTTGAATGACTGAGTGAGAGAGTCCATGGTGGGCAGCAGGACCTGGCCATGGGCTCCACTCTGCAAGGGGGGCCCTCATGGGACGGCAGGCCCAGAGCACCCTCAGCTCAGCTGCCCAGCAGCCCCAGGGAGCACTGTGTAAAGAGGGTCAGGACGCCCTGAGTTCCGATGCCCCAGGGCCAGGGGCTATGAGCAGGCCTGCAGGGGCGGGGCTGTCTCAGCACCCGATGGGGCACTCGGTGAGGTTCCTCCTTGCCTCTGCTCCTCTCCCCTCTCAGTGCCACTGTCCTCTCTGACTCCTGGGGTCTGAGCCTGGCACAGAGCTTCAGCAGGTAACCCCGCCCCGCTGTCTGCATTTAATTTACCCTGTGTCGCTGGGGCCTGGCTCGCAGACAGCTGTGCAGAGGGATCATCTTTTACAATCCAATTAGCAGCAGACCCCCCAGACACTGGGGAGACCCGAGGCGGTCCCCTTCCCACAGCGAGGCTTGCTGCCCTGCCACGGAGCTGGGCTGCCTGGTGTCTAGAGGGAGGGAAGGGACAGGCAGAAAGGAGGGGGTGGTGAGCTGATACTCTGGCAGGGGGAAAGGGAGGACTCTCCTGAACTTGGCCCGACCAAGAGCGAGAGGCAGGAAAGGCCGAGCCACCCACGCACTTCCCCATATGGCCTCCCAGCTGCGACTCCTTAAGCTCCACTTGGGGCCAAGCTTGCGGACGACTCACCTTCCTTTCTCTCCTGGCAAGAAAATGACGAGGGGCCTTTTTTTCTGTGTCCCCCATCCTCACCTGGGGTGGAGCAGAGAGGAATCTCCTGAAAGCCAGCAGGTGTCTGCAGCTGCCACATCCAGCCTGCTCCTCCTGGAAGGAGAAACTGAGGCTCAGAGGGGGCCCAGGAAGTGGGGGCTGGCCGGAGACCACCCCCCCACCATCCAGTCACTAGCATCCTGCTAGGTCTCCCAGAAGGGCCAGTTTTGCACCATTTGCCACCTTGCCTCAATTATGCCTTGACCAAGAATAGCACACAGTACCGGATGTCAGGAATTTACCCCAATTTCCCTCTGGGAGGCTCGAAGCACCTTGTTTCGTAATTTCCTCTACCCAGTTGACATCATTGGAGGCCTCCTCCTGGGATCACGCATTCCTTCTCTGGATGAGGAAACTGAGGGATGGGCCAGCTGATGAGGGAGAGGGGGGGAACCCCTGGAAAAATGCTGCCGGCGGTCCCTTGGACAGGCACCGAGGCTGGTCCCCAGGGGCTGCCTGTGGCATCATTCTCATGTGGCTTTTGCACCCCCAGAGCCCTCTCTCAGCTGACAGCATCCGTCAGAGTCACTGAAAGGCATCACTAAGAACAGAGCCCCCTTTGAGTCCCAAAGGACCGAATGACCCCCCAAACCAAGAGTGAGCTGGGCTGAGGAGGTGAACAAGCCTGGGTCCCAGCCGGGGAGGGTCGCTGGGTAACCGTAGATGCCCTGAGTGGCAGAGGACTCCTGCTTAAAACAAGGCTGGGATTATGTGCCCTTCACCTTCCTGCCCTGGCGTCCCATTCTGTATTTTTTAGTTCCACGTCAGATGCTCCAGACCCACGAGTCCAGTTTAGCCTCCTCCCCCCGCTGATACGTGGTGCTGAGCTCCCCGCCCTGCGTGCCTTCCTGGGGGCTGCGGTGTGCCCGCAAGTCTCCTGGTTTGGGAGATAGGCTCACAAACTTGGCCCCTTGCTAATTATCCCTCCCAGTTGTCCAGCCTGATAACTGTTGCATTTGGAAACAAATGACACCCTTTTCCTACATCTGCTCCAAATTTGTCTCTCAGAAATTAGAGAATTTAGTTATGCGGTATTACATGGCAGTCCGGCCAGGCCTTGGAGTGTGGAACTGATTGGATATTCCACCCAAAATAAGTGGAGTTTCGAGCTCTTTCCAGGAAATTGAGTGGAACACGCAAACTGACATCCAATATTAAATATTATATTTGTATGGTTGTTCTGTAGAGTTCCCTGGCATCCGACATCTGGGAGTGAGATTTATAAATGCAGAAACTGAATACCTGGTTAGAACAGTGCTCATCAGAGCTGAGAAATTAAAATATTACTGTGTGCACTCCAAGGCAGGCTGCTTATAAAGGTGGAGCTATTAAAATATGATTAGCTGACCCGTATTTTGTCTCAAAAATGTCATACACCATTAAAGTTGAGAAGACTTTGATGCATATAGCCCTGGCACAGGCTTTGCCCCGTCAGCAGCAATGTGCTCGGGAATGTTCACTGCAAACATACAGGCCCGCCGAGGGAGGGGCAGCCGCCAGGGCAGCAGGATGCCCAGCACCTGGGGACTCGGGCACCAGGAGTCAGGAGCATCTCAGGCCGGGAGCCAGGTTCCCCAGAGTGCATGGGGCAGCCGCAGGAGTGGGTACAAATTTAAGTGGAGAAGGAAATGGCAACCCACTCCAGTGTTCTTGCCTGGAGAATCCCAGGGATGGGGGAGCCTGGTGGGCTGCCGTCTGTGGGGTCGCACAGAGCTGGACAAATTTAAGGGAGTGCCCAAAATCTTGGTAATCAAGATAAGCTCATATTTTAGTATAATATTAAAAATCAGACTAAAACAGACAAGAAACAAAAAGAAAACCACCCCGGCCAACTCCTGCCTGCTGTCTGGCCTGTTTTTATAAATAAAGTTTTATTAGAACTGGGGCCAAGACGAGGGTGTAGCAAGTGAGGAAGTGTTGTGCCAATTCAGGACCGGATTCTGTCCTTACTTGAAATTTGATATTTTGTCCATCGGGTTTTTTTTTTTTTTAATTCATGTCTTCTTGTCATCCATTTAAATTTAGGGCTCAAGGTAAATCCCTTATTCTGCATGCCTCCCCACCCCCACCCCCCGCCACAGCCCAGCCCTGGATGGGAGAGTAGTTTCAGGTAGTGACTCTCTCACCCCCAAGCCACCTTCTTGTTCTCAGGGCAGGCCGGGGAGCTTCTGAAAAGATTGCCGCCTCCCACCCCAAGTGTCTGATTTGGTAGGTCTGGGGCGGGGGCCAGAGGCCATTTCCCTGGAGCTGATGCTGCTGTCGGGGACTTCACATCTAAGGATGTGGGGAGAGGCTCTGGGGGAGGGAAGCCGAGGGTGAGAACAGGGAAGCTGGAAGCAGACTGTGTCCTAGGGACCCTTGCAGTGCTTGAAGGAGCACCAGACTCCAGCTGCGTTTCCCCGGCGCTGCTCCTGAGTCCCCATAGGAAGCTTCTGTGAAAGACAGATTCCCAGGACCCACTCCAGACCTTCTGAATCGGAGCTGGCCAGGGCGTAGGAAGGTTTATCTTTGACCCTCTCCCAGGTGGCTCTGATGCCCACAAGTTAGAACCAGCCATGATACCTCCCCCCACCTCCCCATTATGAATTCTTGGCAGGGGGTTATTTTAAAATACCACTTCCTGCACCCAACCCAAACTGCCTGAATCCAGATTTCTAGGCACCACCTTAGGCATCGCCAGCTTGTGGGACTCTCTGGATGCTTCTAATGTGCTCCATCGGCCAGGCCTGACGAAGCTTGAGTTCAAGGGCTTTTCCAGGGCAGACCCCTACCCCCACCACCCATCATCACCATCGAGAGAAAAGAAGCGCCTGTGCTGCACCGGCTCAGGGAAGGAGGGGGGGAGGGCCACAGCTGAGGGACCACATCTGGGCAGACAGCTGTCGAAGAGCGGGTTGGTGCAGAGTCATCGAAGAAAATTGCATCTGAGGACGTCGGGCAAGTCACCGTGATTCTGTAGGCTGGTTTTCCTTTCAAACCACTGAGGCCTGGCGTGGGCCCAGATATAATAGAATTGACCATACTGCCCACTTAGGATGCAGACCTCCCAGCCTTGTAAACGGCCTGAGAGATCTGTAAACTGAAGCACCAGCCCCATCTGCACCCCGTCATTTGTTTGGCTTGGCAGAGGCGAGAGTTCATGCCTGGCATTATTACTATTGCGATGGGATTTTCATGGTGATTCACCTCCCACAGCTCAGCCTTCCCCTCACGGCCTATGAAGGAAACCTCTCTGACGTTGGTGTTGCCACTAAGATTCGTCAGGGTGGTTGGAGCCCCTGGGCCTGAGCGGGGTTGCGGTCGCTGTGCTCCGGCTGCTGGGAGGGCTGACCCGTCTATGTCCTCGGGGGCCTTGGCCCTCTGTGCGTGGCGCAATGGTGGGTGCTGGCTTCACGCGGCCAGTCTGCCCAATGCTGGGCAGGAGGGGCCGGAATTCATGCAGGGGCTGCTTCTGGCCGCAGCGGCCGGCTCCATGGCTCAGCCTTCTTTCAGCCACCAGCCCAAGGAGGAAGAGAGGTTGAGTTAACCTCAAATGTTGGGCAAAGTTGAACGTGTTAGGTGTGGGGCAAGGCTAAGTGTGTGTGTGCATGTGTGTTATTTTCTTAGTTGTGTCTGACTCTGTGTGGCCCCATGGACTGTAGCCTGCCAGGCTTCTCTGTCCATGGGATTCTCCAGGCAAGAATACTGAAGTAGGTTGCCATTTCCTCCTCCAGGAGACCTTCCCAACCCAGGAATCGAACCCAGGACTCCTGCGCTGCAGGCAGATTCTTTCACTGTTTGAGCCACCAGGGAAGCCCATGGGGCAAGACTCTCTGAGTTCACATCCAAGCCCTGACACAGACCTTCTGGGTGTCCTTGGACATCACCTAAAAACTCTCCATGGGCCTCAGTTTTCCCAGCTGTTAAATTAGTATTTAACTCCAGAACACCACATGTGCTCACTCTGTTGTGTTGGACTCTTTGCAACCCCAGGAACTGTAACCCACCAGGCTCCTCTGTCCTTGGGGTTTCCCAGGCAAGAATACTGGAGTGGGTTGCCATTTCCTCTCCCAGGGGATCTTCCCCATCCAGGGATCAAACTTGCATCTCTGGCATTTCCTGTATTGGCAGGCAGATTCTTCACCACTGCACCACCAGGGAAGCCCAGAACACCACCTAGGGTTGTCTAAATATAAAATGGAATCAGCCATGTAGAGCAGTCTTGGAACAGTACATGACCATGAGATTAACTTATCAGATGTCCGTCTGTCTAGCCATATCTCTATACATCTTTTTTTTTTTAATTTATAGGTATCAGACCTCCCCTCTGGGGTCCAATTATTTAAGCTGAAGGCCTGTGTTTAAGGTTTTCACAATGCACATTTGCAGTCCCTGCTGAAAGGCAGCTGGCCCTTGGTAGCCTGAGGGATGGAGTCAGAATCTGGAAATTTCTAGGCAGATGTAGAGGAAAAAGGAGGACTCCAGGGTGCTCCAGGAAGAGGGAGCTTCAGGAGCAGAGGTGCCCACTAAGGACTGGGCTTACTGAGGGCAGAGGCTGAATGCCAATCATGCCACCCTCCCCTCTGTAGGACTTGCCACAGAGCCGGCTCATCAGAGCCTCGGGCAGGACGGCTGCAAGGCTGTCCCTGGGGTGCCATCCTTGGCACCTTTCTGGGTGCTGCTGGAGCAGGTGGATCTGTGGCTCCACTCACCGGACCCAAAGGGCCTGTGGGAAAGTCGGCCTTTGCTCTTCCCCAAAAAAGCCGGCCTGGGGGCGGGGGTAGCATTGTGCTCCCCCGTTGACTGTGGGACAGTCCAGACACACAGGGAAGTTACAGCGCATGTACGGCAGTCACCCACACTCCCGCCACACCTCCGTTCTCGGCTCACACCTTACCGTTCTTGCTTCACCTGTCCCTCTGTCCATCGCTCCATCCATCACTTCTAGATCACTTTCATTTTATTTTGTATGCAGGCATCAGGTTGCTTGACCTCTGAGGCTAACTAATTGTAGACGAATGTCTCTGTTTGAGGTTTTAATAAGGGGGAGCCCCTAAGAAATGCAGCTGGGGCTTCTCGATGTGACTCCCTCTTGACACATGTGCACGAGGGTGGGAGGGCAGTTCCTCGGGACAATGGCCCTGCTTCCTCACCTCTCATCCTCCTCCAAGAGTTAACACTGAATTTCCTCAAGCTTGAAAGTAAATCAAAAATTAAACAACTCTGAGCAGGTTTCTTTTTTCCTTTTATAACATCATTAATCTTTCCACTCACCCATCCATCCATTCTTCCACCCATCCATCCATCCCTCCTCCATCTACCCACCCATCTACCTATTTAAACATCTACCCATCCACCCACCTATTTAACCATCTACCCATCCACCCATCCATTCATCCATCATCCATCCATTCACCAATCTATTCATCTATCTACTCATCCACCCATCCACCCATCCTTCCATCTACCCATCTATTCATCCACCCATTTATCCATCCACCCATCCATCCATCCATTTATCCATTCACCCACCTATTCATCTATCCACCTATCCTTCCATCTATCCACCCACCCACCCATTTATCCATCCACCCATCCATTCATCCATCATCTATCCTTTCCTCCATGCAGAAGGCATTTACCCAGAGCGTCATTATTAGTTACCCTGCGTCTCTCATTTAATTCCCGTGACAACTGTCCTAAACAGGTACTATTATTATCTTCTTTGGCTACGTGAAGAAACGGAGGCCCAGAGCTCCCACAGACGGCACTAGGACTTGACCCCAGACCCAGGGAGCTGTCCACACCAGTGCTCAGAGCTGTCTGACTCTTCCCCTCACAGGGCCCTGGCAGTTCCAGAGAGCCAAGAATGGAAATGGGTGACCCCACCCTCACGTACAGAGCTGTGATCTCAGAAAGTGACATGATGGCCCCCAAGTTTTAGGGAGCCCCCAAACCCAGAGTGTTTCTTCTGGGGAGCTGGGGTTTCACTTCACCCCCATCTGGAATACAGGGAGGGTCAGCTTTGAGACTGGCTTTGGGGGCTTTTCCTGGAAGGAGCACATCCCACCCATCAGAGTCTCGTGCAGTCATGTCTGGGAACAAAACCGCATTTCCTGTGTTTACCAAAGCTGTTCTGTAGGATGAGTGGAGACTCAGGTCACTCAGCCCAGGCACATTCCAAAGGGACCAGCCACCCGGGAAGCAGTCAGGGTCGGGTGCTCGGTGGGGGCTGTGCAGGCATTAGCCCCAGGACAGCTGGGTGACCTTGAGGTGCACGTGCGGTGGGTCCTGAGCCCCATTGCCCTGCCCTCTGGTGCAGTGAGTAAGGGTCCTCGGAGCGCGCCTGACCCTCTGTGTGCCTGGGCAGGATGAAAACAACTCCAAAGACGGCCCCAGGACAAAGGCGGGGAGGGGGTGGGAGCGCACCTCAGTGGTGCCTCTGTGTTGATGCCGGGCTTAGTGGAGGGCTCTGTGGAAGCCCACCTAATTCTCCGGGAGCCCCAGCTGCTGGTCCTGTGTCTGCAGGGTGAGGGCTGATGGACCCGCCTTGAGGCCGCCCATCTCCAACTTGAATTGGAACATTGGTAGCACCAGACAGTGTGTTAACCCACAGATGACCCGGCCTACCCCCACCCCTCGCCCCTCAGCTTCATGAGGGCTGGGTGACACTGGGGAATTGACTCCAACCAGGTTCCAAGTGATGCTGTTGCTGTAAGTCTGGGGCGCCAGACCTTGAGAAGCACCCCTGGGTGCGTATCCATCTTTGCTAACAGCGTGTGGGCCAGTCCTGCCTGTAGGCACAGGGGTCCTCAGTCACTGTGCCACAGCCAGTTCTGACGGGCACAGCCGCTCAGAGCCCCTGCAGAGGACCCGGCCACGGCCCCCAGGCTTCACCCGCTGGTCTCCTGGCCGACACGGGTGTACCAGCCGTGCGCCGCGCCGTGTTGGAAGCCAAGGCCTAGTGGAGCTAAGACCTGTCGGTCTTCCTTGCTGGGCGCCACCCGCGGCTTCTCCTCCGTGCAGTGGGCCTGTACCCCGTCTCAGATGAGGTCGTGTGTGATGAGGTCACGGGTCCAAATGCTCAGCATACAGCACACACGGGCAGCTGGTGGCACCGGGGCCTGTGGGACCAGCAGGCCATCTCTTTCCTGCCCGAAGCCTTGCTGGCCCCTCCTCAGGGGTTCCCGGCTCCTCTTCTGTCATCATAAGAAATGATCTTTCTGTAAGCAAGCCTCTACCCGTGGAGGCTGGTCAAGAAATTTCCCCAATCTCCCTCCCTCCCTTCACCTCCTTGAGGTCAAGTGGAAATGGCCGCCAAAGCAGGGCCCATGGACACGTCAGGGCCGCCCAGTCGGCCCCAGCCCCTGCCCTGGGCCCTGTGCCCCGGTGGCCTGATGGACGGGTTGGGCGCGGGTCCTGGCCACTGCCCAGGTGTCGGGGTGGGGAGGGGGTGTCTGCGGCCGGCGGGGGCGGAAAGCGCCAGGCAGGGAGAGAGAGAGGCGCATGAATAATCCGCTGACCTTTCCTCTCCGTGTTTGGGCGAACCTAAGCCTGTTTACAATAAAGCCCAGGGAGATTTTTCATCCTTCCAAATGGAACAAGGGTTATATAAGCAGAGAGACCTGGAGCTCGGCAAACACCTGCTCCGGGGGGCCCCATGGAGGGAGACGGGGCCGGGGGGAAGAGGGGCCCTCTGCTGACTCATGACCAAGTTCAAGATGACATGGGCCCCATCAAGCAGGAGACTGCTGGGAAGGGCAGAGGGTGCTTCTGGGGGGCATCAGATGGGCCGTGCTCTTGGGCCACCCTCATCCGCAGCCTGCGCAAGTCAGGAGGGCTCACCGTCTTGTACCTCCGCCCCCCACCACCTCCAGGAGGCTGCCCATCTCTAGAGTTTATTTCAAAATGACCCTGGGTGTCCTCCGTCTTTAAACACGGGCCTGCATATTTCCTGATGATAGTAAGGAGGACAAAAGCCACTCACCCCTCCTAGGTTTTTGTCTTTCTGCTTTCTACATCCTTGGGGACTATCAGTGGCAGCTCGACCCAGGTTGTTTATGTACAGACGTTGGTCTTTCATCTTAGGGTTTAGGTAGATGTATTGTGCTAAGTAAGTTAAGCCAGACTGGGAGTGTGAGGTCAGTAACCCACGCTTTGGAGGGTCTGCAGGATTCCTTTTGGAGGGTCTGCAGGACCAGCTCTAGGCTGGTCAGCACCCTGTACCCATTCATGATTTGGACAAGGCTGGTTCAGCCCTACTTGGGGCGACCTCTCCCCACAATTTCCCAAATACAGACCTAGACTTGCCAGTCCAGAGCAATCTTGACCTCCAGCTCAGACCACACTATGTCACAGGAGAGGAAGGAAGGCTTCTATAGTGCCCCCAGATGTCCCACTCTGGCTTTCAGATTCTCTGGCAGGCAGTAGCGGGTGGCATTTTCCGAGATGGCTGTGGGGAGATCTCCCCACCCGCCACAGGTGGGGGTCTGCGCTCTCCTCTGTTTGCATCTCAGTGGCCCCACACCCGCAGCAGAAGTGGAGCTGTCTGACTGCCCCGAGGGGGCCCGGAGAGGGGACACACTTCTGTGTGGTCCTGTCGGGACATTGCTTCTGGGAACCCGGCCACCATGACGTGGGGAAGCCGAGAGGCCTGCACGGAGAGGTCGACGTGGAGGAAAGCAAGGCTGCGGATTCCCAGCTGACAGCTAGCACCTCCCCCAGCATAGCACCATCTTGGAGGGGGGCCTCCAGCAGCACCCGGTCAGGCTGCCAGGGCTGCCGGAGCCGGGTCTGCAGCCCTGGGGGTCCAGCTTCCAGAGCCAGTGGCTTCTCCCGCTGGCAGCCACTCCTACGGGTTACGAACTCTCCTACCCCTCAGGCCCTCTTCGGCATGGCCCCCACTGCCTTTCCCAGGCTCCTCCAAGGCACCCACCACTTATCCAACCGTCCAGCCATGTGCCCAGTGATCCGCCGGCCACAGACCCCTCCCAGGCTTCCCGCCACCATTGCACCACCGTGTCCTGGGTCTGGAATGTCCTCCATTGTAGAAAGCTGCCCACCATGTACGAGGCCAGCTGGGCTTCAGAGCTTCTGCTGGGGTGTGAAGAGGGCAGCGACTCCCAGAGCTTTGGACACACAGAAGAGCCCAGCCGCGATGTGGGGTGAGAGGCATGTCTCATGTAACCTGCCGAGGATCCAAGGACCACTGCCCACTCTGGTTTCCTGTCTAGCCTGCCCTGTGCCCTGTGACCACAGACTGGCTTCCTGCGAGCTCAGGGTGAGGTGTGTCCTGCACGTCCGTGCGCTCAGCCCCGAGAGGACCAAATTCAGTGTCGCTGCATGTTTCCCGGGTGGCGGGCTGCCTGCCTCACTGGTCCACCCTGCTCACCCCAACACCAGCTCTCCTTTCGTTGGTCTGATAGGCCCACCTGCCCCCCAACCCAGCTTTCTCTGGGTCCCACATCCATTGACATGCCCACCAGCAACTGGGCAAAGCCTGGTCCCCTGACCCCAACTCAGGGTTTTCCATTGCACACCACTCCTGCAGAGTGTCCTGTTGGGCTTTCACAGTCACCTCAGTTATGAATCCTGTCTTCATCTTAAAGACTGGGATCCCAGGCCCAGAGAAACTGAGTCACGTGACCTGGGATCCCGGGCCCAGAGAAACTGAGTCACGTGCGGAGGCCGCACGCTTAGGAAGCAAGGCCTGAACTCAGCCTGTCTGCTGACCCACCGCCCCTCTCCCCATCACCCTCACTTCGCAGCAGTGCCACCTGCTGCCCCCGCTCCTGCAGCTTGCCAGCCTGGCTTGTAGCAGCGCTAAGGCCCTGTCAGTCCCGTCCTGTCAACCTCCTGTTGCCCGGCTCCCTGGCACTGTTCCTGAGAGCAGTGAGTCACCCAGCCCCAGGGCAGCCCTGACTCACTCGCCACTGGAGCCCTCCAGCTGGAGCGTTCTCCTCACGCCCGAGCCCGTTTCAACAAGGCGGGGACAAATGGCTCAGAGTGAGTTGTCCTGGCATTGCTGTCCCCTCTCCTGGCATCCCAGAGGCCCCACGTGCCTCCTTTGTGCCTGGTGGACTCCCAGATACCTTAAGGCGTTTGGCTCAGATGCCCCTTCCCTCAGGAAGCCCTCCTGGCTTCCTCCCCATCCACTCCAGATTTGTACACCCTCATCAGGGCCTTTCCCCAGTGTTCTTATTGCTCGTTGCTGCCTTTCAGGACCCTCGGCCTCACAGGACTCCCCCACCTGGCCCTACTGTGCCAAAGCTCAGAGAGGTTGGGACGTTTGCCCAGCGTTACACAGCTGGGAAGTGGCAGAGCCAAGCACACATTCAGACAGATTGGAGCCCGTTGCTTTGCCTGCGGGCAGTGCAGCCTAGTGGCCAGGGAGGCGAGGAGGGCTAGGAGGCTGCCCCTGCCCCTGGTGTGTGGCCTTGGGCAGGTGACTTCACTTGTGACATCATCTTCGAGGCGCCTCTGGACTCTGAGTGACCACATCCCAGGCTCAGATATGAGGACAAGGCTGGCCGGCCGAGGAAGGGTGCCTGCTTGTGCCTTCCTCCACCCCCCAACTTTGCTTCGTTGCCTCTGCTCTCTGCTTTAGCCTGGACCTGACCCCTGACCCCAGGGCTCAGCCAGCAGTGCTGAGTGAGGTGTCTGCACCTGTACAGTCAGGCCACCTGTGGTGGTCGTTCTTTGGCTGTCTGTCCACACCCTGCCCAACTGACCAGGGCCTGCTTACCTACCACCCCCTATGCACGGGACTGATCTTCCTGCATGCTTGCCCCAGGCCCCAGTGGTGATTGTTCTAATCAAAGGGGCCCTTTGCAGCCACGTGCCCACTGCTGGTTTCCCTGGTAACTAATGAGCCACCTGAGGTCACTTCCCCTGTAACTGGTAACCTGCCCTTTCCCGGGAGCGAAGCCTGCCACCGTGTCCTGCCCGCCGTCCACCGCACACAATGGAGTGTCTCTCCGGGACCCTGCTTCAGACGTGTAAGCTCCCCCACCCATTAAACCACAGATGTCTCTGTCGCTGCCTCCGGCTCTTTCTTCGGTCTTGAAGCTGCACAGACACAGGGCTTGCAGGCCACCGAGGAAGTTACCATGAGCGCTGAGACATAGGGACCCACAGGGCGGGGGAGGAAAGCTGCGGGGGCGTCCACTAACGTGTGGACACGGAGGCATTGACAGGGCAGTCCCGGTCGGCTGTCCGCTGGCAGGTGGGCCCCGTGGTGACTAGTGGAGGGCCGTGTCTGGAGAACAGTGGCCTCTAAGGTGTCTTCTGTAGTTGGCTATGAAGGCTGAGTAGAAGGAATTGATTTTTCTCTTGTGCCTTTGAGATGTAAATGGTCTCCCTGGGCTTGCTGGGACTTTGTGATCTCTAAGAGTGAAGGAGAAAAAAACTTTTAGGTAAGCTCTATAAAAATAATTATGTTTTGGGAATGTCTATCTAAAATAGTCTCTCCAGACTTTGATGTCCTGAAACTAAGTTAAAGGAAGAGAATCATTGACTACCTGGGTCATTTAAAATAGGAGAAAATACTGGAACGTTAATGACTGGACAGGTCTTATGTTTACCTACCCTTGCCTTCTTAGGAGAGGAAGACTAACGCATAAGTTTTCCAACCAGGAAATGCACGATTACATACTTCTTGGTTTTTGCCAGAGATTAAGGTTTCAAGATTATATTCAGTTGTAATTCTTATAACCAAGTTTATCGATTACATTGGGCTCAAGTGTTTGTGCGTTTTTAAGTCTTGTCATTTTTAGACTGCTGTACTCTGATGCTTTGGCAAAAGTGCTTCATTTTCAAGAAGATTAATAGCAAGGACCTGTTGACATTAACAGATCTCTGATAACTTTCAGATTATATTGCTGAACTGGGTAAGAACTTAAAGAATGCTAATGGAAGAGTTGATGGCGTCATAAAAAGTTTATGAAAAGATTGGTTACTGAATGAACAGGTGAACATGGTTATATTTTTATGGGTTTTTGTCTGTGATGTTTCTAGTCTGTTTTTGCTTTTTTGGCTGCATCTGGTCTTAGTTGCGGCACATGGGGTCTTTGGTGCATCACGTGGGGTCTCTCTGCGGGGCACGGACTCCCATCGTGTTGCGCAGGTTCTGGAGTGGCAGGTCCAGCAGTGGCTGCATTCAGGCTTAGCTGCTCGGTGGTGCATGGGATCTTAGTTCCCTGCCCAGGGATCTGACCCGCTGTCCCCTGCATTGCAAGATGGATTCTTTACCGCTGGACCACCAAGGAAGTCCTTGTTACTGGCTTCTGTCTGTGTTTTCCAGGTAAAGGGAAGCCCTTCCCCTCAAGTTGGTTATGATTTATAGAAATTTGGTCAACTATACCTGTGGGTAGGATTGAAAGTGTTTTCTTTTCTCTCCGCCTGGCCTCTCCAGAAATTGGGGACCCTTGAGTTCTGAGCAGCCTTATCAGCTGAATGGGAAAGTCTGTCTCCTGGCATGTGCAGGAACCTCAGTATTTGGGGGAGGGTGGGATTCACCAAGGTGGAACCCGATGGCAGGGCTTGGGTGTGACTTTCCTTGAGAGGCCTGTTGGGAATTCAGTCCTCATGGGGACTTCTACCTCAGCCAGTTTGGAGAAGCCTAGGTGACTGTTTGACCTGACTTGTTTTGCAGATAAAGTAGTCCTGAGTTGACTGTGTTTGGTGGCGATGCCGGTAACTTTAGAGAGAACAATACTGTGTTTCAGTGGATGCCAAACTCTCGTTTTAACTGTGGTCTGTATATGTTAGCCGCACTGTCGCCTTGATGTTCTGGATGGAAAGATAACTGTTTAGTGAAATTGTCACAGAGTATAACCTCTCATGAAGTGTGACACTGCTTGCTTTAGGTCTGCGGGTAAAAGCAACAATGTGTGTGTGTGTGCCAGTTGGGGATAAGTAATAAAATGTATAGCCTATAAAGTGTTTCCCCATTAGCATACCCCTGAGGTCTGACTCGTTTCCCCTCTCTGTGAATGACTAGGTGAACGGGAAGGAGGCCTGGCCCCTAGGGACAGGATCTGAACCTGGTGAAGGAGCCAGCACCCCAGCACTGCAGGACAAATGTTTGGATCGTCCGTGCTTTCTACTGTAAGACTTGCAATCGAAAGGGGAAGTGATGGAACAGCCTGTAGGTATTGAGTATGGGGAAGTCGTTCTGGCTCATCCATGGTTGAACGTAAACTTCACCGACCAGAGCAGCCTGTTCCGTGGCCTTTAGACAAGCCTTGTACACCTGCTGCGGCTGTTGAGTGAAGGGACATGTTTGAAAGTCAAAGTGGAGCGGCTGAAGTCCAGATGTCCAATGTGGCTGTCATAGACGTGACTTTGGACATGCTCTCGTGTTACTGAAAACCTGAGTTTTCTGAAGTGTATTGCAGACCAGGAGAAAACCGCCGGTGGGTGTGGCGTTATCTCTGAATGTGGTCACCGTGTGTATTCTGCTCAGTTGTCACCACTGCACCTGCACCAGGCCTGTCAGGTGTCTTTTGTTTCGCCCCTAGTCTAAGGAGGGAACTCCACTGGAGGCTGAGCAGCCTCGCTGGCCTCACTGGAAGCTGACTCTAGTTGCTGGGGCCACAGCGAAGTGCCGTGGTGGTCCTCCTCTGGTTAGTTAGTTCAGTGGCTCAGTTACATCCAACTCTTTGCAACCCCATGGACTGCAGCACACCAGGCCTCCCTGTCCATCACTAACTCCCAGAGTTTACTCAAACTCATGTCCATTGAGTCCGGGATGCCATCCAACCACCTCATCCTCTGTTGTCCCCTTCTCCTGCCTTCAGTCTTTCCTAGCATCAGGGTCTTTTCCAATGAGTCAGTTCTTCGCATCAGGTGGCCAAGGTATTAGAGTTTCAGCTTCAGCATCAGTCCTTCCAATGAATATTCAGGACTGATTCCCTCTGCACCTCCATGAAAAATCGACCCGGCCGCTGTGCCTCTGGGAGAGGTACAGACTGACCACGGGGGTTGAGACTCCCCGCCTTCCCGGCCCTCATGCTAGCGCACCAGAAGGACCCGCCGGTCAGCGTTAGTGTGCGGCTGGCTGGCCGTGAACCCCCCGGGCCAGGCTGTGTGGGTGGAACAGGCTAGCTTCTGGATACACAAGTCCAGCGAGTGGAGCCAACTGTTTGGAAAGACCTGATGGGTCCCCTCCTCATGGCACCCAACATAACGGGGCGGGGGGCACACCTCTAACTGTGCTGACTCCTGGCTCAGCGCCCAGAATGTTCTCTTTCGAGCCAGACCCTCCCCTGCCCCTGGGAGCGGCTCTGGGTTTGTGAAACCCAGGGATGTCGCGACTGTCCCTGTGACTGGACAGGGCGCCGCTGCTATTGAACCCTTCTCCGTTGACCTGGTAAGTTCACCCGCATCCGGGCTCAGGACTGTTCTGAGCAGCCCAGGTCTCTACCCTTGGTCCTCACTGGCAGCTGCTATCTGTGCTGTACCTGTGGCGTCTGCTTGCACAGCCCGCTGCACGTCTGACCCCAGGGATACAGCAGAGAAGGGGGCACTAAGACTGGAGAGTCCTGCACGGTTTGCACGGGTGGAGCATGTGGTCAGGCCACTCAAGGCGGCCTCTCTCTTGCTGTCTGTCCACCCCTTGCCCGACCTGCCAGGTTCACCTACCCACTACACACAGGACTGACTTTCCTGCCTACTTACCCCAGGCCCTACCCAGCTAGTGACTGTTTTAATCAAAGGGGCGTGCCCCTCTGCTGGTTTCCCTGGTAACTAGTGAGCCCACCTGATGTCAGTTCGCCTATAACTGGTAACCTCCCCTGCCCCGGGGAGTGAAGCCTGCCACCTTGTCCAACCCACTGTCGGCCCCACCTAGTGGGGCGTCACTCTAGGACCCTACATTAGACAGAGTTAAGCTCCCCAACTCATTAAACCACTGATGTCTCTGTCGCTGGCTCCGGGCTCTTTCTTGGGTCTTGAAGCTGGACAAGCACAGGGCTTGTGGGTCTGTGGAGGGCAGCTCAGCAGCCCCTGAGGTGCCCTTATACCTGCCTCCCTCCCCCTGCCGACAGCCTCCCCTCTCCCCAGCTATAGGACTCAGTCCTGCTCACAGAGGTGCAGGCAACAGAGGGTATGAGTGTGTATTCTTTCCGGCGCCTAAAGGTAAATTTTGTCGTGGTCACGCGCATCTATGCTACATGTTCACAGTAGAAAAGGTAGAAAAACCCAGAGAAGCAAGAAGAGATTGTGGGTAATCCTCCACCTAGAGATTAAGTGTTTTGAATATTTGTGTCCTTCCTTCCTGCTTTTGATGTGGCTTCAAGAACGTGCTTTGTTGTATTCATTTTCCTTAGATCTTGCATATATTATCTTACTTTATCCTTAAACAGTTCCATCAGGTTTGCATTAGTATAAGCCCCATTTTATTGAACTGAGATGAAGTAACTAGGTGAGTTATAAAGATACTAAATGTGAGAACAGTGATATAAACTCAGCTAAACGGTTGATTGCAGACTGTATTCTTGCCCACATAGACACCTCCCCACAACACACAGGCAAACCGACGAAGAGATGAAGTTGAAGGCACCTTTGAATTTTTTAAATGTAATAATAGAGCAGGAATGTGTTTCTACTTCACTAAATAGGATCCCCCTGCATTTTTGGCCCCTGTCTCCCTAGTCAGTCTGTTAGTGTTGAATGTCTAGATAAACATCACAGCGTTGAACATCTTAGAGTTAAATCTCTTTGCACACATCCTTAATTATTTCCTTTCTATAAATCCCTAACAGCGGGGAATTCAAGTCACTGTTTATTCATACTTGCAATTTTGGTAGTTATTGCTAAATCGCCTTCCAGAAAAGCTGAATACATTTACACTTCCAAGAGCTGTATCTGAGCAAGATCAACAAGGGTTTGAAAAATCTTTCTTCGCTAGGGTTCTGGTGTCTTAGAGGCTTTTCTAGCCATTAGCACCCCGACCATCTTCCAAGGAGGAATATTCCAATTACCTGGGAAGCTGGGCCAGCACTCTGTGACGCCTGGGAAGGAAGGAAGGAGGGAGGGGACGAGGGACAGGGGGGCTGCATCCTGCTTGAAAAAGGCTGTTCCTGGGGTGAGGGCATTTTGTCTTCCACCTTACTCCTGGGTCAGGAAGATCCCCTGGAGGAGGGCATGGCAACACACTCCAGCATTCTTGCCTGGAGAATCCCATGGAGGAGCCTGGAGGGTTATAGTCCATGGGGTCGCAAAGAGTCAGACACGACTGAGTGACTAAACCACCACTCCTGCATGAGGCTAGTCTTTTTAAGGGAAGGAGAGAGTTTACCTGTACTGCTGGGAGCACCCCAGAGCACCACAAAACCTGTGTTCAGGTTTGAGAGAAGACTCCAGGAGGAGGGTTGAAACGACTGGGCATGAACTCAGGAACTGTCCCCACAGTGCAGGGCAGGTGAAGGGGGTTGAGTAGAAGTCCCCGCTGGTTGGCCATGACCCGGGAGCGCTGCAGGTTCCCGGGATTCACAGCCAGCCATGCCTCCATGGGCTTGTCACACGTGAACCCCAGGGGCTTCCTGCCAACTTGGGTGCCAAAGCAAATGGCTTTCCAAAGGGCCCGCAGTTCCTTGGGATAAGCAAGAGGAAGACAGGCTGGTGCAGTGCAGAGATCCCAGGTTCCAGACGGGGATAGACCTGGGCTGAGATCTAGTCTCTGTCGGGCCAGCCCCCGGGGCTCCTGGCGGGGATCTCACTTCTTGGCTTCCCTTGGCGCAGCTCCTGGGTTGCAGGGCTGTGAAGACCATAGGTAGTTGACCTCTGGGGCCTGGTGCACAGACCACAGATGCCCGTAAATGGGACCTGTGCTAAATTTTACCTGAAATTGAGAGGTGAATGAATGTGATCCCAAACTGGAGACTCCCCTGCTCTACCCCTGCCATTGCAGCAGCTGAAATATTGGCTACAGGTGAGGTTAATAAGCTCAGTGATGGCTTTTCATCACTCCATTTTTTAGAATCTTTCCACAATCTCACTGAGCCCCCATTTTACAGATGAGAAAATAGAGGGTCTGAGAGTTCTAAACAGGGGTCAGCTGAAACCCACATTCTTTCCGGGGAGTGAAAGTGTAAATCTCTCAGTTGTGTCAGACTCTTTGCTACCCCATGGACTGCAGACCACCAGGTCCCTCTTCTGTGGGGTTGTCCAGGCAAGAATACTGGAGTGATAGCCATTTCCTACTGCAGGGCATCTTCCCAACCCAGGGAAAGCGGGTCTCCTGCATTGCCAGCAGACTCTTTCCTGACTGGGGCACCAGAGAAGCCTTTCTAGGGAGACCACCCCCCAGAAAAACCCCTGTAAGAAAATGGCAAGTCATCTTCCAGTGATTGTGGCAGTGGGGGCCACACGCAGTCCGTGCCTGGGGAGCCAAGGGTGGGGGCAGGAAGGCTGGCTGGGAGAGGGGCCCCGGGGTCAGCCCCCCAGACGTGCATCATAGGGCAGGCTCAGCTCTGCTGGGAGAGCCCGCCAGCTGCAGAGCGGCCCCCACCCCCCATTCAAGAGAAGCTGTATCTGAGGAGGTGTTTCCGCCAGGTTGTCTCACCTTGGGTGAAACTAGGAAATGGTTATTAATGCTTAAGATTTCATAAATTTTTCCCCAATTAGAAAGGGGGTCCTGAAAAGCCATGTCTGCTTCCCATAATTGGCAAGTGTTCCCCAGATGGCTGTTCAGCCACCTTGAAAATCAATGTTTTCACGACCCTTGACCCCTCCCGCGCTGACGAGTGTCTCCTGCAGGTTGGTCCCAGGATGAAGACAATAAAAGCAAATATATAACAGCAAAGGCCTGAGGTTAATGTCTTTAACAAGATAATGTTACTTAAGGGAACTGTAGTGCAGATCATTCCAAAATTCCACGTATTCGCTGCAGCTCCAGCTGTATTCTGAAACCAAATGTGTGTGCTGCCGGCGCGGCTGGCCGTGCACGGGCTCTGCGTGTGCGCAGCTTCCTTTGATCACGTGTCACACAGTTGGTTTAATACCCTAATCATTCAAAACCCCTAAAAGCTACGGAAGGTGGTTTGGGGCGACTGTGGAGGCTTTTGCTCCTCGGGCCTCGTGTTTTCTGGATTAATGGTTGTCCCACTGCCAAGCAAGACTGACACCCCCTGTGGGACCCTTTGCCAGCGAGGGTTGTTGTCCCATCACCCAGTCCTGTCTGACTCTCTGTGACCCCATGGACTACAGCATGCCAGGCTCCTCTGTCCTTCACTGTCTCCCGGTGTTTGCTCAAAACCATGTCCATTGAGTCGATGATGCCATCCAACTCTCTTAACCTCTGTCAGCCCCTCCTCTTGCCCTCCATCTTTCCCAGCATCAGGGTCTTTTCCAATGAGTCGAATTTTTGCATCAAGTGGCCAAAGTACTGGGGCTTCAGCATCAGTCCTTCCAATGAATATTCAGGTTTGATTTCCTTTAGGATTGACTGGTTTGATCTCTTTGCTCACTCTCAGTGAAGGTGACAACTGGAAAACTCCGCTTAGCAAACAGGTGTTTTGATTTCCTGATGCCAAACACCTGGCCCTCTGGAAATGTTCGGATTTAATCTGGATTTGGGTGTCAGGGGAATGAGTTTGCACCCTGGTAGGTAGATTCCATTTGTCATTGATATGACATTCCATGCCATTGTATATCCTCCTCTCAAGCCACAGTCCTCAGAGAATAATCTCAAGAGAGTGAGCACAAGGGTCTGGGACCAGGAGCATCACCTGAGGTTTCCCTCATGTCTGTGTCATCGTCCAAGGTAGACCACTTCCTGGGGCTGGGAGGGCAGACTCAATCCCTTACGGCATGGTGCATGCTTACCAGGGAGGCTGGAAGCAAAGTTTGGGCACCTGCAGCACGTGTTGGCCAAGTGGGGAGGGGTGGGCAGTCCTGCTGCAGGGGGACCGGTGCCCCCATGGAGAGGGCGCTCGGGTTGAGGGATTCCCCTGGGAGCCTCACTGGAGCTGGGACTTGGAGGCGCTAGCCAGAGATGAGACGAGAGGGGATGCCCCAGGGTGGGGGCGGCCTCACTGAGGCCCAGGAGACAATTTGGCCTCCATCCCCACCACTCAGGGACCTTTCAGAAACCCACCCCGGGGGCATTGCCCTCCTTCTCAGAAGCCCTCCAAGACACATGGTCGGCATCCAGCTCATCCCTTGCCCCCAAGTCCTGCCACTGCTCTCCAGGTGGGAAAGACCAGCTCTCTCCCCTCTGCCTCCCTCTAGGCTTCAAGGAAGGAGAAGGGCGTTGGGCAGGGAGCAGATGGAACGGGTGGGTCATCCGTAGCGCCTTCTGCAACCTCCCAGCACAGTTCCATATCATCTCCATCAGCCCAGGGCCCAAGAAGGTGAGCCGAGTCCAGCCCCAAGCGGGCTGTGTGTAGACTTCAGGCTATTTCAGGTTTCCTTTTTGGACTCTTAGGAATTTTCTCGAGTATACACACATTGCCTCTGAGGCCAGGACAGTGGTTTTCAAATTGAAGTATAGTTGCTTTACAATGTTGTGTTAATTTCTGCTGTATGGCAAAGTGACTCAGTTATACACACATATGCCTTCTTTTTTTAACATTCTTTTCCATCATGGTTTATCCCAGGAGATTGGATATAGTTCCCTGTGCTAAACAGTAGGACCTTGTTGCTTATCCATCCTATGCATGTAGTAGTGTGCATCTGTTAATCTCAAACTCCCAGTCTGTCTTCTTCCCCTTTCCCTCCCCCTTGGCAACCACAGGTCTGCTCTCTCTGGCTGTGAGTCTGTTCCTGTTCTGGGGATTGGTTCATTCGTGCCACGTGTTAGATTCCACATATAGGTGATATTTTGCGATGTTTGTCTTTCTCTTTCTGACTTACTTCACTTCACTTGATAATCTCTGGTTGCATCCATGTTGCTGCAAATGGCATTATTCTGCTCTTCTTTACGGCTGAGTAATGTTCCACTGTGTATATGTACCACCTTTTCTTTACCCAGTCGTCTATTGATGGACATTTAGGTTGCTTCTAAGTCTTGGCTGCTGTAAACACTGCTGCAGTGGACATAAGGGTGCCTGTATCTTTTTGAATTATAGCTTTGTCTGGACATAGGCCCAGGGATGGGATTGCCTGGGTAGTTGAATTTTTAGTTTTTAAAGGAACCTCCATACTGTCCTCCATAGTGGCTGCACCAACGTACATTCCCATCAACAGTGTAGGAAGACTCCCTTTTCTCCACACCCTTTCCAGCGTTTGTTATTTGTTGACTTTTTAATCATGGGCGTTCTGACTGGTGGGAGGTGGTGCCTCACTGTAGTTTTGATTTGCATTTCTCTAATAGCTAGCCATGTTGAGCATCTTTTCATGTGCTGTTGCTCATCTGTATGACTTCTTTGGAGAAATGTCTATCTAGGTCTTCTGCCCATTTTTCGATTGCATCATTTTTTGTTGTTGATTTGCATGAGCTGTTTGTCTATTTTGGAGATTAAGCCCTTGATCACATCATTTGCAAATATTTTCTCCCATTCTGTGGGTTGTCTTCTTTGCTTTTTTTAATGGTTTCCTTCGCTGTGTGAAAGAGGAGAGTGAAAAAGCTGGCTTAAAATTCAACATTCAGAAAACTAAGATCATGGCAGCCATTCCAATCACTTCATAGCAAATAGATGGGGAAAGGATGGAAACAGTGACAGACTTTATTTTTGAGGGCTTCAAAATCACTGCAGATGGTGACTGCAGCCATGAAATTAAAAGATGCTTACTCCTTGGAAGAAAAGCTATGACCAACATAGACAGCATATTTAATATGTAGAGACATTACTTTGCCAACAAAGGTCCTTCTAGTCAAAGCTATGGTTTTTCCAGTGGTCATGTGTGGATGTGAGACTTGGATTATAAAGAAAGCCAAAGAATTGATGCTTTTGAACTGTGGTGTTGGAGAAGACTCTTGAGAGTCTTTTGGACTGCAAGGAGATCCAACCAGTCCATCCTAAAAGAAATCAGTCCTGAATATTCATTGGAAGGACTGATGCTGAAGCTGAAACGCCAGTACTTTGGCCACCTGATGTGAAGAACCGACTCATTGGAAAAGATCCTGATGCTGGAAAAGATTGAAGGTGGGAAGAGAAGGGGATGACAGAGGATGAGATGGCTGGATGGCATCACTGACCTGATGGGCATGAATTTAAGCAAGCTCTGGGAGTTGGTGATGGACAGGGAAGTCTAGCCTGCTGCAGTCCATGGGGTTGCAGAGAGTTGGACACGTCTGAGTGACTGAACTGAACTGAACTTGCTGTGCAAAAGCATGTAAGTTTGATTGGTCCCATTTATTTATTTTTGTTTTTCATTTCTATTGTCTTGGGAGACTGAACTGAAAAAACATTGGTACAATTTATCAGGATATCTTTTTAAGAGCAGGAGAGGGCTGTCCTGTGGTGCCCATGAGCCTGACTTTACTTTCTGGACCCTGTGGGGAGAATCTTGGGCTTGCCTTGTTTAGTCTTTAACTGGCTGGTGCCCACAACTCAGTATGGGCACCCATCAAGATGGTTTTCCCATCTTTAGGGTGATAGGTCTTGATTTTGAAGATCCTGTCTGCATTCTAAACTCCTCTTCAGGTACTTAGTTCTCAACACATCTCAAGGTTTTAAGGCACTGGAGGTTTCAAAATAACAAACACATTACTGTCTGAAAGTGTGAACTACCTTCAAAATCCCTAGGCAGACCCAAGGCACCCCCTCCTGGCCTACCTCCCCTTCTCTGAGGCCAGCCAGCCCTCCTCCTCCCACAAGCAGAGTATTTTTAGAGCATTTTCAACCACTTTTCATTGAACCTTAGTTTTTTTCCCTCCCCCGCACCCACCAAGTACCTGAGGTGTAGAAATGAATTTATAACAGGAAGCCTTTGATTTTAGAGCCTTTATGTTTTTGAAGTCTTCCAAAGCCGGGCTGTAAAACAACAGGCTCCGTTTAAAGGAATGTCACATTCTCCACGCGGGGGCTGGCACCGCGCTTTCCTCGAGGTGGGAGGGGCACGTCCTTGTGCCGAGAGCAAGGAAGCACCCGCCCCGCCGAGGAAGTGGGGGTCTGGGATGCAGGCACCTCACCGCGGGTGCCCATGCACATCCCTGCTCCCAACTGGAGAGCCTCTGGGGAGGGGCCCTGTCCTCAGCCTGTGGGTGATGCTCAAGGCCACCTCCACGGTGATGTCCCTATGCAGCTTTGGGAGCTCTCTCTCTATGTTCACTCCTCCTTCCCCAAACCCCGCTGACCCTGAAATGCACACAGTTTAGCAGCTGCCTTTATTGCAGAGGAGGGCGGGAAGGCATTGTATTACATGCAGGTGTTGATCCAAAGAGGTCTTCCGATTTCTAGAATGATAAAATGTGATCAATCTGCAGCTTAGACCTGCGGGACTAAGACACATGGGGGCTGGCCCCTCAAAGGGCTTCTGATCTGCAGAGGGCCGCCCAGTGCCTCCAACCCAGATTGGGGTGGCTGTCCCAATCCTCCTGTGAGAGTTCCGATTCCAAACGGGAGGTCCCTTCTGACCCACAGTGCACGGCCGCGGGAGCCTCGCTCACTCTCGCTGTAACACTGCCGTGTGCCCACATTTCCTCTGCTTTACATGTGAGGAGCCCGGGGCTCGGGGCAGCTGGGGCATGTGGTTGCTATGGCAATGCTGGAACCTCTAACCCTGGTGCTGCCCGCCCTCCCGTGCACTCTCACATGCTTGTCTCGGTTTATCTCCCATCCTGGGTGGAAAAGAGGATCCTCTGGACTGGGGCAGAGTGGAGTCGTCGGGACAGAGACAGTGTGTATTTGTACAAGAGGAAACAGCTTCAGAGAGGTTGAACGACTTGTCCAGGGCTACACAGTATGTGGGGGAAGCTGGGCCTCTGTCCAGGTCAGGGGTCAGCACACAATGACCCAGCACCTGCCTTTGTAAGTGGAGTTTTACGGGAACACAGTCGTGCTCACTTGCTGGCCCATTGTCTGTGGCTCCTCTGGGGCTAAACGTCAGAGCTAACCAGTAGTGATATTCACCATGCTCCCACCAGGGCAAAAACGTCACTGTCTGGTCCTTTACAGAGAAAGCTTGCTGATTTCTGGTGGAGACAAATACAGTTTAAGGTAGCAGCTGCAGCAGAACCAGAGCAGGGGCCCCAAGTGTGGCAGGATGGTCACTTGTTAGTCTGGGTTAAATATCAGATGCAATCTACTGCCCGTGTTCGAGGTCTGCATACGGGGGGAGCTTGGGAGGTTGTTCAAGGGCTGGGAGAGTGCTCTTGGCCTGTGGACCCCCAGCTTCCCACAGAACCTTGCACGCTTTCTCCCACCTGCTGGCCAGGGGCACAGACAGACCCTCCGCCATGCCTGCCTGCACCCCGCCCCTTGTTACCCCATCAGGTCGCAGCCTCTGCTCCTCTGTGAGCCTTTGCGGCTCCTCCCCAGACCCAGGTGCCTGCTTTCTAGCCTTCTAGCCATCAGCACCAGCCACGTGTCTGCTTCCTGTTCTGCCCTGTGCCCTGCGGCCTCCTCCATGGACGCTGTGCCCCCATCCCACACGTGACCGTGACGCACTGCAGGTCACAGAAGGATCGACTGCCCACTCCTCGACTCAGCAGGTGTGACTGACGTCTCGCCCACCGGAGGATGCAGAGGTCATACAGTTGAGGCCCCCACCCTGCTGCTCTTGAAGTCTTTGGCAGCCATGCAACAAGGGACCCCAAACTCCACGTCAGGGAGACCACACGAGAGGACTTGAGGCCTCATGAAGAAAGAACCCCCACCATCTGTTTGCAGCACCACCTTCCACCTGAGACCCTGACCACAGAGTCCCTGGGAGACACTCATGGTTTGAACTGTGTCCTCTGGAGAAAGACATGTTGGGGTCCTAACCCCCAGGACCTCAGAAAGTGACCTTATTCAGTGATAGGGCTTTCATAGATGCTGCCAAGCTACACTGAGGTCATTAGGGAGGGATCAAATCCAACATGACTGGTGTTCCTGGAAGAAAAGAAAACTGGACATGAGACACAGGGAAATACCGGGTGAAGATGAAGGCAGAAATCCAGGTGATGCTTCTGCAAGCCAAAGGCCGCCACAGTGGCCAGCAGCCACCAAAAGGGAGCAGATTGTTTCCCAAAACCCTCAGGACCAACCAGCCCCAGGACACCCTGACCTCAGGCTTCTGGCCTCCAGAATGTGAGACTATATCTCTCTCTTTTCTGAGCCACCTGGTGGGGGTGGTCCTTTGTTCCAACAGCGCTAGCAAAGGAATACAGGAGATAATAAAATGGTTGTTGTTTTCGGTCAAAATTCAGTTTGGGTCTGGTTTGTTACACAGTACTACCCAGCTGGAATATTCTCCCACCAAAGTGGAATCTCTTTGAAGGCAGGACCCATTGGCATGTGGTATATGCTTATTAAATGAGTGCCGGTAGGTTGATCGGCCGCCATTGCCCTCAGGCGCATCCCTGGGCAGCCCTGCTGCGCCAGGTCCATCCTCCTGGGTGTAGGAAGCCTGGGCTGCAAACTCAGAAGCGACTGAGCGGCCATCACAGGCCTGGGAACCGGAGTGAAACCCCCTTGGTGATGCATTTCCTGAGAGAGCCCATGCCTGGGAAAACAGGAAGGTTAGTGCCTATGCGTTTTTATGGGCACCCAACGTGAGATTTCAGAGGATGGAGGCCTGGGCGGGAACAATGAGTGTGAGCTGTTAAAAGCCAGTGGGGAGGCATATGCTTTTGCATTCAAGTGGGCCACACAATTGAATGGGTGCTGAAGAGAGCTCGTGTTGATGACAAAAGAAAACCCAGCTTGAGCTCTAGACTGTCTCTCTCAGTGCAGGGCACCCCGGGCAGCGAGAGCTAGGACTGCAGGACTGGATCCTGTTAGGAGACCTGGAGGTCGTGGCAGCCAACCCCCTGCCTCCAGGTGACTGGGTGCCTACCATCCAAAATGGAAGGATTCTTTTCTTACTTAAGTTTTTTTTTCAGAAGTGTTAAGGTTGATATGATATTTGAGTTTTATTAGAAGGTACCAAGACATACGTAATACACATTTGGGTCATGGAATCAGCTGTCATGTCAGGAGAGCTTTAAGGACAAGGAGATAGAAGACTGGCAACAGTGGTGACTTCCCCACAAGCATGCAGTTTCTAGGGGGCTGAGCTGCGTTCGCTCTCAGGGCCCCCAACCCCAGAGCCATGATCTTAATTACTGAGCTGCACACAGTGGTGCTGCATAATTGCACGGGGTGCTCCTGCTGCCAGATGATTAGGAAGAACAGCCAGTGGATGCCTGCCAGTCACTGGGGTTCAGCAAGCATGTGGGATCCCTGGGGGCTGGTGGTCCACCCACCCAAATGCCCCCCACCTATCCACTTGACAGCAGTGGTTTTATTTACATCATTCGGTATCTTGAAGCCACATAAAGACTCTTAAACTTGTATTAGTCGCCCCCTAAACTCAGAAATGGTAATGAACTCAACTTTGCCGCCTTGAAAAGCCAGCCTCTTAACTTATGAAATGATCCTTACGTTCTCCGTAGGGACTGTTAGCATATTTTAATGAACACACACGCTTTTTTCCCTTATTAAAATTTCAAACATTGCCTCCTTTTATCTTCTGTGTTGTGTGTGTGTGTTAATCGCTCAGTCATGTCCAAGTCTTTGCAGCCCCATGGACTGCAAGCATTGCCTTCTTCTTTCACCTTCTGGCCAGGCCACATCTCATCACGTCAATGACGAGAGGGATTTCTTCAGATCCTCCCTTCTCTATTCTAAAGCTATTGGCACGAACATTTACATGCAACGTTTTTTTCTTTTCTCACATTGCTTATTTCCTTGGGATAAATTTCTAGAAGTGAGATTTTTACTACATGACTATTTTCTCTCGTGCTTAATCTCTCTTTTGAAATCATCTCCCAAAGGCCAGTAAGATTCTGTTGGGGATGTGGCCAGACCAGACATTGGCAGCTCTGGGCAGGAGTGCTATCTGAGGCTCCAGTGATTTTAAAATATGTAAAAGTTCCGAAAATTTGCGATCAGGACTTGTGTCTGTGCAGGAAAATGTGTTTTTCTTTCTCTTTTTTTTGGCTTCGGTGAGGAGCTCGGGGAATCCATGGTGTCTGCCCGTCCGTATCTCCTCATTTAAGCTACACCAACCTGAGGGCTAAACGCATTCTCTTTCCTGGTATTTATTTATTTATTTTTCTGTGCAAGAAATGCTTTTCTTCAGCTCAACAGAACATGGAAGTCTGAAAAAAACCTTACCTTCTGCAGAGGATGTGAGCTGGCCCGCGGCCAGCAGCCAGCCTGCACCCTTGTAAACACCTCCCTTTCCCGTCAGGGCCCAGAGATAAGCCATTCAGGATTCTGCCTGGACGGCTGGTACCCCTTCCATCTGCTAGAGAGGGAGCCCCCGCACCAGCCGTGGGGCCTGCCCCCTGCCCTGGCCCAAGGAAGCAGCTCCGATGAAAGCGCGTGTCTGTCACCAGGCCTGGTGCGGAATGTTCCGTACGTGTTGCCCAAGGAGAACCTTTCACATTTTCTTTCGTTTTCCAGACCACGGGCCGGGTGAGTCCTGGTGAAGCCCTGCACTCACGGTTGCCTGGCCCCACCCTAGCTCTCCTCTCCCTGCCCAGCCTCCCCCAAAACCCCAGGTCCCCGGCTTGCATCACCCCCCTCTGGCTCCTGCTGTGCGCTGAGTCTCCTGGGTGGCACCTGGCCGGATGCTGGGCGTCTAGGCTACTCGTCTCCGGGAGACTGGTGTCCCTGGTGTCATCAGAGAGTGGGCGCTGACTGCAGTCACTCGGCCCCGACCTCCCCAGCCTGGAAGTCCCGCGTTGCGGCAGTTCCAGCACACGTTGGGGCGTGAGGACGGGAGCCCAGGCCAGGGACACACCTGCTTTGTGTGGGTTTCCAGGAAGGGAGGTGCTGAGCTGGGTTTGCAGCTCAAATCTTGGAACAGAAGGAAGGATTGGAGCTGCAAGTATGCTCCCCGAAAGTGCTGTGAGGGTGAGATGGTGTGTGTGGGTGTGTGTGTGAGTGTGGGTGTGTGTGTCAGTGCGCTTGTGCGTGCCCTGCCACCGCCCACAATTTCCCACCCGACCTGCCCGTACCTCTCTCTCTCCCTGGCCACTTCCCCGCCTTGGGGGCCAGCACCCTCGCCCTGGACACCAACCACCCGACACCCTGGTCCTCACAGGGCCCCTCCCTGCGCTCCTGCCCCTTGGGCCACCGCTCTGATGCCATCATCAGCCCCCACACCACCCGTTCCTTTGCTCACACGTCTCGTGACCCCCCCACCCCGGTTATCCTCTCCTCCAGGTCAGGGTCCCCACTGCCTTCCCCACGCTCCCCCCTAACCCTGATCCCTCCCCAGCCACAAGGTAGGCACTCAGGATGCACGCGTTGAGTGAAAAGTGACTTGTTTATTTTTTAATTAATTAATTATGCTTTTAACCTTAAATTCCATGGCGCATTGACTCAGGAGGCATTTGTCATTAAAAGATCTCAGGGCTGACTTTTCAACCCAGCCGAGGCGGGTGGGCTGGAAGAGAATCTCTTTTGAAGCCCTGACTCCAGCTGCTCCCAGGGCTCTGCTGGGCTGAGCCGCTGCTCTGGGCTTGTTTCTGCCTTAAGGTGGATATTTCCAGAACAGACTCGGCCCAGGGGGTGTGTTCTTGCCACTTGGAGAAAAAAAAAATGTGTCTCTGTATTCTAGGGAGCCTCTGCCCAGGCGGAAAGACTCTTTCTGAGAGGCAGCACGTTGCCTAAGTGGAAGTCAGCAGTTTTCAAGAAAAACGAGGGGTTTGCTGTGGGGACTCAGTGATTTCTGCGTCTTCAGCTTAGCTGAGCCTCAGGTTTCCTAAGGTCAGCCTTCTCGTTGCTGAGGCCGTATCATGCCCCAGGACCGGATTTTCCCTAGCCTGGGAGACGAAATGTGGGGTCACCAGGCCTCAGATGGTGTCAGCTCAAGGACTTAGGCCTCTGAGTGATGGCTGCAGACCTTGGCAGTGGCTGCGAAATCCTTACACTGGGTTTGAACAAAAGTGGCCCTGGGAGGTCTCCACAGAGGAAGGAAAGTCGTTCGCTGACAAGCCACCCTTGACGTTACATTCACAGTGACTCGACTCGGGGAACACTGGGGACACAGCCATCCTTCCTGAAGAGTTGGGCTGCTCCGGGGAAGCAGCTCTGCTCCGTCCATTGTGCCTGGCCAGACTGCCAGTCCCTAGGGGCCTCCGTGCAGGAATGTCCAGACGGCTCATCTACCAAACCCATCTGCAGGGCCAATGACCATCCATCATTTGCAGTCAGCAACCTGTGCTACCAGGCTGAGCAGGCCTTCCGGTGATAAGAGGGCATCAGAAGGCACAGCTAGCCCTATATCTAGTGCTCCCCAGGCTCCACGAAGCCCAGCTCCACGAGCATCTCCAGTGCTTCTCAGCTGGAGAACGTGTCTGGATTCGGCTGTGTCTGGAGTTAGAATAGTTGATTAACAGCATTTAACCTGGATAGATATGGGCAGGGATGTAGAAGGTACTTGCAGTGAAATTGCTGTAAGAAATGTCCCACGTGATGCTTGGCACTGGCCACAGATTTGGCTCTGAGTTCTCTCATTGCCCTGTTTCTGACCTCTCAAAGTTAGAGGAAAACAGAATGATACTGAAACCTGCAACAGCCCTGAAATAAAAACGAAGCCGTTACCCAGAGGATTAAAGCTATTTCTGATACCTAGAAAAGTTTCCCTTCTGTATCTGGCTTGTAGAAACTTTTATCATGAAAGGGTGTTGAGGTTTGCCAGACAACTCCTCTGCATCTATTGAGTGTGGTGTGTGATAGTTTGGAAGTATCTTCATCCTGCATTCTGTGAGTGTGGTGTGTGATAGTTTGGAAGTATTTTCTCTTCTTCAGGAGTGTACCTCAGTATAAGAAATGCCATGTATGAAAAGCCCACAATTCACATCATTCCAATGGTGAAAAACTGAAAGCATTTCCTGTAAGATCAGAAAAAGACAAGGATGCCCACTCTTGCTATTTCTATTTAGTAGACTACTGGAAGCCCTTACTAGGGCAATTAGGCAAGAAAATGATATAAAAGGTGTCCAAATAGAAAACAAAGAAGTAAAATTATCTATTTGCAGGTGACATGATCTTGTATGTAGAAAACTCTAAACATTTCACACACACACACATAACTAATAAATTCAGTACAGTTACGAGACACAAAATCCACATATAAAATCTGTTGCATTTCTCTATCCTAACAATGGATGATCTAAAAAGAAAATTAAGAATACAACCTCACTCACAATAGAATCAAAATAGAATAAGATACTTAGGAATAAGCTTAACTGATGAAATAAAGACTTGTACACTGAAAACTATGAAACAGTAATGAAAGAAATTAAAGAAAGCATAAGTTAGCGGCGAGACATCTCATTGGAAGAATTCATGTTGTTAACATGTCCATACTACCCAAAGTGATGTACAGATTCAGTGCCATCCCTTTCATAATTCTAAAGACCTTTCTCATAGGAGTGGAAAATGCATTTCTAAAATTCTTACAAAACCACAGAAGACTCTGAAGAGTCAAAGCAATCTTGAACAGAAGTAAAATCTGAAGGCGTTACACTTCCTGATCTCAAGTACATTGCAAAGCTACAGTGAAACACACGAGTGTTGGTGAGGATGTGTGGAAAAGGACACTCAGGTATTGTGTTCGTGGGAATGTAAATCTGCACGGCCATTATGGATGATAGTAGGGAGGCTCCTCAGAAAATTAAAAATAGAGCTACTATATGATGCAGCAATCCCATTTCTGGACATCTATCCTAAGGAATGAAAGTTCGGTTACCTAAGAAACAGCTGCCGTTCTCTGCTCCCTGCCGTATATTCACGGTGGCCAAGATACACAATCTAAGTGTCCGCCGATGGATGAGTGGGTAAAGAAAATGCAGTAGATGTAGAATGGAATATTAGTCATCCTTCAAGAAGAAGGAAAGTCTGCCGTCTGTGAAACGTGGAGGGACCTAGAGGATGTTACGCTAAGTGAAATAAGCCAGACGCAAACAAATACTGCGTGATCTCACTTATACGTGGAAGCTAAAAGAGTAAGACTCAAAGAAACAGAGCGCAGAGCGGGTGCCAGGGCTTGGGGGGAGGGGCGGTCACTCCGCGGGGGTCAAGTTCCAGTGACCCAAGGCGGCGACGACCTAGGGGCGCTGTCTAACACGGTGCCCAGGGTGAACAACACTCTGTTGCACACTTACAGGTTTGGCAAGAGAGTAGATCTCACGTGTTCTTACCACAATTTTAAAAAAAAGTGAAATTTTGTCCATGGCATTTTTTAAGAAGATGAAAAGCTGAAATTTGAAATATCAATGGCAGGGGCGTGGTTAGGGAAATTAAGTTAAGGCCACCAGATGAATTATCATGGGGCTTTTAAACTATTAAGATTTAAATGATATTTGCGTAAAAATGAAAGAAAGACATGCGAAGTGTGCGGGTACCAGGATGAGGGCATAAAGAAACACATTAAGCTACAGACCACATTTGGCGCTTTTGCAAAATTGTCTTATCCGTTTGTGGAAGTTTCTTCCCAGAAAACACACTTGTCAAGTTCTTCTCAAGATGGCACAGGACTTGCCATCCAGTCTTGGGGGTGTTGGGATTCTTGCAGGGGTGCCACTGCACACGTTCTGTTACCCCCATGCCCTCCTCATACGTTCAGGCCTGCCTTCGCATCTTAGTAAGGTTTTCAGTTTCCCCATGGAAGTTCTGCACCTTCTCACGAAGGAGTCTCCCAGATGCCTGATAATTCCTGAGACGGCATTTCATTTTGGACTTTGCCCGTGTCTTGCCCCTGCTGTTTGCCTCCCTCTGGGGTGGCCGTGGATCCGTGTGTGCCGAGCCCACGCAGAGCCCCACTTGGCTGTGGCCTCTGCTCGTCTTTCCAGAATAGTTTTATGTCTGCACGGATGTAGAAAGATGGGTGCTGCCCCTCCCCAACCCCGTGGGTGGCTCGGTGGAGTCGGTGCCCCAGGAGCAGCCCTTGACCAGTGGGTCGGGGCCCCGGCTCTGCGGTCTCTCAGCTGGGACGACTCCCTGAGGCACGCTCCTCGAGCCTTCCTTCCAGAGGTTTCCAGCGGGGTGGGCCTCCAGGTGGAGCTCCAGGCGGAGCTTCTGCGGTGCCTTCCCTTTCGGGACTCACTTCCCTCTCCCACGGTGGTTTCCCCGGGGCCATCTTCCAAATGCACTGTTTTCATTCCCTGCCTCAGGGTGTGCTTCGGGGGGAGCCCAGCTGAATCCTCACCTTTGTGGGTGCCCCACTGGACAGTGAGCCGAGGGCATGGGGAAGGCGTCCGCGTCAAGTTCCCAGAGCCCGGCACAGTGCTGGCCCATAGCTAATGCTTCAACAACTGTGTGGTCAATGGATGGCTGGGCTGGGTGGATGATGGGAGGAAAGATGGATACCTGATGGATGGATGGAAGGAAGGATGGATGACTGACAGGCGGATGGAAGGATGGCTGACAGATGGCTGGGCTGGGTGGATGGATGGAAGGAAGGAAGGAAGGCTGGATGACTGACAGATGGCTGGGCTGGGTGGATGGATAGAAGGAAGGTTGGATGACTGATGGATGAATGAGTGGAGCATGGGTGGGTGATGGTTGCCATGGAGACGGCAGGGAAAGCCCAGGTCTCCTCAGATCACGTTCAATCACTTTTGGGTAGAGTGTTTTGCGCCCTCCTCCCCCACCTCTGCCAACATTCCACATCCTTCTCTGGAAAAGTTTCTCTGGTTGCCCCAAAGATAATCGCTCTTGCCCCACACTTTCCAGGAATCAGCCCACCAGGACTTTATCCTCCTGAGGACCTTGTTGTGGGAAATGAGCAAAACAGAAAAACCGCAGAGCCAAGCTAAGGTGCGTGTTATGAGCTTTCCTTCTGGCTCAGAAAGAAGACTGAGGGCATCCCTGCCTTCAGGTGACTCAGCCCCAAGTGCCTGATGGGGTACGTGGTCCAGGGCATCCAGGCAGGGAGCAGGGCGGGGATGTCCACCTGACACTCCAGGAGGGGCTCCCGCCCCCGCCTCTGCCTGCCAGCCCAGACCAAACCCCCATTGCAGGGGCTATACCACCACACCTGCAGTGAAAACTCAGGTGCAGGCTCGCTGGGCAGGGCAGGGCAGGGCAGCTCAGCGATTTACGTGATCAACTAATATTAGATCTTTTCCGAAGCTTAGTTTAACGAGAGGAGAGAGAAGTCAGCGTGTGGGTTTTTGAACCTGGAAAGTGAATTAAGAACTTTGGAGGGACAAAGAAAAAGGCCCTGGGCAGGGACAGAATGAGTTAGTAAATTGTGATAATCTTGCAACTGGCCAAACGGCAAATTCCAACAACAATAATAGTTAACATTTGAGGGTTTACCGTGCGCTGGCGACACGCAGTGGCTCATTTGGCAACTTTGTTAGGATCTACGGGACAGCTGTGCTGAGTGGGCTCCATGACCAGCCTTCTTATAAATGAGGACCTGAGACACAGAGAGGCTCACTCACTTGTCCCGCATCACACAGCTAGTTAGCAGAGGAGCCGGTTCCAACTCCCTGTCTCTGCCCTTTGCCACCACACCACCCCTTCTCTGCCCGATGTCCATTAGCCTCAGCACCGCATCATTGGGTGTGCCTGATTCATCTCTTCGGTCATTGCCTTCATGAAAAGGACCATTTGCTTCCCCCCACACCCCCACCCCAGAAGAGACAGCCAAGGGCTGTGAAGACATGTGTCTGTCCCCAGTGCCTTAGAAAGGGCACAGGAGATCCAGAGGCTGGAGGACTCACCGTCAGCACTCCAGGGAACTGAGTGATACCTCAAGCAGGTCACTGGTCCTCTCTGAACCTCAGTCTCTTCATCTGTCAAGTGGAGGAGGGCATGCTTCATGTGGCAAGAGTTCTTTTTAGCACTGAAGTTCCAGAGCGCCTTCCCCCCATTTGCTCACCATGTGAACGTCTGAATGCTGCAAACTCCTATGCCTCGATTTCTGCAGCAGTCCAGTTTTAATACGAATTGTGCTTCTCTGTGACGCTTGAGTGGGATGGTGCATAGAGATGTGCTCCATGCAGTCTGCAGGTCAGACTCACGAGAATGGTCTTCCTGCCACAGTACATGGCCCCCATGTTTGAGAGGTTCATGCATGGAGGTTTATTTCTTGTTCACACAGCAGTCCAGCGCCCACTTGACTTCCACAGCTGTGCATCTCTCCTGGAAGCGCTCCTCCTTCGTGTCTTCCGCGTCTGCCTCCTCCTGGTCCTTGGAGGCCTCTCCACTCAGCAGGTAGATGAAAAAGAATGGGGAAAGTTGCAGACACACGTCTTATGGGTCCAATGTGGAGCAGTCAACACCAATATCTTCACACTCCATCACCCCTAGCTACACGGGAGGCCAGAGACGTGGGTGTCTGTGTGCCCTGGATTGAAGGGGAACGGTTTCCAGGACAGTTCATCCATCTCTACCATAGAAACCATAGTCTCCAAGATCGATGAGAGCCATCTTGATCCTTGTGAAAGGAAAGACCCCTTGACTTACCAGGATTGGGGAAGTCTCAAGATAATCATTGTGTCAATATGTGTGCAAGTGTGTGCGTGAGTACGTGTTCCCCAGAAACCAAAGCCTGAGGCAAGGCTCACAGGTGCCTGCCTTCTTAGGAGGTGCAACCCCAGGAAGCAGGAGAACCAATAAGAAGGTCCAGTCTGAACTGACCAGCACCGGGTATTAACAGCCAGCCATTGCTTGGTTTTATGGGACCATCTTCCTAAAGTCCGTACAAACAGTTGCTGCTTGGGACAGCTTATTCAAGGAGGAGAAAGAAGGGACATTCATCCACTGGCTTCTGCTGCTCATTGGCCGATGATTCATCCAGATTGCAAGAACTCTCTCTCTCAGTCATGCAGGGATAGGCTCTGGGAAAATCCTGTGGCATCTCTGAGCCCCCAAGGCCAGGAAGATCCTCAGAGCAGGGAATGGAAGGTGCCTGGCACGGACATCAGGCGAGGCGCCTGCCGAATCCAGTTGGAACCCATGGAAAGGTCCCTGGTGTCACCTTTGCCAAGCTCACAGAAGACAGAACTGGAAGGCACCAAAATCCAGATGCAGGTTGGCATCAGGCACCAGGTTAGCCCACAATGAGACCCCGCCCACAATGAGACCCTTTCTGAAGCTGAGCAGGGTTCTGCTCTGCACTGCATCTGACCTCTGGAGAGTTCGAGTGTTTGCTGCAAAAAAAAAAAAAAAAAAAACTCATGCACACATGATTCTCTGGGGCCGAGGCCCTGTCATCCTTCACTGAAATGAGCCCTTCAACAAATGTAAATACCTTCCATGCTCTCCCGGAGGCCCGTCCTAACAAGGCCTCACCCGGGCTCCTCGTAATCCCAGGGATTGCTGAAGCTTTTAGATTTCATGGGGTAATTTGTAAGGCGGCCTGACTTGCAGCCAGCCCTGTGGTGACTTGCCTGGGGTGGCTCCCGGGTGCCTTGACTTGCCTGGCACAGGTGAGCAGCTGGCTCTGCAGACCCCGGACCCAGAGGCCCATGGACCTGCGTCTCAGAGCATCTCCGAGAAGACCGGGCAGTGGCAGAGCGCTGTCCTTGCTGGGGATGGGGCGCCACAGCCACCACCGCAGATAGCACGGAGACAGCTGCGGGGCTTGGGAGCGCGGCTGCAGGCCACCGGCCGAGCGGCCTCACCGGAGTCAATTAGTCTGCTGTCCTGTGTCCCCTCAACGCTTCCAGAGCCAGGGCCCAGGAGAGCCGCACGTCGGGCCCTGCCCCTCACACCCCGTCTCGTGCCTTGAGGGCCCCTTCCCCAGCCACGCGATTCCACTCTGCCCCCCATGCGGTGCCCACCGGAAGTGCCCCACGGAGTCTGTGATGTCACCCCTGCCTCCCGACACACAGCACACTTCATCCCCGACCCCAGCAGTCAGGTGGGGCCCCGAGACTGGCTTCCAGCCGATGGATACAGGAAGGAGTGCCCGGTTGCCATGGCCAGGCTGGCCCCTAAACTTCCATCTTCTTTCACGATCCCCTGGCCACTGACTGGACACTGGGATCCAGGGGGAGACTGCACGACCCTAGGAAAATGGGCCTTGGGTTCTGGAGTGACCACGTGGAGCGGATCGCCCATCCTACATCCTGGGCTGGACCTGACGAGAGAGGACCCTGTGTCGGGCTGAGTTCCTGAAGCCTGAGGGAGCTTGTTCCGCTGATCGACACACACTCAAGAAGCGACTGGCCTCTCGGAATCTGTTTTTTCTGTCTCAAAAAAGGGGACAAGACACACATCTTGCTTAGCCATGGGGGTTGCTGTGAGTGCGAACAGGGTAGCCGTCCTTCTGGCCTGGCATCAGACAGGTGCCCAGGCTGCAGCCCGCCGGCACGTCTCAGAGACTGTACACGGTCCAGGCTGGACAAGGTCATGTGGGTGAAGCTCGGAGAGTGCTCAGCAGCCGCAGCAGGCGTTGGTCTCCCGGGGAAGAGGTTTGCTCAGCCCCACACTCTCCCCAGCCTGTGTCCCACTGAGCCCGAGGAGGAGGACAGCGCACCTGGGCTCCCAGGACCTCCTCTCTCCAGCTCACTGTGGGATTCCCCAGGGGAGGCAGCAGGAGGCCAGGGAATGGAATGAGTCTGAGAGACATCAGACTCTTCTTGGTCCCCCTCCTTTATGGCACTGAGGCAGCAATATCCCCTCCGCCCACGCCGTCCTCTCCCGCGGGCTCTGGGGTTCCACCAGGCTCTGAACGCCGTTTTTCCCCCACTCAGATCTGAGTGTGTCTTTGGCTTCTGGGAGTTGCTGGTAGCCCCTGCTCACACCTCTGGGAACATACCCTCCACTCCAAGTGTCTTCAGAAGCCCGGCTGAAGGTGAGGTCTCTTTGGAGGGGGACCCAGACCTTTGCCCCAGGTTGACATCACTTAGGAATCCGGGTTGGAACAAGACCTTCACTCTGGCCTGTCCCGGGAGCGAAGGCATTTGGGGTGTGTTAGTGAGTGCACAGACTTTCTAGGAGGTTGTGACATGTGGGATCAGAGCCTGGAAATGAAATCCTGAACCAGGGTGGTGACCCCGTCATGACCCCCAGGGAGCCTCGCCTCCAGACCGGGATGTCAGTGCCAGGTATCTCGTGGGCTGGACTCAGGCTACCCACCTGCACCCCAGCCACGAGGGGAGCCCGTACCATGAGCCCTGGGCGGCAGCACGTCTCAGGGCAGTTTAGACCCCGGTGGGACCCCTCCCGCCACTCTTTCTTCTCCACTCTGCCCTTGGAGGCTGTGACTTGCAACACGCTGTACGGTGTTAATGGGGCTCCCCTGGCCTGGCTTCCATGTGAGTTCAGCCAATGAAAGCACCAGCAAGCAAGCAGGGGGTGGGGGAGAGCCGGTGGGGAGTCTGTGGGCCTTGCTCGGGCTCAAGCCATCCATGTCCTTCTGGGGAAGGCCCCAGCTCCCGCAGACAGGCCTCTCTCCCAGGAAGCCTCTATTCCAGGGGCTCTGGGACTCCCCCCGCCAGCCCCTCCATCAGCCGAGCAGCCCCCCACTCATGCTGAGGTGGCTGCACCACCCCTTGTAGGCCCCTCGTAAACCCTCCCCTAGTCAGCCCTCTTCAAGTCCCCGTTCGAGAGCGACACGGGTGTCTTGCTGACAGTCTGCCACAGAAGCTAAAGATAAACAAGCTGGCAGGCCAGTGGACCGTGCTGATGGGGGGAGCTCTCCTCCCAGCTCCCTGGGGTGCGTTGGAGTGTGCTTGAGTCCTAACCCCCAGGACCCGTGACAGTGACCTTATTTGGAAATTGTGTCTAATCAAGTTACGATGAGGTCGTCCTGGGTTAGAATGAGCCCTAATCTGATGACTCGTGTCCTTATGAGAGGAGGAAATTCGGACTCAGACCCACCCACACCGAGAAGACTGTCGTGTGACAACCGCGCAGAGCCTGGACGGGGGCAGAATGGACCGGCGGAGCAGGGGCAGGGGCCCTACGAGTCCCCGAGCGGGGGCCAGCCCTGCTGGCCCTCAGGAGCTGGGAGAGCCCCCCGGAGACCACAGACGCCCCATCCCTGTGCGAGGAAGACGGGCGGCCCAGCCCTACACTGTGTGACACTGTCTGTGCGTGGGCTCCAGAGATGAGCCTGCCTGGGAACCCAGCTCCTTCCCAGGCCGACTGGGACCTTGAGCCAGCCCTCAGCCGCTTCTTATATGAAGCTAGGAGAATAATCACACTTGGTCTGTGAGATGGCTCTGAGGGTTCCAGGAGACAGTGTGGAGCCCTGAGCAAACAAAGGTGGCCCCACAGGGAGCACTCACCAAGCAGACCCGCTGGAGGACATATCCTCTGGTCCATTCAATCCAGCCCAGGGCGACGGGGATGAGGGAGGCCTTCCTGAAGGCTGCAGGGCCTGAATGGAGACTTGACGTGAGCGGAGGATGACAGCTGGAATCTACTTGGAAACAAGCCCGAGCAGGAGAGGAGAGGAGCATGGAGGGGCCTGGGAGACGGGAAAGGACACGTGCTGGGCTCTTCTCCTGGCCCTGCTGTGTGGTCACAGGGTAATTGCTCACCTTTCCTGGCCCACTGGGGCTGTTAGGAAGGCCCCACGTCGAAGGCCCACCAGGGTCTCTCCTAAGACCAGAGCTCCATGGCAGGAGCTGTTCACTGTCCCCAGGATCCATTCTCCACCTCTTCCTTAGTCCTTTTCTGCCTGCATGGCACCAGGAAGGAAGACTCACCTCCAGACTCTCTTGCAGCTGGGCATGGCCATGAGAAGCAAGAGGACACGTCATGTGACACCTCTGGGAAGTCTCAGAAGGGAGGAACATGAACTGTTTGTCTCAGCCAAGAGGAGCCTGCGGGGACGTGATGACCAAGGGCGAGGTGTGAGGGCCCTGGATGGACGCCTCAAACAGAAGGACATTAGCTGAAAACCTGGGGAATCTGAAAAAAGTATCAGTTCAGTTCAGTCGCTCAGTCATATCCGACTCTTTGCAACTCCATGGACTACAGCATGCCAGGCTTCCCTGTCCATCACCAACTCCTGGAGCTTGCTCAAACTCATGTCCATCGAGTTGGTGATGCCATCCAACCATCTCATCCTCTGTTGTCCCCTTCTCCTCCTGCCTTCAATCTTTCCCAGCATCCAGGTCTTTTCCAATAAATCAGTTCTTCACATCAGGTGGCCAAATTATTGGAGTTTCAGCTTCAGCATCAGTCCTTCCAATGAATATTCAGGACAGATTTCTTTAGGATGGACTGGTTTGATCTCCCTGAAGTCCAAGGGACTCTCAAGAGTCTTCTCCAACACCACAGTTCAAAAGCATCAATTCTTCGGCACTCAGCTTTCTTTATATTCCAACTCTCACATCCATACCCGAATAAAGTCTGGAGTTTCATTAATGATAATGTATCAGTATTGACTCATTAATTATAGCAAGGGCTTCCCTGGTGGCTCAGTGGTAAAGAATCTGCTTGCAATAAGGCAGGAGATGTGAGTTCAATCCCTGATCCAGAAAGATCCCATGCCATGGAACAACTAAGCCCGAACACCACAACTACTGAGCCTGTGCGCTAGAGCCCAGAAGCCACAAGAGCTGAGCCCCAGGGCCAGAACTACCGAAGCCCACAGGTCCCAGACACCGTGCTCTGCAACAAGAGAAGCCCGGGCAACGTGAAGCCTGTGCTCCGCACCTGGAGAAAGCCCGCACAGCAAAGCACAGCCCCAGCACAGCCGAAACTAAAGCATTAATACCAAAAATAAAAACAGCTCTAAAAAACTCTTTTTTTCTAAAAAGAAGGAAGGCATAGACTTTCTTCTCTCCCTCCATCCTGCCATCAGAAACTTGGATGTGATGGCCAGGGCTCAGGCAGCCCTCTTGGACCATAAGGAGGAGGGCCACCCTGTAGGAGGCTGAAAGGAGTCTTGTCCCCTGTTAAACTCATGGAAGCAGCACACCAGCCCTGCATGTCTTCTTTTATGCTGCAGAATCAAATATGGTGTGTTTAAGCCACCATCCATTACTTATTTTTGTTTGTTTGTTTTGTCTTCCTCATTGGAGCCTAATCCCAGTGGAGACGCTGTCTGTCTCTTTAAATGACATCAGACCTCAACAAAATTCCATTTGGGAAACTTTCCCATACGATGTGATCTTAGAAAACAAGTAGCCTCTCTCTCCCCATGTCCTCCCGAAGTTCCCTCATTAAGTGTTTAGAGGCAGGCCCACTAGACACTGATCCGTGACTCCCCGGGTGAACAGGATGAGACAAACATGCCCCATTCCAACTCTTTCAAAAACATCCAGACCAACTCGATGGGATTTTGGTGCTCTTCCAGTTGCAGGAGTTAAAATTTATGTCCTGTTCATCAAGATAACACAGAGGGCAGAGTCTGGTGTTCTCGGTCCTCACACTGGCAGGTAAAGCTGATGCGGCTTCAGCGTTGCACCATAGGATGAAATGCACAGAATCAGTAGAATGTGATTTACTCTGGTTCTGCTGTCCCGACGTTTACACAGATGTCAGATGAGTAGAGAACGCAGCGGGAGGAACACATTAGGGTAAATTATTGCATCTGAAAAGAGGGAGTATCGTAAAAATGTTAAAAGGGAAAGTAAGTATTTATGACTCGAGTTGCCAGTAATTTTATCCCCCATTTGCCTCCTTGTGTGAGGTAATTAGAGCCTCCTCCACGTGAAGCTCCCACTTCCAATGGGCTTGGGTGGGGCTGATGCATCCCCAACCCTGACCACGCCTGCTGAGTTATCCTCCCCAGAGAAGGCCAGGCACGCACCTGGGGGTGTGTTCTCTGGTGTGGACAGGAAGAAGGGGCTGAAGGCTCTGGGAATGAGGGTCGTTAGTGGTGGACACGTTGCACCGTGTTTCAGAAGCCTCATCTCCTGGACCCTGACGGTATGAGGACCACTGCACCCATCTTACAGATGAAGAGACTGAGCCCCAAAGTGACGTTCAGGCTAAGAAGCAGCGGAGCCCGCTTTGTGGTTCTGTCTTCTGCTCCTGAGCTGTTTCTTCATCTGCCTTCCCCTCTGCTGGACATCAAGTGTCTCAACAAAGTCCACTTGAAAGGGTTGGTCCCTTTGGGCTGCTGTTTTAGAAAACCCAGACTGTGGCTGAGGACCGGCGGCAGTGGAGCAGAAATCCGACAAGGCAGTGGCCCCCCGTCCTCTCACCTGGGGGCCTCGGTGCAAGCTGAGCACATCTGTAGGGCCACAGCTGGAATCTGCGTTGCAACATCTGCCTGGAGAAGAACCTCCTGAACCATGGTCTGAGACGCCCTGGCAGAAAGATTGAGAATCCCAACTCTGGACTTGGCAGCCACCGCACATAGCAGGGCTTCCTGACTGGCTCAGTGGTAAAGAATCCTCCTGCCAATGCAGGAGATGTGGGGTCAGTCTCTGGGTCGGGAAGATCCCCTGGAGGAGGAAATGGCAACCCCCTCCAGTATTCTTGCCTGGAGAATCCCATAGACAGAGGAGCCTGGCAGTCAGCGGTCCATGGGGTCACAAAGAGTCGGACACGACTGAGCGGCTGAGCAACAGCAGCACACAGCAGAGTCACACACGCTGTCCCCTGGTGTGACTGGCTCCAGATGAGTTTTCTGCAGACAGCTTCAAGCCCTGGCCTGGCCCCTCCACCCCATGTGTGGTCTCTCCAGGACTTGGTTTCCTTGTCTGTGAAACAACAGGGTTAGCATCTTATCTCGCAGATTGTCACGAGGCCAGAGGGCTCTCTGCTTCTCCCTGTCTCTCTGCATAGATGGTCTTCTTGTGCGTGGGAAATGCGCTGTCCATCTCACTTTCCCAGAGAAATCTACACAGTGGAGCCTGTGTTCCTCATGAAGGGGCTGGAGTCCCTTGTCCTTAGAAATGACCACAGACTCTAACCAAGTGTTCCCAGGTCCTAATCAAGCCCTGGGAGATACTTTAATCCACTCAGTGGGGCTTGCTGGTTGACAGCTAACCACAAGTGATCTCTGTAATTAGTAGTCTCAGGATATCAGCACACAAGCTTCATGAACACCCACCCCATATATATTCCTAGACTCCCTGGCTTGTGTGTATCAGGCAGTTAAACACAGGGAGCCACCATCCTAACCATGGTCATTGCTACAGACTGGATATTTGTGTCCCCACCCCACCCCCATTCCTGATCCACTGAAACCTAATCTCCAGTGTGGTGGTACGAGGAGGTGGGGCCTGGAGGTCATTATATCCTGAGGGTGGAGCTCTCGTAAATGGGGTTAGTGCCCTTAATGAAGATGCAGGGGTCTCTTGCCTTTTCTGCCATGTGAGGACACAGCAAGAAGGTGGCCTTCTATGAACCAGGAAGTGGGCTCTCAGCACACACCAAATCTGCCAGCACCTTGATCTTGGACCTCCCAGCCTCCAGAACCATAAGAAATAAATGCTTATAAGTCACCCTGTTGAGGGCCTTCTGTCCTAGCCACTCATGTGGACGAGGATAATCATCAATCACATCATCGCCATCACCACCTTCACCCTCAACACTGTGACCATCACCACTGTCATCCTCAAAACCAGCTCACGTCACCCCTCCCGTGCGCCTGGTGCTGTTCCAGGCAGTTTACGGGCGTACCTTATTTCACTGCGTTTCGCTTTATTGCGCATCGCAGGTATCAGCATTTTGTATAAAGTGAAGGCTGTGGCAAGCCTGAGCTGAGCAAATCTATCAGCTCCATTTTCCCAACAACATTCACTCAATCCACGTCTCTGTGTCACATTCTAATTCTCTCCATATTTTGAACTTATATTTGTAATAGTGACCTGTGATTGGTGGCATATGCTATTGCTTTGATGTTATAGCATTGTTAACAATAAAATATTTAACAATGAAATATTTTTTACTCAAGGTAAGAATTGCTTTTTACCTTGCACATTTTTTAAGACTAGGGTCTTGTAATAGTAATAATAATAGTAATGCTATTGCAATCCAGTAGACTCGAGCACAGTGTGAACATAACGTTTTTATTGAAGCAGAGTTGATTTACAATGTCATATTGGTTTCAGGTGTACAATATAACTTTTATATGCACGAGCAATAAAAAAATTTGTGCAACTCTTCATTGCAATGTTCGCTTTCTCAGAGCATCTGGATCTGAAGCCGCTGTGTCTACAAGGTGTGCCTGTATTTGCGTTAGTTCCACACAACCTTTTTAGATAGACACATTATTACAGTTACGTCCTCCCTTATTTTACAGATGGAGAAACTAAGGCACAGAGAGGGTAAGAAATCTGTCCAAGGGCCCCCAGCTAGAAAGCCAGAAGCCTGGCAGTTGGGCATGAAGAGTTTATGCTGTTGACGTTCACTCCAAATTGCTGTGCAGCTGGAGGGGCCAAAAGAGAAAATTCCACTGCATTTCCAACACAGCCTTTCAGAATAGTTGAACACATTCTATCGTTTTTTTTTTTAATTTAGAATTTATAATCTATATTTACAGAGTAAACGCCTCAAATTATAGGGGAAACAGCTCTTATGTAGGCAGAGGTGTGCACGCTGAGCTGAGGTGTGTGTGTGTGCCTGTGGGCTAGTTTCATTCAGACAAGCTCATCTGATCCAGAGAACTAGGACTGGTCCACATATTCTGCGAAGCCAGATGGACTGGTAGCTGAGGCCATTGCTCTCCTGGAGAGGTCTATGGACAACCTTTATGAGCATCCTTGCAGAGCACATTGATTATTTTAATTTTTCCCACCTTTGCAGCAGAAATCTTGCCTGCAGAGTACCCTTCTTGCCTTAAAGGTGTGTTGAAACCCGGCTTCTGCTCACAAGCCTCAGTTCTGCTGCCTAAAATAACACTCCAGGATGCTGGCAGGGAATAGTACACTTCCTGCGAGTGTTCAATCCACATTCTCCCAAAAATAACACGGAGACTGTTAACACCTGCACTTTCCAACGCTTCCTCACTAACAACGGAGATTAATGGGCTCCACTCAGAACGGACCTCTCTGACCTCATCTATGAAGTCGGCGAACTCAGGAAATTGCCTGCTAATCCAAATCTTGATAATCCCAGCATTCTGACATTCTTTTTTCCCTCCCCCTTTGCAGCCCCCAAGTGCCCCATCTGAACTGAATTACAGCTTTCAAAGTTTTGATAAGATACTAAGCAGATTATGCTCCACAAATAACTTCTAACGTGGCTTGTGCAGATTTGTTGAGTGGAGAGATCAGAAATGATGCAGTTTAACAGAATGAAAAGTGGCCTGATTAACCCCAGAGAGTCGGTCCATTAGCAGAAAGAAGGAAATAAGAGGAAGGAGGGGAACCGGGAGGACGGAGGTCTACCAGGGGCAGTTCTTTGTCCTGTTGCAAATGTGTCGGGGGGATGGTGAAGATGCCTGTGATGTGCCCTGTGGACCACAGAATCCCCATTCACGCACGCCACCCTCAACCCCCTCATGTAACCGTCCACAGTAGGTCCTTGGAGGCCCGTTTGTAAATGGGTGAGGCAAATGAGGATACCCAGGGAGAGCCTGGGCTTGAACCCCAGTGTCCCAGCTTCCCTCCAGTCGGCTCTGAGCTCCTTCGTGTTTCCGTTGCAGAGCCCACCCCTGGCACACAGTAGGTGCTCTTTAAATGCACCATGAAAGTCAAATAGCCGGCACTGGTCCCTCCCTCTCTCAGCTGATGAGATCTGTGATCTCTCGGTTCTAGATTTCCTGAAACTTATGCCCACCTTGCCTGTTACTTTACTCCCGTGGAAGCGCCTGTGAGACATTTCCATTCATGCTTGGGCAGTATATGCCTGAGAAAAATCTTCAAATGTTTGAAAGGGTCGATGAGGGGAACGTTATCCTCCCGCCCGCGTCTGTTCCCAGGTGGCCGGCACTAACACTGCACAGAGGTTCTCCACCTCCACGTGCAGGTGGATTTCCATCTCCAACCCCCAGGGGCTGGGGGATCAGGCGCCAAGTGCCGACCAGGGACTTGTGAGCAGAAGTGACGTGTTAGGGACATCGCTGATGGTCCAGTGGTTAAGACTCTGTACTTCCAGTGCAAGGGGTGAGGGTTTGGACCCTGGTTGGGGAAGTAAGATCCCACTTGTCTCACAGCATGACTCAAAACAAACAAAAAAAGTGACACATGTTACTTCCAGGCTGGAGCTCACTGTCAGCGCAAGACCTCCAGAGCTCTCTGATGAGATGGTGATGGCTCCATCAGCCTCCATCCCTGAGTGATCTATGAGCAGAGAGCCCCTGCTGTCCTGTGACCGTCGTGTACAGATGAGAACCAAACGGCTGTCATTTAAGCCACTTAGACTCCAGGCATGGTTAGTTACTGTAGCATCCACGTGCCTCTCCTGACGATACACCCAGCTTCTCAGATCCCCCTTTGGAAGCACCCACTCTTACCATTTGCTTACTATCCCTCTGGATATAACCAGAACATGTAGCAGCTGTGCTCTCTCTTGCTTTTATTTTTAATTTTCAGTTACTGTATCTTGGGGATATTTCCCTATCAGTGTATAAATACCTGCCTTATTCATTTTTTGAACAACTAAATCATATTCTACCCAAAGTATATACCGTCATTCATTTAAACAGTGCCCGCTTGTTGGGCATTTAGTTTCCAGTCTTTTGCTACTCCAGTCCTGCAACAAATGACCTTGTATGCGGTTATATCTCAGGCCGTTTCATCGCTAGAGCAGCTGAGGCGCTCTCTTTCTTCATTTATAACACGGAAATAATACTAGGGCCCATGTCTCAGTATGAGTGAAGTGCTCTAGCATGAATGCATATGTAAAAAAATCATTTTTATTATTGACTTTTGGGTAAACCAGCGAGATCTAAAGAAGCAAAACAAATTTCCTACATGGAGTAACATTCAGTGAAGGAAGGGACTGAAAAATGTTAGTGTCATGTTATCAATTTTTCCTTCTTAAATTAATTTTTTATTGGAGGATAGTTGCTTTACAACACTGTGTTGGTTTCTATTGCACAGCAAGATGAATCAGCCATACATACACATATGTCCCCTCCCTTTGGGACTTCTTCCCCTTTCACCAGAGAGCATGAGCTGGAGTTCCCTATGCTATAACAGTGTACTCTCACTCCTTACCTATGTTATGCATGGCGGCAATAGGGTGTATGTGTTCTGGCCGCCCAGTTCTTCACGCCTCCCTCATGTTGTTACTAAGATTCGTCCATCATCATTGAATAAGCCACATACAGCGGGTTTCCTTCCTCTGCTCACCTGCTTGTTCCTCCTCTCGCTTGGCGGCCTTTATTTTCTGAGCATCTGCTGTGTGTCCCCGTGATGCTGCGACAGAGAACACCAAGGGGCATCACACACAGAAGCACAAGCTACCGCCATCCCCACTTGCCTTGAAAATCAGAAATAAAACTAGCATCATTTTCTATTCCACCCAAGACTTTGCTCAACTTGGCTGCTTTATGCAGATGTGTGCAAGCGTCGTGACAGGTAGTTTAGAACATTTCACCACCTCAAAAAAAAATCCTGTACCCTTTAGCGACCTTTCCTATTTCCCCATCCCCCAGCGCAGTCAGCCGCTCAACCTGCTGCCTGTCTGTATGGATTTGTCTGTTCTGGACGTCCCGTATCCATGGAATCATACAGCGTGGGCTTCTGCGTCTGACTTCTCTCCCTCGGCAGTGGTTTCAAGATTCACCCACACTGTAGCTTGCGTCAGTGTGCCCTTCCTTCCTGGGACTGAGTCCTGTTCCATTGTGGGCATGGATGACTTTCCATTCATCCTTTCACCTCTTTTGATGGGCTTGTGAATTGCTTCCACTTTTCGGCTCTAGTGAATAATGCTGCTGTAATTGTCTGGGTACAAGTGTTCATGTGGGCAGATGTTTTCAGTCCTGTTGGGTGTGTGCTCAAGAGTGGAACTCCTGGGTCATGTGGTGACTCTACATTTCATTGTTTGAGAAACCACCAGATGATTTACCAGTAGCCATACCATTTTCCCTTCCCACTGCAGAATACAAGGGTTCCACCTTCTCCACATCCTTCCTAACACTTGTTATTATCTGACTTCTTAGAATGACTTCTCTTTCCTGCCCTGAATCCAGAGGGAAACAGTATCTAATTAAGGAGGAGCATCATAGTTAAAAACCCTGTTCCTGATGTAAGTCTCCCATCAGTTGCTGACATTTCTATAAGGTGTGACACTCTGCAAAGCATCTACAGATACAGAAACTCACAGAACCTTCCCAAGATCTCTGGGTGTTGGACAGGAGAGGTGTTATTCCTATTTTACAGATAAGGAAACTGAGGCTCACACAGGTTCTAAGCCTCCTTAAGTTCACACCGCAGGACTAGAACCCCAGGTTTTCCAACCCCCAGTCCAAGCTTCTCTCCATTACAACCCCAGGCTCCCCTGGGAGCCCTGTTTGAGGCATTTCATCCATTACACTGGTCAGGTCGACCAGTTGCTCTGTAATTAACTACTCAGAGGAAATAAGAACAGCCTGAGGCTGCCATCTTAGATGCTGGCTTAATCAAAAGTTTTAAATTAGTTCTGAGCAGCTTGGTTGCGAAAGCAAGACTGAGCTTTTTGTAGTGACTTCCAGCAGCGAGGGAAGAGGTCGTGCCACCGAGGCTCTATTGTTTAGCATCTCAGGGCCCCGGCTCGTCACAGGAAATCCACAGCAAGGTGAAGGCCGTGCTTGCCAAGTCTTTGAAAGCAGTTCCTCCTGCCAGAGAGTTCCTTACAGAAGCCACAGTCCACCCAGACTTCCCGGGGCACTTTCTGCAGAACAAAGAAACACTGTATTTTTCTGGACCAGACGCAGTGCAGAGCTTGATAGTCCTCAGTGGAGGTGAAGACTGAAGTGATGCCCAGGGTTTGAAAACAAACCGAGTAAAACTGGGAGCTGCAGGGATGTCCCCTAAGAGTGTCGGTTAATAGACGATGGCCCGTGGATTAGACACAATCCAAGCATCCATTAAAACATTCTATGTGAGAAGGTGCCTGTGGCCTGGAAAAACACTTATGGCATCTGGGGAGGTGAAACCAGCGGGTAATGACATAGCTGGTTCTCAGCTGGGGAGAAATGTCTGTATGGCAGCGTCTGGAGGCACTTTCGGTTGTTAGAAGTTGAGTGAGTTCTTGGCACGTGCAGGCAGCCGAGTACCACCAGACATCCTGAAAGCTACAGGGCAGCCCCTCACAACAGATGATCATCCAGCGAAAATGACAGTCGTGCCGAGGCCGAAAACCCCTCCCCATAATGTGCACCGTACGATTCCCCTTCTTATTGCATAAAAATGGCATAGATGATCAGAAGAGGTATACCAAGTACACAGTTGCTTTCTTCTCGGCTAAGGGAGAAGGTAGATGATATGAAATTTTTAGGCTCTTCTGTGGTTTCCAATCTCTATGAACAAAAGGCGTTTATTACTCTGCAGTCATTTAAAAAGTAAAAGAAAACGACACCATGACAGTGACGAATAGGGGAGCTCCATCGATGAGAAGTTGCTCATCTCAGTTTCTCAAGCTCAGCTGGGTCGCGACCAGCCCATGGTTTGCAGCTGAGTCATGGGATCTCTCCACGCCTTGGTGTCCTCTTCTGAAAGCTGATGCTTCATATCTGCACTTCGCTTCTTCCCGCTATCATTTCTCTTCCCTCTTCAAATTCAGAGTAGCAACCATCAGTTATGCTTCTGCAATGAGAAGACATTCCTAGGAACTGAGGGCTCTAGGGATGAAGGAGGTCCATGCCAGGGCCCAGAGTGAACCCTGATGTAAGCACGGACTCCGGGCGAGGATGACGGGTCAGTGCAGGGTCAGCAGTTGTGACACAGGCGCCGCTCGGGTGGGGGTGCTGGTGGTGAGGGAGGCTGTGCCCTCAGACAGGGCCTCCAAGCACAAGAGAGCTTCCATGTCTGCACATTGACAGCAGTTATTCATTTCAGGGGTTCTTGGTGAGGCTGTGAAAGTGAAGTCCCTCAGTCGTGTGAGACTCTTTGCAACCCGTGGACTGTAGCCCACCAAGCTCCTCTGTCCATGGGATTCTCCACGAAAGAATACTGGAGTGGGTTGCCATTTCCTTCTGGTAAGGTTAATAAACCAATGTGGGGCAATGGCTGCACATAGTAGGTCCACAGCAAATGCTTTTTTTAGTCTCCTTTAAGGCTATGATACGATAGTCCAATGATAGTTCTTATTTTCTTTATAATTTAATTCATGTACTCTTCATTCACTCATCAATATTAATTTGAATGCCTACTATGTGCCAGGCACCATACTGTGTACTGACAGGTCAGCAGCAAGGAAAACAGCATTTCTCTCTTACCACGCACCTCTTATTGTGTGACAACTCACCTCCAACTTAGTGGCTTGAAACAACCAACAGTTACTACCTCCTCATTTCTGAGGGTCAGGAACTCAGGGACGGCTTGGTCGGTGTTTGGTGGGGGTGCATGCAGCTGGACTGCGGTGGGGCTGCCTTCCCATCTGATGGTTTAGCTGGGGCTGGAGGGGCTGCTCCCTGGTGTGGCTGCCGGCAGGAGGCCTCAGTGCTTCCCCTCGAGGGCTCCTCCAACGGGCTGCTCGAGCATCTTCCCAGCAGAGCCGAGGGCTCCCCTGGAGGGAATGAGCTGAGAGAGACCAGAATAGAAGACGCAATGTCTTTAATGACCAGGTCTCTGAAGTCACACCGTCATTTCCACTAATTCTGTTTGTTCGATGTGAGTCATGACCTCTGGCCTGTTCTCAAGGGGAGAAGACTTGGTTTCCATCTCTTGAAATGCCAGCCAGATTCGCTCACGTGGAGATGCCATTTGCCAGGTTTGGCGATGGTGTTCAGTTACGTAACCACCCCTAAGATCAAGATGGAACACCTACCACCCTCCAAGCTCCGCGTGCGCCTTCCAGTCAGCTGGCGGCCCTCCTCCCTGTCACCAAGCAACACCCATCTGCTTTCTCTCACTATTGATTACTCCTGCCTGGTTAGAACCCTAACCCAAAGGAAGCCACCCAGCACGCATTCTTCCGTGTCTGGCTTCTTTCACGTCATGTTTGAGCGGTTCGTCCGTGCTGTTGTTCTTCGGTTGCCGAGCGGCATTGCACTGTAGGGACGGACCGCAGGTTGTGTATCCCGTTGCCTGTCGGGGCTCTCTGCTCATGATCGTCGGCTGTGACTTTGTCCCTGTGCCAGCGTGTAGCCGGTCTCCTGTTACCGAACCACACCCCTTTGGATTTTCTACTTCCCTGGGGGGCTGGCTCAGGGGGGCTGGCTCAGGGGGCCTGGCATCTCTTCTGTCCAGTCTAAGCTTCTCGAGAAGCTGAGAACTTAAAAGCTGTGTATTCCTCTTCTCTGGGCTGATGGAGAGGTTGGAAGAGGGAAGGGCTGAGATGCTCCAAGTGAGCATCTGTGAGATAATTAGGTAGGTTCCTACTCAGTAAACATTGCCACATGTTGGAGACTTGCAAGTTAATCCAAGGAGCCTCGTGCTAGCGGTCCGGCTCAGAGCCCCACCAGCATCTGCACAAACTGGGGCTGGATCTCCTGGGTTTGCAGCAGAGTGTCCAGCCTCTGTAGGCCAGAGAGGGGCCAGCAGGTGCTGCCTTGCTTTGTCCTCAAGTCTTGGACACTGGGGGCCACCTCCTGAGTCCAAGAAGCAAGCTCACTCAGGGTTTTTCTCATAGCTGGCAGCAGCTTCTGGTGGGCCACGGGTTCCCTGGGAAATGAGCCCTGAAACACAGAGGTTTCTCTTGAGAGTTCTGATAGTATCTCCCTGCGTTGGGAGTTGGTGGGGGTGAAGCACTGCCCAGGGTGGGGAGGTTGGATTGTAAGGTCATGATCACAAAGCCCTGGCCTGTCCTGGGAGGAGCTGTCCTGGATCTGAGGTTTGACTTGTCACTAGAGGTGGGCATCTGAGCAGGCCTTAGCAGCAGGCCATCAATGGCCCCTGGGGGGAGGGACAGGTGGGTGCAGAGGGGCCAGACGGGGCTGCACATCACTGCAAGCAGGCCCGCTCATCACCTGGCCCCCAAGGAATGCTTCCTTGAGCATGCCGCAGGGGTAGACTTGAGACATTGTGACAGAGAAACACATCCAGGAAGCATAGAAACTTTGCTCTCTGGCCCTTTAAGGAAACCTTTGAGGGAGGAAACCATCCTCCCTGATCTATTATCCGTATAGTGCACCAAGACCAGCATTAAAAAGATAAATAAACAAGGATAAAAATGATCACCGCACACAGCTCTTGGGGAGGTTGGTGTCGCCCCATGAGCCTCTGCTCTGGGTTCTGAGATCTAGACTGCCTGTCTGAGTCAGGGGGTAGGGGGGTGGTAACAGCCCCCAAAACTTGGAGGCCCCGCCTCGTGGTGATCATTTCCCCCTCCCCTCATCCCCAGCGGGTGCCAGCACCCATAAGCACAGAACCCAGCCTTGAAAGCCTGAAGGAGCAGGACGTCGCGAACCCATTTGGAAAGCCCCGGACATCCATCTTGAGGCAGCTGAGTGCTGAAGGCCGTGAGGTCCCTGAGCAGCATGGTTGAGGGCCCTTGGCCAGGCTGGCCCCAGGGGTCCTGGCTCAGCGTTTTCCCTTCTAAGTGGTTCCTGCTCTCCTTGAGCAGGAACAGCACAGGCTGACGGCAGCGGCTTTCAGGTTTGGGGAAGTGTCACAATCCTCCTCCTGCCACCACTGGGCACAGGGCTGCGCCCACGGGAGGGGCCGGGAGTTCTGATCCCGCGGGGCCGGGCCAGAGGCTGAGACGGCGCATCTCTTACAGGCTCCCGGGGCAGGGGATGCTGCTGGCTGGGGCCCTCTCTCTGAGAACCATTGCTTTAGACCACAGAGTTTTTGAAGGTGCGAAATCACGGAGACCAGGGTGGCTGGTCTTGCCATGCCTCCCTCCCGGCCTGAATCCTTAATTATTTAGTCTATTATTTATTTAACTGGATTCCCCATTTACTTTTTAAATGCATGTATTTCAAAAAGGAAGCTCTGCCCCTCTTACTGTAAACAGAAAACCAGCATCACCACACAGAAACAGTAACTCTGCCGATACAAACTGAAAACGAGATCACTGCTATGGAGTTCAGGCCAGTCGCCACCTCAGCCCTGCCCTCCCTCTGTTAGGGGCACGGGGTGGGGCCCAGTGACACCTGCAGGCGGAGGGGTTCCGAGCACTAAGTGGAGGGTCTCTCCCAGACTTGATCAGAACGATGGGAAGCAGCGTCCTCTTTGGGGGAAGGGCAGTGTCTCTCAGTGTGGGGGTCAACGTGATTCACTGCCCAGTGGACCCGCCGCACTTTGGCCAGTGCTGACCTCGGGTGTGGCCACTCTGCATGTCCCCTGCAGGACGGTCGTCCCAGTCGGCAGTGATCTCGTGGGTTTGCTGCTCTGCACCTTGGCTCTCTGCCTGGCCTGCTGGCATGCAGCTCCACTGGGGAAGTGGGCACCCCTGCCCGTGTCCTGCAGCGGCTGCAGCACCCAGCACAGGGCCTGATAGGAGAAGCCCTCACCCCGGTGGGCAAGGCAGCTCCCTTCTTAGGGGGTGATGCTGGGCTCATGGCATTTCTCCCTGGGGATGTCCCTTCCCAGTGTTCCCATGTCCTCTGAGCAAGACCCCAGGAATCCTTGGGTTGCTCTGATGTCTTTGTGGGCAGGAGCCCAGGGCCCCTCGGGGCCCTATTTCTGTATCCAACCATCTCCCAGCTGGACCACAAGCCCTTGCACAGGCCAGGCCCTGGCAGGATGGGATGGGCACACTGGACCGGGGAATCACAGAGAGGTTGATGAAGGGCAGGGTCCATGGAAACTAACAAGCGCCCTGAGTCTAGAACCTGGAGCCTTCCCCACCCCCCTCCTGTCAGACTCCACCCTTTCGCCACCCTCTGCTCCTGCCAGAATCTCTCATTGACCAAACTCAGCTGGAAGCCAGAGGCCAGAGGAGTCCACTGGCTCCTTCAGAGGGGCCCCCGGGCAAGGAGCATGGGAGAGGGGATGAGCAGAACAGGGAAAGGATGACCGGCCCAGGTGGCAAACGGCTCACAGTGGGCGGCCTGCCTATGTCCCCTCCACCAGCCTGTTCTCCAGCCTGCTCAGGGCTCTCAACCACCCCTTCCCTTCTCTGCAGAGGTGCCCTTGGCCCAGGGGAGGCCCTGAGAGGGAAACTGTGCCCACCCCACAGTCCCAAGGCCTGGGCCAACAGCTGACTCAAGGTGGAACCCACTCTAGTATGTAGCCCCCACTCTGGAGAGACCATCTCCTGGCCAGCCCCCTCCTTCTCTCCCGGCCCCGTCTCCACCACTGGAAAACCCTGGGTGGTTATGCACCTCACCATTTCATGTGTCACATTCTCAGCGCCGGCAACTTACCCGAAAAAAGAGAGAAGTGGGTTTCAGAATGACGTCGAAAGGGATACTGTCTGAGAAATAGAGGTCGCCTGTGTAATTCTACGATGAGCATCTGTACAGAAGCAACATGTCCACAGGTCAACAGTGCTTCCCTCTCAGCTGGGATGATTCTCATTTTTACTTCTTTGTGTCTTCTAATTTGTCTTCAGTTGTTTTATTGACATGCTTTTTAATGAAAAGATTTATACCATTAAAAAGAAGGCATAGCACATGCAAGCGAGAATGATGCCATGAGAGGGAGAATAAATCAGGTCTAAATTATAAAACAAGAAATAATTTACAAGATATAAAGAAATTTGGGACTTCCCTTGGCAGTCCAGTGGTTGAGATTCTGCCGCCTCCACTGCAGAGGGTGTGGGTTCAATTCCTGCTTTGGGGACTAGATCCCACATGCTGTGGGTTGTGACCCCCCAGAAAACTAGGTCTAATTTAAAAAGTGTTTTGTTGTTCAGTCGCTGTCGTGTCCAACTCTTTGAGACCCCATGGACTGCAGCACGCCAGGCTTTCTCTGTCCTTCACCAACTCCCAGAGCTTACTCAGACTCATGTCCATCGAGTCAGTGATGCCATCCAACCATCTCATCCTCTGTCATCCCCTTCTCCTCCTGTCTTCAGTCTTTCCCAGCATCAGGATCTTTTCCAATGAGTCGGTTCTTCGAATCAGCTGGCCAAAGGATTGGAGCTTTAGCTTCAGCATCAGTCCTTCCAATGAATATTCAGGATTGATTTCCATTAAGATTGACCGGTTTGATCTCCTTGCTGCCCAAGGAATTCTCAAGAGTCTTCTCTAGCATCAGTTTGAAAGCATCAATTCTTTGGCCCTCAGCCTTCTTTATGGTCTCACATCTGTACATGACTACTGGAAAAACCATAGTTTTGATAATACAGACCTTTGTTGGCAAAGGGCTGTCTCTGCTTCTTAATATGCTGTCTAGGTTGATTTATAAATCAAGTCTAATTTATAAAGCAATGAATTAATCATTTGCATATTTCAGCAATTCCAAAATTTGAACAATTCTTTCTAGCAAGTTTGTCATGACTTGCCACACAGGGGATCCCGACTCATCCAAAAGTCAGAAGCAGTGGCTGAGAATATCAGATGGACAGGGAAGGCCCTCCAGGAGGAGCAAGCAAGCAGGGGAGAGGCAGGCTATTCCAGCTCCAAACTGGAAATAATCATATTAATAACAGCAGCTAGAATTTTCTGAGCTTTTGCTTCATGCCAGTCATGGCTCTTAAATTCTTTCCATGGATTAACTGCTTTCACCCAGCAGCAGCCCTCTGAAGCAGATACTGTCATTGTCCCATTTTACAGAAGACTCACTAAGAGTGAGGCAGCAGGTCGTCAGGGGCAGAGGCACGGCCGGGACTCAGGCTGCCTGCCCAGAGCCTGTGTCCTTTGCCGTCCTAAACACTGGATGGCCTGGAGCAAGCCTAGCTCTCTGTGGGACTTTTAAAGTGTCTGAGTCCCAAACTTGGACATAGGCATGGGCATAATGAACCCTGTATGCCATGGAAACCACCTCAAGAGTTCTTGGAAGTGTGTACAATTTTCTGACTTCTTTCCAAGCTGTAAAATTTCAGCTAATGGAAAGGGTGGGCTCAAAGAATTAAAAAATCTACAATCTCAGGGAAACTAACAAGCGTTGCGGCCTCGTCTTCCTGACAGAGGCTCCTGGAGTTTGTAACATGTCACCTGGGTGTCAAACAGCACACGTCAAAACCCCCGGGGCCCCTGCTAAACCGAGCAGGCCAGGAATAAAGTCGGGGAGGAAGGAAAGGGGGACAAGTCTGGGGGTGGGGGTGGGGCAGAGTGCAGATCAATCAGAGCCGGTGAGAGTCAGAACTGACGGAGACCAGCCAGTGCCAGGGGCTCTGCTAAGCACTTAAAAGATACGGGTTTTCCTCAACCTGTCCACAAAATGAATTAGGTCAGAAGCATCATCTTCACGTCTCCATGTTATTGAGGCTGAGGAAACTGAGGCTCAGAGACGCTGAGTAAGTCACTTAAGGTCACACAGCTGGTGCATCAGTCAGGACAGTTGAGGTTCTGATGAAGTTAAAAAAAAAAATTAAAATCAACCCTCAAATCTCAGTGTCTTAAGAAGACAGAGATCTGATTATATTCCTGTCCCGTGCTCTTCCTGGGTTGTTGGGAGCTCAGGTACCCCTGATGGATCAGCTGCTCATTCCAGGCTTCTCTAGGGAAACGAGCACGTCTCAGCCAATGGGTAGGCAGAAGCATTGCCTCTTGGGCCTCAGCTCTGAGCAGAGCTTATCTGACTTGCCTTGATATCAAGCCACTGAAAGCTCAGCAAACCTCCTCCCAAGAGTAAAACAAGATACTTTCAGGGGGAGGACAGCTCACCAGAGGGTAAACTTCCCACTCAGCCCACGGATCAGTCAGGTTCAGGCTCAGCTGCTACAACAAACAGGCCCCTCCAGATGGTGGCAGCTCACATCTGTGGAGCCCAGCTTCTCTCTCAGGTGGGCAGTCCAGGCGGAGGGACCCAGCTTCCTGCAGCCACTCTCCTGCTCTGTCACCTCCTGGGGATGCTTGTGCCCGTAAGATAGAAGCTGGGCCCCACACCAGTGCTTAGACCGGGGCAGGGAAGAGTGGATGTGAGGGACGCGAAGGTGTGGATCGCATCCCGACACGCACCCCCCCAGCCCAGCAAGAACAGCCGCGTGACCATCCCCAGCAGAAGGTAGTGGGGTCTGCCTTGGCAGCCAAGTGTCCTCCTGAAGCTTTGGGGGGATTTTATTCCCAAAAGGAAGAAGGCGGAGCCCTGCGTTCTCCCGTCATCTCACCCGACTCTCTTGTTGAGCCTCCTGACACTGACTTCTCATCATGTCATCCTGGGTCTCCATCCCAGGTTACTGCCTGGCGAGTCATCTCCCCCTCCTCTGTGTCACCCTCCTGCCTGGGCGGCTGTAACAGAATGCCACAGACTCGGGGCTGAGACAACAGACGTTTGTTTCCCACAGCTCTGGAGGCTGAAGGTCCGAGATCAAGGCACCGGCGGGGTGAGTTCCTGGTGAGGACTCTTCCTGGCTTGCAGACGGCCGCCCTCTTCCTGTGTCCTTATGTGGAGCAGGGTCAACTCTCCTCCTCTCTGCTTTGTTGTAGCAATTGCTGTGGTTTAGTCACTCAGGCATGTAAGACTCTTTGCAACCCAGTGGGCTGTAGGCTGCCAGGCTGCTCAGTCCACAGGATTCTCCAGGCAAGAATATGGGGGTGGGTTGCCATTCCCTTCTCCAGGGGATCTTCCCGACCCAGGGATCGAACCCACATCTCCTGCATTGGCAGGCAGATTCTTTACCATCTGAGCCACCTGGGAAGCCCTCCTCTCTGCTTATGAAGTCATTAATCCCATCACAAGGACCCCACTTTTGTGACCTCGTCTAACCCTAGTCACTTCCCAGGGGCCTTGGCTCCCAATGCTGTTGCAGTGGGGCTAGGGAGACAACGCTGAACCCATGGAGGAGGGGACACAGTTCATTCCACTGCAGCGAGACTTGAGAGCATCTCCGTCTCATGACCAGCGCCACTGCCCATGGACCTCGGCTGTGCCAGGACGATACCAACACAGGACACAACTCGATTGTTCCTTACAGACTGGTTGCTATTTACATGATTGATTACATGGGCAAGGGAAAGGAATGGAAGCTGGCCACCCCGGGGCCCAAATTCCACCCTGGGTGATGAATAAGCCTCCTTTCCAGTCCAGCCCCACGGAGCTGATGCACAGGAATGCAAATTTGTTATAAGCCAATGACCACCTCCTCGCCAGGTCCAAATATCTCCAGGGCTTCCCAGCTCCTTCCTGCAACCCACTGCCAAATTCAACACAGGCATCCACTTGGTAAATGTGCACCCAGACGTTCAAGGGTGCAAAAACAGAAAAGAGACCAAGCCTGGCCCGCTCTCACAGAACCACCTCCTCCGGGCTGCTGAGAACATGGGGCTGAGGAAGCCCAGGGCTGTGTGTAATGGGATTCATGGGCTCAGCTTCCGACAAGCCTTGAGAACCTATTTTGGGGGATAAATGGCTCCTCAGAAAGGTTCACCCCTCTGTGCAAATGTGATTTCACACTCCACTCAAAATGCCCTGGGAAGTTGCAACAGAAAATGGGCGCTCAGACAGGCCCCTCAATGAACAGGTCCTTGTGCCCGGGTGATGGGCAGCTTGGAAAACTCAGGTTGCTTGTCCTCTTTGCAGCTGGACACACGCTCCTGCAGCCCAGTGGCTGAGGCGTTGGTCACCTTCCTTCCTTGGCTTGTCACTGCGAATACTCAGTGTCCTTGCTGCTCCAGAGTCCTTTCCCGTGTATCTAAACCTTTCTCTGCCTTCCCAGCCCAACTGTCTGCCGCCTCCTCCTGGAAGCCCTCTGAGAACTGTCATTCAGCCCCATTTTCATCTCAACGTCCCGCATGGTCCTTGCTGTCCCATCCCAGCCAGCCTGCTTGACCATAGCTCTCTGGCCCTTGAGGGGAGGCCCCTGGGCAGAGTCACTTAGCAACTGTGGAATCCACCTGAGCGAATCAGTAGCTTCCTTACCCCAGGCGAGCCCTGTGCTTCTCTCTGTGCCTCGGTCTCCCCGCTGCTGGGGGAGCCGGGAGATGGACGAGATGCTGAGCCCGGTGCCTGCCCCGCCTCCGCCTCAGCTCATGGGGCCTGTGTGTCAGCTCACAGCCGTGCTCAGCTGGCTGCCCCTCCTGCCCCGTCCTGGGAGTCCGGGCCATGTGGGAGCATGTGGAGGAAGGGGAGGCTGGACTGCATGGGGATGGGGGCTGCGGTCCAGGTTAAGGACTTAGGACGTTATTCCAGGGGACTGGGCAGGACTTTGGCCCAGGGAGTGACACGGTCCGAGCTGCACCGGCAAGGTAGAGGGGAAGGGTGGGGCGGGGTGGGAGGGGTGTCTATGAGGGTGGCGCACAGCTCTGAATGCAGAGCACCAGGCACGTCCCCCAGGTCCCCTGTCCCCCGCTCCCCACCGCTCCTTGTGCCGGAGCTCACTCCGCTGACACTGAGCAGACCTCCCTTGTGTCTGCACTGTGGACAGGAGCAAAAGGCCCCGCTTTCCGAGCACCCAGGGGGATGCGGCTGGCTTCCAGCCAGGAGGCGATGCCAGGCTCCTCGTGGGGCATTCCTGGAAGCACACTCTGTGCCATGCCTGGCACACATAAGACAGAACCCCAACATCCACTGGGCACCCGTCTAGGAACTTGGGGAGTCTCTGAATCTGGGAACACCACCATTTCTAAGACTTGCGGCTTCAGCGAGGTCCTGGGGAGGAGACACCAGGCCTCCTGGCTGCTCAACCTGAGGCTGTGTGGCCTGGGGTGAGTGGCTTAACCTCTCTGGGCTTCTTCCTCTTAGTCTGTCCTCAAATCAAACCCTGCGATGAGGACTTGAATAGGGAGTATTTTTTGAGAGGTGGTCACAGGAAGAACACACAGGGAGTGGGGAGGGGCGACCAGGAGGGAAGGAGCCATTCAGTCATGTTGTCAGGACAGTTAGTAATGGGAGTTGTTGGAGCTTAAACCCACTGAGAACACTCTAGAAAACAAAGGAAAGCGTGCACTTCAGAGGCATCCAGGGCAGCGAGGGGGCTGAGGCATTCACACCCCGGGTTCCGTAATCCTCGGTGGGAACATCTCTTTGCAGCAGGGAGACTCCTCAGTTCTCCCACCCGCTTTATGGACCCAAAACTGACTCAGGACATTGACCCCACATCCTGGAGGGCAGGTGCTGGCTCCAGGGGTCAGGTCGGGGTGCAGGGAAGGAGTCAGAGTGAGGACCAAGAGTAGGGCACCCGCCACAAATAAAACGGGGGTCATTCCCAAGATCAGGGTGAGGATACGTGAGATGATGGTCTGTCAAGTGTTAGCGAGATGCTTGACATGGAAGGAAAAGTCAACGCACGTAAGCTCGTCCTCATTGTGCGAGTTTGGGGCAGGTCAAGTGGGGGATATTCCTTGACCTGTAAGGTGGAGGGAGGAGAGGGACCGGGGGTTCAATCCCCAAGGCTCTCCCTGCTGGGTCCCTAGGGGTCAGCTGTGTCTGCTCCTGATGTTCTCTTGGGGTTTTAGTAACCCTGCCCCCCAACACCCCCAACGCTGGACTCTGCACCGTCTTGGCGATTTCCACGACAACACTTTGTAAAGAGTCTCCTTCTATTAAAAAGTCTCCTGGACAGTCTCCTGTGAGGCCCTGACTGACCACTGGCTCACCTGTGTGAGTGGTGACTGCCTCTCATTCTCCGTGGCCACCTAGCACCCCGTCTGTGTTCAGGGGGTCGCCCTCCTTTCATGCTGAGAAGGGAGGAGGCAGAGACCAGGAGAGAAGTACAAGTTCCGGGTAGTCAGTGTCCCGGTCCCGCTATGGCTGGGCTGTGGGCACATGGGCTGGCCTCCACCAGCCAGACACACCCGCCCTGGACTTCAAGCTGGGAGCTCATGGCCCCAAGAAGCAGGGGTCGTGGCTGGTTCTCTTTGGAAGGGTGGGCACTGGGGAGCTCTGCCTGGATCTCCTTTCATTAACAACTCACCTTCCTGGGCGCTGAGAGGATGTCCAGCGATGTACTCTCTTTGGGGATGGCCAGGCAGGACACATGTGGCCCAAGGGCATGTCCTGTCTGTGCGTGGCACCCGCGTCCGATAACCCAGGCCACAGGGGTGCGATCCCAGCCCCTCACCCTGACTTGGTGCAGCTCTGAAAGTGCAGCCCAGCACCCAGCCCCCCACACGGATGGCGGAGTCCTTGGCTGGGACCGCCTCACGGCTCAGCGTCCCCCTCCACTCAGTTCCTCTTTTCTTCTCCTCCCTCTCAAGGCCACTCCCTGATGACTGGCTCTCATGCTGACCCCACCTCAGTGTCTGCTCCCCGGGGTGCCCAGCCTCAGCAGTGGGGCAGGCAGCATCTGCCAAAGGCGTCAGGGTGGGCAGGGCTCAGCACACAGGCGCCGTGTGGGTGTCACCAGTTCTGTGCCCGCAGCTTCTGGGTCTGATTCCCCAGCCCCCCTAGTTAGCAGCGATCAGCCACAGCAGGATCTTCCAATAAATTCCTCTTCTCTTTTATCAGCTGGAGATGGTTTCTGTTGCTTTCAACTCGTAACTCTGACTGCCAGTTGATGCCCAACAGTTAAGTTCTCAGTTGCTAAGAGATCTGCGGCAGGACCTCACAGATGCCCATAAAAGGGTTTTGGGGAAGCAGCTGACCCTTCCCTAGCAGAGCCTGGATCCGTGTGCGTGATGTTATGTTTATGCAAATTACACACATCATTTCTGGACGCACACATCCAGAGCTTCTGGTCAGATTCGCAGGGGCTTGTTGATTACAGCCAGATGTTGGTACCAGTGCCCCACCGTCCCTCCCCTGGCCTGGGCGGGCACTCTGGTCCACTTGGGAGGCTGGTCCTGTGCCTTAGACTCAATGCATGGGCGGAGTCCAGCCTCTTGAGTTTCTTGCACACTCACTGTCTAATGAGGCAGCTCCTGGGTAGTCAGTTGAGAGCCCAGGCTCCTTCCGCCTTGTGGCTCCGCCCTTCCTGGGGTGCTGAAGGCCTCTGCACCCAGCACCCAGCGAGCAAAGAGAGCAAGGCAGGACCACACGTGTTTCTTCGTCAATGGGTCCCCCACATCCCTTACTGCCCACCGAGTCCCACTCTCCCCCTTACTTGCCCGGTGGGCCTGGAAACGCAGGTCCAGGCTGGACAGCTGCCCCCCCCCAGCAGCAGCTCTAACAGGGCAGGAGCTGATAGACAGTGAGCTGCCCGGGCCACCCACGGCGGGGGGCCGGAATGCAGCCAGAGCCCCAGGGAAAGGGCCCTGGTTCCACACGGTCCCCCGCAGTGGGGGCTTTGTCATCACGCTGGGGGTCAACTCACACCTGCTGACTGAATAGATGAAGGAGTGAAGGATGAATGAGCAAAGCCACCAGACTCTGTCAAGCCCAGGGACCATGTCCAGGCGGTTCTGGCTCCTAGGAAAGCATTCTCAGAACAGTTCTCCGGTCGAAAAGGGAAGAAGAGTTGGCTGGACGAGGATGCCATTTTTCTCCGAGACAGCGGAAGGAAGCATTTGGATTCTTGTCCAGGATGTCCGGAGCCGGGCGGATGGATGCCTCGCCCCAGCCAGGCTCCTTCCCTGAGGCTGTGTGTTTATTCGGAAGGGGTCTGTTCCTGCTGCAGGACAGGTGTTCCGCGCACTGCCGACGGGATGTGCCTGGAGACCCAGCTCTCTTGCACTGGCTCGGCTGCCTGGAAATTGATGGCCTTTCTTGTTTCTCTGGTGGGAACTGGGAGTTTCCCAGCAAAAGGTAACATGGCCTGTGGACTATTATTTCCTGAGAAGCCCTGGATTTTCCCCCATATTAGTCATCGGAGAATGTATATTATTTTAGCTCTTGGACTCAGACTTGGGTTTTCAAGCACCGGAGGCAGAGTGGAAAATTGCCGGCGGGGCTGGTGGTGACCACTTAGGAGGGGGCAGCTCTCCTTTGCTCCCCTGGAGGCGACATTATGCTCCCCGAGGGTGTGGAAGAGCCTTCTCCAGGCCTGGGACTGGGTGACCTTTCGGAAGTGATGTTCACTTACTGGGTCTCTCGGGGGCAGATGGGTGCGGAGTAGAGGGAGGTGGCTCAGACAGTACCAGCTCCACAGAGGTGCCCAGAAGGGTTAGTGGGGCTTAGGCAACGATTACCTACTCCATGCCAGGCACCCTGGGGGTGGGGACAGGGAGGCCCCTTGGCTGTGGATGACAGAGGACACAGGAATGCCCATGCTCAGAGGCAGTGCCAACACACTCCTTGTTGGCGGGCCCCCCAGGAAGTGGAGAGCTCTCCGGATGAAAGCAAGGCCCTGGGATCAGTTAAAGTGAGGCCCCAGAGGCCAGGGAGGGCAAGTGTCCTCGTGGAGCTGAAATGACACCCCGGCCCCCTTTTCCCCTGCCTCCGGCCACAGCCCTCTGAGTCTGGCCAAGATGCTGGCTGCCTCGGTGGGAGGCCCCGGGCAGCCTGTCCGCAGCACTGCTGCAGGCTGGGAAAGGCAGTGAACTTGCGTGTTCCCACTTATCTACGGAAGAAGATCATGAAGAATCAAGGGAAGGCAGAAAACAGCAGAAGGGGCCTGGGGCTATCAGAGGTGACCACACTGCCTCTGGATGGTAACCAGCTGTGGGGACTGGCCAAGTGCAGCCCTACCAGGGCTTTCACACCAGCTGGGGCCCCCTAGTCTGCCCAGCCCGCGGCCCATTGGTGGGGCCCTGAGGAGGCTCTGAGCACTTGCCCTGTGGTACCGGGAAAGGTCCTGTGGGTAGTTGGCAGGTGAGGCTGACCAGGCATTTGAATGAGGGGCTTGCAGCCAGACCTCCTGGGTTCATGTCCCAAGCTGTCCGTTCCTAGCTGTGTGGCCTTGAGCCAGTCCCCGTGAGCCTCAGTGTCCCTGAGTATAGCACAGGGAAGAAGCAGTGTCTCCTTGATAGGGTTTTGTGGGTTGCATAGGAGATGTGTAAATGCCAAGCACATGTGAGCAACGGTTTTTAAGCTTTGATGAACTGATATTTTGGGGTCCCTCTTCTGTGTGAGATGCCCCTCCTCTTTTCCTCTTCATGGCCCCTCTTCTCTTCTTGCTTCTCATTCCCTCTTTCTTCTCCATTTCTGTCCCCTCTCTCCCCGAACTCAGGAGCATGTTCTGTATAAAATTCCCCTCTCGCAGAAGTTAGGGACAGCATTCAGTGTTCCCACCACTTGGTCAGAGCAAGGGACGAGCCTGGGGGTGGGGCTCTGCTGGCTGCTGGGGCCAGGTATGCCCTTCATGTTTGTTTCCTGAACTGCTACTCTGTTCTAAAGGCACAGATCAAAGTCCCCTCCTCCAGGAAGTCCTCCCTAACTTCCTTGAAGAGCCAGTGGCTGCCTCTCCCACTCCCCTGCCACCCTGGACATCGGTGTGAAATGTTGACCCACTTAGGCTCCAGTCTTCTCTTCCCATGTCTGAGTTGGGGCGGGGGGGCGATTCTCAGGCTGTTGCCTGATTAAAACCCGGCTGGAGGTGGGGCCACAAGCGCCAGCTGTCTGCATGGAACACCAGAGTCTAGATTAAAATAACTGATTAAATATTGAGGGGGACCAAAGGTGGATAAGATCAGCCCTGGGATTTCTTTGGAAGGAATGATGCTAAAGCGGAAACTCCAGTACTTTGGCAACTTCATGCGAAGAGTTGACTCATTGGAAAAGACTCTGATGCTGGGACGGATTGGGGGCAGGAGGAGAAGGGGACGACAGAGGATGAGATGGCTGGATGGCATCACGGACTCAATGGACGTGAGTCTGAGTGAATTCCAGGAGTTGGTGATGGACAGGGAGGCCTGGCGTGCTGCGATTCATGGGGTCGCAAAGAGTCGGACACGACTGATCGACTGAACTGAACTGAACTGAAAGGTGAATGAACCATGGAAACAGCCCGCATGAGGACTTGGGTCTCTCGTCCCAGCCCAGGGTCGGACCAGACCCTGCCTGCGAGAAGCCGCTTCCAGTGCAGCATCTTCTTCACCCCTGGTTCCCTGCCTTATTTCCCTTGTCATTCTGTTCCTTTTTAATCCCGGGAAAGGTCTTCAGATACAATTTGTTACTGGTTGAGTACATGTGATCTGCAGGTTATGCGGTTTACAGCTTGCAGCCCAGCTCCACCCCAGGGTTCCTGTGGCCCCCGTCTCTGTAGGAGGCACCGTCTGGCTGCAGGAAGTGATCCAGAAAAATGAATCCTAGCTTTTAGCTCAGGGGTCAGCTGACTATTTCTGTAAAGGGACAGTTAGGAAATTTTCGGGGATGTCTGTCACAAACCTGCTATCGTAGTGCCAAGGCAGCAGAGATGACTCCCAAGCGAGTGGGTGTGGCTGGGCCCCAGTTAGGCTTCATTTGCCAGCGTACATGGTGGTCGGCTAGCTCCTGCTTTATGTCCGTCTTTTTAAGGCCATCCCCGGACGCCAGTTCATGGCCCACAGCAGCACATCTCGTGAAGTACTTCCCTTCAGTCTCTAACTCTCTTTGGAGTTTCTCATAGGGGACCCCCCACGTCCTCCGCCAGCCCCATGGTTTCCCACACAGCTTCCGCCTCTTGCCCAGAGTCAGGCTGTGAGTAGACAATGGGGCTGGAGTCCAAGATGGGTCTGCATGATGCCCAACTGCTGCCCACCACAGGCCTCCCCGCAGATGCCCCGGGTTCAGAACGCCCACTCGTCCCCGTTGTGCCATCCTCTTTGTACCTCCAGCTCTGTCTCGTGTGTCCACTCGGGGGATTTGCATCCGGTCTCTAAGCATGGGCATCAGTGACAGGCAAGGCCCCTGTTCTTCCAGGGGCCTCCTGACCCCCTCACCCAATAATTTCTTACTTGAGACCCCTTCTCCCCAACAGCAGCCACAGGCCAAGGAGCTATGGCTGGAAGGAGGGGGCAATGAGAGCATAGGGGACCCCAGGGTTCTCTGCAAACTGCACTGCATGGGGAATCCTAACTGCTTTGCGTTTGCCATACACGTGCCCATGCAGGAAGATCCTTTAAAGCACCCTGAACTGTGGCTCTGTTACCCTGTCTTAGGGGCCAGGGCTGGGGCTCAGAGATGCTGAGCAACTTTCTCAGTGTTGCACAGCGGGCTTCCAACCTGCTGCGCACACAGCCTTCGGTTACCCTACCGGGTGGGGATGTGTCCCCCTAAATCCATGTCCAATGCAGAGATGTGACCTTGTTTGGTTGTAGGATCATTGCAGATCGGACGAGGGGAGATGAGGTCATGCTGGAGTATGTGGGCCTTTAATCCAACATGACTGGTGTCCTTATAAGAAGAGAAAAGACACAGATGGACACACAGAGGGAGGGCGGCCAAGCGATGACACAGGCAGAGACCAGAGAGATGTGTCTACGGCCCGAGGAATCCAGGGATTGCTGGAAGCTGAGAGAAAGCCCTGGAGCCTTCCCTGGAGCCTTCAGAGTGAGCACGGCACTGCTAACACCTTCATTTCCGACTCCTGGTTCTAGAACTGTGAGAGACTGCTGTTGTCTTAAGCCAGCCAGCATGTGGCACTTCATCCTGACAGCCCTAAGAAATGAACACAGCTACTAAGCCCCATTACTCGGGATCTGGGGAGTCCAGACTCTGGTCCATGGTCAGTCCAGCCTCTAGAGTCAAGGCCTCTAAGGCCCCGGTGGAGGCCAAGGAGGCAGGAGGAACCTGGAATGGCAGCTGAGGGCCCACGGGAGGGGGTTCTTCCCCAAATATTTGCAGGCGTCAGTTTCCCGAATACCCAGGAGACGTCATCACTCCCAGACTGAGGCTTTGTCCACAGATGGCACTGGGCTCCTCTGCGGCCCCGAAGGACCTGACAAGGTGGAAGAGGTGGCCCGGACTTCAGGGCCCGAAGTGGCTCAGAGCCAGAGCTTCCTGTGGGGTCTTCAGCCCCTCCCAGCAGACCCTATGGTTGATCATGAGACAGAAAAGGGGGGCAAAGAGAAAGGGAAGAAAGGCAGGAGTCAGGAAGGAGACAGAGACAGGAGAAAGTGATGGAGAGACAGGAGAGAGAGACCGAAATGGGCAGAAACAACCGGCAGATAGAAGACAGGGATGGAGAGAGAGGTTAGGACAGAGGGACAGACACCCAGACCAGTCACAGATGTTGACAAGGAGATGGAGGGAGAGACAGAAAGACAGGAAGAGTGCGAGGCAGGGGAAGGGGCCGGGAGAGGGCAATGGGGGGCTAAGCAAGTGACAAAAAGAGGGGGAGACGGGAGGGGGCGGAGGATGCGCCGAGCCCCACGTGCCCTCTTGCAGGCGGCCTGTGCTTGGCATTCCTGACCGCGTCGTGCCCAGGGCAGAGCGAGCCTTCAGCCCCGGCCCTGTGAGTGCAGGGCAGAGGGAGACGGCCACTGGGCCAAAGGCCATGCTAAGCCCCAGCCCCCGAACCGTGCTTCTGTGCATTCCTTGTGGGGCGGCGTGAACTCCGCGCCTGACAGCTGCACATGGTTAATGTTCTCGAGTCCATGGGCCTCGGCCCTCAGTTTTAATTAGGCATTTAACTGGAAGGGGGTGAGGCCTCCCCATTTCCACTCATAGCCAGCTGCCAGCTTTATCGTGATCCCCTGCAGGACACTGCAGAGAGATGGCTCGAATGAAAGAGGACGAGGAGGAGGAGGTGTCAGAACCGTCCAGGCCCCCCAGCCCAGCTTTCATGGGATTGGAAAAAGCATCTCCGCTGGAGAGGCACCTAGTAGGAGGAGTGGGCTTTACACTGACCAGAATTCAACCCTTCAGAAGCGTCCCTGATTAGCTCTCTGACACCGAGGGGCCCCGAGGGAGTGAGTTACTGTGTCGGGGCAGCCCTGCCTGCTTGCAAATGTCAGGAAGCCCAACTCAACCTGAACAAGTTAAAAACAGAAGGTTGGCTCAATTACCTGAGAAGTCCAGGGGCATGTCAGCTTCAGGTCTGGCTGGATCCAGGTGCTGCAATTTGATCAGCACGCTATCCTTCGCTCCGTCTCTCGTCTCTGAGCCCATCTTGACACAAAGCACTGGAGTCTTCCTCCCACACTCTTTTTAATGCACATTCTGGGTATATGACTAAAGATGAGGGGTGGGCACTGGCAGGGTCACTGTAGGTTTTTGTCTCTCCCTTGCCCACTTTTTCCTCCCATCATTCTGGACCTTCTAGAATCAAGAACTGAGACTCCCAGCTTCTCCCCTCAGGAGCATCTCTTCTGTTGGCTAGGCCAGTGCTGGATGAAGCCCCCAAACCCCAGTTATACAGTTATTATAATACAGTTATAATGACTTTAACAGTTCTTGCGTACTAAATTTATCATCTGTATTATTTCTTACTATTTGTAAAGTATTTGTTTGGTTGTACCATGTGAGATCTAGTTTCCTGACCAGGAATCGAATCCCGGCCCCCTGCTTTGGGAGAGGGGAATCTTAGCCACTGGACCACCAGGGAAGTCCTCTATTTTTGATGGGTTGATTTTTCTTCTTGTTACAGGTTGTATTTTCCCAATTCTTTGCATCGTGGAAAAGGGCTTCCCTGGTGGCTTAGAGGTTAAAGCATCTGCCTGGAATGTGGGAGACTCAGGTTCGATCCCTGGGTCGGGAAGATCCCCTGGAGAAGGCAATGGCACCCCACTCCAGTACTCTTGCCTGGAGAATCCCATGGAGGGAGGAGCCTGGTAGGCTACAACCCATGGGGTCACAAAGAGTCGGACACGACTGAGCGACTTCACTTCATTTGCATTGTGGAAGACAGTGAATTAGATGCAGATACTGTGAACCTTGCCTTGCTGGTTGCCAGATGCTTTCATATTCCTGTAAATGTGCTGGAGCTTTGTTCTGGACACAGTGGAGACTTGATCCATCCAGGTTGTGTATGGTCAGAAAGCGACCAACGGCAGGAAATCCTTTGAGCATCTGGGGTGTGTATAATCTGGACTAAATTCTGTTTTGTAATGAAGAAGGCAGGCAGTTGACTCATGTTTGCAGAGTGGCCTGTGTGTGATTTTCAGGTCAGGAAGTGGGTCTGTGATGGGCATCTTATGAGCACCGGCTGATCTCATGGTGTGTGGGTCAGTTCCTCTGTGGTCAGCAGTAAACCCAGTCACAGGCACTTTCCTCCCACCTGCCGTGGTGATAATGCCGTAGGAAAACTGTCACTAAGCCAGCATCCACAGCCACCTTTCGGGGCAGCCACTGTGTGGGACTACCACATGTGAGCGTGAGGTGTGATTTCTTCCCTGAGAGGCAGGCAGGGGGGTTGGCCTTGGCCGAGGTACAGAATGCCGCTGGTGTCGCCTGACAGGTGCTTTCAAACAGGGCTTGGAGACGGTGAGTTCACATCCGCTCTGAGAATGGTGGGGCCTCTTGGCACTCTGGGGTGGTCCCAAGCAGTGTGGCATCGAAAGCACTGATTACACACCTGAGACGTTTCTTCACCCCAAAGCCTGTTGGAATCCCACATGGACCTCCTTTAGGGAAGCTGGCAGCTTTTTTCATCTGTGACTCCTGATTTAACTCACCCCCCGCCTCCCACCACCCCACTTGCCCACTGCTCTTGAGATTGTCGCTCTGCTGGTGGGGAGGCGGACTCAGGGTTGGGACCCAGCGGCTGGGGCAGGGGTGGGATGGGAGTGTGTCTGCCTCCACCCCCGACCCCCGTCCCCCAGGTCCCATCCTGCCTCTTTTCAAAGTGAGTCACAAGGAAGCCGGCAGCCAGAGGGCCAGGAGAGGTGGAGAGTGCCCCCGCCCTCACCGCACGTTCATCAGAGGCCGTGTTGTAAAAGATCACTTGGCAAAAGATGAGCAATAAATTAGATTACTCAGAGCACACACGCTGCAATCAAAAGCATTGTCTCGGAGAAGCAGAGAGCTCTCCTCTCCAAGCTGGGCTCGATCACAGGCCAAAAGGCGCCGCCATCACCCACAGATGGGGGCTCAGGACCCCACCTCCGGGTCCCCGCTGCCTCCCTAGCACCCTCCTGGGATGGCGGCCCCCCAGGCCTTGCCTCTGGAGGTTGGGGGGCGGCCCACAAGGAGGAGGCCTGGTTCAAACGACATTCTGCCCGGAGACCACAAGTTTATGAATCCCAGAAGTTTTGCTTGCTCAGGTCAGGAGCAGAGCTTGGCTGCAGTTGGAGAAGACATTTTTCTCTGTCAGGCCACAGAACGCAGCACAAAGACGCCAGCTGCGAGGCCTCAGACCCCAAGTCTCTAATTAAAACAGTGGAAAATGAGATAACTTCACAAATTCATCACTGCCGCCACCGGCTGTCAGGGGAAGGGCTTCAGGGGTTGCCCCCACCTCCGGCTTATGTGCCAAAGGGGTCCCTCCGCTGGGCCTGCGTGTGAGTGTGTGTGCGCACGCGTGTCCATGTTTTCTCTACCTCTTGTCCTAGGCTTTCTGTTTTTTTTCTTGTCCTCTCTTTTCATGCCCCATCCACAAAATTTAGAGTCTAGTGGTTGACTGAGAGGGGAGAATTTCCTCAGAGGAGGCATTACCATCCAAGGTGATTTCCTGTGACATCTCATTTCATTCAATAACCAGAAGAGACGGTTTCATCAAGCCCATTTTATGGAAGCGGAGACCGAGGCTATGTGCGTTTGGTGCCTGGTCTAGGTAACGCAGGTGAAGGCTGAGCAGGGCTTGTGCCCAGTCCTGTCCTTCTGAGAAGACTTTGCACCTCCCCCAACCAGGCCTGAGCCCGCGTGGACGCTGCCGCCACTGGATGTCCAGCCCCGCCAGGACCCCAGGGGCTGTGGCAGCCGCCAAGCATTGTGCTTCACCAGTTTGGTCCGCTTCCCCTCACCCAGAGCAGCACAGCTTACGGGGTGTGAATATTCCCAGGTAGAGGGGGGGACATTGAGGCTTAGAGACTGGAACTGATGATATGGGCCAGCTCCTAGCACTTAACCCTTACAGTGCCCAGCACCCAGATCTCTTGGCCTGAAGTCTCCTCTGATCACCAAAGCCTGCTGCACGCCGCGTGTTGGCTGACCCTCCGTGCTGGCTTCTATTGCCCCAGGAGCAGAAATGCCTCGGGCAGTATAACTCTGAGGTGTGACCTTCGTGACTCCACAGGGGTTTACAGCCTGCGGGGGTGGGCGGGTGGCAGGCAACAAGGACACAAGTCATGTGATGTAATGTGAACTGAAGACGCATAAAAGCGAGCAGGCACTGCCGAAGACGGGGATGTGCTGGTGTATAAGGACCTCTTGGAGGAGGCGGTGACTGGTGTACAAACCTGACGAAAGTGAGCCAAGCGGCCACCAGGAGATTTGGGAGAACGCCTGAGGCACACAGAAAAGAAAACGGTGGCAGTTCTCATCGTCACCGGCACCATCGGCAGTCTTCGTATCTGTGATCACCGCCACCATCCCCACCATCCCCTTCACCGCCACCATCACTATCTTCATCCCAATTCTAATTCAGTTGGTCTGGGGTGGGGCACAGTGGCATTTTTTCAAGCTTCCCTGGTGGCTCAGATGGTAAAGAATCTGCCTGCAGTGCAGGAGACCCGGCTTTGATCCCTGGGTCGGCAAGATCCCCTGGAGGAGGGCACGGCAACCCACTCTAGCATTCTTGCCTGGAGAATTCCATGGACAGAGGAGCCAGGTGGGGTACAGTCCACGGTGTCACAAAGAGTCTGATACGACTGATCAACTAACACTTTCGCTTCCACAGACAATTCTAATGTATAGTCAGGATTGGGACCTACCGCCCCAGCTGACACATCTTATTGGCAAAATTCCACTTTAAAATTCCACACTCACAAAAGCTCTATAAGGTTGATCTTCTTACACATCCATTTCACAGACAGGAAGACAGATTTAGAGAGAGTAGGGTCTTGAGGGAGACCACAAGCCATCAGTTGTGTGATGTCTGTGGGGCACCCACCCTCTTAGCTATGACCTCACAATCCTGAGTCAGCAGCACCTTCAGAGCAGAGTGTATGCCCAGGGAATATCTATTGGTAGGATGAGGCTTGTTTCCAACCTAGCATCCCTGACTTCCACCCCAGGACACCTCCCCTTCCCATCCCTGCCGCCTTTCAGAGAAGAGAGCCATCCAAGAGAGACCATGTAGAGACAGTATCAACACAGCTGCTGCTGCGGTTGCTGCTTCTGACATAATTGAACCCCACTCGGTGCATCATGCTAAGAAGTGTTTCCATATCGATTGATTTGCAGCAAATGTACAAGAGGACTGCCAATTAGTTCTCTGTTTTCTTCGGATGAGCCAACCCAAGGCACAGAAAAATCAAGACACTTGCCCAGGGTCACAAAGCTAGTGAGTAGCTGGAGCCAAGGTAATGAATAAACGTGGACGTATGGGGACCCCCAACTCCATCTCCTCCACCCTTCTCCTCACCCCCACTTTTGGGGGAATCAGCCTGGACACCAAGGCTCCAGGTCTGAGCAGTGAGGAGTGCAGGCAAGTGCCTCTCTGAGCCGCAGCTTTCTGGTCTGTGCAGGCGGGAAGGCCCTGTGTGCTCCACTTTGCTTCTCACGCAGCTACGAAGCGGCGTGGCCACAGTCCATGAACGGCCCACGCCCTGCCCCTCTCACCCTGCATCGTCTTGTCGTGTACGTGAACATGGCCTTCTCAGCGCCTCAGCTCCCCAGTTCCTGCTGGAGGAGGCCGGAGAACAGCCATTGGTCTTCCAGAGCCCTCCAAGTTCAGGCCTGAGCACAGACTGGGGGGTGGGGGCGTCCTGTGCCCCGACCTGCTTCCTCATCTCACAGTCGCTGCTCGCCGCCAGGCTGGACGGTAGGACGGGCCCAGTGGGCAGGCCCAGAAGCCAGCGCAAAGAGCAGGCTGGGGCGTAGGCTGGCGATGGGGACTTGGACGGGCTTGAAAGCAGAACCGTGGTGGGGACACTCATCGACGACACAGGCGTTGGAGCCCAGCGCAGGCAGGGCAATGGGGAGCTGTGTTAGCAAAGCTCCCCAGGCACTCTTGTGGCCAGCAGATCTGAGACCCATGAACTGAATGTTTGTTTGTTCATCCAACAAGCATTTATTGGGCCTGCTCTGCTTGCAGAGTGCCCAGAGTTCTCGCTGGTGAAGGGGCAGCTCTGGAGCTGTGGAGTCTGGGACCGCGTCTGGCCTCTCATACTCTGGGCGGGTCATTTCATCTCTGTGGCTTGTCCATCAGTAACAGTGACAATGGCTACAGGTATTGACGCTTCACTGCAGGCAGTTATGCTGCTGGGCTGGCAAACGTTCAACAGCTCTCTGAGGGGGGAAGAAAATCCTGATTTGCGGCATCTGCCAAACACCATGCTGTAAATGCTCTCACTGTGGCTGATTCCCAGCTCTCATTGAACATGGATGGAGTCAGGGATGCTCACTGTGTGCTTAGTGATTCAGGGGACATAGAGAACCTAAGAGCAGAGATAATAGTAATAATATGGTAAAGTAATTAGGAAGTGGTGAGTCTGAAGTATTGATTTTGTTTGTCTTCGTATTTACTGATTTGGCTGTGCTGAGTCTTAGTTGCGGCATGTGAGATCTAGTTCCCTGACCAGGGATCAAACCTGGGCCCCCGGAATTGGGACTGAGCAATCTTAGCCCCTGGACCACTAGGGAGGTCCTAGTTTTAAGTATTTATTACCTTTGTTTTTAATACAGTTTACTTCAAGTGTCCAGAACTGACTGAGCATGTAATGGCCATTTTTAGTAATGGCCAGCTTTCTAATTTTATTAAAATTTAATAGTTAGTGCTTGCAAGCTGGCATGGGTTGGTCTCAACCTTCCTTTGGGTAGTGGCTGTGATTATTCCCATCTTACAGATAAGAACCCCGAGTACAGAGAGGCTGAGTGACTTGCTCAGGATCCCTGGCTGAGCCAGGATCCAAATCCATTAGTTTGGCTTCAGAGTCCCACCACTGGGGATAATAACCACACCCACCTCCTAGGGTTACTATTAAGGATCACGCATATGATGCATTTAGTACATGCTCAGTCAACGCTGGTTGCTCTTGTTCCTGTTGCTACAGGTTGGTGATCCAGGTACATCAAACACAATTCCTTTCCTTGATGAACTTAAGCAAGGTATAACAGAAGCTTCCACAGCACATACACTGCATGGGCCCAATAGAAGAGTTGATAAGTCCTCTTTACGGGGCCAGGGGGACTTCATGGTGGAAGGGATATTTAAGTGGGGTTCTGAAGGGTGAGTAGGAGTTCACCAAGCAGTTTAATGAGTCAAGTGGATAAACCAAGTCACCTGTTTGGCCAGAGGAGTCTTATCTTCTTTTACTGCCCCATTGCCCTGACCCGTCTCACCAGGAAAGCTAATGGTGATTTCATTGTCATGTGGAGGCTCAATGACTTATCTGGAGAAGTGACCCCCTCACACCCTCAGGTCTAACCTTGGCTGAGCTTGCCTGGCTGCATCTCCCAAGGAGGCTTCCGGGTTGACAGAGTGAGCCTGGTGGTTACGAGGGATGAAACCTCTGGGTCTGAATGCTGCCGCGATGGGTAATTTGGACCTGTTTCTCCATCGTAAAGGGGGAGCCATGACCACTCCGACCTTGCCAGGCTACACACTCAGCACTGTGCAGAGCACAGTGAAAGGGCTCCCAACCAGATGGCCTCAGAGTGTGGACCAGCCCTGGCAACAGTGATGGTCCACACCGACCACAGCTGTAGAGGCTGTTGGGCGTGGAGCCCGGTGAGCTGGGTGGCACGTGTGGGAGCAGGTAAACACCCAGGAGCCACACAACCCACCCAAACCCAGCCCTGCAGCCGCCTACCGGCTCGGCGTGGGCGTCAGGAAGCTGGTGGCTGGGTCAAAGCAGGCTGTCGCCGTGCCCCGTCCCACGAAGTAGAAACGTTACGGGTGATGCTGTCCTGCGGTGGCCCCACCTCGCAGCCCTTCCTTTGAACTCTGAAGGCAGCTTCACATGTGCCTGTGGCTGCCAAGCCAGCGTGTCTGATGTCCTTTCCGGCTTTTGTAATGTCACTTCCTGCCAGGGATGGGGTGATGCGTTGTTGATGTAGGAGAGTCACCATTTGGCATAAAGTTCCCGACATATAGAACATCAGCTTGAATGGACCCTCTGGTTCGAATGTGAGCAGTTCGGCTTCCTGGACTTTTTCATCTTGTTTTTTCTTCTTCTAAGTTGGCCACTTTGGGGATTATCCATTTGGGGAATGTACCTGTGAGAACAGGGTCACCAAGGGGAAGGCCATCATTTCAGGGGACACTTAGTTCCTTGTAAGTTCATCATTGGTGGGTTTCACGTGAGAGTCAAATACAAACAGACCAAGAAATCAGACATGCAAAGCTCTTGAATCTTTGTTGGGTGGTAGCCAGGCACGACTGAAGCGACTTAGCAGCAGCAGCAGCAGCAGCAGCCTTTGCCAGGACTGTGGTACAATCTAATACAATCAATAAAACATGTGAAAGTACAATATAATACGGTGTGATAGAGGGTGAGCAGTATGGACTGTCAGCAGGCATCTTTGTAAGGGAGCAGGTAGTAAATATTTTAGGCTTTGCAGATTGTACTCTCTGTTTCGCTCAGGTGTGCCGTTGCTGCAGGCAAACAGCCCCAGGAGATCCCGCGAGCAATGGCCGTGGTTGTGTTCCAGTGAATCTTTATGTGTTCTTATGAGCTGTCTCCTGCTTTCGGTGGTGGTGGTGTGAACACGATCTGGCTGTGGTCACAGGCACCCCTGGCTTGGAGATCAGGACAAGTTAAATTAGAGCCTTGGCTTCACTTTTTGCCTGGAGAAGTGAGACCCTTGGGAAGGTATTTCACCCCTGGGAACCTCAGCCTGTGAAGTGGGGGTGAGGACAGTCGGGGAAGCTCTGGCTTCCGGGGAAGTAAAACAGGAGACTGGCGTGAGATGCTGAGCCCGGTGCCTGGCGGAGGGGCTGAGTTCACGGGAGCGGTCCTGACTGAGGAGGAAGAGGAAGCGGAGGAGGAGGGGGCTTCCCTGGGAGGGGCTAGGACTCTAGACCCTACCTGGCTGCTGACCTAGGTGACTGGGGCAGATCCATGCCCCGTCCGGCTTCAGTCTTCTCACCTGGCAGGTAAGCAGGTAGGACTGCTGATGTCCAGGCTACCTCTTCTATTAGCACCTCTGGGACCTGCTGGCCCCTCGAGGAGGCTGAGCCTCACAGTGGGCACTAGCTGGACCAGCGCTGTTACAGCAGAGCAGGGCGTCAAGGATGCAAGCGTCGGGGGCGAGTCGTCATCCCAGGCTCTGCCAGGCTTGGGCAGCCTCGCCTGCCCCCATCCACTCGTCTACACGCTCCTCCAGGAACTCTCGGGCATCCACGGTGAGCCCCCTGATGCCAGCAGGATGAGCTCATGGTCCACAGGACTCACTCTCATGGCGACCTCCACTGCCTGGAGGGTCTGATCTGGCTGTGGTCACAGCCGTGGGTTGGCTTGTGTCCCCTAAAAACCATGTCCACATCCTGGCCCCCGGAACCTGTGAGATGACCTGGTTTGGAAGTGGGGTCTTCAGAGGTGTAATTGATTAAGGATATGGAGACGAGGTCACCCTGGACTTAGTATGGACCCTGAATCCCAGGACACATGTGCTTGTGGGAGGTGGGAGAGGAGAGCACAGGCCAGGCGGAGGCCGTGGATAACAGAGGCAGCTGTCAGAGCGGTGGGGCCACAGCCAATGGCTGCCTGGGGCCTCCAGAAGCTGGAAGACGCAGGACGGACCCTCCCCTGGAGTCGTGACCCTGGGGACACCTTGGGTTTGGACTTCTGGCCTCCAGAGTGTGGGAGAAGAGGCTCCTTTTGTTTTAGCCCCCAGGGTGTGGCCATTTGTTGTGTCAGCTGTAGGACGCTGATCCCGTCACTGAGAGGAGATTCTGGGGCAGGGGGGTGGGGCGCTGAGCCTGGATTCTCCCTTGCACTCAGTCACGCCTGCAGCGTGACGCTCATGTCCCTTGAGGAAATGCCATCTCCTGATAAGTGGACAGATTTTTTTCAGTAGAGACACTGCAGATCCACACTTGTTAATGAGGTTCAATGTCCTGTTTCAATTCCTGGGTCAGTGCTGGTGCAGAAAGGATGTTTCAGATTCTGTGTGGTGCCTGGAGCAATGAGTTCAGCCAAGTGTGTGTCAAGAAGGGTGTGTGTGTGTGTGTGTATGTGTGTGTGCATGTATGCTTGTTAATTTGTTGTTATTTATTAGGGATCCAAAGGAAGTTTCCTAAAAAAAATTATAGAAGCTCCATGATGTCATGTAAAATACAAGATAACACTACAATCGTAATTAATTAACATCCCACATCCTATCTTTTCTGGTCAATTTGTTTGTTCCTGTTTTCAGTTCGGTTTGGACTTTGTTGTTCATTCAAGTTTGGCCGACAGATTCTTATTCATCGCGTGCGAGGCCTTGCTGGCATCTTTGATTGCCCCACCTTGGAGATTCAGTAGCGTGTTCTAAGTTTCAGTCTCCCCACTAAAACGGGGCTAGCACAGGGGACTCAGGGTCCTCGTGAAGATGAAGGAGGGAGCTGCTTTTCCGAGCTCAGGCCACGCCCGCCCACATAGGTGCCCTATCCAGCTCCTTCTCTGCTGATGAGCTGTGAAGCGATGCTCAGTGAAATCATCCTTTCCCGGCACTGTCGGGAAATGAAACTCTCCCCCCATAGCTTTTGGAGAATCCAATGTTTCTGAAGGACCCCCCCTCCTCCAGTGTCCTCAAACAAAGCCAAATGAAAACCCAATCCCAGCTTTGGCAAAAACTATTCTAACCTGGAAATGGCATCTCAGGCCAGACTCAGACTGAGAACACCTTGCCCGCAGCTGATGTCATTGCCCGATAGAGGGGTCAGGCTGGGAGAGGACATGAGGGATGGGGAGGGGTGGACCCTCACTCCAGGGCCCCTGCCCCCAGACTGAGTATGTCTATATTCTTAAAGGGGACAAGGCTCCTTACCCGTGATGATGCAGCTTTGCTGTCGGGGAGGTGTGGGGTCACAGGAGGGCCCAACTTTGGAGCTAGGACCCACCTGGGCTTGGATTTGGTTCCCCACTGTAAGCCCCAGAGTCCATTTACAAAAGCTTCACATAAGAAGGGGCTGAGGGAGGGACTGGATGAGACAGGATGCCTGGGGATGGTGATGGCCCCTCCCTTAGCCTAACAGAACTGTCCAACAACGCCCTCCTGTGCTGCAGAGAGTTCTCCACTGTGGAGGGGCATCCAAGCCCGTAAGGGGGTCCTGCAGAGAGAACTTGAGCACAAAGAAGAGTGTCACCCTGAGGACCTCACGGTCCCACCCTCCTGCTGTCTCTCTCACAGCATCAAGCACCTCCCCTGTCCCAGCTCCGTCCACGGGGACAGTGACCCCAGAGCAGAGCCACAGGCTGCCACCGGCTCCTACCACTCAGTCTGGAGCCTCTTCTAAACAGTGTTCACTCCTAGCCCAGAAATAAGCATGTTCATTTTATAATATTTTAAAACTTGCCAGGCTTGCCTTAAAAGAAACTTTTAATACCGAGTCTCTCTCTCTTTATATATCCATGGCAATTCACTGGGGGAGAGGCTCTCATCATTCCCCCCTCTGCTGCCCCCCATTATCACATCCCCCTCTTGGAGCCTCCGTTTTGAAACATTTTTTTTTGCTACCAAATGATAACTGCTTCCTCATTCCTCGTTCATCACACACACTTGTGGCCGCCAGTCTGAGCATGAGCTAATCAGCATGGCCAGTGCCAAAAGCAGTGAAACTTGACCTTAAAGTCACTCTGACTTTGGGCCCTGTGCAGTTTCTATTAGGTTCTGTGAAGTTAGGAAAATAGCTCCTGGGTCACCAGCATAATCCGCTCAGAATGTGGAGGCTGCCGCCCCCCCCACCCCATCCTCTCTCCCCGCTCTCCCTCTCCCGTGCCTTCCGGCGGTCGCTGTTCCTTCCATCGAGCATTAATCGGCCATTCATCCCTTGCATCCCCCACCCCTTCTGCACTTTCAGCAGGTCTTTATGGGGTGGGTCCTTCGAGCCGGGTTGCACTAGCCCCTGGGGATACAGCAGGGTCACGCCATGTCCTGTCCTCATAGGGTGCTGTCCCGGGGATGCGATGAGGGGCTGCACAGAGCAGCCAGCAGTTTCAGGACCGTGAGGTGAGGAAAGTCCTGAACCTGTCGGAGGATGCTCAGGAGAACTGACGCTGCAGGCCCGGGGCTTCCTTTGTTCACACAGCGACAATGTCTAGCCTGTCCGGACTAGTACAGAAATCCATGCTCTAAGGAACAACCTAGAACACGTGGCATTGGCTCGGGGGTCAGACAGCTGGAACCTATGATCACCGGAGCCACGGCCATTCTGTTCTGTTTGTCTGTTTAAATGTTTGTTTATTTATTTGGCTGCAACGAGTCTTGGCTGCGGCCTGTGGCACCTCCGATCTTTCTTTAGTTGATCTTTAGTTGCAGCTTGTGAGCTCCTAGTAGCAGCACGTGGGACCCAGTTCCCTGACCAGGGATGGAACCCAGGTCTGCGTTGGGAGTCTCACCCCCAGACCACCAGGGAAGCACCCCTCCCCCCCGAATGCCGATTGTTGACACTGACCGTGGTGACGGCGGCACATACGTGTGAATACACTGAAAGCCATTGAACTGTGCACTTAAAAATGGCTTTGGCGGTAAAACCACCTCTTGATTAACGAAATGAAGGATTGAAATGAAAAACAAACAGGTATTGTCACGACCTCCGCTTCATCTTCCTTAAGGGCTGCTGGACAAGATGAAGGTCATGAGAAGCTGGGTTTTGGGGTCAGGGCTGCTCCATCCTGGCTGTGTGACCTTGGGCAAGCTCCTTAACGTCTCTGAGCTTTGGCTGCTGTTGGTAAAATGGGTAAAAACAAGATGACAAGAGGCACCTGCCTTTCAGGCGCCACTGTTGAAGATGAAATGCAGTAACCTAGGGGGGCGCCCTGAGCAGGCCTGCTGGCAGGGCGCTGTTGCACAGCGTCTGCCGTGCTACGGTGGCTGCTGTACTTTGCGGAGGGGACAGTCGAGTTCAGAGAGGTGGGGTGGTCCTCAGAGGGTCTCAGAGGCCGGCCCTTCCTGTCCGCCCCCGGATTCTGGCTGCAGCCAAGTCGGGATGTGGGCCCCGGCTGGCGGGACCCGCTGCACCTTCCTTGGGGAGGGAAGCTGGGCTCATTCGTAGGCCTGGTGCTTTCCCAATGCCAGATCTCCAGCAGGCCCTGCACTTGTGGTTTGGAGAAATAAATGACATGCTGATTACTTAATCCTAAAACAACGGGAGTTTTCTCCTCTTCTAAGGGGCAATGACAGGAAGCTGGCAGTGCTGCAGAACCGGCCACAGGAGTCTCAGGCTCCTTTCTGGGGAAGAGGGAGATGTGGGTGCTGGAGCAGGGTTGAACCCGGGCTGGGGGTGGCCTGTTCCCTGCGCTCCGCTCCCGGAGGCTCAACCATCTGCGTTTACGGTGCGGCAGCAGAGCGCGAGCAGCGGGAGCAGAGGCAAGCCCTCGCGGCCCCTGCCTCCCGGGGAGGCCCTCCTCAGGCTGTGTGTGGGGACCCTCTACCCACCCTCGGGTCACCCTACTCATCTCCGGTCCCATCCCGCTAACCTGCCTCATCCAGTGTCTTGGGACGAGGAAAATTAGGAATATCCACCTCCCTTCCCCGGGGATGCAAGTGCTGGACAGACCCAGGCCTCAGCTCTGTTCGCTTGCACAGGACCACGGGGCCAGCAGATAAGGAAAACAAGGAGCAATGGCAGCAGGCGCCCCGGGGGCTTCTAGCTCTGGCCGTCGAGTCTTGCAGGGGTGGCCACGAGAGTCAGGACCTGGACACGCGTCATTTCAGAGGGTCTCTCAGCTTCACCTGGAGCTGCTTCCACCCCTCACGGTTCTTCCTCCCCCCCCCACCCCCCAGCCTCAGTGGGAATGCCACGTCACTGCCCTCACCTGTTCACAGGTGCTCCTCAGTGCCGTGATCGCGCCTTCAGGACGGTGATTTGTGCCCTTCTTTTCTGATGATCGGTTGAGAGGGTGGGACCGTGGGCTCAGCATAAGCACCCCCTCACCTCCTCTCCTCCCAGGACCATGCATGCGGTCCGTGCCAGGAACAGCGCTCAAGTGACAAGCAATCCTGAGAACGTGTGTGGCTGGTGGTGACTCTCCAACCCGCTCGATCGTGCCCACGGCGTGGACTTGAGTTCACACCCTGACCCGGTTTCTGCAGGTGCAGAGAAGCACAGCAAAGCTTTCCAAACAGGCCTGGCCTTATTTAGCCTTTCATATTTCATTCTATTCAATACTGTTTCATTTGTTTTAAAAAAGTGCTGGATTCTGCCCTCTGCATTGATTTCATGACCCACTAGAGACCCACAGTGTAAAGAATATTGAGTAAGAAGGCAGACGTGTTGAAATGTCCCCTCTTTCTGATTTTAGCGGGGGGCGGGAAGTGGAGGTGCAAGCACACAGAGTGGCTTCCTAGGGCCAGGGCTGCTCTGGGATCCCGTCTCCCCATCCAGAGCATCATGAGTGTCCTTCCTGCCTCCCTGGGCTGCTGTGTTCATGCTGGGAACTGGTTGTAGAATCAAAGGCTGGAAACAGTCTCATTTTTTCAGGAGACAGAAGCTCAGAGAGGGTGAGTAGCTTGTCCAGAGTTGCTCAGCTGGAGAAGGGACGTGAGGATCCAGTCACCTGTTGGAGCCTGGCCACGGTTCCAGGGGACTCTGCATCCTCAGATTCCTTTGGGGTGTGTCTCCAGCCTGGCCCAGGGGGCGCTTTGTCCCCCTTGGGCTGAGCGAAACCCCCATATCAGCCTCTCCCGGGGGCCGTCCTCCCCAGCTCCACATGGAGCAGCTGGGGGCCTTCCCGGCTGCGAAGCCGGCCGCGCCTACACACAGATGGCAGCGTCTTTGACAATCGAAACGCTAGTGCTGATTGACAAATGAGCTGGTACCTGAGTGTCTGAAGCAGAGTAATGACACGGAGTGTCAGCCCGAGGGCTGGCGGGCAGGCCAGATAAAAACAAAAGGCCAGGACGGTCTGGGGGCAGCCGGCTGGGCCCCCACGGGTGCAGGGTCTTCCTGCAGGATGGGACCAGTCAGTCCGAACGCCGAATCCAGGCGTGCTGGGTGGCCCTGTGCCGGCCGCTTGTCAGCCCCTGCTTCTCCCACACCTCTTCCCCTTCCCCGCGGCCTGCCGACGTGACAGGTCCCTCCCGTCAGTCACTCAGCAGTTCAAGTATTTATTAAGCCAGACTTGCCCCAGACCCACAATAGTAACAGTGACAACAAGGGCAACAGTAATGGTAAGGCTCTTCAAGTACGCGTGACTGGCATTTGTGATTCATGGGATCTGCACAATAGCTTTCTGAAACAGATACTACTTTATCAGCTTTTATAGATGACAAAGCTGGGTTACAGAGAGGTGAAGCGGTTCACCCCCTGCCATGTAGTAAGTGTTGGGGGTAGGATTCATTCACTCCTTGAGCACATCTGTCTGGCTCTAGATGGGAGAGGGGCACTTGGGTAGAAAGTGTGCAGATCTCCTCTAGGCTGCCATGCTCTTAGAAAGAGACACAAAGAAGAAACAGCTTGTTTTTCCCCATCGGATATGGGGACATCTGTAAGTGACAGCTGGAGCTGTGGCAACTATTTTGTGATAGTGAGGAAGAGGCTGATTTGCTGAGGATGGACAAGCAGCAAGAAGGAAGGACGTGGGTTCTTGTTGATGACACTGGATTAACCAACCCTGGAGCCTCTGAGCCTCCAAACTAATTTTCCTGGGAGACAGTATGTTTTCCTGGTTGTACAAACTGCCTTGGATTGGGTTTCTGCTACTAAAAGCCAAAAGCATGTCTGATTCACGTCTAGGAAGGGAGACACCCTTCAGAGTAATCTTCCTGCAGAGAAACTTCACAACAAATACAAGTGCTCAGTAAGTGGGGGTCATCATGACAAAGAGGTGACAGGGACAATGGTTACGCTAATGATTCTGCTTTCCCTGTCACTTTGGGAGACCTGGCTTCTGGAGGATGCACGTTTAGTATTCACAACCCATTTCCATCAGGCTTGAACAGAAGGCTCTCGGGGGAGGCAAAGGGTGATGAGGAGCACTGATTTGGGTTGATCCTGCGAGGCCGGCTTTTGCTTCTCTGAGTGGCTGCCGTGAACTGAATCACAGCACGTGCAGGGCCCTTGTGTGCACACATTCGATCCCCAAGTCCATCCTGTGAAGTGGGTACCATCCTTATTCTCCTTTTACAAATGGGGAAACTGAGGCCCAGAGGTATTTAAGCAGTTTATCCCAGACGACACAGAAGGAACTGGGGAAACCAGGATCTGAATTCAGGTCTGGCAGATTGTTTAATCAGGAGAGTGAGGGGGCAGAGGGCATGTTCGTCAGGGCCCGGGGACTGCAGGTTGCCACGACCTTGAAGACAGCCACGTGCAACACATACACCTATGTGGCCACAGATTTCTCCTCAGAACATCCATCCTGTAGAAGGAAAAGCACCAGCATGTGCGGTCATATTTACAAGAATGTCTGTCACAGCGTCATGTGGAGTGCAAGCAAGAAAATCAACTGATAAACCAAGCAACCTGGATACGAGTGGAGCATCCCTCCCTGGAAGGTGCTGCAGGGCACCAGGGAGAGGGGGAGAAGCATCAGGGAGGTGTCCACAGGAGGAGAGAAACAGCCCAGCCTGCAAGGTGATGTTTAAGGTCCCATCGTGTTGGGGTAAAAAGTGTGGGAGCGAAACCTCTACCTAGCTCTATATGGTTGTGTGTGACCGTGTAAGCACGAGGCAGGCATGGAGCGGTGTGACAGTGGGCACACACAGAAACTAACAAGAGGACGTGGAGATGAGCATTGCAAAGTACTGCTTCAAAAAGGGCAGGTTTCGTTTCTAAATGTACAGGAAAACAGAGAAAACCAAGCGTGAGCAATGGACCATTTCCTCGGATAACTCCTGTTAACGTTCCTCAAGTCAGTGTTCTGCATGTGGGAGGCGGGTGGAATCCACATGGCTCGCCGACCTCCCCGCCCCACCCCACACCCACACTCACACCTCTCTGTGGTTCTCTACTCTTGACTGTAGGCAAACCTGTAACCTGCTTCTAACCCACAGAAGATGGCAAAGCTGAAAGGGTTTTGCAGACGTAGTTGAAGTCCTTCCTTAGTCAGCTATTTCTAGGTGCTTAAAGAGGTGGTTCTTTTGAGTGGGCCTCGTTTAATCAGGTGAGAGCCCATAAAAGAGAGACAGAGGCACCCTCTCGGATGTCAAAGACTCTCCCGCTGGCCCCTGAGATGCAAGCCACCATGAGCTCCACAGCCGCAAGAAGAAGAATTCTGTCCAAAACCTGGGGGAATTCAGAGGCAAATCTTGCCCTCGTGGAGCCTCTGATGAGGGTGCAGCCTGGCCGGCCCCTGATGGCAGCCTCCAGAGAGCCCAGTGAGGCTGCACGCAGACTCTCGACCCTCGGAATAGTGAAATGTAAATGTGTGAGTTTATGGTACATTGTTACACCGTAATAGAAAAAATAACGCAGTGCCCATGACTGGAAAACTGAAACAGTACAGAAAGCGGTAACATGCGAAGTCCAAGTCTGGCCCCTTTCATCCCCCTCCACCCCACACCAGGCCTCTGCGGCGACAGAGCTCCTTTCCTGCGCACAGGGAGCGCACCAGCGGGGGCAGGCTTTGTTTCCACATGTGTGTCAATGACTCACCTTCCCCCAGTCGCCGCACAGAATATAGAGTGCACCCTGCCTTAACCCAACCTTGCTTCTTTTCACTTAACAGCGCCCCTTCCTACCTTGTTTATTAGCTCCCTCAGGCCTCCTGGATTCTCTTTCTTTAATGAAAATGGGTCTGGCCAGACCCTTTTCTCCATTCTCTCTGAGACATGGACCACGGGGGAAGCAATCTTCCCCCATTCCAGCTTCCGACAAGTGAAGGTTTGGCAGAACCGCAGGTAACTGACTTTCAGGTCTCTGAAAATGATTAGATCAGCTAATGGATGCTCAGAGCCTATAAATTTCATGAGGCTGTCGAATCATTTCCAGACGTGGGAGGGATGTGCCACAGAAGGGCTGTGAGCTGCAAGGCTGCCTCAGCCCAGGGGGAGGACGGGGGGCTTCATAGAGGCAGGAGGCCGAGTGAGGCAGTGGTCCCACTCTGACACTGGGTGTTCTGTTCATTTGAATGTATTTTATTAGATTCTCTTCATTATAAAGGGAACTAGATGATTCGTTAATCAGCCGAGCTGTTCAGAAATAGGTAGATCAAACTATGAGCTAGGAATTCACCTTGAGATACTGTGCTTGAAACTACACCAAAGTATGTGTTCAGGATGGTCAACACTGAAATCAGATTGATTATATTCTTTGCAGCCAAAGATGGAGAAGCTCTAAACAGTCAGCAAAAACAAGACTGGGAACTGACTGTGGCTCAGATCATGAACTCCTTATTGCCAAATTCAGACTTAAATTGAAGAAAGTAGGGAAAACCACTAAACCATTCAGGTATGACCTAAATCAAATCACTTATGATTATACAGTGGAAGTGAGAAATAGATTTAAGGGCCTAGATCTGATAGACAGAGTGTCTGATGCACTATAGACGGAGGTTCATGACATTGTACAGGAGACAGGGATCAAGACCATCCCCATGGAAAAGAAATGCAAAAAAGCAAAATGGCTGTCTGGGGAGGCCTTACAAATGGCTGTGAAAAGAAGAGAAGTGAAAAGCAAAGGAGAAAAGGAAAGATATAAGCATCTGAATGCAGAGTTCCAAAGAATAGCAAGGAGAGATAAGAAAGCCTTCCTCAGCGATCAATGCAAAGAAATAGAGGAAAACAACAGAATGGGAAAGACTAGAGATCTCTTCAAGAAAATTAGAGATACCAAGGGAACATTTCATGCAAAGATGGGCTCGATAAAGGACAGAAATTGTATGGACCTAACAGAAGAAGATATTAAGAAGAGGTGGCAAGAATACATGGCAGAACTGTACAAAAAAGATCTTCACGACCCAGATAATCATGATGATGTGATCTCTAATCTAGAGCCAGACATCTTGGAATGTGAAGTCAAGTGGGCCTTAGAAAGCATCACTAAGAACAAAGCTAGTGGAGGTGATGGAATTCCAGTTGAGCTGTTTCAAATCCTGAAAGATGATGCTGTGAAAGTGCTGCACTCAATATGCCAGCAACTTTGGAAAACTCAGCAGTGGCCACAAGACTAGAAAAGGTCAGTTTTCATTCCAGTCCCAAAGAAAGGCAATGCCAAAGAATGCTCAAACTACCGCACAATTGCACTCATCTCACATGCTAGTAAAGTAATGCTCAAAGTTCTTCAAGCCAGACTTCAGCAATACGTGAACCGTGAGCTCCCTGATGTTCAAGCTGGTTTTAGAAAAGGCAGGGGAACCAGAGATCAAATTGCCAACATCCGCTAGATCATGGAAAAAGCAGGAGAGTTCCAGAAAAACATCTATTTCTGCTTTATGGACTATGCCAAAGCCTTTGACTGTGTGGATCACAATAAACTGTGGAAAATTCTGAAAGAGATGGGAATACCAGACCACCTGACCTGCCTCTTGAGAAACCTATATGCAGGTCAGGAAGCAACAGTTAGAACTGGACATGGAACAACAGACTGGTTCCAAACAGGAAAAGGAGTACGTCAAGGCTGTATACTGTCACCCTGCTTATTTAACTTCTATGCAGAGTACATCATGAGAAACGCTGGGCGAGAAGAAGCACAAGCTGGCATCAAGATTGCCAGGAGAAATATCAGTAACTTCAGATATGCAGATGACACCACCCTTATGGCAGAAAGTGAAGAGGAACTAAAAAGCCTCTTGATGAAAGTGAAGAGGAGAGTGAAAAAGTTGGCTTAAAGCTCAACATTCAGAAAATGAAGATCATGGCATCTGGTCCCATACTTCATGGGAAATAGATGGGGAAACAGTGGAAACAGTGTCAGACTTTATTTTTGGGGGCTCCAAAATCACTGCAGATGGTGATTGCAGCCATGAAATTAAAAGACGCTTACTCCTTGGAAGGAAAGTTATGACCAACCTAGATAGCATATTCAAAAGCAGAGACATTACTTTGGCAACAAAGGTCCATCTAGTCAAGGCTATTGTTTTTCCAGTGGTCATGTATGGATGTGAAAGTTGGACTGTGAAGAAAGCTGAGCGCTGAAGAATTGATGCTTTTGAACTGCAGTGTTGGAGAAGACTCTTGAGAGTCCCTTGGACTGCAAGGAGATCCAACCAGTCCATTCTAAAGAGATCAGCCCTGGGTGTTCTTTGGAAGGACTGATGCTAAAGCTGAAACTCCAATACTTTGGCCACCTCATGTGAAGAGTTGACACATTGGAAAAGACTCTGATGCTGGGAGGGATTGGAGGCAGGAGGAGAAGGGGACGACAGAGGATGAGATGGCTGGATAGCATCACCGACTCAATGGACATGAGTCTGAGTGAATTCCAGGAGTTGGTGATGGACAGGGAGGCCTGGCGTGCTGCAGTTCATGGGGTCGCAAAGAGTCGGACATGACTGAGCGACTGAACTGAACTGAACTGATGTGTTCAGGAGTGTATTGTTCAGCAATGTGATCAGCACTGCTTGCGATCGCCCCCAAACAGAAACCCTCAGGTTAGTTAAAGGAGGACCAGTTAAATACAGCATGGTGCACCCAGGTGTTAGAATAGTGGGCAGCTGTTACAAATGAAGATATGGTGAAATCTCACACAGTGATGAGAATAAGTGAATCCCACCTAGATGGTGTTGAACAAGGGCGGCCAGAAGCCAAAGCACACACACTATGATTCCATTTGCAGACGCACATAAAGGCAGGCAGAGCTAATCCCTGCTGCCAGGCCACAGGATATGGGTTACCCCTTGGGGGAGAGTGACAGAGGATGGAGGTTTTCTGGGGGCCGCTCATGTCTGCTTTTTGATCTGGGTGCTAGTTACCCAGGTGTGTTCAGCCGGTAAAAAGTCATGTGCTGTACACATAGGATTTCTGCACTTTTCTGTAGGTGTATTGGATTTCAACTCAAGGTTTAAAGTGCGGTACCTTCTGTCCTGACCACATGTGACCGTACTTGTAGTTCAAACACAGCACGTTGTGACAACACATTTAGAAATCCAGTGAAAATGGATTATGGATGATTAAAAATAAAAAATGAAATAAAACCATTTAAGAAAATTAAGTAGGGTGGGAGGTGGGAGGGCAGTTCAAGAGGGAGGAGACATATGCATATCTATGGCTGATTCATGTTGATGTTTGGTAGAAATCAAGACAATATTGCAAAGCAATTATCCTTCAGTTCAGTTCAGTCACTCAGTCATGTCCAACTATTGGTGACCCCATCCTTCAATTAAAAATAAATAAATTTTAAAAAGCAAAAGCAAAAAAGAAAATTAAGCAGTTTCAGGAGGCCCATGGAAGCTGATAAAAGAGGGCTATAGGACACTCTGTTAAATGAAAACAGCAAGGGTGCACCCCCTCCTCTGCCTGTCAAGCAGGAAGGGAGGAAGCAGGATCCAGGAAATTGGTTTCCTAGCAACAACCCCAGCTCACATCTCATTGGTCAGAATGACTTCACATGACCACCTATAGCTGCAAGAGAGCCTGGGCATCAAAGTCTTTTGCTGAGTTCTATTGGTAGGGGAGAAGAAATCTTGAGTACAAGATGGAGTATTTCCTCCACACCTTTTAAGAACAAAATTCACCTAATGAACCTATTTGCAGAGTCCCTGGGAATGAGGCAGGAATGCACCTTCCAGCTTGAAGACTGGGATGTCTTAGGCCTGCGCATGTCTCTGTGCTGACCATCCTCATTCTTTGGCTCCGGCAAGGACCTCCCAGAACTGCTTGGCTGTTCAGGATCATTAAGAATTAAGGCAATTAAGGGCAATTAAGAGGAGGAAGAGGAAATTGCCACTTGTGGAGCATTTCCCATATGTGAAGCCGGTGCTTCTCAAGGGTGCTGCCCAGCATCCTCCCAGCATTTTGAAAAGCACGAAATTATCACCTCATTTTACAGATGTGGTAAAGGGAGGTGAGTGTCATAGGGTGACGCTGATAATTCTTCGGCGGGCACAAGGTATTTTATTCTAGGTGCTGGGCAAGCTGTGAGCTTTGCCTATGTCCCTCTAAGTCTTCCCAGGTGGCACTGGTGGTAAAGAATCCGCCTGTTGATGCAGGAGCTGTGAGAGGCACCAGTTTGATCCCTGGGTTGGGAAGATCCCCTGGTGGAGGAAATGGCCACCCACTCCAGTATGAGAAGGCCCTCTGGAGAATGGAATGTCTACCCACTCCAGTACTCTTTCCAGGATAACCCCATTGACATAGGAGCCTGGTGGGCTACCGTCCGTGGTCATCGCAGTCAGACACAGCTGAAGCGACTGAGCACGTGCACTCTAAGGCCAGTTCTAGGAAGCACTGTGGTCTTGCTATTGTACAGAGGGGAAGAGGGAGCCCGGAGAAGTTCAATGACACCCTCAAAGTCAAAGGAACTGACCCCCACTCTGTACCTCCAAGCCCCAGCTCTCACTCCCGCCCCTGGTGCCTCCTGCCAGAGCACATCAGTAGGTCCAGACCCAGGCCATGAGCAGGGCACCAGAAGGCTCTGGATGCAAGCTTTGGCTCCAAGAGGTTGAGGAAGTCAGCCAAGGCCATACAGTGAAGGGAGGTGGGACCTGCATGAAGCCCAGGTCTGTTGGATGCCAAAAGGCAGGCTTCCCCACCACAGCCCCGGCCTCAGGGGATCAGCTCTTCCCATCCATCCACCCACCCCCTACAGAGCCCCGCAGAGGGGTTCCCCACCTCAGACTCCCTAACACAGCCTGACCTCAGGAGGTCCTCCAGGGCACCCAAGGGGCTCCCTCCCCATGACCTGGAGCCCCGGGTTCACAGCAAGGACAGCATGTGTCCTTCGGCCCTCCCAGGCCCGGTTGTCACCGTGGCACGCTTGGCGGCATGTGACCGTCTGCGTGTGTGGCTCCTGCTGCCGGTCTCCATCCTCAGGGCCGCTGAAGCCAGGAGGGTGGCCCCAAGTGCCGCGTGTGCCTGCCGCCTGTGCACCTTCTGAAGCCCAGAAGGCTGGCCTTCTCCTTGCTGCAGTATCTCTGCTGCTTTTCAAAAGGATCCAATTTCCCTTCGGCGTCCTGCCCCGGCTGCTTCCAGGTTGGCATGGAATATACAAAGGGGACAGCTCTTTCTGGGCTGATGTATGGGCCCCTTGCTGGGGGCGGGGGGGGGGGGGGCATCTGTCTCCAGGAGACCCCTGCTCCTCGGGCCAGGTATTGCTGGGGTCATGGCCCTGGGAAGGTCGCCACGGGTCAGATGAGTGTGATGTTGAGTCTATCAGTGATTCCCCTGCAGCACAAAGCCCGAGCGATGGGGCTCTGCTGGAGGAATTAGTGTGATCCGTCACGAGGGAGGGGAGGGGTGTTGCTGGCTAAGGTCACAGGGTCAGTTTTCCTCAGTGACCAGTGCCTTGTGGGGGGGATGCACATGCCCCCTAGCCCCTGCTAAGCCTGCCCTGTGGAACGCCCCCCACCCCCAGGCTGTAGAAGGAGAGTCCGCAGGCAGTGACCTGAGAGCCCAGCCCATAGTAGATGCTCACTAAATCGGATCTGAACGAACACGTGCATGCATGGATGAATGGACTCACCACCTGACCAGGCGGCACACACCTGCTTTGTCTCCATGCTGCCCAGCCTCACTCCACCTTGGTCAGAGCACTCTGACTTTGCTTCAGAAGGGTTTACTTCTGTCCTGTCCTCCCAGGCAGAGATGGCCTCGGGCCTCGGGCCTCGGGAGATCTTGTCCTAGCCTGGAAGCTGGTCTGTGCACCAAGGGCAGAAGGGCTCCCAGCAGCTGTAGTCATTCATTCCATTTCGGGTACCAGGAAGGCATGTCTTGGCTGAAGGGTTGCGGAGGGCAGTTGTCGGCCTGTCCTGGGGGCCCAGGCAGTGCCTCCTGCCCTCAACCCCTCCCTCTTTGATCATGCATTCGTCCAGCAAAGCCCGGTTATGCCCCCTCTGCATGCCACACCCCCCACGCCACTGGCTCCTGGTGCTGTGGGTGACAGAGGACTTCAAACGGGGGGAGGGGCAACTGGAAAAGAGAGGCTGTCCAAACTCAGGGAGCTGGGGGATCTGGGTGCCCCCCATTCTGAGGAGCTGGAGGCCACCGAAGACTCCTTGGGTGCCCAGTGGTCAGGGGTGGCCGTGGAGATAGGAGGCTGCAGGTGAATCTAGGGCCTTTCCCCTTCAGAGAGACTTACACAAAGGGACCAAAAGGCCGACCTGAATGCCCCCTCTCCCCCCGACCTTGCCCCCCACTCCCTGTTTCTGGAAACAGCTCAGGAAGTGAGCATTTTTGCACAGCCATCCTGCATGTGCAGGGTGAGCGCCCATGGGAAAGAATTCTCTTTAACTTGTTTTCTCCTGGCATGAGCAGCTCTTTCAAAGGGGATTTTCTCCGCCACTTTTGTTACATGCCGTTTTGTTTTCCTGGGGGGCGAGGGGGAGGGCTAGGTGCTGAGTAATGGGGCCTTTGAACGCTCGTCCTCAATAATTATAAGCCAGCTCCATGTCCCCTGAGGACCCTGGCACACAATTCTTGGAACTGTCCCGTTCGCTCCATTATGTTACAGAAAGTGCAACGCCGGAGGCATTTTTCTGGAGAATCAAGATCTGAAACCAACATTATCTTACTCTCTTATTGTTGGCACGGGAAGAAACCCGGGCCTCTGCCAAGGGAAACATGTCAGACTTCCATCAAGTTCCTGAAGGTCAGAACCTTCGAGACTGGTGAATTTTGATTTCATCTTAGGAAAAACTCAGAGTGTAATGCCAGGACACAGTGAATATTTTAAGTAACTTTACACATTAAGTAGAAAACAAAAAATAATGATAGAGAAAAAAGGAGATGGCCGGTCCACACCCCCGCAGGGCAGAGGAGGTGGGAGAGTAACAAAATACAGAAAGATCCTCAAAAATGCCGAGCCTGCTCTTTGTTCCCTCAGCCTTGGCCACTCTGTGCTCCGAACATACCTGCTCTGTGCCCCTCAGTATTTTATTTAATCTCATTGAACCTAGCTTCGATGCTTTGATTCTGTGGCACCTTCCTGTAATCTCTCCAGTCCAAACTGGCGTTTCTCTTCTCCGCAGACTCACACTTTTGTGTTCTGTGTTACCTGTTTGTTGTTACCATGGTCATTCACGAGCACACCTGTCTCCCCGTCTAGACCCCAGGCTCCCTGACAGCGAAACGCTACAGGTCTGCATAGTCTTCCTGGGTGCCGGGCACGTTGCCAGGTCCTTGGCAGGAGATCAGTATCCACTTGTTCCATTAACTGATGAGATAATTTATAGAAACAGGACCTGCTGCACATTTGACGGTGCTGGTTCTGCTGGACCCCAGAATCAGTGCGCCACAGCCCCCAGTGCAAACCGCAGTCACTGCCTGCAACGTCTGGGTGCACTCCTTTATTATTTATTAGCCGCCAAATGTGAAAAGGAACCAGAGCCGGCTTACAACTTAAAACGCACATAAACCATGAGAATTCACAGTTAAAGGCCGATCAGAAATCTCTGAGCAGGAGGCGGATCGATTTCCAGGAATCTGGAACGAGTTAGGTGCTGTAATTAAACATAAAATTTTACTCTGAACTTCCTGGCAGCCAAGACAAAATGGAAATTATTCAGGATCATCAGCGCCTTCCTGTTATTCAATTCTAGGAGAACTTGAAGGAGCCGGTCCCTATTTAAGGTCGCTGGAAAAATGCTTTTGACTTCTATTTTGTTAAAGATACAAAACATTAGTCACATATTCAAATCGGAGGTCATCCAAAGGTGATAGGAAGAGGACGCGGGGCATACGGAACCCCGGAGGGCCCAAGTCCTCCCACACCAGTGCGTCCTCGCTGGGATCCTGTAACTGTTAGGATGACTGCTAGCTGCCGTGACAACCGCCCCCTCATCTCGGGGCACACGTCGTGTGCAGGTGGTGTGCGTCAGTCACTATCTCCCTCCGTGAGGTCATCCAGGATCCTTTGTCTGGGGTCCCCGCACGCCTCGCTCTGTGGTCCTCCTCACCCAGCTAGTGCTTGGAGAAAAGGAGAGAAAGCATGCACGGCTGCTTCTGAGCTGGTTAGACTGGGACGGGACCCCGTCTTGTCCACTCGTGTGTCACCGTGAGAACTTGTCCCAGGGCCTCTTTAGACTCAAGGGGCTGAGAAATGTAGTTCCTGGCTCCACAGCTAAGGGGATGCACAACCATATGTCAGAATCTCCAAGGACACGCTTCTTAAAGCCTCCTGGCTCGGAGCATCTGGGCGATGTGAGGTGTGAGTTTGCACAAGCTCTGGCAGTGACTCCCAGGCATGCTGATGGAGGAGTCTCCATCCCATGGCCACCTCCCACCTGACCACATGCACTGGTTGGACACTGTCCCCCTTACACCAGCCCTGAATCCATGTCCTTCTCGGAACCTCAGAACGTGACTTTATTTGGAAATAGGATCTTTGCAGATGTGATCAAGTCAAACCAATGACTGGGGTCCTTCTAAGAAGAGGAGAAGAGGTGGACACAGACACATGTGGAGGAGACAGCCCTGAGGCTACCTCGAGAAGGTTGCAGGCTGAGGAGGCGGAGGACAGGGAGCTGGAGGAGGCCGGGAGGGTCCTCCCCTGCAGTCTTTGGGGAGACGCTGGCCCTGCCCACACCCTGACTTTGTGTGTGCGTGTGTGTGCACGTGAATTTTGACTTTATTACTTAGCAGGGCATGTGGTACTGACATCTTGAAGCTTCATTTACTTTTGAGAAGTGGGGATACTAAAATCCATCTCGCAAAATAATGTCAGCAACATGCTTTGCACAGAGCCTGTCATATGTAATAAGCACTTAAAAACGGGAGCTAATACACCCCTGGACCAGAAAAGCGATTAAATTACTCAAAGTGCAGTTTATGAGATAGTAATTGCACACGTAATCTCGAAGTCAAAGTTTACATATGCAAACTCGTTAACATTGTCATTTAGGAATTAGTTCTTCATTAGCAGCATTTTCCACAAAGCAGAACCATATAGGATTCTTCTCCGCTGAGGCACAAAACAGGGGTATCCAGCAATAAATTGTAGTTACCACCCGTTGTCTTCTGAACAAATCTTAGGTCAGTCTGCGTGTGTCGTGCTCAACCGTGTCCGACTCTTTATGACCCCGTGGACTGTAACCCACCAGGCTTCTTTGTCCAGGGGATTTCCCAGGCAAGAGTGCTGGAGTGGGTTGCCATTTCTTTCTCCAGGGGATCTTCCAGACCCAGAAATCAAACCTGTATCTGCTATGCCTTCTGCACTGGTAGGCAGATTCTTTACCACTGAGTCACCTGGGAGGTCTGCCTCTGGCTGTCAGTTCTCTAAAACCAGTCAAGCGCATCCTCATAGTTAATTCTTCCTTTCTGGGCGAGTTTCTTTCATAACTACCTTTTGCCAGGTTCAGATGGTGTCTACTTGGGGAAAACAAGTGTATTTTGGCATTTAGTGTAATACATTATTTTTTTTTCACAGTTTATTTGGGGACTTATGGCCTCTAGAACCATGAGACAACGTGTCTCTGCTGTTCTAACCTTCCACTCTGTGGTCACTTGTTATGACTGTCATGAAAGCTCGTTCACCATCCGACACTGTCATGATTCTGAAGGGACGCAGGGCTGGAGAATCTGTGTCGCCCCGAGGCTTCAGCCCTCTGGCAGGGGCCTGGGAGGGCTTGCGCTTGACACTGGCAACCAGGCAGCCATACTGCACGTAGGCCCCGCTCTGCAGGGAGCGCCCATGAACACCTCTCCACTTTGGGCTTCCTGCTCCTCAATTGTGAAACAAAGGGCTGGGCCTGTGAAGGGGGTACTCCTGCTGTAGACACCATCGCTGGGAGTCTTGTGGAAGGTGGCAACACGTGGGTTCCACTCAGGCCCTTTGAATGGGCGTCATCAGGGCTGTGGTCGGGGGCCAGGCTGTCACAGGCTTCTGTAAGAGGTGGTCCCGGCACGCACTTGGCAAAGGGTCCCGTGGACTAGCCAGGGCATTGGCGCTCTCCCTGGCTGGTCCTCAGTTGCAGGACAGCAGCTTACGTGGTGGAAGAGCTGGGTGTCCCTCCCTCTGTCTGCCTGTGGGGCTGAGCTTTCCTCCACATGGATGTGCTTAAGAAGATGCCCCGGATTACAAGGGCCGGGTTAGGCAGGTTGGTGGGGAGGAGAGGAACCTTTTTATTGTGTTAGAATAACAGCCTCAGCTGCTGTGTCGAGTCGATCCGAGAAGACGTTGTTTAAACACAGACTCATCATCGGGGCAGAGAGAGTAAGAAATAAAGCGCATGGAGCCCAGCAGCGCCTAACAGCCAAGGCGAGCTTTACTTTCCGGGACAGAAGGTATGACGCCACCTCCTTTGCTTCTTTCATTCTCAGATTAAATTGGTTTCGCCCAGTCTTAATATTTACTAATTTCTTTCCATATCAGTTGGGGGAAAGTTGCATATCCTCTTTGTCTAAGCGTATAGGTAAAGAAATCATACGGAAAAAAGGTGAACCCATTTGAGCACAGAAAAGCTTTCATAAAACTTACTACAAAATCCATTACAAAATCAGAAAGCAAACAAGAAACTGGCGGGAAATTAGCAACATCCATGCAAGACTTTCTAATCAGCCTCCAGAAGGCTGAGCAGAGATTAATTCTAATAAATGTCTAATACGAATTAAAAGACTTAGTATGCAAATAGCACTGGTAAATCATAAGGTCAGGCAATTAATGCAACATTCAAAAGGCAATGAGTATTTTCAAGCAATTCACACAAGAAGTTCAAATGGCCCACTACCTGGAAAATATCCACCTGCAGTAGCCATCTGAACAAAGAAGCTAAGACTCAGATGTCCGGTCTGTTTTCTGCCCACCAAACTGGCTACGGGTTTAAAAAATTATGCTGTTCAACATGAGGTTTTTGAGAAAAGTACTCTTCTCAGATATAGCTGCTGAGACTGCAAGTTGATACGACCTTTACGGAGTGCTCTTTCATACATTTTTATTGATCGGTCTGTTTTTGGATGTGCTCCGTCTCCGTCGCTGTGCGCGGGCTTTCTCTCACTGCGGTGAGCGAGGGCTCCTCTTCGTTGGGGTGGGCGGGCTTCTCGCTGCGGCGGCTTCTCTTGCCGCAGCGCACAGGCTCCCGGGCGCAGCTTGCAGCCTGTGGGCTCCAGAGCGCCATCTCAGCAGTTGTGGCGCACGGACTTAGTTGCCCGGAGGCATGTGAATCTTCCCCGACCGGAGGTGGAACCTGTGTCCCCTGCATTGGCAGATGGATTCTCATCCACTGGTCCACCAGGGAAGCCCCTGTAGAGTGAATGTGACCTGGGTATTGAAGGCCTTACACGTGCGCACTTACTAAGGCAGCTCTTATGTTTGTAGAAATTGAGCCAAAGGAAATGCTCAGGTGCTGTAGCAAATAGATATATATCATAGCATTATTTATATATTCTGAAAAAATGGCAGTTACATAAATAACTGCTAACCTGGAACTGAGTAAATTAAAGATGAGACATGCCTGCAAAGAAATGCTGTAAGTCATGTTCTGCCAGTGCAGTAGACGTGAGACATGGGTTCGATCCCTGGAGGAGGGCATGGCAACCCACCCCAGTGTTCTTGCCTGGAGAATCCCATGGACAGAGGAGCTTGGTGGGCTATGGTCCATGGGGTCACAAAGAGTCGGACACATCCGGAGAGGCTTAGCATGCATGCAAAAAATAAAGGGGTAAGGCATGTTTACAAAATACACAGGGCAAATGCGTACATGTTAACATAACTTGCCAGACAATACAAGTGTCATGATTTTAAAATTAAGTATTTTATCTCTTGGGTGGTGGAGGAAAATAAAAACTGCTTGAAATGAATCTGAATCTTAGCATAGCAGTCTGACTTTATGTGTTCATGTGTGAAGTGTCTGGACAGCTGAAAAAGCATTGCTGTTTGATTTTAATCTTAATTAGGGGCTGGTCTGTATTTCCCAGATTTTCTACAGTGAACATGTATTATTCCTAGGTTTTCTGAAGGATGTGGAGCACTCGCACCTCTGTCCAGTCCCTTCTTTGTGTTATGTTGCCTGATGGTCGTGAGCTCAGGTGGGCTTTAGGTGCAGCCCTGGGCTATCTGAGGGAAGAAGGGACGGGACACTGGTAAAAAGCTGCGAGGGCCTCTTCCCGGTCGCATTCATCTCTGCTGGCCGAGGACTGAGGGCGCTTACACACAGCAGCTCCGAGAAGTGGCTTCCGGAACCGGGCCAGTTCGACACCGGCTTCCATCCTCTCCCCACCAGCTGCTACCTGCGTGGCCTGTTGGGCTTCCTGCAAATACACTGGAATAACGGGCTCTGTGGGTTTCAGCAGTGTGATATTGCAATTTATAATAAGAACTGCTTCATTTGGGCTTCCTTCTAGTCAGGTGGCCCAGCACCTCAAAAGCCTTGGGGTTTCCTCAGTGAGCAGAGCCATCAAGGTATCTTGTTAAGTTAATGGGGATGCTTTGTGCAAAGTCCCTAGGTCACCTAAGGAGGGACCACCTAAGGATGGCCAAGGGCTCCGACCACGTGACTAGAGGGTTGAAACTTCCAGCCCCAGTGCCGACCTCCAGGGCGGGGAGTCGTGGGCTGGAGATCCAGTTCCAGTGGCCAGTGACTTAATCCATTGTACCCGTGTACTGGAGCCTCATAAGCCCTGAGAGCAAGTGATCAGGAAGCTTCCAGGTTCTGAGCCCGAGGAGGAAGAGAACGGCATGCCCAGAGCATGGAAGCTGCTTCCTCCCCCCTCCCTCTGCCACCCCTCCCTCCACACTGGCCTGGGCATCTCTTCTGTCTGGCTGTTCCCGACTTTTAAGCTTTTACAATAAACCAGTGATCCAGTCAGTAAAACGTTCCTCTGAGTTCCGCGAGCCACTCCAACAAAGATGACCCGAGCAGGGGTTGGTGGGAACCTCCGGTCTATTTACAGCCGATAGGTCAGGACCGTAGGTGACAATCTGCACTGGCCCTTGACATCCAAGGCCTGGGGAAGAGGCCTTGTAGAACTGAGCCCTTAACTGGGAGTGGGGGTGGGGTGGGGCGGGGGTGGTCCGACGCTGCCTCCAGGGCTGAGTGCATAGCTCGGAGGTGTGATAGAAATCACACGTTGGAACTGGTTCGAGAAGTTTGCTCTGGGGCATCATGGATCGCTGATCCACCGAGGAACATGGGTTGGGCCCCGTGAGACCAGCTTGACGTTCATGGGTTAAGAGTACGGCAGGCCCGGTGGGGAATTGGAAGAATGGTAGTCCGATCACGCCGATGGTGTGGGGGCCGGCTCCCTCCTTCAGGAATTGTAGCTCTTTTCATCCTCACAGCAGCCCTGGGGATAGGGACTCTTAAGAGTCCCACTTCACAGATGGGGAAACTGAGGCCAAAGTTGCAGGACTTGAACCTGAGACTGGCTTCAAAATCCCTGCTTTTAAGTGGTCTACAGATGATGTGTATTGGTGAGGGCAGGACCTCTGGGGGTGGGTGGGCAGTGCCGCTGATTCCCAGGATGCTGTCACCTGGGTGTGGGCAGATGGCTGAACCTGGGAGCCCAGAGTTGTCCCCCGGAATCACGAGTTGGGGCTCTTTCTGGGAAGGTGTGGCTGCTCCTGCGAAGATAAGTCCATGCCCTGCCCCTGGGAACCTGTGAACGCGGCCTGACATGGACGAGGGTCTTTGCAGATGTGATTAAGTTGAGCGTATCAAGGGGAAGTCATCCCAGGTTATCCAGGTGGGCCCTAAATTCAGAACACTGTGCTTATAAGAGGCACGCAAGAGAGAATGTGGGTTGGGGGGGAGGCAGTTCAGAGGGATGAAGCAGAGCTTGGAGAGATGCTGTCTGCTGCCAGGGACCACCTAGGGCCACAGGAGCTGGAACAGGCAGGAGGGCCCCTCCCCGGAGCCCCCTGAGGGTGCCGCCCTGCCCACACCCTGACTTCAACGTCTGGCCTCCAGAGTCGAGAGAAGATGGATTTGTGTTGTTTCAAGCCCCAGCGTTTGTGGTCCTCCATTCCAGCAGCCCCAGGGCACAGATAACAGGAGGAGACGCAACAAGGCAATCCTTGTGCCTGCTGTGTTGCCCTGGACGGGCCGCCCCAGTCCTCGGTGTCTGAGAACAGTCTACGTAGGTTGCTGCCCGGCGAGACTTCCTGCACGGGATCCGCAAGGCTGGCCTCCCCGAGCCCTGGCCGGGACCTAGAAATAGCTCTGGCCGCAGCGCCCTTTTTTGGTTAATGGATTGGGCTTGCGGTGCCTGCCACTTAAATAGCTTCACCAGCGGGGAGGCCGCGGGGAGCCTGGCTCCATTCCTCCCACCCCATCTTATCATGATGGATTGCCGCTCCGGAGTGAGATGGAAACTTAAAAATGCCTTGCTCCGCACAGCTCCGGGCAAGGCCTTGCTGGTTTGCTTCGCAAAGCCAGGGTCGTAAACTTTTAAAAATAGGCACCGGGCTGCCAGTCTTGTGAAAGGAGACTCTGATTTATCGCGATGCACCGTCACCACTGCAGATGGTTCTGGAACTTGCCAGAAAGACTCTGTTGGTTGTGACACTCTTTATTTCTCTCATGCTCCTCAAGGATTTTCTGGATACCCTTTGTGGAAGGCAAACATCTATTGCTCGATACCTGCTTCCACAATGGTTTGAACCCAGAGGTAATCACTGCTCTTTAGAGACCGTTTTGACCAAGGAGAAAGCAACTGTCTTGAGCCGCATTTATACCGAGTGTGTGAGCACACAAATCTCTGGAATAGGGGATTAAAAAAAAAAAGGAGTAGGGGGAGGGGGGGTGGGACATGTGCCACCCTGAGAACGTTGCTGTTAAAAGTATATTTAGCCAGTTCCATTTGGATAATAGTGGAAAATGAAATTTGCCAGGACTCAGCTGACCCCTTTATGGCTGAAATCAGATCCGCTGAGTGAGAAGCAGAGGGGCTTCCTAACTGCCCTTATTTCTTCTTTTATGGAGGCAAGAAAATGTGGAGACAAACAGAAAGAAGGAGGAATCACTTCTAATCCCCCCTGTCCTGTGGCCCCCACCCCCCTGTCCCGCGTCTACATACTGTGGGTGCCCACCCGGCCGGTGGCAGCCCTTCCCCCACTCAGTACATCGCAAGCCTTTCTGCATGCATTTCATAGTTGACGGCCTCGTTTTAAACGACGAGGTTTGTTGCGTGGGTACACTGTGTCTCTTGCTGCACCCCTGGCATAATAATCTGATTAAAGACTAATCTTTGATTCTGGGAGGGAGCAAGAAGCAAGCTCTTTGTCCATGATTCTCTTTCTCTATGCTGAGTGCACGGGCCACCTTGGACGCCAGCTTTTGTCCTCCTGTGGAGATTCGATGCGGTCCACAGGGAATGATTTCTCACTAGAGTGGTGAGTTAGAGGCTGTCATTTCAGCCCTCTCCAGGCAGGGTTTGGAGCCCGCTGATGACAGAGAAGAACATGGACTCCATCCAACAGCCTGTGGGTCCCGAGGAAGCTGGAACATTCTTTATCTGATTAGAGGAGGAAGAACATTTCTGAAAGTGGGTTTCTCTGGGCACAGCAAAAGCCCCAAACAGGGTCTGTTCTGGAGAGCTGGCCATCAGGAACCCCACTGATGGCGTATGTCATTCAGGAATCAAATCTGATGCTGTTGACAGAAATCCCCCAAAGGGTGGGGTATGTAAATGCACTAGGTATATAATTTTTTTTTTCAAGTGTTGAGAATTTCCAAGGTGGCAGGGGACAGCATCGTTCAATCCAAGACTGTCAGTATTAAGATCTTTTCACTTTGGGGAGGGGGGTGTGGTGTTCTTTATGGTTGTCTTGTGGCATCGAGATGATTGCCCACCTCCACCCCCTGCTGTATATACACCCTTGAGACTGTTTCACACCCAATAATCTGGACCTCCCACTCCCCCACCCTTCCACTGCCACCCCCACAACTGGTAACCACTCGTTTCTCTTCTAGATCCTTGAGTCTGCTTCTTTTGTGTTTTATTCATGAGTTTGTTCTGGTTTTCAGATTACGCATGTAAGTGATAGCGTAATAGCCCTCCAAGCGCATCCACGTGGCTGCAAACGGCATTCTTTCTTTCTTTTTTATGGCTGCATAGTATTCCGTTGTATACCATGTATAACCATAGTATTCCATATATATACACCACAAGGTCTTCATCCACTCCCGTGTCAGTGGGCACTCAGGCTGCTTCCGCGTCTTGGCTGTTGCAAATAGAGCTGCTGTGAGCACTGGGGTGCCTGTGTCTTTTTGAATTAGTGTCTCTGTTTTTTTCGGATATGTGCCCAGGAGTGGGATTACTGGGCTATATGGTAGCTTCTGTTCTTAGCTTTTTGAGAAACCTCCATACTGTTTCCCACAGTGACTGCACAGAAATAAAGTTTCTTTAAAAAAGAACCTGTAAGTAAATCAGCGAACAGCCCTCCAGGAGCGCCTGCCACAGGTGGGCCTGTAACTCTCAGGAGTGAAGCTGGTAGGAGCCGCGTGCCGTCCAAGCTGGACAGAGAAGCCAGCTGGAGCCCAGCTCTGCACTCTCGTTGGCACAAGTGTTAGGTGGTAAGACGAAGGGCACCCACCTGGGGCCTCCTGCTGTCAGAAGGCCGGGTGTGCAAGGACATGTGGACAGCTCCTTGTCAGCTGGTGTGACTTAGCACCACATCACCTGGGCATCAGGGCACCCCTCTGGAACCCTCACTGTAGGAAAATGGTCTCTCCTGAGCAAACTGTTCCTCCGAACAATTGCACTTCAAACTCTGGACTTTCCCTGGTGCCCTGGTCTGTTTCCTCCCATTCCTCACAGACACCCTTGGCCCTGGACATCTGACCCTGGTCGGGATAATAGAAGTCACTGAAAAGGGTGCATGTGCACACGTGCAAACGGCCGTGCTCACTATCTCCTCCCCCAGTTTAATGCTCATCCCTGTAAGGGAACATATCTGATCCATGAAGTTCCTTGCCTGCCCCCATAGAGAATTGAGTCTGGGAACCCCCCTCCTCCACTCTACATGGTAAAGCAGACTTGACAGAGCACTGCAGTTGTGCGCATGGACACACTCACAACACACGTGCATCCGGGCCCACGGGAACACCTCCAGCTCCCCTCCCGCACGCTGACCCCATGGTGCGGCCTGTTTTGTTTCTCTTCTGTCTCTATCAGCCGCCTTCTCTGGTCCCCACTCCAGAGCTGAGGCCAATGACCATCCACGGAGGGCCATCTTAGAACCGCACGGGGGAGCAGGAGAGGGTGGCAAGCAGGGCCCCAGCTAGTTCACTGGCTGCCTTAACAAGGCACCACACTCTGGGGTCAAGTCCAACAACAGAATCTTATTCTTCCACGGCCAGAGGCCAGAAGTCCAAGACCCAGGTGCCGGCAGGGCTGAGGCCTCCAGAGCCCAAGAGGATCTGTCCGCTCCAGGCCTCTCCCCCAGCGCCTGGTGCTTGCTGACCATCCTTGCTGTTCCTTGGCCTGTGGAAGCACCACCCCGATCTCCGCCTTCACCCTCACACCTTGTCCCACGGTGGGGGTCTCTGTGTCCAGATTTTCCCATTTTATAGAGACAGCAGTCATCTTGGATTAGACTCCCACTTTAGTATGACTTCATCTTAGCCTACCAAGGTCACACTCTGAGGCGCTGGGGCTCAGGACTTCAGTATAGAAACAGGGCGAAGCAATTCAGCCTGTATGCCAGCTCTCTTGCCAGACTAGAGAGTCGGGGAAGGCAGCTTCAGCCTGTGAGATGGAAGGAGTTACTCCATGCTAAGGAAGAGGCGAGCCAAGCTCCGGGCAGAAGGGACAGCACGTGCAAAGATCCTGAGGATGCAGAGAGGACAAGAAGTTCACTCTGGACGGAGATTCTTGAGGAGGGACAGCTGACACCCAAGAGGGATGGGCCCAGGATGCGTAAGATGTGCACGCAGTAAGATCTCGTTTTGTAAACTCACAGTTACAGTCATACACACTCAGGGCAAGACAGCAGAAGGAAAGATCTGAAACGCTGCTTGGACCATCCCTGGGCAGCGTGGGGTGGGCACTCAGGGCTCAGGGTAACTGGGACGCACGTGGGAGTCTCTGGTTCCTGAGACCATGTCACTTCTGTGAGGAGGCATTTTCCCGTGCAGAATGGTCTGGGCTGGGCAATTATGAAAACTTTTAAAGGCTTATGCAGCAACCCCCTCCAGAACGCTTCACTTCAGCCCTCCTCGTAAACAGATTGTAAAGACGCAATCAGCCCAGAGCCCACTGCGCTGTGATAATCTGATGTAAGCCAGGCGCTGATTTATACGCGCCAGTCCAAACAAACATACCTGTAGACCATCAAACTGGAATTTCTTCCATACTTTCTTCTTATGCATTAAGAAACTGCTTTTATTTCTCTCTTGCCGGAGGGAAGTAATATATTTATTTTGCGGAAGAAGACAAGCCACGTGCAAGATGCTAGGTAAAAGCAGCGAGGGGCGAGGTTGGCCAGGTATGGGTTTCAGCTCCTTTACGGACAGGCCAGGTCAGGACTGAGGGGCTGGACAGGAGTGATGCCCAGCTCACTTCATGATGATGCTCAGAAACAACTCATTAGGTGCTTGATAGAGGCCAGGCACAATTCTGAGCACTCTGTAAAGACTAGCTTTGAGACTCCTCCTTCCCCATTTTAGAGATGGGTAAACGGAGGCATCAGTGGCATCTGTTTCTCCCTGGGTTTTGGTTTGCCCTCTGCCTTCGCCTCCCGTCACTCTTAAACTCTCAAAATGTGAGACTGGATTGTCTTTCTTAGTCCTGGCTGGTGAAAACATCCGATTCAATGACTTTCACCCATCCATCCTCCCCATCTCTTCCTGCTTCTCCTCCTCCTCCTCCCTCCCTTCCCCTCCTCTCCCCATGCCCCTCTTCCTAATAACATTCCGGCAAGGCTCAGCATATGAATCACATGGTTGCCTCCAACCCTGCCTCCACGGCTTTTATCACGTGACACCGCAGTTCCTTGGCACTAAATTCATCCATGTGACTTTGTTTGGTCAGCAGCATGAAGGAGGGGTGACAGCATGCTGGTTCTGAGCCTTAAAAGGCCATGCACGTTCTCTCATTCCACCGCCACTGCCGAGAGGGTCGTATGCCCCGGCTTCTCCCATCCCAGGAGGAGGACAGGGGAGACGGGAGCAGAGCCATCCTAGCTGGGCTCGACCTGGGTCACCTAGCTCTCAGCCAGCCCCGAGCCACAAGCTGCATAAATACCTCTCCCTGAGATTTGTGGCTGTTTGTTACGCAGCATTTTGTGAGCCACAGATGACTGCTACAAAGCTCGCTTAGCGATTTTGCCTCAGACAGAGAAGGGTGAAGAAGACAGAGTCATCTGTATTTTCACCATGCTGAGACAGGCTGTGGGAACATTTCGGGGTCTCTTCTTGGGCTGTCTTACTCTGAGTGTACATGTCTGTGTCTGTGGGTTTATAAAACGAGATCTCACCATGAATGTATCACATGGGCTGGTTACCTGTTAGGACTCAGCAAGCCCTCCCCAGGCATTTCCAGCCCTGCTCATTCCGGAAAGCACTTTCTGTCTTCTCTGCATCCTCAGTCCGTCTGCACGGGCTGTCCCTTCTGCCTGGAGCACGCCTCTCCTTCTCCTTGGCTGAGCAACTCCTCCTCATCCCTCAGGTCGTGCTCTGCTCGAGGCTGCCTCCCTGAGCCTCCAGTCTGGGGTGGTGCCCGCTCTGTGGTGTGCCCACAGCCCCTGTCCTCGTATTTAACAGCCCACCTCATGTGCGCCTGGGTGCTTGCCTGGTCCCTCCCCCAGACCGTGAGTTTCATGAGGGTGGGACTTTGTCTGATATTGACATAATGACACCGTGGACGGTTTTCCTCACGCCATTGAAGGCCAGCTTGACTTCAGTGGGAAGTTGTCTCAAGCGTTGAGATGCTTAGGATTTCGTGCAGCTAGGGCAAGATATTTCTGCCTGTTTTCCTGAGCCAAGGCTTTCAGAGTTTCCTGCAACATGACGGGACTCAGATGAGCTCTGTGGTGGTACTCTGCCATCTTCCACCCCAAATATCTTGGTTGCCAATTCCTGTAGCCGCAAACTCCCTTTTTATGATAGCACTGCCCCGTTGCATAAACTTCAGTGGCTCCCTAGGTCCCTGGCAGAGTGTGTGCCAGGCTGATCATTTAGAAGTTGGGTACAGAGTCGTGGTCATGGTAGAGACTAGGCGGAGGAGAGTGAGCAGGGCTTTGCCAGGCTCCCTTGGCCCCAGCTTGCTGTCCTTCATGACTGCGTGCTCTCTGAAAACAGGAAAATAGGCCTGCCCTTCTTCCACCAGGGTTGGGAGCCCTCAGGAAAGGTTTGATGACTGTGTAAATGACCGACTGCCTCGTCGGGCTCCTGACCTTTGCTCCCTCCCTTTGTACCAATGGTCCCACTACGTGCCCAGGGTCCCAACCACAGTGCCACCAGAGCCCTGGGTCTGCTCTGGCTCATTCCCTCCACTATCCCGCTGGTCCCACCTCTGGGTTTTAGGAGGCCGGGCCTCCGCTGTGTTGGTCTCACCCTTCCTTGCTCTTTAACTGGTCACCCCATGGGTCATGAGCTCGCCTGCCTGGCATGGCAGCCGCTGCTCTGACTCTTGTGTTGAGAGGTCGCCTGACTGCTACATCTCCGAGTATAGCAGGTAGAGGGGCACGCTCGGCCCAGAGGAAATAACATGCCAACTCCAATTATAGACAGAAGGTCAGCAAACCCTGCCCCTGAAAGGATGGTCAAGGACACCCTAACTTGCCCTCTGGGGAGCCACCAGGTCTCAGCCATGGGGCTGTCTGGGTTTAGGTTCCCCAGAAGCACACTTGCCGTAAGTGTTTTGAGCACAAGGAGTCCGTTTGGGAGGTGACCCCAGGAAACAGCGGTGGGAACCAGGGGAGGGGGATGGGGCGGGGAGGTGGCTGATGAAAGGGTGGAGGAAGGGATCCCCCGAGGGCCCTCAGGGCACCGTGTGTGGCCCCTGAAAGACAGTGCTGGCCACGTCAGCCCCAGAGCTCTCCCTCTGGAGCTGGGGTATGCATCCCCCAAATCTCTCTCCCTCACTGCTGGTGGCTGCTTTGGGGGGTCCCTACAGCCCTGCTGCCCTGTGTGTGGACAAGCAGAGATCAGCTCAGGTGGAACAGCCTAGGGCTCCCAGGGCAGCTGGAGGAGGAGAGGTGAGTATTTAAGGAGCCTGGCAGCTTGGGTAACAGCTGGTTCGAAGCCACTGGAAAAGTCTGGGGGTCTTCACAGACAAAAAGGTTGTCCATGTGGGATTCAGTTAGAGAGAAGGGAAGTCGGAGGAAAAACATGCATGGCATGATGCTGCTGCTGCTGCTGCTGCTGCTGCTGCTGCTGCTAAGTCGCTTCAGTCATGTCCAACTCTGTGCCACTCCATAGACGGCAGCCCACTAGGCTCCTCTGTACCTGGGATTCTCCAGGTGTGATGCTATTCCTGTTCAAATACATAACTCATAGGTATGTTTCTCTCTTGAATAAAGATAGCACATGAGGCCACGTCCACACACACTGTTTAGCAAGCTGGGCACGACAGTGGGGACAGGTCTGTCGGCCCTACTCACCTCTGAGTTGTTTGATTGTGTCGGCCTCGTAATGTAGGAGTCAGTAAAAATATACAAATGCTGCTATATGGGGGGGAAAATGACATGGTTCATGGCACCAAATTAGTATTAAGTAAATAAAGTGGGTTGTAAAACAGTCTGTAGGATTTTTGTTTGCTTGTTCAGTCGTTAAGTCACGTGCGACTCTGCGACCCCGTGGACTGCAGCACACCTGGCTTCCCTGTCCTTCACTATCTCCCGGAGTTTGTTCAAATTCATGTCCATTGAGTCGACGATGCCATCCAACCATCTCGTCCTCTGTTGCCCCTTCTTTTCCTGCCCTCAATCTTTCCCAGCATTGGGGTCTTTTCCAATGAGTCAGCCAAAGTATTGGAGCTTCAGCTTCAGCATCAGTCCTTCCAATGAATATTCAGGACTGATTTCCTTTACAATTGATTGGTTTGATCTCCTTGCTGTCCAAGGGACTCTCAAGAGTCTTCTCCAGCACCTCAGTTAAAAAGCATCAATTCTTTGGGGCTCAGCCTTCTTTATTCATAGTCCAACTCTCACATCTGTATATGACCACTGGAAAAACCATAGCTTTGACTAGACAGACCTTTGTCGGCAAAGTGATGTCTCTGCTTTTAAATATGCTATCTATGTTTGTCATAACGTTCCTTCCAAGGAGCAAGCTACTTTTAATTTGGCTGTAGTCACCATCCAGAGTAATTTTGGAGCCCAAGAAAATAAAATCTGTCACTGTTTCCACTTTTTTCCCTGTTTATTTGCCATAAAGTGATGGGACCAGATGCCACAACCTTGGTTTAGGCTTCCATTTTTTGGCCTTTTTTTGTGTATGTGTGTTTGCAGGTGTGTGGGTGCGTATATGAATATGTTTCTATGTCATGTGTATATCCATCCATCTATATGCATATCTCTGTATTTACCTCTGTTGATCTATGCCATCTTGCTATGCCTGTCCATCTGTTTATCCATCCATCCATCTATCTATCCACCTAGCTATCTAGGGAAGAGAGGGAACAAGATCTCTGTTTGGTTAACTGTGGTGGTTCGGATTCTTTGGTGTTTTTTTTTTTTTTTTTCCGTGTTTAGACTTTTCACATTGGACATGGGTTACTCGCACACTTTTTAGAAATTATGAGCCCCTCCAGCTCCTGCGTCTGGGTGTATGGGTGTCCAAGAGGAGCCCTGGGAACAGGGGGAGGAGGGTCGTCCTCTCGGTGGGAAGGTGAGGGCTGCAGGGCCACTTGACCCCTGTGGCTCTTGTCGACTATCGGTGCAGCCCGTCCGGTGGAGGGCTGGCTCAGCATCTGAGGTCACACAGTTCCGTTTCTCCTGTTTCCCTGGCCCTTTCGGAGGTGAATGAAGGTGGAGAGGACTGGAGTCGTTCAGGAGGGCTCGTGAAATGAGCAGAGGAGAGGACGGAGGGCAGACTGCTGGGGTCTTCCCCATGGAAGGGGCATGGAGAGAAGAAGACAGGAGTATGGAGGATGGGGCAGCTTCCCACAGCCACGCCAGAGCCAAACCTCCCCAGGCCTGGCTCATGAAGGTGCTCCCTCAGCCGGTCGTTGTCTCTACGCATATAACACCTCCAAGGACCGTCCAGCCCCAGGGCCTTTGCACCTGCCGGCCCCCTGCCGGGGGTGCTGCTTCCCAGCTCCTCCTCATTCCTCCGTCTCGGTTCGGTTGCCACCCTGGCTCTCCCACCCCACCCCATCCCCCGTGAGTGCTCTCCAGCATGTCACTGTTCATTTTCCACGTGGCCGCAATTGCCGCTCAGAACGCTCTGGGCCCTAGTTGGTTTTCTCTGTTATTGTCTGCCTCCCACCCGTGAAGGCGAGGACCTGGCTTCTCCAGTCCACTGCTGGGGCCCCCATGCCGGGGGACGTAGCCAGTGCTCCAGGTGGCTTGGTTCCCATCACAGGTCTGCCCCGCCCCCGCGGATCACGGGACCTAGGGGGATTATTGGGGTCGAAACCACGCAAAGGAAAAAGACTTTACAGTGGGCGAGCTGGCCCCATGTTGCACTTCCTGTGCGAGTTCACAGTCAGCCCTGCCCCTGGAACTGCCATTACGAGTTTAGATTGTTCCAGAATCCCACTGCCGACGGTTCAAAAGGCGCCCAGCTGCTATCAGGAAATGGCTCAGGAAGGTCTCCGCTAAACACCAAGAAACTGAGATGCAATCAGCCGGGCTGGAATTCAGGAAAGCCCTGGCCCTGGGGCTGGAGGAGGAAAGACCATGTTTCAAGGCTAAAGCAGACCCATCTGCCCTCCTTCCACCTGCCGGCCGGGCCGACCCGCTTCCCGCCGCGGCCACCGCCTGGGGCACCGCGCCCGCAGGGCCGAGACCATGATCCGGCTGCTGGTGGGCAGGAATGTCCTGTGATTGCTGCGCCTTCCTGCTCCTTGGCATCGGCCAGTAATCTTTCAGTTGTGGTCTCGAAGGCCAAACACGAACCAGGATTTTCCATGATGGTTGCAATTTTGGCTTGTAATTTTATCACTCGAATCTAAATCCACTTCAGAAATACCATAAACTAATTGTCACTGAATAAACTGAAACTTTTGAGGAGTTTATAAAAGTGATTTAATGAAAAAAAAAAAGAAGAGGAAAATAGAAAACAAATGTTGCCTACAGAATCGCTGGCAAAAAGGTAGAAAGCCTCTGTTTCTTTTGAAAGCATGCCCTGGTCTGGGCCCGAGCCCTGCCCGCCGAGGCTTCAGGGCCCAGTGGCTGGTAGGCTGTTTGTGTTGGAGCCTGTGGCGTGGATTTCACATTTGTCCCCAGGGAGGCTGACTCGGTTGAGGGTGGGGGGGCGTCAGGGGCCAGGAAATCAGTCAGGTCACCTGAAAATAAATGGCCACAAATCAGATCAAACCCTGATCTGGCAGAAGGAACCTCGTTTCCTCGATTAAAAATAAAAATAATAACAGAGTGAACATTGGGGTTAAGTAAATGTGAGTTAATTACTAAACTGTGACCGTTTTTCGCAGTTTCTGAAGATAAACACTTCAGTGCGAGTTGTCAGTTTACGTTAGGCAATAATTTGAATGACTACCGGTTAGCGGTTTCACTTCATTCATATTAAGAAACAATATACAAAGGGTATAAAGTGGTCAAGCTCTGTTTATGCTGAAGAGGAGGGGTGTAACGTCAGCTCTCAGGAGTGGGGCAGAGTGAGAGCTCGTTCCTGGCTTTCTGAGGGCTTCTGCTGATCCTGAGTGAATGAAAATCTTTGGGGAAACTTCCAAAGACCTGACAGTCTGGGGCTGGTCGAGCAGAGGCTATCAAAGCATTCCCAGCGCCAACGGGGGAGGAGAAGAGTTTCGCTGGGGGCGTATCTGGTGGATAAGAGCTGTCTGTGAAACAGACAGGCCCTTCCGGGTTGGAGAGATCAAGATTTGGGGGTCTGTTGAATTCCTGCATGAAGAATCTAGCTGGGACCCAGGAGATGGATTCCAGCATTTTCCCTGACTGCTGGGGTGGGGGCGGAGTACTTGTGGAATTCTGAGCTTCCAGGTTCGCTGGGGAAAGTGGGGTCAGGACGGGGCCTCCCTCCTTCCTCGGCCTCAGAAAAGCCTCAGAACCAGGTGGCCTCAAACCCTGGAAATCTTGGATCTTCTGTGAAAACACAACACACACACTGTGGTCAGAAATCGGCCTGGAATCCCAGGACCGGGAGCCTCTCACATGTTCCGGGTGAAAGAGCAACAGAGAATCCTGCGGAAGGCCAAAATGTTTCCTTTAGTTGAGCCACTTGGAATAGGAGGTGGGGAGAAGCGACTGCAGCTGCCCGACCCATCAACATGTGAACAGATGCTGTGGCCCACCCACCCCGTGGAGTATTACTCAGCCTTAAAAAGGAAGGAAATTCTAACAACTGCTACGACACTGGCAAGTGAAACAAGCCAGTCACAGGAGGATGAATGTCGCCCAGTTCCACCTCCATGAGGCCCCGGGAGGAGTCGCATCCATAGAAACAGAACGTAGAACGGTGGGGGCCAGGGGCCGGGGGAGCGGAGGATGGGGCGTTAGTGTTTGATGGGGACAGAGTGTCAGTTTGGGAAGATAAAAGTTCCCTGCAGATGGAACGCCGGGATGGCTGCACGACTGCGTGAGTGCGCTTAATGCCGCTGAACACCTAGAAACGGTTAAAATGGCAAATTTTGGGCTACGTATATGTTACAACAATAAAGTAAAATCAATGCAAAACAGGTGTGAAGTTGACATGAAGCGATGCCTCTGAACAATTTAGGCTTGGTTGGCAAATATTAAATAGTAGGTGATCTTGTGTTTAAATTGCCATCATCGTCGTTATGACTGGTACCCCATGACTACTTTGAGACGCTGTACGAGGGAGAAAGCAACAGAGAAAGAGAGAGTTAACTTCTATTAATGATCTGTATAGCAGGATGGTAGATCCAGGGTTGTTGAAAGTAGGATAGTCCCTGTGATGCAATTTATAGTGTAAAATGGAGACACCAGGTCTTTAAAATTAGAGTCCCGGGTTGTCTTAACTCCGCCCTTTCCAGCAATCACAGCTCCTTAAGTCCTTGTCGGGCAACAGTACATTCTCTGCTGCCCAGAGCTGGGATCCACCAAACCAGGACCCCGGGGCCTCCTCACGAATCACCGCTTACATTTCAGATGAGCCAGTGAAGTGAAAGTCGCTTAGTCGTGTCTGACTCTTTGCGACCCCATGGACTATACTATACAGTCCATGAAATTCTCCAGGCCAGGATACTGGAGTGGGTAGCCTTTCCCTTCTCTAGGGGATCTTCCCAACCCAGGGATGGAACCCAGGTCTCCTGCACTGCAGGCGATTCTTTACCTGCTGAGCTCCAAAGGAAGCCCAACCATCGTCCAAACCCTCTTGAACTTCCCTCCATCGTCCCCAGGACACCACGTGGAACAAGGCAGGGTTTGTTCATGGGGAAGGGACAGAGGCAGCCGGTCCTAGCCTGGCAGGGCCCTCCCCACCAGCAACACCCACCCATACCCTCCTGGTTTTGTCTCACCGCAGCCCCAGCCTCTTCATGATCAAGTGTTTTTAGTCAAGGGGCTACCAACGTTGGCTGGAGATGTGCAAACACAGGGAAGGAGAGAGGGAATGACTTGGCCCTTCAGATGTTGCACACCTCCAGTAACAGGGCCCGTGTTATGGCTGATGGGTGCAGTTCCTGCAGACGTCTGCTCTTAGAGTCTGATCTTTAGAAATGCATCTCAATAAGACGTGCTTCTGCAGGAAACCACCCGTTTAGCTTTCTCTCTCTCTGTCCCCCTTCATCTCTTTCCCTCCCGCTTCACCTCTCCCCTCCCCTCTTCTTCGCCCTACAAGTAGCTTCGGGGCAGCTGCCAAGAGAGAGACCCAAGGCTGGGCACAGAGTCCAACTTCTGTGTTTACGAAGGAGCCAAGAATCCCTCTCTTGGGGGAGAAAGAAAGAGCACAAAGTGTTTTTTCTTTCTTTCAAGTGAAAGCAATTCCTGTGGCTAGGTCCGCAGAAAGGTACCCAACTTTGCCTAATGCCCTACAAAGCCCAGCTTGCTTCTCCAGGGTTTAAGGAGGTTCCTGGGGTTGCACTGTGGCTGCTAAAAGCAGAACATCCCCAGGTCAACTGGGCCCAGCTGGCCACCCCATTTCCCAAGCCAGTCTTCCAGCATCTTGAGCTCAGGTTTGAGACAAATCGCTGCAGACCATTGGGGTCTGGCTTGTCCTCAGAGCCCTAACAGGCTATCTGGCAGTGAACGGAGGCCTCTGATCTTATCTCCGTCTTCTCTGGCAAGCCTGGCTCCACCAAAATAACTTTTATCTGGAAATAAAATAATGCGATTAATGTCCTGTCTGATGCCCTCTCTGGTGATCTCAGCCGTAATGATTTAATGGGTGTCCTCCATCCGCTAATTACCTCGAGCATTTATTGAGTTAAAGGCACTCGGCCCAAAAGCAAGGGCGTGCCCTACTGAGGACCATGTGAGATGGAGCGGGTCCGCAGGCAGGGTTTTTTTTTCCCTTTTCTCCCCCCCCCCCCAGTCTGGCTCTCAGATGGCCCCGCACCCCACCCTTCCCGCAGCAGGAAAAGTGCACGCCACTCGCGAGTGTCCTGGCTGCATTTACGTCACCTAAAGGATTTTCTTTTTCTGGCTCACCCTCTGGCATTGCCCGGCCGAGAGGCTCCAGGAAAGTCGTAAACCCCGCTGAATGGCACCGTGGTAACGGCCTGTCCCATCAGACTGCGTTTGTGCTTTTCGTCTCATAATGTCACAATGAACTTGGCCGGGAAACTGAAACCGCCAGCTGTGTGTGGGTTTGGCTTTCTGCATTTCTAGGGGGAACCAGGCAGCAGAGTGGGGTAGGGGGCAAGCCAGCTCCCTCGGCATCCTGGGGAGAGTCACCTTCCCCCACTCCTTCTGTAAAATCAGGCTGCCAAGAATCAGGCAGGGACCCCTGTGGAATTGCCCTCTCAGCCCCCTGAGCACTTCCTGAAGCTTCTTTTCCACACTCAGGGCTGAATTTGTCACAGAGAGGCCCTGGGTGCGCTCAGCTTGGCTCTGCCACCGAGGAGCTGTGTGACCTCGGGGAGGTAGTTCACCTCTCTGAGGCCCAGTTTCCATGTCTGCAGAACAAGGGCACATTGGACTCGGATATGTCTCATCCTGGGATCTTAGTTTCTATGGAAATTGACATTTTGTAAAATGGCTTAAAGTTGAGATCTGTTGGAGGCAAGCAGTTGGTAGTTTGGTCCGATCGGCTGAGTGCCCCCCCCCCCACCCTCATCGGGAGGAACCTGGGAGGGTGAGCCTCTCAACGTTTAATACACTTGCCACAAAAACCTCCCAGAATGGAGTTTCAAGCTCATAAGTCTTTTTTTTTTTTTCTTTTGAACTTTTTGTTTTGGGGTATAGCCAATTAACAAGCAATGTTGTGATGGTTTCAGATGGACAGCAAAGGGACACATCATCCATACACGTGTGTCCGTTCCCCCCAAACCCTCTCCCATCCAGGCTGCCGCATAAGCTTGAGCTGAGCGCCACGTGCTGCACAGTAGGTCCATTTAAAGTATTCAAACTCGTGGTTCTGTGTTCTGTAACTTGCCAAGACCAGTGTCAGCTCGTCCGTCTGTCTAGCTAGCCCATCACCTTTCTCTGTCTCTCCCTCTCTGTATCTCCCTCTCTGTATCCTCACATCTGTCCATCTACTTTCTCTGCCCCTTGCTCCCTCTGCTCTCTGTACTTCTATACATAGATGGCTCCGATTTGTGCTCATTTGTTCCCAAACTTTAACCTGTCTGAGGACCCCCCGACATCTCTGACCCAGGGCCTGGGGTGGAGTCCGAGTTCTGCGTCTCTAACAAGCTCCAGGTGGGACCGGTGCTGCCGGTCCCTGATAGTGGATGAATATTTCCTAATCTTCTTCTGCACTTGTAAACACTGAAAGTGTCTTCCTGTTTGGTTTCAGAAGCTTTTGAAGAAAGTGAAACGTTTCATAGAACAAAAACAGTGTAGACGATCACTGAATGACAATGGTTCAACTTAGGATTTTTCCGCTTGAAGCTGGTGTGAGAGCGGCGTGCATCCAGTAAAAACCATGCTTTGAGTTTGGCTCTTTCCAGGGCTAGTGGTTTCTGGTCTGGCCCTCTCTCGTGGTGCTGGGCAGCCCCAGGATCGTGAGGGCGAATGACCCGTGCGCCTACCCCCTTTCTGGTTTTCACTTTAGGTACCGTATGCGATGAATTCTATGAGATGGTCAACACTTGATTATAAAACAGGCTGTGTTAGATGATGCTGCCCAGCAGTGGTTTGATGGGAGTGTCCTGCACACGTTCGAGGTAAGCCAGGCCAAGCTGTGACGCTCGGTGGGAGAGGCGCACGAAATGCATTCATGGCTTCAGGTGCATCTATCAGGACAGCCCCGCTGTCACTCCCATGCCCACAGGGTCGCCGTCCACGATGCACCTCTGTCCCGCTCTGAAGTGGCTTTTCTGCAGCCCGAGACCCGAGCACATTTGCATCTAGTATTTATCAGATTGATGGTTCTTCCCCTTGTGGTTGAAGCATGCAACTCTGATGAGTCAGCAGTCAGATTACGTGTTCACATATCCCAGCGGCCAGGCCACCCTGGGTCAGCACCCTGCAGAAGCCTTTCACATCTGGCCCGCACAGGACGTGAGCAGAGATGTCCATCCAGGCATTGTTTGCGGTGGTGAGGATGCAGGCATCTGCCACCAGGGCACTGGACAGTACGTAGGAGGTGCCCACCCCAGGGTGTGCGGTATCAGTCAGGGTCCACAGATTGAGTCCATCCAAATCATGGATGGGTCTCTGTACTATGCTGGCTGGGGTGGCGGGGGGGAGGAGGTGGGTGAAGAGAAGGAGAGGGAGATTTTTTTGTTTGTTTATTTAAAAAAATTGTAATTGGAGAATAATTTCTTTATAATATTGTAATGGTTTTTGCCATACATCAGCACGAATCAGCCATAGGCAAACATGTGTCGTCTCCCTCCTCCCACCTCCCACCTCCCAGCTACCTCCTCCCTCCTCCCTTCTCCCTCCTCCCTCCTCCCACCTCCCTCCTCCTGCCTCCCACTCCTTCCTCCCACCTCCCTCCTCCGTCCAGGTTGTCGAAGAGCACTGGCTTTGGGGAGAGGGTAGGATTTGACACAAGACCACCTGTGCAAATTCTTTGCCCACAGACCTCTGCACAAGGATATACATGGACACAGGGACACGCTGGAATGGTGAAAGCGCATCTGAGTGGGGAACCAGGCAGAGGGCGTTAGAGAAATAAAACAGGGAATTACAGAAGGTGCAGAGGCTGCTGGAGAACTGAGGCACCCTCCTTGTCTGCGGATGCCCCCCATTTTAGCTTTTCCACTTTTTTTTTTTATGTAATTTTTATTGGCGTGCAGTCGCTTTACGGGCTTGCCTGGTAGATCAGTTGGTAAAGAGACCACCTGCAATGCAGGAGACCCGGGTTCAACCCCTGGGTCGGGAAGATCCCCTGGAGGAGAGTGTGGCAACCCACTCCAGCATTCTCGCCTGGGAAACCCCAGGGACAGTGGAGCCTGGTGGGCTGCAGTCCATAGCGTTGCAAGAGTCAGACACGACTAAGGGACTAAACTACCACTAACTGCTTTACAATGTGTTGTTTTCTGCTGTACAGCAAAGATAATCAGCCACATGTGTACATACCGCCCCTCTGTTTTGGATTTCCTTCCCACTCAGGTCCCCACAAGCACCTAGCCGAGCTCCCTACACTGTGCAGAGTGCTCTCCCTGTTGCCTGCTTTATACACAGCACCAACAGTGTGTGTGTGTCGACCCCAGTCTCCCAGCTCCTCCCACGCACTTTTTCACTTTTCAAGTATTTATTTCTTATCGATTGTTTAGTTCTGACTCCTTTCTCCAGCGGCCTCTATTGCTTCTGGCTGCCTCTTCTCATCCACAAGGTGCTCAGCGCCTGCCCCGCTCCTCAGGGTGTCATAGACCGGAGAACCCCAGGGGTGGTCGGAAGACTGGAGAGGCACGGAGAAAGGACTCACCAGGCTTCTTCTGCTGCTGTTCTACGCATCCCTGTGATGCGCAGTGATGATATGACTAGTGTTCTTTGTGGAATTTCAGTGCTGCCGCCCTTTGTGGGTGAGCTCATGATTAAAAGGCAGACAGACAGGTACTCCAGACACCCCACCCCACTTCATCACAATCAACCAAGGCTCTTGATTTTAAAAAACCTACATTCCCAGTGCCCACTGATACCACGCTCTCCCAGGCTGGGATTAAAGAATCTGCAGATTCTTTTGTTAAAAAAATTTTTTAACATAAATTTTGCAGGTATTTGAAATTAAACCCCAGTTAGAACAGGCAGTGTAAGCCTGAACCTGGATCTCCAGGTGCGGAGACTGGACTCCCCTGCGCCCCCTGGTGGCGAGGATGACGCACACGTGGTCATGCTGGGTGGAGAGGCAGGGGCAGGTGGGCGCAGATAGGAACCAAGTGTGCCGCGAGCGTCTGCGGGAGGGAGGTGAAACCACCGCCCTGTCGCAGGAACTTCGCATCCCTTGCGTTTCAGTCCGTCCCACAATTTATTGCCAAGGTATTGTCTGCTTGGTCTCGTTTGTGTTTTCACGTGTATCTTTCCTAAGTCCAGAGGGTGGCTTTGATGGTGGAATTCTAGTGGCTGCAGATAGATATCAGGGAGAGAGGGCTCTTTGTATCAAACGCACCTCAGAGATGAGAAGCACAGAAGCACCAGGAGGAGGGAGACCCTGTCCCAGCCATTCAGCCAAGAGTTGGGAAGCTGAGGCTCCCCAGAGCCCAGCCACTGACTGCTCAGAACAGCAGACACCTGTGAGAGAACCAGTGGACAAATGGACGGTCAGGTGCCAGGGGCAGACGTGGTCGGAGGTAGTGCTTTATCTTCCCTGTGAGTCCCCATGGCATCGGCGTGTCCCTGCGAAGAGTGTGCGGATGCCAAGTGCTCATGGTTTCTCACCTCCCTCCCCACCTGCCCTGGCTTCCCAGGTGGCTCAGTGGTAAAGAATCTGCCTGCCAACGCAGGAGACACGGGTTCGATCCCTGGGTTGGGAAGATCCCCTGGAGGAGGAAATGGCAACCCCCTCCAGTATCCTTGTCTGAAGAATCCCATGGACAGAGGAGCCTGGTGGGCTGCAGTCCATGGGGTCACAAAGGGTCGACACAACTGAGCAACTAAACCACAACCCCTTCTTCCCACCAGCTCCCTCCACCAAGCCGTCAGGGCCTCCAGAATTCTTCAGTGCCGCAGAAGGAGTGCAGAGCGCCCTGAGGGACAGCATCCTCCTGAGAGCAGCAGCAAGGCGACAGCCGACCTGGCAGCTGCTTGGTGCTCCAGGCGTGGCAGAAGTGAGGGGCCAGATGTAGGCGTAGCAGCTCTGCAGGTGCTAGCCCACCGCGCCCCGGGCCCACACACCCTCTGGAGTGCTGAGCACCGCTGGCCAGAGGGCGGGCATCTGCTCCAGCCCCACTCTGAGGTCTGCTTTTGGGCCCGCTCCCCACACTGGACCTCCATCTGAGCCTGGTAGGACTTGTGTGGAGGGACCCAGGCCGGCCGGCCTGACTCCCATCTGGGGCTCTCCCCTGCTGCAGGGTCCCCGGCCCCAGGCCCTCCCTGTACGGCTGGGGGGGGGTGTGGGGGGGTGGGGTGGGGGTGGGGGGGCTGGGGTGAAAGAGGAGGGGCCCGGGAGGGGAGGGGGAGTGATGCGGAGGAAGGCAGGGAGGGGCCACACCTCCACTCCTAAGAGGATGTTTTCAGAGAACTTCCTCCCTTGAAAAAGCCTTGCAGGGATGAGGCGGCTGGCCCATTTCAGTTCAGGATGAGTTTTTAAAGAATCGGCCAGGTCCCAGGGGGGCGTTTGCGTTCTGAGTGTCCCGAGTGGATGAAGCTGTGTGTTGGGGAAGATGGTGAGTGGAGGATGGGGGCCTCCTGGCCCGGGGACCCCAGGAGCCCACCCCCCATCTGCTCGCCCCCCGGGAGGGCGGGGACGTAACTGTTGGGTGGGCAGCATCTGAGATGCAGCGAGGTCCTCTCAGGGGCTGTTGAGTGGATAAAGCCCACTTCTTGGGGATGACGCTGCCACCCCTGGGGCGTGGCCCTGTCCCTGGCTGACCCAGGCAGTCTGTCGGAACGTCCCCCGCCTGGCCCTCCGGTGCAGGGCAGTGTCTTTCTCAGGGTCCCCTTGAGAGCTGGTGGGAAAAGCACATAAAACAGCCCCCCCGCCCCGGGAGGTTTATGAGAGCGGTCAGTTCCCCGGGCAGTGCCCCGAGATAAGAGGCTATTAAAATGTAGAGGGGGCCGAGGGGCTCTCTCAGCCGACAGAAGCAGCTACAGGGGAGAAGGGACCATGCATTCCTCTTCCCAGCCCTTCCTAGGTCCTGGTTCCCAGGGACGCTGCGTCCACTTCGGCGCAGTGACCGTCCCTGAGCTGGCGCCCGGGGCTAAGGCCTCCCAGGCCCTGGGAATTCACAGGAGCAGATAAGGTGGCCCCTGTTCCTCTGAGCCCGGAGCCCGGCAGACCCTCTGAGCGAAACTGCTTGCTATGGGAGCCTGATAAGCATCGGGATTAAAAAATAACCCTGGTCACAAAACTTAAAAAACACCCTTTTTAAAAAAAGTGCTTATTGAAATATGCATGTCATAGGCAGGCAGCTTGATGGATTTTTGAGAGGTAAACACTGGCCTGGAACCAGCCCCTGCGGCCCCCAGCGCCCCAGTGCCTCCCACTCCCCCGTCCTGATAAGGCTTATCAGACCTGCCTCGGCCAGGGAGGCAGAACCACCCTGAGTGATGCTACGGATTTATCACAGGGACTGGACCGGACACGGCTGTGGGAGGAGCTGGGGAGGGCCAGAGATGAGCTCTGCCCTGCCTTCCAGAAGCATCAGTGCTTTGAGTGCAGTTTGCAGGGACTGACCTTGGAAAGCAGGCTGTCACGCGTGTTCCCCAGCTGGAACCCGGTCCCTCAATGGATGCGAGTTGCTTCTACGGTGGCGGTCCAGGGGTCACTGGCGGTCCGCGAGGCAGGCGAGCAGGAAGGGGAGGGGGACGAGGTGCACTGGGGGCACTTCGGGCGTCTCAGGGGGGCGTGTTGTGGCCGCTCCCCTCTCCCTTCCAGATCAACTGCACGCCCCTCTCTCTGCCATGACAACCTGGGGCCACTCAGCGAAAAGCGGGCCCAGCTCAGGCGGGTCGACGCAGCTGGACCCCCGCATGGGTGCAGATCTGGGTCACCTGTCTGAGTAGGTGTGCCAGTGCCCGGCTCAGCGTGACGAGGGTGAGAGTCGCCCCCGGGGCCGTGTGTGGCAAGGTTGGTTCTGGCTCATGTTTGTAGGATAACATGTACAGTCACTCCATAGTTACTTACTCATGGAGCTGTGGAGAGGCACTGAGTGGCTGCCAGTCACTGCCTGTTGGCGATAGCACTGCCTGAGTATTCGGTGCCTGTCTCCTGGGGCCACACACACTCTTGGGAATGTGCCTGAATGTGGACTCTGTCATGAGCTAGGCCTGCACATGCGAGTGTGCTAAGTCGCCTCAGTCGTGTCTGACTCTTTGCAACCTCGTAGACTGTAGCTTGCCAGGCTCCTCTGTCCATGGGATTCTCCAGGCAAGAATACTGGAGTGGGTCGCCACGCCCTCCTCCAGGGGACCTTCTCAACCCAGGGATCAAACCCACGTATGTCTCTTAACATCTCCTGCATTGGCAGGTGGGTTCTTTACCACTGGCCTAGGCCAATTTTAGTCCGTGTGATTTTAGCCCGATGAAACTCTTGCTGGACGTCTGACCCCTAGAACGGTGAGAGAATGCCTGTGTGCCATTTAAGCCACCTGAATTCATAGTGTTGCTTACAGCGGCCGCAGGACACTGAGACTGTCTGCTCGGGGCTGTGTCCCAGGCCCTGGCCCAGGGCAGGCTCATGATGAATGCTTATTGATTGAATCAACCCAGTGGGGAACTCGCTGCTGAGTGCATGCTGTTCCAGAGGCTTCATACCCAGGGAGGGTTGCCGGCTGCAGCCCCTAAAAATACAGGGCGCCCAGGGATATTTGAATTTTAGATCAACAGCGGGCCATCTTTTATTAAAGTATGTCCAATGCTACCAAAAAAAAAAAATCACTGTTTAGCCACAATTCCACTTGACTTGGATGTCTTGTATTTAATCAGGCAGCCCAGTGACTTCCCACGTGGGAGGGTATGTCTGAAATTCGAAGCTGGTTGGGGGCAGACCTGAGGTCTGAGGGAGGCCCCAGTGGTTCCCAAGGCCCCTGCCCCTCCCGCCCCAGCGCCAGCTGCCGCTCCAGGGAGTGATGGGAATGGTCCATCCGCATCCTCCTGGGGTCCCCTCACCATCCCCCAACAGGAACCCCATGATCTGGGGAAGTGGGTTCAAGGGGCCCCTCTGCTGAGCAGAACCAGGGCCAGGCAACCTCCGGGAGTCTGTGAGCCACGTCCTGTCTGGTCCACGGGGAGGAAGGGGCTGCAGTGGGACCCCCGGCCAGACAGCTGAGAGTCTGGGAGACCTTGGCCCCTTGCTGTCTTCCTGCCAAGCCAGCCTCCCCCTGCGCGGGTCCGAGGAAGCAGCAGGCGAGGGAAGCCCTTCCCTGGGAGGCAGAGCCCCCGGAACGCAAGCCAGACAGAATCTCGCTGTTCTGTTTCAGGGAAAATAGTACAGAAATAGGGTCCACACGGAATTCTTTCTCCCGGAGCCACGCGGCCGCAGGAGGACCAGTCAGTGGCTTAAGGGAGCCTCACAAACACCTCCAGGAAACACCTAGCATGCTTGCCCAACACAAAAATAACCTCTGAGCTGATCCCCGGGGGATGAACTTGCTTTGGCAAAGGGCTTTACTGTTCTTTTCATTAGTGAGGACTTCAGGCCACCTGAGGTTTTTCACGGAAGTGAAAGCGCGGCAGGTCCAGGGCTCTGCCCAAGGTCATGGAGCACAGCTGTGGCTTCTCTGCCCTCCAGCCCCCAGCCAAGTGCTCACCCAAGGGTGGAGTTGGACCACCTCTCCTCTAAGACTTCCAGGGCAGTGAGCATTCAGGCCTGACCCCTCCCCTGGCCCCGCAGCCCTCAACGCAGGTCACCTGACCCCGGTGTGAGTCTTCCGAAATGATGCCAGCTTCACAAAGATGTCAGGGTTTCTGAGCTCGACTGTAAATACGATCCTCCTGGAGTTAGAGAAGCCAATTTTGAATCACTCCCCAGTTCACAAGGTGGAGGGAGGGGGCAGCATCAGGCTTCTGGGAGGAAGTGGGGCATCGCAGGGTCAGATTGGGACGTTTGAGGGGAATTGGACAGGACAGCCTGTAATGCTGAGGACCATTGTGGGGCCTGTGCAGAGCAGTGCAGTACGGGGGTGCGGCACCCTGGGGGCTGCCACTGCTTCGGGGCATGAAAGAGGGAGGTATTGAGCTTGGAGAGCTGGGCCGTGTGGAGGCTGGGGACTGATGGACAGTGGGATGAGCCCCATGGGGTCAGACTAGTCAGAGCTTTAGAGGGGCCAGGTCCCTGGAAGAACGTTGTTGTTCAGTTGCTAAGTCGCGTCCAACTCTTTGCGACCCCATGGACTGCTGTGTGCCAGGCTCCTCTGTCCTTCACCGTCTCCCAGAGTTTGCTCAAAAGCATGTCCATTGAGTTGGCAGTGCTATCCAATCATCTCACCCTCTGCCGCTCCTTCTCCTTTCGCCCTCGATCTTTCCCAATATCATGGTCTTCTCTGGTGAGTTGGTTCTTCGCATCAGGTGCCCAAAGTATTGGAGCTTTGGAAGCATCAGTCTTTCCAGTGACTATTCAGAGTGGACGAGCCTGGCAGGGATCCATTATCCAACAGTCTGGGGAAGGAAGGCGCGAGTGTGGGAGTGGGGTGTGTGAGGGTGGACCGGCTTGGCAAGCGACCTGTCTCCCTACGGCTGATTACAGCCTGATGGACTCACACAGACAGATGCACACCAGACCTTGCCCATCAGATCTTTGTCTTCTGGGGAAATGTATGAGACTAAGCTTCCACATCACAGTATAGAACTGGACTATGAATAGTAGATAAAATACAAACGCGCACTTTGCCCGGCAAACATCACGTCTGCAAGTCCCAACACATCTCAGCTAAAAGCCTTTCTCACTTAGCTCCTGTGGGGGGACTTTTCTGCCTTGGCCGGCCTGGTTGGGGGTGTCCCAGAAGTGTTTCCTGAGGATTTAAGCTTCCAAAGGGCAGAAGCTGTGCGCCCCTGGTCCACTGCTCCAGCCCCCAGCCCGGCGGACAGCTGGGGCTCCAGAAATGTTCCTACAACCAGAGAAGGGGCATGGGCTACTGTCGTCACCCCCAGAAGACCTCCCTGGAGCAAGGGGGGCCCCACTCACGACTTGGAGGAGCTTCTGTCTTGGTTTGAACTGAGGGTCCTCTGCCTGGAAACTTTCTGGTGCTGATTCAGTGTCCATGAAATGCTTTGGAATGTCAGCTCGGAAAGGGGGAGCAGTATCCATCGCAACACAGCTTTCTCTGACGTGGTCCTCGCTCCAGGCTGGGCTGAGTCACTGAAACTCGAGCAGGGTGACTCACCCGGGGTCAGAGTTCACAGGGATGGTCGACATGTGTTTTGGTCCTTATTCTGGGGTTCCCATTCTTGATAATAAGGACCCTCAAAGCAGCGGTTGTGGACAGGGAGGTCGCCAGGGGAATCTCCCTAGGATGGGCTTCCCCAGAAATAAGGAGGGCAGCAGACTGGCTTCAGAGATTAGATTCTGCCTGGGATCCCCTTGGGCTGCAGGGTCCTGGCAAGTTTGTTGTTTAAAACAGAGTCGAGTCTTTGCCCCTCTTACCTATAGGGCTGGTGGGAGCACTCAAAGAGGTGGTATTTGTAAAAAAAAAAAAAGAAAGAAAAAAAAGGGTGCCTGGCACAGAGTCTGCTGGGGTTGGAGATATTTCTATTTTGTTATCCCAGAATGGAGTTGTTCTGTCCACTAAAGATAGCTGTTACCTATGAAAATCCCCATCTCTTTGTGCAACACGCTGTCCAGCAAAAATACTTCATGTGTTCCGTTCTATCTTCCCATCTAGCCAGAAAGAAAACAGATGCTGGAAGGGGAGCCAAGTGCCGTAGGCGCTGTTCTCTCCCCCAGAGCATTACGGCATCCTCCTTGCCGGCAGTGTCGAGGGAGGTCTTGTGCCACGGACATCTCCTGGCCTCCTGACAATGCCAGGAATCCAGTCACTGGGGAAAACTCTGGGCCATTTCCATACGGATGAGGGAACCCTCCAGGACTCCAAGATAAACGCCAAGGCCAGAAAGTCATCTTCCAAATCCAATTACCTGAGATCATCAGCGGCTTTGGACGTGTCCCCGGTCGACCATTTAAATCCACTGCTGGAAAGCAGCCTCGCCAGCACACAGTGCAGGCGATAGCCCCAGGGCCTCGGCCAGTCCAGCCCTGCCTCAGTAACTGGTTAGGAAGTCAACAACCCCGAGTGTGGGCTTTTTCGAGTTTGTCCTTTTGTCAATGGCTGTCCAGAGAATTACGGTAACACAGGCATCTAAAATGGCCCTATGGCCAATTCTCGGGCTATGAGTCATTAGACCAACGTGGTCAAACTCTGTTGTCAGTGACCTGGGGAGCTTGTTGGGAGGAAGGAACTGGATTCAACATCGTGCAGACGCTTATGCTGGGGAGCACCGGTGAGGACAGGCAAGTTTCCGAGGAGGGAAACTCATGAAGGGGGGACTTTTTTGCTTTCTGTTTCACTCGAGCTGGAATAGCAGCTCCTCTGGGAGCTGTGGGACCTCATGGTGGACCTGGGCTGGGCATTTTCCATCAAGTGTCTCCTGAGATCCTCCCAGCAGCTATGTGAACCGGCGTTGAGTGTCCCCACGGACACACACAGAAACGGAGGACCCACTCAAACCTTCTGTTTTGAAATAACTTTGGACCTTCAGAAAAGTTACAAAAAGAGTAAAAGAATTTCCGTAAACCTTCAACACCGCAGCCCCAAAGGCTGGCATCTTACCAAGCTTGCTTAGTCACATCTGGCGCACGCGATGTCGTTTTACCTTTAAACATTCCAGCATAAATTTCCTAAAAACAGGGGCACTTTGGAACGTAACCACCGGAAGGATGTCAAAGGGAGGAATTCATCCCTGGTGCAATACTTTCATCTACTTTGGGGAGCTTATTCAAATGTCACCGATGGTCCCACGAGTGTCCTTTAAGTCCAAGAGAGGGGCACAGAGGTCTCTCACTCTGATTGATTCAAAGTCAAATCCAGGACCACAGGTCCCGTTCAGTTATCCTGGATTTTTAGCCTCCTTTATTCTGGACCATCCCTCAGTCTTTTCCAGTCTTTGAAGAGTGTGGCATTTTTGATGAGGGAAGGCCTGTGATTTTGTTGAATGGCTCTCAATGTGGGTTAATCTGATGTTTCCTTGTGATTAGATTCACTCATGAATTTTTGGCAGGAATGCCCCAGAAGTGATGCTGTATCCTTGTCAGGTCATCAGCTCAGGAGCCCTTTGTCCCATCGTTGGTGATGGTAACTGACCACCTGGGCAGGGTGATGTCTCTCCTCTGTAAAGTCACTGTGGTTGATAAATATCTGTCGGGAGCTACTTTGAGTTCAGTTCAGCTCCTCAGTCATATCCAACTCTTTGTAACCTGCAGCATGCCAGGCTTCCCTGTCCTTCTCCATCTCCCAGAGTTTGCTCAAACTCATGTCCATTGAGTCATTGATGCCATCCAACCATCTCATCCTCTGTTACCCCCTTCTCCTCCTGCCTTCAATCTTTCCCAGAATTAGAGTCTTTTCTCAGGAATCAGTTCTTCGCATCAGGTGGCCAAAATATGGGAGTTTCAGTTTCAGCTTCAGTCCTTCCAATGAATATTCAGGACTGATCTCCTTTAGGATGGACTGGTTTGGTTTCCTTGCAGTCCAAGGGACTCTCAAGAATCTTCTCCAACCCCACAGTTCGAGAGCATCAATTCTTTGGCACTCAGCCTTCTTTATGGTCCAACTCTCACATCCATACGTAACTACTGGAAAAAACATAGCTTTGACTAGACAGACCTTTGTCAGTAAAGAGATGTCAGCTTTTTAACATGCTGTCTAGGTTTGTCATAGCTTTTCTCCCAAGGAGCAAGCGTCTTTTAATTTCATGGCTGCAGTCACCATCTGCAGTGATTTTGGAGCCCAGGAAAATAAAGTCGGACACTTTCCATTGTCTCCCCATTTATTTACCATGAAGTGATGGGACAGAATGCCATTCTTAGTTATTTGAATGTTGAGTTTTAAGCCAAATTTTTCACTCTCCTCTTTGAGGCTATGCAAAAATCCTTTTGCTCAGCATCCTTTCTCTTACTGGTTTTAGAACCCATTGGTGCTAAAACTTGGCCCCTTGCCGACATACCTTGTGCAGTGAACAACCTGTGCAACTGCACCCAGGCCCAGGTTCCAAGAGAGCCCTGGATTTGTTTTTCTTTCTGCTCTGGGTTGTAACCTGTGATCAACAATATATATTCTGTTGCCCCAATCATCCTAGGTTTGGCTAGTGGGAGTCCCTGTGGGTTGACTGTGAGAATGCCCCATTATTCATTGAGCACTTCTATGAGTCTGTTACAACGAGATGCTCCAGGGTATGAGCCAGTCTCCTCTGCAGTTTTCACTTCCTTTTCCCCACGTGCTTGCATCCACCATAAGCAGCATCCTAAATCCCTTGGCTTGTACTCAGGTACTCTGTATTTTCATGCGCCCACTTCAACATCAAATGTGAGGGGCTCTCCTTGGAAATGACACTCGAGGACCAGTGGTTGGAAGGACTGAAAAATAAGGTGGGCCCAGACAGGTTTCTTGGATCCATGCAGGTAATCCAGCCCATGGTTGTCAGTCAAGGAAGCATGCTCGTTACCCAGGGTTCACTTTAGCCTCGCAGATTCAGTTCAGTTCAGTTCAGTCACTCAGTCATGTCCGACTTTTGTGACCCCATGAATCGCAGCATGCCAGGCCTCCCTGTCCATCACCAACTCCTGGAGTTCACTCAAACTCATGTCTTGAAAAACCTATATGCAGGTCAGGAAGCAACAGTTAGAACTGGACATGGAACAACAGACTGGTTCCAAATAGGAAAAGGAGTACATCAAGGCTGTATATTGTCACCCTGCTTATTGAATTTATATGCAGAGTACATCATGAGAAATGCTGGGCTGGAAGAAGCACAAACCTCACCAATTAACTTCCTCCAATTTTGCAAGTAAAGCCTGACTGATGGACATTTATTCTTGTAAGAGAGGAGGATTAAAGCAGTCCTAAGTCAGGATAATGCACCAGGGTAAGAAAGCTTAATCTCCAGGGAGTGCCCCAAATCCCCACGATGTGCTTTCAATGCTTTCTGTGCATTTGGAAGCCTTGTGATGAGCAAAAAGAGGTAGAAACTACACAAAGACAGGAGTTGTAATCAGTCAATGATCTAAGCTGTCACTAGCTCATATAGTATCTGTGTACAAATTAGAAAAAGATGCTTTTCTCCCCCTAGTAACTATAGCCCAAGCCATGTGGAAGGTTTGCAAGTGCAGTGTGGGATAGCCACTGTCCCCTTGCCTATATACCTTGTGCAGTGAACAACCTGTGCAACTGTACCTAGCAGCCCAGAGTCCAAGAGAGTCCTGGGTTTTTTCTTTTAGCCACAGGGAGTTCTATGGACAGTCCACAAAGAATAAAGGGCAGTGGTATGGTTAAATGTCAGCATTTGGGTGTGTGCAAATGTCAACTCCTTGAAATACCTGCTTTCATGTGTTCCTGTCACTTGGGTAGGCTCAACTCCTATTAAGAGGAAAGTAGGTTAAGAGGCCTCTTGTCAGCACCTTTATTTTTTTTGTACCTGTGAGGTGGGCAGAAGAGTATAGGATGGCTCCCTGGGAAACCTGCCCTCACCCGGGGGGTGGGGGGTTCCTCCCAGGAAGGTGGTATCTCTGGAGCTGCTGTGACTACTTAGTGGCCAGATCACTGAGCAGCTGTAACACGGGTGATCGGGTTGTTCCAATCACGTGCCGTGAACATCTGAGAATGCAGGCGGACATCTCAGGGCAGCCACAGGCTGTAAGGAGAGCGCAGAGTGGAGGAGGGAGGGGAGGGGGCCCGGAAGGCCAGGAAAGGAGGCCCCGCTGCCTCAGGTCTGTCTGTCTCACGCTGGTGTCTTTATCTCCATTTCACAGAGGAAACTGAGGCTCAGGAGCTGTGAAGCACGTTCCGGGTGTAAATAAATAATTATACCCCGGTGTAGTCATGTGACAAAGCTCTGTCCAGATGGCATGGTTTGTATTTTGAGCCTATATATTACCTCACCTAAACTTTCTAGGATTCCTACGTTTTCACAGTTAAGGAATGGAGGTGTTAGCATTAGTGCAGGTACATTTACAGAAAACTCCAAATAACAGTGGCTGTAACATACAGGGGCTTATTTTTCTTTTTTGTAAAACAAGTCTGGAAATAGGGAGCTCAGAGTCAGCACACTGGCTCCGCCGCAGCCATCAGGAATTCAGATTCTTTGTATCTTTTGTTCTACCAACCTTAGTACCTCCTGGTTCAAATATTGCTCACCAGCCATTGTATTTGCCTTCCAGGAAGCAAGAAGCAAAAAGGGAATGCACTATGAGTCTGTTTTTCTCTCAAGGAGCTTTCCCGGACGTTTGGGGATGCCCAAACGCATCCCCTTACCTTCATTAGGCAACCCGAGCTGCAAGGGAGGCTGGCAAATTGTAGTCTCTCCATCGAGTACTCAGTCTTCTGGGATACACACGAGGTTCTGTTGATAAGCACAGGAATCAGGGTAGGCTAAGTGCTGAAACGAACCAACCTCCAGTCTCAGAGATTTAATAAGATAAATGTTATTTGGTGCTCACACTGGGCTTCCCAGGTGGCAGTAGTGGTAATGAACACGCCTGCCAGTACATGAGACGTGGGTTCGATCCCTGGGTCGGGAAGATTCCCTGGAGGAGGGCATGGCAACCCACTCCAGCATTTTTGCCTGGAGAATCCCACTGACAGAGGAGCCTAGCAGGCTACAGTCCATGGGGTCGCAGAGTCAGGCTCGACCGAAGTGACTTAGCATGCATACAAGCACGCTCGTATCTAAGGGGCTTAGACAATGAGGCAACGAGGGCTGGGAACCGGAGGATCCAACACAACACCCCTACTCACACTGGCTGGACTCCGTCATAAGGCCACCTATCCACAAGGAGGCTGGGAAAAGTAGTCTTTGGGGTGCAGATAGAACGGGGCACAGGGGCAAACACCAGGGCTATCAGCTGGCCAGGCTGCAGAGAGGGGGGCCCATGAGGCCCAGGGGAGGAAGAAGGACGGCTTCCCTGAGCAGCAGAGCTGAGAGCCTGGGACTGTGCGGGGTGATGCTCAAGGCTCGTGACACCCCTTCCAGGTAACAGGAAGAGCCCCTCCCCAGAAACGCGGGGCCACACCACCTCCCACCGCACTTCCTCCGAAGGATACAATTAGTGGAGCACTGCAGACAGGGGCCGAACATCGAGGCCTCCCCCCGCCACGACCTGAATGGATCATTTGTGGCTCAAATGACAGACAAATGCAATAATTAGGCCTATTTAGTAAAGAGGGGGTGAGAGGTCAAACTAGGAGGCCGACGTCTCCTGTTACTGGCCTGGTGACCAAGCTGGGTGGGTGGTGTTCTCACAGTTAACCACCGCCCTGCCCCGCCGGACCCGAGGCCGCCGCCTCCCTGGGGCTTTCAGAGGCGGCTTTTAAAACCCCCAGGAGCCAGCCCCAGGCTTGCAGGATCCAGCCTCCCACCCCTCCCTGTAGGGCTGTATCCTGACAAGACCCCGGGGGGCTGAGCTGCCTGGGCCAGACGTGGATGTGACCTCAGCGGTGGCGTCCACGGCAGGGTCAGGGAAAATGGACTTGGGTAATCCACCAGACAGTGGGTCAGCACTCCCTCCCACCCTGCACTCTAAGCCCCCTACTTCTCTCTTTCTTCTTTTCTTCCCTAAAAATCTGATTTCTTTTCGCTTTAACCCAAAACAGATGACCTGGCTGCTTCTCACCCTTTGCATTGCTCCCTGCCTGAGAGGATGTCCTGAGGGTTCCTCAGGCCTGGGAGGGGGTGGCGTAAGCAGGGCAGGGGCTGCTGGGCATGGGCCAGGCCCACCCTGCCAGAGCAGACGGCACCTGGGTACAGAGGCCCCTCGTCTGTACTTAAAGATGGTGCAAAGCCTTTGCTGCACAGGATGGGTCCTTTCTGCTTTAACGTTCTCTGCTCCCTCCCACCTGGTTGTTCTTGATTCAAAGGGCGATTCAGCTGGGAGGGGGCAGAGGTGAGTGTCCTGGCCCTTGTGGGGAAGGCTTCCTCGGCCCGGTCACTCTGGAGAAGTGGCCGGCCCAACGTTCTGTCCCCTTTGGCCTCGCAGCAGCCAGGAGGCGCCAGGCCAGAGCCGGTCCACTCCCAGATTTGGCAGATTCTACCTTGAACCTACGGAGCCTTTGGTGATGGTTGGGGCAGGGCGGGGAGGGTTCAGTTAATTTGGTCTTAAACAAACGCAAGTTCCTGGTTCACAGGACAGAAGGATTTAAAACAATTTTTTTTTTTTTTTAAGTTTCCATCTCTTTCCTGTCACACCACTCTTTGCAAAGCGACACTGGGGTGAATGACAGGGACAAGGATCAGAGACCAGCGGACCTGGGGGTGCACTGCCACGGGGAAGGAAAGTTCACAGTCCATGCTGTCTTGGGGTGCAGGGCCCTGAGGGGCCAGGAGAAGAGGTGGGGGACACGCGAGATGCTTGTCCAAACTCACATGGCCCCTGCCCCGAGGGATCCAGGCCAACCCTGCCTTTACCAGTGGGGGTGAAGGTGCAGGGCCCTGCCCCAGCCAGGAGGCCTGGCTCTGTCTTCGGGGAGGCGAGCCGGAAGCAGGCCTGATTTGTTTGTTTGTTTGTTAGTTTGTGGAGGAGGTCACTGTGTGCCCTCAAAAGCCTGCCGGAGTCCAAGGGACAAACCAGTCCCTCGGGAGAGGCTGTTTTTGTTTTATTGTACAAATTAGAGTTCAGCTGTGGAAGTCACCAAAATATATGGCCCTTGAAAATGAAAGCATTGCCAATGAATTGGGCTACGGGGGTTAAGACAGCTTTGTCCAAAAGCAGGCAGGATGGAATCCAACTCCAGAGGCGCCCGTGACCCTGCTCGGTTCCTCGAGGGCTTGGCCTCCCATGAACCCAGCGCTCACGGTGCAAGGTTGTTCTGGTAACTGGCAACCACAGCTGGCTGTTCCCGGGAACTCACCTTTGATCCTTGCGGGGAAACCCGAGCTTTTCACTTCTGAAAGTCCCCAGGGGGATCACGTTTGGACGTATTTGGAGCTGAGGTGGGAGCTAGGCTAGTGAGATGGATTCCGACGGGGCACCAGCCTCGGCCAAGGAGGTGGGCGAGTCAGGGTCAGCGTCTTCTGGTCCAGCTTGTCCTGGGCTTGTGTCTCTGTGTGTGGGAGGGTGAACCTAGCGGCCACTTGCCGGCTCTTGTGATGCACCCGTGACTTGAGGGACCCCATCTCTACCTACCCTCCCGTGCTGTTGGTGCCCTTGTACAGATGAGGAAACCGAGGCCCAGATGCCAAGTGGGCTATGGAGCCAGGTGTCGACTAAAAAAAGATGTACAGCTTGAGAGTTGTGAGTTAAGTTTTATTTGGGGCAAAATGAGGACTGCAGCCCGGCAGGCAGCATCTCAGATGGCTCTGAGAGCCTGCTCCAAAGCGGCAGTGGGGGAAAGTCAGTATATAAGGTTTTGGTGGAGGGGCAGTTCAGTACCATGAAGCGCTCATTTTACAAAAGGCTTTTTTGTTAGTCACGAGGGTCTGACGTCACCACGAAGGGATTTAGAGCTTCTCTAGATGTGAGGAGATGCAAAGATTGAGATCATAAAATCTGTTCCCCCAAACATCCAACTATCTGAAGACCTGTCCCACCAGATTCCCTGGAGCACAGAGCGTCTGCCTCCACCCTGAACTCCCTCAGGGGGTGCTGAAGGTCAACAGCTAGGGCAGCATGGGGCTCAGCCTCCACTCGTTGTTCAGTCGTTGGCAGTGCTCTTGGTAAGTGCCAATTTGTAGTTGACCGAGGCAGCAGAATGCCCTTTGGGAACCTCAAGGCCCTCCTTCCAGAGCCTGGTGCACACGTGTAGGGATCATGTGATACAGCCCATTGTTGTTCAGTCGCTAACTCATGTCCAGCTCTCTGCGACCCCATGCACTGTTGCCCACCAGGCTCCTCTGTGCTTGGGATTTTCCAAGCAAGAATACTAGAGTGGGTTGCCGTTTCCCTCTCCAGGAGATCTTCCCAAACCAGGGATCGGATCCCCATCTCCTGTGATGGCAGGCAGGTTCGTTACCACTGCGCCACCAAGGAAGTCAGAACAGCCAGCTGCTTTTGACCAATGACAATGGCAGCTTCCTGAGGTCCAGGCTAGTAAGGAGCATCTAGTAAGGGGAGCCGCTACCCAGGACCGCTCACCTGCCTGCCGCTGAGCAGGGCGTGTCCTGTTCTCCAGTGGCCAGAGCCGGCCGGGCCAGCGGGTAGTCCCAGTGCAGCATGAGTGTTTGGGCAGAATCCTCAGGGGAATTGCCACGGAGACCTCGGAGAACACGATCACCCTGGGGAAAGAGCCACTTCGCAGAGGATGTGGAATCAGCCAGGGCTGGGTGACCGAGCCATTTTTAAACTAGAGATGGAAAAGGACCCTCCCACCTTGGACGCGGCAGGTCTTGCTGGTATGGCTTGCCACACATTAGGAGATCTGACTTTGCAGGATGAGTTTTTTGTTTTCCATTTTTTTAACTTTTGGCTGTGCTGGGTCTTGCTATGCACAAGTTCTTTCCCTAGTTGCGGACAGCAGGGGCTACTTTCTATTGCAGTGGCCTCTCTTGTGGTGGAGCACGGGCTTAGTTGCTCCCTGGCACATGAAATCTTCCCGGACCAAGGATCGAACCTGCGTCTCCTCCATTGGCAGGCAGATTCTTATCCACTGGACCAGCAGGGAAGTGCCCGCAGGGTGAGTTTAACAACATGAATAATCATCGGGCCTCACGTACTGACTTCAGTTCCTGCCTGTTACTCAGGCCTTGGGAATCTTGAGGGAATAATCGGATATTTCTGTCCCCATTTTAGGGATGAGGAAATTTAGACCGGGAAGAGGTGTGTGTTGAGCTTTAAGCCAAGAAGCTACATGTGGATTCCTAATCTTTCATTCCAACGAATCAGAACTGTTTTCTTCTCCACTCTTACTTCTTCCTTAGGAGCTGTGTGTTTCCGGGCAATGCCACTGAAACCAATTAAAACCTTTAAGCTAGTACCTCACTTTTAACCTATCGCAAATCAGATTCAGTAATAATCTGATTTCAAGTCTCTTGTAATGGGTAAAAAGGAAAACTCTCTTCTCTGTGAGATTTTGGTTTCGCTGCCTAATTGGGTTGGTTCCACCATCATTGCATTTTAAAAGTAAAACATGATTTTATAACGAACAGTGAAACCACAGACGAGATGGTGTTGCAGTGGGAATCGTTCAGATAAGCAAGAAAGTCGTACCAGATGCCTGCCTGAGACCAGATTCGACAGATGTTTGGCTGTCTGGGGTTGTCCCAAACATTCCGGATTTAAACGACCGGCCCTTCGCTTGATTTCTTTACTCTATGTGAAAGGAACACTGGAAATGGGAGGGCAGGGATAGGTCAGGCTAATCAGAGTCTTTTCCAAAATCCAACCCGATCCAAAGGCCACCTTGGCTGCCTCTCTCTTCCCACTTTAAAGACGCTGGACTGGTTTTTGGCGGCTCTCATTCCCACCCTCCATGGCGTGCTTGGCTTTCTGGTTTCCACCCTGGGGCAGACAGAGATGGTCCCCAAAGAGCCAAACTCCAGTCCTCGCCGGAGGAAAGGTCCAGGCCAGGCCAGCTGCCTCGGGTCACAGGGTCTCTGCTCAGGTCTCCAGCCTGACTGGGCAGCGCCTGAGTAGCAGACCCTGTTGGGCAGGGTTTCCTGAGACATAGGAGGCTTCCCTCCCCATCCTGAAGTCTGCCTTACAAGCCCAGAGAATAACTCGGCTGTGATGACAGTGGAAGGTACTCAGGGCCAGGAGTAAGTCAGAGTCAGGCAGAGCTGTCAGGGTGGGGTGAGGATTTGAACTTGCCCCAAACACGGAAAGTGTATCATTTAAAAAAAAAAAAAATAGAGCAAGCAAATTCCCATGACTTTCCCCATCACCTCCTCTCTTTCCCTACTCTAGATCAGAAGTTCATGCCTAGAGTTTAAAACTTGGAAAGAAGACGTTAAAATAAAGAACTCCAGAAAATAATGCAGGTTGTGCCTTCGGCATGGTAAGTCGCTTCAGTCGTGTCAGACCCTTTGTGTCCCCATGGAGTGCAGCCGGGTCACTGGGCTCCTCTGTCCATGGGATTCTCCAGGCAAGAACGCTGGAGTGGGTTGCCACGCCCTCCTCTAGAGAATCTTTCCCACCCAAGCACCGAACCCGCATCTCTTACACCTCCTGCACTGGCAGGCAGGTTCTTTACCAAAGTACATTAAATATGTCCATCTAACTCTACAGATCAGGTTCACAGTTACCTAGTACACAAATGATAGATACGATGGTATTAGCTAATAGGGGCTCCCCACGCGGGGCAGTGGTTAAGAACCTCCCTGCCAAAGCAGGAGATTCAAGAGATGTGGGTTCAGTCTCTGGGTTGGGAAATTCCCCTGGAGTATGATGTGGCGATCTGCTCCGGTATTCTTGCCTGGAGAATCCCATGGACAGAGGAGCCTGGTGGTCAGGCTACAGTCCAGGGGGGTCACAAAGAGTTGGACACTGAGTGACTGAGAATGCATGCATAACTAGCTAATATTTTGTGTGTTTGGCAAACATGTATTGAGCACCTACTGTGTGCCAGACTCTGTGCTAGGTGCTGGGGAGACAGCAGAGGATGAAAGACACAGAAATCCCTGCCCTCATGGAGCTTTCATCGGGGGAGGAGGAGGGAACGGAGAGAAGGCAATAAAATAAATCAATAAGCAGGATGGCAATAGGTGTTTTGGAGAAGAGAGAAGTAAACAGAGGGAAGGGAGATGGGTAATTGCACTGGTTTTTGTTTCGTTTTTATCCTGGAGTACAGTTGATTTCCGCTGTTAGTTTCAGGCGTGCAGCAAAGCAATCCAGTGATATCTACGCTCTTTTGCAGATCCTTGTCCACTGTGTGTTATTCCAGGGAACTGAAGGTTGTTCCTTGTGCTATATCGTGTTGGTCCTTGCTGTTGGGTAACTGCAGTTTTAAACAGGGCACTCACAGATCACTGCCTGATGGCCTGCTGTGTGCTTTGAGGTCAGTGTGCTAATAATGCCTATGCCCACTTAACAGATGAGGAAACTGAGTCTCACAGTGAGTTGAATGAATACATGAAGGCTGTCAAGAGAGTGTTGGGATTGGGTTTAAGTCCAGATTTACGTGATGCCAATGTCCAAGCTCTTAACTACTTTTTTTCTTACTTGTTTTGGTATGTTTTTTCTTTCTTTCTTTTCCTAATCATGTAACACGCCATCTCACACCACAGCCACTCCACCTCCAGCAGAACTTATCAACCTATTTATTTAGTTTATTTATTTTTTGACCACACCATTTCAGCCACTCCCCTGCAGTGGAGGCATGGATTCCTAACCACTGGACCACCAGCAAAATTCCCTGGTCGCATTTATTGACGAGGAGATGGAGGCCCAGGAAGTAATCTGTCAATGGCCCCACCAGTGCTGGGCAGCTGCCCAGGATGGGCCATCTCTGGGTGTGAGGTCAGCAGATGGGCCCAGTGGCTCCATCGTGCTGGAACCATGGGCACATCTGATAGTGAAGGACCCTCACATCTGGCGAGAGCTGTAAAAAGTGACAGAGTAACCTCTGACTTGATTCCATCTGCAAAGCTCTGGCCTGAGCTGGCCATAAAGCTGAGAACGTAAGATTTCAGTGAAGATTGAGGCGTTTATCACAGGAAACCCTCCTTAATTGCCATTAACGTAAAGCCCTCTGCCCTGCATGACTGCAATTTGTGTCTCAGGCCTTGGGGACGGAGAAGGGGACTGGTTGGACCTGTCAGGAACACCCAAGAGGTGGGCAGCAGCCCCTCGTTCTCTCTTCCACTCGTCTGTCTGTTTCTGGTTTTTAATTAAAAACGACAGCAAGAGTGTGGAAGCGGCTCATGGGACCCGCCTGTGCGGGGCAGGGCTGGCCTTCCCAGAGCCTTCCTGACGGCTGCAGAGGAGGAGGAGCCGCCTTTGTCAGGCCTGAAGTGCCCTTGGCTGCCGGGGGCCTGAAGCTTCTCTCGGGATGGCTCACTGATGCCTCACGCAGCCTCGCTCTGAGAAGCCTCCTGGGGGAAGCTTTCCTCCTTCTATTGCTGTCTAGTCACTAAGTCCCGGCCAATTCTGCAACCCCGTGGACTGCAGCCCACCAGCCTCCTCCGTCCATGGGATTTCCCAGGCAAGAACACTGGAGTGGGGTGCCATTGCCTTCTCCAGGGGATCTTCCCCACCCAGAGATGGAACCTAAATCTCCTGCTTGGCAGGGAAATTCTTTACCACGGAACCACCCGGGAAACCCCCTTTATTCCTTCTATATAGATGTATATATATATTCAAGCACCCCACTCCTTGGTTTAACTAGGGAAAAAAGAGATCCTCATTTGAACAAAAGCAGCCAAAACAGATGAATACAGACAAGGAGGACCCGGCTCCATCTCCGGGTTTGCCACCCTGCAGGGAGGACCCCTGTGGGCAGACAGGGCAATAACGTCCAGAATTTTCCAGCAGTTGTTCAAAGCTTTTAGCTTTGTGCTTTCTTTACAAGAGGGGGGCCACTGTACATACAGTGTCCTCCAGCTTGCTCCGTCGCTTACTAATTTACCACGGATAACTCTCAAAGTCGTTGTGAAAAACTGATTCTTTCCCAAACAGCAGGATTAATTCAGTGACCCAACTAAATCAATGTCATTTTAAAAATCAGTCTTTCTTTTTGAGCAATGAGAATCACCTCACTCAATCCATTTCACCTTGTCCTTGGGCGGCCAGGAAGCCCAAGCTAAATTCCATTTCTGGCTGCAGTCGTGCATTCTCCCCCCTGCTCTCACCTCGCACTCAGTGGATAATATTGCCCAGCACCTGCCGTTTGTACACGAGCTGCTTCCTGCTCTAGGTCGTAAACTTCTTGCTCATAATCCAGAGGAGTGTGTATCGATGCTTTCTTCATCCAGCGCCTAGCATATGCAGGATGAATTTTGTTTAATAGCTAGTGGTGATACTTAGGGGGGCCCAGTATCATCTGCTTCTCTTCTTTTTTTTAATATTTATTTTTGTCTGTTTGGATACTCCAGGTCTTAGCCATGAACTCTTGGTCGCAGCTTATGGGCTCTGGTTCGCTGACCAGGTCTCCTGCACTAGGAGCACAGAGTCTTAGCCACTGGACTACCAGGGAAGTCCCCTGTTCCTCTGTTCTTTTTTGCTGGATTTTATTCTGTTAGAATTGTTCAATAATCCTGGTTTCCACTCTGCTTTGTTTTAAAGGATGTGTTAAATTATTTGGGAACCAGGTAAGATTTTTTAAAAACTTATATATGCTTAAAAGTGAAGTCCAGCAAAGCCATGGAAAGAACTTGATCAGTCAGTTCCAAAGTATCTAAGAAGGGTAGGCTCTGCTTCCCCTGCGTTTCTTCTCCCAGTGTAGAAAATAATGTCACCAGGAAACAAACAGAGTGGCATTCACTAACTGGGAATTATTCTATCTTTAAGAGTTATAACAAGAAAGCAAAAAGGAAAGATGGGGTAGCTTCTATAGGTTCCACAGGATACGAGCGGGTTAAATAAAGAAATGTTAGATCACAGAAGTGACTCCAAAAACTGTGAAATGATCCTGATGTCAGGACAGCCTGGGCAGAGAGGGGCCTGGTCGTGGTTGTCGTTTGTTCAAGTGACTATGGGCACCTCCCGCCTGGCAGGCCCCGTGCTTGGGGTGAAGAGGATAGACCAGGGCCTTCTGGAGAAGGGCTCGTCCAGGACATCTACCCCCAGGGCTTGGGGCATCGAGCTTTACCTGTTTCTTTTACCCAGGACATTCGGGGGACTGCAGGGAGAGCCTGGTGGAGAGTGAGAGGGAGCTTGGAGACCAGCAGGGGAAACTGCACTGAAATTCTCCCGAATTTCACCATGGCCCGTAAGCCTGTAATAGAGGAGACCTGGGGGCAGTGTCTGCCCAGAGCCATGGCTCCCGGCCCCTCTGTCTGCAGTCACCCCTTTTCAGAACCTGCTCCTGTCCATTTCACTCTGAGCATCAGCAGCCTGGCACTGGACCACAGAGGCCCTTCCTCCCTGGCAGATATGCACAGGGTGCACAGGGCACAGAGCCACGATGCACCCTGACTGTGACGTGAAGGCCAGTGATGTTTAGGGAGGCCCAGCAATGCCCCAAGATGCCCCAGATGGCCAGTGATGCCCCCTGGGAGCGACCCTTTCCACAGCCCCAGCACCAGCCCACCCTGAGCACGTGCCCCGGGCCACTCAGCCACACAGGCTCCTGGCTCCCCCTCACCGCCCTCAGATGGATCTGCTCCACTGGAGCGCTGCGTGCCCCTCCTCACTCCCACCCCAGAGCGCCAGTGCTTCAACCCCACTCGCACTTGTGGACAGTTGTCATTACTCCAAACCATCCGTGTTTAGCTCTCGTAAAGCCTTCCTGACAAATCCGTTCAGCTCGTTCCTTAATCATCCTGTTGCAATTCTCTAAACAACCTCCAATTTGTTGACATCTCTGGGCTGTGCAGCCAAGAGCTGTACACACAATCCAGGTGCAGTTTCAACAGCCCAGATAAGGAGGGGCTGAGGGGTGGCGCCCCTTCCTGAGCCTAGGGGGTTCCTCGGCCGGTCCACACGGACAAAACCAAGGGGGAGGGAGGCAACTCCCAGGGTAATCTTCACCTGCGTAGATGGCAGTGTGGACAGTGTCTCCAGAGGCATCAGGGTTCGGATAGCTGAACTGAGTCCTTACTTGTTATTGAGCTGATGCGTGTTCCCTGGGGGACAAATGAGAACCCATACATGCATAGAGGGAGGGGGGCTTCTGGGGTGCCAAGCCTCAGACACGACCAGTGCTGGCACCACCTCATCGCCAGTCTGGGGCCGAGGAGGCACGGATCTGGGCTTAACTACCTGGTCCCCGCAACACCCTCTGCCTCAGTTTCCTCCTTCTGAACGGGATGCTCAGCATAGTAGCAGTGCTGGGCCTCTGAGTGGATTCCTCATGTAAATATAACCAGACCACCAGAACGTAGCGTAACCACGTGTCTCCAGCACACTGACCCTCTGTCTCCAGCGCTCATGGATCTGTAAGCTTTTCTCCTTCCAGAGGGCGTTCCCTGAGCACTTGTCCTTCCAAACACTGGACTCTACCATCCATCACATCTCCCTCAACCTGTTTCTTAAACATCTTGCAGTGTGTTGCGGACTTTTAACACTGGCCAAGACTCTTCCTCAAATAACATTTAATGACACACACTGTTCAGAGACTGAGAGCAGTGTGTTGGGTACCACTTTCTAGACAGATGGACTTTTAGGCGTCAGGCAGCTTTTTTAGGGGCCAGGACAGAAGGCTTCAGTGGCCATCTCTGCAGCCCAAGCTGTGGCCCACTCCTTAATTAGGTCCCGAGGGCCTATGCCTGGAAACGCACACTCCCAAATGAACATACTGCTGAACCGCCCTTCTGGAAGGTTCCACCCACTCGTACGCCCGGCAGTGCCAGACTGTCCATCTCCATGACACACTTTTTCACACCTGACTTCCCCATCGTAGGCTTTCCCTCTGGACTGCACGTGGAGCGCACGGGAGACGTTTATTCATTTATTTACTCTTGAGTGCGCCGGGTCTTCGTTGCTGCTTGTGGCGCGCGGGGGCTCCTCTTGTCACCGCGTGTGGGCTCTAGGGCGTACAGGCTCAGTAGTTGCGATGCCTGGGCTTGGTTGCTCCACAGCCTGCAGGCTCTTCCTGGATCAGGGATTGAACCTGTGTTCTCTGCGTTGGCAGGCAGATTCTTAACCACTAAACCCTTGAGGAAGTCCAGTCGGGAGATTTTAAAAAGAAAGTATTTTAAAGATAGTTCCCCCGGAGAGTATACTGGGCAGTCAGGCCTGACCACCACTCAGAAGGTCATTTGCTTGCTCACATGTGCCTTTGTCCATGTGGTCAGCAAGTGTTTATAGAGCATCCACTGGGAGACTCACAAGCTGGAATCAAGACTGGGGGTAGAAATATCAACAACCTCAGATATGCAGCTAATGCCCCTTTAATGGCAGAAAGTGAAGAGGGATTAAAGAGCCTCTTGATGAAGGTGAAAGAGGAGACTGAAAAAGCTGTCTTAATACTCAATATTCAAAAACAAAGATCATGGCATCCAGTCCCATCACTTCATGGCAAATAGATGGGGGAAAAGTGGAAACAGTGACAGATTTAATTTTCTTGGGCTCCAAAATTACTGCCAACAGTGACTGCAGCCATGAAATTAAGACACTTTTTCTTTGGAAGAAAAGCTAGACAGCATATTAAAACATCTCTTTGCCGACAAAGGTCCATCTAGTCAAGGCTATGCTTTTTCCAGTAGTCATGTACAGATGTGAGAGTTGGACCATAAAGAAGGCTGAGCCCTGAAGGATTGTTGCTTTCTAACTGTAGTGCTGGAGAAGACTCTGAGAGGCCCTTGGACTGCAAGGGGATACAGCCAGTCCATCCTAAAGGAAATCAGTCCTGAATATTCATTAGAAGGACTGGTGCTGAAGCTGAAGCTCCAATATTTGGCCACTTGATGCAAAGAGTCTACTCATTGGAAAAGACCCCAGTGCTGGGAAAGATTGAGGGCAGGAGGAGAAGGGGACGACAGAGGATGAATGGTTGGATGGCTTCCCTGACTCAATGGACGTGAGTTTGAGAAAACTCTGGGAAATGGTGAAATGCAGGGAAACCTGGCTTGCTGCAGGTCATGGGGTCAGAAAGAGTCAGACACAACTTAGCGACTGAACAACAACAACGACAGTGGGAAAGCCAGGGACACAGTCTCAGGCGGCTGCCCCGAGGCCCAGCCATGCTGCCACCTTTGCCTGGAGCTTCTGGGGGTTCAGCTGCACGGGAATGTCAGATTAGAAACTGGAACCCCATGTCCTGAAAAGGCTTGGGAGGCTGGTACAGCCAGAAAACATTTGTTGGGGACAGATGTGGAGCCTTCAATGGGAAGGAGTCGGGATGGTCAGAAGGAGAAAGGGGAGGCGGAGAGAGAAGGTAATCTCTGCTCAGCTGCTCCTGGAACCCCCCGCCCCCGCCACCGAAGCCACCAGCAAGGGGCTCCCAGGTGTGTGTCCCAGGTGTGTGAACAGCTCCACAAACCCTTCATGAAATCTGTGAAACGATGGGATGGGATGTCTGGCTCTAATGTTCTAGAATTCCACGAAATCATCCCCATGCTGGGTCATGCCCAGGCTAACGACACCCATGGACACGTGCCCTGCATCCGCGATTACAGTCAGTGGCTATTATTTCATTACAAGAACAAATCATTATTATTGCAGAGTGGAGGGCCAATGGGGCCCGAGGGTTATTGAAACCATACTTCCGAGGGCTATCAGCTCCCGTGCGAAGACATTGATCTCTCCTCCTGGGCAGCAGAGCCTGAAGAAATCCGCTTTTAATTACCGATCAGCATTGACTTAATGTACCATAGCTGTCTTATCACATTTAAAGAACATGTCTACTTAAGATATGTAATTTAAAGTGATATCCTTAATTTCCTCATGGTTTCCAAGGTTTATGTTAACTCTAACCTGCTAGTTTGCAAACGCACTCTCTCTTTGATTACAGCAGGTCAAGTCCCCACACGTTTACCTCCAGTTACTTCAGCAGTGAGACCCAAGCTCAGCTTCATCAGCACTGCCCTGCCCTCACACGCACGAGGGGCAGCAGACAGCCCTGAGCTGGCCTGGCATCCTGTGAGTTAGGCCCGGCATTCATATTCCCGGCGATCACACGGCTGGCTGACCCTGACCCCACGCTGACCGTGGGCCAGGCCCAGGGGTGGTCTGCACGCGCCATCTCCCGGCATCTACCCAAAACGCCAGGGTAGGGGCCCCCGTACACCCATTTGCCGAGGAGGAGGGTGAGGCCCTGGCCACACAGCTGCCTGTTTAAACCCAGTGTCCATCTGGACAGACGTCATGTACTGGCCCCAGCACAGGGTGCGTGGGAGGACACCAAGCCCTGCGGAGGTTTGGCCCAGCTGTCAGTCACCCTGAGCCCCCCGTGTGGCCAGAGCAGTCATCGTCCAGTCCACTCGGTGTGTGCCTTGCCCAGGTCACCCAGCTAGTAGGTCGTGTCCACTGGGAAATCTCTGATGCTCTCTCCCTCCGTTCCCCTCTTCCTGGATGACCACAGTCATCACTGCATCTCAGCTGATGGAGACCACCATCAGGCCTGGCCTGGAGGGCAGGAGATGGGCTCGGGCAGGGGAGGGCTTGCTGCACATGTCTGAAAGGGAAGGACCAGGTCTGTCCTGCAATTCTGATATTGGGGTGCAAGAGTTCAGGCCCAAATGGTGCTCCACGCCTCTGTCTGCTCCCAGAGAACCCCATAAACAGAGGAGACGCACAGCCCAGTGCATGTTCCGTCCGTGCTCAAGGATTATCTGCTTTAAATGACATCTTGCCCCAAAGGCAGCTCGAAATCTACGAATTCATCAGTTTATCTGGCTGGTCACCCTCATCGCTTAGCCTGAGTGCCTTCTGCTTAAGTCGCTTCAGTCGTATCCAACTCTTTGCAACACTGTCGACTTGTAGCCCTCCAGGCTTCTCTGTCCATGGGATTCTCCAGGCAAGAATACTGGAGTGGGTTGCCATTTTGTTCTTCCCCAGAGAACCTTCTGGTTTGTTCGTTTCAGGGGAGGAGCTGCCTCTTTTCAGTTTTATAAACTTTAGCTTATAGATTTAAAGAAGCCTCTTTATATGGCCGTGCTGGGTCTTAGTTGCGGCATGCGGAGTCCAGCTCCCTGACCAGGGATGGAACCCAGGCCCCCGGCATTGGGAGCACAGAGTCTCAGCCACTGGACCACAGGGAAGTCCCCAGATTATTTTTTGGATGAGAAAATGTGTGACTCTACATGGAAGACCGTGATATACCATAGCCCAGTGTAGAGGATGGATTCTGAGGCTGAGCTGCTGGGGCTGGTCGTCTGAGACGGGCAGAGAGCCCCTCCTGTATCCGTCTGTTCCTCTGCAGACTGGGGGTGACCATAGTTACGTGTCAGGGTTGCCGTGAGGGTTAAATGAGCTCTGTGTGAGACCTGAACAACTCCATAACACTTATCATCACCATGTCAGTGTGAGGTGAATTATCATTATTAATGAATCAATAAGTATATTGTATTACAGGCTTCCCTGGTGGCTCAGACAGTAAAGAATCCATGTGCCAATTCAGGAGATTGGGGTTTAATCCCTGAGTCAGGAAGATCTCCTGGAGGAGAGCATGGCAACCCACTCCAGTATTCTTGCCTGGAGAATCCCATGGACAGAGGAGCCCGGCAGGCTACAGTCCATGGGGTCACAGAGAGTCACATGACTGAGTGAGTAACACACACACACACACACACACACACACACACACACACTGTATTATGCCGAGGGTTTGGTCCAATGCAGTCTCAAAAATCAGAACCCTTGTGCATTGCTGTTGAAACGATAAAGCAGAACTTACTTGAGAAGCTTCCTTCCAGACCATGTATTTCACTTTTTTAATAATTGTTTTTCTTTATTTATTCTGCCCGCACTGGGTCTCAGTGGCGGCACTCGGGACCTGCAGTCTTCATCACAGGACGTGGGATCTTTAGCTGCAGCATGTGAGCTCTAGCTCCCTGACCAGGGATGGGACCCGGGCCCCCGGCATTGGGAGAGTGTGGAGTGTTAGCCACTGGACCACCAGAGGAGGCCCTCAGATCGTTTAAATCCCCACAGTGTGTTGCCGGTCTCAGATCTGTGGGTATGTAGTGGTTTTTTCCCCCCTTTCTGAACAATTGATTGAATTTAGAATATGAAATTGTAACATAAACGATTCCCAGACTTTCAGTCATCAAAATCAAGCCATTTTCATCACATCCATTCTTCTCGAAGCCTCTGGCCACCAATCTTTATCCTAACATTCTATCTGCATCTCAGGATTTTCCATGAGAACTAACAAAACACTCTCTCAGAAGTAAAGCACTGAGTGTGCCCATGTGTCAGCCTGTGCCAAGGAGTGTCTGTGCTTTATTTCCTTTCTGACGAAGCAGGCGCCCCATTTTACAGATGAGGAAACTGAGGCCTTCAGGAGTTTGATGAATTTTCCAAGGGCACACATGGAGCCTGATGTTGCAGTAGGTCCCTACACCATAAAGGAAGCAAATTACTAGCCAAAGACCACGCGTGAATCTCTGAGCTGGGCACCAAGTCATTCCTGATTCCATCACATAGCTCTGACAGGTACTCCCTGTAGCAGAAACAAGTGTGACTATTTTAGCTCTCCAAGGAGCAAAACAATGCTCATTTTGTAACTCTTCTAAGTTTGCTAAATATACATTGCAGATTTTTACTACTCATAAAATCATCTAAAAGTTTCACTTTGGGGGGTCACTCTTTCCTCTGTAATGCACCCAATGTAGTAAGTTTCAGAGAGATTTTTTATAGTTTTTCAGCTTCAGCAAAAACAAATGTTTCCCCTCTTGAATCTCAACAGTGAGTGCTCAAAGGAAAACAAAAAAAAGTTTTATGATTTTCCCAGAATTATGGATGGAAGAGATTCAGGGATAATTTTGAAGTTTAATCACTGAGGACCTTATGAATTAACCCTGCACCCAAGAATCCCTTAGGGGTTCAGTAAAGGGCCAAGAGTTGGGACCCCCTGAAATTTGCATGGACTCTTGGGAGCACCTCCTCTGACTCCAGCTCTGCGCTTTCTGTCCTCTTGTTCTCAGTGCAGCTGGAGACTCACAGACCCTGAGGACAGCCCCCTCCGCGCCCCCTGACGGGGCGCCCCTCACCTCCACCCCACAGCAGGCTGAGCCGTGACTTAGCTCGGGACCCTGCCTCACGTCTCGCAAGGAAATGGTCTGGCCACTCCCCTTCCTCTGGTCACTATTGGGTCAATATTTGGAATCCATCAGGAAGTAGGCACTTGGGTTAACAAAAAATGTCTAATATTTTTGACCTAATTTCAGGAAATCACAAATAACCATTCCAGAGCAGCTATTCTATTTTTTTCCACCGGTAAAGGAAGTTCGCACACTTTAAAAAAAAAATTTTTTTTCCACATTGAAATCAATCATAAAATAAATTATGGCACATCCATAAGATGGCATATTAGGCAACCATTAAAATGATGTTTATAAACAACCTCTAATGACTTGGTTAAGTGCTTATGAGGTATTGACAAGTGAGAAAAGCACAATATAAAACTCCTAACACGGGCTTTGTAAAGGGTGCATCGTATAACACACAAACACACATGCACACTCACTTGAAAAACACAGATCAAAAAGAATTTTACCACCATGTTAATAGTGGTTACTGCTGCATGGTGAAATGTCACACCACTTTAATTTTCCATTTTAAACTCTTCAAAGTTTTCTCACAAGAGAGAGCTTTATATTTATAACAGAAACCAAAGGATTATAACAGAACACATCTCTTTAAAAGGAAAGATAGTTGAATCAAAGTACAAAGAGAAAGTCAGCAGCAGCGATCGTGTTGTCAGGAGGAAGGTTTCAAAATGATCCTTAAAAAACGTAAATCCAAGTCGCAAGTTTCAATTATACTTTTGAAAACAGGCAGATCCTGTGGCATACGATGCTTCTTTATTTTCACATTCACGCGGCTCAGTGGAGGAACCAGACTCCTGTCTGCCCGTCCGCTGTAAAACTCGTGGGCGATTCTGTTTTAGGGGGTTCTGAGGGCCATCCAGGTTAACCTTCTTGCCAGTCCCCCCTCTGTGGTCCAGGGGATCAAGACTCCAAATCCAGTTTGTGGTGTGGCCCGCTGGAGAAAGAGGAGGATCCCCATCCAGGCTGATCGCTTCTAGTTTTGTCTAAAAAGCCAGAGAGGTTGACGCCGGCCTTGGGGGAGCGAGTTCCCAGAAGGTACCGAGTGTGAGAGGGTGGTCGCTGCAGACTCGCTTTGTGTTGGAGTTTCCCCGGCCAGAGGCGAGCCCCCAGCGCCCAGTGGGAAGGGGCTGACCCTGACCCCCACCCCCACCCGCAGAACAGCCCCTCACCAGCCCTGCTCGCTCTCGCCCACAGTTTTTCCCAAGCCGGCGGTCTGGATGCAACCCCCGGGGTCAGCGCCAAGGCGCAGCACAGCCTCCCAGAGCTCACGCAAGGGTCCTGTGCTGAGGATGGAGTAAACAGACTCTCCATAAAGGTCACCTCTTCAGACTCTGGCTCCAGTGGCCGGAGGAAGCTGCAATCATTTTTCAGGGCTGTAAATGCCAGAAGAAAAACGCCCTGAGTCACAGCTTTCCTCCGTGCCCCTGCTCAGCGAGCGCCTCTCTCAAGGCACTTCCTTGCCAAATAAAGCTTCTTTTTTTTTTTCTCCCCCTGCCTGAACCCGGAATAGACCTCGAGTAACCTTTGCTCAAGGGTCTTGGGATGCAAGTTTTTAAATTTAGTTTGCAAGCCGTGGTGGTTCCCAGCTAGTGGTTTTACACGGAAAGATTTAGACTCGGAGTGGCATCTTTACGTTGAAAGGGATCACAGTGTGTACTGCTGTTTAACTTACTTTTTACTTTTTTTCATTGTTGCTGTTGAGTGTTGTTTGCTTTGGTTTGAAACAAGATGAAAGATTTTATTTTGATGGCCTAAACTTCCTCTGAGTAGAAGCAGGCCACCATTGAGCCTATATTTATATGTCCTGAAGACAGACAGGTGCCCAAGCAAGCAGAAAGCTGCCGAGATGAAACTTAAGAATTAATTTCAGTGAAGCTGAGCCGTGTCCTCTGCAACTAGATGTGACGTCCCCGCTGTCCAGTTCACAGACATCCAACTCAGGGATGAACATGTACCCTGAACATAGTACTCCTGGTAAGGTGTGCCTACTTAGTTTGTTGGACTAATTCATACTAACGTGTGACTGATTGATGCTACAAAGGATGAGGTTTTGAAGAATAATATGAGGCCTAGGTAGCTGGGAAACAGGTGTCAGGTTGTCAGGAAGGTGGAGCCTGAGGATGGACAAATGAGATCATTGCATCTTGTGTGGGTGTTTTGCTTAAGGGCATTTCTATAGGTAGATAAATCTCTAAAAACTACTCTCAGTGGGGGGTAAAAAATAGAGGTGAGTACTTTGGAATAATTCGGGGGTCTGCATCAATGAAGTCATACTTCAGACTTTTTTTCCTTATGTGACATGTGAGTCACAGGGCATCTTTGAGGCCAGGCTGCCCTCCTGCTTCTCTGTGGCCTGGGCAGCCAGCAGGGCTCCCCACACAAAGCCCAAACGCAACTGGTGTCTGCCGGCGGCTCTAGTTTCCTTGGGCAGCTGAAGACAGCGTCTGTAGGGGAAGAAATCTTGACAGATCTACAGTTTGGGCCAGCATTTTCTAAGTTAGATTTCTAGTCGGGTTGAAGTTTCCTTTTTGAGCCTTTAAGTGGTACGGTTTCCATGTGTTTGAGAAACAACACAGCTCAGCTAACTGGCCCTGCCGCTTAATCACCCTGTGACCCTCAACAAGTCCCTTCTCGTATCTCCGTGACCTTGACTGGAACACACCGGGGAGGTAGTGGGCCATGCTTCCAGCCTTGCTGGAGGCTTGAGGTGCTGTTCGTTGCAGGGCTGACCTGGCGCGGCACGGCCATTCCATACATACTGTCTTTTAAAGGTTAGCAGAGCAGGGCTGGGAATGCAGTGGCCCCTCTCACACAGCGGTGAGCTCTCCAGCCATGGGAGTATCCAAGCAACAGGAGCAACTGAGTATTCAAGCAACTGTTTCTTTTAAGAGAAACAGTTGAGCTGATTCAGATATTCAATGGCTGAGTGGAGGGGTGTGTGTGGGTGGTGGAGGGGTGGAGTGGACCCATTGACCACTAAAGTGTAAGTCACTCAGTTGTGTCTGACTCTTTGCGACCCCTTAGACTGTAGCCTGCCAGTCTCCTCTGTCCCTGGGATTCTCCAGGCAAGAATACTGGAGTGCATAGCCAGTCCCTTCTCCAGGGGATCTTCCCAACCCAAGGATCAAACCCGGGTCTCCTGCATTGCAGACAGATTCTTTACCGTCTGAGCCACCAGGGAAGCCCAGAGATCTTTGCAATATGAAGATGTAGGACTAAGTCGCGGCAGCAGTTCACAGGCACGTAAATGACAGGAAAAAGCGAGCAACCATGAGCTGCTCCTTTGTACCTACAGCATCAGCAGAGGGAACAAGCAGGGTGGTGCCCTGCATGTGGCAGGGCTGGGAACAGGGACCCAGGAGGAGCTGGGGCCCAGGTTTGTGGAAGGAAAACTGATGATTCCTTGTTTGTGGGTGGCTTGCTCAGGCACATTCATATTTCCAGCATGAAAGCCTTGCGTTCGTTACCCATCTCTAGGAGTTGACCCGAGGAAATACTCAGGCAAATACTCAGTGCACCAAATGTCCACTGCAGCGTGGTTTATAATGTACATCCACAAAACTTGGGAAAAGTCTGAGCAGCAGCACTGGGGCCTGTGGGACACGGTAGAACTGTGCGTTGTTCTGGGTGTCTGAACTGTGTGTCTGTATCTGACGTGGATTTGTATCTCCTGACGTGAAAGTGCAGCCATGCCGCCCTGTCGAGCTAAAAAGAAAAGCGGGTCGGCTGCAGCACGTGTGAAGTGACCCCACTTTTCTAAAATAGTACACGTGGATCTCTCTGGGTATCATTTGCATAGACAAACGTTTAATGCAATGTTACCATTATCCTGGGCGATGAGGTTTTGGGTGACTATTACTTTTTTCTTTATATTTTGATGTTTTTTTGCAATTTTTAATAAGAAACACTTATTATTAGAGCTTTAAAAGAGTAGCTATGTCCTAATTTTGAAAAGAAAAGTGAAATAACTGGCCGAGCCCTGCAGGAACTCTGTAAGCTCCCATATCTGGCCTGATCCATCTAGGAAGATGACATTCCAGGACAGGGAATTTGCAGGGACGGAAGACAGTTGACGGACGGCAGAACCCTCCGGCCTATCTGGCTGATGGGCTGATAACCCCTTGTGCGGCCCTGGCCCACTCCGGACCACAGGGCTGGCCGCAGAGCCCGCGGTCCCCGGCCTCCCTCAGAAGTAAACAGGAAGCAGAGGCAGCAGCGCCAGGAGCAGAGAAGACCCGGGCCCCTGCTCGGCCCTGCATGAAATTCCCAGGAAACAGGCGGCAAGCGTGGGAGGCTGCACGGGTGTGAGCAATGCGCTGGGCTCCTGGCTCCCCTCGAGGGGAGGGACCCACGGGGACAGAGACACAGAAGGGGACACCAGGGCACCATCAAGCAGAGGGACAGGACGCAGAGAGACAGAGGCCGCCTGAGGGAGAAAAGGAGGACAGACCCACTTTATTGGGGTCATTTCAGGAAATCAGGGTAGGACTGGGACATCAAAAGAGAGAACGCAGGAACTTCCCTTTTGGTCCAGTGGGTAAGACTCCACACTCCCAAAGCAGGGGGCCTAGGTTTGATCCCTGGTCAGATGCCACACGGCGAGGCCTGCCCCCCTCAAAAAAGAGAGGGAACCATGGAAACTGCTGTTACCCCCTTAGTGTGTGGACGCTGGTCATGGCCACCCCAAACAATTGATGACAACTTTCAGGGACCTCTGGGCTTACGCCGGATGCTGGGAAAACAGAATCCCGTCATTCTACTTACCACGTGGGATTTCAAAGGTGATTGAAAGACAACATAGATGTAAAATCATTAGAAAAATTAAAACACTGCAACGACACATGGCATCACATTTCTATTCCAGAATTACTTTGAGCAAATTACACTCAGAGTCATAGGTTACTCTGAGTTAAAAACACACACGCACACACAACACAGAAGTGATCTGTCCAAAATATGCCCTACAAAACCTCCTGGGAAGTGTCCTCTTCGTAAGGCCCGTTTCGTTTTCCATTCATTCGTTCACAGTTATGTTTTGTGCTCTTCCTACGTTCCAGCCTGTTCCCTCCCAGAGGACAGTGCAGGGAACAAAAGGCAGAAAGCCCAGCCTCTGCACAGGCAGGAAGCAACAGACGCTTGCGGGAAGCTTGTAAAATACCCGGCCCCACAGAGCCCTGGCAGCCGAGATCACGTGGCTGATCAATACGGCCGGAGCCGCTGGTGCAGGACGGACCTCATTCCAGGATGCAGCGCAGGATGGGTGCTGGTGGAGACATGAGCTAAAACCCACGGCCTGGAGTTGACCCCTCACCACGTGTGCCCTAACATCCACACCACACGTGCACACACACAGAGGCCCTTTGATGGTCACGGGGGCTGGGGGGCTCTGAGTGCACAGGGACAGCTTGGCCCCCGTCGCCCACAGCAGAACCTCCCAGCTTGTGCGTTTCCAAGATGAGCAGGTCTCAGAGCCGTTCTCTGATGAAAGACAGAAAAACACCTACCTATGACAAAAATACCCTAAAACAGGATTTATCAGAAAGTGACTTCGGTAGGGCTTTCTTTTTGCATTATCATTATTTTCGCCACGCTGTTTCAAGGCACACAGAGCAGTTAGGTGACTTGCCCCAGGTCACACAGTGGGCGAGGGGCTGAGCTGGGATTTGAACCCAGGCCTGGCGATTCCATCATCTTGTGTAATCCCTTCACTACACAGCCTCCAACTCTGGGGAAGGGCGAAGATGAAGACCTGAGTCACCAGAACACGAAGCCGTGTCAGGCTCTGCTGGTCATCTGCTTCTCACCTCTAGTTAGCCCACACCCGGGGGGGCTAAGTCCCAGCTCCATTCCCGTTTTACCAGTGATGGGGACACCAAGTGACCCACGGGAGATCACAGGCCCGGACAGTGGAGGGTGCGTGACACAGGCCTGGTGTGACACAGTGGCTGTGTCTTTCCATAAAGACATCAAGCATAGAACATAGGAAACAGAAACCAAAAGAGCATCACTGGTCAAACGATTATTCCATGGGGATTGCATGAGTCCTTGAGTCTCTGGAGAGGATAAACCTTTGGGGAGAAAAAAAAAATACAATTTACCTTCAAAAAAAAAAAAAAACCCAAACCCAACTTAGCTTCTCTCCCAGAAAGACCACCGGTTTGTGAGAGCTTACACTCCCAGCCTCCGGCGTGCTAGAAGCCAGCAACACGGAGGCCCCCGCTCAGATGCCTCTCCCGGGAGGGCGGGAATTAATCAGGGAATGTTTACTGCACGCCCGGGAGGGAGGCTGCGCGGAGACTGTGCCCAGGGAATCCTGTCGGCCTGGGGGGCCTCACCGTCCATCGGAGGGCCGTCCACCGCAGGAACCCTCCTCCTGGTTCTCTCCCGGATGTCAGGCTCACCACGCAGCAAGTGAAACCGGTTTCTGTGGGGCTGAACTGCTTTCCCTGGGCCTGCACGGGCAGCCGCCTCTGGATCGCATTAAGCTGCATAAATAACAAGGCTGTTGTCAGATTCCCCCTGGTGAGGAGAGGGCAGAGGGGGAGCCCCGGGGCGTGACCTCCGTGTTTCTCAGCGGGAGTCAGACTGCCTCCCGGCCAGAGGGTCTGTGTTGTGCTTGCCCTGGGCCCTGACAGGCAGGTGTGGTTCCCGTGGGGGGCACACGGCGGGGCGGGGTTGGGGGGGGGTGACGTGGGGGGATTGCTGGCTCTGTCTGTCTGTCCGTCTGTCTGTCTGTCTGTCTGGTGGGACCTCAAACCTTGCAGCAGAGACCATGATGACCAAGTGTGGGTGGCCCTCTGTCTGGCTATGGGACTGCGTGACCGCTGTACACAGAGATGGGTCATGCATGCTGGGGACTCCCGCCTGCCCCTGAGGAGGGGCTCAGGCAGCACCCACCCCCAGGTCCGGGAAACGCGGGAGAAGGCAGGGCCCCATCTGCTTCTGGCCCTGCTTCCCCGGGCACACGGGTCAAGCTCACATGCTCCGTTTGCAGTGGCTGCTTTCTGCGTCCTCCCTGGTTTCTCCAGTTTTCAAGTTAGTGAATTTTTTTTAAAAAATGGAAAAGGCATGGATGGGGAGACGTGCGAAGGAGAAGGAAGAGGGGAGAGAGGCAGGTGTACCACTCGCCTGCTGTGGGCCAGGTGCCTGCTCACAGCCCTCCTGGGGACAGGGCTGCAGGCCCATTGCATGGGGCAGCAAACTGAGGTTCCCGGAGAGCAGTACCTTGCCCACATCACACCCACACAGAGGGCGGGGTCCAGAAGTTCAAGTGAGTGGAGGCCTCTGAAAGAAAGCAGCAGTTGCCTCCCATTTCTTGAAGGAGCTCCCAGGAATTCCTTCCTTTCCAGCCAGGCCATTTCTCTGTCCTAATGTCAATGTGGCTTGCATCCCTCTTTACATTTGCAAGGCACAGCAAGACCTATTTGAGCAAGACAGCCATTTCAGGGTCTCTCCTCTTTGGAAAGCCTTTCTTCAGTTCAGTTCAGTTCAGTTCAGTCGATCAGTCGTGTCCGACTCTTTGAGACCTCATGAATCGCAGCATGCCAGGCCTCCCTGTCCATCACCAACTCCCGGAGTTCATTCAGACTCACATCCATCGAGTCAGTGATGCCATCCAGCCATCTCATCCTCGGTCTTCCCTTTCTCCTCCTGCCCCCAATCTCCCCCAGCATCAGAGTCTTTTCCAATGAGTCGACTCTTCGCATGAGGTGGCCAAAGTACTGGAGTTTCAGCTTTAGCATCATTCCTTCCAAAGAAATCCCAGGGCTGATCTCCTTCAGAATGGACTGGTTGGATCTCCTTGCAGCCTTTCTCACCCTTATAATTATTCACTAATAACCAAATACCCTCCCACGGAACAGGGCAAAGTGGTAGGAGGAACCTCAAGGAAGGGGACCTGGCCTCCCCTCCCTGCCACAGACGGCAGAGCATCTCCAGTATGCATTTTTCTCCACCTGCAGATGAAACAAGGCGTGTCTCCCACGGGAACAGATCTCACTGGGGCTGGGCCTGCGTGAGTGACCTCATTCAACCCTGAAAGCAACTGTAGGCCCATTTTCCAGGTGGGGAGACTGAGGACTGGTACACCAGGCAGGTGGACAATGTCTGGATGGCATTCCCCACAAGTGTGGAGTTTGGAGCCCCGGGCAGAGCTGCTCTGACCTCTGGCTCTCCACCCCACCGTCCTGTCTGGTTATCTGGGGTCTTCTCCTCATTCTCTGAGAGCCTTATGTACCCCTGCTTCTTCTCTGCTTCTCCTGCAGGTCGAGGCTTCCGTCCTTGGAGTCAGCACATCCTCGGAGCCCGGGCCAGTGACCCGCATAGTAGGGGCTCAATAAAAATGGACTAGCTAGTGGAAAGAGATGGAACAGGCAGCAATATGAAGTTCAAAGCCTCGGCTCACACCTGATTCTCCCAGGGAGGGCTGCCTGAGCCCCAGAACCGAACCCCCTTGCTTACATGCAGGGGGCAACCACCATCCGCCATGCTCTGCAGAACCGCAGCCTGGATGGGGGTTTTCAAAGCACGACTGCCGATAGATCAAGCGTCCTCTCCACCAGGACAGCACCCCCCCCACTCACCTCCCCAAATAAACCTGCGTAATGAAGACAGATGGCCTCGCTCAGCACTGCCGTGTGCAGGTGGGGCCGGGGCGGCCCGAGGCCACTCACCCCACCCTGGAGCGGGGCTTGGGGTGTCACCAGGACGGAGACCAGCCTGCACCCCCTTCATCACCGCCCCCCGCCGGGGGCAGCATCCCTATGTGATAAGCCGGGTGAGTCAGGAGGTGGGCCCCTTCCAGGGCACTGACGCCTCATTAGGGCAGCATCCAGGGACCTGGGGGTGGGCTGAGAGGAGGGTGGTGGTGGTGAAGGGAGGGGTTGAATAGTTAGGAGGCAGAGACCGAACTGTCCCCCGGCTCCTGAACACCTTGGGCTGCAGGCTGGGAGAGTGGTTTGGCGGGACCCAGGGCTTCCTCCTGTTGGTGATGGCCTCCTGGGCCATCTCTGGGCAGGAAAGGTGTGGCCAGCCCTGGGCTGGTGTGCAGCGCCTCCGGAGGGTGCAGGCCATGGCCTGAGGGGCTCTGAGGGTCCCAGGGATCCCTGCACAGTGGTGGCTGTTTTCTCCCCTGCTCGCAGGCAGGGACACTGAGGCCTGTCAGAGGGCCGCCCCGCTACCCACGGGTGTCTAGACGCTTCTCCAGCCTCCCAGGGCACAGAGGGCCTGCGGTGAGCAGAGGCCGGGCCTGCGTGCGTGCGTGTGGGGAGGCAGACCGGGCAGCCGACGCCTGTGTGGTCCGAGGGGGCTTCGTGTGTGTGGTCCGCCACCAGCCCAATGCTGATCATCTGTCCAAAGGCTGCTAACTGCCTGCCCGGTGACCAGTCTGTTTACTTTAGTCCTGTCTGCACCAACTGAACTCAGAGCTGTCTCTCTCCAGCTGGACCTCCTCAGGGGGAGCGGGAGGGGGAGAGGGCCGGAGAGAGATGGGGACGGAGGGGGGAATTGGGAAGAAAGAGAAAGTGCTCCAGAGGCTCTCTGGGGGTAGGCTGTTCCTGGGGTTCCCAGGAAATTAGGACCACCGCCGATGAGCCATCTGACCCCCACCATCCCTGTCACCGTCCAGCTGCCCGGTGTGGGCCTGGGACCCCTCCCTACCCCACCCCCTGGCGCATTTGCTGAAACGGTGATGAGTCATCCCCGCCGAGTGTGGCCAAAGCCTGGTCTGTGTTCCTCACCGGTGACATCAGAAGATGGCGGGTGTGGACGTGCGGTGCTGTGGGTCGGTGAGGCCGGTCACCTCGGAGGCTGGGCAAGTGTGGGCAGGGTCTGCTCCTAGGGTCTGTCCATCCATCGCATGCTGGAATTTCAGCCCCTGCTGAACCTCCCCGGGGAGGGGAGGGGGACCAGGGCATGTGATCTGGGGGTTAACATGCTACCTGAACACGGATTGAATTTACGACCTGCTGCCATGCAGGTTCCATCCCTTTGCGGTGTGTTCTAACGAGTCCACTCGTAGGATCCCAGTATTCAGTTTTAACTGACATTTTTCCCCATTTCATATTTTCACGTGGTGATTTGCTCCTTTTTATTATGTAAATCATATCAATATGATATGGAAAGACAGAGGAAGAGAGAGAAGGTTCTAGAAGGCCTAGTTTGCATGGATGAGTGGATGTCAGGCTAGAACGTTTGTGTTAAGACCTGTACAGTCTATAAAAAAATGACCCAACGTTGTGGGTAGAGAGGTTCCATTCTTCAGAACACTATTTTTTGAACTGAAAGGAATCTTGGCGATGACTTAGCTCAGTCCACTCACTCACGGCCCCTTCCCGTGGTTTAGACAACAGTAGGGCCCCCTGCCTCAGGACAAACCCGTCTTCTGACCTACATTACCTTACCCACATCAAAGAAATTATTAAATATACAACCTGGAGATAAACAGATAACTTCATTAGGTGGTTTATTTCACAAAAGAGCATTTTTCCCACCCACTCCCAAATCCACATAACAGAAATTCACCCCTTTAAAGTGGGTGACTCGGTAGCATTTAGTACATTTACAGTATCATACAATCACCACCTCTATCTAGCTCCAAAATATTTCATTCCTCCAAAGGAAACCCCCAGACCCATTCAGCAGTTTCTCCCTGTCCCTCCTCCCCCGAGCCCTGGGCACCCACAGCCTGCTTTCTGTCTCAACAGATTCACCTAGAAAATCAGGCATCTTGTAATTCAGCAAAAGTGTTAAATGAAAATAGCTTTGCTGCTTCTAAATTACTATTATTATGAAAAAAAACTCATACTCATGTAGAAAATCTAATCACTACAAAAGAAATACAAAAGAAATGTTTAAAAGAATGCCTCCTCCCAATATCTCACCCTAAGTGACTAAAGTCAGCATTTGGTGTCTCCCAACCCTGAGACCTCTCTATATAAACACTCCCATAACACACCCTTTTAAGAGCTAGTGGAATCACATTGAAACCTGAATTTTTTGTTTCCAGTTCAGTTTGGAGCCTAATTTTTTTTTTTTTAACCTGACAACACACATCAGGGACATATTTTCATGTCAACACATACAATATTCCGTGATAGGTTTCATCTGCCTGGGGGTTCCTTCCTGCAGACCTGCAGTGAGCAGCTTTAACCAGCCCCCGCTCAGGCTGGATGATGAGGCACTCGCATCTAGTCTTCATTCAAAAGGATTGACTTTCTGGGGTCGTTAATTGATTGGATTTGGGGGGCTTGCTCTCAGGTGGAGGGATTGAGAAGGGTTGAAGAATTCTCTGGAGGAGTTCAGGGTTCCCCACCACCACCAGTGAGACCCCAGAGTCCTGCAGACACACCCGACCCTGCACCTTTGCAGATGTGGGTGGAGATGACCCACGGTTAGAAGGAGCTGCCCAAGGACAGCCAGCAAGCCCACCTAAGAAAGAGGCGTGTGCAGGCCGGCCACTCAGCCCAGCAAGCAGGGGCAGGTGCTGAGGCAGGGGTGTGGTGTGGTGGTTGTTCTGGGGGTGCAGTGAGGCCAGCGGAGATGCCAGTTGGTGAGTGCCTGTGTGTGGCTGTGTGTCTCAGAGTATGTCAGCCAGAGAGGAAAGAGAAATGCCCCTTGAAAGGAGGGCTGTCAGCTTTCCAGAATCCTCCTGAGAACCTTGTCAGTCAGTCCAGGATCTTGCCTTCACAGAGTAAATGGCAGCTCACGGAGATTGTTTAAGTGGATAATTTTGTCAGAGTTTTCTCAGATCCGTGCTTTCTGTCTCCACCTCTTGGGAGTTTCTGAGGCCCAGGCAGTCTCGGCCCCTCGCTGAGCCCTCCAGTGCTCCGTCCTTGTAATTCAAACCCTTGGGACGCCTTCCCATCCCAAGGTTTCACCCTTCCCACCGTGTCCCTGTCTCCCCAGTTAAACTGTTTGGCTCCAAGGGCAGGGATCTCTGAGACTCGGCCCTGGTCAGTGTGTGAGCCTGTGCATGTGTGTGAGGGCCTGCTGCCAAGGCCCCTCACACCTGGGTTTCTGGGAACACTGCCGTCCAGAGGGGTGACCATGATTATTTACGGGGTGAAGGAAATGAGATCCTGGCCTGGGGCACAAAATTGAAGGGGTTGCCAAAAAAAAAAAAAAAAAAGCTGCCAAGAACCCTCTAGTCCTGGCTGACGTGTCTTGTCCAAGGTCAGCAGTGGTAGAACCAGGGTACAGACCCACTTCCAGGGGCCAAATCTTTTCTGTTACATTCTCGACCTCGAAAAGCGTTAGTTGCTCAGCTGTGTCCGACTCTGTGTGACCCCATCAACTGTAGCCTGCCAGGCTCCTCCTTTCATGGGATTCTCCAGGCAAGAATACTAGAGTGGGTAGCCATTCCCTTCTCCAGGGGATGTTCCCGACCCAGAGATTGAACCCAAGTGTCCTGCATTGCAGGGAGATGCTCAACCTGCATTGCAGGTTGACCTCGAAGTGTAACCATTAATACCAGTCATCAGAATATCCTGAATCTGTTACATAGTGTTGATCTGCCTGGGTTCCTTGGGTTCTGCATGGAGCAGATGGAGAGAGGGATGAACTAGGGTGAGGTCTGAATACCATGAACATCCAAGAGGGCACACACAGAAGGTGCTTCGTAATTCTGCTTATTCAGTCCTTTCCCCTCCAGGCTTCCAACGCCCGTCCGGAGACATCACAAGAAGTCTGAGGTTAGTAATGCACTTAAAACTCCCTGGCATCACATTGCTGTCAATATAGGGTCTTGTCATGCCAAGCACAGTATCGAACTCCCGGAACAGAGTTTTTGGAGAAGAGTCATGGATTTCATGTGAAACGCACACCTCGCCACGTGTGCTCATAACCCTGGTGACGAAACACCCTCCTCTTTGCACTCAGTGTGTGCTTTTGGGTTTTTTTTTTGCTTTTTTTTTTAATTAATTTTTTTTATTTAATTTTAAAATCTTTAATTCTTACATGTGTTCCCAAACATGAAACCCCCTCCCACCTCCCTCCCCATAACATCTCTGTGGGTCATCCCCATGCACCAGCCCCAAGCATGCTGTATCCTGCGTCAGACATAGACTGGCGATTCAATTCTTACATGATAGTATACATGATAAAAAAAGATGTTTCCCAAACTCAGACCCTCAGAATCTGCAGAAGGGAGAGTTTATAGGATACATGGGAAGGTTTTTTTATCAATTGATTTTGCTGTTGACCAAATAGTTTTGCCTTAAAAAAAAGAAAAGAAATGCTAACATTCTTAAACCAAGGCTCGCCCCTCCCCCAGGTGGAGCTCTGTTTTGCTGAGATACAGGCTTAGGACCCAGGCAGGCTGGCGGTAGTCCTGGCCACAAGGGGCTATTAGCCTGTCGGCTTTAATTAAACTGATTGACTAATTCAGTAAAACAACAACAACAGTGTAATTATTTGGTGGAATTGTGCATTTCTCGAGCTGAATTTGTCTACCATTAGGACAGACAGAGGAGGAAGCAGATTGTGACAAGCAAGGGTGGGCTGCAGACCTGCTCCTTCCCACCCTGGCTGCCTGGCTTGAGCTTCCTGGCCACCTCACGCTAGCTCTCCTTCCAGAAGGTTCTGATCACACAGCTGGGGCTTGCACTGCGTCTGGCTCAGGACTTGCTTCCAGAGGGTGTCCATGTCCTGTCTGCCCTCATCTGCCTGATCCTCACTGAACAGATACTGTGCTGAGAGGCAAAATCTTCTCAGAGTTGGGAGGAGAAGCCACCTGTTCTGAGGGTCCAGAGGTTTTTGTTGGACTTTGATGTGTGTGGGGAGGCTCACTGAGACATGCTTTTGAGAAGTGTTGTTTAATCTCGTTCACTGATCATCTGGTATATGCAAAGGCCTCCGCTAAGCTACGCAGTGCACGCGTGCTCAGTCACTTCAGTCACGTCTTTGAGTTCCCATGGACTGTAGCCGGCCAGGCTCCTCTGTCCATGGGATTTCCCAGGCAAGAATACTGGAGTGGTTGCCCTGCCCTCCTCCAGGGGACCTTCCTGACCCAGGGATCAAACCCAAGTCTCCTGCATTGCAGGGGAAGCCTGCTAAGCTACTCCAGGAAACCCTGAAACCAATCCAATCCAGTCCCCTGGAGATAACAGAACCGAGGGGACCCCAGCTAGTGCTGAGGAGGGAGGAAGCCCGCCTCTTACCAGCACCTCCATGTAAAAGGCTGCTTAAAACAGCTTTTCACTTTTCTTAAGGAAGAATTTAGAGAAATGGTTTACAAACGTAGCATGTATTTTTTGTAGGATATCTGGAAAATATACAATTAGGGGATTTTTAAAACACACAAAGATGCCACCACCTAGAGAGACTCACTTTTCACATTTAGGGATTTTGGTCCGTAAGTTGCACACACACATCCACCCAGTGCAGAGCAGTCCCTGGTGTCCAGCCGGCACCGAGGCAACATCAGCTATTGTTACCAGTTATTTATTTTCTCATGTCCTCAGGAAAACAGGATGGAATTGTGCATGTGCTGTTTTTACAGCTTTCTTTCTTTCTCTGATTGCTTGAAGACCTTCTTCGCCTTTCAGTATTTTTCTGCAATATAATTTTTCATGGCCAGCGAGTGGAAAACTGGTTTAAACCTCAGCTCTCTCCAGGGCCACCTGGCCTCACTCCTGAGGGTCAGAGCGCCTGCTTCCCTGTACAGCACAGCTTCCAGGAGGGAGCGGGTGGAGATGCACAGAGGTGCTTCAGGGGCTCTGCAGGCTTGAGGGGGGCTTTGAGGCAGAGATATTTTGACGGAGTTGACATGCATCTTTGCCCTTTCGTGAACGTGGCTCTTTATCCTAAAACTCCTGCAGTCCTGCACGGATGCCGCCCGGGAGAGGGGAGGAAGGAGAGCAGAGAGCCCGGGCTTGCATCTGCCCTTTTGTAGCTCTTCCCGTTTCACTGGGGGAACAGCAGTGACACTTGGGAGGCAACCCCCACCCCCACCTTCCAAATTGGATTCTTGAAGACCCAGGCATGGGGGAGGGGCAGTTGCCAAGTTCCAGGGGAGCAAGCACAGTTCCCGCCAAAGCTACTGCACCGCCCAGGGAAGGAGCAGACCCAGCACGGTCTGCAAGCAAAGGCAGGGAAATCGAATTTCAGTAGTTCACACACCACGCTTACAAGCGTGACTGTTGTAAAGCCACCACTAGTATTAACGCTGGCTCCGAGGGAGGTGGGCACTAATCTAAAGGTTCTTGCAGCAACTCCTCCTGTCCTGTACCCCTCCTGAGGCAGGTACCATACCAGATCCTGGCAGCGGAAGGCTGCACGTCTCCCCGGTTGCACATAATTCCCTTCCACCCCCCAGAAGCCCATCTGGTTTAATTTACCTAGGGAAAAAAAAAACAATATTTGCAATGTTGCTCTTTCATCCCCTTATTACAAAAACAGGGAATGTTTGTTGCCCCATTTTCAAGCGCCGTCGACTTAGAATGGAGGCTCTACATCCACCCATGATTTCTTTACGAAAATGGGGCATTTCTATTCCTTCTGCGGAGAACTGGCCTTTCTCCCACACGCGCCGCTCTTGCTGGCTGTGGTGCCCTCCGAACGTGAGTGCATTGGAATGAAGCTGAGGAAAGCAGGGGCTGCCTGATGGCATTGGACGGAGGGGTCTGTGCCCTGGTTTCCGGTTTTCTGCAACTTAGAATCTGGCCACTCCTGGGTCTGGCACCCCGAGCTGAGCTCTGAATCTGGGGGCTTTCTGTAATAACAGAGCCTGCTCCAAAAGGCTTGGGGTCTGCATGTCACTATTAACACTGCGATGCCATGATGCTATACCCTCCCTGCTGAGGTTCCCAGAGCGGGAAGTGTGGGAGATTCCAAAATGATGTTCCCGGTGAGCAAGCTCGGCTTCGGAGGGGCCGTTCAATAAGCCACTGGCTGCCTTTTCTCTTTTCAACCTGAACTGCAAACAGTGCACATCTCTACCCTCCAACTGGTCCACTGGCAGTGGCAGACACAATGGGCTTATCTGTCATTTAAACTCTTTCTCCTTAGGAATTTCTCCTCCCTACTTTTAGTTAGAATTTTAATATGACACAGTCAGATCGTAAATGGAATCAAGGTTCAATTTGACTACCTTCCTATTGCGATCATCTATTCCGAAAGGAATGAGCAATGGCTAGGTTCTGAAACCTAGTGGGTCCCTCCCCTGCCCCGCGGAGAAGGGAGCTAGGGGCGTGCCGAGCCTGGTACCCCATCTTTCCCCGCACCTGCCACCCGATCCGACCCAGACTCTGGCCAAACTACAGGCGCTACCGCGCTGCCGGAAGGGGAGGCGGGTGCAGGGAGAGGGTGCGGCTCGGTAGCTTGGGAGCTGCTGGATGCTCGGAGATGGGGAGTGAGCCGGGGACAGAGAAGAGCAGGTTGGGAGCTGGAGAGGAGAACCAGGAGTGAGGAGACCAGAGATCTCTTCGGAGAAGGGCGAGGGTGGCCAGAAGGGTGCAGACAACATCCACAGAGAGCCTCGCCCTCGCCCTCGGAGAGGATCGCGCCCCGCCCGGGAGTCTCGGCAGAGGTGGGGGTGGGGAGCCGGGATGGAAGGGGGGAAGGGGCAGGCAGAACCGAGGAGGAAGCAAGCGGGGAGACCAGGGGAGCCGGGAGGGAGCCAGAGTGGGACCCGACACAACTCCAGGGAGGACAAGGGCTCAGAAGCTCAGCGCTTGCCTTCGGAGTGGAGTGCGAGAGTACCAAGTCCTGGCCCCTTTGACATCACCCCAGTCAGCCCGGGTCAGGAAGAAGATCTGGAGGACCTCCAAGTCACAAGTGAGGAAACTGAGGTTGGAAGCAGCTGAGCAGGGAGCCCAAGGTCAGGGCCTGGCTCCTTCAAGGTTGTTGAGTTGAAGGAACCTGGAGCCAGAAGCTGTCATCAAGGGACACCAGGTTCACAGCAAAAAAAAAAAAAAAAAAAAGAAAGCTACAGCTTGTAGAATCCGCCCTCAGTGCCCAGAAGCCTGTGTTTTTCATCCTGTCCCAGTCTCAAGCAATCCTGTGAAGTCCTGTTCCTCCCGCCCGTTTTTACAGACGTGGGCACTGGGGCTCCACCTGGAGGGCACCACCGTGCTGGCTCTCAGAGTATCTAGCCCACATGGAGCCTCCTTGCAGAGCCCAGGTTTCTCCTGCTGGCTCGCCCATCCCCCACCAGGTTCCCTGGGCTGAGTGCTAGTTGGGCAACTTCCATGAAACAGTGAAGCCGGCCAGCCCGGGGGAAACCTTGCAGTACCCCAGCGTTTCTGCACCCGAGACCTCCCAGCCTTGCCCTTGGAATCCTGTGAAGCAGTGCAGCCAGCTCTTCAAAGGGAGGCCCCAGGGAGAGGCCCCGTCATCGACTCTGCTGACATGACGGGAGCTGATGAGCAGGTTTTAAACAACACCTGGATGACAAATTAGCTGATGTGCATTCATTTGTTCTTGGGAGGAACCCAGCGCAAGAAAGATGTCAAGGGGATGGCATCCGTATTATACAGCTTAACGGGGACACAGAACCTGCATTCCCGCGGGCTGGCCTCCCCGAGTGGGGGTGGCACGGTGGCCTCTGTGAGGTTCCCGGGTACCAGCAGTGGGCCTTTCAAGGCCAGCGTGACTAGGAATCCGCCCTCTCAGAAGGCTCTTCAGGATTTCCCTTCCCTTGGTCTGAATCAGCTGAGATTGGGACCACTCAGCGTCACAAGGAGCTGTCCCAGGTTCCTGTGAACAAATGCAGTCAAAGTCTGAAATACGGAGGAAGAGCCTCCAAGCCTTCGCTTGGGAGAAGACAAAAGTGAGAATCCAGTGCTGAGTTTTTCCTGGAGGTGCGGTCAGTTACCATCATCCCGGGCTAACGGAATAGCCTCACAAGCACAATACCTTTTCATAGGAACATACTGAGTGATGGTGCAGGGGAATGTTCCTTCTTTTCTGGTTACTCCTGAAGTGATGTGAAAGTCCAACTCTTTGCAACCCCATGGACCGTAGCCTGCCAGGCTCCTCTGTCCATGGGATTCTCCAGTCAAGAATACCAGAGTGGGTTGCCATTTCCTCCTCCAGGTGATCTTCTCAACCCAGGGATCGAACCCAGGTCTCCTGCATTGCAGGCAGATTCTTTACCATCTGAGCCTCTTGTCTCCTCTGGCTATCTATTCCTGGTATGAAATAAATCATGGGATGTAGAGTGGCTAAAACAGCCATATTCTTTTGTTCATGACTGTGTGGGTGTGGAATGCAGGAAGTGCCCAGCTGGGTGGGTCTCACTGGGGATCTGTCTTTTGATTGTAGTCGAATGCCTGCTTGGACCTACAAGAGGGCACACTTTAATGCCTGCCAGTCCATGCTCGCTGCCTTCCAGGTACTCCGCTTGGCTGAGGACTGGAGCCCCAGCACGGGGACATCTTACGTGGCAGCCAACTTCCCCTGAGCCAGCATCCCACAGGGACCACGAGGTAGCTGCCTGGTCTGCTATGCCCTAGCACTTCTGTGCCTGGAGCTTCTTGGGGTTTTGCCATGGGAATCACACCCACACAAGGCACTAACAGTCTTTGATAGATACGGGAAATACCCCTTTCCCTCTGCTACGGTAACAGCTAGCCTACGCCAGCTGCTAGAGTTTTCCAGCAGAGCAGTGGCCCATGGGTGGCCCGTGGGTGCCAAGTGGCCCCGTGACCCAGCCTTCATGGGCTGCCCTCTGCCCCCCTTTCCCTCCCCCACTCATCCTCTGATGCTTCCTGGGACTGTCAGCTAAACAGACTTCTTCACTTGAATGCTGTCTCTGCATCTCTTGGGAAGAAACCCAAATGAAAACAGTCCCCAAGAAGTCTGGCTGGTTCCTCCAGGCACAAAGCCCTCCCCAGACCAGCCATGCGTGGAAGACGCTCCCAAGAAGTAAACAAAAGTGAAGGACCTGCAGACTCACGGCGACTTTCGCAACCAGGGCCGCCCCCCCCCACCCCCAAGGCTCAGGGAACATCCTCCCTGGACATGGCCCAGCACCAGATCCTTGGGCCTGGAGGGTCTGGGTCTTAGCAGGGTGAGACCCGGCTCCCACTGTCACCCAGAGCTGAAGGCAGGGGTTCGTGAGAAGGAACTTCGGCTGGTGGTTGGAGAGGGTCCCGATGGGGGAGACCCTGCATGAGAGGCAGCAGTTTGTCTCACATCTGGGGGGTGATGTGGGCCTGCTCGCCTGGCCGGGGGCCATGATGAAGCGGTCTAAATCATCTGCAAATTCCTGAGCCAGTCTCTGTGTCTGGGCACTGTCAGAGGACAATGTGGACAGTGGGCTAGCCCATCCTGATACCGGCAGAGTCGGGACTCACACTCCTGGTATCGGCCTCCCTGGACACATGCAGTGGCTGAGGGCTGGGGGCTGTGCTGGGTGGGGCCTTGTGCTTGCGGTCAGCCTGGGGGAAGGGAATTTATTGTATTGCCCAGCTCAATAACCAGCCATAAGGATGGAAAGCCAGGCTCAGGGAAAAAGGGATAATCAAGAAAGCACTAGAGTCCATTTATGGAACAGCAACTGTTTGATGGTCTCTGTAAGTCACCACTGCTGGGGTCTCCTGTATTTTTTTAAACATGCTGGCATGTTGCTCTTATTATTACTTATATACAGGCACATGTGTTTAAAATTCATAACAATGCTATGAGGTCAATAATTTTATTATCTTCATATTTTAGACAAGGAAACTGAGACAGAGGAGAATTTAAAGTGACTTGCATATGGCTAGTGGCAACCAGAGTAAGAGGCAACAGACTTAAGATTTAAGCTGCAGTAGTTGGTTTTTGGAATATTATTGCTTTTATCATTAAAAAGGAAAAAGGTCAAAAGATGGGGGTCCTGTCTATTAGCTCCTTGGAATTCGTCAGAATTCATTTTTATCCACTTTGCGAGCTTCTTTTCCTGAGATCTCGTGATCCAAAAAGGCTGCTGATGCTCCATTCATTGCATCCATATTCCAAGAAGAAAATTGGTGGTGATGGGAGGAGAAAGACAAAAGATGTCTCTGTCAACTGAGACACCATTTTAAGCTGTTTTCTTGGAAGTTCCTACACAATAACTTTTGCTTACCTCTCAATAACAGTAATAAATAGGAAAATAATAAATAGAAATCCTTGCACCAGCTTTCCTCTTTCTGGGAACAGGTAGTAAGAACCATGCGAAGTTATAATAAAATCTGCCATATCCTGGTTAACACTTGAATTCCTACATTTTAAAATGCATTAGGTAACTCATTACCACCACAGGCTTATGGAGTACATTACAGGGATGTTGGTGGGCTTAGTTAAATCATTAGAGTGAGCTGCTAGAGACCTTCTTGTTTCTGTATTTAGATTAAATCAGCATTACTGACTTTCTGTGGCAAGGCTTGCTTTCAAGTTCTTATTGGTGTAATTAAGTGAGGTACTTTGCAAAGAAGACGCCCCCTGTTTACTCTTACACCCCAGGAGACCCAGCAATTACCGCCTCCAGCCCTGGGAAGGTGCGAGAGCAGACACAGCCCCTGCTCTCAGCTGGTCTGACAGGCACGCCGTTTCAGGAAACCCAGATTTAAGCACCGGATCGTTTCAAGTAGATGTCTGGGGTTTGTTTGTTTGTTTTTTCCCCACTGGGACAACTTCTTCTGCGTCTTTGAGGTCTTCAAGAGTTAGGGATGGGTAGGGTCGGGGCTGTTTGGCATCAGTTTCAGGGCAGGCTTCATTCTAGCTGTTTGGTCTTGTCCCCTGAGTCTGGGAGAGGGCCAGCTTTGCCAGCCATGCATGGACCGGTGTAAGTGATGCAGCCTCTAATGAGCCATGTCATCCTGGGCAAGGTGGCTTGCCCTTTCTGGACCTCAGTTTCGTCACCTGTAGAGTGGGTGTCATCCATTAGTGAGCAACAGGTGTTTCTCCCACCAGTGGATTTTGATTAGCCATGAGGCTGTTCAAAAACAAAGGGAAAAAAACACAAAGGGCAAAAGAGAGAAGCCAAAAATCACTGCAGAGCAAACAGCTGCCCCTCCCCTCAAAGGGTTCCTCCCCACCTGTGTAGTTCTTCCTTCCCATTTTGACCCGCCTTCCCTCCCCCAGGCCATTCCTTCCAAGAGGGGTTATCAAGAGGGGTGATCAAGAGTCAATAGATAGTTTTCGACAAAAAGGTTTAAAAAAAAAATTGAAAAAACTGAAAGTGTTAGTTGCTCAGTCAACTCTTTGTGACCCCGTGGACTGTAGCCCACCAGGCTCCTCTGTCCATGGGATTTCCCCAGCAAGAGTACTGGAGTGGGTTGCCACGTCCTCCTCCAGGGGATCTTCCCAGCCCAGGGATCGAACCTGGGTCTCCTGCATTGCACCCAGTCTCTAACATCTGAGCCACTAGCTGTGCTGGGTCTTGGCTATTGCGCTCAGGCTTTCTCTAGTTGTGGCGAGAGGGGGCTGCTCTCTGGCTGCTGTGCGTGGGCTTCTCACCGAGGTGGCTTCCCGTCGCGGATCGCAGGCTCTAGGGTGTAGGGGCTCAGTAGTTGTGGCGGCTGGGCTTAATTGCCCCGCAGCATGTGGAATCTTCCTGGACCAGGGATCAAACCCATTTCCTCTGCATTACCAGGTGGATTCCTAATCTCTGGACCACCAAGGAGGTCCACAAAAAGTTCTGAACAGCAAGAAACACTGCTGGAGACACTTGTGTTCTTCGATGTGTTTGACGGTGTCCTGTATCACTATACAGAATATATCCTTTGGGGTTAAAAAAAAAAAAGCGTCTGTTGAGAAAGATGTTCCCCTCCTGGGCATTTATGGGCATACTCAGATGAGGCCAGTCGACAGAGGGGCGGGGTGACATCCCTGCCATGCCCCTGCTGCGGGCAGAGGCTCAGATCCTGATGAAAAGCCTTTAAAGCCAAGCGCCCCAGTGTCACGGGAGTCTCGGAAAAGGTATTGAAGAGGCTTGTCAGTGCCTCTCCATCAGCTCCCCCTGGGCTTTTAAAATTTGATTTCCTTGGCTGTGAATTCAGTTCTTGGCTTAACCACAACCTCATGAAATATTAACAATTTCCCCTCTGGAAATCGTGTGTGTGTCTGTGTGTGTGTGTACATATGAAACCGTAACTTCCTTCTAGAAAACGCTGAGAATGCCGGGGCCACGCGCTCTGGGGACGCTGTTGCTGGGCGCCTGAACTCTTACCTTGTGGGATCGTCCTGATACCCCATCGGGCTGGGGTTCTTTTACTCCCATTCCAGAGACGAGGACACCGAGGTCAGACAGGAGCCCTGAGGCTCACGGGTTGTCGGGGTAGTCAGATCCGGCTCCAGGGTCCCTTAGTCACAGGGTAGGGGTTCCCCCCCGCCGCCCCAGAAGGATGAGCCCGACTCCAATTCTAGAACTTTCCACAGCAGTTCTTCCCAGTCGGGGAGTGTCTGCACCTTAATGAGGATGGACCCACGCTCCCCACGGTTCCCTGGCTGCCTCTAGAGCCCACTGCCACCCATCTGTCGGCCTCAGGGAGCTCAGGCCGCTTGCGCTTCCTGGCGATGTGCCAACCTCCTCCATCTCCCCACCCTGTTTCTTTCTGGCACCTGGAGACTCAGGGCCATCCCCTGACTCTTTGCTTCTGTCGTGGACTTGGGGACCAGGCCGGCTCTGGGGGCCCAGCATCGCCGGTCCCACCGGCACTGGGGGCATCTTCCCCCAGCTCCTCTGGACCCGGATGTACCAGAACCCTGTTCGCCATCAGAGCCCCACGCTGGGAGGAGCTGCCAAGGCCGAGGGCATCATCCTTTCCAGGGCAGGAGGAGTCACTTGTGGTGTTTCAAAATGGGGTTTGGGATCATTTCTGTGGGTGACACCCTCAAAAGCCTCTCCTGGGTTTCACTGTTTTGAAGTCTGGATAGACTTCCTTTCCTTTTTAAAAAAAAGTATTTCTTATTTTTTAATATATTTATTGAATTAATTAATTAATTTGGCTGCATTGGGATAGTTGTGCCTTGCGGGATATTTCGATGCGGTGCACAGACTCCTTAGTCATGGCTCACGGGCTCAGTAGCCACGGCGCGTGGGCTCAGTAATGGCTCGCGGGCTCAGCAGCCGCGGCGCGCCAGCTCAGGAGCCGCGGCACCCCGGTCTAGTTGCTCCACTGCACGTGTACGTCTTAGATCCCCAACTAGGGATTGAACCCTTGCTTAGCAAGGCAGATTCCTAACCACTGGACAATCAGGGAAGTCCCTAGACTTCCTTTCCTTCTGAAGTCAGTCGCAGCCAGCTTGTGAGTCCCAGCTCTGCCAGTTACCACTGTGTGACCTTGGGCAAGTGACTCAGCCTTTCTGGGCTTCATTTTCCTCATCTGTAAGGTGAGACCAACCATCACAGCCGCCTCAGGGGGATCGTATGGGGACTGCACCAGTTGGAGCGCACGCTTAGAGCCATCCCTAGCACACAGTTAGCACCATGTGTTTGCCGCCGTTTCTTTCTTTTTTTTTTTTTTAAGTTTTATTTATTTATTTATTTATTATTTTAATTTTAAAATCTTTAATTCTTACATGCGTTCCCAAACATGAACCCCCCTCCCACCTCCCTCCCCATAACATCTCTGTGGGTCATCCCCATGCACCAGCCCCAAGCATGCTGTATCCTGCGTCAGACATAGACTGGCGATTCAATTCTTACATGATAGTATACATGTTAGAATGCCATTGTCCTCGCTACCATATTCAGCATTCAAGAGACCCCAGAGCCTCTTTGCAAATAAGTGATGCGGTAGCTTCACAGCTTTGTGGGTCTTGGGGTTCAAGCTGAGGGGCCCTAGATAGAGTCTCCCTTTCAAAAAGTTTGTTCTGTGGAAACCTGACCTCTTGTAGTTCCTTGTAGCCGTGCTCTACTACAGGGAAATGACACCAAAGAAAATCAAATCCTATTTTTCATGCAGCTGATTTAAATGCCAGTCATTAAAGGAAACATGGGAATTTTCTGGCATTAAAATACTATCGCTCAAAATAAACCAGAGAATACACATTCCTAAGAGCTCTGTCGAGCTGAGGTTCCAGGAGAAGCTTCCAGAAGTCCTTGGAAGGCTGTTTGCCCAGGGTCACCAGACTGGGTTGAGCCCATGGGACTCAGCTCCCTGGTTTTGACCACGATGCTTTCCCATGATCCTACAGCAAGGGAACACTCCCACTGGCCTCCAGTCACCTCCCAAGGAGTGACTATTTAAGCAAAGCTGAGATTTTCTTAGCAAAGCAGGATATGGGGGAACCCCATCTGGTATATATAGATGGATGGAGAGAGAGATGATGGTTGGATGGATGGATGGATAGATAGATGATGGAAGGATACACACGCACACAGAGAGATGCAAACATCTGGGTTATTTGAACCTAAGTTCCCTGATGGCTCAGAGGATAAAGCGTCTGCCTGCAATGCAAGAGACCCGGGTTCAATCCCTGGGTTGGGAAGATCCACTGGAGAAGGAAATGGCAACCCACTCCAGTATTCTTGCCTGGAGAATCCCATGGACAGAGGAGCCTGGTGGGCTACAGTCCACGGGGTCTCAAAGAGTCGGACACGACTGAGCGACTTCACTTTCACTTTCACTTTACTGGTATCCAGGAAGAGAGTAGTTGTTCCGCCTTCTTCTCCCTTCATATGTCCAAGGAGTTTCCCCATTCTGCTATTCCTTACTGCTGAATCTTGTTCCTATTTTGTCTGTGTAGAAATAACTTGTACATACAATGCATCACGCCTTAGCGAATTAACTGGCATCGTCATATTGCCTACTCCAGCCCGGCCATCTCTAGCCGTCTAAGACAATCATGTCTTTGAGTGGATGAAGCCCTCTTCCAGGCACCCTAATTCAGCAGTTACCTGAAAGTGATTCATCCACATTGCAGAGGAAGCCCTGCTTCCCACCAGATTCAGCTGGTGCGTTCGATCAGGTTTGGCCCCGTGTGTAAATGTCCCTGGGTCCCTGTGGAGCTATGGAAGCGTGTGATGGAGCAGGGATGGCTCTGGGGGAGTCTAGGGGCTCTGACCAGTTTTCCAGCTCCAGACTCTCCTGTCCTCGGGTTCTTCACTTGTAACGTGCAGGTCCCTTGGAGGTAAGTTTTGCAGCTCTGAGATCTGAGGGTCCAGGAGGAGCTGTGGAAGAGGAGGCCAGAGGGGGTGAGAGTGAGGGACCCTCCTGCAGGGAGGTGCAGCTATGGGTGTGGAGGGAGGGTGGGGGGAGGGTGTTCTCTCCTCCCGTCTTAGTGAAAACTAAATAGATCTTTAAAAAGAACACGTGCTTATGATTCACTCATTCGGGGGCGCCACTTCTTAAACTGCAGTGCGCAGGACCTTTGTGACGTCAGGTGGCCCTCTCTCTCCTGTGCACGGACTCTGTCTAGCTGTGGCACAAAGTCTCAGTTGTAGCACGCAGGTTTAGTTGCTCCGCGGCATATGGGACCTTATTTCCTCCACCAAGGGTCAAACCTGCATCCCCTGCTTTGCGAAACCGATTCTTAACCACTGGGCCACGAGGGGAAGTCCCTAAACAGATCTTTCATTCTTCATGACTCACTCTAACCCCATGTCTGAGCCTCTGTCAATGGCCAGGGTCTCCCAGGGCAGTTTCCAAGAGCCGTGGGGTGGGAGGGCTCACCTCATGCCGATGTTGGAGGGAGACCCTCTGGCCCTTGCTGTCGATGTCCACGTGGGTCTCCCCCAAGACAGCCCCCCTCCTTTGGGACCTGCAGCTGTGGTGGCTGTTTCCACTCCAGGCCAATTCTGTGATGCTGTCTATTCCCCTTGCCTGTCTCCGTCAACTCACAGTATCCCCTCTCTGGGTCTTTATTGCTGTATTGCAAGGCACACACTCTCATTTGCATAATTTAGGAAGGAGGCTCAACTTATATAGCAGACACCCAAAGCTTAAAAGTCTATTTTTCTCTCATGTTAGACACAAGCAACCCAACTTGAACTTCACCACTAACTAGGTACAGCGTGTCAGCCCTGGGGGGGTCAGGTCATTGGGAGACCAGGATGTTGGAAGGTTCATCAGTGAGTGCTAGAGACGGGGTGAAAGGAGGACAGTGGCACCAGGATCAAAAAAGCCTTCAGTCAGTGGAGGAAAGCCCGTGGAATCCATCCTTGATGGGAATCTCCAGTAGCACGAGATCGCCCAGAGAAGGTCCAGATGGAAGACCGTCCTGAGATCAGGAGCAGGCAAACATGTGTCTTTGTGAGTAGTTACTGAAGGGCTGAGCTGGGTGTCCGCACTGTGGGGCTGGGGGTCCCCCAGGGAAACCATGTAATCAGGAGACCCATAGTTTCATCCTTCAAACGTCCCCACCTTCTCGATTAAGCCCAGGCTTTGCCCTTCCATCTCACACTGGCCCATTGTCAGACAAAGCCCAAAGCTGCCCTCAGGGTCAGCTAAAGCTGGATCAGAATATTTCCCCAGCCGCACCAATCTCTTAAGCCCAGTTGCAAACACTAAGTGGGAGAGAAGCAAGGCTTGGCTTCCAGATTTCTACAACTTTAGCTCCTTTGGCCTCTGCTGTTGACGACTAGGGGGCCGCAGTTACTGGAAGAGACGCCCACTGTGTAAACAGGGCGGCTGCCTCCTCACATGGTGGCTCGCGCTTTTACATCTTCCAGTTTCTGGTCTCTTCTCGGGGACTTTCCAAATGCCTCCCCTTTTCCCAAATTTAACGCGGAAAAAAAAAAAAAAAGAATTTGAAGTAATGTGGATTTAGAACCGAAAGCATGTCCGTAAGGATTCTCAGTTATTTGAAAAATTCTGTTCTGTGATAGCATTGATGAAGACCAAAAGGAAAGTGGGTGCAATAACAGGCTGAAAAAATGATGAAAACTCATAAAAATAATTGCTATTTTTGTGTGAGCATTACTCCTTGGCCAGGCACTGTGCTCATTAATTCACACACGTGACCTAGATGCTGGCATCGTGTCCGGATTACAGGTAGGGACATGGAAGGTCTTCTTTGTTTTTGCTTGTCCTCATTGATTGATCGACAGATTGAGCTAATACTCAACTTGTATAGAGAACTCACAGCTTTTGCATAAAAAGTTGGACAGAAAGAGCTGTGTTGTCCCTTGAGGGTCTGTCTCTATAACTTACCATCAAATGCCAGGTCACCCTGGCAGTGGCCTTGAGTTTCAGCTCCTTGCATCTGTCCTGGGTCCTCCTGGCCCCCAGAGACTGGAGGTCAGACCAGGAGATTGAGGCTTTAGCGTGAGCTGACGGGTTCTCCTTGGGCCACCCACGAAGCCCTAGACCGACGGGGGATTAAATGCCTGTCTCCTGAGCATCACTTTGATAGGGGACTGATGGTGGAGCAGGAACGTGGAGGGTCGGGTGAGGAAACCTGGGGTCAGAGGGCTCCCGGGCCCCCCACAGGAAGTGGTCAGAGCCCACACTTTGAGTCAACCTCCAGCTGAGAACGGGGGTGGAGGGTGCACCCCAGAAGAGCAACGTCAAACCACGCCTGGTGACCCTGTGAGGCTGGGGGCACCGGGAGGCCAGTGTGACTTCAGCCGCGAGTCCCAACTGGAGCTGAGACTGTGACACTGAAAGAGAAATGTCCCTCCAGCCCACATCCTGGAGGCAGCCTGGGGACAAACAAGACAAAAAGCAGGGGTTGTGGAGGTGGGGACTTGGGTTCAAATTCTCCCTCTGGGGAGACATCTGATTCCTGCCAAGATGGAGAATGACATCCTCCTGGGCCTCCCTCCTACAGCTGAAAACCCCAAACATCACACCAAGCGAAGAGCAGGCGCATTGGAAAAGACCCTGATGCCGAGAAAGATTGGTGGCAACAGGAGAAGGAGGTGGCAGAGGATGAGATGGTTGGATGGCATCACTGACTCAGCAGACATGAATCTGAGCAAACTCTGGGAGATGGTGAAGGACAGGGAAGCCTGGCATGCTGCAGTCCCTGGGGTCGCAAAGAGTAGGACACGACTGAGCAACTGAATTGCAAAGTACATGAAGACCCAGAAAGGAGGAGAGTTGAAGCAAAAATCATGGCACCATCTGAGGCGGTGCCCTGTGTACATAGAGGAAATACCTAAGACAGTTATATTTTACTTTATTTATTATTATTTAAATAAGTACTTGTTTATACTGGCTTTTCCGGGTCTGAGTTGCAGCATGCTAGAGCCAAGGTCTTTGTTTCAGCATGCGGGATCTTTAGCTGTAGCCAGCGAACTCTTGCTTGTGGCTTGTGGGATATAGCTCCCTGACCCAAGCCTTCTGCACTGGGAATATGGAGTCTTAGCCACTGGACCACCAGCGAAGTCCAAGACAGTTACATTTTAAAAGTTGGGAGGGTGCAAGGACTGAAATGGAAGTAAGTGTTCCATACTCCATGCAAAGTGGTAAAACTCTGTCATCAGTGGACCCTGATGAGTTATATCCATAGGTTGTGATTTTTAGGACAGACCCAAGGAAGCTGTAATAGCCATATACCCAAAAACATTACAGGTAAGTCAAAAAGGAATCAGAAAAATGTATGAGACTTAGGCAAGAAAAGAGAAACAGAGGAATGAGAAATTGACTCAACAAACAAAGGAAAATAAACAAGAAAATGGCACTTAAGCTGTAGTGGACTCATAACTACTTTAAATATAGACAGTCTAAATACAATTAAAACAGAGATGTGTAGAGGAGGTTAAAACAATGCCACAGAACTATATACTGTCTGTAAGAAACTCACTCCAAATATATCGATGTAGGTAGGTTGGAAATGAAAAGATAGAAAAGATATATTGTGCAAATGTCAGTTTACGAAGAGGGAGCAGCTATAGTAACACTAATACCAGGTAAGGTAGACTTTAGAGCAAGGAAAATTACCCAAGAGAAGGAGGGCTCTTGTAATGTCGAGAGGATCCATTTCCCAAGTCTCACCTCTGTCGTCTGCCATCTCTGCTGACAAGCAGTGTAATCTCTGTGAACTTGGTCTCTGTCGCTAACACGGAGACAACGAATACTTTGTAAAATACTAGGAAGGCCAAGTACTTAGCACAGGTTGCTGCTACTGCTGCTGCTAAGTCGCTTTAGTCGTGTCCGACTGTGTGCGACCCCATAGACGGAAGCCCAGCAGGCTCCCCTGTCCCTGGGATTCTCCAGGCAAGAACACTGGAGTGGGTTCCCATGCGCTAAAAGCTCAACAGGGGCTTCCCCAGTGGCCCTAGTGGGAAGGGACCCGCCTGCCAATGCAGGAGACGTAGGAGACACAGGTCCGACCCCTGGGTCGGGAAGATCCCCTGGAGGGGGAAATGACGATCCACGCCAGTATGCTTGCCTGGAGAATCCCCTGGACAGAGGAGCCTGGAGGGCTACATTCCATCGTGTCCCAAAGAGTCGGACACAACTTAGCAACTAAACAGCCACAACAAAAAAAGGCTCAGTAAGTAGCGGCTCACCATCATCTTTAATAAGGCGTACCTCCTCGTCACCACTGACGTGATGTGGATCAGCCAGGAAAGAAGGAGCCACAGCAGTCACTTTGTGTGTGAGAGAGAAAAAACACACACGTAAACTTTACCACTGGGACCGCTCGTAGGTTCCAATTCAGCGGTATTAAGCGCACCCACGTTGCTGTGCAACCTTCACCACCGTCCGCCTCCAGACCTTTCTCGTCTTTCCCAAATTGAACTCAGGAGCGCCTGAAGACACTGGTTACTCTAGCAGAGAGAACTGAATCCAGAGAATCTTTAAACCAGGTTTTGGAGGGACGAATAGACTCGACCAGATGCAGAAGGACACAGCCAGCACCTACAGGGCTGTGGGGGCAACAGGAGGAGGTGGGGCTGGTGGAAATTTGGGAGCTTGGAAGAGGGGACCTGTGGAGCTGGGATCCAGACCCCCGAGGAGGAAAGCTGAGCTCTGGGGGTGCGGTGAGGCTGGTTCTGCTGCTGTGATGCTGGCAGGTCAGGAGGCGGGGGCTTCACCCCACCCCTTCCTGGGCTTGGCAGCAGGCTCCCTCTAGCACCCCCACATGCAGAAGGCACAGGGAGAAACTGGCAGAGGCGTGGAGGGCAGAGTCCAGCTTGGCCTCACTATGCAAGGACCGAGGGACACGTCTGAGTGTCCAGGGGTGGCTGTAGCAAAGCGGCAGCTCAGAGCGGTACTCAGCGCTACTGTTGAATACAGCACTCCAATGTACTCTACAGTACCCTACTGATGCAGAGTACCAAGCTCAACAGAGCACAGAGAGCTACTCTGTCCCCTCCCAGAGGCCTGAAGGCCATAGTCAAGGTGTCAGCAGGGCCACCGTGCTCCATATGGAGGCTCTGGGCAGGGCCCCTCCTGCCTCTTGCAGCTCCTGGGGGCCCCAGGCGTTCCTTGTCTTGTAGACACATCCCTGCAGCCTCTACCTGCATCCTCACGTGGCCTTCTTCCTTCTCTGTGTATCTGAGTCCAGATTTCTGTCTTCTTATAAGGATGGCCTGGGGCCCGCCCTAGCTCGCACACACCTCACACACATTCCACCAGAGCAGGTGGGTGGATTAGAGCTGAGAGACAGTAGCCTAGTAACCAGCATGGGCACCCTTCTGAGAATCAGGGTACATAGGCTCACTTCTGCCCACACAGATCCCAGGGACCTTTCAGAGCCTCAGTTTCCCCATCTGTAAAATGGGAGTGATTAGCAAACAGGTGGAGACCAACCAGGGGTGAGGCTGGTTGTGGGATATGAGACAAGATGCCCAGCTGCTGTGGAGGGGCTCAGGGCGAGTGAGGGTGGCCCAGAACCAGAAGGCGAAGGCAGGGCAGGACGGGCCCCACGCCAGCCTGTGGTGTGCACGCAAGCTGGGCTGACGTCCCGGGGGATGAGAGCTGCCCGGCTGGAGTGTGGCTGGGGTTTATGGATTTATAGGATCACACTGCCTTTCCCGAAGCATTTGGATGGGATTGAGGGATCCCAGACGGGGCACAGAGCTCACGAACCTGATGCAAAGTGGTTTTCAAAGGGCCGGCTCCCATCTTCTTCTGACCCCGAGGAATGTAAACTGCCTCCTCCACCAGACCTATGGTTTATTTGTACAGTTTGGGTCATTTCTGTAAATGTTTGGCCCCTTTGGAAATCCAATCCAAAGGGAAAGCAAGTGAGGGGTTTTTTTTTCTGTGCAGCGGCGTCTGGGTCGATGGTGGTGACATTTACCTGTTGCAGTTTATTAAATGCATCATTGATAAGCACGCTAAAGAAAGGACCCACTTTGTTTGGTTCTGTCTTTTTTTTTAAACATCTCAACACCAGGGAGAAAGGAAAATGTGTGGATTGGTGAGGAATGAGGAAGTGTGGGACTAAACATTCGTGGTGGGGGCCCCATAGTCTGTGGATGGATGGAAAGCCTCAGGGATGGGCTATGGGGGGTTCAGAATAGGGGTGCCCAGGCAGGTGGGTCCCCTGAAGGGACAAACAGCCCTCCCGTGTGTCAGAACACAAGGAATCCTGTACAAGCCATCGAACGTGCCGCAGTGCCACAAATGTGCTTATTAAGGAAAGGATCCTTGACTTTCACATAAAATGACTAATCACTGCCAGCCTCTTTAAATGATGTATATCAATATTCATAAAGTTGGACTTGCTACCGTTAACATGTCAGCGTGAGAGAGCGTGTGAGCAGCTGTCAGTTATAGTGTGAGCCTTGTAGGTTCTTAGGTGCATAAGAGATTCCTAATTTTTTTAATTATTATATTGTTGTTACAATTTTCTGGGATTGGAGACACACTGCAAACAGCAGAAAACTGAGAACAGAGACAGGCGAACAATCAACAGTCCCTTGCTTGACAATCAGGGCGATTTTCCAGATCTCTAACCTGGGCTCTGGCCACTCATGCGGCTGCTGGCCAGTCCAGCGAGCCCTGTCCTTACTGCCTTTTCTGCGCCCGCCAGATGGGACAGAAGGCAGGCACTGCTGAGGACCCTGAACGGGAGAGCTGGCAGCACAGAGCAGAGTGCCTGGCCTGTGTAAGGGGCCGCACTGCAGTCTTCACAGGGGCCACTGAGAACCTTGTTAAAATTCAGACTCCGGGGGCCTCCCTGGAGATTCTGATCCATGGAGGCTGGGTCTGGGCCCTGGAATCTGCACACCCACCACGGCCCCCAGGGGCTGCCCTGGGCTGTGAAGACAGAGGACCCAGCTGCGCCGTGGTCTGCATGGTGCCTGGCGCACACATCTACGGACACAGCAAATGCCTGTGACGTGTCCCCAGACTCCTGAGAAGTGAGGGATGTCTCTGTCTCAGCTGGGATCCTGATAGGAAACAGATGGATGGACCCCTCGAGTTAGAAGAGTTCGAGGAGGATCGGTTTAATAAGGGATTTTTATATGAGTAGGGCTAAGGTTTTCAGAATGGACAGGTGGTCTGGAGGGGCCACAGAAGGCACGTCATGAATCTTCCTAAATTCGTCCTAAGTCCACAACGTGTCTCTGCCCAGCCGTCTGCCACCACCATGCTGTCTGCCTCATACCTGCGCTGTCTCTTGCCTGGTTTAGAATCACGGCTTCCAAACTGATCCCTTTCCCCCAGCCTTGCTCCCTTCCAACCCACCTTCCAGAAGTTTCTAACATGCATATCTGATCGTGCCACCTGCCTGATAGATTCCTTCCAAGGCCCCACTGCCTGGCACAGGACAGGGTTCCATCTCCAGCCCGGCCCCCGGGGCTCCCACCAGCTTCCCTGCCTGCTCGTGCAGACACCATGCTGGGGAACCAGCAATTCCCAAGAGGTTCCTGTCTCCTTTGTGCGCCTGCTTTTTCTGGCTGGAATCCTTCCCCACTAGTCAGAGAAGGTCCCTCCATCTTCAAGAGTCTGTTCCCAGTGGCACCTCCTCCAGGAAGCCTCCCTGACCTGCATCAGGCCTCCTTTCTCTTTACCCATGGCCTGGGCCTGGAGCCCTGGTAGCTGCTTGCAGGGGGCAATGCCAGGCTCGACTCTGCTCACTAAGAAGTTTCTTTCAGTAACTGCAGTAACCTTCCGGCCACCTCCCCCTCCATCCCCAAGCCCTGGGTTTGGATCTTGTCCCCATTTGGAGCACAGAGGAGCCTCTATTCCACTACAGCCAGGTCCAGCCTGATCTGGGGCACTCACATTTCAGCGGGGTCTGCGGTCACATCCGAGCTGTTCAATTTCACCTCAATCAGCAGCACTCGGGGTGCAGAGCCCAGGCCTGTGGGTTTGGTGACCATCAGCACCAATTACATGAAATGCCAGTCGCCAGGGCAATTCCACCTTCGCGCAGGCTGAACGAAGAAAAACTGTTCCTAAAGGTAATTGAAACCAAATGGAGACCACAGGGCTCCTTCTGGGGAACTGACCCTCCCGGCCCCGCTTCCTCCCACAGTGTCCAAGCCGATCCCACCCACCACACATCCTGAGTTTTTGTTCAGTTCTCCTTTGCTGGAGTCCAGGTTCAGTTGCTTTGAGCAGTTGAATCGACCGTCCAGGTGGCACTGGTAAACTCTAGGATTATAAAAATAATATACACAGAGAGAAAAGAGAGCAGTGTGGCAGAATCAGAGAGCTATTGGGTTACTTCTGAGACCCACTGACTTCTAGAACCCGTCCAACCTTCTTTTGTGTCCATCGTGCTGAAATTGACTATGAATCATCTGCCAGCAGTTCCTCTGGCCCGACTCTGAGCCTGGCCCATTCTCTGGTGTATCTGCGATTTTTCTATGGAGCAAAGGCTTAGTTAATAAGAAACCAAAATTAGTAGTTAAAGGTATTCAGTCTTGAAATCAATCCATGACGATTGATGGTTTTATCTTTTATTTTTTTAAAGGTGTCTTTTTAAAAAGTTTACTTAGTGTTAAACAGCTTTCAGTTCAGTTCAGTTCAGTCACTCAGTCATGAGGTATAAATTCAGATACCATATTATCTACCCTTTTAAAGTATACAATTCAATGGGTTTTGGTATGTTACATACTTTTTCTTTAAATGTGGAATAGGGGCTTCCCTGGTGGCTCAGATGGTAAGGAATCTGCCTGCAATGTGGGACACCTGGGTTCAGTCCCTGGGTTAGGAAGATCCCCTGGAGAAGGGAATGGCAACCCACTCCAATACCCTTGCCTGGAGAATTCCATGAACAGAGGAGCCTGGCGGGCTACAGTCTGTGGGGTTGCAGAGTTAGACACGACTGAGTGACTAACACTTACACTTCACATACAATACAAAATTTTGGATTTTCACCCCTTCTAATGAAATACATTCATTAGAATGTGCAACCATCCACATTAGTTCCAAAACTTTTACCTCACCCACCAAACTGTCATCTTTATCAGAGTCTTTGTTAGCCTTTCCAGAGGTAGTCAGACTATCAAAATGAAAAGTGAAAAAATGTCAGGTTTCCCAAAGGTATGAGCCAAGCAAAAGTGCAAGCAGCTATTAGAGAGTTCTAGAAGCTGCTGGTCCTTGGACCTGGGCTCCATGGAGAAGGGGGATTTGACTCAGTGTGTGCAGCATCAAGACTGGTGTCAGACACACGTCAGCACGTAGCCAACGCTGCTGAGGCTTGCTCTAATGTCGTGAAGTCAGGGTGCTGTGTGGGAACCACTGTAAAGGTGTGAGCTTGGCAGCCCAGGAGGCAGGGGTCTCTGTGGTGCCCTGAGGGAGGTGATGGGGTCTGGCTTCTGCCATGTCCCGGGACCACTCGGGGTCCCAAGCCAGGCGCCACCCACCTGTGTTCGCCAGCCTGAAGCGGCTTGCATCTGTCATAACACTAGATATTCTTCCAGGACTGTTTTTTCTTTTTTTAAGCTTTGAAAGAATTTTACAATGAGAAAATGCTTATACCATATTCATGAAAATGCAAAACTGTATTGTTTGGGAAGGAGAATGTTCTAGTTTCGTGTTAAGGAAAACGTAGATATGATATAATTCTCTGGGTTTCTGGAAGAAATTAACCATGATGCAAGATGCCACATGGGTGGTTTGTGAGTCTCTAATTCTGTTCTGCTGTAATCCACCACCCTAACCCATGGCACAGTTTGGCTGCCGGGCAAGCCCCTCAGCCCAGCCTCTACCTGGCAGTGGGGTGAACCCAGAAGATTCAGGTCACAGCCCTGAGCCACAAGCCCTCACCCCACACCAGTCCCCCTCTGCCTCCCCTGCTGGCCCATCTCCTGCTTCTCCCTGAGCTCCAGCCACTCAGGCTCCTGGCTGCTCCCCAGTTACCAGCCAGCCCATCTTTCTGGGATGGTCTCCCCCATCTCCGCCAATTAGGCTGTAAGCTTGTCCCGTTGGCCCCAGTGTTTGGGACACTCCTTGGCACATAGCAAGTGCTCAACTAATACTGCCCAATGGGCAAGTGGAGAAGGAAATGGCAACCCACTCCAGTGTTCTTGCCTGGAGAATCCCAGGGATGGGGGAGCCTGGTGGGCTGCCGTCTATGGGGTCAAACAGAGTCGGACACAACTGAGGCGACTTAGTAGTAGTAGCAGTAGTAGTAATGGGCAAGTGATGGGCAGAGCCATCAGGAGTCCCACCCTCCTGGCTGTGCTGACTGCTTCCCGTTCTGCCCCTTGGGACCTCCACTCCTCCTGCTTCATGCAGGATATAACACGCTGTCCACACTGAAGGGCTCACACTAAGGTGGCCCTGTGGCCGGATGCCTGGGGCACTTGTACTTAAACAAATAAACACCTTGATGATCTCCTGCGTGGGCTTCCAGTCTTCTAGGAGCCGCCAGAGGAGCAATCTGTTTTGTGGCTGGGCTGCAGATCTCTCAGCAGAGGGTGCCTCTGAACCCTCTCAAGCAGCCAGCCCCGCTCAGGAAGGGGGCCGTCCATAAATCTGGGGCTGTTGCCGGGACAAGATGACTGTCCCTGAGCTCCTGACACTGACTCCTCCTATACTCTCCCTGCCAGGCTGCCTGGAGCCTCGGGTGATGGAGAGACTCAGCCTCCCAGCCTGCCTGTGCTCGGAGGTGCGGAGACCCATAGCTGCAGGGCCGGTGCCAGAGGCTTGACAGAAAGCCGCCTGCCAGGCTATGGAATCAGGGCATCTATAAAAAGAAGTCAGAGGGTGATTAGCCCCGCCCTTTGGTTATTCGGCACTGAGCATCCAGGGCTCACACCAGAGCGGACCCCTGTGGGGCAATGACACGTTTATGGTCTCATCAAGAAGGATGAGAGTCCCAAGCCCCATGAAACACCAGGCATTGCCCACTGGCCCGGCTTGCAGGGCAGAGGCGACAGGAGCCGGCTGGGTCCCTGGCGCCATCCTTCTTGCCAGGCGCCCCGAGAGATTAGACAGATGCTGGTGCCCGCCTCCCAGGAACGTGAAGCTTCTCTGGGACCGAGGAAGATGGGCAAATCCGCATGTGAAGGCATAGTGTTTGAAAAGGGGTGGGCTGGGGTTTGAATAATGAGACATGGGCGAGGCGCTTCCCGGGGTGGAGAATGTCAGCCGTGGGCCTTCCACACACTCTTGTCACATCACCGGCTGGAACCTGGTTTACAAATCCAGAAGCGGGAGCCTCATCCAGTAATAATAATAGAACCAAACATTGGTGTTTGTGGATTTTCTCCTTTCTTTAACTCCCAGTTTCTTCCACTCAGACATGCACGGGTACCCCACAAGCAACACGCCCAGATGCCTCGCACTCAGCCTGAATCCTTTCCAGACATACTCTGTGCTGGGCCTTGTGCTGGCAGGGGAGCCAGTGGGCCAGCCCCTCCCTCGGGGAGTCGGTATCTGCTAGGGAGACCTTCATTGATCAGATAATCCCACAGCTAGCAGATCACACTGTGACAAGTGCCAGGATGGAGCAGTTTAACTGGGAGATAGAATCTGACATGGCATTTTGCCGAGAGGGCTTTTGAAGCCCAGATAAGTGAGTCTGGGCCATGGGACAGCTGAAAAGAAGGGGAGGTGGCCCCTGATTTCAGAGTTCCCTGCTGGGCCCCTACAAGCCCTACCCCAGACATGGAGGGTGTTTGAAAGGGTGGTCAGGAGCTGAGCTGCCAACTAGATTGAAGACTCAGAGGCTTGGGGGGCTGATCTGTCTGCCCTGGGGTGCTGTGAAATGACTGGGTTCATTGTGTGATGCCAAGCCCCACGGCAGAGCATGGCGGGTCCAGACCTCGTTGGCCCTGACACTCGGTTGTACAATGAAGCACTGTCTGGGGACCCACTGGACATGTGAAGCCTCACGTGTAAGCTGGTGTGCCTGCTGCCAGGAGGGGCTGAGTTCTGGGCTAGGACGGAGACAGGTCAGAGGAGAAGGCAGGTTCCAAAGACCCAGGGGCAAGGGGCCACTCCCAGGATGGCACCGCCCGGGGCCCTGCTGTCTCCTGCACGCGTCCACGCACAGCTGCTGAGATTGCGCCAGGCTGGGCCTCACCAGGCCCGGGCTCCTGCTGCTAAGGGGCTGTGGCCGCCTGCGATGGTTTCCTGTCTGTGCCAGATGTGGGCAAAGGTGTGCACACATGCAAGTGTGTGCCCCGGCCTGGGGGAGAGTCTGAGGGCCAGGGCACCTCGGGTAAGATGGGGAATGTCCATTAGCTCAGTGCGCTCCCGTGCCCAGGGAACTCCCCTCCAGACATGCCAGGGAGTTCCTGGAACACCAAGAGTGATGTCAGGACCCTTCCAGGGGGAAGCTGCTTCCTGACTCAAGGAAAACAGCGCCCCAAGCCAACATCTTTCTGGGCAGTTGGAAGGGGGCTGATAGCAGAGACAACGAAAGGGTCACTGGGGCTCCAAGGAAGCTGTCGCTGAGCCATGAAGGACCGGGGAGAGGGCGGGACTGGCTTTCCCGGCCCACTGGGAAGCCCCACAGACTCGCCCCTGCAGGCCACGCAGAGGGCCTTTCCCCTTCCCCCTTTTACCTCCTGCTCACAGCATCCCCCGAGTCAGAAAAGAGAAAGAGGATTGTCTCCATTTTCAGACACAGGGTTGAGGGCTGGATGAACTCGGGTGATTTGTCTGGTGTCATGAGGTGGCAAAGAGCCAGTTGGGAAAAGACCCCCAGGGGTCCCTGCTCCACGTGGAGCCTCCGCCCAGAGTCAGCAAGCGGGCGCGGGCTGTGTTGTCTGTGGAAGTATTAGGTTCACATCCGTGCACCAGGCGGCTCCGAAAAGCTGAAAACCTTTTAACATCCTCAGGATTAACGTCCTTTTAATGCCTCCAGCTGCCATGTTTGCCAGTGGCTTGATTGTATTTATTCCTTCTATGTACACCAAATATTCACATACGTGTTTGAGGTGGCAGTTTGGAAAAATGCTTTGGGATGTTGTACTAGCTACACCTCCCAGCTTCATTCACTTCGTCCAGATTATTTGCAAGGAATCGGGCGGCTCAGCTACTCGAATGGTTTTGCCCACACATCTCCCAAACTGCGCAAGATGCGGGGTCGTTCCTTTGCCTTCAGATGTCCGAGGTTCCGAAGACAACGGCTGCATGGGGAGCGCGACGGCTGTTTATTTATTGCCATCCTTTGGTTTACTGGGGTCTCCATAAAACCTGCTTGTTGAGTCAGAAGCTTTATGGTCCGGGTTGTGTTCTGGGGATTTCAGGTTCTGCCGTGTTTGGTTTGTCATTTTGAGAAAAGCCACAAGTTTTGTTTTGTTTTGTTCTGTTTTAAACAAAGGAATTTCAGGATTTGTGGGGAAGCTGGAGAGAACACTGCATCCTGCAAAAAAAAAAAAAAACAACGGGAAGCAAACATTTTCTGGGGGCTTATTCAAGGAAATAGAAGTTACAAAGATTTGGGACAATTTCTTATGCTTCAGTTCTGAAGTTCTCAAGTCTCTTTCTGTCTCTCTCTTACACACACACACACACACACAAATGAAATAGCTAAATGAAACAAAAAGGAAAGCTTTGGGAGAATAAAAAAGTTACCTCTGTAAACTTTTCAAAGGTTTTCTAGTTTTCAAAGGGAAACACAGTTAAAGCTTATTTGCCAAGGTGAGAAAAATGCCTCACATTTCTTTGGTTAGAGTGTCATCTTTTATAAAGACATTTCTTGTTTCTTCCGTGGAGAATGTACATTTTAAAACTAACTGAAAACTGGTTGCCTTCATGCCCAATTTCTCCTAAAAGATTCATAAAGAAATCCAGGGCACTTCACCCTGGAAATAACACCGCCGCGATTTCTCTGTGTGTTTATCGGGAGAGAGCGAGCATTTTCACGCGGCTCTAACGGCTCTCCTCTCTCTGCTTCTCTGCTACAGATTCTGAAGTAACTACCAGGGCAGAAAAGCCCATCCTTTCTCTTTCGAGTCTCTTTCTTTCCCTCCATGTGGGTTTTGCTTTCAACTGATAACTATTAAAGATATTATTCAACTCACAGAAATAACCCGGTCATCCTGAAGGCAAACTTCTGATTTGCAAAGGCATACTGAAAGCTTATTTTCATGCAAATGCCACTCAAGATATAGTTCATCTGTTTGTGTTTTTATGCACATTAAAGGTCCAAAATGGGTACCAATTTCATGCAGTAGGATCACACCCTCCAAAACAGATGTTATTAGGTGTACTACGGATGACAGCATAGCACAAACCAAAATGAGCACGGAGAATTCACCAGGAGCTCACACATAATAACTGCCTCCAACAGGACTGATGAACACCTCCTCATGTGGGGCCTTATGAATAAACACCCCCTCCTTTGGCGATAGGGGAGTTGGTTCATTAAGTAACAGCGTAAACAGCAAGCAACTCGCCTTCTTCACATCATTCCAAACAGGTGACAAATGTGGGAGGTGTTAATTGATCACAAAGAGCATTCTCACTCCCCCTCAGAACAGCCAGCATTTCAAACGACATGCCCCCGGCCCCCGACCCCAGCACACTGCAGCAGTGTGGTGGTCACAGCTGCCCCAGTAACTGGGGGCGGACTCACTATTCAAGCCCCATGCTAGAGCCCGGCAGACCAGGGAGGGACCGGCTGGCTTGCCAGACTCCCACCCACCGAACGGCCAGCTGGTTTCACTGTGCAAATAAGTGTCTCCCTCCACGTCCGATGAGGCAGTGCGTCCGCTGCAAAGGGAGAATTCTGAGGACCTGTCGTTTTTGACATCTCTACATCAGGGCTTAAAAAAAATCCACATCAGGCAGGAAATGTGTCCCATGGCTGACAGTGTTGAGGTCTTTCATTTGGATTTCTGGTGTCACAGATGTGATCTGAAATATTTCTGCATCGTGTCAAGAAACGCTGACAGTTATGCGATTACCCTGCTCCCTTATCTCACCAGCCCTCCTTCCCACAAGCTGCTGAGAAGTGTGGCTTCGCTGAGGCCCTGAGCTGACACTGTCAGCTGGGCCCTGCCCCGATCCAGCACTGGCAGAGCTGAGCCCAGACGGGACCGTGTCCCCCACACACCACTGCCTGCCATGCACAAGGGCAAGGAGACAGCCTTGGTCACACCCCAGTCGCTCTCAGAGGTGCCCCACCTGAGACAATCAGCTAAATAGTCACCCTACATATAAAAAAGTGTGTGGACGTATATTCCCTTATGCAGTCCATACAGGGGCTGCATCCATGGGTGTTTGTTCATAATCTCAGGCCAATGAAACAAACCCTGGTTCCCCTACACACACACAGACACACACACACTCTCTCTCTCTCTCAAGTTAGAACCAAGTGAATTGCATGCACAGGATGCCTATGTTCCCACCACGAATTGCACAGCCCAAATTTGGGTATTTGATTGAAATTCTCTGCAAATAAGGGGTGGGGGGTGTGTTCGCCTGTGTGTAGCAGAAGAGCCTGCCGGGGGGTTAGGGGGGTGGAGGGGATAAGGTGACACAGTGGGGCGACAAACAAACTCCTGGGAGCAGAGAAGAAAGAAGAGGGGGAGGGACCAAGTAGCAAGGACAGAGAATCCAAACCCTGCAGAGTTTGCAGGAAAGAGGGGGAAAGTGTCTCTCTGCACAGACTCCTGGACACGAATTCTGACAGCTGCAGCTTAGATTCAGCCTGCTCGCTCCAAAGGCAGGGTGCAGAGGGCAGGCAGGGGCTGCTTGAGTGAGTAAGAGCGGTGCATTTTTGGAGCTCAGATCCACACAAGGCAACCCAGAGAAAGGGAAATGACTTACTAAGTCCTGAAGTATGGAATGAGGATCTGGTTTGGGGGTGGGTGGCAGAGAACCTCTGGTTCGGTCCAGAGACATTTTTTCCCTGCCATCTGGTGGGGCGTGGGTCAAGGGGGAGCGGAGACAGTCTCAGCGCCTGGGGGCTGCCAGCAGGGCATGGTAGGGGTTGGAGCCCTCCGGCTGGGGTCTCTGAGTGGCCACGGCCAGGTACCAGTCCTCAGCAGCTCGGCCTGCTGCGCCCCCCCACCCCGTGCCCCACCTCCTCCCAGATGTGGGTGGGCTAGGGGGAGGGGTCTGCACACCAGGACTCCCAGGCCACCCAAGGAGCCGCCTGTGGCTGAAGCAAGCCATCTTTCTGTTCTTAATGGACGGGGGGCGGGCGAGGCTGGCAGGGATCACGTGTAAAGTCGGGATCTGATCAGATTCCCAGCGCAGGGCAGGTACCGGCCACCACCAAAAAGCTGCCGCTCCCCGCGAGGGCACCAGCTGGGAGGCAGCGGTGGGCCGTTGTGCCATCAGCCCTGGTAAATCAGTCCCTGCAGATAGAAGTGAGCCGCCCATGCAGGGCTCATCCAAACCAAACTGTCCTGGCAGTCAGGCTCAGTAACAGCCCTCCCCATCCCAAATTCTGTGGCTCTAAGTCAGCATGCGATTGTCCCTAAGACCATCCCCCATGCAGCCTCTGAAGAAAGTGAAAAGGGAGGCTCAGTTCCAAAGGCGCCTTCTATGCCGAGAGCCCCCTCCCCAGTGAGCACCGAAGCTCACGAGCCACCCCTCGTCTTGGCCCTGGGCTGGCGGGTCCGCCTGAGTCCGGCCTCTGGCTCGGAGTGTGTGTCACAGGGTCGGGAAATGAGAGTGACTCAGAAAAGTGCCTTAAGCAAAGGAGAGGACAAAAATGCAGTCAGGTTTCTATTTATATTTTAGAACATGCGTCACACCCTCGCCCACCCGCATGAGCAGCTGCCCGTGGGAGTGGGAACGAGCCTGTGGAAACTGGCTCGGCATCTCCAGAGCCGGGCATCGCACCTGCGGGGTGGCCACGTGGTCCTCCCTCTAGATGCTGCACACTCTGGGGAGGCAAAACATACAAGCTCCTTGAGCAGCCCCGGAACCGGAAACCACCCGCAGCCCCGGAACCGGAAACCACCCACAGCTCCTGCGCGGGAGCGAGGACTCATGCGCCGGAGCAGACCTGTCTCACCTGTGGTGGGAGTGTGCATGGCCCGAGTCTGTCCGCATAGGGCTCCACCTAGGCAGAAGCACTCCAGGATGCCAAAGGAGAAGTCGGGGCTGAGGGGCAGTGTCCAACCAGGAAAGAGCTCAGGGCTGCTGCTTCCATTTTCCTTGTTGATGAGAGTAGGGTCACACAGATGTGTTCACTGCCTATAGTGCATGGAGCTTTGCACATGTGCCAGACACATTTCTGTGTGTGTTTCACGGAGAATTTTTTTTTAACTCTATAAAAATATCTGAAAACAATGTTCAGCCACAAATGGTGTTAGGACGAACACTGCACTAGCTCTGGGGGAACCAAGGCCAGGCCTGCACCACAATTGCTGTGTCGCCATGGCAACCTGAATGCCTCTCTACTCCTTTCTCTGAAAAATGAGGGGTTCGGAAGGTCTTCACCTCTGTGAGAACATGAAACCCTCAGAAACCCTGTAAAGCCTCACCCAGCAAAAATGCACAATGTTCTGCATGCAGATTCCGGGGCCTCTGGTCTCCCCAGGCCAAGGAGCTCTGCAAGGGGGCGGCTGTAGGGTGCAGAGATGAGGAAGCAGATTTCAGAGCCTGACAGACCCAGGGCTGAATACCCTCTCTGCCCCCCCTTCCCCAAGCTTCTAGTTGTGGGGTCTCGGATGAGTGACTTGTTGCTTAGGCCTCAGTTTGCTTATCTCTCAAATGGGGACAATAAAGCTCATAGACAGCACAGGAGGATACTTGGAGACAAGGCTCCCCTGTGCTTAGCCCTGAGCCTGTCCCACAGTAAGAATGCCGTAAACGTCTGCGGCTGTTACGAGGTGGCCTGGAAGCCTCCTGTCAGCCCTGACATTCCAGGATCTATTATCTACCAAGAATTCCACCCTGATCTCAGGCCTGGGTAACACGAGTCCGTGTGTCCTCCCCGTCAAGGTCAGATTTCCACTGCGGAGACGTGGTTTTGGCTCTCTCCATCTCTGGAAACCAAAGTCAGCTCACAAATAAGATGTCACGTGTGTCCGGCAATGGCGTCACAGGCCTCCTGCGTGCAAAGAAGTTTCCAGAAGGACATCCGCCCCAGCCCTGCGTGGTCTCGGGCTGCCTGATGCTGGTTTTATAGCAATCAACCCGGGGCCAGAAGTCCATGCGGAGCCTGCCTGGGAGCCTGCCCACTGCAGTTGGGAAATGCATGCCACATGCCTGGGATTCCCAGGGGGCTGGGAAGGAGGCTCTCCCCTGGGGGCCCTGGCTCTTCCTCCACCAGGCTTATCTCCTTTCATGCCAATAAAAAAGAAATATTTGCAGCAATAATAAAATAGGACCGGGGATTAACTGTGTTCCTCCCTTGAATATTAGGAAAATGTTTGCCTGCCAGAGAAGCAACCAGGGATTAAAGAGCTCCCTGCTGGAGATGTGGGGCTGGGAGCAAAGAGGTTGTACATCCTGCAGGCTGGCCTCTGCTGAGGTGGGGGCGGAGGGAGGGGGTGTTGCTCTGACAGTCAGACCCAGGCCTGATGCCATCCTCAAGACCTAGGTTATATCTCTTCCAACTGTCCCACTGTTGAAAGGAACCACAGAAACCTCTCTAGGTTTTATCACAATGACCATCCTTACTGGACATTGGTAACATCAAGAACAGTAGCCAATCTTTGGTGGGGCTCCCTGTGGGTTAGTTACATGAAACCCTCAGACACCGTCTACACGAGAGACCATTTGTGCCCATTTTACAGAAGAAGAAACTGAGGCTTAGGGAAACAGTGTCTTGACCACAGGCCAATTGTGAATTATGGAGCTGAGATTCAACCTGACATTATCAGTAAATAGGAACCCATTCCAGTATTCTTGCCTGGAAAATTCCATGGACAGAGGAGTCTGGGGACTGCAGTCCATGGAATTGCAAAGAGTCAGACACGACTGAGCAGGCACGTACCCCACCAGTAGACCTAGCCACTGTTCCTCAACGTTCTCATGATACAGATAGGGGAGCACTTTCTTCATCCCCACTTGTCAAACAGGGCTCATAAACTGACTAGGACGTTCATCCTAAAACAGTGCGGATCTCAGCCTAACGATGAGCAAACACCAGGCAAGTCCCAACAGAAGGACATTCTACAGAATGCCCAACCAGTATCCCTCAAAATTGTCAAGGTCACCAGCAACTTGGAGATCTTGAGAAACTGTCCCAGCGGAGAGAAGTCTAAGGAGATGTGCCGTTTGTCATGTGGACTGCTGGATGGGATCCTGGAGCAGAAAGAGGGCATTCCATGAAAATGAAGAAAACCTGAATAAAGCATGGACTTTAGTTAATTACAAGGTGATAACAACATATGAATAGTGGTTCATTAATTGTAGTAAATGTGCTATGCTAACGTCCACTATTAACAATAGGGTAGACTGGGTATGGGGTATGTAGGAACTCTGTACTGTCTTTATAGTTTTTCTGTGAATCTAAAACTGTTCCAAAAGTAGGCTATTAAAAACAATTCGGGGGGCTGGCTGGATGGGAAAGTAGATGGATAAATGGATGAAAGGAAGGAAGAGAGGCAGGAAGGAAGGTGATAAAGCAAGAATCACAGGCTGCTGACAATCGCAGACTCTCAGGAACACGTTGGTATTCACTGTGGGTAACTTTTCTGTGGGCTTATCAGGTGGCTCAGTGGTAAAGAATCTACCAAGAAGGGGACGTGAGTTCACGTTCTGGGTCGAGAAGATCTCCTGGAGCAGGAAAAGGCAACCCACTCCAGTGTTCTTGCCTGGGAAATCCCATGGACAGAGGAGCCTGGTGGGCTCCAGTCCATGGGGTTGCAAGAGTCAAACACAACTTAACAACAACTTTTCTGCATGTTTGTAATTTTTTTAAATTTTACTTTTGGCCATGCTGGGTCTTCACTGCTGCATGGGCTTTCTGTAGATGTGGCAAGTAGGGGCTACTCTTCATTCAGTGTGCTTATTTTCATTGTTGTGTCTTCTCTCGTCGCAGGCCACAGGGCTCTAGGGTGCTCAGGCTTCAGTAGCTGAGACTCCTGAGCTCCAGAGCACAGGCTTGGTAGTTACAGCACACCATCTTAGTTGCTCCTTGACGTGTGGAACCTTCCCGGATCAGGGATCAAACTCATGTCTCCTGCATTGGCAGGTGGATTCTTAACCACTGGACTACCAGGGAAGCCCGATGTGTTTGTGATTTTTTTATAATACAGTTTTGAGAGAATAAAAAGGATCAGAGGCTAAGGGGTGAATGCCAGCCTTCCTTCTCAGTTCCTCTGCACTACCCTGCTAGTGGTGGGGGTGAGCTTCCCTGGAGTTGAGCAGCCTGGAATTGAGCAGCCTTCCAAAGTGGAAGTAAATTTCCAACAGGGCATCGAAGGCTAGGGATGGCAGGGTCAACTGGGCACAAAATGATGGAGGCGAGGGCCCTAGTTCATCCCTGTTCTCTCCTCACCACGCACAGAGCCAGGGCACTCAGATGGGTTCCTGGGATATTTGCGAGCGTGAGCTATGAGCCAAGCCTCTCTTTCTCCGTGCAAGGGGGGGTCTCACACCCTGGAACTAAAGAACCTGTCGGCACTTTGGAAAAGCAGGACAAGGAGGACAGTGCGTCTGGTGACAGGCAGATGACGCTGAGAGAAGGCTCTAGAACTGGGCATGTTGCTGCTACCAGGAGGCCCCGCCCCTGCCTGATTGAGGATGGGAGGCACAAACAACCCAAATGCTTCCAATCTGGTCCTTGAGGAGAAAGGATATTTGTGGTCACGGAGAAATTTGCCACCCAGCGCTGGCGCTTTGGTGTCATGTTTCTGCAGTTGCAAGTTATTCATCCGAAGTTGATCTGTGCTCTAGGAAACAACGACAAAAAACATCCATACTATAAAATGAGATTTGAAGTGATCTTCCATCCCGGGCTTGATATTTGGGGTCATGAAAAGAAAAGCCAATCGAAAGAAAAGAAGAAGCTCTGCTAGATTGAAGAAGCCTTTTCACTTTGCCCTTTAAAGGCATTTCTGTTGCATTGATGTTAGGTACTGGGCTTCCTTCCCTGGAGTGAAGTTGGTCTCCCTGCTGTAGCTCAGAAGGGCTGTGTTCTGCCTACGGTGGACACTGGGGCACCTTCTCAAACTGCCACCAGCGGTGGACCCCCATTCTGATGGTTGTAAACATACCACAGACCCTCTGTAAAAACGCAGAACTCCCAAGACTTGTCTTCCCCACCCTCCTGCCTCCCCTGTGAGGAGAGATGTTTTTCAGTCCACCTTCCTGGCCGTCCCTAGATAATCTTGCTAATCCCTCCATGGCAGCCTGCTCAGTGGAAGTGCAAAGCATGGGCATCTGGTCCAGCTCCCCTGCCCACGTCCACAGAATGGATGGCTGGCCCGCCATCCACAACCTGGGGGATGCAACCTCAAGGAGCTGACCATCCCCAGTCCCGAGGCACCAGCTCACACCACCTCCCAACTCGGCTCTTCTGGGGGTGTCAGACTGGGGTCCGGTCCCAGCCCTGCTGTGTGATTGGTAAGGTTGCTTGAGTCTTGCTAAGCTTCAGGAGCCTCATGAACAAAATGCCAACATGATAACAGCCAGCCCTGGGATCCTGTGGGGAGTGGTGAGCCAACCAGAGTGATGGCCCAGCTGTGATTACTGGGCAGACTCAGCTCTGGAGGGTCTACCCTGTCTCCCCAGAGCCTGGGCCTCGTCAGCCTGCGGCTACGAGGTGAAAGAGCTGAGAGTCTGGGCTCCTCAAGAGTCTTCCAGGAGTGCTGATAGGGGGTGGCTGGAGGCTGAGCCACCTGCCATTAGGATGACCCCTTTGACTTGTAAATGCCTTGGTTAGCCCACCCCTTCTCCATCCTTTCCACATTTGGGGAGCACTGCTTGTCCTGATTGGGCCTTTGCCAGGCCTGCCCCATTCTAGTCTGTCAACTGATGTGACTTTCATGAAGTGACGTTGCTAATCATCCATCTCAATAAACTCACTTCAACTTACTCACAGGCCACAGGCCAGAGGACAGGTCCATGTCGCTCCTCGCCTTTCCCCGGAACGTCAAGTGCAGCTGTATGTCTTTGTTAACAGGCGTTACAGTGTGGCCAGCTTGTCTTATTTGTTTCTTTTGATGATGGACTTTCTGGGAAAAGGAGGGAGATTTTTGTCTAGGGAAGGGAATGAGCTGGCCTCAATGGGTGGCCCAGCTCCCCAAAGCACTGCTTTGCACTGATACCCGGCCTGAGGGTTAATAACCAACTGGCAAGGATGAAGAAGTTCATTGTGGGTGTGGGGTCGTTTGGGGAAGTGTCCATGATATAGAAATAACGTGCTCCCCGGGCATTGACCAGCCCCAGGTGCCCTTAGAAAGCACTCTGCTTGTCTGGGATGACATCTATCCACCCACCTCCCCCACTGCTGAGCTCTGCCTAGGGGAGCCTGGGACCTGCAGCCACAGCCAAAGGTTTGGGACATCAGAGGCCAGAGGCAGCTATTGGTTGGGATTCCTGGAACTAATCTACCCAGACACCACCTGGTTCTTCACCCATCCATTCACTCATTCATTCAACAAACACTCATTTATTCAACAAACATCCATGCTGCTTCCCCTGGGTTAGGCTTGGTTCTGAAATAATGGATGCTGGAAAACCTCTGCACCCTCAAAGCCTACCCCGAGCAGTGCTTGGCACCTGGTCGGAATACACTTTTGAGAAATGGATGGATGGATGGGTGAGTGAGTGGGTGGATGGATGACTGGATAGACAGATGGACAGATAGGATATATGGGTGGCTGGGTGGGCGGCTGGCTAGATGATTGGATAGATGGATGGATGAACACTCAGGTTGTATGGGTGGGTAGATGGATGAGTAGGTGGGCTGAATGACCCTTGCCCTCTAGGAAGGTAATCTTTGCAGTGTTCCCGTAAAGTCCAGACCATTTCTGTCTTTCTCACTTTTTCTTTCTGGAAAGAAGTGCACAGACCACCCAGACACAGGCGTGGCCTCTCATCCCTACAGCCTCTCATGTCCCACGTTGATTGGGCACGTGTTCTGTGCGTGCAGTGTGAGTCTAGAGTCCCAGGATCAGGGTCACTCCCTCGGCTGCCTGGTGAGGCCAGTGTCCTGGCCAGGCTCCGAGGGTCCGTGCCGACAAGAATGGGGGAGGGAAAGACAGAAGGCCACGTGCGGTTGTGGGACAGGCTCTCACCACTGGGATTCAGAGGGAGGAGGGACTTGGGGGCTGGAGGACCAAGGGACGGCTCCCAGGGGACAGCCAGGCAGGCAGTGGGCGGTGGGTCGGGGCACCCTGAGCTGTGAAGGACGAGGGTGAAAGGGACCACCTTCATTGAGGCCCGCAGCGGAGCCAGCCTCAGATTCCACGGGCCCCGAGGCCCCCACCCCCCCTCTCCCCTCCCCCACCTAGTGCCACCCACCACCCGAGACCTCACAGAGGTGCCAGGCTACACAGACTTGACCCTGACCGTGTGTGGGCCACTGAGCTGGGAGTTCTACTTGTATGATCTGGTCTGATGCTCCTGAGGGAGAACCACAGAGAGGCTTGGGGGGGACGCCCTCATTTTATGGATGAATGATGAAGTCAGGCTGGTGAAAGTTGGTCTGACCTCACCTGGCTGGACTAGGGCATCAGTGTCCTGGACGGGGGAATGGGGGCAGGAGTGCTGCTGCTGCCGGTGGAGGGGCCCAGGGATGCTGCCCAGCACCCTACACTGCACAGGACCCCCCAGCCGTGAAGAGTGGCCCTTCCAGGTGTGCCCAGGTAGAGAGACCCTGACCTAGCGGGTCTCAAGCTCCCAGAAACTAGCTAAACGCTGAAGCTTGCCAGAGATGGAATTGTCCATCTGAATCCCTAAAAGGAAAGAAAAATCCCATCTTTTTCCCAATCCCAGCCCCAGAAAACACTCTCTAGTCTCACACATGTGAATCCTCGCAAAGCTGGAGTGAATGCTGGGGAGTGACTGTGATCCAGACAGGAAAGCAACTTAATTCCCCAGGAAGAACCCCTATTTTATGACTACTTAGTATCTGCACACGATTGCAAATCCTTTCTTACTGCTGCTTGGTGCTGGGGCAGCAATTTCCTTTTTTTTTTTTTCTTCTCCTTTTCCCCCTCCCTGCTGCCCTCAGATTGAAGCTGGGTGAACTCTGGCGTGGGTTGTAAGAACGTCTTTATAAAGGGTTGCACGAGATTTCTTACTATATCGGAGTTCCTGAGGATGATGTATCATGTTACTAATTCCCTTAATTGCATGTCTGGGCTAAAAACAGACTTTCTTAGTTTTCCTAAGAAGTTACATTCTTAATGACATTAAAACACTGTGGTAAATGAATCAAAATGTTAACTGATGTACTTAAATCATGAATCAGTATATAGAGTGTTTACCTAAACTTGTTTACCCTTCTTGGTCACTCATTTCGTAGGTTTTGCCAAAAACTGAGAGAGGAATAGTGGTGTCAGATTCAGTATCTGGAAATGACTCAAGAATTTTTGTTTTCTTTCGATTTTGGGCCCCGGACTGAGTGGATGCTGCCATCATGTAGTAATGAAAGAATTAGAGCAGAAGGCTGCAGGCTGACTCATTTCCCCAGATTTTTGCAGAGGATGCGGAGAGCGGCGGGGCTGTAAGGAGAGATGACGTTTTTCCCCCAAGGATGAAAAACTTAACTTTGCATTGTTTGGTTCTTTCCAATTCAATTAAAAAAAAAAAAAAAGCTAAAAGCAAAGATAGGGAGGTGCGTGATTTATAGCAAGGGAGAAGAGTTAAGGAGCACCCACCAGATGCCACATGGTCTTCTAAGATGCTGTGTCTTGGAGCTCACAGAACCCTCCCACAACCCCAGGAAGCAGGAAGCTGCATCCTCCCCAGACGAGGAGGCTGAGGTCCTCCGGAAGGCAGAGTGACTTCTCCAAGATGGCACAGCCAGCAGAGGCACAGAGGCTTGCATCCCAGCAGGCTGATGCCAACACCCCTGACCTCATTACGCTTCCTGCCTGAGAATCTGGCTCTGGAGGTTGCCAAAGGGGACAAGCTTTCTGGGAACAGAAATGGCCCATAACTGAACCGCATCTATACAAATCTCCCTCACGTGTAAATCCCTTTCCATGAGATACATTATCAGGTCAATTCCACGGTCTTTCTCCTCTCTGTGGGTTCAAAACGCTGTTTCGGTTGGTCTGTCTCGTTTTCTGTCTTTCCCTTTCCCCACCCACCTCTCTCTCTCTCGGCCACGTTTTATTAGTAGATAATTTATTTTTCAAGTAGATGACGCGTTGTCAAAGCCATCAGACAGACACTTCAGAGCTGCACATCTGACTCTATGAATTTTATCTAAAAAAGGGAAATCCATAAACAAATACTGAACTCCAGTTAATGAGACACATGACAGAAATATTAGGAGGAAATGCACTGATATGTGCAGTTTACTTTGAAATGCATTAAAAAATAATAAGAGGGATTGGTGGTTATATGGGTGGACGGACCGATGGATGGGTGGGTGGAAAGCAGAACAAGTAGGACATCATGTGAATTACAGGGCGGAGATGGTGGGCACGTGAACATTCACTGTCCAGTTCTTCAGCCTTTCTACATGTTTGTAAATTTTCTTTTAAAATATTGAAAAAAATAGAGAAGGCAGACATTTGCCAGAAATTCAAAAGGCACAAGTTAAAACTGAGCCCTTCTCTATCTTATCCTGACCCTCCGCCTCCCGGTTTCCCTGACAACAGTAACCCCCACCACCTGCAGTTCTGCATGTTGTTCCTCCAGGGATTACCATGCCTGTATCTGCTTTCTTTTCAATGATGATGGTGATGGTGGTGACATAATAATTAATAAGGAATGATTATACCGCTCTTTCTATATGCCAAGCACTGTCCTAAATGTTTAACATATATTGATTCATGAGACCTCTTCAACAGCCCTATGGCATAGATGCTATCATCATCTGCATTTTATAGGTAAGAGAGGTAAGACCCAGAGAGGTTAAATGACTTGCCCAACACGCCCCAGCTCATCAGGGGAGTAGATGGTGTATATACTGTTCTGTCACTCAAAGGTTCTCAACCATGTGTCACAGGGCTCCACATGAGGAGTTGAGATCTGCCTCTTTATTTAAGTCTGTGTCACTTTCCCTAGCGTGGGACATCCCATCATTTACTCCAGTCATCCCTCGAACCAGCACCTAGTTTGTCTCCAAAATTTTGCTGCTAAAAGTGCCGCAATAAATAACTAAACCCAAGCATTGTCTCAACTGTGGGACAAATTTCCCAAAGTGGAATTGCAGCGCCCAAGAAAAAATGCGTCTTTAATTTTGGCAGTAATCATCATATGTCTTTCTGAAGGGCTTGTACTGAATCCCCTACCAGTCAGTAGTGTATGAGAGCACACACTGGGTCCCCACACCCACCCCGGGACACAGATCCACCTCTCTGCATCCCACACACAGCAGGTGAATGGCGCCCCCTGGGTGTGTGCTGGGTACAGCACGCGTGGTCATACCTGCTGCTGCTGCTGAGTCACTTCAGTGGTGTCCGACTCTGTGCAACCCCATAGACGGCACCCCACCAGGCTCCCCTGGGATTCTCCAGGCAAGAATACTGGAGAGGGTTGCCATTTCCTTCTCCAGTGCATGAAAGTGAAAAGTGAAAGTGAACTCACTCAGCCGTGTCCGACTCTTAACAACCCCATGAACTGCAGCCCACCAAGCCCCTCCATCCATGGGATTTTCTAGGCAAGAGTACTGGAGTGGGGTGCCATTGCCTTCTCTGATGGTCACACCTAGAAGCCCTGAAATACTGGTAAAGGAGCATGATTGTGGTTGGAATTCAGATTTCCTTTGATGTACATGGAATAGAGTGTCATTTTATAAACTTAAATTCACTTCTACCATATTTCCTTTGACTAGACCCTTTCCCCCCCCCCCCCACAAATTATTGGACTTGAGGTTGACACAAGGCTTATTCCTCCCTCTCAATGTTCTCATTGGAGGTAGACTGGAAAATAACCTTCACTGAAAAAAAAATCATTTATTACTGCCCTGAAGGAAGGAAAGAAAACCGTAAAAGGAGGGAGGGAGACATGATGGAGAAAGAAGAAGCAAGTTGAATGGTGGAAGCCAGCCGACACTCGGGCCAGCTCACTCACTCGAATCTCATTAAGGTCAAACCCTGTTGCAACATTTTCCAAAAGACCAAGAAAGTAAAAATGCTGGAAGTAGGGGGAGGGAAATACAGGGAGGAGCATATACTTCAGCGTGTGTGTGTGTGTGTGTGTGTATGTGTGTGTGTACACATACTCTGTGTGCAATCTAGACTCAGACTTACAAAACCCCAGGGAAGAAAAGAATAAGGAAGGAAACAAAACGCGAACTTTATGTACCAAAGGCAACCTATGGGAGATATTGCCAAGGAGGCAGGGTGTCTCGTCATAACTGTGAGAGTCATTGCAGAGGGGCTCTTAGTATCTAGAACATCCAATGCAGCACGCCTGTGTGTTCTCAGAGAGGAACTGTGGCTCCCTGTGCCCTCTGCGTTTATGAGAAGAGCACAGCCTAGCGATCTCATCCTGATCTAGCGTGTGTGGAACGTAGCTCAGAAGGGAGCACCTTCTGTTTTCTTGGAAAACTTGTCTCTGATCCTCTGCGGCTTGGAAGCTTGTGGTTCCTGGGCAGCTCCTGAACCCACCTCATCAGGGAGAGATGTTTCCCAGGACTGGGAGAGGAAAGGCCAGGGTGGTTTTTTTTTTTTGGTTGTTTTCCTTTTTTTTTTTTTTTAATTGTGATGAAATTGCAAACTTCCATCCTGAGATGAAAATTAAATGGAGGGAAGTCGGCCATCGTGGGTGGTCTTCCTCAGGCGTTGGGAGGGAGGAGTCTGCCGGAGCTGGAAGAGCGTGTTAGCAACGTTTCCAATAGGGTAATGACAGCAGGAATGATGGCTGTCCCACTCGGGAAGGGAGCTCTCAAAGGCCTCCGCGGGACAAAAATAAACAAGTGTGCAAGGCCGGCTGAGGGGGCCTGGGTCCCTTCTGAACTTGAAAAACATCAAAGGGAATACAGTTATCAGGCTGTCCGGGCTCCAGGCTCCATTGCGTCCTGCTCAGAGCTTTTATCAGCCTTGGCCAAGCTCAGAGGATGCCGGCTAGTGCAGCAGCTGCGGGAAAACATGCTGGACTGTGGAGCCAGGAGAAGGATGTGTCCAGGCCCCCGCAGATGAAACTGAGCGGGGAAGCATGGCATCTCCCACACTTTGGTCCCCCTGGTGCTGGCCACGGAAGGCCACCAAAGCTGGCAGGAATCCACACCCGCCTGGGCACACAGTGGGCACCTCTGAGCCCCAGGGCTCCGTCCACAGACAGAGGGTATGCTGAGGATGAAAGCACACAACATTCAGCCAGTAAATACATTTCGAGTTTCTGCGCTGTTCTAGGTGTGGTTCTGGCCCTGGGGAATAGATGGGTGATGAAATCAGATTTTAAAAGATTCTTGAATGTGTTCAGTTAATAAAAACTTCTAAAGAAATAAAATTAAAACCATTGTGGTTTGGAGATGTTTAGTACCAGGACTATGGTGATGGATACACAAACCTGCTTGAGTGATAAAGCTGCACAGAAACACACACACTTGGTAAACTGACTGGAGACAACTCAGTGGGCTGTGTCGACATGTACACCCTGGTTATAACATTGCAGTCGAGTTCTGCAAAATGTGACTACTGAGAAAGACCGCACAAAGTGTATTGGATCTCCCGGGACTATGTTTCTGTCTCACAGTGATCTTAATGCGAATTTTATTTAAAGCAAAGCAAAGCCCTGACCTCCTGGAGCTCATGTTCTGGTGGGAACTTCCCACTGGACTCTGAGATGTGAGAGGGTGTACGCAGAGCCCCAGACTCCTGTTAGGCATGGACAGCCATGATCAGGGACACAGGAACTGTCAGGGGCCTGCCCAGCTGGAAATAAATAACCCCTCAAACTGGGTTATAAGCTAAAGAAGTTTTAACAAAGGCAGCGTTCACAAGTGCGGACAAGCCCTGCGGAACTGGACAAGGGCAGGCAGCGGCGGGAGATGCAGGGAGAGAATGGAGAGGAGACAGGAGCCAAGGTGGGGTGTCGACAGGGAGAGGACCCCAGCAGGAGCTGCGGTCTTAGGAAGGAGGACACAGTGAGCCAGGCGGCCTGGCAGGCGGGTCCGAGAGTCCCCTTCCCCGCACTCTCTATCCGCTGAGCTCCCCGTGGAAGCAGAGGGCAGGGCTGGGATGGTGGCGTCCAAGCAGGGCAGCCCCCTGGCCAGGGAGAGGGTGGAGAAGGCAGACGTGAGTCTAGAGGGGCGGGCAGGAGGCAGAAGAGGAATCATTCACTGAGGTGAGCTGACTGGCATAAGCGTCTGCCTTCTTTGCCACTCGCCCATCACCTTCTGCGGTACCTCCGCAGCGAGCTCGCTGCACTGACGGAGGCAGGGCTTTGGGGAACTCCCAGCCAGGATGGGGGTCTCCAGGTGCCAGTCAGAAGGGGGCTGCCTGCGGCTGAGGCCCCATGACATCAGGGGCAGGAGACAGAAGGACTCAAGGCAGTGATGGGGGGGTGGGCACCAGGGACCTGCTCCCCATTTCCCGGAGCATCATAAGCCCCTGGGCAGCCTGGAGAAAGCCCGGGTTCCCGGGGTGGTGGAGGTCAGGGTAGATTCGGTCAATTTTGAGAGGGACAACATTTCACAGAGTAAAATAGAAAGTTGGACAGCGCATGCGTTTTCCTAGGCTGCCACAGATGATTATCACAAAGCAGGTAGATCAAAACAACAGAAATTTATTCACTTTCAGTTCTGAAGGCCGGAAGTCTGAAACCGAGGCGTCAACAGAGCCGCCTCCCTCCGAAGGCTCTAGGGGAGGGTCCTGCCTGCCTCTTCCGGCTCCTTGTGGCTCAGGTGTCCCCTGGCTCGTGTGTCCCCTGGCTCGTGGCTGCCTCCCTCCAGCCTCCTCCTTCACACCGCCTCTCCTCGCCTCTCTTCCGTCTCTTATAAGGACACCCGTCCTTGGACTGAAGCCCACCCAGGCCTGCTGCAGGAGGAGCTCAGCGGGAGACCCTTAGCCTAATTACATGCACAGAGAGGAGTCGAGATGGCAGAACAGAAGGACACGGAGCCCAGCTCCTGCCGAAGATACAGCCAAAATGCATCCCCACGTGGAAGAGTTCCCGGAGAATACCTCACTGGACGCTGGCAGAGGATCCCAGACACCCCGAGGTGCAAGAAAGAGCTCCACGTAACTGGCCAGGATGAAAGCAAAAAGAGAAAAAGGAATCGGGATGGGACCTGCACCCCGAGGAGGAAGCTGGAAAGGAGGAAAGGTCCCCCCACCATGGGGAGCCCCTTCTCGGGTGGGGACCTTAGCAGGGACAGAAGGGGAGCCTCGGAGGCTCGGGGGAGATCACAGTGGCTGGTTGGTGGCAGCCAGAACAGAGAGCCGCACAGAGGTTCCACGCCACCTCACTGTGGTCTCCAGCCCGAGACTTGTGGCTGCTGGTACCTGCGGGGCTCGGGACTGAAACTCAGGCTTCAGAGGACTGACCTGTGAAGAGGACTGGGGTTAGAGACAGCCTGCAAAGGGCCGAACTGTGATGCTGAAACCGCACAACTCAGACTGGGAATCAAAACCACTGTCTTCACTGAGACTGCACGCTCAAGTTCTTTAGTCTCATCACCGGAGGAATTCCATGAGCGGCAGCGATAGGTAAGAGGTAGATTTATTGGGATGCACACTCCACAGATGTGGTCCATCTCAAATGGCATGAGAGCAGCCTCAAAACATGGGGTGACTGGTTTTTATGGGCTGGGTGATTTCATAGGCTAACGAGTGGGAGGATCATTCCAACTCTTTCAGGGAAGGGGAGGGGATTTCCAGAAAGCGGGGCACCACCCACGTTTTGGCCCTTCGTGGTTTGGGCCTCGGGGCTGTGCTGGCGCCCGTGGGTGTGTATTAGCTGACATGTTACAGCGAACAGGTCCTGAGGCTCAGGGTCCTCTGGAAGGTGAATCTTCCGCCATCTTGGGCCTAGTAGATTTCAGCCCATTTTTGTCATCTCCTCCACAGCTCTTTCTTTTAAAACCTGTGCCCTGTCCCCTCCTTCCTGACCCAGTACCGGCCTCACCCGGGGGTGCTTGCAGAGGACGCCTGGGCACTACAGAAGTGCAGTGCCCTCGGCTAAGGGCTGTACAAAGGGAAAGGCAGGGTACCATAGCAGCCTCTTTCTCGTGGCATCTCTCGAGCTCCGGGAGAGGCCCGCGGGGCTTCCCGTGGCAGGGACGGTCTGGCCTCAGAGACTCTGGGCTCTGTAGGTGCCTGCGCTCAGAGGTGGGGCCAGGGTCCCTGCTGCTTCCCACGGCCAGTCCAGGTGCGTGACCACTGTGGTCCTGGTCCCGACTTCAGTGGGTAAGATCTGTGCTGGTGACCCTATGAACACAGCACTGGGGGCGCTGCCGGGACCCTTGCCATCCCCGATGGACGGCTCCAGGGAAGGAATTCTCCGTGGCTTCTCCCCCAGCAGGACCGCTGCCATCTCACCTACCGCACAGCACGGCTCAGAAGTGGGTCTGGGGGCTTCTACTCCAACAGTGAGGGAGCAGACCCTGTCCTGACAGGGCAGTGACAGCCACAGAGCAAAGAGGAGACCGCACTGACTGCCTGGTGCAGCTCTGGTCACAACACCAGTCACACCCCCCGTCAAGGGGACAAAGGCCAGCACACGGCAAGGAAAGAGACGGCAGCATCCATAGCAAACGGCCCTCACACCGAAAACTTTAAACCCACACGGGCTACACAAGCATGCTCCCACATAAAAATAGCCCTCCAAGACCACAGTAGACAATTGTTTCTCCTTCTAAAGGAAATCAACCCTGGATATTCACTGGAAGGACTGATGATGCAGCTGAAGCTTCAATACTGTGGCCACCTGAAGTGAAGAGCTAACTTGTTGGAAAAGACCCTGATGCTGGGAAAGATTGAGGGCAGGAGGAGAAGGGGGCGACAGAGGATGAGGTGGTTGGATGGCATCACTGACTCAACGGACATGAGTTTGAGCAAACTCTGGGAGATAGTGAAGGACAGGGAGGCCTGGTGTCCTGCAGTCCATGGGGTCACAGAGAGTCAGACATGGAGTCACAGAGAGTCAGTCATGACTTAGCAGCTGAACAACTAAGTCATGCAGCAAGAGAAATATAAGTTAAATGAAGAAGCAGAGGACCAGTCCCAGTGGAAAGATGGAGAGAACGCCCCTGAAAGAACCAACAGTGGAACAGACCTCCTCAGTCTGATAGACAGAGTTCAGAAAGCAGATAATGAAAACAGAGAAGGAATTAAGAAGGGCTAATGACAGAAACGCAGATGACTGTGAAAAGGCACTGGAGACTAGGAAGAGGACTAAGGAACATTAGACAACTCATTTGCTGAGATGAAAGCTGAGCTGAAGACAATCAATAGCAGGACGAATAACGCAGAAGAAGGAATAAGTGACCTGGAAGATAGAATAATGGAAACTGCCCAATCAGGACAACAGGCAGAAAGTTAAACGAAAAAAATAAAAGCAGTATAAGAGACCTATGGGAGAATATAAAGTATGCCAGCCTACACAGAACAGGCATTCCAGGGGAAGAGGTGAGAAAGAGGGACTGAAAACGTCTTTGAAGAAATGATGGCCGAAAACTTCCCAAACCTAAAGAAGGAAACATATCCAGATATAGGAAGCACAGAGGGTCCCAAACAAGTTGAACCCAAACAGACCTACACCAAGACATAGTCTATTTAAAATGGTAGCGGTTACAGATAAAGAGAGGATTCTAAAGGCAACAAGAGAAAAACAAAGATTTAATTACAAGGGAACCCCCATAAGGCTGTCAGCTAATTTCTCTGCAGAAACACTGCAGGTCAAAGGGAGTGGTGAGATATATTCAAAGTCCTGAAAGGGAAAATCTGAGGACATGCAACCCAGCAAGAGAATCATTCGGAATATAAAGACAGATAAAGAATGTCTCAGGCCAGCAAAAAAATGATAGAATACAGCAACACTAAACTGTCCTAAAGGAAATATTGAGAGATCTTTTCTAAATAGAAAAGAAGCAAGAGGCCATAGGAAAGAGAAAATCATAGCTGGAAAGTAAATCACTTAAGCCAGTACACAGGTTAAAAAATAAAATAAATTTTCTGTAAAAGTGATGATAACCACAATGAACAGCAAAAGACTGAACATGAAGAAAGAAGACATCAACAGCACACAGTGTGCAGAGGGGCGTAAGAAAATGTAGATTATTGTTCCCCCAGAAAGTGTTTGCGCCTATATGACTGCCAGTCTGAAGTAAGCAGACACACGAAGGTGGTAACACAAGGTTTACAGAGACTCTTTCTCCAAACAAGGTCACATTCACAGCGTCTAAGGGTTAGGATGTGAACAGATCCTATCGTTCAACCCCCACAGACGGTTACAGGTGGTGGGGAGCCTGAGACAGGAGAAGAAGGAGGGGATATCTGGGGGCCGGGGAGCGGAGAAGGGTGGGGGGTGCTGGAAGGCCCCGTTGGCCCCTAGCCATCTGTCCTCCCCGGATCGCCATGGCGATGATTGTAATCAGGGCTCAGATGAAGAACCCCGGGCCCTGCCGGGTCCAGCCCTGCCCTGGCCTCTCGTTTCCGGGCTGCGGTGTTGCCGCCTGCCGGGTTTCACGCTGTGGCTGGTTTTGATTCTTGGCCTTGTGTTTATTCGTTTGGATTGATTACTGCGTGTTATATAACCTGAGTGGCTACAGCAGCAAGCTGTATTTTACAACGTCCAGAAAGCCTGCAATGGCCCCGGGTACCCGAGTCGGCAGCCTGGTCTGTGGAAGGAAGGATGTTCCCAGGCGGGGGGCCCGCTGATGCCTTGTTCAACGGTGATGAATTTCACGAAGGTGACAGGCGGGCATTAAACCTACTCAGACCCTCTGACAGGGCCTGAGGGACAGCATGACGGGGCCCTCACTTTGGTGGTGATGGGTTACGGCCGAGCTTTCAACCCAGCCTGCTCAGGAGAATCACCAGGGACGACTCAGAAATGACAAACAGACAAACCTATATCCAGGCTCAGAGTGTCCCGGTGGCCCAGACATCAGCGTGTTTGTTTGTTTTAATATTTATTACTTTTCTTGGCTGCGCCTGGTCTTAGTTGCGGCTTGCAGGCTCTTCAATGCGATTTTTTTTTCCAGTTGTGGCATGCAGGATCTTTAAGCTGTGGCATGTGAAATCTTTAGCTGTGGTGTGCGAAGTCTTAGTTGCAGTGTCCGTGATCTAGTTCCCTTACCAGGGGTCGAACCCGAGCCCCACCGGCCCCACATTGGGAGCACAGAATCTTAGCCACTGGACCACCAGGAAAGTCCCCACATCAGCACGTTTAACATTCCCCCGTCCCCTGGCCTTTTCCTTAAAATGCGAGGCTTTCTCTCCCCCAGAGGCCTGCTGCTCCTTGGCAAGCAGTCAGCTAAGTCGCATGTTGAGGGTTCGGCCTCCACCTTCTGCGCCTGCCTGAGCTCAGCCCACACACCCCCCAAGCCACCTGTGAAGTGAAGACATCAGCTGGGAGCTGACAGGGCAGGTGGGCGGATGGAGTCCACTTAACTAGGCACCCTGTGCCCGCACAAGTGGACCCCAGGTCTTGTGACTGAATCGGCCTGGGCACAGGGTGGGTGAACGAAGGCAGACGGCATCCCTGAGCCCTTTCCTGGCTCCCTTATTTGGGCTTCCTGCAAACAGCAAGGATCGGCCCAAGCCTTCGCCTCAGTTAAACAGCCCCCTCCCCACCCCCACGCCAGTACACACTCTCCCGCAGCCCCAGCCCACACGTGTCCGCTGTCTCTGCTGTGCACGCTTCTCCTTCTGTGGTTCCTCCAATCCCAGTCCTAAGGCTGGGCTGATTTTGTTCAGAGCCCGACGCACAGCACTGAAGCCCACACCGGGCTTCCGGCCACAGGTCAGGGGTGGTGAGGAGGGGCCATCCATCCCTGGGCGCCTGTGGGGGTACTTCTGGGTACCCACCGTGCTGGGACCCTCAAGAAGGCCCAGAAAAGTCAAAGAGCCAGCAGTGGGATGCAGGGGAAGCAGGCGGACAGGGTGGCCCAGAGGTGGGCCATCTGGGCGCCATCCTTTCCCAGTGGCCTGAGCCCGGGCAGGTACACAGGCCCTGCTGAGCTCAGGTGCCTCCCCTGTAAACTGGGCTTGAGGAGGCTGCGGTACTCTGAGGGGCCACTGGAGGGTGAAATGCACTCCTAACGCGTCAGTTACGTGCTTCTGAGAGTGTCGGGTGCTTCTGAGAGTGTCGGGTGCTTGTAGCCCCCAGGGCCACCATCCTCACGGTCTCCCGCCCCTCCTCCACTCACAGGCTGAGGGCTCCTGGGCAGGTGTCTTTCCCTCCCTGAGTGTTAGTGTTTTCATCCATAAAGACGGATATGAGCTTGTGTCCTGATCAGTGTCAGGCATTTAGTAAATGGATGCTCAGTTAACAGGTTTCCCCTTTCCTAAAGGTGCTGATGGTCTAGGGAGGACCAGCGTCCAGGGATAACCTCGTACGTCAGGCTGGGTCAGGTGAGGGTGCTGTTTCTGGCATCTCTGGGAAATCGCACCCCAGCTAGCGTCAGTGGATCCTCAACCCCCTTTCCATCTGTTCTCCCCAAACCAAGGTTGATCATTATGATCCCAATATGTTGCTGATACTTTTGAAAAGTTTGAATGCCCCATGGATGTAAGAGTTGGACCATAAAGAAGGCTGAGCACTGAAGAACTGATGATTTTGAATGGTGGTATTGCAGAAGACTCTTGAGAGTCCCTTGGACAGCAAGGAGATCAACCCAGTCAATCCTAAAGGAAATCAACCCTAAATATTCATTGAAAGGACTGATGCTGAAGCTCCAATACTGTGGCCTCCTGATGGGAAGAATCGACTCACTGGAAAAGACTCTGATGCGGGAGAAGATTGAAGACAGAAGGAAAAGGGGACAACAGAAGATGAGATGGTTGGATGGCATCAGTGACTCAATGGACATGAGTTTGAGCAAACTCCAGGAGATGGTGAAGGACAGGGAAGCCTGGCGTGCTGCAGTCCATAGGGTTGCAAAGAGTTGGACACAGCTGAGCAACTGAACAACAATTCCTCAACTAACATGTTTGTAGTGGGATAATTAGAAACCACAGATACACAAAGGGAAACCCAGAACCGCTCCACAGCCAGAGATGACCCGTTCACGTCGGTGATACCCATCCGTATTTTCTTTTTCAGAATGCAGAAGCGGGATCACCTTTTCCCCCCACAGTCACATTTTGATTAAACACCCTCCAGTCTGGCTTCTCACCGTCCCCAGCCACTGACCCACCCTCGCCCAGGTCACAAGTAACCTACGTGTGATCCATTTCTGTGATCACGTGACTGATTCCTTGGGCCCCTATTTCCAATCTGTCCACTCTTCTCAGTAGCACTGCAGTAAACATCTTTACTGCTAAAACTGGCCACGTGTCTCATTTATACACAAACAAATTTTTACATCAGCCCCTCCCCAAATGTGCAGCTCCCTAAAGAGATGGCAGTGGCAGAGATTACATCTACCCTCCCCCACTTAGGGGAGCCGTAGCTCAGGGAAGCCGCACCCAGGACCTGGTGTAACCCCCAGCTCCCCTAAAACTGAAGGGTGGGGGCAGCAGAGCACAGCGGGAAGCCCACCCTCAGAGATGGGACGCTCGTGGTCCTGAAGGGACCAGGAAAGTGCCCCAGCCACACGTGGGGACTGAGCACTTGAAACATGTCTGGTTGGAGCTGAGATACCCTGTGAAGTACCCGCCATATTCTGAATAATTCATAGCAGAAAGCATTAAATATCTTGATAATTTTATGTTAATTGCAGGATGATGTATTTTGAATACAGTGGTTAAAATATTTGAAAAATCAATTCCACCTGTTCCCTTTTGCGTCTTTTTGAATATGGCTGCTAGAACATTTTAAATTACATATGTGGCTTGAATTCTGTGTCTGTTGGACGCTGGCCTAAACGTCTCCCTTTTCACATACACAAAATATGTGTCTCCTCCGAGGAGCTCTGGCTTGCCCGCCTTGCTTCATTTGCTCTCACAGCCCTGGAAGGTGAAAATTCTTCCTCATCTCACAGATAAAAACGAACCTCCTGGTGAGATGGGAGACTAGCCAGAGATCATGGCACGGGGGGGCGGGGGCAAGCATGATCCAGAACCAGACCTCTGGCCACGGTCAGGGCGTGTCCCGTCCTCCCCAGGGAGTCTGTCTGCCTGGTCTCCAAACCCAGGTCTGCCAAGGCCTGCCATGACCCTGCCTGGAGTCCCTGCGGGAGGGGTCTGTGCCCCCAGGGCCATCGTGCTCTGACTCTCACACCTTAGGGAGCCACCAGACAGCTGGGGGAAGAGAGCAGGGCTGCGCCTCTGCTCAGCACCCCTCCCCTCCGCCCCTGCCCTCCCTCGCTGCCCCAGGAGGGCAGGCTGGGGGAGGGCAGGCAGCTGCCCCTTGCCGGCCGGGTCCTGTCCCCATCAGGGTGACTGTTGACAGGACCACATCCCAGAGAATGATGGATGCTTGTCCTCTCCCACAAGTCCTCAGACCTCAGAGCCAGAGGTGGGCCTGAAAGGTCTTTTCTCAGTAAATTACTGCATTTATTTAGCTCTTAAGGGACTGTGTACAGAGCCGACTGGGCTGCGGAGGTGGCCACGTCCACACCCTCGTGGACAGCCATTCATGCAGGACAGACTGCCCCCTCCACTGGAGGTGACCTAAGCACAATCTGGTTCAAATCTCCACCTTTTGCCATTTCTTCAAGTTTCAGAAGCACCTTTTCCATCTTTGTTACGGTACTGACAGTACATTTCACATGACTTGTAGCTAATTAGGACAGTGAAAAGCACCAGCTTAGGGGGGCGGTCCTCAAAGTCAGGATGCTTCTTATGGCCCCTGTCCCCCACTTTCTGGGTGTGAGCTAACAGCCGCTCTCAACAGAGAGCCACTGTGAGCTGGGCATTGGGCTTGCAATAGCCCTTCAACTAGGATTCGGATGCCTTGTTCTCTAAATAGGGAAACTGATCCAGGAGGAGTGTCACGATGCCAGGAGATGGGGGAGGGAGCCGCTGCCTGCCAAGGGTCTTCCATAGAGAGCTGCCCGCACAACGACGTGGGGGACACCCCAGCCCCCCATGGCCCACACTGGGATCGTTATGCAGACCAAGAAGGCAGGACGGTGCCTCTGGAAATACTGTGTTCATATAAGGCTGAGCTGTGTTTCCCGGGTGGTTCACTGGTGAAAGAATTTGCCTGCCAGAGACACGGGTTAGGTCCCTGACCCAGGGGGATCCCACACTCCCTGGAGTAACCGCCCTGCAGTACTCAGCCTGTGCTCGAGAGCCCGTGCTCCTCAACCAGAGAAGCCACTGCAAGGAGAAGCCTGCACTCTCCTTTCTCTGCAACCAGAGAAAAGCCCGCAAGCAGCAGCGAGGACCCAACACAGCCAAAATAAATAAGCTAAATTATGTATACATAAAATAAGGCTGAACTAGAGAAACTGGCAAATAGTCGGGGGGGAAATGTAAATAGTGGCAGATTTTATTTTCTTGGACTCCAAAATCACGGCGGATGATGACTACAGCCATGAAATTAAAAGACGCTTGCTCCTTGGAAGACACGCCATGACAAACCTAGACAGTGTGTTAAAAAGCAGAGACCGCACTTTGCCGACAAAGGTCCGCAAAGTCAGAGCTGTAGTTTTTCCAGTGGTCCTGTACGAATGTGAAAGGTTGACCATAAAGAAGGCTGAGTGCTAAAGAACTGATGCTTTTGAACTGTGGTGTTGGAGAAGACTTGAGAGTCCCTTGGACTGCAAGGAGATCCAACCAATCCATCCTAAAGGAGATCAGTTCTGGGTGTTCATTGAAAGGACTGATGTTGAAGCTGAAACTCCAATACTTTGGCCACCTGATGCGAAGAGCTGATTCCTTTGAAAAGACCCTGATGTTGGGAAAGATTGAGGGCAGGAGGAGAAGGGGACGACAGAGGATGAGATGGTTTGATAACATCACTGACTCAATGGACACGAGTTTGAGCAAACTCTGGGAGATAGTGAAGGACAAGGAAGCCTGGTGTACTGCAGCCCATGGGGTCACAAAGAGTTGGACACGACTGAGCAACTGAACTACAGCCACAAGCGAAACTGGAACACTCCTACACTTCTGGTGGACACACAAACTGGAACACTCCCACACTTCTGGTGGACGCACAACATGGTGCAGCAGCTGTGGAAAACCATCTGGCATCTCCTCAAAAAGTTAAACATGGAGTCACCGTAGGCCCCAGCACTCCACTCCTGGGTGTGTGCCTGAAGGACTGATTACAGGCTCTCCAGATGTTCACAATAGGCGGCAGTATTCACAACAGGCAAAAGCTAGAAACAACCCCAGTGTCCAGCCACAGACAAGTGGACAGACAGACATGGTCTGTCCATCCAGTGGACTATTACTCAGCCATAAAATGAAGGCAGTGCTGATACAGGCTACAACGTGGATGACCCTTGAAAGGGTTATACTGAGTGAAAGAAGCCAGACCCGGGAGAATCGTAATACATGTTGCACGATTCCATTTAAATGGAACGTCCTCAGAAGAGGCAAATGTGTGGAGACAGGAGATGAGGGGTTACCAGAGGTCTCTCTCCATTTGCCTCTTCTGGGGACCTTCAGGGCGGGGGTTGGGGGTGAAGATGGTGACCAGTGGATCAGGGATTTCCTCTTGGGGTGCTGAAGGCATTCTAGAATTAGAGGCCGTGAGTTTGTAACATCACAAATGTATCAAGTGCCATGGGTGTGTACGCTTTAAGGGGTTCGTTTGATGGTATGTTAATTCCACCTCAGTATTAAAAACAATCAAAAATAAGCCTGGGCAAGGAGAGAAGCAGACAGCCAGGGCTGTGGAGCTGCAGGTTTTCTCTGTGCTGTGCAGCAGGGGCTCAGCAGCACCACCATTCACTTGCGTCGTTCTCGTGTTTCGAGTTTCAGGCAAGGTTGAGTCCTCTGATGCCCCAAGCCCCAGCAGGCCAAAGAATGCTGAATGATGGGCAGGCTGGTCAGCCTTGGGGGCTGGGGGAGTGGGGAGGGGGCAGTGGGCAGGTCACCATCAGCTCCACACGTCCACCCCCTAAGGATAGACTCCAGAAGCCCTCTGGGGACCATTTGCTTTTTAAAAGGGACAGGCTTCTTATCGAAGCTCCTTTCAACCCCAGGTGAGAGTTTGCAAGCCTGCCTGCCCTTCCACCCCACCCCCGCTCCCCCACAGAGCAAATCCCCTCAGGCAGCCAAGACTGAAAACCAAACCGAGTTGGGGGTTGGGGGTGTTGCAGCCTGAACTCCCCAGAACCTGAACTCCCCAGATGCTTTCCCTCGGAGGGACTCGTGGCTAATCCAGCTCCCTCCCTCGGGAGACCAGGCTCAGGAGGGTGTTTCCGAACCAAACTAGAGAAACCCTGGGCAACAACAAAGAAAGAAAGGTAAAGGTCTCACTGCTCAGCACTGTCCAAGGCCATGAGCCGCTGGCACACACTGCCGGGAGACGTGGTTAAAGAACGTGCAGCCTTCTGGGGCGGCCAGACAGGTCCACACGCTTTGGTCCATGGCTCCTCTACTGGGAGATTATTGCAGGAGGTGAATGCGGAGGTTCACGAGGACTTACATCCAAGCATCTCTGTCCACACCAGTGTTTATAAAGACGAGTACTCAGGAGCAGCCTCGGTGCCCATCAGGAGGGGATGGGGTCAGCAAACACACAATGAGCTCCAAGGCCGACATTAACCCCACGTCCTCACCGCGTGTCTTTCCTAGCTTTTCCATCCACTGGCAGAATCATTCTCCCCTCTGGACTTTGCCTTCTTCACGACACGGTTTGATTTTCCGATTTTAAAATATGTGAGTTCCCAAGAATATTGACAGAAATGAAAATATCTGATGGTAAAAGAGTAATGGGAACAGCAGGACCTAAAATCATATAATAATTCAAGCTGTATTCTACGGAGAGAAGGACAGAGACACAAAATGCAGCAAAATATGCAAGCAGTGATTCCCAGGATGGCAGGATTATTTAATAAATCACGCCTTAAGCACTTACATTTTTCATATAGTTTCTATAATAAATATTTTGTTTTATAACAAACATGTTATAATACCTAGTTTTCAAAAGAAATTAATGCAAGTTTGTTTTTATTTTTTTAATGTTTTTTTATTGTGGTAAAAATCACATAATATAAAACATACTGTTTTAGCCATATTTAATTGTACAGCTCTGTGGCACCAAGTACGTTCACTTTATTGTGCAACCGTCACCATCTCCATCTCCCAGATTTTTTACCTTCGTAAACTGAAACTCTGTCCCCATTAAACATTAAATCCCCAGCCCCCACCCCCAGCCCCAGCCCCTGGCATCTACCAACGAACTTTCTTAACCCTGTGAATTTGTCTGCTCTAGGTATTTCGCATAAGTGGAATCAAACTATATTTGTCTTCACCTAGTATATATTGGAATGCATCTTCAAGGTTTAAGTTCATACCTATCCTCGTATGCTCATTTTTAAGTCCCTGCCCACCGTGAACGAAAACGACTGGGAGGAGCACGCAGGAGGGGCATGTGTGTGTGCAGTCTCCGCCCTGGGACGCCCCGCATGCAGGGCTGTCCTCCCAGGAGGCGGGTATGGGCTTGTGGAAACTCTGGTTCTGTGGGTCAGGAGACTGGGCTCTGGACCCAGTGCCCTGCCCTTTGCCAGACCTTCTCCGGAGCAGAGCCTCCCATGTGAGATAGAGGTCAACACCCACTCTTTAAGGAATCCTTTCAGGGTTCCCGGGGGAGGGCCCGCACCAGGCCCCAGAACAATGGAGGGTGTGAGGCTGTTTATTGTTTGAAGTCAGCGGAATTAGCAGAGACTTCAGCTCACTCAATACCTAAAATCCAGCCACCCTCCAGAAACCCAGCATTCTCCAAGTGACACAAATTGTTCTCAAATCTCTTATTAGCGATGCTCTTAACTGTTGAAAGATCACAGGCCATGGGGCAGACAAAGCCCAGAGACTCCGGAGGGCAGCGGTGGCAGCTTCCAGAACAGGCAGCCTCACAGGCTGCAGATGGGGCGGTCGGGGTGGGGGGGTGGGGGGGGCGTGGCGGGTGGTTCCCTGGGCGTCTGGGGAGGACGTACAGCTCGGCCAATCGTGCTGAGATGCATGGGACACGACAAGCTGGACAGCTGACCGGCCTTGCCTCCTCTTGCCCTACAGTGGGGAGCATGCAGCCCATTTTATAGACATTTAAAACAAAATTATTTTATTGAAGAATAGCTGATTTACAGTGTGTGAATTTCTGTGTATAGCAAAGGGATTCAGTTATATATATATATATGTATATAATATCCTGTTTCAGATTTCCCATTGTGGTTTATCACAGAATATTGAATATCATTCCCTGGGCTCTACAGTAGGACCTTGTTGTTTATCCATCATGAAATAGTTTGTGTCTGCTAATCCCAAGCTCCCAGTCCTTCCCTCCTCTACCCTCCTCACCCTTGGCAACCACAAGTCCCATTTTACAGATTTTTTAAAAGAGCGTTCAGAAAGATGACAAAGCTCTGAAAAAAGCATCACCCATTCATCCTTCGGCTTCCCAGGTGTCTCAGTGGTAAAGAATCCGCCTGCCAATGCAGGAGACGTGAGTTCAGTCCTTGAGTAGACAAGATCCCCTGAAGGAAATGGCAGCCCACTCCAATATCCTTGCCTGGAAAAATCCCATGGACAGAGGAGGTTGGTAGGCTACAGTTCTTGGGGTCGCAAAGACTCGGCCACCACGTGACTGAATATCTGAGCACAGCACGGAGCATGCATCCACCTATTTGAAGATACTTGCTGAAGCTGTATGTGTTGGGCACTGTTCTAGGTGCTGAGGATATGATGTCAAACCCAATAGACAAAAATAGTTGACGTCAAGGAGCTTACATTTTCTGGGTGAGTGCAAACTCAAGACATGATGTCAGGCGGTGTTGAGTAACAGGCAGGAAGGAGGTGAGGGTCAGAGGCGGAGAGCTGAGGGGACAGCTTGGCCAACATGGTGCGTGCTCCTCTCGCATCCCTCTTGTGTGTGAATTTCGTGGGTGGGCTGCTTCGGCGTTGTTTTCTGGTGGTGACTCTCTGTAGCTGTGCCGGCTGTTTAAGAAAAAATTATTTTTACCAAAGCCCGATAATAATAATAACTCCTACCTCTTGGGTACCTGGAGAAACTGGGGAAGCTGATGATTAACAGCCCTTCAGGCTGACCATCTGGAATCAGAGATCAGCTCCAAGTGTAACCTTAGTTAAATTTCATAACTGCTCTGTGCCTCAGTATCTGCATCTGAAAAATGGGTTCACAGTGGTACATCTCTCCTCTGGTTGGTGAGAAGATGTTTATAGACAGGAGCCCTGCCTGTGCTCTTTGCTTTTTTGTTGTGATGACTTGGAAGGCTATGGAAAACTCTGGGCTGGTCTTTCATGAACGTAGAGTGTTGCCTTGTGTAATCCTCCCAGAGCTGAGATTTTTCCCGATTGATGGGACCCAGAAGGTGTGTGGGATTCCTCCTTTGGATTCACAGAGAGGTGGGATCCAGCTCCTAGACTCCAGGGCTACTGGAAGCTCAGCTCCACAGGAACCACAGTGTGTTTGTCCCCCTGCCGTCTCGTAGAGAAACCAGAGCTCAGAGTCCTCCCTGTCCCAGAGTCAGAATGTCAGAGAGTCCCTGAGCCAGCCAGTGGTCCCACTGTGTGTCCAAGCCTGCCCCACTTTCCTTGTGCCTCATCCTCAAGGTTTTTCCCAGCAAAGACCGGCTTGGTATTTCCAGAAAACATTCTTCTCTTCCTTAAGAACAGAGCCCAGTTTATCACAAACCAGAAGCTCAGGGGTCAGGCCCTGGAAAGTATGCAGGAGGGGATTGGTGGTCTTACTTTTGGTGGTGGAAGGGGGTAGAGGCAGCACATCCATAGGCCCGCTCTTGCTTTATGGGAGAGAAACTGGGCTTGAGAAAGGAAAAGTGACTCAGACTCACAGAGAGCGGCAGGGCTGGCTGGGGCTGCATCTCAGAAATTCTCCTAAATAACAGAGTTCCATCTTGCAACTCGGTATTGCCCGCCTGGCTCCCCAACCCTGACCACCTGTGGTGCCAGACCACCTGGGTTCATATCTGACCTCTCTGCCTCACTTACCCCATCTGTAAAATGGACACAAAAGTGATGCCTGCACGGCAGGGTCATCGCCACAGTGAACTGAATGAAGCCACGTGAGATTTCCCAAACAGTGCCTGACTTGCCAGATATTCTGTGTTAACATTCATTAATGGTTATTGTTGTTCAGTCGCTAAGCCATGTCTGATTCTTTGCAACCTCGTGGACTGCAACACACCAGGCTCCCCTGTCCTTCACTATCTCCCCGAGTTTCCGCAAATTCACGTCCATTGAGTCAGTGATGAGTTGCAATTTACAAAGCAGTGAGGGGCAGTGAGACATCAGAATTACTTCAAACAAATAACTGGAATGTATGCTTCAAAGTCATCAAGACTTGATCATTTTTTTAAGAAGATTTTAGAAGTTTTGTCAGAACTGTTTTCAGAAGACATTTTTGTATTCTGTTTTGTCGATGCGTTTACTAAGAAAGAGAAAGCTGTGTGCCAAGACCAGGGATTCTTGTGCAAGTCAGGGTCTCGGCTCAGAAACTGTTCAGAGCTGTCCAGTTCATTCTCTTGGTTTTGCCAGTGGGGTGGGGGTGGACAGAGAGGCCGAGGGGTGGGGGTGGGGGTTCACACAGGTGAACGAGGAAGGGGCTCCTTCACGGTCCTTCAGGCAGACCACCTCAGGGGACCGAGCAGAGTCAGAGCACCCGGTGCGTCTGCCTCACCAGGCCTCAACCCGAGTGTCTGACCGATGGAGGTGATGCTTCTGTATAGATGAGGTGGCCCCTGGACCACTGCAGGCTTTCACCCAATGTGGGTGCAGACTAAGGACAGACAGACCTCTGAAGTCCCCAGCATGCCAAATACAAGCTCATGAAGGAAGTTAGAGTGTATAAACTGAGGCTCCGATCAAGGGTCTCAGTCCCTGACCATCCACCTGACCGCCTGGGAGCAGGTAGAACGTGCTGAAGCCGGATTCCACTCCCGGCGCAACCCCCTCCGAGTCTCTGGGGTGGGGTCGGGCATATGTACCATCGGAGCTCTCGGGGACCAGAAAGGACAGGCAGGGCTGGGACCAGCAGGAGACAGAGTCTCTGGGGCAGACGTGAGCCAAATGGTGAAGGGGAGAAAGATGCGAGACCCCTGCCGCCTGCCCCCAGCTCCCCTTCCCCCGGCCTCTCTCATCTCCACCTCCTGCCCTCCCTGCTTATCTTCAGCTTCTCAGCTGCAGCTCCGCAGGTCTCCGCGGCTTTCTCCTCCTGTCCATCTGTCCCCCCTCCCCCACCAGTCTCCTCTCTCCTCCTGTGTCCCACGCCGGCCACACAGCCGGTCCTGCGATACCGCCTCCTTCCTGGCCTTTGGTCCAGGCTTTGATGCCAGAGGTGTAAGGTTGCTGCAGCCTCGGAGGGAATGGGAACTGGGCTCTCAAGGAGTTGCTTTTACTGGGTCACCGACCGAAGCAGCAGCAGCGTGGGAGGCTTTGCTAAAGCAGCGAGTGCCTGGAATCCCCCTCCTTGGGGCATGTGAGAACACAGGCGGCCTTGCCTGCCCCACCGGGGCTTCCAGGCCACGCTGAGAACCTCCGTCCCCAGACATGTTCAGCCGGACCCTCTGTCCAAGCCGGACAAGGACCTAGGAGGTTCAGCGCAGTCCCACTGGGCTGCGGGATGCACGGTGGTTTGAAGCGTCTGCTAAGAAGTGGGGCAACAATGCCTGCCCAAGAGTGATGGAGGTGACATGGGGAGACCCCCCCGGGAGCTGCAGGGGCCGTGGGTCTCTCCCCGTCCCCCTTAGTGCTTCCCCGGTCACGTGCAGGACGTGGACACTTGCTGCTGCCCGCACCACTGTCTGGCACTGCTCCACAGGAAGGAACCAGGCTGGGTATTGAAGTGGGCACAAGCTAGAAGGCACACTGTTCATTGTCTGTGTTGGGAAAGGGGAGACAATTTCCCAGCAAGGGCCTGAGGCAGATGAGGTCTTAGGAGGGGAATCTGCGGAGCTTGCGTCCCTTGGAGACGAGACGTGGCTGAAATGCAGGAGATAAAGCAGAGCAGGGCTGTTGGTCACTGGTCTGGGTGCTGAGTCAGTTGACAGCAAAAACAAAGTGAATAAAATTCCCAACCTGCATTTTCAAAGCACCTTGCAGTCCCCCCTGCTGTGGGCTGGATGCTCTAAGCCCACTTTGTTTTCTTTCCTATTTTCTTCTTATTTTACTTATTTGTGTTTCTCTGCTGTGTCGAATGGCATGTGGGATCTTAGTCCACAGACAAGGGATCAAACCCGAGTCCCCTGCAGTGAAAGCATAGAGTTTTAACCACTGCACCACCAGGGAAGTCCCTCTGAGACCGCATTTAGGGGCGAAGCAAGAAAAGCCCTTAGTGATTCCAGAACCCGAGTTCACATGCCTGCTGTGCAGCCACTTTCTCAGGGCTGCTCCGAGCTGCTTCTCAGGGGTCCCTGGAAGGGCTTTAGGAGGACACGGTGACCCTTAAGCGGGGCGAAGAGTCGCAGTGCTAGGATGCACCCCAGCCTTTTCACAGAAGGAGAAAATGCGGCCCAGAAATAAGATGGGTTCCTGGTCATGCAGAGGGTCGGGGCACAGGCCCCATCGTCATCTCCCTGACCCCCCGAGAGACCCCCAACCCCGGCTCCCAGGTGGCAGGCACACACACACACACACACACACACACACACACACACACACACACACAGAGCCCCCTCTGGTAGTGGGAACGCACAAATGCCTGAGACGCCACCGGGTGTGCGGAAGGGGTGGGATCTTATATTCCAAATGATTTTTTTTTCTTTTGAATGTAGACATCTGGCGTCCTATAAATAAAATTGAAAATGTAAATATTGTAAAACTCATTAGAGAGTGGTTTTCAGTTTGCTGAGAGCACGGGTCAGCTGCGACCCCACTGCGCCGTGGTGGGAAAGCCACCCCACATGCCGGCGTTCCCAGCACCGCACGTCGTCCCGGTATCCCCCGGCTGGCCAAGCGGAGCTGAGCCTGACGAATAAACATTAAAACGTGGGTCGGTTGTCTCCTATTTATTAACTAGTTTTCAAGAACTACCTAAAAACTTTTCTGCTTTCATTTAATACACAGGAAAAAAAATACTTCATGAAGGGAGAATATCACATTTTCTGTCGTAAGAACATGGGTTCCGGTGCACACCGGTCGAGCCCTAAGACGTGCACTCGGTCAGATTCCTAATATCAGGTTTACAGCACTCTTCAAAAGACATTTTCTGTCCGAGACACATTAAACAAGCTTTATTTAATAACACTCGATCTGACTTATCCAATTTAAACATTTGCTCTGATCAGCGACCATTTGATCCTGCCTTCGTTTCGAGCGGCAGAATAATTTCTCTGGGTTATTTTTCTTTGGTGCAAGGTTGATCCCAGAGGCAGAATGACTCCTCTCGAATTCTCTGTGTTTCTCTAATTCGTGCTGCGAGTGGAAAGGGATAGAGCCATAAAAAGCCTGTGCTGAAGGCTGCTTTTATAATGTTTACGTTGCTCGTCCTCACGTCTGTCTGGCCAAAGACAGGCGATATCATTTAAAAGACCCCTCCTAGCCCGACAATTAGGAGAGACCTTTTTCTTAACTTGGAGCATCAGAACGTAAAGAAATTCTCAACCTGGTGATTTTGCAGGAATATATTTTGCCATCTGCCATCTACTCGCCCCTACTCAGGGATTTTTGTAACAGTGGAGTATACCAACTGAATGGTCATCCATTAAAAGTCAAGCAATTTAAGACAATGATGGGGGAGAGAGAGTTTACTATCTTAATTCACTCTGTTTTAAAAGAGGAAATGCCGCTTTGATTCTACTGTCTCAGGGGTTATTTCATATAGCTCTTAGGATTACTGCTATTACTCCTGTTATGATTCTACTATCATGATATTAAAGCACAAACCGTCTTTTTTTAGGGTTCATCTTTGCATGCCGCCCTCTACAAATACCCAGGTCGAAGCCAGTAGCCCCGACTCCCGCCTGTAGGTATGGTAAAGTCATTCATAAGGACAGAAACCTCTGACAGCTCCACTCCCCCAGAGCAGCACAGGGTAAGTTGGCCAGCAGGGAGGGTGGGAGCCCCCCTGGCCGTTATCTGAGCGACCTCCGGGCAGGCATCTGCTCCCAGGCTGGGAGGGGGTCTTTGTCGGTGAAAGGAGCATTTGCAGGACCGGCCAGCGCCTGGTTTATGGACCTGGCCGGTGGGAGGGTGCACCCCGCCCAGCCTGCATCCAGGCCTGAAGTGTTTACCCCTGGGGTGATTTACATCACCCAGGTGTTCATTCGGGAAACATCTCGGCTCCGAGCTGACACGGTGATTGCCCTGGAGTTGCAGACTACGGCATTCTTCTGTTCATAACGGTCTGGGGGCCAAAAAGATTTTTTAAAACAGAAAGTCCTGGCCCAGAGTGGTTCGCATCCTGGGGTTTTCACACAGGAGGGCCGAGGGACGTCTGAGCCCGGTGCCCCTCGCCCTTCCCCAGGTGGAGGAAATTACCATTGCCCAGACTGCGGCCCTCCTCACCCTCCTGCAGACCCCTGTCCTCCGCAGACCGCTCTGGCCTTTCTGTCTGCGGACACACCGCGCCAGGCTTCCCCATGGCTGTGTCAGCATCCCGGGGCTCCCCAAGCCGAAAGTGTTCACCTCAGTCAAGATGCGGGACATGCGGGTCTCTGGGAACACGGACGTGTCCTGGAGAAAGACTGGGGCTGGTGTGCGTTTGCTCCACACGGATCCATCTCTGCTGGTGCTGACGTTTTGAAGACTCGCTCTGTAGGCACTCCTTTCACACCAGAAGCCTTTTCTGTGCTTGCTGCTCACATTTCGAGGCAGGTGGTGCCGTCGCCGTTTTGACCTATGTTTGCATTGAGGGTTCCTAACGCCTCTACTGGGGTAGCCTTGTACCATCCGAACACCAAATTAAAATAAGCCCCGAGGAATCGAGATTTTGTTTGCTTGTCAAAAGCACATATTTAAAATGTTTTTTTATCGACCATCCCACCCCTATTTTGAAAGAGTTGGGACATATATTACATATCCGTTTTTACACTTGTATCCATTATTTCTCCAGCCATTGCTGATAACTGATGAGGAAGAAAATAAGTGTATTTCTGCCACATGGAAATATATATTTGTGTAGGAGACAGGCAAGGACAATTATAGGGAAATTGAGAATGCTTCTTGTCTTTGTTTTGATTTTTACAAATACCTCTTTCACTGGTCCAGAGAACGCTCAGTTGATTCTTAGAGCTGGTCTCAATTCAGCTGTTTCTCTCTCTCCTTGACGACGTGTCTCCCAAATCCATCATTTTGCCTCTTTATACAATCTGCAGATAGAAAGCATTTGGTCAAACGCTGGGGGCCATCAGATCTGGGTTAGCAAGTGATAGAATTCCTTCTCCTCTGATCTCTATGTTTGAGTCTTTTTAGCCAGTGATTTGAGTACTAACAAATTCACAGAAGCACTCACATTTCTTCTATCTGTACCCATTTCTTCTAAATTATAGATATGTAAACCTCCCCAACATAGAAAAAGATCACTGATGTGCTATGCTAAACTGGGAGACATTTTCACCACCAGCAACTGTTTAAAATTCCCAGCCCTGGAGTGAGCGGGAAAAAAAATCCATCAATAAAACAAACTTTGATTTCCAAACGTCAGGCTAAATGACCACGGACCCGCTTGGGAAAAGGTTGTTCTCTGTGACGGTTCACAGCCTAATATTGAGAACAGTGGAAAATATCACACTGATCATGAGAAAAAGAGCCAATGTGTAAAAGAACTAATTTTGCCGTCGCTATGGATCTCTTGATGGCGTGCATTTGTGAATCTCTGTTCTGAATCTAAGATGCCTCAGCACATGCCTGTTTGTGAATATGGGCGCATGGAAAGATGTATGTCCACAGTCTGTCTTAACAAACTGCCTGAGAATGCTGAATTCTGCACACACTCTGCATGGCACCAATGCCACTAAGAGAACAATGTCACCAAACTACCAAACTCATTTATTTTAAACTCCGCTGGAACAGCTCCCCCAAAGCAGGTGACTATCGAAAGATTTTTTTTGTAAATTCTAAATAATGAGAGATAAAACTAAATGTCATTCTATGAAGTCTGAACGTTAAAATGTTAAGAGAGAGTTAACCAGGGTCTGGTAAATGGCTAAACAGATTAGTAGCCTTACTTTTTAACATATAAACATCTGAAACCCGTTTCCTGTTTAAGAAGAAGGAGGAAAAAAAAAAGTCTAGGTGGATGACCTCGGGCACTTTTTTTTGATTAACAAATGTGAATTGTACATCATGGTGGAAAAAAAAAAAATGGCCCACGCTTGGTGGTCTTTCTCCAGTCTGTATACGGGAGAGAGAGAGAAAAAATACAAAAATAAACGTTACCTTCTCACTTTCCGGGTGGGCAATGCCATTTCTGCAGTGGCGTCCAGGGCTCTGGCAAATGTTAAGGCTGTCACTGCGGACGGAATCCCTGTGGTCTGCGAGCCTCCGGAGAGTCCGAAGAAAAACATTCTCCGCATACTTGCTGGCGGGTCCTATCTCCAGGCCCTGGCCCGGCCCTGCAGGCTCGTGTCACCGGGCCAGCCGCTGGGACATGCTCATCTGACCCCGCGCCTCCCTCGCGGCCGGACCTGCAGCGGGGTGCCAGCCGGACTGGTTCACTGCTGCAACCCAGAGGACACACAAAGTGGAGTCTCAGCCTCCAGGACCAAGCACCAGCTGCAGTCTGTTCAGCCGAAAAGAGCTTAGCGGTTCTGACACATTCTGACAAGATACATTTTATAGGGTTTGTGCTAAAATTTGATATTGGAAGTTGGGATTCCAATTTTATGTCTCGGATAATAACAATAGCAGCTGGGACCTTTAAGAAATGTGTGTATTCTTCCCATTAAGAGTCACATAATAAAAACTATTTATGTCAAACACCTTATAAGGGAAAGATTTAGCCTGAATGTCAATATAACATATAATACTTTTTTATATTCAGATTAAAAAAAAAATCTGGGAAAAAAATCCATTATCAATGTTACCTATTAGTTTTGACTTGGAAACAGTAGATATGTGGTGGTTTTAAAAGTCTAAGGTTGGCATCTTCTTGCTTTAATTTGCAAAGTCATTGAAGCGCCTCTTTTTGGTATTATTTCTGTATATATTAGAAGGAAAAAAACCAACAAATGCTGATACATCTTTTTTTTTCTTCAAGTCCTTCTGATGAAAAGACACAAAAGAAGGGTACAGTTTTATGTGGCTTGATTTGATTTTGATAATTTCCAAGCCTGCAATAAAAAGAGTCACTGGTCCTTAATCATCGGTGCTGTTTTTGTTCTCGGAGAGCAGCTGTGGCTTCGGGTCCAAGCTGGCGGCCCGAGCTCTCTCATTCTGCTGGACAAACCGGGCAGCAGCTCGGACGCACTTCTTCCTCGGGAAAGGAATCTTGACATCTCGGCTCAAGGCAACGTCTGCAGCCAGATTTCAAAGGGGCTTCCACTCGACTCTGGCCTCCCTGGGGTCATCACACCGACGTGCTCCCAGGGGAATGAGCCTACTGCCAAACTGACAAGGATTCTCACTGGGGCCGGTCACTTAGAATTGACTGCGCGGCCCTGCTAGGCTGGCTAGTTAGGAAACCCCAGCTTCCTTCTTATCTCGTCTGCTCAGACGAAGAGCAGAACCTGATTGGGATGAGAAGAGAACCCCAATTAGCAAAGCCAAGAGATGGCCATCCGTCCTGCACCCACATGCCTGGGTCAGGTCCGCATGTGACCGTGGGTTAATGAGAAAAGCCCATGGCGGCGGGAACCATCATCCAGGCTCGCTGAGCCCCTACCCTGGCCCCCAGCGCCTCCTTGACAGGATGGCACCCCTGTCCGTGGAAGGATGAAGAGCCCACGGGGACCAACGCAGAACCCCCTGCTCCTCAGGTCCTGTTGGAACCAGCTGACACCAGCCTAAACTCGGCCAAATGCCAGCTGAATTTCTTTTGTTATTAAGTCACAACTTGAATGTAACAGCCCCTGAGCAAACACAATCTTAAAAAATAACTTCCTACAAAGCCTCTCCCTTCTCTTCTTTGTCAGAAAGTTGCTTCAGCCTAAATAGAAGCCATTTCCCTTTTCCTTTTAAAGGAGAGGGTCACCAAGTGTCCCCTGGGGTCCTCTGCCAGCTTCACCCTCCAGTACCAGCACTTATAAAGGCCATCGCTCCTGGCTCGGTGGCCACATTCCATGTGCTGAGTTTATGCTGGCTTCACGGCTGCTATCAGAGAGAAGTGTGCTCCCAGCCAGGACTGCAAGGGCATCTGAAGACATGGTGGACATTGGAAATAAGAAACACGCGAGTCCAGAGGACGCTGCAGACACTCGGAACACCAGCTTCACCCACCTCATCTCCCCTCTTCTCAGGGACCCTCACAGTGGCCATCATTACCCACACGTGACACGGGGATGTGGAGAGATAGGAAGATGGGTACCCAGGGAAGCTCGGCAGTGCTCAGGGATGCCTGGTCACAGCCAGCCTTTGTAGGGACCTGTTAGAGTCTAAATGTCTTCCCTGCAGTCTATCGGCTTCAGGGAAAAGTTTGCTTGCGCCCCTCTGTAATCCCAGGAGCTTCCCAGGTGGCACTGGTGGTGAAGAACCCGCCTGCCAATGCAGGTGACGTGAGGCACGGGTTTGATCCCTGGGTGGGGAACATCCCCTGGAGGAGGGCATGGCAACCCACTCCAATATTCTGGAAAATCCCATGGACAGAGGAGCCTGGCAGGCTGCAGTCCATGGAGTCACAGAGTTGGACATGACTGAAGCGACTTAGCACCCATGCACGTCACCCCAGGAGGCAGGCTTTCTTATCGCCTGCATCTCCTAGAAGAGGAGACTGAGACAAAGAGGCCAGTCCATCTCTGAAGACCCAAGTGCTGGAAAGTGACAGAGGCATCCCGCAGAGCCCAGGCTGCAGCCCCTGAGCTGCCACATCAGGTCCAGTGCCAGCTGTGAAAGCCCAGGTCACAAGCTAGCCCGTCACCTGGGCAAGTGGTTTCACCAGCTGCAGCCTCAGTTTGCTCGCCTGTGAAGTGGGGCTGGAATGCACCCTGCCTCAGGGAGCTGTTTCAGGCTCACACGAAACAGGACAGGAAAAGTGCACAGCACATCAAAGGCACCGCACAGTCACGGCGTGCAGACCTAGGGGGTGGGGTCTCAGCCCAAGGCCTGTTCTATTTTCTCTGAGTGGCTGTGGGCTACACGGCTTGTGTCGGGGACCCATCTGGGAAGCTGGGCCACGTCCTCAAATACCAGGAGAGCAACGTGGCCGGGGGGGCAGGCAGCATGGTTCCCACATCAGCTGGGTGGTCCAGGGTCTGCCCCATGGAAGAACTGGCCGGCAGCAGGTGCCCTGGAGCACAAGGAAGGATGTGCAGGGCCCCTTCCTCACTAGGGGCAGCACGTGACATTATCGCAAGACAGCATGAGAGACCCACAGGCCCCCTGCCCGCTCACCAGCCTTTTGCTGCCCCAGCTACACTCAGGCTTCTGTCACATCTGTTTGGATGGTCAGCCCTCCAGAGGCCCCTTCCTTCTCCACTCTCTTCAGACACCTCAACGGCCGCACAGAGAGCCCCAGGAACAATAAGCAGCCTCACATCCCGAAGCTGGCTCTGCTGGAGGCCTGGGGGCTTCCCGACAGCGGCTGGGCAGCATGGCTCTCGGAGGCTTGGGGGGTCCAGCAGAGCCAGTTGAGAGCCCGCTTCTGCCTCTGACGAGCTGTGTTTGTTCAGGCAAGTAGCTTGCCCTCTCGGGATCCCACTTTCCCTGTTTGCACGAAGGCAGCAGGAATGGGCAAAATGTTGGCTTGCAATAAATAATCAATTGCTATTTTGCTGTTTAACTCAGACCATGAAAGAAAAACACCTGAATGGATTGAGAGCAATAGAGTTTTGTTTTTAATGGGATGCCACCCCTTTACATGAAAGGCTAGAATAAGAGTAGACCATATTAAAAAAAAAAAAAGAGAAGACCATAAGACCCCGGGGACTGGCTCAGCGGTATACCAGGAAATTCCACCATCAGGAAACCTGAGTTTGGGTTTTGTTTATATATATATATATTTATTTATTTATTTGCTGCTTAGCTGCAGCACGTGGAATCTTCCTTGCAGTGTCTGGGATCTTTCACTGTGGCGCGGGGCTCAGAACTTGCAGCATACAGGCTTGGTTAAACCCCTTGGCATGTGGTGTCTTAGTTCTCTGAGTAGGGATTGAATCCACACCCCCTGCACTGGATGGAAGAGTCTTAAGCACTGGAGCACCAGGGAAGTCCCTGGTTAGCTTTTTGCCACTCAGCTGCTGTGCCACCCTGGGCATATTACTTACCAAGTCTGGTCTCCTTTCCCCACCTAAAAATGATGATTTGTAAGGTTGCCTCCTACCTTCTTCCTGTAACTACCAACTTAAATCTTTCACCTCTAAGAAATCACCTTAATAAACACACTGTTCTTCAAGGTGCTAGAATGTTCTTAAAGGACCCACACACATATATGATTAAAATGATGGCAACATTTTTCAAATACAAAAATCGTAAAATAATAGAGTGGTGGGGTTGTGGGTGATCTTTTTTTCTGTAATTTGTTGTTGTTCGGTCGTGTCTGACTCTTTGCAACCCCGTGGATTGTAGCCTGCCAGGCTCCTCTGTCCCTGGAATTCTCCTCCAGAGAATTGCCATTTCCTCCTTCAGAGGATCTTCCCAGACCAGGGATTGAACCTGTGCCTCCCGCACTGGCAGGTGGACTCTTTACCACTGAGCCACCAAAGTCTTGTATCTTCTTAACTTTTTCTGTGGATTTCTTCTTAAATACATACATAGCTGTGACCAACCCGCTCGACCCCCAGACATAGTCCTGTGGAAATGCCCCTGGACCTTTGCCTCCAAAGTGAAAGGACCACAGACTTTTACTGTGGGAAGTGGACTTCATGGGAAAAGACTTTTTTTTTTTAATTATCATGAGTTCTTCAGAGGACATTAGCTTTCATATTAAGGGATTTATTTACAGAAACTATGGGGAGAACATTTCTGTTGATTAAGAACATATGTAAAAAAAAGAGAGAGGAAGAAAAAAGAAAAAGCACAGATTGCCACATCAGTATAAGACAATCCTGGAAGCATACTCTCTTAAACCCACACCTGTGAGTGGTAGAAGGAGGTGGGCTGAGCTAAACCACAGGTGTCAGGGCTGCACCTGGGGACTCCTCGGTGCGCACACGAGCCTGGGGGTCTGGCTGAAGTGCAGGTTCAGATGAGCAGGTCTGGATGGTACTGAGCTTGTCCCTCATCAGCCAGTATCCAGGGATGCCCAAGTCAACTGGGTCAGTCTGTGAACCACTCAGGGTGGCCAGGTTTAGAGCAGACCAGCTTCACCTGCTTGGTACGGGTGGCTGCCCAAGCTCCTCCATTGGGAGCAAGAGTTCTCGACCTGGACCACACTTTAGGGTCATCAGGGGAGAATTTGAAAAACCAGTACCTAGGCTACACCCTAGACTAATTAACTCAGAATCCTTGGGGGTGTGGCCCAGGCATCAGGTTGCTTTCAAAGCACCCAAGCACCCCAATGTGCAGCTGGCTCTGAGGATGGCTGGTTTAGACACTGCCTCCCTCAGGGCTGGGGAGGAGGGAGTGGAAGATGGATTGGTGATCTCTGTCGGGGGGAAGGAGCGGAAGATCAGTTGGTGATGTCTGCCAGGATCCCAGCATGGTGGAGGAGGATTGAGGGACTTAGCATCCCTCAGGGCTAGGTGCCAGGTCTGCAGACTCTTGCCTGCAGAGCCCAGGTATATTCCAGGATGACACACAGGCAGAGGTCCCTGTCTGAAGTACACTCCTCAGGACATAGTGTTCAGGCTTCTGGTACATTGCTTGGCCGTGATCGGTTGGGCAGGGTTGAACGTTGACCTTCTGGGTCAGCCATGGTGGAAGGGGGCAGATTGCATGAGCAGGAGGCCGTGAGAGGTTGAGCCATGGTTTGAATGTCACCCCAAAGACAGGTTGGGGAATGGGGCACATTTGTGTGAGCCCCACTCTTAGGGATCCTGGGAGTTTGCCAGGAAGGACAAAGACCCCAGCGGGTTGCCCAGATCCCAGTCAGGCCATCCAGACCAAGAACATGATTGAGGAATTCTGTGTTTCTCATATGCACTGAGGATAGGGTCAGAATAGAGGCCATCTCTGGGGAGGGTTTAGGCTGAGAACGGGCAGGTCTTCTGGCTGGGGGGCCCTGGGTGCTGGTGTATACCTTGTATTGAGGTGTACACACATGTAAAACCATCAAGCTATAAATTTAAGACTTGTACACTTTCTGTACTTCCCTGGATATAAGTTAGTGAAAGTCACTCAGTCATGTCTGACTCTGTGACCCCATGGACTAAAAGTCCATGGAATTCTCTAGGCCAGAATACTGGAGTGGGTAGCCTTTCCCCTCTCCAGGGGATCTTCCCACCTTAGGGATCAAACCCAGGTCTCCTGCATTGCAGGTGGATTCCTTACCAGCTAAGTCACCAAGGAAGCCCAAGAATACTGGAGTGGGTAGCCTATCCCTTCTCCAGCAGATCTTCTTGACCCAGGAATTGAACCGGGGTCTCCTGCATTGCAAGTGGATTCTTTACCAGCTGAGCTGTCAGGGAAGCCCTGTGGATAGAAGTTAAACACCAAGAAAAAAGAAAAAGAAATTAAAGGCAAGAAATGTAAATCTATACAATACGTAAAATGTTCCAAAAGAATGTAGAAACACACAAATAGAACTGATTTTTTTAACTTATTTTATATTGGAGTATAGCCAAATAACCGGAGAAGGCAATGGCACCCCACTCCAGTCCTCTTGCCTGGAAAATCCCATGGATGGAGGAGCCTGGTGGGCTGCAGTCCATGGGGTCTCTAAGAGTCGGACACGACGGAGCGACTTCCCTTTCACTTTTCACTTTCATGCATTGGAGAAGGAAATGGCAACCCATTCCAGTTTTCTTGCCTGGAGAATCCCAGGGACGGGGGAGCCTGGCGGGCTGCCGTCTATGGGGTCACACAGAGTCAGACACGACTGAAGCGACTCAGCAGCACATAGCCAATTAACAGTGTTGTGATAGTTTCAGGTAGACAACAAAAGGACTCAGCATAGGTACACATGTATCCATCTAGGCTACTACATAACTTTGAGCAGATAAAAAAGAAAATTACACAAGCCAGTAGAGGGGGGAAACGTGACAAAAAATTGTACAAATCTGAGACTCAATGAACAGAAGAGAAAATAAACCAGTAAACCAAACCACATTAAATATACTAATTGTAAATATAATCACAGCCCTTAGTTAGCACTTTGCTGAATTTCCTTACCTCCTTTTTCGTGATTGAGTACTGCTTTTATGTTGAATTTCATACAGGCATGGGGATAGCACCATAATCTTTTCAGGGTTAGTCTCAATCTGCGCTGGGCCGGATTAAAGTGTTGAAATTAATCAGGTGATCCTTGAGGACTTGGAGGGAATATTTTTAAGGATCTGAGACCTCAGAAGTCTTGAGCAAGGAGAATCCATGCAATAACCAGGATGGATTAAGCCAAAGCCTGAACAAGGCTTACAAAGATGTAACTGAAAACAAAATCAATACTAAACTGTAAAGTGGAAATGACATTGCAGCTTTTCCTCCTCCTTTCAATGTATCAAATATCAAATCCATCTTTGAAAATGAAAGAACTGTTTTTTGGAGAAGGGGACTGGAGGAGCCTGTTTCTCCAGGTAAGCTGAGTATGGTTTGCATGGGGATGTGGTGTGTCAATGATGATGGGGCTGAGAAGAGACCCTGGTTTAGAAGAAGTGAAGGAGCTTAAACACTATTGTTATAGGCCCGACACTCCAGTGCACGTGTCTGTGATCATAAAGAGACAGAGCAAAGGGGACGTGTCAGGTGTGGCGAGGAGTCTTGGAACACTCCCGAGAGAAGCAGGCACACTTACAGGGTCCTGGCAGTCTGGATAGTGAAGGGCAGAGAATTCAGGGTTCCTCAGAGAGGGGTCTGGAGAAAGAAATGACAATCCTCTCCAGTATCCTTGCCTGGGAAATCCTGTGCACCAAGGAGTGTGGGAGGCTACAGTCCATGGGGTCACGCGAGTCGGACACAACTGAACAACAAAGCTACCACCACCGCCAGAGAGGGGTGGCACAGGTAACGTGCCTGGCTCACCTGTTCTCACTGGCATGTTTTTCTGGGGAACATATCACTTTCATTCATGGTGAGTTGTGACTTACAAAATACCCTCCCCAAGAGGGACAGAAAGGCAGTGACAGAAATTTATACTAAGGTGTAAATGACTACCTGCAGGCTCCCTTCCCCAAACCAGGATTGATGAAGAGATTTGGGAAACCCAAAGTGGGCTGGAGAGGGGATAGAGGAGGACTCTCCAAAGCAGGAAGGGTGGGGCCAGGTCAAATCACCACTCACTTTGAAGGGGCAGCCCTTACAAGGAGCACAAGGGACATTCTGGGTCAGTGTTTGTTCTCACCATTAGCATGGAAGATGTGGGTGAATTTATGCATCACTATAGTTTCTGAGGGGCTTCCCTGGTGGCTCAGTGGTAAAGAATCTGCTTGCCAGTGCAGGAAATGTGGGCTTGATCCCTGGATCAGGACGATCCCCTGGAGGAAGAAATAACAACCCACTCCAGTATTCTTGCCTGGGAAATCCCATGGACAGAGGAGCCATGGGGTTGCCAAAGAGTCAGACACAACTGAGCGACCAAACAGCAAGTTTCTGAGTCCCATTCAGCTGCGTGCAGAGTCAGTGTCAGAAGACTGTGAGTCTACGTGCATGTGGCCCCCAAGGAGAAACGCTGCCCTGTGAGCACAGGTCCCGGGAGGGGGTGACCCGAGAGCCCAGCCCTGAGGGGAACATCCTGAAAGGGAGAGGGGGCCCCTCCTCCAGCCGCCTTTACTGCTGGGTCACCCAGGACAGGAGTAAATGAGATGAGCAAAGTGACAGGGGCCAGAACTGCTGTAACTGACTGTGGGAGCAGGAGCCCCACCAACAACCCAGGAATCCACTCTGAGCTACCCCTTGCCCCTCCCTGGAGCAAACAGCCAGGGGTGTCTGCTCCAATTAAGCATTCTGGAGCAGAGGAAGAAACCACAGGACAGGTTTGGAGACCCACTGGACCCGCTGGGGGACAGGACTGAGCTAAGACTCCACTGAGGCCCTGAAAGGACCAGTAGACGCAGTGCCCTGGCGAGCCTTGGCATCAGCGTCCGTGCCCCGGACTCCCCAGGTATCTGATTGTCTCCTTCCGCCACATGGTCACCCTGGCAGACGGCTGTTCTTCCCCACCTACCCTCGCCCCTCCGAGACCTTCTCACATGGCAGCCAGCGTGGCGTGCCACTCCCCAGGCGTTAGCAAGTCATCCTCTTGCTTAAAATCCTTCGTGGAAGGGAGGTCACCCATACAGGGCTCCAGCTGTGGGGTCTTGGCCCCGCACTGACTGCAGTGGTCCCTTGGCTCGTGGCCGCCTCCCTCCAGCCTCCGCCTTCACACCACCTCTCCTCGACTCTCTTCCATCTCTTATAAGGACACCCGTCCTTGGACTGAAGCCCACCCAGGCCTGCTGCAGGAGGAGCTCAGCGGGAGACCCTTAGCCTAATTACATGCACAGAGAGGAGTCGAGATGGTGGAACAGAAGGACACGGAGCCCAGCTCCTGCCGAAGATACAGCCAAAATACATCCCCACGTGGAAGAGTTCCCGGAGAATACCTCACTGGACGCTGGCAGAGGATCCCAGACACCCCGAGGTGCAAGAAAGAGCTCCACGTAACCGGCCAGGATGAAAGCAAAAAGAGAAAAAGGAATCGGGATGGGACCTGCACCCCGAGGAGGAAGCTGGAAAGGAGGAAAGGTCCCCCCACCGTGGGGAGCCCCTTCTCGGGCGCGGACCTTAGCAGGGACAGAGGGGGAGCCTCGGAGGCTCGGGGGAGATCACAGCGGCCGGTTGGTGGCAGTCAGAACAGAGAGAGAGTCACGCCACCTTGCTGCGGTCTCCAGCCTGAGACCTGCGGCTGCTGGTACCTGCAGGGCTGGGGACTGAAACTCAGGCTTCAGAGGACTGACCTGCGGAGAGGACTGGGGTTAGAGACAGCCTGCAAAGGGCTGAACTGTGATGCCGAAACTGCACAGCTCAGACTGGGACTGGAACCCAGGGGCTGGGAGTGGAAACCACTGTCTTCATTGAAGTTGCACACCTGATCTGAGGACTTCCTGAAGCTCTGGTTCTATATGTGTCCCCACACAAGGAATTCAGTGAGAAACAAAGTGATAGGTAAGAAGTAGATTTATTTAGAGAGATACACACTCCCCAGACAAAATGTGGGCCGTCTCAGAAGGCGAGGGAGTCCCTGAAATACAGGGGGGTAGCTTCTATAGGCTGGATGATTTCACAGGCTAGTGAGTGGGGGACTGTCCCAACTATTTTGGAAAGTGTGTATGCTTGTGTCCTCAGTTGTGTCCGACTCTTTGCAACCCCGTGGACTGTGGCCCACCAGGCTCCATGGGATTTTCCAGGCAAGAGCACTGGAGTGGGTTGAAAGGGGTGGGGATTTCCAGAAATTAGGCCACCACCCACTCTTTGGTCTTTGATGGTTGGCCTCGATGTGTTACAATGAACGCATAAAGAGGCTCAAGGTCCCCTGGAAGGCAAATCTTCCACCATCTTGGCCCTAGTAGGTTCCAGATTTTGTCATGTCCTCGATGACTGTCACTCTTTTAAAGGTTGTGCCCTGCCCCGCTTCCCCCATGTCTCAGTACCAGCTGCATCTGGGGGTATTTGCAGAGGAAGCCTGGACACCATAGAAGCCAAGTGCCCTTACTAACCAGCTTGGCTTGCGAAGGGAGGGGCAGGGCCACCATTAGCAGCCTAGCTTTTGGCATTCTCGTGGCGGGTGGGCACCACAATTGAAACCCCCCCGTTAACGTGCATACATAGGAAAGGAATGGTGGGGGTAACCTTTCAGTTTGGAAAAACAAAAAGTCTAAAGCCCTGTGCACGCCTGGCCTGTTTGCCCAGCCTCAGGCAGTACCGGGTCTCGTCTGGTTCACAGTCCGGTATTGAGCTGTGTTAGTCGCTCAGTCGTGTCCGACTCTTTGCAACCCCATGGACTGCAGCCCACCAGGCTCCTCTTGTCAATGTGATTCTCCAGGCAAGAATACTGGAGTGGGTTGTCATGCCCTCTTCCAGGGGATCTTCTCCACCCAGGGATAGAACCCAGGTCTCCCACATTGCAGGTGGATTCTTTCCCGTCTGAGCCACCAGAGGCAGGTGTGGAGGGAGAGACATGGAGACAGGGGTCCTGTGGGCAAAAAGCATCTGTGGGAATAGGCACCAAGCATCTGGGGGTTAGACAGGGTGTCCAGAGCTAGTCTACACAGCGCCTCTGCAGGAATTCTCCAGATGGTGCCCATCCTGGGCTGACCCAACCCTTGCCAGGGTAAGCAGCTGGGTGACTGAGGTGGGTGGAAGTGCCCGCTCTGCTTGGCAGGGAGCAGACCCCACAACTGCTCACAGCAGCCCCGAGATGCGGGGACAGGAAGTGCCAGGATCAGTGGGGCTGTCTCTGGGTGAGGGTTCCACACAGAGCACCCACTTTCTTCTGTCCACCCTCAACCCGGAGTTTGGACCACAGTGGTCCTTTGCAAAAACAGCTGCAATAGGGAAGCCCCGTCTTTCCAACGGGAGTGGCAGCTCCCCATTGCTTTATGTCATAGCAGTGCTATTTCCTTTTATTATAAATAGGAATTTCACTCAAAGGGGTGCAGCCTAATACCCCTGGCCGCTTTGTACTTTAATCAGAGCTTTCCTGCCGAAAAATGTTTATCTTCCAGCAAAGAGGTGCTAATTTTATCTTGCAAGAGTGGGTATCTGCTTACGTCCCTTCTACCTTCGAGAAAGATAACCCCAAACGCATTATGTCATCTAAATACAGCATCCTTGGAGATCAAAGGGTAATGTACACATCTGCCAAGGTTGATGGAGCGGCCATTGGTGGGCCCTTCCGCCCGGCTGCGTGTGCTCCATTGATAGACGCACTTTGCCATTTCTATGAAAGAAACTCCCAGGCGCTCTGTTTGTGCCAGTTGATTTCGGCGATATTGGGAGGTTTTGAAATGAGACTCCAAAATAGATATGCCCTTCTCACCCCTCTATGTAATCCCACGCCACAGGAAATGGCACAAGTTCAAATTTTTGTAATGGAAGCAACTCAGGACCAGATAAGACATATGTCCCTGAGAGGGACATTTTCATGTTTAAAATAGAGTCAGAATGATCCATAGCCCAGGTCCACCTGAGTGTGTTTGCCTTTCGACTCCAGTCCTCCTTCTGATCTCAGTTCAGTGTTTTTCACTTTCTTAGATCCCAGTGCATTATAAAAGAACACATCCCAACACACACACATACTTGAGATAAAAGCTCATAAGACGAGATGTAATCTTACCCTATGCACTGCACTGACATGTCTTGTCCATTCCCATCTACCTCTCATCCTTTGCTTCTCAAAGTGTGGTCCCTGGACCAGCAGCGTGAGCATCATCTGAGTTAGAAACTCAGAATCAAGGGCCCTGCCCAGGCTGCACAGTGACCACGTTTGAGAAGCACCGCACCATCCCCCTAACACCAAAACCTGACAAAGAGGCCACAAAAAAAGAAAACTACAGGCCAATATCACTGATGAACATAGATGCAAAAATCCACAACAAAATTCTAGCAATCAGAATCCAACAACACATTAAAAAGATCATACACCATGACCAAGTGGGCTTTATCCCAGGGATGCAAGGATTCTTCAATATCCACAAATCAATCAATGTAATTCACCACATTAACAAATTGAAAAATAAAAGCCATATGATTATCTCAATAGACGCAGAGAAAGCCTTTGACAAAATTCAACATCCATTTATGATAAAAACTCTCCATAGAAGGAACATACCTCAACATAATAAAAGCTATATATGACAAACCCACAGCAAACATTATCCTCAATGGTGAAAAATTGAAAGCATTTCCCCTAAAGTCAGGAGCAAGACAAGGGTGCCCACTTTCACCGCTACTATTCAACATAGTTCTGGAAGTTTTGGCCACAGCAATCAGAGCAGAAAAAGAAATAAAAGGAATCCAAATTGGAAAAGAAGAAGTAAATTTTTTAATTTGTTTGCAACTCGCTAAAAGGACTCCCCACTTACCCTCACTTCCTGATCTGGGATTTGACAAACCTGCTTCGGGGCTCTGGAGCCAGGGCACTGAGGGCTTCAGGCAGCTCTGTTGTGAGGAGAAATCAATGCGTCCTACACCTCTGCCCTGGGGGTTGCTTTCCGCAGACGCCCTCCCAGCCTCCAGACTAGAAAGGGATGACCTCAAAGCCTTTCCCCCTCCCTGTTCCATGACCCCATTGCTGCCTCCTTCTCTGCCTTCTGGGAGATCCTACCACCCTCACGCACCCCCAGAGGTCCCCAGTATGCTCAGAAAGACGAAGATTTCCCACTCAGTGTGGTTTCAGAGGCTTTGTCACAACTTGGAGTTTAAGCCCCTGTGTTCTGTGAAGTTTGCAAAGAATTCTAAAGCTTAGGGGGAGCGGCATAGAGAGTGGCCTGCCACAGGCAAGGAGCCTGACCACTTGGGCCACTTACTGTGACCTCGTCTCCCTGGTTCCCTCATCGTTAAGGGTCCTCTCAGAGCCCTCAGACCCCGGAGGGCCTCTGGAGCAGGATTGCTGGTGGGTGACGTGGGATGGAGGAGGACGAGAGGGAAGGAAGCATCAGATGTTATGGGGAAAGGCCGACTCCCACCTCCTAGATTTAGAGTTGAGAATAAAACTGAAAGGCTTAGAAGCTCCTCAGACACCCTCAAAGGGAAGGGCGACTGTCTCCCTCAGCTCAGGATGGCTTACTGTTGTTCAGTCGCTCAGTCATATCCGACCGACTCTGTACCCCGTGGACTGCAGCACACCAGGCTTCCCTGTCCATCACCAACTCCCCGAGCTTGCTCAAACCCATGTCCACTGAGTCAGTGATGCCATCCAACCATCTCATCCTCTATCATCCCCTTTTCCTTCTGCCTTCAATCTTTCCCAGCATCAGGGTCTTTTCCAATGCGTCGGCTCTTTGCATCAGGTGGCCAGAGGACTGGAAGGTTTAACAGGGTAAAATGACAGTATAAAGGTGTATAGCGTCAGGAAGTACAGAGCGCCTTGACCTGGCCAGGCTGGGGCAGCAGGGCGGCTGCCTTCTCTTACAGAGCGGATCCTTCCTTGTGCTGTAAACATGCACTGCCTCACACAATTTTATCCTTTTTAAAAAAACATTTTCAGGGCCTTGCTCAGTGGTCCAGTGGTTAAGACTTTGCCTTCCAGTGAAGGGGGTGTGGGCTCAGTCCCTGGTCCGGGTGCCAAGATCCCACACACCTGATGGCTGAAACCCAAAATGCAAAACAGGGGCAATATTGTAAGAAGTTCAATAAAGACTTTAAAAATGGTCCACGTCAAAAAAAAAATCTAAAAAAAAAAAAACTTTTTTTAAATAAAATTAAATTTCAGAAATCACCTCTATCCTGGAAAATAGACAAAGCCCAAAGTAACAACAAAACTCACCTGTATTTTCCTTATAGTGAGAAAACTTTGCTGAATATCCTAAAGACCTCCCAGCATCCTTGCCATCAAGAATCCCATGGACAGAGAAGCCTGGAGGGCTAGAGTCTTTGGGGTCACACAGAGTCGGACACGACTAAGAGACTAATACTTTCACTTTTTTTCACACAGACATAAATCTGTGTACACAGAGGAGCTGCTGCCTTGCGTAGTTTATAAACATAGATGGTGCAATACCAGACACATTCAGGAACCGCCCCCCTTTTCTCCCAACAATATCTTAGAAGTGCTTTTGTTTTTCAGATTTTTGCCCATACTGCACAGCAGCATGGGGGGTCTTAATTCCCTGACCAGGGGTTTAACCAGTGCCCACTGCATTGGAAGGCAGAGTCTTAAACACTGGATTGCCAAGGAAGTCCAAACTCTTTTTTTTTAATTGAAGTATAGCTGATTTACAATACTGAATTAATACCAGGTGTGCAGCAGAGCGACCCGACATTTTCTACAGATCATAGTCCGTTAAGAGTTATTGCAGGACAACGGCTGGCACTCCCCACACTGTACAGTCTGCCTTGGCCGTTCACCTAGTTTCCGCGCAGTAGTTTGTGCCTCTTCATCCCCTGCCCCTCGTTTTCCCCTCCGCGCTTCCCTCTTCCCAGTGGTAACCGTTGGTTTGTTCTTTACATCAGCGAGTCTGGCTCCCTTCTGCACATGCATTCACTTGTACTGGTTTTTAGGTTCCACATAGAGGTCTTTCCATGTCCTCTGTGTTTTGGCCTCGCTGTTTAAGCCAGTGCTCAGTATTTCGTATGGTTCAAACGCCACAGTTGGCTTTGCCATGTCCACATCCATCGTCATTTCAGTTACTTTCCGTGACTTCTCATAACAAACATGTTTGCCTGAACATCCCCAGACCTACCCTCCTCTGTTCTTACGTGGGTATTTCTTCACCAAAACTGAGTTCTAAAAAGTGCACTGTCTAGGTTGTCAGGTGTGTGGGTTTACAGTTTGAGTAGATCCGATCAATCACTTCTGTAAAAAACAGCGATTTGTGGACCTGTGATTGAGAAATCTGTATGCAGGTCAGGAAGCAACAGTTAGAACTGGACATGGAATAACAGACTGGTTCCAAATAGGAAAAGGAGTACGTCAAGGCTGTATATTGTCACCCTGCTTATTTAACTTCTATGCAGAGTACATCATGAGAAACACTGGACTGGAAGAAACACAAGCTGGAATCAAGATTGCTGGGAGAAATATCATTAACCTCAGATATGCAGATGACACCACCCTTATGGCAGAAAGTGAAGAGGAACTCAAAAGCCTCTTGATGAAAGTGAAAGAGGAGAGTGAAAAAGTTGGCTTAAAGCTCAACATTCAGAAAACGAAGATCATGGCATCCGGTCCCATCACTTCATGGGAAATAGATGAGGAAACAGTGGAAACAGCGTCAGACTTTATTTTTCTGGGCTCCAAAATCACTGCAGATGGTGATTGCAGCCATGAAATTAAAAGACGCTTACTCCTTGGAAGAAAAGTTATGACCTAGATAGCATATTGAAAAGCAGAGACATTTCTTTGCCAAAAAAGTTCCATCTAGTCAAGGCTATGGTTTTTCCAGTGGTCATGTATGGATGTAAGAGTTGGACTGTGAAGAAAGTTGAGCGCCGAAGAATTGATGCTTTTGAACTGTGGTGTTGGAGAAGACTCTTGAGAGTCCCTTGGACTGCAAGGAGATCCAACCAGTCCATTCTGAAGGAGATCAACCCTGGGATTTCTTTGGAAGGAATGATGCTAAAGCTGAAACTCCAGTACTTTGGCCACCTCATGCGAAGAGTTGACTCATTGGAAAAGACTTTGATGCTGGGAGGGATTGGGGGCAGGAGGAGAAGGGGATGACAGAGGATGAGATGGCTGGATGGCATCACTGACTCGATGGACGTGAGTCTGAGTGAACTCCAGGAGATGGTGATGGACAAGGAGGCCTGGCGTGCTGCGATTCATGGGGTTGCAAAGAGTCGGACACGACTGAGCGACTGAACTAAACTGAACTGATGGCTAAGCTTACTCCCCAGCCTCTTCCCAATACTGGCCATGGCCAGTCTCTGCATTGTGACTAACATGTGAACTAATAGCAATATCCTGTTATTTTAATTTGTTTTTTATTAAAACAACAACAACAACAACATATTTATGTGACCGTGGTGGAATCTTCTACTCACGGCATGTGGGATCTACTTCCCTGACCAGGGCTGGAACCCAGGCCTCTACATTGGGAGCTGGAGTCTTAGCCGCTGGCCCACCAGAGAGACTGCCATGTCCTGCTCATTTGATTTGTGTTTCCTGCTCCCCAGTGTGTTTGCACATCTTTCCACACCTGGCATTTCTGCTCTTCTTTCAGGCGCTGCCTCCCCCTGTCCTGTGAACGGTTCTGCTTGGACGTCCTGTAGGTGAGTGCTTATCTTCTTTTAACCTGATCTCTAAGACTGCGTTAAATATTTTGGATATTAGTTGTTCCGTGCTTTAGATTTTGCAAGTATTTTTTCCCAGTTGGTCGCTTGGATTTTCACTTTGTTTATGGTGTTGATTGTTACACAGATTTTTGACTTGGTTTGCTTTTGCAATTATACTTTTAAGAAAACGTTCTCTATCTTCAAAGTCTTCTACGTTTATTCCTAATAGCTTTATGGTATAAGTTTTTGGTGGGTTTTTTTTTTGTTTTTGATTTTTTTTGCTTTTGCACTTTTGCCAATTGTCCTGATGCCATTTATTGAGTGGTTGGTCCTTTCCACGATGTACTGAAATATCTTTGTTGTCATCGTGTGAGAAATGCTCAGACATATGTATGGGCTGCTGGACACCCTATTCTGTGGGTTGGTCTGTTTTTTGTTTTTGTTTTTCATGTGCTTTCATGGAAATAATTGCTAGGCTTCACTATGGTCAAAAAATATGTTTTGTATCCTTTCAACCTTTTTATCTTTACTGAGACTTGCTTTATGATCCAGAAGAGTGGAAGGGCAGGTTTTTCTGTAAAGGCGGGGATTGCAAACATTTTAGGGTTTGCAAGCCAGGTAATGCCTCTGTTGTGTATTCTTTGTGGTTTTGTTCAGTTTTATTTGGGACAGCCCTTTAAAAACATAAAAACCACGCTTAGGTCATGGACTATGCAAACACAAGCCATGAGCCACAGTGGTCCAGCAGATGGTTGGCCAGCCGTGGTTGGCCCTCTGTGTGCTCGGGAGAAGCGGTGGGCTCTGCTGTCGTTGGGTAGCACGTTCTGTCAATGTCCCTCAGGTCGAGCTGGTTTACAGAGTGCAAGTCTTCTATACCTGTCGTGACTGGTTGTGTTTGCTTGTTTTTTCGATCATTGAGAGAATCTCCACTGTATTTGTGGATTGGACTCTCTCTCCTGTTTGGTTTTTGTTTCCTGCATTTTCAAGGTTAAGCACTTACTTCATTGCTTGGCCTCATGAAGAGTGGTTACATCCAACTGGTTTGTTGAATTAGTAACTAAAATGTAATCGATGTCTTTGCTGTTGGCAGTTTTACCAATAACACTCTCTCAGATCCTAAGCTGTGAAACATCAGTTTTCAGTTTGCAATTCTTCCAGAAACCAATGGTTAGGACATTTTGATGGGGCCTCAGTTTTCTCATGTGTAAAATGTAAACAATAAGTCTCCTTGGTTGGTTGGGAAGATTAATTGGGATGATCCATGTGGAGGTTAGTAAAAGTAGGTTCTTGGTGCATTTTAGCTATTAGGATTAGAGGATTACTATTAGCATTCTTTCCTAAGTACTCGAGGCAAACACAAGAAAGCTTTTGCTTGGCCTATGGCTGTGGTTGACCAGGAAAGATGGGGAGCAAGTTGGGAGCAGTCACTGAACAGACTTCAACCACATGGCATGGATTGTATTCTGACTCCCAAGTTTGCAAATGGTATCCTTCCCATTCTCTCTGACAACCACAAAAGATAAAGCCCACTCAGCCAACATCCACTCCTATAGTCTCCAAAATGTTAAATCCTAGACTTTATCATGAATGCAAATAATTATGAGAACCACAGTGAAAACAGTGTTGTGGGGAGAGGTGCTTGAGCACAGATCCTGACTTCAGTGCTTACTGGGTGTATCAGTTAGCTTTTGACATGAGAGTGCTGCATAACAAACAACCATAGAACCTCAGCATCATGAGAATGGTAAGTATGTCTTGCTTGTGCATCTGGAATGAGCTGGGGTTCAGCTGGGCAGCTCTGCTGATCTTGGCTGGATTCACTCATGTTCTGGGATCGGCAGTGGGGCTGATCTATGCTGAATGTTCCTGGGACTAAAGGGCGCCCACTCAGCTGCACTTGCTTCTCATCTCCAGCAGGCCAGCTCGGGCATGTCCTTGTGGCCATGGCAACATCGCCAAAGAGCCCGTCCCGATGTGGGGCCACTTGTTAAACCCCCTTCCCTCATGGTGACCAACACAAGTATGTGGCTGAGGCCAAAGTTCAGGGGTGGAGCCTGTTGCCCTGCCCCTGGGGTCAGAGCTCTCCACAGTTACAGGGCAAATGCAGAAATGTAGGAAGGGGTGAAGAACTACCACTGACGCCATCTGCCACCCCAGGTGTGTGATATCTCAGACCCAGTTTGTTCATCTATGACTGGGGGACCATTCTCTATCTCACCTATCTGGTGAGAGGTTTAGATTAGAGAGAGTGTCAAGGGCAGATGGTATAGGACCTGACACAAAAGAGATGTCCGACTGGGGGCAGCCCTTCCTTCATTAATAATGATTCATGGATAGTGATGATTGTGGATTCACATTCCACAGCTGAGGACCTAGCTTTCCCTATTCTTCCTTCCTAAAGGGAACAGATCAGTCTCTGTGTTCTGTATTTCCTGCAGTGTGAAGCTTCGCCTTTTGTTTTTAATAGCACTTTTTAAAGAGCAAATGTTTTTAGGTTTGAGTTTTATCCATTTGTTTACTTAGTGCATCTTCTATCATGTCTAAGAAAACCTTACTTCATGAAGATATATTTCTTATACTATTTTTTTAGAAGTTTTATAGTCTTAGTTCTTGCATTTAGATCTTTGGTAGATTTTAAAATTAATTTTTGTATATGGTGTGAGGTAGGGGTTGGAGTTTTCATTTTTTCTGTACATGACTATCTGGTTGCTCTGTGCATTCCTTTCCGGTTCTTACTGGCTAAGTGTTGGATTCTATCAAATGCTTCTTCCATACCACATCACACATTGAAATACTAATAAGCGTGAATTGCAGAAATAGATTGATAATAGCCACCAGGACTATGAATGGGAATGGAAAGAGGGCTCATTCCTCTGGGTTGGTTTACTACCTCCATAGCTAGAGGCATGTGACAGACAGCCACAGGCAAGTCTTCCTCTCCTCCCAGAGAATCACCTTTCCAGCCTCTTACTGCCAGCAGTGAGCACATGACCCAGTTTGAGCCAATGGCGCATGAGAGAAAGCATGCTGCGAGACTCCTGGAAAAGAGGTTTTCTCTCCAGTGAAAGGAGAGAGGTCACTTGTCCACCTTCCTGCCTTTGGAGGAAGTCCTATGAAGACATGATGTTTAAGGAAACCCCTGCTGACTTGTAACAATGCGGGGAAGACCACGAGAACTTCAGAGATGCTGAGCATTACTGGGAAACTCATTCCATCACAGGGCGCTGAACCCAGACTTTCTGTTTGGGGAGATAATTTACTTCTTTATGATGCGTGTCACGTTAGTTGATATTTTATTTTGTATAAACCATATAGGCTCCTCCCCCAACCCCCAATCCCAGTCCAGTCTAGAATGAACATTTGCTAGAAAATCCACTAGGTATTTTCATCATCCAATTCTCTCCAAACATGGAAATGGAGGAGATACTGATTCCATAAGGTGTAGAGTCCTGGGATGGGACCTACAGGCACAGAGGAGAGAGTGCTAGGCCTGGAAGGTCCAAGGCTGGGTTCTCACATTGCTGGCCTCCCCAGCACCTCTAGGCTTCCTTCATTCTCTCCTATCCCAACCACCTTCTCTTGATAAAGCCTTCCTTCCACCTGAAATACTCCCCTGACCTCCGCCCTTTCCCTTGTCTGGCAGGCCCTCCTCATCCTTCAGGCTTCAGTTTAATGATTACTTTCTCAGGGGGTGCCTCCCAGACCCTCCCAGACTCTCTCTTAGCACTCTGAATTTTCACCTGTGACAGTGATCCCAATTAAAATCAAGTGTGTGATTTGCTGTAATCTGTCTCTTCCACCTGACTGTAAACTCACTGAGGACGGGGGTCAGAGCTGCCACTGGGGCCCCATGCTCAGTACCTAGTACAGTGTCTGGCACCTTAGAAGCATTCAGCACACATCTCTGATTGATTGATGGGTGGGTGAATGGATGGGTGTATGGAAGGATTGATGGGTGGATGGATTTGTGAATGGATGATGGATGGATGGATTGGTGGATGGGTGGATGGATGGATTGGTGGTTAGATGAACGGAATGGCACTCCCACAACTTACATGATTGAAAGCAAGTTACTTCCCCTTTCTTGGCTGTAGTTTTCTCATCTGTCGTATAAGGAGCCTGGACTAGATGGAATCTAAGACTCTCTCCACTGCCAGTTCTTCATCAAATTGAATCCAGATGCTCGGATGTGGCTTTCCTTTCAGAATTGGCCCTCCCCCCATCTATCCATTTACTTTACCACTGCTGATGACCCTGAAGTTGTCCCAGAAGCTCATTCCATGTAAGCATCCCACTGAGGACAGCTGGAGCTGGTGACCTTAACCACCCCAAGATGCTGGTGTGGTGGTTTCCAGGCTTGGGAAGGCTTCAGTGTCTGGTGGTTTCTCCCAGATGCCAGGTCCCAGTTCCCTTGTCTAGTGATGGGAAGGCAGACATTTTGGTGGGCTGGCAGCAGCTGGTGGAGATGTGCCTTCATTTCAGCCCATCTGTTCAGTGTCACACGCATGGAGAGTAAGAAGCGTCCTCTTTTCAGATTAAAGATCGGAGCCAGTGCAGTGTCCTGCAGGGCCCACTCTGGGCTTTTATGCCTGTGTAGTGTATGCAGCAGGGGCTCTAGCCTGGGCCCGTGGAAAGTTATCCTAGAAACCCACAGCATCCACACTGGTGTCTTAAATCTCTTTATCACAACACACACTGCAATCAAGGGCGACGACACATCCCATCACTTGTACTTTTCTTTCCATCTACTTCCCCTGCTCCGGCAGGAATCATGGTCAGAGGTGACCGTTTATTGAGCCCCGCAGTGCCAGGAGCGGTGCTGGGGCCATTTCCTGCTTTCTCTCGAATTCTCACAATAGTCCTCGCTGTGCATTCTCACCCTCATTGGGTAGATGGGGTAACTGAGCATCAGAGGTGCCCCCAGACCTTCCCAGGGCCACACGGCTTTACACGGTGGCTCTGAGATTCGAACCCAGCTCCAGACCTCTGAGGCTGTGTGTGTGCCCTGTCCAGGGGGCACCCATGGCGGCCCCACCCATAAGGGATCAGAATGTGGAATCAGAGCCAACACCCCGGCTGCCTCCCCTCGCCTGTGCTGATGCCCTGCGGGTGAGGCAGAGACAAGCCATGAGACTGGCAGTGGGCCTTCCTCTGGGCTCGTGGCTGCTCCACTGACCCACCATCTATATGTAGCCAGTTCTGTGGGATGGTCGCACATCTCTTTGAAACGAAGATGATGACGTGTTGTTGGTGGGGTTTTTTAACATATTTATGTATTTGTTTGGCTGTGTCGGGTCTTAGTTGCATAGCCCGGGATCTCTCCTTGCAGTGCATCATGGCCTTTCTAGCTGTGGCACACAGGCTTAGTTACCCTGTGGCATGAAACATCCTAGTTCCCCAACCAGGGCTCCAACCCACGTCCCCTGCATCACAAGGCAGATTCTTAACCACTGGGCCATCAGGGGCGTCCCAGTGTTTTTAAGAATTGAAAAGACGGTGTTTCATAGGAAGGGATTCAGGGGCGGGGAATGTGTAAATAGAATGTTTAGAGTTGCTGCAATACCTTGGGCTGGAGACAGTCTCCTAGATGCCAGCTCGGAGCATTGATGGAGCTCAGCTACCTGCTACCTCCATCCCTCTTGACCTGTGAGAGGAGTCACCTCCCAGGTTTACCTTCTATTAGTCTTGAGTGAGTTACTTGCAGCTGACAGCATTCCAAACTAATACACAATCTAAGCCACAAACCACCTTTCAGACACCCAATGCCTTCGAAGGCTGTCCAGGGGAAGATCCAATTCCTTACCCCCATTACCCAAACGTCTGAACTCTCCCCCCACCCACCACCAACCATCTCAGGCAAGCCACCCGGTGCACTCTGCCTCTCCTTGACAAAGCCCCACAGCAAATTCCAGCTCTTCCATCGCCAGGGCTCCTTAGCCACTGTCTGTTCTCTAGCCACATTCCAAATTACAAACAAAAGGAAAAAAAAAAATCATAGAGAGAGCTGGCCTCCCCACATCTCCCACTCCACAAACACAATCAGATGATGGGAGGCAAAAATCAAACAGCCTGGCGTTCCATCTGCATCGCGAATCTGCAGTCCAGATTCTCCCGGGTAGCAGCGCATGCCTCCCGCCACCGCATCGTTACCCAACCCTGCCATTACGGACGGCAAACCCGTACTTACAATCAAAATGAACGTAATATGGAACCAGGAGGCAGCTCAGTTCCAGGAACAGCGGCGGAGCCCGCCGGTCCCCCGCCGGCCCCTCCGGCTCCTGCCATCGGAGCCCCGGTTCTGCGCTCAGCAAACGTCCACTCTGACGTCAGGATCTACACTGCCATCCCTTCCACGTCTGCCTCCTGCCCCAGGAGAAGCCTTCTCTTCCGCCATGCATTTTCCTCCTCTCTCACGCTGGTCTCTGCCTTTCTGATCAGACACCCTCTAACTTCAGTGGGACCGCAGTGCAGAGTCAAGATCCCTGGGGCCGAAGCTTTTATTTTTCACAGCAGCAGTACGCGTTGTTGGGCCTGCTGCAGGGGAAGAGGGCAAGCATCTTCTATTTGGCTTGGCGGGGTGTAAATCGAGCCGCCAGCCTAGAGGACAAGGTGGCCGTGTGTAGCCAGCCCTTCATGATGTGTGTGTCCATTGGCCCAGCAAGTCCACCGTCAGTGATGTCCTTTCAGGAAAAATCAGAGCTTATGCGCAAATGTGTGTGCATGGACCCCAAAGTAAAGCATTACTTTTATAGCAAAGCACTAGCTATTCAGTAACATGGAACTGTTAGATCATTAAATGATAAAGGTAAGAAAGAGAGGCTAATACGACCGACATCATCTAAGCACCCATGGATGAACAATGCAGTACACCTCTCACAAGAATGCCCTGGGTAACAAGCTCTTCTTTGCTGCTCACTACGTGCAGGGTGCCATTGTAAGTACCTTGGAACTTCCCTAGTGGTTGAGAATCTGCCTGCTAACCCAGTGGACACAGATTTGACCCCTGATCTGAGAAGATCCCACAGGAGCAACCAAGCCCATACACAGCAACTGCTGAGCCTGAGCTGTAGCTACAGCTATAGTAGGTCCTGAGTCCATAGCTCAGCAACTACTGAGCCCGAGCTATGCAACTACTGAAGCCCTCGCACCTAGAGCCTCTTCTCTGCAACAAGAGAAGCCGCTGCAGTGGGAAGTCTGTGCACCACTGTGAAGAGTAATTCTTAATTAAATGATTTAAAGAATAAGTGCCTCAATATCCGAGTAACATTCTAAGTGCATACATTCATTCACTCAGTTATCACAGCAGCCGTGTGGGGCTGGAGGACAGGTGGGAATAAGCAAGCAGACCAACACGAGGGGCCTTGCACAGCTTGATAAAGCCCCCCTCTCCGCAGGAGGACCAGGGAAGGGCGGGAAGCGGGAAGCTGTGCCTGGATGTAGGTGTGGGTGCCGGTGAAGGTGCAGATACAGGCTCGGGTCTGGAGTGCACGTGGGCGTGAAGTCTGCCGGGCCCCTGCCTTCCAGGAGGGCGTATTGTACCTCAGGGTCCCGCCGCCCACCCACCCACCCTCCTCCTTACCCTGGCCATGGCCGACCCCATCAGGGCTTAGCACAGTCCATAGGAAAAGCAATTCACACGCTGGCCAGCAGTCTCTAACCTCAAAATTGTTCAAAAAGGTTATTTGATTCTTTCAAAATCCAAGGAATTTGAACTTAAAAACATGGAAGGAGTGTTCTGGCAATGGTGGAGCTGGAACAGAGAGGGACGATGGGGAAGGTGCTAAGGAGGCCACTGTGTCACTCTCCAGGGGCCAGGCATATACCTTCACAGATGCTGGGAGGCGGGCTGGCAGGGTAGAAAGAACAAAGGCCATGGGGCTGTGCAGAATGAAACCTCAGAGATGCAAATGAAAGTGAAGGAGAGAGACACAGATACAGAGAGAAGAAACTAACTCCATTGAGACCTCCCAGGTTCAGGCATTCTGGATCTGAGCTCATTAAATCCTAACAATGGCTGTCTAAACAAACAAAACAAAAATGGCAAGTACCTTTCAGTGTCTATTTTATTAATTGTGCCATTATTTTGTGAACCACAGAAGCCCATTGCAAAACAATTTGTAAGATGCCATCCATTATACAATGCACCCTGATTTCAGAGATGCTAAAAAGTGGGACAATGGGCATCTTAGAATAGACAGATTTTGAAGTGGGCAACTGCTCTCCCCTTACTCTCCCTATGGCAGACATTACTAATCCATCATGGCACTGTTTCCCGTCAGTTCTATATGTGGTCTCCACCAGTCATGCCAGGAGCCACCACCTGGTCTAAGTAGCAAGTTGAAACAAGGCCAATTTGTCCACCCTGATCAGGGCCTAGGTTTCTTGAGTGAGATCACAAGGGAACAATTCCCACAGTGTGGTGGGAAACCCTGGGACAAAGCTCTACTTCCTGTCCTAGAAAAACAAGATGATTTAGACAGGCCACCTAGAAAATCATTTCTCAACTATGCCCATTTTAAATCGCCCTCCACTTAATCTGTCTCTTCCCTTCCCAGGGAGATCTCTCCAATGAGCTCTCATGGGTGACCATCCAACATCTTGGGTTTGCTTCTCAAATAGCACACAGAACTCAGATAATTTTAGCAAGAGCTCATGCTCTCCTAGCTATTAGCAGTGGAGAATTAAGAATGCACACACACACACACACACACACACACACACATGCACACACACACTCAGCCATCCATCAGGCGGCGTCAGTCTTCTCTGAGGTTTTCCATTACAGCTCATTTCATCCTCTGCTGGCAAACAGATACTGGCAGTTGCCTGCAGGCTCAGAAAACCTTCTGGAAGAAAGACTTAAGAGACAGGGTGCTCACTGAACGTGGTCTCCCCTTCATGTCCCTGCCCCAAACGTCCACGTGGGGCAGGTGGTGGTCCACGGCACCCCTATCACGGCAGGTCCACGTGATGGTGCTGGTGGTGGGTGGAAGGGGCACATCACTTCTGGAGTTAGGCTTGGGAGGACTGGCCCATGACCTTCCTAAGGACAGGACCAGCCACAGACTCCTTGTGAGTGAGAAATAAGTCTTGGTTGAGCAAAGCCACCGAGATCTGGGGTTACTTGTTACACAGCACATCTGGCCTATCTTGACGAATATACAAGAGGAGATTCCTTTCTCTTTCTGAGACTTTTAGTAATGTGGGGAAATAGCACCTTGGTTTTCCTCCTGGAAAATAGCCTGGGCTCTAATTGCATGGAGCACCTTCTAGGAGGGAACACTCAAGTGCGAAGGCAGAAACTTCCAATGTCTGAAGACCCAGACTTGGAAATTATGTAGTGGCACTGGTGCCACACTGCATGGGTCAAAAGAAATCACAAAACCCCTATTTCCTTGCAGGACACCTGGCATTTTTTTAATGTTTCATTTTATTTATTTATTTATTCTTGGCTGCACTGTTGCTGTGCACGGGCTTTCTCTCATTGAAGCAAGCAGGGGCTACTCTCAAATTGCATTGCATGAGCTCCTGAATGCAGGCTCAGTGTTTGTGACACACAGGATTAGTTGGATCTCGGCATGTGGGATCGTCCCAGACCAGGGATGGAACCCATGTCCCCTGCATCGGCAGGTGGATACCTAACCACTGGGCAGCCAGGGAAGCCCCACACAAGCGTTTTTGACACTGGGGGTCTGTATGTGGGCTTCACTTCCTTTGTGCTCTGCTCTGCCTCTGTCACCCAGCCCCTCCCTGGCATCACCTGGACCAGTCACTTCCCACTGTGAGAAGGGATGTGACTGTCCTGAGCCCCTCTGTGTTCTGCCTGCAGTCTGGCTCTCACCACCACTACTGACAAGTCTCCTAAAACTGGTCATTATGTAGACTCTGTACCCTGACAGGCCACTTTGGCTACTTGTTTCACATGCTTCTTTCTCTTCCCTTTCTCTCTTTTATTCTTGAAAAAAAAAAGGAGAGTGCTTGACCTTGAAAATGCAAGACACTTCACCAGTACCGACAGTTTGTCTCCATCAACCAGTTAGCACTGGGATGGCATTCCCAAGGGAATGCGAAATGGAGTGTGTGAAGTGGTTAAACTAAACCGTGAGCCTGGGAGCCAGCCCCCAGGGGCGTCTCCTCGGCTCCGTGCCTCTCTGTGTGGTCCTTGGGGGGAACGAGGGTGGGAAGGGGGAAGAGGCGGGCACTCTTTGCCCCTCGCCCCCGCCTCTATTTCCCACCGGAAGTATAAATATCAATGTCCTCTCCTGCTTGAGGCTTTTTTCCTCCCTGAAACTCAAATGTTGAACTAAAAATATGTGTTCAAATGTGAAGACGAAACCACAGAAAGTCATATCTCATAGGATAAAGGATCGTCTCTTCCTCTGTGTGCATGGTGTAGCGTCCCAGAAATCTACACTGATAGCTGGACATCCAAGGTTCTAATCCAGCCTGGAGATGAGCTAGCTAGCACCAGGCTCTGCACAAATAATGTCATACACGCATGCACACACACACTCTCACCCCCGGGCCCCAGTTTTGCTTGAGCAGAAAGAAAAATGCTGGCCCAGATGAGTGGCCCCCAACCCCGGTGGCACAGTAAAGTCACTGGGGAAGTTTTTTTTTAATGTTGATGCCCACACCTCACCACGGACCCATTACATCCACGTTTCTGGGTGTAGAGCCTGGGCCCTGGAATTTAAAAAATTCCTTAAGTGATTCCTAGTGTGCAGCCAGGATTAGGAAGCTCTGAATTGTGTTCATGGCTTCAAAACTATTTTTAATCAGAGACTCATTTTCCTTAAACAAAACTTATGCCGGAGGCCCTGTGTGTGGAGCAGGCACACATGGGGCTGTTCAGTTGCAGCAGGAAAGAGGCCCCGAAGTTTTGCCTACTGGCCTCTCCTCCCTTCATCTTCCCTCCCTGAAATCAGCCACTGAGACCCCTGGGACCCTCAGAAGACCTTCCAGGCTGTGGAGCCCAAGAGGGTTGATAAACACGGTTTTTAAACAGCTGAAGAGTACGCAACCTCCAAGACTGTTTAAAGAACTGAAGTTCTGAAATCACGTGAGAACATTCAGCATCTGGAGCTCTATCTGGGTCATAAATATCCTCACAAATCTATGTGCCTGATGAAACCTCGTTTCCGCCCTGTTTCGTGTCTGGTTGTGGAGCCAGGGACCACACTGGACAACGGTGAGGAAATTCCAGCAGCTGCTGACTCCCCTGGTGCTGCTCTCGCCAGCCACAGGGCCGCCAGGTCCATTTCTCCCCAAGACAGAGAGGAAAGAGTCCACAGTCTGCATGGTGCTTGGGTGAGGGATGGCTTCATCAGAAAGGTCCCTGGAACCATGCAGCTGGGGCTGAGGAGGGAAGTTTATTCCTGTTACACAGGAAGTGCAGGGAGTGCATCCTCCAGACTCAATGGTAAGCACTGTTGTTGAAATCAGACCCCAATCAGGAGGCCCCAGTTCTAGCCCTAGAGTATTTAACTTCCCTTGGCTGTGCAAGATCAGAAAGTACAAAAGTGCCAATACAGTCTAAAGGAACAGGGCCAGAGTGTCCCCCGACCCCCGATGGGTGTCAGGTGGCACCCAGAGGAATGAGAACATAGAGCCCTTCCTGGGGTCACAGGAAAAGTCGGACCAGGCTGAGGCGATGGAGGCATCTACCCCACTGGCAACACTTCAGGGGCCACCAAAAAACTCAGTGAGCAAGATTAAAAATCTTTTAATGCAATTTTTTTTTTAAAAAAATCAGGGCTATTTTTTAAAATAGAGCTTCCTTGATAGCTCAGTTAGTACAGAATCTGCCTGCAATTCGGGAGACCTGGGTTGGATCCTTGGGTTGGGAAGATCCCCTGGAGAAAGGAAAAGCTACCCACTCCAGTATCCTGGCCTGGAGAATTCCATGGACTATATAGTCCATGGGGTTACAAAGAGTCGGACACAACTGAGTGACTTTCACCTCACTTTTTAAATCAAGATTAATGAAAACAATTCCATGATAAACTATGAAATTAAAATGGAAGATCAATATTCCTGCTTTTTCTTATTGCCACAGGCTCCAACGGAGCTCAGCTTGGTCCTGCAGTCCTTTGGAAGGAAGCAAAGAAAGCCTCATTTAGCCTATTACTCATGATGATTCTTCTGAGAGTAAACCAAAACGACAGCATCCTCTCCACCAGCACTACCATCATCACCATCATCGCCATCATCCAGCAGTTAGGATGCTGAGGACCTACCATGGTCTAGACATTCCATCACTGTCGTCTGCATTTCGTTTTCACAGCCATCCTGAGAAGAGGTTTATTACCATTTTACAGATGAAGAAACTGAGGCCTCAAGCGGAGAGTAATGTATCCAAGTATGAGAGAGGAAATGTGGAGCCTACAGAAAACCATCTGCAGAACTCACCCCAAGGGGAAGTCTCTGCGGAAAAGTCATCCTGGCCATAGTTTTCCCCAGGTCCTCAGCCAGAAGCAACATTCATACCACCAAGGCTCCCTGCACGGCATTGACAACAGTTGTTTCTAATTGTGCCTACGTGACTTTATAGGAAACAGGATATAGCATCTACACTTGGTGATGCCCTGGCTCAGTCACTTGACTTTGCAAGTCAGTTTGCTCAGCTGTAAACTGGAGACAGGCCTGACTGACCTCCACGTGTCTCAAAACATTCAGGAGTCAATTCCCTAGTCGTCCGCCCACTCTTTGGCTGCCCCTAGCCTTGTGGGCATGTCCCCTCCCTCTGCCTGTGAGGTTGCGTCTGGAATTACCTTGGACCTTGCCCCAAGAATGGGTGCGATAGCCACCACGGCTGTTGGTTTCATCTTTAGCCTCTTGTTGCCTTTAGGTGATCTTTAGGAAGCCCCATGGTAGAGAAGACCTCCCTGCCTTGACCTTAGCAGTCTCTATTCTGGTGGGCACACCAGGCAGACAGCCCCCATGAATGTTGATTCAAGAAGCCAAGTTTCTGACTCAAACTCCTGCCTGCTACATTTGTTTTAAGCTCAGCCTCAGAGCAATTCCACACACCTCCTCCTGTGGACCCCTGCAGAAGGGACCCTACCAGGTGGCGGAGGTCCAGGCACAGGAGTGACAGGGGGAGAGCAGAGGCCGGAGCTCAGCCAAGGGACCCTTGTCATTGTAAGAGACAGGGACAAAGACAGAGAAGGAGAGCCCTCTGCAGTGGCGGGGAGAGGGGTTCTCCCTGCTTGGATCCTCCCCAAATGCACTTTATTGTATTGTTTGAAGAATTTCCAGGAATCTGGTTAACAGTCCTATTGCCTTGTAGCTTGGATGTATACAAAAACAAGTGGTCTTAAAATGAACAGCATCAGTGAATGTTACTCAGTGCAGAGCTGCAGTCCTGGGGAGCTGAGCTTCGCGCTTGTGGAGAATGTTTCAGTTGCAGGTACCAGAACCCATCTGGAGAGTGTAGGGTGGGTGTGATAGGGTAGGTGGGTGGCAGTGCCCATTCTTACCAGTACCCGTGTTGTTCCCTCCTCCCGGGCACACAGCAGGACTGCGTTTTCTAGAAGTCCTCACAGTTAGAAGCCATCCATGGCTTGTGGACAGGAGGGATTTCCCCCTCACTCGAGGATCAACTGCTCCTCCATGCTACGCTTGCCTGCAGGGACCCAGCGGGGCCAGAGTCCCAGAAGCAGGTACTGTTCCCTCTGCCTGGGACCAACCTTTCTTCCCAGTCTGCCCAGCAAATTCCTTGGCATCCTCAGGACTCAGTTCAACTGTCACCTCCTCCTTGAAGTCCTCCCTGATCCCTCAGGGAGGAGAAGCCACTCCCACAAGTCTTCATGCAACCCGGACTGCTGCACCCTTGGCCACCTTAGCAAATTACCACACACTGGGCAGCTAAAGAGGGCTTCCGTGGTGGCTCAGACAATAAAGAACCTGCCTGCAATGCAGAAGACCTGGGTTCAATCCCTGGGTGGGGAAGATCCTTTGGAGAAGGAAAGGGCAGCTAAAAGCAAGAGAAATGTGTTCAGGAGGGCAGAAGTCCAAAATCAAGGTTTCAGCCGGGGCAGGCCCTCCTGGAGGCTCAAGGGACAGTGTCTCCCACGCTCTTCTCCTAGTGCCACGCTGCTGGCTGCCCGTACTGCCCCCCGGCTTGTAGATGAGTCCTTCTGGTCTCTGCCTCCAGAGCCCCGGGCCCTTCTCCCTGTGTGTCTCTTTCTGTTTGTCCTTCTCTGCCTCTTGGGAAGGCTGTCTCATGGAACTTGCAGCCCACCCTACTGCAGCACTAACGTGTATGGATGCTCACCTTAAACACATTGGCAAAGATGTTATTTCTTTTTTAAAAAAATATTTATATATTTATATATTTATTATTTAATTTTGGCGGTGCTGGGTCTTTCCTGCTGCACGGGGACTTCCTCTAGTCGCGCTGAGCAGGGGCTACTCTCTAGCGCTGTGTGGCTTCTCACGGCAGCGGCTTCTCTTGTTGCAGAGCACAGGCTCTACGCACTCGGGCTTCAGTAGTTGCGGTTCTTGCGGCCGAGGGCGCGGGCTCAGGAGCTGTGGCACATGGGCTAAGTTACTCCGTAGCACGTGAAACCCTCCCAGATCAGGGGTCTAACCTGTGTCTCCTGCATTGGCAGGCAGACTCTTTACCACTGAGCCACCAGGGAAGCCCCAGAGATGCTCTTTCTGAGTAAATCACACCTTCACTTATTTGTTCGCCTTCTGGAAGGACGTGGGTTGGGGAGGGGCACCAGCTAACACACCACACACGCCTTTTACTGCAGTTCTCCCCTTGTGATCCTTGCATCTGTCTCAGGTGACAGCCACCTCCCTGGGGGCCAGGCTGTGCCAACTTCGCTCTGTAAACTCGGCCTCTTGCTGGAGCCCCAGGAGAACATCTGTTAACTAAGGGATAGATGAACAATCAGAGCATCTCCCCTCTGTAGGCGCCATCCGGAAAGCTTCCCAGCTGTCACCTTACCGTCTCAAACACCCTGCCGAGTTCCCCCATCCCGAGGAGTGTAGGAAGAACAGAGGGAAAATTAAGTTGTTCCGTGGCCGTGCGGTGTCCTTTACTTTCGTTGGGTTCCAGAAGCTCTCAAGGCCAGCAGCCAGGATGATTTAGGGTGTTCCGAGGCCCTGCTGCAGAGGAGCGCGAGGGGGGCGCCAGGGTCTGCGCTCTTCTGTGTGGGCGGAGAGGCCCTCACTGAACCTCTTCCAGGATGCAGACGGAGGGCAGAAGCTGGGTGACTTTTTACGAGTGTTTGTTCCAGCTGTTGGTTGGCGAGTTGGTTTCTGGAGCAGCTGGAACCAGGCAGCAGGGCCTCCAAATTCCAACCTGCTTTGCAGCCTGCTCTGTATTTACCAAGAAATGACATAGTCTGGGAGTTGGGTCATCCCTCCCAAACCCCAAGGGCCCCTGGCGCGATGATGCCCTACCAGGCGGCTCTCAGAGCCCCCGGAGCCCCAAGGACCTCAGCTCGCCTACCCTCTAAGGTCTGCAGGTTCTTTCTGGGGGCCTGCAAGGGTGACATCCAGGCCTCTCTGTTCTATTCTGGTCCCCTCTTGATCCAATTTGCTGCCCAGGACTGTCTCCAGGGTCACAAAGTTGAAAGGTAGTATGTTCCCTCTGCTCTCCACTATGCAGAAATGAGAGCCCCTTCCTTGGAGTCCTGTGTCACCCGGGGACCTAGATCCATCCAACTCACTGGGCCACCAGTGTTCGGCCCCTGTCCCCAGGTTGCCGGGGGAAAAAAGGAAGCGGCAAGAAGGCATTTTCCTTAGAAGAAAAGACACAGAAAGTGAAAAGCCGCTCAGTCGTGTCTGACTCTTTGCAACCCCATGGACTATACAATCCATGGAATTCTCTAGGCCAGAACACTGGAATGGGAAGCCTTTCCTGTCTCCAGGGGATCTTCCCAACCCAGGGATCAAACCCAGGTCTCCTGCATTGCGGGCAGAATCTTTACCAACTGAGCCTCCAGGGAAGCCCAAAGATGCAGAAGCTGCACAGCTATTTCCACTCTTGTTCTGAAGGTGTGAACTTGGTCCCAGACCCACACCCAGCTGCAGGGGAGGCTGCAGATGTGTGGTCAGGGGCCTGATTAAAACCCGGGGGGCTTTGTTAACACAGGCAGACCTTGGTTTACTGCGCTTTGCTTTATTGTGCTTCCAAGACAGCTTTACAAATTGAAGGTTTGTGGCTACCCTACTGCGAGCATGTCTATGGGTGGTGTTTTTCCAACAGAATTTGCTCACTTCGTGACTCTGTGTCATGTTCTATATAATTCTTGCAATATTTCTAACTTTTTCATTATTGTTATATTTGTTACAGTGCTCCATGATCTGTGATCTTAGATGTTACTACTGTAATTGTTTGGGGCACCACAAACCACAGCCCTATAAGAGAACAAACTTAATCAACAAATCACATGTGTTCTGACTCCTCCACGGACCAGCTGTTCCCCATCTCTCCCTCACCTTGGGCCCCCCTAGTCCCTGAGACATAATATTGAAATTAGGCCAATTAATAACCTTCCAACAGCCTCTGTTCAAGTGAAAGGAAGAGTCGTACGTCTCTCATTTTATATCAAAAGCTGGAGGTGATAAAGCCTCATGAGGAAGACATATCAAAAGCCAAGACAGGTCAAAAGCTGGGCCTCTCACATGAAAACAAACCTCTCACACCAATTCAAGTCGTGAGTGCAATGGAAAAGTTCCTGAAAGAAATTAAATGGCTGCTCCAGTGAACACATGGATGATGAGAAAGTGAAACAGCCTTACTACTGATACAGAGATAGTTTGAGTGGTCTGGATAGATCAGACCAGCCATAGCCTAATGCAGAGCAAGGCCCCTACTCTCTCCAGTTCTGCAAAAGCTGAGAGAGGTGAGGAAACCGCAGAAGGAAAGTGTGAAGCAGCAGAGATGGTTCATGAGGCTGAAGGAAAGAAGCTGCCTCCAGAGCAGACAGTGGTTCCTCTGATGGCAAAATGGGTTGAAAACCATCTGGAAAGGAGTCACCAGTTTAGATGCCATTAAGAACAGTCATGATTCTTGGGGAAAGGTCAAAACATCAACATACGCAAGAGTTTGGCAGGGGACCGCAGCCCTCACGGATGACTTTGAAAGGTTCGAGAGTTCAGCAGAGGAAGTGACTGTAGCTGTGGTGGGGAAAGCAAGAGAACTACAGTCAGAATCGGAGTTTGAAGAGGTGGCTGACTTGATGCAACATCACGATAAGACTTTCACGGATAAGGAGATATTTCTGAGGGATGAGCCAGAAAAGTGGTCTTCTGAGACGCGATCTACTCCTGGTGACGATGCTGTGAAGATTATTGAAAAGACAGCGAAGGATTTAGAACATCACATAAGCTTAGAGACTAACGCAGAGACAGGCTTTGAGAGGACTGACTCCAGTTTTGGAAGAAGTTCTACAGTGGATCAAATGCTATTACACAGTATTAGCCTGATACAGAGAAATCACATGTGGAAGGAAGAGTCAATCCATGAGGCAAACTTCACTGTTGTCTCATTTTAAGAAGCTGCACCGTCACCCCACCCTTCAGCATCCACCACTTTGATCAGTCCTCAGCTATCAACAGGCAGGCAAGACCTTCCACCAGCAAAAAAAGGTTATGACTTGCTAAAGGCTCAGAGGATGGTTAGCATATTTTAGCAATGAAGTATTTTTTAATTGAGGTATGCACATTTTTTAGATATAATTAATGTCATTGCATCCTCAACAGTGCAATAGTGTAGTGTAAACATACTTTTACATGCACTGGGAAACCAAAAAATGTGTGTGACTCACTTCGTTGCCCTATCATTTTATTGCCATGGTCTGGAATCAAACCTGCAGTATCTCGGAGGCACTCCTGTGGAGGAAGGCAGGAAGGAGGATTCAGAAGGGCAGTGAGTGTGGTCCACAGCACACACTACAGCACACCCACCTGCCAGCAGTGTTTGTGGTGATGGGACCCAGGGCTGCCATGTGACATGGGATGATGGGTACTGTGCACTGCAATCTTGGGCTCACCTCTTCCTGGTTTTGGAAGGGGAAAGGACATCTGTATCCATCTTAAGGGTTGCCAAAGGAATGCCCCAAGTTAGGTCAGAACAGGTGACCTCCTGCTGTAATAGAAGGCTATAGTTTGCAGCACACTATACAATTTGGAAAGAAGTATCAACTTTTAACTACACAAGCTCTTTGATCTAGCATTTAAATGTCTAAGAATTTATTTGACAGCTGTATTCACAATAAAAGGCAAAGACCTACATGAAAACACATTCATTGCAATGTTATTTGTAATAGCCAAATGCTAGGTATAACCCACACATCCAACATTAGGGGACTGGGTCTAATAAATTATGGTATATCCAAAAAGGGGAATAGTATACAGCCATCAAAATGAATAAATCGTATTTATGTGTAGTGTGGTGACAAATGTACTGATGTCAATCTTCGAGATTATATATGTAGTATTATAATAGTATTGTAAGTGTAATTAAGAGGCCAGATAGAGGAGAGGGCAACTAACCTATCTCAGGTGTGTGGTTGGGTGTAGGGGCAGAGGCCAGCATGTAGGAGGTATATGTGGATGGTGTGGCTGTCACACAAGGAACTGGCAATGCTGGTGGACTCCGGGTAGAGATAGAGAGTCTGGAAGGGGAGGAAGAATTTCTCCCACTGTCCGCTCCTCTTTGTACACATTGATTTTTGTGGCTGTGTGAATAAATCATTTCTTTTCATTTAAAAAGACAGATGAGGGATTCCCTGGTGGTCCAGTGGTTTGGAATTCACCTGCCAGTGCACAGGTGTCGCTGGGCAACTAAGCCCATGCACCACAGCTACTGAGCCGGAGCTCTAGAGCCCGTGCTCTTGGACAAGAGAAGCCACTGCAGTGGGAAGCCCGCATACCGCAACTAGAGAGTAGCCCCCTGCTTACCGCAACCAGAGGAAGCCACATGCAGCAACAAAGAGCCCAGAAGCTACAGCAAACACCCACTGCGGCCACAAATAAGTAGAAATAAAAGACAAACAAATAAATAGTAAGTAACTGGGCTTAAATATTTATGGGGGCGAAACCTTCCGTTTCAGCTGTGACCCTCCCTGCTAGGGTTGACTTAACCCCTCACCCGCTGGTCTCACCCAAGCCCATCGCCGGCCAGGACAGGCACTCAGCTCTGGAACCCATCATGGCGACTCTCCTGTTTACAGAACCTGAATCCAGCCGCCCGACAGAAACTTCCCAGATCCCTGGGCAGGTTTCCCTCCCAGCAGCAATTTTTACTGCTGTGCGGTCGTAATTGCAATGTTTACTGGGTCTCCACAGTCAAATTAGATCTATTCTGTCCAGAAAACAGATATTTCAAAGGCTTGTCAGGACACGAAACACTCTCTGCACGGTGATCCCACACCGGGTGTTAAAGACAACGATATAGGCAACAAAAGCAAACCTAGAAACGTAAACCAACCGAAACAAAATATGAAAACTGGTATATTTGGAATTACATGTGCCAAGGTGTCCCTGTGGCTTATTTTTAAGTGGTAGGATGCTGTTTTCTATTTTATTGGGGGGAGGGGGAGGGCTATCTGTCAGTTTTAGTTTTTTTCAGTGTGATCAGATACCAATAAAATGTAGCATGAAGGGACTTCCCTGGTGGTCCAGTGGTTAAGACTTCCTCTGATAACGCAGGAGGTGTGGGTTCAATCCCTGGTCAGGGAACTAAGATCCCACATGCCTTGCAGCCAAAAACACCAAACTAAAACAGAAGCAATATTGTAACAAATTCAATAAAGACTTTTAAAATGGTCCACATTTAAAAAAATCTTTAAAAACAGTATGAAAACCAAGGTCACTTACTTGTTAATAGCTTTATTGAGATATAATTCACATATCAAAAATCCATGCATTTAAAATGTACAATTCAAATGTTTCTAACATATTCCGTGGTTTGTATAACCATCACCTGAGTTTATTTTGGAACATTTTCATCACCTCGGAAAGAAACCCCACACCCTCAGTCATCACTACCAGTTTCCTCATAACCCTGTGCAATCACTGATCTAATCTGCATCTAAGCATTTGCCTGTTCTGGACATTTCACATGATGGCTTTTTGTGACCAGCTTGCCTTAGCAAACTGTCTTCAAGTTTCATCTGCACTGTAGTGTGAATCAGAACTTCATCCCTTTTTTATTATCATACAATATTCTATTTATTAGATATAACACTAATTTTTTTTTAATCCCCACATTTTAACCATTATGGTGAAAATAACCATTCACCATAATGTATTTGCCCAGAGCCTCAGTTTCCATCAAGACTGCACAACTACGTGTGCATCACCAGATCCTCTACTTGGCGGGGCGGGGGGGTCACAGCCTGCCAGGACCCTCCCCCCAGTTCTCCCCTCGCTGCGAGGTTTGTCACACAGCAGCTCACTTTCCCCTTCAGCTGTGACTTCTGGTCCAGGCAAGTCGAGGGACCAGACAGGAAAGGAACTCAAGCTGGGGAGAAAATATCTTTCATAAACATCAGACATTTGGGGGGGGTCTCGCTCTCCGTTGAACCATGCCTATGCTGTAGCACTCCACTTTTGGGAGGGAAGACGGGAAGGAAGGAGGACCCCATGGAACATTTGTTTGTGGGTTCATAGAAACAGTCACAGCCAACGGGACAGGGCAGTCAGACAGCAGCACATAGTTAGTATCTGATGAATGAATGGATGGGTGGGTGGGTGAATGACTTTGTCTTGCTGACTAGAAACACCCAGAAGGCAGAGATGAGACCCTGGTCATTTCCACGACCCCAACCCAATCCCCTGCACATAGTAGGTGTTCAAGTCAGTCTGTGACATCATCATAAGTCACAGTCATTTCTCTTAGAGTTTTGAACTTTTCCCCTCTTAGTTGGATTTTTTTTTTTTTTTTTTGCTAAAACCCTTTACTTTGTAAAGGATCACATGGTGATGATACAAGCCAAGCCTGGACTATCTGTTTAATCTTCTTTCCCCTAAATATTAGCTCAGTGGGGAAAGGAGCCTAACCTCTCTGTATATTTTTCTCTGTATATACTTTTGGCCAGAAGGCTGGAAAAACCAGGACTCGAGCAGGATGCCTAGAGATTCTGAGAAAAGATGGGGAGAAGCCGCCTGCCAGAGGGAGGAAGAGGGGGTGTCAGGAGTGTGGGAACAGATGTGATATGTCTTTTCTGGACAGGCCCTGTCCAAGGATTTGCCTGTCTTACGTGTAAGCACTTGTCAGTGACAAGCCACTTGCACCTCCCTGACCCCGAGGGGAGGACAGTTTCCATCTGGGCAGCCAGTTGGGCCAACCCTGGGCAGGCTGGGGGTGCCCACCAAAGAGCCCAAAACAAGCAAGCTGGAGCCTGTGTTCCAGACCCCGCTGCAGTGGACACACGGGGCTGGGCTGTGCTGCTCACTGCACGACTCACCCACTTACCAGAGATCACTGCCTTATACTCTCAAACTGCATGGGTTTTATGGTGTGTCAGTGACAATTCCATAAAGCTGTTAAAACAGTAACACGTGCTCACTGGAGAAACCTACATATTGTTAGTAGACATATACATACATGCAGAGGTGTGTGTTATATATCTACACGTACACAGGTACTTATCTATCCATACATATGAAAAGCGAACGTGTTCGTTGCTCAGTCGTGTCTGACTCTTTGGAACCCCATGGACTATAGCCCGCCAGGCTCCTCTGTCTATGGAACTCTCCAGGCAAGAATAAAGGGATGGCTAGGCATTTTCTTCTCCAGGGGGTATTCCTGACCCGAGAATCAAACCCAGTTCTCCATCTGTCCAGGCAGATTCTTTGCTGTCTGAGTCACCAGGGAAGCCTGTACAGAAATGCTAATGTGTATAATGTGTATACATATTCATGTAGACACATAAATGTGCCTGCATACACATGTGCACATAGATATATGTGCATAAACAGTTGGCCATATGAAGAAGAAATGTCCTCTCTAGTGGAGAGAGCCCAGTCTGAAAGGCAGGAGACCCCCTTGTATTAACATTATAGACCTGGCTTTGCTAGCGACGTGTGGAGTAACCCTGAGGAACAGTCACTCTCTCTCTCTGGACCACACCAGTCGCTCTTTCCTTGTTCTCCCTAAAAATCACAGATCAGCTGCCAGAGTGACCCTCTGAGCACATCAGTCCTCCCATCAAAACCTGCCGACGGTTTCCCACCCCTCTCAGAGCAGAAGCCGCTGTTCCATGATGACCTTTACAAGGCCTGCCAAGGCCCCAGAGGGCACAGGCCAGTTGAACCTTTCCTGGAACGGTGGAATGTTCTAGATATGCAACAGGGCAGCCACCAGCCACGTGTGGCTGCTGAGCACTTGGAATGCAGCTTGTGGGGCTGAGGGGTCAATCTTTAGCTCAATTTTATTGTCCCCTCGTCCTCTCTTCCCCAGTCACACTAGGTCCTCGCTGCTCCACCAGCTCTCCAGCCCAGTCCTGCCCCAGGGCCTCTGCATCAGCCGTCCGCCCTGGGCATAGTCCTTGTCGATTTCATTTCTTGTTCATTCTCTATCTCCTCCCTCCAGAATCTTAGCTCCATGGGAGCAGGGACTCCATCTGCTCAGTGCATTCATGCCTCCCAAGCTTCTAGAACAGCACTTGGCACACAGCAGGAGCTCAACCGACATTTGTTGAAAAAAGACTTGAATGATGACCCCAGCTCTGAGTTTGCTTGTAGAGGAGGACAGTCTGGTCGCTCCCTGTGCTATGTCCAACCTCCCCTGGCGCTTCCGGGCTCCCAGGATCTGACGCCCCTCACTCTCTCTCATCCAAACAGACAGAAGGCTTTGGGCTAAAACAGCAACCACTGTTCCCAGGCAACTGGCTTTGTTAGATGCACACTGACCACTGTTGAGCAGCAGTGATAAGCTGGCGGGTGGGGACAGGGAGGGGTTCAGCCTAGAGAGGGCAAGCCAGCTCTACTTGGGTGGGTGAGTCCCTGCAGGGGGACTGCCCCCTTGCCCACACTTTGTAGACACCCCTCCATGTTGAGTGAGGAGCTGGGATGGGTAACATGTGTTGTTGGGGACCTTCCAGACAAATGTGCTCCCCAGCCCGCCTTCCACGTGTCTCGTGAGTGGAAAGTCATGGGTTTGGATTCCCACACACACACAAAGCCAAGGTCCTGCAGACCATGCCCTGCGGTGTGTGTTTCCTGGTCTATATCGTTGTTGCTTAGTCGCTCAGTCTTGTCTGACTCTTTGCGACTGCGTTGACTGTAGCCCACCAGGCTCCTCTTGTCCTTGAGATTTCCAGGCAAGAATACTGGAGTGGGTAGCCATTTCCTTCTCCGGGGATCTTCCCGACCCGGGGATTGAAACCGCGTCTCCTGCATGGGCAGGTGGATTCTTTACCGCCAAGCCACCCAGGAAGCCCTTCCTGGTCCAGAGGCTGTTCTTCGTTAATTTCACCCTTTGAAAGTCTCCGAGAACTGAATGCTCCCAGGATACAGATGCGTCCTGGACTCTGTCCCCTCTAGAAATTCCGTTTTGCTTTTCCTTTGCTCTGGAGCGTTTGTCCACATAACGATACGCAGATCTCCCAAAGTCTGGGGGAGGCTATTGCTTTCCTGGCTGCTATATCCCGTCATCCCGAGCTCACTGGCGCTCCGACGACGTGTAAACGCAAGGCCGCTCTGCTCGCCGGGGCAGCGCTTTCGTCTTGGGGCCAAACTCACTCTGTAAATGGTAGAGAGGCGTTTCGATTTCTCTTCTGCCCAGCTGACAGTGGGTTTACAGTTTATAATCTGGCCTTTGTAAAAGCATTTGTCAGCCTGGATATTTCATTCTAAGCCCGACCACCCATGCAGAGGGACAGGCAGGAAGTGGCCCTTCATTTGCACCAACAGTCAACTTGGAGGTTGGCTGCAGAATCAGAGAACCCAGTCGCACGGGGGGACTTTTTTGGCATTATCTACCTCGCATCTCAGCAGCGAAAGCAGCCCTTGTTTATATGAAGCGATCCCCGCATGCTAAATTTGGAAATTCTACGTATTTCTCTAATCCTCCAGGCCCCAGGCAGGTCCGGGCCTCCTCTAAGAAACTGCCCCACTTCCCCGCATCCCTCGGTCTCCGGCCCAACCGCCCAGCGCGACAGGGAAGGCCTGGGGCGAGGAGGCTCAGGACAGCCCAGCCCACGCCAGCACGGAACTGAACGCTTCTCTCGCCAGCCAAGAAGGCGCTCCGAGGCCGGCCGGCAGTTTTATTTTTAAGTGTCTGTGTACACATGTATATAATACGGCTCCCTCCGGGCAGGCCCAGCCTGATCTTTGGCAGAACCTCAGGGCTCCAGTCCACGGGAGTGGACTGGGGACGAGGGGGAGGCCTGTGCAAAGGCAGCTGAATCGATAAGGAGCCTCAGTAGCCCAGGCTGGCATGATAGCAGGGAAGGAATGCAACGTAATAAGGAACACTCACGTTTTATCTGTTCTTGAAGACGTTTGCGAGGGAGGAAATAACACCATTTCGGGCAAAGATAAAGGAGATGGAGCTGTGACGGTTCATCTGCAGAGCTCACAGCTCTCCCCTCCATGCCCCGCTCCCCCACACCCAGCCCCCGCCCTCTACCTGCTTGAAAATGCTGGAATTTGGCTTTGAGCCTTCTTGCTGCTGCTACAACATCTTATCACATACCAGTCACCTCCCCGAGGCTCCAGCCTCCCTCTCAGCCTCCCTCTAAGCCTTCCTCCCATGACAGCTCACACCTCCAGCAGTCTGAGATCTGAGCGCTGCACCTTATCACCTGCAGAAAATCAAGGACAAGCTGGCCGATGGGGACCCAGATGCAACAAAACCAAGGCAGAGCTCCAGGCGGCCTCCTGACCGTCACATCACTTCTTTCTCTGCAGCTGAGGCTACTTCTTTCGCCAAAACCAGGCACGTCCCAGGCCCTAGGGCCCACCCAGGGACAGAAGGAAGATGTCACTCTTGTGTTTGGAGTGCAGGCTGCGTGCCAGTGACTGACTGCCGTCGGGTCATCTCATCCCGTCTCAGGGTGCATGTCTCCCAGGCAGAGCCTGAGACAAGGGTTCCCACACAAATGGACCAGCTGGGGGCCACTCCAGGAGACAGCAGCAGGGAGAGGGAGGAGGGAGACGGGGAAGGGAAGGCGCCAGTGACTCGGTTCCAGGCCACCAGAGCATAAGCCCCTCTGGGGAGCTCCATGGAGGAGTGTGGACACACACCCCAGGGTTACCCACTTCCCAGAGAGGACAGCGAGCTTGGGCAGCCGCCCACTCACTCCCAGCATCATTGGTCAAGAGCCGTTCCCATGTGGTGCCCTCCTCTGAGCCTGCTGCCCACCCTGAGTATGCGGGCACAGCCCATTCTCATAGCCAGACAGAGCCCTTGGGCCAAGCAGCACAGGGCAGGCAGTTAGAAGCCAGACTGGAATTTTCCAAAACAGCCAGAGTGAGGGATGCAGATGGGCCCAGAGAGCTTAAGGTCACTCACCTGGAAAGGAACAGAAATGAAGGCCACACCCTGGGGGTCCTACACTTTTAGCCAATGCCCCACGGCCCCAGCTCTCAGACAAGAAGCCTAGCTGGCTTGGCACAGAGCCTTCTCCCCAAACCAGGCTTGGTTTCTATTCGGGGCTTCCCTGGTGGTTCAGATGGGAAAGAATCTGCCTGCAATGTGGGAGACCCAGGTTTGACCCCCTGGGGAAGGGAATGGCAACCCACTCCAATATTCTTGCCTGGAGAATCCCATGGGCAGAGGAGCCTGGCAGCTTACAGTCCACGGGGTAACAAAGAGTTGGACATGCCTTATTAACTCAAATGACTGTCCATGAAATCTTCCTGGCTTCTTATCAAGAACATACACTTTATTTGGACAGGTCTTTCATATGCTATGTTGCAAATACTCCAAAGGTTAATGTTATCCTTTAAGTGGCCATAACCAAATTCTGTTGGGACTATCTAAGCTATAACCAGATTCAACAGATGTTTATGGCAAAACACATTTTCTCCTCTAAGAAATAAAATTAAGAGTCTAATAGATAGGAGAGTTGTGAAGACTAGTTGTTACTGAAAGGCTATGTGGATATTGGTTTGGGCTGAGCATATACTCAGGTAGATGTGTGTGGAATGCCTCCTGATCCCCTAGAACACTGATGACCTAATCCAATCACTTATCTAAAAAAACAATCCAACCTAGAGTGAAATCTAGTGTCACCAGTGACAGTATTACAGTCTGGGGTGAAGCTACTTGTACAGGAGTGGATATGAAAGTGGTTCATGCTCATTAATCCAGCAGAACAGGATGGTCTTATACTGTTGTTTGTTTTTACAGATATTTACAGATAATTTTAAACTTTGAGAGACATAACATTCCTCTTCTTCTGAGGATCAATTTAGCTCACTGATTTTGCTGAATGTCACATAGAGGTGGCACATGACCCAGAGACATCTATGTAGTGGTTTGTCAATTTTTTTCGTGTTACAGCAATTATTCATATGAAGTCTTTTTTCGAGATTATTGGGGTTTTTTCTTTTTTTTGGCTGTGCTGGGTCTTCACTGCTGCGAGGGCTCTTCTGTAATTGCTGCGAGCAGGGCCTACTCTCCAGTTGCCCTGCGTGGGCTACTCGTTGGGGTGGCTTCTCTTGTTGCGGAGCACGGGCTCCAGAGCACAGACTCAGTAGCTGCGGCTCACACGCTTTGCTGCCTTGAGGCACGTGGGATCTTCCTGGACCAAGGATTGAAATGGCATCTCCTGCGTTGGCAGATGGATTCTTTACCACTGAGCCGACAGGGAAACCCTGATTATTATTTTTAATATTTATGTATCTATTTGGCCGGGCCAGGTCTCAGTTGTGGCACACGGGATCTTCAGTTGTGGCACGCGAACTTAGTTGCAGCATGTGGGATCTAGTTCCCCAACCAGTAATCAGACCTGGGCCCCCTCCCTGCATTGGGAGCACGGAGTCCTAGTCACTGGACCCCCAGGGAGGCCCCCCTGTGAAGTCTTATGTAGAACTTCAAGATGAGAGATAGAGAAACATGAAGCTGTTTTGATAAAAATCAGGTAAGGGGTTCTAGTTGAAACCTCTATTTCCCATCCCCAATCCACCCGCCCCAACCATGCAACCCCATGCACTGGGGGGAAAAAACAACATGTAAAACAGTAATTAAAGGCCAAATCCACCAACTGGAATATGAGAAAAGTAAAGGACAAGCAAGGTTAACACATTAAAGTGGTAGTTTCTATAAAAATCCCCCAGTCAAGAATGTGTTAAGTCATTTGGGTAACACAACAGAGCAAGTCTGAAGACAGGCCCAAATCAGAATTCAGCTTTCTTGATTCTGGGCTGCCCTCTAGAGCCGCAGATAAACCAGAATACTCAGTAGAGATTCTAGAAGGGTCCTGCTGTAGCAGTCAGGCTGAAAGGACCCTAGAGTAAAGGCTAACAAAGATTAAAAACAAGCCTCAAAAGGATCAAGCTGGTTTTCAAGTAACTTAACCTCCTGCCAAAATAAATTTCAACCCTCTTTAGTGGAAGACAACCAAATCCAACAACTCAATAAATAACAAGCATTTGTAATGTTTGGCGTCCAATCAAAAATGACCAGACACGCGGCAAGCAGTAAAATGTGACCTATAACTAGGACAAAATCAGGCAAAAGAAACAGAGCCGGAAGTGACAGTGGTGTCAGAATTAGCATGGAAGAACTATGAACAGATTTTACAGATATGCTCAAGGATTTAAAGAAAAGCATAAACATAATGGAGAAAGAATTGGAAGATATGAAAAAGAACCAAGTGAGATATTACAAACTGAAAATACTGCATCTAAAATGCGTGTTTCACTGCAGAGAAGATTAATCATGGCAGAAATAATGGGTGCTTTCAAACTGTGGTGCTGGAGAAGACCCTTGAGAGTCCCTTGGACTGCAAGGAGATCAAACCAGTCAATCCTAAAGGAAATCAACCCTAGATATTCACTGAAAGGACTGTTGCTGAAGCTCCAATCTTTGGCCACCTGATGCAAAGAGCCAACTCATTGGAAAAGACCCTGATGCTGGGAAAGATGGAAGGCAAAAGGAGAAGGGGATGACAGAGGATGAGCTGGTTGGATGGCAACACCGAAGCGATGGACTTGAGTTTGAGCAAACTCCAGGAGACAGCGGAGGACAGGGAAGCCTGGTATGATGCAGTCCTTGGGAAAAGAGTCAGAGATGACTCAGCCAACTGAACAGAAACAGCAGTCACTGTGGAAGAAATCAATGACCTTGTAGACACAACAATGGGAGTCATAGAAACTGAAACGCGGTTGCTTGGGACAATATCAGCCTGAAGTGCATGTAACTGGAGTCTTAGACGGAGGAGACAGAGAAAGGAGTGGAAAAATAATTGAGGAGATGATGGCCAAAATCTTTCCAAATTTGCTGCTAACTGCTGCTGCTGCTGCTGCTGCTGCTGCTGCTGCTGCTGCTGCTAAGTCACTTCAGTCGTGTCCGACTCTGTGCGACCCCATAGACGGCAGCCCACCAGGCTCCCCCATCCCTGAGATTCTCCAGGCAAGTATAACCTGCTAATTCAAGAAGATCACTGGAACTCAAGCAGCATCAACACAAAGGAAAAACACCAAGGCTGATCATGATGAGATTGCTGGAAAACAGTGATAGAGAGTAAAATTTAAAAGCCAGAGGGAAAAAAAGACACACTGAATTCAAGGAACGAACATAAAACTCCCCAGAGATGTCTCATTAGGAAAGGCAGCCATCGCAGCTGTGAAGCTGATGAATAAGGAGCCGGCTGAGTTAGGAAAGTTCCCTTAAGTGTCCGGCTGGAACGGCATTCATTCCACCCTGCAATGATCTACACCGGCACAACATGTGCCTGGTGGCTGTCTCTCTACTCACCAGGTTGAGCCCCTGCGGTAGACAAGATCATTTCTCAACAAATATTCACTCCCTCCCCAACCCAGACCTCCACGGAAAGATCTCTCCACGGCTTGACCCCAAGCTCTGCGCTGCAGCTTGCTCGGGCTAAGGCATTCACAAACAGCATGTTCACAAAGTCTCGACGAGAGCTTGCACACCTGAGTTTTCCCCCTGACAGTCCCGTCTTTGACCTCGAGAAGGATGTGCCCCATGGCAGCTCGTGGAGCCTAGCTCAGCCAGCCCTCAGCCAGTCTCAGCCAGACCTCTTCATGCCCATTGAGTAGGCCCCTTTAACTCATTTTGAAATAGGTCTGAGCATTCACTCTGTTGGCCAGGTATGTGTAACCCCAAGCAAACCACTTAACCACTCTGGGCCTCAATTTTTCTCTTCTGTAAAATAGGCATATCAGACGGGATCAGTGGGTTCCAATATTTTCTCCACAAAAGGCCTCTTTTATTGTTTTTCTGTTCAAAACACATTTGGGGGAAATTCTCTGTTACATGAAGAAAATGACTCTGTTGAATTATAATTGATTAATATAAATGAGAAAATCAAATTCATGTATAGCTAAGAGTAAAATGGGTGGAAAGACGTGAAATAGTATCCCATTTAGGGTATTTGATTAGCACAAGCAAAAATAATCACAAGGTAGGCTACAGTTTGTATCGTTGTTGTTCACTCTCTAAGTCATGTCAGGCTCTGCAACCCCGTGGACAGCCGCACAATATCCATGGAATCTTGTAAAATAATGAAATGAGCCCCAAAACCCTTCAAGACCGCTTCCCAGGGATCTGTGTTGGGGATTCTCCCAGACTTTTACACCTACAACTTTGCTGCTCAGCGGTGTTTACAGAGAGGGTCGTGCCTTCTCCAGAAGCAAAGGGATGTTCTTAGCAGGCAGATCTTCCCATGACCACGTGTCTTCATTGCCTCTTTCTGGACTAGCACACACGCATTCCCCTGACACACTGACCATTCTCCACAGTCAGGACAACCCGCTAGTCCACTAAGTTGTATTTTCTTTGTTGTCATTAGTTTGCTTTTCAAATGTTGACTGCCAGCTTTCCCCTTTCCTTAACTCTCTCAGTTCTTCTGATTCTCATTTCTCTGCCCAATGTTTGACCCACTGCCCCCCACCACAGCTGTCAGTGTGGGTCCCGCTGAAGGCAGACCCTGAGCCTCGAGTGCCCCTGGTTTCTCTGGGAGGTGACCCCTGGCAGCACAGTGAGGGCACGGGAAAGTGAGTCAGGGCAGGGCGGCATTAGCGGGAGGGCTACTGATGGATGTCACAGGGGTTCAGTGCCTAGGGGTCCTCTCTGATGAATGTGCTTCAAGGTTGTCCCACTGAAAGATAGGGGATCTGGGTGTTTACCCACCAAATCCCACCCTTCCTCACTCGAGGATTGCCCCTGGAGGCATTAAGTCGTGACGTTGCTAGGCTGCCATATGTGTGAGCTGACGCAGTCCCCATGGCTCTGCGGGATGCTGTCAGAGAGGAGAGAGGTGCAGAGGCTCAGGGTGCCCAGGGCCCACCCAGCAAGCTGGAGGTGGCTTTCAGGGTGAGCTGTGGACAGCGCCCCAGCAACACTGCCACCAGGCCATGGGCACTGCCAGAGCCCGAGCCCCGCGCTCTGTGGGCATCACGTGCCTGGCCTCCTCACTGATTCTGTTTGGCAGGTTTTACTCTTGCTCCCATTTCACAGATGAAGACAGCAAGGCTTCGAGAGGCTGTATTCTTCCCGAAGTCACCTGGCTCGTGACCGACACAAGCCAGATCAGACACCCGCCTGACTCCAGCCTGGTGAGCGGCAGGCCACTCCTCCTTCTACTGACCCATGACTCCAAAGGCTCCACGAGCTCTGACCGCCGGCACATCTCAGTCCCACGGCCCCTCTTGGCTCATGAGGGGACGGACACCCACCACCCTCACCCCGCAGCTCTGGAGAGTTCCACAAGCCTGCCCCCTCCAGGCCCCCCTGGAGGACAGACCCCTGCCATCCTGGGCCGTGTAGCCTTGCAGATGAGCGCAATTAGAGGGCAGAGCAGGGCAGCATCGGGAAACACGGTTCTTCAGAGGTTGCCACAAGGGCTTTGTCGAGAATACCAGCTTCATGTGACCGGTGCCTGGGGAGCGAGGCAGGCGACCGCCATGCCTCCCGGGTCAGCGCCAGTTCCTCCTCCAACCGCATTTAAGAAGAGGCTTGCAGAAGAACAAAGGGCCGGCGGGCTGGATGACCGGCTGATCCTGGCCCGGCTGGTTAGGGTGATTCCAGGACAGACACTGATTAAGCTGCTTATGGTTTTGGCTCTGAACCCACAGAGCCCGAGGCAAAAGAAGGATGATCTGAGAGCCAGGCCCACGCGGAACCTTCAAACAGGGCTCGGAAGGCTGTGGCCAAGCCCGCCCAGCCCCCACGCCATCTGCCCCCGCCGCCCGGGAGCCTCCGGCTCAGTGATACAGTGGGAGACGGGAGGACTCAGGGGGAGAGGGGCGGGCAGCAGAATCTGGGGTCACACTGCTGTCCTGTCACCAACTAGCCCGTTTCCCAGGGCTCCCATAGCAAAGTACCCCGAACTGCCTGGACTGAAAGACACAAAGCTCTCCTGCCACAGCTCTCGAGTCCACAGGTTCAAAATCGAGGTGTGGGAAGGGCGGAAGCCTCTTCAGCAGCCTCTGAAGGCTCCAGGGGACATTCCCCTCTGCGTCTTCCCAGTTTCCGAGGTTACGAGCCGTCCTTGTATCCTTGGTGAGCTGCACCCCTCCAACCTTTGCCTCCGTCTTCTCATGCCATTTATCTCTGTGCCCCAAATCCCCTCTTCTTATAAGCACTCTGATCATTGGGTTAGGCCCCAGCCCAGCCCAGCAAGACCTCACCTCTACTGCGCCTGCTCACACCCTCCTTCCAAATAAAATCACCTTTCGGGGGTTCGGACTTGAGCGTATATTTGGGGTTCACTCAAAGACACACAGCGGCCCCTTAGCATAAGTCTCCTAACCATCCTCCCCAGCAAAGGCCACTCAGAGTGCGTTCAGAGGACCAGTGCCAGGCTGGGCAGAAACTTCACAGCTGCATGACATGGCTGTGGCAGGCGGTGTCACCGGACTGTCTTTGGTGAAGAACTAGGTCTTTATGTTTGCAGTTTTTCAGGGTTGGAACCATAGCCATGCTAGGCTGGTGCTTGCTGTCCAGGGAGATGAATCTGCTGAATGTGTTGATGTGGTGCTGTGTGTGTCACTCATACACACACACACATACACACACATACACACACATACACATATGGACACACACATACACACATCTACACATATATACACACACACAGGCACACATACACACACCCACAGACACACACACACACAGGCACACACACAGGCACACATATACACACCCACAGACACACACAGACACATATATACACACACACACAGGCACACATACACACACACACAGACACAGACACACACACAGACACACACAGACACATATATATACACACACAGACACAAACACACATACACACACACATTCACACACACACACACGTACATGCGGTGTCCCCCTCTGCGACCAACCCTGGTGATCTTACACCAAGCCCCCTCCCTCTGATAGACAGGTCTTTGCCTCTTCAACCAGCAGTAACTCTTCAGAGCCCTACGTCCTGGTTCTGCCAACAGAACCCACCCCTGGGCTTAAGAAATAAAGTTACAGACAGCACTGCAGCTTCCCGGGTGGGCTTCGCTCCTGAGCCGTCCTAAATAGGCTCACGCGTGTCTGCCTGCTTTTACTGCACATACTTGTCTCTATTAATAACGTGCAGTTGAGTTTGACCCGTTTCTCAACTTCATATAAATAGCACCGTCCTGGCGTCTCCTTCTTGTCTTGCTCTTTTCAGCATCACCTGAAGGAAATTCGCCCATGTGGATATGTGCAGCTAAAAATTCATTCACATTTCACTGCTGTGCAATATTCTGTCCTGTGAGCAGATTACAGTTGATTTTTTTTCAGTCACGGGGCACTGAGGTTGTGACCACTTGTTTGCCGTTACCAATTGCCCTGCTCTTGTGGCTCATGTCGTAAAGAATCTGCCTGCAATGCAGGAGATGCTAGTTCGATCCCTGGATTGGGAAGATCCCCTGGAGAAGGGAATGGCAACCCACTCTAGGATTCATGCCTGGAGAATCCCATGGACAGAGGAGCCTGGTGGGCTACAGTATGTGGGGCTGCAGAGTCAGACACGACTGAGCAGCTTTTACTTTCACTGTTCTTGGCTACTAGCTTCCTTGCACACGTTTAGGGGATTTTCTGTAGGAAGTGGTCCTCAAACCAGTAGCAGCATCAACTGGGAACTCATCAGAAATGCACGTTCCTGGGCTCCAACCCATACCCACTGAGTCACTGCCAGGGGCAGTGAGTGGGAGGAGTGAGTGAGAGGATGATCCCTCCCCAAAGATCAACTCAGCCTGAAAGGATTTCTGAACCTAGCAGGTGGTGGGGTGGGGGACATCAACAGAAACTCACCAAGGTGAACAAACCAGTTAAAAACGGGCAAATGATCTGAATAGATGTTTCTCCCATGAAGATTCACAAATGGCCAATGTGCACATGAAAAGATGATGAACATCATCAATCATTAGGGAAACTCGAGCCAAGACCACAGTGAAGTATTAATAATGCGCGACACCTCCTAGCATGGCTCAGATCAGAAAGACAGATCCTAAGTGTCACAGAAGATGGGGAGAACTTGGAGCCCTCATACACTTCTGGCGGGAGTGCGAAGTGGTACAGCCACTTTAGGAAACAGTCCGGCAGCTCCTTAAAAGCTTGAACATGGAGTCTCCCTATGACCTGACAATTCCACTCTTAAGGATACGTGCCCAGGAGAAGTGAGAACATAAGTTCACCCAGACACTTGTCAACAGATGTTCATGGCAGCGTGATTTAGAATCACCAAAAGCAGAAACCACCCAGAGGTCCATCAGCCAATGAACTGGATAAAACAAACGTGGGATGGCCATCCAGTGGAATATTACTCAGTCACAAAAAGGAATGGAGTTCTGACACACGCTACAGTGTAGACGGACCTTGGAATCCTTATGCTGAGTGAAAGAATCCCAACACAAAAGACCGTCACACAGTGTGTGATACCATTTATATGAAATATCCAAAATAGTCCACAGAGACAGAAAGCCCATTGGTGGTTACCTGGGGATGGGAGGAGGGGACAATAGAGCAGGACTGCTAGTGAGGGTGGAATTTCTTTTTGAGGTGAGGGAAATAGTCTAAGACTAATTGGAGGGCTGGTTGCAGAACTCTGTGAATATACTGAAAACCATTGAATTGTACACTTGAGATAGATGAAGTGTATGGTATGTGAATTATACCTTAGTGAAGACGTTCACACACACACACACAGCAAGCACGTCAGAAATGTTCGTGAACTGCTCTTTATTTGGGGGGCAGACTGGAGAACAGGAGAACTTTGTGACATGTTCAGGACACAGTCCCTGAGTCAGACACTGGACCCTAGTCCTCCCCACCGTGTAGGAGTCGTATCAACCCAGATGAGGGCCTCTGCTTCTCTGTCCTTCGTTTTTGCCCCTTTGCAAAATAGATGCTAACAGAGCCTTGTTCCAAATGTGATCACATGTGCCACAGGGCCTTTGCACATTCCGGGTCTGCTTCTGTGGTATCATGCACCCTCTACTGTTGCCAGCCACAGGCCAAGGACCACTCAGGACCCAGAGAGAGCCACACCCCAGGGGTTACAGCCTGGAAAATCCCAAGTTGGAACAGAGTGGGCGGCAAACCCTGGCCATAAGGCATTTGAAATGAGGTTGAAAGAAGTCCCAGAGCCTATGAATGGGTTTGTTCCTGATACAGACTGACTTCACACTTCAGAGACGATGAGAGAGAGATCGTTCTAAGCTCAGGGACAATCCCCACAGAGAAAATTGACAAAAGACAGGGGACACTTTGCTCCAACTTCAAAAGGCTGCATCTGAGCAGGGCCTGGTGCTACCAGGGTCTCGTCCCCATCCCCCACCTCTGCTTGGAGGAAAAAAAAAAAATCCTTGGACGGGATCCATCTTTAACTCACTTGCTGTGTCTGAGGTCCAGACACACGCTGTTTGGACAGCCTGTTTCGGTGGGTGGTCAGGCCGGGGGCCCCTCACACAGAGTTTACAGAGGGTCCTGGCACAAATGAACTGTTGACGACCAATTGGAAGGGCTCAGTGAAATCACAACATGTGAAATATGAAAAGGGGGGGTGGAACGGGGAGAAAAAAGGAAAGAAAGGCCCATTTGGAAGGGATTCAAACAAGCACAATAAGGCAAGGCCCAGGAGTCTGGCCATCAGACACATGTGCCCCCCGCGAGAACCGGCCCCCCTCTTCCTGCCCCGCCAACACACACCGCCTTTTAAGAAAGTTTCATAGATTTAAATAGTTTTTCTGCATCAAATACAAGAAACAGACCGACATTTTCTCATCCCCTGTTATGTGGCAGGCTAATATTTGGCCATTTACGCTCCATTGGAGACCATTTCTGGGAGAACGCGGCCCTCTCCAGGTTGGTGGCCGCCCGCCCGGCCACCCGCACCCACCTTGACCGCCGGTGCTGGGCTGAGGTCTGAGAAGGGGGCTGCCCCTCCGCTGGTTTGGGGCACAAAGGGCTGAAAGGGGGGTCGGCTTCCGACCTGTCGAATTGAGGCACATGGGGCAGCCCCGAAGGCAGGGAGCGGGGAGATGTGGGAAGGTCCCCTTTGTGGACCTGAGTGCCGAGCAGCCGTCAGGGTGGGCAGTTGATCTGAGCGTAAACTCTAGAATTTGCCCATAGTGGCCTCAGGCTCCTCTTGTTTCAAGAGCTGGAGCGTCATGGGGGATCTGAAGACCCCAGGACCGCCTCCCCCGAAGCCCCCTGGTGCCGAGCCCTGCTGTTCTTGTAGGGGTTTTTGCTCTTTGCTTTTTATTCTTAGTTTCCCCTGGATCCAAAAACAACCGACTGCTTCATTTTGCACTCTTAAAGAGGCTTTAAAACCATCTTTATTGACGTCTCCTTCTGAAATGTTTCAGTGTTGCTCCACATCCGTTTTCTAAGTTTGCAGATGTGGGTACACAGCGTCCCTCAGACGGACGCCTCTGCCTTCCCCGCTGTGAACAGGGCACACGCCACCCACTCTGCTCTTATGAAAGCGGCCGCAGTTTCTGGGACGGGTCTTCCACCCACACCCACGAATACAGGCGGGCGTTTGCAAGAATTTCCCCAGAATATGGGATCCGCGCATCCCGGGCTGCTCATCTTCAATTTCACCAGTGATTGCCAAACGCCGTCTAACGCGAGTGCTGTGAGCTGCGTTCTGACCGCAGCAGACGCCCTGCGAGCCACTCTGCTCGGTGTGCTGAGGACACCTGGGCTGCACACACCTCTAAGCTGAAGCGGCGCCGTGCTGTTTATGTTCCCAGCTGCTGGCGGCGATCTGTGCCTGTTCTGCTTCATCTTCTCTGCGTCACCTGCTCACGTTGTTGCACACTCTTCTCCTGGGTTGTCTGTCACTATTTAAGGACATGGGTTTCAATAGTTCACCAATTGGATAATTACAATACGGACAAACCCTGGTGCCCATCGTACGTGAAGTGCTATTCCAAGTACACCTGAGATGTCATTATTCATAACCCGTGACAATTTATAGCTGAGGAAGTGGACGGGGTGTAGCCACTGGGAGGTAAACGTCTGGTTACCTAGAGTCCTTACTTCCGGTCTGTGGCTTCCCCCGACCACTTCAGGAGAATCTGGGTTTTAATTTTAATATGAGCAGGTATGCTGAACTCCTTTGAGGTCTGTGGTATTTGTGTACCATTTGTGAAAGCTGTCCTGTCTCCAAGGCCACAAAGATATCCCCCAATAGTTCCTGCATAGAGCTGAAACATTTGCCTTCCACATTTAGATGTATGTCTAATTTTGTTTTCATACACAGATAATCCTATTTATTTTATATTTATTTATATTTAATTTTAAATTTTTATTTATTTGATATTACTTTATGTTTATTTACTATTCTACTTTTAATCTTATTCATTTCTGTCATATTTTGTTTTTAGTTTTTATTTTAATTTAGCTTTATTTTTTATTTGATTTGATTTCTTAAATAAACACCTACCCTGACTTTGGGGACCCATTCATCAAATTTTGTGGCTTGATAAGCCAGCTGCCCGATACACTAGGACTCTGCTGAAGGGCTTGGAGGTGGTGTGGGAACTGCTGGAACAGTCATTAGATGGTGTTCTGGTCATAAAAACATTGAGAACCCTTGATCTGCAACCAAAGTTTACTGCCTTTGGGATTATCTGGAGGAAAGAAGGTTACAATCGCACATTTTTTAGGTGTCCTCTGGCCCTGTTTATAGACCAATCCTGCATCCACTTGGCAAATGCCCGTGTCTGTGAGACACCCGGGTCTGCAGGCCCAGGGTCTCCAACGTAGAACTCAGACTGTGCAGGAGGGAGCCGTGTCAAGAACTGCTGGGTTACTCCCACTCACCCTTCATCCCCACCTCTGCCTAGAAGCAGCCTTTGCCCAGGGGCCCCCGCCGGAATGCAGAGGCAAAGTGGATTCCAAAGCCGGTGCTCCCTCTCTGCTCCAGAACTTCTCAGAGTGACATGTCCCCACCCTGGGGACAAGCGAGTGATTCACGAGGTGTGTAGACAGCACCTGACTGTCTCCATAGTTACCTATTTATTTCAGCCTGAACTGGGGAAAGTATGCTCACACTTCAGCTCATCACACAGCATAGGTGAAGCCGGCGGGCCGGGTGTGGTCCGTTCCATGCACGTGCATGGAGCCACCCTCCTGGGTCAAAGCCCAGGCTGGCTGTGTGGTCTCGGGCCCTGGGCCCCTTCCTTGCCCCCTCCCCCAGTGTGACACAGGACCCGTCGGCCTCCATCTCAGCTGGCTGCTGCAGACTTTAAATGCCGAGAGGTGAAGAATGTCAGGAGCTGTGCGTGGTACCAAGCAGGCATGCAGTTACGTGTGAAGCATCGGTGAAGATGTCTAAAGTGACTCCACTTAAAGACACCACTGTCTGAAACACTTTAAATAAGACTGTTTTAAGTATTTTCTCTTCAAGGGAGAATGGCACTAGCTTTCTGTGGATGAGGAGATGACGGCCCTGTAATACCCTCCATCCCCCATGACACTCGGTGCTTTCAAAGCAGGGTTCTCCTGTCCTGGCTATGCTTGAGTTCCAGGGGGAGCTCTCGGGGTGCCCAATGCCTGGGCCCCCCGCCTCCGACCACTCAAAGCAGGGTGCAGCCTGAGCATCAGGAAGCTGCAGATCCCCCAAGGCTGCAACTCACAGCGCACCCGAGAATCACTGTCCGAGCACCTGCCCTCCCCCAGTGAGGAGGACCTGGGGGCCCAGGTAGCCAAGTGCAGCGTGGTGGGGAGAGCAAGGACATCTTGTTGGGAGGTGACTGTCACTGCAGATAAGACGGTGGGCCATCCCGAGCAGTAGGGTTAGAGGGCAGGCACCTTGGCAGTGGGGAAGGGCAGGCACTCTGGGAGCCCAGAGGCTGTGGTGGATGCTGCACCAGCCTGAGGGGTGACCGGGAGCCATATATTTAAATTGAGGTAAAGTTCACAGAACCTAAAGTTAATCATTTTACAACAATTCAGTAGGCTTTAGTGCATTCATGACACTGTGTGACCATCCCCTCCATCTCATTCCAGAACCTTTTCTCACGCCAGAAGGACACCTGTACCCCTTAGCAGCCCATCCCATGCCTTTCTGCTCTGCCCCCAGCCCCTGGCAGCAGGTAATCTAGTCTCCATGGATTTACGTATTCTGGATATTTCACGTAAGTGAAGTCACATGATACCAGTCTTCTTCATCTGGCTTTGCTCACCCAGCATAACGTTTTCAAGGTTCTCGTGCAGGTGTGTGTCAGCCCTTCATTCCTCTTCATGGCTGAGTGGCCTCCCACATTGTGGATGGACCACATTTTGTCTGTCCGTCAATCCAGAGGATGGACGGTTGGGTGGGTTCCACCTCTCAGCTCTTGTGAATGGTGTGCTCCTGTGAACGCGTGTGTACAGGTTCTGTGCAGACCTGTGTTCGCACTTCCCTTGGGCAGACACTGGGAGTGGAATTGCCAGGTCACGTGGTCAGTCTAGGGTTACCCTTTGGAGGCCCGCACACCACTCCCCAGCCATCTGGAAGAGTGGTGGGTGGGCGGTCATGTCCTTGCTTCCTTCTGGTGGGAGTGTCTGGGCAAGAAAATAGGGCATCAGAAGCTCCTCCCAGGAGCATCTTTGGGGAAGACAGCTGAGCCTAGAGCCTCCAACCCCCCATGACTGAGAGAACTGGGGGAGCTCTCCCTCCCACTCACCGCCCTACCCCTGATGGGTTCTTTCAGAGGATCTTGGTGAGGCTGCTCATTACAGACGCTGTGCTGGGTACAGTACGGGAGCCTCTGAGGGAAAGATCCTACCAGTCAAGGTGCTGAGGGGTGTGCAGAGCACCAGGGAGTGAGCAGGCACAGCTGGGTTGCCCAAGGAAGACTGGAGCACTGGTGGCTGGGGGAGCATCCCAGGAAGGCTTCCTGGAGGAAGGGGCTGTCCTCTGCCCTCTCCTTCCCCACCCCCAACATCCAGCACCAGCCTGGCATCTAGTCTTCCCAACTCTCTTCTACACACACGTAAAAGTCTTTCTATCTCTTTTGTGGATGGGACTAGATCACGTATGAGCCTGAGCATCTTTCTTCTCTCCCTCAAGAGGATGTGGAAATCCCTCCAGCCAGACACACGTCTAAGTATCCAAACCAGCGCTATGCAAATCCAAGTGGGGGGATGGAGGAGGGGACGGGGAGGAAGAGGGAGAAAAAGGCAGACAGGGTAGGGGAGAAGCTGGTTTGAGCGCCGAGGAGGCCACCCTAGTATCTCCAGTCTTTGTCTCAAACACCAGCTTTAATTACACATAGGGGCCAGCAAAGAAAAACATGAACCCCACAGGGGTCATGACCTCAGAGTATGTCCTTAAAGATACAGAGGGGCTTCCCGGTTTTCTGCTGCTGGAAGGGCAGTATTTTCATGCTCTCCCTTCACTAAAATCTGGTGATGGCCGTCAGCCAAAAGAGCCGTGCCACAGTGACCCTTCGCTTTGAACATTAAAACAGGTTCCTGGCTGGAGTTTGTGGTTAGAGATGAGATGCTCATCCCCTGTGAGTGGTCCAGCTCCCTGCCTCCATCACCCCAGGTGCCCCTTCTGTTCAGAGAAGAACTGAAGAGTCTCCTTAAAAAGGAGAGAGGTGAAGTGAGCAAGCAGAGCAAAGCGTACTGGCACTTTCCAACATTTAAAATGAGGGTGTTGTGTATTTTCTTATCAGGAAACACGGGGCAGGTTATGGGTTTAATTCCCCTGTGGGTGGTTTCCTTGGCAACAAAACTGTCCGTGACTGCCAGGCAGCTGAGCAACTTCATCAGGTCCCCACATTGTTTGTGCCTCTTTAATCAACCAAACTTTTTTCTTTTTTTAATTTCAACCATTTTTTAATGGAAAATATTTTCCAGAACGACTTGCACATTTCTCAGAGGGTTTAGACATATTTTGAATTTCTCGGGATTCCTTGGGGCCACTGCTGTGAGCCTGGACCACTGGGCTGGGCTTCATTTATTTCACCCTCCTGTGTCAGGGAGGCTGGGGTCACTGGGGATTCACCGGGAGATGAAACAGATGAGCTCCCCGCCCACCGGGCACCGACCTCCTCCATGAGAGGACCAGCAAGAAGCACAAATCACGCAACGCTGGTGTCGGGAGGCACTGAGCGCTCTGAAACCAGAGAAGATGCACGTGCTGAGATGTGGGCCTCATTCCTCAGAGATATGGGGCATTTGCCTCTGTGCTCAGCTGTCCCCGCCGTCTAGTCCTTGCATGATCATGGCAATGGTGGTGTAGTCTGTCTGACTCTTTGTGACCCCATGGACTGTAGCCCGCCAGGCTCCTCTGTCTATAGGATCTTGCAGGCAAGAATACTGGAGTGGGTGACCATTTCCATCTCTAGGGATCTTCCCCACCCAGGAATTGAGCCCTCATCTCCTGAATTCCTGGAGGTCTCCTGTCTACAGTGCAATGCTTGGTCACATTAATTATTCATTTATGCTATCTTTCTTTCTCCTACTGCTTTCGTCCTTGAATGGGAATTTCTAAACAAGCCAAAGAAACGGCAGGAGGTCTGGTTCACTAAAGCCCCTGCACTTCTCCCAGGCCGCTGCCCCGTCACTGGCCACAGGCCGCAGACCTCCTTTGCTTACCTGGCTGCCACGTCAGTGAGCATTAGAGCTGAAAGGGGAGAGGACCCCGAGTGGGAAGTAGCCAGTGCTAAAAGACGGCAGCTGGACGGTAGCTGCGCTCTTAACCCATCACGATGGCTTCGAAGTTCCTAAATTCACCTTCAGATACTTGCCTGAATTCTGAGGCAAACCTCCTGGCTGTTAAGGCTGTTTCTGCTTTGTTCTCAATCAGGTCTTGCTGGATTAACCAGGAACCGTAAGAACTAGACGAATGGTGGTGAGAGAGGAGTGCTTTCATGGCAAAAGCAACACGGTCCCTGAGGATCTGTCCCACCCCTGCGGGAACCACTGTCTCCATGGGGACAGGGCGGCTGTGACCACAGGGCCTGAGGCCCCACTGTGTGCTGGGCACTGGAGGCAGCTATCCCGCCACAACCAGGGAGCCCCTCACCCATGCCTGGAGCAGGGCAGCCTGGGCGGAGAGGCCAGTGGGGCTCCAGATCTCACTGTGGACCAGCTATTAACCTGGCCTTCCACCTGCCTGTTTCTGTCCCTGTGTGCAAGTGCATGCTCAGTCATGTCCGACTGTTGGTGACCCCGTGGACTGTAGCCTGCCAGGCTGCTCTATCATCTACGGAATTCTCCAGGCAAGAATACTGGCGTGGGTTGCCATGCCCTTCTCCAGGGGATCTTCCCGACCCAGGGATCAAACCCGAAGTCTCTTGCATCTCCTGCATTGGCAGGTAAATTCTCTACCACTGCACCACCTGCACTTTCCTGGTTTTCTAAAGTGGAGGATAAAATAGCCCTTGTTTCATCAAAACGTTGAGAGGAGTGAATGAGTTCATCCCTGTGAAGTACTTAGGGGAATACAGTAACAGTAACAGATGACTGTGACTCTCATTGTCGCTGTTACTACTCAGCTGGGGAGGTTTGTGATCTAGCATACGGTTACAGCTCTGAGGGCCTACAGCAGATGGCTCCATACAGTGCCTGGCGTATCAAGAAGTATCCACAACGAATAAATCTCCAACAGGTGTCACTCTGCCACCCCTCAGAATCCCCTGGTGACCTTGAAAACTCCCAATCCTCCAAGTAAATGTTGACTGTTGTTATTCAGTGGCTAAGTCATGTCTGACTCTCTGTAACCCCATGGACTGCAGAACACCAGGCTTCCCTGTCCCTCACCATCTCCTGGAGTTTGCTCAAAATCATGTCCATTGAGTCAGTGATGCTATCCAACCATCTCATCCTCTGTAGCCCCCTTCTCCTCCCGCCTTCAATCTTTCCCAGCATCAGGGTCTTTTCCAATGAGTCAGTTATTCACAACAGGTGGGCAAAGTATTGGAGTTTCAGCTTCAGCATCAGTCCTTCCAATGAATATTCAGGACTGATTTCCTTTACAATTGATTGGTTTGATCTCCTTGCTGTCCAAGGGACTCTCAAGAGTCTTCTACAACACCACAGTTCAAAAGCATCAATTCTTTGGCACTCAGCCTTCTTTATAGTCTAACTCTCACATCCGTACATGACCACTGGAAAAACCATAGCTTTGATTATACAGACCTTTGTTGGCAAAATGACGTCTCTGCTTTCTAACATGCTGTCTAGGTTTGTCATAGCTTTCTTTCCAAGGATCAAGCATCTTATAATTTCATGGCTGCACTCACCATCTGCAGTGATTAATGTTAAATATTCACCAGAATCTCACTTCACCAGAATCTCAGGGGTGGGATCCAGACACCAGGAGATGGCACAGCCCCCAGGACATCTCATCATGCAGCCCAGAGGGGTCTCGTGTTGACCTGAAGCCCAGGTTCCCAGTGCAGGTCCCCAAGCCCACAGCACTTCACCCGGGAGCTTGCTGGGAATGCAGGTTCTTGTGCCCTCACAGGCCTTCTGAATTAGACGTGCTGGGAGTGGGGGTCTTTCACAATGTGGATTACTAATGAGAACACAGTGATCCCCTCCACCTCAGAAGCTCCTGTGCCACAGGAATTGCGAGGAAGGTTCCTGCAGGGCTGTGGGCCTCACCAACCCCCGAGGCAGTGGCTTCTCCTCCTACCCCCTCCACTATCTCTTGTTCCCCAGTCCCCCGCCCCAGGCACCCTCCCCCGACACCCCTCCGCATCCCAAGCCCAAAGCCTCTTCACAGCTCGCCAGGAAGCGGCCTATCATGGCCATTTTTCTCCTGTCTGGGCTCTGCCATGTGGCTGATACAGGCGGCCTCCTCTTGTGGAGTCTCCACGGCTAATTAGATCCAGATGCGGCCTCATTAGGGCGGCGGAGGCAGTAGGGCCTGGGCCTGGGGGCACTCCCCACTGTCCAGAGGCACGTCTGGGAGAGGGGCCCGAGGCCTCCCCATCCCCGAGGCTGGAGGATGTGGGCAGACAGGAGCACCTGCTGAGGTGGAGGGCACAGGTGTGCAGGGCTGTCGTGGGGCCAGTGGGGGCACCTCCTTGGGAAGAGGTCTTCCCACCAGCCCTTCCTCCAAGCCCATCGACCCCGCTGTCCCTGCAGTCACCAGGGGGACTGTCCCACAGGTCCCCCAGAGGGCGTTAGGCCAAGAGGCTCCTCTGCTGGACTTGAAAGCCAGACCTGGACCTGCAAAGGTCGTGTTCCCTCCCACAGGCCTTGTCAGAAATGAGAGGGTGTGTTTTCCTCCGTAACTTAGAACCTTCTAGACCAGTAGTTCTCAAACTGTATTGCTATCAAAATCACCTGGAGGGAGGGTGTGCTAATACACGCATGCCAGACCCCATGCCCAGCATCTCTGATGCAGGAGGACTGGGCTGGGAACCACCAGCTACGCTTCCAGCAGGTTCCTAGGTGACGCTGATATTGCTGGTGCAGAGACCTCACTGAGGCTCTGATCTGTGTTAACACAGGGTCTCCAAATCGGCTGACATAAAAATCCTCTGGGAAGACTTCAGTATCTCACAACCGTCCACCCTCTATCCCGGAAAGTAGGAGAGGGTGGATAGCGGGGTGCCTCACTGATCCCTCCCCTCAGAGGGGAGACAGATGAGCAGCTCTGAGGACAGAGGGAAATCCAATGGTCAGCAGCCTCCTAAGATGCCCCGGGACACTCTGGGTGGGCCTTAGAAACCCCATTTTTCAGATGAGAACACTGAGGCTCAGCAAGTTCCAGGACTCACTTGGGGTCTCTGCTAGTCAGGCATTGCCCGATACCAAATTGATGCTGTTTCCATGAAGCCCTGTGGCCTCTCTAAGGGGTTAGGGTGAGGGGTATATGTACCCCCAAAAAATATTTCCGCAATAGACTTGGTCACAAAATGTTCATAACAGCCTTAATCCTAAGAGCCCCAAACTGGAGACAACCCAGTGTCCATCTGCAGGTGAAAGGGGACCGCACGTGGTTCTTCATGGCATGGAGAACTGCTCAGCAGTCACGTGGATGGAGTGCGAGCACACGGATACAGAACACGGACACACACACTCAGACACACACACCTGTAGGTGAATCCCCACACACCACCCAGCAGAAGAACCCAGAAATGAAGGGGTACTTTCAGAGCAGCAAAGCCACTTTGCAGTGACTGAAGGCAGACCATGGCCACCCAAGGCCAGCAGGTGGAGAGGGTGGATGGTAGGGAGCTGGGGCACTTTCTAGGAGGGCGACACTCCATGTCTTATGGGGGTGGTTACAGGAGCGTGCTGTTTTTCTAGTCACTAAGTCGTGTCCAACTCTTGCGTCCCCATGGACTGTAGCTCACCGGGCTCCTCTGTCCACAGGATTTCCAGGCAAGAATACTGGGGTGGGTGGCCATTTCCTTCTCCAGGGGATCTTCCAGGCTCAGGGATCAAACCCATGTCACTTGCATTGCAGGCAGATTCTCCAGTGAGCCATCTAGAGAGCCCACAGGGGCTTGAACCTGCATCAAAATTCATCAGGCTGCACGCTTTGTTCAGCCTGAGTCTTGAACAACACAGGTTGGAGACCCTCCACATAGTCAGAATCTAAAGTATAACTTCCAGTTGTTCCCCTGTATCCATGGCCCCACCGTATCCAAAACGCTGCATCTGCAGATTCAACCAGCCTGGTTTGTGCGGGGCTGTGGTGTTCACTGTGGAAATGACCCGTGTCCCAGTGGACACTTGCAGCTGAGCGTGTGAATGTGCAGGCAGCTACCCAGCTTCATGGACACTTGTTCGAGTTCTCTGCCCCACACCCTGGGAGTTCCCTGGTAGACCTTTTGTCCCTCGTGGCCAATGCTGCACCTTACACACAGCAGGCTTTGAGTAAAGACCAGTAGGATAAGATGGTCTGGATAAGATGGAGTCCCAAAGAGGTTAAAATTTCCTGGAAGTCGGCAAACCAGTAGATGGAAGGGGTGGAGTTTGAACCCAGGCAGCCTGGCATCAATGACCCTGATCTTCACAGTCATACAATTCTGCCTCTAGCTAGCCTTCCGACCAGCCATCTGTCCATCAGGTGTCCTTCCAACCAGCCTGCTGCCTCCCTTCCATCCACTCACCCAATCGTCCAGCCATCTGTCCACTCAACCATCCTTCCATCCAAACATCCATCCACCCAGCTGTCCACCCACTGAGCCATTCAACCAGCTCAACCAGCCAGCCATCATCCATCCAAACAGAGAGTACTTGTGGGGCGCCAGCTGTGTGCCAGGTCCTGGAGATGTGACAGAGAACAAGCAACACAAACTCCTCACTCTCCCGGAAGCTCCAGTCCACGAGAGGACACTGACGTGACAGCAGACTTTGGAGGGCTGGGGAGTGGTGAGCCAGAGTGGGCGCGGGGACGCAGCTGGTGGGCAGCGAGTGGAACTGACCCCACCTGGAGCGAGCTGTCCTTGCACATGGAAGCCAGAGCTTGGGCTGGAGGGCCTGAGAATTTGCTCTGAAGTCCTGCCCCACGGGGGCTGCCCCAGGAGCAACATTGTGCAATCACGCAGCTTGTCCACAAACCTTTCTCTCTGTTTGGAAACATCCACACCCACACCAGGGGCTGTCACGCCATCCTCTGAATGTCAGAGCCTCCCACTCACTGAGGCTTCCTGGGCTGTGGAACTCTCCCCTTCCTGGCTTACTTGTCCCGGGCTCCAGACCTCAAGCCCTCCCTGTGCTGATGACAACCGGTGTCAGTGACTTGTTCAAATAACCCCCCTTCCTGCTAATATGCCAGTGACCATCACCCCATTAGAGTAGCAGCAAGTTACAATCTGGGAAGAAGGCCCTGCTTCAGAAGGTCTCGATGGGGGTGAATCATTTCAGGCACCAGACTGGACTGTCACCCCTGTTCCAGGGACCAGCCTCTCCATGTCCTTCCAGGAACTATCCTTCCCATGCTCACTCTACAGGACTCAGGTGGTAGATGACACCCGTACCTGCCCCCATTTGAGGGGCAAATACAGGACCCGGACAACCCAAGTCACAGTGATTGGCTGGAAGATGTCACATGACCAGCCAGTAAGCATCAACCCCAGGGTGTTGCCAGGACAACAGAATGGAGAATGATCTCCGTGTTTATATCACTAAACTGGCAGAGTGTAATTGGAGCTGCGGGAGACCAGGAAAAGAGCTCTGTAAATGAAAACAGGCTAGAGCAAAGGAGAACCCGGAGGACGGAGCAAGGCAGACGACCATTCAAGTGCCTGGATCCAGCTGTGCCTGAACCCCAGGGACCGGGTCCTTGTATCATGCGATGAGTCTTACAGACTTTTTTGTTTTAAATTGAAATGCGAAGTGAGTCTGTCACTTAAAACTGAGAAAGTCTTGACACAAGAAGAGTCACACGTGAGCACACAGGGTCAGCCTCATAGAAACACAGCAAGCAGATAGAGTCCGGACACCCCTCCCGTTGAGATCCTTCCCCAACTCCACCCTTTTCTCTCCCAGGTGCACGCAAACTGCCTCCAGGAAGGTCTGGAGGCACCACTCCAGAGACAGGCATTTTGCCTCTGCCAGACCCCGCGTCCTCAGCTGTCAAGGCTGGGTGAGGGCAGCAACCTTGTCCCCGGGCCCTGCCCCACTCTGGCCATCGCAGTGACTGTGTGGGTCTCTCTTTAGGCCTCTCATCTTCTCAGTGAAGCTGGGTGTGTGTCATTATCATTTGAAATGAGTGAAATTAGTCAGTGGGTACATATAGATCCCTCCCAGCTGGGAAGGAGTGGGGGCAGGAGGAGAAGGGGACGACAGAGGATGAGATGGCTGGATGGCATCACTGACTCGATGGAAGTGCGTCTGAGTGAACTCCGGAAGTTGGTGATGGACAGGGAGGCCTGGCGTGCTGCGATTCTTGGGGTCGCGAATAGTCGGACACGACTGAGCGACTGAACTAACTAACTAACTAACACATAGATCAGCTTTGTCTTCCAACGTCAAGGAGAGGAGGGGGCAGGGGCTGGGAGAGGGAGACATGACTTCAGACATGACTGAAGTGTTAAAGGTGAATTACTTCTGAGTGACAGGGTTTCTGATGATTTTGGTTCCTTACATCTATTTAAAAGTTCTGTGTTTACTTTTGGCCGTGCCTGGTCTCTGTTGCTGTGAGAGCTTTTCTCTCGTTGCGGCGAGCAGGGGCTCCTCTCTAGTTGCTGTGCACAGGCTTCTCATGGCAGAAGCTTCTCTTATCACGCAGCACCGGCTCTAGAAGCTTCTTCAGCAGCATGCGGACTTCAGTAGCTGTGGCTCCCAGGCTCTAGAGCACAGGCTCAGTAGCTGGGCGCACGGATTTAGTTGCTCTGTGACACGTGGGATCTTCCTAGACCAGGGGTTGAACCCTGTCTCCTGCACTGGCAGGTGGATTTTTACAAGTGAGCCACCAGGGAAGCCCCTTCTTCTGCCTTTTTGTTTAGCATTCTCTTTAGGGATATCACAAAGGTGTATCCCTCTTCTAATCAGACCTAAAATAAATTTCATTTTAAAGGAATTAAACCCAGAAATAACCTAGACTTCAAAGTTGGCAGGAGGGAAGAAGTTGGCCGCTGACATAATAGAACCAAGGTGGAGGGGATTTTCCTCGAGAGGAACACTTAACTGTCTGCGTTCTCGTTGTCCTTTGGAATTTCATTCTGCTGTACTTGATCTAAAATGGCAGTGAACAGGAGGTTTTCTTGCTAAGACTGTAAAGAAAGTAGGCTGCTAAAGCCCAGTGCAGCCTGGGAGACAGGAATAGATCAGCCCCCTCTACCTGCACACCCCAAATAAGATGGTCAGAGTTTTCCAGTGATAAGTTCTTCTGGTACAGAAGGAAAGTGTGTGTTAGCAGCTCAGTCATGTCCGACTCTTTGCAACCCCATGGATTGGGGCCCACCAGGCTCCTCTGTCCATGGGATTTTTCCAGGCAAGAATGCTGGAGTGGATAGCCACTCCCTTCTCCAGGGGATCTTCCCAACCCATGGATTGAACCCACATCTCCTCCATGGGCAGGCAGATTCTTTACCACTGAGCTGCCAGGGAAGCCTTCCAACCAGCTGGGAAGCTACCAAACCACTGAGCCTGGTCCCTCACCCCCACCTTCAAACCTGTGTACCAGGGACCCTGTCCTGGGGGAAGGCTGCTGTGTGTGGGTCCCCCTCTATCCTCGCCTAGAAGGCTACCCGCGTTCCAGGATGGCTGTGAGAACCCAAGGTGGGCAGAGAGCCTCCTGGTGGGAGTGTGCCCCCCATAGGAGGCAGGGGAGGGGCTGGCGAGGTCCAGAGCCCAGCCCGAGGCCACACGTGATTGCCAGGCTATTTTTAACTGATACCAATCTCTGCACCAGGGCCTCAGCCTGGCAGGCCCCTCCTCCCAGGGGGTGCTTCTGCAGGCCGGGGACGGGGATACTGCTCTGGCCCAATCACAGTTTCTGGGATTGAGTCGTCTTTCTCTAAATAAGTAAATTAGCTCTAATACCCTTATTTGCTATCAACCTTATAAACCTAACGCAAACCAGATGGGCCTCGCTTCCCGAGCCCCCACGCCATGTGGCCCAGCCCCCTCGGGTCTGCCCATGGCTAACAGGCTTCCTTGGCCCCCACACTCCTCCATCCTCATTCCCACGTTAACAGCCCCCCCCAAGAAAAAAACTTTTGGATTAATGCCCGTATGAGAGGCTTCCTGGGGTCCTCCCAGACCCCCTGGGAAGCGGGCACAGGAACCAGAGATGACTCATTTTCAGGGTCAGCCCAGCAGCACCTTCTGTTCTCCTATCTCATACTTTATTATTTTGTAAAAATAATAAAAAACGCATTGACGAGTTTTCTTCCTTATTGCCAAAGTAGTGCTTTCATTTTTGAAAGAGGCGCAAAAAGAAGAAAATCCAAAATCGCCTCTAATCTCTCCAGTGAGATAGTTAACATTCTGGGAGACAGCCATGCAGACATTCATCCAGAGCAGAGGTCAGATAGTGAACATCCAGGGCTCTGTGGCTCTTTCTGGCTTCCCAGATAGCTCAGTTGGTGTGGCTCTTCCTGTCCCTGCTGCAACTGCTGAACTCTGCTGGTAGAGTGTGAAAACAGCCATAGGCACCATGCCAAGGAATGGATGGGCTATGTATCAATAAAACTTTATTTACAAAAAGACCCCACAGTCAAGCAGGCTTTGGGCCACCTTGAGCCCAGGAGCCATAACTAGCTGACTGACCCCTCATCCAAAGCAGTGCTGTAGAATAGAAACAAACTGGGAACCACATGGTAACAGTGTTTCCCAGAAGTCCTCATTAGAAAAGGTAAAAAGCAGCTGAACTCTGTGTGCATAATATATTTTACTTAACCTAAAATAGACAACACGGGCTTCCTGGCCAGCTCAGTGGAAAGAATCCACCTACCAATGCAGGAGACACAGGTTTGATTCCTGGGTCAGGAAGATCCCCTGGAGAAGGCAGTGACTACCCACTCTGGTATTCTTACCTGGGAAATCCCATGGACAGAAGAGCCTAGCCTGCTACAGTCCATGAGGTTACAAGAGTGAGATACAACTGAGCGACTAAACAGCAACAATATAAACAAAATACTATTTTGATGTGAAACATGATTCTGAAAACCTATCAATGAGATGTTTTATATTTTTGGTACCAAGTCTTCAAACTCCAGACCGTATTTTATACTTATGCTGCTGCTGCTACTGCTGTTAAGTCGCTTCAGTCGTGTCCGACTCTGTGCGACCCCATAGACGGCAGCCCACCAGGCTCCCCCGTCCCTGGGATTCTCCAGGCAAGAACACTGGAGTGGGTTGCCATTTCCTTCTCCAATGCATGAAAGTGAAAAGTGAAAGTGAGGTCGCTCAGTCGTGTCTGACTCTTAGCAACCCCATGGACTGCAGCCCACCAGGCTCCTCTGTCCATGGGATTTTCCAGGCAAAAGTACTTATAGCACATTTCAATTCAGAATAGTCTCATTTCAGCTGCCCAGGAGCCAGGTGAGACCAGAAGCCACTGTGTCAGGGGTGTGAGTCCTTACCACACTTCACCTCCCACGTTGTCTTACAAGGCAACATCCTCCACTCTGTGTACCTGGTCACCATCAGCTACTTAACCTCTCTCTGTCTAGTTCCCTCATCCGTCAAGTGAAGATCATAAGTGCATATCTCATAATGTGGGTGTAAGGACTGAATGAGAAGATGCTTAAAAGTCTAGCCTTAGGTCTTGTGAACAATAGACGATCAGTAAGTGTAAACTTCTAGGTTGGCTGTGGGCATGAAGGCAAAGCCAGAGAAAAAACTGGTTCTTGTTGGTATTCTCCTTATCCTCAACACCAAGACTGCTTTAGAAAAGAACCATCCAGGGCTTTCCTGCTGGCTCACTGGTAAAGAATCCACGTGCCAGTGCAGGAGACACGAGTTCGATCCCTGATTGGGAAGATCCCACATGCCATGCAGCAGCTAAGCCCACACACCACAACTATTGCGGCTATGCTCTAGAGCCCAGGAACCGCAACTGCCAGAGCTTGTCACACACACACACACACACACACACACACACACACACAGCCACCACAATGAGAAGTTTGAGCACCGCAATGAAGAGTGACCCCCCAGATGGATCACTCACCTAAATGGAAGATGTACAGCTATAAAGTTCCCAGGAAAAAACCCAGATGATAAAATCTACATCACCACGCCTTTGGCAACGAGTGCTTAGATGGCACCAACAGCACAACCCATCAAAGAACGAAATGAACACATTGTCTCACATCAAAGTTAAAAGCATTTACTTTGTAAAAGTAAAGAAAACGTTAACAGAATGATAAGATAAGCAATAGACTTGGAGGAAATATTTGAAATCATGTATCTGGTAAAAAGGACTGGTATCCAGAATATATTAAGAACTCTTAAAACTCAACAATAAGCAAACAAACCAACCAAATAAAAATAGGCCAAAGATCTAAATAGTCACTTAACTTCAGCAAAGAAGATATATGGGTGGCAAATAAGCGTATGGAAAAGTGTTCTGGGTCATATGTCACTAAGGAAATACAAATCAAAACCTAAAGAGAGGGACTTGCCCAGTGGTCCAGTGGTTAAGACTTCACCTTCCAATGCAGAGTGTTCGGGTTCGATCCTTGGTCAGAGAGCTAAGATCCCACATGTCTCTTGGCCAAAAAAAAAAAACCCTCATAAAACAGAAGCAATATTGTAAAAAATTCAATAAAGACTTTTTAAATGGGCCACATTTAAAAAAAAAAAACTTAAAAAACCTACAGAGATATCATAACATACCTCTCAGAACAACTAAAATCCCAGAACCTGATGGGAATTCCCATTCCCTGATAGTGCCACAAAATGGCACAGTTACCTTATAGACAGTTTGGCATTTTCCTATACAGTTAAACATACACTCATTATTATTGCTCAGGCTCTAAGTTGTGTCCAACTCTTTGCTACCCCATGGACTACAGCACACCAGGCTCCTCTGTCCTCCATTATGTCCCAGAGTTTGATCAAATTCATGTCCACTGAGTCAGTGATGCTTTCTAACCATCTCATCCTCTGCCGCCCCCTTCTCCTTTTGCCTTCACTCTTTCCCAGTGTCTGGGTCTTTTCCAGTGAGTCGGTCAGCTCTTCGCATGAGGTGGCCAAAGTATCAGCGCTTCAGCTTCAGCATCAGTCCTTCCAATGAATATTCAGGGTTGATTTCCTTTAAGAACACTCATTATACACTCTAGCAGCCCTACTCCTGGGATTCATGCTGTTGCCATGTGGGTCTGTCAACTAAATGCCAGGGCCATGAGGCAGGGGTCCCACAGGCAGGTGGCTGGGCCCTGGCCCCCAAGCAGTGGGAGTTTGAGTTTTCTGAGCCCCTTGCCCACCTGCATGGACCTCACACCTCACCCCTGCAGCTCAGTCCTGTTCTCCTTGTGAAGTCCTCTTATCTGTACACTTTCTCCTAGATTTATAACATATACCCCACTCATCCTTAGGCTTCCCTGGTGGCTCAGACAGTAAAGAATCTGCCTGCAATGCGGAAGACCTGGGTTTGATCCCTTGGTTGGAAAGATTCCCCTGGAGGAGGGGATGGTAACCCATTCCAGTACTCTCGCCTGGAGAATCCCCATGGACAGAGGAGCCTGGCTGGCTGCAGTCCATGGGGTTGCAAAAACTCAGACACCATTGAGCAACTAAGTACATACAGCACCCATTCTGAAACTTCCCACCCAGGCACCCCTCTGGCGAGCGCTATCAGCACCGCACACAGGCTTCAAAGTCGTCTTGACCCGGGCTTCTTAGAACCTCGCCGCTCCAGACCTCACGTGACCCACAGGGAGGTGAGGAGAAAGCCAGCAATTTGCTCAGACTTATCCGACTGCAAACTGGTTTTTTCCCACCGAGGCTTTCATGGTATTTGAAGGTGGGGAGATGGGCCCTCACAGAGCTCCCCAGCAGTCTTCCAGACAGGTCTTGTTATCAGCCCCATTGTGCAGATAAGGAAGTTGAGACCTGCAGAAGTTAGAGCCTTTGTTTGCTCAAGGCCACAAGTGTGTAAAAACGGGCTGGATTCTGACCCAGGCGGTCAAGCTCCACAGCCCCCCCCAGGGTCTGGCCCACCTGCCCTTTGGGGTCCCGTCCCAGCCCTACAGGGAGCTTTCAGCCACCCGGGCCCCTCCCACCCTTGGCTGCCCCATCCCCCCCATCCCCACTGCTCTCAGACTGTGCCCCCGCTTTCCTGGATGCCAGCACCCCAGAACCCGAAGCTTGGCCTTCTGCCTCGACAGGGGTTACAGTGGCCAAGACCTGCCCTGTGGTCCTCAGGAGCCAGATGCTCCAAGAAGCTGACCTGATGTCAAGCTTAGTGGGGGCCTCTCTGGGAAAGTGAGTCAGAGTTGGGTCCCCCAGCGGAAGGGCCAGAGCTTCCACTCCCAGCAGCATCCCTGGAGGAAGGCTGAGGGCCATGGGCAGGCTCGGGGCAGGAGGCTGGCTTCCAGGCCACGGCCAGATTTATGCTTATCACTTCTGCGGGCAGCTTGGCCTCCAGGTTTGCTCCAGGCCTCAGAGCTTTCCTGAGCTCCTGGCAGCCTCTTGTGTCCTAGTAAGATGGGCCACCCAAGGCCATGCCCTTATCTGGGGCCCAGCCCTCTCCCTGGGCCTCAGGCTCCCCAGGGAGTCGCTTCCGCCCAAACCCACAAGAACCCTTGGCAGCTCCCCTCTCGGGAGCCTGCCCACCTGGGAATTTAATGTTCGCCTCCCTCTGGGTAAAAAAAGACCCCCATCAAATTTATTCTAGAAGCACACTATCCTGCGAGGAAGCCAAGAGAGGGAGTGGGAATTCTCCTGACAGAAAAGGTGGAAGTGAGTAAGTAGTTATCAGCTTCCTCAACTGCGGAACGGGGCTAAGGTGGTTCTTATCTGGGAGGGTAAGTTGTGAAGACAGACAAGGCGATAAACACACAGCTCCTAGAGGAAAAAAGGGCACAGGGTTACTCTACACTGGTCATCGTGTAACTGTTACTGCTTCAGTAATGACCTTCGTAACAAGAGCAACTCTTGAGACTCCCTTGGACTGCAAGGAGATCCAACCAGTCAATCCTAAAGGCAATCAACCCTGAATATTCATTGGAAGGACTGATGCTGAAGCTCCAATCATTTGGCCACCTGATGCGAAGAGCCGACTCATTGGGAAAGACCCTGATGCTGCAAAAGACAGGGCAGGAGAAGGAGACGACAGAGGATGAGATGGCTGGATGGTGTCATCGACTCAATGGATGTGTTTGAGCAAATTACGGGAGATGGTGAAGGACAGGGAAGCCTGGCGTGCTGCAGTCCGTGGGATTGCAAAGAGTCGGACACGACTGAGTGACTGAACAATAACAGCAGCATAATAACCACAACACACCGACATCATAGCCTCACTGTACACAGCGGCTCCCTGCTGTACACCCTCTCCCGCTCCATGGGGACGAACGAAGACCCACAGTTTCCAGTGCAGAAACCAAGACTCCTGACCATGAACTTGAGCCGCTGCCCACGCTCCCCTCCCACCCCGGCCCTCGGCTCCCACGGCTGCCTCTCGGCTCTTTTATAGTTTTGCCAGGTTGGGGAGGAGGAGTTCAGAAGAAGTCCAGACCTCCCCACCCAGACATCCGTGTACATCCATGGGAGGCAAGGAGGACCTCCGGTGGACTGAGTCAGTTTCCCTGCATGTGGCTCCTGCACGGGGTGCTGCCTGGCCCCAGGCGGTGGCCCAGACACCCAGACTCAGCTACCTCCATCATGATGGATCAAGAGGGCTGTTGTGCGGGCTGAGTTTGGATAAAGAGCACTGAGCCCATGAGGTGGATTCTTAGCCTCTAACACCCTCGGTCCAACCCCCAGAACCTTGCAGGTGGGGCATTTTTTGAAGAGAGGGTCTTTGAGGCAGTGATGAAGTCAAGGATCTTGAGGTGAGACCATCCTGGAGTGCCTGCGTGGATCCTGGATCCCATGACAGGTGTCCCGATAAGAGGAGAGGAGAGGGGGGTGTGGGACAGACCCGCAGGGAGAGACCACCTGAGGATGAAGGCAGAGACTAGAGTGAAGCGGCCACAAGCCAAGGACACCGGGGTCATGGGTGCTTGAAGGACCCTCCCCTGACTTCACACCTCTTCCTTCCAGAGCTGAGCAAGGACTCCTTTCTGTCGTTGTGAGCACCCCCGGCCTAGACCCCCTGGTTTTGTTACAGCAGCTCAGGCTGCTCCCAGCACGTGGCTCACGTTTGGTTAAGGGGCAGCTGTCCTCCCATCAGCAGGTACCTGCATGCCCCCACCCCTGGCCTGGCACCCAGGGCACAGCAGTGATGGAGACCTGCAAGATTGCAGGGTCTCAAGATCCTCGTCTGCCAGGAAGAGACCAGAAGTGCACCTGGGCTCCCATCACCCACCCCACTAAAAGCCTGTAGTCCTCACACCCCCTAGAAGCGAACCAGAACCAAGCTACTGGGGCCGACGACACTGCCTCCAGGGCCTCAGTTTCCTCATCTGTAAAATGGGCTTATTAGGAGCTCTTCACCTGCAAACACCTGCACATTGGATATTATTATATCATCTGCATTAAATCATGGAGGTGGACACCACAGTCTGTTCAAGTTAGGGACACCCTGATTCCAAGCGAAGAGTCCACTGGCTTCTTCCTTACAGAGAAAAACCAGATCAGTCCCCCTGCACATGAGCCCTGAGATCCCAGAGAAGTGTTCAGTCAGGGCCGGCCCAGGAGCAGCCGAGTCCTCCAGCGGCCACCTCCCCCAGGCCCGGTAGGGACTTAATCCATCCCACATGCAGCCCTGGCAGGCGCTGACCTTTGCCCATTAACCCCAAGCCCCGCTGCCCCGGCGGAGAACTACCGTCTGTCCCCGATAACCTCCCCGACATAATTCAGCCGGCCTCACGCAGGCTGCAGAGATGGGCCGATAACACCGCCCATTCTGGGGTCAAGTTAGCAGGGCACAGCTGACAGCCCTCACTGCCTGTAAAAAACAAGCGCCGTATCACCGGCTTTAGGAAGTTACTGCCATGCTTTCTTCTCCCTAGAAACCCAGAGGAAACCGTAGAAGGCCAGCAAGGCTGGGAGGATATGCCGTCCCCACAGACAGCGGCTGGGCCGCCCCAGAGAAGTCTCTCGCACACCCCTGACCTGCCTTTGGCTAACAAAGTGCAGTGTGGCACTGGCCTTGGTCAGTTTTCTCAAATAAAGCTGTAACATGGGCCCAGGGTCCTAAGGGAGAGCCCCGGGCCCAAGGCCACAGCCAGCTTCCCCAGGGACAGTGTGAGGCCCTGATGCTCTCACATGAAGGCAGGTGGGCGGGCGGGTGGGTGCCACATTGCAGGGGTCCAGGAGCTCAGCTAGGCAGGGCCCACTAGAAAGGGAGCAGGGCCCACCCCTGAGGGCTCAGAATCAGCAGGCCTGGGTCCAAGCCCAGCCCCCATACCCAGCTGAGCATGAGCAGCCTTGGAGAAGGCACATGGCCTCTTGGCCTCAGTCTTCTCATCTGTCAAGCGGGGGTAATGGGTGGCGGGTGGAGACTGGTGCTCCTGGAAGCTCTTAGTGCAGAAGCTAATGGTTCAGTCAAGAGCGTCTCCTGCTCCTTCAGGCCTTGAGGTCGCGTCACCCCGATAGCTCCTCACTGGGCGGGCAGGCAAGCCAGGACATGGCCCCATAAGCCTAGCTGGCCCCCAGGGATCAGGCCTGGATCCCTGTGGGTGATGCTGCTGGAGCAAGTCCCCCACCCCATCCCTGCCCAACTTCCCCACCCAGGACCCCTTCTCACCTGTGAACTCGAAGTGGGAGGGCTGTCAGCGTCCCCGTCATCACCCCAGGCAGGCCGCCAGGACTGCTACCCACACAGTAGGCATGGTCCAGCACAGTGCCCACCTCCCATCCTGCAGGGCCCTGCGGGCGGAGGCCCTCACCCCATGGCCAGGCTCTTGAGAAACAGAGTCAGGGCCTGATACCTAGATGTGGGGAGCACAGAAGATATACCTGGAAATATGAACATGGCTTTGGACTGGGTAGCAGGTCACAGCTGGGAGAACTTGATGGGAAAAGCGAGATGGCCTTGAACTGCTAACGGGAACATGGAAGTCGAGGGTGGCTGGCAAGGACTCGGGAGGGGGCAGGCGTGGGGGGCCCCAGGGGAGGCAGCAGTCTGAGAGAAGACCCACGTCCCTGAGCAGGCTATGTCCACCCCGCCCCTCGCGCCCTCTGGGCCTGGGAAAGCAGCAGAGGGGAAAGGGGAGGAAGTGGGTTGCAGGAGCCCAGGTGCTGTCCAGAACCACACCAGGGAGCTCTGGGCCACGGAACCGCAGTGGCAGGAGCTGCAAGGAAGCCATGCTGGGCTCCAAAACAGAGGGAAGGGGCCGCTTTCTCTGAGCCCGCTTTGCTAGTCTGGACTGAGCAGTTTAGAAACTTGCTACTCAGAGTGGGGTCCCTGGACCAGCAGCTGCAGCATCACTGGGAAGCTCGCTGGAAATGTGGAGTCTCAGGCCCCACCCCAGGCCCTTCCAATCAGAGATTCTGAGAGGCAGCCAGCCTGCCAGCATCAAGAGCGTGAGGGGTTTTCTGTTTCTATGGACATCTCCAGCTTGTTTGGAAACAGCAAAAAATACATGCACTTACACACACATAGTAGTATATGCATATATGTGCATATATATTGTATATACTTATATATAAATGTAGACATGAATAGGAATATATATAGTTATAAATCCCATGTTTGTAAGATTACTTGAAAGAGATGTTCTCTTTTACAGCAGTTGAACTTGTGAGTGGTCTTTTTAAAATATATTTATGTGTTTATGTATTTAATTGGCTGAGCGGGTCTTGGTTGTGGCACGTGGGATTTTTTCCGTCTTTGTTTCAGCATGCAGGATCTTTAGCTGTGGCACGTGGCCTCTAGTTCCCTGACCAGCGGTGGAACCTGGGCTTCCTGTATTGGAAGTGCAAAGTCTTGGCCACTGGACCACCAGTGAAGTCCCTCAAGTGGTCCTTACAAAAATGCTGGGCAGCCGTGTTATTTCTCAGCCTCTCTGTGTTCATTTAGTCTTGATGTTAAGAATGTTTCCTGAAATGTAAAATAATAGACAGAAAAGTTTGTTAACTATGAGTGCACGGATCAATGAATCCTCTTAAAGTGACCGCATCGTGTACGTAGCCCCCCAGACCAGGAGAAAGAAGGTGACCTGCCATCCCCCAACCCCCCCATAGCCCCTCCCAGTCACTGCTCCCCGCCCCAGGACCCATGATTCTTTTAACAGCCTCATTTTGGCCCTCCCACTGTATCTCATTCAAACAAGAAATGTATAATCAACACTCTGATTCTACCCATATGACTTGTTAGGCGATGCGGCAACATCATCTACTTACATTTATTGGCAAAGACTTCAGCCCCTGCTTTGCTGGGCGCCCTCCATCACTGTGACCCAGGGTCCCTGCTCTCACAGCCCCTCTCTCCCTCTGGCCTGTGCTCTCCGCTCCCGGAGACCCCCACCTCATTTGTTCAGGAACCACCATCGTGGGTGGAAGAGGATGAGGTTCAGGGTTCAGATCCCATCTCCACACTCTGCAGCTGGGGGACTCAGTGTGTCACAACAGCCTCAGTTTCCTCATCTGTAAAATGGGTGTCTCGATAGGCCCTCCCTTGCAGGTGACTGTGAAGGTCAACTCTGTGGGCTGGTGTGTTAAGTGCAGGCAGCCCAGCCCCTGTGGAGGGGACGCTGGCACCAGCCCTAGGGTTGGAGCCCCAGCTCCCTGACTGTACCATGGGCCTGGCAACAACCCCTCTTACAGGGTCAGGGGGAAGAATGATGTCTGTGAAAGGTCTGGCATGTAGGGAAAGAGTCTTGCTGCCCCAATGTGTTATTTATGTTATTATTATCGTCATCTACCTGGCTCAGGAGGGCTACCTCCTCGAGGCAGGTGGAGGTCACACAGAGGGCAGCCGGGGAGGTCTGGACCCCCCCCACAACGTCCCCCTCCATCTGGGAGATAAAGTCTATCAGGGACCATCTGGGCCGGGACGTGTCAGTTGTAACCTCTAGGAGAGCAAATGTGTCATCAGCCAGAGGCCAGCTCCCCAGGGCTGCAGATAACCCAGAGACCCTCAGGGCCAGCGCTCACCCACGGAGAAGCAGGGAGGCACCCCCCGCCCCGGGCACCCCATATAGAGCCCTGCCCTCCCCTACTCTCACCTACCCGCCTTCAGCTGGCCTCCTCCCGGCACCAGGAGACGCACAAAGACACTCATGTAATGAGTGAGCCAGAGAAGTGCTGGGTCCGCTTGGCCACTTGGCACGTTATAAATCACCACCCTCTGATAAAGCCCAGCTTTCCTCCACCCAGGACGCTGGCCCTGGGAATTCCACCTGCCTTTTGAGATCCGCTGAGTGTGTGGCCCAGCAACCCCAAATCTAGCAACTTATTCTCCAAAGCCAGGAAGCAAGGGTGTGTGTCAAGTTATTTAAGAGGCAAAAATACAGGAGCCTTACAATAATGGTGATGATTATCATCTCGCCCGTTGTCTCAAGGGGCTAATCTGCCAACCTTCAGTTTAAAAAACGATATTGATTTGTTTTGTAATTCCAAACATCATCCGAGTCTGCAGAGGAGCTGGAAGCCGGGCAGCAGGAATGTTTATGTTGCCTGGTACACCACTGCCACTGTGGATAATGCAGCCCCGCCAAGGCCCGGAGGTGACCGGGCAGGTGAACCTGGGGATGGATTCATGAGCAGGGGGCAGAGAGAGGAGCCGGGTCTCAGACCCACTCTGAGGACAGCCGCTGCCCATGTGACTAATGGACCTACATGCAGGCTCCAGGCCAGATAAACGCATCCCCTGGCCAGGCCATTTTTCCTCCGCTATCTCCTGTTGAGGCCACGCTAACACCCCGTCAGCTGCCTCTGATGGATGGGCTCGGGGGGCCCAGCCCACCCCTTGTGCCGACCCTCAGGGGAGCTTGGCAGAAGCAGCCTGCTAATCTTCAGGACTGGTTCTCTTTGGGGTGAACAAACCCAGACTAGAGCTTCTCATACTCTACAGACACCTATGCACACACACATGTGCATGCATACATGTCCACACACATACACACTGCTATGCTCGGTCAGTCAACTTGTAAAGCTTGAAACTCAGCAAGCTCAGCTCCTAAGAACTTGTCTGAGTTCACAATGCCAGACACTCAGCTTCTTATTAACCCTCTGTGAGTCTATATAGGGGTTGCACTCAAGTTCCCAAGGGACTTCCCCGGTGGCTGAGACGGTTAAGAATCTGCTTGCAGTGCGACAGACCTGGGTTCAATCCCTGAGTCAGGAAGATCCCCTGGAGAAGGGAGTGGCAACCCACTCCAGTATTCTTGCCTGGAGAATCCCATGGACAGAGGAGCCTGGCAGGCTACAGTCCCAGGGGTCGCACAGAGTCAGACACGACTGAACAACTCACATACTTTCAAGGTGCCCACAGGAGTTGGGATGAGGAGGCTAGCTGACCACCACTTCCCAGGAAAGACCACACCAGCCCATTGTGGCCTATCCACTTGCCTGCTGACTCAGACCCCAACGTTTCCTGGGAGAAGCCAGCCAACAGTCCCTGTGCCCCTTAATCCTCAGACAGCCAGAAACAGCAGAGCGATCCTGAAGCCTCATGCCAAACACTCCACCTTCAAGCGATAAACTTCCTGTCAAGCGAAATAGAATGAGCTGCACAGGCTCCAGTTACAAAATGGACGTGGAAGCGTCACGTGGCCACGCCAGATAAACAGTGGACTCCCCGAGCACTCCGGCCTCTCCGCGTTCCATCCATGCCCGTTGCAAACCCCACCCCTCACCCCAGCCGCCTCCGGGGAAATGACAAACACCGGATGGAACCAGTGGGACCCCGGAGGCCGGATGCCCACCGTCCAGGACTGTTTATGCTGAGGCCGTCCTGGAAGAAAAATGTGAGAATGCCTTTTCAGAACATGGTGGCGAGTGAGGCCCATCCGGGTGCCAGGGAAGCCACACAATAGGAGCGAGTGCGTAGCGGAAGGACAGGGCTGGGCACGGCTGCCCTGGGGATGGAGTGGCCCCTGCCCTCCTCTTTCGGTCCAGGTCCTACAGAAGGCGCTGGGTCCCCTTCTCCAACTGGTACTCCGTGTTGACCTCCCTCGACCCGGCAATTCGTGGGAGCCAAATCCATCGTCCTGCCGATTGGCCAGGAAAACACTGAGTTCTGGGCAATGGACCCTCAGGCGGCCCCGCGGTTCCCTTGGGAGAGTCATTTGTACAAGTCCTTGCACCGATACAAGGTACCAAAACAAGTCTGGAAGCAGGTTTTTAATTATTATTTCAGCTCAAAGGCTACTTGTTCATTCAGAGGCAGGTGAGCTTCTCCAAAAAAAAAGCCCAGTTTGCCTGAGCTCTTGGCCACATCGGCTGCTCAGATGATGTTCCTCACCCTTTGCAAGGAGGAATCTGGATGCACACAGGTCCTCAGGGATCTGCAAGAGAACCAGGCTCCTTGGCAGCATCACCCTCACTAGTGTCCTATCTCACCAAGAACCGAATTTCTTGAGATAGCGGCCCAGAAAAAAAGCCAGTCAATCAATGCTTATGAAAGCTCCACCAGGCACAAAGTGCTACTGGTTAAGACTCACCAATCCCAGAGCCAAGCGCTGGTTGCTCCTTGGACTGAGAAAGCTCACCTTGGATTTCCAGGAGACTAGCTTTGGGGCTCCTCAGATACCGTGTTTCAAGTAAGGGCTCTGCCTTCCTATTGATCGTAGCTCTGTGACTGTGGCCACGTGAACTTGCCCCTCTCTGCCTGGGTCTTCTCGGCAAAATGGAGATAACAGTCATGTCTGCCCTTCGCCAGCGGCCAGTTGTGGAAGCCGAATGAGAAGATGCACGTGAAACTCACAGCCTTGCTCTTGGCCTCACAGATCCGCTCTGGACAGGGAGGGGGTCGGGCTGTGTCTAACAGACCCCAGCTCAAAAGTCCATCTCTCTCCCTCACAGGAGTCCAAGCTCTGCTCCGCAAAGTCCACAGCGGGCTGGGGTCCTCCATCCTGCCATCCCCCGCCTCGCATGTCCTCATCCGCTGGGTCCACAAAGGGAGGGGTACAGGACACCAGGCAGGTCCAGAACCACACCATCTCAGCCCACTGGCCAGCACTGTTCACGTGACCACATCCGGCTGCAAGGCAGGCTAGAGAGTGGGGTCCCTATTTGGGACCATCATTTCCCTCGCTTGAATTTGGGAGTGCTGTTCTACAGGGAAAGGGAAGATGGATATCAGGGGCCTACAGACAGTCTACTCAGTCTATGCGATAATAATTGTTGTCTCCATTTTACAGTTGAAGACGCCGAGGCTCAGAGAGATAAAGGGCACCACCCCAAAACACACAGCTTCTGAGCCTCACCTAGGGGGTTTCACCGCCCCCTAAGCAGTGGTCACAGGGGCCTGTTTACTCCACGCTAACTCATGAGTCTTGGTGAACAAACAGGATGGTCATCTGGGGGCAAGGGGAGGTTTGCAGGCCGACCTCCGTATGTCACCAGGCCTCCCAGGAAGAGACCACAACTGCCCAGGGTGGCAGGGCGGCCTCAGGAATGCGGCTGCTCCAAGGTGGGAGGCGGCCCAGTTATTTTTGGAGTCTCCAGGGATTAAGAGAGCAGAGAAGGAGCCTCTCCCGAGGAGCTGAGGGTCCTCCACCCCACTCCAGCCCAAGCGCTGTCCTCCCGAAGCCTCGCTGGGTAGCGTCCAGTGGGGCAGCAGGGGCAGGGAAGGGGCAACCCTGGACCCCTCCTCCTGTCTGAGCCAGCGTGGCCGGGGGCTCATCACTTCACCCACTGGGCCCAGGGCCAGGCGCCCCACGCGCATCATTAACCCTCAAGGACTGGCATCGGCCCCACGTGGCTACCCCGCCACCACGCCATCCCCAGCAAGAAATGACGGCCCAGTGACTCAGGTTGCCCCGGAGGGGCTTGGAGGCCAGGCCACCGGGCACCTGTCTACCAGCCTCGTCCCACACAGAGCCACCGTCTTCTTCATTGAGGTCAAGCTCAGTGGACACGCGGCTCCAGGTGCCCCTCCCTGCAAAGGCTTTTACACGGGTGTTCTGGAGCCACCCCGTGGACAGGTCTCGGGAAATCGAAGAGATTCAGGTTCTGTGGCCATGCTGGGTGTTCAGCCCGGACAATTTGCGTACAGACTGTGACCCTGGCCTTCCTGGCTGTGCTTCCTATTGAGACAGCCCCCGGCCCCCACCCCACGGCCTCAGTCTTCTCATCTGTGACCTGGGGATGTGAGTGACCGTTGGGCGGGGCTGCTGGAAGAAAGCTGTCTCTTCAGTGGTGGCAGTGGTGGGCACTGGCATCTTTGTCTTGCTCTTGAGCTTTCCGTTAAGTTTGAAACAAGACCAAAGCCTAAGATAATTAAATGCACGGAAGGAGAGATGGAGGTAGATATACCGATTAAGGCAACCTCAGCCTCACCCTTGACCCTTGAGATTGAAAGCCCGGTGCCTGCCCCCTGAGAAGCTGGTCTGGGACACAAATAACCGCAACCCAGGGAGGGGGCGGGGGTGGCTCGGCACCAGCCCTGAGCCCAGAAGGCCCTTGCGCGAGGCTGCAGAGGAGGCCTGGCTCCTTGAAACCAAACAGCGCCTGTTGCAAGACCATCACTTCCCCCCAGGAGGAGACCGAAGCTCAGGGGGGCCAGGGTTATGGGTCACCCCCTCCTCGGTGGAGGCTGGGATCGCCCCGCTGTGGGCTCAGTCCTGATCCCCTGTTCCCAGGGGAACCAAGGTGCCAGGCGGTGGTGTCTGAGCTGCCTGCCGACACTCACGGAGACCGACGTGTCCAGGGCGGGTGGGGCGGGGGCCGCGGTGCGGGACTCGCCCGAGGCGTCCATCCCAGGGGAGAGGGAGCCGAGGTCTGCATCGGCCAGCCCCCACCTGTCCCAGGCTCAGGGTGCCCTTTCTGGTCTGCCTGGGGCCGGGCCTTCTCTGAAGCCACAGGCTGACTCCAGGTACACGGGGAGGAGGCCAGCGGTTCATCAGGAGGCTGGAGGGCCAAGGGGTGGACACGGGGCGGCCCTGCATGTGGCCGCATGTCTGCTCCTGGCCCGCTCGCCCTTTCTGTGTCCCTCCCTTCGCCACACTCTCCTAAGTCTTAGTATCTTTGATGACAAGAAAAGAGCAACAGAAGTCATTGTGAATTCTTACAAAAGCACAAGAACTGTTTGCCCCAAATTTCTCCCCAGGAGAGTCGGCTCACAGTGGGGGGCGCCTGGGCACAGCTTCCTTCCAACCAGGTCCTGCCTCCAGCCTCACGCCCCCGCCCCACCGCCTCCCCGGACACCTGTGGCCCATCGGGTGACACGTCATTGTGTATTTGAACAAGCAGCAGTGTCCATCAGCAGCCTGAGGCCACCACTGCCCGGCTTTGATGACCCGGTCCTGACCAGGCCCCTTTTAGAGAGAAATTCCTCACTTGCTGGTGGTCAGGATCAGACTGATTCCCACATGGGAGTTTCCCTTTTTGATTCTGGGATGTTGAAATGATTAAACATCGCCTGGGGTGGGGTGCGGGGCATCCACGGTGAGTGAGGGTCTGTACCACTTGGGGGATGGGGGTCTCCGCACAGAGAAATAAGTCCCTTCTCCTCCCAGGCCCCAGCCAACCTGGGGACGCACGGCAGGGAGAACGAGGCATCAGGCCAACCCAGAGAATTCCAAACCGGCTCATGGGAAACCACTTGTGCCTTTTCCCCCGACACAGAACCAGGGTCATCCCCTGATCAGAATAAATTGAGAGCCAGTTCCCTGGAACTCTGTGTCTCAGGGGATGGAGGCTGAACCCGAAACCCTGCAGGAACCAGTCATGCCATGTGACCTTGGGCAACTGACTTAAATTCTCTGCCTTTGTTTCGTCCTCTGGAAAAAAAAAATGGAGACAATGAAATCTGCTACTGATAAAAATTTTTAAAACACCTGATCTTGTGACTGTCATAAAATAATAGGGCAAGGCTAGTAAGTGGGGGCCATGGTGGCTGTGGTGGGGATTTGATGAGTTGCAATGTTTGGAGGACTCAGAAGTTGGCTTGGCACAGAGCTCAGCCCTCAAATAGTTATTATTATCAGTGCCACTGTCACTGTGAGGCAGAGTGTGGTGTAGGAGAAAGACTACTGGCTTTGGAGACTGAGAAATCAGTGGGCTCAGCCGCTTACTGTGTGTCTTTAGGAGACTCGCCTAACCTCTCTGAGCTTAGTTCTTCATCCATACATTTGTTTTGTTTTGGGGGCAAATAAGATAATGCAGCATTTTTTTAACTCTATAGCATGGATGTTTGGGTAGTAACAGATGATTCTAGGTGATCAATGGGCAGGCTTTTTTATTTTAATGGTAAATGTATTTCTTTTCATGTTTATTAGGGGGAAATGCAGAATTAAGTACCAAGCCCGTCATTTTTCAGGAATCGTTACTGGGACCGAGACTGCTTTTACATATGTTTGAATGTCTTCTACAGTGAGTCTATTTATAGAAAACTATTAGTAAAAAGTACAGGGGGGACCAAACACACAGCAGGAGTGGGGGAGGCCGTGCCCCGCGTAGCCCCTGGAGCGCCAGCGTCCCCGCGGCTGTGGCTGCCCCTCTCCGCTTCTCACCCGCACGAGGCATTGCTCCACCCTGCTGCCGAGGGAAGCCTGGGAGCTCCAGGAAGCGAGGGACGAACTCCTCACTTCCCATCCAGCACCTCGGGGGTGCAGCACTGAGGGTCCCCAGGGGGCTGAGCCCCGGCTGCCCGCACGCTTCCTAATGACGTTCTCAGCATCCCTTGGCCCGTGGCCCCTTCTCCGTCTTCGCTCAGCAGGGTAGCATCTTCAAGTCTCTCTTCTATCTTTCCAGGACCCTTATGATCATACTGGACCTCCTCGGATAATCTAAGATGATCTCTATCTTCTTGTCTTTTTGGTTAAATGTTTCACTGAAGCGTGCTTGATTTACACTGTGGCTTTAACGTCTGCGTCCAGCAAAGTGACTCACCTGCGCACGTGTATTCTTCCTCATATTCTTTTCCACTGTGGCTTATCACAGCATATTGAATATAGCTTCCTATGCTCTATAGCAGGACCTTGTTTATCCATTCTATATGCGATAGCTTACATCTACTAACCCCAAACTCTCACTCCATGCTTCCCGCAGCTGCCTCCCCCATAGCAACCGTAAGTCTATTGTCTGTCTGTGAGTCTGTTTCTGTTTCATAAATGTGGTTATTTGTGTTGTGTTTTGGATTCCACATATAAGTGATACTGTATTTGTCATGCTCTTTCTGACTTACTTCATTTCGTATGATAATGTCTGGGTCCATCCATGTTGCTGCAAATGGCATTATTTCATTTTTTATGGCTGAGTGGTATTCCAGTGTATGTTTGTCCAACCTCTTCCTTATCTGTTCCTCTAGTAACAGACATCCAGGCGGTTTCCGTGTCTTAGCAACTGGAGAAGGCAATGGCACCCCACTCCTACTCTTGCATGGAAAATCCCATGGACAGAGGAGCCTAGTGGGCTGCAGGCCATGGGGTCGCTGAGGGTCGGGCACGACAGAAGCGACTCAGCAGCAGCAGCAGCAGCAATTGTAAATAGTGCTGCTATGAGCACAGTAGTGCATGTATGCCTTCAGATTGTGGTTCTGTCTGGATGCGAGCCCGGGAGTGGGGGTGCTGGATCACATGGTAGCTCTAGTTTTAATTTTTAAGGAACCTCCATACGGTTCTCCATAGTGGCTACATCAACTTACATTCCCACAAAGAGTATAAGGGGGGTTCCCTTTTCTCCACACCTTTTCCAACATTGGTTTTTTGTAGACTTTTTAATGGTGGCCATTCTGACCAGTGTGAGGTGGTACCTCATTGTAGTTTTGATTTGCATTTTTCTAATAATTAGCCATGTTGAGTATCTTCTCGTGTGTCTGTTGGCCATCTGCATGTCTTTGGGGACCATATCCTGCCAGCCACAGGATTCCTGGATCACCCTCCCCCCAAAAGCTACCTGCCCCCAAATCCTCATCTCAGGCAATGCTTCTGGGGACCCAACCCCCACCCTGAGACAAGGCACACCACCACTCAGCCTCAAGGGTCCCCCGTCTTGTGCTCTTGGGAGCCCGTGTGAGACTTCTGTGTGTGGAATTGACATCACACTCTATGACTCCCTCTCGGAGCCAAACACACCCACTGGAGGCCACTGTTCCCAGGAACCCTTGAGTTTCAGCTACAGGAATATGAAGTTTTATTTAAAAGTTACCCTGATGGCCTGTTCACCTAAAAGAAAGACCCCAAACAATATTGGCCACTTTCCCCAAACTTCTCAGAGCCCCTCTGTCTCCAGTAGCTGCAGTAGGTCCAGTAGGTTCCTGTCCTTGGAGGTCAGGCATGTATTTGGGACAGAACAGATTCCCTGCTCAGCCGAGGTGGGGAAACAATAGGAGATGGCGTCCTTGTTGTGAGAAGGGAAGATTTTTTTCCCCAAGCTCTGGACTTGAGAGTGGAGTCTGGTTGCCCCGTCTTTGAAACCCAGCTCCTCTCCTTCTTAGCGAAGAGAAACTTCATTTCCCCAAGCCTCCATTTTCCCATCTGTGAAATGGGGTGGTAACATTCACCCAGCTCCAGGGGTGATATTCAGAGTGTCTATCAGCTCACACAGAACAGGCATCAAACATTCCAAGCAGGGCCAGGCACAAACAACCGATATGGGAAGCCAGCACCATGAGCGGAGCACCCGCCTCGCCCACGCCAGGACCGTAGTGAGGGCGTGATGAGAGCTCGGGCAATGCAGGTTGTCCTCCAGCAGTGGGGCCACGATGACCTGCCCTCATCCTACCAAGGCCATCAGGCCACATCACTGTGCTGAAGACAAGTCCCTCCGCTGGAGGCAAATTGAGCCTTTCCTAAAGCGAGTCCTGGCAACCGCAGGGAGGCCAGACCTTGCTGACCACGCCGGGACCAGGCAGCAGAGGCCGCTACACTCGAGGGAAGGCAGAGTCAGGATTGGTCCCAGCTCCACCACGTCTGGACTTTATCTTGAAAATCAGGACATGTCTCACTTAGGCTTGCCCCAAATTGCTCAATGTGAGCATCAGATCTTGGCATCGTCTGTCTGAACAGAGGGCCATGTGGAGAGGAGTCTCTGAAGCCAGGGTCCAGGGTGGGGGGTGGGGCACGCGTGCAGGGCAGTTGCTCCCCTGCTCCATAAAGGGCAGCTGGCTGGGCTCCGAAGCTGGGGGAGACTTGGGGACAGTGTGACCTGGAGCTCGACGAGGCCAACATCTGCAGATCCTGTCCAAGCCGCAGCCAGAGCCCAGCTGTCCTGTTCTGTCCTGTTACCTATTAGGGGACACGAACCCTGCAGAGACCCGGCCTGGCTTTGGAAACCCAATGTGGGTGATTCCTACGCCCTGAGTCACGCTGGGAAGAAAGCCTTGGTGGGCCGCGTTGCACAGGGCGTGTTCCTGTTTCCCATTTTGTCTTTCCACATTCTCATCCTGTTTTGGGCCTGCGGCAAGGTGGGGTGGGGTATGGAGACAGGGCAGGCCCTCACCTTGGGGATCCTGGCAGGGAAATGGAACAGAGGAAAACAACAGATGGGACACGTGCCACCTCTGCTGACCTCATGGGAGTCATCCACGGGGAGTGGGGGGTCAAGGAACCTCCCCTGCAGGCAGCTTGGGAGGAGGGGTGGGAGCTCAGAGCCCACCCTGCAGCTCCATCCCTGAGTTCCTCAGAGAGGTCAGCCACGGAGTCACACACAGCCGCAAACAAAAGAGCAGTGCCATTTGCGTGCAGAACCCTTTACATATATTATCACATATGATTTCATTCAGTCTTCACAGTACACCCGCAGCAGAAGCCAAGGCCCAGAGAGGTTATGTAAGTCGCCCAAGGACACACAGCCAGCAAGTAGTGGAGCCTGGACTTGCCATCTGGCCCATGAGATGCTAAAGCCCCCGGGGCACACAGAGGGGGTGGAGCTGTAGACGCACCGTGTGTCTTCTCTGAGGAGCTCAGTGAACGATGTGTCTCAGGCAGAGACACATCGGAAGTGCATCAGGCAGAGGGAGCAGAGAGTGTAGTCGTTCACAGGAGACGCTGTTTGCTCAAAAGCAAGGGCTTTTTGAAGGAAACGAGATCCTGGGACCAGGAGATCCCAACGCCAGGGCCAGGCCCTCTGACCATGGAGCCCCCAGCTGAAAGCCAGTGCTCTGGTTCCCAGTCTAAGTGAATGCCGGCCGGCACCATCCCTTTCAGGGCTCAAAACATCCAACTGCCAGCGCCAAGGTCTCCACTCTGCGTGGTGCCACCTCCCATCGTTCTTGTCCGTTTGGAAATCGGGGCTCTGCTGAGGTGGTCAGTTACAGTGAGGTTATGCTAGGTGAGACTGGGCACTAAATGCATCGACTGCCACCCTGATGGGAAGGCCACATGAAGACACCACGGTGGGGGCCTGGGATGGGGGAGTGGAGAAGCCACGTGAGGAGGGAGGCAGAGGTTGGGGCAATGCAGCCACAGTCAAGTGACACCCGGGAGAGCCAGCAGCCTTGCAAAACTGCAAGCCAGGTCAGGAGGGCCTCCTCCTAGAGCCATCAGAGCTGCCCTGCGACACAGATTGCAGACTCCTGGCCTCCGGCTTGTGACAGCAGCCTGAGAACAAGGTGAACTGGAGGCGTTAACACCCCTCAGAGCAGCCCACAGCCAACAGCACGTGAGAGCCGATGAGTAAATACGGGCCCCTCGCCCCCTGGGTGGGACGGTCCACTTCCCAGCGCTTCAGTGGGAAGCATCTTCACTGCTCGCTCTTATTGGTGAGAGCTAGTCACGTGACCCCTGTGGTGCAGAGAAGTCTGGGAAATGTAGTCCCTGGCCAGGCATGCCACCTAAGGAGCTCTAGAGAAAGGGGGGCAGTTTTTGGAAGAGGATGACTAGCCATTGATGCATAATAAGTATTTGTTTGATTAATTAACTAGTGTATTAACTAATGAGTGAGCAAACAAACCACTTGGAAAAGCTATTTCATAAATGGAGGCTGGACACTGAACTGTCTTGTGTATGCATGCTAAGTCACTGCAGTCGTGCCTGACTCTTCACAACCCCACCAGGCTCCTCTGTCCATGGGATCCTCCAAGCAAGGATACCGCAGAGGGGTGCCACACCTTGCTGAGCTGCCTCGAGGACCCTCAAATCAAACATTCTGGGCCACAGATCTGGAAGAGAGCCTGACGTGGGCCCCGTCAGCCCCCTGCCTTCTTCCCTCCCTATACCCCTATACCTCCCTATACCAGGTGCTTCACCCACTGGTGGGGCCTTCCAGGGGTCCTAGAGGCCGGCCCGCCTGCCGCTGCCTTTCCCATGCGGAGAAGTAGGCCCAGGGTGGCGTGGGGACAGGCCAGGGTCACGAGGAGAGTTTCTCAGTGAGGAGCCAGGCCCCTGGCTGCCTGACCCCAGGCCAGTGCCTGGGCCACTCAATAGCCGCTGGACCCTCATTGTTCAGCTAATTACTGCAAGTCCAGGCCTGGGCAGCGTCTGTGTGGGGACGCTGTGTAAACATTTCCTCTTAGGCAGAGCAGGAAATGAAGGGATGATGAGGTCAAGTGACTTAACTGGGCCCCTGCCGCCCTGCCCATCATCCTGGCCCCCACCCGAGCCTGCCTGCGGCCCTTCCCAGGGCTTCTGAGTCAGGTCAGAAGGACGGCCAAGGGGCTGTGGGCCCTCCATCACCTCCTGCGCCTGGACCAGGGAACCCTGGGGTTGAACCCTGCCCTGTACTTCCTGGCTGGGTGCTCTTGGGAAAGTTGCTCAACCTCTCTGAGCTCTCATTTCCTTCTCTGCCAAGTCCCTTCCTCCCTCATGGAGCTGTGAGGATCGAATGACAACATGTGGGCAAAGCATTTGGCACAGGCCCTGACAGTGGGTTCTCACTCTTTTCCTAATTTCTAAGTTCTTTTGAAAGATTAGTCACTGAACTATACACTTTAAAATAATTGTGTGAATTTCACTATAAATGTGAAACTTATATTTATATTTCATTTCAAATACATGTGAATTCACCCCAATTTTAAAGATTATGTTTTAGATTTTTTTCTCCACTGTCCCCCATCACATGCATACTTATACACACTCAGAACTCACACATCCACATGTTCTCTCTCTCTCTCTCTCTCTCTCACACACACACACACACACACACACACACACACACACTAAATTGTTATCACTTTGGGAACTCACTACACCCCTGCAGAGGTATACACCCGTCCTACAGATGGGTAAACTGAGGCTCAGAGAAACAAGCCACTAGAGGTCACCATTAGTGGCAGGACCAAGAGCCAGCCTCAGTTCCACTCCAAAGCTGGAAATAAACACTGACTGCAGATCCGCCCATGTCCGCCCCGAGTCTCACACAATCCAGGCATTTATGAAGTGCCTCCAAGGCCTGCCCTATCCCAGGCACTGGGCTTGGAGCCTTCCCCTCCCTATGGACATTTGTGCTCAAAGGAACTTCAAGATGAGTCAATCTGGCACCCCATTTACAGAAAAGTAAACAGACCAGAGAGGTTAAGTGACTAGCCCAAGGTCACACAGCTAATTAGTACCAGACCAGACACACAGCTGAGGCTTCCTGTTCCCCCACCCTCTCCCTCGCCAGGGCAGCCCCTGGCCTTGCTGCAGACATCTCCTGGGGAATTCTGCTCCAAAGACAGAGCCCTGCGGCTGTGACGCAGGCAGGCAGGCCGGCCGGCAGTGATGGGCTGCAGCAGACCCGACGGCCTCTGAGAAGTTTGAGATAGCAAGCTCCACTCCTAGGCTCCTCAGAATCTAAGAGCCGTGCCACAGGTCTCTGTGTGTCCTGAAAAGAGAAGAGTCACTTTGAAGCTTAGGAGGAGACAGTTTCCCAAGTGCCTGTGTATCAGATCAAGTCATTCTCCCCCTCATGTGGACTGTGGGATTTTTGAAAAAAATATTTCCCATTAAACTTAAAAATAAGTTCAAAGAGAAAAAAAAGAAACAAGCCCTTCTTAGCAAGGCAGGGATTTCAAGCTGTCAGGAATTGGCTGCCCTCTGCTGGACGAAAGGGGCACGGCCACTCATAATCAGCCCTTCGACACCCCCGGTTAGCCTGGATCTGACGTAAGGGTAGCGGCTTGTCACTCGTGGGCTTGCATTCTCTCCACAGCTAGCAGCCACTCAGAGATCGGAAAGGCGTTCAGTGCATGATCTGTGCTGCTCACTCACTCATCCGTTCACCCGGCCACACATTTTGATTGACCGGCTACTGTCTGTTGAGCCACATCCTGGGACGTTCTACAGAGCAAACGCATTCCAGAGGGGACCACAGGTGACAAGCATATTAAAACCTAACAGACAAAGCAAATTAACAACAGGAAAAAAAAAAGCCGAGTGGATGTAAATGCTGTGGCATCAAATCACAGAAGCAAGTAGGCCGTGGGGGCCTCACGGAGCACAGACGGAATGCAGTGAGGAGCGGAGTCACTGGGGGGACAGCAGGCCCGGCAGAGGGAACAGCCAGGGCGAAAGCGGGGTGGACAGAGCGCGTCTGCCTGGTCAGAGGAGAGTAAGCGGCTGGCCGGCTGGATGAAGGGATGGAGAAGAGGGCAGGGACGCAGCGGATGGGGCCGTTGCCCGCAGCCCCCCTGACGTCTGAATCAGAGTGGTGCAGACTTGTGTCCTCTGTCCAGACCATGGACAAAGGAAGCAGGGGCTCTATGCACTAGGGGGACCCCCGAGGACTGCTCCTTGGAGGAGCTTGGGGGTGAGAGCAGGGCTGCACATGTCTCCTCCAGCGGGGAGCCCCAGGGCCCCCCGCTCGGGAATGAGACAAACCTGGGAAAGAACCTGAGATGCAGCCTTCCCCCTCATGGGGAAGCAGTTGGGGGTGGGGGAACACCGCTCACGTTAGGAAGAGCCAGCTAGATTCTAAACCTCAGCACAGGGTGGATTGGGGCTGGTTTCCCTGTGGTCTGCGTCCTGCCACTCCCCGCCAGGGCACCCAGAGGCTGCTGAGCGGTGGAGTGGGGAGGGCCTCAGGCCCGCCCGCGTGCTGAGCACAGGCATCGGCATCCCACGCTCGGCTTCCTCTCAGGAAGGGGCCTGCCTCCCTCCAGCTCGGGTCACGATGACGGATGGAGGGCCGCTGACCGCTGGCCCCAGGGTCAGGCACCCACGTGTACCCACGGCCAGGCAGCACCCAAGCGGCCCGCAGGCGGGCACCTGGTCCCTGTGAGTGGTGGCAGGGAGGGCAAGGCTCTGCCCCATTCCTTCCCCCTCCCCAGAGCTGCCTTCCCTTGAGGCCAAGGAGAGTGGCACCGGCCAGGGGCATCCACATAACCGAGGCCAGAGGGAAATTCAGAGTCTCAGGCCCACCCACCCCCTGAACGTGCTCACCCTCGTGGTCCCAGTGCACTGGGCAGGTGAGACCAGCCTGTGCCCTGCCAGCCTCTCCTGGCTCCTGTGTCGTCCTCACTGAAGGCTCCACGCATCCCATGAGGGTCAGCTCTGGGCGATGCCGGGTACCCATCCTGGGACAGCCCTGAGCCAGCCCTCCATCCACCCTGCTGAGCCCGGATACTCCAGCGCCAGGGCCCCCGGCCTGCCCTCCCACCGCCACCAGCACCCAGGCCTTCCGGGCAGCCCCAGAACGCAGCGGTGCAGCCACGCCAGCTCACAGCCACCAGCGCTTCCCAGCAGGCCCGAGGGGAAAGCGCTCCTCAAGCACTGACATGTGAATGTCTGGAAGGAAGAGGTGCCAGCTACACCGGGACGCCCTGGGTCCACCACCTCGGGGTCCAGGCAGCCCCAGGGCCAGCCCAGCACAAGGGCACTCACCAGGCAGCTGAAAGGTTGTGGGAACAAGGTGTGGCCATGACACGCGGGGTATGTGAGGCCCTGGCTGAAATTGTGTGCTGGCTTTGGGACCCCTGAGGTGCAGCCCGGGGACTCCAGGGCAAGAAGCGGGCAGTCAGCCCCCGGCCAGGCCTGTGGTCAACCAGTAACTCAGGTGGAGACTGCCCCCACGGGCTGAGCCCTCAGCGCGTGCAGACACTTGCCTTGAGGGTTATCTGCCCTCAGACGAGTCTTTCAAACATTCATTATGAAGTTTTTCAAACTGAGAAAACGAGTAATGAAAGTGAATGGTTCCCATATATCCACAACTTCAACTCAACAATTACAATATTTTTGCCTAAGCCTCTTCTCATCTGAGAGTTGGAGAGGTGTGTTGAACCATTTTAGATTGTCTGGCGGACAGCAGGACCCTTCCACCCTAAATACTGCAGCACGCGTCGCCAGAAAGCCATCTTTCCACATGCTCACCATGCCATCTGCTCACCTAGCAAAGTTAGCCTCTGTCTCCTAACACCATCAGATACCCGGCCCACTTCCAGATTTCGCCCAGTTGCCCCCAGCATGTCCTTCAGGGCTGGCTTTTTAACCAGGACCCAGTCGAGAATGACAAGCCGTGATTGGCAGTTCCAACATCTTGTGACTCCGGATCAGTGTCCCCCACACACCCCAATATTACCCTGCTGTGGACTGTCGAGCTCTGCCATGTGACTCACCCTCTGGAGCCCCAGCGGGGTCAGGCTGAGGCTGGCTATCGCAAAAATTGCTGCTGGCCTGGCTTCTTCTTTCTTTCTGATTGCTTCACCCCTTCCTGGTTTCTTCCAGAGTCTGTTTCTAGCAAATCCCATATATGACAGTCAGTTGATTACTTTCCCGATTAGCATGCTTAGAAATCTTATAAATCAATGCAGCTGCTCCCCAGGGAGAAATAATTCATATTTACATAAATGTGCATACAGTTCTGGGTCCCCTAGAAGTCTACTGCGCCTGCCTTGAGACCTTGAGCCCCAGGTGAAGATCTGCTGCCCATGTGTGTGTTTGTGTGAGTGAGTGTGTGTGTGTGTGTGTGTGTGTGTGTGTGTGTGTGTGTCCAGTGGAGGGGGATGTGCAGGACAGGAGCCTACATTTGGATATCAGCCACCCACCAGCAGGTTGAGTGGCCTTGGGCAATTTTTTTCCCTTCTCTCAGCTCAGTTTCCTTGCTGCAGAAGTGGATATAACACCACCACAGTCTCAGATTCTCATGGCGACCCATTATAATAATCCATATACAGCCCTTAGCACAGTGCCTGAACTCCTGGCAAGAACAGTATAAATGCTGACACTGTCATTGCTGTTATTCTACTGTTAGCTGCTCACATCAGTACTGACTTGCTTGTTATCAGGATAATTAAATATGCCGAACCACTTGGTTGCTGTTCAGGCCCTCAGTCGTGTCCAACTCTTGAGACCCCATGAACTGTAGCCCACCAGGCTCCTCTGTCCCTGGGATTCTCCAGGCAAGAATACTGGAGTGGGTTGCCATTTCCTTCTCCAGGGGATCTTCCTGATCCAGGAATCGAACCCGAGTCTCCTGCATTGCAGGCAGATTCTTTACCTACTGTCTGAGCTATTGAGGGAAGCCTAACCACTGAGAGGCCATTTAGAAAGGTCTGACTCACTCCCAGGATCCAGGTCTTTGAAATTATATGTAGTAGCTACTTTCTACCTTCGATCTCGATTAAATCTGAAGACAGGTCTGTGAGGGGTGATGCTCCCAGCCAAGGACACCCGGGTGCAGAGCAGGGGGCAGGGGTCCTGCCCCAGGTCGCGCACTAGCAGGACTCACGTGGGCTGGTTCGGGACCTGCCATGACCGGGGAGACCCCCAGGTGGCACTTCTAGTGAGTGCTGTGTCTCTGGAAAGACTCCTGGAGGACCGGAAATCTGGACCTGTTGTCTTAACTGCCACGTCTTCTGCTGTTCATCAACCTTGGAAACCAGCTGCGAAAACTCCGTTTCCGCCTCGCGGGTTCCCATGAGCTGGGGAAAGCGCAGCGCTGTCAGTGGTTCGCAGCCTTCACCCTTTCCTCTCCTTTCCAATTCAGGAACTGAGCCTAGTTCCTTTCTCCGCAAACAGGGGTGAGAGAGGAAGCAGTTTCTGCCCACCGCAGCCTGTGCAGGCGGAGACGTGGGTGGGCTGCTGATTTCCTGCCTGCCCTTTGCCCCCTGACTCTCCCCCCGACCCCACCCAGCCCATCCTTCCTAAAGAACGGGCTGCCTCCAGCCACAAATTCCTGCCGTTCCTGCCAGGCAGCCCACCTGGATTTCAACCACTCACCAGACAAGAACTGTGGTGCTGGAGAAGACTCTTGAGAGTTCTTTGGACTCAGGGAGATCAAACCAGTCAGTCCTAAAGGAAATCAGTCCTGAATATTCATTGGAAGGACTGATGCTAAAGCTGAAGCTCCAATATACTTTGGCCACCTGATTCGAAGAGCCGACTCATTGGGAAAAAACCCTGTTGCAGGGAAAGATTGAGGGCAGCAAAAGAGGATGGCAGAGGGTGAGATGGTTGGATGCATCGCCGACTCAATGGACATGAGTTTGAGCAAGCTCTGGGAGATGGTGAAGGACAGGGAAGCCTGGCGTGCTGCAGTCCACAGGGTCGCAAAGAGTCGGACAGGACCGAGCGACTAAGCAACAACTAGACGAGAATAGGCAAGGATGGCCAAGGTTGGCAGAGGGATCTCCTTTGAGATAAAAGGGTGAGCTTCCTTCACCAATGACACAGCCATCTCTCCATCCCCTCCAGGCAGCCACCAACCACACTGGGGTCCCCACTGCTCAGTGGAGGAATACCTGGAGCAGAACAAAGGAACTAAGCCACCCACAGTGGCATCGGTAAAACCAGAATGATACTACTGTGATGGACTTACTGGACCAGGCTCTCCTCTTGCGTCCCACCAGCTAGAATCTAGTCTAAGACCTTGCCTCGTCCAATGCTTGCATCACCAAGAAGCTGACATCCAGCTTGCCTGCTTCCAGGAGTGGGGAGCTCATTCCTTTCCAGGGCTGGGAAGTTCATTCCCCATGATGAGATGAAGCTGGCCTCCTGCCTCCTCCTCCATGGAACCTTTAGAGCCAGCCCCACAGTCGAGCCTCGTTACAGCCCAAGGCACTTGAATACAGCTGGCATCAGCTGAATACAGCTGAACACAACACCCTTTAGTTCCTTCACCCTTTCTCTGGTTTCGTCGCCATCAGAACCCCTCTCCCTGGACACAGACGCCAACACTGACTGAAGGCGTCCTTCATGCCAGGACCTGGGACATCCTCTGAGTCTGCACAACAAGACGGCCACACTGACACTATTCTCATCCCTGTGCCACAGATGACTTAGGGATCTTCCAGAGCATCTGTAAAAGACCTATGAGCGTGAAAAGATGGAGTGAACGTCTTACGAACTGATGTGGAATGTTCTTCTGAACATGACGTACATCTGGCATGTCTGCCTAGAGAGCTTTACAACTCATGTCCATTGAGTCAGCGATGCCATCCAACCATCTCATCCTCTGTTGTCCCCTTCTCCTCCTGCCTTCAATCTTTCCCACCATCAGGGTCTTTTCCAATAAGTCGACTCTTCGCATCAGGTGGCCAAAGTATTAGAGCTTCAGCTTTAGCATCAGTCCTTCCAATGAATATTCAGCGTTGATCTCCTTTAGGATAAGTTATAAAGATCTTTGCTGCTGTTGCTGAGTCGCTTCAGTCATGTCTGACTCTGTGACCCCACAGACGGAAGCCCAGCAGGCTCCCCCTGTCCCTGGGATTCTCCAGGCAAGAACACTGGAGTGGGTTGCCATTTCCTTCTCCAATGCATGGAAGTGAAAAGTGAAAGTGAAGTCGCTCAGTCGTGTCCAACTCTTAGGGACCCATGGACTGCAGCCCACCAGGCTCCTCCATCCATGGGATTCTCAAGGCAAGAGTAGTGAAGTGGGGTGCCATTGCCTTCGGGAGGGGCTTTAGGGAATGGAGGGGAGAGGTCCTTTTCACCCTCTGTCCTTTTTCACTGTTCGAAATTAGTGTTACTCTATGTAATTATTGCCTCCTTGAAATGGTTTTCCAAATAGAAAAATAGGAACCCCAGGAGTGGGGAGACCATGGAATAGTCTTCTGTCCCCTGCAGGGAGACGGGGTTGGGGGTGCTCTAATATCTGTTTGAAAGGAGAGGAGAGGAAAGAGGATCGCCTTTGGGAAAACTTTAGCCAAATTTGATCACATAGCAGGCATCATGTGTTGGGCAGGGAGAACACTGGGATGAGCCAGAAAAGGGCCAGAGATCTGTTGTGCAGATCTTCCCGCTTGGCCAGTGCGTGGAGATACAGTAGACCCCTGACTTACCGAAACCACACCCTTTCCCGCTGACCACAGCAGCCATTGCTCAGACACCAGCAGGAGAAGATGAGGGAAGTTTCCAACTGGAGATGGCGCTCGGGCCCTTAGCCACCAGCTCCACCCCTGGCCCAGGCGAGGTCCCTGAGCAGTGCCCGGACCAGCACTGCGGGAATGACCTGGACCAGGTGGTGTTTGCTAGGGAGTGTGGCTCCGGGCCTGGCCTGCCTCCCAGCCCTGCCAGGCAGAGGGGCCTCCCACCCGTGGGCCTCCCTGAAGGGAAAGCTCCCAGCAGCTCAAATATTTCTCCCCGCAGGTGCCAGATCTCTGCCCCGCACACCTCTACCCACAGACCCTGCAGGCTTTCACCAGTCCTTGTCTCAGAGAGACCTCAGGTGGGGAGCCAAGAGGAGAAAGGCTGAGTGGGTCCTGAAATTCATCGTCAAGGACATCTCACACACTGATAGGGTGTTGGGCTGCAGGACAGGCCCCCATCCACAGCCTTAACCTCCTGCTCTGAACTCAACCAGGGAAGCCATTTGATGAGCAAAAAGACATAGCTCTGAGGATGTTTAGCTCAGCATGGTTATGACAGCAAATAACGGGAAGCAGCCTCAGTGTCCCCCAGGCAGGGCTGGGTGATATAGAGGAGGGTAGAGTCACAGGACACAGCGCTTCCACTGCCATTAAAGTGTGGGTATGGGAGTGCTTCTGTGGGTGTGGAAGTCTGTTTTCCAGATGCTGTTAAATGGAAAAAGGAAGTTACAAAATAGTGAATGTCACATGACTCTGATTTTGTAAAACACTACATACATATGCACGACCTAGGTACCGACAAAATGCCTGCGGTGTCATGTGGGCTATAGGCCAAAATACTTGCAGTATAATTTCCAAAGGGTGGGATTACAGGTCGTGTGTGTGTGTGTTTTAAATTTCAGCTAATCTGTGCATTCTATTTTTCTATGAAATGATAAGTGTTCTTGACCTTTTATATTTATTTATTACTGTATTATTTTATTTGTTATGTTATTTATTTATTCTATATATTTATCTATTTATTTGGCTGCGCCAGGTCGTAGTTGCAGCACACAGGATCTTGAGTGGCAGCCTGCGAACTCTTGGCTGCGGCATGTGGGATCTAGTTCCCTGACCAGGGATGGAACCCAGGCCCCCTGCATTGGGAGTACAGAGTCTTAGCCGCTGGACCACTAGGGAAGCCCCTTGAACTTTTCAAGTCTATGTTTCAACAGATTTCAAAAAATTTATGCCACTCATGTAAATACTGTCACAAACAAGGCATATTTACAGGACATCCCATCATCACCCCAAAAAGTTCTCTTGAGCCCCTCTTCAGGCAGCCCTTGCCGCTCCCCCAATCCTGGCCCAAACAACTCTTGATCCACTTTCTGTTACATTAGATTTGTCTTTTCCAGAGTTTCATGTTACGGGGATCATACCGAACACCTTCTCTTCTGTATACGCCCTTTTTCACCAGCATCTTTCAGAGATTCACTTACATGCATCAGTCAGGTTTTCCTCCCTTTTGAAACTGAGTAGAATTCCGTTGCATGGATATGCCATACTTTACTTATCCATTGACCTCTTCGTAGGCATTTGGACTGTTTCCAGTTTGGGGTTACAATTACAGAGTTGTTGCGAGCATTGTTGTTTAAGTATTTCTGCGGTCCTGTGTTTTCATTTCTCTCGGGCAAATGAATAGGAGTGGAATTACTGGGTCATGTGGGAAATGTATGTTTGGTCCTACAAGAAATTAGGACATTGTTTTCCACAGTTATTACATAACTGCACATGCCCGTCAGCAACGGACGTTGCAGTTGTTCCAGTCTTTGCCAGCAGTTGGTATTGTTAGCAACCCTAACGGATATGTATCCCATTGTGATTTTCATTTGCATTTCTCTGATAACTAGTGGGGCTGACCATCTTTACTGACTGTTCACATATCTTTCTGTGTAGTAGTTTCACACACCTCTAGTAATTCTTCCATGTTTTTCCACGGTGTTGTTGGCTTCTTATTATTCAATGTAAGATGTTCAGAGTTGGGCTCATTTGTTTTTTTACTTTATCAAGGACTGAATACAAGTCCTTCATCAAATATACTAATCATGAATACCTTCTCCCAGTCAATGACTGGAATAGGCTCTTCTGTTTCCTAACTGGTATCTTTTTAAAAGATATTTATTTGGCAGTGCCAGATCTCAGATGTGACATGCAGGACCTTTTTTTTTTCAGTTGCTGCGTGTGACCCCCTTAGTTGGGGGTTGCAGGACCCTTGCATGCCACGTGTATTGGCATGGAGAATCTTTAGCTGCACATGCAGACTCTTAGGTGCAGCGTGTGGGATCTGGTTCCTTGACCAGGGATCGAACCCAGGCCCCCTGCACTGGGAGCAAGGAGTCTTAGCCACTTCCTTACCATTTAAAGGAAGTCCCTTTAAATGGTATCTTTTGAGGAGGATAAGTTTAAATTTTTTATCAAGTTCAATTATTGCTTTTTCTTTTATGGTTTATGCTTTTTCTGCTTTATCTAAGGGATCGTTGACTATCCCACAGTTATAAAGATATTCTATGTTTTCTTCTTGAAGTTTTATAATTGCAGCTTTTATATGTAGTTCTATGATCTGTTTCAGCTTAATTTTATAAGTGGTGTGAGATAATGTTCAAGGTGCATTTTTTTCCTTAATTTACACTGTTCAAAATTGCAGCTCATGGCCACAGGTTGCTGTTGTGTGCTTAAGATGTGGTTAATCTGAACTGAGATGTGCTTTAAGCATAAAATACGCATCAGATTTCGAAGACTTGGAACCAAAAAAATTATGAGATGTCAATGTCAAAGTGACAGTGTTTTGGATAGATTGGGTTAAGGAAAATAACATTAATGTTCATTTCACTTGTTTCCTTTTGCTTTTTTAATATGACTGCCAAGACCTTAAAATTACCTATGTAACTTGTATTATATTTTTTTAAAGAGGACAAACTTTCTATGTGTATATAGATGTATTTTTTAATTTATTTTATTTATTTGGCTGTGTTGGGTCTTAGCTGTGGCACACAGGATCTTTTATCTTCTTTGCAGCCTGCAGGATCTTTAGTTGCAGCATGTGGGATCTAGTTCCCCAACTAGGGATTGAACCTGGGCTCACTCCCTTGGGAGCACAGATTCTTAGCCACTGGGAAGCAGCTTAGCCACCAGGGAAGCCCCGACGTTGGATTTCTAATGGGCAGCACTGCTCCATGTGGTTATCCATTCAGCATAATTTGTTGAAAAGTCCATCCTTCCCTTGATGTCCACTCTTGTGGAGACTCAGCTGGCCACATGGGTGCGGATCAGTGAGTGGGTGCTTTTCTGCTTCCTTGGCCCACAGGAGTCCTCACACCATTACCACGCTGTCCCAAATACTGTCTCTTTATAGTGCGGTTTGAAAGCAGGTCACACACTCCTTCCAATTTTGTCCTTGTTCTCCAAAACTGTTTCTGATAGCTTAAGCCCTTTCCATTTCTGTGTATAGGTTTTGGAGTCAACTTGTCAATTTCTCTTCTTTTTTTTTTTTTTTAAGGCTGTTGAGATTTTTTTATTAAGATGGTGTTAAATCTATAGATCAATTTTGGGGAAACTGTCTTCTAAACACAGTGACTCTTTTTATCCATAAACATGGTGTATTACTCCTTTTATGTAGGTCTTCCTTAATTTCTCTCAGCAATACTTTATGGCGTAATTTTTCCTTAAATGTGTTATGATTCTGGTATTATTTTAAATGGTACCTTAAATTTCTTCTCTTCTGAGTATCAATGACTGCTTTGTAAAAACACAGCTAAGCCACTTTTGGTGAATTGACATGGTAAATTGCTCCCTTACTGCATCCACTTAGTACTTCCACAGCAGTCATTGCAGATTCCCTAGGATTTTCTGTGTCTACGATGATGCCACCTCTAAAAACAGTCTGAATTCTCTTGTTTTTCTTTTGTGAATATATCAAAACAGCCAGATGGTCTTTCTCTTTCCTTCTGTTAATGTGGTTACTTCATATCTTTAACTAACCTTGCGCTCCTGGAGTAAACTAGTTGAGCATAGAAGTGCTGGGCTCAGCACAGGCACTGAACGCTCTTCCATGGACTCATCAAGGCTGGGCCCCGGCCCTGACTCTTTCGTCTTAGAGCCCAGGGACCCTGGGCGCCAGTGAAGGGCAGGACTCCCCAAGGCAGGGTGGAACTGAGATTCCTCTCCGTGGGTCTCTTAACAGACCCCTTCTGCATGCTAGACTGGGAACACCCCAGGGCCATTCTCCACTGCGGGGAGAAAGGCTCAGCACCTGTGCCTTCCATTGCTTGGTGGGGCAGCCCGGGCCACACATCACTCGGCTCAGAATGGCTGGCCTGTCCCTACTGCTTTACCCTCAGTTTCCAGCATTAGTTCAATGGGGGCTTCGTGGAAACACACACACCTTCTACACGAGTGGGTGGTCCAACGCCGATTGGCCAAAAGCCTCACGCAGTTGAGTGTCTGATCAGTTATGCTTTGGGGTAGTTCTTGGGCAGAGAGGCACCTTGATGCCTCAAGTCCCTGCCAAGATCACCCTCCTGCAGCCCTGTGGGAAAGGGAGCCTGTGAAGCCCCGAGACCGTGGAGGGCCCACCGGGCCAGCCCGACCACAGGAGCTCCAGCCCCATGCCTGTCATCGGGCCCATTTAATCCCCAGAAAACTCCACCCTCGGGAGCGCCCGCGGCAGCACGGAGGACGTAAAGCGTGATTAATTGCCGCGGAAGCGCGTCCTTGTGTACTCGCACACCGCCTTGGGGAGCAATCCCTCAGTGTCAGCGGTGGCCCAGGAGAGGTGGTGGGGGTGGGGGGCATGGGAAGAGGGACGCGGACCGCCGTGGCACCCTCGCCCGGGGACCCTCCCCAGGACCGCGGCCGACCTCCTCAGGCCAGGAAGACGTCTGGCCGCAGAGTCCTAGGAGGGGGCTCCGGGGACCCTGTGTGACCGGGCCCCTGGGCCCAGGGGAGCAGCGCTGGCCCTTCCTCACTTCCTGCCCTCTGGCCCGGCCGCCCCGGCTTTATTAGAACCAGTTGCGGATGAGTTTCCTAGAAACAAAGCGGCTGATCTCACCGGACTCTCCCTGAGCAGAGGAAACGCGGAGCCCAGAGACTCGGCCCTGGGCTCAGACCTGGTCCAGACCACCTCTGGGCCCTCGTAGCCCCCCCGGGGGTCACCGCCCAGGAGGGGAAACTGAGGCACAGAGAGGCTGAGTGCCCGGCCCCAGGCCCCACAGCTGCATCAAGCTGGTCCCCCTCAGGCCCTCTGCGGCGTTGCTGTTGGCATCAGCGGGCCCGGGCCTACCCCCGAGATCCGGCACCTTGGTGCTCTGTCCCACTGTCCTCCCAGAGGGAGGAGGGGCCCAGGGATCCTGCAGCCCCAGCGCCCGTGCTCCTCTGGACTTGGGGTTCCCCTTCGAGGGGACAGGGAGAGGAAGAGCCAGCCCCTCGCAGGGGTTCCTCACTTTTCCAGTCAGGGAAGGTGCCCCTGGGGCTCAGGACTCGCTCCCCACCGGGCTCTGTGCTGCCCGCTCCCCGGGTTTTAGCTCCTGTGGTCCTAACAGCTCGCGTTACCATCGGGGCACAGACAGAGGACAGGGGCCTGGAAGGTCAGGGGATCCGAGCTGCAGGAGGCAGGGCCAGCCAGGACTGAGGCTGGTGGTCCGAGGCCTCACCCTGACCTCCCACGAGGAGTGCGGACACCTCCCCACAAACAGCACCCAGCAACAAAAAATAGTGGGGTCTCAGTGAGGCCTCCGCACAGCCAGGCTCACCCACAGTGCTGAAGGCTCTAGAGCAAGCTTCCTCCAAAAACTGGCAAGAAGTGCACAGCCTTTTCCAACCCTGACTCAGAGTCACCCCAAGTCACGTCCTCCGCAACCTCTGCTCCAAGGCCACCAAGCCGACTGCCCAGGTTCAAGGGAAGGAGACAGAGTCACCTGCAGGTGGGAGGCGGGCTGGAGGAGGCGTGGACATGTGAATCCACTACAGACGAGCATGTATATCATCTCCGTTCTGCAGATGACAGAGGCACAGAGATGTCAAGTGAGCGGCCCAGGGTCACACAGCTGCTTTGTTACAGTTTTTGAAACCAAGAGAGTCTGCCCTTAACTACCTCACTGTGCTCCAATGTCAGGGGTTCGTGTTTTCCTGACATTCCTACCCAGATCCCAGGCCAAATTCCTAGTTCTAATTAGAGCTATATGTTGAATCCTCAATTTCCTGTCCACTAACATTTTCCAAGTCTTCCCCCCGCCTCCCCTCCCCAAGCCCTGGGTTAACCCGTGGTGACGCTAATGAGGACATAGTCCCTGCACTCGGGGAGCTCCTGGCCAGGCAGAGAGATGGACTCGTCCCCATCAAACTGCCGCCCACACAGCTGGCTTCACTGGCCGGAGAGGAAAGGGACACTGATGCTGGGGACCTGACGTGACAGGCTTAGAGCAGGCTTGCTCAGCCTCCGCCTGGGAGGAGACATTTGGGGCTGTCTCATGCCAGGTAGCTCAGTGGTGGAGAATCCGCCTGCCAGGGCAGGAGATGCAGGAGACATGGGTTCGACCCCTGGGTCAGGAAGATCCCCTGGAGGAGGAGATGGCAACCCACTCCAGTATTCTTGCCAGGAGAATAACTTGGACAGAGGAGCCTGGCGGGCTACAGTCCATGGGGTCGCAAAGAATTGGACACGACACGTGTGCCTTGTAGGATATTCGGCAGCACTGTAGCTTTGACCAGTAGCACACACACGGTCATCTTGCCAGAGACAGCTCCGTTATCGCCAAAGCGTCCCTGGTAGCAAAGCTACTTGTAGCCAAGAACCACTGGTTGAGGGGAAGGAATGGGCTCTTTTCCAGGTGGAAAAATAAACAAAGGGCATTCCGGGTGGAAGAAAGGAAACAAAGTAAATACAGGCAGCTTCCAGGAAGGGCCTGAAAAGTAAGGCTTCATCACAAGATAGGAAGCCAGAAAGAGGAACTTAAAGTGAGCCTGGGAGAGCCTTGGATGTCTTGTCAGGAAATTTGGACTTGATCTTGTAGGCAGTGGAAGATTATGAAGCACGGGAGTGACACGATACAGCTCACGATTTGAAAAGATCACACCTCCCTCGTGGGCCTCTGGCTAAGATTCTGAGCTCCCAGTGCAGGGGGCCTGAGTTCAATCCCTAGTCAAGGAACTTCAGCCCATGTGCCACAACTTAGAGTTTGCATGCCGCAATTAAGACCTGATGCAGCCAAAAAAATAAATAAAAGTTTAAAAAATAAAAAGACTTCATCAAAGATGTGGAGGCAAGGACTGATGTTAGAAGGCTTCTGCAATGATCCAAGCCAGAGAATACATGCACACACACAGACAGGAGCGTCACCCTATAGCAATGTGTGCCCGGGGTCCTTCCTGTGGGCACAGTGCTCATTGTGTGGGTTCGATGGTCATTGTATGGGTTCGGTGGTCATTGCCATGGGATAAGTGGTCATTGTGTGGGCTCGGTGGTCATTGTGTGGGCTCGGAGGTCATTGTTTGGGCGTGGTGGTCTTTGCCATGGGCTCAGGGGTCATTACATGGGCCAATAAGGTTTTGAGATTCATCTGCACCATTGCCCACTTTGATCCTGGCATCTATCTCTCCTGCTGCAGAGTAGATTCCATCATCTGATGGTCCCACAGTTGGCACATCCATCCTTCACCCATGGACTTTGGGTTATTCCCAGTGTGGGGCTGTGACCCATGAAGACACCATGGTCATCTCTGTAGGACTCTCTTGGTGGCCGACATGCTCACGCTTTTGGGACTGAGCCCAGGAGGGGACTAGGAAACCGCTTCGCTGTGCCCCTGTGTGACTCCGGGCTCCGCAGGCAGGCATGTCGGCCTGGGCGCTCTGCACCTCCTCCAGTCCTCAATCCCCTGTGGCGGGAGCTGTGTGTCTCGTGACTTTGTCTCATTTCTCTGTGAGCGGTGATGCCCAGGAGGTGTTCTTCTGTTCTCCTGCCATTCAGGGCTTGCACCTGGTTTTTACCCAGCTGAATGTCTTTTTCTCATTGATTTGTGGGATGCTGAGAGTTCCTGTGGTCATGTATGGATGTGAGAGTTGGACTGTGAAGAAAGTTGAGCGCCGAAGAATTGATGCTTTTGAACTGTGATGTTGGAGAAGACTCTTGAGAGTCCCTTGGACTGCAAGGAGATCCAACCAGTCCATTCTGAAGGAGATCAGCCCTGGGATTTCTTTGGAAGGAATGATGCTAAAGCTGAAACTCCAGTACTTTGGCCACCTCATGGGAAGAGTTGACTCATTGGAAAAGACTCTGATGCTGGGAGGGATTGGGGGAAGGAGGAGAAGGGGACGACAGAGGATGAGATGGCTGGATGGCATCACTGACTCGATGGACGTGAGTCTGAGTGAACTCCGGGAGTTGGTGATGGACAGGGAGGCCTGGCGTGCTGCGATTCATGGGGTCGCAAAGAGTCGGACACGACTGAGCAACTGAACTGAACTGAACTGAGAGTTCTTTATATCTAATGTGTTTTCTGGGTGTGAGTCCTTGATCAGATATGTGTATTTGGAATATTTTCTTCCAGTCTGTGACTTTCCAGCTTCTTAACGGCATCTTCTATGAGCAGAGGCTTCCCTGGAAGTTCAGACGGTAAAGAATCTGCCTGCAATTCAGGAGAGGCAGGTTCAATCCCTGGGTCAGGAAGATCCCTTGGAGAAGGGAATGGCAACCAACTCCAGTATTCTTGCTTGGAGAATTCCATGGACAGAGGAGTCTGGCGGGCTACAGTCCATGGGGCCACAAAGAGTCAGACATGACTAAGCGACTAACACTTTCACTTTCTTTGATGAACAGAAGTCTTTAACTTTGACGAGGTCCATTGTTCCAACCTTGTCTTGTAGGATCGCCTTGTCTGGGTCGAGTTTAAGAAAGCTTGGCCTTCCCCAAGGTCCTCAGCACCCATGAGTGTGCATGTCCTGTGCCCTATTCCTTGAATCCCAGCCCTGAGGCCTCCCTTGTCATTGCACCCCGCCCTTGACACAGTGCCTGGCACACCATGGGGGCTCCCCCAGATGTGTGGCTGAGGGAGTTACTAGGTTTCCCCTCAAAGCCCAGGCTGCCCCCACCCCCGCCTCCTGCCTGCCTCTTGATAAGGAAGGACGCAGCCCTTTAATGGAGCTCTCAGTTCAGAAGGCAAGATGGCAGAGAGGCCCCAACTCCCTGTGATAACTGCCCGACAGCATCCCCAGGGAGCCCGTCTGGTCACAGCCCCGGACTCAGCATCTTCTCAGCCTGGCCCAGACCCCAGGCTGTCCCCTGAAGGGAAGATGAAAGCCCGGCTCCACTTGAGAGGCAGGGGCTTGGCTTCAGAGGCAGGGACTCCACTGGGTCCCGGGGTGAGTGAGCACAGAGATAACCGTGGCTGACAGTCGGGTCACTTGAAGCCCTAGCTCCTTAGGCTTGTGGAAGACTCGCCAGACCTGGGATCCTGGTCGAATTAGAACCCCCTGGTTTAGAGGACACAGCGTGCAGAAAACTCACCCAGGCGGTCAGAAACCTGAAAAGGCATCGTGAGAGATTTCTAACCTCGCACGTTGGCAGGCGGGAGCTCGTGTTGGTGCAAGGACTTTGGAAATCCGGTTGACAGCATCTGCTGCAGCCGAGCCCAAGTGTGACTACCGTGTTGTGTCGTGTGCATCCGCAGCCCTGCAGCCACGTCTTCACCACAGCCTAAGAGCCCAAACCGGGGCCCACACAAGTCCCTGTCCACAGTCGGACTGGTGACAGTTTGGAGGAAATGAACTTGCTGTTGGTACTCACAACAACACTGATGCCTCTCGCCAACACAGCGCTGAGAGAGGAAGCGTTCTGTGAATCTGTCATAGGGTGAATTTCAAGATCAGATGATCTGCGCTGTTGAGGGCAGGGGGTGCAGAAGGGGCTTCTGGGGGCTTCGGAGGCTGCTCTGGTTCTGAGTTTTGACACGGGTGCTGCGCCTCAGCTGTGCTCAGTTGGTGGGGACTCAGTAAGAGGTCCCTTATCGACTGTGAATTTTCCCACGTGTCTATTACACGGCAGTGAGAGGGGCTCTTTTCTAAATTAAATTATAGTTGGTCTACAGGGTTATGTTAGTTTCAAGAGTACAGCAAAGTGATTCAGTTGTATATCCATATATATTCTACTCCACATCATTTTCCACTGGTTTTTATCACAGGATACTGATTAGAGTTCCCTGTGTTATACAATAGGACTTTGTTGTTTATCAGTTTTCTATATTAGCAGTAGTTTGCATCTGCTTATCCCACACTCCTAATTTATCCCTTCCTCCACCCCTTTTGCCCTTTGGGAACCATAAGTTTCTGTCTCTGTGGGTCTATTTCTGTTTGTAAATAAGTTCATTTGTATCATTCTTTTAGATTCCACATGTGAGTGGTATCGTATGATATTTGTCTTTCTCTGTATGACTATCTCACTTAGTATAATAATCTCTAGTTACACCCACGTTGGTGCAAGTGGCGTTAGTTTGTTCTTTGTGGCTGAATAGTATCCCACCGTATATACGTCCCACGTCTTCTTCATCCGTTCCTCTGTCGATGGGCATTTAGGTCTGTTTCCCTGTCCTGGCTGTTGTGAATAGTGCTGCCGTGGACACTGGGGTGCATGTATCTTTCTCAAGTATGGTTTTCTCGGGATGTATGCCCAGGAGTGGGCTTGCTGGAGCATATGGTGGTTTTAGTTTTTTAAGGAACCTCCATACCGTTTTCCCTCATGGCTGCACCAGTCTGCATTTGGAAGGGGTGCTCTTTCTGTAAGAGGAGGGTCATCTTGGCATCAGAAGAACCTGAGCTCGCACCTGGAACCACCCCCCTTCCCTTGGCAGGTAACTGCGGCCCTTGGCCCTCGAGTCCTCCCCCATGAGACAGCCGGCAGCGCCGCCACCCCTTGCCTTGCAGTCAGTATACCGAGGAGGGAGATTGCCCTGCAGGTCTGGGCTGAACCATGGAAACTTCATCTGAACGTGAGGAAGCCAGTACCTGCCGAAAGGAATAAAAATGAAAGAAAAGTTACGTTATTTGACAGGGTCCCTGAGTTTTATTCGAGGACTGAGAGATACACATTGAAACAAGGAGCGACAGAACAAAGTCTTGCAGTACAAGGAACAGATTTGCCTTTCAAGCCAGAGACAGGCTATTTATTTGAACAAGAACTTGCACAGGTCTCTTTTTATCCCCTTTGGAACATATTTTATGTCGCCAAGAATTTCATGGCTATTAAAAGCTGCAAAGAAAAAAAACCTTTTAAGACTGTCTGTAGCACAGGTTGCCCAGGTTTCCCAAGCCCTGAGGATGGCAAGGCTTCAGAAGCGCTTTTAAAGTCGATGGTCCTCAGAATCTATGGAGATTGTGCCTGCTCCCTGACCTGGGACCCAGCAACACCATTTCTGGGTGTCCTCTCACCATAGGGGGTTGTGTGCTCACCCAAAGACTAGAATGTTCAAGACTGCCCTATCCAAATGTCCATCAAAGATAAATCAGACAAGTGAGTGAGGGCAGAGTCTCACCATCGAATAGTATACAGCAGTGAACATGGAAAATCAACAGTGACATACTCACAAATGAAGCCAGACACAGAATTTGATTTGATCATGAAACCCAAAATGAAACAAAGTGCTCTGCGGCAGTGGAGGTTGATCCTGGAAAAGGGTGGTCGTGGGAATGGAGTCAAGGGGGCTTCGGGGTCGAATCATGTTCTGAGCCTTCACATGGGTGCTGACATCACAGGTCTGCACATGGGACCATCACTCAGAGCTGTTCTCATGATGCTGTGCTTTTCTGCATGGGCATTCTACTTCAATAAACAATCAGTACAAGTTTAAAGCAGAGTTGGAAAATCACCCTGAGTATCTTCCTGAAGGACCCCTTGCCGGGGAGCAAGTGCATCCAGGCTTACACCCGACCACACCTGGGAAAATGCGTGCCCGTGACTTCTACCCCCCGCTTCCCTGGCCCCGACCCAGGCCCTCTGAATGCCAGCTCCGAGATGGAGTGCCTCTGGAAGACTTCCGGGTCCAGGCTGAGACAGGAGGCTGAGTCTAGAGCCAGGAGCAAGTGCTCCTGCAAGACTGGAGGACGGGAGGAAGACGTGGTCATTCCATAGCACCTCCTCCTGGTTGTTTGTCGGATGCTCATCTTGATGCTGCTGGGGGTAGATTTTGCAAGTGTAAGTCCCTAGGAGTTTGCTTTAAATCAGTATAAAGGGAGCTCATCTTGAGTGGGCCTGGATTAATCAGCAGGAGGATCTTTACAAAGGGAAGTCGACTTTCCCTGAAGGAGAGACTCCAGAGAGCCACCGGGTCATCAGTGTCCTTGCTTATCTCTGCATCCTCTTTCCACAAGTCTGCCGCCTGGGGGGCAGCTTTGCCCTAGCCTGCCAGTCCCAGCCTGCTCCCCATCTTCCCTTCCTGGTGCCTGCCCTGCGGGCGTTGATCGTGCTCATCCCCCACGGGTGTAGATCACAGCCGGTGCTCAGTCTAGCCAGCCAGCCATCTCTGTCTGTCTCCGTGTCCCCATCCATCTAGATAACTACATCCATCGTGATCCGCACCATCTGTACAGCCCAGTCCTATGTACATCTTTATATCTCCTCCTGCCTCTGCTCCTCTGGTCCAGCCCAGATGCAGACGCCTCGGCTCCCCCACCCAGCAGGTGCTTGCTGGGGTGTGGGGTTCAGCACACACAGTTCCCCCCACCACTGATTAGGTCCTGATTCTTGGCAGCTTACTTCACCTCTGTGTCTCAGCCTTCTCACCTGTAAACTGGGGATAATAAGAAAGTACACTCCTCCCAGGGTTCCTGTGAGAAGTAAGTACATTAGCACATTTAGAGTACATAGACACATGCCTGCACATAACAGGTACTGCACGGAATAAGTATTAGCTGTTATTTCCCACAAAATGGAACTGAGAAGAGTATCCATTACCTGCTCCATGTCGGAGTGGGGGCTGGCTAGATCCGCGTTCCCTAAGTTTAGGTCAACGCTATTTTTACCACATCTGCGTGCCACTTGTATTTTTGTTTGTCTGTTTGTTTACTTAACATATTTATTTTTATCAACTTTTTTGTAACTTACAATTTTATTGAGAAGGAAACCACACATCACCGAGATAAAAGGGGAATCGGCCTCACTTTCCATAAATGGAGGGCACGATTCTCCATGAAAATCAGCACAGCTCTGCCACCCCATTCTACTAACCCCCAAAACCCTAAGACTCTGAAAAGCACATCATTATTTGGGGGATTGTTTGGTTTTGTTTCAAAAATTTAGTGCCAAACCTGACCTGATCTGACTTGAGGCTCTTCAGCCTATTTGTGCTATTCCACTTAGTGCAAAAATCATGTTTCATTGGAGAAACAGAAATAGCAAAGAATCCACTGAAGGTGAGAAATTGATATTTCTCCCGGCAATCTTGATTCCAGTTTGTGCTTCTTCCAGCCCAGCATTTCTTATGATGTACTCTGCATAGAAGTTAAATAACCAGGGTGACAATATACAGCCTTGACATACTCCTTTTCCTATTTGGAACCAGTCTGTTGTTCCATGTCCAGTTCTAACTGTTGCTTCCTGACCTGCATATAGGTTTCTCAAGAGGCAGGTCAGGTGGTCTGGTATTCCCATCTCTTTCTGAATTTCCCACAGTTTATTGTGACCCACACAGTCAAAGGCTTTGGCATAGTCAATAAAGCAGAAATAGATGTTTTTCTGGAACTCTCTTGCTTTTTCAATGATCCAGCAGATGTTGGCAATTTGATCTCTGGTTCCTCTGCCTTTTCTAAAACCAGCTTGAACATCAGGAAGTTCATAGTTCATGTACTGCTGAAGCCTGGCTTGGAGAATTTTGAGCATTACTTTACTAGCGTGTGAGATGAGTGCAATTGTGTGGTAGTTTGAACATTCTTTGGCATTGCCTTTCTTTGGGATTGGAATGAAAACTGACCTTTTCCAGTCCTGTGGTCACTTCTGAGTTTTCCAAAGTTGCTGGCATATTGAGTGCAGCACTTTCACAGCATCATCTTTCAGGATTTGAAACAGCTCTACTGGAATTCCATCACCTCCACTAGCTTTGTTCACAGTGATGCTTTCTAAGGCCCACTTGACTTCACATTCCAGGATGATTATCTCGGTCATGAAGCTCTTTTTTGTACAGTTCTTCTGTGTATTCTTACCACCTCTTCTTAATATCTTCTGCTTCTGTTAGGTCCATACAATTTCTGTCCTTTATCGAGCCCATCTTTGCATGAAATGTTCCCTTGGTATCTCTGATTTTCTTGAGAAATATCAATAACCTCAGATATGCAGATGACATCACCCTTATGGCAGAAAGTGAAGAGAAACTAAAAAGCCTCTTGATGAAAGTGAAAGAGGAGAGTGAAAAAGTTGGCTTAAAGCTCAACATTCAGACAGCGAAGATCATGGCATCTGGTCCCATCACTTCATGGGAAATAGATGGGGAAACAATGGAAATAGAGTCAGACTATTTTGGGGGGTTCCAAAATCACTGCAGATGGTGACTGCAGTCATGAAATTAAAAGACGCTTACTCCTTGGAAGAAAAGTTATGATCAACCTAGACAGCATATTCAAAAGCAGAGACACTACTTTGCCAACAAAGGTCTGTCTAGTCAAGGCTATGGTTTTTCCAGTGGTCATGTATGGATGTGAGAGTTGGACTATGAAGAAAGCTGAGCACCAAAGAATTGGTGCTTTTGAACTGTGGTATTGGAGAAGACTCTTGAGAGTCCCTTGGACTGCAAGGAGATCCAACCAGTCCATTCTAAAGGAGATCAGTCCTGGGTGTTCATTGGAAGGAGTGATGCTGAAGCTGAAACTCCAATACTTTGGCCACCTCATGAGAAGAGTTGACTCGTTGGAAAAGACTCTGATGCTGGGAGGGATTGGGGGCAGGAGGAGAAGGGGATGACAGAGGATGAGATGGCTGGATGGCATCACCGACTCGATGGACATGAGTTTGAATGAACTCTGGGAGTTGGTGATGGACAGGGAGGCCTGGCGTGCTGTGATTCATGGGGTCGCAAAGAGTCGGACACGACAGAGCGACTGAACTGAACTGAACTGAACTGAAGGTGATAAATAAGTCACCATATAAGCACCATATTGCCTGTCTTAAAAAAAAAAAAGAAAAAAGAAAAAAACCCCAAGGAAGCAGATTTCAAAATACATCTGGCTAAAACTTTTGACAAAGAGGAGGCACTGAAGAACCCTGGGTTGTACAAATGCAGTTGTGAGTGAGCGGATGGTTCTGTGTCCAGGCCGCAAGCAGCGGGAAGGTGCAGAGCCTCACTGTCTGGCCGAGCTCCAGACACAGGTGTCGGCTGGCCTGGGCGTCCCAGCTGGCAGGCGACAGCGACCTCTCTCCAGTACGGCGGCCTCAGGGAAGCCGAACGGCCCATGTGGTGGCACCAGGCCGAAGCTGCCTCTCTCCTGACCTCGCCCAGAAGCCACACGGCCTCGTTCCTGCAGACAGTCTCCATCAAGTGGTCAGAGAGCCTGCCCAGACTCCAGAGGGGGTAGAGGGCGCCCATCTGACAATGGGCTGGGAATCAGAGAAGGCGGACCGCATTTCATAGGCGCTAGGGCCGCCTGAATCTGCACAAGCAGCTACCAGGCGTTAGTGCCGCCTGAATCTGCACAAGCCGCTACCAGGCGTTAGTGCCGCCTGAATCTGCACAAGCAGCTACCTGAATTTGGACCGTATTTCACAGGCGTTAGGGCCGCCTGAATCTGTACAAGCAGCTACCTGAATTTGTGCATCTTTTCTGATTAAAAAAGAAGGCATCTGCGTTTGTGTTTTCTCTGCAGCATGGGCAGAGAGTCCAGAGATCCCAGTTCTGCCATCTACTGAGGATCCCAGGCTGGTGACTCACTGGGCCTCGCAGGGTGACGCTCCCCACTTCAACCAATGGGCAATGGGGCCCATTTCCTGTAACTCTGACAATTCCATCACATCTCCCCACCGCCCCACCGGCGACAGTTATGCCTCCACTGGATGCTGAAATGCCCACAGGAGGGAGAGACCCCCACGGAGCCCCCTACCGTGCTACGCCAGCCTGGTGACCCTGGGCCCCGCCCAGGCCCCTTCCTTCCCCACCCCACCCCCAGGTCCCTGCAGACCCGTGCATGCTGGGAAGTCCAAAAGCCTCCAGCATCCTCATCCTTCCTCCCGGTGCCAAACGAGGGCCCAGGGGAAGAGAAGAGCCTCAAGGCCAGGGGAAGATGGTCATGCAGGCGAGTGGAGGCCAGTGGTCCCTCCGAGACTCCATAAGGACCGTGCTGGGCAAAACATCGTCGGAGTTCTAGGTGGTTTCCATGGCTCGGAACTTATAACCTTATTTTCTGTTTTCCCATGTAGAGAAAACGCCCTGGCTCCCAGCCAGCCCCTGACCAGCAGCTTCTAATTATCCACGTGTGGAGGAGAAGGGCAGGGTGGAGACTGAGAAGGGTGTGCTGGATCGTGGGGATCGAGGGCAGGAAGCCCAGAAACTTCCCTCCTTCCCAGGCCACCGGGAAGCCTGGCCGGGGAGGGCGGGCCAGTGTGGGGAGGCCTGGACATTTTCACAGAGGCCTCAGCTACCCGGTTCCTGTGACCCAGAAGTACAGCCCTTTAGGTCAGGGGGCTCCAGCACCCTGAAGGATGGTCTACTGGTCGATACACCAGATGCTATAAAAAATAGGCCCTGAAACTTCAGGGGCATCGCACATTTCTCACTCTGGATGTAATCCAGAGGCGAGTCCGCACGGGACAGCACTCCACACCCACGTTCAGGGACCCAGGCCTCTTCCACCTGTGGCTCTGGGTCCCCAGACGGGTCCAGTTTCTTCTCTTGGATCCTCCTTTCCCCACCAGCAAACAGGGAAGGGGGAGAAGGTGGAGAAGGAAGACGGTTCTTAACCCTCCTCCTTCTCTGTGAACTTGTTCCTCATCCCGCAGACCTTCCTTCCAGACCCTTAGGTGGCTTTAGGAAACAGTAGGTGCTAAGTCCGTTAGCATTGAGGCTACAGGCAAGTGCTTTTCAGTTTAAAAATACTCTGCACCTATGTTCTCTCCCCGTTGAGAAATCTTGGCGTTCAACTTCAGGCAAAGCAGGAAAGGTTCCGTGGTGCAGTCCACAACCTGCCCAGAGTGTCTAGCGACTCGTTTGTAAATTCCATCAGCCTCCCAGCCCTCAAGTGGGGATAATGTGAGCTAGTCCTGTGCCCAACCAGTGGGAAGGAATCGAGGTCATCGAATCTGGTGGTTTTGAAAGCCCCACCCCCTCAGTCTCCCTCCAGTAACCCAAATCCACTGGTGTGGCCCAACCTCCTCAATTTGGTATTGGGAACTTGAGGGTCTAATGGACCTGGGGCTTTCCCAAGGTCACAGAGCCCTGTTATTGATCAAAATCAGAGCAGCAGATAAGTTCAGACCTCCAGTTTGGCCATCTAGACCAGCACTGCCCCCACCCGCAAATGTAATGTAAGCCACATGTAGAATTTTAAACCTTTTAGTTGCCTTATTTTAAAAAGTAAAAAAAAAAAAGGAGGGGCAGGAATAGGTATTAATTTTAATAATATATATTCTTTAACCCAATATTCAGTCCATGGAATTCTCAAGACCAGAATACTGGAGTGGGTTGCCATTTCCTACTCCAGGGGATCTTCCCGACCCAGGGATGGAACACATGTCTCCTACGGTGGCAGGCAGATTCCTGACCACAGGCACCACGTGGGAAGCCCCACGCTACAAAATCAGGTGCAGTCTCACACTTCCACACCTTAACTTGGAGGGTAAATTTTCACTGAGAATACTTGTTCCGTATTTACAGTTCATAAAACTTAGAGTTGAAAATGTAGATTTACACGCCAAGTGGATGCAAACACCCTTAAGAGTTTTCTTAATCCCTGGAGTAACCATTTTCAAGCTGAAATGAACGAAAATTAACCACAGTTGAGAACGCAGCTCATGGGTCACCAGGGTCGCTTCTCCAGTGCCGAGAGGCCACACCAGGCTTGTGGAGACATATCCAAAGGCACTCGGGAACTCAGGCCAGATCTGCGGTGACCCCGGGACCCTTCATTACAGGCAAATCTGCGAGAATGACTATTTCCCCAGAAAGAAGCCTTGGTCCTGGGAACGCAACGGAGGCTCTGAGACACATTACTCTTGGTTTCCTGCGGCCATGCCTCTGGTTTCCCAGGACTCCTGTTTGGTCCACAGCAGCATTGCACCCACAGCAGGAGGGCAGCCTGAATCTCTGGCAGGAGGGGCCCAGCAGAGCCCAGGGTCGCCCTCGACGAGGCCCGGACATGGGTACCTGTGGATGGGGAGGACTGTGGGTAAGCCTCATGGCTCTGGAGCAGAGCTGACATCCTGAGGCCCTGAAGGCCCACAGGCCGAGTGAGCAGGGAAAGGCTGGATTCCGTGACCGGCACTCAGAGGGCAGGCTTTAGGTCAGCCACCGTGTGAGTTTTCTGGGGCTGTGGCCCAGGTACCGCTGTGGGGGCAGAAGTCTGAGATCAGGGTGTCCTCAGGGCTGGTTGCCTTCCAGAGGCTATAGGAGGGTCCTTCCTGCCTCTTCCAGCTTCTGGCGCCATTGGGAATCCTCACTCTGACCTCTGCCTCTGTCATTACGCGACTGTCTTCCCTGTGTGTGTCTGTGTCCAGACATCCGTCTTCTTATAAGGACAATGGTTTTCCCAGTGGTCATGTGTGGATGTAAGAGCTGGACTATAAAGAAAGCTGAGCACCGAAGAACTGATGCTTTTGAACTGTGCTATTGGAGAAGACTCTTGAGAGTCCCTTGGACTATCAGGAGATCCAACCAGTCCATCCTAAAGGAAACCAACCCTGAATATTCACTGGAAGGACTGATGCTGAAGCTGAAACTCCAATACTTTGGCCACCTGATGCGAACAGCTGACTCACTGGAAAAGACCCTGAGGCTAGGAAAGATTGAAGGCAGAAGAAGGAGATGACAGAGAACAAGATGGTTGGATAGCATCACCGAGTCACTAGACATGGATTTGAGCAACCTCCGGGAGATGGTGAAGGACAGGGAAGCCTGGCATGCTGTAGTTCATGAGGTCACAAAGAACTGGACACGACTTGGTGACTTAACAACTATAGCCTGGATTTAGGGCCACCTGAATTCTTCTGAGCTCATTCTTTCTAAAAATATTTGTTTACCTGTGTATTAATTTGGCTGCCCAGGTCTTAGTGGCAGCACTCAGGATCTTTACAGCCCCTGGGATCCTAGTTCCCTGACCAGGAATGGAACCCGGGCTCCCTGCACTGGGAACACAGAGTTTTAGCCACTGGAGCACCAGGCAAGTCCCCCAAACTTATCTTAACTTGATCACATCTGTGAAGACCACGGTCCCTGAAAGACTGCATTCACAGGCATCAGGGATTAGGACTTGAATATATCTTCTGAGGGGACCCGAGCCACAACAGACCTTCACAATCACCTGTTCACTGACCTCGACTGCCCTAAGACATTGATGTCCTCAGGACCTCCATTTCACAGATGGGAAACGGAGTCCTAGGGCTGTGGGGACACTGCCCAGCTTGTCACTGGCATCCTAGGACCTGCCGCTGGCCCTTCCCCAGAGCCCGCGCTAACAGGCTCTTCCAGCTGAGAAACTAGGACACTTGTTTCGCAAAACAACTTGTAAAACCAGGGCAGGCTCCAGCCTCCCCCGCCAAATGACCCAGGAGGACAATTCTGATTGATTCCGAATGCTTGCCCAGGGACTCGTCCAGGAGTCTGGAAAAGGCAACTCGATATTTCTCTGCTCCTTCCAGCTCAGCAAACTGGACCACAACATGGGAAACGCCAGACTCAACATGCGAGCGTGAAGTTTTCCTCTAACGAGCTGGCACGGGCGGTCAAGGATGGCTTGGCTCCCTCCTGCCGAGGGATATTCCCCACTCCAGGGCCCCTTTCCTGGCCTTAGCTCGTGGCATCTAGCTGGCCCAAGTGGCACAGAGGACAGGCAGGCCTTGAGATTACCCTAAGGAACGAGCCGTGCCGGGCAGGCGCGTTGGAAACCACACAGGCAACGGCACCGTTGAGGGAGGCAAGAGAAACGAGAGGATTCTGGAAGTGTCCATAGGGTCCCTCCTCAAGCCTAGCCATACAAGCTCTGGGGCTGGTGATGGTGCCAGCAGGGGCTGTCAGGAGAAACCCGGCTGCCAGCTCGTCCTCTCCCAGCAGAGAGGTCGGCCCAGGGCACAGGCTGCTCTGCGAGGATAGGTTCCCCCCACCCTCACCCCCAGCCCTGGTCGATTCCTCCAGGGAATCAGGAGAGCTTGGAAGCCTCTCCCCAGGTGTCAGCAGGAGGGAGGCTCCTCCAAGGGCATGCAGAGCTCCAGTTTGGGGGAAGTCAAGGCTTTGATCCCGGGCCTGCGTCTGCTGCTGGAGCCTGACCGTCTCCCTGCCTCTCATTAGGGATCCCCATGCAGTCAGCGTGTAGGACAAGCCTGGCATTCTCCGTCTGACCTAATAAAGCCTTGCTGAATTGCATCGGCTCTCGTTCCTGAGGAAATGAGGCCTCTCCAATTACTCCCATAAGAAAAGGCCTCTTAGAAAAACACCGAGTACAAGCAAGGCCAGCCCTTCCTGACATCCCAGGTGCCTTCTGCAAACAGACCCAGAATGGAGCCAGGTGGAGTGGAGGGTGAACCAGGAGGAGGGGCCCTGGAGCCTCTCAGGGCCACACTTCCCTCCCTCAGGATAGGGGGCTCTTGTCTCGTAAATAGGAAGGTGAAATTGAGCATTAAGGGAAAATTGGCCTGGCCAGGTCAGGGTGGAGGCAGAAAGCGCTTGCCTTTGGTAAGAAATGTAGCGAAGAACGAGAGAGAGAGAGGCTTTCACGAGGTATGGGTTTCCCTGAGTTAGCGGTGGATCGAAGCCCTGTGGGACTTGGCCTGAGCTTGTCCAGTCCGGGTTTGGAAAACAGGGTGGGACTGATTTAGCTGCTGCTCAGTAACCTTCCCTTCCTTTCCCACCCCACCTCCCCTCCACCACTTTCTTCCCGCCTCCCCTGCCCCTCTAAGGAGGGAGAAAGCTATGCCTTCCCACAAGGGGCTTTAGAAAGCACAGGGAAGCTTCCCCCAACCCCTGGAAAGCTGACTCCTGGTCTGCAGGGGGTTTGGGGAGTGGGGTGGGCAGCGCTCTTGGGAAGGGAGAAAAAGGGAAAGAGGTGGGCCTGGGCAGTGTGGAAGCTGGGTTGGGATGCCATTTTAGAACAGGCCTCGGTTGTCCCCCCAGAGAGCAGCATGGATTCAGTGACCCTTCAGAGCTGCCCCGACTGAGCAAAAGTCCCAGGCCTTTAAAACCCCACATCGGTCAGCTGGATGGGAGTTGCCCCCACGCAGTCGGAAACTATAAAATTATGCAAAGCCAGTGTACGCACTGGTCTAAGAATTAGCTTAGGGATGCAATTACACATCAAATTTTATTAAGCAGCATATTTTATTTACTTAGTTTTGGCTGCGCTGGGTCTTTATTGCTGCACATGGGCTGTCTCTAGTTGTGGCGAGCAGGGGCTGCTCTTCACTGTCGTGCTCGGGCGTCTTGTTGCCGTGGCTTCTCTTGTTGCGGAGCACAGGCTCCAGGCACACGGGCTCAGTAGCCCCGCGGCATGTAGGAACTCCCCAGACTAGAAACTGGACCCACATACCCTGCACTGGCAGATGGATTCTTAATCCACTGGGCTATCAGGGAAACCCCAAACAGTACGTGTTCTGATGAGCTCATTTTCGTAATTTGGGGGTTTGGGTATGTGTTTTAATATTTAGTTATTCGGCTGCTCCAGGTCTTCTCGTGGCACGTGGGATCTAGGGATCAAACCCCAGCCCTCAGCACTGGGAGCGTGGATCTTAGCCACTGGAACACCAGGGAAGTCCCGCAGCGCGTATTTTTAGGATAGAGGCTCAGTTGACTGAACTTTCAGTTCATCTTAAGCAGATTCACTTGTTCTGTATATAGCATACTTGCCACCACTCTGCATCCATAGCAGGCATCACTAATCAATCACCCACGGCAGGCATCACTAACCAATCATAGGGCACATCAGACTCCCTCTCTAATTCATAAGCACCCCTCCTGTCTCTTCCCCTGACTCTCTGTGACTCTGTGGACAGCTGCACGCCAGGTTGCCTTGTCCTCCAGTGTCTCCTGGAATTTGCTCAAAGTCATATCCATTAAGTCAGTATGCTATCCAACCCCCTCATCCTCTGTCGCCTCCTTCTCCTGCCCTCAATCTTTCCCAGCATCAAGGTCTTTTCCAATGAGTTGGCTCTTCACATCAGGTGGCCCAAGTATTGGAGCTTCAACATCTGTCCTTCCAGTGAATCCAGGAATGGGCATGAAATCCATCTGGAGTCTATGAAACATGACAGGGAGCTTGCTAGAAGCTTCTGGGAAAGAAGAAGCCTCCCCTAAAAATGAGCTCTTTCTCCTTGTAAATTGATAGTGTTTAGGTGTGATGCCTGGAACTCCTGCAGCTCTTTTGCAACCTAGAGGGAGGTCAGCTTGAGCTAACACTAATGAGCTAACACTGCAGAAACAACGAAATTGGATCCTGGTAATATCATCCAGGGCTAAACCAAATGAACACCAATGCTACCCCCATCTCCAGAACATTCCTTACATGAATCAATACATCAAATCCTCTATTATGTCAGTCAGTACTACTGAACTCAACTCCTGCTTCCTACTTCTCTGACTTGGCCCCTTGTCTGAGTCACTTAGCCCCATGGTCTTGGGGTCCATAAGTTCCAGCAACAGCATCAGTGCTTCCTCACTATGGGCCCTGTACAACTCACATCACCAACTTGAGCCTCCATTTCTTCAGACCAAGAACGTGGTTTTAAAGGAAAGATTCCTCTGGATCGGCTGTTAGAAGTTACTTCTCCTTTGACACAGGCGGAGCCTGTACCCTGGCAGCTGACAGTCACAAGGAGGATGGACGTCCTTCAAACCCCAGGCAAAGCATTGGACCAAGGATCAGGGCTGGCTCTTTCTGGCTGGCTCTTTCTGGAACAGATGAGTATATTTTTTCAACAAATACCAATACAGCACTTACTCATTGCCAGGTTCTTTTCTACACGCTTTGAAAATATTAACTTGGGTATCATCAATGACTATGAAATAGGTGCTGTGACTATACGCATTTACAGGAGAGAACGCCAAGATTAAGTGACTTGCCTGAGGTCACAGAACCAGTGGCTGGGGGAGCCTGGGTTTGAACTTCAGAGGCTGGTGGCTCCAGAGTTGGAATGCTTAGTCACCCTTTCATGTCTGAATAATCACGTGTTTGCTGTGTGTAGGCGCCAGTCATGAACTATCTCATTTGATTGCCCCAGCAGCCCCATAAAATGTGTCATGACTCTGATATTGTAATGGCACCATCTCTATTTCTCAGAGAAATAAAATGCCACAGTCATAAATGAATGAGGGGGTGAGTGAACGTCCATAAGCCGGACCTGCCGGTGACCTTGGCCTGAGCCCCAAGCTCCCGGCCGACAGTGGACTCAGGAAGTCCCCGTTACCCGGGGCATGCCCTGGGGACCCAGAGCTTCATCCTCTCTGCAATCCCTGAGAGCAGGCCTGGGCACTGAGTTCCCAGTAGCTTCAAAGGGAGCCGAGCCACCGAGCTCCCAGGGGGGGCGCAGGCAGCGGGAAAGCCGGCCTGGCCCCGCCGCCAGACGTCAGAAGCGTGAGGCGGCTTTGGTCTCCCGCCCTGGGCTGATGGAACCAGGGCAGTGTGGAGCCAGGCCCTTCTGGGAACCCTGCGCTGGCATTTCCTTGTTTTGTCAATTCCACCGAAGGGCCCCGGAAACCACATGCAGAACAAAGTCTCCAGGCACTGTCTGGAAGGCGAGAGGATTAGAGAGGGGAAGGGGAAAGTGCCGCGGGGCCAGCCTTCTGGGGCCTGGGAACTTCTGCCGCCCCGGAGATGTCAGCTCCACCAGGAAGTCCCAGGGACCTCGCCTGAGTCCCCGCCGCTCCGCTGCGGGAGCCACCCACCTGGGTACCGAGGGCGGGTTTGTCGGCCAGGTGTGCTGGCCAGGTGTGTCTCAGCCATCCTCAGGCCCCGCCCCCAGGGTAAGGACCCTCGCTGTCCCCATTTTACAAGTGAGATCCACAGGGCTGAGGACAGTGAGCAGCTGGCAGGTGATGAGGGTGCTCTGGAAAAGCCCGTTTCATTCCCAGGGCCAAGCCTGGGAAGTTCGTTTGTTCCTCTGTTTGCTTGTTTTCTTGGATTGAACTGAGATGAGTGTTAAGCCAGCTTTTTGACTCTCCTCTTAGAAAGTGAAGTCGCTCAGTCGTGTCCGACTCTGTGCAACCCCATGGACTGTAGCCCACCAGGCTCCTCCGTCCATGGGATTCTCCAGGCAAGAGGACTGGAGTGGGTTGCCGTTTCCTTCTCCAGGGGATCTTCCCAACCCAGAGATCGGACCGAGGTCTCCCGCATTGTAGGCAAATGCTTTATCAGATATCTGAGCCACCAGGGAATCCCCTGTTTTCATGGATGACACAGTTCAAAAATGAGGATGTGGAGATGGTACTGATTGAGTGCCCACATCCCTTATCCACGAGGAAAGGGAGGCTCTGCTCTGGAGCCCTCCGTGACACGTGCCTGGAGGGCTGGGAGGAGGCCTCAAGGGGACTGGGAAGCGAGGCCTGCAGGAGAGCGGGTGGGAGTGACCAGAGTGCGTGGAGGTGGGGGTCCCGCGGGGCCAGCCTTCTGCTTGGGGTGTGGCCCAGGTCCTGGACATCCTGCCCAGCCGGCGACCTGCTGGAGGCCCTGGGAAGGGGCTGGACCTGGGATGAAGAGCCTCTGTCTCCCCTCCTGCTCTCATGCCCTCTGGCTCCACGGCCTCCTCCCTGTGTCTCCCTCTGTCTCGTCTCACTGTGTATTTATTTCTCTTTCTGTGTCTCTCTCTCCCTCCCCCTCCCTCCCTCTCCCTCCTCCATCCCTCTCCCCATCCAGGGGTGTCTCCCGTGGACATTTCAGGGCCAATCCTCTAAAAAGGCCCACAGCTGAGCCCCCAGGAGTCCTGCTGAGGCCACGTCCCTGGAACCAGGGGCAGCCAGGAGGCAGGAGTGGACCCCGGATGGGCAGCTTCTCTGGGCAGTGCCGGGAGGCAGGGCGTGGTGAGCCCAGCTGGCACCGCCCCAGCCGTCCTCCACAGCAGGGCTGGGGGCTCCTGTCTGGAGGGGTTTCCATCTTATCAGCAGCGCCTCCCCCATGCCGGGGGCTCCCGGGAGTGCCTTCTCTCGAGCTCCCCTGGAATGTGTGGAGGGACCCGCTAAGCTCTCCTGGAGATAAACCCTGTCAGGGGGTTGAAGGGAACAGAGTTTTCAAACGGAGACACCCTGAGCCTGCTCCTCTTCGCCATGCACGGCCCTGGTCCACTTACAAACCCTGAACCTCCTTGTGGGGAAGGGCTGAGACCTCCAGGTCTCTGCTGGGGGCTAGTCGGGACCTCTAACTGGTCCGGTCTGCCCCCGGAGGTGGGGTTGGCAAAGCCTCCACCCGGCCCAAGGGTCCACCGTAAGAGAAGAGGTGAGTGGGGCCTGACCAAGGGCCAGGGGTCCAGGTGGGGAGACAGAGACAGTGAGAGATGGTCAGAGAAGAGAGACACAGAGAGAACTCTGCCAGAGACCAGTGGCGAAGCAGAGAAGACAGATGGGGAGGGCGGAGGGAGGCCCAAGGCAGCCGGAAGAGCCTGGCCGGTAGAACACGGTGCACGGCGAGGCTGGCGGGGATGGGGCCACTCCGCTTCGCTCGGCCGCCTTGGGAACACACGGCGCTGCAAGCCCAGCTTCAGACCCCCTATCAGCCCCTCACCGGCTGTGTGGCCTGCAGGAGGTGACTCAGCCTCTCTGAGCCTTTGTTTCCTTATTCGAGAAAGCAGGGATAACCGTCCACACACTGGGGCTGTCGCGAGGGCTCTGTGAGCTCGCTTGTGCAAAGCGATGGAGAGCCTGCTTGGGGCATCCCCTGCCAGGCTGCCCTGAGGTCCGTGGCATTCCTGCCTGAGCCGGGTCAGGAAACGTCAGGTCTTCCCCGGTGACCAGGGGTGAGGAATCGGCCTTCCAGTGTAGGGGACACGAGGCTTCGATCCCTGGCTGGGGAACTAAGATCCCACGTGCCATGGAGCAGCTAAGCCCACATTCCTCAGCTACCACACCTGAGCGCTCTGGAGCCCGCGTGCTAAGACCCAGTGCAGCCACAGAAATAAATAAATATTAGAAGAATTTGCCTCATCAGGAAACTGCATTGAGAGGCATTCTATAAAAGAAGTATTCTGTGCTCTGCAAGTGCGTCAAGGGCAACTTACTGGGACGATTGGTGAGACCGGGATGGGGCCCGAGGCCCAGATGGCAGGGGTGGGTCGCTGTCGTCTTCTGCAGGCTGACCGACACAGAGGGTGGTGTATTGGGTGGGAGACAGCTGACAAAGGCCGGTTCTCCACACCGGCAGCTCTTCTGTAAGTCTGAGGTTACTTCGATTTTTTTTAATACATGTAGAAAGTAAAAATAATAAAATTCGATCTGAAACAAGGAACAATAACAGGAAAACCTCAAAAGAGATTAGCAAATGGTCAGGACCTGTGGGCACTGCCCGTAAATGATCGGAAGGCCTGGAAGCAGCCTGTTCCCCCCAAGTTGGAGTCTGTATTTTAGGGCTCAGCCCCACTCAGTCCCCCCAACCCCTGCATTTGGGGAGTGTTGGTGTCCTAGGAAGACATCAGGCTGTACTGTCAGATCGGTGTGCCCGAAACCCAGCTCTGCTTTCTAGCTGGGCAGCCTTAGGCCACTGGCTCACCCTCTCTGAGCCTCAGATTCCTCAGAAGTGACCAGTGACGGCTCCCCTGCAGTGACTGTAATTAGATGAGACCAGTAGTCAAAACGCAATAGAAACGTGGCTCCAGGGAAGGGTCTTTTCACATCAGTTCTCCAAGACCAGGGCTCATGTCCCTCTTTTGCTGTCTCAGCCACAGGTCTGGAGGCCAACAGGCTCAGGGGCCAAACACAGGCCACCGCCCGGCCAGATCAGTTGCCTCTGGAGCCACTGAGCTCCATTCAAGGCCTGGGGGAAATGGAGCCATAAATGCCCCCGCCCGCCCCTCCTGTCACTGGAGATCAAACCGTTATCAGAATCAAAGCCGCCCCACTGATGGATGAGCCCGGGGACAGGGCCCAGGCCGCCAGCCCCCTCCTGGTTGTGGAGTTCAGAGCCTGCCAGCACCTCACCAGGAGCCCCGGCATAGTTTAATTGGGGCCAGAATACCTTCTGCCCCTTGTCACCCCTCAGGAAGGCTGCTTATCTCCTTCTGCGGGGAGGAGGGCGCGGAGGTGTTAGCAGGCCAGCCAGATGACGAGCCCGCACAGACAGGGAGGCCTGGCTGGTGGCCTGCCCCTCTCCTCCAACAGGCCTGGAGCCCCAAGTGGCTCTCCAAACCCGGGGAGCCCTGAGATTAAGACATGGAAGCAGCCAACAGAGTTGCCAGAGCCCTTCATTTCGGGAGGCTTGGCGGGGGAGAGACCAGGGGCGGGGTCACCCTGGCACCCTCTGGACTCTTGGCCTCCCAGGGGAAAGGAAGACACAATACCCAGGGCTCAGAAGATTCCAGAAGGGCCTGGCCCATCTGAGAGCTGACGCCAGCCCCCACCTCAGGGGACCCCAAAGGAATTCACGGAGCTGTCAGAGATGTAACCGTGACCACGTCAGCACCCTGGAAGCTTCAGACAGAACCTTGAGAAGAAAGGAACACAGTGGCTGCTGTTGGAGGCATCAGAAGAAATCCGGGTTGCCCACCTCATAGCCACCTGACTCCAGCTGGGTGACTCCAGCTGGAGAATAAGGAGGGGTGAGAGGTCATGCTTCCAGCTGTCCTGGTGTGGACGACGTGAGCCAGTGAGATCAGTTTAGCAGTGCCTGTCAGTCCCCAGTGTATTATTATATTATTATTATTAGGAATTGGCTGGGACATAACATGGAATGAAAATTCAAGTGACAGTACATGGGGTAATGAATGAGTGGGGCCTGGAAATACATCCGTATGCCGGCAGTGAACTTGAGTGTGCAGCAGCAGCTTTAATGTCTTTTCCAAGGCCTCCTTAATAAGCCTGTGTTCCCTTGTAACTGTGAAAGCTACACCTGCTAAGTTCTGGAAGAGATGCCCACGCGGCCAGGCCCCATGCAGGGCGGCTGGCCCCCCGGGTGCGCCTTCTTGGAGAAATCCCCAGCTGCCCAGGGTCACACCGGCTGCTCTCGCCAGGCCCTCCAGGTATCTACAGCTGGTGTAAATGCCTGTCGCTGTGCGCAGAGAATTAGATGATTGTAACCTTGCTGCCTCTGTGTATGAGCCTTTTCCCGGCTCTACCTGTGGCATCTGGTCTGAAAAGCATGCTGTCCATGTGCTCCAAGGTGGAGTTCTGCCTGCCAGGGCAGCCAGACTCACCGGCCCTATCGTCCACAACTGGCCCCACCAACTCCACCAACCCCACCAAATCAGCCCCGCCACCCTGCATGCCAGCTGCCTGCTCTGGGTCTGCATGGCTCCACGTGAAAAATCTGCTTTCATCTTCATCACCCCGTGGCTTAGCAATGAATGAATGAATGAATGAATGGGAACATTGTTAGGTAGGATGGCATGAGGAGGGCAAGCTCAGGCATGCAGGAAAGACTGATTTTCATCTCTCTTAGGACTGGAAAGCCAGGAATTAGAGGCAGAACAGGCAAGTGGAGGGACCCTGGAGGCAGAGGGGCCTGGGTTCAAATCTGGCCTCCATCCCCCACTAATTGTGCAGCCCCCCCACAACAGAGTGTCTAATTCTGGGAGCCTTCGGGTTTTCCTATGCAAAACTGGTTAACAAACTGGTTAACGTGGGTTTATCATGAGGGTCAAATAAGATGATATGTGAACCACTGCTGATGCTGCTGCTAAGTTGCTTCAGTCGTGTCCAACTCTGTGCGACCCCACAGACGGCAGCCCACCAGGCTCCACTGTCCCTGGGATTCTCCAGGCCAGAACACTGGAGTGGGTTGCCATTTCCTTCTCCAATGCATGAAGGTGAAAAGTGAAAGTGAAGTCACTCTGTCGTGTCCAACTCTTAGTGACCCCATGGACTGCAGCCTACCAGGCTCCTCCGTCCATGGGATTTTCCAGGCAAGAGCACTGGAGTTGGGTGCCATTGCCTTCTCTATATGAACCACTAGGACATAGTAAATGTTCGCTAGACATAGTTGTGACGATAAGGGAAGGAATATTGACAGCCCCCTCCCCGACCCCACCAGGCCAAGCCAGCAGCTCTTGACACCAGCTCCCATCACAATCATCTGGGGAGGTTTTAACACCACAAGTGCCAGACCCTGAGCTCCTTGGAGAAATGGCTGATTCCAGGCTGGGCAGGGAAGCCGGAGTGAGCCTGGAACTAACCAGTCCTTAGGGGAGGGTGTTTGGGGCCGAGCGCCTGGAGAAGTCTTTACGGGGCTCTCTGTGTCCATTACCTTCCATCCTTGTTCTAGCCCGTGGTGGGAACTATTCCAATATCCATCTCATGAGGTTCAGAGTGAAACAGCTTACCCAGAGCCCACAGAAGAACGTGGCAGAACCAGGATTTGAATACAGAAATGCATAATTCAAAAGCCCAGTTTTTCTACTAACCCGTGGAGATTCCATCCTTGTTTTCCCTGAGAGGGGGGTGTCTTTGCACGAATCTTTAGCTGGAGCGCCATCATCCCTAAAATACCTTAGCATAAGTATCTGCTTCACAATTCCAAGATATCCACAATGTGTCTGTGTGTTTGAGGAGTCTGGTCCTCTTGGCTGTGTGTCGTTGGGGTGGTTGCATCCCCTCTCTGGCCAGGCTAGAAGCACCTCTAGACCCAGTCACCCCTGGTGCTGCACCTGGGAAAACCAAAGCTGAGCCCAGGAGCGTGGACTGCAAGAGTTGCAATCCCAGGGCATCCCAGAGTCCCACCTCCATGGAAGACAAGGAGTCCCTCAGGCTGTGCGAGCCTGGTGTTCAACAGCGACACCCTGTGGCCACCGCCAGAGCAGCAGCTCTAACGGGCGGGGTGTCAAGCCTGTCCACCTGCTATCCACAGGCAGCCTGACCCCCACCTTGCACCAGGAACGCTCCAAAGCTCTCGGTCATCAGGGAGGCAGGGCCTGTAAGAGGTGATCCACCAGGCTTGGAGCAAATAAGGACAAGTTGAACATGAGCAATTACTTTTTTGAAGCGTCATGTGGTCATATTTGACCTCCAAACGGAGAAGCTGGGGGAAGCTGAGGGCAGATGACTTCTATGTCATCACAGCCCCCACGATCACTTTGTGGGAAGCCCAGCACAAGGTCCGTAATACCTAACATCTGTCAATGAGCAAAGGGTATTTGAATTGCAAACATTTGATTAATGCCAAAATTCCAAGGGTGGGCAGGGAGGTGGGTCGGCTTCTGGGGGCCACTTGCCCAGCACCAACTCTGACCGCTTCCTCTTATTCTATGTGCGTGAGTTCCCCAGAGGGTCTTTCCTCGCCTGACCCTGCCGTGCTCTCACATTGTTCTGTTTTTCAGACAACAGCTGGTCGCCAAGGAAACCACTGCAGAGACCATAGTCAGACCCGTGTCTTCCCTGCAGGGAAATTCAGCCCTTACTCATCTCTCCATCCACAGCCGCCTCTTGGCGTGACCTCGGAAGGCGCTGCCAAACCCCAAGCAAGGAGTCCCCTCCCTCCCGCCGGGACCTTTCCCCAGGGGGCTGAAAGAAGGAAGCAGGGCTGGGATGAGAAAGCCTGGGGCAGCAGAGCCAGCAGGGCCCTAGAACCCTGTCGTCGGCCCTTCCTTGCTTCAGTGTACACGTGTTACCGGAGTGTAACACACAGTATACAAAGCAGGAAAAGCACCCTTCACACCTCCCGCTCCCTTCCCCTGCACCCCGAGAGGTGACCACTCTCCTGACCTCTAACAGCAGACCTTTGCTCCGCCTGCTGCTGCACTTGGCATCTTCACACTTAGAATCACCCACTGTCTGCTCTTTGGAGTCGGGGCCGTGTCTTGAACAAGGGAGGTTTACTTCCCTGTTACTTCCCTGAAAAAACAAACACTCCCTGTTAAGGCTGAGCCCAGAAAGAAAGAAACCTGGGAGAGACCCGGGGGAGAGACCCAGGAGTAAACCTTTCCAAAGGTTTACTTCCTGTCACTGGAAGGCGCAGTGGCCCAGCCTGGCACACGCACGCAGCCTAGGGCTTACGCCATCACAGGCACCGGGGCAGTCCCCAGCTCTGAGAGGAGCGGCCTTGCTGTGAGCTGGCCTGTCTGTGTCTTTGGGTGAACCTCTGTTTGCGCGTCTCTTGAGTACCCACCCAGGATGGGAGGTGCTGGGCATGGGGGGATGGCTGCTGTAACCATGGCCAGCAGGGTCCCCGAACGCCGGTCCCAAGCGGCCCTCCCAGCACCTGGTGTGAGATTCGGCCCTTCCGCATCCTTGCCAGCTTTTGGCATCGCCTGCCCTTTGCTTTCTGCCCATTTTCCGCCCCTTTCGTGTTGGGGGTGGGGATCCTGAGGCCAAGAAGATGGCCACTGTCACGGTCCCGGGAGCAGAGGCACCGGCCCCCGCCTGGAGCTAGCTCTCCTGTCCTGGCAGAGACACCGGTTCAGTTTCCATGTTGAGTCTCGTCCAGTGAAACCATCCTTGAAGTCAAGGCGGGCTTTCCACGAGCAGTAACAAGGAGCACGATAGTGACTTGCGTTTGCTGGACCCTGACTGAGCGCCAGGGCCCCGTGAGAGCTCTGCCTGCATCGCCTCTGGTGGTCCACATGTGACCTCAGGACAGAGACACTTCTCTCTGTCCCTGTGGTAGAGGTGCGGAGCCTGGAGAGGTGGAATAACTCCCCTGAGAGCACACAGCTGGCGAGTGGGAGAGCTGGGACTCAAAGCCTCGTCCTCTGCCTCTGGAGCCTGCTTCTTTGGCCCGTCTGGTGGGGCACTGGGAGCTGAGACGCTCTCCCGGGTCTCTCCCAGGTTTCTTTCTTTCTGGGCTCAGCCTTAACAGGGAGTGTTTGTCTTTTCAAAATCTGCTAATCTGAAAAGTACAGTTTTTCAAGGATTAGGTAGCCAAGTAAACCTCTCCAAAGCTGCGTGATTTTCAGGTCTCTTGATTGACACATGAAGTTCCACAGCGAATCCGCATGTGTTCACCACATGTGCACGCATGTGTCCTCACCTCTCGTTTCATCCCGGGTCTCTCTGCACCGCGTCCGAGTGTACAGGTCAAGGGTCGCCTGCCTGCAGGGGTCTGAGGCCACGCAGCCTGTCCTCTCCATCTACGAGGCCTTTATCCCCCACCACCCACTCGTGCCTTCACTGACCCACATGTTGTGTTTCAGCCCCATACGCCCGGCCCCGGGACACAGCGTGAACTTCTGGCACAGCCAGTCTCTGTTCTTACACAAGGCAGACCCAGCACAGTGATGGGGACATTCGGGGCTCTGAGAGTGTGGCCACATCCGTTCATGGAAGACAGAGGCTTGGAGGAGGAAGCTGAGACCTACAGAGCGGGAAGGAGGACCTGGGGACGATGTCCCCGGCACAGGGAGGGCAGGTGCATGGAGGGAGCTGGTCAGGCAGCAGCTTGGAGCTGCCTCCAGGGGGCGTTGTTTCTAACACGCTTATTTAATACACCAATGCGAGTGGCCTGTGCGTCAGCTCAGTCGTGCCCGACTCTTTGTGACCCCGTGGACCGTAGCCCACCAGGTGCCTCTGTCCGAGGGATTCTCCAGGCAAGAATACTGGAGTGGGTTGCCATTTCCTTCTCCAGGGGATCTTCCCGACCCAGGGATCAAACCCCGGGTCTCCTGCACTGGAGGCGGATTCTTTACCACCTGAGCCACCAGGGAAGCCCGGTACGCTAATTAGCACGCAGACTTAATGTGCTAATTCGCCGTGCTTAGTGTACGTGCTAATTTAGAGTGCCAGTCTGCACTCTGAGCCTCCACGAGCATTTCCCAAGCTCTTCAGCCAAGGAAGACAATTCCCCAATGATAAAACCTTAAAAGTCACAGGACACCCTTTTCCTATACTGTCTCCTTTGATCTTTTAACCCCTCTGGCCTCTGCGCTGGCCTCCCCTGGGAGCTGATTAGAAGCACAAAGTCTCAGGCCCCAGCCCAGACCAACTCCATTAGGATTCTCATCTTATCAAGATCCTAAGTGACCCGCATGCGTGTGAGAGTCCAGGAGCATGGCTGCCCTCGGAATCCAGGAAGAAGTTTGTTGTAATCATTTCACGGCAAGGAGATGGAGGGCCAAATCCACAGTTAATAAGTAACTGGTGGCTTCAAATCTTTTTCCTCCCTCTCCGATCCAACCTGCTACTCTTTTGCAGGGAGAGCACAGAGGTCCAGAGAGGGCACGTGCCTTGCCCAAGGCCACACAGCAAGGCTAGCAACCCAAGAGCTTGCTAAGATGCAGATTCCGGGCCTTGTCCTCAGGGGTTTGGATTCAGCAGCTCTGGGGAGGGCCTAGAAATAAGCATCCTAACTAGCATGCAGGATGACGTTGACCACACTGGGAACCGCAGCTCCCTGGTCATTTGAGGTCAGGGAGAACATCAGGATGCCTGTGGAGTCTGACAGCTTGGGTTGCTAGCCTTGCTGTGTGGCCTTGGGCAAGGCACGTGCCCTCTCTGGGCCTCTGTGCTCTCCCTGCATAAGAGTAGCAGGTTGGATCGGAGAGGGAGGAACAAGATTGTTGTTTCTTAGGCTCACTTGGGAAATTGCTGAGGACCTTGAGGGAACACCATGCAATTCTCAGACTATCCACTAGAGGGTGCCCGCACTCCAGAGACATAGCCTTTATGCGCCCTGAGCTCCCAAGAAGCAGTTTCCTGCGTTTTTCTCCTGATGGATCCACTGTCCTTACTGTTTAGGGAAGAGCCTCAGGTCACACCAGTCAAGAGGTTCAGAGAAGGGAGCATTTTTGTTAACATAGGAGGCAGGAAGCCTGAGCTGATCTCATGCCATCCATCTGGACCCTCACATCTAAGCCTGTCGCAGATGGATTCATGGATGGCCTCAGCAGTGTCCTTCAACCTCTGAGCATCAGCTTCCTCCTCTGCAGAGCAGGGCTGTCAGACCCAAATGTCCTGAGTCCCCAAATCCAGCCTCAATATTTTACAAGGCATCTGTTAATGTCTGCAGAAAGTTAGGAAACGGAAGGCATGTTGTCATACAGACATTCACAGGTTGTTTTTGGAAGGTTCTGACATAATTGCGTGTGCTTTTCCATGCAGCTCCACGAATCACAGGCTCTCCAGTTACAGAATGTGATAGGAAGTTGTGCTTGGATGTGAGGGCTGGAGCTGTGGCAGCCACCTTGGGCTCCTGTAGGGAGATGTTTGGCTGCCCTCCTGAGACCATGGTTGCTCGTGACTGCAGCACAGATGCGGAACATTTTCAGCACAAGTGAGTTCTACTGAACAGCAGCTTGAATAATACATACAGGTTTTTTCATGGGGATAGTTAATTAACACTGGAGTTTCAAGTTCAGAAGTTTTTTTCCCTGTCTGTCCTCACAAGAATCCTGTCAGATCTAGATCAATATATTGTTATTTTCATTTTTAATGAGGAAACTGGGGCTCAAAGAGAGCCTTGCCCAAGCATGTATGGTGTGTATGTGTGTGTGTTTGTCGCTCAATCTTGTCCAATTCTTTGTGACCCCATGGACTGTATCCCACCAGGCTCCTCTGTCCATGGGATTCTCCAGGCAAGAATACTGGAGTGGGTTGCCATGCCCTTCTCCAGGGCATCTTCCCAGCCCAAGGATTGAACCTGGGTCTCCTGCATTGCAGGCAGATTCTTTTCCATCTGAGCCACCAGGGAAGCTAGGACGCATGGTTGGAAACAGCAAAGCCAGGATTGGAAGCCTCATCTTCTGGCTCCTCAGTTTATGGTCATTTGCCTCCGCTCTTCCAGCCTGAACCCTTCACAGTGACAGTTTCCTCATCAGCTCGATGAGGCACTCCTCAGAAGGCGTTTCAGAGTTTTGCAATTGCTGCCCTTGCCGTGGATGAAGTAGAAAGTGCTAGAATTCAGGGAGCAACTCTGCTTATTTCTGAGAACAACTCCCAGCAAGTCCATGGCCCTGGAGCCGTTTCTGAAGATGCCAGGACTGAGGTTCTCTCAAAAGAACAAGCATCTTATTCCAAAACTCTCATCAGGTCTCCCCTGAAATGCAGCTTTGCTCTCCCTGAGCCAGAAGTGAAGGGCAATCAGGAATACAGTCAGAGGCCCCGTGGCGTTCCCTACTGATCTAATCATCATCGGGGCTAGGAACTGGGCTCCAAAAGATGATCGCACCCCAGCCACCCTCTAAATATCAGCATTCCTAAGGATCTCATTACTTTTCCTCCTGCATCAGCCCCGCCCCACCGGCCCCTGTAAACTCTTTATTTGAGACTGTACGCAGCTGACCTGGAAAGGGAGAAAGCCAAAAAGCCAGGAACACTGACCACAGCTCTGTGATGCTGCTGAGGATGGTGATGGTGGTGACGATGGCGATGGCGGTGGCGATGGTGGTGGAGGTGGCGATGGTGGTGGTGGTGGTTTAGGTTAATGATATAAATCACACCCTTGCTGGTACTTGCAACATACCAGCCCCTGAACCACGTGTTGGCCACCTTGTTACTTTTTCCTCGCCCCGCCCCAGGCTCTGAGGAGCATTGAGCTGGAACTCACAGCATTCCCCATGAGGGTGTGTGGTGGAGGAAGCACGGGTTCAAATCCTTGTCTGCTGCTTCCTGGGCATGTGACCGTGGGAGTAATTTCCCCTCTCAGTTTCTGCATCAGTAAAATGGGGGCAGCACAGTCCCTACCTTAGTGGGTAACTGGAGTAGTTACACAGGGTCCTGGGCGCAAACAGCTGAGACAGGAGCACTGAGCAGGTGCCCCCATAGCCCATTTCCCTGCCTGTGCCATACACAGGCTCTTGGGTGCTCATGCTTGTCCTTGGGATTGTAAGGACGCCTACTATGGGAACTTGCCGATAGCTTCCACATGTCCCAAACTTTGATGACATAACAATCACCCACCCCCAGAGCTCTGAAAACATCAACTACCTGGTCCATGCCCCAGGAGAGAGAGATGAGAGAAATTAATCTTAATCAAATATTTTATTTAGCCCAAATAAAAGCAAGACGCTATCACTTTCACATGCAAATCCAGAATTGAAGAATCGCCAGTGAGAGACATTCCACTTGTTTCTGGTCCCAAATCTGTGACCTCTGCTGAGCGTTTCACAGGCAAGCCCATCTCGATTCACACTCTTCTGCCTCCGGTGGCTCGCGGCTTCCACTCTGCACACCCACCTGGCAAGAAGGGCTGTCCCCACTTTACAGATGAGGAAACTGAGACTCAGAGAGCGAAGGGGCCAGCCTAGGCCACACAGCTGCGGAGCGGCAAAGGCGACTCAAAGCCAGCTGTCCCCCACCCCTCCGCACACACCCCATCCAGGTGGCTCCCGGCTCCCCCGTCCCACCCCAGACCGTGGGAGAGGAGCAGCAGAGAGCACCCAGAGGCTGAACCCCCAGACTGGGCCTGCGGTGTCCACACTCATCCTCGGATCCAACCCCTTTATGGGGGTGATTTCACCATTGTCCACACTCACCTCCCAGCTGCACTCTCCGGGGGGAGTGGGACTTGGGGCTCTTTGCATCTTGCTCAGCACAGTGCCCAGGACCCCACAGGGCACAGGTGAGACCCCCAGAAACCAGACTTTGTCATCAGGAACCGCTGAGGGTAGCCGATCCACAGGGAAGAAACTTCCAGGGGGCGTGCCACACCAGAAACCCTCTCTGGTCCTGAGAGACCCTAAGGGGTGTGCTCAGCCCGCCTGCCCACTGCTTGGCTCTGCTCCCATCGAGGGTTTGGCGGGGGTCTGTCCCTGCCGCTGGAGTGGAGGCTCTGGAAGGGAGGCTCTGTCTGTTTCACCTCCTGCTGCATCCCTGCCCTGGGGGCCTGGCAATCCACAGCTCCCTCCGCAGTCGCTTGTTGAAGGAACCCATTCATCACCTCCCAGTTCCAAGGTACCTGGAAAGCTTCCTGCAGCTTCTAAGGACTCCACACTTAGAACGGGGAACAGAGGGGCCCTGGAAGAATCTGACCCCACAGCTCCTAGGGGAGACACCCCCACATCTCTTCTGCCATCAGATGAGCGTGGTTCGTTTCCATTTGTTCAGTCGAGGTGATGCAATGGGCCACCTGAGCCAACTCAGAGGGCCCAGGGGACCTTCAGTGATGACAACACTTGGTCAGGAACTTCATACAGTAACTAAGCATCGGGGAAATAGACCTAGCTTCCCACCAGGGCGGATCCCGGCTAGAGGGAAGCACGCTGGAGCAACCAGCATCTCAGCATATCATAGACACTTGCCCTCTGTAAAAGCGTCCCTGGTGGTTCAGCGGTAAAGAATCCACCTGCAATGCAGGAGACCTGGGTTCAATCCCTGGGTGGGGAAGATCCCCTGGAGATGGGAGTGGCAACCCACTCCAGTATTCTCAGCTGGAGAATCCCATGGACAAAGGGGCCTGGGGAGCTACAGTCTATGGGGTTGCAGGGGTGGACACGACTGGCCTCTGTAAGCTTCCGGCCATAAACTCCATCCCATCTTGGAGGACCCACATTCCCTGGGTGGGTGGGTTCCTCTTTCCATCACCTCTGCAGCCTCTCCGTGTCACCCAAGAGCCAGGGTCCCACAGGCGGTTTCCTAAGAAAGCCCTTTGAAGCTCTGGCATCGCATTTTAAATCTCAGAAGTATGTTCAGAAATAGATGCTGGATAGAAAAAGAGAGAGCAGACTTGTGGTGTCAAGGGACGGGGAGTGGGGAGGAGGGATGGACTGGGAGTTTGAGGCTGGTAGGTACAAACTCTCGCAGACAGAATAGACACACAATAAGTCCTACTGTAGGGCACAGGGGACTGTATACATTGTCCTGGGATAAACCAGAATGGAACTGAGTCACTTTGCCGTACAGTAGAGACTGGCACGACATTGTAAACTAACTGCACTTCTATTTAAAAACTAAAATTAAAGAGAAATAGGTGCTGGAGAGAGTATCTGTGGCCTCGGGTAGAAGGGGAGCAGCCCAGGTGTTCTCCGAGAAAAGGACGTTTCGCAACCACTCGCCCAGCAGAGCCCACACCCCAAACCCAAGCACATTTAAACCAACTTCTTATATAACTCAGTTCACTCTTCCTCATCCTTGTGGTTGGAGTTTTCTAGAACCCACCACCAACCTTCTGGCTCATCTTCTGGTTTTGATGTGCTGCTCTCTACCTCTGAAGGGGGAAATGGTCCGGAGACCTGAGGTCTTGTTCTGTTTTGCTGTTTTTGGTCTTTAGTCATGACGGTGGGTGGCCGTGCTCCTTCCGAACACTCCCTGGAGAGAGAGCCAGGCCGGCTGTTCCAGGGAGGGAGCGCAGACCCTGAGAAAAGAGAAGTAGGAGCAGCAACCCGAGGATGCGAATCGAGACTTCCGTGGAGTTTGGGGAAGCCAGAAGGCCCTCCTTGTACTGTTCTGATTCTCTCTGCCGTTCACTGGGTTCAACGCGGCCCTTTGGCGTCTGAGCTCAACGCTCTCGTGTGTTTCGACACACTGATCCTTAAGGCTGCCTACTGTGCGACTCCAGCTGTGACATTCTGGCAAAGCTAAAACTAGGAAGACTGCAAGCCCGATCGCATCTGCAGAAGTCCCTTTGGCGGCATTTGCTGTCGTGTCCAACTCTTTGCAGCCACGTGGACTGTAGCCCATGGCTCCCCTCTATCCATGGGATTTCCCAGGCGAGAATACTGGAGTTGGTTGCCCTTTCCTTCTCCAGAGGAATCTTCCCAACCCAGGTTTCAAACCCACGCCTCCTGCATCGCAGGCAGATTCTTTACCTCTGAGCCACCTGGGGGGCATAATGTATCGTATTTACCAGTATTAGGGGAAACGGGATGAACGCTTTGGGGAGGGGGTTCATCCTGCCTACCGCAGCATCCCTTCCTGTAAATGACTCGTACATAAACGTTCCCAGAAACCTTGTCACCTCCAGAAACTGGAACCAGCGCCCACACGGAGGTAGATAAAGAGTGAGTGATATGTCTATACAAAGCCATGCCCCTCCGCAAGCTACAGAATGAATTCTGGATCCCTGCTGCAACGTAGCTGAACCTTAAAATAATTATACTGCGTGGGAGAAGCCAGCCTCCCCCTCAAAGCCATTCAAACTATGTCATTCCATTTGGATAAAATGCCAGAAAATGAAAACTCATCTCTAGCAGCAGGAAGTAGTTGCCATGGGGCCAGGGTGGGACGTGTCAGGGAAGAACAGGTGGGAGGGACGGGAGAAGGGCCTGGGTAAACCTTGGGGTGATGGGTCTGTTCACTGTCTTGGGGGCGGTGGTGGTGGTTTTATGAGTGTATGTATATGTCAACACTTACCAAATGGTATACCTTAAATATGCACAATTCATTGTATATCAGTTATACCTCAACACAGCTGGAATTAAAAGGCATTCCTCTGAAATGGGGTACATTTATCACAGAAAGAGAGAAAGCATACGTGTGCCAAATGCGAAAGTGCTGAAACCAGGTGGTAGCTATTCAGGTGATCGCTGTATGTCAACTTCTCCAGACACTTGACAGTTTCCATTTAAAAAAAAAAAAAAAAAGGTGGGTTGGGGTGAGAATCCAAGCTTTGCAATCAAACCTGCAATCAAGTCTGATTCAAGTCGTTTCCTAGCTGTGTGAGCTAGGGGTGAAACAGGCCTAGCTCTGTGATGGGGTGAAACAGGCCTAATCACCCATGAGCGGGGGCTTCCCCGGTGGCTCAGATGGTGAAGAATCTGCTTGCAATGCAGGAAACGCGGGTTCGATCCCTAGGTCAGAAAGATCCTCTGGAGAAGGGAATGACTACCCACTCCAGTATTCTCACCTGCAGAATCCCATGGACAGAGGAGCCTGGTGGGCTACAGTCCATGTAGTCACAAAAGAGTCAGACACGACTGAGCGACTAACACACACCCATTAGCAGAAGTCACTGGACTGTGAGCATGAAATCAGATCAGTGCACAGAGCAGGCTTAGCAGGAAACTGGGATGTAGCGAAGGTTCCCTGAAGCTAGCTGTCACTATTAATTCTTATCTGAGAGACATGGAAACCGAATTAGAAAACTCGGGAGACTTAACTGGTCCCACGGCTCCTGCCAAGTCTGGGTCTGGCCGTGAAGAGCTACCTCTCTGGATGCCTACCACACTTCTTAGAACTCTGAAGTAAACAGTTTATGCAAATACGGCCAAGCCACCCCACCTGAGATGAGGTCCTCGGTCTGGCCAACAAAGGAAGCCAGGCCCAGCACCCAGAGGTATTTTTAACAGGGTGGAGATGCGCGCTTTGCATATTTTGCCTTCTTGGCAGCTTGTGGTTCAAGGTCCCAACCAAAACTAAATGTGTTTACTTGTTTGTTTAGACAGGTAAGATCTCAGTCTCGCATCCCACAGTCAGAACGCTTTCTCTAAACTGGAGATAAAGGCTTTCTTTAAAACACTCCTTTAGTTACTCGGTTTGTGCTGAAGCCTTTATCCTCCAGGTCGCAGGAGGGTTGGCCGGGAGTGTGCTGCAAAGGCCCCATGTATAGGCCCTCGAGATGTGTGAGCCGACAGAAGCCTGGTTGAGTCTCTAAGTGACAGGGTGTTCTAGGGAAGCAGGGATATACGGTGGGCGGTTCTACCCCTCTCAACTTTTGGAGATTGTCGCCGCTTGATTTGTTAAGTGGTTTTGTTAAAGGGAGCCTGAATGTAACTGCAGAGAAGAGGAAGTTGAAAGGTGATGGCTACAAAGAGGAAAGCAGACTCTGGGGGACTGCGTTTGTCTTTTACTTGTCTCCTTACGCGCTGACCTACCCACGTACCTAGAACGCTATTCCTATGGCTACGAGCGCTGAGGGCTCTGAGCAGAGGACCTGCGGGGCTCAAAGCTGTGCTCCTGAGATCACAAGGAGCTGTGTGGGCTGCTGTGGAGTTTGCAGAAGATGGAGCCAGGGAACGGACGGGGTCTGAATGGAGACGCTGGATGTGAACAAGGGGTGGGAAGCACAAGGCAGCCATCAGTTTGGGGAGCCAGGGAGAAGTCGGTAATGACCCTGGGTAATGAGGGAATGAGTTGGCACCACTAAGAACAGAAGGAAAAAAAAAAAAAAAACCAGAGGGTGGGGGATGCTGACTTCACCTTGGGGATGAAAGGTGACAGTTTGCATTAAATTTACAGAAAAAAAAAAAGGTGGGTCAGGGTGAGAATCCAAGCTTTGGAGTCAAACCTGCAGGGGAGGTCAAGTCTGATTCAAGTCATGTCCTAGCTGTGTGAGCTTGGGCAAGTGGGGCTGTGAAATGGGCCTAATCACCCATGAGCGGGGGCTTCCCTGGTGGCTTAGACGGTAAAGAATCTGCTTGCAATGCGAGAGATGCAGGTTCAGTCCCCAGGTCAGGAAGATCCTCTGGAGAAGGGAATGGCTACCCACTCCAGTATTCTTTTTCATTTATTTTGACTGCACTGTGCAGCATGTGAGATCTTAGCTGCCCAACCAGGGGTCGAAGTGCCGCCCCCTGCATTGGGAGCGTGGAGTTTTAACCACTGGACTGCCAGGGAAGTCCCCACACTGGGGGTGGCCGTGGTTTCATTCTTGCAAACAGAAGAACACACAGGTGGAAATTTCCATCCGGCAGTAGAAACTATAAGCAGCCAACGCGGAGGTCAAGCTGGGTGAAGCCAATGAGCCCACGAGCTGAGGCCTATCAGCGTCGATGTCACCTATGCCCGGGTTCCGGGATCAGCTCTGGGGCAGACGCCTGGCCTGTGGTGCTCGCCAGTCCCCACGTGGTATCGTGCCCAGCACGGCCTATTCCGCACTGCCCTGTGATGCCACGGACGGGCGCTGAGCTGATGCTCACAGGGGTTCTCTCCAGCCTGGCCGGCTCCCCAACACCTCCTCCAGCTCCCAGGACCAGGGCAGAGCCGGCCCCCCGCCCCCCACCCCCCACAGCCCACACTGGAGGACGACCTTCTGGGTTTCATCTGCCCGGATGGGAGGCAGGCGTGGTCTCTCTGAAGCCAGGGCAGCTGGGTTTCACAGGAGGCGGTGTCTGCATCCCGGTGTCTACCTGCTGGCCACAGCGCTCGTGGGTCCTGTGGTTTCACGTGGGAGGCCTGCAGCGGCCTGTGACTTAAAATGGGATGGCTGGGGCTCATCCCATTCCCCCAAAGACACATCACATCTCCAGAGCCACAGGGGTGGGAGTCGCTGCCCACAGACATTGGAGGCGGAGCTGAGATTCCTCCCCAGGAGAGGAGAGGAGTTCTGAAATGAGAACTCCAGAGAGAAGTGGCGTGCGAGGGCCCCACGGGGACTGCGTAGCTGACGGGGGCTCGAACCGATTCCCGTAATTTCCTTCTTCCCTCCCTCTTTCCCTTCTGTCTCTCCTCCCTCCCCCTCCCCTGCACATCCCCCTGATATGCATTCAAGGCAATGAGACCGCACCTCTGCTCCTCTGGGGCAGAAGGCCCAGTTTGGCAGGGGCAGGGGGGGCACCACGCTCTCTTTTTACTGCATTTTAAGTAGAGACATCACTCACAAGCCATGGAACTCGCCCTTTGCAGCGGCCATCCAGCAACACATCCGTCTTGGTGTGCTTTAAGGCCCGGCAAGCCTTCCGTTCCGAGATCCGGCCCTTCCTGGGGTCACTGCTGTGGCGAGTTACTCCAAGTATCAGAGGAAGATGGTGATCACCCTGATCCCAGAGCTCGGACTCTGGGCTCCGCGGACAGCTCACAGGAGATGCCCTCACATGGCAGCTGTCATCACGTCTCGCTCAGTGTCGGGCCTTGGGCGGCGTGGGGACGGAAGGAAGGGAGCAGCCAGACCCCGCCGTCCAGAGGCTCGCAGCCCTGGGGGCGCTCGCTAGTAACTGCTGGAGAGAAGGCAGGAAACAGCTTCCTAAGGACTGCAGGCCTTCAGGGGCGCCTGTCCACACTGTGTTCATGGCTCTCACCCACCCTCTGTGTTTCGAACTTCTAAAGACAGGTGTTTACGTGACTGATCGGGGCAGGGTTGGGAATCCCGCCCCCAGCATGGGAAGTTGAGGACAGGTGCTTGGTTGGGAGAGCTGCCTGGGGAGATAGGGTGATATAGGGGTGTCGGGCGGTCAGGACTTCTTTCCTAAACCCCGGCCCTTCCTGCTGTGGCCTCTGCAGAATGGACAGTGCTGGTTTCTCGTCCCACCAGGACTCAGACGTCACCTGTCCTGGCTCTGCCATTCATTACCCACAGGATATTGGACCAGGGCGTCTCTCCAAGTTCCCTGTCTCCCCAAGCGATGTGGAGACAGTGGCTGCGGACTTCACATGGGTGGCTCACTGCCTCCCTCCCCAGCTGCACCTGGCTCCCAGGGAGCAGTCCGGGGGTCTGGACGTAATCACAGCTGTTTCCGTGCCGGGGAGCCGCTGTGAGGCCGTGGGGAGCGGTCCTCGGGTCGTTCTTTCTCGCCGTGGTGCTTCTCTCTCACCAAAGCCTTGTTTTTCTCCTGTGTAAAATGGGGGCCATAAGTGTACCCGTCATGTAGGATTGGGGGAGAGTGAAGAAGATGTGCAGGGGATGTCTCAGCGCCATGCCTGAAGCCGGACCAGGTCTTTCGCCTTTCTGTGCTACATGTCCTAGAACGCTCCAAACAGCTGCTCCCATGCATGTGTGTTCCAGACCTAAGGAGGGACTCCCATCTCTCCTCCCCACCATCCTGAAATGATGCACATTGACCCACCCTCTGGCAGAAAGGCCTGGAAGCCAGCATCTCGTGGAAAAGCAGTTTACAGGATTCAACAGTTAAACACTTGCCCCCAGACAACCATGAAAGGCCAAGAGCCATTCACGAAATGATATTAATACACAGCCCAGCCTTGAGTGACAAGGTAAAGGTCGAGAAAACACGGGCTGATGGAGCTGTTAGGGCTGAGCATAGAGCTTCCTTCCATGTGGTGCAGAGCACACACCCCCATGAACACGAGGGCAGTGGGTGCTCCTGAGCGTGGACAGCCCCACGCCTGCCGTGACCTACGGGGGCTGCGGTGACAGCGACGAAGCAGTTTCCCTGGGACGTTTCCCACACATGGGGCCCGGGTTATGCAAGCCTCTGGCCTCCTGGACACTTCCCTCGGTTCAGTGACCGTCTGGACACCCAGCTCATACGCTCTCTGCTCACTCTCTCTCTCTCCTCCTGGGTCCATCTGTCCTTCAAGGTGAACTCCAAACCTACAGGGAAGACCTGTCTGATTTTCCCGCTTCTGTTTTTTGTTTCTCTTTTCCTTTCTGTATTTGGCTGCACTGGGTCTCAGTTGAGGCACGTGGGATCTTTAGTTTTGGCGTGCAGCATCTTTAGTTGGGGCACGCAGGCTCTAGTTCCCTGACCGGGGATGGAACCTGGGCCCCTGCATTGGGAGCATGGAGCCTTAGCCAGTGGACCACCAGGGAGGGCCCTGCCCATTTTTCCTTGGGAGAGAGTCAGTGATGCCCCCTCGCTGTCGTGGGGTCAGGAAGCTCCAAGCCGGGCTTTGTGTCCAGTGTCTTGACTTCCCCTGAGCTGCTTCTCCATTCTGCTTCAGGAACCCACGGCCCTCCTCTCTCCCCACAGAATCCCTAACTCAGGCGTCCTCAGACCTCAGATCACAATCTCTCCTTCTCACGTGCAGCTTCAAATGCTTGCACAATGCCTGCCCCTCAGCCCTGCTGGGGCCCCCAGTCCGCTGGGCACCTCATTCCTCTCCGTCCGCCTCTCCTGCCCTGCTCTATTCCATATCCAGGGGCCCATGATTCATAGCCACAGTCTCAGAGTGCAGCCCCTGACGTTTCCAGCACCCCCAAGGCGCTGGAGAGAACTCTCATCTTGCAGGGCCATCGACGAGTTCTTGTTGATCCAGCAATTTTTTTTCTAGTTTAACTGCTGTCTGTGGTGGCGGAGTGGAGGGGACGGAGGATATACAATCCAACCCCCCTTCCTCTGAAAAATCAGATCAGAAATAACACTTTCTCTTTAAGAATGATGGGCAGCTTCTGAGCAGTTCAGTGTGAGGCAGCAAGAATAAAGACCATGGAGAAGCCTTTCAGAATTCACTTGTCTCCTTTTTGCCTTTATAAATGTGAATCCCACCAAGAGAAGGAAGAATTCTGCTGGTGTGAATAAATGTGACTGGCTCCTTTGCTTACGGATGTTTTAAAAATCTTTTACGGCCTTTTGCTTGTCTGAGAGCCTTGGAAGCATGTTGGATGATTAGATGAGTCACAAATTAATTATGGTGAAATGCACTCTTTTCGTATTTTTACTCAAATTTTGTTTCTTTAATTAATTTTTACTTTTTGCCACCCCATGGACTGCAGCACACCAGGCTTCCCCGTCCCTCACCATCTCCCAAAGTTGGCCCAAGTTCACGCCCATTGCATCGGTGATGGCATCCAACCATCTCATCAGTGAAATATTATTCAGCCATAAAAAGGGGAAACATTGGGTCACTTGTTAAGATGCAGATGGACCCAGAAATGAACTCTTTCAGATGGCATCATTTGATGTACAGGACCCGGGGGTGAGTTCCAAGCCCTCCCGAAGTGTGGATGCCCTCAGAGCCTGGGCCAACACCACGCGAGCTCCCGGTGTGAGGGGAGCTAATTAAGGCGTAATTAGCAATGCTTTTACACTTGATTTAGTTTTCCTAAAATCCAAACACAATTTGACATTTTCTGCTGTTGGGAGGTGATCGGTCCCCTAAAGTAACAGAGGAAGACGAAGCAAAGATGGGACACAGTGATGTCCGCCTTGGCGTCCCTAGGCATCGTTTGATGACCCCCTCTGCCTAGAAATGGGAAAACCGAGGCCCACAGGACCCAGTGAATGACAGATCCCCAAACACCCCCAGCAGTTCTTAATCCCAGTCTGAGGTAAAACCCGAGATCCAGGTAACCCCCCTGGACAAACCCAGCTTCCGCTCGCCTTGCAGGCAGGCAGAGGACCCTTGTCGCCAGGCCCCAGCCTCACTCCCAGCTGTTGAATCAGACCCCTGAGCATCCGTTTCATTTCTCCCTGTAGCATCTCGCTCATGGTGTAAAATTAGCTCAGTCATGAGTTTCAGGAACAAATACCTGCAGCCCCTTCAGTGGCAAGAAAAAGAAACCAACGGGGACTTTCCTCTCTCCTGCTGCCAGGGCTGGGCCCTGCGGTGCAGGGGTGCAGGGGAAGCTCGGGAAGGGGGGGGCCCCACTGTTCACCTGCGATGCCCAGGAGGCAGGGGAAAGGTCTGGGCCTCTTCCTGTCTCACTCCCTCCCGACCCTGGGCAGCTCCTCACCACCCTGAGCACAAAACCTACTGTCTCTGGGTTTTCTTGTACACCTGCTGTCTCTTTACCAGGCCCACACTCCTGAACATCTGTGGAAGGGTGACTCACGTACAGAAAAGTGCACACAGTGTACGCTCGGTGTGTTTGCACACAGGGCACCCGTGTAACAACACCACGTGAGAAAATGGTCCATTATCATCCCCCAACGGTAACCCTGTCCTAGCCTCCATAACATAGACCCATCTTGCCTGGTGCTGAACCCTGTGACTTGGAATCACAGCATGCAAACTGCTATGTTTGTGGTTTATTTTACTGAATATTCTGTCTGGGCAAACATCCACACATTTTCATGTGTGTAGGTCATCCCTGCTCATCGCTCTATTCTCTTCCGAGTAAATGCACTGCAATTCTTAAGGTCACACGATGGACATTCTCGTTTTAGTAGGTTTTAAAAAAAAGCAGCAAAACAGTTGGCAGCTTCCTATGATCCCCTCTAGTATTTATTGGCTCCCTTATTTCTGGTAAATGTGTGGCTTTGTAATGTACTCTCATTCCGTTTTGTTTTTTTTAAAAACTTGGCAGGGTTTTTGGTTTGGTTTTGTTTTATTGGCGTATAGTTGCTTTACAATGTTGTGTTAGTTTCTGCTGTACAGCAAGGTGCATCAGCCATACATACACACGTGTCCCCTCTTTTCTGAATTTCCTTCCCGTTTGGTCACCACAGGGCACTGATTCCCCCCTGCTATACAGTAGGTTCTCATTAGTTGTCGATTTTAACCATAATGTCAATAGCGTATCTATGTCAATCCCAATCTCCCAGTTCATTGGCGTTTTGTTTTTAAATTCCCCGGTGCTACTTTCTGGGGTCCAGTCTGCCCTGCGTGCATGCCTTCCATGTGGCCCACCCAACCCGATGGGCTTCGGGAGGCTCCCCACCCCTGCATGTGCTGTGAACATCCTCACTCATGACACCTGATGGACCCGGGTGGAAATTCCTTGGGGACCTTGGAGTGGCTCGTCAGTATATTTTCTGTAAGAATCTTCTATCCCATGCACGTGCTGTAGCGGGCCCAGCAGCCCCAAAGACACAAGGTGGACCCAGCAGTGAGAGAAGTTCCTCTGGTTCCAGGGAGGGGAAGGGCGTGAAGTGGGGACCAGCCAGCAGGGGGTGCTGCTTCCCCGGGGATCCCAGTGGCCCAGGGGTCCCGGGAATTGGGAGAGGCAGCCCCACGGGTGCCAGTCCAGCGGCCCCTGTGCTGGCTCAGTGACCCCAGGCACCATCTGGGGTGGGCCTGAATCTCAGGGGCGTCCATCAGCAGGGCCGGGGTGGGAGTTACAAGAGTGTGCTGGGCAGAAAGGGCCCCTGCATCTCACACACCAGGGGTCCTCGGCTGTCACCTGCTCATCAGGGGGAGAGAGCAGAGGACAGGGAGAGACCCTGAGGACCCACCCCTGCACCACAGGGGTCAGGACCCAAGTTCCCGGCCAGCAGCCTCCAGACCTTGTGCTGAGGCCTGGGCCTCTCTGTGGCCCAGCCCTGTTGGACATCTGGACCTTTGAATTGCAAAGGAAGACCAAAAGTGAAAACAAAAGAGAAAGTTGAACAACTATTGCCAGTGGAGGCTGGCGGCTAAGTGCCCCCAGTCCCAGGGCACAGCTGACCCTTATCTGACCTGATAAGCGTTGATAGCACTTGAGCCTTGGGTTTCATCTCAAGGCCGAGCATATGCCCTGGAGACCAGAAAGCCTCCTTGTCTCTGCTCCTGCTCCCATGGACCCTAATCCCTTCATTCATCTGTCCTTTCCCCACTCAGAATCTTCCGGATGCCTGCTGTGCACTGGGCGGGGTGTCAGCCCAGAGACGAGCGGCCACACGGCCACAGCCTCACACGGCCGGGCGGTGCCCCACCCACGAGGCGTCTGCATCTCAGACCCGTCGAGGTCTCCATGCCCACCGTCACACCATGTAGAGAAGACATCCGCTGTAGAATGGCCAACTTCTGTCCGTTTTTGCAACGCCATTTTGGCATTTCCGGGTTTGGTTTTGTCTTGTTCTGTTGCCACTGCGTGCCATCTTTTATTTTTTATTTTTATTTTTAAGACTTTTGACTTTGTATTGGGGTATAACTGATTAACAATGCTGTTATCATTTCAGGTGAACAGCAAAGGGACTCAGCCATATGTGTGCATGGATCCATTCTCCCCCAAACTCCCCTCCCATCCAGGCTGCCGCGTCACTTTGAGCAGTTCTATGTGCTGTACAGTAGCACATAACCTTGTAGGTCATCCACTTTAAACACAGCGGTGTGTACATGCCCATCCCAAACTCCCTAACTACTCCTCCCCCTCCCCCAGCAGCCACGAGATTGTTTTCTAAGTCTGTGAGTCTCCTTCCGTTTTATAAGTTCGTTTGTACCATTTCCTTTTACATTCCACATATACGGGATATCATATGATATTTCTCCTCCTCTGCCTGACTTAGCTCACTCAGTGTGACAATTTCTAGGTCCCTGCATGTTGCTGCAAATGGCCTTCAGTTCAGTTCAGTCGCTCAGTCGTGTCCGACTCTTTGCGACCCCATGAATCGCAGCACGCCAGGCCTCCCTGTCCATCACCAACTCCCGGAGTTCACCCAGACTCGCGTCCATCGAGTGCGTGATGCCATCCAGCCATCTCATCCTCGGTCGCCCCCTTCTCCTCCTGCCCCCAGTCCCTCCCAGCGTCAGGGTCTTTTCCAGTGAGTCAGCTCTTCTCAGTGGCTGAGTAGTGCTCCATTGTATGCATTTTAGCACATCTTCTTCATCAATCCCTTTGTCGATAGACAGGTTACTTCTGTGTCTCGGCCATTGTAAACAGTGCTGCGATGAACACTGGGGTGCAAGTATCCTTTGGGATCTTGTTTTGTTTTGGCATCTCTTTGTCGTCAGCATTTCTTTCAACGTGTCTCTGAACGAGACCAGCCGCGGGCCCTCCAGGGGAAGGCCGCTTGCCTGCTTTCACAAACCTGTCCGCACTGCGTTCCTAAAGCAACCGCTCGTTGGTGTGTGAATCTTCGGGTGGATGTGAACTCACTGCCTCCACGACCATGGGCACAGCACGTTTATCCACTTAGAAGAATCCCCACATCACAGATAAGGAAGGCAAGTCACAGGGGAGACAGAACGCTCTTTCAAGGCCACCTCGGGAACCCATGCAGGAAGGGGAACAGCCCAGGGCGTTGGGGCCTAAGCCCCTCGAACCCCCTGCTCTGCTCCACAGGACTCGCACATCCCAGAGGTCAGACCAGAGCCCCCACCCACACCAATCTGCCATGTAGGTGATGGGCATCTGGTGTGCAGGAGAAGGTTCTAGAAACAAGGATTTCCTCCAGCCAGCTCCAAGATAGCTCCTGGGAGGGCAATGTCCTTGGTCTCATGGCTGTTCAAGCTAGAGCAGGACAGTGTTCACCAGAAACACAGTGGTTTTATGACAGGGCCCTCGCTCGTAAAAGCGTTTGCTTGACTTTCCTTTTCGCTTTCTTTTCCTTTTGAGCTTTTTTCTTTTTTAAATTCCTCATCTTGTGTTTGTTGGTTTATTTGTTTTCTTTTCCCTCCAGCATTGTGTTTTTCCTGTGCTTTCTAGGCTTTCTGCATCAAGTCCGCATAATGTTTGAAAATAAAAGTTACTTTATGCCAGTAGAGAAATAAATGTTTGCTGCCTCTAACCCACAGGTCAAGGGAAAAAGAAACTGCTGGAGTAATTCAAGTCAACGGTCAATGTCGTTTAGTTGTGTCATCCTCTCAGCATACTTCCTAGGCAGACATGGCCCCGAACAAACGTCTTTGAAAACTTTTCTCCATGTCAGGGTGAAAACGTGCCCCAGGCTGGGGATGCTGAGGGGCGGTCAGGGTGACGGTGTTACAGGCGAGGAAGTGAGAACCAAAGAGGTTCAGAGCTGCTCCCGCGGCCGCACAGCTGACTCCCGAGAAGCAGACCCTAAAGCAAACCTCTCTTTGTTCAGAGGAATGAGGGTCTGTCTCAGCTCCATCAGCCCTGCTAAGACCAAGTGGCCTCAGAAAGACCACTTCCTCTGCCCAGATCTCAGTTTCCCCTTCTGCAGACGAGAGGGACAGTCAAGAGAGAAACAGCTGCTCAGGTGTGTTGCAGGCCGGCCATATCCCTGTGCAAGAGCTTTGCCGGTGGTGTTCAGTCGCTCAGTCGTGTCCAACTCTGTGCGACCCCATGGACTGTAGCCCGCCAGGCTCCTCTGTCCATGGGATTTCCCACGCAAGAATCCTGGAGAGGGTTGCCATTTCCTTCTCCAGGGATCTTCCCGACCCAGGGATCAAACTCGCATCTTCTGCACTGGCAGGCAGGTTCTTTACCACTGAGCCACCAGGGAAGCCCGTAAGAGCTTCACCTGTACCGTTCTCACCAGGCCCCAGTGCAAACAGGTAAACTGAAGCGGAAGGCAATTAAATCCCACCAGAGACGGTGTCTCAGCTATGAGCAAGATCGGGCTTTGAACCAAGCCAGGGCTTCTGACGGCAGAAACAGGGACCCGCTCTCCCTGCCGTCTGCTCCCGGCAGGTGTTAGCCGCCCTGCTGGTTCCCTGTCCTGCCCCAGGATTCTCCTGAACAGAAAGAAGCAGGTCCCAGGATGTGTCCAGTGTGAGCGGACATTCATGCAGCAGCTTCACCCACATCAGGGCAGGTGTTTGCCCCGAGACGCTGCTTTTGACTTCCTATAAGTGAAGTGTTTGGGGCAAACTGGCTTCCCTAATATTCGAGAGGGCAGAAGAAGAGGACAAAGTGGGACCAGTGCAGAAGCCTCAGATCTGACGTGTGAGCCTTTATTTGCCCATCTTCACAATGGGCTGACAGAGCTGACAACCGCCGTCAGTCCCCAGCCAGGGCACAGCTCGGAGCACCACTGCCCATCCTCTGAGGAGGTGACGGTCTCAGCCCCCTGCAGGGAGCACTTCCCACGTGCTGCACGGCCCAAACCTGGTGGGGCGGAAGTTGCCACTTTGCCCCCACATCGCTAACGTGGACACCAAGGCGCCAAGATGACTGCTAGGTCCCATGGCTAGAAAGTTGGGGGGGTGGCAGATGAGCCCCACAGTGGAGTCCCCAGGACCAAGCTTAGGGCTGCCACTCTGCAGACCTCCCCCGGCGGTGGACACCATTATCCCCACCTGGATTCCCCGGAGCCAGGCCACACGTGGTCCTGTCCCCCCCGCGCCGTGATGCAGGCGAATGGCCCAGAAGGGGTGGCGGTGAGAGCTCAGGGAGCAAGGACTCCGTCCTTCGTCCTGGGCCAGGAGGGGGCAGGTGCCCCGCGGGTGGCTGGGGCAGGTGCCCCGCGGGTGGCTGGGCCAGGCGCCCACGTGGCCAGCACGGGCACAGCCCCACTCCGCATGGGAGGAAGCACGGCGGGGCTGGGCTGGCTCCCGGGTGGCACAGCCAGACACCAGGAAGGAAAGCCGCGTGCCCTGCTGCCCTTCCGGCAGGCAGGAAGCCCTGACCAGTGAGGAGCAGGGCTGCCAGGACAGGCGTCCCTTGTGAGTCCCAGAGCTGGGGGCCTCAGCAAGACGCCGTGGAGCAAAGACAGAGGGACCAGGCCCTAGAGACAGGAGACGACTATTTCATCCACACTCGCACAATTCATAGTCAGGGGCCTCGGAGCCCAACAGTGCCCACTACCACCGCCACTTGACCCCCCTCCTTCAGGACCATCAGTGCAGCCACAGCCCACTGAGGGCTCTCTGCAAGGTCGCCAGATGGCTTCCCAGCCTCCGGAGGGCCCGGGAGTGAGAGGAAGGGCTCCCTGCTGAGGCCACAGCTGCCCAGGCGGTTCAGGCTGGCACTCGAGGTCATGGAGTGGAGTTTTCAGGCGTCAGCCCTGGAACCAGGCTTCCTCCCACCTTGTGCCAATGCTGTGTGACCTCAGGAAAATGACTCCACCTCTCTGGGCTTCAGTTCTGCTCCACTCAATGGGACGAAAACTAGTTCTTATCTCATAGGCTTGATGAGCTTATTAGAACAGAGCCTGGCACCTAGTAAGAGCTCAGTCAGTTCCTTATCTATCACTATTATCTGTCCCCTGGCAGACCGCAGCGGCCCAGGGTCTGTGCTGGGGCCCAGCGGACAGCTCTTCTCACTGTCCTTGGAGAAGAGGGCACCAGGGCAGCCTGAGACCCCGGGGCCTCGAGGAGGGCTGTGGAGCCACTCACTGGCGCACACACCGGCATGCAAGGCCACGCAGGCCTACACATGCACGCACGCACACGCACAGAGGCACAGTCACACACGCACCCCAGCAGCAGCCTCTCCTTGCCCTCCGTGGGAGCAGGGCAGGGCGGGCAGAGGGCCTGGGGCCCAGGCAGAGCCGTATTGCTCAATGCCAGGACCATGCTGGGTCTCAACCGTCAGGGACCCGCTGTCAGTGCCCAAGGGGCCTTGCAGCCAGGCCTCTGTGGGCCACAGGCTTTTAATACTTTTAGAGAAGTTGGGTTTGTGCCGAGTTCCTCTGCCTCAGATTCTTCCTGGAGCGGGCGTGTTCCTGCCCCACTCAGGTCTCAGCCCAGCGCTGCAGGGGCTGAGGAGTCTCCGAGGCCACCACGCTGCCCGGTCACCCTCCTGCCTCCACGGGGGGAGCCGGGCCAGGCCCCTTAGCACCCCCCAGGTCTCAAGCTCAGACCAAGCCCTCCAGAGTCACTGCATTTTCTTCCTGCCCTCCAACCCCAGCTTCTGGTTTTCTTTTCTTTCCTTTTTTTTTTTGTCCCCTTTGCATTTTTTTTTTTTTTTAATATGAAAGATCTGGGTCTGACCAGCTGTGAGCCAAGAGGGACATTCATTTCGCCCTTTGGAAGGAAGACGCCTCCCCCTCTGGTCAGGAAGAGGGCAGTGGGGGGCCATTTTCCTCTGTTCTGTCTGCTCAGACAGACATCTGGGCAAAAGTCACTTTTCCAATCTCCCACTTGGTCAGAGTTCAAAGCCAGCTCCCAGCCGGGCTGAGCACGGGACCATTTCCAGCTCAGCGCGGCCAGAACACGGCCTCATGCAGCCGTCTCGGGGGTTGAGGGGTGCTGGGGGCTGGGGGTCGGTCAGCCCCATTGTGCGTGTGGACACTGGCAGCTAGCATCATGATGAGTCTGGCCCTGCTCCGAGGCGGCACTCAGTTACAAAGCAGGAGATTCGGGTTGTAAAGTCACTCATCAATTCGGCTCCTGTTGCTGCCATAACATATGACCACAAATTTAGCAGCTAGCGATAGCGCCGACCTGTCACCCGAGTTCTGGGAGTCGGAAGTCTGGCGTGGGTCTCACTGGGCTGAAGCTGAGGTACTGGCTGGGCTTTGCTCCTTCTGGAGGCTCCAGGGGGGGTCTGGTCCCTGGCCTTCTCCAGCCGCTAGAGGTACTGCTTCCCTCGGCTCGGGGCCCCCTCCTCCACCTTCAAATCCAGCAGCATGGCAGCTGCCAGTCTCTTGACTCTTCTTCTGTCCTCACATCTTTCCATGACTCTGACCCTCCTGTCTCCCTCCTTGTGGTTACCCGGAGCCACCTGGAGTGTCCAGAAGAATCTCACATCAAGGTCCCTAATCATGTCTGCAAAGTCCCTTTTGCCATAGCAGGCAACATATTCTGGGGGTGTGAGGGGAGTCATTATTCTGCCAACCACACTAACTCTGGGCAACTTACTAGATACAACAATGATGATGAGGTTGATATTGATGATGGTGATGATAAAGATGGTGATATGATGATGAAGATGGTGATGTTGGTGAAGATGGTGATATGATGATAGTGATGGTGATAATGGTGATGATGGTAACTACCCCTGTGGAATTGCTGGGAGGATTAAATTGATTCATATTTACAGTTCACACAGAGATTAAGAATTTGCAGCTCAGTCTCCATCTTTCCCAGCAGGAGAGGTCTGTGCACAGAGCTGAGTGGAGGGCTGGGCTGGGGAAGAGGGATTGAACCCAAAAGAGCGCTGGGGGTGCAGATCTCTAGGACCAGCTTAAGACACCTGAGAGATAAGCTCTAAATTCACGGGTGCACTGAAGCGTGGCCGTCGGAGTCCTTGCTAAGTAACAAATCATGACTGTGTCTATTTTTACCTTATCTTCATCATTCCCAGTGGCGAAAGAGCTGTGACAATTGAGGAAGTGGTGGTAGACCTCTTTTTTTTCTCCTTAATCAAAGTGCAAATCTTTCCTTTAAGATTCCAGCTTTTCAGAGGGTGTACTGAGCAGCCAGAAGGGCAGGCGGAGGTGTCAGCCACTCTAGAGGGAATCCTCTGCCATCCCTCATAACTTGAGGCCTGGTCCCCACGGGGCCGACATCGGGGCGGCCCTGGGAGCCGTGTGTTGTAACATCTCCAGGGTGGGTCGGGCAAGTGCCTCGGCTCAGCGCTGGTTTTGCAGGTTGCCCTTGAAAAGTCTCTCTCAGGGTCCTTTCATAATGTGGCTCGGCACATTCCCACAAACCGTTACAAAGTATTTTAGGCGACACATTTCTATAACTGTAATGCTTTTTAAAACATTTTTTTTTCGGTTTTGCCCTTTTGCAAAATAGCTGTGTTTATAGTGATTCAGAAGCTCTTTCTTCTCAGAATTATTCTTGGCCAGAATGGCTCTAGCATCTGACACGATAGGGAAGCTGAGAGCGGGGCACATCTCCTCCACGTCTAGCCAGGGTCCTGCTGTGGAGACTTGGCCCAGAGCAAGCTACGCCAGCGCCTGGGCCCCAGAATCTTCATGCTGAGTATCCAACAGGGAAACTCACGCGTGCTCTCCTCTGTAACAGGAAAAGCCATCCCCACTGAAAGCAACCAAGGGAACAAGACCTCACGCTGGTGTCTGGCCAACAGGAATCCCAGACGTAGGGCTGGGCCAACCGGTCACCTTCAGCTATACATCTTTGTGGGAAAAAGAAAAAAGTGAACATCTTCCACACGCAAAATCTGGACATCGCAGGGTACAGGCAATGCGTTCAGTATAATCCTATTATAAAAACCACACTTTAAAAAAAAAAGGGAGAGAGGGAACTTCCCTGGTGGTCCAGCAGTTAAGACTTCACACTTCCAAAGCAGGCAGACATGGGTTCCACCCCTCGTTGAGAACTAAGATCTCATATGCCTGTCAGAGTCAACAAAAAGTAAAGTTAAAACAAATAATAAAACCACACACATTCACACGTATACACGTGCACTCGCCTAGCAGAGCAATAGCATCACTTACCTCTCTTTGGAGATTTGGGGATAACAGATTGCTTCCATTTTTTGCTTTTCTACTTCTCTCCACTGTGTAAATTTTGGGGCAGAATGCATATATTCCTTGCGTGTGCCTCACACATTTGTATATATTTTCCACATATATATGGAATTTAGAAGGATGGCAATGACGACCCTGTATGCAAGACAGGAAAAAGACACAGCTGTGTATAACGGACTTTTGGACTCAGAGGGAGAGGGAGAGGGTGGGATGATTTTGGAGAATGGCATTCTATCATGTATACTATCATGTAAGAATTGAAGCGCCAGTCTATGTCTGACGCAGGATACAGCATGCTTGGGGTTGGTGCATGGGGATGACCCACTGAGATGTTATGGGGAGGGAGGTGGGAGGGGGGTTCATGTTTGGGAACACATGTAAGAATTAAAGATTTTAAAATTAAAAAAAAAAAAGTGATAAAGGGAAAATACCATCATCCACCGAGTACACACAAGACATGAAATTGGATGTTGAATGTCAGACACAAATGAGACGTGGCAATAAACGCCATCATTACAATTTTACTTAATTGAGTGTTTACTACGTGCCCAGCACTGTTCTAACCACTTTGCACACAGGATCTCCTTTAATCCTGAGGCAGCTCTTTGAAGCAGGAGCTAGTATTCTTCCCTCTCTTTAGGGAAGAAATGAAAGTTAACTCAGAGTTAAGCCATTCAGCTGTAAGTCCCCCGCATGGACCTCAGCCCGCGGGGCCAGGTTTGAATGAACTCAGGAGCCTCCGGTCTGAACACAATGTCTCGGCACCGTGTGGCAGAGAACAGGGGGCACGGGTTGGGGACGGGAGCTGAGATGCAGGAGACGAAGGTGTGAGGCTGGGGCCGTGCTAAGCCAGGAGGGGTCTTGTACTTGCAGACAGATGGAGGGAAGGAAACCCAGAGGAGGAGGAGCTGGTTTGTTTTTGGCTGGGAGGCCTCTGTTGCTGCACGCAGGCTTTTCTCTAGTCGTGGTGAGTGGGGCTCGTCTCTAGTTTCCAAGCCCGGGCTTCTCCTTGTGGCGGCTTCTCTTGTTGTGGCTCACGGGCTCTAGAGCTCAGGCCCAGTAATTGTGGAACACAGGTCTAGTTGCCCTGAGGCATGTGGGATCTCCCTGGACCAGGAATTGAACCCTTGTTGCCTGCATTGGCAAACGGATCCTTAAGCCCTGGCCCACCAGGGAGGTCCGAGAAGCAGCTTTTAAGCTCTGCAAAATGTTTTGATGAAGCGGGGGTGGGGGTGGGAGTGAGTTGGATTGTTTATCCAGAGGTGCCTTTGACGACTATGCTTTGATATTCTTCAGTTTTTATGGCATAGTCCCATTTTCCTTAAAACTACTGCTGTCGTTCGTCTGTTTACACTTCACTGGCCCATCCACAGATGCCAAACAGACGAGGCTCAGGAAAAAGCTCCTTAAGCCTCCAGTACTTTGTGATACGGCCACACAGGAAAGCCAGACCCGGGAAAATGCACGCTGGACACAGCATCATCTGGAAATTGGATCTCAAGCCACAGAGTGTTGGAAAGAGCGTTTTAAAGTGAAGTTTGCATAGCATGCATCTCATGGGAGCAACGTTCCCAGAGTCATTTAGAGACAGTGAATCGGGAGGAGGGGAACTCATGGGAGCAAGTTCTTAACACACAATCGGTTTGAGGACATTTCATTCCAGGCCGTTGGTTTTCTGCATGATTTTGTCTTTCCAACTGCAGTGGAGCAGTCAGGCTGTTTTTGAGGAACTTAACTGCGTGGGCAGCAAGAGATTACACTACTGAGTTTTCAAGGGCAATCGATTGGGTATTCAAGGCTGGGCTGCCACATACAGTCGTGAGGTTTGTGGACTGCACAAAGCACCTGGCTTTCAAGTGGCACTAAAAATAACAAGGTGTGTCTACCCTGTCTGAAGCAAGGGGCTCCTTTTTCTTTGCACAAAAGGAATGGCAGTCTTTTTGCCAAGCCCTAGGGCTACAGGTTTCCATCAGCCGGAGGGCTGCCTGGCTTTCGTGATAGCTCAGTTGACAAAGAATCTACCTGCAATGCAGGAGCCCTGGTTCAGTTCCTGGGTCGGGATCAAACTACTGCACAATCGCTAGCAAAATAATGCTCAAAATTCTCCAAGCCAGTCTTCAACTGTACGTGAACTTCCAGATGTTCAAGCTGGATTTAGAAAAAGCAGAGGAACCAGAGATCAAATTGCCAACATCCGTTGGATCATAGAAAAAGCAAGAGAGTTCCAGAAAAACATCTACTTCTGTTTTATTGACTACACCAAAGCCTTTGACTGTGTGGATCACAGCAAACTGTGAAAAATTCTTAAAGAGATGGGAATATCAGACCACCTGACCTGCCTCCTGAGAAATCTGTATGCAGATCAAGAAGCAACAGTTAGAAATGGACATGGAACAACAGACTGGTTCCAAATAGAAAAAGGAGTACATCAAGGCTGTATATTGTCACCCTTCTTATTTAACTTATATGCAGAGTACATCATGAGAAACGCTGGGCTGGAGGAAGCACAAGCTGGAATCAAGATTGCCAGGAGAAATATTAATAACCTCAGATATGCAGAGAAGACCACCCTTGTGGCAGAAAGTGAAGAAGAACTAAAGAGCCTCTTGATGAAAGTGAAAGTAGACAGTGAAAATGTTGGCTTAAAGCTCAACATTCAGAAAATGAATATCATGGCATCTGGTCCCATCACTTCATGGCAAATAGATGGGGAAACAATGAAAACAGTGAGAGACTTTATTTTGAGGCGGCTCCAAAATCACTGCAGATGGTGACTGCAGCCATGAAATTAAAAGAAAAGTTATGACCAACCTAGACAGCATATTAAAAAGCAGAGACATTACTTTGCCAATAAAGGTCCACCTAGTCAAAGCTATGGTTTTTCCAGTAGTCATGTATGGATGTGAGAGCTGGACTATAAAGAAAGCTGAGTGCCAAACATTTGATACTTTTGAACTGTGGTGTTGGAGAAGACTCTTGAGAGTCCCTTGGACTGCAAGGAGATCCAAACAGTCCATCCTAAAGGAAGTCAGTCCTGAATATTTATTGGAAGGACTGATGTTGAAGCTGAAACTCCAATACTTTGGCCACCTGATGCAAAGAAATGACTCATTGGAAAAGACCCTAATGCTGGAAAAGATTGAAAGTGGGAGAAGGGCACAACAGAGGATGAGATGGTTGGATGCATCACTGACTCAATGGACATGAGTTTGAATAAATTCAGGGAGTTGGTGATGGACAGGGAGGCCTGGCGTGCTGCAGTCCATGGGGCTGCAAAGAGTCAGACACGACTAAGCAACTGAACTGAACTAAACTAAACTGAGAGGGCTACCATTCCCAGCCCACAGGAAAGTGCCATATAGGCCAGATGGCCTTGGCTCTGGACTGGGGGAGCTCAGGGTGTAAGGCCAGGAGCAAGGCCAGCCTGGCCAGGCCCCACTGTTTTGGGGTCAAAAGGAGGAAGAGAAGCCCCAGGTGTGGGCTGATGGAGGGAAAAAAGGAGGCACTTTCATGAGTTCAGTTCACAGTGGGTATGAAATTTTCATGAGGTCTTCACCTTGAGGTTGGCCTCAAGCCCTCTGTTAAACGTTGACCAACACCAGGGAAAAGGCAGGGGGGGTTTCACTTCAAGCCACACTGCAGTCTTCACTTGTCCAGGGCGTGGGGGCGGGGTTAGGGACCATCCTGGATGGGCCAGGCTGGTGGTCTCCCACTGGCAGGGTTGTAACTAAACAGCCCTCACGCCTGCCTGCCTGAAATCTTTTCATCAGGAGCTGGTCACTCCTAAAACACCGGCCAGGAACCCTCTGTAGCTGCTTTGACCAGCACACACAGCGCAGGCAGCTGCAACCGGCACACATAGCATAGCCGAGAGGAGCTACTCCACGTCCAAGGTCAGGGGCAGAAGCCAGGAGGACCCCATGCCCAAGGGGTGGTGGCCAAGAAGAGCTACCCCACGTCCAAGGTCAGGGGCAGCAGCCGAGAGTGCCAGGCTGCAACAGTGCAGGAGCAGCCCAGAGGAGCTACCCCACATCCAAGGAGCAGTGGCTGCGCAGGTGCAGGAGGGCCTAGAGGAGCTATCCCATGTTCAAGGTCAGGAGGGGCAACAGTGAGGAGATACCCCTCATCCAAGGTAAGGAGCAGCGGCTGCGCTTTGCTGGAACAGCCGTGAAGGGATACCCCACGTCCAAGGTAAGAGAAACCCAAGTAAGACAATAGGTGTTGCAAGAGGGCATCAGAGGGCAGACACACTGAAACCATAATCACAGAAAACTAATCAATCTAATCACACTAGGACCACAGCCTTCTCTAACTCAGTGAAACTAAGCCATGCCCTGTGGGGCCACCCAAGATGGGTGGGCATGGTGGAGAGGTCTGACAGAACGTGGTCCACTGGAGAAGGGAATGGCAAACCACTTTAGTATTCTTGCCTTGGGAACCCCATGAACAGTATGAAAAGGCAAAATGATAGGATACTGAAAGAGAAACTCCCCAGGTCAGTAGGTGCCCAACATGCTACTGGAGATCAGTGGAGAAATAACTCCAGAAAGAATGAAGGGATGGAGCCAAAGCAAAAACAATACCCAGCTGTGGATGTGACTGCTGATAGAAGCAAGGTCCGATGCTGTAAAGAGCAATATTGCATAGGAACCTGGAATGTCAGGTCCATGAATCAAGGCAAATTGGAAGGCTCAAACAAGAGTTAGCAAGAGTGAATGTCAACATTTTAGGAATCAGCGAAGTAAAATGGACTGGAATGGGTGAATTTAACTCAGATGACCATTATATCCACTACTCTGGGCAGGAATCCCTTAGAAGAAATGAAGTAGCCATCATGGTCAACAAAAGAGTCCAAAATGCAGTACTTGGATGCAATCTCAAAAACAACAGAATGATCTCTGTTAGTTTTCAAGGCAAACCATTCAATATCACAGTAATCCAAGTCTATGCCCCAACCAGTAACACTAAAGAAGCTGAAGTTGAACAGTTCTATGAAGACCTACAAGACCTTCTAGAGCTAACACCCAAAACAGATGTCTTTTCATTATAGGGGACTGGAATGCAAAAGTAGGAAGTCAAGAAACACCTGGAGTAACAGGCAAATTTGGCCTTGGAATATGGAATGAAGCAGGGCAAAGACTAATAGAGTTTTGCCAAGAAAATGCACTGGTCACCTTCTTCCAACAACACAAAAGAAGACTCTACACATGGACATCACCAGATGGTCAACACCGAAATCAGATTGATTATATTCTTTGCAGCCAAAGATGGAGAAGCTCTATACAGTCAAAAAAACAAGACCAGGAGCTGACTGTGGGTCAGATCATGAACTCCTTATTGCCAAATTCAGACTTAAATTGAAGAAAGTAGGGAAAACCACTCGACCATTCAGGTATGACCTAAATGAAATCCCTTATGATTATATAGTGGGAGTGAGAAATAGATTTAAGGGACTACATCTGATAGATAGAGTGCCTGATGAACTATGGATGGAGGTTCGTGACATTGTACAGGAGACAGTGATCAAGACTATCCCCATGGAAAAGAAATGCAAAAAAGCAAAATGGTTGTCTGGAGAGTCCTTACAAATAGCCGTGAAAAGAAGAGAAGTGAAAAGCAAAGGTGAAAAGGAAAGATATAAGCATCTGAATGCAGAGTTCCAAAGAATAGCAAGAAGAAATAAGAAAGCCTTCCTCAGCGATCAATGCAAATAAATAGAGGAAAACAACAGAATGGGAAAGACTAGAGATCTCTTTAAGAAAATTAGAGACACCAAGGGAACATTTCATGCAAAGGTGGGCTTCTTAAAGGACAGAAATGGTATGGACCTAACAGAAGCAGAAGATATTAAGAAGAGGTGGCAAGAATACACAGAATAACTGTACAAAAAAGAGCTTCACGACCAAGATAATCACGATGGTGTGATCATTCACCTAGAGCCAGACATCCTGGAATGTGAAGTCAAGTGGGCCTTAGAAAGCATCACTGTGAACAAAGCTAGTGGAGGTGATGGAATTCCAGTTGAGCTCTTCCAAATCCTGAAAGATGGTGCTGTGAAAGTGCTGCACTCAATATGCCAGTAAATTTGGAAAACTCAGCAGTGGCCACAGGACTGGGAAAGTCAGTTTTCATTCCAATCCCAAAGAAAGGTAATGCCAAAGAATGCTCAAACTACCACACAATTGCACTCATCTCACATGCTAGTAAAGTAATGCTCAAAATTGTCCAAGCCAGGCTTCAGCAATACGTGAACCATGAACTTTCAGATGTTCAAGCTGGTTTTAGAAAAGGCAGAGGAACCAGAGATCAAATTGCCAACATCTGCTGGGTCATCGAAAAAGCAAGAGAGTTCCAGAAAAACATTTGTTTCTGCTTTGACTATGCCAAAGCCTTTGACTGTGTGGATCACAACAAACTGTGGAAAATTCTGAAAGAGATGGGAATACCAGACCACCTGACCTGCCTCTTGAGAAACCTATGTGCAGGTCAGGAAGCAACAGTTAGAACTGGACATGGAACAACAGACTGGTTCCAAATAGTAAAAGGAGTATGTCAAGGCTGTATATTGTCACCCTGTTTATTTAACTTATATGCAGAGAACATCATGAGAAACACTGGGCTGGAGGAAGCACAAGCTGGAATCAAGATTGCCAGGAGAAATATCAATAACCTCAGATATACAGATGACACCACCCTTATGGCAGAAAGTGAAGAGGAACTAAAAAGCCTCTTGATGAAAGTCAAAGTGGAGCGTGAAAAAGTTGGCTTAAAGCTCAACATTCAGAAAACGAAGATCATGGCATCCCATCCAATCACTTCATGGGAAATAGATGGGGAAACAGTGGAAATAGTGTCAGACTTTATTTTTGGGGGCTCCAAAATCACTGCAGATGGTGACTGCAGCCATGAAATTAAAAGACGCCTACTTCTTGGAAGAAAAGTTATGACCTAGATAGCATATTGAAAAGCAGAGACATTACTTTGCCAAAAAAGGTCCATCTAGTCAAGGCTATGGTTTTTCCAGTGGTCATGTATGGATGTGAGAGTTGGACTGTGAAGAAAGTTGAGAGCTGAAGAATCGATGCTTTTGAACTGTGGTGTTGGAGAAGACTTTTGAGAGTCCTTTGGACTGCAAGGAGATCCAACCAGTCCATTCCAAAGGAGATTAGCCCTGGGATTTCTTTGGAAGGAATGATGCTAAAGCTGTCCCTCCAGTACTTTGGCCACCTCATGTGAAGAGTTGACTCATTGGAAAGACTCTGATGCTGGGAAGGATTGGGGTCAGGAGGCGAAGAGGATGACAGAGGATGAGATGGCTGGATGGCATCACTGACTCGATGGACATGAGTCTGAGTGAACTCCGGGAGTTGGTGATGGACAGGGAGGCCTGGCGTGCTGCGATTCATGGGGTCGCAAAGAGTTGGACACGACTGAGCGACTGAACTGAACTGAACTCATTTTGGCTGCACCGGGTCTCAGTTGCAGCATGCACAGTTTTTAGCTTCGACACGTGAACTCTTGGTTGTGGCACGTGGGAGCTAGTTCCCTGATCAGGGATGGAACTGGGCGCCCCACATTGGGAGTGTGGAGTCTTAGCCAGTGGACCGCTAGGGAAGTCCTTCTGCAATTGCTTTAAAGGTTTTGCTCTGTTGATTTAATCCCACGGAGGTGTCAGTGGTGAGGCCAGACCCCTGAGGACAGCAGGGCATTCCATGAGGGAGAGGAGGGCATGGTGGAAGGGATGGGGGGCCGGGAGAGCAGAGAGAGAGGAGGCTGTCCAGCCCTGTGATCTCAGCTCCGCACTTCCTTAGTTTATGGCATCTCCTTGCACTGGCTGCTGCCCCACGCCAGGACCTAGCCAGAGCTGGAAAGGGGAATTGAAGGCAGGGTCCCTGTCCTCAAGGGGCTTTGTCTCTAACATCAGGATGCTGCGTCAACCACTCCGCTCAGCACTGTAGCTGCACCATCTCGTTAATCTCATGTTAATCCCCAGAGCCAGGGGCCCATTTCACAACGGAAGAAACAGAGGCTCAGAGAGGGGAAGTGACTTAGCTGAACTCACACAACCAGGACTGTCTGGCTCCAATGCCAATACGCTTCTTGTCTCGATTAGGGTGTGGAGAGTGTCTACTGAAATGGACATAATGATGGTAACCATAGCAACCACAGTCCTGCAGTAGTCGTGGTGATAGTGATCATAATATAATCCTGGAACTAGCAGTCACAGTAGGGAGGAGGCACTTAGCATGCGCTGGGGGCCTTGCTGCGTGTTTTCACATACTGATTCATTTAATCCTCATGACACTATGTGGTAGGCACCAGCCTTGTCCCCATTGTACAGATAAAGAAACTGAGGTGCGAGCACACTAAGTAACTCACCCAACGTCACCCAAGCATCAAAGGTCAGATGTGGACCCAGGATGTAAAGGGTCCTGTCGACTTTTTTTAAAACACACAACATGAGAGCTGCAGGTCACATTTTTTTTGGTGGCCTGCAGCCACCAAATGAGGCCTGCAGCCCGGGAGACCGCACCTCAGAGAGCTCTGAGAGACTACTCCCAAGAGGGCAGGGAGGAAGTGCAGTACATATGTGATTTTGGTGAAGGGTGAATACATTCAATCAAGCAAGCATTTGTCTAGAAGTTTTCTACTTGTCACCAGAAACAGTCGTCATTATGAAGGACTTCAGTGCTTTTCTTGATATGAGGAGATTCAAGAACTGAGCTCATAAAATCAGCTCCTGAGAGTATCTAACCATCTGAAGGTCTATCCTGCCAGTTTTCCTGGAGCACAGAGTGCTTCCATTCTGCTCTCCACCCTGAACCCCTTTCAGCTGGTGTTCAAAGTCAGCAGCTGCAGCCGCACATGATTCAATTCTCAGAGAGGTAGATGGCAAGTGCCAATTGGTAGCTGACAGTCCTAACGATGCCCACGCCTATGGGAGGAACACAAGACCTGCTTTCTTGAGGCCTGTGGGTGGCAGTGCCAGTAGCCATGTGGGTGATCAGACCGTCCATGTGACCACCCGCCGCTGGCCGGGCACCATTCAAGTCTAGAGCATCAGCGCTTGGAGAAGTGAGGAACCTCAAGGAGAGGAAAAGGTGCTGGGAAGGAGACACACAGGCCGAGGGGTGAAGAAAGTGCTGATGGTGGATGTCTCACGTGGGCAGGGGTCAGGGCAGTCTCCCCAGGAGGGACATCTCGGCAGAGATCTATAGCCCCCAGGGATCCAGGGAAGGAGCGTCCCAGGCCAAGGAAAGAGCCTGAGCAAACATCTGAGAAGGAAGAAGCCCGCAAAGTCCCTCCCTTGTCACAACCCTGGAGAGGGAAACTTTTTCTATTAAAACTTCTTGAAAGCTATTACAAAAACACACCAAAAATAAAAGCCTTGTTCATAATCTTGCCACTTCTAATGCAGTGAAAATCCCCTCTTCTGTCCTGTTCCCCAGTCAAACTGGGAGAACTAATTGGCAGAGGAAGCGTGCCCATCAAAGAGCACATGTGACTGTCCTTTCCTCAGAAGCTCTCAGCCAGCCCAGGTCTGGCAGCCCAAGCTGCCGTGGCCTGAGCACTCTTAAAGCAAGAACATTAGAACTGTGTGTAAACCAAGGTTAATAGGCTCTGAGCAAGCCTGGAGGTCCCTCATCTTGACCAGAGCCAAGACTAGAAAACCTGCTCTTTGGGTCACATATGTGGACCTGACGCTTTCTGTCCGCATTCTGGTCCTCGCAGCCACTTTCTGAGGGCTGGAATCTTTTGACATCTGATTTCTAGATTCACAGATTGTGATAGTGACCAGTGAGCCCAATAAGAGAAAGAACACAGCTGCTGGAGCCAGAAGGAATCATAGTAACTCAGAGCCAACCTCTCAACACAGCGCAAAAGACCCCAAGTGACCCTCAGAAAGATTCAGGATGCCAGGACCCCGCTCCAGCCAGGGAGTCACAGCCTGAATTCATGGGAAACAGCCCCTGATATCTTTCAGAACAAGTGGAAACAGGGTGACCCTCCCAGAAAGAGAGTCAGTTCTCAGGGCTATTTTCAGCACATCAGGGAACCAGATTCCAGCCACAAAGGTAAATGAGAAACCAAAAGCAATGAAGTGATCTAGCCAGAGAAAGCCACCTTTGGACTGCAGAAAGTTTCATATTTTAGGTAATTTCTTAAAAAAGCAAAACTAATTATGGGCCTTCCCCTCTCCCAGAAGTGTGAAGTGTGACATCTTTTCTCATACTGTCATGTTTAGTCCTCTCTCTCTCTCTCTCCCCTCTCTCTCTCTCCTCCCTCCTAAATAACCATTACGATACACTTAACACCAAATGCTTTCTGGTACCTCTTTGCTTTTGTAAAACTCCATTAAACTTCGCTCATTCATTCTGCAAAAAATGTCTTGATACTTTATTCTGATTCCATCTACATCACATTGCAAACATCAACTCCCAATAGATTGCTGTTGAATATGTAATTGGAATTCAGACACAGTTTTTAAAGATGTTGTTTCCAAATCTTATTCTTTTTTCTTTTTTGCTTCTGTAAGGGAGGCATCTCCTTAAGAATCTTCCAGAGTTTGTTGTGATCCACACAGTCAAAGGCTTTGGCATAGTCAATAAAGCAAAAGTAGATGTTTTTCTGAAACTCTCTTAATTTTTTGATGATGCCACAGATGTTAGCAATTTTATCTCTGGTTCCTCTGCCTTTTCTAAATCCAGCTTGAACAACTGGAAGTTCACAGTTCATGTACTGTTGAAGCCTGGCTTGGCAAATTTTGAGCATTACTTTGCTAGCGTGTGAGATGAGTGCAATTGTGCAGTAGTTTGAGCATTCTTTGGCATTGCCTTTCTTTGGGATTAGAATGAAAACTGACCTTTCCAGTCCTGTGGCCACTGCTGAGTTTTCCAAATTTGCTGGCATATTGAGTGCAGCACTTTCACAGCATCATCTTTTAGGATTTGAAATATCTCAACTGGAATTCTATCACCTCCACTAGCTTTGTTTGTAGCGATGCTTCCTAAGGCCCACTTGACTTCATATTCCAGGATGTCTGGCTCTAGGTGAGTAATCACACCATCGTGGTTATCTGAGTCGTGAAGATCTTTTTTGTATAGTTCTTCTGTGTATTCTTGCCACCTCTTCTTAATATCTTCTGTTAGGTCCATACCATTTCTGTCCTTTATTGTGCTCATCATTGCATGAAATATTCCCTTGCTATCTCTAATTTTCTTAAAGAGATCTCTAGTCTTTCCCATTCTATTGTTTTCCTCTATTTCTTTGTATTGATCACTGAGGAAGGCTTTCTTATCTCTCCTTGCTATTCTTTGGAACTCTGCATTCAAATGGATTTGTTTCCTTTTCTCTTTTGCCTTTAGCTTCTCTTTTTTTCTCAGCTATTTGTAAGGCCTCCTCAGATGACCATTTTGCCTTTTTGCATTTCTTTTTCTTGGGGATGGTCTTGATCCCTGCCTCCTGTACAATGTCATGAACCTCTGTCCGTAGTTCTTCAGGCACTCTGTCTATCAGATCTAGTCCGTTGAATCTATTTCTCACTTCCACTGTATAATCGTAAGGGATTTGATTTAGGTCATACCTGAATGGTCTAGTGGTTTTCCCTACTTTCTTCAACTTAAGTCTGAATTTGTGTGGATCACAACAGACTGTGGAAGATTCTAAACGAGATGGGAATACCAGACCACCTGACCTGCCTCTTGAGAAATCTGTATGGAGGTCAAGAAGAAACAGCTAGAAATGGACATGGAACAACAGACTGGTTCCAAATAGGGAAAGGAGTACATCAAAGCTGTATATTGTCACCCTGCTTATTTAACTTATATGCAGAGTACATCATGAGAAATGCTGGGCTGGAGGAAGCACAAGATGGAATCAAGATTGCTGGGAGAAATATCAACAACCTCAGATATGCAGATGACACCACCCTTATGGCAGAAAGTGAAGAGGAACTAAAAAGCCTCTTGATGAAAGTCAAAGTGGAGAGTGAAAAAGTTGGCTTAAAGCTCAACATTCAGAAAACTAAGATCATGGCATCCGGTCCCATCGCTCTCTGGCAAATAGATGAGGAAACAATAGAAACAGTGGCAGACTTTATTTTTTTGAGCTCCAAAATCACTGCAGATGGTGACTGCAGCCACGAAATTAAAAGACGCTTGCTCCTTGGAAGAAAAGTTATGACCAACCTAGACATTAAAAAGCAGAGACATTGCTTTGCCAACAAAGGTCCATCTAGTCAAAGCTATAGTTTTTCCAGTGGTCATGTATGGATGTGAGAGTTGGACTATAAAGAAAGCTGAGCACTGAAGAATTGATGCTTCTGAACTGTGGTGTTGGAGAAGACTCTTGAGAGTCCCTTGGACTGCAAGGAGATCCAACCAGTCCATCCTAATGGAAATCAGTCCTGAGTATTCATTGGAAGGGCTGATGTTGAAGCTGAAACTCCAATACTTTGGCCACCTGATGTGAAGAGTTGACTCATTTGAAAAGACCCTGATGCTGGGAAAGATTGAAGGCTGGAGGAGAAGGGGATGACAGACAATGAGATGGCTGGATGGCATCACCGCCATGATGGACATGAGTTTGAGTAGGCGCCAGGAGTTGGTGATGGACCAGAAAGCCTGGCATGTTGCAGTCCGTGGGGTCACAAAGATTCGGACACGACTGAGTGACTGAACTGAACTGAAGGGAGGCATGCTTATTTATTTGCATTCATGCACAGGTACAGACTGGCTCTATAATCTGATTCAACTTGGATTTTATTTTTTAAATTTACTTATTTTTAATTGAAGGATAATTTCTTTACAATATGGTGTCAGTTTCTACCATACATTAATATGAGTCAGCCATAGGTATAGGTAGGTCCCCTCCCTCTTGAGCTTTCATCCCAGCCCTCTAGGTTGTCCCAGAGCCCGGGTTTGAGTTCCCTGAGTCATACAGTGAATTCCCACTGGCTGTCTGTTTCACGTACGGTAATGCACACGTTTCCACGCTGCTCTCTCGGTTCTCCACTGGCCCCACTCTCTCCTTGCCCCGCCCCTCCCCAGCCCCATAAGTCTTTTCATGTCTGCGTCTCCCCTGTTGCCCTGCAAATAGGTTCATCTGCGCCATCTTTCTAGATTCCGTATATACATGTGCTAATGTATATCTGTTTTTCTCTTTTTGATTTACTTCACTCTGTTCGTGTTTGTAGAGCTGATATTGGCAGTGGCAGCATAGCAGACCCTGCCCTAGGGGGAGATTAAGGCTGTGACGAGTCTCGAGTCACCATGAGGTCCCCGGAACCCCCTGCCTGTCGCCCCAGAGTCTTCTTTCCCCTCTGAAGTATCTGCTTTCAATCTTTCATGCATCGTGGGACCAGTCAACCTCAGAAACCATCTTTTTTTGTTTTAAGACCCACTCAGAACTTTCCACATAATTCCCCATCAAGAACACCTCTGCTGCTGCTCAAAGTGTGGTCTGCAACTGGCACTGTGGGGTCCCCAGGGGCTGGGGGAAACGCAGCCTCAGGCCCCGCCCACTGGCACTTCTTGCCGCTGTTCACTCATCCATCTGCACCACATGGTGTTTTGAACCCTTGCAACTCTCAAAGCACATGCCTGCCTCCTGGAGAGGGTAAAAAGTATAAGATGAGGTGCTTGCTTCAGGGGTGATTCCCCAGGGGAGGGCCGAGCATCCAGCCTTGAAACCAGTACTGGCTACCCCGCTAACACCCGGCTGCGTGCCACACGTCAGGAGCAAACATACAGTGTCTTTAGCTTCTGGAGCTCTGTAACCCAGAGGTGTGATGCTTCTGGTTTTGGTAGAAGAGAAGGCAGACACCCATGTGATGTGATGTCACCTCTTCGAGGAAGACTGCCAGTGTCTGGCCCCTCAAGATGAGATCTGGCTGTGATGCCTGAAGTCCAACCACACGTTGGCATCATCTGCGGCAACTGTTTGAAACATGGAGGCCCAGGCCCCTCCCCTCATTAGCAGAATCAGGAAATCTGGGCTGGGGCCCCAGCAGTTCCCACGGGGGCCTCTGCACACACCGCGCCCCCAGTGTCCCCAGTTTGCACGTGCTCTCCCCTGCGGAGAGAGACAGAGCTCTGTTCCCCGCCCCCACCCCATCCACCAGGTCAGATAAACCTCTCTGATGTCCCGCAGCACCCGGCTCTCAGCTCTTAGCGTGATTTTCTATTTCTCCGCCTGCCCCACTGGACTGCAGCCTCCCGGAGGTGAGGAGCTGTGTGTCTGCTGTGCCAATGCCCGGCACACAGTCAGGTCTCACTAAGTGTGTGTGCTGTCGACCCGCCAGCCCAGGTGAGATTGTAAGTATTTGGTCCCCACCTACTGTTCTCCACAGCCTCACCCAGCCCCAAGTCCTGCACACCAGGGCCCCAGCCCCTTTGCTCCTATCAGCCCACAGTTGGCACCACTGGACCCCTTTGCAGGGCCGGCCTCACCCAGGCCTCCAGGGTCTCAGCAGCAGCACCTGGGCTGTCCGTCAGGTTGACCTTGGGCAGCTGAGCTTCAGTCTCCCTTGCTCTTGAGCCTTTTCTCCCCATCTCATGCTCCAGTTAATGGTGACCTGCATCTCTCGTGCGCTTTTAACCTCTCATCCCCTTGTCTGGGGCCATGATTTCTTCTTCCTGATCCCCAAAGCACAGCTGTTCTCTGATGACCCAGAATCCTACACCTGCTATCAGAGCCGCCTGCACTACCCAGAGCCGCCTGCCCGGATGTTGGGGCTCCCGTCTTCCCAGCCTCCTTCCAGCTTAGCTCTGACTGTCAGGATCCCCTTCCCTGCTCCTTTGCTGGCTGTATGTTGGCCTGTGATGACCACCCCCCCACCTACCACACACAGACTCTGACCTCCCAGCCTGGGTTTCCCCTGCTCTTCACCATCGCAGTTATGCCATGGTCCCCCGCTCGTATACTTGATAAACCTATACTTAGTATTTTTTTTTTGGAAGAGACCCTGATTCTGGGAAAGATTGAAGGCAGGAGGAGAAGGGGGCAACAGAGGATGAGATGGTTGGATGGCATCACCAACTCAATGGACATGAATTTGAGCAAACTCAGGGAAGCCTGGCATGCTTCAGTCCATGGAGTTGCAAAGAGTTGGACACGACTGAACGACGGAACAACAACAATCCTTAATATCCCATTCTTTTTCATTTATTTAATTGATGTCTAGTTGATTTACAATGTTAATTTCTTCTGTATAGCAGAGTGACTCGTCTATACATATATACGTTCTTTTTCATATTCTTTTCCATTATGGGTAATCACAAGATACTGAATATAGTTCCCTGTGCTCTACAGTAGGACCTTGTAGTTGATCCATCCTATACGTGATAGTTTGCCTCTGCTAACTCCATCCCTCCCCCTGCCTCCCACTAGGCAACCACAAATCTTTCTCTATGTCTGTGAGTCTGTTTCTGTTTTGTAGGCAAGTTCATTTGGGTTGTATAGATTTTACATATGTGTGATACCCTGTGACATTTGTCTTTGTCTGACTTCATGTAATAATCTCTAGGTCCACCCAAGTTGCTACAAATGGCATTACTTCACTGTTCTTATGGTTGAGCAATATCCCACTGCACATAAGCACCACATCCTCCCATCCACTCCTCTGCTGGTGGACATTTAGGCTCTTTCCGTGTCTTGGCTGTCGTGAACGGCCCAGCTGTGAACATAGGGGTACGTGGATCTTTTTGAATTTTGCTTTATCTGGCTTAATATGGCATTCTTAAGTATCCCATTCTTAAATATCACACACTTTGGCTCAACAAATATTTGTCAATGGATGAGAAGATGGATGGTTGAATGGAGGTGGGCTGGATGGATAGATGGATGGTTAGAAGAGAAGAGGAAGATGGAGGATGGATCGACAGACAAGGGCTGACAGATGGATAGATGAACGGTTGGACAGATGGAGTAGTGGGTGGATAGAGAGAGAAATGCAGTAAGTCGGCTGAACTGTCTCACACCTGAATGTCCAACACGTGCACCAGACATGCCTGGATCAGCTCAGAGAGACATCTAGAAAAGTCACCGGCGTGCTGAGACCACAGGCTACAAAGCGACAGGGAGATGGCCCCGCTCGCACAGCCCTCCGAGTTCAGAGTGCTTGGCCCCAACCTTCAATGGGAGCTGGATGGACAGGCCACAGAGAAACTGGCCATACCTCTGGTCATAGCCAATGCTTCCCTTGCAGGTCGACATCACTGCTGGGCTGGCTTCCTTATCTGTAAAATGGGATGTCATTCACTGAACCTATGTGTGGTACTTTCCTAGGGGCTGCTGTCACAATTTACCTCTAACCCGCTGCCTTATACTAGCAGAAGTGTATTCCCTCCCAGTTCTGGAAACCAGGAGCCAGGAATCTGTTTCGAGGCCAAAATTCAGGGTCATCACAGCCGTGCCTCCTCTGGCGGCTCCAGGGAGAACCCATTTCCTCACCCTTTCCAGCATCCCGTGGCTGCTGTCTTTTCTTGGCTTGTGGCCCCATTACTCAATCTTTGACCACATGGCTTATACACTTCTCTGTGTGAAATCTTCCGCTGCCTGTCTTAGGACACCTGTGATCACATTAGGGTCCGCCCAGTTCTTCCAGCATAATCCCCTCATCCCAAGATGCTTAGCTTGGCCACCTGCAAAGTCCTGTTTGGACCATATAAGGGAACATTCAGAGGTTCCCAAGATTAGGAATTAGGACACGGTCTTCGGAGGCCATTGTCCAGTCTTCTATAGCATCCCATAGGATACAGAGTCACTGCTCCATACGTATCAGCTGTCTCAAGAGTAACAGTTATCCAGCACCACACGGACCATTTGAGAAGTGGGGAAAAAAAAATGTTCTCCTCTCTGAGTCTAGAAAAGAGAATCGTGACTGTCTCACGCGTTTGTTTGGAAAACACAAACATCTGCTGTTTGTCTGACTGAGGGCCACCCCCCACCGTTTTGTGGCCACAGTCACTGCGGTCACTTCCCCCAAAGGGTCAGTCAACAGAGTGTACTGAGAAAGCTGCCAGGGGGAACTGTTTGTTGCCCCAGAGCTTGAGGACCAGCAAAGCAGAAGGCAGCCAGCCATGGCGGGATTATTCAGAGTCAAGAGAACCTGACCCAGCAAACGCTCAGGAGGAACGGAACCCACTTCCAAGCGAGCTGCTGGACGCCAGAGAAACTGCAGCTCGTGCCAAGACCCCAGAGCCTTCCCAGGACAAGGCTCTTGAGATGCAGATTAAAATGCCATCTGGTTTCTGCCCTATGTCTGACCTGAAAAAAAAAAAAAAAACCACTTTGAGAGATGGACGTGGGGGTAGAGAAAAGGATAAGGAACACTTCTGGGAAAAATTACATGTGTTTTTCCATGTATTTCTGGTCACTTTAGAGCAACTTCATTAACCCCTCCCAGGCTGGAAGAAATTCACCTCTTTTCAGATTCAAATTAATCCCAATGATGGATGCATCACTGGGAAATTTTAATAGGGGCTGGATATTAAAGATGCTATTGTGTCTTTTAAAATTTTTATTGAAATATAGTTTATTTACAATGTTGTGTTAGTCTCAGATGTACAGCAAAATGATTCAAAAATATATTCATTATAACATGAAGAAGTGAAGTCGCTCAGTCGCTTCCGACTCTTTTCGATCCCATGGACTGTAGCCTACTAGGCTCCTCCATCCATGGGATTTTCCAGGCAATAGTCCTGGAGTGGGTTGCCATTTCCTTCTCCAGGGGATCTTCCCCACCCAGGGATTGAACCCGGGTCTCCCGCATTGTAGACAGACGCTTTACCGTCTGAGCCACCAGGGAAGCTCTCATTATAATATATATAATGTATATATATGTGTGTGTGTGCGCCCAGTCACTTCAGTCATGTCTGATTCTTTGAAACCCCATGGACTGTAGACAGCCAGGTTCCTCTGTCCACGGGATTCTCCCAGCAAATATACTGGAGTGGTTGCCATTTCCTTCTCCAGGGGATCAAACCCATGTCACCTGCATTGCAGGCGGATTCTTTACCATCTGAGCCACCGGTGAAGCTTATATATATATATATATATACCCCTACATGTATATGTGTGTATATATAGGTACATATATATGTATACATGTGACGGACTTCCCTGATGGCTCAGACAGTAAAGAATCCACCTGTAATGCAGGTGATATGGGTTCAATCCCTGGGCTGGGATCTCCTTCTGAAGGAGGGCATGGCAACCCACTCCAGTGTTCCCGCCTTGAGAATCCCCACAGGCAGAGGAGCCTGGTGGGCTACAGTCCCTAGGGTGTCAAAGAGTTGTACATAACTGAGCGACTAAGTACACGCACACACATTCTTTTTAAGATCCTTTTCCACTATACGTTATTGCAAGATATTGAGTGTAGCTCCTTGCTCTGTACACTAGGTCCTTGTTGGTTATAAGTTTTGTATATACTGTAGTAATGTGCTAATCCCAAACCCCTAGTTTATCCCTCCCCTCGTTTCCCTTAGGTTCATTTTCTATGCCTGTGAGGATATTTCTGCTTGGGAAATCAGTTCATTTGTGTCATGTTCATATTCTACATATAAGCAATACCATATTTGTCTTTCTCTGTCTGACTTCGCTTAGTATGACAATCTCTAGGCCCATCTGTTTGCTGGAAGTGGCGTTATTTCATCCTTTTTTTACGGCTGAGTAATATTTCATCGTGTATGTATACCACATCCTCTTGATCCATTCATCTGTCTGTGGACACAGGTTGCTTCCATGTCCTGGCTACTTTAAATAGTGCTGCAGTGAACATTGTGTGTGCATATATCTTTTTGAATTATAGTTTTCTCTGAATATATGCCCAGGAATGGGATTGCAGGAACATATGCTATCTCTGTTTTCAGTTTTTTAAGGAACCTCCATACTGCACCAACTGACATTCCTATCAACAAAGTAACAGGGTTCCTCTTTCTCCATATTGTCTTTGCCATTTATAATTTGCAGACTTCTTTGATGGTGGCCAGTCTGGCGCATGTGAAGTGGCACCTCATTGTAGGTTTGATTTGCATAAAGAATGTTTCTTTGGTGTGATACTAGCATTGGGATTCTGGAGGGGAAGTCTAACGTTTTTGTGTGTGGTCTGTGAACACACCTTCAAGTTTTCTTTCAAACAGATCCACAGATACATAAACACAGACCTCTGAAGCAAATACGGCGCAAGGGTAACAGCTGTTGAATGTGAGCGGTGGGGAATCACCAGTGTCCACCACTCTCAACTCCTCTGCCTGTCTGAAAAGTCTTCATAACACCAAGGTGTGGGGTGGAGAGAGAAAAGACAGTTAAAGGAAACAGAGAGTTCCACTGAATATTGTTCAAGGCCCAGCTGGATGGGCTGGGGCACCATTTAAGGCTGAAAGGAAACCTTCAGGGACCGGAGGCTCCTAGGAACAAAGATATAAAATCTGGGCTTCTGGGGCAAGGAATAAAAGGAGGAGACGGGACAGGGAGAGGATGCAGTGGTGGGGGGCTTTCCTGGTGTAAGGACGTTGGTGGAACCGAAGCCAGAGCACCAGTGGGGCGGTGGGGGACTGCGCAGCGCTGGCAAATCGCCGGGTGCAGCTCAGTACATCAGACGCCAGCCAAGGACTGTGTTAAAGGTCAGTCAGTAGCAGGAAACGAGGCGGGTTCTGAGAGCCTGAAATGCAGCTGCTCTGAGTCTGCTGTGTTGGGGGAGTTTGCTCTGTCCCTTTTAACACAGAAGAAAGGGAGACCTGGATTTCCAGGGGGAGAGCTCCACAGGGATCCTGCAATCATGGGCTTTTAGGCTGTAGTAGACATTGAGGCTGACACACTCAGCCTTCCCCACCCCCACCCACCCCCCACTCTCCATCTTTGCTGCTACTGCTGCTGCTAAGTCGCTTCAGTCGTGTCCGACTCTGTGCGACTTCATAGACGACAGCCCACCAGGCTTCGCCGTCCCTGGGATTCTCCAGGCAAGAACACTGGAGTGGGTTGCCATTTCCTTCTCCAATGCATGAAAATGAAAAGTGAAAGTGAGGTCGCCAGTCTTTAGTCTAACCCAATCATCAGTCCCACCCCTCCAGAGTGATTGGCTCAGGACAGGACACGCGACTAGTTCTAGCCAATGAACTGGAAGACAGTGACAGCCAGGGGCCTTCTGGGAGAATCTCCTGACTTTCAGGAGAGCACCACGGAAGAGATGGTCTCTCTTCTTCCGTGATGCCTGGAACCATGGCCGCCATCTTGTAACCAGCATGAGGACAAAACCAACGTCATGGTGGGCAAGACAGGGTGACAGGAAGGACCAGGCTCCTTGAGGACACCTCTGGGCCATGGACCAGCCAAGCCTGAAGCCTCCCTGTAACTTCCTGTTATGTGACATCATACAAATCTTTATTCTAGAATTTTGTCAACTTCCATGCCTGTTCCTGATACAAGACCAGGAAGCTGAAGCTGTGCTGGTGTGCATGGTGCTTTTGCCCGAGTCAGGGAAGCCACACCTTCCCCAGCCTGTGGAGTGGGCTACAGTTGGCTTTCAACCCAAACTGGCCCCCGCCTCCAGGAACCCCCACACAGTGGACAGACTGCACATCAGGCACAGAGAACATCTGGCAAAGTCCCCAGGTCCCCCCTGCCAGACTGGTACACCTGCAGAGACCGAGAGCTCCCTCCCTCCATTCCAGATAATTCTGGCCTCAGAGGAGTTCAGGTGGGGGCGGGGGTGCCAAGGGCTGAATGCAACCCCCTCCACCCCAGCTCAGTCTGCCCTTGTGTGTGCTTTGTTTTGAACAATTCACATTTCCTCGAGTCTTACAAAGTGCTATTTCAGTGCAACTTCAAGCCCCAACCCACTTCCTTTCCAACCAGAGTGACCCCTGCATAGCTCTGATGGAACCCTGGAGCCAAAGCCGATGAGGCTGGGGCCTGAGCACCTCTGACCGTGCTCCCCCTCGCGTCTGCCCCACCCGGCCCGGGGCGCCGCCAGCTCTCGGCTCAGCTGCGGACCTGACGGTGGGCGGATACAAGTTTCCCACGAAAGGTCCTCAGCCCCGCGCAGATGTTTCCAGGGAGGATCCAAGCCTGCTCTGCTGGCCTCCCCCGGGATTCGGGCCCCCTGACCCCGGAAGTGAGAAGGAGCGGGTGGGGCGGGACCAGGGTAGGTGGGGCCAGACGGAGTTCAAGGGCCAGGATGGTAACTTTGGTCTTGAATCCTGGGGTTTCAAGCGAGAGGTGGCCAGGCCCCTGACATCTGTTTCTCACTTGAAGAGGAGACGGTTCAGCCTCCTCTCTCGACACTGAGCGAATCCCCTGGTGGGGCACGCTGAGTCGGGAAGATCCTGCCCAGGCTTCTGGAAGATGCGGGTGTGGATGGGGCGGCAGGGGTGGGGTGGGGGCGCCAACTAGATCGATACAGCTGCTTCAGCAAGCACAGTCACCGGCCACCTTCTCCAGCCATAAACCTTTGCTGTCCTTTAACCCGTTCCAGGAGCCAGGACACCATAAAGATGCAGCTGTGTGCAGTAGTCAGATAGGAATTTGGAGTCAGTTGGGTACAAGCTTGGCCTGTTGTCAGCTGTGTGACTTTCGGCAAGTGACTTCACCTCTCTGGTCCTGTCTACTAAACAGGGATACAGTAGCTCCCTCCCGGGGCTTTTGGCAGAACTTATTATGCACAGAGCATTTGACACACTCCCTGGCACATAGGAAGCATCAGTAAACATGTCTGGTTATTGGTACGAGTTCTCAGCACTTCACAGTTTGCAAAGAACTTTCATGGCTGTTCTCTCATCACCCTGAAGAACTGTTGCTTTGGCTCAAAAACCAAAGTAACCCATCCTGAGCCAGGAGTTCAGCCAACTCCCAGCCCCATTTCCCTCACCCACCCGTTTCCTGCAGCCTCCACAGCCACTGACCCCACAACACAGCACCCCCAGGTTGAGTTTCAGTGTTGACTCTAACTTGCCAGATGACTGGAGGCCAATTGCTTCTTCCCCTTTCTGTTCCCAGTTTCTCCATCTGCAAAGTTAAAAGCTGGATCAACCCCAGAGTCCCGTTTCCTTCCACCTACTGAGATATCTACTAGACATCTGCTCTAATTATGTTTTGAATATCTATTATGTGCCCTTCTCTGTCCCAGACACTATTATTCCATCAACATATGATTTCTAACCCTCACAGCAAACCTTGGGAGGTGAGCCATTTTATCCACATTGCACAGATGGGGAAACCGAGGCTCGAAGAGGGGAAAGGACTTCCCAGTGTGAGGGTAGAGATGGGATTTGAACCCAGGTTGGTCAGATTGCAAACTAAACCTTTAGTCATAAGACTGGCTCCAGTTCAATCCCTCCACAGACCCATGAGCTTCTTGGTAAATGACCAGACTTCCCCTTGGTTGACCACCTTGGAACTGGGTGGTACTGGTGAGATCAGGAAGACCAGAATCCTGGATGGGGGAGCGCCCTGGGTACCCAGCCCCTGACTGTGGCATAAACATCCCCAGTGCACCTGTGTGGTGCCCGTCCTGGGCCAGGTGTGCAATTATGAGCAGACCAGAGGTGCCGAAAGTCACCAGGCAGCGGCCGAGCCACGTAATCAGAGCCTGGGAAAGTCCAGCAGGCTCTAGCGGCGTCTTACTTTCCATCACACCCTCCTTGAGTCCCTCCTCAAGGCCGTGAGCACACCAGAGCCCCATCCCAAACACACATAACCGCCCAGGAGCATCCACAAATGCCTCTCTCACTCCCGCAGTGCCTGAAGTAACCAGCAAGGAGTCTGTGTTCAGCAAATACTGTCTCTATCAGCTCGTGAATAAATGAGTCTGCAGAGGAGGAAATTCGTGGGTCTCACGCTTGAATCTAGAGCTCATGTTTCTTGTACATGCTGAGTAGTTGTAGAGCCCCTGGTGTCATTTTATTCACAACATCTTTATTTGCTGCTTAGATCCTGGGACAAAGAACTCACCTGCCTGCAGGTTGGGAGCTGGGTTCTATTGGTGGCTTCATTACTAATTCCCTGAGGGATGTGTAAACAATTTTCCCATCTCTCCAGCCTCTCTAGACCTAAGATTTTAGTATTCCACAGAGAAATCGGGGTTCTGACCCTCAAGGTCTTTAGGGAGCTGCTCCCACCAGCAGCTCCCACCCTGCCTGTGAGTGCCAACTGTGCGTGTCTCTCCCCAGCCCCGTGCTTAGAGACATCACACCAGGAGCTTAAGGGTTTACACCATGGACATTGACAAAGGCCCTGTATGCTTCCCTGAAGAACCTGTTAAATCTCTACCAGCTTCTCACTTTAAAGGCACAGATATCTTATAAGCATCTGGTCTGATCTTTAAAATTACTGTGCGTTTTGCAATAACGTCACAAAACATAATTTTTCTTTTTAATGAATCATTTTTAAATGGTTTTTATTTGGCTGTGTGAGTCTTAGTTGCGGCACCGAGGTTCTTCGATCTTTGTTGCATCATGCGGGCTCTTTAGTCCCTATGCAAACTTGCGGCACACAGGATCTGGTTTTCTGACCAAGAATGGAACCCAGGCCCCCTGCATTGGGAGCAGTCTTAGCCACTGGACCACCAGGAAGTCCCCATGAATCATTTTGAATGACCAGTTATATTCCTGTATCCCCTCCCCCAAATAGTCTATTGAAACACAGTCTCTCACGTGTGTCCTGGGCCTTAATACACCTGCCAGCCACTGGGTTTTCCAGCCTAAAAAGCAGAGTACTGAGGAGGGGATGCTGAGCCGGTGGGGCAGAGAGGATTTTTAGGGCAGTAGAACTGTATGTGATGCTCTGACGGTGGATACGTGTCAATGTGTGTTTGACCAAGCCCATGGAATATACGAGATCAAGATTGGACCCAAACTTAGACCATAGAATTTGGATGCCAACCGTGTGTCAGTTGAGGTTCATCAAGTGTACAGAATGCACCTCTCTGGTGGGACATGGGGATGGCTGGGGGTCACTGTGGGGGCCGTGGCAAGGCAGGGGTATGTGGGAACCCTCTGTACTTTCCACTCAATCTTGCTCTGAACCCGCTCGAAAAATAAAGCAAATTTTCTAAAAAATCAAAATTCAAAAGGAAAAAACCTCGGGGCATTGCCTGATTTCTAAGTGCCCTTCCAGATCTAAGAGTCCCTAGGGTGTTGTCTCCCTTCTTTAATGAGCACCAGTGAAAGTAGGATTTCCTCGTATCGGTTGTGGGGGATGCGCCACGGTGCTCACAGGTGCCGATCCACCACCATCAGATGTCTCTCCCCGTGTGGTCAGAGTTTGGGGAAGATGAGCAAGGGGAAGCTCGCTTCTTCCAGGGCTGTGGTTTCTCCAAGTACCGTTAGCTGCCTGCCTGGGCATCACCTGCTGAGTTTATCAAAACGCAGATCCCCAGGCCCTGGTGGTGGTGGTTGTTTAGTCGCTGAGTCATGTCTGACTCTTTGCAACTCTGCGGACTGTAGTCTGCCAGACTCCTCTGTCCCCAGAACTCTCCAGGCAAGAATACTGGAGTGGGTTGCCATTTCCTTCTCCAGATCTTCCCCACCCAGGGATCAAACCCACAACTCCTGCATTGGCAGGTGGGTTCTTTTTATCACTGAGCCACCATGGAAGCCTCTGCAGGCCCTACTGAGACCTGTTTTGAGGATAAGCCTGGGAATAAGCAGTCCTCTGCTTGCAGAGGACCAGTGCACAGGCTGGAGATCTAGGCAAGCCAGGCGGAGTCGTCCCAAGCATGGCAGGACAGCCGGGCTGTGTGCACCTCAGCTAACGGAGAAGGGCCGCCTCCTGACCCAGGCAGCCCCGGGGCCACACGCCCCTCCACCACCTACCTTGTAAACATTCCCCCTCTCTGAGCCCCTGTGTCCTTAGCTGAAAAATGGGGCTGGGGGACTCCCTCCCCAGAGTCGTGGGGAGAATTAAACTGGACACTCATGATCAGAAAGCACTTGGCACAGGTGAGCCCTCTGAATGTGGGTGTGCTCCTGGAGACACACCATGCTGCCCCCCAGGATGGAGATAGAGCGATGCCCCAGACACCATCCTCATGACACGTGCCATCAGCAGGAGGGCACTAGCCAAGGTCATGTCACATGGTGACAGGTGCCCCCAGGAAACTAAAGCCAGACCATGCCAGGGAAAGTGAGCCCCCTCTCAGAAGGTGACATCTGAGCAGACTCTAGGACAAAGGAAGGGAAAAGCCACATGAAGGACTTGGAGAAATGTCCAGGGAGCAGCCGTGCAAAGGTCCTGAGGCAGGACCACGAATAACATGTTTGAGGCCAGCAAGGAGCCACATGCGGCCACAGAGGGGTGGGGATGGTGAGGGGGCGACTTGGAGAAGTGACCGGGGACAGGATCACATCGGCCACACAGTAACGCCACTCCTGGACATCATCTAAGAGAACAATTAGCAAAACCACACACCCACGGGCATTTGAGGTGTCCTCCCTAAGGATCACAAGCTTCCAAACTACCTGCCTGGCCACCTACATGGGGACAGTTTCAGAGGGTGACCAGCCCAGCAGGTGCTCCCCAAACTCCCCAGACAGTTGTGAAGATCTGTAGCAACAAGGACAATGTGCATGATATAATATGCTTTGAAAAAAAAAAAAATGACAGTTCAAAATACATACTTGCGCCAGAATGAGACATGGGGCCGAGAGGTTAGCGGTGGGCATGTGGGGGGTGGAGTGGAAAACAGTTCTTTTTTCCTTTTTCAAATTTTATATAATGCGGTTGCTGTATTATTTTTATAAATAAGGGGGAAAATGTGTTCAAACCAAACCAGTGGTGGGGTGAGGAGAGGGAACGGAGAGGCTGGTTTCCCTTCCTCATGATACCAAACCCCTCCACCGATGTTTCGGGTTTTCTCATCTCCATCATGTCTGGGACCCAGCCAGCCCAGGGAGTGCAGTGCTCAGCCCTCAAAGGGCCGCATGGATTCTTAGGAGCAGGAGAATCCTGCCCTACACTCCAAGAAACCAAAGCATCCAAAGTGATGTCCAAAGCATCACTAGGTGTTATGTCCAGAGCAGGTGTGGGGGAGGGGGGCAGGGAGGGTGTTCTTACAGGACAGCTGGGAAAGCCTTTCCTCCAAATACCCCTTGGCTTCTGCCTTATGTCCTGCCATCTGAGACGCCTGTGGTCATCACCTGATGGAGGCCGACCTCCTCTCCCTCACGGCCGCGTTCAAGGCGAGGCCAGCCCCAGCTCCGGCTGAGCTCTGGGCTCACTGCCTCTGGCCCAGGGAGTTTAACAGCCTGCCGGCCCTCTCGGGCCACCAGTCCCCAGGCTCGCAGGCAGACCAGAGGCAGCAACGCCCTGAGTGCCTGCACGCTGCCCTCGCAAGGGCCGAGAGGCCCAGAAGGACTCAGAAAGCCGAGGCCTGCTCCTGCTGCTGCTTCCGTCCCCCCTCCCAGGCTGCACCCCTCAGGGGAAAGCCAACCTGCTGGCTGCTGTTTTTCAGATTCCCAAATCCAGGGAGGCAGCGGGGGCACTGTTAACAGCCCCCAGGGTGGATCAGTGTCTGGGAATCCTGAGCTTCCACCTTTAAGTGTTTGCTTTCCGGCTCCTGACAGAATCTTGCTTTGTGTTGCTTTTTATTTCCGGGTCTTTGTTGCCACGGGTGGACTTTCTCTAGTTGCGGTGAGCAGGGCCTTCCCTAGCTGTGGTGCCCAGGTTTCTCACTGCGGCGGCTTCTCTGGCTTTGGAGCACAGATTCTAGGGTACTCGGGCTTCCACAGTTGCCCGAGTACAGTAGCTGTGCTCAGTAGCTGAGGCAGGTGGGCTTAGTTGCTCCACGGCACGTGGGATCTTCCTGGACCAGGGACCGAACTCATGTCCCCTGCATTGGGAGGTGGTTTCTTAATCACTGGAACACCAAGGAGTGGGAACTCCTGCCAGAATCTCTAGAGGGGAGGCAAGGCCGCAGGAGAGGGGTCCAGGGGAGCGAGTAGAGGGGAGGCGCGAGCGGGAATTTGTGAGACGGGTTGGGAGCCTGTGCGGCCCCTGACGGGCGGCCCTGCCCCAGGAGTCGGGTCTCACTTCACCACTCCCTCTCTGGGTGGCCTGGGTGGGCAGGATTCCAGGGGACCCAGTGTCCTTACCAACACACAGAGGTCTGTCAGTCTGTCTTTAAAGGGCCTTCGGGCCCTGAGCTCCTGCCCCGCGTGGTGTTGTCCCAATTCCTTCCGCGTCAGGCCAACACATCACCTTTGGCAGAATCACCGCCTCACTGTGGACCTTGTTTCTAATTCCAGCGGCTCCCTTCAGATCACACCACCATTCTGATGACTATGGACTCTGTAGCTTTCACTCCCAAACCCACCCCAAGGGGACCCACAGACGGAAAACCCGTCATCAAAGAGGCTTCTACTAAGTGATTCTCCAAAACTAAACCTGCAGGGCTCCGAGGACCACTCCAGGTGAGGTCCAGTGTCTGAATGGTTTCATATTTTTATCACGCTCCCAGCTGCTCCCCACTCAACATGCGATGGGTCCGATTCGATGAACAGAAACTGGTCGGGAAGGGTGTGGCAGGGTGTCTGGTTGAAGCCCGTCTGTGCGACGAGGAGCTGGGAGAGGGGTGGAGAGTGAGGGCCCCCCTCCATGTCGCCTGTGGCTTCGGCAGCTGCCCCGGCCACAGGGGTGGGATGAGCCTCGGTGTCTAGGGGACAGCGATGCGGAAGTCCGTAGCCCAAGGCAGGCCTGCAAAAGCACAAGGGGCCCAGAGGTCCCACGGGAGCCCTCACCTGCCATGTGGCCATGAAACCAATCTGAGCCTCAGGGTCCCCATCTCCATGATGAGGACGAGATGAACAGGGAATGGCACCCAGTGGGTCCCCCAGGCGGGTCCCACCCTCGTTCCCAGTGCCTGGAATAACTGTTGACAACGAGTTAACACAAGTTAATCAGCTGACTTAAAGACAGAGAAATTATTCCAGAGTGACCAAGGGGGGTCCGTTGTCACCGTAAGGGTCCTTAGACATGGAACAGGCAGGTCGAGGAGGGGGTCAAGGTGCAAGGAGGACTCCACAGGTGGAGGGAGCCGGGGCCTCTCGGATCTGGAACAGGCTAAAGGGGCTCCTCCCCGGCACCTCTACCCCAAGAGCGTGTCAGTCTTCATCTTGTTCTGCTTGGAGCTGCGGGGCGTGGCCACCCTCCACATGGGAACACTAGGGCAGGAGGGTGCCAGAAAGAGCCTGCTGTGGGAGAGGGCTTTGGGCAGGCGGTTTGGGGAGAGTCTGAGGATGGGAGTTCACCCTGGACTGGCACTGTGGGAGAGGGGGCTGGTCCTCTGATAGGGTTGGGCTCATGTACGGGAGAGGGGCTGTAATGGATAGAGAAGCAGCAACTCCTTGTCTGAGCCGAGCAGAGACAAGGTTTGCTGGTGCGGGGGTGATCTGCCTCACTGTATCAGGACCTTGTGTGAGGCTGGAGTGCTCTCAGGAGGCTTATGCCCATCAGGAGGGCAACACAGCCCGGCTGGGAGCCAGGCTAGGGCCCGGGTGTCAGGAGGGGCCTTTGCTTCCTCCAGAGTCCTTTGAGACCCCATGATCTGTAGCCAGCCATGTTTCTCTGTCCATGGGATTTCCCAGGCAAGAATACTGGAGTGGGTTGCCATTCCCTTCTCCAGGAGAAATCTCCCTGACCCAGGGATAGAAGCCGGATCTCCTGCATTGCAGGCAGAGTCTCTACCATATGAGCCACCAGGGAAGCCTCAATAAGAGGGAACCTTTTTGAAATACTCTATGATTCTTGCATTTCACATTGGCCTCTTGAACTCTTCCTGGCTCCACACCACAGCTGGTCCATCTGCAGAACTGAGCTCTGTTTCCCAAGGCATTTTCCACGTAACACTAGTTTCACCAGAGTGGTGGAATAAAAGGGTTCCCTGGATTACTGAGTTTGGAAAGCACCAAGTTCCTTGCTGCAGGACCCCTCAGAGCCTTTAAGATGTGCCTCTGTGTTGTGAGATGCCTGGAAAAAAACGGGTACTCTCAAAACTTGTTTGGATAGAAAACTCTTGGGGGTTTTGTTTGGGTTTTTTTTTCAAGGTGCAGTGACCTATGGAATAGTTTATAAAGCGCTGAAATAAAGGAGGTCTAAAAGCTGATGTCCACCCGGGAGGCCATGGGCTCCTGAGGAGCTGGGGACACCGACAAGGGGTCCCCATCCCGCTGTTTCTCACACATACATATGTGACCCCTGGTTAGATGGACTGGAAGCTGCTGTGATTAATTAAGGACAAATCTGTTGGCCAAAGCATGTAACAGAATTCAGCACCTCACTGGGTACTGGTGGGGGTTCCCAGTGTGTGGAGATTTAATGTGAAGCCCCCTATGAGCCCCTGGTGGTCTGCTCTCACCCCGATGTCCGCAGGCCTCGGGTGACTCTCCAGCCGAGCTTCTTCTCTGTGCAGGCTTCACCCTTGCCACTCTCTCTGTGGGGACGCCCCCAGCTCCACCTTGCCCACAGCAGCTGCCCTGCCTGCCTCTTGGCACGGCCAGGGCCCTGCTGCATTCTCCGGCTTCCCTTCCCCTGTTCTTCTCCAGCATCTCCCACACTGCGACCCGCATGGACTCTTCTCACCTCTGGTGGTGTCTGTTTTGTTCTGTCGCAGCCACCAGGCTTGGCCCACAGTAGATGCTCAGTAACCACGTGTTGAGTGGATAAATGAATGGCCTCTGCAAGGGGTTTTAACACCGAAAAGGCTCTCTGAGACTCAAAACCTGTGGACGCCACCGATCAAAAGGATGAATTCAAGTAGTAACGGTTGAAAAATACATATGTGTGCATGCTCAGACACTTCAGTCGTGTCCAACTGTTTGCGACCCCATGGACTGTAGCCCACCAGGCTCCTCTGTCCGTGGGATTTCCCAGGCAAGAATACTGGAGTGGGTTGCCATGCCCTTCTCCAGGGGATTTCCTCACCCAGGGATCAAACCCGGGTCTCCTGTCTCCCACATTGGCAAGCAGGTTCTTTACCACTAGCGCCACCTGGGAAGCCCTAAATACATAGGTGAGGCGTGGCAGCCAAGGATTGAGGGGCTGCCTGGGGGAGGGAGCAATGAACTTGTTCTAAAATGGACTGTGGTGACGGTTTCACAGCCTAGGATACTCAAGGCCATGAAATGGTGCACTTGGCGGTGAGTGGATTGTAGGCCAGTGACTCAGATCTCAAAGCTGTTACAGAGAAGAGCTGAATCTGGGTGAGAAAGTAGTAGAGCATTCTTTGTGTTATACCTAAAGCTCTTCTATACACTTCAGATTGTTCCCCCCCAAAAAAAAATAATCTTCTAAATGGCTGTATCACATTCCTCTGTCTGGAGAGAGCAGGGCTTTAGGGACACCCCACCACCACCGCCACCTCCTTCAACAGGCACTGACTCGGCATTCAGGCTGTGCCTCGATGTCACTGTGAAGAGGACTCTACATGGGTTCATTTGCTCCATCCTCAGCACCTCCCTGGGACCTAGACCTTATTCGCCGACCCATCGTGTGATGAGTAAACTGAGGCCCCTGAGGAGAATAGCTGGGGAAATTGTCAGCACCCAGTAATGAGAGGAGGAAGACCCTGACCCAGGACGTCTAACCAAAGAGTCCGGACTCCTGCCTCCTGAGCCCCTGAATGCAGGGTGGGTGTCAGTTACAGGCTGTGGGCCCAGAGACCAGCCCTGTGAAACATTAGGCAGGCTGCTGTGTTTCCAAGAGGGTCTAATTCGGTCTCTGGCACATGTCTTGCCCACAGCACCTGGGCCGCCTCTGACCAGAGGGGCCACAGAAACCTCAGGAGCCCGTGTCGCAAGAGCGCAGCCCTGTCACACAGCCATGCCAGCAGCTGCCCAGGAAGACACCGCCGCTGGTGGCCGGGCACAGGTGTCGCCAGGGGTCGGGTCGCCCCAGCAATGCCTGGCGGGGATGCCAGATCTCCCCCGGGGACCCTCCCTGACCCCCCACCAGCCGGGAGGTGAGGTCCTGAAACCAAACCTCCCCGACCAGTTCCGCTTCCAAGGGCCTCGAAACATGGGACTTCCACCCAGGGCTCCTTTCGGGGAGGCACTTGTTCCTTCGGGCAGGACGTGGAGCACTGGATTCAGGAAGTCACAGGACGCCTACTTCGCGTTTTCGCTTTTCTTATCAGAAAGGTGCGTGACTAATCCCAGGAGCCAGGCACCTTGGTGCTGTGGAACTACCTTGGTGTTTGGGGTCCTTGAAACTCCATTTGTTTCTCATGTATGCAAGTCAAGGTAGGGGCCTGAGCCGAAACGAAATTCAGAATGAGAAGAGCCGAAATAGAAAGGAGAAGAGTGGGAGACGCCCCGGGAGCCAGTCACACGCTCCAAGCCTAAGCCACCACCAGGGTCTCTGCACGGGTGGGTGCCCCACTCCCAGTGGCCTGGCTGAAAATCAGCATCGACCCAGCAATAGCCGGCTCCTGAGCCCCCAGAAATCTAGGTTCCACCAATGGGCTGCTGCCCAACACACATAATCACTCTTCTCCTCCAAGCCTCAGTCTCCACATCTGAAAAATGGGCAACAGTTACACCCACACACTGGGTTGCAGAAGACCAAATTGACATGCCCATAAATTGGTACTATTTATTCTAGCTGCTTATAATTGCGGTTTATTCTATCTGACAGTGTGATCCAGCTTCAACTGTTCCACCCCTCATGCTCTAGATATCATGCTGAGTTGTCCCCTGTCCTTACACGACCATTAAAGCAATCTGGTGAGGAGGGCTCATTATTCCTAATTTTAGCAACTTACAACCAGAGGTGTATTAATACGTCTTTCGTTACCTGAACATTATTGACCAGAGTGTGTCAATATTCCCTTACATAACAAATTGCTGGTCACAGGCATAAAGTTTCTGCAAAATTTCCCTGGGCAATAATGTGTTAATATGAGGGAACTGAGGTTATTAGGACCACGTGGCCTGTCCAGAGTGGATTGAGATTTGGGGCCTTAAACAGCTTGTTGTTGTTCAGTCACTCAGTTGTGTCCGACTCTTTGCGACCTCATGGGCTGCAGCATACCAGGCTTCCGTGTTCTTCACCATCTCCCGGAGCTTCATGTCCATTGAGTCAGTGATGCCATCCAACCATCTCATCCTCTGTAGCCTCCTTCTCCTCCTGCCCTCAATCTTTCCCACCATCAGGCAATTTAGGATCCTCTTTAAGAGAAAGAAAACAATAAACGAATTGAGTTTTTTAATTTTTAAATAAAAAGAATCCAAAATTCAGCACCCAGTCCAGTAAAGGACCCGTGTGGGGGGGGGCGGGGGAAAGGAGCACTAACACGTCAGCTTCATGAGTCCTTTGGCACTGAACCAGCATCCTCCAAGGCTGGGCAAGCACAGACCTGGGCCTCAACCTCCTCCTCATGCAAGGAAAGTGCATGTCACCCTGGGCCCTGCGGGAGGAATAAGGAAGGGGTGTGGATGGAAGGCTGGCATGGAGCCATGGAGGTGCTGAGGGAACCAGAGGGCAGGGAGAGGCTGAGAGTGAGACACGAGGGAGGGAGGTGGGGAGGAGGTGGCCAGACAGGTGGATGAGGGAAGCCAGGAGCGTGAGCCATAGAGTGTGCTGCTGCCGCTGACGGTTAAGCAGGGTGGGACCCGGCCACTGATCCCCTAAGAGCCCCTAGGTCATTCTCCTTAGCTTCTGTGTGGATGATGAAGCAGAGCAGGCAACCTGGAGACCAGTTGGGAGGCTGTCATGATTCAATTATAACTAACATAAATAGCTGCCTGGACCAGGGGTCACCATACTGGACAGCACAGCACCAAGTCATCATGGGGTTCAGGCTAGGGACTTGAGATGGCATCAGATGTGTGTGCCTCATGGCCAGATGTTGGCAGGAAAACAGTTACCCCACTACGGTAGTGGTCCAAGCAAGAGATGGTGGGGGACTAGAGGGCCAGGTGGAAGGGTGGCTCTCAGGTTTTTAGACTCTGCAGCTGTCCCTAACTGAGAAGCCAGGAGGGGAAGCAAGCTTTGGGGGTGAGAGCAGTGGTTGACGGGCTTCCCAGATGGCTCAGCGGTGAAGATCCTGCCTGCCAATGCAGGAGATGCCAAGAGTCACGAGTTTGACTCCTGGGTTGGGAAAAGCCCCTGGAGGAGGAAATGGCGACACAATCCAGTATTCTTGCCTGGGAAATCCCGTGGACTGAGGAACTTGACAGGCTACAATCCATAGGTCGCAAAGAGTCGGACACAACTGAGTGAGCACACACAGCAGTGGTTGATATAAGGAACTCAGGTTAAGACAATTTGAGTTTGAGGTGATGGTGGGCCATCTTGGCAGAGAAATCAAGGAGGGGTTCATTAGACAGTTAGGGAATCTATCACACTGGTGCTAAAGATGTGGGTTTGGAAGTCATCAGCCAAGGGTGGTGTATGTGAGCCAGTGATGACACAACCCTAAGAGGTGCCAGATGAAGTAACGAATACCCACCTGGACACTTCAGTTATGACAGCAGCCAACGGGCTTGCGTTTCCTTGACAGATGCCCATCAAGATAGCAACAGCCATGTGTGTCAAGCTCTGTCACTACCAAGCAGGCACTCTGTGTGAATTACACATCCCTGCTGCCCCACTGCGCGTTCAGGGCTGAGGTTGCCACTATACGGGAGGAAGCTCCTCTCTTCGCACACTAGAATCAGGATTTAAAAATAAAGAAAAATAAACCTTGGTTCAAAATTAGCACAAGACTCGCTACAAAGAACACAAGACACGGCTTCCTGTATGTTTTTTTCTTCAGTTTTTTTTAAGACTTCCAGAAAAGTTTCCTCTGCAAAGCTGAGACCAAAAGGGTAAAAAATGCAAATGTGATGGTCCAACTTGAACCATCATCTGTATGCACCCGGCCCAGCACAGTCACATAGAGACTAAAGAGAGAGGTGTCTGAGTCCTAAAGTCTGCAAACAGGAGCTGCCTGGAATTATGTGGGGCTGTGGGAGGGCTTCCCTGGTGACTCACTGGTACAGAATCTGCCTGCCAAAGCAGGTGACATGGATTCGATCCCTAGGTCGGGAAGGAGAAGGAAATGGCAACTCACTCCAGTATTCTTGCCTGCAAAATCCCTTGGACAGAGGAGCCTGATGTGCTACAGTCCACAGTGTCGCAAAGAGTCAGATACATGACTTAGCGACTAAACAACAACCAAGACTGTGGGCTCCTTTGGGGCAGAGGCAACTCCTTTAACTATGTGTCCCAAGTTTGTCCTCATGTTTGGCTCAGTAGATGGATAACAGATGGATGGAAGGTGGACAGGTCGGTGGTGACCCATCGAGTGAATGAACAAACTGTAGTCCTGAAAACTCCATTACTTGATGGCTAACAAGCCCCAGTCAATCCCCTTCCACCCTCTCCACTCTGACACTAGTCATCCGCACAGCTGAACCATCATCTCCCTTTTCTCGTGGCCAGTCAACACAGATGCAATATGGAAGGGACACCCGCCCACCAAGCTGAAGTGGATATTCATTCATCCCTGACTTGGGTCACTCTGCCTCCAAAGCCCGGCAGCTGCCAGACGAGTAACCCATTCTGCAGAGGTGAGGAGAAAATGCTAGTCCTCAGTTCCCAGCCTCTCTTGCAGCTGGGCACAGCCACATGACCCAGGCTCACCAATCAAACACTAGTCCTCACTTCCCAGCCTTCCTTGCAGGTTGGGAGGGGGCGGTGGTGGCAGACATGTGACCCAGGACCACCAATCAGACACTAGTACCCACTTCCCAGCCTCCCTTGCTGGTGGGAGCAGGTGGCAGACATGTGACCCAGGCTCACCAATCAGACACTAGTACTCACTTCCCAGCCTCCCTTGCAGGTGGGGCTGGTGGGGTAGTGGCAGTCATGTGACCCAAGTTCACCTATCAGATGCTGTTCCTCACTTCCCAGTCTCCCTTGATTGGGTAGCCTGTGACGCAGGCTCCACAGGCAGACGCTCCCGCCAGGTGAGTCTCACTTGGCTACCTGGCTGTGAGAAGTGAAGCGGCGGCCAACTTCCTAGCCTCCTGCCACTTATTCCACCTGTCTGGTGTCCTCTCAGCAAACTCCTTTCTGGCATAACTAACCCTAACTCGACGACAGTTGGCATCTGCTGTTTACAACTAACATTGCCCTTATTCCCACCTGTAGGGACTCACACAAGGTGGCTCTGCCCTCAGAGAGCCAGGACCTGGACCCGAAGGGCTGCAATGCCATCCTTGGAGGAGGAGAGGAGCGGCGCCACCCCATGCGGCCTGCTCCAGCCGCCCCCAGGAGGACGGGGAAAGGAGAGCCTTGCTGTATTGCTGGCTGTAATCAGCCGCCATGAGACCCACCCCGAGCACCAAGGAGAACTGGAAAGGGAGGCCTGTTCACAGAGGTGTGACTACCCAGGGGGTGAGCACGTGTGTCAGTGGCAGAGAAGGAGCTACAGGTAAGTGGAGTGAAGGCTCGCGGTGTTTTGTCATGATGAAGGTTCTGCCTGTGCCTTACTTTGCCAGTGAGGCTTCATTTATGTTGTGGTCCGTGCACAGGTCTGGCCCAGCTGATCACAAACTTGGTTCATCTCTGTTTTTATAGCAGGGGAACAAAGGGATGGGGTAGACATCTCACTGTCATCTGCTGATTAGGTGTAGTGTGCCTACTTAAACGGAGAAGCAAAAGAACAGGATAACCTTGTATAAGACATAAAGGGACAAGACACGCTGCTGCGGAAGTCTCAAAAATTCTGCAACATTTGCACCATGGCAGGAAGGGTGATAGGGTCTGGTGTGATCTGCTCCTGCATTCTGAGGCCCTTCAGGCTTATCTTGTTCTTTTGTCCTCTGGGCATCACAGCTTACACTCTGTGAAACGGGCAGCACAGTAGAGGCCATTCTTTCCACTGAGCAAGGGGAGGGAGGTCCAGAGTGGTGATTTCTGTGAATGGCCAGGCGGCGCCAAGAGCAGGACGCCAGCAGAGTCCTTGTGCTTTTCTAACAGGTAAGGGAAGGGAGGTCAAGAAGAGATGAGGAAGAGGAACCATCATTGAGGAGCCGTCATTGAGGTCCTACAGTTTAGGAGGCTTTGGGCAGCATGGAGCAGAAAACTCCAGGTTCAAGGGACTATTTGCCCTTGAAAACAAAAAGTAACTAGACTGAGGCAGCCTGAGGCTGGCACTCCTCTGCCATGCCCCCGTCCAGGTGTCAGCATCACCCGAAGGCTGACAGTAAGGTGTGGTGGCAGTTCCACCCGTGCCCAGCAGAGAGGGACCTGCCCTCTCGTAGGAGTGAGGAGACTGCCGAGAAGCCCCTGCAGGAATTGTGCTCATGGCCCACCACCGGCACTCAGCCCCCAGCTCCTTCCTAAACCCTCACTGTCAGAACCACTGTCTTAGGAATCAGGAATTCCAGCTGGCTCTGAGAATGGGACCCCTCTCCCTGAATCAGGCAGAGGAGGAGATGCCTGGATAAAACCTGGGTTCAGTGAGCAGGGAGGATGTGGGGAGAGGGACGTCAGCCCTCAGACAGCCGCCACCCTCGAGGCCCGCTCTGGTCTGTCAGCCAGACCTGGGCAGTTTCCTCAATCTGTTTCTTCCTCTGGATATTGGGAACGATGCTCCTGTAAGGTTGCCGACAAGAGGACAGATTCTCGACAGCTGCGCATTGCTTTCACTATTATGAAGATGCTTTGTTGTCCGTCTCCTGGTTTCCCTACACTCTAAACCCTCCTCTGAGCCTCTGGTCACTGGTGTTCTTCGTGAGCCAAAGCCTGGCTGGCTGTTTCCTCCAGACTCAGGAAGCTTGCTCCCACCTGGGCCACAAGGAAGTGCACTTCGGTCCCCATTAAGCAAGACTCAGGAACATTGGCTCCACCTGATAAACAGCTCAAACAGAGGCAGCGCGTGAGGGTCAACTCTGGAACGTCTCAGTTGCTTCAGAACGTACTGCTCCCCAGCTCACACGTTCATTCATTTGGTTGTTCATTCAACAAACAAGCCCTGAGCGCTGACTACATGCTGGGGAGTAAACTGGACACTTTGAACACTCAGCTGCTAGGCTGAGTCTTTTTTTTTTTAATTGGTAAAAATTGTTTTACAATGTTGTGTTGGTTTCTGCCATACAACAATGTGAATCAGTTTTTTATATATATACATGTATCCCCTCCCTCTTGAGCCTCCTTGCTCCCACATCCCATCCTACCCCTTTAGGTCATCACAGAGAGCCAGGCCGGGCTCCCTGTGTTACATAACCACTGCCCACTATCTATCTGTTTTACACACGATGGTGTATATATGTTGATGCTACTTTCTCCATTTGTCCCACTCTCTCCCTCCCGCACTGTGTGCACAAGTCCATTCTCCATCCTTGCCTCTCCATTCCATTCCTGCAAATAGGTTCATCGGTACCATCTTTCTCAATTCGTCCCACCCTCACCTTCCCCTGCTGAGTCCACAAGTTCGATCTCTCCTAGGTTCATCGGTACCATTGTTCTAGATTCCATATACATGTGCTGATGGACTCGTTTTTCTTTTTCTGACTTACTTCACTCTGTATAACAGGCTCTAGGTTCATCCACTTCACTACAGCTGACTCCAGTTTGTTCCTTTTTATGGCTGAGTAGTACTCCATTGTATGGATGTACATCTTCTTTATACAGTCGTCTATCATTGGACGTCAGGGTTGCTTCTGTGTCCTGGCTGTTGTAAATATTTCTGCAGTGAACGCTGGGCTATATGTGTCATGTGTCTTACAGTCTTAAGGTTTTCTCAGGGTATATACTCAGTAGTGGGACTGCTAGGCCATATGGTAGATTTATTCCTCGTATTTTAAGGAATCTCCATACTGATGTCCATAGTGGCTGTGTCCGTTTACATTCCCACCAGGAGTGCAGGAGTGTTTCCTTTTCCCCACATCCTCTCAAGCATTTATTGCTTGTAGATTTTTTTGATGATGGACATTCTGACCCGTGTGAGGTGACATCTCATTGCAGTTTTGATTGGTGTTTCTCTAATAATGAGCAGTGTTGAGCATCTTTTCATGTGTTTCTTGGCCATCTGTGTGTCCTCTGGAGAAGTGTCCGTTCAGGTCTGCCCATTTTTTGATTTGGTTGTTTCTCTGATATTGTAGGTTGAATCTTTATGGGAAGAACAGGCTTTTTTTTTAATATCTTTGGCATTTTTGAAGCATTCCTGTCTTGAAATGAAACAGAAATTGTCTCATTTAGAAAATAATTCCTTTCCTCCCACACACCGTGAGACAAGGTGTCAGGTGATGTTCAGATTTTCCAAGTACAAATCACCTTTAGGTCAAAGCCCAGTAACTCAGTGGAAGTAAAGGGAAATTTCTTAGGGCTGTGCTCATAGTGGTTTTGAATGGAAACATCTTGACTGTAAGAGCATCATGGTTTAATTTCACACTAGAGAAAGGAAGAGCCGCTGTTAACCTCAAAACGAGGAAGACCATAATAGTTACCAAAAGAGAAAAAAACAAACAAAAAAAAAACCCAGTCCCCTAAACCAGAAGCCCCTGGTCACAGGCTGGCCTGGAAACATGTCAGGAATTTTTCCAAGGACAGACACCTGGAGGCTGACCCACCTCTCCTCACCCCAGGATGGCTGAGAGCTCGGCTTTCGGAGAACATGGGCTGAGTGGGAATGGGGCACGGGGAAATGCCAGTGAAGACGCTGGCAGAAGCAAGTCAGGAGGAAGTGGCTTTGTGAGTTGTCGACCTCACGGCAAGCCGAGCAGCAGAAACTGAACCATGCCGGGTACAGAGCTATTTTCAGCCTTGGGGTTTTCACCCCCGGTCCCCACCATTCTGGGCAGTGTAGCTCCCATATGATACAGTCAGAGCCATGGACTCGGGACGGAAGACAAGGCAGGCCTGAGAAGCAGAGGCAGCAGGGTTGCCCCAGTGGCGCCTCCCCACCGTGGAACCTTGGGCTCCTGAGACCCACTTTCCAGGCTTCTGCTTCCTTCCCTGCTCACTAAGAACCTGAACCAGTGTCCTCCTACTGTAACACATGACCCCAAACTTAGCAGCTTAAAAGAATACACACTGGGACTGCCCTGGTAGTCCACTGGCTAAGACTCCGGACTTCCAATGCAGGGGGACTGGTTCGATCCCTGGCCAGGAAACTAGATCCCACATGCCACAACTAAGACCTGGCACAGCCAAACAAGTAAGTAAATAAGTACAAACACATGCACACACACACACGCATTCTCTCATAGTTCTGGAGGGCAGGAGTCTGACACGGGCTCACCAGGCTAAAATGAAGGTATCTGCTGGGCTGGCTCCTCTTGGAGGCTGCAGGGAGAGCTTGTCTCCCTCCCTTTTCCAGCTTCTAGAGGTGCCACTCTCTGTGGCTCCATCTTCTGAGCCAAAAGGTGGCGTCTTCTAGTCTCTGACTCTGACCCTCCCACCTACCCCTTTGAAGGACCCTTGTGAGGACATGGGGGACACCCGGGGAATCCATGACTATCTCCCCACCTGGAGGTCTGTATTGTGTTCACATCTGCCAAGTCTCTTTGGCCACGAAGGTCCCTAGGACGTAGACATGTCAGGTCATCTTCCTGCCTACCATGGGTTCCTTCCCTCTTGAACTTTCTAAGGCCTGGTAAGAGCTGCATCCTCCATGAATCCCACCATCAGTTACAGTGGTGGCTGATGTTCACACAGGCCCTCCTCCCCGGCCCCTGGTTCCCGAGATGCCCCATGTAGTCCACAGCAACCCCCTAGAGTGAAGGCCTGTCCACATTCATGCAGAGGTGAGCAGCAGAGCTGGGAGCTGTGCCCCCTCCTGCCAGAGCCTGAGCTGTCGACCACGTCTGTGACTGTCACCCAGTGTCACCTCGTTGAATCAACAGGAATCAGAAGTTCAGAGAACAAACTCAGCCCCAGGACTCGTTGCTGGTGGGAATCAGAACACGCGGCCACCTTGAAGACGGGTGGGCGACTTTCTCACAAAGCCAGTCATAGACTTGACCGTGTGATCCCCCAGCTATTCTCCTAGGTGCTCACCCAGAGGAGCTGAGAGCGGGTGTCCACACAGACACCCGTGTGAAGGTGCCACAGCAGCTTTATTGATAATTGCCAGGCAGGACTAGAGCTGGAGCAGGCGGGAGACGGGGGCAGACAGTGGTCACTGAGGGGCCGCCACTGACATCACAGTGCTGTCTGAGCTCCTGACTTAGGACGGAGTCCAGGGAGAAAGGCCCACGCCTGTCACCTGGTGACGGACGCAGCCGCCTCTGACACCCTCTGGCTCAGCATCCCCACCCTTGCTGGTTCCCACACCCCACACTCATGTGCCCTGACCTCTGGCCTCGGCCATGCCCTCTCCCCACTCACCACCCTGACCCCTCTGTGTTCACTATAGCCGGGACAAAGCCCTCCATCCATCTCCCCTGTGCTCCAAGAGTGGGTAAGTGGACCTCCTGGCAAGGGGCATCTCTCCATCTAGCTACTAGTCCACACCACTGTCATGGTTTCCTCTTCCTAGACGGTGAGCTGGAAGTGTCAGGGTTGGGGTGAGGGGGCCAACCAGTGACGTGTCCCCAGCTGGCCCCAGGTCCTAGTGCCGAACCTGGGCTTCCAGAGCCCTCAGTGGACTGCTGGACAGCAGCTGGGTCCCTTCTCTGATCTGGCAGCCCCACACCATCTTGGGGCTTCCAGGACGCACCCCAGCCCTTGCACGCCCGGCCCGATGTAGTGACAGGCAGGTCCCCGAAAGCCCTGCTCTGAGAACCTGGGTGCGCCCGTCATCTCATCTCCACGGCAACCCTGGGAGACAGGCCGCCACTGCTAAGTCGCTTCAGTCGTGTCTAACTGATCAAATCCACTCTGCAAGTGAGGTGCTGAGGCTCGGAAAAGCTGGTGACTCGCACACCCTCGGAGCCAGAAAGCGTCAGGGCTGGGTCCATACTCACCTTGGTGCGTCCCACACCCGAATCATTGGCCTCTGATGGCGCCCGTTGTCCATCCAGGGAGTCTGTCTAACCCTTAAACCTGGCATAGGGTGCCGCGCTGAGGCTCCGCCCCCTAGGTAGGCCTCGAGGCCACGCCCTCAGCTCGCCAGCCCCGCCCCCACTCCCCGAGCCCACCCAGCTGTTCTCCAGCGACTTTTCCTTGCTCCCTCTGGCAGGCCCCTCTGCTTTGTTGGAACTCAAGGCCCGGTCTAGGAGTCATGTGTTTCTGTGGAAACTCAGCTACCTCGCCTGAGACAGGGGCCTGTGACGTGGGCAGCAGACGAATTGGGGCTGCAGTTAAAGCCAGAGAGGGGGATGGTGGGAGGCCGAGCTTGGGGCCAACTGGACCCCTCGGTCCAGGAGGGCGACAACGGGTAGATGTGGTGAGGGGCCTAGGGCTGGGGTCCGGGGTGCCAGGAGACATGAAGACCTGGGAGAGGAGCCAGGATAAAGGCTAGAGCAGGGAAGTGTCCCTGGCGGTGCCCCAACACCCCACGTGGCACCTGCATCATTGGTGGCTTCAGACCTCCCGCTGGTGTCGCCGCCATTGGCATCTACCCAGGGCCCGCCAGGGTGAGCAAGGGGCTAAAGAGATGTTTAGCATCCTTGATATCCCACCTGGCCCAGACACTCAGAGCCACTGCCAGGCGCACAGAACAGGTGCGGGTGCCCATGCAGAAACCGGGAGAAAAGACAGCTTGCAAAAATGGGCAAGAGCTCAGATTAACGGCCCCTCACAAAGAGGCCACCCTATAGTCAGATGACGAGCAGCCCAGTGCCAGGAGCCTCAGAAAGGTGCCAGGTGACAGCAGGTGGAGATGAAAGGGCACCACCCAACTGTCCATGACACGAATGACTGGCAGTGCCAAGCGTTGGTGGGGAGACAGCTTTGGGAACCCTCACACCCCAGCAGGAAGGCGGCCAAGCACGCCTGCACCACAGGAATCTGAGAGGGCCCACGTACCACACCTGCGTGCAGGACCACCGAGGACGGCCCCAGACTGGGAATAGCCCAGCGCCCCGGCGGTGGGAGAAGGAAACAGTCATGACACCATCACTCACGGATGCGATGCCACCTCAGCAAGGAGCGCTCAATAGCAAGTGACACTCCCCTCATGACGCTAGGCGAGTGAAGCCAGGCCTGGAGGTTCGATCTCTGGGTCTGTTGTGGAACATCCCCAAAGAGGCATATGTTGAGAGGTGCGGGGAGAAGAAGCATACGGAAAGGTAGGGACGCGGTTACCCTGGAAGTCAGGACCATGCTGTCCTTCCACCCCTGTCCCCACGGGGAGAGGAGGGTGCTGACCAGCACCAGGCAGGCTCGGCCCAGCTGTGAGGGCACATCTCCCCACGTGCTCTGCAGCTTCCAAGGCCCTTCGACAAGACACGTCACTGTAGCTTCACACCCATTTGCTAGATGAGAAAACTGAGGGTCAGACATGGCCTAGCACCCCCAGGGTGTTGCAGGGATCCTCGTGGCACTCAGCAATGACCTCTGGTGCCAGTATGTCCTCATGCCTGAAGAGGAGGGAAGTGATCCCAGCTCACTCCACAATCAGGAAACGAAAGGCACAATTGAGAGAATCACCTTGAGTTTTGGCTGGCCAAATCCTACACCCTCGGCCAAAACTTCCAGAAAGCAGGCTCGTGTTGAGTAAAGCTTGCAGCTTGGCTGGGCCAGGCAGAAGAGCTGTCTGGAGTCTTCTGTTCCTCCCCTGGCCACACAAAGGCCCTGGTTTGCCTGCAGAGTCCCTCAGATGGGCCCCCATCCCCCGCTACACTGAGCCCAGGCTGCCAGTCCACAGGCCACCCTGTCCTCCTCCTCTGTCGGGGTCCACTGAGCCCCTGCAGTCACCCTTTGTCTCCATCCTCTGAGCCCCACGGCGGAGTCCCATGCTACATGACACACAGTGCCTTAGGTCTATGTGGTACACGTCCATGTGAGGTCCTGCGGGGCTGTGTTTGCTGCTTCATCAGGAACTGTCTTCTGAGCACGTACCGTAGGCTGAAGATTTAATAGTGCACACGACAGCCGTGGTCCCTCCTTCCTGGACGCTCATGCCATCTCCTTCTGGGGCCCCACGGGCTGAGCTCGGCTGGAGGCCAGAGGGCAGGGAGCCTGTTGGTGTCCATGGCAGCCAGCCTTCCAGAGAGCAAGCGGGGTGGACCCCAGGTCCTGTCCAGCATGACGAGCTCAGAACACTGTGTCCACGTGGGTCCTCATGTAGACCTGCACCACTCCATGGATGGGCCCTTTGGGAAGATCTCTCAGCTCCTCCTGTTCAATGCCACACCCACTAAGCAGTGTCCCCAATTGCTGCCTACGCCATCTGCCCGTGAATCCTTACTTGGTGAACCCTCACAACAACCTCAACAATAAGGTCAGGGCAATGAATCCTCACGCGTCCAAGTGAAGTAGGAACAGTAGGTAATTTATAGTCAAGGACATCGGAATTCAGAGAAGGGAAGCCATCTCCCCAGTGTCTCACAGCTAGTTGGCAACAGAGTCAGGCTTTGAACCCGGGCCTAACTGACCTCCCGGCCATGCTAGAGCTGGGGAGGAATTCAGGCACCATTCCCAGCCTGTTTCCCCCTTTCTCTTTCTCCTCTGTGAACTCCACCCCCACTATCCTCGAGGGAGGGCTTCTTTTGGACAACTGAGCCTGCCGCCCAGCAGTCAGCCATCAGGGCTCCCTGCCTCGGTCCTGTGGCCCCAGCTGGCCCCATGATGCAACAGCCCCCACCAGCCTTGCAGTTGAAACATTCTGAAATGTACAGTAGACCCGGCCATCTGCTTCCTCCATACACTGCCTTCTGCTCCGTCGGGACCTGGAGCAAACGTGCAGGGATGCCAAAAGCAACAGTCACTTTATTTCTGGGCTCAGGATTTCCAACTGGCCTGATTGCTCAACGTGTGTTTCAGACAGAGAAGCAGGGAGGTCAGGAGGAAGGCCCTACAGACGCAGCAGGAGGGGAAATGCTGATGGAGAGATAGCATCTCGGTCTGCTAAGTGCACTGTGATTTTTTTCCCCCAAAAGCTCTTTCAGAAAACAGTCAGACTCCCTTCCTCTTGTGTTTCTCTGAGAGATTTTTATTTTCAAGATTCTCTGTTCTTTTTAACACGCTTTTCGTGCATGCTCAGTTGCTCCATCGTGTCAGATTCTTTGCGACCCCATGGACTGCAGCCCACCAGGCTCCTCTGTCCATGGAATTTCCCAGGAAAGAATACTGGAGTGGGTTGCCATTTCCTTCTCCAGGGGATCTTCCCAACCCAGGGATCGAACCTATGTCTCTCGAGTCTCTTGTGTCTCCTGCTTTGGCAGGCGGATTCTTTACCACTGAGCCACCTGGGAAGACCCTAACACACCCTGGTCCTTACAGTGTAATACAAAGGTGAAGGAGGGGACACCTATAGGTACCAGACACTTGATGTGTGTGTATGTGACCCTCGAAGAGCCAGGAACAATAGGGCTTAATCTCAGAAATGTCACTCCACATTAGCTCACCTGCCCTGGTTTTGTGGATTGAGAACCATGAGGTCGACCCATGCCCTGAAAGGTGATGCCCTCATCATACAAAAAAGGGCTACATTCAGAAGAAGGTACACAAGCCTGTCATGCTCCCACGATGGAGTGAGGAAGAATCTACCTGCCTGGAATTCAAGGAGCCAGGGCTTCCAGGGCAAGGGCAGAAGATTTAAAACAAAAACAAACAACAGGTGCGTGAGCAGCAAAGGAGAAGTACTTCTGGGCTCCGAGTACAGTGGCCTGTTCCTTGACACTTCTGTCATCAGGAGGTGGAGCTCTGCCCACTCCCCTGAATCCAGACAAACTTGTGACCACTTTAACCAAGAGAGGTGGCAGAAGTGATGCTAAAGGGTGTCTGAGGCTGGGTCATAAGCAGCCCTTCAGCTTCCTCTGTGTCCCCTGGGCCCCCTGGGGCCACCATGCTGTGAGGAAGCCCAAGCCACCCACGGAGACCACATTCCAGTGGCCAGTCCTGGCTGTGCCCAGCCTCCAGCACTCCCCACCACACACGGGACGTGGCTGAAAAGCCTCCGGATGCTGCCCCCAGCTTTCCAGCTCTTCCCAACCAAGACCCCAGATGCTACAGATACCATCATACCCTGTCTCAATCCTGACCCACAGAATCTGTGAGTGAAATAAAATTTCTTGATAGAAGTCTGAAGGCAGTTTGCTGTCCAGCTCTTCCCAGCTAAGACCCCAGACGCTGTGGACACCATTGTACCCTGTCTCAATCCTGCCCCACAGAATCTGTGAGTGAAAGAAAATGTTCCTGGTACCAACAAGTCTGAGGGTTGTCTGTTACACTTAGACACGTGGAGCCAGCCCCACCCTGGACAGACGCTGTCTAGTCTGAAGGCAACCCAGCCGGAACAGGAAAGAAGACACACTTTCCTCTTAGCGCCGAGATCTTCTACCAGGCACTGCACCCCAGAGACTCAGCCAGGTGTGACATAAGGGCAAATAAACAGAAGAAATACTGGATTGCGTGAGTTTCTCGCCGCGAGAGTGAGCTTTTGAAACCCCAGCGTACAGTGCTCATGTCCCAGAGGAACATGCTGCCTGGGAGTGGGCCAAGGCGCTTGCAGCTGCGCTCCCACTCTCGGAAAAAGAAGCAGGCTTTCCACTGAGAAACCAGCTTCCCGACTCAGCCCACTGGGCTGTTAAAACTAGTCATTGGTTATAGATCAGTCTTTAGCGAGAATTTCTAGAGATCTCAGAGTAGTCAAGTTTCCAGAGATCTCTGAGTAGTCAAGCTGTGACACTTTCTATCATGGAGAGTCTGAATCACTCACATGAACAGTGGCCTCCTGGTTCCCACAGTCATTTCCCGGCAAAGGGCAACTGTCCCCGAGGCACACAGCCATGCCTGCCCAGGCTGTGCCTTTCAGGAGGACTCTCCCAGGTATCCCTGGGCCAGCTGATCCTGTGGACGCTTATCCCAGGGGCCATTGTTTTAAACCATTTGGACGTTACAAAGGAAAATAAAAATTTTGCATCCCAGAGGGATTTTGCAAGTTGGTATGCTAAGTGGCAATCACAAAGCAGTTGTTGAAATGTCCTAATTCTGTTAATGTCTTTAAAACAAAAAGAGTGAAGGTTGCTGGTTTTCCAGAACATCTCATCAGCTCTTTCCCACGAGCTCCCTTTCCAGATCCCAGAAGCTAACCATGCAGAGGGACCAACATCTCAAAACTTAGTTCAGATAAAGGACCTTAGCAACACGGTCTCAAAGCTCTGGTTTATACTGAGGCATCTTGTCCTGGAGTCCTGGCTCCAGCTCCACACCTCGCCCACTGAGGTTGCTGCAAGGCTTAGCGGGAAACATTTGTCCACTGCATCAGGGTCTTGAACTCGCAAGAGTGGCAGACCTTATATGTGTCCACATCTGGCCCTAAATCCACAGGACAGAAAAGGGCTTACTTGTAAAAACAACCTTGAGCTGCCGCATGCGGGGACCTTGCAGCCCACTTCTGACCAAGCCAGCAACTCACCCGCCCACTGCCTTTCTCCACTGTCGGCCAGCTGAAGCAGTGCACGGCCGGCTGTCCCTGCAGGTCAGCCAAGCACAGCCCGTGCCCCCATTGCCTCATCTGTAAGCTGAGGGTAAGAGCCGTCGCATCCCACTGGGCTCACCCACACTGGAGGGAGAAGGCCCAGGACCTGTAGACAGTGTGTCCCATAGCTTGTCTCTGCCCTGCAAGCCATCTGTCTGTCCTGGGTGGTTCAGTGGGCGTGCCCATGAAGCCATCTCCATGACGGCTGGACTGGGCCCCCCATGTCCCTGCTGTGTCCCCAGGACCGGCATGGTGTGCATCTGCAAGTGGGAGGAGGCACCCCATCATGCATGGTTCTCTGACAGGTTATTTCCAGCAGCTTCTGGATGCTTCTCAGACCAGCTTCCTCCCTTCTTCACACGCTCACACTTGCCAGTCGGCTCACAGAAAGCCGAGCATGAAAAAACTCTCAAGTTTTATAAAAACATCACATGCCTCCACATTTCCTCCAAGAAGTTCTGTAGGATCTTCAGGTCTCCAGCTGCTGTTGCCATTTAGTTACTCAGTCATGTCTGACTCTGACCCACCAGACTCCTCTGTTCTTGGAATTTTCTAGGCAAGAATACTGGAGGAGGTTGCCATTTCCTTCTCCACGGGATCTTTCCAACCCAGGGATTGAACCTGCAGCCCCTGCCACATCTCCTGCACTGGCAGGCAGGTTCTTTACTGCTGAGCCACCAGGGAAGCCCACACGTCTCCAGACCTTTCTGCTGTTGTCCCGAGGACGAGTAAAGAAAAAAACCTAAAATATCCTTAAAATCACAGTGCAATATTGTTTTGCAGTTCCCCCTTTAAAGAACCTAGAATCTAGTGAAAATGACAGAAGAGGTGACAATGACTTAAAAAAAAACAAAAACAGAACTCACATCAGCTTTAAAAAAAAACAGCACTTTATTTTAATAAAGAGTAAAAGAGATCTTGTCATGCATGGGTCATGGTGGAGAGTTCTGACAAAACGTGGTCCACTGGAGAAGGGAATAGCAAACCACTTCAGTATTCTTGCCTTGAGAGTCCCTTGAACAGTATGAAAAAGAAAAAAGATAGGACACTGAAAGATGAACCCCCTCAGGTCGGTAGGTGCCCAATATGCTACTGGAGATCAGTAGAGAAATAACTACAGAAAGAATGAAGAGACGGAGTCAAAGCAAAAACAACACCCAGTTGTGGATGGGACTGGTGATGGAAGTAAAGTCCGATGATGTAAAGAGCAATATTGCATAGGAACCTGGAATGTTAGGTCCATGAATCAAGGCAAATTGGAAGTGCTCAAACAGGAGATGGCAAGAGTGAACATCAACATTTTAGGAATCAGTGAACTAAAATGGACTGGAATGGGTGAATTTAACTCACATGACCATTATATTTACTACTGTGGGCAAGAATCCCTTAGAAGAAATGGAGTAGCTGTCATAGTCAACAAAAGAGCCTGAAATGCAGTACTTGGATGCAATCTCAAAAACAACAGAATGATCTCTGTTCATTTCCAAGTCAAACCATTCAATATCACAGTAATCTAAGTCTATGCCCTGAACAATAATTCAGAAGAAGCTGAAATTGAATGGTTCTATGAAGACCTACAAGACCTTTTAGAACTAACACCCAAAAAAGTCCTTTTCATTATAGGGGACTACAATGCAACAGTAGGAAGTCAAGAAATACCTGGAGTAACGGGAAAATTTGGCCTAACAGAGTTTTGCCAAGAGAACACACTGGTCATAGCAAACACCCTCTTCCAACAACACAAGAGAAGACTCTACACATGGACATCACCAGATGGTCGACACTGAAATCAGATTGATTATATTCTTTGAAGCCAAAGATGGAGAAGCTCTCTACAGTCAGCAAAAACAAGACCAGGAGCTGACTGTGGCTCAGATCATGAACTCCATATTGCCAAATTCATACTTAAATTGAACAAAGTAAGGAAACCCACTAGACCATTCAGGTATGACCTAAATCAAATCCCTTACAACTATACAGTGGAAGTGACAAATAGATTCAAGGGGTTAGATCTGATAGACAGAGTGCCTGATGAACTATGGACGGAGGTTCTTGACATTGCACAGGAGGCAGTGATCAAGATCATCCCCAAGAACAAGAAATACAAAAATGCAAGATGGTTGTCTGACAAGGCCTTAAAAATAGTTGAGAAAAGAAGAGAAGCTAAAGGCAAAAGAGAAAAGGAAAGTATATCCATTTGAATGCAGAGTTTCAACGAATAGCAAGGAGAGATAAGAAAGCCTTCCTCAGTGATCAATGCAAAGAAATAGAGGAAAACAATAGAATGGGAAAGACTAGAGATCTCTTTAAGAAACTTAGAGATACCAGGGGAACATTTCATGCAAAGGTGGGCTCGATAAAGGACAGAAGTGGGATGGACCTAACAGAAGCAGAAGATATTAAGAAGAGGTGGCAAGAATACACAGAAGAACTATACAAAAAAGATCTTCACGACTCGGATAACCATGATGGTGTGATCACTCACCTAAAGCCAGACATCCTGGAATGTGAAGTCAAGTGGGCCTTAGAAAGCATCACTATGAACAAAGCTAGTGGAGGTGATGGAATTCCAGTTGAGCTATTTCAAATCCTAAAAGATGATGTTAAATTGCTGCACTCAATATGCCAGCAAATCTGGAAAACTCAGCAGTGGCCACAGGACTGGAAAAGATCAGTTTTCATTCCAATCTCAAAGAAAGGCAATGCCAAAGAATGTTCAGATTACCACACAATTGCACTCATCTCACACGCTAGCAAAGTAATGCTCAAAATTCTCCAAGCCAGGCTTCAACAGTACGTGAACATGAACTTCCCGATGTTCAAGCTGGATTCAGAAAAGGCAGCAAAACCAGAGATCAAATTGCCAACATCCATTGGATCCCTGAAAAAGCAAGAGAGTTCCAGAAAAACATCTACTTCTGCTTTATTGACTATGCCAAAGCCTTTGTGTGGATCACAACAAACTCTGGAAAATTCTTAAAGAGATGAGAATACCAGACCACTTGACCTGCCTCCTCAGGAATCTGTATGAAGTCAAGAAGCAACAGTTAGAACCAGACAGGGAACAACAGACTGGTTCCAAATACAGAAAGGAGTGTGTCAATGCTGTATATTGTCACCCTGCTTATTTAACTTATATGCAGGGTACATCGTGAGAAATGCTGGGCTGGATGAAGCACAAGATGGAATCAAGATTGCTGGGAGAAATATCAATAACCTTAGATATGCAGATGGAGAAGGCAGTGGCACCCCACTCCAGTACTCTTGCCTGGAAAGTCCCATGGACGGAGGAGCCTGATGGGCTGCAGTCCATGGGGTCACTAAGAGTCGGACACGACGGAGCGACTTCCCTTTCACTTTTCACTTTTGTGCATTGGAGAAGGAAATGGCAACCCACTCCAGTGTTCTTGCCTAGAGAATCCCAGGGATGGGGGAGCCTGGTGGGCTGCCGTCTATGGGGTCACACAGAGTCGGACACGACTGAAGTGACTTAGCAGCAGCAGCAGATATGCAAATGACACCACCCTTATGGCAGAAAGTGAAGAGGAGCTAAAAAGCCTCTTGATGAAAGTGAAAGAGGACAGTGAAAAGTTGGCTTAAAACTCAGCATTCAGAAAACAAAGATTCATGGCATCCAGTCCCACCACTTCATGGCAAATAGATGGGGAAACAGTGACACTTTATTTTGGGGGTCTCCAAAAACACTGCAGATGGTGACTGCAGCCATGAAATCAAAAAATGCTTGCTCCTTGGAAGAAAAGTTATCACCAACCTAGATAGCATATTAAAAAGCAGAGGCAATATTTTGCCAACAAAGGTCTGTCTAGTCAAAGCTATGATTTTTCCAGTAGTCATGTATGCATGAGAGAGTTAGACTATAAAGAAAGCTGAGCGCCGAAGAATTGATGCTTTTAAACTGTGGTGTTGGAGAAGACCCTTGAGAGTCCCTTGAGATAGCAAGGAGATCTAAGCAGTCCATCCTAAAATAAATCAGTCCTGAATATTCATTGGAAGAACTGATGCTGAAGCTGAAATTCCAATATTTTAGCCACCTTATGTGTAGAACTGACTCATTTGAAAAGACCCTGATGCTGGGAAAGATTGAAGGTGGAAGGAGAAGGGGACAACAGACGATGAGATGGTTGGATGGCATCACCGACTCAATGGACATGAGTTTGAGTAAACTGTGGAAGTTGGTGATGGACAGAGAGGCCTGATGTGCTACAATCCACAGGGTTGCAAAGAGTCGGACACGACCGAGTGACTGAAGTGAACTGAAAAGAGATTAGTAAACTTTTCAATGAAATCAAAAATAGTCTTTTAGCATATTAAAGATGTCTGCTTTGACAGTCATTGGAGCAGAGTCTAAAACCTATTTTTATCTGACTAAACTTCCTTAAAACTATCCTTAAAAATGGAGTTCTGGCTTTGTTGGCCCAAGTGGAGAAGCCAGTCCTCCCAGGGTTGTTCTGTGGGCTCCTGTGAATTTCAGCACATCCAGAACCTGCGTTAAATCTCGCTCATACCACACCTCCCTCACCCCCACACAATGGCCACAGGAAGGATTAACAGGCATTCCCTGGCTTTTCAGATTTTAAATCAGAGACTCTTAACAGTTGCAAGTCCACTAGGTTGGCTGAGCTGGAGCAGTCCTATCCCCCAGCCCCAGTTGCTCTCACTTCTCAAAGCCAGGGTTGCCTTTTCCTCCTGAGATTCTTACTCAGTGAGGGGACCCAGGCTGGGAGAAAAAGAGTAGAGAGAGTAGAGAGAAAATTCTCCTCCCCACCCAGGAGAGTGAATGAGAAGCCAAGAGACCCTCACCAACACCCCTCCCCAAACCGCTTGGTGTCTACACCGACTGTGGGATTGGCTCTGCCCTGGAGGCCCATAGTACATACCGTGTCTGTCCAGTCCTGGCTGGCCCCTGGCTACACCGATCCAGCAAAATAGTGTTAGCTTCCTTGGAAAATTGTTCACATGCTTATTTATGTACATTTTATAATTATTATTGGAACACAGTTGACTTACAATGGTGTGTTAGCGTCAGGAGTACAGCAAAACGCTTCAGTCATAGAATGTTCACTCTTTTCCAGATTTTTTTCTCACATGGGTTAGCACACAATATTGAGTATAGCTCCCGGTGCTGTAGAGTAGGTCCTTATTAGTTCTATATTTTATATGTATATTTTATAGGGTCTTCCTTGTAGCTCAAATGGTAAAGAATCTGCCTGCAGTGCAGCAGACCCAGGTTGGATCCCTGGGTCAGGAAAATCCCCTGGAGAAAGAAATGCCAACCCACTCTAGTATTCTTGCCTGGGAAATCCCATGGACAGAGGAGCCTGGCGGGCTATAGTCCATAGGGTTGCAAAGAGTCAGACACGACTGAGTGATTAACACGCCACAGTGTGTATATGTTAATCCCAATCTCCTAATGTATCACTTGCCCTAAATTTCTCCTTTGGTAACCAGATCTTTGATTTTTATATCTGTGAGTCTGATTCAGTTTCATTGTTGTTGCTGTTCAGTTGCTTAGTCACGTATAACCCTTTGAGACCCCATGGATGGTAGCACACCAGGCTTCCTGTCCTTCACTATCTCCCAGAGTTTGCTTAAACTCATGTCCATTGAGTCAATGATGCAAGCTTCTTGTCCTCTGTTGCCCCCTTCTCTTCCTGCCCTCAATCTTGTCCAGCATCAGGGTCTTGAGTCAGTTCTTCACATCAGGTGGCTAAAGTATTGGAGCTTCAGTTTCAGCATTGGAGCTTCCAATGAATATTCAGGGTTGATTTTGTTTAGGATTGACTGGTTTGATCTCCTTGCACTCCAAGGGGCTCTCGAGTCTTCTCCAGAACAGTTTGAAAGCATCAGTTCTTTGGCACTCAGTCTTCTTTATGGTCAAACTCTCACATCCATACATGACCACTGGAAAAATCATAGCTTTGACTGGACCAACCTTTGTCAGCAAAGTAATGTCTCTGCTTTTTAATATGCTGTCTAGGTTTGTCAGGGCTTTTCTTCCAAGAAGGAGGCATCTTTTAGTTTCATTCATGGCTGCAGTCACCATCTGCAGTGTTTTGGAGTCCAAGAAAATAAAGTCTCTCACTGTTTCCTTTGTTTCCCTGTTTGCCATGAAGTGATGAGACTGGATGCCATGATCTTAGTTTTTTGAATGTTGAGTAATTAAGCCAGTTTTTTTACTCTCCTCTTTCACTTTCATCAAGAGGCTCTTTAGTTCCCCTTCACTTTCTGCCATAAGGGTGGTGTCATCTGCATATCTGAGGTTATTCATATTTCTCCTGGCAATCTTGATTCCAGCTTGTGTTTCTTCCAGTCCAGCGTTTCTCATGATGTACTCTGCATGTAAGTTAAATAAGTAGGGTGACAATATACAGTCTTGATGTACTCCTTTCCCAATTTTGAACCAGTCCATTGTTCCATGTCCACTTCCAACTGTTGCTTCTTGATCTGCATACAGGTTTCTCAGGAAGCAGGTAAGGTGGTCTGGTATTCCCATTTCTTTCAGAATTTTCCACAGTTTGTTGTGATCCACACAGTCAAAGGCATTAGCGTAGTCAATGAAGCAGAAGTAGATGTTCTTTTGGAATTTCCTTGCTTTTTCTATCATCCAACAGATGTTGGCAATTTGATCTCTGATTTCTCTGCCTTTTCTAAATCCAGCTTGTACATATGAAAGTTCTTGGTTCACATATTGTCAAAGCCTAGCTTGAAGGATTTTGAGCGTTGCCTTGCTAGCATGTGAAATGAGTCCAATTGCACAGTAGTTTGAACATTCTTTTGCATTGCCCTTCTTTGGAATTGGAACGAAAACTGATCTTTTCCAGTCCTGTGGCCACTGATGAGTTTTCCAAATTTGCTGGAATTTCCAATATTGAGTGTGGTACTTTAACAGCATCATCTTTTAGGATTTGAAATGGCTCAGCTGGAATTCTGTCACCTCCACTACTTTTGTTCATAGTAAGGCTTCCTATGGCCCACTTGACTTCATATTCCACCATGTCTGGCTCTAGGTGAGTGACCACACCATTGTGGCTGTCTGGTTCATTGAAGATCTTTTTGTACAGTTCTTCTGCATATTCTGGCCACCTCTTCTTAATCGCTTCTCCTTCTGTTAGGTCTTTGACATTTCTATCCTTTGTAGAGTCTATTTTGCATTAAATGTTTCCTTGGTATCTCTAATTTCCTTGGAGAGATCTCTAGTCTTTCTGATTCTATTGTTTTCTTCTTTTATTTGCATTGTTCACTTAAGAGGGCTTTCCTATCTCTCCTTGCTATTCTCAGGAACTCTACATTCAGATGGGTATATCTTTCCCCTTTTCTCCTTTGCCTTTCACTTTTCTTCTTTTCTCTGCTATTTGCAAGTGCTCCTCAGAAAGCCACTTTGCCTTCTTGCATTTCTTTTTTGGGGGGATGGTTTTGGTCACCAGCTCCTGTACAATAGTGCAAACCTCCATCCATAGTTCTTCAGGCACTCTGTCTACCAGATCTAGTCCCTTGAATCTATTCATCACCTCAACTGTCTAATCATAAGAGATTTGATTTAGGTCATAACTTGAGTGGCCTAGTGGTTTTCCCTTTTTTCAATTTGAGCCTGAATTTTTCAATAAGGAGCTGATGATCTGAGCCACAGTCAGCTCCAAATCTTGTTTTTCCTGACTCTTTAGAACTTCTCCATCTTTAGCTGCAAAGAATACAAACAATCTGATCTCGGTATTGACCATCTGGTGATGTCCAAATGTAGAATTGTTTCTTGTGTTGTTGGAAGATGGTGTTTGCTATGACCGGTGCATTCTCTTGGCAAAACTCTGTTAGCATTTGCCCTGCTTCATTTTTGTACTCGCAGGCCAAATTTGTCTGTTACTCCATTTATCTCTCGACTTCCTAATTTTTCGTTTCAGTCCTCTATGATGAAAAGGACATCTTTTCTGGTTAGTTCTAGGAGGTCTTGTAGGTCTTCTTAGAACCATTCAACTTCAGTTTCTTTGGCATTAGTGGTTCAGGCACAGACTTGGATTACTGTGATATTGAATGGTTTGCCTTGGAAACAAACAATCATTCTGTCATTTTTGAGGTTGCACCCAAGTACTGCATTTAGGATCACAACAAACTCTGTGGATCACAAGAAACTGTGGAAAATTCCTAAAGAGACAGGAATACCAGACCCCCTGACCTGACTTGCCTCCTCAGAAATCTGTATGCAGGTCAGGAAGCAACCGTTAGAACTGGACATGGAACAACAGACTGGTTCCAAATACGGAAAGGAGTATGTAAAGACTATATATTGTCACCCTGCTTATTTAACCTATATGCAGAGTACATCATGAGAAACACTGCACTGGATGAATCGCAAACTGGAATCAAGATTGCCGGGAGAAATATCAATAACCTCAGATATGCAGATGACACCACCCTTATGGCAGAAAGTGAAGAGGAACTAAAAAGTCTGTTGAAAGTGAAAAAGTTGGCTTAAAGCTCAACATTCAGAAAACGAAGATCATGGCATCTGGTCCCATCACTTCATGGGAAATAGATGGGGAAACAGTGGAAACAGTGTCAGACTTTATTTTTTTGGGCTCCAAAATCACTGCAGATGGTGACTGCAGCCATGAAATTAAAAGACACTTACTCCTTGGAAGGAAAGTTATGACCAACCTAGATAGTATATTCAAAAGCAGAGACATTACTTTGCCGACTAAGGTCTGTCTAGTCAAGGCTATGGTTTTTCCAGGGGTCATGTATGGATCTGAGAGTTGGACTGTGAAGAAGGCTGAGTGCCGAAGAATTGATGCTTTTGAACTGTGGTGTTGGAGAAGACTCTTGAGAGTCCCTTGGACTGCAAGGAGATCCAACCAGTCCATCCTAAAGGAGATCAGTCCTGGGTGTTCACTGGAAGAAGTGATGCTGAAGCTGAAACTCCAATACTTTGGTCACCTGATATGAAGAGTTGACTCATTGGAAAAGACTGATGCTGGGAGGGATTGGGGGCAGGAGGAGAAGCACGAGAGGATGAGGTGGCTGGATGGCATGACCGACTCGATGGATGTGAGTCTGAGTGAACTCCAGGTGTCGGTGATGGACAGGGAGGCCTGGAGTGCTGCGATTCATGGGGTCGCAGAGTCGGACATGACTGAGCAACTGAACTGAACTGAATAATTAATGATGTTGAACACTTTTTCATGTGCTTTTTGGCCATATGTCTTTGGAGTAATGTCTATTTAGATCTTCTGTCCTTTTTCTGATTGGGATTTTGTGGTTGTTGCTTTTCTGATACTGGGCTGCATGAGCTCTTTGTAAATATTGGAGATTAATCCCTTGTCAGTCACTTCATTTGCAAACATTTTCTCCCACTTTGTCAGTTGTCCTTTCACTGTTTATGGTTTCCTTCACTCTGCAAAAGCTTTTAAGTTTAATTAGGCCCCATTTATTTTTGTTTTTATTTTCATAAATCTAGGAGGCGGATCAACAAAGACACTGCTGTGGTTTGTATCAGAGTGTGTTACACCTGTTTTCCTCATTTTATGGTGTGTGGTCTTACATGCAGGCCTTTGAGCCATTTTGAGGTTTTGTGTATGCTGTTAGAGTGCTCTGCTTTCACGCTCTTATGTGGAGCTGTCCAGTTTCCCCAGCCCCACTTACTTTAACAGATTGCCTTTTCTCCAGTGTATATTCTTGCCTCCTTTGTCACAGATTAGTTACCCTAAGTACCTGGGGGTCTATCTCTAGACTGTCTCTCCTGTTCCACTGACCTGTCCTTTTTGTACCAGGACCATATTGATTTCATTACTGTAGCTCTGTATCGATAGTACAGTCAGAAGTGAGGGAGCCAGAGGAGGTGGGGGGGAGGTTCAGGAGGGAGGGGACGTATGTGTACCTATGACTGATTCGTGTTGATGAATGGCAGAAACCAATATTGGTTTGGGTTTTGGGGATATTTTCTGTTTCCATACAAATTTTAAAATGTTTTGTTCTAGTTCTGTGAAGAATGCCATTGGTTATCGAGCACTTTCGAATCATGAAGGTGACTAAGTGGGTGCAGAGGCGTGTGCCATCCTGCACAGAGGAAGCCATGAGCCAAGCAAGCCGCTGTCCTCGGGCTCCTGCCTGGCTTGAGTGTCACAACTGAGGGTGGACACGCGGACACATTTCTGGGGGGTAGAGGCATGTTCTTTGCTAGTAAATAGGGTAGTTCTCCCAGGACTAAAACTGGGACGTCTCCACTGAAATTATACTGTGTTCAAGGGCAGAATTTGATGTGTAGTGGGGTTATCATAAAAAGTTTCATGTATTTTACCATAATTTTTCATTATTTTTTGCTAGTGTATAGTTTTCTTTTTTATAATTTATTTTTAATTGGAGGATAATTATGTTGTATTGGTTTCTGCCATCCAGCAACATGAGTCAGCCCCAGGTACAAACACGTCCCCTCCCTCTTAAACCTCCGTCCCACCTCCCACCCCTCTAGCTGGTCACAGAGCACTGGATTTGAGCTTTCTGTGTCAAACAGCAAACTCCCATATGTAAAATAGATAGCTAGTGGGAATTTTTTTTTAACTTATTAGCCAATGGTTCATTTTCTTAAAATTTTGCTTATTTTTATTAAAAAGTATAGCTGACTGGCATGTCAATTTTTGCTATACAAGAGTGATTCACTTATATGTATATTTCTTCATATCCTTGTTGAATATAGTTCGTGTTATACAGTAGGACCTCGTTAATATATTCTGTATAAAAGTTTCCGTCCACTAACCCCAAACTCCATCTCTCCCTCATCACGGCCGCCTTGGCAACCACAAGTCAGTGTGTCTGTGAGTCTCTTCCTGCTTCGGTGAGAAGTTCATTTGTGCCATATTTTAGATTTCACATATAAGTGGTATCATATGGCATTTATCTTTCTCTAACTCAGTGCAATAATCTCTAGGCCCATCCGTGTTGCTACAAATGGTCTTATTTCCTTCCTTTTCTATGACTCATGTCCCACTATGTGTGCATATATAAATGCATACATCTCTCTCTCTCATCACACCTTCTTATCCACGCATCTGTTGATGGACACTTCGGTAGCTTCCATGTCTTGGCTGTTGTGAATACTGCCCTGACTATAGGGGTACGTGAATCTTTTCAAAGTATAGCTTTGTTTGCATACGTGCCCAGGAGTGTTTTAAGGAACCTCCGCACTGCTCTCCCTAGTGGCCTCCCTAGTGGCCGCCCTAATGCACGTTCCCCGCAGTGTAGGAGGGCTCCCTTCTCTCCATGCTGAGCAGGGTCATCTTTGACCCCCAAAGGAGTCCTAGGGTCAGGGGACCAGTGTCGTGGCGGGAAGCGGGCACACCCCATCCAACGCCCCCGAGCCGCCCCCACACAGCCCACGCCCCCGGCCCACGGATGGGCAGACTGGATCAAAGGCACAATCAAAAAGCCTATTCCAGCCACAGTGATTTTTGAACTTGTGGTTTATACCTTGGCCCACTTTATATAAAAAAGAGTCAAGACAGTTTACAACAGGACCATTAATTTAAAAAAGATAATGAAAAGTACAAATATTTTTAAAATAGGTCAAAACCATTGAGAATGAAAGTCGTATGTTGGATGATTTAATTACAGAAATGAAAAATAAATTCAGCCCTAAGCTTCCTGGCAACAAGGGCCCAAAAGGGAAGCTTTCATCATCCGAAGATGGAAACACCAGCTCACCTGGGAGAGAGATGCGTGTCTGACACCAAATTCTAGGACGAACATGCCTGCTTCTAGAGAGCCAGGAGTTCTGCTTTCACTTATGAAAGGTAGGCTGGTATCCAAGTGTTTTTAAATCTTATCAACATGCTTAAAGGTAACGAGACACTTCACTGAATCAAGCACATGGAATCCTAACTCTAGCTCTAACCAAAGATAAAAACAAAAGTGGTCTTCTTTTCCAGGATTTCTCTCCTGGAAACAGCTACCTGCTAGTAAAACTGAATGCCAGGTCTCTGGAAACATCAGGTAGCCCCAAAGGCTGAAAGTCATAGCAACTAACGATGATCAGAGGGAAGCGCGGGAAAGAATGTCCTAACCGCAGGACACAGCTCAGCCTCCGGAGCATCTGGTTGAGTGTCGATGCTTCTACCTGAGTGACAGAAGTGGGCACGGCGCTGTTCCCCGTCGGGTCCTCAGGACGCCCTTACCGAAGGAAGAGCAGGGTGAAGCCCTCCACCCCCGGCCAGGGGCCTCCACATCCGACAGTAATTGTAATAATGAGATTCTAGCTGTGGGGGGTGGGTGGGCGGCAGTGCCCTGGAGACTTAAACTGTGATCTGTTGGTTTTCTCTGAAGAAAGGTCTCTGATGGGAGGCACAGATCTCTGGAAACATCCGGAAGACCTGGTCTGGTGGGGGCTCCTCGGGGGCCTGCATCAAGGAGCCGGGGCCGCAGCCCTTCCCCGCTTCTTCCACCAGCTGCCGGACGTATAGCTGCTCCACCTGGGACATCAGCACACAGGTCAGAGACGAAGCGAGGGTGGGGGCTCTCTGCGCACCCGGTCCAGAGCTGTCACCCAAAACCTCTGGGACCCCCAGAGAGCAGGCTACACCCTCCCAGAAGTGTCCCAGGCTGGTGAGCTGGGGCGCACAATTCCACCCATGGGGTTCACTTCTGACTAGAGCTCATCAGGGCTGGCAAAGCCCTCATCTATCGCCTAGACCTTAAGAAAACTGAACTAGAAGACTCTTTCTGAAAAGGTGGTTTTGAGTTTTTAAAAAAACCAAGAGGGGAAACCATGTAGATTTTGAGAGTCCTAGAACCTAAGAATTTAGTTTAGAGGTGAAGAGGATCCTCTTGCCCACTTGGGTCTTACCCAGGCCTGCTCACAGGTGAGTCCCTGTCCCAGTGGCCTGGGGCTGCCCTGCTCTCACCTGGACAAGGATGAGCTTGGAGCGCAGCGGGGTTGTGTCCGGAAACTCCTCTCCGAAGCACAGCACCACCCTGCTGTCGGGCAGCCGGCTCTGGCTGTTGTAGAACTGCTGCAGCTCTGTGGATGGGGCAGGAGGTCGGGAGAGGCAAGGGGGTTTAGTGAAGCCCAGCCACTCACCCCCTTGGCCAGATGGAGTCAGGGCTCTTGTACCTACGCCCGCCCACCCTTCCAGGCCCCTTCTCTAGGAAGCCCCCTAGGAGGTGTTTGGCAGCTGCTGCTGCTACAGAGAGATGATCAAGGCTCTGGGGACTGGCCGGCAGCCTCAGGACCAGAGTGAGTGATCCTCCGGCCTGAGCTTCCAGGAGGAGCTCCCGCAGTGGGAGCCTCAACACCCACCTCAGGACAGCAGCAGCCCCGAGCAGCGGTCCCATGCTGCGTGTACAAGGTCAGCGTGTCTCAGGATGTGGACACAGTCCCTGGGGGCCTTGTTGCCAACATGTGGGTTCTGACCCCACAGGCCAGAGGTGGGGCCTGAGACTGTTCCTCCCAGCTCCCCGGCGAGGGGCAGCCCACAGCAGCAGGTGAGGCTCTCAGTGCTGTGACTTGCCCTCAGCGGTGCCCCCTCCAGATGTAGGGGTCAAGAAGGAGGGGCCCGGGTGGCTCGGGGAGAACCGGCAGGGCTCAAAGGCAGGGGCACCCTGGCCCAGGCCCCTCAGCGGGCCACCCCTGGACGCGGACAGGAGGGAGGCACGTGGGCACTGACCTCGAAAGAACTGGCTGGTGTCGAAGACCCTGACCACCTCGTCACGCTCCAGCTTGTTGGGCCGGTCACGGGCGGGCGCGGCATTCCCGCTGTAGAACACGCGTCCCTGGCACAGCCGCTTGACCAGCACGCCCTGCCTGCTGCTGTGCAGGAGGACGCCACGCTCCAGGTGCCCGAACAGCTTCCGCGTCACCTGCCGCTGCCGCTCGCTGGGGATGGCGTCGGCCGGCGGGAAGCGCACCAGCTCCAGGCCCTCGGGCCCGTACAGCTTCCCGCCTGGCAGGCCGGGCTGGCCCAGCGACAGGCGGCAGCCCTCAGGGCACGTGGTGGTGGTCTGGCCCACCAGCTTGCCCCCGTAGTAGAAGCTGATGACCATCTGGGAGAAGGCTGTGGGGAGATGGGGACGGTCAGGGGCCGCGGCGGGGGGCACCATTCCTGCTGTGCCCACCTATCCTGAGCCTGCCTTCCCGAGAGGATGGGAGGGGGTGGCCCTCTGCACCTGGGGCCTCTTCACTTTCTGGGGAAGTTCACGCACCCCTTCTAGAAATAACGTTTTTATAAGCATGAATAAACACCGAGCATCACCAAGCAAGCTAGTGAGTCAAAGTAGTAATATTTACTGTGGTGCCCCCCCACCCCCACTTGTCTCTTAACTGCTGTAATTTACAAGTCACAGCTGAGGGTCAACCATGTTAATTTCTTAGGAAAACAGCTCCGCCTCACAGGCACTGCTACAGCATGGATTACCACAGCATGCAGTGTTAGACTGCAACGTGCACACATGTCTATACATAAATGTACACATGTATGAACACACACACAGTACTGCCCACAGTCATAATGGAAGGAAACGCTAGATGTGATTTCCAGGTTAGGGAAAGCAAAGATGTAATCTGTTTCCTGACAAATTCACAGTTGCTTTGGGGTTGCCTGAATTTCCAGTTAAGAATCTCAAACCTTTCATCCAAACCTGTTCTTGGGAAGAAGTCTGAAAAGTACTCAACTTAAAGCAATGTTTCCCAAAGTGTGCCACACATAAGATTACTGGGGTGGGTTTGTGGGGGAGGAGTGGAGACAGCATGTAATAAATGAAAAGATTATCCCACTTTCCACACTCTTTCAGTGTCTGGTCACCTCAGGAAGAAAACCCCAGTGTGGCGCTGATGAATCCTAACAATGCTGCCCACCTCCCTCAGACAGAGGCCGTGAGCTGTGGGGGCAGACACTGCAGGGTCTAGGCTCCGCTGAACCTGCTCTAGCCTCTGCCTTCCTACTTAAAGCAAGCACGACTGGTTCTGTTTTACAGGCAACGATGGATGGTCTCCACTTAAGTTTAAATTGTAAAAGTGAGACTGACTGACAGAAAACGCAAGACATTGTTAATAGTCTAGGCAACACCCTGATGTGAAAACCGATGGCAAAGGTGGGGCCTCAAGTGACTAAGGCTGGGGCACCTCTGCAGTGGGAGTGAACAGAGCACCAGATCCTAGGGACCCCCCCTTCCCCAGAGGAACCTGCATGTTAAGACCCGTACTGTTATAATACACAGTATTATACTGTGTAATACTGTTATAATACACCCAGCATCTGCCACAAGAACCACACACAAACTACCGATGGGCCTGGGGCCCCAGCCCCGCCAAGGGCCGCCTGTGGAGCCACACCAGCCATGAATGGCCCAACTCCACCGTGTCCCCAAATGTGTGCAGTGTGCCAACCACCTGTCCCATTGTCGGGGGTGGCCCCGCAGGTGGCCACCTGCCAGGCCCAGGTGGACCCTTGCGCTAGGCTCTGCACAAGGAACCCCTGCTCAGATGGTGAGGCTGACTGCGACAGCTGCAGGCGCCATCTCCCACGCTGGAGCTCAGCGGGGACCCGGCTCACACACTGCTGGGGTCTTCGGGTGCCCTGGTCCACCTCACTTACTTGACATTCGGGAACGCTGAGCCCCCGGGGCTCTGCGCCTGCGTCCCCAGCCCACGTCTCATCCCCCTCCCCCCCGCACCTCGTCTGCGTGCCCGACACTCCCTCCCTTCCAGAGCAGCGCCGACCTTTGTCCCAAGTGAACAGAACACTCCGGATCGACTGTCACCACTCTGCCCCTTGGCCTTGTTGTCACCGAGGCCTTATCGCACACCAGCGCCTCTGACCGTGTGAACATCTGCCGCACAGGTGCTCCGGAGAGGCCAGGGCGGGGTAAAGGGGGTGGGGGGCCCGCGAGGGCCTGAGCGAGGACATGCACCCGCCCCAGCCTTGCAGAGGGGGCCCCGAGGAGAAGCGCCTCAGCACGGCCCCCGGGGAGCCCACCACAGCCCGTCCCTGCTCCTGGAGGACGGCCCTGCTGGGGGACAGTCTGACCAGGGCAGCGGCCCAAAGACGCCAGGAGCAGGGACCCTGGGACCTGGCCACCTGATGCGGGGGCCCAGCCAGGGGTTGGGGCAGGGAGTCCCCTGCTCCGTGCCTCAGTCTCCCCGTCAGCAAAGTGGAGACAACGTCAGCAAAGTGAGAGTGTGTCTGTCTGGCACCAGTGAGCACCATGTCAGCGGTGGCTCCATGAACTGGGATGACATGAAGCTGAGAGCCAAGTCCCGTCACAGCCCTGCTCTCAGCTGCACCAGGTGCCGTGCCCTGGCCTCACTCACCGAGTCCTTACCCTCACCCGAGGACGAGGCCATCACACCAGCCTCCAGGCGGGGGACGGGTGCAAGAGATGACGGGCTCGCCCTGACCACACGACTGCTAGATGGGGACATGGCCCCACCCTCCCTGGCAGGCCGCCCCACGTCCGCCGCACTGTCCGCCCCAGACATCGCCTGTGACCCCGGCCACTGCGTGGACACGGTGCACGCCGGCACACAGGCGCATGTGCACCGCCGGCGGGGGTGGGGGTGGCCTGAACACACATGTGCTGCCCACGTTTTGTATGGAAGGCTTCACACAGAAATCCAGACACCTAGTCTCTAGAAAATGTGGGGGAGGCGAGCCCAGCTGTGTCTGTGTCCGCAGGGCCACCCAGAGGCGGGGGCCCCCACTCCCCACTGTGCCCTGCCCACCTCGCTCGCTGCCTCTCCCTGCAGGGCTGAGGACAGGGGACCCTTGACGACCTGTTTACCCAGCGGGGCGTGTGTGTGAACTGAGCAGAGGGACCGAAGTCCACCACCTCCGCAGGAGTGGCCGTGGGTCTCCCCACATGCTGGACAGCTCCGGCACCACCCAGGGCTCTTCCTCCCCAGGCTGTCTTCTCGCCCCCAGCCCTGTGCCTGTGACTCCCCCGCCCGGAAAGCACCAGTCAGCAGGCTACCCTGGACGCGGCCTCTGGTGGGCACAGATGCCCAGGTCTGAACCCCCAACCCTGCTTCCCCAGCTGTGGGACCCCTGGCAGAGGACTGAACCTCTAAGCCTGGTTCCTCCTGTGAAGCTGAGTGCTGACCACCCCTAGCTCGCAGGCCGCTGGAAACGGCGACGAGCTCTGAGGACGGGCTCATCTCCCTTATCCTCCTGCCTGGGGAGACCCAGCTCCACCCCCCCACCACCAGCAACAGGGGCCAGCAAGCTGCGGTAACGCCATACCAGCCCTCGAGGCGCTGCTGAGGGGGCTGTCACGGCTGTTCCTACTTCACAGAGGAGGAGCCCAAGGCACCGACGCTTCGCTCAGTCCACCTGGGCTCACCAAGTCCCACACCCTTCCTCCTGCAGGATCCCACCTGTCGGGAGCTCTGTGGCTCCATCTGTGGCTCCGACCCAAGAACAGGCCCTGAGACGTCAGCCGCTCACTCCCCAACAGTGAGGAGGAGGAGCCAGGCTCCCCACCTCCCACACCAGATCGCGCTCATTCACAACCCTCGGGGTGCCCACTGATCCTGAGAGCTCTGTCTTCAAAGAACGCACTGTCCCATCCCCCCGATCCCCCCTACCTGAGTGGTGGGCATCGTAGGCGCCATACCCCGGCACCAGCGGCAGGCCTGCCAAAGAAAGAAAGCAGCATCAGAGGCAGCCCTGCATTCCTCCAGGTTTCTCTAAAGGCCCTGCGCGCTCCCCAAGCCCTGCCATAGGCCTCCACTGTGCTGAGTGTTCTCCCCTCCAGCACAGCGACCATGTTTCAGAAAACCAGACCTCAACCCAACTGGCGTGGAAGAAACTTCCTCTGTCCTGTGGGACTGTGGACCAGTGACACTGTGGGGCCACACTTCCTTCCCACCTGGGGGGGTCTGCTCCTGAAACCACCGCTGGACTGCCGCCCCCCGCCCCAGCCTGATCTCGGAGGGGATCCTGGGACTCAAGGGTTCCCCGGGAGTGTTGCTGCAGTCAGGGAGTCAGGGCAACACCAGGCCCTGAAGCCTGGCCACCTCTGAGGCCACTGGGCCAGCGGTCACCTCCCAGTCCACCACAGGGGACAGGGGACAGAAAGGTGAGGGAGAAAGCAGAGGGGCCCCGCCCGTGCGAGGAGGGTCATTTCAAGGAGCAGGACGGGGCATCAGGAGCTAACGAGAGGGCGGAGGCCTCAGTCCGTCCTCACAACCCAGCACATCCCCAGGTCCTGGTGTCTCCGCTTTATATCCAGTAAAAGGAGGCTCGAGGCAGGAACACAGCCCCCGGCACAGGCTCCAGGCTCCATGCTTCCTCCGTCTCAGACACACTGGGTCATCCCTGACCCCAAGGCCTCAGTGTCACAGAGGCTGACCTGACGGACCTACAGCCCACGCGGCCTCCTGCCCCTCTGCCCACTCTCGCCAGGAGCCCAGTGGGGAGCACCACCTCCAACAGGAAGGACATATTGCCTTCAGGGGACGGTGGAAAGTGGGGCCTAGCTGTGGCCGGGCTCTGCCTGTGGGGTCGGAAGCCACCACAGTTCACTGGGCGCAGTCACCTTCAGGAAAACAGGAATCAGGGCTGCCCCGCTGCCCGCCCGCCCCCGGCAGCAAGGCATGAAGACCGATGGCCGTCAGGGCGCGCTGCTCCATGGCGCGGGGCTCCCGCCCTCACCTGCGCTGGGCTGCTGCACCCACCAGTCCGGGAGGAGCTGGCTCCGGCAGGCCTCGGGCGGCGAGGGGCTCCTCTTCACCGTCCCCATGTAGTCATCCCCGGGAGGCTGCGGGAGGAGAGCGCGGCCGTCACTGGCTTCCAGTCTCAACTAGACCCACGCCATCGCCTCCGTCACACGAGAGGAAGGCGAGACCCAAGACGAAAAATCCACCAGGCTGAGCGATCACAGCACGTGACTGAACCACTAGCCTCTGCGGGGCCCTCACCTGTTCACTGGCCTTTTACAGGGAACTGCCTGCTGCAGCAGCCATGAGCCCAGTCACCCGACTGCCCTGACGCTCTGGGGGAGCCCACAGCGATGCTGGGCAGTCTGCCACACTCCAGCCGCCCCCAGAGACGTGACGGCTGTCACCTCCAGGGAGCAGGGCAGCCCAGAGGAGGCTGCACTCGGCTACCTGCATCCTCTGCCTTCAAGCTTCTCCAGAAGGTTCCATCACTGCCCTGCGGGTTCTGAGAACTGCTAGAGCACCTACACCACCACCTACAAAAGCTGCGTGGGATTACTTTAGCTAGGCAGTGTCGGCCTTGCGATGGCCACAGGAAGAGAGCTAAGGAGCTAAAAGTAGCTATGATCAGTATTCAAAACCCATGTGTTTTGCCTAAGGAGACCCTAGGAAGCCTTTCCTTACAGCCTGTGAACTGTGAGCTTACAGACGATTCTAATAAGCCTGGTTAGATGGCTCTCCAGCTCCTTGAGGACTAGGAGCGGCACCCACAGGACAGGGACCAAGCCGCGTGAGTGCTGGTGGGTAATCCGTGTCATGAATCCAGCCCCCAGCAGCAAGGGAAGTTGATGGTGTTTTCTTTTTCCACTGCAGCCTGCCTAAAAAAGGCCAGGTGATATATGGTGCCATCAAAAATGTTCAAAACCTGACAAGTCTAGGGCTGGGGGGAACTCGGTGGATGCAGAGGCAGCTGGGCCCAGCCCTCGGGATGTGAGGACGGAATGTGAGGTGCAGGCGCTGACCCGTCCCATCCTGGCAGGAGTGACAGCCCGAGGACCTCGGTGCCCCAGGCGAGGCACTTGGGAGGCACCGCTCTCCCCGTGACGCCCTGGACATGCCGCCCCGCTCACCTCCTTGATCAGCTCGTCGATCTCAGAGCGCCCACACTCCATCTCCACAGCCTCGCTCACACAGCCCGGGGCTGCCACACCTAATTTGCCTAGGGAAAAACAGACAAGCGCGTGACGGACGGCACCGAGGCGTCACAGCCGTCACCAAGGCCACAGGTGGCAGTTTTCTAAGGAAACAGAAGTCTGTGTCTTCCCTGGTTTGGGAAAGGCCGAGCGCTGGTCTCCCCATGCTGCTCGTCATCTGACCAGCAGGGTCGAGGAGCAGCTGGCCGCTGCTGTGCCCAGCGCCCCGAGGGCCGAGGCAGGGCTTCGGTCTCTTCCTCCTGTCTGCCAAGGTCTAAAGTGAGCTCATGTCTGCTTTGCTCCACACTCAGCAGGGCTCACAGTTACAAGCTGGGGCATCTGAAGACATGCAAAGATTTCCTGGCAAATGTGTGTGCCGGTTGGCGTCTTTTTTTAAAGTCAATGGGCAGGAAATCCCTTTTTGGCCTTTCCAAATATACATGTGTGCATCAGCGGGCACACACGCAGAGCACCATAGGCTCGAGGGTGCCCAGGCGGGAACCCGCCCACAGCAGGGATCGTCCACAGGCGCACCAGTGTTCCCATGACAACCACTCTGGACCGGGCTGGTTTCTCCCTCCATCACCAGGCCGCTTCCTGGGCCAGAAACTCGCCTCATTATACCTGCCCAACGTATTATGACCAACATACATCGGTTTGCTGGACTTCGTCAGTCCTCGTCATCTGGAGAATCAACCCACCGTTTCACCCGGGCTGAACTTTTTTGAGTCCATTTTGACAGATTCGGGAATTCACTTGGAAGCTGCTGACGGGGAAAGCAGGGGGCAGGTGGGGCGCCCCCAGGGCAGCCAGGAGAGTGCGCCCACCTGGACATTATGCAAATGCGTGGCTCCCCAGCCCCCGAGAACCCTGCTTCTGTAACATCCACCCTGCAGGTGATGCTGGCTGCGCTCTGGGCTATAAACACAGCAGGGTCACCTGCCTGGTCAAGCCTGGCTGACCCTGGGGGCGGGGGATTAGAGAAACTTCCCTATTCCTTCAAGTCACAGTTTTCTCCGTGATGATGAGAAATGATACAAAACTGATAAGTAAACTGGGAAGAGAGCCTCCCAGAGTCTTCGCTGAGAGGCGTCCCCCTGAGGGGAGGCCAGCAGATCCCCCAGGGGAAGGCCAGTCTGTCTCACTGACTGCTGATTATCGATGAGGGTTCAGACTCAGTAGAGCTGGGTGTTAATTTACAGACAACTAAGCTAGAAATTTTGGGGGCTCCAAAATCACTGCAGATGGTAACTGCAGCCATGAAATTAAAAGACGCTTACTCCTTGGAAGAAAAGTTATGACCAGCCTAGATAGCATATTGAAAAGCAGAGACATTACTTTGCCAACAAAGATCCATCTAATCAAGGCTATGGTTTTTCTAGTAGTCACGTATGGATGTGAGAGTTGGACTGTGAAGAAAGTTGGGCGCCGAAGAATTGATGCTTTTGAACTGTGGTGCTGGAGAAGACTCTTGAGAGTCCCTTGGACTGCAAGGTGATCCAACCAGTCCATTCTGAAGGAGATCAGCCCTGGGATTTCTTTGGAAGGAATGATGCTAAAGCTGAAACTCCAGTACTTTGGCCACCTCATGCGAAGAGCTGACTCATTGGAAAAGACTCTGATGCTGGGAGGGATTGGGGGCAGGAGGAGAAGGGGATGACAGAGGATGAGATGGCTGGATGGCATCACTGACTCGATGGACATGAGTCTGAGTGAACTCTGGGAGTTGGTGATGGACAGGGAGGCCTGGCGTGCTGCGATTCATGGGGTCGCAAAGAGTCGGACACAACTGAGCGACTGAACTGAACTGGAGCTACAAATGATCGGTAGAAGAGATCACCCCCAACTGTGGCCCGGCAGGACAGGTGGTTTCAGCTCAGCCTCCTGCCACTGACTGTGGGCCACAGCATCGCGTGTTGTCCAGCAAGACTTCTGGCCACGCAGGCACCCTCGTTAACTGGCTCAGCACCTCCTTGACCCAGGCTCACCACACAATGGGTTGGCCAAAAAGTTCATTTGGGCTTTTCCATAGGATCTCGTGGGGAAACCCAAAAGAACTTTTTGCTCAACCCGGTGTTTGTGACAGTCCCAATTTTTAACTTTGCAAAAACTACACGTCAACATCATTTTCAACCTCCCTGCAGTGCTAAGAGCTCCCGCAGAAATTCTGAATTTCTGCCCAGCCCTAGACAGTTTGAGGGTTCAACTTCTTCCCAGCTGGCATGACTGGACGACTAAGTAAGTGGCTAAGGACAAAAGGATGCTGTGCCAAGACTAACTGCAATGTCAGAGGCAAAGAAAATCAGGATTAGAAGAAGATTTTAAACCCGGGATGGTAATGAGGCTTCCTCCCGCTGGGCCGGCTCTGACCTGGAGCACCCACAGAGCACAGCACCTTGAAAACGATGGAGGCCAGACGGGAGAGCCACACCCGGATGGACTAGTGATGTCTGCCCAGGGCAGCGCGTGGGAAGCAGGACCGTGTTCTGAGGCTGGCTTCCGTTATTCCGCTGTAATTGCCTCACAGTTGCTTTCCTGGGGATTTACAGCGGGAGGAGACTGTGGGAATTCTCACATCCTGCAGTTCCCAATTGGCCATCAGGACCCAGCATCTAGAAGCCGATCCAGTCTCCAGCCCTGAAGTCAGCAGTGTGCCACGTGCAATTTCATTCCAGAACCTTGCCCCCAACCCCTAATCAGCCATCCCTTCTCTGTCCACCTTCCTCTCTCCCAGCCCGCTCTGCAGGCTGCTGGGGAACAGAAGGGATCCCTCATCCACACCATCGGGGGAGCCTTGCTCCCATCCAGGCTGGTTGCTGGGCCCCAGGGAGGCCCCAGCACGTGCTCCTGGTCCTACAGTCAGCAAGCCCCTCACCAGCGGCTGCCCCATCTCCCTGCCGCCTCTCACCCACCATGAGGCTGCCCCGTCAGTCGGCAGATGTTGGGTGAGGTCAGCGGAAAGAGACCTTGGCCGCTGCTAACACAAGAGGGAGAGCTTTGTTTAGCTGGACCCCGTGGGCGGCCACTCAGATCCCAGACCCAGGCGGCCTCTGTCGGGCCGAGTGCCCATAAAGAAAATACACTTACATTTCTGCTCCTCCTCGGGGACGATGCGGTAAACTTTATACGGCTCAGAGATGTCCAGCTGGGACCGGTCTGTCACTTCCTCAAAATCTGGGCTCTTGTTCAAAGCGCAGCGTAGCCTCGTCTTCCACGTGGCTGGCTCGGCCTTGTCCCCTTCCTTAAACTTCCCTTTAAAAACGGCCCAGGCCTGAAGGAAGAAAAGAAACACATGAAGCAGGCAGCTGGCCCCAGGACGGCACACCCAGGACCACAGGCAGGACCTGCTCTGCCCAGCCCCCCGGAGTCCTCCTTAGCCAGCCACGCTCAGCCCAGGAATTTCAGGGCTCAGAGACCCCAGTCGGACCGCTTGCTTTGACAGAAGTGAGAAGACACACACACACGGCTTGGCTCTGCCTTCTGCACAGAAGTGAGGAGAGAGACACACACACACGCAGCATGGCCCTGCCTCCCGCATACCCTCTCCCGGACCCAAGGGTAACGGCACACAGAGGAAGCTGCAGTTGCCTGGAGTTCCACTAGAATGTTCAAAACAAAAAAGAATTTAGTTGCTTTTTCAAATCACCCTTGAGCTCAAACTCAGCCTGAAAAGGGAACATCTGCAAGAAGTCTGAATGTGCCCTGCTACTTGTGACAGAAATGTGGTTCTGCATTTTGGCCTTCGGTCTAAACCTCCCTGCCCCCTCTCTCCCCTTCCACTCCCCAGGGTACTGTTTAAGATGCAAAGAAGTGTTTTCCCTCTCTGTGGGTTTCTTCACAGCTCTGTCTTCTGTCTCTCCAAACCTTAGAATCTCAACTGAGACCAGAAATTTGAAGCTGGAAACTTTAAGTCAAAACGTAAACTGGAGCAGTATTTAGGAAAAAAAAAAAAAATTAGCATGCGGATGGGCAAGTTTTCAGATCTCAAAATTGGAATACAGACACACTGGGAGCTCACTACTGTCAGGGGAAAGTAACACTTGGCGTCAGGCAAAATCAGACATCCTTCCCGCCTGCAGGGAGCGATCAGGGAGGACTCTCCGCTCCTACTCGGGAGAACATAATCCTGAGAGCTCGCTTTCCCAAGGTGATCCGGTCTGGAAACCAGCTGTTCTGACTTCCAAGGAATTTCAAGCCAGCAAGCAGCAGGTGTTTCCGACCTCAGTGCACACCCAGTCCCCGGGGAAACTCGTTCCGATGCAGATTCCGGGGCCTGCCCCTCCAGAGTCTCCTTGGCTGTGTGGGTTACCTCTGGGAACCTGCATCTTTAGCCAGCATCCCAGGGATTCTGACTTAGGCAGCTAGAAAGCCATACTTCCAGAAACCCCTTAACACCCCTGAGTCACATCCTCATTTAAAACAGTCTTAGACTTTTCCCTGGTGGTCAGTGCCTGCACTGTCTCCCTGCTGATGCCCTGAGTGCGGGGTCTGCAGCCCTGCCCCGGGGGAGAGACCGAACGAGCACCCCGCATCCTACTAGAGAGCGTGAGCAGTCCCTCCCTCCTCTCAGACACACAGGACTCCCCTCTAGAAGCCTCTGTGAAAGTAAACGGTTTCCAATCCTTGATTAACTGGATCACAATGCACTGATTTTTTTTTTTCATGGAAATTGAAGAGTAAACTCTGCACATGCTGAACAGTAACTTCAAATTCATACTATGTCACGTCTGAGTTTCTCCACCTGGCACTACTGACATGGCATCACTCTTCATGGTGGGGTGTCCTGGGCTTGTGGGGACGTCCCGCAGCACCCTGGCCTCCTCCATGCCAGCAGCAGCCCTGCTCCCCGCTGTGACACCCAAACGTCTCCAGACACTGCCGAGTGACCCCAGGGAAATAACATCACGCCTCACAGACGGCCTCATTTGAGAACCACTGAGCTGGTTAATCCACATCACAAATGGGGCTGGAAGAGCGTGGATTTGGGGACCATATCAGGACAGCTGGGGTGTATCCAGAGCAGCAGAGCCTGCAAGGCGCTGTGGTGGGTGCTCACCCCCATGGGAAATCCAGGACACCCACAGAGCAAAGCAGGGGCCCCCGAGTCAGGACAAGCACTGGGCTGGCATCAGGTGCCAGCCTGTCCTGAGCCCTCTCTGCCTGCAAAATGCCACCCACCTCAGCTGGGCGACCTCTCAGGACGCGAGACAGAACAGTGATCTGAGGCCCGACAACAGCAGCCACGCAGCGGCTCAGCACTGAGGTCTGCGGAGCCGAGGTCTCCTCTCCTCCCTGTGCTCATCGGCAGCCAGCGCTAAACCCAGCACCACCAGTTCCCCCCAGTTTAACACACTGTCTCAGAGAACAGACGTGTGGGTGCCAAGGGGGACCAGACAGAGCGGGTGACTGGGAGGCTGGGCTGAGGAGACGTGAGCTACAACAGACAGGACGGATGAACAACAAGCTCCCCCCGTAGAGCACAGGGAACTCAACATCCTGAGAGAAGCCTTAATGGGAGAGAATACGAAGAAGCACGTCTATACACACGTAACTTAGTCACGCTGCTGCACGGTGGAAAGTGACAGAACACTGCGAATCAACTTAAATAAGACTTAAAAGAAAAGCCACATCATTGTCTCGTCTCATCTTGTGCTAGAAAAATCAAATATGATTGTTTTTTTTTTTTTTTTCTCGAAGGCCTACTGAATTTGAAACACCTGCTACTACGTGGGTTCTAACTTATGCAGGCCTGTCACAAAGCCTGGTCAATGGCAGAAGAATTAGTGAATCACAACCCTCAATTCTGGACATGAGAATTTGAGCAAACTCCAGGAGGTGGTAAAGGACAGGGAGGCCCAGCATGCTGCAGTCCATGGGGTCGCAAAGACTCAGACGTGAGTGAGCGACTAAACCACCACCACCCCCAGTTAACTAGATCTTCCCCCTCAACTTTATGAAAAGAAGGCAAAAATGCCTTCTTAAAAATAAGTATGACCTGCCAGCAGGGCCTCATCGGTACAGTCAGGGATGGTGGAAAGTGAGCTGATGCCGCTCACTCTCCCGTCTCTGGTCCACACCAAGAGGCTGAGCTCAGAACGATACCGGGAGACAATGAGGGATCCTCTGGTATAAGTGGCTTCTTATGACCTGTGACTAAGGCCAGAATGCAGGCTCATTTTTCCTCTTAACTCACAATAAATGTTTGAAACAAAAGGTTCTCTACTTAAGCAGAAAACTCCCAGGATGGCTCAAGGCCTGACTGTTGGCATCTTCCAACAGCAAAGTTCTGCTCGTGGACCTGGCAGAGAAGGCCCCTCAGAGGATGAACTGAACACAAGTCGGGGACGGGCCAGACAGGTCCCTCCACCGTCTTACACTCCCCAGTCTGGGCTATCACCCTCCAGGGGGCCGCCCAGCTCTGGGTGGGCACGCGGCTCCCTCCTGTCCCCATCCCGGCAGAGATTGTAGACTCATCTCAGATTGCCACACTGAGCGACTGCGTAATCAACGGAAACATTGGGAATCTTACACATTTTTCTCAACGCTGTTGAAACGGCTATGAAAAGCATTGCACAAGACGTATAAATCTGGGGCTAGATTTCATTACTCCCCGGAGCACAGCTCACGCAGGGAACAGGGTGAAGCCAGAGGCCTGCGTCCCTGCAACAAGCCACAAGCCGGACTGTGCAGCCACTGGTCCCAGCCCCACTGGCTTCCCGAGGTGGTCTGACTGATGGTCAGCCAGCAACTGTGCCCTCAGCCCCCCATGTCTTCACTTCAACCTGTTTGTCCTGGTCTCTGTCAGCTCCTAGCAGGGTTCTCAATGGAGAGGGAGAGTATGCCTGCTGGGGGGGCACCTGGCTATGCCAGGGGCCTGTCTGGTTGTCATGGTGGGGTGGGGATGCTACTGGCATCTGGCCGGCGAAGGCCAGGGTGCTGCTGACCCCCTTAGGTGCACAAGACAGACCCACACAAGCAATGAACTAGCCCCAGGTGCCATGGTGCCAAAGCCCTGGCTCGTAGCCATCTGTGATTCAGAACTCCCACCTGACTGGCTGGACTAGGGACAGTGGGCAGTATTAAAATTCAGACGGTGCCATTCCCAAGGATGTTCACTGTGACACCAAAGCCAAAACCTTCTCTGAGAAAAGCACCCACACCACCACCAAGAAGACGCGAGGCAGGAGCAGCGCCCAGGCTCCCAACCCAGGTCCCCGGGGGTCCAAATCTCCAGGGGCCCTGAAGGCGAGCGCACAATGCCCACTTTTGTTGGAGGGGCCAGCAACTGGCATCAGACCACCAAAGAGCTCTGACCTGGAAGAGAACCGCTAAGACGCACAGCGCCCCCGCAGACACCAAGCGGAGCCGTGAAGGACTAAAATGCCTCCTGAACCCGCGATGACCCACTGGTGCTCTGCTCTGGGCCCGAGGCATGATCTCTTATTTTGGTTGTGTCGGGGACACTCATTCTCGGCAAGAGTCCGGGGCTGCCCTGGGGTCCTACAGGCCCTTGCTCCCATCACCCACGCCCATGGGGGTCTGGCTCTGGCCCTCCCCACTCCTCTGCACTCACTCACCCTCCCCTCCCCGACTGCCCCAAATGTCCACAGCCACACAGGGCAGCAGTCTATAACCTGGATTTCGAGTCGGTATAAGTCTGTCTGCAAACAGGGAGGCCTGGGTGCACCATGGCCTGGGCTCCAAATCTCCTGGGGTTGGGGGAGAATGGAGCCTGCACTTCTGGATCCTCAGAGAAGCCCACGGGTGACCCTGACGACCTGGCTGGGCCTAGATCTAAGGTGGATCTAGGCCTGGATCTAGGTGATGGATACGGCCGGGGCTTGGGAGTCTGGGTTCAAATGCTGGCTCCATCAGCTAGGAGCAGGGAGGCCTTGGACAAGTCACTCCTCCTCGTGGAGCCTTCACAGAGCAAGCACAGGAACAGCGCCAAGTGCACAGGAGTATGTGAAAGGAAACAGCACGTGAGCCACGCCTGGCGCAGGACGAAGGCTCAGCACGGTGCTGCCGACACGCACCATGGAACTAACCAGCAGGTCACTCCAGGCTCAGGGGAACAGACGATTCTCAAGGGAAGCGGGCTATTTTTAGACATCTGCTGCAGGTTCAGGACACCCACATGACCTGCCCCGGAAGTCAGGACAGATGGTGTCTCTCATCTAAGCTGACCCTCCACTGCCAAGCAGAAGTAGAAACTGTGAAAGAATGAAGAATTAAACCTTTCCTAGAACTGTAAGTGGAATTTAGGTGGCAGACCACGGGGGAAAGGTCTTAGTCTGAAAGAAGTACGTTCCCTCTGAGTTTGTAAATCCTCATGCAAAAGTTTCCCTGGTGGCTCAATCAGTAAAGAACCCGCCTGCAGTTCGAGAGAGCCAGGTTCAATCCCCAGGTCAGGAAGCCCCTGGAGCGAGGAACAGCAACCCACTCCAGCATTCCTGCCCGGGGAAATCTCATGGACGGAGAAGCCTGGTGGGCTACAAGGGGGTTGCAAGAGTCAGACAGGACTTTAGCGACTAAATCACCATGCAAAAGCAATGGCAGCGCAGAAGAAAGTGCCCTTGGTTTCTTATAGGAAACTGCCAGCTATAGAGAGCTGACCTTGAAAGTGGTTAAATCATACAACAGACGTGAAGGCACCTACTACTGTGTTTGTTCTGAGACATGTTCAGCACTCAATTTTTGTTTTAAGAAACTGGAGCGGGACTTCCCTTGCGGTCCAATGGTTAAGAATCTGCCTTGCAATTAGGGGGACATGGGTTCGATCCCTGGTCAGGGAACTAAGACCTCACCTGCTGCAGGGGCAAATAAGTCTGCACGCCACAACCAGAGTCGGTGTGCCGCGATCAAAGACCTTGCCTGCTGCAACCTGATGCAGCCAAATAAATATCTTAAAAAAAAAAAAAAAAAAACTGGATTCATTTTCAAGGGAAACATCAATCGCTCGACAGCTCTGCGGGGCCCCCGGGGGCCAGGTCTCTACCTTGAAGATGGAGGCGTCCACTTCCTGGTTGTAGTCCTGCTTGCCAGCGTGTTTCCAGGGGATCCGGAACATGGTCTTCTCGTCATTCTCCCAGATCAGCCCCGGGTACATGGTGCTGTCGATCTGCTCAATCAGCCACTGCCGCAGCCGCCGGCCACCATTCCGGTCACACATCCTTGGGAAGAGAAAACGCATCCTGTGAAACTTACAAGCACAGTCTCGTTACTCGCAGCACTCCAGGTACTCAACAGCCAGGAGCCGCTAACAGTAAAGTCAAAGGATCTCAACACAGGTGGGGCTCGGGGAAACCCAAGGATCCAGGAACTCGGGCCACGACAACATGCCTGCCTCCAGGACCTCCGACCCCAGCGGAAACCGAAAGCTCCCTGGGAAGTCTGCAGCCGCGCCTTGGCCAGATGTGGGACCTAGCCAAGCTCCGGCTGCGCTCGCCCCGGCTCTCACCCTGCTCTGCTTCACGCAGACAGCTGCACCTGAGGGCATCACGCATCACTCCATCTTTAGCACACGGTGGGGGAAATCACTTTCACCTCTTCAGGCTCCCTCAGTGAGCAGTCCACAGCTCTGAGAGCCAATTCTACTACTTAATGCTCGGCTGGAACAGCGTGCGTAAGCAAATGTGACATCTGTGCTCTTGGAGAAAGAGAAGTCCACAAGGGTGCCCATCCCATCTAGAGTGCCCTTCACGGCTGCTCTGGGAAGGGGAGAGGGCTAGGGTCCCATTTGAGTCCCACCACCTGTCAGCTGGGTGACCCTGAATCGTCACCAATGCTGATGCACGAGGGTAACCTCGGGCACCTGGCGTCACCGTGGTGGGGACTCAGGGGACCCGTGGACAGCCGCCCACACAGCACCTGGCCCTTAAACGAGTGTCACTTAATAGGACAGCTCGTATTACTGTCCCAACTTTCTTTCTTGGAACTCATGACCAACTGGGGCCTCGCCGCCCAGGGCGCCCAGAGACGTGGTGGGGAGGAAGATTCCTGCAGAGTGGGCAGCTTCCTGATGGCACAGAGAGAGAGAGCAGCCCTGCCATGCCGACTCACAGCCCACAGTTACAAGAACAGGCTGGAAATCCCCCAGGCTGTTGGACAGACGCCCACCCAAAAAAAAAAAAAAAAGCCCAGTATTTCAATTCTTCCGATTAAAATGTGACCTCTTCGGGCCAAACAGTTTGAAATGATCAGCAGTGACAAAACATACTGTCTCTAAGAACACGGTCACATGGTCACATCCAGAGCCACTCGGGCCTGTAAAGCAAAAAATGTGTGTTTTGGACACTCCAGCCACCCCGCAGGTGGCTCTGCCGTTGGAGACTGGGTCCCGGGTAGGAGGGGGTGCAGGCCCGTGAGCACCACCTGAAACCTTTTCATCCAGTAACTCCAGCTGCCTGCTTGTGGATTTACAGGAGTGAAGCGAGCGACATGGGAAGCAGACTTCAATTCTGAAACTCTAGACCCCAGCAAAGGCTCTTTTCTAACTAGACCTCAGGAAAGCCACTTGGCCGTCTGTCTCTCTGAAGCTCTCCTCATCTGCAGAGACAATGGATCTCAAAGCCCCAGAATTTGAGGACAGCCCCTTGCACTTGTAAGCAAAAAGGGAGAGACTTGGGAGCGACACCTGGTGAGAGAAACAAAAGGTCACCACCGAGCACCCCAGAAAATAACCTAGCCAGGCAGAGGTTCCCCAGAGTCTTCCCAGAAGAGAGACGGAACAGCTCCCCTAACCCCAGGAAGGAGCTGGGTGAAGGGCGAGAGGGGCCCAGACACGAGAGAAGGCAGGGGTCTGTCTTAATTCGCTAATCTCTTGATTAAATGAGACGGTCCCGCTTGGCAGCATTTTGCTCACTTCCTTAGTACAAAGTTCATAAACTGGAGTCCATGCTCCAGGAGTCCCCTTAATAAAATGCAAAGCTTTTGTTTGTGCAGGCATTTTTCTAGAAAGTGGCTCAACACCTTCCTATCAAGATTTCTAATGGGTCCATAACTCCCAAAACTGCTAAGAACAAACTCGTGGTGATTTAGAGGAAAAAGAAAAAAGAAAGTAAAGAGAATGGCATTGAGAGAAAGAGTGAGTCACAGAACATCAAATACACTAGAAATCATCTAATCCAGCTCCCCTTCCTTCAAAGGAGGAAAAATTGAGGCCCAGGCCCCCAGACACCCTAGCAGGGTCTGGTTTCACTCACTTGGAGGCAAAAAACCATGGTTACAAGTGAGAACCTCAGCACATGGACAGCTCACCTCCCCACCCCCGCCCCAAGGTTAGAACCCTGCATTCAAAGCCTATGATTCTCTTACAGTGTGATCCATAACGATTTACTGAACACGAACCAATTAATTCCACCAAATGCAGAGCCAGGAAACATTTATAGGCGCAGTCACATGTCAATGACTTCCTCTTCCTTGATTTTTAGGTAATAATTCTCTTTACTACGGGCCAAGTCCTATCTGAAGCTAATCTGCATCTCTGCAAATCAGCCAGGGGCCAGGCTTCTCAGGCGGAGGTGATAGGAGGCTGCCCTGGGCCCACCCCACGTGGACTCCAGGAAGGGTCTGGAGGTGATACAGGTGCAGAACACTTGCCTTCCCCAGGCCTCTCAGGGCGCCTGGTCTTTTGCCCTGGATGCCAGGAAGACCAAAACCATGAAAGCCATCTCTCCTTCTAGCCTCAGTCTTGCTGATGCCTGTGTGTGCGTGTGTGCAGTCACCCAGTCGTGTCCTACTGTTTGAGACCCCATGGACTGTTGCCCGCCAGGCTTCTCTGTCCATGAGATTCTCCAGGCAAGAATACTGGAGTGGCTTACCATTCCCTTGTCCATGGGGTTCCCCACCCAGGGATCGAACACTGCAGATCTCCAGCACTGCAGGCAGATTCTTTACCATCTGAGCCACCGGGAAAGCCCACTGAAATGCCTAAGCTCCTCCAATGCAGGTGGGAACCTGACATAATCTAAAAGAACTGTCTCCAAAAAGGCTGGCTCCTAATTTGGGTTTCAAAAAAAGTGTTACATCCCTCATAAATTTGGGGGGTGAGGGTAGCTGAAAACTCTAGAAAATTCAGTTTCTAACTTCCATTCACGCTCTGAGCAAGGAGCACACCTCACCTTAAGAGAGCCTGCCCTTTGCCCTGCAGCTCAAATTACACCACAGAGCTCTTTCAGCTGTGACCCCTTAGCAGACTTTCTTGCTAGGAACGACTGGGATACGATGGAAGCAAAATACCTCCAACCGCACTCATACATCTTAACTGTCATCAATCAGAATTTTAAACTCCTGTCCGCCCCGCTTCACACTCTAACCCAACTCGCGCGGCTGCTCGGGCCGGGGGGCAGTTTCACTGCCAGAACTCCAGCCCTGTTTCAAGACCAGGATTTGAGCGGGAAAAGGAGCAAGTCTTATGATAATGGGTCAATATTCCCCCTCTCTGTATGCGCCATTCTAAAGTTTTCCAAAATAAAACCAAATTTTAAGAAAAACGGGGTTATTTTAAAGCACCAGCCAATCTCTAGAAGCAGCCGCACCTGGACGGTCAGTTTGTATTCGGGAGAAAACAGGCCCGAGAGCACGGGCGCCGCCTCGCCGCCAGGTGCCATCCGCGCCCCGCGCCCGCCATCCACCTGCGCCGCCGGCCACGCTCCAGACCTCTGGCCTCCCGGGCCGCCGTCCGCGCCCCGCGCCCGCCACCCACTTGCGCCGCCGGCCGCTCTCCCGCGCCTCCCGGCCGCCCGCTGCCGTCGATGCCCCGGGCCCCGCTCCCGAACCCCGGCCCCCGTGCCCGCCGCCCGCCCGCGACCCCCGGCCGCCGGCCGCACCCCCAGCCCGCCAGCGCCGTCCGCGCCCCGGGCCCCCCTGCACGCGGCCCACCTGCGCCACGGGCTGCCGCCGCCGCGCGTTCCCACGTTTGCCGCGGAGCTCCGGAGATGCGCTTCTGCTCGCGCGGCGCCCGCGCAGATTTAAGGCCGGGGGCGGGCCCGGCGCGCGGAGCGACGGCCGCGACGGCCAACGGGCGCTGGAGGGCGGGACGGGCCGCCCCCGGGGCGCGGCGCGCCGGGCCCGCCTTCTTCGAAGCGCTCGGCTTTCCGAGAAATCACTTTGCGCGGAGGCGTCGGCGGTCCGTAGTCCTGTCGTCTTCCGCGGTTCGCTCCGGGGGTCCCGGGAGCGTCCGCAGAAATTCCCGAGGGCCGCGGGGGCGTCCGCCGGGCCAGGTCAAGGTCAGGGCGGGTGGTGGGTACCGGATGGCGGAAGTCAAGCCAGTTAGGACAGAGGCGGGAAGTCAGTTGGCGGAGGTCAGGGCTGTGGGGGGATGGAGAGAGGGTGTCAAATGGCGAGGTCGAGGCCGAAGTGGAGGTCAGATAGAGCCGGTCAAGGCTAGGGTGTCGGGGGTCCAGAGGTCAGTGCTGCAGACGGCCAGTGGGCCCCCCAGAGCCCCTGCCCTGGCCGGGTTGTCTCAGCAAGTGTGGCCGGAGCGCCTGGGGCTGCGTGGGAGGATCGCCCCCATTCTGACGAAGCCCCTCGGAATGTGTCCAGACAGTCATGACCGTCCACCTGAGATATGGTTGAGGAAAGAACCAGCGACTTACAGATCCGGTCCTAGAGAACCAGTCTCTTGCAATTCACTGGAGATGTCAGAAAAGGGAAAAAAAAAAAAAAAAATAGCCAGCTGAAGGCATGTCTGAAACCACTGCCTCTGAACATCGGAAGTAAAAGCGGCAGTGTCTAGTTGTTAATGCTACAATGTACGATTAGGGAAATTTTCATCATAAATTCTTTTCCCCAGAAAAGATCGGTCGAGAAGGATCCCTTGCATGTCTCTCCTGCGTGTCAGCTAGCACTTATTGTAAATATGGCGGGGGGCGGGAGGGAGGGGGGAACCCAAGTAAGAAAGTTCTGGAAACAAAAGGAAAAAAAGAGGTATTTTTCCGTGTTCTGTCCTGGGGTAGCCTTAGAATAGAGAAAATGAGCTTTTCATTGACTTTTGCACCTCATTGACCAGTGATACACAAGCAGCAGTGTTCACTGGGCTATTTTATTCATTAGGCTTTTCAAGAACCTATGAAAAGATTTGGGACTGAAAAAGAAATTTTATTAGCCCCAAAATGCAAGAAAAAAAATACACTGCAAATTTGAAGTGAATAAATGTTCAAAGAAAGATTCCCAAAATATAGCATGTCAACTTCATAATTTATCTGTTGATAAACATGTCATTATTATTTGAAAACCACGTGTAAGAATTTCCTAACACCATGATTCCCAGGAAGTCACAGCGATCATAAATTAAGTGAGTTCCCCATTGCCAAACAATTTCCAGTGAAAACTATTTTAAAGCTTCAATTGTTTAACACTATTTAATGTGGGAGTATTTTAATATGTTTGTTATGATGTGGGATGAGTGTCCAGAACTCAGAGCGCCTAGGACCTTAGAAGTTCTTACAGCACCTTGTATGTGTGTTTATACTCACATCTTTTCACAAATGTGTCCCTTAAGCCTACCCAGGCTTACTTACCTATAAACGCTGTTCACTGCACAATGACGTGTGATCAAATTTCAGCTGAACACTGCACTTAAGTAAAAAGATAAGAGTGACAAATATAGAGAAGTTGGTGGAAGGGTCCCAGCCTATATAATTGGCAGTAGGTGTCACTATATACATGACAGGAATTGTTCACAGTGCACGGGCTTGCATCAAATCTGCTCCCGAAACCCCGTATTTTCAGTGTGGTAATTCCTCGCTGCTAGGAACAATTGCTGGGCTTCCCTAGTGTCTCAGACGGTAAAGACTCGCCTGCAATACAGCAGATCTGGGTTCGATCTCTGGGTTGGGAAGATCTGGAGAAGGGCATGGCAACCCACTTCAGTCTTCTTGCCTGGAGAACCCCCGTTGTCAGAGGAGCCTGGCAGGCTACAGTCCATGGGGTGGCAAAGAGTCAGACACAACTGAGCCACTAAGCACCTTAGTTCTGCTCTTGTTTAATGAGCATTTATTGAGCAACTGCTATGCACTAGAGGTGGTGCCAAGGAATGAGACCCACAAAGCCTTTCTTCCCCGTAGATCACCTCCAGTGTCTCCCAGTCATGGTAAAGTTCACCCTGATCTCCATGGCAACTACCCGCCTTCCTGCCTCCATCGCTTGTCCCTGTTTATCCTACTCTCTGCTCCCCCAGCTTACCCCTTTCTGTCTACACTGGCTTCCCCGTGGCTGCCATGGCAGGTCCAGACATTCATCCTGGCATCTAAAAACTGTGCTCTTCCAACCTTCTCTCTCCCCAGCATCCAGCAGGAGCCCCTTCCGGAGACAGCAGCCTGTCACTGTGCCTAGAATGGCAGGATCTGGAGTCAAGCCCCTGTCAAGTCTGAGTTTGCTGACTCACTCAATGTGTGGCCTTGAGCAAATGACTTGACCTTCCTAAACCTTAGTTTCCTCATCCGTGTAGTGGTATTGATGATATTACTATGTTAAATGATATGAGATTGTCTATTGGACTATTTTTCGATCTAAGGAAAGGATAGTTTCCTAGGGTTGAACCTAATCATTCCTGCCTCTAGGATTAGTGGGATCCAGTGGGCTAGGGTGGGTTGGGGAGGTTGGCCAGGAGATGAGGGAGAGAGCTGGGAGCTAGGAGAGAGCGTTTCCATTTGTGAGTCCCTGCCTTCCCTGCACGTTTTCCAAGCCTGAGTGCAGGGAGGGGGGTTCAGGAGAGTTCTGAAGTGTGTTGCTGAGAGGACAGGTGTCAGTGCCCCTGAGAAAACCACAGTCACCAAGAGCAGCGTTCTGACTGCCCTGGAAACCTTCAGGACAAGGGAGGCACTTGGCGGTGGCACCACAACTGTGCCCATGTGCCCTCTCCCACACTCAAGCCCCTGTGGTTACACATCCCATCTGCACAGTCCCAGCACCTGCTCCCCACAAGGTCGGCTGATTAGCAACCTTGATTCCATCAACAGCCGTGTTCCCCTTCGCCCTGCAAGGTGACATATTCCCAGGCCCTGAAGGTTATTAGGGCATGGGTGTCTCTGGGGCCACTGTTCCGCCAGCCACCCTGCCCTTAAGATCCACGTCAGGTCATCTGTTTCCTACCTTAGCCTTCAGTGACTCTCATTTTAAAAACACAAGACACCACTTTCTGACATAACTTGGGACTTAGTGCATACATTTGTGAATTATTTAATTTCACTGAATGATGCTTTAGATAAAGGGTAAAATCTCATTCTAGTTCAGTATCCCTGCTTAGCACAGCACTGAATGAGGGGCACCTTAAGTAGCAAGGGTAAGTTCATTGCAGGATCTCAGGGGAGCAGCAGGAAAGGAGCGAGAAGCATAGCCATAGTCTCTGTGCTCCTGCACGTGAGCTGGGGGTCTCCAAGAACACGTCCAGGATCAGTGATTCACTGGAAGGAGGTGGGCACTCAGCCCAAAGCCGTCATCACAGCTGACCTATTACAGCAAGAGGATGCAGAGCAAGGTCAGGCCAGGGGCCGGGAGGTGGGTGGTGAAGTCCCGGGGACCAGCCTCCAGCGTTCCCTCCAGTGGAGGCGCACAGGACGCGCTCAGCTCCCCCAGCAGCGAGCCCAGGCGGCACGTGCGCAGTGCTGTCCAGCAGGGACTAACAAGACACTAACATTAAAAGATGACTCTAATGAAATTGATCCACTTCGACATATCATGTTGACTCTAAGTTGAATTTTCTGCTTAAGAACACAGTGACACAACGCAACGATGGCCTTCCTCCGATGGCCTTCCTCCAAGAAGTGAAGTGAAGTCGCTCAGTCGTATCCAACTCTTTGCGACCCCATGGACTGTAGCCTATCAGGCTCCTCCGTCCATGGGATTTTCCAGGCAAGAGTGCTGGAGTGGACTGCCATTTCTTTCTCCAGGGGATCTTCCCGACCCAGGAATCGAACCCGGGTCTCCCGCATTGCAGGCAGACACTTTACTGTCTGAGCCACCAGGGAAGCCCTTCCTCCAAGAAGGGCGGCACCAAATCAGAAAAACAATCACTCACTACCAGAGATGGCATTAGTGCTGGAACTGTGAACGGGCAAACCAAGGGACACTGGACAGGCAGGTCCAAGACACAGGAAGTGTGAGAGGTCTATCAGGCAACAGATAAGAGAGGCTTTGGTAAATATCAATGTGATGGTGTCAGGGCAGCTGATAGGTTGGGAATTCAGAGCAGATGAAACAGGATGTCTGCAGAGAAATAAGCTCACAGTCAAGAAAAGAGTTGGGCAAAGATTTCTAAACAGGACAGAGAAGGTACTGACCAGAAAAGAATAGCTAGATAGATTGGACTTCATTATGATTAAGAGCTTGTGTTCAATGAAAGACAGCATGCAGATAGCAGAGGCAAGCCAAGGCCGGGAGGAAAAGACGCTAATATTTCCATTAAAAGCTTATACCCAGACATACAAAGAAATGCTAAGAATCAATAAGAAGAAAGTTTCCATCCTGAATTCTCAGGCAGAGGGTGTTTATGGCATGGATCTTTGCATATGATTCAACTTAGAAAACGCAACAGGGACCATGGCTAATACAGGATTGCACTTTGCTCAGTTGTATTTGAATAGCTGCAGTGTTTAATTATCCACTTGGTCGTTATGGAAGAATTCTCAGCTGTAATCGGTGGCTGCGCCAGAATAGTATATTGCCTGTACACTTCTCTCTCCAGTGGATTTCTAATGGACCAAGTTTTCATAGTTTTGAGCCTGGGCAAGCGCTTACACTTTTTAAAAGACATGTGATTGAACTGCACAAAGTTGATCTGTTTTGAGAGATCCTTAATGTCCTTGAAGTGGTTTTTGTGGGTATAAAACAAATGGTAAATTTGAATTGGTCCCTCTTGTAAGAGTTTTGAAATCAAGTCTGCTGAACGAAGTTATGCCCTTACTCTAATTTTATATACTTCTGTCTATCAATCAATATTGTGATACCTGAATTTATAAAGAAAATAGATCGAATAGCCACTACACTAACCAAATAGCCAAGAAGCACATGAAAATATGATCAAAAAGATTAGTCAGGAAAACGCAAATTAAAAATAACAAGATATCACTAAGTACCACCAAAATGGCTAAAATTTAAAAGATTAGAACATTCCTACACAGGTAGTGGCTAGTGGTAAAGAATCCACCCGCCAGTGCGGGAGCCCTAAGAGACAATGGTTTGATCCCTGAGTCAGGAAGATCCCTTGGAGGAGGGCATGGCAACCCACTCCAGTATTCTTGCCTGGAGAATCCCATGGACAGAGGAGCCTGACGGGCTACAGTCCATAGGGTTGCAAAGAGTTGGACACAACTGCAGTGACTTAGCATGCACGCACACTGCTGGTGGGAATGAAAACTTATACAATCACTTTGGAAAATGTCTATCCTAAGCCCAAGAGGAAGGAGGACGTGAGGTACACTAAAGACACATACATGGAACTTAATTTTAGCTTTATTCTTAGTAAGTCCAAATAGCAATCAGCTGGAGACCAGGTAATCCGAACATGGTGTATTCTACAAAGAAAGGCTACATAACAATTAGAACAAAGCATTGATCACGACACTCAGCAGCAAAGATGAGACTCACAGACATTATGCCGGGTGCAAGAAGCCAGGGCAAAAAATACTTTATACAAATTCAAAATCAGGCAAAACGAAGATGACAGAGGTCAGACAGGTCACTTCTGGGCAGGAGAGGAGGGTTGATGGAATTGACTGGGATGAACCACCAGGGAGCCTTTCCGGGGGCTGGAACATTCCACATGTTGCTCTGGGGGTGGGCGCAGTGCACACATGGGAAATTCATCCCACTGTACAACTATGGTTTGTACAAAACACGAACACACTGGCAACTGACAACTTTAAGGCAAATGACAAAGATATTGACTCGAGTGAAGATTCCTGATACACCTTCACTAGGTCAGGAGCCAAGCCCCAGTTCCACACAGGGGCAGCCCTGGGCCCCCAGGTGCTAGAAGGTACATGATTCATCCAGGAAAACCAAGGAGTACTTGAAAGCTGGCAGTTTATCCTGGCAGATAAGAAAAAGATTCTTTTGTTAGTTTATCCAACATAGAAAAAAGGCTACTGTGTATTGGGCAATTAAACATACAGGGTGTGTGTGTGTGTGTGCACACGCATGTGCACATGTGCCCATCCATATATGTGTATGTGCACAAATGGTCCGATTTTTCATACAAGAGGCTATTCTCCAGTAAAAGTGGGACTTCTTCACGGTGGAGAATCGGAGCTGACTGAAGTGCCTTGGAAAGTGAAATACTCAGAAACTGGGTAAAACCTGCCTCCTCTGAAGATGAGACCTTTACTCCCACTTGCTTAGGTGTAGTTTCTCGTTTAACTGAATCAGTCGCTTTATTTGTTCAAGGTGGATTTATGGTAATTCGTAGTTGCTAGGGTTTCCCTGACAGCTCAGTTGGTAAAGAATTTGCCTGCAATGCAGGAGACCCCGGTTTGATTCCTGGGTCGGGAAGATCCACTGGAGAAGGGATAGGCTACCCTCTCCAGTATTCTTGGGCTTCCCTGGTGGCTCAGCTGGTAAAGCATCCGCCTGCAATGTCAGAGACCTGGGTTCGATCCCTGGGTTAGGAAGATCCCCTGGAGAAGGGAAAGGCTACCCACTCCAGTATTCTGGCCTGGAGAATTCCATGGTCGCAAAGAGTCAGACTCGACTGAGTGACTTTCACATTCACTTTATAGCTGCTAATACTGCCCCGATCTATTTCTTTACTCTGAAAGCATAATCTGAGATAAGTCTATGTTTGTTTATATCTTTAAATTCATTACTTTAAAAGGCACTGTGCATTCATTTATTGGATGTTTATCAAATTCCTGCTATGTGTTATGTATCTAATTCATAACCAAACTCCAAGGTGGGAGGGGGGTCAAAGCATATACAACTGTAATGTAAAAAGAAAGAATTATGTTACGTCTTTGATAACTTTTTTGCCTCTCAAATGTAAATTTTATTCACATTAATTACTAGCAAAAGAGATTGAAACCGTCTTGGAAAATAACAGCTCTTCAAAGTAAAAAGATATTAAGCATAAGGAGTTTAAGCAAGTTCCAGGAGATGGTGAAGGACATGGAAGCCTGGCGTGCTGCAGTCCATGGGCTCACAAAGAGACGGACATGACTGAATGACTGAACAACAAAGCATAGTTCAAAAGTATCCATTGTTGTTTAGTCACTCAGTTGTGTCTGACTCTGAAATCCCATGGACTGTAGCCCGCCAGAATCTATTAATTAAATTTGGGTTATTGCCAGGAGATACTGGTTTACCAAAAATATACTTTTTTTTTTTGGCTGCACCTTGTGAAATCTTAGTTCCCCAACCAGGAATTCAACCCAGGCCTTTGGCAGTGAAAGTATGGAGTCCTAGCAACTGGACTGTAGGGAATTCTGATTTACCAAAAATATAAATTTTGACTTGCAGCATGTTGTGGTTGCTGTTTTAGTCACTAACTCATGTCTGACCCTTTGCAATCCCATGGACAGGAGCCTGGTGGGATACAGACTGTATGTAGCCCATGATTAAAGCACAGCTTATTATTATTAAATTGTTGTGCTATTTTTACACTCTGTAGCCCACCAGGCTCTTCTGTCCATGGAATTCTCCAGGCAAGAATACTAGAGTGGGTAGCCATTTCCTCCTTCATGGAATCTTCCCGACCCAGGGATCGAACCCACATTTCCTGCATTGACAGGCGGATTCTTTACTGTTGAGCCTCCAGAAAAGCCCGACTTGCAGCAAATATGAGTGTTTTTCAATTTTAATCTGCATATGTAACATGGGGCACTTAGTACATTTGGGGTAAATGTGTAATTGTTAGTCGCTCAGTCATGTCTAACTTTGCAACCCCATGGACTGTAGCCCACCAGGCTCCTCAGTCCATGGGTATCTCCAGGCAAGAATACTGATGTGGGTCGCCATGCCCTCCTCCAGGGGATCTTCCCACCCCAGGGATCGAATCCACGACTCTTACGTCTTCTGCATTGGCAGGTGAGTTCTTTATCACTAGCCCCACCTGAGAAGCCAAATAATCCAGATGAGCTTATCCATCTCCATCTCCAGGTTACCCTCCCACACACATAACAAACAGATCTCCAATAAATGCCTGGCTTAGTCACAGAGGAAAAAACCAGCATAAAAACAATGATTTACCTCAAAACAAGAATCACAAATTCTAAGAAACTTTTAAAATAGTGCACTAAAACTCTATCCTATGCTGTTTCCAAGGGATGAGACTGAAGACTGTAATGGGCTTTATTTGTAAACAATCTTAACTTCAGATTTATGTGCCATGTGTGGCATTTCAGGCGTATGCGGCACGTGGCAATTGTGTGTCAGTGGGCAGAATTCCTCCCGTGTTCCCGCAGTCCACTTGATACTGAGCTGTGCTTTAGTCATCTTTCTAAAAACGGCACAAAGTGCCTGGAGAGGTGGGGACGCCCCCTCCCTGGAAGCATGAAAGGCCAAGTGCTTGGTCACCTGTGAGCGATTTCTGCAGAACGTGTTCCTGGGTTACTTGGGAGAGTGCACTGCTTAGCCCACAACGTCCAGTCCCTTTAAGATTCTGTGATTCCAGTTCCACCTCTCTGTCACCTGCTGGGTCTTTGGTAAATAACTCCTGAACAGAGGCATTTAAACCCATCCCAGGCTGTGATTTCTTTCCCTGTCATCACATGGTCAGCTGTGACGTTCCCATAACCCGCTGTGGAGGAAGGATGCAGCGAAGAGATCAAACGTGGCAGCGGCTCTCCAGGCCAAGGCGAGAAGCGAGACCCTTTGGTTCCTAGAACTGTGTTGCAGAACTCAGCAAAGAAGGCGAAGGGGAAGGACTAGTTAGCTGTGCGGACCTGGGTGAGACTGGCCATAGCAACATCAACCTGCAGTTGCTTTCTCTTCTACAAAACACTTGATCTCAAATTGTCTCATCTGGCTCTCGTAACAACCTGGAGGTGGGACACATATGACTGACCCCATCTGACAGATGGGGAAACCAAGGCCCGGGGAAGCTGAAGCCTCTCAACATCAAGCCTGAGCTTCCTTCCAGGCTTCCAAGCTGCTCTGCTCAGGGGATGGAGGTGCAGCTGAAGCAGAGGGGTGCAAGTCACACCTGTCTCCTCCTCTGGAAAGTTAAAGGGCTGAGCTAGACAGGTGCTTTTGTTTCTTTTAGACCTAAACGCCTCACTTCTCCAGGCAGGGTTGTGCCAAACCAGAAAACGAAACAACTGGGAAGCCTTGGTGGGAGAGGCACTGGGGAGAGGACGCCAACAGTCAAAATTTCTTTACAAGTTAGTCATTTCCTCCCGGACATCCTTCTTGTTCTGACCTCTTCATCTCTACCTCTGTCACCCACTCATGCCAGTAAATGCGTCATCACCTGCAAATCCAGCTAGAGATGTGTACAAATAACACTTCCTTTGTGTCCTGCTTCCAGGACAAGGATAAAAGTCATATTCATATGAGGGTCAGTTTGCATGAGGGTCACGTATGTTCACATCAAGCCTTGGAGGTGTTCAGTTCTCTTTCCTCAGTCAGCTCTAGTTCTTTGGGGTGCCCTTAGGGCCGCCAAGAATTTGGGACCCTCCTTTTGTAGAGTAATAGCCAGACACTCTCTTTCAGATTTGTCTGTTTCATGCCAAGATGCAGGATTCCAGATGCTGCTTCCAACCCCTGAAAACCCCCACAGTGAACAGGCAGAGTTACTCTTTCAAGCTACCCAAGTCAGACTTCTTTTCCCTAAAGACTATTCTTATGCTGTTATTTCCTCGTTTGTTGCTTCCATTATATTATTGTTTCTACACTTAAATTTCCCTGAACGATACTATGGTGTGAATGTTTGTGTCCTCCCAAAATCCATATGTTAAAATCTAGTGCCCAGTGCAATGCTTTTAGGAGGTGGGGCCTTTGGGAGGTGATTAGGCAAGAGAGTGGAGCCCTTATGAATGGGATTGGTGCCCTCATACAAGGCAGACCATTTGCCCTCTCCACTATGTGGAGGTCACAGCTAGAAGGCACTGTCTACGAACAAGAAATCACCCTGTTACTGGATGTTACAAAAGAAAACGTGACTGAATAGAGACTATGCCATGTTCATGGATTAGAAAATACATACCGTAGGCAAAAGGCAAGGCAAGCTGGAAGGACAGTATGGAGGACTTACCCTCCCAGATGTCCAGTCTTATCATAAATGTGTTGGAACTAAGAGAATATGATAGTGACACAGGTTAGAGCCTGAAACTAGTGAATCCACAGGATCAATCCAGTAACTGTCTCCCTGTATACATAGCTTGATGTGTGATAAAGGGAGCCTTAGACAATGGAGAAGGATGGAAAAAGAAATGAAAGTGTCAGTTGCTCAGTCATGTCCGACTCTTTGCAACCCACCAGGCTCCTCTGTCCATGGGATTCTCCAGGCAAGCATACTGGAATGGGTTGCCATTCCCTTCTCCAGGGGATTTTCCCGACCCAGGGACAAAACCTGGGTCTCCCACATTGCAGGTAGATTCTTTACTATCTGAGCCAGCAGGGAAGCTCAAAGAAAGGCAGGCTTACTAATAAATGGTGGAAGGACACTGACTATCCATAGGGAAATAAAAGAAAACTAGTTTTCATGTTGCACAACAAATATCCAACAAAATTCAGGCAGGTTAAAAGTCTAATTATAAAAGGCAACCTACAAAAACCCTTAGAAGAAGATATACGGAAATAACTTCATAGCCTCAGAGTAGGGAGGATTTTTCAGACCAGACACAAAGAAGCACAAACCATACAGGAAATAAATAATATATTTAGGTTTTCTACACCACCAAAAAAGAAAAAGTGAATAAGACCACAGCCTGGAAGATATGTGCAACAAAGAACACAGAGACTTTTAGCCAGAAAGTATAAGAATTCCGACGAAACGGTGGCGGGGTGGGGAGGGGAGCAAGCAAACACTAAAAGAAAAATATTCAAAAGCTATAAGTAAAATAGAGAATTACCATGTGACTCAGCAATTCCACTCCTCAGTGTATATTCCACTCCTAGGCGTGACCCAGCAATTCCACTCCTAGAAATGAAAACATACGTCCATACAAGACTTTATACACAAAAGTTCATAGCAGCCATCACTTGTAATAACCAGAAAAGTAGAAACAAACTAAATACCCCTTACCTGCTTGCTAAACAAAACGTGGCACATCCTTACAATGGACTATTATTGAATCTTGAAAGCATCATGCTGAGTAAAAGAATCAGCTGCAGAGGACCACATACGATACAATTCCATTTCTATGACAACTCCAGAATGAACCAATCTATAGACAGGAAGTGGACTGGTGGTTGGCAGGCGAGTTTGGAGGAGTGAAGGTAAGGGTTTCCTTTCACTCATGCTGTAAACTGATTGAGGTGATGTTTGCACAGTTCTGTGACTATGCTAAAAGCCACTGAATTGCACACTTTAAATGGGTGAATCGTATCTCAAAAAAGCTGCTCTTGGGGATCCCAGGTGTCTCAGTGGTAAAGAATCCGCTAGTCAGTGCAGGAGTTGCAGGAGATGGGGGTTAGATTCCTGGGTGAGGAAGATCCCCTGGAGGAGCAAATGGCAAACCTACTGCAGTACTCTTGCCGGGCTAATCAGAGGCGCGAGCCACACAGGCTACAGTCCATGGGGTCACAGAGAGCTGGACACAACTGATGCAACTGAGCACGCGTGCACACAAAGCTATTCTCGAATATTTCTTATCTAAATGGACAATTCACAGAAGAGAAAAATCCAATAAACACTTGAAAGATGGTCACCTGCAGCACTAATGAGGAAAAGGCAAGTGAAACAATGAGGCAGAATTTCGTGCTCATCGTACCAGCAAAAATCTCAAAGACTAGCAGTGCCAAGCATGGTCAAGAGAGTAGAGAAGCAGGGAGCTTCAAACACGCTGCTGGAGGGAAGTTGATGTCCCCTCATCAAAAAACTCTGGGGATGTCGAAAAAGGGTGAAGATGCTCACACTCTCCAACTCAGCAATCCCACTTGCAGACAGAGACCCTGGAGAGAGCCTCACGTGGAAGTTCCAGAAGACACAGCAAAAGGATCTGTGGCAAAGTCTGCTACCCTGAAATGTGGGGACACAGAAGTCAGTTCAGCGGTGGGCAGGTAAGCTGTGGCGTGGGAATATGGTAGAGTACGGCCGGCCCCACAGGTCCCGTGGCAAACCTCACAAATATAATCTTGAATCAAAAAGTTGCAGACTAAGCATGCACACTATCATGTCATTTACATAAAGTTTGAAAGTATGCACAACAGAACTATGTGTCGTGTATGGAACCGTACATACATGACAATAAGATTAATCTCCTCTAAATTCATGTGAGTTGCTCCCTCTGAGAGGGAAGAAGTAAGAGGAGCTCCTGAGTGTCCAGCCAGGGCAGGCTGGATCTATTACGGTTTGTGCAATAGAAACAGGCTGGTGTGGGTATCATGTCATGTGAAGACGAGTAAAATTGGAGGTGGGTGACTACTGAGTTGTTCTCTACTATATCTTTCGAATCGTCAACATTTTTGAGAAAAAGCATTAGTATCCATTGCCGTCCTAAATAAAGGAAATCAGTCCTGAATATTCACTGGAAGGACTGATGCTGAAACTCCAATATTTTGGCCACCTGAGGCAAAGAACTGACTCATTTGAAAAGACCCTGATGCTGGGAAAGATTGAAGGCGGGAGGAGGAGGGGGCAGCAGAGGAAGAGATGGTTGGATGGCATCACCGATTCAATGGACACGAGTTTGAGTGAGCTCCAGGAGATGGTGATGGACAGGGAAGCCTGGCTTGCTGCAGTCCATGGGGTCGCAAGGAGTCAGACACAACTGAGCGACTGAACTGAGCTGATCCATTGCTACCCTGCAATGTTCCCATGAATACATATGTGTTAATGTGAAGAACCCCAGGCAGCTCCCTGTGGTGGGTGGTGTCCAGAGAGACCAGAAGCCTGGCTGCCAAAGACCAGGGTCCTGATGAGGTGAGGCGAGAGGTCAGGGAGAGTGGAAGTTGGGAACTCAGCAGTCAGAACAATGGATACCGGGCGCTCCAGAAGGTAGACCTCAGGTAGGAGCGGGTCAGGGAGCAACCACCAGTGGCCAGAAGGGCTTCAGCTAAAAGCAGAAATCAGAAAAAGGACACATCCAGAGATGAGCACCAGACAGAACAAGAGAGAGGCAGGCAAGAATCCGTGTGCTCACAGTGAAACACGGAGGATGAGGAGAGGGTTCTGGGCCTAAGACCACTGTTTAGAAAATGTACACACGCAGCGTATGCTGAGTAACCGGGAAGGACGGGCAAGAGGAACCACGTCTCCTCTCTCAGGAAGCCTGGGGCCTCTGCCTGGGGAGGATGGGCCAGGTGCACAGATCACAGTAATTCAAAGCAAAGTGTTCATGTAGTCGGAGGGTTCTGTGTGGAGCCCAAGAGACAAAGAGAGAATGCTGCAGTGACGTGGAGGCCACCATCACCCAGCAGGACCCGATGAGGCCTTCCCAGAACAGACCCCCGCTGCATCCTCTGCTGCCTTTTGTCTGTAGAAAAACTTCAGTCAAGGCATAAATTTAATCAGAGAAGTCAGAAAATGCAGGAAGAAAGGAAAACAGTCAAGCAAGATAAAAATACTTTATCCATTAAACAGAGTTCAGTTCAGTTCAGTCACTCAATCGTGTCCGACTCTTTGCGACCCCATGAATCGCAGCACGCCAGGCCTCCCTGTCCATCACCAACTCCCAGAGTTTACCCAAACTCATGTTCATCGAGTTGGTGATGCCATCCAGCCATCTCATCCTCTGTCGTCCCCTTCTCCTCCTGCCCCCAGTCCCTCCCAGCATCAGGGTCTTTTCCAGTGAGTCAACTCTTCGCATGAGGTGGCCAAAGGATTGGAGTTTCAGCTTCAGCATCACTCCTTCCAATGAACACCCAGGGCTGATCTCCTTTAGGATGGACTGGTTGAATCTCCTTGCAGTCCAAGGGACTCTCAAGAGTCTTCTCCAACACCACAGTTCAAAAGTATCAATTCTTCGGCACTCAGCATTCTTCACAGTCCAACTCTCACATCCATACATGACCACTGGAAAAACCATAGCCTTGACTAGACGGACCTTTTTTAGCAAAGTAATGTCTCTCCTTTCAATATGCTATCTAGGTTGGTCATAACTTTCCTTCCAAGGAATAAGCGTCTATTAATATAATGGCTGCAATCACCATCTGCAGTGATTTTGGAGCCCCCAAAAATAAAGTCTATTTCCACTGTTTCCCCATCTATTTCCCATGAAGTGATGGGACCAGATGCCATGATCTTCGTTTTCGGAATGTTGAGCTTTAAGCCAACTTTTTCACTCTCCTCTTTCACTTTCATCAAGAGGCTTTTTAGTTCCTCTTCACTTTATGCCATAAGGGTGGTGTCATCAGCATATCTGAGGTTATTGATATTTCTCCCGGCAATCTTGATTCTTCAGGGACAACAGATAATATTCTGAGCCATGTCCTTAGAGCTGTTGATCAGGTACTGAAACCCCCACCAGGTGGGAGAAGTCAACTGTGAGCTGCCCACAAGCACGTTAGATGGGTTGAGAAGCACATCAGATGGGTTGGCAGCAGAAGGTTGATGATGCTGACACCCTATTACTTCACCACCAGCCAATCAGAAGAGTGCCACGAGCTGACCACGCCCCGCTCCTTGACTCCGGGTGGGACACACAGTCTTGAGGGCATTTGCCTGCCGTGGCCGGCTTTGCCTGGCAAATTTCTACTTCACCCAACTCTGTCTCCGAGATTTCATCCAGCACAGGTGAACGAAGGCCAAATCTCGGCAACAACATCAACAAAGTTCCTCCCCAGGCTGCTTGCCCAGCTTCCTGACCATTAGGGAAGGCAGACGGCTGCCCAGCAGCAGCCCGCCCCAGTGAACACACGCAGAAACTAAGAGGCAGTGAGGCCCCAAGAGTCGACCAACCAAGAGCAGAGAAGGAGGAAACCTAGATTCTCCAATGTGAAGGAAGGGGGCTTGCTCCCTGAACGGAATTCACCCCCAGTCGGAACATTCAAGAAAGGCTTCCTGGGGGAAGCAGCATTTGGTGAAAAAGGCTTTTCACAGGCGGAGGAAGAGAAGACCAAAGCAGAAGAGATTCATGCCAGGGACCCCTGGAACAGGGGTGTGGAGACAGGGGGTAGAAAGCCCAGTTTCATTCTTGGAACCAACGGTGCCTCCTGCACGTAAGAGCAGTGTCGTCACGAACACGCCGAGTGTGCCAGGGGCCAGGTGTGCCCCCATGGGTGGTGTCCAGGTTACAGCTTGGAGGGAAAGGGGCACACTGGCGAGGGGCTGGAGGCCGTGCTGGGTCGACTCCTGAGCGGGTCTGGACATGGGCGAGGAGTCCCTTAGGAAGGTCCCCACAGCAGATCACAGGGAGTCTCTGAGGAGTCTCCACGTCAGGTCGTCGGTAGGATGAAAGGGTGCCTGGCGTCACTGAGAAGAGTTTCCTGTGGGCGCTGAGTCTCCCTGAGCACGACCCTGGGGCTCTCCAGGGCGGCGGTTCTCCTTCCTGGACTCCCTCCTCCCACCCTTGTCTTGTCCCAAACACAACACACTCTGTGCAGAAAACATTAATTTTTCATATCCTCAATTTTTTAAATGTGATTTTAATTCTGTGTCCCTTAATAAACACTACGCAAATCCCATATTCAGAAAAAGTTTACCACTGTCTGCCTCTCCAATTGCCAAGCGTCCCAACACCACTCCGGTCTACCTTGTGGATGTGCTAAAATCCACTGGACTGCGCACTTTGAAACGGTGCATTTTTATGACGTGTGGAATCTAACTCAATAAAAAGAAACAAAGAGAAACCAGCAGAAAACAGCTGTCGTGGGTCTGCAAAAGGAAGCGTTTCAAGCTGAGTATAACGGTCGATTTTTAGCTACTGTGCTATTTCAGAAAAATTATACGTGAACATTCAAACTAAAATCGCCAAAATTTTATTCTACCTAAGCTGTCGAGCGACATGGTTTTCACCCAAGATTTCCCACTTCTCTCTTCTGGTTTTGACTGGAGGAAATTTAAAAATTATGTCATCCTGAGGCATTGAGGTTGCCCGTCTGCTCGCTGTGTAGATGTCATCAGGAAAGAACGATGGAGGAAAAAGCGAAGAGCAAACACAAGAGGCCTCGGGGCAGAGGGGGTGGCCAGGCAGCCTCAGGGGGTGACACTTAAGGTGGGACCCGAGAGAAGTCGGGTGGCTTCTGAAGTCGGGCGGGCGAGAGCAGTCTGGAAACGACAAGGCTCCCAGTCACCTCGGATCCAGAGGATGGAGGCTGCCAGTGTCTCAGGAGAAGTGGCAGGGAATGTGGGTGTTGAACTTGAGACTGAACTACATGAAACCGACCGCTGTCCCAGCCCCGCGGGAGTTTCCTCCTCCCAAAAAGCATGTAGGAAGTTTCACGCCATCGGAAGGATGGAGGTTTTGACTCATGTCCACTCAGTGCTTTCCCGATTAGATAATTTTGGGGAGTTTAAAGAAAAAAAAAGGTCAGTCCTCACCATAACTTAATCCTGCTAGGAAGCTCTTTAACAAAGGGGTTGGGGTGGGGGGAGGGGTAAACAGAACGAATCATTATTTTCAAATTGCAAGACAAAAATGCAGACCAGTTACGGCAGCAAAAACCAGGAAACTGAGATTTTTGTCAGGAAAAACTGGGAATCCTTTAGGAAGGTGGGGAGGCCTCTTAGCCTTTCTTGTGCTGAGGGCTCCCTGGTGAAGTCAGTGGTGTTTGCAGACAGATGGCCACATGCAAAGCCCCAGGGCCTGGGAATGTGACCTTACTGGAAAGGGGGCCTTTGCAAATAAAATTAAGTTAAGGATCTCAAGGTGAGGTCATCCTGGATTTAAGGTGTCCTTATAAAAAGAGAGGACTCGGCCACATGCACAGGGAGGCAGAGATGGGAGTGAGGCAGCACAAGACAAAGACCACCAGGGTGGCCGGTGGCCACCAGAAAGCAAGCACAGAAAGTGCGGAGTGCATTCCCCTTCACAGCCAGCCAACACCTTGACTTCAGATTTCTGCCTCCAGAGCTGTGAAAAAACACACTTCTGTTGTCTTAAACCCGCCCCCCCTCCAGCTTTTAGCAATTCGTTACAGCATCCACAGGAAACTCCTTGTAGAGGTTCCATAGCAATCTGGTGAGGCTTAATGGACCCCTTGTCAAGAAGGTTTCTGAAATATGAATATAATAAAATGTACAGGATTGAGGAAACAAAAACAAAAACAGTTGTACTGAAGTACACGTCTCTCTCTGATAATGGAAGACACCCCGGAAACCCTGATAACTGGTGACTTCCATGTATCAGAAACACTTAAGAATAGCCACTTGGCCAGGGGAGGGGGTCACCTGTCACTGGAGGCTGTGTATGAATTCCGCCGTAAACACAGCGGGGTCCTGAGGCTTCCTCCCTGGGACGTTCAGACTAAAATGCAATGCCAAGCTTCGGTGCCAATGTGAAACCCCGAACAATGGCTTTGAACAGGCATAAAGGGATACAAACCATTTCTGTCAAACATCGTCTATTGAACTTCCTGGTGAAAGCCACTAGGGCACTGCACACCTTTACCTCTGGGAATGGGTGCACAGCTGACTCGTCAAGGGGCCCACTGGCCTCCAACACAGGATCCGCTCAAGTCTTGGCTGTGCCCAGAGCATGGCCTGCTGTGGATCCAATATTCATAACCAGGTGGGAAAAGGATTGTGATGACCAGCCTCTCAACAAATACTGTTTTGCATTCAAAACATTCAAGATACTCTTGCCCTAAAATCACCACCGCATTCAGAAACCCCAAAGGAGCAACAGTGTCAGCATCAAATCAGTGTCCCCTGGTCTGTGTACTCAGCAGGAAGACTGATCACCAGTTGGCTGTGGTCAAACACTTGGGAAGATGGTTAGCTTGGAGAAAAAGAGAGAACTCCCAGAAACAATCACCAGAATCAGCACGACATCAAACTACAGATGCCTTGGCCCCTGCAGCACTTCCCCTTCCCCTCCTCCAGGGAGCCGCAGCCTCAGAACACCCCGTAAACCTTACTGTGACATCCAGACAGGTAGTGGGAGGGCCTGCCACACACTGAGCCTCACTTGTAGTAACAGGGTGAACAGAACCCAAAACTAGCCTGCAAGGTTTCCCATCCCGATCCCTGGATTATGAAGGGATGAGACACCACACCCTGACTTTGTTATCTTATGGGGCAGATGGAGTTCGGCAGGTGTAATTAAGGTTACTCATCTGTTGCCCTTGAGTGAATCGAAAGGGAGATGATCTGGGTGAGCCTAATCAAATCACATGTGCCCTTAAAAGGCAGAGAATTTTCTCCAGCTGGTGGCAAAAGGGGAAGTCAAAGGGTCAAAGCATGAAAGGGCCCCGTGGAAAGCATGAGAAGGGATGTGCATGGCATCTGGGAGCAGAGACTGGTCCCGGATGACCTCCAGCAAGGAAACAGAGACCCTCCGTCCTACAGCCACAAGGACCCAAAGTCTGCCAACAAACTGGGTGAGCTTTCCCCATCCGAGCCTCCAGATGAGAATGCAGCCCAGTTGACACCTTGGCTGAAGCACGTGAGACCCTGAGCAGAGAACACAGTTGGGCCCCTATGAACTTCTGACCTACAGAATCAAGATGACAAATGGGTGTTGCTGAAAGTGACTAGGTTTGTGGCAACTTGTTATCCAGCAGTAGGAAACAGACACAAGTAACATTCCATCAGGAGCATGCCAGCTGCTTGACCAGCTAGAACAGCTCAATTCATATAGGGAGGGTGCAGCAAGGAGTCCACACGGCACCTGTTACTGATGGTCCCATCTACTCCTTCTCCATCCAACAGGGCAGCCACCAGCCACATGTGGACACCATATATTTGAAACGTGACTGGTATACAATATACCAGATTTTGGAGACTCAGTATAAGAAAAAAGAATGTAAACTATCTCTTTAACACCATTTATATTGATTACATGTTGAATTGATAATATTATGATTCTACTGGGATAAATGAATCTATATTATTAATGTTGCTGTTGTTTAGTTAATAACTCATGTCCAGCTGTTTGCAACCTCATGGACTACAACATGCCAGGCTTCCCTGTCCTTCCACTATTTCCCAGAGTTTGCTCAAACTTATGTCCATTGAATCAGTGATGCCATCCAGCCATTTCATCCTCTGTTGATACCCTTCTCCTCCTGTCTTCAATCTTTCCCAGCATCAGGGTCTTTTCAAATGAGTCAGTTCTTTGCATCAGGTAGCCAAAATATTGGGGCTTCAGCTTCAGTATCAGTCTTTCCAATGAATATTCAGGGTTGATTTCCTTTAAGATTGACTGGTTTGATCTCCTTGCTTTCCAAGGACTCTCCAGTCTTCTCCAGCACCCCAGTTTGAAAGCATCAATTCTTCAGCACTCAGCCTTCTTTATGGTCCAACTCTAACATCCGTACATGACTACTGGAAAAACCATAGCTTTGACTAGATGGACCTTTGTTGACAAAGTGAAGTGTCTGCTTTTAAAAACACTGTATAGGTTTGTCAGAGCTTCTCTTCAAAGGAGCAAGTGTCTTTTAATTTCACGGCTACAGTCAAAATCCACAGTGATTTTGGAGCCCAAGAAAATAAACCCTGCCACTGTTTCCATTTTTCCCTCAGCATATGCCATGAAGTGATGGGACTGTATGCCATAGTTTTTTGAATGTTGAGTTTTAAGCCAGCTTTTTCATTCTCCTCTTTCACCTTCATCAAGAGGCACTTTAGTTCCTCTTCCCTTTCTGCCATTAGAATAGTATCATCTGCATATCCAAGATTGTTGATATTTCTCTGGGCAATCTTGATTCCAGCTTGTGAATTATCCAACCTAGCATTTCGCATCATGTACTCTGCATATAAGTTAAATAAGCATGGTGACAATATACAGCCTTGATGTTATATAAACATTGATTTCACCTATTTCTTTTTAGTTTTTAAATGTGACTTCTAGAAAATGTTAACGTAGGCCTATGGGTCTAATATTTCCACTGGACAGAGATGATCTGGGTATTACCTCCTGTAATCTTCCTAGCTCCCCTGTGGGGTGGGTGCTACCCGGTGGTCCAGGGGAGAAAACTGAGACTTTACAGAGTGAACTGATCAACATCAGAGGGTGAGGGAGTGAACCGGAGATGGGAGCCAGGTTCACCAGAGCCCAAATCCCACTCTCTCCCAGGTTGCCAGGTGACCCTCTCAAATGACTGCAAAGGCCTGCATTCTCAACAAAGGCTGCTCATGCCTTAAATCAAACAAATGGCTGCAGATGGGGACAAAGCCACAAGCAGATCAACTTAGGGAAGTATTTTGGGGTGGGGGGAGACCTTCCACCACCCTTCAGATTTTACTCTAAGAACTCACTCTGATAAGCCCAAGGAAACAGATCTTAGAAATGAGAGATGAAGCAGTCATTAGGAAAATTTGGGGGTTCTTGGTCTCCTTTTCTGTGATATCCAAGGACAAGAAGGTTTAGGGAATTCCCTGGTGATCTAGTGACTAGGACTTCACACTTTCACTGCCAAGGGCACATGTTGGATTCTTAGTTGGGGAACTAAGATCCCACAAGCTGAGCAGCACAGCCAAAAATAATTTTTTAAATTAAAAACAAAAGGTAAGAAAGGTTATTAAATGTCCACTGCCAGATGAATAGATAATGAAGAGGTAGTGCATATATACAATGGAACACTACTCAGCAATTAAAAAAAGAATGGGATAATGCCATCTGCAGCGTGGGTGCAGCTAGAGACTATCATACCCAGTGAAGTAAGACAGAAAGACAAACATCGTCTGACATCACTTCTACGTGGAATCTAAAATATGGCACAAATGAGCCTGTCTGCAAAACAGAGACAGACTCAGAGACACAAGGGGACAGACTTGTGGTTTTCAAAGGGGAGGGAGGTCGGAGACAGAAGGACTCGTAGTTTGGGACTAGCAGATACAAACTATTATATTGATGTATAGGCTGGATAAACAACAAGCTCCTACTACAGAGCACGGGGAACTATATTCAACATCTTGTGATAAACCAGAACGGAAAAGAATGTGTACGTATAACTGAGCCACTCTGCTGCACAGCAGAAGCTAACGCAGCCCAGTAAATCAACCACCGTGTGTGTGTTAGTTGCTCAGTCTTGTCCAACCCTTGTCCATACAACCCCATGGACAGTAGCCCCCTAGATTCCTCTGTCCATGGAGTTCTCCAGGCAAGAATACTGGAGTAGGTAGCCATTTCCTTCTCCAAGGGGTCTTCCCAATCCAGGGATCAAACCGGGTCTTCTGCATTGCAGGCAGATTCTTTACCACCTGACCCACCAGGGAAGCCCAAGTCAACCACACTTCAATTGTACAAAAGAAAGAAAAGAGAGGTTATGATCCATCTTTATAAATGCCTTTCATAAGCCCTGCTGCTGCTGCAAAGTTGCTTCAGTCGTGTCCAACTCTGTGCGATCCCATAGACGGCAGCCCACCAGGCTCCCCCATCCCTGGGATTCTCCAGGCAAGAACACTGGAGTGGGTTGCCATTTCCTTCTCCAATGCATGAAAGCAAAAAGTGAAAGGGAAGTCGCTCAGTCATGTCCGACTTTTTGAGACCCCATGGACTGCAGCCTACCAGGCTCCTCCGTCCATGGGATTTTCCAGGCAAGAGGACTGGAGTGTGGTGCCATTGCCTTCTCTGTCATAAGCGCTAGCATTTCAATTACTAATATATGGGTAAATGTGTTGGTTATTTTGATGTAAGTTCCACCCAATATCGTTTCAATTTCCCAAAACAAGGCTGCAGAGGAGCCGGCCCATTGGGCTCGTCCCGCTATGGACACAGTCTGGGAAAAGAACAGGCAGTGGTGGCCTGTGCCCAGCAGGACACAATCCCTCCACCTCCCTGAAGGCCAGCCCCTCAAGGGATCGGGGGCCAGGGTCACCCTTGACACCAGGAGAAACTGAGGGTTACTTTAGGAAGTGGTGGCTTACAGAGGTGGCTCCGTCCCTCATAATCACTCACTGTTTATCTGTTTTCAGTCTATCTGTTGATCTTAGTAATATTTTACGCTGCTAGTGTCCCATTTCAATTCATATTCAATTTGCACTCCTTCGTAGCAAATGTTGATCATTTACAATTCAGTGATCATTGTGTCAAGGATGCTGAGTTACAAATTCCTTTCTTAGAAAAGTTGTTACTGTGATTGCCATGCCTATCATCAAGGACTCAAAGATCTGCCAGGCATGCCACCTCCCAGGAGGCCTCCTGGAATTGTCCTTGGGGTGGAGGTTGGGGGAGGTGGGATGCTATTGGTAGGGGGATCTCCAGGGTCATGTTTTGAAATTTGCTGTAGACTTGTTTTTGCTAATAACATGTGATACTCTCGGTTACTTCTCAAAAAATCTTGCTTCAAAGATGCTGACCTTGCTCACATGGACTGTGGCTCCAGCAAGGAACTAGGGTCCTTCCTGCACATCCCGGGATAGGCTGAGCATGACCCTGGAGACTGTGCTTCCTTCTGAGTCACACGACCACGCCGGGGTGACTGTGGGTCGGGAAAGACAAACACCCAACTCAAGCCCCAAGAGCTCTACAAGCTGATCATCATTTACATTGGAGATGAACTGAAATTCTTTGTTTACAAAATTATGGCTCTGCCCTTGAGCCTTTGTATATTTTAATTTTTATCAAGGGTTTTAACCTGCTGGCATCTCATATGGGCTAACTTTGGGTGCATTAATCTGAGTCCATCCTCGGCTTAGAATTGGAAGGGGATGCTGGAATCCCCTAGCTCCCCTCCTTCCCACAGTGGTCCACTGATTACCTGATTTATACACATATATTCTTAGAAGCAAGATTCCTAGTAACCAAAAGGCTGAAACCACCCAAATGTTCACTGATGGGCAAAGGAATAAACAAACGCAGTCTGTCCATACAACTAATATTGCCTTAAAAAGGAAGGAAATGCTGATACACACTACATCATGGATGAGCCATAAGGACATTGTGCTAAATGAAAGGGACCAGCACAGAAGGACAAATACTGTGTGATTTTGCTTACATGAGGTATAATCAATAGGCAAATGTAGAGACACAGAAAGCAGGGCCTGGGGGAGGAAGTAGGGGGAGTCGGTGTTTAACAGGGAGCGTTTCAGTTCGGGAAGATGAGAAAGTTCTGGAGGTAGATGGTGGTGATGGGTGTACAACAACGTAAATGCACTTGATGCCACTCAACTGCATGCATAAAAGTAGCTAAAATGATCCGCTTTATGTTATGTATATTTTACTACAATTTTTTAAATTTTAATACTTCAGCAACAGGAAAACAGATCAGATGTAATCTTCAACTGATAGATGTTAACCTCATGAGAATGAACACTTTCCAATTCTGAAATGCTGAACCAGTAGCTAGCCAGGGAATCCAGCATGGTGGGGAAAAAAAGTGAAATCGCTATTTTCTTGATCTTGAGTAGGAGAAAAACACTGGATATAAATACATATTTTGGATGTAAAAATATATTTCAAAATATGTGAAAAATTTTTGAGGAGTTGAAAGAGAATATAAAGATTAATTTCCATGTGAATCTGTAAACTGCTTGTTTTCACTTTCCAGTTCTTTTGCTTCCCTGTTCTTCACTGTGGATCTCACTTAGGGCAATCCCCTACTAAAATGGTTTTATTTTTTTATAAAGACACTTCTAGGAAATTTCCACACGGTAGAAAAGCATAGGAAAAAAATTAAAATTCCCCCAAGTTAAATCACTCAATATAAACACCATCAACATTTGGATAACATTGTTCCAAATCCCTAGCTGGTCTAAGGGTTGGAGGTAGGCATTAGTTGGATAGATTAGTAGGCTAGACAAATGATTGATAGGTGGATGGATAGATAGATAATGGATAGATGATGGAGTGATGATGAGAAACAGATAAAATTTACATAAATAGAATCATTATATTTATTTCTCAGAGAAACACTGTATAGATCATTCCATGTTAAAGTATATATATCTATCTTCAGAATATATGATGATAAAATTCACCAAGAAGATGAAACAATCTAAATGTGTAGGCACCTAGCAACACAGAATCAAAATAAGTGAAAAAATAAATTGAAATGAAAGGAGAAATAGTCAGATTCTAAAATTATACTTTAGGGAATTCCCTGGCAGTCCACTGGTTAGGACTTGGCATTCTCCCTGCCAGAGCCCAGGTTCGCCGATCCCTGGTTGGGGAACTAAGATCCCAAAAGCTGTGTGGCACAACAAAAATAAATAAATTATACTTGGAGTCAGGACTATAACAGAGCTGAACAGCATAGTAACCAACTTAACCTAACCAACACTTACAGAACAGCCCATCCAGCAAAAGAAAACTCTAAAGATGGACCATGGCCTCAGCCACACAACAAACCTTAACAAATTTAGAATAACTGAAATCACACAAAGTAGGTTCTCTGACCACAGTAGAATTAAACTACAAATTAATGACCAAAAAAAAAAAAAATACTTAGAACCCTCCCCACAGAAAAAATATGCGGAAATTAAACACACACCTAAATAATCCCTGGGTCAAAAAGTAAGTCACAAGGGAAATTATAAAATGTTTGGAATGGAATAAAAATGAAAATACAAAATACCAAAATCTGCAGGATGCCAGTAAAGCAGTGCTTAGAGGAAAGAATAGAGACATCAGATGCTTATATTATAAAAGAAGGTAGTTTTCAAATAAGTAATCTAAGCCTTTACCTTAAGCAATGAGGAAAAAGGAGAAGAGCAAATTAAACCCAACCAAGCAAAATGAGAGAAAAAATAAAGACAGGAACAAGTGTGAATTAAATTAAAAAAGAAAAACAGAAGATAAAATCAATAAAATCAGAAGTTGTTTCTTTGAAAAGATCAAGAAAATTGAGAAACCTCTAGCCAGACTGACCAAGAAAAAAAGAGGAAAGACAAATATCACCAAAATAAGGAATACCATATTATCTCAGTGATGTTAGACAAAGAGCAAAGCAATGCTATAAACAACTCTGTAAGCAATTTGACAACTTGGATGGACTTGACCAATTTCCTTCAAGAATGCAGACTATCAAAACTCACTCAAGAAGTAGATATTCTAACTAGTCCTGTATTTAAAGAAATCGAGTTAAAAATAATCTTCCAAGAAAAAAATCCCAAGCCCTTTTCCAAACATTCAATAAAGGAATAATACAAATTCTACAGTCTTTTCCAGAAAAATAAAAGATGGGAAAATTCCCATCTCATTCTGTGCAGCCCAAACCAGAGGAATAATACACAAGAAAGGTAAACGATAGCCCAATATCCCATGAATATAGGCACTAAAGTCCTCATCAAAATATTAGCAAATCGCAGCCATTCATGAGAAAAATACATCAACACCAAGTAGAATCTAGCCTGGAATTCTAGGCTGGATCAGCATGAGAAAGTCAAGCAATTAGTAGATTAAAGAATAAAAATCACATCAGTATCTGGATAGATACACAAAATGCATTTGACTAAATTTAACATCTACTCATGACATTAAAAAAGAAAAAAACAGCAAATTAAGAATACAGGGAAACTTCTCTAACCTGATAGAGGACATTTACAAAATCCCGACAGCTAACATTATACTTAATGTTAAAAAAACTGAATGCTTTCCCCCTAAATTCAGGAATAAATTCGAGCAAGTCCACCCTCTCCCTCCAGAACTGAAAACATGTCTTTCCAAAAATCTGCACACAAAACTTACAGCTTTGGCTTTGCTCATAATTTCTCAAAAACAAAGATATAGAAATCCTTCAGTGGATGAATAGATAACGAAATTGTGATGTGTTTCCACGTAGTGGTACAGTACACCGTACATTTCCACTTGACAGAATGTTGTTTAGTTGCTAAGTTGTGTCCGACTCTTTTGCGACCCCATGGACAGAAGTCTGCCAGGCTCCTCTGTCCATGGAATTTCCCAGGCAAGAATGTTAGAGTGGGTTGTCCAACCAGAGGTCCATGGTTGCCTTGGATTAGGGACAGAGGGGGAGTTCAGACTACAAAGGGGCAGCCTGAAGATCGGAGGGGGTGGCGGGGGCGCACTGTCTCCTCGTCTGGTGTGGCTGCAGAGCCTCACATAGTTATGAAAACATAAAGACTTGTATCTCAAAAAAAGTGAAACTCACTACATGCGTGCGTGTGTGCCAAGTCGCTTCAGGCATGTCTGACTCTTGGTGATTCTATGGACTGAGGCCCCCTAGGTTCCTCTGTCCCTGGGATTCTCCATGCCCGCCTCCAGGGAATCTTCCCAGCCCAGGTCTCCTGCATCTCCTGCACTGGCTGGTGGGTTCTTTACCACTAGCGCCACCTGGGAAGCCTGAAACTTAGTATATGAAAACTTTTAAATACATCTTGTAGAAGCTAGAAACACACACACACACACACACACACACACTTCTATTTTCTAGCCATCCTCCCAGCTGCATTCTTACAGATAAACTTTAGATTAATTGTGGGGTTTTTTTTAAGCTCACACATAATTTGCTTTGAACTGTACTGAATTACAGCTAATTCATGAGAAACAGACATATTTTCAACAGTAGGTCTTTCTATCCAAGAACATCCGGATCACCTTTTACACTCTTTAACAGAGTCTTCAATCTTTTTCACTTTAGATCCTACACATTTTTGTGACAATTTTCCTAGGTTTTTAATGCATTTTGTTGTTACTGTGAATGAAATCATTTTTTACCTTACGATCTCTAAATGATCATTATGGGCTTAAAAGGAAAACACAGGTTTCTGAATAGCTATTCTATAACTGGCCGCCTCAACTGACCTCCTAGTTGGTATTAATTTCAGTCATTAATTAATATGATGACACTTATGCTTGCATCACCCACAGACATTGGCTGCTCTTGGCCACCATGTCTATGCCTGACTTCCCTTTTCTCACTGTGATGACTAACGCTTCGAAAACAACGTCAAGTAATTCCACTTTTATTTTCTAAGTTCCACCCACAAGGAGGCCAAGCAGCTCTCCAGCCTCTTGCGCTCAGGCATCATTTTTCTAAACTCAAAGACAAAAGAGTGGAGCCTATATACACATCTCTATTTCTCACAACGTTCCATTCATTAAAAACTAATGACTCGGCAATATTGGAAGATTTAAAGGAAGAAGGCAGACTGTTGCTCCCTTACCACCCCAGCCAGCCGCCGTCCGCCGTGTGCGCTCATCCTGTGTAACTGGCACTCCATTGTTGTCGGAACATAGGAAGTGTCACTTCAGAGGCTGAAAGCACTTCCTGGATTCTGCATGCAGACTCCTGGCCCCAGACGGGCATGTGTGCACATTCCCACCTCCCCATCAGAAACGGGGGTAAAAGAGTGGAGCACAGAAAACATCAGAGAGAAAGCTCCTCTAAGGACCACGGTGAGATGACAGGAGGGGAAGGAACCGGGCGTGGAGGCACCCAGAGGGCAACAGAGCTGGAGAGGAGGAGGGCAGTTGGCGTGGCAGCACCATCAGGCTGGACCGGCCGATCTAGAGACTGGAAAGCCTGAGAGAGCTGTCCCTGCCCTGGCTACCGGCTGTCTGGGTGACATGAACAACTCCCCTTAGTAAAGAGAACAAACTGAATTTCCAAGGACACGTTCAGCCCCGAGTTCACTTATCTGTTTCCTAGGGGAAGCGAGGCACCTGGGATGAGGGCTGGGCTGTCAGAGCGAGACAACTGAGAAGCAATCCCAGGTTTTTCCAGACCATGAGGTCATCCGCTCTTTGTGTTGGAAAGGACCGGATGGCTGACCTAACATAATTCCCCCGCTTCAGGAATCCCCTCTCGAACACCCTTGACATCCCGAGACTGATTCTGGCCCTGTGTCCTTCCCAGGGGTCTGAATGGCAGTTCTCAGATTCTGGTACAGGAACAATGCCAGTCCGAGGCAGTCTTCATCACTGGCAGCTCAAATATCCTTTCTTTCATGAATGATAACACTGACATATGGTAGGTAGTTTTTTAAGTACCTTATTACAAAATCAAGGCATCAACTCCCCAGCACACCCAGGTGTTCCTTCCGACTAGGGTTTGAAAGAATCCACCTTCAATGGGGGAGACCTGGGTTTGATCCCTGGATTGGGAAGACGCCCTGGAGAAGGGAAAGGCTTGACTCCAGTATTGTGGCCTGGAGAGTTCCAGGGGTCACAAAGAGTCGGATGTGACTGAGCAACTTTCACTTTCACTTTCAGAGTTTGAAACGCAAGAGAGTAAGAAGCCTTAGAGAACATCACATATGCGCAAACGTGTCCTAAATGAAAGCAGGACACCATGCGAGAGTGGCCGTGTGTTTCTGTGCAGATGATGAGGACAGACACGAACACATGGCTTACAGTGGAGAGGAATTTTTAAGTACTTTTTCACCTTTCTTCCCCCTCACACCCTGCATGGTGAGTGTCCAGCACCACCAGATGGGAATGTGGGAACACACGTATCATCTAACACTCGTCTACAACTGATGACCTTGCCTATTAGTTATCGAGCAAGAGAACAGAAGTTTGCCTTGGTAGTCTTATGTCTGACATTTGAATAAGCAGCAAAGGTTTAAGACAGTCTTTGAAACTGGGAAACATCACCAAGGTGTGGTGAGATGGGGACTTCCTAGGTGTGAGGCAGGGCTTCTCTTGAACACTCACCAACCTGGGAGTTGTGTATGGTTTAAAAAAATGCAGGAGGAGGGGAAGGTGTATATTTCAGGTATAAGGTGTACATCTCATCCTCAAAAGGCATTAGACCATAGTGACCATTGTTCCTGCTGTAACATGAGTTACAGTATTTAAATTGCATCCAGCTAAATATGCTTTTGACCAGAGCATACTACAAACTTGCATAAAAAAATAGACTATATTCTTCACAGGCAATGGAAATATTATAATAAAAATGTTATTGGATAAAGTATGAATAGGCTTTCACGAGAGGTACTGTGCTTTAATCTTACTTTTTCTGGAAAAACCAGAACAGAACAGAGCCTAGATCCACTTAGAAGAAATAGATCCAGTTAGAAGTGGCCAACTGGTTTTCTACCAGTTAAAGGTAGAAAAGTGCCAAGGCAATTTAAAAGAGAAACAATAATCTCTTTAACCAATGGCACCCCACTCCAGTACTTTTGCCTGGAAAATCCCATGGACAGAGGAGCCTGGTAGGCTGCAGTCCATGGGGTCGCTAGAGTCGGACACGACTGAGTGACTTCACTTTCACTTTTCACTTTCATGCATTGGAGAAGGAAATGGCAACCCACTCCAGTGTTCTTGCCTGGAGAATCCCAGGGACGGGGGAGCCTGGTGGGCTGCCATCTATGGGGTCGCACAGAGTCGGACACGACTGAAGTGACTTAGCAGCAGCAGCAGCAGCAGTCCCAATAGCTGAAAAACTGGGCACTCATATAAGAAAAAAAAAAGAACAATGACTCATATCATATGCAAAAATGAACTCAAAATAAGTCTGAGATATAAATGTAAGAGCTAAAACTATAAAACTTCTAGAAGAAAACATAAGGTCACATAAGTGACCTTGAGTTGGGCAAAGATTTCTTAAACAGGACACAAAAAAGTACAAACTAAAAAAGAAATATTTGATAAACTGGACCTAATGAAAAATTGTTAAGTTTTGCTCTTAAGTGACACTGTTAAGAAAATGAAAAGGCAAACCATAAAAAACAGTTGCAAACATATACCTGACAAAAGACTCGTGTTTAGAATATAAAGAACTCTTGCAACTCAATAATAAGAAAACAAACAACTGAGTTTTTAAAAAAACAGTCAAATGATCTGAACAGACATTTCATCAAAGAAGATAAATAGATGGCAAATAAGCAAGCAAAAACATCATTGGTCATTAAAACCACAAATTAAAGTGATACCCCTATATGCTCATTCAGTTCAGTTCAGTCACTCAGTCATGTCCAACTCCTTGTGACCCCATGAACTGCAGCACGCCAGGCCTCCTTGTCCATCACCAACTCCCAGAGTTCACCCAGACTCATGTCCATTGAGTCAATGATGCCATCCAACCATCTCATCCTCTGTCATCCCCTTCTCCTCCCACCCTCAATCTTTCCCAGCATCAGGGTCTTTTCCAATGAGTCAGCTCTTTGCATCAGGTGGCCAAAGTATTGGAGTTTCAGCTTCAACATCAGTCCTTCCAGTGAACACCCAGGACTAATCTCCTTTAGGATGGACTGGTTGGATCACCCTGCAGTCCAAGGGACTCTCAAGAGTCTCCTCCAACACCACAGTTCAAAAGCATCGATTCTTCTGTGCTCAGCTTTCTTTATAGTCCAACTTTCACATCCATACATGACCACTGGAAAAACCATAGCCTTGACTAGACGGACCTTTGTTGGCAAAGTAATGTCTCTGCTTTTGAATATGCTGTCTAGCTTGGTCATAACTTTCCTTCCAAGGAGGAAGCGTCGTTTTAATTTCATGGCTGCAGTCACCATCTGCAGTGATTTTGGAGCTCAAAAAAATAAATTCTGCCACTGTTTCCACTGTTTCCCCATTTATTTGCCATGAAGTGATGGGACCAGATGCCATGATCTTCGTTTTCTGAATGTTGAGCTTTAAGCCAACTATTTCACTCTCCTTTTTCACTTTCATCAAGAGGTTCTTTAGTTCTTCCTCACTTTCTGCCATAAGGGTGGTGTCATCTGCATATCTGAGGTTATTGATATTTCTCTTGGCAATGTTGATTCCAGCTTTTGCTTCTTCCAGCCCAGCATTTCTCATGATGTACTCTGCATATAAGTTAAATAAGCAGGGTGACAATATACAGCCTTGACGTACTCCTTTTCCTATTTGGAACCAGTCTGTTGTTCCATGTCCAGTTCTAACTGTTGCTTCCTGACCTGCATACAGATTTCTCAAGAGGCAGGTCAGGTGGTCTGGTATTCCCATTTCTTTCAGAATTTTCCAGAGTTTATTGTGATGCACAGTCAAGGGCTTTGGCATAGTCAATAAAGCAGAAATAGATGTTTTTCTGGAACTCTCTTGCTTTTCTGATGATCCAGCAGATATTGGTAATTTGCTCATTAGAAGAGTTAAAATTAAACACTAATACCACCAAGTGCTGGCGCAGCTGTGGAGCAATGGGAACTTTCTGCACTGCTGGAGGGAGTGTGAAATGGTATGGCCACTTTGGAAAACATAAACCTATCACATGATCCACAATTCCACTCATAGGTGTTTGCCACAAACACAGAAAAACGTATGCTCACATTAATATCTATAAACAAATGCATGTAGTAGCATCACTCAAGGCCCCCAAAATTGGAAACAACCCAAGTGTCCATGAACTGGTGAATCGATAAACATACTGGTGTCTCCAGGTCATGGAGTAGCACACACCGTCGCGGGTGAATTGTAAGAGTGTGACATCAAGTTTAAAAAGCCAAACATGAAGACTACCTACTGTAAGATTCCATGTACGTCCAATTATCTTAAAAGACCAAACCGCAGCTCAGCTGGTAAAGAATCTGCCTGCAATGCAGAAGACCCCAGTTTGATCCTTGGGTCAGGAAGATCTGCTGGAGAAGGGATAAGCTACCCACTCCAGTATTCTTGGGCTTCCCTGGTGACTCAGCTGGTAGAGAATCCGCCTGTAATGTGGGAGACCTGGGTTCGCTCCCTGGGTTGGGAAGGGAACGGTACCCACTCCATCACTCTGGCCTGGAAAATTCCATGGACTGTATAGTCCATGGGGTCGCAAGGAGTCGGATGTGACCAAGCAACTTTCACTTTCACAGTGAGAGAGCAGGGAGAGGAAGGAGGAGACTGGCTACAGGAGACGAGGGAACTCCGGGGACGATGGGAACGTTTTACCTCGTCACTGCAGGGGTTACACGACTGTGCACATTTGTCAAAACCCATCAAATTGTACACTTAACACTGGTGAGTTGTACTGTACATAAATTACACACTAGCAGAGCTGAACCCCCAAAGCGTCCTGAGTCCATGACCAAGAACAAGTCCAGTACTGCAGTCACCGCAGTGGGGAAGTAAGACTTCAGTTTCGTTCTGCCAGAGGATTCCTCTAAATCTAGGTGAGTGAAAGCAAAACACTGCAGACTTTCAGGCTTTCCCTGACGCCTCCCCCGCACCGGCCCCTCGCCCAGCTGCGTGGCTTCCTGGGCACATGGCCCAAGACTCTTGGTTTCTCTTCTTTTTCGACGGCTTTGACCCCGTGCCCAGAGGGGTTTTGGTTCTCAGCTGCCCTGTCAGCGTGGACTTTCCATGTTGCGTTCCCCGGTCGATGTCCCAGATCGGGAGTCCGGGCCATCTGAAGGTGCTCACCGTCACCCTTGCCCTTCATTTTCTGGGACACTTGGGGACCATTTGTACCAAGGGCAATCCTGAAGAGAAGGTTCTGCAGGAGAGGATAGGTGGTCCTGGGATCCACCTGGAAAGGCATGAGTCAGACAAGGCAGAGAGGTCCGCTAGCCCTCTGGGCCCACCTCCAAGACAGCCTGTACAGGGCTGAGCCTTCAAAGGGAAAGTCCTGGCCATCCTATGTGGCAAGAGTCCCAAGGAGAGGACGCTGGCTTCTAGGATGACCAAGCATGGTCCCTCGAGCAGTGCCGGCCCCGCAGGGAGCAGCCTTGACCTGTCTGGTAGGCCAGCACCCAGATTTCCTTACCCTGGGCGGGGGGGCGTTCCGGCTTGAGGACACCCACCCCTGCCCGTCAGTGAATTCCTAGGAAGGGCTTTCCCTAACCCATCTTCAAGTATCAGAGTAACAGGATTCAAGAGAAACTGATGTGAAAGGAAACTGACTGGTCGGGCACCACTTCCCATCAGCGGGACGACCACAGCAGGAAGTGGGGGAGTCCCTGGGGCCGCCTGAGGCACAGACGTGGCCTCTAAAAGGCGCCCAGAATACACCTGTCAGGAGCCGCCCACCGCACAGGCAGAAACCTGGCCTTCAGCCCTCCTGGCCCCCGGGCTTTCCTCCCACTGCCTGGCTCAGGGGCAAATTCAAGCCAGGCTGGGTTGTAATTCCCAGGCGTGAATGAGAAATAACTTGTGAGCTGGTTAAATGTCATCTATAACTGTGTTCTGGTGTCAGCTGATCTCTCACAACCAGCATGTGAGTTTCCTGAGGATTTACACTTCTGTGCCTCCCACCTGTTGGGCATGGTGGCCGCTCAAGTTTGAAAATGATGGGGATGGTTGAAGTCGGCCCTCAGGGTGACCTTTCCGTGATAAGCTCTCTGTTCAGACAACAGTCCCTAGTAGGGGCATCAGGGCCCGGGGCTCCCCTCTTGCCACGTGTTCATTAGATCAAAGTTAAGAGCTGGGATTTCCCTGATGGTCCAGTGGCTCAGACTCCAAGCTCCCAATGCAGGGGGCCCGGGTTCAATCCCTGGTCAGAGAACTAGATTCCCCATCTCAAAACTAAGATCAAAGATTCCACTTTGCCACAACTAAGACCTGGCAGAGACAAATAAATAAAAATAAAATTTGTTTTTAAAATCACAGAATTAAGGGCGTCCTTGGAGGAAAGTCTACCAGGTCCACCCGGTTCTGAGGTGTGCGTCCTGGCTGTTCCAGGTGTCCGTGAGCGCCACTCCCACCTCCAGACCTGCCCTCTGTCCCAGTGGGAGGTCCTACCTGCTCTGCACACACAGAGTGTCACCCACTTGGCCAACACCAAGCCTGGCTAAACGCCTCCCTTTCTCCACACCTGCGCCCCGCGGCGGGGCACAGCTGGAGGAGAGCGCGCACCCGCCGCCTGCCTCCCTCTGGTCCCGACTTTTGTCCTCAGTGCGCCTTTCTGCTGCTGGACCCATCTCTCTCTCCTGCTCCCCCCAGAAACCATCGCATACTTTCTCCTCAGTCTCCAGCACCCCCTTGATCTGGTTCCTATTTCACTGAGAAAAAAAAATGTAAGCAACCAGAAGAGAAAGAGACAGGAGCCAAGGTCTTCCTTTAATCAGGGTCTTCGTGGAGGGTTTACTTCCCAGAACCCAGTTTCCCAAGTCTGGCACTGCCCACAGCCCCAGGCCACTTAAGGAAGCCGTGGTGCTTAAGGAGGCACCTGTGTGTGCCCTGACACTGGCTGGAAGCCCTGCGGTTACAGTACCGGTTTGGGGTTCATCCTCCCTTATCGCACAAACACATAGCTTGCGAGTGGACAGGAGTGGACCAAAGGAGGAAATTTCAATTCAAAGATCATTCAACCAGCATATTCCTTTCTCAGTCCTGGGAACAAAACTGTGCACAAGACAGAGTTTCTAGAACAGCGGGAGAGACAGCGCTGAAACATACACACACAGAATCACGATGTGTGCAGATCCTGTGAAGGGGAGGGAGTGGGGATGGTGGGGTGCAGCGACGGGACAGAGAAGAGACGTGGTTAAGGGTCTTGAAATGGGGGTGGGGTACCCTGCCTCATCCAAGTGTGTCTAGAGTCAGCACCGGAGATCTTACAAGAAGACCGAGAGTCAGAGTCAGGGAAAGAGATGTGAGGACAGAAACGGAGACAGAAAGGAAGAGAAATTTGAAGCTGTTATGCTGCCGATGTTAAAGAGGAGGACAGGGTCCCCAAGCCAAGGAATGTGGGAGACTCTGGAAGGTGGCAAGGGCAAGCACATGGCCCTCCTCTGGAGCCCTCGGGAGGAGCACAGCCCTGCGACACCGGACTGCTGACTCCAGGACTGTGGGGAAACAAGCCTGCATGCATTTTAAAACTGAGGCAGAAGAGACGTACCACAGTGCAAGGATTCAATATCTGCATATACTGTGGAATGATCACCACAGTAGGTCTAACATCTGTCACCAGATGGAATTACAGAGTTTTCTTCTTGTGATGAGAACCTTTAAGGTCTACTCTCTTAGCAAATTTCAAACATGTGCAGTTTTGTTAACTAGAGTCGCCGTGCCATACGTCATATCCCCAGCACTTAAAGCTGTCTTGTTTTAGGCCACTGAGTTGGTGGTGATTTGTTTTAGCAGTGAGAGGAAACTACATGATCTTAAATGTCACCTGCTAATATCTATTCCTTAAATAATGAAAAAACAAAAAAAAAGCAATTCAGGTAACATGACAAGGCAGCAAGCATCAACGACAGCCAGGTTACTTCAGTCGTGTCTGATTCTGTGGGACAGTACTGACTGCAGCCCTCCAGGTTTCTCCATGGAATTCTCCAAGAAAGAACACTGGAGTGGGTTGCCATGCCCTCTTCCAGGGGGTCTTCCTGACCCAGGGATCAAACCCACGTGTCTTACGTCTCCTGTACTGGCTGGCAGGTTCTTTACCACTAGCACCACCTGGGAAGCCCCAAGGCAACGTGTCAGTCCAATTCAGTCACTTGGTTATGCCTGACTCTTTGCAACCCCATGGACTGCAGCACACCAAGCCTCCCTGTCCATCACCAACTCCCAGAGTTTACCCAAACTCATGTCCATTGAGTTGGTGATGCCATCCAACCATCTAATCCTCTGTCATCTGCTTCTCCTCCCACCCTCAATCTTTCCCAGCATCAGGGTCTTTTCCAATGAGTCAGCTCTTCACATCAGGTGGCCAAAGTATTGGAGTTTCAGCTTCAGCATCAGTCCTTCCATTGAATATTCAGGACTGATTTCCTCTAGGATAGACTGGTTGGATCTCCTTGCAGTCCAAGGGACTCTCAAGAGTCTTCTCCAACACCACAGTTCAGAAGCATCAATTCTTCAGCACTCAGCTTTCTTTATAGTCCAACACTCACATCCATACGTGACCACTGGAAAAATCATAGCCTTGACTAGATGGACCTTTGTTGGCAAAGTAATGTCTCTGCTTTTGAATATGCTGTCTAGGTTGGTCATAACTTTCCTTTCAAGGAGGAAGTGTCTTTTAATTTCATGGCTGCAGTCACCATCTGCACTGATTTTGGAGTCCAAAAAAATAAAGTCTGCCACTGTTTCCACTGTTTCCCCATTTATTTGCCATGAAGTGATGGGATCAGATGCCACGATCTTCGTTTTCTGAATGCTGAGCTTTAAGCCAACTTTTCAGTCTCCTCTTTCACTTTCATTAAGAGGCTCTTTAGTTCTTTGCTTTCTGCCATATCTGTGGTGCCATCTGCATATCTGAGGTTATTAATATTTCTCCTGGCAATCTTGATTCCAGCTTTTGCTTCATCCAGCCCAGCATTTCTCATGATGTACTCTGCATATAAGTTAAATAAGCAGGGTGACAATATACAGCCTTGACGTACTCCTTTTCCTATTTGGAACCAGTCTGTTGTCCCATGTCCAGTTCTAACTGTTGCTTTCTGACCTGCATACAGATTTCTCAAGAGGCAGGTCAGGTGATCTGGTATTCCCATCTCTTTCAGAATTTTCCAGAGTTTATTGTGATCCACACAGTCAAAAGCTTTGGCATAGTCAATAAAGCAGAAACAGATGTTTTCTTGGAACTCTCTTGCTTTTTTGATGATCCAGCAAATGTTGGCAATTTGATCTCTGGTTCCTCTGCCTTTTCTAAAACCAGCTTGAACATCAGGGAGTTCACGGGTCACATATTGCTGAAGTCTGGCTTGGAGAATTTTGAGCATTACTTTACTAACATGTGAGATGAGTGCAATTGTGTGGTAGTTCAAGCTCTCTTTGGCATTGCCTTTCTTTGGGGTTGGAATGAAAACTGACCTTTTCCAGTCCTATGGTCACTGCTGAGTTTTCCAAATTTGCTGGCATATTGAGTGCAGCACTTTCACAGCATCATCTTTTAGGATTTGAAACAGCTCAACTGGAATTCCATCACCTCCACTAGCTTTGTTGGTAGTGATGCTTCCTAAGACCCACTCGACTTCACATTCCAGGATGTCTGGCTCTAGGTGAGTGATCACACCAAGGCAACGAGTACTAGTCATCAAATCAAATATACACCTAGTAAGCACATCGACAGCTGAGAGGCTTTCTAACTCCTGGAAAGAACTCGCAAGAATCATCTTGGGCTGCTGAGAACAGCTTCTCGAACAAAGACTCTCCTGCCCCCAAAGTGAGACACCTTGTGATCATTATGTTCAACAGCCCCTCACAGAAAGATGGGCCTGGGGAACAGTCAGGTGCTCGAGTGTAACAGCTCTGGTTTAGCAGGCATCACCCTTGATGCCTCCTGGAATTGTTACTTCATCACCGATTCTCCCGGCCGCTCACCCTGAGGAGTGCTATGCACTAGGAAGCAAGTCAACTTAACCACGAAAGAGTTTGAGGTCCTATGACCTTCTAACCAGGCCCTGCACAGATCCGAGTCTGTCACACAGCACACTGAGCACATGGCCTGCCTGCAGCACACCAGCTGTGTGCTCCTGCCCCAAAATCCCTTTGAACTGCCCTGAGCCTGTGTCCTCCTTTGCAAATGGCAGAGAGAAGTTTCCACCTCAAAGAGCTGTTGTGGGAGGTTTCCTTGGGGATTCAGTGATTAAGAATCCGCCTTGCAATGCAGGGGACGTCGGTTCTATCCCTGGTCAGGGAACTAAGATCCCACATGCAACAACTAAGCCTCCGCATCACGACTACAAAGTCCATGCACCTCAACTCCAGAGTCTGCACCCTGGAGCCCATGGGCCACAGCTAGAGAGACCATGCGCTGCAACAAAGATCCTCTGTGCTACAAATAGGACCTGACACAGCAAAATAAATAAGTAAATTAAAGAGAGAGAGAGAGAGAGCTGCGTGAAGATGAAATGAGACACGAGAAGCAGCTGACCCCCAGTAGGCAGTGAGGACAGCAGTTGTCATCTGCATCCATACTTTGACACAGAAGAAGCGGAGGAGAGAGAAGGGTGGTCGGAAGTGAAGGACAGAAAGTCAAAGGATTTCAATCATGCCTATAACTTAAATGATTAGGACTTTTTCGTGGGGGTGGGGGGCACACCGCGTGGCTTGTGAGATCTTAGTTCCCCAACCAGAGACTGAACCAGGGCCCTCGGCAGTTAGAGTGGGGCGTCCTAACCACTGGACTGCCAGGGAATTCGGATTAGTCCTTTGAAGCGCAGCCAGGCTGGACGCAAACTCCACGAAGCTCAGAGGTCTGACTGATGGGAAACTGGAGGAAGCCCTCACTTGATTTATAAGGAAAAGGGCGAACACTGAAATGAGTGGCTAACACAAGATGTCAGCGGTGGCTGCACATTCCTCAGGCATAACCTAGGGACCCCAGGCTCCTCATTGTGTGAAAGGGTGGTTTTAAGAGCTGCAGTCCTCTCAGAACCGCTCCCCCAGGTGATTCTGAGATGCACTCGGGTTTGAGAACCACTGCTCCAGGTAAAGTATTTTATTGCTTCCATGAGAGCAGTGCCCCTCAAGATAGGATCCAAGATCTTTCAATTGCTAGTTTCATAAACATGCGTCTGAACTTGTACAATTAACACTGATGAATTACAGGAGGTTGAATGAATTATAGGAGCTCAAATCAGTCAACCCTAAAGGAAATCAGTCCTGAATATTCATTGGAAGGACTGATGCTGAAGCTGAAACTCCAATACTTTGGCCACCTGATGTGAAGAACTGACTCATTGGAAAAGACCCTGATGCTGGGGAAGACTGAGGTCAGGAGGATTAGGGGTTGATAGAGGATAAGATGGTTGCATGGTATCACTGAGTCAATGGACATGAGTTTGAGCAAACTCCGGGTGATGGTGAAGGACAGAAAAGCGTGGAGTGCTGTGGTCCATAGGGTCGCAAAGAGTAGAACACATTTAGCAACTGAACAACAAAGGAGATAGATGTGAAAGAAACTGACATTTGACAGGATTTTCCAAAATAATTATGTGAACAAACAGAAATGGAGCAGCAGTCCGGGTCACTGGGACCTCCCAGTGGTTGGGTCATTCTATTTTTTCCTTGTCCTTCCCTAAACTCTTAACTTCCTCATTGCAGCCCTCATTGAGTTGACCTCTCACTCCAGGCTCATTTCCAGAAGTGTTTAGACTCTCTGCTCTGAAAGTCTCTTTCTCTAAAGGCAGTCTTTCATGATCCCTCAGATCCTTACTTTCCCTGACTGCACAAGGGGATCCACAGAAACCCTAAGCGTCTTCTGTTACCCTGTGACTACCAAATAGCAGCTGCCATTGACAGCGTGAAGCCCCCCTCACCCCACCTAAACTCATGCCTGTTGTGAAATCTAGGGTGTAGAGGGATGTTCAGAAAATAGCTTCTTCCTTCCTGTGGCCAATTTCATGTAGACATGTCAGAATTGCAGGGGGAAAATGAGAGGTTAAAAAAATACACTGGATTTGCTGAAAAAGTTATTTCTTGTAAAAGTTTCTCCCTTCCATTTAGGGATGACTTGAACAAGCAGATTACTCTGTTTCCTTAATCTGCGAAGGTAGAGAAAACCCTGTTTCAGCAAGGGCTCTGTGCCTAAGCCAGACACTGTCTCCAGCTGTACAGTGAAAATAACATTGAGGGTCCATCAAACCAAACCCCAGTGGGTTCTGTTTGAACAATTTTTTCAGTCAGTAAGTTCAGTCACTCAGTCATGTCTGACTCTTTGCGACCCCATGGACTACAGCATGGCAGGCCTCCCTGTCCATCACCAAACTCCCAGAGTTTACCCAAACTCATATCCATTGAGTCAGTGATGCCATTCAACCATCTCATCCTTTGTCATCCCCTTTTCCTCCTGCCCTCAATCCTTCCCAGCATCACGGTCTTTTCAAATGGGTCAGCTCTTCGTATCAGGTGGCCAAAGTATTGGAGTTTCAGCTTCAGCATCAGTCCTTCCAAGGAATATTCAGGGTTGATTTCCCTTAGGATGGACTGGTTGGATCTCCTTGCAGTCCAAGGGACTCTTAAGAGTCTTCTCCAACACCACAGTTCAAAAACATCAATTCTTCAGCGCTCAGCTTTCTTTATAGTCCAACTCTCACATCCATACATGACTACTGGAAAAACCTTGACTGGATGGACCTTTGTTGGCAACGTAATGTCTTGGAGAATTTTGAGCATTACTTTACTAGTGTGTGAGATGAGTGCAATTGTGCGGTAGTTTGAGCATGTTTTGGCATTTGAACATTTCTTATGACCTCAAAAATAAGTTATGGAATGGGGTCCCTGCAGAACCAGGCTGAGATGTGGGTAGATCTTGTATCCAGTCACTCCATTCCTGCCTACAGTCTTTAAAAGGTCCTTTATTTCAGGTCACTAGTGGTAACCCTCTCTCAGTCTTCACCTGAAATATCTTTGTGTCACAATCCCTCTTGAGTGATGGTTTAGATTCTAGCTTGACAGATACTCTTGCTCATCTCTTTGAAGATATTATTCTATTGTGTTCCACTTTATTTAAACATTCCAGGATAACTGGGCATCTATATGGGAAAAAAAGAAATTGGACCCTTACCTCACACCATACACAAAACTCAATTCTATGTGAATTATAGACCTGCATGTGAAGGCAATAATACACAGTCTTTAAAATTAATATTAAAAATCTCTCTGCATGAATCTGGAATAGGTAAGTTTTCCTTAAGACAAAAACAAGTCATTAACCTCAAGGGAAAGATTGATAAATACAACTCTATTGAAATTTAATATAAAAAATGTCATTAAAAATCCACAGATCAGAGAAGATATCTATAATACACGTACCAAACAACTGGTTCTTATCCAGAATATATAAAGCTCTCCTCAAAACCATAAGAAAATTAAACACCATAATTGAAAAACTGGAGGAAACTTTTTACAAGAAAGCAAGAAGGCCAATAAATACATGAAAGTATGCTCAACCTCATTAATAATAAGATAAATACAAACTAAAATAACAACAAGTTACAACTATATACCCTATGACACACAATTCCACATTTAGTATATGCCCAGTAAAAATGCAAACACCAGAATACATGTGAATATATATATACACACACACATATGTGTGTGTCTGTGTGTATGTGTATGTATATATATTAATTTCCAAAGCCTAGGGGGGAAAATGTCCATCAACTTTAGAATGGGAAAAAAACCACATTAGAATGGATAAATAAAGTGTGTATATTTGTGCCAGTGAATAATATACAGCAATGAAGATAAATGGCCTAGGGCTACACACAGCACGGATGAACCTTAACATGGTGTTGAGTAAAAGGAGCCAATCCCACCCCCCACAAAAAGATGCACATGATATGCTTCCATTGATATCAGTTTGGAAATAAACAAAAATGGAACACGTCAGGATGAATACATAAGCAATGGATGCAGAAGGCAAAGTAGGGGTCAGTGACCATGGGGACAGTGGGACCTCTGGGGAAAGAGGGCCTGCTGGGAGGCGCAGCTTCTCGGGAACGCGTCAGTGGCACATTGATATTTTATGCACTTTTCTGTGAAACATAACACAGCAAAAAGGAGACGTTAAGGGCTCCTAAAATAATAGGAACAAAATCCATATCTTCCAAACTAGTGAATTAGAAAACCTGGGAAGAGGGGTGCAGAGAGGAAAATGAAAAGCTCAACAAAACTTAAAGCACAATGTTGGAGACGAGAATAAAACCAAAAGGAGAGTGGACAGCACAACATGCCAGTGAGAGGAGGTTCAAACTTGTGCGTGCTCACTCATGGCCGACTCTTTGAGACCCCGTGTACTGTACCCTGCCAGGCTCCTCTGTCCACGGGGTTCTCCAGGCAAGAATACTGGAATGGGTTGCCATGCCCTTCTCCATGGGATCTTCTTAACCCAGGGATCGAACCCACGTCTCTGGCATTGCAGGCGGATTCTTTACCGCTGCGCCACCTGGGAAGCGAATTAGGGGCATCTGCTCGCTGGGTGACTCCCCCCTCAACGCCCACTGCACACCACTGAGAGGAAACAGAGGTTCCCACACAGAAGCACCGTTACACTCTGTTTTTGTTTAAAGTAAACACACCTTCCTACAGTTACACGTACGCATCTACAAGTTCTAAGGAACCGGTCAGCAAAATGTTCGTTATCTCTGTGTGATGGAACTGTGGGTCGTTTTTTATTTCTATTTCTAATATTTCTGTAATTAGGCTGTGTCCCTTAGATTTTTTTAAGACTTTATTTTTTTAGAGCAGTTGTAGGTTCACAGCAAAATTGAGAGGAAGGCAGAGAGAGTTCCAATATATGCCCATCCCTGTTCCTACACACACAGCCTCCCCCATATCAACATCCCCACCAGAGCGGTCCATTCATCATACCTTGTGGGTCTACACTGACAGGTCATCTCCCAAGTCTACTGCCTACGCTGGGGCTCACTCTTGGCACTGCACACTCTGGCTGGACAGATCTGTAAGGTCATGTAGCCCCCAAGACAGAGTCACACAGAGTATTTTCACTGCTCTAAAACTGTGTTCCGTTTACTCATCCCTCCCTCCCCCTAACTTCTAGCATCCTCAGATCTTTTCATTCTCTCCATCGTTTTGCCTTTTACAGAATGTCACAGAGCTGGAAGCATATAGTATGTAGCTTTTTCAGATGGACTTCCTTTACTTAGTATTAATAATATGCATTTAAGGTTCCACCTAGGGCTTCCCAGGTGGTGCCAGTGGTAAAGAACCCGCCTGCTAATGCAGGAGACATAGAGACAAGGGTTCGATCCCTGGGTCAGGAAGATCCCCTGGAGGAGGGAATGGCAACCCACTCCAGTATTCTTGCCTGGAGAATCCCACAGACACAGGAGCCTGGTGGGCTACAGTTCATAGGATTGCGCAGAGTCGGACACAACTGAAGCGACTTAGCGTGCACACAGGGTTCCTCCGTGTCTTTTCACGTTTTAACAGCTCCTTTCTTTTTAGTACTGATGCTCCTTGGAAGAAAAGCTGTGATAAACCTAGACAGTGTATTAAAAAGCAGAGACACCACTTTGCCAACAAAGGTCTGTATAGTGAGAGGTTTTTCCAGTAGTCATGTACAGATGTGAGAGTTGGACCATAAAGAAGGCTGAGCACCAAAGAATTGATGCTTTCAAACAGGGGTGCTGGAGAAGACTCTGGAGAGTTCCTTGGACTGCAAGAATATCGAATCAGTCAATCATAAAGGAAATCAACCCTGAATATTCATTGGAAGGACTGGTGCTGAAGCTGAAACTCCAATACTCTGGCCACCTGATGCGAAGAGCTGACTCACTGGAAAAGACCCTGATGCTGGGAAAGATTGAAGGCAGGAGGAGAAGGGGGCGACAGAGGATGAGATGGTTGGATGGCAACACCAACTCAATGGATATGAGTTTGAGCAAACTCTAGGAAGTGGAGAAGGACAAGGAAGCCTGGGCGTGCTGCAGTCCCCGGGGTCACAATTCGACACGACTTAGCAACTGAACAATAAGAAGCATTCCATTGTTTGGGCATACCATAGTTTAATCGCTCACCTACTTAAAAGATATCTCAGGGCTTCCAAAATTTGGCACAATTGCTTTTTAAGTAATGGGAGTGACATGGTAGCCGAGCTGAAGCCATGGTATGGAGATCCTCATGGACCAGGCTAAGTTTAGACATCATACATCATACAGGAGCGACTGAAGAATCTGGAGCAGACACTCAATGGGACAGGAGCCAGGCCTGGGGAGGATCCATTCACTGAAGAATTGTGGGGGGGGGGGGGGGGGCGGGGAGGCGGTCAGAGGAAGCGCTGAGCCAGAAGGCGCTGCAATTGGCCCAAAAGAAAGTGGGAGGGCAGGAATGATGCCCAAAGGCCGGGGAGGAGAAGGGGGAGTGAGGCTTTCAATTCTTTGAGGACATTTTGGAGGAAAGAAATAATAGAGCACGGTGAGTTTCAGGCGGCTGGGTGGGACCCCGGAAGAGGGAGTAGTCAGGAATATGACGCCCAGCCTTGGGAACCAGGAGGGGAGCCTTTATTTAAGTCTGTTGGGGTTAACCTCAAGTGCTCCCCGAATGTGTAAGATGACGCCCCAGGAAAGCCAGGTGCAGTTAGAGCATCTCCGAGGCACGGAGAGAGGCCGATGAGGAAGCGCACTGGCCAGAGGGCAACTCGCCCGACAGCTCTGGCGCCTCCCTCTGGCCCGACCGCAATCCTGCGAGGGGGGAAGTGTGAGCCTCCCTGTTCTGCAGATGAGGACAGCTCCTCCCAGAGAGATGAGCCCACATGTCCAAGGCCATGAGCAGCGGAGGATGTGACTACGGTGTGAACTTGCCTCTCCTGTGGGCAAATCCCACTCTGCTCTCCGATAAACCGCTCCCATAGAGACGGTCCTGTCTGTGGGGCTGAGGAGCAGAGAAGGGGGCAAAAGATCCCATAAGTGTGTGGCAGGTGCAGCCTGCACCGTCTGGGGACCTGGCCTCCAGGTATAGTGATGAGTGGACAAAGACGCACAGGTGGCCTCGTAGAAGAGACCTCTGTGTGTGTGAGTGACAGGGGCGTGGGCACCGCACCCCCAGTCCTGGGGGCGGGGGGGCGATTCACACACACTGCTCTTTCCCTCCTCGTTAGAGCTCGCGCTCAGGACTGCTGTCTTTCCTCCCTGTTACAACTGAGGAGTCAGAGGCCCCAAGGGGTTCACAAGTCCCAAGACGTACTACAGCACAGGCTTTGAGCACAGGCTTGGATCCAGGGCACAGGCTTTGGGTGTGGCTCTCTTGCTTCCCAGCCTCAGGCTCCCCATCTGTGAGATCGCAACCTCACAGACAGCTGTTACTCGCTAAAGCGTGTGAGCGAGTAAGATGACTGCGGCTAGGACTTCGTCATTAGCAGTTGCACTGAAGTGATGGCTTGTATTGATCAAGCATTTCCCACATTTCATAGCTCTGAGCTCAGTTGTTTTTTTTTTAAACTCTAGATCAAGCATGCTTTCTGCGATATTATGCCGTTTTGTTGGAAGAAACAGTGTGGAAAGAAAGAAAACGTAGATGCTCGAAAATAAGGTTCTGGCTGAGCAGGAAAGACAGGAAGTCTCCCCTCGTTAGGCCTTCCCGAGACCTTGGCTGGGGGATCGTGTCCTCCTTCTGCTGATACATCCAGAGATCAGTGAGGGTGTTGTTTACTTCCGGTTGTTTTGCGAGTTCTAGGAAATTGGGCCCAGCGTGTCTCACCCATAGAAGGGTTTTGATAAATATTTATGGGAGGAGGGAAGGCAAGGACAGGGAGAGCAAGAGAGCAGCCTGGATGCGAGACCTCTGAAGACCAAGACCTCCTGTGCAGAGTGATTGTCTTGCCAATGTATAAATATGGGAGTTCCGAGATTATACAATTATTTTTTTTCCCCTCAGAACTGACACACTGCCTATGGGAATGAGTTCAGTGTGGATGACCTGGGCAGACAGGCCTCCTTCACGTTGAAAAGCAGCGTCCTGTGCTAAAAATGACCCGAGACGTGGAGAACCTGGCCCGGCTGGGAGAACCAGTCGGTGCCTCCCCATCTGTCAGCAACACGGGCGTTCAAACAGCTGTTCTCGACCCTTGAAGGGTCCTACGGGGCTTTAGTGGGATTTAGCTCCAGGGGCTGCCTTTTTCAGTGAGGTGAGGCCCCTCCCCGTCCTTCCGTCACACTCCGAAATTAAGAAGTGGGAACTTCTGGAAGCCACAGCACAAGGTGAACGTTCACCCTGCTGGACGAGGTCAGGGGCTAAGCACGCGCCCGCTGCACATGCAGAGTCCAGCGCCCTGTGCAAGTGGACAGCTTACACTGCGCTTGACCTTCACACACCCACAGGCTCATAAACAGTGCGAGAGAAGACAGCCGGGAGGGATCCACTCTGCAGGGGGAAGTGGCCGTGTCACTGAAGTAGAGCACGTTAGTCACTAAGCTCGGCCTGGTTTCCTTCCAACAGCTGCCTTTTGCTATATTATTAGATCTGGAAACATTCAAGCAAAGAGAGCAATAAAGGGGGTCAAAACAATGTAACACTCGGGAACAGACAGGCAGAGACCCCGAGAGACAGCGCTTCTGGGACAGGCTTGCATGACACTCACAGGTGAGTCTTACCACACCACTGTCAGAGCCCGAAGGACCTAAAAACTGCAGAGGCTGAAATGCTACAGAGAAATCTACTGACTTCTAAAGGATCTGGAGTCAGGAGTTCTGTTTGTAAAAGCCCAAGTTGAAACGCTGACGTGGATGAAGAATCAATCCCACACTGGCGGGTCTGGGAGATGCAAAGCTGCAACGGTTTTGCCACGTAGGAGAAAACAGCGGTGAAAACTCAGACACGGAGGGCTTCCCTGGCTGCTCAGTGCCAAAAACTCATCTGCCCACGCAGGAGGCACAGTCTCGATCCCTGGTCTGGGAAGATCCCACATGCCGCAGAGCAACTAAGCCCCTATGCCGCAGCTACTGAGGCCCCCAGGCCCCGGAGCCTGGGCTCCACAACAAGAGAAGCCACCGCGATGAGACGCTTGCACACCGCGACTAGAGAGAAGACCCCCACGCACCACAACTAGAGGAAAGCCTGTGCAGCGGTGAAGACCCAGCCCAGCCAGAAACAAACAAACAAAGTTTAAAAAGAAAACACGGAGTCGCGGGGCGTGGGCGCTGGGGGGCGGGAGTGAGGCACAGGCATCTCCCCTCACAAGGACTTTGGGGCCAAAAGCAGAGTGTGGGGTGGGGGGGGAGGTGCTGGGATTCTGAGGAGGGGTCAGGGGGTTCATATATCTATACCCTGAGGGCTGTGTCGTGAGGCCAGGGAACAGCGGAGGGACTCGGGGCAATGTCAGTGTGTTAACACAGAGGCCTGAGACAGGGGTCTCCAGGAAGGACTGCTTCCAAGGTGGACCCTCGGCTGGCGTCTGGGAGCTAGGACCTGGGGAGGCCCTGGGGAGGGGTCCCCCCACCCCCGACCCCCAGGAGTGGCCAGCGGCTCCCTGTCCTAAACCGTGTGTACAGACAGCGGGGCCGGCACTGGGCGCCTGCTGTCCTCCTGCGAGTCCGAGGTGAGGGTGGGTGTCAGGCAGAGGGTGCTCATGGGACCGGCCCCCCAGTAAAAACCCTGGGCGCTGACTCTGACGCGTCCCTGCTGGACAGCACTGCGCACGTGCCGCCTGGGCTCGCTGCTGCGGGAGCTGAGCGCGTCCTGTGCACCTCCACTGGAGAGGACGCCGGAAGCTGGTCCCCGGGACTTCACCACCCACCTCCCGGCCCCTTCGCAGTGGCAAAACCAGTCCCAGAACCCAGCTGGGCATCCTCGGTGTGGATGGTAAAGAAGAGTACCGTGTTCTTAAGCGTCCAGTCACATGGAGGCTGACACGAGGCCGCACACAGACAAACGACACCTGAAGACCCGAAGCGGGACATGAATTATCATGGGAATGGTTAAAAACAATTAAAGAGATAAAATAAGCCATGCTCTGCTTTCAGATGGGACTTCCAAAATCACTGCGTTCTGAACGTAAGGCAGATTGATCATCAAACAAAATAAAACAAAACACTCAGGATGCAATTTTCCTTGTGGGTTGAATTGTCTCCCAAAATAAGACACACGGAACCCCTAACCTCTGGTACCTGTGAGTGCGGCCTCACGCGAAGGTAGGCAGGGTCTCTGCAGGTGTGATCCGGTTAAGATGGGAGTCAGACTGGGCTGGGGGCCCTGGCGCAGTGAGTGGTGCCCTACGAAGAAGAGACACAGCTGGGGGTGGGAGAGAGCGTGGGGGAGGGCCGTGTGAGAAAACCCAGGACATCAGGGGCCACCAGTCAAGAGACTGGCAAGGAAGGAGCCTTTCTGAGAGCCTTGAGGGGTTTGGTGGCAGGGCCCCACCCTCAATTTCAGGCTCTGGCCCCCACCACTGTGAGAGAGCACACCTCTGCTGCTTTAAGCCATCTGGAGATCAGTATTTGGTTATTGCCGCCCCAGAAGCTAACATACCCCCCTGGCTAACTAAGTAGGGTGAGCGAGCGGAAGGCACTTTGTATGGTCCAATGTCAGGGCTAGTTTGACCCGCCCCGGAGGCATTCTATACACACGTGACACGTTTTCGCCCTGTGTGACAGAGAACCCACCAACCTCAGTAACCTGAAAGGCCTGAGTGCCAGCTTTAAAATCAATCTATCGATCAGCCTCTTAGGCTCTGAAGAGGCGGCCTCTAACACTCAGCTTCCCAATCAAAGGCACGCGACTCACATCAGGTCCCAGTCGGCAGCGAAAGGACACCCTTCCCTCACAGAGGGCCTTGGCTCGCTCACCAGGGGCCGAGGGGAGCCCCTCAGGATGCAGGCTTGCTGTCACTGGGAGGATGAACCACATGCCGCCCTGCGCCTTGAAGGGGGCTGATCATGCCTGGGGAAAAATGCTTTCAAATTCTATGTGCGCGAATTGAAAGATAAAAGTCTTCACCTTCAAAGCATTTGTCAAGCTCAAATTAAAAGTTCAAAGTTCAAAGATACACTGGAAAAGGAAATGGCTACTCCAATATTCTTGCCTGGAGAATCCCATGGACAGAGGAGCCTGGCGGGCTACAGTTCATGGGGTCACACAGAGTCGGACACAATTGAGCAACTGAACAACAAATTTAAAGTTCAAAGACACACTTAGCAATCATGATACCACAAAGTAATTTGGTTTTTTTTTTTTTGGCTGCACTGGGTCTTGGTTCCTGCTCGCAGGCTTTCTCTATTTGGGGAGAGTGGGGGCTATCCTCTGTTGGGGTGCACGGGCTTCTCATTGCAGTGGCCTCTCTTGTTGCAGAGTACAGGCTCTAGGGAATGCGGCTCAGTAGTTGCGGTGCATATTCTTAAGCACTGGACAGCCAGGGAAGACCCCACAGAGCGGATTCTAAAATAAGTGGATTCTAAAGTAAGTGGATTTTAAAATAAATCACATCCGTCCCAGGAACACCAAAAGGCCACAACAGGGTCCCTGAGCTGGGGCCAGCTGGACGTGGACATGGACAAGTGGATGGAGGGCTCACACCCCAGCAAATAGTCAACACCGAAGAGGCTGTAAGAAATACTTTCTCTCTGCTCTGCTAAGTCGCTTCAGTCGTGTCCAACTCTGTGCGACCCCATAGACGGCAGCCCACCAGGCTCCCCCATCCCTGGGATTCTCCAGGCAAGAACACTGGAGTGGGTTGCCATTTCCTTCTCTGATGCATGAAAGTGAAAAGTGAAAGTGAAGTCGCTCAGTCGTGTCCGACTCTTCGCGACCCCATGGACTGCAGCCTTCCAGGCTCCTCCATCCATGGGATTTTCAGGCAGGAGTACTGGAGTGGGGTGCCATTGCCTTCTCACATGGCGTCAAAGCCTCTCACAACACACCTGAGAGTCAAAAGCACCTTCCAGAAGGGACCTTCCAGTTTAGAGTCTCTAATTCCCACATTGGAAGGGGTAGGAAATTCCATGCCCGGGGAAACAGCCACTCTCCCGATTATCCAGAGAAGGGGGACAGGCTGGGCCAGTTTGGGGGCTCTGACTTGTGCACTCCTGGCACAGCCCCACTCCCACCCCCACCCCACCCCCACTGATGGCAGGGGAGTGGTTGAGAAAAAGCTTTGTGAAAGGCTGTCCTTGAGCTCTGAGGGTGCAGCGTCTGTGTCTGGGCTGGGAGTGGAGGGTACCCCCTGAGCGGGAAGAGAGAAGGAAAGATAGGCAGGCCCAAGGCTGAGCCCTGTCCTGGCCCCTGTGGAGCAGAGCATGCAGGGGTGGGGGCACGTGTGGGGCCCCCAACAGTCATCCTGGGGGAGAATGAGAACCCTGAGGCTACAAGGGGGCACCCGTGTGAGGCATCAGCCTTCACCTGGGCCCCTGGGCCCCTGTCTCTAGGACCCCTGTGAGGATTCGGGGAGGCTCCTTGAACTCCAAATGCCCGAGTAGAGGCTGCCTGTCCCCGCCCCCTCCTGGGGACCCTGAGGGATCCTGACCAGCCTGTGCCTGTGGGAGGTCATCCCTGCCATGCCCCCTCTGCCCACGTGGGGATGGGCTCCGGGTCTCTGGACTCCACACTACCAGGTGCCGGGAGGTGCACATGCCAGTCTGCGCAGGGGGCTTCCGGAAGTGGATCTCAGGAGAACAGCAAGAGAGCCTTGTCCCTGGGACCCAGGACTGCTTCTTGCTCCCGGCTTGTGGGTAAAAGCAGTGGCCCAGAGTGCATGCTGCAAGGTGCTTTGGGCTTTGAATGCCATGAGTTTGAGCATCCCCTGGTCACCCCGAGTTTTGGAGGTGGGCTGTGTGGCTGTGACTGATCCTTTGCAGGTGGGGGTGGGAAGGTGCAGGAAGTCTCCACTAAAAGGTGTCCCCTCGCCCCAGGCCACCCCTCTCATGGGGACTCATCAGGGATCCCTTCATCCAGCAAATGTGGGGAGTGTGCCCTGTACCTGGGTCGAGGGCTCTGTGTCTGCAGAGAGGAGGGTGGGCCGGGCTAAGGGGACCTGCACCACTGACCCTGTAGGAAAAAGGAGGGGCCGTTCTGGACATGGGGAGAAAGGTGCGGTGTCCCACACAGGGAAAGAAGGAGCCAGGTTGGAGGCGCCAGAAGGTCCTGAGAGGGGCGTCCGGAGGGAAGGCGTCCACCTGCTACCTTCAATCCTGGGGCAATCCCTGTGCTGGTGATTTTATTGCCCGAGTTTATAGAGGGGCTCTGAGGGGTTGGTGCCTTGCCCAGTGACAACAGCACTGGGCTCAGGACAGGTAGCTGGGGACCCCGCTTTCCCCTGAAACCCTGCGGTCCTCTGAGAGCCACTCAGGACCAGACAGGCCACGCCCATGTCTCCATCCAGGCCGAGACGGGCGGTGGCACGCAGAGCCCCCCTCATAGCTGCCGCGCCAGCCGCAGGACAGGGACCACAGCCCCGCGGCCAGGCTTCCAGCTGCGCTGGGCGACACCGGCCCTGGGAACGAGGGCTGATGGGGAACCGAAAGAGCGCAGCCTAGCCCAGCTGGAGCACGGAGTCCAGTTCCCAGGGACCTGGCGAGAGCAAGGTCAAGACCACACTGGTATTTGTGCATTGCTCATTTCTGGAGCACCATCAGCCTTGCCGTGCTGGTGCCCCTACCTGCCCCGTCCTTGGGAACCACCCAGGGCCTGGTCACAGCTAACAGCAGGCCACCCTCATCCCCTGACCCTCCCTGTGGAGCTGGGGCGAGACGGCTCCGAGATGGAGATGGAGGTGCTGAAGGGGCCATCGCCTGAAGAGGGCAGGGCCATGCGGGGCCCATCCGGAGACCCCCACTCGGGGGCAGTCCAGTGACTCCCTCCTCCTTCCCTACCAAGTCTGCAGGCACACCCTGAGTGCCAGGAGCCTGGGCCGCCCAGGAGATCCTCAGCCTGCTCCCACCCAAGGCCCTGAGCACACACCCAGCCTCCCGAGCCCTGCGTCACCTGGGCCCCTGCACCTAAGGTGTGCACTGAATCACACCTTCCCCTCTGTCCTGGGACGCGCATCAGTGCCCACCCTCCACTTCATCAGTGAGGAACCCTCCACCCCCATCTCAGTGGCACACCTGGCTCCAGGCCACTGCTTTCCAAGGTCCCCAGCTCTGGCTGGGCCACCCCTGGCTGCATAGAATGGGGAGGGACAGCACTGGAGCCCCCGAGCAGCTGAAGGATCTCAGTCTGTCCCCACCTGACTCTGGGTTTCATCTGTCCTGGCCTCTCTCCTCTAGCGAGCCACGCAGCTCCCTGCCTGAGAATACAGTTCAGTGGGCTCCGAGTGTCCAGAGCCTGGAAAGGCGGCCACTAACCTCCAGGAGGGACCCCCAGGCCATGTTAAACACCTGCATCCAGCCCCTGGTTTGTTAGTGGTCACCTGGGAGTGGCTGAGCTGTGGGGCTGCAGCCTGAGGCCTCACCCTGGGGAGGGGAGGGGAGGGAAGGCCTGGGAGTCTCTGGTGCAGAGAGCAATGACGCTCACTCACACAAGCACGTGGCATTTCCTTTCCAAAACTGAGGGCTCCTAAGGCCCTGAGGCACTTCCACCTCCAGAAGTTAAGGGTGTCTGAGTTAGGTGGGGTGGACCCACACCAGCTCCAGGACGGCCCCCGGAAGCTGAGGCTCCTTCGGTCATTTCTAACACCTAACAGCATCAACATTTCTTTTAAATTTTGCCTCTTTCTCTGAAAGATGGAATTTTTAAAATTCCCTTATTCGATGCTTTACTTCATGTCGAATTCTCAGAACAGCGTTCACTCCCACTTCTCAAAGTGACCTAGACTCCACAGGCGGACACAGAAGCGCTATTGACTTTGTCACTATTTTACTCTGAGGTTTGGCAAGAAACTCAGCTGACCTCAAAAGGCAGAACCTGTTTTGCATGTGACTTCAAGGTGTAAGTCTCTGACTGTTACTGGGGCAGCTGTCTGCCTGATTGTAATAGCGACCTTTTAAATCATCTGAAATGCTCAGAGTTTCACCGCCATTTGATTCCATTTGATTCTCCCAACAGTTCCAAGCTGGGGGTTATGATCTTCATGACAACTGAGCTGGCTGAGACTCAGTGACCACGGCTTCCACACCCTCTGCAGTCTCCTAGGGGCTGAGCTCACATCATCACATCACGGGCTCTTCCAGCCCACCGTGCCCACTGATGTTTCTAAGGCCCAGGTTTTGACAGCAAAGTGCCATCTGTAGTGGCTTCAAAGCCCTCGATCCACAGAGCTGTGGTTCTCTACTCTTGGTGGCCCACTTCTTATATTGAAGTCTTGCCCTGCTCACAGAAAACCTGAGAAGACTCCAAATTGGTCAACGAAATTGCAACCATGTAAGGAGGCTCCCAGGGCACAGCAGGTCCCCAGAGCTGCCCTGCTGCCCCACGGCTCCCCCACGGCATGCACTGCCCTTACTGGGCTCCCCTGGGAGCCGTGTGTCCTCAGGCGAGGCGTCGTTGCCAGCTTCAAGAGACACCTTTGAAACTTTTCAGACGACTCTTGTTTATGGCTTCCCTGGAGCAGGGGGTAACTCTGGCATCCTCCTGTACACAGTCAAAGGGCAAGTGACCTTCACCCAAGCTGGTCAGGGTTCCGGGCCCACAAAGAGCATGGCTTTCCAACTCCATGCTTGGCGACTCCACGTGAGTCTCGAGCTCGGCCTCGGTGACAGCATTTCCACGGTGATGGGCTGGCACTAAGGAATCAGGGCTCTCCCCCAGGCCAGCTGGTTGCTAATCTACCAGCAGCCATGGAGGAAGGAACCAGACTAAGCCCGGAGCTGCCCCCAGGGCTTCTGTGAGAACCGCACCCCCCTCCTCTGCAGGCAGCACCAGTGCCCATGCGTGCGCAGGAGCGCTGGCTGCTTGGTGTCTGTGGGGCTGCGGCCAGGCCCCCGAGAGAGAGGGCTTCACCCCGCAGTGACTCCCTGGGCTGAGCACTACAATACTTCCCATTCATCTTCTCTGAATGAGAAGAATAACCATGTCCTGCTTCCAGAAGGGGCTTCCACCCCAGGACCCTATCCTGATACCTCTGCCACTGCGGAGGTGGATCTGGAATGCGGACCTCAGGGTGGCTGGGGAGGCCAGGTGGCATTCGTCCCCTTGTCCCATTAATCCTGCTGCTCCGGGGCCTGCCAGCCTCAGAGACGTGGAACAAGTGCAGACTCCAGCTCGCCAGACTCGCTTGGGAAACCAGGAGGCCGCTGTGTTGACCGTCACTGTGACCCCGGTGTGTCGGGGGCCGGAAGGCGCCTGTCAGCGTTACCTGCATAGCTTCTGCCTCTAGACACATCTGCACGGGAAGCCAGGCCGTAAACAGGCAGTGTCTCGGCAGGCTCGGGGCCAGACTGCAGGGGCTTCCTGGAGCAGATGAACTGCAGCCCCGGATAAAAGGTCTGGATCCTCCGTCCTGCGGAGGACAGGCACCTACAGCTAGCAGGCCCCGGGATGCTGCGGGGCAGAACTGATCCAGACTGCACTGGGCACCGCCTGGAAGGACAGTAGCCTCTGGGACCCTCCCTTCTCCAGACACTCACGGCGGTCTGAGTCCCTCTCTCCACTGAGGAAGCTGGTCTTCCTTCTGCTACACCCTCCACAGGGCCATTCGGTCTGCATGGGGTGGAGACCACGCCCGCCTGCCTCTCCGCTCAGTCTGGCCTGGCCCGGTGGATGTGCTGTCGTCTGTGGACATGGGGACAGTGGCAGGTCGCCACCCAGCTCCGTGTGCTGGGCTGCGGGCACAGAGGCGTGAGGCCTGGTCAAGCCCAGGGCTCCTGTGATGGCGCCCGGCACGCGTGGTCACACGGCACGAGGGTTCCAGCTCTGGCCTCACTCCCCTCCCTTGCCAGCTTTCCGCACGCAAATGTAATTCCGATGCTCAGGCCGACGGTTTCCATTTCACAAGCGGGAAATGGAAGCGGGAAAATAAACCGAGTGGAGCGGCTGCTCCACCTGCTCTGTCGGCGAGCACCGTCCATTGGAAGAGCAGCTCTTTCCGACAGGCCCTGAGCTGAGCAGCAGCAGAAGCCAGCCCCGCAGGGCAGACACACTGCAGAGGCGGCTCTGGAGGACGGGGGGCCTGGTGGCCCGGCTCAGCCAGGACCTCGGGCTCAGTGCCGGCCTCCCGGGACACTTGCTGAGCGCAGAGGGCCTCACTCGCTCACCGGCCCGGCTCACCGGCTGGCTCGTTGTGACAGGAGCGCAGCCCGCCAGGCACGGAGCTGGGCGCCTCCACGACACAGACAGCACGTGGTTGAGGGAGGGGGAGGAGAGGAGGGGCGAGCCGAGACCCCTGGTCTAGAGCCCACCTGCGAGCAGCCCCCTGGCTCCGTCTCGGACCTCAGGCCGCCCGCTAGACCTCTGTGCCAGAATCTTCCACCCTCTGTCCTGTCCTCTGCCTGTGCGGCTCGGGAATAGGGTGGAGGTCAGCTAGTGGGGAGCCCTCTGGGAGCCTGAAGGAGGGGGAAGGGCACTGTTGGGCATCTACCTGCTGGGCACACCCCCACTCCCACCACTGGCCGTGTCCCTTCACCACAGGCCCCTGCTCCTCTCACAGAGGCTGAGTCACAGCACTTTCTCCTTCTGGTTCCAGAAACTTCTCCCCCACCACCCCTTCTGGCCTGGGGTTGGGGCAGCTCCTCCTCTGCTACCCGCCTAGGGCCCCAAATCTCCCCTTAAGGGTCTGCTCACAGCCACCCAAATGGCCCCTGCACTCTAATCTGAGGAGGGCTCTGTGCGGGGGACTGGCTAACCCCCACCCCATAAACATGGATAGTCACGTCTGTTTCCAGGGCTGCAGGGAGAATTCAGTCGAGGGTGCCAATAAAAAGCTTGCGTCACCTCGCCCTACAGACCTGGCCACACTGATCCGGCTGGGTCAGCAGTAACTTGCAGCACCAAATGCAAGTGGCAGCAACTGGCAGTCAGACCTGAAGTCCGAAAGCAAGGAGGTCCAGGGCCCCGGTGGTCAGGCCACGGGGAGGCCTGTGCTCACTGCGGACTCACTCCTGCAGACGGGCTGTGCTGAGAGCGGTGGTGGCAAGGGCTCGGCAGCCGGGGCGGCAGGGGAGCTGGAAGGGACACAGCCGGCACCTGGAGACGGGAAGCTGTGGGGGACCCGGGAGCTTCCTCGCCAGTTTCTGTGACCCTTGAGGGGACAAGCACTTGGCTGTAGAGCCCATGGCTCCTGCCAGCAGGACTGGGTGGATGGAAGCTGCAGTGAGGTGGGTTTGGTTCAAAAGAAAGAAGAAATTTCTAGTAAGTGGTGCTTTCTAAAATAGAATGCTTCCCACAGGGAACAAGGTCTCTGCAGTGTAGTTGGGGGAAGTGGAGACAGATAAAGGGACCGTCGATGGAACTGTCATGTCACGGAACAACGAGGCCATGCTCAGACAGAAGGAGGCGGTCATAGGTCCTGCTGCAGGACAAGCCCTGTTGTAGACAGCTCAGTACAAAAGCGGCTTTCAGAAATGCGTCGGTTGGACGTCCCTGGGGGCACAGTGGGCAAGAATCTGGCTGCCAAAGCGGGGGTCACAGTGCTGATCTCAGGTATGGGAAGAGCCCACATGCCGAGGAGCAACTAAGCTCGAAGGCCACACTCCTGAGCCTGTGCGCCTGGAGCCTGTGCCCCATGAGACTAGGTCCCGCTTGTCTCAGCTAGAGAAAACCCACGCAGAGCAACAAAGACCCAGCACAGCCAGCGATAAATACAGAAGGAAAAGAGGTGCATGGGTAATGAGGATGAAAGCAAACATCAATTGTAACAGGGTCTGGCCTTGAATAAACAGGAATCCAGGAATGCACACTGACGTCAGTGGATAAACGCGGACAGCTTTCCATTGTGCACTGTCCCACCCCTAAACACAGAACCCCTGAGAAGAACTTAGCATTGTTTCTGTGATTTTCCAGACAAAATGCATAATTTGCATCTCACTGTGAGGAAACATCAGACAAACCCAAATCGAGAGGCATCTGAGAAAAGACTGGACTGTTCAAACATGTCCAAGCCGTGAACGCCAAGGAGACACTCAGAACAGATCCAGGCAGACAACAGGTCATCCCGTGATCCTGAATGGGGTCCCGCTGCGAGAGCAGGCTGGAGCCCTGGGTCCCAGCTGTCAGGAAACCCCAGTGGGGTCTCAGGGCGAAGGGTACACAGGAATGCTGTGAGATACTCTTATGCGCCTGCAAGTCCAAAACCGTTTCAAAATAGAGTATCAATAAATGTAAAGGAGAAAAAACAAACAAACCATACAGTGATGGTGCTGACTGCCACCCCTCCTGCTCCATGCAAGGTCACAGGAAGGACACGGTGCCCTCTGAGGTAGGTAAGCTCGAGCAGGGCCCAGCCTGGGGGACACAGGGACACACGGAGACACACGATCCACGTCAGCCTGAGACATCCACCCACACAACAACCGAGTCTCCTCAGCGAACGAACGGCCAGACAGAGAAGAGAGGAATACAGGAGACTCACAGGCACAGCAGCCTTTCCTGGATCCTAATTCAAGCAAACCGACTTCAGGGAAACGTTCATGAGAGAACTGGAGCGACGTGGACCCTGCCTGGCTGTCAGATGATACACGCAAATTACTGCTAAGTTGTCTGCATGGAATCATGTTATGACTGTGATGCTTAAAAAAAAAAAAAAAAAAAAGTCCTCATCTTTAAGAGCACTTTGACATATCCGTGGATAAAACACGATGATGTCTGGAGTCTGCTCAGACAATTGTGCAAATGTGCATTGATGGATGGATAGACAGAATGCGGGACAGATGTATGAGAGTGTTTATTATTCAGTCTTGGGAAGGAATGAAGTGCTGACACCTGCTACAACTCCAGTGAATTGTGAAAACATTATGTGCTAAGTGAAAGCCAGACACGAAAGGCCAAACAATTTTATTCCACTTATATGAGGCACCTAGATAGTCAAATTCATAAACACAGAAAGTAGAAAAGAGGTTCCCAGAGCTGGGGGTGGGGGGAACAGGGGAGTTAGTGTTTACTGGAGACAGAGTTTCTGTTCGGGATGATGGAAGATTTCTGGAGATGGTGGTGGTGACGACTGCGGGAAAATGTGAACGTGCTTCGTGACTCTAAACGGAAAATGGCAAACTTTATTATGTATATCCTACCACCTTAAAAAAAAAATACCAGAGGGGTGACGCACAAGCAGGTAATTGCTAAAACCGTGTGACGAGAACCTGGAGACTGCTTTTATGATTCACTCTCTTTTCATGCATGTTTCAAATGCTTCCACACTGAAATGCATTCTTAGACAAAACGATGGTCCAAACACCCAGGGTTGATGAGCACAGCTATGAAAACCGCTGCAGCTTGGAAAAATATTCATGAGATTATGTTGGGTTTGGCTCTCCAATTCTGTCTATACTATGTGTGAATCACATGCCAAAACATGAATTAAGGAAAAAAAGTCTGGAAGGAAACATACCAAATTTACAACAGCCCGTAGTGTTCTGACGGTTGGATCGTGGGTAGATTTTCTTTTCTTCTTCTAAACTTTCTCTAACAGACGTACTTGTATAGGTTTTGGAAATAAGTTACGTATCCCCCAGGGCAGTCACAGGAGAGAGGCTGTTAGCAAGCGATGAGACTTCTCTGGTGGCACCGTGGGTGGGAATCTACCTGCCAGAGCAGGGGCCACGAGTTTGATCCCTGGGCCAGGAAGACTCCACGTGCCGCGGAGCGACTAAGCCCGTGCCCTGCTGAGCCTGTGCTCTGGAGCCCACCGGGCGCAGCTACGGAGCCCACGTGACACAGCTGCGGACGCCTGCGTGCTCCAGAGCCTGTGCTCCACAAGAGGAGCCATCGCGACGAGAAGCCCGGGCACCGCAATCAAGAGCAGTCTCTGCTCGCCACGACCTCAGAAAGCTGGCTCGCAGCAATGGAGACCCAGCACAGCCAGGGAAACGACCCAGCACAGCCGCTGTGTTATGCTCAGTCGTGTCTGGCTCTTCAATGGACTGTGGCCCGCCAGGCTCCTCTGTCCATGGGATTCTCCAGGCAAGAATACTGGAATGGGTCTCCATTTCCTTCTCCAGGGGATCTTTCCAACCCAGGAACTGAACCTGCATCTCCTGCATTGGCAAACAGGTTCCTTACCACTGCGACACCTGGGAAACCCTGAATAAATATTTAGAAAACAACAACACACGAGCTATGAGAAGGCAGCAATCCATCTGGAGAGTTCCGGGCTGCCTGGCCTGAGGATCTGGGGACAGCTGCCAGCCCAGGGCAAGGGGTGGGCAGCCTCTGCTCCTTCCTCTGGGGTGGGAAGAGGGTCTCCCCCAGGGCTGTCCCCTCCCTGGAGTGCAGTGGGTGCAGAACAGTGCAGCCAGGCCTGACCCCAGGCCCCCACACACAAAAGGGCCCCCAAGAGTCGGGCTGGGGGCGCTTCCTGTGCAAACGCCCGGCGGCTGCGGTGTCCAGGGCTGTGGTCGGCTGGCCCCAATCTGGGCTGGCGTTGCTCAACCCGCCCTGCTTTTCCTGTTCCCCTTTCCCGACGGCGCAGCCGGGCTGCAGGTCCGGGGGCTCTGTGGGCTCACCACATGGTGGACGCCCCCCCTGCCCAGGAGCTGTTTCCATGTCTCTGATTGTTTTCCCTCCCTGGATTGCTAAACAGCTTATGAAGAAACCCCCTCTTTTGCTTTTGTATCCTGGGGAAGGAGCCCAGCACTGTTTGCCAAGAGGCTGTGCCGTCCGATCCCACCACAGCCAGGTGGGGCAGCTCCCCCAGAGATGGGTCCAAACCCGCCCCCAGGTTGCACAGTGGTAACAGCAGACACTTACAGGGTGGGGGAGCTGTCCTCCTGACAGCCGTCCCGAGGGGGCCTGCCGTGACCCCGGTGCCTCAAGGAGGGGGCTGCAGCGTCACAGGGAGGTGACACGGTTGACCCAGGTCGGGTGGGAGGGGGTTGACCAGAACCAGGACGCAGCGCTCGCCCTCGCAGGTGCCCCTGCAGCGTCCCGCGTGCCCAAGTGCCCCCAGGGCCCCACGGAGGCTGCAGGTACAGGAGCCTCGGAGGTCCTTTGGAAGAGTGAACACTCACTCCTGAGGTCACCACTTTGGGAAGGAAATTTCAAAGAGCTGGAAAAAACCCCCATGGGGAGAAACATCTGTGCCAAGGAGAGTGTCGCCTCTGGGGGACAACTGAGAAGGGGTCCCGGGGAATGTTCTGTTTCATGCACCACATGACGGGCCCGTGGAGTGCTCGGTGGTATCGTGCATACGGTTTTCTATGTCCAGAATATTTCACCATGATTTTAAAACAAAAAACCAAACAAATAAACCCGACTGACTGCACAGGCCTCTTTGACCCTGAGTTGGTACTCCGAAGAAAATCAGCCAGTGGCTGACAGTCTCAGCGGGAGACGCTGAGCTCCACTGTTTATCCCAAGACACACCCTCAGGATTGGAGCCCCTAGCAGATAGGACGAGAGCAGAGCAAGGCCTTCCCCACCACCAACTATGGAATCATGGTTTTGATGAGGGCCACACACAGCCCCCTCAGGCTGTGAGGGAGGCCCCCTGACCCAGCCTCTGTGAGAGGCCTCCCCGGGGCCATCCGTCCCCCGCTTCACCAGAACCCCCAGGGAGACGACCAACTGTGCTAACACAGCAACCCAGCCTCCGAGGAACCTGTGGTATTTTTCAAGCCCAAGAAAAGAAAAATTCCGGCTGCTCAGACATCTGAAACAAACACTGGCTTTTCTGATTCTGAGACCCACGGGGATCTTTATTACGTAAACTTCTGAAGGATCTGTTCTGTGCAGATGGACAAAAATACATAATTCACTTACAACATAAATAGCTTAGCGTTCCACTGCTCCAGGCCCTGGTTATATATTATCATTTCAAAAAACCTGTGGAGGGTTTTGTGGCCAGTGACCGAGGCTCAGTCACCATGAGCAGAAGTCTGGTCCATGACAGGCTCTGTGTGGAGTAAACGTGGGAGAGCCTGGACACGGGTCCCCCAGGATCTGGCCTCGGGCTCCCTTTTGTGCCAATGGTACTGGGGTGGGGCCGCACGCTGAGGTTTTGTTTTTCAGGATTACTTCAAGATGACACTTCTGTGGGCATAACTGGGAGATACTGTAGATTCGGTTCCAGTCCTCAAAATAAAGTGAGCCTCGAATGCTTCGCTTCTCGGGGCCCATGCAGGTTCTCTTTATACTCTACTGAGCCTGCTCAGAGTGCAGTAGCACTACGGCTAAAAAATCTGCATGCTGTGCTGTGCTTAGTCCCTCAGTCGCATCTGACTCTTTGAGACTCAAAGGACTTCAGTCAGCCAGGCTCCTCAGTCCATGGGATTCTCCAGGCAAGAACACTGGCTGCTGCTGCTAAGTCACTTCAGTCATGTCCGACTCTGTGCGACCCCGTAGACGGCAGCCCACCAGGCTCCCTCGTCCCTGGGATTCTCCAGGCAAGAACACTGGAGTGGGTTGCCATTTCCTTCTCCAATGCATGAAAGTGAAAAGTGAAAGGAAAGTCGCTCAGTCGTGTCCAACTCTTAGTGACCCCATGGACTGGAGCCTACCAGGCTCCTCCGTCCATGGGATTTTCCAGGCAAGAGTACTGGAGTGGGGTGCCATTGCCTTCTCTGAACAACACTGGAGTGAGCTGCTATTCCAGGGGATCTTCCCGACTCAGAGATCAAACCCAGGTCTCCAGCATTGCAGGTGGATTCTTTACCATCTGAGCCACCAGGGAAGCTCAAAAAATGTGCATACTTTAATCTAAAAAAACAAAAACAATGACAACAGTAACTTCTAAGATCACGTATCACAAATAATAAAGTAAAGGTTTGAAATATTGGGAGAATTATCAAAACGTGACACACAGAAACAGAGTGAGCAAATATTTGCTGTCGGAAAGTGGCAACAATAAATGCAGGGTCGCCCCAAACTCTCAACTTGTAAAGAAAAGGGAAAGGCACCGTCTGCGAAGCCCAATAAAGCAAAGCACAATGAGACCAGGTATGCGTGTGCAGGGGGCGGGCGAGGGTCTACACCTCCACAGTTCACCCCTCTGAATATGAGCTTTTCATCTATGGCCCGGGAGGGTGTGGGGACCAGACCTACAGTTAAAATGTCTCATCTGATCTCAGATGCCTAGGGCAGGCTTCCAGGAACTTTTCAGCAATTTTTTCAGATCTGTTTCTTCCCAACTCTTGGTACCTAGAAGACCCATGAAAGGCGTCCACTGAGCCTACGTGCTTGCACACATGCTTGTACATGTCTGTGTGCCTATACGTATTTCTGGGTAGAGAGTTCTTAGCTTTTGTTGGATTCTCAAAGAGGGTGATGAGTCTAAAAGTCTTTGAACCTGTGTGTCAAACTCTTTGTGTTATAAATGGCAAACAACAGCAACAAAAATCCAACTTAAACTGGCTGGAGTAAATAAAGAAGAAAAAGGAATTTATTGGCCCATGCAAGCAAAAGGTCAGGGAGATGCTGGGCTCAAGTAAAGCTGGATCCAGGGGCTCAAATCACACCAGAAAACCCGAGTCTCTCCATTTCTGGCTCCACTTTCCTCCTTGGTCACCTCAGCATCAGGTGGACTTGCTCCAACCAGGCCTCCCAGGGGGCCAGACGCACACCCTCACTGTTCCAGATGCAGCAGGATCCTAGCATCCTGGGGGCCCAGTGCAGCTCATGTTCACTAACAAATCCTTCCAGCAGAGGACTGGGATGCTTATCTAGGATGTGGGTCCTTGGTCTTCCCTGCAGTCCCAGAACAGGGGCTCTGCCAGGTTCATGCAGATACAAAGCTGGTGTTTTCCAGGGTGCCTCGAGGAGGTTTGAGGAAGTGGTGGCCCTAATAGCTGGGAAAGTCCTCTGAGGCAGCCTTGTGACTTGCTTTGCAGGTGACCCCAGCAGGCTCCTGATCAAAGGGAAAACCCCAAGAGTCCCCCTCCAGCCCGGCGTGGTCACAGCATGTACAGAAACGCCTGGGAAGCACCAAACGCCAACGTGGCCACTGGCCAGGAAGCCCCAAACATGGAAATGCTGCCTAAAGCCCCTGCCAGTCACACCTTCCGGATACATGTGGTCACCTCCAGCTTGCACCCTCTGGTATCTGGGCACTGACTATCTCAGCACTCAGCAGAGAAACTAAATCAAAGCCAGCCCTGACAGGGCCAGCCTCTGAGCTGGAGTCCCACCTGACAGCTATGCCCGGAGCCTCAGCCACCACAGAGCAAGGGGAGATGTGTGAGCGCTGCAGTGAGACACGCTGGGGCTTAGCCCCTGAGCCTCCCATCTCTTTTGGTGTCCCCACCTGGAACGGATAACTGCACTTCTTGCCCCAGGACTGCAGCGAGCAGTGACTGAGATGGAACATGAGACAGACGTTAGCGTGATGACAGGACAGTGAAACGCTCACTCAGCAAATGCTACTGAGCATCCAATATGTGCCAGGCACTCTCCCAGAAGCTAGGGTTACAGTGAGGAACAAAGCAGATACAGGTGTTTGGAGCTTGTGAAGGTGAAGGAGACAGTGGTGATGAGGATGGTGGTGACGGTGATGCAGGTGGGTGAAGATGAAGCCAAGACTCCTCCCCAGACCACGAGACCCTCAGGAGCAGGAGCTCAGCTCCCACTTGCCGCCCCCTCAGTGTCTTGCACATAGTAGGTACTCAAGCAATGGGTGTTGTTGACAGACTTACTCTACAAGCCACTCCAGGCAGAGAAGAACCCTTCCAAGATGGCTCAAACCAGGCTCCATGCAAATTTCTTTAAAGTTGTGTGTTTTATCTTTAAAAGGGACTTGAGTCTCTTTCCACTCTGTGGTCCATCCATGTTTGTTTTACTTGTAAACAAGAGCCTTTTTCAAAACTTTCAGTGAAAATGATGCCCCAAGAAAACATGCCCTGTTTACTCCTACGGCTTTTGAGACACTAACACACTCACACAGGCACGCACATACACTCATCTCCCTCAGGCCACCCACACACACAGCAGGTCTTGGAGCCCAGGGCCAGAAGCACGAACCCAAACTGATAAGCCTCTGAGAACACGCACCTCTCCTGGTGGTGCTGAGCCAGAGGAGGAAGGGCAGCTTAGCTCACCACGCTCCAGACAGGAGGCGGGAGCCGGCCACTCTGTGCTAAGACCCAAAGGCTCTGAAAAGGTCACTGGGAGCTTTGTTTTCCCCTTCAAACCTGGTGTTCCCATCATAAAGGCCACATCACCGCCGGACGGACTCTGGAGGACGCCTAGGGTCTAGGACTCAAGGCAAGCAGAAAGCAGCCACTCTGAGTGGCCCGAGTCTTAGAATTTGCTCAGGAGTCCTCCCAACTCCAGCAAGATTAAACCAGTCAATTCTAAAGGAAGTCAATCCTGAATACTCCCTGGAAGGACTGATGCTGAAGCTGAAGCTCCAATACTTTGGCCACCTGATGGGAAGAGCCGACTCATTGGAAAAGATCCTGGTACTGGGAAAGACTGAGGGCAGGAGGAGAAGCGGGCAGCAAAGGATGAGATGGTTGCATGGTATCATCGAATCAATAGACATGAACTTGGGCAAACTCCAGGAGATGGTGAGGGGCAGGGAAGCCTGGAGTGCTATAGTCCATGGGGTCACAAAGAGTCAGACATGACTGGGCGACTCAACAACCACCACCACAACCTCCCAATTCCCGTGACAAACATTCCGACCAGGAAAACAGGCAGAAGGGGGCAGGACACTGCCCTGAGCTGCTGGGCTGGCCAAGACCTAGTCAGAGCCGGCTCCCTGAGTTTCTATTTCCTCGTTTCTGAAGTGAGCCTTCTAGACCATCTCTCAGATGGTTTTCAGTTCTGTTGCACAATATCCATCCTCCATAGATGGAGGTGGAGAGCAGCTCTAGGGCTGTTTGACATCGACACACTGGAATTTATGGAGAGATGAAAATGCTTGTCACCTGATCCCTGAGGGTGGGGTCCTGCCCTTCCCGCCACAGAATTTTAGCATTAACATGGAAACGGCCGAGGAGGACACAGGCAATTCCTCCCCTGCATGAGTCAGGAGGCAAATGTGAGGTGTGCAGTGCTGAGAAGCCTACATGGGCCAATGCAACTTCCTGGGGGCGGGGGGCGGCCAGTGTTACTTGCAGTTTGTAGAAATAACTATTTCTATATTAAATACAGCAGTTGTGGAGTAAAATACAAAATTTCCATGGATTTTCACGATCAAACACAAGATTGTTGAAGGCACGTCACACAAGGGGCAGGACAATTGAGGTCACTGCCCCACAATCCATATTGCACAAAGTTCCCTGCCAACTTTTCAGTAGACAAATATGACAAGGAGGAAAAAAGAATTTTTTTTTAATGAAGAGCCCGCCTGTGGGGTCTCCAGGACCAGCACGGAGCCTGGACGCCACCTGGTGTTCATTTGGGATATGACAGTCAGCATCCTGAAGGGGCTGGATTCAAATACCTGTGGAGCAGGGGAGCTCCACTGAGGGACCCTCCCCAACCCTCCCCCGCCAGCCTGCTTCAGCACCAGGGGCCCCCGTTGTTAACACAGTCATTTGGGTGAGGTGAAGCCTCCCCAGCATGGCCTGAAGAGCAGCATCGGCTTGTTAACCCCACCTCTGCTCTGCTCCCCTTGGAGACCCTGGACCAGAAGCCCTGGGTTAGGCAGAGAGGGTCTTGTTTTCTGGCTTCTCAGGCAACCTGGAAATGAAGGCAGAGGTTTGAATTTGCCATCACCATGGGCAGATTTTAAACCCTGCAGAAGCACCTAGTACTGATATAAGGCCCAGGCCTCAGTGCCTTTACAAAATAGCCCAGGTGACCCTAACACCCAGCCTGAGCCGAGAAACATTGGGATGAAGACTTGCATCACGTGAGTTTTCTGATTTCAGCATCCTGGTACTTACCTGGTGGTCCACTGGTTAAGACTCCACACTTCCAATGAAGGGGTTGCAGGTCCGGTCCCTGGCCAGGGAACTAGATCCCACAAGGCCGAAAAATTAAATTAGTTTTTAAAAAGATTTCAGCATCCTTGGGAGGGACGCCAGCAGTGAACCTGGCTCCTCAATCAAGTGATGAGCACTTCCTGGCATGTCCTTTGGACCAAGAGGTTCAGAGAGGTGTAGGCTGCCTGCATGGACCTGTTCCGTTTGGGGTCATGTATATCCTGCTCCTGTAGGGACTCTGTCGGGACACCCTAAATGTCCTGTTCTCAGCTTTCTTCACTAAAACACAAAAATTCCAGTTAGAGCTATTTTCCGGCACAGTAACTGGTGGGATCAATCAGGTAAATGACCGCACTAAGGAGGCAGAGCTTTGGTGCTCAAACTGGGAAAACCAAGACAGGTTTGCCGCCCTCAACCTCACACTGGCCTCAGACCAGCAGCACCTGGGGCTGGGCCTCACTGTGCGCTCCGGAGAGGTGGTGGGAGTACATCCGATTCTCGAAGGGTCTGTAACCCACAAGGATGACAATCCTGTGTTCTGTGCTTACCCACGCTGCAGCCCTATGGGTGCGCTGGAGTGAATCTGGCAATAGATTAAGGAAGGAATTGAGGTTCCTAACATCCATCCCAAGACCAGGTGCTGCCCGCAGGGCAGGTCTCAGAAGGGAAGGCTCAGGAGGTCAGTGGAGAGCAGTGGACGTCTGAGTTCAGCTGGTTTTGTTGTTGACTTCTGGTTTGGTTCGGGGGAGGGGAGAAGTTAGTTACAGGGCAAAAGATGAGGAAATCGTTCAGAACATTTCTGATTCCACAGGGTTGTTTTTGCTTGAGGCTGACAGATACGGCAGCTGGCCTTCTGAGATGTGGGGGGTGCCTTCACTTGCCCACATACCTGGGGCTCACCTCTCTGACTCCTGCCATCCCTGCCCTGGTCAATTGGATCCCACTCAGCAGTTTCTCTACAATGCCAGTCTGTCTCAGAGGCCAGCCCAGGAGGGTCAGTGTCCACCGAGTGCCCCAGCCCCTGGACCGTTTCTTTTTACTCTTTTCTCTTTTTATCTCTTTTGGCTGCACTGGGTCTTAGTTGCTGCATGTGGGATGTGGAATCTAGTTCCCCGACCAGGGAATGAAGCTGGGCCCCTGCATTGGGAGCAGAGACTTAGCCCCTGGACCACCAGGGCAGGCCGCCCCTGTCCAGATCTTATCAAGGGCCCCCAGCGTTCACTTGCTGTCGGATTGGGTCACCTTCCCAGCCTCATCAGATGGTTCCACCGCACCTCCTTCCTGGTAAAACCCTTGGCTACCCTAGGGTCTCAGTTCTCAGGTCCATCAGCTGTCCCTGCTTCCCTCTGCTTCCTCTGGCACCAGAGCAGATACCGTGCAGGGCTTGTGGCCGTGGTTGATCTGTCCCCACCCATTTGTCCTCTGGGGGACCATGGGGGTGGTTCATAGTAACATCTCACCTAAGGGTTCGATGTGTGCATGCTCAGTTCTCAGTCATGTCTGACTAACTGCAACCCCGTGGACCGTAGACTGTGAGGCTCCTCTGTCCGTGGGATTTCCCAGGCAAGAATACTGGAGTGGGCTGCCATTTCCCTCTCCAGGGGCTCTTCCTGATCCAGGGATCTTGCATCTCCTGTGTTAGCAGGAGGATTCTTTACCACTGTGTCACCGGGTTGGATAGAATTATCAGTAGGGTTTTTGGTTTTCCTCTCTAGTATCTGTTTCTACGATACGGAGGGAATCACAGAAATTCCAAACCCCTGCCACCATAGCCTTCGCCTCCCCGGAACCCGCTCTCCATTGCTGTTAACCATCCAAATAGGCCGTTAAGTTTGTTGCTGTGGTCGACCAGTGTTTGAGGATCTGCCCTCGTGGTCTCCTACCCCTCTGCTCGCCCTTCTTCCTGAATCTCACTCTTTCTGAGTTATTTTTCCCTTCCTGGATTATGTCCTTTATTACTTCTGTCAGTGAAGACCTGTGAGTAACACATGCTCTTCATGTTTGCCTGAGAGTATCTTTCTTTCCCTTGCACTTGGTTAACAGATTGTGCGTGCATGATCCGTCACTTCAGTTGTGTCTGATTCTTCTCGACCCCACGGACTACAGAGCCCACCAGGCTCCTCTGTCCACAGGATTCTCCAGGCAATAATACTGGAATGAACTGCCATTTCCTCCTCCAGGGGCATCTTCCCGACCCAGAGATTGAACCCACATCTGTGTCTCTTGCAGCATCAGCAGGCGAATTCTTTACCCACTGAGCCACGTGAAATACTATGGACCTAACAGAAGCAGAAGATATTAAGAAGAGGTGGCAAGAATACACAGAAGAACTGTACAAAAAAGATCTTCACCACCCAGATAATCATGATGGTGTGATCACTCACCTAGACCCAGACATCCTGGAATGTGAAGTCAAGTGGGCCTTAGGAAGCATCACTACGAACAAAGCTAGTGGAGGTGATGGAATTCCAGTTGAGCTATTTCAAATCTTCAAAGATGATGCTGTGAAAGTGCTGCACTCAATATGCCAGCAAATTTGGAAAACTCAGTAGTGGCCACAGGACTGGAAAAGGTCAGTTTTCATTCCAATCCCAAAAAAAGGCAATGCCAGAGAATGTTCAAACTACCACACAATTGCACTCATCTTACACGCTAGTAAAGTAATGTTCAAAATTCTCCAAGCCAGGCTTCAACAGTACATGAACCATGAAATTCCAAGTGTTCAAGCTGGATTTAGAAAAGGCAGAGGAACCAGAGATCAAATTGCCAACATCCACTGGATCATCGAAAAAGCAAGAATTCCAGAAAAACATCTACTTCTGCTTTATTGACTATGCCAAAGCATTTGACTGTGTGGATCACAACAAACTTTGGAAAATTCTTAAGAGATGGGAATACCAGATCACCTGACCTGCCTCTTCAGAAATCTGTATGCAGGTCAGATTGGACATGGAACAACAGACTGGTTCCAAACTGGGAAAGGAGTACGTCAAAGCTGTATATTGTCACCCTGCTTATTTAACTTATATGCAGAGTACATCATGAGAAATGCTGGACTGGACGAAGCACAGGCTGGAATCAAAATTGCTGGAAGAAATATCAATAACCTCAGATATGCAGATGACACCACCCTTAAGGCAGAAAGTGAAGAACTGAAGAGCCTCTTGATGAAAATGAAGAGGAGAGTGAAAAAGCTGGCTTAAAACTCAACATTCAGAAAACTAAGATCATGGCCTCTGGTCCCATCACTTCATGGCAAATAGATGGGGAAACAGTGGAAACAGTGGCAGACTTTATTTTGGGGGGGCTCCAAAGTCACTGCAGATGGTGACTGCAGCCATGAAATTAAGATGCTTACTCCTTGGAAAAGTTATGACCAACCTAGACACCATATTAAAAAGCAGACACATTACTTTGCCAACAAGGTCTGTCTAGTCAAAACTATGATTTTTCCAGTAGTCATGTATGGATGTAAGTGTTGGACTATAAAGAAAGCTGAGCACTGAAGAACTGATGCTTTTGAACTGTGGTGTTGGTGAAGACTCTTGAGAGTCCCTTGGACTGCAGGGAGCTCCAACCAGTCCATCTTATAGGAAATCAGTCCTGAATATTCATTGAAAGGACTGATGCTGAAGCTGAAACTCCAATACTTTGGCCACCTGACATGAAGAACAGATTCACTGGAAAAGACCCTGACGCTGGGAAAAACTGACAGGAGAAGGGGACGACAGAGGATGAAATGGTTGGATGGCATCACTGACCGAACGGACCTGAGTTTGAGTAAGCTCCAGGAGTTGGTGATGGATAGGGAAGCCTGGCCTGCTGCAGTCCATGGGGTTGCAGTCAGACATGACTGAGTGACTGAACTGCGCTGAACTGAACCACATGGGGTTAAACAGATTAGCTGATTCTATCATTCTCGTTCAAATTACCATCCCACTGCCTTCTGCCTTCCAGGGTTGCATCTGACACATCTGCTGTTACCTGTATCTGACATTTGATGATTTGTACTTGATGATGTTTAAGTTCTACGGGGTAGAAAGCGGCAGCTGGCCACAAGGCGAGCTCCTGAGTGACAGGCAAGACAAAACAGTAGGCGAGCACACAGCACATGCCAAGCAGCAAGGAGCTCCCACGCGTCAGGCGAGGGCGGCAGCCCTGGCAGGGCCTGCACTGCCCCAGGCAGACACGCAGTGCCTGGGCAGGTCGGCGGCCCTCACTCAGCAACCTCCACTCCTGGAGGGACAGCGACCCCTCCGGCCAAGCCAGTGGCTGCTCCGTTAGCCTTCTCAGTGGTTCTTGGAGTCCTGCTCCACCTTCATGTCACACAAGGAGCCACAGCAGTCTCCCTGAACGCCCTGGGAGAGCTGTGCGGGCACAAGCAGTCTCCCTGAACGCCCTGGGAGAGCTGTGCGGGCACAAGCAGTCTCCCTGAACACCCTGGGAGAGCTGTGCAGGCGCACCTGCAAGAGCTCAGCCTGCCCCCTCTCCACACCCTTCCTCTCACAGGCCTCAGTCCCACAGGTTGTCTTCCAGGTCCTGGAATGCAGTGAGCCCTGTCCTCCTTGAGGCCTTTGTCCGCGGTCCTTCAAGTGTGACCGTCTCAAGTGTGGGTGACGGTCATCAAGCCCCAGCTCACACGCTACCTCCTCGGGAAGGCCTCCCACTCCCGACCGCCTCCTCTTCCCACCCTGTCACCCCCTCCCCCAAACCCTCGTGAGTAGTCTCAAGATGTTGGCCATTGTTTCACTTGTCCTCAGTGCTCCTGGGGGCCCCAACGGTGAGCCCTGAGGGTTGTGTTCAAGGGTGGTGGTCACCATCACTCCCCCAGGACATGCAGACCATCTGGAAAGTGGTCAGCAGGCCTCCAGCTTCAAGATGGAGGGGTCGAGCATTCATTCTGCTTCCTCTTGCATCCCTACTAAAATGGCAATAAAGGGATTTTTTTTTGAAGGACAGAGAGGAGACCAGTCACGTCTTGGAGTCTGACACCAAGGTGCAGGTGGTAATCCGCTCAGCAGGTGCAGGAGTGCTTCCTACCTGTTCAGGGGAAGCCCAGGCCCAGGGAGACTGTGTGGAGCCACCAGAGGGGAGAGGCAGAGTCTGGGGGCCAGTCTCTGCACCCCCCATCCCTACTCGGGCAGCACCCTCGGTCCCTAGCCAAGTTCCAACCTGGGAAGGTCCCCTCCCTCTTGGGGTCATTCTGAGGAGACAGCAAGCACCTGGGCAGGGCAGGTGCCCCACCAGGGGCACTCAAGGGTCAGAAGAGCCACATGGTGGGCCAGGTCAGTCCTGTAACAGGAGGCCTCCCCAGAAAGGAGTTGAAAACAGCATCGCCCAGAGGGAGGCCCGAACCACCCAGAGCCCCCTGGTCCTCACAGCCAGACTTGCGCCCTGCCGCTCCAGCACTTCCTCTCCCACCAGAGGGCCTGGGGGAGATGGGGGAAGGGGGTCAGCCGGTCCTCTGAGAACAAGCCAGAAGACACTAGTCGGGGGCTCCAGTTAAACCTGCTCCTCCATGAGCCTACCTATGGCCATCTTTCCATCTCACGCCCCCGTGTGAGCTCTAGGGCCCAATTCCCCTCCAGTTAGAGCTCCTCCCCCACCCGCCCGCCTGCCCCTGCACCAGTGCTGCTGCGAGACCCCTCTGCACCGGCTATCCGGCAGCCCCCATCATGCAGCTTGTGTTCTGGGATCTGTTCTGCACCTCACCCCCTGCAGGGGCCCCAGGGAGGGGGAGGGGAATGGACTTTAGAGTGAGCGGGAGAAGCACAGGACGGCAGGAGGAGCCCCCACGGGGAGCCTGCCTGCCGGGGGGCCGGGGCGGGATGCCTGGCACTGGCGTGTAGCTTCTTAGATAAAAAGGTGGAGAGCAGCCAGGAAATCAGGCAGGAGATGCAGAACCCGGCCTGCCCTTTCCAACCTCGTGGTCACACACTCCAACCAGCACCAACAATCTGAAGGGGACAGTTCCGGGAGAAAAGCGACCACAGGGACATCTACAGGCTACTGTAATGGGATTTTACTCATAAAGACGTCTTGCCAAGGCCTCTATATTTCAGTTTTCACTTGCTAGTCCTCATACACTTTGTTTTTGCCAGTTCACTTACACCCAAAACGTACTGACTACTGACAGACACTTGGGAGAAACCCCCACACGCCCAGTGCTGCTGCACTTCATTCAGTTACCGTCAGAGAGCAACCACGAGGCCTTCACGTAAACTGCGCGTTTATTAGCACTGGTGCTGCAGCACGGCGCTCCCAGTGGACATGCGGAGCTGTATGGCGGCGCCCGGACAGGCGAGGTGCAGACTCGGGAGCCGCGGGGCCTCACTTCTTCCACTCGTTCTTGTCGTAGTCCCACTTGGCCGAGAAGCCCTGGACGGGGGCCACCTTCATGTCGAGCATCCTCTTGGTCTGCTTGGCCACCCACTCCTCTTCAAAGGTGTGCGGGATGGGGCCGTACACTGCAGTCCAAAACAACGGCGTGAGGCGACACTGTCTTGACAAAGTGTTTCTAAGCCTACACGTCACACAGCTGAGTCTTCCCCATAGCACTAGCAACTTGATCAGCACCGTCACTGGCCACTCGACACCCACACAAACATGCTGGTTTTAAACTCTGCACACTGACAACTTGGTACTTCCAAATTACACCCTGGTTTGTAACAGTGAACACAAAAACACAACGCTACAGCAGAATGTCTCCCGTGCGGGACACAGACAGCAGGTACACTGGTGAGCGTGGAGCCCAACCAAAGGCGACTCACGAAGAGCGGACGGTCACAGGCCTGTCACCGACCCACGTCCACACGCAGAACGGGCCAACCTACCCCACAGAACAGAGAACGCAGAACAGCAGCACCAGAACCCGCAGGCAGCCCCGCCGCCGGCCGAGCAGAAACTGCTAGGTCTGAAGACCCAGACCTCCGGTGACTTGAGCTGCAGTCCCTGCAGCCCAAATAGCCCCCAATGGTAAGAGCGTCCTCCTCCTCACTCTAACTTCCACCACTCCTTCTCCTTGACACCTAACTGCCAAGCAGATGAGGTACTGGAAACGTGCTGGGCTGGACAACCAAGCATGGCGGGCCACACCACTTCAGTTCACGCGAGCCAGCCTCCCAAAGCTGGTGAACACTCCAGGATGGAGCCCAGATGGCAATGCCTGTCTGTGTGACGGCCCCGCCCCACTCACCATAGTGCTTCTCCCAGATGAGGAGGAGCGCGGTGAAGCCGATGAAGAACATGGCCGCGCCCACCACCGTCTTCCACTCGTTTGTGCTCCTGTTCATCTCAGCAAAGCTCTCCTTGAACTTGAGGCGGTACACTGAGGACAGAAAGGACCGTGCTGCAGGCAGAGAGGCCCACCTCGAGGTAGAGCTCCCCAACACGGGGTGGGGGGTGCAGTGAAGCATGGCGTGAGGAACACCACAGACTTCAGGCCCCGACACACCCCTCACACTCGGCGGGGCAAGGGGGGGCAGCGGAGAAGGGAAGGAGGAGGTGCACGGAAACCCTGAAATTCCTCATTTAGAGGAAGGCACGGGGTCCGTGTAATGTGCCCTCTTCCTGACGGTATGTCAGCGATCTTCCATCAGTACTTAGCACACCCAGCCCCAGTGAGTGGAGGGGCCGAGGAGCTGCTCACACATGTAAACCATCCTGAGTTCCACTCGGTGGCTCTGCACCCCGGCTCCCGCTCCTCCTGGAAGCTGGAGCCCACGAGTATGGACAGAGGCGCCTGGGAGGGGGTTCAGCCAGCTGGCAGAGCTGAGGCCCTGGACAGCCCCACAGACGCACAGCACCCCCACCCTCCCCAGCACAATGGTCTCTGGGCCCAGCCCAGAACCACAATTCTCGCCCAACACAGGCTGCCTGTGGTGCCTTCAATACCCACGTTCAACTTTCTCATCGATGGAGAGACTGCTCCAGGAAGCCTTCTCCTTCTCCTTCAAGGCCTTCTGGCTGGCAGACAGGTTCTTGACGTGGGCCACGTCGGGCAAGGGGTAGTCACGCCGGTCCACATAACTCGGGAGAGCATAATCTTCACTCTTTACAACACTTCCTAAAAAACACGTTCGACAAGTATTTGAAATTCACGTAGGTTCCGTTACAAACAAGGCGGTACTTCTAAGAACTGAAGCCAGTCCAGATATGTGCACCCTGAAAACCTCAGTCATCCTAGGGGCTGTGGCCCCCATTCCCAACAACTGCAGGACGGTCACGTGACATGGGGAGCAGGCTCGCCCCATGTGGCCCTGAGAGCAGGTGAGGACGGAGGGTAGACGGTAACAGCAGCTCTCTTCATCACAGAAGCCTGCCGGGGCACTGGGAACGGGAGGGCACATCCTGAACTACCAGGGTTCACCCAGAGGTTGGACAGCTACTCAGGCTCCCTGGACTAACCGGAGCCTGGAGTAAATGGAGGCCCTTCCACAAGGAACTCCAACTAATGCGGAAGAACAATATAAAACTCATAAAAGAAACAAGGGTTCAAAGTTCAGAAAGAAAGACATGGAAAGATGGCTACTGTGGCACTGCTTAATACAGCAGAGCAGCAAATAACCTTAGAAATGTGCATCATGGAGCCACTGGCTTGTTCAACAGAGGTTTACAGAGTGCCTACCGTATGGCAAGCACTGTTCTAGCTCAAAATGGGACGAGAGTTGTGTACACACCAAATCACAGAATACCATCGGGGTTATATTTTCTTTTTAAGAATCTGAGTTATGTGTAGATACTCACATGAATATGCCACTAAACACAAGTTAAACCCAAGCTGTCATCAGTGGAAAGCAGGGATGAAATGGAGACTTCTGCCCAAGAAGATAAAAACCTCAGCACCTTCAAATTGGTGTGTACCCAATGTATTACTCTAGTAAAAACGGGAAAAGTTCATATAGCAGGGAAAAAACGAGTATCTTAAACTTTAAGGTTTTCCCTCAGCAAAAAGCTGTTTCATTCTACCCTGTATTTGCAAGGAAATTCTGTGTTTGGCACGAATCTGGAGGTATAAAGTCCTACAAAAATGCTTCACCTCCATTAGCTTAGTCTGAATGATTGAAATCTCCCAAACCATGTTAACAACAGTGAAAGAAAACCTTGGATCTTAAACAAAACAGTAAAAATTCTGCAAACGCTCACCGGTGCCTTGCCGATGACTAGCACACTCATATATTCATACCCAACCTTATCCCAAAGAGACTGAGATGAAAATGGCTGTCATTTTCATTTTAAAAGTTTTCATTTAAAACTTTCCAATTTTAAAACTCTAAGACACTATTAAAATGATGAGTGGACTAAAAAGCACTCAGCTTACACAAGTTATTAAAAATAGATGTTAATTAGGGTGTTGAGAATGTTCTCAAGTTGATTACAGGATGATGGCACAACGCAGAAATGCACTGAAAACTGCTGAAGTGTAGCCTTCAATGCGGCAGGGCGTTATGGGAAATAGATCTTAATAAGACTGTTACCAAGATGCAAATGCTTATAGCCTTGAAGCATCCTGAGCATAAAATTGCATTTTCTAGAACAAGAATGACTAATTCGTGACCTCACCGCTGCCAAGGGCTCTTCAGGACTTTGGCCTGGTTTCCTAGTAAATGGAAGGGTGGGGGAGGACGCCTCCACACAGTCACATAAATGTTAACACACCAAACATTCCTTTCAAAAGGAGAGAAAAGCAAAGATTTTGCATCCCAGTGAAGGTTTTATCATTTCTATCCTCGATCTGGATAGATATGGGGGCCTCCGCAGAGGAAATCCGGTGAATCTGAGCTCCCGTCTCAATCCGACTTGTCGCCACACGAACACCTGAGCTGCCAGGGGGGCTCCCAATGGCTATTCTATGTGGAGAACCACTTCATGTACGACTTATATGACCACAACTCTAGAATGAAAGGACAAGACTCGTCTGAGAGACAGCAGCTTCCTCCACCCGCCTACCGTGTGCTCGAGAGGCGGCAATGAGTAAGCCCGGCAGGTCCCTGCTTCCAAAACCTCACGCTCAAAGAGGCAAACACCCCTCAAACTACCCGCAAACCCACAGCCTCTAAGGAAGCACACAGGGTGAGACAGGACCTATTTTCCTGTAAAATGACACCTGCACAGAGGGCGACGACTCGAAGGAAGCATCATCTACACCTCTGGAGCTGAGGCAGGAGGAGCCGGCCTGGCGCATCCGAGAAACACACACCAGTGGGGCAGGGAGCGAGCCACTGGGGAGGGCTGGTCTGGGCTGCTCTCTGCCTTTGTGAGTCTGCTGTGAGGAGGCCAGTGAGGCCGGGCGCTGATGTTACTCCAGGCATGAGGAGCCAGCGGAGGGCTTCAAGAAGGGACCAACTAGATCGGACTTCCTCTGGCAAAAGCAATACCTAAGAATAAGCCCTGGTCAGTGCCCCTGAAGGAGACACAAGTTGCCTTCTCACAGAAGATCAGCACGACCAAAGGGACAGGAAGGGACCTTGAGGGGTGATGGAAGTGTTGCATGTCCTGACTGAAGTCAGTCACACAACTGAATGAGTTTATCAAAATCCATAGAATGTAACACCTAGAAAAGATAAACGTTCCTTTCTGTCAATTATACTTCAAACTAAACTAAACAAACAAAGAGCTAAGGAAACACATTAGCAAAACCAAAATGGAAACAAAAGGTAATCTTTGACCTGAGTGACTTTCTAGACTTTTAGTGAAGGAGTGTTTCTTTCTGTATGTATTAACAACTAAATTTTTTATTATCTACTCATTTAAATAACATTTCAATAATGCTTTTACTAAAATTATCTGTTTTAGAGTCTGTTATCCTGAGCAATATAAAGGACATACAGGAATGTAACACCAAAGTATCACCAATTAAAGGACACAACATCAAGGGAAAAAAATCACACATAGAGCAGCTCAGACAAAAGCTCCTGAGTCCCTGGATACGTGAGTCTTGCTCTTCACTGCGTCGCCCATCACGCAAGCCTTGCGCTTGACTCCCCAGGAACACAATCTGCCACAGTGGCTCGCATTGCCTCCTCCTGCTTGCTTTCCCTCTGCCTGGAATGCCATTCCCCTCCTGAGTGTGAGAGAACCCACAACCCCTTCAGCAGAGCAAGGCCTCTCCTCCAGAAGCCCCTCCCCGTACCTCAGGCCGGGCTAAATGCTTTTCCTGGGAGCCTATCTCTCACTGAAACACTGCCTACATGCATCTTTCCTCTCCAGACTGCTGGGACTCTCGAGTAATTCCACGTCTCATATTCCTTTATTCTAAGTGTCTAACACTGACAGCTACAAAGAAGATGCTTGATAAAAGCAAAACTCAACTTGCTATGTGCCAGGCTCTGAACTAGGTTCTTTAAGTACATTTCAGGTGAGAGAACAGGTTCCTAAACTTGAGCAGCAAGTATAAGGCAGAAATGAGATTAAACCCAGTCCAAGTTCCTTCCCTTCTGCTGTCCCAATAATTTAAACAACATTCAAGGTAAGTGGCTAGACGGTGGGGGTGGGGGTCGGTGTGGGGTATGGGACGGTAAAGTCGGGTATAGTGTGGATCTCTTAAAAGGTGTGGAACTTGAACCTGAAAACATGGGAAGGGAAGGAAAGAGGAGAAAATATCAGTATAAGCGAAGAGTCAAACTAGAAGTCATTAAAACTCTTTAATCTAGAGCTAGGCACCATTAAACTGTATGTATCTCCCTTCAAATTCCTCAACAAAACGTGATCAGGATCAAAGCTCTCCACATTTGAAACTAGCACAGGGCCTTACCAGCAGCAGAGCAAAAAGAAAGATTACACTTACCATGGGCCCGAACACACACCGAGGTGGAAATTGCACGCCTGCCAATCAGGGTAAATACTCTGGTCGCCAACATTCTGAAAAATAAACATACCTTCACTATGAACAAATATAAGCGCCTATTAGGAATGATTCTTTCTGCCCCAGTGCATTCTGCAAATCAATGCAATTCCTTTTTTTCCTTCTTCTCCCCAGTATAAGTGACTGGTTCTTCATTACTGATTGTAAACTTTTAAAATAACCTAGGATGAGGGTTTTTTTTTTTTTTTTTCCTCAGCAGACAACATGTTTCAATGGAGCTTCCTTCTAAACCAACTGCCATATACATACACTTAGGGCAACTGGTAGAAAACTGGTTTGTTTAAGGGGTTTTGCTTTTTTTTTTTTTAACCTTTGTTTTTTAAAAAATCAGCTTTCTTAAAAAGCAAAGAGAGAAAAAAAATAAGGAGACTGGAAAAGCTAGAATGTGCTGCCAGTAATGGGCTCCACCGTCTAGAGGGAAAAGGTAAACAGTTTAAAGTAACTAAGACACACGCACCGCATTCATTACTTGGTTACAGACCAATATGTGCCCCGGCTTAGAAGGGGAAATGAAGGGGAATGGATGCAAAGGCGGCCTGATTCACTCTCAATCCCTGCAGGACAACGAATGACCGGGATGACACACCTCTCACGTCGGCCTTTTCAGGGTCAGGCCCAGCTCCCCTATTTGCCCCTCCCTTAAAACTGGACCTTTCAGGGGGCTGCTGACGATGGAAAAGATCCCGAACGCATTCAGAAAGCAGCCCACTAGAGGCAGAATAAACAGAAGCATGACGTCAGGGCCGAACTCGCCTCCGTTTCCCGTGTCTTCTCCCCGGCCTGGCCAGCGCCTGAGCGAGTGCCGAGCGTCTACCAGGCGGGGAAGCGGGGCGCCTCCCTCGGAGCCCCGTTACACCCTGGGCGGTGGTGCAGCACCGTCGGGAGGGGCGGCCGGGAGCCCGCGAGGCGACCTGCCCTCAGGCCCCCGCCCTCGGCCAGCGGACACTCCAAGGTCAGAGCCGCAACCAGCTCGCGGCTGCGGAAGGACAGGTGGACACCGGCCGGATGCTTCCAGGCGTCATACAAGCAGCGACCAGGCGGCTCCCGAGCCCGGAGCCCCCAAGGGCCGGCCTCAATGTCACCGGGACAGGAGGCCCAGTCAATTCCCTGTGGGTGCCCAGCCGCGGGCACGCAGGCCCGAGGGTTCCCGGGGCTCGACCCTCCTCAGCCTCGCGGCGCGGACCGGCCACCGCCCGCCTCACCTGCTGCCACCGACCAGCCGCTGCCCACCGTGCCCGCCGCGACCGCCCTCTACGGCTCGGCTGCCCGCGACCGGAAGAGAGCGAGGCCGAGCCGCGGAGCACCACGGGATGGAGGAGGACTCCACCCCGTGCCCGACCGCGCGAGAGGTCACAGGACCGGAAGTAGGTCGAGCAGCGAACGTCGTAAAACGCCGGACTAGGCGGCTTTCCGGCTGCTACTGGACGTCCGCTTTCCGGCGGCGCCCGGCGAAAAGCGCGAGTGGAGTCTTAAGGTGGCCGCGTCGGCCTCCCCCGGGTGGTTAGCCGGCATCTGAGGAGCGGAGCTTGAGCGGGGCTGGGCCCGTGAGGGGCCATCGCCAGCCGCGGGGCCGCGCCAGGGAGCCGCCGCCTCGCCCTGCTTCTCCCCTGAGGCGCCGCGCGGCCAGGCAGCGGATCCAGGCCTCGGCCGGCGCCGCGCCTCCGGGGCCCTCCCGGGCTCAGCATGCCCGGGGTGAAGCTGACCACCCAGGCCTACTGCAAGATGGTGCTGCACGGCGCGAAGTACCCGCACTGCGCCGTCAACGGACTGCTCGTGGCCGAGAAGCAGAAGCCGCGCAAAGAGCACCTGCCCCTGGGCGGCCCGGGAGCCCACCACACCCTCTTCGTGGACTGTATCCCCCTCTTCCACGGCACCCTGGCCCTCGCCCCCATGCTGGAGGTGGCCCTCACCCTGGTAAGCGCGGGAAGGGGCTTGCCTCAGTTAGCGGGACAGGAGACGGGTTGACAGTCAGCTTCCGAGCCGTCCCGGCTAGAAGGTCAGGGTGGTCCAGCCGGAGTCTGGGGACCCAGCACCGCCGAGTTCGCCGTGACCGTGAACGGACGACCCGCGAGGGCGCGTTAGTCTTTGTCCGCACGCACTTAGCAAACGCCCCGCAGATGGCAGGCACCTCGTCGTTGCAGCGGCGAAGGTGCGACCTTAATCGTCCCGGGTGTTTTTAGAACGCTTTAGGCGACGGAAAAGGCACCGATTTTCTCACACCAGTAGCCCTTACAGAGACAAGCCGCTGTTAACCGAGCGTCTGTATTTGGAATTTTGAGTCGCGAGGAGTTTGGACGTTGCCGTCGGGCTCGCGCGCCCCGTCGCGGGGCCGGATCCGTGTCTGCCGTAGGTGTGAAGGCGCGGTTCTAACCGTTACTGCCCCAGGACACCCAGGGTGGACCTACGGTTAGAAAGGCGGCGTCGAGCGCTCCGTGAACAAGAGCTTGTATGTCTTCCTTAGTGACATCTGGAATGCACCCGTGATTTTAAAAGCTAAAGACTGTGTGGAATTTGAAAGCCAGAGCAGACTTGCCTTCCAGCCCGCACACTTCTGTGGGTCTGCTCACGATTGATCTATTTGCAGTACAGTGGGAAAAGGTGCGGCATAGGAACAGACCGACTGGTTATTGAATTCTAGGCCGTAGTTGTTGAGGTATGGTGACCGGTGAAGGGAAAAAGACCACCTGTAAATTGGAGTTAAAACCTTAGGGAGGAGTAGGCTCAGACCTGCCTGGATTGAGGTAGTTTTCCGAATATGTATGAACTGTGATACTAAAAGAGAATTAGTTGATTCATGCAAAGAGTAGTTAAGTTTGAGAAAAGTAGTAGAAATCCTTTTTCTCTACATCCCAACAAGTGAAATGAATCCATTTTGTAAATACCTAATTATGATACCCATGTAAATTCTTGATAAGCAGGACATGTCTTTAGACTAGTGGTGCTTGCCTAAGCTTAGTGGGCTCATCTTTGAGTACCTGTTAAACTGAGTCATTGTGTGAATTTTTCCCTATCATCGTGGGGCAGAACATAGATAGAAGGTAGATGATGTGTATAGAATCAACCATTTTAGCTCCTGAAGAAATGTGCTGTTGGTATCAGTGTGTTCCCGGGGTATGCGTGTGTCTGTTTTAATGCAACTCTTTTCAGCTCCCTGTCTTGATTATTCTATCAACATAACTGTGTGGTGATTGGATATGTGAAGTGCAGTCACTCGCAGGGAACTCAACTGACCAGTAGTGTTAATGCAGGGTTATCCAGCTCTCCAGTAGAGCCAAGCCTGTGGCTAGAGGGAAGGATATTGCTATGGATCAAATACAGTACGTGTGTAGCGGTTGAACTTGTACCAGGTAGACAAGTACAGTACTGAAGAATAAGTGCCATATGAGGGGGTCAAGCAGAAAGTGGGGAGGGGTCCGCTGACCCAGGCTGGCAGAGTCAGGGAGGGCAGGCTGCCCAGAGAAAGGGACATGCAAGTAGTCACCCAAGGGGCAAGGCTGGAGGAGGGGGACAGAGGGACCAGGTGAAAACCGAGGTGGGGGCTACTTTTAGAGATGAGCTAGAAGGCAGAGTATAAAGCGACCAAACAGAGAGAGAGGTGAGCAGTGGACAGATTCATCGTAGAAATCATTCAGGGACACTGCTCACTCTGCACCACTGCACCTAGACTCCGGGCGCACCTTCCAGCGTGTCCCCAAATGTGCCCTTCAGGGTTGGAGTCTGCTGTCCAACAGAAGTACGTGCAAACTAGGTTTTCTGCACTTAGCTTCTTTTCAGACAGTAGAAACTGTCTGAATGTCTGTCCTGCCAAGCAGTATGGTGGTTTGTGCTCACTTTTCTTATATTGATCAAAACTTTGAATCATAGACTCAGCATTTGACAAGTAGGAGAACAATGTCAATTGAGTACAAATTAAATAACTTTCAAAATAAAGTTACAAAGAAAAAATTGCCATTTGAAACCATCTACAAGTTTTTGTGTTACTGTTAAGATATTTAAGTTTATATCATTCAGATTTTGTCTTAGCAGCTTTATAACCTGAAGGCAATGAAAAATCTCAGCCATAGTTTATCAGCTGTAGAAAATGTTCTAATAAAGCATCTAAATCCATAAAACTATAAATGAGGCCTAATTCTGATGGCTTGTTTCTATTCAGGGAGTTTTGTATTGGGTTATTTTTGATAAGTGGGAAAGACTGATTTGATATGCTGTCCATCAAAGGGTAGCATCAAATTCCTTTGTAAGGCTTTTCATTATAATTTTCCATTAAAAAAAAAATCCTTGCATTTCTGGGTGCTTTCTATTTTTTTTTTAAGTACTTAGGCCTGTTATCTTAATTTATCCTTACAACCCTTTGACGTAAGTAGTGATGGAATTATTTCTAATAGCAAAAATCCATAAAATGTCAGTAGGGAAATTAGCATAAAGCTGCTGTTTGCCTAAGCCCTCTTTGTCCTCCCCACTCCCCACACACACACCCCTCACTGTGGTTTCCTAGTGCTGGGAGCCGCTTGTTGGTACCTTCTGCTCTGATGACTTCCTCGTTTGACTTGGGCCTGGAATTCCTTCTGCTGCCCCCATGTGTGCTTTCCCTGTGCTCATCTGCACAGGCTACCACCCCTCTGGCTCTCAGCTCAGCCCCCTACTTCCTCCTGGGAGGGGGAGCTGGCTGCTCTGGGCTCTCCTTTCAGTTCTTCCCGTGACCTTTGCTCTCTGTTCCCAGGCCCCTTATCTCCAGCGCTCTTCCTCCAAAGCCGGCTCCTCCTCGTGGAAGAATCAGCTGCTGATTTGAGGATCTTTTTCTTCTCCATGAAACTAGGCAGCCCCTCTAGTTTTAGACTCCACGGCCTGGGTGTTGCTGCAGACAGGGAGGCTCCCAGACACCTAGCTTGTAAGTGACCAGCCTGGGAGCAGCAGCCTCCTTGGGATGACTTACTTAGCAGCTCCCTGCCTTGCCTGCTTTGTGGCTATCGTCACGGAAGTGCATGCAGTGCCTCGCTCACGCAGACGCTAGCAAGTCTGCCGAGAGGAGCTGCTTCCTTTGTCCAGCCCAGCTGGGAATGGATGAGTGGGCCCGGAGCCTGTAGTAGTTCTGCATGTCTGCGGGGGAGGAGGCCTGAAAGACGTGAACAGAGGGTGGCGGCTTGTGCCAAGGTGATAGTGTCCTTCTTTCCGTCTGAAAAGCAAGGGAAACTGCATAATTGAATGCAGGATTTGGACCTTGTATCAAAGTCACTTGCCAGGTATCAGAGTGCCATCGTGAACGTTTTCATTTTGATTGTTCACAAGATGCATCACAGGACACCAAAGCAGCAGAAACGAATTCACTGAGAACAGAGTTCAGACAGCTTCTCAGCTCTTTTGCTTTGTCCTGCCCCACTTGGAGGGTGCGAGTTGCCTACTGTATAATCTGCCACTTAAATCCACTTGGGCTTTTTGTTAACAAGCTGTTTGGGCTGACTGCAGGATTCTGAAACCCCTCAGGAGCCACCTGCCCCATCCCTACTCGGCCGACTGTCCATACTGCTTGCCTCCAACACACCAGCTCTTCTATGCTCCGTCACTCACTGATGATGTCTGGTTCCACTGAAGCTTGTGTTCGCTACTTCTGTGGACTCTGATGGCTGGTTCTACAGCCATCAGCTCGTGGCCACTGGTGTCTCTCTGGACAGTGGACAGGCTGTGCATGCCCATCACAGGCATCCAGACTTCACTTGGTGGTTCTTATTTGAATCATTGAAAGGTTTCAAAAGCCAAGCCCAGGCTTTTGTGACCTGGTTCACTTTGGGAGCAGCCTCTTCAAAGAGTTCTACTAGGAGTTCCCTGAGGTCCAGTAGTTAGGACTTGATGCTTTCCCTGCCGGGGCCTCAGGTTCAATCCCTGGCCAGGGAAGTAAGATTCTGCAAGCCATGTGATGCAGCTAGAAAAACAAACAAAAAGCAAAGAGTTCTACTAGAAGTTTAAGGTCATGACATTATTTTTCTGCTAGAATTTGGTTAGGCCTTTAGAGCGTTTTGTACAGGAATTCACCCCTCTTTAGGTAAAGTGTCAGTTGAGGTATGCGTTTGTTTGGCACAAGAATCCACCATCCTGTCAGATGCCTTCTCTGCTGTCTGAGTGCAGGTACAGGGTGACCCTGTGTGTTTCTTGGGGACTGAATCCCAAACCATTCCCTTCAGCCCAGGAGCAAGACTGGGGAGCAGCTTAGACTGCTCGCTGAAGACTGCTGTGGGAGCGCCCGATGGCCTGGTGTTAGGGCTTGGTGCTCTCGCCGCTATGGCCTGAGTTCAGTGTCTGGTCAGGGAGCTGATACCCTGCACTCGTGGTGCAGCCTGCTGCAGGACAGCAGCAGTGGGAAATAATTGTCTTGCCCTTGCATCAAAGGTAGCTGTGGTAGACCGAAAAAAATGCCCCCCCAGATGTCCACCTCCAAGTCCTTGGACCCTTCCATGGAACGAGAGACTGCAGATAAGATTGAGTTAAGGATCTTGAAACGCGATGATTATCCTGGATTATCTGATGGACGCAGTATAATCACAAGGGTCCGCATAAGAGGCAGCAGAGCAGGAATCAGAGAAAAGAGTTCTGACCACAGAAGCAGGGGTCAGAGTGAGGCAGCCACCACCCGAGGAATGGGTGACCTCTCCATGTTGGAAAAGGCAGGGAGCAGATTCTCCCCTCGAGTCTCCGCCAAGAGTCAGCCCCACGGACTCGTTTTCGGCTTCTGACCTGTGAGACAGATCTGTGCTCTGTTAGGCCACTAAGTGTTCGTACCAGACTCAGGACACTGTAGTTGTGACTCTGGATGTAAGAGCAGCCCACACCGCGGAGCCAGGCGAGGGGCGCAGAGCTGGGCAGAGGTGAGGATCACCTACGTGAGGACGCCCTCAAGAGACCAGTTTGATCAGAAACAAAGGCTGAGACGGCAACACCAAAGGGCGGGCCAGCGGGTGGGTGTGAGTTCAGGAAATGGGACCAAGTGCCAGATTTTAGAACTAGGCTATGCCCTTGGATACCATGTGGAGGTAAATTTAGAAAGAAATGAAAGAATTTTGCTGCTGTAAGCAGCAGTAGAGTTTCCAAGACTCATTCTTTTAAGAGGTGATAGAAATAAAATATAAGTAGTTGTGGAATAATTTGCCTCAAAGTTAGAGTGAAAGAGCCATTATAAATATTTTGGAGACATAGCCCTCATCTCTTGGGTGGATGACCCAAACCTCTAATTGGTTCATTGAGCCTTGGTTTTGACCCAGTATGGTAATTTGTGAGCTCTTAGGAGGCCAGAATTACTATTCTAATCCTCATGTGAGCCAGGGAACCTTGGACTGTGACCATTTTGTAATGTCTGCTTTTAGTCATAAAGGAGACTGCTGGAGTCCCAAACCAGAATTTGAAAAAAAGAACAAATAGAGCTATGTTTAAAAAGGGAAAAGAAAGAAAAGAAACCCTTTTAACCAGTTGATTCACTTTGAAAAAAAATTGAGGATCAATTGTATCTCTTCTTTTGCAAGCTGAGAATAGAATTTCCTGCAGTGTATTATTAAAATTCCATTACAGCAAAACAGGACGACCTTTTGTTGTTTTTAATAATCGCATTAGACCTGCAGGATGCTAAATCTGATGAGAGAAGAGTGGCATTGTAAAACAAAAACTTTCAAAACCTGCGGCCATGCTCCCGTTTAAAAGCATGCCATAGGGAAGTGTGTGAGTGCAGGCACACGTGCTCCCCTATACCCCACATCCCAGCACGAGGAGTTTCCATAGTGTGTCACAAGGAATACTGAAATAACAGTGTTGAAGGGCTTGCCTTTGAAAGAGGCTCGGATTCCCATGCTCCCTCTGTTTTCTGGCTGCGCAAGCTTAGACCCTCTCTGAGCTCTTTAGTTTGCTATCTGTGAAGGATTGATTTTAATGATCTGAAGGCTTGTTCAAGCCCCAGAGGGCCTCAGTGCTTCATTTTGTCAGAGAAAGTGGATAACACTGGTTCCCCCTCACCCATGGCACTGCACCCATTTATTATGTGTCTGCGCTGGAGCCTTCTGCTGGGGCTAGGGGAGGAGGACATTCCTAGTGTCCAGCCTCACACCCCACCCCACCCCCCGGCCATTGCAGACTCCTCCTTTGTGGGAAGACACCCCACCTCCGAGAGAGGGGGAGCCTACGCTCTTTGCTTTCTCTGACCTCCTGTGGACTGTGGAAAAGCTAATTGCGGTGGCCTTCCTTCCCCTGAACACCCATACACCCATTTGGTGTGGGTTTGTTTTTTTGGTGGCCATACCACCACCATAATTTGGTGGGATCTCAGTTCTCCAACCAAGGACTGAATCTGGGCCACAGCAGTGAAAGTCCAGAATCCTAGAAATCCCATGGACAGAAGAGCCTGGTGGGCTACAGTCCATGGGGGTCGCAAAACTAGGACACAACTTAGCAACCAAACAACAAAGGCCCCCAGGAAACTCCCCAGTTTCATTCTCATAGGCAGGAGGATACAGGAGTTCTGTTTGTCTTGTCCCAGCGTTTGGTTGAGGGAAGGAGGTTCCTCTGTTTATTGAGACTTGATATTTAAGGGAAAACCATTCACCTTTTCTTCCCAAATTTTGTTCTCTTTTCAGATTGATTCGTGGTGCAAAGATAATAGCTACGTGATTGCTGGTTATTATCAAGCTAATGAACGAGTAAAGGATGCCAGGTATATCCATGCAAAACCCCTTGAAACCCCTCAGTGGGCTCTGGGTGCAGAATCTGTCAGAACAGAGTCCCTCCATGCTTGTAGATAGTACCCCAGGGGTACTGGGGCGCAGTCTGTGGGAACAGTGCCCCTCTGTGCTGTTGATAGTATTCCAGGAGGACTAGGGTACAGGTCATTCCAAACACCAGTCATTCTAAACACTCATATGAACTTTGGGATTCTGTCCTGTGTTGTCTTTGTTTTGCTAAACGGGAATTCTTAAAACGAAAGCAACAGTCAAGGGCCTCCTGTTCAGTCCCCCCTCAGCTGTGCCTTGCTTCCCATTCCCAAACTGGGATTGATGTAAGGCAGAGCACCAGGCAAGAACTCTACTCTTCTTTGGAGTAAAAAAAAAAAAAGGCAACTTTTATGTTTGGTGTTCTTTGCGTCTGCTGCTTTGACAAAAGTATGGTGTTTGCTGCTTCTCCCATATAATAGGTCTCATTTTCTTTTATCCAGCTAGTTGCCCCCACGGTGGTTCTCACTAATGAGCAAAGCTGAGATCTTTGCTTTGTTTCTACGTCAATGTCCTAGCAGAAAAACTGATGACATCCTGACGTTAGGGTAATTTGAGGTGGGCTTAATAAGCTGGTTGTCTCCAGAGGTGTGAACCGTATGTCAGAGAAAGGAGGGTGGTGCAATTACCCAGAGCTGGTGACAAAAGCTGGCACCTGCCCTGCCTGAGGAAGGAAGATGGGTCGGGTCAGGAAGTCGTATCCCCCTTCCCACCCTCCCACCCCCGCCCCGAGAAGAACAGTGTCCTTTGGTCAAGGGATGTGGCCAGCAGCCAGCCTGACATGATCTCACGGAGAGAGTCCCAGAGGAGTCGGCACCCTGAGCAGCCAGAGGCATGAGCTGGGTCACCCTGAAGCTGTCCTCATGTGTCCAGGCAGAGCTGACGGGCTCCAGTGTCCAGGCAGTCAGGGGGTGCAGTGAAGGGCCCCAGACCAAATGCCTCCCGGAGTCATGTCCACTCGCCCAGCGTAGGCAAGTGGTGGGACTCAGTAGCATTTGGGGAAATAATGCAGTAAACCAATGGAGCACTTCCAGAGATTTGAACTGTTTTATCCTAGAGGACTGGGCCCAGTCGGGACTGAGGGCGACAGGGTCCCCAGCACAGCGTGGGCTCAGAGCGGCTTCTGTGCCAGCCTCTCTGTGGACGACATGCAGAGCTGTTCTCTGATTCCTGATTCTTCAGCTTTTCCCGAGACATCTCTGACTGGCCCCTGCATCCATGCATGCCTCTGGTTTCTCCTCAGTGCGTTTCTTACCAGCCCCTCCTTTGAGTCCTCCTGCCTCCCTGTGTTGATGAGCTGGAGCCTGTTCACGGCGGGCATCAGTCTTGGTCCTTCTACGCGAAGGAAGCCGCCAGAGTGTGAATCCCCTGCCCCAGGCCAAGCCCTGTGCTGAGCTGAGCCTCGGACTCCTGGCCCTTGCCCTCAAGTTGCTGCACTGAACTTGAAAGACACTGGAACCCAGGCCTGTGGTGCAGGCCCCGGAGCCCATGCTGTGCGGGTGGTGCAGGGGCTGTGGCAGCAGGAGGCGCTCCACCCATGGCCGCGACCGAGGAGCCTTGGGAGGGTGCAGACAGATGAGCCGGCGGCTGCGGGACCCCAGCCCTCGAGACCCCTGTGCAGCGCTGCCTTCACTCTAAGGGCTTTCCAGGCTGACCTGGGGGATGAGAATCCCTGGGGCCCTTTCTCTATTACAATGTTTTTTGTTTCATTTTTCTTAATATGATGCTGCAGATAATTACACACCTCTGTAAATTTTCAATTTTAAAGGTTAAAATAGAAGACTTGGCTAAATTTATTTTTATAAACATTAAGCCTGCTTTTTTCACCTCAATCACAACGAAAGGGTCATAACTATATAGTGTGTTTCTTTCTGGTTCAGTCCTTGCTTCAGAAAGTTGAGACTGACTGCACAGAGGGAAAGAAGCACAAAAAGACAAGGGCCCCTGCTCTGCCCTGAGCTCCACACGGTCCTCAACAAGTCACTGCAGCGGGATCACAGTCCCCAAAAGCTACTTAAACGGGTGTGACCCCACGCGGGGGGTAGCTCACTGGTGCTGTTGGTCTTTGTGTCGTTGCTGTTTACTCTGCCACAGGCAGACAGTGTTGCCCAGTGTCAGCTGAAACTTGGTAACCTCGCTGGTTCTTCTCTCGCAGTCCAAACCAGGTAGCAGAAAAGGTGGCCTCCAGAATCGCCGAGGGCTTCAGTGACACGGCTCTCATCATGGTGAGTCACTGTCGCTCGCTCCAGAGTCCTATGTGTGGGGACAGCTGCTGAGCAGCCTCTTGCTGACGGGAGCTTTGTCTGTGAGCGGTTTCCTTTCTGCAGGTACTTACTTCATCAGGCTGTGGCCGCCTCCGGCCATCTTCTCCCAACTGCAGGCTTCAAGTTGCTGAGTCAGGGCCGCTGTAGTCATGGCACACGGTGTCCAGAGGTGGGGGTCTTTCAGCTCCAGTGAATCTCAAAGTGGGATCCCCATGCTGACAGTATCAGTACCACCCGGGAATCTATTGGAAATGCAGGTTCTGGGGGCCTAGGAATCTATGTCTCCATAAGCTTCCAGATGATTCCAGTGTACACTCAAGTCTGAGATGCATTGAATTAGGTTAACCAGCACAGCTGAGGGAGCAGGGAGGGACAGAGCTCATGTCAGGAGCCCTGTTCCTCTCAGTTCAGATGGAATTCTAACAGGGAAGGCAGCGTAACGTTTGGAAGCTTCGAGTTTGGGAGGAAGCAGGCAAGTACTCAGTGTTTCTCTCCCGTGATGCGGGGTGAGCCTGAGCTGTATTGGTGTGCACTCTAAGGCGGGGTTTCTGCCATAGTGGGCAGTGTTGAGCCCGTCCCTGACCATCCCTGTGGAGTCCTCCCCGTGGGAGAGCCCCAGGGAGGGACCTGTAGGCTGCTGCAGAGGTCCTGGCTCTGTTCACGAGTGCACCCTTTGTCTCGTTGCAGGTAGACAACACTAAATTCACGATGGACTGTGTGGTCCCCACGATCCATGTGTATGAACACCACGAAAACAAATGGCGCTGCAGAGACCCGCACTAGTGAGTGCCTGTTCCCAGGGGGTGGCCCGTGTGCCGCGTGTGCTGGGGCCAATCCTGGCATGCTGCTCCCACGGGAAAGCTGACCCCCGGCTTCTGGGTTTTTAAGCTACATGTTCTCTAGAGAAGTGTGCACACCTCATACAGAAGTCACGGGTGTTCCTCAGCCCCCGGAGGACAGGCCTGTAGGGTTTCCAAGCAGTGGAGACAGCCTGTCACTCACGGATCTCCCCTCGCAATCCCAGGCCACCTTTCCCTAAGCCAGGCTTGTGTGGTTTATTTGCAATCAGTCATCTACCTCCAGCTTTTTCAGAATTTCATTTGAAGGTTATCTCTTCCATGTTTCATATCCTTTATATGCATCTTCATGTGTTTAAATGTGTTTGCTAGAGTTCACCCTTGGCTTACTTTATACTACTCTGCACGCGGCTGGTTTCCTGTTTACTCTATTGAAAAGTCACGCATTTTGAGTAAGAGGCTGACTTCTCCTGTCTCACCTCATAGTGATTACTGTGAAGACTGGCCAGAGGCCCAGAGGATCTCGGCATCGCTCCTGGACAGCCGGTCCTACGAAACACTCGTGGATTTTGATAACCACCTGGATGACATTCGGAATGACTGGACAAATCCAGAGATCAATAAAGCTGTTCTGCACTTGTGTTAGGGAGGGGTTTCAGTGACTGGTCTCTGGGCATTTCCACTACACTGAAGAAGAAAAGTTATTTTTAAATGTAAATAAAATATCACAGCTGGTGTGGAAAGCTGACAGTTTTCAGAAGTGGCGTGTGCCTTGAGAGAGGGCAGAATGTCCATCAGTCACCTGTCTAATGCAGAGTCTCTAGACCAGGTACAGACCGTCCCATTCGACCACCCTGTGGAGCCTTCCCAGTTGTACGTGGCTATAATTCTTCAAATCAAAGCTATTTCTGCTTGTCCAAGATTGTTCCTATTAAACAATTTTAACTAACCTTTTATAATCTGGAGAGAATACTTTTTAAGGCATATGAACTGTCTTTAAAAAAAAAAAAAAGCCCAGATCTTATACCCAAAAGAGAGTGTTTGTGAGTTTTCATCCTGTTTGAGTTAACATAGTCCAGCCTGGGGATCAGGCCTGCGCCTGGTGTGCCGGTGCCAAGCTGTGTCTGAGAGCCGTATGCTGGTGTCCACAGCCGGGAGGCTCCCCTAGCTGCCGCGCCTCTTCACATGGGAATAATGCTGCTGGTGCCTGGGAAACCTTCGTCGTCAAAGGGTAAAAACAAACACGTTGGGAAGGCAGCTTGAGTGGGAGCAGTGTGTGATGCTCCTCAACCAGACAGATGGGAAACCCACAGAACTGAAGAAAAAGGGGGACCGGTGTGCTAAGGTTGTCTTAAACAGGCAAGAGTCAGTCCTGACTCCTGATCGGCTTGCATGATTACCCAAATGGCTCTAATATTTCTTCACAGCAATTATTTCTTTTCGTATATGAAGCCACACAAGCTGAACAAAACATAGGCTCCTGGAGTTTTACAGCGCCCAGTCTGTAATCGTTAACGCTTGAAACAGTTAAGCTTTTTAACCCCATTGTAGGAAATTGATGGGGAAAGGACTCCATTGCGTTTATTCTTTTTCATATGAATTATCCCGTGCAGAGTGCAGAGACCTGTACCTTTGCCGCTGTTGTTTTTTGGATCATGTGAAGGAAGCCTGTGACAATTGGGTTATCTGCTGAAAAGGCTTACGATGCAGCATTTCCCTGTTTTATCAAGCAGGAAACCTTCCAGCATTGCTTACAATAGATGTGCTTCCTTTGGTCCACCAGATTCTCTCCCTGCCTTCAAATCCCGCTCGCCCTCGGCTCTATAAGGCGACCATGTGTTGCACGGGGAACGCAAACGCAGGGCTGGCGTGCCGACGCACTACCCCTTCTCTTCGCCTCAGCAGCTGCGGCCAGCACGGCTGGAGTGCAGCGGGCAGTCTTGTCCAGATGGGTCTGGGTTTTATTTTGAAAAGGAGAAGAGTCAGTCTCTAGCATTTGCCACAGAAAAGGCTGTCTTTTCGTGAAATTAGAATGAGCATGTGCTGCCTCCAGGTCAAGGTCAAAGGTAACTGGCAGAGCTATTTGAATCCAAAGGCATGGCCAAGTCTAGTTTGGAAGCATTGCACAGATGGTCTTATTGTCCCTCATTTTTACCTCTCTCTGCAATTCTTGTTCTTGGTTCCACCAGCTTCCCAGGAATGTGTTCTGTTCTCCAGTTCGAATTTCAGCCTAGACCCAGGTGCCCTCTCTATAGCAGAGTCAGGCTCATGTTTTCAAAAGAAAACATCATAAATACTCCAAAGAGAAGAATGTATCTGTGAAGAAACAAAAATTTGCAAAGTGCAGACGATTGCTTCTGGATTCTTGTGAAAACAGCGAAGCCCCCAGGCCTTGGGCCGGGCTCCTCCCTCCCCCATCTTCTCTCCAGGCCTGGCTGTGTGGCCTCTGGGCCTCCAGTCTCCCGGCCCTTAGAACAGTCATCGTTTTTACCCACCCAGGATGAGAGTGAGAGCCCATCAGATGGCCACTGAAATGGAGTCGTACTGTGATTTCCCTAGAAAAGATGTAGAGAAGCAACACAAATCATATTGTACATTGAAGAGAGTCTTGTCAGTGAGAACGTTCCTAAGTGAGTCCTGCTTCAGTCTGAAGGGGCTGGGGGGGAAGGGGTGGGAAATGTGTAGAGACATCCCCTTAGAACCAGCCATGTGCTTAAAATTCTGGTGGACTTTTTTCTCTGTTCCATACATCCATCCATCATGAAGCGAATGGGACAAATGAATTAATGGTTTGCCTAAAAATACCATCCAAGTCTAGTAGTTGCTTTTAAGAATTGAATGTGAAAAGGTAGGCTGTGACTTCCTAAATGACAAAAAGCAAAGTGCACACTAAGGAAAAATTGACTTAAGCTTTCCAGGGATCTGGTATTTTTAAGCTTCCTCAGTGTGAAAAGTTCTGTATAGTTAGCTTTGACTCTGGCTTATTTTTCTGATTGATGTGCTTGCAAAAGTGTTGTTCCCTCTTAGAGTAATTTTCAGCTTTTCTGACTTACCGTCTTTGTTTTGCCTTCAAAAGAAAAATATTGGCTTCCCAAACTGCCCCTTTTTAGTATTATATTTTATCTTAACAAAGTAGCTACTTTATGACATCCTGGTAAGTGAAAGGAAGAAAAAGAGCCATGAGCATTAATCTCCATACCCTGCAGACATTTTTAGCAATTTTAATGAAGAGAACTGAATTTAAAAATAGACTTTCGTTTTACTAATTGACATTTCTTTAGCCTTTCCATCAACTCAGTGCCTCTTAAGCACTGGATTCTTTCCTTCAGTTCAGTAGAAAGCCTGGCGGCAAAGACTGGTTTGTGTTCCCCCTGCCAGCTTTCAGACAAAGTGAAGGTCTCTTGGTCATGTCCAACTTTGTGACCCCATGGACTATAGCCCACCAGGCTCCTCTGTTCATGGAACTCTCCAGGCAAGAATACTGGAGTGGGTAGCCATTCCTTTCTTCAGGGGATCTTCCCGACCCAGGAATCAAACCGGGGTCTCCTGCATTGCAAGCCGATTCTTTACCAGCTGAGCCACCAGGGACGCCTTTAGCTGTCAGATAGGTGGTGTGTGAATCTGACTGCGTTCCCATACACCTCAGAATCTGGGGGATAACAGATATTTGTATTCTCGTAATGTTGACTTGTTGTTACTACTTACAGTGTTTAAGATCTTGAATAGGATGCAAAATCTGATCAAGTTTTGCATTTCTCTGAAATGAATCCCCATTCTTCTAGGAGCCTTTTTTTCCCCCTTAAAGATTAACTTCTTGGGATCGAGTCCAGCTTTAGAACTGCCAAAAACTGTGTTCTCCTTGGCCTCCTGCTTTCACAGTAGTGTGTCAGGTGCCAGCGTGGAGGAAACCTTTGGCTTGAACTTGCGTTGCCATATAAAGCAGAATAGCATCCTGTATTTAGTGCTGTCTGAAAAAGTTCCAGATCCCATCAGGAAGGCCATGGCAAATAATCCCATTTCAGAATACAGGCACACGTTGGAGACCTGGTGGGTTTGGATTCAGATCACTGAAATACAGCAGTAAAGTGAGTCACGTGAATGCTTTGGTTTCCTGGCACACGCAACAGTTCACTTACACTGTACTGTAGTCTGTTAGGTGTGCAAGAGCGTTGTATCTGAGAAAGCAATATACGTACCTTCATTTTAAAGTAATTCTTAGCTCAAACATGCTAACCATCATCTGGGCCTTCAGAGAGTCATCATCTTTGCTCAGTGTTGGTGACTGCTGATTGATCAGGGTGGTGGCTGCTGAAGGCTGGGGTTCTTGTGGCAATTTCTTAAAATGAGACAGCAGTGAAGTTTGCTGTGTGGATTGACTTGTGAACAGTTTCTTTGTAGCATGCACTGCTGTCTGATAGCATTTGACCCACAATAGAACTTCTTTCAAAAATTGGAGTCATTTGTCTCAGACCTGCTTTATCGACTAAGTTGATGTCGTAGTCTAAACCCTTTGTTGTCATTTCAGCAGTCTTAACATCTTTATAGGAGTAGATTCCATCTCACGAAACCACTTCCGTGTCCTTCCATAAGGAGCAGCTCCTCCTTCATTCAAGTTTGATCATGAAGTTGCAGCAATTCAGCCACATCTTCAGGCTCCACTCCTAGTTCCGGATCTCTTGCTGTTCTCCCCACATCTGCAGTTACTTCCTCTGCTGAACCCTTGAACTCTTCTGGGTCATTCATGAGGGCTGGAATCACCTTCCAGACTCCTGTGTATGTTGATATTTTGAGCTTTTCCCAAGAATCACAGATGCTTTTAATGGCATCTAGAATGGTGACTCCTTTCCAGAAGGTTTCAATCCACTTTACCCAGATCCATCAGAGGAATCACTCACTACCTATGGCAGTTGGAGCCTTACTTTCTTGAAGAAGACTTAAAAAGTCAAAATGACACTTGGATCCATGGGCTACAGAATGGCTGCTGTGTTGCTGCTGCTGCTAAGTCGCTTCAGTCGTGTCCGACTGTGTTACCCCATAGACGAGAGCCCACCAGGCTCCGCCATCCCTGGGATTCTCCAGGCAAAAACACTGGAGTGGGTTGCCATTTCCTTCTCCAATGGATGAAAGTGAAAAGTGAAAGTGAAGTCACTCAGTCGTGTCTGACTCTTCGCGGACCCCATGGACTGCAGCCTACCAGGCTCCTCCATCCATGGGATTTTCTAGGCAAGAGTACTGGAGTGGGGTGCCATTGCCTTCTCCAGGATGCTGTGTTAGCAGGTGTGAAAACCATTAATCTCATTGTCCATCTGCATCAGAGCTGTTGGGTGACCAGGTGCATTGTCATTGAGCAGCAGTCTTTTGAAAAGAATCTTTCTGAGCCTCAGGTTACAACAGTGGGATTAAAAATACTCAGTAAACTGTGTCAACAGATGTGCTGTCATCCAGGCTTTGTTCTGTTTATAGCGCACAGGCGGAGTAGACTTAGCATCATTCTTCAGAGCCTGGGATTTTCGAAATGAGCACTGGCTTCAACTTAAAATCACTGTAATATTAGGTATTAGCCCCTAACAAGAGGGTTAGTTTGTCCTTCGAAGCTTTGAAACCGGTCATTGACTTCTGAATCCTAAAGGAGATCAACCCTGAATATTCACTGGAAGAACTGATGCTGAAGCTGAGGCTCCAGAACTTTGGCCACCTGATGCAAAGAACTGATTCATTGGAAAAGACCCTGATGCTGGAAAAGATTGAGGGCAGGAGGAGAAGAGGGGGCAGCAGAGGATGAGATGGTTAGATTATATCACCAACTCAATGGGCATGAATTTGAGCAAACTCCAGGAAGCAGTGAAGGACAGAGGAGCCTGGCATGCTGCAGTCTATGGGGTCGCAAACAACTGGACATGACTTAGCAACTGAACAACAGCAACAACAAATCAACTTCTCTCTAGTTATGAAAGTCCTAGATGGCATCTCCTCCTATTAGAAAGCTTCATCACCTACATTGAGCATCTGTTGTTCACTGCAGCTGCCTTCATACGTGATCTGAGCTGGAATTCTGGAGAACTCACTGCAGCTTCTCCATCAGCACTTGTTGCTTCAGCTGTCACTTTCGTGCTCTGGAGGCAGCTTCTTTCCTTCAGCCTCATGAACCATCTCTGCTGCTTGACACTTCAACAGTTTCCGCACCTCTCAGCCTTCGCAGAATTGGGGAGAGTAGGGGCCTTGCTCTGCGTTAGGCTTTGGCTTCACAGAATGTGGCTGGCCTGATCTTCTACCCAGACTGCTCACACTTTCTCCGTATCAGCAGTGAGGCTGTTTCGTCTTCTCATCAATGTGTGTCCTGAAGCAGTGCTTTCAATTTCATGCAGGAACTTTTCCTTTGCATTCACAGCTCGGGTAACTTAAATACAGCAGGCCTCTGGATCTGCTTTCGGCGTCTCTTTCTAAGCCTGATCATATCCAGGTTTTGATTTAAAATGAGACGTGAGACTCTTCCTTTCTCTTGAACACGTAGAGCCTGTTGCAAGGTTATTAATTTCAATATTACATCTCAGGGAATACAGGGGCCCAAGGAAAGGGAGAGACAGGTCAGTGGAACAGTAAGAACACAGTTTATCCATTAAGTTCGCTGTCATAGGGCTGTGGTTTGTGGTGCCTCGAAACAATTAACGATAGTAAGATCACTGATCACAGATTACCGTAACAAATATAACAACAGTAGAAAAGTTTGAAATATTGTGAAACTTACCAACATGTAACACAAAGTGAGCAAATGCTATTTGGAAAAGGGTGTCGAGAGACTTGCTCAACACGGGTGCCAGAGACCTGCAATCTTTTGGAAAATACAGTGTCTGCAGAACGTGATGAAAGGGGATCTGCCTGTGCTCGTGAAGCTCTCTGGCCAAGGCTTCTGCCCAGCACAGCCACAGGGGTTGGGGAGTCTGCCCCAGCTGCAAGGCAGGACATGCAGGCGAGCTTGCCAAGACTCCTGGGTGCACCCTGCGCGCTGAGGGTCTCGTGACACGTGTAGAGTGGACCTGGCTGTCACCCACCAGCTTCCCTTCTCTGCTACGCTGACCTCACTTCTGAAGAGGTGGTCATTCCTCAGATGTTGTAAAAAACTAACCTTCCTGTTGCCTCAGGTCTTCCGGCGGCAGCAGTGTGGGTGGGTCCAGAGGGCCGCTCTCTAGCTCTGCGGTCGTGGGCATGTCACCTCTTGTGTCTCATCAGAAAAAGGAGAGTGATGGCGCCTCTTGCAGGGACGTTGTGAAGACAGAGGGGCTGGCACGTGTGCTCTCAGCAGAATGGGTTTGGGCTGCAGTCCTGGAGCCTGCTGTTTCCTGGGCTGACCCCCAGGGCAAAGAACCACGTGTGTGCGTGTGGTTGTGTCTCCTGCTTTGGGATGTGGGTTCTTTACCACTGGTGCCACCTAGGAAGCAGAGGACTACTTAGTCCTTTGCTAAGAAAGATCTGTTAATTAATAAGTGCTTATTCATAGTAGACACTCAGCATTTATTGAATGAATGAGTGAATAAAAGCATTTGTTCTCAGAAATGACAGCAGCTTACATCTCTTTGACCCTTTGTTTACGTTCTTGTTTCCAGCCCTGGATGCAGCAGGGTGACGTGGTCTGCAGTTTACGGGCGGGGAACCAAGGCCTGGACCAGAAGTGACTGCCTGAGGCCTCCCGCGGCTGGGTCACGGGGTGTGGGCCTGTCCTGGAGATGAGGAGCAGAGAAGCCCTGTTCCTCCTCTTCCTGCCATGCTGCCCAGCCTCACTCCCGCTCCCGCCCCAGACTTAATGCATTTTCCTTCTTACTACAGTGACAGTGTGCGTTCACAGTAGAAAATCAAAAAAGACTAGAAGAGACTCCCATTCTACTATCCCCCTGTTCACAAAGACAGGTGGAAAGCTGTGACACCGTCAGGGTCCCTTGAGACCTTTGGTGTCCTGGATACTGAGATGCAAAGGAGTGGGAAACACGGAAGGCCTACATTTGAGGGGTAAAAGGCATAATTATAAGTAAAACATTAGAAAATTTATGGAGATTCCCAGGCTCAAGCCCTGAGAGTTCAAATTCACTGAGATTCTGGACCCAAAAGTCAGTGTTTAGCTGGTGATTCAGGTCATACTTTTAAAAGAGCCCTAGTCTCTGACCAAAACCCATACATTATTATGAAGAATTTGAGACCTTCAGAACTGAAGTGACCACCCCAGTACACACACACAGCCAGTGCCAGAACACTTGGACCACCAGGCCAACACCGGGAAGTTGGTAATTCTGCAGGTCAGCAGCTCCAGCATCTTGATTCCATAGGATTCGCCCTGGCAGGACTCAGGTCTCCTAGGTGAACTCTGTCTCAGCAAGAAGCTCTTTGATTTTTTTTCTTTTTAAAAATACTTTGTGCCCAGAGTGCATGTGTGTGCTGTAAACATCTGAGCAATGGGAAGCAAGCAGGCTGATGCCTAGCTCATAGCCTCTGAGCCATCTCACAGCCCTGGACTGAGGGCGGCAGGGCAAGAATGACATCCCACAATTTCTCTGCTTCCCAAAGTGTCATACACCTGGGAGGACCTGTCGATTATTTTTAAGTTGTACCTTGAACCCGTCAGTACTTCCCACTCTCAGGAGGTGGCTCCGTAGCAAGAGCCCTCCATGCAGCTGCCTCCTATGTCCCCAGGGCCCTGACCTAGTCCCCATGTGTGTAGGGCCTGCCTCCAGAGACCTGTTGTAAAGTCAGACAGAGGTATGAACTGAAAAAAGCAGAGTCATCTGAAATCTCCCCATCTGCTGAATATTCTTTCCTCCAAGTGTTGGGATTCCTTATTTTTAGATTCTGAAGTCTTATATTTAAATTTGCTGAAAGAAATGTGATTGATATTTTCTGGATTATGAAATCATTTCCAGAACCATTAAGTTCACCCTTTTATAATCACATCCGATGTTCTCTGTGCTCCCATTTCAGACACACTTGGCAAGAGGTTTTTGGGTTTTGTTATTTTTTAATAAAACTTATTGAAGACTAACATATAGACCAAAAAGCAGACAAATCACAAATATGTAACTCAGTGATTTTTCACCAAGTGGTCAAGGTGGGCAGGTTCAGGTTCTTGTAACCACCACCAAGCTCCAGCACCCAGGAGCCCCTCATGCCTAAACCCAGGGTAACTCTGCCCCTGGTTTTTGGACTTCATATGATTGAAGGTGTGCAGTATGTGTCCTAGCTGTCTGTGGGATTCGTTCACGTGTGCAGCAATGTTTCATGCATTTTGCTTGCTGTGTGTCATTTCACTGTATCATCGAACCCCAGTCTCTCCATTTTTCTGTTGATGGATATTTGGGGTTCTTCCAGATTCAGGCTGACAGCAGATCTTGCTGCAGTAAGTGTCCTTGTATGTGCCCTTGCGTGCACATGTGTACATGTTTCAGGATCGTGTGTCGAAGTTTGGATGTGCATGTTCAGCTTCTTAGGGGGCGTTGCTAGTGGAACGCCTGCCCTCACTTCCGCTGTGTCTTTAACAGCTCTGTGTTGTCGGTCCTCTCAGTGGTAGGTATTTGATGGTGTGTAGGGGCTTCCTTGGCGGTTCAGACAGTGAAGAAGCTGCCTGCAATACAGGAGACACGGGTTTGATCCCTAGGTCCTGAAGATCCCCTGGAGAAGGCAATGCTACCCACTTCGGTATCTTGCCTGGAAAATTAAATGGAGAGAGGAGCCTGGTGGGCTACAGTCCACTGTGTCACAATGAGTTGGACACAACTGAGCAACTAACACTTTTCACTTTCAGCGGTATATCATGGATTATTGAAAAGCAAAATATTTTGAATATGAAAAGCAAAATAATAAGATAGACGGAGGATATACACATGTCCTCAGGCAGAGATTTTTAAACAGGACACATAAAGAAGTGATCAGTTATATTAAAATCAGGAACTTCTGTTCAATAAGAAAAAAACCACAGCTGTGAAAAGATCACAGCACCAGAGAAGATGTTTATAATATGACCACCCAACAAAGACTTTGGTATATCTATCCAAATATATTTTAAAAACTAGACGAAAACAAAAATTTAGGCCAATTTTTGAAAAATGACAACCCAACTGATCAGGTGTTTCCCCAAAGAAGATATCCAAGTGGCCAGTAAATGTTGAAAACATGCGCAACTAATGTCATCAAAGGAGAAACAAATTGAAAACAGGAGAGTGTGCTCAAGGGAGGAAAATGTGAAGAAGCAGAATCCCTTCCCAGCCTCGCCTAGCTCACTGTCCCCGCCCTCCCAGAATGGTCTCACGTGATGTGACGGCATCCGGCACCCAAAGCAGCAGCTGGGCTGGGGTATTCTTGCGACTCAGCTCTCATACTCGGCCTCTGCGTGCAGGGAGCAGCAGTGCTTGATCTGAGGAGCTCAGCTGTGCCTCTCTCCCCGCCCGCTTAGGACGTGACCCTCAACGAGACTTCTAAGGAAGATGACCATCTATCGACTGTCCTGTCACCTGCTGCCTCTAAGGCTCTGGCTTCCCACTTCGTCCAGCCCCGCAGCTCAGAGCTAGTCCTTCCAGAATCGCATTGTTCTGTTAATCACCCCTAATGTCTGGAATTTACTCAGCAGGCCTCTGAGGAGCTCAAAGCCATTTGCTGATCCTGCTGGTAAAATGGCTGTCCCTCGGCAGCCAAGCTCTCTGCTAAATTACTTCTAGGGAAGGAAGCCGTTCTCAAAACTCTAGGAGACTCGGGGTGCCTTGACAAGCAGGCCCTGTCCCCGCCGGAGCCCCAGGAGGAAAGCACAGGTCCTCCGGGCATTACGAGATCATCCAGGAGGGACAGCGGTCTCCGTAATTATGGGAATGGTTACCCAGGTGGGCTGACAAACCTGCAGACACAGCCTCACGCCAGGGAGCACTCACATGTGAGGAGAGGGAAACTGAGGCAGGCCAGGACCTGGCGAGGGGAGCAGGCTGGCAGCAGAGAAGAGGGAAGTGCATTTTGGTTGAGGAACTGGAGGAGCAAAGCAGATGGGGAGAAACCTGGGATGCAGAGGAACTGAAGTCTTTCTCCATTTTTGGCAAGGGGTCCCCCGGTGTTCTTCCCAATATGTCTACCAAGCCTTTGAGCCCAGCCCTGTGTGGGCACGGCCTCAGACACCCTGTGGACCCTGCTGCTTCGCTGGGCCTACAGGAAGATGGGGGCTGGGTGCTCAGAGCTGCCTCTGCACCTGGCAGCCTCTAACCCAGCTGACCCCTGGTCCTTCCCTCACGCAGCCCTCTGGACGCTGTGTGGGGAGCAGAAGGCAGCGGCCTGCGGGCCCTGGCCACAGGCCCTTCAGTGCAGGTGCACAGACACGGGTGCTTAGTTCCCAGGGAGGGCAGCCCCTCTGGGGACATGCGGGAGGTGGGAGACAGAGCAGGGCGGGGTAGCCAGGACACGGTGGCAGGGGTTGACCAGCCCCCCGGAGTGTGAGCAGGTCAGGACAGCTGTCCCTGGCCAATACCACCCCGTGGCTCGGCTATTCCCTACAATTCCCTCCCCCATCCTTGTGGGTCCAGAGATTGGGTGGTGATCAGAGACTGGCAGTAGGTGCGGGAACCCTCAGCCTGGAGGCCTGGGTGACAGCTGATTTATCTCGTCCTTTCCATTCATGCCTCTCATGTACCTGAGTATCCAGACCAGGCTGTGAGCCCCCTGTCCAGTATCAAGAAGGTGTGGGTGCTGTCTGTACAGGCTCCACAGGGAGCCGTGTTCAGAAAGAGGAGGAATAGGGCCTCCCTGGTGGCTCGCTGGTGCAGAATCTGCCTGCCAGTGGGGGAGTATGGTTGGATCCCTGGGCTAGGAAGATCCCACATGTTGCAGAGCAGCAAAGCCTGGGCACCACAACCACTGAGCCTGTGCTCTAGAGCCTGGGAACCACAACTACAGGGCCCACGTGCTGGAACTGCTGAAGCCCACACGCCCCAGAGCCTGTGCTCGGCAACAGGAGAAGCCACGGCAGTGAGAAGCCCGGGCACCGCAACTAGAGAAAGACCCACACAGCAGCAAAGACCCTGCACAGCCAAAACTAAATAAACAAAGTTTTTAAAAAAAGAGGAAGAATATTCCAGTGAATCGTGGAAAGGGAGGTGTTCCTCTGTGCACACAGGTCAGTCTCCTCTGTACCAGTGAGCAAGGGACCCCTGTGATCAGTGGGAACGGGGATGCGAGTGCCCACGCTCACCCACTGCCCACCCTGCCTAGTTCTCCTGTGAAAGGCCTCTGACGATGCTAGCTTCCTGAGCCACCTGGGAGCACCTGTCAGACCCCCAGAAACAGACACTGCCGGGAGAGACCTGGAGCCACGCATCTCTGACCTGCTCCTCTAGCAGAGCCTGTCTCTCGGTGTGCTTGGGCTGGAGACTGACAGTCACTGACTAAGCCTGCGTGTGTGCGTGCTCAGTCGCGCTATTGCTGCTGCTGCTAAGTCACTTCAGTCGTGTCTGACTCTGTGCGACCCCATAGACGGCAGCCCACCAGGCTCCCCTGTCCCTGGGTCCAGGCAAGAACACTGGAGTGGGTTGCCATTTCCTTCTCCAATGCAGGAAAGTGAAAGTGAAGTTGCTCAGTCGTATCCAACTCTTAGCGACCCCATGGACTGCAGCCTACCAGGCTCCTCCGTCCATGGGATTTTCCAGGCAAGAGTACTGGAGTGGGGTGCCATTGCCTTCTCCAGCTCAGTCGCTCAGTCGTGTACAATTCTTTGCAGCCCCGTGGACTATAGCCCACCAGGCTCCTCTGTCCGTGGGATTCTCCAGGCAAGAATACTGGAGTGGAATGGGTTGCCGTTCCCTTCTGCAGGGGATCTTCCCAACCCAGGGATCGAACCCAGGTCTCCTGCCTGGCAGGCAGATTCTTTACCATCTGAGTCACCTGGCCTGGAGCCGAATAAATCTTGTTATTTATTGTCTCCTCTCCACGGGGACCTGTTGGCTAGGACCAGACTTCTCAGCACCCCCAGTCCAGCTGTGACTCCTGTTTGCTGAGTCCCAGGGAAGGCATGCACAGGGCTGTGCGGGTCCCACTTCACCTCAGCTCACCTCTCCAGCCTGCAGAGAGATGGCCTCTGCCCTCACAGGGCCAGGAGGACCCCGTGTTTGTGATGACACACTCAGCTTCCATCAGCCCGATGGCTTGTCTGGGCCACAGGACAAGCAAAGCCTCCCCCATCAACCGAAGAGGGGGTGAGGTTGTAGGCCCTTCCCTGAGACCTGCCCACCCCACCAAAGCACCTCGCCACCCAGGCTCTGGCTGGAGACAGAACCCCCAAACTGCGGGCTCCTTCTGTCAGATGTTGCCTGTGGCAGGAAGGACGCATGGGCACCAGTTGCCAGCTGGGGGCCTGGCCAGGCCTGCAGTGACGCCCAGCGCTCAGCCGGCTGCTGGCCCCAGGGACCTAGGCCCCAGCATGGAAGAGCCTGGGCTTAGAGCTGTGGGTGTCCTCACTGGGCCCTGTGCAGCTGCCTGGGCTGGGCTTCCCACCGCGAGCCCAGGGGCGAGGGGAGCAGCAGGGCTGGGCTGGGGCCCCGACGGCCTTTGACGTGTGTGGCGGCAACAGACCTGTGGGAGCTGGGACAAGTCTGGGAGCACACCACCATGGTCATTTCCCTCTTGGCCTCCAGCTGCGCCTCAAGGCTCCCTCCTTCTCCAGGGGCCCCGGCTGCAGCTCCGCCTCCAGTCCGCCCCCCGCCCCACCCCACACACACCATGTGGTTTAGAGCAGCCCTGTTACAGTATTACAACGTGCTGTGGGCTGGAAAGGGCCAAGCCGAGCTGTCGACAGCGTGGTGGAGCCCTCCAGGCTGCGCTGGGCCAAACCGGGGGCCTTGAGGCTCCCAGGAGACCCCCAGTTCCCCAGCCTGATCTGCCACAAAAGGCCTCTGGTGTTCCCATCGGGACGACTGTTTCTCAGCATGGACGTGGGTACTCCATGCATACCAGAACACACTGGTGCCCTCTACACCCGATTCCCTTTCCTCTGCCTCCCAGGCACCCAGCTTTGCGTTCCAGGAACATTCCTTACCCCGGGCGAGGGGGAGGGAGGGGGCACTTCTGTTTTCCGGAGCTGAGCCGGGGAAGGTGCTGGCAGAAGGGAGGCCCGTCCTCCCTTCCCAGAACTGGGGTGAGCCGGTGGCTCTGGGTGGGCTTCTCAGGTCCGAGCAAGCGTCCTCGCCGGGGACCCGTCAGCTTCCTGGAAGGGCCTGAGCGCTCTCCCTGGCTGGTCTTACCCCAGCCACACTCTCGGCCACGTGTGAAGCCCTCGCTGCTTTCCACCCGCAGGTCCGCAGTCACCTGCTCCGTCTGGCCTGCTGCGTCGTGAGCTGGGGTCAGGGCTGCTTTCTTGTCCTGAGGCTGCTTGACGGCTGTCCCATGGGGGTGTCGCTGGGGCCACACTCTCTCCCACCACCACCACGGTCGGGGCCCCCGCCTGCCGCGGGGGTGCACGGGGTGCTGCGTTCTGCTCGGTAGCCTGCTCACAATGAGGACTCGCGCAGTGGCAGTGGGCTTGGACCCCCGTCCTCTCAGGGCATCAGGCCAGACGTCCCTGTAGAGCCAGTGCGATGACGGCTGTGCCCAGCACACCCAGACTCAGGTGGCTCACCCCAGGCCCGAACGCCAGACCTTGCCCTTCTGCCTTATGAACCATTTCTGTCATCCCCCCGCTGTCACCCTAGGGTCACCCGCTAGGACCCACGGCTGCCTTCCCAGGAGAGCCTTCCAGAAAGCGTCCCATCCTCCCCTTCCTCCCTTCCTCCTGCCGCGGTTCGGATCCTCCTCCACGTGAGTCTCTGTCTGCTGCACGGGCTCCAGCTGGCCCATCCCTCTGTCCTCGAGGCCAGAAACTAGGGATGTGAGCCAGGGATTAATGGCACAGAGTAAGCTTCCGAAAGCCACGGGGACTGTTGGAAGGCCTGAGCTTAGAGATAATTTCCCTTCTCTGTGAAGGCCAGGCATTTAGTCCAATGGGCAGAGTCAGGAGACAGTCAGCCTGCGGGGGACAGGCAGCAGCCACAGCCTGGATGGCCACCTGAAACAAGCGAGCAATGGTCCCCAGGCTGAGACGAGAGATGGCCACTGACCTCTCCTCCTAGAGGTAAGAGCTGGGCCCAGGGGGCCTCACACAGAGCCCCTGCGGACCCCGGGAAGGCTTGGGAGCCCCTCTCCATCCTTGCTGTGGAAATCTCCCATCAATGCCCAGCGACACGCCACGCTCTTTCCTGTCCTCTTCTCCTCAGTGGTAAGAACCCCTTCTTATTGCAGCATGCACTCCTGGCTTTTTAATGTGAAAATTTCGGAGGTTTATATGAGTGAAAGACGGGGCTGCTGCTTCTCACTACCACCCCTCACCAAACCAAAGCCCAGCCTGGTTTTGGTCAAATGAGGTATTAAAATTGACACAGGAAAAGCAAGCCCACTTTCTTCTCACCGTCAGTTGGCAGCGCCTGGGGGAAGGAGGATCTTTGCAGCACAAATTTTTCGTGGAGGAGAGCTTGCTGCCAGGAGAGCATTTCATTTCTGAGCATCTCAGGTTCTGTCTTCAGGCTGCGGGGAGGCTGTGACCCCCTCACTACCCTGCCCAGGTAGCCAGGGGTTCCAGGGAGGGGAACTGCTCTCTGGGGCCCCAGGGCAACTCAAAGGAGGATTTGGACTCAAAACTTCCTGTCTGCTCGGACCCCATCCTGTTGAAGATTTTTGTAGCTGGGGGACGTACAGATGGGCCTGCTGGTGGCCAGATCCTCAGTGTGTTTAATAAGCAAATGAAACATGGTGTGCCTAGAGGGTCCCCAAAAGTCAGTAGGGTCACTTTGGTCTTCCAGGTCCATGCCGGGGAGAGGGCTCCGTAACAGGGCTCCGCTGTGGGCCGTCCACAGCCAGGGACCTCCTGCCTCTCCAGGAATCTACCTGGTTCCTAGCGAGTAATTTGGCACCTGCAGCTGTGAAAAATAATTTTCAGTCTCTGGAGGAGGAAAGAGTCAGCACTGGTCAGGCACAGCGAACTAAAGGGGTCAAAGTGCCAGGTCTGAACCCGACATTCCAAGCCCAGCTGTACCACACACTAGCTGGGGATGCTGGAACTTACTCCACTCCTCTGCCTCGGTGTCCTTGTCTGTAAAATGGGGGTGAGGACTCCTGCCCTCTACCTCGTGTCGCTAAGTTGGTTCATTCGTGTCTGGCGAACTTTCACGACCATTCCTGATTAAGAGCTGCTGTTACCAGACGCTGGCCATGAGAAAGTGGCCGCAGTTTCACCCACATCAGTTCAGTGACATGGGTACTATTAGCCCATCTTTCAGGTGTGGGAACTGAAGCATAGAGAAGACGGGTGGCTTTCTCAAGGCTGCTCATTCACTCATTCATCATTTTTAATTCAGAGAGATTTTAATATGAAATATTTCAAGTATGTAAAAGTACGGAGAATCCTTTAACATGCTCTTACGTCCTACCGTTTGCTGTATTTGCTGAATCTTTTAACAGATAAGGTGTTGAGCTAACAGCCCCCTCTGTTATCCTCTCCTATTCCATTTTTTTCTCCCTGCTTCCCGAACCAACCACTCGTCTGAAGCTGGTGCCCCCCGCTAGATAGACGTACAGTGTTACTGTGTACATTTAGGGACGGCTTTCTCTTTTCCAAAACGCTACAGTCAACTTCACGTCATACAGTTTTGCTTTCTGCTACTCGGTATACTTTTGAGTGTTTCCATGCAGTCATGCGCAGACCCGGCTCACCCACAAGAGCTGCTGCACGGCCTCCAGCGGACGAACAGTTCATGATGACACCCCACAGCACATCTATGCCTTCTGACCGGCCATCAGAACCTTTCCAAGTTCGCTGTTTACACAAGATACTACAGGGAACACCCTCTCCACCACCACCACCCGCCCCCGGTGCTCCCTCATGCAGTCGTTCCAGGACCCTTTCGTAGGGTAGCTGGCTAGCTTGGGTGAGCTTCCCTGGATGCTGCCCAGCTGCCCTCCAGTCATCCCACTCCAAGCCCTGAGCAGCTGTCTGTCCAGGACCAGCACTTTTCAAGTGTTCAGTGGGTGTGGAGTGGCACCTCCTTGTGGTTAATTCACTAAGTACTCACCAACAGCTGGAGCTGGCCGGGCGTTGTGGTGCACGGCTACCAAGTGTCACCGCAGGGACCAGGAGCCCAGGGAGGGAACTCTAAACAGCGTCCCTGGTCTCGCGTCCTGTAGCTCTTACCAAGCTCTGATTCAGAGTCGGTCATTTGCAAGTGCACACCCCCTCCCCGTGAGCAGTGATCTCCTCCAGCCGAAGGTCTGGGTGTTCCTGTTTTGGCCTCTCTAGATCCCAGCTGTCCCATATGGCAGCGGGCAGCCGTGCATGGGTCCTGAGGACTTGAAACGGGCCTGCACCAAGTGGAGATGTGCTTCGAGTGTAAGATACACACTACCTTTGGGAGCATTAGCCCAGAAAGAAAGAGCCTGTCTTATTAATAATTTTTATATTGACTGTATGTCAAAGTGATATTTTTGGATAAATCAGGTTAAATGAAATATGCTACTGAAATGAAATTCACCTGTTTCTTTTTACTTTTTAAAAAAAAAACAAGGCCACTAGGCAATCATAAATGGCACCTGTGGCTTGAAGTAGATTTCTTTTGGATAGAAAGAGCCCTAGACTGTACCAGGCTGGAACCTTGTGGCAGGTGCCTGGGGAAGGATTGATGGGTGGATGAGTGAGCGACCCGGCACTGTGAGAACAGAACAACGGGGTGACTGGGCCCCTGTGGCCCAGTCCTGATGTTCTCCAGACGGTGCAGAGCAGCTGGTCCCCTGCTCCAGAGCCCTGACACCCTTCCTTCCTGCCTTCTTCTCCTGTCCCAGGGGAGTGAGCGAGAGGCCGCCTGCGGAGAGGCTGCCTGAGCAGGCCCTCCTGGAAATCCCCACACTAAGCAGGGAAACAGCCCTGCAGAGCAGCTCAGGCCACTTCAGGGTCAGCCCTCTCCCAGCCGCTGCCCCCACCCTGCTGGCACCATCCCCGAATGTTCCTCCAAAGCCCCCGGGAGGCCGGGACCACGCTGAGGGTTCCGGGCCAGCACTCTGGCTGCCCAAGGCCTCCTGGAAGAACACAGAGCTGCTCTTGGCCCCCAGGCATGCCGCCTGGGGCCCTGCTCACCACGGCGCCTGCTTTGATGCCTTGAGAAAGGTTAACTTTGAAGCTGCCTGTCTGGGCGGCCGAGCTGCCCAGGGCTTGATAAAAGAGCCCAAAGGCTCCGGCCCGCAGCCTTCTGTGGAGTTACCCCCAGCAGATGGGGAGCCTGGGCTGAACGGCTGGGGAATCCCACCCCCCTTTCCAAAGATGTGTGGAAACCTGACCGATTTGGAATCTCTGGGAAGAAGCAGAGTTGACTTAAGCTAAGGTTTGGGTAACCTAGTCTGACCCGCAGGCACAACGCTTGGACCTGCTTTAGTGGTTGTAGGTAGGAAATTTCTAACAACAGTGTTGATTCTTCTCTCTGTGACGAAAGGTGACCGTTAGGGCTGAGCCTGGACAGTGACCGGCAGTGCCCTCAGGCTCTGTTGGGCAGGGAGGACTGTTTGACCCTCCACCAGCCTCCCGTCCCCAGCAGCCATACCTCCTGGGCCTTCCTTCCCTTCCTAGTCCCAGGCTCCTTACCAGCTCGTGCTCTGGTGCCATCAGGGCACCGGCCTCGCGCATCCTTTCCCTGACTCACTTCCCCCAGCCCATCTACATCCCCTTCGGACTGCTTCTCCCAAGCTGAGCCAGGAAGGCCCAGCTCATTCAAGTAAGCAGAAGGGCAGCGCTTTGGGCCAGGTCTTGCCTCTGGCCTCTGGATGGACTTTGGCACAGGGCTGTGGGGTGTGCACAGTTGAGGTCCCCAGTGTGTGCATGGGCGTGCTTAGTCGCTCCGTCATGTTTGACTCTGCGACCCTGTGGACTGTAGCCTGCCAGGCTCCTCTGTCCATAGGGTTCTCCAGACAAGAATACTGCAGTGGGTTGAGACTGCCTCCTCCAGGAGCTCTTCCTGACCCAGGGTTCGAACCTTAGTCTCCTGCATTGCAGGTGGATTCTTTACCACTGTGCTACCTGGAAAGCCCAGTGTCCCCAGACATGGCCTCAAATAAATGGTGCTGTTGTTTTTATAAGGACAAATAGGTTTACGAACCGGAATATCTCCCAAAAGCCACAAATTCCCTACCGGTCACAAAGTACAAATCTTTTTTATCTTCAAGATGGTTCCTAGGTCTGCCATTTCCCTGACCTGGCAAGAAAAGAATTCATTCAACAAAGCAATTCATCCACAAGATTCCTTGACTCCTTCTGCCCTTACCACATCCCCCTGGTCTCAGATTGGTGCCTACTCCTCCCCTCTTAAAAACCACCCCATACCCATGACCCCATACCCATGACCTCAATCCCAGCCCAGGTTGCGACTCCACATCTGCCACGGGACGTCCCATCTCAGAGCCTGGAGGACTGATGAGAAATCCCACCCACACCCAACATAAAACACCTCTGGTTCGGAACATTTTTCAAATAATTCTTTCAGTTTGGCATTTGAAGTTGTTTGGCTATAACTAACATATTAAATTTAACAAGCACTGTCAAGCCCACTGAGGAATGCTCCCGAAGCTAAACTTCAGTCTGCCTTCAAAGCACCGGAACTTTTGTGAAGACCGGATTTAGCACCAAAGAACGTTTCCTTGTCTCAAACTTTCCTTAGGCTCTGTTTTGCAGATTTCCCTATACTTTAAAACCCATGGATTTTTTTCCCTTTAACTTTTGAACTGGGTAATCCATTCTCCTGATTCAGGTTTCAAAGGGGCTGAAGGGAAGGGAATAAAAAGCCCCTGGGCCTCTGGCCCCAGCCCACTCCCTCCCTCCAAGGCAGCCCAGCACTGGATTCTGCGGAACCCTCCAGAGTCAGTCCAGCACATGCATGCACCCGTGCTCAGTAAACGAAGTCGTGTCCGACTCTTTAAGACCCCAATAGCCCTCCAGGCTCCTGTGTCCACACAAACAAATCCAAGGCCGTATTCCCCTCCGCAAAGAGGACTAAATGTTTGTACACACTTCTGCCGCTTGCTGTCTTTCACTTGGGGATCTCTCCCCATCAGGACACGAAGGGTTTCGTCATTCTTGCCACTGCAGTCTTGTTTGTTTTCACTGATGGGTTTTTTTCTTCTCACTCTGGGACAATTTGGGGGATCATGGGAGCCCACCGGCCCCAGTACCCCCGCCCCATCCCTCTGATTGCACTCTCTCCCCCGCCCCATCCCCCAGCCACGCTCTCCCACCCCGCAGGAGGCTGGAGCCAGCCATGCAGCCTCTCTGATCCGCCCACTGCCCGGCCACGACGGCACCTCCATGACCAGCTGCTGCCAAACTCTGAGCCCTCCACAGCCCCTGGTCTAGCTGCCTCTAACCCCGCCTTGGCTCCCAGGCACTCACCCCCTGGGCTCCTCTGGCCGGCCTCCCAAGGCAGGGCTGCCCTGCTGTCAGTCCCACCCTGCCACACTGCCTCAGGGACAACTTGATACCTTGCCCCTGGACCCTGCCATCTGCCCCTGCACCCCTGAACTTTGCCCCTGACCCCCATCATGCTTGTCTCTGCACACATTCCCCCCCTCCCTGCCCCTGTGCTGCTGTGTGCTCCCCAAGCTGCTGGCCCCCTTGTGAGATGCTCCATACGTGAGGAGCTGAAGGAAGGAAGGACTGCCCTCCTTCCAGTCCTTCTCCATCGTGAGTGTGGGCTGGAAACCACAGGGGCTTGCTCCCTCACTGCCAGCCGCCTGCCTGCGAGGGCGAGGTGCTCTCCAAGGTGCCTCCCTCCTCCTCCACCTCCCTCTCCAGTAGCTCCTGATTTCTGTCTTCCCTCCTCTTCCCACAGCCTCCCGCCCTTCATTTTTAGGGCACACCCTTTGCTCCTGTGTGCAGGTGCTTCAGCTCCCCCAAGAGGGTCCCAGGCTCCCCTTTCTCTCTGCTGCAGACCCAGCCCCAGGCTGGTGGTGCGGCTTATCCACCTCCACTCTTTCCAAAAGCCCCAGAGCCCAAGAAACCTCTGCCCCTGCAGCAGGCTGTCATCCATCCAAGCATCTGCTCATTCCAGGGCCTGGCCCCTGGGGACACCTGCCTCTTCCTCCCTCGATCTTGTGGCCACGCCTCCCGGGAGGTATAGGAGGTGTTAACGGCAACTGGGGTTGTTGTCGTATTATAGCTTTCACGAGGTGTAACTCACATGCCATAAAACTCACCTGCTTTGCAGGCACAACTCCAGCAGTTTTAGTAAATTTATAGATCCTTGTGACTATTGCAGTCCCTCTTCAGCCCCAGCCCTTGCAACCCAATTTACTTTCTGTATCTGGACACTTCACATACATGGAATCATCCTCTGTGTGGCCTTCTGTGTCTGGCTTGCTGTGGATTGTTGCCACCTTTTGGTTTTGTGACTAGTGCTGCTGCTGTGCACAAATGTGCACAAGTCTTTGTGCACACTTTCATTTCTCTTAGGTTGTTGTTCAGTCACTCAGTTGTGTCCAACCCTTTGCGACCCCCATGGACTGCAGCACGCCAGGCTTCCTTGTCCTTCATCATCTCCTGGAGTTTGCTCAAACTCATGTTCATTGAGTCAGTGACGCCATCCAATCATCTCATCCTCTGTCGACCCCTTCTCCTGCCTTCAATCTTTCCCAGCATCAGGATCTTTCCTAATGAGTCAGCTCTTCGCATGAGGTGGCCAAAGTATTGGAGCTTCAGCTTCAGCATCAGTCCTTCCAGGGAATATTCAGGGTTGATTTCCTTCAGGATTGACTGGTTTTATCTCCTTGCAGTCCAAGGGACTCTCAAGAGTCTTCTCCAGCACCACAGTTTGAAAGCGTCAGTCCTTTGGCACTCAGCCTTCTTTATGATCCAACTCTCACATCCATACATGACTTCTGGAAAAAACATAGCTTTGACTAGACAAACCTTTGTAGGCTAAGTAATGTCCCTGCTTTTTAATCCCCTGTCTAGGTTTGTCATTGCTTCTCTTCTGAGGAGCAAGTGTCTTTTAATTTCATGGCTGCAATTCTCTTGGGTAGAGACCTCAAAGGGGAAGTGATGGGCTGGTGAATGAATGTTCGTCTTTCTAAGAATCTGCCAAGCTGGATTCCAAAGTGGCGGCATCACTTTATACTCCCGGCAATAACTTAAGAGTTTCTCCACATCCTCACCAACATTTGCTGTCTTCTCTTTACCTTATTTTGTTTGATTAGAGCCATCTGAGTACATGAGAAGTGGTATCTCATTGTGGTTTTGACTTGCATTTCCCTTAAGACTAATGAGATTGAGCTTCTCGTCATGTGTGTCTTGGCCATTTTTATATCTTCTTTGGTGAAATATCTATTCTAGTCTTTTTAAAACTTTTTAAAATTTCAATGTCAGTTGTTAATTAGGTTATTTGCCTTCTTGTTGATTTCTGAGAGTCCTTTGTGTATTCAGTCCCATGCAAATGCAAATATGTTCTCCTCACATTCCATTTCCTTGAAGGTGTCTTTTGAAGGTTTGGATTTTAATGAAGTGGCCATCGACTTTTGCGACTCTGCCTCTATTGGTAGACACTGCTCTGGCGCCCGGCACAGTGCAGAAACCAGGCTCTGTCACCAGCCCGAGACCTGGGCGGGCAACAGCACCTCTCTGGGCATCAGTCACCTCGTCTGCACAAAGGGGGCACTTTGGTACCTACCTCAGAAGGCCGCTCAAAGTTGTGCTTGAAACCGTGCCTGGTGCCCAATTACCTCAAAACCAAACTCACTCACAGACTGTGGGTCTTGCGGGGAATTTACATTCATCCTCACTTTGCATTCTTATTGCAGCCATCGGAGCAGGTGCTACTCACCCCATTTGAGGGTGAAAAACAGAGACTCAGGAAAGCTGAGTGGCTTGTTTAAGGTCCCACAGCCTGTGAGGGGCTCACAGAGGCATCGCCCCACTTGAGGGGTCCAGGATTGCTGCCTCGCCACCCGACGGCTGCTCCCAGAGGCAGGCTGAGGCTCCCTCCCCCAACCCAGCAAGTCTAGGCCAACGCTGTCCCCAGGGTCACCAAACCAGCACAGGCCAGGCACTGGCCAGCAGGATGAGGGACTCATCACACTGCCCCAAAGCCAAGCCCTCTGCCCTGGGGGGAATCGAAGCTGCTAAGACACAGTGTGGCCAGCGGGACACTGGGGGACCCCAGGCACTGGGAAGCCCCAAGGATGGCCAGGCTCAGCCTGGGGTGTGGACGGGGGTATCTCAGCCTCTTCCAGGTTGGGGTTAAGCCCCAGGCCCCTTCTGACGACCTCTGGAGCTACAAAGCAAGTCTGTGGGGCTGTGGTGATCTTCTTGGGCAGATAGGCCTGCAGACCAGAGTGACCCCGCCTGCATGGCCCATGTCCTCCTTACCTGGGAGCTGTCTCCCCAGGGCCTGTGTTTCTTTTGAGACTTAGGGAATTTTGAAACACACATGGAGAGAGAATAACACAACCAGTCCCCACTTACCTGTCACCCAGATCCAACAGTGGTCACTGCAGGGCCACTCTCATCTGTTCTCCCATCCATTGAGTACATTCCACATATCCTATCATGCCATTCCCAAATCCCACAGTACAAGTGTGGGCACACGCATGTGCACAGAAGTTTCCCCAGGAAGAAAGGAACCACCCGCTTTGCACTGGGGCTCCTGGTGGGTCCTGGTGAGGAAGGCCCCTTGGCAGCCAGACGTCCTCAGTCCAGGCCATTTCACCTCTCTGAGCCTCGGTTTCCTCATCTGTAAAATGGGACTGCAGTACTTACTACCTGGCAAGATGGCCTTGGAGATTAACCAAGACTGCAGACCGTCTGTGGGTGCACAGGGAGATAGCAGAACAGAAACAGCATGGTGGGGAGGGCCAACCCCAACATCAGGAGGTGGGGGAGAGAATGGGACGGAGGAGTTACATCCAGATCTTCCACTGTCTGAAACAACAAATTCTTAGGGCGGGGGGAGGGTGGTTAAAAACCTCAAGCAAATGTAGCAAGTTATATATGTACATTTCCTCGTGTTCTCTGCTTTTTTGGACACTTGGAGTAGTTTATAAATCTAATTCAGGAAATTAAAGTTGTAATCAGATCGCTTATCTGCTTGACACTTACTAGGAGCCTGGCTCAGTTACCTGCTGCTGCTACTGCTGCTAAGTTGCTTCAGTCGTGTCCGACTCTATGCGACCCCATAGACTGGACTATGCAGCCCCCAGGCTCCGCTGTCCCTGGGATTCTCCAGGCAAGAACACTGGAGTAGGTTGCCATTTCCTTCTCCAATACATGAAAGTGAAAAGTAAAAGTGAAGTCGCTCAGTTCAGTTCAGTTCAGTCGCTCAGTCCAGTTCAGTTCAGTCTCTCAGTCGTGTCCGACTCTTTGCGACCCCATGAATCGCAGCACGTCAGGCCTCCCTGTCCATCACCAACTCCCAGAGTTCACTCAGACTCACATCCATCGAGTCCGTGATGCCATCCAGCCATCTCATCCTCTGTCGTCCCCTTCTCCTCCTGCCCCCAATCCTTCCCAGCATCAGGGTCTTCTCCAATGAGTCAACTCTTCCCATGAGGTGGCCAAAGTACTGGAGTTTCCGCTTTAGCATCATTCCTTCCAAAGAAATCCCAGGGCTGATCTCCTTCAGAATGGACTGGTTGGATCTCCTTGCAGTCCAAGGGACTCTCAAGAGTCTTCTGCAACACCACAGTTCAAAAGCATCAATTCTTCGGCGCTCAGCCTTCTTCACAGTCCAACTCTCACATCCATACACGACCATAGGAAAAACCATAGCCTTGACTAGACGGACCTTAGTCGGCAAAGTAATGTCTCTGCTTTTGAATATACTATCTAGGTTGGTCATAACTTTTCTTCCAAGGAGTAAGCGTCTTTTAATTTCATGGCTGCAATCACCATCTGCAGTGCTTTTGGAGCCCCCAAAAATAAAGTCTGACACTGTTTCCACTGTTTCCCCATCTATTTCCCATGAAGTGATGGGACCGGATGCCATGATCTTTGTTTTCTGAATGTTGAGCTTTACCGTGTCCAACTCTTAGCGACCCCATGGACTGCAGCGCATTAGGCTCCTCTGTCCATGAGATTTTCCAGGCAGGAGTACTGGAGTGGGGTGCCATTGCCTTCTCCACAGTTACCTACTGCTATGTAACTGCCATGTAACAAACATCTCCAGACTTAAAACAGCAGTGGCTTAAGAGAGCCACCTTTGTATATTTTCTCCCAACTCTGTGGGCTGCCAGGGCTCGGCCAAGTGGTTCCTGGGCAGCTCATGACACCAGCTGGGGCTGCTGTGACCAGGTAGGGACTTGACTGGGTTGGATGTCTGGCCTGGCCCACATGGCAGGTATTGGGGGCTGGGCATTGTCTGGGAGCTCAGCTGGAGCTCTGCCAGATGGTCTACACCCAGGCAGTCTACACCAGGGCTGGCCCTGTGGCTTGGGTGTCTCAGCATGGTGGTAGGGTTCAGAGAGGGAGCCTTCCTGAGAGCAAGTCTTCCCAGATGAAGGAAGAAGCCACCCAGGCTGAGTGCCAGGACAGGTATCACGTCGCTTCTCTCGTCCTCCTCTGGCAGCGCAATCTCAGGGCCACAGAGTTAAGGAGGGGGAATCAATGTCACCCTTCAGTGTGTGTGGGGGGTGGGGGCAGGGGGGAGGAAGATCTTGCAGCCGTCTTTAACTTCCCATTGTGATCAACAAACGATTGTTGAATACAAAACTGAATTCCACAGACATGCTTCAAGCAGGGAATTAGCTCCTGGTGAGGACTGGGGGGTTGTGAATGGAACAGTCTCTCCCCTCCCAAAGCAGCACTGCTCCCCCGCCTCCTTGACAGCTTGTGGAGACCCTCTGGGCCCCAAACCCTCCAACACAGCATGTGACTAGTGGTGCTCTAGCAGTGAGGGGAGGTCACACCATGGTGACAAGGAAGGCCTGGCTTCTCAGACCCGCACATGGGCTGCTGGGAGGCCAGTCTGCAGGGTGCCCTCTCTCCCACCTGCTGCCCTGGCTGGAGCCTCCCAAGCACCCTGTCCACAGGTGTCCTGGGCTGAAGACCCCCGCTGAGCCCTGGGCTGCCCCATGTCCTTCCAGGCGTAGGAGGTATCCAGAGCAACCACTGTCGTCTCACCTTGCCTCCTCCTCTGGTCCCCTCCCTGGCGTGGGCCCCATGCCGCCTCCACCATCATTGTCCCCCACACCACCCTTTGCTGACAGCTAGAACGGGCATAGGCGGGTGAGGCTGTGCAGACAGAACCACCCCCACCCTGCTCTGGCAACCTCTCCGAGTCACTCCCTCCCCAGCAGCTCCACGGGCTTGGCATTTGGGCAGATGGCTCCCTTTAGGAATGCGTATGGTCGCCCTTCCCCAGAAATTGTCTGAGGACTTTCGGTTCTTCATCGGTTCTCCCAACTCCTGATGCGTTCCATGAGTGTGTCTGGAGCCCCTGACCTGAGCTGCGCCCTGCCCCAGGCCAAGGAAGTGAGGCTGGCAAGGCAGACTGGTCCCTGCCCTCGGGAGCTTCCCTGCTAGGGCTACCTGGTCATTGCACCCACCAACCCACGGCAGCCCACAGTGCACTTGGCAGACGGACACCTGCTCAGAGCCTTGAGAGTCTGGAAGAGCTAACTGGACAAGGGAGGTGGAAAGACATCTCATGAGGAGGAGCCATTCTACAGAGCTGGCCCCTTTTCCCTGAGCAGAAAACCAGACCAGCTTCCTTGGCACTTTACCTGGTTGCCAAGAAAATGATGTCCAAGTGGGTGCTCTTTCTTTTAAAAACAAAAGCTCACTTTATCTTTGAAAATTTCAAACACATACAAAAGTAGAATAGTATAATAAGCTTTCACGTATGCATCACTTAGCTTCAACAGTTAGCAACATTTTCCATTGTTTTCATCTCCACCAGCCCCTCCCGTCCTCACTCTGCCACCTTTTTATTTTCCTTGTCTTTGTTTTTCTTTTTTTGGCCGTACCTCGAGACTTGTGGTATCTTAGTGCCCAGACCAAGGACCAAACCCACGGTGGAAGTGCAGAGCCCTAACCACTGGACAGCCAGCGAATTCCCGTTATTTCCCTTGTCTTTGAAAAACCTCATCTTTATACTAATTCATTCACAAATACTTTTTCACACAGATCACTAACAGATAAGGGCTTTAAAAACACAATGATACCACTATCACATCTCTTAATATTGGCAGCGATTTCTTAATATTATCTAACACACAGACTGTGTTCAATTTTCTATTATCTTGCAAATATCTTTTTCTAGTTGGCTTGTTCACATCAGGACCCATCCAGGCTTTGCACAGATTTGGAGTAGGTTCATCTCTGTCTGAAGTGTCTGTCCTTCCAAGTGGGCTTGGATGCTCAAGTGGAGATTCTCTACTGCAGGGGCCCCCAACCTCTGGGATCTAATGCCTGATAATCTGAGGTGGGGCTAACGTAATAATAATAATGGAAATAAAGTTGCACAATAAATATCGTGCCCTTGAATCATCCTGAAACCATCCCCACCCCCGTCCGTGGAAAAATTGCCTTCCACAAAACCGGTTCCTGATGCCAAAAAGGTTAGGGACAGCTGCTCTATGGTATCAGTCACCTGGGAGTTTTTACAAAACACCCCCACCTGGGCCCTACCTGGACCAATTAGGTCAGGGTCCCTGGGGTGAACCAGGACCTGAGTGTTTGTTTCATTCATTTGTATTTATTTATGTATCAGTTAAGCTCCACCCACCCCACCCCGCCTTGGGGATCCTGGCCTGCTGCCAGGGTTAGGAATCCCTGGAATACTCTTAGAGGTTCTCACTAGCAGTTGTGCCCCTGGGGTGTCCCCTGGCAATGTCTGGAGATGCTTTTGGTTGTCACCACTTGGGCAGGGGACTATGCTACTAGCATTTAGTGGATGGCAGCCAGGACATCCTGCAGCCCCCATGGCACAGAGTTAACCAGCCCCAAACATCAAAGGGCTGACATTGAGAAACTCTGATACTGGAGCACCAACCTCACTGGTCTCAAGGGGCAGAAGCCTCCTGGGGGAGGAAGAAAATTAAACTGGATTCTTTCCATTCCTCATCTCAGCCCCTTACAGTTGATGAAATGCATCCCCCTGGGCCTCCTTTCATTAGCCCTGCGTCCCCTCCCCCGGTGCTGCGTGAGGCTAAACTCTCCCGGGAGACTGGCCGCTCCCATCTCTGGTTGGGGCAGGAATGCACCTCTCACCTGCTGGGCGACCTCTGTCCTTCCCTCTGCCTCAGGCCTCACTCCTGGGAAATGGAGAGAGCAGGGCTGTCCCGAACCAGTGGAGACCTCCGGCCACCTGCACAGTTACCCCGTTCACTGCAGTACCCAGAGCCCAACACAGAGCCGGTGGTCAAAACGTGTTTGTAGAAATGAATGGATCTCCATTTCTCCTTGTGGAAACCGGGGCACAGAGAAAGTGGGTCTCACAACCAGCTTTTGGCCTCCTCAAGGCTTTTCAGCCTTGTCCTTGCTTCTGTGTGAAGAATGGGGGTCCTGCCTCCCCTAGGGGTTCCCCGCTCCTTTGTTGCCACCGTCTCAGGAGACGATGGGGAGCAGGGCTGTCCCGCAGCTCCCCAGAGAGGAACAAGGGCACAGGACACTCACAGCCCACCTTCCCTCCCGAGGCTGGGGTGGGGGCCATCCTCCCCCACCTTCCTCTGTTTATGGGGAGGCATGATACATGTCCTGTCATTTGGGACTGGATATGGTCCGGGTACCCACCATTTTGCAATATTTTTAGGAATGACTCAAAAGAGAACACAGCTGGAGCGCCGACTCAATGTCCTGCGTCCACTGAAGGCCTGTCATTGTCCTGCTTGGAGGCTCAGTTTCCCTTCCTCTGTTCCCAGAAGGACACAGACCACAGGGCGTGGAGACCTTTCGATCATTAGACAGAGCCGGCCCGACAGGCTGGTGACAATGACATGAAAAACACTTGGTGGGGGTGGCTTTGTCCCTCCTGGCTTTGTTCCTCCTGGTAGGAGCCTGTGGAGGCCTCCTCTCTGTGGGAGGCCTCCGGAGAAACCCATCTGGGTACATCTGCATCCACAGGCGGGGAACTGGGCAATTCCTATCAGCAGGGCATCCTCAAAAAACCTGCCACCCCCAGCCGGCCACACCGCTAGCTCAGTCCCACAAGTGGGGTGCAGAAGCATGTGTGGAGAGCCAGAGGGCCAAACGCTAACAGCGGGGCAGCTGTCCCTTTGATCACGCGGGTCATCCGAAGCCCCGGAGGCCAGCGACTGGATGGGTGGGAGTGGGGGAGGGGCGCGTGGCTAGCAGGTCCCCAGGGCCCGGGGCTGGCGGGGAGATGGTGGAGCCTCCATTCTCCCCCCTCCCCTTCTCCGCGGCTCGGCGGTGGGGCTCACTCAAGCACGGCCATTAGGTGTGGGGGAACCCCAAGGTCCCACTTCCACCACCCAGGGTTGGGGATGCACAGCCGCAGGGGGCCTGGCACCCAGCCTCGGGGAGAGTCCCGCGGCCCGAACTTTCCCTGGGATCCCCCTTCAGCTTCCCCCACCGGTCGGGCGAGAGGCAGCTAAGGAGAGCGGAGTGAGTCCGCGAAGCCGGAGGCGCGGGCGCTGGGCGCGCCCCCGGCTCACTCCCCAGGGAGGCGGCGGGCGGCCCCGCTCCGCCCCAGCGCCGGGCCCGTGCGATCCGGCGCCCGCGGGCGGGGCGGGGCTGCAGTCGGCACCGCCCCCGGGGTCCGGGGAGGGGACGGGGGAGGCGTGCGCGCGGCGGCGGCGGCAGCGGGCGCCGGGATCGCCGGCCGGGGCAGAGCGGGGCCCCAGCGCATTGCCCGGCTCGGGCCATGACCCCCGCTGCTCTCTTTTGTAGACTTGTCGCCGCGGCCCCTCGAGCCCGGCCGTCGCCGCTACGGGCGCCCGGGCGGGCCCCACAGTGAGCCCATCAGGAAGTGGTAAGTGCCCCGCGCCGCGCGCCCCGGTGTGCCCGGCGCTGCCCACCCACTCCACCCCTCCCTTCCCTTCTGGAAGATACAGCTCTTTCCCGAAGCCGCAGCCCCGCCGAGGAGCGTACACGCCCCGCCAGCTCCCGCCGCGGGAGGGCCGTCCCTGAGGAGGACGGGCCCCCACCCCGGGGTGGGGTGCGGTAGGGGACCCTCGCGGGCTCGAGCGTCCCCCCCTCTAGTTCTTGCAGACTTTTCTGCGGAGACGCAGGTTTGGGGAAAGTTGGGCCCCCTCTGGCCATGTTGCAACTTACAGCGGCCGCGTGGGGAGGTGTGTCCCCGCCCGTGGAAGCCGCCGGCCCCCCAGTCTCCACCTGCCACCCCACGCGGTCACGAGTTCCTGGGGAATGGGCCAGACCGCCATTCCTGAAAGCTGGAGAGGAGCCCGGCCGGGGGGTGGGGGCAGGAGGCCTGGAGAGGAACCATTTCCCCTCTATCGAGTATTTCAGAATGTATTATTTATGAACCGCCTCACTTAGGGGCCCCCTTCGCTCCCAGGGCATCAAAGCAGGTTTGCAACCGCAAAGGGCGACCACTGTGAACGCGCTCGCCCCTTGCCTGGCCCGCTGAGCTCAGCGGAACTGGGGGGAGGCACTCCTTACTCAGGTGGACGCACAACCTGGCTCGGCGTCCCCCCTTGGTGGGCGGGGTCAAGGCAGAAGGGACCTCTCTCAGACCTCCCCAGGCTGTTAGGCCGCGGTGGAATCCGAAAAGTCTGTGCTGGCTGAGCCTCCTTAGCCTCGCTGAGAATGAGGAGGAAGAGGCAGGGAAGGCAGCCTGGTGAGGGCCCTCCTGTAATTGGTGCAGCTTTTGTGGAACAAACACCCCATCTTACAGATGAGGAAACTGAGGATCTCCGAGGCGCATCTGGATTGGCAGGCTGGGGGCAGGGGGCTTCCTGCAGAGCCCCCAGGGGTGCTGGGGGGCAGCCGCTGTCCCAGGCTGGGTCAACTGCAGAAAGCAGCCTCTTACCTGTGCAGACCACACCCACCATGGGTTCCCTGTCCCCACCCTGGATAGGAGGGAGTCGGTGTATTTATGGAAAGACTTAATCCCTTTGCAGGCCCCAAGGAGGTGGAAAGCTCCGCCAGCCTAATCTCCTCTCCCTGGAAGCCTTTCCCTTGGCAGGTGGGTTGCCCTGGGTGGGCCCTGAGCCCCAGGTTGAGATCACCTCTGGAACTTCCCCTCAATGGCCCCGGAAGGAGAGCGGCGCCGCTTCGTGTTGACTGAGCCCTGTGTGGTGGTACCCATCACCTGCATTTTCGGTTTTCCTTCTCTCACCTAATACTGTTGTCATCCCTGTTTTACAGATGAGGGCACAGAGGCTCATAAAGATCAAGTGACTGATCCAAGGTCACGCACAGGGGCGGGCGGGTAAGCGGCGAGGCCTAGCCTTGAACCCTAGCCCTCACAGTGTAGAATCAAAGAGTGTAGGCAGACCTTCCCCGGTGAAAATAATGTGTTGTATATTTACAGTAATGTGTGCACCCAGGAGCCCACTCAGCCGACGCAGCCATAGCCTCCCCTCTGAGCCTGTAGGGGATTGTGTGTGTCCCACAGACAGTGCCACACTGTGGTTACTTTTTATTTGGGTGCAGAGAAAGCAGTTTAGTTTTCTGTTTGCGCTGCAAACCTGAAGGGGATGAGCTGGCCAGCAGGAAAGCTAAGGGCTAATAGTTTGCGACTCCTGACTTCAAGGCTGCTGTAAAAAGGATGACTTGTTTTCTAGTTAGCCCCATGATTAGTTAACTGTTAGCCTAACTTCTGTAGAATACCCCTTATTTTTAAACATTTTTACTGATGTGTAACATATGGAAAGTTGCGCAAATTGTACGTGTTGAGTTTGACCTCAGGCTCAGAGGGCCAAGTATCATGCTCACAGTCACATGGCCAGTCACTGGAAGACCACAGCTTGACCCTGGGAAGCCCAAGACCGTGCCCTGTGACAGCAAGACGGGTGCAGGCTTGAGTGGGCACCTTGCCTCCCCCCCCAAGCCCATCGTCTTTCGCTTCCTGTGGGCAAGCAGCTGTGGGCCAGGCAAGTGCCCCCTGCGGGTCTGTGGCCTAAAGCCCAGGAGAGGCTCATGTTTGTATTCTGTGTACCAGAAAGGGAGGCATGTTAACGCTCGTAGCATCTGTTCCCAGCGCAGTCCCTTTGGCTGCTATTGTAGGAATTCTAATCCTGTTGCGAAAGGAAAGTACCATTTTTTTAAAAAAAAAGAAGGAAACCAAGATGTGTCTTAGGCCTGCTGGGAGCCCCCTTGGCCAGTCTGTCAGCAGGCCTTCCCTGTGTTTGCAGTCAGGGGACCGGCCCGAGAGCTGGTCCTGGGCTCCCCCAGCTGGGAAGGGAACCTGATTCCATCTGGTCTGGTGGGTCCACCCACCTAGGCAAACTGTCACATTCTTCAGTTATGAGTCTCCACCCGTGCTCTCTCCTCCGTCCTCCAGCGAGGTCTTGGTTAAGGGAGTGAGGCTCTGTGTCCCTGTCAAGTCACAAGCTCCACGGGGCTCTTCCGATTCCGTCTGGGAGGTGACTCCAGAGACCGTGATCAGGCTGTTAGCCTGACTCTGCCTTTCACTGACTCCCTGTCTAGGCCTCCATGGGCCACGGGCCTCATCTGGGAAGCCCAGGTGGCCACCTCCATGTAGGGTTGCTAGGTTTAGCAAATAAAAATAAAGGCTGCCCCGTTCCATGTGAACTGCAGAAAAATGATGGAGAATGTTCAGCAGGAGTCTGTCCCGTACAGGAGCTGGGCATCCTGTATTTTATTTGGCAGTTTATTTCTCTGACCGCTCCCAGTTCCAGAGATCTGATTCATCCCTGGAGGGGTTTACTTCATCCCCTACAGCCCAACCTCCGTGATCCCCAAAAGCAGAAACCGAAGGGAAGCTAATAGCAGATCCCTTGTGCCCTGAGTGGTTCTGATGTGTTCCACGGGCAGTGCTACGTCTTTATTACTTTACACTTTCTGCAGAGAACACATTAGTTTACTGTTCTCTTTGCATCAGGAACTGCAGGGAGCGGGCTGGCGAGCACTTCCCTGCTGCGGGCTGATAGTTTGGGGCTCTTATCTGCAAGGCAGCTATAAAGATAGTAACAGACATCTTGGCCAAGGGTGTCCTCTGCCCTGGAGCTGCCCAGGCTTCAGAGGGGCCATGAGGGGCCATTTGGTGTGCAAAGTGGCCGACATCCATGTCTCTGGCCACTGCTCAGGGGCAGACCCCTGCAGGAGGAAGTAAGTTTTTATCTCTCACTGCCCATCCGTGTCACCAGAGAGGGTTCTGTCGCGGCCATTTGGCGGTAGGAAGATTCTTATGCCCAAGTGCAAGAAAGGACCTGTTTTAACTCAAGCTGTTGTGCAAATAATTAACAGCCTGATATTTTGAAGGGAACATAAACAGAATCTGATTCGATATGAAAGGGTGGTTTTTCACACTCCTGCAAATGTGTGAAAAGGAGAGTACATTTATACCTAAACGTGCGGTTCTCTTGGGCCTGACGGCTTGCCTACCTTCTTGCCAAGCTAGGGGGCCCCCTCCCATGGAATCTCTTCTTCCCACCCGTTAAACCTTTATTTTCTAATTGCACAAATGTGTGTCTTCCGGGAATAGACCTCAGCGTGTAGAATGATAGACATAGAAGCCATGGGGTGCAACTGACCTGGCTTTGAGCTCTGGCCTCCCAGAGCTGCTGCCGGACCGCCCAGAGCTCCACTCCTTCATCTGTAAGTCACAGATGCGATGATGTTATCTCGCTGGGTGTTGTCAGGTTTAGGAATTTTTGTAATGAACTCAGCCTCTTGAAAGCATTAGCTTGACATCTGTGTCAGTGGTGAGGATGAAGTTTAGGGGGACGTAGCCCACTCCCCACAGTCAGGTGTCTGTATGGCTTCCATTTGGACAGATAAACATCCCGTCTATCAGGACCGTCTCCCGCAAAGGCACCTGCCATCTCTGCTGGGGGCAGCCCCAATCACTGAGGGAGTGGAGTGGATGGGGCGCTGTCCGCGGTCCTACATAAACCACCCTGGGGAGCGCCTCCTCCTTCCGCTGTAACTGGCTACACCTCGGACTTGGGGACCGCATGGCAGGCTCGCACACAGCGTCCCCACAGTCTGCTGAAGGGTGACACCGTGACGTTGACAGATGATGATGATGGTGACGATGGCTCCAGGCCCTGTCCTGGAGGCTGGGTCAGGATGCCTGTTCTATAACTGAGGACTTGGAGCCGGAGGGGCGGGGGTGGGGAAGGAGGGCGGTGAAGCATCAGCGTCTCAGGCTCAGAGAGGAAAAGGACTTGGCCAAAGGTCACACAGCCCGTACAGACTCCTGGTTCCTTTCAGCCCCTCCCAAGGCCACTTCATTCCTCCTGCCCTTGTGGGGCGTTACAGCAACGTGCATGGGGATGAGAAAGGTCGGTTGGTGAAAACTGCGTTTGGAAGTTTTAGAAACCAGAAATAGAATCATTCCACCTAGCCCTGACCTCACCACGTGACATTTGCTTGACCCTCGCACAGCTCCCTGTCCCGTGGTGTCCACTGGATCCAGGCTGCCAGCTCCTCCTCCTTCCTTAACTTCCTTTTTTCCCTGAATGTTTGGAGATAGGTATTTCTCAAGTCACAGGACAGCTTTAGCGACAAAACCTATCCATTCGGGACAGTTTTCTGGGAGGAGCAGGGAACCAGAGCGCCTTCCCCCAGCCAGAGCCGCGGCCCCTGGCCACCCCTCCAGCCACACCGGAGACGGGGTAGGGGAGTTGGATGTGATGTTCCCACTGCATTCTGGCTCTACCGGGGCAGGGGGCGGGGGGTGTTCCGTGGAGTCTGGGTAAATAACTGCTCTCTGCTTTACCTTGCTGAATGCTTCCCTTGAATAGTTTCAAGTTTCAGAAAAGTTCCTAGAACAGTAGGAGCTAACGTATATCCTTCACCGGAAGTGAGCGTGTAGCCACAGTTGCTTCATTGGCGTGGATTTCTGGCCAGACTCTGAGAGTGAAGCTGCAGAAATGATGGCCCGGGACCCTAAACACCCCAGTGTGTGTGTCCTCAGAGCTGGGACCACCTCTTACAAAATGCAGCCCAGCGATCAGAATCACAAAACTCGACCACAGCCCCATGCTGTCACCTCCTGGACAGGTGTCTTTCTTTTGACCATTTTACTACTTTTCAAACTAGAGACAGAAGCATGTCGTGAACGCCCGTGTCCCAGTGTCAGCAGCAGACAAGGCAGCGCCCCGCACCCTCCACGCCTCTGCTGCTGTTTCTCTGTTGGGCTTTACGGCAGCGTCCTGCCGTCGCTTCGTCAGTGTGGACTTCAGTGTGGATCACTGTCGTGTAGCCCTAGGGTGGGATGTGTCGTGTAAGCTGTTGCGTTGGGTGGTGGCCAGCGTGTACCCCAGACAGAACAGAAGAGCGTGGACTGTGAGATCAGAGTTCACTGCATGGCTGTGATGTGCTGTGGCCAGCGGGGGCCCTGGGAGGTTGCTGTGGTCCTGACCTCAGGGCCACAGACCCCTGGGCAAGAGGCCCACGAGAGAGACGGGAGGGGAGCTCTGGGGTTGAAAGCGTAGGCTTGGAATCCCTACCCCACCACCTGCTCCCCATACAACCCTTCTGCAGGTTAACTAACTTCCTGGTGCCTCAGTTTCCCCATTAGCAAAGTGGGGGTCGGAACGGCTCCAGTGTCACCAGGCTGTCGTGAGGCTTAAACAGCCTTGAATGGAGGCACTCTGGAGGGCGCTGGGCACAGAGTGGGTGCTCGAGAGAGGCGCCCATCCCTACCCCACAGGCCTTCTCTGGGGCTCTCCCTTCCTCCAGCACCACACACCCCCACCCAAGGAAGGGTACACACTCCTGGCAGCTCATCCCACCCATTAGAATCGCCCCGCCCCTGCCTCCAGAGCTTTGGATAAGCCCAGTCCAGACTGCAGCCCAGGCCAACGGGGAGCCTTTGGGAGAGGGACCTCCTGCCAGGCTCTGATTCCCAGCTCTGGGCCTGCTCCAAGTAGGAAGTGTCCTTTACACGCAGCCATCCTGACTCTGTGCCCCTCCGTGTCTGACTGTCCCTCTTGCCCTCTTCCTCCCCAGTCAATCCCCTACCCGCCCACAAGTCCAGCCTGGCTAAAATTGAAGCCTTTGCCCTGGCCACTCCTCCAGACTGACCCCTCCTGGGGTCCTACCGTCTCACCAGCTTGTACATCACCCCAGCTTCCAGCAGCTTCTCCCCTGCACCCTGGCTGCCCCGCCTTCTCCAGTGCTCAGACTCCACGGTTTCTGACCCGGAGCTGAGCATCTGAGTCCCATGGGGCCTTGTTACAACATCGATTCCGGCTCAGTGCACCCAGGTGGGGCTGAGAGGATGCACTGTTAATGAGCTCCTGGGGGTGCCGAGGCTGCTATGAGCAAGGCCTGGAGGGGGACTGGCCTGCACAGCCCGCTAGAATGAAGAAGCTACTACATGTGCTCAGGAAAACCCCTCCACTATGTAACCAGCCTCCAGAGACCCCACAGTGCGGCTCAGCCTGGGCTCTTCTGTGGCCTGTTCCTCTGGTCCTCGCATGTCCTCTGGGCCTTTGCACATTCTGTCCCTTCAGCCTGGGGGTTTCCCGCTTGGCTGGCTCCTGTCTTCGGGGCCATGGTCCCCAGGCCTCCCAGGCTGGGACCGGAAACTTCCTCTGGCCTCCTGGCCTCACACGGCACCACTGCACCCTTACTCAGGTGCAGGGTCCCATTCGGCCTTGTATCCACCTGTGTCTGGTCTCCCAAGACCAGATGCCAGGATGGGAAATGTGTAAGAAGTACACTGAGGAAAGTAGGGAAGGGGGCTGGGAGGCCCGGACCCAAGGAATGAGGGAGGAGGAGACAGGAGGGTGGGTGGGGGGCAGCCATGAACAGCTGGCCAAGCCAGAGTCAGCCGTCAGGGTGCCTGTCTCAGATCCCAGCCTCCCATCCAGGCTTGCACCGCAGGGGTGGCAGAGACCTGTAGGGCACTGCTCACGGCCACCCCCCAGCCCCTGGTGTCTCCCTGCGAGTGCCGGAGTCCCCATCCTCAGCCTCTCAGAGCCCCGAGCACGCCCCCTGCAGAGCTTCACAGACCCCTGTGGGGGGGCCCTCGTGGGGGTCAGGGCAGTCCTGGGTTGGAACCCCAACTCCACTCCTAGTAAGCTGTTTAGCCTCAGGGAGCCACCACCACCTTTCTGAGCCTTGATTTTCTCATCCATAAAGCGGCGACAGTGATAGCACCTCCTAGGGTTGTAACAGAGTCAAATGTCAGGAGACTGTGAGCCGCTGCCTTTTTTCTTCCAGCAGCTCCTCAGGACACCCGCCTTGCAGGGAGATGGTGGGAGATTTTAACCCCCACGGACTGGGGACCGGGCTCCTTTCAGCCGTTAGAACGCAAAAGAATTTGCATTTTAGGAGAGGAGGCCTCGTTTGAACAGAAGGCACACCACACCCATCACGGGGCTCAGGGCCACCCTGCAGCCCCACCTGGGGCCCTCTCATCCCTGAAACAGCCACACGGTGGCCCCTCAAAGGCAGGGCAGGTGCTGCGGGTTCCGCCCCATCACCCCGGCCAGACCTCTCCTGCACTCCTCGGCCGCTGCACTGGGCCTCCCTCCAGCGTGTTCAGCTTTGAGATGCCTGAAAGTTTTTTCCACCAGCACACAGCAAATTCAGCCCAGATGTAGCCAGCAGGCGCCGTGACCTCGGCCGCGGTTTCTCTCCGCCGCTGCTTCCTGTTGTGCACCCATCAGGCCGGGTGGGGGCCTGGCCACGCATGGCCGATACAAACAAGCCTCTGCTCTCTCCCCAGGCTGCAGAGGCGCCGACATGGGGCTGAAGCTGACCTGCCTGAAAGGTAAGCGGGTGGCTCTCTCCCTCCAGCTCTTAAGGGGCGGGGGGGCCCCCGGGGGGAGGTGGAGTGAGGGCCGAGACAGGGCAGACCCTGAGACCCCGGCGGTGCTGCCCTGGACTGGGAGGGGGCACTCCACTAAAGGCAGCACCAGGACACAGCAGGCGCCGTGTAAGTGTGTGCTCTGACTCTGAGTGCTCCTCCAGGCCTTTCTTCCCCTGGAGCTGAGTGATGGGGGGGACGTTGTAGTGCCCCCCCGCCACGCCTCGGTTGCGCCTCTCAGAGGGATGCACTCCAGGCCGTGCAGGGTCAGGGGTAAGGGGCCCGGCAGGACGGTGCCAGGCATGCATGGGACGGGGTCGGGGGGTTCGCTCTCCACCCTGAGGGCCTATTACCACAACACAGGTGGTGAGCTAGGTAGTCCCACCTGCTAGGGGCTGGGCAAGGAGGGCTAGGAGAGGGGCAGGGCCAGCAGGGGGATAGTTCCAGGATGCAGAATCACTGAGGGGCATTGTAGGTGTTGGTCGAGGCAGCCCAGACCTCTTTCTTCTGCTCTGGACCTTTCCATTCACCGTCTGGACATCCCAGGGGCCCCTCAGACCGACGGGGCCCACAGGAAGCTCGTTATTGGGGGACAAATGCTCCCCCAGTCTCCCCAGCCTAACATCTGGGAGTCACCCTGACGGCTTCTTGCCCATGTACAACATGCCCGCCAGCCCTGATTCCCCTCCTGCAGGCTCCCGCTCCATCCTTCTGTGACAGGGAATCCTCGGGAGGTACTGGAGGGTCCCCGCAGTGGGGAGGGACCAGACTTCAGGTCCTGGGCTGGGATGTGGCCCTCAGTGGGGGCAGGGTACATCCATCTTGATGAACAGCTCTTCCAAGACCGTGGGCCAGTGGGCAGCAGCGGTCCCCATGGAGGAATCAGGGGAGGTGCTTGCTGAGCAGGTGTCCAGGAGAGTAGGGTCCTATGGTTGGGTCCAGAGACCGAAGCCTTGGGGCTCAAGAACGCTCTTCCCTTAGACCGTGTTGGGCACAGAACAGGTGTTCAGGACAAGCTTTCTGTTCTGGTCGTTAGTTGTGGTAAAATAGACATAGCATAAAGTTCCCCCGTTAACCATCTCTCAGCATACAGCCCAGGGGCATTAAGTGCATTCAAGTTGCTGTACAAGCGTCATCGCTGTCACTGCCAGGGCTCCTCCGTCTTTTCCAGCTGAAACTCGGTCTGCATTAAACACGAACCCTCCCTCCCTCTCTCCAGAGCCCTGACCCCCACCACCTACTTTCTGTCTCTCTGAAAGTGCCCCCTGTGCGCCTCCCGGAAGCGGAATTGTATGGCCTCTGCCCTTTTGTGTCTGGCTTCTTTCAAACTCAGCATGATGGTGAAGCTTCGTCCGTGTTGCAGCAGGTGTATTGGGACTGCCTTCCTTTTCGAGGCTGAATACTATTCCGTGGTGTGTGGGCCACGTTTGGTTTGTTGACCCCTTGATGGACGCTGGGCTGCCTGCAGGTTTGGCTGTTGCACTGTCTTTGACAAACCAAGATGCTGAAGGGGCCTCCGGGAACCAGCTGCCTCCCTGCCTGTGGCGGGGGGTCGGCCAGGGGAGGAGGTCCAGCAGCCTCAGGTGCTGAGAAGCCCTGGGAGGCGCCCCCCATCCCACCCCCACCAGCAGGACTGAAGCCTGCGCGGCAGCCTGAGTGCTCCTGGGCTGGGAGCTTTTAGAAGGGCCCCAGAGGAGCTAAGTGCTGGGAGGAGTGTGGGAGCGGGGGGTGCTCATGCATTTTTCATTGCTGGCTCTCCGGGCCCACCCATCACCCTCTCCCACCCCCAGCCACATCTAGCCTTGGTCTCTGGAGATGACGAGGCCCACACAGGCTTGGGTGTGATGCAGGACATGGGATGGGGGTGGGGCAGGGCATAGGAAGCCCTCTCCCTGGGCTTGACGAAGACAACCCAGGTCCCCCACCAGCCCAGGGGTTTGGACCCTCCCCCTGTCGGAGCCTCATTCTTACAGCAGACTGCTGAGGGCTGGGTCCTGCACCCCTGACATCCATGGTCGTCCACGTGTGTCCTTTGCTGCCCGCAGGGGCGGGTCCATCTGGTTGTCGGTACTAAGATATGTAGTCTGGGCACCGTCTTGTGTTTCAGTTCAGTTCAGTCCAGTCACTCAGTCATGTCTGACTGTTTGGGACCCCAGGGACTGCAGCACGCCAAGCCTCCCTGTCCATTACCAACTCCCAGAGCTTACTCAAACTCATGTCCATTGAGTCGGTGATGCCATCCAACCATCTCATCCTCTGTCGTCCCCCTCTCCTCCCGCTTCAATCCTTCCCAGCATCTCATGTTTATTTTTTATTTCACATTGAGTGCGAGGGCTGTGTTTCTCCAGGCTGTGTCACTTATACGGTGCTTGAATGCCTCTGTCAAGTTCTGGCAAGAATAGGTCTTTGGGTCATTTCCGGCATGCTGCTTTTGTGGATAATGTAATTTTGAATATCTCTGCCCTAAGTACTGATATATTTTGCTGCCCCGGTTCTTCGCTGTGGCACATGTGATCTTTTAGCTGCGGTTTGCGTGATGTAGTTCCCTGACCAGGATGTGAACGCAGGCCCCCTGCATTGGGAGTGTAGACCACCAGGGAAGTTCCCTCTTTGTGAATTTTTTTTTAAAATTATAATTTATTTGGGATAAATTCCAGAAATCAAGATGATCTGGTCAAATAATAAGGGTAAATGGTGGCATCTTCCTGGGGGCTTGGCCCTGGACAAGGCCCTGGTCTGTGCATTCTGAGTGGAACTGTGGCTCAGCCATCCCTCCTCCCACTGTGAAGTGGGCACTTCTGGGATCCCCAGTTTCCAGATGAGAAAGCTGAGAAACGGGGAAGTCACGTACTTGCCCAGGGCCACACAGCATGGACCCAGGTGGGATTTGAACCCAGGCAGGCTGTCCCGGAGGCCTGGCTGTAGCCACCACTGGCATGGCCTCAGAGGAAAGCCTTTTAATTCAACTCTTGAAGTGGCCACACTCACCCAAACCTTTATTCACATGGTCTCTTAACATCTTCACATGAGTCCTAAACTTAGTTCATCTTAACATTAGCTCAGGTGGTAGCTTAAGTTAACTGAAACGGTGTCTTAAGTTTCCACTGTAACAGATCATCACAGACGGGGGCGGGGGTGGGGGTGGGGCGGGGGGCAGTGGTTCAAACCACAGAAGTCTCTTCATGTTCTCTCCCAGTTCTGGAGGCCTGAAGTCTGAAACCAGAGTGGGCCATGTTCCCTCTGGGGGCTCCAGAGGTGGGGTCTTTCCTGCGTCTGCAGCTCCGGGGGGCTCCAGGCGTCCTTGGCTTGTGGCCACTTCCCTCCAGCCTCCTCCCCTGTGTGTCCCTGGGCCCTTTTTCTTAGAAAGACATCCCTCTGCTTTTGTCTTACGAAAACACCAGTCTTTGGACTTAAAGTGAAAGGTGAAAGTGAAGTCGCTCAGTCGTGTTCAACTCTTTGCGACTCCATGGACTGTATCGGACAGAATTTTCCAGGCAAGAGTACTGGAGAGGGATTGCCATTTCCATCTCCAGGGGATCTTCCTGACCCAGGGATCAAACCCAGGTCTCCTGTATTGCAGGCAGAGGCTTTACCTCTGAGCCACCAGGGAAGCCCAGTCTTAAATACAGGATGATTGTATCACAAGGTCCTTCACTAATTACGTCTGCAGAGAACTTATTTCCAAATAAGGTCAGAGTTTGCAGTTCGGGGTGGGCGTGGATTGGGGGGGAGGACTCTCCTCAAACCCACCACATGTCACTTCACCTCTGAGCCTCCTGCATTGGGGACAAGAAGGCAGTTCTCTGTTTTAGTTTTAGAATTTGCTCATTGCCTGTCTGGTGATAAAGACGCGGCTCAAGGTGGGCGATCACAAGAGTGTGACGTCTGAGGGCTGTGCCAAAGTCCTTGTGTTTCTGGTTCCAGTGGAGCGTGGGGACACTTTGAACGGGCTCCGCGTGCTCAAGGCCCAGCCGTATCAGCCGTGACCTGTGGGAATGGTCCATTGTCCCGAGAGCACATCCCTAGCTCCTCATGTAAAGGCTGGTGTGCTCTGGGCATCCCCCAGTCACTCACCTCGTCCTCACTGTATCTGGACAGCGTAGCTAACTTCACAAATGGGAAGACTGAGGCACAGGGACCAGGGCTCAAGGCCCCAGGGCGAGTCGTCAGGGCTTGGCCCAGCAGAAGGCCCATGAGGGTGGTGAGGGGTTTCCCTGATTCGTGAGCAGTTCTGTCCTGGTCAGCCTTGAGGGTGGGGCACCACCAGGAATCAGCATGGTGGGGCCCTGTGGTTTTCAGCGGGGATCCCCAACCTGCAGTCTCAGCATCACCTGGGAACCAAACAGAGGTGAGAATTCTGAGACCCACTTGGACCTGCCGTGTCAGGAGCTCCGGCATTTCTCACACTCTCTCTGAGGGCTGCCAGGATGTGCTCAAGGTGCAGAACCACTGGCGAGGTGACTCTGGAGTCAGAGAGATTGGGTTCAAATCCCAGTCCTGCCTCCAACCACTTCACATGCCCAAGCCTCAGTTTCCCCATCTGTGAAATGGAGTGATGAGTGGCAGCATCTCCTGGGCGAGGTGTCAAGAATGATCTGAGATGAGCGTTAGAGATGGTGCCCCCGGGGTTCCTGGCCCTTCACGCCTTCCTACTTTGGAGGAGCTCCAGCTACAGCTGTGTGGGGATGTTGCTGGGGAGGGGGGGCGGGGGTAGGTAGGGTGGGGGAGTTATCTTCAGGTGTGGCCACTGCAGTGAGCGTGTGGAAGAGAGTGAAAGCCAAGCTAGAGGGCTGAGATGTTGATCCGAATAGGAGGATGTCAGTTGCTGAACAGGTTGACTATGTCATTAAGGAAGCAACTAATCTAGATAACTTGGCTCAGCTGTATGAAGGTTGGACAGCCTGGGTATGAATGGCAAGACAGTAAATGAGTCTGGTTAAGCGAGGTCAGACATCCACCAGAATCAACTCAGCCTCAGGCATCCAAAGCCACACCACAGTCGGTGGTGATGCAACTCCAAACAGAGGTGAGAATTCTGAGACCCACTTGGACCTGCCGTGTCAGGAGCTCCGGCATTTCTCACACTCTCTCTGAGGGCTGCCAGGATGTGCTCAAGGTGCAGAACCACTGGCGAGGTGACTCTGGAGTCAGAGAGATTGGGTTCAAATCCCAGTCCTGCCTCCAACCACTTCACATGCCCAAGCCTCAGTTTCCCCATCTGTGAAATGGAGTGATGAGTGGCAGCATCTCCTGGGCGAGGTGTCAAGAATGATCTGAGATGAGCGTTAGAGATGGTGCCCCCGGGGTTCCTGGCCCTTCACGCCTTCCTACTTTGGAGGAGCTCCAGCTACAGCTGTGTGGGGATGTTGCTGGGGAGGGGGGGCGGGGGTAGGTAGGGTGGGGGAGTTATCTTCAGGTGTGGCCTTTCCCATTGGGGTCTCCTCGGGGGCCTGGTGTGGTCTCTGGGACTCCCCAGAGTTTGCTGGCTCGAGCACCAGCCGACTCCATCATCACCATGGAGACAGGATCCAGAAGATGGGGCTGGTCCCAGGGGACTGTCCTTCTGGGGCAAAAGGGCCAGGGGATGGAGACTTTGTCCAGGTTTGTTGTTTGGTTCATTTGTTATAATAGGCTTTATTTTTTAGAATAGTTTTAGATTTATATTAACGGAAAAATTGTGAAGAGAGTACATGGTTGTCTACACCCCACAGCCAGTTTTTCGTGTAGTCAGCATCTTACATGAGTGTGGTATGTTCTTTATGGCCAGCGAACTGATACTGATCCATTGTTTTAAGTAAAGTGCATACTTTATTCCATTTCCCAGTTTTCACCTGGGTCTGTCCGTGGATCTGATCCGGGACCCACCTTACATTTAGTCATCGTGTGTCCTTAGGCCCCTCTGGGCTGAGCCAGTTTCTCAGAAGCTCCTTCTGTTTGTGACCTTGACCATCCTGAGGAGTATGGTCAGGTGCTGTGCAGGTTGGGTTTGGCTGATGTTGGTAGGTGTTTACAGTCTCTTTTGTGGAGTATGTGGTGATGGTGAGGGTGGAGATGAGACACAGGTGCAGCCCCCAGGCCACTGGGACCCCTGACTGCCCAGACGTCCTTCCTGGCTCCCTGTAGGGGCTCAGAACCTTTGCTCCCAGTAACCCAGGTTTGGGCGGCTGGGAGCTGGCAGTTACAATAACGCCCATTTTTCTGATTGGCATTTAGAGGCCCAAGACTAGCCTCAGATCACAGCAGAGAAAAAAAAGACATCACCCTACAGAGCCCCCTTCCAGTGTGAACATGTGGTTCCAGCTGTCCTGCAGCAGGGTCCAGAGTTGGTGCAGAGAGTCTTCATCTTGCAGTGCACGGAACAGTATTCTGGTCAGAGGGAACAGCAAATGCAAAGCCTCAGAGACAGGAACAGACTTGGTGAGCTGTCAAGTGTGGTTGGAACTGGAGGTAGGGGCAGGGGCCAGGCGGAGAAGCTGAGGCCCTGGAGCAGGCAGGGCCGTGAGAGCGAAGGTATTCATCAAGAATTTCTCTTCAGAATCATAGGAGGCACTGGAATCACTCGAGGGTGGAGACCTCATCCTCTGTGTAACATCAGACTCACTCGAGAGGCTCACGGGAGGGGGTGGCCCTGGGCCGCTGATCAGGGCAGGGAAACTTTTTTTCTTTCCTTTAATAATTGTGTTTATTTATTTTTGGTTGTGCTGGGTCCTCATTGCTGCCTGAGCTTTTTTCTAGCTGTGGAGAGCGGGGCCTACTCTCTAGTTGCGGTGCCCGGGCTGCTCACTGCAGTGGTTTGTCTTGCTGTGGAGCATGGGGCACGTGGGTTTGGTAGTTAAAGCGAGCATGGGGCATGTGGGTTTGGTAGTTACAGTGCACGGTTCAGCAGCTGTGGCCCCCGGGCTCCAGAGCACAGGCTCAGTGGTTGTGGCACACGGGCTTAGTGGCCCCGAGGCATGTGGGATCTTCCCGGACCAGGGATCGAACCCGTGTCCCCTGCATTGGCAGGTGAATTCTTTACTACTGAGCCACCAGGGAAGCCCAGGGATTCAGTTTGGATGAAGCTGTGCAGCCTGGGGTGAGAACCACTGTCCGGGGCCCATGCCCTTGCTATTCAGGGGACCCTGTGGTGTAGACTGACTACCCAGAGGTGACAAGGACCAAGTGAGCTTGGCTGGGCTTCAGGGAGGCAAGCTTCAACCCAGGGCTTCTCCTGGAACCTCCTGTACAGATCTCTGCCCAGGAGACAGGGGCTCGGGGGGCTTGGAGCACCCCCCACCCAACGCCTACTCAGAGGAGGGGTGGGCAGTCGCAGCCGGTTGTGAACGCCGAGGCAGATGGGGCTTAGTCCGTCTCCGCCCCGTCCCAGGGGCAAGCTGGCAGCCCTCTTGGCTCAGAGCAGGGATTTACCCCTGGTCAGGCTTAAGCTAAACCCAGCACCTGCTGTCCTCCCAAAGGAGGGGGCAGAACCCAAGTCTCACGGCAGGTGGGAGTGGAGAGTCGCTGTCTCTAACTGGGGCCCACACAGGATTAATCTGCATCTCCTTCTTGCACCCGGGGCTCCACAGGGGCAGGAATCACGCTGCCTTCTTCATCCCTGGAGCCCTGTTCCCGGCTGTGGGTCAGCACCCAGTAGGGACACAATCGACATTGGTAGAAAGAGCATGCCTTTGAATTTAACTGAGATGCAGAGACCCTCTCAGGACCAGCCCTGACTGGCCAGGGCAGCTGTACCATCTGATCCCCTCGCCCAGGTCAGCGGTCCACTCCTGCCCCGCACTACCCCACCTCTCCTGTTATCTACTCAGTGAGGCTTTGAGGATACTCACTCATGATGCCCTGGTTACAGGTGGGGCTCCTGAGGCCTCAGGTGGGAAAGCTACCTGGCCTGGGTCACACAGTAGCCGTGCGGGGGCCCCAAGGGCCTCTGGATCCTGACCAGGCACCTGGACATGAGCCCCCCGACCCCAGCTCTGTGCCCGTAGTTCCCTCTGGGCCAGGCCTGGGTGAGGTGCTCTAGAAGTGCTTGTGGGCTGACGGAGGCTGGAGAGGGCAGGAGGGAGGGGGTTGGACTCGCTGCCTGGTGCTGGCGGCTCTTGGGGGCTGGGGGCCTTGTGCTGCCCCCAGGGAAGGGAGTGCTCACCAGCTGTCAGCTGCCAGGACATGCATGGCCTGGGAGGCTGACCTCTCTCCATCCTGGGCTGTGGTTCCCAAGCCTCCCAGTAGGGGTAGGATGTGACCCTGGGCCACGTCCACCTCTAACCCATCCTTCCCCACCCACCCCCATCCTTCTGCTTCTGCCTCACAGACCTCACGGTGCCCAAGGCAGGTGAGTGTGAAGCTCAGAGATGGGTCAGTGGGTCCAAGTCTCACGTGACCTGGCTGAAGGTCTTCAATCCCCTGAATCAGTGCTTTTTGTTCTTAACTACAAAGCAGGCACAGGGCCTCCAGGTGGCACTGGCCAACGCAGGAGACATAAGGGATGCTGGTTCAATTCCTGGGTTGGGAAGGTCCCCTGGAGGAGGGCATGGCAACCCACTCCAGTATTCTTGCCTGGAGAATCCCACAGACAGAGGAGCCTGGCGGGCCACAGTCCGTGCGGGTGCAAACAGCCAGACGTGATTGAAGCAACTTAGCACACGCACATGTAGCAGGTGCGGTTAGACCCTGGCTGGGGCGGGCTGTGGCTGGGGCGGAAGGAGGCTTGTGGGGTGCTGTGAGTGTGCATAAGTGGCTGCTGGGGGCTGTTGTTATTACTGAGATGACCCGTGTGCTTTCTTCCCTTCCGAATGTCTTTGGAGTTTTCTTTATGACCGTGGGCCAGGCCCCCGTGGCCAGACCAACAGTGAGTGGTCCTGGTGTCCAGAGCGGTCACTGACTTGCCCAGGAGTCCAGCACACAAAAGGACAGCTGTGTTCTGTCTCTCCCAGGGGGCCACACAGACCTGTGCCCTAGGGAACGCTTGTGGTGTCAGCACCCACCGTGGGCAGCTGGCAGCCGGGCCAGCCAGGGGCAGGTTGCGCTTTCATGCGTCCGTAGCCGAACCTCTGCCAGTTCCGTGGGAGGTCAGGAGCTGAGATGACCATGTGGAGTTGTCCTGGATGGAGGGGAGCAGGCCTTGTATATGGCCATCTACTGGGGGGGGCTGGCCTAAGAGCTGGTGCCTCCCTTGCTTGCCTTCCCCCCCCAAATCCCACCCGACAGTTTTCTTAGGCTGTGGGTAGGTGCTGCATGGGGCTGGGCTGTGAGCCCTCAGTGGGCAGCGCTATGGGCCACTGGGGACCAGCCTGGCCTGCAGGGTGAATCTGGGCTGCACAGCCCAGCATCTGTACTCGGGCCGAAGGCTCAGACCAGGTGCCGTGGGACAGGCGCTGACACCCGTCACAGCCACTGGCCACCGCCAGCCCCTGCTCCTCTAGACATGCCGTGATGGCCCAGCCAAGGGCTGCCCCCGGTGGGTCAGAAGGGTGAGCCGTGAGGGGAGCACTCTGCAGCTGCAGAAGGACCTGCAGCTCTGAGTGGGTAGGGAGCCGTGTCCAGCATGAGCCGTGAAGTGAAAGGAACACTGCCACCACCTGTGTTGTGTGCTTCCTCGCTCAATTGTGTCCGACTCTTGCAACCCTATAGATCGTCACCTGCCAGGCTCCTCTGTCCATGGAATTCTCCAGGCAAGAATGCTGGAGTGGGTTGCCATGAAGGAATATGCCTGTGATCATATGATCTACAGATACATAGACTATTCTGGAAGAAGACAGTAATCATGGCTGTCTCCAGGTGAAGAAGTGAAAGAGAGCTGGGTGGCGGGAGAGCGAGGTGACGGCAGGATTCGGATGGACCTGAGTCTCTCCCAGGAGCCCATGTCCCTGACCTGGGGACACCAGCTCGACCTCATCCCCTGGACGCTGTGAGGTGGACTCCCTGCGACCACACACTGGGCCACGCTCCTGAGTGGCTCAAGGAGAAAGGAGTGTTCCTCGTGGCGGTCCCATCCCCTTCTTACCTCTGCAGGCCTACACTCCTAATCTTCACTGTCTTACTGCGTCACCTTGATCAGACCTCTCCTGAAGCAGGAATGCCTCACCACCCCCACCTTTCTCCCATTCCACCTCCTAAATCTGTATCAATCCCTCAGAAATTTTTTATTTCTCTTTTAATTATTTTATGTTTTTGGATATGTAAAACACCTGCATGGCACAGAATATAAAATGGACAAAAGGATTAACGTAGTAAAAACCAGACTGTTCTCCCTGCTTTCCCAGCCGCCCGCCGGAGGCAGCCTCCCAGTCCTCCGTGGGCTCTGCTGTCTGGCTGCCCATCTGCACCCATCTTAGGCCTCAGCTGCCCACAGCTGGGGGACACCTCCTTGTCCTCAGGACCCAGGCTCCCCCAGGGGCTCCTCAGTTTTCCCTGAGTAACACCGGTCACCTCCTTCCTCTGAGACTAATTGGAATTTTCTTGCTTAATTGCACAGTAATAACCGCAATATTCTATTAATAGCAGTGATGACTATTCATAGCAGCAGTAACAGTATGGCCCCGCTAAGCACCTGCTGTTGGCCAGGCTGCCCCAGACAACTTCCGCCTAACCTCATGTTTCCTTATGAGCATCCTGCAGGTTACGGGCTAGTATCTAGAGCACAAGTTCGAATCTTTATTCTGGCAAGGGGCCGACCACATGTATAGTATCTTTGCAGCTAAGGAAACACAGGCTCAGAGAGGTCAAGAAGCCTTGCTCAGCCCACACAGCTGGCGAAGGGCAGTCTGGGGAGGCCAGTCCCACTGGCTCAGGCCATCCTTAAGCCCCTTCTCATGGCTCCAGCCACACAGATGTGCAGCAGGGCCACTTGAGACAAAGGAGCCAGTCACCCTCAGTGCCCACTCTGTCTGCAATGCACAGATATTGCCTCAGTCAGTAGTGGTGCTGACCATGGTTCTTAGCTCTTGGGTAGAGCTGCCAGATTTAGGAAGAAAAAAACAAAAAATGTGGGATAAATTTGAAATAAACAAGGACTAGTTATCTAGGATAAGTATATCCCTCATATAACATGGGCCGTAACTCTGAAAAACTGGTTTGTCCTGAGTCTTATCTGGCAACCCTACCCCCAGGGGACACTTGGCAGTGTCTGGAGACACCCTTTGTTGCCACAAATTCGGGAGCTACAGCATCTAGGGACCAGGGTGCTGCTCCGCCCTGTCCAGTGCTCAGGACGGCCCCACCACAGAGTGTCCTGGCCCCAGACGTCAGCAGTGCTGAGGCCGGGGACCCCGAGCTGCACCCGTGACATACCACCCACGGCCCAGGCAGGCATCGAGGGCTTTGCAGATTTTCTTTGACCTCAAGTCTCCGTCATGTTCTGAGGGCAGGCCTCCTCTTGAGTCCATTTTAGAGGCCAGTAGACCAAGGGCCAGGCTTCCCTGGTGGCCCAGCGGTAAAGAATCTGCCTGCAATGCAGGAGACGCAGATTCGATCTCTGGGTTGGGAGGATCTCTTGGAGAAGGAAATGGCAACTCACTCCAGTATTCTTGCCTGGAGAATCCCCATGGACAGAGGAGCCTGGCGGGCTACAGTCCATGGGATCACAAAGACTCAGACAGGACTGAGCGGCTCAGCCAAGCGCAGGAAGGCAAACACACTCCCCACTTTGCAGCGCCTTTCTCTGTGGCTCCTCCTCCCTAGTTCTCTCTCCAGGAGCTCATCCCTGACGCAAGCTGGGGCTTTTTCCTTAATTAAAAAGAGATTTAAAGCATCCACTGCCATCTCCACTGGGCCGAGCTGCCGAGAAAAGGTAAAACCCCGCCCGCCTGCCCTGGCCTCATTTGTAATAATGCAAGGCTTTCCCCTTAATTGGAATTAAAAAAAAAAAAAAGATTAAGTGCATCTGGAACCCTCAGAAGCATTTGTCCATTTGTTTTTTGAAAGATCAGCACTAAATCCAGATGCCTGGTCAAGTCTGAGGAATTAGTGCCAGCCCCAGCCTCTGCCTGGCCCCAGGGCCTTTGCGCATGCTGCCGCTGACCCACGAGCCCTCCCCACCATCTCTGTGGCCACCTTGGGGAATCCTTTTCCGATTCCCACCGTCTCTTCCAGCTCTGCTGTCCCCTCCACCCTGCCATCTGTTCTTTCCTCCTCCCATCACTGACCCAGACTCTGCCAAGGTGAACTCGCTTCCCAGCCTCCAGGAGGACAGGCTCTGCATCAAGTCCCCTGTGACTTCGCTGTGCCTCTGTGTGTCCATCTAGAAGGTAGGCTTCATCAGGAGGACCGAATCATGAATCCCCAAAAAGTGCTCACACAGCCCCCAGCCTCCTGTGAGCACCGTCATCACAGCCCAGCCACCTGGGCCCCTCCCGACAATGGCCTGGATCAGAGGGCCCTCCTTATTTTTTCCCGCCTCCTATGAAATCTCTGGGGTCCCAGTTTGCTGCCAGGGGCTGGAGCAAGAGGTGGAGGAAGGCAGTGGAGCAGGGGAGAAGAGCAGAGAAACATCTGTTGAGACTCTCTTGTTCTCTGCCACGTCCCCAGCGCTTGGAACGATGCCCAGCACACAGTAGGTGCACAATAGCTCTGTAGACCGAGCTGGGGGGGTTATTCCTGAGCTGCAGGGGAGGAACATATCCCCTCCCTCTGCGGGTGAGCAGGTCAGACTTGGGGAGTCACAGCGGGAAGCAGGACCTAGAATCAGACTGGGTTTCTCCTCCTTCCCGAGCCTGGGGCCCTGCCAGCCCAATAGGAAAAAGGGTCTTGTTTGAGTGTTCAGCTAGAACCAGGAACATCTTGTCAGAGTCACTCCAAACAGCTGTGTGACTGCAGAGACGAGGCCAGGGCCTTGGCCTGCACTTAGAGGGCGAGGGGTGCTCAGCATTGGCTGAATCAGTGAGTAAGTGCAAAGGTTAGAATCTCGTGCTGTTAGTAACTGCTTGTGCTATTGAGCGTGCACTGCAAAGCTGGCTCTGTGGTTTCCTCACCTGCCGCGTGCACCTTACCGTCAGACCGCTTGGCTAGAGGGAGGGGCTTCCGTGTGGCTCGTCATCCTCTCAGCGCCCCCTGGAGGTGGGGACTGTGAAGTACCCCCATTTCTGCAGGTGGAGCTACTGCCAGGTGGGTTGAAGCCCAGCTGTACGTTCTGGCTTCCAGCTGCACTGTGCGTCCAGCAGAGCCTCTGTGTGAGACAGTGCCTTGGGGAAGCGTGGGTGCAGTAGCAGGGATGTGGTCCCAGGCAGGGTCTGGGAGCTTTCTCTTAGGGTGCTGATCAAGCGCCATTAAAAAAAGAACCAGCAGAGGGCGCCCTTAAGCCACAATACCTTTGTTGGGGCCGCACCTGCTCTTGGATCCTGCCGGGGTCATTCTGGGGCCTCTGGGTGGCCTAGGGACCAGGAACAGTGCTGTGTTCCCCGTGCCTGGGAGGGGGTGGGCATCCTGAACAGAGGATAGGCCTGGCTTAGGATAGGTCTGGAGGATGAGAAGTGGTGGCTGATGACAGAAAGAGTGAGTTGGGTCCTCAGGTCTGGAGCCACCTGGCCTCTGCATGCCCTCAGACATGCCGCCTCCCTTCTCCGAGCCTTGGTTTTCTCTCTGGAGAATGGCCATGGCCCTGGCATCCACGAGGGATGGTGTGCGGATTAATGTGGGCTCGGCCCAGACAGAGCCTAACCTGGGGGCCGCTCAATCGAGGGTTTCGGGGGAGGCAGCAGCAGTCTGCCCCTCCCGCAGTGTTTGTCCCAGGCCGCTGCTCCCGTGCTGGGCAGCCAAATGCCCCACACTCAGCCTTCTGTACCTACAAGATGGGTAGCATATTTCCATTTTTCCAGCCCTGGATTCTAGACTTGGAGAGAAAAAACATGTGTTCGCAGGCACCCTGACTCAGGGGGGCCCTGCTCAGCTCTCAGACTCACACAGGAGCTTTTGAAAGTTCTGGTGGCCCCCCTGCCTTGGATTGTTTTTCAAACCTCCCAGGTGGCTTAGGAAGCCAAGATGGAAAACCACTGCCCAGGAGCGGGTCAGGGGCAACGGCGGAACAGGGTTTCAGAGCTCACTCACAGAGCCCCAGCGTTTCCTCCGCGGAAAGCAGGCAGCTGCCACCAGGAGGCCAGGGAGGTCTGACCTGGCTTGCTCTGTGTCCAGCTTGACTCATGTCCTGGGAAAGTATGTACCCCAGAGCAGAGCCAGGTCATGGTGGGTGACAGTCACCAGCCAGGAAGGCTTCCTGCGCATGCTCCCTGTCACACCCCTAAATCGAAATATCGGACGGCTCTGGGGCCCTGGGATTCCCTCTGCCTTTCCCTCTGGGGGCCTGGGCCCCTGGAATCCCAGCCAGGCCCTTCCCCTCAGGAAATGGGCTCTTAATGACCCGAGACGGGCACATAATTAACAAATAACCATTCTGGCTTTAGCACAAATGAGCTGCTTGTCTGGGGCAGGGTTGGCATTTGTGTTTAATCCCCAAAGTCGGCTTTATCTCCCCAGAGCTGCTCCTGAGAGCTCAGCCACTCCTGCTCTGGACGGCCCAGAGGGCTGAGGGGCTGGAGTCCTGGCCCCCTCCCTCCTTGCCTCCTCTCCCGCCTCCTCCTCCTTCCTCTCACTTTTCCTTCCCTCCTCCTCTCTCTCTCTCCTACTGCCCTCCTCCTCTCCTCCATCCTCTCCCCACTCTCATCCTCTGCCTTTCTTCTTCCCCCCTCCCCTCCCCTCCCCCCTCCTTCTCCTCCTCCCCTCCCCTCCCCTCCCCCTCTCATCCTCTGCCTTTCTTTCTTCTTCCTCCCCCTCCCCTCCTCCCTCCCCTCCCCCCTCCCCTCCCCTCCTCCATCTCTCTCCCTCCTCCTTATCCTCCTCCTCCTCTTCCCCTCCCTCTTCTCTGCCTCCGGCATCTCTCCAGGGCCCACCAAGAGTGACCTGATGCTTCCTGATTAAGAATGTGGGCTTTGTCACCGTGCTCCCAGAACGTGTTAAAATGCAGATGTGGGCCCTGGGAGGAGCGGCTTTCCTCCATTAGCATTTTCTTTTAGAACTTTGGAATACTCACTGAGGAAGGGGCCTTGGAGGCTGAGCAGGGAGGCTCCCTTCAGTTACAGACAGCAGTAATCAGAGCTCAATTTTGTGGCCATGCTCCCTGAGACACCCTTTGGGGATGATTCTGGAGGAAGCTAGAAGGGACCAGCACCCTCTTGGCCCCAGCTCACTGGGCAAGGGCTTCTGAGGAATTCATTCATTCCGTTCATCTCCTCATGCCCACCACCTGTCACTTCCCAGCAGCAGCCAGATTTGGGATTTGGGTTTGGGTTTTGGCATTAATGAGCCTCGGGCTTTTGAGGTTCTGTTGTTGCCTATTAGGACGTCAGGCATGTCCCTGATCCAAACTTCCCAGCTCCTGGATATTACAGAGCTGACAGAGGCAAACCACAGCCCTTGGACCAAAGCTGACTGCTCCTCGTGTTTTTCTCAATAAAAATGTCTTGGCACACAGCCCCACCCACCCATTTACGTATTGTCCGAGGCTGCACTTGCGTTCAATGGCAAACCTGAGAAGCTGCAACAGAGACTTTGTCGCCCCCAAACTAAAACATGTTTACCGTCAGGTCCTTTTCAGATAGTTTTCCTGGCTCTGTTACAGGATCCTGGTTACAAGGAGCAGCAGCTTTTGGAATCAGACTGACTCGGGTCTGGGTTCAGATCCTGCCCCTGCCACCTGCTGGCTGTTCACCACTGTGCAAGCTCCTACGGTCTCTGGCCCTCGGTCTCGCATCCGAGCTCACCCCTCCCGGTGTGGCCTTGAAGACTGTAGGAGGAGGTATCCAGCATGTGGCAGGTGATCCCTAAACGCCACCTGCTGCAGTGATAACAGGAGGGCTTCCTGCAAGTGGCTCCTTTGTATCTGTTTACCATTCTGGGCTTCTGCGCAAGACGGCAGGAAGAAACAGCTCTAAGGTTTTAAGGAAGGTTGGCAGCGGCCTTGGTGGGTGCTCCTGAGGGGCTCGTCGTCTGATGGGGGGGACGTGGCCCCTTTCTACAAACCTAACCAGCCTGGTAGATTTAGCAGGGGGCCACAGGGACTCTCCAGGAAGGAAACAGGACTGGGATTTCAAGGACAGGCAAGCTGTGCTGACTACTGTATCAGTCATCTACTGCTGCATAACAAACGACCCCCCGAACCTAGTGGCTTAAGGATTTATTATCTCACAGTTTCTGTGGGTCGGAGATTCGGGGACAGTTTAGCTGGGAGGTTGTGTCACAGAGGGTCTCAGAGGTTACAGTCAAGCTGTAGGCTGAGCCCTGGTCTCGTCTGAAGGCTTGCCTGGACTGGAGGACCCATGCCCTAAGTGGCTTCTTCCCGTGCCATTGGCCCACCAGCTGGGCTCCCCCTCAGGCCACTTGAGCGTCCTCACACGTGACAGCTGGCTCCATGAGAGCGAGAGCAGGCAAGAGCAGGGTCCTGCCTGACCTGGCCATGGAAATCACATGTCATCCCTTCTGTCTTCATCTCTGCGTTGGAACCCACCCTAGGGTCCATCCCTCACTGGAGAGGAGGGGAATCAGACTCCACCCGTCAGGGCCATCGTTGAGGACCACCACACTGACCCGGCAGGGGTGATTAAGGAGCACTGTCCCAGTGGGGGTCGGGGAAGCCCAACCCACTGCTCGGCTCCTGCTGTTGGCTGGGGGCTCGGTACCTGAGCTAACGCGGTCCAGTCTGGGGCTGTTTGGGGAGGAAAAACAAAGAGGCAGGGCGTGGCGACAAAGATCTGAATACTGAGTTCAGCGGTGCCTGAAGTTGTTTTTGATTTGAAATTGAAAGCACCCCTGTGTGCTCTGTCCCAGGCAGGATGCTAGGTTCTAAGGACGCATGGGCCAGCAAGTAGGGGCTGTCCTTCACACGCTCACAGTAAAGGCAGACGGGACTGATCATTTCGAGATTGGCACCGGAAAGCTGAAGGAGCGCGGTCAGATACCCAGGGCGGCTTCCCCATAGGAGAGCCTGTTATGCTGGGGTTTGAAGGGTCAGGAGGAGCTCACCACCCTCCCAAAGCAACAGAGAGCACTCCAGGCAGGAGCAGCCTGTGTGACGGCGCAAAGTGCTGGGGAGCCCAGGGTGTTTGGGAAACTGTGAGCAGTTCAAGGGGTGTGGGCAGGTGGCAGGGAAAGTGAAAGTCGCTCAGGCGTGTCCAACTCTTTTCGACCCCATGGACTATATGGCTATGACCAACCTAGGCAGCATATTGAAAAACAGAGACATTACTTTACCAACAGCGGTCCATCTAGTCAAAGCTATGGTTTCTCCAGTAGTCATGTATGGATGTGAGAGTTGGACTATAAAGAAAGCTGAGTGCTGAGGAGTTGATGCTTTTGAATTGTAGTTTAGGAGAAGACTCTTGGGAGTCCCTTGGACTTCAAGAAGTCCAGCCAGTCCATCCTAAAAGAAATCAGTCCTGAATATTCATTGGAAGGACTGATGCTGAAGCTGAAACTCCAATACTTTGGCTACCTGATGCGACGAACTGACTCATTGGAAAAGACCCTGATGTTGGGAAAGAGTGAAGGCGGGAGAAGGGGACAGCAGAGGATGAGATGGTTGGATGGCATCATGACTCGATGGACATGAGTTGAGTAAGCTCCAGGAGTTGGTGATGGACAGGGAAGCCTGGCGTGCTGCAGTCCATGGGGTCGCAAAGAGTCGGACACGACTGAGCAGCTGAAGTGAACTGGACTATGCAGTCCATGGGATTCTCCAGGCCAGAACACTGGAGTGGGTGGCCATTCCCTTCTCCAGGGGATCTTCCCAACCCAGGGATCGAACCCAGGTCTCCCACATTGCAGGCGGAATCTTTATGAGCTGAGCTACCAGGGAAGTCCAGGTGGTAGGCTTCAAAACAAGCTTGAGGCAGACTGTGGAGGCTGACTTTAATTTACGATCAGTCTTTCCCAGAAGGTATTTCATGACTCATGGTTTTGTGAGATGTTAACAGGTGTTCCTCCAAAAACAGAATCCAGGGTTATTTAAGTTCAGGAACCCCAGGGTGAAGCACAATGACAGCAGCTTCCTCGGTGCAGGACTTCTCAGAGCCTTTAATGCTCCAACAGGCAGGGGATCTCCACGAGAAGGATAGAGTAGATGGGATTCCCAGACTCACTGGATTGTAGACCCTCCCTCCTGAGGGAGTCTGTGGAGGCAGTGTTCCAGGGAACCCTCTTTGGGAAATGCTGTTTGCAGCTAGTTGCTGAGAGCTAGTGAGTGTTTGGGTATGGTCAGGTTTGCAGCTTCTGGCTGCTGTTTGGAGGGTGGGCTGGTAAGGGATCAGCCAGAAGGTGGAGAGGCTCCCTAGGAGCATGAGAAGGGGGAGGAAGACTGCCGCAGATGTGAAGTAAGTGGGTCTATGGACGCTTTTTTTGTTCAGTTGCTCAGTCGTGTCCAACTCTTGGCAACGCCAGGGACGACCGCATGCCAGGCTTCCCTGTCCTCTGTTATCTCCCAGAGTTTGCTCAAACTCTTGTCTATTGAGTTGGTGATGCTATCCAACCATCTCATCCTCTGTCGCCCTCTTATCCTTTGCCTTCAATCTCTTCCAGCATCAGGGTCTTTTCCATTGAGTCAGCCCTACACATCAGATGGCCAAAATATTGGAACTTCAGCTTCAGCATCAATCCTTCCAATGAATATTCAGGGTTGATTTCCTTTGGGATTGACTGGTTTGATCTTCTTGCAGTCCAAGGGACTCTCAAGAATCTTCTCCAGCACCACAAAAGCATCAGTTCTTTTGCACTCAGCCTTCTTTATGGTCCAACTCTCACATCCATACAGGACTACTGGAGAAACCATAACTTTGACTAGACGGACTTTGTCGGCAAAGTGATGTGTCTGTGGTTGGTTAAATTGGCCAGAGGGTTGGAGGGCGAGGAGATGGGGATAAGGGGGACTGCTGCTGAGGCCCTGGCACAGGGTTGATGGCCTTGACTCAAGACGGGAAGAATGAGGTTGGGATTTGGCAAGAGCACCTTCATGTCAGCTGGGCATGAAGACTGGGCCGGATTACCTGAGATTATGGGAGAAAGAAGACAAGGATTGCAACAATTTAGAAGAAAGAGATTCCTTGACAAATGTAGCTTACTCAAAGGGACAGAAGGAAAGAAAATCTGAATAGCCCCACCTCTTACTAAAGAACCCCAGTTTGTAATCAAAAGTGTTTGCACAAAGACAGTTCCAGGCCCAGACAGTTTCCCCAGTGGATTCAGTCCACCGCGTAAGGAAGAAACAGCACTGACGTCACAGGCTCTCTCAGAAGATACTTTGTGGGGGACACAGCTTCGTGCATGGCGCTGCCTCGTGCAGGCGTGGCTTCCAGCTGAGCCTGTGGCTTTCCTCCACTCGGAGTCGTGCTTTGAGTACCTACTCTGTGTCACACCCCCCAGTGTTAACATGAGTGACCACAGCAGAGAAAACTTATACCCTGGCCAAGTCGCGCCAGCTCGGACGGGTCCTGACATGGGCATGCAGAGCGGTCCCCTGGGCCCTGCGTCACGGGGACCCATGGCAACGGAGAAGGGCGGCGGGCAGTCCCCAGCGGCCACTGACGTCTGTCTCTCTGTCGTGTGTGTGCGTGTGTGTTCCACGGCCTGCCCTCAGGCTTAAAAATGTGCGTCAGCAGTAGTGGCAGCCACGACGAGGCCCCCGTGCTGAGCGACAAGCACCTGGACGTCCCCAACATCATCATCACGCCGCCGACCCCCACGGGCGTGGCCCTGCCCAGGGACCCCCGGAGGGCAGGTGAGGCTGCTGCTGTCAGACTGGGGGGCTGGGGTGGGTGTCTGCTCCTGCGCTTTATTAAAAATTTACACTTGGATCTGCACACACTCCACCATGGGCCTGTGTCCCTGGCACCAGCCTCAGCAAGTTGTGGTGTATGGGATAATTAGCTCCATAGCCTCTGCCGGCAGCTGGGTGAGTCATGGATGGGACTGCGTGGGCCTGCCAAGGTGGTAGACAGAGGTGCCTTCCCCTGTAGCTGAGGAACTGGGGCTCTGTCTTGTGGTTCAGTGGACAGGACAGGCTTGGAAACTTCCCCCTCCCACCCAGGCTAGGGCTGATCTCTGGGCCTTCCAGACACAGCTCACTGCAAGGAGCAGAGAGGGGATGGGGTGGTTCCCAGAGCGATGGTGAGAAGGAGGGGCCCAAACTACTGCCCCCCGCCCCGCAACCCCCAGTCCCTCTGTGAATACAGCTGGAGCTGGCGGAGGGGGGCCGTTTATTCACAAACAGGTTTATTGAGTCAGGCCTGTTGCTGGGTGCGGAGGCTGCTGTTGTGAACAGTCATCATAAGTGATGATGGTGGTTGTTTTTCCTTGAGGCCTCATAGTAACTCTGAGTTAGGTCCAGTTCTTAGAGATACCGCCCTTATCTCTAATTTATAGTTGGGAAAACTGAGGTCCAGACAGGGGCAGTGACTCCCCCAAGGACACACAGCAAGGTGAGAGAAGAGCCGGGTTTCAGAGAGCTTTCCATGGGTAACCGAGCCCCAGGCCCTGCCGTGATACCCCCTTCCCTCTCGGAGCCTCAGTGGCCTCATCATCCCCATTCTACAGGTGGGTAAACTGAGGTTCCGAGAGGTTGTAACACTCGCTGTAGAGCTGATACGTCAGAGTTGGGACTCAGACCCAGGCTGTGAGATCGAGCTTGTTCTCTGCACGCCCTGACTTGACGCCCTCTTGGGGGCTACCATCATGGGCTACAGCTAGCGCTTGGCTCATCCGGGGGACACAGGCCCACAGAGGCTGAGGAGGGGCTCATGAGAGAGTGGGTGGGGGTACTCAGGGAGACTTCTCCAGAAGTTCTCAGTCTGGGTGTCAGCTTGCCCGCCAGGGGGAGTGACCTGGAGAGCCTATCCGGCTGGGGCCAGACCCCACGCTGGTGCTAGGACTGGGCCAGACACAGTAATGATGGCCATGGGTCGCAGCCCCGTGTCACCCTCTCAGGTGCCTGGCCCTGGGCTAAATGCTTGTCACACATCTTAAGTGAATTCTCATCCCAACCCTCTGAGCTGTGAGTACCGCCCTTATCTCTAATTTATCGTTGGGAAAACTGAGGTCCAGAGAGGGGCAGTGATTCCCCCAAGGACACACAGCAAGGTGAGAGAAGAGCTGGGTTTCAGAGAGCTTGCCGTGGGTAACCGAGGCCCAGGCCCTGCTGTGATACCCCCTTCCCTCTCGGAGCCTCAGTGGCCTCATCTGTAAGATGGGATCATAACCGCCTTCCCTGCTCCCAGGGCTAGTGTGAGCACAGGGGAGACTCACAGTTCCTCCTCAAGGTCTGTGGGGTGCAGGCCCAGAGCCCTGAGCGCCCACGGGGTTCCAGTGCAGAGGGACTGCACAGGGGGCCCCTCGCGTCCTGTCTGGTGGCAGAGGTGAGGCCTGGCCTCCGCCTTTCCCCATTTAGAGAGGGAGCTGGAGGAGGAAGGGCGGAGCCCTTGGAGTCACAGAACCCTGCGTGTGGGAACAAGGCCCCAGCTCCCCCGTGTCACAGAGAATGGTCGTGCCTCGTAGGCTGTGAGAGTTGGTGACGAGGAAGGTCAGGGCCCGAGCCCACAGCCCGCATGGTGCCTGTGTGGCCAGTCTCCTCACCAGCGACACGTTTAGGGCAGGGGGACAGCCTGACGGGCCTGGGCGGCACGTCCAGCGGGGCTGCGGGCTCCCAGCGCTAAAAGATCCCCGGGGCTTCCCCCACAGCAAGGGATGGGCGAGAACCCCGCCCTGCCCTGACCACCCTGCTGACTGGGGGTCACATCCCCTCTTGGGGCCTCACTTTCCCACCTGGAACTGGAGGGTGGGTGTGTTGACCTTCTGCCAAGCCTTGGGCATGCAGGCATCTCCAGGCAGGTGCTCAGAAGTGGCTGAGCCATGGGGTGTGTGTGGGGGCGGGGGGTGCAATCCCAGGGGCCTCAGCCTGAGATCTGGAGCAGCTTGAGGCTTGGGGTGGCCAGAGGACAGGGGGAGAGACAGTGAGACCCGCGTCACTGGGGTTCCCTCTTCGAATCGGCTGATACCACCGCCCTGCGTGCGCAGTTTGGGGGGATACAATGAAGCAACATGCCCCGAGGCGCCGGCCCTGGAGCTCCTGGGGAAAGGGGCCTGGTTCGGGGGCCCATCCGGATGTGGACTCCCCCTCTGTCTCCTAGTCTGGCTGGACGAGTCGGGGTCGTGCCCGGAGGATGGAGACCTTGACCCTGAGGCCTGAGACGGCGGCGCAGGTCAGGGGTTTGCCTGCCCCGGCTCCTGCTCTGGCCGCCCCCCTCTCCGCGTGTCCAGGGCCCTGGGATGCTCTGCTGAGGACGCTGGCTGGGAGGACGCAGCGATTCCAGCGCTGGACCAGAGGTGTGGGGAGAGGAGTGAGCAGTCAGCCCCGCCTGCTTCCAGAGCGACACTGCCCAGGCCCCGTGGGGTGGACCGGACCTCCGACGCCTCCGTGTTCTCACCGACCCCGGGCATGGTGACTGGTGCTGTCTGGGAGAGGCTCCCTTCTGGCCAGATGGACTCCCAGCGCCCAGGGCCATGCAGACGGGCACCCTGGAGGTGTACACACACACAAGGACTTCTTGCACAGGACTGGCTCCATTTTTTACAAGTTGTCTTAAAGGCATCAAAACTGTCCAGAAAGTGACTTATAAGTTCTTTTTTGCATTGTAAATAAAGATCCCCTGTAATGAGCTGCAGACTCTGCTCCTTGGGCAGGCAGAGGAGATGGATCACGTTCAGTACAGAGGTAGGTTTAAGAGAATTGCTTATCACGGAGGGGCTGGTCTGGCTGGTTATGGGCTTTCAGGTGGTCTTGGCCCCTCGGTTGGCCCTCCTCATTCTGTGGCCAGTAGTGCCCAGAGTGCATTCTCACTGCAGACGCTCAGAGCACAAGCTAGGCCCCGCAGGAGCATTCTCAGCTTCCACACGTGGAGCAAGCAAGCCACACAGACACACCCCACGTGGCTGAGCTGGGCAGTCACATGGCACAGGAAGGGACAGACACGTCTATAATGGGAGGGAGTGACAGGCTGGGAATAACCATCTAGTCTTCTGGTATAGACACTGTGGTTACCCCCATTTTACAGATGGGGCCCCTGAGAAACTTAGAGCCCAAGGTCATCACAGAGTGAGAACTTGAACCCAGACCCTGCATTCTTACCATCCACACAAAGCTGCCACTCAGCAATATTTCTTGTTGATTGTCTGTTTCTCCCTAGATACTCGGCGCCCCTTATATCCCCCTGGAGGTGATGTGGACACTTTGCCCCAGTCCTTTCCCTCTGGGACCCAGGGGATGCTGGGTCTCAGGGCTGGGTGCTCACCCTGAGAGCTGGCTGTGTGTGCAGGCCAGGGGAGCCCACCCCCCATCTCCTGGGTACTGCTCAGAGGCCTCCAGCCCACTGTGTAACCCGCCATGGCTAATGGGCATTTCACCCCAGGCTTGTAGTGCCCATGGCAACAGCAAGAGGGCTGTGAGGTGGAGAGCAGGTGGAGGGCTGGCCAGAGGCTTTGCAGCCCTGGGGAGCCGGTCTGGCTTTCTCTCAGGGCCAGGTGAGTCCCCCTGGTCTCCTGCAGAAAGGTCTTGCAGTCCAAGGCACCCACACCAGTCCTGGGCTCTGGGCTTCTTGAATCTGAAGGGCTCATTCCTGTTAAAGCCAGCATGGAGCATGCACCCAGCTGAGTGGGGGGGACCCTTCCTGGTGACACCTGCCCCCCAAGCCACAAGAAACCCCGTGCAATGCTCACTGCTCCTGAGGCTCTGCCTTTAAGCTAGCTCTGTCTCCTCATGAGGAAGGGGCGAGGTGGGGGGTGTGATGGCAGGGGGCAGGGCACCCCACTGCAGCCCCCAGCATTCCTTCTTAGGAGTGTGAGAAAGAATAGGGGGAGTGGATGCCAGCAAGGGTGTCGGCCAGACCCTGTGCTGTGCTGTGTGACCTTGGAAAGCTGTTCAACCCCTCTGAATCTTGCTTTCACCTGTGAAGTGAGGAGAGCACAACCTCCCACGTGGCGAGCCCACATGCGTTAAGGAAAACCATCTCCATACAAAGCCCACATAGTACCTGGCGTGGAGCAGACAGTCAGTAAATGGGGGACATGATCACTCAGGGCACCTACCTCCCTGGGCCTCCGTTTGCTCATCTGGGGAGTGGGCACAATGCAGCGGGGACCTGAGGAGTCTGGAGGGGTGAGTGTGGGGTGGGTGGTGGGAGCGGGCCACCTGGGACCACATCCCTGGGTGTGACAGAGCCCCGTGTGTGTGCGTGAGGGCAGGGTTCCACTTCAAAACGCCCGAGGGCCTCCTCTGCTGCGGGAGCTGCTGGTCTGGGGGCTCTCCAGGCCGCCTGGTGGTACCCCTCACCCACTAGGGATGGGAGTTAGCAGATACATTCCCCCCCTCCCTTGCTCCTCCTCCTGGTGCTGGTGAGGGGACTCTGAGACCTGTGCTTTGTGAAGGTGCTGTCAGCTGGGAGCTGGTTCAAAGGCAGATGCCCTTCGTTAGGGGAGGTCTGGGCTGGGCCTACTGTTGTGTCTCTAACCAGCTCCTTGGGGGCAGTGCTGGTATTGTAAGGAGCCAGGCTTCCCTGGGAGCCCCAGGCTGGTGGGGAGTGGGGTGGCGTGGGGGTGGTCTGAGCCCCAAGGGGCCAGCAGTAGAAACCTGCTCCTTAACCTGAACTGGCCCTGGAGATCTCCCGCCTTCCTGGAGCATCCCAGGAGGGCCTTGTGAATAAACTGCTTCCACCTGAAGCCTTCCTTGGGGCCTGGCACCCAGCCTGCCCTGTCCATCCCCATGCTTCCTTTGTCAGATGGGCAACCTGGAGCGAGTTACTTTGCTTCTCTGAGCCTCAGCATCGGACTTCCCTGGTGGACCAGTGGTTACGACTCCCCCTTCCAGTCCAGGGGAGGTGGATTTGACCTCTGGTTGGGGAACTAGGTCCCACATGCTGTGGGGCACAGCCAAAAGTTAAAACAAAGATAAATTATTAACTGATCGACTCTGAGCCTCAGCTTCCTCCATCTTCAAAAGAAGGTGGTAACCAGGTTGTTGGGAAGATGAAGCAGATGACCGTACGTACGGAACCTGGAATGTTAGCGGTTATGCTGATGTTTGCAAAGCTGTGTTCGAGGAGATCCACCAGGCGAAGTCTGTGGTTGCAGCCTTGTGAGGGGGTTGTTGGGTTTTCCGTGGACTTGACCCTTCATGAAAGGTCAGGCATGCTATATTGGTCAGGGAGAGGGGTTACATCTTTGGCGTTGATCTAGAATGACAATTTTTTTCTGAGCCCAAGACATGGCTCCCTGATTCTTATTTCTTGAGTCTGTTCTTCTTTAAATACATTCCCAAGGGAAATGGTTACTAATGCTTGCAGTTTATTTTCCATTTATTTTTAATGCTAAAGCCACACATTCTAATTAAAACCAGCAACAAAATAAGCTTCGTAAGTGGCTTCCCACAAAGTGTGTGTGGAGGGGTTGGTGTGTGGAGGGCAGAGGTCATGGTCAGTCGATCTAGGAGGAGTGAATAGCTCTGGTCGCCCACGAAGCCCATTACCCCTAACCCCATGTGTCCCAGCTATGTTCCTAGGCTCCAAAAGGCGAGGCAGCGATCGCGTCCTCGACGTGGGATTCATGCTGTATGCCTCCGGGAGGGGAGGCTGGGAGGGGAGAAAAGTGTGAAAACAGATGGAAATGTAATTTTTTAATGACAGCAGCAGATGGCAAAAAGACACAAGAGTGTATTCGCACCGTGTCGGAGGCATTTGAGAGCTCCCACCCGGCTCAGCCGTGATGTGCGCCCTGCGGCTTGCGGGCTGGCTCCCCTGCCAGACTCCGGTGGCCTGCAAGCAGCAGGGAGGGACTCGCAGGCCCAACGGTGGCGATTAGGGGGACACTGCTGTGCTGTGCGGAGCCACAGGCAGTTGGGAAAGACCTATGGCCACTGGGTGGGGTCCAGAGGCTTCCTCGGGCCAGGCTTTCTGGAACCCTGCAGGCAGTCCATGGGCTCTGGTTTCAGACCGTCCCTCCTCTTGGTCCCCTGGGCTGTTGCCCTAGGTGCCATCGCCAGCGCTCAGCTAGACATCCGCTCCCAGCCTTCAGGTGATTCTCCTAGTGTTGGACTGGGTCCCATCCCCACTCCGCCCCCCGGAGCTCTCTTTCTGTAAACTGCTCATCCATTCACAGCACTCCCCAACCTGCATCTCTCACCCAGTCCACTCAGGATCTGGTCAGCTTCTGGGGAGCAGCTTACACAGAGGCCCTGGAGAACCGGAGCTGTCTGTCTTTCCTGCTTCACTCACCACTGCACTCAGCAGGGAGAAGGACACCTTAAGGGCTGTCGTGAGCAGAGCCAGCCCTGCCGCCGGGCGTAGGAACCACGGCTGTCTGCACAGCTGGGCCAGACGCATCTGAGAACTTCACCTACATCAGTCATTCCCTCCCCGCCTCCCGAGGGCTCTAGGAGGTGAAGGTCGGAAGAGGCACCAGTTGGAGCAGCTGGGCCCCACCAGTCGAATTCGCCAGTGGCCAGAAACAGCAAGGGAGCCAGGCCTGCAGGGGTCATGCTATCACCCCTGCCTCGAGACCTTAGAGGGGCCCAGGTAGTGAAGCAGTCTTTGTCCGTGGCGGGTACCATCCCAAGGCCCCTTTCAGCTGGGGTGAGGGAAGAGAGAGTTTCAGGAGGAGGTGTTTTTCCGCTCTGCATGTCCCTTCTGCTTCCATGACTGTAATTCTAGCCACCTCCCTAGCTGGGAGATGCCACCCGCCGCAGGTTGCTGCTTCCCCACCATTCCCCGCGGACCACGGGAGAGCGGTGGACATCTGGGTGGTTTCCACCTTTTGGCTGTTGTGAATCCTGCCGCTTTAACAAGGTCCCCCTAAGGACCTTGTCCAATACTTGTTTGTCCAGTATTTGTCCAATACATGTCCAATACTTTGGCCACCAGATGCAAAAAACTGACTCACTTGAAAAGACCCTGATGTTGGGACAGATTGAAGGTGGGAGAAGGGGATGACAGAGGATGAAATGGTTGGATGGCATCACTGACTCAATGGACATGAATTTGAGTAAACTCTGAGAGTTGGTGATGGACAGGGAGGCCTGGCGTGCTGTAGTCCATGGGGTCGCAGAGTCAGTCACTGAGTGACTGAACTGAACTGAAGGATCTTGGTGTCTACTCCAGTTTGAGGCTCCCAGACGCCTCCATCTTGTAGTGTGGAAGGCCGCACCCGCTTTGTCTCGTTCTGCCTACAGCCCTGTGAGATTAGCAGCGGCAAGTCCCCACGCTCCCAGAAAGGACTCCAGGATTCTGGGCTCTGCTAGCACTCATGATCCCCCCAAGGCCTCTTTGAACCTCGGCTCTCCCACCAGCTCTTTCCCTTTGTGCGTTTACAGTCTGCGGAAATCAGGGAGGGAAGCCTCTCCAACTTTGAAACGCAAATATTTGCCAGTCAAGGAAACATTGCCCCATCAATCAAAACCCAGACAAGTTGGCACACACTCTCTGCAGATGCTTGAGGGAGCTTCTATTTTAGGAGGGGCCATGTGGCCTGCCACCCGCCTCTTCTTCAAATACCCTGGGGACTCCTTCCCCTCCTACTTCTTTTGCAGATGAAAATACAGACGTTCAGAGTGGTCACTTGCTCTCGGTTACACAGCATTCCCAGGGGATCTTTTATTTTCTTGGAAAGTATTTGTCTTCGTAAATGACACAATGAAGGAAATCTCCAGGCTAGTCATGGTAATATCCAACGCAGATAAACAACAAACCGCTTTCCAGGCCATGTGAATGGGCAGAACTGGATGATGGCTTTATTTCATCTTCCCAACAACCTGACATGGGGCAGTTTTCTGGATGGTTAGACAGGAAAGTGTGTGGTTTTGTGGGGTGAGGGAGCTTTCCTGAAGGGATCTAGAACCCTGAAATTCTCCTGTCACATATGCTTTTTCTTGGAGCCTGAAGCTAATGCTGTCAAGTTCAGCATCACCCTCCCCCCACCCCAGTCCTCCTCTAGGTGCTTCACCTCAGGCGGAAGCTCTCCTGGCTTATCATCACCCCACTGGAATCCGCCTGACCCTGGTTAGAGGTCAGTCCTCTATCCTCACCCAGACCACTGAATCAGAAGTCTGCGGGAGCGTGCCGTCAACACTGGGCATCTCTGGGGGAAGGGTGAGGGAGGGTAGGGAAGGGATGCTGCCAGAGGAGGGCATGAGAACCACTGCTGCAATGGTTCACTCTATAGAGGGCACCCGGACGGACCAACAGTTAAGAGCCGAACTCACTGATACCTATTTGCAAACTCGCCCCTTCACAGGTTTCACCTGCGGAGACTGTAAAAGTGCAGGTTGTGAGCCTTTCCTTCCGCAGTTTCTGAATTGGAATATGTGGGTGCGATGAAGGAATCTGCATTTTTATAGATGTTACCCCGCGTACAGGGAGGCCAGAAGATTGTGAACTTAAAGGAAATAACGCCTTCCCTCACTCTGCTTGGGTGGGTGGTTGGTGGGGGTACCGCGTTTGTGTAGCCAGGTTTCACCGTTACCAATTACATGCTTTAACTCCTGGCTCCGAAGGGGGCGACGGAGGATGAGACGGTTGGGTGGCATCACCGCCTCGATGGACATGAGTTTGAGCAAGATGGGGGAGATGGTGATGGACAGGGAAGCCTGACGCGATGCAGTCCAAGGGGTTGCAGAGTCGGACACGACTGAGCGACTGAACAACTCCCGGCCCCGAAGCCCACCCAGCCCCAGTTTGACTCGCGGTGTGGGAGGGCAGGCGCCAGGGGCTCGTGAAGGGACACCGAGGGCGGTCCTAGGTGCAGGCGAGCCGGAGGCTGCAGGCGAGCCGGAGGCTGCAGGCGAGCGGCGCACGGGAGGGGCGAGACCGGGACACGGGGGAGGGCGGGGCCTGCCGCCAGGGGGCGGGATCCGCTCCGCAGTCCCGTTCAAGATGGCCAATCCTCGGGCTCGTAACAGTCACTCTCCCCGCCTTCCACCTCCCCACGTAGAGCGCCGTCTTCCTATAGGCCGGCCAGGGCTCCTTCCGGCCAGGGGGCGGGCTCTACGCGGTGGCGGGAAAGCGGCGGACACAGCGGTGTTTTCTCGGAAGCTGAGGGACCTGAGGCGGCGGCGGCGGCGAGTCCTGGGTCGGCCGGTGGCTACGCCATGGACGCAGCGGAGGTGGAGTTTCTGGCCGAGAAGGAGCTGGTCACCATCATCCCAAACTTCAGCCTGGACAAGATCTACCTCATCGGGGTGAGAACCGCCGGGCCCCCGGCTCGCTCTGGTGGGCTCCCGCTCCCGGCAGGCTGGGTTGTCGGGGCCCAGGGCCCGCAGGTGTAGTCGGGCTGAGCTGGGCAGCCGGTGCAGGGGGGTGGCGGGGCGCGGGGCCGGCCGAGACCGCGCAGGGCGTCAGCTCGCGGACTGCGGAGGTCCAAGCCCTGCATTTGTGAGTGACGGGGTGTGCGTGTTTGCAGGGCGACCTGGGGCCTTTCAACCCCGGCCTACCGGTGCAGGTACCTCTGTGGCTGGCAGTCAACCTGAAGCAGAGACAGAAGTGTCGGCTGCTCCCGCCCGAGTGGATGGACGTGGGTGAGGACGCGGAGCGGGCCCCGCGAGTGGTTGGGAGGCGGGGTGCCGTTTGGGGCGTGTGTACCAACGGTAGTTCAGGTTTTCACTGTAATATTATTTCCACTCTCTTTATTTAAAAACTTTTTAAAATTTCCTTTTTATTTGTTTAGCTGCGCCAGGTCTTAGTTGCAGGCATTCAGGTCTTTTAGTTGTGATTTGGGAGACCTAGTTCCTCGACCAGGGATTGAACCTGGGCCCCTTTCAATGCGGGGAGGGGCGAGTCTTAGCCACTAGACCACCAGGGAGGTCCCTGATTTTTCTTTTATATTGGAGTATTAGTTGAATAACAACGTTGGGTTAGTTCTTGGTGTGCAGCAAGGTGATTCAGGTGTATGTGCACGTGTCCACTCTTTTTTGAAATTCTACATCTTGGTTATTAGAGAATATTGAGCAGAGTTCCATGTGCTATACAGTAGGTGCTTGTTGGTTATCCATTTTAAATCTAGCAGGACACATTCCTGTAGCACCCAGAACTGTGCTTCAGGTTATGCGGCATCCTGAATGGGAGCGGAGTTTGGGGGAGAGTGGGTATACGTATGTGGATGGATGAGTCCCTTTGCTGTTCACCTGAAACTGTCACAACATTGTTTGTTAATTGGCTATACCTCAGTACAAAACGGGGCTTCCCAGGTGGCTCAGCATGTGAGAATCCACCTGCAGTGCAGGAGTCTCAGGGGATGTGGGTTTGATCCCTGGGTGGGAAAGATCTCTGGAGGAGGGCATGGCCACCCACTCCAGTATTCGTGCCTGGAGAATCCCCTTGGACAGAGCAGCCTGTCGGCCTATTGTCCATAGGGTCGCAAAGAGTTGGACACGACTGAAGCAACTGAGCACACACACATGCAATGCAAAATAATAAATAAATGTAATAGTGTGTGTATCTCAGTCCCAAACTCCCAAGGTATCCCTCCCCTCCACTTTTCCCCTTTCCTAACTCAAGGTTTATTTTCTAAGCCTGAGTCTGTTTCTGTTTTGTAAATAAGTTCATTTGTATCATTTTTTTTTAGATCCCCATATAAGGCATATCTTAGGGGGAACCTAAAAACTATGTATCACCTATATGATACAGATATTTTCTCCTATATTGTATGGGTGGTTTTTTCACATTCTTCCTAGTGTCCTTTGACACGCAGTGATTAAAATTTTAATGAGGCGCTGTTTATCAACTCTTGCTTGTGCTTTTAGTATTTGTCTTTTTCTGTCTGGTTTACGTCACTTAGCATGATGATAGCCAGGTCCACCCGTGTTGCTGCAAGGGACATTATTTCATTCTTGTTAATGGCTGGGTGATACTCCAGTGTGTGTGTGTGTGTGTGTGTGTGTGTGTGTGTGTATACACACCACATCTGTTTATTCATCTGTCGGTGGACATTTGCATTGCTTCCATGTCTGGGCTATTGTAAACAGGGCTGCAGTGAACATTGGGGTGCATGTGTTTATTTATTTTTGGCTGCACTGTGCAGTATATGGGATCTTAGTTCCCTGACTAGGGATAGAACCCAAGCCCCCTGCACTGAAAGCTCTGAGTCTTAGCCACTGGCCTTCCAGGGAAGTGCCACTTGTATCTTTTTTTTTTTTTAATTTCAGATAACTCTCTTTTTTTTGTTTGTTTTTAACATATTTAGTTTTTTATGTATTTATTTTTGGCTGTGTCAGGGGCTTTTCTGATAGCTCAGTTGTTAAGGAATCCGCCTACAATGCAGGAGACCCTGGTTCGATTCCCAGGTTAGGAAGATCCACTGGAGAAAGTAAAGGTTACCCACTCCAGTATTTTGGGGCTTCCCTTGTGGCTCAGCTGGTAAAGAATCAGCCTGCATTGTGGGGGACCTGGGTTCTATTCCTGGGTTGGGAAGGTCCCCTGGAGAATGGAAAGGCTAGCCACTGCAGTATTCTGGCCTGGAGCATTCCGTGGATAGTCCATGGAGTTGCAAAGAGAAACGACTGAGCGACACTCACTCACTCACTCACTCTTCTGGCTGTGCTGGGTCTTCACTGCTGCACAGGCCTCTGTCTGGTCGTGGTGAGCGGGGGCTGCTCTCTAGTTTCGGTGCCCCGGCTTCTCACTGCAGCGGCTTCTCCTGTTGCTGAGATCAGCCGCTGTGGTTCACGAGCTCTAGAGCGCAGGCTCAGCAGTTGTGGCGCACAGGCTTAGTTGCTCTGCAGCATGTGGGATATTCCCAGACCAGGAATTGAACCCACGTCTCCCGCCTTGGCAGGCAGATTCTCTACCACTGAGTCACCAGGGAAGCCCTCAGCTTGTACCTTTTTTTTTTTTTAGTTTGCATTTTTTTCCTCTTATATTTTTAAATTATTTTATTTTTAATTGAAAGATAATTGCTTCACAATATTGGTTTGATTTCTGCCATACATCAACATAATTTAGCCAGAGTGATTTAAGTCAGAGAGAGAAAAACAAATCTCTTAACCACATGTATATGGAATCTAGAAAGAAGGTATTGATAAACCGATTGCAGGGCAGCAGTGGAGATGCAGACATAGAAAACAGCTTGTATCTTTTTGAACTGGGTGTTTTTCCAGGTAGAGGCCACGTGGTGGGATTGCAGAATCATGGTAATTCTTTTTCAGTTTTCTGAGGACCCTCTATACTGTTCTTCGTAGTGGCTCCACCAGTTTACGTTCCCACCCTCAGCATTTATTGTTTGCAGTTTTTTAAAAAAACATTTTATTGTAACTTCTGTTTCAGGAAAGTATGTGAGTGGCTTCTTGGCCAAGTCTTGTCTACCTCTTGCAACCCCATGGCCTGTAGCCCGCCAGGCTCTTCTGTCCATGGGATTTCCCAGACAAGAATACCGGAGTGGGTTGCCATTTACTTCTCCAGGGGATCTGCCTGACCCAGGGATGGAACTCAGGTCTCCTGCATTGCAGGCAGATTCTTTACTGACTGAGGCACCGGGAAGCCCCTATTTGTAGATTTTTTTTTTTTTTTAATGTATTTTCTTGTCCGTGCTGCATGTCATGTGGGATCTTAGTTCCCTGACCAACCAGGGATCTAACCCATGCCACTTGCCTTGGAAACCTGGAGTCTTAACCACTGGACCTCTAGGAAAGTCCTTATTTTTTGTAGAATTTTTGATGATCACCATTCTAATTGGTGTGGGGTGATATCTGATTGTAGGTTTTTTGTTTTTTTTTTTAAGAACTTTATTTTTTCATTGTATTTATATTTTGACTGTCCCGGATCTTCTTTGCTGCGCGGCTTTTCTCTAGTTGCGGCAAGCTGGGTCTCTTCTTTCATTCTGGTGTGCAGGCTTCTCTTGTTGCAGAGCATAGACTCTAGGGCACTTGGGCTTCAGTGGTTGAGTCTCGTGGGCTCAGTAGTCGTGATTTTCAGGCTCTAGAGCGCAGGCTCAATATTGTGAAGCACGGGCTTAGTTACTCCAAGGCACGTGGAAGTCTTCTTGGACCAGGAATCAAACTGGTGTCTCCTGCATTGGCAGGCAGATTCTTTTCCACTGAGCCACCAGGGAAGCCCTCATTGTAGTTTTGATTGGATTTCTCTAATAACTAGTGGTATTGACATGTACCTCTTAGTAGACATCTGTATGTCGTCTTTGGAGAAAAGTCTTCTTAGGTCTCCTGCCTGTGTTTTGATTGGGTGTTTTTTTTTTTTCTTCATATTGAGATACATGAGCTCTTTGCAAAATTTGGAGATTGATCTTTTAACATGTCCCATTCTGTGGGTTGTCTTTTGTTTATGGTTTACTTTGCCATGCAAAAGCTTTTGAGTTTAATGAGGTCCTTTTTGTTTTTGACTTTGTGTTAGAGTATAGTTGATTAGCAGTGTTGTGTAGTTTCAGGTGAACAGCAAAGTGATTCAGTTATACATATACGTGTATCTACCCTTTTTAAATTTCTTTTCTCATTTAGGCTATTAGACTATTGAGCAGAGTTCATTGTTGGTTAGGTCATGTTGGTTATCTATTTTATTTATTTTTAACTTTTTCTTTGGTATTGGGGTGTAATTGATTAATAACGTTATGATGTTACAGGTAGACAGCAAAGTGACTTAGCCATCCGTATATATGTATCCATTCTCCCCCAGATGCCCCTCTCATTCAGAATACCACATAACATTGAGTGGAGTTCCATAAACTATAGAGTAGGTCCTTGTTGGTTATCCGTTTTGAATGTACCAGAGTGTACATGTCTATTCCAAACTACTATTCTTTCCCCCTGGCAACCATAAGTTCTTTCTCTGTGAGTCTCTTTCTGTTTTGTAGGTTGGTTTGTATCATTTCTTTTTAGAGACCACGTATATGGAATGTCATACGATATTTCTCTTCTGACTTACTTCACTCACTATGACAATTTCTAGGTCCATCCATGTTGCTACATATGACATGATTTCACTCTTTTTAATGGCAGAGTAATATTCCTAGGATATATGTAACATTTCTTTATCCATTCCTCTCTCTGGACATTTAGGTTGCTTCCGTGTCTTGACTGCTGGAAACAATGCTGCGATGAACATTGGGATGCATGCATCCTTTAGGATCATGTTTTTCTCTGGATATATGCCCAGGAGTGGAATTGCAGGGTCATATTAAGATAGCTCTGTTTTTTAAGGAACCTCCATACTGTTCTCCAGAGTGGCTGCACCAATTTACATTCCCACCAACAGTGTTGGAGAGTTCCCTTCTCTCCACACCCTCTACGGCGTTTATTGTGTGTGCACTTTTCGATGGTAGCTGTTCTGGCTGCTGTGAGGTGATATTTCATTGTAGTTTTGATTTGCATTTCTCTAATAATCAGCGATGTTAAACATTTTTTAAGTGCCTTTTGGCCATCTGTCTTCTTTGGAGAAATGTCTATTTAGGTCTTCTGCCCATTAGTTGATTGGGTTGTTTTAATGCTGTTAAGCATCCTGAGCTTTTGTAAATTTGGAGACTAATCCCGTGTTGGTCACATCATTTGCAGACATCTCCCATTCTGTAGGTTGTCTTTTTTTGTTTTTATTTTACATTGAAGTGTAGTTGATTAACAGTGTTGTATTATTTTCAGGTGTACAGAAAAGTAATTCAGTTATACATATACATGTATTTTCTCTCTTTCAAATTCTTTTTTCATTTAAGCTATTGGAGATTGTTGAGAGTTCCCTGTGCTCTACAGTAGGTCCTTGTTGGTTATCTGTTTTAAACATTTTAGTGTGTATATGTCAATCCCAAGCTCTCAATTCATCCCTTCCCTCTACCTTTTTCCACTGGTAATGCTAAGTTTGTTTTTAAGTCTGTGACTGTTTCTGTTTTGTAAATAAGTGTATTTGCATATTTTTCAATTCTGCATATAAGTGACATTATGTGATACTTGCCTTTCTCTGTGTGGCTTACCTCACTTAGTATGATAATCTTCAGGCGTATCCATGTTACTGCAAGTGGCATTATTTCATTCTTTTTCACGGCTGAGTAATATTCCAGTGTATATATGTAGCATATCTTTTTTATGAATTTATCTGTTGATAGACATTTAGGTTTCTTCCTTGTCTCAGCTATTGTAAGCAGCACTGCTGTGAACATAGGTGTGCATGTATCTTTTTAAATTATAGCTTTGTCCAAATATATGCCCAGGAGTGGGATTGCTGGATCATATGGTAACTCTGTTTTTAGTTTTTTAAGGAACCTCCATACTGTTCTCCATAGTGACTGTTGTTCAGTAGCTAAGTCGTGTCTGACTCTTTGCGACCCCATGGACTGCAGCACACCAGGCTGCTCTGTCCTCCACTATCTCCCAGAGTTTATTCAACTTCATGTACATTGGGTTGATATGCTATCTAACCATCTCATCTTCTTCTGCCCCTTCTTTTGCCTTCAGTCTTTCCCAGCATCAGGGTCTTTTCCAAGGGGTCAACTCTTTGCATCAGGTGGCCAAAGTATTGGAAATTCAGCATCAGGACTTTGAGTGAAAGTTCAGGGTTGATTTCCTCTGGAATTGGCTGGTCTGGTCTGGTGGTCCAATGAACTCTCGAGTCTCAGCACCATGGTTTGTCCCCACCAGCGGTGTAGGAGGGTTCCCTTTTCTCCACAGCCTCTCCAGCATTTACTGTTTGTAAACTTTTTGATGATGGCCATTCTGACCAGTGTGAGGTGATATCTCATTGTAGTTTTGATTTGCATTTCTCCAATAATTAGTGATGTTGGCATCTTCTCATGTGCCTGTGGTCGTCTGTGTGTCTTCTTTGGACAGAAGTCTGTTTAGGTCTCCTTCCTTTTTTTTGATGGGTTGTTTATGTTTTTGAAATTGAGCTACATGAGCTCTTTGTCAGTTTTGGAGATTGATCCCTTGTTGGTCTCATCATTTGCAAATGTTTCTCCCATTTTGTGGACTGGCTTATCATTTTCCTTACGGTTTCCTCTGCTGTGCAAAAGCTTTTCAGTTTCATTTGATACCATTTATTTTTGGTTTTAATTTTTATTTTCTGTCAGAGTATAGTTGAATAACAGTGTTCTTAGTTCCAAGTGTACAGCATAGTAGCTCAGTGATACATATACATATGTCTCTTTCTCAAATTCTTTTCCTATTTGATTATTAAAGAATAATGAGCAGAGTTATGTTTGGTATTCTGTAGATCCTTGTTGGTTATTTATTGTAAATATAGTAGTGCGTTTATGTCAATCCCAAACTCCCAATTTATTTTTCCCCTCCACTTTTCGTGAGTCTGTTTCTGTCTCGTAAATAAGTTCATTTGTGTCTTTGTCTGGCTTACTTCACTTATTTTGATAATCTCCAGGTCCATCCATGTGGCTGCAAATGGAATTATATCATTGTTTTTTTTTAATTGAAGTATATATGATTTATAATGTTGTGCCATCTCAGCTACACAGCAGACTGACTCAGTTATATATATGTTTTTTAATATTCCTTTCCATTATGGTTTATCCCAGGAGGTTGGATATAGTTCCAGTGTTAACAATAGGACCTTGTTGTTTATCCAGTCTAACAGTTTGCATCTACCAACCCAAAACTCCCAGGCCACTCCCTCTCCCCCTCCACCCCTCCCCTTACCAATCAAAAGTCTGATCTCTGTGTGAGTCTGTTTCTGTTTTGTAGATAGGTTCATTTGTGCCATATTTCATTTTTTTAGGTGTTTATAACTCTTTATTTGACATAGTTTCAAACTTAGAGAAACACTGTAAGGATACTGTAAACAAAATCCATATACCCTCTACACAGATTCACCAGTTTCCATCTGCCAATCTGTGTAGAGGCATATTAATTTTTTCCTGAATCATTGAGAATAAGTTGGAGACAATGTATACCTTTAGCAGTACACCATGTGTACTTCCTAAGAGCAAGAATATTTTCTTATATTACTTTAGTATAATTCTCAAAATTATGAAATTTAACATTGATACAATATTATCTAATCCACAGTCCATATTCACATTTTAAAAGTGTCCCACTAGTGTCCTTTACAGCTATTATTTCTCCATTTCGGGATCCAGTTCACAGTCCCGCAAAGGATTTAGTGTTCTTTTTCTATAGACTCTTTTAATCTGGAACCTCTCCTCAATCTTTGTCTTTACTGGTCTTAAAATTTTTAAGGGTACAGCAGTTATTTTATAGACTGTCTGTCAGCTTGGATTTGCCTCACATTTCCTCAAAATTAGATTCAAGTTATACATTTTTAGCAGGGATGCCTGGGAAGTGATGTTGGGGCCTTCTCACTGCCTTATACCAAAAGGCACATAACGGGAAGGAAATAAAAAAAAAAGAGGCGGTATATGTATATTTATAGCTGATTTGGGCTTCTCTGGTTGCTCAATTGGTAAAGAATCCGCTTGCAATGCAGGAAACCCCAGTTCGATTCCTGGGTCGGGAAGATCCCTAGAGAAGGGATAGGCTATCCTCTCCGGTATTCTTGGGCTTCCCTGGTGGCTCACATGGTAATGAATCTGCCTGCAGTGTGAGCTACCTGAGTTCGATCCCTGGGCTGGGAAGATCCCCTGGAGGAGGGCATGGCAACCCACTCCAGTATTCCTGCCTGGAGAATCCCGTGGACAGAGTGGCCTGGCGGGCTGCAGTCCATGGGGTGGCAAAGAGCTGGACACGACTGAAAGACTAAGCACAGCATAGCTGATTCACTTCGCTGCACAGTAGAAACTAACACAGCATTGTAAAGCAACTGTACTCCAAAAAAGAAAAAAGAGACACATCACATCAGATTGCCCTGAAATTGATGAACTTGACTTTGATCCATTTTCTTATCATTTTCTTACCCAGCAGTTTTTGCATCCATTGATTTACTTCTATACTTATTTGCTGTCATTTTATTGTAAAAGAGAGCCCATCACATCTATTTATGTATGTATGTATGCATTTATTTATATTAAAAGAAACTCATGGATTTTTATTTTATACAATTGGTTAAAACCAACTATTTTACTATATACTGTAATATTAAAGTTATTTCAAATTTGGCCAGTGGGAGCCCCTTTGGGCTGGCTGCTCTGTCCTTTTATTATGTCGCTATCATTCTTTGAGCACATTTTTATTTCTGGGACAAGATGTTTCAGGCTTAGTTAAGCTCTCCCTACCCCAAACTCAGATTGGTCTTCTCAGCTTGTTTCATCTTAATGGAGAACAGCATTGAGAAACCACATACCATGGACTCCCCTGGTGACGCAGTGGTTAATACTTTATCATCTGATGCAGAGGGTGGGAGTTTAGTCCCTGGTCAGGAAACTAAGATCCCACGTGCTTTGCAGCCAAAAATCCAAAAATAGTGTTACAAACACTATTGCAACAACTTCAAATAAAGAGTTTAAAAAATTGGTACACATCAAAAAAAATCTTCGAAAAAAAAAAAGAAACCTTGTGCCAAGCATACCGTTGCTTCTACCCTCTCCTCAGACAAGCCAGGGGAAAATTTAAATATACAGTATATATGCACATGCACTGGGTTTTTTTTTTATCATATATTTCAAGTTCTCACAATATAATTGGACTTGCAGGTTTAAAGGTATGGGTGATTATCACTAATACTTCCATCTCCTCCCACCTTTTTCTACATTTTAATTGCATATAAATATGGAAAAATTAAGAATGATGCTGTATCTATTTTCTGTTCTGTAACCCTATGTTTGTGTGTACATGTGTGCGCTCAGTAGGTAAATTGTGTCAGACTCTTTGCGACCCCATGGACTGTAGCCCGCCAGGCTCCTCTGTCCATGGGATTTTAGGCAAGAATACGGAGTGGGTTGCCATTTCCTTCTCCAGGATATGCCATATTTTAGATTCCACATATAACTGATATATGATTTGTCCTGACTTACTTCACTTAGTTTGGTGATGTCTAGTTCCATCCATGTTGCTGCAAATGGCATCATACTGTTCTTTTTTATGGATAAGTAGTATTTCATTGTGTGTATTTACCATATAAATATATATGAATTCATCTTTATGAATTCATCTGTTGATGGACATTTGGGTTTCTTCCATGTCTCAGCTATTGTAAGGAGGGCTGCTATGAACATAGGGTGCATGTAACTTTTTGAATTCTAGTTTTGTCCAAGAAAGGCAATGCCAAAGAATGCTCAAACTACTGCACAATTGCACTCATCTCACATCCTAGTAAAGTAACGCTCAAAATTCTCCAAGCAAGGCTTTAGGAATACGTGAACTGTGAACTTCCAAATGTTCAAGCTGGTTTTAGAAAAGGCAGAGGACCCAGAGATCAAATTGCCAACATCTGCTGGATCATAGAAAAAGCAAGAAAGTTCCAGAAAAACATCTATTTCTGCTTTATTGACTATGCCAAAGCCTTCAACTGTGTGGATCGCAGCAAACTGGAAAATTCTGAAAGAGATAGGAATACCAGACCACCTGACCTGCCTTTTGAGAAACCTGTATGCAGGTCAGGAAGCAACAGTTAGAACTGGACATGGAACAACAGACTGGTTCCAAATAGGAAAAGGAGTATGTCAAGGCTGTATATTGTCACCCTGCTTATTTAACTTCTATGCAGAGTACATCATGAGAAACTCTGGGCTGGATGAAGCACCAGCTGGAATCAAGATTGCCAGGAGAAATATCAACAACCTCAGATATGCAGATGACACCACCCTATGGCAGAAAGTGAAGAGGAGCTTTAAAGCCTCTTGATGAAAGTGAAAGAGGAGAGTGAAAAAGTTGGCTTAAAGCTCAACATTCAGAAAACAAAGATCATGGCATCCGGTCCCATCACTTCACAGCAAATAGATGGGGAAACAGTGGAAACAGTGACAGACTTTATTTTGAGGGGCTCCAAAATCACTGCAGATGGTGACTGGAGCCATGAAATTAAAAGACACTTACTCCTTGTAAGGAAAGTTATGACCAACCTAGACAGGATATTAAAAAGCAGAGACACTACTTTGCCAACAAAGGTCCGTCTAGTCAAGGCTATGGTTTTTCTAGTGGTCATGTATGGATGTGAGAGTTGGACTGTGAAGAAAGCTGAGAGCTCAAGAATTGATGCTTTTGAACTGTGGTGTTGGAGAAGACTCTTGAGAGCCCCTTGGACTTCAAGGAGATCCAAGCAGTCCATCCTAAAGGAGATCAGTCCTGGATGGTCATTGGAGGGACTGATGCTGAAGCTGAAACTCCAATAGTTTGGCCACCTCATGCAAAGAGTTGACTCATTGGAAAAGACCCTGATGCTGGGAGGGACTGGGGGCAGGAGGAGAAGGGATGACAGAGGATGAGATGGCTAGATGGCATCACCAACTCGATGGACATGAGTGTGAGTGAACTCCGGGAGTTGGTGATGGACAGGGAGGCCTGGTGTGCTGTGATTCATGGGGTCGCAAAGAGTCGGACACGACTGAGCGACTGAACTGAACTGAATAATTAAAGAGTCGAGCATCTTTTTCATGTGCTTTTTGCCATCTGTCTGTGCCATCTTTGGAGAAATGTCTATTTACATCTTCTGCCCATTTTTTAAAAAAGTGATTATTTATTCTGGCTGTGTTGGGTCTTCACTGCTGCACAGGCCTTTGTCTGTTTGTGGGTAGCGGGGGCTACTTCGCAGTTGCGGTTCACAGGCTGCTTGTTGCAGTGGCCACTCTGGTTGTGGAGTGCAGGCTGTAGGGTGCTCGGGCTTCAGTAGTTGCAGTGCGTGGGCTCAGGCATTGCTGTTCCCAGGCTCTGGAGCACAGATGCGGTGCACAGGCTTAGTTGCTATGCAGCAAGTGGCATCTTCCCGGATCAGGGATCAAACCCACGTCTCCTGCATTGGAAGGTGGATTCTTTGGCACTGAGCCGCCAGAGAAACTGTCTGCCCGTTTTTAGATTGGATTGTTCAAGCTTTTTTGTTGTTCAATTGTATGAGTTGTTTGTAAATTTTGGAGATTAAGCCCTTGTAGTGGAGAAGGCAATGGCACCCCACTCCAGTACTCTTGCCTGGAAAATCCTATGAGCAAAGGAGCCTGGTAGGCTGCAAGTCCATGGGGTTGCTAAGAGTCGGATACGACTGAGCAACTTTCCTTTCACTTTTCACTTTCATGCATTGGAGAAGGAAATGGCAACCCACTCCAATGTTCTTGCCTGGAGAATCCCAGGGACGGGGGAGCCTGGTGGGCTGCTGTCTGTGGGGTCGCACAGAGTCGGACACGACTGAAGTGACTTAGCAGTAGCAGTAGCAAGCCCTTGTAGGTCACCTCATTTGCAAATATTTTCTCCCATTCTCGGGATTGTCTTGTCATTTTCCATATGGTTTTCTCTGCTGTGCAAAACCTTTTTTGAGTTTTATTTGGTCGTATTTGTTTATTTGGGGTTTTAGTTTTTATATTGAAATATATAGTTGAGCAACAATGTTGTCTTAGTTTCAGATTTACAGCATAGTATTTCAGTTATACATATACATATTGGGCTTCTTAGGTGGCTCTAATGGTAAAGAACCCACCTGCCAATGCAAGAGACGTGGGTTTGATTTCTGGTTGAGGAAGACCCCCTGGAGGAGGACATAGTAACCCACCCCAGTGTTCTTGCCTGGGGAATCCCGTACACCAGGAGCCTGGTGGGCTATGATCCCTAGGGTTGCAGAGTCGGACACGATTGAAGCAACTTAGCATGCACACGCATATGTGTATCTCTTTCCCAAATTCTTTTTCCATTACGGTTTTTACAGAATACTGAGCAGAGTTCCCTGTGTTATACTGTGTGTCCTTGTTGGTTATCTGTTTTAAATATTGTAGTGTGTACATGTCAGTCTCGTACTCCCAATTTTTCTCTCCCTTCCACTTTTTCCCTTTGCTAACCATAAATTTGTGAGTCTGTTTCTGTTTTGTAAATAAGTTCCTTTTTATCTTTTTTGTTTTTAAAGTTTTACAGTGTTGTTTCCGGGGTCCAGCCCGGGTGGATCCAGGGTAATTCAAAGCGGGGACGGAGTCAGCGTCCTAGGAATTAATTGCTTAATTAAAGATATGGAGGGAGATTAGAAACAGTGTAGTAGGAAAATACTAGTGGAGAAAAAGAGGCTGAATAACTTGGTTTACGTGGGATACCAATAAAACTTCGAGACAAGAAGCTTGCACCACCTACGTAGGCCACCGGTGCCCACTTGAATAGCGGAGAGTGCCCCTCCTTGGGCTCTCTCTCACATGGATCTTAGAAGCTGGGGCAAAATTAGCAGGCTTGGCAACTACCCACGCTCCAGATGGGAATTCAGCCAGAAAAACGGAGAACAAGAAAGAAAGACATGGGGGAATCAGTCTTTCCAGAAACTGATCCGTTTTCTTTTTTTTCAGGTTTGCTTATATACCTTTTGTTACACATAGAGACAAATGGAAATTTTAAAGTCACGTGGGGGTCAGCAGTCCTGACCTTTATCAAAATCAGGTGCTTCATATAAATGTATACAAAAAGGCCTTAGGGGTTTTACATCATCTTCTGACCATGAGGCCTGCTGACATTTTATGATCCTTTCTTTTCTGATAACGGTCAGTCAACCAGAAACTTATTTTCCAGGGGTGATTTTTCTTAAACCAGGCACCACCCTCCGAAGGTACCAGATAAAGTTGCATTCCTATAGGGTGAAGGTGTAGTGGGTTACAATTAAGAAATGAATTTACTTAGTCTAAGGTTTAACATGATTAATCTTAAAGGTTAATACTTATTTCTCCTATACGTTAGTTATATTCATTATAAGGGCATGGAATATGGAGATTTAGCAGCAAATATTGGCTCAACAAATGAAAAACCCTTCACCAACATGATTTTTATCTTTAGAAAAACCCAGTGCTAACTAAGACTTTCAAAATACTCCAAACTCTCTGTGTTGTTTATGGTTGAGAGGTTGTAAACAATCATGTACATAGTAGCAAGAGTGTGGATAATCCTGTCACACAAGCTAGTCTGCCAGTAGAGAGGTTTGACCTGAGACACCCTTGTCACGCCCAGGAATTCTTATTAACTGGAGCTGTAGGTTAACTCCTTCTCCGAGAGAGGTGGGGGACGGCCCCCCGTAAAGTCAGAGGTGTAGGTGAGAGCATGAAGCAGTAAAGTAGGCAGACTCTGGTTTTGGGGTAGATGCTCAGGAACAGGGGGTTTCCTGAGGCTCGATCCCGCCTTTGCGTATGCCGAAGCCTCCTTCCTCATGACCTTTGCCACGGGCGGAGTTCCTCACGCTGGCTCCGGCAGTTGTGTTGGTTTCTGCTGTACAACAGTGCAAATCAGCCATCATTATACATATAGCCCCTCCTTCGTGAGCCTCCCTCCCCTCCGCCACCCCACCCCTCTAGGTCATCCCAGAGTACCAGCCTGGGCTCCCTGCGTCACACAGCTGCTGCTTCCCAGTTACCCACTTTATCCACAACAGCGTGTGTATGCCGATGCTCTCCTGCCCCCTGTCTCCCCCGGCCCTGCTGTGTCCACAAGCCCGTTCTGTGCATCTGCGTCTCCTTTCCATTCCCGCAAATAGGTTCATCAGTACCATCTTTCTAGATCCGTATATATGCTTTCATATACAGTGTTTGTTTTTCTCTTTCTGACTGACTTCACAAGTAAGTAAGTGACGAGAACAGGATCTAGGTTTATCTAATTCTCTAGAACTGACTCAAATCCATTCTTTTTATGGCTGAGTAGTACTGAATTGCATGTGTGTACCACATCTTCTTTATCCATCCATCTGCTGTTGGACATCTAGGTTGCTTCCATGTCCTGGCCGTTGTAAATAGTGTTGCGGTGAACACTGGGGTACATGTGTCTTTGAGAATTGTGGTTTTCTCAGAGTATGTGTTTCGTAGTGTGATTGGTGGGTCAGACGGTAGATTTATTGTCCACAATGGCTGTGTCCATTTACATTCCCACCGACAGTATAGGAGGGTTCCCTTTTCTCCACATCTTCTCCAGCATTTATTGTTTACACACTTTTTAATGTTGGCCATTCTGTCTAGTGTGAGGTGAGAATCTCGTTGCGGTTTTTATTCACATTTCTGTCATAATTAGCGATGTTGAACATCCCATGTGCCTGTGGCCATCGGCGTGCTGGACGAAAGCCTTTAGGCCCCCGTCCATATGTTGATGGGGTTCTTTGTGTTTTGATATTGAGCTGCTTGAGCTCTTTGTCAGTTTTGGAGATTGTCTCATGATTTGCAAGTGTTTTCTCCAATTCTGTGGGCTTTGTCATTTTCCTTATGGTTTTTTCTGCTGTGCAGAGGCTTTTGAGTTTCATTTGGTCGTATTTGTTTATTTTTTGTTGGAGTGTATAGTTGAGTCACAGTGTTGCCTTAGTTTCAGGTATGCAGCATAGTGATTCAGTGATACACATGCATGTATCTCGTCTCAGATTCTTCTCCCATTTTGGTTATTACAGAATAGTGAGCAGACCTACCTGTGTTTTACTGTAGGTCCTTGTTGGTTATTTATGTTAAATACAGTAATGTGTATATATCAATCCCAAACTCCCAACTTATCTTTCCCCTCCACTTTTCCCCTGTGCTGACCATAAGTTTGTGAGTCTGTTTCTGTTTTGTAGATCAGTTCCTTTCTATAACTTTTTATAGAATCCACATATAGGCAGTATCACATGATGTATATCTTTCTCTCTCTGATTTACTACACTTAGTATGATAATCTCCGTGTCCATGCATAATTGCTGCAAGTGGAATTATTTCATTCATTTTTTAAATGGAAGTATAGATGATTTACAGTGCTGTGCTCATCTCTGCTGTACAGCAAAGTGACTTAATTATTCATGCGTGTGTGTGTGTGTGTGTGTGTACATTTTTAAAAATATTCTTTTCCATTATGGTTTCTCCCAGGAGGTTGGATGTAGTTCCCAATGTGAGTCAGTTGGACCTTATTATTTATCCATTCTAAATTAACAGTTTGCATCCACCAGTGCAGAATTCCTAGTGCACCCCTGTAGCTGTCCACCCCTCCGCCCCGGCAGCCAGGAGTCTGGCTTCTGTGTGAGTCTGCTCCTGTCCTGTAGACAGGCTCGTTTGTGCCGAGCTCTGGATTAACCTGTAACTGATGCGCGTGCTGTGGGTCCTTCTCTTCCTGACTGCCTTAGTACGGTTATCTCTAATTGCATCCATGTTGCTGCACATGGCATCATGTCTTTTTTACTGGCTAAATAGTCTTTCCTTGTGTGTATTTACCGCTTTATGGGTTCTTCTGTTGATGGAGATTTGGGTTTCTTCCATGCCTCAGCTGTCGTAAGCAGTGCTGCTCTGAGCGTAGGGTGCACGTGTCTTTTTCGATTTAGGCTGGGTGTATGCCCAGGAGTGGGGCTTCTGGATCATATGATGCCTCTGTTTTTAGATTCCTGAGAAACCTCCATGCTGCTCTCCAGAAGTTCGCCAGTGTGTATTAACACCCCAGTGCAGTGGGACTCCCTTTTCTCCGTGCCCGCTCCAGCATTTATTGTTTGTAGACCTTTTGATGATGGCCATTCTGACCAGCGTGAGATGATATCCCATTATAGTTTTGATGTGCATGTCTCTAATTAGCAATATTAGGCATCTTTTCATGTCTCCTGGCCATGGGTATGTCTTCTTTAGAGAAAGTCTGTTTAAGTTTCCTGACCATTTTTTTAATTGGATTGTTTTTTTTAGCTACATGAGCTCTTTGTCAAGTTTGGAGATGGGTCTCTTGTTAGTCTCATTGTTTGCAAACATTTTCTCCCATTCTGTGGGTTGTCTGGTTGTTTTGTTTATGGTTTCCTTTGCTGTGCAAAACCTTTTGAATGTAATGAGGTTTCATTTGTTTATTTTTAGTTTTTATTTTTCATTGGAGTGTAGTTGATTAACAATGTTGTGTTATTTTTAGGTGTATAGGAAAGGGATTCAGTTATAAACACATTACATGTATTTTCTCTTTCTCAAATTCTTTTTGCATTTAAATAATTAGAGATTATTAATCAGAGTTCCCTGTGCTATACAGTAGGTCCTTGTTGGTTATACATTTTAACTATTTCAGTGCATATATGTCACCAGCATATATGCTACCAGTTTATCCCTTCACTCCACGTTTTTCCTTTGGTAATGGTATGCTTTTGTCTAAGTCTGAGTCTATTTCTGTTTTGTAAATAAGTTCATTTGTATATTTTTAGATTCTGCATATAAGCCATATCATGTGATGTTTGCCTTTGTGTGGCTTACTTCACTTGCTATGATAATCTCCAGGTCTACTGATGTTACTGCAAGTGGCATTATTTCATTCTTTTTAATGGCTGATTAACACTCCAGTGTATAGCTGTAGCACATCTTCTTTATGAATTTATCTGTTGAGGGACATTTAGATATCTTCGTGTCTCAGCTATTGTAAGCAGCACTGCTATGAACATAGGGGTGCATGTATCTTTTTGAAGTATATATTTGCCCTGTTAGGTGCTGGCGGGGGGTGGTAGCTCTAATTTTAATTTCTGAGCACCTCTTACTGGTTTCCATAGTGGCTGCACCAACTTACATTGCCACTAACAGTTTAGGAGGGTTCTCTCTTCCCCACACCCTCTCCAGCATTTATTGTTTGTACACTTGTTGATGTTGGCCTTTCTGACAGATGGGAGGTGATATCTCATTGTAGTTTTGATCTGCATTCCTCTAATAATTAGTGATGGTGAGCTCTTCTCATGTGCTTCTTTCACAGCTATATGTGTTCTTTGGAGAAAAGTCTTTTGGAGTCTTCTTCCCATTATGTGATTGGATTGGGTTTATATCAAGTTGCATGATTTTATAAATTTTGGAGATGGATCCCTTGTAGCTCTAATTGTTTGAAAAATTTTGTACCGTTCTGAGGGTTGTCTTTTCATTTTTTTTATAGTTTCCTTTGCTGTGCAAAAGCTTTTGAGTTTAATTATGTCCCCTTTGATTATTTTTAATTTTGTTTTATATTGTAGTTTAGTTGATTAATAAAGAAATGCAAAAAGCAAAATGGCTGTCTGAGGAGGCCTTACAAATAGCTGTGAAAAGAAGTGAAAAACAAAGGAAAAAAGGAAAGATATTACCCATTTGAATGCAGAGTTCCAAAGAATAACAAGGAGAGATAAGAAAGCCTTCCTCAGTGATTAGTGCAAAGAAATAGAGGAAAACAATAGAATGGGAAAGACTAGAGATCTCCTTAAGAATATTAGAGATATGAAGGGAACATTTCATGCAAAGATGGGTTCAATAAAGGACAGAAATGGTATGGACCTAACAGAAGCAGAAGATATTAAGAGGTGGCAAGAATACACTGAAGAACGGTACAAGAAAGATCTTCACGACCCAGATAATCTCACAATGGTGTGATCGCTCACCTAGAGCCAGGCATCCTGGAATGTGAAGTCAAGTTGGCCTTTCTAGGAAGCATCACTATGAACAAAGCTAGTAGAGATGATGGAATTTCAGTTGAGCTATTTCAAATCCTAAAAGATGATGCTGTGAAAGTGCTGCATTCAATATGTCAGCAAATTTGGAAAACTCAGCAGTGGCCACAGGACTGGAAAAGGTCAGTTTTCATTCTAATCCCAAAGAAAGGCAATGCCAAAGAATGCCCAAACTACTGCAAAATTGCATTCATCTCACACATTAGTACAGTAATGCCCAAAATTCTCCAAGCCAGACTTCAAGAATACATGAACCGTGAACTTCCAGATGTTCAAACTGGATTTAGAAAAGGCAGAGGAACCAGAGATCAAATTGCCAACATCTGCTGGATCATAGAAAAAGCAAGAGAGTTCCAGAAAAACATCTATTTCTGCTTTATTGACTATGCCAAAGCCTTCAACTGTGTGGATCACAACAAACTGTGGGAAATTCCTCAAGAGATGAGAATACCAGACCACCTGACCTGCCTCCTGAGAAACCTATATGCAGGTCAGGAAGCAACAGTTAGAACTGGACATGGAAAAACAGACTGGTTCCAAATAGGAAATGGAGTACGCCAAGGCTGTATATTGTCACCCTGCTTATTTAACTTCTATGCAGAGTACATCATGAGAAACGCTGGGCTGGATGAAGCACAGGCTGGAATCAAGATTGCCGAGAAAAAAAAAAAGATTGCCGAGAGAAATACCAATAACCTCAGATATGCAGATGACACCACCCTTATGGCAAAAAGTGAAGAAGAACTGAAGAGCCTCTTGATGAAAGTGAAAGAGGAGAGTGAAAAAGTTGGCTTAAAGCTCAACATTCAGAAAACTAATATCATGGCATCTGGTCCCATCACTTCACGGCAAATAGATGGGGAAACAGTGAAAACAGTGACAGACTTTTTTTTTTTGGGCTCCAAAATCCCTGCAGATGGTGACTGCAGCCATGAAATTAAAAGACACTTACTCCTTGGAAGGAAAGTTATGACCAACCTAGATAGCATATTAAAAAGCAGAGACATTACTTTGCCACCAAAGTCCGTCTAGTCAGAGCTATGGTTTTTCCAGTGGTCATGTATGGATGTGAGAGTTAGACTATAAAGAAAGCTGAGCCCTGAAGAATTGATGCTTTTGAACTGTGGTGTTGGAGAAGACTCTTGAGAGTCCCTTGGACTGCAAGATCATCAACCTGTCCATCCTAAAGGAAATCAGTCCTGAGTGTTCATTGGAAGGACCGATGTTGAAGCTGAAACTCCAATACTTTGGCCACTTTGGGCTGGGGTACAAGTTTTTAAGGCAGGGTCATTTGCACAATTGAGGAGGGTGACTGGCAACCTTGATTGACAGCAGCAGGTTATATAACAAGCTCTTCTCATATAATTAGACATATGTATTCATGGAATGTTTATGAGCAGCTAATGAGTCCAGTGGCCACCACAGGTTAGTGGTGAGTGTGTCCATGTGCTGCAATAGGGAAAGTCCCGCCAGTTGGCTGATGCGAAGAACTGACTCATTTGAAAAGACTCTGATGCTGGGAAAGATTGAAGGTGGGAGGAGAAGGGGACGACAGAGGATGCGATGGTTGGACACATCACTGACTCAATGGACATGAGTTTCAGTAAACTCCGGGAGTTGGTGATGGTCAGGGAGGCCTGGGATGCTGTGATCCATGGGGTCGCAAAGAGTCGAACACAACTGAGTGACTGAACTGAACTGAAAGTTATGTTAGTTTCAGGTATATAGTGTAGTGATTCAGTTGTATATATACATGTATCCACTCTCTTCAAATTCTTTTCCCATTTTGGTTATTACAGAATAGTGAGCAGAGAGTTCTGTTAGTGGAAAGAGAGTCTGGAGATCCTTCCTCCTGTGGACCTTGGTTCTCAGTAAGGACCCAAAGAAGAATATAAGATCCTTCCATTACAAGACAGTTAATTAACAATTAAGAACAGGTAACCAGGAGTCAGACACAAGTGAGCGACTGAGAAAGAAAGAACAGAGAGAACACCTCAAGAGAGAGGTGGGGCACTCCAAGGGAGGCAAATGGCCCTAGAGGGCTGGGGTACAAGTTTTTAAGGCAGGGTCATTTGCACAGTTGAGGAGGGTGACTGATTGGCAACCTTGATTGACAGCAGCAGGTTATATAACAAGAAGCTCTTCTCATATAATTAGACATATGTATTCATGGAATGTTTATGAGCAGCTAATGAGTCCAGTGGCCACCACAGGTTAGTGGTGAGTGTGTCCATGTGCTGCAATAGGGAAAGTCCCGCCAGTTGGCTGGTGGGGAGTTATTTCCCAGCCCCTTGACCATTTTGGAGTGCTGGTAGGGGGTGTATTGGGGGGGCGGAGCTTGTATATTGTTCAGTGAGATTAGGCAGCTATTGGGCGGCTAGCTGAAGGGGCCGCTTCTCTTGCTCTCAGCACCCTGCCTGTCAGTCCCTTGTGTTATACAGTTGGTCCTTGTGGGTTGTTGATTTTCAGTATGGTAGTGTGTGTATGTCAGTCCCAACCTCCAGTGTATCTCTCTCCTCCACTTTTCCTTTATGCTCAGGATAAGATTGGTTTCTAAATCTGTGAGTCTGTTTCTATTTTGTAAATATATCCATTTGTATCATTTTGTTTTAGAATTTACATATAAGCCATTTCGTATATTTGTGTTTCTCTGGTTTAGTTTACTTAGTATGATAATCTACATGTTAATCCAGGTTCATCCACGTAGCTGCAGATGGTATTATTTTATTTGTTTTAACGGCTGAGTAATGCTCCATTGTACGAATGTACCACACCTTCTTTATCCATGCGTCTTTCCATGAACACTTGGGTTCCTTCCATGTCTTGGGTATGTAAGCAGTGCTGTAGGGAACATTAGGGTGCATGTGTCCACTGGAACCATGCTTTTCTTTGTGCCCATAGAATAGAAATGCTGGATCATATGGTTGCTCCAATTTTGGTTTTTTAAGGAATCTTCAAACTGTTCTCCAGAGTGACTGTTGTTGAGTCGCTAAGTCATGTCTGACTCTTTGCCACCCCATGGACTGCAGCACACCAGGCTCCTCTGTCTTCCACTATCTCCCAGAATTTGCTCAAATGCTTGTCCATTGAGTCGGTGATGCTATCTAACCATCTCATCCTCTGCCACCCCTTCTTCTCCTGCCCTCATTCTCTTCCAGCCTCAGGGTCTTTTCCAATGACTTGGCTTTTCACATTGATTGGCCAAAGTATTGGAACTTCAGCATCAGGCCTTCCAAGGAATATTTAGGGTTGATTTCATTTAGGATTGACTGGTTTGATCTTGCAGTCCATGGGACTCTCAAGTCGTCTCAGCACCACTATGCCTTGATAATAATAGTGTGGGAGTGTTCCCTTTTCTCTACACCCTCTCCACATTTATTTTTTGTAGACTTTTTGGTGATGGCCATTCTGACCAGTGTGAAGTGGTATTTTATTGTAGTTTGATTTGTATTTCTCTAACAATTGAAAATGTGGAGCATGTTCTCAAGAGCCTTTTGCCATCTGTGTATCTGCTTTGGAGACACGTCGATGTAGGACTCTTATCCATTTTCTGATGGGGCTTGCTTTTTGATATTGAGCCGCCTGAGCTCTTGGTCAGTTTTGGATACTAATCCCTTATCTGTCTCATCATTTGCATATATTTCCTCCTGGTCTGTTGGTTGTCTTTTCATTTTCTTTATGATTTCCTCTGCTGTGCAAAAGCTTTTGACTTTTGTTTGGTCCTATTTGCTTTTTTTTAAAAAAATTTATCTTCTTTTGAAATATAGTTGAATAACAATGATTTTTAGTTTCATATGCACAGCATAATGAATCAGTGATTGGATGTGACTGGTGATAGAAGCAAGATCTGATGCTGTAAAGAGCAATACTGCATAGGAACCTGGAATGTCAGGTCCATGAATCAAGGCAAATTGGAAGTGGTCAAACAAGAGATGGCAAGGGTGAACGTCGACATTTTAGGAATCAGCGAACTAAAATGGACTGGAATGGGTGAATTTAACTCAGATGACCATTATATCTACTACTGCGGGTAGGAATCCCTCAGAAGAAATGGAGTAGCCACCATGGTCAACAAAAGAGTCTGAAATGCAGTACTTGGATGCAAATCTCAAAAACGACAGAATGATCTCTGTTCGTCTCCAAGGCAAACCATTCAATATCACAGTTATCCAAGTCTATGCCCCAACCAGTAATGCTGAAGAAACTGAAGTTGAACGGTTTTATGAAGACCTACAAGACCTTTTAGAACTAACAACCAAAAAAGATGTCCTTTTCATTACAGGGGACTGGAATGCAAAAGTAGGAAGTCAAGAAACACCTGGAGTAACAGGCAAATTTGGCCTTGGAATGCAGAATGAAGCAGGGCAAAGACTAATAGAGTTTTGCCAAGAAAATGCACTGGTCATAGCAAACACCCTCTTCCAACAACACAAGAGAAGACTCTACACATGGATATTACCAGATGGTCAAGACCAAAATCAGATTGATTATATTCTTTGCAGCCAAAGATGGAGAAGCTCTATACAGTCAACAAAAACAAGACCAGGAGCCGACTGTGGCTCAGATCATGAACTCCTTATTATCAAATTCAGACTCAAATTGAAGAAAGTAGGGAAAACTGCTAGACCATTCAGGTATGACCTAAATCAAATCCTTTATGATTATACAGTGGAAGTGAGAAATAGATTTAAGGGCCTAGACCTGATAGATAGAGTGCCTGATGAACTATGGAATGAGGTTCGTGATATTGTACAGGAGACAGGGATCAAGACCATCCCCATGGAAAAGAAATGCAAAAAAGCAAAATGGCTGTCTGGGGAGGCCTTACAAATAGCTGTGAAAATAAGAGAAGCAAAAAGCAAAGGAGAAAAGGAAAGATATAAGCATCTGAATGCAGAGTTCCAAAGAATAGCAAGAAGAGATAAGAAAGCCTTCTTCAGCGATCAATGCAAAGAAATAGAGGAAAACAACAGAATGGGAAAGACTAGAGATCTCTTCAAGAAAATTAGACATACGAGGGGAACATTTCATGCAAAGATGGGCTTGATAAAGAACAGAAATGGTATGGACCTAACAGAAGCAGAAGATACTAAGAAGAGGTGGCAAGAATACATGGAAGAACTGTACAAAAAAGATCTTCACAACCCAGATAATCATGATGATGTGATCACTAATCTAGAGCCAGACATCTTAGAATGTGAAGTCAAGTGGGCCTTAGAAAGCATCACTATGAACAAAGCTAGTGGAGGTGATGGAATTCCAGTTGAGCTGTTTCAAATCCTGAAAGATGATGCTGTGAAAGTGCTGCACTCAATATGCCAGCAAATTTGGAAAACTCAGCAGTGGCCACAGGACTGGAAAAGGTCAGTTTTCATTCCAATCCCAAAGAAAGGCAATGCCAAAGAATGCTCAAACTACCGCACAGTTGCACTCATCTTACACGCTAGTAAAGTAATGCTCAAAATTCTCCAAGCCAGGCTTCAGCAATACGTGAACCGTGAGCTCCCTGATGTTCAAGCTAGTTTTAGAAAAGGCAGAGGAACTAGAGATCAAATTGCCACCATCCGCTGGATCATGGAAAAAGCAAGAGAGTTCCAGAAAAACATCTACTTCTGCTTTATTGACTATGCCAAAGCCTTTGACTGTGTGGATCACAACAAACTGTGGAAAATGCTGAAAGAGATGAGAATACCAGACCACCTGACCTGCCTCTTGAGAAATCTGTATGCAGGTCAGGAAGCAACAGTTAGAACTGGACATGGAACAACAGACTGGTTCCAAATAGGAAAAGGAGTACGTCAAGGCTGTATATTGTCACCCTGCTTATTTAACTTATATGCAGAGTACATCATGAGAAACGCTGGGCTGGAAGAAGCACAAGCTGGTATCAAGATTGCTGGGAGAAATATCAATAACCTCAGATATGCAGATGACACCACTCTTATGGCAGAAAGTGAAGAGGAGCTAAAAAGCCTCTTGATGAAAGTGAAAGAGGAGAGCGAAAAAGTTGGCTTAAAGCTCAGCATTCAGAAAACGAAGATCATGGCATCTGGTCCCATCACTTCATGGGAAATAGATGAGAAAACAGTAGAAACAGTGTCAGACTTTATTTTTTGGGGCTCCAAAAGCACTGCAGATGGTGACTCTAGCCATGAAATTAAAAGACGCTTACTCCTTGGAAGAAAAGTTATGACCAACCTAGAAAGTATATTCAAAAGCAAAGACATTACTTTTCCGACTAAGGTCCGTCTAGTCAAGGCTATAGTTTTTCTAGTGGTCATGTATGGGTATGAGAGTTGGACTGTGAAGAAGGCTGAGCACCGAAGAATTGATGCTTTTGAACTGTGGTGTTGGAGAAGACTCCTGAGAGTCCCTTGGACTGCAAGGAGATCCAACCAGTCCATTCTGAAGGAGATCACCCCTGGGATTTCTTTGGAAGGAATGATGCTAAAGCTGAAACTCCCATACTTTGGCCACCTCATGCGAAGAGTTGACTCATTGGAAAAGACTCTGATGCTGGGAGGGATTGAGGTCAGCAGGAGAAGGGGACGACAGAGGATGAGATGGCTGGATGGCATCACTGACTCAGTGGACGTGAGTCTGAGTGAACTCTGGGAGATGGTGATGGACAGGGAGGCCTGGCGTGCTGCGATTCATGGGGTTGCAAAGAGTCGGACGCGACTGAACTGAACTGAACTGATACGTATTCTATGTATCTTTCTCAAATCTTTTCCCATTTTGGTTTACAGAACAGTGAGCAGAGTTACCTGTGTTATGCTGTAGGTCCTTGTTGGTTATTTATTTTAAATATAGTAGTGTGTATATGTCAGTCTCCCAAATCATCTTTCCTCTCCACGTTTTTCTTTTGCTAAGCATAAATTTGTTTACTGAGTCTGCTTCTGTTTTGTAAATACATTTAGTTGTATCATTTTCTTTTTAGAATCCACATGTGATATCATATGATATTTGTCTTTGTTTTCTTCCTCTGTCTGTCTTGCTTCACTTAATATGATAACCTCAAGGTCTATGCCTGTTGCTGCATATGGAAGTTGTCTCGTTCTCTTTTTTAAAAATGGAGGTATAGGTGATGTACAGTGTTGTGCCCATCTCTGCTGTACAGGTAGTGACAGTTGTATACATACATTCTTTTTTTTTCCTTCAATATTCTTTTCCATTATGGTTCATCCCAGGAGGATGGATGTAGTTCTCCGTGCTAAACAGTAGGAACTTGCTGCCCATCCGTCCTGAGTAGAGTAGCCTGCATCTGCTCCCCAGCTGCAGTGCCCTGGCTTCTCATTTCCCTGGCTTTGTTTGCTGCGGAGCGTGGCCTCTCGGTGCTCGGGCTTCAGTAGTTGTGGTTGTGGGCCCCTTTGCTGCATCTAGAGCACAGCTTATCGTTGTGGTGCATGGCTGCGGATGTGGGGATCAGAGATCATACCTGTGTTTCCTGCGTTGGCAGGCAGATTCTTTACCACTGAGCCACCAGGGAAGCCCTGGGTTTTGTTGATACTGAGCTCCACGAGCTCTTTGTCAGTTTTGGTGATGGATCCCTTTTTGGTCTCGTTGTTTGCAGACTTTTATTCTATAGGTTGTCTTGTTTAGTTTTTGGTTCCCATTGCTGTGTGAAAGCGTTTCAGTTTAATTCGGTACTGTATGCTTATTTTTGGTTTTAAGTTTTATTTCATATTGTAGTGTAGTGGGTCTGTCTAGTCAAAGCTTTGGTTTTTCCAGTAGTCATGTATGGATGAGAGAGTTGGATCATAAAGAAGATTGAGTGCCAAAGAACTGATACTTCTGAACTGTGGTGCTGGAGAGGACTCTTGAGAGTCCCTCGGACTGCAAGGAGATCCAACCAGTCCATCCTAAAGGAAATCAGTCCAGAATATTCATTGGAGGGACTGATGCTGAAGCTGAAGCTCTAATACTTTGGCCAGTTCAGTTCAGTCACTCAGTTGTGTCCGACTGTCTGCGACCCCTTGGACTGCAGGACGCCAGGCTTCCCTGTCCATCACCAACTCCCAGAGGTTACTGAAACTCATATCCATTGAGTCCGTGATCTCATCCAACCATCTCATCCTCTGTTTTCCCCTTCTCCTCCCACCTTCAGTCTTTCCCAGCATCAAGGTCTTTTCAGATGAATCAGTTCTTCACATCAGGTGGTCAAAGCATTGGAGTTTCAGCTTCAGCATCAGTCCTTCCAATGAATATTCTTGAGAGTCTTTTCAAACACCACAGTTCAAAAGCATCAATTCTTCAGCGCTCAGCTTTCTATTAGGAAAGACACGTCCAACTCTCACATCCATACATGACCACTGGAAAAACCATAGCTTTGACTAGACGGATCTTTGTTGGCAAAATAATGTCTCTGCTTTGTAATATGCTCTCTAGGTTGGTCATAACTTTTCTTCTAAGCAGCAAGCGTCTTTTAATTTCATGGCTGCAGTCACCATCTGCAGTGATTTTGGAGCCCCCCAAAATAGTTTTTCTCTGTTTTACCATCCATTTGCCATGAAGTGACGAGACCAGATGTCATGAATTAGTTTTCGGAATGTTGCGCTTTAAGCCAGCTTTTCACTCTCCTCTTACGTTACCACCAGTAGTGTAGCCGGGTTCCCTCCCCTCGCCCCCAGCATTTATTGTTTGTACACTTGATGATGGCCTTCCTGACTGATGTCAAGTAATATCTCATAGTAGTTTTGATTTGTATTCGGCTAATAAATAGTGAGATTGAGCATCTTCCCATGTGTTTCTTGCACAACTGTATGTGTTCTTTGGAAAACTTCTGTTGAATCTTCTCCCCGTTAATTGATTGGATTGTTTATTTTTGTATTGAATTGCCTGAGCTGTTTGTACGTTTGGGGATTGATCCCTCATTGGTCTAATCATTTACAAGTATTTTCTCCCATTCCGTGGGTCTTTTCATTTTTTTAAATCGTTTCCTTTGCTGTGTAAAAGCTTTTGAATTTAATTAGGTCCCATTTGTTTATTTTAATTTTTAATTTTTCTTTATATTACAGTTTAGTTGATTAATAAAGTTGTGTTTCAGTTCAGTTCAGTCGCTCAGTCGTGCCCGACTCTTTGCGACCCCATGAATCGCAGCACGCCAGGCCTCCCTGTCCATCACCAACTCCCCGAGTTCACTCAAACGCATGTCCAAGTCAGTGATGCCATCCAGCCATCTCATCCTCTGTCGTCCCCTTCTCCTCCTGCCCCCAATCCCTCCCAGCATCAGAGTCTTTTCCAATGAGTCAACTCTTCGCATGAGGTGGCCAAAGTACGGGAGTTTCAGCTTTAGCATCATTCCTTCCAAAGAAATCCCAGGGCTGATCTCCTTCAGAATGGACTGGTTGGATCTCCTTGCAGTCCAAGGGACTCTCAAGAGTCTTCTCCAACACCACAGGTCAAAAGCATCAATTCTTCGGTGCTCAGCATTCTTCACAGTTCAACTCTCACATCCATACATGACCACAGGAAAAACCATAGCCTTGACTAGACGGACCTTAGTCGGCAAAGTAATGTCTCTGCTTTTGAATATGCTATCTAGGTTGGTCATAACTTTCCTTCCAAGGAGTAAGTGTCTTTTAATTTCATGGCTGCAGTCACCATCTTCAGTGCTTTTGGAGCCCCCCAAAAATAAAGTCTGACACTGTTTCCACTGTTTCCCCATCTATTTCCCATGAAGTGATGGGACCAGATGCCATGATCTTAGTTTTCTGAATGAATTGCCAACATCTGCTGAATCATGGAAAAAGCAAGAGAGTTCCAGAAAAACATCTACTTCTGCTTTATTGACTATGCCAAAGCCTTTGACTGTGTGGATCACAACAAACTATGGAAAATTCCTCAAGAGATGAGGATACCAGACCACCTGACCTGCCTCTTGAGAAACCTGTATGGAGGTCAGGAAGCAACAGTTAGAACTGGACATGGAACAACAGACTGGTTCCAGACAGGAAAAGGAGTACATCAAGGCTGTATATTGTCACCCTGCTTATTTAACATCTATGCAGAGTACATCATGAGAAACACTGGGCTGGATGAAGCACAGGCTGGAATCAAGATTGCTGGGAGAAATATCAATAACCTCAGATATGCAGATGACACCACCCTATGGCAGAAAGTGAAGAGGAGCTAAAAAGCCTCTTGATGAAAGTGAAAGAGGAGAGTGAAAAAGTTGGCTGTCAGTTGTATATATACCTGTATCTACCTTTTTCGCATTCCTTTCCCATTTCAGTTATTGCAGAATAGTGAGCAGAGTTCCCTGTGTTATACAGTTGGTCCTTGTTGGTTATTTATTTTATATATAGTTGTGTGTGTGTGTGTGTGTCATTTTCCCCACTCTCAATTTATCCCTCCCGTCCTCTGTTCCTTTTTGCTAATCATTGTTTTTTGTGAGTCTGTTTCAATTTTGTAAATAAATTCACTGGTATTGTTTCGTTTTAGACTTCACATATAAACCATATCATATGGTATTCGTCTGTCTCTGTGTGGTTAGCTTACATAGTATGATAATCCCAAGGTTCGTCCGCGTTGCTGCAGATGTTGTTCTTTTTAAGGGCTGAGGATACTCTGCTGTGTGTATGCACCTTGTCTTCTTTATCCACTGGTCTGTCGATGCACACTTGGCTTGCTTCCATGTCCTGGGGGCTGTAAGCAGTGCTGCAGTGAACGTTGGCCTGCATGTAACCCTTGGAACCATGGTTTTCTCCAGATACATGACCAGGATTGGGATTCCTGGATCATATGCTAGCTCTAGTTTTAATTTTTTAACTAATCTCCATGCTGTTCCCGTTCACAGTGGCTACACTAATTTATTGTTTGTAGGCTTTTTGATGATGGCTATTCTGACTGGCTGAGTGCCGAAGAATTGATGCTTTTGAACTGTGGTGTTGGAGACGACTCTTGAGAGTCCCTTGGACTGCAGGAGGTCCAACCAGTCCATTCTAAAGATCAGCCCTGAGATTTCTTTGGAAGGAATGATGCTAAAGCTGAAACTCCAGTACTTTGGCCACCTCATGAGAAGAGTTGACTCATTGGAAAAGACTCTGATGCTCGGAGGGATTGGAGGCAGGAGGAGAAGGGGTCGACCGAGGATGAGATGGCTGGATGGCATCACCGACTTGATGGACATGAGTTTGAGTGAATTCCGGGAGTTGGTGATGGACAGGGAGGCCTGGCGTGCTGCGATTCATGGGGTCGCAAAGAGTCGGACACGACTGAGCGACTGAACTGAACTGATTCTGACTGGTGTGAGGTGATGTCTCATTGTAGGTTTGACTCGCATTTCTGCGGTCCATGGGTTTGCAGAGAGTTGGACACGACTGAGCGACTGAACAACAGCAACAATAATTAAGCATCTTTTCATGTGCTTTTTGCCCTCTGTGTCATGTTTGGAGAAATACCTGCTTAGGTCTTCTGCCCATTTTTTAAAAATAGCTTACTTATGTTGGCTGTGCTGGGTCTTCTCTGCTGCTCGGGCTCTTCTCTACTTGGAGGCAGCCGGGGCTGCTGCCCGGTGGTGGCGATGGGCTCCTCCTTGCAGTGACTCCTTATTGTGGAGCCCGGGCTCGGGAGCGTGCGGCTTCATGGTTGCAGCACATGGGCTCAGCCATCGCCGTTCCCAGGCTCTGGAGCACAGGCTCAGTAGTTGCTGTGCACGCCTGAGCTTCAGGGCGTGTGTGTTCTTCCCAGACCAGGTATCAGTCCTGTGTCTCCTGCTTTGGCAGGTGTTTTTTTTTTTTTTTTTTTTACCACCGAGCCAGTGGGGAAGCACTCTGCCCATTTTGATTGGATTGTTTTGTTGTTGTTGAGTTGTATGATTTGTTTGTAAATTTTGGAGATGAAGCCCTTGTAGGTCACTTCATTTGCAGTTATTTTCTCCCATCCGTGGCTTTTCTTTTTCTTTATGGTTTCCTTGCGGTGCAACAACTTTTGAGTATAATGAGGGCCCCAGCCTCCAGTATCAGCAGGTAGTCTGGTCCAAGTTTCTACGAGGTCACTGCTTTTCCCCCTCGTTCCTGGTGTGCACCCTCCAAGAGTGGAGTTTCAGTTTCCCCCCGTTCTGTCGAGTTCCTGCGATCAGTTCCTGCTTGCCTTGAAAACCAGATGCTCTAGGGGCTCCTCCTCTAGTTGCTAGACCCCCAGGAAGGGGAGTATGACGTGGGGCTCAGGACTTTCTCTCCTATGGAAGAACCTCTGGGATGTGATTACTTTCCAGTTCGTAGGCTGCCCACCTGACGGATGTGGTAGTAGGTTTCATGTCAGTTGCAGCCCACCTGCCACCTCATGTGGCTCCTACTTCGTCTTTGGATGCAGGGTACCTGTTTTGGTAGGTCCCAGCATTTTTTTTGTCGATGGTTGTTCAGCACTTAGCTGTGATTTTGCTGTCTTCATATGAAGAGGTGAGCTCACGTCTCTCTACTCCGCCATCTTGTCTCCACCATCAGCTGCACAGACACAAAGACTAAATATTGTATTATTCTACTTATATGATAATTGTCCTGAGCAGGCAGATCCATAAAGACAAGGGAAATTAGTGGTTGCCTAGGGATGGAGGTGTGAGTGGGTGATGGAAAGATTATGGGGTTCCTTTTGAGGTGGTGAAGATATTGTAAAGTCGATTGAAGTGATGGGTGCACAACTCTGACTATGTCAGAAACCACTGAATGGGTGAATTGCATGATATGTTGATTATGCCTCAGTATAAAGGTGTTGGAAAAAATAAAAAAGGGAAATACTGAGTCAAAGAGGCTGTCTGTCTTTATCCCACACTTTTGCAGGCTTTTCCTCACCTTGGAGATATGAATGGCTCATTACAGAGAAGAATCTCAAATTTATTTAGGGTTGGGTTTGGGGGAGTATAGAATCTGAAAAGCCTCTGAATGAGTTCAACTGTCCCTTTCCCTTTGGGAATCACCCAGGGGCCCCTGCCTCCTAGAAGCTTGGACACTTGGAGCCAGGTGTGACTCAAATATAGGTTAAGAAAGACTGTGTGAGCATTTTGTCTTTAGTCCATATCCCGAAGGGGTGTGTGAAGCTGGTGGTCCAGAAGCATGACAGGAAACTCAAGTTCGTTAGGCTTTGAGGGCTTGTTGTTGTTGTTTTATTCAAGCAGGGACCCCCCACCTCACCCCGACGGCTCCCCACACACCAAGGTCCTGGTTCTATTGGCACTTCCCTTTCCAGCCTATTCCAGCCCCAGGTGATGTGGGGCAGGAACCTGTCTGGTGGGAGCCCCGAGTCAGCGGGAATGTGTGGGGAGAGTTACTCTGGGCCTTCTCACGGGCCTGGGCCATCCTGTGGGGACAGGAGTGGGCATCACTCATCAGTCCACGAGGGGCCCGCTGCTGCTTCTGCCACTGTGGATTGGTTCTGCCTGTTCTTGGACAGCGTACAAATGGAATCATCTAGCAAGTCAGTTTTTGCTCTCGCTTCTTTTAAGTGTTTATTTGGCCGCACTGGGTCTCAGCCGTGGTGTGTGAACTCTTTAGCTCTGGCATGTGGGATCTAACCTAGGACCCCGGCACTGGGAGTGTGGCATCTTTGTCACCAGACCCCCAGGGAAGTCCTTGCTCTGACTTCTTTAATTCAGCGTAATGTTCTTGAGATTCATTGCCCCTGTTGTTGCCTGTGTTGTTACCTTATTCTTTTATCCTGAATAATGTTTCACTCATTGTGTGAGTATTCCACAGCTTCTCCGCATTCTTCTGTTGGTGGATGTTTGGGTTGTTCCCCGTTTTAGGCTATTGTGACCAAGGCTGCTTTGTGAACAGTCGTGTCTGAGTCTTTTGTACGTCTTTGTTTTTATTTCTCTTGGGTAAATAAATGCCTAGAGCCCTGGAACTGCCAGCTCACAGGGCAGACTGCTCACTCTCGGAGGAGCCGCTCAGCAGCCCTGCAGCATGGTTGAGCCGCTCTTGTGACCCAGCAGAGATGCACGAGCTGCTGCTATTCCACCCCGGGCCACACTGGTTGTTGTCGGTCTCTGCTTCAGACATCAGACAGAGGTGTTTTATCCTCTGAGGTAGATGTAAAAAGGGAGAGTTGGTCTGTGGTGTGGGGAAGACGAGTATGGAGAGAGGGCATGCGGGGGTCACAAACAGGAGCTCAGGGTGGCCTGACCACTGGGTTGATGGAGGTGGGCAGACATGGTTATGGTCCAGGTGTGTTTTGAAGACAGGATGGGCAGGGTTTGCTGCGGGACAGGCCATGGGATCAGAGAGAAGTCAGGGTGCCCACCGGAGCTGCTGGCGGAGCTGGGGGTGCTGTTTCCCCGAGACTGGGGCCAGCCTGGGCTAGACTGGGAGGAGGGCGTTGACTTTGGGGAGTCAGAGGAGAGTTTTCTTTTTAAGGTGCTGCGTGGAGGTTGACGGACTGGAGAGTGAGGAGGGCTCACTCAGCAGTGAGGACAGCTGCCATGCCGCGATCCGTGCAGTGAGAGAGGTTCCAGCACACCCCTCGGGGTGTGGGAGTGTGCGGGGAGAAGGCTGGAGAGGGTGGGCAAGGATGGCAGGGGGTGGGCCACAGGGGCCCTGGGGATGGGTGGGCAGTCATTTCAGAGGAGACCCCACGGCAGAGTGGCGTGTGCGTGCCTTCGCCACAGTGGCAGCCTGGTTCAGGACTGGGGCTTCTCAGCCAGGGGGAAGGACGGGGGAGGCCGGTGTGCGACGTTCCTGCTGGATGGGGTCGGACTCAGCACTTTGTTTCCACACTTGAGGCTTTCAAGCCGCTCCTGGTTGCAGGTTGTCTCGCTCTCTTCTGAGCAGTGTTTGTGTTTTAATATCTGGCTATGCGGGGTCTTCACTGCCGTGCAGGCTTCCTCTCTAGTTGCAGCCAGCAGGCACTCCTCTTGGCGGCAGTGCTCGGCCTTCTCCCTGTGGTGGCTTCTCTTGCTGCAGAGCGCAGGCTCTCAGCTTAGCTCCAGGGCACGTGGGATCTCCCGGGACCAGGGACCAAACCCACGTCCGCTGCATTGGCGGTTGTGTCCTTATCCACTGTGCCAGCAGGGAAGTCCTAAACAAGGTTTGATGTGAAGAAGGAAACTTCGCCAGTCACTAGTTACTATCATGTCCACTTGCATAGAAGGTAGAATACTTCACTCTCCCCAGGAAAAGACCTGGCTCTGACTGTTCTCAGCCATGTGCTCTGCAGGCCCAGCAACAACTATAACCCAGATCAACTACCTTCTCTAAGTGAAACTTAGAGGTTTGAGGAAATCAACCCTGTAATATCTAGTGATAATAAATGATATTTCAAAACGTGTTTTTTTTTTTTTTTTTCTGTTAGTTGATCGACTAGGTAACGTAAGTACTTGGGCAGGTGTGCTCTTTACCACTGTGCCACCTGGGAAACCCACTTGGTAAATTTGGAAGGTTTTAAACATATATTTTGCTTGTGGTCATAATAAAATATATTCACTTCTAAATTTCAGAAAAGTTGGAGAAGATTCGAGATCATGAACGAAAGGAAGGAACTTTCACGCCTATGCCCAGCCCTTACTACATGGAGCTCACCAAACTGCTGTTAAATCAGTGAGTAGCTCCGCGGAGCCCACAGCCCGAGCCGCCCGCGTTGGTGCTCCCCGCGCGTTCCTGGGGGAGCCGGCGGGCCTGGACCCCGCTGCGCCCCAGCCCTCAGCCTGGAGGCATCAGGCGCACACGCTGACTGAGCTCCGGCTCTCCTGCTTCCCCTTTTCCTTTCCCCCGTCCTTCCCTCTCCTGGTGAACCCCTTGTTCTTTCTGTTCTGCATCCTAACCGCCGCTTGTTACTGGACTCCATTTCAGTCCCTCCCTCCCTAACAGTGGCTTTTCCTGCACGGCAATCAATGTTAGTCAGCCTGTACCCCTTTTCTTCTTGGGGCCTGGGTGTCTGAGAGCTTCCATCTCCTGCACAGGGAAGGGCCCCTGAGCTGGACGGGAAGGCCCCTGGGCAGGCTCCCTGTCGGCTTCTCCTTCAGCCAGAGGGTGCTTCTGCAGAGAAGGCTGCGTGGGCCTCCCCTGCCCTCTGGAGCCTCTCCAGGCTTGCAGTGCCACTCGTGGCGTTCATGCCGCATGGCCTGGCTCCCCTCTTCCTTGTCTCACAGCTCTGCAGGACTTCCTCTCTCTCCTGGGTCACGCTGGCCTCTCTCACTTCTGCACGTAAGTAGAAGGTCCAAGTCCTCAGAGCACACGTGTGCATGTCCACTGCCCCGTCCCTCTGCCCAGCGAGTCCCCTGTCCCCGCCTCCTCCTGGGTTTAGCACAGGTCCTCCCCCCAGGTAAGCAAGCCTGTCCTCATCCCCGTCTCCAGGGCAGCTCTCGTCAGCTGCTCTCCTCTCACCGCCGTCTGCCTGGGCTGCTCCTCTGCCCCCGTGCCCTGTTCTCATGGGCGGGGGCCGTCTAGTGCCTCAGCAGTGCCTGGTGCTCACATGTTTGTCAATAAATGAATGAATCAGCAGAGAAAGCAGGCAAGCACAGTGTTGCTTAGGAGCAGCTTAGAATGTAGTCTGCACAATGCCAAGCCTTTCAAACGCTGAGCACCTTTTAATTGGTGAATTCAAGGGCAGGTCCAGAACAGAAGTTGGAAGCGGCCTGCTGCCTGCTGTAGAACAGCGAGGGCTGGGACCCCGTGCATGGCACTGCGGATTCAAGTGGAGACTTACGTCACGTGGGCTTGTCTTTGAGTTGACCTGAGGCAGCAGTTGTGCAGTTCACAACACTCTCCTTGTACAACCTGCTAAGTGACCCACTAGGCAGTGGCATTGCCCCTGTAGGCCCGAGTTCCGGTTCTGTGGGGCAGAGACGTGGTCCTGTTACCGGTGTGGTATGACAATTTGTTAGGAGAACAGCCTGATGCAGCCCTCACGCCTGGTGCTGCCCGAGGAGGGCTCTGTGGCTTGGAGGATGGAGGGACACGTATTAGGGGAGAGGGTGTAGGCAGGACAGAAGGTGAAGAGCCCAGGGCTGTGGAGCAGGGCTGGTGGGACCTGTATGCCTGCTGAGGGCAGGGGAGTGGAAGCTGTGTCCCCAGGAGGGTGTCATTCGGAGGACCCAGAGGGCTGCCTTGGAGGGGAGTGACTTCAGAAAGGAGAATACAGAAGCGGAGGGAAGGTCTGCACATCTTTAGGTTTTGAAGTTCAGGGTATCATGTACACAGTTCCTATCAAAAGCCCGTTTCCTTAGAGTCAGTCATTCAGAGAAGGGGCCTTTGTTCTGCAGTGCAGTTCACAAGGAGCTGCGGGCCTTTGTTCCATCACCTGCTGTTCAGACCGTAAGATCCAAAAGTTTGGGTCTTAAATCTCCTACATCAGTTTTATGCCACTGACTCTTTGTCTCCACTCGTGAGCTCATTGTAGCCTGTGGAGGCTCATCCAGCCTGTAGTCCCTGGAGTTCATCCCAGGATGCCTGGTGAAGGACGTTGGCCTCTGCTTTTGTCTTAGTTTGTCCCTTCCTTTAGAGGCTAAGGCCAGTTTAAAAATGTGTCACAGGAAGGCTCTCAGTGCCCTGCGTGGACTCCAGGCCAGACTTTTACCCCAAATTTGCCGTGTATGGGTGTGCTACTTATGCTTATTTGCTTTTTGTTTTGTAATTTTTGCAAATGTGTCTTTGTTGTCTCTGTAGAGCAGCACGGTCTCTGTCCTTCACGGGCTTCTGAGAGGATAGAAGTGCTGTGCAGTGCAGAGGACTGCGCCTGGCACACACACCTCGTCTGCTTTCCCTGGTGGGCTGGAGCTCTGGGGTATTAGCGTTAGAGGCATGACCTTTGAGCCGGCCTTCGAAAGATGCGTTCTAGCTGGGAATTGTACAGAACACAGCACAGAGCACCCAGTTACCCCTAGACAGAGGAGGGCCAGCTCAGAGCTGCCACTCCGATACCTCAATTTTTTCGGTGAATAAACAGAAGTCCTTGTACTGCAGGACGCCCGGGACAGTTAATTTGAGCACAGCTGACTCGGTGAGCTTCCTGGCTGAATTTTCCTGGCACCAAGGTTAACTGCTAGAAATCCTTACATTTTAAAACTGAAAAGTGAAACAGACTTTGAGCCTCGAACAGCTTGTGCATTTCTGTCTAAATCTAAGCAGTGTTTAGGAAGAAGCCACTTTTCCCCGGATGTTGGCTTAATTTGCTGCGTGCTTCCCTGTGCGACTTATCTCCCCTTTCCTTCCTTTAGTGCTTCGGACAACATCCCGAAAGCAGATGAGATCCGGACCCTGATCAAGGACGTGTGGGACACTCGCATAGCCAAGTTCCGTGTGTCTGCTGACAGCTTCGTGAGGCAGCAGGAGGCACACGCCAAGGTGTGCACAACGGGCAGGGAGGCTCAGGAGCGGATGCCCTAGTTGGCTTTCAGAAAATCACTGCTCACTGGTTCTTTATCCAGTAGGTTTAACCTTTCTTGAAATCAAAAACTAAACCAGCTGTTTTCTCTCACGTTTAGCTGGATAACTTGACCCTGATGGAGATCAACACCAGCGGGGCTTTCCTCACACAAGCGCTCAACCACATGTACAAACTTCGCACAAACCTGCAGCCTTCGGACAGCACCCAGTCTCAGGACTTCTAGGCAGGGACCGCTTTGTCCAGGCCTGCGTCTGCCGGCAGGAGGCTCCTCAGGCAGCGTGAGCGATTGGGACATGACAGAGATACTCACGTTTCTGGAATCCTAGACCACTTCTGAATCTACAAAAAAAGTGCAGTTAAGGAAGGAATGGGTTTATAATCTGGTTGGAAAGCAACAGGCTTATGCTCAGTTGAGACATTCTGTAATTCCTTGTCTGTGTCTGGGAGTCAGCTGCCTTTTATGGGGAAGAAAAAGCACTGGCAGAACGAGTGCATTTCCCAGCAGAGCCCCGGCCTCCTGCACGGGACGGTCGCGTGCAGGCGAGTGTTCGGTGATGTCGGGTGTTGCTTTAAGATAAGATACGGCAGGACGGTGATGTGGCCACGGCCTTTCTCCTGGGCTACATTCAGAGCCTTCCACAGAGACTGCACACTGTGCAGGGCAGCCCACAAGCACTCAGCTAGTGACGGTGACTCATCATTAAGCCCCAATACACAGTAAAGGCGGAATCACCCGATTCTCTTTGGGTTTTTCCCGCATCACTCCCACATGGAGGGAGCAGGCTCAGCAGCTAAAGGGTCTGACAGAGCAGACTGAGAGGCTTAGCAGACAGCGTGCCCTTCCGAGCCCCACTCTGCGTGTTTCTTGTTTGCTTGGCTGCTTCTGGGAAAGGGCTAAAAGGTTGTTTATCAGCAAGAAAGTAGGGGAAATTAATTCCATGTGTGTGTAAGTGAAGCTGAAGATGCGACGCCAGGGGAAAATGGGGCCTGTGCTGTGTTTCTTGGTGGACTGAGGGGACAGCCTGCTTGAGGCAGCTGTGGCTCAGGCCAGAGGCCTGTTTTTCCCTGGGAGGAGCATCTTCAGCTGTACCACCGCTCGATTCCTTACAGAAAGTACTTTCCCTCAAGTTGGGGGTCGGGGGCGATGACTGTCCAGTCCTGTAACGAGAGGGTTCAATCACCAGCTGGTTCTTGAGGGTTTCTGAAGGGGCGTATGTGTGTGATCATGTGACCAACTGGGCCCTGCTGGTGTTTTTACCCTTCAGTGTTTAAAACTCAGCTTACTTCAAGTTACCTGGGCGCTATTTGCCATCCCAGGTGGGTCCCCAGATGTCCCTCTAAACAGCAGCTTGTGTTTAAACACTGAAGGGCCACACACAGAGGGACTATGACCCAGAACACGTGGTCTCCATAGTTTCATCCCTTCTCCTAAAACCGGGCTGAGGTCCAGTTGATTCTGTCTTGACACTTTACTTGTAAAGCTGTAGAATCATTGACTTATTTTTTCCCCTTACTATAACATAAAAAAGATTTTTCTCTTAACATGATTTAGGAAGATTTTATTTTCTGGATGTTGTCAGAAATTACAGCAATATATTCATAAATACCTAATTACTACATTCAACAAATAATATTACAATACAGTTAATTCAAACAAGTACACTTAGAACAGGTTTAATTTCACAGCATCTAAACTGCCCCCAGAGTGACCGAGGCACCGTTCCTCCTCCCCCCGAGTCCTGGTTGGCTGTCCTAGCAGTTAGCACAGGCGCAGCAGAGCAGCACCGTGGGCTGGTAGCATGGGCCTCCTCAGCTCAGGCAGAGTTAAGGAGCCTAGTTCAGCACTGGATCGGAAGCTGGGGACAGGCTACTCCAAGCAGTGACTTCAATAGCTTGGTTACTAGAAGAGTAGGGGCTGCTGCTAAGTGGCTAATCTACACTGTGAGAGGAGCAGCTTCCTGGGCTAGCCATCCCCATCTGGTGGTGGGTCCCTGGAACTGTCTACACTTTTAAACCGCGGCTCAGAGGGAAACGGGCTATGTGGCTTAGATTTAGAGGTGGGGCAGCATCGTGAGCTACTCAATGGAATGCCACCCCACACACAGACTCAGATTACCTGTTATTATTTGCTAGTTTGCTGAAGGTGTGGGTTCCTTTTAATAGTCTTTGAATTTCCCTGAGGGTATAATCTTTTTTAGCACTTTGCATGCTGCCAATTGTTGCACTTCTTTTAGAATATAGACTAAACTATCGGTCACTTATGTGAGATAATGGATGCTGATACTTTATGCCAGTTTGCCTGTTTCTGTGAAACACAGACCCATTTTCCAACAGTCAGGTCCTGCAGTGCCAAGTGTGGGGAAGCTCTAGTTTGTACTGATCTGATTAAATGCACCAAGCCACATGACTCAGCTTTGGCAGGCACCCTCAAATTGAGCAAAACGCCTTCAGGTCACAAAAATACTGACACAAAAGTTCCAGAGTCAGTTCTAGAGCAAATTTGCTATATTTCTGAACTTTGTCTTTCAAAAAACTCAATATGAAATAGCTGAACAAAAACTTTAGGGATTCCATATTTGTCAGCTTTTAAGCCTAAACTGAAAAAAGACTGATGCTACTATGTTCTTAAGAAGAGTTTTCAGGTTATAAACTGTTCAGTGGGGGGCATGATTGGGTATGCTGTCTCCCAGAGAGGCGCACTTCTGTTTTCACAAGACCCTCTGTTACCTTTTTCTTTCTTCCTGTTGCCTTACTGGTCTGTATTTATATTCTGATTGTCATATTACTTCTTGAGCCCTAGAATATTCAGAGATCCTCACAGGTAGGTGGGGGCGGGGCGGGGGGTGCCACTCGGAAGGGGAAAGCTGTTGATACTAGCTCAGGGACAGAGCTGCCACCCCTGGTTAGCTGTCCTTTTTAACCTGTATACCGCGAACTCCTCCCCAACCAACGCACAGCAGCCAAGGGCGCCCCCCACCAGGCAGTGAGGGGTCGGGGCTGTGTCCATCAGGTCTGTTCTTCCCTTTGCTTCTAGCCAAGGCCCTTGACCAGCGCCCGGGAGTAAAGGCATCCAGACATGTTCTACGATGGAGGAGGATGACTGGGGGGAAGTGCCAAGATGTAACCCTTAGGCCTTCAGAAACAGCAAGCAGGTTTTAAATAGAGAAATTCAGTGATGTTTTGCCCTGTTGGCGGCGGGGCTCCCTCTAAACACCTGTCCCCACCTGTGGCACATGGTGCTTTCCGTGTCTCTGCCAGGGAAGAGGCCCCCAGAACAGCTCTTAGTTCTCAAGTCGTTTCTGTAGAGAGAAAAGCACTTGCTGACTGCTGATAATACTGGCAGCACTTTTTGTCTGAGTTTGCTAATAACTGGAAGATTCTTGGCAGGCATACAAAGCAAACTGCGTGGGAACAGATAAAGTGACACCATGCCATCTGCCAGCAAGCTGTTCCGCACAGTTAAGGTCTAGGCTGAGGGCGTGGCCACTGGTCATAGCGCCTGGCCTTCCTGAAGGTCAGCCAGCCCGTCCCCAGGCCGGGGCAGAGGGGCGCGCGGCCTGATGTGTGGGTCTTCTCCCCTCCCCCAGGCACACCAACCACTGGCTGCTTTGGCCTCTGGTTTAGGCCCACTGGGGCAAGAGCTGCCTTTTTGATCTAGATGCAACCCAGCCTGAACCAGCAACCAGGGCAAGGAAGGCGGGCTCCCCCGGCCCCGCACTTTGTGCTGATACGATTATCCCTGTTTCCAGCGGCTCCTGTGCTCATCACAGTGAGCCCACGAGGAGAGGTTCTGTCGCACGTAGCTCACCGTGCCTTTAGGCTGTTACAAAGCTCTGCATCTGAACCAAGCCCCTACTGAGTTTCTGCTTTGCTCCTGCTCACACCGCTGTGAGACACCTTGGCACCCTGTCACAGAAACTGCTCCCACCTCAAAGGTTCTCCTCACGGAGTGTGCGTGTGAAGGTGCGCGTGCAGCGCCTGCCTGGTTCCTGCTGGAGACCAGCAGCGCCTCGCTGGCCTGGGGAGCCGGGGAGGGCCCGGGGGAGAGGGAAGGAGGAACCATGGCTTTCGACCTCACTCCGGTGCAACTCAAGAATGAAGTGCTCGCGTAGGCGCCAGTGGTAAGCTCTTTTTACTTTTCTTCTTCTTTAATTTTTAAAAACACTTCAATAATGTCCTGACCAGCAGCAGTACAAACACTAAAAGCAAGGGTTGGTTTTTTTTTTTGCCCAGAAAAACAAAACAAAAACAAAACCCCCAAACAAGAAAACAAACAACAAAAAATCCCCCCAAACCACATATTAAAAATGGCAGGCTTTTTATAACAATAATTAAAGTAATAAAAACATACAAAACTTTGTTTTTTAATATATATACACAGTACAAGGCTGAAGCACCTTTGACTTTTCTCTCAAAATTGACATTTGTATGAAAACACCCCCGCCCCCCCTGCCCCCCCCCCCCCGCAGTAACAATAGGGTGGGTGTGGATAAATGTACATAGAGCTCTGGACATTTTCCCCCACGAAGGAATAAAAAGGTACCTTCAGTCTGTCGATTCACTTTATCTTTAGGTAAGAGCTTTTCTGGGGAAAAGCCTTTGGGTGAGGCTTCAGTACTGTTGCTTTGTGTGCTCCTAGGACCTGTTGCTTTCAGGGAAACTTTGCAGAAAAATAACTGAAACAAATAAGCCCTTTACTTAGAATGCACCCCACCTTCCTTCTGCTGGAGTGGTTCTCCATCCTGGGGAGGAGCGAGACCGGCCACCCCACGGCCAGAGCAGCCCGGGTTCCTGAGGCCACAGGGCCTGGCAGCACACGACACGCACACCGGAGGCCCGCTCCACCTCACGCACCCAGGGGCCAAGAGATGGGCACAGCTTAGTGTTGGTAATGGAGCCTTCATCTTGAGACTAAAGCATGACGACGTGGGAAAGGGAAAAACCGCCTTTAAAAAGGAAGAAACTATGGGCGTCTTACACGGGTTGCTTGCTGAGTTACAAAGGTGATCCAACTGCACTGAAGTCGAGGCGAGTTCGTTCTTTTTTTCTGGAGCCTGGAATCCTTTGCTTCATGCATGGCACATTCTCTCTCTTTTTTTTTTTTTTTAAGCGTCAAACCTCCCAGTGAAAAATATTAAATATTCAAGGTAATAAAATAGATAATATTTCTATACTATAGGTTCAGCCTAGTGCAAGGGAAACCGTCACCTCGGGAAACCCTTGAAGTAGCCTCTAGGCCAATGCATTGCAGGCAACGCAAGGCACTTCCGTAAGTGGTCCAGTTCCGCCTGGAGCCGCTCCCGTTCTGAAACGATCTTCTGCTTCTGGCTCCTCAGCTCCTGGAGGGAGACTGGTGTCAGACCCGCAGTTCACACAGTTAGGAAGGCTGTGGGATGCGCTCTAGCTGCCCCCGGCGTCTCCCAGTGGCAGCATCTGCCGCTCTCGCAGCTTCGCCCCTGGCACTGCCAAGCTTCTGCTGCGTCGGGAGTGGCCAAGGTGTCCAAGCCCCAAACACACGACAGCAGAAGCTGGCGGGGCTCTCGCTGTCACGGCTGTGTGTGCGGGGTCCGTCCTGTCCCAAGAGCTTGGCCCCCTCCCTCCATCCTCCTGAGCGCAGCACGGGGGAAGACTGACACGGGCAGTACACCCGCCCCCGACCCTTCCAGACCCATGTTCTGCGAACAGACGACACCCCCTCCTCAGGTGACTGCTGAATTTAACCCCTCTCAAGAGCACAACTTCCCTTCAAAACTTGTCTGTATGGGTGCCTCTGAACCCAGACTCGAAAGGCTGAATGAGAATAACCACTGTGGGGTCAAGAAAGCCCCCCCGGAGCCAGTCTGATCCCTGAGACTCACCGCCATGCTGTGGGAGAGCTGCTCGGCCGTGAGGCTGAGACTGTAATGCTGTGCCTCCAGCCGCCTGCACTGCGCCTGCAGCACCTGCCGCTCCAGATCTTGCTCTGAAAAGACAAGCCAGGGTGACATCTTCTGTACGCAGGGCCCCAGGCCTGGCGTGTGGCCTCTTCTCTCCAGAGCAGCTGGTCAAAGCTCTCTCATTTGGACCACATGGCTCCCTGCCCTATAGATCGTGCTGGTGACTAGATGTTACTAAAGTAACCCAACCCAGGGGAATAAAGACCGAGGACACAGCATTGAAAGGCAATTTAAGGGACGCAGCTTAGGAAACAGCACCAACTTACAGCCTTAAGATGCATTTTTCAAGAAAGATAAAAGGCTTAGACACAAAAACTTTTAAGCTGTTAGAAATTTATCGTTTTAACAAGTAAAACCTCTGCCTTTCCGAAAGATACTGAGCTTCACATCTTCAGGAATAAATCTGTTTTAACAGTCTCTTCAATAAGTGGTGCTGAGGAAACTAGACAACTGTATATAAAAGAATGAAACAGAGCACTAACGCCATACACAAAGGCACATTCAAAATGGACTAAAGACCTAAATGTAAGGCTGGTTATTATAAAAAGCCCTTAGAGAAAAACAGAGGCAGAAGAATCTTTGACATAGATTGCAACAAGCTCTTTTGATCCACCTCCTAAAATAATGAAAACAAAAACAAATGGTGGGACCGAATTAAAGGCTTTTGCATGGCAAAGGAAACCATAAAACAAGAAGATAACCCATAGTATAGGAGAAAGTATTTATAAAAGATGCAACCAGTAAGGAATTTAATCTCCAAGATATACAAACAGCTCATGTAGCTCAATATTTTTAAAAACCAACCTAATCAAAAAATGGGTGCAGATCCCCCCCTTATTTTTCTTAATCTTGGGTTCCCTGACTAGGGACTGAACCCACACTTTCCTCACTGGAAAGTGGATTCTTAGCCACTGGACCACCACTTCACCATCTGGGTGAACATCTAGATAGATCTTTTTCCAAAGAAGACATACGAATGGCTGAAGAGATGCTCAACATCACTAATTATCAGAGATGCAAATCAAACCACCACCTCACCCCATTCAGAACGACCATCATCAAAAAATCTACAGTAAATGCTGGAGAGGGTATGGAGAAAAGGAACCCTCCTACTCTTGTCGGTGGGAATATAAATTGGTGCAGCCACTATGAAGAGGACTATGGCGGTTCCTTTAAAAACTAACAAGGGACCTACCATATGATTCAGCAGTCCCAATCCTGGGGCTATATATCTGGAGAAAACAATAATTTGAACAGATACATGCAATCTTATGTTCACAGCAGCACTGCTAAACAGCCAAAACATGGAAGCAACCTAACTGTCCACCGACAGAGGAACGGATAAAGAAGGCGTGGTGTGTATGCGCAGTGGACTACTACTCGGCCACAGGAAAACGAAATGCCGCTCACAGCAACACGGACAGACCCACAGATGGTCATACGAGTGAAGCAAGTTGGAGGAAAACATGTATCACAAATGTATGATTCCACATATATGTGGAATCTAAAAAAATGGTACAAACGAACTTATTTACAACACAAAGTCAGAGATGCAGAAAACAGTCTTCTGATTATGGGGGTGGGGGATAAATTGGGAGATTGGTATTAACACAGAGAACTCTGCTCAAAATTCTAATGGCCTATACGGGAAAAGAATGTAAAAGAGTGGATATATGTGCGACAGACTGATTTTGCTGGAACTAACAAATCAACTATATATACATACTTCAATAAAAAAAACAGATACTCCTGTTGTGGCTACGAGGGCATCCTTTTTAACTGTGTTGAATACTTAGCTGGTTTTACGATGCTTATTTCAAAATATCTGAAATGATCGTGATATTCATGATAAAAACTTCTCTACAGTACAGCAATGAGTAGAATCTGGAGGTGGCAACGGCCAGGGTTCTGACGTTCTGGAGGCCGACGAGGGCTGGCCTCCTGGGCTGAGTGCTGCACCAGGAGGCGCGGAGCCTGTGGGCACGTCCTGAGACACAGAGCCCGCGAGGCATGCCAGAGAGGGAGACGCGGGCTCGGCTGAGTGAAACACTGCCTTTTCTCGGACCTGTGTGCGTAGCCACAGGGCGGGGACGGACAGAACGCTCAGAAGTGCAATAGGACTCGGTGGGCGAGCAGGCCCAGGTCCACGGTCACGCCGGGTGGGGCAGGCGCTTGGCGCCTAGGTTCCTCCAGGGAGGATGTCTGTCCGTGAGGAATGGCTGTTGCAAGCTAGCGCAGGCACCCCAGAAGCCCGAGGAGCGGTTCTGAGGCTCCTGTCTGCTTGTGGCCCAGGAGCTCTGGGCCTTGTGACTCAAACAGTCCCCAGTCTGGCGATGGAAACCGGCATGCATCATGAGCCCGCTGAGCCTCCTGGCACACTCTTCCCGGGACCCTGGCCTGCCTCCCCGGCCCTCCGTACCTTCCACGTGTTCCTGGTAAGCTTCCAGAATGGCCTCAATCCCCTGCCACTTGCGCCGGGGGGGGTCCTCGTCGTCGTCCTCTCCGTCCTCCTCCTCCTCCGAGTCCGGGTCCATCTCCTGCACCAGGGGGCCCTTCCTGCTGGCGGGGGGTTCCTGCTGCCCGTTGTGCTGGGGCGCAGGCAGGCGGCTGGAGGACTGCAACTCGGGGAGGTTGTAGTGGACGGACGCGTCAACCTTATGGTTCTGCTCCGCCGACAGCATGGCTGCGCTTCCTGAGGAGGGGAGATGGCTGTCACAGGGCCCCCCAGGACACGCCCTGGGGGCAGGCGACGCGTCAACAGGTCCCGGCAGACACAACGGAGCGGAGCGAGGCCTATGCCCTTCGGAGACCAGAGACGGCTCCGTCAGAAAGGCTGGAGCGCGCTGCCGCAATGGCAGCGGAACTGGGTCCAGGTCACCGCGGTGTGCCAATGTGCTCGGCGGGGTTAGGCTATGAGCCGCGCCGCCCTGGTCTGTAAAGCGTCTGCACCTCTCCCAGGACACACAGGCACTCCGGTCCCCGAGCACACCCCGTGCTGCCAAGAGTCTGAACAGGCTGGGCCTGTCTAGACCGGGTCTGCTCTGCCTCCCTGTGTGGACAGCAGCCTTGGGCAGTCAGTGGACCCATGAGGCCCAAACTGGCAGGGGCTGGACGGTGCTAAAGTCCTGAGGAAACAGTCAAGTGTAAAGTCAGGGAAGGGCTGAGATCAGGCAGGAAAAGTTAAGTCCTTAAGCTGCCGAAAAACCTCTGTGGGTGTGTCTTAGAGGGAGCACAGGGGTTTAATCTAGCCAAAACATCTCCCCTCTTGAAAAGTCTGAACTCACAACAAACATCCAACAGAGGAGAGTTTTGTTTTGCTTTTTTTAAAATCCACATCAAAAACCACTACCCTTCGCTTTTCATTTCATCCCTGCTGACAGCATTATTTTACCTGAAGGATACTGACACCGTCAGACCTGTTTATCTAAAAATGCTTCTCTGTCTATTCAGTTTTTCACAGGTCGTAGGAGGAAAATTTTTAAAATCGTTTTGGCAAAATAATGTGAAAATAATCATATAATTTTCTCTCGGCTGTTGCTCCCTGGGCATTCTTTTCTAGTCAGTTTCAGCCTTTGATTCAGTGGGAATGAAACGTACTGACCCCTGTACTCTGAGTGTAGTGACTCCCACACAGAGAGGTCCAAGGCGCATCTCGACTCCGGGGGCTCAGGCACGGACCAGAGCAACCAGAATGTCCCACCAAGTGCCGCTGGGTCTGGTGATCAAGGGACAGTGGTGTTCCCAGGTGAGTCTGTGGGCAGGCTAGGAGATCCTTGCACCATGAAAGGCATGGATCCTATTTTTGCTAAAAAGGCTCCTCCCCTGTCATTACTGAAAGGAAGGGCTTTACAAAAAAGTCAAATGACTTCTGCTGGGAGGCAGAGCCTGCCTCTAACACCAGGTGCCGTGCGCCCCAGTCCTAGCGGCCTCCTCACCTTTGTGCTTCTGCAGGGCCTTCTGGGTAGACTGCAGGACGGACTCATGGAACTGGTGCGCGAACTCTTCCGCCACAAAGGGCTCCCACGGCTTGCTCTTTCCGTTGATGCTGTGCGACAGCGGCACGGGGATGTCCTTGGGTGCGGGGCCCCGGACGTGGTGGAGCATGCTCAGGTTCTTCTTGCCCCCGGGGGCCTCACTCGGCCTGGCCTTCTCAGCGCCGGCGGGGGCTGGCTCCTGGACGCGCTCCGGGGGCCGGAGCTGTCCTAGCCTCCCAGGTTCTGTGGCCTTTGGGATGTCGGACAAGGAGGCGGCAATGCCCACAGGCTTCTCCGTGTCCAGGCAGGCTTGCTGCGTGGTGGGTTCTTAAGAGACAAAAAGCGAGGGACACTGTCAGAACCACACGTGAACAGGCCGACCCTGATCTCTAACCTAGGACGGAGGACCCAGACTCTGGAACCATTTAATTAAAGGTCAGCGTGCAGTGTTTGGTCTGAGACGGGGTGTGTTTAAGCTGCGAGGCCATCCTTGAAAGGTGCCCCAGGAAGGTGTCTGGGAAGAAGAATGTGAAGGAAGGAGCAAGTTGCTTCTGGTCATCCGAGAGGCAGGAAGTTACACAGCCAGATCCAGAGAGAAAGACTGAATCAGGGGCCAAGGACAGGGCCAGACCACCACCATTTCCTGCTTTGTCAGCAGGACAGCAGAGTCAGAGCCGTGAGAGGGAGAGAGAGAGAGAAAGCAGGTATCACAGGGCCTCTGAGACACACGCCAGGAGCACACAGCCCAGGCGGCAAGTGCTGAAACTGAAACCTGGGCCACGGCAGGACGAACGGATGGCGGCCACACCTGCCACCAGGCCAAGTCCGCCGGAGGAGCCAGGACCCCACACCCCTGAAAGCGTGACTGCTGGCACCGTGTTCCGCTGAGATCGTCTCACGCGCAGGAAGCTTGAGAGAGAGAAAGGAGAGGGAGAAAGAAGCCCGCCGTGTCCGGGAGGAAGACGACCTGGGGTGGTCGGTGGCCTGCGGCCCTGGGCACCCCCGGGACAGTCCCGGGGGTGGCGGATGGGGCTGGCCTTACCGCTCAGGGACACGGCAGGACTGTCCCTCGGAGAGCTCCTGAGCGGGTCTGCCACTGCGGCGGACAGCGCCTTCTGCTTCATGGCCTGGAGCAGCTCAACAAGCCTCTCTTTGTCTGTGAGAAAAGCAGCCCGAGATTACTGGGGGGGGATCGCACCACTCCTGAGCGGGCAGAGGAGCAGGAGTGTAGCTCAGGCTGCAGCCGGCAGGCGCGAGTCCTTCGGAACGAGACACGAAGCCGCGGGCACAGGCTGGCTTTAGAGGAAGAACGTTCACTTTAGAGCCCGGACTCCTAGGCTGCCACCCCCTGACGTTTCAGGTGTTCCAAGAACAACGGTGCGTGCATGTGGCGAGTCACAGGTACCTGCGGGCCTCTGTGGGAGAATTCTCATTTTAAAAAGTTGGCCTCAACATAGGAAGCAACCCCAAAAAGCCACACCGCGCCTCGGGGCAGGCAGGCTCTCTCCCGGGGCAGTCAGCTCCCCGCTGCTCCCGCTGCAAGCGAGGCTCCTGTGTCAGCTGCCACCAGGGAAGAGGGACACACACACACACACCCCGTGTGACCCCGCAGTTCAGGGGCTCCTCGCCCAACCTCCTTAGGATTTGAGTCAGGCCGAGAGACGCGCTTCTCAAACAAAACCCTTCACGTTCTCAGGGATGTGTCCTGGTCCCATCACTGCCTCTTTAAGGGAGAGCAGGAATCCAGGCCCACCGGTGCGGCCCAAAACGAACGAAATGAGTGGAAGCAACTAAAATGACCGACAAGCACTCTTGCTTTCCTCAACTTCCTTCCAGAAAGAGGTGACCAGGCCTCAGCAAGCGGGGACAGTGTGGGCGTGAGGCCCAGAAAGGTCGAGTTTTCCCACGGCGCTGAGCAAGCATGAGGCGCAGACCAGGGAAGGGGTGCCCCAGAAGGCGAGTTCAGATTCCAGCCCAGTCACCCCTCGTGGCCAGACCGGGCCGAAGGGTGAGCCGTCCATGTGGGGTGGGTGTCGGCCCGGCCCCGCCCCGTGGCCTCGGACCACCCACACCTCCTGCCATCAGGAGCAACGGCGGCCACCGCCCGCACAGCGGAGACCCAGCGACCGCAGGCACTGCGAGACCCAGCCGGGGACAAGAGCAGGTGGGAGTCCACGGCTGACTACACAGGACACCAGCCCCCTTCAGTGTCCCAGGACAACACAGGAGAAAGCATGCTCTGGAGGGAGGGGCCGTGTGAGTTTCCCACAGAGAGAGGCGTGGTGGCGAAGAGACAGGGGACGAGTCCGTGAGAGCCGAGGGCCGACTTCAATCCCGAGAGCCCACGGCCCCGCCTGCTTCCTCAGAGACCCCCGGCCGCCCTGGCGAGCCTGTCCTGAGGCCCAGCCCGGCCCCGCCTCACCTTTCCTCTTCTCGGCGCTGATATGGGTCAGGTTGAAGATGGTCAGGAACTTTTTCTTCTCCTCGAAGTTGGGGCTGCTGTTCATGTCGTCGGGGCTGTAGCGGGTGGACAGCGCCAGTCTGGGCGAAGGCGTCCGCCGTTTGCTCCGCGCCGTCGGGGGCGACGGGCTGCGCTCTCTCAGCATCCGCCGGCGTTTCCTCCGCTTCTGGGTCAGCAAGTCCTCCTTCTGCTGTTGGGTGGTCAAGCCAAAAAGTTGCAAAAACTCTAGCTTCTAGATTGGGAAAGAAAACAAATGAGGTTGAAACCACGGGCAGAGGCTCCCGCTGACCCCGGGGCCTCCTGGGCCTCGAAGGCTGCGCTGAGGACGCTCCGGGCTGGCCCGGGGAGGGGGAGGAGGGCACCCGGAAGGCATCTCAGCCGGCGCGGGGAAGCCGAGAGGGGTGCCCACAGCCCAGCCCAGGGCCCAACAGCGGTGAGACCCCAGATACCTCGGAGGATGTGTCCAGTTTGAGGGGCGGCTGCTCGGCCACGCAGCGGAGGTGGGCCCTGACCTCCTCTTCATCGCTCTCGTCGTAGGAGTCGTCCAGGTCGTAGTAGTATCCTGGAGGCAGGAACGGAGCTCTTCAGCCAGGCAAGGGGGCTCACCTTTCCAGGGGATGCACACGGGGCACCCCTCGGACCTGAGAGCCCCCCCACAGGCCAGGCCCTGCTGCCCCTGACCACCCCCTGGCCCCAGGCCTCCTCAGGGCTGGCGGTGGGGGCACGAGGTGCGCACCAGAGCTGACACAGCCCCCTGGCAGGGGACTGTCCTTCACTCCGGCCCGGGGCCAGGGTAGCCCAGGTCTGTCTGCACATCTGCTCCCCTCCTGCTCAGGAGGGCCAGGGCACTCAGGGGCCCTGTCCTCGCAAAGGCGCAGAGTCTGCGCGCAGAGTTCCGTGCACAACAGCAGAGCCCGAGGGCCCAGGGCCAGACCCGCCACCTCACAGGTGAGTGGAAGGGTGGCCCTTCCAGGACCAAACACGTGCTCCTCACGTGACCTGGGGCCCCGCTTCTGGCTGTGAGGCTGGGCTTGGCACCCGGCAGGAGCTAGGCTGGGACCCCTGGTCCCACCTGGCTGTTGAGGGGCTGTGTGGGTGGAAGGCGCCACGCTTGACCCGGGCCTGCTCTCCTGTTCTCTGTGGCTTTCCGGGGAACCCCAGGGCGCTGCTGGCCGAGTCCTGGGCCAGCAGTCTGGGGGAAAGCGCAGGAGCGAGGAGGGGAGACCAGACCTTTTTCCTGGGCCTCCCGCCGCCGGCGCTCCTCCAGGTCCAGCTTGCTGACCAGCCTCCGGCGCTGCTGCAGGAACTCATCGTAGACGTAGGCCGGGTCGGGGCCCCGAGGCGGCGGGGGCCGGTAGGGTGAGCCCGGCTTCAGGGGTCCAGGGGGCTCCCCGAAGGTGGCTGGCGGAGCGAGCGAGGCCCGGGGCTGGCCCAAGACAGTTGGGGTGGCTGGCTCAAGCTCCGCCAGGAAGGGCCCGGGCCCCGGGGGGAAGGCCTGCGGTTCTAGGGCCCCTGGCTCCCGGGGCGGCGGCGGGTACTTGTCCAGGGGGACGGCCTCGCGCTTGCGGGGCCCCTCCTCCGCCTTCTCCGGGCAGTAGACTCTCTCCACCTTCACCAGCGGGACGGCGGCCGGGCGGCTGGGCTCAAACGGGGTGGGGTGGCCATGTTGGGGGTGGCTCTCGGGGGCACGCCGTGGCTCCAGCGAGCTGTCCATCAGGGACACGGGGTTCCAGAGGGCCGTGGGCATCGAGTGGTGCTGGGGCTTGGGCGAGATGAGGGGCGGGGGCCCGCCAAAGTGCTGTGGGGGCTCGCGGCTGCCCGGCTCGTGGCGGTTCAGTCCCGGCCTAGGGGGGTGGGGGCAGGAGCAGCCGTCAGCCAAGGGCCCGGGCTGGGAGCCCCAGCCAGCACTGGAGGGGGTGAGAAGGCCTCCTGTAGGCCCCTTCCCCAGGGCTGGAGGAAGGACGTGCCTTCCGCTCTGCAGTGGAGAGACCCACGTCCTCTGCTAGCCAGCGCAGACCAGCTTCCGAGAGGACCCAAGGCCCAAGGCATGCCACCCGTGGGAGACGGTGGGGATGGGCTGGCCTCCTCTCCCCACACCGTGCTCACAGACAGCGGCAAGAGATCAGCCTGAGGGGTCTGCCTGGCCAAGTGGACTGGGGGAGACCCTCCGAGGAGACCCTCATGGCTAGCTGCTCCCCCCTGGTGGTTCCCATCAGGACTGAAGCGACCCCACGTGCCTGGGGAGCAGCAGCTACACCCAGAGGGTCTCTGACAACCAGACCGGGGCCTGTCCTGAGAGCCAGGTCACCAGCAGAGCGCATGACCCTCCCACTGGCCTCAGACCAGCAGCTCTGCCTCAAGGCCGAACCAAGTGCCTCTCTCCCTGGTGCATTTAAAACAAAATTCAAATTCAACCTTCAAAAGACTATTTGGCTGCTGTTTTTTCCAAAGTTTACCTACTACTTTTTAAGGGAAGCCCCATGCTGCCAAGGTGATCGAGGGCAAGATCTAAGGGAACTGGAGGGAAAAGGACACAGCCCACGGCAGGCACACGAGGCACGTGCCCAGGGCTCCTCCTGCCTGAGGAGGGGGCTGGCTCACCACAGCCCCCGAGGCTGCTGCACTGCTGCTGGGCAGATACCAAAGGGGACCAGCCACATCAAAAAGCTGTGAATCCCCAAGTAAACGGCAAAGGCATAAAACTTCGTACCAGAATAAATAACTTCCTGCACTGGAGCCAAACACAGACTGGTTTTCTAGCTCTGATCACAGGGCCTCAAAAGAATGTCACGGTGCCTTGGGGACCACCTGGCCAGGGGGCAGAGGCCACGCCTGCTGGGGCAGCAGCCCACAGGCCCTGACAGCTGCATTGGGATCCTGGTGCCCCAGGCCGAGGGAGGCAGCGTGTCCTGAACTCATCAGGAGCTGGTGGACGTGTACCACTGGCTCACCCGGTCCCCTAGGGGCTCACGGGAGCCAGGGGCAGCTCAGAAGTAGAGGAGACAGCCCTTGTGTGGCTCCGAGTGGGCCCAGAGTAGCAGAGGGACCGTGTGCAGCAGACGGTCCAGCCTGGCTCACTGTGGCCAGACTGACCGAGCAGGAAGGAGACCCAGCCAGGGGCCCCAGCGTGGTTCACTCCTGGCCACACCCAGCTAGCCAGGTGAATCCTCCCCGGGTGCCCTGATCAGTGGATGCCGAGGCAGGGGCTTGGATGGGTCAGCCGCGCCCAGGATACAGAAACCCACTGGCCAACAGGAGCTGGAGCAAAGAGGGAGGGAGCCAAGTGGACACTCACACCTCTGTCCCAGACACCTTGAGTGTTTCTCATCCTGAGAAGGCGGCACCATGGACGCCGAGGGCTGGGAAGAGGCTCAGAAGCCCTCCCGCCTGAACTCCGTGCACAGCAGAGGAGACGGGGGCAGGGCCCAGTGTCCCCCAGGCCTAGACCTGCTCCTGCCACCAACTCTGGCTGAGGGTCTCCACCTGGGTCTACAGAAGGAGCCCTGGAGGGATGGTGGGGTGGGGCAGGGGGTACACGGGGTGACAGCCAGATAAGCAGGTGGGGGCAGCGAGGCCCAGGGTCAGCTCCGAGTAGGGGCCCAGCTCACAAAGTGAGTGTCAGCAGCCAGGGTCCCAAAAACAGGCTTAAAAGCCTCTCGGAAAAATTTTTTTTTACAATAGGGCAGGAAAAAATGGGTTATTTTTTTTTTAATTATAAAAGCAATAAAATTAACTTTTTGTATGGTTAAAAATCAAAGGGAGTCCCCTTCTCATTCCAGTTTGGACAGAGAGAGATGCTAGCACAGAGATTAAGTATCCATGGAAGCTTCTCGGTCGCCCCCCTCAGGCACCAAGCCTGCCCGGAGGGGCCGGGCCGGCTGTGGACAGTTCCTGGCAGATGAAGCCCCTGAAGCGAGCACCTTCCTCCTCCCCGGTCTCCCTCCTCCCGGCTCTGACGGGGGTCTTAGAAGGTGACACAGAACCCAAGTGACAGCACTCCACAGGCAGCCAGACCAGAGGCACTCGCTAAACGCAGGCTCCCCCAGCTCCCCGCCCCGGGCCCCACCTGGCGCTCTCCGGCCGGTGCTCCGGGTCCGCGGGCGCCGGCGGCCGGCCCAGGTCCAGCTGCTGCTCCAGCACCTGCTGCCGGAACTCAGACACCTGCGACTGGCGGTCCTCCTTCTCCTGCCGCAGGCGACGCTGCCGCGCCAGCCACTTCTCCTCCTCATTGGTGCGCTGCAGGAGCAGGGCTGTGGCCGCGCTGCTGCCCGGCAGCGAGAAGAGCCCGTGGCCGGCGAGGAGGCCGGGAGCCGTGTGGGGCGGGGCGGCTGCCGGGTGCAGGGGGTGCTGCACGGGCTTGGGCACCTGCAGGCCCGCGTCCTTCAGCTTCTCTGTGGGAGGGGGAGGCCGTCAGGGCGGGGCGGGGCGGGGTCCTGGTGCAGCCCCGCCCCTCCCGCCCCGCCTCCTTGGAGAAGCCCGCCCCCTTTCTGTGGGGCCGGGCCAGGAACGGCGGGATGGCGGGATGGCTGCTCCCTGGGGGTCCCGCCTGTCTGAGGGTCACCTTGGGCGGGCTCACACTCGCAGCAGAGCGGACTTGAGCTCTGGGGGGGATCCCCAGACAGTGGTTAGACAACCATGCGAACTAAGGTTGTACGCAGTATAGTGAGATAAGGTACGCTAAGAATGAAGGTTAGATAGGCTGCTGTGCAAATTCACTGTTTTAGTAAAATAAAGTACGCTAACAACTAAGCTTAAAAAATACTCCAAACTATCATCTCTAAGAATTTGGTTGTACTATGGCGCACAGTCTCAGTACAGTGCACAATCTCAGTTATCCACCGGCCTTCACACCAAGTCTGAATCCTGCCAGCGGACATCCCTGTCCTCGGCTCCCAGCCCGGGGCCGCCCCTCGCCCCCTCGCCCCCTCGCCCCCTCGCCCCCTCGCCCCCGTCCCCAGACCGAAGCCGCCAGGCTTGATCACACAGCGTGCGGCCGCCCCGGGGGCCCGACCCTCCCCGGGTACCTGCGCGGGTTGGGGTGAGCTGCTCCGAGGGCTTGGCCCGCTCCTCGGCGGCGTGGCTCCGCAGCGCGTGCAGCTCGGCCACGGGCAGGAAGGCCGGCTCCAGTGCCTTGGCGGCCAGCAGCTCCTTCTCGCGGGCGCGCTGTTCCCGCTGGCGCTCCAGTTCACGCTCCTTCTCGCGCTCCAGCTCCTTTTCGCGCTCGCGCTCCTTCTCGCGTTCACGCTCCCGCTCCTTCTCGCGCTCACGGTCGGCCTCCCGCTCGCGCTCGCGCTCCCTCTCCCGCCTCAGCTCCTCGTCCACCTGCAGCCTGGAAGTAAGGACAGGGATGTGACCTCCGTGGCGGGGAGAACCCCCAGAAGCGAGGCGCTCACACGTGAGCCCGGGGTTCTCCCCCTCCCAACGGGAACGGGCCGCGGGCCAGGTTCTGCTTTGGCTAACGCGCCAAGAAAAAACTCAGCGTCCACTGGAGACCGAAAGTCGTGGACAGACTCTCCAGGAGCCTGGAAGGCTCCCAGCCGCAGCCAGCGATTGTGAGGACGTGACCTCCAGACAGCAGCTGGGAGCTCCCGGCAGCGCCCCTTCTGCAGACAAGCAGGCCGAGGGCAGGGGTAGCCTGTCCAAGCACAGCTGGCCCAGCCGGGCTCTCGAACGGGGCTGGCTTACCTCTCGGCGCTCAGGCTGGACATCCGCTCTGAGTGCAGCGCCGCCAGGGACGAGTGGGAGAGCTCGGGCGGGTAGCGGACACCCGAGAGGTGGAGGTGCATGGCCGATGGGTGCAGCGGGGGCAGGGAGCCAGGGGCAGGGATGGGGTAGAAGGGGGACCGCAGGGCTGACAGGCAGTAGGAGTCGTCCATCCTGTGGGGGCAGAGGGGGCCGGTGAGCGGCTACGGTGGAGAGGAAGGCAGGACCCAGCTCCCCGCCAGGCACAGGTACTAATGCGGGAGCGGCGGACAGGGCCTCCACAAAGGTCCCGGAGAGCCCCCTTCCACAGCCAGCCCCCAAGCCCTGCACTCCCAGAGGCCACAAGGCCCCGCCGGCCACCCCTCAGCTCAGCTGGGCCAGGCCCAGTGGGGCCCCTCCAGGTCTGACCGTCTGACCTGGGAAGCTCCTACACAGAGTGGAGGCACAGCGCCGTCTGCTCCGGGTACTAACAGTCACGCGTGCCTGGGGAATTCTGAGTGGAAGTGGAGGAGCCAGGGAGGCCAGCTGGCGCGAGGAGAGTCTCCCTCTAGGGGTAAGCTCTGGACGGCTCATCCAGAGGCTGGGGGAGCGGCCCGCCCCACAGTCCCCCCCTCGGGGAACCTGGTCTCAGACCAGGGTCTGCCCGCAGGCGGCTGGGGACGTCCGGATGCCTCACCTGAAGGCCGGGTGCGGGAAGGGGTGCGGGGCCAGGTAGCTGGGGTGATAGTAGGCTGCGGCGGTGGCCGGGTCCAGGCCGAGCGGAGGCAGGGAGGACACGCGGAGGTCCTCGGCCGTGTGGTAGGGCCGGAAGCTCCTCAGGTAGTCCTCGGTCACCGTGCTGGGGGGTACCACGTGGTGCACAGGCCGCTGCAGGCTGCGGGCGGGAGGGGGTGGTGGAGGTGAGCTCCGGGCCCCTGGGCCACCGCCCAGCCCCCCGCCACCACCTCCCTCCTCGAAATGGCAGTCCCTGCCGGAGGCCCAGGGCCCAGACGTGGGCAGCTGCTGCTCCTCGGGCCGCCTTGGCCCCTCACCAGAGGGCACGGGTCTGTTACCTGCAGCGTGGAGAGACCACACCCCCACCTCCAGCCCTAGGAGCCAGGCTGGGGGTTTAGGGTCAGGCAGGCAGAGAGCCCGCCGTGGGCACAAGTGGCAACGGCCAGCAGGGCTGCCAGCCCAGGGCGCGGCCACCACCAGGCAGCTCTCGGGCTCAGCTGGTATGGACTCACGGCAGCCAGAACCTTGGGAGTCCCACCCCACACCGTGACCAACCCCTAGCCGACACTTACTTCAGTGGTGGGAAGCGGGAGTCCTGCACCACCGAGCTGGGCGAGATGCCGAAGGGGTAGGGGGTGCTGAGCAGGTGCGAGGGGATGGCCGGGCCCCCCGCCTTCTCCTGGGGCAGCGGGGGCTCCACGATGAGGCGCTCGCGGCCACTGCTGCCGCCCCGGGAGCTAGCATCCTGCTGGAGAAGAGAGTGCGGGTCAGGGCCGAGGGGCAGCTTGTAGCTCGGCCACCGGCAGCAGGCCAGGCCTTCCTCCGGACACACAGGAGCGGTCAAGCTTCAGGGAGAAATTCTTGCAACAGTCTCCACGCCACGGTGGGGGTGACAGCCGCTGAGTCCCTGCCCACCGCCCACCCGATCACCTGATCACGCCAGCGTCCCAGGGGCCCAGGTGGCAGCTGCCGGCCTGCCTCACAGATCACTAGGCCTCAGTGCCCCCGGAAGACATGGCTGAGCAGCTGGCGCTGCCTTGGGCCAAACAGGCCAGCCTGTTCCCCCCAGACAGACCCTGGTCAGCCCTGGCTCTGGCCAGAGCAGGCAGCTGTGGGGCCAGACCTGTCGGGGGACCTCTGCTCACTGGTGGGGGCTGTGGGCCCGCCTGCCAAGACTCCTGTTCAAGAGAGGGACCTGGGGCCTGGAAGGTTCAGTGGTGGGGAGACCCCAGGAAACCAGAAGGGGCTCATGCAAGGCAGGAAGGGAAAGGCAGTAGCCCCACCAAGCCCCGACCACACAGAGGGACATCCTGCAGGCCCACCCGCAGGAATGTCCGGCTCCAGGTTGGCAGGCCATGGAGAGGCTCTGTCACTCTGGTCGCTGACACGGCCGGAAGGGAGCAAGCGGCAGGCATGGAGCATTAACAGCCACTGGCCCAGGGTCCCGTCGCCACGCGGCCAAGGAGGACGCGGCTGCCTGGCCTCCCTGACCCGAGAGCTCCACGCGCCAGGCCCTCCCTCGCCAGGCCGCACGGTGCCCTGCTCACCTGGCGTCAAGCCTGGCCCAGCTACCCCGGTTAGCAACAGAAGAGCAGGACGCAGCGGCTCAGGGAGACACTCTCCGCTGTCTGCCTGGCGTCTCCCCCACTGGAGTTAGAAGATGGGGGCGGCAGAGCCTCCGGTCACCTCGCTCCCCACGCGGGGGGCACAGGAGGGACCACACAGCCCCCGCAGAGAGGAGGGGGCCACCCACCCACCACCGTGTCTACGAAACACCCGGGCAGGCAGCTGTGGCACCTCCTGGGCCCCAGAAGACGGCAGCGGCGTTCACTGCAGGAGATGGGCCTCGGGCTGCGCCGTGGCCAGGCCGGCCATGCTCCCACCCCGCATGGCAGGCCGCCCCTCGCAGGGCGTGGACTCCGACTCCCTCTTTCCCAGGCGGGCTTCACCAGGCTTGGGGGGGTCGAGGGCGAGCCCCTCACGCAAGTCAGGGCAGGAAGCCAGCACTCCCCTCCAGTCCCCAAGGCCCTGGATGGGTCCCCATGACTGACCCCGCCCAGGGGCCCCCGCCTGTTGGACGTGCACAGGACGCGGGTCCTGCACATACAGCTGCACCCCCTCACACCCCCGCCACTGGTGCGGGGCGCAGCCAGCACAAGAGGGGTGAGGCCTTGAACCCTGTGCCCGGGGTCTGGGCTAGACTGACCGGGGACGGGGCGGTGGAGGCGGGGGTGTTGCTGCCTGGGTGGGGACGCAGTGGCTAGAGCCTGAGGCCCCAAGGTACAGGGCGGCCCCCAGGAAACGCTGGGCCCCGCAGTGAGGGGACCCAGGCACTGCTTCCAGGCTGGCAGCCCCAGATGGCGGAGGCCTCGCAGGGGACCTGTGCGCACGGCCTGGGGAGGAGCTAAGGCCACTCCTGGCCCCGTTTGCTGGACCAGACGCGAGTGAGGGCCCCGTGCACCATCTCTGGGTGGGGCGGCCCCCATCAGCCCGCGGCAGGACAAAGCCCAGCTTGAAGACAGCAGGGCCAGATGGCACCTTCTCAGGTGGGAAAGGCTGGGGGAGGGGCAGCCGGCGGGCAGGGGGTCCCGCCCACCTGCCTGGAGCCCCGAGCCCCATCAAGTTCGCAACGGGCACCTGGGAACAAGGTCAGGGGCCGTGCCCGGGAGCCCCAGCTGCCTCCCCGGGAGCACCTGTGGGCTCTCCCTGCTGAGCGGCGGCTGCGGGCGCAGCTGCAGACAGAGGGAGCATGGGGAGGGGGGACCCTCCATTCTCTGGTGATTAGAGAGGCTTCCACCAGGCAGACGGGCAGACATGCCCTGTTAGCTCTAAAACAGACTATCTGTCATCTCATCTGTCCCCACGTTGCTCCCACCACCTGGGAAATGCCGGCAACCCCCACGCAGGGCGCCCCTCAAGCCTCCCCACCAGGAAGCGACTCCCCCTCCTGTCCCCCGCCCCCCCCAGGAGGATCACACCCTCCGCTGAGCCTCTGTGCCAGCCAGCCATCCCTCGCCACCCCCCAGCCCCCAGCCTGCCTCCCTGGGGCGCCTGTGTCCTGCTCACCGGCTTCCGCACGCTAAGCAGTTGGAGCGCGGCCCCCATGGCCCTTTCTCAGGGTCACTCGGTGCTTCCGAGACCGTGAGGACCCTTGGAGGAGGGCCGAGCTCGGGGGAAGGGGCCCATGGCCAGGAGCAGGGGCGTTGAGGAGGCTTCTGGGCCTAGAAGGGCAGCAGCTGGGTGCAGGGCAGGATGAGCAACCGCCGGGCCCCAGGGGTGAGGGGAGAGGCAGGTGGTTGGGCCCAGAGGTCAGGGCTGACTGTCGGGGGCAGTGGGGCCCTGGAGGCAAGGGACTGTGGTTCAGACCCTGGTCCTCTCTCAAACCGGGCTGGGGGACGGCTGGGCACCTGCACCCCGCTCTGGCTGGGATCAGCCCTGCTGAGCCCTGCCCGGCGCAGGGATGAGACAGGAGGGTCCGGCACCTCGCAGATCAAGGTAGGGCTACCCCCAGCTGGGTCCTCACCTCCTTCCAGGAATTCAGGGACTCCCCTCCCTGCTCTGTGGACGGAGGCTGCCCCCCCACCTCCAGGGCAGAGAACGGACAGACCCCGAGTGACGCCTAACCCCACCCGACCCAGCAGGGCAGAGACCTGGGGGCCAAGCCGAAGACCCACTGTCCCTCCACCCGCCTCCTGCTTTCTCCGGGTTTAATTAGTGCTTCCAAGTGGCGCTGGCCCTCTGGGGACTCGGCAGAAACATCCAGAGCTCGGTGCAGTGACCACGTTCTTAATTAGGAAGGCCCTCCAGGCTGGGGGTGCGGGGGTGGGTCCCCCGAGGAGTCACATGCCCTGGGTGCACACCCAGGGGGCCCCGCCAAGTGTGGGGAAGGCCTCCTGGGGCAGGCAGGCCTCGACAGTTAAGACAGGTGTCAATGAAGGCGACCTGTGAAAACGTGGGCACGACAGACAGGAATAGCAACAGCTCAAGTTTACGAGAAGCGCTCACGATGCGCAAACACCATTCTGTTCCCCCAGATTCCTTTGTGGGAGTCCCAACCCCAGGACCTCGCAAAGCAACCACGTGCGGGAGACGGGGGGTGTGTTCAGGGGTGACTGAGGCGACGTGCGGTCACGAGGGCGGGCCCTGGTGTCCTTGGAAGAAGGGGAGACCGGGGCACAGGCACGCACAGAAGGAAGAGCCCGTGAGGACACAGGGACAGGACGGCCGTCCACACGCTGAGGTGAGAGGCCTCGGGAGGGCCTGGCCCTGCCACGGCCGGGACGCGAGCCTCCAGCCCCACAGCAAACCTGCCCCGAGTCCCGCTCTGAGACCACGAGCTCCGGGAGTGCTCTCGAGACACACAGACCCTCCAGGCAGCTGCTGTTCGGCCCCTGCTCCCTCGGGGAGGAAACGGATCTCAACATGAGATAAGCCCGTCAGCCCCCACTCACCTGGCGGCTCTCACTCCTCCAGACGCCATTGACAGTCTTGGTGGGGGCGATGGTCACCACAGGGGGCGTGCTGGGGACGCTGTGTCCCCCCGGGGGGACGATGATGGGGCCCATGGGCACGCGCTTGGGCGTGCTGGCCGGGGAGCTGTGGTTGGTGGCCGGAGAGGAGACAGGGGACGACTCGCTGCTCAGTGAAGACCCTGCGGGAGAAGGACACAGCGCCTGAGCAGGTGGCCGGGCTCCGCAGACGCCCCAGCCCAGCCTGGGGTCTGGGCGGGAACTGGGGACACGACCAACCAACCAGGCGGGCATGCTCGCCCCTCCCCGGGGCTGCTTACCCCAACTCTACCCTGGGTGGGGGGAAGAGCCAGGGGAGTAAGCAGGTCCCCCCAACATGGATAGGGACTGAGCCCCAGGAGAGCAAGTGTGGGGCTTACAGGATGCTATGGGGGGAAGGGGAGAAGTGGGCCCGCTGCTGGCCTGGCCGGGGGTGGGGCTGAGGGAGTTCATTTTATCTTGAGAACTGAACCATAATGTGGGGTTTACGGCCCACAGGTTGGTCAGCACGTTCACAGAGTTGTGCAACCATCGCCGTGACCTGCTGCTTTCCATCCGCTCCCGGCCCTCAGCCTGCCCTCCTGGGCTTCTCCCCGAGAGGGGTGGCGAGGACGGGGAGCCGGCATGGCCGGAGGCTTCCAGGCCTGCAGGTCAGTTTGGTCTCCGGGCGCTGCAGAGGCAGTAGGCAAGGAGAGCACAGGGCGCGGGGGGCCGGGGGGATGCTCGGTGCCCTGACAGGAAGGCGCCCACCTGCAGCAGCTCCCTCAAGGGGCGGCAGTGTGTCCAGTGCCCCTGTCCTCAGCCCCCGATGCCCCCGCCCCCAGGCGGGTCTCTAGTCTGAGGCCTAGCCTGGCAGCGTGGCCCCTGGAGGGTTGGAGTCGGAGGTTTGGGGGACCCCCAGAGGCCTGCCCAGGCTCCGTGAAGCCCAGCTGGGTGCATACCCACACCTCGCGCTGCTCTGGGCTGCAGTCAGCAGTCAGAGGCCCCTCAGATGCCCACATGGTGCCCCATCAAACACAGACCCCCCCAAACCTGTGAGCCACGAAGAGCTTCCGGGCACCGGGTCTAGGGTGGGCCCAGGAGGGTCCCCCTGATTCTGTCACAGCAGCACTTCAGCTGCGGCCCTGCTCGGGCACCTGGAGGCGGCAGACCTGGCCCAGGAGATGCCCCGTCCTGCAAAGCGCCCCTCAGAGGGGCCTGAACCAGGGGGGCATGGAAACCGGGCCAGGAGACTGCCCCCGCTGCAAGCGGGACCCCACGGCTTCCATACCTCCCCCGGGTCCTCTGCAGAACCTGCCTGGTCCCGGGAACCAAGACCCTGGTCCCCTCTCATCTCTTCAAGCGACCACACTCCTGCTGCAAAGTGACCCCCCCCCCCGCCCCACGGGAGGAGGTGGCCTACGGCCCAGGGCACTTGGCTGGGAGCCCTTCTCTCTGCCCCAAGGACCCCCCAGCCAGGTGTGGGCTTAGCAGGGACTGGGAGACAGGGCGGCCGGACCCCAAGGCCCACAGACGCTGGCACAGGGCTCTGCCCCAAGAAGGTGCGTCATGGCGGCTGACTCAGTGACTTCCTAGGCTTGTGCACGACCTGCACGACTGTACAGGACAACCCCGCGGGGCACACCGGTCCAGAGAGAGCCAGGCCCATCCAGCCCCGGGAACAACGCTGGGGCAGGCGGCCCCTGCTCCCAGCCCCTACCCGTCAGGGCCTGGCTAGCGGGTGGTCGCCTGAAGGCTGTTGCCCCTGAGGTGTGACCGGATTCTCCAAATGGACCCACCAACCACGCACGGCCCACACACCAGCAATTCTGTGACCCCGAGTCACCCAAGCCAACACCAAGCCCAGCCCTGGATCAGGGGCCCCCCTCCCCCAGCTGCGCCACCCACTGGCCGGGCCAGCTCTAGCCTCCGCCAGCTGTCACGGCTGCTGGGTGGCCAATGCCAGGGGCTGTCAGCTGCCTTCCCACCCTCCGCAGGTCAGCCTCCCAGGTTCTGAAACTAACTGTGTCTGTTGGATTGGGGGTCCGCCCGTGACACCAGCTTCAAGGTGGCAGCAGTGGGAGGCGGGCTGACCCAGCCGCCCCGGGGCGCAGAGAGCTGACGAAGGGAAGGCCCGCACCCTGAACCCCTGCCAGGTGGGGCAGCTTGCAGAGGCCAGGAAACAGCGTCTCCACCCCGCCTTGCCCTGGGGACCCACACAGTGGGCAGTGGGCCCCAGTCCACCCAGACACAGGTCAGCAGCGCCGACCCGAGCCTCCCGCCATGCCCGCTGCTGCTGGAAGGACACGGAGCCACCGGGCAGGTGGGGGGACCGCCTGTGTGCCCGGGGCTGCCCTATGGGTGGAGGGACATGGGGCCATGCGCTCTGGAGGCAAAAAAGAAAGAAAATGGCCCCGCCGAGCACCCCGAGCAGTTGCGGGAGAGGCTGCACTGCCCAGGGGGGAAGTGGGGTCAGCCCTCCAGAGCTGGGCAGACGGAGGGGGAGCCCCAACGGCCCCGCCACCTGCCCGCGGGGACTCAGGGCCGCCTGCTGCCGGCCCCCTACTCCGTCTCTGTGCCCCACGCCACCAGCAGATCTCTGTGGACCGGTGTCATTTCCAAGTGCCGGGCAGTGAGTGAGGAGGCCCCATTTCCAGGGGGCGGGTGGGACTTGGAGAGTGGGGACGGGCACCGGAGGCCACGGGCAGTTCGCAGCCTGGCCCCTGGGGGATGGGCCACCACTCAGCAGCCGGATCGATGCCCAACCACACACCGGCCAATTAGTGAGCGGCGCCCCCGACCCCGGGCTCAGGGCAGCCGTGATTAACCGCTGTGGGCGGCAGGCGTCAGCAGGCCGGGGGCAGCTGGGGTGGCAGCGTGCAGCGCTCTGCGTCCCCTCCATCTCTGACCTGGCAGGTGAGCGCCCAGGGCTGCCCAGGCTCCCGTCATTGACAGCTGAGACCCCAGAGTCGCCTCCACGGGGGCAGGAGTGCGGCCTGAAAGCACGACACAGCGGCAGCACAGAGGCCGTCAGCTCCCAGATGCGCCCCCACCCACCACCCGGACAATCGCTAAGCACCAACTGGGTGCCCCAAACCAGGGCTCCTGTGCCAGGGCCTGCCCTAAGCGGGGAGGCCGGGCCCGGCCTCAGCCTCACAGCTGGTCCCCTTTCCCTCCTCCCCGGGGGGAGGGCCAGCAGCCCCTGATGCGTCCCTGAAACAGGACCCTTGGGCCGCCTTCGGCGCCCTGAGCTTCTCAGGGCCGAGGGCACCAGTGTCTGGGCAGCATCGTGGGGACAGGGCGGGAGGCGCTGTGATGGGCGCGGGGTTGAGGACCAGCATCCGTGTGGAGGGCCCCCCCACAGCTGAGCCCCGCCCAGACCTCACCCAGGACTGGCAGGGACCCCCCCCAACCCATAGCCACACGGCCACCCCGCGGTGGGCTCGGTAGACCCTGCTGAGGGAGCTGCAGGGGCTGCCGGCCCCCCCGCAGCGGGGACAGCTGGAGCCTCGCCCCCCACGCCTTCAAGGAGCCCTCTCCGCCTCACCAGGGGGCAACGCACGCCTGCTCCCAGGACCGCCAGCCGCATCACCAAACCCCAACCAGCAAAGGTGTTTCTTCTCACAAGACGCGTTTCCCGGGGCTGAGCGGGAAGGCCGGTGGGCGTACGTGCTGCTTCCCATGGGGGCTCAGGGCGGGTGCTGAGGGGGCTTCACGGGGTGACACTGTCGCCCTGTCACAGCCTGGGAAGGCCTCTGGTTCCAATGGCCCAGGGCCGGGCACCCCTCCAGAGTGGACTCAGTCCCCTTCCCTGGGCCTTGCTCTCCCCAGAATCGCGGCCCAGACACAGAGGAGGGGCGGGGCGCTGAGGAAGACCCCCTCACGCTCACACCTGTAAATGAGACAGACGGGGCTGCAGGCCAAGCCCTGCTGGTCCCCACACCCCCACCCCATTTTGCTGTTTTCCTGGAAAGAGGCGGATTTCAGGCGGCAGACCACAAGCGCCCACCTCGCTCCTGGCTCAGGCAGCTGCACTGCTGGTGGGCAGAGTCCCACCTCCAACCTCGCCAGCGAGGGTGCCCACTCCCCTCACCTGTGCAAGGCAGCCCCTGCCCGTCACTGCCAAGAGCCCCACAGGAACACGCAGACCAAGGTGACGGTTAGGCCCAAGCCTGCAGCCCGAGGTTCCTTCCTGAGCATGCTGTGTGGGCCTGGTCGCGCCCTGGCCGTCGGCACACGCAGGAGCAGCTCGCCCCGACAGGACAGGGTCTCCCCGCAAAGGATGCGTGGGGGGCACCCACGCCAGCCCTCAGCGGTGGACGCACCCACCTCGCTCAGCCCCTGGAGCCCCCGGCTGCGCGCGTTGGGGGTGGGGTGATGGAGTGGGTGGCCCTGTGCCGTCACCTGCAGGCACCGTGCCTGGAGCGAGCGTGGGTCTCCTGAACCCTCAGGATCGACACGGCAGGCCCCACCCTCATCCTGAGAAAGAACAGGGAGCAGCTCAGAGGTCGCGCACCAGGCCCGGGTCATACAACAAGGACACAGAAACCCACTGACGTCCGTGTCCCCTCTGTAGTGGGGCACCCCCCTCTGTAGTGGGTTACAGACCTGAGCATGTCAGGACCCCCCCAGGGACAGACCCCTGGCCCCTCACCAGCCGACAGGGACCATGCAGGGCCCCAGGAAAGACACCTCCCGCGGGGCGCGCCGTCTCCCGCTCGAGAGCTCTCTGGGGGCAGAGCAAACGAGGCAGGCGGATCACTTGCTCTACATTGAATTTTTAAACTGCACCTTGGAGACGCGACGTGAGCAAAGACATTAGCCCGGGAGCAGATGGGAGAGTTGGGCCGCAGCTTTCAGAATGAGATGCTCTGGAGGAGCAGAGGAGAGGGTCGCAGGGAGTGGGGGCACCCAGGGCGGCGGCCAGCACCCGGGGTGCACGAGGTGACCGGGACGAGCCTGGTGGCAAGCGGGGAGGCCAAAACCTCAACTGTCTTCTCTCAGCTGTCAGCCCTCCCTGTGCGGGGGTTGCTGAACCCTTGGGGGCGGGACGGTCCCCCCAGGGGCACCCTGCGGGCACGGGGCCCTTGAAAGGATGGCCGAGGCGGAGGCCGTGTCGGGCCGTCTCTGGGAATGCAGACACGGACGCAGCAGTTGGGGGAGGACTGTGGCTTCCATCTCTGCTCCACGGCCTGTGAGTCGGGATGCCAGCCAAGCCTGAAGTGCAGCCGCGTCTGCCAGAGAGGTGGACGCAGAACAGAGACCAGGGCTCTTGTAGCTAGAGGCCGCCAGCACAGAGCGGGTGCTCGACGAACAGTCACCGCCCCAGTTCAGGATGGGAGAGCCCTCACCGGCTGCACCCCTCACACCCAAGAGTGTGGTGCCAACTGGCCATGGGAAGCCACGAGACCTGGGGGGTGCCCATGCAGACAGCCAGTGGCAGGGCCATGTGTGCCCACAGGTGGCAGGTGGCCAGGCTGCATATCGGGGCTGCCAGGGCTGGGGGAGGGCATGGGAGGGGGCGAGCTTCTTTTGGGGAGACAAAGCATTCTATACATAAGAGTGACGGCTGGGACTTCCCTGGTAGTCCAGAGGTTAAGATTCCGCCTGCCAGTGCAGGGGACCCAGGCTCGATCCCTGGCCTAGGAAGACCCCACAAGCTGGGGAGTGACTAAGGCCACGCCCCAGAGCCCCTGCTCTGCAGCTGGAGACACCACGGCAGTGGGAAGCCCACACACAGCAACCGAGAGTAGCTCCCGCTCGCCACAGCTAGAGAAAGCCCGCACACAGCAACCGAGAGTAGCTCCCGCTCGCCACAGCTAGAGAAACCCTGCAGACAGCAACGGAGACCCAGGGCAGCCAGAGACTTGCACAGATTAATAATTTTAGAAAGTGATGGTCGCACAACTCTGAACGCGTGACAACCCGCTGAACTGTGTCCTGTTAGAAATGAATTTTATAGGAAACTTACAAGGAGAAAAATTGAGTCCCCCCCTGCTCCAAATCACCAAGCCCAGCAAGTGGTCCCCCTTGACGGTTCCGGTTTCTAGCGGAGAGACGGGGAGCCGGGGCAGCTGGCCCTCCCCTCATGCCCCCAGAAGCCCCTGGGCTCCCAGAAGCTGACAGCCAAGACCCCCACGTGCTCCCCGCACAGCTGCAGGTGGTGCTGGGGCGGGAGGGGTGCAGGACGCCCGTCCCTCCCTGCCAGGGCTGTGCTCAGGCTTTTGCCATCCTAAGCCTGGCTCCTCCAGGTCCATGGGGAAAGGTCCAGGTGGCAGCGGCGAGGGACACCAGGCACGTCCTCAGCAGCTCTGTGACCCCAGGCTCCTTACGTGACCTCGTGGGGCCTCAGCCTTCCGCCCCCTGCACACTGGGCCACCGCCAGGCTGCCAGCCCATTCTAGACAGGGGAACGGCACAGCAGAGCTGGGGTGACTCCATGAGAAAAAAAACGGGGACGTGGCCTGGAGGAGGCTCCAGAGAGTGACGAGGCTCAGCTCTTCAAAGCAAAATCCCCACTGGAGTTGCCCAGATGGAGCGTCGCATGTCGAGCTCATCACCATAGCTTTAAACGCACAGGCTTGGCTTGTGGCCCCACGAGCCAGAAACGAGGGTGCGGTGCCCAGCACGCACAGCGGAACTACACCGACCCCGAGCTCCCCAGGCCCCAGGATTCCTCATCTGGGTGATGGGGACACCTCAGCCCAGCCAGCAGCGGATGCTGTGCTCCGGAGACAGCCTGAGCATGGACCCGTGTGGCCCACCCAGCCCCGCCCCGTCCCTCCGTCACAAAGTCCTCGGGCACGCTTCCCAGGGCGTCACGCAAACACCTGGACCACAGCAGAGGGCAGCGGGCCCCCCACAGCACAGTGTTCCCGGCCAGCGAGGCCCAACAGCCTCTGGCATGTTGGCTACCCACTGGCCCACCATCCAAGCTGGACGCTGGGGCCAGCAGAGAGGAGACAAAGGCCACTGAGGCCAGGCTTGCCCCGCATCCAGGGCCCCCGCAGGAGCCTCATCCTCTGCAGACGGCGGGGTGTGGGGGGGTAGTGTCACCCCAGGACGGGCCCAGCTGCCCAGGCGTGGACACAGATGTTGGCTTAAGCCCTGACACCCGGTCGGGGGTGACTCAGCCAGAGGGACCTGGCGTCCCCTGCTGACAGCTGTCCGTGGAGGCCGTGCCGGCCCCGTCTCTCTGCCTCCCGGAACGTGATGGAAGATGATACCAGAGCACGGAGCCGCCATGCAAACTCTGCCTGGGGGGCCTCCTCGTCCACTCAGAAGAGATCCCAGTTCAGGACTGGAGCCACTGTCCCCACTCCTCGCCCGGGTGGACACCAGCCGCGAGGTGATCCCCTGGCAAAGCAGAAACCTACCCAAAGGCCTGGGCTCCTGGGCCCACAGCCACCTGCCCCGGGATCCAGTCTACCCCACTCCCTCCTCTGCCCAGCGACCACGTGAGCAGAAAAGGGGTGCAGACAAGTCGGAGTCAGATAGCAGCAGGCCCCCGCCGCACCCCGTCACAGCAAGCGTCCACCCTGCTGAGCTGGAGACCCCCAGAGGGCCTTGGAACACACAACACCAAGCCCTGGACATTCCGGGCGAGGCAGACGGCAGGCAGAAGCACCCAGGGTCCCTGCTTCGTCTGCCCGGGAGGTGGAATCCCTGCCCCACCCAGCAGGGTACCTACAGGGTATGGAATCCGTAGAGGCCCAGGCCTCCCAGCAGCTCTGAGGCAAACTGCCTGCCACCCACTTGTGTAGCTGGCGGCCCCTGACCTGGACTAACACAGGCTGACAGTCATCCTGGAAGGGCCTGGAGCCAGGGCTGTATGCACGGGAAGGCTGACACTCAGAGAGGGCCAGCGTTTGCCAAAAGCCACACAGCACGTCATTGCCCCAGTGACAGGAGGAGCCAGGGCTCCAGACCCCTGGGGGATGCCTGTCACACTACAAGACCGCTGCCTAGGGGCCGGGGGTCGGGGGATGGCACTGGTGGGTGAGCCATGCCAACTTGGGAACACATTGGGACACACGCCTCCTGGGAAGAGGCCCTGGAGCAGGCCGGGGGGCTCTAAAAGGAGCATCGCGCCTGCAAACCCCAACCCCAGGCCCACTACTGTTGGCGGAGGGCCCCCTCGGCGGCTCCTGGAGCAAAGAAGTCAGCAGATAGCGCAGAGAGCGGGGTTCAGCAGCCAGGAAAGCGTGTCCCTGCTGCGAAGCAGCAGGAGGAGGAAGACCAGGCAGTGTGGACGCTCGGTGTGCGAGCCCGTGGGCAGGCGGCCGGCCGGAAGGCCCTGCGCCCAGAGCCCCGGGGACCGGGCAGGACCGTGCTCTCCCCGCCCTCTGCCGGCTGCCCGGGGCGGGCGCGCCTCTTACCTCTGGGCTCCTCCGCCTGTTTGGCGAGCTTGCGCAGGGCGGCGGCGAAGCTGGAGGAAGGCGCGGCCTGGGCCGACAGCGCACTGCTGGTGGCGGGGCTGCCGCTGGGCACCAGGGCGCCATTGAGCGGCGAGGGGGTGAGGGGGTTGACGGTGGCGGTGGTCCTGGTCGCGGTGGAGAGCATCCCTAGCGAAGGGGACTTGGGCTCATGGCTCATGCCTGAAACAGGAAGAGAAGAACCAGTCACCCGAGAGCAGAGGGCCCAGCACCAGAGCGGGCGCCGCCGGGCGTGCAGGCGGGGGGCGGGCGCCGGCCGGGCGTGCGGGGCGGGGCGGGCGCGGCCCGGGGGGCGGGTGAAGCAGGGCAGAGCCAGCTCTGTGGAGCGTGGGGGGCCGCCACCCCGGCGTCCCTCTGCGCTCCACACCCAGAGAACCACGGGGCCCAGGACCCCGGGCCAGTGTTCTCGCAAGAAAGAGAGGAAGGCCAGCGGAAAGGAAAGCGCCAGAGCAGGGACCCCCTGGAGGACAGGCAGGGCCTCCCGCAAGTCCTGCAGACAAGACCAGCGTCCACCCAGAGGAGGAGCCGGGCTTGCGCTCGGGCAGGCCGCGGGGACTCAGGACCATCCCAGGCAAGCCGGCTGGGCCCTCACGTGTGGCTGCCATCGTCCTTTGAACCCCAAAGCCCCTGGGGGACAAAGCGGGCCTGCACCGAGAAGGCTCCCTGCAGGTGAGAAGCGGGCAGAGGACACAGCCAGCTGAGGCCCCCGCGGCAGTCCAGCCGGGCACAGAGCCCCCCAGACACATGGCGGCAGGTCTAGACGGCTCCCCCCGAGGCGGGAGGGTCCAGGCTTGGCCACGCTGGCCAAGGAGCTGACCAAAGGGACACCGCAAGCCTTCACTGGCCCCTAGGATGCTCGCCCTCCTGCGGGCCCCACGGGCCCCATCAACAAAGGCCGCACTCCTCACGGGCTGGCGGGGGTGTCTCTTGCGTTCTGGATGGACACCTTGCCCGTGCCCGCTCCCAACCTGCGGGTACATTCAAGGAGTGCAAATGAGGCCTATGGCCTCACAGGCGGCGGGCCACGGGCTGAGTGCAGGGGGAGGTGCAGAGAGCTGGGAGGACCGCTCCAGGGAACGCCGGCCACCTGCGGTGCTCCGGGAGGGGTGGCAAGGCGCAGCCAGAGGGTGCTCACGAGGGCAGCGTGGCGGGGACGTGCGCCTCTCCCCAGGCCCCCAGCCCTCCGCAGGCAGCCAGGAGAGGCTGCAGTCCCCAACAACACAGTCTGCACCCCGAGTCCTGGAGAACTGGCCTGCGGCCCCCACCGCCCCCCATGCAGGGCGGGTGGGCAAAGAGATCTCGGGGGCGCAAAAGGTAAACGGCCATGACTGTGAGAGGGGCGTTCAAGAAGCCAGTGCGTGCTCGGAGGGAGAAGGCTTCTCTCAGGAGAGGGCTCACACCTTGGGGACAAAGGACCCCACAAGAGCCCTGGCGCCCGCGGCCAGCAGCCCGGCCGGCCTCCCAGCTGCCGGCGGGTGACGGGGCCTGACCCTGTGCGTCCGCCTCTCTGGGGGAGCGGGGGAGAGGGCAGAGTACAGGCGACTCCATAGGCCCCGCAGCCCAGCAAGCTCTGAATGAGAGTGCTCTCTCAGCAACCCCAGCACTCAGCCAGCTGCTAGGGCAGTTGAGCAGGAGGCCCACCATGTCCTGGAAGCTCAGTCCCAGGCCCTCCCCAGCACCCCATCCTCCCCAACCTCTCCTCCTCGGAATGAGGGAACAGGACCGTGTGGACCAGCCTCGGAGCAAGGAGGAAGAGGGCACCTGGAGGTCAGGCTTTGCAAGGACTACGCTGCCACACACAGTGGGCACCTGGATCCCAGCTCTGGGGCCTCTAGTTGTGCGACCCTGGGCAAGTCCCTTTGCCTCTCTGGGCCTCAGTTGCATCTATAACCTGAGGACAAAGACAAAGTCCGCCTCATGAAGTTAATCCCACGAGGGAGCCAGGAGGCGATTCACAGCAGGCCTGGCATATCTCAAGGACCCCTCCTGGTGTCATCACGCCAACGGTCAGTGGACGGGGCAGAAACCCAGGCCTGGATAGGCAGGGGCTAGGCCAAGGCCGCGCGGGTCAGTCTGGGCAGACTGGACCCGAGTTGCCCGATCTGTGCCACCATCGCCCCTGAAAGCCCTCCCCATCACCATCCCGTCCCGGGTGGGCCGGGCGCCCACAGACCAGCTTTGCCCGCCCCTGGGCGGCACTGGCTGCTGAAAGTGAACACGGAGGACGCCGGGGACAGAGGGGCCCGGGGCTCTGGTCCTGCTGCCTGCGGGGTGGCCCAGGGACGGAGCCCACACAGGACCCGACCAGGGTGGTCCAGAAGCCTGCCAGGTCCTGCTCTGGACCAAAGCGCCCTCAGCAACCACTCGGCGAGCTGACGGTGTTTTTTTTTGGGGGGGGGTGGGTATGGCATATGATGGAGTGCCGTCCTTGCAGGGCCCCCAGCCCGGGCACAGCATGTGGGGTTCTCACCCAGGGCCACATGACTCAGCAGCACATCAGGACTTGAACCCCATTTCCTGGGCCCAGAGGCAGTGTTCTCACCAGGAAGAAGTGGGGTAGGGGGGAAGGGCAGGACACCCTCCCGTGACCCCACCTGCCCAGTCCAAGGCCGAACTGCCGTGCGGGACCAAGAGGCACAGATGCACTCAGAGCTCAAGGTCACTTGGCCACGGTGGTTCTGAAGTGGGTCCAAGTCTGTCCCTCATTTCCGCGACGGGCAGGGACTAACCCTCTCCTTGCGCGTGGGCCAGACTCACTCGCAGGGGACAGGAAACGGCAGAAGATTGGCGACTGCCAGCGTGAGGTCGTCGAAGCGCCTGGCCACCCCTCCCCGGGCTCCCCGGACCACGTGGGCTGCAGGGAGTCCGCTGTCAGGCTGTGAAGACGCCCGAGGCACCTGTGTGGGGATCCCACATCCCAGGAATGGGGGCCTCCAGCCCACAGCCAAGTGAGGCAGTGGCTCCTCCAGCCCCAGGGAGCCTTGTGATGGGACCGCAGCCGGGCGCCAGCTTCATCACCTCAGGGGCGCTGGGCCAGGGCTACACAGTGCAGCTGCTCCCGGAGCCCGGCATGTCTGTGTTCGGGATGGTTTGTTACGCAGTGCTAGTCAGCTACCTGGTACTGGGAGGGCCACTGCATTCTCCACTGAACAGGACTCACTCCCAACGTCCCTCTCCCTTTCTTTGTGCAGTTCAACCATCTGCAGATGTGTGTGTCTTCTTCACCCAGAGTCTCCAAAACAAGAACCCTGGTGCCGTTCACAGTCTCCCGGGATTTCTTAAGAGAACTGGCCACCACCCTTTAAACCCTACAGCCTCTAAAAGAAACATGTTATTGTGCCCACTTTACAGATGGGAGAGTCCAGGCTTGGGCCCAAGGGCCAACAGAAGGTCACCAGTGGGGCTGGGATTACCTGAACACAGCACCCATGTCCCACGGATGGGAAGCTGGTCGGGGCTCAGGTCCAGCCCTGCTCTGCGGACGTGAGGCAGGCGTGGAGGTCCCCCGTCTCCCAGGGACCTGTCCCCTCGGCCCAGGGGGCAGGTGTGAGGTCACCGCCCAGTGGCCGTGCGACAGACTGGCCAGCTGGTGACCTGGGTGGACGTGCTGTGACCACCAGCTGCCAGCACTGGGCAGGATGGTACAGAGGTGCCAGGGAGCAGGCACCAGGCAAACCCGGGGTCAGACCCCAAAAACATCACACACCCCTTAAGGCCCTGGGTGGAGGCCTTCGGGTGTCAGCAAGAGGAACAATTTTATTATTTTAGCTCTATGTTAGAAATGGTCTATGTTTTTAACACAGAACTTCCTTGCCTATATTCTAGCGTTTCTGGAGTGAACCAGGTTTTTTAAAAATGGAGTGCCCTCAAAGAAAGAGACTTGGCTGAGTTTGGAATAACCCCTTGGGATTCCCCCCAGACCAGGGCCTCCTGCTGGCCAGACATGGGAGCTTAGGGAACTGGGGTGCCCTTGCCAGAACCCCAATACTCACTGACAGCCCCAGCCTTTCCCTGGCAACCAGGGTCCTGGGAGGCAGGTGCATCCCTGCCCCCTTCCCATAAAAGCTGCCACTGAAGGTCAGCACCTCGTTTCTCCTGGCACCTAGCGACACCCCACCCCTGCAGCACCTAATGGACAGCCCCCCCGGACTCCTGGGGATCTCCCAAAGCAAGTGTCCCTGCTGTGGTCACTGTGGGCTCTGGAGCATCCTCCAGCCAGGAAAGCCACTCCGCTGATGTCAGGCCACTGAAAATAGGATTCCAAATGAGCAGCTTCCTTAGGGCAGTCTAAAATTAGCTTTCTTCCTCAGCTTGTGTGCGCTGGGAGAGGCGGGGAGGGGAGGCAGGGGGCCCGAGGGACCACTGGCCACTGGGGTGACAGCCCCCTTGCACCGAGGATGCAGGCAGGCAAAGGCCAAATGTGGGGGACCCTGCGAAGGGTCACCTTGAATTTGCTGGGGGTCAACGCAGGATCACAGTCCCCATCTCTGGGTCTTGCCCCCAGTTGCAGCCTCGGGGTCGCTTCAGGATGGCTCTGCCCCCTAGCCCTGGAAGCCACAGGGCCAAGGGGGAGAGGGGGCCTCAGGCGGCCCCGGCACCCTGGAGAAGCCCCACAGAGCAGGGGCACAGCTTCCCCCTCATTAGAAAGGTATTCATTAACTTCTGTGCTCTTGGCCATCAACTGGGCTCTTGTCTACATTATCAGCTCGTGTAAATCCATCATCCTAACAGCTGGGAACAGGCTCCACAGCGTGGAGGCCAGGGATGGATGAGGGCTGGGGCGGGCTCCCTTCCTGCTCAACTGCCCTGACACGCACACACGTGCATATGCGTGTGTACACACACACACTCGAGGCCTCCTGGACATCTCCGCGACATCACTCACACACTCACACACACACATACTCACGGGGCCTCCTGGACATCTCAGCTGCATCTCTCTCTCACACACACACACACACACACACACACACTCACTCACTCACTCAGGGGGCCTCCTGGACATCTCAGCTGCATCACACACACACACACTCACTCACTCAGGGGGCCTCCTGGACATCTCAGCTGCATCACACACACACACACTCACTCACTCACTCACTCATGGGGCCTCCTGGACATCTCAGCTGCATCACAGGCTGCTCTCTGACCCCCCAACCTGCCACCTTCAGCTGCCCCCGCCAGGACCCCCAGAAAAAAGAGCTACTACAGCAACACACCCAGAGCCGAGGGCCCATGACCCCCGTGACCGAGGTAGTGGGTGGGACCAGAAAGGAAAAGCCACCCCCAGAATCAGCCGGGCCCCTCCCTCCTGGATGGCGCTGGTGTTCAGAAGCAAGACCAGCCATGGCCGTGGAGGCCCCTTGCCAATGCCTGCACCTTCTACCAAAGTGAGGTGTCTTTAATCAATATTTTCTCCTCTTCTCTGCTCAGGTCTCTAATATGGCCAGAAGCAGCACAAAGTTTCAAAAAACAAAGCAAAAGGCAAAGAAGAAAAACCCAAGTGCCAAGGGGCGAGCCTGGCTGGCGGCTCCGTGGACATCCTCCAGAACCACCTCGTCCCTGGTGCTTCAGAATACAGCCCCATCGATCGGGGAGCCTGCTGTCCAAAGGCGCGGGGACAGCAGGCCCAACGGGGGGCAGGCCCCTGACGCTCCATTAAACACGGCAGCGGCCGGCTCCCGCTCCGCCAGGGCGGAGGGCGTATTAATCAGCCCGCGGCCGCCCTCCGCCTCCCGCGGACCCGTAATTACCGCTTCCTTTCATCCCGCTCTTCCGCGGCCCCAGACCTCGGGCCTGCTCCCTGCATGCTCTGTAATTACAAGCTAATAGCTGAGATGAATTTTCTGCTGGCTCCCGGTTCAAGCACCGATCCACCCCTTTCCCCTGACAGCACCCCCCCCCCGCCCCGGGGTAATTACACCCCACAAGGCCGGGCCCAGCAGGGCCTCAGTCAGCTCTGCATGCACAGTCCAGACCTGGGTTCTCTAATCACCCTTCTCAGTAATTCTTCATTACCGCAGACAGAAATGTTTGTGAATACAAGGTGTCCCCCAGCTCTGGGCCTCCATGCACCGCGGCCCCCATGAAGGGGCGATGCTTGTGCAGCCCTAACAAACCGGGGTCACCTGAGCAGAGACCCGGCAGGCAGGCAGATGGTGGCGGCGTGGGGCACCACGTGACCCTGGGAGCCTGAGCAGCTTCATAACACATTCATTATATTTGCCTTCCGGCGTGTTCTGAGCTCACTCACATGCAGCAGTTTTTCTTGGGGGTGGGGCGGGGGCAGCACCTGGGAGAGCCGAGGAAGGCGTCCTGGCCCCTGGATGCACAGAGATGGCCTGCCTTAGACCCCCTTGTTCTTTTACAAGGACACTCCCTTGGGTTGTGGATTTCTCAGGGGACCGGGGGTGGCGGGGGGCTTTTCTTGTCCAGAGTCCCAGAGCTGGACATCCTCCACAAGGCTCCGGCCCCAGTGACTGGCAGATCGAGCCAGAGCCACCACTAACTGCTGGAGCAGAGGACGGCCTGCATCCTGACCCGGAACTGCGGAGAAGGACGGGGAGGAGGGGGGAGGGGGGCGGACGAGGCCAACCCGGCTCAGGAGGCTCAGGAGCAAAACGCTAAGAGGCAGCTCAGCTCAGGACAAGCCCGCTGCCCTTCCCCCACAGTTCCCTTGCTCACATGGCTGCCTGGTTACTACGGGATTGGGAAGGCAGGAGCCACGGAGGGTCTGCCAGGACCCCAGTCAGTGAGAATGGAAGCCCTCCGCACTCCCAGAACCAGCCCCACGGGCTGAGCCGTCTGCAGAGCTCATTTCTGGGGTCCCCGGGAAAGCCACCACAAATGAGTTCAGGCAGGCCCCTGCCGTCAACAGGGTGGGGGGTTGTGCAGCATTCTGGGTTCTCCCCGGCCTTGCCTGCACACTGCTGTGGCAGTGACAAGGGGCATGGGGGCTGAAACCGGGTCCCAGGGAGAAGAGCGTTCAGGACAAACGCCCCACACAGGCCTGTCACTCAGGAGAGGGGTGCCGGGGGAGCTGTGAGGTGCAGGTGGGACTAGGCCCCTCGGCTGGCTCCCGGGGTGGAGAGGAGAGCGCCGGGCAGGGCCTGGACCCGGGCGGCCTGCTGATGGAGGCCTCCCAGGACAGTCCAGTGAGCGGCTGAGGTTCAAGGCCGCAGACGCGAGGGATCCCGGAGGTTCCGGTGGAGGCGAAGGATGGAAGTCAGGCAGCAGATGGCAGCGACATTTGACGGTGATTATTCCAAGCGGGTGGTGTCTGGAGCAGCCTGGGATAGGCAGACGGAGGGCAGCCTGGGAGGGGCACAGAGTGGGTGGAGACAGCCCTGGGGACATGCACAATTAAGGCAAAAAAGGCTGTGGGACAGGGTCAAGGCTGGCACTGAAGGGCCCCCAGAGGCGGTCGGCATCAGCACTGACAACCACAAGGCCTGGCTGTGCCCAGAGCATCGCTGTCACCCTTCAGAGTCACTCCAGGAACAGACCTCACCCCTCATCAGCCAAGGAGCCTCCTAACACGGCCCATCCTGGCCCCACTCTACAGATGGGTAAACTGAGGCTGGAAGAGTCACATCCTTGTCTGGGGCTGCATGCTGAGGAGCCAGGGTGGGGATCCAGTTTTCCTTGCTGCTATGCTGGCAATTTCCTTTTAAATCAGAAGACACTAAAAGACACCTCACCCCTCACCCTAGCTAGGGGTCACCTCCCATCCCGCAGGCTGCTGGAATGCCCACATAGGCCCACCTACACGCATCGCCTTACAGAGGCTATCAGGGAGGAAGAGCAGCTCTGACTCCGGGCCGCACCCCTGAACCCCACGTTGTGGCAGCTCAGGGCTGGAAGGCACCAAGCCAACAAGCTGAGAGTGACTTCTTGGTGTCCCCAAGGGCCCCAAGCTAACCAGGCCACCTCCCCAGAAAGGAGCCCTTTGAGTGAGCTCATAGGTTCAGGGTGCAGGACGTGGCTGGGGTGGGGGTGGGGTCAGAGGTCCCAAAGGATAGGAAGCCAACCTGGCCAGGAGGCGGCAGCGTGCTCCAAGCTTCCACGGAGCAGCAGGCTGGGGCCAGCAGGTGGGGCAATGGGCCAGCAGGGCAGGGGTCAGGGTCCTTCTACCGAAGGGAGGACACCTGGCTGGGAGATGAGACATGAGGCTGCTGCTGACCGGGCCTGCCCAGCCCCAGGGCCCTGGCACCTGGGTGTCTAAACCCCTCAAGTGAGAGGGGGACACGCGGCAGAGCAGCCACGTCCCTTCCATACCGGGGGTGTCGGTAAAGCTGTCCACAGGGCGAGCCTGTGCGCCTGTACCCCCGGCCTCAAAGGGCACTCAGGAGGTCCTCAGCCCACGGAACAGGCACGGCGGCCCCGCCCTCACGTGCATCAGCTGAACATGGGGAAGGAAGGCGCCTGGCATCATGCCCAGGCAGGCAGGCCACTCGAGTGTCAAGGGGCAGGACCCCCGGGAGCTAAGTCGGGGGCTTAGCTAGGAAGCCAGCCAGAAGATGGGGTCTGAGCCCGGTCCCCCAAACTTCCTAGCAGGGGCCTGTCCAGTCCTGACATGCTCTGAGCCTCAGTGTCCCCATCAGTACCCCTGGGGGTGAGGACTAGGCAAGAGCGGGCAGAGGCGAAGGGGCCATCTTTCATCCAGCAACCTCGTTATTTGGCGTGAAGTCAAGACATCTTTAAATGTGAATCAGTGGGCGGTAACTTAAAACTGGAGGTTTCTGGTCTAAATGAAGACTTCCAATTTCCCCTGGAAAATCAGGAGCCAGCAACCAAATCCCAAGAGTGGAAACTCCCCCTCAGTCTGTCCCGAGGTCATCAGCTCATCCACTCTCCCCACTCTCTCAGGCTGGTGGGCTCACTCGAGGCCAGAGGGGTCGCCGGTTTTAGAAACCACGCTGCTTTGGGCGATGAACTGGGTCCATGGAAGCTTAACAAACACACGCACAGCCAGGACGCTCAGCTCCGACGCTGGCACCCTGTCCATCCAGACGCAGCAGGAAGAAGTCCAGCCCCACCCTTAGCTCCAGGGTGGGTGGGAGCCTGGCACGTGTCAACCGCGGGTGGGTCCCACCTGAATCAAAGGCAGGACCTGGCCTCGACTTATGTCTTGTTGTTTTTGCAAAAGGTCCATTCTCAACATGGTTCAAAGGGGCAGACCAAGTTCTCTGCACCCCCCACCCCGAATCCTGCACATAGTCAGTCTGACCAAGTCCAGAGAAGCTCATCTGTAAACCCACAGGGACGTGTGTGAGGAGATGCGTGGCATCCCAGAACCCAGGCTACAGATACCTACAGCACAGAATTCTCTGCACCCCAAGTACTAACACTCTCCCCCTGATGTGCTCTACCCAGGCTCAGGGTGTCAGAGGGAAGATACCAAGTTCTTAAGGTGCTCCCGTGGTCCAGACTCTAACAGTGTTTCCTCACCCGGGCTCATCCATCATCTTCAAAGCCCTGTGTACCATGCCCAGATGTCCAAAAATGCTCCACTGGGTGGCAAGGGGGAACAGAAACACTACCCTGCAGCCAAGATGCATTTCAGAGCGGATCCACCGGGCAGAAGTTTGCAAAAGCAGTCACAAGCCACCAGCCATGAGCTCCCCAGTCCCAACCGTGTCCTGAGCCAGGTCAAGCCGGCCACAGCCATCCTCTACCAACCTGCTGAGCCAACTGCCGAGGCCTAAGTAATCCTTCACTTTCTCAAAAGAAACAAACAAAAATTCCCCCACGGATCCAACTGGGAACGTTTAAGGTCCCAGTGCCCCAGGCAGGATGCTGGGGCCAGAACTGGCTCTCACGGGTACCACCTCCCAGGAGTCAAGGGTCACAGGGCAAGAAGTGGTCCAGTCGACCCAAAATTTGTCAGGGGTGCAGCAAAAGGTGAGGTTGGTCACAGGCTTTTTTCCTCCCCTTGTGGGGAGGATGGACATCCTTAGCAACCAAGGGCTGAGGGGCATTGAGGGAACCACTCAGCGGAGTCAGGTAAACAAAGGTCTGGGTCGTGCTGGAAGGCGAGTCCCTGCCACTCTTTCTGGAGGAAGCCGTCTCAAGCCTTCACACCCAGCCCCTTTCCCCTCTCAAAATCTATCCAACACACAATCCTGAGGTGTCAACACACCCGTGGGGGGCTCACGTGGCAGGGACACCGCTGGAAACTGCAGTTGTGAGGCCCAAGGTCTGCTGAGCGCCCTGGCTGGGGCAGCCCAGCCCTGACACCCCACCGCACGTGGTGCGAGAAGGCAGGCAGGCCAGGCAGGCCACGCGGGCCTGCCAGCTTCAGCTAGGAAGCCAGCTGCTTGGTTAAAATGCATTCCCTGGCCCAGTGACAGGCTCCTGGGACTGGCATGCCTCCTAAGGGAGCCCTCCAGAGTCTCAGAGTCTCACAAGACCTGTTTTTAGGTGAAAACTGCAGGCTGCAGAAAGCTACATCAACGTGTTGGGAAAGGAGAGACCTGGCCATCAAGCTGATTTAAAACCTACAATCTCAGCCCACCGGTCTGCTCCCCCTGGCAAGTCCAAGCAGGGCTGACCAGAAATCCTTCACACAATACCATCTGAACACAGCCCTGGGGGCCGACTCTGAGCCTCAGTGTTCTCATGCTGCTAAATGGGGTCAGCCCACCCTCCCCTACTTGCGAGGAGGCGGCAGACAGGGCCCCAGCACCTCTGGGGTGCTCAAAGTCCCTCCAGCATCCCCACCTGCAGACCTTGAGCTCCACCTGCATCTACCTCTGACGTCGAGTCTAGCCCAGCCTCACATGTAAGTCCACAGAGAGAGAGAGACCACGCACCCTATGTAAAAGTTACAAAAGTACAAAGATAAATGAACGCCAGGAATTCAGCAGGACGACTCCACTCACACCCTTTGGTTTTCCTGTTTCACACGGCTTACCAGCTGTCTGATGGCGGGCAGGCAGGAAAGCCCCATGGGACCCCCCGTATCTCCCGGCTAAGAGTCAGTGGGGGTAATCCCTACCCTGCAAGTCAGACCCTCCAGGGAAAATGAACAGCGGAGCGAGAAGCAACCCCACGTGACCCACGTCACACGAAGGCAGCCAGCCTGCGAGCCCCCACAACCAGGCTGGGTGGCAGGGCAGGCAGAACCCTGGGCTCGGGCTCAGTTCAAGGGGAGAGGAGACCTCGGTTAGCACAAAGGACCCCGCCCGCCCCCACTCGGCAGGCCTGGCCCTCCTCAGCTTGACACATGCATCTTCCTTTGGGACGGCTTAACCTGACCGAAAGCCTGCCGATCGATTCCTTTTATTGCTGCCTGTGGTCACAGAAGCATCTGAGCGTGGGGAAGGGCTGGGCTGAGGGGGGAGGGCATCCCACCTCCCTCCTGCTGACCTGCGGTGCAATCCCACTGCCATGGGGCCAGCAACAAGCCAGGCAAGAAGCCGCTGGGGAGGGGGCCAGTGTGTGAGCATGGGATCAAGACCAGGGTTGGGGGGTGCGACCCCAGAAGCCCCAGTGGGGAGGGTCCGCAGGGGCTGGTGTGGTGAGTGTGTGAGCATGGAATGAAGACCCTGGGGTGGGTGCGGCCCCAGTGGGGAGGGTCCGTGGGGGCTGGTGTGGACCTTGAGCCTGGAGGTCTCAGTGGGACAAGCGGCCATCGCTGCCCCTGCCCACACCAAACGCGGCAGGGCCAGAGGCTGGGGGCACAGAGCCTTCTAGGTTCGGAAATTACAAGTCCCGGGAGTCCTAGAGCCAGAGACGGGGATGACCGCGTGCTTCTGACAAACCCATACACAGGGGCCCTTGGTGCCAGGCGCTGCTCTGAGCTCTTTATAAGAAAGCACTTAACCCCCAACAGCCTGAGAACTCGGGGGTTGTGGCTGTTCCTACCGTAGAGGCCCACAGGAAAGCGTGCACGGTCGTACAGGCTGAGCCAGGGGTCATGGGAACACCCTGGTCAGGGACTGACCAGCCGCTTAACACAGACACTTGGGGGCTGACCCCAGGCCCCTGGGTTTGCAGCCCGCACCCTGCATGGACCCACGGGGGCAGGCCGGTGGCACGCATAACATCCGAGCCCCCACCTCCGACAAGGCCTCCGCAGGCCCATCCTACAGATGGGGAGCAGCTGGGGGCCGTGATGGTGCTGGGGAGGCTGGCGGCTCATCTGCCCGCGGGACGCCCCCACTCTGGTCTGGCGGCCCGAAAACCTCAGCAACGTGCAACTCCTCACAGGCATCAAGGCCTCCAGCTGGAGGAACCGGTTCCAGAATTGGAGGCTTGGCTGGAGCTCCAGACAGACACAGGAGCCACCGTCCAAACACAGCTCAGCACCTGAAGGTCCCTTCAGGAGAAAGGCCGGCCGCTCGCCTGGGGCAGGCAGGAGGAACACCGTCAGGATTTGACCCCGGGTTTGTACAAAGCCCAGGGCCACCATGACCCAGGGATGGGGTTGAGAGCACAGTTTCTCCACTGCCTCCCCAGCCAGGGGAGGGTACCCAGCCCCAGGCCATTCTAGGGCAAACACCGCAGACTCTGGCTTCCCATGAGGGATCCCGATTCTCCTTCACAAGCATCAGGCCCCCACCTTCCCCAGAAAGAGGAATTCCTTCCCCACTGTGCCCCACCCCCCAGCAGAAGGCCCTTCTAGCTCAGCTGCGGGTTCATAAAATACAGATGTCTGGGCCCCACGCCTAGAGATGTGGGTCTTACCTGTCACAGGTCTGGCCCTGGGTTTTAAAGCTCCCTGGGTGAGTCTAAAGTGCAGCCAAGAATGAGCACCTGGTCTGGGGGCTTCCTGTTCCCCTAACACCTTCTTCCTCAGTTAAAAGTCACATCCCAGAGACACTCCCCCCGGTCCCACTGGTATCCTACAAAGCCTCAGGTTTGGCCAGATGCCCTCTTTTCCACGGACTCTCGAAACTGTGGTCCCCTCCCCCACCAGCAGCCCAACGGCCTCTGTCCCAGCGCCTCCCCTCACCCCAAGGCTGCTCTCATTTGCCTCAGCTCTGCAGGGGTCACCCCCTTCCCCAAATCAGCTCAAAGCCTTGGGAACGGAGGGGCAGAGGAAGCTGGTCTCAGGGGCCCGGGACTTGGAGCTGATCGCCCTGATCCGGGAATGGCAGGCTGAGGAGCAGCCCAGCAAATGGGGGAGCGGGGCACAGAGCGTGATAGCTCGCGGTTCCACCCTGCTGGGGGCAGGGCTGCATGTCACGAGGACGGTGGGGAGAAGACGCTGCCGAGGCGAGATTAAAAGGCCCCTGGTGCACGCCCTGGCAGGCGTGCAAAGGGCCGCTCTGGATGCGGTATTATCGGTGTGCACACTTCCCAGCGGCGGGCAAGGGCTGAGTTCAGAGGAGGCGCTCAATAAATTCTCATTGACAGGAACACTCCCCAGCGCCACCTCCCGCCTGTGGCCTCAGCTGGGGAGAGAGGCCAACACGGGGAAGTGGAGCCAGTGGCTCGGCAGCCCACACCACTCTGGGCGAGAGAGGAGAGAAATTAAAGCGCGTGGCCAAGCTGAAATGTCACCTGAAACGCAGATCCCTGCAGGTTAGAAAAACAGCTCCGCCGGCGCACCGAGGGGAGGGGGCGGGCCACAGCTGGCAGCCCTGTGGTTTGGAGGCGGCCGTGTTGCCATAACAGAGGGAATGAACGTGCTACCACCCAAGCCCAGCCCGCGTGGACTTCGAGTAACCCAGACTGGGAATTCCAAGCCTTCCGACGGGGCCAGGAAAAACCTGCCTTGCTGGCTGACTCCACAAGCCCCTACGAGTTCCTGGGGCGAGAGGAGAGAGCTCGCAGCCAGGCTTGCTCACCTCCGCTCTCCTGGGAAAGTAGAAGCCGAGGGCACCACCCCCCCCTTCAAGAAAGGGGCTTCGAGCCCAGGGGTCCTTCCTCTGTCGGAGCAGGAGAACGCCAGCTGCCAAAGGGTCAAGGGCCACAAGGGACTGAGCTGGCTCGGGAGGTGCTCGGCCTGCAGGTGCAGGACCTGAACCCTGCCACAGAGCGGCGCTGTGCAGACTCTGCTTGCGCTCCTCAGGCCAGAAACCGGAGGTGCTGAACCCACAGGCGGGCAGCTTCTACTGCTCAGAAACCCCAAGGCTCCTGGGCTCTGCCGGCCCTAACCTTCCCCCAGAGACAGGGAAGTTAATGAAGGCCAGAGGTCTGCCTGCGCCTGCGGGCATGGCTGAATAAAGGCCATCGGCGCTTCCAAAGAGGCCTGCAGCTTCCTGCGGGCTCCTGCAGGCCCCCACTTCCCAGGCCACCAATTCCCAGCCCCGGGTGGACAGGAGCCATGACCCGGGGAACTCTCAGCAAACCCAGACAGAGGGCTCAGTAAACCCTGCTCAACCCTGACAAGCCAGGATTTGGGAAGCTCTCCCCAGCAGGTCAGAGCCTGCGCCATCCGGGGCAGCCTGCTGCCCGGGCCCCGCAGATGGGGGCGGGCCTCCCAGCCTCCCTTCCCAAGGCCGGGGCTGACCTCGGTCACCCGCTCACCAGCTCCAGATTTCCACCACCCCCGAGGTTCACAGAAAATGAAAATCAAGAGTGCCAAAGGCCTGGCTGGCTCCTGCGGCCCTCTTCCCTCCTCTCTGCATGCAGTGAGACAAAGTGACAGAGGCCAGCCGGGCACCCCCTTTCACAGCGGGGGGCAGGACTGTACCGATAAGGGCCCGCTGGAAGTATCCGTGTAGCTGTTATCACAGAGCCAGGCCTGCCGAGCCGGGGCGGGCGGGGCAGCGGCTCCCCGCCCTGCCGGATGACACACGGCAGCCCAGCGGAGCCAGAGCCCCAGCCCCTCACCTGTGGCGTGGCCCGGCTGAGTCAGGCGGCAGGTTCTGCCATACCCGCGGGTGGAGGCGCCCATAAACACCGACTGAGCAACGCTGACGTGCCCCGAGCAGGAGTAACACCCAGGGAGGCTCAGAGGCAGGCAGCCGGTTCACCTGGGGTTCCTCCCCACCCAACTTTCCACTAGGGGGGAAGGGGGCACAATCCTGGGGGGTTGAAGGCTCAGCCGGCCTACCTTCCGGGGGACATTTCAAGCGCCCCACCGGAGATCTTCTGCCCTCCCATCCCATTCCGTCTCACCCCCACCCCCCGGCCTGGAAATCGGCTTAGGCAGGGAGGTTCCCACCCAGGATCCTCGGGGCCCTTTGTTCCAGCCTTTCACAAAAGAAGCCCTTTTTTGTTTCATCTGGTGGTCCCGCTTTTTGTTTCCAAACCACAGCCTGTGTGGGCCCCAGATAAGGCACTGCAGGGGTTAACAAGGATTTAATGTATTTTAGACGCACTTCCCAGACAAAGGCTAGTTTACAAAACAAGAGCCAAATCGACTCAACTCGGCCAGTATCCACCAACCAGCCGGCGGGCAGGTGCTTCCCCCGCCGCACACACAGCCCTCCAAACTTAAGAGTCAGCGCTCCGGCAGGGGACCCCGGTTCATCACGTGGGGGGTGTCGCGGCAACACTTCACCCAATCCGGACGACCCCTTCCCCCCACGACCCCGCACCTCCATCTCCCCTGCGCACTTCTCAGGGGTCCCATTAATCCTCCACCCCAAACTCGGGAGGGGGAGTGGGAAGGGGGGAGGCGGGAGGACGAGCCCGACTCCGCTCCGCCTCCACGGAGGGAATTTAATTAGCCTGCTGGAGAGGCGGGCGGGCGGCCGACGAGGTGTCTCTGCTGCTGCAATATAATTGAATCGGCTCCACTCGGTCGGGCCACTCGCCGCCCATCAGCGCGGCCGCCGGGCTGGGGGCGGGGAGGCGCATCCAGGCGGAGCAGGAAGGGCCGAGGAGGGGGGGCAAGGGCAGCGCGGGTGGGGGGCGGCGGATGCAATGACCTCCCACCTCGGAGGCCGGGGCAGCCATCTTCAGCGGGGGGAGGGGCAGGGGACCCGCTCCTACTGGGCGCGGGGGGGAGCCGAGAGGCGGGGGAGAAGCCGTGGAGCCCGGGGCGCGCCCTTGGGAAGCAAGGCGTGGGGGTCGGAGACCTGAAGGCTGCAGTCCCGCCCTCCCGGCGGTCTCCCTAGCTCGGAGGGAAGGGGGAGGGGAGCGAGACAAAAAACCCAACCTCGCGGCCCCAGCGGGCGATCCCCCCGCCCACCGCAGCCGCCGCCAGCACCTGCCGCGGGGGCGCAGCGCCGCCCCCCTCGCTCCCTCCCCCGCCGCCGCCGCAAAGTTTTCACTCCGGCTCCGGAGCGTAGACAGCTCACCGAGAGCCCCCCGGCTCCCTTGCTCCCCACCCGCCGCACGCTCGTAAAGCACCCCTCGCCTAACAGCCACCGAGCCCGAGCCCCGGGGCGGCCCGAGCCCCCGCCTGGAGGCCGGACGGCCAGGCTGCGACCCGCCGCGGGGCGCGGGGCCTTGGGTCCCTGGTCCGCCCGCCCGGCTCTTATCGCCGTACACACTCCGGGGGAAGTTGCCCCGGAGCCGTTGGCGGCCGCCCCCGCGAAACCCACGAACTTGGAGGAGAGGGGGGCGCGAGCGGAGACCGCCCCCCGCCCGGCTAGAAGCGCTCACCTTTCATGCCAGGGCCCCGCCGCTCCGCCTCGGCTGACACATGCTGGAGCCACCGTCGCCCAGTGTTTGTCTAAACTGCTTATCTCACCCGGGGCTGCTCGGCGGCGGCGGCGGCGGCTCTGGCCCGCTGGGGAGGTGGAGCTTCCGGGGCCCCGGCCAAGAAACACCTGCTGCTGTCGCCGCCGCCGAGGACACACCCAAACGCAACGCCGCCCACTCTCGGGCCACTGGCTCGCTCCCGGCTCCCTGACCTCAGCCAGCGGGAGGTGTCGGGTTTCAGCCGCAAACACACGCGCTCGCGCGCGCGCGCACCGACCGGCGCCCGGGTACACCCGCGCGGGCACACGCCCCTCCCCAGACAGGCCGGCCAGGTGAGCCGAGGACACCAGCAGGTAGGGAAAGTGCCACCCGCAGGCTCCCCGGGACCCCGGGCTTCACTGCTCAGGGGTCCCACGTACACTGGGGTCTGAGACCAGCCACTGGATTCCAAAAGCAGGGAGCGGTCACTTTCAACACGCCCACCAGGCAAGCAGCGCCCCTGCGCGTCTCCCTACCGCTTTCCGGGTGCCGAGAACAGCGTGTGCCACAAACCAGCAGACCCCCCGAGGAGTGAGCGGACAAACTCACGTGTGCTGGAGGCCTCCTGGAGGAAAACTTTTTCGGAGCCGGTGTCTGTTGGGGGGGAGGAGTGGAGCGGGAGGGGGCATGCAAAGTAGGCTGTGTGCCTCTCTCCTCCCCGGCCCCTCTTAACTCCCAATTTGAAAGAGTTGAATGTTAAGGACTCGGGCCTACGCACCTTCCCCCCAAATTCCAGGAGCTCCGCCTTCTCGTTCTAAGTAACTTTGGGGAAGGCCACAGTGCGGGGGGCAGCGGAGTAGTTCTTTTAAAGAACTCACGTCGCAGCGGCTGGAGAGTCCACGGAGGCGCCGCTCCGCCAGGGGGGTCATTAAGTAGCTGGGGTTGCGGTCAGAGGCGAGGCCGCCCGCCTCCAGAAACTGGCACGACCCACTGGGCCTCCGGCCCCAGAACAGCGCCTCCCCATTCCTGGCACCCCACCACCACCGCCACCACCACCACCTCACCCAGGCACTTGACAGACTGGAATGACTCAGGGAGCGTCCTGAAATTCCTGGGCACCCACAGGCGGCACGGCCAGAGCGGAGGGCCCCGGCCTCCCCACCACCACCGGCGGCGGGCGCAGAGGACCAACCCGGCGCCCCCCCCCAGCCCCCCCCTGCCCCCCCCAGCCCCGCGTCTCCGGGAAGCGCCGGGTCAATGGCGGCCCGCCTCGCCCGACGCCCCTTGGCCCTGGCGCGCCCCGCGCTCTGACCCAAGCTCCCAGGGTTGCTCGGATGCACCGGGGTCTCTGCCTGTACATCCTCTTTTTGAAAATCCTCTCCATCTACAGCCTTCCTACTTTGCAGCCCCGGAGGCAAACCAGTACCCACCCCTCAGCACCCCGCCGTAGCGCCGCGCTGCGGGTTTCAACTTTCGGCCGCCGGTGCCAGCCCGCGCTTCTGCCAGCCCCAGACCTGCCCCGGGACATGCCCGCGCCGCGCTTGGCAGGCGCGCACGCAGCCGTCCCCGCGGCCCAGCCTCCCCCGCCTCCCTTCCTCCCTCTCCCGCCCTCCCTTCCCTCCCCGCGCCAGTCCGGATTGCGACGGGAGGGAGCGCTGGGCGCCTGCCACCCCCCATCCATCTGTTCCCGATGACGCTGGCGGGCCTGGAGCAGTCGGAGCCCGCGCCAGCGGGGAGCAGGACTCGCCTGGGTGCCCGCCCGCCCGAGGGGCGAAGGGCAGGGCGCGGACAGTCGCCCCCGAGCCACCCACTCCCCTGCTCCGCCTTCCGCAGAGCGCACGCGGGTCGGCCCCTCGCCTTGCACAAGGCTCCTGGCCGACCACAAACGAAAAGGGAAACGGACCTGCGAGGCCGAGCCGGGGGCCGTTACTGGCTCCTACCTGTGGGGGCCCGCCGGCCGGCCCTGGCACCTCGTGGGAGGGGCGCTTCCCCTTCACCCTCCACCGCCTGGCTTCGGGCCGCGCCTCCCCCGTGTGGCCCTAGGCCTCCGCCGGACGCTTTCGTTTACGCACCACACGGTGTCTCCGCGGCGCGGCCTCCGGGAACTCACACTCAGCAGGGGGACAGCAGACTCACCGCGGCCAGGGCGCGGAGGACGCGGTGCTTCCATCGCCGCCGGGAGTCTCGGGGAGGAGGAGGAGGGGGATGGGAGGAGTCAGGAGGGCCTAGGGCCTAGGGCCTGAAAAACCAAATTAAATAACCTCTGGGGGCGGGTCCCACACTTTCCCACCTGGACTACAGGCTGGGGTGGGGGGAGGGGAATAACGCATGAAAACAACGCGCGCCTGGATCGAACTCTCCTCCCAGCCCCGTCCCCGGGTCTGGACGCTCGGGCCCACCCTCCAACTCTTTCACCAGGATACTGTGGTCCAGTTGTTTCCCTTCATCCTGGGGAGACCCTGATGGTGGTGGTAGCGAGGGGGAAGTCAAGTTCTTCCACACGTCTGAGGACCACCGTGGCAAAACACAGAATTTTGTGGGGTGGCCGCGTGGGTTCATCGTTTGGCTACTTTATTCAGCGTTGGTAGATTCCCCCGCCTCCTCCCAGACATCTGGTTCCGCTGCACGGCGGGACGGGGAGACTGATCCCGGTTCCCAGATGAGGAAGTCGAGGCCGCAGTTGCTCAAGGTCACGTGCATACACTGGTGCAATGGGAGCTGTGCTGGGAGCCGCTCACCTGCAGCCAGTCTCCCTTGCCCGGTACAGCCCGTCGAGGCCTCGGGGAGCTGCAGGGACCCCCCGCGGCCGCACGGGGGCAGCGGCGAGCTGGCTTGCCCGCCCCCGGCCAGAAAAATGCTGGCGGCCACCAGGCGGGCTGGCACGGTGGCGATGGGTGACACTCGTCGGTGCGCCCGGCCCCGGGTAATCTGTAATCCGGAGCATGGCCTCCGGGTTGAAGGGTGAGAATTGCTCTCCCGCAGCCGTGCGCTCCGCGCTAACGAGGTTGGTGGCTTGACTCCTCCACTTCCCGCCACGCCGGCTGGGGCTGGCAGCCCTCCATTTCTTCAGGGGCGTTTCTTCCCCTCCCGGCGGGGTCGGTTCCCACCCCGTAGCCGGTCTGGAGCCCTCCCTGGGCTCAGCCCTCCTCTCCTTCCTCCCCCAGATGCTTGGGAACCGAACAGAAAAAGAAGGTTGGGGTAAAAGGGCAAATTTTACCCAAGGCCAGGGTCAGTCCCATGTGGGGGGGCCAAATGGGGACCCTTCCCAGAGTGGGGACACCCGCCCCAATGACCCAGCTTCCTTGGTGCTAGGGGCAAGAGGATGCTGGTGAGTGCCCGCTCACACCCCAGACTGGGATGAAATTAACCGCGCCTCCTGGAGCAGGAAGCAGAGAGCAGGAGGCTTTCTCCTGGCTGAGCACCTCTTCAGGAGGGTCCTGCAAAACCCAGCCTGTCTCCAGCAGCTTGTGTGCTCAGTCGCTGTCATCCTGTCCGACTCTCTGCGGCCCAGTGGACTGGAGCCTGCCAGGCTCCTCTCTGTCCCTGGGATTCTCCAGGCAAGAATACTAGAGTGGGTTGCCATGCCGTTCTCCAGGGGATCTTGCTGATCCAGGGACTGAATCCGCGTCTCTTGCATCACCTGCGAATGAGCCACCAGGGAAGTCCCTCCAGCAGCCTGGAACCCGGGAAACCTACACGATGAAGCCCTCAGTAGAGTAAAAGCGCCTCCTTAAACTGACCCTGAGAAATACCGACGAGGGATCTGCCGGAAAGAGACGAATGCCACTAACCAACATGGTGGGCGTTCAGTCACTCAGCAAACACACTGGCCTTCCCAAATACAGAACTGAGAACGCCAGGCCCGAGGTGAGAGGTGCTGACAGGGAGGGCACCTCACGGCAGCCAGGAACTGGAAAGACAGGGCTGGTGGGCAACTTACCCATTACAAGCACCACCAGCCAGGTGAGGTTCCCTGGAGTGCAGGTATCCTGGCCCAGGTCCAGCCCGGGCTGTGCTGGGCCCTTGATGCCGGAGGTGGGTGGGGGGAGCCTGCATGGGTCCTGCTGTTTATCATCCTGCCTCCTCTGGGATCAGCAGAACTCGGTGCACCGTCCACCCTAAACCACTGCTCTGGCACCCGAGGGCTGCATGTCACCGTCATTTTCCATCACCCCGGCCACCCATTCAGCACCTGATCGACAAACAAGCATCAGGGACCTGGCCATCAGGGCCGGTGGGAAGGGAGGTCCACTTCTGCCATTTACCAAACACCTAACATGTGCCGGAGCTGCTCAATTCCTGTCATTTAATCCCCTTGGGCCCTGCGAGGCGGCCTCCTGACCTCCATCACAAAGCCCGGTGAGGAGACCAGAGAAGGTTAATTAACTTGCCTAGGGCACACACATTCGCTCCAAGCCAGATACAGACCCTGGCTGTCCTCCTGTACTCGGCAGCATTTCTCTATAGCTACCGCTGCGGATACCTCGGGGAGAGGCAGGGTTGCAACTCACCAGCTGGCTGTCCTGGGGTCTGAAAACCACTCTCCCTTCCAGGAGGGTTGGGGGACCCATGGCCCAGAGCCCTGGGATCTACACAGTCCCTCTGCAGGACGGGTCCACCTACCCCAAGGCTACCAGCAGAGAGGGTGCCACCAGGGGCCTCAAGGATGACGGACAGGGGGCCTGCCCCGCCACCCCCACCGTCCACCCCCATCCCATCTCGGCAGGAGGCCCTGCCGCCCAGCCTCCATCACTCACACTCCGAAGTCCCCTTTCTCTCTCCAGCCAGCTATCACTGGCCCAGAAATCCTCTCCATTCTTCAAAGCCCGGCTTAAATCTTATCTCTTCTAAGGAGGCTTTTCCCATCCCCGCCTCTGGAATTCATCTCTCCAGGCACCACATCCCACTCTAGATACAGATCTCACGGGGCTGCGGTCTCGGATACTGGGGGAAAGATGGGGAGGAGTGTGTGAAATACTGATTGCTAGGCCACACCACAGAGCTCCTGGGGTCAGGAACAGGAAGGAGCATCCTTAGCGAGAGCTGGGGGAAAAGGTGGGGTGGGCACGGGTAGGTGTCTGGACCTCTCCTGTTGACAGCTGGAGCCCCAGCCTCCCCTCCCACTCCCCACCCCCCGACTGACAGCAGGTGCCCGCAGGGGAAGGGACTCTCCTGGGGTGGCTGTGACCCAGCCCCGGCCTCTGCACGTTCGTGTCTCACGCAGACCCGCAGAAGGGATAAAGGGAGGGAAAACCAGGGCAGCCCTCTCCGGACACCCTCCCCAACCACTGCCCTCCTTGGGAGGAGCCAGGCTCCTGGGGGTAAGTCCAGGCCTGGTCTGGGAAGCCCCCGCCGCTGCGCCATCCCAGTCGGCTGTCCGGTAGCCAAGGTCACCTCCGGGGAGCAGGCGGGGCAAGGGCCCCGGGTGACCCGGGGGAACGCGGTGGCAGAGGTCGGGCTCTTAACCCTAGGCTGCCCCAACACTTCCTGCCCTTTCAGCGCCGGCCGCGGGCTGCACCCGCGCACAGCTGCGCTCCTTTACAATCAGTTAACAGCTGTTTTGCATAGATTTTCAATTCTAATTGCCTCGCTTTGTGAGCCGCCGAAGCCCCGGTGAATGGGGAAGCCTCCACGCAGCTAGAAAGCAGGCGGGGAGGGGGGACACTCCAGAGGGACTCAAAGGACGCCAGTGTGCGCGGGCCGGCTGCTTTTATTTTTATGTTTTAATAGAAGAATACCCACTGACGGCCCCCACCCCCCAACCTCCTGCCGCTCCTCCGGGAGCCCAGAATCTGAAGGGTGCTCCCCAGCTGGGGGAGGGATGCCCTCCTCCGCCCCCCCCCTCTGACCTGGGACTCCCCAACCCACCCCAGACACAGGACCCAGGGTGGCGGAGGGTGGGGGGGCAGCTTCCAGCTCCATGGCAGCCACAGGAGCCAGCGCTCCCTCCCCCCGAAGCCCCCCAGGCTCTCCAGTACCCAGATATGGGAAGCTAATTGGACAATAAAGTTGAGCAGCGAGGAAACGCGCTCTCTGGAGACAGCTGGCATCTATAAAAGAGAAATATTTGCATTTAAAACCTTTAAACTTTATATGGCAGGCCAGGCCAGGCCCGGGGGAGGGTGGATGGAAGGAAGGGGGGTGCTTGGGCCCTGGGGGGCAGAGGCTGGGGGTTGTTGGGGAGAGGCAACACAGGCTGCTGGGGGTCCACAGAGGCCCTGAGGCTGGCAGTTCTGAATTTCTCTGCCACCGGCGGCAACCCCCACCCCCCAGTTCCTGCAAGTCACTAGCCACGGACAACACAGGCCTCGCCACGGGTCAGGTACAACCCGTCCTAGCTTCCAACCCATGTGGGAGCCCGGGCCTTCCATGGGCGTCCCGAGGCCTTTCCAGGCCAAGCACGCGGGGCTGGGCTCCACACCTTCGTGGGGGTTTGGCCGGAGTGCCGCCCATCCCCCAGCCACCGCGGCAAGCCTCAGGCCACTCTCCTCACGCTGTCCCTTCCCGGCTGCTGGCAGAGTCCTGGTGGGGAAGTGGACCCCCAGGCACGGCTTCCGGCGAAAAGGTGGTTTGCAGGAAGGCCCGGCACTGCCCCAGGCTGCGTGTGCACCCCCAAATGGGCAGCAGTGGGAGCACCCTGACCGCCCCTGTGCTCGGAGCCCCTGAGCAGCGCCACCTCCCTGCCCGGATGGAGAAGTCGGGGCTCAGAGAGACAAGGCTCGCGGGGGGGTGGCAGGGCCCTGCCGCCTCCACGTTGCTGTCTGGGGTGGGGGGAGGTTTCATTTCCTCGCAGGGCTACTTCCCATTTTCACATTTGAGAGAAACCTGGCCACGTTTCCCTACTGTCAACATTTAGAGCTGGGAGAGGCTGTGCTCCTGACTGGTCTTATTTTGGCAGGCTTTTAAATGAAATCGCCGCGCCCTGGGCTCCTCCACTCAGCGTCCCATCTGTCTACCTGTGGTGAGGAGGCGGCCAGTGTGGACACCCAGGCTTTGCAGGGCAGGAGCAGAAACTTCCAGGGACTCAGGGAGGGGGTGTGTGTGGGGTGGGGGGCTGCGGGGCGGAGAATGTGGCCCAAGTCAACAGCACACGTGTAATTTTCAACAATGTCAATTTAGCAAAAACCACACCAGAGACATCCCCTTTGCCCTGGAGCGCTGTCCTCACTGCCTCTGTTCCCGTCAAGACATCTCTAGTCCCAGCACAGCTCAGCTCTGGGCCACATCCCGGCCTGGTGTCCAAGCCCCCAAACACCTGGGAGACTGGCGGCCTCACCGTGCTCTCTCTCTCCAGCCTCCCAACCCCACAGCCTCCTCCGACCTCTCTAGCATCCCTTCCTAAACATGACTTCCTGGTCATCTGGGGGGCGAACCTCATTACATTCCAGCATCACCAAGGAGCGAACGTCACAACGCGACTCCGGAGAGGGCCCCTGGCCCCAGTGGGAAGGAGGTGAGCGTGGTGCGGGGGGTCAGAGGACAGACACCCGGGCTCCGTCCGCAGGACCCCCACCTGGCTGGACGCGTCGCCACCTGGCACTGTGCACCGGTGTTGCCAGCTGGTGACAGGGAAGCCACACGTCCCCTCCCCGGCTTTACAGTGAGGGTGAGACGAGTAATAAGCTACAAAGAGCCTTGCGTGGTGCCTGGAACACAGCTGGAGCTCCGCAGGATGACTTACATTTTGTGTGAGGAGGGAGAGGAGGGTGGCAAATAAACATGCTTTACGGTGAAGCAGGAGCGCGAGCATCGAGGCCTGCAACCAGGCTGTACCGGGCTGGCCCATTCTCTGGAGTGGCCTAGAAGGCACGTCCCTCCCCTTCCCCCCACGCAGGGAGGGGCCTTCAGGAATCCCGGACCCTCAGAGAATCAGGCCAGCCCTGTGCACAGACAGCCCTGTGCTGGCTTCAGGGTCAGTGCTCCTGGTTGGCTACCTGCAAGGTCTGTGCAGCCAGACGGAAGGGAGGACAGTCAGAGGAAGGGGGGGACCCAGTGGGCCACCCAAGCTTCTTTAGCTTTGTCTTTTTTTTTTTTTACTGACAATACCCAGTCCTGGCTTCCTCCTCAGTAAGGTGTCTTAAAATGTACGTACCCAACCCAAGAGTCCTCCCATGGGCTACTGACCAGCCATAGAAAGGAGTGAAGTTCTGATATTCACTCTGACCTGGATGAACACACTTACGAAACATATGTCCACACAAAACCTTGGAAGTGAATGTTTGTGGCAGCATATCCCTAATGGCCAGAAAATGGCAACAACCTGAATGTCCACTGATGGACAAGGGATTTAAAAAGCCTGCGGTCTGTTCACACAGTGGAGTGTTATACAGCCGTGAAAAGGAAGCAAGCACTGGCCACGTGACCGCACAAATGACCCTTGCAAACCGTATGCTGAGTGAAAGCAACCAGACACAGGGGCCCATCGGCGTGCTTCCGTCCGGAGCAGAGTCCAGGACAGGTCGGTCCACGGGGACGGAGCAGCTGAGTGGCTGCCGAAGGCGGGGTGGGGGAGAGGGGAGTGGGTACTGACAGGCACAGGGCTTCCTCCAGGGGTGAAAGGGCTGTCTGGTGTCAAGACAGACGTGGTGGTCACAAAACTTTGCAGATGGACTCAATGCTGATGCACTGTTCTCTTTAAAAAGGTTGATTTCACATGGATGATTTTTATCTCAATATTTTAAAAGAAGTTCCCATCTGAAGCCCCGCCTCGAACTGATGCTGGGGGCCCACAGCTTCCAGAAAACCCCCCACGTGGACACCCCTGAGGACGAGCACCCCCTGGAAACCCTCTTCGCACTGTTCGTGACTCTTAGGTATGATGAGGGAAATCCATCAGGTTCCAGCGATTCCAGGGAGGTTGTCCACGCGTGGCGCATGCACACACACACACACACAGACACACACACAGACACACACACACACAGACACACACACACCCCCCACCCCAGGACACGGCGCTGTCTCTGCAGGCGGGACTGCTGGGCCCTCGAGGTGGGGGGTTCAGCCACGTTTTCTGTCCCCGTCAACAGTTCTCCAGCCTCAGGGAGGGTAGGCCCAGCCACCATGAGCAGCTGGAGGTCAGGACACTGACAGGCACACACCTGTCCCCGGTCACCTGGCCACTGGGCTGGAGGGCAGCCAGCAGTGACCTGGGCAGGCTAGCGGACAGGGAGGGGGTGAGGGCAGGCGCATTGAAGGTCAAGGTGACAGGGGAACCTGTGGTCCCAGAACCCTGACCTCAGCCTGAGGTCAGCCTGGCTGCCTGGGGGAAGGCCAGAAGGCCCGGGCGGACACAGACATCTGGGTGGTTCCCGCATCAGTTTCTCAGGAACTACCCTCCTCTGTAAAGATTAACCAGCTGTCCTCTGCAGGCAAGGGGCTTTCCTCTCTTTCTGCTCTGTCAGCTTAGAGGACAGGGCCTCTGGATGCCCGGCCACCGGCCCAGGCGAGCCCTGGGGTACTGAGTCACCCCGAGGTCCTGGGCGAAGCCATGGGACCCCACTGAGCACCGGGAGAAGGCCATGCTCTAGAACCCAGGCTGCCAAGCCGTGGGGTCACCGCTGACATCAACTTGAAGCAATCCTCAGAAGCTTATTTGGGGGCAGGGTCTTCATCCCCAATTTTCCTTGTTCATTTAAAAAACTTCAAATTTCTTTCATGCAAAACCACTCTGGAAAACCAACATCTGGATAGTCCTGTGGATTTGCACACATGTATGCAGTGGGCTCCCACCCCCCTTCCTGGGGCCTCTACTTCCCCACCTCACCCCCCGCCCCCCACTGCACCATGGGCCCTGCTCCGCGGATGGCAGCCAAGGTTCTGGGAGTGAACATTTGTTGAGTGCCTACTATGCGCCAGGCTTGCTTCTTGCAACAGGAGACTAAGGCCTGGGTTTGAGCCCAGTACTCTTCGCCCCTCCTCTGCTACCCACCTCCCCTCACTCCTTTTTCAGGATGGCAGTGCTCCTGACAAATTTCTGAATTCATTATCTACTGCCTGTCGAAGCTGCAAACCATCACCAGGACAATCAAATCCCACGTGCCTTTATCACTCGCCAACCGCACAAGTTTGACGTGGGCAGAGGACTGGCCCTCACCCAGCCTCTGCCCCCACGGCCAGGCCTGGGACCCCAGGGACGAGCGGTTAAGGCCAGGTCCCCGTCTCTCTGCCGGCTCACGGAGGCAGAGAGGACCCACTTGCTCAACTCTTGTTGCACGTACGTTTTTATAACCTGGTCTTACAAATGGAAATAACCAAGGCGAAAGGACCTTGTTCAAAGGAGTGCCGTTTCACCACGGGAAGTTCTGGTGGTTGTGGCTGCTGGTAAGGTCCCCGGGCATCTGCAGGCCCCGTGTGGAAGGTCGGGGAGGGGATGAGCTACCCGGGGTGTCCCTCTCACTTTCTACCTGTTTGCTCCAAGAAGGGCCTTTGCTTTCCCTCCCGCGGGCTCTTCAGCCTCAGCTGTGAAGCCCCCACCCCGAAACACCTCCTCCCTGCTCTGACCCCCCACCCCCATGAAGGCTGCTCCGCCCACCCAGCTGCCTGGCCCCGGACTCTCTGCAACCCCAGTCCCACCGTGACGTCGACTGCAAGGTGACGCCCAGAGCCTCTGGGTCCACTGTCTCCTCCTGGGCCCTCCTGGCAGGGCTGCCCCCCTCCCACGCTCCTGCCCCCACTTCCCTGGGCTCCTCTCCCCTCCTAAGTCACCACCTCTGCCCCTCAGGACCTCACCTCCCATCTCTCCGGTCTCGCCCTGCAAATGCGGGTGCCGGCCAGCTCAGGTCTCCCCCCTTACTAGAAGGCCACACAGGCCTTCCTAGAAGTGTCTAGACAGGTCCCCAACACACTTTCCTGCTATTTCCCCTCAAAGGCAGGGTAATTTAGATTAAGAGCCCTCTCCTTTCCTCACCTTCCCCAGGCTCTACCTGTGCTGGGGGGCCCCTCCCCGGCCCGTCACAAAGCTCCTTTGTTTGCCACCTACCTCTTTGCTCAGGCCCTGGTTTAAATTCCACCTCCTCCAGGTAGCCTTAAGGGATGTGTCTCTAACCTCCATTAAGGGAAGCTGCCGGGCCCACTCCAGGGGCAGGGGGTTACTTTTGAATTCCTTACATTGCGCCCCAGGCTTACCAAGTCGATGGTGGAGAGGAAACAGCCGTCCTTATTTCTGGACCTTCACAAGCCCTTAAATAGCCGTTTGCTGAATTCATCTAAATGAACGTGAGAAACCCCTTCCAGGACACAAGCCCTCATCAGCAACAAATGCTGTGTGCATCCCTCTTGCCCCCAAAATAAACTCAGCCAAAAACAGGACGCAGGAACCTCCCGGAATATACATCCGTCCTCTGGTTCTAGAAAGCTGAGTGCCTTTCTAGAGCAGACGAGGGTGAGTTTTCCCTATCAGCCCTTGTGGGATCCTACAATCTGTGAAGACAGGCCAGTCCCTCCCCCTAACAGCGGCTGGAGTCTTCTGCAGAGAGGCAACAGGGGAACAGACACTGGGGTTTTCTGCTGTTGCGGAAGGCTCCCAGGTGACCTGAGAAGAGGCAGGCAGGGAGGCCGCCACCAGCACCTTCCCACCTGCACGCTCACCAAGCCCTGCTCCCACTGCAGAACCAGCTCCTCTCCCGGGGATGACAGGGACTCAGAGAGCTCTGGCCCTCCCCATCGCCGTGGAGTGGGGAGAACAGCTCCCAGCCCCTCCCCTTGGCCCACATATAGGGCTCCTGGCGGCTCCCTACCCTGCACCCCGCCCCCCCCACCACAAGCACCCAGCTCCGCGTGCAGACCTGCCTGGCTAGCAATTTGAGCCCGGGGTTAGCACAGCCCAGCTCAGGACTTCTATTCCTGGCTCAGCCGGCAAATTGCTTCATGACCTTGGGAAAGTCCCCTCGCTGCCTGACCTGCTCTGTGAGCGCCCAGGTGGCGCGTGAGAAGCGGGCCCGCTGGACGCCATGGTGTCTCGAGGTGACCCCGTGTCTCTCCAGCCGGCTGGCGGAGGAGCCGTGGAGGGCTGCTTACGCAACATCTGGAAGCCCTCTGCGCGGGGAGCTGCGCATGGTCACAGCTTCGTATGCTCTGAGGGGCACCTGCCCTCACGGGCCAGGGCTCCGTCTCAGCGGGGAGGGCGGCCACGCTTCCCCCGGGGCCAGGGCGACAGGCCCACCTGGCTCACAGGTGGCACTCCCGGGTGATGCAGGGCTGGCCAGGCTCTTAGGAGGAGGGGCCGGCCTAAGGGGTCCTCCCAGCGCCTCCAGCCGCCTCTGCCTACTCCTGGCAATTCCACAGCCGCGAAGCTGGCCAGAGAGGTGAAATGCAAGAGGGTGGGTCACAGCTGGTCAGACCCAGATGGGAAGCCAAGTCCACAGACCAACCCCACTACCCTACGATCTCCAAACTTCACTTTCCACAACGATCGGGCCTGTGTCACTCCCCCACTGTCCATCGCCTGCATGCTAATTTGGAAGCAGGGGGAGCCCAGGAATCTCCATTTTCAACAGGTGGCCCCTCCCTCTTCCCTCAGGGGTGCCCCTGGGCTCCCCCTTTGAGAACCACCCCATTACCCTGGCTTACTCTGTCATCTGATTTGTGGCGTGATGCTCTTTTAAAAAATTAATTTTAATTTATCTCTTCCCCGAATCTCTCTCCCCCAGAAGGATTCGAAGCAGCATTACCAACCTCTGATATGGAGACGTGTTTATTATTTTTACGGTTTCTGCAGGAAGCTCCCCGGAACCCGAAGGGGAATTATATTCATAGAGAATTGGGTCCCCAGCGTAAGTCAACATTATTCATTTAACAACTTCTATTGGCGCATGGAGATGTGAGCGGGGCCTCACCCAGAGACGTCTCCTGTGGTTGCCAGATTTAATTCACAACATCCAGGAAAAATAATTAGGGGGAGTCAGAGGAAGCAAGGCATGGGGAGGGCCCCACGGGCAACTGCGGTTTCGGGGCCACCCACTGCCCGTTACCCCAAGCATCCCCCTGGCTTTGATTGGAGGCTGCAGGGCCCACTCTGCACATGTCTGGTGGGGTACGGACAGGCACACGAGGTGGGCTGGCACTGCCGAGCCCATCTAGACAGAACTTTGGGAGAAGGGAGCTCCCTTCAAGCTCACGCGGACCAGCCATGCCACCCCTCCCCAGTGCTCAGCTACTGGGGGGGGGGCTGGCTGGGAGCCTCTCCTCTGCCAGGCTGCCCAGAGCTGGAGGGTGGGGGGCACACTCCCCTGGCCTGAGGCCGGGTTCACCACGAAGGCTGAGCGAGCAGCTCCAGGTGAAGGTAAGCAGGATTAGGTGTCCCTGCTCAGCCCTTAGCAGCACCGCTGCTTTCTTAAGCATGCTGTGAATTATACTGCAGTTCCTGAAGGAGCAAAGTGGGCTTCTAACCTGTGTGGTTTGGAGGTGGGACACAGAAGGCCAGACCCCGCTGGGGGCAGGGGTGCCCCTGTGAAAAGCTGATGCCTGCTGGGGGGTGGTGACACAGGCTCACCCCCACTCCGAGGGCGGCCCAGGCCGACAGCCTGACGGTCAGGGCGATGGCTCACACAGGAGAGGGGACAAGAGGCAGGGCGGGGACAGAGGGAGTGACCGGCCCAGACCTGGCGCAGCACACAGGACCCGGAAGGCAGGGCCCTGCTACAAAGAGCCTCCCCTCTGAGAGGCGAGGTGTGAAGAAACAGGAGATGGGACACAGGCCAGGAGAAGGAGGACCGAGACAGAAAGCAAAGCATCTCTCCTGGCACACTGCTTTGCCCCGAAACTGTCTAGAGTCAGGTCTGAGGGACACAGCCATCTTTATGTTTTATGTTATGAACAACTGTGGTGTCTTCAGGCCTGGGGAACACTACACATCTGTTTTGGCCCGTGTCTCCCCTTTCTGTCTATCATTCCGAAAGACAGAAGGACACCCCCTCTTCCAAAGGTCCCCAAGTCTGACCGCTATAGCCCAGAGAAGTTAAGTGATCAAATCCAAGTCACACAGCACCACAGACAAGATGAAATTCCCATCTGATTTCCTGTGCAGCTCTCAGGATAGGGCTGTGCAACCTCTCAATAGTCCTCCCCTATTGAGAGAACCCAGGAAAATCTAACCTGAGACCGGTAATGGCTGAGGATGGCCCGTTTTTTGGTTATTTAAGACTCTGCCCTAGTCACCACTCACAACAGCGCCACAGTAGAGCCATCAATCACGATGGAAGTGTTCTGCATCTGGGCTCTCCCACAGAGCTGTCCCCATCCACATGTGGCCACCAAGCACTCGAAACGTGCCCATTACCACCAAAGTACTAAATCTTTAATTTCGCTTACTTTTAATTAACCTAAAATTTATTAATTAAAAATGAAATTTAAATAGCCAAACGTGACCAGTGGCTACCATACTGGAAAATGCACAAAGTGAAAGTCGCTCAGTCCTGTCCGACTCTTTGCGACCCTATGGACCATACAGTGCGTGGAATCCTCCAGGCCAGAATACTGGAGTGGGTAGCCTTTCCCTTTTCCAGGGGATCTTCCCGACCCAGAAATCGAACCCAGGTCTCCCGCATTGCAGGCGGATTCTTTACCAGCTGAGCAACCAGGGAAGCCCAAGAATACTGGAGTGGGTAGCCTATCTCTTCTCCAGGGGATCTCCCCAACCCAGGAATCAAACCAGGGTCTCCTGCTTTGCAGATGGACTCTTTACCAACTAAGCTATCAGGGAAGCACAGATGTAGGCTATAAAAACAATCACATTTTTGAAGCCAAAAGTTTGGGTATTCGGTCTGAGAGGTGCACGTGGGCTCATGGACAAAACTCAGCAAAGTATGTGATTTGGGGAGAATCTAGAGCTCACAGCTGAGGTGAGTTCAGACCCCAGCTGCACACCCCCACCCCCGGGGGAAGGTCTCCTGGAAAGCTGTGGTCTAGAAACATCACAGGAGCCTGAAAGTACTCCTCCCTGGGGAATTGCTCTGCGGCCTCATTTCTTGAGTTAGTGACAGGGGTCTGCAGCGAACGTGCACCAGGCGGGGGGACCATCACAGTGGTGTCAGAAAAGCAGAGGCACCCTTCCTGGGAGGTGCGGCGTGACGGCAGTGAGGAGGAAGAGGCCCGCCTTTGGCCTCTGGATCAAGGATAGGCATCATAAATGGATGGGTGGATAGATGGATGGATGACTGGATAGATGGATGGATGACTGGATAGATGGATGGATGAGTGGATGGATGGATGGATGGATGGAAGGAAGGAAGAAAGGAAAAAGTGGGAGAAGGTGGAAAATGGATAATGGATGGGTGGACAGATAGATGGAAAAACACAGAGTCTGCTTTCTGAAGTCCCAGCCACATGGATCATATCCAGAATTTTCCCAACAGACCTCAGTGGGTTTTCAGGAAGATACAAGTATTTTCTGGTCAATAAGACCAAGACGCCACTAAGCCAGCAATCTGCCCCAGGGGTCCTCAGCCGGAGGGGGCTCCTCCCTCCCGTTAGGTCTCCATCTAGAAAGGGGCCTGGTGTTCTCAGGCTGCCTTTTGTCAGGTTGAAAAGGAGAAGCTGAGCTCCCACTGAGATGGAAGGCTTCCTGGGTTTCTGTAGATGTGAACTCCTGAAGACTAGACACAGGAAGTCAACAGAACAGCCTGCGAGGCCAGGGAAAGGCCTCTGGGGACAGTGCTGTCTGGCTCGGGGCCGCAGGGGCCTGAGCAGAAACACAGACGCCCTGCAGGCAGGGATGTCCAGGTCTGGGGGGGCTCCCGCCTCTCCTCTCCTTCCCATATCACCTGGGCTTCCTTTCCAAAGACCTGTCTTCCCTGGATGCTGCCCACCGCACTGGGTCCCTCTTCCATCAGAGCTGGCCCTCAATCGGCGGTCGTAATCGGCAGTCACGGACCCCAGCGCCCACAGATCCTGAGCCTCTAGCTGGTGCGGGTGTCGTCTGATGGATTTTATCCCCATCATGTCCTTTGACATCCCTGGGCACAGATGGTTCTGATCCCCAGCCCACAGACAAAGCTCCATCCGACCAGCTCTGAGAGGTCCCAGACCTTCCTCAAGTCTCAAGGGGAGGCCTGACTCACAGGGACCAACGCCTGAAACGGACACACATCATGCAGGGAGAAGCCTGCTGTGCGTTTGCTGGAAGACTGCATGAGAGCGCGTGAAAGAAGGAAAATGTGAAGCATCTCCTGGTGGGCTAGGGGACAGAGGCTAGTGAGAGAGAAACATAAAGGCTGGCCAGCCCTGCAGAAGGCCCCCGGCCAGAGACCCCGCCGGCCCAGGATTGCCAGTTCCCCCGGAGACTCCTGGGCTCACAGATGGGGCCTGGAACTTGAAAGAGCAGATGGAGCAGCTGACTGCGGTGGGCAGGGACATCCTCGGGTTCTAACCTCTGCCCACCTGCCATCGGCACCCCCTCAGGATGTGGCCCGGGCCCTCCACAGTGGGCCCCCAGCCCTGGCCATCAGGGCCACTGGACAAACCACAGGCAGGCCAGGCCTGGGGCGGCCCCCTCCCCCCGAGCTCCTCTCCTCCCTCCCTTTTCTGCAAAGAAGTCAAATTTGCCACTCGATGCATTAACCAAGCCGGTAATGAATGGCGACTGTGCGGTGGTGCCCGCTTGGAGAGGGAGACGCAGGCCAGGCGTGGACCCCAGCAACCGGGCAACGTTCCAGGCCTGGTTTCCGAGCCCCTCCATTCGGGCCCCCTCCCGCCCCGGCCCCCCACCCCCAGCTCCTCCCCCCCACCCCCACACAAGAGAGGCAGCATGCTCTGCCATCAGAACCGCATTGTTCTGGCCAGAAGAAAAAACGGGTCCAGCAGATGGCAGGTGCAACAAAAGCAGCTTGCTGTGGCCAAACCAATTATTTATCTAATTATGATTTACCACTTAACCACACGATCTTTCTGCAGAGTTGTGGGCAATTAAAACCAGGGTGACTATGTGGATTATGCAAATAGGCTGGAGCCCGGCGAATAAAATTGGAGATTAGACATTCACACAGGCAGAAGCTGGCACAGGGCAGCCCCCCGGGGGTAGTGGGGGAGCGGAGGGGGGAGTCTGGGGGGAGGGGAGGCTAAGGGGCCGGGCTGGGGGTCAGGAAGGAGAGAGAATGGAGGGAAAGGGGATGAGGGAGCATGGCAGAGAGGATCAGCTGTGGGAACGGCACCTCCCCCTAGGCCTCCGGGCTGCCCTGGGGGTGACATCAGGCCCCTGGGAGGGGTGACATCAAGCCAGCCGGCATGACAGGAGCTGCAGAGAACATGTGCCTGGGGGAGGGGGGAACCCAGGGAGACCTGGAAGCCAGACTGGACAGGGCAAGCTGAGGCTCCAAGAACAGGGCCATAGGCAACCACGCTGCAGGGCGGTGAGCCCCCAAGCCAGGGAAGGGGAGGGGAGGAGAGGAGACCTGGACTCTTGGATGGGACGTGGGTGGCTTCCCAAGGTCGCCCCAGACTCAGCGCATTGCAGTAAATTATTCTGTTTGCTCTTCATCACCACCTTGGAGACACGGCACCAGGGGTCCGGTTTACAGATTAAGAAACTGAGGCTTAATGGGACTCTTTGCCCAGGTGGCCTGCAGGGCCGGTGTGGATGGGGCCGGCCCTGGGCAGCCTCCAGACAGGTACTGAGCCCCCAGCCTGCCAGGGCAGTTTCCCTGCTGGAGGGGGCAGGGCGGGCTGCCCACAGGAGCAACTCTCGGCCGACGAGGACAGATCTGCTCAGGTAGGTGAGCCCGGACAGGGAGCCGCTAGCCGTCTCGGGACACCCAGGATCAGCCCCAGGCCTGTGACTGACCAAGCAGCTGTGTGGCCCCTGACAGCTCACCTGTCTCTGGCTGTGTCCAAAAGGACTAGAGGCGATGACACTGCCTTTCCCTGCCCCTCTAAAAGTTGGTGGCACCAACACCCTAATGTGATCCAGATCTCCCTCGAGACGGCGGAGCAGAGGAAGAGGCCCGGAGAGAGCGGCGGACTGTGGGGATGCCCAGGAATCGCCACTGGTTTGTTCTGTTACTAACAGAAGCAGAAACGCCCAGAGCACCAGTCCCAGGTCCTGCTCCAGAGGCCTTGGGGGTCTTACCCCATCAGCCTCACAACACACCGGCGAGGTGGTGCTACCGATATTCCCATCAAATGAGGCACAGAGAGGGTAAGTAACTCGCCTAAGGTCACATAGCTGGCAAGTGGCAGAGCTGGGATTCTCATGCATTGATTCATTCAAGAGATATTTGAGCAGCCCCTGAAAAGCCAAGTTTGAGGCCATAAGTGTTTGCTCAGTCATGTCCGACTTTTTGTCACCCCATGAACTGTAGCCACGGACTGTGGCCAGTCAGTTTTCTCTGTCTGTGGGGCTTTCTCAGCAAGGATACTGGAGTGCATAGCCATTTCCTACTCCCAGGGATCTTCCTGATCCAGGGATCAAACCCAGGTCTCCTGCGTTGCAGGCAGATTCTTTACCACCTGAGCCACCAGGGAAGCCCTTGAGGCTGGAGTTAAACATAAAAACCAGCAAGAGCAGGTCTCCATTCTCAAGGACCTGCGTTCCGGTGCAGTGACATTTTAGCAACTGCTGTGATTAAGTGGAGGAGGGGGGCTAAGGCCGGAAATGCCCCTCCCCTCCCACCCCTGTAGTACAAGATGGGGGGTGGTCCAAACCCTCCTTCCTCAGGCACACTGTGAAGGGCCCTGAGACACAGGAAGAGGGGCAGAAAAGGAAAACCACGTAGAAAACCAGTTCCTACCAAGGGTGCTCTTTCTACTAGAACTGAACCTTCTCCAGGGTCATCACCGGCCAAGGTGCCACTTAAATTGAAACTAATTAAAATCAAATAAAAGCTTCAGTTTCTCAGTCTCACTAATCCTCGATAGCCATCCGTGACTGGTGGTTCCCAATCCTGGCATCGCACCTCTAGAACCTTCCATTATCCTGAAACACTGCAGTGACAGTGCTGCTCCAGAGTAAGGTAGGGACAGGCGGGATTTTTATGTTTTGTTCACAGATGAACCCCCAGCACCCAGAGCCACGCCTAACTGTTCACTCGCAGAAGGAAAAGTGAGTGCAAGGCCTCCCTCGAGAAGGACGAGGGTGCTGGCGTGGAAGATGAAGGAGCAGCTGGAATCCCGGTGCTGTCTGCAGGCCGGGCCGACAGCCCCCGAGCGCTGGGTCCACCAGCCCCGGGCCCGTATCAGTGCCGCTGGGGAGGCCCTTCCCACCACTGCCGACGTCCGGGGAACATTCCCCAGGACCCTGGCCCAGCAAGGCCACAGGAGGAGGGACGGCTGTCAATTCTCTATGGAGAGTGGGCACACCCTGGGGACCCCTACCCTTGGTACATCTTTGAACTGCCATCTGGCCTGAGTTAGGGCCCTGGGTTCCTTTGTGTGTTGTGTGGGGTGGGGTTGGGGGGGGAGTGGGGAGAGCAAGTTCAGGGAAACTGGCTAACAATCCAATTCCAAGGACATCTCCAGGAGCCCTGGATTAAGCCGGAGGCCGCCCAGTGCGGACCCTGCACTGTGGGGTCAGCTGCTCTCCTGGGGTCTGGTGGGAGCAAGGGGCCTTCTCTTGGAAGACAGTTAGGATGACCCCAGTTGTGCCAGAACATAGGGGGCCTGTTGTTGTTCAGTCACTCAGTTGTGTCCAGCTGTTTCCGACACCATGGACTACAGCACGCCAGGCTTCCCTGTCCATCACCATCTCCTGGAGCTTGCTTAAATTCACGTCCATCAAGTCGGTGATGCCATCGAACCATCTCATCCTCTGTGACCCTACTATGTCTTTATACACTGGAAGAGCAGGCAGAGGTGAGACTAAGGAGGTGTCTGGCGCCCCGGCAGCTGGGCAGAAGGAAGAAGGTGGCCGGGGCCCCTTCTCCAGCTGGGCTTCAGGTGGCCCCCAAGATACAGAGTGTGACCTGGCCCGACCTTAAACGCCTGGGTGAAGGGCCTACTCCACAGGTCTGGCTGAAGCCCCCTCATTGTCCCCAGAAGGGTACCTGACCACTTGCCACCCCTGGGTCAGTTCTGTGAGCCTGCCCTGGCCCCCAAGAACGCGGGCCTAAGTCCTCTCTGCCCAGCTGCATGCAGTATCCCTGGGGGACAGGAGTGTCCCCACTTCACTGGCTGGAAAACGAGGCCCACAGAGCCGGCAGCTGCGGCCAGGGTGTGAGCCAGGCCTGAGTGCAAAGGGACGGCGGGGTCCTATGTCGGTGCTCTGCACCCCCACACTCAGGCACCCAAACCCTCACACACACACACACGCACTGTTGTGCACACACACTCATACACTCACCTCTGATGTTTCATAAATGTTAACCTTGGACAATCAGTAAGCAAATAGCAGGGATACAGTCGCGTCCAGAGACGCGGGAAACTCAAATGCCAGGTCCTGGCCAAGTTTTCTCTCGAGTTCTTCCAGAAAAGCTCAGGCCCCGGCCCCACACTCTACGCAGGACCCGCCCACCCGGGCCCAGGACCCGCCCACCCGGGCCCAGGACCCGCCCACCCGGGCCCAGGACCCGCCCACCAAGCGTCCAGGCCCCGCCCTCCCGCTGCCCTGGATCGCAGCCCTCTCCGATGTCACCCAACGCAGCCTCACAAGCTGGCCTCCGTTCAGTGCGGGTGGACATGCCTCCCAACCCCTGTCACTAAGAAACAGGGCCCCACCTGACCCAGACGCCACCCCAGCACGTCTGGGGTCTCGAGCCCTCAGGGCAGGCGCCAACACACTCCCAAACCGAGATGAGAAATCTGTTGCAAAACGCTCTCTTAGCTCGGGCCTGGAGACTAGAGGCACGGGGGTGGGAGTAGGGGGCGAGAGGGGCCTGGAGGTCAGGACAACCGAGCCCTCCCGGCGCGCCGGGGCGAGGGGCGGCCGCAGGGGCGCGGGCGCTGGCGTCCCGGCCCGCAGCCCCTGCCCCCTCCTGACAAAGGCCTGCCTTCCTCCGGGGAAGTGCTCCTCCGTATATTAATAAACGGCAGCGGCGGCGGATTCTGCCGCCTGCCTGGGTTGATAGGAGATTTATGCAGCCTGCAAAGTCGGGAAATACAGAAGTATTCCTGATAATACTTCTTGTCCTACCAAAGGTCACGGGCAGGGCCCATCAATCCCGGGAAATAAAGAAGGTCCCGGTTTTGCTTGTTCTCCAGCGAAGGAGGAGAAGAGCCTTTTAATCGCCTCATTTGGAGAGCTGGCTGGGGTTGTATGTCATCCGAATTACAGATTCAGCATTAATTGACCAGATGTGGGGGGCTCTCTCTGGGCCCCGGAGGACCATAAAGCCATTCCCACACTGGTAATTAGCAGACAGAGCGGCCCAGGCTGGGCCACTGGCCCCCAAGGCAGGCGGCAGGAGGGAGGTGGGGCCACTGGTCAGACACTGATCCTGTGCATGGTCCCCTCCAGTCCAGGGGCCCCCAGGGGCTCAGAGGCCCACCCTCAGCACAGCAGGACTGAAGGCCCGTTGACCTATAGGGTACACTACATTGTGGGAAGTGGGTGGAAGGGGGTCCTTTCTCCCCAGAACTGCCCTGAGTGGGTGCATCCTGCCCAGGGCAGGCTCTGACCTCCTGCGGGAACCCAGTGGGAGGCAAACAGGTGAATTGAAGCTGGTGTGGACATGACCCCGCCACCAAAGGGGTGGCCTCAGCGGCTGACCTTCGGGCAACTGCAAAGGGCTGGATGGAGAGAGAAGGGGCTGGCTTTCCCTGGAGAGGGCCTGGTGACCTCTGCGGAGGTGACAGGTGAGAGGGGAACATGTACAGGGATGAAATTAAACTGTTTCATAACCGGTCTAGCTAGGCCAGAGGCTGAAGCAGGGGCCAAGGCTCCCTGTCCTGCAAACCCAAACCAGTAACTCTCTACTGGCCCCAGTATGGGAAGGTCTGGGGGAGGGGACCAAGGGGGACCTCAGGAAGGCATGGGGTGGGGTGGGCGTGGGGAGATGGACTCAGCAGCCCTGCTGGTACTGGCTGCCTGAGGACGAGTTGGGCAGGAGTCAGTTCTCATGTGGAGACCTCCCTGGGGTCCTAAAACCACCCCCTCCCTGGGCCTCTGTTCTGCGGCAGAGGAAAACCTACAAGGGGCCTGACCCAAGAAGTCCTACTGCACCGGGTGTGTCCCTGGATGTACCTGGGCTGAAGGTGGGAAGCACGCCAGCTCGTCTCCTGGATCCCGGCAGGTGCGTCCTCGTCCCCCGCCCTCCTGCCTTGGAACCCGACCACCCGGAGCCCCACATGCACACTGCCGCTCGATCAATTCTGCTGTAATGTGTTTTATGAACATGCAGATGGCATGGCTGGGCCAGGGGGAAGGTTTTACCTTGGGATAAGAAATTAACACTGGCAAATAGCAAATTTACTGCATGTATTTTCATTTTCCTAATACCAGCACCATCTGCTAGCAATTGGGGCTCCACATCGCCGTTTTCCCCCTTTATTTCTCCCGCCTGCTCTTTTTTATTTATTTTTTTCATTTTCTGCAGCCAGGCCCTCCAGATGCCCCCGGGGGTGGGGGCTTCATCCTCTCACCAGGGAATCCAGGCTGTGGCCAGCAGCCGGCAACCCGGTCTCTCAGCTCGCCTGGGCCAAGGGCCCTCTCCATTTCTGTTTTTCCAGGCTGCAAGCCATGGAGGTACCCCCCACTTCCATGCCTCAGAAGGGTAACGTGAGCCCAACAAGAAAGACAGACTTTAACCAATCCACACACTGAACTGAGGCAGTTCAATAAAACCCAGCTACATCAGACCCCTGGCAGCTGTGGGCACTTATTTCTCCCTTGCTGCTTCCTGGAATTACTTAAAATTAAAAAGTTAGCTACTGTGCATTCTACATGGAGCTCCCACCAGGCAGGAGGAGTGATGTGAGGCTGGGGGTCTCGGGGGCTGCAGTGGGACTTGGGGGCACAGATGACTCGTGTGCATGGCAGAGAGGGGGCAGGAGCTCACGGGGTCTTTGCAGCAGAGGGAGAAAGCGGCCCCCCTGCACCCAGGGGTGGCCAGCTGTGTGTGCGCCGGTCCCAGAGGTGGGGGGAGGGGATGCTCTCCCTACACGAGGCCACAGGGCACAACAGCGGGCACACCGGTGCAGCGTCTATGAGTCTTGGCCTGCAGCCTGGCAGTGGGTTGGCTGGGGTGGCCGGGTGCCCAGAGGGCAGGGAGCCATCCCCACGCCCCAGGGCCAGCTAGTGGACAGTCCACAGTGGGGCAGGACCAGAGAGAGGATCCGGAGGAGAGAAGCCAGGTGGGATGGGGGGATGGGGCTCCTCTACCCCAGGAAGGTCAGGGCACCCTTGTGTTTTGCAGCTGGAAGACCTCTGGGCCTGTAAATTCATACATTGAAATTGCAACCCCTGGACCTCGGAATATGACCTCCTCTGGGAACAGGGTCAGTGCAGGGTCAGTCATTCACTACTTGAGGGGAAGCCATGCAGGAGTGGGGTGGGCCCCTAATCTGATGACTGGCGTCCCTATGAAAAGGGACAAGTCAGTCGCAGACCCATGGAGAGGGAAGACAGCTGCCTCCAGGCCAAGGGAAGAGGCCTGGAACGGACCCTGTCCCCACAGCCTCAGAGGGACCAACCCTGCCAAGAGCCAGAGTCAGTGCAGACTTCCGGCTCCTGGAGCTGAGACGCGTCTCTTGCTGAAGCCAGTCTGTGTTTAATGGCACTTTTGCTGGGGCAGCCCTCGGACAGCTGACTTGAAACGAATGACCACTTGGGTTAGCCTCAGCCTCCTCATCTGTACAGTGGGAGTCATTTCTGTCTTCCCTCATGGGTAAGAGAGAGAAACCATATTATTGGTAATAACTGATCATAATGACGTCCGAATAGCAGTAATCTTTCTAGGTGCTTTAGACTGAATTCTTGCAAATCCCTGCCTCCCCCCACGAAGTAGGTTCTTCTATTACCCTCATTTTATAAGCAAGGGAACTGAGGCACAGAGAAGTTAATTCACCTGCCTAAGGTCACACAGCTAAGCAAGGAAGTAGCAGAGCTAGGAAGTGCACCCAGGTGGGCCAGCCCTGAGGCCATGCTCCTCACCACCCCACACCTCTGAGCAAGAAGAGCTGTGGCCCTGGGACCTGGCTCAGTGCCCGGCTCGGAAAGGTTAAGGAAAGACGACTGCTAGTGTCATCGCGGTCAGCTTTACACACGAGGAAACAGGCCCAGAGAGCAGAGGGGACGTGCCCAAGGCCGTTTGGACAGCATCAGAACCAGGTGGATGGACATCTCCTGACGCCAGACAGCGAGGGCACGGAAGGGTGCTAGACCTGAGCTGGGGCAGGGCTGGAAACTCTCCCCACCCCCAAACCAACAAGGGGCCAGCAGGAGCCTGGAGAAACTGCGGCCACGCGGGAGAGAATCCTGCTGTCCCTGGCGTCCCAGCTGGCGTCTCCTGGCAAGGCTCCCCCAGCTCCGGGCTCCATTCCTGGGTGTCCTAAAAATGCCACTGTGGCTGCCACATAGGAGGGCCACTACTAGGGGGAGGGAGAGCAGGGAAGCCCCAGGTGGACGGATGGGGTCTTTTCAGTGGCAGGGCGGCGCAAGCAGCGTTCTGGACGGGCCTCTGGTCTCTGTGGCCCCTGGGGACCAGGGTAGAGCAGGGCCGCCAGTGTGCCGGTGGTAAACGGGGCTTGGCAAGCAGGGCCCCGGGGCCAAGCACATCTGATCACTCTGCCCTCCCGGCCACAGAGACGGGAGCAGGTGGGGGTCGCTAGCTCTCCTCTTGAACCACTCACAGTTCATCATGTCTTTCCACACCACCTTTCAGAAAATGCCCTGGCAACTTTTCCTTCGCATCAGTGAAGAGGAGGCAGCCTCCAGCCCACACAGCGGGGCCTGGCCCTGGAGTGCCTCCCCGGCCCATCTTGGGTGGGTCTGTCACTGTGACAGCTCGGGTCACCTGGACCCCAATATTTACTTCCACAAGGGTACTGGATGCCTGGCACACAGAAGTCAGGGGGAGGGAGTGGATTGGGCGGGTGTGGGTGGGGAGGCAGGGCCCTCAGCAGCCCCCACGTTGGCATACACTTCATTCAAACAGACTGGCCCCTTGGCCAACCCTGGCTCAGCCAGCGCCCTGCCCACATCCACACCCCCCAACACACACAACTTTTCCAGCCAAAGGGAAGCCGGAGCACAAGACTGGAGGATAAAATTTGATTTGAAAGAATTTTATCGCTCAGCCCAATGATGGCTTTAAATATTAAAAAGGCATAAAACGGAAGGGGAACGGAAAAGCTGTACCAAGTACCAGCCTCAGACAGCTTCTGCCAAATACGATGCCATCTGAGAAAAAAACGAGCGTTCGGAAAGGGAAAGTCTGCCGGGGAAGGGGGGGGCCACTCTGCCTCCCTGATCCTCCTGCTTTGCAGACATTTTCAAAGCAGCATCCTGGATCTCCCAAACCTTACCCAGAGACAGGTAATACATTCATTATTGATGGATCAGTACCCGGAGAGTGTAAATTACTGAAACAAACACAGCATAATTAGGGCATTAGAGGGAGCGTGGAGGGAAGGCAGGGTATGCCACGCTTGGCTGTGGCTTTCATCTTTGCAGGTGTTCATCTCGTGGCAGCCAGCACCCCAGCCTGCTTACCATATGCACATCCCGGCTAGCCAGTTCTCAGCTGGGAGGTCCGCTGGGAACTCCCTCCTGCCCCAAAGAGGCGCCCACAACCAGCCAGGCGCATTTGGGGGAATGGGCAGAGGGGAAGCGAGCAGGCCTCTAGGCACGCGTGCATGCGCACACACGCACAGAGCCACACGCAGGCACGCACACAAAGACCCAAGGCCAGTCTGCGGGCGTGCAGCTGGCGGGCCTGTGTCCCGGTCCCCGTGTGTGCCCTCAGAATTTCATGACAAGAATGAAACTGATCAGGCAGCCTCCAGTTCCATAATTAGGGCCAATTGAAGGAGACAAAGAAATCTATGGAGATCACAGTGGGAAGTGGTAGTGATGAACGCTGGCTTTGAAACAGCATTTTGTACTCACTGGACCATCACTGTCTTTACATAAAAGCTGCCGGCCTCCTTCCTCCTGGCTCCCTCCCCTGGGGCAGGGCGGCCAGCAAGGCCGGCTCCAGACCTCCAGACGGCCCCCTCCACCAACTGCCTTTTCTGGGTCAGGCCTCATTTCTGGTGGCACATCTCAGAGGAGGCTGGGGTGGGGGGTATTTTTTCGGTGTGCGTGCGTGTGCGTGTGTGTGTGTGTGTGTGTGTGTGCGCGTGTGCTGGAGGTGGGCAGAGACAAAAGGCAGATCTGAAAAGCATGCTGTCTCCCAGAGGCATCTGGAAGGTGACTAACTTAATGGCTTTCTGGGACGGGACCCTGTGTGTGTCTATGTGTGCGCGTGCACGTGTGTGTCACTGCACGTGCACATGCATGTGCGGAAGCAGGTGTGCATGTAAGGGTGTGCGTGAGCGCACATGTGACTGCGTGCATGCTGACCACATGCAGGATGGGAGATGTGTGGATGTGTGTGTACATGTGTGTGGGGTGGGGGACTGACAGCCTTGGAATCGGAGCCCCTTTCTTGCTCTTGAGTTCTTCATTCTTCCTAAAAAAGTTAGGACAACAAAAGCAACCCAGGCCCAGAACTGGTGGCCTCAGGCTCTCCAGGACCCTCGAGGGAACGGGGGCTGCTGGCAGAACTGCAGGCCACAGGCGTCGCCCCCCACCCCCGGCACCCTGGAAGCAGACTCTGGCTGAGAAGGACGGCACATCTCCTCAGCTGCCTGCTGCCCCGCTATGGGGCTGAGGTGCTGGACGACTGGGCCGGTCGTGCCAGCCACCATGCAGAGTTCCAGCTGGGGACCCTGTGACACCACCCTGGGTGAGGTGGCCACTGGGCAGTGAGGGCACGCCCCGCTGGGAGGTGTGAGGGGCTCCGGGAATTGTCCCCGGCTGACATCCCCACCTCGGTGCCAACCTGTGCACGCACGCAAGTGTGGTTTCCTCCTCGTGCCCGCAGTAATCCTCCGACTTTACAGCAAATTATTAAAACTCACTTATATTTAATCTGCCTTCTGGAATTAATTGAATTTTTACGCTCAGCAAATGCCACAGTTTGTGCTGCCTCCCGATCGGTGGCTTGGAACAGCTAAATGACAAGGCGGCAGACCAACCGCAGGCTCTGCAGACAGACTCTGGGGGTAAAAAGGCATTAAGAGGCTGGGTGGTGGGGGGGAGGGGGGTGGCCTGGGACAGCCCATCCCCACCTGATGCACTCAACCATGGAGCACAGAAGCTCCATTTATCAACTCCCTCCGTTTATGGAGCAGGAGGGAGGCCTCCGCTCAGCACCTGGGGGGACTGTGCTCCTGGGGGACCCGGGTGGCAGGAGCAAGCCAGGAAGGACCCCTCCCCTCTCTGAGGGTGTTGCCCTAGTTGATCTCTGGCCAGGGGAGCTTTGCCCTCTCCCAAGTGACCGGCAGACAGGACTGAACTGACTTAGCAGTAGCAGCAGCAAGTGACCAGGCCCTGGCCGGCCCCCAAAGAGGCCCAAAGAAGGCCATCTCCTTCCTCGAACTTGGCATTCGCTGCAGCCCAACACACGGGGCTTCCGGCCCCTCTGAACCCCGGCCAACTCCACCGCGGAATTCCACACCCCGAAGGCGCCGAAGATCCAAGGTCACATGGAGTCCTGGCATGCTCCCTTCTTGCCGGGACACGTTAATCCGGGGGTGCTGACATCTCCGGGGGAGGAGGGGTGATGTTTGCAGAGCCCCGTTCGGAGTGCTAAGTGCATCCCCTTAAGTCTGCCAGGTTCGGAGTTTTAAGTGCGATGACACCAAGGCTGGTGCAGAAGCGGCTGTGTGTCTGACCCCCCCGCCCCGCTTCCCTCCTGATTTCCCCGCCAACATGCAACTGTCCACAAACCAAGGAGGAGGCTGCCCGCTGCTGGTTTAGAGATTCTGAGCAGAGCACCCCCCGCCCGCTGATAGCATCTGCATCCTAGACAGGACTGATCCAACCAGCTGGAGGGGAGGGGGAGCTTTGAAAAATGCAGCCCCCTCCCCAACCCAGGGTCCACCTCAGGTCCCCGGAACTGGATGTGCTGGGTGGTAGAGGGCCTGGGGGGATGGGTCGGGAGGAGGAGCCTGTATTTTTTTTTAAACTCCAAGGAATTCGGACTCAGCCAGGCAGGGCTGGGAACTGGGAACCTCAGCCTATGAATTACGACACTGGAGGGACAGGATTCCACTCCCACCGCTTGTGGGAAGGGCTCCCTGAATGAAGGCAGAGGTCGTCGGGATTTACCAGGTGTGGAAAGTTCCCGGCAGCTGCGGGGGAGGGGCTGTCAAGACTCTCACCGTTTTGTGCCAGGAGGTCAAGCAGGGCTTGGTCCCCAAGGGGGCCAAGTTTCCTGGTCCCGCCGGTCCCTGTCTCCCTCCATGCACGTGTGCACACATGCACTTCTATGGAGTCAGGGGGTAAGGACCCCAGAGGACCAGGTTCACCTGCATCCCTGCCTGTGACCCTTCCCACAGCCATGATACACAAACAGGAGAGGCCTACCAGGCCCGCCCTCCCCAGCTCCCCCAAACCCTGAGCCCAAGAGGCATGCCCCCAAGTTTATGCCAGCCTCCTCGTGCTGTGACTGTCCCGTTCAGGCTCAGCAGGGATCCCGGGGGCTCCCCAGTCTGCAGGCTCAGCGGGCGCCTGGGACGCCGGCACGCGTGGCCCTGGCCCAGGCCTGTGGAGGTGGTGCTGGTGTCTGTTCTGCAGCATCCGTCACCAGATACGCTGACCATCCAGGGGCTCAGCAACCTGCCATCAACGCCAGGACCTCGGAAGTCTGCCCCCCTGTGTCCCTGTCCAGCTTCCACACTGCCACCTGCCTGACTCCCAGTTCTGGGGTGACGGGGTGGGATCAAAGGGGCTTCATCTTTGCCTTTTGGGGAGCCTCCCTCTGCCGCCTACTCCAGCTCCCAATGCAGAAGGAGAGAGGGAGGCGGGGGGGAGGAGGTGAGCCCCTTCCCAAACCAGGCCAGAGGCGTTTCAGCAGGTCCTAATTAAAACCCTTCTCTGGGTCAGGCCCTGGGCCTGGCCTTGAGTGGAGATCACCAGCCAGTGATCCCACACTACCGGGCGGGACAAGGAGATGATGCTCAGGTACTGTATCTGGGGCTTTAGTGACCGTCCTGGTTAGCGTGGACTGCTGTAACAAAATGCCGTGGACCTGGGGGCTTCCACAAGTACTTATTTGCTCAAAATTCTGGAGGCCGGGAGCGCTGGCAGGGCTCTCCCCTTGGGGGACAGACCACTGCCTTCTCCCTGGATGCTTATAAGGACACTAATCCTATGGGGTTAGGGCCCCACCATCATGACCTCATTTACTCTGAATTACTTTCTTAGAGGTCCCATCTCCAAATACAGCCACACTGAGGGGCAGGTCTTCAACATATGAATTTGGTGGGGGGAGGGGGACACAAATATTCAGTGCATACAGCAACCCCCTGACATGCGTCAGCCACACTGCTGGCTGTGTGGACAGCAGAGCACTTGAGTCTCTGAGTGTCGGTTGCGGGGGGTGGGGGTGTGGGTGGGGGGGCGTGTTACATGGAGCTAGCAGATCCCCGCCAGAGGGCAGAGGGGTGCAGACGAGGCTCTCCTGGGCCCCCACGGAGGACAAACGGCCAGCAGGACTCAAGTTCAACAGCAGCTCAGAGAGACACCCGCCCTGCCCTCCTTCCCTGTGGCTCAGCCGCTGCCTGGCTTCCAAGGCTCACCACCTGCTCCCAGCTCCTTCTTGCATCTCCAGGATGGGTCCCTCCAAAGGTTCTGCATGTATTTCTTGCACTCATTCTCTCTCTCTCAGCTTACCTACTTCTCTCCCTCCTCATACATTTTTCCATGGCAGGACCAGAGTATCTGCAACCAAAGCTGCCTCTTGCTCCTCTTTGCTTTCCCCACGATTTGCAGGAGCTCGATACACATCTACAGAATCAACGCTGGAGCTGGGGCACCTGGCAGTTTGGTCCAGGAGTTGACCCAGGTTCCAGCCACAGGGCCTTTGCACTTGCCGCTCCCTTCACACACCCGGCTCTACGGGGCCGCCTCCCTCACCCTCATCACATCTCTCACCCGAGGCTTCCCAGCCTCCTTGCCCTGGATGTCTTATGGAAAGCCCCACCATCCTGCACCGGCCTTCCCCTTTTCCTGCTGTATCTTTTCTCTGTAACTCCATCTGTCCCACATCTTACTGATTCTGTCTGTTGCCTACCTCCTCAACTACTGTTGGGGGGAAGGAGTAGTATTCCAGGAAGTCAGGAATTTCCGTCTGCTTTTTCAGGTGGAATTTCAGTCCCGGACCCTCAGTGCCCAGCTTACAGTCATGCTCAATACATGTTTGCTGACTGCATGGGATGAGCTCCCCATCCGTGGAGGTATTTAAGTCAAGCACAGATGATCTTTCAGGGCTGCTTCTGATCTAAGACTTGGCAGCTCTGTGACTTCCTGAGATGGAGCTCCGTGGGGAACTCTGCTCCCAGGCGGGGGACGGGAGGCCACCCCAGGAAACCAACCCTTAGCAGGTCTCCCACGCTCAGGTCTGGGGAAATCCCCCAGCCCCAGGCCCCTCAGGAGCAACGCAGCACGACCCAGGCAGACCCTGCTGTCCCCAGACCTCCAGGACATATTGCTTTGACCCCAGCTGTCCTGCCCACAGCCAGCCCAGGCGTACAGCTGACACAGGCTGCCTGGCAACAGGGCCAGGCCGGATTATCATACATTAAGACATAATTACTCTGTGGAAATTTACAATACAAAGCACCCTCCCCAACAAGTTGGCTTCAGAAGGATTCCAAGGATACAAAGCACTGCTGTGTCTCTGCCTGAGCCCCCCGACCCCCACCAGGCTAGCCTCGGCCAGAATTTCAAAAGAAGCGGGTGGGTTAGACTTTGCAGAAACCCCATTCTGCAGAAGCCCAGTCCAGGGATGGGCCTTCTGGCTCTCTAAGCCCCACCCCTAGGGACAGTCCTCCTGGTCCCTTCAGCCCCACCCCCGAAGCCTCTCCGAGTTTCCCCGGTCCAGGAGGCTGAGGGGTCCAGGCTGGGACCCCTCTTTCTCACACCCAGCCTGCTCTGCTTAGGGTAGAGAGAACCACACATCTCAAGCCACATCCTGGCTGTGACCTGCAGTGAGGCAGAGTGTCTAACAGACATTGAGTGATAGTCGCTCAGCCCTTTTCAACTCTTGAGACTCCATGGACTGTAGCCTGCCAGGCTCCTTTGTCCATGGACTTCTTCAGGCAGGAATACTGGAGTGGGTTGCCATTTCCTTCTCCAAATAGACATCACTGAGCACCTACTGTGTGCCAGGCACTGTGTTAGCACCAGGATGCCACTGTGAACAAGACAAATCAGACCTCTCCCGGTTCTGGCAGCGCCTGCAGTCCTGTGGGGAAGACAGATGAGAAAATACACAAATAGTGCACTTCCTGTGTGTCAAGTGCACAAGCAGGGTGGGAGATGGTTGACTCGTGCAAAAGCCCAGGGGTGGGACCACGAGCGGTGGGGCTGGGGCGCAGCAGTGATGAGAAGATCGCTGGCTTTCACTCTAAGTAGGTTCTGAGCAGGGAGCCACCTGCTCTGATTTAAAGTGCCGGCTCAGCCTGGGTCTGAATCCTCCCACCCCCTTCTTGGCCACAGGACCTTTGCACAGGTCTGTCACCCCTGGAAGCCCCTGGTTCCCTCCGCAAAACAAAAACAGCAACAGCTACCACAAACCCACTGTGCAGAGCTGCAGAGAGAACACAAACAAGATGGGCTGGCACACAGGTGGAGGGGGGGCAGTGGGAGGGAGCTCTCAGGGCCTCAGTTGCCCCATCTGTAAAATGGGCACCAGTGGCCGGGTCACCTGTGCCTATTATCTGGGAGCCCAGGTGACCCCGAGTAGATTCTTCCCCCAACATACAATCTACACTGAGGCTTGGCGGCCATGCTCTCAGTGTGATCAACAGTGTTCAGGGGAAAAAACCGATTAGGGGGCAGCCGAGCAGGAGCAGCTGCCCAGTCTCCACCCTCCTGGGTGTGGGGCTGCTCTGGCCTCTGGGGAGAGGCCCCTGCAGAGCCAATCCGCCTGCTGGGTGCCGGCAGGATGGGCTGGGAGGAGCCTGCACTTATCTTAAGGATCTCAGGGCCTTTCACCAGCCTCCAGGCTCTCTGGCTCCTGAGAACAAAGGCCAGCAGCCTCCCAGCAGCAGGTGGCTGACAGTTCAGCAAGAGGCCCAGAGAGGGGCAGGGCCCTGCCTGCGGTCACACAGCCCGTGGTCCCTCTGCGGCACGGTCGAGGCACCTGCTGTGCAGAGTGGGCCAGCTGTGGCAGGCTTGGCTGAGAATGACAAAGCGCTGGAGGCCCAGGGGGGTGTGCGAGGCCCCCCCGCTTCTCCCGGAAACTCCCGGGTAAAGGTGGGCTTTGCTTCTGAAAGTGTGTCTCCCAGGGTGGGCGACCTGAACCTCTGGGCCATGGGCACAGCCTCCTCTATGAGATGGGGATGATTCGGGGGTGGGCAGAGGACTGGCCGAGACAGAAACAGGCTGGGGGCAGGAGCGCGTGCCCTGAATCCCTTTCTTCACCACCCTGCGTGGGGCAGCGTGCTCAGGACGGAAGAGAACCGTGCCTTGGTGCACAGCTCGCGTCTCTGAAGAGTCGGCACCCCAGAGCCTCCGTCCCTCACTCCACCCCCGCTGTGTTCCGAGGCACCCGTCTGGGCCCTCACTGAGCTCCTGGATGACGGTGGGGGCAGGTCACCCCACTTCCAGGACCTCAGCTTCCTGTCTGAGATGTGAGGATGGGGCCTGCAGTCAGGGAGGGACCAGCCTGCTCTTATAAGCCCTGCAGCATCACCCAAAGTGGGTGGGGGCTGCCAGGGTGGCCCAGTGACAACTGGGGAGGCGGGGGAGGTCTGCTCATGTCCCTTGGGGTTTGCAGTGGCCAAGCGTGGGGCTCCAAAAGCACACCTGGCCTGGCCAAGGTGAGCCGGGGGCCTGAGCTGCAACCCCAGGATGACCTCTCAGGAAGGAAAGGGGCCAGAACACCCACAACACACCCCCACTCTGGGAGGATGGAGTTTCTGGACAGGAAGGGTCTGCAGGGACTGCCTGCTGGGAGTGGAACACCCCCACTAGGAGTAGGGGCTGGGAGTCTGGGGAGGTTTGCAGAAGGAAGCTGCTCGCGCTCACAGGCCAGCCGGGGACTCTGCACACCCAGCTCCCCCATCACTGGGCCACCCGAGCCTAGGAATGAGGAGAGGAGGCAGCACCTCGGTTCTGCTGGCTCTGAAAAGAAAAGCTCGCCTCTGGACTCAATTTCTTTCCAAGTTCTTTTTAGAAAGAGAAACTCTTTCCTCCTGGATTCTGTAGACCGACTGAGTTTCAAATTCCAGCTGCCTCTGAGACCAAGGCCCTTTAGATGTGCTTTTCTCCCCGGAATCCACACGACTCAGAAGCGTTTGGTAACACTGGGTATTAAGGATGCGCCATAAAAATAAATTGCATTGTAAAAGGGGGCCTCTTAACAGACAACCTGGGCTCTGGGGTTAAACGTCCAATGTTGTACCATTATCAGCAGTGACGTCAGACACGTCAAAGGGGACCAGGGTTCCTGTGCCTACTCCCGAAGGACACCTGCCTGGCGCTGAGCGGGTTAAACAGGGCCCCAGGTTTCTTAAACTCTTCCAGGTAATGCTCCCCCATCGCTGCCTTAACACCAGAAGATTCCCTGGGACCAAATGCTCCTGAAGACAGCTGTCAGACGCATTAGAAAACAGAAAGAAAACACACACGCACACAACGACGCAACACACCAAATGCCAAAATATCATGAAAATTCAAACAGCTAAAACAAATATAACCACAAAAGACCAGAATCCTAGAAAAGCAGTCTCTGCAATTAAGCAGTTTTCTGCTATATAGTGATAATCACCCAATTATACTATTAATGACAGTTCAACCTGCTTCCAAATAAAAGGACATTCCTCTATACCAGGATGCCAGCTGTTAGTTACAGATGTCAAACATCTTTAAAGCATGATTATTAAGGGGGAAAAACTCTATAAAATGAACACATCCATATTCTCACCCCCCATTTAAAAAAAATCACAATTAGCCACGTTGGTTTTGCATTGCCCAAGCAAAAAAACCAGGGAAATAAACTGGCAGAGTCCAAGCGGAAGGCGTTAGAAAGGCAGGGGAAGGGCAGCCGCTCCCCTCTCCTGGGCTGTGCCCAGGTGTCCCCCCACCAGGAGAGATCTAGGGTGGACGCGTGTGTATTTTCACGCCATTCTCCTTCCAATGGAATCATCTCGGGACCAGGATGCTGACGCTGGATAACTCACCTCCCCCAGGAAAACACATGCCGTCAGACGCCTGGTGGCGGTGGGGGAGGGGAGCGCGGGGGTTGGGGGGTGGTCAGGCAGTGCGGAGCTGCGGCAGAATCCGACAGAACTCCGGTCACCCAAGGTGGTGGCCGCCCGCCCACCAGCCCCAGACCCCGCAGACATACGCTCAGGCTCATTCCCTGCCAGTATTTCTCCAAACTCTGCACCTTTGACATTCGGGAGCGCCAAGGTGTAATAAATACCCAACTTTGTCTTCTGACAATAGGCAGCCCCATTTAATTAACTGGAGCGTAAAGAGCTGGGAGGATGGGGGAGGGGACGCAGGAGCAGACACAGGGCGAGGGGATTAACCTTTCGAGTAAGAGTAAGCGGCTGGCGGGCCACGGGGGCGAGGGTTGGGGGGTGGTGCGGGCGTGCAGACGAGCTTGATAAATCGAAAGCAGGGGCACTGGGAGTTATAGACCCTACCCCCAAACAGCAGATCCTGATAACCCTGTCGGGTTCCCTTGAGGGGCCCCGGAGGTCTCCAGCGTGGCAGGGACAAATCCCAGGCTGCCTTCTGCCCCGCACTGATGGGTAAGGAGGAGGCCCTTAGGGGGCCTGGCCAAGGGGGCCTGCCATCTAGGAAGCCACCCCACGCTCAGCCGAGCTGCAAAGAGGACAGGCTGGCGCTGTGCTTTCTGCCACCTTCCGGCCTGCTCCCGGGGGCTTGGGCGGCAGCCGAGGAGCCCTCCGGAAGCAGGGTGGAGATGCTGAAAGGGAGCTGTGTGGTCTGGGGACCTGGCCCACAGGGAGGGCTGGTGGCCCCCTGACCCCGGGCCCTGTGAGCAGAGGCAGAGGCAGCTTTGTTGAGTCTGGCTGCCGCTGACCTGCGGGGGTTAAGCCTCAGATTTAATGGGAGAGAAGAGGCTATGTCAGAGGGCAGGAGAGGCTTTCAGAGCCGCTGAAAGGCACAGACCGGTGTCAGGAGGAGCCTGTCCTGCTCAGCTGCCAATCTGCTGTGTGACCCCAGGCAAGCCACCTTCCCTCTCTGGGCTGCAGCGGAATAAATGGACACAGGTTTTTTTTCCCAGGCTGAGTTCTCACTGCGGAGCCGAGGAAACACACATCCTGGAGGGTCATTTATCCAGTTTACAACTTCCACGGCTGGCCCTCAATAGCTTCCTTTCTCCCCAACAAGAGCACCGGGGCCAAGCCAGCTTTGCACCAGCTGGACTCCCTCCAAGAAAAACTGAGGCTCCAGGGGCCGCCTGTCAGAACCAGGCAGGAGGCTGGGGTGCCCCTGCCCCCACCAAGGGGGAACGAGGCTCTCCAAACCAGTCCTCTGCGGGGGGTCCCTGTTCTGTCCCAGCCAAGGAATAACACTGCCCAAGTTCTCCCCCAAATCCTCCCACCCAGAGGAGGGTGGCAGAGGTCACCACAGGTCCCAGCCTTCATCCCCCTTTCTATGGAATTCAGCCTTAGGAGAAATTGCTCTAGAATTCCTAGGAAGTTCCCCAGAAACACGTGCAGGACACTCAATCACAACAAGTCCATTCTGAGCGCTATTGGCCAGAGGAGGGAAACGCTCCCCGGGCAGAGGCTGCCAAGGGTGCTGCTGGCCACCTGCTCTGGCCTCACCTGCTGGGTGGCCAAGGTGTCACTACCAGTGTTAGTTGCTCAGTCGTGCCTGACCCTTTGTGACCCCCAAGGTCCTCTGTCCATGGGATTCTCCAGGCAAGAATACTGGAGCGGGCTGCCATATCCTTCTCCAGGGGATCTTCCCGACTCAGGGATCAAATCTGGGTCTCCTGCATGGCACGCAGATTCTTTACCAATGAGCCGCCACGGAAGCCCATCACAGTGATGAAAGTCATCGCTTTGCTTCTGAGTTTCCAAATGAAGACGTATCCCTTGATACTGAAAGACAGCAGATCCCCAGGTCACTGCTCCATTTCACAGCACTGAAAACTGAGACTCGGGCAAACAGTCCGGCAGCTCAGCACCTCACAAGCTTAAATGCGGGGCCACCATGAACGATCCAGCAATTCCACTCCAGGGTACACACTCAAGAAAAATAAACACACATCCACACAAAAACCTGTACACAGACGTGCACAGCACCATTATTTGTAACAGCCAAAACACCCATCAGTGGGTGAATGGATAAGGCAAGCGTGTCCCATCCGTATGACGGAAGGGTGCTGTGTGCTCAGTTCCTTCAGTCATGGGACTTAGGGACTGTGCAACTCCGAGGACCGTGGTCCACCAGGCTCCTCTGTTCATGGGATTCTCCAGGCAAGAATACTGGAGTGGGTTGCTATGTCCTCCTCCAGAGGATCTTCCCGAAGATGGTAGGGTATTTGGTCATAAAAAGGAATGAAGTCCTGACACCTGCAATGACACGGATGAGGCTTGAGGACATTATGCTAAATGAAGAGAAATCAGACACAGAGGACACACACAGTATGACTTCACACCTGTGAACCGTCCAAAACAGGCAAGTCCATGGAGAGGAGACGGAAAGGAGTGCCTGTCTAGTGCGTGGCCTTCCCTGGTAGCGCAGTCGTTAAAGAACCTGCCTGCAGTGCAGGAGACCCGGGTTCAATCCCTGGGTCAGGAAGATCCCCTGGAGAAGAAAACGGCCACCCCGTCCAGTATTCTTGCCTGGAAAATCCTACGGACAGAGGAGCCTGGTAGGCCACTGTCTGTGAGGTTGCAAGTGAAAGTGAAAGTGAAGTCGCTCAGTCGTGTCCGACTCCTTGCGACCCCATGGGCTGTAGCCTACCAGGCTCCTCTGTCCATGGGATTTTCCAGGCAATAGTCCAGGAGTGGATCGCCATCTCCTTCTCCAGGGGATCTTCCCAACCCAGGGATCGAACCCAGGCCTCCCGCACTGTAGACAGACGCTCTCCCGTCTGAGGTTGCAAGAGTCGGACACAACTTAGCGACTAAACCACAACCACAAGGTTTGGGTGATTGGTTAAAATGGGGTGCAGCTGTGAACGTACAGGGCTTCTTTTGGAGTGAAAAATATTCTAGAACTAGATTACTGATGGTTGCCACACTCTGTATTATAATCACTGAAGTGCATGTTGTAAATGAATTATATCTCAATGACTCAAAAAACCAGCTGAAACTCTGAGACAAACAAGCAAGCTGGCAAGATCCAGGAGGCAACCACCAGGAGGCGCAGAACTCCCCGAGGGGCTCTTGACTCTATATTATGTCAAGTCTGTGCAAAGATCCTCGAGGCGGGAAGGCGGGGGTGGGCGGTAAACAAGGGGCTAAAAATCAGTGTGTGTATGGGGGGGGTGTCATTACTGCCTCCAGAATCAAAACGTCAGGGGTCAACCTTGGCTCTACCATGTAGAGGTGTGTGACCTTGGGAAGGTGACTCCACCTCTCTGTGTTTCTGTTTCCACCTCTGGACGTGGTGCTGGTGATAACAGGGAGTGTGAAGGATGGGAAGCCCCTTAAACCCTCACCCAGGACTCCAGGCAGCCCCCTGAGCAGAGCCCATGGGGCCTGAGGAGCCCGACACCCACACAGCCAACAACCCCTCTCTGCAGCCTGGGTCTCCCTGACGTTCAGCCTTTGGGATCCCTCTCATGCTGACTGCCCTGATGGAACGGACGTCAGCAAGCCCCCCGGATGCCAAGAGTCCTTTCCCTAGATACCCTCGAGCACCTAGAAATCAGTGAGATCCCGTGGGGGGAGGGGGGCTCGGAAACCGAGGGAGGAGAGCCAGGTTCTAGAAAAGCCTCTTTCAGGTTAAGGCTCCGGGCGCACACCTTACCTGCTCTGTCCTTCTGGACTCCCCGGGAAGTGGTGAGGACGGACTAAGTGCATGTGTGCATGAGAGGGAGTTTGGAGACTTTCCTTTTATTTATTTTTCTTCCCTTTGCACTGCAAAGGCTCGCAGGATCTTAGCTCCCTGGCCAGGAATTGAACTGGGGCCCCCTGGCAGTGAAAGCGCCGCGTCCTGACCTCTGGACCACCAGGGGATTCCTGAGACCTTCTAAAGAGACATGCCCTTGCAGGAGATGATGATGCGAGGGTGCACACAGGCACACGCGTGGACATGCGCGTGACAGATCACTAGAGCTGCTGTCCTCCAGGGCCCGCTGGCCCCCACCTGGTGCCACTTGACCATGAAACCACACCTTCCTCCATCGGACTGCCACGTGGAGGTTTCGACCCCACCTCCATCCCAGTCCACTTCCCACTTCACTGATGGGCACCGCGGCCGCCTCTCCCGCACCCCTGCCTTCGGCCCCTCGCCCACCCTCGGCAGCCGCCCGGGACGCTGCCCGCCGAGCTCCACGGTTGCTCTGGCCCCCGCCTCCCCAGCCTGGGCTCCTGTCACCCCTGAACCGCCCATCCTGTGTTTGTTGTCAGGGGTAGGTCGACCCCTGTCCGGGGTTCCCCGTGTCGTCCAACACAGCAAAAAGCACCCCCAGCTTCTGAGAGCGCCCCACCCCCCGCCAAAGACTGAAAAGGCTGCCCCAGGCCCCTGTAGCATCCCCTACCCCACCCCAGGTCACAAGCCAGCCCCGGCCAATGGAACTTTCCACAAAGATGGAAACACTCTCTTCCTACCCTATCCAATATGGTGGCCCCCAGCCCCACATGGCAATCCAGCAGTGGGGCCGGAGTAACTCAGGAACGGGCGTTTTGATTTTGTTTCATTTTGAGCCATTTCATTTAACGCTTTACCTTTCAATGGTTAACATGCAGCTAGGTCTGGTCCCTGGAAACTCCAAGTGTGGCCTACGGATCAGCCACATGGGAGCCACACAGGCCTGGGGAGGGGGGGACGCAGATGACCTCAGAGCCTTGAGGGAGGGAAAGTCCCCATCTGCCTTGTCAGGTACCACCTCGACCCACTTGAATCAGAAGCTGCCCCTTAAGAGCCTGGGTGACTCGAGGGCATGGTACGGTCTGTGTCTCCTCCCTTCACACCTCCCCCATCTTCCGCTTTCAAAATCCCCTAATTCTTCAGAATCTGTTTCCAACACCACCTCCTCCAGGAAGCCCTCTCAGATGGCTCCAGCTGACTGGGAACTCACTGACCTCCAAGCCCCTGGAGTCATGTGCATCCCTCCATGGGCGTGCTTAGCTCCTCCCCTGTGCAGGTGGCCAGGAGGGCCTCAGAGACATGACCTCTGACTTACTTTCCACCCTCTGCTCTGCCCCTCCTGGGCCTGGCACCCAGCAGGTGCTCGAGCACTGCCCCGGCAGCTGCAGCTACAAGAAGCCAAACATCTTGCCAAATCAGGGCAAGGAGAACAGACCAGTGCAAGGAGAACAGAGTTGGTTACAGGCTATTTGCTTTATTATTCCTTCCACTCGGCTTGCCCCACCGGTCCGACCCGCTGGCCACCTCTCTCCTAGCCTAGCACCTGGGAGGTGACAGAGCCCTGAGTCAAAGGCGTCAAAACCAGAAGACAAGGCCAGGCAGGTGGAGTTATTGGTTTCAGTGAGCCAAATAAAGCCTCACATGCTTTTCATGAACCTCTCTCTCTGCAGGTCAAGAGCAGGGCCACAGCTCCGGCACACAGCAGGTGTCAGTGCCCCGAGAGCTCGCCGGGAGCCCACCTCTGGGACCCCAGAGGCCCCTGCGTGTCGCGGGCAGAGGCGGGTCAAGGGCAGGGTCTTCCCTCCCCCAGCACATTCCCTCTCGCCACCACACTTGGTAGCCTCCCGTGGATCCTCTGAAGATCTTTCCTAATGCCAAGGCCTCGAAGGCCAACGCTGACCAAGGGCCCAGGCCCCCAGAAGCTCCCCTGGGAGCCTGGGGCTCACACAGGCCACACTTCATCGCATTAGGCAGCTCAGCCTGCCCCCCAACAGCTGTTTCTCCAAAAAGCTCAGTGGAAAAGCTCAGTGCGAGGAGCCACAGTTCAGCCTGGGAGCCTAGGGCTGCGGGTCATATCTTGGCTCTAACCCCGGAAGCTGCCAGAAACATCGCTTTTGTGTGTCCTCCTCTGCCGGGCGGGGGATCGAAACCCCTGCCTCCACCCCCGCGGCTCAGGCAGGAAGTGGCTTCAGCCCCACGCGGAGAGACGGTCTCCAGGGGCTGCAATATAAACACGCCTGTCCAGGCTGAGGGCAGGTGCAAAGCCCCGGAGAGACCCACCCAAACCCACACAAGCCTGACGTGGCTCCAAGGCCTCCCCACGGCACGCTAGGGCTACAGTGTCATCTGAAGTCACGAGTTCCCAAGAAGCAGGGGAAACACGGGGTAACAGGAGGCTGCCATCACCAGCTGAGGCCTGCCCTGGACCTCCAGGCCCAGTTGGAAACAAGACAGTGACAGCAATCACACTAAAGACAATACTGATAACAGGGGGCCATCCGTGGAGGGCCGACCAGGTGCTGCACACCACGCTAGGCATTTTAAATGCACAGACCCTTTACTTCCCACAGCAAGCTCGGGAAATGTCACCCTCATTTTACACTCAATTAAACCGAGGCACGGGGCTTCCCGAGTGGTGCTGGTGGTAAAGAACCGGCCTTTCCGTGCAGGAGACACAGGTTTGATCTCTAGGTCGGGAAGATCCCCTGGAGAAGAGCATGGCAACCCATGCCAGTGTTCTTGCCTGGAGCATCCCATGGACAGAGGAGCCTGGTGGGCTACAGTCCATGGGGTAGCATGGAGTCGGACACGACTGAAGCAACTTAGTTCGCGCACAAACGGAGGCACAGAGCATCCAGGTAGCCTGCCCAAGGTCTCACCGGGAATAAACGGGAGAAGAAGGATTCAAATTCCGGCCACTTGGCTTCTGAGCCCATGAGTTCAATCTTCATACATAATGGAGGCTGCTCCTGCCGTTAAACCTGGGAGCGGAGGAAGGAATAACTGGTCCTAATGGGTGAGCTCAGAGAGGCTTCCAGACTTCTGACCCTGGCCTGCCAGGGAGTGGAAAGATCCCGTTCAGAGCATGGCAGAGGGTTAGAGAAGGTCAGGCTAGACAGACAGGCAGGGGATTCACTTCCAGGGGCCTCACCTCCCATGCTAGGAAGCTGGGCTCTGCTGAGGAAGGCAGATCCCAGCAGAACCATCCTGGAAACACTAACCTACTACACAGAACGGTTCAAATATGGTGGAGGCCTGTTACACCCCACCTTGGAGGGGACCTCAATAACACCGGCCACCATCGTATTCTAGATCCAAAGGGGATCTGAACCCTATGGGGGCCCCCAGCGTGACTCCCGGGGGCGGACGCAGAGCAGTGGGGGCGTCCGGTTTCTCCCCTGCAGGCATTGCCCTCGCCGGTGACTCCACTGTTGTGAAACTCGGGGGCTCAGGAGCCCTCTGACTAATGCTCCCCACTCTCAAGCCGGGCCTGGGCCTGCTCCAGCTGTAACTCTGCTAATGAGATGTGAGTTATCAACCCCATCTCTGGATGGAGAAACTGAGGGAGGGAAGGCTGAGAGGGTTCCCAGAAGCCTCCTCACCTGGTGACTCGCCCGTTTCTGGGTCAGGAGTCTAGCTGGCTGCCCCAGCCACGGATCAATCCCTGTGCACTGAAGTCCAGGATGAATATTCATGAGCCTATCTGGTTCCACACTTTCATTTTGGCCCAAATTAATAATTTACCACGGAGTTCCATAAAAATCAGACATAACTCATTAGCAGCTCCCCAAAAGGCACTCCAGGCTTCTCACTGATCCTGGGGAGGGGCCGGTCTTTCTTCTGTGACAAGTTAATGAGGCCCTTATTTTGAGCAACAACTCTTATTTGTGCAGGGATAGTGAACTTGGAACTTGGGGATCCCACTGCCGTGGGAGGCCACCCAGGTGTGAGCCCTGTCTTCCCAGCTGCCCCACAGGGGCGCCAAGGCCTCTGCTCGAAGCCCCACCCCAGTATGACTCGGGACACTTATGGAGCTGTCCCTGTAGATGCACAGACTCTCCTCCCCTGGCAGACAAGGCTGCCACCCACCTGGGCTTCCCTGGGGGCTCAGATGGCAAAGAATCCGCCTGCAGTGCAGGAGACCTGGGTTCGATCCCTGGGTCGGCAAGATCCCCCGGAGAAGGGAATGGCAACCCACGTCAGTATTCTCTCCTGGAGAACCCCATCAACAGAGGGGCCTGGCCGCTACAGTCCACGGGGTCACAAAGAGTCAGGCATGACTGAGCGACGAACACGTTCACTTTCTTTAATTTCACCCTCTACCTGGACGGGGAACCGGCAGGTGAATGGGGTGCGTCCATGTGCAACAGACTGTGTTCCGGAGAGGGACCCCCATCACCCACCCCACACGCTCTTGCTATTAACAGCACCTTGCTATGCCCCCATGGAAAGCTAGGGCTTAACTCCCCTCCAGCTGATCCCAGGCAGGCTCATCCCTCACTGTAATGAACAGAATGTGACACCATGCGACTTCTGAGGCTAGGTCCTCAAAGGCCATGCAGTTTAGTTTCTCCCTTGTGAGCCGGGACCCCAGCCTTTGGAGCACTGAGCCCCGATACAGGAAACACGGCTTCCCCGAGGCAGCCATGGTGGAATGAAGCCCAAGCCACACACAGGGGGCCACACAGAGATGCTGGACCCAGAGCCCCGGCTGGGGTCCTAGGCAGCAGCTAGCACCGCCTGCCGGGCAGGAGAGTGGGACAAGCCGTCAGATGACTCCAGAGTCTGGCCAGCAAGTGTCCTCCAGCCTCCCAGTCTTCCCAGCAGAGGCCACAGGCCTCACAGAGCAGAGACCAGCCACACTCCACCGTGCCCCTCCTGAAGGCCTGACCCGCAGCACCTGTGAGCACAATAAATGAAATCCTCCTCTATCCCAGGGGATCCTGAACTCCCACAGGCCCACCCACCGGCCCCCTCAGCTGCTGATGTGGCCCACCCCGCCCTGGGCCAGCATCCTGTGGTGAGTGCTGAAGCAGAGCTGGCTGAAATCTGCCCGTGCGTGAAACCTCAAAAGAGCAGTGGTGGGCAGGAAGGGACATCTTTACCCCTGGGCCCTTGAGATCGAAGACAGAGGCGGATGATACCTGCGACACTCATCCCCGGGCCCGCCCCCCTCCATGCAGCTGCATGCCCTGCCTCACCGCACCCCGTCCTCTCTCCACTGCTCCCCGCCAGGCGGGCAGCCCCACCCCGCAGGCCCCTCCAGCGAGCTCAATTAAGACCCAGGCACCATCTCCTCCTCCCTTCCTTTATGTTCCCGCCTGGCCCCTCTTCTCTTGTCAGATAATCACGGGAAACCGGCAAACGGTTGACACAGTTACCAAGACAACAGAAGTTAGGACTGGCGAGGAGGTCTGAAAGCTAATCCTAAATGAATTACAGGACAAGAGTGACAAGGGGGTGGGGACCCGCGTCAAGCAGCTTCAAAGAAGGCCCCAGCGTCTGAGGCAAGGTGCCGTCTGCCTTCCGCGTGGGCTCTGTCGCGGGCCTGGGGGGGCTGACGCTCGAGTCCTCTGGGGGTGGGGTGGTTGGAGAAGGGATCATTCAAATGAAATTCTCCACTGGAGATAGTCTGGCAAGGCCACCCACCACCCAATTAAGACTCAGGGCCTGGGGTTCACCCAATTTTGCTTTCCTGATGTAGGGGGGTGGGGGCCAGCAGAGAAGAGGCCAGGATGATCTAATCGAGGCGATTCCACGGTTTCTTCACTTATTTAGAACTTGCCATCTTGTGACCAGAGCAGCAGCATGGGCCCAGCTGCCTGACAGCAATTTTGAATCTGGGCAAAGGGGCCCACAGGCAATGTCCGCCCTGACCAGGCCACTGCCCCTGGTCAAGCGTGACTCAGTCAGGCCCCTCGGGAACGATCCAAGACACGGGCAGCTCAAAGTCCAAACGTAGCTGCAGCAAATGATTCCACAGTGCTTGGTCCAGGCCTCCTGCAGATTTGGTCCCCAGACACTCACAAGACCCCAATGAGGGAGGCCCTACCGCTGGTCCACTTAACAAATGGGGAAACTGAGGCCCAGAGAAGGTGAGTAACCTGCCCAGAGTCACACAGCGTGTTCGGAGCTGAGACCAGATCAACCCCAGGGCTCTCACCCCAGCCTTTGCTCCACCCGGCGCTGCAGCATCAGAAAACGTCACTGACCTCGAGGCCTGCCAGGCAGACCCCCGAACGTCAACTCCTGGCTGTCCCCCACCTGAGAGGCAGGCCCACAACCCACTCGCACCCCAGGAGGCCCTCCCGGATTATCCCCACCCCCTGCTCGTTCACTGGCCAAGGACGCCTCTGGACACGACAGCCCCGTGCTCAGACGTCCCGGGGACCGGCTACCCCGGCCTAGTTTCCGCACTCAGGACTGTGTCAGACCAGGTGTCACACTCGAGTGAGCCTGAGAATCCCCTGGAGGGCTCGAGGACACACAGACCGCCAGAGCCCACCACAGACTTTCTGCCGCAGTAGGTCTTGTTCAGGGCCAGGGGAGCCGGTCCTGACCATCTACACCTTCTCAGCTCCCAGCTGGTGCTGACACTGCGGGCCTGGGAGCCCCGCGTGGAGAACCGCTGGGGTGTCACTAGCCCACGCTCGAAGCCCCTCGCTCCGCCCTCCCCCTGCTGGACCCTGTGGCTCTGAGAGGCGCCCCTTGCCCGACCATTTGCCTCCACGAAGGAGGCTGTCCGAGCGGCCATCCCCAAATAGACGGGATGGGGCGCATGGCCACCTGCCCCAGCCTGTACCTCCAGACGCCCCGCCTCGCACTGCCTTCCCGCCTGTTCTCTCGCCTGGGCCGTCACGGCCGTCACCTCCATGCTGGTCTCCCTCCTGCGCCCCCCACCCCTGACCACTGGGAACCTCCTCCCTGAGCCCCGTGGCCAGGAGGGCCTGCTCAAGCCACCCCGCCCCCAGCTCCCATCTCATCCCCTGTGGCCATGCGGACACCTTCAAGGCCTCAGGACCCTCACACAAGTGTGACCCTGTGCCCGGGCCTTTCCTCTCAGACCTCCCCAGGGCTAACCTCTCCCTTTCTCGGAGTCACGGGACACACACTCTGGCTACCTGCTCCGTTCTCCAGATTCTCAGCCATATTTCTGTGCACCGGGGCCGGTGCCTGGCACGCAGCAAACACTTCTGGGGAGTAAACCAGCGAATTTGGTACTTTAAAGCCTGGATTCCCGCCCACTTACAGTAGGACTGGTATCACATTTCACGGACCTTATGACCCTGGAGACCCTCCAAGTGTGGCTCCGACCCACCCAGTGATTTCATTTCCCAGCACCCTGCTTTATGCCTCCTTACCAAGCCCTCCCATGCGTGCCCCTAAAACTCTCCTTCCTGCCCTTCCGGGGAGGCTCTGCCCCCCAGGGGAATGGCCTGCTTCCACCAGCTGCGCCCTGCCCCCACTCTCCAGTCCTCATGCCACTGCCTGGCCCCCAGAGGCGGAGAGCGGCCCACTGGGCGGCCAGGGAAGCCCCTTCCGCAGGAGGCTCCATCCTGCCCACTCATTCTCTCCTTCTCGTCCTCAGACCCAGGGCCTCAGAGCCTGGAAGGTGGGGCTGGCAGCCTGGACGCTCTCAGGGAGGAGGTCTCCACCCTCTTCAAGGACACACAGGCTGCAGAGCCCTGCCACCAGTGGGCACCTCTAAGAACGGCCTTCTCAGCACACCTAGTATGAACTTCACATGCTGAATGTCTTAAGAGTGGTTTCCCTATTCTTTTCAAAGATTAGTGCATTTTATTTGTTTACTCATTCATTCATTCATTTTTGGCTGTGCTGGGTCTTCGTTGCAGCATGTCAGCTTTCTCCAGCTGCAGCAAGTGGGGGCTGCTCTTCACTGTGGCTCACGAGCTTCTCACTGCAGCAGCTTCTCTCGGTGCAGAGCAGAGACTCTGGGCATGCAGGCTTCAGCAGTTGCCCTGCGGCATGTGGGATCTCAGCTCCCAGACCAGGGATGGAAACCCCTGTCCCCTGCATTAAGCAGGTGGATTCTTACCCACTGGACCACTAGGGAAGTCCAGCTTCCCTATTCTTGTTCATCCCTCCCACTATATTAGCCTCCTTCCACCAACCCTCACCCCTTTGGCACACACCACTTCAAAGGCCTGCCTCTAACACCCGCGTCCTCCACGGAGTCATTTCCTCCACCAGGGTAATGGATCCTGGGAGTTTCCAGAGCATTCTGTCCTCACTCATCTCACTCCCTGCTCATTCTAAAGCAACCTGAGGATGAGACACAGATTCCTTCGCTGTCCCTGCGGGGGCCACATAGGGCCCAGCTCAGATGGTTATCTTTAGGTGGAGACAGACTGGTTTCCAGGTGCCTCAGTGGTAAAGAACCTGCCTGCCAATGCAAGAGAAGTGAGTTTGATCCCTGGGTTGGGAAGATCCCCTGGAGGAGGAAATGGCAACCCACTCCAGTATTCTTGCCTGGAGAATCCCATGGACAGAGGGGCCTGGTAGGTTACAGTCCACGGGGTGACAAAGAGTCGGACACGACTAAACAACAGCAGACTGGCCCGGTGTCCCTGGAGGACAGAACTAGGTCAGATGCATGTGTGTTCCGTGTGAAAAGCAACATGCTAACCACCCACGGTGGTGTGGAGGGGTTGACCCTCAGAGACCACAAATGGCAAGAAGGGAGCGGATAGCCCATCTGATCGCTGAGGTCCCTTCTGAGTCCCCTCTGAAGTCCCTTCTGTGACTTCCCAACCCCACGGGCCATTAAGCAAGTGGACAGATGCCCACTGGGCGGCAGTCCAGGCCTGGTCAGAGGGCGCTTCCTGTCTGCCTCGGGAGGAGCGGGAGAAAGACAGAGGAGGCCCTGATTCTTCAAGGTTGTGGGCTTCTGCTAGGGGCCTGGACTTGGGCGTTGAGAGTGAGACCTGGGCCCAGATTAACACCCCAGGCAAGCACTGGCCTCAGCTGTAATTTGGCCTAAGGGCAACCATCAACCCCGCCTGAGCAGTGGAAAGCCTGGCATTGGTGGGAACAAGCCAGAAAAATGCATTTCCCCCTAAAGACTTGTAAAAAAAAATCTCACTGATTTTTTTCCTCTTACCCCAAGCTTTCACAGCTCTAAATATGCCACACTTAGTAATTTTACGAGCAAACTAAGCTATACATCACACAGTTTTATGTTCCTAAATTAACAAAAGGACTTTAAATCTATATGGAGCTCTTAAAAAAAAAAAAAGCACTGCATCTATTTTTATTCCCTCACCCCCAAATTCCCTCTTTCTTTCTAATATACACCCCCCATCCGCCAAGTGGCTTCAAAATTTTTGATTGTGTAGCTAGACCATCAAGGAGCGACAGTTCCAAGTATGGATGCAGATCTGCTTTGCTGAGGACCCCGTAAGAGCTGAGGCCACTCTCCTTCGGGAAAGGCTATTGGAGGGGCTATTAAAGCCTGACTTTTTTTCCCCCCCTGCAAACTACAGTACCCTAAGACATTCCCAAGTAAATGAAGAGTTCACGTAGCCCATGTCTACCAGTTCAATCTCACCAAAAACCTAAGAATTAGAAGTCAACAGGTCCCTTCAAGGTCTTCTGACATCCAGGTTCTTAGCTGCCAAGTACGGGGTAGACCAGATGACCAGAGGGGCCCGGGTACACTTGACCTTGGAGAGAAGGCAGTATGGCGGGGCCGCTGCATTCACACAGGTCCGTGTCCAAATGACATGGGGCCCTGGACTTGGAACAGAAGTCTGGGTCCAGACACTTCATCCCACGGCTGGCTGTGTCTCTGGGAGCTGGGTGGCCCTGGCCAGCTGCCCTCTGGCTCTCCTCTGCCTCCTGCACAGAAGGAAGCCAACCCTCCCAGCCTCTGCCCCTGCCCCATTCTAGGGCAGGGATCCAGGTATCATAATGACTGCCTGCTCCCAGTGCATAAAAGGAACCTCTCCTGACGCCAAGAGCCAAGAAGATAAGAAGCGGAGGGTCTCCAAAGGGGCTATATCAGATTTCCACCCATGGAGTAAAAGTAACACGTTTAAGGCAAGAAAAAGGCTTAATGAGAACCAAATTGAGCAGGGGCGGGGGGTGGGGGTGGGGGGTGGGAACCAGACCAGGCCCCTCAGAGAAGGGCTGGGCCGCAGCTGGGACAAAAGGGCCCCCCCCCCACCGCCCCGCCTGAAAGCGGACAGATGGAAATGTGGCGGCCCCTCCCCACTTCCCAGGGGTATCGGAAGATTAATTAGTGACTGCCTGGAAAGTGCTAGATGGGAGCCGAAACGCCTGTCCCTGCTGAGTTTCTGAGCTGTAAATAAGCAGCTTTCTCAATCACCACTGAAATAGCAATGTTGTCCTTTTATCTGACTCAGATCCCATTAGGCCCAACTTGCCCCCAGAACAGGCTTCGGGTGTTCCAGAGCTGCCCGAAAGCCCTGGGTTTGCTCATGACCCCGCGGCTTCCCACGACGAGCTCTGGACAAGCCAGAGCTGGGCCTGAGCTGTCACAGGTGCCAAAGGCAGACACCCCCCATCCCCCAGTTTCAGCTCCTGAGGGAGCCCCCGGGATCAGGCAGCTGGCATCTGGAGGCCCACAGTTCTGGCCGGCCCTCACCTCCAGCCGCCTGCCCCAAACCAGGTAAGCAGACCCGGGCTGGCCGCACCCTGGGGCCTTCTGGAAGCAGGCTGGGTGGGCGAAAAAGAAAACCAGGCAGCTTCCCACAGGCCACTTGGGCCAAGAGTCCCTTCTCTCAGGCACCGCCACTCCTAGCAGGGGAAGCCCACCATTTGCAAGCCTCTCAAAGGAGGTGCAGAGAAGGACCCAGGTCCGCTGAACCTCAGGGGGCCGCTCTGCTCAGTCCTCAGTCGTGTCCGACCTGTGGCAACCCCATGGACTGTAGCCCACCAGGCTCCCCTGTTCAAGGGATTTTTCAGGCAAAAATACTGGAGTTGGGTTGTCATTTCCTCCTTCAGGGGAGCTTCCCGACCCAGGGATGGAACTCCTGGACCTCCTGCGTTGTCAGGCAGATTCTTTACCCACTGAGCCATCAGGAAATTTGGGGTTGGGGGGTGGTGCTGAGGGGAGGGAAAATGTTCTGGGGAGACCCGGATTCTCTGAGAGCAGGCTGTGTTGCTTTAGGCCAAGCCCCAGGCCTCTCTGGGCCTCAGTTTCCTCACTGGAGAATCAGGAGTGTCCTTCCCAGCAGTGGACAGTAGGTCCCCAGGGGAAACCAGGGTCACCCAGAGTTCAGCATGGGGCCGGGGTGGGGTCAGCTGACAGCTGAAGAGTCCTCCCTCTGCGAACTCCAGGAACAAGATAAGGGGGCCGGCAGGGCGCCACCGCCAACACCAACGGCCAATTCCCTCCCTCGCTCGTTCAACAAATATTTATTAAGCAGGGACTCTGGAGCCAGGCTGCTCGGGGTCAAAGCCTGGCTGCACCATTTACTGCCCTTGCGGCCTCCACCTCCCATGCCTCAGTCTCTTCAGCTGGCAAATGGGAGAGTGTTAACAGCTGGTACGGAATGCACAGCAGAGAAGCAGTGGCTGCTGCCACCCCTTCATCCTGATTATTTTCATCCTTGCTATCATCACTCTGGCGCTGAGTCGAGCAGGAAAGAAACACACAGTCCCCACCTGCACGGAGCTTGCAGTCCGATGAGGCTCAGGAAAGGGGGTAACTGGGCATGCGTGCACACAGAAGGGAATCTCGAGTGGTATTAAGAGAGCCCCACCCACCCATCCACCAACCCCAGCTCCCTTGACACACACCTGTGCCTCCTCCTCGTGGCATAGGAGGTATCCTCCTGGACACCAACCCCCCCAAAAGTGAATGAACACCAGAGGCCAGACACTGCGTCACGGGGTGCAAGGGGCCTGTCTGGTCCAAAGATCTGAATTCAAGTCCAGCTCAACAGCTAAGAGGCCCTTGTGATTTTCTGCAAATAATTCCACCTTAATAATAATTATTATCATAGCTGTCACTTCTCCGTGTGAACATCACCCCAGGCACTGTCCTCAGTGTCTCGCAAGGATTCCTTCGCTTAATCCCTTATACCAGATGTCAGCACACTTCCCCTGCAAGGGCCAGATAATGCGTGTCAGGTTTGACCGGCCTTGTCCCATCAAGTCCATTTTGCTGCTGGAGTGGGAAAGCTGCCACAGATAATACACGGAGAAACGGGCCTGGCCGAGTGCCAGGAAACTGTTACTCACCAAGTCAAGTGGTGGGCCACAGAGGGCTGACCCCTGCCTTACACTGACACTGAGGGAGACCCAAGTAGGGATCCCATTTCACAGACAGTAAAATCGAGGCCCAGAGAACTCAAGTCACCTGCTGAAGTCACAGCTCGGGAGAGACAGAGAACTTCAGACCTATGCTGCTGCTCAGCCTCAGTCTTGGCAAACAGGAGGAGCCTCGCCTGATGCCAGCCTGACTGGGAACGAACTGCCCATCCACACCCGCCTCGCGCCCCAGGGAATGGCTGGATGGTAGGTTCTGGGTCCCGGCTCTCTGCAATTGCACACTGTGCTGGGATCTGGCTGAGGGGAAGAACGGGGTCCCAGAGGCTCTGGAGCACACGGGGTTGGCCCAGTCCAGGCCCCTCCACCCTGGGCCAGAGGGGTGGGCAGCGGTCAGCTTTGCAGCCCAGCTCCTCCATTTCCCAGCTGGGTAAGCTGCCAGCGCCTCTGAGTCTCACCTTCCTCATCTGTGAAATGGGCAGACGACAGCACTCATCTCAGGGGCTGGAATCAGATTTACAGGACAAATTCTGGCAAAGCACTAAGGGAGCCTGAGGCCAATCACAAGAACCGGTCACTCCTTTCACAGCTCTATCTGCTACTCTAGGATGAGCTGCCTGAAGTCCGGGGAAGCAAAGCCAGTGGATCACAGTTCTTCTCAGTGAAGCCTCTACACTGTGATGGCGAAATTATAAAGTACAAACCCTGGCGAGGAAACCAAAAAAAAGAAAAAAAGGAGGACACGTGCCCCTCCACAGACCCAGAGGACGTGTGCCCTGACCTTCCCAGGGTCCCGACCTGCAGACCTCACACTCTGCTTCTCAGGGATTCACACCAGCCACGACTCATTTCTCTTAATTGCTCTGGATTTCCTAGCCTGACACTTCCTCCTTTTCTCTCCGAGGCTCCCAGTGTAAATAGAAAATCGGTCACCTGATGAATAAATATGTGCCAGCAGCCACCCAATGGCAGGTGAAGTGGGGTGTAGATTACAAACACCTGTGCTTTAAAGACGCCTTGTACTTAAGAAGATTCATTCTTGCTACAAACGTGTAGTGAATGTCTAAAAGGCGAGACACAGCTCTGGGGGTGGCGCAGGAGGTACAGAGGGGGTGGCGGGAGGGCACTGGGAGCCGCCAGCCAGAGCCTGGGCTCCAAGGGCCTTGGCACCGCTCTCCGCCACCCGGGGGTCTTCCTATGAGGGAGCCTGAGGGAGCCTTGGGGAGCGGGCTCTGAGCCCGAGGATTGGGCCCGGCACCCTTTTATAAACTGGGGATTCCGGTTCTAATTTGGACCAGATCTGGGAAGTGCAGTGCAGAGGTAAGAGAAGTGCTGGGTTTGCATCTCGGGCTGTGAAGGAAAAGAGACAGAAGGCAGTGCAGATCCTGAGAAACATGCTTCCTGCGAGAGCGGAGACATCAAGCAAGAGACTAGGACCTTGTCAACTCCGGGGAAGGGACCCAGACCAGCCACAAAAAGACTCAGAAAGAGTAAACGGGCAGCTTCCACCCAGAACTGAGAAGTCCTTCCCACTTTTTTCCTCTTCCAGCCTCTCCCTACTCTACTGACTGGGTGAAGATGTTTGCCCTGGCTCAGATCTCCAAGAGCTGGGTCCTGCCGGTGCCCATCCCCTCCCCTCACGCCCCTCCCAGGGGGATCCGGGAGAGCTGCAGGAGCTACAGCCAAGATGAGGGGGTGGGGGGTGCTTCTGAACAGAGGAATAACCTACCCTGCCCCCCGAGCTGGCCGCATGCACCTATTGCCAGCAAAGCAGTTCAGGAGTAAACTGGCAGCCTCTGCAGAATGTTAAAAGCCCCAAGGTGAGAAGCCCAGAAACAGGAGAAGTCCCCTCTTCTCCTTACACACCCCCACCCCTGCAAATCCATGGATGCCCCAACTTCCATAGGAACTGTGTGACAACGCCCAGGGAAGATAAGATTCTCAAACGAAGGAAGGGGAAATAAAAACAGCTCATTCCTAGAACCAGCCGTCACATGCAAACCAGCCTTCCTGACCTGCGGGTCACGTGGCCTGCCTGGGGCAGGCTTGGTGAGTTGCTCCCGACCCCAGGGGACCCTGGAAGGGGGTGACAGTCAGCCAGCCAGCGGGACCCCAGGAATCACCAAGGTTGCTGCCTCCTTGACCAGGAACCCTGGCTCGCCTGCTTCCCTTTAGCCTACATGTAATTATTTTTAGGGTTTCAAAGTCCAAATAAGGTGAACACAAGAGGGGCTCCCCAAACCTCCTGCTGTCACCCCCTCCCCTCTCCTTTGGGCTGCAAGAGCGACTTGCCCCGAAACAGAAAGTTACAGGGCAGACTGCTGTCAGCGCGCAGGAAGGTTAGGGAAACAGGAAGCCACGCCAGCCACCCTCCAGAGCTTCCCCCGGCCCCCTCCTTCGACCTCGGCAGGCACAAAACCTTCCAGGGAATCCCAGGCAGGAAGGGGGGTGTGGGGGTGGGGGCAGGCGCGCCACGCTCGCGCGGAGACCGTGCAAGGGGCTGGCTGGAGGCAGAGGAAAATAAGCCCCAGGACTGGGGGCTGGCGGGGGGCGGGGGCGAACGCATGCTACCCGATCAGGGCGGCCTGCAGGAAAGTAACTTCACACCCGGTGTTTAATTCACCTTGGAAGGCTTGAGTGCCCCGGCCGTTCGGTGAGCGGCCACCACGGAACCGGCTCTAGGCAGACAAAAGGAGTGAGACGCGCTACCCGTGGCGGCGGTGCGGCGGGGGCGGCGGGCCGGGTGGGCGCTCCCCGCCGCACGTAGCGCACACACCGCCGGCTGAACCGCAGCGGGAGCAGCCGGGGCCGCGCGCTCTCGCCGGTCTGCTGGGAGCTCGGCGGACTCATCGCCCCGACCCAGGCCGGGGGGGGGGGGGGGGGGCCGTGGGCGCTGAGATCTGGAGGAGTAGGTTAGGGTGGGGGTCCGGGGCGCGCCGGCGCCGCGCGGGACCCGGGGAGGCGCACAGAGCTCGCTTACCTGGTAAGTAATACAGAGGCGGCTTCAATCCAAACATGATTCAGATTAGAATTCCATAGTGGCCAGAGAGGGATGAAGAAGGAAAAAAAAAAAAAATTAAAACCCAGCGAAGAGACCAAAAGCGCCGTCCGAGCCACGGCGCTCAAAAATGTCCAAAACAATAAAATTAAGCCAGAAGAGCGATTCCGACGGCGGCGGAGGGTAAAAAAATCTTTTTTTCTTTTCCTTCCTAAAATGATCAAAAGCCTCTCTCTCCGGCCAGCGACCGGGCAGTTTCGGCCACCTTGGCCCTGGCAGATCCACAATGAGGTAATTGACGACCAAGGACGGGCCGGAGCCTCCACGGCTGCCCGGTGTCTTCGCCGCGTGTGTATTTTCTGCCTTTTGGACTTGAGATGCAAATAAAAGAAGAAGGGGGGCGCACGGCGGAGGGAAGCAGGCGGGAGAGAGGAGAGGAGCGCGAGAAAAATAAAGGGGGGAGGTGAGAGTGAGGAAATTGGGGGGTTAAGATCTTCAGGGATTACTCATTTGAAAGCAAAAAGAGAGAGAGAGAGAAGCAGCCCCCAAGACGTGCGAGTAGCAATCTCTCCTCCATTCAGCCATTTGAATGTCAAGGGCGAGGGTCAAGGGACCTGTTTCCAACAGGGTTTCACGTTCAGAACCAGAAGGAAAAAGGAAGGGGGGGGGTGGCGGGAGGGGGGTATCTCTTGTTGCCAAGGAGAAATCGGCTTTGTTTTCGTTTCCCCTTAGCTACTGGGTGAGGAGGGGCGGGGTGGGGGGGGGAGCGGGAGAGAAGAGGAGGGGGCGAACGGGGAGGAGAGAGGAGAAAATTAATACCCAAACAGCCAAGAAGTACCGAGGGGGAGATTTCTTCTCGTAAATAAAAGAGGCAGCGACTGCAAACAAGTCTTGGGCAGGAGAAAGCAGGCCGAGGAGCCGGTTCCCCTCCCCCCTTGCCACGAACCCCCCCTCCCTTTTTTTTTTTTTTTTGGGTTATCTCCCTGGCCCGGCGTCCCACCACTGACTCAGAGAGCAGGGTTGGGGGAAGGAGGAGAAAGAACTCGGCGGGGGCTCGGGCGCCCGGGCAGAAGGAGCAGGAGGAAGGCGAGCGGGCAGGCGAGAGCGCGCGGCGGTGGAGAGCCCTCGATCAATTTTCATGCAAGAATCATTATCGGTAAATTGGACAGCTGGCTGCCTGACAGCAGATTTGTCTCCCCTAATGAAAGCGAAAGGGTAGGGGCGCAGCGGCGGCGGCTCCTTCCGTCTCTACGCGGCATCTTCCGAGAGCTCCATGCTCCGCAGGGCGATAATAATAGTTTCACTTGCGAGCTTCCCCCCGCGCGGCGGTTGCCGCGCTGGGCAGCAGATCCATGCGAACCGGGATCGGGGCGCAGACAACTGGGCTCCCCTCTCCAAACGCGGGGAGGGTGCTGCTGCTGACGGCGGGGTGCTCTCCTCTGCCCCAAAGCGGGGGCCTCTTGCAAACTGTGGGCGGCTGCGGGCGCCGCGGGTCCCCCCACCGGCTGCCCAACTCCGCGCTCTGGCCGCCCGCCCGCCCGCCCGTCCTCCCCACCCACGTCTGACAGCTGCGGGAGCGGGGAGTTCACCCGCCGCTGGGGCCTGGGAGGAGGATTCCCAAATCGTGCCCTGGTAGCTCGGGCCCGCCTTTTGTGAAACCCACACGGGGCTGCGGAAAAACACCGGCCCGACCCGGGCTGAGCTCCTAAGGCCAGTGGCTCCTTTCTCTCCTTTACCTCTCACCCTTCACCCCCACCCCTTAAAAATCCCTGTTGCAAGTGTAATCAAATGCTTGATACCATCTCCCACACTCTCCCTGCACTGGCGCATTATCAGATCCGGGAAGGCATGCTTCCAGGCAAATAGACCTAATAAATGCTATTACTGGGATTCTGCAAGCCCCGGCTGCACCATAGTAACGAGAGCCCTGGCTAATTTGGTTTAAGAAAACGACCAACTGCACAGAGTGTGTATGAGTGAGTGTGGAGCCTGTATCCCTCCTCCCCACCCGCCTCCCTTTCACACCAGCTCAAGAAGGCCCCATGTGATAATTCCCCAAATCGAAGGGGAAAAAACCCTGCCGCCAAACCACATCCTGTGCGCTCATTGTCCAGCCCAGCGCTTTTAAAGAGACAGGATCCATTTACCCACGCCCCCCCCCCACCCGCCCCGCGCCCAACACACAGACTTAAACGCTTGCCGCAAAGCCGCCTCTTGATGTGACAATTTATTTTCAAGCCCTTTTACCTTCTGAAGGCCCCCCTCGGTGGCACTGTCAACCGTAATCGCGACTTGGTAACACTAAGGGGTCACCTTTTGACCCCAGATACAATCACCTTGGTTTGAGGAACGGACCTGAGCCTGCAGGTACGCACTGGCGGGCCACTGCGGGTCACGACAGGCTTGGGTCCCTGCCAACGCTTTCCAGCCGCTGCGTAAATCAAGGGTCCCCAGCGGCAGCACCCCGCCCCCAGCCCCCGGCTCCCCGCTAAACGCGGTGGCTTAGTGTGACAATTGGACTCCCGGAATACGATCCTCTACAGAAGGGCTCCTAAGGGCGAACTGGAGGAGGTGGGCGGACCTCGCGTGCTTCTGACCCCTCTCTGCAACTCTCCCCCATCACTACGCCCACCCCGCCAGAAAATCTTAAATGGGCTGGGCGGAGCGCCGGCGGCCGAGGGAGGGGTGGCGCTCCTCCCCGCCGCCGCCAACGGCTGAGTGGGTGCAGCGCGCTGCGGCTGCCTTCTCAGCCGGCTGGGCCGCCGGGGCTGCGAGCAGCCTCTTTGAGCCCCCCAGTCCCTGTGGCGCCCCCCATCCCCCACCGCGGCGTCCCCCCCCCCGCCCCCTCCGCCGGCGGCCGGGCTCGCGCGGGCACCCGGGAGGGCGCCGAGGCTGCTGACCTGGAGGAAACCGGCCGCGCGGGGCCGCCGGCGCCCGCCGCCAGCATCTGGCCGCTCCGCCCCGCGCTGACCCGAGAGGTCGCGCCCAGCCCTCGGCGGCGGCGGCCCTTTGTTTCCGGGGCTGCGTGGCGGCGCGCTCCGTGCTCCCCCGCGCCTCCCCCTGCGTCCGCCGTCGCTGGCGGCCCAGCGAGGGAGACAAGGCCTGGGCCCGGCGGGGTCGGGTCCAGCACCTGCCCGCCCGACCCCGGCCCGGCCTCTGCTTCAGTCCCCGCTTTTGCCTCCCACCCCTGTGTCATGCGCATACTTGATCATCTGCGCCCCTCTGGGAATGAGGGGGACCATGGAACAGCTCAGTCAAGCTGCTGCCCACCCCCATGACCCCTCATAAACTCGGAAAATTTCTGATTCTACTTGGGGTAAGGGGGAAGAAATAAAACTCTTTTTCAAAGACCCTAAACTATCAGTTTCTGTTGTCATTCTTTTATTGGGTTTTAATTCTCCAGGATTACACGAACAACAGTAGTAATTAATACTAAACCTTCCTCTACTGTATATGCTAATGGCAGGAGCCATAAAAATTAATTTGCAAACATGTCATTACACAATAGCGGTACAGGCAATAAACGTGTAATTATGGGCCAATCACAGGCAGGGTACAGAGGCAGGGATGCTCCCCCAATCTGCTGGGCCACCCCCTCCTCTGCTAAAGTGGAGAAGAGGGTGCCAGAGAGAAGCCTGCCTTCTGGGAGCCACCTGTGGAGAATGCTCCCAGACTGGGGGATGGCACCGGGGGTCTTCAGTCTTGAGTTTTAAGGGCCTGGCTTCTATACAAGACCCCTTGGAGACAGCCACTCCAGGGCCTACAGAGACTGAGATGGTGGGAGGGAGAGGCGTGCTGGAGACCTGAAGAGCTCCCTGGCCTATCTCGATGGTGGTCGGGAAGCAGAAGAGGAGACACAGCTTATTTCTGCTTCCGGATCAAAAGGCAAACATCCCCCCCCCATCCCCGCCCCCAATAAGTATTTGAATTCCTGCATCAGACTATCTCAAAATGCTGGGGCCAAGCCCACATTGCTCTTAGCCACTCCCTGGGGCAGGAGGTAAGCTGTAAGATTCTAGTGATACCCTCAGCCTCCCTTGGCCCTGGGCCTGGGTGGCTCAAAATGGGTGAGTGACATTTCCTGGTGACAGGGACGTTTGTAAGGGAGGAAAATATGAGATCTACCATGGGAGGGTGGCTGCACCACAGCTCCCAACCTGATGCCAAAACAGCTGAAAAATATAAAGCAACCCCTGCCATGCCAAGCAGCTTAACGGGCGGCCTCTCCACTGAATGGCTCGGTTGTTTGCCATAATGGGGCTGAACGGGGAGCTGGAAGGCTCTTCCCTTTCCCACCGGCCCTTGTGGCTTGGCTGTCGTTTTTTGGAACCCATCACTAAGGCCATTCATCTCCAAGGGACTCACCCCTCCTCAGACGGTATCTATGGCATGGCTGGGCGGTGGGAGGGGCGGCCCATCTAGGCCACACCTGAACCAGCTGCCAGGTGCCCAGGTGAGAAGGACCGCCTTCTTCTGGGGGCCTTAGCTCTGCAGGATTCTCTGCAAGGATGGGGGCCTGTCTCCACCCCCTCTCCTCTCTTGGGGCCTCTCCTGCTGCTATCCCAGCTCACCTCTGAGCAAGAGTCAGGCGTTTATAGAAAAGAGGCAGCAGGCGGTGCAGGCTGAGCCTCCAGGCTCCCCTTTTTACAGCTGGGGCCGGCCACCGCAGGGCAAACCTGTCCACGCAACCAGCCCACCTGGGGTCAGAGGGAAGCTTCAGGCATGCCCTGGGCCCAGCGGAAAGAAAAGCGCTTCATCCCTCAATGCGGCTGGCTGCTTCTTGGAGGCGGCGCCAAGTCCACCAGACAACACCCCGCCTTCCGGCCACCAAAGACTGGGGGTGCCCTCCTTACCACTCTCCCCAGCTGCACCGTCAAACGGAGGGACCCCAGCCTCCCTCTAGCAGGGCAGCAGCTGCCACAGAGTAGAGACAGCCTCTCTGGCCAAGAGTGTCAGCTGCATGCGGTAAAGATAGCTCCCAGCACGTGCTGAGAACAGTGAGGCCGCAGAGGGGTCTAGGGCGCGCCACAGCCAGCGGGATGTCCGGCTCCCGACCGCAGGGCTCACGGCCTCTGTGTGCCCACTGGCACTCTGGTGGCCTGGGCTGCGACCTTGCCTTCTGGAGGGGGCACTGCTCCCCAGGGACTCCAGGGAAGGGAGGTGAGGGAAGGCCATGGTGCTCACCTGAAATGCCCCTCTGGTCTGCCCCCTCCCCCCAATTCCCTCCCTGGAATAATCATGCCAGCTGATATTTCCAGAGCACTCAGACAGTGCCAGTTGCTGTTCTAAGCGCTTTTCACAGATAATTCATTGGATCCTCATGACAACTGTGTTCAAGGTCACCCTTAAGAGCTCCATTTTCTAGATGAGGCCCAGAGAGGTCAAGTGTCTCATCAAAGGACACACAGCCAGGAAGTGGCAGAGCTGGGGTTTGAGGCTGAGCTAGTTCCAGAGTCCATGTCCATAACCTTAGAGTCGGACAGACCAGAGTTCAAATTCCAGCTGGGCCCCACCCACCGTGTGTGCCCTCAGGCAGTGATGTCACCCTTTGAGCCTCAGTTGCCTCACCTGGAAAATGGGATGAAATCACCGCTTGCAATCTAGGAAGATGCAGCTGGTAACCACTCAGGTGCCTGGCACAGAGTAAGGACTCCATAAAGAGAGCTGGAAATTTGTGTTTTGAGTAATAGCAGTTAACCACAGACGGGCCTCAGGACACCCAGGACTGCCCTGCTGTGTGCTTTGCTAAGGGCATTATGTAATCTGGGAGGGCAGACCCACAGTGACCATCACCCCAATCTGTACATGAGCACACTGAGGCCCCAAGAGGTGAAGTTATTCACCCAAGGGTACCCAGGGTGTGGACACACCCGCTTTCTCCCTCCGTCCAGTCTGTTCCTTAGGTAAGTGAACAGGTGTGAAAGTTCAGTCTCAAGAGAAGCAAAGCCGAGCATAGAAGAGAAAACGAGAACTTCCAGCCCGTCAAGGTCATGTCTGCAAACTCAGGTTTTGCTTCCATCTCGGCCTGGCACGCTTACTTTTGCTTTCCCATGACTCCAGGCTCCCCACCCACGGAGTGCCATCCCCTCTTAGGGGTCTTACTGGGTCCCCCACGGCCTCCTCCATCGGCCCCTGTGTGATGGGCTCAACGGTGTCCTGCCAAAATATACGTCCACCTGCAACCATGAATCTGACCTTAATTGAAAAAGGAGTCTGTGCAGGTGTCATTAAGTTCAGGATCCTGAGTTGAAATCATTCTGAATCATCAGGGCTGGCCCTAAACCCAGCGGCCAGTATCCAGAAATACAAACAGACACGAGAGAAGACACACGGCAAGAGGCCCCTTGAAGACAGTGGCAGAGGCTGGAGGGACGCGGCCACAGGCTGAGAAATGGCTGGAGCCACAGGAGCTCAAGAGGCGGGGGGGCCTCCCTGAGAGCGTCTATAGGGAGCGCAGCGGCCCTCCTGACACCTCGATTTCAGATTTCTGGCCTCTGGAACTGGGCGATAACACGTCTCTGAGGTTTCGAGCCACCCAGTTTGGGGTACTTTGTTACAGCAGCCACAGGAAACTCACACATCTTGCTACTTCTGTGAAAATGGAATGCCCTCTTGTCCTGCCAAGCAGGGGAGGCCCTGGGCCGTGTCCAGCGCTGGACACTGCAGGCCTTGGGCCAGCTAGGTCACTCTCTCCTGCAGGCCTGCAGTAAGGGCTGGGAGGAAGATGAAATGTCTAGGGCCCGTGGGCAGGTGTGCGCTCCGGCCGCCTGTGCTCCGTGAAAGCGGAGTTCAACCCCTGCTGGCTGGGGGCCTTCTCGGGGACCTGCCCGCCCTCCTGCCTCTCCCCCACCGGCGACACACATTTGTTGGCTGGTGTTTGGGCAGCAGCCTGGCCTGCAGGAGATCATCGAGGATGGCTATCTGCCCGGGAAATGGTCAGCTGGCCAGCCTTGCCCGATCAGCCTATAAACTGAGGGCTCTGCCGGCCTCGAACATCCTGGCCGGCCCCACGAGGCTCAGGGTAACAACTGCAACAAACAACAGGGAACCTGGCGCCTGGTTTTTCACCAAACCCATTTCCCTTTTCTCTTGGGCTCATACCCAGCCTACATCTCTCAGCCTGCCACGCAGAGGTGTGGGGTCAGGTGACCACACTCTGGCAAAGAGAATGTGGTGGAAGTAGTGACTCCCCATCTCCAGGCCCAGCACAGAAGTGCCTCTGTGCTCCCCTTCTGGGTCTGCTCACCAGACGCCAGCTCCCAGGACACAGAAGACAAGGCGCCTCCATCACACCCCGGAATGTTGTGGAGGTGGAGGTCCCAGCCTCCCCCCCGCACCCACCGCCCACACCGATTATACGGTATGTTGGCACGTGATGAAGAAATTTCTACTGTGGAACTTCTACTGGGGAGTGTGTATAGAGGGCATGATGTGAGGAGCCACTTAGCTCTCAGCAGCTCTTCGTTAGAGCAGCTAAGGTTAGCGATAAACACGTACAAATAAGGAGTACATCTCCTTTACGGGTATTTACTTAATGACCAGCACTGCACTGGATGCTTTAAATACGTTCTCTCACGTCATCCTCACAGTAAAAGTAAATCTATCATTGCTCCTAGTTTTCAGATGAACAAACTGAGGTCCAGAGACATGTCCTGCCCAAGGTCACACAGCCAGTAAGAGGGAAATCTGCTTCGAACCCAGATCCTGTATGTTCAACTGCTCTCTCTGGCATCCCCCTCAACTTTCTTTAGCAGGATCTGGCAAAGGGGCTTAAATCCCCCCTTTTAATGAAAAGTCAAGCGAGCAGACAAACAGGATAACGCTGCACGCTACTGTCTACACACAGAACTGTGCACCTGACCTTCAGGTTGGGGCTGCCGGGCAAGCTTGGGCTTTGGGAGCTTTTTTCAAGACGTCTGTGTGATGTGATGGCGCCAAAGTGCTTCCTCCCCGCGGGCTGCACGGAGGATGCCAGAGAAATCAGACAGATGCTGCATCTGGAGCTGCGGGGGCCACACACCTCCCCTCTGAGGGGCGACCCTCACCTGTCCCTGTGCGCCCCCCTGCCCCAGGCTACAGATGGGCCTCTTCTGGAGGTGGTCTATCATTAGTCTCAGACAGCTCTGGTTGTCAACGTCCAACTCCGTGCAGAGCCAGCAAGCCCAGGGCTGGCAAGCGGCTGTTGAAAAGCAGGGAGGAAGGTCCGGGGTGGGGTGGGGGGAGGAGGGAACATGTGGGGGTCAGGCCTGGAGGCCCCTGGTGTGGACAGGGCGACAGCCATGTGACCATCTGCTCAGATCCTGCTCCGGGCACCATGCCGCTCAGCTGCCTGGGGGCAGGCTGACAAGGCTTTCTTCTCCCCACCGGTGTCTGCCCACCAGGGACCAGGCAAGAGCCTGTTCGAGGGAAAAAGGCATTTGTGAACAGCCCTTCCCGCTGCCTGCTGCTGGCGTCTGCCGGGCAGGGAGTCACTGCTGGGACGTAATTACCCGCCTCCGGATGACACATAGATCTGCCTGTCTACCCCTGGGCCTGACTGCTGCGGGTCGGTGTAGCCCTCTGGCCGACACGATGTGGTTCTTAAGAGGCAGCTTTGTGCCTGCTCTTCCTCATGCTGGGCACAGCTCTCGAGGGGAGCCCTGGCCCCTCTTTTATTATTTTCTGCCTATACCTTGCAAAAAACCCCTGCCTCCGGTGTGTGTATGCGGTGGGGGGGGGGGGGGGGGCCTGCCACTTCCTTTCCCTGCAGCACCTCCCCTGCCCACAGTCTCTCTACTGTGTCCCCCAAGACCTGAGCTGTCCTTTCTTTATCCTCCAATGGGTCATGCCTGAACTCAGGGGACTCCTGACTTGTCCCCAACAAGACAGTGTCTCCCTAGAGAACAGCTCTTCTGTTGGTCCGTTTTCAAAGCACGCATGTGATGTGACTGACATTTGGGGACAGATCATTCCTTCTTGTGGGGGCCACCCTGTGCATTGTAGGTTGTTTAGCAGCACCCCCCTGGATGCCAATGGCACACCCTAGTTGTGACAATGAAAATGTCCCCAGAAGTGGCCAAATCTGCACACACACACACTCCTGGGGGGTACAAAAGTTGCCCTGACTGAGAGTCGTTCATGTAGTATAAACCAGGAATTCCCTGGTTGTTCACGGGCTCCCACTGCTGGGGGCCCAGGTTCAATCCCTTGTGGGGGAACTAAGATCTTGAAAACTACATAGAACAGCCAAAAAAAGGATCCAGCCATGACTCTGACTGACCTGATTTTTAGACTTGGCACTACCACTGGCCTTGGGTAAACAAGGGCCCCCTTCTTGGCCCCAATTTTAGCACATAAAACTAGAGGGCCTGAATGGGGATGCTATGGTCTTTCAGCTGACATGAAGAAGATGCTCTGAGGCTGCACAGAACCAATGGTTCCAAAGTAGAGATGAGCTTGGGATTCAAGAAACAGGGTCATAAGGAAAGAAATCCAGTGATGTCACAGTGTTCAATCAGAGAAAAGGACAGAGTAGCCAAAATGTCAGGTGGGCAACCCCGAAGCCTTGTGGCCTTTTCTCCACAGTCCTCTTTCTCTCTGACTTATATAAATCCTGCCCTGAAATAAGAGGTATTTGCTATCAGTCACTCACACTCTAGTACGATTCAGCCCCACCTCTACTATCATCACAGAACCAAGACTGTGGCCCCAGCGGGAGCCATCTCATGGCTAACTGGAACAGCTGAAGCATGTATTTGGGAAAGGCAGGGCAAAAGAGCCATTCTGCCCACTTGGGTTTAAACTGTGGTTTCAATTTCATAACATCATATGAGGAGGTGAACTTCCGGGTGCCCAGTCCATTTCAACAGCTGCCGTGGGGGAGAAAACAGCATCCGTCAAGAGCTGGGGTCGGAAGAAGTTGTGTGGCTTGGATGAACCGTGATACAGAGGCCGGTCCCACAGAACCGCCAACAACCCAGGCGCGGAGTGGCCAACCCCCTAGACTTCACAGGATCACCTTCTTGACAGCACCTGGCAGTCACCAGCTTGGGCTATGCTGAACAGAGCACCGAGGCCAGGACATTCTCCGTTGGTGACCACAATCCTGACCCATGTGTCTCAAAGACAGGATTTCCGGTTGTTTGTGAGGGTGGATGATCCCAGAAGCAGCTCTGCTTCAGCTTTGTGCTGGGAGGCAGGGTGACTGTTCCCGGTGTGTGTGGGGTGGGGAGCATTACACCTGTTTCATCCCATAGAGTGGGAGCCACATGGGCTCGGGAGAGGCCGCCGGGTCCAAGTGCAGTTCTACCCCGTGGCAGGTACAGGATGGCTGTGGCCTTCTCTGGCCTTCAGTCTCCTCCTCGGACTAAGTGATCCCCCAGGCCTTCCAGCTCTGCGAGCCCATGATTAATAAAACTCAGACGCACCATCTGCTCACTCTGACATTTAAGAAACAGAACAGGTTTCCAAAAAGAAAGCTGCCCCGTGCAGCTTGCTTTTCCTCCTTCGCCTGCTGATCGAGCGAGGGTTCACGCCCTCCCCGCATCCCAGCCCTGACTTGAAAAAATCTCAGACACACACACACACACATACACACAGTCACACACAGAGCTGTCTCTCTCATTCCTCCCTGCAGGACTAGCTGACGCCCTGGTCAAACTCAAGAGCTCCCTAGGCCCTGCACCTGGTATATAACGCCTTCTTCGGCTGGAGGGAGAGACGTGCATCTTGACGGCACAGCCCCAGACTTCACAACTCAGGTGGCGCTGACTCATCTTTCCTGCTGGTTCAGCTCCTCCTCGGCGCTGGCGAGTGAGAAGTGCTGACCCCCTTCACAGATGGGGAAACTGAGCTGGAGACGGCAGGGTAGCCCCAAGGGCACAAGGGTGACAGGTGGGGCGGCAGGGGTGTCACCTCAGCAGAGTCCGTGTGTGTCAAATGTCTGCGTCCCGACTCATCACAGAGGACACCCCGAGGCTCTGTCCTGAGGATGCCCATCCCTGTCCAGGGAGGCCTGGTCTCTAAAGAAACGGGTCTCAGGCCCACTCTGCCGCCAGAGACTCAGGACATGGACCCTCTGGCTAGGCCCGTGGCCCTCCCACGTCCACCGAGTGGCCTACGACAGAGGGGGTCTGAAGCCAGGCCGAGAGCGGGCGGGGGGCCGGGGGTGACGCGGCCCAGCCAAGCTCAAGAGCCGAGCTCAGGTAGCTGAGCTGAGGGCCTGGTCAGGCCGGGGAGGCTGAGTGGCAGCCAGGTGTCCCGATGGGCCTCCCCTGTGGCCTCCTCCCACTGCCCAGGCCCTCTGCTCTCAGCCGGCGGCTGCGCTTGGCCGCCTGCTGCTGCCCTGACTGCTCAGGACACAGTGCCGGCCGCTCCTGGCCACACCAGGCAGAGCACAGACCTCACTCCTGTCCTCTGTCCCTGCCGCGTCCACCGCTCCCCCTACCCCCCTGCGTGGAGAAGTGGCCTGGACTTCCTGTTTCTCATAATGGCCAATAAAATCAACCCAAGGAGCCAGATAAAAATATCCCTCCAGCTTCTCAAGGGCACTGGGCCAAAAGGGACAGGGAAACTGGAGTCCCCAGAGCTGGCCTGGCACAGACGCCCTGCTGGCCCCAGGGGATCCTGTGAAACCTGCACTTAGGTCTTCATGGCCTTGAAGGTCAAGGGGGACTGAGTGCAAAGCCTGGGTTCTCTGGATGAGTTGGGGGCCTAAGCCACGTTCCCAGGTGGCACTAGTGGTGAACAGCCCACCTGCCAATGCAGGAGACATAAGAGACGTGGGCTCAGTCCCTGAGTCGCGAAGGTCCCCTGGAGGAAGGCATGGCAACCCACTCCAGTATTCTTGCCTGGAGGATCCCATGGACAGAGGAGCCTGGTGGGCTATAGTCCATGGGGACGCAAAGAGTCATGCAACTAAGCATGCATGCACTGGAGTACGACCCACTCAGCGTGAGAGTGAAGGGGGTGCCTGCCAGCCCTTGTGCAGAAGCACAGCCAGGCTAAAGTCAGGTGCTGCCCTGGGAACATCAAGTCCTGGACTAGATTAAGAAGGCGTCAAAGCGGTCATGTCTCTTAAGCACCTGCCAGAAACAAATACACATCCTCCTGAAGGATAGTACCTTCAGTCTATACCTGCCAATTAAAAAAAATATAAAATATATATTTTAAAAAATATAATGACCAGCACACCATCGAAGATAACCAGGCACCCAGGAAGTACACGCTTCCTGGTTGAGAGTCAGCAGCTACAACGACTGACAGAAGCTGATCCACAGTGACTCCAGAGGGTTGGAATTTTCACAGCCTAGACAGCTCTGCCGGCTCCGATCAGGAGAGAAAAGACAGGCCCGAAGGGACGTGCAGAGGACCGGAAACCATAACAAGGGGAGAGCCACAGCCTAACATCGCGCCAGGATGCAGCCCCAAACGAGGGCAAGGATGCTCCCTGCTTGTCACTACCTCCTGGGAACCATGCCTGACCCCCAGCAGGAGTTCAGTAGCTCCCTGCGGACTCGTGAGGACCTGAGACCTGCAGGGAGGCGAGCGTGGGGGCAATCTGCCTCTTCCAGGTAAATCTGGTGAATCATTCTAGTCAGTGAGCAAATAGGTGAGAGGAGGTGATTAATCCTCAATTTCCCTCCACTGTGACATTTCTCTGTGTGAAGGTAGGCGCTCATGAAAAAAAAAAAACAAACTCAGCCACAGAGCGGCCTCCACAGCGGAAAAAAAACAACCCAGAGGTGTAATGGCTGCTGCAAAAAAACTGAATCCTTTAGGCCAAAACAAGCAAGCCCCCACCGCTATAATTTCGAGTTATCCGTTCTTTATTACAATTCCTGGCCTTGGCTCTCAAAGCATCTACCAGGGAATCTTTCTGTGGGGGCAATTTTGGTGCCTGCAATTAGCTGAACAGGCATCTTTTGTCCCCGCTAAAGCACTCAATTGCAGGTGTAATTAGGTTCCCTCACCCCTGAAATCTGCAGAGAGCCGCCCGCCTTGACTAACTGCACCCACAATTAAGTGCTTACGGGCATGTGGCTGGAGCCGGCAAACATGTGCACGCAGCTAATAGCAGGGGCACCGAGCAGCCTTTCAAAAATAGACACTGTGTTGGAGAGATCCAGCCTCTTTCCATTTGTTGTTCAAACGGCTTTGTCCAGCTGGGAATAATGAGAAAAGACAAACACGCCAATTAGGCTAGGTCCATACATAAATAAACCGCATAGCTCCTTAATTAAGCCACTTACAGGAGTGGGCAAGGCCGGGAGAGGAAAGGGGCAGGAGAGTCACGGCCCTTCGGGGCCAGCACCCAGCCCGAGGCCTGGATGCCACTTGGGCCAAGATGGCGGAGCCAAGAGGGAGGCCTCCATCCATCCATCACGGGAGGCTCCTGACCACTCCAGGAGAGGGATGCTGGTGGGGGTAGGGCGGGCTTGAGGGCTCGAGGAGGGTTGTGGGGCTGGGGAGGGGTCTCCAGCCAGTCCCCAGGGCAAGAGGGAGGCAGGAGCCAGGGAAAGGACTAAAGGAGACTGGAATCCCACCAGCAGCAGACGCCAGCATGGGACTGGCCCTCCTTTGCCCTCTTCCACGAGCTGGCCTGGCCTGGCACACGACCTCTTCCCTGAAAGCAGGCACACCTGCTCTCCGCCCCACTGCCTCTTCCCTGGGCCCCGGAAGAGTGGCGAAGTCCAAAATCAAATCATCTGTCTGCTTCCCAAGGCCAGCTCGTTTGAGGCCTTCGGTGGACGACACCCAGGCCCTGGCCCAGCCTCCCTAGCCACAAACTGGACCCTGGCTACGGTTCAAGACAAAGGAAGGACACTTGTGACCAGCGCTGAGGCCTGCCGGGGGCAGGGGGGCGCGGTGGGGAAGGAAATGGCTGTTGGTGGCGGTGGGCAATTCCGTATCTCAGGCCCCACCGTCAGTGCCAGCCCTGCTGCACACTTCCTCGCTCCCTGCCACGCTGCTGGATCGCTTCTCGACAATAAAACCTAGCAGATTACAGTCGCTGTAATCAGGCAAGGGAGCAAAGCTTCCCGCTCCCCCAGCAGTGCCACTGAAAGCCATTTGCCTTTTGCAGAGCTCAGCAGTCCCGGCTGGAAGCAAAGGGCAAAGGCAATATTTAGATAATTAAAAACCCATTGCTGATGGGCCAGCCGGGTGGCGACAGGTGGCTTTGGGGTGGACCAGCAATGGTTCAGAATGGCCAGCATGCCTTCTCTCCTCCCCTTGCAGCTATGGTTAAAGGAGACGAGAGGTCTGGGAGGCAGGCAGGTGACCACCGGGAAATTCCACCCCAAGAAGAAGTGGGCTCACGCCTGGACTCTGCTCCAGAGTCCCTGCAAGACTGGGGCGGGGCCGTGCCTTCGCTTCACCTCTGTTCCAGCCACACGGGCCAGCCTGGACTCTTCCTGCCTCGGGGCCTTCGCACTGGCTGTGCTGGCTGCCTGGAACTCTCCTCCCCCAGCCAGACACATAGCCTCCCTGCCCCCTTCAAGTGTCACCTTCTCAGGAAGGCCCATCCTGGCTGCACACCGCCCTCCCCAGTCGCCCCGTGCTCTCACTCGACTGCGGGGTTTCTGCGGCGCTTCACCCCTTGACTCACACCTGACATTTCTGGCATCTTGTTTCGTCTTTTTTTATGGGACTCGGATCTAGCATCCCCACCACCACTTCAGCGGTGCCTGGTGTGGTGGCTGGTGCTTGGGACTCAGTTCTGAATAAGTGAATGAATGAACGATGCCCAGGTTGGATACAAAGCAACCCAGGGCGCTGCCTCAGAAGGAGGGCTGGGCTGGAGACCAGGCAGGGAATGTACTGTGCAGGCTTCCGGGCAGAGGGGGAGTGGCCCTCCCCATGTGAGCTGGAGTCAGAAGGCGTCCCTGGCCTCTGCCCTCCCCCAAGTCTGCAGCCCCGGGCAGCAGAGGAGACCACAGGCCAATGTGGCCGGTGTCTCCTCGTTTAGCTTTTGAATTTTTAAAGATTGACTTGGCGCCAAGAATCACTGAGCTCCTAGGAGCGAGCCCTGTGCCTCTGTCTGACCCTCTCCTGCCCTTCACTCCTCTCGGCTGATGCCTGTGAAAATCGCAATCGAGATCGCTGTTCTTCACAATGGCCAGGCCTCGATGATCCGTCGTCATGGGGACAGTGGGAGCAGGGACCACCGCCGCACACAGAGAGCCCGCGGCCCCATCTCAGGCCCCGGCTCCTTTGCCCGGCAAACACCACCCGCAGCTGCTGCGGGACCCCCCGAAGGGCAGGTTGGAGTTTCATCCCTTCTTTGTCCCCCACTGCACCCCGGCTTTAAGGGGTCTTCCCAGGACAGGTGATGGGCAGAGGCCTCTTCTCACCCCACTTGCTGGGATGGGCCCTGCGGATGGCATCAGGGGCACACTGGCTGCTTCGGGCCCTGTGGTCTCCCGCTTCTCCAAACTTCGAGAGTGCGTGCCCCAGGCACAGTGTAGTCCTCACCTCACCACCCCCACCGCAACAGGTCTGGGAGTTTCTGGAGCCTTCCCGATCGAGTCTGACCAGCAGCTGCGTCTGTCACGCCTGCTTCTCCATGGAGGCCCCAGAGCCCCCAACCTGTCCCCCAGCCCCTGCTCGGTTGGGTTGGATCGTGTCTTGAATGCAGAAACAGGTGAAAGATACCCATTCCGGGCAAGGGAGCCTCCTGGGGCGGTGGTGGGAGTCCAGGGGCCCAGTGGCCTGGGTCGGCACCCACCTGTCACTCATGGCCCCTGACTTGTCTCCACGTCCGGCTCCTCGCACCACTGAATATGGATACAAGTGTGGAACACCCCAGCCCCCACCCCATGCACCCTGTTATCTCTGAGATGTGATTAATGTCCCCGCCCAAGGTTGGGCAGGGACCGCCAGAGCATATGTGCTTGCCAAGTGGCAGACACTGTGGGAATGGAGGAGGCTTCAGGAAGGGCCCTCGCCTCTTCCCACCCTTGGAGCCAGCTTCACCGTAAGTTCACCGAACGGGTTCTGCTTCCCCTTTCCGAAGGAGTCTTCATCTCAGCCTGAGCATCGGCCTACTTCCCTAAAGGAAACAAGCCCGCGGGGCCCTGCGGAGAACTCGGAGCATCCTGGCCTTTGGCCAAACCCACAGAAGCTTGGCCGGTGACCTGGCCAGTTCTCCTAATCCCCAGGCAGTTGCCGGCCTCCCTGTTTGGGACGCTTCCCCTTACATGTCCCCTCCACTTTCCCCCCTGCATCCCCTTCTCGGGGCCCTCAAGGCCTGCGTGCTCGTGGCCGTCTCCAGACACCTCTGTCCTGAGCCCCCAGCCTCCACCACCTCCAGCATCTCTGAGTCCCTAGGTCAGGTAGACAGCACACAAGCACCGAAGGCCTGCCTGGTATACAGCAGGTGCCCCATGAGTGCAGGTCAGGAGGCAGAGGCAAAGGCCCTGGAGGCCCACCACCTGAAGGAACCTGGGAAACTGGTCCTCCTGGCCCTGTCCTCACGCATGAGCTTCCAGCGATGTCGAGGGAGGGGGTGAAATAGTGGATCCCCAGGGGCGCTGGGCTAGGGGCTGCTTTGTTTTGGCTTCTTGGTCCCTGGGTTTGGGGCTGGGGTCTGGACAGAACGCAGCTCCAGATGAGGGGGGGGGGTCCCCACCCACTTCTGCTTTCACTGGGTGTCACCACAAACCACCCAGCCGGCCTTCCTCTTATCAGCAGCTGTCACGCCCAGAGGCTGCGGTGGCTTTGTTTTTTTGTCCCTCCCTCCAGGGAGCCCTGATAAGGAGGCCAGCCTTTACCCTCTGCTGCTACCCTTGGTGGCCTGGAAAAGCCTCCCCGTAAGGGAGGGACGGGCCCGGGGTTTCTGGTGGTAACCCCAGTGACTCCACCCCTCATCCCCAGGAGGGCGGGAGGAAGCTGGGAGGGTTGAGCTCCCCGTTCGAGAGAAGCCCACCTCCCAGGACACCTGGCAGTGGCTCCAGGAGGCCAAGATGGCGGCCTGGAAGGGGTGCGCCGGGCGGAGAGCCAGGCCTGACAGCTGGTGGGCCTCCGCGAGGAAGCCTGTTTGCAGGACTAGCTCGCTGGCTGGTTTATAATCTTGGCACCGTCGAGCAGGAAGTGAGGAGCCAGCCAGCAGCTCAGAGGGCAAGCCTTGCTTGCGACTCCCCCCCACTCACTGCATCTCAAGGCAGTCTCTTTTCCTTGTCTCCTTGCCCGGAGCCCCTCGGGGCAGGGGCCGGGTCTCAGTTACAGTTGCATCCTGCACCAGAGAGAAGCCTGATCCAGGGTGCTGCTCTGGGCGCTGTGGCCTGCTTGCAGAAGCCTGAGGCCTGTCCCGCCAGCCCGCAGGGAGCTGGTGCTGCGCCACACACACTTGCTCCCCAGGCCCTCACTCCCCATCCAGAACAGCCCCCCGGGGTGTCTGTCCAACAGCAGGAGGGCGGATGGACAACCGTGCTGACTTGCACAAAGGAACACGGCTCAGCAACCTGACGAGCGTCACAGACAATGCAGGGTGGAGGCAGCCAGGCTGTAGAACAGCCTGGGCACACACAGCGCCACTTACATGGCGCTTCCCTGAGGATGTGTAAGAAGGACCGAGGGCACGGGTGAGCGGACGCTGGCACACCTGTGTGCACAGCACTGTTCATCATGGCCCAAACGTGGGTGCAACTCAAGGGCCACCAAGAGCTGAACACATAAACAAACGTGACCCACACCCACACACAGGAATGTCATTCCTTAAAAAGGATCCAAGCACTGACAGCTGCGACAACAGGGATGGACCCTGACATTGTGCTAAGAGAGAGACGCCCGGCCCAGAAGGATGGATCCTGCACGAGTCCACTGACGGGGGGCCCTGCAGGAGTCGCAGTCATACACACAGAAGGCAGAAGGGCTGGGGGGTGGAGCCAGGGGACTAATGCGGACAGTGTCAGTTTCAGAAGATGGACCGTGGTGATGAGCGTGTAACACGGACATGTACTTCATGCCACAGATCTGAATATTTGAAAATGGGTGAGACGCTAAAGCTTATGTTTTGAGTATTTTACCACAACTTGAAAAGAAGGAGAAAGTCTAACCTCCAGTAATAGAACCCAGAGCAGGGGCTGGGCAGGCGCACCTGGGAAGGAACTTTCTGGAGTGACAGCAATTTCTACACCTGGTTGGAGATGCTGGTTACACAGATGTGCACAGATGTGTCAACAGCAAAGGAACAGAACTCTTTAAATGGCTGCATTTTATTAAACACAAACTATACCTCAATAGGGCTTCCCTACTGGGGGTTCCATCCCTGGGTCGGGCAGATCTCGTGGAGGAGGGCATGGCAACCCACTCTAGTATCCTTGCCTGGAGAATCCCCACGTACAGAGGAGCCTGGCAGGCTATAGTCCATGGGGTCGCAGAGTCGCGACTAAACACAAGATATCTCAATAAGCTAGGATCAAGGTTGCGGGAAGAAATATCCCGCTCAGACATGCAGATGACACCGTCCATATGGCAAAAGTGAAGAGGAAATTAAAGAGCCTCTTGATGAGGGTGAAAGAGGAGAGTGAAAAAGCTGGCTTAAAACTCAACATTCAAAACATGAAGATCGTGGCATCCAGTCCCATCAATTCATGGCAAATAGATGGGGAAACAGTGGTCAGAGTGACAGACTTTATTTTCTTGGGCTCCAAAATCACTGTAGACGGTGACTGTAGCCATGAAATTAAAAGGTGCTTGCTCCTTGGGAGAAAAAGCAACGACAAACCTAGACAGTGTATTAAAAAACAGAGACATTACTTTGCCTATAAAGGTTGGTACAGTCAAAGCTATGGTTTTTCCAATAGTCAGTCATGTACGGATGTGAGACAGTAAAAACGGTTGAGCGCCAAAGAATTGATGACTTAGAACTGTTCCTGGGTTGGGAAGATCCCCTGGAGAAGGGAAGGCTACCGACTCTAGTGTTCTGGCCTAGAGAATTCCATGGACTGTATGGTCCGTGGGGTGGCAAAGAGTCAGACATGACCGAGAGACTTTCACTCACTCAGAACTGCAGTGCTGGAGAAGACTCTTGTGAGTCCCTTGGACATCAAGGAGATCAAACCAATCCATCCTAAAGGAGATCAGTGCTGAATATTCATTGGAAGGACTGATGCTGAAGCTGAATCTCCAATACTCTGGCCACCTGATGAGAAGAGCTGACTCACTGGAAAAGACCCTGATGCTGGGAAAGATTGAGGGCAGGAGGAGAAGGGGGCAACAGAGATGAGATGGTGGGACGAGATCATCGACTCAATGGCCATGAGTTTGAGCAAGCTCTGGGAGTTGGTGATGGACAGGGAAGACAGGGTGCTCCATTCCACGGGGTCGTAAAGAGTTGGACACGACCGAGCAACTGAACAACAAAAATAGTTCAATAAAACTGATTTAAAATGTTAAAAACAACTTCAAACTCTCATCTCAACACATATTTATTTACAAGTTATTTTTAGGTACTCTATATGAATAATCTCTCTGTTCTAAAAATTCTTCCGAGTGAAGGGTTTCCAGGCCCCACACCAGAAAGCAGGGGTCAGGGCAGTTTGAGGGCGAGGCCTAGCGGCTGCAGGAGGACAAGCTGGGGGTGGTTTAGGGGCGCGCGGGATAATCTCAAGGCCCTGCTGTCTGTTGACACAGCCCCGAGACCAAGGCGCCATGCCCCTTCCCTCTCAAGAAGAGATATGATACCCCACCCCACCCCCGCAAACTGGGCAGGTGTGCCAGAAGTCTTGAGTCCAGAGTCCCACCTCTCCTGGGGGGCTCAGCCTCTGCCCAGGGGCGCAGCTGAAAGCACAGGGGAGCGGCGATCCCAGACCTGAGATGGCGGGGGTGGGGGCCTGGGGGTAGTGGTTGGTGCTGAGCTCAGCTTCCAGAGGAGGGCGGGGATCCTCCAGCCACTGCGGCCTTGGGCGCACCCTCCCTGTGCTGCGGTGTCCCCGGATTTAAGGGGCACAACGATGCTCCCCTACGGGGCGGGCGAGAGACTCACACTCATGCCAGAAGCCCTGGAGCACACCGAGCTCTCAAGGCTCCCGCCCACTGCCCCCTCCAGCTTCTCCCCTTCTCCCCCCAGGCTCCATGGGCCACCGGGGGGAAGGACAGTCGAGGCCACCTCTCTGCAGCCCAGAGTTCAAGTCCACGGGTGGGGCCGTGTTTATCTTTAAGTCGTCCTTTTCCTGCCCCGGGCACAGCACCTGGCCCCTCCCTGGACCCATTGTCTCCGGACCCAGGGCCATCCGGTTGTCCTAGGGGGAAACAAGGGAGCCCCCCACCCCCATTTCCTCACAGAGGCTTGGACTCCAAGTCCCTGACCCAGCCCTTGACCAAATAAACACCAGTGCACACAAAAGACATCCCGCACAGACCCCGGGCTGGCTGACGGCGAGGGGGGCCTGGGGGCAGCACCGGGCGGAAGGAGGCGGGGCCCAGCTTCCGGAGCCCGCTACAGAAGGTGCCACCGGAGTCCTGGGGACCCCGGGAGCCCAAGCCCATCCAGAGGGGGCAGAGCTGCCCGAGGACCCTGCCTGGACGGCCAGGCTTCTCTCAGCAGGAGTCCCTGTGCCCAGCAAGGGCTGCCCACCGCCCACGGTCATAAGAAGCCACTGCTGCTACTGCCCACCCCTCACCAGCCCCAGGTGCGTGACGCGGCACTTGGCGCTCTCTGCCCCAGGGCTGTGGGACAGCGGAGGAGCACTCCCCACCATCTCTCCGGGGGCCCCAGCAAAGCCAAGCTCCAGGCCTACACGGAGCTCGACAACGCCCCCTCTATCGGGCTCCTTCTGGCGCCCCGGTGTCTCCTGGGATGGCCTCCCAGATACAGCACCAAGTCCTGAATCTAGGCAACCAAATGCAGTCAGAGGCAGGTGTGTGCCCACGGCATCACCGCATGGCGATCAATTGGGATAAAAGCCAGCAGGCCCTGGGTGGCTCCTGCCCTCCAGACAATGGGGGTCCAGGAGTGGTGGGGAAGAAGCCAGAACACCACAGCTCGTAGGGGCTGTGCCGGGGCTCAGCCCTGGGACGCGGGACTCAGACAGGTTTGGACCTCCTCTTCTCCCATTAGACCTGACTGTCTCCAGAGGAACCATGGGGTGGGAGCTGTAATTGCTTCCTCGTGTTCCATCCATTAACGGGAACTCAGATCCACAGGCTGGCTGCTCGCTGAGGCTTCAGGTAGCAATTTTCCATTTGTGTTTCAAATTTTAATGAACACGCCTGTCCCCTGGGCCCGAGATGTGGGCTGTGAGCGGGTGGCAGGCGTGCCACCCCAAGGCGGGGGCTCCAAGGGGTTCCTGCTAGGGCTTGATTTCTCCAGGGAGCAGCTCCAAGCAAAGGGGTCCTCACCTCAGCCTCCCAGGTCCCACCAACCCTCCCTGCTGACTCCGTGCGGGGGTTTGCACGGGCTGCAAATCCTAAGATTATTATTTCTTTCCGACAGCCCCAAAGTGTCCTATATCCCCAGATGGAGAGCAGAGTTCAGCTCTGATAAGATTGCATCACCGGGAGGAGATACATCCTCACCCTTGCTCCCACGGCCTCCGGCTCACATAATTCCTCTCTGATCTTACCCAGGGCATCCAGTCAGGCTGGGAGGCAAACGGGATAATCCATTTTAGAGAGATTGATCAATATCGTTAGGAGCCTTTTAAATGGTTCCACAGGCTTCAAGGAGCCGAGGCAGACAGCTGAGTTGGAAATCGGGGGGCGGGGGTGGGGGTGGGCCGGTGATGGGAGGCAGGCGCTACCCATGGGGATTTTCGGTCCTCCCATTTCCTACCTTCGGGAGCTGGTTCCCATCAGGGCCCGGAGGCCGGGTACATGTGGGCAGGTCGTGCGCTGCACAGGGAGCTGGGCTCAGGGGCCTTGCGGGCAGAAGTCTAGAGGCTCAGGACACCAGTGCCTGGAGAAAACCGGACACGTGTCCCTCGTGATGTGGGCAGAGGCAGCTCAGATGGCCCCGCCAGGTGCCAGGAGGCAATGAGACCCGGTGGAGCCAGAGCTTCGGACTTTTTAAAGAAAGCCTAAAAATCCGGGTTAAAAAAAAAAATCTCCCGGTTTTAAAATATTGGCAATACATTAAAAAAAAAAAACAAACGAAGAGCTGTGTGGGGACCAAGTGAAACACAGCTGCAGGCCAAGTACCCGAGGTTTTTCACCGGCTGCAGCGGGGAGGCTCTGCCCGCGGCAGGATCTCCTCTCCACCTGCTCCCGTTGGCTCCTGCCACCTCCCTCGGGAAACTCGCCCACAGCCTGCCCCCTTTCCTCTCACACCCCTCAGCACGATCCACCCGGCAGCTCCTCCTTCAAAAGGCACCCGGAGCTGGACCACCTCCTACCGGGTCCTGCCACCCACCCTGGGGCTCCTGCAGCGCCTCCTTGCGACTCTCCTGCGGCCGCCGCGCCCCCTGCAGTCTGCTCTCGGTACAGCAGCCGAGGACACCTGTCCCACCGAGGTCGCCGCTGGACAGACCCCAACGCTGCTCGCATCTCCTTCTGAGTGAAAGCCGCGCCGGTGCTGCCCTCTCTGGGACCGGGCGCGCGATCCGCCCTCTGCCCCACTCTCCCCCTCTCGCTGGCCTTCAGGCTTCCTCTCCCGCCTCAGGGCCTTTGCACTTTGGCCTGCCCTTACTGTAACCCGGGTCTGACGTCCATGTGACCACAAAGGGGCTCCATTAGCAGTCACGCTGGGGCAAGAGGCAGAAACCGGGACCGCCTGCGGCCCATAGGACATGCCTGTCACCGTTTTGGTTTTTTTTTTTCCCCAGGCTCTGTTAAAGGGCATCAGAGAAGCCCTCCCTGGCTGCCCCAGGGAAAACACCCTGACCCCCTTATATTTTCTCCACACCGCTTGTCACAATGAAATCATGTGCCCATTCACCCGGTTGTGTTTGTTTCTTATCCACCGTCTGGAGCAGACTGTAAACTCCATGAGGACAGGACCTGTGTCTGTGTTGCTCACTAACAGCATGCTGAGAGCCAAGGGGAGAAAAGCACTGCATGGATGAATGTCTCGCTTCCTGCAGGGACCCCGCTCAGAAGCTGCTCAGAACGACGCTCGAGACCGCTCACATCTCTACTCATCTCTCCAGTTATATCCCTGATTCTGCCTTCGCGATGAACTCCCTGCAGGGAATTTAGTACAAGTCTATGCACCTGCTCTTTTCTTTTCCTAAAATGCCCTTCTCCTCCCCAACTACCAGGCAAACACCTATTCATCCTTTAAAACCCAGTGAGAAAACCCCCTACTTTAGGAGACACTCCGTGACTTTGTCCATACTCCCGACTGTAGCTAACCCCTCCTTCTACTATCGCTCCCATGTATGTGAACGTTGGCATCTATAGCCTTCCATGTCTGTCTTCCAGGACAGTCTGCCATGGCCCCCAGGTTCCACGTGCCTGCGCTTTGCAGTCAGCCCACTGCTGTCAATCACAGCTCTCCAGCACCCCTCAACCAGGACAGCTGACAGTCCCAGGAAAACAGCATTGTTGCCATAATCCCTCCTCGGGGAGGCTTGATTTGGGGGTGGAAGGGAAAGAATTGCCTTCCGATCCCCGTGCTCTCCGGCATCGAGTGACCCCTGCTCTGAGATGCCAGTGCTGCTGCTGGGTGTCACGAGGCCTGGCTGAACGCCCCCCCCAACTCCCCCACCCCACTCTGGGCACACCCCCCTCATCCTCACCCCTCTCTCCTGCTTGTTCTCCCTCTGCCCTCCCTGGGAGGGTCCTCCCTGGGAGGGTCCTCCCCAGAGCAGACCTCTCTTCACTGGGTCCTGCCTGCTTCCCGCCCTCATGGCAAGGGCAACGCCTTCCCCCAAAACCCCTGCCAAGAGGGCAGGCAGCCTGAGAGCCTCTTGCACGTGGGCGTGCACAAGTCAGGGGGCCAGCGGGAGCAGACAACTCCTTCAAGAAGCGCGAGAGACACGGTCCTGGCAACCAGGAAGCCTGCTGCTCCGGGAAGGCAGGAGGCGAGGGCAGGTCAGGGAGGCACCTGCTCACCTGGGAGACAGCCACTCGGGGGCGAGGGGGACAGGTGCCCTCTCCCCAAATCCCTGCCCCCACTGCCAGCAATATTTTTATAACACTGTTTTGGCACGTCCGCTGTGAACTTAATTTAACATCCATATTGCTGCTACTTAATTAAATAGATGAACTCATTCTACATTTACAAGTCTTAATTCATCCTGAACAAAATTGGCCATGTTTGGTTCTTTATACACACTAGTAGCTCCCTGGAACAAATGGTGGCCTTTCCGCGTTAACGGCGGAGACAGGTTAAAAGCTAATTATCGGCTCTGGTCGCCTGTGTGAGGGAGCGGACATCTTTATCCATCATCAGAAGGGAACAGAGGGGCCTTCGAGGTCTGCTCTCCCGGCCAGAGGGCGGCGGGGCTGGCAGGCCCTTCCCCTACCTGGGCCTGACCCCTCAACGGTGGCGGGGGTGCTCCTTCCATCCCCACTCACTGCCCCTCTCTCCTTGGGAGCGCTCACATGTCCCACCCCACAGCTCTAGCCACCTGCATCACTCCGCAGGGGACCGGTCAGGCTGGGCAGCGTGTGTGTGTGTGTGTGTGTGTGTCTCTGTGTGTGTCTGTGTGTCTCCCCAAAATCTGAGCATGGGATACACGGCCTACATTTCTGCAGCCCCCTTTGGGCAGGGGGTAAGGGACATGGTAGGCCCAGCTGGGTCAGGCTGCCAGGGCACCCCTCTCTCACGGGGTCAGGACAAGGATCCCCGGGCTGACCCTGGGGAGTGCCCAGACCAGGCCCTGGCACACAGCAGGTGCTCAGTACGTGCAGCAGGTACTAGAGTGTCTCCAAGCTTGCTGCCGGGGACACTAGGCCAGGCTCAGAAAGAGAAAGCCCCAGGGACAGCATGGCTCTGGCCTGTCTCAAGGCAACCCTACCTGGTCTGGACCATCTACGCCCTGGAGCCAGAGACTAGAGGGGAGCCTGGGGGTCCTCACCTCCCACCGCATGCCAGCCCCTGGGTTGCAGGTCCGTGGAACGCGCAGTCTATGGTGAGCTGAAGGGGCACGCAGCCTGCATTCCACCAGGCGCTGTTCGAAGTGCTTTCCAGGTACTCTGCATGTCAGCCTCACAGCAACCCTGTGCAGGGGCGACTACTCCGACCCACACCTGACGGGAAGAAATGAAGCCCAGAGAGGTTAAATAGCTTGCCTGGGGTCACACAGCCAGCGGCTCTGGAGAAGGCACTGCAAACCAGACGCTGGGGGGCAGAGCCCACATCTCAGCGCCCCCAGAGGAGTGGCTCGGGGCTCCCGCTGAGACTGACCTCCAGGCACATGGGCGGCGGCCCCCACACCCTGAAGACCTGATCCCCAAAGGATAGCCTACTGATCTATCATGCGGGCGCCTGCCCCCATGGGATAAGAAAGCCTGGTGTTGGTCTGGCCTCTTCCCACTCGGCAGCTCTTAGGACCCTGCTGACCACCTGGCAGGCAGCTGGGCCCCAGTTTGCCTGCAAAACCATCCTGTCCCCCGGCCGGGCTGGTCACCACTCTGCCACCACCTTTGGGGCCTCTGCCAGAGAGAGCTTGGGGATATGAGATGGGAGCAAGTCTCGGCAGAGGGGTCATCTGTGTCCCTAAGGTGGTCTCAGCACCAGCCTAGGCTGCAGACAAGTGGGACGGGATGGGGGGTGTTGAGCTGCAGAGCGAGGCGTGGTGTGTCGCCAGCAGTTCCCTTGGCCCAGATGAGGCCCCACCCACTGGGCCAGGGCTGCAAGCGGAGGCTGGGAGGCTGCGAGGCCCTGAAACAAGCAAAGCCAGCAGGCACTGACATAACCTCCCGGGCCAGCTGCCCAGCCAATGGCCCGATCACCTGGGGAGCAAACGGTTGTTTGTTTGGGGAAGGCAGATGATTGGGGGGGTGGGGGTCCACTCACTAGCTTTAATCCTGCTGTGGATGCACTAACGGCAGCCTGCATGGCCCCTGCACAGCCCTCAGGGGGTGGTGGGAGAGCCCAGAAGTGCCCGGACGAAGGCCCCCACGGCCTGGACCAGCCCCAAGGTGTGGGCTGGCCTCCCTGGTCTCCCCGGGTTGTGGGCGCCCTGCCCACCTCCCGCACACACAGGCTGTGGAGAGGCCAGCAGATGCCCCCCATGGCCACCCCCAGCCCAGAGAAGCCGGTGCTATCTCCCCCTCACCATTACAGGCCTGGCCCCCAGCTCCCCAGCCCAGGAAAGCGAGCAGGTCACAGCAATATAGACGTGCCTCCTAGCCCTTGGAGGGGAACAGTCCTGCTCGCCCTGCTGAGTGTCCGCCCCAGACCGTGGCCTCCGGCCCCGCCGCAGTGCACACATCAGCTCCTCGCGCCCAGGCCTCAGGCGATCTCTGACAGGTGTCCCGTGGGTGGTCTCAAGCACCCTCGGGGGGGGCTCCTCCTGGGGCCCCCATCCGTCAACCCCCCCAACAGTGGCAGCCCTGCCAGCATTGCTGAGAGCCTCCGATGGGCCAGAAGCATCTTTATGTTCAGGCCATCTCGTTCTGCGTTTTACAAGCAGCCCGTTTCTAAATGAGCAAACAGAGGCCCAGAGAGGCTGAGGTCCTTACCCTAAGCCACACAGCCAACAGGAGCTGTGACTGGGATCAGATTCCAGGCAGATTAGGTCTCTGGTGCTCCAACCACACCCCTCTCCCCCACCTACTGTGGCCCACCAAGCCCACCTACTCACCAGCAGAGAGGGCGGATCACTGGCAGGCAGCCGCCAGCACTGGTGTTCCAGGGCCGGGGAGGCTGGGGAATGGGGGCACTCCACCTCTTGGGGAACCAGCCCTTTTTGCGGGCCTCCACCCCAGGTACTCAGCATCACTCCCAAAAGCCCTGGCCTTGGACAGGCGGCGCCTCTGCAGCCAGATGCAACCCCCCCACCTCACACCGCTCCCGCTGCTGCCTCAGCCTATTCACACCCAGCCCCTCCTCCCAGAGGCCTGTCCATTAGCCAGAAATGTGGGGTAAGCAGGGGGCGAGCCTTTCCCCCAGGGGGTAGAACAATGCTGAGAAGGGACCTTTGGGACTCTCTGACCTCTCGATGTCCAGGGAGCCTGAGAGGGGTGACAGCTGTGACCCACGGGAGGGTCTGGGTTGCAAGCAGCCAAGACCCTGGGGCACCATGCCTTGCTCTGTTGCCTAGAATTGTGACACTCAGCAGGGTTGGGGATCTTGGCGGGGTGGGAGGCAGCCCCTAGGGTCCTCCAGCCCTGCTTCCTTCCCTAGCCCTAACTTGGGCTCCTTAATCAGTCCCCAGAGAGCCCTCCCTCCCAATTCCTCCCTATCTAGAGATGATTTCATCAGTCAATCAACAAATATTTACCCAGCACCTCTCAGAGTATTCAGAGGGCAGAGGTGGGACTTCAACAAGAGCCAGAGACGGAGCCAGGCTAGGAGGCGGGGTGGCCACCAGGTCATGCTCTCATAACACACACTCATGTACTCGCACACACCAGCACACCCCCCCCACACACAGCACACACACAGACTCCGGGGTTCACACCTCCCTTCTCTGTGGCCTTATACTCCTGGGCGACCTGTCTCACCGCCGATGCCTCAGTTTCCAAATCTGTAGGAGAAGCCCTGCTGTGAGTGTGACGTCATCTCACACGTGCATGCAAGGGGGGCTCAGGTCGGAGCCTGCCCCGAGCAAGTGCTCCTGGACGCCCAACTCACGCCTGAACTGCTCCCCCAGGATGCACAGTTTCAGGGCCCCTGCAGGGGGAGTGAGCCCCAAGGACCTGCAGGGAGGGAGACTTGCTGACCCAGGAAGCAAGATGGCTGGGGTTGGTGCCACGTGGGGAGAGGAGGGCTGCCCCCTCAGGGTGCCGGGCCTTGGGCCACGCTAACCTTTCACACCCGTTGACCCCCTGAGCCTTCTTGATCGTGGCCCCCGGGCAGGTGTGGTGAAGGGCACAGGAGGGCACATTTGGAGGGGGCCTCTGAGAGGGGGGTCGCCCTACTGCGTTCTCATTTGTGGCTGCTTGTAACGGTGTGGATGAGAGAGATAATGGACGAGCCACTTCCTGGCAGATCCTACAGTTCACCCGGGCCCCGCAGAGGGGAAGACGCGCTGCCCAAGGTCCCCCCACTAGCGTGGGGGCTGCCCACTGCCTCATCCACCCTTGCAGGTTCCCCTGCCTGGACTCAGCTCAGGGAGCCCTGGCTGTGGGTGGGGAGAGGGAGGCTCGAGAGCGCAGGGCATGCCTGGCCTGCCTGCCCAGGGCCCTCTGCCCACGAGGGCTCCCAGAATTGGAAGAAGGCCCCAGTGGGCACCCATGGGGAGGTGGACGTGGGGCTGCACTCTTGCCACTGTTAGCCACCGGTTCCCGTGAGCAGTGCCCGGTTTCTGGCTGGCACACACAGACACGAGAACACTTGGCACTGCCAGGGCCCTCATTAGCAGAGGATCTTAAAACAGTATGTGGAAACCCTTCAAGACCCCCTGGGCTGAGCGCCAGCACGCTCCAGATTTTACAGGGCCAGAACACTGAGACGGAAAGGCTGGCCTCTATCCGGCGGGCGGGCAACTCCAGTGCACAGCCAGGCCCCCTGCCCTCAAGGCCGGTGTCCCCTCCTTCTGCAGGGGTGGGGCTGGAAACCCTCTCCAGCCCACTCGCGCAGATGCTGTGGACAGGATGGCTGCAAACACATATCGTCAACGCAAGGGAAGGACGCTGGAGGAGGAAGGGGGTGTGCAGGCCATGACTGCACAGAAGAAACCGAGGTCCACAGAGGTCCCAAACATGCCCAGAGTTTGTAGCAGGTAAAGCTGGGCTGGGAACTCAGGCTTCATGATGCCCACAGGCCAGTCCTGGGTGGGCTTCTGCATAGGCAAGAGGAAGGGCCGCGGTGCCTGGGGAGGATGGGCAGGGAGGATAGCGCTGGGCCCAGAGGCAGGAGGCCTGGGACTCGATCTTGGCTGCATCACAGACTCACTTTGGGCAAGTCCAGTTCCTCAACCCTGAAGGTGAGCCTGGGATGTCCTTAGGGTTTAAGTCTCACTCTGGACAGAAAACCAGCTTCCTGGCCTGGCCCTGCTCCGGGCCCTCGGGCAGCATCCCTGGGCTGCAGTCAGTGGGTGGGGGGCCCTCCTGGCACTGGTCAGGGCAGAGGCGCTGCCCCAAGGTCAGAGCTTCCGCTGCAAACGTGTTAGTCCTGGAGGCCTGGCTCAAGACCCCAGACTCAGTCCCCGACCCTCCCCGCCTCGAAGTGAAGACATCTCTCTGCCCAGCCCAAGACTGACAGAAAGACCAACAGACTGACAGATGGTGCGAGAGAGACCCTCTGGGCTGCTGGGGGGTGGGACGGGCATTTCCTTGGTGTCCCCCACCCAAACAGCCAGGGGCAAGTCTTGCACTCATGACAGTGTGCCCTAAACACACACCAACTGCTGGGTCTACACCCGAGATCACGTGCTGCACACTGCATGCTGGCCTTCGGACGACCCTGAACCTCCCCCGGTGAGCTGCCCTGTCCCCGTTCCACAGCGGGGGGAGTTGGCTCGAGGCAGACCTGGACCCTGAACATGGCCACCTGGGGCTCTCCACGGCTGTGTGGCCTTAGTCAAGCCATTTCCCTGTCTGTGCCTCTGTTCCCACCCCCCCCACCCCCGCTGGCGGAAAACAGTGACATCACATCCCTGGCTCAGCCAATGAGATGATTCAGACGTGCACCTAGCGCAGTCCCCGCGGTGTCCCTGTATCGCGGCCGTTCTCCTGAGGCCGCCTCCCCCAATCCACGTGGGCATCCTTGTTGCCTGGAGACCCTCAGGCTCTCTCCTGGACCCTCACACCCTGGGAGATCACCGTCACCCCCCGCCCCTGCCCCCGGGCGCTCCCAAGCCCACCCACCGCCCCGCTGCATGAGCTCCTTGGGGTCACCATGCAGCGGAAGCACAGCTGTCCGGGCAGCCGGGGATGCGGGGCCCCAGGACAGGGCTGCAGGAGAGAGATAACCCGCTGGCCCCGGCTCCTGGGCACCTGACGTGGCCCTGTGGGCGGGAGCCAGGCCCTGGCACTGGGCTGGGGATGGCGGCGGGGAAGTGACAGGGCGGCGGAGCGGGAGACGGGCCCTCACAAAGAGTGCGTCCCCTGTAAGTGGAGATAAACCCCGGGAGGCAGCGGGCGCTGGATCGGTTGTTGAGCCGATGTACCGCATGCTGACAGGGCAGACGCGAGGCCTTTCACGGCCACGCGGCTTTCATTTGCCGTTATTCATGGAGGAGCCGGGCGCTTTATCTCCCTCACATTATGTGAGGCCACGAGGCAGACACTTGCTCCGCGCGCAGGGCTCCCTCGGAAAATATTAATATGTAAATGTCACTCTCCCAAGACCAGAAATGAAATGGAATGACCGGCTGGGAGATGCTCTGCTGGCAAGACGAAAAAAAAAAAAAGAAAAGAAAAGAGAGAGAGGAAAAAGCTGCTGGGGCTGGAGGCGAGGGAGCCAGCTTAGAGAGGGAGGGCCGGTTGACGGGGAGCGTGGGATTTGCGGTGGGGGGGGCGGGGGAGGAGGCAAGGGGGGAGCAGTTCAACTATCTTCTCTCCCCAGACAAACGCTTCAGGGCGAAAACCTCAGAGCAGGGTGGGGGAAGCTTCCGGCATCAGCTTGAGGGTAGGCAGATAACACAGAGGCTAACAGTGGCAGCTCTGCACCCAGGGACCCTCGGCAAGCACCTGCGTGCCGGGCTCCTCGGTCACTGCCAGCCCTGTGGCCCCCTTTCCCAGATGACAAAGTCCCGGCACGGGGAGGCTGAGCCACTGGGCCAAGGCGTGCCCTGCCCCTATGACTCCTTCTGTCAGACCCCCGGGCTAGACCAATAGGGACCCCATCTGATGCCCCTCGTGTGCAGAGCAGCCTGACCCTGGGCCGCCTCTGCACTTCCAGGCTGGGACACAGCCTGCCCTGCCCCCCTGCCAGGAGCAGCAGGAAGTAGGTGACACCCCACACCCTCCCTACAGTGAGGGAGCCTCCAGGACCCACAGCAGCTCCTCAAATCACAGCAGAAAGACGGCAAAAGGGACTTATAGCACCTCGCCCCCACCCACTCAACTCACAGCCAGGGAAACAGCATCTAGGGGACACCTGACCGCCCCAGGGCCGTCCACCAGCCCCAAGTCCGGCTGACTCTCCCCAGCCATAGCGCCATTCAACTCCCAGGGGTGGGACCCTCACGGCCTCCTCCTCACAGGAAACACAGAACCTGCCTGAGGTCCCATAGGGGTCAGAGGGGCTGGCTGGTGACCTCTGCTCTGAGGGTGCTCTGGCTGGAGGAGGGACCTGAGTGAAGATGTGGGATGCCCACGGGGCACCTGCCTGCAGGGCTGGCACTCTGCTTGAAGCCCCTCTCCAGCCTTGCCTGCGGCTGGGAGCTAGAGTTTCCTTCCTTCTGCCCACCTTCTCTGTCTCCAGTCCCTGGAGGCCGCCATCCTGTGTTCCCAGGGGTGAGAAAGCTGGGCGGGGAGTGGCGTATTGTGGGCGAGGGGTGGGAGGGCGCCCGCCAGCCACGGACCTAGCCGGGCAGGAAGCTGACTTACAGTCTTAGCACAAGAGCCGGGAACTCTCCCCTCCCACTGCGTTTTTGGGGTGGTCCGGGGCCCCACAAGAGAGCAGTGCTGTGGTTCATGTGTCCCCTGCCCTGAACTGCTGGATCCTCAGAGCCCAGCCCCATACCGCTATCCACAGGGCACCCTGGGAGGAAGTGAGGGCACGTTCGGCCCCCCACCTGCTCAAGTGACCTCCCCAGACACAGAAGATCCCAGCCCCGAGCCCCGAGAAAACACAGGCATGAGCTGGCGGCTGCTGCTGGCCCTCTCTCTGAGGCGGCCGCCCTCCTCCACGCTCCCACCCCGCCTGCCTGCTGCCAGATCTCATCAGTGGACTCCAGGGTGACCTGAGGCCGCAGAGCTCGCAGGAGCGGTTGTGTTTCTTCCCAGCAATGCCAGCTCGCTACTTAACCCTGTCAAGCAGGGAGCCCGCGGGAGGCCTGAGCGAGGGACCGGGAGAGAGTGGGCTGGGCGTGGGGGGCTGAGGCCAGGAAGCCCTGCTCCCTGGGCACCCTCAGGCCGGAGAACAGGCCCCAGGGGACAGGGACAGGGGCTGAGCAGAGGAGGGGCAGGCCCACAGATGGAAACTGTGACTTCAGAAAGCTGGAATGCTGCCTGGGAAACACCAGAGCTCATCCATCACCCAGAGGCACCCTGGGAGCGGAGGGCGGGCTCCTGGGACCCCGAGGAGGAGCACGTGCACACACCTCCCAACCCTCGCACACCCCCACACATGTGAACACAAACACGGGCACACATGTGTGCACCAGCGCACACACGTGTACTCATGTACATACACAAGCAGATGCAAACAGCACACCACCCACGCCCACATGCATGCACAGGTGTACATGTGTAAGAAACACGCGTACACAGATGTACATGTGTACAACACATGTGTGCACAGATGTAAATGTATACAATACATGCGTGCACACAGGTGTATGTGTACAACACACGTATACACACATGCACACACACATAGATGCGCACACATACACACAGCCCTGCCAAGTCTCTGAGTCACCAGCCCTGACCCCCACCCCAGGATCCCTGCAGGCCTGCGGGCAGCCCCGGGCAGAGGGCCGGGGGAGGCGGGGAGAGCAGCGGCTTGGCAGGGCTGCCTGGGGGCTCCAGAACAGAACACTGGGGAGGCAGCGGCTCTCACAGCCAGGACTTGTGGTCTGGACTTGAGAAATCTCCATCCCGTAATAAGAGTTTCTGGAACGAGAGGCCCTTCCCCGAACAATGGGCTGAGCAGCTCTGAGCACGGCGGGCGCCTGAGTGTGAGACGTCTGGGCAAGCTGATTGTGTTTCCCGAGGCGGGGGCAATGGGCAGGCTCCCGGGGCTGCTCCCCCAGGGCTGGGCCTGTCCCCTCCTCCAGGAGCTGCCCTGCGGGGCGGGGGCAGAACTCCTGCGATGCCAGCAAGGGGAAGGGGCTCCAAGGAGGCAGGAGCCTGTTTCCTGGGAGGCCCTGGGGGCTCCTGGTCCTTGGGCCTCCTCTGAGACTGAACTGGAGGGCAAGGGAGGGGAGAGAAGGCAGGCAGGGGAGAGGAGGGGCAGGGGAGAGCAGCCGGGGAGGGGGAAAGATCTGGGAGGGGGCTGTCCGCCAACCGCACCCTGGAACCACTCCGGGAAGCCTGGTTTCCCAGGGGCCACTAGGGAGTCCACCCTGTGTTGGTTCTCAAAGTGGGGTTCCCACAGGGAAGCAGCATCACCTGGGAGCAGAAATGCAGGTTCTCAGGCTCTCGCAGAGCGGTGTTTATCACACCACATGTCCAGGGGATGCCGAAGCTGGGTGGGGGTGGGGAAACCCCTGAGAGCAACCTGCTCTCAAGGGGTGGCAACTTGTCAGGGCACTTGAGCCATGGAGGTACAAGCAGGGAGGGTCCTGCTTCCTGGGGCGGGGGCTGAAGCCTGAGGCAGGAGGTACTCCAAGTCCTTCTAGAAGTCTGACTATCAAGACGAGGGGACGCCTGGGGATGTGCTCAGGCTGAGAAGCAGGAGCCAGGGGTGGGAAGAGAAAAGTGGCTCCTGTGGGGGGAGGTCCAGGGGGCTTCAGCACTGATGGGCAGCCAGGAAGAGCCCCAGCTTGGGCTGTGGCCTGTGACAACCACAGCGGCGGGGACAGCTGGAGTATCCAGGTGCGCTTCACAAACACCACCCTCTTCACACTGCGCGTGCACATGCTAAAGGCTTCCCAGGAGGCGCTGATGGTAAAGAACTAGCCTGCCCACGCAGGAGACATGAGATGCGGGCTCGATTCCCTGCGTCGGGAAGATTCCCCTGGAGAAGGGAACGGCAACCCACTCCAGTATTCTTGCCTGGAGAATCCCATGGACGGAGGAGCCTGGCGGGCTACAGTCCATGGGGCTGCACAGAGTCAGACACGACCGAAGCGACTTTCCATGCTACACATAGGAGCAAACGGGGCACAGAGAGGGTGAGTAAGTGGCCTGAGGACCCCCAGCTGCAAAGGGGCTGAGTGGGGAAGGCAGTGAAACCATGCAGAGTTAGGGTCTTCACTTTCAACCGCTCTCTGTGCAGACGAGGAGAGGGAGGGACAGGTCCCAAGGAGACAGGAGTCAGGGTGGGGCAGAGTCCCGGCTGGGCGATGCCCAGGAGCTGCCCACGATGGGCCAGTGGACCAGATGGCAGAGTGATGGACAAAGCAGACAGAAGTCAAAGTCGAGGAGGTTTTCGAAGGCTTGCAGAGGTCTCCAAGGAGCCCTGGGGTCTGGAGGAGTGCAGGACAGACTTTCAAAAGCCCTGACCAGTGACCTGCCTGACTGCCCCCCCTGCTTGCCAGGCTGGGGACAAGCACGTGAGGCTGGGGTCCCTCCACCTGCGACCCTCTTGCAGATCTGCAATTAAACCAGCATCTCCACCAGCCTCGTGCGGCCCATCAGCCCCCACCCTCCCGTTGCTGGGTGATGGGGGCGCTTTGATATCGGGCCGGACTCTAATGCGTGCCGTGCGAGGGACCCTTAATTTATTACGTGCCGGTAATTGATGTTTATATAAAGTAGCTCTTACAGCTACTCAAAGTAGGAGATGAAAGGCAATCAATCAGCCATTTGCCTCAAAAGAAAGGGAGAAACACCACACGTTTCAAAAGCAGGCCCCTGAAAAAATACTGGAAGGGGGCTGGATTAGCACGCCGGCACTCTGAAGCTTGGGGTTCCAGCCACACAGACAAATGGTGGTTGCCAGGACGCGGGAACCGTCCCTGGGCTGCCTGCGTCTTTCGGACTGGGGAGGGTCTGGGGGCCCTCCCAGAGGACACAGGCCACGGTGCTGGACGCTGCCCTGTGGCCCTGGAGCCTTCCCTTGGCTGTCCGGCCCATCATCTCCTCCACCCTGGTCACTCGTTCTGTTCGTTGGGGTCACAACTCCAAGAAATGTGGCTTGAGGCCCAGGTTGAGTTTTGAGGGGACCCTCCTGCACACCAGGGGGACCCCAAGGCTGAGGTATAACACTTCCTACATGGCCTGAACCAGACTATGGACACAAGGGATGGGGCTCCCCAGAGTCACCTCATGTTGGGCTCTTCTTTCTCCTCTGCCACCTACCCTTGCCCTGATTCCCACCCTCAAAACCAGCCGGAGCCAGCAGGCCTGGCACAAAGGGCCCCAGACTCAGAGTCATGGAGGGACTCTGGCCCTTCCAGATCCTGGGGGCAGCCGGCACACCCCAGCTCCAGGGGGCTCTCTGTGGTCACGTGGCCTCCTCCGTGTCAGATCTTCTCTCAGGACTGCGCTGCACGTGCACCTGGGGAATCCCGCTAACCACAGTGCACACACCTTAACCTAACTGCACCTGCAAAAGCCCCTTTCCCTCATCAGGTCACATGTACAGTTTCAGGCATTGGGACGCAATGTCTTTGGGGGGGCACTGCAGCCTATCGCAGACACGAAGGGGAAGTCACACATGCGCACACACATGCGCACATGCATTCACACACACGCACACATGTACCACACATACACAGGCACACATGTGCACACACCACACACGCACACGCACGTACACACATGCACATGCAAGCATGCACGCGCGTGCACACACACACACACACACACACACACACACACACACACACACACACACACACACGGGGCCTGGTCCCAGGCTGGGGGTGAGCTGGGGGCAGCGCTGTGCCTTCTGGAGCCGCAGCCTCCATTAAGAATTTATTAGCCCAGAGGGAAGAAGTCTTTAGCTCTGGGTTTCCTGCGGTGGGGTCCTCAGCAGCAGCAAAACTTCGCTTCTGGGAATAAAATGGAAATGCGGCCCCTGGGGTACACACAAGCCGGGCTCACGAGGCATTTCCCTCTGAGCTTGGCCGAGTGGCCCCCAATGATGGGAGGGCAGGGAGGGGCAGGTGGGGGCCCCAGGGCACCCCAGGGCAAGTGCACAGGACGCTGCAGCACCCGCCCCCCCGGCCTCACCTGCTTGGCGCCGCCTGGCCTAATAAACCCTCTCTCTTTGGAGTCACATTCGATGCGGTTCCAACAGGGAGCCATACGTCACCAAATCCAGCAAAAATTTGTGCTAAATTGAATCAATCCATCTTGGAAATGGCTCTTGTCAGGTTCTGTCAGGGAGACCGTCTGCAGGGGACGCAGAGATCAGGAGGGGTGATGGGACGTGGGGGCTGGTGTGGGGGGGCGATCCAAACACCTCTGAGCCTCCCGCAGCCTCCGGTTGGGGGAGGAAGGGGCGCTCCCGCGCCCCCGTGAGTGAGCTCCCACACACTGCTGGAGCTGAGTGGTGGGTCCCTCCTCCCACGGCCTGGCCAGCTTGCTGCCATTCCACCTTTTACAGAGCTTCCTGTGTCTCGATTTCACAGGGCTCTACAGCGATCAGGCGCCCACCCATTGCCAGGGGAGCCGAGGGCAGGTGGTGGCCTGGGCAAGCCAGGCCAGGGAGTCCAGACCTGCGGCTGCAGGACTCAGGGGTCCGGAACCAAGGTGTCCTCCAGGTGGGTGACCGGGGAGGCAGCCTCTCCCAGCGGGAGTTGGCCTGGAGATCCTTGGGCAGCAGAGCCTGTGTCTGGAGCACTGAGCTCCTCAGATGAACAAGACACAGAGTCCCCTGGCCAGCCACCACCCTGCAGCTCTGAGTGAGGCCCATGCAACCTCAGGAGCCGACTCGGAAAGGAGGCTCGGAGCCTTCAGAGCCCACCACCAACATGACCTCCCCAAGACCAGAATGCCTGCTGTGCGTGCTTAGCCCTGTCCGACTCTGTGTGACCCCGTGGACTGTAGCCCGCCAGGACCCTCTGTCCATGGGGCTTTTCCAGGCAAGAGTACTGGAGTATGTTGCCATTTCCTTCTCCAGGGGATATTCTCCGTCCAGGGATCTAACTCGCGTCTCTTGCGTCTCCCGCATTAGCAGGCAGATTCTTTACCACTGCGCCACCTGGGAAGGCCAGAACGCCAGCTACTTCTTCCTGAAGTCTGGCTCTCATCCCCGGCCCAGATCTAACCCTCCTAGCTGCTTTCGTCTTCATGTGCACTTGTGCAAACCTGGGAACCTGGCTCCCATCCCGTTGACAGGCTGCATTCCCCGTCCATGCGTGGTCCAGCCTGTGTCTGAGCTGCACCCTCCCCAGGCCAGCCTCTTCTGCTCAGGTCACCCCACCCCTCCTCGGATAGCGGTTCAAGTCTCTCCTCTGCCACCCCTGCTCTCGTCCACCTCCAGGAACTCCCATCCCTATGGTCATATCTAAAGTGTCCCAGCCTAGCCAGCACTCGGTTGCCCGGGGAGCTGCTGTCGGCTGTCAGCCACACAGTCAGAGGGCACAGAGCCGCCGTGCACCTGATACAGCCCAGAGGACGTGATGCGAGACGTTTACAAGCTGCTCCTCTGAATGTCAAGTTCAGGGGCACCGGGACACAGGTGAAAAAAAGTGCTATAAAGCTCCTGGGGATTCCACTGTGGGTAAAACAGATCAAGACACCAACTCTTATTAGCACTTCTAGCTCACAAGGCAATCCCCTTCCCTCTGGCCGAAGTTTCTGAACAAATGTCCCGCGTCCGTGAAGCAGCGGCCGGGCGCCTCAGCGGCTGACCAGTCCCACCTCGAGGCCCACGGTCACGGCCACAGCTGGACCAAGCCTGCTCCCGCAGGCAGCCCACCTGCAAAGCCCCTGGATGGCCTGTCCCTGCCTCCAGGCGCTGTTTCTGCTTCTCCTTCATTTCCCCCGCCCTCTGTGGTACAGAAGCCACTCAGAATATGTCACTTTGGAGCATCATCTGATCTAAAAAATGACTCCATGGGCTTAGATGTCGGGGCAGTGGCTTTCCCAGGAGGACAGTGGCTGACTGGGGCGGGGGGGATGCTGAAGGGGGCTTCTGGGACTGTTCACACCCCATTTCTTTCCTGGGGGCTGGTTACCTGGTGAGTTCAGTGGTAAACACACATGACTGGGCACTTATGTGTACTTTTCCGATGACCAGCCTACTTTACAGATAACTGAAAAGGAGAAATTTCACATGTCATGGGCTGAATGGTGGCCGCTAAAATCCCTGTACTGCAGTCCTAGCCCCCAGCACCACAGAACATGACTCTCTGGACAGACAGGGTCTTTCAAGAGGTGGTCAGGTTAAAATGAGGTCATGGAACGGGGGCAGGGGAGCTTGTCCAATATGACTGGTGTCCTATATGAAGAGGAGGTTAGAACCAGACATACACAGAGGGGCGGCCAGCGAGGATACAGGGAGAAGGCGGCTGTCCTCACGCCAAACTGCCAACGCCTGCATCTGGACTTCCAGCCTCCATAACCATGAGAAAATACACGCTGTCTGAGCAGCTGCGCCTGATGCTAGGCACCCGAGCACCCCTCTGGGGACCCGGGGAGCCCTGTGGTCAGCCCGGTCCCCTCCGAGGCAGGGGGTCCTGTGGGGAGAGAAGCGGCCAGGTTTGGCTTCATGGGGTCATTTTCCCTCAGAGTCACTACACCCCCCAACTCGATTTCCAAACCGGACACCTAGGGAGCCGAGTGCCGAGGCTGAGACCTATGGAGGGATTTATTAGCAGGCAGAGGAGGACAAAGGCAATCTCGCCTGACACAAATATAGATGAATACGTGTACGGGAGCCCACAGACTGGCAAATTAAAACAGGGCTGGGGCAGGCGAGCGTCGAGGACGCCGGTTGATGGATTCTCCCAGCCAGGCAGCCGGGCCCACCAAATATGTCACCACGACACGCTCCTGAGAAACTGCAGCCTCTACACATACCTGGGGGGCAGCGGGGGGGACGGAAGAAGGGGCTGTGGGCCAGCAGAGCTGGGGACTCCAGGTGTGGGGACGGCGCGTGTGCAGATCTATCTAGGACTTGGGAGGAAAGGGGGTGTTGGCTTGGGAAACATGGGTACATGGGGAGGTCAGGAAGCAGGAGAGGGGCTTTCGCTGCCACCCTGCACCCCCAAGCTGTCAGACCCCACGGAGCAAAGGCAAGCTACCCCAAGGGGATGTCTGTGCTGCCTCCCCAAGCAAGAAGCAGGAGCTGCCTGAGCAGCTGAAGGGAAGGAAAGGGAAGATGGATGAATGAATGAATGGCGGCTGGGTGACACCACGCTGGGCGCTCAGCACAGCGCTCAGCACATGGCTGATACAAGCCAGCTGTCGCCATCGGTGTCGGTACACTGCACCACCCCCAAGATCAAACCCGCATCGACGTGGATTACCTCCACCGCAAGAAACACATGACCTCATAGGAGGATGTTCCAGGCTTTTCCCATCTGGGCCATCCTCACGCCACACTGGACACTCCAGTCTCCCGAAAGGGCCCTGCCCTTTCCAGCTCCTCCCCGTGCTGGTCTCGTCCCCTTTTCCTGGAATAACCCTCCTTCCTTCCCCTGCTGGGTCCCACATCCCTCCTGGGCCCCAGGGACAAGTGACACGAAGGCCCAGGTGACACCAACTCGAGGGGGCAGAGAAGCCTGTCCTCGGTCTGCCTGTCACCTTGTGCTTGGGCACCAGCCCTGCCTCTGGGTGCCCCTCACCCGGTGACACACATGGCCACTCTGCTAGGCGCAGGCCCGGACTCCAACAGAGAGTGCCTGGTGAGTCCTTCCAGACACAGCCACGGGGGTGGAGGGGGTGCAGAGCAAACATTTAAAAAACCAGGTTCCAACCTGGAGAAGGCATGGGGAGGGCCCATGTTGTTTGGGTGCCTGTGTGTGTGTGTTCACATGTGTAAGTGCATGTGGATACGGGTGTAAACAGGTGCATGTGGGGGGTGCGTGTGTACAAGTGTGTAAGTGGGGCGCTTCTGTGTGCATGGGGTGTGTGTGCACGCATACACGGGGGAGTGGGCGTGTGAGTGCTGTAGGAGGTACACATGGGAGCTCCTGTGTGTGTGACTGCGTGCGAGCGTGTGTGCTGGTGGTGGATGGCTGGGCAAGACGGAATTCTCTGTCTGGCAACTGTACAGCTGTAACTTGTTTTCAGACCTTCGTTCTAAATCCGTTCATCCGACAAATAGGCCAAGCACAACGTCCACTCAGGGGCAGAGCCCACCTCCTTCTCTGCACCCCTTGCTCTGGGACACTAGGGTCCCTGGAGATTTAAGCCAGTCAAGTCAGGCCTTCGGATACCTGCAGCCCCAGGTGGCTCACAGAGCCATCTACCTAATACGGTGTCTAAACAGAATCACTCGCAGATTCACCCAGACACCCACGACACCGCCGGCTCCATGGGTAGCTCCGCCCGCTAAGCACACCGGAGAACGGAAGTTTGGAGCTGGGAATCCACGCGCTGCCCGTGACTGCTCTGTGGTCGGGGCTGGTCCTCACTCTGCACTCTGGGAAACCGGGCCTCAGAAGGCCTTTCCAGATCCACCGCAGAGCGTGAGGGGAGAGAAGGCGGAGGATCGCGAGGCTTGAGTGCGCCCGGGGGGGGCGGCCTTCTCAAACTGTACAGTGCGGCTCTCAGTGTGCAGATCGATCCCAGCTCCCCGGGACAGTCCACCCCTCCACCCCCGCTCAGATGGCCTCTGCCAGCGGGGGGTCCATGCCGCCATCGCCCTTCAGCCCAGGGGTGTGCATGGGTCAGGTCTGCGTCCTCCCGCCCCATGGGATCAGCATCCACCTCGGCCTGGAAGAGCGAGGAGGACAGGGCAGCGGGAGGCAGAGGCGGATGGAGGAAGCGGCCTTTTCTGCACGGTCAGCAGCCTGGGCTCCCTCCCGCGACCGCTGCCACACCTGCCCCTCCCTCCTGATGAAGGGGAGCGAGAAGGTGGCCATCCGTCTCCAACATGGCCAGCCCTAATTAAGCGTCAGCGAGCGCCCCAACCTGCCTGCTTTCTGTCCCCAGCATAATATGTTATTTACCTGCAGCTAATAGGTTCACGGGTAATGACAGTCTTGTATCAAATGACGGCCGTTTGGCTTCTGACAGTTTTAAAGACCGGTCTCGGGGACACTACAGTTTCTAATTACAGGGTCTGTCACCGGCGAGGTTCAGTTCAACACCACTCCTTCTCCCCCGGGTGACACTTCTGTCCAGATAGGAAATTTAAGCTCAGCCGCGACAGTTAAGGTTAAAAATACTGCTCCGAACGAGGCGAGGGATCATAATTTGGGTCGCTGCCGTGTTTAATTAATTGGACTGCGGCAATCAGCGCTCCGAGGTCCGTAATTACAGGCAGGGCGAGGGCCCGCTCCCCCCGCCGTGTCTTACAGCTGTAATTTCGCGGGGGCTCTGACCCGGCTTAGAGCAAGGGGCCCTGGAGTTCTTTCAAGGAGCAAGGTACTTCATTAGGCAGCCGTGATTTGTGCGCAGCAGAGGCGGAGGCCGGGTGGCGAGGCGGGAGGGGCCGCACCTGCCCTCGCCCTTCCCCGCTGTGGGCTGCCACCTCCTCCCCCGGGGCCAACCCGGCAGGTGGTGTGATGACAAATCCAAGGGAGAGACCCCCGGACGCCACAGGAAGTGGCGGGAGGATAGGGTCCTGGCTCCGTGGCCTCCATGCCGTGCCGTTCTGCTCAGGCCAGGTGAACACGGGGCCTTTGCGCTTGCGGCTCCCTCCCCCCAGATGCCAACGTGGTTTCCCTCCCTGTCCCCTCCTTGGAGGGGAGGAGCTTCCCCTGACCCTTGCCCCATCACCCACCCCTGCATCCTGCCTGAGGTCATCCTGTGGGGGTGTGCCCCAGCTTGTGCTCTGCCCTCCATGAGGACTCACTCCTGCCTGGTGTGGGAATGGATGGCCCTTTATCACAACACTTCCCGTTCCTCCGAGGCCACCACGTGTCTCTGTCCCAGGCTGATCTCGCTTAAGCTTCAAGGAAGGGCCCGTGGACGACTCCAGCGGGATGCGGGCCCTCCCTGATCCACCAACACCTGCCCAGCCCACGCTCCTGGACCTCCTCTGCCTGGAGCCGAGGTCTGGGAGGTCCACCGTCCTGACTGTGCCATCTATGCTCGAGGTCACCCCTGAGCCTGAGATGCCACAGAAGCTGGAGGAGGAATGCCCGATGCTCAGAGAGAGGGAAGCTGCCTGTGATCCACGGACAGTAAAGGAGATGAGGCAGGCAGGATCCCAAGTTGGGGACAGACACCCATTCCAAACCACATGTAGCGGGGACAGCATCCGTCAGCAGGCAGCTCGCCCCCCAGCCCCTCAACCAGAAGCGGGTGTGTACACTGAGTTGTGTCCCTGCCTAAAGATACAATGAAACCCTGATTCCAGTACCTCTGAATGGCTCCCTATTGGAACAAGTCTGAGGATGCAATGAAAATGGATGCTAAGAGGAGGCCACACTGGAGTAGGGTGGGCTCTCCACCAGGACGACTGGGGGTCCTTACAGGAAGAGAAGAGACTCAGAGACACATACAGGGAGGAAGCCAGCTGAAGACAGAGATGGCCACGGGAGGGATGCGGCCGCAAGCCACGAGCACTGAGGATGGCCAGCAAGGCCAGAGGCTGGGAGAGACGAGGGAGGGTTCCCCCGGCACCATCAGAGGGAGCGCAGCCCCATGGACAGGTTGGTCTCAGACTCCTGTCCCCCAGAACGCGAGGGAATAGGGATCGCTGTTGGTCCGGACACTCCCGCAGGCACACCGGAGAGGAGCGCGCCAGGCTCGGTGACCTCTGTGGGGTGGCCAAATCCATCACTGTCGCACGCGCCCTCCTCCCGGGCTCTGGGTGTGCGGTTCCCATGGAGCTCAGGGACCCAGGCGGTGGGGGACAAACACGCCCGTTTATTAAGAATCGAAGGCTGGGCTGCTGCCTCTCAGTGGAGAGCTGCTTTTGAAGTGCCGAGTGATTTATTTTAGCCAATTACTGGTGCACTTCCCCTTCCTGAGGACCCCACGTAATTGATTGAAACCTATTGAAAACAAATTAGCCAGCACCAGGATGCAAAGATCTGTTTATCACTTCTCCGGAGGTTTTCAGGGAATCCACGGGAACTACAAAACACATCCGCATTTGTTTTTCCCATCTCCAGAAGGACAGGAGGAGAAAGAGAGCAAACTGCTTCTAGACCCCTCTGAGCACCTGGCAGCCTGCTGTTTATTATCCGGGCTCTAAGATTATCACCCTGAGGACGCCCTAATACTCTGCCATGCTGTCAGAGCTCACTATGGGGGCTACTGAGGGTGGTCCCAGTTTTTCACGGAAGGGTTTGTATCTTCAGGTTTCTTGCTTTGTTGCTTGTTTGTCTGACTTCCTTAGAACATATCCCAGCATGGGACTTCTGGGATCTGAGTAAAGAAGCATCTCTGTGGATCTCGCTACGACCTGCCCTTCTGCTTTTCCAAAAGGGCTCTCCCTGTCCACATGCTGCCAGGCTCCAACCATCTGTCCGTTTCATCACAACTGTGCCAGCAACGCATGTTATCATTTTATAACATTTGGGAGCTGACTTAGCACGTACAAAGTGGCACAGGGGAGAGGTGGCTTCAAACATATGTATAGGTGAACTTTTTAAAAATCAGTTTCAATTGTGGTAAAACACACAACATAAATATTCACCACCTCAACCATTTTTAAGTGCACTGTGCTCATTCTCTTCAGTCATGTCCGACTCTTTGTGACCCCATGAACTGTAGCCCGCCAGGCTCCTCTGTCCATAGGATTCTCCAGGCAAGAATACTGCAGTGGGTTGCAGTGCCTTTTTCGAGGGGAACTTCCCAACTCACGGACAGAACCCATATCTTTGGTGTTTGCTGTAAAGCAGGTAGGTTCTTTACCCACTGAGCCACCCGGGAAGCTCTGTAAGTGCACAGTTCAGTGATATTATGTACATTCACATTAAGTCACATTTTTAAAGTTATTTCCTCACCTATGTGAAGATCGCTCTGAGACGTCAGCTGATGCTCTGCGCTTGGCTTACCCTACCTTCACTCTGCCCACCTCACGTGGCCAGGCCCCCCTCTCAGGAGCTGCAGTCCAGCATTTTCCTGCCTCACTGGTATGCTAGGCTTGCACAGGGGCTTCCTACGCTGCTCAAAGCCTTGCAGGGCCTCCCCTGGCCCAGCCCATGGGACCTCAGCTCCTTTCAGAAAAGTGGTGCCTTCCACGCCCCTCCAACCAGGTGCAGGTCACTGCACGCTGCCAGACCATCCACCTTCCCCCAGCGTCAGGCTTCCGATTGCTCAAGCCACTGTCTGCTTTCTCCTGCTCTTTTGCAAGTAAGGCAGGTGCACAGACCACACTGACCCTGCTGCCCCACACATCCAAGACCCCGATCAGGTCCTCCTGCACCCCAGCCAGCGGCAGGGCCCTTCTCCTTGGCTGCCCCGAGCCCAGGAAGACCGAAGTTGCAGGCTCTGTGGGGCTCTGGCCGTCACCACCGCTGTCACTGCTGCAGAATCCTGCTGCTATTTCTGCCACACCACACTGCTGTCAGCGGGACAGCCGGGTTGAAAGGACAAGGTGGAAGCATCCTGCAGAGCACCTCGCCCCGTGGGGCCAGCCTCCCTGCCATGGGCATCCTCCCTGTCATGAACAGGCAGAGGGGTGGGGACGGCGCTTCCCGCCAGTGGAGCCTGGGAACCTGGCACAGCCATGCCCTCGCCCTTGGAGCCCATGTCCATGTGCCTACACACGTCACATCTGTGTGATATGTGCATGTGCGTGTAGTGTGTATGTGTGTAGCCGTGTCACATCTGTGTGATGTATGTGTGCGTGTAGTGTGTATGTATGTGTGCACAGGTGTAGTACATGTGTCACGTGTGTGATATATGTATGCGGTGCAGTGTATATGTGTGCAGGTGTAGTTTGTGTGTCACATCTGTGTGACGCGTGTATGTGTGTGTAGTGTGCCTGTGTCCACACAGGTGTAGTACATGTGTCACACCTGTGTATGCCACATGTGTATCTATGTGTGTATGCACAGATGTATACATGTGTCATGTCTCTGTGTGATGCGTGTATGTGTGCAGTGTGTCCTCACAGGTGTAGCACATGTGTCACACCTGTGTATGATGTGTGCATTTGGGTGTGTGTGCGTGTGTGCACGGGTATAGTACGTGTCATATCTCTGTGTGATATGTGTGTGTACATGTAGTGTACGTGTGTGTGCATGCAGGCGCATGTCACAGCTGTGTGATATGTGCGTGCGAGTGTAGTGTGTATGTGCACACTCACGGGTGTAGTATGTGTAGCACAGCTGTGTGATACATGTATGCATGTGGAGTGTGCATGCGTATGCACATGCATGTGAGTGTGTCACATCTGTGTGATACACGTGTGCATGTAGTGTGTGTGTGTGTGGCACGTGTCACATCTGTGTGATACACGTATGCATGTAGTATGTGAGTGTGGTTGTGGCACGTGTCAGCTGTGTGATGTGTGTGTGAGTGCATGGGTGTAGTATGTGCATCACATCAGTGCTGTACACGTATGTGCACACAGTGTGCACGCACACGCAGGTGTAATGAGTGTGCCATGTCTGCATGTGATGCATGTGTACAGGTAGCACGTGAGCAGGTGCATTGCGTGTGTATGTGTCTGTGAGCACACGTTTGCACGTGTATATGCCTGTGCATGCATGTGCGTGTGTGTGTGAATGCAGGCACGTGTCACATCTGTGTGATACGTGTGTGTGTGTGCATGTGTGGGTGTAGCATGTGCGTCACATCGGTGCTGTACACGTATGTGCACACAGCGTGCATGCACACGCAGGTGTAATGCGTGCGCCACGTCTGCACGTGATGCGTGTGTGTCCAGGTAGCACGTGTGCAGGTGTATTGCATGTGTATGTGTCTGTGAGCACACGTTTGCATGTGTATATGCCTGCGCATGCATGTGCGTGTGTGTGGATGCATGTTTCTGTGTGCATGTGTGTCCCTGCGTGTGCACGCACGCTGGTGACGGGAATGAGGAAACAGTCGGCACGCAGCCCGTCAGGGCACTGACGTGCAGGGCTGGGGCGCCCCGGAACGGGCAGCACTGTGTGCTTCTGGCTCCCATCATCTACCCACCAGCGCTGCCCCTGCTCCACCAATCCTTGGATTCCGGGCCCAGGCACCCCTGCCCCCCCCGAAGGTGGGCAGCAGAGGCAGAGCAGGCGGGGCATGAGTCCCAGAGCCTGGATCACCCACCCCCCAGCAGGAGACTTCAGGCAAAGCCACAGCAGCTCCCCGGGCCTCCATTTCCCCACCTGCAAAATGGGGATAACCAGAGCACCACCCTCACAGGGAGGCCATGAGGACCAAAAACACCCGTGCTGGGTGCTGAGACCACGTGGGCACTGGGCCGACACTGAGGACAGCAGTGTGTCCAATCCTGGGGTTCCCCGACCCTAAGACCCCGAGTCAGCTGTGGGCAGTGATCTCGTGCAAACCCAGCTTGCTGCTGGGACCCTACTTGGAGGGCGGGTCTCTGCAGCTGGGATTCAGGTGTAAGCAAGCCGAGGAGGCGCTACCCACCGCCCCACGCTGCCGCCCAGCTGAGTGGGGCCAGGCTCACGGGTGCCTGACTCTTGCATCAGGAGAAGAAACACAGTCACATGAGGGACAGTGACGGAAAGTAGCGCCCAGGTGCCTCCTGGGGGCAGGGCGCCCGCGCTGGGCGGAAGAACTCATGCACGCAGTCTCACGTGTTCTGACCGTCCACGACCCTACGGCTGGATCCTCAGCCCCACTTTACAGAGGAGGAAACCAAGGCCCCAAGGCGGAAGCCTCTGACTCAGGGCACATGGCTTCTGACACACACATGTGGGGATCCCAAGTCCCCGCTGCCATCTGTTTGCTGATGTAAAGGAAAGGTTGAGGAGGAAGGGGGTAAGACCAGACCCAAGCTCAGCGGAGCACCCAGGTCCTCAAGGAGCAATGCTAAGGGACAGCTCAGTGGGGCTAGAAAGAAGCAGACACGACGCGGGCCATGAAGCGCTCCACTGGCGGGCTCTGGCGACAACCAGTGGCAGGGGTGAGGGGGGTGGGCAGGGACATTTGGCGAAGCCCCGCTGCGCTCCAGCCCCTCCCTCTCCCGGCCCCGCCCCCTCCCCCAGCCAGCCTCACCTGCACTCCAGGGAACCTGCCTTGGAATTACAGGCTTTGAGTCTTTCAGTCCTGCAGCTGCTATTTGCCACTGACAGCACGGTTCCAGCTCCCAACCCCAAATGAGTCAATTTCTCCCCAATTCTATTTCTGCCTTTGGGCTGTCCTTCGCCAGCCTTTCATCAGCTGTGGGGCTGGCCTGGCTGAAGACTCACAGACACATCCCAGGGCCTGGCCTTCCTGTCCCCACTCTCTCCTGGGCGTGCCCTTCGGTGGTCTCCCGGGAGCCATGACCCTTCCTTCTTTGGAAGCTTTGCGCGGTATTCATTCTCCTGCTCTTGGTTAAGTCTCGGCCCTGGCACTGTTGGTCCTGGCGGCCCCCGGACGGCAGTGATGCAAACACCATCACTCATGAGGCTTAGACCTGTTGTAGCAATCCCTCCCCCCTCCATCCCCGGGCCCGTGAGAGAGACGCCCATCGCTCATCTCGACGACAATGACACCTGAAGGCGCAGGGCGCCGGGAGATGGATGGTTCTGGGAATTACCGCCGGCTGCAAAGTGGGGACCTTTCACCTCTGGGGAGCGGGGTCAAGTCACTGCCACCGCGGGCCTGGCCCCCAGGGAAATGAAGCAGGAGCCCCCTGCCCTGGGCAGTGCCCTGACTCCCCCACACGTACAAGCATCTGGCCCCACCGTGAGCCGGGGAAGCCAATTCTGGCCTCGAGAACGATCGATTCGCTGGGGCCGCCTGCTGATGCTCAGAGGCAGGTGCTGGCCGTGGCTTCTGACAAATGAGGAATCAGAGACTCAGAGACGTTGGACGAATTACCCCCAGGTTTCCTGGCTCCAATGTCCTTTCCAGCAGGGCCAGCTGTCCCCTGGGGTCACAGACTCGGCCTCTCTTTTTCTCCCAGCCTCCCGGAGGCTATGATGAGGTCTTAACATCCCTCACCAGTTTACAGATTTCAAAGCACATTCTCATTCGAGTCTCAAAACCCAGGGAGACCGGGATGTCTTTTGTCAGCCCTTGTCTAAGAGCAAAGGGCCCAGAAGCCCCGAGGGTCTGAGCAACTTGCCTGGGGGCCTGGGCTCCAGGTCCAAGGCCCTTCCTCTCCTAACGGAATTCCCCTGCCTCGGGACACGTGGGAGAGGATCTCCCAAGAGCTCTGGGGGATGGGACACTGCCATTCCAGGCCTTCCCTCCTCTACCTCCTCGCCCCAGTAGGGCCACACAACACCAGCACTGCCCTTGTTCTAAATAATGTATTGCCAGAAAGAGCCTGGCGCGTTCACAACCAGGGGAGGGCTGCTGGCCTGACCTAGAAACTTCGGGAGCCAGGCCAGGTCAAGGTTGTGCCCACTCACCCTGAGGTCACCTCCCGGCCATCCAGCCCTGTTTTCAGGCAGCACAATGGATTGGGCACAGGGCCCACCCGCCAGCTACCTCCTCACTGAGGGCAGGGCCGCCCCTGTGTCACAGGGCTCTTGGGCTCGTCGGATGTGAGGGTCTTGCCTGGTAAGCCCCAAAGCTCCTTCCAGCAATCCGAGTCTTTAGTCAGGGCAAAGAGTGTCCCCTGCAACTTCATGACCACCCAGAACCTCAGGATGTAACTCTACTTGGAAACAGGGTCTTTGCAGACGTCATTAGTTAGGATGAGGTCATCCTGGACGGGGGAGGCCCCAGATCCAACAAGCCTGGTGTCCTTGTAAGAAGATAGCTGTGTGACAGCAGAGACAGGAAGGGTGTGTTGACATCCAAGAGACACCGAGAAGCTGGGAGAGGTGGGCAAGGACCCATCCCTAGAGCCTTTGGAGGAGCACGGCCCGGCCGTCACCTTGATCTCAAACTTCTGGCCTCCAGAACTGAGACGGAACAAAACTTCTGTTGTTTTAAGACACCTGTGTGCGCTCAGTCCCTTCAGTCATGTCCGACTGTGTCCAACACTATGGACTGCAGCCCGCCAGGCTCCTCTGCTCCTCTGTCCATGGGGTTCTCCAGGCAGGAATACTGGAGTGGGTTGCTATGCTCTCCTCCAGGGGATCTTCCCGTCCCAGGGATCAAACCCACGTCTCATGTCACACCTGCATTGCAGACGGATGCTTTAACACAAGGGCCATCTGGGAAGCCCCCTTAAGACATCTAATTTGACGTAATTTGCTATGGCAGCCCTAGGAAACTAAAAATTTGGAATGTGAAACCAGGTTTACTGGGAAGGCGCTGAGGGAAAGCTTGCCCCGTTACCTTGGCACATGCCGCCCCGGCTCACTGGGGCACCCTCCCCGGGTGGGTATCACAGGCCCGCTCACTGACTTCCTGCTGGCCTCTGCTCAAGGTCACGGCCACGTCTGGTCTCCTTCAGTCCCTCCCCTGCCTGCCCTGCTGACATCAGCCCCAGCTCTCCATCCTCTGTCCTGGCTGCGTTGGCCTTCTTGCTGAGCATCACCGCCGCGCTGACCTCCCATCACCCGTGCAGTGTTGTCAGACGGCCCCTCCTCCACACAGGCGGGCGCAGGTGTCTACCTGGATCCTCGCCGTGTCCTGCTCCCGGCACAGAGCCTGGAGGAGGCACCGGTATGACCTGAGTCCAACGTCAGCACAGGCATCCTCAGGTCCTGTGTCACTGCTGGCCTGGGACAGAGTCCTCCGAGGAGAAGCCCAAGTGCACGTCACCACGGGGAGGCAGCGGGCACAGCATTTACGGCTTGATACCTGGAAACCGCCTGGGCTCGAATCCCGGCCCGGCCACTTCCAAGCTGGGCAACCTCAAGCAAGTTACCGAAGGTCTCTGGGCCTCCGTTTTATAAACAGGATATAAAACTATCTGCCTCAGACACTTTTTGAGTGTACTAAATGAGTTAATAGGGCTGGGGCCCTGAGAACAGAGGTGGCATTTCCTAAGGACGAGGTAAGCCATTACTGATAATGCTGCTGTTGTGGGAACTCTTGGAAAACACCAGTGAGGTGAGATGGGCAAGGCTCCACCTGAGAGACAGAACTTGAACGGCAGGCATCCTCTAGGTTCGTGGGATGGGATGAGGGACCCTCCGCGACAGGACAGAGGAGACCCCTGCACAGGCCTGTCTGGGCAGCAGCAAACCCTTTAAAGGGTCACACAGCTTATTTTCGGATCAAACACAAAGATCCCGGCATCCCCAGGGAGAAGCTACTTTTGAGGAGCAAGGTGCGCTGGCGCGCTGGTGAGGCCCACCTGGCACCCATAGGCTCTGCGGGGCGGGTACAGCTCTGAAGGTCAGAGACAGCCAGCTCTCTCTGGGCCTGGCTGCCACCCAGGGGTCAGCTCCCCACACGTCAGGGGCGCCGGGCAAGCAGAAAGATGCCCCAGACGCCCCAGGGAGCCCTGAGCCAACGGGCAACCCATGTGGGGACCAGGACATAGGAGGGAGAGGGCCCTCCTGTACACACGGGCCACAGGCCACAGCCGCCACCGAGCTGTTAGACACGGCCGGGGACTGTGCCCCCGAGTGAGGGGCACTGGGCTGCAGGCAGCCAGGGCCCAGGGTGTCCCCCATTCCCAATTCTCTGGCCCTGCTCAGCTCACCCCATCCTAGGAGGAGGGGACCCCTCGGCCTTTCTCTCCTCTCCTCCCTTGCTAGCCCCCCCTGCTTCTGGTCCCCATCCCAAGCACCACAGCCGGAGGGGCACGCCTGCCCCTGCCCAACCCTCCAAGGATACCCACTCACCTGTGGCCCGGCCCGAGCCCCCTCGAAGCCCTTCCCAGCCTCAGCTCTGCCTGCTCCCTCTGCCCGGGGCCTCCCTCAGACACCACCCTCCCCATCCACTCGCTCCTCCCTGGAGCTCCTGTGTGGATGTACCGGGGTCATCATCCGTCTCTGCAGGCACGGCCTGCTACCAGTGCAGCTCTGGCATGTCCCAGGTGTTCCACAAATACCGGGCAAGCAGCAGATGGATCCCGGGTCCCTTCTCCTGGGCCCAGGGGTGCACCCAGAGGAGGGCTCAGTCAGCGCCTGCTGCCCGTGTGATTGGGGGTGGGGGTGGGGGGCAGCCCACCCGAGGCTCAGCTGGGGAGGGACTGCACAGATGCTGCTCATGGGCTGGGGGCAGCACGCAGCACCCACAGGACCCACCGGAAGCAGAGCTGGGGGACCAGGCGGCCAGAGGGAGGGGAAGAGACGCCTGCCCTGCGGCCCCCCCGCCCCCGCGAGAGCGGGCAGGCCCAGGCAGGAGCTGACGGCCCTGCACTATCCGGCAGACTTGGCCAGCATTAATTTGACCATATATACACACGCTAATCAGCTGTAACCGTGGCACCCAGCTCAATTCAAATTGATTTACTGAGCCTGGAAATGGATACAAATGTGATTAAAGGCTTTTTATTTTACATAGGTTCTCTATAAAATGATTTAAATCAATTGCCCGGCAGGCCCCACGCTATTACTGCACTGAGCCTCCTCTTATATTGATGGATATGGTGCTCCGAGCTACAGCTGGGGTGTCAGCAACGCTGCCGCCCGGCCCTGGGATTGAGGTCGGGCACCCCAGCCCCTGACGGTGTGCAGCCATCTCCACTCAGGGTGCCCCTCTGTGGCCAACAGGGCTGGGCTGGCACCTTCAAGAGGGCGGCGAGTGCTGGAGGGCGACGGGGGCAGGCCTGGGAGTGGGCTGGCATTGCCATGGCAACAGCTTTGAGAGCCATCTCCTAGCCCACTTGCCTCTTGTCAGCGACTCCTGCCTCTGGACATCTCAGGGGGCTGTACCTGAGCCTGGAAGGTCAAGTTCGTAATCTGGGCCTCCAAGGACACTGCTGGGATGGACACTCTGCAGACACCACCTGCCCCACCCTGTGGCCCCTTTTCAGATGAAGAAACAGGTCAATGGGTGCAAATCAGTGAGCAGATTCTCCGACAGATGGGTCTCCTGAGTTTCAGGTAACCCCCTTCTTCCATTAGAGGCTCCCCACCCCAGGTGGTGCAGTGGTAAAGAACCTGCCTGCCATGCAAGAGATGCGGGTTTGACCCCTGGGTCAGGAAAATCCCCCGGAGAAGGAAATAGCCAACTGCTCCAGTATTCTTGCCTGGAGAACCCCATGGACAGAGGAGCCTGGTGGGCTACGGTCCATAGGGTCTCAAGGAGTCGGACTGAGCACGCACCCTGAGTGAATGAGGACTGGCAGCCGTGATGGTCTCCTCCAGCTGAGATGGACGATACAAGGTGTTTCTGGAAGCCCCAGCCTGTGGGAGGCGCTCACGCGGGGCCAGTGGCACAGCTGGCCGCCCAGCAGGCCAAGGCCAGGAGCGCACCCCACACCCTCTGTGTGCTGCCTGGGCCACAGACGGGGCCTCAAACAACAGAAATGCATTCTTTCACGTTCTGGAGGCCAGAGGTGCGAAACTGAGGGTTTGGGCAGGGCCTTGGGAGCCTCCCTCTTGCCTCTTCCAGCTCCTGGTGGCTCCGGGCACCGTTGGCTTCTGGCTGCACCAATCAATCTTCTCCTGTCACACACAGCCTTCTCCTGGCAGTGAAAGCGTCGAGTCCTAACAACGGCCCACCAGAGAGCTCCCCCAGTTCTTTTCTAAAGCGGGCTCTTGGCTGGTCAGTAACTGAACGAGGGAGGCCAGGCTCGCGGCAGGGCGATGGACCCACGTGCCTGGGTCTGTGGGCTGCACCTGCTCCCGCAGAGGGGATATATCAGCCGCCTCTCTTCCCCAGGGGCTTCTGCAGCCTGTTCTGAGCACCTGCGGAGGCCAGACAGGTTCCCAAGCTACAAGCCACTGGGCTCCCTGGCAGGCTTCTTTGGCGGCTGGGTGAGCCCACAGCACCTACCGAGAAGTGAGAGCAGCGTGGGGAACACCTCAAGCACCTTCCTGCAGGGTCATCGTTCAGAACAATCCATCAGCCCTGCTCCAAAGCTCATCGAGACAGAGAGTGGGGTAGCTGGGGACAGGAAGGTGGCTTCACTTTCCCTCCAGAGCTCTGCTGTCCAGTATAGCACCCCCTAGCCACAGGCAGTGACTGGAATTCAAATTCAAGCTGATTTACATCAAATAAAATTTGAAATTCCATTCTTCAGTCTCAAGAAGCACGCGTAGCTAGGACAGGACACCACAGATGCAGAACATTTTCCATCATCAGAAGTTCTACTGGAAAGCTGTACTACAGCCATATTTCCATGTGGCATTTTGTACCATGGCAAAAGGAATCAATACCAAAAAACAGGTAAGAATGAAAAAATGAAAGCATACAGAACTGCTGATTTCTCATCACACCAAATCCAGCCCCTGGGAGGCTTTTGGAGTAAGCATTCTTACCTGTCCTCCCATCACTGACCAAACACGACACATTTTCCAGGCCCAACCCCTGCCTCAACTCCAAGAGATCACTCACCTCTCCCCAACCTTCCCTCATTCTTGCCCTTGCCTACTGATCTGCTCAAATTTTTCCACAAGACCCTCCTCCACAGTTATGTTTTCAGCCTCAAGAACTCCTTGGCATCCTTCAAAACCCCAGTTCAAATTCATGGCTTCTAGAAAGCCTGCTCTTAGAGCATCCTATACTTTGCTCTCTTGTGGCATCTCCCACCATGAACTTGAGTCATTGTACATCTGTCCTCTCCTTGGCTGTGAGCATTCTGCAACCAAACTCATTAGCTTAACACTACGCTGTGAGAATTGGAATAACTCAGAAAGTTCTCTCTCAACTGGACCCTGAGTTACCTAGAGGTTATCGCTGCATAGAGCCCTGCATCTGGGGCACAAATGAGTGGATGAGTCACACAGAACAGGGGTCAGGTCCCACACCCTCCCTCCAGACGCTGAGCATAAGTGTAAGCACACAGTAGGAGTTTAATAATTGGAGGGGAGCGGAGAAGCTGAATGGAGTAAAGACTGCCAGAGAATGAGGCTACTGGTGTGGGAACAGCAGCCAGAAGGACCAATGGGACAGTGAGGTGGGCGGGGCCTGGCCCTCCAGGAGGACAGACTTGGCCGGGAAGGCTCCAGCTCTGTTTACCCTTTGCCTCCATCCTCACTCAGACGGCGGGGGGCCACCTGTGAGGGCGCTGTGAGGCTGGGCACTGGCTCCCTGGATGATCAGAGTCCATTCTCCCAGGCTCACCTTTCCTCTCCTGCTGGAAGCCTCCGGGGCTGGGCAGAGGGGCTGCCTCTGCTTCCTGACCCCACTGCCAATGCCGCTGTCCTGCAGAGGGCCAAGGGGAGTGACGAGGAGACGCAGAGGGTATCGGTGACAGGTCCCTGCGGCCTCAACAGCCCTTTAGAGGCCAGGAACCCTGGCCTCAGGGACCGGACACCCTGGTCTCAGGGACCAGGTTGGTTGAGAGTCAGAGGACAAGTTGACTGTCCAAGGTAAGGCAGGTTCCCTGCCTCCCTGGGGCTACCCGGACGACCCCCTGCCAGAGTGCGCACAGCCCTCACTTCCTAAAGGGAGATCGTCTCTGCTCACAACACCTCTGCCATCACGTCCATGCTCCACCAGCTACAAATCCGAGGCTCCCACGACCCTTGCTTGGTGGTCCATCGTTTGCCAGAAGGGCTCACAGAGCTCAAGGAGACGCTTTACTTTTCTAGGTATCACAAAGGATGCCATTCAGGACAGTAGATGGAAGAGAGACCTCAGGCGAGGCCTGGGGGTGCGCATGGAGCGGCCACGTCACCTCCTGCACAGGACGTGTCCACCAACCTGGAGGCTCTTGAACTCTGTAGTCCAGGGATATTTACGAAGACTTCGTCACAGAGCCACGACCAACTAGTACTCACTCTCCGGAGGGTGAGGGTGGGGGGCTTTGCTGGGGACAATCCCCACCCTGAGGCCACCCAGAGTCACCTCCTTAGAACAAAGGATGCTCCTCTCACTCAGGAAATTCCAAGGAGTCAGGAACCGGGGCAGACCTCAAGGATACATCCGATTACATCACCTCCCTTGTCTCCCAAGGGCACGGCCCTGCCCCCTGAGTGCCTGGCCCCCACTTCTGCTCTGCTCAAGGCTGCACAGGGATCCCCAAGTGAGCCACAAGGCTCACATCTGAATCCCGGCCCGCCGTCCCCAGCTGTGAGAACTGGGCAAGTCGCCTGGCCTCTCCCGGCCCTGTATCCCTGTAACATGGAGATGAGATGGGAGGAACTGGGAGGCTGCTGTGGGCTGCAGCCAGCTCAGCTTTGCCCAGTTCACACAAACCCTCCATAAATGTTTATGAAGTCAATTCACCCAGGAAAAAGACACGACCCCATCACAACTGGGGCAACTCCCACAATCCCTGGAACCCAGGCCCGCAAGGGTAGTGCTCAAGCCACTGCTCTCCAGCCGCGTGTGGCCAGCTTACTGGACAAGCAGGAAGGCGCAGCTCCCGGGGCCAGGTAAACGCACCCCTTCCGTGTTGAAAACTAGATCTGAATTAATGGGAACTCTCCCGGGGGTGGGGCTGACAGTCGTTGTAGTGATGGGAGCCAGGCTCGCCCAGAGAGTTCTGTCCAGTCCTAGCGGATCCACAACACTCCGTGTATTGGGGTCCCCCGGCCCCTGGCGTCCAGTCAGCACTGGCAGACCCCCACCCCTACCCCCAGTCAGCGCCCCGCACAGCTACAGGGAGCCACAGAGGGCTCTACACAGAGGAAGGCCACATCCATTTAGAATCGTGAGTCCTCTGAGAGGAGAGACACCACCGTGCGCTGAGCTACCCTGAGGGCAGGGGTGACTCTGGGGAAGCTGGGGGAGGGACCATGCACCCCTGGGTGAGTAAGCTCACGCGCACACATGTGCCCACACAGGTGACTGTGAGTGTGTGCACATGTGAGAGTATACACGTGTGTGGGTGTGTAGGGAGTGTTACTAGCGTGTGTTATGTGCGTGTGTGAGAGGGGGCTGAGGCGTGGGTGCAGTTCACCACCCTCCAGGGTCCTCCCTCATCTGTAAACGGGGCCATGACCCACCCCCTGGGGGCTTCAGCCAAGACCCACCCCCACGGAGGGGAGGTGGCCCCCCATTCAGGCCGAGGGTGGGGGCTTCACAAGAGGGGCTCTTCCCCTTCTCAGTTGATATTTGGGGGGCAGGAGGGCTGCCAGCAGCAGCTCCTGGGACCCTCAACCCCCAGGGACTAGCCAGGCAGGGGTGGGGCAGGTCCCCGGGAGGGGGGCCCGAGGCTTCAGTTACAGGAACAATTAGGGCGCCCTGCTGCACTGCCAGCCGCCGCGGCGCCATCGCTAGAGTGACAAGCAGGCCCCGGCGGGCTGCGAGCGGTAATCCCGGCAAGGCTCCCTGGTGTTAATGGTGCGAGCAGGCTCATTAGCCGTCATCCGTCTGTCCTTAATGCGGCGGAGGCGGCGCAGGGCTGCGGGTGAAGGATGCCCTCCCAGGCGCGGCGGGCAGGCAGCTCGGCCCCCCTCTCCCCTCCCCTGCGCTGCAAGAAGACATGAGGCGGAGTGCAGGCCCCGGGGAGAGAGGAGGACAGAAACCCGCTCCTGTGGTGTGAGAACCGCTGCGCAAAGGCCAGACCTGCAGCCCGGCCCCGCCCCACTGTGTGACTGCAGGCCTCCCTCTCTGGGCCTACGCAGTAAGCGAGGGCTAGAACAGGTGCCCCCAGGGCACGGGGAACCGTGGGTGGGCGGCCCTGGGGTGCCCTTCTCTGGGCTCAGCTATCCCTCATGTGTCCAGGGAGGTGTGGTGGCGTGAATGTCACCCAGAATGTTCCAGATGGTTTCCTGACAACCATAAATCCTGCCTTTGTGTGCAGTGGCAGAAGGGCCCGACCGCACCATCTGGGTGGTGGGTGCCCTGGCAAGGGGCCTAGGACAGGTGCTGAGGAATCAGGGTTGACTGAGCAGGTACATGCCTCGGGCCTGACTCAGGTGCAGCCGTGCCCAGGCAGCTGCAGGTGAGCTGGGCCCGGGGAGGAGGGGGCAGGGGAGGGGGCACCCCGGGCGGCCATCACGGCAGAGACCACGAGCTGGAAGGGCGGCCCAGAGAGGCGGGGTGGGCAGGAGGGCTGGTTGCAGGGGAAGGGGCCCTGGGGGCTCGAGCTGGGTTCCAGTTCAGGCTGCCAGGCTCACGTCCTGTCTCTGCTGCGTGAGGAGGGGGATCATGCACCCTCTGTGGCCTCCCATCTGTAACACGGCAAGTAGCAGTGCCCCTCTCCTGACAGTACGAGCAGGTGAGTGGACGTGTCTAAAGTTGGACGGGGCCATGTCAGCTATCAGCACCCCAGCTGTGGCATCGCCCCTCTAGGACATGCCTGCACACCCCGAACTACACACTAGTTACTCTTTCAGCTCAAACGGCTGTTTGGTTTCTGGAGGGATAATTTACAACAACTAATTTTTTTTAAAAAAAAACAGTTTACATCCAGAAAGAAGCAGTGGATCACCAGCAGGAGGGAAAGGGCAGCACTCCGGCCTCGAACCCTCCTGGGACCTGTTGGCCGAGCCCAGCTTGCTCAGAGGGGGTTCAGCCAGAGGCTGAAGTGTGTAGGGCCCATGGGCACCTGCTGGCCCTTCTCACCGCAGGATCGGGAGCAAACGGCAGGGCAGGGAGCCCACGAGGCGGCTTTACTCGAAACTGTTCTAGCATGATGCAAAACGCTCTCCAGCACCCCACAACGTTGCCACTGCCTGCAGATGTGTGGGCCTCCCTGGGTGCAACGTCACATCCATGAGTAGCTTTGAAAGCGGGGCCATCTCCTCCCCTCTCAGGAAAGCAAGACCAGCCCCAGGCCCAGGCCGCCGGATCCCAGGCCCGGGCTCTGCCCTTTAACCTCCACGGCCTCTGTTTCCCAACCTGGAAAATGGGGGCACTCGATCAAGTCCCTCTCCTGCTGGCTGCTGGGGGGCTTCAACCAGCACCCAGGTCTGCGAGCCCCTCCGTCTGTGCGCTGAGGGGCCGCCGGCAGCCCAGAGCCAGCTGGCCATGGCTGGGAGGATGGTGAGCTGAGGGTGGCTGTCTCCCCGACGTTCTTCAATTATTCAAACAATAACCGCACCCTTATTTAAAGTCTAGTCTTGCATCCGCGCGTCGGGTGGCAGCGAGCACCGGGGCCTGCTGGTAGATTTACTCGGGGACGGGCTCCTTCTCGCAAAGTCAATTAATTAAGCAAACATTCCTGCCAGCGGGTTCTCAGGTGTGTGGCCGGGAGGCCTGGCGGTCTCAGACCGCCGCCTCTGGGACACCTGATCCCGCAGGGCCTGCCAAGTGGGTGGGGACAGTGGCCCGGAGCCGGGTGCTGGCTGGTGGAAGGGGAAGGGCACAGGGGCAAGTTTCCAGGGCGCTCCTGTGCGCCAGGCCCAAGCAGACCCTCGGGCCTCGGGGGCTCTCCCAGCCCTCACTGCCAGCCCCTCAGCACACCAGGGCTCATGTGGGGAAACTGAGGTGCAGAGTGGTGGAGGGACCCACTCAAGGTCACCCATGGGGCCAGTGCTGCAGGTGGGGACTGGAGCCCAGGCCGTTGAGATACCCACGTGCTTGGCACCCGCCAGGCCCAGCTCCACACCTGCCCCTCCCCCGGGACAAACCATCACCCGCCTCCTGCCTCTCACCCAGCAGACAAGCACCTCCCAGGGCACCCCCCCAAAGTAAATGCAGCCCACGGGTGGAGCATTCTGGCATGTTGGGGCCCTGGGCCACTCCCACCTCCTCTCTGCTGCTCTCCTCTGGACAAGGACAGCAGCCAGTGGGCACTCATTAATAGCTTACAAAGCCCTTTCGCCACCATCAGAGCCTCTGAAGGGACGTAATCGCCAGAAAGGTCGTCAGCAACAGCAGCTCCGCTGTTGAGGTGAGGAGGTGAAATCCAGAGGTGAGATGACCCCAGGGGTCACAGTCAGGGACAAAACACCAGGCCACTGGGCCGTGAGGTGGAGGGCTGGCCTGTCCTGCAGCAGCTGCTAAGCACAGTGGCTAAGGGTGTGGACACTGCTGGAGTGGGGGACCGGCTTGCAATCCAGCTGTTGACCTCAGGCAAGTCACACATAACGGTTCTGGGCCTCAGTTTCCTCCCCTGTGAAATGGGGGTGAGAGCAGAAGCACCTCCTCATTCTGGCCACTGTGAGAATAGTGGAGTCAGTGCAGATGAAGCACGGGGCACAGGCCGTCCTCACCCCACCTTTCCTGTGCTTTTTGCTCCATCTTCCAAAGCGCCAACGCAGAGTGGAGGCCCTCCAAGAGGCATTACTGGCTCCAGCGGCAGAATTGGCGGCATCAAGGTAAAGAGAGGTTGCCAGGCCCTGTCTTCACCAGCTCATCTCAGCTCCTGGAAACTGACCACACCACACACTTCCAGCACACAGGCACTGATTGTCCAAACCTTGGCCTGTGCACAGGACAGGATTTCAGCTCAACTGAAAGCCTCTCATCAACGCCCCCTTTGGAAGGAGCAGTCCATGCACACAGACGTAACTTCAGTTCCTTGTTCGGAGTTCCTTTGGTCCCTTCCTCATCCACCAAAATGAATACTCTGGCCACCTGAAGCGAAGAGCTGACTCACTGGAAAAGACCCTGAGGCTGGGAAAGACTGAAGGCAAAAGGAGAAGAGGGCAGCAAAGGGTGAAATGGTTAGATGCCATCACCAACTCAATGGACATGAATCTGAGCAAACTCTGGGAGGTAGTGAAGGACAGGGAAGCCTGGAGTGCAGCATGCAATCCATGGGGTCACAAAGAGTCGGTTACAACTTAGTGACTGAACAACACCCCCCAAGGAAACTCCTATGCGCCCCTCGGAGGCCTTCTCAAGCGCCCCATCCCTCTGTTCCCCACCTATGTAACACAACCTCTTTCCGGCTATCTCAGAGTCTGAGCTGCGCCTCTCCCATCAACAGAACGGCTGACCATGAGCCAGACGCTGCAGTGTGACTTTCTGTGGTTTATCTCAGTTAATCTTTCAAAATGAGAGGTACCATTTTTCTTCATTTGACAGATAAGGAAACTGACGACACAGAGCGGTTGAGCTACACGCTGAGGCTGACAGCTGGCCAGCAAGAGAGCCTGGACCTGAACCCGGCAAGCCTGGCTCTGATCTCAGCGGGGCTGAGCCAGGGTCAGGACTGGCTGGAGTTGGTGGAACGGCGAAGGGGAAAATTGCCGGGAACAAGGCAGGAGGCCCTTCGACCCAGGGAGGAAGCAAGAGCGAGCCAAAGAGCAAGACTGAAATTCGATCGGAGGCAAGCACACGCTGTCCAGGGAGGGGGGGGTGACAGAGACCCGTGGTTTCTGCACGTGCCACTCCCTGGGGGACCCGCCAGCGCTCGCTCAGCTCGGAACCCAGCTGCTCCGGGCGATTATTATTTCAGCAGTGGAGGGAGGCGGGTGGAGGGCTCTAGGCCTCAAGCTGAAACCTTGGGGAGGGGCTGCTGGGGGGTGTCAAGCAGAAAATCAGTCTGGGGGAGCCCAGGCCCTGGTGCTGCTGGCCACCCAATCTGGCCCCCACTCTTCTGGGGGACCCTCGGCCGCCTCCACTGTCTGCCACACCTGCTGTGAAAACGACACCCCTCGGCGGATGGCCCCTGCTCTCCCTCCTGGGAGGGCAATCAGACACCACACAGAGCAGGAACAGGCAGTGGGCGCTGATCAGCTGGGGGGCGGCTGGGGTTGGGGGCCCCTACTGGGCCCCAGGAGCAGCAGAGCCCGAGGGTGGGACCCTCCCCCCAGTAAAACAAGTCAACACGGAGAGGCCCTGAAAGGCAGGGCCTCACCTAGCCCGGTGGGGCCCTGGGACTTCCCTCCCTCCCCGTCCACACTTCTACCTCTCACCCCAGCAGCAGAATGTTGGGGATCAGGCGGCCGCGTCTGGAGCCAATGACATGAAGGCCCGTGGCTGGCATTTACTTGGTCTCTCTTTGCCTCGGTTTCCTCATCTGTCAGGTGGGATCAGTACCAGTCTGCACACCGGTGAAGGGTTGTAAGAGGAGAGAGATTTCAACCGAGGGCTTGGGACGGGCCAGGAACAGACGAGACACTGCAAAGGCACCGCCCACTGCCGCGTTCCTGCCGCGCCATCCCCAGCCCCCGCAGTCGTCTGATCTGGAAACGGGGCCTGGAGAACTGCGAGCAGAGAACAGACCTTGGCACCGGGCCTCAAGTTTCCCCACCACATACAGGGCACGATCTCAGCCCAGCCCGAAGCTGCTGAGGCCTGTGAATAGGCTGGAGCCAGCGCAGGGTACACGGTGACACTTGAGAAATGTCCCCTCCGCCGTGATGCTGGGCACCCCCAGCTGTCCCCCTGGACTCAACACCACAAGTCCTCAAGACAGGAGGCAGCAAGCGAGTTACACACGTGGGGAAGGGGGGGGGGGCGGCAGAAATTTGAAAACATACGCCTGCACAGAAGCATGTCCACGTGTGTCCATACAGCACTGGTCACAAGAGACAAGTGGTAGTTACTCAAACGCCCACTTACGGATGGATGGATACACCAAATGTGGTCCATCCCCACACTGGAATATCACTCAGCTGTGAAAAGGAGTGAGGCCCTGACTCCCGCTCCAGGATGGATGAACCTTGAGAACACGATGCTTGATGAAGGAAGCCACACAGAAAGCTCCCAATTTTATGATTCCATTAACAGGAAATGTCAAGAATAGGCAAATCCACAGAGATAGAGAGGGGCTGGGGAGGGGGATGACAGTGAGGTTTCTTTGTGGGGTGATGCAAATGTTCAGGAATGAGATGGTGGCGATGGTTGCACAATTCTGTGATTGTGCCAAAAACCACTGGCTTGTACACTTTAAAATGGTGGTTTACATGGTATGCAAACCATATCTCAATAAAACCGCTAAAAAACCCAGATCCCTGAAGCCTATCCTGTGCCTCGCGAGTGACTCCCAAGGGCCCGGGAGGCTCTCTGCAGGCATAACGACAGGGTGGGGGTGGCGGGTAGAGGCGCCCACTTGGCGAATGGCCTGACCCGGAAGGAAGGCGGGCTTTGGCTGGGGTGAGCAGAGTTCACAAGCAGGCAGCACACAGGGGAAGATCTCAGTTTTGATTCTTGATGAAAGTGAAAGAGGAGAGTGAAAAAGTTGGCTTAAAGCTCAACATTCAGAAAACGAAGATCATGGCCTCTGGTCCCATCACTTCATGGCAAATAGATGGGGAAACAGTGGAAACAGTGGCTGACTTTATTTCTGGGGCTCCAAAATCACTGCAGATGGTGATTGCAGCCATGAAATTAAAAGACGCTTACTCCTTAGAAGGAAAGTCATGACCAACCTAGACAGCATATTAAAAAGCAGAAACATTACTTTGTCAAGAAAGGTCCATCCAGTCAAGGCTATGATTTTTCCAGTAGTCGTGTATGGATGTGAGAGTTGGACATTAAAGAAAGCTGAGTGCAAAAGAATTGATGCTTTTGAAGTGTGGTGTTCGAGAAGACTCTTGAGAGTCCCTTGGACTGCAAGAAGATCCAACTAGTCCATCCTAAAGGAACTCAGTCCTGGGTGTTCATTGGAAGGACTGATGTTGAAGCTGAAACTCCAATATTTTGGCTACCTGATGCGAAGAGCTGACTCATTTGAAAAGACCCTGATGTTGGGAAAGATTGAAGGCAGGAGGAGAAGGGGATGACAGAGGATGAGATGGTTAGATAGCATCACCAACTCAATGGGCATGAATTTGGGTAAACTCTGGGAGTTGGTGATGGACAGGGAGGCCTGGCATGTTGTAGTTCATGGGGTCACAAAGACTCAGACATGACTGAGCGACTGAACTGAACTGAACTGAAACAGTGGGAAGCATCTAAAACAGAGCACTTCTCCAGAAACATTATTGAGCACCTCCTGCATACATGTTCCTGGGAACAGACTCCAGAGCCAGAGAACCCACCTAGTCCTCGCCCTGGTACAGGCCAGCTCGGCAGGATGCCTGGAACCATGAAGTGACGTGAACACATCCACACCAAGGAGACCCAGGAAACGGGCCAAGAAACCCTTCACCCAGAGGAAAAGCTGCAGCCAGCAAGGAACAGAGAAGGTGGGAATAGCGTGTGCGGAGGCTGTGAGGCAAATGGGAACATAGGGGCTAAAAATGCCTGGTGAAGCCAGACCCAGGAACGGGAAGCAAGACTGGCAGCTCTAGGACCAATGTCTGGGACAACAGAAATCCCCCTGCTCCATCCTGCATCCCAAACATGTACAATGTCCCCACCAGGCTGTGATGGGGTAGGGATGAAAGCCCAGCTCACCTTATCTGGGACAGTCAGATGTGTGTGTGTGAGGATGGAGGGTGAGGAGGTGCGGAAGGCCAGGCCAGCCCCTAAGCGGCTGCAGTCTGAGAGTCTCTGAATATCACCCCAACCCTGATGGGTCCTCCAGACTGCCGAGGACCCCCTCCAGGCACTCCAGGCCCTGGGAAGCCCGTCATGTTGCCTTTGTATAAGAAATATCTATTTATTTATTTGCCTGTGCTAGGGCTTAGTTGTGGCACACAGGCATGAGGGTCTGGTTTCCCAACCAGGGATCGAACCCCAGCTCTCTGCATTGGGAGTGTGGAGTTTTAGCCACTGGATCCTCCCAGGAAGTTCCTAGCCCTTCGTATTCTCAGGAACAGTCACAGGCCTCAAGAGCGATACTTCCCACTGGGCTCCTGTCTCCTCTCCCTTCCCAGCAGAGGCAGGATGCCCTGTTTCCTCCTGAGCGAGCTTCCTGCTGGGGAAACCACAGGCCTGAACACCCAGACACGGGCTCCTGAAGTCACAGAGGACTTCAGGACCCGCAGCCCCAGCAGCAAAGATTACTGAGGCCCCAAATTGCCCGTCTCTGCACACAGACCACAGCAGGCTACAGATAAACCAGCTCTGAAGGCTAGGCTGGTATTATTACAAGTAATCACTCCTCAGGGTAATTACGGGTTCTCAGACAGAAGTCTGTCTCCCTTGGCTCAGCAGGCTGAAAGACCAGCACCCGGGGCTCCAGCCCCCGCCCACTTCGGGACACCGTCTTGAGTCTCACGGAGCAGCGGGTGGCCTGGCCTGCGGGAGTTCAGATGTGGCCAGAAACAGCCCATTCCCTGGGAAGGAAGAGTCCCCCTGGAAGCCGTCGGAGCCTGGCCAGGGACGGCCTGGTGGCCACGCTCCCCCCCGTGCAGGCCCGTGGGCCTCTCAGCATCAACTAAAGGCTCAGTAGCTCTCCCCGCTACATTCCCACTTCCCGCGGCCCCAGGCTGCAGGCCTGGCAGGTGGGGGCACAGATGAGGAAGGGTCAGGCAGAAAAACTGAAACTTGTCCGCGAGGGGCCGAGCAGATAGGGGTCACTGCGTCCCCCCGAGCAGGTCAACGAGCCCACAGGGAACGTGGGAATGTTATGACTAGTTAAAACAGATCATCCTGTAACATATCAGCTGTGGCACGGGGGGACATGGGGTCACCCCGGTTGAATCAGGAGATAAAGAAGAACTGTCTGTAGAAAGAGCCAAGCGGGAGACTACCATAAAATTCAGACTCAAGGTCCCACCTGGGAGTCCGTGGGCACCAAGGGTGCGCCTAGCACCTTCTAGAAAGAAGGACGGGAGGACGGAGTGGCAGAGGAGTGGCAGACGTGGCCTTCATTTAGGAAACTGGCACGTGGACCTCACAGCACCCTACTCCCGCAGCCCTGGGGGCTGGAGGCTCCGCTTCCAGGCAGGAGAGGAAGGGAGAGAGCGGGTAAGGGCCGCAGAGGGAGGTGGGGCAGCGACGGCGAGGCGGGTCTAACGGTGGGAAACCCTGCAGGCAGAGATGACTGGTTCTCAGAGCTGGCACGGCCCCACAGCATCCCTGCCACCGGGGTCCCCCACCGGCCTCCCTCTTCACAGCTCCAGCTGTTCTCCTCCCTGCGCGCATGAACAACAGCTGCCAACGTGGCGGGGAGGGCAGAGGGCGGAGGTGGGAGGGCTGTTTGCGAAGACAACCACGGCACTGAGATCAGCTCTTGCGCAGACTCGGCCGGACCCCACCTCTTGTCTGCCTGGTGCAGCCACCAACGAACTCGTACGCACTGGCCCCCGCTTCTCCCTGCCCTGTGCTCCACCCTCCAGAGGACCCCGGGAGAAGGGAAGAGGCTGGCTCCTGCCCCGCTCTGCCCGAGCCCTCGCAGGCTCCCCCCTCGCCCCCAGGAAAGGCCAGTTGCCGGCACCCCTGCCTGCGCACCCCACTCTCCCACCCCTTGTTTTCCTGGACACCTCAGGCAGGTTCCCCGCTCAGGTGCCTCTGCGTCCTGCCCGGGGCCCCCCACAGCCTTGGTGTGACCGGCTCTGGCACCCAGGATACAACCACATCCTGACTCCCGGGCACCTGTGAACGTGGCCTTGTTTGGAAGAAAGCGTTTTTGCAGATGTAATTAACGATCTTGAAGTAAGACCATCCTGGATTATCTGAGTGGGCCCTAAGTCCTAGAATGAGTGTAAGACACGAGGGAGGCCTGTGAAGACCGAGCACGGCTGAGGCCACAAGCCAAGAAGAGCAGGGGGCCGCCGGAAGCCGCGAGGGGCGGCGCCGGAAGCCGGGAGGGGCGGCGTCGGAAGTTGGGAGAGGCGGACGGGTTCTTCCTGGGAGCCGCGAAGGGAGAAGGCCTGAGGCGGGATCTGAACTGAGAGAATACACGTCTGGCTTAGGACCTGGTTCGTGGAGCTTTATCACAGCCGCCCCAGGACGGCTAATGATCTTCCAGCTTAACCAGGCAGTGCCCCCCCAGCCCGCACTGCATCATAACCGGGTCCTCGCCCCCGCCTTTACGCAGCTCCACAGTGTGACGTGCGCCGTTTCCATCACTCACTGCCTGGAACACAAGCTCCTGACCGGGGACCACTGGTTCCCTCGTGACCTGCAACCAGGCTGGGCGTGGCCGGCCCCTCCCCAGGCCACAACTGAGCGCAGGGTGAGGTGGCCCCAGGGTGCTAGTGACTCTCAGCTGTGGCCATCATTTTGCCCCCACGTTCTGCCCAGGGGACCCTGGCAGAGTCTGGAGACCTCCTTGGTCGTCACAACTGGGGGCTGTAACTGGCCCACAGCCAGCAGAGGCCAGCAACTCACAGAACGGCCCCCACGACAAGCATCCGGACCCGAACGTCAACAGCGCCCCAGCACCTTAGGGTGTAACCACTCGGGAAGATTTCTCCCCAACCCGAAGTGACAAGGACACGCTTTTCACCCCTGAGCCATCAAGGCCCATCCCAGGTCCAGCACAAGCAGACATCTAACAAACGCGGTGGGCCGAAGAACTGACCCGAGGGGCCGGTGGGTGGCACAAAAGAAGAACGAACCCCACAATCGACTGAGATGCTGCGACCCCAGCTTCTCCATTCGCGTCAGCCCAGGGTGGGGGTCTCTGAGATGAAGGGGCCAGGCTGAGAAAGCCCAGGGCGGGCAGGCGAGTCCCTCCAATGTGGCCTGGCTCACCGAGGTGCCACAGGGGCCGTCACGGAGGGAGTGCCTTGCTCTGGGCCTTGGGCAGGAACCCTACCCTCCCCGCCTCCTCCTGCCACCCTCTCCCGGCTCCCCAGCCTCAAGCTTCAGTGGGCTTGTGTGTCTGCCAGATGGCAACGCGCTATGTGTCGAGATAATCGCTATTAAAAATGCACTCGGTTTTATTTTATTTTTTTAGGTTCCGTTTGGGCTCCCTGCTTTCTCCTAAAAAAGCTACCAAACTGCCACCGTCACACTGTTTTAATTGTCTCTAATTAAGAGAAATGTTGACTGGGTCACCAGGGTTTCTCCACACTGGTGGTTGGGGGTGCAGCTTGGGAGCCAAAGGCCCTGCCCACTCGTCCACCCCCAAGGAACGAGGTATGGTCCTCCCCAAGGAGGCCCAGCGGTCCTCCCAGGCCCCCATCGCTCCTGAGACTGGGCAGGACTGCTCTTCTGCCCTGAGACTCTGGCTCTGTTGGGTGTGGGTCACCACTGTAATGAGTTGAGGTGACGGGTATCCAGGGCACTGCTGGACGCAGGGGCTGGGTGGACAGGGCTGTGCTGTGGTTCAGGCCCCAGGTGGAAGCTTCCCCTGGGAAGGAGGCTCAGATCCTGGTTCTGTCCCCATTCGCCCACCTGGGCAAGTCTTGACTTGCTTGGGGCTCAGTTTCCATGTCTGCCCTGGGGGGCCGCATGTGGTTGGTTGGATGGCTGCTGGGACAGGCAAGAGCTAGATGCCGCAGGCTGAGTGTGCAGGGGGTGAGGTCAGGTCAGGGGAGGCAGGCAGGCAGGCAGCCGCCGGCAACATAGAGCCTTTCAAGGCAGTCAAGGATTCGGGCACCTACGGGTTCCAGCATGTTCTGGGTGCTGGGAACACACCAGGGAACAGACCAGCTAGCTCACACTGCTGACCTTCTAGAAGGAGGCGGGAGGTGGTCAACAACTGAACTTCACAGTGGACGAGGGCTTCCTGCAGACCCTGTGGGCCTTGCCCTGGAGTGAGTCCGAGGGGGGACCCGGGGGCAGAGAAGGTGGTGGCATCTCAGGCCCAGGCCGGGATGAGCAAGAGTGACCGAGATGGCCTGGCTCCTCTCCTCACCTTGCCCGCCCTTGGGTGTCCCTGCCTCTTGCAGACGGGTGATGCAGGGTGGCTGCTGGACCAAGCCTGGTCATCTGCTGCACCCATTTCAGACTGGAGGCCTTTCTTCCTGGCAGAGCAGCTCATTTCTCCCACCTGACCTGGAGGCCAGGGAGGTCCAGGGCAGTGGGAAACAGGCCCCCCAAGTCAGGTTTAGTATCCTTTCAGCCATCCCACAACACTGGAGGGTCTTCAGAGGAGCATTAGATGGTATTTTTAATATATTTAAAGAATACATAAGGGGAGTTGTGATGGTGTATTAGTGTTCTGGCGCTGCAATAACAAATGACCATAATCTGGGGGGCTAGAAACTACAGAAATGTTTCTGTCACAGTACTGGAGACTGGAAGTCTGAAATTTGGGTACTGGCTGGTCCTCGTCCCTCCAGAGGCTCTGGGAGGATCTCCCCTCAGCTTTTCCAGCTTCTGGGCGCTTCAGGAGTCCTTGGCTTGTGGCCTAATTTCCCCAGTGTCTGCCTCTGCCTTCTCACAGCCTAAGGACACCACCAAAGTCATTGGACTTGACTCTACCCTAACCCAGGTCGATTTCATCTCGAGGTCCTGAACTACATGCACGTTTCCAAATAAGGTCACGCTCCAAGCTCCCAGGTGGACATGAACCTTGGGAGACACCGTTCACCCTAGCACACGTGACTCACAACGTCACCAGCACACTAACACGAGCATCACCCTTTCTGGAGCGCACACCCTATCTTTTTTTAGTATTTATTCTTGGCTGTGCTGGGTCTTTGTTGCTGTGTGCAGGCTCTCTCCAGTTGTGGCCAGCAAGGGCTGCTCTCTAGTTGCCACCTGCAGGCTTCTCGCTGTGGTGGCTTCTCTTGCGGAGCACAGGCTCTAGGGTCGACAGGCTTCAGTAGTTGCAGCACGTGGATTCTAGTTGTGACGCACGGGCTCAGCTGCTCCACGGCGTGTGGGGTCTGCCTGGACCAGAGATTGAACCTGTGTCCTGTGCACTGGCAGGCAGATTCTTAACCACTGGACCCCCAGGGAAGTCCGCAGAGCTGACACTCTTTGATGTCAGTAGATGGGAAAAGGCAGTTACTATTCTCGAGGCCAGCATGGCCAGCGGGGGGCAATGGGAGCGGAGATGGAGAGAGCTGTTCCTTGGCTGGAAGCTCTGAGGCCAGGCTGTGGATAGGGTCCTCCTATGGGCTCAGAAGGGCCGCTGGCCTTGATGTGGCTCAACCCACCTGCCCCCAGACCTGAGTGGGTCCCTGAGCCCATGACACAGGTATGGCGGCCCAGGGAGGAGTTGTCCAGTCCATCCTCATAGAGCTCAATACGGGAGGCAGAGGCCTCAATAAGGGAAGTGCCTGTCCAAGGCCACATGTTTGCTCCTGGGTTCCTCCTGTTCCTCCAGACATCCCTCCGGCCTGCGCCCATTCCTGTGGCCCCAGGACCCCTGTAACACAGACACATGGAGCCTGGGTAGGTGAGAGGCACCCTCCTAGGATGACCTCTATCAAGGGAGGAGATGGGGTCAGGAGGTCGGACGCAAGCAGAAAGGGGGAGAGCAGACATCAAAGGTCAAGGGTCACTGTGAAAACCAGAGGCTGGGCAGACAGGAGATGATAACCCAGGAGGAGGTGGGCTTGCGACCCCAGACGCTCCCATGCCTGCCACCACATGCTCTCCTCCGGCACCCAGAGTCATTCTATTGTTTTTATTTATTTGGCTGCACAGGGTCTTAGTTGCAACATGTGGGATCTAGCTTCCTGACCAGGGATCAAACCCAGGCCCTCTGCACTGGGAGTGTGGAGTCTTAGCCACTGGACCACCAGAGAGGACCCCCTGTGTCACTTTAGATGTGAAGGATCTCTCTGGGACCCAGCTATGGGGAGCACTAATGCTTACTAGGCAAACTCCATGTTTTAACCACTTAGTCCAACACCCTTAAGAGATATGGAGGGGGGGAGGTTTGAGGCTTGTCTGAAAGCCATCATCTTGGGGCAGTTTGTTACACAGCAATAGGTGTCTAGAACAAGTGCTTTATAACCCCCTGTCATAGGGGAGGAAATCAAGGCACACAGGGGTTAAGTGTCTGTTCAAAGGCACAGGGCCAGTAAGAGGCAGTTGCTATTCAGTTGCAAAGTTGTGTCCAAGTGTTTGCGATCCCATGGACTGCAGCACACCAGGCTTCCCTGTCCTTCACCATCTCCCAGAGCTTGCTCAAACTCATGTCCATTAAGTCAGCAGTGCCATCCAACCATCTCATCCTCTCTTCCCCTCTTCCCCTCAGTCTTTCCCAGCATCAGGCTCTTTTCCAATGAGTTGTCTCTTCACATCAGGTGGCCAAAGTATTGGAGCTTCAGCTACAGCATCAGAGTCCTTCCAAAGAATATTCAGGATTGAGTTCCTTTAGGATTGACTGGTTTGATCTCTCTGCAGTCCAAGGGACTCTCAAGAGTCTTCTCCAACACCACAGTTCAAAAACATGAATTCTTTGATAATCAGCCTTTACAATCCAAAGCAAACTAGCAAGGGCCAGCATTCCCACCTGGCTACTGAAGCTGTGCTGAAATCAGAATTGGCAGAATTGAGCCACCCGCTCAGTCCCACGTCTTTCTTTCTTTCGGCTGCATCACACGGCATGTGGGATCTTAGTTCTCCGATCAGGGATCAAACCCATGCTCCCTACAGTGGGAGCTTGGAGTCTTAACCACTGGACCGACAGGGAATTCCCAGACCCACTTCTTTTTATTTTTAAATTTATTTTTATTTTAAAATATTCATTTGGCTGCACCAGGTCTTAATCGTGGCACGTGGGATCTCCATCTTCGTTGCAGCATGCAGGAGCTCTAGTTGCAGCATGTGCAATCTAGTTCCCTGACTAGGGATGGAACCTGGGCCCCCTGCATTAGGAGTTCAGAGTCTTAGCCACTGGACCCCAGGGAGGTCCTCCAGCCCCACTTCTTAATTTGCCTCTTCCTTCTCAGCTGAGGGTCTCCAGGGGTGTTTTTTCCAAACCGAGCAAGACTTACATGCCAACCTGGAGATGGTTTGTCTGGTTTCCTTGCTGACAGGCAAAAGCATGAGTGACGCTGCCTGCAGCGCCACCCCAGGGGTCCGCGCCACTGGCAGAGGTGTTGCCCCCGCCTCTCTCTCAGGTTTACAAAGGCCATCCCCACCTCTCACAGCAGCTGACCCAAGGACAGACAGGCTTAGCTGCCAGCGTGGACCATCAGGACCCTTTCGAGGTCTCAGAAGCTCCTGAGAGAAGCCTGATCTGGGTCCCTGGCTGCTGGCAATGGTGGCAAGGGGCCATGGGGTTCAGACAGCCCCTGTCCACCCTGCTTGGGGAATAATCCAAAGAGGCTGCTCCCAAAGGCACAGCTGGGCCGCCTGAGACCGCCACAGAGCAGAGGGACCACAAGTGGTGGGAGGAAGAGGCGCCCAGAAGCCAGAGGCGGCTCACCAGGCACACAGCCCAGGATGGGACAGCCCGGGCTCCAGCTGCCCTCCCTCACCTCCTCACTAGCCGTGTGACCCTGAGGAGTGAGCCGGACCTCTCAGACCCTACTTCTTCACCCACCTAAACAAGATGCCACCAAACCAGGGCCTCCTCCTGAGGCTGCTGTGAGGCCTGGGACTTCATGTCCACGCTCTGCGGGCCAGGGACAGAGTGAACTGGGCAGAAGGGGCTCACATCCAAGAGGCCATCACCCCCGTACATCCCGGGGAAACTGAGGTCTGAGGGGGCTGCGTGGCCTGGCCAAGGGCACGCAGTCGGCCAGGGGCCTCCTGGGACTGCTGGGGTCCCATAGGGCAGGGCCTCCACCACCCCGCATCCGCCAGCCCCAGGAGGAAGGGCGATCAGAGGAAGCCAGCAGACAGGACTGATGATCAAACACCTGAATGAGACGGGAGTTTTGTAGGTTCATTTAACTGAAAGGAAAGAGCCTCCCCCTTCCTCTAAGCTGCTGCCCCGCACCTGGCCCCCCAGGAGAGCCCGGGAAACCGCCTAAGCCAACATCTGACAGCCGTGGATTTGTTTTAAGCTCTTTCTTCCCACTGCACTGTAATCATCAGCTGTTCACGACCTCTCCACAAGCCACTCTTCCCCTCCCTGAGTTCTCAAAAGGCAAAAAGCTTTAAAAGCCTCTGTTCAAACAGGCGGAGACGCGTACACACAGAGATGCAGGGCTGGAAGAGAGGTGAGGCGGAGAGGAGGGGCCCGGGGGACCCCAGCAGTGAGGACGATGGGGTCGGGTGGGGAGCAGGAGGGCACCCTAGGGTCACCTGGGAGGAAAGGCCTGAGGGTCAGGATGCCCAGCCTCACACAGGAGGGGGGAGCTGTGTGGAAGCCACCATCATACCGCCTACCCCCAACAGCCTCTGTCACTAGCATCCCCATGAAGGGACTCGGCAACCAGAGTGACTGTCCACAGCTACCTTCTCCCCACCCCTCCCCCAATACCTCCTTGCCCTCCAGCCAAGGACCTCGGGGCCCCTGCCCCACTCACTCCACCTTCACAGGCTCAGCTTGCAGGGGGGCCCTGGACTCTTGGACAGGGACTGATGACAACACTGTCCACAGCGGCTCTGTGACCCGTTCATCCTCTCACAACTTGTGAGGTCCCAACCTTGACACCACCAGCAAGTCCCCCCACCAGGAGGGCTGGTGGGGAGCCCAGGGAGATGCTAGCATGGTCTGGGGAGGGGGGCAAGGTGGGTGAAAGATCCTTTAAACCCACCTTTGCTTCCCACCTGCATGCAAGAGGGGGAGAACCCCCCATTTCTTATTCCTGGATCTCATCCCCCTGGTTTCCTGTTGGCACAAAGGGGCCAGGCATGGGTTGACACTCCCATCCTAGGCTGCTAACTGGCCAGGAGGGCAAGACCCCTGCCAGGCTGCTACAGGCCGGCCACCTCCACACATGGAATCTGCAGGGGAGGCCCTGGCCTCAGGGCTGGACCATGGATGTGCCTCAGGCGAGCCAGACAGCTGGGCTGGACCGGGCTTTTCTACTTAAAAATAAATCAGTTGGCTTGAAGAGGAAGTGGCAGACGGCGGCCTAAGGGCACGTGCACGACCTGGGGGTGATCCGAGGTCTGCAAGCCAGGCGGGGTGGGCGGCGCCCCAGAAAGTTCCATCCCAGGCCCTCCCAGTCTCCCTCTCCGCAGGCGTTAGTTGGCACTTACTGAGGTTCTGGAGCAGGGCCGACCAGGTCTTCAAGCCGAGCATGCTGTACCTTCCCGGGGGGGCCGCGGGAACCCCCGGGGGCTCTAGGAGGGGCTCTAGGAGGGGCCTTCCCGCATGGCCGGCGGCGTGGGCGCGGGGTCACGGAGCAGCGAGGCGTCCACGAGCCCCGTGCGCTCCTGCAGCACGCTGAGCGCTGGGGGCTGGGGTCCCAGGGAGGTGGAAGGGGCGGGGTGGGGGAGTATTGGGCTCGGGGCGTCACGGGACAGCGGGATGCCCCCAGAGGGGCCGGGGACCTGGGGGTGAGGAGCCGCCGGGGGCGTCCGCCTGCCTGATGCAGGGACCTGAGGGAGGAAGGCCGGGGCACCTGGGAGGGTGCCCGGAGCAGCTTCTCACGCCGCCCCAGGGAGCACCCCGCGCCCCCTCGCCCGGGGCTTCACGCACCGCCGGCCGTGGCTACACGGCCGCCTGGCAGCAACCATTTTATTCCCTTCCCGCTCTGCTGGGGCCGCGCGCCTCCTCCCCGCCACCTCCAGCGCGCAGCGGCGCCCCCACCGTCCGCCTCCCCTACGCTCCCCGCGCCCCGCCCGCTCCCTGGGCAGCCCCCGCTCCCCTGCACTTGATAACGCGCTTGTCAAGACTGCTGAGTTGTTCCTGACCTCTCCCCCGCCGCTGCTAATTAAGGCTCCGCCGTGACAGTTCAAGTGCCGAGCATCAAGTTTGCAGAACCAAAGCCTCTAATTGGGGCCGCTTTTCATTTCTCCATCCCGCAGGCTGGGGCTCCCCGGACCTGGGCACCGGCGCATTTTCCTTTTGTATGTTTCATCAGGGAGGAGGAGAACGGGGAGCGAAGGCGGGGGGACCGGCTCCGGAGAGGAAGGCAGGGAACAAGGGAAAGGCGGGAGGGGGAGCAGAGGGGCCAGGCAGGGGGCCCTCCTCTGCCCTCCAGCAGTCAGTCAGCAGCGAGGGGACACCTCCCTCTAAGCCTCTAAGCCCACCTGACGTCTCTTCTAACCCAGGAGTCGCTGATCTCCTGGACTGAGCATTGCCAGGAGCTGAGCCCCACCAGCAGGAGGCAGCTGCAGGGGCAGCCCCTGCCCTTCCCCTGGCGTCCGCTCCACCCTGGGTGGTGTGGCAAGGAGGGGGTGCAGCTCCCACGCTGTGTGCTTGGGGGTTTCATGTAGCCCAGGAGCTAACAATCCGGCAGAGGCTGGCTTGCCAGGCCCCCCCACCCCGGGCTGAGCAGTGCGCCCCGCCTCACCCCCAGCTCCCTCCTGGCCTCTCCTTTCCAGATAAGTGCTGGCGAGCATCAGGCTCTTAGTGACTCTTCAGGCTGCCTCTTTCCTCCAACGCCTACTAAATCAAGCCGGGCGCTGAGAGCCACCGGCTGGGAGGAGAGGAGGAGGAGGAGGGGCTGCTGGCTGGCTCTCAGGAGCCGCTGGAGGGGTGGGGGCTGAGAGGAAGTCTGCGAGGAGGGGGTGCGGGAGCAGCAAGAGGCCCAGACTCGGCTGGAAGAGGAGGGCTGGGGGGTCGGGGTGGGGGGGGCACTGGGAGGCAGGCTGGGAGGAAACTGAGGCACAAGAGGTCCCTTGCTGGCTGGACAGGACCTTTCAGCTCTGAACCCTCCGAAAAGGGCCTGTGGACACTCAGGACTGTGAGTCCCACACTGGCCCGAGCATTCCAGGTGGTTCTAATTAAGTTGGGGGCATTATTCGGAGCCACCACCCAGGTAATCGCTGAGATGCAGTCTACACCATGGAGTCTCAAACGCTGCTGTGAACCACCTAGGACAATCCGAACCATCTCTCCCACCCCCAGGTTGTCTGGGCAGGACCCAGCCAATGACATCAGGCCCCTGGGCGTGGACCCAGGCATCAGCATTTCTTAAAGCATCTAAGACATTCCTACTTGTAGCAGTGGTGGGTAGCCGTGGTAGAGAGCTGTGGTTCCAAGACAGCCGTTCTTAGTGAGCCAGGGGCCAGGGTTGGGAGGTTGGTTCTGCCCGCCCCTTCCCGGGTCAGACATCTTTAGTGGCCACAGTGCAGGTGGCAGGGGCTGCTAGCATCTTGTGGGTGAAGGGACACTGTTCAGCGCCCTGCCACATACAGGACGGCCCAGCATGGAGAACGATCTGTCCCCATGTCTGCAGGGCTGCCGTCCGGTTGAGGAACCCGGGCTAGGCCAGTCCGTCCCGGGGGGCAGGCAAGTGCCCTTGCAAACGCTATTCCCAGGGAGCCCAGCTCCGCGCTTGCCCCAAGTGTGCTCCCAAAGAATCTCCTCCCTCTTGGGAAACCCCTCCCAGGGTGAGGACGGGTCTGCAGCTGAGCTGAAGTCTGGGAACTCCCACCCCCCAAGGCCAAGCCCCTCCCCACCTGTCATCTGACCCCAGACACTCACTAGCAGCCCACCTTAGGGGCCCCCTGAGTCTCCTCTGCTCCAACAGACTCTCACCCCATCCCCACGCCAACCCTGGTTTCCTTAGCTCATTCCCCGTCACAGTTTGGGGTTCTGGAATGCTCCTCAGTTTACCGACATCCTCCTGAGAGTTCATCCTCCTGAGGCAGCAGGACCTTGATCATGCGTGTGCGCTCCACCTATGCCAGCAGCCCCCCTCCCCTCAGCGCCTCCACAGACAACAGCAGGAGAAGTCACTGCTGGTTTCTACCCACCCCCACCCCCCCGGAATGGCCAAGGCCGCCTCCACCTCCCACCAAGTTCCCCATCCTCTGCTCATCAATTTGCTTTCTGAAACTAAGCCCTGGACTTTACGTGACTTTACAGAGAATGGACACTGCATTTTATTCAGGGCTTTCTTCCCATTGTCCAGCAGATTAGCAAACGCCTGGGTTCCACATCTTACTAGTCCAATGGCCTTCCTATGGGTGTGGGTATCCGTGTGAGGGTGGTTCTCATGTCTGGAGGACAATCACCCAGGGAGTTTTTATAATACCCGCCTAGGTATTATATCAGAATCTCCGGGGCTGGCTCAGAAGCAGCAATATTTCTAGAATACAGGTGGTCCCAGGGTGCAGCCAGAGCTGAGAGCAGCTGCAGTAAGGATTGGGGCCACCAGCTCCCCCCAAGCCAGCGCATTTGACTTTGAATGCACTTGGCATTTCAGGCGTGGGGGAAGAGCTTCTGGGTCCAGAGGTGTGCGCTGGGAGGGAGCTGGGGTTGGGCAGGCACCCCGTGGGGGCGGCAGCACCCAACTGCCCTTGTGCTGCTGATGGCAGGAGGGCTGCCCGTGCTTATCCTGGGCGGGGCCAGCCTGGGCACAGCTGGCCCCCAGGCCAGGAACCAGGTGAAGCTGTGCCCTGTGTGTGTCCCACAGAGAAGAGAACCAGATCCCAGGGAGCTGTGGGGTCTGCTGCCTGGTGGGAACTCCTTGAGAAGCTGCTGGGAGAGACCGGAGTGTGGAGTTGGATCCAGCAGGGCCACCAACTCCCTGCGTGAGCACCCTGGGCTTCAGCACTGTCCTCTCTAACGGACAGGTGAATGCTGTTCAGCCCTGTACATGGCCAGACAAAAGGAAGAAAAACAACAACTCACTCAACGTCACACTAATGTGCAGGGCCTCAGTTTTCTCATCTGTACAACGGGCACCGTCTCTAAACCACCCCTTGGCAGATCCCAGAGAAGCCCCACTAAGTACATGGGCACAAAGACACCAAGCAAGGCAGTGGAGACGAGCACTCTGGTCCCCTCAGGGTGAAAGAATGCTGGGTGGGGTTGGGGGGTTTGTGCTCTGAGCTGCCAGCAGCTAACTGTGTGTGTGTGTGGGGGGGGTGGTGGTGGTGATGCGAGCCAATAGGAACCCGGGAGAAGGGCACCCAGTGTAGTGCTCGAGTCGTTGCTGCACTTGGATGAAAGGGCACATGGTTGCTGAAACGGAGCCCTTGCTCTGCTCATGAAACACACCTGGAGCGGGTCCTGCCTGCCTGGAGGAAGAGGCACCTTCTAATTTGCAAGAAAGGCCCGAATGGGCTGGGGGTGGCTCTCCTAGGGTAGGCTGCTGCCTCCCAAATTCTGCCCTCCCATTCCAAATTCCTTTCCTGGGGACAGTCCCCCTTTCCCTTCCCCACCAAGGGCACAGACTGGAACACAACCTCCCAGGAAGGACAGGGACTCAAGTCATTCAAAGGGGTAAATGACTGACACTCATCGTTCACAGACAGGACCAAGGAGAGCCCAGGGCAGTGCTGGGATAGGCAGGGTCATCACCTGGATATAACTTGCCCACCTCCAGACTTCCCCTGACGCTATACTTTCAGGGTCTATTGGTTACAGGCGTCACTAGAAACCGCCGAGCCAGCAGGAGACAGTCATGGTGTCACCTCCAAAAAGGAGGCCTCCAAATCCCCCTGGGACCTGGGAACAGAGGACCCAAAATGACACAAGCCAACCTGAATACCACCTTGCTCTGGAGACAGGAGCCAGAGGGTATGGCCTCAGCCGTCTCATCTGTAAATGGGGCCAACAGCACGGCGCTGTCGCGGGCTAGAGCGGGCAAGGCACAGGAGGGGTGCAGGCCAGGGTCTGCTCAGGCTTTCATAAACATTCATTGCTAATGTTGTCATTGTTCTTGGGAAACCAGGGAAAGCGTCAAGTCTCAGGTCCTACGTTCTGGGCTCAGGGGACTCAGGGAAGCTCCCTGGGCCCCCATATCTGTCCCCCTTGGGGTCAAGGCAGAACTCCTCAAGTCTTGTTCCTGGGGTGTCAGGACCTTGCTGGCCGGCTCACAAGTGCTGGTGGCCTGGGTCCCTGGGTAAAAAGAATCCCATCTCCTACATGCCCAGAGCGCAGGGACTGCCAGGCCAGGAGTGATGACATGTTTCATCCCCAGGAGGGAGATGACGAGGTCTGTGGTACTGACCCTCCAGGGGATGGGAGGGAAACCCAGGAGGGCCTGTGTCCTCAGCCCAGGTCACAGAGGCCTCACCCCGGCCACGCCAAATTCCTGGCATTCGTGATGAGCAGCTGTGGCCTCTCCGCCCTGCTTCCTGCCTCAGGAGGGGGGATGCACCCCCCCACCCTGAGTCTTGCCCAGTCTGGGGTCCTGACCTTTTCCAGATAAACCCCTCGGGGCCTTGCCCCCTCCCCATCCCATCTGGCTGTGAGCACCACACTCCCGGAGCCCAGGGGCAAACCCAGGGGGCTTTTCTTTGGGATTAGAGAAAAGATGGGGGTACAGGGGCCGCCGGCTCCCCTCTGCAGCAGTCCTGGGTGGGCGGCCGGCCTGGGACCCCTGCTGCTGAGGCTTGTTTCTCAGAAACTTCTGGGAGGAGGCCCCAGGAGCCCCGTTTAACCTCTAACCCTGTGGCACAGCAGAGAAGGGGCTGCTCTGTTCTCAGGCAGGGAAGGCGGGGTGGCATCCTCTTCAGCCAGCGGTCTGCCCCATGCTCTCCCCTGGAGAGGGGCACCGACGGCCGGGCCTTCCCCCCAGGGCTGGGGTTCCTACGGCAGTCTCCCGCAGGCTGCTCCTGCAGCAGTTTCGCCAAGGACAGATGCTGGATGGATCTGCCTTGAATGCCATGGAGCCACCTCGAGGCTCCCAGACACACACACACACAAGGCAGAACACCCCCGCCCACCCCCTGTCTCCAGGGTCCCTGGGGATGTTTAGGGCGGTCCCCACCGCGCTGGCCTGTACTTCATGCCGTGTGGACTGCTGAAGTTTCCGGATCTGGGGCATAAGATAGGAAGCGCTCACGCTCTCCGTGGGTCCTTGCCTCAGGGAATGCCCCCTCTTCCCTGAATGACTCCTCACTGGTTGGTCATGATGCTATGTCCGTCAGCTCCAAGCCGGACAGAGGGGGCAGACTCCCTCTGCCTGCCACACTATGGGGCTGGTGCACGGCGTCTCCCAAAGCACGGTCCTGCCTTTCAGGGACCCCCCTGGAAGCCACGCCTGAGTTAAGTCAAGAGACGCTGGCCTCCAGGGGACCTGACCAGGGTAAGCCAAGTCCAGATGGAAAGCCGGATACCTAGGTTCAAATCATAGCTCTGTCCCCTAACAACCATGTATATCCCCAGGCAAGACATCAGCCTCTGTCTGTTTCCTCATCTGAAAAAATGAGGATGCTTAAAGCATCTCCTTGCAGGGTTAGTGACAATAACACGACTTCATACAGGTTTGTAAGGCGCACAGAGGCCTGACCCACAAAGTCACCTGCGTCTGGGGTGGGGGACGAGCACTGCAGCCCAGGATGAGGAGTAGGTGGCAAGCTTTGACTCCTGCCAGGCAAGAACTGACTGTGAGAGCTTCCAGGCTCCAGGCAAGGGTCCCTGGGCAGCTATGGAGAGGCTCTGAGGGGCAGTGGGCTTCGGACAGGGCACCAAGCAGGTGGGACTGTCCCTAAGGCCTCCCTCAAATAGATTTGCATCTTCCAGATCAGGTAGGCAGGCGTGACCTCACTTTGCATATGAGGACAACGAGGTGTCAAGAGGGAGAGGACTCGGGCAGAGTCACTCACAGGAAAGGCAAGGGCCTCCCCCGCCTTCCCTGGCTCCAGACCCCAGGCCCGGAATTGCCCCGTCTAAGCCTAGCCGTGGGGGCCACCTTGAGGACCTGAAGGACACAGGGAACCCCACCAGTGAGAGCTGGGGCTCCAGGACTCGCCCTGATGAGACGGGCCCCACAGCCACCCACCAACTTCACCCCTAATTAAAGAGGCCAGCCCTCACGGAGCAGCCCCCAACCCCACTGCTCGCTCCAGAGCCGGCCCCGGCCTACCTGCAGCCTCCCCCACCTTCCAACAAACACCTGGAGCACAGCCCACGCTCAGGGCTCAGCCTTCCTGCACAGGTGATGGCTCACAGCGCGGTGCACATGGCCTCTGGGTGGGGAGGGGGCTTCGGGAAGGAAGGGACGCAGTGGGCAGGAGAGCTGCCCAGAGTCCCACCACCCAGTGATTTAACTGCAGAGCTCCCCAAACAGCTTCTCTTCACCCCATCAGCCGTGCTGATGCCCAAATCCACAACATTCACCCAACGTGGGGACAAGAGCGGCTGCCTTGCTGTTGGCAACCCACGGCTTCCACTTAACAGAGGGGGCCCAGGAATCTGTGCCTTGTCAGATTCTGAGCCGAGGTCTGTGCCCAGAATCACCAGCAGCGTTGGGGCACCTCTTGGGGGTCCCCAAAGCCTGAAGCACGCAGGCAAGGGAGGGAATTACAGCCAAAACATACTCCCCCAAAAAAGTCAAAGGCCTCCAGCCAAGACCCTGGTGCCCACTGGTGGGTGGAGGCACCTAGCGACCGCCAGCCCCCACGTAGGGGTCTCCACTCGCCTGGCACCACAGAGCACCTGGAGCAAAGGAGGCGCCCAGTGTAAATTGGAGAGAAAATGCGAACTCTGTGTCTGGGAGACACCCAGCGTCTTGCCCACCAGATGTTTCTCTCCAGCAATGTCTACATCAAGGGTCCCTCTGCTCAAACCCTTCTCCAGGATTCCACAAGGCCGTGAGGAGGAGGCGACCACAAGCCTTCACGTGGGGACCACCTGCGTCCACTGGAGTCCAGTGGGTCCAGTGGGAGGGCGGCAGCATCCAGAAGGATCTGTCTCTTTAGGTTGGAGGCTGCCAGCCACACTCACCTGGGGGACTCTGAAAAACTCCTGATGGCCTGGCCACAGCCCAAACTAACCCCATCACGATCCTGGGGAAGCGGTGGGGGCGTGCATCAGTATTTTAACGTCTCCCAGGGGTTCCCTCAGCCACCAGGACCCAGATGCTGTGGATGGAGGGAGAGGTGGGTGGCCGGGGTGGGAACACACAGAGCCCAGATCCCGGCTCACCACCCCACGTTAATTACCCCAGCCCCCCGGTACGTCCCAGCTCGAGAAAGTTGGGTAAATAAATAAACAACCATGCTGGCAGAGCCAGCCAGCACCACCAAATTAGGGATGCGGAGTCAGACAGCTTGACTCTCAAGACATAATCGGTTTAATTGCAGGGCCTCGGCGCAGGCCAGGGTGGTGAACTGCTCCCGCACCCCCATCCGTTTCATTAAAATCCAATTACTTGAGCTGGCCACGGGGCTCCGGCAGGGACAAAGGCGCATCTCCAGCCAAGGTCGGCCCTGAAGCTGAGATGGGTCTGCAGGGCCCAGACACTTCTTCCTCAGGGAACGCGGGCCTGGTCTCTCAGGGAGCCAGAGAGGGGAGAGAGTTGGGCAGGGAGAGCCCACTCTGTTGCCCCCTGGGCTGCGGGAGGAAGAGGGGAGTTGACGGCACGGCCCTGGGGATCCACTCACCACCCCTCCCCGGACTTCACAGAGGCATGCTGAGTTGCTGCTGCGGATGGAACACCTCTGTCCCCCTCACGTTCAACCCACTGAAGCCCTGATCCCCAGGGCAGTGGTGTGTGTGGAGGTGGGGCCTGTGGGAGGTGATGTGGGTTCAATGAGGTCACGAGAGCGGAGCACCATCGATGGGATTCGTGCCCTTATGAGAAACGTGAGACCCAAGTGTACAAAGAAGCAGCCACCAGAGGGCATGGCGAGGAGGCGGCCCCACCAGGAAGCTGGTCAGCCGGCACTTGCTCTCATGTTTCCAGCCTCCAGGCCGAAAGGAGTGGACGTCTGTTGTCTAAACCCCCAGGGGATGGGGGGCTCTGTTACAGAAGCCCGGGCAGACAAAGACACAGAGTAAATGCCCAGATGTCCACTGACAGGTGAACAGACACACAAGTGCTGGCGCATCCCGACCACGGGACCCCACTCTTGACCACAACACGGCACCAACAGCAGCGAGCTGAGAGAAGAGCGCCAGTCGCAGGGCCTTCCCGCTGAGCGCTTCCCCCAAGGTGAAGCCTTTTCTGGCCCCCAGAGGGGGCCAGAGGAGAGAATGACGGGGTTTCCTGGGTTATGGGGGGAAGGTTCACATCTGGACGGTGCTGTGGTCTTGCCACAATATACATTTTGGTGGAACTAGTGGTAAAGAACCTGCCTGCCAAGGCAGGAGACATAAGAGACATGGGTTCGATCCCTGTGTTGGGAAGATCCCTTGGAGGAGGGCACGACAATCCACTCCAGCATTCCTGCCTGGAGAATCCCATGGACAGAGGAGTCTGGCAGGCTACAGTCCATGAGGTCACAAAGAGTCAGACACGACAGAAGTGACTTAGCACACAGGCACACCAAACACCTTGCTTGAAAACGTGAATGGTGTTGCCTCTAAGTTGTGTCTTGATAACCCTGATTTAAAACAAACATGAGGAGCCTGCAAGGAGCTGGCCACAAAGTGAAGCTGTGCAAGGGTGCCTGGGTGCAGCCTGGTAGCTCAGACCCTATCCAAAGGGGTTGGAGGGGGAGGCCACCGGGGCTGAGACCCTCAGGGGGATGAGCTGGGGCCTGGGGGAGGGCGCAGGAAGGGGGCAGCTGGTACTTTGCATGCTTTTTGTCTTTCCACAGTGTTGTTATCACTGTCGTCATCAGATCCTCAGAGAGGCTCTTCAAATCCAGCTCTGACATTCTGCAGGAGGGGGATCAGAGCAGTCAAGCCCTCTCCTCAAGGTCACACGCAGCAGTGCGGAGAGAGCCCCGCCCATGGCAGCGGGCTCAGGAGTTCAGTGTTCAGTGAGTGACTCAGCCGCGCAGAAAACCAGGCAGCGGGGCTTCAAAAGTCGTGTCCCAGAGAGGAAGGGGTCACGGCCGCGCTCACGCTCCCCATCAATGCTACGTGGCGGGTGCATCTCCTGTCACCCTGGCCTTAATGAAAACTGGCTTCTCGGGTGACCCCGCCGTGGAGGCAGAGCAGCAGGGCCAATGCGGGGGGAGCAGGGCTCTCCCCTGCTCCGCTCCCCCTGCCACCGCTGCCCCAGCCGCCCTGGCTTTATTTGCCCAGGCCCTTCCAGGCCTGGCACCACCAGGAACATGGTGGGTGAGGCTGGGGACAAGCTGCCTTCGCCTCCCGAGAGCCTTGGCTGTGGTGTGCGGGCGGGAGCCCCGGCCAGCACGCTGCCATGAGGTGAATCAGGCACCGTGAGAGTCACAAAGACCAATTAAAATGAGAGGAAAAACAGCCTTGCGCTCCCCAGGGCTCCCTGGCCAGCTGCGCCCCGCTCCTACCTCGCCCCATGGGGCTGCCCCCTCCACGCCCGGCCACCTGCCCCCAACTGCGGGGACACTGACGCTGCTGCCCGGCCTGGGCTCCGGCTGCCGGGGCCGAGGGGACAGGAGCACGGCCGAGGCCAACAGCTCCCGGATTCTCAACTCAATTGCTGCGAGGAGGGCTGAGAAATTGCCTTTCTGACCCAAAACTGGAGTTCACAGCTGCACTTCATTACGGATTTCTCCAGGAGGCCCTGGGAGAGCCGGCTCACGAGGGCTCACCTGTTAACAGCAGCTGCGCCCGCCTCTTTCCTAAGCACGTTGGTGGTTTCCTGCCCGGGGCTGCGGGGGCAGGGGCCGGCTGCCAGCAGGGCTCCAAAGCCCCGCTCCCCAACGCCCTGCCAGTCTGCATTAACTCAGCAGATGGAGGGAGGCGGAGGCGCCAGATAAGCCAGGGAGACGGAGAGGAAAAGGCCACAGGTCTGGACCTTGCTCTCCTTAGAAGGTACCAGGAGGCAGGGGGCACTGCTCATCCTCCCCCGGGGCCCCATCCCCTTCCTCGGGGTCTCACAGACGCTTCACTGGGTTAACATGTGCCTGCGTGGGGCCGGGGGCATCTCTGGGCACGCGGCAGCTGCTTCATGAAGGCCCATGCACCTGCCCTGGTAGTAGCCTCTGCGTGCGTTTGAAATGCCATGTTCAACACCCGACGGTTAAAGGGCACAGGAGCCAGGGCCGCTCCACTCTGGTCACTCGGTAGAATCGTCCGGAGGGCCTGTGGAGCCCAGAGCCAGCCACCAGGCTGCCCTGCCCTGCCCCCCTTAACATGTGCACGCATGTCCCCCAACACTGAGGCAGAGCAGGCCCTGAGGGATAGGAAGCCACCCCCGAGTGCACCCCACCGCACGCCAGCCTGGCAGCGAGAAGCTGTGTGACACCAGGCAAGTAGCTTAACGTCTCTGGACCTTTGCTGAAAGGCTGGGTACTGGCTGGGTACTGGCTAGGTGCTGACAGCCTCGGAGCTGCACCCTGGGGTCCAGCCTGATACCTAAACTCCTGTCTCGTTTCTTCTTCCGTGCACTTGCGCGCTTTTGGTAGTTTAGGGGAAAGGGCGTTTCAGTTTAGTCTCTGCCACTCGATACCTACATGACGCTAAGCGAGCTGAACCGTGCGAAGCCTCGCTGGGGAACCAGGGGATGGAGCAGCCTTGCCGGCCATCCGTCATGAAGGGGACACGGGCACCGAGCAAGACCCTGGCCCTGTGATGGGACAGCAGGTACATCCTGAGACCTCACAGCACACCGGGGGGCAGGTTCTTTCAGCAGCCCCGTTCCTCAGATAAGAGAGCCAATGTCTGGGGAGAGGTCACTTGCCCAAGCTTAACTGGTGAGGATGGGATTTGAACCCTGAATTTTGAGTCCAAGGCCTTGGCCTCTGTGTGCTCCTGTGGGCGCCTCCTCTTGTCCCAGGCTCTCCCACCAGGGCCACCAGGACCTTGCTGTGGCCAGAGCCAAAGGGTGGAAGGATCGGGACACACACACGGGGCCCTGGGCCGTGAAGCCGGCGGGGGCGGGTGGTGCTGTGGCCCCTGCAGATGTCCAGAAACAGAGGGGCGTGGGGGCCCAGGGTGGGCGTCCCTGTACACAGGGTCAGCGCCCAGGGCAGCTGGCTCAAGTCCTGGATGAACAGAGACCCAGTCTGGGGCTGCAGCACACACAGCACCTGACATTATGGGGGGGGGGGCAGGGTGGAGGAGAGGAGAAGGAAGGAGAAACAACAAAGAAAGCCGAGTGCCTGCAGAGGGACGGAGGCCAGGCAGCGACAGCAGACGGGGAGGGAGCAAGGCGGCCGGGCCGGGGCGCCGGGTGGGCACAGACAAGGACGTGGGGCCTCCAAGTGCTCACCCCCACGCCGGCGCACGGGAAGCCAGGTGAGACAGGTCACGCCCTCCCACCTTCTTCCTCGGGCTGAGCTTCAGGCTCACCAGGGTGGGCGGGCACATAGGTGTTCCCACCAGACCCAGGCCGAGAACTGAGGGCGAGCCGTCTGCTGAGGACCCCGGAGCACCACCTGGCCCCAGGCACCCTGCCCACGCCTCTCTCTCTCCGTCCTGACTCCTTGCCCCCTTGCATTCACCCAGGGGACCTCCCACAGCACCGGGAGCAGACGATCCCTGTGCCTACTGCGTGGAACCGGAGGTCAGAGCAGGTCAGCTCGTTTCAGCCTCTTGGCTGTGCTGCCAGGCAAGTGCGGTTCCCATCCGCACCTGACAGCTGGGGAAACAGAGGCCCAGGGCATCGCGGCCGCCGCCCGGGGCCCACGGCTGTTCAGGGCAGACAGAGCCTGAGGCGCTGGGCCTGCCCGTGCAGCTCTCGAGCCCCCGCCTTGACCCAACGGGTGGAAGGATGAACAGGGGCCTGGTGTCCTGCGAGAGCCCTCGTCCTCCAGGTCCAGCCCCACACGGCTCCCCACCCGGCAGGACGCCAGGCCAGGCCTCCCGGGGGCACCAGCGCTGACACTCACTGCACGGGTGGTGGTGAGTACATCACGGTCCCTGAACGCACACCAAGCACTCTTCCAAACGCTGCGGACCCAACGGTTACTCACGGAGGTGCCAGGCCTGCGTGGATGGGGAACGCCATTACCTGCCCATTTTACAGATGCAGCGTCCACAGCCCAGAGAGGTTAGACAGCCTGCCGCAGACACACAGCCAGCGGGTCTCAGAGCCGGGATGTGAGCCCCTGGGTCTGACCCCGGGGTGGCGAGGTGGGCCTGGGCAGAGCCCCACACGCTGGCGTGCGGTGGGGCTGGGGGGTGGTTTGGTGGGGGGAGGGAGCCGGCTGGCCGCCCGGGGCCGGGGCCAGGGGATGCTCTCCCTCCTGCCAGGAGAGGGCCGCGGCTGGCACCCTCCCCGAGAGGGCAGGCCTTGCAAGGGAAGCAGAAATCTGTCGTTAGCACGGTGCCAAACCCAAAGTGGCTGCGCCCGAGCTGCAATCCAATAAAAGTGCGACTTGTCTATTTATCATCCTCGGGGCTTTTTATCACAGTGCAGATGGCTGCTACCTTGGGAGGCTCAGCAGCTCCCTGCCAGCCGCCCGCCACGCAGAGCTGAGCTCCACAGAATCTGGGCCCGCACCTGCGAGGGGCCGCGGAGGTGGCCACCGGCCCGGGTCCCGCCCCTCCTCCGCCCCGCCCCCCTCCCCACGCTCAGGGGCAGGGAGCCCCTCCCCCTCCAACGTGTCAGCCCAGGGCCTCGCACCTGGAGCCGAGCCTCTCATTACCCTGCGTGGCAGGTGCTCCCGGTGCGGATGGGGCGGGGGAGAGAAGGCGGGGAGGATCCCTGCTGGGGGCAAGGGTGGGTGCTGGCGGCAGAGCTCAAGGAGCCCCAAGCCCTTCACCAGGAGGCTCAGATCCATGGGGCCCCATGAGGGCGCCACTGGCGATTCAGGCTGGAAGATAAAGCCTGAGGAGATCCAGGGAGAGGCGTGTGGAGAGGACAGCGACCATGCAGCCTCGTGGCGTGCGCGGGGGTGGGGGGCCGAGGAGTTAGACTCTGCCTTGAGGTCATGGAGGCTGGGACTCAGAGCCAGAGGCCCACTGGGACTTCCCAGAGACAAGACAAGGTCGGGGGTCACCAGACCCCTTCAAGCCTGGTGTCCACATCTGAACCCACCTGACTCCCATTAGTGGGAGGGTGAGGAGGGTCCTGGAGGTCAGGCCTGAAGCAGGTGCTGGTTCCCGCCCCTCCCAGTATCACGTTTGTGTCCAGAGGAGGCAGTTTTCCCCACCAACACAGAGCCCCAGCTGGAGTGAGTGTGTGTGTGCAAACGTGTGTGCATGCACACATGTCAGGATGTGGGGGGCAGGGCGGGGCAGGCTGAAGGATTTGCCCCATCTAACCTGTGAGGTCCAGGGGACACAAGGCACCAGGGTGCTGCAAGCCACGACTTTTGCCCTCTAGACTGCAGCCCAGGAGACGAAACAACCACTTCTGCCCCAGCCCCCGCCCCCCAAGGTTTCCCAGGTGGATCGCGGTGTCCGCTCTCCAAATAAACCAGGCTCAGCAGCTGTAAAAACCAGCGGCCTTCTGCATCATGCACCCCAGGGAGCGAGCTGGACACAGGGCTGCTGATCTGGAAGAGGCACCGAGCATCCTTGTCGCCAGCTCTCTGGTCCTCCCCACGAACCTGAGGCTCTGCCTCCCGTCGACGAGCTCCTCTCCTGCTCCCGAGCTGTTTCTCCTGTCCCCGGGGCGGGGGTGGGGGGTCGGTCCTGTAGCTCAGGCCCTTCCTGTTGCCTGGAGAGCCCCCTCCCACCCCCAGAACCTGCCTGTTACCCTTCAAGGCCTTACTCAATTGCAGGAGCTCTGGGCCTCTGAAAACATTATTTCTAGCCATCACACGGGCACAAACACCCCCTCATCAGAGGAGAAAGCTGAAGCTCAGAGAGGTCGGGCCCGGGGCGGGGTGACCCAGCCCGCCACCCTCCCCTCAGCGCGGGTCCTCTGTCTTCCGATGCCAGCGCTCCTGCTGCCCCAGCTGTTCCTGTGAGGAGGGCTTCTAGGTGGCTGTTTTTCCTCAGTTCAGTTCAGTTGCTCAGTCGTGTCTGACTCTTCGCAACCCCTTGCACTGGAGCATGCCAGGCCTCCCTGTCCATCACCATCTCCCAGAGTTTACTCAAACTCACGTCCATTGAGTCGGTGATGCCATCCAACCATCTCATCCTCTGTCGTCCCCTTCTCCTCCCGCCTTCAATCTGTCCCAGCATCAGGGTCTTTTCCAATGAGTCACCTCTCCGCATCAGGTGGCCAAACTATTAGAGCTTCAGATTCAGTATCAGTCCTTCCAATGAATATTCAGGACTGATTTCCTTTAGGATGGACTGGTTTGATCTTGCAGTCCAAGGAACTCTCAAGAGTCTTCTCCAATACCACGGTTCAAAAGCATCAATTCTTCTATTTTCCCTAATGATACTTAAGTTCTGGCCTGTAACAATAGCTAACACTTACATAAATATTAACAACAGCACAGGCCAGATCCAAATCTAAGCACTTCACACACATTTCCTTATTCAATCCCATCAATGACACAAGGAGGAAGGTTTTGCTGTCTCTATTCTACAGACGGAAAGCAGCACAGAGAGGTGAAGAAACTGGCCCAAGGTAACACAGCTGGAGGTAGGATTCTAGACTGTGTTCAAGCAGCCGCAGTCACACTCTGGCCTGGGTGCTGTACTGCAGGACCCTGATGGGCCCGTCTCCAGGAGCACCGAGTCACAGCTGCTTGGACCAAATCTTTGTCCCAGATAACAGGGACCTGAGATTTCTGTGCTCAGACTGTAGCTCTCACGGTGAAGGCGGGGCATGGGTAACATCAAGCCAACAGTGGCCAGCCCGCTGGGGAACATGCCAGGAGACTTGTCCTGGGCCCCAGAGATGGAAGCTGTATCTCCCCTGGACAGAGAAGAAACTGACTGGAAGATGTCAGGGGTCAGGGTGGCCACAGAGAGAGCCCACATGAGGACGGAGGCAGAGGCTGGAGTGCTGCGGCTACAAACGAAGGACACCTGGGGCCACCAAGGAGCTGATGTGGCAGGAAGGACCCCCCCCCGAACCCAGAGTTTTGAAAGGAACTAACCCTGCCAACACCTTGATTCTGGACTTCTGGCCTCCAGAACTGTGAGAGAGTAGATTTCTGTTGTCTCACGTGATAACGGGTCATGTTGGCCCTGGGACACTAATACAGGGGCTACCAGGGTGGTCACTGCTGACGAAGACACCCCACCTGATGGGCCACCCACCTGGGACTCCTGGGACCCTCTGCATTCTGAGTCTTGAGATCTAGAGCCATCACATCGCGCCTCTCTCCCGACTGGGAAATCCTGCACGACCACTTGGCGCTCACTACTGTGTATCACCAGCCTCAGTTTACCTTGGCAACGGGGTCCAACCTCCTGCTTCCCAATGCGTGCCACTCTGAACGGGCTCCCATCACACCCATCCACCATTCGTTTATTCAACAAACGCGTGTCAACCACCAGCTGAGCCCCTACGCTGTTCCAGCCACTGGGGACGTGGCAGGGAAGGTGACAAGGTCATGCCTGCAAGAGGCTGATGCTGGGGGTGGGGGTGGCCAGACTGTAAGAAGCAGACCACACCATCTGGGCCACCGAGGACTGCCAGAGGGGAAATGAAGCCGTGGCAGCGTCCATGGGTGGCTGTTCTAAGGAGGGGTAGTCAGCAAAGACCTTTCCGGCGAGGTGATGCTTGAGCTGAGGCCTGAACAAGGGGGATCCTGAATCCTGCAAGTATCTGCATGAAGAGGGCACCATGCCCCTGGGACAGCCAGTGCGAAGGCTCTGAAGCAGGAATGAGGGGCCCAGCAAGGCGCTCAATGTGGCCGCCTCTAAACTCCAACAGCCGGCGGCGTCTCTCCAACCCAGACTTGCCCCAAGTCATCCCTCCATTCATTCACTCACTCAGCAGACGTTTCCTGCGCCAGCCACTGGACGGGGCTTCGGGATACGCTGGTGAACAAGACACGGGAAGTGTGTTTGCTGGGGGTTTACATGCTCAGGAATCAGAGAAGGCGGTTCAGATAAACATCGTGAAATGAGAAGACAGGACAGGGGGGAGAGGTTGGCTCTCTGGGAAAGACTGCTGGGGGAGAGAGTGGGCGGGCGGGACGGGCGGGTGGGAGCTGATGGTCCAGCAGGAGAGAAGAGCTGCTCTGGAGCCGGGAGGGGCCGACCCTCTCCCTGAAAGGAGGGCCTGGCGGTGAGCGAGGGCTGGCACTTCTGGGCCTCTGGGTCTCTGCACGTGTGTGTGTCTGGGGACTCTCTGTGCATGTGTGTGCGCACGTGTCTGAGCTCATGTCTTAAGGAGAGGCTTCAGCAGGAAAGCCTAGACCCCAAGGCTCATCAGAAGCCCCCCACCCCCACCCTGACACATGCCTGGAATTACAAAGTGCCTTAGCACGGTGCCTGGTGTGTGCGTGCATGTGTGTGAGACACAGACGTGTGTTCTCCCTCAGCGAGCCCCTCGGAACAAAGTCCATCCTCTACCTCTCAGGGCCACTGCCATCTGTCTCTCTCCCTCTCCTGCTGGGCTCGGCCATTAGAGCCAGTCGGGGGGGCACCCCCCTCCAGGCCGGGAGAGGCCAGATGGCAGGAATCAGGGCCTCCTCTCCCTCAAGGGAGGTCGAGCTGGGGCTGCTGCCCCCTCCCCTCAGCCCCCAGCCACCTGGGTCATGGGGCAGGCCACCACCCTCCTCCTCGGCGCCTCCTAGCTGTCCTGACCCGTCCCGGAGCCCCACCGCCAGAGGCCAATTGCGGCTGCCACATGAATCACGGTCCAGGTCACAGCCCCTGGGGGCCCGCAGACAGAGAGGCGGCCAAAGAGCCTGACAGCCCTGGCCGGGGACCTCCAGGGGCCAGTGGGAAGGTCAGGGGGCCCCAGCACTGCCCTGGGCCCCTGGGTGGTGGTGGTGGCTGGCCCCACCACATAGGGAGGGAGCCTTGGATCACAGGCCCCAGGTCAGGGGTTCAGGCCAGCCTTACCCTGGCATCCCCCAGACAACAAGCAGGAGGCTGCACTTGGGTGGCCCTCTGCAGCTGCTTGTGCCAGCCGACCCCCAGGCCCGAACCTCTGCACACTGCGGTCAGTGAAGCGGCAGCCCGGGCACAGCCCTCCGGCCTGCATGCAGCTGAGTGACATCGCCTTTCAGTCCACACGCTGAAATCCCCTCGGAGATGGTCGCTGTGGCTAACGGTCCTTCTCACAGACATTCAACAGACGGAGGGAGGGGACTGAGGCTGGGTTGGACACTTAAGCTCTGGAACCAACTGCTTGGGTTAATTCTGGTGTCTTCCTTCCAGACCTGCTGAGCATGAGCAAGTGAGTCAGCTGCTTCAGGCCTCAGGTTCCCCATCTGTAAAGGGGTGTGACTGCACTTAACCTTGCTAGGCTCCTGCTAGGATTAAATGAGGCAGTGCTTAAAACAGGGTCCGAGCTAATGTGATCCTAACCATAACCCTAGGGGTAAACCAACAGGAACAGGGGCAAAGGCACACCCTCTCCACTCCTGCCCGCCACCCCCACCCAGACCACTCTAACTGCGGTCTGTCCATTCACTCACACATTCCACACACTTTACAGGGTGCACAGGGGAGGGTCGGGGGGGGGGTTATAGCCTGGTGGGGCTGGCAGAGGCAAAAACACAGCATCCTATTCAGGGGGGCACACACAGAGAGAGGGGAGCAGCCCCCAGGATGCCTGGGACAGATGACAGATGCCCTCCCCGCAGCCTGGGACCGCTGCCCCGGGGGTGTAGACTGTAGAGCCAGGTAATAAAAGTCCTGAGTAGCTTTTATTGATTGCATGCTGTGTTGCAGCCTTTTACACCCAGAATTGATTTAATCCCACAAAATCCTACCCTGTGAGGGAGGTCCGAGCGTGGTCTAGGAAACTGGCCGCTCAGAGAGGTTCAGCGACTTGCCCAAGACCACACACGGGAAGGGTGAGAGGAGGATTTGAACCCAGAGACAGTCCAGTCACTGACCCACCATCCAGCAGGCTCTGGGGGGGTCTTCACGACAGCGCTCCCCCCTAACTACTGGATTCTCAGAGCCGGAAACAAGGAAAGCAGCAAGCACCTTTACAGGTGCGGACACGCAGCCCGCCAGACGGTCAGCGGCAGCTCCCGGACCTGGGCTCTGATCGCCAGCGGCCCGCGCCTTCCCCTCCGGGCCCCCTTCCTGGGCAGGGCCCACCGGGCGGGGGGCGTGGGTGCTGACTCTTTGGAGGACCTTACTTCCTTATTTCAATCCTGGCACCGCGTAGCGGCTTCCAGGGCCCGCAGGAGGGCCGGGCCACAGCGGGTTTTCTGGAAATAAAAATGAGGGGGAAACGCCCCTCCAGGCGCCCAGTTCTCCTATTTACATGTAAAAGGGTCTCCGCGGCGCCTCCCGACCCTCCCTCCTCCTCCCCCAGTTTCCTCTGGGGGCGGGGAGGGGGATGTGGTTTCGAGGGCGCGCTGGGGGCTTCGGTGACCCCCGGCGCCTCCACTGGGAGTCCGGCGGGGGCGTCCGCTGGGAGGGACATCAGATGGCCTCGAGGGGGAGGGGCTGCAGGGGAGGAGGAGGGGGGCGCTGCTCCTGAAATTTCCACAATGGGAAATTTCATGGGTGTGGTAACGCGTGAGACCCGCCGGCTGCGCCCGCGCCCCCGCCCGCCCCCGCCATCTGCTGCGAGGCCAGAAGTCGCCGGGGGAGGTGGGAGGTGCTGCTGCGGGCTCAGATACTCCGACCCCGGCGTTCACCTCCTCTCCCCACCCCTACTTGTCCAGCAGATGTCTTGCCAAGGATGAGCGGGAGCTTCGCTCCGGCCGCCCCCACTGTCCCAGGCCGCGCGCCTCGGATGGGGCCCGGGGGGCTCAGGGGGCCCAAGGCCCGCCCACTCTCTGGCCTGCGAGCTCTGCACCCCCCACCAGCCCCGCGAAGGCCGCAGCGTGGGGTCTCAGCCCGGGAACCGGGCGCCTGGCCAGCGGGGACCCTGCCAGGCAGCCGTCCCGCCCTTTGGGCTGGAGACCGGCGCCCACGGGCCCTCTGGGGTTTGGGCTGCCGCCCAGCTGGCCAGGCCTGGGGCTGGAGCTGGCTCCGGGGGACTCCCCGGGAGGTCAAGTCTTCCCTCACCGGGCTGGGCTGCCGAGGTCCACGTCTTCACCCTCTGGGGCGGGTTTGAATTCTCACCCCCCTGCAGAAGGGGGTTTTCCCTCTGAAGCGGAGGTTCTGGGTCTGCACTCTAGACGGGGAACTGCCCCAGCACAGCAAAGGTCCATCCCCCACTCCTGCCCCAGGGGAGGCTTAGATGCCACCAGTGAACAGCCAGCCAGAGCTGTTCAGACTGCAGGGACAGGCTCAGGCTGGCCACCACTGCACCAGAGTGACGAGTGACCGAGCTGATGCCCAGTAAGGGTCAGGGCTCCGATAACAGGCTGAGCCAGCTGTAGGCTGTGTGGCCCACAGCCACTGTCTTGAGTACTCTGAGCACTTTCCCTATTTGCAAAATCAGGGTAAGAAAAAACTACCTTGCCCAGAGGGCTTTCCTAGTGGAGACCCCGGTTCGATCCCTGGGTCAGGAAGCTCCTCTGGAGAAGGACATGGCAACCCACTCCAGTATTCTTGCCTGCAGAATCCGATGGACAGAGGAGCCTGGCGGGCTACAGTCTGTGGAGTTGGACATGACTGAGCGACTAACACTTTGGCTACACTTTCACCTTGCCCAGAACTGATGTATGCAGCTATCTCGTTGGGATGTTCTCCCAAGTGCACAGGAGGGGAGAGGAATTCTAACAGCCCCCCATTTCCAGGGCCCCTGACCCGGGCTCCATGCCCCTCCCTGGAGGAACCAGTGAAGCCTAATTCAATTTCCAAAGCACATCGCTGAGATTCTGGACCTGGGGGCCCACAGCCTGGGATGGAGTGTGGCCCACTGGCTGATGTTTAAGCACACACACATACGTGACCCCCATCCCCCCGCCGTGGCCTCAGCTTCCTGCCTGGGGAAATGGGGCCCACAACACCCACTTTGCAGTGAGACGGCTCACCAGTTCCCTGGCCCCTGGCCAAACCCCAGCCCAGACCTCACTGCACAGATGAGCGAACAGGGCACTGGCAGAGACAGCTGAGAGGCCACTGCATCCGGAAGGGCTTCCACCCTCCTCCCTTTATCGGCCCTTTGACACACGGGCTCGCTCCCTCTCTCCCCCTCTCTCAGATACGCCATCAAGCCCAGATGACCCTCCAAGACCACCTACGGTGGAGGGCTTGGAGGTGACGGAAAGGGGGAAACCACAGCCCCAGTCCCAGCTCCTCCTACAACACCCACCCGGAAGTCGGGTGGTGAGCACCTGCTGCGGTGGCTCGGATAGATCGGGACACACATCCTGGCACACACAGGGCTCTGAGGAATCTCCGCTGCAGGGGTGGGGCGGGGACGTGGAGGTGCAGGGTCGCAGCTCCGGATCTCCGGGGCTGGGGGTGAGGGAGGACCCAGACCAGGCCCACCCTTGGAAGGCCGCCGACTAGAGCGTGCCTCTGTGTGCAGCCCAAGGTTCCAGCCTCTCAGCAGGGTCTCGCCCGGGTCCTCAGGGATGGGGGCGTAGGGGGTGGCCCCGGGGCAGAACTGGCCACGAAATTTGTGGAGTCTAGGGCAGAATGAAAATGCAGGGCCCCTGGTTCAAAAAGAGCTGAGTGTCAAGATGGCAACACAGGCATGAGATCAAGTACAGGGCTCGTGTGACCATTCAGGGTCACGTGTCCACGAACCCCCCTTGCTGTGGGGTCAGGGAGGAGAGAACCCGCCCTCATGGGGCAGGGCAGAAACAGGCAAGCATAGACCTCAGCTGGTCTGACATCCTGGCTCTGACACTTCCCAACTGTGTGGCCTCCGGCAAACAACCCAGCCTTTCTGTGTTTCAGCTTCCTCTTCCACACAGAAAGCAGCCCCTTCCCACGTGACTGCTGGGGAAATTAAAGGCGTCACAGACATGGAAAGAGCTGGCACAGAGTCATTATGACGTGAGTGCTCTTAATTATTAATACAACCTCTGTTGTTACTCACCACCACCCTGGTGCCCCCTGGGTCGACAGCTAGAAGCAGCTCATGGAGGAAAGAGGGCCGTGGGGTGTTCTGCGGGAGCCGCGCTATGTTACGGGAGTGAGGCCCGGGTTCCGACCTGCTGTGAATAAATCCTGTGACTGTGGCAGGCCTCTTCCCGGCCCCAAGTCGCAGTTCCTTCCCTGGTGCCGTGAGGGGTTGGGCCACAGTCCTGCAAACTGGTGCTGCAAGATTCCTGCTCATGGTCATCCCTTTCAGCAGGGCTACGAGGAATTACAGCTCTTCCTTCCCCTCACAGAGCCTTCTGTTCAGCCATCTAACCTTCCATTCCATCTTTCCTTCCACTTAGTCACTTAACCAATAGCCATCCATTGAACCAACATTCATTCATCCAGGCAACCACCTACCATCCGTCATCTAACACCCTCTATATCCATCCAACCATCCATCCATCCATTCATTTAATTCCATGCAAGTGTCCGTCCATCCAACATCTACCCAACCATCTATTCATCCATCCATCCATCATCTGTGAACCATCCACACAACCTGTCTAGAGTGGGCAGCAGAAGGCTCTGGGAGTGGCCAGCAGTCATGGTCCATGACATACATTGACTGGGCTTCTCTCTCAAAGGCGGACAGAGGGCAAGGCAAGTGACTCGTGGGGGTCAGAACAAAAAAAAGGGATTCCTGGACCTAGGTCAGACAGAGCTGAACTCAATCAAATCACGGTTCTGCTTTTATGTCTGGTGACCTGACCCAAGTGACTTAATGTCCCAGAGTCTCAGTTTCTCTGTCAGCAAGATGGGCATAAGAACTACGTCATTTGGGTGATGTCCAGACTAAACGATAAGAAAATGACAACATAAACCAAGCCGGAGAATGCATTTATCTCAAAGCGGGCTGGGCGAGTTGCTCACGTCTCATGCAGCCACTGTCAATAACAGCCCCTGCCAGGGTCAGTGAATGTATTCCCGCCGAGCCTCTGAGTCTCCCAGAAACTCCAGGCCCCTCCCAACTTCCCCAGAAGAGTCTTGGGGGGATTTATCACCATCTGGGCTCCAGAGCAGAACCAAAAAAGCAGAAGGTAAAAAGCAGGGTCCTTCCAGCCCCATCCAGTGTGAGCACTCTTGTCCTCGGGGACACCAGGTCCATCGGCAGCGCCAGAGAGACCTGGGTTCGAACCCAGCTCTGACACCAGTGGTGTCTCTGGAGCCAGACTGCTTGAAGGTCCTGCCCTCGGTCTCGTCGTGTGGAAACCAGAGGCACTTAGAGCTTGTTGGAAGCATTACGGAGAACGGCTGGGAAACACCCAACACGTGACTGTCTTTCCATAAACACCTGTTACCATTGCAAACAGGGCAGAGCAGGGACGCAGAGAATCTCAGAAATGCACAAAGGGTGTGACGGCACAGGGGGCGCAGGGGCCCGTGAGTGAGAGCTGCCCCATGCGCAGGGATGCCCACGGCACATGACACATGGGCATTGCCTGCACACAAGGTGTGACATGCGGACACAGGGGCCTGGCCTGGCGGGGAGCACGCGAACACGGAAACAGCTGCGTGGAGCCACGTGCTCGGAGCCGTCGGCACACAGGTGCTCGGGCGCCTGGCAGGGCGGAAGGGTACAGTTGGGATGCCAATGCAGGGTCTCAGCTTCACGGTTCCTGCGCCTTTTTCCTACCTGGCCGCTACCTGCCTGTGAGGCGTGTGCTCCAGGACAGTCCTACTTCGAGGGGGCAAGGTCTCCTTTCGTGGTGGACTTGACTTTCGAGGGCGGGTGCCACCCCAGTTCCCCACAAGCACTTGATGGGGGTGTGGCTGTGTGCAGGCTGCCAGCTCCGGCCTCCTCCACCTGGGCGTGCCCACATTGGCGAGTGGTGGTGGAGTGTTCTGGAAGCCCTGCAATCCATGCCTAGAACCTCATCTTATGACCCTCTGAGGGCTTTATTAATAGCCTATTAGTGGGTAATTCATGCATTTTGATGAGAAATCATCTAGTGGTAGTTTATGGGGGAGGAGGGTTTCGGGGCAAGTGGGGAGGCGTGGGGCGAGGGTTTCGCCTCCCGCTCACTCCCTAGCACCTGTGCGGGCGACAACGGCTCTGCTGGGTCCCGCTGCGGCGGCATGGCGGTGGTGCTCCCCCCGTCCCCCCTCCACCCCGACGGCCCCGCCACTCATTAATCTTGATGAGATTTCTGCTGAGTATTCTTCCAGGGCTTTCAAACTGCTCGCTAATTGCAATTAATCACTTACCGAAACAGATGTCAGGAACAATGGGATTGGGAAGCCTGGAGGCTTGATAAAGCTGTCAGGAGAGGGTGCGTGGGTGGCGGGGGCCCATGGGGGCCCCCAACACCCTCTGTGTCAGGGTACCAGGGACCCGCTCCTGCCCAGGTGGGCTCAGAGGGGGCGGGAAGGCAGGGCTGTTCTGGGGTGGAGGGAGGTGGGTTGGCTGAGTGGTGGGGGGAGCCAGGAGAATGATGCCACCCCCACCCTTGGAGACCAGTTTTCAGCCCTGATCCCCTAAAGGATGTGACCAGGGGCCAGCAGGGGCCGGGATCCGAGAAGCAGGCTCCACAGACGGGGCCTGCCAGCACGGCTGGGGTTTTGTGTGGTTTATCTGCCCTGCGGTAACAGAAGAATTGTATATTCGCATTAGTTGCCAGCATTTAAAAATCAGATTTGACAGAAAAATCTGGACTTCTGGCTTCTCTTGAAAAAATACAATGATTTTGCCATACGCCACGGTGCAACAATCAGCCGCGGCTGAGAGAAGCCCCCAGCCCTGAAAAGACCTCTCCAAGCATCCCCAGGCAGCCTTCCATGCCTGCTTCACTCAGCCGCCCCTGTTGGGTGGATGCAGAGGCTTTGCACGTGAATGCCCCCGAGGCTTGGGACTCTGAGCCCAGCTTGCAGGTTTTGCACACTGGACAGAAGGACTTTGGCCCGAGAGGCCAGGGCTTCTACCCTTAACTGCACAGGACACTCTCGGCGGGTGTGGGGGGGGAGCTGGGGTAAGGTCCTCACGCCCAGTGCCCTGTGCCCTCCCAGAGCAGCTTCCGCCTGCTTCCCTCTGGGATCTGCTGAGCTGGTCCTGCCGAGCTGGGTGACCTCAAGCAGACTGCTTGACCCCTCTGTGTGGGCTTTTCCCCTCATCTGCGATCTGGGAATCTGGACCATGCAGGAGGCACGCCCTGGGTCCCAGTCATCATCATTGATTATCACGGGTCATCTTTGCACTGTGTGTCTTATTGCTCCAAACTGCTATCAGGGGCTGGATTTTATCCTGCCTTGTCAGTCTGAGCTTCGTGTGCCATGAGGCTGCGACGTTAAAGGAGTTAACAGGTCACGCTCCTAACTCAGCACCCGGCGGGCTGTGAGTCCTCAGAGAGCACTAGGAGTTGTTAGGATCCTGCCCTGCAGCTGGCACGGAGCTGGGCTCACACTAAGCCCCTAATCTATCCGTGGGGGGCTGGGGAGAGAAGAGACCGAAGAAGGAATGAAATCTCCACGGTTTACACTGTGTGCTGCCGTGTGTCGGCCCCGCTCGCAGCCCTGGGGATAGCGCCCTGTGCGGAACAAGCCCCCGGTGGAGCTGGCAGGCCAGCAGGGAGACAGATAGTAAGTAAATACACACATCCGTGTGTGTGTCAGCTGTGATGCCAAACTCTGGAGAAGAACAGCAGAGTAGGTGGATGGAGGGCCCCCAGGGAGGGATCAGGTCAGAGGCAGGTGTTGTGGGGAGGAAGGGAAGTCCCATCCAGGCTCTGCGGTGAAAAGAAGAGTGGCTTCGGATCATGCAGATTCGCATGAGTGAGAAGAGTAGGGAGAGGCAGTGGCAACAGCAAGTGCAAAGGCCCTGGGGCGTGTCTGAGAGCCAGGGAGGAGGAGGCTGTGTCTGGAGAGATTAGGAGACAGGATGATGGGACTGATCACCCCAGGCCTGGAGCCAGAGCAAGACACTGGCTTTGCTCCAGTGATGGGAGCCATGGCAGGTTCTGAGCAAGGAGGGCCATGATGACACTTGAATAACAGACCCACACTTGTCACACGGAGCAAGCGGCCTCCTGCCTGCCCCCTGCTCCTGGAGCACCCGGGGTGAACACAGGGTCCCCGGTGCCCTGCTCACACAGCCCCCTGCCCACTGCCCCTGGAGCACCCGGGGTGAACACAGGGTCCCTGGTGCCCTGTGCACACAGCTTCCGGGGAGGGCTATTTCCAGGCAGCAATTTGGTGCCACCCCTTCGGGAGCTCCCTGTGCTCTGGGTGTGTACACACACGCCTGTGCTGGCAGGAGAGAGTGGTGTCTGGCTCTGCGGGGTGCCCTCTGGGGGTGCCCTGCGTGCGTGTTCCGGGCGGGAGTGTGTCTCCAGGCATGCAGCTCTGCGGCATTCCGTTCAAGCGTGTGTGTTGCAGGGACTCGGGGGCCACGAGTGTCTGCTGCTCCCAGAAGTGTTTTCAGAAGTTACATAGCATGGCCGGGGAGGGGGGTGTGTTTGGGTATGTGTGTGTGTCCAGTGTGGGCATGGGCTTAGAGCTCTGGGTATTCTGTGTGTACACAGAGACAGCACATGCAAGCTGTTCCCATGCGGGGTCATAGGTGGGGGGAGATGGGATCAACGGCCTCGGGGCTCCATTTCCCAGGGGAGCACACTGAGGCTCCAAGGTCGCTCAGTAGTAAGGGGAGCAGTTGGGATTCAAACCAAAGTCTATGGGACACACCACAGCCCATGTTCTGTCCCCTCAACCCATCTCCTCCTCAAGTGCTTCTCACTAGAAAATAAAGATAAGGATCTCTGAGCCAGCAGAAGGGGCTAAAGCCAGGGTTAACTCAGTACATTCCAGTGGCCGCAAATGCCTCCAGCCTAGGAATGTTTCTGTTGTTTGTCCCTCCCTTCCCCCTCCTTCCTCCCACCCATCCTCTACAACCCGTCCACTCATCCCTCTACCTGTCCATCTCTGTCCTCCTACTTCCAACAAGTTCTTAAGAGTGGTGATGAAAAGTGCAGATTCCATCTGAAGTTTGAATCCTGACTCTGCCACTGACCACTGAGCGATGGTGGGCAGGTAACCCTGTCTCTCCATGCCTCAGTTTCCCCAGCTGTAAGAAGGGATGTATCTATAAGATATCACCTACGAGACACTCGCCTGTGGAGGTTGCAGGCTAAGAAGTTCAGAGTCCCACCTGCCTCCGACTTGCTGTGGATTCCTGGCCATGGTTAAAATTCCTTCATGCTCAGCCTCAATCTCCCCATCTGTAACTTGGGAACAAGTTGTGCGTCCCTAGCGCTGAGAGGCCGAGGAGCTAAGGTTGCCCTGCGTGGCTTGACGGATGGGGGCTGGCGTGATGTGAGGATGGTGGGGAGGCTGACCTGGCTGGCCTGGAGGGTGGGGCGGGGCAGGGTAGGGTGGCATGCACAGTGACAGCACCTTTTCCTGTGCCTGTCCCCAAAGCTCTGTCTCCTGGCAGGAAGATCCCACGCCCCTTTGCCGCCAAGAGATCTGCTTTGTCTCATGAGTGTCGCCCCAGTGATTCCGCTCTCCAGCTTCCGTCTTCTCCCCACACTCCCTGCACCAGCCCAGCCTCCCCAACTCCTCCGAGATCTGGCTCCCAGCTCCGTGGGCCCCTCATCTGCCAAGCCTCTGCCGTTCAGCAGCCCCGACCTCTTCCTTGGCCCCAGGGGTGTGTAGTGCCCCATGCAGGCGTGACCTCTCTGTTACCCGCGTGTCCTCCTTTCGCCTTTTCAGTCCTTCAACACCTGTGTCACCAGTGCCCTGGGTTAAATTCTCTCTGTTGAGATACCTCGTGTGGTGTGGTTTCTATGTTCTGGCTGGCCTCCAACTAAGACCACAGAACAGGCAGCTGCTCCACAGCTGTGACGACGTGGGGGCATCCAGGGACGTGGGGGCACTGCCTGCTGGTTCCCCAACCGCCCAGAGCTCCGAGGGGAGGGCTGACCGAGCCCCCAAGCTCGAGAATGGGGCCCCCAGCTCAGCCCTGCACCCCCTGGTCTCTGCTGTCCTCTGGGAAGAAAGCCCCATGGCAGCTGCCTGCGTGTGAGGCAGAGGCTCTGCCTACAACCCGCGGAGGCCCTGACACGTGTTAAAATAAATATTCTGCAAATATGATGTTCCATATGTATGACTTCGTGGGGTGATGATTTTCCTACTGATCGCCGTAAGTGACAGCTGTGCGGGGAGCGCTGGAAACACGGGCTGGGCGGCCTCCCTGTGCTGTGCGGCGGGGCGGGGAGGGGGTGCCCTGGCACAGGAGCATCTGGCGATTCGGGACACGGGAGGAGCCCAGCGCCTGTCAGCGCTCCGAGCGGGCACATTAGCTATTCCGAGGGACGCGTGGAGCAGGTGTTCCCAAGCAGCCTGTTCGTGATAATTACTTTTAGATTGTTTTAAAGTATTTAAGCGAGATCCTGGAGGCTGGGAGTTGGGGGGAGGCTGGGTGGTGGGCCAGGGACCCCCCAGGGTCCAGCCAAGGGGATCTGCAGAGATGGGGTGGGGCGGGATCATGTGATACAGGGTCCCACCGACCACTGGGCCCTTGTGCGGCTTGCAGCAGCGAGGCCAGCCGGGCCAGTTGTTAGAATATTGACGTAGATCCATTCTGCGGCCCCAGGTCCCAGCGAGTGGCTTCCAGGAGGCTTGGCCTCTTGCCAAGAAGTTGCCAGTCTCCCTGGGACCCATAATGAAGGTGGGGCCGTGGGCAGAGCAGGTGAAATACCTTGAACGTTGACCCTGATGTTGCCTGTCAAGCTCCACTTCCCACAAGAATGCTTGGCCCTGACACTGGGAGGGCAGGGGTTTTGGGTCTGCTGTTCCACCCCTGTGCTGAGAACACACAGAGGAGCTCAGTGAGTTCTCCGTGTACCAGTGAATGAGTGAGTGAGCAAATGGATGAATGGGGACTGTAGTTACTAGCAGAGCTGCCTTTCTGGCCCCTTCAGGAGACCCCAGGATATTCTTGGTCTGAACAAATGATGCGCCCGAGCTATGGGGCGCTGGGGAGGGGCTGCATTCTCTCAGCCTAGAAGGTGAGTGGAGGCAGGAAGCCTGGCTCTGGGGGTGCTCAGTCGGCCCCCGACACAGGGAGTAGAGCCGGAACTGACACCCCAGCTAAGGGCTCAGGGGCTCCCCTAAAGAAGCCTGATGATGCTGGTGCCGCAGGGGCCCCGTCCTGGGAGCTGGGGCCACAAGCAGGCCCCTGGCTGGGGAGCTCTGCAGGCAGAGGGGAGGGCTGGGGCAGTCGGGGGCGGGGGAGGACAGACAGACAGACACAGTCACCACGCTCAGTGGAGGCAGGATAGGGCCCCAGCCCTCCATGACCCCCTGCCTGCCTAGATCCACCTTCCCTTTGGTCCAAGCCCCTCCCAACCCCCAGCCCCTCACAGAATCCACTCAGGGAGCACAGAGCTCAGGGCGCAGCCGCCCCCAGGAACGTGTGCGAAGGCGGCAGCCACTCCAGACTGATGAGTGGGAACCCCCGGCAGGTGGGATTCTGCCCAGGGGTGGTTTCAGAAAAGCCCCAGGAGTTTGAGGCTCAGCAGAAGGTGCCCGCACTCCAGGAACAGTGGCCCAGGTCTGGAGCCCCTGGGCAGGGGTGGGGGCCAGCTGGGCATCCCCCAGGGGGCCTGACCCCAGCACTGGGCCTATGGGATCAGGGACTGCAGGAGGACGGAGCCTGGCTTTGCATGAGGGATGATGTCCACGCAGGGTTGGAGATGGCTCTCAAGACAGGCTGGGACCTTTGTCCCTTTCTGCAGAGGAGAGTCCCTTCTGGTCACTTCCAGCTCCTACAGACATGGACCCTCAGGTGCGGGTCAGATGATTAGGATTCTGGTTCCTGGTAACCGGCTCCACCCCGCTGTCCTCTGCGTGTTTGCCCAGGCGGTGCCTGGGGCCAGCCACACCTGAATGCCCGCCTCGGGCAGGGATCACAGGGCCAGGGGCTGGGAGCAGTGGTGTTTACAGCTGCTATTTAAAATCCTGGCAAGTTCAATATTAGCTCGGGGGTTTGTGCAATCTGTTGCCAAGATAAAGCCACCAAGCGGGTGAGCAGGGTGCCCTGTCCTGCCCCGATGGAGCCCAGAGCAGCCAGACCTGGTTAACGAGCAGCCTGCAGGCTCCAGCAGCCCCTCCTCCAAAGCCCATTTGCCAGAGTTCACCAAGCACAACCCCAGGGCCGCAGTGCTCCAACCTCGGGGGGACCCAGGGGCTCCCTGCCGCCCTGCTCAGCAGAGGAGCTGGAACTGTGAGTGGCAGCCGCTGAGGCCCTGCGTGAGCAGCCCCGCTCCCCTCAACCCCAGCTCCAGCCTTAGGGCGTTTGCACTTGCCTGGGACACTTCCTCCTCACCCCCTTCAGGCTGGAAGGCCACCTCCTGCAACCAGAGCTCTGCCTGCCCCTTCCCACCCCTCCCCCTGCTTGACTGTGTTCATAGAGCTTATCACACCGGCCTGGGATCACATATTCGCTGGAGCACGTTTATTTTCTATCCACTCCACTTCGTGGCACAGGGGTAAAGTATCCTCCTGCCAATGCAGGAGACGCGGGTTTGATTCCTGGGTCAGGAAGATTCCCTGGAGGAGGAAATGGCAACCCCGTCCAGTATTCTGGCCTGGAGAATCTCATGGACAGAGGAGCCCGGCGGCCAGGCTACAGTCCCTGGGGTCACAAAGGGTCAGGCATGACTGAGTGACGGAGCACACACACCCCCCGTGAGGGCAGGTACCTTGTGTGCCCCATTTCTGGCCAGGACAGTGCCAGGCACTGCGTGTGCCACGGCCACGACCCCCAGCCAAGCGCTCCCTGCTCCACCCTCCCACCCTGGCCCAGGGAGCCCCCCGCCCCGCCCAGGGAGGAAGCTGACATCCCTCATTTAGCAACTCTGCGGGGGCACCCCCGGCTCCTTCCCGAGAAGCCTCTTACTGTCAGTCTTGCCTGGAGCCTGCGTGCCTGTGGGAGGACCCTGCCAGCCACCCTGGCGGAATTCATCTTTTATTCATGCTGATAATGTAAACGGGACTGTGTCTGGAGCAGAGTCACTTAACCCATTAGAGAAGCTGCTGCTGCATCACAGGCCTGGAGGCGAGGGGTTGGGGGGGCACATGGGGGGTGGCCTGGGCCTCAGATGCGCCCCGGGGACAGCTAGGCTTAGGGGTCCACAGATGGGCCTGCCTGAGTCCCAGCTTCCTCGGTAGGTCATCCTCATAGAAACGAATGGTCAGTTCTGTACATTTACCAAGGCTGCCCCGGGAAGGCTGTCCCTGGAGGGGTTCAGGAAGGAGGTCCCGGGATGACGATAAACGCCTGCCTGGTGGGGTGGTGCGCGGACTGAGCGAATAACACGCGGAAAGAAACAGAGCAGGGCCTGGCCCAGAGGAAGCGTCAACCAATGTCAACTAGTATCCGTTCCTCTAGGAAGAAAGCCCTGGAGTCAGGGCCCCTGGGAGGCCATTCCTAAAGGAAATTCTAAGGATGGAAATACAGCTACTGCCATGGCTCTGCCTCTGGGGAAGCAGGTGGGATAAGAACACACACAGACACACACAGACACACACACACACCTGGATGGAGGCGGTTCACAAGGACAGGCCTGCAGGAACAGCGGCAGTTAGGAAACCTGCCTTCTCTGCAAGTCAGAAAGTAGTTGGCCAGCCGTTTGTCGAATGAATAAGTGACAAGCTGGCTGGGGTCCGGCTGCTAGAGACCCGGCTTGACACCCTGCTATTTTCGAGAGCTGGGCCCAGGAGCCCCCGTGGGCTCAGGGTCATCGGCCGTACAGTGGGGAGATTTACGCACAACCCGCATCACAGGTGAGGGCTAAAAGAGATACCATACAGGGTGCCCCGCCGGGCCATCCGGGCATCCTCAGCCCCTCTTTGTCTCAGCTCACTCAACGGGGTGTGCAGTCAATATCCTGTTCGCTGTGCTCTTTTGTGGGAGGGGTGAGATGGAGAGAGGTATGGGGAACGGGGGCGAGGGCCGGAAAGAGGCTACCCAGCAGGATGTCCTGGGCCCCATCCTCCCATGCTCTGGGCCCAGGGCCAGAGAGACCTCTGGACACCTCCATCCTGAGTCCAGGCCACCGGGGGACCTGGTTCAGGAGAGATCAGGGCCTCCTCCTGCACCCCCGTGGCCTGGCTTCCCGACTGTGGGGCTCACTGCCCACTGGGCGCTGCTCTGAACGCTGCAGATGCCACTCCAGTCCTCCCAGAGACCCCTGGGGTCAGGTGACACGGCCTGAGTAGGACAGGCGGCATCCAGGTGGTGCCCCTTAGGGAAGCCCCTAGCATTGCAGCCGGCGTGCCCCCCCACCCCCCCACCTACTGCTGCCCTGGGGCCCGGGAGGCCCTTAACCCGGCTCTCATGCCGTCAGGAAGCCACCTGCCTCAGCCCGCTCATCCCAGGGCCAGCACGGACTGACCATAGGCAGACAGACCCCTGAGCCTCCGGAGACCGGCAGGTGCACCCAGTCTGTACCAGGGGCCCGCCTGCTTCTGTCACTGTCCCTGGGGATCCACTTGGCCAGCGAGGGGAGGCATGACTGGGGGCACCCACAGGGCAGGGGTCCCAGGTGGGGCCAGAGAGCAGGGGGCAGAGCCTCAGCCCCGGAGCCTCCTGGGCCTCTCAGGGCCTCCCCTGCTTTCCTTCGGGAGGATGTGAGCTGAGAATCTAAACCTGTGTGGTCCCCGAGGAGTGTCCTGAGGCTGCTGGAACAAAGAACCCTTACAAAACCAAGGATTCACTCCCTCACGGTTCTGAGTTCACCTCTCTGGAGGCCCTGGGCAGGGGCGGCGGGGGCGATCCTTCCTGCCTCTTCCAGCTTCCTGTGGCTGCTGGACACCCTGGTCCCTTCCCAAAACCTTCCCATAGGCACACTGGTCTTGGATTGGAGGTCCACCCTAGTCCTGTATCACCGCATCTTAACTGTTGGCAAAGACCCTCTTCCCGGTGAAGGTCACATGCTGAGGTTCCAGGCGGACAATGCGTTTGGGGGGCCACTACCAAACCCAGCACAGCCCCGAGTTCAGCAGGGACTCAGGCCCCAGGCTGGTCTGCACAATTTAGCACTCGAGCTGAGCTGGCCCCAGAGGCCCCCGCAGCCCTGCCTGCTTCCCGCCACTGGCACCTTATTTTCTGTCCCAGCCACGGGGAGCTCTGCCTGCACGGCCCCACGTCCACACTGTTTCAGTCTTCAAGCCTTCCCCACTGTTCCCTCTGTCTGGAAGGTCCTTCTCCGGTTTTCCACGGAGGGAACTTCTTTTGACTTCAAAGCCCAGCTCAAGCATCACCACCCTCAGGAAGCCCTCCTTGATTTTAGGTAGGGCTCCCTGCTCCCTGTGCTTATTCCAGCCACTGTGATGAGCATGCTGTTTAGTGTCTGCCGAGGTACCCGCCAGACTCCTCGAGACACCAGGAGGGCAGGGGGCTTGTCTTGTTCAGGTCAGCATCCCAGCCCCTAACACAGACCTGGGCACTTCACAGACTCATGATACCTGGCGGCAGAAGGGGTGATCAGACAGTCCCAGCTGGGTCTCAGAGGGGCCTTCTGGGGGCTAAGACGCTGGACTAGCACCCACGTCTCTGGCCCTCCCAGAGCAGCGGCTCTCTGCCCCCGGCTACGCGTCGCAATCACCCACGTGTGTGTGCTCAGTTGCTCACTCGTGTCTGACTCTGTGTGACCCCATGGACCGCAGCCTGCCAGGCTTCTCTGTCCATCGGATTCTCCAGGCAAGAATACTGGAGTGGGTTGCCATGCCCTCCTCCAGGGGATCCTCCCGACGCAGAGACAGAACCTGCACCTCTCTTAAATCTCCTGCACTGGCAAGCGGGTTCTTTACCACTAGCGCCCCCTGGGAAGCCCTGCACGAGCCCCATCCAGCCGCTCGCATCAGGATCTCTGGGGGTGGGGCAGGGCATTGGAGGTGTTTCAGAGTCCCCGATGATGTGAACAAGTATGCGGGGCTGGGAAGCACTGCAGCAAGGCAAGGGAAAGGCTGGTAGACTCTTAAACTCTGCCCCCCAACTCTAGATGGGGGTCCCTGGTGGTCGCAGTACCCACCCTTAGGGCAGCGCCCTGCACCCTTGCTGTGGTCCCTGCAGTGACCAAGCCAGCACCCCTCAGCTGTCAGCAAGCTCCAGACCCAGGGCTCCCCACCACCGCTCCCTCCCAAGGTGCCTCCCCCAGGCTCCCGGCTTCACACGCCATCTGTGCACCAAGGGTGCTGTGTGCGTCGCTGCAGACTCAAATACCCAACTGCCAACTGGATCTCCACTTGGTGTCTAACAGCATCTCTCAACGTGGCCAGAACGGAGCTCCGGCTCCTCTCCCCAGACCCGTTCCTCCTGGCAACGCCAGCCTCCCAGTCCCTCAAGTCACAGACTTGGAGATGTTCTCGAGTCCTCTGTCTCTCCCTCCTCTGAGCCACCAGCAAATCCCGACAGCTCTGCGTTCCAAGTATACGCAGAAGCCGAGCACCCCCTCCCAAGCACCACCCTGGGCCCAGGAGCCGTCACGTCTTTGCCTCGACTGTTGCGACAACCACCCAGTGCCCCCGCTTCTGTCTTGGTTCCCTTTGTTCCCCACACAGAGGCCCGGCGGGTCCTGGGGTGGAGCCTGGGAGGGATGACACAGGGGCCGTGTATACTTTCAGCTCTGGACCACCTCTTGACGGTGTCTTGTCACCACACCCCACAGATAGCAGTGGCTTCTCTGTGCTGGGAAGCTGGAGCAATCAAGAGAGGGCTTCCTGGAGGAGGTGGGGTTTATGCTAAGAGCTGATTTGGATGGGCAGCCAGGAGGGAGATGGGCAGTCCCTCATGTCCAAAGACTGAGAGATGAGACGAGCAGCGTGCTGGGAAAGGCAGCCGGGAGCTGGATCGTCGCCTCTGAGGGAGCCAGTGGTGGTCCTGTAGCCGTCAGCCTTTTAGCCCCACCTCTGTGACTCTGCACCAAACCTGCTTCCCAGCAGCCCCAGAGTACCCCCCACACCCCTTCCTGCCTTCCTCAAGCCCAGTGATTCTGTCTGCGGGCCCCAGACCTGCAGCATCAAGGTCACCAGGGAACTTGCTGGAAATGCAGAGTCTTGGCCCCACCCAGCCTCACTGAGTCAGAAGTGCTGAGACAGCCTAGTATTGCAGATGTTACACACCCTCCAGGGGTACTGATGCTGCTGGAGTCAGAGAACCGTGGTCCAGCCGTGCTGGACGCTGACAAACATCTGGGACCCGGAGACTCGTCCCTTCCCAGTGGACTCAGGATCCAGCCTTCTGTCCAAGGAATGCCCCCTGACGGTAGGACAGCTGGAGCGGCTGGGGCCATTGGGGGTGGCGGGTGGAGGAAGAGGGCTGCAGACCCCAACGTAGAGACACGCCAAACCAGCAGCAATGAGGGATGGCTGCGGCTGCCCACACACACCCGTGCCAGCCCTTCTAGAACCACACAGGAGGGTAAGTAGAGCAAGTCAGAAATCCAGTGCTTTGACTCCATCCTCCCGCTGCTGAGAAAACAGAGGCCAGGAAAGTCAAAATAAACCACCGGGGCAGCCAGCGGCTGAGCTGGAGCGTGACCTCAGGGCTCCTGATGTGGGGCACCTGACAGCTTCCACCAGGGGTCGTTTCACCACCGGGGGATGGCTGGCGAGGCCTGGAGACATTTTGGGGTTGTCACACCTCGGGGAGCAGGTGCTGAGGGCAGCTCGTGGGTCATGGCTTGGGAATGTGGTTCAAGGTCCTACCGTGCTCAGGACGGCCCCACCACAGAGAATGGGCCAGCCCCGAACGTCAGCGGTGGCGATGCTGAGGAGCCCTGAGCGGCCTCCATGTCAATGCAAGACCAGGAAATTAGTGATCTCCTAGGAGTCTATGTACCAGGCCCTCAAATTCCTGCCAAACTCTGCATGGCGGTGGGAAAAGGTCCAGCAAGGGTTTGCTGGGTGTCCTGCAGGTTGGGTGAGGACCCTCCATCACCACTGTCCCCTGGGACCACCCCCCTACACCCCACCAGAGAGTGAGTGGGCATGCCTGGCCAGGCAGCTGACCGAGCCCTCTTTCCTGGGGGGAGCCGGACTGTACGGGTACCCTCGGACCTTAGCCTGCTCAGAGGCAAGTCTGACTGAGCCCGCTTCACGTCACACCCCATCACGTCACTTGCTCCCATTTGGGGCTCGGAACAGAGCAGAATCACACATTCAACCTTGAGAAATTAGGTGGCCCCTCCCAGCTCCCGGCTTGGAGCACCGCCCCCCACCAACTCCTCACGCTGGCAAGCACTGGTTCCAAGAGCGGTTCATATTTAATAATGCAATTTATATTCCACTCTCAACATAAACTATTGTAAAGGCGCTCTAATGTAAAAATACATCTGGCTTGTCAATAGTTTATCTTCTGGATCGGCATCTAAATCCCTGGGCCTTTTTGACTTATGGCTGCACCACTGTCTAATGAATAAAAAGGTGCAAATTATAGGCCCGGCTTTAATGCTCATCATAAAATTAGACGATAGTTGCAAAAGCTGCATTCTCCTGCCCACAGTGCTGCGATGGTGAGCCATAAATAAAGTGTATTTAATGTATCCCAGGGCTGTGCAAACCCGGGAAACAGTGTGTTATCGCTCGGCCTTCGATGGGTCCGCCAGAAGTTCAATGAAGTGATAACGGATCCATCATGTGAATTTATGTTAACTGTCTCCGTGCAAAGCCATGGCCTCAACACTGTAAATAGCCTACAATCCTTCTAGCAGGCCCGCCTGCCAATAAAACTGTCAGTGCCGGGCTGGCAGCAAGCACCTTCAGGACAGGGGGACAAGCCGTTAAGTTCTGGAGGCCGGTGGGGGCCTCGCCCCCCACCTCGGGCTCTTCTGCGGGCTTGTCAACTGCAAAGGGAATGAACCTTCTTTCAATCAGCAGATCCCATCCACAGGGGTCAACAGAGGCCGGCTGTGGCAGACGGGTCCGCTGGGGATGTGGCTGGCGGGGAGGTGGCTGGCTGTCTGCCTGCGAGGGGGCTGGGGGTAGGAAGGGGACCCAGTCACTTCCTGCTCCGGGTTACAGGCTCTTCAGCTCTAGGATGTGACTCTGTAGCATCAGGACACCTCTGGCACCTGGAGCCTGCTAGTCTCATGATGGGTTCATTATGTAGCCATCCGTCCATCTATCCATCCGTCGTTAATACTGCACTCAGCCCTTCTCTGTTCCAGGTCCTGTGAGGACATGGAGAGGACACAGGAAGACCACCAGCTGAGAAGTCAGGATCCCCAAGTATAAAATCCACCCCTGCTAACACCATCTCTCTGTGCCTCTAATCTATGACCATCTATTCCCTTCTCGGAAGCTTCGTGGCACCGACTCTCACACCTTTCTTGTTCAGACTGCAAGCTGAGACCCAAGGAGTCATGAACGCATTCTGTGGAGGGGGTGAGAATCTTTCTTCTGTGGTACTCAATGGGACAGGGAACACCAGAATCGCCCAAACACCATTTCGAGGGCGCGCATGTGCACGTAGGGTCTGGGTAATGAGGTAAAATGGAAAATTCATTCTGTGAGCTGCAGACACACGGAAGTTTGAGAAACGTGCGTCTGTACCACTCACTGGCAAGTGACGCGGTTCCTGAAGTGCTTCTTGCCATGTGGAAGGGCCTGCTTGTCCTACACGAGTCCCAAGAATGCCCTGTACCCTGGCCTGTGTCTAACTGATCCCCTCCTCCATGCCACAGTGGTCTCGAATGGGAGGCCCCGCCACGGAGATGCAAATGCCCACAGCCTCCATGGAGCTCTGCGAGTAACTCCTAGGGCTCTCTGAATCCTTTCAGAATTGCAATTCTGGAATCAATTTTGTAAGGTACACAGCCTGCTAGGACAGTGGTGCATGGATGTAACACATAAGTATACATGTTCTGAGAAACGTGGGCTAAAAATGATTGGACTGACATGGGCTCGTGAAGTTTGCAGACGCCTGGGACCCGAGGTGGACCACACCACCCTGATGTCCCTGATGCTGATGATTAAAGATGGTGCTCTCAGCTCAACAGGGCCTGAAGGCCTCTGTCCTTGGGCACAGTAGCTGGGGAAGAGGCGGCGTCGATCCTGGTGTCCTCAGCAACGTCTCAGGGCGCCGGCCTTTCTCCCAAGGACTCATCACCCTGCTTCTGCAGCCCTCCACGGGTGCCTTGATGCCCACACCCCAGCTGCTACCAGCAGCGTGCTCTCTTTGGGAACACAGGAGGCAGCCTGTCTCTCTGCTTCAGCTTCACCTTTAGGGGGCTCAGAAAACAGGGGCTCTCATCTGGGTGGAGTGGCGTCCCTGCAATGCTTGCCGCGATGCAGGTTCCCAGGCCTGGCTACGCACTCCTGGGTCAGCACTCCTGGGGGGGCCAGGGACCCAGCAACTCCATGGATCCCAGTGATGTGTGACAGCCGCCAACTGTCAGGCTGGGTTGGCAGGGCACGTTAGGAACACACAGGATTTGAAATGAGAATAAGCGCTCTGACCCCATGGGTCAGCCATGAGGCGAGCAGAACAGCTGGGGCTTGGAGAGGTGTTCCCTGTGGGTTCCTGGCGGCAGCATGGAATCTTCCAGAAGCCAGGCCCTCCCCGAGCAGAATCTGACATCGTACATGTGGATCAAAGGCTCGGCTTTATGAGCTGTCACCAAACAAGCAGCAGCGTGGCATCGGGAGTCTGTGTGGTCTGGGGAGCGGCACAGGGCTGGGCAGGGCTGGCCCCCCGACGATGTGCCTGCCCTCATGTTACCGTGTAACGCGCACAGAGCAAACCAGGAGGAGGCGTCTCCGCTGGGGGGATGAGGCTGAGGCTCTGAGTGCAGGGCAGCCTGGGTTACCCAGGTGGGCCCTGAGTGCAACCGCAGGCATTCTCCCGGCAGGGGGCAGACGGAGCTTGCCACCCACGGAGCGGAGGGCCACGCAGAGCCATAGCAGAGCGCCCTGTGGAGAGGCTGGTCCTCAAGATGGGCGTGACGCGGCCATAGCCCAAGGCCGCCAGCCGCCTCGGAGGCCGGCAGAGACCACAGCAGATCCCCCTCAGGCCTCCAGAGGGGGCGCGGCGCTGCCCGCACCTTGATTTCAGCCCCCGACACCGATTCTGGACTTTCAGGACGATGGCGGGAGAATAAACGCCCTGTTTTAACCGCAGAGTTTGTGATCATTTGTTTCGGCGGCCCTGGGGCACTCATAGAAGGCCCCGTGTTCCAGAGGGCTAGTGCTTGGAATTCAGTGCTCTCTGCTTGCTGCCTTTAAACCCTTCATCATTCCGTCTTTTTTTTTCTTAAACCTCGCTGCTGCTCAGCTAGTGGGATCTCACCTCCTTGACCAAGGATGCAACCCATGCTCCCTGCGGTGGAAGCGTGGAGTCCTAACCACACGGGGAATTCTCTCATCTTTCCACTTGGGTCTTACACATGAGGTTTGATGAGACAACTGTATGCATGGGGTCGGGCCAGCTGCCAGGATGGGGGGTGCCTGAAGCTTTGGCTGAGCAGTAGTTCTGCCCCACAGCAGCAGCCAGCTGTGTGTGGGGAGCGGAAGACTCCATACCAACATCCGCTCCATGCCTCGGGGGCAGGGCGCGGAGGGCACAAACCCAGGTATGGGTCAGGACACAGACCCCAGGGTCTGCGGGTTGGGCCAGCTCTGTCTTTCTCGGTCCCACTACAAGGTGAAATTCAACCTCGCCTTCCCGTGGGCTGCCCCTTAATCTAGGGCAGAGGGCCCCTGAGGGATCACAGCCTCCACTCCAGGACGCACTAGTGCACGGGGTGGGTAAGAGGGGAGCTGCCCAGCACCACGGTCCTCCAACCAGCGGAATACGGCAGAAGACATGGCATGTCACCCGTGAGATTTGTTTAGAAGATGCTGGTTCCCTCCCTCCCCGGCACTTTCTTGTCTTCTTGCTTTACTCACTTTGACAAAGCATGTTGTGAGCTGCCACGTGGGAGAGGGCCATATGGCAAGGAACTGAGGGAGGCGTCCAGCCGACCTCCATCCAGGGATTGAGGCCCTTCGTCAATGGTCCTCAAAGACCTGGATCCCACCAGTGGCTGTGAGTGGGTCCTTCCCCAGTGAGCCCTCAGATGAGATGGCAGCCCTGGCCCACACTGGATCATAGCCTGAGAGGGCCCCTGAAGCAGGAGATCCAGCTGGGCTGCACCCAGGTTCCTGACCACCGACACTGGGAGATAATAGAGGCTGCTGGGAGCCGCCAGGTTTGGGGGTAATTTGTTACGTGGCTATGGATAGCTGATACACCCAGCCAGACATGCCTGGGGCACCTCCTCTAGAAGCACTGTCTTGTGGTTTCGCAGCCCACGCTCATCTGAGCTGGCAGAGCCTGCTTCTCACTCATGATCCTTCCTCCAACCTCAGCTCTTGTCGCTCAGCCTGGCCCTGACTCTCCATCATACCATGACAGGCCGTGTCAGCTCATTCTCAGCTGCGAGGTTGCTCTCTGTCACCTGAACGAGGCTCCACTCCTTCTAGGTCCACCCCAGTCTCTCCTTCATGGCCAGCTTCTCTTGACTCTATCCCATCCAAGTCTCTGCTCCCCTGGGCCCCCCTGGCATCGCTGGGCTCAGTGCAGAGAACGCCATGGCCCCAAGGACAGGTCATATGCCAGGCTCAGGGTCCGCTGGCTCATTCTGCCTCCTCTGTGGGCAGCAAGGTTCCTAAGGATGGATAACTCTTAACCCACTCGATGCCAGACACCACAGGGCACTTACTGTGTGCTTCAGGCTAGGCTTCCAGACAAATGGCACAGGATTCTTGCCCTCTCCGGGCCAACAGTCCTCAAATCTGGGGACTGCAGGGCTTGTGAGAAAGTGGTTCCCTCAGTGGGTGCTCTTAATGTGCCCAGGGTCCAGTTTGAGAGGCCTGGTGGGTGGCACTCACCACTGTCCCCAGGGGAGTTCTATGCAGACGTGACTGCACGCGGATGTACGCTCCGAGTCCCTGGAAATGCTCAGTTAAATGGTGGTCATCTGGTAACCAGAACGTGCTCAGTTATATGTAGACCGGCATCCAAGTGGAGAATGCAAAGTTAAAGTATCCTGGTAGGGAGCTGGTGGCACCCGGGCTGAGAATTATGTTTTTGTTGGAAGGGCGGCTGCCAGGCAGCCCCACACACATGCTAAAGGCTAAAGGCTAGAATAGGAGGTACGGATGCCCCTGCAGAAGCGCCCCAGGCAGGGCAGGACAGGACGTAGTGTCCACAGGGGACTGGGCAGTGTGGGGCATGAGACCAGGACGTGCATGCTCAGTTGGCCTGAACCATCTACAGTGCCATTTCCCAACCTGACCGGACTCACGGCCTGTCGGTTTGAGGACAAAGGATCAGGCTAAATGCTGTACATCCCCGGGAAGCACACCCAGGCCTCGACACTCCGCAGCCCCTTGCGTACACAGTAGGTGCTCCATAAACACTCTGTAATGAGAGCCTCTTGCACACTCCCAGCGTCTTGCTCAGCACCAGCCTCCAGGTGCCCTCACCACACCACCCCTTCTCTCATCCAACCTGGGTTGTCCCCTGACACCACCTCGTGGCCGCAGCTGGCTGCCCAGCATAAGGCCAACCCTGAAGGGGCCCACAGCTGGCCGGGCTGGCCGCAGCCTCCCCCAGGGATCCTGGGCCAGCTGGGGAGGCACCGCCTGCCCCTGGGCCAGCTCACTTGCCTGGTGTGGCTCTGCGGAGGTGCCCCAGTGATGGCAGCCGCGGGCCCCCTGGGAGCCAACCAACCAAACCAGGCCCCCTGGGGTCTGGGCAGCAGCCTCTCCACCCGCCCCGCCCCGTTGCGATGGTCCCGAGGACTCCCTAATAATAGTACTCCTAAATCCTCATGGCCAATTCGGCTCCATTTCTATAAATAATGTAGAATCTTTTTATTTACTGACAGGTTGTAAAAGTATCAGGGAGAATAATGTGAAGTCAGGAGCTGCTGAATAATGCATGCCATCGGCCTCACTCCCTCTCCTGCCTGGGCGGGGTCCCCTGGCCCCCAGAGACTGCACCCCCTGCGGGGGGCCACGGGAAGGCTGCTCAGAGCTGACGCTGGGGTCCTGGGCGCCACTTCCTCCATTCAGTCCTTCAAGGTTTGGACTTGATCTTCGGGCAGGATTTCTGGGGTCACTCGGAGTGCAGGGTCAAGGGTCCACACCCATGCGCTCTGCATATTCAAACCAAACCTCAGGCTCAGCCACTCATACAAACATACATTTGCATGGTCAGAGCCAGGGCTCTGCCGCACCCCCTTCCCAGACACACACAGACATGCACCCACAATCACACACAGACGTACACGTAATCATACAAAACGCAAAGGTACAGACACATACACATCACATACACACCACATGGAATACACACACACGGACATGCCCAGACATATACAGTCAGACACACGTGCACAACCACACACTAAGACACACACATAAACACAAAGAGACACACAGACACACGCAATCATGCACACCCAGACGAAAGATAGACAACCACACAGACACACGTAGACACACCTAACACAGACACACACACCACCACATACAAAGATAACCACACAGACACACGTACATACACCTAATACACACACACACACACACACCCCACCACATATAAAGACAACCACACAGACACACGTACATACACCTAACACACACACACACACCACATACAAAGATAATCACACAGACACACGTAGACACACCTAACACACACACACACACCACATACAAAGATAATCACACAGACACATGTAGACACACCTAACACACACACACACACCACATACAAAGATAACCACACAGACACATACATATCACATACACATACCACATGGAATACGCACACAAGGACATACCCAGACATATACAGTCAGACACATGGGCACAATCACACACTAAGACACACACACTCATAAACACAAAGAGACACACAGACACACGCAATCATGCACACCCAGATGAAAGATAGACAACCACACAGACATACGTAGACACACCTAACACACACACACCACATACAAAGATAACCACACAGATACACATAGATACACCTAACGCACACACACACACACACACACACCACCACATACAAAGATAACCACACAGACACAGGATACACAGCCACACACACCTTGTTTTCCCTTATCTTTGGTGATCTCAAAATCTTGTCAGAGTGGGGAGGGCTGGCTGAAGCTTTGGTGGATAATTCGTATTTTTTCTTGACTTTTGAAGAGTGTGCATTAATTATTCAAGATGCTGACTTGGCTGTGAAGGTGCAGGTGTTAGAGTGGCCACAGGGAGGGCGTCACTCAGCCCGCCCCGCGTCCAGCTGCCCTGTCCAGGCAGAGCCCCTGGTACTGGGTGGGGTGGGGGCTCTGTCCCTGGCCGGAAATGACCTCTAGCCATCAGCAAGGGGGGCAGGGGTGGGGGCTGAGCCTGGAAACTGCACCCATGAGGGTGTGGCCTCGGCTCTCTGCTGCCAGGGGTAGGCCCTGCGCCCAGGGGCTCAGCACACAGCAGGTGCTCAGCGAACACACAGGCAGGAGTAAAAAGCTCTGTGCTGCTCATACCTCCACTTTACACCTAAACACACCTCCACACGTGCACACACAGGACCAAATGGCCAGAAAGGGACACTGTCCATTGGCTCAGGAACCCGGCACGGGCTGTGAGGTTTGGTTCCCCTGTGAGCTCTGACATCTGAACCGCAGGCCCCTCACTTCTAGCCCATGGTGCCATCTTACAGCTGGAGGCACTGAGGCGCCATGTCGCACAGTGATTTGCCTGAGATCTGGAATTTGTTTAGTGCCGGTGGCCTGGCAGCGGTCACACAGGTCATCCCTATTCCTGCCATGGCCACAGGGGGCAGACAGGTCCCCACACTACAGACACGCCAAGGGCAATAGCCACTTCCCTGAAGACAGACAGCGATGCATCTGGGATGGGGTGCAGGCCAGCTACCTCCAAGACCCTCCTCCTCACCGGGGTGGGACTGAGCTCTTGGGTCGGCCTGGGTTCCTCCATGTGTTACAGAATGGTATTCCTAACACCCCACCCTGCTTTCCCAGCAGGCACCCCAGTTCTTCTCACGCCTTAACTCGTTCAATCCCCAAGCCCGTCTGTGGACACTATTATCAGGCCCACTTCGCAGATGTGAACACCGAGGTAGAGAACAAGGTCAGCACTTATTGGGGTCTGAACCCCACAGACTCCAGAAGGCAGAGCGAGGTACCTCTACAAGGGGCTTCTCCCCTGGGGGCACACAGGGTCACCGGAAGTCTTATAAACACATGGATCCCTGGACCCTCCCACCCTGAGATTCTGAATGAGTGGGTCTGCAGGGTAGAATGTGGGCTGCAGGGGTTTGGAACAGTGATGAGAAAGGGTGGCCCCAGCTTCCTGGGGCTCCTCTGCTCCTGGAAGCCACACGCCTCCTTCTGAGAGCTGCCGGCAGAGGGTCTCAGGGGAGATGCCCGAATTAAAATCAGACCTCAGGAGGGGAGCCCCTTCCCACGTCATTTCAGGCCTGAAGCCTGAGGCCAGCAGGTCCCCAGAGAAGCAGCAGCGAAGAGAACTGAGGTGGAGGCTGCTGGGTGTCCTTGGGCGGCCAGATGGCAGCTCGGCCAGCAGGCGGGGCCACCCGCGCTGCCTGGAGCTCTGGGGAGGCTGGGCTGAGTCAGAAACCCAGGCTTCCTGCCCGGAAGGTGACTTTGGAAGCTTGAGAATTTGGCCGTGATGGCTCCAGAACCAGTCTGTTCCCAAGCCTCAGTCATGGGAGGCCACACGCTCCAGGCGGGGACAGTGCAAAAGGACCCCAGTGCCAGGCACCTGCCTGGAGGGTGAGGGCAGCACTGTGCCCACAGCAGAGGGTGGGCACAGGCGAGAGAGAGAAAGTGTGTGTGCAGAGGGCCACGTTAGGGCCGGTGAGCTTTGCTGTATGGCTCTGGGTCCAGCACTTTGCCTCTCTGAGCCTGAAAAGGGCGGGGGGGGGGGCGGGGTGGGCGCGGAAACTGCCCTTTGCCAAAGGCCTGAGCAAAGGCATTTGGACCCCAGACCGGGGCGGGGGAAACCAAGCTTCACCTCTTCGCTTGCTCCCTGCTGGGCTTCACGGAGGACCACGAGTTGGGGGGCGGCGTCGGCTTCTCCCCTCTCCCGTCCACTCCGCCTCTCCCCGCGCCCTCCCTCTCCCAGCCTCACCGGCAGCACGGAGCCACCCTCTTTGCCCCTTCCCCTGCTCCCCACCCACCCCCACTCTGCCCCTCTCGGGGTCTCTCTCGTCCCGTGGCCCCAAGCCTCGTGGGGTCTCAGGCTCCCTGGAGGGGGCAGCCCGTCTCCCACACAGACAGGAAGCAGGGCCCGCTCGCAGAGCCCCGCCGCCCCCAGCACTAAGGCCTTCCAGATGTGACCTCCTCTGACGCACCCTGGGTCCCAGTCCCACCAGGCCCACTCGGGCAGCCCCCGGATGTTCATTCCCAGCTCTCGAGAGGACTCGGACACGCCCTGGATGCCCTGAAGGGTGCACAGCCGAGCCCCCCATACCCCCACGTCGAGGAGAGGAGGGACCCGCCGGGCCCTGAGCCAACGGATTTCCTCTGTCGGCGCCTGGCCGTGGGCAGCCCGCCTCTGGCAGCAGCCTGGCGTCGGAAGGCGTTGGCAGACCGTGGCCAGCTCTGCCAGGCGCCCCGGGGTGGCGGCAACTCCCACGGGGAACTGGAAGAGGGTGCTGGGTGGCGGAGGGGAGCTTTTGCATCACAGGGGCAGATAACCAGCTCTGTTCTGGAGTTCAAGCCGGGGCCTGTCTGCGTTAGGGCCCGTGGCCGGATATTTCCTGTCTCTTGAGACAGCATACACCGCCCACTCAGTCCTCCCTCCCCTCCCCATCCTACAACCCGGGGCCTGAGCTGGCCCAGAAGAAGCTGCACTCCATCACTCTTATCTACACCCCCACCCCCGGCCCGCGGGCGCTTGGGGGTGGCTGGGGAACAGGAGGACGGAGGTTCACACCCCACCCTCCTCCCGCGGGATCTGAGTGGGTTTTCTGATGAGGACCACGAGCTGTTGAGTAGTGAGGCAGACTGAGGCTGGGGGCGGCCACCTCAGGCTGAGAGGATGTGCTCAATGGCCATACTGGCACCTGAGCGAACATTCTCGAGCCGGGGCGAAAAAGGAGAAAGACCCCCAGAGCCCCTGGGGGGAGCTCAGTGGACAAAAAGAAGCCTGGGGACAGCCCACCAGGACCCCTCAGGCCCCAGGCCAGGGGCCCCGGTCTGGTCTGGGGCGGCCCTGAGTCCTGCAGAACTCCCCAAGTGCCTCTTCTGCAGGGCCTGGACGTTTGCGGTTTTCCCCTCCCTCCTGCTCGCAGTCAGGCTGGCGAGGGGCTGAGGCTGCATGGGGGTGGGGTGGGGGGAGGGCGGCGGGGGGCCAGGCGGAGGCAGGCTGGATGATTTAGGAGCTGCTCTGGGCAGGCCCCTGGAGAGTGTGGGCAGGGAGGGCGGAGGTGACAGATGGAAGGCGCATTTATTAAGGGTGAGTCAAAACATGTGAAGGGTTTTCTTGGGAGCCCTGGTGGGAAGGGATGCTGGGAGCTGCTGCGGTGAGGGCTGGGCAGCATGCCCGGCCCAAAGCCGGAGCCACAAGAGCTCGGCACTGGCCCCTGAGAGGTGTCTCGGGCTGGTGGATGTGCCAACCCGTGTCCAGCCAGGCAGGACCTGCAGGCTCCGAGATGCCCCTCTGCATCTTCCTGCTCCACCCTTGGGCTGACCAGGCCCCAGCGCTGCCTCGGTTTGCACACCTGTAAAATGGGAGACTCATGCTGCCCCTCACGCGGGGAGAGCCTGGTGCACAGTAGGGACATGGCGATCTTAGTTTCTTCCCTTGCTTCCTCTGTAAGACACTCTGCAGTCCACACTGCCCTGAAGCCCTGGCTGCCACAGGCTTTAGCGTTTTCTGGGCCTGCTCTACTCCCTTCTTGGACCAGGGGTTCAGGGCAAGGTCCACACTCTTCGCCTGGCACAAGCCCTGCCCTTCGCAGGCCCTGCCCCACTCTGCCCCACACCCTCCCTTCCTGCTCACCTCCCACCTAGCTGGGGCCTGACATAAGCCTCCCTTTTTCAAAGTCCCAAGCCCCCGCCCTTCCTACAAGGTCATGCTCCCCAACTGAGAATGGCCAGCTGCTTCCTTCCACTGGTCTAATTCTCATATACGTCCTCCCAGGACTTTAGCACCACCTCCTCCAGGGAGTCTTCCAGGCATGCTTCCAGTCAGGCCCCTGGTTGAGTTTCTAGGGCACTTGGCCTGGCCCATGCTGAGACCAGAAACCGTGTGCCCATGGAGCTGGGGCTGGCATGGAGGGTGTTCATGGTGCCGGGGAAGACATGCTTCCTAGAGGCATGCTTCCAATGGGACAGGGAAGGTTCACTTCGCTGTAGGAAAAGATGGTCTGGGGGAAGGAGGAGGGGACTCCTTTCCAAGGAAGACAAATGAGCTAATGCCAACTCCCCCAGAGACTTTCGGAGGGGAAGCCCATGCTTGGCTCCCCCTGGCAGGGCCTGGAAGCTTGGGGTGAACCGCAGAGGGGAGGAGGGGCAGAGACCTTCCAGGACAAGGCCAGCCACAACATAAGAACGGATGTGGGGGACTCAATAGCCCAGGGACCACCGAACCACTGGCTTGAAGGTGAAGCTCAAAGCCAGCCCGTCCTCTCCACGTTAACATGAGGAAAGCAAGTCCCCAGCCTCCACAATTATTTGAGAATTCTCCCTCTCCACCCATCATTAGAGCAGTGTCCAACGGGGCCGCGGAGCATAGACAGGTATTAAATTTTAATGAGCGCTAATGGCTCTGCCCTACTTTGTGAATGTGGGCCTACGTTGATGAACGTTTAATTTCTTGGGCCTTGACCTCTTTCCTCTCCTCTCCCGCAGCCCCCTCGCCGCTTCCACCCTCACAGATGTTTGTGGGCAGCAGGTAGGGCGGGAACCTTCCTGGGCCACCTGAGAGCACACTCGACAATCAGAACCCCACAGCCAGCAGCAACAGCGCAGCCCTCTGACACACTTTCATTCATTCCTTCACTCTTGGGTAGGTAAGGAGAGGCATCGGGGGTTGGGGGACTGAGCCCTGGGGGCGGGGCCCATTACACTGACACCGGCAGACCAGCAGCTACCGCCCCCCAAGACCGGAGTTCCCCAAGCCCAGCTCTGTCCCCAGGGACCTGAGTACAGACCGCAGGGCTGGAGTGGTGGCCAGGCCCCTGCTGCCCCCTGGCGGCGATGAGGCCCATCTGCCCGGGCTGGCAGGGTGGGGTGGGGGTGAGGGGCTGACCACAAACCCTTGGGCTCAGGCTGGGCCACCAGACTGGGGGACGGCCTGGTTCTGAACCAGGACTCCTAGAAAGCTCAGCGCGCTGGAGCCGGTTGCTATCTTCTGGGCATGGATGCCATGGTCCCATACTCATTAGCATCCCTTCCATTCCTCGTAGCCCGCCAGGCTCCTCTGTCGACGGCATTTCCCAGGCAAGAATACTGGAGTGGGTTGCCATTTCCTTCTCCAGGGATCTTCCTGACCCAGGGATCAAACCGGCTTCTTCTGCATTAGCAGGTGGATTCTTAACCACTGAGCCACCTGGGAGATCCATGACATGGGATCAGTCAGTTCAGTCACTCAGTCATCGTGTCTGACTCTTTGTGAACCCCGCCCCTGCAGCACACCAGGCCTCCCTGTCCATCACCAACTCCCGGGGCTTGCTCAAACTCATGTCCATCGGGTCAGTGATCCCATCCAACCATCTCATCCTCTGTCGTCCCCTTTTCCTCCTGTCTTCGATCTTTCCCAGCATCAGGGTCTCTTCCAATGAGTCAGTTCTTCGCATCAGGTGGTCAAAGTATTGGAGCTTCAGCTTCAGCATCAGTCCTTCCAATGAATATTCAAGACTGATTTCCTTTAGGATGGACTGGTTTGATCTCCTTGCAGTCCAAGGGACTCCAGGATATACTTATACAAAAATGTAATTCTTTATCTCAAGTTGAAATTTAACCCAGCGTCCTGTTTTTTCTTTCTGAATCTGGCAGCCCTACCCACGGGCCTGCTGCAGGCATTAGATGCATTAACTGCCTCAGACAGACAACAATACTCATGTTGCCTGATACTCTTATTTTAACTATTCGTATTGTCTTCATTTGTGTTCCCTGAAGCAGAGCCTGAGACAAGGATTGATTCACGGGCAAGGGGTTTATTTGTGAGGGGCTTTGGGAAGTGGGGGCAGAGAGACTGGGAAGCGGGGGAGGGACCACGTTGAGTGGGCCTCACGGGACTGGGGGAGAGAAGGCTCCCCGGGAAGGACAGGAGGAGGGGGGCTTTATCAGTGACACTTCTGTTCTTTGGTGGGATGTCAACTCCCTGCTTGCAGCGGCAGCTAAGACTTTAAATCATTACAGGGGCTCTGTCTCTGCCGGGGAGCGCCAGGGCAAGTGGGAGAGGTGTGGGCAGGGCCCCAACAGCACCCACTATGGGCATCCCGGGCAAGAGTACTGGAGTGAACATGTCACGCCCACCTGGAGTCTATGAGTGTGAGTCCTTATGGAAAGAGGGTCTCTGCAGGTGTGCCCATGTTAAAATGAGCCTCGTGTGGGCCCTCATCTAGTGCCTGGTGTCCTCACGTGAGGAGGAGCACATGGACACGGACAGGGGAGACGGCCACGTGAAAGGAGCGACAGGGAGAGAGTGACGTGGCCGTGAGCCACGGGGCGCCGGGGTGGCTGGAACCCGCTGAAGCTGGAAGAGACACGGAGAGACCCACCCCGGGGGACCACGGCCCTGCCCACACCGCGATCTTGACGTCTGGCCTCCAGGACTGCAGGAGGATCTGTTTCTGTTGTTTTAAGTTGCCCAGTTTGTGGTCCTTTGTGATGACTGCCCCGGGGACGTGAATACAGTGAGAAGTCGCTTTATCTCTGAGCCTCAGTCTCTTCCACTGACAAAAGGGATGAAACGGCCTGTCTCCTCGGTGGCCATGTGTGTATGGCACATTCATAAACCCAAGGCACTCAGCATGCCGTCCGGAACCACTAAATCCTGGGCAGTGCAGCGGCGGGTTTGTCCGCTCTGTCCTGGCCCCCTCTGGAGGGCGTGGAGCTGACAGCCGCGGGGGCCTGGAGGGCTGACAGCATCAGACCGTTTACGCAGCCCGAGCCAGGGAGGCTGGCGCCCTTGTTCTGTCAACTCCGGGGGCACCCGCGGTGGGGCCGGGCTATCAATCCCCACCCGCCTTATCGTTCTGCCGGCATCGCGGGACTCGAGAGCGCAGACACAGGGTGTAATGTCATAACACCCGCCGTCCAATCACCTTTGCTTCCAGAGACAGCTCAGGCTGTCAGAGGAGGTAAATATTTCAGCAGACGGAGGCCAGCCACTCCACCCCCGCCCCGGGGTGAGCGGGAGGGGACAGGCACCGCCAGGAACGCGGGCATCAAATCTCAACCCATTTAAAATATTCACACAGTAAATCCAAGGCGAGTAAGCAGGAGAGGCTAAAGCAAGGATGAAATATGAGCAGATATAAAGCCAGACACCTTTATTGTTCTGAAACGTCTTCCAACAAGTTATGGGACCAAAGCTTGACCCTAAGCTATCATACTGTTATACGGTGGGACACAAAGCGGACTGTTGGAATTAGGGCTCAAAGGGGGCTCCTGGGCCCGCTTGTCCACCTGGCCCCAGGTTCCCCCTGGTGGGAATCTGACCCTGATGTTGCTGTAAAGAGCCGCCAGTCCTGCTGGACGCCTCCCCTCGGTCACTTGAGTGCGTCCTCCTGCCTCGGCAGGGTTGTACTTGAGATCTCACAAAGCTACAAGCACTAAGAATTTACTGAGCACCTACTATGCTCCAGCGGTAGTCCCGGGCCCTGGGGACACGCAAGAACAGGGGCTCCCCCAGCCTGATCTGGGGATGCACCTGAGCTCACCCCTAGTGCAGCTGGCGATTTATTCTCTGTCCCTCCTCCGGGCCTCTACCCCGCCCCCGCAGCCTCTCGGATAAAAGGGGCGAGGGGCTCGGCTCTCTGGGTGGGGTCTCTGTGAGCCTCAGCACCCCGGCCACACAGAGCGCTAAGCTCGGGGCTACCCACCACACGGTTGCTCGAGAATGACGCCGCCTCTGGGACTCAGCGGGCGCCTCTCGAGGCGGGGGCCACAGCTATGCCTCGCCCACAGTAGTGGCTTCAGCAGGAAGGGCTCTGTGCTTTGTCGGGATCCTTCTTAGGGGCACAGAAGGGAAGACCCTGGAGGCTCAGCCATCAGAGCAGGGCGTCCCCCCTCCCCGGTTCAGGGCCCACAGGACAGTGACAAAGGGTGGGTAGGGTACAGGAGGGGAGCAGAGACAGCACCCCTCAAGGAGCTCTGAGCCGCCATGCAAATCTGATGCAGGGTCTTCCTGCTCCACTCTGCAGCCCCAACCGCCCACCCTGGGGTGAGCCCAGCCGCTTCTCAGAGAGGCTGCGCTCAGTCGCACAGCTCTAGGCGGGCTCCTCTCTCCCCAGCGCAGGGGCTTAGACCTGGCTGGCAGGCCTCAGGACCGAGGTCCCCATCTTGATCAGATGGCCAACCCCTAGGTCCCGAGAGGACCCTCAACATCAGGGAGACTCTCCACCGTGTAGAATCCACCACACACCTGTGCCCTTGCCTGAAGATGCTTCCTCTAACCCACTTTCCCAACCACCTTGTCACAGCCCAGCCACCAAAACAGAGCGGCTAATAGAGCCACCGGCCACTCCCCACTGTCCCCTGTCAGTGGGCAGACCTGGGTCAGAGGAAGGGAAAAAGCCTGCCTTCCTCTCTTCTTCCCTTCTTCCCACCTGCGGCCTGTCCATCCACCCGAACGCTCTCCCTGCCTGCCTCCTTCTATCCGCTCATCCACCCATCTGTCCTTCCATCCGTGCATTTGTGCAACTAGTTATTTTAGCTGAGCACGTCCTATGCACCAAGCACTCACCCCCCATTCTGGGGACACATGGAGGGACAATGGAGACGCACGAGCTCTCGCGATAGCCAAGGGAGACACTAGAAACCATGGAAATCAATGAATAGACAGTTTGGGGTGATTAGTGCCAAGGATGAGGAAGAAACACAATCACTGTACATGAGAATGAGGGGTTCCACAGAAAGGTGGTCAGGTCAGATGATCCAGGAGGGCCTCATGGAGGAGGTGACATTGAAGCAGACGCCTGCAGGGCAAGGGAAGCCAGTCCCACTGAACGTGGGGCCTGAATGCTCCAGGTAGAGAGGTGGGAGGGAAGCAAGGGCAAAGGCCCCCTTGCAGGACGAGGAAAGAAGGGGCCGCAGGAAGTCAAGGGTGGTGATGGGGCTCACCTGCGCTGGGTTCGGGGAGGAGGCCAAGAGCTGGGAAGGGGTGATTCTAAACCTGCAGGAGTGGGACTCAGCGGGGTCCGGAGGCGGGGCCCTCAGGTGCTAGGGGAGCTAACACCCTCCTCCTTGAAGGCCCAGGCAGCTTGCATGTTGAACCTGCCAAGTCCTGGACCGGAAAGGGCGCCCCCTGAGACCACAGCTGTCAGACAGGAGTGGGGACAGCCCTGGCAGGCCTCCTGCAGTCCTCAAGGGGCTCAGAGCATCCCCTCTCAAACCGTCTAGAGCTCAGACAGTGGAGGGGCTGGGCGAGGACCCTGCTCATGACGGCCTGGGGATCGCCAAGCCTTGGTGCCTCGGTTTCCCCTCCTGGTGTGATGAGTCTGGCTCACGTGCACCTGAGCCTCACCATCGGGGCCCGCTCACCACGGTCCCTCCCTTCTGCCTCCCTGGTGCGCTACGGAACATCTCAGGAGGGTGGCCCAGGGTGCCGCAGCTGTTCTTAGTCTCCATGAGCCACACGGCTCAACTGGTCAAGGGCGAGGAGGCGTGCGGAGGGTTCCACCTGCAGTCACCCTGTCTGAACAGAGCAGGGGATGGGGGTGGTCTCCACGCAGGCGTCCTGTCAACCCGGACCTGCCCCAGAGGCCTTGAGTGAAAGGACCGCTGTCGCACGGCCACAGGGAGCCCTGGACAGGCCTGCAAAGTGACCCCCTCTGGGTGTCCTCGGGGCCCGGGGGTCTGCCCTTCAGTTGGGAAGACCTGCCCTCCCCTGGTGCTCCCCACTCCCAGAGGGCACGCGCCAACCGCAGAGCCGCTGCCCTGCCCTCTCCCACCCTCGGCCGCGTTCAGGGCGCGACGGCCGCGTCTGCAGCTGGAGCCAGAGCTGGAGCCGGCCCGGCCCGGGGTCACGGGTGGCCATCCTTAATGGCCCCACTCTCCTGTCCAGCTCCAGCTCCGTGAGGGAGTGATCTATGACCCCATTACTGCCGAGGCCTCTGAAGGGCTCCAGGATGGATTACTGGCTGCTGTGGGAGAGCAAGGAGGCGAAAACATGGGCAGGTGAAAAATGAACTTCATCAGACTCCCCGGGTCTCATTACCATCCATCAGTGGCCAGCCCGACCCTGGAGCGGGGTTGCGGGGGGAGCTGCGGACACCCCTCCCGTGCTGTTGGGGCTCCACCTAGGCTGGGAGCTCGGCTCAGCTGTGCCTCCCGCCTCGCTCCCCAGACCCCGAGGAGGGGCCCAGCTCCGCCATGCTATGGGGGCCAGAAGCGAGCATCTCCCCTCAAGTCCTGACTCTGCAGCTGTAAGTCTGTCCAGGCATCTGGCCAGCGGGCTCTGATAATGGGGGCTGCCCTTCTCTGCCCTTAACCCTTGGCACAAACAAGCACCTCCCGGGCGACACCAACCCCCAGACACCTGCTGAGGTGGCCCTACCTGGCTGGGCCCCATGTGGGACAGGGGGCCTCCTCGGCAAGAAAGGATTCATCTCCCAGCTGGTGGAGCACCCAGGACCGAGGGCAGGGGCCAGGGAGACGGAGCCCTGAACGAGAAGAGGCCACGCAGGGGGCTGGGTGCCCAGCTCCCTCCCCTGGCTCAGTGGAGGCTCTGAGCGGGCCTGCTCCAGAGGTGGGTCTTCACCTCCCCTGGTGTCCCCCCGTTACTCACCAAAGAGTCTCCAGGGAGGGTTCAGGAAAGGCCCATGAGACTTGGACAGGCCTATTATTCCAGGCCCCCCCTGAATCCCTCCACTGCGGGACCAGCTTCAAATCAATCCACACTTCCACCCTCGGCTGTCCCTCAGGAGGGTCGGGGCCTAATTTAGCAAGAGCTCGTCGAGGTCCCCAGAGATGAGGGCCACCCAGCACATGTAACCCTCCACCCTTCTGCCCGGCCGGGAACTCACAGCCTTTCTGTGGGCTGAGCGGCCACCTGCACAGGCCCCGGCTTGTCTGAGAAGCCAGAGCAAGACCAGGGGACAGGTGGACAGACAAACAGAAGCTCTTCTAATATTACTGGAGACCGCTGGTTCGGTGCCAACTCTGCAGGCCCTGTGCTGAACAACTGGGATCGGCCCTTGCTGGTGAGGCTGTTGATGTGGAAAAGTTCAGAGAGGTTGAGATAATGGTCTGAGGTCACACAGCAAGCAAGCAGCAGGGCTGGGGGGGAAGCCAGCACCCCATCTGGGGTCCAGAAAGAGGTTCTGCAAGCTGAGCCTGGCCCTTGCAGGGTGAAGGCCCCCCTGAAACCCCCACTATATCCTCAGAGGCGGCTCAGCTGGCGTGCGGAGGCGTGTTCCCCTTTCTCCCGGGGAGGGGGCGCTCTGGGGCCCCGGAACAGGATCCTGGGCTGGCACATGGCTACGCTCCCTCCTCTGAGCCTGTCCTCATCTGGAGGGAACCAGCATGGAGTGAGTTCTGGGCGGGGACACGCTGTGAAGCGGTTTTGGCAGGAGGGGTGGTTGGCATTGCCTGGATTCTGAGGGGAAAACCAACCAGCATCTGAACCAAGGCTGGGGGCGGTTGCCAAGCCCCAGAGGGGACAGCCAGGGACAGAGGACAAGCAGCCTCTGGGCCAGAGACACAATCCTGCGGCCCAGAGACCAGTGGTCCACTCTGACCCTGGGCTCTGCAGGTAGGAGGCACGCGGGGTCCTCCCAAGGGCCCTGCCATCCCTGATCTGAGGATTTCCTGCCCTAGGCGGGGGGTCCTTTATGGCAGATCCCTCTTATCCCAGTCTGGCCTTCAAGACCCTGAGGTTCAAAACCCCCCTGGCCTTGGCTCCCTTCCCCAGGCAGACAAACACCCACGAGGCAATTAGAGGGAAGCATGAATAGTCAATTGTGGGCAGCTTCTGAGGAAACTCACAGTCACCCAGGCTGGCCCTGGGGGAGAAGTGCGAGTGTGTGTGTGTGTGTGTGTGTGTGTACGTGTGAGAGAGAGGGAGAGAGAGCCCACGTATGAGTGTGTGCATGTGCGGGTGCTGGGAGCAGAGTGTCTGCTTGAGTGTGAGACAGACTGAGTGTCTGAGTGTGCACGTATATGAATACATGTGTGATCACGCATTGAGGCGCTCTGTGTGTGTGTGTGAGAGAGAGAGATGGCATGTATACATGTTCAGAACTGTGTGTACGTGTGTGCATGGAGCTCTGGGTGCCCAGAGCCAGCCTGCTAGGCTATGGTGGATGCCCCGCAGCAGCCCCAGGCTGGAGGGTGCTGGAGTCCATCCCTGCCCCAAGACGAGCCTACAGGGAGGAGGAAGGCTTCTAGAACTTCTCCTACTTGGAAGTACTTTGACCAGCTCTGTCCCAGGCCCACTCCGTCCTTCTAGCTCACCTAGGGTCCACTGTGGGCTCCCCCGCCCAGGCACCAGCCAAAAGCCCCCGAGCAGGGCCCCCAGGTGTCTAGGCCTCTGTCACCGGGGATCGAGGGGCTGACCGTCTGGCCCGGGGTCCCTCCAGGCTGTGAGACTGGGAGAGGTTTTACTCAGTTACCCACACGGCAGAGAGGGGGTCTGAGTGTCTGGAAGATTTTGGGGTCACCACGTGTCCTGTAGGATACCAATGCTCCCGGCAAGGGCCAGTCCCGAAGGTCCAGGACCACAAGGCTCTGGCCTCCATCCCTCCGGCTTATGGGTAAAGGAAGGGCCCGGAACTGCGAGATAAAGCCAGACTCGGAGGGACTGGGGAGGGACTGTGGGCTGGGAGATAAGCCATCGGGGCTGCCTGTGCCCCGGCCCCACGGGGTGTGTGGCTGGGAGATAACCATGCTTCCGGGGGTGGCCGCCGGGCCCGGGGCTGCGTGATTGATGCCCAGGGGAGGGACAAGCCCCTCTCTTGCAGAAGCGGGCACCGGAAGCAGCAGGGGCTCCACGGAAGCCCAGGGGGCCGGGGGCCAAGTGGACTGAGGGCCTGCACTGCTGGTGTGGATGCCTTAGCTGCCGATAGGGCTCTTGGCACCCCATGACAGGCAGGGAGACGGAGGGTCACACGAGGCCGGCCCCCAGGTCAGCACAGTGATCCCAGGCTGCCGTCACGAGGGGGAGCCAACCTGGCGAGGCGCCCGGTTCTCACTCTCGGTGACACTTCTCTCCACGAACAGACACGCCCGCCTCCAGTTCACCCAGAAGCCTCTTGAGAGGGTGAGCAGGGACAGCTGTCCCAGCCCAGGCCAGCGTTTTGGGTGACCCTGAGACGAGGTCACCATGGCAAAGGCCAGAGGGAGCTGCCAGTCTTGGTTCTGCATCAGTGGGAACTGCCAGGGTCCGACTGCCTGGTTCCAATCCTGGCTAATTGCCGAGCCTCAGTTTCCTCATCTGTAAATGCAGCTGACACCGCCTTCCTTTTGGGGGCGTCATGAATATGAAACTGCGCCTAGTCAGAGCACTATACACGTTTACGAAATAAAATTAAATTCACAGTGTGACCTAGCAGATTCCACTCCTAGGTATACACCTGACTCTTGACCAACACGGGTCTGAATGGCACGGGTCCACTTACGCACAGGGTTTTTTTAAATAGTAGATAGGACAGTACTGTAGGATATGTGGTTGGTGAATCCCTGGATGTGGGGAACTGTGGGTGCAGAGGGCCGACTATAACTTACAAGGGGATTTTCAACTGCTTGGAGTGTTGGCGCCCCTAACCCCTGTGCTTTTCAAGGGCCGACTGTACACCCCAGAGAACGGAAAACAAGTGTTCCAAGTCAGGCAGCGTTCATCATAACAGCCCCAATGTGGAGACAACCCAAGTGTCCCCCAGTAGAAGAATGGATACATAAAATGGGGCACAGCCAGGCAGTGGAGTATTACTCAGCCGTGAAAAGGGACGGAATTCTCTGCTACAGCTACAACATGGACGGATCTTGCAAACAAGCTCGTGAGGGAGACCAGACACAAGAGACCGCACATCATCTGAGTCACGTAGGTGAAAAGCCCAGAAGAGGCAAATCCGTCGCAGCAGAAAGCAGGCTAGTGACTGCCAGGGGTGGGGGGCAGGAGGAGCGAGAACCACTACACAGCGCGGGGGTTCCTTTGGGGGCGATGCACTGGTAAGAGGCGATGGCCGTGCAACGCCGTGAATGGACCCAATGCGTGAGTCACTATAAAGCGGCCCGTTTTATGTTATGTGAATTCTATTTCAGTGCAAAAAGTTTAAATTAACATGCATTGCCAAGACTTTACCAGCAGGCTCGCACGCCCACCCAGAAACTCACAGGTCCCCAGAGGAAATGCAAAGGCTGGGGAAGGAGTGCCTCCCACCTGGGCAGGACAGCACGTGCCCTGGGGAGGAGCCGTCGGGAGGGCTGGTTGTGAGGGTGGATGACAGATGCCCACCCACCCAGTGAGTGCTAGTTGGATCCAATCAGATTTGGGGCTACACCACATGGAGCCGATTTGTTAAACGGGTCTACGTCATGATTTCAAGCCACCGTCATCCAACACAGAGCACAGACCAAATATCTGAGGCTCAGGAGTAAGCCCAGTCATGGTGGGGGGGTGCTGGGAGGTGGGGACCCCTGGGCAGGAGCGAGGGGGATCGCTCCCCTCACTACGCCCCCACCTCTGTCTTGCTTGTGACCTTGACCTGTGTCTACCCAGGCTTCAGTTTCCTCGTCTGCAGAAACAAGGGGCTGACTCTGGGATTCTGGGAGGAGATGGGGGAGGATTCAACCTCCACCCAATACAGATGAGGCCCTGGAGCACCACCCCTTCCTGAGGGAGCAATCTCCCTCTGTCTCCAGTGAGGCCCCCACCACCCTCCTTTGCATCTTGGAATCCTTCAAGTCATGGTGCTGCCTCTCCTCCTTCACGAAGCCCTCCCAGACTTCTCCAATGTGTGCCCTTAAGCTTTGGGGTGCCCAGCTGGACTCTACGATCCCTGAAGACAAGGTCTCTACCTCTGACTTCCTGCTATCATTCAGGGAGATAGCGACTATCCATGTTAGGATTTCCTGGCCAGTCCTGTAGTTCTTATAATCCACAGAAATATTCTGGAAATCACGTTTTGCCTTCCCAAGGCCAAATACCTGCCTGAGGGCCTATCTTTGGGTTTGGAAAATAAGCCCCTGTGCCACCAAGGCTGGCAGGGCTGGGGCACCCAGGAGGCGTGGACTGGGCGGGAAGGCTGGGCGCAGTAAGTGCCCAACACTCGTGAGTTGTTGCTCGTATAAGGGAGGAGAACCGGGTCCCCCTGCCGTGAGCGGGGCATCAAGGAGGCTGGGTGGCTCCCCACGGCTCATCATCCTGAAATGGGCTTTCCAACTTCGACCCTCCCACGCACACCCACTCTCCAGAAGAGCCCTGGGAGGCCAGCCCAAGTGGACAGTGGCCCCGTGGAGGGTGCCAGGTTGGCAGGCTGGGGAAGGGGTTGGTGGGTCCTGAGTGTCATGGAGCCTAGGAAGGGAGCCTGGGGCCGTGGTCCTTCCTAAGACGCCCAAAGCACCCGTGGAGGAAGGAGGGGGCTGCGTGAGACCAGCATGGCTGCGGCCCCTGCCCCACTCCGAGCTCCCTGCTGCCTGACCACGTCAAGTCGGCTGGGGCGCAGACGACCAGGCCGATAAAGCCCCTTTCCTGGGGACAGGGCTGTCTGCAGAAGGCCTTGAGATAAGGCTGAGCAGCAGCACCAAGCCTGTGGTTTCCTTGTGCTGGGGAGGCGGGGCCGGCGTGGGCAAAGGGGCTGGGGTGACAGGGGGCTCAGGCCTGGCCCCACCCGGCTACCAGAGAGGGAGAGAGGGAGGCTGCTCCCTGCAACCCTGCAGCTGTTTATGAATCCAGGGCTCGCCCCACGCCAAGTCTGGTGCCAACCACCCCTGGGGGACAACGGAGGTAAACCCCAGCCTCCTAACTGCCAGGGCCTCCAGGTGTCAGAGCAGAGAACAAAGCTGGCAGCTTCTACCCAGGGCACATGAGGTGAGGAAGCAACTGGCATTTTCTACACGCTGTCCCATCTCTAAGTGCTTTTCACCTCATTTAATCTATCCACAGCCCTACAATCCAGCCTATAAGCTCTACTTTTGAGATGAGGAAGCAAACGCACAGAGAGGCTAGGTGACTCGCCCGAGGCCACACAGCTCGTGCGCCTCTCTTCAATCGGTGTCTCTTCTTCCAGGTTCTGTTTGGCCCGCAGCCTGCAGTGAGCCCGCAAGGTGAGATGTTACATATTGGCAAGGCAAGCTGGAAGGAGAGGGGCAGGGCAAGGTGGGGGCAGGGGCCGTGGGACCCATGCGGTGCTGACGCCATGCGGATGCCCCTGGGGAATGGGATGCATGGGACACTCAGAACACACAGACGTCACTCTGACCTCCGAGGGACAGACATGGCTCTTGCAACCCCCCAAACCACATGCCGCCCACGAGAGGTGGGTGCCCTGTCACCCACGGTCATTCACATGCCCCCCGCCACAATCAGCACGCCAGGCTCCTGGTCAAAGACGACCGGAGCTCCAGAACCGAAGATCAAGACCTGGTTGGTGGAGAAGGGGTTGGGAGGCCTTAGCCACAGCGCACTGAGCAAGTCTGCCCAGAGGACCCCCTGAGATTGTGCAGTGCTCAGCCTGAGCACCCGCAGGAGCAGTTCAGAAGCCCCGCGGGGCCCGCGGTTCTGGTGATGGTCGCCGTGTTGACCAACCTGTGTCGCCCTGGACACCTCTCCTGCTAGAAGACCCACCTCCCTGCCTCGCCCAGCCCCAGTCCTCCCCCTGAGCTGCGGGGGCACCTGTGGCTTGGCAGGGCCGGGCGCTGAGGGTGAAGGAAGGCACAGACATCCGCCACCCTCCCCCACTCCCGGGCGCACCTCCAGCTCCTGGCTCCCGCGGTGACAGCCCGCCTCCCACAGCTCCGAGAACAGAGCCAGGCTGTGTTCACGTGTCCCCTGCTGGGACCACACGGCGGCGGGCAAGAGGGCAGGCGGGTGGGGGAGCGGAACCGCCGCTCCACACCGCCCGGCCACAGGCTCTGTCTGTGCCCAAGCCTGCCATCAGGGAGCTGTGAGGCAGCCAGGCCAGCCCACCCAGCGCTGCACCCGCCCCGGACCAGCCCCTGGGGGCCAGGGTGGGCCTCAGCAGCCCGGGCTCCCCCTCGCTAGGGAAGACTGACGTCCTCGGCTGTGCCCACTGCATGGACGGGGAGACGGGGGCTCAGACCGGCCTGCGGGGACTGGCTCCTGAGACCGTGTGTCAGCCATCGCCTGGGGCTCTGCTTCCCCGGGGAGGGGGAGACACAGGGGAGGGGCTGGAGCCGCGCCCGGGGATCTGAACCCGGGCCAGCCTGGTCCAGAGCCGCACTTGTCACCCCACATCTGGGGAGAGGGGGATGCCTGGAATGGTCTCCCGGTCCCCCTTGGGGAGGGTGAGAGCCACTGTCACTGGAGAAGGGGCAGGGAGGCTGGCCCTTGGTCACTCGTCTTTCCCCACCCCACAGAGGCTGAGGCAGCAGCGGGCGGCACCGAAGGAGGGGGCTGGGGTCCCGCAGGCCGGCCTCAGGGACGCTCTCCTCCACAGCCCCCGCCAAACCAGCAGGTCATACACATGTCACGTCCAGGCCTCTTGCAGCCTCCAGGGAGAGTGGGCCTGGCCGGCTGCCCAAGCCACTGTCTGCACACTAATTCCCTCAGCCCGTCAAAACTTCTGGGTGTGCACACACATGCACGTGAACATGCACATGGAACCACACATGTCAACCCCCCCCTACACACACCAACACACACAGACATAGCCGCGTGTACTCAGACACACAGACAGACACACACACACAACCCCCGGGGAGAGGAGGTAGGGAGCAACTGATCTGAAATCCACTTGACCTGTCCGTCCGTCCTGATGAAAATCACAGGGAAGGAGGGAAGCCTGGTGGGCAGCCAGGGCCTGTGATCTATGAAAGAGATGCAGAGAGTGTGTGGTCCTGCCATGGTGACGGGTGCCCACAGAGAACTGTGGGGACAAAAGCAGTCATTCCTGCCCGGGGCTGTCTGCTCCCTGTGGGCTGGGGTCTCCATGCTGCCTGGGAAGACAGGAGACCCGGCATTCATTCATTTTTCATTCAGTCAAGCGTCCACCCACCCATCCATCCTTCCATCCACCCACCCTCCACTATTCACGCCTCCACTATCCAGCCATCCATCCTTCCATCCACCCATCCTCCACTTCCTATCCATCCTTCCGTCCTCCACCCTCTATCCATTCATTCATCCATTCATTCTCCACTCTCCATCCGTCCATCCTTCTAGAAATGTTACTGAGCACCTACTGTGCGCAGACCCTCCGCCAGGCAGCACGCAGGACGTCGGAGGCCCTGTCTGACACGGCGTGGTGCTGGAACAAGGACAGCATGACTGAACACGTGCTGCGCGTGCAGCCTCATTTAACCCCACGGCGACCCTGTGTGGCAGACGCCACCAGCATGCCCACTTCGCAGATGAGAAAGCTGAGGCTCCACTGAAAAGCAGCAACACAAGAGCCTGTGCTTTTGACTCTTTCCCTTCCCTCCTGTCCCCTTTCCATTTCTGTCTGTCTTATTTGACAAGAAAGAGAACCAGAGAAGTCAGCACCCCAAATGGCCAACAATCGTGGTATAAGCTGGGCTACTCCATGTCCCTGCTTGCCTGGGACAGTCCTGGTTTCCAGCTAATGTCCCCACATAAGAGGTGACAGTGCCACCTGTGTCTCACACATGCCCTGGTTTAGACCTGGGTGAAGCTAAGCGAGTTCCCTTCCCACTCTGGAGCTGAGAAAAAGACATAATACTGAGGGAAAAGGGAGGGTCTGAGGCCAGAGCAATCCCTGAAGGCTTCCTGCAGGAGGCGGAGCACAGCTGCACCTGGAGGAAGGGGCACACCGCCCTCCGAGACCCCACACCCACCATATAGGCCAGGGCACAGCTCTGCTTCTCTGTTTAGGGATGCTCTGGTCCAGGAATCCCAGGAAGTGCAGATGCTGGATACTGGGCAGTGTTGGGGGCAGGGCCTGAGGCAAATGTGGTCCCTCTGGCTGCCAAGGGTATGAGGAAGGGGTTGGAGTCTGGGCAGGCTGATGGGATCAAAGCCCCCAGTGGCCCCTGGCTGCCCTCCCAGCACCCACGAGGCAGGATGGGCCAGGGCCTGCTCTAGGCACCCAGCGCCCTGCCCCCTTGGGAGGACAAGCTGTCCTCCCAGCCAGCACCACATGTGGCCTGGCACCTGCCCGTCCAGGCAGGACTGGGGCTGTCCCCAGCCTGGCAGAGGACCTCCCAGCAAGGTCTTCCCAGCCAAAGCCCCGCAGCGACCTGGGTGAGCCTTCTGGACTTCTCAAAGCTCAGGGAGCATTTTCCTAAATGGGGGTGGGCCGCCTCTGACTGAGGACACGCCTTACCCCGCGTGGTGGGCCAGGACCCAAGCTCTGTGCCTCACTTTTATTCCAGCTCCGCCACGCAGCTGACCGGCCCAGGGACTGCCGGCTGCTCGGCTGGAACATGGGGGAGGAAGGGCCCCGGCACACAGGGCGCAGGGGGTTTGGTGAATGGGCGCCTGCCACGGTGCCAAAGGGCCTCGGTACAAAGGAGGTCCTTGCTGCACAGACGGGCACGTGGAGGAGGTGGGCCCTGGAACCTGAGACGTGGTAGGAAGACTCTCCCATCTGACCTCTGCTCCTCCGTGACCTGTCTAGTAGGTGGGAGGTTCCTGCTTGCACACCGCTGAGGCTGGGGCGCTCACTGCCTCGCAGTCACCCGGGCTATGGATGGGCAGAGGGGGCATGCCCTCTTTGTCAGCGTGTTTACTGTGGTCAGACTAAATCCAAAGTGGGAAGTGGGCGTCAGGACTCTAGGAGCCAAGAGGTGGTCGTGACGGGAGGAGGGAGGGGCGGAGCCTGTGTGTTCCCCCTGGTGTGGGATGGGGAGCTCCGAGCACTCCTGTGGTCCCGCCGGCACCTCCTCAGAGGCTGCCCCTGGCCCCCTCCACCTGCTCCTCTGCTCCTGGGTCTGCCTGGCCCCTCTTCCGGTCCTCCTGCCGTATTCTTCTCTCACTTCCAGAAGCAGGAAGGGACATGGCAGATGAGTCACCGCGTTCTAGACCCTCCACCAGGCTGGGGACAGCCCTAGTCCTGCCAGGACAAGCAGGTGCCAGGCCACGGGGCACCTGCAGCGCTGGGCGGCGGGGCAGCTTGTCCTCCGGAGGGGGGGCCCTGGGTGCCCGGAGCAGGCCCAGAGGAGCCCCCGGCAGGGACGTGCCCTCCTGTGAGCCTTAGTTTCCCCTCTGCAGGAAGGGGCGATAGGAGTCGGTGCCTCTCTGGGCCACCCGGCTCTGCGCTTCGCCTACAACAGCTGGGAGGACAGCAGGCTCACCTGTGCACACCCTCGGGTGCCCAGCTCCAGGCCCCGTGCCAGTCTGGGCCCTGTGATGGCACGCTGGGCAGAGAAGCTGCCACGGTGGAGGCAGAGGGGACGTGCCAGGGGGACCCGGGGCTGCAGCGCTTGCTGCCACGCCGCAGAGCTCCGCTGCACACCATTACGATCCCAGTTCCTGTCCCTGGGCCCTGGCTCCAATTGGGGCCACTAGGCCAGCCCCTGGAGACTCTCCATCTCTCCCCTGGGTCACGCTGTGTTCCACATACACACACCGCAGTGTCCCTGCAGCCAGGACGCACACCCCTCACCGAGTCCCAGCTCAGCGTCGGCTCCCCCATCTCGGCCTTCTGCCCTGTGAGTCTGGGCACCGACCCAGAAACCCCCTTCCCAGATGGGCCACCCCAGGGACTCACCTGGCAGCGGCGCCGGCCGCGTGGGGCTCTTCGGGTCCATGGGAGCGGGCTTTCCCTGCCCCTGGGCCCCCGGCCTGACCCCCAAGGGGCAGCTCCCTTCGGCCTGCGGTGAGGGGGGCCGAGGGGGCGGGGCGACAAGGCGGCAGCGGCAGCAGAGGAAGCCTGCCCAGCGTCTGCAGACCGGCTCCGACCGGACCAGAGTCCTGAGACGCCGGCGGAGAGGTCAAGGGCGGCAAGCCAGGGCTGCCCAGCGAGGCACGGATCAACCACGCGGCCGCCCTCCCCCAGCCCCCAGCCTCCCCCCCCGGCCGGCTCACGCCCCAGCCACTGCAGACGGGAGCCACGCTCTGCAGGGTGGAGGGTGGCGGCCACTTCCTGCCTGCCCCTCGCGGTTCAGCTCCCGCAGGACCCCGGGGTCGCGGGGTCCCTGGCACAGGGAGGCTTCTGCCCTGGGCAGCGGGGCCACCCCCAGACTCCAAGGGGGCCACAGCCCCACCGAGGTGGCCCTCACTCGCTCACACCCTCACTCAGCCGTCTCCCCTAAGCACCTGCCCCATGCCAGGCCCTGCGCTGGGCCCCAGTCCCCGGAGCTCTGCGGTGTTTTCCAGGCAGCAGGAGCCGCCCCCGTCCCCAGGCATTCCTGGAGAGAAAGGGCCAAGGACGGCCCAGCTCAGGTGGGAGGAAGGGCAGAGTCTCGGGGACCCACAGAGATGCTCTGCCATGAGGCTCGTGGGGGCAGGAAGGGAGGATGGAGGGGAAGGAGAGGAGCCTACTGTCATTGGGGTCTCAGTTCCCGGGGTCTCCTCCCTACAAGGTCCAGATGCCCAGTTCAAGCACTGCCTCCTCCTGAGAGCCCTTCCGGGTGCTCTGCGCTGGCCTTGTTAGAGCCCATTTTGGTGTGTTTGGAGAAAGGAGGGTTGGACATCTGTTGGTGGGGAGGCCATGACTCCGCTGCCTTAGGGGGTCAGCTGGGCCCAGAGGGTCACCCAAGACACGCCCAGAGGGTGTGCCACAAGCTGCTTGCTGGGGCTGGGTGAGTGTGGGAGGCTGAGGGGGCAGGGCCTTGTCAGGTCTCTGGGGTCAATCCCTTCCCTGTGCCTGCGGTGGGCAGAAGGCTGGGGGACTATGGCTGCAGACACCCCGAGGACTATGGTTTAGGCCACGTTCACAGTTACTTCCTGGGCAAACACCAAGCTGCACCCAGAACCTCCTGGTACAGGTGAGAATTCAGCCCCTCCCAGGCAGGGTGGGAACACCTCCATCTGCATCCTAAAAACAGTGGTTAGTAACTGAGGTCACCTTCATGCCACGTCCCCGCTTCTGTTCCAGGGAGGGAACTGCCCCAGGGTGACCTACCCAGGGTGACCTAGCACACACCTGCTGGGTCAGGTACCCCCCTGTAGCACAGCCACTAGGCCAGAGGGGCCAGCCCCAGCCAAGCGGTGCAGAGTCAGCGCTACGTCCCCGTGCAGTCCTCACCAGCCAGCCTGTTCTTCAGTTGGCATGGCCCCCACGCCCCATGGGCAGCACGTGGCCAGCTCAACCAGCAACAGGGATGGGTGTGGAGGTCAAAGAGTTGTCCCCAAAGACAGCCAAGGCCTCGTCCCCAACACCTGAGAACACGTCACTTTACAGGACAAAAGTAACCTGTCACTTTACAGGGCAAAAGGGACCTGGGAGTTGTGAGTAGGCTGCCGACCCTGAGACGGGAGCTCAATCTCGATGACCCAGGCAGGCCCAGTGCGATCACAAGGGTCCCTGTGAGAGGGAAGCGGGGCGGGAGGTGTGACGACAGAAGGAAGAGGTTGGAGGGACGTGGGGCTACAAGCCAAGGAATGCAGGCTCCTCCAGAAGCAGAAACGGAAGGACACATTCTTCCCTGGAGCCTCTGGAAGGAACCAGGCCTGTGACACCTTGATTCTAGCCCAGTGAGACCTGGGTCAGGCCTCTGATCTCTGGCCTCCAGACTGCAAGGTGATAGAGCTGCCAAGTTCATGGATGTCTGTTACAGCAGCCACGGGAAAATAGCACAGCTAGGGAGACAACTGTTCCCAGCCTCACAGCACCTGACATTCAATGGCTGGTCAACTAATGCTCTTCTCTGTGAGGGAAAGATCGAAGGCAGGAGCAGAAGGGGATGACAGAGGACGAGATGGTTGGATGGCATCACCAACTTAATGGACATGAGTTTGAGCAAGCTCCGGGAGATGGGAAAGGACAGGGAAGCCTGGTGTGCTGCAGCCCATGGGGTCGCAAAGAGTCGGACACGACTGAGCGACCGAACTGAACTGCATGTTTGATCCAGAGGGCTCACAGCCCCTGCCTAGAGCCAGCCAAGTCCAAGGAGGAGAAAGGACCAATCTCTCACAGGCGACTGTGAAGTCTCCTTGTCCCCCATGTGACTGCACTGGGAGGCCTCAGGGAAAAGCAAACTGCCTGTGGTCACTGGAATTCTGTATTTCAGAGCAAAGCCCTGGAGAGGGAAGAAAAGTCCTGGAATGGAAAGAGGATCTGCTTGGAACATCGACCCTGGGGCCAGGAAGCTTGGTTCTCGATGTCTATGAAAATCTGACTTCCTCTTTACCTTCCCCTCATCAGGTCCCCAGCACCAGCCGACTTGAAACTTGTATTCACTCAACAAACATCGACTGAGCATCTACTGCGCAGCGGGCCAGGTGCTGGAGCCATAAAGAGGTCAGTCAGATGTGTCCCCTGTCTTCATGGAGCGGGCGAGCGGGCAGCCTCAGGGCGTGCGCACTTGAGCTTCCTGCGGCTGGGACTCTGCCCAGGGTCCCCTCCTCAGCAGGGCCTTCTGGGACCAGCCCGCCTACGGTCACAAGCTTCATCTCTGTGTTCTTCTGCCCTATTTTGCTTCATGGAACCTGTCCCCGCCTGGCATCACACATGCTGCCTAGCACAGTCTTTGACACACAGTAGGTATTCAACAAACACTTGTGAACAAATGTACTCACAGAACGGTGGCCTAGAGGTGGAGACAGATGTGAGAGCAGGCAACCACGGTTAGAGACACGAGCAAAGGTCTGTTGGAGAGATGTCTGTTTTTCACACGGCTTTTGCTTCTAAATTAGAAGGTTGTGGGTGAGAGCTGGTATGGATGCACGGGGAGTCTTACACACAGTGCTCTTGTAGCCTGTTACATCAATATGGTGAGCCAAGGTCCTCTGAGTGCTGGCTTACTTACCAGCTTAAACCCAGTCTTGGCAAAAGCAGGGTGGCGAGTGGGTGGAGGACACGGCCAGGACGGCAGACAGGCGGGCCCCAAGTGCAGGAGCCCTTGGTGGGATTGTCTGTGCTGGTTTTTAGCTCCTTGGGGTCCCCAACACTGCCGCCGGGATACCCCACGTGGGTCTCAGAATGGCCATTTCTACGGCTCAGCTGGATCTCATTTTTTCTACCCTGAAATCTTGATCACAGACTTACTTGGAAGAAAAATAGATTTCGGGGCAAACAGACCCACTTGACAGCAATTTTGCCAGGTCTAAAGAGTTGCTTTTATCTTCATGCCGTTTTGAACTTTGGTGAAGGCTACGCTTAGTTCATCGTTTCATGAAATTGCCCAAGTTCTCCTTTCTTTTCCATGTCACGGAAATCTGAATCAGTGACAAGGACCCACCGAGTCACACCCCAGCCAAGGGACCAGCTGAAAGCAAGCAGAGCCTGGTGAGCGGGGAGAGGCCTGAGGCCCAGCCCCGCGAGCCCCCGCTAAACACTCAGAGGCTCCTGGGGAAAGGTTACTGAAAAGCACAGAGCCTCTGGGCTGCCTGGGCTTCTCTGCCTCCTGCCTCAACTTGCAAGCTCCGTGCTCCCCAGGGAACAGTAAGTTCCTGAGAAGATAAACAGTCTCTGGTTGGAGAGAAAACAGACTTTGGATCCCAGCTTAGCTGGAGATGAACAAAGGAAGAGAGCGGTCGGCGGGAGCAGGGACACACTGCCACGGCACAGAGCGTCTCCCCATGGAGCCGGCGCGGGGGCTGGGGGGCTGCAGCCAAGCCCAGCCCCCCTGCCCTCCAAGCAGCTGCCGCTTGGCCGCAGGGAACAGGATCCACCCAGTGCCTCCCGCCAGAGTACTCAGCACCAGCACTCGTTCCAGGCGAGGCCTGCCAAGGACGTCTTGGGACCGGAGCCAAGTACCCTGCCTTCCTGGCCGCGGAGGCCCAACCCCGCTGGCCGGGAGTCCATCTGCCCAACGAAGGAGCGACAAGAGCCGCAGCAGGGCCAGGACCCCGGCGGGCACAAGCTCACTCTCCTCACAGGGCCCCACCAGCTCCCGCATCCCTGAGCATCAGGCGTGGTGCTCGGCGACGGATGTGGGTCACCTGGGGTCTCACGGCATTTGTGGGGGAGCCGGAGCATGGAGAAGTTGTGCCTGGAACAAGGGGCTCGGAAGGGGCAGAGGCAGGATGCGGATCTAGGATGTGCCAGGGAGGACCTGAACGCTTAAGAGAGGGCCAAACCCAACAAATACTGATTGCATTTAAACCCAGGGCTTCCCTGGTGGCTCAGACGGTAAAGAATCCACCTGCAATGCAGGAGAACGGGGTTCCATTCCTGGGCTGGGAAGATTCCCCTGGAGGAGGGCATGGCAATCCACTGCAGTATTCTTGCCTGGAAAATCCCCAGGGACAGAGGAGCCTGGCGGGCTATAGTCCATAGCGTTGCAAAGAGTTGGATACGACTGGAGCAGAGCACAAAGATGCGTTTTTTTAAGCCACTACAGCATTAGTAGACACCAACCCCAAACTCTTCCCAAACTCCCGTCATGGAACCAGAGTAGGTGAACAGAGGGGTCCTGGGCCGGCCCGGGTAGGAGACGGAGGATGCACTGCGTCTCCCACAGACGCTCCTAGCCCACTGGCCAGACCTGCTCCTGCCCACCCCTCTCTACGGGACGAGGGGTTCCCCAAAGCCAGGCACAAGCACACATGAGGACGGAGGAGTTCTGGGTGGGAGCAGGGCGGCAGGGGTCTGTTAGGACAGAAGCCTGCAGACCACCCCTCAGGGCTGGCGGACCCCAGCGCCCTGACATGACTGGAGGAAAGGCAGGAGCCCAGAGGACAAACCTAGACGGCATTTTAAAAAGCAGAGACCTCACTTTGCCAACAAAAGTCCATAGAGTCAAAACTATGGTTTTTCTAGTAGTCATGTACAGACGTGAGAGCTGGACCATAAAGAAGGCTGAGCGCCAAAGAACTGATGGTTTTTGAACTCCGGTGCTGGAGAAGACTCTTGAGAGTTCCTTGGACTGCAAGAAGATCAAACCAGTCAATCCTAAGGGAAATCAACCCTGAATATTCACCAGAAAGACTGATGCTGAAGTTTAAGCTCCAATACTTTGGCCACATTATGCGAAGAGCTGACTCACTGGAGAAAGACCCTGATGCTGGGAAAGACTGAGGGTAGGAGGAGAAGGGGCGGCAGAGGGTGAGATGGTTGGATGGCATCACCGGCTCGATGGACACAAGTTTGAACAAACCCCGGGAGACAGTTCCCCGGGTAGCCCAGTCGGCTGAGTGGCTGAACGACGACAGGAGCGTAGCCATGATGGGGGAGTCCACCTCGCTCCGGCTTTTGGTGACTGCCCCCGCAAACCCATCAGTGGGGTCTGCGGCTTCAACCACATCTACCAACGAAGACGATATCTGCCACTTTAGATGCTGCTCCAGAGCTCAGAGAGGACGTCCAAGGGCCCACGGGGCAGAACACAGGGCCACTGCTCAGCTGGGTGGCAAGGCAGCTGCGAGGCCATGCGGGGAGCCTGCGCCCTGGGGCCGTGTGGCGGGCAGCCTGCCAAGCCTTGCCCGGCAGCCCTGGGGGCCCCTGTCCCTGGCTCTACCTTGAACAGTAGCCAGGGAGGCTTCGCTGCTACAACCTCATGCCTGCTCAGCAGCTCTGGAAGGTTCTGAGCCTGGTGGAAGCTCTGTGGAGGCACGCTGGGCCTAGACTCCAGCCACTCCCTTGCCTGTCTCCAGACAGTGCTGCCCCTCGCCCGCACAGAGACCACTGCTCGGGAACGCCGTCCCCGCGGCTACTGATGGGTCCCGAGTGTCCTCTGGCTGGATTCTATGCCGCCTGCGTGTGGCGCCTGAGAGATGGACTTTCCTTTGACTAAAGGCTTAAGAATACTAGAAGGAGCTGGGCCTGGGGAGCGGGGGAGGGGGGGCGGCGCCACCTTCAGGGACAGCCACCTTGCCGTGAGGTTGGGACAGCGCCCTTCTCCCCCCGGCGTGGTCATCCCAAGGTCCGTGCCTTGCCTGCCAGGAAGAAGGCCAGCCCTGGGGGTCCCCGCTGCTCCTGCAGCCCCAGAGCTGTTCTCCAGCAGCCAGCCAGCGAGCACCCCCCAGGCAGGCCTTCCAGGCGCGGTGCCTGACAACCACACAGCACCCCCCAGAGTCTGGGAGGGATGCAGGCGGCTGGGCCACACCTGTCCCCGGGGCATGCGGCCTCCAGCCCCCCAGTCCAGCACTAGGGCGGCGGCGGTGTAATGGCGGCACCCCGGCGAGGGCCGCTGTCCCCACATGCGCAGGGAACTGGGGCTCAGAGACCGACAGTGGACAGTTGCCCCCTCAAGACAAAGGGCACAGCCCCCCAACCTGCCCATAGCCACCCGGCCCTCTGAGAAAGGCCCCTGCCGCAGCCAGCACAGGGGAGGGGGCTGGAGCCCACCACCACAGAGGGATAGTGGGGAGACGGGGAAGGGGTGCGGCGGGGCCGTGTGTGTGTGAGCCTGTGTGTATTGCACACGCACCCTCGTGCCTGGTGCGCCTGCTGGGTCTGTGTGTGTCCCCCGCTCGTCCCCACGCAGCGTGTCCATGCGTCTGTAGGCACATGCCCCCGTGCCCACCCAGCCGCCCAGCTGGCGGTGCACAGCTGGACCCGGGGGGCTGTGCGCGCCGCCCGATGCGAGGTGGCAGGTGTGTAATAAACCATTAGTCACTGTCACGTTTCCAAGCAGCGGCCTCCCCGGGAGGGGCTGCCTGTGGGCTGGCGCTGCCTGGCGGGTCTCCAGCTGTGAGCTGCGTGTCCCCTGTCCCCTGGCCGCCGGCAGGGCTGCCGCCTGACAGGGGAGCAGCTGGCTGGCGTGGGACTTGTGCTCCTGCCCAGCCCCAGGGGCCCCAGGGCAGGCAGGCAGGGCCTCGTGTGTGCCCAGCAGGGCGGGGAGGTCCTTGAGGGTCATGGCTGTGCAGCCTATCACCCAGAGCTGAGGGTGGGTTGGGACAGCAGTCTCAGGGATGCTCTGGGCTGCCTGGAGGAAGTGCCAGTGGTGAATAGCAGTTACAATCAACAGCAGGGACACCAGCCAGGATGCCGGGCTCTCAGGGGAGGGGGCGCCAGGACTGCACTCGACCTGCCGAGTTCCACTGTCACACCGGCTGGTGAGCCAGGCACTCCCACTGGCCTTCCCGCCCATTCCTCAGATGAGAAAACAGGCGCAGTGCAAGGAGGCGCTTGTCCCAGGTGTCCCTGCCCACCACTCGCAGCCCCCGTTGCTGCCAGACACCCCGTCCCCCTCTGCCAAGGGCCTGGACGCCCCCCGGAGGGCTGGTGGCCCATCAGCCCGTCAGCCAGCCCCTTCCCTTGCTGAGTCCACACTGCAGAAAGCAAGAGGTGGGTACCTGGGGGAACCCTGGAGATGGACTCCCAGGACTCCAGCACTATGAGCTGACTGCCCCACTCACTGACAAGCAGTGTTTCCACCAGCTGCCCCTGCAATGGCCCAGAATGGGGAAGGCTGCGCTGGGGGCTGTTAAGCATCGGTCCTCTTAGGGGCAGAACGCCCAGGGAGCCACCTCATGGGCCCTTGGCCTAAGGGGCTGCTGCACGGCCCTCCCGAGGTAAGAACACAGGTGTCCACTCACTGTTCCCATTCCAGGGCCCACGTGCCACACAACAAATGCCTCAGACTCCACGCTCACAGGCTCGACAACCAACTTGGGGCCAGCCTCTCCATCACTGGGGAAAGCAACGCGTCCAACAGGGTAGGGATAGCGGGGACAGGGTCTTGGTGGCTGGAGGGGTGGGAGTGAATGCCCATGCCGGAAAACGCCAGGCAGCACCTCCCGCGGCCGGAACCCCTCGTTCCCTCTGTCCCAAATGCGGCTACACCAGGAGCCACGTGCCTGCACGTGAGCGGTGCGCCCCCGCGGCGGGAGGGCGGGCAGCTGGACATCACACGGCACACGATGTGAAATGGAGCACGACGGCAGCTGTGACAACAGGCGGCCTTGCAGGGCTGCGCAGGGCCCCGGAGACAAGGCTCACACCCCAGACACCAGGCCACGGGGCGCCAGGCAAACACAGGTGCGGCGGAAAAGCAAATGGGATCCTGGCGGGTTGCTCTGGGGCGACGGGGCATCCAGGTAGATGGAGAGTTCTAGGGCAGGGTCTGGTGGCTCATGGAGATAGATCCATTATGCTATTTTTTAAATGAATGAGTGAACACAATGGAATGTAGAGACTTAAAAAAAAGAAACCAACAAAGGCTGTTTGTGAATTGACAGTGAGAGAGAGGGAAACGATCACACTCAAGTCACGGAGACCCAGCCTCCTGGCTCCCCGCTAAAATGTGGCGACCCTGGGGTGGGAGTCTGCACCCCAGCTTCTGGGGAGGCTTCTGGCTTCTAGGAGCTGCCGGATCCACTCCAGTAGCCAGAGATGGTGAAATGCTAGCACCTACCTGTGCCCGCGAGGTCCGGTCCGGCCCCGTCCAGACTGCTCTGCTGACACCGGGCTGGCCCCTGCTCCTGGCCGGCCCTGGGGCCCCTGGGCAGGCTCTCTGCTGGGGCACCCGGCCGAGGCTCAGGCTCCCGGGTGGGTGCGTGGGTGGCTGTCGACGTCTCGAGAGATGCAGACGTGACCTGGAAGGACAGGAGGGGGACGTGGTGAGTCTTGGGCACGTCTGCTTGGAGGTGCCCCAGGGTGCTGGGTACTGCCCCTCGCCCAATGGTGGCCTGGCGTCACTGTCAGGGACCTGGTGTGCCTTCCTCGTCCAGCAAACGCTGCCCAGGGACAGACCTCCAGGCGCTGGGGGTCCACCCCCAGGACCCACTGCTACCTGGGCCCCTCCGCTCTGCACAGGCCTCTGTGACAACTGCCAGCAGGTCACACGTGTAATGACCACTCTAGCTAATCTTCAGTCCTCCCCGCAGGGCAGTCATCCTATCCCCCACCCTTGCCCTGTGTTTTTAAAAAATACTGTATCGTAAAATATGTCACTGTTGTTTGTTATTTACTCTCTGAGTCGGGTGTGACTCTGCGACGCCAGGAACCGTAGCCCACCAGGCTCCTCTGTCCATGGGATTTCCCAGGCAAGAACACTGGAGTGGGTTACATAACAAAAAGTTTACCATCTAGACCATTTTAAGGATATAATTCAGTGGCGTGAAGTCCAAATATGTGTGCAACCATCCCCCATATCCATTTCCGGAACTTTCTCAGCAGCCCAAATGGAAACGCCATACTCATTAGATACTACTTCTCTGCCCCTGCCCCACCCCGGCACCTACCGTCCCGGCTGGTCACTCTGCCCCCGGTCCACAGGGGCGCAGGGGACTGGGGCTCAGAGAGGGGCGGCGGGAGCCTGAGGTCACAGAGCTGCCAAGGCAAGGCTGACACACGTTCGCATCCTGGGCTCCTAGGCCTGAAACCCTGGTAGCTCCCGGGGGCTGGTCCCGGGGCCTGGCAACCCCCCCAGTCCCTGATTACAAGCTCTGGGACTGCACGGCTGTCAGAGAACAACTTCGCGTTGACCCCGTTTTCCCAAGGATTAGGACTATAAAAGCAAAGTGCCTGAGAGAGATGGATGGTGCTCCCTCCAGGCTCCGCCAGCCCCACACGCAAGAGACGGGTACATTTACCATTTGTTTCCGGGAGCGCTTTAATTTATGGGATCCATATGGTGACGCTGCCCTGACCGTGGCCCCTGCAAATCCCACAGGGGTGCTGGCAGCTTAGGCTGGAGCCAGGAGGGGGTGGCGCCTGGCCCCGGCACACTTCATCCACTCCTGGCCTGCTTAGGGCTGGGGGCCCACCACACGGTGGGGAGCCTGGAGCCCCTGTAGACCCCACTCCGTAGGGTTTTTGCTGCTCTGGCAAACCCTGCCATCACCACTCGGGGAAACTCTTGCCAGATGCAGTGCTGCTGTGTCCCCGTTAGTCACAAGATGACTCGCCCAGCCAACCCCGGGGACTGTCTATGGGGTGGCACCAGATCAAAGAGGGCAGTGTTCTCCAAGCCCCTGGGGGTGGGCTGGCACTGCCCTGGCCTTGCCCCTGCTGTGCGCTGGTGCAAAGGAGGAAGGGGTGCAGCCCGCCCCCGCCCTGCTCCTCCTCCTGGAGCGCGGGGACCAGGCTCCTGCTTCGGGGAGGTGGCTGGCGATGCCTCCCGGCTCCCAGGATGGGACATGAAGAAAGCACGGAGATGCAAGGGGACAAGTGGCCGCAGTAATTGGAGGTGCCTGGATTTGAACCCTAGCAGCTGGGAGAAGACTCGGCTGTTCCAAAACAACCAGGGACATAGCCTTTAAGCAGAGAGCAGCAGATGGCAGAAGAGAATACTTCCGGATGGGAGGGGGTGCAGATGACAAAGACTGCAGGAGCTGGAGAATAGAACTCCCCAAGGGCTGGGAAAATCCAGGCAGGCTTCCTGGAGCAGGTGGAACTGTCCTGAACTAGACCTTCAAAGAGAGCAGGTTTGGAAAGGGACGGGGGACAGGAAGGACAAGAGATTCAAACGCATATCTCTGCCCCCAGGAGGGTAAACCATTAATGAGGTACTGGGTAGGTGAGACTGTGGGGGAGGATGGCGGGGGAGATGGGCAGCACCAGTCCACCCGGCACCCTGTGGAGGGGAGCCGGCTCCATCCCACCAGGCCTGCTCTTTCAAGAGGAAGCGGGGAATCCATCTTTAAAAGCGATACCCGCGTGATTATTAAGTGTTGAAATACCCTCACACGCTGCTGGTGGGGCCGCAAACTTGTGCAGCTGCTTTGGAGACGGCCTGGCAATTCGTCAAGACCCAGAGACACAGAGTCGTCACAGGACCCAGCGACTCCACTCCTAGGCAGGTATTCCGGAAAGACAGAAGCAGACATCCACACGAAAGCTTGCCTCTAAATGTTCAGAGCAACCCTCAGTTCACAGACAAATGAATGCAGCAATGAACTTGGAGGCAGGTTCTTCCCCCGTCGAGTTCTGCCAACACCCTGACCTGCAGTGGGGGCCCCCACTGAGCACGCAATGGTAGGCATGCAAGCTGCTTACGTGTAATCCTCTGTTACACAGCAGTGGATAACTAAGACAACCCGAAAGCTCTAGAACAGGGCCCGGCCCAGAAACACACACTCCCTGGCACCATCGTGTGCCAGACACCCTCCCTCCTTGGGTCCAGCTGTCCCCACCACAAGGATTTCACCCCCTTCTCTGGGGTCTGTCAGCAGCTGCCCAGGATGCCAAGGAGGCTCAGTCACTGATAATTGCTGGGCGAGGCTGCCAGACACACGTGGGCGGGAGTATGCGCTATCTCATGCTAGCATCATCGGAGTGGGGAGGCGAAGGTTCGCGAAGGTTCTTGGCCAGACCATCGCAGGGAGGCAGAGAGCGGCCTTTCCTCACCCTTCAAGGCCAAATTTACAACAATTCCTGGCTAATAAAAAGCAGACCCTTGAACCAACACATTCACTGTGTCTTCTCGCTACCAGAGCCCAGAGTTCCAAGCTCACGGCCTGACTTAATGTGCTCTTGGGAGGGGGGCCTGGGACATACATTGCTCCCTGCCCTGGGGACCCTGGAAATTGGCAGCATCCCAGAGAGTCCATGGGGCCCTGTGGAGCGAGCAGGATAAACTTTATTGTCCCCTTTATTTCCCTGGACTGGGGCCACCACATTTAAAGCATTAGTTAACAGGGAAAGGAAAAGGGGGGGGGGTGGAAATTTCCAGGGTTCTTTACCATAAAAGGGATCTGCAGCCCACCACTGAATATCCTAATGAGATCTTGCCTTGTTACACTTTCTCTGGGGAGCTAAGTGATTTCTGCAGAGCTCCGATTCCAGGTAAATTTGCAGGTAGGGATGATGGTGGCCGGGGGCGTGGGGGGCGGGGTGCGCGGAGAGAGCAGACACAGCATCGTGGCTACAGAAAGGAGAACCATGTATCAGGCTTGTCAGCACCAGGGTATTTGATGGATCGTATTAGTCCTCGGGCTCCCCAAGTCTGGGAACTCCTGCTCTATTGTTCTGTAGAAGTGTTTTGAGATAAAATCCATATACTATACCATTCACCCATGGAAAGTATACAATTCGGGGGCTTTGAGTATAATCACAGACTTGCATGACCACCAACAGCATGCATCTAGGACGTCCCCATCACCCTGTCCCCCCCCAGCCCCGGCAGCTGCTCGTCTCCTTCCATCCTCACAGGCGTGCCTCCTCTGGACACTGCATATAGACGGAATCCTCCACCATGTAGCCCTCTGAGTCTGGCTTCTTTTGCTCGGCATAATGTTCCTCAGACTTGCCCACGTGGTAGAGTGTAAATCATGTATTTTTAAAAACAAAGGCAGTTCCAGTTTGAGGGCCCAAAGCAGCCCAGAGGCCACTGGACAAGACGCCAGGACTTCCCTCTCTGGCAGCCCCGCCAACTGACTGTTCCCAGGGCCCACTTCCCTCTCCGTACCACCCCACCCCCGACCCCGGCACCCAGCCAGACTCTCCGGCTTCCTGCAGAGCGACAGGGTCAGGCACTGGGTTCTGGGTCCTCTCCACTGGTTTCCAGCTGGGAGATCTTGGCAAAGTGACTTAACCTCTCTGGGCCTGTTTCCCCTTCTGTAGAATGGATTAACAACCCAGCGAAGTCTGACTCCCAGAGGCAAGTGGAGGGGATGAGTTCTTTCTGCTAAAGCACATAGTAGGTGCTCAAGAAATGGTTGCTCATCTCAAGACCTAGCCACATAAGCATCAGGAGCAAGAGCCAGGGGTGCCGGGGCCGGGGGACTCCACAGAGCCCAGGAGGATGTGTGCTGGGGGAGGCATCACAGCCTTGGCTGTGCGGGGCCCCAGCTGGCCTCTGGGCCCTTTTGGCCTCAGTTGGCAGGGCCGCCTTCTAGGTCCCCTCGACCACTGCGGGCACAGAGCCTGAGGCAGCTCTGGAGTCCCTGAAGTCATGGGGTAGGATCTGGGGTGTGAGACTCCCATTTTTCCTGATCACCTCGAATCTTCTCTTTCCTCCAAATGGGCTCAACATACACTTCAGGAAGCCAGGGTTGCCAATCCCGAATAAAGCAAAGATGGGCCTGGATCCTGGGTGCCGCCTGCCTGCAGCCACAACTAAGAGTAACAGACGAGTCATGACTGCTCGGACTTCAGCTTACGTCTCGGGGAAATGGGCCAGTGATGCCCTAGCTGAGCTTCACAGAGCGCTTGCCCTGTGCCAGGAGTCCACCCTGCACTTGCTGTCAGTAGCCAGCGTCATTCTCCCAACAGCCCTCCCTTAATGCCTGCTTTGCAGGGGAGGAAACCGAGGCACAGAGAAGTCAAGTCAGCTGCCCAAGCTCACCCAGCTGGCCACGGTCAGGGCGCCCACAGCGCAGGCACCAGGGGGTCCTCACTGCACACCAGCAGGGCCTGACTCACGATGGCTCAGCAGACACACGGCAGCCCGGATTGCGGGTGAGCGGGTGGGCTGTGGAGGGTCTATCTCAAGAGCAAGGCTGGGAGGGGTTGCAGAACTGAGCTGCCAGAGAGGGACGAGGAGACACCAGCACGCGACAGCGCCCACAGACACAGCATCACTGGCCCTTGGCCCCGAGGAGCGATCAGATATGGGCGGGAGGCCCGGGCCAGGGGAAAAGAGCCACCTCCCCCACAAACAGGAGTGGCTGGGGGCCTGCGTTGGCTCGAGGGTGGGTAGGCACAGCCCAGCTGGTGGGAGACCCTGCCACTGGCCGGGGACCTGTGGGTCACAGGCCTGGAGCTGTCTGTCTGGGAGGGAATAAGGGCACACGGGCCAGCCCTACCATGAGGACCCTCCCCCCCATTTCCTGGCACCCCCCACGAGAGCCCACCCACAAAGATGCACTCAAGCCTCTCTGAGGGGGCTGCTTCTCCTGTGCTGCAAGCTGGGGCATCAGAGGCCTAAGACCAGTATTTTATGCCCCTTAATTCTCTGTAATAGCTCCTTAATGGTGAGCAGAGAACTCCAAATACTTCAGGAAAGGGGACGATAAAGCTCCGGGTCAGGGGGAGACAGAGCTGCTGAACGCACAGTCCCCGACAGGCAGACAACGAACGGGTTATTAAACGTGCGGGGCAGACCGGGCGTAATTGGAAAGTTATTAGATATGGAATACACACAGCACCCAGTAAATGAGTAATCAGGGGCTAATTAAGCTCACGCGACACGGCAGATCGCGCGGGAGAGGCTGGTGGCTGCCACATCTGTGGCAGCAATTAGGGGCGCTCCGGCTGCGGCGCCCGCGGGGAGGGGGGGTCGCCAGCTTGGGCGGAGTCCCAGCCGGGGGTCCCGATCCCACTCTTCCCCCAGCCGAGTACCACCAGGTGTTCCCACGTCTCAGGGGCGGGAGGCGGGATGGGGAGCCTCATCCAGCCTTGAGGACACAAGGTCCAGGACTCAGAAAAAGAGACAGAAGGAAGGCTTTTGTCCCTGGCTGCACATCTGGCCAGGAGAGGACTCGCTGAAGCCTCCTGAGGAGACAGACACAGTCATAAGGGTCCCCCCAAGTGACCTGCAAAGTGTGTGCACAGAGTCACCTCTGAGCCCTTCGCTGGAGTTTTGCCAGGGGGGCCAGCCTAGGGGCATGACCAGCCCATTTTATAGATGGGGAAACGGCGGCTAAGAGGACCAGAAAGGGACGGAACTCACCCACCCTGGTTCCCCTGCAGCAGGCACGGACACTGCCTCCCAAGTGTCTGGGAAAGACAGGGGCACTGCTGTTTCTCAGGAGACTGGAGCAGTTACGTGGACAAAGGGAGCGACCGTCTGGGTTCCTCCAAACTGGGTGACCTTGTGCATGCTTCTGAATGCCTCTGAGCCTCATCGTTTTCATCTGCAAAGGGGGTGCTGAGTGTCATACCCACAGCACACGGCAGTCGTGAGGATTCCAAAGTTAACATTTGTGCAGTCCAGCCCAGGCCTGACACACGGACGTCATGAATGCATTTGCTAAAGCCAAAAGAGAAGAAACCCCACTCCCAATGCCACAAAGAGAACGAGAAAGCCCCTAGTTCAAGACCTGGGGGCTGCCGGAGCTGAAGAGAATCCGAATTTAGCCGAAACTAGGCACTCTTTCCGAGCCAGGAGCCAGTCTGTCCCTGAAGGGTCCCAGCAAAAGAGCAGGAGACTTGGGACAAAAATGTCTTTCACTGGTCACAGGTATACATTGACTGCACCTACTGAGCGCCAGGCCCCACACCCGTGACACCCAGTGGGTGTCAGCCCATTACGCCTTAGCTCTGGCGGGGGGCAGGAACTGTTGGGCCCCATTACACAGATGGGGAAACAGACCCAGAAAGGTCGGCTCATGGCTGTGTCTGGATGGCGCAGGTGGGGCATGATGTCTCTGGAGAAAAGAAAAGCCAGAGTCTGGGACTTCCTGGTGGGCCAGTGGTTAAGAATCCACCTTGCAGTGCAGGGGACGTGGGTTCGATCCCTAGTTCAGGGAACTAAGATCCCACGTGCTGTGGAGCAACTGAGCCCATGCGTCACAGCTAGAGAATCCGTGTGCCACAGTGAAAGATACAGCAGGATGCCACAAAGATCCTGCATGCCACAGCTAAGAACTGATGCAGCCAAATAAGTCAGTAAATATTATGAAAAGAAAGCAGGAAAGCAAACCGGAGTCTGTTGCTAACAGCACCCAGAGTGTCGAGAGACACACCTGGGTGGGGCAGGTGCAGCTGGATGCACAGGACCCCAGGGAGACTGGAGCTGGCCAGAGGTGGGCAAGCCCAACTTATGCTGCTTCTGTGGCTGAATGGGACCTTCGGAAGGCCTGAGCCCGGCCCCTCGCTCAAGGGAGGCCTCTGGGCCAGCTGACTCCCTTGTCTGGCCAGGGGCAGGGCAGGGGTCTGCAGGGAGGAATGCAGTTTCCAGAGGCGAGCTTGCTGCCCCCTGACTGCCAGGCTGCAGGGCGTGTGGGTGGTGATGCTGGGAGAATCCAGCTCAGGCCCAAAGTCAGGGACGAGGCCCTCCGGAGTCTGGGGGCCCCTGGAAGCCAGCAGGGGGAGCAGGCTGATCTCAGACCAATGATTGCCCAACCCCTGGCTCTCCGGGGCTCCCCTCCTACTCCTGCGGTGCTCTCTCACCTCCTCCTGCCTCCCAGGGAAAGAGTGTCCCACCAGTTTCTGGGCACACAGCCCTCCTCACTTCAGCCCAACCACGCCTGAGCCTGAGCCAACTTTCCAGAATACCACACTCAACCGGCCTGCACAAAATCCTTCCTGACCCCTCCGCGGGACATCTGAGAGCCACGTGATTTGGGCCAGCCTAGCTTCTCACACGTTATGCCTCGCATCCACCTAACCACCTGACCAACCCTGCCTCCATCCATCCATCCTTCCACTTGTCTATCTGACTGTCCATCCATCTATCCATCCAACCGTCCATCAATCCTTCCATCTATCTATCCAATCGTCCAGTCAACCATCCATCCATCTAATAAACATTTATTAGGCACCTACTATTGCCAGGCATTGTGCCTAAGATACAACAGCCAACAGAACAGATGAACATCCCTGCCCTTAAGAAGGTGACATTCTGGGGGCTTCTCCAGCGGTCCAGCAGTTAGGAACCAGCCTTGCAACGCTGCGGGCATGGGTTTGATCCCTGGGCCAGGGAACTAAGATCGCACCTGCTGCGGGCCAACTAAGCCTGCGTGCGGCAACGGCTGAGCCCGCCTGCCCTGGAGGCTCCACAGAGCTCTATGTAGTGCCCCAGCTAGAGGGTCCATGCACTGCAATGAAAAAGATCCCGCAGAGCACAACCAGGATCCCATGTGCAGCAACGAGGACCCAATGCAGCCAAATAAACACATTAAAGAAAAAGAGTACAGGGAGGTTCGTTACAATATTCTCCCCCCTTCTGTAGACTTTTTTTTTTAACTTAAAAAAAAAAAAAGTGACATTCTGGTTGGGGAAAACAGACTCAATAAATCCATACTGTCGTGTCAGTTGGTAGGAGGTACCAGAAGGACAAACAGGAGAAGGGGACAGGGAGGGGGAGCGTGGCCAGAGTTTGACCTTTCCATAGGCTGGCCCCACTGAAAAGGGACATTGTGCAAAGACTTGAAGGAAACAAGAAGGCTAGCCATGGAGATAGATACCTGCAGGAAGAGTGTTCCAGGAAGTCAGTCAGTTCTGTCACTCAGTCGTGTCCGACTCTTTGTGACCCCATGGACTGCAGTATGTCAGGTCTCCCTGTCCATCACCAACTCCCGGAGTTTACTCAAACTCATGTCCATCGAGTCAGTGATGCCATCCAACCATCTCATCCTCTGTCGTCCCCTTCTCTTCCCCCCTTCAATCTTTCCCAGCATCAGGGTCTTTTCCAATCAATCAGTTCTTCACATCAGGTGGCCAAAGTATTGGCGTTTCAGCTTCAGCATGAGTCCTTCCAATGATATTCAGGACTGATCTCCTTTAGGATGGACTGGTTGGATCTCCTTGCAGTCCAAGGGACTCTCAAGAGTCTTCTCCAGCACCACAGTTCAAAAGCATCAATTCTTCAGGACATCAACATTCCAGGAAGAAGGAACAGCAAACAAGACGCCCCGAGGTGGGGAGCATGTGTGCAGACCTTTTGTGAAAAGGCCAGACGGTCTGGGCTCGCTCCCTTCCGCTCCCCTGCAGGCGTTCCGCAGGGCCTGGGAGCTGAGTGCCTTCTTGCACTCACTATCTCTCTGGGCTTTGGCTTCCCCATTTGTAAAATGGCAAGGTCTCCCTAGGTTCGAGGTTCAGGGTGAGCACAACACAGGGGTCTGCTCACAAGCCACTGTCATGTCCATGAGTCCCCCTCTCACCCCAAAATGCCCTCTGCTCCTCCTCAAGTCCCTGCCTCCTTTCCAGCCAAGAGTGCCCCGATCCCTGGACTCTCCCCAGCTCCCCTTCCCAGGCAGAGGCAGACCCTCCCCTGAACCATCTCCAGTAGAGCCCTCATCTGAGTACCACCGATTCAGGGGTTATGCTTCTGGCCCCTCAAGACTGTCCTTGCCCTGAACAGCACTTGGTAACTCCAAGGCCTGGCAGTGTCCCCAACACAACACAAAGAGGAGACATCTAAGTTGTGGAAGGAACCACGTGGTGGCGTGGGGAACCTCGTTTCAGGCACAGGGAACAGCTGTCCAAAGGCCCCGAGGCAGGAGAGTGCCTGGTGTGACTGAGGGTCAGCAATGGGGACCACGTGGCTGGGCCCCTGACGGACTCGGGCTCTCATTCAGAGTAAGAGGGAAGCCAGGAGGGTTCCAAGTCAAGGACAGATGTGATCTGACTTCTGCTTTAACTTTTGACGATGAGATGCTTCTAGATTCACATGCAGTCATAAGAAACAATATCCGGAGAGCCTGCGTACCCTCGGCTCAGTTTCCCCAAAGGTAACATCTTACAAAACCAGAGCCAAGGTCACAGGAAGGAACTAGCAGGACAACTTGCCTCTATTGTGCACGCTTCCCCAGTGGGACCTGGACTTGCACGGGCGTCTGCATTCTGTTCTCCGGAGTGTTATCGCCAGCATCGGCTCCTACAAACACCTCCACCACAGGGACAGGCAGCAGTCCCAACCTCAGCATCCCCCGGGACGCCCCCTGATAAGCACACCCCCCTCCCTCCTGCCCCAGACACCCAGCCCCGCCAGCCGCTGATCTGTTCTCCATTTCTACGTTCTGCCGTTCCAGGCATGTTATGTAAATGCAATCACAGTCTGTAACCCTTTGGGACTGTTCCCGCTCAGCACAGCTCCCTGGAGGTTCACCAGGGTGGCAGGCATTTTGGTGGTTTGTTCCTTTTTATTACGGAAGTCATCATCCACGGCGTGGCCATCCCTCGTCTTGGGGGCCTGTTGCCTGGTTTCAGTAGACAGAAGCCGGTTCCCTGCAGGTTGAGGGGCTTCTTCTGTCCCACCCCAGGCTCATGTCCCACCACGGCCCCGCCCCTCCTCCCGTCTTCAGAATCTGCGCCTGGTTTACCTGCCAGCTCCCTGTCCAGGGCCTGCCCCCTCCATCTGGGAACCAGCATCCTGCTCATCAGGTATGATGTCCCCCTACACCACCCCACACAGCCTCTTTAGATGCCCCAAACTGGGGAGGTCAGGGGGCCTGTCAACCCAAGGCTTCTGGAGCGCTCCTGGTTCAGATGCGGATCAGAGATGTTTAGCAACCTGCCAAACGCCACACAACTGGAAAACGGGCCGACGCCCACCCTGGTGTGCTTCAGTTGCATCAGAGATGGGTTCCGAGGACAGGGTGAGAGAGCAGGGTGGTGCGACCCCCTGCCTCCACCGAGGGGCCCTTGGCGGCTGCAGGTAAATGAGACACAATCCCTGTGGAGGGAACTGTGCTGTCTCACCCGGGCAGTCAGTTTATCAAGCGCTGACAGTGCATTAGCTAAGTGATCACTAGACTATTAATTTTTTTCCCCAGCCCTTGCCAGGGGTATTACAGTGAAAAATGGCAGCTTAACCGCAGGGAAATTCTTCAGGGTGACAAAAATAAAAATAGCTCTAATTGAAGTTGATAGAAATTATACCCTTTAAAAACACACGTCGGGGTGCACTGGCTGTATTGTAAATTAACACGGGGGCAGGGCTTCTGACACAAGACGGTGGCAACACAGTGACAGCCACAGCAAACAGCCTCCCATCTTCCGGGCCGCGGCTCAGCAGCCTTGGGGGGCGGCGGGCCTGGCTGGAGGCCGGCGCCCGGGTGGGGGGTCGGGTGGGGGCTGGCAGTTGTGGCCTCGCTCACAACCCAGCCCCTGTCGAGGGGCAGCTGGCAGGATGCGGCCAGGGCCACTTCGGGGAGCCCTGGGTGTCCCGGCTCGCAACGCTGGAGGCCAATGTGAAATTCGCCCATGAGAACGTGTTCATCACGGAGGCCCCAGCCCATCAGATGGAGCCTGCGTGCCCTGGTCTCGGCGGTGAAGCGTCCGCCGGCAGCCAAAGGGCTTCAGTGCAGCGCATGAAAGAATGATAAATATAATGGCGATAAAATACTAATAATCACTGGCGGAGCATCTGCTCGGCGCACCACACTGTTTCAAGTACTTTCCACATGTTTTAATTCACTTAATCCTCGACACAACCGGTGAGGCAAACACGGTCATTACCATCATCACGTTCCAGACGAGGAAGCGCGTCTGGAGGCCTGGACAGGCTGTGTAGCCCGCCTGCAGGGACAGTCAGTCACTCGGCCCCCTCTAGGCTGGCCTCCGAAGCCCTCTGCCCAGGGCCCCTGAGCCCAGCAGAGGACGGGCCCCTGGCCAGCAGGTCTCCGGAGGAGCCACCCTCAGAACATGGCATGGGCAGTGGCGTCAGCGCGGGCCCTCCCTGCACACGCACAAACAGGAAAACCAGAGTCCATATCACGCCTGCTTACTCGGCTTTCACCTTCGTGGTCTATCACTCTGGCTTCCAGTTAAGAATGTTTCTGGCCGTCTGAAATAGACAGGATAGCTCATTCTCAAAGCTTGGCCTCTAAGGGTCTAGCACTCTTCCTTTCCTACAGAGACGGGCAGCTGCAGAACAGCGAGCACCACTTGCCCTGCTGGAGGGTTACAGGCATCATGAGCTGACTTCTGTGGTCAGAACCTGCAAGAACAAAGGATTCCAACACCAAGAGGTTTGCAACAACAAGCCACGCCCTTCCCTCATCTGGACTTTACTTATTCATTTATTTCACTCTCATTTATTTTTTTTGCCACACCGAGTGGCATGCAGGGTCCCAGCTCCCTGACTAGGGCTGGAACTCGCACAGCCTGCAGTGAAAGCCAAGTCTGAACCACTGAACTGCTGGGGAATTTCCCACTTTGACTTGACAAGGACTTTGCTGAGACCCTTCAGGGAATTTGGGGTTTGGAGGGCGTGAGCCACCCATCTCCTTGCACAGCCCTGCAATAAACCTTTTTCTGCTCCAAACTCGGATGGTTCGGTATTGTTTGATCTCACTTGCGTGCTGCACACAAAAACCCGCGTGTGGTGACACACACTTATTTTCACATGGCTTGTGCAATTTACCTCTATTTTGGCTTCACCTTTACTGAGGTTGAGAATTCACTTAAGCCTCCTATAGCTTCCAACAACTTAAAACTGTGCTGGGTATTATGCATTGGTCGGGGGTCAGGGGGGGCGGCGGTAAAGAAAAAAACAGACTTAACAATTAATTTTGGAATACTTATCGGGCCCTTGCCCCAATAAATGCCAGGCACTGTTCTAGGCACTGGAGATTCCTAGCACAATGAGGAAAGTTCCAGGCCTCTTGCTGCTGACGTTTGAAAAGGTTGGAAGAAATAATTACAGAGCCACTCATTCCAGGTCCACAGGCAAAGACAGAAGCCACCAAAAATGAAAATCTAAACACCATCTTATGATGGAAAGACACAAGTCAAAAATCTAAGAATCTGACCTGCAAAGGATTCTAAGCTTATTCTTTTAAAAAGAATAAAGGGAAAGATTAGAAGGAATCTCTCATTTTCTCTCTCTCTCTCCCTGAGTGTGTGCGTCTACACACACACACACCATTTCCAGGGAGAGAAATCTAATAATGGGAGAAACCTCGAGAAGAGCGATTTTCGTGGCTTTGCACTGCTGTCTTCCCTGAAAAGATCTGGAGGGAATAATTGACTGGAGTGAGTCCTGATTGAGGTGGAAAAGGGGGAAAGTAAACGTGGGAAATGCAGACAGGAGCTTCCAGAAAGGGCATGGCACACGGGCAAGTCCTGCGGGGCCAGGTCAGCTCTGCCCATGGTTGGTCCAGAGAAATCTCGGGAGACATGGGAGCAGACCCCGGCCGGCACAGACATGCACGCCTCTCTCCCAGGAGAGAACGAAGCCCCAGGATGGAAGTGACAGGACTGCTGGCCTGGCATCACACCTAGGTCGACCCCAGAACACATCGTCGGGTGGGGGCGGGGAGTGACTCTGCAACCACGGTGAAGAGCACCGGAGGACTCCCGGCTCCTGGCCGGTCTGCGGGAGGGGACGTGACTTCCGAGCCGGGAGAGGAAGCGGCTGCAAGCGACCTCTGTGACCCCGCACGACGTTCACTCGGGCCACAGCAGCCACCTGGGTTAGCCCCAGTCACCCCCGTGCTGACCTCCCGGGGCCCCTGCCTGAAGGATAAGAGTGGGATGCCAGTGGGAAGAGCTGTGACCCAGCCCACCACATGCCTGGCCGCACTCTGCATGTCACCTTATTTCATTCTTAAGCCACCATATCAGTAACAATCGACAGTAGCCTCCACCTATTAAAGCTTGCCTAGAGGGCGGTAACTCCTTCCCTATGGGCTGTGTGGCCCAGGGAAGTTACTAAACCTCTCTGGGTCCCAGCTTCCTCACCTGTAAAATGGTCATAATGACAGTACCAGCTTCATAAGAAAGGAAAAAAAAAGACACAGGTACTCAGAACGCCACCTGGCCCTCAGGAGCTGCTCAGGAAAGCCCGGATGATTTTATTTTCCTGGAGATAACTACTTAATGTTATTTGACTTAGGTACCAAGCACTGTTCAAACACGATGCATCTTGACTGGCTTGATCCTCCTAACACGCCCATGCGGCAGGTTCTACTGTATCACATGCCCACTTTATGGATAAGGAGACCAAGGCACAGAGCTGGTAAGTCAGCTGCCCCAGGTCACACAGCACCAGCTCTGCACCCAGATGCTGTCACGCTTGCCATCATCCTTGGTCTCTACCATTAACCTTCTCACAACACCGTCCCCCAGAACACCCCGGGAAGTTCAGAGGGCACTCAGGGACCCCCACAGTACAAACGACATTAAGCAATTTCATACAAACAGCTGGTTAGAGGTGAGGCAAGAAGATGAAGGCAAGTCTGGAGACGCAGAGGGGTGAAGATCATAGTGTGACGATCAGGAGAAAAAAGCCAGCGTAAGATGGGCTGGGGTGTGGGGGTGAGGGTGCATCACCCCTTCTGTGGGAGGCAAAGGGCCCTGACTCCCGGGACAGGGGAAGGACGGGGGAAGGACGGGGAGCCTGGGAGCGGGAGGCTCCAGGAACAGGAGGGGCCCTTCCTCAGTTCTGCACCCGCTTTCCAGATCTTTATTTTGATGCTGCGTTCCTTTTGATCATCATGAAAAAGGAAAACCACCACTGGCAGCTCGCGAGCGGAGGGGCTGGCGTGATCGGGAAGGGCTGGGAAGGCACACAGGAGCCGGCTTTGTTTGAGTAATCTCTGTCTCACTGCAGAGATGAATGGGAGCTTGGGGAAGTCTCCGAGGGGAGAGGAACCTGAAATGTCGTCCGCCTCCTGCTTCTCAAACTCGGGATATGTCCCACATAAGAGCAACTTTTTTAAAAAAGGGAATGGAATAGGAAAAAAAAAATATTGGCATGCACCATATGTAGTAAAAATACCATTTTGTGAAACAGGTTTCAGGCACTGATGTATGTCAGCGTCACCTGGAACCTGGGCACCGAGGACCCCCACACCTTGTATGTAGAGCCCACCCTTCTTCTGGCCCTGCCCCCAGGAGGCTCCACGGGCCACACCCCACCACCACTCTGCCCTCAGACCCTGCCCCCTGTTCTGGGACCCCGGGGTCCCTGCTTGTGTGTCCGAGTCCATGCTCAGAGCTGCGCAGGCCTCCCTCCAGTGCACCTGCTGAGAGGACCACCCCGTGAGAGAGCCCCCCAGAAGGGCCATCAAAGGGCAGCACGGCTGGAACTTGGGCCAGCAGGCTGGGTGTCCACTTGTGGGAGCCTTGTGTCCTGCGGGCCACAGTGCTGGACAAAAGACGGGATGGGCACGAGTCTCTGCCCACTGTCCCCAACCCCCAGGTGCTAGAGGCAGACCTGGCGCATGTGTGCATGCATATGTACACGTGTGGGTGTACAGGCAGAGGCATGCATCTCTGTGTGCATGCCTGAGTGTGCACGCACATACCTGTGTCTATGTGGGCATGTATGTGTGCACACATGTACATGCACGCACCACTAAACATGCATATACACATGAACTGCACTGTGTAAGCATGCAGGTGTGTGCACACACGTGTGCATATATGTATGTGCGTACATGTGAACCAAATGTGTGGCTCTGGCGTGCGGTTGTGTGTGCCCATGTACCTGGTATGTGAGCATGTGGTGTGCCCCTCTGCACACGTGTGGGCATGTGTGGGAGTGCACGTGTAATGCACTGCCTGCGTTCAGCAGCGCACAGTCCAGCAGCTGGAGGGGGCCGCCTGGTCCACCTCGATTCACCAAGGGGGTGGGCGCACTGACCCTGCGCCACACGTCTGTCCTCGCTGGGGGACTCCCTTACCACTGGCACCTCGGACGTTCCGTCTTCGAAGTCAGACACTCCATCTGGAAGTGCCCTGAGCGAACCCTTGTCAACCTCCCAGCTAGAGAGCCAGGCTTCGTAAACTGGTTGAATGAGAACGTGAAGAAACACAGGCTCAAAACCCAGCGGCCCAGCCCCAGGCACCACGGAGTCCCACAGAGTGGGATAAAGGTTCATGGACGACCCCAAACACCCCAGTGGCTCACCAAGGCCCAAGGCACAGCCCAGAGGCTTCTAGAAGGACCCCAGGCCACACACGAGTCAGGAGCAGTCCCAGCGCCCCATTCTGACACAGCCCTGAGACACTGGGGTCCCAGGAAGACCTCGCTCTTGCCTTGTCCAGGCTGTAAGCCCCACCCTGGCCGTCCTCCCAGTGCCGCCTAGTGGGGGGTGAGGCCAGCCCCAGAATCCCCCCACGCTGGCTGCTGACTGGAGCCCCGAGGGGAGTGGAGAACTCCACCCAAGCACTCCCTGGCCGTGGGGGTGGAAGGAAGTGCCCACTGGAGCCCAGCGCAGGCTGAGGCTCACACTCAGCCTCTGTCTTCCATGGGCCTTGGGGCTTCCGACTCTAAGCTGGCGGTGGTCCTTTCTCCCCTTCCTCCCCGTCTCTGGGATAGCTGTCATTACTGTGCCATTACTTCAGACAGATACCCAGCAGCGGGGGGCTCCACACGCCCCTAAGGGGGGACCCGTCCACTGGAGAGGGTGCCGCCTGAAAGCTGAGCTTTTAAACTTCACACTCAGATTATTTAGGATGCCTGGTGGGGCTGATGGAGAAGAAGACAAACTAACAGCCCCAGAGCCTTCCCTTGACTCTGTAGCTCACTAAGAGGGGGCCTGAGGATGGAGAAGCCACCCTTGGAGACCAGGCCTGGCCAGCAGGGGGAGGCTCCTGGGTGTCCTGGAACGGAGTGTGCGAGCAGCTCTGGACAGTATGAAGCAGGGGATGCGCTGCCCAGGGGCTGCCTTCTCGTGCAGCTGCGAGGTCACCCCCCTGACGAGCAGGGCCCTGGGTGAGCATCTGGAGCAAGTGTGGGGACCAGAGGGACTTCACCTTGCTCTGTTCACCCCGCAGGCCGCATCTCACACAGGCCTCCTGAGTGAAGGGCAAATACACCCACTCTACAGATGGGGAAGTTGAGGCTGGAGAGTAAGGTGGCTTCCAAGGTCTCCTGGCTCCAGGTGGGGGCAGAGGAGCCAGGTACCCCCCTGGGGCTCGTGGCTCCCTGTCCCTGGTGACACATCCCCCCAAAAAAAAACAGGCACCGCAGCATCTTCAGGAGCATGGGCTGCACGGGAGCCGCCCCTGGAGAGGCCCTGCTTGGTGTGCTCAGCCAGCCCACGGCTGCCAAGGTGCCAACTCACTGGCTCCCTGCTAATTACTCATTTTTGCAGATCAAAGGCCTTGTTTATTAAAAAAGTGGATTGAACTTGTCTGCTTCCCTCCCTCAGAAACAAAGCTAAGACAGCCTGGCCTCCGCCTACGAGCCCTCCCTCCGCCCACCTGGGCTTTTGCAGAGCAAGTCCCTGTCAATGCCGCCTGCGCCTCGGTGGGCTTGGGGCCCCCTGGAGGGCCCATCAGCTCGGGACAGGGGCTCCCCAGCACCTGGTGCCTGGGAGTTAAGGGCTCGTACCTGAGGGGCCCACCCCACCCCAGCCCACCCCACCCCACTCCCCTGCCCATCGAAGCTCACCCTCCAGCTCAGCCTCCTGGGATGAGCAGGACTCGGAGGAGCAGAGACAGGAGGAAGGGACCCCCAGGGAGGGAGGCTGAGAAGAGGGGTCGTGCTCACAGGCAGGGACCCACCCAGCCAGGGGTAGGGGAGGCAGTGACGGGACGAGAATAGAGACTAGCCTTTCAGGAGGGGCTGAAGGCAGCAGGGCAGTGACCCCTGCAGCCCCCAGGCAGCTCCGCCCAGGCTCCCAGGAGAGGATGGGCGGGGTAGTGGAGGGGAGGCATGCCAAGAGCTCTGGCTGCTGAACCCACCAGAGCCGCTGAGAATCCTCCTGTGAGACCTGCGGCAAGTCTCTCCACCTCTCGAGCCTCTACTGCCCCATCTGGAAAGTGGGGCCAAGGGTCACCCTTGTTTTGCCGAGATGCTGGAGGATTCCGTGAGTTAGGTACAAAGTACACAGCTTCCAGGTGGCGCAGTAGTAAAGAATCCGCCTGCCCATACAGGAGCCGCAGGAGATTTGGGTTCCATCCCTGGGTCGGGAAGATCCCCTGGAGAAGGGAATGGCAACCCACTCCAGTATTCTTGCTGGAGAATCCTGTGGACAGAAGAGCCTGGCAGGCTACAGTCTGTGGGGTCGCAGAGGGTCAGACTTGACTAAGTGAGCGCATGGCGTGTACTCATCACACACGCGGGCTAGCTTTAATGTTATTTGGAAGTTGGAGAAGGAGTTACACACACGGGTCCATAAACCTGAGTGTGGGCACACAGACCCAGGCGTGCATGGAGCAGCAGCCCCATCTTGCAGCCCGTGGAGACGCGACCCCAGAAGACGGTGTGCGGTGGGCTTGCGCTTTCCCATCTCTAGGTCAGTGTCCTGTCTGCCACCTGCCCCACCAGCCGGATGTGACTGAGAGTCCGGATCTCCCCCCAACCGGGTCCACGAGTCCAGGAAAGGGGTTGTAGTGGTCCTCGCCCGACCCCCAGGACCCGGAGCAGAGCAGCTGAGAGACTGCAGAGGCAGCCAAACTGGTCCAGCCTTGAGGCTCCATGTCAAGGCAGGAGGCACCCGGGGGTCACCCAGGGAGTCACCGTAAAGGTGACTCAAGTGGCCACACCCCTTTCATCCAGAGGTCCCAGGGCCTGACACACACACTCATTAAACCCCAGGTGTCTACCTGACAGGGAGACTCTGAGTCCATACTTTCCGTGCCTCACAACCTCGAGAGGTGCAAACACCAGAGGCCTGTCCTTGTTTTCTGCGAGAGAAGCCTGAGCTCAGAAAGGTTAGGTGCTCAGTCAAAGGTCACACAGCAGGATGGGAACTTGGTCTCTCCGACTGCCATCTGGTTGGCTGGGTTGACCCCTGCTCTGCAGCCAGGCTGGGAAATGTGAGTGGTTGACGGCTCCCTTGTGCCCTGGGCAATCCAACTCCCTGCTCTGGCTCAGCCTCCCTAAGGGCCTGATCCCAGCAAGGGAAGGGGTGGCCCCGGGCCCCCAGGGCTCACACACCGCCGCTGAGACTTGCCAAAGAGGGACAGGAGTAATCTGAGAAACAGTACAGAATTCGGGACCAGGCATATGTACCTTACGAACATTTTAAATAATGAAACATCTCAGACATAGAAAATAATGTAGCAAGCACATAGGTGCCCACCTCTTGCCCACAAGTAACCCCTCTCCAGTCCAGCAGAGATGGACGCCACTGTGCAGCCAGCATCCCTGCCCGAGAGCTTTGAGAGCCCTGCCCGGGCCTGCCCATCAGCAGTGCTGGCCAGGCCTCCCTCAAGGACTGGAGGGGAGGGACCTCCGGAGCAGGGTGCTGGCCACTCGACAGAGGCATCGGCAACAGTGACCACAAACTCAGTCCTTCCAACATCGCCACTTCATTCTCTTATAGTCTGAGGGCGGACATCCGACACGGTCTTCCGGGGCTGAAATCAGGTGTGGGCAGCCTGGCTCCTCCGGGGAGACTCCAGGGGAGGATCCATCTTCTCGCAGGGCATGGTTTCCACCTGCGCCTGCCTCTTTGGCTTGGGGCCCCTTCCTGACGTCACCCCAACTCTGCCTTCTGCCATCACACGTCCTACTTCCTTCCCAGTGAAATCCTCCCCCACCGCCTCTTACGAGGACCCCACGGTGACACTGGTCCCAGCTGGATAACCCAGGATCCCCACTGCCAGGTCCTTAACTGAATCACACCCAGGACGCCCCTTATGCCCAGTCAGATCACATACACAGGGCTCTGTGGATGGGAGCACGCCATCGTGGGGCTGTCGTCCAGCCTGGCACAGCAGGCATTTGATGAAAAGAAAGGCCTGGGACTTCCCTGGTGGTCCAGTGGTTAGGACTCCATGCTCCCCCTGCAGGGGGCAGAGTCTGACCTCGATCAGGGAACCAGGATCCTGTATGCCCCACAGTGTGGCCAAAAACACCAAGCCACCCCCCAAAAAAAACCCCAAATCCCCAAATGTGGCTTTGCCCCTGTTATTTCCCACCCCTCACTGTCACAGGAAGAACACGCGGACTCCCAGGAGACAGCAGAGCTCCAGTAGGTGGGGGGCAAAAGTGAAGGAATGAAAGCTTGGGGTCCCAGGGGCCAGGCTTGGGCTCTTGAGTGAAGCCCCTTGGAGAAAGGGGTCTGGCACCTGCGTTTTGAGCCCACGATGGAGAGAGGCATCTGTCCCCCTTCCCGGGGAAGGATGCTATGCCCTGGGTCCTGCCCACACACCGCCCAGCCTCCCCTCCCCCAGCCCTTCTTCCCAGGCAGCCCCGAGTTACAGTTTTAATGAGTTCCTTGCCCTCTAATTAGCAGGTGCGGCTTTGAAAGGAAGCGCCTGGTGTTTACCTTGCAAGGAGCCTTTAATAACCAAACCCAAGGAATCGCGGGCTGGCTCCCGCCTAATCCCCATCTGAACGGCAAGCTTAATGAGCCTTGGCACCAGTGAACCGGGGCCTGCCCTCTCCCAGGCGCCCCGCACCGCCCCTGGGGCTCGTTACGGAGCGGCTTCTGCCCTGTTGAGAGATGCCCCGGCAGCCCAGGTGGACTGAGGCCCAGGGGCAGCTCGTGCCCGGACTGGGCAGCCCTGCCCACGGGCCACTCTGTGTCCCCAGGCCAGGGGGCCCCTGCCTCAGCACCGACCAGGAGCCCAGGCTGAGGCCCGACCCGTGCAGTGGCGACACCTTGACCCCAACCCTATTGTCATCCTGTGTCATCCGTGGGCCCTGGGGAGGCCCAGGGGAGCTGAGACCCGCATTCCCAGGGGACTTGGGCAGACACCTCCTGCATTAATCTCACTCACTGGCCCTGGAGGCCGGCAGGATTGACCTCCACTTTACAGATGAGCAAACCACGGTGCAGAACAGCCTTTGCTGGCAACTGAAGGGATGCGCTGGGACTTCAACTAGGGTTGGTCTGATTCTGGCGGCAGCTCTTTCCAGGGATCCAGGGATCCAGGGAGCTGGGTGGGGGCGGGGAGCAGGGGCAGAGGGCAGGGTTCAAGTGTTAAAACAGTGGTGCCGCCCGAGCCTCTGGCCCCCATAAGGGGCTCGGACAACGACACCCCTCCGCCCGGCTTAGGCCATCACCGAATGCCTGTCCCATGCGGAGGTCAGGATCCTGGAGGCCCAGCGTCTCCTCTGTGCAGCTGGGGGCAGGGGCGGGGGTGGGCAGCAGGGGACAGTCTCCCTGGTGCCCATCCATCCGGTCAGGTCAGCAGCAGGAGGCCTGGGACAGGGCTGGATTCCCCAGAAGGAACAGGCAGCTGTGGTCCTAGAGGGGCAGCCTCCTAAATCACAGGAGAGGTGGGCAGGGCCCACGGGACCCCCGGGGTAGGGTGGGGAGCCCCATCGCCTCTCTCTGGTCCCCTCCCCAACGCACACCCTGCAGGGCCCAGAAAGGGCCCCCCCGCCCCACGACCCCGCTCTCTGAGCAAGAATATTCTAGAACGTGGGGGTTTTTGTTTAGCTTTCCTAAAGTGAATGGACGTGCCTCGGGGTTGCTGGAAGAAGGCGGAGGCGCCTCCCACCCCATTCCGTGCGGTGGTTACCTCCTCCCTTGCCTCTGAATAGCCTGCCGTCTGCTGGGAGCTTGAAAGGCGTTTGGAGTGTTTGGGCGGGAGAGAAGAGGCCTCCGCAGGCCTCCTTTGTGGGGAAAGGGCTCCCGCTGGGCCTTTATCCGGCTCTTCCCCAGAGCCGCGGAGCCACCTCCAGCGGGTGGGGGTGCTCAGGAAGCCAGCCCTCCAGGCCTCCTGTCCCCTCTGGGGTGGGGTAGGGCCCAGGCGGCCGGCATCCCCAGGCCTTTCCACTCCTGTAGGGCTGGGGCTGGGCTGGGAAGAGGAGGCGCCGCTGAGCCCCGGTCCCCGGCCTGGCAGGCGTGGGTCAGGCATGGGCAGCCGGTCAAGCAGTGACTGAGCGGTCACTGTAAGGTCAGCAGGGGAGAGAGACACCGGAGGCCGAACGGCCCTCTAGGCCCTGGCCTGGGGGTCAGGGGAGGCAGCTGGCCAGGAATCCGATGGGGGGGCACAGCGGGGGGTGCGGTGAAAAAGGTGACCCAGCCCCTCCTCCCCAGCAGGGGAAGCCTGTGGCCTTGCGCTTCTTCTGCTTCGCTCTCTCAGAGCCTCTGCTTTCCCATCTGCGAAGGCAGGTGTGCGGGTGAGCCCAGTGACCTGCACGAACCCATCTAGCCCTGACCCTTCATGTCGCGAACAGGTTCTGTTTTCCAAAAGGGCCACAGTGGTCCTCCCCACCCCACAGCTCTTCCAGAACCTTCCAGTTCTGCTCCCTTCCCTTGGACTGGATGGGCAGGGGCCTGGGCACAGCTGCCACTGATGGAGTCTGGTGGGGGTGGTGCCCGGTGACCGGGTGTGTGGGGGTTGCCCGGCAAGGGTGCTGGGGCTCCTGCCCGGCTCTCTCCCCCGGGCGCTTGGTGCTGGGGTGCAACTAGGATGCTGAGCAGAGCCCAAACCACGTGGGGAACCAACACCAACTCCAACACCTGCCCTGGGGGTAGGGGTGGAGGAAGAAACCAGTCCTCCCCATCAGACATCATCCAAACTGTAGATCTGTGAGCATCAGCAACCTGGGGGTTCTTTTCTGCTCTGAGCTTGGGAGCTGTTGGTCACACAGCAACAGATGACTATTGGGAGAAGCCTCTCCAGGCAGGGGCTAAAGCCCCTCCGCCTCCTGACTGGGACCCCATAACAGTTAGTACGTACCAGGCCCCCACAAGGTCTTGACATTCAGCTCTAAAACATGAGATAAATCTAGATGGTAAGGACTTTCCAAGGGCCAGGCAGGCACTGTTCTAAGCATCAGACTCATTTCATCCTATCAGCATTCATTTGCATGTTACACAGGAGGAAATCAAAGCACAGAGAGATTAAGGAACTCTTCTGAGGTCACACAGCCAGGAAGTGGTAAAGCTGGGATTCAAACTGGACCAGAGGTTCCAGAGTCCTCCCCACTAACCTTTCGGTTTTACTGCCCCTTCCCACGGGTTGTGATGGTCCTGAAAAAACCAGGAGGGACCTGATTCCAAACACTGCGTCTTTTCCAATGAAATGATGTTGTTAAGTACAAACTCTCAAGCCACTTTTCTGTCCCTGTAAATTTTTTCATGCGAAAATATTTAAAAATCAATTTAAAAAATATGCTTTATCAGATCACAGGGCTTCCCAGGTGGTGGCTCAGTGGTAAAGAATACTCTTGCCTGGAAAGTCCCATGGACGGAGGAGCCTGGTGGGCTGCAGTCCATGAGGTCACCAAGAGTCAGACACGACTGAGCGACTTCACTTTCACTTTTCACTTTCATGCATTGGAGAAGGAAATGGCAACCCACTCCAGTGTTCGTGCCTGGAGAATCCCAGGGACGGGGGAGCCTGGTGGGCTGCCGTCTATGGGGTCGCACAGAGTCGGACACGACTGAAGCGACTTAGCAGCAGCAGCAGGGAAGATCCCCTAGAGGAGGAAATAGCAGCCCACTCCAGTGTTCTCGCCTGGAGAATCCCATGTACGGAGGAGCCCAGCAGGCTACAGTCCACGGGGTTGAAGAGTCAGACACACCTGGAGCAACTTAGCATGCATATACGCATCAGATCCTAGGACCCAGGTTTTGCTTGAATAGCATGATTGTGATAGAGTGACCTCTCAGGAGGGGCAATAATCAGGCCCCAGGGGTCAAAGTGATCTGGGATGCAAAGAAATAAAATGTGCAGCCCAGGCCTAAAGCACGCTCTGGCTACTAAGCCTTCTTGAAAAACAGAGCTGTAATTCACGTACCGTGCAAGGCACCATTCAAAGCGCACAGCCCAGCGGCTGCTAGCATGCTCATACATCAGCACTACTTCATCCAGGACAGTGCCGCCGCCCCAAACAAAACCTCGTCTCCCCCAGAGTCGCCTTCCCCTCCCTCCCTGCTCATCGCCCCCCCACAGCTCCCAGACACTCATCTGCTTTCTGGCTCTGCGATGTCTCTCTCCTGGACATTTCACTCAATGACGTCGTGCGACGCGCAGCCTTTTGTGTCTGGCTGCCCGTTTTCAAGGTTTCTCATCTGTGTGATAGCGCAAATCAGCACTTTGTTCCTTTTGAGAGTTAAATAGTATTCCATTGTCTGGATGGACCACATTTTTGTTTATCCACTCGCTGGTGGAGGGGCGTTTGGCTTGTTTCCGCTTTTTGTGTATTGTGCCTGCTGCTGTTACGAGCATTTGCGACAAGTGTGTGTTGTGGATGTGTGGTTTCAATTTGTGTGGGAGTGGGCCTGCAGGGCTGTGCAGTGACTCGGGGTCTGAGGAGCCCCCAAACTGCCTCCCTAGCAGTGACTCATCTCACACTCCCGCCAGCCGTGGTCAAGGGTTCCGATCTCCCCATACCCCACCGTCTCATGGAGGTTGAGTTTTCATGCAAAAAAGAGATCAGGGGACACAGGCAGTTCACAGAAAATTCTCCTGGGCTCAGGACAGATTCGGGGTGAAGGCATTACTGGACATGGGAGCTGTGGGCCCAAAGCCAAGGAACCAGCCTCACTGTGTCAACGGACCTCATAATGCAAATGAGAGGCAAGCGTGTGACAGACACACAGGCCCACATCACTGGTGGGGCCCAGCACGAAATGAAAACAGGGAGAGGGGTTTTTGATCAACAGTGATTAAGAACGTCAAGATGGCAACCACATTAAAGTGGGTGGGGGGGCCCTGGACATGTGGTCGGCCCACTTGGGCAAGGGCTCCCCTCCAGGCGTCTGCCCTCAGCTCAGCCTGGCAGGACCTGGGATAAGCGTGGACCCACAGGGCAGTGCCTCTGGGAGCTCTGGCAGGTGCTACTCACAAAGGCCCGGGAACTGCCCCCTCCATCCATTACAGGTCTCATGTACACACCCCTGCTCTCCACAAGGGGCCAGCCCGTCTCCAAGCACCACCCTCCCTCCCTGACTCCCTGCCTCTAGAAAGTTCTCCTCTTCCAGAATGGGCTCAATTTGAGAGCCTCCTAGGAATTTCACTCGCATAGCTCTGGCTGATCAGTGCCCCGGGTCCCCAACCTTTCAACCTTTCTAAGGGCCACTGAGGCGAGGGGTCTCATACTGTGTGGTCACTACCCACCCACAGAAGTTTCCAGAAAATGCTGAGCCTCTGGCACCAAACACTCTCCTGGGACATCTCTGGCTCAGAGATGGCTCAGAAACGCCCGTGGGCGCACGTGAGCCCATGTGTGGTATGGAGACTGCGGCCTTGGGGCCCAGGCCTACCTGAAATGGGCTTTCAGGCCACCTCCCAAGGTCTGTCTCCCTCAGGAGCCGCAAATGCTCAAACACAATAGGCCACAGTGCCTGGGGCGATTCGGGGGGCTGGAGGCCACAGGAACAGCGTGACCTTGGCCCTAGACCAGGGCCCCACTGGACCCCGGGGCCATCAGAGCCTTGGCCTCCTCGAGGGTAACCTGGAGATGGCAGCCCTTGCCCGCAGAGCCGTCCCGGCTGGAGCCCTGTCCTCAGGACCCAGACCAGCAGACCCCACGGGTGGCAGCGGCTGGCACAGCAGCAGGATAAACAGCCCCTGGTCAGCACACGCAGCAAACTCACCTCTGATTAGGTTTATGTGTTTATTTTTCTGTGCAATAGGGTGTGGAAACGCAAACAGTGTGGCCAGTTACAGTGTTTCCAGAAGGCTCCGGGAGTTCTCTCGGCTCTGGGTGGGCTGCCCCCACCTGCCCCCACACCCCCGGCTTTCAGGACACTGATCCACCCATCAGGTGCTATCAGAGCAGGACTGGCTGCCGGGGATGGCAGAGGACGCGCTGTTTCTTGGAACATGTGTCATGTGACTCTGGCGGCCAGCGATGTTGAACTTGGAAAGTGACCTGGTGCTCTGTCTGAATGGCGTGTGGCTGGGTGCAGAGACCCAGGCACCTCCCACGAAAGCCCAGGGCCGGCCCAGAGCAACGGGTCCCGCGGCTGCCTGGAGAGGGAGCAGGGGCGGTCAGGGCCGGGATGGGGACACCACCCTGGGTCAGAGAGCAGATTCTGGGGCTCGCTCTACCCCAAAGGGCTCAGCAGCCTGGCCTCTGCCTGGGCCATGCATCCTCATCTGTAGAGGGGCTGTCAGTCTAGCCTGGAAGCTCGCTCGGCTGCAGGCCGCAGGGTTCTCCCCATTCTCCTTTTAAATGAGGAGTAAGTAAAACAGGTGACAGCAGAACAGCCCAGGCTTGGCGGGACAGGGGGGTGCGCACGGACCCTTTGTCACCCCCGCCTTTCTTCTCCATCCTGAGGCCTCTGCGGCCCCACCGCTGAACACATCATTATCTTAAGGACACCATGGTATCCTTAAAACCAATGAGCACTCAGGCCACAGACTGGCTGAGCACCTACTATGTGACACGAACTATTCAAGGGGCCAGGGACCCAGCTGTGAACAAGAGAGATGAGGCCCCTCGTCTTCCAGGCTCCTGGAGGCAGTGAGACAAAAAACCAAAACATGCAATATGCAGAGGGTGAGTGGAATGAAGGGAACCAGAACCCCAGGAGGAGGACTGAGGATGAAGGAGGCCCTCATGGGGGGACCCACAGGGAAGCGAGGCGGGGAACTCTCTGCGTCTCCAGGTGGGAGGGGGGCAGGTGCAAAGGCCCTGAGGCACAAGCTCCCACGGGGCTTTGGAGGAAGAGCAGGAAGGCCTGCGTGGCGGAGGCGGCCAAGGAGAGTGGGAAGAAAGGAGGTGGGAGAGCTGGCTAAGGGGTCAGATCCCACCCTGGCTGGCCAAGCGCACAGCACCGATTCACATCCTCCAGGAACCTCAGGACCACACCACATCGGCAGATACAGTCTTTGCAGACACATGTGAGTTAATGTGAGGTCATGTTGCACCGGGGCAGGCCTAAAATCCAGAAACGGTCTTTTTATAAAAAGAGGAGAGGATACTGACACAGAGGGGAAAGCCAGGCAGAAGCTGGAGAGATTCGGCCACAGGTGAAGGAACTCTGGGAACCCCTGGAGCCCTCAGTGGGGACCCCGGCCATGCCCACATCTTCATTTTGGGCTTCCGGCTTCTGGACCGTGAGAGAACGCATTCCCGTTGCTCAGGCCCCCAGTGTGTGGTCACGTGGCATGGCAGCCCCCAGACACCAAACACCCAGGGCGGGACTTTGGTTTCATCTGGGGTGAGATGCGGGTCAACACAGACATGGAAGGGGAGCAGGGCATGAACTGCCTGGCATTTAGAAGGCTGAGGTGACATCACATGGTCCCCTGTACCAGGCTCCTAGCCTCAGAGGAAGCTAACGGGCCCAGCATTCTGGGGAAGAGAAAGAAAAACCTCGCGTGGCCCATGGTCACCTGAGCAGAAGGGTGGGCAGGGCCCTGCCTTCCAGAGGCCTGCACAATAAAATGGACTCACCGGCCCCACTTGGTTCTCCCCGTTGCCTTATTTAAAGATTCCCAGACAGAGTTTCCCCTCTGAAAAGCTAGAACCTTTCATTATGCATCTGAGAACCTGTAATTTTTTTTTTTTAAGAGAACACAGCCCCAGAGGAGAAGTGAGTCAGCCGGGTCTGTCAGCCACACGGTCTGCCAGCTGTGGGCCCCAGGACGAGGTGATGGAGCCGGGGACGCAGAGGGGTGGCCACCCGCTGTCCTCGTGCCTGCCAGGCGCTGGGTGCCCCCACGGCGCAGCCTTGACTCGGACGTTGTTTGACTGAGTGCATCCCGTCTGTGCAAAGAAGGTCTTCCAGGAAGGTGAGGCAAGAGTACACTCTGAGGCTGGCCAGGAGCTTGGGTACCAGGCCAGAGTGTTGGGGGAGACAGGCCTCTGAGAGGTCACAGGGCGCTGCGCGAATGTGAAGTGAAATTAACACCGTGTCTGGCACTGGAGGCCCCTGGGCGCCGCTGGCTCACGTGTGCTGCGCCGCTGGCTCATGTGTGCTGCGCATTGGGAGCGGAGGCGCGGCTGGCTCCCGTGAGACGCGGCTGTGAGGAGGCTGCCCCGCCCTTGCTTGACCGCAGAGCTCCCCTGGGACGTGCAGCTCATCCCAGGACGCGCCCCACCCCACCCCACCCCACCCGGCCGGCCGGACCCAGGGGAGCCGGACGCTCCCTGAGACAAGGCCCGAGAGAGGCACTCCCACACGCCACTGCTGCGGCCCGTGAGGAAGTCATTCTACCTAGAAGCTTCTGGAAGGAGTCCGGCGACCCTGCCCCCGGATCTCCGACACTGACCACAAGCCTCGGTCACGTGCCCGCTTCTTCAGCACGTCCTGCACAGACTTCCAGCCCCTGGGGGAGGGGAGCTGCTGTCTTCATTGGCTTTGAGACCCCAGCCAGCCCTGGGCATTTGTCTCCATGTTGGGGTAGAAGAGGAGGAGAGAAGAGACATGGGATGTTTTGAGCGCCTACTACGCACCAGGCCCCAGGGCTCCATGTCAGACATTGCCCTTGCTCCATCCTTCTGAGCCACCCTGGAAACTTTTCCAGCCAAGGACTTGGCACCCAGACACTGGGCCATGGGCCATCTGAGCACTGGGGCCCGGCCTGGCTGGACCCCTAAGAATGCTGCCCTACTTACAAGCCACTCATCAGTCATGTTGACGAAGCAGAGGGGCCACTTCAGAAGTGAGGGCATTCAGGTCCAAGGTCACTTAATGACAGCTCAACACGATGGCTTCAGTCAGTGGCTAAGGAGGCTCAAGGACCGACAGTTCCAGGAGTCCCCCGCCCCGGCCCTGTGTCTCCGGCACCAGCTGTGGGGAGGCAGAGTGGGTGTTTGGGAGGGAGGAGCCCGAAGCCACATCCTTTTTTAAAAAATTTTAATTGGAGGCTAATTACTTTATAATATTGTAGTGTTTTTTGCCATACATTGGCATGAATCAGCCATGGGTGTACATGTGTTCCCCATCCTGAACCCCTCACCCACCTCCCTTCCATCCCACCTTCAGGGTCATCCCAGTGCACCAGCCCCCAGCACCCTGTCTCATGCATGGAATCCGGACTGGCGATCTGTTTCACATATGATAATATACGTGTTTCAATGCTATTCTCTCAAATCATCCCACCCTCGCCCTCTCCCACAAAGTCCAAAAGTCTGTTCTTTACATCTGTGTCTCTTTTGCTGTCTCACATACAGGGTCATCATTACCATCTTTCTAAATTCCATATATATGTGTTAATATACCATATTGGTGTTTTTCTTTCTGACTTACTTCGCTCTGTATAATGGGCTCCAGTTGCATCCACCTCATTAGAACTGATCAAATGCATTCTTTTTAACAGCTGAGTAATATTCCACTGTGTATATGTGCCACAGCTTTCTTACCCATTCGTCTGCCGATGGACACCTAGGTTACGAAGCCACACCCTTGCTGGCGGTTTGGTCCAGCGCCCGCCCTACAGCCTCCGCCACCCAGCAGCGTAGACCCTGACAGCGGCCCTGGTTCTCCGGTGTGCCCCGTGCCTACCCATGTTGTGCCTGCTTCCACTGGACACCATGTCATCAGCCCTCCAGACACTGCCCCATTCTGCAGATGAGAAAACGGAGGCACAGGGTGCCTGTCAACCTCCAGTCTTCTGGGGTGGCCAAAACCCAGGCAAAAAAAGGCCCCTGTTCTTCTGCTTGCAGAGTGCGGGCTCTCCCAAGGGGCCTGGCGGGGTGCACCGTCTTGTGGTGTCCTGCCCGCTCAGACACTGGTCCCCGACCTGCTGCAAACCCTGCCAGTGCCTCTGCCAGGGCTCTGCAGGTGCTGGCCTCCTCGACACGCAGCCAGCGCCCCCCTTTCCCAGCTTTCTAGAACCTCCCGGTTCTTCTGCAGCCTCAGGTTGATACTCAAAATACCTGGCAACTGGTAAAGCAGGCTTTTCATCTTATCGATAGTGTGGGGTCCCCAGAAGCGGACCCTGAGGCGGGGGACTGGAGTGGAAACAACTGACTGGGCGGGCGGGCGGGAGGGAGGCCGGGTGGGGTGAGATGAGAAGGGAGGAGCCAGCGGGTGCCTACTCTTACAGGGCGACATCACGGCAACGGGGTGCTGTGTGGGCTGGCTGGGAGCTGCTCCCGGGACCCTGGTCCCCAGCAATGCAAGCCAGAGAACCTGCCCACTGCATAAAGCAGGTGCTCAATAAATGCTCCTGGCTAAGTAAACACACAGCAGCTGGAGTGAGAGGCCTTTCCACACGGGTAGGGAATAACTGCCCCTGCCTTTGGCCCAATGGGAGATGGAAAGCCCCTGGGGCAGGGGAGCGTGGTGCGGCCGGTGGGGCCTGCCCCTCACCCCCACCCCACCCCACCCCTGCCCTGTGGCTGCTACTCCCGATGAGCACCAGGGCGCTACTTCTAGGGTGTGGGATGAGAGCACGAGTCCTCCTGCCAGCTCCCAAGGCATGCGGGGAAACATGCCACGGGGCTGACAGGGGCCCAAGCCCTGCAGAGTGCCACGGGGATGGCGGGGTCCCCGACCGGCTCCCTCTGTGGCGAGACCACTGGTCATTTCTGTGGCCCCTCTGCTGAGGACACTGGCGGTCCTGCACCCTGGGCTGTGGGGAGACCCGGGCACTGGCCAGCACTGCCCTCTACTGGCCTATGGTCATGAGCTCCTCTTTCCCTTCTGGAGTCGGCGATGAAACCCCAATCAACACAAGGTTTCCGTCCCCCCAGGAGAAAGAAAGTGTCTGGGCCAGGATTTGGAGGTGTGGGTCCCAGACACGCTTGTCCAAAGCGGCGGCCACAGGCCACGTGGAGCTATGGAGCCCTTGAAAAGCGCCTGGTGTGATGGAGAAGTGGACTCACCGGGTTCTGAAGAGTTGCTACGAGAAAAAGAAAAGCGCACTAGCCATTCAATACACTGACTGCATATTCAAACAATAGCGTTTTGGGTATATTGGGTTAAAGAAAACGTACATCAAAACGAATCTCACCTCTTTCCACCCCCATTTTATTGAGATGCAACTGACATATAACATGGAAAAGGAAGCAGTGCAATGGTTTGATAAGCACAAATATCATATCTATTGATTACTACAAGAAGTTTGGAGATCAGCCCTGGGTGTTCATTGGAAGGACTGATGCTAAAGCTGAAACTCCAGTACCTTGGCCACCTCATGCGAAGAGCTGGCTCATTGGAAAAGACCCTGATGCTGGGAGGGATTGGGGGCAGGAGGAGAAGGGGACGACAGAGGATGAGATGGCTGGATGGCATCACTGACTCGATGGACGTGAGTCTGAGTGAACTCCGGGAGTTGGTGATGGACAGGGAGGCCTGACGTGCTGCGATCATGGGGTCGCAAAGAGTCGGACACGACTGAGCAACTGGACTGAACTGAACTGAACTAAACTGAACAATAAGCTTAGTTAACAGGCATCACCTCAGGTAGTTACAGATTTTCTTCCTTGGGATGAAGTGTTTATACTTTTTTCTTAATGCAGTGACTAGGAAATCTAAGATTCCATAGCTGGGTGGCACTGTCCTTTTACTGGGCAGCGGCTGGGGTTTCCAGGAAGCCACTTGGCCCTTTGGAAGCCAGCAGGCAGGCCCGCCGGCCAGGCGGCCATCTGTCCAGGGCATTTTGGGGCCCTGAGCGCCACCTCTGGAGGAGTCGGAGCACAACTTGGCAGGGACCACAGGCCCCCAGGATGCAGCCAATCTCCTCTGGCCTTAACCCCAGAGGTCCCTTCTCCGCAGACTCTTCTCGGCACCCCACTTAACACTGCAGCTCTGCATGGTGACCAGCTCTTGCCCTTCCCTGTGGGGCAGGCTCCACATTCTTAATGCTCCCCACTTAGGGCTGCCGGATGCAGCAAGTAAAAATCCAGGGAGCTCAGTTAAGTCTGTCTTTCAGATCAACAACAAATACTTTTTCCAGTGTAAGTATAGCCCATGCACTATTTGGGATATACTTATACCAAACATTCGTCACTGATGGAAACACAGATTTGACTGGGCTCCTTGGATTGTGTCTGGCACCCCCACCACTACTGGGTCTGAAGTCTTGTTTTGCAGGTTGACTGGAGTCCCCCGAGCCGGGGTGACAGCTCCCCACGTACAGGGGCACTGGTTTCAGTTACTCTCAGACCCTTGGCATTTAGTTCCGTCCGGCACGCGATCCGTGCTCGACGAGTATTTGTGGAACGGATGGGGGAGACCAGCATTTCCTCCAGAAGACACAGCTGACCTAAGACCCCCTGACCCCTTCCTGACCCTGACACACTTAGGGTGGGCGTCATGCTCCCAGAAAGCCTGACTGCCTGCAAACATCCTCCAGTCCTGAAATACCCGCAGGACAGGCCTCGGCAGAAATGAGACGGCGAGAGACACAGAGAGTGGGCCTGACAGCTGCTGGTGCCTCCACGCTCCTGCCTGGCTCTTGCTTTAAAGACGCAGCTGGGCTCTGTGACCCTCAGTCTGGGCAGTGAGAGAGGGTGCTCACCAGCTTTCCGTCCCCTCTCTGTCAACCAGTTCCTCTGTGTTCTTCTCAGTTGTCAAAAGCTAACCCTGGGAGTTCTTGGGGGAAGATGCTAAGGACAGGGTCACTGGGCACCTTGGCTGCCTCTGTCCAGAGTAGGCAGGGCTGGGTGCCCACAGATCAGCTGGGCCTCTGCTTTGGCCTGGGACACACACAGCAGACTTTCTGAGCCAGCCCTCATGCGAAGCGCTGCAACCAGGTGTCCCTCCAAACCGTCCAAATGTCCTCGATGTTCTGCTCCATCAGCAAACGGCAGAGGCAGGCGCTGTTGCCAGTTTGCATCTTGATCAAGATACAAAGGACCCAGAACTCCTGGCTGGGATGCAGGGGCCCTGAGCTGCTCTCTCTCTCCCACCAGATGCCCTGGCAGATAAGCGAGAAACAGAGTCCACACTGCTGCCTGCCCTCGGGGAATCTTGTCTGGGGAGATAAGACTCCGGGAACAGCAGAAAAATGCAAGCTGGAGAAAACCGAGGGCCAAGTGACGGGCCAGAGACAGCTCAACGCGGCAGGCTTTTTAAGAAGTGACGACCCAGGCTGGCGGAGCCATGAGAACACAGCGGAGGAGGGGGAAGAGGACCGTGGGAGCCCATGTGCTTACATGCACGTGCGTGTGTGCACATGGGGAGCACATGCACACACATAGCTATTCTCAGGCAGGGCACAGCCAGCCTGACTCCACTGTGCCTGCCACCACCCATCTGGCCCCCAGCTGACCTTCCCCAGTGCTGGGCCACGTCCTGGCACACCGTGAGCCTCACCTCCACCATGTTGTAAGCTTAAAAAGGAACTCCCGAGTGGTCTCAAGACTTTCCAAAGGGCTCCTGGCTGGTGGCAGGACTCATGTCCCCTACTGTGGCGAGCTGTATGTGGTGAGCCTTGGGCTCTGGGCTGCTCTGTGGCCCCAGCTAGTGGGATGCCTTCTTTTCCTTTCTCTTCCTTTCCCAGCTCCATGAGGCACAGCTTGAGAGAATGAGGTGGGAAAGAGGGGGCCCTCTCTGAGCCAAGGTATCACACACACACACACACACACACACACACACACACACACACACACGTTGGCTGGGACTAGTGCAGTATCACATCGCCCAGGAGCTGCTCGCACCTCTTGGGTCTCCCAGCCTCCCAGCCCTTCAAGTGAGCAGGTAGAGGGTCCACTGGACCCCAGGGGGATGCTGCCAGTCCAGCCCAGCTGGGGGGTGGCAGAAGCTGGTCTTGGCCAGGAGAGCAGCTCAGCTATCCCACCCCCAGATTGTGGGGCCCTCGGTGCCTGCTGAGCCAGCCCCGGAACACTGCTTTGGGCCAAGGCCTCACTGCCCCCGGCCTGAGGCCCCCTCAGCTGTTCTGGGGTGACTGACAGGGCAGGAAACCCTCTCATGGCAAAGGGCAGGATATGGGGGTGGAGGAAGGAGAACTGGGGGAGGGGGGATTATTCTGCTTGGCTTCCTCAGCGTGGACGTGAAAAAGGCCCGTTGTCCACCAGAGAGAGAGAGACGGCCAAGAGGGCCTGGCCTCGGCCCAAGCGGGCAGGCTGTCCCGGGACGTCCACCAGGGTGGTCTTAGTGCAGGGGCAGCCTCAAACACGGAACCGCAGGACAAGGGTCGAGCAAGGGAGAGACACGGGGAACAGGGGCATCAGCCAAGGGGAAGCAAGGTGGGGGGCAGGGGCTCTCTGGTCCCTCCCCTGCAGGCGACGCTGGACCAGCTCACTCATGGGTGGCCCTTGTGTGGCTGCTCCTGGGGTGTCTACTCCCCAGATCAAAGACAGGGTGGCCCAGCAAGGCGCAGAGCAGGGCCTGGAACCAAGAGCCCAGAGGTCTTGGGACAAGAGCACTGGTGGGCGTCCGGCAGGCGCAGGGCTTCGCTCCTGCGGGGATGGTGCAGGGGCTCTGCCCTGGCTCCCACTCCCCGCGGTTGGGGATCCAGCGGGCTGGCCATGCACCCAGGCATCAGTCCTTGGGGCTTCTGTGCACCTTCATGGACAGCAGCTCCTGCTTCTCCAGAGGGTCCCAGGGACCCACAGCCCCCACTGGCCAGATGCCTGCTTCACCCCTTGCTGGGCGGCCCAGCACCTTGGGACATGCTATAGCCCAGCCTGGCCTGGACAGCGAGGGGGAGGGGGCTATGGCCCCCCTCTGAAGCCAGCTTCGGTCTAGAAGGATGAGACCTCCCCTCCTACTCCTGCCTGTACTGGGGAGAACAGTGCTCCCCCAAAATCCGTGTCCCCTGGAACCTGTGAATGAGACCTTATTTGGAAAGAAGTCTTTGCAGATGGAATCATGTTACGGTGAGATCAGGCTGGATCAGGGTGGCCCTACAACAATGGCAGTGACCCAACAGATAGGCGCAGGAGGGGCCGTGTGACCACAGAGGCAGAGGATGGAGGGGTGCGGCCACAAGCCTGGGACGCCAGGAGCCAGAGAGAGACCTGCCTGCGGAGCCCAGGGCCCCGGGTCCCAGGAGGGGCACCTGCTCTGCCCTGGGCCCACCCATCTTGTCCCAGCATCGCTGGAACTTACGTGTCGACCCACCTGTGCGGGGAGACTGGGACACTGAGAAAGGAGGCTCTGCTGGGCCCTGGAATCTGGTGCAGAAGCAGCCGTGCTGACCCTCCCAGCTGTCCTCCGTGCTGTCAGAGCCCCCGCCTGCGGGCAGACCAGCTAATCAGTCTCGACAGCCCACCACCATTCCTGGACCGCCGAGGAGAGACTGGGAGGCTATATTTAGCCTTCAATTGCTCTGCCTGGGGAGCTGTGAAGTACCAGGGGCCTGGGGGTGCGGGGCTGAAGGATACAGGGTTGGGGCAAGGAGCGGGGCCCCGGCCCCTCTGTGAGCATCCTGGGCAAGGAGCCCCAGCCCCCCAGAGCAGACTTTCCAATTCAGGGCTTTGGCTGCAAACAGTGCGAGTGGGGGCTCCCCACGTGGCGGACCGCAGCCCGTCTGGGCCAGATGACCAGGGCAGAGGGCCTAGCAGGGCGGGCAGGCCAGAGTCGGCCCTGAGCGCCCTCCCTGGGAGCCCTTTCCAGACAGGGCTGGAAGCCCCCCTCCTCGGCTGGGCCTGCTCCTCCAGCGCCCCCACCTCACCTGGCGGGCCTGGGCAGTAACACCCCGGACTCTGCACAGAGGGGCTGGGGAGCGATGACCAGCGCCTGGGAGCAGGGAGGAGGGAGACAGGAGCAGGAGAGGGTGCAGGTGAGGGCGGGGAGGCAGGCGGAGAGAGACAGGAGGGAGGAAGGCGTGGGGGGAGAGGAGGGCAGGCCCATCCCAGTCACTATGGAAACGAAGGGCAGCATGATGCAATAGTAATGGGAACGATGATTTAGGGACTTCCCTGGGGGTCCAGTGACTAAGACTCCACGCTCCCAACAGCAGGGGCCCGGGTTCAATCCCCAGGGGGGGGTGGTGAACTAGACCCCACGTGTCACGACAAAGACCCTGCACAGCCAAACAGATAAAACACAGACCTGTTGAAAAGAGAATGGGGGTTGGACAAACATAGCTACTACTTGAGCACTGCCACCCGGTGGGGCGGCCATGGCTCGTATTCCCGCCTCCCCGTTGGAGGAAACAGAGGCCCCTGGCAGTGAGGGGCGTCCGACAGACGGATGGCGCGCTCCTCGGACGCCGTCAGCGCAGCTCCACGTGGGCCCCCCCGCTGGGGGGCAGCTGGTGGGGGAGGCGGCAGGAGGCGCTGGCCAAGGCCAGCATGCGGCACCCCCCCACCTGCCCCCCAGACCCCGCCCCCCGGCCGGGCCCAGCTGAGCACCCGATGGCGGGTCAGGGGTGAGGCCGCGCTAAGTGGCTTATGCCTCCGTGCAGAGGCCGACTGACAGACGGTTGGATTAACAAAGACGCACTCTGTTCCCCGGCAGGTCATGTGGAAAGCACAGCCACGACCCCTGTCACTTCTCCTTTTTAATTTTTTTGTAAGAAGAGATGTTTGTTCCCGAGCCGGGGCGGAGGAAGAGGAGGAGGCGGGGGGCGGGGGGTGGTGGGGCGCCAGCTGTAAGCACATCAGCTGCTGCGGGCACAATGGGGGGCTTCTCCGCGGCGGCCACCCCTCAGCCAGGGCCACCAGCCGGCCCGGCACGCGGGGGACCAGCCTGCTGCCCAGCTCTGCAGCGCAGCCACACTCCTGAGTGCCAGCGTGCAGGCCGGCCAGGGAAAAGGGACCATTAGGCCCAAATGGAGCCTGCAGAGAAGGGGGCGGCAGGCAGGCAGCCGTGGCAGCTGCGGACACGGTTCCCCGCCTGGAGGACCACAGAAGGACACGCTGCCTCCTGCCCGGCCCAGCCGATCACCTCCTGTGACCGTGCTGTTTCAGGCAGACCAGGGGAAATAAAGCCTACCCTTAAGACTAACCTCACGTTTTCCTTTTCACCTCTAAAACGTGACTGCTCAATGCTGTGACATTCCACGCATGGCTGGCGTCCCACTTCTGGTGGGAAGTGGGTCCAGGCCCACAGTGGCAGCATCCCCTGCAGTGTGCTAGACACGCAGACTCCCAGGCCCCACCCAGGCTCGCAGAGTCACATCCTCGTCCCCAGGCCAGCTCCAGAGCCCCACCACCGCTGTGCTTGTGACCTGTCTCCAGCCCGAGTCCAGCCTCCCACACTGCCACATGGCTTTAAGGGCTCTTGCAAAGCACCGCCCCAAGTCAGCAGAAAGGTCCAGCCCTCCATCCGAGGCAGCATGGGCCCTAACTGGGGAGAATTCCTCTGGTGGGTCACGGTGGCAGAAAATATGATCTTAGAATTCTGAACTTGCCCTGATTCCTTCAAAGGGCTTCTGGTCAAAACCTCTCTGATTTAAACTGAATGGAGAGGGACTGTCTAGTTTCCAGACTTGCACTGTTTACCAAGAGCCTTCCATGGGCAAGGTGTTTAAAATACATGTACCTCAGGCTCTGTGGACATACACAGCAATGCAAGCTGAGCTTGCCTCTTAAGCATCTTTGGGGGGGCTAGTTTTACTAAACAGATAAGAAAGATTTCCCAACCCAAGTTCCCTCCAAGCTGCCCCCACGTGGCTTCATCCAGGGCCAGAGGGAGCCCCCTTTCTGGTTGGCCTCAGATGACTAGAAAGCTCCTTCCCCTACTGAGTCACAAAGTCTTCTGGAACCCCACCAGCAGTCTGTGGGAGCCTCTGGCTCCAGCCCAAGTAAACCTACTTGCCCTTGACACCTCCCATATGCAGGAACCACCACCAAGCGGCCCGTGATTAAGCGTGTCCAACCCCCTCACCTCATCCTGGGGCAGCGTGGCTCCCAGAGCCCGCCGTGCTGGCCGCCTCCCTCCCCAGACCTGCTCGGCTGGGTCAGCGCTCCAGCGTGTCATCACCTGCCCTCCTGTTCCCTGCCCTGACGCCCCGCAGAGAGAGGAGGATTGAGAAACCACGTTGGGCAGGAACAAAGCCAGAGCTGGGGGTGGAGTGGGGGCACTGGTAGCCAGTAAATTACCAGAGAAGGTTCCTGCTCTTTTCCTGCAGCAGAAATTCCTGCCTTGGGTGACAGAGGATGAGTTGGTTGGATGGCATCATCGAGTCAATGGACAGGAGTCTGAGCAAACTCCAGAAGATGGTGAAGGACAGGGAAGCCTGGCTTGCTGCAGTTCGTGGGGTCACAAAGAGTCGAATACGACTGAGCAACTGAACAACGACAGCAACAACAGCTGGCTGCACAGCAGCATCACCAGGGCACTTCACCAGATACTGATGCCTGCGGCCTCTGTCAGGTTTGGGTTCAGCTGGCTGGGTGGGGCCCAGGCATCAAAATTTTGTTAAAAGCTCCCAGGTTTTGTAAGGTGCTGGGGAGCCTAGGGTCACTGCTGGCCCTTAGCCCACGCTGAGGCTAGGAGGAGAACCCAGGACCCCCAGGGAGGAGTGTTGCCAGGGCAGGGCCCACCACCTGCACCTCTGATGCATCTGCAACAAGGGGCATCCTCCCTGAGGAATGCGGGGTGCCCTACGGCAGGTGCCGGGCTGGAGGAAGGGGCAGGTTTCTAACAGCACCTGGGCTGTGCAGTTCGGCCTCTGGCAGGCTCTAAGGAAGTGAGTCCTGATCTGGGTGTAGCCCTAAAGCAGGGGGTGTTTAGTAATAGGAAAGCTTAATTTCTTTCTAGGAGGCTAGATAAGAGCACTGCATGGCAGTCGTGATGCTGGCGGAAGTGGGGACATTCAGCCTCCCTGGGGTGGGACAGTGGCTGCCTGTGTCTGGTGAGGCCCTGTCTGTAGCCCGTGAACTTGTGGCCTCGGTGGCTGTTCATTTCAATCCCGAAAGCCCTCTTTCCATTTCTGTTCTGAAGATACAAGCGTATCTTCTCCTGAAGTGGAACCGAGCTGCCCGGCAGGAACTCAGCCTCAGAAGTGAGGGCCCGTGGCCTCCACTCCACCTGAGTGCCTATCCTCTCCTGGCCGTGGCCGTGCAAGACGCCCAGCCTGGGCATCAGCCAGGGGCCACCCTGAGCTCCGAACGGAACAGCAGAGGGGTCGGTGCCACCCTCTTCCCGTGACTCAGTTTCCCCACGTGGAACAGGAAGGCTGCTGCTGCGGGCCCTCTGTGCTTTCAAAGTCCATGATTTGGGGCGTCCGGTGCAGAGAGGTCACACAGCAGCCGCCCTGTCCCCTAAGCTTGGACAGTCAGTCACCCTGGGGCCTCCGGAGGAAACTTCTGCCATCTGCCTCTGTCCAGGCCTCAACTGTGGAATCTACTTCTGCCCTCCAGGACCACTCCTGGTCCTGTTCTCCTTGCATGGGTCACTGCCTTTGCCCAGAGCAAGGAAGCAGGACCATCCTGTGGTCGATCAGCTGGGATGCCCTTGGTCAGGCCCCGAAGAGCACATGGAGCTTCCAAGGGCCTCAGGCCTGAGAAAGCAGGAGCTGCAGAGGCCCAGGCACTGTGCCCCTGGACACTCACCCTGGCCGGGACCTCATGCATGTTCCCTCACTTCATCCTTGCCATCATCCCAAAGGGTGCATGCTGTTCCCACCCTCGTTTTACCCATGGGGAAATTGAGGCAAAGTCAGGTTAAAGTCACTTCTCCTAGGTCCCCAGAGCACAGGAGGCAGGGCCGGCTATGAACCCAGGCAGCCAGGCTCCACAGCCTGGCCATCTGTAACCTGGTCTGTGGCTTGTGAGCTGGGTGGTCTTGGATAGGCCAATTTACCTCTCTAGGCCTCAGTGTGTCTGCCCGATAAAATGGGGTCAACAGTAGACCCCACCAGCCCCCAGTCTGCTGTAAGCATCAGATGAATGAGTCCAGGAAGAACCCTGGGCACACAGCCAGAGCTCAGGAAGGGCCACCTTCTGGGATTGCCGCGAGTTCAGAGGACAGGGTGCCTTCGTGCCCTCTGGTGACAGGGAGGTCTCCTGCAGGAGGAGGTGGGCAGCAGGATCAGATGACAGGTAGGGAAGGACCACGGCCGCCATACGCTGACCACGGGTGACGGTGGCATCAGAGTGGGCCCTGCTCTGGGGACATCTGGCTGTGACCCAGCACTGATTTGGTACATGGGTCTCAGACCCAAGGCACCTCACTTTTTGGGTGCTCCTGAGCCCCTGAAACAAGCTAAATCAGAGTGACCACCACAGGGCAAGCCTCCAGTCACTTGGCCACCTCACCTACATGCCAGGCGTGTGCTGAGAACCCTGCCAGGCCTTGAGTGAGGCAGAGACCAGCCAATGGTCACCAAACAGGACCCACATCTCTGGACACACAGCTAAGTGACATTTTCCACCTCTCGGGACTCGAAGGTTAACAATGAGGGCTCTGAGGTCCCAAGAGATGGCAGTGCCTGGAACCCTGAATCATCTCAGGGAAGACCCACTCAACACCCTATTGGACTACGATGCAGACGAGCCTCAGTTTTCACTGCATTAACCATGAATGATTGGGGCTGTTTATCACAGCAGCTAGCATCACCCACCCTGTCTAATATACTAAACCTTAACAATGGCTCAGGCAAGATCCCACCTCAGGGAACTCACAGGGCTCTCAGGGAAAGACATATGGGCCTTCCGTCTCAGCGTTACCAGGAGTTTGTTAAAACGCAGGTACCAGGGCCTAGCTCATGCTGTCTGAATCAGGAGCTCTGAGGAGGTACTGTCACCCACAGTTTAAACCAGCACCCCAGGCGATTCTGATGTACAATGCACGTGAGAGCAGCTGGCATTATAGCAGAAAACCATGACTCTCATTTGGTGCTAGAGAAGGGGGCAGGCTGGGTGCTCCTGCCTGAGCCCAGCCTGGCCCCCCGTGCTGTCCACGAGGAGTCGGGACCGCAGCCCCGCATGGAGGTGGGGGGGCCATGAGTCACTCGAGGCTGATGGCCATTCAGCACACTGGGCAGACAAGAGAGTCATTAGGGTCCTTGCTTAACGCAATGACGAATTCATTGAATTCTGATAAGGTCGTCTCTTAGCAGGTGGGATAAATCGCAGCTGATCTCTTGTCAGGACGACTCTGAGTCATCCCGGATTAAATTAATAATGATTAATTGGGGCTCCTGAAAGCTGAGCCGCCAAGCGAAGATTAGAGTGTGCATTCGAGCTGGCTCTCTCTCCCTTTTATTTCCTCTCTCCCTTCCTGGGCTGTGCCTCCTCCCGCAGGTGACATTCTGAGACGGGAAACTGGAAGTGGAGGATTTGGAGATGCAGAGCAGCCATTAGCAGCTGCTCAGAGGGCTGCGGGCAGCGTGGCAGGGCGGGGGGTGGAGGGCGTCTGCCTGGAGAGCTCTGCTATTTCTGGAAGCTCTTCACGCACCCAGGAGGCCAGCCATCCCCCTGGTCACGGACCCCAGATGGGCTTACTCCCCTCCCCACCACACTGCACCCAGATCCCCCAGCGGGGCTTGGCTCTGGGGCGTGGGGGTGATAGGCTGGTGGGGGGCAGGGTTGCAGCGCATGCTTTGTGAGAGAAACAGCAGGTCTGACACCCAGGGCCTCTGAGCCACGTGGAGGGAGGGTAGGCCCACGGGGACTGCTGCCGGTGGGGAGACCCCTCCGCCCTGCCCTGGGAGAGGACCCAGGGGTGTGCGGCCCGGCTCCGAGGTCACAGAGAGATGAGACACAGCCACGGAGCTGAATACAGGGCAGACGGGTCAGGAAGCTGTTCCCACAGAGGACCCACAAAGCACACAGGTCCAAGATCAGCGCCCTGACGTTACTTTGGTGAACTCCCTTCCCGGTGCCTACTGAGGGCAGCTGGGGCTACCCCAATCTCCCCTCAGCCCCACGCTTGTGGGGCTTGTACAGGTGAGTGCAGACAGGCCTGTGTGTTCCAGGACAGACTTTTAGGAGGTGACTAATCATCATCCATGGGATCCTTCTCCCAGGGGCCGCCCCATTCCAGGGGCTTCTCCAAGCGCCCCCAGGAATTCCACGCATCCCCCAAGCAAAGGCCGCTGCTGCCAACTGTCTGGGTTGTCAGCACACATTCACAGAGGGCACCACTCTGCTGGGCCCACACAGCTCATAAAGTCAACAGGGTCTCGACTTGGGAGGTTTAACCATAAACATTCCTGCAGCGGGCCTGGCGCCATGTGAGGTGAGAGGGAAGTGGGGAGGGGTCCCCGCCAGCTCTCTGGGTTTGGGAAGGTTCTGTGCCACTTCAGAGAGCTGGCAGCTGGAACTGCGGGAATTCTGAGCGGTGGGAGGGTGCAGGCGAAGGGAACCCCCCTGGAGGATGGTGGGGGAGGGCAGCTGGACCCTTTCCCCCAAAGCTTCCACCCCACTCCCGAGGGGGCCAAAGAGGTGACTAAGCCGTGCAGCGCCAGCTCACGGGACCAGCTGTCACACCGCCACCCTGCCCGAGTCTCCTCCAGGCCCTCAGCACCCCCAAACACCAGGAAGGAGGCCAGCTTGGGGGCTCAGGGTGCAGGGCAAGGCGTGCAAGCCCTTTCCAGGCATCCCAGCTCAGGGGGACGCTAGGTGGGTGGTCAGGGCTGAGCTGGCCACCTTTGTAAACCCTGTGAGGCTGGGATCTAAAGCCCAGGCTTGTTGTGAGAACCAAGGTGGGAGCCAGAAGCACAGTGTCAGCTCTAAAAATACTGTTCTTAACCACTGAGTGGATGAACAAACTGTGGTCTCTCCACACAGCGGAGCAGTACTCAGCCACGAAGAGGAGCTAAGCGCCGACAGCGCTGTAGCAGGCGCGAACCCATGAAACACCACGCTGAGCCAAAGACACCAGACAAACGGGCAAGCAGGGGATGATTCCATCTGTAGGACCCACCCAGAGCAGGCCTGCTCACAAGACAGGAGACGGACAAGAGGCACTAGGGCTGGCTGGAGAGGGTGCAGTTTCTGTTTGGAAAGATGAACGAGTTCTGGAAGGAGATAGCAGTGATGGCTGTACAATGCTGTGAATGTACACAGTGCCACTGAACTGTCCACTTAGCAATTACAATGGTGGGTTTTTATTATCTCTACTTAACACAGAGGCTAAACATGATCGTCAAGTCTACAGTTAATTTATGCAGAGGAAGGGATGGGGCAGAGGCCTCAGATGGGATGTGCTGCCCTTGAATCCTAAGAACAAGAGCAAGCTGGCTGGAGGCCCTGAGGCAGGTCCGCTTGAGGACACACTCTTGTGCCTGTGGGCAAGTCTCGGCCTCCCCTGTCTGCACAGCGGGCCCGGAAGCCTGGATCCTGCCTCCAGTGCGGTCACCCACCGGCCTGCTGTCCTGAAAACCGGCCACTTCCCAAACAGACACAGGAATCCGCCAGACTCAGCGCTTAGGATTTTCAGAACCGAGCCCATCAACAAGGCACTACTGGGCCAGCATATTCCCTAGACTTGTCAGCTGAAGTGAAGTGAAAGTCGCTCAGTCGTGTCCGACTCTGCGACCCCGTGGAATTCTCCAGGCCAGAATACTGGAGTGGGCAGCCTTTCCCTTCTCCAAGGGATCTTCCCAACCCAGGGATCAAACTCAGGTCCTCCTCATTGCAGGGCAACTCTTTACCAGGGTCACAAGGGAAGCCCAGACTTGCCAGGTCAACCCCAAATGCATTTTCTCCCTGAAGATGAGATGGTATAAGGTTTGACTGGAACCGTGATATACGACATTTACTAAACAAATTTGCTGCCCAGAAGACCATGCCCCATGGCAGGCTGGGAAACAGGGCTGCAGAATGTCAGGCAGACAGACAGACAGACAGACAGACAGACAGACAGACAGAGGAGGGGTGTCCACAACCATAGGTGGCTGGAGGGACGGGCTTTGCTGGCCAAGAAGGAAAATTGCCCAACACCATGTACACAAACACCCAGGCCCCCTCTGAGCCACTTGATGCCACTGGCAACCAAGTGTCCATGTACGAGCCGTGACGTTCACTGGGCTGCGCCTGTTTAATTAATGTGAGAGCTCTTCTGCCAGGGCTAGACAAAGAGAGGCCCCTCCCAAGGCCCTTCTCGTGGACCAAAGACACCAACCAGCCAAAGGGGGTATTCTTGACCCCAAGGGCAACACTGGAAAGAGGCTCCCCAACAAAGCAACTTCCTGGAATTTGGGGGGCCTTCATTCACAGAGGGGTCCCACTGCCTAGGCTGGCTGCAAAGGGCTGCAAAGAAAGACTCTCTTTGGGCTGGCTGACCTTGAGAAGTGGAAACACGCTCGCCCAGGGCTGGGTCCCTGGGCTCTGGTGTCTCTCCTGACCCCCTGTTGCTGGCCTCCACCTTCTGGCCAACTAGTCACCCAGGGTGTGACAGGCATAGTAGTGGCCCTCAAAGACAAGTCCACCCTAATCACCAGAACCTGTAAATACATGACCTGATGTAACTTAAGGGACCTCACGGGGGTGACGAAGTAAAGGGTCTTGAGCTGGGAGAGGACCCTCAGTTATCCAGGTGGTCCGCAATCGCGATGAGTGGAAGCAGGTCAGAGCCACACAACACTGCTGCTCGGAAGATGGACGGGACCACAGCCAAGGAGCGTGGGCTCCTCCCAAGGCTGGAAAAGACCAGGAAACAGACTCTCCCTCCAGAAAGGAACCGGCTGTGCCAACGCTTTGGTTTTAGCCCCGCGAGACCCGTGTCAGACTTACACACGGTAGGAGAATAAATGTGCACGTGTGGTTTTAGCCACCAATCATTTTTTAAGCAGCCACAGAAGACAGTACCCGGGCTGGGGGCTCATCTTGAGCTGCTGAGATAGAACAGAGTCGCTGGTCGGCTGAGCGCAAGGGTGGGGGTGCCCTGAGGAGACCCCTCTCCCCTAAGGGCTTCCCAAAGGGCAGGCAGGGACCAAGGCACGCATAGCCCTGGAATCGGCCACCGTGGTCCAGATTCTGCCCCTCCCAGCCTCTGCCCTGCGTCCCGGCAGGCCTGCAAGGTGGAGCGACAGAGCAGAGGTGGAGGCTGCCTGTAAAACACCAGCCCGGGGCTGGACCCCTCCAAGCCACTGAGAAGCGTCCCTGGGAAGAATTTCCCCAGTGTCACTTGCCTGTCAAAAGCGGTCACTGCTGCCTGCCGCCCAGAGAATCACCGGCAACCACCACGACGCGTCCAGTCCAGTGGGGCCTCTGCTCCTCCCATGGGGGCTGCTGAAACGTCACTGTGTCCTGGCCCCACTGTGGGGCCACGTCCCTCTCAGGTCCAACCTTGAACCCCTACCCCCACAGCATCACCTCCTAGGACCACAGGGGCCACATTCCACCCCCAGGGGGGCTCCCAAGGCCAGCCTTGCATCCCAGACACTCCAGCCCATCCTCTGAGCACCAGGAGCCCCTCAGGTCCACGAGAGCAGCAGGCCCGGCCCGGCACATGCTGGGGCACTGCTGAGGTCCGACCCAGCCACAGTGCAATGATCAAACCACACAAGTCTTCTGGGCCAAGGAGGCCTTTCTTCTTAGACTTCTGAGAAGCAACCGTGAATCGCAGGAATGAGAGAGCACTATGTAAAACTCATTAAAAACAAGAGAGACGACCCCAGCAGTCCAGCGGTTAAGACCTCCACACCTCCATGGCCAAGGGCGCAGGTCCAACCCCTTGTCCGGTACGGCCAAAAAGAAAAAAAAGAGAAAACAGCCCGGATAGAAGCTTCCCTCACCTGTGGCTTAAGGGATGCTGAGTCCGTTGTGCTAAAGCAAGGAACTGGGCGCCTGCTCACCCCTTTCCATATCAACGTGGAGAGAACCTGGGAAGACCTGGCCGAGCTCTGGGAGCCCCCATGTGGGACCTGCAGTGACAGCACCTCCACAAGCCCCCGAGGACCTGCGGGCTCAAGTCGGGGACACTTGTGCAGGTGGAGCCTCACCCCACCTTTTCCCTCCCCCTTGGCAACAACCAGGTGGAAACGCAGGGGCCAGTCCGCCTGCCTCCCCGTCTTTGGGCACATCTCCCCCGCTTCAGCGGGGATGGGGCACCCTGGAGCACCCAGGGGCTGCTGCTCACGGCTCCCCACCCGAATGACAGTCTGCCTGGGGTGGAAATGTGCCTCCTCCTCCTGTCTGGCTGGAAATATCAGGCCATCTTGGGTGACATCTTGCCTGCAAGTGTTCTGGCCAAGATTCGGCCATCTCCCCTGAGTCTGTCTGCAGGTGCAGCCGAAACCGCAGCTGCGTGGAGGTGGGGAGTGGAGGACGGAGCCAGGAACAATCTGGAATCAGCCCAGCAGGCTGGTGAGGGGCTGGTCGTGGGGCAGGGTGAGTGGCCAGGCAACAGGACATGCTGGGAGAGGGTCACTGGGTGGGGTGACGCCCTTGCCGGGCTGGAGAGGGCTGAAGATCAAGTTTCTTCTTGAAGGTGTCGTGTCTGCCTCTTGTAGTCATCTGGAAGAGGAGGTGGCTGGCTGAACGGATCTGGGGACCTCAGAGGGCCCCCCACAAACCCGTGGAGCTCCGCAGGCGTACAGTGTCTCGGGCCCTTCCTGGCCCGTGAAGTCAGAACCCGCTCCTTCCAACAGGATCCTGGTACGCACATTGCGTTATGGCTGGAGGGGAGCAGGGCAGCCTCGGCACTAGACCAAAGCAGAGCCAAGCTTTCACAGCAGTGACCCGGCCTGACCTGTTCTCCGAGAAGGCGGGCCTTCCACTGAGCTCCGCATAAGCAGGCCTATTTTCCGTCTTCACCCTCACATTTCGGGGTGGAGTCAGTCCACTTAGGTCCCGAGTTCACAGGGTCCCCCACAGTGAGCCCGGCGGGTGATGAGGGAGCCCCATGACAAAGGGGCAAGAGGGAACGTAAACCCCAAAGGTGACGGGCCAATTTGTGATTGGGGCAGCCCGTTAGGTAGTAAGGAATGAATGGAATGAAAGCTATCACGGCAGCCCGGCTGGAATGAAATTTTAAAGAATTTACGAAGACACAAACAGTGGTTCACCCCGAGACTACTACAGCAGGACCCAGCCCCGTCACACCCTGACCTCAGACCTCTGCCTCTGGGACTCGAGAGAAGACATCTCTGTTGATTTTAGCCACCGAGTCCGTAGGCATTTGTTACAGCAGCCCCAGGACGCTAAAGCAGGTCTGTAACCTGCCCAACAGCTAAGGCCCAGCTGATGAAAGCGCACAGATTAGCGGCTGCGAGGGGTCGGGTCGGGACAGGGGACTGACCATGAGGGGGCACACAGAACTCTCCGGTGTGATGGAGGCCGTCTGTGTGATGACTAAGACGGCGGCTACGTGACCGTATGCATTTGTCAGAACTCACTGTATTTGGCACTTAAAACTCACAGGTTTTATTGTATATAAATTATATCTCAGTAAAACTGATCAAAAAATGAAACAACTTAACCTGCACACACACCCACACATAATCATTCGTCAGAAGAGAAGTGACATCTGTTATTAGCCCCGTTTCACAGATAAGACGTCAAAGCACAGACAGACTAAGCGATTCATCCCAAGATGCACAGTGAGTAGCCACAGATGTGGGATGCGGTGTCTCCCAGGCTGACGCTGGTTCTTCTGTTTAGCCCTCTGCCTCCTTACCAGGCGCTGAGGGTCAAGGGCAGGGCTGCACTATTTCTGTCGAAGCCTGCCCCAGTCAATGCAAAGCCAGCACTAGTGCAAGATGAAGGGGAATAAGGGCCTCCTGCGGCAAGAGTCACAGGGCAGTGTGACGTGCTTAGAAGGGGGGAGGGCACAGCCCAGCCAGGGGTTTGGTGACCCCTCAGAGAGGCCTGGGAGGCAGCCTCTCGCCACTGGACGACGCGGCCAGGCCAGACCTGAGCCCCTAGCCTCCCGCAGAGTGAGGACGGTGTGGGGAGGGTCTCCCAGCGGCCAGAGGCTTGGTCAGAAGCTGGGGCTGGCAGGGGAAGAGGGGCTGGGGTGAGGCCCGCCTGCCTGCTGGGCAGAGGCCACACACTGTGTCTACGCCAAGGCCCTGAGCCTCGTGGGCATGTCCACCCTGCCTGGGCAGACAGACCTCCATTCAACACCCCAGAACGCCCAGAAGCACAGGGCCGAGGAGGAGGAGGAGGAGGGAAGTGGGAAGTGTGGAGACCTCCCCCAGGGCAGGGAAGGAAGGGAATAATCCAGGAAACTTCATTCAAAACTTCATTGTTGCTTCATTGCCTCAGGAAGGAAAAAAAAATACAGCCAGAACCAGACAGGCACAAAGGCGCTCTTCTGCGGAGTGGCTGCTGCGCTGGGCTTGCGCTGCCCTGGGATCCCAGACCCCGTGCCGTCAGGGCCGTGTAAGGGTCTGCTGCTGTTCTGTGACTGTCGGGGGCCAGCAGCCCTGCTCCGGGCTGGCACACGTGGCTTTGATGGTGGAGAAACGCCTCCCTGCTCATCTGCCCCGGAGCACTAGGCAGACCCTGCGAACGGCCCGCTCCTGGGGGACTGTGTGAGCGGGCAGCAGCTGCGGGAGGGGCAAAGAAGTACAGGACCTGGGTCCTGTCAGTCGTCTGGGCAAAACACAAAGTAACGCAGAAACTAAAGGATGGCCTGCAGAGTCATTCTCCTCTCTCTGTCTCAACCCCCACAAAGGCTGTTTGCAGAGCTGGTTAACGTCACAGATCACTACCAAAGGAGGAGCAAGGTGTAAATTAGAGGCTTACTTTAGGAAAAGGTCTCCTCTTGCTCAGGACTCATGACCCAGTGAGTGGTGTGCAGGCTGGAGTTCAGCCGATGTCCTTGTGCAGTGTGGAACCTGCACAGCTGCGCATGGGAGCCCCGGGGATGACGAACAGAAAGCCACGGGAGTGGCAGAGCTCTCAGGCCTGACATCGAGGTCCAGGAAACAGGCCCACTTGTGTCTCAGCTAACAATGTACAGCAGCGTGGGGTGGTGCCGAAGCCTCGGGGCAGGATCCCCGAAGGCCTGCGTGTTCCTGGTGGAGGGGCCAGGCCAGGGGAGCGATGTGGACAAGGCCGAGTGATCAGAGGACAGCCCTGGGAGCGCAGCAGGCCAGCTGGCCAGGACGAGCTGGGCCCAAGGGCAGGACAGGTGCCTCAGGTGTGACATTCTGACCTTCTCTCTAGGGAAAGATTCAGTTGTCCAGCAGCTGGCATCCAAACCACTTCTCTTCTGAATCAAGGGAAAGGTCAAGCAGCCCTTCAGGGAGGGAAAGGAATGCCTTCTTCCCAACAAGGGGCTGCCTGGACCCAGACCCACCCTTAGCCAGGGGCAGGGGCTTCAGGCTTCTGGAATTCTGCATCCTGGATCCTGCTCCTGGCCCCGTCCCCAAACACCTCCACCTGCGAGGACACGCACGAGGGAGCTGAAACGTCAGCAAAGGGGGAAGAGGAAGGGGGGTGCTCAGCCGCGTCAGTAAAAATCTTTGCTGGAGGGAGAGTCCAGGCGGCCTGCACTGGGGCTGTGGGGCCCAGCCTTCAGGGAGGAGGGGTTTTAGCTGGGAGCAGCGGGTCTACACTCCCTCCGCAGCCCCCTGGGACGCAGTGCCAGAGACCTGGACGGCTCTCGATAACGACTCAGCCCCCGTCCCCAGGGAGGACCAAGAGGCCCTGGCTCGGAGGTGCCCCTCACCCCAAACCCGCAGAGGCTCCCCACTGCCCATGGTTACTCTCCACTTGGCAACAAGGCCCTCGGGCTCCTCCCTGGAGACCAGAGATCTTTGCCCACAAACAGCCCCTAGCCGTCCAGGCCCCTGGGGTCTCCACTCGCCTCTCCCTCTCCCAAACCCCCTTTCTCCAGCCCCTGAAACACAGGAGCCGCACAGGCATGGTTCCAGCTGGGCCAGGGGACGGAGCCGGTGAGGCTGAGCAGTTTTTCTTCTCACTTTCAGCCTTTTGGGGCTAGAATCAATCAGTCCAGAAGACGACGGCCCCTGCCTGTAGTCTCAATGTCACCAGGTCTCCCCTCTGGGCAGCCCCTGCAGAGACGTCAGCTGGCCTCCCGACAAGCACACAAAGCTCGACCATGTAATTCGGTCCTTTGTAAATACCCACCATGTCAGCATCAGCGTCATGGTGGCATTTTGATAACATCAGGCCGAGTGCTCAGCACTTTCATAAAGACCAAGAAACCTCCCATTTTACAGACGAGGAAACCAAGGTGCAAGAATAGCTAAACCTCACCCCAGTGACACCGTGGCCTGACCCCCCATCTCCTGGGTCGGGCAGCAGCCTGGCAGGGGCACCAGGCAACGCCGGTTCTCTCTGAGCACCCAGGGTCCCCACGCCTTGCCCAGCCCCTGGGCCCATGTGCATGGAGAGCGGCCCAGGAGAGGTGGCCCCACTCGCCCCCAGGCCCACTGCCAACCCTGCACGGCGCCTCTTCCGCTTCCCGCCTCCCAGGTCTCAGCCGGCAGCTTGCTCTCACCTCCTTCCTGCCCAGCCCCACAAGTGAAGGGTCATGGAGGGCTGCGGCTCCCTGACAGGAGCCCAGGGCCCAGGGCCCTTCAGTTTTGAATGTTCAGAGGCACAGTTATTTGCCCGTGAGGTCTTGGGAGGGCAATGAATGAGGGGTCTGCTTGGGCCTCGCCTGCCAAGCGACCTTTTGGGGATAGGAATGAGCTGCCCTGAGCTTCATGCATGCACATGCACGCACGTACGTAGGAGGGCCCATCTGATGGCCAGGCGCCCCGGGGACCTGCTCAGCGCACCTAACCCCTCTGGCCCTTACCCATGCAAATCCCCAGCAGCTGTCATGGCTCGTCCTGCGAGGCCAGCTGGGCCAGCTGGGCAGCGGGGCGGAGTAGGGGGGCTGGGCTCCCTCCCAGGGCCCCTCCCACACTGCTGGCTTTGTTTTGCACAGGGGCTGCTGAGAGGCCAGGAGCAGACTCCAAAGACGCTCTGAGCGAGGCCTTGCGGGCCTGTCGGCGGAAAGCCTGCCCTGCCCTCCCGACACTGGTCCGGAAGTGGCAGCAGGTGCTGGGCGGCCCTGTGGGCGCGTTTAGCCCTCGTGGTTAGATGTGTCCCAGGGGTCAGGCTGCCGTGGTTTGAATCCTGGTTTATCACTTCCTAGCTGAGTGACTGAGCAAACTACCTGCCCTCTCTGGGCCTCCTCAATCACCCTTCTGCATCCCGGGGACAGTAATGGTCTCTACCTCCAAGGATGCGTGAGGAACTAGATATGAGACAATCCTCGCAAGGTGTTAGTAACAGTGCTAACTGACCCTGACCCAGTGCTCAGAAAATGCCAGCCAGCAGCAGGGATAACCGTGGGTGCCCACTTCTGGTTCTCCCATTGCCAGGATCAGACAGAGACCTAACAGCAGAGCTGGAAAGCTGAGGCTCCCACAGCCAGGAGGGATGGCACAGCCACTCTCTGCCGCACCCTGCAGGGCCTCTGGCTACTGCAGGGCACCTGGACTTGAACCCAGGGTGACCTCAGGCAAATCCTCAGCCTCCTGGGGCCCTGGTCCTCACTGAGCAAGCAGAGACGAGAAAGCCCTTCGGAGGAGATGGTGTCAGGGAGACTCGGGAAGAAGCTCTCAGAGTCTGTCCTCTGGGTGCCTCACCCAAACCCCTTCTGCACTTCCTCCTGGGGGTCCTGCCCTGGGGGCTGGGTTTGGGGTCACATCCGAGAAGGAGCCTCACTACATGACACTTGCCTCTTGGCTTTGCCCCACATGGCATCACAGCCTCATTTACACCAGGTTCACTGGCACCTCCTCAGAGGGGCAGACTGAATCCCGACTTCCCCGTTCTAAGTGGCACCAGGTGTCCGCCTCCAGACAAGGGGCCCCTCAGGACCAGAACCTGCTGGAACCGTGTCGGGTCCCCAGGCTGAGGCTGACGTGCTGCAGATGCTGAGGCTGGCTGCGTCCTTGCCTGGTGGCTGAGGCGGCGAGCTGGGCGCACGGCTGCTGACCGTGGCCCCAGGTGGGTCACCCCCGCGCTCTGGGCCTGCCCGCCTGCCCTCTTGTCCCTGTCGTCTGTGGGGTCCCTGCCCCGAGCCCTGGCTCTGACATTCTCCAGTGAATTCAGTCAGTGTTTCCTTTTTTTTTTTTTAATGTCAAGAAGTGGAGAGACAAGGTTAGTAGTGATTCTTTCTCACTGATCTTCATTTCTTCCTCTACAAGTATTTATTAAGCACCTACTGTGTGCCAGGCACCGACCTTGGCAGCATGCACACAGCCATGCATGAGCAAACCGGGCCATCTCGGGGCCAACGGACCTTAGTTCTTTAGGTTTCGGTGGGACTGGGGGACACAGACACCACGTAAGTGTAACAGTATGTTAGGGACACACGTGGAGGAGGAAAATAAAGCTGAGGAGGTGTGGGAGGAGTTGCGGGGCTGGGGCTAGAAATTAGACTGGCGGCTGCTGGAAGTAACAACAGAAGGCAGCCCCAGGAGGAGGCGAAAGCACCAGGCACACATCTACCAGGACAAACGGTATTTCAGGCAGAAGGAACCGCACACACAAAGGCCCTGGGGCAGCGACCCGGCTGGCTACACGAGCAACAGCAAGGAGGGGAGCCGGGCTGGACAGGAGTGAGTAAGGAGAGGCAAGGAGGCTGGGGCTGGGGTGTGGGCAGATCAGGAACGGCCCGGGGGTCCCTATGAGGTTGCAGCGGTCGGTCAGCTCCCTGGCCCTCCAACAGGTCCTCCAGTAACACTGGCGTGGGTGGCAAGGGGGGGGCGGGCGGGCCACACGGAGCCGGCACCGAGGCCACCCTGGAGCCCAGGCCTCTGCAGGCCCGCCAAGTGCAGTGTGTCTTGCACAATTTCCGGGAGCCAAATCTGACAGAGCCATCTGTCTCGAACAGACCCCAGCGCCTGCCTCCAGCTGGTCTCTTGCACGAGCCAGCGTTCTCGGTGACACCGCCGAACCCTCATCTGCTGTCCCGGCCTCCCGACACGCTGGGCGAGTGGGGGCAGACAGAGGCAGTGCTGAGAGCTGTGCGTGCAGCCGAGGCGAGGCAGGGGCCACCCCTGATGGCACCCGGGTGACCTTCCGGAGCCTACAGCCCCGGGCCCTTCCCAGGGAGGATGCACGTTTCATGATAGCTTGTTTTGAAATAGAGCCGGTTCCTGTAAAGCCCCAGGCCCCGGGAGACCCCAGGCCCCAGGATGGAGGACAAGGAAATCACCCATGTGCTGCTCTGACCTTTTTCTGTCTCTCCTTTTTGAATTCCCTGCACAGGGAATAAAATGTCCCACTCTGGCTAATAATACAAACTTGCCTGACTTGAAACTTCCCAAGTGATGGCAGAACAGATGTTCCAATAACCCCCAATCTTTCATCTTTCCACAAAAAAAAAAAAAAGAAAAGAAAACCCACACACAATCCAATCTGAAGCTGTCGGGGCCTGGACTAATAGATGCGTCCACTGCAGCGCCAAACAGTTTTTGGCGAGCAGGAGAACTCCTCGTGGTGATGATTATAGCTCAGACGTGCCTGCTCCTAATTTATTCTAACAGGACCCAGCCTTCCAGGCCAGGCTCCCGACAATGATCTATTGTCAGGATGGACGTCTCTCAGCGAGAGAGCACTTGGAAGCCCACCTTGTGAACAGCCACCCTGGCATGCCAAGTCCCAGATTCACCCGGGTGGCGACGGCAGCAATGTTCGGGGCAGACCACCAGGCACAGACACCCCCGTTTCCAGAGCTGTGTGGTCACACGTTTCCTCAAATAGACGTTCCCATTTCCAGTGAGTCACTGGCTGAGACGCCGGTGCTGGAGCTAGCCATGGGCTGACCCTCCTGAACTCTCCCTCGGAAACAGCGAGTAGCCATGGTGTCCCCACGACCGGAGTTGGGGATGGGCCCCTGGCCGTGTGCGTTCTCCAAAGCAGGGTCCACTGACCCCCTCCTGCTCGAGCGGGACATCAGTTCGGTAGCTCAGCACAAGCGCGCATGGGAGAGGAGGGGCCATCCCTGCCCTGACGTGCCAGGACCCCGCCTCTTCTGCACCAACGTCCAGGGAACCCGCCGACTCCCAGGTCACCCGCCTCAACATCCCCACTGGCTCCCTCCTGTCTGCCAGGGTCCTGCCGCCAAGTTCTGCCTTCCTTCAGGGCTCCTTGTGATACCAAAACAGACTGGATGGAAACCATACCCTCTCGGAGCTGGGAGGTGCATTCGAGCTCTTGAGGGAGCAGTCTGCAGCCTTCACGGTGCACGTGGAGCGCCTGGCAGGGGGGCGGGGGGGTCCCACCAAAGTGCAGGTTCTGCTACAAGTGGGGGCAGGGCTTGAGACTCTGCCTTCCTGGCACGCTCTGCGAAGGGGGCTGCCCCTGGTTCACAAACCACGTTGAGCATTACTAACTGTGGAGGGGCTAGTCCAAGCCCCAAGAAATACCCACTCTCCTTACTTTACCAAACAGGCCATTTTTAGCAGGAACAGCTCAACAGGAATGCTGTGTCCCTCTTGGCATCTGATATCCGGAGGCCCTCGAGGTCATCTGTCCCACCCCTGTGATGGTAGCACGGACCACCCTCATCTTCCCAATCACTACAGATCTCAGGGAGAGATACATTAAGACGAAGCACACCTCTTGTTGTCCATCACCATTCTGCCTACTGATTCCCACATCTGTTGATGATTTCTGCCTGAAACAATGACGACTGTGCTATCTGCAAATGGCCTTGTGCTGTTTCCATCGTCCCCTCTACAGTAGCTGATTTTCTGATTCAATTCTGGCCTGTTGTGGCACATCTGATACGAGGAGGAGCCCGGATACGGGGGAGGTGCAGCCTTCCTGATGTCTGCTTGTGGCCAGCGAGCAGTCCACGTCCAGTCCCGAGCAGGTACCTCTGCGTGGTGGCGGCACGGGCCAGTCCCCCACACCTCCCATGCCCCAGGTATCAGCCAGCCTGCCCTTTATTAGTCCTGGGCCACCACGTTCCAATGACCCTGACAGGCGACAGGCCACGGGCCACGGCTCCCCAGCAGCAGGCGATTAATACCCAGTGAGTGGCTCTCACCATCCTCTCCCTGGCTCCAACACAACATCTGTACGGAGTTCCTGAGAAGCCTCAACCCAGCAAATCCCTTAATTGGTGGACATGAAAAAACCCAGGGCCGTGTGCTGGAATCACAGAGTCCTGGGGGCCAGAGAGGCTGTGCTGCTTGGAGGTCAGACGTCGGGGCGGGAACAGAGGGAAGGGCAGGGGGGCAGGTCTCGCAGGCCGCCTCCCCCACGAGCTCGCCGAGCGGATGTAAGTGATGCTGCCCGCCTCCTCCCTGTCTGATCACCCTCTGTGTCACGTTCTTTGTCCCCGCGCCGCACACGCTGTGATCGCATGCCCAGACTCATCCCGCAGTGACAGCAGAAGCACACCCCCGTCGGGCAAACTCTCAATTCTCCTGGTCTCCTGACCTTCTCTGGGGCCGGGGGCATCTTGAAAGCAGAACCGCGTGCTTCTGAGGGCCGGCGGGCAGCCGTGCGCCAAGGAGGGAGCTGCGGCCGCGGGCAAGCACGGAGCGGCGGGAGGAGGCGTGGAGCCTGTGCGGTCCCTCCCCGCCCCCCACTCCGTGCCACTCACATTAGGAAACTGAGGCTCGGATGGGCAGAGGCACAGGCCCGGGGCGCCCAGGCAGCAGGAGGCACCCAGGTAGCAGGGTTCAGGGTAGGAGCTATGGGGCCAAATTATGGTGGTTTAGTCATTAAGTCATGTCCAACTCTTTGCAACTCCATGGACTGAAGCCCACCAGGCTCCTCTGTCCATGGGATTCTCCAGGGCAGAACTCTGGAGTGGGTTGCCATTTCCTTCTCCAGGGGATCTTCCCAACCCAGGGATGGAACCCAGGTTTCCTGCATTGCAGGCAGATTCTTTACCAACTGAGCCAGGGAGAGAAGCCCAGATTCAGTTCAGTTCAGTCACTGAGTCGTGTCCGACCATTTGCAAACCCATGAATCGCAGCATGCCAGGCCTCCCTGTCCATCACCAACTCCTGGAGTTCACCCAAACTCATGTCCATCCAGCCATCTCATCCTCTCTTGTCCCCTTCTCCTCCTGACCCCAATCCCTCTCAGCATCAGAGTCTTTTCCAATGAGTCAACTCTTCGCATAAGGTGGCCAAAGTATTGGAGTTTCAGCTTTAGCATCAGTCCTTCCAAAGAACACCGAAGCCCAGATTGCTTAGGTTCAAATGCCAGCTCCACCCTGTCCCAGCTGTGTGGCCTTAGGCAAGGGACTTCTCTTCTCTGGGCTTCGGTTTCCTTATCTCTACAAGGGGGATAACAGCAGTCCGCACTCCCCAGGGCTTGTCTGAGGGTTACATGAGCTGATACACTTGGGAGGCCCTGCGAACAGGCCCAGCGGCAAGAAAACAGCTGCAAGGGTTCTTTTCGCTCTTGGTCCAGTGTCCTCCCCGGGCCCACCCACGGATGGGCCTGACCGTGCAGTGGAAGCCTGCCTGCTGCAGTTCCGCGATTCACCCGGGGAGGGCGCCTGCGGACTCACACCGGCTCTCTCCACCCGGGCCGCCGCGGCGGGTATAGTTCCCGGTCCCTCTGGGCCCCCTGCTGCCGGCTCGGCCCAGTCTGAGCGCGTGAGGGCCACAGGCCTCGCGAGGCCCTTGGGCTCCAGAGAAGAGTGTGCACGACCGGGCTGCGGCCGCCCCGGGCTGGCACCCACTCTTCTCCAGCTTCCACAGCCCCACCCCACCCCCGCAGGCTATTTCCAGCTTCTGCCAATTCAGCGCTTGGTGAGGACAGAGCACGGATGGGGCTGTTGGAGGGCAGTGAACCAAGGGCAGCGACCTGAGTGGCCAGTGAAATAATGGTGCAAGGGACAGGGCACGACTGCTGGGGCTAGGACAGCCAAGGTTTTAGCCCTTCCACCCAACTGGGGGTCCAGCTGCCTGGCTGCACGGGCCCTCACCCAGCCCCGTGGAGAGACGCCCCACACAGACAGGGCCCAGCTCCTGCGAGGCTCCCCTTGGAAGAGAAGCCTCCCAACCCTGGGCCAGTTCTGCCCGCTGATTCCAGCCCCTGCCAATGTCTTGAGAAACCCCCGAGCTAGAACGACCTGGTCAAGCCACTGCCGAAGTGGCTCCCCAGTCCACAAAAAACAGGAGAGACAGTTGACGCTCACTGTGGATTTAGGCCACTAGGTTTGGGGGTGATTGGTTATGTAGCATTAGGGACTAGTAATAAAGCACTGAATTCCACAAGGTAACCAGGAAACGAAACCTCGCAGTAGGCAATGAAGGTGACTCTGGACTTAAGAAACGTGGTTATAGAAAACATACAAAATCGTGGACAGAAGGGAAGTCACAGTCACGATAAAATCCTCCTGGGAAAAACAAAGAGCCTTTGGGGTCCCCCCCCCAACGCCCTCGAGCAAATCCCATTCTTTTGCGGGCTCAGCATCCTCATCACCAAACTTTCCCTCTCGGCAGTCTGGAATATGCAGCCCTCACTGATTCCATAACCCCCCCTCCCCGGGGTCCCCCCAAAGACCTGAGAACTCTGGAGCAGGCTTTTGGTAAAAGCAACTTTCAAAAGTCTGGAGGAAGGAAGGCTCTAAAATGAGTCAACCCCTGCAGGAGGCAGGTTGCTGGGAATGAAAAGGCATGGGCCAGAGGATGGCCCCGGAGGTCCTCCCCAGCACCGTGGGGGCCGCCCAAGACTTCAGTCGGGCAAATGTAAGCCCTGAGGCCCCCAAAGAAGCCCGTGCTCTGCAGGTGGGGTGGCTGGACCTAGGGCCCTGAGACTTCTGGCTAATGAATCCCACATATCATGGGGACTGTGCCCTGCAGAGCCCTGAGTCTCCCCAGCACTGCTTCTAGATCTTCTGAAAGCAGGAGCATGGCAACAAGGCTTAGAAGGAATTCTCATCTCTTGGTGCCCTCCCCACCTATCCCATAAAGACATCACCCATCAGCTGGGAAGGGCCGATTCGCCTAAGCAGCAGAGCCTTCAGGGTAGAACTACCCCCGTCCCCCACATCCATTCCCCTCAGCTCTGCCCGCAGAGACAAAGTTGGACACAGTTTGAGATTTATGTTCTTCTGGGGTTTTCTTTTTCTGAAGCATTGCATATGGTTTTTAGAAGAAGAAAAAAACCAAACTGGAGTCTTTGAAAGTAGCTAGAAACTAATCGCCCCGACTAATTAAGAGGCAGGTTAGATTAAGCTCTGATGCAGAGTAACTTCTCTATGGGGCATTTAATACACTCACTCAACCCCTGTGGGCCTGGGTTTAACCACCTATGGAGGGGATATGAGTAATAATTATCTCCTTTGGAGAGGTGCTGGGAGGGTTAATTAACTCGTGGCTGGGAATGCTTTGAGCTGCTCCATGGCCAGCTTGGGGGGTGAGTGTCGTCCCAAGTGCTGTTCCAGAAAGAAGCCATCACTGGCCTTCTGTCAAGAATTTGTGACCCGGCTACATCTCCAGGCCCCGGAGGTCCCCCCTCAAGGTCCAGCATCGACCCTCGCAGCTCTAAAGCTCAGGGTGCTTGGGTGGGAAAAGAGGCTGCCTGCTGCTTCACCTTGTCCTGGATCTGTCCTTAAGGAACTTTAGGGCAGGGAGGCCCATTTTCCCCAAACTTCCCCATGGCAACCAGAGCCTCGAGCACAGCAAGGGCACCAAGCCTGGCTTTTCCACCTGGTTTGGCCCTTCCCAGGTGAGCGCTCACCTGGCTGGCTGCCGGAGCTCACCCAGCCAGGGTGGGCTGGGCGGAAGGCCCTAGGAACTGACGCTGGTTCCGCCCCAGGACGTCAACCTCGGCCACACCAGCTCGGCCGTGGGACAGCGCCTTATCTCAGGCTTTCTGCCTCTCTCTGCCTTGTTTTTCTTAGAAACCATATATGATAACACAAAACAGTGTCCTCAGAGGGCTTTAAAAAAGGAAAGGCATTTATGCAAATACACGGAAGAAAGAGTGATGTTTTGGAAAATGATAATAATAGTTTGCAGGAATGATGTGGGGCAGAGGCCCCCAAATAAAAGAGGCCGGGAGACGACCACCATGGGTGGAATCAGAGACTATGGTGCTGGGAGGCGCCTTGGGCAGAGAATTCACATCCAGGACCAGTGAGGGACTTTGTCAAGGTCACTGGCAGAGAGAAGCAGGACCTAGGGACGTGTTCCCCACACCCGCCTCACTTCTGGCCCCAAGCTCCCCACCCCACACACCTCAGGCTCCACCTGCAGAGGAGCCGGGTCCCCAAGGGCCAGCCCGCCTGTTCCCAAATGACACAAGCTCTAGAATGAGGGCTGCAGGGCTTCCAGTTCTGGGAAAACTGCCAACTAAAGTGCTGACTTCAGCAGGCCTCGGTGAAAGGGAACACTTTCTGGGGCTCCCAGTGGGGTTCAGTTTTCCATTCCTCAACTCTGGGGGTGCAAAGAATTAAGTATCCCATCGGGAATTCCTGGAGTCACTCACTTTAACTCAATGAACGGCTGTCTCCCTGGCTAGTGATGCACCAGATTAAAGGCCCCTGTATGCTCTGAAATGACGTTCCTTCTACTGAGAGATGGGCTTCTCCCAAAAGTCAGATCCTAACTCTGGGGAGAGTCAGCGTCTCAGGGATTTGAGTGAGGACAAGAGACGCTGGGGTTTGGAATCTGCAGCCCTGGCCCAGCTCCTGGGGGACTCACAGGTGCTCAGATATGGGGGCCCATCTGCTCCCCACCCACCCCAAGGAGCAGGCAGGGAGAGGGGTGTGACGCTGGTTACAGGGGGAAGGTGGAGGCACCAAGGTTGGGAGCTTCCTCCTGAGGGATTCATGGCAGGCTTGGCAGACAAGTTCATGCCTGGGAATGGGAAAACACGGGTACCACTCGCCCCAGGGCCTCAGATCTGGAGGTTCCTCCCTCCCGGCCTGTCTCATTCTCCCAGCGTGAGCCAGGACGCTCCATACCTGAGCTGGAGGAACAAACCAGACCCCCAAAGCCTCTCTTCCACACCACAGAACCTCATCTCATTTGCACTTTAAAAAGCTGGGCGTAAACATACATGCCCAAAACATTTGAGGTGAAAAGACAGTAACAAGAGACTTCCCTGGAGGTCCAGTGGTCAGGAATCCACCTTCCAAGGCAGGGGCACAAGTTCAATTTCTGGTCCGGGAACTAAGATCCTACATAGCCTGGGGGCAACTAAGCCCATGTGCCACAATGACTGAGCCCAGCTCGCTCCAGAGCCCAAGAGCCACAGCTAGAGGGAAGCCCGTGCGCCATCACCAAAGGTCCCCCGTGACGCAACCAAGACCCAGTGTGCATGACCAAAATCCGATGCAGCCAGACAAACAGACAAACATTGAAACAGAACGAGCAACCTCCAGGGATGCACGCTCACAGGGGAAGCACAGGTCAGCCCAGGATCAAGTAAGCTTGTTTTTTTTAAAATGAATCTGCATTTTTAAGCGTCACATCACCTTTTGCAAAAAAACAACAACAAAAAACCTAATGAGAAACAAGCAAATAAAAACAGAAAAGGTGCTGCTGGGTAACTGGCACAGAGCCCCTGCCTCAAGCAGCAGGTGCCTCCGCAGACTCGGGTCCCCGGCTCCACGGCCAGGAGACAGGGTCTCAGGCTGAGACCTGCAGCGCCTGGGTCATGGAGGGGGTCCCCCACCTCCATGAGGGGAGGGTGAGTCCAAGGGAGCCCCTCACCCGCTTGGGATCAAATCCTGCACTTTGGCCCAGAGAACTGGGCACCTCTCTCCTCAGTTTTGTCATCTGTAAAATGGGACCTACTGAGGACTTTCTTTGTGGAGCAGCTGTACGGTTTAAACGGGACCACATAGGGCAGGAGTGGCCACCACTCTGCCTCCCAGGAGTGGAGCCAGGAAAGCCCCCAGGGCCTGTCTTACTGCCCACAGCTCCTGCCCGCAGAGACGGCACAGATCTGAGGTTCCCCGAGCAGGAGGGAGCCCTGCAGTGGCGGCTCAAGGAAACCACACACCACCCCAGTCGAGGGCCTGGTGTCCATGTCCCGGGGTCACTCGGGGTCTCCTCTAGGCACCCGTGGCTCAGGGGAGCTATTAGAAATGCAGAGGGTCAGGACCTGCCCTGGACTCACCAGATCCCTGGTGGCTATCTGAACAGACTGAGCCTGGGGCCGGGCCTAGGTGGGGCCCGAGAGTGTGTTCCTGAGGCTGCTGGGCGACGCCCGCGCTGCTGCCTGGGCCCCCTGCTCCCGCCCTGGACCACACCTGCAGGAAGGCCACTCCCCACCGCTCCTCTGCACCTCCTGGGCCAACTGCCTCTGGTCGCCATGCTCCAGAGGCCTCTTGGATCCGACCAGCCTCTCTGGATCAAGCGTCTTTAGCGCTGCCCCAAGGCACTGGGCAGCCCCCTCCCCAGTCCTGCTGGGGCCGTAACTGCTCAGTGACGGGCAGCTGGTTTCATTCACATCTATCTTCTCAAGCAGACTGCAGGGGCACACAGGAGGTGCTGAGAGAACTGTGGGTAACTGGATGGTTCTGACCTGGCCGAGGTCTGAGCTGGACTTCCTGGGCCGCCGAAGGCCAGCTCTGAGGCCCCTGGCCCACTTCCGTAGGTCCCCCGCCTCAGCTTCCTCCTCTGGATTAAGTGAGGCGATCTGTGTAAAGTGCTCCCACAGTGCATAAAGCAAGTACTTGGCTACAGCAGAAGGGTCTTTCCAGCTTCCCTGTAAGGTGCACACAACTGGCTGGTCGAGTCCTGCCAGCTGTGTGACCTTGGGCAAATAACGCACCGCACCCTCTCTGGTCCTCAGTTTCCTCATCTGCAAAGCAGGATGACCCTACCTAAGGCTTGAGCCCTCCTCCTCCGCGGCTGTGGCTGCCGGGCAAGCACATGGCTAAATAATCTCTGGGCTCCCCACCCTCCGAGGCAGGAACACACCCACTGTTTGTATGGGGACCCTGGGTGCTGGCTTTGCCCACAGCCCTGCGAGAGCTGAGACTGGGCCTGTGTGTGGCCTGGTACCCACATGAGCAGAAACACACCAGGTCAGAGGGCAGCATGCAGGCCTGCAGCTCAGCCATCTGCCTCTTCCCTTCCTGGGCCAAGGGTGCCCTCTGCTGGGGGCATGGGGCTTGGCACCCTGGTGCGCCTCTGCTGGGCTCCCCTGGGCCCAGGCTGGTAGGGTCATGACCTTAACATAGCCACGCTGGGCCCCTACAGTCTCTGCACCCCAACTGCTCTCCACCCCAGGACAGACCCTCAGCATTGGGCCTTGACGCCCACAGACCTGGGGGTGGAATCCTGGGTGCTGGCTCCAGAACCTTCTCTCCTTTTGTTGGCGTGGTTCAAATTCAGTAGCTCTTTATGAGGCTAGAGGGGCAGCTGAGACCCACACCAAGGCCCGAGTGTGTGAGATGCAGGCCCCTCCATCAAGATGCTCCTGCTGGTCTGAGGGCCCAGGCCCCTCCCCAGGCCCCTGGGCCCCAGTTTCCTCTCTGTCCCCCTGAGCCCACAGGGCTTTCATGTCCCATGCTGAGGGCTGGGGCTCTGGCTGTTCTAGCAAGAACTGCCCAACCTCCTCCCAACTCCTGGTTCTCTGGCTCTGGAGCCTTCCTGTGCCCGTGGGGGTCAAGAGGGCACCCCAGGTCCCCCCGCCACCATGCCATGCCGCGCTCTGCAGGCAGCCCCAGTAGAGCCCCACGTGGACTCTCAGTCCTGACAACCTTCCAGCCCTGGACACGGGCTGCCAGAGAACTATAATTAGGGACACTTTGATCCTCAAGTCTGCTGACAGATAAACCGCAGAATATGCCTCGTCTTCCCCACGAACTGCAGGAGCAGGGCTGGTCCTGCAGGGAGCCCACAGGGCTTGGCTTCCTGCACTGAGGAGCTGGCGGGTGACCCGCTCCAGGGGGCAGGAGCCAGGGACTCCATCAGCTCAGACCCTGACTCTGGGTTCTGCCCCTCCTGCTAGGAAGAAGGGAAAGGGTACTCGGGCCCCATCAGCACTGCAGAGACCAAGCCGCCCATCCCCCTGCTCGCAGAGCATTCCGAAATGCCTCAGAGAGCAGAGCACACAGCCGCTGAGACCCATTCCGAGCCATCACTGACGGGTGTCCCCCAAAACACCCCGACCCCTCCCCTCCTTCTGTCATGGTGGCAAAACACACACACGATACCCTTGAACATGTTAGCCACTTTTAGAACAGACAACTCGGTGGCATTTCACACCGTCACTCCAGTGTGCAGCCATGACCTCTGCCTGAAGCCAGGACATTCTCATCGCCCCACACAGAGACGCTGTGCCCACTGGCAGTCAATCCCCTGGCAACAGCTCCTCCGCTTTCTCCCCACCTCCAGGGGCAAGCTAGCTCCGCACACTTCACACCCGTGGAGCCATCCACACGCAGCCTTCTGGCCTCCTTCACTCTGCAGGCTGTCGCCAAGGTTCACCACATCATAGCCTTTGTCTGCGCTTCATTCCTCTTTATGGCTGAGGAATACTCCACTGTGTGGATGGACCCTGTTTGTTTTTTTTTTAAACTATCTGTTGATAGACTTTTTGACCATCTCTACCTCTCGGCTGTTGTGAATCACGCTACAGGGAATACACCTGCATAAGCTCCTTCAAGGCATTTCAAGGTCGGGCGCGGGGAGGTGGAACTAAAAGCAGAGAAGTCCACCCTCCTCAAGTAGACGTTTCGCTGAGCTTTCATGGCCCCGTCTCCCCTTCCAACCCTCACAGCCCCCAGGGCAGTGGGGGACGTTCACCCCACGAGGGAGATGAGGACACTGGGGCCTGAAGAGGCTGCTCCTGGGGTCCCCCGGCTTCGGGGAGCAGGCCCATGTGGGCCCAGGGCTGGCGCCACCTGCCTCCAGGCTGTCATCGTGTCATCTCCCAGCCAGCCCTGGCTTCCGTTCCTGCCTGAGAAGACGCGGGGCGCTTGGCACAGGCAGCCCTGCAGGCTTCTCTTCCGCTCTGCCTGTCCCTACATCAGGCCCCCGAGTGTGGCCACAGGGCCTTACGTCCTCGGTGCCCAGCTTGCCGGCTGCAGTGTGAGGCCAGTGGGTGGCTTCTCAGAGCGGCCGGGAGTGCCGACCCATCGGGCAGCTGCTCTGAGGGGTGAAGGAATGCTGAACGGTGCACGTGGGAAAATCGCACCAAACCCGAACAGTTTTCCAGGAGAATAGAAACTGCCAAAATTCATCCGAGAGGCAGCAGCAGAAACATGAACAGACCTCAAACCCGGGGAGAAACAGCAAAAGTTGTCAAAGGATTAACTCCAACGATGGTGAAGGCCAGACACGCTGCCTTGGAGCGTGGAAGGATGGATCATTCTCGAGCAGGAAGCTGGTGGGGACACAGCGCTGCTCCCGGATGGACGTGCGGCTGAGGGTGCGGGAGGAGCCGCCATGTCAGAACCCAGACCCGTGTGGGAGAGAAGGGCGGGGGCCCGCCTGCCCTGCAGCTCCCGGAGCAGACGGTGGTGACGACAGGAGCGCAGGATGTGCCTGGGGACCCCAGGGCACCTGGCACCCGCAGGGCCGACCCGCCTGTGCCCCCCCGGGGGGGTCCCCCACCTGTGGTGGGTGCAGGGTGCCCTCCACAGAGGGAAGCGCGGAGGCAGGAGGGTGCTTGGAAGGAGCATCCATAAGAGAAAGTGCCCTGCAGACCCCGGCCTGGCCCCAAGGCCCCTGCAGGTTCCGCCAGGCGCCCCGACCCCAGCCCTGGGGCCTCCAGCTGCTCCCCCAGAACCAGGCACATCGCGGCCAGAATGCGACCCAGAGGCTGCCCCCTTCCCTCCCCTCCCCAAGCTGAGCTGCTCTCCTCGCTCAGCACCCAGGATGGTAGGGAAGGGGAGCCTGGGGCCAGAAGGCTCCTGCAGAGACAGCAGAGACACCTCAGCCCCTCTGGCCTGGTTCGAGGGTCCCAGCGGCCCCGACCGCCTCTTGGGACGGGGCAACATCTTGACGCTGTTCATAACAGGCGAGCCAGTCTGTAAATCTTAAAGGCTCGGCATGGCTGCCCTCCCTGACCTGGAGGGGCTTCTCAGGCTTTGGGGTGCCTCTCCAACGCACCCCTCAGAGACTGCTGACACCAATAACCCCAGGTCACCACCGCCGCCAGGCCTTGTGTCCCTGAGATGCTCTGAACCTCACACAGCCCCAGGAGAGCAGACGAAGACCCAGGCACATGCCTCCGCGTGACGTTGCGTGGGCAGGAGGGGAGGGAGAAGGGAAGGGAAGCACTCTGCTGGGCAGGTCACCCAGCCCTCAACCCCACCGATCCTGCCCGGAGCTCAGGGATCCCCCTGACGACGACGGGAGGGCTCCTGGCTGTTGATTCACCAGTTTCCGCAGGCACCAGGAAGGGTGTGGCTCCTAACACCTGTCTGGCCACAGGCCAGGGGTACACCTGGGGCCCCACAAGCACCTGGAAATGAAAGCCACTCAAGGGCAGGCGGTTGGAAGCCGGGCCCACAGGATGAAAGGGGTGGGTGGCACGGGCCGGCCTGACAGTCTCTGCTTTGCCCCCAGACAAGCCATGAAGATGGGGACACTGGCCGCAGTCACGAAGCGGAGAACCGCATGCCTCCGTGAGAACAGGCAGACCCCTGAAGCCAGGTGCGTCTGCCCCAAGGCCGCCTGCCTCCCCACTCCTCCTGCTCCGTCTAGCTGGGGATGGATGGGCTGTCGGAAGCTGCAGACAGGAACATTTAGAAACCGCTCTTTCCTAGGTGGATGGCAGGACCTCACACAGAACTGCTCCCACCCCGGAAACACCCAGGGTGACGTCCTCTGCGGCTCTGGGGAGCCGGGGCTGCAAAGGATGACTAAATGGATTTTTCCTCCCTCTGGTGCGTGTTCCCTTCAAGGCCACACGCAGGACGGAGCGTTAACAAAGCGGCCAGCCCAGGGCAGCATCAATCCAACAAGCACAACAGCCTGCGAGTTTTGATTTAATAAAAGCGGCCCCCACTGGGCCAGTTTAATTGTTTCCAGATTCTGAAAATATTTGAAAAGAGGATGCAAATGGAAAACTCCACCTCTGGCTACCGTGGCTTCCCGAGCTCGCTGTGCTGGACGTCCACGCGGGCTGTGTCCTCGGAGAGTCACCTGGGCAGAGGGAGCGAGCCCCTGACGTCACCCAGACAGATGGCCCAAGCGGGGAAAGACATGGCGAGGGGAGGACCTCTTCACCCGGCCAGACAAGGGAGGATGTGGCTGGGAGAGCAGCCGGTCAGCACGTCAGCCCTGGAGGGACAGGGCTCGGTCAGTGTTCCATCACCTGGAGACCGGGGGCAGTGCTGCGGCGGGCAGGACGCAGGGCTGGAGCCCCGGAGAGTCTGCGTGGGCAGCTGGCAGCCCAGGGAGGTCGCTTGAAGGCCAGAGTGATGCCAAAGGAGCAAAGCCGCCCAGGCCCTCCCTGGGCGGAGCAGCAGCGCCGCAGGGAGGACACGGGGGTGGAGTCCAGGGAGCTGGAGCTCAGCTGTGCAGCCTCAGGAAAGTCACCGGCCTCCTCTGGGCCTCAGTTTTCAAGCCTGCAAAACGGGCTGGCTGTGCAAACTCCAAAGTGCTCCACAGAGTCCACTGGTGGCTCAGTGGCACAGCACGTGTGTGGACCATATGTGCCCTACCTACGGGCCCATCTGTTATCTGCAGGCCCTGGGCAGACCTGTGGCCAAAGGCTGGGGTGCAGGGGCCACTCTGGCTACCTTCTGGGGGCTCTGGAGTCCCTTCCCACGACTAGGGTTTGAGGGGGGCCAGGGAGGCTGGAGAGAGGTTCTCTGGGGCCAGGAAAGGGGCTGGGCAGGCAGGGCTGGGAGGACGGTGCGGGAGTCTGGAGTCCCCTGGCCTGTCTGCGTCCCCAGCCCTGCTCGCCACCTGCACTGTGCTTGTAAAGATCTCCCTAATCAGGAAAGATGGTTTGTTATCGCCATAAAACACGAGGCGAGAACACACAGCACGCGCGCACACACACACACACACACACACACACACTGACAGGTGCTCTCCCACCCCGAGCCTGACACAGATGACAGCCTGTCACGGTCTGAATGTTACAAGTCAATTACGCCCACCTCCCTGCCAGCCTCAGATGCCGCCGGGGGCAACCATCGCCCCGTATCAGGGCACCAAGGAAGGACGTGGGACGTTCCCCCGGGAGAGGCCCGCCCACCCTCGGGAGGCCACCGCCTGTCAATCAGGAGGAAAATCAGAGGCGGGGGTGCCTCCTTTATTCCAATCCCTCAACCTCTGTATTAAACGCCAGGGCAACGAGAGAGGGAAACACAGTGTGGTTCCAGCGTGGCCTTGGGCGGGCTTCTGAACACCCCTGCCCTCGGTATCCTCGATGTCGGGGCCAGTCTCTTCCTCTCCTTGAGCTTTCCGTGACCTCCCCTCCCCTCCCCACCTACCCTATCTGGACCTTGGTCTTATGTTAAGAGTCTGCTGGAGGCCGGGAGAAAGTGGGCCCAGACACTGGGGACAGAAATGGAGCTCCTGCTTCAGACCTCAGACAGGGTTCTGTCTGGGCAGCTCTGAGCATGGAGAGACCACCCCCCCGAATGGTGAGACCCACTGCCCACGCTGCTCCCCGCCAAGGACCACGTGAAGGGACAAGAGGGGGGTCCTGCGTGGAGGGGAGCGGGGCTCTCTGTGCAGAGCCTGTCTGGCGGCTGGCACCGGTACTTTACGATCACATCACCACCAGGAAGAGGACCCGGGGCCCCCGCAAGCCCAGGCCTGTGCGGCCCCCTCCCCCAGCCCAGAGAGCATGGCTGCTCCTGGGTCCAGGCACGGACAGCACACTGGGGAAGCAAGGAGGGACAGCGCTGTGGGAACGCGGAGGCAGGGGAGACGGCTGCTGTGGGGTGGAGAGGGGGAGGGAGGAGTGCTGAGAAAACCGCCCCTCCTCACCACCAGCGACAAACCCCGACTCGCCAGCCCCCAGGCTGTGGCAGGCAGGGACTTCAGCTCAGCACACACAGCTCACTGAATCTTGATGTCTGCACGATTATCCCCACTTCACAGATGACGAAACCGAGGCTCAGAGAAGTAACCTGGCCAAGGTTGCTGGTAGAGCAACCTTGGTGGTAGAGCAGGCTTTGAAGCAGGCCTCTGGTTCAAAACCATCCCTGTTTTTAACCAGCACCGCTCTGGCCCCTCCTATATTGGCAGCCACGCAGTCTGCCTGAGGAGGGGCAGCCCACAGAGGGTTCTGCAGGTGAATAGGAGTTGGCTGGCAGCAGAAACAACTCACGGGTTGGGGAAAACGTGGATGTGTGCACTAGAACGGAGAGGAGTGAGCACAGGTGGACAGAAAACGGGCGCGTGCCTGACACACAGCCGGTGCTCAGAAAGTAAATATGGCGCAAGGTGCTGGCAGGGACAGTGTGAGACGCAGGCTGGGAGGCGCAGGCTGAGGCACACACTCCTGCGTGCACACAGGCACCTCCCCTTCCCCCCGACACATTCTCTGCTCTGACTTCCTTTCTGCCAACCCCCAGTGGTGCCTCTGCATCGCCCAGGGCTGCCCCCCAATGCTGAGCATCCTTGGGGAGCTGCTGGGGGGGTGACTGAGAAGAGAGGACTGGGTGACAGGGAAGCGGCGGGGACTGGGGCAGCTGGTCCACCGAGCTCTGGATTTTTAAGGGTCGGGCACTCCACTACTGGGAAGCTGCCACCCCCGCTTCCTGGGGGCCTTAGCTCTGGGTGGGGAGGGGGCCTCAGATGCGCTCTGCCTCCAGCAGGGGCCAGCGTCTCAGGGGAAGCTGGGCAAGCAGCCACACAGCTACTGCTCTGATAACCTTCAGCCCTGACCTCATTTCCCACCGAGGCTTGTGCAATTTCTTCCAATTTTCCACATAATTAGCTGAGCAGGAGACACATCCTCTCCTCTGAGGCAAGAAGGAGCTGGCTGCTCCAGGGCCCCAGGGCTGTGGCCGAGGGCAGAGCCAGCCTGGCAAGTGCTGGACAAGCTGCGCACAGGACAAGGGTTCAAATCTCTGCTCCCTGACCTGCTGGCTGTGTGACTTTGGGTCAGATGTCAGGCCTCTGAAAGATGCGGGCCACACAAGTCTCTCCCGGGATGCAACTGCATGGCACTCAGAGTGGCCACTAGATCCTTGTCTCTACCCCACCCCTCTTGGCCCCCGAACATCCCCAGAAAACATTCCCCTCCTTTTTTCTCACTCTTTCTTCCAGGCCTGAAACCACCCCCTCCAGTTAGGAGGGTAGGTCTGCATGACTGCACTATGGATCCACTGGCCTGGGTCTTACCCTCTGTGAAGTAGGCACAACAGAAGACACCTTGAAGGTGAGACAAAAACAGGTCCACACGTGGGGGCCCTGGACACAGGCCGCCCAGTCCCTCAGAGCCACTCAGGGGCTGAGACCGAGTTGGGGACAGTGGCCGCTGGGCTGGGACCATGGGGTTCCTTTCCAGGGATGCTGTCGTCCCTGCCCAGTTCCAGGGGGGCTCCGGGCAGCTCTGTAGTGCTGTCAGTAACCCCCAATTAGGCTGAAGTGAAGGGGTAAAGGCCTTCCTGGTGGGCCCTGACAAGCACCAACTTGCTTCTTGGACCTCAGTTTCCCTAACTGGGTGATAAGCAAGGCCTCGGTTTCCTTAACTTGGGCGATAAGCAAGGCCACTCCTTCCCGAATGCAGAAGGCACACCAGAGAGAGAAGACGTACCTCCCGGCAGCCTCGCCCTGGGGCAGGAAGGGGTCCCCACGGCCCCCAAGGTGCCCTACAGCCTAGGAGGAGGCTGGCGGTGGTGGGGTGCCCAAGCTCCGTGGGAGGAGGCCGGCTGGGATGAGGTGCCCCCGCCTCCTCGAGAAGCTCAGGCTCCTTGGAACGGCCTTCCCCTGACAGCATGAGCGATTCCCTTCCTCCCTCCGGAGCCGGCGCCAAGGCCTGGAATCCATCACTCCGTGGCGTCTGTCTAGGGTGCTGCCGGCCGCCGGGCCATGCTCGCGGGGAGCGCAGCGAACGTCTCCAGGCAGCACAGGGTCTGGAGCACGTCAAGGCTGAGTACCGACACCTGCCCCGACACCTGCCCCACGGCCGTGGGCGTGCGGCCTCACCTCCCAGCCCAGGGATGCTCACTGGAGAAATGCCCTCACCGAGGGCCTGAACACCTGGGGTGCAGGCAGGAACCACGCACCCCCATTTCTTGTGCCTACCAGCAAGGCCTCGATGGCTTAATTGAGAAAGCATCTCCCTCAGGAAAAGCAGCGGCAGCGACCAGGGGAGTGGGGGCCTGGAGCCAGGCTGCACGCCCAGGGCATGAGGCTGCGGCAGCTCCCTCACTACGGGGTCCTCGTATCACCAGGCCACTTTCCATGCTCTTGGGACAAAGGGCTTGAGGATGGGGTCTGTGGCTACGGACGGGCTGTGAACCCTCAAAGGGCCTTTGGGGACTTACAGCACAGGACCAAGGGCAGGCCACCAAGGGCAGGCGCAGGCCTGCGAAACAAAGCAGAAGTCGGGGAGGCCTTCCTGGGGTGGGGAGAGTGGGTGGTGAGGCTGACCTTGGAAAAAGATAGACAGAGAGAGAAGGTGGCCCCAGGCAAGGGAGCCGAGGTGTGATGGTGTCTGTGATCTAGAATTCTCCGTACAGAGATGGGTTCGGGCAGGTCTGGGTTGGGTCTCGTGGCGATGGCCCCCACCTCGGAGATCTGCAGAAGGCCTTGCACCCTGTCTCTGAACGGACTCCCGCTCCGCAAGGGAGCTCCTGGTAGGGCAACGACTGTGTTCCAGTGTTCAGGCCAGCCTGGGGTCCTGGCCTAGTGGGGGTTGTGCCAGAGGAGACGAGAGCAGTCTACAGTGAGGGATGCAAAGATGCCTTGCTGGGGTCCACGTGTCCCAAGAGGACCTGGGGCACAGAATAACATCATTCGTTCATTCATCAAACTTAAGGCCCCTGGCCCTCTTGGTGCTGACCCCAAGGAAGAAACCAGAGACACAGGCCTTGACCTGAGGAGCTCATGTTTCAAGGGGGAGACAGGCGTGAAACCAGTTCCCAGAAAGCTGATTTGGAGGGGCCTATTATAGAAGACTTCCTGGAGGAGGTGACACTGGGGGATGAGTTTTCCCATAGGAGAAAGGCGGGGTGGGGGACCCCAGTCACAAGAGACAGTCCAAGCATACTCAGGTGGAGGCCAGAAGGGGCCCTGAGCTGGGAGGTGGTATGGAGAAGGATTCTGGAGAGCAGAGACTGGGTCCCAGGAGATCAGACTCGGCGGGGAAAGCAGCATTCTGAGCAGTCAGCTCCCATTAGCAGCAGAGTCGTGACTTGCCTCCACCCACTAGAGGGTGGCCGCAAGCTCCCTTCTATGCTGTTGAAAACAGCGTGCCAGGCGGTCAAAATCAATGATAAGCTTTTCTTGCTGCAAATAAGCTGGTTTCAGCCCCGTTTACACTCCCTGCATCTGCCCTCAGGACCCTGCTCCTGTAATTCCGTTGCTCTTTTCCTCGTAAGAATAACAGAATGATATTTCTCCTCCCTCCCCATCACTCCCAATTTGGCGACACAGGGAAGGGCCCCCCCCCCCACCTGGAAGTTCACCATGCACTTACAGCACGCCACCCACCACTCCAAGCACTCACTCCAGAGGCTCCTGTCTGCTCCTCACCACGACCGCACGCGGCCACTGTGCTTTACCGTCCCATTTCTCAGAGGCGAAAGCAGAGGCTCAGAGAGGCCAGGTAACCAGACCGGCATCACACAGCAATCCAAGTCAGGACGCAGAATGCCTGATCTCGAAATGCAAGGACTTGACCCCATTGCCCTGGCCTTCCCAGCCCCAGGTGCCTGCATGCTGCCCACACATCCCACAACCCAGGTTTTCCGGAGAGAGAAGGTCTGGCTGGAACAGCTGCTGCTGGGGAGCTGGCAGGGAGAGCGAGGGCTCCAGTCCCCCGGAGCACTGTGCACGGAGTGAAGGCCCCCAGGGCACCCGTGCCCATCCTGCCCCGCCCCTCCTCCTTCCCTGGGATGCTCTGAAGGAGGGTCTCAGGTCTCCGAGAGGGCTTGGGAGTCAAGGATAGAAAGTGGAAGGTACTCTGAGCATCACTAAATCAGAAATAAAAAATAAGGAGATGGTGAAGACAGAGCGACCAAAGTAAAATAAAGATGACCTGGACACCCAGCGTGCCGTGTGTGACACCCCAGCAAGGGCCAGCTCAGGGTGTGACCAAGGCCCCCGCTCCACCTGGACCAGCTCCTGGCCAGCAGCGCCAGGTTCCCCCCTAGGGGGTGGGGGCCTGGTCCACCGGGCTACACGGGGCCAGTCTGAGATGCCCGCCACCAGGGCTTCCCTGGGCTCCAGAAAAGACCTGCGGCAGGGGCGGGCAGGGGGCGGGGGAGCAGAATCATCTGCACCTAGAACGTGTGTCCACACAACGGTGTCACGCCTCAACCATCGGGGGCTCCTCTGCCTTCAGGAAGGAACTCCAGGGTGAGCTGTCCCTGACAGAGGACATCTGAAGCCCTTGGAGAGGGTCCTCGGTCCCTAACCTCACTGCCCCCGCCCTCCCCCAGCAGGCTGCGTCCCAAGGTCACTCACTCCTAACCTCTGAGCAAGAGGTCCTCTCCACTCGGAGCACCCCTCCGCCTTCACTGCCAGGGGCACTGAGAGTCTATGGAAGTGTCTCTTGGGTAGCACCTCCTCCTGGAAGCCCTCCCTGATGCCCCAGCAGGCTGGGAACTGGGCTGAGCTGTGCGCCCTCACACGGCGTCCGTGTTTGTCCTCCCTGCTAGTCAGCAGCTATGGGAGGCCAGGACAGCTCTTCAGACGCAGCATGCATGACGCCGAACAAAATGCAACGCAAAAGGCGGCAGCTTCACGCAGTTGGATCCGATCCTCGGGGCCTTAGAAGTATCTATCACAGAATCAGTGGCTCTCGGCCACATCCACTGACAGAAGAAATTCAAGATTTCACACATGAGCCAAGTTTATTTCGGGCCCAGGACCGCACCCCACCCCCCACCCCCCGCCACCGCCTGAGCCAGCAGCATCGGCATTACCTGGGACTCGTCAGAAATGTATATTCTGCACGAGGAGCTCAGGCGGCCGGGCGACGTGTTTAACAAACCCCCCAGCGGATCCCAATGCCGCTCAAATGGCAGAACACTGCCCTAAAACATTTATAAAGGGACACTGTTTTTCTAACAAGCCAAAAAGGAAAAGGAGTGGTGGTGGGAAGTGGTCTTTGTTATTCATCCTCATAAATACACACGATAGCAGTAATCATCTGTGATGTCACCGCGGCCTTTCCTGACCACGCTGTTTGAAATTGCACCCTTCTGCACTCCCCGCCTCTCCGCCCGCCCCAGCTTCCCTCTCCTCCCTGCCTCTAATCACCTCTAATTAGCTGTCAGGAGGATGCAAGCTAGCCCGGCCCCCTCCCTGACAACAGCAGGGATTACATATGTGATCTCTCCGTTTTTTATTTTCTCCTTCTCTTTTGGAAGGAAGGTCGGCAGTCTTTCTGTTCACTGCTCAGCACCCAGCACTCAGTCTGGCATACAGTAGGTGCCCAATACATGTTGGATCCATGGAACCCAGATGTGTGTTACTGCTTTCAGCTCACTGCAACACATGCCCCTACTGGATGCTTTGCAGCATGTCTGAGGCAGCCAGGATGAGTATCATTTTATACCCAATTTGCAGATGAACAAACGGAGCCTCGGGCGGCACAGACTTATTTGACAGCAAACAGAGCCTCAGACTCCCACTCGGGTCTGAGTCCTAACTCAGAGCCCTGGGCCTGTAGGCACATTCGGGCCCAGGGACCCTCCATCCTGGCTCTGCCCTCCTACCGCTGCCAACAAGCAGGCCCGGAGGGACCACGGTCCAAGGGCGCTGCCAAAACACAAACCACTGGTCTGGGTATCTCGGGTCTAGGGCTGGAGGGAGGGAGGCCATGGCGGGCCTCCTCTGAAGCCTCGGAGTGTGGCTTCAGGGCCGCGGTGATGACGCCTGCCATATGAGGCCCCCCGGTGTAAAGACACACAGCTAATTAGCTGTCAGGAGCGATGCAAACTCTAGCCTGGCCCCTCCCCACAGCCTCTCCCGGAATCACCCTCTGCCACTGCGTGTCACCACATGATAAAAGGAAATATGTTCAAAGCTGAGCCACTAACAAGAGACAAGGAGGCACACAGAGGCAGAGAGAAGCAGATTGTCTCTGACACTCTCTGAGGAAAGGGGGATAAATTAAAACCATTAAAAAAATAATTTGTCATCGTCAGGTTTCCCAAAGAAGTTCTTCTTGAAGGGCAGACTTCCTGTTCCGGGCCTTCTGAGCATCAGCTAGGAGGGCTCCGTGAAGTGGTGGAGGGCCTGGGCTCTGGGCTCTAAACAGACTCTGCCCCTCCCACCTGGTGTGAGTGGGCCTCACGGGGTGGGGGTGCTCAGAGGCCCCGTATAAGCAGGTTTACGGGAGATGCTAGGAGACGAATGCACGTAAGTGCTCCTATGTCCGTGCTGCTCGCCGGCCCCACTGAGCTAGGGAAACAGGCTCGAACCCATGACTGCTCTTTACAACAGCAGGGACAACAGCTTGGACCTCAGAGTTCTCAGGAAAACTCAATGAATGCATGAGTGCCTGGAACACACCTGGGTAGACGGTTGCTGCTCTGGTCATAGTTCAGGGGCATTTGCTGGGCTCTGTGGACCTTGGAAGGTATAAAGGGAGACCAATAAATGCCATGCCCCCTCCTACCAGCAGCCAGGACTCCAGCAGATGGGGCTTGGCCTACCCCTCACCCCGAGCTTGCCCTTGCCTCTCCCGCGTGGCCCCCATGGAACCTGCTAGAAGTGCTGCCCAGGGGTCAGAACCAGCTGTGCCCCCTTCAAGACGTGCATACCCTCTCTGTGCCCCCCTCTCAGGGAGATGCACATGAATTGCTGACCCTCCTTGAGCCCTGACCAGAAGTCAGGCACAGTTCTAAACAGTCCATCCATGAATTCACCCTCAAGAGTTTTGGCAACAGTCCATTGTACAGAAGGTAACACTGAGGCACCAGGAGGCAAATTGGTTTCCCCAAAGTCACACATTTAGTGAATGGTAACACCGGGAGTCCTGTCCCCCAAGAGCCTTCGTGGGCTGTTGAAAAGATTAAGCCAAGCACCCAGCAAGCACTCAGTAAACGCTGGTTGGTCATGGGACCACAGAGGAGGTGCCATCAGCAGGAATACGTGGGCTCCGGGCCTGGGCTGCAGAAACACAAGCAAAGGAGGGCTTTTCCAGAACAGACGGGCAGCACCCAGATCATGGGGTGGCCTTGGCCCTCCAGGCCCTGCGGGATGGGAGGGGAGATGAGGGCTGGGAGCTGGCAAGTCAGGCAAAGCACTCAACTTCCAGGTGGCCTGAGCTCCTGTGACAGGGAACACAGCCTGGCTAAAACTGGGCATCTTGGTGGAATTCCTGCCGACAGGCAGAGCCCACACCCCTGCCCCTTTCTCTGCAGCTGGGGCGGGTCAGCAGATGTCTTCACGGAAAAACAAGAGCTGTGTCAACAGAAGACCGAGGTCACACATGGACTCCCTGTGTCCTTCTGTGTGAAGACCCATGTGCTCCTGTTCCAAGACGTGGATGTGGGGGTAGGGGCCCTGCTAGACCCAATCCTGATCTTCGCACAGCACAGTCTGGGAAGCAATGGGCGAGCCCACAGCAGTGACCCCCCGGGGGGGTGGGGCAGCTCCTGTGGGTCAGCCCCCATTGCCATGGAAACCCGCTCCTGCTGGATGAATCCACTGAGTTGAAATATTTGACCTGACAAGCATCAAGGTCACTGAAATTAAAGCCATGGTGTAACCCCCTGAGATCAGAGCTGACCTCAGGGCTAGGAGGCTGGGAGGGCTTGCTGGAGAGGGTGGGGCTGGAGCTTCCCGCTCCCCCACAGGTCCCCCCACCCCGGGCCCATGCTGCTAGGATAGGTGGGCAGCCACAGGGCCCCTCCTGTGGGCCACTCAAGTCTGGGACCACCCCCCAGGGTCCTTTCAGGAGCTTGTGCCGGGAGGGGTGTGGCTCTGCCCACTGCCTCACTAGACCCTCACACCCACCAGGCCCCCCACGCTGCCCATCTATTCCTTCAGCTCCAGCCAGACAGACCCGTTTGGTGGGGGGTTGGACTCCATCTGCAGGAAGCCAAGTCAGGGCCCCACTGCCTCTGAGCTGCTGCACTGCTCCCACCGTGAGAGTCCTCCCTTCTCCCAGGGGCCCCCTGCCTTCTGTACGGATGCTTCTGTACCTACAGCCCTGTGTCGCTCTGGGCTGGTGGCTCACTCTCTCTGTCCCTCTGGGAGGGCTGCCCATCTCCCCCACCTGAGGACGGCTAGCACTGCGTCTCTGTCACACAGGGAGGCATCTCCTGGGGCCTGGCACCCAGTGGAGTGGGCCAGAGCACACAGTTGGGGGCACACACAGTGCGGGCGGCACGTGGGGGTGGGGTCACTCAGTGGGGCTGGGGCGTGCCTCCCAGTGAGGGTGATGGGCTGGGAGGCATCAGCCGGGCCCTTGGGGACCCGGGGCACCTGCCCCCACCTGAGGCTGTTTTATTTCTGTCCTCGCGGTACACCCCTGCCCCCCGCCAGGTTCCCACCGTCTCCCTGGCCACCCAGGGATGCCCTTGTCATCCTTTGCCCTCTGCTGGCAGGGGTCAAGACCTGGCCTAGGCCCAGGACCCCGAGGGGCCTCTGGGGAATCTCCCTTCTGCCTGGCAGCCCCCGGGGCCTCCCTGAAGTGGCTCTGGCCCCTAAGAGAGATGAAGCAGCAGGCTCTGCTGACATGCGGTAGGATTGCCATGGCAACCGTGCAGGGCGGGCCAGCTGGCAGGAGTGGAGTCTGGCAGAGCAGCGGGTCTGGCCTCCCATCAGGGCGAGGTTGGGCTGTGCGGAGCAGGGGACCAACATGACAAGGCTGTGGCCTCTCAGAGGAGGGCATGGGGACCGCCCCCCCACCTCCGCACTGTCACAGGCCAGGACTGATGTCGAGGGAAGCCCACTTCCTCTCTGGTCACACACAGGGTGCGGGTTCTTGCTGGAATTCTCTGATGCCTTCTGAGGCAATGGGCACCCCCGCCTCCTCACCCCTCTAACTCAGCAGGGAAGAGCCACGAGGCTGTGCGGTCCAGGAGGTGGTGCTCCACTGGCTGTGGTCCTCATTTCTGCAGTGTGTAGTAGGGACTCAGTGCAATGGGCTGAATGGAAGGATGAACAGGCAGGCATGTTCACAACCGCTCAGGCTGAGGGGCGGAGGGGAGGCTGCTGAGGGTGGGGAGGGACAAACGACCCACTGAGATCAACCCCGCCCATCGGGCCCCTCCGTCCCCCGCCCTGTGGACACGGGCAGCGGCACTCACCCCTGCTGGGCTCTTCCTGCTCTCACCTGCAAGAACTCAGAGCCCTGCTCCCGGGACAGGAGGCCAGGAAGATGCCCGTCCCCAGGGAACTCCAGGCCCCTTTCCCTCCCTCCATCACAGGACAGGGGAGCCGGGCTCTTCCCAGCTGTGTGATGGGCCTGCAGGAAAACAGCCTCACTCGGGCCAGGTCCGGGTGGCACTGGGTGCCAAGTGAGGGGCCTCTGTGCCCAGCTCTGACTATTCTGCCCCTTCCCTGCTCCCGCCAGGCCTCCCTCAGGTGTTGAACATGCGCTCCCAACACCTGCCGAGATCCCCACTTCAGCCAGGGCTCTTCTGCCCATTCTAGGGGTAAAGGAACCCAGGCCCCCAAAGCAGGCCAAGCTCGCTGGGCAAAGCAGGGCTCTGAGTCCAGGCCCTGTGTGCCCCACCATTCCCCATGCCAGCTTCCCGGGACCTCCGAGCCAGGGCCTGGGAGATCACCCCTCATGCAGATGAGTAAACTGAGGCTGGGAGGAAGGATGATCAACAACCCAGACGTTCAGAGCCTCGACGTTACTTTCCTCTTCTTTTCAGCAAAGGCAATCTGTAAAATGCTTACCTAGACATGGTTCCATTTTCCATGTCTTCAAGACTTCTACAAATCAATTTACAAATATATAGAAGAACGATCCTTGCCTGGCCCATGTGATCGAGGTTTGGTGAAACAGAACAGACTGGGCTCCTGGGGAAAGATGGCATAAGATGCAGAGAGCGGTTCCAACACGTCCCACCTGCCTCTCAGACGAGGACCGCCAGTGCAGCCCACCCTGCGTCTCTCCCGCCTCCCCAAGAGGCATCAGCGGAATGTTCTAGATCTGTGCTCCCCAAGGCGGTAGCCACCAGGCAGCCATGTATGTTTTTTGAGCACTTGGAAGACAGTCAGTGAGACTAGGATTGGGATTTCTGTGTGTCGCTGAGTGGCCGCCCATCCCATGCAGGACATGCCCCTCTCTGTTTAGGGCTAGTGCAGCAGAGGTTAGGGTGTAGGCAGGGGAGGGGACAGATCCCAAGGCTGACTGCGTGGCAGGACCAGAGCCACCCCCGGCACTGGAACAGACCGCGGGTGGCTGGCTGAGTGGCAGGCGAGAGCGGGGAGGGGTGACAGGACCTGGGACCCCGGCTGCAAGTGCGGCATCTGCAGGTGCTGAGAGGCGGGTGGAGCAGAGGAGGGCTTGCAGAGGGAAACACGGCAGTGACTCTAAGCAGCGCCCTCGCTGCTCGGGCCTGGGCCTGTCTGTAACTGAACCAGTAATGGTGCCAAAGCCAAGGACGCCGTGAGGTTCAGCGAGCTCCGTGTGGGAAGCACTCGGGCACACCAGCGTGCAGGCGATGGCCTCTCTTGCGTGTCTGGCTGTGCTTCTTCTCTCGACCTAAGGCCTCTGCTCGGTGCCATCTGAATCTCCCTGCTGAGGGCAGAGCCTGTGGCTCCTGGCATCCCTTGGCCCTTTCAGGCTTTTCCCAGAGTGAACCCTTTCAGTCCACAACACTACGCGTCAGGTATTATAGCTTTCCCCATTTTACAGATGGGAAAGCCAAGGCACAGAGAGGTTAGGGAACCTTCCCAAGGTCACAAAGCTCCATGCAGTCAAGTCAGGATTCAAAAGTAGAAACTGACATCACCCCATTGTACAGATGGGGAAACTGAGGCTGGGAGGGGTGTCTTCATGGTCCTGGGTCACAGAACCAGGAAGAGACTGAGCTGGGCTGGCTGAAGCTGGGACTTCCACCTCTTCAGACCAGGCTCTGACACCTGGGCTCTCAGGCCTCCCGGGCGGGCTCCAGGCAGGGTATTTGGGGAGAAGCCTCTTGAAGGGCTGAGGAAGGCTGGGGGGCCGGGGGAGGTGGCGACAGCAGGCTGGGCTTCTGCCACTCGCTCCCATCGCCGCCTCTCACACCCGCCGCTGCGGGGGAGCCGGAAGCTGGCGGCACCAACTGTTGCCGCCTCCGCCCCTCTCCCTGGCCATCTGCTCTCGCAGGATCGCAGTGGGTGCCAGGTCCTCGCTGAGACCATCCTCTGCCGTCTCGGGGGGCTGTGCCCCAGCCTCCCCTTCTCTGGGGGGGCTGTGAGGGGCACGGTGGGCTGGGTGCCCCCTCACCTCCCCGCAGCCCGCTGTCATGGGCACAGCACACACCATCGTGTGGCTCGGAGCCCTGAATGCACCCCCACCCGTAAGCGGGACCCCTGCCTGCATCCCTCCGCTGGGGGTTCTCTGGCCACAGGACCCCTCCCTGCAAAGGTTTGCTGCTGCCCCAGGAACACCGTCATCCCTGTCTCCTGGGGTGACCCGACTCAGAGCAAGCAAGGGGAGGAGCCCCTGTGGGTGGAGACCGCGACAGCTTCCCAGTGGGTGGCAGAGGCCCCTAGAGCTGAGAGCTGAGAGCCATCTGTCTCAAGCTGTGACCCCTTTGCCAGAGCTCCTGGGGGCTCAGCGGACCCCTCCCCTCAGTACAGCCACACCAAGGGGCCACCGAACAAGAGCAGAGCATGTACTGGATGCCTGCTTTGCAAAGGGCATCAAGGGAGAGGTCAAAGGATAACCTGGAAGGTTCACCACGTGTCCCAGCCTAGGCAGCCCAGAGGACAAGGCCTTCAGGGCACATGGGCCAAAGGAACACAGGAGGAACCCAGGGAAGCCTCCACAGGCAGAAAAGTTCGACCCTGAGGGCCAGGGAGGGCTTAGTGGGCACACAGGACCTTCCCCTTTGCTCTCCTCACCTCTGACACCACCCTGTGAAAGGACTCCATATTGGTTCTGCCACTTCCTGGCTGTGTAACCGCAGGCCAGTGACTTGGCCTCTCTGAGTGCCAAGGGGAAGTTGCAAGGGCCGTCTCCCTGAGAGGGACCCCACCCTATTTCCAGGTCCGGGTAGGCTATGGGTCCACTGGATCGTGCAGAGGACAGCGACATCTAGTGGACTGAAGACACATGGCCCATCACCCCAGGAGGTCCCCCATGGTACCCCAAGTTTCCAGGGCACGGAGGCTCACCCTCCAGGGAGGACCAGGGTGCAAGCAGGTGCCACAAATTACTGGCACCAGTGCCTGCTCAGCTCCATCTCCCCAGAACTCCTGCGCCTCCTCCCGTGGGCAGCCGCGTTCCCACGTGGCATATGCCCGCCATATGCTGTCCCTGTCACAGCATCCTCACGGGTCTGCGAGCAGCCTGCTGGCGGGGGCGGGGTGCCTCCAAGCTGGAGCTTGCCCCAACTGCTATGTGGAGCAAGCTGCACAAGGAGCCGCTCTGAGGAGGGCCAGCTCTGCTGTGGGCAAGGCAGGCCTGTGATCCCATATCACAGGCCACTCAACTGAGGCTAAGAGAGGCTGAGTGCTTTGCTCGAGGCCACCCCGCTTGCAAGGGCAGACCTGTCCTGGGCCCCACAGCCTCTGGCTGTGCATCTGCAACTTGAGGGGAGCTGGACCGGACACAGCCCCGTGGGATTCTCCGGTTGCCAGAGGCTTAGCTTGCTCAAGCTCTGCTCCTGTGAGTCCCCCATGTCCTCCTCCCCATGGGGACATCAGGGTCCCCTCGGAGACCTTGGCCTTGCTGAACTCCTGTTCTGACAACCCCAGAAGCAGAGTCTCCAGGGCGCTCTGCGCTAGAAGCCTGAACCTGACCCATGCTTCTCAAACTGGGTTCCCGGAGCTCTGCTGTCCTGTAGGTGTGCTTGGGGTCTGCCTGAGGAGCTGGGGGAAATCGAGAGGTTGGGGAGTAGTCTCCTTAAACCACAGTGTCAAGAGGTGATTTCCATAGTAAGCACAGGGGAGCACAGTCTGAAGAGAGAGGTAGAAAGTTCCAGAGCCTGGCACAGTTCAGGAGGCATTGCTGGGCATATGAGGGCAGGCCCAGTGTCCACAGGCACCAAGCCCCCTGCAGGAGACCAGCCGAGGCGGCTCCACGGGGCAGTGTCAGCAGCACTCAGAGCACCTCCTGAGGGCCAGGAAGGGTACTGAGCCCCACATACAGGGGTAGCCTTGGGGGCTCAAGGATCAGAATCCCAGGGCTCCCAGGTCCAGCCTCTGTCATCTAGGTGAGGGACCCCATCTGGGTGCCTCAGTCTCTTCATCTCTGAGATGGAGCCAGGAACAGTTCCTACCTATGACGATGGATTAGACAAGTTCATGGACCGAACAGCACAGAAATGTGTCCTCCCACAGCTCTAGAGGTCAGCAGTCCTGGGTCAAGGGGCGGGGCCCTCCTGCCTCCTTCTGCTTCTGAGACGGCCAGTGATCCTCAGCTCGGCCTGTGGCAGCGTACCTTCCATCTTGGCCCCGGTCCTCATGTGGCTGTCCCCCGTGTCTCTGTCCCCACACGCCACTGTGTCCAGACTCCCCTCTTCTCATAAGGACACCAGTCATTGGACTTAGGGCCCTAATCCAATGTGATGCCACTTTAACAAACTCTACCTGTGAGGACCCTCCTTCCTAACCAGGTCACATTCTGAGGCTCTGGGTGGACAGGCATTTGGGGGGACACTATCCAATCAATGACCTCTTCCTCCCAGTTAAGAAAAATGACTGGCACACACATGGGTTTACTGATCCTCACTGAACACCCAGAGGGTGACTCAGGCCCACTCTTATGCACCAGGAAACCAAGGCTGAGAATGGTGAACCGTCTGCCTGGACTCAGCCCCACAGTGTAGGGCTCGGATCTGATCTGTCTTTGCACCTCCACCGCCTGGGCACTTCCTGGCCCGATGCCCCCCAGCCACCTGTCTGGCTGCACAGCTATCACCCCCATGGGCACTGCTCACTGTCCTGGAGGAGGGCCCATCTGCGCAGGCTTGCTGCTCACCCGGCTACCACACCAGCTTCTCTAATCTTCTGGGTCCCTGCTGTAAATGGGGAGATGACCCCAACCTCAGAGTGGGAGGGCGGGGGCCCACGGGGTGGAGGGGAGGGTGTGTGTGTGTGGGTGGGTGTGTGTGGGTGGGTGGGTGGGTGTGGGTGTGGGTGTGGGTGTGGGTGTGGGTGGGTGTGGGTGTGGGTGTGGGTGGGTGGGTGGGTGTGGGTGTGGGTGTGGGTGTGGGTGGGTGGGTGGGTGTGGGTGTGGGTGTGGGTGGGTGGGTGGGTGTGGGTGTGGGTGGGTGGGTGGGTGTGGGTGTGGGTGTGGGTGTGGGTGGGTGGGTGGGTGTGGGTGTGGGTGTGGGTGTGGGTGGGTGGGTGGGTGTGGGTGTGGGTGTGGGTGTGGGTGGGTGGGTGGGTGTGGGTGTGGGTGTGGGTGGGTGTGTGGGTGTGGGTGTGGGTGGGTGGGTGGGTGTGGGTGTGGGTGTGGGTGTGGGTGTGGGTGGGTGGGTGGGTGTGGGTGTGGGTGTGGGTGTGGGTGGGTGGGTGGGTGTGGGTGTGGGTGTGGGTGGGTGGGTGGGTGTGGGTGTGGGTGTGGGTGGGTGGGTGGGTGTGGGTGTGGGTGTGGGTGGGTGGGTGGGTGTGGGTGTGGGTGTGGGTGGGTGGGTGTGGGTGTGGGTGTGGGTGGGTGGGTGGGTGTGGGTGTGGGTGGGTGGGTGGGTGTGGGTGTGGGTGTGGGTGGGTGGGTGGGTGTGGGTGTGGGTGTGGGTGGGTGGGTGGGTGTGGGTGTGGGTGTGGGTGGGTGGGTGGGTGTGGGTGTGGGTGTGGGTGGGTGGGTGGGTGTGGGTGTGGGTGTGGGTGGGTGGGTGGGTGTGGGTGTGGGTGGGTGGGTGGGTGTGGGTGTGGGTGGGTGGGTGGGTGTGGGTGTGGGTGTGGGTGGGTGGGTGGGTGTGGGTGTGGGTGGGTGGGTGGGTGTGGGTGGGTGGGTGGGTGTGGGTGTGGGTGTGGGTGGGTGGGTGGGTGTGGGTGTGGGTGGGTGGGTGGGTGTGGGTGTGGGTGGGTGGGTGGGTGTGGGTGTGGGTGGGTGGGTGGGTGTGGGTGTGGGTGGGTGGGTGGGTGTGGGTGTGGGTGTGGGTGGGTGGGTGGGTGTGGGTGTGGGTGTGGGTGTGGGTGGGTGGGTGGGTGTGGGTGTGGGTGTGGGTGGGTGGGTGGGTGTGGGTGTGGGTGTGGGTGGGTGGGTGGGTGTGGGTGTGGGTGTGGGTGTGGGTGGGTGGGTGGGTGTGGGTGTGGGTGTGGGTGGGTGGGTGGGTGTGGGTGTGGGTGTGGGTGGGTGGGTGGGTGTGGGTGTGGGTGGGTGGGTGGGTGTGGGTGTGGGTGTGGGTGTGGGTGGGTGGGTGGGTGTGGGTGTGGGTGGGTGTGGGTGTGGGTGGGTGGGTGGGTGTGGGTGTGGGTGGGTGGGTGGGTGTGGGTGTGGGTGGGTGGGTGGGTGTGGGTGTGGGTGGGTGGGTGGGTGTGGGTGTGGGTGGGTGGGTGTGGGTGTGGGTGGGTGGGTGGGTGTGGGTGTGGGTGTGGGTGGGTGGGTGGGTGTGGGTGTGGGTGTGGGTGGGTGGGTGGGTGTGGGTGTGGGTGTGGGTGGGTGGGTGGGTGGGTGTGGGTGTGGGTGTGGGTGGGTGGGTGGGTGTGGGTGTGGGTGGGTGGGTGGGTGTGGGTGTGGGTGTGGGTGGGTGGGTGGGTGTGGGTGTGGGTGGGTGGGTGTGGGTGTGGGTGGGTGGGTGGGTGTGGGTGTGGGTGGGTGGGTGGGTGTGGGTGTGGGTGGGTGGGTGGGTGTGGGTGTGGGTGGGTGGGTGGGTGTGGGTGTGGGTGGGTGGGTGGGTGTGGGTGTGGGTGGGTGGGTGGGTGTGGGGGTGGGTGGGTGGGTGGGTGTGGGGGTGGGTGGGTGGGTGTGGGTGGGGGTGGGTGGGTGGGTGTGGGTGGGGGTGGGTGGGTGTGGGTGTGGGTGGGTGGGTGGGTGTGGGTGTGGGTGTGGGTGGGTGGGTGGGTGTGGGTGTGGGTGTGGGTGGGTGGGTGGGTGTGGGTGTGGGTGTGGGTGGGTGGGTGGGTGTGGGTGTGGGTGGGTGGGTGGGTGTGGGTGTGGGTGGGTGGGTGGGTGTGGGTGTGGGTGGGTGGGTGGGTGTGGGTGTGGGTGGGTGGGTGGGTGTGGGTGTGGGTGGGTGGGTGGGTGTGGGTGTGGGTGGGTGGGTGGGTGTGGGTGTGGGTGGGTGGGTGGGTGTGGGGGTGGGTGGGTGGGTGTGGGTGTGGGTGTGGGTGGGTGGGTGTGGGTGTGGGTGTGGGTGGGTGGGTGTGGGTGGGTGGGTGTGGGTGTGGGTGTGGGTGGGTGTGGGTGGGTGGGGGTGGGTGTGGGTGGGTGGGGGTGGGTGTGGGTGTGGGTGGGTGGGTGGGTGGGTGGGTCCGGGAGGGCGTGGCCTCGTGGGAGGGCGTGGCCTCGCGGGAGGGCGCAGTTCTCGGGAGTCAGCATTGCTGTTATTTCCATTCACTTCCATGCACACAGTAGCATCATCTGGGTACAGAACAAACGCTGGATAAACGCTGGCTCTGATGGAGGAAGGAAAGAGCAGGAAGCTCAACCTGACTGCTAGGTTCCCATCTGGCAAATCACCATGGAGCCCTCTCTGCACCAGGCAGGTGACTGTGCCAATCACAGAGCAGGCGGTACCCCTGCCAGGGAGATGCAAATGGGGAGCCCTGAGCATCTGAGAGTCTGAGTACCTGGTGGGGCCTGGTCACCCAGAGGACCAGTGGGGTGAGAGGAAGCCCCTAATGCAGACACGCAGCCGCGAATGAGCTGCCTCTGATGGGGAGACGGGCAGGGCTGAGGAGAGAGCCGGATGCCAGGCCACTGGGCAGCTGCTGCATTACGGGGGCCTCTGCACACAGAATTACTGAGGAAAGAAGTAATTTCTGGGTTTAGAAAGAGCCTTGTCTGCAACCTGGGAAGCTAGGGGTCTGGCCACAGTAGGCAAGGTCAGATGACCCAGGAATGCCCAATAGGCATCTCATGGGCAGGCAGACAAGCCGCAGGCCTCCTCCAGGGCTACCCTTGACTCTGGCCTTGTCGGGCTTCCAAGTGAGGCTGAGCAGGGCTCAATAACCTTGGGCCCTGTCACCTCTGCTGAGCCCAGTGAAACAGGGAGTTCAGAAGTGTCTGCTCTACTGACTGCTGACACGTCCTGAGCAAGGCACCGAAGGGAAGTTGCTGCCCCCTGGGCAGAGGGGTGACCAGGCTGGCAGAAGCTCCAGGTCTCATGGTTCAGTCTCCCGTCCTGAGTTAGCTGAACACCTACTTTTTGCCTGCTGGGCTCAGGACTAGCACACAGTGGCAGACAAGACCCAAGTCATTTCTGCGAGGAACAGGTGATGCTGCCCTCAGGACATCTGTGAGAGGACCAGACCGAGTAACACCGGGGTAGGACCCTGAAGAGCTGGGGGAGGTGGTACTGTGCAAGGGGGGCCGAGCCTGCAGTCATCCAGCAACTCCACTACCGAGAGTGTGAACCCAAGACAAACACGTCCACACACAACCTGCCCGCAGGCATTCACAGCAGCATCACTCACAGCAGCCCGGACACCCATCAGTGGTGAAAGGATGGACAAAATGTGGCATGTCCGTCCCGTGGAATGTTACTCAGCCACACAAAGGAGTGACGCACTGACATGCTACCACATGGGTGAACCTTGAGGACATTCATTCAAGTGAAAGAAGTCAGACTCACAAGGACACCTACCAAATGATTCATTTACATGAAATCTCCAGAAGAGGTAAATCCACAGAGACTGAAAGTAAAATAGATTTGTGGTTGTTAAGGCAAGGGCAGGGAAGAACGGACAGTGAATGCTAAGCGTTAAGGGATTTTTTTGAGGGGTGAGGCAGGTCAGGTGGCCTGGTATTTCCACCTCTTGAGGAATTTGCCACAGTTTATTGTGATCCACACAGTCAAAGGCTTTGGCATAGTCAATAAAGCAAAAAATAGATTTTTTCTGGAACTCTCTTGCTTTTTCGATGATCCAGCTGATGTTGGCAATTTGATCTCTGGTTCCTCTGCCTTTTCTAAAACCAGTTTGAACATCTGGAAGTTCACGGTTCACATATTGCTGAAGCCTGGCTTGGAGAATTTTGAGCACTATTTTACCAGTGTGTGAGATGAGTGCAACTGTGCAGTAGTTTGAGCATTCTTTGGCATTGCCTTTCTTTGGCATTGGAATGAAAAATGACCTTTTCCAGTCCTGTGGCCACTGCTGAGTTTTCCCAAATTTGCTGGCATATTGAGTGCAGCACTTTCACAGCATCATCTTCCAGGATTTGAAATAGCTCAACTGGAACTTCATCACTTCCACTGGCTTTGTTCATAGTGATGCTTTCTAAGGCCCACTTGACTTCACATTCCAGGTTGTCTGGCTCTAGGTGAGTGATCACACCATCGTGATTATCTGGGTCATGAAGATCGTTTTGTACAGTTCTTCTGTGTATTCTTGCCACCTCTTCTTAATATCTTCTGCTTCTGTTAGGTCCATACCATTTCTGCCCTTTATTGTGCTCATCTTTGCATGAAATGTTCCCTTGGTATCTCTAATTTTCTTGAAGAGATCTCTAGTCTTTCCCATTCTGTTGTTTGCCTCTATTTGTTTGCATTGATCTCTGAGGAAGGCTTTCTTATCTCTCCTTGCTATTCTTTGGAACTCTGCATTCAGATGCTTATATCTTTCCTTTTCTCCTCTGCTTTTCGCGTCTCTTCTTTTCACAGCTATTTGTAAGGCCTCCTCAGACAGCTATTTTGCTTTTTTACATTTCTTTTCCATGGGGATGGTCTTGATCCCCGTCTCCTGTACAATATAAACCTCCGTCCATAGTTCATCAGGCACTCTGTCTATCAGATTTAGTCCCTTAAATCTATTTCTCATTTCTACTTCCGTATAATCATAAGGCATTTGATTTAGGTCATACCTGAATGGTCTAGTGGTCTTCCCTACTTTCTTCAATTTAAGTCTGAATTTGGCAATAAGGAGAATTCCGAAAGAGATGGGAATACCAGACCACCTGACCTGCCTCTTGAGAAACCTATAGGCAGATCAGGAAGCAACAGTTAGAATTGGACATGGAACAACAGACTGGTTCCAAATAGGAAAAGGAGTACATCAAGGCTGTATATTGTCACCCTGCTTATTTAACTTCTAGGCAGAGTACATCATGAGAAACGCTGGGCTGGAAGAAGCACAAGCTGGAATCAAGACTGCCGGGAGAAATATCAATAACCTCAGATACGCAGATGACATTACCCTTATGGCAGAAAGTGAAGAGGAACTAAAGAGCCTCTTGATCAAAGTGAAACAGGAGAGTGAAAACGTTGGCTTAAAGCTCAACATTCAGAAAACGAAGATCATGGCATCTGGTCCCATCACTTCATGGGAAATAGATGGGGAAACAGTGGAAACAGTGTCAGACTTTATTTTCGGGGGCTCCAAAATCACTGCAGATGGTGACTACAGCCATGAAACTAAAAGACGCTTACTCCTTGGAAGGAAAGTTATGACCAACCTAGACAGCATATTGAAAGGCAGAGATATTACTTTGCCAACAAAGGTCCGTCTAGTTGAGGCTATGGTTTTTCTAGTGGTCATGTATGGATGTGAGAGTTGGACTGTGAAGAAAGCTGAGCACTGAAGAATTGATGCTTTTGAACTGTGGTATTGGAGAAGACTCTTGAGAGTCCCTTGGACTGCAAGGAGATCCAACCAGTCCGTCCTAAAGGAGATCAGCCCTGGGTGTTCGTTGGAAGGACTGACGCTGAGGCTGAAACTCCAATACTTTGGCCACCTCATGCAAAGAGTTGACTCATTGGAAAAGACCCTGATGCTAGGAGGGATTGGGGGCAGGAGGAGAAGGGGATGACAGGATGAGATTGCTGGATGGCATCACCGACTCGATGCACATGAGTTTGGGTGAACTCCAGGAGTTGGTGATGGACAGGGAGGCCTGGCGTGCTGCAATTCATGGGGTCGCAGAGTCAGACACGACTGAGTGACTGAACTGAACTGAACTGAACTGATATTCCAGAATTCGATGCTGGTGATGGCTGCACACATCTATGACTACTGTAAAATTCATTAAACTCTACATTTAAATGGGTGAACCATTACAAAACTCTTACTTTAAAATCCAGTGTTAACACTTATCTCATGCCACTTTTCATAAGGTGGGGTGTTCTCAAAATTATAAAAATTAAAAGGAATGAGCCCCATATTATTCTGTGGTCAGAGATATAACAGACACTTGCAAGGGCTTCTGTGACAAAGGGTTTTTCGGGCACAGCCGTGGCGGTTCAGGGAGGGGAGGCCTCGTCGGGGTTCCCGGGAGGCGGCCGCCCTGTCTCTGAAAGCCCAGCTCACCCTGGAGGGAGCTCAGTCTGTAAACTGTCAGTGGGTGCTCAAGGGCCTAGCCTTGGGGGCACACGCCTGGAGCTGGCAGGGGTTTTTGCCAGAGACCAAGTGGTATATGCGTGACCACCGGCCACCCTGAACAGGGACCTGTGGCAAGGGGTCCAAGCACCTTTTGAAAGCAAGGCCACCGTCTTCTCTCTCTGCCGTGGGGAGGGAGAGAGGATCTCTCCAGGGACAGCCAAGGGCTCAGCCTGGCGCAGGGTAGTGGACAGAACTAGAGAGGGCTGGCAAGGAGCTGCCCAAGGTCACGGCCTACATGATAAGCATAGAGCACACAGCATGGGGCTCATGGGTGCTGTTCTTCAGGCAACCCGTGACAGCCAGAGAAGCGGACCCAGCGTCCTGCCTGCTGCGAAGACATGAGAACGAGGCACTGGGCGGCCCTGTCACACCGCTCTTGGCCCCAGGACATCACGGCCACTGCAATGACAGCGGAGACGCTAGCTGAACTCCAGGGGTGTCTGGGCGCTGGGCCCCTGCCTCCTGCCTCGTTGCAGGGTGAGCTGGCACTCACTTCTTGAGCTCTACTCAGAGCCAGGCCCTCAGGCTCCCAGAAGAACATGCCTCCCCACAATGACCATCCATTTCTACCCACAGAACTAGGGCTCCTACAATTTAACTCAAGTCTTAATGCTAACCAGCAGAGTTAAGCAGGGTGCGCCGGTGAGCAACAGCTGAGCCCATGAGGCCCACCCCCTCTGTCACTGGCGTCCATGCCCGCTGCCAGCCCGGGGCGCCTTCACCTTTAGCTGAGCAGCTCTAAACTGGGGGAACTACCACAAACCCCTCCTCGGGTTTGATGATTTGCTGGAAAGGCTCATACAACACGACTTATAAGAAGGGGTTTACTATAGAGGCCACAGCCCCGGAATAGCCCTGTGGAAGGCCTGCAGCATCCTGCTGGGCAGACAGCTGGGGAGCGGGAGCCCCAGCCAGCCCCCTGGGCCCAAGGCCTGGCCTGGATACCCGCCTGTCCCGTGTGGTGGCACAGAGCCCAGAGCTCTGCTCCAAGGAGCTGTCGTTTCCGCTGAGTGACTTCCAATGTGTGAGGCCCCCACACCCCAGGCCAGCGGCGACCTTAGCCGGAGATGCTCCCCCGGCTCCAGAGCTGGGGGTCCTGGCTCACCTCCCAGCTGTGCCATGAGCTTGCCGGGCTGACATTGTCCTCCCAGGGGTTGCTATCTCCATGAGGCGCTCCTCGGAACTGCCCCTTCCGGGGCCCCACTCCTGCTGGGAAGCCAGGGGAGGGGTCTGCCACCAGCGTCCCCCACTGTGCCCTGGGACCGACAGAAAGAGTCAGGTGGGGGGTGGGCTCTGGCCCAGTTTGGCTCCTCCTGACTGGGTATATTGGGCTACCGGGTACAATAAAATCTGAACAAACACCACTGCTGCTTAAAAACCCTTTCATGCCTGGGTAAGGCAGGATTTCTCTCAGCTGTGCCCCAAAAGCAAATCGAGCAAAAGACGAGCCTGACTTGGTAAGGTGAGCAGTCCAGGGCAGGATTTCAGGCACAGCTGGGTCCAGAGTTTCGCACACACAGCCTGGAAGCTGCCGCCTGTCTGTCCCTGCCCCTCCCCCTCCCCACCCCCAGCCCTCTCCCACCTTGGTCTCACTTTAAGGGGACTCCTTCCTGGAGAACCAACTGGAGGGGGCGCTGAGTGCTCAGCATCCACCCATGCTGCTCCAATCAGACCACCCCGCAACTGAGCCCGCACGTCCCAGGCCCCGCAGCCCAGGCCCTGGCATCCCCACACAAGGGGAGCAGGTCCCACCGACCAAAGGCCTTCTGAGTAGGTGCGGACGGGGGAGATAGTACCAGCCAGAACCACCTCTCCCAGCTTGGCTCCAGCCAAGATAAGGCTCCCAAAGGACTAATGCTGGTGTGTAAATATTAGATACTTCTGTCTCCGTCGAGACCAATTACACAGATCACGGCGGCTCCCGCAGGACTCTGCCTTCCACTTACTGTATCATCATTAACAGCCTATTAGGTAACAGCTGCTCAGAGAGCGTGCAGGCAGGGCGAGAGGGGGCCGCGGGGAAGAGGAGGGAGAGGAAGAGAGAGGTGAGGGAGAGGAGAGACAGAAAAAGGGAAAGAGGCAAAAGGAGAGAAAGAGACAAAGGTGGCGAGGATGACACAGACAGTCACAGAGAGTCAAGAAGAGGGGAGAGACGGGTACACAGAGTCAGGCACAAAGATACACAGGAGAGAGCCAAGGGAGAGGGGGCTGTGAGCTCTGTGAGGGGGCGTGATGCTCCTGAGGCCCCAGGCCCACCTGCCAATCAGGGTCCCCTGCAACCCCAACAGCCAGAGGCCTACCAGCCCCACAGGTAGACAGGCAAGGCCCCAAGAGAGCCCTTCTAAGGCCAGGGCTGCCCGCAGCAGGCCCTAACCACATGCCACTGGCTGATTTATCCCCCAGGGATTTCTACGGCCAAACGATGAGAGTCACCACCACGGCACGGACCCCAGACCCTTCTACAGAAAGGCCCTCGAGTTCAAGTGCATGTCCAGCCTGGCTGCACACCACACTATGGGTTTCTGACACTGTTTGGAGAAGACAGACAGGAATCAGCCATCTCCTGCAGCCATTACAGACCAGCCCCTCCCGGCCTCCCCTCTTCAGGTCCTCGGGACAGAGACAGCCCACATACCAACCTGCAGAGGTGTAAAGGGACACATAGAGGCTGAGTGACCGGCCTGCCCAAAGCCACCAGGGAGCCCCTGGTGCTCAAGGCCAGGGACCCCAGGTCAGAGCTGAGCTCCTCAATCCTGGTGCACCTCCTCTGGGAGCAGCAAATTCTCTGCTGGAGGCTTAGGGACAAAACACAGCCCCCTGGGCCAAGGGCTTGAGCCAGGCTCCCAAAGGAGGAGGGACACAGGACCTGTGTGTCCAGCTGAGACCAGCACCCCTCCGAGGATGAGGCCTCTCCAGACCCTGAGCAGTCTCCAAGGCCACTCCTCCCCCCCACCCATCGCTTCTGAGCCCTGAGATCCTCTGCCCCCGAGCCTGGGCCTCTCGGCAAGGCTGCAAGCTTGCCATCTGTCTGTCCTCCACCAAACCACAAATATTTACTGAGCACTCTCCACCCACGAGCGCAGGTCCAGGCACTGGGGACAGTGTGACAAGGGGATGTGGACCCTGCCCACGTGATGCCAATGGTCCCTGTGCTCAGAGATGAATGCCAAAGGACAGTGGCCAAAGAAGGCTGCAATGACAGCGTGAAGGGGCAGCAGCCCTGAGGGGACACGAAAGCTGCGGGAGAACAAACTTACACATCTGAGAAGTGGGAGGAGGCCGTGGTGCAGGGGATGTGGGGGTGGCCACAGGATGAAGTCAGACGGAAGCGGGGCTCAGATCTGGAGGCATCTCTCAGGCCCTAAGGCAAGGGCTGGAACCTCCTTCTAAGAGCACCGGGATGCTGCCTCAGGGCACGCAGTCTGGCCCTTCTACTAGGCTACTGGGGCCAAGGGCAGGGGACGCACCACTGTGGGCCCGCATTCCCCCTTCAGCACTCAGAAGAGATGACAGACGTCCCCCACCCAGGCCTGCTCTCTACAGAGCCCACCTTTCCTCACTTCCAGGCACAGTACCCTTGGCTGTCCCCCCACAGCCCCCTCTCCAGGCTGCCAGAGGTCTGGGGCCTTTAGGGGTGGGGGTGGGGTGGGCCTGGCGTCCTGGAGCCCCCGCTGGGATTTCAGGTTCCCAGCCCTGCAAAGCATTTTATTTCTCCTCCTTCAGGGCTGGGAATAATTAGGCGACCGGGAACATAAATCATGGCCTGGCCCTGTACATCTGCTAATCACATCTCCTGAGGATGGGCCAGGCAGGGGCAGACAGGGGCCCTGCAGCTGGGGCCTCGGGCAGGGGGGTCCATGCACCCCACATCCACCATGCAAGGGTGTAAAGCGCTGGTGGAGAGGGTGTTCCAGGTTCCCTCAAACACAACCACACACACAACAGACACACAAAGGCACACATGCCACATATACACACACCCTGACCCACTACTGACAGCACATCCAGAGACAAAATTCACACACACACACAGTCACATATACAGACGTGCCCCACCGCCCACCCCCACCAATACACACGCACTGCACTCAGGATCCCTGGTGAGGAACTCCTGGAGAGGGATACCGCACTTTGGGGTTCTGGTGCCACCTAGGGTCCATCGCTGGAAGTGCCAGCCTACACAAAGCTGACACCAAGGCAGGGCCCCGGGCCCACCTTCTCCCTCCAGCCAGAGGAGGAAATTTCTTTCTATTAAAGGCCCCTAATCTAGACCAATTCTGGTATATATGCATATAAAAAACCCCAATTAACTGGCAATGGGTGTGTGGGGTAAGGACTATTTTAAGAATTAGATACATGACAAATTTAAGGTAACTTGCTTAAAACACTACGGAATATAACTTTATCTCAATAATCCAACCAAAAGGGGCCCAAAAGGAGTTTTTAACACAGTCAGCAAGCTCCTTCTCCAAAAACAACAATAACATTAGCATCCAGCCAGGGCCACAGCTGCCTACCACAGTTTTGATGAAAAGACCCTGATGCTGGGAAACAAAGATTGAAGGCAGGAGGAGAAGGGGATGACAGGGGATAAGATGGTTGGATGGGCATCACCAACTCGATGGACATGAGTTTGAGCAAACTCCAGGAGTTAGTGATGGACAGGGCAGCCTGGAATGCTGCAGTCCATGGAGTCACAAACAGTCGGACACAACTGAGTGACTGAACTGATTCTTTTAAAACAAATTTACTTAAGGGAAAAGGGGTCTTATTTAAATAAAATAATGATACGAATACTGGTATAAGTGTCACATGAGGTGAACATGTCCAGCTGGAGACTTCCTCATGAAGGGGTCGCCTTTGGCATCCATCTTCCAGGAAGAAACAGCAGCCAGGGAAGGTTCATCGACCACCCAGGTCACTCAGCACTGTGGTGGAGCTGGCCATCTGGACCAGGGCAGTGTTCCGGACACAAAGCAGTCCTCTGGGCTTCATCTCATCCCTCCTGCTTCCAGGCAGTGTGATGAGTCTGGAAGGTGCATCCACCAGGATGACCATCCCCAGGTGCACGTCTCAGGGTCAGCGGCCCATGGTGGGGGGCTGGGGGGTCCCTCTTGAGTCAGTGTGCCTGCGATTCAGTTTCCCCTTTAATCCACACTTCAGCCTTTCACACGGCTCCAGGTGTGCAGCACTGTTCTTACTAGCTAACACACGGAAACAACCTCAGTGTCCATCAACAGGTGGGGGATAAGGAACATGTGGTATATACACGCAATGCAGTATTACTCGACCATGATAAACAATGAAATCATGCAACTAGAGATGATCGTCCTCAGTACAAGAAGTCAGAAAAACAAATTCCACATGATATGACCTACATGTTGAAGAAGGAATTCATAGGGCCTGGACTCCCTCTTAGGCCTGCTCATGCGGATCATGCTCAGCCACCTTTCCAATGGACTCTGAACTGTGTTTGCTGCTGCTGCTAGGTCGCCTCAGTCACGTCCAACTCTGTGCGACCCCATAGATGGCAGCCCACCAGGCTCTGCTGTCCCTGGAATTCTCCAGGCAAGAACACTGGAGTGGGTTGCCATTTCCTTCTCCAATGCCTGAAAGTGAAAAGTGAAAGTGAAGTCACTCAGTTGTGTCCGACTCTTAGCGACACCATGGACTGCAGCCTACCAGGCTCCTCCACCCATGGGATTTTCCAGGCAAGAGCACTGAAGTGGGGTGCCATTGCCTTCTCCAGCTCTGTGTTTAGTGCCTAGGAAAACAACAACAGAAGGATAAGACCCCCTCTAGACAGAGGAACCTTGAAGATCGTATCTAGGTTACTCATTGCCTAGCAGAAAACATACAGTAATCACCCCTTCCTTCAAACAGGCCATAAATTTTTCTGTATCTATTGGAGTGTAACCTCGGGTTTATTGATTATTGGCTAATTGACTGTTTGAGCACATGAGCACATAGCACGTGAATCATGGGGTTACTGGGATTGTATTTTCCTTGGTTTATGTAAGTCTCAAGGAATTTGGAGTGGTGGGTTCAGACACATACACATGGGGTATAAAAGATTTTCACAAATGCTGGTCGGGGTCCTTGGCTAAGAGGAGACTCTGCCTTGGGCCCGCCGGTGTGATCAACTGCACTCCACTATCTGCACTGTCCTTCTGAGTGAGTTTGTTTCCCAGAACGCGTGGTTACAACAATGTGGAATCTAAAATAAGACCCAAACGAACCCATCGATGAAACAGATCCACAGACAGAGCAAATCTGTGGTTGCTGAGGGGGAGCGATGGAGGGAGCTGGGAGTTGGCAGATGCAAACTATCACACACAGAATGGAGTGACGACAAAGCCCTGCTGCACAGCACAGGGAACTCGATTCAGTGTCCCGTGATAAACCGTCATGGGAAAGAATACAGATGTAAAACTGAGTCACTCTGCTGGACAGCAGAAATTAACACAACAGTGTACATCAACTATGCTCAATTAAGAAAAAAAAGATTTTAAGGCACCTAAGCAACTTAAAAAACCAATCACAGACCCTGGTGATGCGCTGGAGAGCTGCAGCGAGAGTTCAAGGGCAAGACATGTGGCCCTGAAGGAGCCTGGAGCCGCTGAGAGGCTTCAGGAGAAGGGAGGCTCAGTGGGAATTCTCAGCTAGCAGTGCATGCATCCACGTCCCTCCTCATGGCTCTCCCTGCCCCCTCCAAACCCCTACCCAAATCCCCAGGGGAATGGCAGGGGGCACTGACGCCCACCCTGCTCACACCTCGCTCAATATTCATCTGTCCTCATGTAGGCAGATCAGACACCTCGCCCCCTTCTCCACGCGAGTAACGGTGGTCTGTCACAAGCCCACTCTGGTCCCGGCACTCTCCTACGGCCCTACTTCGGTAGGTCTTGCCAGCCATCACACAGGAAGTTTTCATTAGGGGTCAGATGAACTGACTAAAAGAAAGTAACAAATGGGAAAAAGAGGTGGAGCCAGCATGGGGGAGAGCAGCAGGCGCCAGCAGGCTGCAGGGACTGCTCCAAACAGGCCCAGGTCGGGGGCCACCTGGAGAAGCCGGTAGAGCCCTCCCCCAACCGGGTCTCCGCCCAAACCCTGCGGGGGGAGGGGCAAAGGGGGGCAGGCAGAGGGGCCAAGACAAGCAGAGGGCCTGCCAGAGCCCCCTTCCAGGACGCGCGCCCGGGATTCCACCGACAGAACTGGGAGCCAAGGCTGACGAAATCCCGGCATCTGAGGATGCCGCCTGCCCGCCTGGGGTCCAGCTTCCCACAACATCCCCTCCAGGGCTGTGAGGCATGGAGGGGCTGTGCAGGGCAGAGGGACAGAACAGCACCTCCCCTGGATGACTGCCTCCGTGGGAGGCGATAGTTCTGGAAGAAAAACAAACACGCTCTGGGGGAGGGAGGAAGCAGGCAGCAGATGTTGGCGGGAGAGCCACGGTGTCTGGGGGAGGTCAGGGCAGACTGGCGGGTGACTGGGCTGGGGGTGGCCCCCCAGGTGCCCTATGGCGCCAGGCCAGGGTCTGGCCCCTAGGCTCTTCCGGCTGGGCCTCTCAGGGAACTCGGGCAGAGAAAGTGTCCCTGGCAGGATGCCACCCCCAGGGGTCCCTACGCGCATGGCCAACGCTCCCCCACCGTGGGTCTGACAGCACAGCTGGCTGGGTGCCCCAGCCAGGAGCCCAGGCCTGAGCGCTCCACTGTCCACTCCTACCCACCACCCTGCCTGCAGCCAAGCCCTTGGCTTTGCTCCCAAGTATCCCTTCTTCATTCACTCGAGCAGTGACTAGGGGGTCCTAGGATGTATCTTGCCCACTCAAAACGATGGGGGTCAGTGCAGCAGACAGGCTCATCCTGCCCCAAGGAGCTTCACTCACCCACCTTCAATAGCTCCCCATGACTTCCAGGATAAGGCAAACCCCAAAGGGTGGAGCCCGTTGTCAACTTCAAATCTGGACTCCCCTCTCAGGATTCCAGTCACTGGGACAGGGCCCCAGAGTAGGCAGCTACTCAAGCTCACCGCTTTTCCAAGCCTCTGTCCATGCTAGGCCCTCGGCCTATGGCCCCTGTCCACCAGTCTTTCCAGAAGGCCCCCTCACCCCATCCATGAGTGTCTAGCTCTACACTGGAGACCCCTGGTGTAAGGGTGAGGTGACAAACACACTCAGAGTACACGTGACGCACAGGCCTTGCAGGAGGAGAAGGGTGTGGGGCCTGGGGAAGCGCTGGCAGGGGCAGCTGGGCAGAGGTCCTGGGGTACCTGGTAGGCGCCAGAAAGTCAGTGTGAAGCAGAGCGTGCCCCTAATTTCTGGGATGCTCCACCCAAAGTGGAGAGGGGACTGCTGCTGCAGGGTCCAGCTCACTCTGAACCTTCAAGGGCTCCCACTGCCTGGCCACAGAGTTCAAGAGATGCAGCCGAGAGTGGGCATTTCCAGCCTTCACACTGGCTACAAGCTGCCCACCCACCTTTTCTCTGGATTCAGACACACGTACCTGCTGCTCTCTTTTGTACATCTGACTGTGTGTGTTTCACAGCATCTCCCCTGGTCCCGCTCATGGAAGCCCTCAGCTCCATCCCGCCCCCCACTGTTCTCAGGCTGTCACCCACAGTGTCACACTCCTGAACGAGGCACCACCACCAGCCCACTCTACAGCCAAGGCTGAGGCACAGAGAGGTGAAGTCACACACCCAGATCACACGGCTTGAAAATGATGAAGCTGGGCAAGGAACCAGAGAGGCATTACAGGGCTCTGTCTGCCCGCAGCCATAGCCTTGGGCTGCCTGCTTTGCCCTTCAGTGGTTACTATACCCCCAGCCGGGTCCCAGGCTCTGGAGCTTCCACCCAGCCAGCCAGAGGTGAACACCAGCCCAGGACGGTCACACAGCAGGTTGATAATGAACCTATCACACCTGTATGGTGTCCAGTTAACACCGAAATCAGCAACCACCCTACCACCACGGCACCACACGGAAGCCACAGGGCCCCGCACGAGGCCTCGGACTCCTCCAGACCTCAGTTTCCCCTCTCGGCAAGTGGGGGCCGAGCAGCTGGTCCTTAGGTCTCGCACTCCTCCCAGGAAGAAAGCCACATCACATCCGCTGCCCTTTCCGTCTTGGGCCCAGTGGCGGGCCTACCCTGGGAGCCACACCGGCAGCGGAGGAGGGAGGAGCCAGGAAATCCGGGAGGGGCGGAGCCCACCCCCAGCCCCGGGCCCGGCGCCGGAGGGGGCGCCGGCTGCCCCAGAAACGCGCTCCAGATGCGAGAGGCGCTGCCAGCATTCCTGGAAGGTAACGCCAGGCTGGGGCGGGGGGGAGGCGGGCAGTCCGCGGGATACAGCCGCAGCCCGCTGCCAGATGTGCTTCACGAACAGCTGCCCCCGGCTAATAAGGTCAGCTCCTGGCTCCGGCGAGCCGCGCACCCACCGGCCACCTCCGCCAGCCTGGCACCCGCGCCGTCCTGCTTCCCGAGGTGGGCAGGCGGTGCACCCCCCACCCCCAGCCCTGGGGCCGTGGGGGGAGGAGCCAGGCCCAACACCACCCCTGAGGCGTGAGGGGGAGCTCAAGCCCCCGCCCCTAAGATGACGGGGAGGCGTCAGAACACCTCCACACCCGTGAGCAGTCGGTGGGGGGAGAGCTAAGAACACACCCCTCGGGGGCAGAACCCCCTTGGGGTCAGGGAGGCATAAATAACCAGCACACCCCCCAAGCCAACACTTCCCTGCTGCTGGAAGAGGGGTGCGGTTCCGGGCTCCTTCTGATTTTCTGTTTTATTGGCCGTTTCTCTTCTACGACTGAAAGGGGAGACCTAGTGCTAAGTTTGGGGCCACAGCCTGAGGGGGAAGTGCTCACATTCCACGTGCCCCTAGGGTGGGGACCCCCACTGCAGGCTGGGCAGGCTGCCTGGGAAGGGCAGCTGCCGGGACCCGGGGCTCCGAGGACTCCCTGCCCCCCTACCCCGCAGCCTGCCCCCTCTACTTCACCCCAGGAACACTCTGTCCTTCATACAGAGAAGTGAGGTCACCTCCCTGCGGGTCACAGGGCGGGTAGGGGAGCTAGTGTCGGGATCAGGGCCCAGATTCCGCTCCTCCCTTCCACCCAGGTCCCCCACAGGGCTGAGGGCAGCCCCCCCCCTCCCAACCCTCCCTACCAGATAAAGGCGCCGGCAGCCGCCTTTGTTTCTCTGGTGTAAACCGAGCCAGATGCGGTCTAATCCCCCAGCTGGGCTGGATTTGCTGGCGGCTGTGGCTCCAGCGCCTCCCAACCCCTCCAGCCCCGCCCGCCCCGCTGTGCCCGCGGCCCGGCGTTCCCAGGGTTGCTGGGGGAGGGGAGGGGGTTAATGACTTGGCAGCCTCAACCTCCCAGACCTCCCCCACCTGAAGGCCAAGGGCAGAAATAAGATCCCAAGGGTCTGGGGATCAAGCCCTCCTGGGCCGACTCACCTCAGGTGAGTAATGTGATTTCTCTGAGCCTCAGTTTTCTTGTCTGTAAACTGGGGGTAAGGAAGTCGCAAGCCACAGGCGGTAGAAGCTCAGTAAGCTCAGATGCTATTACTAGGATTTAGAAAGATATTCACTTCCCTGAAAACCCACTGTGTACCACACGGCCCTGTCTAACCACACACTCCAGCTCCAGGACATGGAACAGCAGCGACAGCCACTTAGATGCCCATGGGAATGACTCATTCACTCCTCCCAAGAACCTGAGAACCGAAGGAGGCTCGGGCTAGTATACCCACACCGCGCAGATGAAGAAGCTGAGGCCCAGAAAGATCCCCAAATGAGTGAGAGGCAGGATTATTATTAAAAAATGAGGAAGTGGCCTAGAGAGGTAGTGACTTGCTTAGGGTCACGCAGCAAACGAAAGGGAGGCAGAACGGATGCACAAGGGACAAATACACAAGGGGGAGGGCACCTTCCCTTGTAGCACTAGGTGGGTTCTTCACCTAGTTCTGATTATGCAGGGCTGCAGACCCCTGTGACACTTGTTAAAAATGCAGATTCCTGGGCCCAGGTCTGATCCTGCTGAACAATAGTCCCTAGGGGGTGGGTGCCCTAGGGGTGGGGGTTAGAGCAGCATTCCCTGTTGCTGATCGGGTAGTCCACACTGTGCCTGGGGGCAAGGGCAGAAAGGACCTGGGGCAGGCCAAGCTGAAAGCAAGCAGCCCTGGAGGGGGCTCTGTTCCCTCAGGGACCTGGCCTGCCAGCCCTGGGCCACCGGCTGGGAACACAGCCTCACCTGGGCTGGTTCAGCCAGGAGGCAGGCGGGGAGCTGAGCTCAGAACCTGCCAGGAGCGTCTGACGGCCGCAGCGCCTCCTTCCAAAGGCCATTAATCATCCAGAGAAACTCCTTGTCAGCCTGTGTGTTCCCCCTGCCTCCACCCATGCACACTGCACACACACACCACATGCACAGACACACACACAAGAACACACACTATGTACCCAGGCTCTGTGTGTACACACGTCACATACCCCCTACATACCACACACACAAGCACACACTATGCACACAGGCTGTGTGCAGACACGTCACACCCCCACACCCCCCACATACCACACATACAAGCACACACACTATGCACCCAGGCTCTGTGTGTACACACATCACACACCCACACCCCCCCCCATACCACACACACAAGAACACACACTATATACCCCGGCTCTGTGTGTACACACATCACACACCCACACCCCTCAAATACCACACACACTATGCACACAGGCTCTGTGTACACATCACACACCCACATCCCCCACATACCACACACACACAAGCACACACACTACGCACAGGCTCTGTGTGTACACACATCACACACCCACACCCCTCACATACCACACACACTATGCACACAGGCTCTGTGTACACATCACACACCCACATCCCCCACATACCACACACACAAGCACACACACTACGCACACAGGTTCTGTGTGTACACACGTCACATACCCACGTCTCCCAGGTGCACCACATAGCACACTACACCCTCACCCCACACGCATGCACGCAGGAATACAAACATGCAAACATACAGACGTGTGCACACAGGCCGTCAGAGCAGTTCCCCGGTGAGAGGAGACAAGCAGGGCCCCTGGAGCTGTTCTAAATGCCCCCAAAGGTGGAGCAGCCCCCACTGGAGGGCCCCAGCTCCCTGATCCCTTGGTTGGGGTGGCAATTCTGTCAACCTGGTGCCTCCCCAGTGCTTTTCATCCCCATCTGAAGCTCTGGCTGGTGGGCAGTGATTAATAAAAAATGAGGAAATGAATTAATGATTGGCTGATAAATGTGGCTTGGCAGATGCCGCAGCTTTGCAAGGGAGGGAGGTAACTACTCGGATTCTTGGGGCAAGAAGGCTGGTACACTATTTCCCCATGCATTGCACTAATGAGGACAAGGCCAGGCATCAGCCCTCAAGAGACCCCTGGGACCAGAGCGCAAGTCCCCTGCCTCTGCCTGCCCACCACCCGCTCTGACCACATGCCCGGAAGCCCAGCCGTGGGAGTCCTGCTCAAGTGCGTCACACACTGGAACCCAGAGTCACTCATACATCCATCCACATCAGAAAGGACACAGACACAGGGCTGATATCCTGAAGAGGCAACCAGGGTGTATAGAAGCTTTCTTCAACTGGAGTAGTTATGGAGGCCTCCTGGAGGAGGTGACACTAGCGTGTTTGATGAAAAGCAGCAGATATTCTGGGCAGAAGGGCAGGTACCTGAGAGCAGGGCACGGCTGTTTCTGCGGGGCCTGAGAAGGAAAGCCCAGGACATGGGGAGAGGGCTGCCTTCTCCCTGCCTTGAGCCTCACACAGGAACACAGCCAGACCTTGTGAGGGCCTGAGCGGCGGCAGACCCAACTGAGAACCCATGTACTCTGCTCCCAAGCCCACACCCTAAGCAGCACCGGGGAGCAACCCTGTCTCTCTTTGCTCTGGACACTCAGAGTCCATCCACTGCCTGAGACCCCATCTGCCTGCCCCTCTGAGGGTATCTGACAGGGTGGTCTGAGCTGCCTGCCCGAGGGGAACAGGCTGATATGAAAATGGGCAGAACATTCACGTTCAGGTGAGGGCTGGCCGTTCAGAGTGTGTCCCCAAGGAAGCAACTCATGGCTTCCTGCAATTTGCATGTCCTGAGTTGAGAAGGCAGCTCCCAAGGAAGAAGCTGTAAAAACACCTGCCTCCCTGTGGCCGTGTAGCAACAAACACACCTCAAAAGAGATGTAGGAACAGCCCACACCTTGGTTCTGGTTCGCCTGCCAAAAAGGTCACCACTGTTCATCTCCCCATTGGGAGGAAGCAAGTCTGGCTGGGACCAGGCCCCATGAGGTTGGCGCTCCCTCAACCAAGGCACAGGGGCCGCCAAGCACTGGCACCAGCAGCTGTCAGAGAAGAGCCACAGACGGACGCCTACCAGCTGCAGAGTCAAGGGGTCTGCAGGCCAGGACCGTGACGACTCCCATGTGCTTTTGCAAGCTGTTCTAAATCTTTCAAGTTTTCTAAGGCATAATTTTGTGCTGTGGGAAGAGTAAGTGTTATTAAAGACACTCAGGGGGAAGGAGCAGAAATGACCTTGCTACAAAAATGAAACTGAAGGTTTAGATGGGCTTTGGGGGCTAAGCAGTTAGCTGCGTGAGTGGAAGACCCAATGGAGCCTTCATTATCACACACAGGCAGCTCTGCCCAGGGAGCTTCTAGAGAAGGAGGGGGAGCTACTGCCAGCCAGCCATCTCCCATTCCAGCCACACATCCAGCTATTGGTCCATCTATCTGTCCATCTAAGCACCTATCTGTTTAACCATCAGCACATTCATGCCTCCATTCATCTGTCCATCTATCTATCCTTCACCTTTCCATCACTCACTCATCTGGAGTAAGCAACTTTTTCACTGTATCTAACCAGCAACTGGCCCTCCCTGACCCAGAGGTCCTGTCCACCAACAGACTCCTTTCCCCTCTACAAGGGTGGGCCAGTCAGAATCTTCCTTGGGACATTTCCCAGGAATTCCTCTCTGTGCCCTCTTTGGAGTCCACTAGATGCTAGCCTAGAACTGACCTTAGCCATCTCTGACCCGTGAGGAGAACATGCCCAAGGATGCACTCCACACAGGGGAAAGCGAAGCTGAGGATGAAGACAGGTGGAAGGACCGATGAGTCTGGAGCCAAGGGTGCCTGGGGTCAGCTTCACCCTTCACTGGTGACAGGAGTCCACAAACACCCTTTTGGAATTGGGTCTGTGGCATTTGCAAACAGAAAGGAGTGTGGGTAACACAAGCTCTTCCAGTACAGTACAGGGTGATTTAGAACCTTCTAGATGTTCATTCCTGAGTACACAAGGATGCCCAAAAGACAAACACGCCCTGTTGCAGCCTGCCAGAGGCTGACCCCCAGCTCGAGGTGCAGTTCAAAAACGAATGCGGAGCAGGCACCCCGACCAGATGCTCGATGCCAGCATGGGGTCCACAGACCCAGGCCAGGCTCCTGCCACTGAGCCTCATTCCTCATCTGTAAAATGGAGGTGGCAGCCCCTGCTTGAAGATGAGGCCAATTGGGCTGCTCCCCACCAGCCATTCCTATCTGCTTCTTTTTCTGATGGCAGAGCCTGCCGCGCATGAAGTCTGGAAAGGTCAGATACTTGTATTCCCAGCACCTTGCAATTACAGATGGGCATGTGACCCAACTTGTACAGATGGACCCAAATTTGCTAAGATCTTCTGGAAAACACCCTTGCCGCAAAGAGAAAATGGCAAAGGAGACCCCATCCCTTCCCATTCTGCTTTTGGATGTTATCCTCCTATAAGAGTGTGATGCTTGGAGCTGTGGCAGCCAGCTTGTGACCAAGAGGAAAGGGCTAAGAATATTATACTTGGATTTACTTTGATTTAAGGGAAAGGTTATCTCTTGTACACCTGGGGCTATGGGCTGCAGTTGGCACTGTCATTATTGGTTGTAGGAGGTGGTCTCATGAAGAAGTTAAAAGCATGGATTCTGGAATCAGCTCTATCTACTACTTGCTGGCTGTGTGACCTTTGGTAATTTACTTAACTCCTCTGTGCCATCACCTTCTCCATAAAATGTGAACAGTATTTTGTGAGTGTTAAAAAACTTAGTATACATGAAAACATTTTGCACAGTGCTTGGCACATAGAAAGTGCCCCCAGAAGACATCAGCTCTAATTAGCCATCACTGTCAGAGAATGTGGGGGTGCAGGAGGGCCAGGCCCAGGGGGAAGCCAGATGGGCACAAAGGCCCCGCCCACAGAAGTGGAACGGGAGCTGCAAGCCTGCTCCCAGCCTTGGCACTGCGGAGGCTGTGCTGACTTGCTCTGTGTTCGCCCTGCCAAGGCCAGAGCAGCTGGCTCCAGCCTGCCGATGCCTGCAGGGAAAGACACCCCTCCACGCAGCTGCCTGCCTCCCTCCACCCCTGCCAACCCAGAGCCAGCCTGGCAGCCCCAAAGTGGGCACCCTGTCCGCCTGGGGTAGACCTCAGCCCAGGTCCAGAGAGACCCCCCACTCCCACTCTGCAAGCTGCGCTCCTGACTCCAGCCAAGTAGCCTCCCCTTTGAGGAGGAGGTGGTGTCCCTCCAGCCCTCCCGCCAGAGCCGACCACGGAAGCAGGTCCATTTGGCGGCCATACTGCAGTTGACTCAAAAACAGTTGTTTGGCTTGTCGGACGCCCAGGCCCTGCACAGCTTGGAAGAGACTGCGGGGCTGGGGGCCGTATAACTTGGGTGTGTGTCTCTCCCCAGGGGGGGCTGGAGGCCCCAGGCCCCTTTGCAGCATGGTACACTGAGACACATCTCTGCATCTTCTTTTCATCAGACACGATAGAGCTGCCCTCCTGCTGGACTGCATCCATCCATGACACATGCGGTTCTCACCGGCCTAGGAAGCTGCCAGAATCAATGTGAGCAAGGTTCCTACTCAGGTGGCTCAGTGGTGAAGAATCCACCTGCAATGCAGGAGACGTAGGTTCGATCCCTGGGTCAAGAAAATCTCCTGGAGGAAGAAATGGCAACCCGCCCCAGTATTCTTGCCCAGAGAATCCCAAGGACAGAGGAGTCTGGTGGGTTACAGTCCATGGGGTTGCAGAGTTGGACACGACTGAGCAGGCACAAGGTTCCTACGCAGTCAGGGGAGGGGCTGCTCACACCGGACATCTGGCATCTCCATGACAACCCCAGACACAGGCGCCGTGGTTAGGCTTGTTCTGTACGTGAGGACACAGAGGCTCAGAGGCAGGAGTACCTTGCCTGGGTCACAGCGCTGGTTTGCGGCAGGGGAGGACTTGGTCCCAGGCTCAGGTGACCTTAAAGCCTGGGTATTAACTGCACTGACTCAGCACCCCCAGAAGCTTCTGGCCCGAGAGCTTCACCCTCCCCATCCTAGCCATCCTGCATGTTGCTGCCCAAGAATGATGCTCACAAGCCTCCCCTGCTCAGCCACCTTCAGAGGCTCCCCAGCAACCACAGAAAAAAAAAAACCACAAACCCTCTGTACAGGCCTCTCCATCTCTGATTTCCGACATCACACCTGCAATCCATTCACTCCCCACAAGCTGAGTGCTGGGGTCCGTAGAGACTGGATTACACATCTGCCCCAGCAGGCCAGCTGCACCCACCGCAGGGCCTCTGTGAGCTGCCCCTGTCTGGAAGCTGTTCTCCCCCCACGCCCCGTGGCGTGCGTGCCCCCCATCCTGGGAGAGGCCAGCTGTCCGTCCCAGGCAGTGCTCCCCACCCCCACCCCACCCAGTGTCTTCTCTACTACGCACTTCTCACTGCTGGCAGGGCATCCTGTGGCATCGATGTACGTTCAATGTTTGAGGCCTCCATTCAGATGGTGGGGCAGGACCTGGCCGGACTTGTTTCCTGCTGCACCCCCTGTGCCCGCACACGGCCAGCATGCAGGACACGCTGAGTGAATCAGTGAACGAGTTCCCTTCTCCCAGGGCTCCTCACGGAGCCAGCATGTATCTGGAGTCCTGACTGGCCTGAAATAAGCCCCCTGCTATGTTCTCTGCCTACTCTTATCCTCTGCGACTCCCAGAGTTTCCTTCAAGTTGGCCCAACAACCCCCGACTCTGGCCCCAACCTGCAAGTTCTCCTCTAGGACAGGATGCCGTCCAGAGGCTCCTCAGTCATGCAGACATCCCCAAACTTGCCTGTGTGGTTCCTGCCACCTCAATCACCCTTTCCGCCCACCTCCTGCACATCCCACAAGAGCCCTTCAAGTATTCCCTCCCTTGCAAGGTAGAGCTGATCACATCTCCTTTTGACACTTCTGTCCTGTGGACACACACCCACTGTGAGGGCCTCATGCATTTGCCTTCACTGATCATGAGGCTGCATGCATACAGCAGGTGCTCAGTACACCACTGGAGCATAACCCACCATCTCTTCTCATCCTTCACAACGTACAGGCCTCCCTGACTGGACAGGAGCGCTCTGACCGCAGGGGCTCTTTTGTTCATTGCTAGTTCCTCAGTACAAAATCTGATGCCTGTTAAATGGATGGATGGACCAACGCACTGACGGATGGACAGGTGGATGCATGGAAGGACGAAAGGAAGGGGATGGATGGATGGACTGGTGGATGGACGCCCCAAAGGAAAACAAGATACATGGACGGGTGGATGCCATGAGGAGCCAGGCAAGACAGAGCTATGAAGGGACGGGGGAGGACAGGCAGGTGCATGGACGGACAGACGGGCGATGGACGCATGTGCGGACAGTGCAAAGGAAATCGGTGGATGGATGGGTGGATGGAAGGACGGACAGAAGGCAGGCAGGCCAGACGCATATACACATGGGATGGATGAGAGGACAGAGAAGACACATGCACGGAGGATGGCTGGGCAGGCAGACAAGTGGATGAGGAGGACGACCGCTATTCGGGTCACTGATTTCTTATGGGTAACCTCAGTGTTCTGACCAGATGAAGAGCCCCCCAAAGGAGCCTTCCCCCCTCACCAACAGGTGCTACCACTGCTCTGAGTGAACAGAGGTGGGGGGTATCCCCTCAGTTCTCCAGCTACACACATACACACACACACAGCACACACACACCCCGGGAGCATCTCAAGGAGCCTGCAGACCGTGTGGAGAGGCTGCCGTCCTAGCAGTGGGCACGCGTGGGCCCTTACTCCCTACCCGGCCCCGTGCCAAGCCCTTCCCTGGATACCCCACTGACCTGGGCCCCACAACGGCCAGGCAGCAGGCGGCTCGCTAATTTTATCAGCAGGGAAACAGGTCCAAAGAGGCTAGATTCCCACCCACAGTCACACAGTTGCAGGAGGCTGAGCCAGGGGTCAAACCCGGAGCCTGAACTCTCAGCTACTCTGCTGCCAGCAGGCCCCAGCCGTGGCCATCACGTTCCACCTCCTACTTTATGGCATTTTCACTCTCTCGGTCCTTCCTCTGAAATCTACTTAGTATTTCTTACTTCATAATCTCCCTTAAGTCAACTCATTTTTTTAAGCTTAAATATATTTATAATGTACATGACTACCCTAAAAGGAAAATCAGTATTAAGCAACATAAGTGGAAAATAACCCTAAAAATACATACTGTGAAAACGACGCAATGCTATTCAATTTTAGCCAAATAAGATTCCCAATGAAGGCTCAGGACGCAAGACCTATTCTCTATTAAAAATGGAGATCAGCAAGTGTGGTGGTTTAAAAACATATCCATGGATGTTCTGACATGCCTCCCCCTGAAGAGGCAGAGCCCTTGAGTGTGGGCCAGACTTAGGGATTTGCGTCCCTTGAAGAGAACAGGGTGGAAGTGACCATGCGTGGCTTCCGACACCAGGTCATTTGAGGCACTGAGGCTCCCCACTGGTTCTTTCTTGGGTCACTGACTCTGGGCAAAGCCAGCTGCTCTAGGGAGACACCCACAAGGCAAGGAGCTGAGGCTCCAGTCAAGAGCTGTGTGAGGTGCCATCTTGGAGCTGACCGCCCAGCTTGTTTTAAGCTACAACATTTGGGGGCCTTCTGTTACATGGCAGTAGGTAAGTTGTACAGCAAGCAGTAAGGGGGCACTGAAGAGAGCCCACGACTCTCCACGAAGCAGCCAGAATGATCAAAGGCTAAGTGAAAGGGGGGCTGGTGGACCCTGATGGGACTCAGCGTATTCTCTGATGCCACGTCCATGCCTGCCCTCTCTACTCTGCTCCCCACCCAGCAGCCAGAGGGACGGGGGTTCCATCCATCAGGTTACATCTCCCAGGGGAACCACCCCAACAAATCCCCTTCCCACTGGAACTCTCAGGGGTCAACATCCTCCAGCCCCCCTGGGCTCGCCTTCCTCCCTATTCACCCACCAGCCAAGCCAACCACCTGCTTTACCTACACAATCCCAAGCGCGTCCCCACCAGGACTTTCGCAGTGATCGCCCCTCTTCCCTCTGCCAGGACCACTCTTCACCTGACCGGCCCCTCCTGCCAGGCAAAGCTGTGCCTCCCACCCGCCCCCAAGCATGCCAGTCCATTCCCATACAGCCCCTGCTCACCAGCTCCCTCCGGGCTTCCCCACCGCTCCGGTGATACCTGGCTGCAGATTTATCTGACAGCACAGTGCGTACTTGTTCCCTCCTTTCTTCTTGGTCAGGTCCGCCTGCAGAAGATAAACTGGATGGGGGAGGGTGTGGGGAGTGGAGGGAGGTCTGTCCTGTTCAGAGCTGGGTCTCCTGTACTTAGAACATGCTCAGCAGACCTCCATGGAATGAATGATGGAGCTTCTGGATCCCGCCAAGGACTGGGCATCCAGGAAACCAGGGAGTCTGACTCAAACTAAGCTATAAACTGGAACTGGAAGAGCTCTCGCTAATCTGTAGAGCCTCCAGCTCCACTCAAATATAACAATGTTCTGCGGCTGCCAACAGCTGGGGAGCAGAGTGGAGAGGGCAGGCATGGACCAGGCTGCCTTTTTAAAGTTTGGCTTCAGGAGCCTCTCCTCTGCTCCTCAACCCCCCTCTTCCTTTGCTTCTCCCCTGGTCCCTGTCTGTGTCCACTCCTGTCATCGACATACAATTTTCTGCTACAGTTTTCTGCTCCTTGGTCCTGTTCTCTTCACCCATCCAGGGATTTTGGCCCCTACATGGGAAACCTGTATGTGTGCTCTGTGCTGCCCAGGCAGCGTCTCTGCCTCCATAACATCTTGAAAATAGTACTGGAAGTGGGTGTGGAGTTTCAGTTTTGGGTGATAAGAAAGTTCTGGAACTAGATGGTGGTGATGGTCACACCATAGCACACACATACTTAACGCCACTAGGCCAGGCCCTTTAAGATGGGTGTAATGGTAAATTTTACACAATGTTTATTTTTTCACAGTAATGAACGGTAAGAAAAATGGTGCTGGCCCCATTTGGACATCATCAAGCTTAGCAGTTTGAAGACTTTATAATTTGTAACACTGATAAGTCTAAAGCCATTTTTTCTGTGTTTTCCTGAGGTACAATACACAGGTGTGATTGCTTTGAGGCCTGCTTGCCCATAAACCATCTTCTCCCTCATACAACTAATCAGTAAATGAACAAAATCATCAATCTGGTAAAACCACCTAGAAAATGAAATTTCGAAAAGTTTCACAGCTTTGGAGACACGCAGCTTTAAAATCTTTGTTTTCCTCTTTCTTACACAAAAATTACACCAGAAAGAGAAGAGAAGTCACAGTATTAATGCAGCTCTGTGGTGGATCCAGGCCTCTGTGCAGTGAAGGCAGCCCAGGCAGGTGACCAGACAGAAAATACACCAACAAAAACTCCCCCACCTCCCAGGGTGCATTTTCAACAGGAATGACCCCCACCCATCCGATCCATGAAGCGTACTGGGATGCATTTTTTAATTGAGCCATGCTTTCAGCTTCCTGAGCTATTCTAGGAGGTACCAAAATCATTACAATTTTCAAATTATTTGATCTGACAGAGATGCTGGTGCATGGCCATGGGAGATGGAAATGGGCTGTTTTGAAAAACAGATACAAAGATTTTAAAAGCTGTGGGCAGGCTGGTTTCCACCATCCACGATGCCCTGGAGAACTAATGCAATTGTGCTGGGATGTGAAACTATTCCCCCCGGGGATGTGTAGAGGCCATGGTCCTGCACCCAAGGGTGTGGCCTCTAGCATATCCTTTGGTCCTGTGACCACTAGACCAACTGGCCCTTGGGCAAGGGGTGCAGGAATTCTGCTCTGGACCCAGCTGAGGGCTGGGCTCCGCGCGCTGCCGTTCTGGACAAGTCTGTCCCTGAGGTCTTGGATCCATTCAGGGAAGAGTCTGATGGAGAAAGCTGGAGCCTCTACCCTAAAGCATGTCATTCTACTGAGGACCCTGGGGAGGGGCAGAGGTGCACTGAGGGCCAAGCTAGGTCCTGCCAGCGTGGACACGGCTGAAAGGAAGAGAGGTGTGGAGCCAGGGTCCTGCCCCGCCCTCTCCCCAGCACCCCTGCTGGACCCTCAGCTGCTCTGTCGCCAGGCTAGTGCAGGCCTCTCCCGCCCTCCCTGAGGTGGGTCACTGAGTTGGGGTGACTCTGGGGGCTGGGGTAGGCAGCTGAGTCAGATCCCACCACATCAACCACAGAGCTGGCCATCCCACCCAGAGACAGAAAAACACCCTGGACCCAACCAGGGCTGCCGTGGGGCCTGAGTGCCATCAGCCCTCTACCCGGCTCCTTGGTGCAGGGTTGCTGGAGGCCGTGTCCCACCCGTCTAGAAAGCGCCCCTTGTGGATCTGGGGTTATTTACAGAGCTGGCAGCTATTTAAAGCCTTGGTTTGTTTAGAAGTGGCAGTGGGTGCTGGGTCCCTTAGGGGATGGGTCTGGGGTTGCAGAACCTGCTGCCGTTTGAACAGGGGACCAGTCAACCAGTCAATTCTTCTGGGGGCCTGGGGGATACAACCTGGTCTGTCAACCAGCAGTGTTGGGGGAGGTGTGAGTGTCTGTGCATGAGCACGTGGGGGAGCGTGAACCCCGCTGGCAGCCCCCAGCCGGCCTCCCCAGACACATAGCCACACAGTGGGCTCCTCGTGGGTGCCCAGGCTACCCGCTCCACCCCCAGCAGGGACAGCTGCAGGCCGCCCGGCCTACCTGCCCTGGGCAGGAGCCGAGCCACTTGCCCTCAGAGGGCTGGTCTACTCCAGGATTTTACGGTCAAGCCCTGGTTTTCCCAGCCACAGCGTCTAGGAGAGGGGACAGCCCAGGGGACGCTGCATGGCCACAAAGCTTGGCTGTTCTCCCACGCGCCGATGGCTGGAGTGGTGCTGCTGGGGGTGGGTGAGGGCGGGCCAGAGGAAGCCAGGGAGCCCAGGGGATAGCTGGGAAGTTTTCCTGGGAAAGGGAGTAGTGAGGAGACCCAGGGAGACCCAGAAACCAGGAGACACACAGACTCAGAGACAGAGGCACAGACAGACAGATACGGGAGGACAAAGAGGTAGACGCGGCAAGACAAAGGGGGGACCGGAGAGCTGGGTGCAGCCGGGCCGCATGGAGATGGCGCAAGCGGCCGACATGTGTGTGGTGAGGCTCAAGTTCAAAAGGGAGGGAAGAGGTGGTTAGACGACCAAAGTCATTGAAAAATTTTTGGCGCAGCTGCCCCAAGGCTCCTGGCCGTGGGCCCGGCTCGGAGCTGAACTTAAACAAACCCCTGCAGCAGCCATCTGCTTGATTTTAAAATAAATCAAACAGTCTGCTGAGCCGGGATAGAGTTTCCATCTGCGCCGCCGCCCGCTCGCCGGCTTGGAGCCACGCTTGCCTCTCCCAGCCAAGGCTCCTGGCAACATGTGGGCCGGTAATTCCTCCAGGAGCAGGGAAACCGGACCCCCGCCGCCCCCAGCTCCTAACTGAAAGCAAGTGCTATTTTTATAGCCACCCACTGGAAAGGGGGCCCCAACAGGGCGAGGGAAACCCAGGCATGGGGTTACACTGAGTTGCCTCCAGCACAGAAGGGTGGGGGATACGTCACAGAATGCTCCCCACCCCCTGCCTCCAGGAAAGGGGTGAGGGACTGAGTGTGGGGGTGCTGGCCCCCAGGGCCAGGAGGATGCTCCAACATCACATGAGGCCCAAGAGCCCTCCTGGGCAGCGGAGGACCCCTGTGGGTAGCAGCAGCCCAGGGCTCCCTGGAGCAGCCGAAAGCTGCAGCAGAGACCCCCCTCCCTCAGGCTGGGGCCACCCTGGGAAGTGCCACCCACTTACCCTTGCAGAGCTGGGCGACCAGGGGAGCCCGCCTTCCCTGACCCAGGCCAGAAACAGAAACCCCGGCCTGGAATGGCTCAGTGAGCCCCATCTGTGCAGTGGACATAACAGCATTTTGGTGGTCTTGGGGGAACAAGGATGGGGTCCTATGATTTTGGGGCTGTAGCTGGCATAGAGGGGCTTTTATGCCATCCTGGAAAACACAGGAAGGAAAGAAGTGATGACAAGAAAAGATGCCTTCCTGGGGAGCTGCCCATTCCCAGCCCAAGGGATCCATGGTGACGAGCCAGGCCTTCATGCCCAGGACACCACGCCTCTGCAGTGCAGACTGCCCGCTGACCCCTGCCAGATGCTTCCTGCTGCATGAGCTGGGTCCCAGGGTGGGAGAGGCATGGGTGCGGGACCCCAGTTTTATGCAAAGTTCTCAGTGTACAAACCAGATTGGGCCAGGAGCAGAGCGAGCGGGTCTGGACAGCACCACTTCCACACATCAGGGTCCCTCTGAGCATGGGTCCCCCCAACTCAAAAGCACAGAGGGGAGGAGTGGACGGCTCAGGGACCTTTAGATGCCCACTGTGTCACATTCTCCACTGCTCTTTCAAGGGATGATCAACCTTCAGATGCAAAGGCTTCTGCACCTAGAAGCTTCCTTTGGTTCGACCAGCCAGCACTTTGCTCCTCAGCCCCAAACAGCCCAGAAATGAAGACAAGCCGACTCCACAGGCACAGCAAGTCTCGTACGCTTCAGGCTCCATCTCCTACCCTCTTATATGTCACCGGAGGTACAGGCTTTGAGAGTCCACGGGAGGCTCCTTATGGGGCTGGTGCGCTTACCTCCCCCATTTCCCATGTGGAGACACTGAGGAGGACTCAGTTACCCCAGGACAGAACTGGTACAGCTGGGGCTCCACATGGGACCTGGCCCCCCCCCCCCCAAGCAGCACACCCTCAGCCACTGTGCCCTCCTCCTCCTCTGTGGGCATCCTCCACCTGGCCACCCTCCCTTGGCAGGCCCAGCTGCTCCCCAACCAAGTCAGGCTTTGTCAGTTCAGTTCAGTTCAGTTCAGTTCAGTCACTCAGACGTGTCCAACTCTTTGTGACCCCATGAATCGCAGCACACCAGGCCTCCCTGTCCATCACCAACTCCCGGAGTTCACTCAGACTCACGTCCATTGAGTCAGTGATGCCATCCAGCCATCTCATCCTCTGTCGTCCCCTTCTCCTGCCCCCAATCCCTCCCAGCATCAGGGTCTTCTCCAATGACTCAACTCTTTGCATGAGGTGGCCAAAGTACTGGAGTTTCAGCTTCAGCATCATTCCTTCCAAAGAACACCCAGGGCTGATCTCCTTCAGAATGGACTGGTTGGATCTCCTTGCAGTCCAAGGGACTCTCAAGAGTCTTCTCCAACACCACAGTTCAAAAGCATCAATTCTTCGGCGCTCAGCCTTCTTCACACTTCAACTCTCACATCCATACATGACCGCTGGAAAAACCATAGCCTTGATTAGACAGACCTTAGTCGGCAAAGAAAGTCTCTGCTTTTGAATATGCTCTCTAGGTTAGTCATAACTTTTCTTCCAAGGAGTAAGCGTCTTTTAATTTCATGGCTGCAGTCACCATCTGCAGTGATTTGGAAGCCCCCAAAAATAAAGTCTGACACTGTTTCCACTGTTTCCCCATCTATTTCCCATGAAGTGATGGGACCGGATCCCATGATCTTCGTTTTCTGAATGTTGAGCTTTAAGCCAACTTTTTCACTCTCTTTAACTTTCATCAAGAGGCTTTTTAGTTCCTCTTCACTTCCACGCAAATGTCGAGCACACTGCCTTCCATGGGCCAGCTTGCTTGTTTCCCCAAGAGGGCCTAAAAAAGGGTACTACGAACCCATCTTACAGTGAGGGAAACTGAGGCCTGAGAGGGACAGGTGCACTGGGCATTCTGGATGGCCCTGGGCCTGGCACAGCAGCACTCCTCACTCTCGCCCCAGAAGCCGAGACTGGACAAAGAGGCCAGGGCAAGTGCAGGAGGGAGGACACCCCCCTGCCCAAAGGGTCAGCTCTGAGAGTCATCCCTTCCCTTCCCCTCCTGCTCTGGCCCCTGTCCCTCTATTCTGCAAAACTTTACTGCACACCTGCAGTGCTCCATCCCACTGCCAGCCCTACCCAGGGGACAAGGCGTGTAACGGCCACTATTGTGGCTTTGTAAGAGGGTACACGCAGGGCCAGAGGGAGGAAAAGGAAGGCCCACTGGTGGGGGCAGGGGTGTGTGCACACGTGCATGCAGGTGTCCCAGGGCTGCCGTAACTAGTCACCACAAACCAGGTGCTTGAACGACAGAAACTCGTTTGCTCAGTCTGCAGAAGTTTGAAACCAAGGTGTGGGTAGGGCCACCAGCCTCCTGAAGGGATTGGGGAGGAGCCCTCTGGCCTTCTCCAGCCTCTGGCAGCTGCCAGCCACGCGGTGTCCCTTGGCTTGTTGCTGCGCTCCCATCCCTGCCTCCCTCTTCACGTGGCCTCTGTGTGCGTGTCCGTCTCCGCCCACCACTCTCTCTGCCAGGGTCCAAATTCCCCTCTTCTTATAAGGACACCAGGCAGTGGATTCAGGGCCACCCTTATCCAGCCTGACCTCATCGTCACTGGATCACATCTGCAAAGATCTTATTTCCAAATAAGGGCACGTTCACAGGTTCAGGTGGACATGAACCCGGGGGACACTGGGCCCCAGCACCGGCCCTGAGGTGCCAGCCCCCGAGCAGACCTCTCCAGGTGGACAGAAGCCACCAACACAGCAATGGGGCCAGGGGAACTCCGTTCACTGAACCCAATACTTGCATGATGTCAATCTCTTCTTTCTGTCTCTGGACTCCTAACAGCCAGAGCCTATTACGGGATACTTTGTACCCGGAGGGAGGGAGGGAGGGCGCCAGGGCCGGCTCCCAGCCTGGCAGAGATGCCTGGTGACGCTCCACCTACTCGCAGCTTGCTCTCTCCCTCTCTCTGTCACAGAACCAGCCACAGAAAATCTCTGTGAGGATGACCAGGGCCTCCGTTCCCACACGACTCACGCGGCGCAGCTGCCAACAGCCCGCTGACCTCCGCCCCAGGAGCCTGTGAGCCTGAGCTGCCTGTGGACGCCAGTCTTCCCATTCCCAGCCAAGGGGCTCCTCTGATGTTCCCTGCTCCTGTGAGAACTTCAGCTCAGACTCAGAGCCCAGAAGATGACCTTCAAGGTCGTGTGGCCCCCTGGAGGGCGCTCCGCACGGCTGAGGGCCCAGGCCCTGGGCTCCCCAGGCCGGAGGAGAGTCTTCCTCACATAGCAGGACCCGCTGTGCTGACCAATGCACTCGGGGTGGGTGGAGAGCCATGCGCAACAGCTGCAGCCCCAGGACCCTTCTGGAAATGCACTCTACAGGCATAAGAGCAGTGAACATGCAGGAAGACATTATCTACGACAGTGGGGGAAACAGTGTAAATGTCCCAGGCGCACCCTTCACACACTGCTGAGCACCCTCGGCCACCACCCGTGGGTGCTGCATGCCTCTCATGGACAGCGGTGGGGCAGTGTGTAACCAGGGACCAGGCATGGACCCAAACAGCAGATGCTTTTTTCTCGGTTCTGGAGGCTAGAAGCTGGAGACCACAGTGGTCAGCAGGCGTGGCTCCTTCCGAGGCCTCTCTCCTCGGCGTGTAGATGGCCATCCTCTTCCCGGGTCTGCTTGTGGTCTTCCTTCTGTGTGTGTCTGTGTCCTGACTCCCTCTTCGTACAAGGACACCAGACCTACTGGATCAGGCCCCACCCCAATGACCTCATTCTGCCTTAATCGCCTCTCTAAAGACTCTGTCTGCAAGCATGGCCACAGTCTAAGGCACCAGGGTTAGCACGGCAATGTAGGAACTGGAGGTGTGTGTGCGCATGTGTGTATGTACACAATTCAGCCCATGACAGGCATCCTCGCCAAATGAAAGCTGTTAGAGAGGCCATGTTTCAAGTGACACCAGCACCACGGTGACACAGAAACCTTCAGCCCCCTGTTGCACGAGACTCAAGAGTTCCAAGATCTCACTGGCTCCCAGGATGGAAGCCCTGACTGAAACATACTCCATGTGATGGCATGAAAGCAAAGAAAAAGGGCCTGGGGCAGCACCCAGCTCCAAGTCTCCGTAGCTGCTGCCCTGGACAGGCCGCCCACACCCGCCTTGCAGGCAGCTCAGTGTCAGAGGCCGAGGTCCTCGGGGCAGCTGGCAGACGGGCCTGGTCTACACCCCTCCACCCTCACAACCATCCTCAGGCTAGATGGTAACAATCCCGCTTCACACTGGATAACGAGTTATCACCCGTACAGGCCTTGTAAGGCAGGCCCCTCCAGGTCCCACAGTCTCAGGGAATTGTGGAGGTTTCACAGATGGTGGAAATGAGGCTCAGATACAGCCAGTGGCCTGTCCAAGGTCACACAACACGGAAGTGGCAAAAGCGTCTGCCTGACATTTAGCACTGAGACAAAACGGAGACAGCATCAAAGTGTGCTCCCGTTGGAGGGGGTCCTATCACCCTGTGAACAGTCGCACCAGTGATCCAAGGCCTCTTCCAGTCTGGACTTACATGGACATACTTCTTTAAGGCTGTAATCAAGACATGTTTACAATTCTGTGTTCTGCTTATTTTGACTCAGCATTAGATCATCAGCTTCTCTGTGTTCAAATGGGCTCCATGGACCTCATTTTAAAGCCACAGAATATTCCACCCCCAGGGATACGTAACAGTGTACCTAACTGTATCTTGCTGTTGGATGTTCAGAATTCCCCCATTATAAATAACAGTGCAAAGAACATCTTTGTGTGTCTTATCATTTTCCTTCTTCCAAGCGCATTCCTTAGGATACATTTCTAGCAATGTGATTATTGGGCAGCAGCATGGAGCGGTTTTAAAACTCTGGATACAGACTGACAAATGGTTTGGGGAACAGACAATATGATACAGATTTGTGCTGCCAGCAGCAATACTAATCAGCCGAATTTCTGCAACTTTACCAGCACCGAGTCTTATTAATTTTTCCTGGTATTTTAATAGCTTGCATGTAACTATATCCCCATATATTTACTTGTCTTCTCTCCCATTCAAACCACCTGTCCAAAGCTCCCTGTCTTTTTAACAGCAACCAGGGAGACCAGAAAGTTCAAGACCAGTCTCTCTGGTGGCCCACAGCTTCAGGACACCAAGGGATCACACTCTGTGCCTGGCTGACGGCAGGGAACAGTCTCTCCCAGTGACCCTTCAGCCACAGCTGCCCCTACCGCCAGGTTAGGTCCAGCAGGCAATGCTGGGTTGACCACTTGGGGCTTCTACTCCCTGCCTCGGTCATGTGCTGTGGCCAAGCCCATGTGGCTTAGATATTAAGTTGCAGAATGTGGGCCGAGTGGCTAAAGGGACACTGCTTTGCCTGGTGTGACCTGAGGGCTGGCCACGGAGGAGCAGGTGCTGTTGAAGCTCTTTCTGGAACTCTGAGTTGCTCCAGAGGGTGTCTCCCTAATGCAGGGCACGCAAAGGTGATGGGGCAGGATGGGAGGAGGCAAATGTCAATAGAGACGCAGGCCAGCTAGGGGCACGAGAACCAGAAAAGGCCAGGAATAGAATCCGGCTTCCTTTACATCCAAAATTATCAGGGAAGGGGCAGAAAGCAGAGAAGCCAGGCGCCAAAGCCATGTGGTGAGGCTCCATAGTTAAGACAGACACAACTGGTCTGGGTTCAAATCCCAGTACTGCCCTGACCAACTGTGAGACCACAGGCTGGTCCTCTCATCTCCTTGTGCCTCAGTTTCCTCATCTGTGAAGTGGGTTCACAGTGTCACTCACAAGGTTGTTGTCCGAGTTAATGGAGCCAACATGTATCCAGCTCAGCAGGCTTGGGGCACAGATGGTGCTTAGGAAACGAAAACTTCACGCGTGGGTGTCACAGCCAGCCCACACCCCACATGGCCGGTCCAGAGGAGGCTGCGGCAAACCACAACCCCCTAGCCAGCCAAACTAAGCATGGCTTTTAAGTTTTTAAAGAATTCTAAAGAGTAAGCAAATAACAGAGAAGAATATGCAGCAGATACCAGAGGCCAGCCCATAAAGCCTGAAATATCTAACACCTGGTCCTTTAAGAACAAGTTCGCCAAGCTAGGTCTAGAGACATGGAAATTTCTGGTGGAATAATGGAGAGGGGATGGGCAGTGGGGGCAAGAGCCAGGAAGGAAGTAGCAAGGATGTCAGTGTCCAAGTGGAGGGCTGCACAGAGGGACCTGTAGATCAGAAACAGTCCACGCCCAGGGGCGGGCCCTCACTCGTATCCACTGGGGAACCCGACTGATTCTGCTGTCTCCGCGGGGTGGACAGAAGCAGCCACTGAGATGGGGCCCAGCCACATGGTGTGGCCCCTCCAACAGCTCAGAACCCAGATCTGCAAGGAATGCTGAGACATCACAAGGCCAGACCCCAGGGAAACAGGCGAGCCAGCCTGGCTCCAAAGTCACCAGCCAATCGACACTCCACACCATACGTGCGCCCAGGCACCTAGGACCCTCCTGAACACCCTCTGTGCCCAAAGAGGCTTCTTGAAACTTCTCTCATGGGGCTACCCTGGCCTGGCAAGGGTGCTCCTCAAGTGAGGCCCCAGGATGGGGACCCAGGGACACCAACTCCATCCCAAGATAGACAGAATCACATCTGTCCTTTCCTAGCCTGGTCCCTCAGGAAAGATGCCCCTAAACTCCAGTCTTCATCTGCTACTGCATGCCTGGCAAGGCATCTGGGGATCCCGAGTGGATGTTTGACTAAGTGATCAGCCCTGGAGGTCAGCTGTAAAGGGCCACCCTCTTCTTCCCATCTTACAGATGAGAGAGCAGAGGCTGTGAGAGGTGCGGGGACTCAGAGACGGGATCCAAGCCAGCATCAAAGTCCAGCTCCAAAGCCTGGCTTCCCCGCCACAGTATCTCAGGGGCTGACGGGGACGCCCAGGCGCTGTGGGTAGGAAGGGGCTTTGTGGTGGGGAGGAGAGGGCATCTCTGAAGAAGCCTAGCTCTCCCTGCCCACGGACGGTCAGTCCCGCCCTGCTGGGCTGCCAGCCCCTGGGGCGGGGCCTCGTCTGTCTTGGTTACTGCTGTCACCCAGGGCCTAGTCCAGGCCAGGTGTCCAGCTGAGTGACTCGGTGACTGAGGCTGGCCTGGAGGGCAGGCAGAGGGGGGCCCCATGAGCTTCCCAGTACAGCTCTGGACAGGGTCTCCCCTGGGAGCCCAAACAGGGAGCCAGGGTGAAGCTTCTGAAGGTGCTGTGGTGGGGACAGCGCCCTTGGGGAGGGCAGGGGGGCCTTTAACCCTCAGCTCCACATCTCGCCTCTTGAATGTAAAACAGGAGGGAGTGAGAGAGCAGGCAGCACAGACACAAACAGCCCCCAGCCGCCAGCCTGTCCCCATCAGCAAGAGCCCTCCGCTCGGCCCTGCCAAGTGCCGGGGCCAGCAGTGGGCCTGGAGAATAAACATGTCACTGCAAGGCCAGCCCGCCGGACCGCTGGAGCCAAGAACCGCCGGAGGCTGTAAACAGTCTCTCTCTTGGCCGCAGACTCTGGCCCACCTCTCTGCACTGGGAATTAGCACTTTGCCTGCCATAAAGAAAGGGCAGGCCAGGGTGGGGGAGTTTGGGGAGGGGGTGGTGGGTGGGGAAGCGGGGCTGGACTGCAGCCAGCACCTCCATCCTCGAGGCCTGGAAGCCCCTCCTTTCTCAAGGAGGCAGGGGGAGGCTGTGAATGAATGGGCCACGGGGAGGCTGCCCAGAGGCCTAGCCGGGCAGTGCCGGCCACAGGCTGGAGAAGGGACAGGGCAGGGCTGAGGCCTTTTCTAGGGGCCCTGGTCACAGCCAAGGGAGGCAGTCACTTTTTACAGCACCCCAAACCCCACCCAGGGCTTCCAGCTGGGTCTTGGGGAGGCAGAGAGTCCCTGGGCAGCAGAGGCCCAGGTTGCACTGAGGAGCCTTCCAGCCATCTTGCAAACCCTGCCTCACTAGCCCTGGGAAGCAGCCACCTCTCACTCTGCCCTGGACACATCCTCCCGTAAGTTCACACTAGGCTTAGGAACCGCTGCCTTCGCTCTGGTTCTACCCTCCAGAGTCAAGTATCTTCTCAAAAGGCAAGTTGAGGCACGCCACCCCCAGTTGGAACCCTTCAATAGGGCCCCTGCCCTTCACACCGTGGTGCTTCCAGCCCTGCCTGCCTCCTCAGCCTCCGCTACAGACAGCCTCCCCACCATGCACCTTTCTGCCTCTGGGCCTTTGCACATGCTGTCCCCTGTACCGTGAATGCCCTTCCCCCTCTCTTATGCCTTCTTCACTTCCTCTTATTGTTTGGACCTTAGCCCAACAGTCATCTCCTCCGGAAGTCTCTGGTCACTGAGACACCACCACACTCCCACTGAGGCTGCTGGAATAAAAGAGACAAGAGCAAGTGTTGGTGAGGATGTCAGAAAACACTGCGGGCAGAAACAGAAAACAGTCCTGCAGTTCCCCACGTGACCCAGTAATTCCACTCCCAGGTATCTGCCCAAGAGAATGAAAGCATTAACGTCCACACAAAGCCTTGTCCATGGATGTTCACTATTCACAACAGCCAAAGGCGGAAACACAGAAATGTCCATCACTGATGAAGGGATACATAAATTGCTACATCCAGACAGTAAGAGTCACTCAGCCATAAAAAGGGAGTTTTGACACAGTCTCCAACATGGATGAACCTTGAACACATTTGCAAAGTGAAAGAAGTCAGATGGGAAAGATCACATAAGAGATGATTCTATTCATATGAAACGTCCAGAAGAGAAAAGTCCAGACAGACAGAAAGATCAGTGGTCACTCTAGGGCTTGGAGGTGGGGGTGGTGGAGATGGAGCGACTGCTCACAGGCATGGGGCTTCCTTTCAGCGTGACGAACATGCTCTAAAATGGACAGGGGTGACGGCCACCTGGTTCCGTGAAAATGCTCACCTCCACCAGGCTGCACGCATTAGATGGCTGAACTGTGTGATGTGTGTGTTCTGTCTCAACGGAGCTGTTATAGGGACTTCCCTGGTGGTCCAGTAGCTAGGACTCTGCTCCCAAGGCAGGGGGCCCAGGTTCAATCCCTGGTCAGGGAACTAGATCCCACACACCACAGCCAAGAGCTGGCACAGGCACATTTTAACCAAACAAATCACTATCTAAAGAAGAAGAAGCTGCCATAGAAACAGTCGGCCCGGTCCCTGGCCCCGGCTCATCTGTGGGCTGGGCGCCCCAGACCCCTGCTGCCCTTGCTCTGTCCTGCCAGGCAGATCTGGGTGGCGTGTGTCCAGGGCCCCAGCCGCTGGCTTCCAATCGGAAGGGCGGCAGAGGAGAGGAGAGCAGGGCTCGGCTGTGTCCACCACCCGGGCCTCTCTGCAGGGCGGAGTGGACCAGCTGTGTCCCGTGCCCTCATTTACTGATGGCCCCCCTCCTGCTCGAGGACCCTGGTGCTCCTCCTTCTGCTCTCACCAGCCCAGGGAGCAGCCCTCTGCTCTCCCGACACCTGCCTACACCTGGGCACACAGGCCCTGCGCTAAGCCCTTCTTGGCCATGCACACAAGCGTGCCCATGGCTGCCAGGGCCCCCCCTGAGCAGGCCCAATGCTTAACCCTTGCAGAGGGGTTGCAGATCTAGAAGGCTCACAGGTCAAGGCTGGCCCTGGAGAGACTGTCTGGGCACCAAGAAGGACAGGGGTGGGGGAGGCAGTGGGGGCAGGTCCCTGGGGGAGAGGCCCAGAGCCAGGAGTGAATTCACAGCTCAGGTGCCCAGGTTCCCACTCCTAGAGGAAAAGATTGGGGCCAAGGGAGCCAGAGCATCCGGGGAGAACTGCCCTGTGGGGTGGCTGGGGCTGGGAGCCTCTCTCCCCCACGAGCACAGATGTTTTGGAGGCGGGAAGAGGGAGGGGGGGAGGCCGCAGGCTGGCCAGCCTCCCTGAGGGCCTGGGGAGCAGCCAGGAGGCCTGCAGCCTGTCGCCAGGGCGGCGGCAGGGCGAGCCCAGGCCCTTGGCTCCCCGTCCTGCCTGGAAGCCAGGCCTCACTCCACCCTGGGCCTGGGGAGACCACATCTGGGCTCTGAGGAGGGCGCTCAGGCAAGAGGAGACACAGGGAACTGGGTGTGATTTCTGCCCAGCTCCAAATGGAGGTTTCTGGGCCATAAGCAAAGTCATCTCCACATACACTGGGCCCCCAGGATCCCAGGGGCCTTTCCAAGGGGCATGTGGGTCCCAGGGAGGGCACCCCCGGCACACTGGGAGACAGTTCCTTCTCCGGCTCCATCCTGAGGATCACAGGGCACCAGGAGTGCTGGCAGCCCTGTGACAGTGAGAACTGAAAACTCACATATTCACCCCTGCCGGGACCCCCAGGCTGGTTTGGGGCCTGGTGTGTTCTCCAGGGCCCACTCTGGAGTGGCGGCCAGCCTCCTCCATCAGAACCTGCTGCTGCCCCCTGGGGCTCTGCTCTGTGGACCTCCAGATTCCTAAGAGCCCAGGGAGCAACCTCCTGGCCTTGGTGAGACAGGCCAGGCCTCAAGCAGGCGCCTGGTGCCCATGCCATGCACTGATGCTATGCAATCTTACCTGGCTTCATTAGGAACGGGGCTTGTGGGAAACTCCTTGAGACCCTGGCACTCACCTTCCTGGGAAGGTGCTGGATTCCCCAAGACAAGTGGGGACAAGGGAGGAGAGGGTCAGGGATGACAGCAGCCTGCCCTGGCCCTCACCGCCCAACCTGACAACTGCTGGACAGGCAGGCGCAGCTTTAGACCCCAGTTCTTCCCCAGTTCTTCCATGCCTGTCTCCTCCCTGACAGGCATCCACAGGGCCTGGATAGGGTTGTCTTCCCACCTCACTTCCCTAAGTTTGGTTAAGGCCCTGGACCACCTACCAGGCTCTCATTTATCTGAAGTCTTCCTTTGCAATGCACTTTTCTAACCTTCGAAAGACTGAAGAAATGAGCATCCTTCACCATCCACAGATGTTAGTAAGGAAACTATACCCAGGAATTCTGTATGAAAGCACTGTTTTCCTCACCCTCAATTCTGAAATATACAAAGCTTTAAAAATGTTGAAAAATTTCACAGGTTTATGGCAAATTTTATGATATGTCCATGTGACTACACCTAATGTAGATAGAGATAGAGAAAGAGGTGGGGTGAGGGGAGGGGTTTGATTAAGACGCCAGCCCTGAGGGTTTCCCTGCCACAAGATCAGAAGTGGAACCCAAAGGACAGCTTTTCACGTGTGATGCACACAGTTCAGTTGGTTAAACCCAAAACTCTGGGCCCCTTACAAGATGTCAGCCTGTGTAAGAGCACCAACCACACCAGGAAATGCTGGCCCAGGGAGAGGGCGCAGGACCCAGAGTTCAGGCCTGACTTCTGCAATGCAGCTACGTGACATGGGGGAGGTCAAATCGCCTGAATGAAGTTTCCTGTCTCCCTGCTCCTGAAGCAAACAGTCTGTACAGCCACTGAGACCAAAGCCCTCAGGAAACACTCCACAATCTCTATTATGACACACGGGCCATACCAATCAGTGATGCTGGTCTGGGCACCCAAGACTGGAGATAGGGACAACACCCAAGGATTCCTCCAAGAGGTCCCTGTCCAGAGGGAACTCAGAGCCTGGATAGAGAGAGAAAATTGGCCCCAGAGGACAAGCACAGCAAGTGACAAAACTGAGACCCAAGTATATCTGAAGGCAGAAGGAAGCGGGAAGCAGAGAGTGACACAGTGTCAGGGAGCAGGTGAAGGAAAAGGAGGGGCCGTCCTCAGACAGCAGAGGGAAGGGTGACAGTCCCAGCTGTTTTTACTCAGGGGAAAGCAGAGCGGGGCAAAGTCAGGCAGACCTGGAGGCCATGCTTCCCAGCCTAGAAGTCTGTCTGTGGGCCTGGCTTGACGCTTCCCGCAGTGGCCATCCACGCTGCCCCTATCTGTGCTTGGACCATTGCACAGCTGCCCCCCTACTCTCCCGGCCTCCAGCCTTGGAACGCCACCTGGACCCCACGCAGGGGCTGGCTCTGTCTCTGGGCACATCGGGCCCCTGCTCAAATCCTCCCCTACTGCCCCTGACTGAGGCCCTCTGCAGGGACAAAGTGTACCCTCTAGACGGAATGTCCGCATTTAATCCTTTTCAAATCCTGAACTCCCACAGTTAGAATTCAGAGAAGAAAAAAAAAAAGGGCAGAGGTGCAAACTCTGAGTTCCCACCCAAAACACTTTTGACAGACAAGAAAAAACTGCATATTTACACAGAAATAAAGGAGGAGGGAATCTTGGTGAAGAAACTTGCCTCTTTTCTCAGTTAAAGCCAATACGCCTCTGACAAAATAAACACAGCAGGACCTCTGTTGTATATTCTTGGAGAGGGTGATTACACTTCAGAATAAATACATCTCCCTCCCTTGAGTCTGGTCAAAAGGACCGGTGTCCGTGCCTGGCTCCATGTGAGCCACACCGGGGGACAGAGGAGCCCCACGCCTCGCACACGTGCTGCCAGCACAGAGGAGGCCTGGCCTGAGGCAGCGCTGGGACCCGAGCCCAGAGGCCAGGAGCCCAAGTGTGTGTGAGGGGTGGGGGTGTCTCCGTGCTGCTCATCAAAATCAGATGGTGGCGTCTAGAATTGTCTGCAGGCAGTTTGGAGCATCTCTGAAGCCACCTGGGCCTCCCCGGGGGGGGGGGGGGGGGCGCAGCTTCCCTGCCCAGGCCCAGCCTCCAGCCGGCAGGACTCTGGCCACCTCCTCCCACCTAGCACCGCCTCCCCTCTCCCCCCAGGCCACCGTCAGACAGGCTGCCTGCCCTGCTCATCCACTTCTTCACCACCCGTCTCCTCCGCGCGGGGTCAGCTCCGGGCGCGCAGGGACTCTGTGTTGTTCATGGCTTTGCGCCCCCCCGGCCCGGCCCAGGACAGGGCTTGGCCAGCAGCTGGCACTTAGAAAATGTCTGCTCAGGGAATGCGCTGGGCTGGCCTCTCTCTTGCATGCCTCCAGCCGGCCAGCAAAGGAAGACTCCTTTCCCATTCACATCTAGGGCTACCTGAGCTCTTTTCTCTGTGACCCCTGGCCCCATGGCTGGGGGCTGGGATGACCTGTGCCACGACCCTGAGGGGCCCCAAGGTTATGGGACAGCCCGGAGCTGGAGGGCAAGGCCCAGAGGCAGCCAGGGTTTCCATTTCCTCCCCTCCTCCTGTCTCCAAACAGGCTCAGGGAGTGAGGACCCTAAGGGTCACCATTCAGCAGCCCAGCATCCTCAACATGGGGGGATTTGCCCGACTACATGTATATGTGTCACAGAATCACTTTGCTGTACAGCAGAAATCTTCACAATGTACATCAATCATAGTTAAAGGCATCCTTCCAGAAGTAAGAACTGTTGCCTCCTTGGACAGAAAACGCTTAGTTTGTCATTGACTTTAGAAATTGCCCTCTATACCCATCACACACCGAAGGTGGAGTGAGAACACACTTTAAGTCATCATGCTGACTTTGCTCCAATCAGACCAGCTCTGCTCCAGCTGAGAGGCTGAGGGTTGGCCCTGGGCCGGCCGCGCTGCATGGATACACCATCCTTTCCCTCTGGGGCTCGGCTTCCCAGCTGTTACTGGAGGACACGGGACCGCCAGCCCAGGACCTCACAGAACTTTCCCATGTTGCCAACTGGGTGACAGAGGTCTTGGATTCAGGGGCTTTGTGCCAGGATGACAGAGCAGGGACACCAGGCCCAAGTTCCCCGACCTGGGTGACACGTGGCCTTGATCTTGGGGGAGAAGGCCACGCGCCCAGGCCTGTGGAGGTGTCCCTGCTGAGGGGCCGCTGCCCTTGGGGGAAACACAGCTCCCATTATCTATCCTCTTGAACTGCGATTTAGTGAGCAGACTTCTTTGGGAAACTAAGACAGCGATTCAAGATTTTAAAGCTGGAAGTGCCCTAGGGGTCATAAGCCGACCTGCCCTTCCCCAGGTGAGTGAGGGCTTCCCTGTGTTCCCTGTCTGTCCCTCAGGGCTGACTCCAGCTTGCCCTACTTTCCTGGGATTGTCTGTCCATCAGCCCAGCTTCCCACCAGGCTCTGAGCTCCTCGGGATGGGTTTTCTCCACTATGTCTGGTACAGAGAAGGTGCTCACAGTAAACAGTAGATCAATAAATGAATCATATCTGGCCCCTCTTCTGACCCCAAGAAAACAGACGTTCAAACTGCTGGTCCAAGATGAACAGAGAGTCGACGGGTCCTGGCTAGGATCTGGAGACTCCCTGGGCAGAGCTTGGTCCCCTACACAGCAAGACCTCCCAGACATGCTGCCAGTCCCCAAATGCCATGGACACCTGGCCACTCTAGCATCTTCAGGAGAAACCCAAGCACAGAGTGACCTTTAAATTCAGTTAGAAATGGACTATGCTGACCTTAATAAAAGATCCATTTAGCTTCTGAATGAGGGACCACACATTCCAGCAGGTCCCACCCTATCTAAATGTGCGGCGTCTGGGACTCCCCCCAGTGCCAGGGGAGCGCTTGTGTAGGATGGGAACACGTTGCCGGAGGATTTATGGGACTGCTCAGGGTCCCAGCTGGCCTAGCTGCCAGCAACGGGCGGAGAGCAGGCTGGGACCCCCTCATGGAGAAGACAGGCTGACTTTATGAAAGATCCCCGATGCCCACAACGCCAGGAGAGCACCAGGCACTCCAGGGGCCATTTCTCCCTTTTCTGCTAACATTGAAAAAGTGACTCACACACACTGCACCAGTGAAACAGGGCAGGAGCGTGTGGGTAAAGAGTCAGCTGTCCCCCTCTCCGCATGGTCAGATGTAGCTCCTTCCCCACCCTTCTCCATCTTCAAATGAACACCAAAGCTCAGAGAGGAAAGCGGCCTTCTCTCCTATCACCCAGACTCTCCTATACCTGGGACTCGGCATCACACGGCATCACTCCAGTGGAGGCAGTTGTAACACTGATCCCCAAATCCTTACCCACAAGCCCCAAATCCAAAAGTTCTGGAAACCAAAACACTTTCTGCACTCATTTGTCAGCAAAACTGGCCCTGCCTGGAGGCTATTTATAGTCTTGGGCTTTTCCCCCATGGGATATTCACATCTTACTGCAGGAAGAGGGTGGAGTTTGACTCCAGGGTGCTGCCCCCAGCCCCACAGAGATGTTATGTAAAATATAGCATCACACTAAAGAATCTGACTAAGGGCCAGAAAAATTTGGAAATGTTTCTGGCCTGAAAGGCATCCAACAAGGGATGTGGACCAGCAGTGACACGAACGGCAGCTGTTAAGTTTCACAATGACAGGCTCTCCTTCTTTCTAACCTTCCCATGATATTCACAGTGGCGCAGTGCCTGGGACATCCTGAATCCTCTCCGTCACAGAGAAATTCACAGGGTTAATTTTTGCTACTGCACGCAATGCTGCAGTGGACATCCTGATACACACACACACACACACACACACTCTGGGGTCCTGTTTTCTACAGGGTAAATCAGCAGTACGCACCCCAAATGGTAGTGAAAATACACTGCAGATGAAGACAGCTATGTGCCACATGGCAATGTTTTGAGACACTGAAATCCTGGGTCTGCAGATGGGCAGCTGTGTGACTTAGGGCAAGTGACTTAACCTCTCTGGGCCTCAGGGAAAATAGGAAGTTGTGAGACTGCATCCAGCTCCGCCTTCTCAGCTCCTGTTCAGCCCTGGGTTACCACAGCTGCCTCCCGAGTGGTTTATACCTGTTTCCTTTTCTCCTTCTCCCAGCTTGCCTGCCTAACACCAGTCAGAAAAATCCTTCTTTTAAAACCACTTGTCTTACGTTGTTCTCAACCCTCACTCCAAACACACAATGGCTTTTTATTGACTCAGTGAATGGAACCCAACCTTGTCTGTTGGTTTAAGGAAGGGGAAAAAAAAAAACCAACCCTATATTAAAAATCATAAATTACCTGAAATTCTGTCAGCCTGGCTGGCTTCATCTGTGCCTATTTCTCCCCCATTTACACATGTTCACACACACAAGGCACATGGCTTGATCGCAATGGCTGGACTGTCCTGCTCCCAGTTCTGCCCTTGACATCATCTCCTCAGTGCCTCCTGTGCCGGGAAGGAGGCTTCATATTGATCTGAGAGCTGGGGGTCCTACGTTCATTCAGGCCCAGCAGAGCTACAGCTGCCTTGAATGTTCAATTGTGGTCACCAGCCTCTTTAAAAAAAAAAATGTGCCCCCTGCTCCCTTCTGCCCACCCCAGCCCTGGCAGAACCACCTCATCATCTCCCACTGGAGAGTCTTGTAAAACATCTCCTGAGATATACTGTGTAGAACAGAGGTCCTTCCTCTACCTGGAGGGTCACAGTACACATCAGCACATTAAAGGCACTGAGAAGTCCTGCAGCACACAACCCTGTTTAGCTTTCTCTAATCTACTGCTTCCCAAACAGTAGAAGCAAGAAAGAGCTTGTGAGCAAGGAAAAAAAGTCACCCCAACACCCTATCATTAGTGTTCCTTGGCACATACTTGGGGGCATGCTAAGTGCCTGAGGTCACCTCGCACACTTCCGGAGTCATCTCCTGCTCAGACATCTTCCCGAAGGGCCCCACCGTCACCCTGGTAACCGATCTGAATCCAGAGCCTGTTTGCATTCAACAATGTCCTCTGTCCTTTTACCTCTTGGAAAAAGCAGCTCACTGTGGTCATTGCCATGTGCAGACCTGGAAGAAACAGACCCAGACCAGCCCCTGATCAGCCAGGTGATGTTGGGCAAACCTGTTAAGATTTCTGAGCCTCAGTTTTCTCATCTGTGAAATGGAGGAGCCAGCAGCTCAGCACTAACGTCCTAGGATTCTAGTCTGCCAAGGTCTCAGTTCACAGCTCCAGCAAAGACCAGTGAGGCTACCAAGTCCAAGAACAGCAGCAGAGAGGAAGGGTGATTTTATTCCAAAAGTAACTCAGGAACGTGGAGCCAGGATGTCTGGCCGTGAGGCCCAGCTCTGCTGCGCCCTGGCTGCCTGGCCGTGTGTAAGGCCTTGACCCCTGAGCTTCACTTCCTCCCTGTAAACTGAAACAGGGCCCACAGACACAAATATACTCAGAGACACAGACACACACACAGGTACACGTAAAACTGGTGAAATCTGAATAAGATGGGCCGGTTGTGTCAAGGTCAACCTTGTGGCTCTGACGTTGCACTAGTTACATAAGATGTTATCACTGAGGAAAACTGGGTGATTTCTCACGACTATATGTAAAATCACTTTTATCTCAAAATGACAAATTTTTTTAGGCTAACACCTATACCATGGAGACACTGCAAGTGTTTAACAAGATATATTTATCATTTCCTCTGCGATGCCTAACCACATGGTGGGTGTTCAGTAAACAGGCACCGAAGAACTGAATGAAAGGAGGAATACGAGGAGCACACAGTAGGTGCTCAGTATTTTCCCTTATTCTTCCAATAATGTCTTATCAGCCCAGCAAAGTGAACTCATCAGAAGCCTGCTTGCTGGGAACACTGTCACCAGAGGCTCCTGTGGTCTCCCCACAGCAGAGGCTTTGTCAAGACCTGCCAGCTGCCAGGGGTTGCGGGGAGAGCAGGCACTACCTGCGGAGCCAAGAATAGGGTTCATGCTTGTTTGGGAAAGCACACATTCGAATCCTACCTCTCTCCCAAAAGGGCCGAGGTGGTTTCCAACAGAGGCCCAGGCCTGAGACAGGCCGCCCCACCCCCTCGCCTCTGTCCCTTCCCACAGTGCACCCAAGGAAGCTGCTCGGAGGCTGCCAAAGCAAACTCCCCTCCTGGCCGCCCAGCTCTCTGGCCACTTGCTGCATGGCTAGCAATGCAGCTGGGAGGCCCCCAGGCTCCCCACCACCTGACAGACCAGGCCAGGGCAGCTCCTGAGGTCACCCAGTTAGAGTCAAGGGGAGGGAGTGAGGGGCAGGCCCAGCATGGGGGCAGCTGAGGTTCAAGAAAGTTTTACTGCGAAGCCGCTACATCTGCACAAACCCAGAAACAAGCTGGGTGTCCAGCAACAGGTGACCCGGGGTCACTACAGAGCCCATACAACTCCTATTCTCAAAGGATGCTAAGTGACGTGGGAACCAAGGAGAACAGCCGGCCCTCTGCTCTCACCCATTCTAGTTCATCCAAGCTGCAGAACAGCTTCACATAAAGATGGCTGTCACCCTGCTTTACAGCTGGGGAAACCACAGCACACAGTGGTTAAGGAACTGGCCCAAGGACACACAGCTAGTAAGGGAGGCAGCCCAGAGGAGAACCAGGCATCTTGGTCCACAGTCTACAGTTTGAGCCGCTCTGGAAACACCTGTGATGTCCAAGGTAGAAGAGACTGGAGAACACAGCGTAGGGTATGATTCCACCCACAGCAGTGTGTGTATACACATGTGTAGGGCAAACGGCTGGAAGCTCTGGGTCATGGGAATACGGGTCATTTTTATGACTTCCCTTGTATCTCTACTGTCTACATTGTCAACACAGAACATATCAGACTCCAGGAAAAGATCCAAAAATGTCAAGTCAGCTGCCCTTGGTCCCTCCTTTCTCTTTCCCAGTGCCCTCCCCCTGCATGTCCCCACCCAGGCCCAGGAGCTCTAGAAACTGTGCTCACAGCCTGAGACCTTTTTGGCACCACACCATACCTGCCCTGAGGGCTGTCATGAGGTCAGGGAAATCTTCTGAAGCCAAAAAGCTTACACAGCTTTGCCTGAAATACATTTCACAGTGGCATAAACAGTTTCGAGCTCCCTCAATGCTCATTTGGGGATGGGGCAGTAGAGGTGGGTGATGGCCTTCTTACTTGGGAGCCTACCTCACTGACATGAAAACTGTGTTTACCACAACACTGGGACATGCTTATGCCGGGACGCTAAGTGAGAGCAAGATGCACAACTGCTCAGCAGAGTTTCATTTTAACTTTGAAAAAAGAACACACTGAAAATGCCCAGGAAGAAACACGGAACGATGTTAACAGTAGCTGCCTCTAAGCAAAGTGGGGAGCAGGTACTGAGGCTGGGCTGGGGGCAGTTCTCCTTTATTCCTCATGTACTTTCCCAAATCCCTACAATAATAATGGAATCATAATAAAAACAATAGCTGGCACTTCTTTGGTGCTTTCTAACTGCCAGACACCAAGCACTTCATCTGCATTAACTCTTTCAATCCCTTCTTTGAAGCAGGTACAATCACAAATGCTTCACAGAAGAAACCATGGCACAGAGAGGTGAATTTACTTGCCCAAGACCACACAGCTGACATGTGTCACCTTTTTAAAAAAAATTAAATATTAAAACCCTCTTTTGATATGATGGCTCAAGGATAGAAAAGAGTTTTAATATTTTTTGAATGTATACTGTTACTGATACATAAATAAACATAACCTGCCTACCTGCTTTGCTCCTCTTTTAAAAAGCAAATTGAACATGAGAATCCTCATTCATTGCTGGTGGGCATATAAACCAGTATAACCTCTGAAAACAATCCAACAACTTCCTCAAATAGTTAAACCTAGAGTTATGATACAACCAGCAATTCCACTCTATGCATACCACAGAGAGAGGGAAAAAAATATAATCACACAAAAACCAGTACACTAATGTTCAAAGCAGCACTATTCACAATAGCTGAGAGGTGAAAGCAACTCAAATATCCATCGGTAAGTGAGTGGAGAAACAAATGTAGCCTATACATACAAAGAGGACTGTTATTCAGTCACGAAAAGGAGCAAAGTGCTGACACACGCTAAGCGTGGATGAACCCTGACAACACTACGCCGAGGGAAAGAGGGCAGACACGAAAGACTACATATTGCATGATTCCATTTACATAAAATGTCTAGGAGAGGTAAATCCATAGAGACTGAAAGGTTAGCAGTTGCCAGGGGCTAGGGGGAGGGGAGAATAGTTTTTTTAGGGGTGATGAAAATGTTCTAAAATTAGACAGTGAGGATGGTCACACAATTTTGTGAATATAATAAAAACAACTGAATTCTACACTTTCAAAGGGTAAATTATCTCATAAAGCTATTGAAAACATTTTTTCCAGTTATTTTTAAATTACGCAACACATGCACACATTCATATTTTGAAACTCAGCAGTGCTTCACACAAACCCTCCTAGTTCTAGTCCCTCCCCAAAAGCAGTGGCTCTCAGCAGTTTGGAATATATCCTAGACTCTGTTCTTTGCACTTACATACATGTTAATACACAGCACACATATTCTAATTGATACAATAGTCTACTTTTCACAAAGATGGTAGCAAGGCACACCTGCCAGCAATAAATGAGAGAGTCAAGCCTTCACCAAGTCTGGACTCAATCTTTCTAAAGTTTTCCCAATCTGATAAGTAAAAATCACTTGATGGTTTAAGTTGGTACTTTCATGATACACAGGACTCAAAGCTATGAGTCTTTTCCTCAACAGTATTCCAGGCTCTAGGAGGCCTCCCTTTCCATATTGTTGCTGTGGAGTCACTCTGTAGTGTCTGACTCTTTGTGACTCCATGGACTATAGCCCGCCAGGGTCCTCCGTCCATGGGATTTCCCAGGCAAGAATAGTGGAGAGGATTGCCATTTCCTTCTCTGAAAAAAGATTTTTTAAAGAATGCAACTCACCCAGAAATAATCGCCATGGTTCTGAGAGGACACCAGGTGGCTGTGGTGATGGAGGAGCAGTGGGTTCACAGAAGGATGCTTTGCACCATCCAGCCGCACCCTTGTGAGCCCCCTGTTTGTGTCTCAGGTGGGGATTCTACATGGGCTCACCAGCGGGCACTGGCCTCCCACAGCCCCTCAAACTGCTAATGCAAAAATATCAAGACATCTGTGACGGGAGGGAGAGCCTTGACTGATGCATTGGAAACATCCCAGGGCACTGGCACTGCCTCAGCCTCTCTCATGCTCTGTGTTCACGGGAAAGTCCCTTCCCCTCTCCACGCCTCTTTGATGAAGTGAATAAAGAGACATTCTGAGATTTGTCATAAATGCAAAGATAAGAGAAACAAAAGTTTCAATCAGGCTATAGATAAAATATACTTTGTAGCAAAAGCATCAATGAATATGCAACATTTTAAAGAGTGGATACTCTATAAAAACAGTGAAACATTACACTATTGAATAGTATATTCTAAATAACAAGCCGCCAATATACAAAAGGACATCAATCCTTCACAATCTGTGGCTCTGAGATAGTCTTTTTTTCTCGTCTAGATTAAAAAAATTTATAATTCTTTCTTACCTATCTGAGGTTTGATAAAATCCCCTAAAGCAAAAGAACATCCCCTTTTGACGTCACTTGTGGAGGTCTCAAGGGCAGGTTGATAGAAATCATTTTAACATCCAGTGACTCAACACAGAGAGAGAGAAGATGAGGCTTGGAAAACATGCTCTTAAGCATGAAAAACTTGGAAAAGCCCTGGTGGTTTCAAAACATTTTGCCCACACTTGCAAAAATAGAGCAAGAGAGGATATAAGTGCAAAAGATGTTACATTTCAAGCCCAAAAGGACTGGTTCAAAACATTAGCGAGGCACCACCTCTAAATAAAAACTTTTTGAAAGACTAATAAAATTGATAAAAACCTCTAGCCAGCTTGATCAACAGGGAGAAAAAAAAAGGAGAGAGAAGATACCAACGATCTATATCAGGAATGCAGGAGGGTACATCATTACAGAACCTATAGATCTTAAGATGATAATAAGAAAACATTATGAAGGAGTTATGCCAATTAATTTTGACTACCTAGATGAAATGGATAAATTTCCTGAAAAACCATAAATTACCAAAACCGACTCAAGAAGAAATAAACCTTACAGAATCCTCCCTCAGCACCTCAAGATGACAGACAGCAAAGTGAAGAAAGAAACGATCTACTGAAGAAAGAAACTCAGGAAAAGCCTACCTCGTGGAATAGGGTTTTAAAAGTACATGAAGCTGGTGTGTTTTGACTCGCTGTCTCCTAGAAATTTTATTTACTATGATTTTTAAAAACAGATACTTAATGTTATCTTCACTGTTTTCTCCCTAACCTATTTTCTCTGAGACCTTGTTTTGCCAACTGTGGTTTTGCAAATTATGAGCTCTTTAGGAATGCCATTCTCCCAGCTGGCAAGGATCTGCCGTGTACAATGCACAATAGAAAAACCAATGGAGAGTTCAAGGATAAAAATTCCAATTTTAGCTATTTCCATCTAGTTAGAGAGACAGGGCTTACAGATGTGAAGCAACTAGAAGACAACATGAAGCCGCACATAATGAAGTGATTAATTATTACCAAGTAGGGGAAAATTGCATACAGACAAGGGGCTAGGCCCTTAGCGGAGCGGCGGAAGACTTCAGCTGGTAGAAGTTAGCACAGAAGGCTTCCGGGAGTGGGAAAATAGGCAGAAAAGTGAAAGAAAGAGCATATATCAAGATACGATGGTGGGAACAAGTCAGATGGTTTCAAGGAATAGTGAGAAGTCAGCCCACATGCATCATGCTGTGAGTGTATGCAGATGCTAACAGTGGCTCTCTACCTTTGGGGGGGGGGGTCACACACCCTTTCGAGAGTCTAACAAAAGCCACTGATGTCCTCTCCCCAGAAAAATGCATGTGTGCCCCAGATTCTGCTTTTGAGGTTAAGAAGTCTGTCTGTAGGAGTGGGGATGCAGCGTTGAGAACGAGGGGTCTTTGTGAGCTCCCCAAACTCCTGCCTCTAAAGCGTCCCTCTTCCTCATGGCCTGATCCAAAAGGTGCCCCTCCTGGTTCATTTCATCTGACTAATGGGCTTTAGATCTCTGTGTTTTAGAGATCTATGGGTCAGCTCTCCAGAATGATGAGAACTAGAGAGGAAAACTAAATGACAAACAGCAAAAATATTGAGAACCTAGGCAAATATCCAGACAAAACTATTATTTGAAAAGATACATGTGCCCCAATGTTCACAGCAGCATGATTCACAATGGACCAGACACGGAAACAACCTAAACGTCCACTGAGAGAGGAATGGGTAAAGAAGATGTGGTCCATACACACAGTGGAATGCTTCTCAGTCAGAAAAAGAGCCAAAATTCATTTGCAACAACACAGATACAACCAGAGATTATCATTACTAAGTAAGTCAGAAAGACAAAGGGCACATAATATCACTTACAGGCGGAATCTAAAATGCAGCACAAATGAACTTATCTATGAAACAGAAACAGACCCACAGAGAAAAGACTTGCGGGTGCCAAGGGGGAGAGGGGTGGGGGCAGGGTGGAGTGTGGGGTGAGTGGATGCAACTATCACACGCAGGATGGATCAACAAGGGTCCACTGCGCAGCACAGGGAGCTATGTTCAGCATCCTGTGATGGGGCTTCCCTGGCAGCGCAGCAGGTGAGATTCTGCCTCCAGCACAGGGCGGGAGGCGGGGTTCGACTGGTTCTTGGTTGGGGAGCTAAGATCCCACAAGCCTTATGGCCAAAGAAAAGCAGAATACAAACAACAGAAGCAGTGTTATACCAAACTCAATAAAGACTTTAAAAATGGTACACAAACACACACATAAATCTTAAAAAATATACCTTGTGATAAATCATAAGGAAAAGAAAATGAAAAAAGAAAATATGTGTAACCGAATCACTTTGCGTATAGCAGAAATGAATATAACATTGCAAATCAACTATACTTCAACAGCATTTTTAAAAAACAGTATGAGCCAATATTTATTGAACACGTACTATGTACCGAGCTCTATGACACACACACACTACAATAATTCCCATATACAGATGAGGAAACAGGCCCACAGACAAGCAGTCAGGTGACACACACCTGCTGACTGCACCAAGTACCAGCGTGGCTCTTCTCAGGGCCAGGGGTCACGTGAGGGATAATCACCCAAATGCTGCCTTCACTTCTCAGATGAGTGCTGGGAGCCCAGGGAGGGGAATGTCGGGAGCTCAGACCCCAGGTGCCTTGGGCTACTTCCAGGCTTTCCAACCCCTTCCAAGTGGAGTTTCAGATTCTTCAAACCCCCTTCCTTCCTCTGCCCCCAGTAACCACAGCAAACATTGCTGGGGTCTTGATGGCTTGCCAGGCTCTCACCAAGGGCTTCAAACTGCCTCATGCCCCCATAAGGGAGGACATAAGATTGTCCTTGTGTATGGATGAGAAGCCTGGGGCTCAGAGCCGTGAAGTGAGGCTGAGGACGACATGGGTGGCAGGGGTGGGTCATGAGGTCTGACTTCAGAATACCCTTGGCCAAACCACACCATCTGCCCTTGGAGAGCAACCAACATGGCCTTGCCTAGAGCCATGATTCCATCCCCCCTTTCATGGACAGCTGGGAGAGCTAAGTGACACTGGGCAGAGGCGGGCATCCTAACAGGAAAAGTCTAGAACCAAGTTCCTAGTGTCTTGTATCTCTCCCCAGAGCAGAAAGGCTTCTATGCTTGCAGGGTCCTGACAGGGACCTTGAACCCTCCATAGGACCTTGGTCTGGCCTGAAGCTGCCCCCAGTAGGGTGGTGGGGGCATGGGGGGCATCAGTGGCAGCCCTGTTCCTGCTGCTCCCACCAGTTGGGGCCCCTGAACACGCAGCTGCCAGTTTCTGCTGAGGCTGTTCCACCTAATTAAGGCCCCAGTGCCACTGCAGCCAGAATCACAAGGGATCCCATCACTCCCCCTGGGGCACAGAGCCCCGGGCACCAGAACGCTGCAGGGCCAGCCTGCCAGCTGGGCCGCTCCCTGTTGCCTGGCCTGGACCTGGAGGTGACATAGGCGAGGGGCCTTTCAAGGCTGACTGCTCCTCCGTGGTGCCCAGTGTAGCCATTTCACTGTGGCAGCCCCAACCATGGCCCTATCTGGGCTCAGTGGGACCTTAAGCAGGCTCTGCAAAGTCACCCCAAGGGGCCCAGCCAGAAAGACAGGTGCCAACTTCCCTCATTCACCCCCAAGAGTCCTAGTCACTAGGGCCAGTAAGACAATGTCTTATGAGCATCTAACACATGGCAGCTGCCGCTGCTGTTTCCTTATCACCATCATCCTCATTCACTTCACTGCATCTCACTGATTTGAGGACTCAGACTATTTCACATTTTAAACTTCTGAAATCAGGATGAACCTTATAATGGATAGGGTGTCGGTTTCATGAACAGCACTTTTCTCGCCCAGTGGTATGTAAAACAATCATGTGTTTTACAAGGACAGACCATGTCTAGCATTAGATAAATGACAGCGTTCACAGCCTCCACCTGGCACAGTCATAGTCCTGAACTCTGAGCGTAGCATCTAGGGCCTTGACAGGGCTCAGTGAAATGCTGCTGAGGGAACCAACCCAACACCTCACTTATGCTCCCTTATTTACAGCTTTAAGGCAAACATGTCCCCTTACTGCATCAATTCTCCCCACAAAATCTCCTAAGCAACACCCCTCCCAAGCCCCCTGCGGGTCCCAGGGTTTCCCAGGATGCCCGAGGGAGGTGGAGGCAGCTCTCCTCCAGGACACAGGAGCAGGCCTGGTTGGGCTGACTCGGCCCCTCTGGTGGGTGGCCTGAGTTTCAGATAGATAGCACAGAGCCCCCGAGGAGCTCCAGACCGTGGGCCTAGCTGGGGGTCAAGCCACCAGGAAGTGGAGTTGGCACAAGCTCCAAAAGGCCTACACAGACCAGAGAAGCCAGCAAGGGGGGCACTCTCCTGCCACCTGGAAAAATTCTACATGTGAACCTGGGAAGGCCTGCCCAACCCGCTCAGAACAATCTCACCAAACGGAGTAGGGAGGGTCAGGAGCTGCAGAGCAGAGTTTGGCCAGAAACTTCCAGAGGGTGTTCCAAGCATGCTCAGCTGAGCTCCGCAGGCTGCAAGCCAGATGCTCGGCTCCAGTGGAGGCCGACCTCTGGGGCTCCTGGGGGTCCTCTACTGAGGGCGGGCGGGGACACAGTTCTGGCCACCTGACAGTCATGAGAGCAAAAGGCAGGCGCCCAGAAAGGTATCAGAATGGGGCTTCTTTCAGACCCCCTGCCTCAAAGCCGCTGTTGGGGTGGAGAAACCTTAGGAGCTGCACAGAGAGAAGTGAATCCTGCCCTTAACACGGACAGCGATGTGGCCATGGGAAAGTCCCTTTCCCTCTCTGGATTTCATAGGCCTTGATTTTCAGATGGAGATGATTCCAGACTTCAAGACACAGATCTTTCCAGAGACAGACGGACACGTATCTGTGATAAGAAGGCCAATTCATCAGAAAAACGAAAAAAACCATAAACGTTCAGGAGCCTCAAAATACATGAAGCAAAATTTGACAAAACTAAGGGGAAAAAAAGACATTAAAAATTGCGACAGATATTAAGACCTCTCAGAGAATGTGATGTGGGAATGTGTATGTGTTGTTCATACAAGACAGCATGCACTCGTGTGAGTGTATGTGTGCAAAAAGAGTGGGTGTGAGAGGTGAGTGTGTCAGGGTGTGCCCAGTCAGTGGGCGGGGGGCTGTGGGGGGAAAGGGTCTATCCTCTCATGCCCCCACAACTGGCCATCCTCCAGGTCAGGGTCTCCAGGCTCCCTCCCGTGCCCACCCTCCTCAGGACCTGCCCCGAAGCCAGCTCTCAGCTCAGAGAAAACCTGGTGCTTCCCCATCACCTGGTGAGTGACAGATGAGTGAGGCCCAGGTTTTGCCTGCTAACCAGGACTCCGGCCACTCCATGGCAGGAGTCACTAGAGCCAGAGCCCACTTTCCTCACAGGTTTGAAAAGCAAATAAAGTACAGCTTCACAAGAGGAAGAAGGTGAGGGGCAAGAGAAGCAGTCTTTTCCTCTGCAAGAGGGGGGCTGGGTGAGTGCAGTCAGACCAGGCTGTGCCCAGACCAGGCTGGAGGGCTGCCCTACTCTGGACCGGGGTGTGTGTGTGCCCAAGGAGCCTCAGCTCTGACACAAGACAGAAGCCTTGTTTCCAGTATGGCACCGCCCCCTCCCCACCAAGACCGAGGGCAGCGGGCACAGTGGGGCTGCCCAACCTCATCTTTCTTTCCTGGCACTGGGGCCCTCAGCATCCAAGGTGCTGGGTGTGGAGGGCTGGTGATGCAGGGACTGCTCAAAACATTTCAAGCCGCCTCATCCGATGGCCCCGGGGCATCGCACAGTCACACGAAAGAAAGAACAGAATACATCTGAGCAAGACACTCCGGAAGGAAAAGGGTCTGGGGAGAGATCCTGCCGTCAAAGGATTCAGGATTAAAAGAGCTGGCACCTACGCCCATGTAAGGCCACCCTCTCGGGCCATCTAAGCCTCACAGGCCTGAAAGGTTCCTGCATGCCTCCCGTGTCACCAGGTTTTCTCTGAGGCTGTGAACACAGGACCCCTGAGCCTCTTGACCCGGGGCTGCAGCGTCTGGGAGTCTGCAAAGCCATGCCTGCCTCCCACCTGTCTCCGTCCCTCCCGGCGGCAGAACCCACACAAACCTCTTAATCCCCATCTGTGAACCCTCGTCTGAAAGCCGGCTGAGGTTTACGGGTCTGGGAAGGCTTATAAAACACGGCTGCAGTGTGCCAATGCTCTGACGCCTCCCCCGCTGGCCCCCTCAGGGAGCTGGTGCAGGAGTCCAAGGGCAGCCTCTCCTGTGGCTCCATCAGGGTGGGCTCCTGCCAGCCCCACACCCTCTCCCATGAGTGCCACTCACGCCTGGGCATGGGGAGAGGCCATTTGTTAAGACCACCCATTCTCTCACATCCTGGCTCTGCCATGTAATCCAAAACTTTCAAGGTTAGGAGCCCTGGTCTCCCCATTTGAGAAAAGGAACTCATGCCACCTTTCCAGGGGGCAGTGCACGCCACCCTCTGTGGTCAGAGGAGGAACAGGCAGTCTGCTGAGGAGTGCAGTGGCTGGCACAGAGTGCGCGTCATCAGATCAGCGTCATCTGCTGCGGCATCATCGTCGCCATCATCATGTCCGGAGACCTCACGATGCCTGCGTCAGGACCGGGGGTGGACAGAACCCCCTCAGTGATCTTCCTTGGCATTGGCTCTGCCAACAATTGATACTAATAGGTGGGCAGGACAAAGTGACCTTGGGGGGCTCTGACCTTTGAGGGGTCCTCCTTGGACCCTGTACTGCCTCCTCTTCCCACTTCACTCATACTCTGCAGGTAGAAATAGCTTCAAGAGGTGGCTGCTCCTGCCCAGGGCCCCAGCATGCCTGCCTGGCTCAGCTGAGCCAAATACCAACTGTGACCTTAGTGTCATCCATTCAAGGTTGCTGGCACCTCTGGAAGGAAATCCAATCCAGCAATCAATTTCATTCAGGGTTCCACACCAAATAGGTCGGGCAGCAAGTGGCTGGGGTGGCCAGTGAGGGGCAGAGAACTTCAGAGCCGCTGGACTCACAGGCCAAGCTAAAGCTCAGCCTCGAGGATCTCCTCTCTCGACTGCCCAGTGCCACTCCTGGCAACAGGTGCAGAGAGATGAGAGCCTGACAGCTGCACAGGAGCCAAGGGGCTCAGCTTCTAGTCTTTACCATCTGCTCCCATTGCACAGAGGGGAAAACTGAGACCCAGATAGGTAGAGGGTCTGAGCCAAGGCCACTGAGTTCTGGGGCCAGAATCTGGGCTTCTAATTTCCAGGGGTATAGCTGGAGCAAGTGAAAAAACCCCACGAGCAAGTGCAACATGTTCTCAAGAAAATTTCTCTTATTCCAGGGAGAAGACCAACTCCCAGCTCCAAACAAACTCCATGGTGGAGATCACCTAAGGAGGTGTGACAGTGGTCAGCGAGTTGACAGAACACAGCTTCAAGGAGTAACAAATGTGACTTTCTCAAGCCTAAGTCATATCATGTAATTTGGCTGCCTAAAGCCCCTAAAGGAAAAGAGAACTGAAAGAGTCAATGTGGAATTACCAGGAGACCCAGCAATTCCACTCTGGGTTACCTGCCCAAGAGAAAACAGATCCACACAAAAGCCTGTACACAAATGTTCACAGTGTACAGTCAAAAGGCAGAAACAGTCCAAATGTTCATCCACTGATAAACCAAATGTGCTTTATCCATGTGGTGGAATATTATTCAGCCATTAAAAGGGCTGCAGTACTGATTCATGCTACAATGTGGGTGAATCTTGAAAACCTGCAAAATGACAGAAGCCAAGCACAAATGACTACATATCATGCGGTTCCATTTCTACAAAATGTAGAATATGTACATCCACAGACAGGAGATTTGTGGCTGCCAGGGCCTGGGGGTGGGAGGTGACCACTAATAAGGAAGGGGTTTCTTTTGGGGAGAGGCAGGAATGTTCTGGACTAGACAGTGGAGACAGCTGCACAACCCTGTAAAAACACTAAAAGCCACTGAACTGTATACTTTAAAAGAGTGAGTCTTGTAGTGTGTGAATTAGATCTCAATGTAAAAACAAAACAAGAACAAGAGTCAGCCCACAGTCTTGACTCCCCGGCGAAGCCCACCCGACTGGCCCCTGCTGTCCTCTGAGATGAACTCCACCTTACCCATCAGGCACTGCAGCTTCCTCACTGGAAAAAATAAACCCGCGAAAGTAGCCTTAGGCTGTGGGCTTGTTGGTCCTCCTGATATAATGCTGCCTGAAAACTGATGATCCATGAGGGTTTTCTGACCCTAACACGTTATCCTCCCCAGCACAGAACATCACGGTGTTTTGGGGCCACAGAATGACATACCAAATTTAAAACCCAGGTCCCATGAACGGGGAAACACCGAACTTCCAGCCACAGGTTAACAAGTCTGGGGATCTAACCGAGGATTACAGCTACAACGCTGTATCACACACTCAAATGCTGTTAGAGAACAGATCTTTGATGGGTTCACCACCAAAAAGGAATGGCAACTATGGGGTGGAAGGGAGGTCATTTTGCAATAGATACATGTATCTAATCAATACTCTGCATATACCTTAAAACTGTATCATGCTGTATGTCATTTATAGCTTGATAAAGCTGGAGGAAAAAGAAAAAAAAGTAATAGATACCACAGGTCAGATTCCATGTGTGGCAGGCAAACTACTTGTGACCCCTGAGGACCAGCCAGGGAAACGAGCACAGGCCACATGGTGTGCACAAGCTCCTTCCATCACCACCCTCGCGGGGCTCCCTCTGGGGCCAAGTGGCAAATGGAAGCCAAGGTCCTAAATGTTCTTCCCAGAGGGCAAAAGTACCATCCCTCTCCACAGTCCCTGCAGGGACACGGACCTGGGACAGAAGATGGACCTGAAATCCAGATGTGGGCTCTTCCTCAGCCAAGAAAATGTGCCAATGAGGCCAGAACCTTCAATTGCTCAGAAGACAGTCACAGGAGAGTTAACCTCCCAGGGGTCAGATCCAGAGAGATCTAGGCAGAGAAGGGGCCAAAAAGCTCTAGGCAAGCTACCCCTCCAGCCCTGCCCTGGCCCCTTCCCTGTCTCCAGGGAGGCTGAGTTTTGAAGACCTTTGGCCATCCCAGTTGTCTCCAATCACCTCCAGGGTTAAGATGAGGCGCATCTGGAAAGTTTACTCGACTGAGCAGATGGCTCCCGACTCGCCAAGAAAAGCAGAGACCTCCCCTCGGAGGAGGTGGTCAGAGCTTGGGAAAGGCCAAGCCCAGTCACTTAGCAGCAGCTGCCAGGGACAGGGTGCCAGTGTCAGCCCAGCTGGCAGCCTCTCCTGGCACCTTCTGGAAGGCTCCTCCATCCAATCACCTTGTCCAGGTGCCCCTCAAGCCTGGACCTGGGAGGAGGGGCTGCCAGGCCCTCCCTGAAGAGCAAGGAGCTGAGTGGGCGCAGAGAGCAGGGAACACGGGAAACAGATGTGCGCGCGGTCCTGACAGGCGAGTGATGACAGACGCTCTCTGCAGGCCTCAGATGTCAGCGCGGAGGAAAGAAAGGCAGCCCAGCAGCAACACCTGTTCCAGGCTGGGAGGCCGGGCTCAGGGGGGCTGGGCGGGCGTCCCCTCGGAGAAGGCCGAGGTGTGGTCAGGTAAACAGCTGCACGCTCCATTGCCCAGAACACTCCCCGGACAGAGGGAAGAGGCAAGGGCGGCCTGGCCACCAAGTGGCTCACAAGGAAAGTGCTTGATCACGCGGCAAACCCATCCTTGACGGGAGTAGACTTCTCCTGGCAGCAGGAGGAGGTCTCAGATGAAATCTGAACACCTAGGCAATGCTGGGAGCAGCAAAGACAAAGGGCACCACTTCTCAGTGGGTGGGAAAATGTGCAGGGTCGGGGGGGCTGGCAGCAGAGCCAGCTGGTGGGGGCTTCTCAGGACCTCTGGCCCAGGAAAGCTGGCTCCTGCCTCCCAGCTGCTCTGCTGGCTCAAGCTGGGGGGGGGGGGGGCACGCACAAGGACTATTAAGGCCTCCTCACCCAGGGCACTGCCACCCCTACAGCTGGAGCCCCAGAGAGGACAGAAGTCAGGAGCACAGACTCCAAAGCCAGGCTCCCAGTCCAGTGCTGACCTCAACGTCACCAGCTGAATGGCCTTGGGCAAACTCCTTGACCTCTATGGACTGGCTTTTTTTCTCTATGACATAAGGATAGCAGTACCTCCCTAAACGGGGTTGCTGTGAGGACCCAGTGACTGTGAGAACAGTAAAGTCTGGCACGGGCTAGAACTCGGGAAGCGTTCTAGGCCTTCGTGGTTATTACATCCTCAGATGCCATCTCTGCAGCCTAGCCAGCAGTGCCTCCTAGCTCTCAAGAGGGACAATCATTCCCTGCCTCAGCAGAAAAGTGGGGGCAGAGGCTGTGACACCAGAGCCCGTGGGTGCCAGTGAGAGACCCACCCTGAGCTAGGAGCAGCTCAGGGACAAGAAGGGAATGAATGAGACCCATACCTCTGCTGCCCGTCAGCCGCTGTCACATCACAAACTTTTCAGAGGAAAGAGCATCTCTATTTCTCAGAGGCAGCAACTGAGGTGCAGAGAGGGCAAGAGTCTTACCCTAGGTCACACAGCCAGCTCCCAGCAGAATGAAGATTGAAGCCAGATCTATCTTAAGGCCAAGCCAGGGTCTTTCCAAGGTCCCAGTGCTGAGGATCCTCCTCCAACAAGCTCCCTCAAAAAGGTGGGCTGCAGCCTCCCCAGCCCACCCCCAACACAGCCCTATCCAAGCAGCCAGCTCAGAGACAGTGGCTACAGAGCACAGTGCTTTGCAGGGCGAGGGGGCCAGCTGGTGAGAAAAGCCACGATCTAAACAGAAGGTACCAGTGACACCCTTCCTTTCTTCCTTCCATGTTTTCTTTCTAGTTGATTTAGTCATGAATAAATACAGGAAACAACTGAGGCATCATAGCAGGTGGTACAGACCAGGTTCTGGAACACACTGTCCCAGCTAAGCAGCTTCCCTGAAGCCACTTTCCAATGCCCCAGCCACTTGCCCCACCCCAGATTCTCAAACTGCCCTCAAGAGAGACATGGAATACAGACGTGAGCACCAGAGTCTCCAGAGCTGGAATCAGGAAAGGAGCATGGGGACCTCCACACCTCCCCTGGGCTTGCCTGCAGCCCCCGGGACCCTGGGTGCTCACCCCGTGCCCACCCTGGCACTCGGTAGCCTCGTTCTGCCGTGCTCGCAGCTCTGCAGGAAGCTGTCCTCTCTGTGGACACTTTGGGCCTCTCCCCTGACACCACCAGAGCCCAGGGCCTGGAACAGCGGCTGGCTCAGAGGAGGCGCTCCATAAATATCTGCTGCGTGAATGCGGGGACGGGAGACTGTTTCCTGCAGTCTGCTGACGGTCAGTCAGGCTCTCCTGGGGGCAGAGTGGCGGCTTCTCTCTCCCTCTGTCTGGAAGAGCCTAAGCCCCACACTGCTGCCCCACCTCATGGGGGCCCGGTGGCCTCCCCTGCCACCCGGGATGCTGCCACGGTCCAGCCCCAGGCGGAGCTCTGCCCAGCCCATTCCGAACCTGCTTTCACTTTTGATTGCCCCTCTGCATCTTCAACTCCAAACTCTTTCTTCTTTTCCTGATTTCAAGGCTTCTAGTTCACTCCAACCTTATTTCCCCTTCTCCTGAATCCTCCCCCACCAACAAATCCCACCCATCTTCCAAGGCTCTTCCTCCACCAGACAGTTTGATGGAGCAGGACATTGGGGTAGAAACATTTAGGTTCAAGACCCACCTCGGCCACCTACCAGCTGTGTGATAGTCACGAGGCCATCTGACTTCTCTGAGTCTCCATTTACTTATCTCTATAAAGGGAATAATAAGGTCTCATATGGACATGGCAAGAAGCAAATGAGATAAGTTGTTTTAGAAATGGTGCAAAAGTTAGTGTGATGTTTTAGCCTTCCCATATTCACACTGGCCCTTTCTGGGCAGACTGCAGCTAGCGTCTTCATCTACACCTGGCCACACTCCGCGCCCCACATCCCAGCTGGACTGGGAACTGCAGCTTCTTTAGCTTCCTAAGTTCTATCAGCTAAGGCCCCCAGCTGGCATTTCAGCAACTCCCAACAGGTGAGCAAACCAACATGGGAAAACTCATCGCAGTTTGATGGTCTGCAGAAAACAATCTGAGAGGCCTCATGGGGAGAGCTCCGATGATCCCATGCCCCCCAGTGCCAAGATGAAAATCTGTACCCATCCTGCAGAAGCCACCTGCATCCTGGAAGAATCTGTCCCAACACACCAGGAGACCATGAGGGGTCCCACTGTATGCCAAGCACTTGATTTTGCAGAGGCAATCAAATGCCCCGATTTATTTAATTCTCACTACTCGTGGGCTGCCATCTATGGGGTTGCACAGAGTCAGACACGACTGAAGCACCTTAGCAGCAGCAGCAGCAGCAGGGCCCCACGAGGCAGGTAACGCTTACTTCCACTCCTCAGTTTAAAGACATGTACTCAGGGAGGACGAGAGGCGTCCGGTCTGGCACTCAGTTAACAAGAGAAAGGGCAGGAGTGGAACCCAATCTTGTCCTGCTCCAAAGCTGGGCTGGGCTCTTCTCGGACCAACCATTCCAGGAACTGCAGGTCAGATTCCCAGCAGCAGACCCTGGGTGGGGCTGCTCCACACCGCCAGGAGAGTTTAGCATCTACAGTGGAGGTGAGAAGCCATCCCCATTCTAAAGACAGAAGCCCCAAACCAGACCAAAGCCCCCAAAGAAAGCACTAAGCCCAAAGAGGATGCTGACGCTGAAGGGACCTTGGGCAGAGCACGAAGACGTCAGGGCCAGGCACCTACTTTATAGACTCAGCCACCACGTGTGAACATGCAACCCAGGGACCCACACACGCGCACACACAGTCTGTCTGTATGGCAGGCAGACTCGGGAAGCTTTCAAGCAGATGGACATCCACCCCTGGACAAGTGAAGGCACCCTTCCCTGTTCACATGTCCTCTGCCAGCCCCTCGCCAGTGGCCACAACTCCAGGCATTGGATTAGACAAGCTAGCACCACTGGCTTCAGTGGAAACTAGGATTCCTGGCCCCGGTAGCCATGACGGTGATCGTAACTCACAGATGTCTGCTTCCCCAGACCCACCGAGGGCAGTTCCTGCTTTGGCCTCTACAAAGCCGGATCCAAAATTAACTGAACCCCGTCTGGCTCCTCCCGGGCAGGCAGCGTGAAGGCAGGCGCCTTATAAACAGGGTGCATGCCAGGCTTCCCGCCCTCCCCCGGCACAGCTGACTTGCAGAGAAGAAAGACTCTCTTCCCACCGGGAGAAAGGCTTGTCTAGGCCACTGTCTCCCGGGCCCCAAACCTCCATGTCTGGAAATCTGTCTTCACTGGCTGTTAAGCAACCAGAGAGCCTCAAAGGAAAAGTGTGAACTTGAGTGGAAAATTCTGGAAAAGCTAAGCCTAGTGGGAACGAGAGAGAGAGAGGAACTACTGATGTGTTTCAAACCGGGTAAGTACGAGACCTCTCAGTGACCCACATGGCTGGACTAATTACCAATGTTATCAGGCGGATGACAGACGTGCCCCGAACTTCCTCTGTTTGATAGATTCCGCTGCACACACACTCAAGTTCAGGCCCATGCCTGCTGCTTTCAGCAATGCCCTATTCTTCCACAGGACCACTCGGCCCCCCAGCTCCTCTGGCCTGCCCCAGGCCTCTGAGCTCGGCTAGCATAGCAGGGTGACCCGAGAGGGCCCCTCCTGCTGGAACACAGCACACAGAATCAGTGCAAACTGCTCCCCAGCAGAATAGAAAACATCTCTTCTTTCCCTGCTGGGGTTTCAGAGGATGACTGAAGACGGCTGCTTACCTTCCTCGCAGCTGCCACTGGGGAGCTCCAGCCCACGGGTGCCTGGCGGGGGAGCCCCTGGCCAGCGCACACCAGGGTCCCGCACTCTATGCAGGCACCGATGACCAGCTGCCGCCCGTCATCCACTAGCAGGCTGTGGCTCGCTCGCAGGGTGTAGAGAAACAAGGGCAGCCGGGCCACCCGCACGGCCTTCAGCCCGAGACACCGCTTCTTCTCTTGCTGGCAGAAGAAGCACACGAATGTCTCCACGTGGTACTGCCGAGACCAGGGGCTGACGGCGTGGTGGGCACCGCGGGCCTCGTGCTGTAGCCACTGGCCCAGCAGGTCGTGGTAGCAGAGCACACAGGTGGCCACCAGGCCGGTGGCGTCGGCCGGCCTGGCACGCGGGGCGGGTGGATAGACGGTGAGAAAGGGAAAGAAGGGCTCCTTCTCGCCCAAGCGGCTGGATGGGTTCACGTTGAGCTGGAACTCCTTCCCGGGGCCCAGCTCAGCCCCACAGATGTAACAGATCGATGCTGGGCTGCCCTGGGCCAACAAAGGCGGCTCGGAGAGAGTAGGGTCCGAGGCAGAGAAAGCCTGGTGGTACCTGCCCAGGAAGCCCTGCACTGAGGTGATGAGCTCCTCGTTCTGGCAAGCCCGGTATAGGGCCCAGACATCCTCCAGGACGCTGAAGCACTTGGGGCAGCTGCGGACTTCACAGCGCTTGTTGGGGCCCTGGGCATTGGGCGGGCAGGGCAGGAGGCTGAGGAAGGGGAAATGCATGGAGACCCTGGCATTGCCGTTGAGGCTCCTGGAGGCCACGGCCCGGGCGTCCTGGGTGCAGTCCTCCCCGCAGAGGTAGCAGGCCTCCGGCAGGGACCCGGTGGGTGGACCTTCTTCCCTCAGGAGCCGCCTGCCCTTGGAGGCCATGCCTGGGGCGTGGCTGTTCAGGGGCACCACGTAGAGCCGCTGCAGGACGGGCACACTGGCCAGTTCGAAGCTCTGCCATTGCTGCATGAGGGATGAGAAGCAGCAGGGGCACACCAGGGTGCTACCACCCTCGCTGATGGGCTGTGCCCCCGGAGGCGGGCTGTGCAGCCATAGGAAGGGGAAGAAGGGGGCCTGGGCCAGCTTCTCCTGCTTCTGCACGTGGATCTGGTGCTGCGAGGCTGGGGACAGCGCTGACCCGCAGATGTAGCAGCAAAGGCCCTCTGGTGGTGCTGCCCGGCTCTCCGGGGGAACCCGGGGTGCACAGCCACTACCATTTTCCTTGTCTTTGGGGCCTCGGGGTCCTGGGAGAGGCTGCTCCTTGCGGTCCTCCTCCTCGCTGGTGATGTTGATGTCACTGTCCTCAGACATGCAGTAGCCCCCACGGCTCTCCCCCAGTGGCCTGCTCTCGGGAGTCTTGGCGACCCTGCCCAAAGGAGCTCCTTTTGTGCCCTCTGCAGGGGCCACCTGGACTGAAGGCCCTTGCCAAGGGTCCTGAACTCCCCTCAGGACGCTGGCCCTGGCCTCTGGGACCCAGTGCCTCCCGGGGCCCTTCCGCCGGCGCCGGATGCCGGCCTTGGGCTCCCCATCCAGGCGGAGCTTTGAGGGGACTCCCTCCTCTTCCACATCCCCAGACACCGGGGTCTCCGCACCCTGTCCTGGAGAAGGTCCCAGCGCCGGCCTCCACTCCAGGCAGCGGCCACCGCGAGGCCCGGGCCCCGGGGCGGAGCGCGCAGCTGGCCCCCCATCCTGGTGGGGACTGGGGGCGTCGCGCGCCGCCGGGTCGGGCTCAGAGAGGGGGTCAGTGTCAGACAGCTCCGACAGCTCCGAGTCTCGAGGCTCCTCGGCAGCCGCGCGGGGCCCGGGTCCGCCGCCTTCATCTTCGTCGTCCGCGCCGCCCAGCGCGTAGGCGACGTTCCACTCGCGAGGGGCCGCGGCGCCCCCGCGGCGCCCGCCCGCGCCCGCGTCGCACTGGTGGGGACGCTTGAGCCAGTACATGCGCTTGTCCACGGGCGTGCGGGCGCGCTCGAAGGCGGCCCACTGCTCGCCCAGGAAGCAGCGGCAAACGGCGCACACCAGCACGCAGCCGTCGGCCGGGGACAGCTCGCGCGCGCCGGGCGCGGGCTCCTGCTGCTGCAGGAACGGGAAGAAGGGCTGCGCCGGGGCCCCCGCGCCCGCCACCGCCGCCGGCTGCTTCACCTGCAGCTTCAGCTCCTTGCCGCGCCCGATGCCGCCGCCACAGATAAAGCAGGAGAGCGGCGCGCCGCCGCCGCCCGCCGTCCGCTCGCCCACGGCTGCCATAAGCCGCTGCTTGCGGGAGACCGGCGCCGGCCGCCCGCTCATGGCCGCGCCGCGCCGCCCGCCCGCCCCGGCCCCCGCGCGCCCGGGGCGGCCCTCACCGCCCGCCGCCGCGCCCAACTTGGAGCATGTGTGCGCGCCGCAAAGTTTGGCGGCGGGCACGGGCGCTCCGCCGCTCGCAGAGGCGCCCCCCCGGCCAGCCGAGCCCCCGGCGGCGCCGCGGCGAGCGCACCCGGAACGCAGCAGCGGCGGCGGCGGGCTCCGGGCGGCTGGAGCGGCAGCCGCATGTGCGAGCTCCGGCGCCTGCCAAAGCGTTGGGTCATTTAATTGGGGAGGAGGGAGGCGGGGCGGCGGGCGGTGCGCAGGGAGGAGGGGAGGAGGAGGGGAGGAGGAGGGGGGGAGGAGGGGGGAGGAGGGGGGGAGGAGGGGGGAGGAGGGGAGGAGGAGGGGAGGAGGAGGGGAGGAGGAGGGGAGGAGGGCGGGGGAGAGGGAGGGAGCTCGGCGGGTGGGGGAATCCCTCCCTCTCGCTCCCTCCCCTCTGCCCTCCCTCCTCCCCTCTGCCCTCCCTCCTCCTCTCCTCCGCCTCCCCCCCCCACGCCCCCACCCCACCCCCACCCGCCTTGTCCCAAACTGCGCACAATAGCTCGCTGGCTCCTCTATCTATTTTGTGTCCAGCCGGGAGCCGCACTCGATGATTCATTGCCCCAATTAGGGGCTCTCTCCAGCGTGCCTGACTCTAGCCGTCTGAAGGGTCTCCTCGGGGACCCGCAGAAACCCATCAGCCGCTAGAGCTGGTCTTTAAGTAAAGGTCAAGCAGGACGCAGCCGGAGCCAGGTAAGGACGCAACCGGCATCCCAGGAGACAAGGGAGGGCTGCTCCCTCAGCCCCTAAGTAGGCAAGCTGCCGAGTAAGCTGGGGGGCCCCTGCCCCCTCCCCATTCTAACGGGCCCTTTACAGCCTTGAGGAGGCCCGGGTTGGGGGCACCTTTCACGGCCCACGGTTCTAATTCTGGTGACAGAGGTAAGAGGAGCTGTCCCCTGTCTCCTGGGACATATTAGAGAATGCACCATCCTGGGGACAGACTCCTTAGCCTGCCACACCCCCAGCCCACTGCTGGGCAGGGGCAAAAAGGGTCCTGTGTGTAAGGGCTGTGTGTTCCAGGGCACATGACTCAACAACTCTGGGCCCATTTTTCCTCTTGTTAGACAGAAGCTCTGGCAGGGGGTTAACTGTTTCCATGTATTTACTGTACCTATGTATAGATACATGTATTTATTAAACACAGAAAGAGAGACCTTAGTACGTGCCAGGGGCAGAATCTAAGTACTTTACACACATCCCCTCAGTCGCTCCTCCCAATAATTCTGCATTAAGTGCCATGATCAGCCCATTTTACAGATGAGAAAGAAGAGGCACTGAGCTCTAAGGTACACTTTGTGAATGGCAGCGCTGGCATTCAGACCTAGGCAGTCAGTTCCAGGGCCCTGTTCTCAACTCCCTGGCTGCACAGTCACTAGGCAAACATCTGGGTCCTGTCACCCAGCTGCGGATGGAGACTGTCCACAGCAGGGGACACAGCCAAGACTGCTCCATCCTCCCTGCTGCTCTGGTGCTGGCGGGCAGGCCTTGGGCAAATCCAGGCCTCTCTGGGTTCACATTTCATCTGCAAAATGCCCATCCCTTCCAGCTTCAAAAATCTGAGTCTCTGATTTCTGAAAAGTTAACAGCTGTCCCAACCCGCCAGCTGGAGCCCAGAGTCAGTCTGGGGACAAAGGTGCCAGGTTGGCCCCACTGCCCTCTGGGACACTGACATGTAAATAAAACGAGGCTTCCTCTTGGCATGGAGGAAGGCCATGCATTATAAATAAAGGGAACAAGATAAAGGGCCACCTCTTTGGAATCCCTGGTGGATATTCCAGGGCTCACAGTTCAGGGGTCAACAGGAAGCACATCACCATCACCATGGCCAGAAGTGTGGGACTGTGGGCTCTCACCCAGGCCAGAAAAAAGCCGTGTCAGCAGGACTGTCCTGAGGGAATGCTGGGGGCAGGGCCAAGGGGCTTCCCTGCTTCTGGCATCTTTAATACCTGCTAAGAGGAGGGAGCCTGATGAGGAGAGTGTTAAAGGGTGAGGTCTGCATAACTGTGTCCCAGCATAACTCTCAAGCCCCACACAGACCAAGAGCTTGCTGGTAACACAGTCCCTGGCTCAGGAAAGAGAGGTACGCTGGGGGTTACATATGGGTCCCCTAAGGCTTGGCTCACGCTGTTCCTTGTTTCAAACACTTTTCCAGGCTCTCTTTGTGAAGCCAGCTGCTCTCCTCTTTATGGTCTTGGTCTTCCCCCAGAGGACTTCCTCCTTCTCCAACTGAAGTAGCTTGCCCTGTCATTCTCAGTCTCAGCTCACTGGCATAGGAATTTGCCAACGATTTTATTTATTTTTCTGTTGACTGTTCTCTGACTGATTCCCCCCAGGAGCCTGGGTGCTCCCTCCTGTGGGAAGCAGGTCTGTGCTGCTCACTCTGTAGATCCAAGGCCTGGCTCACTGCTGGACCCCAACCTCCTGGGTCCCAATCTTGCCCCATCGCTCTCAAGCTGTGTAAGCCTTGGGCAAACCCCTTAGTTCCCTAAGCCTCAGTTTTCTGCCTTGTGCAATGGGGTCATGACCCTCGACAGACAGGGGCCTGACACATGGTAGGTGACTGTGTGGGTATCCTTCCTGTCTTGTCCAGGGGTTGAGGAGGTTCTGCGACTGCCTGTCTGCACTCCCAGGTGACCGGGGCACGGTAGTGAGGTCACACACAGTCGGGGAGAAACACCTCGGAGGTTGACAGGAAGAGAGGGAGTGGTTTTCTTGTCTAAGCTAGTCATCTAGAGAGCACCCTGAGTGTGCGCAACATGTGTGAAAGTGTGTGTATGCAAGTGTTGGAGTGTGCATGTGTGTATGTGTGCATCTGTATGTACACATATGGTTACATTCATGTGTATGCATGTGTCAGTGTGTACACATGTGTGCATCCCTATGCGTATGTATGCATGTATTCACGCTTGTACCTATGTGTGTGTACAAAGGGGGCCTGAAGTGGAGGGAAGAGCTACCCACTGGGTGTTTCTATTTCGTTCTATGACCCAGTGGCTCAGGAAGGTCCCCAGGCACACATCTTGGAGCCAGGGAACAGGTGAGAACAGAGCAGAGCAGGAGGAAGGCAGGTGATGATGGTTGGTCATTTGTGGGTAGGTGACTGGGGTGCGGACGCTGGTACAGCTTGACATACCAGATGGACATCACAGCTCTGCTGTTTACTAGCTGTGCGAGCCTTGGCCTGCTAGTTAACCTCTCTGAGTCTCGGGCTCCCCAGCTGTAAAACAAGGATAACAAAGCAACTCACCCCACAAGGCTGTGAGCAAGGTGAAGTGAGACCGTCCAGGCGGAGCACTCTCTCTGGATGCAGACGTCACAGGCGCACTTGTGCACATGGGTTGAGTGTGAAGCACACACAGGTCCCTGACCCACACATTTTGCAACAAGCTAGTGAGGTAGATTCTGCTATGTCCTCGTTTCCAGGTGAGGAGACAAAGAGAAGTAAGGGCCGGAGGTCACGCAGCAGGTGGAGCTAGGGCCAGAGCCTAGGAGGTGTGTCCCTGTCACCCCCTGGCTCTGTTGGCCATTACCTTTGTCCTGAGCCCTTCGATGCCAGCTTGTTCTCACATATGTCCCCAGTTTCATACCTAAGGAGACTCAGACACAAAACAGGCTGAGTCTGTGCCAGTGATGAGGCCAAGTCTCAAGGTTCATTCATAATAACTTCTCGATGGAGCCACAGCCTCCAGGTGCCAGCAGAGTCAGCTCCTCACTTCCCTCTGAGCCCCCAGCCCTCCCTGCAGCTGGGGAGAGGGGGCCAGGCACCCGCAGACCACGTGGACCGCCACCCACCCAGTGCTCTCCATCTTCATTCTTGGGACTCCTAAGCATGATGAGATTAAGCACCAACAGATGCTCACAAGCACCCTGGTGTTAGGGACAGGGAGAAAACGCCCACCTTGGGTCTGCAGGAGACCAGAAGGCCGTCAGCATGGAACATCTGGGCACATTGCAAATTTGCAGCTTCCTGTAGGGTCGCCTTGGCCCAGAAACCGCAGGAATCTGCCCTCGCACTGCGGGGGAGAGCAAGTTTCCAGGCTCCAAGCACTTATCACACGTCGTATTGTGTGTCTGTCTCTGGGTGGCTTCCCTCGAGAGGTCCCACAGCGTCACAAGGCGGGGGACTCGGTTGGGGCCCAATCCATGCTTAAACATGGGATGCCAGACTCTATCCAAAACCTCGCAGTGCCTTCCAAGTTCCAGAATTGCCTGGCTGCTTCTACCGGCTTCCAGTCTTTCATTCTTTCAAGTGCCAGCAATCCAGACCAAATCCTTCGCTGTGGCCCCAGCTCCCCGCAACCCTGCAACCCGCCTGCCCCCCTCATGGCGCCCTTGCCTGCTTCCTCCTCTCTCTATGCTGTACAGGGCCTTAGGCACCCCTCCCAGAACCCTGTCCCTTCAGAGGCTGACCCACCATTCCTCTTTTAGAGGCAACGTGTGCTGTGTGTTTGGCCTCTGGCTCACTGGGGACCAGAAAAACAAAATTTATCATCTGACTATCCTTTTTTTATTTCTTTCCATTTGTTTCCCCCTAAGAATGAAGTAAGTATTTTTAAGCTGTGCTCAGAAAGAGTTTCAAACATGGCAGGCCACAGGCAAAAGCATATCCTCCTTCTCAGAGGGAAGGAATGCAACCGTTAACAATAAAAAAAAAAAAGAATCCCTGGGATTTATGAAGGCCGTCTTATGAGCCGTCTCACATCCGTTAGCTCGTATGACACAGCAATCCAGGGGGTGAAGAAGGATTCACCAGCTCCACCTGAGAGATGGAGAGACTGAGGTTCTAGGGGCTATCTCCTGGGCCTGGGGTAAGCGCCCATCTGCTGGGGCTGGTGAAATTTCCTAGTGTTTGTATATGTAAACTGGGCTGATCTGTTCAATGTAAACATTAAAAATATATAGCACGTTTGGTGACCCTAGCTTAGCATCCCTTCTGTTTTCAAATATAGGGGCGTCAGAGGGTGGAAGTGGGAGGACTACTTTCCATCTCTGGGGCCTGAGAAAAGTGCTCCAGAGAACTACTTTGTAAGCTGCTTGCATTACACAATTAAGGGCAAGAGCATGGGGTAAAGAGTCTAAGAACAGAATCAGGTACCCCTGAAATCTTGCCTTGCTCCCATGAACCCCCCAAAAAATACAGACACAAACAGCCCAGACACCTCCTCTGGTGACACTATTTCCCCCAACCTCCTCCTCCATTGCAAAACCCGAGGTTATTGCCGTGAACTTCAGGGCCTTATAAAGTTCCTTTGAGAAATGATCACCTGGGTGGATCTGCACCGGGGATGTGGGGACAAACGCCGCAAGAATCTTGAGTCTCCTCAAAGACTCCCTTGCCACTGGTTTCTCAACAGACCCCTGACTTGCAGCACAAAACCCACAGTAATCATTCATATGGGTAGGGAATAGGTGGGTGGGGGAGGAGAGGGGGGAAAAGTAGACCACTGACTTCATACTATCTGAAGAGTGCCTGGTATGCAGTAGGTGCTCAATATTGCCCCCCAGTGTGTACTGATAGTAAGTAGCTCAGGTTCACAGCATGCTGACTCGATGCCAGGTGCTATGTTCAGAGCTTACATCATCACCTAGTTTAGATCTCACAACAGCCTGAAAAATAGGCATTATTATTTACCCTGTTTTACTGATGGGGACCCTGAGGCTCTGACTGGTGAACACATGTCCCCAAGGTCACAGAGCAGAACTGGTGGGGCTGGGTTCAAACCCAGGGAGTCTGGCCAGAGAGCCTTGCTCTAACCTACCCTGCTGCTGCGTGCCCAGCTCCTAGCCTGCTGGGCCAGCCTCCTGATTCTTGTCCTTAGATGGGTCCTGCCAGGGAGGCAGACTTACCAGACACCTTCAAATGCTGCCTGTGGCTCCACCAGCACCCACAGCTTAGCCCAGGCTCCCCAACCCTCAGCAGCCCAGGCTCTCAGGCCCTGGACTACTTGGTGGGCTGCAGGCACCTCAGTGCAGGCTAATGGTGGTGGTGGTGGGGGGAGCCAGCAGCCACATATTCCTTCCAGCTGTTCCTCTGAGTCACCAAAGGATGTTACAAACCCCATGGCCAGCCTGCGTGCCCTGGTCTTTCATTTTTGCGGTTGGTTGGTGCTGGACTCACTGATGGGGATGTAAAGCAGGATTGAAGTGTGTGTCCAATACTAAACCGGGGTGCAATAATTTCTAAAAGCTTTCATTAGACTTTACATAAAGAAAAGTGTGCCCACGTACATACAGAACCATGGGCATCACCATGTGGGTCCAGCTTGTGGAATTCTCACAGGCTGAGCATATCTGTGTCATCAGCACCCAGAAATAAGGCATGGCTAGCCTCCTGAACTGGAGAAGGCAATGGCACCCCACTCCAGTACTCTTGCCTGGAAAATCCCATGGACGGAGGAGCCTGGTAGGCTGCAGTCCATGGGGTCGTGAAGAGTCGGACATGACTGAGCGACTTCACTTTGACTTTTCGCTTTCATGCATTGGAGAAGGAAATGGCAACCCACTCCAGTATTCTTGCCTAGAGAATCCCAGGGATGGGGGAGCCTGGTGGGCTGCCATCTATGAGATCGCACAGAGTCGGACACGACTGAAGCGACTTAGCAGCAGCAGCAGCCTCCTGAACTGAGCCTTCTCCCAGCAGCTCCCCTTGCATCTCATCCAAGCCTTACCCCCATCAAGGGTAACAAGTCCCAGCTGGAATGCCAGGTGTCCTGGCTTCTAACGCCAAACTGCTTTTTATTTTTTAGCAGCTTTACTGAGATATAATTCACATGCCAGACCATCCACCAATTCAATGGTGAATAGTTCAGTGGCTTTTAATCTCTGATGGTTGTGCAACCATCATCAGAATCAACTGGAGAGCATTTTCACTGCTTCCCAAGAAAAACCCCATGTTTACTAGCTGTCACCTCCCAACCACTCCAGCCCTAGGCAATACTCATCTACTTTCTGTCTCTGTGGATGTGCCCATTCTGGAGATTTCACTGAAATGGCATCATGCGATGTGTGGTCTTTTGTGACTAGCGTCTTTCACTGAGCATGATGTTTTCAGGGCTCAACTGCATGTCAGTACAGACTACATATTATATAAATAGAAGGATATCATATGTAGTCTCTGGGTCTGCCTTGTGGCTCTATGTCACGTCTGTGAAATTCTCCCATTTCTGCACCTGGGAGTACCCAGATCTTTTCCATTGCTGCATAGTATTCCACTGGTGAGCTTACCACAATTTTTCCAGCCATTCCACCACTGCTTGGCCTTGGGGCCATTCCCACCTTACACAAACACCAATACTGTTTTTCTGAACATCATCATCCATGTCTTTTGTTGAAAACACATGAGGCGTTTCTATTGGAGTTGCTGCTATGGGGTAGGTGTATGTTAGACACCAATGCATACTAAGACATTTGAAACCATATTCATGGTGGCTTGTGGAATTCCCAGGATTCCCTGGCTCCTAAGACTGCCTTTCAGCTGCCCGACCCTGTGGGCCATCTCCCTGCAGGGCACCCGCCCCCTGGCCACCCCAGCAGCCCCCATGCAGCCCACACGGGCCGCAGAGGAAAAGGGCTTGGTGGCTGGTATTTTCGTTGGGTTGTGTGAGCACGCGTGGTTTCCCTGTCCTGGCTCTGAAACTGTGTTCCTTTCACAGGCCAGAAATACTTAGGCATGGCTTGCTCTAAAAGGGGAAACATATTTTAAAATTCCAATCTGCCCAGGTCTTAGAATGATTTAGAACATTCCAACTGTCCAGAGGACAGCGCTCACCAGGAACAGTGACTTACAGTCCCCAGTGCCCACTTTGGGTCCTGACTCCACTCCCTCCTGGGTTCAGAATGCATTTCCTGAGCGCCTGCCCGTCCGGAGGTTTGGGTCAGATGCTGCATAGAGTCCAAGCTGATGGGCAGCGGGATACTGCAGTGGCAGGGACACAGGTCTTAGGAGGAGCGGGTCCCAGACCCTAAGTCAGCTACGCTCAGTTCTGAATCTGTGTATCCTCTCATTTAATCCTTCCAACAGCCCCATGAGATAGAGGCACAAGTACTATTTCCACCTTATGGATGAGGAGACAGATGCTCAGAAAGGCTATGCTACTGCCCAAGACCACACAGCTTCTAAGTGACAGAGCTGGAATTCAAACCCAGGTTGTCTGGCTCCAGAGCCCACACTTCAGACTGCAGTTTAAGTTGCTTCTGGCTTTCACTGTCTGGATGGAAATCCCAGCCCTGTTGTTTACTCTCTGCATGACCCTGGGCAAGTGGTTGGGACTTCTCAGGCATACTTCCTTAGTCCATAACCATGCCCATCACCCCTTGTTGCCTTGGGAAGATTGAAACACTCCTGAATACAGAAGTGCTGAGAACTCAGCATGGGGGGCCATTTCTGCCCCCTACCTCTGGAGTCCCCCAGAAGGGTTTCCACCTCCAAGAAGTGTATTTTTTGGAGACAGTTTTGAGGTTGTGGCCCCTCCCTGACCACCCTGTTTATTTGGCGGGTGAGGACCCACAGCCCAGGGAGTTATACATTGTCCAAGGTCGCATGCAGAGCTGGAAGGGGAATTCCCAGATGTGAGCTCTCTCTCACCTTTGAAAACTGGGGGTTTCTCATTTTGAGGCCAAGGTGCCCTCACCCAGCCATTCAAGAACATCTCGGTGACCCTGTCTCTTCTTTGGGACCCCAAAGCTCAGGCCCTTTGGTGACCAGACTTCTGAGAAAACTAGAGCAAGTCTGATGTTCTAGGTAGCCTCCTGGGGCTTCAGGCTTGAACCCGACCCCCAACCCTGAGTAGGCTAGGGTGAGGTGCGGTGGGGGCAGGCATGGAGGCCGGGAGTCAGGCCTGGGTGTCCTGTTGCAACTCCAGCCAGGCACCCTGACTTGTCTTCCAGAAAGATTATCTCCCAGCAGGGCCCCCCGGGACCCTGCTCGGCCATCAATATTTACCAGACCTGAAAACAGAGCTGCGAAAAACATCCGAGAACAGGTTCCACAGTGGCGGGCACTCTAGCTTGGCTGTGGGCAGCTGGGCGGGGGCCGTGCTCAGAGGAGGGTCCCGGGGTGGACAAGGCCAGATGAAGAGGGGACCTCATCCAGGGGCAGCAGAAGATCAAGGAAGTGGCTGCCTCACTAGAAGAAGCTGGAGCTTCCCTCCTGCTGTGGATGCGGGGTCCAGAGTGGGGATGGAGGGAGTAGGGGAGTGCTGCCAGGCCTGGGTGGAAGCTAGGGGCTTGGGAGGTTTGGCAGGGCAGCAGTGACCCCACTTGCTTCCCCTCGGGGTGCTTCACATCTGCTCTCTACCCAAGAGCTGCACAGTGTGATCTGTTCAAAGCACAAGTCTGGTTATGGTCTCCCTCCTGCTTAAAATCCTCAGGCTTCACAGCTCTCAGGTGACAGGTGGAGCTTCCTATTTCTGGCCCTGCCACATCTCCAGGAGACTCCAGGACCTCTGGGCCCCTGGCCTTGACCTTTCAAGACACCCCACACACACTTCATCTCAGGGCCTTTGCATGTACCATCTGGATTAACTGCATTTGATTCCTTCCTCTCTGTGCCTATTTCATTCCTGCCTATGCCAGATATAAGCCATTCTCAACCTTCTACTCTGCAGGCTGACCCTGCAAATCATGTTCTGCAGGTCCCCTGGCCTCTGCTTCTCCCCTCCCCTCAGGGTCAGCCTATGGAGGCACTGGGGAGACCCCAGGGCGAGAGGAGGGAGAAGCCGGAGTATTTCTTTCTTTTCCTCTCTCCCTTTCCCCTTCTCCATCTCCCCTCCCACTTTGGGCCAAGTCTCCAGAAATGGCTGCATTTCCTCTCTGCTCCAGCTGCAGCCTCAGTAACTGTCTCCTCTTTGTCCATCAGTCAGAGGTGACAGCAGCTTCCTGCAGTTCCTAATCGCCTCTATTTGCTCTTTCAACTGCATTACCACTTTCGTAACCAGGGCCCTTTATTTAATTCCTCTCTGGAATTACCTGGTGCAGTGGCTCTTTCCTGGAGGCGGGTTCATCCTGTGGTTCCTACATGAGGATCCAGACCCCACAGGAGCCTCCCTGGCCCCCCAGGCATGGCTCAGGAACCTCTGGGATATGCTGGGTAATTTCTTTTCCTTCTGGGCACTTATTGCTGTTTGCAATTATGAATTCATGAGTGTGGTTATTCGATTAACATCTGTCTCCCCCCAAATCTGCAAGTTCCATGAGGGTAAGGGCCAGACATCTGTTTTTGCTCAACACTGTATCTCCAGCACCACAACCTGGTCTCGGCCTGGCACCTAGGTGCACACAATAAACATTTGCTGAATGAATGAATGAACAAGGCGAGTGTGAGGGACTCATTCAGCCACAACCATTTACTCTAGATGAATCTTTTTCCTGTCTTTCATGAGGTTACTGGATAGGCTGGTTGGAGAAACTTCATTCACTCATTCAACTACAATTTATTGAGCACTCACTGGGTGGGTGCCAGGGTGGATGGATGGATACACAGATGGATGAATACATGGATAGATGGAAGGAAGGAGAGAGGGAGAACGGACAGACGGCTAAGGAGATGAGTGGGAGGAGAGAAGGATTTACTCCTGGGGAAAAAAAAGGAAGCCAGGGAGGGAAGACAGGCAGGCTGAATTAAGATAAAAGGTATAACCATTCTTTTGAGATAAAGCAGAGGGGCCAGAAAAGGCAGTGCTCCCAAAGGAACCTTGTGCTGAGTCCCTGAAAGATGCAGGAAGGTAAGGCTCTGAGAAGGGAGTGTGTGGGGAACCTAGTTTCTGAACAGAGCTACAACTCCCTCTGGTCACCAAGGTTAACAGCTTTGATTTGGAGAGCCCATTTCCAGTCATGACTTTGAGGCCAAGAGGGTGTGCCCAGTAGCCCTTGGGCTACCCAGGAGACAAGGGGCTCCTGAGTTGACAGCTCAGGTTGACATGTCCCTGGCAGCGGGAGGTAGTGGCAAAACTGAGCCCCCTGAACCCCCCAAGCACATGTCTAGTAGAAGTAGGAGATAGACAGCATTTCTCTTCACTCAAGTCCCTGGGACCCAGGCAAGCTCAAACATGACAAGCCCCAGAATCACCCTGAGCCCATCTGGCAAGCTGCTGCTGCAGTACTCTCAGGTCCAGGCCCCAAGGCCGGTGTGGTGGTGGTGGTGGTGGGGTCTGGAAATCTGCATTATTTTAGTGACCATCCAAGGATTCAGATGCAGGCAGTTCATAAGACACAGCCTGAGGAACACTGATAATAGTGCCATCTCAAATTGTATCAGGGAGGCACAAGGGAGGAGGCAGGGAGGCAGCATGTGCTTGAACTTGGCAGTCAAGTTTCTGACTTCCACCCTGACCCATCCCAGGGGACCCTCTGAACCTCGTGTCTCCATCCACCAACTGCATACAACACCAGAGTTTTCTCTCTCCCTGGTGACATAAGGACTATGCACAAAACACTTGCAGAGAGCGTTATACCCAGCAAATGTAAGCGCTGAACTCATCCACTCAGTTAAAATCTAGTTCATCTCTGTGCCTCAGAGGAGTTCCAGGATTCACAGTTCTGTGGGTTTTAGAAATATAAAATGTTACCTAGGCTCAACATTACCTTATAACTCAGTGGGGTTGGGGGCAGCCCCCTTAAACAAAACCACTGATATTTCTGTACCAAAATACAGGAATCTTCATGCTGAAGAGCAGCCATGGAGGCTATAAATAGCCTCATGTCCATTCAAGGCAGATTTCTGAGACCAAATGAGTTTCAGATAAACTTGGTCTTTCCAGTTTTTATGATTTTTGCATTGTGGATAGGGGATCGAGCACTGTATAAAGATGCAGCCATCCAGAATGACGATATAAAAAAAAAATCACACTCTGGCCACCTCTGTATGAACTGAGAAGGAAATTAGCACCATATTGTAAAAGTAAGAGAATTTTTTTTTAAGTAATACACGTGTCCAAGGAAAAGAGACTAGAAAAATGGGTATGCCTGACACCTGGAGCAACAGATGGCGGGGTTTTTGCTTTTTCGCTTATGAGTATTTTCAAAAGTTTCTACCTTGAACCATGAACATATATTGCTTTGTGATTTTTTTTAATAATACAAATTTCAAAATCTTTAAACGCACAAAGACTCGGTGAGATGACCCCTTTGAGGGGGAGTGGTAGGCCAGGGGAGTCAGAGACGCAGGGGCAGCATGGCCACAGCCCTCTCTGGTCTTCTCAGAGGGTGGACAAAGCCCCTTGCCTGAAAGCTCAGGGCCTGCCTTCCCCAGCCCAGAGAACCAGGCTCTAGAGGGTACCAGCCTCTGCGGTCCCCCTGTGTGTGGGTCCTCAGCCCAGAACCCCACCGTGGATGCCCCCAGGGGCGCAGCTCAAGTGGGGAGGGTGGGCAGGAGGCAGGGGGCCCCGGAGGAGCAGGAGCGCTGATCTGCAGCGCCCCTCAACAGGTGGCCTGCCATCTGCTCCGGCTCCCCGCCCAGGCCACGTGTCCAGCCCTCTTGAGTTTAACTTTGGCTGCACACACGGCCTGAGTTCATGCAGCCAGAAAAAGAACTACCGAGAGCGGGCCCGGCTGAGGACAGCGCGTGGGTCACTTGTCGCCTGAGAGCAAGTCTAAAAATGACCATGGACCTTGGAAAGTCCCTCTGCTCAGGCCCTGCCCTGCATTTCTCTTCACCGGGTTCCTGGAGTTTGGCCTAAACGCTCTTTAGAGTGCTCATCCTTTACTTGACAAATATTACAATGTAGGCCCAGAGAGGCAAAGGAGCTGGCCTGGGGTCACACAGCTTGACATTTACCAATTCACTCACTGATTCTTAACTGTTTATTACACAGGCTCCCTCCCTGCCAGCTGCAGAAACAAGGCCTCGGAGAGCCTATAAATCTAGCAAGGAGAAGGCAAAACTTAAAAATGCAAGAGTTTTCCAGCTCTGCAGCTGACAACCTGAGAGAATTCTTGAAGTTTTCTGAGCCTCGACTTCCTTATCTGTGAAATGGGAGTAATAACAACAGTGCCAACCTCTCAAGAGCTGACAGGTGAACCCTTTTATTTGACTTTAGCCTCACACATTTTTATTTTATTCTCACAATGACCTTGGGTGCTCAATATCATGAGCGTTTTGCCGATGAGAGACACGAAGTGTCAAGTCATTTACCAGCGTGCCCAGGGCAAGCCCAGACTTGGAGCAGGTCACTCAGATCCCCAGCTGCTCCCCCACTGGTCCTCCTAGCCACCCCTCTCCTTCCTCCTCCCTGCATCTGCCTCCACCCTGGAAGAGAACATGCTGGAACCCATCCCCAGGGTGGGGCCCAGCTGTCACCCTCCCAGCAGCTGGGACCCTGAGGTGCGGTGTCCAATGCTGGCCTGCAAGCTGAGGCTGGGGAGACACATACAGCTTCTAACCCAGTGGGGGAAGGAGGAGGGCCACCGTCACAGTGCGTGCTCCCCTGCGCAAGCCCCTCCTCGGAAACAGGCCCCCTCCTCCAGGCGGCCAGCCCTGCCTGGTGCTTTTCCTCCCCTTAGGACCCCAGGGCATGCAGGCTGGGGGTGCTTGCATGGGGGCAGGTCCCTCCCCCCAGTGCTCAGGGCCCCGGAGACCCAGGGAGTGGGAGTTGATTCTAAGGCAAGGAAGAAGAACGCCAGCCAGCTGCAGGGGGCGGGGAGCGCAGTCCCGTCCCGGGAAAGGCCTGCCTGCCAGGCCCTGGCCTCCCTGGGCTGTATGCCTCTTCCCGCCGGCCCAGAGGCGCCAGAGCCGGCCTGGGAAGGAGCCGCGCCAGGTCAGGGCGGGCCTGTCCCCCTCTCAAGTCCCCGCCCTGAGTAGGGTTTTCTTCTTACTCGAGCCAGAGGTAGGAGGGGACACAGTGATTCTGACCGTGAAGAGACGGAAACACGAGAGAGAGATACAGAGATGGGAAGAGACAGAGACACAGAAAGAGAGGGAGAGTCAGAGAGACACAAACAGAGGCAAAGATAGAAATACAGAGAAACAGAAAGACAGAGATAAAGTCAGAGAGAGAGAGACAGAGACAGTCAGAGAGAGGGAGACACAGAGACAAATCAGAGAGACAGACATATACAGATAGAGACTGAAGTACGGACAGGGAGACAAAGATAGATATGGAGACAGAGGGAGACAGACCCCGAGAGAGACGCACAGAGTTATACACACACAGACACAAGACGTCACACATGGAGAAACACAAAGACAGAGTCAGAAATACAGAGACAGAAACAGAGAGACACAGGCCTGCACAGGGCCTCTCCACCCCGCTGCCTTCATCACCCTGAATCAGCCCATTTCTGGGGGAGCAGCTGAAGGGGACTCTGGGGCCATCCTTCAGGCAGTGACCCAGGGCTGCCGGTGCCAGCCAGACACCCAGCACCTCACAAGTCCAGCACCTCACAAGTCAACATCAGTGTCCTAAGCCCTGACCCCACCAAATCTTCCTCCTACCCCTCCCCAGGTGACCCTCCACTCACACCCTGAAAACCTGTGGCGGTAGAGTTGTCTCTTCTAGAATTTCATATAAACAGAGTCACACAGTGTGCCTGGCAGCTCTCACTCAGCGGGTTTTTGATGGTCTCCCAAAGAGCCTGCAGGGGTCTCATCTCCCTTTTTGCTGATGGATGATGCAAAGAATGCTCAAACTACCACACAATTGCACTCACCTCACACGCTAGTAAAGTAACACTCAAAATTCTCCAAGCCAGGCTTCAGCAATACGTGAACCGTGAACTTCCAGATGTTCAAGCTGGTTTTAGAAAAGGCAGAGGAACCAGAGATCAAATTGCCAACATCCACTGGATCGTCGAAAAAGCAAGAGAGTTCCAGAAAAACATCTATTTCTGCTTTATTGACTATGCCAAAGCCTTTGACTGTGTGGATCACAAGAAACTGTGGAAAATTCTAAAAGAGATGGGAATCCCAGACCACTTGACCTGCCTCTTGAGAAACCTATATGCAGGTCAGGAAGCAACAGACTGGTTCCAAACAGGAAAAGGAGTACGTCAACGCTGTATACTGTCACCCTGCTTATTTAACTTATATGCAGAGTACATCATGAGAAACGCTGGGCTGGAAGAAGCACAAGCTGGAATCAAGATTGCTGGGAGAAATATCAATAACCTCAGATATGCAGATGACACCACCCTTATGGCAGAAAGTGAAGAGGAGCTAAAAAGCCTCTTGACCAAAGTGAAACAGGAGAGTGAAAACGTTGGCTTAAAGCTCAACATTCAGAAAATGAAGATCATGGCATCTGGTCCCATCACTTCATGGGAAATTGATGGGGAAACAGTGGAAACAGTGTCAGACTTTATTTTGGGGGGCTCCAAAATCACTGCAGATGGTGACTGCAGCCATGAAATTAAAAGACGCTTACTCCTTGGAAGGAAAGTTATGACCAACCTAGACAGCATATTCAAAAGCAGAGACATTTCTTTGCCAACAAAGGTCCATCTAGTCAAGGCTATGGTTTTTCCAGTGGTCATGTATGGATGTGAGAGTTGGACTGTGAAGAAAGCTGAGCACTGAAGAATTGATGCTTTTAAACTGTGGTGTTGGAGAAGACCCTTGAGAGTCCCTTGGACTGCAAGGGGATCCAACCAGTCCATTCTGAAGGAGATCAGTCCTGGGTGTTCTTTGGAAGGAATGATGTTGAAGCTGAAACTCCAGTACTTTGGCCACCTCATGAGAAGAGCTGACTCATTGGAAAAGACTGACGCTGGGAGGGATTGGGGGCAGGAGGAGAAGGGGACGACAGAGGATGAGATGGCTGGATGGCATCACTGACTCGATGGACGTGAGTCTGAGTGAACTCTGGGAGTTGGTGATGGACAGGGAGGCCTGGCTTGCTGCGATTCATGGGGTCGCAAAGAGTCGGACACGACTGAGCGACTGAACTGCACTGAACTGATATTCCACTGTATGGGGACACCAGCTTGGTATCCACTTCCTGCTGATGGACATGTGGGTGGTTGCCAACGTGGGGTTACTGTGAACGCGGCTGCTGTGGATGTGAATTCAGCTTGTGATGTGCACGTGGGTTCTTCTTCCCCTCAGGAACTGTCTTTGCTGGGTCACAGTCAGGTGCTGACTTTCAGCCAGTAGCTGGCTTGATCCGTTTCCCTTGTCTTTAGAAACAGGGATTTTAAAAAGTGGAAACAACCTGTGTGTCCATCAACAGATGACTGAATTAACAAAATGGGGTTCATCCACACAGTGAAGGATTATTCAGCCATGAAGGAACGAGGTTCTGGCACAGGCTGCCACAGGGATGCAAACACCATGCAAAGGAAAAGAAGCCAGACAGAAAAGAAAACGAGCAAGACCCTATGGGGGTCCTGAGTGCAGAAGTCTTTCTGTGTCCCCCATTTCTTGTTTGTAGAGAATAGACTTCAGCCTCCATGATTCTGAGCTCCAAAAGTCAAAATCAAACAGCTGCTAATCAGGGAAGAGAGGGCAGCCAAGAAACAACAGTGCAGCCTTGGGGCAGGGCCCTGGTTCCCCATCCAGGGATGCATGCAACAGTATCTCTGAGCGCCTCTGCAGAACTAAAACCCCCAACAAATGGAAGATATCAGCATTCTCCACTTCAGAGAAACTCATCAGGAGACCACCTGAGACAAGACTAAAGGTGTGCAGGCCCTGCACCCACTGTGATCCGTATCAGCAACCCTACCCTTGAAGCACTGCTATAAACTCACCAAGTCCCCTCAGGTTGGGACACACAATTTTTGAGGTACAAACCCACTCTGGTCCCCTTTGCCTGGCAAAACAATAAAACTATTCTTTTCTACTTTACCCAAAACTCTGTCTCTGAGATTCAGTCTGGTACCAATGCACCAAAGCCTAGTTTTTGGCATCACAAAAGGCCACAAAAAGTCGAATTCCATTTCATTTATATGAAATGTCCAGAACAAGTAAATCCACACGGACACAAAGGAGATTAATGGTTGCTTAGGGCTGGGGAGGGGGAATCAGGAGTGACTGCAAATGGGTAAGGGTCTCCTTTTGGGGGTAATTAAAATGTTTTGAAATCAGATAGAGGTGAGGGTTGAACGGCCTTGTTGCTGTTGTTTAGTCACTAAGTCAGCTCCCCCAGACTAGAGCTTGCAAGGCTCCTCTATCCATGGGATTTCCCAGACAAGAATACTGGAGTGGGTTGCCATTTCCTTCTCCAGGGGATCTTCTTGACCCAGGGATCAAACACAAGTCTCTTGCATCTCCTGCATTGGCAGGCAGATTCTTTACACTGAGCCACCAGAAAAGTTCTTGAGAATATACTAAATGCCACTGAATCATACATTTTAATGTGATGAATGTTAAATTGGTGAACTTTACGGGATGTGTGTTTCCCAGGTGACGCGAGTGGTAAATAACCCACCCGACAATGCAGGAGACGTAAGAGGTGTGGGTTCAATCCTTGAGTCAGGAAGATCCCCTGGAGGAGGGCATGACATCCCACTCCAGTGTTCTTGCCTGGAGAATTCCACGGACAGAAGAGCCTGGTGGGCTACTTGGGGTCCATGGGGTCACAAAGAGTCAGATAAGCCTGAAGCAACTTAGCATGCATGCATGGGATATGAATTTTGCCTGATTTTTTAAAGTTGGGGATAATCTGATAATAACAGTGTGTCTTTATAGGATTTTTGTGACGAATAATGAGATGATACACAGAAGCACTTAGCACAGGGCCAGAACACTGTCTGGCACATAGTAGGTGCTCAACAAACATTCGTCAATCTCCCCAGTCCCTCAGGCAATGCCCTGCCAGGAAAACACAGTAATGAGCATGTCTGCAGCTACTCTGACCTTCATGTTCATTATCTTCAAGAAATCTTCAAAACAATCTCATCAGATGAGAATCTCTTAACATTTATTATTTTTAATCTCCCCATGTTTACAGAGAAGAAATCAAGATAAGGAACCCTCTTAAGGTCAGCCACCAGCCTGGGCTGGCTGACTTCGGAGCCCACGGGGCCAGGTGAGCACACAGCACAGTCAGCCAGCCCTGAGCCTCAGGACACACGCCGTGGGGTCTGGAGGCACGGGCAGAGGTGCCCTTGGCCGTCTTCACAGAATGAGGGCCTCTCCCGCCTCTCAGGCTGGGTTTTAACAGATCTGAGGGGAATGGAGGCCAACTGTATCCCTGTGACCCTGCCCTGAGAGCCTGGGCTCCAAGTGGCATGGCGGAGGCGGCTGCCTAGGGTCCTGGGCGAGCCAGGTAGAAGGCCTCCACAGAGGCCAGGCCAGCAGGCTGCTCCCAGGGACTCTGCTGGGGCTCATGAGGAAAGAGGCAGTGAGCGAAAGGCAGCAGAAACAAGCCAGGGGAGACCCGCTCACAGGGCCTGGGCTACTCTCTGTCTGCAGGCGCCCACACCCTCCGGCGGCCTCAGCCCCTAGCCTCCTGTGGTTGTGGGCACATCCCCTGTCTTGAAATTCTCCTGAGACCTTGTTCCCGGCTAGTCTTAGCCTCGCTGAGCCCTCCCCCAGGCCATCACATCACTTCCTGCCTGACTGCAGAAGAGTCTCTCCTAGAGCCGCTCCCCCCTCTTCCCCACCCCACACCAGACCACTGGAACTCTGCTCCACATCCAGCCTTCCAAAACTCCACTTTCCTCACGTGACTTCCCTGCCCTCAAACCATCTGCAGCTCTTTAGTGCCCCCAGAGAGGCAGTTTGGAAACCAGCAAAAAGGGAGAACTCTGGTCAGGGCATCTCGGTTCAAATCCTGGCTCCCCCACAGACAAAGTGAGTGACGTCACCAAGTCCTTTGCCATGCCTCGCCTCACTTTCTCCATCTGCAAAATGGAGTAAGGATGGCACGTAGTAGTGCCAAGTACACTACCTCACACCAAGCAGTGGGCAGAGTCCATGAGCTGACACTATGTGGAGAGGGTTCAGAGCAGTGCCAGCTGGTTATTTCTGAGTATTACAAATACTGAGGGGAGAGGTGGTCCACCTTCTTCACGTAGCTGAGGCCAGTGTCCTGAGTCCACCCCAGCCAACATGCACAGCCCCCACCTGGCTGTTCCCAGCCAGCTCTGAGGACAGCTGTCCCCATCACTACAATGTTGCCTCCCGTCTTCTGCCCCATGCTCTGCACATCACAGTGGGGACTCCACATTTTGACAACGGGACAAGAACAGTAGACACCAAGACTTTGCCAGGCCCCAGGACAGGGCCCTCTAGGGCATTCCATGTGTCAACTCATTTCATCAACACCACAACCCTGTAAGATTGGTACTGCTCTATCTCTACTTGATAGATGGGGAAACCGAGGCACAAAGAGGTAAGGGCCACCCTGCTGGGACATGAAGAGGCGGGACTGAAACCCAGGCCTTGAGGTTCTGGGGCCTGTAGTCTTAACCACCAGGCTCCATGGCATCTCTGCAGCCTTAGCACAGGCCTGGCACATAGTAGGTGCTCTGTCAATGTGACCATCCCTCAGGTGTGAGTCATGGCTCGCACAGGTACACAGGTGCACCCGGCAAGAGTTGGGCCTGTGGTGACTCTGGGTGGCGGGTGAATGTCCCTCAGGGGCCGCCCTGCGGGGCTCTGAGGGTCCTGAGCAGAAGGGCACCCCCTGCCCACGTGCCAGCTCTCGCTATGGTCATTGTCCTGCCCTCAGTCTCCTGCATACTGCCACTGTCCTGCACACTGTCTCCTGGTGATTTAGGGCTTTGGTGGCCCTGGCCGTGCGGCCCCCCTAGGAGCGCCAGCCCGTCCACACCGGGGACAGTCCCCTAGATAGCCGCCTCTGGGTCGCTGCCCAGATCTGGCCCTCCCCAGAGCAGGGCCGGGCTGGTGCACAGCCAGCCCCCAGGCCACCCAGCAGATGAAAGGACCTTTACAGAGAAAGGGGCACTGTCTGGAGGGCAGGGAGGGCTCCAGGACTCTGTCCACCCCAATCCTGTCCATGGGCAGAGCTCTGCAGCCACCACTTCTCCCCTCGGAGGCCCCTCCCCTGCACAAGCCCAGGTCCCCCACTGCTCCCCCCCGCCTCACTTGTTCATCCTAAACACATTCATTAGGCCCCTCTGTGTGCCACAACGTGGCCCCTGGCATCTTTGCTGTCATCAGAGTTCTTGGGACACCCTTTACTTTCTCAGCTGGTGAGACGGTCCTGGGGTGGATCATATCACCCATGGCCCGCACACACTCCCATGGCACTGCTTCCCCAGGCCCAGTGTAGGCTGCCAGCATAGAGGGATCATCTCTTGTGTGCCAGACACTGTTTTCACAATTTATAAATGCTTCTCATGCCCCCCGCCCACTCACCTGCAGAGAGTGAAGCTAAGAAACGTAGAGTGAATTGTCCCAGGTCACACTGCTGGCAAGAGGCCATGCCAGGGTTTCCCCCTCCCCACTCAATCGCATCTGTCTGTGCAGGCTGCCATGTGACAGTGTCAGCCTATGGTGATTCTCTGTGGCACCTCGGCCCCCACCAGCCCTTTACTAAGCAGCTCAGTCCTGTCACCCAGCCTCACCCTTGGGGTTCTGAATTCTCAGCCCCAAAATGCCTACCTTGATATCAACCTGCAGTCCGCTGAATAACAACTCCCCACAGTGTCCATGTCCTAATCTTTGGAATCTGTGAATAAGTGACCTAAGATGGCAAAGGGGACTTGGCAGATGGACTCAGTGAAGGATCTTGAGATGGGGAAACTGTCTGAGATCAGCTGGGTGACCCCAGTGTAAGCACAAGGTCCTCAGAAGAGGGAGGCAAGAGAGTCAAATTCAGAGATGCAAAGATGCTGAGCCACTGGCTCTGATGATGGAGGAAGGAGCCAGAGCCAAGGAATGCAGCAGCCTTTAGAAGGTGGAAAAGGTAAGGAAACAGATTCCGCTTGGAGTCCCCAGGAGGAACTAGCTCTGCTGAAACCTTGATTTTGGCCCAAGAAGATCCGCGACAAACTTCTGACTTGTAGCACAGTAACAGAATAAATCTGTGATGCTTTAAGCCAACACATTTGTGGTCATTAGTTACAGCAGCCATAGGAAGCCCCTACAATGTTCCCTCCTGTTGTGAGGGTCCTGGCCACGCCTGTCCTACCCTGACCCAGGGGGCTCCCATGCCTCGGAGCTAGTGCACCCCCACCCCAGGTCCTGCTCACTTCCTTCCCCGCCCTGCTACTGTGGATCATTTATTGTGCCTCTGCATCTCACCTACCACCTAACTGGAATTTCCTCAAAGGCAGGAAACCTGAATGAGGTGTCTCTCTCTGTCCCATAGCATGCAGCTCAGCAGGAGCACACACGGCCTAGCCAGGCCCACAGGCCTGGGGTCCGCCCTCCCCTTGCTCATCTTGAGCTTCAGAGGGGCAGCCCATTTCAGCCCCTCAGCTGAGCCTCTGACTAAGCAGTTCCTGGACTGCCACTCCCTTCTCAACGCAAAGCTTGTCTATTCTCAGGGCTCAACAAGATGTAAATGAGAAAGTTGCCTTTTGAGAGAAGAACTCTCTGACTGCCTATCAGAGGTCTCCCATGTGGCATGCCTTGAAAGTGGAAATCCTCTCATTTACTGCTTAACATTTTTTTCTTTCCCCCTAGAATCTTCTCGAGGGCAGCACCATGCCTACACCGACGAGGGGGACCCATAGAGCCCTCACAGGCAGTTTAAACAGACTCCTTGCCTCCATCACAGGCCCCCCAGTCAGCTGGGTGACCTCCAGTGAGCTGCGACTCCTCTCTCAGTCTTGATGTTTCACCTGAAACGTGGCAATAACAGTACCTGCCTCCAAGGACAGTGACAGCCAAACAAGACACCCAATGTGGCGGTCCAGCACAAGCCAGCACACAGTAAATGCTCAGTTATTAATAGTATCAGCTCTCATCTCCCTCCACTGCCCCAGATGGCCACTAAGGTAACCGCTGACCCACAAGCTGGGGAGGTGGTCGACTTCCCTGGTAGTGAAAAGCTCGGCCCCTAGGAGTCCTGTCCTCCTTCCAGCCTGACTGAGGGCGAGAGGAGACCCACAGCCATGTGGCATCACCTCTGGGGGAAGGGACACTTTCTAGATGAGGCCACATAACTCAGGATCACACAGCCAGGCTTCCCACCTGCTCCAGCATGTCTCCCCCACGGCGTTCCACTGCGGTCCACAGGAAGACAGTGGGGTTCACGAGCACTTTGCAGGGGGACAGAAATATCCAGCTGTGTCCTTGGCTCCACATACTCCCGAGAGCAGCTGTGTCAGTTTCCTGGTCAGGCCGGGTGTGGATGGGCACAGTGGGGACAAGGTGTTCTAGGTGGGGGCTCAGAAGACAAACCCTCCAGCCACCCTGGAGCAGAAATCAGGTCCCTGACCCACACCAGGCCAGGCCCTGCTCCAACTCCCTAGCCAGCTTCTCATGAGAACAATTGGGGGCCGGATTCAGGCCACAGAGACACACACTGGTCTCGGAAGTTTGGTGACAGGAAACATGATGTGGCCTTGGCTGGGTCTGGAGGCTGCAGTGGCCAGGCTGTGCCCGGTACTGCAGCCTCGGGTTGCAGAGTCCCCAGAGGTGGCAGGTCCTGGTGGCAGGAGAGCCCTTCACCCCTGGCCGGGCAGGGCAGCGGGGTGTCCTACAGCCCCCGCCGTCCTCTCTGACACCAATTTACCCAGCCCCTTCTGTCTGCTTGGCACTGGGTGGACTGTTTGTATAAGTAAAATCCCGTTTTGGCCAGTGTGTGTCCCTGCCTCAGCCAAAAGCCAGCTAGAGCCCAGAAGTGACGAGATCTGGTTGTCCCCAGAGAGGGTGCAGGAGGGGAGTCGAGGGTGACCTTTCATGTCCTCAGTGCAGGGGTCGTGCCCCTGCCCATGGGAGGTGGGCATCAGGCTCCACTGAGGTCCGTGACATCCCAGATTCATTTCTGCTGAACGCAAAGTGCTGGGAAGCTGATGACAGCCAGCTGGGGTCAGGAGCTGGCAGCCTACTCTACTGGGCCCACTGCAGAGGGTGCTGGGAGGTGACCCTCACCTAGAGCCAGGAGGCTGGCGGATGGGGCTCCAGAGGGCCCCTCGGCCCAACAAGCAGAGAGCATTCACTTCTTGTAAGGCCCTCTCCTCAAGGGCCAGAGCAAATATTCCTCCTGAGTCTGACCCTGGCCAGGCAGCCGGGGCTCTCTGGGGAGGGTTTTCACAAAGACCTGTTCAGCCCCCGGCCGCTGCAGGAAATCCTGGAGGCCAGCATTACAATGCATTGCTTCCGGCCACCCAGGGGTCCCCGTGCACAGGAAAGAGGTGCCGGCGGCCCTGGTGGTTTCCAAAGGGACTGGCCAGGTGGCCCCCTGGTGGGGGACAGAAAGGCTGTCCTGGGTGAGGGTGGCACCCATTTACGCTGGAGAGGGATGGCCTTCCTAGCACCCCTGTCTCATGTTACTCCTCTGTGCCCACACCTGTGGCTCCCCCTTACAGGATCAACTCCAGACACCGAAGCTCGGCAGTCAAGGCTCCCTCAAGCCTCTCCACCAATGGCAGCCTCCAGCCCAGCCAGGCTCCTCTCTTGACTCCAAACATTCCAGGCATGACTGAAGTCTTTGTCTGGGCAACCATCACTGCTCTCACTGTCTCAGCCCCAATGGTCAGCCCAGTTTATTCAGTGCTAATTGTGACAGAGTCTGACAGCTCCTACAATTCTAATCACTTACATTCAGAAAGTGAAAAGACAACTCATAGGATGGGAGAAATTATGCACAAATCACAAATCTGATACAGGATCTGTACCCAGAATGTATAAAGAATGCTTCAAATTAAGTTCAAGTTCAGTCGCTCAGTCGTGTCTGACTCTTTGTGACCCCATGAATCGCAGCACACCAGGCCTCCCTGTCTCTCACCAACTCCCGGACTCATGTCCATCGAGTCAGTGATGCCGTCCAGTCATCTCATCCTCTGTTGTCCCCTTCTCCTCCTGCCCCCAATCCCTCCCAGCATCAGTCTTTTCTAATGAGTCAACTCTTTGCATGACAACCCAACAATAAAAAGACAAGCTAGTTTTTAAATGGGTAAAGTATTTGAATGGATAGTTCTTCAAAGACATACAAATGGCCAACAAGCACGTGAAAAGATGCTCAACACCTTTAGTCATTAGGGGAATGTAAACCAAAACCACAATAAGATAGCACTTCACATCCACTAGAATGGCTAGAATCCAAAAGAGGGTAGTAAGTGTTGGTGAGGACGCAGAGAAATTGGAGTGCTCATACATTGCTGATGGGAATGTAAAATGAGGCAGCTGCTTTGGAAAACAGCCTAGCAGCTCCTCAAAATGTGAAATGTAGAGTCACCATATGACCTGGCAATTCCACCCCTAGGTATATGAAAAGTGAAAACATTCACCCACATTATATCTCATCCACAAATGTTCAGAGCAGCATTATTCATAACAGCCCCAAGTGAATGCAACTCAAATGTCCATCCATGGGTGAATGGATCAATGTATATGGTTTATCCATACACTGGAATATTATTCAGCCTCAAAAAAGAGTGACAGACAACATGGATGAACCTTAGCAATATGACGTCGAGTAAAAGAAGCCAATCGCAAAAGACCACATAGTGTAAGTTCTATCTACGTGAAATGTCCAAAGCAGGCAAATGGCTTGAGACAGAAAGTAAATCAGCGGTAGCTTAGGGCTGGGGAGTTGAGCAAAATGGGTAGTTGGAGGGAATGGAGTTTCTTTTCAGGTTGATGAAAATGTTCTGGGTTTGGGAGTCTTGGTGGCTGCAGAATCTCTGAATAATTTACAAACACATATACTTTACAAGGGTCAACTGCATGGTACATGGATTATACATCAATGACGCAGTTACACGTTAAAAAGCAGATGGACTTTTAGCTGCTTTGTTAAATTCTCTGCAGATGACGTGCCCCACTCTGGCCCCACCACCTGCAGCCCCCCACGGCCTTGCTCTCAGTCACTCCACAGCGGCGTCTGGTGAGGCCCGAGTGCAGTAGGCGGTCAGGGAGAAAGAGGCGGCCTGCTGTCTGTGCTGCTCCTCCCCAGGCAGCAGTCACGGCCCTGCCATCTGCCTGCCAGGACCCCTGACACACACCCATCATTCGCACATGTCCTTTCACTCCAGTGACCTGTGCAGCCACCCAGATCCTCTCAAACGGGATCCGTCCTGACCCCTGGTGGAGCGGTAAGCCCTTCCCAGGTCAGGCCCTTCCCAGGCAGCTGGGCTCAGTGACCTGGTGCATAAAGTTCAATCATCTCAGCCCAGCTGGATATAGCACCAAGGGCCACCTCAGCCCAGGAGCTCCTGAGGGGACCAGCCAAGATGCCTTCCTTCTCATGGTGCTGACCTAGGCCCCTCAAATTCCTGCAGGTTGGCTCCCTCGCAGAGCTGGCTTCACGCTACTGGTGTCTGTGGGTGGACATCAGGGATGCTGCTTGACACCCTACAGGGCACAGGACAGCCCTGTCCAAGAGGATGGGCCAGCCCTAATGTCCACAGTCCTGAACCTGAGAACCTGAGAAGCCCTGACAGTGCAGGAGGATTACACTTTTATATACGTGTGTGTGTGTGTGTGTGTGTGCACACTCAACAATAGACTCCTATGACTGTGGAAGACAACCCCGTTTCTTCAACAAATAGACTGTAATGAAACAGAGAGGGAAAGGGAGAGACAGGACAGCGGCAGACAGAGAGATGGGGAGGAGGGAGAGAGAGGCAGAGAAAAAAACAGAAAGAAATGGAGAAACTGATATATTAAATTAGGAGTGTAGGGGACTTCCCTGGTGGCCCAGTGGTTAAGAATCCACTGGGCAATGCAGGGAATATGGGTTTGATCCCTGGTGGGGGAACCAAGACCCACATGCCATGGAGCACCTAAGCTTGTGTGCTGCAGCTACTAAGCCCATGCACCACACTGCACACTGCAACAAAAGATCCCACATGACGCAACAAAGATCCTGCATGCCACATCTGAGACCCGAGAGAGCTGAATAAATAAATTAAAGGGTATTTTAAAAATTAGGGGAGTTTGGGATTAACATACACAAGCTACTATATATAAAATAGATAATCAACAAAGACCTATGTTTAGCATGGGAAACTCTACTCAATATCCTGTAATCACCTATAAGGAAAAATAATCTGAAAAAGAGGGGCTGAATGTATACATACAACTGAATCACTTGGCTGTATATCTGAAACTAACACGACATCATAAACCAACTATATGCCAATATAAAACCAGAAGTTTAAAAGAATCTGAATGTAACTCTTTACAGTGTGGATCCTAATGCAAATCCACCCTGGGGCCAGGCAGCCGGGGGACAGTGTTAAGAATGGAACTAAGCTGGGCACATCTTCATCCCCCAAAGACAGCAGCACTCGCTCTGCTCTCCCTGGAAAGGCCCATGGCAGATGACAGGCTGATGCCAAGTTAAATGGACTCATTAATGCGTACATTATAGCTATGGGGTGACAACGATGAGCCTCGTAAATAATGGTGGGCCTAATTCCTGTAATCTGTGTTTCTCCTTCCATTTCGTCCACTTCTCCAAACACTACCTTTTATGACCAAGGGGCCACATCATCAACCAGCCTCAACTGCTGCTCTGAAAGCCTCCTCTGCAGCGAGGAACTCAATTGCTTTAAATACTTTAGTTATTGCTTTTCAGCTAGGTTGTTCATACAATGGCTTTAATAGTCAAACATATCATGGATTTCCTCTTTTAATCAAAAAAGATCTGGTTCCTAGGGACTTCCCTGGTGGTTCAGTGGTTAAGAATCCACCTGTCAATCAAGGGACACGGGTCTGGGAAGATCCCACATGCTGTGGGGCAACTAAACCCGCCTATCACAACCACTGAAACCTGCGCGCCCTGGGGCCCTAGAGAAGCCGCTGCAATAAGAAGCCCACTCACTGCAGCTAGAGCAGCCCCTGCTCGCCTCAACTAGAGAAAGCCTGCATACAGCAACAAAGACCCAGCACGGACATAAATAAATACATAATTTTTAAAAAAGATCCTGTTCCTAGTACACACCAAAAGAGAACATGATGCCAACACCTGGGTCTGGGTGATACTCCTTCCAGAGGTCAGAGATGGGGCCAGGTTAGACGGATCCAGGTAGGACAACCCCAGGCTACCATAAAGCACCAGTGCAGGAGGGACAAACAGAGCCATGAGAACTCCAGGGCCCATAACATGGAACTATCTCCCAAAGCCTAATTTGACCTCTCTCAGCCAACTCCTCTGTCACACAGCGAGACAAGAGCAGGGCTGGGACCTGAACTTGGATCTCTAACTCCTGAGCCCACTGCACCACGTGTGCCACACGCCACCTCCCAGGTGAGGCCTGTTAGACTCGGCTGCTCAATGACTGATTCTCACAGGACAAAGCAGCTGAGTTAGAACTAACTCTTCTGGACCTAACACTGCCAGTAGCCACTGGGATTACTCAAAACCACAGAATTGATGATGACACTGAGACTTAAACCCTCCCTTGGCCCTGGGCCCTCAAAACAAAGTCTTCTGCCCTCTGTGACCTCAAGACTGGTCACAGCCCAGCCCTGATTGGCTCCTCATCCTCATCTCACTCTGGAGAACCCTGACCTGCTGGAGTCCTCACACGTGCCTGCTTCCTCTCATCGCCAGTCCTCTGCACAGGTTGCTCCCAATGCCTGGAACAGTACTTTCCTCCTGCCCACCCCCTTTTCCCCTAGCTCTTACTCCTCTTTCCATTTTCAGCTTAAATGTCTCCTCCTCCAGGAAGCCCTCCTGATTGTTCCAGACTAGGATTGTCCCAAGGCTGGTTTGAATGCCCCTCATGAACAATTCCTGCAGCCCTCAGAGCTGCCTCTATATTTTATGTTTTTTATTCTGTTGTGTAAATGCTTGTTTAACTGTTCCCCTTCCTAACCAGGCCCTTATGGGGGGACCCTTTGACTTCTCCAGGTTTACCCTGTTATTTTCTACCTTCATGTCACTATCATCTCTGCCTAAATGATTACAATGGACTCCTCCCTGCTCTCTGCCTCCCCCTGTATGCTCCTCCACCTTAAAAGTGGTCTTTCTTTCCTGAAACATAAGCTAGACCATGACACTCCCCTGCTGAAGCTCATGGAATGACTCAGAACAAAGCCCAAAGTCCTAGCCAGTCTGCAGGGACCCAGTTATCAGGCCCCATACCTCCAGTGTCCTCTTATTCCTCTCTCCTTCCTTCTCCCTTCCTCCCTCTGTTCAAGCCCTGCCAGCTTCCATTCAGATCCTAGAACCAAGCTGCTGCTGCCCCAGGGCCTTTGCATGTGTTGCTCCTGATGCCTGGAGCATTCTTCCCTCTCTTCACAAGAGTGGACCCTCTCTTTCTGCCCAGCCCAGGTTGGAGGAGCTCCAGCTCTGAAGCAGGTCAACCTAGGATCCATAGGCTTCAGTGCCTTTATAGATCCACCTCCCTAACTGTAATTATTTGCATTCACTTGGTTTTATTTCTAACATTCCACTAAAATAAAAGAGGCAGGAACATTCTATCTTGCACACTCTTATAATCTAGATACCTGGCACATGCCTTGATGCCCAGATGGACTCTGTCAATATTTGTGAAATAAATGAACAGTAAAAGGGAGACAAGAAACATTCCCGACCAAGCCATGGGGATGTTGAGAGCCTCAGCAACACTTCAGGGCTTCTCGGAGCTTAGAGGAGACCAGGGACTAGTATCCCCTGGACCCTGCCCCCCTAAAGACACTCAGCCTTCCCGTGATGAGGTTTTTCATTAGAGAAGAGTTGGACACTTTCAAACAAAATAAACATGTCATAATAAATAAATTAAATGGCCAGGTATTGGTACGGGTTTGAGCAGGTGGCTATCGGAAGGAGCCACAGATAGAGGGATAGATGAACAGACTGAGGGCCAGGAAAGCAAGGGGCTGCCTGATGCCCTGCCAGACAGGCTGGTGGGTTCATGGCTGCCTCTGAAAGGGCTCCTTAGGACCTTGGTCTAGTTCACAAGCTGCCAAGCTCTGTGCCATCCTTTCTGCACCTGAGTTCACCTCGGAAGCAAGCATCTGTGATCCATGAGCACAAGGGAAGCTCTGGGCCTGCAGTTGGAGGCTGAAGGGTCATTTCTCTCTTTTAAAGGCTGGAGGGGAAGGGGACACAGCACATGACAAAGAGAGGTAGGCAAGAGCACAACAGCTCCTCCCCGATCCCATTATCTTTAAGCAGAAAGACTAGGTTTGTCCAAAATGATGTTATTCAGTCTCTTGCTTGCTTCCTGCTATTTCAAAGGTGGTTTTTGAGGATGTGCTCTTGGAGTGGGAAGAGGAAAAAGTCATTTGGAGGGGAGGAGAGAAGAAAAAAGGAAGAAAGGAAGGAAAGGTGAAGAAGAAAGGAAGGAAGGGAGGGACAGAGGGAAGAAAGAAAAAGAAAGAAAAGAAAAAAAAAAAGAAAGGGGAGAATTAACACCTCAACCCCTAGCCAGAGAAGCCCCACTGCCCTGGCACCTGAAGCTACCCACCCCCAGAGGCCCTTTTCTGGACCTGGCAGGCCAGGCTTGCTGGTGGGACCCCACCCTGGGCCCAGGCTCTCCCCTCCCTCCCGGACAAGACTGGTTACACAACCCCTCTGTGGAAGCAGTCCAGGAGGCCAGTCACATGGGGTAGCTTCACAGGAGGGGCTGGGGAGGAAGGCTTCCCAGACCCAGGCTGTCGCCACCGCTGCCTGCCCTGCCCCCATCAGCTTGGCCTGGGAGCCAGCTCTTCAGCCCACTGGCTCAGCCAGACTAATCCAAGAGTGTTCCCAGATGTGCACTGCGGGTAATAAAAAGGCAAACGGTTCCTGTCAGCAGCAGGAAACTCCAGGAGGGCGACCCCCAGCAGCCAGCAGGGCAGATGTCTGCAACGTGTGCTCTGGCGGCAGGGAAGGGAGGCCTGAGGCACCAGGACAGCTACCCAGGGCCCGCACAGTGGGTGTCACTGTACCCCTTCTCCTTGGATACACAGCAGAAGGGGTCCCATGCATTCCCCTTGCTGGCCCTGCCCACCTAGCTCCATCTCACCCTGCTTCACCCCACCTTGGACTTAGCCTGAGTGTAGACATCTGGGGTTTGGGTTTTTTCCCATACCCCCACACCCTGCCCCTTGAAACTGCAGAACTACATCCCTGACTTAGGGGAGTGGATTCTCCTGCACCAACCCTGAGGTTCTGGGGGAAGGTGTCAATCACAGTATTTTGCTCTTGTCCCTTGGCAACATGCAAGAGTAAGTGACCCAGTCCAGGCCAATCACAGTTTCACATTCTCCTAGCCTCTGTGACGTGCAAGGGTGGGCGTGTGACCTAACCAGGACCAATCGAAGTCCTTCCTGAGACTTTTCTAGGAGGATGAGGTGTAGGGAAACACCACTCTGAGTGTGGACCTTGTGGGGAGTGGAGCTAGAAGGATGTTCAGGTGGTCTGAACATCTACCATCCAGACAAGGAGATGAGATCCAGGCTTACAGGGACAGAAGGCGAGGACTGACCATAGTGGATGACCCACTGACCTTGAGCTCTAGAGCAACAGGAAATCGGAGTCACTGGAAGGGTCAGCAGTGCTGCAGCTGGGCAGGGTGGGGAGACCATGCCCAGAGAGGCCACTTTTGCCTTCAGATGCAGGTTGAGACCAATTAAACCAACAGGGCCAGGTCAGACGCTGGCCAAGTGGCTGAGATGACTCTGGGCAGGGGAGGGGTTATATCAGGGCAAGCCTGATTGGCCAGATTGGGACAGGAAGTGGGGCCAAACCAAAGCCAGGTCCTGGAGGAAATGGCAAATTATTTCCTTCAACCTACAAACTGAACTTTTGGGATGGTCTGGGCCTTCTTCCTTTTTCTTAATATGTATGAGCACCAAGAAGCACACTAAGTTCATCTTGATAGCTCAACTACTCCTCATAGCCACCCATGACATATGTTGTGCTTGCCTTTCAGATGAAGAGGCTAAGGATCAGAGTGGAAATGTCCAAGTCATGTCCAAGAACGTGACTGCTCACAAGGGCCAGGGCTCTCTCTTTGGCAGCACAGGGCTTTACTGGCGATCTGAGGGACCATATCCACACCTGAGGAGCCACACCTCTCTCATAACTGCCCACCCTCCTGCCCCAGCCTTGTGGCTTCAGTGTGTTCCCTGCCACCATCTGCCTTCATCTTTCTTCTGACACCCAGGTTCTGAGGAGACATCTGTCCTTCAGGCATAGGAGGACACCCACATAAACCCCCACCACGGTCTGTCCTGGAAAAACCTCAGAAGGAAGAAACACGACCCCTTCTGCCCTTCTGGTCTCCCCCTGCAAGAATTGCTGTTTGAGCAAAGTCCATTCAGCTTTCTCGTCTATTCAGGGTATTCTGTTGGATGTTACTGGAGCCAGGAATGCGGGGGGGTAGCATGAGGGGGAATGTTCTCTCTGATTCCAACATAGTCCTGGGTATCTTCACCAGTGTGAGAATTTCAGATGCAGCCTGAGTGAGCGGGCTGAAGTCCTGGGGTCTGTAGAGCCTCTGCAAGGCAGATCAGCAGAGTGGTTGGACATTCCCCATTTGGAAGCAGACATGCCTGAACTCAAACCTCAACCACCTCTCACAAACTTAACTGTATGACCTTGTCAAGTCCCTCAACTCCTGAGAGCATCGTGTCCCCACCTGTGAGTTGAGGTAACGACCCATTACACAGGTGAGCACTGCTGTCTCAAGACCCATCCTCAGCGAGCGTGATGCATGAGTCCTCCACACAGAGCCAGAGCTGACACACCCACACCCATCACCTGCTTGGGGCTGAGGACTCCAGCTCCATGCCCCAAGGGAACAGCCTGGAAAAGTTGGGAGTGGTGGCAGGGAGAAACTGGAGCAGCATGGCCAGCAGGGTGGGGGCCGGGAAGAGAAGAGGCAGCCACAGGAAAGGTGTGGCCGGAACCCCTGGAGCCAGCAGCTGGAAGGAAGGAGTCGCCAGGTGGGCCCCACCCTCGGCAGTCAGTGCCGGGCGGGCAGAAGGCCAGGGCCCTTGGCAGGACCAGTCCAGCCTCCGGAGACCCCGGGATGTCCTTCGAGACTGAGGGCCAAGCATTGTCCCTGATTATAAGAGGTTCTGGCTGGCGGCTTTCACACGGCTCACTGTGTCCTAGGGCCTGTGGGAACTGGCTTCTTTCCCTTGGTTCAGTGGGGTTTCGGACTGGCCCCTCCGTCTGCCACCATCCCTGAGCTCAGCACTGTGCGGGATGCAGACAAGGAGGGAGGGGAGAGGCTTGGACTTGGCTTCCATTCACACAGGCATTCATTCAGGCTGCCTTAAGTAGCCCACTGCGTGCCAGGCCTTGTGCTAGGAACAGGGAGAGAGTGGCACAAACTTGGACTGAATCCCTACACCTCTCTTCCTTCTATTCCTTCCTTTCTGATGCATCAGAGTTCTTGGTCATTAGTGGCGAGAAACTGGGATGAGGCCAAACTGCAAGGCAGCTAAGCCATGGGATGAGCCGGTCGCACCCAGGCTGTGAGAGGCAGACTCGAGTTCAAGTGTGCTGCTCATCAGGGCTGCTACGCTCGGTTACTCAGCGTGTGCACTGCACAGGTGTCCTATCCAAGGGGATGCTATTCACACTCTAAGCATCTTTATTATTTAAAAACATTTTTGAATTTCTATTATAGCTTTATTGATATGAAAGATGGGCTATTTGCACATCAATTATGCCTATTTTTTTGTCAGATGGCGACAAATGGACACATAACAAAACTGACCCCTTCCCTTATTTAGTCCTAATTATAAATAAGGACCCCTTCCTTTATTTATTCCTAATGAATGTTATGAAAAAACTGAACTTCTATTTTTCTTATGTTAAACAGTTTATAGAGAATGCCTTTACATTTGGCATTCTGTTGTTAAACAGAGAAGGGCAAAACTTAAAATTATCTACTGGGGAAGAGGCGGTTCTTCCTAATGAGCCTGGGCCAGATCATCTGCCTCTCTGAGCTTCAGTTCCCACATCTGTCTTATGGACCTAACGGCCAGCTCCTTGCAAGGACGTGTGCAGGGAAGCCTGCGGTGCACAGCGGGTGCTCAGCAAGCTGTATTTGTGGTCATCCTCCCCCAACATGCAGCCCTCCTGGAAACTCACGCTGAAAAGTGAAGGCACCTTGGTGCCTCAGTTTACCCTCCTCCCACCCCCAAGAAGCAAAGGCAGCTGGCCCCAGGACCGCGCGGGGGGAGGGTGCGCTGCCTTTACAGACAGTCCCGTCCCCTCCTGGGCTGCAACGCTTGCCCCTGAGTCTCTCCAAATTTGGTCCTGCCCAGACTCTCGACCCTGTTTCCTGCCCCCACCCCCGGCACCGCCCCTCTGTGCTGGCCGCCACTGCTGGGGGCCCTCCCTTGAGCCCCCAGAAGCCGCCCACAGAGGAAATCCTCTTCCTTCTTACAGGCTGGAAACTACAGAATGTTTCTTTTGGAATTTTTTGGCTTTCACCTAGCAGAATGTTCTAGCCTCATCAGCCACAGGCTCCCTTTCCCTGCTGGCCGGCAATTCTTCTGCCAAAGACGTGCTTGGGCCTTACCTCCCCTTACACTACCCCCTTCGCCTATGTTTGCTGCAAGCCAAACAAAATATGCCAAGGAGCCCAGAAGAACCAACCGGAAATGACCCAAACACGCCTACGACTGATCCTTTCCAAAACTAGAGAGACTGGGGTAGCAGGAACATGACAGCTGCGGCCCCCAACATGACACAGCGCGGGAGGACAGGGGGAAATCAGAAGGGCCAGATCGGATTCTGCCGTGGCCTTTGAAAAGAAAAATCCAGTTCTTTATTCATTTAGCTTCCAACCCTCCCCTCTTGGCAGCAGAATAATTAAATATTCATGCATTTTCTCCTTCCCCTAAGAAAGTGATAAGTCAGATTTCTGCACACACATAGAAAAAGTGCCCCAAGGCAAGGGGCTGGAGCCAAATTTCAGTTGAAGACAAAGCCTCCACTTCAATTTACGAATGAAAACACCCTTCACCTTTGCTGCTGTGAATTTCTTAGATACACATGGTCAAGACAATCTGAGAATTATGAGGCTCCAGGACCAATTAGGGCTGTTTGTGTTGACGTAAAGTCTGGGGGAGTTTTTTTTTCTTCCCTTTGCAAGTATTTATGATACTGACAGATGCAACAGGAAAAAAAAAAATCCCAAATGAGAATAAGCTTTGTGGGACAACGAGGATAAGGATTCAAGGTGAAGAGCAGCCCAGGGTTTTGTTTAAGCCGCCAGATCTGTGTGCACTGCCACGTGAAGTGAAGGTGGGGACAGAGCCACTGCCACGGGCGCTGACACCCCCAGGTGCACTGCAGGGAGGGGGTGGTTGAAGCTGCACAAGAAACCTGCAGGCAAGGTGTTCCCACCATTCTGCAGGTGAGGAAACTGAGGTCCTAGGCAGCCACGCGTTTTCTGAAGGTGGCAATGCCAGGGCTGGGGTTTGAACACTGGCTCTCCCAGCAGCAGAGATGACCATGCAGTCTGGAATTCAGTCCATTTAGGTCCTACTGTGTGCAAAGCACTCTGGGGTGAGGGGAGATGCAGTTGTGGGTTCTGCTCCAGAGGGGCCAGTGGGAGGCAAAGGCCGGCAATCTTGGGACTCTGTCCCGAAACACACTTCTTCTGGGTACCAGCAAAGTCGGAAAAAGAGGGTGAAGGGGTGAAGGCTCCCATCAGACTTCATGACCGACTTGGCCTCCCAGGGAATGCAGTCTCCCCCCCCGCATCTCACAAAACTGCCTGGAGAGGAGCACACAGGCACAACCCAGCACCTACTCTGTGCATGGGCACAGTGTGGTAGCATAATAGGGTCTCCTCCTTTCCTGGACAAGCAAGCAATTGAACCCTCTGACCTCAGTGCACAAGGAGAAAAGCCCCTGGGAGGGGGATCTGAAGGACTCCCTGAGATGAGGCAGCACAGGATCCCATGGGTTTATGTACCCAGAGGCTTGGGTTCAGATCCAGCCTCTATCATTCACTGTGTGATCTCAGGCCTGCAACTATTACTAACTAACCCTCTGCATCTCAGTTTCTTCATCTGGAAAATGGGATAGTAACAGTGACCACTTTGTGGGGCTGCTGTGAAGGTTAAAGGTGTTTCTAGTTTGTTAGTACATACATGTTTGTGCAGTTTTCTGTATCGTGCTTCGTAATGTAAAGACCGCATGTGATGGGGAAGAGGCATTGCACACAAAATCCTTTAGCATAGTCTGGGCATACAGTAAATGGTTAGGAAATGTAAGGGCTATTATTGTTATTATTCTATCTTGTAGGTCAGTGGGAGCCATGGAGAGTCTCTGAGTTGTGGTGGGGGGGGGGGTGGTCCTCACTTAGCAAAGTTCTGCTTTAGGCATATAAGAAGTAAAGATACAGGAGCCAGGACCGTGGGTCCAGGTGGTCCTTGGTGTGTGTGAGGAAAAGCTGCCCCGCTGAGTGGCAGAGCCCTATGCCAGGGCACACGGCATGCAGGACACAGCCAGGTCCTCTCCAGAGTGAACCTGCCCAACAGCCCCTGGCAGCAAGGAAAGAAAGGGATGGTTAGTGGAGGAGGTCCACCTCTGAGTGTCTTTGCCTCCTGGGCCAGCACCCGCCCCCTCCACAGTGCAGGCAGCCCACACAGCAGATGGAAAGGCTCCCCAGCTGGCATGTGTGTGGGTGGGTGGAAAGGGGGCGGAGCAGCCACTTCCTGTGCCCCAATCCCAGCTTACTCGCTCCCTGACCACATTTTTCCACCTCACTTTTTTCCTTCTAAGATCTAGATTGTTTTTTGTGAATGGAATGTAACTGGAGAGCTGGAGAGGAAAGTCCCGGGAGGCCCTACAGATGGAGAAGGTCCCCTCACTGTGAAAGGCTCCCTGGTGGCCCGGGCAGCCAGTGAGATGGACGGGGCCAGGTGGGGAAGGTCACGGCGCCAGCAAGGCCGAAACAGGAGAGGCCAGGACTCGCCCCCGCCCCCCTGCTCCCCTACCAGGCCAGAGACCCCTCCAGCTCTGTTTTCTGGGTTTTGTACTGATCAAACCCCAGCGGAGGACCACCCACAGAGAATCTGACCTCTGCTAGGATGGGGCACCTGGGGGCTGTGGCCTCTTCTATGAGGGGTCTGATAGGGGCCCATCTTGCAGTCTCAGCCCAGCCTCCAGCACTGAGTAGCACTTATTCATTTATTCACTCATTCTTCAAAAAATATTAATTATATGCTTAGTACATGCCAGGCATTGCACTAGGCACTGGGTACTGCTCTGAAGAGGACAGCTAGGCCCCTGCCGGCATGTACTGATGGGTAAATAAAACCAGCACAGGATGGTGAACCAGAGAGCTTCAACAATTTGCACAAGAACAGAAACAGCAAGGTTGGACATAGGTCCCGTTGACCCCTGGCACAAATATCTAACCACTGTGCTGCCCCCAGCTAAGGCCCCTCTATGCCCGGGGAGGCTTGGGGTGGTGGAGAACCCCCAGCTTCGCCCAGCAGTCAGGCAGGGCCTGCTCTACAAGAAGGCCGGGCTCCAGCCAGAGTTGTACTGCTCCCAGCAGAGCTGTGAAAGGAGCGGAGTTCTCTGGAATCATGAAACTTCCCAAGGCCCTTGCCTTTATACACTGAGGAGAACAACTCTCACCCAAGGGTGAGTATGAAGATTGAACAAAGTTTATCATAGAAAATGAGCTCAGTACAGTTTCTGGTATATTGCAAATGTTCAATAAATGCTGCTTACACAGTGAACAACCTGCCCAATAGTACCTGGCAGTACCCTCGCTATTACCTTTCACTAAAAGGCTATATATACATTTAAATGGAGAGGGTCCAACAAGAGCTGGCCTTGAGGGGCAGAAGGATTTGAATGATGTTTTGACCTCTGAAGAAAAGCAAAGATGTGACTGCCTCAGACACCTCCATAGCTTCTGATATGACTGACCTTTCTGAGCACTTACTGTGCTCAAAATGTTCCGGCAACTTCTATGGACCACCCAGGCCACAAAGATAACCCCTAGCCAGAAGCAGGGGGCCACAACTCTGTGGGCTGCAACATTCTGGAAAGCTAAACAGGAATGATGACTATCTTACACACTTTCCAGGACTTACAAGGGAAGAGATCCTTGAAAGATTGAAAGCTCTCACTTCCCAGCCCTTCTCTCTCTCTCTTTTTTAATGTTGAGATATAATTCATATACCATAAAATTCACAGTTTTAAAGTGTGCAGTTCAGCAGGTTTTTTTCTAACATGCTCACGAGGGCATATGCTCATCAGCACTGTGTAACTGCAGAGCACCTTCCAAAGAAACCGTGCATCCTTTAGTGCCACCCGCTCCGATCTCCCTTCCCCCAGCTCTGGCAACCACTAATCTACTTTGTGTCTCTGTGAATGTCTCTGTTCTTGACATTTCATACAAGAGGACTCATACAATATGTGGGTCTCTTGTGACTTGGCTTCTTTCACTTAGTAGGATGTTTTCAAAGTTTACCCATGCCATAGCCTGTGCTTCATCCCTTTTCACGGGAGAGTAACATCCCAGTGCCCAGACAGACCACATTTTGTTTACTCATTCATCCACTGATGGATATTTGAGTTGTTTCCACTGTGGGGCTATTGTGAATAGTGCTGCTGTGAACACTCGTGGACACATTTTTGTGTGGGCTTTTCCATTTGTCTTGGGTAGATACCTAGGAGTGGAATGCCTGAGTCACGTGGTCACTCTATGTTTAACCTTTTGAGGAGCTGCCAGGCCATCTTTCCAAGCAGCTGCACCAGCAATGCGTGTGAGTTCTGATTTCTCTGCATCCTCACCAACACTTGTGACTGTCCATCTTTTTGATTGCAGCCGTCCGGGGTGGGGCGGGGGGCAGGTGATGTGGCTTCTTTCTGCTCTTAACTCTCTCTTCTGCCAGATATTCTGAACATAGTCTTTACCACCCACAAAAGTGCCAAGTAAGTAAGTAAGTGTTAGTCGCTCAGTTGTGCCCGACTCTTTGCGACCCCATGGACTGTAGCCCACCACGCTCCTCTGTCCATGAGATTTTCCAGGCAAGGATACTGGAGTGGATTGCCATTTCCTTCTCCAGGGAATCTTCCCAACCCAGGGATCAAACCCAGGTCTCCTGCACTGCAGGCAGATTCTTTACCAACTGAGCTACAAAGGAAGCCCCCAAAAGTGCCAAGCTCTTGTTTAAATGGAGGCTCCCTCTAGACTGAGATACCAGGAAGTTGGGGCACACACCTGTCCTGTCCACCGTGGTCCTCCAGGGTCTAGTACAGAACAGCTGCTGAGTAAGAATCGTGTTGAATGAACGGATGGCTTTATGACCATCCTAAGCACCCACATGGGAACATGGATCCTAATCACATACTTCTCTGAGTTCTAAGGACCTTTGTTCATTCAGAAGTCCAAGGAACCAAACCCAAACTGGTGTTCTATGGAAATTTCCAAGTTCTCATTAGGTTCTCCTCTGACATCGTATGGTCACCGAAGGCCCCACTGGAGTGGATGGCATCCTCGAAGTGACTGCCCTGGGAGGCACCTGGTCTCAGGCCACATTCCCTGCGCCACCTCCAATCTGAAGTTCTGTTCCTGAGAAGCACCCATCCCCTGAGTCTTGGCCTCTGCAGTGTCCATCCCAGCCAAACATGGCAGATGTGCAATGCTGCCTTGGGAGGGAGGAAGCACAGGAACTCGTCACTTATTGTTCAGAGAGAAATGTTCTACAGAGGCAAGGAAGACACTGAGTTGTTCTTGCGGAATCAGGGCGCCCAAAGAGAACTCACCCTCCAGTGCCTTGTACAGAGGTGGTGCAGCTTCACTGAAGCCTCAAGACAGTAGAGTTGATCTTGGCTGTCCTCTCACTTTCCTGGCTCATGTTCCCCCTCCTCCCTGTCCCAAGCCCAGCCAGGTTCCTGCTCCAGGTCTGAGAACAAAAGTGGCCATCACGTCCTAGGCAGTCACCCCCACCACACCCTTTCAATGGGCTGTCTTACTGTTCCTATTTTACAGATGAGGAAAATTTTACAGATGTGGGGCAGGTTAGACCTGGGCCACAGTCTCAGGACTGGGCGGTGGAGGAGCTGGGATTCAGACCACGCAGTTTGGCTGAGGTCATCCCCAAAAGGTAGACCTAGGCCATAGGGAGCTCAAAACAGAAACAAATTAGGGATCTGAGCATTTAGAATCTGTAAGTGTGAAGGGGCCGCTGGCACCTCATCTGAGGCCATCTGTGTATATGCATGTACATACGTGTGCATGTGTGCTGCAGTATTCTTTCCTTGAACAAAATGCTGTGAAAGGGAGATCTCAGTTTTCTGGGCTTTTGATAAATGTTTCTGGCTGTGCCAAATACAAAGTTGTCTTACCTGCATTCATTTACCCTAGATTATTATTTTTTAATTGTCCTGATTGGTGAAATCAGGATGCTATATGGACAGAAGGCACAGACTTGGGCACCCAACTCTGATCTCCCTGGGCACAGAGCACAAGCCCTTCTATGCCTCAGTTTCCTCATTTGGAAAGCTGGAATAAAGGTGCCCACATCACATGTCCTAGAGAACTGTATCCCTGCAGCCACAAACATCCTTTCCCCTTCTCCCTCACTGACTGTGATGGCTCACCTGCCTCCCAAGTGACACTGCCCTTCCCCTTCAAAGCCTGGGGCCTGTGGATACTGGGACAGGCTGGACAGTAAGAAATTTAAGCTGTATACTATTCACAATCCCTAAGACGTGAAAACAACATTAAGTGTCCATCAACAGAGGAACGGATAAATAAGATGTGATACCTATATACAGTAGAGTATTACTCAGCCATAAAAAGAACAAGATAATGCCATTTGCAGTAACATGGTGGACCTAGAGATGTTCACACTAAGTGAACTAAGTCAGAAAAAGAAAGATGAATACCATATGATATCATTCATATGTGGGCTCTAAAATATGGCACAAATGAACTCATCTACGAAACAGAATGACAACAACAACACGAAACAGAAACAGTCTTACAGACACAGAGAATGGACCTGTAGCTGCCAAGGGAGAGGAAAGTGGAGGAGAGATGGACTGGGAGCTTGGGGTTAGTTCCTGTGAAAGTCGCTCAGTCATGTCCGACTCTTTGCTACCCCATGGACTATCCAGTCCATGGAATTCTCCAGGCCAGAATACTGGAGTGGGTAGCCTTTCCCTTCTCCAGGGGATCTTCCCAACCCAGGGATCGAACCCAGGTCTCCCCCATTGCAGGCGGATTCTTTACCACCTGAGCCTCAAGGGAAGCCCTTGGGGTTAGTAGATGCAACCTATTATATATGCAATGGATAAACAACAAGGTCCTACTGGAATAGCACAGGGAACTATATTCAGTATCTTGTGATAAACCATAATGGAAAAGAACATGAAAAAGAATGTGTGTGTGTGTGTGTATACATACATATATATATATATATATATACACACACACACACATACATACATATGTAACTGAATGGGCCGTAAAGTAGAAATTAACACAGCATTGTAAATCAACCATACTTTCATAAAGGGAAAAAAGGATTCAAATTACAGATCACAAAGCAGGAAAGGGTCACCATGCCTTACTGTCCCCATCCTCTGTGAATGTATGAGATAGACCAGATGGCGGTTTTCAGCTCTTAGACATCACAGGTTGATAATTCTTCCTTTTCCCTAACTTTAGGAACCAGCACAGGACTGCCAACTCTTTGTTTTGTCAAGAAAGGACAAATTTTAAAGTACCACTTACAACCACTGCCATTTTGTGCCAAACAAGAGACATGTTGGCATCAAAAGCAAAGGAAATCAACAGTCTTGGAAGTTTTTTAAAATGGGATCATCCCCACTTTGTAAGTATATTTCTGCATCTCCCATGTCCCTTCCTATTTGCTTTGGACTCCAAATGCTAACCACGCCTGCTTTGGCATGTGTTCAGCCTTCGGGGACCACTGGCTGGACCCTACGGTGGTGGTGTCCTACACACAGCTGGTGGCTGTTGTGGAGATGTGGCTGAAAAAATTTGGGGACCATTTGGCACTCATTTCCCACTGGCTGGAGCATGCCCTGGTGATTCCATCCTACTGAGGAAATCGGCCTCAAACTGATGGGCCAAAAGTCCCTGAAAAATATACAAAACAGATAACCAACAAGGGCCTACTGTACAGCACAGGGAACTCTGCTCAATATTCTATACTAACCCATATGGGGAAAATCTGAAACATGCATATATTTATAACTGAATTTATAACTGAATAACTGTACACTATGATGTACACCTGAAACTAACAAAACTACATTGTAAATCAACTATATTCTGATAAAATTAAATACACACACACACACACACGAAAACCAAAACTCCCTGTAGAGAGCTCCATCCATCCTGAGGGTGCTCTGAGCTCCCAGGAAGGCTGGGCTGCATGTCAGAAATTCTACTTCACCTGCTGGCTGTTGGTTCCCTGATCTGGCTGTTCCCCCTGGAATGTCCACTCGGCAAACGCAGGGCTACTGCTCCTTGATGTGGCTCCAGTGCCTAAGAGATCACTGGGCACAGACTAGCCACTTAATAAATGTGGACTCACTGACTGAGTCCAAGTACACATACTCTCATGAAATATTATACAGCCATTAAAACAAGGTCAATGACTGACAAACATTAACAGTGTCTGAATCTAGATGGTGGGGACACAAATTATACTGCCCTGTTTTTTTTCCACTGCTGTATATATTTGAAATCTTTCCTGATAAAAACCTGGAACAAATAACCCAAAAATTATACTCATGCAGAGTTTATAAGAAACAACATGGGCAGGCCTGTGATATGTAGAAATTATGAAATCATACAAATTATTTACCAAAGAGATTATAAGGTAACGTACCCCAATGTAACTAATGGAAATTTCTGGATGTGGGTTACTGCCTTTTCCTCCATACTTTCTACCTATGTTTCTGAATTTTGTATAATTAAAGGGGAAAAGCTTTGCAAGAAATATAAATAAGATGCATCTCAGGGTTTTCTTTTCCCACCACTCTTCCCTTTCTCTCTTCTCCTGGGGAGTTGCTAATTGCTCCCAAATTGTCTTCTCTTTGCCTAGGAGGGAACAAGGCTTTCCTGTTCTGGAAATGTTTGTGCTGCCAGGAGTCCAGAAGATGAGAGAAAATGGAGAGAGGCCCCTTTACATGGAGCTGGGGCTGGGCTCCCAGGAACCATGGGTTCCCAGGACAGTGCCGAGCTGTGGGCTGAAGGCATCTCAGAAAGCTATATAGGTCAGAGGGCAGGCTGTTCTGGCATATGGAACTGTAGACAAGACTTCAGAAGAGTTAGGGGGATGCTGGGTCCTACCCTCCAATTATACAGATAAGAACACAAGCTCCAGAGAGGGGGAGTGACCTGTCCAAGGTCACACAGCATCCGGCAGCCAAGGCAGGACTTGATCCCACAACTTCTGAGTTCTCCTCCCAGACTCCTCTCCCAGGAGTGCTCCTGAATTTTTCTGTTTGGTGGACCCACACAACAACTACTCCAACCCCTCCCAACATCCTGCACCACCAGGTTTCAAAATCACTCCTGGCTTTCCAAGGGAAACATAGTTTGGTTTTGGTTCTTTCTTTTCTTCCACTCATATAAGGAAATCTGAGAGCCCTTTCTAATTGTTTGGTCAAGACTGCAGACAGTCAATGAGGCATGCCACAAATAATATCCTGAGCCTGGGGAATCCAAGGCCACCACTGGCCTGGGGAAAGATGGGACACCAGGCCTGTCCCTGGTGCTTGTTCAGCACATGAGTCCCAAGTTCTTAGAACACAGGGTGGGGTGTTTGCCAAGCTTCCCAGATCCCTGACGCTGGGGCCCTGTCAGGGGAGACAGAGGGAGTCTATATCGAGCCCCTGGAGGCTGGGGCTTTAGTGGCTTCAAGTGCAGACTGAGTCTATGCAGATTTGGCACCTGTGGGTCCTCCCAGAAGAGGGGCCGTGCAGTTTAGCCTCTCTTGCAGCGAGGTGTGGTCATGTGACTAAGTTCTAGTCAGTGGGATATGATCACAAAGTGATGTGTTCAACTTAAGTAAAGACAGGGGCATGACCTTCTTTGCTCCTCCCTTCTTGCTGATTAGATAATACATGTGATGACCAGAGTTCTAGCAGCCATTCTGGAACCTGGAGGTGGATCTAGGAATAGCAAGAACAAGACAGGAGAAATCTAGGCCTTGACATTATGGAGTCTCCCACAGTGAGAAATAAATCTCCATCTTTTTTTTTTCTTTTGCCACACTGTATGGCCTGTGCGATCTTAGTTCCCCAATCAGGAACTGAACCCAGGCCCTCAGCACTGAAAGCTTGGAGTCCTAACCACTGGACCACCAGGAAATTCCCAATTTCCATATTCCTAAAGCCACAATTATTTGACGTTTCCTTTGATTTGTGATACTGTTCTTAAGTAATGTACCATTTTTTGGCTGGGAAGTGAGTTGCAGTCATTTGCAGAGGGTCTATGTGTAAGAGGCTCAAGGAAGCTCTGTGATGAGACTGATAATTATTGTGCGTAAGAATAATTGCTGACATTTATCAGTGTGTGTGTGTGTGTAAAACACTCAGCCCAGTGCCTGGCTCACAGTAAGAACCCAATAAACGTTAGCAACTGTATTGTCACTGTAGGTGATGAAACCATGTATCCTGGTACACAGGACACAGAGCGCTGTCCGGGGAGGAGGCATCTGAACTGGGCTCTAAAGATGGGACTCAGGAAAGCAGAGACTGGTGAGCAGGCACTGGGACCATGACATGATTTGGATTATATTACAGATATAATTTTACATAATGCCTACAGAGGGCTTCCCTGGTGGCTCAGCGGTAAAGAATCTGCCTACAGTGCAGAAGCCACAGGAGACATGGGTTTGATCCCTAGGTCGGGAAGCTCCCCTGGAGGAGAACATGGCAACCACTCCAGTATCCTTGCCTGGAGAATCCCACAGGCAGAGGAACCTGGCAGGCTACAGTCCATAGGGTCACAAAGAATTGGAGATGACTGAAGCAACTTAGCAAGGCATGGCATGGCAATGCCTACAGAACCAAGTGGAGTAGGTGTGTGCCACCCTCATTACATGGTGAGGTAGCTGAGCCTGGGGGAGGACAGGTGGCCCCACCGAAGTTACCCGGCAGAGCCGAGTTGGGCTCTGCATTCTGAAGCTGTCTGTGGTTGTCCCCACTGAGAGTCTGAAGGGTGAGAACCAAGGCTCAGGCAATGGAAGGGACAGGAACAGAGGCTCCCCAGGAAAGTGCCGGGGTCCAGTCCAGAGCTTAGGCCCTGCACCCAGGAGAGGGAAGTGTGAGAAAGGCCAGTGTGTGTGGAAGGCAGGGTCAGTCAGCACCCCCATGAGTCCTCTGGTCCCCCAGGGTTCACCCTGGCTCTGTGTCCTCTGTGATCAGCCCCAGAGGGCGGTTGAAAGGCCAGGATTTGAATTAAAAAGGAGTTTCCTGGGACTGCCATAACCAAATGACCCCAAACAGCACACGTTTATTATCTCATGTTTCGGAGGCCAGGAGTCAGATCGGGAGCAGAATCTAGGGGGTGAGGGGTGAGCAGGATGAGTCCCGCCCTGCCCCCGACGCCTCCCATTGTGTGAACTTGGGACACTTTGTGGCTCTTGACTGCTCTCTGCCATTCTGAGGCCTGGCATGGTTCAGGAACCTTTCCCATCTCCCCCTCTAGCTGTAGCCCCCCCAGCTGGCCTGATGCCCCCAGTGCCAGCCTGTCCAGGATGGAGCCACTTTGGGGGCAGGGGTCATCCCACTGCTTTCACCAAGCAGGACCCAGTGGGGCCCTCCCTGATCCCAGTCCCCCTGGGGCCTCCAGGCACATCCCCCAAGCTGGGCTCAGAGTCAGAAGAAACGCCAGTCTGGCAGGGCTACAAAGACACTGCCACTGTGGGGTCTGCAGCAGCCCTGATTGAACGCTCCTTTCTAAGTTTACATACCCACCTGCTGGCTTCGTGAACCCTGTGAAACGCCAGCTTGGTGTGATACATCGGCTAAGAAAAAATTATTATTCAATCTTGAGCGGCACTAAAAACGTCAGGGTTTAGATCTGGGAAGGCAGAGCTCCCTGGAGGCAGGCGTAGTCAGACCTCGCGTGGGAATGGGGCACTGGCAGCCACCCCTATCCCACCCAGAGCTACTGTGGCCAGACACCAAAGATCCCTCCCCAACACCATCTCATGTCCTTCCTGAGGTTACCCTGTGAGGCTGGATAACGACTCACCCCACTGCCCAGATGAGGCTCAGCAGAGTCCTGGCCTGCCTGGGGCCCAGCTAGGAGGAAAGGGCCTGGACTTGGCCCCCGGTCACAAGCTGCAGGACACAGGGACCCATCTGCCTGTGTAGAGATATGTCTCTACCCAGCCACCCAGGGCCAGGGGTGGCAGAGACACTAAGCAAATGCCCGATGAGGGATGGAAGATGACTGAACCCAGATCCTGGGCTCACCAGGCCCTAAAGAGGCACAGATGGTGAGAGCCAGCGTCATGTGGGGAACAGCAGAGGGAAAAGAGTCTGCTATGAAGACAATCTCATAAAATGGGGCAGGGCTGTCTCTGAGTCCTCCTGTCTAGGTGTGAAACCTGCATCCAACTCCACAGAGCTCTGTGCCCCAAAGTAACTGCCCCCCCAACCAAAAGAAACATCAGAATTGTGCCAGCTAAGGACAGAGGGTGACCCTGGACTGGCCCCTGGAGCAAGAGAAAATGATCTGTTTGCTTACGTACCAAAATGACATTTCGGGGACAAGTGTGAAATCTGAATACAGTCTGCAGATTAGATAATAGAAGGAAAGAACATGTAACAGTGCGAATGGTCTCGTTTCAAGATTTGTTTGTGGCTGTGTGTGAGGGTGGTCCTGCCCTTAGGAAACATAGAGCAAATATTCTGGTAAAGGGGCATTGGGTCTGCAACTTGCTCTCAAATGGTTCAGAAAATAAAACAGAAAGAGGTAGGGAGGGAGGGAGGGATGGAGGAAGAGAAGAGAATGAAAAGGCAAACTCGGTAAAATGTTAACGACTGGAGAAATTAGGTGAAAGAATTCTTGTACTATTTTTGTACATCAGGAATTATTTCTGCTACAAACAAAGTCCATATCCTAAAAGGAAAACGCCTGGGGTGCCTTTCTCAACTCAATGAGAGCAAACAGACTCAGCAGGAATTGCAACACACCCCGAATCAGCAGGAAAACCAGCCACCAGTGCTTTGGTGGGACAGCTGGGGAAACATGATGATGCAGAGTGTTGGATGCCAGCGCCGCATCCCACTTTCCTGGGTGTGAAGGTCACATGAGCTCTCGCAAGATGATGTATTTGCTCTCTGGAGGTGCACACTGCATTTGGGGGCAAAGGGTCAGGATGTCTAGAACTGGCTCTCATACGGCTGAGGAAAAAACAGTTTACAGCAGGGAGACTGAGAGGGTCGTGGGCTCTAAACGAGGGGCACACAGGGTTTGTGCCATTTTTCTCAAGGACACGGATATGCTTGCCCCTGCAGCCAAAGGCAATGAAAGAGTCTGTGCCCCAGCCTCTGCCGCCCAGTCTCTTGGCTTTTCTCTGGCCACCAGATGTCTCTGTTTGGCTCTTTCTAGAAGGCAGTTTCCGTTCTTTAAAGCTCTTAAAGTTCATAGATGACCCGCTGCCCTTTCTCTCTGACCCGCGGCTCCTTCTCCCATCCTGCGTGAAGGCATGTGCTTCCTCTGCTGCATTGCCGGAGGTCACAGCCCACTCTGCCCGCCACATGGGAATTCCTCACTAGGGGGTCTCTGCTGCCCTCTGGTGGTGTTGCTGAAAACATTGACCCCCCCACCCCCACCCCCCGCCTCCATCTTCCAGGAGCCCCAGAAACCGGAAATGGCTTTGTAGCCGGTCCTGCTCTCCTGGTCCTAAGAGAGCTGGGGGCTCCACAGAAACAGAATCAATCGAATATATGAGGAGATTTATTTTCAGCAACTAGTTCACATGATGTGGGGGCTGGCAAGTCTGAAAACCATAGGGCAGGTTGGAAACTCAGGCAGAAGCTAATACTGCCGGTTTGAGGCAGATTTCTCCATCTGCAAGAAAGCTCACTTTTGCTCTTAGGATCATCCAGTGACTGGGTGAAGCCTCCCCTCCGCCCCCCAATCACCTAGGGTCAGGTCATTTACTTAAGGACTGTGATGCCCACCACATACGCCAAGGCCTTCCCAGCAACCCATGCATGTGTGCTGGAGGAAATCACAGGACACTAGGGCCCAGTCAAGAAGACACAGAAGCCTGGCCATCGCAGCCAGCGAACTGAAAAGGCTGCATTTTAAAGTGAAATGTCATGCCTCAATTATGTTGTCCTGCTGATTCCCAACTCCCACTTTAAAAAACAAAAAGAACAAAAACCCACCCTTTTGAGTGTGTGAGTCAATCAGAGTAGGACGGGCTCAGGGCTGCCCCACAGGTATTGCTGTTATCGTTGTGACAGGAATCACTTCCATGAGTTGTTCATGAAGCTGGAAACAGACGAGCAGCGGGAAGGAAGGAGGGAGGGGGAGGGGAGAGACAGCGTGTGCCAGGGAGAGAACGAGGCCCAGGGGTGGAAATGAAGCTCTTCTCTAAACGTGCGGGGAGCAAGGGATGCCAGGCCTGGCTCGTGGCCACCCCCCTCCAGGCTCGGCCCGCTGTCACAGGGCTGTCTTCCCGGTGTGTGCCTCTGCTTCCTCTTCTTCTAAGACCCCAGTCATGGGACCACAGGCATCTTGCTTTGCTCCAGGAGGGCTCACTCAGCTAACAACAGCTGCAAAGACCCTTCTTCCTAATAAGGTCACCCTCTGAGGTTCTGGGTGGATGTGCATTTGGGGGGACATTATTCAGTATCATGCAGCCCCCACAAGAGATGGAGCTGACAGCGTGTCAGCACAAGAAGGATGTGACCCCTCACATACATCCAGGCATCATACAGGCAAGACTCGCACAGTGACCAGCAGAGCCTCAGGGCGCTGGTCAGAGGCACCACCTGGGGAAGTCGAGGAGGTGACATGCTCCAGACAGGAATAAGCCGAGGTACGTGAATGCATCACTCAGGACCCGTGGGGAGCTCTCGGCTCCCATGCAGAGAGACAGCTGGAGTGATAAAGGAACCATACAGAGATGCAGGGAAGGGCAGGTACCAGCACAGGACCAGCCATAGTAGCGCTGTCGCTACCAAGGGCTGGCAGTCTCAGAATTGTCCTGGGGGCTACCCTGCCCTGTCCCTTTACTGTTGCACCAGGGACTTAGTTCTCCTAATAACAAGGCAAGGAAAGAGGGCCGTGATCCAGTTTTACAGGGGAGAAGACTGCTGCCCAGTGAGGTCAGGTGACTTGCCCCAGGTCACACAGCAGGGCTGGGGGCTGGGATCTGAATCTGTGTTTAGCTGACTCTAAAGTCCTTGCTTTAAAACTACGATTCAAACACATACATGCACCACAGTGCTCACAGCAGCACTATTAACAATAACCAAGACATGGAAGCAACATTAGTGTCCATCAACAGATGAATGGATAAGGATGATGTGGCGTGTGCGCGTGCGCGCGCGCGCACACACACTCACACACACACACACACACACACACACAGGAATATTACTCAGCCATAAAAAGGAATGAAATAATGCCACTTGCAGCAACATGAATGGATCTAAAGACCATCATACTAAGTGAAGTAAATCAGACAGAGAAAGACAAATACTATGTGAAATCTAAAATATGGCACAAAGGAACTTATTCACAAAACAGAAACAGTCATAGGCATAGAAAATGAACTTATGGTTACTGAAAGGGAAAAGAGGGGAGGGGTAAATTAGGAGTTTGGGATTAACATATACACATCACTTTATTTCTGAGCACCAAAGAATTGATGGCTTTTGAACTGTGGTGTTGAAGAAGCCTCTTGAGAGTCTCCTGGACTGCAAGGAGATCCAACCAGTCCATCCTAAAGGAAATCAGTCCTGAATGTTCATTGGAAGGACTGGTGCTAAAGCTGAAACTCCAATACTTTGGCCAATTGATGCGAAGAACTGACTCATCAGAAAAGACCCTGATGCTGGGAAAGATTGAAGGTGGGAGAAGGGGACCACAGAGGATGAAACGGTTGGATGGCATCACCAACTCGATGGACATGAGTTTCAGTAAGCTCCAGGAGTTGGTGATGGACAGGGAAGCCTGGTGTGCTGCAGTCCATGGGGTCGCCAAGTCAGACACGACTAAGCAACTGAACTGAAAGCAACTGAACTGAAAGCTGAATCACTCTGTAATACACCAGAAACTAGCATACCATTGTAAATCTATGTTTCAATAAAAATAAAGTGCTTACTTTCACATACATTTTTTAAAAAGATCGCTCTTCATTATGAAGACCTCCAGGCATACACAAGTGAAGACTTGGGCAGTGGGTCCCCCATGGTAGCAGTTACCAACATTCTGCTTTTCTGCTTTCCGCCTCTTCCCATCCAATCTCCTATCATTGTTGTGGTGGTTAGCTTCATAATTCTTTGGGTAAAATGTAGATGTACTGAAATGCACAAATCTAACAATTAGCAAAATGTATTCTACTCAGTACAGTTTGATGTGCTGCTGTATCCGTTTCTTTTTGTGTTATCTTTGTTTTCTTACTTTTCTAACAGTAAAAGTAAGTTCTTATAAAACTAAAAAGTAAGTTGATAACAAAGAGGAAACAAGCAGCAAAAATGAGGGTTAACATATTTAAGACGTATTTATACCTCCCCTCCATTCAGCAACAAGTCCTCAGGACCCCCACATTCCGTCTGTGCTTTTTCACACACCTCTCCTGAGTAGCCAGGTCTCTCAGGAGCCTGGGGAGGGTGGGCGGCCTTCTCGTGGGAGGAGTCCCAGCAACAGGACCCATGAACACAGCTAGGCCCAGGGCTGCATCCCAGGCCAGCAGCCCTAAACCCAGTCCCTGCACCTCTGGGGGAGCCCTCACACTGCCAGGTCCATAAGAACCTCTGTCTTCACCAGAGCAGGGGCCTCTCTGGGGCCCTACCTGGACCAGTGCATGGCAGGGTGAGGCCTCCTAACCCCGCCTGGGGAGGCTGGCCCCAGGAGAGGTTGCCCTGGTGACCAGCAGAGGCTCCTCCCAGGGTTACTGTGGGCAGCCACGTTGCCCAGCAACCAAGTGGTGGAGTCCCTTGAGCCAGGACCACACAGCTGCGCCCAGCCCTGTGCAACTTCTCCCAGGCCTGGGGGACCCCTGGGGCCCTGCCCTTATTCCCCAAGACCAGGACAGCTGCTGCCTCTGATCACAATGAACATCATTCTCTCCAGGTAAGCAGCTCCATGCTGGCCCCAGCTGAGAGGGAGGGGGGCAACCAGGTTCTTAGGGCCAGATTAACTGAGACAGATGAGGCTGCCTGGACTGCTGAGGGGGTGGTGGTAAGGATGCTCTCCTGCCCGCACCACACCCACCTCAAGGTCAAAGGACCATGAGGCTTCCAGACTCTGGCCTCCATCTACTTCTCCAGCATTTTTGCCCACAGACCTGGGGTAGCTAAATTTACACGGTCCCCTCCAACTTCTCTAGCTCATCTCTACCTAGGAAACCCCTTCATGCTTCAAAACCCCACCAGGCATCATCCCTTCTGTGGAACTGTTCCCAACCCCACTGCCTGCAGCCTGATTCGGTCACTGTTTTCTCAACCTGCCTGTCCCTTAGCCAGCTGTTTCCACACCTGGATCCTCTGGGGACTGCAAACTCTGGAGCACCTGATGTGTTTATTTACAAATGGAACCCCTGGGCCCCACTCACAGGAGGGTGGGCTGGGATTCTGCAGGCTTAACTTGTGCCCTAGGTGATTCTGATTGAGGGGGTTGAAGGACTCCACCTGGAGGGACAGAGAATGCAGCTGGCTGTGTGACCTGTAGCAAGGTGCTTCACCTCTCTGGCCTCCATTTACCTTGCTTGCAGGGTCATGCACACGATGGGCACTGCACCAATTAGGGTTTCTGAGGAGGACAAAAAGCCCTCCTCCCAGCTTCCAGCCTTAGAGATACTATTAGAAGAATGCACGGCTGGGAGGTTTGGTCAAACAGAGGCGGCTGGGGCAGCAACCACCTGGGAGGAGGGATGAGGACAGGGTGCAGTGGGATGAGAGCGAGGCGAGTGTCTGAGGCTGTGCCACTCAGCTGTCTCAGGAAGACAAAATCCAGCAGGTCCTCACTCACGCCGTACTTCTTCGTGGAACACCTCTGATGGGCAGGCTGCCGGCTAGCAGCACACAAAACATGAGTCAGCAAGCCCTCGCTCCCCACTCCTCTGCACAACAGGAAGTGATAAGTACTGAAAAATGGTGCACCACAAGGACAAACAAGGTCCAGGGCTGGGAGAGGCAGGAGGGACCCAAGGGCAGAGCACAGGGTCTTTAGGGCAGTGAAACTTCTCTATGATGCTGTGATAGTTGGAGACAGGGCATTGAGCATTTGTCAAAACCTATGACATGTACCACACCAAGAGGGAACCTTCATGTAAATGAGGGACTTTAGTTAATAAGAATGTATCACCATGGGTTCATCTTTTGTAACAAAGGTCCTGCAGAAAGGAAGGCTGTTAATAATAGGGGAAACCACGTGTGAGGGAACGGTTTGTGGGAACACTCTGTACTTTCCACTGTTTTTCTGTAAACCTAAAACTATTTCCCCCCCCCTAAAAAAGTTTATTAATTCCAAAAATAAAAGCTTTATGATGCAGAGAAGGCAGAGAATTTCAACAGCCCAGGAAAAAGAATCAGGGAATTTCATAGAAAAGAGGCCACTGCCCCTCAGGATGGCTGGAATACAGACCAACTCTACCGGGAAGATAAAGCCCCTCTAAAGGCTCTCACAGTGCGAAAGGCCAAGTTAGGAGACAAACCCACCTTGCATACCTGCCTGGCCACTGACCAGTCCCATGACCCCTCTGGCCTCTGGCATCTGCCTTGCTGGCCTGACCCAGAGACTGCGGGTATTATCTTGGGGAGCAGGCGCCTGGGCCTGAGGAGGAGAGCAGTGGGTGGGCGATCCCTGTGTCACTGAGTGACCTGGCTGGGTGTCACTGCCCAGCACGGCCCCTCAGGCCCCTGCCTCCCCAGGGACAGCCAGGTGCGGGTGATGGAGGACACAGTGACCAATGCCGAGAAGTCCTTTGGCCAGTTCTGCTCACTGCTGGCCGCCTACACCCGCAAGACAGCCCGGCTGCGTGACAAGGCCGACCAGCTGGTCAAACAGCTCATCAGCTTCGCCAATACAGAGAACCCAGAGATGCGGGCCACCCTGAGGAACTTCGCTGAGGACTTGGCCAAAGTGCAAGATTACAGGCAAGCTGAGGTGAGCAGGCAGCTCTGGAGGACCCACTGCCCAGGGCGGGGGGGGGGCAGCCTGAGGGTTGGCGCAGCCTGATGGGGTCCACAGTTAGTGGATGCATCTCCTGCAAAGACATCCCCAGAGGAGCCGGGGTCAAATCTTAGTTTATAGAACTGAGAGCCTGGAGGCTTGTGCAAGACAAGAAAGATGCAGGGAGTCAGGGTAAGAATTAAAAATGGAAACTCCACGTGGTGTATATACAACAGAACACTACTCATCCATTAAAAACACCAATAATGCCATCTGCAATAACATGGATGGACCTAGAGATTATCATACTAAGTGAAATCAGAAAGATAAAGATAAGCATCATAAGATATCACTTATATGTGGAATCTAATATATGACACAAATAAATATCTACGAAAAAGAAACAGACGCACAGATACAGAGGACAGACTTGTGGTTGCCAAAGGGAAGAGGTGGGAGAGGCATGGATTGGGAATTGGGGATCAGCAGAGGCAAACTATTACACACAGGATAGACAGACAACAAGGTCCTGCTGTAGGGCACAAGGAGCTATACTCAGTATCTTATGATAAACCACGATGGGAAAGAATGTGTGACTGAACCACTCTGCTGTACAGCAAAAATTAACAATACTGTAAATCAGTGTTTAGGGATAGACTAGGAGTTTGGGCGGAGAAGGCAATGGCACCCCACTCCAGTACTCTTGCCTGGAGAATCCCAGGGACGGGGGAGCCTGGTGGGCTGCCGTCTATGGGGTCACACAGAGTCGGACACGACTGAAGTGACTTAGCAGCAGCAATAGCAGGAGTTTGGGATTAAAAGTAAAATGAAATAAAATAAAACTAATAATCTCCAGTCAGCCCCCCAAAATCCCCTCTGCTATGGTAGAAAAGACTGAAACAGCTTTTCTATCGAATAAGCATTAAACCAGAAGACAATGCATGTCGCAGGTGATCAGATGGCAAAAACAGAGAATCCTCACTCCCCACCAAGCGCACTCTCTGGAGATAGGAGATGACTGTCCACAGGGAGGGGATGCCCTGAGAACAGGGAAGGGACAGAGCCTCTGTCACAGAGGACTTCCTAGTTCCACCTGGTGATTAGGGGGCCAACTGGGCTGGCCAATCATCTTTATCCAGAGAAAAACTAAAACCTCTTTCTAACAAGCAGGTAGGTACAGCCTGGAGCCAGGTGCCAGGGAAACTTCCTGGAGACACTGTCCTCCTGATGTTTACAGTTCAGAGATGACTGGCCTGGCCTGGTTGTAAAACCAGCCAGAGGCTTCTTTAGCTTTTAAGAGGTTTATATCTACCTCAAAGGGACAGAGAAAGGATCTATAACTGCCAAGTTTTTCCAAAGAAATGCTGTACACAAAAGGAGGGGAATATGTTCCTTTCCCTTTTGGCATTTGGGAAAATTATTATTATTTTTTTAAGATTTGCATTTAGAAGAGCCACAAGCCTTGACAGAAGAGGAGGAAGGGGTTAGGTAGGGATTCCAGCTCCCCTGGCCCATCTGTCAAGCCAGACTCAGATCTTATTAGAAAGGCAGATTTTGGGGCCATGCCCTGGACCTGCTGAGTCAGAACCTCTGGAGAGGGGGTGGCTGGTGATCAGGGTTATAAGAAAAGCCCTTGGAGGAACCCCTACACCTGCTTAGTGTGACATCCACAGGGTAAGCACTTAATCCACACCAGCTTTAACTGGACTGTTACTATTACCGATAATGTTTATTTAAGTGTCTAGCGTTGGGCTTGCACACAGACACTGACCCAGGGGTGTGAAGTGTCCCCCTCACCCACCCTGCCAGTCCCTGGGGCTTCACAGCGTGGTCCACTCTGGATTCTCTGCTAGTTCGTGTTCCAGGTGAATCTGTCAGCCTCCCTGGTGACGACTTAAGGCAGTCTGGAGAAATAAAATGCACTGGGTCCCACCCAGTTGCTAAGAAACCCTGGGCAGGTACACTCCTTATACCCATTTTACAGGCCAGAAAACGGGGCTCATCGAGAGTAAATGTGTGACTCTGCTCTTGGGAGGCAGAGCCCTGAGCCCAGGCTGGTGCTCGCAACCCCAAGGCTGAGGGATGGCCCAATGTACAGTCCTGGGTATGCAGTCGGAGCACTATAACTGCAGGCCAGGGACAGCACAGCCTTTCAGCATCTCTCTGGCTCCACCTGATCTGACTGTGTGTGTGTTTATGTGCCCCCAGGTAGAGAGGCTGGAGACCAAGGTCGTCAACCCCCTGAAGCTCTATGGGATGCAAATAAAGCAGACCCGGGTGAGCAAGGGCATGGCGCTGCGAGGTGGGCCACAGGGAGGGAGACACTGGCTGGGCTGGGACCTCAAGAAACCACCCTCCTCCTTCCTTAGGCTGAGATCAAGAAATTCAAAAGTATCCGGAACAATGAAATCAAACAACTGGAGAAACTGGAGAAGCTGAGGCAGAAATCCCCTTCGGATAGACAGACCATCGTATCCCTTCCAGGGCAGGGGCTGGGGGCGGGGGGCCGGGGCAGCGTGTCACTGCACCCTCTGGGTGGGGGCTGTGTGGGCGACCCTAGGGGATGCTGGTTAACCTGGATCCCTAACAAAACCGTTCTTAAGTCTCAGGTAAGCGTCACAAATCTGGGTGAGGAAGGCAAGCCCACATGCAGGTAATGAATAGACACAAAATGGCAAGGTGAGCTCTACCCAGGCAGGTGTGCGCAGGGCCCTGGGCTCAGGATGGGAGGGTCAGAGGTGTTGGGAAAGCCATTGGTTGGGACTTGGGAGACCTGGGTTCTGTCCCATCAGCAATGCTACTCAGGCAACTAGAGGAGTCACTCCTCACCACAGCCTGCTTCCTTGTTGGGGTTACCTACTTACTGCTTGTAGAAGGCAGGCACTTGTAGATGAGGAAATTGAGAAAGGTGACTTGCCCAAGGTCACAGAGGGCTAAGGGGCCAACCCCAACTCAGCTCTGTGTGCTCCTTCACGTGCCAGGCCTGCCATGGAGTCAGGCCATAGAGATTAAATCAAAGCAACCAATAAAGTAATCAACTACAATTGTTCCACATGTAGGAATTAATTATCAGCAAATGTGGAGTACCTACGGAAAAGGCGATGGCACCCCACTCCAGTGCTCTTGCCTGGAAAATCCCATGGACGGAGGAGCCTGGTGGGCTGCAGTCCATGGGGTCGCTAAGAGTCGGACACAACTGAGAGACTTCCCTTTCACTTTTCACTTTCATGCACTGGAGAAGGAAATGGCAACCCACTCCAGTGTTCTTGCCTGGAGAATCCCAGGGACGGGGGAGCCTGGTGGGCTGCCATCTATGGGGTCGCACAGAGTCGGACACGACTGAAGCGACGTAGCAGCAGCAGCAGCAGTGGAGTACCTAACAGATTATAGTTAGAGTACTAGCTCCGCTGTGCCCACTCTTTCATTCTTGGAACAATCCTGCAAAGCAAGCCTTATTACTGACCCATGTTTGCAGGCAAGTACACTGAGACTCTGAGAGGTTAAGCCACTTGACTGAGGTCACACAACTAAGAGGGTCTGTCCAAGTTGCAGCTGCCCCTTTTGCTGTGGTCCTACTTGGCCATTCCTTCGATGACCAAATTGGCAAGAGGTGCCTATTACACAGGACAGCTGGCCAAAAAGTAGGGCAAAGGAACAGAAAATGATTCAGAATGGAGTCCCCATGACACTTTCTATCTCTGGAGCCAGGCAGAGACCAGCGTGCAGAGGGCCTCAGTGGATGCCAGCCGCACCTCCCACCAGCTGGAGGAGACAGTGGACACCTTCCAGAAGCAGAAGCTGAAGGACATTCAGGTAGGGGTGGTTGGTCCCCGGTCAGAAGTACTCTGAGCTGTCTCGTGTGTGAAATTTGGTGTGTTTGCTCATGTATGTCTGTGTATTTGTGTTTGCACCTGTGTGAGTACACATGTGTTCCCTGTGACAGTGTGTGTGTGACCTTGTGCCTGCCCAATTCTCAGGGCCCTGACTCCCAGAACAGTAAATCCTGGCTTCATCCTGCCGTGGGCGGTAAGAGGCCGGCTGCTTGGGCAGCTGTCCTGCACAGCTGTCTGCCCGGAAGCCAGCACTGGCAGCCCTGACTCTCACACCCGGCTGGCTCCCTGCCTGCCAGGAAAATTGGGCAGTCTGTCTCTCCCAGGCCCCTGCTTTTCCACACAGGACCCTCAGGGCTCACCCTGACTGCCTCCTTTCCTCCATGAAGCCCCAATCACACATAGCCTTCCTCCTTCCACCCAGACCCCACCCAGAAAGGCCCAGCACCCCAGCTCTTACCAGAGCCCCCAGGGAGTCAGGGTCTTTAAGGGCAAGATGGTCACAGAGGGCCCTGCACCCACTCTTGACCCCTCCTTTAACCCATTTTCCAAATTGCAGCCCCAGGAATCTCACAAAAGGCAGCTCTGATTTGTCACTGGTGTGGGTTTAACACGTTCTGTGCTTCCCTTGTTCCAAGAAGAAAAGCTGAAATCCTCCCAAGGTCCCAAAAACCGCAGTTCAGCCCTCCAGCCTCTTCTTAGACACACCACTCCAAGCTTGCCTGCACCAAGGCCTTTCATAACTCAGGGCCTTTGCACAGGCTTTGTCCTCCACCAAGGAGCTCTGGCATTACTCTGCATTGAATCCACACCTCCTTGTCCTTCAGAGAAATTCACCTGCCCCCTTGACTTGGTCCGATCAACTGTTAACACACACTGATCCCACCCTGGCTTGGCGGCGGGGACGGGCGGGGGCGGGGGCGGGGGGGGGGGGGGGGCGGGGGGGGGTGGTGGTGCGCAGCACAGTTATCCCTGAGGGTGCGTTCATTGTATCTTTAATTCACTGGTGAATCTAACACACGTTGAATACGCACTGACTATGTGCCAGGCACTACGCTTGAGGCTGGGGACACCACAGCCAGCCAAGAGAGGCCCTGTCCTGACAGGGCTGACACCTTGGGGGAGACAGATCATGCGGAGCCTTTGATGGGGTGGTGGAGAGTCTGGGAGAACTTGCCGTTCCATGCCTGCCTCCCATACAGGCAGGGGCCCTGCCTGCCACGGCCCCTCCTGGGTCCCGGGCACCAGCTCCAGGGTAGGGCACTCGGTGAGTACTCAGTTGACGTTTGGGAAATGAATGAAAGAACGAACGAATGAAGCGAGTGAAACACTAATAATGACGGCTCAAGCACGCACGTTGCAGGCAGAACCTACAACCGCCAGCAGCCTCTATTCAATACCTGATGCGGCCGCGGCCAGCGCATGCGCACACGATTCTCCAGGGTCAGAGGCCGGCGGAGGCACGCGGGGCGACGAGGGCGTCCTTCACATCTGGGGGATTCCGTCTGTAAGAGACACTTCCCCGAACCAACAAATTTTCGAAGAGATGAAAACCAGAACTGGAAATAATCAATACCGTTCTGTGGGTTTTACGTCACACTTCTAATGAAATATTTACAAATGAACTCTGACGCCGAGAAAAGAACAGAAGCCCCGCTTCCAAGCAGGGGGGTTCGCTTACCCAAGCGGGCGTCAGAAATCCCCTGGAGGGCTCCTTAAAACGCTGCCGACGGGCCCGCCTCGGGGTGGCAGCCAGTGGGCCCGGGGGGACCAGGAATCTGCATCCCTGACCGGCCCCCAGGTGAGGCCGGCGGCGACGGGACGCCCACAGGTCGAGGGCCGCGGCCCTGGCTGAACCTCTCACAGGTCTCTGTGACTGGGACCACTCCTGTCCCTCCTGTGCTGACGAAGAAACTGAGGTTTGAGAGGGAACGGCACTCCCTCGGGGCCAAGCGCCAGTGAGGGGCAGGAGGAGGCCTCGCCTGACTGCCAGCACTGCCTCCGGCAGGGCACGAGGGAAGGAGGCGGGGAAGCAGGGATTTCCAGCCCGCGCTTTGCCTCCTCAGGCCTTTCTTCTCCCAGGTGGCTTTGCAGCCCCCGCTGGCCCGCCGCCTTCTCCCAGGTGGCTTTGCGGCTTTCTCTGGTCTGCCTACCCCAGGTGCTTCCCATGTGACCGGAAAAGGCGAGTTCCCGAACTGCGGAGCTCCTGCCCCAACACCAAGCATGTGTCCTGATGATGCTTCCCTCACAGTGGGAACTTGTACTGCACACAGCACGTAGGAGAGGCCTGACACACAGTAGGTGCCTCCCCTCGGGTCTGGTGCACAGTAGGTGCTTGTGCTGGGTTCACGGTACAGCAGAAACCCCCACTGGGGCCTGAGACACAATAAGAGACTGCTGGACATGACGCATAGTAGGAGCTTATCTGGGCCTTGCACAGAGCCCCCACCGGAGCCAGCCACGCAGCAGGAGCTCTGTGAGAGTTTACTGAGCCAAGCCGAACCATCTGATCTAGAGAAGCAAAACTCTTTATCACTAATAACATTTTGACAAACTGGTCCATCAGGTTGTGGGGCCAGTGGACCTGGCATTGTCTTACCAGCAGCGCCCCCTTCCCATCCTGTAAGGCCCACTTCCAGTCTGTGGGCAACAGAGGCTGCAAGTTTGTAGCTGTCAATTTGCAAACACCAGTCCTTGGAGTGAGAGAAACAAGGGCTGAGTGAAGAAGCCCAGCTGGACAAGAGCTGAGAAAATGACACCCTTCAGAAAGTTCACAAGACCTCACACATTTCTGGAACAACCCCTGTGCAATTTTTGAACCATGGGAATGCATTAACGGTTCAAACAAAAATAATTAGAAAGAATATATTGAAATTCCCCACCGAGGACTTGCCCCCTGGTTGGCCCACATCTGAGGTGAGCCCAGAACAGCCCTTCTGACAGCATTACTTACATGATCTGGGTTTCTCTCCCCACAGAAAATTTTTTCAGACTTTGTGACCATTGAGATGGTCTTCCATGCCAAAGCAGTGGAGGTGTATTCCAGTGCCTTCCAGACTCTGGAGAGCTATGACCTGGAGAAAGATCTGGAGGTGGGTCACAGACACCCCATCTCCTATTTATGGGGTGGGGCTGAATTGGGGGGTGTTTTTGTATTTTTTATTGAAGTATAGTTGATTTACAATGTTGTGCCAATCTCTGCTGTACAGCAAAGTGACTCAGATTTACACACACATACATTCTTTTTTAAAAATATTCTTTTCCATTTTGGTTTATCCCAGGAGATTGGATACAGTTCCCAGTGCTATCAGTAGGACCTTGTTGTTTATCTATGCTATATATAATAATTTGCCTCTGCTAACCCCAAACTCCCAATTCATCCCTCCCCCATCTCACTCTCCCTTGGCAACCAGTCTGACCTCTGTCTGTGAGTCTGTTTCTGTTTTGTGGATAGGTTCATTTGTGCCATATTTTAGGTCCCGCATATAAATGATATCACATGGTATTTGTCTTTCTGTCTGGTTTATTTCACTTGGTAAGATAATCTCTAGTTGCATCCATGTTGCTGCAAATGGCATTATTTAGTTCTTTTGTGGCCGAGTAGTTGGTTTTGTCTTGATAGAATCAGTTTTTGTTGGCAACATTTTGTAATTTCTCAAACTTTGAAGGCTGGTTTTAATGAACTCTTTTAAATATCCGCCCCTGGGCACAGAACCAGAGGTGGAAAATTTCCCCAACACAATCTTTATGGACTATTCATGAGTATCACCATCACCTGGGTGCTTAAAAACAAATGAATCAACAACAGCAAAAAGCATCTCCAGGCTGATGCCTGCTGTACTTTGCATGTAGACTAAGTGCTTATGGTCCTTATCTGATGTGATTAAGATCTAACATTAGCCTTCTGAGTTATCTACAATGTCCCGTGCCATGCCTTGTGGTCAAAGCAGCACAGCGATTGTCTTCCATGATTATCTTCTGTGGTTCTAGGGTTGGCGGGTTCAGCTGGGTCATCATCACTTGGGTCTTTCAGCCACTCTGTAGCTGGGGCTGGAGTGGTTTCAAAGGCTTTCTGGCTCATGTATGGCTGTCATCTGGGTCCAGGACATGATTCACAAAGTTCAGGGCAAAATGAAGACACTGGCCCTTTGTTCAGTAATTATTAAGACTTCCAAGATAGCAGAGTCCTTCTGAGCTGGGAGCCTTGGAAAAGTGCATGAGCTGAACCCCCACAAGGCCCACCCTGTGTGGTCTGCAGTGGGGTCTGTGACCAAATAAACTGCCCATGGCCCCTCCATAGGGCGTAGGCTTCCTCACATCATGGCAGCTGATCCAAGGGTGAGCATCAGAGACAGAGCCAAGTGGATACTGTGTCGACTTTTATGACAGCTCTGCCACATTCTGTTTCTTAGAAGTGTGTCACTAAGGCCATATTCAAGGGGAGGAAGATTGTAGTCCAGCTCCTGATGGGAGGAGTCAAAGAATTTGTGGATGAGCTTTAAAACCATCATAGGAGGGTCAGTGAAGATTGGCCTGGCTCTGATGCCTTCACTCATCTCTATTTTGGTGATGGGGGGAGTGTGACCTCTAATCTTCCTGTGGGACTATGGACTTGTTACCTAGCCTCTCTGGGCCTCAGTTTTCCCATCTGTAAAATGTGATGACAGTACCCACTAATGTCAGTCTGCTGCAGATCATATGGCTCCGATGGACCTGGTGCAGGCGGACGTCCTGGCGGTGACCTCTGCACCAGCCTTTTGGTCTGCCTTCTTTCCTTCCTGCTCCCACCACTTTGTTTCCTGACCAGATCCAACCCTCCTGACAGGATTTTAGAGCCAAGATGCATAGAGTTTATGGGCATTGCGATGCTCGGCCAGCACTCATGGACACCACCCTGTCCCCAGCTCTCCCATGGTCTCTTGCCCAGGTGAGTACCGGGTGGGGCGTGAAACCTGTGACAAGGTGAAGTGACCAGAGGCCGGCTGAGAATTCAGGTCTGAGAAGGAGGTGCTGCTCGTGGAGGTGGGAGGGTGGCCCTGAGTCTGACCTGGACCCTCCTGAAGCAAACTCAGGGAACCACAAGCAGGGATGAGGAGTGTCTCATGCTTTCTGAATAATTCTCTCCAAAGGCAGTGGAGGAAGTATAGTCCCAAGCCAGACTGCCTGGGTCCAAATGCACTGCTCCCAAGCTGTGTGACCCTGGGAAAGCTCTTTAACCTCTCTGTGCCTTAGATTCCTCACTTGCAAAGTGGGGCTAATGATAGTAACCCCTCAGAGGGTTGTGGTGTTAGGTGAACCCATCTACCTGAAGCACTTAATAAATAATCCTTGTCACCATTATTATTATCACTGTTATTGTTGCTGTGATGATGATGATTTCATTATCATTGCTACTCTTATTTAGAGTTCTCAGAGCACCATACAGAGCCAGAGAAAAGAAGCAGTGAGGGAGGATGAGTCTGCTGAGGAGGACCCCGTGGAGGACCTCAGGGGACAGGCACAGAGGCTCCATCAATAGGACAAGAACTCCCCAGTCGGGAGATGGGGCTCACACTGGACCCTCACAGGCAAGTCACGTGTTTTCTGAGTCCCGGTTTCCTCATCTGTACGACAGGGATCATATCCCTTGGCTCACAGGCTGCCCTGGGGACCAAGGTGCCCAGCAGGTGCTCAGTAAACATGGGTGCCTCTCACCCTAACTTGTACTGGGTCTCATTTCCTGTCTCATGACCAGGGCTCCAGCGTGTTTAAGCCTGTGTTAATGTTGAGAGTTTGGTGTGTTACCGAACCAAACTCAGGTTCACTTGCCTGTGTGTGGTGAAGTCACTTTACTGACACCAGGCTGTGGTGAAGGAAAGTGAAGTGCTTATTGCAGGTGCGTGGCAGAGTCCCGGGCAGCTGGTGCTCAAAAGGCCTGAACTCCCCATGGCTTTCAGAGGAAGGTTTTTAAAGACAAAGGCAGGGAGGGTGGCTGTGGGGTGTGTAACCTTGGGACCAGGGACATATCGCCAAAGTAGAGGGTGAGACTACAGACTCTGCTGGCTACCTGCAGGAGCCCTCTGGGTATGCACACTTGGGGAGAAGACCCCTCATAGTGTGGGGGGTCATCTGAGCACTGGGTCACTCAGGGCTCAGCACACCTCCCACTGCCTCCTGGAGACCTCTGCTGGGGAGAGGATGTCCTGCAGCCTCTTGGGAGAGACGCTTGGCTCTGCTGATTCGATTCCCCATAGGGGTACCACAAGCGCCTCGTCAGCAAAGTGGGAAAAATAAACCTTCCTCGTGGGTGTGAAGAAAAGGGTGGGAATGTAAGCTGGTGCACCCACTGTGGCAAACAGTTTGGAGTGCCTCAAAAAACTAAAAGTAGGATTAAAACACCTTTGCTCCATCAGAGCTCTGGTCCCTGTGTCTTTCTCTCTCTCTCTCTCCCTCTCTCTCTTTCAGGCTGATCCCCTGGAGCACAGAGGCTCTCTGAGTTCACTTTCCTCCCCGGGCTTCTAAGACCCTCTCGAGAAGGCACTCTGCACCTTCACCCCATCGAGAGGGCGCCTGAGGCCTTTGTGAACAGAGCAAGCCCCATGCAGGGGCTTTACTGGCTTTCTGCATAAACCAAGGAATATTAGCCTCTTTCTCTCCTTTACTTTCTTATCATTGACTCCGGACCACCAGGTCCATTAAAGGACCTCAACAAGTTGCGCCTGAACAGGAGCCTGGTACACTTGGCAGATGGGACAGAGTGACCTCGAGGGCCTATTGAGGCCGATTTGACCAAAGGCAGCCCCCAGCATTCAAAATGGAGATGAAACAAGAGCCCCAGGAAGAAAAAATTCCAATACGGGCTATGTCTGCTCTAAAGATCTCCAGAAAGCACCGCCCTCAGCGGCATCACCCCTATGATCTCCCCACTTGGGGACAAATAAAAACCCTTACTAATCGAGCTGAAAATTTGGTCTCTCAACAGGGATTGGCTCCAAGTCTTGAATACATTCTCCTGGCAATGTTCAGTCTTTTGGCCTGTACCTCCCCCGCTCGAGCTTAGACTAATACCCAACCCCCTCTATTACAGGTGGTCGAATGGACAGAGATAGGACCAATCATTTCAACTAATGACTCTACACATATGCTTTCTCCCTAGTACATGAAAGGGCCCTCACACCCTGGGCAGGAAAGAAAACTAATTAATATTTCTTTATGAAGTCCTTCCCTTGTGCATGGGCCCTTGTGCATAAACATCAGCCAACACACCTGGGCTTTCGTCCTGCCTCCAAAAGAAGACTTTCAGACATTGCTTAGATTATTTACTGCCCTTTCTTTGTCTGTAAACCATGTTTATACTACTGAGACTTTAGGGAACGAGTTAGGGAAAGAACAAAGAACATTATGCAAAGGGTTTACTTGTAAAAACTTTACTTATACTCCTGTTTGTTGGGACAAATGTCAAACCAAATCAAGAAAATCAATGTTTGTGGCTAATCATACAATTGTTGATTGGGGACCCCATGGTATGTGGTTATCTGACTGCTCAGATGATATTAACAACACTGTGTGTGATATGGAAGGTCACTGACACTCGATGGAACATTACTATGACAAAGGACTTCTTGAGAGGCTTGACAGTGGATTAGCCCCACCTTGTCCTAGGATCGTCCTCGATAAACAGTGGGCCTGAACAATGGGCCATTTGGAAACTTGCTGCGAGCACCAGAGCACAGAAGAACTTGGGATTTGGACCGGACATTTCATAGGGACCAGTCGTGGTCATAGTAACTATTTCTTTCGCTATAATCAGCCATGTTTTATACAAGCCTGTGTCCCACTTCCTTTTGTTACACACATAGAAAATTTACTATTTAATAAGACTTTTATGTTCTGTAACTTGTATTAATTGCAAACCACATACTTGTATTATTAACTCCTCTATTTCTTTAAGCTACTCAATTTTGTGTTATTCCTGTTCAATTCAATCATAGTGCCTACAACTGGGAACAAATCAAATTTCATTTACAAAATATACATGATCATGCCTCTCTGAATGTACAATTGCTGCAAAAGAAAATCTTTAAAACTTTTTCTAAAAATCTGCCCTCTTCCCCTAATTTGGAAACTTTAGCTGAACAAATTATCTGGGCTAGACCCACGAGGATGGTTTCAAAGTACTACCCACAGTATCAGGTCTGGAACTGTAACTTTGGTGATTGTCTTGATAATTATATTTGTTGTTTACCGTCGCCTTTCTATAAGGTTGGTTAATACCTGTGGTCATGTATGGATGTGAGAGTTGGGCTGTGAAAAAGGCTGAGCGCCGAAGAATTGATGCTTTTGAACTGTGGTGTTGGAGAAGACTCTTGAGAGTCCCCTGGACTGCAAGGAGATGCAACCAGTCCATTCTGAAGGAGATCAACCCTGGGATTTCTTTGGAGGGAATGATGCTGAAGCTGAAACTCCAGTACTTTGGCCACCTCATGCAAAGAGTTGACTCATTGGAAAAGACTCTGATGCTGGGAAGGATTGGGGCAGTAGGAGAAAGGGACGACCGAGGATGAGATGGCTGGATGGCATCACGGACTCGATGGACATGAGTCTGAGTGAACTCCGGGAGATGGTGACGAACAGGGAGGCCTGGAGTGCTGTGATTCATGGGGTCGCAAAGAGTTGGACACACGACTGAGCGACTGAACTGAACTGAACTGAATACTAACCAAACTCATTTGGTCAAGACCTTTTTTACAAATATAATAAAATAGGGGGAATTGTCAAGAAGCATTTAACGGGAGGCTTCCTGTGTGCTGTTTTGGATCTGTCAGGAATTCTCTGCTCCTTATTAATTCCTGAATACTCAGGAATTAAGAGGAGAGGCAAGCCTCTCCCGGGGCTGAAGAATCCAGGCATTTCCTTCATTAGTTTTTCTATACAGTGATAAGTACCCTCTTCCTTCTTGTGAACCATAGGGTAAAAGTGTTTACAACTCTCTTTCCCTTTAATATGGATCGCCTATGTTTTGTAAGTCTGGAATTTTAATCTTTATCTTTGCTGAGAATAACTACCTTGTAAGACAGTATATATGCCCACACCATGTTGATTAAAACACCTTTGCTCCATCAAAAAAAAACAAAAACAAAACTAAAAGCAGAGCTACCCTAAGATCCAGCAATCTCACTCCTGGGCGTATACCCAGACAAAACTATAAAACTATAATTCAAAAAGGTATATGTGGGGACCCCCTGGTAGTACACTGGTTAAGAATCCACCTGCCAATGCAAGGGACGTGGGTTCAATGGAATATTCCAGACGCCACGGAGCAACTAAGCCTGTGCTCCACAACTACAGAGCTGGCGCTCTAGCATCCACACTCCACAACAGGAGAAGCCACTGCAGTAAGAAGCCCACACACCTCAATGAAGAGTAGCCCCCCTCACTGCAATTAGAGAAAGGCTGCGCACAGCAACCAAGACCCAGCATGACCGAAAAAACACAGAAGGGACATGCATCCCTATTTCCAGCAGGGCTGTTCACAATAGCCAAGTCAAGGAAACACTCTAAAGGTCCATCGACAGAGAAATGGATAAAGATGTAGTACACATATCATCGACTGTATTATATATTATGTATCATCACATTTTACACAGTGGAATATTATCCAGCTATAACAAGGAATGAAATGCCATTCATATGGCAATATGGATGGAGCTAGAAGTTATCATACTATGTGAAGTGAAGTCAGACAAAGACAAATATATGATATCACATATGTGGGATCTAAAATATGATACAGATGAACTTGTTTTATACACATACAGATAAAACTGACTTACCTTGCTATATGCCTTAAACACATCATAAATTAACTATATTTCAATTAAAGTTTAATTAGTGACTTTTATTACCCAAAATCCAGCTTCAAGATACCTCCTTGGGGAAGCCCACCTTGACTCTACAGGAAGGACACTCACTCCAAAAATAACCAAAACATTCTGTATTTCCTATACTACATAATTTATAAAATATCAATTGTATATAACATCAGATTTTATACTGTGTGTGCACATGCACACACACACACACACACACACACACACACACACACATACACCTTTTTTAACCTCAGCTGTCTCAACCCCACTGAGAGTTCCTGAAGGAAAATGACTTTGCTTGTTCATCTTGTGGTCCTGGAGCCTGGTGGTACCTGGCACATGGTGTGAGCTCATTAAAGGTAAGTTGATGGCATAAGGGGCCTCTCCCCTCCCCGTCTGGTCCCAGTATGCCTGGAAAAGACCAATTGTTCCTAATTCCAGAGTTGGGCATTGGCCAAGCTTCATGGGCTCTCTCCTATGACAGCAAAATTCCTAGTTTCCCTCCTTTGGGCCCAGGAGGTGGGAGGAGGGGTGAGCAAGGGCAGGAGCATAACTTTCAGGGTCTCCTATAATCAGAAAGAGAGGAAGTTGACCACTTCACCAAACATGCCTGTTGACCGAGCTGTGAGAACTGGCATGAAGGTGTCCTGTTGCTGCCAGGCAGGAGTGGCACCCACAGCCCTTCGGCCCCCAGAGACAAACAGTGAGGCAGCTGGGGCTCAAAGGCAAGGCCAGGATGCCAGCTGGAAGGGGGTGGAGGCATCCCAGGGGCCAAGGCTCCTCTATGCACTCACACATGCCCGATGGCAACGCAGTGGACACTGCTCCTGCCCATTAGCCTTCCCACAAGACACACACACATCTGCATAATACTCAGCTGCTCGGCCTAAGTGGGGAGAATGACTATTTGACCCCAGAAAAGTGTTCCTTCTGAAAAGCCACTGCTGTCAGTGAGAAGATTGCAAATTCCATTTTTAAAAGGTGCTCATGGGTATGTGAGCACAAAAATTGAACATCAACAGACTGACTTCCTTTTTAGAGATAATTTATTTCAGTTTCCACCTTTTGACAATCTGAGGTGCAATATATGGACTTTTTTTTTCTTCACAGGAAACAGCTTTGATTTTAGCGCGGTTTTGAGAGCTCAATCTTAAACTTTCTCCACCTGAAAACACAGTTTGTAGAACATAATCTCATGGGATATAAGACTGAGAAACCATATATATAACACACTCGAATCACTGACCCTGATTTCTGGGTCACTAAGGGCAATGTATGGAAGTGGCCAATGGGATGTTTGGGTCCAAGACTAACGGGTGGGAGAGAAACAGGGAAAGCACGTGGGAGACCCTCCTGCAGCCCAGAGGCCATGGTTAGGGCCACAAAGCTCTCTCACCAACACATTTTAAGGGGAAGGGCCTGCCATCTGAGTGTGAGCATCTCCTTCAGTTGGCCTGTCCTTCTCAAGGTGTCCATGGGACTCCAAGCCTCCAGCACAGGGACAGACCAGGGGCCTCATGTGGGGCCCATGCATTGGAACAAAGCCCACTGAGCACTGTTTCCATAAGCGTATCATCCTGGACCAAGGAGAGGACAGATGTAGCCCCCCTAAGGGTCCAAGGGGCATCACCAGCAGGAGCCCTCCTCTGAGCTCAGCACACCACTCAGGAGGGTGATGGGAAACAGCACCCTGGTCTGACCCTGCAGGACATGTCAGGATGCAGGTCATCCCTGCCTGCACAGAGATCCTGTGAGAAGTGATGGGAACACAGCAAACCCAGACTGTTCTGACTGAGAACTCTACAGCAGGAACAGGGCCCCCCTGAATCCTGGGGACACAGCCAAGGGGAGGGTCCTCTCCCCAGTTCTCCGCTCGTCTCAAGCTCAGACTGACCAGCTGACTTGGGGACACAGGCCAGAGCCAGGCCACCTAGGGACAAGCCAGACCGTGTCTGAGGCACTTGCCTGGGGAGGGACAGCAGAGAGATGGCGGCAGAACAGGCCTGGGGAGCCATGAGGAGCATCTTGATGCTCCTGGATGGGTACCCCTGGATGGGAACCATCTGGAAATGCTCCCCCCGTCTGCTATCTGGATAACCCTCACAGCCCTGCTCCTGGCCATGCGGCCACAGGGAGGTACCGTGGCATGTGGCTTGAGCAAGGCTGGGCTCCAGCCCAGGTCTGAGTGTCACACACCAGCCAATTAGGGAAACTGTCGCCAACACCATTCCCCTGCAGGGGGCAGTGGGGAGGGAGGAGAGTCAAAAGCTTGTCAAGCAGCTCTCACCCTTGACAGTCATAAAAAGAAATAAACGATTTACAGGAAGACGGGGCGGGGGGGGGTGGGGGTGGGGAGACCTCTGAGTGGTAGAAGCCGCGGCTCAAGGGAATTAAAAGGCTGTGGGTGGGGGAACAAGAAGAACCCTGGGGCAGTGGACCCCCAAACCCGCAGCTCTGTCCCTGGCTGAAGAAGTGAGTAGCCAGCGGGGTGACCAGCCTGGGATGGCCCAGCTGCTGCCCCCTCCCCTGAGGCTGCAGCAGGGCCCTTCCCCAGCCCCTTCCTTCCCAGTGTCCCCACTCCTCTGGCAAATGACTCTGCCCCCTGGCTTCCCAGCTGTCTCAAGTTGTAGGTAATTTGGCCACATAGCTTATCTGACCACACACATGGGCCTGCCAGATGCTCCTTAACTGAAAAGCCAACCAGTCAGGCCTCAGTGAAACCCAGGAAGGTCAGGCTCAAAGCTGCGGCCCTGACTTCTGGTTGTGGTCACCTGGGTTCAACAAAATCCCTGACAGACTCCTTTGTGGTGTGAACACATCTTTTTCTCACATCAGGAGGCTAGGATACAGTGCTCTGGGTGATAAATTAACCCACTTAAAACAGCCTGCAGAAAAACACACCTCAAGGCTGCCACCTTCTCTCCACAGCAGTGGACGTCACCATCTAACTGGGGAGGGACAGGTGAGCCCTGGCTCCGGGAAGGAGGAAAGAGGTCAGGCGGCGGCGCGAACTCCATCCTTGGGTCTCCATCCTTGACCCAGCATGGGCTCACCTGTGACCTTGACCCTCCGAGGTTTCACTGGAGCACAAATCTCAGAAATTGAACTCTCTTTCTAGTCCTCCTTTTGGTAAATTAAGAGCTCCTTGGCCTGTCTTTTTTTTTTTTTTGGCAATAGGAAAATCACGGTCTACTTCATTTCACTGTACAAATAAATTACAGTATCAGAACTTGGTTCTTCTGCCTTTGGTTAAACATGCACACACAGCAGATACAATCTGAATGTTACCATGTCCCTCTTGCAGCAGCTTAAACACCTATCAATATTGTTAGAACTCTAACAAAGGCTGAAGACACACAAAGCCACATCTCAACAGCATCCTGTTTGCAAAGCAGGGTACTTTTCGCTTGGGAGAATCAGCTGTCTGGGCTCATTACGTTCACAGAGCCCTGAAGGGCAGACAGCAGGAGGCCCGCCATGTCATTGCTAACGCAGGCCTTTGAAGCTCCAGCTTGGAACGCTGAACATGCTGGGATGGGGAACTCTCCTGTGGATGCGACCCGATGCTTCCTGCCCTGAGCCTAAGTCTACAGGAAGTCCCTGAGTGTACGGGAAGGGCCAGCAGAGCGCTTTCTGCAGAGCCTCCTGGGCATGCGGTGGGTGAGACTTCCGCACACGCTGGCACCTCTGAGCACCCGCCTGGGGCTATCTGCTCTGGCCGGGCCTCACAGGGAAGATCAAGTCACAGAGAGGAAGTGTGAGCGAGGCAAGCGGCCAGCTTCTGCTAGGGACACTGTGCCTCCTCTGGGTGATACTGGCCAGACACCCTAAGGTGACATGCTCAGACAAAGACAGTCACCAAGAGGAGACAGCAGAGCAGCCTCCCAGTCACCTTGATGTCGGCCACTCCGTGAGGCCCATGGTCTCTGGTGGTGTCCCCTCATGGGGCTCAGCGTTTTGGCAGCAGTTTTGGGGTCAGACTTACTCTCTCAGGAGTTAGATCTATTAATATATGAAGAAGGGGAGGGGAAAAGACCCAAAGCCACCCTTGTTTCTACCTTCAACTGCTATTGCAAGAGACCTATATGGGGAAAAAAAAAAAAAAGGTCTCAGGATCATCCTGAAGTGAAAGTGCTTGGAAAAGCCCAGAGAAGTCAAAGCTGCATTTCCTTCCTGGTTTGCGTGGGTCCTCCCGCCCCACCCAGGAGGAAAGACCCCTCCACTCCCCAGCACCCCTGGAAAGACCCGGAAGCTACTGTCTTCCTCCAGAAACCAGAGATTCTACACAAATCATATATATACAAGGATAAGTCTTTTGGGCACCTTAGAATAAAATGTTAATGCATTTCAACTAACCACTAAGAAAAAACTAAGAAAGCCAATGACACGCAGTGGAGAGATGGCGCTTCAAGGGGCTCAGACAAGCTGCTCACTGGGCATGGCCCTGACTTCAATGGGGGGCAGCACAGAGCATCAGGGGGTTGCTGAACATCTTAGGAGGAGCAGCATCGCCTCTAGGAGGCACTGGAGGAGGGCCTGCACACTCGTGAGCTGGATGTTATTTCTCTGAACTGCATTCAGGAGAGACATATCCGATCACTGGGCCGGTTTCCAGCTGGCGTGACCTACCCCAACATAGGACAGGCAAACCAGCCACATGACTGTGCTTTGTTTAGAGATGTGGCCAGAGAGACTGCCAGCATACACACACACACACACACACACACACACACACGCACACACGGGTGTGCCTGCCATCATGAACACAGCGGGGATCCTGGAGCCCAAGCCCCCACTCCCTGCCTCCTGGCAGGACATCTCACACCAGTGCACTCGAGCCCCACGTGTTTCCCATCGCCTCTCTTATGATCACCAGGACGTGCGTTGCTCAGCTCAGCCAACACTCGCTCTTCTCTGGAATGTTCCAGGGAGGCATCCCCCATGAGGGAACCTGTGAAGTGCCGCCTGCAGGGCGGAGTCTCAGACATGTCTGTTGTATTGCAGGAGGTGGAGCGGGAACGCGGGATGGACGGCTAGGGCAGGAAGGACAGAGCCCCGCCGGCCTCGCAAGGCCAGGGCCCCGGAGCCTGACCCTGCGAATCACACAGTCCCCACCAGAAGCCACCTGGGCCACGATGCCTGTAACTGACACAGATATTTCTGTCTTTTAAAAATAAAGAGCAGCACTGTTTGCTTTTAGAAAGGGCAGATGTCTTGAAGCTAATGAAGGAAATTCTCTTTTCTGGGCTTCATCATGGCCAGATGAAGACGGCCCCAGGGAGCGAGTGGTGGAAGTCTCTCTGCCCCAGAAGCAAGCGGTCAGCTGACCAGGAACATCTCAGATGCTTCACACAGACACCTGAGGGCCGCGTGGGTCCAACACAGCCACTTGGAGCCGTGACGTCCCTGGAACCCCACACCCCTGACTGTGGCTGGGACTTCTGCAGCCAAGAAAGCCATCCACTGCCTCGGACTCTCTACTGCCCTGAAACAGGGTGTCTCTCTCCTCCCGGAGCTTCCTGTCACACAGAAAGGAGACCCAGTACCAGCCCAGATTGACACTCAGAGGCCACCTCCGCTCTGCTTGGCTGTGGAAGGAACCCAGCCCCGCCCTGCAGGGAGGGGCCCAGATCCTTACTCCCAACTGTCCCATGTCACTGGCATGGGACTGACGTGTGACAGCTCACATCTGTCCTTCCCTACCTTCCCACACTCCCCATCTTCTCAGCAGGAGGCTGTGATGGACACGTGCCCGCCTGGGACCCAGCATCCTTCCTTCTGTGCCCCCTCAGTCCCAGATCGCAGGCCTGCCACTCGGGGGTATGGACAGTCACCTCGGTTTTAGCTGTGTAATCCCAGGGGCACTTTGGCACGCAGGTGGGGAGCAGACACAGGCAAGGGAGGCGGGGAGGACGGGCAACCAGATCCTTCTAACCGCTAGTTCTAGGGCGGCGTAGGTGCTGCCGATGTCATGCAGAGGGGGTGACAGCCAGCTGCAGTCCTCCTGGGGGCGTCTCGGGCCACCTCCTGTGGCCTACTCGGCGGCCATCTGCTCGATGTGGTCGCTCAGCAGCTTGTACTGCTCTGCAAGAGAAAACAACGTTATTCCTTATGAGGGAGAAGGCGACACAGACAGGCAAGGTCTTCTCACAGGCATGGTGAGTGCGAGCTTCTGCAGGTGTGCCCGCGGCCTGGAGGTGGGTTCCTGCGAACCAGGCTGCATCTTCCCACAGAAATGACGCTACTGAGGGGCAGGCCAGTAGGCCCAGCAGCCTGGTGTGGGCGGAGGAACGTGTCACAGGAGCCAGGCTTGGGTCCTGGGGGCTGAGGAGGGGCCACGTGGTGGGGGCATGGTGCTCTGCCCTGTGCTGGGTGACAGGGCCGATGATAGCACCATGAGGCTGTCCAGGGCACCTCCTGAGGCCGCCTGTTCTTGGCCTTCTTTGACTTGGTGCGGGGTGGAGTTTTGGACAATACTGGTCTAGCCAAATACATGTCTAAGTGCAAGGCTTTTGGGGGGACAAGGAAGAGGCATTCAGTACCCATCATGTGGGATGATGCAGAAAGGCCAGCTGTTTATTAAGGAAGTTGACATCAGCAATGCATCTCCTTTCATTACAGAAGTCAGAGAGTCTAGAAAAACCAACCTCAGGACCTCTGACCCTCCTGCCCCCAGACCTCCCAGGGCAGTGTGGTTCAAGAAATCAAGGTAGGCCATATGCTGGTCACTTAGAAGGGCAACTCGGGGCCAGAGTCTGTCCATTTACAAGGTCAGAGTCTGAGTGCCAAGTTACATCTTTACTTGGACCCTGCTGTTAAGCACTGACCGGGCAGAACCCTTCCCCCCACGAGCCCCCAGCAAGTCCTATCTAGCAGAACTGGGTTTCCAAATGGAAGGAAACGTGTCCCACGCACTTAGGCAAGCAGGAACATATAACATCCCATTTCTAAGTAAAGCAGGGATAATTCTCTGATTGGGACGGGGATCCCACATGCAGCCCGCTTGGCTCCTGAACCCCCAGCCCCGCCGACCTGGCTGGCACTCACCCTCGTCCAGGTTGCCGATCACTGCCTGCTTCTTCAGAAAGTCATTGCACAACTTCTTGTTCAGCCCAAACGCCAGCATGTTGTGCGTAAATGTGCTGGGGGGACATGGCCGTGAGCTGGCACCCCCCCCACCTCCTGGGGCGGAGGGGGGTGGGGAGGGAAGGGAGCCGGGGGCCCAATAGGCAGCCTGCCAGGAATCATTAGAAAGAAGTAAAAACCAAATTGCCTCCTTAGCCAGCCAGCTTCACTCACCGTGAAACGGTGTGGAGGCCAAATGGAGTGAATCGTGTGCTTCTGAGACATTTAAGAACTCATGGTGGTAACAACCCTGAGTCAGGGGCGTGTGACATCATAAGGGTGGTGCTCCCCCAGTGGAGCCCCCGCCAGAAGCATCTTACCCAGCAGCCCCTCCTCACTGAGTCTGGGCCTCAGTATCAGCACCCAGCCCCGCCTACCCCGCTTTCTCATCCCGGGCTGCCCCGGGTGGCAGCACTCACCCCAGCTGCCCAAAGGTGATGTTCTCGTTGAACCGCAGGCTGTCGTCCCGCTCCTCCTGGGTCATGTGGCACCACCGCTCCCTGCAAGCACAGGAGGGGCAGCAGGGAGCTTCAGGCCCGCGTCCAGGCATTAAATCCCCAAACCACCACCCGGCTCAGCCCTCCCCTACTCTGACCTACAGGTGCTGGCCTCCCTGACACAGAGGGGACTCCTGGGCCAAAGAGCTGTTGGTGCTGCTTCTAGGAAGCCTACCCGAGGGGGCGGGGGAGTGATACACACACACACTCATCACCTTGTCCTGGCAGAGATGAGACCCAGGGCCCTGAGAAGGTGTGTGCTTAGCGGTCGCCTAGAACATTTGCTAGGAAATGAGAATCCCCTCCCCCACCTTTTCAAAGGTTCAAGGACAAAGGAGGCCACAGCTCATGTTACAGGCAGGGACAACTGCAGAGGCCAGGGCCTCACCGGTGTCTGAGAAAAGTGGGAGTCAAGAACCCAGCAAGGAGGCCCTGGGGCTCCCCTTCCACTGTCTCTAGGCCTCGGGCTCTCTGGCAGGGTCCACAGCCTCTGACCACATGCTGCCTGCCAGGCTGGCCCAACTCTGCCACTCATTCTGCTCCTGGCTTCCTCATGGCCAAGGCCCGCCCTGCATAGCCACCCCAGGGCCGGTGACTGCTACCCTGTGACCACAGTGAAGATGGCGCAAAGCCTCTATGCAAAGATGGGAAACTCTACGAGGAGGGACCATGGTGCAGGGGCATAGGGTCAGGGCTCAGGGCTCAGGCAGGGAAGGTGCTCTTCTGAGCCTAAGGAGCTGTGTACACGAGTGAGAGCCCAGGCCACCCGACCCCGCAGGGCATCGGCCCCTCCCCTTACAGCAGAGCATCACTAGTCTCCGTGGCCTGGGGAAGTCAGTCCCCCAACCAGCCCACCCCCCATCCCCCAGGCATGACAGCCCCATGGCCATCTGGGAAATGAGTAGATGCCTACTTTCCCTTAAGAATTACACTCTGGACAAGGAGTCTGATTAAAACAGGGTTGAGAGAAAAAAAGATAAAAGGGAGAGAAGAGGGAGTATGAGGGGGGTCAGGGTGATGGAGAAGCCAAAGGAAGTGGAACAGAACCAAGAACATCAACTCTCGACTCCTCTCCCTCTTCAGGCTGAGGGAGGCCACTGGTGCTGGTGCAGCTGAGTGGGAACCACAGGACACCACGGCGCAGCAGAGGCAGGAGGAGGTGTCACTCCAGTCTCCTCAGGCTAGCAGAACAGCCACGAAGACACCTGGAAGGCGCTTCCAGGCACTATGCTGATCCCATTCCATGCTCCTTCCCATCCCCTTTCCCCCGGTGGATGCCCTTAGGACTGTCCAGGCATTAAATCCCCAAACCACCACCCGGCTCGCTGGGTACAGTTGCACAGGTCGTGCACTGTGCAACCCCATCCCATGTGGAAGTGGCTCCCTTGCAGTTGTGCGGCACAGTAGTCCTGACAGTAGATGCAGAGGTGGCTTTTTTTGCTGTGGTGAGGACTAGAGTTGGGACATTTAATCTGATCTCTGATGAAATAGGCAGAAGGTCAATCAGGGGATGCCTACAATCAAATCAATTCTTTAAAACTGAGTCCAACGTCCAATATTGGTGGAAGTCTAATACCACAAGAGAGCAGGTCATGTGTCTAAAATGCCACAGTGAGAATCTGGGTGTGACGAGCAGGTTACAGGACAGGAGACCTCCTGAGAACAGAGAGGATGCTGATGGCGTTATCAGCCGACTTTGCCAGAGAGGAATCAAGCTGGAGACACAAGGTTGCCCAAGGACCCAGAGCTGAACTCTGGTCCTCCAATCTCAGGGTGTCCTGGGGGGCAGGTCTAGGAGGTGCATGGCCAGACCACACCTGCCCCGGGGAAGGAGGCCTGTGAGGGCCAGAGAGTCACTTGCCCTCACGAGGCTCAGAGGCCACGATGGTCTGGCCCTCTCAAACCTCGGCCATGGTGCTGGGAAAGCTGGTTAATCACCCTCTCCCTTAGAGAGACTGTGGGAACTCGGGGGCTTTTTATGAACGGAGGTAGCTGCTGTGCTTAAGTGCTCCTTTTAAAGCCATAATAAGGCTGCATTGGAAAAAAAAAAAAAAAAGACAAGATTTCACATAGAACAATAAGCACTAAAAATACATCACTGATTAAAGGAAGCATGCTTTGGGAAATTTCCACCAAATTTAAAAAAAGCACTGTTATCAGAAATTATATTCTGAATAGGCAGGCCTTTAACTCTAAAAATATCTTAGGAAACAATCTAACACATATCAAGTTCAAACAAAGTCAGAGCCCATCGTGGGCTCGTAGGAAACAGCCGGTCCTAGAAATTTGCCTTCAGGGGCCCCTTGACACGCACAGGCCCCACATCACTCAGTGGCCGGGGGCATGGAGCAGCTGTCCTTTCTCTGGGACCCTCAGACTCGTCCGAGTGGGCGAGGGTCTGCCAGAGCTCACACGCCTCTGGACATGACTATAGAGACAGGTCCTCTGGCCGCATTGGCGGCTCCAGCCAGGATCAATAACCAAGTGGGCAACAAGTGACCTCGAGGGCGTGGTTTCAGGGTCTGCTTGGAGGGCCAGAGCAGCCTGTGGAGGCTGGCTCACTCACGGTCAGAGTTGACCTTCTAGACCTCACTGTCCCCTCCTCTCAGGACACACGCCAGGCCTTGCAGGGTTCTTGGCGGCTGTGTCTGCCTCCTGTCCATTTTGAAGTCTCTGTCATGGGCTAGCTCCCCACCATCATCAGCCTGTCCCAGCGCTGGGCCCGCCAGCTGCGAGTCCCACCTGCACCTGGGTGCCCTCCCCCAGCGGCCCTAGAAGGGCCCCGCACTGTCCAGGGACAGGCACGTGGACACACACCTCTTCTTCTCCTCCTCTCCAGCATCCCCTCTGGAGCGGCAGCAGAAACAGGTAAACAGAGGAACATGTCAAACTCATGCAAGATATGTGGATGGAAAAAGAGAGCAAGCGCGGAAGGAGGGTTATCACAGCAGAGACGGAGATGAAGACGGGGTTCCGGGCGGGAGGGGGGCACTGGCCGAGATGTCGGAGAGCAAAGCAACACGAGATCCCCCTCGCCTACAGGCGTTTCCTGTGTCTGCGTCTCCCAGCAGAGCAGAGAATTCTGTCTAGAATCCTAAGGAATAGTCCAGGACCTCTCCCCCCACGTGCTTCCCTGCTTCCCAGGACACACAGCCACAGCAGGCCATCCCGCCCCCATGAAGGTTTACTGACTTCCCCCTCCAAAAGAAAGATTTCACTTAAGATCCCCTAAGTCCCAGTGGACTGAAGTCTTAACCAGCAGGTTCTGCCCTCTCTCCTGCCGGGAGAAAGGTTCTGAGGTCTCCCCAGTGTTAGAGAAGAAGGGGGTTCATCTCATTAACAAGAAGAGATGCAGAGACTTCAAAGTCCCATGACTGGAGGGGTAGTGACCCAGGCCTGGGAGGCTGCTGCCCCCTCCCTGCCCCATTGCTGCACACAGCAGGCGCCAACCTTGGCTCACTGAGTGTGCCCCAATGCACACTCCTCTCTGCTGATGGTTTACAAAGTGGGGTCTCCAAAGGGGCCCCAGGGAAGCTGCAGCCCAGAGGAGGCAGCTGAAAGTAGAGACTGCCTTCCCCAGACATGAATTCTACAGCCAGGGTCCCAGCTCAAGAGCCTGGGTTCTTACAGAGACAGTCAGAGTGGGTCCAAGGGGGCCCCAGGGGCTTCATTCAGTGGGAGTTCGCATTTCTGAGGAGGGTCAGGCCAAGTCATGCCAGAGCCCCAGGGGAAGAAGCGCTCATGCAAGCTGGGCCCCCACCCGGAAGCTGTGCGCCCAGGACCCTTCAGGCAGCTTGCAGGGCACCGGAGCCAGAAGGGTTCGAGGAAGAAACACAAGACGCGAGGACTCAGCCATTCTGTCCTTCTGCTCTCCTCTTCAGAAACGGGACAAAAAAGCCTCTCCCTGGTCCTCTTTCCCGAGGCAAAGCAGGCCTGGACTCGGATCCTACCTGGTCGTGGGAGACCGCTTTCTCCTCTCACAGTGGACGGCATCGAAAAAAGCTGCATTCCAGAACCTCAGTGTGTGCCTGCAAGACAGACAAGATGGGAATACAGTGGGTCACAGGCCCATGTTGTTCAGTTGCTAAGTCGTGTCCGATTCTTTGCAACCATGGACTGCACACGCCAGGCTCCTCTGTCCTCCACTATCCCCTGGAGTTTGCTCACATCCATGTCCGTTGAGTCACTGGTGCTTTCTAACCATCTCATCCTCTGTCGCCCCTTCTCCTTCTGCCTTCATTCTTTCCCAGCATCAGGGTCTTTTCCAGTGAGTTGGCTCTTAGCATCAGGTGGCCAAAGTATTGGAGATTCAGCTTCAGCATCAGTCCTGCCAATGAATATTCAGGGTTGATTTTCTCTAGGATGGACTGGTTGGAACTCCTTGCAGTCTGAGGGACTCAAGAATCTTCTCCAGCACCACAATTTGAAAGCATCAATTCTTCAGTGCTCAGCCTTCTTTATGGTCCAACTCTCACATCCATACATGACTACTGGAAAAACCATAGCTTTGACTGTATGAATCTTTGTCAGTGAATCAATGTCTCTGCTTTTTAACATGCTGTTTAGGTTTGTCATAGCTTTCCTTCCAAGGAACCAGTGACTTTTATTTTCATGGCTGCAGTTACCATCCGCTGTGATTTTGGAGCCCAGGAAAATAAAATCTGTCACTGTTTCCACTTTTTTCCCTTCTATTAGCCATGAAGTGATGGGACTGGATGCCATGATCTTAGGTTTCTTAACACTGAGTTTTAAGCTAGCTTTTTCACTCTCCTCTTTCACCCTCATCAAAAGGTTCTTTAGTTGCCTCTTTAGTTCCACGTGGCCCAGAAGGGTCTATGTGCCTTTATCCTCAATGGAGCTGGTTTTCTGGGCCTTGGCAGTCATCTGCATGTCTCCCAGGACCTATAATCTGGGAAGGTGGAACCTTCACCTGTAGGACATGGATGAAGCCACTTCCCCCTCTCGGTCTCCCACTGAGACTCCCAACAGGAAGCAGAGGCCTCAAGGAGACCTGCTTTTCTACAGCAGCATCTATTAACAGAAATGGGACAGGCCATGTGCAGAGAGCAGACACGCTTATAGGGTTGCACAAGACAGAACCATTCTTCCCAAAGATCAGAGTCGGCAAACCTATGGCACATGGGACAAACTCAGGCCTCTGTGTATTTGTGTAAATCAAGTTTTAAGGGCTCACAGCCACGATCACCCACTTACATCCTGTCCATGGCAGCTTTTGCACTACAGAGGCAGAGTAGAGTGGTTGCTGGTAAAGCCTAAAAGATCTATCACCCAGCCCTCCACAGAAAAGTGTGCTGAGCCCTGAAGCAGAAGGTAAGACAGTAGCCTAGCTGAGCCCAAAGGGGCCTGAGTTAAATCATGGACGTGGGCCCCAGGCTGGTGGGCTTCTCCCTGCTGCCACCCGAGCCTGGCCCTGCAGCCTGGGGCCACAGGTTTCCAGACAGCTGCCGCCCAGCTCTGGCCGGCTACAAGGCTCCCACGCCCTGTCCTGTTGTGCCAAGCTCTCATGCCGCTAGACGGTATTCCTCATGGGAGGGGAGCGTCTGACACCCTTTGGGTTCCAAATGCTAATCTGCCTCCAACTTGTGAGTAAATAAAATAAAACACGTGGACGGAGAGGCTCTGGAGGGACGAGGGTGTGCTCACAGCAGAGGGTGGAGTGTTCCCTGACCATGGGTTTCCCACTCCATGGCCTTTGTGTGCGTAAGGTATTTATATACGTAAAACAGCTGGCTGCTGCTGCTGCTAAGTTGCTTCAGTCATATCCAACTCTGTGCAACCCCACAGACAGCAGCCTACCAGGCTCCTCCATCCCTTGGATTCTCCAGGCAAGAATACTGGAGTGGGTTGCCATTTCCCTCTCCTAAAACAGCTGGACTAGGACATAATTTACATACCAGAAAACCCACACTTTTAAAGTCTATAACTCAGTGGGTTGGGTTGTGGTCTATTCATGGACTTGTGCAACTGTGCAACTATTACCACTGTCTGTTTCTGGGACCTTTTCATCATCTCATTCCCTGCTTCCCCCGGATCCTGGCAACCACCAGTCCACTGTCTCCAGGGCTTTGCCTCCTGGACACGTTATGTAAATACACTGCGTGGTCCTTTGGGCCTGGCTTTGGTCATCTGGCATAATGTTTTCCAGGTCCACCCACGCTGTGGCGGGTGTGGGTGCCCCATTCCTTTACGTGGCTGAGTAACAGCCCACACTTGGTGCATCTGCATGGACGGACATCAGGTTGTTCCCATCTCTGGGCTCTTATGAACAGCATGTCATGAATGTATGTGCACAGATTTTTGCCTGAGTACCCGTTTTCAATTCTTTTGCACATCTACCCAGGAGTAGAATTGCTGGGTCTTGGGGTAAAACTCTGTTTAACCTCTGAGGAACTGCCAGGTCATCTTCCAGAGTGGCTGCTGCCTCGGACAGTCCCACCAGCAGTGCGTGAGGTTCTAATTTCCCCGCATCCCTGCCAACACTTGCTATTGTCATTTCTATGGAGCTGGCAGCTGCTGCCCCCCAGGTGGAGGGTGGCCTTACCAGATGGGCTGCTGCTTCAGGTGTGTGTACAGGTAGATCTTCTCTCCTTTCCTCTCCTCTTCCGGGCTGCACACAGTCACTGTGGGACGGGGAGGGAGACTTGAGCGGGGCAAACCGCCCCAGCAGCCCTCCCGGCAGGCCCCATGTGCCCCCAGAGTCACATAGACATGCAGTGGAAATTCCAGGGCACCTGCCCTGAGGCCCACATCAGTAACGACATGCTCAGGCCTGGCCCTGAGGATTCAGTCCAGGGAGGGCCCCACAAATGGCTCTCCCACCCCAGAAATGTTCCTTGACGTCCCTATGATGAGGAGTTGGTCCCCAGAGAAGTGGTTTTTCAATAGAAATTCAGTACTAGATTACAGGCTGGAGCAGGGGCAACTGGGGAATCACGCAGGACAGTGTCTCCTGCTGCGGGGAGCTGGAGCCCCAGATGTGTGGGCACCTGCCTGGGGGGGTTGCTGGTTTGCTGTGGGCTGAGCTAAGGCCCCGAGGGGCTGCAGTGGTGCCACCCGGGCGCCCACAGCCCTGGGGCCCAAGAGGCACTCACCCGTCTTCCGCGGCTTCTCCTGGGGTCTGCCCTCTTCCTCCCTTGGGGAGAGAAACCACAGAAGTGACAAAACAACCCCTCGGCCCCAGTTTCCCAAAGAACCCTTCAACATTGCTTAAACAGGATTATGTCTCATGACCCATGTGTACATTTAGGTGGTTTTCTGAAAGCATGTGCATGAAATCAATGCTACGTTTACCAATCGCCAGTCTTTTAGAACTGAGATGTGGAAAACTCTGGAGGGCGGGGAAGCAGCTGCGCTTCCCAGAGCGGCTCTCAGGCCCCAACGACAGCCAAGGAGACTGAGGTGCTTCCGTCACCAGGCCAGGGAGCAGCCTCCTGGTCACACCCGTGGCCGGGGAGGGGCGCACACAGGGCACACTCACTCGCTCCTCCTGACTGGGGGCCCCTTGGGCTTGGTCTCCAGCCCAAAGAAGCCCTTGACGTTCTCCGTCTTGGCCGACGTGTTCTTCAGCAGCCGCTCGGCAATGTCCTTCTTTTCCGCCAACCAGCTGTTGGCTGACTTCAGGTAGGAGTCGATGCTCCCAGTCGGCTTCTCCTTGGACTCCGTGGGGAGCAGGTGCGGTTTACCTGGCGGTGGGAGAGCGATGAGAACCGACTGGAACCACAGAGGCCGGGGTCGCCGCCTCCGCCATCACTGGACAAGCTGATGGGAAGCGAGGGGCTCAGGGATGCCCTCAAGAAGGCGCAGAGCCTGGGCCCCTGCGCTCTCAGGCAGTCCCTAGGCACCTACTGTGTCCAGGTCAGCCAGGGGTCACCAGGGACAAAAGAGGAAACAGGCAGGGACCCAGCCCCCAAGAAGCAGTGAGTCCAGAAGGTGGGTGCGTAGCGAACACAGGTAGAGGGCAGCACAGAGTGTGCTGAGTGGCACCTGGGCTGGGCCTGAAACAGGAGGGTGTTGGGCACGGGAGATGCTGGAGGAGGGCAGCCAGGAGAAAGGAGGAATGTCCCTCCCCAAGGCTGTGTACCGATCAAGGTCCAGGCAGCTCCGCAGGCCCAGGTTGCTCTCTCAGGCCAAAGGGCCCCAAGCTGAGGAATCAGGCCAGTAGCCAGTAGGATGGAGTTGAGATGCAGAGGAAGGGGATGCTAGAGTGAACCCTCGGTGCCAGTGCTGCCCTGACCCAGCTCCAGCCCCTGAGTGGGCTCCCAGAAGCTGTCTCCTTAAGGAGGCCTGAACAAGTGCCTGTGGTTGCAGCTCAAGGAGCTTAACAGGGGAGCCCTCTAGCTGCTATGTACCAGGAGGCCCCAGGGCCATGAGCCAGCACAGGTCAACCTGCCCTCTGCTCAGAGGCAGCTCCAGCCCACAGCCCAGCTGCTCCTCTTCACCCTTGTCCACAGCTGACCCTGCATTCATGTTCACCCAGAATATGAGACCTGCACATCCTCACACCAGCCATCCCGGCATCCACCTGAAGCATCCTGCCCCATGTGTCCACCTTCTCGTTTCCTCATAGCCGACCCTCAGCCTCCCGACCCTTCTCCTCCTATTCCAGGAGTCTCCCTCTTCCTCAACCCCACCCTAACACCAGCTCCCTTTGTTTTCTGGGTGCCCCGCAGCTTTGCCTTAAGAAATCCCCACTTGGGGACTTCCTTGGAGTTCCAGTAATAAAGAGTCTGTGCTTCCACTGCAGGGGCTGCGGGTTCGATCCCTGGTCAGGGAAGTAAGATCCCACATGCTACGCAGTGCAGTTAAAAAGTAAAAACTAAGTAAAAAAGAAATCTCCTCTCGATGGGCGTTGGAAGGTGAGGGTCTGCCCTCCCCGTGAGCCGCGCCAGGGCCTCACCGATGTGGTAGTAGGTGAAGCACATGGTCATGAGGTTCTTGGCGGGTCCGAAGTCATCCATCTGGTGACACCTGAAATGGGGAGAGCGGTGACTGGCTGATGGGTCCCCCGACCCGATTCCCTCTGCATGTTCCTGAGAGGACCAGCATATTCACAGACACGTCTAACTGTTACCTCACCCACCTGATGCTCTGGAGGAGAAGCCACAGAAAGAGCTCCCCGGGTCCAGGGACACAGCCTGGGAGAAGGTCTGATTCTGGGTGGGAAGGCCCTCGCCATCCATCTACCAGGCCTCTTTCACTGTCAAGGTGGGACAGCCAGGGCCCAGGAAGCTCGACCCTGCCCCAAAGGGCAGCCCCAGAACTGGAGGATGGGCCTCGCATCTCAGGCCTATACCTGCATCTGGCCCTACTTCTCGGGAAGGAGCATGGGCTTGGGTGATACACAGACGTGGGCAGCAACCAGGGTCACCTGGAGAGCGTGTTAAGATGTGGATTTCTGGGTCCACCCTGGAGTCTCTGGGTCAGCAGGTCTCAGGCAGGGCCCAAGAACATGCATCTCTAACAAACTGCCTTGGGAAGCTGATGTTCTGAGGCTCCTGGCCCAGAGACAGCACTTTGAGAATGACTGGGAATATGAATACCTACCTACCCTATACCACTTGCTGAAAATCAAAGTAATCGATTACGTACCAGAGCCTGCGCTAGGCTAGAAGATGTCCTACAGATGTAAAGGACTGTACTTACTATACTGAGAGTATGAGATACACATGGATCCATTCAACTCAGCAAACAAAAAAAGGGGAAAAAACTTCAAAAGCAGGACCTGCCTGCCCCTGGGAATCTGTAGCTGCAAAGCTATAATGATGTCCACTGGTGCTGCTGCTGCTAAGTCGCTTCTGTCGTGTCCAACTCTGTGTGACCCCATAGACGGCAGCCCACCAGGAAACCCTGTCCCTGGGGTTCTCCAGGTGAGAACACTGGAGTGGGTTGCCATTTCCTTCTCCAATGCATGAAAGTGAAAAGTGAAGGTAAAGTCACTCAGTCGTGTCCGACTCTTAGTGACTCCATGGACTGCAGCCTACCAGGCTCCTCCATCCATGGGATTTTCCAGGCAAGAGCACTGGAGTGGGGTGCCACTGCCTTCTTCGGATGTCCACTGCAGTACCATGAATTAGAGAAGAAAAGGAGGAATCAGCTAAAGCCCATTAACAGGGCAGATGCTGAGTAAATCTTGGTATAGTCATGCATTCATATATTACAACACCTCATAGCCATGGCCAGAGAAGGCAATGGCACCCCACTCCAGTACTTTTGCCTGGAAAACCCCACGGACAGAGGAGCCTGGAAGGCTGTAGTCCATGGGGTCGCTGAGGGTCGGACACGACCGAGCAACTTCACTTTCACTTTTCACTTTCATGCATTGGAGAAGGAAATGGCAACCCACTCCAGTGTTCTTGCCTAGAGAATCCCAGAGATGGGGGAGCCTGGTGGGCTGCCGTCTATGGGGTCGCACAGAGTCGGACATGACTGAAGCAACTTAGCAGCAGCAGCAGCAGTAGCCATGGCAGACGCACCACTGAATGCAAACGTAGGGGACTGCACTTTTAGAAGAAGCATGTCCTTGCTGGCACATGCGTTATTCAGAGTGGGGTTATCGCTGGGAGATGGACCAGAAGCGAGAGAACCTTTCCTTTTCCTCCTAGGCTTCGGTGTCTTTCCGTTCTGTTCCCTCATGCACTTTCTTTCCTGTTTAGTTTTTCACTTCAGATAAGTATTTCAAAAAAGAAAATCAACAGACATTATCTAAACAGTGGGATGAGGGCCACTTTATCATTTAACATAAAAATAATCCAATAAATCTAAAAAGCTACATTTCTATAAATTTTTTTTGCAACCACAAAAAAAATATGCTCACAAACAAAGTCATGGAAGGAGTCTGTGTTTAAAATTTAACTCCCCCAACTACCCAGTGTACTTATTTAAGGAATAATTTTTTAAAAAATGGAGAATTAGATAAGCATGTTACCATATGGGAGCATAGCATATGTGACACCATCTATAAACAGTATACATTCATGAAAGTTCCTGTAGATACAAATGTCTGGAGGTGGAAGTGTCCTCAGGGCGGGAGAGCATGCTGACCCCCAACCTCTGTGCAGCTCCCGACGCATCCCCAGAGAGTGTGGGCCCTTGACTCCCTCCACAAGGCCTCCCCACCCAGGCCAGGATTCCTCCTGAGCACACCTGGAACGTGGCACATTCAGAGTAAGTGTTAAGAAAAATAGGGGCTCCTTTCTTTTGTCAATTTTCCTCCAGTCCATGCCCTGTGTTCATGGGGAAGAGAAAAAGGTGGGGAAGGTGGCCACAGCCTAAGCCACAGACCAGGACCTGCTCCGAGGCCACACTGAGTTGATGGGGCAAGTGGGTTTAAATGACAGTCAGATCAGAGTCAGGGCTTCCCTCTGCCCCCAGTTTCCCATGCACCTGCCCCGTGATTAAAGTCACTGCTTAGTTACCCCCGGGCAGACACGGCTCCTCCCGTTCACACTGCGGAGGGCATGTCCAGCTCTGAAGCAAGTCAGGGCGTCTGAATCAGGTCAAGAGTCCTAGAGCCCTAGGCCTCAGGAGCAGGAGCCCCACGAGTCATCGGCCAGCCTCCACGGCCACACATTGGCGGGGGGCTTCCTCCCAGCCCACATGGTCCAGGACACCCTCTGAGACAAAAGGGCCCAGCAGTGCCTCACTAGGACTCCGGGCAGGTGACATCATCCAGCCATCTCATTACTGGGTGATGAGAGTGTGTGTGGAGCACGTCACTACAGGAAGTCCAGAGAACCCCGATCTGGGCTGGAGGAGGACAGGGTGGGCCGTGGAATCACAGCCTGTCTCCAGACAGGTGGGGCGGGGGGAACTGACTCACACCCAGCTGTGGCCCTCTCCTCTCCTGCCGGGTGGGGACTGTGCACTTTCCCGTGAGATGCTGGTCATGACTCCCAGCAGATGCCGGGGAGCGCCAGAGCAATCGAGCTGATGACGCATGTGTGGGGCAGGTACTCATGACTGGGGTCTCGGGCGGGGAGGGAGGAAAGATGAGCAGTTAGGACGGAGGCTCTGAGCCACAGCATCACTTACTCGAACAGGACCACCGCGAAGGACTGCACCAGGCGGTAGAAGGTGGGCTCTGAGACGCACTTGGAGTTGCAGCGCTGTCCAGGAAGAGGGCAGATGGTCAGGCAGCCGCTGGCAGAGCTCTGCTCAGCTCAGAGGGGCTGTAGGCTCACCACCACTTCTCTAAGTGCTGAGCACCTCTAAGCACAGCCCCGCTCGGGCCCAACATGAGCCCTGCTCCACAGAGACCCGGACTCAGCGAAGGGCTGCCCTGCGCCCAGACCACCCCACATCATTCCCTGTGTCTCTTTGTGAGATTTTAAAAGCTAGGAACTTCACCCACTCACCCACACATGGGGAAGTATGGAAGGATGCGACCCCAAGGTGACAAGGCTGGCTATTTTTTGGATGAGGGATTTATGGGCACTTTTTCTACTTTTGCTTACCAGCATTTTCTAATTTTTCTTGTGAGAATAAATTAGTTGTGATAAAAAAATACATTTAAAAAAATTTTATTATTGGAGCATAGTTGCTTTGCAAAGTTATGTTAGTAAAAAGTACTTTAAAAACTAAGAACTTCATCCATTTTACAGGAAAAACAAAAAAGAACCTACTGGCTATTTACAAAATTTCTCACCTGAGCTTACACAGCTGTCATTGTCTTGAATACTTTATGAAAACTGAATGTCGTGGGTTCTTTAATAAAAACATGCAGGGACACAGACCACGTGCTTGTCTTTAAAAGACGAACATATCTGGAATTTCATGTGGCTGAGAGGCCAGGCTGCATCTTCCACTATTCTAAAAAGGCCTTTTCGAAACATCTCTAGGTGAGCGTCACATGTTTTTCCGGTGGGGTCGTTTCTCCCGAGCAGGTGACAGCCCTGTCACCCCCTTACCTGGGCGCTCACATACCGGGCAAACCATTCCCGGCCTTTCCCATTCTCGCTGCTGCAGTACTCGCCAAACTTGGCTTTCTCCTCCTGGTCCAAGTCCTCCCTGGAGAAGAGGGCAGAGGGGAAAGACAGGAAAGCTTTAATCCTCTGGAACTAAAAGGACTACAGTCGGGGAAGAGGAAGGACAGCACACCTAAGTGCAGGCGACGCTGGACCCTGGACCCCGATCCTCGCCTCGGCTCCCCGACGGACTGCACTCCACCAAGTGCAGAGGCACATTCTAGCCTCTGGGCAACCTCGAGAGCAATGGGTTTATTGCTGTTTCCAAGATGAGGACCCTGGCTGGAGGGTCAGACACACCTGGGGAATAGCAAGCGGGAGCCCCATGTAGACTTCCTGGCTCCAAAGCCCACGAGACCGCCTGTCTCAGTGAGGTTTGGGCACTCACAAGGTCCACAAGCCTCTGACAGCTGGGCTCTCCAACTCACCCGACCTCCCCTCATCTTTAGAGCTGATGAGGTATGGAGCCACCCACTGGAGTTAAGAATTCCTAACCTGCTCAGCTTCAGCAGGACATACGGAGCCCACGGTCTGATGCCCCTCCAGCCATCAGAGGGCCTCGTTGCTTATTCCACTCACTTCTGAAGGGCCAGTCTGCTCTCTGATGCTCCCCGGTTCTGTGTGTGAGGGGTGAAGATAGGGGAGGGGGCCCCAGGCCTGCGAGTCACCACCACCAGGGTGGACAACATGCTCACCTGATCTAAACCACTTCTAATCACTTTCGTGGGGGAGGGGCAGTACTCTACCTCCAATCTAATGACTAAATTGGGGTAGCAGAAGGCTGAAGATCAATTGGCTTTTGTAACTTCATTTATTTAAGGTTTCATAGAAAACATCTTGGCTTGATTTATCCCAAAATACCAACACCAGATGAAACATAATAATTTGCCAGGCATGTGCATGGAGCTTTGGAATGAATGCTCTTGACAAGGCATCTGACTCAGTTGTCCAGGTTCCATACTGCCGACAGACAGGCTGCCACAAATCTCGATTGGCCTTCCTGGCAAGTCAGTGAGCTTCTGGGCTTTCTCCCCTTTTCATTAACTGGGTGTACTTGGAGAAAGCTGACTAATTTCAGTGTGAGTCAAACAAAATAAGTAGGAAGCCACATCTACTGCTATCCCAGAAAGCACTCAAAATCACACATAAAAGCATTTGGGGGATGGACAATTATTGGGATGCTAATAAACTCTTTTCCTCTCCAACCGCAGAGAAAACTGAGCCACATCTGCCAAAGGTGGAAATCGCCCTGCCAGTTAACCATTGAGGGGCTAAAGCACAACAGGAAACGACATCCTCGCTGTGTGCCGTCAACAGGCAGAAATCCTTCTTACGCTTTAACGAAGCTGGAAAAGGATCCCTTTGGCCAGAGCTCCTCAGGCCACATGTGCCCATCTCAGAGGCCTTGTTAAAAGCAGATTCTGACTCAGGGGGTCGGCTGGGGCCCAGGACTCTGCGTTTCTAACAATCCATTGGTGCTGATGCTGCAGGTCCTTGAGGAGGGACCTTCAGCATTTCACGTGCTGCTGTGCAAAGATGCAAGAGCAGCATCGAGACCTGAGGCCTGAACTGAACCCGTGTTTCCCTTTCCCCTGCTGAGCTGGTAACAGCTGTGAAACAGATTCCCAGGTCCAGCCTCTACTTCTGCGCAGCTATCTATGCTCCTGGTTCAAACCATCAGAAGCCACCAAAGCGAGGTGGGAGAAAGGTGCGAGGGCAAGTCCCCATCCTAGCAGCTGAGTCAGGGTAGCAAGAGGCATTGGTACTTGAAACCTTCTGGCCTTACAGCACCCCTAACTCGCTGTCAGCTACAACACCTTGGAAGGCATGCCCACGGGGGCTCACCTCAGATGCAGAGGAAGCAAAGCCCAGCCCTGAGCGGGGGGAATCTCCCCAAGGGGGTCTGCAGGCAGCGTGTGGTGCTGAGCCAGGGAGGGGCCAGCGGCGGGTGAGGGCTGGGGCTTACCCTCCAGAGAAGATCTTCTCCACGTAGCCGCGCATGAACTCGCGGAGCTCCAGCAGCTCCTCATCCTTGGCCGAGTCAGCGCTCTGGTTGGAGGAGAAGGACTCGTTGGAGGAGGAGCGGCGGTACTGGCCCCAGGACGGGTGAGAGGGAGACTCGCCCATGTCATTCTCGCTGTCCGCGGACTCCGTGGTCTCGCTCTCCGAGGCTCCCTCTCCCGGGGAGCTATCCCCATCCTGCAGCTTCGGGGGCGGCGCCTCCAGCGGCGAGGAAGCAGACGGCTCGGCCCCAAAGTCAATCAGCGAGCCCACGGGGACCTCGGGGGCCTCCATGGCTCAGGCGGGGGGCTGCAGACCAGGAGGTCGGGTGGGGAGGCTGGGGGACGGTGTTCCCAGGTGCGTCAGCAGGAGCCGGAGGCGGAGCGGGAGCCCACCGGGCGCATGTGTGCTGCTTGGGAACTGCTGGCGGCTGGGACTGACTCCTCCAGATGGCCCAGGGGGCCCTAAGGCATCTGTAATGGAAGCAGAAACACATCATCGTTCTCACCATGAGAGCTTCCCAACTTAGATGAAGGAATTAGGGCACTCCTGCCCCATCAGAAAAGTAAAAGTAAAGTCGTGTCCGACTCTGCAATCTCTTGGACCACCTGGCTCCTCCGTCCATGGGATTTTCCAGGCAAGAATATTGGAGTGGGTTGCCATTTCCTTCTCCAGGAGATCTTCCCGACCCAGGGATTGAACCTGGGTCTCCCGCATTGTAGGCAGACGCTTTACCATCTGAGCCACCAGGGAAGTCTTCTGCCCCTCAGAAGAAGCTCCCAACTTCCAGAATTTGGGCCAGCTCTCTGCTGATGTCCTCTGCCACTCCCTCACCATTAAACATCCGCCATATGATGGGCAAACAGCAAACAAGCACACCAATCAGGCTTTCTCCAGACTAAGCAAACAGACCTCAAGGGGGGCTGCTGCCGCTGACCCGCTCCCCACTCCAGCTGACCAGGCCGAGGCCTATAAAACCGGAAATCACCCGCCACCCGCTGTTACTGGATCAGCAGCAGTGGAAGACGGTGTCCTCAGGGGCAGGCTAGGCACATGGGCTCCTCACCTCCAAGGCCCGAGGCTCTCCCTTCCCGGTCCCCTTCTCAGCTTTGGCTGACTTAAGACCCAGGGCCTCCCCGGCTGTCACATGTGGGATCATCATGACCCCTCAAACCCTTCCATGGTTTCTAAGTGGCATTTGCCAGCCAGACCCACCTCCTCCTCCCTGCCTGCTCCCTGCACCAGGGCCACCCTAGGCAACGGCATCCACCTCCTGGTGCCGGTCCTTCTGACCCTTAGGCTGGGTGGTCCTCTCCCTTCTCCATCTTCCTCGCCCCACCCGGAATTCTATTCATCCCTCTAGACTTGGCTGAGTACCACCTCTTCACAGACACTTTGCTCAAACCCTGTGCAATCTATTTACTGATTCCTGTGTGGCCACACTGGAACTTTACTGACACTCATTTAATAAGTCTGCTTGTTTGACAGATAGATATTAGTATTCCTGCTTACCCCACTAAAGTATAATCCCCTAAGGGGTGGACCATGCCTCAGTCACCTTTGTAGCAATATGTGAGCGCCCGGCACAGTTCAGTTCAATCGCTCAGTCATGTCCAACTCTGCGACCCCATGAACCGCAGCACTCCAGGCCTCCCTGTCCATCACCAGCTCCTGGAGTTTACCCAAGCACATGTCCATTGAGTCTGTGGTGCCATCCAACCATCTCATCCTCTGTCATCCCCTTCTCCTCCTGCCCCCAATCTTTCCCAGCATCAGGGTCTTTTCAAAAGAGTCAGCTCTTCCCATCAGGCGGCCAAAGTACTGGAGTTTCAGCTTCAACATCAGTCCTTCTGATGAACACCCAGGACTAATCTCCTTTAGGATGGACTGGTTGGATCTCCTTGCAGTCCAAGGGCCTCTCAAGAGTCTTCTCTAACACCGCAGTTCAAAAGCATCAACTCTTCACTGCTCAGCTTTCTTTACAGTCCAACTCTCACATCATACATAACCACTGAAAAAACCATAGCCTTGAGTAGACGGGTCTTTGTTGACAAAGTAATGTCTCTGTTTTTTAATATGCTGCCCGGCACAGAGTCTTAACTAAGTGTCCACTGTATGTTTGCTGGATGGATGACCAGACCTGACCGTGAACATGCGCTGGGAGTTGGGAAGCTGATGATGCAGGCAGAACTGGGATTAGGATCTCTGCTTCTAACCAGGTCTCCACCAGTCAGTTCAGGGGTCACCTGCCAGTTCTGGAGTGCCTTCCCAGTGACAAGAGAGGAGCCCTCCTGATACGAGTCCACCTTGATCCTGGGCTCCTGTCCCTGTCCTCTGCCTCTACAGATCCCAAATATCTAAGACAACACTTGGCAGATAGGTGGCTTCCCATACTGTACAACTAATACATCTTGTGAGGCAATTCAGTATCAAAACTGCATTCACTGCCTCTTAAGAGCTTAATGTCCACGGATCGATTATGGGCTCCTCCAAATGCCCCAGCCCAGGATATTTTTAGATGTCCTGAGTCAAAAGGATGGGATGGCTGCCTCCCTGTCACTGCAGAGGCAATGGCCCCCTTCAGGAGAGTCCGACAAAGACTGCCTTGGTCCAAAAAAAGAGCTCCAGCATGAATCCCAGCTTGAACTTTCTGGGCCAGAAGAGCAACACAAGGTGTGCAGAGAGTCCACAACTACGGAGCAGTGGGCTGGGGTCGGGTCAGCCCTGGGCACTTTGTGCCAGCAGGCGGGTGAGCTGTGGCCTCTGGTCCCCGGGCCGGGGTCCCGGTCAGAGACATCAAGGGCAGAGGAGGGCTCTAAGGTCCTTCAGACAACCATGCTCTCTGCTCTCCAAAGAAGAGAAGATCACGCCTATAACGACTCACCAGATATTAAAAATGGAAAATCACACACTAGGAAAAATGTGTGTAGCTACTATGATAGGAAAAACTGAGTTAATTATACTTATGTGAGAAATTCTCCCAAATCCAATTTTTAAAAAATCTATAACACTACTCATTTAGGCAAGGCATACAAAAGGAAGCTATTAAATTCTTAGACAATTCTTCAACCCATACTAATAACCACACATACAGATAGGCAAATTAAAACAATTAGGTACCAGCTTACACTACAATGTAAGCAAAAATTTGAAAACTATAAATTTTCAAAGCAGATGAGATTATGATAAAACTAATATTTTCAAACAATTTCAGCAACAAGGATAAACATTAATAAGATTTTAGAAAGCAATTTCCATAATTTTTAATCTTCTTTCCTCTGATCCAAGAATTCAAATGCTTGAAATTTATTCTAGGAAAGTAATTCCAAACACTCAAAAACAGTTATGTGGTCTGTAACAGTATTTATAATCCTCATAAATTAGGGGGGATATCTAAATACAGTAAAGTGGCAAATAAAATCTAACAACTTGGTGCAATGGTAATCAGTGTATGATGCAATTAGAAGAATTCACTTTATACTTACATAAACAAATATTCTACAATCAACAAACATTTACTAAATCCTACTGCATGCCAACCTCTGTTCTGGGTGCTAGAAATACTGAAGTGAATGAGTTTTAATTGTACTATAATTACAATCACGTCCACGTATGAAAAAGGACTGAAAAAGCAGACAGAAATGTATATTACAGTGCTAAATGGCAACCCACTCCAGTATTCTTGCCTGGAGAATCCCAGGGACGGAGGAGCCTGGTGGGCTGCCGTCTATGGGGTTGCACAGAGTTGGACACGACTGAAGCGACTTAGCAGCAGCACAGTGCTGGCACTGAGATCTCCCTTTTTTATTTTGCTATCATTAACCATGTAGTTTACAATGAATAAAAATTCAGAGGAAAAGGAAACAAGTATCTTGAAACATTTCAGGATTTAGTCTGAAGGCTCCATATTTACCAAAGCAGAACCCGACAGCACTGAAGGGCAAAATCAGACCCTACTGTCACGGCTATTTCTGGTCAGGCCTGAGGCGCTTTCAGAGGCTGGTGGGGAGCTCTCCCAGCGCCTTTCTAGCTTGGAAATTCAGGGTGTGCATGAATCATTCTTTCCCAGAAGCCTCCTCAGTGGGCTCAGGAAGGAGGGGACAGGGTGAGGAGCCTGGCCCTGCAGGAGAGGAAGCACAAGTGCAGGAGGGTCCTGGGTGCCACGCGGGCACTACGGGCTGCAGGGTGCATGCCCCTCTGCCTGGGGATCTCTTCTCTCAACCAAACCTGCTCCCGGGGCTGAGATGCAGGTGAAGCAGCCGCTTATGCTGAGGGGCTTGGAAGTACCCCACCCCCTTCCTTCAGGAAGGGAACAGAATTATGGGCCTCCATCCAGGACAAGGTGACGGTCACTCTCAACACCCCAGGATCACACACCTCACTCGACTCCTGTGATCTCTAGCTAGAGAACTCAGAGGAAGTGGGCCCAGGGGGACTGACCGCACTGTCCCTAGGTAGGGCCAGCCAGGGGCTGCCGCTAAGGTTTGTGGGCCCAGTGGGATCAGACCTAAAGAACTTTCTCTCTCAAAGTGCTTTTGAAATCCACTTCGTGAAATCTTCTATTTTATTTCAAAATACCTCTGGGCTAAAGAAGACACGTCTGCAGGTTGTACTCAATCCCTCTGCTTTGTCCTGCTTACAAGAAGGACCCCAGACCCACTCCAGGGCCACAGCTCTGGGTTTTAAATCAGAGTGGAATCTCTGCAAATACCATTGATACTAAAAATGTCTTCTACAGACTTGCAGTCAAACGGACCTTCCTGCAACTGCATCCTCACAATTCACCTCCTGGGCCCTAGAGCAGAAGCCTCTACCAACCAAGTGAGTGAACCAAACTAGACTAAAATCCTCAGTCAGCCTATGGCTCTAAGAGGAGCCTTCTTCAGACTCAGGGTCAGAGAAGTGGGTATCAGAGCCGAGATGGAAGACTCATAAGAACCCATAAGACTCTAGGGTCTTCTGAGCAGAAGACAGTGTCTTAGGGGAAGGAACAGCCCACACAGGGGGCCTAGGCAGCCATGACTTTGGAAAGTTCCAGACAAGGGAAGGCTAAGGAGGGAAGAGGTTGGTAGGGTGGAGGGGCTGCAGATACCAGGACCCTGGGTTGGTTGCTCAGGATGCCTGGCAGGTAGCCATGGCAGCAGTGTGGAACAAGAGCAAGGGGGCCAGGGGAGCTGGGCGCGGTGGGCGCATTCTTCCAGGAGCTTTCCTGACCTCGTGCGCCCCCCCACCCCTGCGCCCCACTGTGGCAGGAACTCGGAAGGAGACTGCCTTCTGTGGCTGCGGACCACATCTCCTGAGGCTTTGCTCAAACCCTGATTTCCCCAGCACCCAGAGCACCTGGAGCGAGCACTTCTCCAGCAGGCTGGCCCTGGGCAAGCACACAGGCTCCCGGGGCCAGGGGAGACTCCAGAACCTTCTGTAGCTCTCCCCTGCCATCCGTGTCAGGCAGCTCCCTCTCCTCCAGTGCCCCTGAGCCACCAGAGGTGCTGCATCTCCCATCAGAAGAGAGGACACGCTGGCTTCTGCTCCCTCCATCCCGCCCACCCCGCCTCTCACAGCATCAGGGACTCGAAGCTGGGGGGCGGGGAAGCAGGGGGCCCCCTGCACATGGTTAAGAAGTGACCAGGCACGGAGTCTAAGCTGGGGTCAACGTCGAGCCCAGGCTCTCGATCACTGCGTGGTCCCTACAGGGGCCTCTCTGATGCTCTCCTGTGGGTCAGTCACCCTCCTGAATCTACACCATGGCCTAGAAGGTAGGCCCAGGGCCACTCTTGTCAAATGCCCTCCCTGCCCCGGAGCAGAGAACCTCATGCAGGTCTTCACTGCACTTGCTAGATGGCTTCTCCCCTGCAGTCAGTCAGGCTTGCTTAGGATATTATGTCACCGTTTCCCCTTTATCATAACGAGAAATTAGAGAAAGATCTGGAAACACAAGAGGAGGAAGAAAAAGCTGATCCCACCATGCCAACAAAACCCCACCTCCACCTGCACAGCTGCCCTCCTGGTCTTGGTCAACAGGAAAACTCCTTTCCTACCACGGCAATGGCGAGAGAAATCCGGATGTGCATCCTGCACCTAGCAGGGGCAATCCCTCCCGTGACAGGTGCAAACCTCAGGTGACCCAGTGAAGATGGTCTTGTCCAGTCCCCGAGGAGTGTCTTATTTCAAGTAGACCTCACGAAAGGTCAACTGACAGTCTGGGTTTGGCTGTAGGGACAAGGGGAGGGCAGACAGGCCCCTGCCTGAGGTTGTCTGGGGCTGTCTTGAGACAAGTGAGCTCGATCCGTGATTAGACTAGTTATCTCTTTCGGTTCAGCCATTAAGAGACTCAATAATGAACGGTTTCCAGGAAAACTGCACCTCACTGGAATAGCTGGAGGAGAGGGGAAGGAAAAGAAATAGGGGACACCTTTCCCACGTGCTGCTGTACCCATCGCCCAGTAGAGAGGCTGCTGCAGCCACGATGGGTGGTTCCACAGAGCCCCGCTCCCCTCCCCGGGCACCCGTCTGTGCCCTGGCAGGGTCCCAGCAGCATGGAGCGCGGCAACAACTTCCACACCTGCCCAGCCTGCCACAAACAGTCAGCCTCACAGCACAGAGGTTCTTCCTGCGGCTCCATCAGCATCTGTCCTGCGAGCGCCCCTCCCCCTCTACAGTCCCAGGGCACAGAGAGCCCCCTGGGCTGGCCTGGGGCTGCGGGGGTGAGGAGGAGCCTCAGCCTGGCTGCAGAGGCCAGCCCAGCAAGCCCCAGCCAGATCTCAGCCACTACTGAGGCTTGTGAAAACCTGCTCCATGTTGCTCAGAACCTCTCCCACAGCAAGACGACAGCAGAGACCTTCATCCGCCTCTGCAGGGGCTGACCAGCTCAGCCCCCAGCTCCTGACAGATAAATCCGCTCAGAGATTTCTGGCTGTGTGATAACTGACATTGTTCTGGAATCAGGAAGAAATGTGGAGCCATTTGGGGCTTTGAGGCAACAGTCATTCGAATGAATGAACACATGTCAAATAAGAAGTGTCAGGGCTGTCCTTTTAGATGTCAGCTGTTCAGACAGATTTATGCCCAGTTGATGTGGATCGAAGATGACATCAGGCCAGGGGGGTCAAAGGAAACCATTACTGCAATTGGGCAATTAATGCAGTGGAGCTTCCTGGCAGCCAAAGCAAAAGGGGGAATTATGCTCAGTCATAAGATTCTTTCCATTCTGACAAATTCATTTGTAGATGAACCTTATCGAGATACCAAATTTAAAAATCAATTTGACAAGAAAATCCTCATATGAAGAGTGCTGATTATTACAGTGAAAGTTTCTAACAAGTTTCTGCAAAAGATACATGCCAAAGAGATGCCAAAATGCGTTTTAAAAATAACTCTCCAGGACTCCCCTGATAGTTCAGTGGTTAGAACTCTGTGCTTCCAATGTAGAGGATGGTGCAGGCTCAACCCCTGGACAGAAAATTAAGATCATGCGTGCTACACGCATGGCCAAAAATAAATGAAATGAAATGACCCTCTAAAACCCAAAAGGTATATGTTACATCCATTGGGAGCAGGTATCTGTCTGGCTGGAGCATGCTACGGGGTGAAGGTGAGCTCTCGTTGGTGGTGCCAGGATGGAGCATCACGAACCTGGAGACATCACAGTTGATATGCCCGCAAGGGTCCCTCTCCCTCAAGTCCGATGTCCCTTCAGGGTTTCTGGCCAGCCCCAGTCACCAACCATTCACGGCTGAACTCTCTGAAGAGCACTTGCACCAACATTCTAACTTGGTGATCAAAATAGGGCAATGAGAGCTGGAGGAGGGCAGGTCAGTGGCGCCCCAAGGCCCTGCTCGAGGCACCAGCTCAGGGTTTCCTATCGGGATGGGAGCCCACGCTGGTTACAGAGATGGGAGCTGAGCACCTGGGGATGAATCACAACCCACAGTGGGGAGTCTCCAAATCACATCTCTCACTGGTGAGGAAGCGGAGAAGATGGGTGGGGAGTGGGGAGGAGGACAAATATAACCGGGTTTCAAAAGGGAAGGCGGTGGATGCTGGGACAGAGTGAGAGCTGCGTCAGGGAACATCCACAGGTCTAAGCAGGGTGGGTCTGTGAGCACAGGACTGTGAAGCAGTGAGGACGAGGTCAGAGCTGATGCCAAACTGAGCGTGTGTGTGTGTGTGCCAAACTGAGCATGTGTGTGTGTGTGCCAAACTGAGCATGTGTGTGTGTGTGTGCCAAACTGAGCATGTGTGTGTGTGTGCGTTTCTTGCAGATTCATACACCAAGGCAATGCTGTGGGAACAGCACGTGGGCTCTAGCAAGGACTAGAGAAATGCATTACAGCTTTGAGGACAAAACAGAAAAAGGTGGCCTGAACGGTGTGTTATTAGGTGGATTCACAGTTTTTTGCATTTTAAGATCTCTGAGATCAGAGGTGTCTTGGCACTGCTTCCAGCTAGGCCCATGAAGATACATTTGTCTCTGCTTGGAGACAAAATTGGTACCTCTTTTATTTTTTTAAATAATTTTATTATTTATTTTTTTGGCCCCGCACCACACGGCATGCAAGATCTTAGTTCCTCGACCAGGAATTGAACCTGCATCCCTTACGTTGGCAGCTTGGAGACTTAACCACTGGACTGCCAGGGAAACCCCAGCCTCTGTCTTCGAATAACTCGTAAATTATTAGTGTGGGAACCTGACATTCCAACTCAGAGTTTCACAAGTCCCTGGTATGCGTGCCACGAGTCGATGGGTTTGATGCTGATGAGAACAACAAACTCAAAACTGACCTTCGGCTGCACTGTCAGGAGCACCCAATCCAAAACCCGAGAAATGGTTTCAGTCAACTCTGCCTCCGCTGGTCAGGCAGCTCCTGGAACATTCTGTCCAATCCCACACCCCAGAAGGAGTTGGCAGCTCCTCTTAGGGCAGCAAATCGGAGTAAACATGCCTGGAGACCCAGGCCTCAAGCTCCCCAGTCATAGGGCCCAGAGCAGCCCAGCAGGATACATCAGTTTGGAAAAAGTAATAAACTTTTAATGTGATAAATGCTTGTAAGACTTGTGGAAAAGGAGAAAGCTATTGAGAATCTGGAGTGTGCTTAGTCGCTCAGTTGTGTTCGACTCTATGTGACCCCGTGGACCATAGCCCGCCAGGCTCCTCTGTCCATAGGGATTCTCCAGGCAAGAATACTGGAGTGGGTTGCCATGCCCTCCTCCAGGGGAATCTTCCCAACCCAGGGATCGAACCCAGGTCTACCTGTATTGCAGGTGGATTCTTTACCATCTGAGCCACTAGGACAGCCCAAGAAGAATCTGGAGGGCAACCCAAAAATGATAATAAAAACAAAATCCCACCTGATAACCGTGTCACGTGAGCAATGGTGAGAAATTCAAGGGGGATTTACTGAGGGGGTGAGTAACTTGGGAGAAGAGACAGAGGCTTCAAATCTGGGAGGAGCGGCCGTGTGACCAAGCAATCAGATTGTCCCCTGTGGTTCCAGCAGGAAGAGCAGATTCCCAGCAAGGCAACTGTCTCCACCCCCAGAATGGACCCTCCAGAGTCTCCTTCTTGAAAAGGAAGTTGGAAGCAGAAGGTGTTAGTGGGAGAGGCCACGGGACCATTAGGGTCTTGTGCCATTTCCAACCCGAGATAACACTTTATGACACTGAATGCAGGTTTTTCTCCATTGCAGCTGTTGTAATGGTTATAGCCGAAAACGGTTCCTATTTTATGACCTCCAGGAAGAAGCAAAGGTCTAAAATATTCACAGTTCCCAGGAAAAAGAGATAAGGGGCCATCTGCTGGCTCCCTCACACCTGACCCTGGTGGGTCAATATTAAAACTGCCAGGATGGGCTGGGCAGTGTGCTAAGGTGGGGAATAGGGTCGTAGAGGAGACAAGTTTCCTATAGTCTGGTGCAGGCTGCCTCCCTTGGTTCAGCAACACTGCAGAAGGCTCCAGGAATTCAACCAGCCGCAAGTGGATCAGGGAGGAAGAAAAAGGTATACGATAATTACAAACCACTGACTCCTCCCCAGTCTAAGTCTTTGAAATTTCTTAGTTTTTCCAAAGTTGCTCTAAGTCTCAACTCAAAAGTCATCTTTCATCAGTGCCTGGAAATACCTTTTGCACTTTACTGATGTCTAATTCATCCCAGGTAATTCCTCAATGAATTGGCAAGTCTTGAGTTTAAGGCAACAAAGGAGGAGTTTGGTGACGGGTGTTTGCTATCAATTCCCACCACTAACTTACTGGGTTGACTGCACTACAACCAAATGTTAGAACTTACTAGGCACACCCCATCCCTCCATGAGCAGCTGCACTTCTTTTTTTTTTTTTTCCCCACACCTCTAGGCAGTTGGGATCTTAGTTCCCCGACCAGGGATCAAACCTGCACCCTTGAAGTGGAGTCCTAACCACTGGACCACCAGGGATGTCCCAGCTGCACTTCTTTAGTAAAAGGACACAGCTGACAATTCAGTGACAGCTGGGTTCCATCTGGATACAGATGGACTTGGCCTTCCATTCTTGTGGGTAATTTGGCAAAATAACTGCCTCCTACCTGAGCCCCTGGCACAGAGATAGCCGCACTTTATTGAATCGAAATAGGCTCCCTAAAAATATCTGATCCTTGGTCCTTCTAGAGCCCAAGGCAGGCGAGGGATGGAACTCAACAAACGTCCATCCTCTTTGAGCTCAGTGCTTTGCCCCTGCAGCCCAACGCAGGGCCAAGACAAAGAGCCGTGTGCACCGGCCACCTGTGCCTCCTCAGGAGGGTCAGCTCTGGGCAAGTCCTCCTGGACGCGGGATCACCTGGAGGCCTCGGGGGGCCCTCGGCTTGACACCGCGAGTGACCATCACCGGTTGGCCATGACATCGTCATCTCTGGCTGGTGGTTGAGGTGCTCTGCCACCTGGAGCTGGTCAAGGCTGCTCATGCAGCTCTCCAATGGCCACATGCAGAGGGGACGCTGCTCTCATTCAAAAGCAACCCCACACAAGCATGAGGTTGTTGGTTTCTTCAAGATAGAACTTTCCTGTAATCAGGCTACTTCCCTCTCTCTCTTTCCCCCCATCCCTCCCTGTCTCCCTCTCTCTGACACACACCGGGCCTTTGCTAACACTTTCTTCATTTCCTTATACACACCACCCACCTTCCTCTGGCTAAATCTCTTGGCACATCCAACCCCTGCTCTGCAACGTGGAGAAATCTGAAAATTGTGGTTGTGTCACGCTGGTGTTCTCTCTAGGTCACCTGTGGTCTTTTGAAATCCTGTTGAAATACATTTAACAATATTTTTAAAGCCTATCTAATTTATCCGAAGAAAATAGCCCCCAAAACCTCTATGCAGCAAGCTTTACAACAGCAAAAGGAAAGTGAAAATAAACGAAACGATCAACAAGAAAGTCGTGTCAATTTTGCTATTAATTCTGGCACTTCACTGAAATACAACAGAGAAAATAATGACAACACGGCACTATGAAAATGCTTATGTTAAATGAAAATGAAGCAGAAAATGAAAAACCAAGATGTAATATTATATTCTCCCTGTAAACTATATAAAAACAATACAGAACAATGCCACAGCTATCCTGTCTGCCTCATACTGTTCTTACAAGGATCAAATGAACTAATAAAGCAAGCCAGAAAAAAAAAGTCAAATGGCTAAAGTACCATATGAATTCTGAATGGTATTTGTATTAGGCATGTGAAGAGTGTTTAGTACATGAACTGACAGGGCAATGGGGACTTTAAAGATCTCATCAGTATCAGAGACCCTGGAGAAAACGGCCGCTTCCAAAGTTCTGCCTTATGATTTTCAATGCTCTTTGCTTTCGTTTGTGTCAACAAGTGTAGACAGAAATTGAGTGACAGTCATTGGTATTAATGGTCCTCTCATTCAGAAAATCTTTTAAGAAAGCAAGAGTTATTCTTGCAATAAAGGCTTTGCTTTACTTGAGTGAGACAGAGAGGAAGGGAGAGGGGGATGGGGGGTAGGGAGAGAGAGAAGAATCTACTTTAAGAGATTAATTCTTTGCCAAGCACAGGTCAGATTCTGTAGCACGAGGCTATACACATTGGTGACCACCTGGATACAAATACTTCAATACGCTAAAGAGTCTCGACTCTCGGAGAGGTCTTTCCCAGCTTCTCTGTGCACACATTTCCTAATACTCCAAACAGAGAGGAATACAGCTCAGGTGCCTGCAGTCAAACCATTCCCTTCAGCCCGGCAACCTGATGAGTGCAAGGGAGATGTGTGACGATGGGGTGAGGGAGGCTCAGGGGTTCCTTCCATCCGTCCTCTACGTGATGCTGCACATCAGCTATTTCTGTTACTATTTTCCAAATCCTTCAACTTTCATCCATTTTTCCCTCCTTCCCCACATGAACCACAGTTCTCCTGTACCAGCTTCATCCTGATTTCCTGATGTCTCTGTTTAACCCAGCTTTCTTCATTGAATGCCTCTTAAACAGCCATCTTCCAGCTTCCTTATGGTTCTGACTGAGCAGAGTAATTAAGCACACATTCCATTCCATCTCACCCACTGAATGTGGCTATAAAACCTGGGCAGGATGGACAGGGCAGCTATTCGAGGGCTCTGAAAAGCAAACAGTAGCAGGCTGAGGAGGGAAGATGACCAGAATTTGAAGCCCTGCCAAAGTGGGGGTGATTCTGCCTCCTCCCGACTCCAGGACCCCAGCCTGGACTGCATACAACCCAGTATCAGAAAGCAGCCTCAGCAGAGCTCCAGAAGCTGAGCACTGGCGTGGGGAGCAGGGAAGGGGCTGCCTAGTTCTCAGAGGCAGCAGGCCCAAACCCAGAGCTGTTCCTCTGCTTCTGTCTTCCTGCTATTCTCATGTCCCAGCCCCCAGCAAGCCCCAGCTGCAGAGGGGTGCACAGGTGCCTAAAGCTTTGAGGCAGGAAGCTTCCTTTCCAGCTAGAGGAGCTGAAGGAGGGGAAAACCCCACTGGACTTTTCTCTCTTGGTCATCCTCTTGCTTAGTCATGGATGTGAGCTAAGTCCCAGGAAGAGCGTAGCAGCGCAGGAGAAATAAGGCCCCGCCTTCCAGGCTGAAGAGCCAAAGAAAGAGGCCTCTGGAACTGGAAAGGGCCGGGGAGACAGTGGAGCAGGAGACGCTCAGGAGAACAGCCCCATAGAGCGGGGTAGGAGTCCTCCCGGGATCAGCCCTGAGCTCAGCATGTGCAGATACAGGCCTGAGCGGCATACTGTGGACTCAGAGCACCAAGCCTCGGGAAAGAACGCGGAACCACACTGGGACACACACAGCAGAGCTGAAGAGCATCAGGAAGGCTTGGAAAACACAACTGACGCGGAAACCCACAGAGGGCTGGCAGGGATCTCGAATCTGAACTCAAGCGGGTCTAGCGCTTGCTACAACAAAGATGGCAGCATGCTCCACAGGATTTAAATAAGACCCGCAGTCTCATAACATAATATTTGTATATTCAGGATCAACCCAGAATTGCTCAGTATACAAAGAACCAGGAAAATCCTCAACTCACATGAGAAAGGATAATCAGTTGATGCCAGTGCCAAGATGACAAAGTATTAGAATTAATTAAGACTTCAAAGTCATTATTATAAAGCATACTCAAAGGAGTAAAGAGGAATATTCTTGAAATAAAGGTAAAGACAAAAAGTCTCAGCAAAGAAACAGAAGAAATGAAGTGGAATCAAACGAAAATTTTAGAAGTACAAAATACTGTAACTGAAAAATTTTAAACCACTAGAAAGGCGCAATAGTAGGATGAATATGATAAAGAAAAGAGACAGTGAACATGAAGACAGATCAATAAAAATGATCTAATCTGAACAACAGAGAGAAAAAAAAAAAGGTTTTTTAAAATGTGAGTAGAGCCTTGGGGACTTGTGGAGCAAAACGGAAGGGTCTAACATCTATGTCATTAGAGTCCCAGAAGAAGAGGAGAAAGAAGACAGTGCAAAAAATATACTCGTTGGCCATGCCCTCTGCAGTGTGACATTGCTGGGTGACAGACACACAGACAGTGAATCAGGACAGAGTCCAGAAACAGCCCCACACAAGGAGAGCCAACCGAGCTTTGACAAAATTCCAAAAGCAGCTCCATGGAGTGAGGACAGCCATTTCAACAATAAATGGTGTTGGAACAACTGGACATCCATGAGCAAAGAAATAAGTAAACAGATAAACCTTGACCTGAAACCTTCACACCTATTAAAATTATCTCAAATGGATCACAGACCAAATGTAAAACTTTAAAAACTTATCAACTAAAACAATGTGAAGAGTTCTAAGATATGACATTTGAAAGCACAGTCCACAAAAGGAAAAGTGGATATACTGGACTCCATAAAAATTAAAAATTTTTCTCTGTTAAAAACACTGTTAAAAGAAAAGACAAGCTAGAGACTAGGAGAAAATATTTGCAAATCACATATCCAATGAGGGACTTGTATACGGAAAACAGAAAGAACTCTCAAAACCTAACAGTAAGAAGACAAGGAGCGAAAGAACAGACATTTCACCAGAGGTGATACAGATGGGTAAGTAGGTACATGAAAAGGTATTTGACATCATTAGTCATGAGGGAAGGGCAGATTAAAACTATAGTGAGCCACCAATTGGGGTTTCCCTGGTAGCTCAGCTGGTAAAGAATCCACCTGCAATGTAAGAAACCCCAATTCAATCCCTGGGTCGGGAAGATCCCCTGGAAAAGGGATAGGCTACCCACTCCAGTATTCTTGCCTGGAGAATCCCATGAGGGATCCCTCCTCCTCCTCAGAGGAGCCTGGAGGGCTACAGTCCACGGGGTCGCAAAGAGACAGACACGACTGAAGCAACTTAGCACAGAGCCACCAATTACATACCTGCTAAAATAAAAAATATTAGTCATATCAAGTGTTGACAAGAATGCTGAGCAACTGGAACTCTAATATACACTGTTGGCAGGAATGCAAAAAGGTTTGCCAGCTGTTTTGGTTTCGCTTTTTAAGTAAACTTTGAAATTTTAGGGTAGTTTTAGATTTACAAAAAAGCTTCCCTGGTGGCTCAGATGGTAGAGAATTGGCCTGCAATGAAGGAGATGTGGATGCAACCCCTGGGTTGGGACGATCCCCTGGAGAAGGGAATGGCAACTTACTCCGGTATTCTTGCTGGGAGAATTCCGTGGACAGAGGAGCCTGGTGGGCTACAGTCCATGGGGTCACACAGAGACAGGCGTGACTGAGCAGCCAACACTTTCACTTTTTTCACTTACTGTAGACCTACCATATACCCCACATCGCCTTCCCTATTGTTAGCATCTTGTATTAGTTAGGTGTATTTGTTATTATCCATGAACCAGTATTAATCCATTCTCATTAACTGAAATATGTACTTTATTCATATTTCCTCAATCTCTTCCTAATGCCCTTTTTCTGTTCCAGGACCCCACAAGACACTGTCATCCTATCTCCTCAGGCTACAACAGTTTGTCAGATTCTCCTTGTTTTTGAAAACCACAATAATTCTGAGGTGTATTTGTGTGTATTTTGTAGAATGTGCCTTACTGGAGATCTGTCTGGTATTTTTCTCATCGTTAGACTAGGATTATGGGTGTTGGGGAGGAAGACCCCAGAGAGAATGTACCATTTCTATCATATCATTTCAAAGGCACATACGATCAACATGACTCCTCCCAGGTGACCTTGATCATCAGGCTGAGGTCATACTTACCAGGCTTCTCCACTGAGAGTGCTCTTTTGTTTATCTCCCTTTCCAAACTGTGCTGTTCGGAAGGCTGTCGCTGTGGGCAGGCCCCCTTTAAGGAACGGGAAGTTATGCTTCCAAGCCCTTCAGGGTGGAGGATATACAGACATCATTTGGAATTATTCTGGATGGGAGATTTGGGAAGTTTCTTATAAACATATACTTATCACACATACCCACTCCTAGATATGTATTTAAGAGAAATGAAAACTCAGGGTCACACAAAAATCTGTACACAAATGTTTCTAGCAACTCTATTCATAACTGTCCCAAACTGAAAATACCCCAAATATCCTTCTCCGGGGGAATGACTAAACAAACTGTGGTGTACCCATACTAAAGTTGACCTCTCGGCAATAAAATCCCACCACAAGTAACACCTTGGTGAACCTCAAATGCATGATGCTGAGTGAAAAACACTGTCCTTGGAATTTCACCTACAGCCTGACTCCATTTCTAAGACGTGCTCCAAAAGATGGGGGTCAGGGGCTGCCAGGAGCTAGGGATGGGTTGCAACAAACAGTGAAAGGGAATGCGGGGGAGACGGAGGAAGTGTTTCGTCTCTTAACTGATTTCGTGGTTACACAAATCTGTACGTATTTTAAAATGCACAGAACTGTACTCCAAAGAAGTCAGTTTTACTATTTGTTGTTTAGTCGGTCAGTCATGTGCAACTCTTCGCGGCCCCATGGACTGCAGCACGCCAGGCTTCCCTTATCTTCCACTCTCTTCCAGAGTCGGCACAAACTAAATTTTACTATACGTTAATTTTTAAAAAAGAGGTGGAAGCAGCGAGCCGAGTGCTTAGAACAGGGGCTAATAAGTAAATAGTAGTTCCCTTCTCTTACAAAAAGTGGGGCCCTAGAGACCCCAGACCCCACAGCTCCGTGGCTGATGTTCATCCAGTCTAGCGCATGACCTAGATTTCTTGGTTTGGCAGGTACCTGTGCCCACATTTCTCCCAGGTGTCCATTTGAAACCACACACCCTTCCTGACAAACAGGTCTGGACCTGAATTCTTGGAGAACAGGGTCAAACAAATCAGTCCTTTCAATCCCTGTGCCAGCCAAGCTTACGGGACACCACCTGCCTACACGTGGGCCACCCTTCCTCTGCAGGCAGACAGGGTCAGACACGTGAGACAAGAGTCGTCATTTTTCCATGATTTCTCATCCTTTGTCTACATAGAGGAAGGGGCCAAGTAGGAAGAAAGTACTCTGGATCAAGTCAGTTTGGTTTCAAAACAAAACATGTAAGGCAATGCTAGTAGAATAGCCACATATCACAGGTGTGGGTATGCAGTGGAGACACACAGTAAGAAAGGTTTAATGAGAGAAAAACTCAAGAGAGAGACGACTTTCCCTGGATTCTCTACAGGAAGCACAGATAGCCAAAGGCCAAAGTAAGGACAGTCAAGAGCAACTCGCTGCATCAGGGAGGGAGGGCAGCGGCCGCGCAAACACCTGGCCCACTGGCCTCCCCAGGGCTGTGCACAGCTTCCCACCCCCGGGCAGTGTCTCCTTTCCGACCCCCTCCCTCCGCTGGCGGCCACTGGAGGATGAGCCTCACCCATGGGGGGGGGTCCAGTCACGGGCCTGAGACAAGTACAAAAGCCCAAGCAGGACATAAGGATCAGGGTCAGCCACCCGGAGGAGCTCCATTAAGCCTAGTGAGCTGACCGCTGGGCTGAGAAGGTCAACTGAGCCTGCAGAGGCTGGAAAACAGGCCCCCTGTGGCCCCAACATGTGGGGCAGGGCTCAGTGCCCTCCTCTGCAGTAACAGTGACTTGGGATCACTGAATCTTTGAAATGGAACTCAATTTCAAGAGCCCCCTGAAACTGTCTTAAAATAGTCACGGGCCCACTGCTTAAGAACCAAATGAAAGGATCCACTCCCCAGAGAGCACCCCCACTTTACTGTAAGAGCCGGAGCAGCTCTGGGAGGACCCCGGCCCCTCTTCACCCACCCTTTCCTGCCGAAGAGACATCGGGGAACATGTCTGTCAGAGATCACGCCCGTGGCTAGGGATGGACCCCCCTTTCAGTGGAAGGAGCTGTTGGGAGAGTTGGGGGTCTCAGGCTTCTGCACACAGAAAATGCAGTCAAAGCTCCCCTCTGGGACCAGAGGGAAAGCCTGGGCTGGGTGACACAGGAGTCCCTCCCTGGAGACTCAGGGCTCCTGACTCGCACCCCAGGCCCCAGGTCACCACCTCCTCCCTTCAAGATCACACTATGGACCCAGCTTCCTCACGACTGATTGGACAAAGGCTGAGCTGCAGAGGCTGCACCAAGTGTCTATGTGGAGAAAGGACAAGACTTCTTATTTCTGAGCTGCTGTGGTTTTCAGGAAACAAGAGATGGGGAAATGCTCACGCCTTTCTAAAAACATGAAGGTCCACGGAAGGCATCTGAGGCAGTTGAGTCAGTCACACAGGACAGAACCGCCCGAGAAAGAAGAGACCAGCTCTGTAGGGCGGCATCTGCTCCTGGAAGCAACGTGGCCGCCGGGGAGCGGGCCATGCTTTGGGCTGGGCCATGCTTTGGGCTCGGCCACGCCTGAAGCTCTGCCAGCCATCAGCCCATCCCTCCAACCAAGGCCCAGAGTTCAAGAGAACTGGGGCGATGCCTCTGGGTCCCCTGCCAAGATGAGACAGGACACCCGCCTCCAGGCCGCCACCTCCACAGCTGGTTTTGCTTGTTCCTTCCTGGAGTGACTGGCCCCTGTGTCCCTATTCCATGTGTGTGTGTTGGGGGGGCGGGTGTTAGTCGTTCAGTCGTGTCTAGCTCTTTGAGCTCCCATGGACTGTCAGTCCGCCAGGCTCCTCTGTCCATGGGACCTCCCCAGCAAGAATACTGGAATCGGTAGCCATTCCTTCTCCAGGGGATCTTCCCAACCCAGGGGTCCAACCTGCGTCTTCTTCATTACAAGTGGATTCCTTGTACTGTCTGAACCACCAGGGAAGCCCCCATTTTCCCATTGCTGCCCCCTTACTGAGCAAATGTGTCTTCCTAAAACTCCACTCCAGACTCTCATGTTAACAGAAGAGATCCCATGTGCTCTTTAGACTGAGTATTCCTGAAAACATGACATGGAGGAGAGTGTCATCCCATCAAGAAGACCAGACCAGCGCTGCTAGGTTGTTCCAGTGACCAGACCAGCATGGTTGTTCCAGAGAGACAGACAGACGGAGGGAGGCATCAGGGTGGGACAGCGGTCCAGCACTGCGGGACCTGATGACAGGGCATCCTCGATTCTACAGACAAGTCTGAGACGCGGAGCCAGAGTCCTTTATCAAGCCTTTTCAAGATCCTTATACCACTCATGACAGAAGCTACACACAGTTACATTTTTCTAAAAATTTTCTCCCCTTGCAAATTTGAATTTGCATAAAAGGATGGCATTTGCAGACATCGCAAAACAGACACTGCTCCCACCTCTCAGCAAGCACCGGAGACCTCTGGCCACACCTGAGCACTGCCGTGGTTCCCTCCTCCAGAAGGACTGTTGCTTCAGGCAGCGACAATGGTACGAGAAAGCCAAGGTGGCTTGGATTGTCCTTTCCCATAATGCTGTGACTATCATTTAAGCACTTTTTAATAATTAACTAACTGATAATTACAATCAACACTCAGCGTAGAGCTAGCGCTCTATGTGGAGAACCTGCTTTAATTCTCCAATAACACAGGAGTTAGGTTAGTACTATTCCCATTTTATGGCTGAAGAAACTTCAAGGCTTAGAGAAGCTATCTAAAGAGCTTTTCAGATAACTATTTTAAACTAACTGTCTAAGGCCACAGAACTAAGTAAGAGGTCTAGATAAGCCCCAGCGAGTCTGGGTCCACAACCTTGCTGCTCACTGGCAGACAGCTAAGCATGCTCCAGGGAGCTGTCAGCAACCGGAGTGGATTACTGCTCCCTCATCAATCCCTAAGGGAGAAGATAAGCTATAGATCTTCCTGTTTGGAAGTGATGCAGGCAATGTCAGATTTAGCAGTGTGACACTTTTTAGAAAGCTTTTAAAGAAGTTTTTAAATTCCTACTTTAGTAGAGACTGGCAAACACACAGGGCTTAGTGCTGTTCACCCGCAAATGCTAGGTTTTCCTATTAGTTACTCAGGGCGGTTAAAACGTCTGCCTGCAACGCGGAAGACCTAGGTTCAATCCCTGGGTTGGGAAGATCCCCTGGAGAAGGAAATGACAACCCACTCCAGTATTCTTGCCTGGAGAATCCCATGGACGGAGGAGCCTGGTGGGCTACAGTCCATGGGGTCACAAAGAGTCGGACATGACTGAGTGACTTCACTTCACTCACTCAGGGTCTTGATGGGGAAAAAAAAAACTGAACGATTTTAAAATAATAATAAAAGAACAAAAGGAGACACTGGGCTTCCCTGGTGGCTCAGATGGTAAAGAATCTGCCTGCAATGTACAAGACCCTGGTTTGATCTCTGGGTCAGGAAGATCCCCTGGAGAAGGGCATGGCAACCCACTCCAGTATTCCTTCCTGGGAAATCCCATGGACAGAGGAGCCTGGTGGGCAACAGTCCACGGGGTCACAAAGAGTTGGACAAGATTAAGCAACTAACACTTGCAAAGGAGCAAGAACAAAAACAATTATCCACTAAGTGATTCCAGATTTTATTTTACTCAAATAAAACCCCAAAGCGTTAGTGTCAGATGAGACTTAAGATTTCTAGAAGACAGTGGGGGCTGGCAGACAGACGGGATGGGGAGGGGCTTCTCCCCATCTCCAGTGGTTAAAGCAACGTGCTTCCAAAGCAGGGGTCCTGAGTTCAATCCCTGGTTGGTGAACTAAGATCCCACATGCCGCTCAGCACAGCCAAAAGATTTAAAAAAAAAAAAAGATTTTTTTTTTTTTTAATTAAGAAAAAGGGATGGGGAGGCTGACAGGAAGCTCAGGGGAAAGGTGCAGACTCATGGAAGCAGCTCTAAGATGGGAAATGGTGACACAGGGAAGGGAAGGGGTGTCAGCAAAGCCACACAGCGGTGCACACACAGCTGCGTCTGGAGCCCACACTTCTGCCCACAACAGCGCCAACCGAGTGAAACAGAGAACTAGGGAGAGGAGGGAGCACTCCTGCCCCGGGGCTGGTTTGACATCTCTCTGCTCAGTGCCGAGTCCTGCAACTTTCATCGTCCAAGGCCAAGGACACAGCTGCTGCCTCTCATCTCAGATGGAGGGAGTGCCAGCGTGACGGATGAAACGTGTTATCCTGTAGAGTTCAGGTCGTGTGTGTGGCCATTTATTATGTCCTTACCAAGTCGTGGGAATTGCGATTAAGTTCTAGAGACACAAAGATAAATAGTATATGAGCCTTCCTTTCCCAAACACCATCTAAGAAGAGACAGACATAAGTGAATGATTATAGCAAGGGGGACCAGCGCCGTCATTCCAGGACGCAGGCGTGAATGGGAGACCGGAAGCAGAAGCAGGCGATACTGCCTGGAGAAGGCCTGGACTGCACAGTTTGGGTGAAATCTGGTGGGAGCCTGCCAGCCAGGAACGGGAGACACTGCAGAGAAAACAGCACGGGCACTTCCGACAGTCTAGTGGTCGGGGGTGTGGTTCTATCCCTGGTCGGGGAACCGAGATCCTGCATCCTGTGAGGTGTGGCCAAAAAGTAAAAAGAAAGAACAAAGGAAACAGCAAGCAGCAGCAGGTGAAAGACAGTAGTAATTCCCAACACACACACACACACACACGAAGCAGCAGGCGAGAGACAGTAATAATCCCCAACACACACACGCGTGCACACACACACAGATGTTCAGACTTACTCAGACCCAGTCAGAGGACTGAGGATGAGAAAGATCATCAAGTGTAGCACAACGCCACTTAATGTTTGCAAGTATTCTCTAAAAGTGTAAACCTGAAACTTGTCATCAATCCCTGTCCTACCCACAATAGTATGGGAGCTGAACTCTCTGATTTTGGGGAGCGTTCATATTTAAGAAGAATTGAAACAGGTGAGATTCTGCAGTGCAGTCCTGCTTATGAGTGTAAGTACATGTCTGTTTGTTTGCTTGAAAATGTAGATGGCAGATGTTGACTTTGAGGTAGGTGGCAAGAAATGGGTTTCCGCTTCTGCTTTGCTGCAAAGGTTTCCAAACAGCTTCCAAGGGCGTAAAGCACACGGATCCACAGTTCTCAGCATGGGCTTCTCCAGACGTCTTCCCTGCAGAATTCTAATTCGTGCTGCAAACGTGGAACGGCATTTTTTTCATCTCAAAGGCTTTAGCTGGAGGCATTGCCTGTTTGGTCTGCCCTTTTAGGAAAAGAAATGCTAAATAGGGGTGGGTTTACATGAAAAGGAGACAAGGGAATGAAAAGATGGGGCTGGCACAGAACCTGTCAAGTTTCTGGAGACTAATAACCTCCTTGACGTTACCAGAGGCAACTCAGAAACGCAGCCAACAGGAAGCCACGCTGATTGACAGCAGGGCTCCAGCAGCATGCATGCTGGATAATTCTCGGCAGTGGGGGCTGTTCTGTGGGCTCGGCAGTATCCCTGGCCTCTACCCACAGGTGCCTGAAGCACCATCCAGCTGTGATGAGCAGAAGGTCCCTAGATGTTGTCCCCAGTTGAAATCCCTGATCTAGATTAACTCTGAGCACTAACAACACCACAGAGCCTCAATCCTGTTCACTGCTTCCTTTTGAAAATCCTTTTCTTGGTAGTATCACCATCACCCGGCAAATAAGCTCAGTAAAGAACTATTGCGACAGGCCTGTGACATACCCAAGTCCTGATATGAAGCAGTTAGAGACCTACGAGAAACAGGAAGCCTTATGCATGAAATTCCCCTGATTAAAGGAGGCTCTAAATGGCAGTGATGACTATTCAGTTGCCTCTGGGATGTGAAGAGGAAGGAGATGTGGTTCATTTGTTCGGTCATGTGTTTGTTTGATCACTCAGCAAACATTCTTGAGCATCACAGGGTGCCAGGTGCCATGCCAAGTGGACAAGGCAAACAAGTCCAGGCCTCCAGGAGCATGTGCTCAAATCAGAGAAGAGAGGTAAATAGGAGGCAGCATGCTCCCCATCGTAAGTGCAGTGATGAATGAAACAAAGGCACAAGCGGGACAGGTCTGCAGCCACTGTCCCTGTGTGGTCCTTGAGCCAGGGAACGCGATTCACTCAGACTGAGATGTGCCAACCACACAGACCCCAGACTAAGTGCAGGAAGAGAACGTAAGCTGTCTTGTTAACAATTTTTATATTGATTAGATATGTCAATGATCATGTCCTGGGCATACTGGATTAAATAAAATCTACTATTAAAGTTAACTGAGACTGTTTCATTGACTTGTTTGTGAGGCTGCCCACCAGCAGCCCGGCCCCAGCAAACGGCAAGTTCACAGGCTCTGTGGTGGGAATGAACTTGGCCTGGTTGAGGCTGGTGGGGTTGCCACCTGCTAGGCAGGGGCTTGGGAGCCAAGTTAAGGAGTCGGGGTTTCATCCCAGGAGCACTGGGAGAGACCTGGAAGGTTTGTCTCAGGGGAATGCCACGATCTGATTTTAATTGTGCAAAGATGCTGCGCTCTGGTGACTGTGCAGAGATGGGACAGGTGAGGACAGAGAAGGACCACTGGGTGGGAGGGGTCAATCCCTGGGACCCCTCAGGTTTTGGCCCCTTGGGGTGACCTGAGAGATGGAAGTCCGAGAGGCTGCTTCCTTCACGGGGCACAAGGGTCTTGCCAATTCCCTGTACGTTACATTTGATTATGTGGACAACCTTTACTCCACGACAACAGGAAAATGAACTTTTTTCATCATCCAGAGCGGGCCTCGGGTTCCTGAGAGTGATCCTGCTGCTTCTCGAAGTCCAGCATAACCTGCCTCCCTCCAGAGAGGGAAGTGGACCAGCTTCCCTCTGTGAACAGTTTTCTATTTCCTGTGCATCACCACACAAATTAAGCTTTTCACTGTTGGATCTCACCGAATTCTTTGGCTTCATTCTTGGCATTTAGTATGAACTTTCAGTTCAGTTTAGCTTTCTTCTCTTGTGAGGCTTTCCCCCCGACACACTTTTCCTGGGCTCTATTTTTGCATCTTAGCTTCCCTGTTTCACCCTCAAAGCCCCTCACTCAAGGATGCCAGCTGAACAGGAACCCTCCAAGCTCATTAACTCTGGCATTTTCCCTTTGTGCTGCTCTTTCTAGATTCTCCTTTTCCCCTGCTTGTTGGTCATCACTGCCACCAGTGAGTCATCGGCTCTGAGTCATGCCTGGCTGGGATGGAAAGGCCTCGGAGCACACCTGTCTGTGAAAGGCTGGCCCTTGGGAACACAGCCCGTACCCAGCACAAGCTTCCATACATGGATTCAGTAATGAGGAGAAAAAACAAGCCCCTTGACTCTCTTTTTTTCCCCTCCAGATTTACCATTTCTTTCAGCTTTTGGTGGAGATGATTCCCACAGTGCAATGCGTCTTGATCATTCACTTTGCATCTTCAGAGGCGGAAGGACGTTTCCAGAATGAGCCCAGAAGGCCCCAAGGATGAGAGGCTTTTCTTCCGTGACGTCCCTCCTCTGTCATGGGACACAAAGTGTCACCCCGTGTGCCACGCTGGGACCACACCGCCTTTTGAGAGCTATGAAGATACCACCAAACTGTGCGCAAAGCATGGAGGATGGGCCCCACCTCAGACCAGGAAATGGGAGAGATGAGCTGTAAACACAGCGTGGTGCTGGGACCAGACCTGTGTGACCTGAGAGCCAGCGCTGCACAGGCCTCCTCACCAGGGCTAACCCTGAAGCTCAAGGCACCGGATCAGAATCCACAAATACAAGCTCTGCTCCCACACTCCTCCCTGAAGGCCCCACGCTCTACCATTACAGATTCCTATTTTTCTAAGCATCTCCCTTCTAAATATAAAACTCTTGGCAGAGGTGTTCCCATCAGGTCTCAGCACCTGGGAACAGACCAGCCTAACAGGTCCCCACAGCAAGGGTTCTGAAAAGGCAAGAGGCATGAAAAGTCAGGATGGGAGTGCAGTGTGTGGGATGACATGGGGTGGGGGTGGCACTTGGGGACGTTAAAGGACATCCAGTCTCTGCAAAGAGACACAGAAATGGGCAGAGATGGTGCCGCTGGGAAGGAGACGGAAGCCAGGGGAGGGGAGGTAGAGACAGAAATCACTTTTCCCTGGACATCCTCCCGTATCATTTGAGTTTTGTACCATCTGCATGAATTACCCAGCCAACAAACAATTAAATAGGGGAGGGGTGGGTATTGGGTATCTGGGTGAGACAAAGCCAGCAATAAAAAGACATCTGAAGGCGAAGGGACAGGTTACATTGGCCGCTCTGCTCACAGGCAGCCTTGCTCTCACCACCCTCAACCCCACTCTCCACCCACCAGGCCCTTTCACAAGTCTTTCTAGCAACTCCTGCATGGCCCTTTTTCTGAACCTTTTTCAGGGTCAAAATCTGAGACACCGAAACTCAGAATTCTCAAAAGCCTTACTTAAAAGCCCCTCAGAATCACTGGGAAAGTCCCACAAAGGAAAAATGTGACTCTTCTGATGTTGTGGCCTCCAGCTTCGACCGGCTGCACGAGGCCTGACACGGGAACATCATGTCCAGTGGCACCGTTTATCTCACCATCAGGGAGCCAACCCTCCGCCACAAGGACGGGGATAGAAGTGCACCAAGGGAGCAGTCATCCCCCGAGGGCCCTCTGGAGCTGTCGGGGAAACTCCGCATCCTGCCCCGGGCTGGAGCCACCAGGGAGACCTAGCCACAAACGGTTACGGGGAGAGGTCACGGGCTCTGCAGTCAGTCGGGAGGTTCGTGCGGTCCTGGATGACCCTGCGCAAATCACTCTATGAGTCAGACCCTCCCTCTCCTCGCCCGGGACACACCTAGAGCACAAGCTATAAGTTTCAAGTTGTAAGGATCACAAATACTTTAGGCACAAACATCCAAATCCATGTCATTAGCCCGAAAAATAACCCCCTCCTCCCAGTTTTACCCCTTAAAATGTTACTGGATCTCAAAGTTAGGTGTTACGTTTTGAGCATTCCATGAACTGAACCATGGAAAGAGATGCTGAGGGACCTCCCTGGTGGTCCAGTGGCTAAGACTCTGTGTTCCCAATGCAGGGGGCCTGGGTTCTAGATCCCACATGCCACAACTAAATATCCTGCATGCCGAAACTAAGACCTGGTGCAGCCAACTAAATAAACATTTTTTAAAAAACCATAAAGTCATAATGGAATAGGTTGGGCCCCAAATCCAATTTGACTGGTGTCCTTATAAGAAGAGACAGGGAGACACACACAAAGGGAAGATATTGTGAAAACACACATACATACACACAGCCACACAGGGAGAAGGTCATGTGACCAGAGAAGCAGGGATGGGGGTCATGCAGCTGCAAGCCAAGGGACAGAAAGGGTGCCTGGAAACCCCCAGAGGCTGAGAGGGGGCAGGAACAGATACTGCCTCTGAGACCCCGAGAAGGAACCAACCCTGCTGACACCTTGATTTTGCACATCTTGTCTCCTGATCTGTAAGAGAATAATTATCTCTTCCTTAAAATCCCCCAGTTTGTGGTACTTTGTTACAGCAGCCCTAGGAGACTCATAAACTGATCTGTCCGTCTAAAGCTTAAAATTCTGTGGCCTGACAGTCAGCTGACCAGCCTACGGATGGCTGTCTCTAGTAAGAGAAGACTAAGTTATTATCTACCAATGCAGCAATCCCTCTTATCTTTGACAAGGTCTGTTATAAAAATCATTCATTTAGCAAATATTTATTGAGCACCTACTACATGTCAGGCACTCTTTGGGGCACTGTTGATGCGATGCTAAACGGGGAGCCGGCACTAAAAGTACAGACACATATGGCCATTTCTGATACCAATGACGAAAGCAAAATGATACAACATGAGCAAAGTGGGTTGGGGACCAGGATGAAATTATTTAAATTGTTAGGGGAGCTCCCACTAAGCTTGTGACACTGGACCAGTGACCTGAATGACAAGGAGTCAGCCACAGGAGAATCTGGCTTGAGGAAGAGCCAGTGCAAAGGCCCTGAGACAGAGCAAGTTAGACCCAGTCAAGGCCCAGAAAGAAAGAGGGACTTTTGTTGAGGGAGGGAGTAGCAACTGATGAAGGTGGAGCAACAAGGAAGGTCAGTTAGTCCTTGCAGAGTGGGCCCAGGGATCATCTTGCATCTGATCCCAAGACTACTGAGATGTCACTGGGGAGAGACATGATTTGATTCAAAGTTGTTTTTGTTTTAAATCACTCTGGGACTTCCCTGGTGGTACAGTGGCTAAGAATCTGCCTGCCAATTCAGGGGACACAGGTTCAATCCTTGGTCTAGGAAGATTCAATATGCTGCTGAGCAACGAAGCCTGCAAGCCACAATGACTGAAGCCCGTGCTCCTCAACACGAGAACTTTCACCTTTGTCATTCCAGATCTACACAGCCACTGATGCGCCCCAGACTGCCTTGACTTCTTAAAAAATTGTTTTGTACAACTGACCTGCTGAAACACACTCAGATAACCTCCCCTGGTGTCCTTTTTCAGATCTAGATGCTCAGAGCTAGAAAATGGGATTCAAGCTTATTCTTCCCTAATGAGAACAGCTGTGCCCTCTTTAAAGAGGAAAGGGAAAAAAAAAAAAAGCATCACCATAACGCAAACAATGCCATGTATAAAAAAAGCTGGATAAAACAAACAAAAGTACTGGGTCAACTCCTCAGGTTTCACAACCACTGCATTTTTCTTCTGGGTGGAGGACAAGGAAAACGATTATGGCAAGTTTCCCTAGAATTGCCTGGGTCTGTTGCATCACATGGCTGAAGACACCTAGACTATTAGGAAACCCTGAGCGCTTGAGCAAAACACGCTCCCTGCAATCATACTTCCCACTAGGTTTCTCAAGGACCTATAAACAAATCTGAGTACATGCAGACGCTCAAGCCTGGGGTAGAAGGAAGTGGTGGAGAGCATCTACGCTTGAGAGTCATGCTGCCTTAGCAAGCAGGGAAAGCAGTGGAGACAGGGATGCTGGGAATCCCCGGAGCCTGGGATGTGTCTCTCATCGGCCCGCATCCTGCATCCTGCTCAGCAGAGCAGTGATGGGCCACCGCATCTGGGGTCAGACAAGTAGGCTTAACACTCTGCTTTGCTCCTACTAGCTAAGTGACCATGAGCAAGCCATTCAGCCTTAGTTTCCTCATCTGTGACATTTATGAAGATCAGTTAAGATCCTGCATGTGAGAGCCCTTTGCAAATTACTCAGTGGTGTAAAAGTGAGGGGTTATCATTGGCAATAAGGATTTTTACTCCTCCCTTTGCATGTCATATGGGTTGACTTTCCCTGACTTTCTCTCTTCCTAGGCTGCTTTTGATGTTTCTTTTCACCTGATTATTTTCTTTTGAGAGAAGGGAAGAGAGACAGAGGCAGATAGCATGATGACTCATTTCACCTTAAACCTTCTGAAAAACTGTCCTAAAAAATGTGCTCTCAGAGCCATTTTGTGGCTGCTCAGTCGTGTCTGACTCTTTGCGACCCCATGGACTGTACCCTGCCAGGCTCCTCTGTCCATGAGGTTCTCCAGGCAAGAATACTGCAGTGGGTTGCCATTTCCTTCTCCAGGGGATCTTCCTGGACCAAGAATTGAACCTGTGTCTTCTGCATTGGCAGGCAGATTCCTTACCAATGAGGCACCTGAGAAGCCCTTCAGAGCCATTTGGAGCCATCCTAAAGCAATTTACCTCCAAAGAACCAAAGCTATTGTCATGCAAAAAGGACCATGTCTAATATCTGTGGATATTCTGCACTGTCTGGAAATCTGTAGCGAATTATTTAAGGTTTGTGATTTATTCAGGTCACTGAGTAGTTTTTCATTGGCCTTAATTGCTGTGTTCTCAAATAATACAAACTATCTTCACTTTAACCCACACAAGCCATACAAAAGACAAAGACGGAAGACTGTATTCCAGAACCAATTGAGAAGTTAGAGATAATCTGCTCAGTAAAGTGCATATGCTTGAGTCCTCAGCCATCTTCGTCTCTTTAATGGGAAAAGAACCTCATGAGTCAACTTTCTCATTGTGAGCTGATCTCAATAGCCGATCACCCTGTGCTTCAAATGCGTAAGCAGTCCTATTTCTGCACCAAGTGGAAATAAAAGCCAGTGATAGCCCAAGGGAGAGATGGAACAAGGGGAAAACACACACTTCCAAACAGAACCACGGAAAGATGGAAAGAAGAGCTCACGTGTAATACAACTGAATTTTTTTTCTTTGCTTAATTCAGTGTTAAGCATCTTGGTTGCCCTGGTTTAGGTTGAGGGAGGGGGTGCCTCGAATCAAATGAGCTCCAAACCTCAGCTTTAGGTGACAATGGTCTGGAGGGTGGCCTGCTCCCTGACAGCTGTCAGCTTGCCTCTATCATTTACTCACCCCAGAGAGTCAAGCTGCACATCAAGCTCCTCACCTGTGCCAGCTCAGAGGTGAGTTCCTGCCCAGTCTGCAGGCTGGCACCCTGGCCTCACACTTACCCGGAGTCACAGGAGCTGGCCAGTCCCTACTGACAAGTCCTCTTCCTCCTCCCAAACGCAATCAACCTACAACCCAGGGAAGCCCAGACCCCACGCAAGGCGAAATTCGCACCCAGCTCCAGAACTTCCCCCATCCTGTCCTTTCCAAGACCCTGGCCCCTGGGCCGGGCCAGCCTGAACCAGCTGCTCCACACAGCTGCTCCACACGGCCCCGCGGCAAAGCTCCTCCTGCTCCCGACCACCGTGGGGAGGGGGCCCCGGGGAGGCGGGCCGAGCCCTTCTCCTGTGCCCCCATACCGCCCCCGCTGCCACCTCAGAAGCAGAGGGGCAGCAAACTTAAAGCCCAGCACGCAGCACAGCTCACCAAGAGTCTTCCCCACCCCGGTTCGAGGAAGCCCCTTCCCGGCACGCTCGTCCAGGAGTGGGGGGGTTCCTCCCCCAAAACTGGGGAACCGGCTCCATTCTTAAGCCACCTGGCGACACCGTCAGCCGCCAGGGATGGGGACACCTTTTCCGGCTCCCCCAGCCCCAGGGAGCGCCCCGCTCCCCACAGGGTGGGCTCTTGGCCCCCTCTTTCCGTTTCCTCACCTCAGCGCGAGCCGAGGCCGACCCCGCAGAGCCCCCGGGGGCCCCGGTCCCCACCCGACCACCCCTCACCCGCCGGTCCCCGGGCGCTCCGGCTGTCGCCCCTCGGAGAGCGAGTCCCCGCGCCGCCCACAGAGCCCGGTACGCCGTCCCCCTCACGGGCGCCAGCGGGCCCCCCGCCCCTCTCACCGCGGCGGGGGTCGGCCGGCCGGGCGGGCCCGGGAGCCAGAGCGCGGGCGGGCGCCTTCGGGCTCGGCTGTGCGGCCACTGCGCCGGCCCCGGAGCCGTGTCCTTCTGAGGCGCCGGCCCGCGCGAGCTGTCAGTCAGCAGCCCGGGCCCGCCACCCCGCCCCCAGCCCGGACTGCGCAGGCGCGGTGCGGCCCGGAAGCGGCGTCACTTGCTGGGGTGGGGCCGCCACCTGCGCCCGAAGCTCCGAGGCTCTCGGGCCCCTTCGGCCCGGCTCGCTGCGGGCTGGGGCCGCCTTTCGGATGCAGGCGTGCTCCCCCGCCCCTGGGAGCACTCTTGGGGACCTCTAACAGAAGGTCGCCGCAACGACGTTTCCTGGATCTGCTCAAAACACTAGAGTGTTCTCCCGGGCCGACCAGAGCTGTGGGGTGGAGGGTGGGTGCAGGCCGTTCTGCGGACAGATGAGTGGATTATTTGATGATTCTGGAGGTGGGGGAGCCCGGGAAGGGAGTATAACCTGATTCGGGTTGCTACCCCGCCCTGGTGTCCGCACCTTTAAGACAAGGATCCCCTTATGCCATTTCCTGCTCGCCTGTTGCAGTTAGGCTGAAGCCTTGACTTTAAGGAAAGTACTTGTGAAACAAGTCAGGCAAGGATGTATGGAACGGAAGGGCACTGTGAGGCCGATTGATTTTTTTTTAAACGGGGCATCTTAAAAAGCTGATGGATTCCACTTTCTGCTCCAGAACTCCTCCTCCCATCAGCACCTTTTCACCAGATACAGTAACCACAATTTTCGGGCTGTCCGGCTTGGGTTTCTTCCACCTCTCTTCAAAAGAACAAACCAAAACCACAAAAGGTAAAAAATATGTGTCCTTCGGACACTTATTTTTTTTAAAAAGCTTTTTATTTTATATTGGAGTATAGCTGATTAACAATGTTGTGGCAGTTTTGGGTGGACAGCAAAGCGACTCAGTCATACATATACATGTATCTGGAAGATTTTTCAGTTCAAGAGCAAGCATAGGAATGTAAATGGACACCCCCCTCCCAAAAATCTTGGGGTTATGGCAAGCTTGGTTCTAGCACCTAGTGAAACAGACTGTGAATTCTGACACTGCAAATTCTCTGAAGACAGTTCCAGAGCTACACTGCAGAGCTATAGAGCGCCTTTGGGTTGGGTAACTAAGCTGTGTCCAACTCTTTGCGACCCCATGGACTGCAGCCCTCCAGGCTCGTCTGTCCATGAGATTTCCCTGGCAAGGATACTGGAACGGGTCACCATTTCCTTCTCCAGGGGATCTTTCTGACCCAGGGATCGAACCCACATCTCCGGCCTTGGCAGGCAGGTTCTTTAGCCCCGAGCCACCGGGGAGGCCCTAGTAAAGCCCTGCCTCTGAATGAATGCCCTGGCATCTGAACTAGGGCAGAATGTCAGCTTCTCAGAAAACTGGGGTGGGGGTTGTTCTCGCAAGTCCTAGGGGTTAGGCAGGAGGAACTGGAGTTCTGTCACTCGGAAGAAAAGACGGCCTGTGGATTGACGGTCAAGTGTCCTTCTTGTGCCCCACACATGGAGCTGCTGGTCCCTGGGAAAAGAGCCTGTTAAGACTTGCTTGGGAAAGTTTAAGGGACCAACGGGAAGGAAAGAGCTGGGAGCTGTGGTTCTACAATAGGCGTGGGGCCTTCAGCACCTCAGCTGCTTCTGGTCCATTTCCGATTTGCATGACCAGCTCCGTGTAGCCATCATTTGTGAGAAACCAGATCTCTGGGTATTTTAAGCTTCGTGTGAATTCAGAGAAGTGTAAGACAGCGTTCATTCTCTTATGTGGGCACTACAGATGGGGGGCATCCCACAGGCTACAAGACCATCATGAAGACTGTATGGAAGGGAGGAGGATCATGTCTGCCGCTGGAGGAAGTCCTTCCTTGGTTCAGTGAGTGAACCCAGCACCAGGAGCAGACTCTTGCAGCCTTGTTTTCACTCTGGTGATACCAGCTATTCAGGAAAATTGGAAAATGAGGGTTCATTCAGGGTCAGACTCCATTTGGAGGAAATATCATTTGTCCTCAAGAGATTCACCTATTTCTCCAAACTTCATAAAAGATCTTGTGAACTTGCCAGAAGGTTGGAGAGAAGCACATGACATGGCCATTTTACTTAAAAAGGGGAAGAAAGTACATTCTGCAAACCACAGACCAGTGAACTAGATATTGGGCCTGGGAAACATTCAGGACAGATGACTCATGAAAAACATCTATGACCCCTCAGAAGAGGAAGCACCAGTGGCAAGGATCAAGTCATGCTGGGTTAACCATGAGATTTCAAGATATGAGAGCTATACTGGTAATTCGAGGAAATAGGATAGAAAAGATATGAGATCTATGCTGGTAATTCGAGGAAATAGGATAGAACTAGTGTATTTGGACCTGGGATGTATATTTACCACAGTGTAAATGTGTAATTGACGAAAGTCCAGGCAAACTGGTTTTTCAAGAGGGAATATAGGGACTTCCCTGGTGGCCCAGTGGTTAAGGCTGAGCTTCCACTGCAGGGGGTGCGGGTTTGACTCCAGGTGGGGGAACTGGAGTCCTGCCTCCCTCAAGGCACAACCAAAAAAAAAAAGTGGTAATAACAGGAATACAGTGGCTTACATGACTGAAAAGTTCTGGGGTTGGCCCAGCCGGATCCAGGGGCCAAGTGACATCATCAGAACTTGGTCTCATCTCCCTTTCCTTGACTGCTTCCCTTTGAGGTGGGCTTCATTCTCAGATCAGGTTCTTTTTTTTTTCAGGTTTTTTTCCTTAGTATCTTTTTTTTTTTTTTTTGAGTATCATTGCTTTACAATGCTATGTTAGTTTCTGCTGCTGCACAACAAAATGAATCAGCCATGTGTATACACATTTCTTCCTGTAGAGAGTGCTTCAGGAGCGGGAGGCTATGAGCTCCTCTCCCAGTTGTATGACCCTCAGCACACTCCTTAAACTCAGTGGGCCTGTTTCTTCATCTGAACAAGGGGCCAACCGTGACATGTTCATTCATTCATTTGCTGCGTATTGCACTGTCGCAGGAATGGGAGAGGAGGAATTTTTGATAATGTGCCGGGGAGGAAGACACGCTGAAGGGCAGGAGACAGCCAGCTTGGGATTCCAGGGAACACAGAGCCCAAGGCACAGGCCTGCTACCCCTGAGGGCTCTACCTGCAGCTGGAGGTGAGGTGACCCAGTGAAAAGGAATACAGGAATGTGTCACACCACTTTGGGTTGTTTAGACTTCCTGGGCCTTGTTCAACACCTTGGGTTGGAGAGCTCCAGCCTTCTGGCTTCTCTGATCTGGCTGATGCATTCAACATCACAATCTCAGTGGAAAAAATAAGAAACTACCCAACTCCCTTCTGAAGAAATTTCTGATTTTTCCACTGTACAGCCCTTGAAGTCTATTTCTCTCCCACTGTTAAAGTACCAGCATACAAATCATAAATGTACAAGGCTGAATTTTTACCAAGTGTGCACTCATAGAACCAGCACCCAGCTCAAGAAATGGAATACTACTAGGCCCCTAGCATCCCTACTACCGTGGTAATCACAGCCCTGCCCTGTCTTCCTATACCAAAGGTCAGTTTTGCCCAATTTTGAACTATTCAACATCCTATTTGTGAGACTTACTTGTGTGTAGTGTACACTTTCATTCTGTATTCTGTTTCACTGTATGGGTATACTACATTCTAGCCCCAAACTGCAAACAACCCAAATATCCATGAACGATGCTGTACTGTGTACTGTGGGACCGTTCTATCACAAGTCTTCAGCAGACACTCCTAACGGTCCTGTGGGGTGGTTTAACAATCGCATTCCTGCCCCCAGCAGTGAAGTGGATGGAAGCCCCAGCTTCTCTGCGTGCTTACCAGCACTTGGTGTTTTTCATGTTAGCCATTCTAGTGGGTGTGTAAATAGTATTTCATTGTGGTTGAAGTTTGCATTTCCCTGATGACTAATGAAAATGAGCATTTTTTTCATGTTTGGATTTTCTTCTGTGAAGTACCTGTTCAAGTGTTTTGCCAATTGTTCCACTGTCTCATTTATTTTAAATTTTTATGTATTTTAAAATGGATACATGGTTTACAAACCTAACAAGTTACAAACCTATTCCTTGTACATTTTCCCAGGGATTGTATATACAAACGTATATATGCCCCAGATCGTCTTTTTCAAATACAGTGTTACACCGTAGGTAGTTGGTGATGGACAGGGAAGCCTGGCGTGCTGCAGTCCATGGGATCACAAAGAGTTGGACATGACTGAGCAACTGACCTGAATTGACACCATAGAGTTAATATACCTCAAATATCACTGCACAGTATTCCATTTGTATGTATAACATACTCTACTTAATATACTGACAGCATATAGGGCGATGCGTTTTTATGCTTCTACAAACATTCTACTATAAATACTGCAGTAGAAACATCTTTGTGTGCATGAGGGACTCTATCTGGAGGATAAACTGCTGAGTTGGGTCAAAGGGTAAATACAATTAAATTTTTGTGATTCACACTTCTATCTTGCTCTGCAAAGAGCTGAATAAAGTGCCAGTTGCACCAATTTGGTCTTCCTGGCCAACGCACAGAATCGCCAAACTTTAATGTTCATCAACTGACTAGGTGAAAAATAGGATCTCTTGATACTCTTAAATCTGGATTCATTCCTTTTACTTTGATTGAGGCTGAGCATCTTTTCATGTGGTTGAACAGAGGCTCCACTTTAAAAGAACTATTTCGTGGGATGAATGGTTAGCTGCACACTAGCTCCTGATGGATACACAGAACTGATCCTGGAGCTGAGATGTCCTCATTCCTGTGAGGACATTCAAGGGTAGGTGTTTGGTTCCATGGGCCTTAGGAAATCAAGGAGAGACCCAAAAAAAGGTGTGTTGAACCACAGTCTCAAAATAGGAAGAAACCTTAGAAATCAAGTCTAATCTTGTATTTTTTAAGAGATTAAAAAAAAGCTGAGACTTAGAGAAGGGAAATGCTTTGCAGAAGACCACATACCAAGTCTGTTGAGAAAGAGATGAAAATCCTTGATAAGAGCTGAATTGTTTTTGTCCACTGCTGGCATCCTGTTAGATATTTTAATGAATGATTTCATCATGCTATTTCCTTTAGCAACAGCGCAATTTTCAAGTTACAGTAAACAAGCCCATACAAGTGTGGGGGCCAAGGAGAATTACAAGTCTTTTTTGTGAAAGACTTTGAAATGGGTCACAAAATTATTGTGTGTCTTCAATGGACAACTAGGTGTTGTCGTGCACACCCTTGGATTATCTGGGTCTATGGATCTTTTTCTTTGCTTTAAGCTATTTCTAACTCTATAGGTTTTTAAATTTATTTATTTGGCAGCATCAGGTCTTAGCTTCAGGCCTAGGGATCTTTCGTTGTGGTGAAGGGACTCAGTAGCTGTGGCACGTGCAGGCTTAATTGCCTTCCAGCACACAGGATCTTTGTTCCCAGGCCAGGGATTGAACCCATGTCCCCTGCACTGGAAAGTGGATTCTTAACCACTGGACCATGAGGGAAGTTCCATTCTATAGGTTTAAATTTTATTTGTTTATTTATTTGGCTGTACTGGGTATTAGTTGCAGCACTTGGGATCTTTAGTTGCAGTGTGTGAGATCTAGTTCCCTGACCAGGGATCAAACCCGGGCTTCCTGCACTGGAAGTGTGAAGTCCCAGGCACTGGAGCCAACAGGGGGATCCCAACTCTATAGGTTCTGGAGAACAGACGGCAAGGCAAGTGATTCTGTTACCAAGGCTGTTGCCCCAGAATCTTACCCATGCCCTTCCTTCAAATAAAATCAGTGTGTTTTTTCTCTTTAATTTACTTTTTAAATTTTTGGCTGTACCATGTAGCATGCGGGATCTTAGTCCCCAACTAGGGATCAAATCTGTGCCTCCTGCAGTGAAAGCTCAGAGCCCTAACCACTGGGACCACCACAGAACTCCAAAACCAATTATTCTTATCTAAGAAAATCCCGTGGACAGAGGAATCTGGTGTGTTACAGTCCATGGGGTTGCAAAGAGTTGGACATGACTGAGCGACTGAGCACCCACAAGTTTCAGGAGGAAGATGCTAAGAGACAAAGTAACAAGGACTGGTTAGAACTAGGCCAAAGACTGGGGAAGATCTGGCTTCCAGGGGACCTTGAGTCTCATTATCAGCTCACTGTAATATATTAGCACAGGCTAAATGACACACTCATCAGCGCCATAACAGTTGACAACTGCCAGGACAACAACTGAAAAAGCCCATATAAGCACTGCAAAGGAGAGGTGCAACAGTTCCGGGTCCCAACCACACCCCTGTTCTCCACTAAGTCATGAATATTGTTTCCACTCTTTCCAATTCCTTCCTTTTAACCTTGACCTTCTAATATATTTGGTGGCTCCACCAGAATTGGGTTGAGAGCTGATTTGCAAACTGGGTTCCCCCTTTCCATTCTTTGGCCATTGAATATAGCTTGTGTGATTCCACTCTCAGCACCAGTTTCAGGAAAAAGACAAGAGGTCTCCATGCAAGTCCAGTTGACCTGCTTGGTAACAATTCCTTCCCACTGATATCCGACATTTAAATGAAGCTTGTCTGGCAGAAGTTCAACTGACTTCCCTACTGTCAGTTCAGTTCAGTTCAGTCGCTCAGTCATGTCCAATTCTTTGTGACCCCATGAATCGCAGCACACCAGGCCTCCCTGTCCATCACCATCTCCCGGAGTTCACTCAGACTCACGTCCATCGAGTCAGTGATGCAATCCAGCCATCTCATCCTCTGTCGTCCCCTTCTCCTCCTGCCCCCAATCCCTCCCAGCATCAGAGTCTTCTCCAATGACTCAACTCTTTGCATGAGGTGGCCAAAGTACTGGAGCTTCAGCTTTAGCATCATTCCTTCCAAAGAAATCCCAGGGCTGATCTCCTTCAGAATAGACTGGTTGGATCTCCTTGCAGTCCAAGGGACTCTCAGGAGTCTTCTCCAGCACCACAGTTCAAAAGCATCAATTCTTCCGCGCTCAGCTTTCTTCACAGTCCAACTCTCACATCCATACATGACCACTGGAAAAACCATAGCCTTGACTAGACGGACCTTAGTCGGCAAACTAATGTCTCTGCTTTTGAATATACTATCTAGGTTGGTCATAACTTTTCTTCCAAGGAGTAAGCGTCTTTTAATTTCATGGCTGCAATCACCATCTGCAGTGATTTTGGAGCCCAAAAAATAAAGTCTGACACTGTTTCCACTGTTTCCCCATCTATTTCCCATGAAGTGATGGGACCAGATGCCATGATCTTCGTTTTTGAATGTTGAGCTTTAAGCCAACTTTTTCGCTCTCCTCTTTCACTTTCATCAAGAGGCTTTTTAGCTCCTCTTCACTTTCTGCCATAAGGGTGGTGTCATCTGCATATCTGAGGTTATTAATATTTCTCCCGGCAATCTTGATTCCAGCTTGTGTTTCTTCCAGTCCAGCGTTTCTCATGATGTACTCTGCATAGAAGTTAAAGAAGCAGGGTGACAATATACAGCCTTGACATACTCCTTTTCCTATTTGGAACCAGTCTGTTGTTCCATGTCCAATTCTAACTGTTGCTTCCTGACCTGCATACAGATGTCTCAAGAGGCAGGTTAGGTGGTCTGGTATTCCCATCTCTTTCAGAATTTTCCACAGTTTCTTGTAATCCGCACAGTCAAAGGCTTTGGCATAGTCAATAAAGCAGAAATAGATGTTTTTCTGGAACTCTCTTGCTTTTTCCATGATCCAGCGGATGTTAGCAATTTGATCTCTGGTTCCTCTGCCTTTTCGAAAACCAGCTTGAACATCAGGGAGTTCACGGTTCCCGTATTGCTGAAGCCTGGCTTGGAGAATTTTGAGCATTACTTTACTAGCATGTGAGATGAGTGCAATTGTGTGGTAGTTTGAGCATTCTTTGGCATTGCTTTTCTTTGGAATTGGAGTGAAAACTGACCTTTTCCAGTCCTGTGGCCACTGCTGAGTTGGTTCCAAACTTGCTGGCATATTGAGTGCAGCACTTTCACAGCATCATCTTTCAGGATTTGAAACAGCTCAACTGGAATTCCATCACCTCCACTAGCTTTGTTCGTAGTGATGCTTTCTAAGGCCCACTTGACTTCACATTTCAAGATATCTGGCTCTAGATTAGTGATCACATCATCATGATTATCTGGGTTGTGAAGATCTTTTTTGTACAGTTCTTCTGTGTATTCTTGCCACCTCTTCTTATTATCTTCTGCTTCTGTTAGGTCCAGACCATTTCTGTCCTTTATCAAGCCCATCTTTGCATGAAATGTTCCCTTGGTATCTCTAATTTTCTTGAAGAAATCTCTAGTCTTTCCCATTCTATTGTTTTCCTCTATTTCTTTGCATTGATCGCTGAAGAAGGCTTTCTTATCTCTTCTTGCTATTCTTTGGAACTCTGCATTCAGATGCTTATATCTTTCCTTTTCTCCTTTGCTTTTCGCTTCTCTTCTTTTCAGAGCTATTTGTAAGGCCTCCCCAGACAGCCATTTTGCTTTTTTGCATTTCTTTTTGATTTGGTTCAATTAAGGAAATTCTTTTCTTAATTTTTTGGCCACACTGCGCGATGTGGGATTTAGTTCCCCAACCAGGGACCGAACTCGTGACCCTACGTTGTGAGTGCAGCGTCTTAACCACTGGCAGCATTCCTGACTGCCTACATGTACTTGTCTTTTGGATTCATCGTTGAACCACTTGTATCATTCATCTTACCTACTTTTTCCCTCATAAATTAGTGAGTTAACTCTTTGACATGTGTATGAGACATAAATCTTTGACATATTGGTATGTGAGTCACGATTTAACTTTTAAAATTTCTCAGATGTGTTTTGTTGTGTTTATTAACTTTTTTTAAACTTTTTTTAAAAGATACTTTTGTGGGGAAGGATAAATTAGGAGGTTGGGATTAACATATACACACTGCTATATATAAAACAATAACCAACAAGGACATACTGTATAGGACAAGGAAATATATTCAATATTTTGTAATAATCTATAAGGGGAAAGAGTCTGAAAAAGAACATATACACATATATGTATAACTCAATCACTGGGCTGTATACCTGAAACTATATTGTAAATCAACCAAACTTTAATATAAAAAGATGTCATTTAACGTTTTTCATAGCAAGTGTATCTTAAGCATAGCAACCACTTGCAGTCTCGACGTTATCCAAAGACAATCATCCTTTCTTTCAGCCTATACAAAAAGAATTGTGCACAGATTGGAAGCCTACCTCTCCTTTATTCCTTGTGGAAATAAATAAGCCAGGAGATTAGGAGGGCTTCCCTGATAGCTCATTGGTAAAGAATCTGCCTGCAATACAAGAGACACAAAAGACTCTGGTTCAATCCCTGGGTCAGAAAGATCCCCTGGAGGAGGAAAGGGCAACCCACTCCAGTATCCTTGCCTGAAAACCCCCATTGACAGAGGGCTGACAGTCCAAAGGGTCACAGAGTCGGATACAACTGAGTGAATAAGCACAGGAGACTCAATGAGGACTGACTGAATGTACAAAAGTGAAAGTCGCTTAGTTGTGTCCGACTCTTTGCAACCCCATGGACTATACAGTCCATGGAATTCTCCAGGCCAGAATACTGGAGTGGGTAGGCTTTCCCTTCTCCAGGGGATCTTCCCAACCCAGGGATCGAACCCAGGTCTCCTGCATTGCAGGCAGATTCTTACCAGCTGAGCCACAAGGAATATATAGCACCATATTAAATGCACAGGCACAGTTACAAAAATCTTAAACTTTTAAAAGTTGGAATTCAATGAGTAATGCACATTTTACTTCCAAAAGCTTAGCTATATAAGCGTATCTGGGATCAAGAATGGTAAACTGTGAGAAGGTGGCTTGCAATGAGATTTCTTTCTATCCTTCACCCTCAATTCAGTTCAGTTCATTTCAGTTGCTCAGTCGTGTGCAACTCGTTGCGACCCCATGAATTGCAGCACACCAGGCCTCCCTGTCCATCACCATCTCCCGGAGTTCACTCAGACTCACGTCCATCGAGTCAGTGATGCCATCCAGCCATCTCATCCTCAGTTGTCCGCTTTTCCTCCTGCCCCCAATCCCTCCCAGCATCAGAGTCTTTTCCAATGAGTCAACTCTTCGCATGAGGTGGCCAAAGTACTGGAGCTTCAGCTTTAGCATCATTCCTTCCAAAGAAATCCCAGGGCTGATCTCCTTCAGAATGGACTGGTTGGATCTCCTTGGAGTCCAAGGGACTCTCAGGAGTCTTCTCCAACACCACAGTTCAAAAGCATCAATTCTTTGGCGCTCAGCCTTCTTCACAGTCCAACTCTCACATCCATACATGACCACAGGAAAAACCATAGCCTTGACTAGACGAACCTTAGTCGGCAGACTCATGTCTCTGCTTTTGAATATACTATCTAGGTTGGTCATAACTTTTCTTCCAAGGAGTAAGCGTCTTAATTTCATGGCTGCAATCACCATCCGCAGTGATTTTGGAGCCCAAAAAATAAAGTCTGACACTGTTTCCCCATCTATTTCCCATGAAGTGATGGGACCGGATGCCATGATCTTCGTTTTTGAATGTTGAGCTTTAAGCCAACTTTTTCGCTCTCCTCTTTCACTTTCATCAAGAGGCTTTTTAGCTCCTCTTCACTTTCTGCCATAAGGGTGGTGTCATCTGCATATCTGAGGTTATTAATATTTCTCCCGGCAATCTTGATTCCAGCTTGTGTTTCTTCCAGTCCAGCGTTTCTCATGATGTACTCTGCATAGAAGTTAAAGAAGCAGGGTGACAATATACAGCCTTGACGTACTCCTTTTCCTATTTGAAACCAGTCTGTCATTCCATGTCCAGTTCTAACTGTTGCTTCCTGACCTGCATACAGATGTCTCAAGAGGCAGGTTAGGTGGTCTGGTATTCCCATCTCTTTCAGAATTTTCCACAGTTTCTTGTGATCCACACAAAGGCTTTGGCACCCTCAATTAGTTTTTATCAATCTTTCAAGTTAGTGGGTACTTAAAGAATTTAACAACAAACACTAACTGAGCGCCTACTTCCCAGCCCTGAGGAAATTGTTCCTAGTATAGGAAATACCCGGCCCCTGCCCACCCACCCCCGCCAACCACCACACACACAAACAAAGCTAACCACGTTTCTACCTTCGACAAACTTAGGACTCAGCCATCTGTAAGGGGTCGCTGGGACGCTGAGGTCCCCACGCCCCCCCAGAGGCTGTTAATCAGGAATCACGCAAACAGCGGCGCTTCCCCTTCCCCCAACTCGCTTTCCGGCCCAGGCTTCCCCCTGGCGGTTCTCCACTAACCCGTGACCGGATTTCTCATCCCCGCGCGCCGCACGCAGAGCTCGCACCTCTCGCTGGCTTCACCCGCGCCGCCGCGGGCCCCTGGACACGCGGGTCCGAAAGCCTGCGGCAGCCCGTAGCCCCCATCCTTTCTCTTCCCCAGACCTCAGCTTGCACGGATCGCTTTATTTTAGAAAGCGGAACTTGAGACTAAGGAGGGCTAGCTTTCCCTGGAACAGCCAGTTTTTAGGACCCGCGGTCCCAGAGTCGCAGAAACCCCGCCCCCGCCCTCGCCGCCGCGGCGCGGCCGGATCTGCGCAAGCGCGGCGTCGCCGACCCCGCGCGGTTCACTTCCGGGAGCCGAGCCTCCGCGCTTCCCCGGCCTGCCTCCGGGTCTCTTGTGCCCCTGGGCGGCCGACCCCCTCCGACCGGCCCGGCGGGACCGGGCCGAGCCGCGGGGCCCGCCGTGGCCCGGCCATGAGCGCGGCCGCATGATGCGTCCCTGCCTCGGCCGCTGCAGTCGCCGACGCCGCCGTCGCCGCCGCCGATCGGGAGGAGCCGCAGCGCCGGGCGACCCCGCCCGGGCCTCGGGTGAGCGCGGCGGGCCGGGTCGGGCGGGCTGCTGGCACCCGGCTCTCCCAGCCGCTCCGGGCACCCCCGTCCGCCAGTCTCGGGCCCCTCGCTCCGTCCTGCTCCACCCGGGCGCGCCGCACCTGCGACCTTGCCGAGTGCCTCTCGGGGGCACCTCTGTGCCGGCGCTTGACTCCTTCCTCTGCCAGGTGTCTCCTTGTCACTCCTTGGTGCACCTCTCGGGGTAGGACCTGAATCGCAGCCCCAGGTTGTTGCCTGACCTTGGGCGTGACACTCAGCTCCCCCAGCCACAGTTCCCTCCTTTTGATAGCTAATAAGGGGGTTGTTGTTAGGGCCGGAAGACATAATAGCTATAAACCCTTTGTAAGCTGTAAAGAGTAGTTTATGGGCAAGCATTACAATGGGCTTTCTTAAACATCGCCTATGGCTTCTCAAATGCGCCTGTTCTTCGCTCCTTTATACGTTTTTAGCTTTTCTTTTTTGTTCTTTGCCCAGCTCCCTCCTCTTTTCTTACTCTGCCCAGGATCTTTTCGGGGGTTACCTACCAGGCCACCTGGGACAGTCAGGTCAGCCTTCAGGGCAATGTTTGAATCTTGCTGCAGCCAGAATCATCTCTCCTGAGGAGTCATTGCTGCTGGAACTAAGTCTCTCTTCGCTGTTGGATGGAGACACTTTATTGGCTTGTGGGTAACCGGTTTTGTGACGGTAAGAAATGTCCGTATAGCTGCTCTGTAGCTTCTTTTGCTGACTAGGTCCTGTAAAGTGCAGTCCAATCAATGCTACAGTGTTTAACGTTTGCAGTCTGCTTAGCATTTGTACTTAATGTACATAGGTTTATCTATTTTACTGCTACTGTCTCAAATCTCGGTCTAGAAAGCTAGAACCTGGTCCGCCAATCTCATCCGCCAATCTCGGGCCTCTTGCTCCAGGGTCTAGAAGTCTCGGCCAACATATATTCCTTCTTAGACTATTCACTTCAAAGACAGTGAACTGAATCTTCTGATACTTTTACAACTTTAATTTTTTCAAAATCAGACCTAGTTTTTTGATACTGTCTTACAACTTTTACAAAACTGAAGGCAACTTTTAAAAGTCACCTTGTTAAATTTGCTTGTTAGTAAGTTGGGATACTTGATTACAGAGAACATCTCTGGGGATATTTGAAAAATGTGATGGAACACACATGTTAAATTACATCTTTTGAACATTCTGGTAAAAATGGAAGGGTCAGAATGATGGACACTATTTGGATTGTGTACTTTCTGGAGTGAGGCTGGTAGGTTGATTTTTGAGTTGTGAGGTGGAGGAGAATGAGACTAAATGAAGGCAATTTCCTAAAGAATTCATAGAACAACAGCTGGAACTCTCTGCACACATCTCGCCTCAAAGTCAAGTGAGTAGACATGTATACAGAAGTTTTTTTTTTTTTTTAACCAGTGACTCAGAGCCTACCTCAATTACAGTGAGTAAATTGGGAAATACTGGCATGACTAGAATGACCTCAGTGAGAAAGTACTGAAAAGAACTCTCTATAAGAACTGGCTTGAGCCAGTCAGTCAAACATCTGGACGTACCTTTCCACTTTTACTGAAACTGTTCCCTGCAGGCTTGGACCGTTTGGTGACATAGTAATATCATCTTTGTTAATTTGAGGAACTGGACCGAACAGTAAGTTCACATATGAAGTTAATGCTTGGGATGAAATGAGTAGTCGTTTTCCTGATGATTCCAGACGTTCCCTGCTCCAGACCATGCTGAACAGCCCTAAGGATAGTTCTTTTGAAGCAGCTTTTTGGGGGTCAGTCAGTTCAGTCGCTCAGTCGTGTCCGACTCTTTGCAGCCCCATGGACTGCAGCACATCGGGCTTCCCTGTCCATCACCAACTCCTGGAGCCTACTCAAACTCATATCCATTGCGTCTGTGATGCTATCCAAACATCTCATCCTCTGTCGTCCCCTTCTCCTCCCGCCTTCAATCTTTCCTAGCATCAGTGTCTTTTGGGGGGTATGTTTCTTTAAAGTAATACTTTATTTAATTTTTTGGCTACACCTGAGGCTTGTGAGAACTTAGTTCCCTGAATCAGGAATTGAACCCATGCTCTAAGCTGTGAAAAGCACAGTCCTAACCACTGAACTGCCAGGGAATTCCCTTAAGTAATGGTTTAATTATAAAATTAATACATACTTGTTTTGTAAGAAAAAAAAATCAAACACTGGAGCAGAGCATGAAATATAGATTCCCAAACACTTACTCTTGCTCCCTTTTGTCCCCAAAGCCAGTGTCACGTTAACAACTTGTGTGTGACCCTTCAGCTGTAGCACCCAAGAAGAGTTGAGCCACCTGCAGAGTTGGTCATCTACAAAGTCGAGAGGGAACAGTTTCACGTGTCTGTACTTTGCTCTGCCTGTTCTGGGATGGCATTTCATCAGTCACTTGCCTCTGATTTTTTTTTCTCTTTCACCCACTTCTTTGCCTCTATCTACAGACATGTTCTTGTCTCCATTACTGCTTGATTCCATTCTTGAAAACGCGCCAGTAGAACTTTATTAATTGTCTGATAAAATCCAGACTCCTCATGGGGCCAAGATAATGCCTTATATTGGTACAGCACCTCACAGTTTTGAAAACAACTTTGTTATCCTGCAGTGCTGTGTGTGTCTTGGGCGCTTGGTAAATGTTTGGTGAATGAATGATCTTGCTGGGCAGAGTGGGAGTCTTCTACACGGAGGCGACAGCAGGAGCAGAAGCACGGGGCAGGGGGTGGGGGGTCCACGGACACAGCAGGGAAACAGCAGGAAGGCTGGGCGAAGAGCCCGGAGAGGCCCGGGAGCCAGATTCAGTGGAGCCCTGAATGCCGTGGCCCCAAGCTTTGGCCCCTCTATCGGTTAGGATTCTGCAGAGGGACAGCCAAAGGTGAGGGAGCCTAAGCTTGGGTTGTGGGCAGGTGGGCAGGGAAAGGGCGGAGTGGTAACAGAAGCGTTAGCAGCTCCTAGGAGGAGTGACGGGGAGGAGGACTTGGGTCTCGAGGGGAAGGTGCATGGTAAACCCTGGGTGTGCGGGGAGCATTATCAGTTAATGGGAGGAGAGGCCGGCTCTGTTAGCCGCCGGTTTAGGTCGTTCTGGGAGAGGGCACAGGGCGTGTGCAGCCCCGGTAATTAGCAGGACCAGTAAGGATAGAGAGGCTTCCAGCTTCTCTTGAGACAGGCTTTTACAGCGTTATCTTGGTTGAAATGCTTTTAATTCTTAGCGTTCTGTATTTCCAAAACTCACTCTGTTACAGAATGCATTTTCTAAAACCAAGTGCTCTCGGAGGCCGTGTGTTTAATGGAAGAACATGGGCTCTGGAGTCAAAACTCCGAAGATTTTTTTTTTTTTCCTTAAACAGACCCCCATTTGACAGGCTGTGGCTGTGGTACAGGGATAAAGGTGGAGCTTTGGTATGTTGTCCATGTGCCTTCGAGGCTGCTTCGTGCAGCCTGTGCACTCCTGGTGACACACCCAGAATAAACCCTGCTACTGGGGGTCTCTCTCTGCCCTCCCCTTCCTAAGCTGCCCACATTACCCCCCCCCCACCATCTGACCCCACCCCAGGCTCCCCCTTTGACCCTTTTCCCTATTCATGGTCCTGTGGGCTTCATTTTTGCTTTCTCATCTCACTCAACAGGTATTTGCAGAGTTCAGGGTGTGCCGGGGGTATAAGTAGAACATTCCATTGAGGTGATGACAGCGGAACAAGACAGCTGGGGTGGGAGGAAGGTGAGAGGTGAGGTCCACAGGCCCCGGGCGGTAAGGCTGTGCAGCCACACGGGAGGCCTGGGGGTTTTGTTCTAACTGTAGAGGCAGCCGCTGGCTGGTTTTGATAGACCAGGAGTGGCAGGGTCTGACTTCTCTCTGTTGAAACGGGCTCCAGATGCTGATTGGGGTTAGGGGCCGGGGAGTAGTTTGGGGGTTGCACAGAGGCCACGAGTATATAACAGTGCTGGTTCATGCAGCCCAGGTGAGGGCTCCTGAGCCTTGATCGGGCTAGGCAGGCTGGTGCAGGGTGGCTCACATCTAGGCAAGTTTTGAAAGTCAAGCCCACAGGACCTGCTCATGGGTGAAGGGTGGGGAGCTGGGGGAGAAAAGTGAAGTGAAGGGTGTGTCCTGATTTTTGACGCTGGCAACTAGATGGTGGTGCAGGTGCTGTTTATCAAGATGACAAGGTGGGATCCCAACAGTCTGGTGGGTGGAGGGGTTTCTGCTTTGACCTGGACTGTGGTCTTGTTGAGTAACCGGTCAGACACTCAGCAGCACGTTCTTCGTTTGCGGGTTTCCACATGCATCTTCTCTAACTTCACGGAGCTGAGCTCTTGGAGATCATTTGGAGAGCACACAGCCACCGAGGGAAGCCCAAGCCCCGCCTGAGCACCCCAACACTGAGGTGTCTGCGGAGGAGAAGGGCCAGCCAGGAGTCTGGGAGTGGCTGGCGGGGAAGGCGAGGAAGCCAGAGTCGCCCCCACCTCCACCGAGAGCCTTGGCTCCTTCTGTGTTTCTCAGTTTGTCCTCTTTTGTTTTAGTATGAGAGACCTTCTGAGAGAGGTTAAGTTTACTGTTCACAGAATGGCAGATGTGGCAGCATACCACTGAGACTTGGCTTTGGTCCGTTGTTTTTTTCCCTCAAAGGTTAATATTCCGTTCTTCAGCTTCAGTAATTTGAGAAGAAAATAGCGGTTCATATGGCATATATTATTGGTCTTGTTTGAAAGCCCGAACTAAATCTTTGATGATTGCAAATGGATGGGAAGAACACTTAAGAGCATGGTTGCAGTTGCGGTGAATGCAGCGGGCTGGGTGATCTGCACGCTCCCCTCCTCACCAGCTGCAGTGCGCAGCCTGTGTCTCATCGCCCCACCTCCCCCAGGCCTGTGCTGGCTCACTTACACCGGGCTGCAGGCATCCTGCCCTTCTCCTAAGCCTCCCCTGCCTCAGAGCAGCCTGTTTGCAGGGCCATGTGTGACATCTTCCCGTTATCCCCAGTGACGGCACCTCCCTGGAGTTCTTAAAATTCTCCCTGGAAGCTTATTTTTTGGTCATAATTATTTCTCTTACATCATAGTAAGTTGAGAAAATAACAGGAAATCCAGAGAATAAATTTTAGACCAAATAATGGAAAATGTACCCAGGCGGATCATTAAAGAGGGTAAATCACACACACAGGTGCCCCTGCTGAGCCAGCCCCAGGCCCACCTGGCTCCCGAGCCCACCCTCCAGGCCTGTGTGTGCTGCCTGCTCCAGCCGTCACGTGCCTGCCCCCATCTGCTCCGTCCTGGCAGTCCCTCCTGGTTGCTTGCCTTCCTCCTTCCATCCAGTCATGCTTGGTCAGAGATGGCTCTCAAACATCTGTTTACCAAGCCCCAGTGTCTCCCTTTGCAGCAGAACGAAGTGTGGCGTTCCAGCCGCCCTAGCGTGGCCTTTGGGTGCTTCACGGGTGGCCCCAGCCTCCGTCCCTGCCTCCCTTACGCTGGGGGTGGGGGGTGGTGCTGCAGCCCATGGTTCCCTTTCCTGCCTCGGTGCCTCTCGCACCGTTGCCTTCCTAGCGGACACCTTTCTGTTCTCTGGACAGGATGAGCTGTTGTCGGCTCTCTCCATCATCACCCTCTGCCTGTCACTGGGGGGAAACATCGGAACACCACTTAGCAGGCTGGTTCCCATCTCTGGTGTGTGAGCCCTCGTGGGCCGGGGACCTGCCTGTGGTGAGCATCCTGCGGGCCTCGCATGGAGTCCGGAGCTTGGGAGCCCGCCCCCACGTCTGAATGCAGCAGATCTCAGGGCACCGTGTCTGCTTCTCATGCCGCCTCTGTGCCTGAGGCAGAGATTTGCTTACTACTCTTTTTTATAGGTCAGCAGTGGGTGTCTGAAGAGTAGAAAAATGCTGAGTGTAAAAGCAGGGTGTTAATGTAAACATGAACACCAGACTCTAGGGTAGACATTCCTGTTACCACAATAGCAACTGATCACCAAAGAATACTGATGTCTTTTGTTTACTTGTTTTCAGTTTGTTTATGAGATCCATTTTCTGTCTATAGGTATGAGGAGAAAACATCAGGGGAAGAGATTAATAAGATACCTGCCCACAGATAGCATTAAGGGTAAAGTGAGACAGGGCCTGGCTCAGAAGGCCGTGTCTGCAGGGAGAGCACCTAGAACGCAGCTGTTACCACACCCTTCACACCTGCACACGCACCAGTGCTGGGCGTTTTGTCTCTTCATTTTTTAGTTGAGGAATAATTCATGTGAAATGGGACAGTTTTAAGTGTATAATTTTTTATTTTAAAATATGTATTCGGCTGTGCTGAGTCTTCACTGCTGCATGCGGGATCTGGTTCCCTGACCAGGGACTGAACCCAGGCCCCCAGTCTTAGGAGTGGCATCCTAGCCACTGGACCACCAGGGAAGCCCCTTAACTGTCCTTTGACCGTTTGTTTTGTCCTGACAGTGCGTGTGTCTGTGTAGCCTGCTGCCCTGTCCACATAGGGGACTTTGCATCGAATCAGAAAGCTGCCTTGGTGTCTCCTTCCTTCCCACTCGTGGTCCAGCCCCATTCTGAGCTCTTTCAAAGTACGTTAGCTTGGCTTGGTTAGACGGCCATGGAGATTGACTCCTACTGCATACATTCTTCTGTGTCTGGTTTCTTTCACTTAGCCACATTGCTGCATGTATCTAACCTCCCCCCGTTTTTTAGTATGATTTGTATGAGTAACCATGGTTGGTTTGTTCATCCCCTGGTGAGGGATATTTGGGTTTTTTCGTTTGGTGGGTGTGATGAACGGAGCAGCTGTGGACAGTTCTGTACATGTCTTGTGTTCATACTCGTGCGTGTGTGCTCACTCAGTCGTGTCCGACTCTGCAAACCCATGGACTGTGGCCCACCAGGCTCCTCTCTCTCTGGGATTTCCCAGGCAAGAATACTGGAGTGGGTTGCCATTTTCTTCTCCAGGGGATTGTCCTGACCCAGGAATCAAACCCGCATCTCCTGCATTGGCAGGCGGATTCCTTACCACTGAGCCACCTGGGAAGCCCAGGTCCCATTCACCTTGAGGTAAATACCTAGAAGTGGAATTTCCGAATCACAGGGTGGGTGTTGGTTTAACTCGGAGAAAGTGCCAGACCACTTTCCAAAGTGGTTGCTGTGTTGGTTACTTTTTAAAATTTATGAAAGTAACTGGGGATTTGGCCTCATTGTAGAGATTCTGCTTAAGCCCGAGCCCTGGGATGTGTTGACCTGTGTTTTACAGAGTCAGTTTTCTTTTAAAACAGTGTTAACATAAGCCTATTTGAAGATACTCAGAATGAATGTGAATGAAAAGGGGAAAATATTACTCAGCATAATTAGGCATTACTGGTTCAGCATGTTATTTAGCATTTAAAGTTGCTGGCTCCTGCATAGATATTTGAGTAAAGTTACTATGTGTAAATGCCATATTTTAAAAGTCACCTCTGGGCTTCCCTGGTGACTCAGTGGGTAAAGAATCCGCCTGTCGGTGCAGGAGACACGGGTTCGATCCCTGATCTGGGACGATCCCTCATGCCGTGGAGCAGCTAAGCCCGAGCAGCACCACTCCTGAGCCTGAGCTCTGGAGCTGGGGAGCCGCAACTGCTGAGGCCCCCATGCTGTAGAGCCTGTGTCCTGCAACTAGAGAGGCCGCGGCAATGAGAACCCCGCGCCCCCAACTAGAGGGTACCCCCTGCTCTCCGCAACCAGAGCAAAACCTGCCCGGCGCTGAAGGCCCAGCACAGTGAAAAATACACACATAGAATTATAAAATAGATGCAGTTATCAAAAAGAAAGTCACCTACTTTAGTCTAAGCAGCTTGTTCACGGCCACATTTGTAACCAAAAGAGTTCTGAAAGGACTGAGAGTCACAGGTACACCAGAGAACCTTGGTGTGCGTGCCACTGCTGGCCGTGGGCAGGAGGTTGTCCAGCTCAGCGTGGAGGGCAAGCAGGGGAGCCTGACATCAGAGCCAGCGCGGTGGAAGGGGGCGTGCGTGGCCAGGAAGCGGCGAGCAGCCCCCGGTTCCTGGGGGCCCAGAGCCCGTTCCGTGGAGACCGCCAGGGGAGCTCAGCCTGCCTGCTCCTCAGGCCCACCAGTGCCCTGTCGCCTCACCGTCCTCCTCGCCAGCCCTCTGGCGTCTTAAGTCAGAGGTCTGGGTTTCAGACAACAGACACCGAGGGTTTGCCCAGCAGAGCAGGGTTTTGTTGGTAGGACACTGGATGCAAATGGAGCGGACCGGCCCTGAGGCGCCAGGGCTGGTGCGGCAGTGGAGCTCTGCCAGGGAAGGATGTCTCGTTGGGGGCTGCCTTTGCCAGGCATCCCGTTGTTTGGAAGTTTGTCCTCTGATTCCTTTTCTCTCCTATGGTCTTTTTTTTTCCCCCCAGTTTGTTTTTAGTTGATTTACAATTTTGTGTCAGTCTCCAGTGTACAGCAAGTGATTCAATTATTATATATATGTGCGTGCACGTGTGTGTATTCTTTTCCATATTCTTTGCCATTATTAGTCTTAGAAGGTATCAAATGCAGTCCCCTGTGCTATACAGCAGGTCCTTGTTGCTTATCTCGTTTCTGTATGGTGGCATATATATCAGAGAAGGCAGTGGCACCCACTCTAGCACTCTTGCCTGGAAAATCCCGTGGATGGAGGAGCCTGGTAGGCTGCAGTCCATGGGGTTGCAAAGAGTCAGACATGACTGAGTGAATTCACTTTCACTTTCCTCCATAGGAGAAGGAAATGGCAACCCCCTCCAGTGTTCTTGCCTGGAGAATCCCAGGGACGGGGGAGCCTTGTGGGCTGCCGTCTATGGGGTCGCACAGAGTCCGACACGACTGAAGCGACTTAGCAGCAGCAGCAGCAACAGCATGTATCTTAATCTCAAACTCCTCGTTTTTTTTCCTTGGCTCTTTTTTGTTTAGTTCTCCTTTCTGGGAGGCGTCCCACTCTCTCTTCCAGTCCTGTTTTTAAGATTTTAAAATTCTCTCATGTTTTTAAGTAAGTAGGAAGTTCTCAGAATGTTCCTCTTTGTCTCACAAATGCAGCCTCTTATCTCTTCGGTTTTCTTCCCTGTGCATTATACCTGCTCTCACTCCTGTTTCCTTCTGGTTTCTTTCTGGGGCTCTGTCTCTCAAGAGACCTGGTTGGGGCTTTCTCCAAAATAACTGACTGTCGGCTGTTCGCTCACATTTAAGCCTGAGATCTGCCAGGCGCGTGGCAGGGGCCGTGTCGGTGGTCAGCTGTCCTTTGGCAGCCCTGCTCCTGGGGAAGCCTGGCAGCAGTCTGATCTCTCTGGGGGAATGCCCCCACCTTGTGCTGTCGGTCAGCTTTTCTTTTGGGGCCAGATGAGTGCTTCCAGGAAGGCAGTGTCCCTTCGCCCACCTGCCGGTGCCCAGTGGGAGACACCCCTCCCCGTCCCACCTGCCCCCTCGTGCACTGTGCCCCTTCCCCAGACCCCTTCCCCGGGGGCCCTGGTGCACCTCTCCCCTCTCACTCTTGTCTTTGCTGCAATTCCTTGGCTGTGGCTGGTAAAACGATTACCTGTTGAAATGCAGGTTGACTAGATTTGGTCTGGTTTATCCCCAAGGCTCTTTCTCAAGGGATTTTGGCTTACAGGTTTAATTTAAAACCGGGGCTAAAGTAACGGAGGTAAAATGGACAGGTTTATAATTTTCAGGATTCTGTCAATTTACTAGTAATGAAAACCTACAGGAGTCATGATTTCATAGTTAAAGATAGTTCTGAATGCCAGAACAAGCAACTTTTCTAATTAGATTTTATTATCTTTCAGATCCTGTCACATAGGACAGTATGCACCTTAAGATCCTGAAGAAAAGGCACAAAATGTTCAAGTAATGTCTAGTAATAATTTGTGAGGTAAGTGTCTCCTCAGGTATATAATCACTGTTTCCTCTCTAATTGCTCACGCTAACTTGTACCCTGTTGATGGTTAATGGTTACCTCCTGTCAATGATTTGCTGACCACCTACTCTAAGAGGAGAGTGTGTCCTGGAGCAAGATCCCAATTATCAGCAGGAGTTACAAGATGAGGGTAGGCCTCCTAGCTACATGACTGGAAAGGTTTTGCTTGGATGGCTGTCCCTGAAACAGTGGAGATGTGCAGTGTTGCTCCTGGTATTCTGGGAAGCGAGGCTTGATTTAACACGAGGAGAAACAGGTTCACAGGGTGTAGACAAAAGCCCGTTAAACTAGCCATGGAAATAGAGAACCGATGACGTGACATCTGCTTGACTGTCGGCCAACACACCGTGCCTTCGGGTCTCAGGCAACCTGAACACAGAGCATTCCGTGGGAGACGGTGTGGAGTGAGGCTGTGCCCTCGCCCTGGGGTCGCGTCGCCAGTTGCTGCGCCCTTTGCTCTCACATTCTCAGTATCTGTAGCTGAGTGAGTGTGAGGGAGCAGTTTCTTCATTTCCTCCCCTCCTTTCCTGCTGCACTGATGCGGCGTAGGTGCTGTGACTCAGCAGAAGGCGCCTGTCTTGATCACAGAGAGCCCAGTGTGTGTGGCCCAGCCTCCCCACATTCGTGGACTGCTTTCTTGAAAATCTTGAAGTAACTGTGGGCTATCAGACTATCTGATGGGTGGGTTTGACAAGTCTGGCTCTAAGGCACACAGCAGGACCCTAATGTGCTTCTGGGACGATCCCAGCCCACCCCTCCAGCTCCCCTGGGTTGGTGTGTGCACGCTCTTCCTCACAGTCAGAGCTGCCATCTGTGCCCCTCTCTCTGGACCAGACAACCGGACTCTGACAAAAGGCTCCTCCATCTCTGGACGCACGGCCCTGCGCCCTGCCCAGCACCCAGGTGCCACGTCTCATGGCCTGCGTCCTGCCTGAGGAGCAGCCACGCAGCAGAGGGAGTCTGGCCAGAGGGCTTTCTCAGCCTTGGTGGGCTTGTAGGACCCACTAGGAAGCTGTGTGGCGATCACCAGGCCACCAGATCTGAGAGAGGGACCAGCTTCACACTGTTGCATCTGGTTGTAAATGAGATGAGAGGGGGTTTTGGGGTAAAGCAGCAGCAGAATGTTTACGAGGAAAAGTGCAAGTTTGTCTTTAGTTTCTGGCCCTACGTGTTCTCACCTCTCAGATAATTTCCCAGTTAATGTGGGAGGGTTGTCAAAAGAACAGACCAGTGAGTGAGGGAAACTGTTGAAAGAATGAGAGAGGAAGGGCATTCTAGGAACAGCATAAAGGAAAGATGGAGATTAAAATGGGAGCCTGGCTCAAAAACATGCTCACCCATCGTCAAAGAGTTAGAACTCGGGGGAAGGGAGAGCACATGCTGAGCGAGGTGGAGAACCATCGGGCGAGAACCCTGAGCTCTGCATCGGGGGCCAGAGTGGGCATGAGCAGCAAGAGTCGCCTGTCCACCAGCCTCTCTGCCGCTGACCTGCGTGGGCTCCGGGTGCTGCGTGGGCAGCAGGGTGCCCAGGCCTCACCCTTGGGCTCGGAGCCTGGGCCCCGCAGTGTGCGTCTGGCCCTCACCCTGTGTCGTCCCGCTGAGGCGTGGCTGGGCAGCTGCCGTGACCGTGTGCCCCTCGCACCTTCCCGCAGGGAAAGCATGCCGTCCTCAGGACACCGGCTGCGGGACGTCGAGCACCACCCTCTGCTGACCGGGGATGACAGCTACGACTCTGCGGCCTCCTCTCCCGCTGAGGCCGACACGGCCGACAGGGTATGGTTCATCCGCGACGGCTGCGGCATGACCTGCGCCGTGCTGACCTGGCTGCTGGTCCTGTATGCGGACTTCGTGGTCACGTTCGTCATGCTGCTGCCCTCCAAGGACTTCTGGTACTCCGTGGTCAACGGGGTGGTCTTCAACTGCCTGGCGGTGCTCGCCCTGTCGTCTCACCTGCGGACCATGCTCACTGACCCCGTGAGTGCCTGCCCTCGGTGGGCTTTCCTGTCGGGTCCAGGCTGGGGAGACACCAGTGGCTGTGGCTGGAGGGCCTCGCACTCCCATGGCCTTGGGGTTTGAGTTCTCGGGCACAGGCTGGCGGCCTGGTCCGCAGCGTCCCTGGAGCACACACAGCATCCGGATGGAAGTGCTATTGGGGTGTATTTATGGAGTGCAGATTAGAGGCCGGGCGCCAGGAGAGGCTGCAGGGAAGCTGTCAGGAGGACTGCCCAGGGGAGCACCCAGGCTGCGCTGGGATAGGACGTGGGGCTGGGGACCACGGTTCTGGGAAGACACCGACGAGAAAACACACCCTGCAAATGGCTGGAATGCGAACCTGAGCTTGAGGAACATGCCTCAGGTACCCAGGAGGTTTCTTTGGTGGGGTGAAGAGGGGCCCAACTGGTGTGGAGGAAGCAGGCGCTCCTGCTGTGTGTCTTGGCAAGACCCGGGCCTAGGGGACCCAGCTGGCCCTTCTGCTTCACGCTTGGCCTGGGAGAGCATGTCTCCAGCAACAGAATCAAGTGTAGGTCACCAATTGCAGGGACCTGGGGGAGTCATCGGGCAGCCCCGAGGGGGACCAAGGCAGCTGCCCAGGGCTCTGAGCCGCAAAAAGGACCAGAAAATGCATTTATTTCCTCGCCCTCTGGTCACCACGGGTTGCCTAATGAGCGCTGTTAAGTGGGTGGGGGTGGGGGTCGCGCGCTTACTGTGGAGCAGCGAGTGCGTGTCCGTGAGAACTAAGGTGCGGCGCGCCTAAACCTGGTCCCTTTCTTCTTACGGGACCTGGGGCCCTGCCCCCATCACTTCCTTCTGGTGATAGGGCGGCCTGCCCGGCTCTTGGGTACCTTGGAGCCCAGTGGTCCTCGGTCTTCACATGCACGTGCTGGGCTTTGCAGACGTGGTGTCGGCCCTGCCACGCAGAGTTGGGCTCAGCCCCTGCGTCCCCGGCAGCGGGCTCTGACTGTCTTTACTCCTGCTGACAGCAGTGCCCTGCCGTCTCCCCCACCCTTCCTGTCCTCACACGCTTGGTCTTCCCCTCCCTAGTAGGGCTCCTTCTCTAGAAATACGTATTTCTGTGTGAAGGACAAGCCCCCATGGGGCACAGAAACAAGACCCAGGTTTATTCCCAGTCCACACAGCCATGGCGTCCAGAATGATCTCCCAGACATGATTTTCACTGCCTGTGTCCACTGCCCAGACAGCAAACCCTCCGCCCTGCAGCCTGTGGCCCATGGCTACCCAGCACACAGGGCTCCCTGGCCCTCTGCAGCTCGCCGTGCTGGGGGCTCGCGTGGACGCCCTGTGAGAGCCCCGCTGCCACTCCCACTCCTGGGGCCAGACACAGGGCATCAGGGGCCCAGGGCCACACTCCCCAGGCTAGTCTGTGATAGGTCTGCAGGGAAGCATTATGCAACTTTAAAACACGAGATAAAGTCCTTTTTCAGACTGTTTTGTTCAGCCACCCTCTGTGCAGCTGATAGGAAACCTGTGGGTGTGCTTATCAGGGACACCCTGCCCAGGAGTGTGGGCAGAACTGGCTGCCCAGGGTGGAGGGGGAGTGGCTGAGCAAACACAGCCAGCCTCTGGCGTGTCCTGCATGAAGTTGGAAAAATCCAGGTGACTCCAAATTATGAAGGATAATGTGCTATTTGAGTTCATTTTATAGCTTGTTTTCTTTTTCATGAAAACAAAACTTCTGGTCCTATGTTATGTGAGTGATAGCCATTTTTCACAGTGATATATGTGGCAACAACAGCTTTATGAATAACACCTAAGACTAATTCCTAAATTTACTGGGTTTTTTTTTTTTTTCTTAAAAGTTCTGTTCCTCCCAGCTAAAATACATTGTTACTAAACCGTAGGGGGCGGTCCCCAAAGGAAACGCTACTAAAGAGTACATGGAGAGCCTGCAGCTGAAGCCCGGAGAGGTCATCTACAAGTGCCCCAAGTGCTGCTGCGTCAAGCCTGAGCGCGCCCACCACTGCAGGCATGGCGGCTCTGCCCTGGGGGGCGGGGAACCCCAATACCCACCACTGCAGGCACAGCGGCTCTGCCCTCGGGGGCGCGGGCCCCTGGGCGGGCGGGGGTTGAGCGCCCACTGCTGACGGTGGGGAACCCAAATACCCACCACTGGAGGGACCCCCATCCTTAGGGCAGCCTGAGCAACACCCCACCGGGACCACTTTGAAAGGACATCCGGAGCACCCACCTTCCCTGGGGCAGGATCCCCCGGGTGGCCTCTTAGCAGAGCTGTTTTCAGTGGGTGGTGTTTCCTCAGAGCACAGAATAGTGAAAATCTAACTTCTTTTCAGCATTTGCAAAAGATGTATTCGGAAAATGGACCATCACTGTCCGTGGGTGAACAACTGTGTCGGAGAAAAGAATCAGAGATTTTTTGTGCTCTTCACTGTGAGTAAAGAGACTACTCATGTAGTGACTTGTGTTGAGTCTTAATTTTTGATATACTGTCTTACCTGGAGTGAGTGGTTATTCTGACATCAGACCTGCAGTCCCTTCTCTGGGGTTCAGATTACAGCTGTGTTGTCGCTGGCGGAGAGGCACCCAGCAGATGAGCGTGTGTTGCCTGTTGCTCCAAGTGTTCGCTGTGATTTAACTTTCTCCTGGATACCTTGACCCACCGTTGTCACTAAAATGTGTTTCCCCGCAGTGTATTAGTCTGCGAGATTACTGTCCTTGGTCCTGAGTGGCCCCAGGGAGGCATGTCACCTGCTCCCCCTCACTGCTACTGCCCACCTCCCACACCCTCACTGAGCCTGGGACAGAGCAGTGGGCTCTCGAGTGCACGCCCTCGGGTCCTGGCGCCGTGCTGACCGGTGTCTCCCTGCAGATGTACATCGCTCTGGCATCCGTGCACGCGCTGGTCCTCTGCGGGCTGCAGTTCATCGCCTGCGTCCGAGGACAGTGGACAGGTAGGCCTGGGGGGCGGCTTCTCTTGCTCGTGCTGCAGTAGGGGGAGAGGGAGGAAGGGGCCTCCAGTTTCAGAGGAAGTCCTCACGGTTGTTTTAGAAATTAATGGAGAATTTTAAGAGGAGAATATGGGAAAGTTCTCACACTGCCGTTTAGCTAGTATGATGAAGACATGCGCACGTGCACATGCATGCGCACACACACACACGCACACACACACACACCTGGGTCTTCCTGTCAGCTAACAGTTTCTGCTGAGTACCATTCGTATCCTGCAGACCTTTGAGACTGGGCCAAAATTCGTGTTGTCCCCACAGGCCTGGCGTGTGCTCTAGCCACTGGTCAGGCATCACTCAGGGCTATCGGATGAGGCAGGACGAGCCGTGCAGCATGGACTGGTGTGTGCGTCCTGTTTCACAAGTGTAGGCACAGGCAACTCCCATCTTTTCTGGCTTTAGTTGTGTTTTAATACACAGTTCAGTACATGAATACAGTCTCAACAGAAACCTGGGGAGATACAGGGTATTTCAGATCTGCCGACCAGGCTGTGGTGGTGTGAATGTTGGCCTGGTAGGGCCACCCTCTGCCCCGGGTGGACAGCAGGCGCGCCTGTGAATGAAACGAGCTCGCTTCTCTGTGGACAGTGGCGCAGAGGGGCCCTTCCGCAAGCTGGACCCACGCCTGAGGCTCGGGACGTGGGGGGTGCTCCGCCGCGCCGTCACAGCCAGCCCCCCTCTCGTTCGCAGAGTGCAGTGACTTCTCCCCTCCTGTCACTGTCATCCTGTTAATCTTCCTGTGCCTTGAGGGTCTGCTGTTTTTCACTTTCACCGCGGTGATGTTCGGCACCCAGATCCACTCCATATGCAATGACGAGACGGTATGCCCCTCCTCTGCTGGGTGTGTTTGGCCTCAGTGCACCGGAGTGGGTGGGCAGTGGACGCAAGGGCCTGGTGTTCCCCAGGACGTGGGCGGGGTAGCCCCGGTGCACCATGACAGCATCACTGCCTGTGTCCCTCTCCCCGGGCACAGCTCGAGGCTCAAAGGTCCCTTTGATTTGAAAGTCAACAGAGCCAGGCAGGTGGAGCCAGCAAACGCCCCGTTTCTCGGAGACCCTGCCCTCGGCAGCCGAGTGAATCGCAGGGACTGGATCGCCTTCCTGCCTTTCAGTTGAAGGCCTCAAGCAGGCACTTAGACACGTTTGTAAGACCCGGAAAGGAAATTGGCACCTGGCCCGGAGGCCTGGCCCCCCTCGCGGCCTTGGGGCTGCCTGAGCTTTGCACCCACCTGGAGGCCGCTGCCCAGCTACGTCTAACATGGTCTGGCCAGCGGCTGCAGCCCGGCCGTGTGCACAGGGGCCCGCAAGACTGGGACCAGGACGTGTGGTTCGGGTGGTGCCTCCCCCGTGGTGACCGCTCACCTGCCCTTCCTGCTCATACCTGCCCAGGGTTTTCCTGGTGCTGCCGCCCACTTGCTTTTCTTCCTCCCAGGAGATCGAGAGGCTGAAGAGCGAGAAGCCTACCTGGGAGCGGCGGCTGCGGTGGGAAGGGATGAAGTCCGTCTTTGGAGGCCCCCCCTCGCTGCTCTGGATGAACCCCTTCGTCGGCTTCCGGTTCAGGCGACTACAGATGAGACCCAGGAAAGGGGCCCCGGAGTTCTCAGTGTGAGGCCTTCTCATCACTTCAGAACTTGTCCATGGACTTAATTTATCTGGGGTTGGAAAGGGTATCAACAGCTCCCCTGTGACCCCGAGGGCGAGTGGCCCAGCGGCCTGCAGCGAGCGGGACTTCACACATTCACGGTCACAGACGGCAGGTTCCCCACGAGTGATGTCACTGTCCAGTAATGGAGGGATGTGGCCGCACGGAGGAGCCAGATGTCATTCTCTCCCTGCACAGTCAGGAGTCTGTTAACACGCTCAGCGTTTGTTACACGGGTTGTTAGAATCCTATGTGCCGAGCTGCTTTCCTCAGTCATGAAGAAAAGCCAGTCCAGTGGACAGAAACGCCACGGTCAGTGGCCCTGGGACTCTTCGGGCCCCCTCGGTCCAGGAGGGGTCTGGACGCAGGAGCCCGTGGGGGCTACGGGAGCAGCAGGGCCATACGCTCGCTCCTGGCCTGGGGCTGGTGGGCCCTGACCCCATGAGCAAGTCCTCGCGTGTCAGTGTGTGTGCGTGCACGTGTGTTTTAAAGTGGGCCGTGTTGTTCAGGCAACGTATCATGGGGGTGTGCTGCAAACAAGCTATTTTTTAGAAACCAATGTTTCAGGGAAGAGGGGCGAGCTGTGCGGGGTCCCCTCCCGTGGGGCTTACATGAATGTATTGCATACTGGAGAGTATCGAGATCCAAAGAGCAGTCGTTCCTGTGTGGTCCTCTGTTGCCCTCCCTCCTGTTCTCAGTTTATTTTAGCAATCTGGAGTGCGTGACAGGGCTTTGGAACCGCACTGTGTGGTTCCGGCCAGATCAGCGGCGTATGCTGGCCCCTCTGTGGCCCCGGGCTTGAGCAGCTGACCCTGCGGGAGGCGGACGAAGCCCTGAGAAGGGGAGAGGACCTGGAGGCAGGAGCCCTGTGGACCTGGCCTGCAGACAGTATTCAGGATGGCAACAACTGGTTTGATTTTTTTAAATTCGTACCTTTTTTGGGTATCATTTTGTTTGTTTCTCTACCCACGTCACAAGTGATAAAATAGGACCCTTGGTGCAGAGCTTAAAATTATGCCAGAAAGCAAACAGCTCCCCAACCCTGGGGATTCGCCTTAAAACTTGCCTGGTCTGTCCATGTTTTATGGGATTCCACCATCTCTGACACAGTCTGGGGTCCCAAGCCCCCTTCCATGCTGAGAAGAGTGGGCGTCTCCCGCCTGGTCTCCACGCCTTTCTGCTCACCCATAAGCCATTTTGCTTTTGTTTGAATTAACCCATCCTCTATCCTGATCAGGGCTGGCGCAGAACCACAGAGGGCCTACCCTGACAACAGACGTAGCCGAGGGGAACGGGGTGGAGGGCGGAGGTGAGGTGGCTCGGTCACTGCAGAAAAGGGCTGGGGGGGCTGAGTCACAGCCGAGGACAAACAGGAGACAGGAGTTCCCGAGATTGTTCTGCACACTCATTTGCACATCTGTCATTGGGGTTGGATGTGTGTACTGAGCTTCAATGTGAGGCTTTTAATATGTATATCCTGGTTATCAATAAAATTATCGAAGTGGTTGAATCCTGTGAGACTTGGCAAATATGTGCAAATCAAGTATACTTGACTTTTCAACCTCTTCTTTCAATGTAACTTTTGTAAGAAATAAAGTCACCAACTGACGTTGTCCAGCAGTCTGTCTAGTGGCCGGTTCTTGGTGGGTTGTGGGTGTGATTCCGTGCTCAGCTTTGCCTCGGCTCATGGACACCACACCCAGGCCAGTGTCCAGAGCCCCTTTAGCGCCTGAGACATGTGACTTAGCACCAAGGTCACGCTCACACAGGTCGCCATTTCCACATTTTTCATTTTACTCTCAGTTGATGCACCTCATCTCACTTAGCTTTGCCCTAAAGCTTCCTTAATTTTTTAGTGTGCTTGGAAATAAAAACAGTTTTAAATGTCCCTTAAGTGCTTGCTGGGATTCACCAGTGAAGCCATCTATTCCTGGACTTGTTGGGAGGTTTTTGATCAGACTCCAATCTCCACATTAGTTATAGCTCTGTGCAGACTTGATAAAACTAGAAATGAAAGACTATGCATTCTAACTGATGCCAGAGGAAGATCACAAGCGACCACAGTGAGCAACTATGGCCAGCAAGCTGGATAACTAGAAGAGGGAGGTCGAGTCCCAGGATCAGAAACCTACTGAGACTGAGTCACGAAGAAACAGCATCCCCTAGAAGGCGCCAGCTGAGATGGACGCCACGGTGTGTTTGGGGAAGCGTGGCCAGTCATCACTGTTCTGGGGGACGCAGAGGCAAGTGTCAGCGGCACATACTTTGTTTTGAGGAATTTGTGGGGGCAACTTGAGACCTCAAATCGCTAAAGAAGCAATGTTCAAATCAAATGAAGCGTCTGGGGTTTAATTTTGCTTCTGTTGCATCTCGTTCTGTCGCCCTTGACGTCGTGTGGAACAAGTCAGGAAAGGAGATGAGAGGGCTCCTTCAGAGTCAGCGCCTGGCTGCCGTTGGGTCTGGTGAGGCCGCGCAGGGCGGGTGGCCCTTGCAGGTCTGCCATCTTGGAACAGCTCTGCTACTTCCCCCACCCTAGCCAGCCCAAAGGGGGTCACCCTGCTCGGAGGCCAGCGGCAGGTCTGTCTGAAGGCCTGGAGGCATCATCGGATCACCAGGTGCTGCTGGGCCCACTCTGAAGGGGACGTGGCCCTCCGGGTGCAGAAGCTCTGACTCGCTCGCAACACAGGCACAGCAACCCCGAAGGCCTCTCCCTGACAGCCCCGACATGGCACGGCCAAGCTCCACACGCCATCCAGCCACAGGTCCACCAGGAAACTCAGACTTACAGGCAGCAACCAGTCCTCCAACACACCAGTACCATCCCCAGGCTGGGAGAACTTGAGTTCCAAGAAAAGCCCCAAGTACATAGATAAATAATGGTGATGATCGCCAAGATGTGATTTTTACATTTCCAGTTTCCAAAGTGTCTTCCTCTGTGCCCAGATCACATGTTCCCTATGACCTCCCAGGCTGGTAACAGTGCACCCATTTTATAGCCCAGCAGACTTTCATCAAAGTTCTCACAGCGGGGGAGAGAGGAGCGAGTCCACACGGACGTTTAGAATAAACGCACTTTCTTCTAACCTAGATCCGTCTCCGCTTTTACTTCTTAAAAGACTGAGTTCAGGGACTTTCCAGTGGCTAAGACTCCACGCTCCCAATGCAGGGGCTCAGGTTCGATCCCTGGTCAGGAAACCAGACCCCGCATGCCGCATCCACAACTGAAGATTTCCATGTGCCACGGCTCAGATCTGGCACAGCCAAACACATACAGGGATCTAAGAATTTTTAAAGCACTGAGTTTGAAAACAGTAATAGTAATAACTTCTTGAATAACAAGGAACCAAAAACAATCAATCAAACCTTCACTGATCCCAGGTAGCACAGGGCTGGGGACAATGCTGAAAGCAAAGGAGGGTCAGTCCTCAGCCTGGCGTTGGCATCGCGTCCACCAGAGGGCGCCATTGGACAGCAAATGCACCCACACTGCACGCTGCTGAGGCCACAGAAAAATTCCCGCACCATTGTCTCATCCAGCTTGCCAGTCCACAAATATTTACTGAATACCTACTATGTGCCGGCAAGGCCTCTGCCCTCAGTAAACACAAACACAAGAAACTGAATGTGTAATTATATGCTGTGATTCATGCTAAAAAACAGCAGCAGGGAGAGGGAGCATTAGTGTCAGTGTGATGGAGAGAGGATTCGGGGAAGGGCTGGGCCAGGGAAAGGTGTGGTGCTCAACTCTGAATTGGAGCTGGTTAAAATCGGAGAACTCGGGATGAAAGAGCCAGTGAAAGTCACATGTCAGCCTGCTGGGCTCAGGGGAGAGGCTGAGGAGTTAACACGTGCGCAGACACCGAGGTCATCCGCCGGGTGGAGTGGAGGTTCACCTGAAGCAGATTTCTTAGACACAGGCCAACCACCTTCCCCAAAGTCCAGGAGCGAAGCTCTGAAGATAAGGACTTCAGAGACATTTCCTTGTTGGGTGGGTTGTTAGGGCCTCGGTGGGAGCAGGGTTGGCCTCTGCTGTGGGAAGCTGGCCCAGCGTGGTGCAGGGGTGGGGGGTTAAGTGGCTGGGAGGGGTCTGTACATGGCCTTTCTCTGGCCTCGGCCTGGGTGATAGTCTGCATCTGGGTACCAGAGGAGAGTTGCTCACTGGGTGGGTTCGCAGGCTGGCTGGCACACATGGGGTTCCGTGTCCCAGAAAGCTCAGTGACCAAGCAGCCTCCGTGAGGGTTACTTTGTGGGCAGACCTGGCTTCAGCCTGCGTGGCTGTGAGACATGGTTGAAAGAGGCAGATATGCCACACTGTCCATCTCTGCCGCCTCCCAACTGTGTGACCTGGGGCCAGTGCCTCCACCTTTCTGGCCTGTTTCTCACCTTTACAACGATGCAACACCACTTCCTGCCTCGTGCAGCCTTTGGGAGGGTTAGAAAGGAGGGGCCACAGAGGGCTGGCCAGGAGGGCTGGCGCACAGCAGGCACTCCAGAAACGGGCTGATGCTGACAGGCCATCCACTGGAGGTCTCTGCAGCCACGCAGGACCTCAAGCCAGACCTGGTGTGCAGGGGGCAGTCAGATTCTTCGTCCATCTTGCTTGCCCTTTCTTGGTTTATTTGGACTAACATGGAGTCCTCAGTTAAGATCCTGCAAGATTTTTTTTTTTAACCAAATAAAAACATAACCAACTAAACAAAACCAAGTCCGTTTATAACAAAGTCCCACCAGGGCAAACATTTGCAATCTCCCCAGAAAGCATTTTATCCATGGCAGGGAGGCCTGTGGAATTTTAAGAGGCTGCAGCTCGTGTCTTTGAAAACCACCAGCGACTTCGTGTTTGTCTAGGACTCTCTCCCCGCGGAGTACTTTTCCATATGCCCTCATTTCCCAGCAGAGCCTGAGGCCTGTGGGCAGCCAGTAAGGCGCTCTGCACTCAGAGTGATGCCATGGGGCAGAGGCTGCAGGCTGGTGGCCGTGACCTGGATCCAGCCCCCACGGGTGGCTCAGATACCACAGTCAGTTGCTAACACCTGCAAATCAGGAGATTTCACCTAGAAATGCAGATTCACAGCTGCTCGGGCCCCATTCTTCCTGGCCAGGTGCCTGGTGCCAGGGCAGCTGTCCCCACACACACAATCGTCAGGACAGCATTTGAATTCTTTTCAAAGGATTTATGGGGGCAAAATTCACATAAAACTGACCATTTTAAGGCATAACCCTCCCAGACTTCAGACAATCCTACAAAGCTACGGTCATCAAAATAGCATGGTATTGGCACAATAACAGACATATGGATCAATGGAGCACAACAGAGAGCCCATAAATAAACCCACACACCTAAGGTCAATTAATCTTTGACAAAGGAGGCAAGAATATACAATAGGAATGACAGTCTCTTCAGCAAGTGGTGGTGCTGGGAAGGCTGGACAGCTGCATGTAAATCAATGGAGCTGGAACATACCCTCTCACCATGCACAAAAATAACTCCAAGTGGCTTAAAGACTTAAACATGAGATGGGACAGAAAACTCCTAGAAGAGAACATAGGCAGAATATGCTCTACTGTAAATTGTACAAATGTTTTTACTAGGTCAGTCTCCCAAGGCAATAAAAATAAAATAAAAAATAAATAGGACTGAATCAAACTTACAAGCTTTGGCACAGCAGAGAAAACCATAAACAAAATGAAAGGACCACCTACAGAAGGGAAGACAGTATTTGCAAACAATGTGGCTGGCAAGGGCTTAATCACCAAAATACACAAACAGCTGATACAACTCAATAACAAAGAAACAAAAAATTCAATTGAAAAATGGGCAAAAGACCTAAATAGATATTTCTGCAAGGAAGAAATACAAATGGCCACAAAACACATGAAAAGATGCTCAACACTGCCAGTTATCAGAGAAATGCAAATCAAATCTACACTAAAGTACCACACTTCACGCCAGTCAGGACAGCCATGATTAAAAAGATGACACAGAACAAAAGCTAGAGGGTGTGGAGGTAAGGGAGCCTCCTACACTGTTCGTGGACATGCAAGTTGGTACAGCCACTGTGGAAAACGTATGGAGGTTCCTCAAAAACTGAAAATAGGATTACCAAATGATCCAGCGATCCGATTCTGGGCATATATCCAGACAAAACTATAATTCAAGAAGATACAGGCACCCAATGTTCACAGCAGCACTATTCACAACAGACAAATCACGGAAACAACCCAAATGCCCGCTGACAGAGGAATGGATAAAGAAGAGGTCGCACAGGAAATACGGTGGAAGATTGTGCAGTCATGAGAAAGAACAAAGCTACGCCATCTGCGGCAACACGGGTGCAACTAGAGATTAACGTGCTAAGTGAAGCACGCCAGACAAAGACAAGCAGCCACATAACATGTGTGGAATCTAAAACAGGGTGTAAATTAACCTATGAAACAGAAACAGACTCACAAACATAGAGAAGAGATCTGTGGTTGCCAAGGGGTTGGGGCGAGGGGGCGGTGGAGCGGGAATTCGGGATTAGTGGAGACACTCTATCATATACAGACTGGACCGATGGAAAGATCCTATTGTATAGCACAGGGAACTATATTCAATGTCCTGTGATAAACCATCATGGAAAAGAACATGAGAGAAGAATGTGTATGTTCCTACAACCGAATCACTTTGATGTTCAGCAGAAATTAAATACAATGTTGTAAATCAACTATACTTCAGTAAAAGCAAAGCAAAGCAACTGACCACGTTCAAATGAACAATTCAGTGGCCTTGGGCACATTCTCAGTGTTGTGTGACCACTGCCTCTTCCTGGCTCCAAAGCGTTCCCATCATCCCCCCAACACCCAGCATCACTCACCCTCTTCCCCAGCCCCTGGCGACCACTCCTCTCTGTCTACGGATTTGCCTATGCTGGATGCTTCCTGCGGATGGAACCACACACACACTGTGCCTGGCTTCTTTCACTCGGTGCATTTTTGAGGTTCACACGTGGGTCAGGGCTGAGCACCGCCCCAGCACACGCTTGTATGCATACTGCAAGCATCCACTTCCATGTCACATGGCAGCCCCGAGGTGGGGCAGGGCGGGCATTCACTCCTGCCTTGCTTGTCTGCTCTGGGCCTGTCCCCTCTTCCTCCTGGCCTGCTGGCTTCTACAACCCGTGGGCCACCAGGTTAGCAGCTACCTGCTCCCAGGAGCAGGGTCTCAGGTAGGTAGCTGCTGAGTGACTTGGCAGTCCCTGGCCTGCGTGTCCCCATCGTGTACTCACACACTGACACACGCATATGAAGCATGACAGCCCGATCCGCTTGGCACGTTGCTACTTTTCACTTAATATGTCCTGGAGGTTGTTCCATCTCCTATTCTCGGCTGCACACTGCCCCACTGCCTGGTTCTGGCTCCTAACAGAGCAAGGGCCCGAGCCCCTGAGCCCACATAGGGACAGCCCTGGCAACACTCAGACGCCCAGCCTGGCATCGCCCTGGCCCCGCAGCCTGGCAAGGGAAGTCTGAGATGTCCTCTCTGCTTTCTTGGCCTCAAATCTCCTCAGGCCGACACTTCATGTGCCTTTATTTTTCCAACACCTGACGTAGCATTTGTACTCTGTAGACGTGTCATAGGTGCTTGTTAATCACACAAATGAAAAAAGAAACAACTACTTTTCACACATTGTTTAAGGTCTAGCTCAGATACCACTTCTTCCAGGAAGCCTTCCCTAGTCACCCCTCTCTGAGCCCACAGGCCCTGTACTCCCATCACAGTACTTACGCCTACCATCTGTGATTGTCAGTATCTACCCCATCAGCTATGATTTGTTGTCAGCGTTGGGTCTAAAGCACGCCTAGTGGGTTCAGGTTCCTCCAGGCCCAGGGAGGTGGGAGACAGGTGCAATCACACCCACTTGACAGATGAGGAAGGTGAGGCTTGGAGAGGCTCAGCATCTTACCTGAGGCCCCCCAGTTTCTCGCTGGGGGAGGGGCTGGTGAACCCACCTCTCCAGCTCTCCCCAACCCCGAACTTTGCTCCCACCCTCCTTAGGGCTGAAGGGGACCCACAAAGCAGAGCATGCTCTGGATCTTGGGGAGCAGGAGGAGGTTTGGGGGAAATCTGGAGGGGCAGGAGGTGGGCAGTGTCTCCAGCACCCTGGTGCTCTCAGGACCCCAGCAGGGAGGTAAGGACAGCAGGGGAGGGAGAGGTGATCCTCGAGGGAGTTCCACGGGAGCACACGTGTGTCAGCCCCAGGGCCCTTTGACAACGCTGGGAAAGAGGCAGTCACGGAAGACGATGCCTATCAGCGCCCCTTCCCCGCCGCACCCCAGAGCCAAGGGCTGGCCCGTCCCCGGCGGCTGGGACCACCGTGCTGGTTGGGCCACAAAGTTCCCGGTAGACTCTGCCCTCTCTCACCTCTGTTGTGGGAGAGCAGGAGGGAGAAAAGAACACACTCGCTGAGGGGAAAGCGCAGAAGATATTAGGAAGCTTCGGCTCAGGGAGACGTGATGGAGGTCGGGGAGCTTGCGGCAGTGAGGTGCACACACGGCCACAGCTCCACCGGGTCCCCACCAGGTGAACAGTACTTTGTCCTTGCCCATTCGGCTCCCTCCTGCCCCGCTTCCTGCTGAGAGCTGTGTCTTTCTCAGGTGGGTTCCACACTGCAAGCAGAGCTGGGGACAGGGAGAAGCAAACAGGCCCCACAGAGGCTGGCTCCCTGTTTACTGTGGAGACTCGAGACCTGGACAAGACCCTGAGAAAACAAGCAGAACTGGGGACCTCCTGGTGGTCCAGTGGTTGAGAATCCACCATCCAATGCAGGGGGACACGGGTTCCCTGGCCAGGGAACTAAGATCCCATAGGCCGTGGGGCAACCAAACCCACGTCACAACCGGAGGGGCCTATGCGCACATCAAGGGCTCCTGCCTGCCTCAACTGAGACCAGACGCAGCCAAGTAAGGGAATGTGTGCGTGTATAGAAGAGGACCAGCAAAGCTGCGGATGACGCTCCCTTCCCTGATAAAAGCCAAGCGGAGGGAGTGAGCGGCAACTCTGAGATCTGAGGTTGCAGCAGGGCTGCGGTGGATGGCAGGGGAGGGGATCTGGATGGAGTCACTGCACGATGCAAAACACACAGGGAGGAGAGAGAATCCTGAGGAACTGTGGGCTCCCCGGGTGGCTCCGCGGGGAAGAGTCTGCCTGCCAATGCAGTAGGCATGGGCTTGATTCCTGGATCCAGAAGATCCCCTGAAAAAGGAAATGGCAACCCATGCCTTACCTAGAAGGTAAGGAAAACCTTACCTGGAAAACCCCATGACAGAGGAGGCTGGTGGGCTACCGTCCATAGGGTCGCAAAGAATCGGACACAACTGAGCAACTAAACACACACACACAGCCCACACAACTGTGGGCTACGGAGTGGATTCCTCCTGACGTTTGAGAGAAATGCAAGTGAAAATGTAGGTTCCTTCTGAATCCTTTTTGGCGGCTGGACCACACCCCTCTATGATGTTCTCTGGACTGGGCCACCTGGAACCTCGGTTCTTATTAGGGTTCCATCCACAAAGTCCCTTTCACAACAAGGAAATGATCTAATCCCCAGCAAGAGAGAGGGGCTGTCGTCACCCCACATCAAAGATGAGGAAACTGAGGCGCAGGGAGGTCATGTGAGTTGCCCAAGGTCACAGCACTAAAAAGGGGCCGAGTCAGGACAAATCCTCACGTTTTCCTGACTCCGAACCCTCAACCTCTTTTCTCTCTCCAGCTCTGCCCCAGGAGAAGGATCCTATGACACTGAATCGTCTCTTTTTCAGGGTTTAATATTTCGGGCCAGATCTGAGTGAGGTTTGCTGTTTCCTCCAAAATTTGGCCTGACCTCAGGGCACCGCTGCCCGGCCACTGGCAAGAGTGCCCTGTTGGCAGCTGTGGGCTGGTAGGCAAGCTGCTCTTGGCACGACACAGTGGAAACTCAGACAACTCAATAAAAACTCTATTTATCTTTGTGGTCAAAACACACAGGGCAATTTTATAGATGTCAAATAGGATGATGGCCAGGGTTGGCATAGATGGAGAGTGGGGACTGCTGCTCTGTGTTAGTGGAGCTTTAAACCCGTACGACCTTCGGGCGAGGAGTCTGGCACCATGAATCCCATGTCTTAAAAACGCAAAGCCTTTGAGCCAGCAAGTCCACTTCTAGGAACACAGCCCAAGGCAACAGTCTACTGGACACTACACTGGTCTCACTGCCCCCGCGACCGGCCTCAGCCTGGGCTCCTGCAGGGCCGGGGGCTCGCGCCTGACCGCCTGGCTGGAGCTGGCTCACTAGAGGAGTTGTTCTTCCCGGCTGGTTCTGCTGCCCCTATAAGTGCAAGAGCGTTTTGACGATATTGAAAATGAGCATCTAATCGGGCATACATATTTCCATGTATTTCATGGCTTGGCTTCAATTCCGAAAGCAATAGAGCTCTCAGTCTAGAGGGGACATCGGGGTCTTCTAGTCCAACACTCCCCGAAGCGGGAGGTGGAAGGGTAGGTGGAGTGGGTGCCTGTGTGCCCGGATAAGTTTGGGGAGATGGGCGTGTGCTTCCTCGCGGGCTTTCTCAGAGCCTCTTTGCTTGATGGTGGGTCCTGCAGTTTGCACGAGACAGACAGAGGCGGCGGTGGACTCCTGGAACAAATGGCTACACCCTGGGTGATGGCAAACAGCAGCAGTATCCTGGCTCACACCTCGGAGGCCAGAGGTCTGAAGTCAAGGTGCCAGCGGGGCCAGGCTCTCGGAAGGCTCTCAGCGGGAACCCTTCCTGCCTCTTCCGCCTTTGGATGGACACACGCGTCCTTGGGCTTGTGGCTGCACCTTTCCCACCCCTGCCTTCATCTTCACACGTGTCTTTACTCAGTGTGTACCAGTCAGTTCAGTCGCTCAGTCGTGTCCGACTCTTTGCGACCCCATGGACTGCAGCACGCCAGACTTCCCTGTCCTTCACCAACTCCCGGAGTTTCCTCAAACTCACGTCCATTGAATCAGCGATGCCATCCAACCGTCTCATCCTCTGTCGTCCCCTTCTCCTTCTGCCCTCAATCTTTCCCAGCATCAGGATCTTTTCCAATGAGTCAGCCCTTCGCATGAGGTGGCCAAAGTATTAGAGCTTCAGCTTCAGCATCAGTCCTTCCAATGAACACCCAGGACTGATTTCCTTAAGGATGGACTGGTTGGATCTCCTTGCAGTCCAAGGGACTCTCAAGAGTCTTCTCCAACACTACAGTTCAAAAGCATCAGTTCTTCAGCGCTCAGCTTTCTTTATAGTCCGGCTCACGCATCTATACATGACTGCTGGAAAAACTATGACTAGACCATGTGTGTCACTGGGCCTAAATTCCCCTTTTCTTCGAAGGACCTCAGCCACCTGACTCCAGTCTGACTTCACTGTAACTTCATCATGTCTGCAAAGACCCTAATACGGTCACACTCACAGGTCCACGTGGATATGAATCTGCGGGGGTGCTCTTCGCTGAAGCATCGATGGAAGCTTTGGGGAGGGGGGCGCCAAGGGGCTGACTGATGTCAAGATCTCCCAGCATCCCTCAACCTGCTGTGCTGGGAGAGTGGGGGTAAGGGTGGGCTCAGGGGGAGAGCAAGTACAGTGAGACCACTATGCCATCCAGACAAGAGGAGACGGCGGCTCGGACCAGGCAGAGCCAGTGCAGGTGGTGAAGCGGGTGGCCTGGGGTGTCCCTTTGAAGGTGGAATAAAAGTTAACTCTGCATTTGGATATGAAATGGGAGAAAACGAGGCATCAAGGGGGAGGTCCAGGTTTTAGCTGGAGACACCAGGACAGCAGAGTTGCCATCAGTGCAAAGCAAAGAGCCAACTGGTTTCCGGCACACATGGGCAGACTGACGTGGACTAGGAGGGAGGGACTGGCCCTTCGGGGGAGCGCGGACCTGGGTGCAGAGCCGCCCCTGCCCTGCCCCATAACCGTCAGTCCTCTCTGTGTTTCCAGAAGCAAGTTCACGACCGCCGTGTGTGCACTGGCCTCAACGCCTCCCGCCAGAGTCACCTCCTGACGCTCCTGCCCCACTCCCACTCCCACTATCTGCACACCCACCACCTCCCTGTCAACACGGGAGGCTGCAGACCTTGGGGCCTCAGTGTCCTCTGCCAGGGCTCACAGGTGGTCTTGTGGTTCTGGGGGAGGGGCAGGACCCTGCCCACACCCACCAGCCCCACGAGGCCTTCCCGGCAGCTGGGGTGCACCCAGGGTGTCCTAGGGAGGGGCGGGCTGGCCCTTCCTGGGAGGGGGCACCGCCATGGGCACTGCCAGCAGACAACAGGGGCTGCCCAGTGCAGAAGAGGCCCCTTAGGTGGGGACTCTTGTGGCTTTTGGTGACTGTGTGTCTCAGGCTGGGCTGACCAGCTAGGCTCAGCGAATCCTGCGGGCACAACCTCAGAACTGGAGTCCGCTTCTGTTTCATCGGGGCCGAGGGTGGTTCACACTCATGAAAAAGGGTCTTGCTGCCCAGGCTGAAGGCACTCGCCAGCCGGCCACACCACAGAGTCACTTCTCAGGTTCGCCACAAAGCAGGTTAGGGAGCCACAGTCCACTGTCCTAATTTGAGCTCTGAAATGTCTGTGGACCTCTCCCTTTTGCCGGGAATTCAAAGGACCTGGTCCAACATCTGGGCAAAAAGGAGGCTGGCCCAAATTCCAGGCAGCCGCCTGGCCTGGGCAGCAGAAGACGTGGCGATGAACTGTGGCGAATTCCTCAGGCAAGGGGTAGAGCCCTCGGAGCCTCCGTTTTCCCATCTGTAAAGTGGGATGTTATTCCCGTATGTTCCGAGGGTGGGATGGCCTCACGGCCTCCAGGCCTGGCTCTGTGGAGAAGCCTGGGCAAGGGTGGAGGCCCTCCTGCCTCCGCTGCAGCCCTTCCTGCCTCAGCCAGAACAGCTCTGGTCACTCTTCCCAGTGAAAGCTCCCCACCAGGATGTGCAAAACCCACTGGCCAGTGGTCCGGGATCCCATGGCTCTGATCCCTGTCTCGGGCCCTCTGGGTTGTGGTAAGAGTCAGCTAGGACCTGACTGTCCACCTTCCTTTCTAGGGTGCTTCTCTCCTATCAGTCATGTGCGGCTGGGCAAGCTGCCAGTCACAGGACCCCACCACTGAGCATACATGTGATTCAGGCCTGGCCAATCAAAGAACTCCTGCCCTCTAGCCACAGGGATAGGACCAAGCCTTAAGTCATGTGACTAAGGCTGGCCAATCAAGATTCTTCCCTGGACCACCAATATTCTGAAACAGGAAAAGAGATGTGACCCCTTCTCTTTTTTCATCAAGCTGGAGGACCTAAGCCTGAGTTCACATCAGCACCATGTTTCTCACTGCTGGGAGAAAAGCTATTTACTCTCAGAGAAAATGAGGTCCTCATTTTCAATGGGGAAAGTCAAGAAAGCTCACTTGGCAGCAAAGTTCCTGGAGAGGATCTTTAAGTTTCTCATGGGTTAATATAAGTAAGAGCTTTGCTTTTATTGATTTATTTAGTGGTGTCCTTCCCTGAGAAACCAAACAGTTTGGAGCATCCAGACAGCACTTGAGACAGTCCAAGGGATACAAAGAGGGCAGGTGAGAAGAGCAAGCCTAGGGCTGAGCCAGTTTTAAAAGGACTTGGCAACTGGCCAAGAAATAGCCATGCTCTAACCCTCTTGATGGCAGGGAAGACTCTGAGGGCTTAGGTGTCCCTACAAAATCACACAGAGGGTATGTGAAGCACTCTTTTAACTCCAGAGCCCATGTCCCCAGACTTTTGAATTACATAGAAATTTAGAAAAATCTTTTGAGAACTAAATAGGATCGATACAATTCCACAGCCATCTCTGACCAGCATCCCTTCATAAAATGATAACTTAACCCCCAGCAATGGAGGAAGGACACGAGCTATGAGCAAAGGTCAGTCCTCTTGTTTAAACTGTGTTCAGTTTGGAGGGACACTTGGTGATTTTCTCACGTTTCCTCAAAGCACCGACTACTGGGAAATGGACATGAGCAGGCAGTGGGTGTGCAAGTATCCTGGGGCTGCTGTAACAGAGCACCACAGACTAGAGGACGTTGGAACAGCAGAAATGGGGCTTCCCTGGTGGCTCGGTGATAAGGGATCTGATTGCCAAAGCAGGAGACACAGGTTCGATCCCTGATCCAGGAAGGTCCCACGTACCTCGGAGCAGCTAAGCCTGTGCACCGCAACTACTGAGCCTGTGCTCTCGAGTCTGCAACTGTGGAGACCATGCGCCGCAACTGCTGCAGCCCCAGTGCCCCAGAGCCAGCGCTCCACAACGAGAGAAGCCCCTGCAGTGAGACGCCTGTGCGCCGCAACTAGAGAGGCGCCCCTCCTCCCTGCAACCAGAGAAAAGCCTGCCCAGCAGCGATGGCCCAGCACAGCCAAAAGGAAGTAAAATCAGTAAAAGACACAGAACAAAGCAAAACCCAGCAGAAATGTACAGTCCAGAGCCCGCAAGTCTAAAGTCCAGATGGCAGAGACTTCCCTGGTGGTCCAGAGACAGAGATTCCATGCTCCCATCCAATGAAGAGGCCCTAGGTCTGATTCCTGATCAGGGAACTAGATCCCACATGCCGCAACTAAGACCCAGCACAGTCAAGCAACAAATAAATAAATTTTTTTAATTTAAAAAAGTTTAAAAATATCAAGTCAAATCAAGGTGTCCACAGGGCCAAGGGCTCTCTGGGGCTCCAGGGGGGATTCTGTGGCTTGTAGAAGAGCCACTCCCACCTCTGCCTCCATCTTACATGGCCTCTCCCAGGCGGTCTGTGTCTAAATTCCCTTCTTCTGCCTGACTGGATAATGGGGTGAAGCACTGGCTTAAGATGAGAATAAACTTACATTCTGAGTCATTAACAACACAGGGAAGAAAGTGTTTGAGCCAGCTTCAAGTGGCGTTGTAAAGATGAGTTTTGCTTTGGCTATGTTATGTTTGCAATGACTGTAATACAAGTAGTTGTGATTATATCCTGTAAACAATTACGAATGTTAAGCCTGGACATATTTGGTCTTAAGTTCTGTAGAGATATTTGAAGAAAATAATAAAAATGAACTGCTTTAAAAATAAAGAAGTCAATAAATTCCCCTCTTCTTATAAGGACACCAGGCATTAGATTAGGGCCATCCTAATCCAGTAAGAACCCATCTTAACTTGAAGATATCTGCAAAGACCCTATTTCTAAACATAAGGTCACATTCACAGGTTCTGAGGGGCAGGACTGGCATAGCTCTTTCTAAGGGACATCATTCAAGCCGGCTGAGCAGGCCAGCATTACAGGGCACCTCCACCCCCAAGGCCCTTCCCATGCTGACAGCAAAGCATGAGAAAGATGGATCTGAGGGACGGTGCCCTCTCAGCTTGGGGAGAAGGGTTGGACCGCCAGGGACAGCTGGGGACCCCTGGACGGTCCCAGCTTCCCTCACATGTTTCCATTCCAAGGAGTAACTGTCTGGAGGGCAGCCAGTTGCCAGCTGGCAAAGCCAGGCTAAGACACGGACCTTCAGTGCTGGGCCAGGGCTGGACTGTGACCTGGGCACCTTCCTGGGGAAGAAGCTCAGCCTCAGCCCCAGGCCAGGAAACTGGCCCCGCCAAGGGGCAGATTCACAGCAGAGGGATCCACGCCTTGGCCTTTCGGATGGCAGGAGGCCTTGACTCTGCCGCGAGGGCCCCTCTGTGTCCTCCCAGGATGCATGCAGAGACGTGGCAGCAGCCACCAACCTGGCCTGACCTCGGTCCTCCGGATGTGGGCCAGAGTTTGCTCACAGGCTCCCTGGAGGCCGACGCTGCAGGGGGGACTTGAGTCAACCGGAACTACACGCTTCCGAGAGAGGGGTGGTAACCAGCCTGAGGTCACAGAGAGATCATTCAGTGCCAGCGTGAGAGACCTGCTTCCCAGTTCTGCCAATGCGAGCCTTTTACCCACTGAGGTGGTTCTATCAGGGGAGGCTTTCGCCCCTGGGAACCAGGCTTGATTTTATAATGGTTTTACAGCGTCATCAGGAAGAAAGTGTCACCCACTTCGCAGCCAGGCCTGCTGGACACCTGATCTTTGGGAAAAGGAGAGAGAGAGAAGCAGCTCCGACTAAACACCTACTGTGCACCAGGTCCTTCACGCTCACATCCCCCCATCTTACGTGTGAGCAGCAGGAGGCCCCGGGCGGCTAGAGCCATCCAGGGGTTCCCGTCCCCTCTTGTGCCATCTCAGCGTGTCAGTTTACCTTGCTGAGGCTCAGTTTACTCATCTGTAAAGCAAGATCACAAGCTTAGCATCATAGGTGGTCACAAGAATTAGGGATCCCATCCCAGGAATGGGCACATAGTAGGTGCTCAAGAAAGGTGATGTCTGCTAATTATTAGAGAATGCGGATCCAAACGACAGTGATTCCTCACACCGGTCAGAACAGCCATCATTAAAAAGTCTACAAAGAGGACTTCCCCTGGTGGCGCAGTGGATAAGGATCTGTCTGCCAACTGGGAACGTGGGTTTGATCCCTGGGCTAGGAAGATTTCATATGCCGAGGAGCAACTAACCCACGCTCTAGAGCCTGTGCCCCGCAACAAGAGAAGCCACCGCCTCGAGACGCCCGGGCGCTGCAGCGAAGAGTAGCCCCTGTTCACTGCAGCTAGAGGAAAGCCCGCACACACCAACAAAAACCCAGTACAACTAAAAAAAGTCTACAAACAGCAAATGCTGGAGAGGGTGTGGAGAAAAGGGAACCCTCCTACACTGCAGGTGAGAATGTAAACTGGTGCAGCCACTATGGAAAACAGCATAGGGGTTTCTCAAAAAAAACTAAAAGCAGAGCCGCCATATTATCCAGCAATCCCACTCCTGGGCATATGTCTGGGGAAAACTGTAACTGGAAAAGATACAGGTACCCCTATATTCACCATTTATATTAGCCAAGACATGAAAGCAATCCACGTGTCCATCAACAGACGAATGGATAAAGAAGGCGTGGTGCGTGTATATAATGGAAACATCACTCAGCCATAAGTAACATTCACAATGAAATAATGCGACTGCAGTAACATGTATGGACACAGAGACTATCATGGTAAGTGAAGCAAGCCAGACAGAGACAAACATTATACAATATCGCTTATATGCGGAATTGAAAATATGACACAAACGATCTTATCCACAAAACAGAAGCAGACACACAGACAGAGAGAACAGACTTGTGTTTGCCAAGGGGAAGGGGAGGCGGGAGAGGGGTGGCGTGGGAGTTAGGGGTTAACAGATGCAAATGAGTACACAGAGAATGGATAAGCAGGTCCTACTGTAGAGCTCAGGGAACTACATTCAATATCCTGTGATAAAGCACAGCGGGAAAGAATGTGAATGAGAATGTATGCAGATGTGTAATGGAAGCACTTTGCTATACAGTAGAAATTTAACATGACACTAAGTCAACTATCTTCAATAACTTTAAAAACAAAAACACAAAGAAAGGTGGTGTTTTAATTTTCCTCTGCTAATGGAATACTTCTCTGCAAACTTGACCACTTCAAAGCACATGCTCAGTATCTGCTGTCTGCGGTCAGAAACTTCTAACATGGGTCTCACTGAGCCAAACCGAGGCATCAGTGGGGCCCCTGAGGTTCTAGGGACAAACTGTTCTCGCCCCTCCCAGCATCCCGCAGCAGCCCCTCTTTCTTGGCTCACGGCGCTGTCTCCATCACCAAAACCAGCGACCCTGCGTCTCAGACCCACCTCCATTGCCTCCTCTTTCTCTGACCACAGCTGGGAAAGGGACTCTGATTTCAAGGACTTGTGATTCCACGGGGCCCACTGGGATCACCCAGGACCATCCTGCATGACAAGGCCCTTCACTCAATCATGCCTGCCAAGTCCCTTCTGCCACGTCAGGTCACACATATGCAGGTTCCAGGAACCAGGGTGAGGGCATCTTGGCTGGGGTGGGGGCAGGCAGGGGGCGGGCGGCACTCTGCTGACCACAGGTGAGCCGAGTTGAACTCCATCGAGCAAGGGAAACCTGGACCAGTCCTGGCAGTTCTTCCTGAAAGAAGAGGATTCCACTACACCCGGCTCACTCAAGGGCCATTTCCCACCCCTGCTGTTTTTGACTCTCTTCAAAGAAGCTCTGTCTAGCCAAGGAGACAGAGTCCAGGCTGCCAAACCTTTGCTTCAAAATAAACCTACTTGGAAATTTCCACTGGACCAGGCCCTTTCCCCCTCCCAGACCTGCCCGAGATCCCAGACCAAGCAGAGCATCTTATAGAAGCACCATCAGACTCCAAGTTCTCCTGAGAAGGCTGTTGTTGTTTGGGTGTTTTCTTTTCTTTGGTTTGTTTGTTTTCCCCGTCAAACTAAGCAGCACCCGGCACACTGTTACGCAGGAATAACGAACTGGTTAGGACATCACCCTCAACTTAGGAGAGGGTTTTTTACAGTTCTAATCGTCACAAAGACCTTATCTGTTCCCCCACCCAGCTTGTATCTTCCAGGGTCCCTCCTTACAGCCTTCAAAGAGCACACAGCTATTTCACAAGCTCCGCGTTTACAGGGAGCGTATTTTATGCCGACACAGAGGCAGGCATATATATCCTACTTGCCTAACACCCAGCATCTTTTGATTTCAATGGATTCATGCAGGAAGTCACTATTTACGATGGGCTCAGCATTAGATGTTTTGCATGGAAGATGCACACTTGTTTAGGATTTCCAACAGGTTCACATGTCATCTCATGAATTCCCACCCCAACAATTCTGGGGTCCCCGATTTCCTGATGAGGAAACAGGGTGGGAGAGAGAGGGGACTTGGGCCCTGTCACTTGGCTGATAAGTGGCAGGGCTGGGTTTGAGGCTGGGTCCTCGGACTTCAGATCATCCTAGTTGACTGTGGCCACACTCACTTCTCTTGTGATACTGTGACAGAATAAGAAATATACGCATGGTCTTCGTCCTGGTTCCTGGGACAAGAGCTCCTAGAACCCGTGTAATCTGCCGATGGAGAGATAGGAGTGTCCTTGGCTACTCCTAACAAAACCCTCTCAACCGTGCCTGAGTTTATGCTAATGAGATGATTCTTGGTGCCCCCAGAGAGCTTCACATGGGGGCTGGTTGTGGGGGGAACCAACCATCTGATTAGAGGGCTGGAACTTGCAGCCCCATCCCCAACCTCCAGGGAGGTGACTGGGGAAAGATCGGTGGCAAATGATTTACTCAGCCACGCCTATATAATGGAATCTCCATGAAAACCCTTCTGGGTTGAACACATCCATCTGTCGAGAGGGTGTGCCACAAAGATCAACAAAGATCAGACCCGAAACTCCATGGGGACAGAATGTCTGAGCCCATTCCAGACCTTCCACAATGTACACTTTTTCATCAGTATCCTTCACAGTGAATGTAAAGGATTCATATTTACAATAATAATAAATGTAAGGAGGGAATCCTGGTAGTCCAGTCATTAAGACTCCATGCTTTCACTGCTGAGGACTCAGGTTCAACCCAGATCAGGGAACTAAGATTCCAGAAGCCACATGGTTCAGCTAAAAAAAAGTAAACATAAGGAAAGTATTTCCCTGAGTTCTAAGAGCCATCATAGCAAGCTACTGAATGGAGGAGGGGACTTATTGATTTGTAGCCAAACCAGAAAGAAGTGGGTGTCACCTGGGGACTCACCACTTGTGACTAGCATGTGAAGCGGAGGCAGTCTTCTGGGACTGAGCCCTTCGCCTGTGGGGTCTGCTCTGACTCCTGGTAGTTAAGTGTTAGAACTGAACTAAGTTGTAGGACACCCACTTGATGTCCGTAGAGAATGAGAGAATTGCTTGTTGTGAAAAATCCACATATTTAGTGTCAGAAGTTTTACTCATGAAAAACAGACCTTCAATTCAGTTCAGTTCAGTCGCTCAGTCGTGTCCGACTCTTTGTAACCCCATGAACTGCAGCACGCCAGGCCTCCCTGTCCATCACCAACTCCCGGAGTTCACTCAAATTCATGTCCATGGAGTCAGTGATGCCATCTCATCCTGGGTCGTCCCCTTCTCCTCCTACTCCCAATCCCTCCCAGCATCAGAGTCTTTTCCAATGAGTCAACTCTTCACATCAGGTGGCCAAAGTATTGGAGTTTCAGCTTTAGCATCAGTCCTTCCAAAGAACACCCAGGACTGATCTCCTTTAGGATGGACTGCGTGGATCTCCTTACAGTCCAAGGGACTCTCAAGAGTCTTCTCCAACACCACACCTTAGTAGTAGCTATATTCATTCACACGATAACTCATTCAATGTTAAACAAGTTGCTTAAGTCAACTCTGCACTGTGATAAGTGATGAGCAAGAAAGGCGCATCCTGAACTCACCGAGACGGGACGCACAACCTCCAGATCACAGTCTCTCCACCTGCCGAGCCCAGGACTGCGTGATTTACTGACAGAAACAGCAGAGTCTGATTCAAGTGTGTAGGATGGGGTCATCACACTGGTAACAAAATTTTCCTTTCAAATTTAGTTATTTAACAGGCTGAATAATGATCTCCCATTGTATCAGGCCCTGATCCATGGAACCTATAAGTGTTACCTTCTATGGTAAAGACCTGCAGACGTAACGAAGGATCCCGAGATGAGAAAAGTATCCTGCGTTATCTGGTGGGTTTGAATGCACACTGGTGGTCCAGTGGCTAAGACTCCACTCTCCCAGTGCGGGGGGTGGGGATGGGGGTGGGGGGCTGGGTTCGACTCCTAGTCAGGGAACTAGATCCCACAGGCCACAATTAGGAGGTCGAGTTCACATACCGAAATTAAAGACCCCACATGCGGCAACAAAGATCAGAGATCCCGAGTGCTGCAACTAAGACGTGGCACAGCCAAATAAATAAATAAGCATCTGAAAAAACAATGAAAACGAAAAGCAAACGCTATCACGTGTATCCTTATAAGCGAGGCCAAGGAGGCTCTGACACCCACCAAGCAGACGGCAGACTGACGGGAGGAGTGGAGACACGGGCGCGGCCACGAGGCTGCCAGAAGCTAGGGGAGACAGGGGCCCTCCCCGGAAGCCTCCAGCGGGCAGGCAGTCCTGAAGCACCTGAGCTCAAGCTTCTGGCTCCCAGAACTGTGCAAGAATACATCCCTGCTGTTTTTCGTTATGCACAAGGCGTGACCTTCACAACTCTGCAGCGCACAGCACGATGAACTGCTGCATCCACCCAGCACGTGTCATCCTGCGGACCGAGACAGAACGCTCCCAGCACCCCAGGGGTCGGGCACTACCCGGCCCCCTCCCCAGGAGCAACCTCTCTGCCCGCCTCTACCAGGAAAGGCTGGTTTTCCCTGCTCCTGAACTTCACATATAAGGGATCGTCCAGCACACACTCTTGTGTGAGGTGTCCCTTGCACAACTTAGTATCAGTGCAATGCACGCGTGCTGATGGGTTTTTCTTTCTTCCTTTTCCTACTACAGGACTTTAACCTGTTTGTCTAGTATCCTATGGATGGACACCTCGGCTGTTCCCAGCCTTCAGCTATCAGAAAGCTGACAGGAACGTAGTTCCACAGTTTTCTGCGGACGTGCCTCCTCTGTCTCATTCCCATACCTAGGAGTGGCCCTGCAGGGTTTGGTTTAGTCATTTTCTGTACTTTCCAGGTGATTCAAATGTGTAAATCAGGTGTGAGAACCACTCTCCAGGCCAGTGGTTCTTGACCAGGAAGTTTTGCCCCCAGGAGACATTTGGCAAATTGGAATATCTCGGCTGGTCACAACTCAGAGCTATGCTAATGGTATCTCGTAGAACGAGGCTGGGCTGCTGGTCAACCTCCTACAGTACATAGGGCACGCCCTACCCACCCACCCACACACACACACACACACACACAACAGGGATTATCCAGAGCCCATGGTAAAGAGACCTGAGGGTGAGAAATTCGACTAGCCATTCACTCAGGACCACACACGTATGAATAACCCACCTGCAGGTCATGGGCAGCTCCCAGAGCCTGGCCCTGCTCCGAGGGTGGGAAGGGTGATGGTGGTGAGACCCGGAGGTCTGAGCCCTCCAAAGAGGCAGGCAGCCCTGCTGAGAATGCAGAGCTGACCCCGGCTGTGGGCCTTTAGCGGAAGCTCCCAGGTACCCTCCTGCCCCATGGACAGTAGTGTGGACTTCCGCTCAGTCCTCCCTTCCTGGGTCTGTCAACTCCACAGACATAGAAAGCCCCCAGAGGGTGGGGACCATGTCTTAGCCAGTCCTCCGTTCCAGGTGGCCCTGGGGGGGGGGGGAGCACTGAAGTGAGGCTGTCCCATGGGATACAGGACATGGGAACCAACTTCTTATAGGAAGCCTCCCTGGCTCCATCTGTGCTCCTTTCAGAGGCAACCCCACATCCCTTCATGAGCTCCTCAACCTGCCCCTTCAGACCTAGTCCACATTCCCCACTGGGACACGTGGCATTCCTCAAGCCCTCACAAGCCCCACACGAGCCACGAGAAGGCAGGCTATTTTCTCAGGCCCCAGTCTCCACCATTTCTAGTCTATCATTTGGGGCCATTTTGGAGGTGGCGCTGCACTGTGGGGTCCTTCAAATCCTCTCCAGCTCACCCCTCGCTCTCTCTGGCTGCTCAGCTCTTCCATCACCTGTATCATCAGTTCTCTGCACTCAGTACCCTCTGCTGAAAGGCCCATCAGGGTGTCAGTTTCCTGGGCTGGACCTCGATTGCCCCATGGTCCCACAGTGAGGCTCTCTGCTGCGGGTCACACTTCCAGTCCCACCAGGGAGGTCAGGGAAAGGCTGAGCGGGGTCTTCACCTCCCCGGGGTCGGGCTGCGGCCAGGCTCCGCCTCTCCCACCTACCCTGTCCCCCGGCTCTCCTCCCCGCTCAGCTGCATCGCACATCCCCCTGCTGTGATTCTGATTCACGCCGAGGTGAGTCCTCGTTGTGCGACTCTTCATGGGAGACGGCCCAGAAATGGGAATTCCAGGAACGGTTACTCATGCTCGAAAGCCCGGCTTTCGAGACCACTATTTCACCAAGGATTAAAAAGACAACTCAAAACAGTTATTTTTCTGCTCAGAGCTGTGTTTAGTCCTCTGGAGTCACTCTCCTCTGCCCTGAGCAACAAGCCACACCTGTGGCCTGGTTGGGATAACAGAATGGGTGCCATTGGGGGCACCTCAAAAAAAGGCACTTGGCTATTTCAAAATCTTCTTCCCCTAGAGAAGTAAAGCCAGTATAGCCAGCAAAGAACAGGCTGTTTTCATGGGAGCAAAACCTCCGCAGAAACTGGTGGACGCTTGGTTGCTGCTCTGTATCTGGTGTTCCTGGAAGAGCAGACACTGGTGATGAGAAGGGGAGTGGGGTTCCAGGCTGAGAGGGAGACTCAAGTGACCTTCAGCACAGTCACACCACCCAGGAGTGAAGGAGGAGAAACACCTCCCCGCCCTTTCCACAAAGTTCAGTTGGCTCAACCCATCCTGTCTGAAAATAAAGAAGAAAAGCAGCTGATCAACGTCTCCTGCTTCAGGCCATCCTTTGAGGAAGAACCCAAGCCATGACTCATCATTGCCTGCGATAAGCATTTGCAGTTTCAGGCAGAAACAGGCCACAAGCATGCCAGGGAGGGTGGAGGCAGCCGCTGCGGGGGCCCGCACTTCTGGCTGGCTAGGCTTATCTGCCTTTGCTAATGCAGGGGGATCTAAGTTGCCATTCCATCGCCCCTCACTGGAGGGGTGTCTGTCTGTTCAAACACTCACAAGCACACACCCATGTGAGGACCGAGATTCCCCAGGATGGGGGTGGGAAAGTAATCAGGCTCCCTTTCATCCTGTCTGAAGTTAGACCCAGACCAGGCACCCCGCTGGAGAAAACCCAGGCCGGCCAGACCTTTCGCTGCCTGGGTCTGCTCCACAAAGTGCTGGCATGTCCGGCTGGTGTCTCCTGGACAGCATGCCTTGGTGGCATGCCATTTTGGAGGCCGGCCCCTGTGAGCTGTGTCCACCAGCGTTAACCAGGCAGGCAGTCTCAGAAGGACTGTATCTCCAGGTCCACAGCAGAGGATTAGAACCAAGCCCAGGACAGGTTCTGGCCCAGAGCACCGAAGCTGCGGCTCCTCACACAGCCACCAGAGGGTGCTGTCCAGCACTGCCCCTCCACTCCCATTCTGAAAACCTTCTGAGGCTCCCCGTGGTTCTCAGGACACGGGCCAGCTTTGTAAACCCACTGACATGGCCGTGCATGATCTAGCCACTGACCTTTCCAGCTTCACCTTGCTCTCCCTGCCCTGTGCTCCAGCACGAATGGCTTTCTCCCCATTCCTCGTGAGGACACTTCCTGCATCCATGGGCTTTTGCAATCACTGGCCACTTCTCAGAGGCTCTCCCATTCATCTGCACCAAGAGAACCCTGGTGGTCCCTCAGGTTTAATAAGCATCAGCTCAGGCACCGAAGGAAGCCTTCCAACACCCTGATGAGGTTACGTGGCACTTTGGCGCCCTGGTGTCCTGCACTTCTCGACAGCACTTACCATGGGTGCAATTAGACCGTTAATCCTGCCGTGGCTCGCCCACCGTGTCCCCAGATAGATCGCCAGCATCTGAGTCGCCGTGGTCACTGCTGACCCCCAGGCCCACACAACGCCCCACTGCAGCCCAGTCTCTGGGCCTCACTCTTCCTGGCACCCGGGAGGGGCGCCCTTTCCGCTCCCCTGAGGTGGAACATGTCACGGCACCAGTGAGAGCCTTTAACTGTCAGTGTGACCCGAGCCTCACAGCCCAGATGGCAGCTGCTCCCTTAGCTGGAGGCCCCTGTAAGGGACACAGGGAAGGAGCAGTCCCACCACCTATCACCTGTGTGACTGTCACCTGCTCCTCAGATGCCCCCACACACCTCGACACACGCAGAAACACACAGGGACATGCAAACACACATGCATGGACATCCCTACCACCTAGAATAGTGCCTGGCACGCAATCGGTACTCAGTAAACATCTATTTAGTAAAATAATAAATCATTAAATGAAAAAATGACTAAATCAATGATGTGCTCACTATGCTGGGTGCTGGAAGAAACCCCCAAACACACAAGTGTCTCGGCTTAGAGTTGCCACTTTGTACTCCCAAGGGGAGGCTTTGCGGGCAGGCAATACGGAGGGGCTCCTGGGGTCATGGGCCTGGGAGTGGAGGAGCAGGACGGGACGGGATGAAGCCTGAGAGCATACGATTTCATGCCCAGTCCGGGCCTCGGCCTGACCCAGCATTATGTGTTATAGACATGACTCACACATGATACACACCAGGTGCCTTAGAAGGGAAAAACACCTTAACAAGTCTGCCCTGCATATGGAAAGCGAAGGGAGAAGAAATTACGTGGCTAGCTCTGCTAGCATCAGCCAGAGTCTGCGGGCCTCAGTTTCCCCTTTACAGACGCACAATGTCACAAGGCCTGGCCGGCGAGGCCTGCTGTGAGCCTCAAGCAGGGGACTCATGCTGTCAGTCATGACCATCAACCACCACGCTGCGGGCACTTGAGGCTGCCCTGGTACAGCTTCTTTCTGGTTGCTGTGGGGGCCTGTTCATGGCGTAAAATTAACCACATACCTTTCTGACTGAGGCAAGTGGCATTAAAGTTCGATCGAGATGAAGTGCCAGCCTCTGGCCAAGGCCATCTGCCACACTTACTCTACCAGGCCCACCCAGCTTCTGCCCCGCAGCGAGGCCTCCCTGCTCCGCTTCTGGTAAATGAGCGCCAAGTGCCCACTGCGGGCGGGAAATGGCTTATAGATGGCAAGTGGGCCAGAGATAGCTAAAAATGGGCCACACTGGGGTCATTTAAAGGCTCAGTATGTTAAAAGCCTTGAGCTGGCGAAGCCCAGGCCACACCTGAGCTAGCAACAGCCCAGAAGCATGCACTGGGCTTTTGGGGGCTGGACAGTATCTTTTTAAGTGGAAATGTCAATTGGCTTCGAAAAGAAGACTTGGTTCTTGGAGGGAAGCCAAGACTGACCGACAGCCTCAGAGCATGAGCTAACCCGACGGGGGGACCTGCTCCTACGTGGCATTAGGGGCTCGGGGGACCTAAATGGGGTGGAAGAGGCGCGATTCTTTCCTTGCCTCCCTCCAGCTACCCACCCTCTCTCACCTTGTTTTTTCCTTCTTTCTTGATGCCTCATTTTTCTTCCTTCCCTGCTCCACCTCCCTCTCCTCCTGAGTTTTCTCTTCCACCAAATATTTATTAAGTGCCATTATGCTCCAGAGACTCTCCTGGGCACTGGGATTCAGCAGCGAATGGACAGAACAGAACAATCCTGCCTTTGTGGAGTTCACAGTATAGGAAGAGAGGTGAACAAGAAAATAAGTAAACACACGGTTTAAACAGCCATCTGGGAAACCAGTAAGGAAGAAAGGGGGATGTGGTCTGGGGGGTGGGGTGGGGTAGGCAGGGAAGGTGGCAAGGAAGATCGCCGGAGAGGGCATTCCAGGCAGAGGGCGCAGCAGCTACAAAGGCCCGGGGCAGCAGCGTGCCTGGTGTCTGAAGAACAGCAATGCAGGGTCTTCCCTGGTGGTTCAGCAGCAAAGAATCTGCGCTTCCTCTGTAAGGGGTGGGGGTTCGACCCCTGGTCGGGGAACTAGATCCCACCTGCCACAACTAAAGACTCCGCAAGTCACGACAACCCAGCAAATGAAAAATAAACAAGGTGTCCTGAGCTTACCCAGTTCTATCCTCTGGACAGTCGCAGAACACTCCTCTTTGTCCTGCTTGCCTCCTGGTTCTGTCTTGGGGACTCAGGGATAAATTCTGAGCATCTACTTCATGTACAATTCTCTGCTCCATGCTGGGCATTCAAGTGGGAAGCTCACGCAGGATCTGCCCTCAAAGAAGGCGTGGACAGATGTGGGTGCCTCAGAAAGTTAACACAGAACCCCCTTACGACCAGATGTGTGCCCCCACACACACACTCGCAGGAACTGAAAGCAGAGATGCAACAAACCCTCATACATGCATGTTCACAGCATCACAATTCCCAATAGCAAAAGGTGGAAACAGCTCAAGAGCCAGTGAACAGATAAACTAAGGGTGGTCTGTCCTGACAGTGGGGTATGATTTGGTCATAGAAGAGAATGAAGGGTTGACAACAGCAACAACACAGATGAGCCTGGAAAGCCTTGTGCCAGCTGAGAGAAGCCAGACACCGAAAGTCACATATTGCGTGGCTCCCTTTATGTGGAATGTCCAGAAGAGAAAAGCCCACAGGGGCAGAAAGTAGGTGGGTGGTTGCTAGGAACAGGGGGGAATGGAAAGAGGGAGAAACAGCTTCCTGGGTACGGGTTTCCTCTGGGGTGAGGGAAACATTCTGGAACTGTGTAGAGCTGGTGGTTTATAATACTGTGGACATGCTAAAGGCCACTAAAGTGATCACTTTAAAAGCGTTAATTTTATGTGATTTTACCTCAATAAATTCAACAAAACCTACGAAAGTGGGAAAGGCTGAATTCCAGAGAGACCAGCTGGATGTGCTGCTCAGAGGTGGCAGCAGAGGGGTGCAGGCAGGGGCGGGGGTGGGGGAACTTTGGATGTGCTGAGATTTCAGAAGGATGTCCCACCCCCAACAAACAGAAAAGGAGGAGTAGCTCTGGCTTGTGCAGGCCTGGGTGGATAGCGGGGTTCATCAGAGTCTGGAGCACAGAGCCCCCAGAAGCTTCGGGAGGAAGACTGATGAGCCATCTGTGTGTTGGGTTTGTGGTGCCTGGGCACCTCCCAGGGTGGAGGTGGGGGGTACCACTCATGTGAGCATCTCCCACCCAGTGAGTCGGTGGGAGGACTGCTAACATCTTTCTGGAAAGACAGGCCGTGGGTCCTGTTTTCTGGAGCCAGCCCTCCCCACCCCACCTTCTTGGCTGAGCCTCGAGATCAGAGTGGCTGCTATTGGCTCAGTGGGCATCAGATAGGGAGTGTGTCTGGGCTGGGTGTGGCCCTGGAGGTTGGGCTTCTCGGGGTGACAGGGGGCTATGCTCGTGTCAGGGGCATGGCCGGGGTCCTACCAGCTCCACCAACCTGATGAGCCCCTTCCCTGGGGCTTGTGGAATTTGCCTTCATTCATTCCTCTTTTGGGGCAGAATCCAGATGCTTGGGCATCTGATTGGGGTAGATGCTGGGATCGGGGAAGAAATGCTGGGAGGGCCCACATGAGGACCCCAGGGGACTGCCCTGATCCACCGGCCAGGCAGGGGCCCCTGCCTCACGAGGGTCAGCAGGGATCTGGTCCTGCTGTTTGTAAACCTCAGAAGGCCAAGTGGCCCCTCTAGAAGCCAGGCTGGGTCCACAGACATCTGGAAGCTGTCAGCCTAGTTCCTAGTCTACACTGATGCCCTTGGCATTGGGAACACTGCCTTCGGGATGCAGACGCAGGTCTGGGGGTGCAGAGAAGAGGATGTCCCTACAGGAGCAGGGACAGGGGCCGGGACATGGCAGAAATGCCACGCTCAGCGGCCAAGGGCCAGCTGAGAAGGCAGCTTTCGCTTGGGCACTCTGAGGACAGGCAGGCAGCTGTTTCGGAACCTTCCACGTGGTGCATCAGGCCTCATCTCAGGCTTCTCCCCAGACCTCAGGCTTCATTTCCTCACACAAGAGGCGGGGGGTGCTTCCCTGCACTTGGCCTTTGTCTGGATGCTCCCCGCAACCCTCAGAGCTCACAGAAACACTGCCTGCCTCCCATTATAAGCTCTCGCACACCCCATTAAACAATAAACCCCACGGTCTGTCTCTTGGCTGCCAGCCCAGGTGGGTAGGGTGTGTCTGGCTGCTCATGACTGTCCATGCCTTGTACACGGTGGAAACTCAGGAAAGGACTCGCTGTATAACTGGATGGAACACTAGAAACCCCTGAGAAATGGTTTTTCCATTGTTTCTCCTGTTATAAATGCATTCAGTGACACGTGGATGACAGAGCTCCTAACTCTGCTTATACTTTTGATGTTTTGAGGGAAAGGGAAGTAGATACAAGCAGAAGCTTCTTGTCAACATTGAAGCAACCGAGAGTTGCAGGGGAACACTCGTCACAGCTCTTCAGCTCTTAAACCTTCCGAGGCTTGTACCCTGGGTGGGCAGAGCTGCCCATTGGACTGGGTTTGGGGTGGGGACTGTGGGGTCCTGAATCTTTCAGAGAACTTTCCTGAGGTTTCCAGTTCCCAGCTGTGCTCCCAGGACTGTGGTACAGGAGTCTAAGTTTTCTTCAAGAGCTACTGCTAAGTCACTTCAGTCGTGTCCGACTCTGTGTGACCCCAGACGGCAGCCAACCAGGCTCCTCTGTCCCTGGGATTCTCCAGGCAAGAATACTAGAGTGGGTTGCCATTTCCTTCTCCAAAGCATGCATGCATGCTAAGTCGCTTCAGTCGTGTCCGATGCTGTGCAACCCCATGTACAGCAGGCCACCAGGCTCCTCTGTCCACAGGATTCTCTAGGCAGCAGGGGTCAAAAACAGCTGTGTATCAAAATGCAGATTCCTGGGCTTTGCCACTTCTGGTGTGAGGTCTGGTCTGGGACCCCAGTGTGGAGGGGCTTGAAGGGCTCAGGCTGACGGGATGGCCTGCAGCCTCTCGAGGGACGACCCCTAAACCTGGAGCCTAGGGCTGGGCAACCTCCACGAACCCCAGCTCATGTGGTACCACCCCCTCCCCACTGTGGTGACTTTGCGGGAATGAAGATAACTGGGGACAGGGTGGCCCTGATTAGCACTGAGACAAGCAGAATGGTCTGACTCATCAACAGCCTCTCTGAAAGCCAGATCTGGAAAATTTATGCAAGGGGGGGGGGGGGAAATGAAACAAACAAACATGAAAAGAGAGGGGGAAAATGTTTTTTAAAAGGACTGGAACTAATTTGGGGGTGAAACCCAGCTGCCCACACAGATTAATTTCAGCTTTTCCAGTGTTATTCCATATGATTTATTTCTTGCTAAAGCATCTGACAACTATTGTGTAAACAGTTTCCATTTATCCTGGAAAGGCATCTTCTCCAGCTCTGGGGAGGTCCAACCAGGCCCCAACTTAATCAGAACAACAACAACAACCGGTTTTGATTTGGAGAGACAAAACCCACAGAAAAACAGAGGGGTAAAACAAACGCTGAGTCCACAAGGGACCTTGAGACAGCCTGGAATGAGTCACTCAGGGCACCGCTGGCTCTTGAAAAGATCCAGGTTTGAGTCCTGCTGGGTGTCCTTGAGCAAGTGACTTAGCCTTTCTGAGCCTCGCTTTCCCCATCTATAAAATGGGGAGAGTACTTGGACCACCTCATAGGGAGGCTGTGAGCACAGCACACTGTGAACACTTAAAAACAGTATTACTTATTATTCTTATAAATGAAAACATGGCGAACAGTAAAGGACTTTTTCTCCCTGCGCTTAATACAGGGGCTCACTCTGCAAAGGCCCCAGGAAGGAGGAGAGCTCCAGGATTTCGGTTTTGGATACGCGGTCACTTACTATGAAGGAAACAGGTGAAGATCAAGAAAGGCTAAGGGATTTGTTTGTTCAAGGCTCACAGTCAGCTAAAGGCATGATTGTCTTTTGAATCTAGAAGAGTCCTTTAGGGGACTTCTCTGGCAATCCAGTGGTTAAGACTTGGTGCTTCCAAGGCAAAGGACACGAGTTCAATCCCTGGTCAGGGAACTAGGATCCCACATGTTGCATGGCACAGCCAGAAAAAACAGTCCTTTAATCTGAAAGAAAAGGGACCCTCCTTTTGAAAAAAAGTGGTCTGCCAACATCACCACTGAGTCATTCTTTCAACGCCATGACCGAAAGGGAATCTTAAAGCCAACACCGTGAAGCTAGCTGGAGGAAAAAGAATTTCCCATGAGCTGATATGGGGGCAGGACGGAGAGCAGGCACGGAAGAAGGGGCTTCTGGAAGAGAGTGAGGGGGGCTTTGTGAGCGTCCCGGTGTCCGGGGCAGCCTGGCAGGGGGCTGCAGAAGGGCAGCGTGGCCCCCGTCCTGCACAGCTCCAGAGTACCCACCGTCCTGTGGGGTGCAATGCAAGAGGAAGGCCCTGGCTCCAGCCCAGGGCAGCCGGGGCTGCCAGGTTGGCCTAGGAAGCCCACTCTGGCCATGTCTGCCGGCTCATCCCAGGCCCTCACAGGTCAGGGCACAGAGAAGGGCAGCTGCCACCTGAGAAGTTCATCAGCGGAGCTGGGCACCGTGTGGCAAGAGGAAGCAAGAGGCCAAGGTCTGGAGGCCAGGAGAGCAACTCAAGGTCAGCACTGGCATTGCCCAGCGAGGGCAAGACGGGGCAAGGGCAGGGCAGGCCGGCGGCCCCACGCGGCCCCAGACTCCAGCCACGCAGGTGGCAGCCAGGGTCAGCACAGCGGGGCCGGCCAGGCAAGGAGAGCCCGGGGCTCCCGGCAGCAACCCCGGCTGCGGCCTGAGGACACAGGTCGCTCACTCTCGGCTATGACCTCGGCTGCCTCCTGTTGGGGAGGGGCGGGTGAAAGGTCAGCGGGGGAGGAGGTGAGGACAGGGCAGCTGGGATGACCTCAGTGTCTGGGGAGGAACCCGTGTTCCAGCCTCTTAGCTGTGACATCCACTCTGACTCAAAGCCAGGCTTAGCACAGTCCTGGAGAGGCCATGGGATGGGGACACCCCTAAAATTCCAAAACATTCCGTGCAAGGGGGACTCAAAGGGGTAGCTTGGCTCCTCCATACATGAGCCCCTCTGCCCTGGGCTTTAGGTTGAGGCCTCCAGGCAGAGAGCCTGAGACAAGGATTTGAGACAAATAGAATATACCAGAGGTGCTCCCAGAAGGCAGGTAAGGGGGTGCAGAAAGGAGCAGGCAGGGGAAAGATGAGAAAGAGAGTGGTCTCGAGCGGGTGGCCTGCTTGGGGCCCCATGACTAGGGGCGAGCCTCTGAGCTCTCCCACAAGAGGGGCAGGACCCAGGCTCCCCACACCATGCTCGTCCTTCCTTGCCTGAGGGCAGTTCCCCAAACATCAACTCCTTCACAAGGTGACACCCATCCTTGTCTGCCTGGGACTGGGGGCTTTCTGGGCCCTGGGACTTCCAGCCAGATGCAAGTGGGTCAGCCTACTCTCTGGCTCTTCTGGGGAACCCTGCTGCACCCTGGGCTTGCTCCTGTGGCCAGAGAAAATCTCAGAAGAAGCCACTGGCATGCATTGCACTGGGGAACTGAGAGGCGATATGGGCAAGGGCGTCCAGTAGCATCTGTCCCACCAGCCCTGTCACCCCACAAACCTCTCATCGCTCCACCTCCTTCCTGCTGCCTTCGCTTATCCACCAGCCACAGCATGCCAGCCAGCCATGACCCTGCCCTAAACATTCCCAACACCAATGACCTCAGGGCCTTCGCACTGGCTGCTCCCTTTGCCCGGAAATCTTTTCCCCAGACACAACCACAGTAAACTGTAACCCCCATGAGGGAAGCCTGTGTACAATCGGTGCAGTATTCCCAATGCACAGAATAGTGCCTGGCACTGAGTAAACGTTTATCCACTCATAAATGAATGAAAACGATGTAAAGCAACATGACGGCGAACGAATGATCTCAGTGCACCTGGAGACGAGTTTCCAGGCCCCTCCACCCAAGGAGACTGCCTCCCGCAACGGAAACTGGGGGAGAGTCCTCTAGATGGCCAAGAGAAGGTGGCGTTCCTGACACTCACCCTGGGGTGCTGCCCCTGCTGCCTCATGCCCTGTGCGGCCCCAGCGAGGTGGTCATCAGAGGAGGCGCGACCCTGAGCCAGGCCTTTCATACCTCTCCACTTCAGAAAACCAGCCTATGCAGAGCCCCATCAATACCCCCCAAATGTGGTCTCGCCTTGCTCAGGCAGGGCTGAGGCATCTAGCCCGTGGGCAACCCTAGGGACGGGGGTACAGCGTGGAGTCCACTGACTTGGAGAGCAAGGGGTGCCAGCACAGAGGCATGGAATGCCGAGACCAGAGCCTCTCCAGTGACTGCACACCCCCAGCTGCGGGTGTACGCAAGGCAGAATCTGAGGCGCAAGGTCTGAACGAAAGCCAGAGCCTCTGCATTTCCAACCAAACTCCCAGGTGATGCTGAGGCTACTGGCTTCAAGCCCACGCATTTGGGAAAAAGCCCCCCCTCTCTGCCCAGGTCAGGGAGGATTTGATCATCTTGCCTGCAGTTGTGACCAGCTCAGCAGCGGGAAGATCTAGGAGGGGGGCGGCAGAGACCTTGGAGTCATCGGCAGTGGGACAGCCTCTCAGACACGCAGGCCCATGTGTCTGAGTCAGGGTACAAGGTGCACTGCTGTGAGAGAGAGGCCCCTAATACATTCGCTTAAGCAATACATTATTTCTCTCACAATCCAGAGGGAGGTGACTACTAGCAGGGCGATTCTGTGAGCTTCAACACATGGTTTTTATCTCTGGATCCAAAGTGGTTGCTGCAGCCCCTGCCGAGGTGTCCACAAGCCCGACACCGGCAAGTGGGGAGAGACGAAGGTAGCCCGGGCCCGTGCTTTTAAGGGCACACATAAGGACACGCAATGTGTCTGCTCACACTCTGGTGGCCAGACACAGTCATGCGATCATTCCTAGCTGCAAAGGAGGCTGTTGAGTGAGCAGTCTTAAGCCCAGTGAAAACTGAAGCATTCTATCATTAAAGGAAGAAAGGGGGTGAGTACTGGTGACATCTGCAGGAAGAGAAGTTATTATTTTAAAACTCAAAGTTATATGAATGATATTCCAACAGCCTTATTAGGCAGAGGCTGCCCACCCCAACTATGTGGATACAGAGTGTGTGGTCAGTGGAATAGTGACCTCCCGCCAAAGACATGCATGTTTCAACCTCCAGAACCTGTGACTGTGTGACTTTACACGACAAATGGGACTTTGCGGATGTCATTAAGGACCTGGAGGTGGGGAGAGGATCCTGGCTTGTCTCATGGGCTCAGTGTCATCATGAGGGTCCTGGCAAGAGGGAAGCAGGAGGGTCAGAGAAAGGAGACGTGAGGATCAAACAGAAGGTGGAGGGACAAGCACTGAAGACCAGGCTGTGAGCCAAGGGATGTGGGCGCCTCTAGAAGCTGGAGAAGGCCCGGAAACAAGTTCTCTTCTGGGGCCTCCAGAAGGCGCAGCCCTGCCCACACCTCGATTGTTGCCTGAAAGACTCATTTCAGACTTCCAGCTTCCAGGGCAGGAAGAGAACACGCTCGTGTGGTTTTAAGGTGTTGGGTATGTGCAGTTTGCTAACAGGAGCCATGGGAGGCTGTGCGGGGAGAAACAGCCTGCTGCTCAGCTGGGCCCTCCGGTTTGGGTCCACAGGGCCCTGGGCTCTTTGCTACTCCCACAGACCCTGCTCTGACTCAGACCAGACCTTCAGCAGCCTCAAAAGACCCCTTTTGGGAGCCATCCTCACCAAGCACAGCTTAGCTTTGGCTAACTGATGACGATTACATGTAGCCCGGATGAACCCAGCCCCATGGGGCTCAGCAAGTCCTCAAAGTTCCCATCAGTCTCTGCCTTGCAGCCACCAGGGACCTTCCGAGAGAATACCTGAGTGCAGCCAGTCCAGAGGTCCCCGCGGTGGCTCTAGACACTGCCTCCCTCTCCTCCCTGTTCCCAAACAGTGGCTGGTCTCACTGACTGTGCCCCCAGGCCAGGCTCCGTCTCTCAACCCCCGTGTCTGCTGCCACCTCAGCGCCCAGGGCACCTAGTAGGCCACAGCTCCTGCTGCCCCCTGACCCCCACAGAGGGGCCCACATCCTCTCTTGACTCTGAAAGCGCAGTTTTATCTCCCTTGGCCTCTATCTAGAGGATTCCTGATGAATTCTACAAATAAGTAATCTTTTCACAAATATGTGATCTTCACCAAGGGTTTCTTATGCACAAGGCGCTTTGCCCAACACGAGCTGACCTCCACGACCTCTATACCTCATGACCACCCTTCAGAATAAGGATGTCATTACGCGCCCCTCACCCCTGTGGCAGGAAGGAAATGGGTGGAGGGGTCCGGTGCTCCGCCAAGGTCACCTTGCTGGGAGGCAGAGGAGGAGGCTGGACCCCGGGCTGGCCAGGCACAGCCTCCTGTGGCTCCACTACTCTCGTCTGTGACCAGAGCTGCCTGCAGAGAACACGTCCTCCCGCCGACCTGAACAGCCTGTCCACATCTGCTTCCAGAAGGGTGGCCCTCAGGGTTCCCTAAGGCCACTGCCCTCTTTCCTGATGGGAAGATAAATGGAGCTGGCGCTGTGTGTTGGTGGTTGGGCGGGAGGCAGAGAACTCAGGGGCCAGGAGTGATGAATCAGCAAGCATGAGCACAGCCCAGCCTGAGGGTCAGGTTCCTCTCTGCCAAAGGTCACGTGACCTCTCTCCCTGGCTGGGCTGGGAGGCTTTGCTATACAGCATCCTTTCAAGAAGCCCACGGAGGGGCCATGGCAGCCCCAATTTCACCTGTGGTGACAAGGCTCTCTCCTGCTGTCTCGGAAACCTGGGAAACACTGAGGAGGAGTGGCAGGCTGGCCAGAAGCCCAGAGCTCAGAGACTTAGTTTCTCATCTGTAAAATGGAGCAACAGCCTGCTTCCTGTGTCCAGGTGCTGGAGAGGACCATGAGATCGTGAAAGAGGAAGTATTTTGGAAACTCACTTGTGCTTCTTTAAAAACTTTGGTAAAGAGCCTGTGAGGCCAGGCTGGGGAGAGGACTTGCTAGGGGGACCACCCTGCCCTCCAGGAGTTTCCAGCGTGGACAAGAAGGCCCCCACACCATCACAGATAGGCCCAGGAATCCAAAAGTGCCAGGACATCCTGGAAGGCCCCAGGGATAGGAGGGGAGCTGAGGCTGGAAAGATGAGTGGGCACAGAGCAGTCTGACTCTGCAGAAAGAGCAGTCCTGGAGGCGGTCGGAACACAGACTCACCCCCAGAGTTCTGGCCTTCAGATCTCCACTGGCACTGAGGAAGCTCCTCAAATAACCAACAGGGATCTGAGGCCCAGGAGGGAGTAACCTGTCCAAGGGCACATGGCTGGGACCTGATGGAATCTTCCCATGACAGCCTGTGCAAAGGCCCTGGGGTGTGAGGGAGTGGGGAGAAGTGACAAGTGTGTCTTGGGGGCCGAGGCAGGTTGTGAGACCTTAGGGCTGCCCCCAACCCTTGAAGGTGAACTCATGCAATGGTAACAGCATGATGTGAGCGGGTCCCAGCCAGAGGTGAGGCTGGGGACAGAACTGCTGGGTCCCCGTGGGAAGCACACATGCTGGGAACCCCATCCATCCCCTAGTGGCTCTCCTCCTCCGCCAGGGCGGGGCGGGAGGGAGGGAAGACTTTCTTTCTGGCTGGGGATGAGGGGCTGCCTCACCCCTTGGGACTCTGCTTGGCTCCATCCCTCTGGACAAGCATTTGGAACAGGGTGGGGTGACTTCCTCCTGGAGATAAGGCCCAGGCAGGCATCCCTGGCAGCTGCTACAAGGACAGCTGTGGACACAGAGCCTGGTTCCCTGAGCCTGGAGATGCTGCAATTTTCTGATGATAATTGAGCCCGAAGCCCCCAAAGATCCTAGGGGTTTAACCCACCTCAAAGACTGTGTGATGTTTTCAGACAAAATGCAGCTGGAAAGCCTGCAGCCTTTAAAAACACAGCCCACAGTTCAGCAGGCTGCCCTGCTTTGCTGTGTTATGAGGCCTGACCTTGACAGGGGCTGGGGCAGAGCCTTCGCTTGCAGATGGAATGTAGCTCATGTTTCTAACCTGTTTTGCTTTTTTGGGAAAAAATTAAAACGTTCACAGGTCACTCTTTCCCTCCCTGCCCTCATTAACAATAAAAAATAGCTTTAGGGCATCTGATGGGGAAAACATAGCTTTTTTAAGGAACTCTTCTGGGATATAACTCGCAGGCCACACAATTCACTCTTCTAAAGCACACAGTTGCGTGGGTTTCAGCATATTCAGTCATGCAACCATCAATACAATGACTTTTAGAGCATTCCACCACTCCTAAAAGAAACCCTGGATTCTTAGCCATCACCTCCAACCCCTCCACCCCTGGCAGCTACTGCTGCGCTCTCAGTCTCTATGCAGTTTCTCTGGACATTTCATATACATAGTGTCACACAAGCTGCGGTCTTTTGTGTCTGGATTGGGCTTCCTTGGCGGCACAGACAGTAAAGAATCTTCCTTGCCATGCAGGAGACCCGGGTTCAATCCCTGGGTTGGGAAGATCACTGGAGGAGGGAGTGGCTACCCACTCCAGTATTCTTGCCTGGAGAATTCCAAGGACAGAGGAGCCTGGCGGGCTACAGTTTATGGGTTGCAAACAGTGCATCACGACTGAGACATTAATTTCCTTTCCTTTTTTTTTGACCTGAACATAATGCTTTCAAGGCTCATTCATGTTGCAGCCTGTGTCAGCGCTTCATCCCTTTTTACGGGCAATAGATACTATTCTGTTCTGTGGACAGACTGTTTCGCTTATCCATATATCTGCTGATGGAAATTTCGGGTTTTTCCACTTTCTAGAGGCTGTGAATAGTGCTGCTATGCACATTCGTGTACAAGGTTTTGTGTGAACCTAACTCTTCACTTCTCTTGGGTATATAAACAGAATTGCTGGATCATATAGCAACTCTACATCTAACCTCCTGAGTAACAGCCAGACTGGGAAACCATTAAGTGTTATAACTTAAGTGAAGCATTTATTAAAAACTCACTAACACTTGCGGGGCATTCACTCTGGTCAGGCTGTCAGAATGTTGCCGTTATTCCAGCCCCACGACAAGCTTGCTCAGAGAGCACTCCTTCCACATCCCCACTGTGCAGGGCAGGAAGCTGGGAATCCGAGACGCTGAGTCACTGAGTAGGGGGCCCAGCTTCTAAGTGTGGAGCAGGGATATGAACCCAGGTAGTGGTCCCCTCCCTCCTGAAGACCTGGGACAGGCGGCCTGCATTCCAGTGTCAAGAGGACTAGGCCTCTTGTTTAGCCAGAGATGTTCACATTTTGAAGAACTAGCAACCCAAAGACCACTTTCTAATTCCTCCTCCTGGGAACTGATCAGAGGCTGGGTCACAATGCTGTGTGGCTGTAACTGACTCACACGTCCTTCACATTAACGGTCCACCTGGCCCAGCTCGGGGAAGGGCCTGCCGGGTCGAATCCCTGCTCCAAACCAACATCCCTGAGGTGAACAGAACCCAACCAGGCCTTTTCCTTACAGCAGCACCGACACAGGAGAGCACGTGAACCAGCGTTCCCAGCTTGCCTGCTGAGCTGAAAGCGGTCATTCTCGGCCCTGAGCTGAGCAGAATCCCGAGGGCCATAAAAACCCCAAGTGACTAAACAACCTAAGTATCCTTCGACAGCTGAATGGATAAAGAAGATACGGCATACATAAATGTGATGGAATACTACCTGGCCATAAACAAGGATGGAATAATGCCACGTGCAGCAACATGGATGGACCCAGAAATAACCATACCAAGTGAAGAAGTCAGAGAAATACTATATGATGTCACTTACCTGTGGACTCTAAAATACGATACAAGTGAACTTGTCTATGAAACAGAAACACACTCAGAGACATAGAGAACAGACAAGGGCGACGAGGGAGTGATGACTTGGGAGTCTGGGGTTAGCAGATGCAAACTACTGGATATAGTCTGGATAAACAACAAGGTCCTACTATAGCACAAGAAACTATACTCAACATCCTGTGATAAACCATAATGGAAAAGAAAATCAAAACGATTATGTACGTACAACTGAGTCACTTTACTGTGCAGCAGAAATTAACACAACATTGTAAATCAAGCATACGTCAATAAAATAAACTGAAAAAAACCCGCTGGGCCTAACCCTCTCAGAGTCTGAGCCTACGCGTCTGCGGTGGGCCTGAGAGTCAGCAAGCTCCCAGGCGAGGCTGACGCTCCAAGTCACTAAGAAGTCAGGTGTATCAGGGCTGGTCCACACAGCCTGAAAAGTTGTAAAGTGCTTCTGTCTCTACTTGGGCAAACCTGCCAATGAGGAATGAGGCTCCTGCTGCACTTGGGACCTTTGTATTCTCGCCTGATGGGGATGCACAGAGGGAGTGAGAATTCAGTTGGAAGGAAGAAGGGCTGTCTAGACGGGGTGGGCAGGAGTTTTCGCAACGTATCAAGGTACCAATTCGGACCCCTGCCTTTGTATTTGTAAACTAATCCCTGGTACTCTGCTGCCCCCCAGTGGTGGGCAATTCTGCACCACCTCCTTTGGGAGGTACCCTTGATTGCTGACTGTAGGTGGGGGTGCCTGCTCCCTGACCCCAGAACCAGGGTCCTCGTATTTGGTTTTTCTTGGGAAGTGATCTGTTGTGAGTCATTTACACTTTAGTAAGATTAAGTCCAAGTCCTTGCATTTCGTTCCAGGAGACAGTGCCACTTAAACTCCAAAGCTCACACTGGAGGATAGGAATGCTTTGCTGCTGGCTTTAAGTTTTATGTACTAGAGCAGGACAGATAGGGTCCTTCTGAGAACAGAGGGCAGCTGTCTCCTCTGATCCTGGAAGGTAGGAGAAGCTGGCCGAGGCCCTGCTCCCAGCTCTGGGAGCTCCAAGCTGGAGGGGCGGGTGTGCACTTCACATCTGCCTTGTGAGATGCTCACCTCTGGCTCTGGGCACCTGCCCTGTGCTCAGTGTCATCACTGTAGCTTACAGCAGCCTTCCAAGGCCACAGATGCCAGCGGGGGCTCAGATAGGCTACGAGCTTTCCTACCTTCATAACCGGCCAGTGAGGAATCCGGAAGACATTTGACTGGTTGGCCCTGGAACTCTATGGACCCAGAACTCAGGGAGGCAAGAACTAAAGGGGGTGTGGGGTGACCTGCACATCAATGACATTTAAAACTCTTAGAAGGTGGGTCTAAGAGGAGGGAAGAGGCCCAGAGTTGGGCACAAACGGAGAATGACAGGAAGTGGCAGGAGAGGCCAGGGAGGGTGGGGGACCGCGAGGGGTGAGGACTGTAGGTGTTGACGGGCAGGTGCCAGATGGGAGTGTGTGCGGTCTCAGAAAAATGCGCCGCTTGATCAGCCACTTCACTGGCTGTGGGGCAAAGCCTGACTGCTTGGAGACAGGGCCAGGGACCCAGCCTGCAGCTCCGTCCTGGGGGTGGACTTGAACTCGGGCATCTTCCCTGTCCTTCTGCTTGAAGGCCAATTTGGAAGGAAGTGGCCACAAGTCAAAGGGGCCACCAGGAGCTGGAAGGACCCTCCCCTGGATCCTCCCAAGCGAGCTGACCCTGCCCACACCTTGATTTTGGACTTTTGGCCTCCAGACTGTGGGAGAATATATGTTTGCTGATTTAAGTCGCCCAGTTTGGGTAATTTGCTATGGCAGCCCTAGGAAACTAACATGATATGGTATCAATATATCTATATGTGTGTGGGTGCTAAATTGCTCCAGGCTTGTCCATCTCTTTGTGACCCTATGGATTGTAGCCCACCAGGCCCCTCTGTCCACAGGATTCTCCAGGTAAGAATACTACAGTGGGTTGCCATGCCCTCCTCCAGGAGATCCCCTCGACCCAGGGATCTAACCCTAAACTCCTCCGTCTCCTGCATTCTTTACCAATAGAGCCACCTGGGAAGCCCTTTTATCTCTATACACACAAAGATACAAAATAGCCTCTCGTGTGTATATATATACATATATATATCACATATCATGTAATGAGAGTTTACTATCTCCATGAGTGCTTTTCAAAGCGTGGTCCAAGGAACCCCTGTACTGTCTGGATACCTCACCAAACGAAGATCCCTCCCAGACCTCCGGGATCAGGCTCTTGGGTATGGCCCCCAGCTGGCTATTTTATGCCAGCTTTCCAGGTAATTCTGAAGGACCTGGAGGCCTAGGACCCCAGTGGCCCCTGGATTCATGGGGGTGACCTGAGGGCAATGGGAGGAGATTCCTCACTGAGGGCCCAGGAATGCATCCAAGGAGAGCAGGAGGGACAAGGACAGGCTGTTCTGTGGACAAGAGTGGCTGGCTTCCCTGCCTCGAGGCTGGTGTGTGTTGCGGGCCCAGAGGTTTGGGGTCACGAGGACCCAGCCCCTGCTCCACTGCAGCTGCCTGTGGGAGGAGCCAGGGGCACAAAGGCTGTTTGACGCGGCCTCCTGACGTTTCAGCAGCTGCTCCGTGTCAGGCTGCTCCAGGAACTCCAGGGCCCAGGCAAGAGGTCGGGGCTGACATCCCAGGAGCAGCTGGTGGGATGGCCACAGGCCCATCTGGAAGGTTTGAGGCCTCAGGGAACACTTATGTGACGGGCTTAAATGGAAAGTTTGGAAGTAAGTTAGCTCAGGGGCTGAGGACAAAGGAGCTCCCCACACAATCGGCTGAGGGTCCACGAAGCCTCTCCAGTCCAGTACCTGCCATGGGGACCCTCTCTCATCCCTCAGGACCCCCACAACCCCCACGGGCTCCACGCTGTCAGGGAAGGAAGGACAGAGGGGCGTGTGTAACCTCCCCTTTTGCCCTGTCACTCACAGCTTGGCAGAGGGCTGCACACAGTAGGCGCTCACAAGAGTTTGCTGAATGAACGCGTGCACACACGGACAGTTTCTGCTCTGGGCGGGGGGCGGTTTCTCAGAGAGATGGTCCCTGACCAACAGCTCAGCACCTGCTGAGAGATTAGTAGAAATGCAGGTTCCTGGGTCTCCCTAGATCTCCTAAATCAGAAACTCGGCAGGTGGGTGACAAGCTGTGTCATTTTCAGGGGTCCTGCTGCCCCCAGGCGTGAGAACTACCATGCAGTGTGGTGACGGTCACCCTGGCTGAGTGCCAGATCACCCTCAGAGCTCACCACACAAAACCAAGGCCAAGCTCTCTGTGGCTGGCTGAGCAGAGACCCTGGAGGGGCCAGGCACGAGCTGTGTCCAGTGATCCTCTGGGGCTGTCAGGCTGTGACCCACATGGAGCCTGCGAGGTGACACGGATCCAAATTCGGATTCAAATCCTGGCCCTGCCTCTTGACAGCTGAGAGATTTGGGGCAACCAAGTAAACGGCCCCTGCCTCAGTGTCCTCTTGAAAAAACGGGACGGTAAGGACAGGACCTTTCTCACAGGTGTCACGGAGGTGAATGTGCTTGCTTCTGTCTTGTGTTTCCAACAGCCCTGGGTACACAGCGAATAGGAAGTGGCAGAGAAAGCAGTACTGTTCCCACTGTTATTATTGCTACCGTTATTACTGTCGCAGCCACACGTTCCGGGAAACAAACTCACTCAGAAGGACGATGCAGATAGTGGAGTGCAGTTTATTACACCGGCGGCCCAAGGCAGAGTCTCCCCTTAGCCAAGGGCCCCGACCAGTTTTTCTGAAAACCTTATATACCCTAAATGTACGTGCCAAACCCACCTCCCCAGATTCCCTGAAACTAGTCTGAACAAAGGAAGAGAAAGATACAATCGAAGCCTAGGCAGTTAACAGGGGACAATTATCAGTAGGCCTGTGGTCACACCCCAATAAGCAAAATAGAATTTATGATTCTATTCGGTTACACAGATAATTAGGGTATTTTTTTAGGCAACAGAGAGTCTAGGTACAAGCCCTGGGGCTCTTGCATCCAGGGGGCCTGGTTTTCCAGTTGGTATGTCGTTTCCATAGATACTGGGCATATAGCTCAAAGTCCACAGTCCACCCCAAGATGGAGTCCTGCTTTCAAGATGGAGCCTGTTCTGTCTGTTTCCTCCTTCATTCCCCCTCTTGATGCTCTTAACTCATAGTATGAGCATCATTCATAGGGATATATTGCACCCTGACTCTCCGACCTTTAATTTGGGAGAACGACATCAACCTTTGGGTTGCCAAGTTCATGATACATTGTAAAATAAAGGGTCCACAAAGCAGAACTATCAAGGCAACTATAACAACGGTAAATATAGTGTTCCACCAGTCACCCTTCACCCAGGATAGGACCAAAGTCCAAAAGGAAGATTATCATCAGCCATAAATTTTACCTGACCTTTGATGACATCTAGGGTGGCTGATGCATAGCCAGATAGATCAGGAATATATACGCAACATTCAACTTTGATTACAGCCCAGGCCCCTCTTTGTACTGAAACTGTGGTCAGTCTCAAGATGACACCAGCAAGGCCTTGTAGCAGCAGCTGATTGTAGAGCTTCCCCTCTGTTTCTTCTTTAAGATGATCCTGGTTCCACGGGGCTCAGTGGGGTCCTTTTACATAGGCTGCTCGGCGTCCTCCGGGTCTGCGTGGTATGCTCTCTTCACCCTCATGTGGTGGATCCACACCTGCAGCTTTCACTGCAGGAGGGCTGGTTAGAACCACAGTAGATGGACCCTTCTAATGTGGGGCCAGGAGTCGTGTTCCCAGTCTTTGAGCACACCTGATTCCCGGGCACAAATTCGTGAATCTGTTCCCCAAGGGGGAATGGCACCCTTTCTTGTACAGACTTAGTTACCTGATTTATTACCTTACCCAGTTGCTCCAACTGCTGTGAAATCTCATCTCCCCTTCAGTTCAGTTCAGTCACTCAGTCGTGTCCGATTCTTTGGGACCCCATGAATCGCAGCACGCCAGGCCTCCCTGTCCATCACCAACTCCCGGAATTCACTGAGACTCGCGTCCATGTTGACACCTGTTTTATTATGGGAGGCGGCCCCCTATACACAGTTTTGTACAGAGAAGAGCCATGGGACTGTGGGGTCATTCTGAGTCTGAGCAGAGCCGTCGGAAACAAGTCCACCCAGGAACAGTCAGTCCCGTAAGATCTACTTGGAGAGTATTGCTTTAAGTGTCCGGTTGGTTCCCTCCACCATCCCAGGACTCTGGGGCCTATATGCTGTATGTAATTTCCACTTGATGTTTAAAGAGTTGCTTACTTGCTTTACTAAATCAGCTACGAAAGCCGGGCCATTGTCCTATCCAATGCTGGTAGGAAATCCAAACCTGGGAACTGTCTCCCTAAGCAGGCACCAGGCTACTTCTGATGCTCTTTCAGTCCGGGTAGGAAAAGCTGCTACCCATCCCGAGAACAAACATATTATTACCAGCAGGTAATGGTAGTGTCGGTGAGGTTTCTTTTCAGTGAAGTCCACTTCCAGGTGTTCAAAGGGCAGCGTGCCTTTTAGCTGAGTCCCTGGAGGTTTCTGTCTGTGCCAAGAGGCAACACTAATCTGTGAGCAGGCAGTGTAGGCTCTTCCATCCAGGGGGCCTGGTTTTCCAGTTGGTATGTCATTTCCATAGGTACTGGGCATATAGCTCAAAGTCCACAGTCTGGCCCAAGATGCAGTCCTGCTTTCAAGATGGAGTCTGTCCTGTATGTTTCCTCCTTCATTACTACCATGATTCTGATCACTACTATTACTACTGCTACTATTACCTCCTACCATCACTATTATTACCATAACTACCATTATCACTGCTATTAATCCCTGGGTCAGGAAGATCCCCTGGAGTAAATGTAACCCACTCCAGTGTTCCTGCCTGGAGAATCTCTTGGACAGAGGAGCCTAGTGGGCTACAGTCCATGGGGTCGCAAAGAGTCAGAGACACCGAAGCAACTTAGCACGCATTGTTACTATTACTGTTAATACTACTGTCACTGTTATGCTAGCCATTGTGTTACTATCATTATTACTACTTTTATCACTGCTAGTATTAATGGTAATACCATAACTATCACTACTACACTGCTATTGCAATTTCTATCGTGACTACGGCTAGTATCGTCACTGTTAGTATTCCAGCTCCTGTGACTGTTCTGCTCTGCTACTATTTTGTCAAGGCATAGGCACTCTGTCCTCCAAACTTCCTCAAGGAGGGACAATCACCTCTTGCGCAGGCTGAGATTTGGACTTTTGGAACAGGAACCTGATTAAAAACCGGACACTGCAGAACCAAAGGGGTCAGGGTCCTCCCAGGCCTCCAGTGCTACAGTGCCAGGCTGTGCCCAGCGGGGAGGAAAGCCCTTTGGAAATGAATGGCTGGAGGCTGCAGGGACCTGGAGCACAGCCCCCTCCCCCGACATCTGCATTTGGGGGTTAATCTCCCTGGAATGGGGCCACAATCTTCCCCAGACGGTCAGGGGTCCCCCTGCGCCAGACTCAATCCTTCAGGCTCCTGTTTTAAAACGTTTCAACCTTTTGTCATTCCCGAGCAAACAGACTGGATTTACTGGGAAGGCTGCTTCCAAGCGGCTCTTCCTGACCCAAATCCCATCTTCTTGGGGCCAGACGTGAAACAAAACAGAGCAGCTCTCTGGCCTTTTGAAGCCAGGGAACGGAACGCTTCATTTTTTTAAAATATAAATTTATTTATTTTGATTGAAGGCTAATTACTTTACAATATTGCATTGGTTTTGCCATACATCAACATGAATCTGCCACGGATTCCCCATCCTAAACCCCCCTCCATCCTCCCTCCCCGAACCATCTCTCTGGGTTGTCCCAGTGCACCAGCCCTGAGCATCCTGTATCCTGCATTGAACCTGGACTGGCGATTCATTTCACATATGGTATTAGACGTGTTTCAATGCCATTCTCCCAAATCAAATCATCCCACCCTCGCCCTCTCCCACAGAGTCCAAAAGACTGTTCTAGACATCTGTGTCTCTTTTGCTGTCTCGCATACAGGGTTATCGTTACCATCTTTCTAAATTCTATATATATATGTGTTAGTTATACTGCATTGGTGTTTTTCTTTCTGGCTTACTTCACTCTGTATAATCAGCTCAGTTTCATCCACCTCACTAGAACTGATTCAAATGTATTCTTTTTAATGGCCGAGTAATACTCCACTGCGGGAAGATGTCGCGCGCGTGAAGCTACGGTTTGCTTTGAGTTTTCTTTGGGAGAACAGGAGAAAACATGACATTGAACTTACAGAAGAAAACGACAACAAGCTTCTAACATTCGGAGCGTCACACACCTGGATTCAACAAATGGAGCAAAAACTGCTTTCAGAGGTGATGGGGGCTGAGCCTGGCTGTAGGATCCTGTTAGAAACGGAGAGGTTAAGCTATGGAGTGCCAGCTATGGGAACTTTCCTGCTCTGACCAGCTAGACTTCTTCTCTGGGAAAAAATGAAACACTACCTCCATCAGAGGCTGGACTGTCCTAGAACTGATGAAATACACATCCCTTTTCACCTGTGGTTTTCCCTAATTATTGTATTAGTACATGGTCATTAACAATTATTTGGGAAACAGAGAAAAGCAGAAAGTCGAGAATCCTGTGTGCAGAGAGAACCTCTGTTAATATTCGGTGAATTTCCTTTCAGTCTTTTTTTCCGTACATTTTAAAACAAGGACAATATTGTACTATAAGCTATGTTTTGTACTTTTTAAGTTTACGATGACAAAGAGTTTTATTTCCCCCTCTCACATGAGTTACCTGGACGAGCAGACACCGCCTGGCCCAACTTCTCTGAGCCAGACACCTGGGGGCAACTGCGACTCTGACTTCTCCCTCTGCCCAAAACCTGTGAACCCGAGTCTTGTCAGGATGGTCCGTTCAGTATCTCTCAACCCATCCACCTTTCTCCATCCCCTCGGCCCAGACAGTGGGAAGCACTTTACAAATATTTGGCTGAGGCCTCTCACCAGGGGTGGGTGACAGCCTCCTCCCTGGCTCCCACCCTGAACTCCAGCAAGTCACTCTCCACACTGTCGTCAGAATACTTTCGAAATGCAAATCTGATCACCATCACCCCGATTAAAACCTCAACTGCTGTAGCCAATTGCTCTTAGGATAAACACCGGACTCCTTCTCCAGGAAGCCTCCCTGACTGCACACCCAAGCACATCCCCACTTCATAGCACCACATAACCTCACCACCGACTGCCATTCTCACGGGTGCCAATGGGCCCACCATCTGGCCTCCCTGAATCACGGCGCCCTGGGAAGCTCTCTATTATCAGTGCTCAGCCAAGAGCAAGCACTCTGAGAACATATTTGCATTAGATGGATGAAACATATCCATAAGCACAGTACTGGAGCAGCCTTATCACTCACATCATGTTTTAGGGTGTGTGATCACCCAGTGTAGCACATCTCTGTATGGCCACAAAATTTTGGCATGGCCATCTTAAATGCTGAGGATGCCATGACCACATGTCATTATTCAGGGGAGAGACCTGGTTCTCAGTCTACAGAATTTCTAGGGAAATAGCCCAGCAAAAATAACTCAAGTCTGTCTCAGGGACTGGAGACCAGTCCCTGAAAATCCTGTTAGTTATCTGCATTCTTGCCTCCTGGGCACGGAAGGAGGGATGTCCCCTCTCCTGGAGTCAGGAGATGCAGGGGTTCATTGACCATGCTAATCACTGAGGACCATTATCAGTGACGGAGCCTCCTGGGGCCGTTTTGACAGGCACCTGCCCAGGTGAGCTGAGGCCACAGGTCCAGCCTAAACACAGAAGCTGCTGGAATCTTTCCAGGTGCCAGCCTCTTAAATCCCTCTTCCCAACTGTACTTTGGGGTTAGGTCCCTGAAGCCCTGCAGCAGACACACACAGAGGCCACCGTGGGGTGAATGTGGAGTCTGAGACCCGTCCCTGCTGACACCTTAGGAGTTTCCCACTGTTTCCTCAGGTTTGCCATCCCTGTCTTCTTGGTTAAAATAATGATTTTCTTCCGAAGGGCAGGTGGTGAGGTTTGTGACTCACTTTTGGCAAAGCAACGAGGGGAAAAACCACCACACAGTCTGGAAGGAGTGGAGTCGGCCAGAGAGGGAGACTGGACCTCATTCCTCGGCATCTGGGCCAGAGGGAGAAAATGAGGTGTTTCAGTCTCAAACGACCGTCATTCTGATCAGCACCGCCACCGTCCTTATAAAGCCGTCCAGCCCTGAGCCAAGGCTGCAGCACCACTGGTGTCTGTGCGTTAGGGACAAGACGGAGGCCCAGACGCGAGACGTCAGGCTTCCAAGCGGCAGGGCTGGGCGTCTGGTTCCTTACCTGGGCATCTGGTCTGCGTTGCTCTCCCGCTCCCCGGACATCCCAGCAGCTCTGGCAGGTAGAAGGCTGAGAAGTTGAGAGGGCAGGTTGAGTGGCCCGATTTTCCCCTTGGAGTGATCTCTCTAATTTCACTATCAGGGGAGGAACCTGGCTCTTAAGACTATGGAATTCTGGGGAAATAGCTCCGCAATAAGTGGAGACCGGAGACAGTGGTGCCTGAAAATCCTGCTGGTTATCTGCATCCTGGCCTCTTGGGGATGAAAGAGGCACCCCCTACCCCAGATGTCCCCCCTCCTAGAGCTGTCTCCAGTTCCCTTAGATGTCACCCTTCTCACTTACAGGAAGGTGGGGCAGTGAGGATCCCAGGGCCATCATGTCCTAGCCACGGCACCTTTTGTGGGCAAGTTAATTACACACCTGGAGCCTCAGTTTTCCCACCTGTAAAATGGGCTCAGGGCACCTAACTCACAGACTTGCTGGGAAGCATTTTTGCCCCTTCTCCTCTCCTGGCTTTTTTCCTTTTCCTTTGGATCTTGGTGTAAACTATCTCCACCCTTCCTGCTCCCACTCAGCTCCAGACTACTGGGTCCCTGAGCCCTTCTCCTCCCACCCTCCTCCCCTTGTAATTCCTGTCCTGTGTCTGTTGCTTCCCTGAGGGTGGGGGCAGGGTCTCTCTCACTGACCCTGGGACCACCAGGGTCAGCGCCAGAGCCCAGCATGTAGTGAGTGGATGCTTCCGGCATCCCTCGAGATAGGAGGAGGAGGAGGTAAGGACATCCAAACCATCCAAGCAATGGGTCACCTACTTGAGCACGAGTGCCCGGGGGGACCAAGCGGGCATGAGCGTGTTCCAGGGTTGGAGAAAGTTGAGACCCTGAAAGAGCAGTGCTGGGATACAGCGTGACACCACAGGTTTGGGGCTGCTCACTCCTTTTTTAGTCATTATTTTCTGCAACTGTTTATTTTGGTATACATTCAACAGACAGGTTGCAAGAATATAAGGGATTCCTGTGTACCCTTCACCCAAATTCACCATCACTGACATTTCACCCTATTCTTTCTCTCCCTCTGTGTTTTCACGTAAATACCATATATATGTAAGTTGCAAACATTGGCCCCCTTTCTCCCTAACACTCTGGCGTGTATTTCCCAAGAACATGACTTTCTATCACCTAAATACAATAAAATGATCAAAATCAGGAAATTTAACATCTTACCAGAATATAATACAGGCGAACCTCCAAGATGTTGCTGGCTTGACTCCAGAGCACTGCAGTAAAGCAAACACTGTAGCAAATCATACAATGCTTTGGTTTCCTGCCACTTATGAAAGGTGTATCTCCACTATGCTGTAGTCTGTTAAGCACGCAGTAACATTATGTCTGAAAACAAAATGTATGTGCCTTAATGTAAACATATTTCATTCTTTTAACATTCTAATCATCACCTGGGCCTTCAGAGAGTCGTCCTCTTTTTGCTGGTGGCGGATCTTGCCTCAGCACTCATCTGCTGACTCACAGCGGTGGTGGCTGCAGCAATTTCTTAATATGAGACCCCAGTGAGGTTGGCTGTAATGACTGACTTTGGTGAACAGTTTCTCTGGAGCACGCAGTGCTGCCAGATAGCCTCTGGCCCACAACAGAACTTCTTTCAAAACTGGAGTCAGTCCTCTCAAACCTGTTTTATCAACTAAGTTGAGGTCATAGTCTAAATCCTTTGTTGTCATTTCAGCAGTCTTAACAACACCTTCACGGGAGTGGAGTCCATCTCACGAAACCACTTCCACGTCGATCCATAAGGAGAAGCTCCTCTTGCACTGACGTTTGACCATGAAGTTGCAGCAATTCAGCCACATCTTCAGGCCCCACTGCTAGTTCTCTTGCTGTCCCCACCACATCCGCAGCTAACTCCTCCACTGTATTCTGAACCCCTCAAAGGTGTCCATCAGGGCTGTGTATTTTGATACTTGAACCTCCTCTCAAGAATCATGAATGTTCTTAACGGCTGTTTCATCGTCTGCCCTGACATCCGCTGTTCACTGCAGGGCCGTCACGCGTGAACCGAGCTAGCGCTTTTGCGCAGTGCACTGCTTCACCAGGCACTGTTGTTATAGAGATGCCTTCTTTCCTTCAACCTCACGAACCACTTCTGCAGCTTCCTTACCTCCCAGCCTTCGCACAACTGGAGAGAGTAGGGGTCTTGCTCTGCATTAGGCTTTGGCTTCAAGGAACGTGGCTGGTCTGATCTTCTATTCAGACTGCTCAAACTTTCTCCGTATCGGCAGCAAGGCTGTTTCACTTTCTTATCATCCATGTGTTCACTGGAGCAGCCATTTAATTTCCTTCAGGAACTTTCCCTTTGCATTCACAACTTGGCTAACTGTTTGGTGTGAGAAGACTAGCGTTTGGCCTGCCTTGGCTTTCACTAAACTTGTTTCCAGCTTTTGATTTAAAGTGAAAGACGTTTGACTCCTCCTTCCACTTGAACACCGAGAGATCACTTCAGGGTTATTAACTGGCCTAGTTTCAATATTGTGTCTCAGGAACAGGGAGGCCCAAGGCGAGGGAGAGACGGGAGAACACCTGGTCATGGAGCAGTCAGAATACACACGACATTTATGAATCAAATCTGCCTTCTAGTATGGGTGTGGTTCGTGGTGCCCAAAACAATTACAATAGTCACATCTAAGACCACTGATAACCATAACAAATATAACAATAATGAAAAAGTTGGAAATACTGAGAGAATTACCAAAATATGACACAGAAACAGGATGTGAGCAAATGCAGTTGGAAAAATGGCACGTGATAGACGCAGGGTGGGCTTCCCTGGTAGCTCAGCTGGTAGACAATCTGCCTGGAATGCAGGAGACCCTGGTTCAATTCCTGAGTCGAGAAGATCCCCTGGAGAAGGGCAGGCTACACACACCAGTATTCCTGGGCTTCCCTGGTGGCTCAGATGGTAAAGAATCCGCCTGCAATGTGGGAGACCTGGGTTCGATCGCTGGGTTGGGACGATCCCCTGGAGAATGGCATGGCAACCCACTCCAGTATTGTTGCCTGGAGAATCCCATGGACAGAGGAGCCTGGCAGGCTACAGTCCATGGGGTCACAAAGACTCAGACACGACTGAGCAACTAAGGACAGCACACAGCCGCAGGGTCACCGCAAATCAGCAATTCGTAAAAAACGGAACATCCACAAGGCCTGATAAAGCGGAGAGCAATAGACCAAGGCTGGCCTGTGCCACTGGGGTCTCACAGTACTAATGCGCTTTGTGTGCTCTAGTATTCCTCATTACTCCTGTCTAACCCACAGCTCTCTCTCAAGGTCATCTCGGAGACACCTCTAAGAAGCCTTTATTTCCTGGGTCCAGGACTCTCCAGAGACCTATCCCCCTTCACCTTTCCCCTATTTTAGTCAGAATCACTCAAGGAGGTAGGCGGGGTGAACATGTGGAAGGAGGTCTTACAGAAACAAATCCTCTTCTCTGGGCTGAGGAAGCAGCCTGCGGCTCCGGCTTGCAGGTTTCCCCCAAAGGGAACTCAAATCCTCCCTCTTCCATCTGTGTGGGCTCAGTTTACAACTGCACGTCTTCACCTGCAGCCCAGGGCTCCTGAAACTGGAAAAAGGGGCCAGGCTTGCATGGACTTCTCCAGAACTAGTCTGGTCAGTTTCGCATTCATTCATTCACTCACTCACTCATTTATCCACCTGTTCCTGGTATGATCAGTTCTTGTTGCTCCTATAACCTTTCACTTGTTTTTGTGATGTTATCAAACACATTTACAGGGCTTTCTTGGCTATTATCCATCAGCCTTTATTCAACAGTCCAGTCCTTTATTAAAAATTATTTCAAACACGTTATACACACTATCTCACTGACTCCTCATGATCACTCTGAGACAGGAACTTATTGTGCCTCTTGTACAATTAAGGAAACGGAAGCACAGAGAGGTTAAGGAACTTGCCCAAAGTCACACAGCTGGAAGAGGCCCCGCCAGGACTCTACCCCGGGGGGCTCCACGTTCTTCAGTTATACTCCCTTGTCTGATGATGCAGATGGCGGTGGGGGTGAGAAACAGACTTTCGAGATGGTAAGAGGCTGATGCTCATGCAGTTGGGGGATGAAGACCAGCACAGGTGCCTGTGAGGTGTGCGATGAGTCTCTAAGGCAGGTGGATCTCCCACTGGAGCTCAGAGAGGGTTCTGCAAGGCCAACTACACTCAGCAGGTGGACTGGAGCTGGGATCCAGTCTAGGGCCAGGGTTCTGGTGTGTACCTGGCTGCTGTGTGTCCCAACGCAGCAGTCGAGGTCACAGAGGGGCAGCTGGGTTCTATGGGAAGGTCTGGCCAGAACCTGGTTCTGCCTCTTGTCAGCATGACTTTGGCCAAATGATTTAAGTCAGGCCTCAGTTTCTTCATCTGACAAGTGGGCCTGATAATAATTCTTAAGTCTTGACGTTGTGAAGACAACCCATAGCATCTTAGCAGGCTCAGCTCAACAAGGAGTAGCAAATGGGGCCCTTCATTTTGACACAGTGCTGTGTCGGTTACCTTCCCGAAGTGAGTTGGAGGAAGGCTTGGGAAAGGAGGGAGGGGAGGGGGTGGCAGTATGGTTTGAATTAAGCTGTTTATACGCACCCTAGTTCAGTGACAAATGGCTGTAGTGACGGAAGAGCGTGGATTCAATTTTCCATCTGGGAGCAGACGTCTCGTGGCTCTGCCAGCCTCGTCCACAAGTGGGCAGGTCATCCCAGTGGCCTTGGGAGCCAGGGACGGTGGCACTCTACCCGCATGCTCACTCCCAGCCAGGCTGCCCTGCCACCAGGCTGGTGGGGGAGGAAAACTGTCCTTGCCGACCCCACGCGGGCCTCTCTGGACCTTCTCACTATCCCTGGACAAGATGCTGGGCTACCCTGGGCCTGTTTCCTCATCTGTAAATGGGGTATTGTGGGGTTGTGGTGAGGAATAAACAGGGGATGCCCGTGAGGTGTGAGGAGTTTTCCAGCCACCCACTCCTACAAGTAACTTGACCTTTCGATCTCAAGTCCTGCCCCACGTCTAGTGAACTTATAAAATCAGTCATTCAGGGAAAAGCAGCCTGGTTTTTGCTGTCGTTTCAAGTTTAAATTGGTTCATTCAGAAGGCCCTGCTTCTCCTTGAGGTGGCATTTAATAGCCTTTAAAACTGGAATCAGAGCCCAGACCTTCCTGGCTCAGGTCCCACTCGCAGCCCCAGTTTCTCTGAGCTGAATCCCAGCTCTTTCCACAGCCTCAGGGCGTTCCTGACCGGCCTGGACTCTGGCCTCCCCTGTCCCTGTCCCTGCCCCTGCCCTCCCTCCCTTCAGCCTCGGTGGGGTCCCTCAGACCAGGCATTCTGACTCCCCAGCACCCTGGGGCTCACTGCTGCCTCCACCTGGGATGCACCGCCCCTTTTCAAGGCGTCTTCCTAACCACTCAGGGTAGAACACCGACAGCCCCGCCTCAGTGCTCCCCGCCCCCTTCAAGGTTCATCTTGATAGCACTTCTCACCAGCTGACATACAACCTGTGTAACTTAAGGCCTGCCTTCCCTACAGGAAGGCAAGCTCCATGTGGAAACAGACACATTTCTATCTGCTGTGTCTTCATCGGTGGTGTCTCCAGGACCCAGACAGTGTCTAGCACAGAGCAGGCGTTCAATTTTGAATGTCAGATGGATGGAGGGATGGACAGACAGTGCAGAGACAGATGGTAGATGATGGATGGACAGATAGTAGATGGTGGATGGCAGACGGAGGGTGGGTGGGTGGATGAGATGAATGGATGGGAAGACGAGTAGATAGTAGACGTTGAATGGACGCATAGGTGACTGTCTTCAGTCTGCAGGCTGGGGAATTCTGCAAGCTCTGGAAGGAAGTGGGGAACAAGGCCCTTCTCCACTCCAGTTTCCAGAACTGATCTGGGGGTTTCCTCTCTTTTTCCCCACCTGACTTCAGCACAATGAGAGGCAGGCACAGATGGCCCTTCACAGCGCTCAGAACTTATTTAAGCAAAAAAGGGGCCATTACAAGAACATTGTGGATCCCCCAGAATCTCACGGAGAGCTGGAGGGAAAGGCGGGAGCATTCTGCAGCTAGAGATCACCCCACAAAAAGGCCTGGTGGGGGTGGGACCTACCTGCTGGGTGACTGCCATGCGGCCCGATGGGACTGGAATCCAGACGCTCCTGTTAGGCTCCGAAACACAGGCAACCCAGTCCATTATGAACTGCAGATAAACAATAGTATTTTAGTAAAGGTATGCTGCATATAATAGTTTAATGTTCTTATTTTGTCCAAATCTAGCACCCCTAACTGCTATCCCTGAAGCCCCTACAGCTCCCCTGAGAAAAGTCTCTAGACACCAGCTTCCTTGCATCAGAGGCTCCCAATCTGAAGTCATACAAACACATCCTAGGTATGCACCTAGCTGCAAGGGATTCTGGGAATGCAACTGTCTCCAAGCTTCTACAGCAGGAGGGGGCTCCACCTCCTGGGGTCGGGGACTTTCTTAGACCACGGTCAGCAGCTGGGTTTGGGCTTCCACTCTCCTGTTATGTGGAGAGCCTGGGCAGGGTGAAGAACCAGATCCTGCCCAAATCTGTTGTGTGGTCCATGAGATTTGGCTTTTGAGATCTGAACATTTTTTTTCCTCAACCCATTTTCTCCACTAAATATGTCTATTTAGATACAATCTCCACTAAAAGGAAGTAGGGTTCCTTGGAGAAATAGCTGATTCCAGGACTAGGGCAAATTAAGTACAAGGCAAGCCAGGAACACCATGTGCCAGAAGGCTGAGCCAAAATTGATGGGGCCGTGTAAAAGGACACAGGGCCAGCTGGAAGGGGCTCCTGCTGCTCAAATCTGGGACTTGAGCATGAAAATACAGAAAAAAAATGTAATCCACCTCATGAAATAAGGATGAGTCCATAACAATAAATATGTGTCTATGTTTGTATATAACATAATACACATGGAATATACATTTATAAAATACACTGTGTGAATAAATGAATGAATGGAGGGGAAGGGAAATGTTTTCCTGAGATGAAATTGCCAACTGACAAATGTGGAAGGCACAACATAATGAGAAGAAGTAACATTTGATAACCGTCACAAAATGCTTGTTTCAGGGAAGAATCATCACCAGATATTAAAACTGGGGACTGAAGGTTTTATGGGGTAGGATAGTTACACAGTTCCAAAACATCTCACTACAAGATAATTAAAATATTTACCACCATAAAATATAGGTTCTTCTCAGTGGAGAAACCTGGCAGATATCATCTTAACCAAGATATCAAAATGGACATGAGACCCCACAGTGAACAGGCACGTGGCCCCTGGTATGAGGCACTAACACTTACAATATCCCTTCTGTGAGATTCCTTCCAAACACATGTCATCTGAATCTCATAAGGAAAAAACGTAAGACAAACTTATGTGAGGAACATTCCACAAAACACTTGGTCAGTCATCTTTTTTAAAATGTCAGCATCATAAAAGAAGAGCATAAAGTGAAGAGCTTATCTAGATTCAAGGATACTAACGAGATGAGAAAACTGAATGTGATTCATGATCTGAGATCTTCTTGTGCTGTAACAGACATTCCTGGACAATCGGCAAAACCTGAATAGGGTCTGCAGATTAGATTACAGAATGCATCCATGTTCATTTCCCTGACTCAGATAATTACACCAGGGTTATGGAAGAAAATGCCTCCTTCCTCCGAAGAAAACGTCCATGTTCTTAGGAAACACACACTAAGGTATTTAGAGATGAAGGGGGTTTCATGTCTGCAACTCCCTCTTAAATAATTTCGAGGAGAGAGAAAGATGGTCAAGGAGATGATAAGTGTTCCTATCTGGGGAAGCTGAATAAAGGGCAGAGGGGAATCCTCTGGAGCATTTCTGTGGCTTTTCTGCAAGTCTGAAGTAATGTCAAAAGAAAAAGAAGAAACAAAAATCTGTCTAGTAAGTCAAAAGCTACAAAAAACCCACGTCTTTGTTCCTGCTCTTCTGCTATGGCCTCCCTTCCCTAAGAAAAACAGGGGCTGCTGCCTGAAGGCTTAGGGCAGAACTTTGAGGGGGAAAAAAACGAGGAATGCAAAACACATTTGTTGCTTGGGGCTAGTGCATGGGGATCACCCACAGAGATGTTATGGGGAGGGAGGTGGGAGGGGGTTTCATGTTTGGGAACACATGTAAGAATTAAAGATTTTAAAATTTAATAAAAAAAAAAAGAAAAGAAAAAAAAAAAAAAACAAACAAAAACAAAACACATTTGTTAAAATGATGATATAAACTAACACGTATATAGTGCTTATTATGTTCCAGGCTTCCAAATGCTTTTTTTTCTTTTAAGAAAAACATTAACTTGTTTGAACACCATAACAACTATACAAAGCAGCTGCTATTGTAGCTCTATTCACAATAGCCAAGACATGGAAACAATCTGAATGCAAACAGATGCATGGATAAAGATGTGGTACAAACATAGAATGGAATATTACTCAACCGTGAAAAAAGAGCAAAACAATGCCATTTGCAGCCACATGGATGGACCTAGAGATTATCAAACTAAGTGAAGTCAACCAGAGAGAGAAAGACAAATATCACATGTAGAATCTAAATTACAATACAAAGGAACTTATCTATGAAACAGAAACAAACTCACAGACATGGCAGATCTGTGGTTCCCAAGGTGGAGAGGGTGAGCGAGGGATGGAGTTTGGGATTAGCCTATGCAAACTATTATATATAGAATGGATAAACAGCAAGATCCTACTGTATAGCACAGGGAACTATATTCAACATCCTGTGATAAACCATCACAGGAAAGAATATGAAAAAGGACCCATATATGAGTCACTTAGCTGTACAGCAGAAATTAACACACTGTAAGTCAACTGCTGCTGCTGCTGCTAAGTCGCTTCAGTCGTGTCTGACTCTGTGCGACCCCACAGACGGCAGCCCACCAGGCTCCCCCGTCCCAAAACAAACTTTTAAAAAAGCCAAAGTAGCTGCTATTATTGTTACCATTTCATATATGAGGAAACTGAGGCAGAGACGTTAAGTACCTCATGCAAGGTTTCACAGATTTTAAGTGGTAGAGCTGTGATTTGAACCCAGGCTCACCAGCTCCAGATTCTTCTTCTGCCCCCTCTAAAGTATCATACAAGGAAGATGTCAAAGGTTCCAACTATGAGGAGTTGAAAAGGGAAAATGAGACAGAGCACAGACTGGAACCTGAAGCCACATCAGTCACCAATTCCCAAAACGCTGCCCCAATAGTCACCAGCTCCAGAGGGGCTGGGGCAAAGACCCCAGAGCTAATGGTGGCAAACCCAAGCGTCCAGGGAGACAGCTGTCACGTGGACAAGCAGCCACCACTGCTCAGCCCGCAGGACTGGTGTCCACCTGCTAGACTGGGTTGAATAGTATCCCTCCCAAATTCATGTCTCCCTGCAACCCCAGAATGTGACCTTACTTTGAATTGGGATCTTTGCAAAGGTAATTAGTTAAGGATCTTGAGGTGGCCACGTGACCTGGGGCAGACACTGGAGTGACGTGGTGAGAAGCCAAGAGATGCCTGGGGAGTCTGATCTCCAGAACTGTAAATGTCTACTGTTTAAGCTACTGGATTTATGGTCATTTGTTACAGCAGTTCTAAGAAGTGACACCTGCAGTTCTCACCTGTTCACAGGTGAGCCGGACCTGACTACTTAAGGTCCCTTCTCCCATTCGTCCTCATAGGACCCACTTGACAGCTGGATCTCATCATGGAAAAAGATGCATCTCTCCAAACTTCCTTGCAGCAAGGAGTGGCTGTGGGACCCAAGTCTGACCAAGAAGGTATCAGTGGGAATTCACGGGCTGAGACCTCTGGGAAAACTATGCTTCCATTGTTTTTCTGGTTGAGACAGACTTGGGTTTTCCCTCAGAATTCCAGAATTGAAAAATACACTACCTGGAATAAAAAAGGCGGAATCAAACCGCCACGTGGCTTCTGCCCTTCATGGTGTCTCTTCCCTCCTGGAAGGTCTGCTACGGGATAGGGGTGAAGTCATCTTTTAACCACAAGGACACACGCCACTCTCTGAGGATGACAGAGCAGCAAGTGGGAAGGAACCTGGAGGACTCCCCAAGCATGCATCCCCAGGACCTCCCTGCCACTGTGGTTGGGTCTCCGTTACATGCAACTCAATGCATTCCCAGCTGACATTTTGACAAAGAAAATCTAATTAGGATTTGAATTATATTTGACACATATATTGAATTAGCAAATTATTGATGGAGACGTGTGCTTATTAGAGACAGCACAAGCTTGGTGCCCAGTTAATCCTGGCATGTAGTAGCCCTTGGCACAGGTGGGTTCCTTTGCTGCCTTCCTGGGTCAGACAGGGGTGGGAGGACAGTGGGTCTGGACTGGTGCCAGTGGGACAGAGTGGAAATATCCCTGGACCACAGCCACGAGGTGAGAGCCCACGAGCTGGGAGCCTGCTGGCTGACAGGCCAGCCCATCCCCTTTCAGGTGGCAGCAGGGCCCAGAGGGCGGCCTTCTGCCCACGTGGGGTCCAGGCCAGGCACTGACAGAAGAACTGGTTTAATGGTCTGTCTCCTGGTCCTTGGATGAAAGCTGCTACCGGTTTAGTTGGCCAGGATGAGTCAAAGGAACACCATGAGGGTTTCGAAACCTGGGCCTTCGCCACCAAATTTATTTTTTTAAGGGCCTAAAAGATTTTTAAAGTCCCAGTGGTAGTCTAGGACAGGTCTTGGTGTGAAAAATTGGAAGGAAAACGGGTAAGACAAACAAACAAATCAACCCCATAAAACATGTAATGGTTTCAGGACCACCCACCAAGCTGCGGGGTTTTTACTTCTCCTTTTTAGAATGAAGTGGCCATGGTTTGAGGAGCCAGGATTTCACAGTTCCTGTCATCCCTTCCGTGGGTCCCCAGGGCCCTCGGGGCAGGGCAGGGGAAAGAGGGAAGGCAGGTCTCTGCTGGGAGTCAGAATCAGGGAAAAGGCTCTGAGGTTGATCTAGTCCAAGGATCTTCCAGCTTCCCTTCATAGTCTTCCAGGGAAGAGGCGTCACGCCCTCTTCATAAGGCCCATTTCTCTTTTGGAAGTCCTGCCAATCTGAATCTTCCTCATTGTACTTGGTAGAAATCTGTCTCCCTGTGGCATGCACCCACTGGTATTAGTTCCATGCTGCAAAGCAATGTAGTGATACATGTGGCAGCTGTGGGCACCCACCAAAGGCTGAGCGTGTCTCAAGTATGACCTCACTGAATCCACCTAAGAACCGTGAGTGCTGTCATTATTGCCCCTTTACAGAGGAGGCCACCGACGCTCAGAGAGTCTCGGCAACTTGCCCAGTGTCACAGTGCTGGTGACCAGCTGATGTGGGATTCAAACGCAGGCGTGTCTGCATCCTGGCTCATAACTCTTAGACCACGTGACCCCTTTGTGGCCCCCGGTCTGCCTCTCTTCTCTCTAAACCTTCCTGTTCCATCACAGTTGCTCAGGATAAACCTCGGACTGGGCATGTGACCCACCGGTGATGAAAGGAATGCAAAAACAGGCCCACTGGGGAATCCCAGGAAGGATTTTCTCCCCCAATAAAATACTGTGGGAAAGAGGACCCACCCTCTCGTCCCTTCTTCCCATCTCAGACTCAGTGTGGGGACAGTCTGTGATCGGCTGCCATCCTGCCCACAGAGGAGGGGGGAGGTTCGCATGATGCTGACCAGCTGTCCCGGCATCCCTGAGCCTCTGCCCCCAGATCCCTTCTGACTTCTCACGTGAGATATCTAGATGTTTTCAGAATGATGATTCTCCAACGGACCCAGCACCAGAATCATCCTGAGGGCTTGTGAACTCCGACAGGTTCTGATTCACAGGATCTGGGTTGGGACCCGAAAATCTGCCCTTCTGACAAGTCCGGGGCTACCGCATGGGTTAGTGTTAGCTGCCACCCCAACGCATGTCACCCGGCACAGCGGCCACGATTCCCAGAGCACCTTTCAGCCCGCAGCTCCCCTGGAATCACTGCTCTTAGGCGCGGTGAGGTCACTGTGAGAAATTCCATTTCCTAAATGAGCAGCCAGAGGCCCAAACAGGCAGAAGTGACTTTCTCTGGTAAGCCAATGGTTAAACCTCCCCCATTTCAATGCAGAAGGCATGGGTGTGATCCCTGGCTGGGGAACTAAGATCCTACATGCTGCACAGTGCAGCTGTGAAAAAAAAAAACACACACACAAAAAAAAACACCAACTTGTCCAAGCTTCCTCAGTTGGTAAGGGGGTGGGAGGCAGGCCAGGGACCCTCAGGCCAGTGCTCAGTCCCTGGGTCACCTTGTGCGGAGCCTCCTCTGTTGGGGTCCCCAAGCAGCATGCTGGCATTCAGCCTGCTCACACCACTCCTACACACCTTTGCTGCGTCTCAGACCGACTCTGCAAGAAGGGAGTGCCAGCTCCCTCCAAGCTGCCATTGCCTCCCCAGCCAGTGCATCTTTTGTGTGTTGGACATTTGGGGGCAAAAACTTCGGGACCCAGGGTTGTGGCATCCTGGGGGTTCAGAAGAACTTCCTGAAGCAGGAGGAAGAGGTGTGGCACCAAGGAAGGCTGCAGGCTCTGTAGGAGAAAGGCTGGAAGGGCCACTCCCAGTGCCTGGAGGTTGCCATTGATTTGGGGGCGGGGGTGGGGGGGTGGGCATGTCCATGGCCTTGACAAAGCATTGGTCAGAAAGCTGCATTTCCCCAAACATCAGTCGTCATCATCTCATCTTTGTGATTTCTGTGACCCACCCGCATACCTACTTACGCAGTATTTTTAAATCAACATTTAAAAAGCCTTAAATGGGAACTTCCTTGGTGGTCCAGTGGTTAAGAATCCACCTGCCAATGCAGGGGAAACAGGTTTGAACCCTGGTCCTGGAACTAGGACCCTACTTGCCACAGAGCAACAGAGCCCGTGTGCCACAACTACTGAGCCTGTGCTCTAGGCCAGGAGCCACAACTACTGAAGCCCACGCACCCTGCAGCTGGTGCTCCCCAAGAAAGGCCACTGCAATGTGAGCCCAGGCACCACAATGAAGAGCAGGCCCCGCTCGATGCAACCAGAGATCGCCTGCCTGCAGCAACGAAGACCCAGCACAGCCACAAACAAATAAATCAATTCTTAAATTAAAAAGCCGCAAGTACATTTATTAAAAAGGAAAGCTGAGAATTCCCTGGTGGTCCAGCGGTTAGTACTCTTCAGCTTTCCCTTAGGAAGCAAAGGGGTTTAAGTAAGATTTCGCACGCCACTGCCAAAAAAAGAAAAAAGGACCATTAATCCCACCATTGACGGGAATGAGAAGCTCTTCTTACAAATAGATGGCCGGTGAAAGCAAAGGCAGAGCGTGGATGGGGAGATGAAAAAGGTCGGCCAGGAACCCCCAAAATGGTTTGTGGATGCTGGCGCTTGAAACACACAGAGACACACGACTCACCTGGACAAAACGGACTGACGCCGGGGAAGACGACGTCTATTCAGGGCTGAGCTGGGGTTCCCCCTCCCCAAAGTCATGTGCCAAAAGCCTTAACGCCTGATACATCTGTATGTGGAGATGGGGCCTCTGAAGATGAGCATGCTCAATTGTTTCTGACTCTTTGGGACCCACTGGACTACAGCCCTCCAGCCAATAATGCTGGAGTGGGCTGCCATCTTCTCCTCCAGGGGATGTTCCCAACCCAGGAACTGAACCCGCATCTGCCCGCACCGCAGGCGGATTCTTCACCACAGAGCCACCAAGGAAGCCCTTTTGGAGATAACTAAGGTTAAGTGGGAGACTACGCGGCAGGAACTGATCCTACAGAATCCGACCTCGTAAGACGAAAAAGAAACACCAGGAATGCTCCAGCAGAGAAGACTCAGTGAGAAGGGGGCGCCTGCAGGCCCAGGAGAGAGGCCTGAAGAGAGCGGCCCTCTGAGCCTTCATCTTGGACGTCCGGCCGCCAGAGCTACGGGGGCAGCCGAGCGAACTAAGATGCTGATGGAGTGAGGGTAAAGCTGTCGTACTCACCACGCCGCGCGACGACGCGAACCCACGAGCACGCACACACCCACGTGAGCACGCACACACCCACGTCCGCACACACCCACGTCCGCACGTACACAGGCCTTTACGCCCCCACGTCCGCACGCACACACGTCCGCAGGCCCCCACGTCCTCACGCACACATGTCCTCGCGCCCACACCCTCATGCCCCCACGTCGTCACGCCCCGACGTCCGCAGGCCCCCATGTCCTTACGCCCTCACGTCCGCAGGCCCCCACGTCCGCAGGCCCCCACGTCCGCAGGCCCCCATGTCCTTACGCCCTCACGTCCGCAGGCCCCCACGTCCGCGGGCCCCCACGTCCGCAGGCCCCCATGTCCTTACGCCCTCACGTCCGCAGGCCCCCACGTCCGCAGGCCCCCACGTCCGCAGGCCCCCACGTCCGCAGGCCCCCACGTCCGCAGGCCCCCATGTCCTTACGCCCTCACGTCCGCAGGCCCCCACGTCCGCGGGCCCCCACGTCCGCAGGCCCCCATGTCCTTACGCCCTCACGTCCGCAGGCCCTCACGTCCGCAGGCCCCCACGTCCGCAGGCCCCCATGTCCTTACGCCCTCACGTCCGCAGGCCCCCACGTCCGCAGGCCCCCATACCCCCACGTCCGCAGGCCCCCATGTCCTTACGCCCTCACGTCCGCAGGCCCCCACGTCCGCAGGCCCCCATGTCCGCAGGCCCCCATACCCCCACGTCTGCAGCCCCCATGTCCTCACGCCCCCATGTCGTCGCGCCCACATCCTCATGCCCCCACGTCCTCACGCCCCCACGTCTACAGTTCCCACGTCCTCACGCCCCTACGTCCGCAGCCCCAACATGACTTAGCTTCACGCACATCGGAGTTGGAAATCCTTCCACAATTAGCATCTCCGGGCCCGTGCGCCGCGTTCCCGGGAGGATGGCATGGAAAAAAACCACCAGCCTGCTGCTGCTGCTAAGTCTCTTCAGTCGTGTCCAACTCTGTGGACCCCATAGACTGCAGCCCACCAGGCTCCCGTGTCCCTGGGATTCTCCAGGCAAGAACACTGAGTGGGGTGCCATTTCTTTCTCCAACCAGCCTGGAACGAGCTCTTAAACGTTTTATTACACAAACGGTTGAGGTGTGCCCGTAAATGATAAGTCCCAGAAACGTTTTAGAAATCAAGTCAGTTTTATTGAAATGACAGCAACGTGGTCCCTGTTCAAGCGAAGCACACATAAATTTACAATAAATTTTTGTACATAGGAAGTAGTAAAATACATCATTTTTCATAGAAAAAAGCACACATGTAAGCTGCGGGCTGAGTGAGCCTACAGACAGTATGAAAAATCAGAACATGATGGGAAAACCCGGAAGGAAACCAAAACTTTATATTTTGGGGGGTCCCAGTAACACTGTCAGCCAGATTTATCATCTTCTTATGGGTGAGGTGCTGAAGGCGCCGTAGGCACTGGTAAACACACTAAATGGAAGGGGGTCCCTAATTAGTAGGGGAGCTTCTACTTGGAAGCCCTGTGTTCATTTCTGGAAGATAAATCGTTCCAACTTCAAAATGTTTGTGAGAGTGAAAAAAATAGCAAGACCTGGTTCTGGGCAAGGAGTTTCTAGTCCATTATTCGGGCCAGTTAATGAAGGAACGAGGAATTTTATTTTTAAATGATACAGTTCACTCCTATTGGATGTTTCAGACTCTCCCTCGGGCAGAATGCTTTAAAAGCAAACATACTGAAATTCCCCTGGACTGCCATTAATTCTAAAAACCCAAACTCAGAGCTTGGACGTGGTCACAGTCACCAAAGCCTAGTGACAAGCAGAAGTCCAACAGTGTAATACCTAGCTAGCATCCAGAGGTTTCCAAGGACTCAGATCTTTGGCAGGGACAAGATGAGTATCTGACAGTCGGACCAAATTCTTCCACTCTGACATTTGGAGTCAGACAGTCAGTACTTATGAATTATAACAAGCCCACAGTGTGCAAAGCAAAAACAGTCCTGCTCATTTCAGCTCTTTCAGGGTTAACGGTTTCATTCCTTCTACAAACTCCCTCTAGCTAGGAATAGTATTTACCTTCTGTTTCTGCTCTAATTAGGGATACACCAATGGAAGCACCAGCTTGGTTCCCCAGGTAGAGTTCCTCGTCCGGACTATCTTAATTTTTTCTTTTTAACTTTTTGCTAGCTCTTTTGCCTTTGAAATATGCTGATTGAGGGTGAAATCAACTTTGAAACTGGCATTCACGAAAGTGATCTATTGGCCAGTCTGGTGGTGGAAGGTGGAATTTTACCTTCTGCAAAGAAACACTATTTACAGAAGGGTATTTTATTTCACTGTGGGTTCGGGTCGAGGCTTATGAAGTTTTATATGGCGATGGGAGCCAGAGAGCACCACGCTCCTCGGAGCCTCAGGAACATTTGGCAAGAACCGTTCCACAAAAACAGGAAGAGAAATCCCCCGCGTGTGTTACCATCTCTTGTTATTATGCCGCAAGATGGTTTCATAACCACAGGCTGTGTGTCCTTCCAGAGCTGCTAACCTCGGCGAGGAATGTACTAAAGAATGAAGCCATTCCTCCCACTGCAGAAAAATAGGTCATCTGACGGATGGGGAATCTGCACACTTCAGTGCCATTTTTAAAGGCAGCAACTAAACAGCCCTTCTTTGGCTGTTTTTAGACATCTTGGTGGGACCCACAGAGAACGAGGGGTTGAAATTAAAAGGTGGGCTTCATACAGAATCACTTGCTAAGCAAAGACCCTGGTGGGAGACACAAAAACTAGTCTGGGCGGGGTGTGAGCCGCAGCGAGGAGGGGATCAAGGAAGGGTCCTGGTTCGTTAGTCCTCAATGAGACCAAAGGTCGAGGCAGCAGACAGACAGGCCACACGGACGTAGGGAAGGACCAAGACAAGACACATCTCTGGAATTAGGGCTGAACTCGAAGTCAACCAGCACTGCTGTGTGTAGAACCAGCCCGCATGCAGCAGGACGGGAGCAGGACAGGCGCCAGGGCAGAGTCCCCCAGACCAGCCCGTTTGTCTGACCAGCAAACATTAATCCCATTTTCACCATTGGTAGGGACAGACTGTGTTTCTGAATGTTTTAAATAGCTACCTCTACTCCATCCCTGAAACTCCCCCGCCCCCAAGTGTTCTCCGTGCACCTCTTTCCATGGCCCCAGTGCCTCGCGGTGTCAGCTCCAAATTCTTCATTCTCTCCTCTGGTAGGAATCTTCTCTCCATCCATAGAAAGACACCTCCGTGAGGAGACCCCTGGGCCTCAGCAGGATGATCACCAGCTGTCTGCTCAGGACCCCTGGGATGCTCTCTCTTCCCGGTGCGAGGAGCTGAGCCCAAGGCACGGCAGATGGGACACTGGACGCCAATCAAAGGAAGCTTCCTGACTCCCCACATCCCCGGCCCACCCACCCCCCAATGACAAAATAAAAATAAAAAGAGAACCCCTAAAGCCGTCTTGAGGACGTGCCCTTCTCCCCAGCCCTGCAAGTTCACTGCCTCACGGCAAAGATGCGGAAGGCCTTTCCGTCTCTAAGGGTCCTCAAGCTGAAAAAGAAGGAAGAGCACGTGTTACCGAAAGTTCTGCAGGGATCGAGCTGAGGGTGGGGGAGCTGGGTGTCCCCAGGTCCCCTCAGTGGAAGCAGTGTGGCCAAGAGATGCTTCCTAAAGCTTCAGGAACAGGGCCCACCCCGGCCAGGAGCAGCTGGCAAAGCCCTCAGCCTCTGCAGACACGCCCGGGTCTGAGTCCAGGTCTGGGTTGTTAAGGTATTTCTGTTAACTTGGAATTGGCTGGCCCCTGTCTGTCTGAACGCAACTCAGCCTTTAGGACTTCTGCCTGGTTTTTGCTACCACCTGTCAACGCAAAGAGAAACCGCCTGCTTGACTGATTAATAGGGTGGTGTTAAAACAGTAGTGCATGTGTTCCAGTTACTAAAAGAGGCACAACGGCTGAGCTCGGCTATTGTATAGGAGTGTACAGAAAGTTGCTCAGTCGTGTCCAACTCTTTGCAACCCCATGGACCATGGAATTCTCCAGGCCAGAATACTGGAGTGGGTAGCCTTTCCCTTCTTCACGGGATCTTCCCAACCCAGGGATCAAACCCAGGTCTCTCGCATTGCAGGCAGATTCTTTACCAGCTGAGCCACAAGGGAAGCCCTGATGTGAAGAACTGACTCACTGGAAAAGACCCTGATGCTGGGAAAGATTGAAGGCAGGAGGAGAAGAGGACGACAGAGGATGAGATGGTTGGATGGTATCACCAACTCGATGGACATGAGTTTGAGCAAGCTCTGGGAGTTGGTGATGGACAGGGAAGCCTGGCATGCTGCAGTCCATGGGTTCTCAAAGAGTCAGACACAACTGAGCAACTGAACTGAACTGAATTGTAAAGGAAGCGTTTTCTATCCGTCTTTACCTCCCTCCCACAGTGGAGCCATTCGTATCCCTATTTTGCAGGCAAGAGTATGAAGGCAAGGAGAAAGTCAGTTTCTACAAGTCACACAGCCAGAAAAAACCATGCTCTCAAGATGGGAGCTAAATCCTTTTTTAAAAAGCAAAGAAAAAACACCCAGCTTCATTGAGATACAACATGCCAGGAAATTCATACTTTCCGAGTGGACAGTTTGGTGACTTTTAGTGATTTGGGGGGCTATGCAATCATCTCCACAGTCCAAGTCATTACAGTCATCCCCGGAAGGTCTCTGGTACCCATTCACAGTCAGTTCCCCTGGCCAGTTCTGTTGCTATGGGCCTGCCTCTTCTGGACCTCTCGTGTCAATGGAATCACAGTGTGTGACATTCTGATTGGCTTCTGTTCTGGGCATGGTGTTTTGAGGTTCACCCATGTTGTGGCCTCAAAACATCATGCTCAACAGAAGCCAAGCACAGAAAGCCAATCACCCCTAAAGGAGAACCAGTCCACCCTAAAGGAACTCAACCCTGAATATTCACTGGAAAGGCTGATACTGAAGCTGAAGCTCCAGTACTTTGGCCACCTGATGTGAAGAGCTGACTTCTGGAAAAGACCCTGACACTGGGAAAAATTGAGGGCATGAGGAGAAGGGGGGGGCATGAGGAGAAGGAGACGGCAGAGGATGAGGTGGTTGGATGGCATCACTGACTCAATGGACATGAGTTTGAGCAAGCTCCGGAAGAGAGGGAAGGACAGGGAAGCTGTCGTCCGTGGGGTCGAAAAGTCAGGCACGACTTAGTGACTAAACAGCAAAGCAGCAGCATGTTGTGGCGTGCTCAGCACTTCGCTGCTTCTCTTCCCAAGTGGTGCTCCAGCACGTGGGTTGATCCCATGCCATTAATCCCTTCCTCAGTTGATGGACTTTAGGTTTCTTCAATTTTTGGCAAGTATAAACGATGCTGCGATGGATATTTGCATACAGGTTCTTGGGTGAATGTGCGCTTCCAACTCCTTGTGGGTATATACCTAGGAGTGGAATTACTAGGTCGTGTGTTAAATGTATGCTTAACTTTTTAAAAACCTGCCAGGCTATTTTCCAAAGCAGCTGCACTATTTTCCATCCCCACCAGCGACACACAAGCAGCTTCCAGCTTCTCCACATCCTGTCAACGTTTGTTTTTGTCCCTTTTACAGCCATTGGCTCCCTGTACAAAAACAGCTTCCTCGTGCTTTTGATCCAACTGCATAGTATTCTCCTGTAGGAAGCTATTGTGTACTCAGTCGCTAAGTCGTGTCCAACTCTTTGCGACCCCACGGACTGTAGCGCACCAGGCTCCCCTGTCCATGGGATTTTCCAGGTAAGAATACTGAAGTGGGTTGCCATGCCCTCCTCCAGGGGATCTTCCTGACCCAGAAGTCAAACCCGTGTCTCCTCTGGCTCCGGCACTGGCAGGCAGATGCTTTTTACCACTGCACCACACTATTATCATATAGTTAACTGGGTCCCTGAGGATGGATATTTAGCCATTTCTAATGTTTTGCTTTTGCAAACAATGCTACAGAGAACAACCTGGTCCATGGGGCTGCCTATATCTATAGGAGGGCACCCCGGAATAAGCTCCTAGGAGTGGAATTACTGTATCAGAGGATATGCCCACTGGTGATGTGGGCAACCTGCTGAATTGTGTTTCAGGAAGGTCAGCGTGATTCACACCCTCCTCAACTATGCACGGGGTGGCCTGTTAACCCACATGCCTCCAGCACAACCCCTCATGTGGCTTTTTTATTACCATTATTTTTTTGGTTGAGCTGGGTCTTCTGGAAATGTGTATCAGATGGGAGCCCTTGGCAAGAGGGGGCGGTGGGGAAAGTCCAGAGCCCAGAAACGACAGAATGTTGGTGCCAGAAGCCCCCATGGGCCTCCAGAGGCAGAGGGTGGACACTGTGGTGGGGGCTGTGGCAGCCCTGGCTGTCGTGCAGTTTTCTCAGAAGCTCAGATTTCAGGGCCCTCCTCAGGCCTCTGGGCTGCAAGACTTTCCTGGATTCTCTGCCCAAAGGAATCGTCTGGGAGAATCACTCAGAGCCACACGCCCTCGGCTATTACACGTGCTGGGGACAATTACCAGGGTTTGTGATTCTGAAACTCTATGGATGGGGCAGTGAGTGCCCCCATCCATAGGACCCCCAACAAGCCAGGGACAGGGGCCACTCAGGCTGCCATCCAGACAGGAACCCTAAAGTTCCTACCAGACATCCCCACTGAACAACCACCCCACCTGGAAGGCACAAGCAAGCTCTGCTGAACGGGCTGTTTATTTCTCAACACATCAGACAGTGGGCCAACTGAGTATCATGTGACATCAAGTGGGTCCCTCCCGCTGCCTCGGGCAAGGTCCATGCTTCAAACATTTACCAAGCTCCAGTTCTGCTAGGAAAGTTGACAATTGTGTGTGTCTGATGAAAACCAAGTGTGACCTGATAAATTAGAAGACAACCTCCTTTTCTAAATCTTGCCCTCTGACTCTTTCTAGGTTAGTTTGTAGCTCCCATGAGGGAATGTAAACCAGCACATTTCTGAACAATTTTCACCAAAGGTATTGGATGATGTTCCTAAAATATACTGAATAACTTTCATAAAGGGTATTAAAATCCTACAGCAGGTTCTGAACAAATAGCTGAACTCATCATTTTATCAGTCACTGAACCAGTATTTACTGAACACCTACTGTGTACGGGCATTGGGGTGGGTGTCGGGGACACAGGATTAACCACACCTGTGAAGGGGTTCTTACCTTCATGGAGTTTACGGTCTGGGGGTGAGAGATTAACTGCTAAACAGGTGTAAAGAGTAATTGCAGACAGTGGTGGGTCCTGAGGATCCGATTAGATCAGGGGTGCAGTGGGGGGGAGAGTGAATGGAGACCCCACAACAGGAGGGTGCCTCCTTGGGGAGCTGGCATTTTTGTGTAGATGTAAACAACATGAGGGTCCAGCCATGGGAGGTATAGGAGCTGGGAGGGCCCAGGGTTGGGTACCAGCAGGTGCAAAGGCCCTGCGGTATCCAGGAAAGAGAGCAGGCCAGTGAGGGGCACTGCTGTGACGAGGCAGATGCTGTACCAGGAGGGTGGGGAAGTGGGTGGGGTGACCTGCCTGATAAGAGTCGGAGATTTTTTTCTCACCAGGGCTTGAACAGGAGAGACATGCCATGCATCACAGAAAGAGGTCAATTTGGTGGCTGTGGCTATGCTGCTAACAGGAAGTTACCTAAGCAAAGTGCAGGGAAAGCACACAGGTTGTGCAAAGATGTTTTTTGCTGTGGTGTTTACAATAACAAAAAAAAAGGAACCAACCCAGATGTCAGTCAACTGGGTAAAGAAACGATGGTCCGTCCATGCAACAGGATATCATGGAGCCATGGAAATGATGGTGTGGCTACGTCAGGCATGGGAAGTATCGGGAAGACACTCACAACTGTTGTTGATTGAAAAAAAATTAACAGAACAATGCGGGCAGTCTGATTCCTTTTTCTGTAGAAACAAAAACAAAATCACAAGGGAGTTCCCTGATGGCACAGTGGATAAGCATCTGCCTGCCAATGCAGGGGACTCGGGTTGATCCCTGGTCTGGGAGGATTCCACGTTACACGGAGCAGCTAAGCCTGTGCACCGCTCCTGAGCCTGAGCTCTAGAGCCCAGGAGCTGCAACTGCTGAAGCCCATGTGCTCTAGAGTCCGTGCTCTGCCACCGGAGAAGACGCTGCAAAGAGAAGCCCGGCTGCCACAGCCAGAGAGCGGCCACTGCTCGCCCTAGAGAGGCCCTCAGAGACCCAGCGCAGCCAAAAGCAGAATTAATTAAGAAAACGAAGAAATAAAGTGTTACTGTGTAAACAGAAAAAAAAATCTGGAAGGAAACCACTAGAGTGTTTACAGTGGGATTTTCTGTGATAGTAGTTTCTTAAAACTATTTGCACTATTTCTTGAAATTTCTCTAATCTTACTATGAAAAGTTAGGGGGTGAGGAGGAAGGGAAAAAGAGAAAGAAAGGAAGGAAAGAAGAAAGGGAGAAAGAAAGAGAGAGAAAGGGAGGGGGGAGGGAGGGAAAAGCAGCACAAAAACCCCCTGTGAGAACTGCGGAAGAACCGGAGCTGGCCTGGGAAGCCTCTGGGGCGTCCCCAGGGTCACTGATCTACTTGACGAGCTGGGATGGGAGCTCCGGGAAAGGTTGAGGCACTGTAGCCTCGGGTGGTATCACAGCCCAGCCCTGGGGAGTGAGTCCAGGCTTCCGACGGCCCCTCGCCTGCCCTGGACACCAGTGCTCAGCTCTCCGAGCCAGCAGCTGTGTCTGGCACACACACCGCCGCACCCCTACTCTGCCTCCGTTCGTTATGTAATCTTACCCCATCCAGTCCCCGCAGCCCCCCGAGAGATCTCCAGGGTTCCTCCCACTTACAGAAAGGGAAGCAAGGCTCTGAGAAGTGACGTGCTTTGCCCCAAACAGAACATCTGTTCCAGGTGCGGCTGGGACACAGATGCAGCTCTGTGGATGCTCTGGGACCCTTTCCCGACCCTCACCCTAAATGGATGGGCTGTGGCCACACCACTGCTGAGGACCACACTGGCCAACCCCACATGGCAGTCGGGGCTCAAACGCTGGGAGCCCCTTGGGAGGGAGAAGGTTTGTCCGCCAGGAGCCAAAAGCATAAGGCTTCATCCTGGAAGCTCACTCCTGCGGGCGAAAATTACTCAGGGAGGAAGTGGTTGGCGTTTGGCAGCACACGACAGAGACTGGATTAAAGAGAGAGGGCAGTGTACCTCTGTCCTGGGATAAACGGTCCACTAGTTGGCAGCTAACCCCAGGGGGCAGGGAACCCAGCGACAAAAGGATGGCAGAGCATTGCTCTCCTGGCTTTAAATGTGCGACATCTTTTTTAGTACTAAGCAATATCACTTATATGCATACATGAACATGTATGTATTTATATGTATAGTGTGTTATATATACATAAACATTTTTCTAATATTCTAATCTGTTCTCCAAGATTCTTACCCTCTGTTGATCTTCCAGGAAACTTCAAGAATCAGACAGAAAGAGTTCCAGATCTTATCTATTGGAACTTGGGGTGGTTAATCCATTTCTCTGAGCCTCAGTTTCTGCTTCTGAGGACAGAATTCACAAAAGTACCCTCTCCTCAGGGGCCCTATAGGAGGTGAATGAGCTCATCCAGGGAAGGTTCTGGGTCAGTGCTGTGCACTTGACCGGAGCTCAAGCCCTGGGCCATGGACAGCGTCACCCCACAAGACTGAAACCGCATTCTCCCATCAGGGGAACGGCGGGCAGGTGCACGGCGGCAAGTGAACTATTCGCGCATAAGCCCAATCCCCGAGGAATCATCAAACCTCTTCATCTCATTTCATGAAATAGAAAATATTTTCTAGGAAAAAACAATTTCAAAAAATATTTTTTTAGGGAAAAAAAATACAATCTACATTTTCATTTTTATGTGTATTGCCAGGCATAGGGTAGGGGAAGCCTGGAAAAGTTATTTTAAAAAAAAAAGCAGTTAACAGAGATTAACAGAATGCTTATAGGAACTCTTTTTTTCTAATCCCTAGACATATTATTTAAGTAGAAAGTGAAAGTGTTAGTCGATCAGTCGTGTCCAACTCTTTGCCGACCCCGTGGACTATATAGTCCGCCAGGCTCCTCTGTCCATGGTATTCTTCAGGCAAGAATTCTGCAGTGGGTTGCCATTCCCTTCAGGGAAATCTTCCTGACCCAGGGATCAAACGTGAGTCTCCTGCATTGTAAGGACACACTGACAGAGGCAGGGGAGAATGCTGGCCCAAGGACACCCAGCTGGTGAGCAGTACAGAGGGGTCCCAGATGCCATTCTTTACCGTCTGAGTTACCAGGGAAGCCCTATTATTTAAATAATAAGTATTTCTCTTCTAATTAATATTTGTAAAGTTTACAAACAAGTGTACCTTAGGAGTGTTAAGGCTCACCCCAGCCCCTTCTTCGGTCAACAACTTGTCTGCAGTGAGAAGTCACATGTGCTGGTTACCAGCCTGAGTTCAAGTATGGGCCCTGCCACTTATTTGTGGGGTGCCCTTGGGCAAGTCCTTTAACCTCTCTGTTAAGCCTCCCTTTCCTTATTGATAAATGTGGGTAACTGTGGTCTCTGCCTCATGGGACTGTTGGGAGGTGAGCTGAGCTAACGGTAGCACAGATCTGAGAGTGCTGGGAAACAGGAGCAGGGAGGGAGGGAGACGCTGGGGGAAACCAGCCCAGCTTGGTCTAGCGAGCCTGGGGGAGAATGCAAAGCTCATTCCATCTGGAAATAATGGCCCAGTGGTTTCTGCTTCCCAGAGTTTCTGCACAAGTTGAGAGAGTTTCAAACACCTGACCCTCGACTCTCCCGGAGCTCACAGTGGTTATCGAGGGCTTGAAATGCAGCTCACCCAAACTGAGACGCATTCTGTGTGTGAAACACCCGCTGGATTTCCCAGCTCTTTTGAGAAAAGAGGAGTGCAAGTTTCCCATCAACTCTTCTTCTGTTCATACATATTGAAACAATAATAATGTTGATTCATTGGATGAAATGAATGAACTCTAAATTCTCCCTTCTGTTTCTTTTTCGCTATGACTACTAGAAACCTTAAAATCCCCATGTGTTGGGGAAAGAACCTTAAAAAAAGTGGATATATGTGTATGTATAACTGACTCACTGTCTTGTACACCTGAAGCTAACACAACACTGTAAATCAACTGTGCTCTAATAATTTATTTTTAATCCCGTATGTGGCTCGCGGTATGTATCTGGGACATGCCCCAACAGACAGAGCCCTCTGAGGATGAGAATTTCGGCTTCTTCTGTCCCAGCTGTGGCCCCAGCCCCAGGGACAGTGCCCAGCACACAGGAGTTTCCCCATAAATGCTAGTCCAGATGGCCTACGGTTCGGGTAAACATCCCTCCATGCATATACCATCAACCTCCGTAAATAGGTCATTGTGACCAAGAGTATTATCTGCCATTGTCTGGTATATTTCCCAATCTCATTGTGAAATCTGTCTTCAAAAATCAGTCCTGGCCTCAGAAAAAAAAAAAAAAATCCTCAACCGATTTTCTTCCAGATGTCTAGCTTCTTTCTGAGAATATCTGGACAAACCCAGGTCCCAACATCTAAAGTTTCCCTGGATTCCTTTTCCTTCCATTCTTTCATGGGCATGTGTGTATGAGAGAGAAAGTGCCTGTCGTCTTACATGGTCCCAGTTCTGCATGGTCTTTCAAAACGTTCAGGAAATCCTTTTCTAGAAAAAGACAATTGCTAAACTAAAGACACTTTGACGTAGAACCAACTTTTTGTCCGTGTACTAAGAATTCTGTTCAGGAGGTTTTGTTTGTTTGACTGATTGAAGGATTCCGTAAACTTAGAATGTGGCTTTCTGTGAACAGGCTACTGTATGTCCAGTGTCCCTATCTCCCTTGGGACAGCCATGACCACTCCAGGGGCTCTGCAGACACTGAGGACAGAGTCACCATCCTCAGGCTGGGTTCCCACAGTCCCTAATTCCCTAATGGGAACAGGCTCCAGGGAAATTCCTCAGCCCGGGTCCGTACACAGAGGGGCTCTGAGGTCCCATCTAAAGAAGGGGAGGAGGGGGCTGCCCTGCCTGGGGCAGCCAGACATCTCTGCAGGAGCCATGTCACCACAGAGGCCCCTCCAGCCGGTTAGATGGGGCCCTGCTGGGTGTACTGGGCTCCCGGCACCACCCTCCATAGCAGAGACGCCTGTGCCCTGCTACTGAAGTTGCTATTTCTGCACTGTCTGTCCTGCAACTAGGTAACAAGTCCCAGAAGGGCGGAGATCGCGACTATGTGTTCCCCGCTGGGTCCCAGTGCCTGGGACACTGTAAGGGTTCACCCCGTGTGTGACACCTGATAGGTGAGAGCACGCGGAATGGACGGATATCAGGACGAACGAGTAATTCCTGTACCATGCTTTCTCCCTTGTCCTGGAATAATCCATGCAGGCTACTTCCTACAGTCGCGTTACCTGACCCTATGTGAAAAGAACCATACTGTCCTGAGGTTCAAAACTAGCCTTGAGGTGTCATAACAGCCAGACCAGTGGGTCCGTTAGACACTTGCTATAAGCTGCTGGTGAGTACTTTGCACGCACTTTCTTATTTAATCCTCACAGCAGACACTGACAGAGGCCTGGGGAGACTGCCTGCCCCAGGACAGCCAGCTGACGAGCAGTGCAGAGGGCTCCCAGCTGCCTTCAGACCCCATGTCCCCTCTGGCCTGGCCTCTCCCCTCTGCACGTGCAGGGCAGACTACCACCTGGCGCCCACCCATCCCGGCATGCATCTGGAACCCCCGCAGATACACAGTGCATCACAGACTATCAGGAGCATGGACGGTGCAACTGTGTGCCGGGACGTGGCCGCCCTGCATCACCACCTCTTGCAGCAGCAGCCGCCCTCCAGCAGGCGTCAGGGCCCCCGAGCGCAGACCCACGCTCCCCAAGTGTCTGTCCCGGCTGGGCCAGAGAATGTGCTTCTCTAGCAAACTCCCCGTCAGTTTGGATGCTGCTCTGGGGAGCCTACTTGGAGACCCACTGTCTTCCCCAACACTGGAGGTGGCTGCTATCATTTCCCCTCTACAGGTCGGGAAGCTCACCACAGATTTCAGCTGATCACAGATTTCAGCCTGCACGACCTACTCAGGGGGAAAGAGCCCAAGAAGGAAGGGAAGCAAACTGTCCGCTCAGTAGAACCTATCTGAGTAGTGCAGTGGGCATCAACCACTCCAGGGCCTGGGGAAGGCTGCCCACAAGACACAGTCTGCCCTCTGTATCCACTCCACGTCCACCTGTGGCTGTGGAGTCGTGGATGTGGACAACCTCCTGTTCTTCATCATTGTATATAAGGACTTGCGGCTTCCCTGGTGGCTCAGAGGTAAAGAATCTGCCTGCCAATATGGGAGACGTAGGTTTGATCCCTGAGTCGGGAAGATCCCCTGGAGATGGAAATGGCAAGCCACTCCAGTATTCTTGCCTGGGAGATCCCATGAACAGGGGAGCCTGGTGCGTTACAGTAGATGGGGTCACAAGAGTCAGCCATGCCTGAACGACTAAACAACCACAACAACAATAAAGACTTGAGCATCCTTGGACTGGGGTATCCTTGGGGGATCCTGGAACCAAGGCTGTGAATGTCAAGGGGCAGTTATAATGACAGTATTTCAGGCGGGTCCTTTGGGCAGAGAGAACTACAGATGGACGGAGGCAGTTAACAGTGGGGAAGAAGGCACTTTGGGGGACCCTTTGTCGGTCCCCAGTCCTCCCTAGAGAGCTCCCTGTGTCCCAGCCTAGGGCGGAGGTGGAGCTGCTGGGGTCCTCTCAGGGATATGAAGGCCAGCCTATCAGCTTCTCACCAAGGCGTTTTCTCTCTCAAAAGGACACAGTGAACTCAAGAGATGGGTGTCTTGGGATTTCTTTCCAGCCCCACCAGGAAATTCCACCTAATCAGCTGCTTCATTTCCCTCCCATTAAATCAATGGAATTTCCCTTCATTAAGCTTTTCCCACACAGAGGTTGCAGGCTTTGAAGGAGAAAACGCAGAAGCCATTAACTCCGCGTGTTCGGGGCTGATGGCTATGACCGAGCACACCCTGTGCGCCCCTACCCCCCGCCAGGATCCCTGTCACCTGACTCTGCAGGGCCCGCCCTTGCAGCGCCCCAGGAGGCTGGGAGGGTGCAGACAGTGGCAGAGTGCCAGGGAGTCACGACAGCCCGGGCTTCAGGGGGCCTGGCACAGTCTGTACCCTCGACTTTATATTCCTTCCCTAAAGCACTCCCCCAAGTATAGAGTCCTCATCATTACCCCTGGTGTGGTTGGCTGGCTTGTGCACCCCCACCCCCAAGCTCACATGTGGGCCTCCTAACCCCTGGTGCCGTCGGAATGTGACTGTGCTTGGAGAAGGGGACTTCAAAGAGGTGATTAAAGTAAAACGCAGTCATCAGCGGGGGCCCCAGTCCAATGTGGCTGGTGTCCTGGCCAGAAGGGCTGGGCAACACCTCTGTCAGCCTCGCAACACGCCCCAGAGGTGGGGACTGTAGTTCTCCCCATGTTCCAGGCCAGAAAGCAGAGGCTCGAGAAACCAGGCGACTGGCTCTAGGTCACAAAGTTGGGAAGCAGCTGAACCTAGGTCTGCTGCACTTCAGACTCGGCTCTTAGCTGGGTAACGGAATGCAGCTATATTCTGACGCAGCTAGAGAACCGCTGTGTGACTATAACTTGATCCCTTTGTCTTTTGGGGGGAGGGGCGGGGGCCATGCACACATATATACCGAAAAAGGACCGTAGGGTAGCACACCAAAGATCTCTAACTCCCCCATATGAGAGGGAATGGGTGATAGTTTTCCTTGGGGCTTTTCCGACACCTCTAAATTGTCTACAAAAATATGTGCTGGGCAGAGAAACAAGCTCTTATTTTGAAAAAAGAAAGGAAGAGAGAAGAGAAGGACAGGCTTGTCCTGGGTGTTCTACTAAGAACACGTGCCAAGTCTGCCCAAGCTTTATCTTAAAGGGCACTGGCCATGGCCCTTCTCCAATGGCCCCCACAGGCCTCGGGTGTTGAGTGGCCAAGAAAGCAGCCCTACCTTTCAGACTGGACTCCATTCCTGAGCGAGCCCACGTAGGCCTTCTTTTTATCCACAGGCATCACGTCCACATAGCCCCCACTCTCATTCCGGATGACCCCCGCGTGCACAGCGGTCTTACAGATGCTGGAAGTCTGAAAGTGCAGAAGGGCTGTGATTAGTGTCAAGGTCAGGACTTCAGTCACGCCCTGATGGGGTCAACCGTGACTTGGCTTGCTGGTTGGTAGGATGTTGACCCCACCAAGCCCTAGGAAGTAACCATCACTACCTCGATTCCTCCGTGGTCTCTCCAGGGAGATCTGGCCTCATCCCTCATTCATTTGTTAATTTGTTGACAAACATTTTCTGAACACCTACTATGTGCCGGGCACTGTACTAGATGCAAGAGGATTCGGGGGGAACAAAATAAAGGTTCTGCCTTCACGGAGTCAAGAGAGACAGACAAACAAATACACAAATGAGGAACTCACCCATAAAGAAAACAAAACCTGATCATGAGATAAGATTAAGAGGCTCTTTTAGAACAGTTAATACGGGAAGACTCCCACGGACATGGGAAGTCTGGGAGGAGTGTCCCAGGAAGAGGGAGCAGCCCGTACAAAGGCCCTGGAGCGCACTGAACTTGAACTTGTCATATCCAAAGAATAGAAAAAGGGGCCCGGGTGGCTGGAACACAGTGAGTCAGACAGAAAGCGGCAGGAGAGGCGGGAGGAGGTAAGCAGGGGCCAGTCACTCCGGGCCGTGAGGGCCGTGGGGGCCTCTGGGTTCACTCCAGGTGCCACATGAGCCCCTGTGTTTCAAGCAAGGGCAGGAGATGCTGTTTTCTAAAGTCGTCAAGTCATCCAATCCCTGGGTAAGACAATCGTCGGGTTCAACTTCCATTAGGGTCTTGACTTATCCAGTAGAAAAACGCTCTTCAGACTGGGCTGTCTGAGAGTAATTAATCAACGTTTCTCAAAGCTGGGGAGACTCATTCAGGGCTGGGGAGGCCAGTGCTTCTGAAAGATGCAGGCTCCTGGACTTCACCCTGATACACCTACAGACTCAGAACCATCCCCTCAGGTGAGGGCCAGGTGATGCTGAGGGCGACTCCAGGTAACACCCTTCTGCGGTCCCTCGTCTGGCCTGTGCTGGACTCTGACACTGGCCTTGGCAGCGAGCCTCCACCCTCACTGCAGCTGCGGCGTCTTTACCTGGTGATGCCCTTCCTATCCCCCCTCCCCCCCGACCCCACAGATTCAGCTGCTCTGGAGTGAAGCCTGAGGCTGAGTGTTGGTCAGGTGCAGCCAACCCATCTGTGGCGTCAACAGGCTCCGTCACGGTGAGCAGAGCTCATGTCCACTGAGCTTATTGAGTACCAGCCCTGGGCTGCTTTCTGCTTGTCATCTCATTTCATCTTCCAGTGAGATGGGTGACTATCTTATTCCCATTTTGTAGTCCAGAAACACAGGCTCAGTGAGACTGGACAACATTGCCAAGGCCCTGAAGACACTTCATGGTTTAGTAATGATTCCAAATGAGATGGGGCTAAGGGTCAAGTCTGGGCCTCTGTGGTCAGCAGAATAATGGAAATGCCCGCTGAAGATGCCCACCCCATCCCCGAACATGGGGGCACGTGACTCGACACAGCACAAAGATTCTGAAGATGTGACGAAGCTAGGGACCTCGAGGTGAGAGGGTCCTGAATTACCCCAGTGGGTCCAGTGGAATTCCAAGGGTCCTTGCAAGAGGTAGACTGGAGGGTCAGAGGTAGAGAGAAAGACCCAACAGCCCTGCAGACTGCCAGCTCCTGCCACATCCCTTCCAAATCCAGGCCATTCCAGACAAGCTGCTGGTTTTGCAGAAGGAGAAAAAAACACTCACAGTAGAAGGCCCTGCCCTGCCCTGCCTGCTCCCTGGGAAGTTAATATTGCTGTTAGAAGCTGGAGAGTCTCAGAGCCGACTGGCACCCTCACACTAAAGATGGGAGAACCGGATTTTTTGCTTCCTACCACTGACTGACCTGAGGCGCTGAAGGCCAGTTTTTCTAATCCTGCGTGAACATATCTTGTCTTCAGTTCATACATTAAACAGATAATGGCCGGATTCCTTAGCCTGAAGCAGGCTCCAGGGCATCTGCAAGGCCCTGAGGCTACAGACAGAACTCTGTGGGCCTAGAGGGTAAGAACTTTCAAGGTTTTAGCACTGAGCCTGGGAAACCCAGCATCCCAGGCAAACTGGGATGGTTGGTCAACTTTATCAATACTATGAAGCCTTCTCCACCCCCACCTCCTCAGCGGAAGGATCCACAACTTTCCAGTTCTCAGAAGGGTTTGTGTCCCTAGAAAATTAACAAGCAATAAGTCTGCCCCATCTCAGAGAGAGGCAGGGAGACTGGGCAAAGGAAATGATTTTTGTGGAATCCTCCTACGTTCGCTGTTTGCAGGGCTGAGCTGGGGCTCACTGTCCGCCCAGTGGGCAGGACTTGGGGTTCCTCCGTCTCCCTCTCTGTATTGCTCATGCTCTGTGAGTGACCAGACCCAGGGCCTGCCCAGAAGGCATATCCTCTGACCACAGCTGCCAAAAGGCTGGGTAGCTCCAGTGTTGGGGCCTCTGGGACGGTCCTCTGCCCTGGCCCCCGAGGGTGTCTGGGCACCAGGGGTACAGAGGTTCCCATGATAACAGCAGGCATGGGACCCTCACACCCAGCACCTCATCCTCCTCACTGCATGGGCTGGTGATCACTGCACACGCCTTCCACTGCTGATGGCAGACAAACACTCTCCTCCCGCTTCCTCCTCCCACACGTCTCTTCTCGCCTCTGCTTCCCCAAAGGTACAAGGTATCTGCTTTCTCTCAAGACCCGAGGCGACACCAACTTCGTTGTTGTTCACTCACTCAGGTATGTCCCACTCTGCGACCCCACGGACTGCAGCATGCCAGGCTTCCCTGTCCACCATCTCCCATAGTTTGTTCAAACTCATGTCCTTTGAGCCAGTGATGCATCCAACCATCTCATCCTCTGTCGTCCCCTTCTCCTCCTGCCCTCAACCTTTCCGAGCATCAGGGTCTTTTCCAATGAGTCAACTCTTCACATCAGATGGCCAAAATATTGGAGCTTCAGCTTCAGCATCAGTCCTTCCAATGAATATTCAGGGTTGATTTCCTTTAAGATTGAGTGGTTTGATCTCCTTGCTGTCCAAGGGACTCTCAAGAGTCTTCTCGAACACCAACATATCCGCATCACCGGTATCTGGATACTTATTCACAAGCACTATCAACAGAGATCCAGTCTCAGCAGCCCTGCCCCCACCACTGGTTGGCTGTGTGGCCTTGGATGACCTATTTTAACCCTCAGAGGCTCTATCTTCTCAACATAAAGCAGGGATCATCATAGGTAATTTTTCTGAGCATTTATCACTACAGGACAAGTTCTGAGTGTTTCAAGTGATTGATATAGTAACTCCCAGTAACCTACACAGTATCATCATCATCGTCATCATCATCATGGCCACCATCATCACCACCACTATTATTCCCTCTTAACAGGGGTTTAAAGACTTGCCCCAAATCACTGGGCTGGCAAACAGCAGAGCCGGGACTGCCGCTCAGAGCCGGCAAGCCGCACACTATTCCACAGGGGTCAGTAAGAGCCCGAGGGGGGCTAGCAAGGTGACTGTGTAAAGATCAAAGGCTGAATGCAGGCCTGCACACGGCAAGTGCTCAACAGATGTCAGGTGACAAGACAGACACCACCACAATCGTTGCTCTCACCACCGCCACTATTGGAAATTCCCACACAACAGTCATCTCCAACCGAGGGGTCCTTGAAGTGCCGTCTCAGACCAGCAGCATCAGCACCACCAGGGAACTTGCTAGAAATGCAGATTCCCTGGCTCTGCCCCAAAACCCCGAGTCTGAAATGCGGGGGGGGTGGGGGGGGGACCCGGAACTCTGTCTGAACAAGCTCTCTGGGGATTCTGGTGCACGCAGGAGTGTGAGAACTCAAGGAGCCGCAGAGGGAGATGAGACAGATAAGAAAACTGAGGTTCAGAGCAGGGCAAGGCTTGTCCACCATCCCAGGCCTGTTCAGTGTCACAGCTGGGGCTCGAGTTTCTCGCATTTTCTGACCCAGACGTGGTTCACAGGCTGCACCCTGGTGCTCCTCCTGCCTGTAGCTCACCACAAAGTGCGGGGTCTGCCAAGTAACGCTCGCCGAGGGAGGCACTATTGGGCCCTTCGAAGGCCTGGAGACAACTCTCCCAAAATAAATCTCTTAGCTAAACAGACATTTTCCAGGGGCATCATCATTTCCCAGAATACAGAGTGACCTAGAAACCGAGGCCAGAAAAGAGCCTCTGAAACGGAGGTAGTTTTCTCCTTCTTTCTCCCTTCCTTCCTTCCTTTTTTTTTCAAAATTTTCTCAAGAGATGTTTAGGCAGTGACTACTGCAGTATTTTTATCTACTTATTCTTTTAACAAACATTAATTGAACAATTATTATATGCCAAGCCCTGTCACGGGCACCGGCACAGTGATGTCAAAAGCTCAAAATCCTAGTGAATAACTTAGTTAGAGACTGAATACAGGTTTTCACACAGGCCTGCTCACACCTGTGTATTCATAAGTGCAGCAACATTCATGCAGGCGGAACAGACCCAAAGACAAGACACGACCTCGTCTGCATCTTGCCTTCGCCACTGCCAGTGGCGTGATCTGGGGCAGGTTATTCTGAGCCTCCCTGTCCGTCTCTGTAAGATGGGAGTAACAACACCTAGTGATGGTGTTTTTAAGAACCTATAACAAAGTAAAATGTAGCCTCGTATTATTATTAAAATTTCATCAAGTTCTCCTTGCATTTCTAGATTTTTTTTTTTTCTTTATGTGTTTAGCTGCTACACTGTTTGGAGGATATGGACTTGATTGTCACATACACATAAATTGTACCTTTTGTGCCACTGCGTAACGGACTGTCTTGTCCCATTCAGTATGTTTAAATTCCACTTTATCAGATAGCAATATTGCCATCCTGCTTTATCTATTTGTCTTTTTGTACTTTACTAGAATCATCTTGCTCATCCTTTTATATTTAAAGCACTTGAAAATCAAAGACTTTGCCTTTCAGTAGCAGGTTTTGGCTTGAATATTTGGTATAACAATTGATTCACGTTGTTTTATTCCTTCATTAAACTTTTAGAGCTCCATTTTGGCTAAGCACCTTTCAAGGAGAAAACAAAAAAGGCTCATTTAAAGAGGAGAGGAAGGAAAGATGAGGGGTGGGGGAAGGTCAGTCATGAAGTTTGCTCTGACTTTACAGAACTCGGTGAGCTGACATCACAGGGGTCTAGAATAAATGCAGGCAGACGGAGGCGAAGGCGGGGGTGGCGATAGTGGACGCAGGGGAGCTACAGACGTGAAGATGAGGAAAGCGGAGCAAGAACATCAGCTGGGGTTGAGTGAAGCTGACCTACTCACGGACTTTCAGATCTAGAGGATTCCCTGAACTAGAAAACCCCAGCCCTGGCTCATTCTACCGAGAGGTGAATGGCTTGGTCAAGAAGATCACAGAGCCTGCTGGGCAGAGCTGTGACCGTTTTCACATCTCCTGGGTCACCATGTCCCTAAACCCTGGAGCACAGGAGAGAGAGACCTTGTTCTGTAGGAGCCACATCTGCAAACTCTTATCTGTAAGATGGATCATCCTGTGACAAACCAGGATAGGAAAGAGCATGAGAAAGAATATGTATGTATAACTGACTCACTTTTCTGTACAGGAGAAATTAACACAACTCTGTAAATCAATTATATTTCAATAAAACTTAAAAAACAATCAAGCTAAAGTTTCCTTGCTAAAGTTAGGATGGAAAAATGGAATATAGTAAGAGTGGTTATTACCAGTAGTAAATTGGTGGTAGTTTGCATTTTCTTCTGTGTGCTTTTAGTTCAGGGTATGTACACAGCCAAAAAGAAATGCAATGTGCAGAGAAGACCAACAGCTACACAAGCGTCAGGAGAGCCAGAAAGGCCATGAAGCATCTGGGGCGGTGCAGTATGTGAGGCCTGGCAGCCTCCACATGAGCAGAGCTTGTCAGTGAGGGAGCAGGACTCAGTTCACCAGACTCTGAGATGTCTGGGTAAGAGGAGGCACACCCATGTCTGTGTTCATTAGCACACATTGGTGGAAGCACAAATACTTCTGAAAATGCAGAAACTAGAGCACTGGTAGCAGAAATGGATAGTATAAATTTATCTAGAGGCACAGGAATGAGATTTTAAATTTCTGATGTCCAGACCCTGGAACGCGGTTTCTGTGGGGCGGTCACCGATAAGGCCAGAATACTCACGTCTGCATAGATGTTGCTTCCAAACACGGGAGCCCAATAGGACGGCTCGTCTTTGCAGTGCGCTGGACAGTGAACTCTGGAAAACAAGAAGCGTTTAGGGAATGGTTATCATCAGCAGAAAACAAAACTTCTTGAGAAAAGCAGCTGGCCCTCTTTATTTGCTCATCAAGATTTAGTACTTAAAGGAAAGACAATTATTACCACAGTCTACCCTTTAAGAAAAAATACATATATACCTCTCTCACCCTAGCAGTGATAAAAGATATTTTTCCTTTTCCTAAAAGTAAATGTAGAATTTTATTGACATATACACACGACTATAGATAAAATAGGCCTACTGTAATACCCCGCTCTATACTGCTGTGTAGCATGAGGAGCTATACTCAGCACTCTGTAATGACTATAAGGAAAAAGAATCGCAAAGAGTAGATATAGATGGAAAGATCGAGGGCAGGAGGAGAAGGGGGTGACAGGATGAGGCGGCTGGATGGCATCACTGACTCAATGGACATGAGTCTGAGCAAACTCCAGAAGACGGGGAAGGACAGGGAAGCTTGGCATGCTGCAGCCCATGGAATCACAGAGAGTCTAACACTACCTTGCAACTGAACGACAGCAACAGATGCTTGCATAACTGATTCACTTTGTTGTGTACCTGAAACTAACACGACATTGTAAGTCAACTATACTGCAATAAATTTTTTTTTTAAAAAAAAGCTCTTCATATTAAAAGACATGCACAAACAACGAGGTGAAATGAAACAAAAATCTAACAGAGGTGAGTATGCAATTGTAGGGGGTTGTATCTCCCATTCTTGGGCGTTGGCCGCTTCACACTGCGGGTACCGTATAGAGATTGTAATCAATAGATTTTTTTTCAGGCCACTTCCCTGTTTTGGAGGAGGAAAGGGTGGGGGTGCTCACCTCTGTGAGTCACAGAATATTCCAGGAAGGGAACACTGATAACCTGGGGCAGGAAGGGTTTGCTCACTGCTGTGTCAGTCACCACATCCCTGCCACAGGGGATGAGGAGAGTGCCTCAAACTGGAGCCTCTCAAACCAAGAAAGAGCACAAGCTTGACTTAAGAAAAGGTCTTTTGTCTTCATCTGGAACAGGCACACATGGGCTGGAGCCCAGGGACCAAGAAACCAAAAAGGCGGCCGGAAGCCCTCTGGCCCAGAGACAGGCAGGATGCTGAAGGGGAAGAGAGCCAGGCAGAGCGACCAGGAAGTGGAAAGGGTCCTTTGGGGCGAAGGGGCAGAGTGGGCAGAGAGAACGAGGATGTGTCTGAGATTTAAACAGAAAAAAAAAAAGGGAATCTGGGTAAGAATGTTCTTTCCTGCTTCTAGAATGAGAGGTCAGAAACATTTTGGATACTTGTAGTATGTCAAGTTTTTCTTTTTGTTTGTACTTTTTGAAATTACTTCCTTCTGCTTCTCTTTAACATGTGGGAAAATATTAAAGGGATGTTTTCCCTTGAATATTCAAGGCGGGTCAGCGTGGTGGTGGAGGTGGCAGTGGGCAGTGAGAAAGCCCCAAGGGGAACGTGAGTAGCCAAGGGGAGGAGTCCGGGGCCCAGTCCAGGCCCCTCTCCCTCATCAGCACCCTCCTGGGGTTCCTCCTGCTCACCCTTGGGGGTTCTCTGCCTGTTAGGTTTTGGGGGGGCTGCTGCACCCAGCATGCAAGATCTTGGTTCTCCAACAAGGGATCAAACCCGTGCTCCTTGCCGTGGAAGCAAGAGTCCTAACCACTGGGCCACCGGGGAAGTCCTCACCTGTTGGTTTTAAGGTCAGTCTTTCCCTTGGAGAACCCAAAGGCCTCCAGGCCCAGGAGAAGGGCTCAGGGGGTGCTACATCCCCCATCTTCTGAGAGGGTCTAATAGGTACTTCAGAAGCACCTCTTCTTTAGTTATGATGCACCATCTTCCAAAAACCAGCCAAGTAAGGTTTAGGCAGATGCGTATAAAACTCACTCCTTAGACAAACTGCAGTACATCCACGGAGTGGACCACCACTCGGCAACGTAAAAGAAGAAACAAATCACCCGTTGGCTCTAGGACACAGATGAATTGCAAAGCATCGTGCGGAGTGAAAGAAGCCAGACACCCAAGTCTCTGCTGTGATGGCTCCATGTACATGAGATTCCAGAAAAGGCACGACTATAGGGACAGGAAGCAGATCAGGGGCTGGCAGAGATACAGGAGAGAGCGGAGGCAGGGGAACGGACTACAGGGAACCTGGTGGGGTGATGAAAATGTCCTCTATCGGGACTGTGGTGTACACTGTTCAAAACACACCCAACTGTATACTTATTACTGGTGGATTTCACCGTGTAAGTTTTACCTCCCAAAAGCTGGATTTTAACAAGCTCGTTCTAAAGTGACCCATAGAAAACATCACAGATCAAATATAAGAATCAAAGAGCAGATTCCAAGGGGACCAGTGTCAACCAGCTTCCAGAGTTCTCAGCTGATCTAAGGGGTCAAGAATGACAGGCACTGAGCTCTGTCTTGGGGCCTGGGAAGAGCTTGGCGGCAAATGAAGTCAAATACTCTCTTCTGCTTCCCTGGTGGCTCAGACGGTGAAGAATCCGCCTGCAAAGTGGGAGACCTGGGTTTGATCCCTGGGTTGGGAAGAATCCCCTGGAGGAGGACACGGCAAGCCACTCCAGTATTCTTGCCTGGAGAATCCCATGGACAGGAGAGCCTGGAGGGCTACAGTCTATGGGGTCGCAGAGTCAGATACGGCTGAGCAGCTAAGCACACACTCTCTCCTGCTAGTGGATGCAACAGTGAGCGGGGCAAAATCATCTTCTCAGTTAGGTTCCTCATGGCAGGCCGCAGGCACTCGGCTGCACAAGGGACTCACAGAGAAGCTTCTAAAGATGTGATGCCCTCCTGGGCCACCCTTGGAGACTGGGATTCGTCCTTTTAATGCCTCTGTGGCAAGTCCAGTGTTCAGCCAGGGCTGAGAATGAGTGGTCTCAGGGAGAAGTCGGGTGGGTCCTTGACTCAGACCACAAAGCAAATGACTTCCTAGGCGGACACATGCCAGGGCCACGTCTAGAACTCAGCCGTGCATGGCTGCGTGCGGTGACCACCCCACCCACCCCGCAGCCCAGCCTGGCCCTTTTTCTCTCAGACCCCATGTTTGCAAATCCAGATGCCAGGGAGCCTTACCTTGGGCAGTGTGTCCCCGGCTTCTCATATGGGCAGAGCTGGGCCACAGTGGTGTAGCAGTCCAGGTCTTGCACTGTGAATGGGAACGACAGGTCATGGGCGGGCCTGAGCCTCAGGCTTCCAGACTGTGAAAGGGGCTGCTGGTCCTGGGGCTACTTGGGCCTCTGAACTCGGATGAGAGCTGGGCTGAGCACCCAGCAGGCACCAGGCACCAGTGCTCCCGACTCCTCCCCCAGGGCCACTCTAGGGATGAGACAAAACCCACAGCCGAAGTGTGTCTCCAGGTCAAAGGTCGTCACCCTTACCAGTTTCTCTGTGGGGCCAGCATTGTGCTTTTCTGCTTTGAAGTCTTTCCCTCTACCTAATCATGCTGGATCCTCATGGAAGGTATTGTTCTAATTATGTATATGGTGAAACTGAGGTCCACAAGAGCTAAGAGACCCCCTGAGGCTGCACAGGACACGCTGAAGGTCTGGTTTTTTGATTTCCAGCCTCAGTTCATTGCTCAAACCCTTCCTGAGGGATAGGTGACTCCTTCAAGGTCAAATGCTGTGTCTAAGGAAGCACTTCTAATACTGAATACCTGTGATCTCTAACAGCTTGTCCTTGTTTAGTCCAGGCCTCAGCAAACTCTTTCTTGAAGAGTCAGAGTAAATATTTCCAGCTCCCTGGGCCCTATGATCTGTGTTATAACCATTCTGCTCTGCTGTTGTAGCAGAAACCAGCCTTCAGTTCAGTTCAGTTCAGTTGCTCAGTTGTGTCCAACTCTTTGCGACCCCATGGACTACAACATGCCAGGCCTCCATATCCACCACCAACTCCTAGAGTTTACTCAAACTCATGCCCATTGAGTCAGTGATGTCATCCTCTGTCGCCCCCTTCTCCTCCCGCCTTCAGTCTTCCCCAGCATCAGGGTCTTTTCCAATGAGTTGGTTCTTCACAACAGGTGGCCAAAGTATTGGAGTTTCAGCTTCAACATCGGTCCTTCCAATGAATATTCAGGGCTGATTTCCTTTAGGATGGACTGGTTGGATCTCCTTGCAGTCCAAGGGACTCTCAGAGTCTTCTCCAACACCACAGTTCAAAAGCATCAATTCTTTGGTGCTTAGCTTTCTTTATAGTCCAACTCTCACATCCATACATGACTACTGGAAAAACCATAGCTTTGACTAGATGGACCTTTGTTGGCAACGTAATGTCTCTGCTTTTTAATATGCTGTCTAGGTTGGTCATAACTTTTCTTCCAAGGAGTAAGCGTCTTTTAATTTCATGGCTGCAGTCACCATCTGCAGTGATTTTGGAGCCCCCCAAAATAAAGTCTGCCACTGTTTCCCCATCTATTTGCCATGAAGTGATTGATGGGACTAGACGTCATGATCTTCGTTTTCTGAATGTTGAGCTTTAAGCCAACTTTTTCACTCTCCTCTTTCACTTTCATCAAGAGGCTCTTTAGTTCTTCTTCACTAAATGCAGGATGGTGTCATCTGCATATCTGAGGTTATTGATATTTCTCCCGGCAATCTTGATTTCAGCTTGTGCTTTATCCAGCCTCGCATTTCTCATGATGAACTCTGCATGTAAGTTAAATAAGCAGGGTGGCAATATACAGCCTTGACGTACTCCTTTTCCTATTTGGAACCAGTCTGTTGTTCCATGTCCAGTTCTAATTGTTGCTTCCTGACCTGCATACAGATTTCTCAAGAGGCAGGTCAAGTGGTCTGGGATTCCCATCTCTTTCTGAATTTTCCACAGTTTGTGGTGATCCACACAGTCAAAGGCTTTGGCATAGTCAATAAAGCAGAAATAGATGTTTTTCTGGAACTCTCTTGCTTTTTCGATAATCCAACAGATGTTGGCAATTTGATCTCTGGTTCCTCTGCCTTTTCTAAAACCAGCTTGAACATCTGGAAGTTCACAGTTCACGTACTGTTGAAAAACCATTCTTAGGCAACACAGAAATGAATAGGCATGGCTCCATGCCAGTAAAACTTTATTTACAAAACAGATGGCAGGTGGGGTTTGGCCTTGAAGGTTGTAGTCTGCCTACCTCTAGCAGAGCCTATCATCTAGACAGGCAGGGGTCCAACAAGGGTCTGTTATACAATGGGATGCTGGGGAGACCATTAAAATTAGGTTCAGAAGTCCACTTAAAGGTATAGAAGTCTATTCTTGGTATATTATTATTCAAAAAATAAATCAGGCTACCAATTTCAATTTTTAAAAACATATCAATGTACATATTATCAATGTATATACTCAATGCAGAGGGAAAATAAACTCTACAGAAATCCACCAAAATGTTCAGAGTAGTTATCTCTGAGTGGTGGAATTTAGGTTTTCTTTTTTCTTTTTTCCCTACTGATTCTCCATATTTTTAAATTATCTGGAATAAATAGGTATTAATTTTGTAATACGGTAAAATGCTGCTACATATTTTTATAAAGATATCTAACCAGGTAGTCAGGTATCCAGGAGAGAAGGGGACGAGAGAGCATGAAATGGCTGGATGGCATCACCAACTCAGTGGATATGAGTTTGAGTAAACTCCAGGAGACAGTGGAGGCCAAGAAGGCCTAGCGTGCTGCAGTCCATGGGGTCACAAAGAGTCGGACACGACTGAACAACTGAACAACAACCTGTCTGGTATCCAGGCCAAATGACAAGCATGGCTTTCCCAAAGGAAGAAAGGGCAGGCGGGCAGTTTCCCAGGGGGGAGGGGAATGTTGGTGGTGTGCCCATGCACCCCCTGCCTGCTTGAGCCCCTCCAGGAAAGTGCCTGGTCTGGGCAACTACAAACCCAACCCCAGTTCTGACTACAGCCTGCTCTCCCATGGTCACATGCCGCCCTGCCAAAGGAACAAGCCGCAGGTCATGTACAAAGCTGGACGAGATACAGCAAATATAGGCCACGTCCTTCCCCAGGTTTCACTCTCTCCTCTGTGGCAGACATGACTAACCTCTCCAGCTCCGTTTTCTGCTGAGCACAGAACTGGACCTCAGAATCCTTCTCAACACAATGTTCCAGGTAGCCACTACCACTCAGGAGAAATCAAACTGCCTATGAAGGCTGTTAGCTACTCTGCTGCTGCTGCTGCTGCTACGTCGCTTCAGTCGTGTCCGACTCTGTGTGACCCCATAGATGGCAGCCCACCAGGCTCCCCCATCCCTGGGATTCTCCAGGCAAGAGTACTGGAGTGGGGTGCCATTGCCTTCTAGACCCAGGCAATAGTCTTTCTGTGATAGTCAGCTGGGAACTCGGGCCTGTGTTTCAGCCTTAGCCATCTAGGGCCAATGCCAAGTTCAGATATGTTTAGAAACTAGCTAAAGAATCCTTCTCGGGAACCTCTTCAATACTGTGGCAATGCTGAGAAAAGCAGTATCAGCAGCTATGATAACCATTAAATCAGTAACTAAGGGGAGCAAAATTTCAGGGTAAACTGTGGACTGCGGTCATATAACAGAAGACTGTCCAGCTTACCTTTTACTTTAGACACCGTGAATGAGCTGGAAGCCTTGTATTTGCTGTAAAAGGAAACATTAGATAAATGCAAAACAGAACTGCTTCTAAACATGCACCCTTGTTACTGTACTTAGTTTATTTCAGCCTCAATTTCATGTCTTCCTACTTGTTTCCCATCACCATGAAAGCCCGTAGGATATTCCAGAGCAAGGTCTAGACTGAGAACATTCTAGAACAGAGCTCACTAATCTTCTTCGTGCCAAGGATCCCTCTAGAGGCCTGGTAAAGCCTTTGGACGCCTCCTCAGAACAATGCTTTTTAAATGCATATGATACATTTAAAAGATTAAAAGGAAGTCATGTATTATTAATATCATTATCAAAGTATGAAAACAAATTTGTGTTAGCCTAATGGCTGTGCATCATTACTAATGCATTAAAACCAGAATCAAGAGGCAGGTTTTCTAACTTCTGTCACTGAGGGACCATGATGGCAGGGAATGTTTCAAGATGTCTCCAGCAAGCGGACTTGTAGCAGTGCTAGCTAGATGTGGGGCTAAATATCCATAAAGGAAGACAATACTACATTTCAGTTAGAGGTCAGTGAAGCTAAAGCTTTCATCTGTCTTGTGTTCACAGACTCCCTGAATTCTAAGACGTGAACAGCCTCACTCTAGATGCAAAGCTGGCCACTGGAGGAGACCAGAAGTAGCTTCAGGACAGGCATCCTGGACAACACAGACCTGAACCCTCACCCAAGCCCACAGCTCCACCTTGGTGAGCTTCACCAAGGCTGGTGTTGAGGTCACCCAATCGATCTCTGAATATTTTCTTGGTTTTCGTTTAAACTTCCTTGCTCTTTTTTGTTTTGTTTTGTTTATATAACCCCCAAATCCCCAGCTAAGACAGAACAAGGAATATTGCAACACTGCCTGAAGATGAAGAACCAGGCCTTTCCAAGCAGAATGACTCACATCGTTTCTGAAACGTTTTGAGTGGCCTCACTGCTTCGAACGGACATGGACATACCACCTTGTAACAACCACAGAAGCGTCTGCTGAGCGCCTTCCTGCCACAGACCCTGGGGGGCGCGCTGACCGGGGTCCCTGACACTCTGCCCTGTGGTGGGTTAGCTGGGTGTCAGCCTCAGGTCCTACCATGGCCCCCATTTAAATATCAGGGCACTGCCAGCCAGAAGGGATGAGGAAGCCAGCCCAGGTCACAGAAGGGGAGGAGGCAGAGCCAGGTCCATTTGACCCCAGAGCCTGCAGTGGGTTCCACCATCTCCTGGTCACCTTATGCCTCAGATGCCATGGACAGATCAAGACATGGCCTCCTGCTGGTCTTCATGCCCCCTCCATCCCCCAAAAGTCAGGACGGCAAGGATGGTCTGCCTTGTGATCCATCCACATACCTTATGTGATGAGCATCTTGCAAACACAAGTAGGTATATTTTTAAAATGTAAACTTCATTCTCGGGGGTAGGGGGGTATGTGGGGAATGCCAGTGAAGAATTAGCCTGCAAACTCAAAGATACTATCAGTCATTACTGAGGTGTCTGAAAAGGTCTCAGTGACAAGGAAGGGAGAAAAAGCAGGATTCAGAACTCACGTCAGACTGCAAGACTGTGTGCTTTTGAAGGTTGTGTACCGAGACTATCTCGAGCAAGTGGGAAAGAAGGGGTCAATATTTCCTTATTTGTTTTTCTATATCTTAATGGCTATATGTACATTTCATAATTAAGAGCAGTCAGTATTAACTTTCAAATATGGAATAAACTTTCCTAAAAGCTACAAAACAAGCAAACATACAAAAAGCTCAACACATTAAACACACACACAGAAACCCAGTGGAATAAAATATACTAAATGGCCTATAGGGGTGGTTTCTGAGTTATAGCATTGTCATCTTTATTATTTCCCACTTCTTTATATGGTCCAGAACTTCCCAAGGTTTCAACAATACTTTCACAATCAGAAAAGAAGTTTTTATGAGCCCTGATCACAGAACATTTACCTCAGAGACTGCACGCCGTTTCTCTCTGACTTGACAAAAAAGGGAACCTTCCCGTTCCTAGTGACGTCCACCAGGCCTCCCCTGTCGTCCAGGATCCCGTAGTGAATGGCGGCCCGGCAGATGCTGGACGCCTGCAGGGCGGGGCCGGAATGTAAGTACATCTGAATTCACCTTTGTCAGCAATCATTTCCAGGAACACACAAGATGTTTGTCCTCAACCCACAAAAAGCCAAAAAGCCGGGCCAAGGCTCACCCCACTGCTGACTCCAACCTCACTCTATAACACGTCTTTGTTTCTGGGGTTGCTTATCTTTAAGAACTCATCTGCGTTGCTTTACAAGCTAAGAACAGTGACAAACAGCCCTTTCTCCCCCTCCAGTGGAGCATATTAACGCTGGGGCTAACATAGAGACTGGTTGGCTCAGGGGTCAGCCCCCATTCCTGAAAGTGGCTTCACAAATCTGTGACCCCAGAAATAAGCATGGATCAGCTCTACAAAGAGGTGGGTTTGACTACTGAGCAGAATGAAAATCTGTTCACCTGAAAACCAGCCACCTGCTTTTAACACAGAGACAGGCGTCCACGCCAGCCATTTAAAGAAGCTCTGGCCGTACTTACACTTTCATAAAAGAGAGTCCCAAAGATCTTTGCTCCACTGTGCAGGCAGCCTGCTGGGCACTGGTACCTGATGGGGAAGAAAGGAGATGATTTTCATAAGTTGAATAAAATACGTTGATAAAACCTCGCCATGAATTTATTGTTTTTATTCCCCTTCAGTAGCTATTATTACATATAGAAAAGTGTCAGTGATCTAGCATACACTGTTTGGGAGCAAGTCACAATTTACCCAAGCTGAAGTGTATGGACACATGGACACAATTACAGATTCAACTTGGCCTCTTTAAAGACCATTTTCATGTGCTTCAGATTCAAGTCAAATAGACGGACATTTCTATGAACAATGGACAAATGGCTTGTCCAGAAGAAAGACAAGTGGCTTCAAAGGCACCAAAAAAGTTCTCAGATACCAATCATCAAAGATGTGCAGACTAAAAGTTCCAGGTGTCAAACTACAAGGGTGTTTTAATAGAATAAAATTCAATGATGGTGATCATGCTCACAAACAAATATCAATTAATCTTTCCAGAAAGCCTTAACAATTCATGTCCCTTAAACCATAAACAAAATGAAGAAAAACAACCTACAAACTGGGAGGAAACATTTGCAAATGAGGTGACCTGCAAGCGATTAATTTCCAAAATATATAAACTCATACAGCTTAATATAAAAAAAGAACAAATAATCCAGTCAGAAAGCCCCCAAAATGAGCAGAAGATCTAAATAGACATTTCTCCAGAGAAGACAGCCAGATGGCCAACAGGGACATGAAAAGATCCTCAATTTTGCTAATAGAAAAAATGTACATTAAAACCACAATGAAGTACCACCCATCACTAAAAAGTTTACAAATAACAAATGCTGCAGAGCTGTGGAGAAAAGGGAAGCCTCCTACACTCTTGGTGGGAATGCAAGTTGGTGCAGCCACTATGGAGAATAGGATGGCGGTTCCCTAAAAGCTAAAAACAGAACTACCAAGTGATCCAGCAATCCCACTCCTGGGCATATATCCTGAAAAGATGAAAAATTCTAATTTGAAAAGATACAGATACCCCAATGGTCATGCCAGCAATAGTCACAATATTCACATGGAAGTAACCTAAGGGTCCATCAACAGATAGATGGATAAAAAGATGGTACGTATATACCATGCAATATTACTTAGCCATAAAACTAAAATAATTCCATTTGCAGCAACATGGATGGATCTAGAGATTATCATTCTAAGTGAAGTCAGAGAAAGACAAATATATGCTATCACTTATGTGTGGAATCTAAAAAAAGATACAAATGAACTTATTTATAAAACAGAAACAGACTCACAGACATAGAAAAGTTAGGAATACAAAAGGGGGAAATTGGGGAAGGGATAAATCAGGAGTTTGGGATTAATATATACGCACTGCTGCTGCTGCTAAGTCACTTCAGTCGTGTTCAACTCTGTGCGACTCCATAGACGGCAGCCCACCAGGCTCCCCCATCCCTGGGATTCTCCAGGCAAGAACACTGGAGTGAGTTGCCATTTCCTTCTCCAATATATACACACTACTATATATAAAATAGATAACCAACAAAGAACTACTGTATATTGTATATAGGGACTATATGCAGTATCTTATAGTAACCTATAATGGAAAAGACTCTGAAAAAGAATATATATATGTATAACAATCACTTTGCTATATACCTGAAACTAACACAACATTGTAAATTAACTATGCTTCAATTTAAAGAAAGCTAAAAATTTATATCCCTTGATTCTTGACTCTCCCAAGAAAAAAATCAGAAAGTCAGACCTCCATGTTATTCCAACTGTTCATAACTGGGGAAAACTGGAAGTAAGTCAGCAGGTGTCAAAGGAATAGCCAAATATATTTCTGTGTAGCCAAATGTCAGCGTATTATACAGCCACTAGAAATGAAGTTTTTGAGGAATAGTTATTGACTTTGGAAATCTTAAGTGAAACCAGTAACATACAAGATTGTACAATAGGATAGGCCTAATCAGAGCACAGAACAAAGGTTGGAAGGAACGACATCAAATTATTACTGACACTAACAAGATTCTAGGACACTTATCTTATTTATACTTGTTTTGGTGGTTGTTTTCCTGAATTACAATGAACAAGGATATCCTTTAAAGTCAGAACAAACATCCCAGTAAATATTATTCTTGCAAAAGTGTCATGTACAGAAAACTGGTGTGCCAGGTGATGGGGCAACATCCAGGAAGGGCACCATGGGAGTTCAGGGGGTTACACGTGGGCTGAGCTCTATTTCTTGACAGGAGGCGTCTAAGAGGCTTCACGTGCACAGGCCCCTGCCTTCTTCGTGCTTGGGGAGGGCTCCGTCTACCTCCGATCCTGAAACTCTTTTGATGCTGTCTGACAACGAAAGTTCTCCAAATCTTGTCATTTTTCCCACTGACTATTCAGGCATGATGCTCTTATTATGAGTCAGCAGTTTGGAAGACACGGCACTGCCATAGGGCAGCTCGGGAGCCTTCTGGGCATCTCAGACCCAGGAGTCTGCAGGGTGGAGACCCCTCTGGGATGACGTTCAGGGTGGAGGCAGATGGTTACTCCACCACCCTCGCTACCACCTCTTGCTCATCTCACCACCAAACTGCCTGGTTCTACTTTCGCAGTATTTGCTGGCCCATCACCAAGGCTGGTGGGACAACATGTGAGTCCCTCGAACATCTGATCCCAGCTGCTCTTTGTCCCAGGACACTTCTGCCAAAGGGGAGTGGAGCGTTCTCCTGACAAACTTGACTCCACATCCCCATGGTGTAAAATAGGACCCTCTCTTTCAGGTAATACAATACAACTTCTCTCTTGAGCATGTGCTTTATTTTTTTTAATATAAATTTATTTATTTTAATTGGAGGCTAATTACTTTACAATATTGTATTGGTTTTGCCATACATCAACATGAATCTGCCATGGGTGTACATGTGTTCCCCATCCTGAACCCCTCTCCTACCTGTCTCCCCGTACCATCCCTCTGGGTCATCCCAGTGCACCAGCCCTGAGCATCCTGTATCCTGCATCAAACCTGTACTGGCGATTCATTTCATATATTATACATGTTTCAATGCCATTCTCCCAAATCATCCTACCCTCTCCCTCTCTCAGAGTCCAAAAGAGTGTTCTATACATCTGTGTCTCTTTGGCTGTCTCGTATACAGGGTTATCATTACCACCTTTCTCAATTCCATATATATGTGTTAGTATACTGTATTGGAAGGAGATCACCCTGGGATTTCTTTGGAGGGAATGATGCTGAAGCTGAAACTCCAGTACTCTGGCCACCTCATGCGAAGAGTTGACTCATTGGAAAAGACTCTGATGCTGGGAGGGATTGGGGGCAGGAGGAGAAGGGGACAACAGAGGATGAGACGGCTGGATGGCATCACTGACGCGATGGACGTGAGTCTGAGTGAACTCTGGGAGTTGGTGATGGACAGGGAGGCCTGGTGTGCTGCAGTTCATGGGGTTGCAAAGAGTCGGACACGACTGAGCGACTGAACTGAACTGAACTGATACTGTAATGGTGTTTTTCTTCCTGGCTTACTTCACTCTGTATAATAGGCTCCAGTTTCATCCACCTCATTAGAACTGATTCAAATGTATTATTTTTAATGGCTGAGTAATACTCCACTGTGTATATGTACCACAGCTTTCTTATCCATTCATCTGCTGATAGACATCTATGTTGTTTCCATGTCCTGGCTATTATAAACAGTGCTGCGATGAACATTGGGCTACACGTGTCTCTTTCAATTCTGCATTCCTATACACTAATAATGAGAAGAAAGAGAAATTAAGGAAACAATTCCATTCAGGATTGCAATGAAAAGAATAGAATACTTAGGAATATATCTACCTAAAGAAACTAAAGACCTATATATAGAAAACTATAAAACACTGGTGAAAGAAATCAAAGAAGACATTAGTAGATGGAGAAATATACCATGTTCATGGATCAGAAGAATCAATATAGTGAAAATGAGTATACTACCCAAAACAATCTATAGATTCAATGCAATCCCTATCAAGCTACCAACGGCATTTTTCACAGAGCTAGAACAAATAATTTCACAATTTGTATGGAAATACAAAAAAACCTCAAATAGCCAAAGCAATCTTGAGAAAGAATAGAACTGGAGGAATCAACCTGCCTGACTTATGGCTCTACTACAAAGCCACACTCATCAAGACAGTATGGTACTGGCACTAAGACAGAAATATAGATCAATGGAACAAAATAGAAAGCCCAGAGATAAATCCATGCACCTATGGACACCTTATCTTTGACAAAGGAGGCAAGAATATACAATGGAGAAAAGACAATCTCTTTAACAAGTGGTGTTAGGAAAACTGGTCAACCACTTGTAAAAGAATGAAACTAGAACACTTTCTAACACCATACACAAAAATAAACTCCAAATGGATTAAAGATCTAAACGTAAGACTAGAAACTATAAAACTCCTAAAGGAGAACATAGGCAAAACACTCTGTGACATAAATCACAGCAGGATCCTCTATGACCCACCTCCCAGAATATTGGAAATAAAAGCAAAAATAAACAAATGGGACCTAATTAAACTTAAAAGCTTCTGCACAAAAAAAGAAACCATAAGCAATGTGAAAAGACAGCCTTCAGAATGGGAGAAAATAATAGCAAATGAAGCAACTGACAAAGAACTAATCTCAAAAATATACAAGCAACTCCTGCAGCTCAATTCCAGAAAAATAAATGACCCAATCAAAAAATGGGCCAAAGAACTAAACAGATATTCCTTCAAAGAAGACATACAGATGACTAACAAACACATGAAAAGATGCTCAACATCACTCATTATCAGAGAAATGCAAATCAAAATAAAATGAGGTACCACTTCATGCCAGTCAGAATGGCTGCTATCCAAAAGTCTACAAGCAATAAATGCTAGAGAGGGTGTGGAGAAAAGGGACCCCTCTTACACTGTTGGTGGGAATGCAAACTAGTACAGCCACTATGGAGAACAGTGTAGAGATTCCTTAAAAAACTGGAAATAGAACTGCCTTATGACCCAGCAATCCCACTACTGGGCATACACACCTAGCATGTGCTTTAAATAATATGATTCAGCTTTAGATGAACAGACGCCAGGACCTATAGGAAGAAGAGCAAGGACCCCTCCACCCCTCCCCTCCACAGTTTTCCTGCCGTGAACCTGAGGGTCTGCACGTGGCCGCTGCACCTGTTGGCCATTTGCTGCCAGAAGGAGCAGCTCAGCGGCTATGTTGCCAAAACCAAGCTTGTTCTTCTTGGCAGATGTTTTTCAACATCCGAAATGGATGATACTAAGCAACTCCATTGGCTAGATTAATTCGTTCCACTCTGGGGGAGATGCTGGCCACTCCTCGTCTGGTGGGGCCCTGGGGAAGCAGGCTGACTGGGACCCCACAGCAGCTGTGCTGGACCCGACCATGGCCACACCTGCCCTAACGCTGCTGCAGCCCAGAGCTCTGGGTCACTCTGGGACCCCTTCAGGCAGAGGGTGGAAAGGAGCACCCACCTGCACCAAAACATTGTTCAGGATCTCCCTGTCGATAGCACACCTGGCATTTCCACAGCAGATCAGCCGACAGGTCACGAAGGGACCCCTGACCCAGAGCAGGTGTGTCTAAAGGCTGCAGGTGGTGGGAGAGGGAGGGGCCAGCCCTTACCTGTTGCACGTGGACCCTTTACACTTGTCCTTCATCTTGGTGTCACACTTGACGACTTGGGCTAGGAGAGAAATGCAGAAACACTTGTCACGGCAAGAAATGGGAGGATGAGTCTGAGAGCAGATGCCATCCCCACCCTGAGGAACTTTCTGGAATATCCTGGAATCCTCGTCATAACGAGAGCAGAAGCGTCACCCACTGGCTGCAGGCGCAGGGTGGAGGTTTGAATCCCGGCTCCTTTTTCCAGTAGGACTGTCACCTTGGACACTTACTTCCCCTCTCTGAGGTTCAAATCCCACTTATTAACGGGGATGGGCACAGTGTCCACCTCCAGGAGTTTCTCTGAGCCTTGATGAGAAAGTGAACCAACCCTGGAAGGCAGCCTGGTACACTGAGTTCCCCTCAGCCTCACAGGGCCTGGAGGGCGAGCCTGGTGCAGCCCAGGGAGTGGGGACCCAGCCATTCTTCCCAGTGTCATCTCCCCTACAGCCAAGAGGACTTTGCCAAGTTTTCCTTTTGGTTTAGTTTATAGGGACATATCAGAATCTTGGAGTAGCATTATAGTTTGACAGAAAGACACGTATTATTTTGTAATTTTACATTATCAAAAAATAAAATAATAATGAAAGAGTTTGGGACCTCTGGACAGACAAGGACACCAGGGTATTTCCTGGTCACAGAGAGCTGCTGCTGCTGCTGCTAAGTTGCTTCAGTCGTGTCCGACTCTGTGCGACCCCATAGATGGCAGCCCACCAGACTCCCCTGTCCCTGAGATTCTCCAGGCAAGAGCCCTGGAGTGGGTTGCCATTTCCTTCTCCAATGTATGAAAGTGAAAAGTGAAAGTGAAGTCGCTCAGTCATGTCTGACTCTTAGCGACCCCATGGACTGCAGCCTACCAGGCTCCTCCATCCATGGGATTTTCCAGGCAAGAGTACTGGAGTGGGGTGCCATTGCAACCCACTGACTAAACAGGCGGGAAGCCCAGGGGAGACATAACTGAAGGCCCACAAGAACACCGGCTGGGTGGGGGGTGGCGGGAGGGCAACTGACAAAATAGCCAAGGCTTTCTGAGAAAGATGGGCATGAGCCGGCCTCTTGCTCAGAGCCAAGTCCAGTTGTGTGCTGTGTGATGGTTTAGAGGGAAAACAGAGACACTGGTGGGCAGAGGAGCCATACCTGGTGCCGTGTCTGTAAGAAAATGCCTTCTAGAGCCCCCAAACTTCAGTAAAGGTGAAGCATACACAGGTGACCCGGGCCAGGGAGGGGGTAATCAGAGCCGAGCAAAGAAAGGCAGAGAGAAGCGAGCCCCAGGAGGGGAAGGGTCTTGGGAGACCAGAAGTGAGCATGAGAACATGGCATCTGGGGACCTCCAAAAGTCTCTGGGGAAACAGCCAACTTCCCGCATTAACGGAGCTGTTAGAGGCAACACTGAGGACCTCACAGTACAGCTGACACTGGGGACCCATGTGACTGCAAAGGATCCTCACAGCGACCTGACCAAGCTGCAGCCGCTCTGGCAAGGAGATGGCTGAGGAGGGACAGATGAGAACATCCAGCCCAGGTCTAGAATTCATAGCCTAGCTCCTTAGTGACTGCTTCAGTTCTTCTCTGTCAAGAACACAATGCCTCTCCTAAAATATGGACACAGGAAATGCACACACCCGTGTCTCTAAACTAAAACAGTGCTAACAAGAGTCATCAGGGCTCTGACTTTACAGATGAGCACATGGGGTGTCAAAGAGGCAGGTCCAAGCCACAGGACCCGTGTGCGTGGTGGCCCTGGGAGCTGGGCCCCACGCTGCCTGTTCACTCATCCTTTGGGAGGTGGACACCCCAACAGGAACCCGATCTCAGCCCTGGTCCTCTCTGAAAGGACAAGAGAAGGTCTAACCTTAAAATAACTGCATAGGGGGGCTGGGGGGAAGGCCACCCAAGCACAGCTCCTGTAATGCTTCTTTTGAAATGACTTTAAAATATCATTTTTTAGAAATGTGTTTGGGTGGTGCTTTTGCAAGCTACACCCCACTCTGGTCCCCGATGTTTGTCGACTTGGAGACCTCTCAACCCACTGGCTCCCCTACTCCGTCCACCCCAGAGAAAACTGCCCCCTCCAGAGGTGGCCAGCAGGGCAGAGCCCCACTCACTCATGTAGTTCACGGGAGAGTCTTTCTTGGGCTTCGTGGGTTTGATCACCCGCGGGCTGATCCAGATGTGCTTCTCATCAGGAAGAGGGGCCATTTCCACCTCGTTCATGTCATCCGTTTCAGGTTCCTGGCCGTGAGTCTCTTAATAGTGAAGGGGGGAGAGAAAAGCCACATGCTGGGATCCAAACGAAATGCACTTGGGAAGAACTAAAAAAGCCATCTGGAGACAAAACTAGTTTGAGGTTTGCTTTCACAAAGGGTCAATTCAGCAGCAAAGAGAAAGTTCCACTTCAGGGCCAACTGGCCAGGTGGGATTCTCCCTGCCAAGGGCAATGGATGGCTCTCTGCTCACTGTGCTTGATTTGGAACCCAAGAGCAGCTGGGCTGACTGGAGGTTAGAAGGCCCCTGCACCCACCCTTGGGTGGTCAGAATGATTTCTTGTCCCATCTCTGCCTACTCACCACTGCCCACCCAAGGAAGCAGCTTCAGGAAGCCACCTCATCCTCTGACCCCAAACCGCAGCTGTCTCCCTGAGGACCCTCTGCCCTGGGTTCTCACTGTGGGAGGGGTCCTCCTAGATACATGCCATCGGGGTGCAAGAATACCCGTGTCAATAGTCTTAGACCCATTGCCCTTTACTGCCCACAGGTTCTGCTCCCTTCACCACCCCCAAAGGTCAAGATCACTTAACCTTTCTCTGCACTGAAGTTCTGAAACCCAGTAACATTGGAACTGTCACCCAGAAAGAGCCAAAGACCCAACTCTTGGTTAAAAAAACTTAGTTCACTGGCTCCCAACCTTTTCCCCAGCCAAATATGGTTATTTCTCTAAACATGACTGCCACTTTCATGTTTCAAAACATTCTAATTCACCAAAGAAACTGCATTTATTAAGCATCGGTTCTCATTATGAAAGTCACCATCATCTGTAATCATGATACCAAGCCTTCAGATCAGATCAGTCGCTCAGTCATGCATGACTCTTTGTGACCCCATGAATTGCAGCACTCCAGGCCTCCCTGTCCATCACCATCTCCCAGAGTTCAATCAACTCACATCCATCGAGTCGGTGATGCCATCCAGCCATCTCATCCTCTGTTGCCCCCTTCTCCTCCTGCCCCCAATCCTGCCCACCATCAGAGTCTTTTCCAATGAGTCAACCCGTCACATGAAGTGGCCAGAGTACTGGAGTTTCAGCTTCAGCATCATTCCTTCCAAAGAACACCCAGGACTGATCTCCTTTAGAATGGATTGGTTGGATCTCCTTGCAGTCCCAGGGACTCTCAAGAGTCTTCTCCAACACCACAGTTCAAACGCACCAATTCTTCAGCACTCAGCTTTCTTCACAGTCCAACTCTCACATCCATACATGACCACTGGAAAAACCATAGCCTTGACTAGATGGACCTTTGTTGGCAAAGTAACGTCTCTGCTTTTCAATATGCTATCTAGGTTGGTCATAACTTTTCTTCCAAGGAGTAAGCGTCTTTTAATTTCATGGCTGCAGTCACCATCTGCAGTGATTTTGGAGCCCCCCAAAAATAAAGTCGGACACTGTTTCCACTGTTTCCCCATCTATTTCTCATGAAGTGATGGGACCAGATGCCATGATCTTCGTTTTCTGAATGTTGAGTTTTAAGCCAACTTTTTCACTCTTCTCTTTCACTTTCATCAAGAGGCTTTTTAGTTCCTCTTCACTTTCTGCCATAAGGGTGGTGTCATCTGCATATCTGAGGTTATTGATACTTCTCCTGGCAATCTTGATTCCAGCTTGTGCTTCTTCCAGCCCAGCGTTTCTCATGATGTACTCTGCATAGAAGTTAAAGAAGCAGGGTGACAATATACAGCCTTGACGTACTCCTTTTCCTATTTGGAACCAGTCTGTTGTTCCATGTCCAGTTCTAACTGTTGCTTCCTGACCTGCATATAGGTTTCTCAAGAGGCAGGTCAGGTGGTCTGGGATTCCCATCTCTTTCAGAATTTTCCACAGTTTATTGTGATCCACACAGTCAAAGGCTTTGGCATAGTCAATAAAGCAGAAATAGATGTTTTTCTGGAACTCTCTTGCTTTTTCCATGATCCAGCAGATGTTGGCAATTTGATCTCTGGTTCCTCTGCCTTTTCTAAAACCAGCTTGAACATCTGGAAGTTTGCGGTTCACGTATTGCTGAAGCCTGGCTTGGAGAATTTTGAGTATTACTTTACTAGCATGTGAGATGAGTGCAATTGTGCGGTAGTTTGAGCATTCCTTGGCATTGCCTTTCTTTGGGACTGGAATGAAAACTGACCTTTTCCAGTCCTGTGGCCACTGCTGAGTTTTCCAAATTTGCTGCCATATTGAATGCTGCACTTTCACAGCGTCATCTTTCAGGATTTGAAAGAGCTCAACTGGAATTCCATCATCTCCACTAGCTTTGTTCGTAGTGATGCTTTCTAAGGCCCACTTGACTTCACATTCCAGGATGTCTGGCTCTAGGTGAGTGATCATACCATCGTGATTTTCTTGGTCGTGAAGATCTTTTTTGTACAGTTCTTCTGTGTATTCTTGCCACCTTGCCTTACACTCCCGCCAAAGCAAAGCAAAGTATTGCTTGTGTGCCCTTATCAAACATGAGCTGGTGCACATCTGCTGGGGGACTCGGCAAGGATGCCGTGGACCAGAGTTGGAAACCCCTGCCTTCTAAGCTTCTCCAGTGAGAAAAGACAACAGATGTACTTTGATAAGAAAGAGTTCACGGAGCAGGAATGCGGCCCTCCCAGGCTTCTTTGTGTCAATGAATTAAGACTCAAGTCCCATCAAATGTCCACCAATTCTGAGCCTTATCTCCATTTCTCCTTTAGGGTGACATTTCTTCTCTGAAGGGCAGACCAACCATTTTGTGTTGACACAAGCCATTCAATTGAAGGGTGACTTCAAGATTTCTTCCAGAGATCTTCTCTGGATGCCTTCTGATAGGATACTCTGCAGCCATTTCACTGGCTAACTCATCACTGTACAACCACTGCCCCAGGGGAACCCTGGGGATAGGACGGGAGTAGGAGGATGGATGGGATCGAAGTCAGAGGAGAACATCAATCCTGAGTCCCAAGTTCATTACCAGAGCTCGTGGGCCTTCATGTCCGGCTCCTGGACGACATGCTCACCACCACCTGCCTCCCCCACCAGCTGAAAACTCCCTGAGGCAGCAGCCAGCCTGCTTCACACCCTACTCTACAACGAGCTCCAGCACACAGCAGTTGCTCAACAAAATTGGCTGCATGAAGGACCATCAAACTCACCCCTCCAACCCCTGCAATGAATTCTGTCTTTGAGGAGGAAAGGAAAAAAATAGTCCCAGCAAAGTTTAAAGATATTCAGGAAGGGGAATGCGGAAAACATCATCTGTAGCTAAACTCTATAGGCAAAATCTTTACGAAGACGCTGGGTTTGCAAACAGCAATTGGAACCCAGCAGCGGTCTCTGGTCTGTCTTCCCGTCAATGTGACTATTCAGGCTTGCCCTTCACTGAAAGCCAGAGCTGTCTCTGGAATAAGCTGGGTTTTCTTCCACTGGCCTTTAGGATTTTTATACCTCATAATCGTGGCTTTATTTAGCTGAATATAGTTGGGTAGAGCAGCCTAAAGCATTTGAGGGCTCACTATTTAAGAAAATGGGCAGACAGTCCTCACCCTCAGACACACACATGAAAAGTGTAATGCTTACCCAGAGGATGGGCTGTATTTGAGCACATCCTAATTAAGATCCCCTGAGTGGACCAGCACAGGCCTGGGGAAATTCCATACCCAAGTTCACGCCAAGGTTACCCTGTGCACTGTCCAGCTCCGGACCAGGGGTCCCGGGGCAGTGAGCATTTCTACGTCATTCTGCAGACTCCATCTGGTTCTGTATGTGTGGACAAAGCTCATAGCTAATGTCAAGTTCTCGTGTCATCCTCTCATTGCCCTGGAGGACGTGAACAGCCCCATTTCACAGATGGGAAAACTGAGGCTTGCAGAGGCTATGTGACCTGCCCAAGCTCACACAGCTGAGAGTCAAACTCCTTTCCCTGAATTCCACACCCTTCATCGCCACACAGGGACAGGCTGGAGGGTTAGGAACACCTCTTATGGTGTATCTTTATCCCTGCTCCATCTCCATTAAGAGGTCAAGGCTTTGCCAGGCACCTCAATAAATGCTTATTAAGTAGCTTATGCAGATAAGCCGCTTTAGAGGAGACTTTCTGCATGGTTAGCTAAGGAAATCAGGATGCCCGCCAAGTGAAGTTGGGTATTTTCCACCAAAAATAAAGAAGCAAGTCCAGGAGGCTTCATTGGGTGGGTTAACCTGTATCTAGGCTGTCTTTGTGTACATTTGTTCTCTGACAAGGACCCTCTGTGGACTTTGGGGGTATATTTATTCAGACAACATGCAGAACACACCTGCTAGGTGCCCCTGGAGGCCCTGGCGTGAACCAGCGGTTGTAACTACAGGTGATTCAAGTTCATGGAGAGTCTGGGTGCAGTGAGAGCATGGAGGCAAGTGAGTGGCTTGGCTGTGAAATCAGGGAAGTCTTCCTAGAGGAGGTGTGATACTACAATTGTGTTTTCCAAGAAAAGAAGGCATGTGCCAGGATCCTGAGATGGATGGGGACCCCAGTAACCCCTAAGGTGAAGAACTCCATGCCAGGTGATGAGTGAGGTCATACCTCCCCACCTGCTTCTCCAAGAAAGTAATGGGCTGGGTCCATAAAGTGCTGGCTATGTGCAGGCTGCTGTCTTAGTAACTCGTACCTTCCTTACCACATCCTCCCAGCAAACCATCTGCAGGAGATGATGGCATTACTCTTACAGATGGGGAAACTGAGGCTCAGAGAAGGCAAGCAGTTTGCCTGGCATACCCAGCCCCTCTGCCCACCCTGCACCACAACAGTCTGCCTCGTGCACACATGGAGTCCCCCAACGGGAGACCTGAGGGGGCGCCCCCAGGGCTCTGCCCTCCCTCACAGTCCCCTAACCAGCCCCCAGGATCTGAGTGGGGACTTGTCCCTCTGGGTGACCAGATAGCAGCCACAGGACCCGCCTGAATGAGGACCTGGAGCCTGAGATGCCTCAAGTGTCGGCCTGCCTTCTCAGCCCTCCTATTACCCTCAGGGGCTGACACGTCACCCCATGCTCACACAGGAAGACTGAGGCTCAGATTGATGAAGTGACCTGCCGGGGTCCCCCTGCTGGAACGTGCAGAGTTGATAGCCCTCAAGCAGGTGTACTAGACTCTAAAACCCACACTTGTCCCAGGAATCCAGGTATCGGAGTGGGACTGCGTGGAAATATTTCACTAAGGATGGGCGTGGGGACCCGGTCTCGAAGACAGTGGAGAGGGGGAGTAGGAGGAACTCCACCTAACAAACGCCTGTAGCCCCCTACCACGCAGCGGGCACTGCCAGGACCTGTGCACTGCGCCACGGCACAGCGGCTCCCTTCGGGGCGCGCCCTTCCCTTCCTTCATCACCAGGCTCAGTCTTCCTCAACAGCTGCCTGCACAGGAGGCCCTCCCTGACCTGGCCCACGGCGGAGGCTCATGCTACAGCCCCGAGGCACCTGTATCATGCCCTGAAAGGGGCGACGGCCCCACTGGATGTCAGGTTCCCCAGGGCAGGGCCGGGACTGGTCCCCATAGTCACCCCACCCCATCACCTAGCAACATCCCAGCACACAGCAGGCACTCAGGATGTTCACACTAAATGCACTGACTCTCTCATCTGAGCCTGAGATGCGTCACGGACAGAGTCACCAGGCCCATTTTGCTGCTGGGCAGAGAGACCGAGGGATTTAAGCAAAGAGCCTCAGATCACCAAGATCCGGAGCCGAAAGTCTCATGTCTGGACTCTGGGTCGAGCCCCTGCTTCCCCCAGAGACTCAGCTCCCCGCATGTAAGTCATGACCCAGGGGACCACATGGACTGGGCCACACTGACCGAACCGTCAGACCCTTGCTTCTCCCCTCAGAGGACGCCCCGCCGCCACCGCCACACTGCAGCACAAGATGGCTGGAACTCCACTCTTCACCCTGGAGCCCACTGGGCTGACCCCACGAACCCCCGGCAGGGAAGGGCCGCTGCCTCTTGCCCGTGCCAACCCTCCTGAAAGGCCCCTCTTAGCCGTCACAGGACCTGTTGATGCAGCCATGAGAAAAAAACACACCTCAACCGCAGACACGTGGTCAGCACCGCAGCTGGGATGGAGTAGGAGGAAACAGTCCAAAATGGGAGGAGCACTTCTGGCGTGAAAAACGCGCATTATTTACAGGAGCGGGGCAAATGGAGCACCCTGAGCAGCCGGCAATAGACAAACGCTGGCGTCGCTGGGAAATGCCGGGCCTGAGCTGAGCGGGGAGGGGAACTTAGATGCTTATGACGAGTAAGGGCCTGGTGAGCTGCACACGTGGGTTGGTGGGGGGCTGGTGGGGACAAGGACGAGCAGGAGGGGCTCCGACAGCCCACCCAGCCCACAGCTGGTCTGGACCATCCATCACACGGCTGCTTTAAATTCCTCGTTTGTTGTCTGCTTTATACCAAAGTCTGAGCACCAAGAGGGCAGGATGCCTCTGGTCAGTGCCGCCCATGGGAGACGCCCACTGGGGGATGTCCCAGGGGGAGCTGGGGCTCAACCCCAAGTCTGGAGATGAGGAGGGGAGGAGGGGAGCGTGGGCTGGAGTCTGAAGATGGAGCAGAGGCCAAGGGTAGAAGGGACCAACCTCTCCCCTAGCTGTCCAACGTCCCGTTTCACATTGGCAGCTCCATGGCTCAGGGGTGGGAGCGGAAGCCTGCTCCCAAGGGCTCTGAAGTGGACCCTACCTTGGTAACAGAGGTTGTTCTTGCAGCCACCGCCGTACTTGGCCGGGCACTCAGAGCAAGGCTGGCCGGTTCTGTAGGGGGCTTCTCCGATCCAGTTGCCCCTGAGGACAGACCAGAAACACCATCACAGGGCTGCCATGCCAGAGCCCGGGGACCCCTCTTTCTGTTCTAGACCCTCTTGGGGCCCCGACCTGGGCAGGGACGAAGGAAGGTATGAGGGGGACAGGCGCTTGCCCTGAGCCCCTCTGTGCACAGCGTCTAGAGAATTACAGAATAATCTAGCCAGGAGCCATGAAGTGTCCTTCTCCTTCTCATCCTTTGTCCTGTGGCCCCCACCTACCCACGCTGCTCCCTCGCACAACTCTGAAAGCCGGCGGCACCACCTCCTCCCCCAGCCCTGAACTGCTGGGACCCTCCCATTTAAGCCATTTCTCAAATGAGTGATGGGCAGCCTGTTCCAGGGAGGACCTCAAGGTTACTGGCTTCTCACTGCATACCCACCCGCTTACTCCATCCTTCCAGTACCCTAGGAAGGATATGCTAGAGTTCAATCCTTTATCAGTAGAGGAAAGAGGCTCAGAGATGTTAAGTGACTTGCCCAATGTCACACAGTGAGTGAGTGTGAGGGCTGGGATTTGACTTCAGCCTGTGGGGTTCAGAGCTTTGACCATACTCTGCTCGTGGGGCTGGAACCAAGGTCCCTCTGGGCATCACAGGTGCCGATCCGCCTCCCTCTAAGCTCCCAGAGCAAGAAAACCAAAGGCCACTCGGTGGGAATTCTCCAGGGCCTGGGTAGCGAGCGGGTGGTGAGCAGGACTCCAAGGCTCTTCTAGTGGTGCCTTTGGCAGCAGAGGCTGGAGCAGTGAGTGACTGGGGGCTGGTCTTTGTGATCTGTTCTAGGAACTTCCTTCATGGTTGCCCCACTCAACTAGCTATCCTCTCAGGAAATAGATGCAGGGCCCCATTCTTGGGCCAAGGGTGGCCGAGCCATGAGGAGTAGGCTCCGGGGCTAGACCTGGCCCTGCCAACCAGAACCTCTGCCCCCTTCTCTGCGCAGGGTAACCTCGGGGGCTGGTTGTGAGATGAAGGAGGTGGCTGTGTGTATGCCTCACATCGGGGCTGGCCTCTGGTGATGGCGACACACTCTCTGAGTGCTTGCTAAATCAGCAGCCTCATGGGGTGACGGTCTGACGGCTGTCCAGGGTGGCCAGGGAGGGAGGGGTCCCGTTAGTGCTGGCCAAGGGACAAACTGCAGAAAACATACTATTTGCTCCTGGTCAGCACAAATAGTGGAATGGAACCACCCAGGGCCACGCAGGTGTCCGGCTGGGGATGGTGGGCAGGGGCTGTCCTAATCTGCACCCAGAGAGGGCAAAATAACATTCCCTAGCAGGCTGCAGACACTGCTTTGTTGAGCACATCTGCCTCACGTGCAGGCTGGCCGGGACTCATGGAGGGCCATGAATTCGGGTTGACCCCCACAAATGGACCATCACCAGGTGGACCCTGGGTGCCCCAGCACCTGCCCTGTCCCTGGGTGGGGCTCAGTAGGTTCTTCAGACCATTTGGGCCCCCAGATGGGCTCTTCCCCTCCCCAAGCTGAGTTTGCCAGAATATGTAGGCTCCACGTTTCCTCAGTGACAAACCATGCCTCCCACAGGACTGGAGCAGTAACTCTCAGAGTTAGCCACTGAGGACATGGGCTGGGTGCCAGGCATCCTGGGAGCCCGTCTTCCAACCTGGGTGCTATGTTATATATACATGATTCACGGGCTAAATGTATGTGTACACCCCCCAACTCATATGTTAAAACCCTAACCCCCAGGGTAGCTGCATTTGGAGATGAGGCCTCAGAGGAGGTGACTGAGGTTAAACGAGGTCACAAGGGTGGGGACCCTGATCCGATAGGATTAGTGTCCTTATAGGAAGAGACATAGGGAGCTCAACTTCCCCTCCATCTCTCTCCACCCCCTGCACACACTGAGGAAACACCACGTGGAGACATGGGGAGAAGGTGGGCATCTGTGAGCTGGGAAGAGAATCCTCACTGGAAACCAGCCCTGCTGGACCCTGATCTGGACGTCTGGTCTCCAGGGCTGTGAGAGAGAAATCTGCTGCTGAAGCCACTTTGTTACAGCAGCCTGCACTAATATATGTTTATACACGTGAAAATTGACCAGCTGTACTTTCAGGATTAGTGTATTTTACTATACATAGGATATTAATTTTTTTAAGAAAGGGATAGGAGCTAAATAAGGGGGAAGTGGTATTTCTAGTAGGATCTTCTAGTGTTTGGGGTTTTTTAAATACACAGTCAAATTGAATGATTCCTCACTCCCCACCTGCCACTCTTCCAGGAGTTCTGACCAGCTTACTGCCCTTCCATGGGGCTTGGTCCCTCCCACTGATGACACAACCCCTAACCTCATCCCTGTGGCTGTGGAGACACTGCTACCACTAGCATGCCAGATGGTTTATGGAGAGTTTCTATTTTCCTCCCGACCTCAGCGATTCCCTCTTCATCCCACCTTCTCAAGGCCACTCCTGACCCAACCCAGTAAATGAGGTCATTCCTGCTTCATGCAGTCACTGAGAAAATATCCCTTAAGGGCCCCTGCATGCAGGGCACAGTGCTAGGATGGCTTGCCAGCCCCACGGCCAGTGCGCAAACCACAGGCTGTGAACTGGGTGAGCTGTTCTCCGAGAATCAGCACATAGTTGTCTCATGAGCAGCAGAGGCGAGTGAGTAAAGGGGTAAGTGACACACTGATGACATCAGGATGCTGTAAAGACGAAGAGGGACTGTGACCACAAGGTTTGATGAGGTCCCTTCTGGAAGGGGAAATATAAAGAAGCAAAATACCTATTTACTAGGGTGCTCTTTGCTGCATATTTTCAGAGAAAAAGAATCTTTATAGTGGACTCCACTAGTTGCCCAGCCAACAGCTATTCCTGCTTCTGACTTATTCAGGTAGTCCCAGAGGACGATTTGCCAAGCCAACTGGGACAAGTTCATGGGTCAAAGCCAACTGAGGCAGTCTTGTTCCCCCTTGCCCATGAGCAGTCCGGTTCTGGCAAATGACGTAAGGATTAAGTGGGCCAGGGAAAAGAAAAGCCAAAGGAGAGAACTCTTTTCTACCATTCGCTCCCCTTCTGTTTGGGAAGACTTGGTGCCTGATGTTTTGCAGGTTTCTTAAGGCCACGAGGAGAGGACAGCACTGCAAGAAGACAGAAAGTGCGCACTGGCACTGCTGAGCTACTAAGCTAAAAGACACACTAATCTCTGAATGTGAAGTAATGAAGAGACCTTACCACCTAAGCCAGTTCTAGCTGGGTCTTCCACGGCAAGCAAACACACTCCAACCCATAAAACCATGTCACTTGCTCTTACTTTGGAGAATAATTGCAGACGAGGTAGACTGCATTTTCCCAAACATCTCCCCAGACATTCATCCTCTGGCAGGTGTTCACAGCACAGCCGATCTTGTTGGTTGTGGCCCAAACTATCTGAAAAGATGACATCCATACATCAAAGTTCAAGGGGAAAATGACCAGGGTGACGTAATCTGGCCTGAATCCATAAGGTGCCCACAGTAAACGGGTGTGTGGTAAAGGGGCGAAGGCCCACATTCTTCCCTTAGCCCATGAAAGATCCAGACATTTGTTTAAATCAAAAACAGAAAAGTGAACAAAACAAAACAAAACAAAGAAAATGCCCCAGCAATGTAAAACTGCCACGGAAGTTTCTAGTGCTTATTCTCAGCTTCCATATTTGTGAACCAGCCACAAACAGCTCAACCCACCAGTTATACTTTGAGTAGGACTGAGTTAAAGGGAAAAAATTAAGGCAATGACAGCACAGAGGTTCTCTGACTGGGGGAGAGCCCCAGAACTCTGGGGGGTGCCAGGCTGAGGCCACGCCTGATCTTCTCGCCTTACCTGGGTGTAGTGGGTACACATGAGCCCAGAGCACCTCTCCGGGCACCAAGGCTTGCATTCGTGGGGGTAGGGGTAGGTGTAGTCCTTCACCTCATCGTACCAGGACTGCACATGGGAGCCAGGGGAGCGATACCTGCAGGGACAGAGGGACAGGTCAGCTTGTGAAGCTCCGGCCACCACATGCACAGCAACAGAGACCCCTTCTGGCAGCACCACCACCCACGGTGGAGCTGGAGGCAGGGGGGTGGTGGGCGTTCCTCAGGCCAACAGCCCCACATCCCACCTGGCACCTGTTAGAAGTGCTTAAAACATGAACTGGCCTCCTTCAGAGTCCAGGAGTATGCCTGGGTGACCCAGACACCACCTGTGTGTATACCTGTATCTGGCCCCAGTGAACCCTTGTTTATACTAATAATTATGTATTTGTTATATACATTTGGGGAAATATATGCAGCCCCTGAATCCCATATTTCACAGACTACTGCATAAGAAAAAACCGAAGGGGGCGAAAACCTTGCTCCAAGCTCCCGTTTGGGATCCTATCACCTGAGCCCTCCCTCGCCCCCAAGCACTTAGAAGACCCTCCCCACCTCTTGTTGGTGGCCGCTGGCCCTCTCTTCAGCCCCAGGCTGGCACTGGGAGAGAAAATAAGCCAGATGCAAGCCCCGGTTGCTGTCACCAGCAAGTGTGGACAAAGTGGTTTCAATAAGCAGAACAGATGCAGGGGGAACTGGGCACTTCTGAGGGCACTGTGGGGAGCAGGGCAGCCAGCAGTCCTGTAAGGATTACAGTCAGGACTCAGGTAATGGTGGCGGTCAGTGCCCTGGCCAGGGAAAGCGCCTCTCTGCTTGGGGCCAGCTCGGAGAAGGACACACAGACAGTGACAGAGCTCCAGGGCCACAGGGTACCCACCACCCCATCTATCCATGTCCCACAAGCGTGCTGCCAGGCTAGGTCAGTTTTAGAAAGAAAACATTCAGCTGCTGAGGGGCTTTCAGATGAGGGGCTGCTCTGGAAAGTGAGTCAGCAATATTGATCCAGAAAGGGAACAGCCTTTGTGCCATGGACCCATCAATCCTACTCCTTGGAGTTTTCCTAATGAAATCATTCAAATGAGCCAAAAGGGAAAAAGAAAAAAACAAAACCCAGCTACGAGGATGGAATAGCTAAATTCTGGTCTGTCAACCTGACGGCTCACAGGCAGCCTTTAAAATGTGATAACCATGACAAGTATGTACTAGAAAACTGTTTGATGTCATATGAGAAGGAAAAAAAAAATCAATAGCTGTCCTGGCCACGGTTACAACTATGTGAAAATATGTCAGCCAGATGCAGCCCAGGAGCCCAGAAACACAGAAAGAGCTGACCAGGTCAGCAGGTCCATGGGTTGGGTTCCTCTTGGACATTTTCTGGCGATGCTGTCATAAGACTGACTGGATAGAAAGCAGAAAACAACACCGGGTTGCTATGCTTCCACGGAGTCAAGTCTCTAGCCCGGTGATGACCCCTTGCCCAGGTCCTGCCCAGAACAACCTGGCTAAAGGAGAGTGCAAGGGCTTGGGGTCCCATTAAAATCTGAGCTCAGAAACTGGATATGGTAGGTCTGAAGGCCAGCAAACCCTGCCCTGAGTTTTCAGGGACCCTGTCCAGTCCATATCAATTTTTCAATGAATGGGGCAAAATGAAGCAGACTCTGGAACCCTAGCGATTCCTGGGCCCCTACTCAGAGAACTCGTGTGCCTTGCACATGGTCAGCGAGTCTCAACCTGTTGGAAGACATCTTCCCCACTTCCTCTAAGGAAACCGGCCCAGTTGACCTGGGCGAAGGTCAGTGGGTGACATTTAACAGATGCTCAGAGGTCCGGCAGAGTGAGTGAGACCCCAGGTCACAAGTAGGGGGCCATGGCGGCTCTCACCTGCCCCAGTGCACGGCCAGGTTCTGCCCGATGGACACCAGCAGGCTGGTGGGCCCATGTTCCCAGATGCATTCCTGGGCCCAGGCCGTCGCCGACTTCTCCAGCTCTTCATCCCAGGTCTGCAGGGGACGAGAAACAGGCACCAGGAGGTAGGGTCAGGAGTGTGTGGAAGAACTCAAACTGCACAGACGCCCCCAGCTCAGGCCCCAGGACGACCCTAAGGACCAGGCTCAGCTTCCGCGACACTGGACTCAAGGACTCCGAGAGCATTTCAACAGTCTCTGCTCAGCAAAGAACCTGGAGGAGCCTGGATGCTCAGAGCTCCTGCTCATCCCGTAACTTGTTGGGAACCCTGGCAAGTCCCTCCTCTCAGCCCCAGCCTCCTCGTCTGTGACATGGGAGGATGAATACCCTGGAGATGTGTGGTGGTCATGGCTGTACAATGGTGTGGAGGCACCTAATGCCACTGAACAGTGCATTTTAAACTGGTTGAAATGGTAAGTTTTATATTGTGTATATTTTACCATTTTATATATATATATACATATACATTTCTTTATACACACACATGCTAAATCGCTTCAGTCATGTCCAACTCTTTGTGACCCTATGGGCTGTAGCCCGCCAGGCTCCTCTGTCCATGGGGATTCTCCAGGCAAGAATAATGGAATGGGTTGCCATGTCCTCCTCCGGGAGATCTTCCTGACCCAGGGATCAAACTCACATCTCTTATATCTCCTGCATTGGCAGGCAGGTTCTTTACCACCAGCGCCTCCTGGGAAGCCCATATATAACCCTCTATATATATACACACATACATACACACACATATAGAGAGATTTTTTTTTTTCTAAGTAGCAAGAAATGCCTTTAACTCACCCAGTCCTGCTCCCCTCCAGCAAAGCCCACCCTGAGGCAGGGTCTGGGACAACGAATCTGCCACCTGCTCCCTTCCCAGCCAGCCCAGGGCGCATATATAACTCCCCAGAAGAGAAACCGGTGAAGCAGGTAAGGGAGACCACTTCTCTCTTTCGAGAAACTGACGCCCAGCGCCCTCAGGCTATGAGCCAGCGGCTGCTCGCCCCCTCCCAGAGTCTCCCGGCAGGCAGGAGGCCCAGCCCCGCACATAGTAGATGCTCACTGACAGCCCGTACGGGGAGGGCCCTGGGACGTTCCAGGAGACTGGTGCACCAACCGCAAGACCCCAGCACGGAGGCACCCCTTGCCCCAGTCTCCGGTCCTGCGTCTCCTTCTGGACAAGATAACTGCACTCCTCAACATCCAGGGGCAAGTCTTAAACCCAGACAGGCTGGCTCCAGAGCCTGTCTACTTGTAAAACCTCAAAACAGGGTGTCTTAACTCTGTGGGGTTTTACAGTCCACCTCTTGGGATGAGCCTGTTTCAGAGGGCTGTGGCTCAAAGCCCCAGGAAGCGGGGCTGAGCAGGAAGCCTTGGATCTGAGACACTCTCTCCAATCAGTGCCGCCTGTTGTTGGGTGGATGGACGTTGGCAGGCGAGGATCCTGGCAGGGGGCAGCGGGAGCCTAAAAAGAATTAGCCTACCCTAATTCTCTCCATCTTTAACCCTAAAGAGCTCTGCATGGCTGCCCTGCACATTAACGTTTTGAAAGGGTGCCCACTCTGCCTCCTAAAATTAGCACAGCCCCTTCAGAACAAATCCCTGGACTATTTTCTTGAGGGAAAAAAAAGAAATGGTTTCATAAGGAGTCCCCAGGGGACAGCCTTGCTCAGGCTCTGCCCAGGTGGCATCCACTCATCTCTGGTGATGGACCACCTCATCGGGCACAGCAATGCCTAGGGGCCCACAGCCACACAGGCAGGTGCCCAACCATGAGGGTGACCAAGGTCAGAACATGATCAACACAGAGAGCGGCAGCTGAGTCCAGAGGAAGGAGAGGGCCAGGGCCTGGGCTGCACGGAGCTGGATACGGGAGTGACAGGGTGCAGATCCCCAGGGTGCAGAGCGGGGGCTCTACACACAGCACCCCAAGACCTCTCTGGCTGCAGAGGAGGAAGGGAAACAAACTAACCAGACAGACCAGGGCTCCTGACAGGAGGCCTCGGGTGCCAGGCAAGAAGCACAGAGGGCCCTCGAGGCTCCTGCCAGGAGAAAGGCTGGAAGAATAAAGATTGAAGAATTACAACGTGATACCAGGATTCAGAGGGCAAGATGGGAGGTGAGTCCCCCCTCCAGGGCTGAGGCTGCCCCGCTAATCAAGGTGAGAACACCATGGGCAGGGAGGATGGAAACAGCCAGAGGAAGAGCCCCAGGTACCTAGAGGGGCAGCAGGGTGGGGTAGAGTTCAGACTAGGCATGGACAGGTGAACGAGAGTGTGGGTCCTGGACTCAGCTGGACCCAGGTCGGAATCCACCTCTGCCTCTGCCAGCTGTGTGATCCCAGGCCAGTCTGTAAAGCTGGGGGGAACCCCGGTGCCCACTTCATGGGGCTGAGAAAACCAGACATGGAGACATGTGAGCAAGGGTAGAGCTGGGGACGGGCACCTGGAGCTGGTTGCTCCTTCTGTTCCTAAGTGCAGGGGCTTCTCTTGAGGTACAGGGGACCCTCCAGTGTCCCTTCTCGGCCTCCTCCTCCCAGCAGAATGCCCCACTGCTCAGACTCAGCTGCCCCTCGCTGTGTGGACAGAGGGAGCACTTGAAGAGTGGGGTGGAGGCCACGCTGCACGGAGGCCACGGTACCAGCACAGCCCCAGGGCTGAGCATCTGTGCTGGGCATGCGACGGGCGTGCCACCAACTGCCAAGTGAGCGCTGAAGCCCAGCCCAGCTAAGGAGACGCCGAGGCCAGAGCCCAGCCTGTGACCCTCACCGGCCCCCGCCCCGAGCCCCCATGCCAGGCCTGCCCCAGGCCCGGAGCTCACCATGTACTCCATGTTGGAGGCGGGTGGTGACACCTGGCCCCGCAGCTTGTTGTGAAGCATGAGGATCTCCTCCCGGTCCGTCCTGGAGATGGCCCTCTGTGCCCGCGAGTGGGGCTGGTCCTGCTGGTATTTGCTGAGCAGCTTCTCTAAGTGTGTGACATTGGGCAGGAAAAAGCCTTGGGCTCCGCAGAGCAGCAGCACCAGCCCCAAGGGCACGACGCCGGTCAGGACACAGCTCATGGCTCCACGCTGGCAGTGAGGGCAGGAAGTGATGGGTGGCCTGGGTGCCTGAGACAGCTGGGCACTCTCGTGCTCTGAAAGGAAGCAGAGGGTGGCCGGAGAAGTCAGTCAGTGCCAAACCTGCCACGGCAGAGAGTGGACCGGGCACCCCTCTCTCCCCACTGTGCAGATGTGGAGACTGAGGCTCCCAGAAGCTACACCAGCAAGGTCCGGCAGGCAGGAAGTGGTGGCGCTGGGATTCAAGCCAACAGCCTCCAGCACGGCAAGCGGCCCGATGCCACATGGACATCCTGGCTCGGTCTCTCCCAGACTCAGCTGCTCGTGGCGCCTCCTTTTCCTCACTCTGAGTCAGCATCTGGATTCATTCAGGGCTCCGGTGAGTCTATGGCCTGAATTAAACTCCATCTCCTGCCCCCAAAAGAGACTGCTAAAGCCATTTCATGTCAGCAAAGGATGTGCCGTGAACCAACAGGGGTAGCAAACTTCCTAGTCCCTGTGAAGTAAGACTCAGTTCCCAAACTGGCTGTCAGGCACCCCCAGACCCATCCCTGCACAGGCTGCTCTGGTCATGGCCCTTCCATGGGGTGTGTAACCATCACACCCTGTGACACAGCCTCCCAGGGCCCAGCCACATGCTCTGCTAACTTGATCCTCAGAGAAAGAGACAGGGCCTCCCAGGAGTACCTGTGCACCCCACTCTCACCCTGTCCATGCCTGGCAACCCCCCCAAACAGTCCAGAGTGCAGCCTTCCTCGGCCAGCTTCTGTCTGACAGTAGGCCCGTTATGGGCACTGCTGGGTGTGGCCCTCTTGGCTGCTGAGTGAATGGTTCATATGGGTGATTAGCACCCAACAGCTGCATCAGTGGGGCCAAGGAAGGGATGGAAGATGGTGGCTGGGACTCCCGGGCCTCCCAGCCCCTCTTGGGGCTGTGCTTCCCAAGGAGTGTTTCTGGAACCCTAGCTCTTGACGCGTGCCGGGCCCGGGGCTGTGGTGCATGCCTCACGGTCACATCAGTTGGGATTCACCCCCTCTGAGATCCACAGTGCCTGACGCTGTCATTTTATGACCTGTCAAGGATCTTCATGATCCATCCTTGCCTTTGGGCTCTGGGCCCTTTTCCCAAACACCGCCTCTCACTAACCTTTCTTCCCTGGCAGGCATCTTAGGAAAAGCTGTCTTAGTCTTGGAACACACTTACCAATTCTAGAATTCCCCAGCCTGAAGATAATTTATTAGGTTGAGTTTCCGCTGTGCCTCTGCCCCTTCCCAGAGCCCTTCCTGAGCCTCTGCGGGGGCCAGTCGCCTCATCCATGTCATCTCCAGCCCTCACGACAACCCAGGTTGGTGTGCCCTTGCGACCACATTACAGATGGGGAGGCTGAGGCTCAGAGAGTTGATCCCAAAGGCTGCTTACTGGTAAGACTCAAACCCAGGTGTGATGTCCCTGAGAGCCTGGGGTTTTCCAGCTTGCTGCCCTGGTTCCTCTCACCCTGGGGGGCCAGGGGTCACACTACAGGTCACGAAGTGTGGTCCTCCTGATGCTTGTTGTCTGGTCCAAGAAGACAAGACAGGGCTTGTCGTTCACCCTTGTTTGTTCACCCTCTCGCCTCTGTTTCACCCCCAGGGAGAGTCGGTCAGTTACCCAGTGACCTTTATAGACATCTATTTTGTGCTGCACACTGAGAGAGGAGGACAACAAGGTATTTCCCTGGCCTCAAGGGGCTCCCAGTTAGGCTGGGAGACGGGCAGGGAAGCCCCCAAGCCCTGACCAGTGGGACAGGCCTGGCTGAAGACAGCACGGAGAGCTGAAAGGAGGGCTCCAGAGACTGCTGGCTGAGCAGGGAGGGAGGCAGCCTGGAGGCTGGCCCACCCAGAACCCCAGGAGGCCCCTCTGGCATCTCCCACGTGAGCAACAGCCAGGGTTTTGCTGGTTGCATTGGAGTGGGGCTGCAAGATGGCAGTGGAAGGCAGGGATCCTCTGGGGCTTGCCCTGGGCACCCAAGAGGCTGAGCACAGAGCCTGGAGCGATGGGAACATGGCAGTTCCCATCTCCATCCCTGGAAACTCTCCAGGGTCCTGACCAGGCTTACGCTTCAGATAAAAGCAGCCGACATCCAGGCGGAGGCCCGGCTCCGTGGCCTCTTGGCCGAGGAGTTCCCTCTGGGGCAGAGCCGCAGGGCCCATGGGAGCGCTTCTGTGTGCTCACTCGCCCCGTGGGAATCAAGCCAGTAATGCAGATGCTCCCAGGGTCCCTGCCACCTCCCCGCTTAGTCACACCACCATATATGACCATTTCCCAGCTGCAGAGGCCAGGCTGAAAAGGATGCCAAAAAGTACAGACGCCGGGTTAAGATTTGGGACAAAGCGGGAACAAGACTGATATCACAAAACGACCACTCGGTCGTCACAGAAACATCCAATTTGCTTTACTCTGCGCTTCAGCATCCTGAGGGGCAGGGCACCCCCAAAGGCATGAAACAGGAATTGTTCACATGACTCAACTGGACCAAAACCTGGGTTTGGTTTAAATCATCAGTGGGCACAATTCAAATAACTCTCAGTAGGGGAGGGGTAAAATAGGTGTGGGTCAGCGTGGGTGGAATAGTCTAAAGCAGCTAAAAGAAAGACCTGGAGTTCTGGGATTGTCCGCAGCAACAAAGCTCTAATCCGAGGTTGGGCCAAGAAAGTTATAGAGTATGATGCTAATGGTACTATTTATGTACATTTCAAGGCATATAGACCATGTTTGGACAAGTTTGTGGATATTATAGGTGGACATGCATGTATATGTATGTGTCTATTACACAGACATGTATTATATGTGTTTGTACATATATCATATGGTGTGCGTGCACATGTTTGTACAGTGAAACCAGTTCATGTTGGTGGTTCACTCTAGGAAGGAAATTGAACAAGGAATGAGAATATGAGGGGACTCATCTTTATCTTTAATATATTGTTTCTGCTTTAAAAGCTCAAGGACATGTGGCAAAGCATAAGCTCAGTTCACGCAAGGTGGACCAGGTGAGTTAGCTGGAACTGTGATGTGGTAGCCAGAGCTGGGCGTCCTTGGGGGCCGGACCTCACCGGTGAGTGCCCTCTATCTTTTGGACTTGTCTACTTCAAAGTTTTTAAAAATATTAATGAGTAGAAGAAAGCAAAATGCCAAAGCATGAAAGACAATGAAACCACTGCTGGTTCAAGGGCACCCTCCTGGCATGTTCTCCTGAACAAGGGCGACCTTATTCCAGAAGACTTGGAGAGTCGCCTTCACTCTGAACATTCAATGGCCTCACATGGTCCATGCCCCACAGACGGGGCCTTCCTTCCAAGGTTCAGGAGAGAGCTGATGAAGGCTCGGGTGGAGCTTCAAAGTCGGGAGAACCACGGGGTTTAGTCAAACCTTCCCCTGGGGAGAAACACAAGTGAAAAGAGGCGTTTCTCCAAGTGGCTTCTCCACCTTGAGACAGTCGCTGGCACAGACATGCCGACTTGTCTTGGGCCGGGCCACTCATAGCATCATGTCGGGTGGCACTGCTGGGTCTGAAAGTGGCCTGGTGTGCCTGCAGCTTGGGGCAGGGGCAGGGAGGGGCAGGCTTGGGGGCTGGGGGAGCCATGCTGGGGAGGGGGCAATGCTTGGACCCTGATGGGTTCTAAGTCTGGGCCAAGGAGAACATGGAAGATTCAAGCAGAACTGTAGCAGTAACAGGCCTGGTGTCCCACAACTTTATTCCAGACCACAGCACAGGGCTGGCACACAGAGGGAAACACAGAATCATGGACAGAGCTATGCCTTCTGCAAATTCCGTCACCGGAGTCCCAACCCCAGCTCCTCAGACCATGGCTGGATTTGGATACAGGGCCTTAGAAGAGGTGGTTAAGTTAAAATGAGACCATATGAGTGGGCCCTGCTCCAGTATGGCCGGTGTCCTTGTGAGAAGGACGGACTGGACACAGACACACACAGAGGGATGAGTGTGTGAGATACAGGGAGGGGACCGCCGTCGACACGCTGAAGAGCAATGCCTACAAGAAACCAGCCCTGCCGGCACCTTGATCTTGGACTTCCGGCCTCCATGAGGGTGAAAGAATGAATTTCTGTTGTTTGAACTGCTTGGTCTGGGGTGCTTGGTCCTGGCAGCCCTAGAAGACTAGTATTAATATAAGCATCAGATAATAAATGAGAATTAGGTTCTAAACATCCTGCTGGTGGCTGTACGGAAGAGGGTGACGGGGCAACAGAGAGGCAAATCGGGCGGCCGAGACTGAGATCGCGGCTGGAACCTGGGTGGAGGCGACTGGTGCTGTCTCAGCACAAGGCCATCGGCCGAGGCGACTTCACCAGGCCCTGCCAGCCCCCTGGTCTGCGCAGACTATTCAACTTCTGCTGCCCAAACAGCTCGATCAGAACTTAGGAACAAAGCACTTCAGCCCCTTCCATCTGTAATTTAAAAGAAACTGCCTCACAGACAGAGAGCAGACTTGTGGTTGCTGAGGGGGATCGGTGTGGGGGAGGGACGGAGCAGGAGGCTGGGGTTAGCAGAGACAAGCTACTATCCACGGGATGGATAAACTACCAGGTCCTACTGCAGAGCACAGGGAAATATACTCAACATCCTGTGATAAACCAGAATGGAAAAGCATACGAAAAAGAATATATATAATGGCAGCCCACTCCAGTACTCTTGCCTGGAGAATCCCAGGGACGGCGGGGCCTGGCGGGCTGCCGTCCGTGGGGTCGCAGAGTCGGACTCGACTGAAGCGGCGCGGCAGCAGCAGATGCGTAACTGCCTCGCTTTGCTGTACAACAGAAATAAACACAACACTGTAAGCCAACTATACTTCAATAAAATACTTTTTTTTAAAGTTTTCCAGCGGAGACCCACACACTGCCACCTGGGGCTTTCCAATGACAAGTACAGGCTCCTACCAGGGAGGCCGGTGGGGGCTTACCTGGAGGGAGGCCCACCGCGTGCCCATGGCTGCATTCCTCACTCCACCCTCCTGATGAGCCAGGGGTTTGGGTTCTACTGCTCCCATCTGACAGATGAGGAGACTAAGGCCCCTGGGGTCTTTGGGAACACACCCAAGGTCACACAACTGCAAGCAGAAAACCTGGGTCTGGAACGCAGCTCCGTCTGGCCTCTGAGCCCCCTCCTCAATGCCACCACGCCTTCCCCGGGGTGAGCTTCCTTGGGGATTTCCCATCACCACCCACACAGGGCAGGACCCCCGCAAACAACCCAGTTCACACTCTGACCCTCCCTGCCCTTCTCTGCTTCCTGGGCAGATGGCTGGGCTCAGTGGAGACAGGCCCCACCCCCACTCCAGGTCAGCCAGTGACTCTGTCGAGAAGAAGGTACCCATGTGTCATCCCCAGGGGAGTGAAACGCTTACGTCACGGTGACATTGCACCATGACATGCCCCGTCACTGAGCCTAGCACCCACCCAGCCTCCATCTGCCTCTGACTCAAATATGACGCCCACTCTGACTCTCTCTGCACTCCTCCAACCCTCCTGACATCCCCGAGGGGCTCACACTTTAGGCAAGCGGGCTATCCAAGCTCCCTTTGGGGCCTGGAGATGGAGGCCAACACTCATTGGCTCTTTTGCCCCCCCGCTTCTCCCAGGGTGGCCAAATGCAGGCTTCGTTTCCAGAGAAGCCCTCCCCACTCTCTGTCCCTGGCCTGTTACCAACAGCATCAAACACCCGAGTGAATGCCGCAGTTGACAGAAATGCAGTCTAGGAGAGGTCTCCTTGACGGCAGTTGAAACTCCCAGCCTGAGAGACCACAAACAAGATAAGGGCACCAGGGGTGGGACGTGGGGGCGGGGAGACACTGACAAAGCTTTCAAACCCCTCGGTCTACAGCCACTCAATCTGGGGTCGGATTCCTGCAGCATCGCCCCAACTTGCGGGATACATTTGGGCTCTGGCTGTTTTCCACTCCGTTTTCTGGAAAACCAAACTGAGCCTGGTGATCTTCCATGGTATTAGTGAGGTCCGGGGCTGGATTGGGGTGGAACCAAGATTTGAGATCCCACTTCCTGGAAGCGTGGAGGGCTTTGTACACTTGGCTGCTGCCACAAAGCTCTGCCATTACCTTCCGCCCCGCCTAAGAGTCTGTGGACGTCAAGGGCACCCAGAGCCCCAAGTGCCCCCAATCCACCTCGGGGTCTCCTGACACTCAACTCAACTCTCAGGAGCAAAATGAAGAAAGAGAATGTGGATGAACCTGGAGGCGTCACTCCGCCCAGGCTGCCTTTGCCTGTGTTTAGGAAAGTCTGCCAGAAAGATGAATCTTCGTGGGACCCGCCAGCCGGCAGCCCTGAGGCTGTGCCAAGCTCTCTGCTCCTGCACACGCTGTTCCCGCGGCTCAGCCTATGACCCCGACCTGCCACGCCCCCACCGGGGCCCGGCAGATGAATTCCTGCCCGTGGGTTAGGACTCAACTTTGGGGTCCCAGCTTAATCATGGCCCCAGACCTGTCCGCCTTGTTCGCCGCTGAATCGCCGAAGTCTGACCTCGTCGGAACGAGGAGATCTGTACATTCACTTCGTAAATATTTATAGAACACCGCTGGCATCTTCGTCAGTGAACAAGCTCGACAGGTCTGCAGGCGTGATTCAGCTCCCGGAGGTTTCCGGAAAGCGGTGACCCTTTGACTCCTCCACTGAGTCTTCCTGTGGAGCAGAGACTGATCTGTCTGTGAGGGGAGGAGGCAGGCTGGGATCAAGGGATGAGGGCAAAGAACTACAGGGTCACAACATTACAGGGTTCATTGCGTGGTTAATGGCTAATCGTATTGGCTATGGCAATAATAATGATGCTAAATACTCCACAGACCCATTGTTTGGAGAGATTTGAGGAAGACTGGGATTAATAAAGGTGAATGAAGTGAAAAAGGCTATTCTCTCTTATTTCAAAGCCTCTGCTTTGAGACAAACCTAATTTTTAAAACTCCTATAAGATGTCTAATGCTGGTGGGCATGATTAAAAAAAAAAAAAACAGGCCTCCCTTAAATCTGAAATATGCTTCAGTTCCCTACATGCCTGGGGCCTTAGCCACTTCTCTCAGCTTCCTGGGGAAGTGATGACTCGAGATGTCACAGACAGGGTCTGCAGCACGAACATGATCAGCTGGCCAGGAACCGGATTCACAGCGACAGTGACCCGGCTCAGTGGCCGTTGCTGCCCTGAGGCTGGGTCTCCTTCCAGGGCTCAGCTGAGCCCTGGGTGTCAAGAAGCCAGCAGCCTGCCTCAAGTCTGCTCACACTGGTTGCCTTGCCAGCTAGACTTGGCATTTCTCGAGGGGCTGGAACCAGTGCTAGACTGGCAAATGTTTAATAACGGACATTTGGAAAACCTTGAAATACTCACCCTAATCTGTAGTGTCTACCCATTCCCTTGGTGTAAATATCCCCACCACGGCAATTTCAAGCCCTTGATGTAGGGTCACTGAGTATGGAGTTTCTGGAAAGAGTCCCACGATAACACACTGTGATGCAACTTTTCCACGATACACATGGAGTAGACAGCAACCACCCCAAGAACAGAGAGAACAGTGAGGCAGGGTAAAAGATTAGGATGCAATAAGTTTTGACTAGCTACTATTTTTATTTTAAATAAGATTTATTTCATTGTAAGTTTATATAACATACAATGGTGGTTGCGTGTACAGGGAACTATACCCAGTATTTTGTAATAAACTATAAGAGCAAAAACCTGAAAATATGTGTATGTAGGGCTTCCTAGGTGGCACAGTGGTAAAGAATCCACCTGCCAGTGCCACAGACCCAGGAGACAGATCCCTGGGTGGGGAAGAACTCCTGGAGGAGGGCATGGCAACCCACTCCAGTATTCTTGCCTGGAGAATCCCATGGACAGAGGAGCGGGACTGTAAAGAGTAGGACATGACTGAGTAATTGGGTGCACGCATGCACACACACACACATGTATAACTGAATCACTGTATTGTACACCTGAGACATACACAACATTGGACATCAACTATACTTCAATTAAAAAAAAAAATGATGGTGGGATTGAACTGGCCCACAACTTTTCCGGAAACTTAACCATCGGCTCCCACAAGCCAGTATGAGCCAGCTCCAGCACAGCACTGGCCGACTGGGTCTTACTCAACCCGAAACTTCGGGGCATATTAACTGCTCAACAAACATTTCTCACCAATCACCCAGCCAACACACGATGAATGAGGACAAAGTGGCTGAGCTTGTTCTGGGTCCTCTACTCCCAGAATCTTGTCTTCTACCCTCTCTGCAGACTGTTGGGGTCACTATGACTATGATCCCTATTCTACAGTTGAGGAAACTAAGGCTCAACGCAGACGAGCAACTTGCTTGCAGTCGTGCAGAATGCCTGCGGACAACGGCAAGGAGCCTGCCATGCTCTGACTCCCTGCCTGCCTTGCCCTCCAAAATATCAGGGCAGCTCTGACTTGCGCCCCCATGTCAGCAGGAGCCCCCACAGCTAGCCCCAAAGGCAGGGGCATCAGGGCTCCAAGCTCCCTCAGGAGCACAAAGGAGAACTCAGAATGTGAGTGAGGCCGAAGGCAGAGCACAGTCAGACCCACAAACCACCCAGAAATTCCAGGAATGAAGTGGCGGCTGCGAGGAGGGGGGCGGGACACCCCAGCCTGTCTCGGGCAAATCCCAGGGCTGGAAGAGCGGCTGGGTAAGCACCAGACACGCCGAGGGCAGGGATCTCCCTCCTGCATGGGAGCCAGTCTTCCGTAAACCCTTCTAGACAGAATTAGGGAAAGACCACGGAGGACTGTCGCTTCCTTTGTCAACTGCTCTGCCCCCAACCCCACAAAGACGGACATTAGGCTTAACAGAAAAGGCCACCCCCATGGGCACCTTCTTTTCTCCTGTCCCTTCAGCAAAAGATATGTCCTTATGGGATACACAGGGCAACAACTCAGTATGTTTATTTTTTTAATTTTTGTTTATTTTTTTATTTTTCAACTCAGTATGTTTAACTGAATATAATATATAAAACCCATTCAGTTTTTTAAATACTATGCAGAGAACATACACAATTCTGAACAAAAAGAGCACACTTACTCAACAAACATTCGCTTAATCTACTCTGTGCAGAAAAAAAAAAAGAAAAAACAGGTTTGTTCAATGCAAGCCAAGATAATATATGAGAAGCCACTTTAAAGTGACTGGATAATAAATTAATATACTCTTCAAATACCCAGTACATGACGCCTGGGGCCCTTTTCTCCCTTCTCGTAGACATGTGGATGTTTCCTTGGAAACAGTGCTCTCAGAAGTCTTTAGATAAATGGCAGGAAACCTCCAGCTCCCAAAAACAAGAAATTGAGAACTCTCAGGAGACATCGAAGAAAAGTGTGGACAGTGGGTCAAACCTGGTTTGAATCCTGACTCTATGACGTAGACCTGGGGGCCGCCCAGAAGGTCCTTCAATCCCTCGGAGTATCCAGTTCCTCCCAGGCAAAACAAAGTACTGAGTTTCTCCCAGGGCTGGGAGAGAATTTGCAGATTGTGGAAATAGTGGTTCTAAGGAGCCCAGCAGCAGAGTCCCGAGACTCACTGGTGCTCAATTAGTGTTTCTTTCCCGCTCCTTGAGGGTGAAACTAGCCATCCCAGACACCTCTGCTCCAGGCTATGGCGCTGGCAGCACCGGGACTATCCTCCCACCCGAAATGCAGACTCACTGGTGTCAGGTGGTACCTGCAAGGGTGAGTCACAGCCTTGAACCGAAGTCAAGCATTCTATATAGCACCAGACTATGGACTCTGGACGCGGCCTCTCGGGGGAAATCCCCAGGGCAAGCCCTCAGGTGGCTAGGGAGTCCCTGGGGTATGCAGTGAGCAAGGCTCTGTCCCCAGGAGTGGGGTGCAGTGGGGGGCGGGCATCGCAGCAAGCAGGGGAGACCATACCGAGGCTGGAGGAAGACAGCCTGGGACACCGGACGGTGAGGGTGGACAGAGGTAGGGGCAGTGACCACTCTGGCTGGGGTGAACCCCAGGCAGCAGGAACTGCAAGAACGAAGGCTCTGAGATGGTCACTGTCTTGGCCTGGACAAGAAGGGTCAGAGCAGTGTGACCAGGGAGAAATGGGGTCACAGAGGCAAACAGGGCCAGGCAGCCTGGGGCCTCGAGGGCCTTGACCAAAGAGTGTTGATTTTACTCTAAATGCAAAGTGGAAAGGGGGGGTGGGGTTGTGTCTGTGTGAGTGTGTGTGTGTGTGTGTCTGTGCGCACGGGCACGCACTTCAGGTGCAGAGCAGATGAACCCGACAGTGACAGGGTCTGATTTACACTCTGAGAACCCGGCAGATGCAGCTCCGCAGATGGACCTCACAGACCTAACGCTGAACTGAAGAGGCCAGACTCCAGTGATGAAACATCCATGCCGCCCTTGATGTAAAGTTCAAAACCAGGCAAAACCAACCTACCCCAACAGAAGCGCAGAAATGGTTCCCCTCGGGGGTGGGGCTGTGGGAGGGGCCTAGGGGGGAGTCAGGCTCTGTCACCTTGGGGCCCGAGCCTGCACATGCGCATTTGGAGAAAACGCCATCCCCCTGTGCAGGAATGCATGTGCTTTCTTCTCCAGCATGTTGAACTTTAATAAAAAGTTTCAGTGAAGAGTTAAAGAGGCTCTGGCTTCTGTTGGAAGAATGCCTCCACAGAAGCAGGAGAAGAGCACTGTGCAAGATAAAACCCTCCGGGCTCTCCCCTGAATATCAGCACTGAGACAAGTCCGGGGCCTGGACTCCAACAGCCCTTCGAAGTGAACCTGAAGGTGCTGGAGCCCAGAGAAACCCCTGTGCGGCTGGGGCCTCCCACCTGGGCCAGACAGCGACTCTGCCAGACAGGGCCCGGTTCATCCTGGTCTGAGAGGGCACTTTGTCCAGCGATGCCAAAGCTGAAAATATCTCAGTCCCCGGGAAGCCTGGCCTTGACGGTTCCCGGGAATAAACAGTGTTTTTAAAGCAGCCAGTGCTTCCCCCCATGAGAACAGACTGGCTGTGTTGGGAGTCGGCTGGGGGCAGGATGGAGAGACGCAGCGGACATGTACAGACACACAGATGTATTTTGAATGCTGGAGAGGAAACAGCCCATTCTTTAAGAGGGGCCGCGTAGGGGTCACCAACAGACGGACTTCACAAGCTCCAGGGCACATGGGCTCTAAACACTGCTGAAGGAGAAGGCTGGAACCCTCAGGACACTTGCTCAAGCCCTAGAGCAATGGGTGCCAGCAAACCCAGCGTCATTCCGGAAGAAAGGCCTAGGAACACGCCAGCAACTTGCTCTCAGGGGCCTCGACGCTGGACAGAAGAGGTCACTCTTGCTCCCAAGCCACTGGCTCTATCCCTGCCGCATGACTTCTCTGTGCTCACGTCAGGTCCTGTAAACAGAACCGTCCGCCCCAATCAGCCGCCCCGCCCACCCCATTCTGGGCCCCTGCCCAGGGAAAGTCTTCCAGGCTTTCCCCGGCAGTGGGTCCCACCCTGGAGCCTGCACCAGAAAGTGCTGGAAGTCAAGCTAAAGCACAGATTGCTGGCCCCACCTCCATAGCTTCTGGAGGTCTGCAGTGCAGCTGAGAATCAGCATTCTGACAGCTCCCCTGGTGCTGGCCCTGGGACTTCACTTTGAGAACCGCTACTCTAGGTGGCACCAGCCTCTCCAATCTCCCCATGCTGCACCTGAGTCTGTGTTTCCCAAACTCCAGCCCCTGGCACACCTGCCACCCCAAGCTTTGCCACCTTCCTGCCATTTCCCTGTTCTAGTTCATATTTCTTATTTTTATTTGTTGGTTTGCTTTGGGAGTTCAAAGAAATTTATGTTAAAAAGGGAACCTTCAGAACTTCCTGGTGGTCCAATGGTTGAGACTCTGCACTTCCAATGCAGGGGCACAGATTGATCCCTGGTTGAGAACTGAGCCCACATGCTGTGCAGGGCAGCCAAAAATTTAAAAAAAACAGTGGGGAGGAGGGGCCTTCTATGGTCAGCATGTGCAGAAAACCTGATCCCTCCTGCTGTGACCAGAAGGCAGAAGTGAGATGAGCCTCGGTGAACATGGAGCAGAGCTAGGACCAGAGGCCTCATTGTAGAGGGTGCCCTGTCTTTGTTGTAAAGGGAGGTCAGTTTTGTAAAGGGTGGGTTGCTGCTGGGTCAGCACACAGGCTCAGTCACCTTGGGGCCGGGATGGGCTTCACACACTGCAGGGGACACCGATCATCCCACCGTGACCTGCTCTCAGGTACGAAGGCCACACCATGACTCCCCTGTGCCCCGCAGCTCAGAGCAGGAGATGCAAACTCAGCACAGGGCAGGCTCCTCCACCCTGAGCCTGACCCCCGGACCCCTGAGCTTCCTGCAGGTCTCAGGGTGCCAGGGGAGCCCTCCTCCAGGCCTCTGCACTAATATGGCCCTCTCCCAGCGCATCCCTCAACGCCCCACCCATCCACTGTCACCTTCCCTGCCAGGCACACCGCCTCTTTGCTCTAAAGTGACTTCTGTGTGTGCATGCTAAGTCACTTTAATCGTGTCTGACTCCTTGCGGCCCCATGGACTATAGCCCACCAGGCTCCTCTGTCCATGGGATTCTCCAGGCAAGAACACTGGAGTGGGTTGCCATGCTCTCTTCCAGGAGATCTTTTCAACACAGGAATCAAACCCAAGTCTCCTGAATCTCCTGTTACCATTGAGCCACCAGTAAAAGAACTTCTAGGATCTTATCAAATCAGCTGCAGCTGTTGTCAGCTGGATGCCCGTCCCTAGTTCTAGACAGATCCAGTTTTCAGTCCAAACGAACGTCAGGGAAGGGTCCATTCTCGGACCACTTGACTACAAACAAAATGGAAGCTGGATTCTTTTCCTTCCAGGATTTTACCATTCTGCACTCACAGTGGGAAATGATCCAGAAACTTGGACTGAAAATGTGGGATTTCATAATTTATAATATTTTTTTAAAATGATGGTCCAAAAGTTGCATAATCTTCATTAGGACTTTTCCTTTTCCCCCTGAATCTGTGGTTTTTTTCCTAAGCTGACGCAGCACTTGGGGCAATCAGAGAAGATAAATTTCCCCCGGGCTGGACCACAAGAAACTGTCTGTCCCCACAATCTTGGGTTGGGGGGTTGTCTATCACCAAGTACTCATAAATGTACAGCCTGGGATACAAGATGTTCCCCAGGACAACATCTCTGACAGGAATCTCTGCCAGCTGCTCTCCGGGGTGAGGGGTGGGGAGATACTGTGAACACTTCCCCCAGAACACCCAGACGCCCCATTCTCTACGCTCATGGCAGAGGGCCTTGATTCCTTCTGGAAGGAGATGATCTCAGTTGATGCCTCTTCAAGACGAAAGTCAAGGAAAAGGGACAAATGATCCTTAATAAGGCAAAAATAAGGTTACCAGGGGACCCACCTATCCTACTCATAGGGGAAGAACCAAAACAACTGAAAATGGGTGTCCAAAAAAAAAAGTGCGCACAGATGTCCACAGCGGCATTACGTGCAACAGCCCAAAGGGGGAAATGGCCCAAACTTCCAGCAGCGGGTGAGAGGACCAACTAAGGTGGCCTGTCCTGCCCACACCACGGAAGAGTGTTTGACCACAGAAAAGGGCCCAGCACGGACACAGGCTCCAACACGCATGAGCCCTGACCATGCCAGGCTCAGCGAGAGACGCCAGACCCAGAAAGTCACAGACCGGGTGGTTTCTTTTACACGAAACGTCCAGAATTAAGCAAATCCAGAGAGACAGAAAGCAGATGAGCAGTTGCCAGGGGCTGAGGAGGATAGAATGGGGAGTGACTGTTAATACTGATTGTAAGGTTTCCTTTCGGAATGATGAAAATGTCCTGGAATTAGACAGTGTTGATAGTTTCACAACACAGCTAATGTACTAGATGCCACCAAACTGTGTACTTTAAAATGATAAATCTCATGTTATTAGTATTTTACCATACTAGAATCATCTTTTCCAAGGGAAAAAAATAAAATAGAAGAGCGGCCTGTCCCTCCCTGTTCCAGAACGGAGTGTGCTTCCCTTAGGACTTTATGAGGGGCTCCAGATCCCTATCGTAGTCAGCTCAGTGAACTGAAGATGAAATGAAATGATGCCTGTGTTCTATTTTCCTTTCTTGACAAGCCATCAGCTCCTTTGAGTGATGCTGGGTTTGCACATCTGGGACTGATCAAAAACCAGTGAGTCTGCAAAAAAGTGGGGGAGGGAGTCTTCCTAGGTCGGGAGTAAGCAGACACAGAGGCACCTCCCATACATAGTAAATTACTCTGGTGACAGAGAAAAGAAATGTTCCAGCTCCCATGAGGCCAAAGAGGTCACACTTAGAGGTCCTGCCTTTATAAGCTGGTTTTCAAATGCAACCTACAGAAAAACCCAGGTATCCGATGTAGGGTCGCTGAGGGAGGGATGAAGTGTGGGGGTATTCAGAGGCCCATGCTCCGCTCCTGAGGCTCCAGCCCCTCCCCGTCCAGCCAGCTCTCCTTGGCAGTCCAGAGGCAGGGCTGTTGGAGCAGCTGGCATTACTCTGGGTTCCCCACCAGGGCCCTGCATACTGATGCAGGTACCTGTCGGCAGAGTTGATCCCAAGCCCCCATGTCAGTGTCTCCTCTCCAGCCCCACCCCTAACCGGGGCCGGGGAATTCAGACCCCACACGGCAGAAGCCTTGCCCAGAAGCAAGCTCTGAGCTGACAGTCATGTGGCCAGTCATTGGACCAGCATCTTTTTCCAGGATCTGAGGGAGGACCCGGCTAGGATGGCAGCTCTCCCCGACCCTGCCCATGTCATGTTGGGCACATGCCTTCATCACTCGGAGCCTCACTTTCCTCCTTGTAAAAAGGAGGACAGTCCAGCTCACAAATAAGTCAGTGGTCATCCATGTAAAACCCCAGGCATGACTGGCCCACAGTAAGCGCCAGATGAATGTCAGCTGCTGACAGTATTACAAACGTGATCATCACTATTCCTACTCCTATTTTTTAAGAGACTGTAAAAATCAAGATCACTCTCTTCATTCTCTTCCCTGACTGCATCGTCAGGGATGGGCTGGCCCCAACTCTGCTAACTGTGTTTTACCTGGAGCCCCTCTCAAACAAAACAATCCCTCAGGTTTGAAGGTCAGGTTCAGAGGTGGAGTTAGCAATTGGACAGAGAAGTGTCTTAAAGGAGGCAGGACTCAGCCCTTAAGTATGAAGGCTAAGTGCAGACAGATAGATCTGAGGTGACAGCATCACACACAGCCATCAAGTGCACAAAACAAACAGGCCCAAGAGTTCCCCCTCTGGATCTGTTTGGAGGAGGGGGCATGCCTTTCATCCTGTCCTTCACATCCTGGCCTCTCAACTGTCAGGTTCTAGACCCTAGATGCCATGACCCTTCTGGGGAAGGCAGACTCACCCTAATCTGCCAGGGCAAGGAGCCCAAAGGCTCAAAGTGGAAACTCACAAGTCCGCTCTTGGTTGGAAGGTGAGCTGAGCATCTGTCAACTCCCAGGTGCTTCCCTTGACCAGAGCAGTAACTCACCTTCCAGCTAACGGACACCCAATTCAAACTGGACTTCGATGAGCTGGCATTAGCCAGCTGGCTTGTCCACCAGCCCAGCCCTTTCAAGGGAGGCTCCGGGTCTCCACTGCCCACGGGGCTGGCCCTGGCTCTTCCACTGGGGGTCGCAGATCTCTCAGACCCCAGAGCTGAGCCCTCAGCTGCCAGCGGTTCCCCCTACCAGAAGTTTATACAGATACCTACTCTAGCTGAAGAAGCCCGGGAACTCTTCCCAAACCTGTAGGAACTGGACATGTGCCACGCCCGGACACATCCACAGCTTTATGGGGCTTTGGAGGCAGACGGAACTGGGTCCCAGCCTCCGCTCTGCCTGGACACTTCACCTCCCTGACCCTCTCAGTGCCTTCCTCTGAAATAGGGGAAGAGGAAGACTACCTGGAAGGTCTGGCAAACACTATCGTAAAGGGGCGTGGCTCTATAAACTGCCCAGCAGAATACACACGCCGCCAGGATCACCTCAGCCTCCACACGTGGGCAGAACACATTCAAACTCCTGCCACATGCTCTCCACTTATTGACGCCCACAGTGTACGCAGGGGTGCAATAGATGCTGGCGAATTGCACAGGGAAGGCAAGAATACACACAGCCTCGGAGCACGATTCTGCGACAGACCTGCTTTGAGTCCCAGGCTCCCTAGCTTCTAGTATGTGAGGTCTCAGACAACTTGCCCTCGCTGAAACTCAGTTTCTCCATCTGCGGAAGGGCATGCCGCCGAGCACGGTTCTGAAATGCAGGAGGTGTGCACAGCTAACTTGCCTGCGCACAGTAAACCCTAAGAGATGATATCTGCTCTGGTTATTCCAGCTCCTAGGAGATTGAGGGGGTGGATAGCACGGTGCAGAGAGAGGAATCTAAGGCACACTCACCTCCCTCCGCAGGGCTCAACCACCTCCTCGCCGGCGTCTCCTGCGCGGAGTGGCGGCGACAGCAGCACAAGCACAGCGGACACAGCGGGCAGGTCGCGGGATGAGGGACTCTCGGGCCGCCGAAAGATGCAGTGGGTCAGAGGACCGTACGCGCCGCCTCTTGTAGGCTGCCCGGACCCGGGAGCCACGCCCCCGGCGGCCCTAATAGGGTCGCGCCGTCGTGGCCCCACCCTCCCACCCCCACCGGCCCCGCCCCTCCCGGCTTCGCCCCACTTAAGAGCTTGGCGGCCTCCGGGAGGCGCTGGCGCCTAGAGTCGGGGGCCTCGGAGGGAGGGCGGGACCACCCGCGTCCTAAAAACTCGGCTTGAGAAAAGGAGGAAGCGCTCAGTTTCCTCATCATGACCATAAAAATAGCGTTTCCATTGAGAAATTAACGGTGCATCCAGCGCGGTGCCAAGCACTTTCCACTAGGGGTTTGCAAATTTACCAAATTCCACTTCTGTGCGCCTCAACTGGAAAATGGGAAAAGAGAAGCTACCTCCTCGGGACTGGTGTGGGCCCCATCAACTAGGGTGTAGAATACACTTGCTAAATTTATCCCCATCCTCTAAACCTGGATAGAAAACTTCACTCTTGACATCCGGACACACATATACACACAGACACACACCTTCCCAATGTGCAAATGAAGACAGGAAGATGTTACTGGATGAACGCAGTAAAGCTGAGGCCCAAGCTAATCCTTAATCGTCATTATTTCAGTATAGGTTCACAGGAATCCATTGAGATGGAAATGATCCCATTTCACAGATCAGGCAACTGAGGCTTGGAGAAGAGACTGGCCCAAGTCCCTAGCCGGCAGTGCAGGTAAACGCTTCAGTGAATTTAGAACCAGAAGAAATCACCTTTGAGAGATGTAGCCAAGGCCCTGGTCAGCAGAAGAAGAAAGCAAGGCCACAGGAGCTAAAGGACTCCCCAGTGCCCCCCACTTTTAATGTGGACCTACTATATGCAGGCTGGAAGAAGCACAAGCTGGAATCAAGATTGCCAGGAGAAATATCAATAACCTCAGATATGCAGATGACACCACCCTTACGGTAGAAAGTGAAGAGAAACTAAAAAGCCTCTTGATGAAAGAGGAGAGTGAAAAAATTGGCTTACAGCTCAACATTCAGAAAACGAAGATCATGGCATCTGATCCCATCACTTCATGGGAAATAGATGGGGAAACAGTGGAAACAGTGTCAGACTTTATTTTGGGGGGCTCCAAAATCACTGCAGATGGTGACTGCAGCCATGAAATTAAAAGACGCTTACTCCTTGGAAGGAAAGTTATGACCAACCTAGATAGCATATTGAAAAGCAGAGACATTTCTTTGCCAACAAAGGTCCATCTAGTCAAGGCTATGGTTTTTCCAGTGGTCATGTATGGATGTGAGAGTTGGACTGTGAGGAAAGCTGAGTGCTGAAGAATTGATGCTTTTGAACTGTGGTGTTGGAGAAGACTCTTGAGAGTCCCTTGGACTGCAAGGAGATGCAACCAGTCCATTCTAAGGGAGATCAGCCCTGGGTATTCATTGGAAGGAGTGATGCTGAAGCTGCAACTCTACTACTTTGGTTACCTCATGCGAAGAGTTGACTCATTGGAAAAGACCCTGATGCTGGGAGGGATTGGGGGCAGGAGAAGGGAATGGCAGAGGATGAGATGGCTGGATGACATCACTGACTCTATGGACATGAGTTTGGGTGAACTCCAGGAGTTGGTGATTGACAGGGACGCCTGGTGTGCTGCAATTCATGGGGTCGCAAAGAGTCAGACACAACTGAGCGACTGAACTGACTGAACTGAACTGTATATGGGCAGTGCTGGTGCCCGAGGGATCCTGTCCTCACCACACTGCTTATTCCTGAGTGAAGACACCGTATCACTCAGTATCAGCTTTTCCCCAACAGCCCCATCCAGTCACTCTGAACTGGCCCCTGCGCTGTCCAGCAGTGAGCAGGCACAGACATGCCCCTCTGGGACTGGGATCTGAGTCAGGAGTGTCAATGGTTCAGAGCACTTGGCTGGTGGGGGGAGGGGGGTAGGCAGGGAGGATGAGTTAAATATAAGGGAAGAACCTCAGTGATTGGCCAGGCATGTGTGACTAGGATTCAGAAAGCTGGAAACTCTTGAAGATTTAGGTGCAGCTCAAATGCAATTTTTAAAAAAAATTATCTTTTTAACTCATTTTATTTTCATCTTTTACTTTTCTTCCTTTTCTCAGTTTTTGAAGCATCGTTCTCAGCTCAACACTTATTCATTCAATACTTATTAAGTTCCTACTATGTGTCAAGCTCTGTCCCAAGCACTGGGCATTTAGCGGTAAGCAAAACAGACTGCTTCGTTACCAGCATCCTCGATGTGACAAAGGGCAGATCCAAGGGGAGGAGAGAGCTGTATTCCTGGCAGATGCCTCTCAGGTACCCAGCCTCATACTCATCATCCTGGCAAACCCCCCTGCTCCCAACAGCCCTCCGAAGCTGGTGCTACCACCCAAAAACTGAGTACAGAGAATGCAAATAACTTTCCCAAGGTTGAACAGCTCCCCAGTGGAGCTACTGGGATTTGTTCGTTTGTTTTTTCACTAGAGGAGAACTTTTATTTTACATTTACAATTTCAATTAAACTTTGGTTGAACAGCGACACTGCACCTAAGCCTCGGGACACAGGGCAGCTTTGTAAAGGCCTCGCTTCGCCCCTTCCCGCGCTGGTTCCCTGCGCACAGGCGCACTCCCACCTGCCACAAGGAACTGGGATTTCAACTCAGGCTCGCACCACGCACCTGCTGCCGCCTTGAGCACCATTAACGCTGGGGCTCTGGGAGGAGTGGGCAAAGCGGCTCCTGCCCTAGCAGAGGGGAAGAGAAGCTACTCACACTGATTTCTCACGGGCCCAGCATGCAGGTGGGGGTGCGGATGGGGGTGGTCAACAACGAAACATCTCCAGTTTGGCTGACTCGGGCCTCCGCCTCCTTTGGGAGCTGTTCTGTGGGCTCCTCGCTAGTTCTGGATGGCTCTGGGGACACCATCCCCAGCTCAGGTGTTCCAGGGGCGCCACTGGCAGAGTTGTAACCTGAGGGCACCTTTCTATAATGTCACCCCTAAGCTGAGGTGCCTGTCCAGACTGGCTGCCACTGCCCCGCCCTCTGCACCAGGAACTGCCAACACCCCACCTCCTCCACTCACTGCTTCTTTCCTCTCCCTCTGTGGGCTCCTCTGCGTTTGTGCACCTGCTCCTTGTCTGCCCAGAGCTGCCTGCTGCCTTCTGGCAAGCACTCGTGTCAGAGACCTTAGCCCCTGAACCAAGTGGCCTGAGGGGAACAGGGAGCTGGATGTGCCACAGTGTGAACCCACTAGACATTTCTCAGCAACTTCATTTCTCTCTAACATCTCAGTGGGATTAATATTTCTCAAACGGCATGTTAGGGTCACTGCTGCTCTGTAGCAAACCATCCCAAAAGGTAGTGGCTTAAAACAACCATTTTCCTTGATACAAGTGAACTTACTTACAAAACAAAAACAGACTCATGGACTTAAGAGAACAAGCTTATGATTGCTGGGGGAAGGATGGAGAGAAGGGTACTTAGGGAGTTTGTGGCTGACATGTACACACTGCTATATTTAAAATGGATAACCAACAGGGACCTTCTATACAGCACACGGAACTCTGCTTAATGCTATGTGGCAGTCTGAATGGGAGGGGAGCTTGGAGGAGAATGTATACTTGTATATGTATGCCTGAGTCCCTTCACTATTCACCTGAAACTATCAAAGCATTGTTAATCAGCTATGCTCCAATACAGAATTAAAAGTTAAAAAAAAACCAGTTAAACCTAAAGAAAAAAGAAACATCACTGTGTTCATGGTTTTACAGGTCAGGAATGTGGGATGGGCTCTGCTGAATGGTTCTTCCTTGCCTCATTGAGTGCCTGCAGTCAGATGCTGGCTGGGCTGCAGACATTGGAAGGTCCCACCTGGCCGGATACCCAAGCTGTCATTCTCGTGGTAGGAGCTCCATGCAGCCTTTCCAGGCAGTCAGACTTTTTACTTCCCCCAGAGCAAGCCTCCCAAGAGAACCAGGCAAAAGATGCAGGACCTTTGATGGCCTGGCAGTGGAAGAACGTCACTGCTCCCACACCCTTGGTCAAAGCACAGAAGAGAGGGCACATACCAAACTTTTCAACAGGTATAGATCAGAGAATCTGCAGGCTTGTTTTAAATCCTCCCCAAGTTTTAAAACAGATACAACAGGGAATTCCCTGGTGGTCCAGGGATTGAGACTCTGTGCTCTCACTACATTAGGCCCTGGTTTGATCCCTGGTTGGGGGACCTAGATCCCAAAACCCATGTGGTGTGGCCAAATCAATTAATTAAAAACACAGACGCAATATGTGAAAACAAACAAACAGTGCCTGGCACCGAGCAGACATTCAGTGAGAGAAAACCAATCCTTCTTAGGGGAAGGAGGGGCTAGATGGATGAGTTTGAATCCTGGTTCCACCAGCTCTGTGTCTTTGTTCAAGTCACCTGACCTCTCTGAGCTGCAATTGCCTCCCAGGCTGGCTCACCCAAGGGGCAATTTGAGCCCAGGTCTGCAGCTTTCTGGAACCAGCAGGGCTGAGTTCAAATCCTGGCTCCTCCACCTCCAGGCCTGGCCTTTGTTCAGCTTCCCGTGTGTAAAATGGGGTGATCATAACAGCATCTTTCTCTCCCATGGCTGCCATGAGCATTAAATGGTTAATATAAGGAAACTAGTCAGACAGGGTCTGGCGCTTAGCAAGTGTTAGTTAATATTACTGTTATTAGGGCCAACAGAGTACGGAGGCAGAGGTCTGATTTCCATCCACTTTTCCATCATTGTGCAATCTTAGACTTTGATTTCCAAAAAACTGCATTTCAATTCAAATAAAACGGTGTGTCATGGGCAACGTGGACTCCTGGGAAGTCCTGGACGGGAAAGAACTGAGAGGCACCCAAGGGTCCTCTTGGGAAGGGACTGGCTACATACACCCGTGGGAATCCCAGCAAAGGAGCCGATGTGCCACCCAGGCAGCAGTTCAGTCACGGAGACTTTGAGACCAAGGAAAAGGCCGTCTGGTCATAATGAAGCCCAGGCTGGAAAAAGGAACGCCTGGGCCTGAAGAGGTTCCATCCTCTTGTCCGCCTGGTCTCTCAGAACCAAGGTGGGCTGATGCGAGGACCACACATGACTGCAGAATAGAGGGGTTTGCAGATGGCCATGAGTTTAATCATCCACAGCAAAGATCAGAGTCTCTCTTTCCTGTCTCTTGAGGTGGCTGCCATAGAACTGATGGGTCTTGAACTCTTCTTACCAGTTGTCTGCATTGGAGTCTCCTTGACCTGGACACCAAGCACCGGGGCTGGGGAGTTCCAGCTTCCTGTTTGTTCCTGCCACATCCATTTAGCAGCTGCACAAAGCCACTGAGCCTCAATTCAGCTCAAAGACCTGTAACAGCATGAGTCAAGGAGACACGGGGGTACCATTTTGTGATGGGTATTAGCTTAGAAAGAAGAACCAAAAGAGTAGGAAAGGTGGTGACCCCTCTGTGTTGACAGGTGCCAGTTCTGTGGCCCTCTGGGATCTCGGTGGGATGGGTTTGCTTGACTTGTTGGAGAGGAAGGGCCCAAGGGTGATTTCCACATCTTATATTGGCAGGTGACTCTTGGTGGGGGATGTAAATCTAGGGAAAGATCTTGATCAACTGAAGTGGCATGTAACAGAAACCCACTTGAGGTAGCTTAATCACAGAAGGGGGTTTCTTGGTAGGATACTGGGTTACTATAGCATTCAAGGACAGCCAAGACCCTCAAAGGATGAGAGTTAGTCCCGGAAGCGTGCTGTCAGAACTTTCTGCGCAGCTCTCACCTCTCGCAGCAGGGGTCCCCTCCCTCTCCCTCTGCAGCCTGGCCTTGCTCATCGCCTGTGGTCTCACGGCCAGCCCGCCAGCATGGGAGCTCACATCTCCCTTGTTCCAGGGACCAGCGCAGGGTGTACCCAGCTGTCTCCCAGTTCCAACTTCCTAGAGAGAGAATCTGACTGGCCCTGTTGGGAGGAGATGTCACTCCACAGTCAAGGCCCCAAAGTGCCTTGGATTTAATGCCCCTGAGACATTGGCCAACCATGGCTAACAGGGCTGGGGCTGTAAATACCCCAGACCCTGCGGTCTCAGCTGGGATGACTCAGAGATGGATGTCTCCCAGAAGATTCTCTAGCTGGTCACACAGCAGTCATCAGCTTAATGCTATATACATTACCTTCCTGCCCTTCCTGCATCACTAGACTTATCCCCTTCTTGTATGCCTTGTGAGTGCGCGCACTCAGTCATGTCTGACTCCTTGAGATCCCATGGACTGCAGGACTCCAGGCTCCTCTGTCCATGGGATTTTCAGGCAAGAATAATGGAGTTCGTTAGCCATTTGCTCCTCCAGGGGATCTTCCTGACTCCGGGATCGAACCCAGGTTTTCCTGCACTGGCAGGCAGACCCTTTACCAACTGCACCACCTGGGAAGCTCCTGTATTCCTTCCACATCTCAAATAAGCTGCCTGCCCTCAAATCTGCAGCTCAGCATCTGCTTCTGGGAACCCTAACTATGACAAGGACCTGAAGTTTGGGAAGGCAAGCCCAGGAATCTCTGTTCGCTGAGGATATCTGTGCATTCATTCTTCTAGCCACTGAGTATCAGCTGAGCACCTACTGCATGCCGACATGTGGGCCGGTATAGGAGAAGACCAGGAAAGAGCCGAGAAAGTCTAGCCACGTAAAGAGGAGGGCTTTTTACAAGAAGAAATTGGGAAGCCAAAGGCTGAGCTGTGGTATTATTTAACTATATAAAAACGATGACTCACGTAGGAAAAGTGAACACCAAGTCCCAGAATATGATGCGCACCCCCTTGAAGTTCGAGAGAGGTAGTTTTGAGCAAATGAATTCTTCAGCCAACAGTGAAGAGCAAATTTATCCACCTTGAGTTACCCCACAAGAAGTAATACAAGCAGAAAATGTAAATAGATTTTTAAAAATAAATGAATGCTGGAGTTCATTTTTCATTCTATTTGATGACATTTACTGAGGACTTTCTTTGGACCAGGCATTCTGGAAAAAAAAAAAAAAAAAGAGATGAATAAAGCAGACATGAGACAAGCCGTTTGACGGAGGGACCCCGGGTGGATGGTCAATGCGTCCTCTGTGCTGAGGGCAGCAACAGGGATCTAGAGGCTTCCAAGGAGCCCAGAGGGGGCGGGTGTCTGGACCGAGGAGTGAACGGAGCTTCACAAACAGACGTGATGCAGGGCCAGCTGCAGGTTATGGAGAGGTAATTAGGACAGACTGAGGAAGAAAAAGAGGTGGTGTGTCGGCTCCTATGAGTGGGAGGCCCGGGAAGAGACAGGTTCAGATACGCCCGGGACCAGGACCTCAGAGAAGATGGTCACCACCCCTCCCCTCCCCTCCCCTGACCTCCCCCTCCTCTCTGGGCTCTGCCTGGCACCTCTGGTCAGTCCATGAGGCAGAGTAGGTGGCCACTGGTAGCTATGATTCAACAGGTCACACCTCCCACCTGGCTTCAAATTGAGAAGCAAAATCCCAGGGAAAGACATGATTAGCTGGGCTCAGGCCACACGTCCACCTTGGCAGATGCTGCCATGCCCTGTCCTGTCAGCTGCCGGCACAGACACTCCTTTGCCCTGGGCATGGCACAATATCAGCATGGAATCACACCAATAACTTAATAAGAACTGGAGTGTAAATGCCCCAGCTCCTGCACCCCTCAGGGTGATGACACTGGCTCCCAGAGACCCCCGGGGCTACACTCCAGGTGCTGAGGTGGCAGCTGGTGTGATGCCCACCCTCTGTTGGCCCTTTCCCTCCTCCTGGCATTTCCTGGGATCATCTCCTCAATAAACTACTTGCACTCACATCCTGTTTTGGAGTCTGTTTAGGGGGAATGCATACCAGGACACCCAGACATCACTGCAACCCTGTGACCGAGGGACAGGACCTGGTTAGTGGTGTTCACCCAGAGGCCAGGGCAGCCAGAGTCAGTGACCCAAGCAGGGGAGGAACAGCTGCCCCAAGGAAGCAGACAGATGGGCAAGAGAGATAGGCAGAGAGATGGCCAAGACAGACAGGTCTGGAAGGATGAATAGGAGACACAGGGACCACGGTGGAGAGGTGAGGCTGGGGGGGTGGGGATCTGAGTGAGCCTTCTGATCAGTGTGGACTTGAATCTAGGGGGAGAGAATGAGGAGCCCCAAAAGGCAAGACTCACATCTGGGCCAGATCCTGGGGCATCCTTGGGGAGACAGCCTGGGGCCAGGGGAGCTGGGATGGAGGTTTTGGGGGAACTCCTGGCACCAAAGAGGATGGTGGGCCACAGCCCCCCACAGCTCTCTTCCATTCTGGGTGCCTGGGTGCTGGGTGAGCCCTGAGCTCACAGAAGAGAATAAGGTACCCAAGCTTGCTGTCTATTGAGTGCTCTCCATGAGTCCCATCTCCCACCCCTCATGCTGGTGCTCTGAGGTGGGACCTGGGGCATCTTCGTCAAATGAGAGGAACACTGAGAGTCACACACATAAATAAGCGGCCCAGGATAACACAGTAAGGGATACCGAGGCTGGGAGCCAGCGGATTCCAAAACCTGACCTTTTAACAAATCAGTGATGTGGTAATTTATCATCAATAGGTCCAATGCAGCATCTCTCTCTCCCACTCCCTTCCTCCCTTTCTGTCTCTTCCTGAATCTATTCAGGCCCTGAGTCCCAAGTGTGAGCTTCCTGCTAGCAAGGGATACCTCCTGAAGCAAGTAGGTAGTCAGACAAGAGTCAGGTTAGTCAGTTCGGTCGCTCAGTCATGTCTGACTCTTTGCAACCCCGTGGACTGCAGCACGCCAGGCCTCCCTGTCCATCACCCACTCCCGGAGTTTACTCAAACTCAAGTCCATTGAGTCAGTGATGTCATCTAACCCTCTCATCCTCTGTCATCCCCTTCTCCTCCCACCTTCAATCTTTCCCCACATCAGGGTCTTTTCCAATGAGTCCGTTCTTCACGTCAGGTGGCCAAAGTATTGGAGTTTCAGCTTCAGCATCAGTCTTTCCAATGAATATTCAGGACTGATTTCTTCTAGGATGGACAAGAGTAGCCCATGAAATTCTTTGGTTAGAAAGTGCTGGACCCTTCAGGGAGCTTTTTGTTACAGGATTTGGGATGGAAATGCTTTCGTGGTCTTGAAGTATAAACAACTACCCTGGAACACTCATGAACCCTTCCTCCTCAGCCAAGGAAAAGTTTATAAGAAGTGATAAGGTTGCCAAACCATCACCGCCCAGACGACACACTGTGTGGCCATCCTGGGGCCATAATGCCAGCTTCCCAAGGCACAGTCTCAATGCTAGATCCCTTGAACCACAAAATTCACTAGTAGCGACAGAATGCTCAAGTTGCCTCCAGATAGCTCATCTCTCTTCTTCCTTAAAAATAGGAAGATTTTTTATTGTCACTTAGCTAAAGGATACTTCCCAGCCAGCCTCACACCTTCTCTTGTCTGTAGAACTACATCTAAGTGTGGCTTCAAGGAAGTCTCCCTCAAGGAAGACTTCAGAGTTCTCCTTCTTCCTTCCTGCCTGGAATATGCATATGATGGCTGGAGTGCAGCAGCCACTTTAGGCCACGAGGTATGGTGGGAACAGAAGCCTTAAGTAGTGGCACCTGGCCATCTATAACTAACATAGGTTTCTATATCAGTCCCACTACTTACCTCAGATTTCTATTACATAAAAAGATAAATTTTTATCCTGATTTAGGTGAGGAGGAGGGGTAGGATTTTTATTCCTCCCCAATACTTACATTGGATACCATCTTTAGTTTAAACCTGATAACAGATCTAATGTTCGAACAGGGGAGTTTATTTTTTGTTATTCTTTCTTTGTTATTGTTCTTTGGGATTATCCATCTGGAACCTCTTCATTCTTGGAGGCAAACAACAAAATGGAAGTATGATAATATCTTTACAAAAAGGGGGAGACTATGTTTCACAATTTTGTGAGACTCGTTGCTCATGCTGGTTTTGAAATCATCAACCTGGAACAGGGCAAACCCATATCCGAAATACGCCTGGGCTGCCACCGTCGCCAGGGTTCCTGCCTGCTTCTCTCCTGAGATTCCAGGAGCAGAGCTGGGGCCCTGATGGCCGTGGCTGAGAACGCCTCGGAAGCCTGCTTCTCTCCTCCCTGATATCCCAGATGCAGAGCCGGGCCCTGATGGCCGTGGCTGAGAACGCCTCGGAAGCTCAGCTCTTCTGGCGACTGCTGCATTGGTGACTGCTTTCTCTCCGGTGACAATCAGGCTTTTCCAGAGCAGGCTGGGCCCTGGGCATCACACCCAGGGTGTGGCGTTTCCAGAAGATTCTAAACCTTCCTGTCAGCCTGCAGATGGAGCCAAGCATCCCAATGCTGCCTATTCGCTCACGAACAGCATCCCCTAGTGTGTTTGCTATACGCTCCATGCCAGCCCGGGGGACTGAGGGATGAAAAGAATGGAAACCTGTCTCCCCTCCAGACCCCAGCATGGGAACCCCTGCTGCTGGGGAGGACCTAAACCTCCAGATCTCCTACTGGACACTGAAGCCAAGCTCTGTCCTTCTTGTTCTGAGACCCTGGGCAAATGCCTTGATTTTCCCATCCCTCGTTTCTCCATCTGTGAGATGAGAATAGTAACAGATCCTCTTGACAAAGGCTTTGTAGTGTTTTTTTTTTTTTTAATTTTTTTGGCTGCACAGCTCAGGATGCAGGATCATAGTTTCCCGATCAGGGACTGAACCAACATCCCCTGCAGTGAAAGCTTGGAGCCTTAACCACTGGACCGCCAGGGAATTCCCCAGAGCCGCTGCAGTAAACGAGTTAATTGTTGGCATCATCCCTTTCCTCCACGTCCTCTGAGTTGTCAACACTACTATTTTTATAAATATCGTCCAAGTTGAGCACTACTGTCTATGGGACACCTCCCTTCATCTCCCCCGCCCTAGGAAACAGTCAAATAAGTGGAGTTTCTGGTCAAAGTTGGAAAAGCAGGGTAAATCACTGTACCCGCATCCTGGGGTGTGCCAGAACAAATGACCACAAACTGGGTGCTTCAAAATAACAGAAATGTGTTCTCTCACAGTATCTGGGGCCAGAGTCTGAAATCGAGGGGTCGGCAGGGCCGGACTCCCTCTGAGCCCCGAGAGGAGGATCCTCGCTCTTCCCCTCCAGCTTCTCATCTGCCCACTGTGTCCCCTGCTCTCTGCACACAGACACCAAGTCACAGTGCATTTGGGCCACACTGATCCAGTAAGAACTTCACCTTATTACATCTACAAATCCCTTTTTCCCATGAGTCTTGGAAGGATGCTGTTCCCTTGACTCTAAACTGTGAGACCAAAAATATGGCAGAAGGATGCTGAGCCAGGCCTTAAGGATCTGGCAGCTTCCACTTCTTCCTTGTGGGACACATGTTCTTGGGAGCCCACCGCCATGCCAGGAGGAAGCCCAAGCTGCCCCCAGGGAGGGGAGCTGGCAGGCAGCACCAACGTGCAGTCATGAATGCGGGTCCTTCAGACCCAGCAAAATGATTGACTGGTGATGCTCTGAGTCATTAAGTTTAGGGGGTGCTTTCTTGTTCTGCAATAGGTGACCAGAACACGGAGGGGTGATCCACTCTTTCCTGTTACAGCATGGGGCTGGGCACACAGTGGGCACGCACCAAATGTTCAAGGACTGAAATACAATCATCTCTGACTCCCAAGAAACTACTCAGCAATGACAACAACTGGAGGCATTCATACCCTGTGATCTATTATTATACGAAACATGCCCAGGTTCTGTGCTCCTTCTTGCCTAAACCAAGACAAACTGAGATTATTTCCAAATGATGGGGTGGCTTCTGTGTTCCTATTAAATAATGGCCTTCATGGAAGACAGACTTCCGGAGCCCCTGGCAGGCCCTGGCTGGTGAGTCAGTGAGTCCTGCAGATGCACAAGCCCTGGCGGGTCTGACCCGGGGACAACTGCGAGGACGGCCTCACCCTGCACACACGTGTTCCAGGTCGGTGTCGTCAGCTGGGTCCCGCTTTCCACTCAGGGCAAAGCTGGAGAGGTCTCCTCCCGGGAGTCACGGCCCTGTGGTCACTGGGGCGGGGACCCCGCATCCTCGCCCCCCGTCTCCAGCCCTCAGCTCATCACCAGGCGGAGTTTAATGCTCCTCCCTTGGGCCTGGCCTGGCCGTATGGTTTTACTCTGGACAACAGGCTGTGGGGGAAGGGATGGGGCACCCGCTCCAAGCCTGGGACCCACGGGGTCTGCAGTTTCTGCTCTTGGTCTCTCAGACCCAGAGACAGGTATGCTATGGGGAAGCCCGGTCTAGCCCACAGGAGGATGAGAGGATGGGGTGGGGGGAGCCAAGGACCCCAGACTGTGCCTGAGCTGCCAGCCAGCCCCCAGTGCCAGGCACCTGGGCAAGTGGCCTCAGACCCCTAGCCCTAGCCAAGTTGTCAGTCACCTGCAGTGAGAGCACAAAAGGACCACCCAACAGAGCATGAGAATGCACAGTGTTGTTTGAGGTCCCAACAAACTGGGATGCTCTGTTACACAGCAAAGGCTGACCGAAGCAGAGCACGCCATGTGGTGACATGCCTGGTCAAGGAGAGAATGAACGGGGAGACACATTTCCCCTCCAAACAGCCAGCTGTCTGGTGAAAATCCCAGGGAGTATTTTGTACTTCTCTTATGGGCTGAACAGGGTCCTCTCCCAAAATGCGTACCTTGAAATCGGTTAAAAAGAAAACCACAGGCCCAAAGAGGTGTCGCCTGAGCTAAGGCCTGAGGCAGGGAACCTAGACTTCGTCTTTAGTGTTGAGTTCGGGCTGTGCTGGGTGTCTGTCGTGACGTGCAGACTCTTCTCTAGTTGCGGTGTGCGCTGGCGCCTCGTCGCGATGCCTGTGCTTCCGCTGTGGAGCAAGGCTCCAGAGTATGGGCTTAGTAGCTGTGGTGCACAGGCTTAGTTGCCTCGCAGCATGTGGGACCTTCCAGACCAGGGATCCAATCTGCGTCCCCTGCACGGGAAAGCAGGTTCTTAACCACTGGACCACCAGGGAAGTCCCAGACCTAGACTTCACATCTGGCTTGACTGCCGTCTCTGGCTCCTCCCTGCCATGGACGTTCCCTTCCCCTCGAAGGCTCTGTGATGAGCTGAGTAACACCCCCAGGAGGAGCACAGCCTGATCACTGAAGCCTGGAATGCATCGATGAGACGGGAGGGTGGCATCACCAACTCGATGCACGTGAGTCTGAACAAACTCTGGGAGATGGTGAAGGACAGGGAAGCCTGGTGTGCTGCAGTAAAGAGGGTTGCAAGGAGCTGGACACAACTGAGCGAGAAACAGCGGATGCATCAGTCTCTTGGGGCTGCTGCAAACAACCAAAAACGGGGGTGGGGTGTGAAACAACAGACTTGTGCTCTCAAAGCTCTGGAGGCCAGAAGTTCAAAATCCAGGCATCGGCAGGGCCATGCTTGCTCCAAAACCCTCAGGGAGGATGAAGTCCACACCTCCTCAGCTTCCAGCGGTCTTGACGATCCTCGGGCTTCCTGGGTTCCACATTCCTCCCATCCCTGACTCCGAAGTCACAAGGCTGTCTTCCCTGAGTATCTGTGTCCAAATTTCCCTCTTTTTACAAGACACCAGTGACTGGATGGGGGCTACCCCCCTCAGGTAGGACCCCAACTTGATTACATCTGCAAAGACCGCATTTCCAAATAAGGTCATGTTCTGAGGGCTGAGTGGAGATGCAATTTGGGGGAACACTAGTCCAGTCACCACACTTTGTAGGAGGGGCTTTATTAAGGTGATTAGGATCTGGGAATGAAGAACTACCCTGAATTATCCTGTGGGTGTAGTGTGATCACAAGGCTCCTTTTGAGAGGCAGGGAGGCAGGGGTCAGAGTCAGAGAAGAAGGAGGAGTGAGGCAGAATCAGAGGGACGTACTCCGAGGATGGAGGAGGGGGCCATGAGCCAAGGGATTCAGGAAACAGATTCTCTCCTGGAGTCTCCAGAAGGAACCCTGACTAGTCCCGTGAGACCCTTTCAGGCTTCTGACCTCCAGCCCCGCAGGACAGTAGGTTTGTGCTGATTTATGTGGCTGAGCGGTAAAGAACCTGCCTGCCAATGCAGGAGATGCAGCAGACGTGGCCTTGACCCCTGGGTCAGGAAGCTCCCCTGGAGGAAGGTACGGTGACCCACTCCAGCACTCTTGCCTGGAGAATATCATGGACAGAGCAGCCTGGAGTCCATGGGGTCGCAAGAGCTGGACACGACTGAGCATGCGCATTTCATTTCGCATGCTGTTTTAAGTCTCTAAGGTTGGGTCACTTACTACAGCAGCCACAGAACATTAACGCAGGTCCCATGATTCACTTGATTGCAAAAGGGTATCTGGGCGGCCACGGAGCTAGGCCACAGCCTTCTGCGATGCCCCTTGCAGGGTGAATCAGCCAGGGCACAGGGAATGGCTTCCAGGCAGCGTGGCTCGCAGACCACACAGCCCTCAGCACAGCCTGAGTCATCTGCTCCAAGAGCTGCTTCCTCGGAGCCTCTTTACCAGAAATGTCCTGGGTTCGTCTGGTTATTTTTCTAGCAATCATGTAACATGTTCCAGATGTAGGAATTGGATGGGGGCCAGCCCTAGGCTTTGTTCTGGTGGGCAGTAGCCGCCTTCCACCATCAGGGAAGCCCTGGACGGCCTGCAGAAGCTGGGACCAGACTGGATGTGACCGTGGCCAAGGCATTTTCATGCTATCATCCTCCTCCACGTGCTTCTCACCCCTGTGGGAGAGGCAGCTACGCTCACTCCGCTTCTGCTCAGTGGTGTGTGCTTATCTTCTAGAACAGGGTGGGTGGGGTGGTGCGGGGAGTGGTAACTAGTTTAAACTTGACAATAAGCAGTGCCCCAGTCTCTGTCCCTTGACAGCATCTCTGCTCATTTGCAGAGTCTCAGGTCACTTGTCTGAGATGTGCCATCTGGAGCTTTTCATGGGTGCATCTTCCTCGACTCTCTCCTTCCTACAATGATGCTTCACGGGGCAGGAGCTGTTTCAGGTCTTTGTGGTTTTGCCGGGGCAGGGGTAATCCACTCAACCCCCAGATCTTTTTACAAGACACTGGAGCCAAGATTAGGGTCCTATGGCTGCCAGAACAAATGACCACACACTGGAGGGGGTGCAGAGGGGATGCTTAAGACAACAGGAATTGATGTTCTTGCAGTTCTGGTGGCCAGGAGTCTGAAAACAAGGTGTGGCTGAGGTATGTCCCCTCCTAAGGTTCTGGAGAAACCTCTCCTGCCCTTTCCAGTCTCCGGTGGCTTGGGGGTTCCTGTGGCCGCTTCTCCCCAGCCTCTGCCTCCGTCCTCACCCGGCCCCTCCTCTTCTCAGAGGGACAGTGGTCACTGCACATAGAGCCTGCCTGGGTGATCTCCTCTTGAGATGGGCCACTTGATCACACCTAGACTCTTTTTCCAAGCAAGGTCACATTTGCCGGTCTGGGGGTCGGCATGTGGACACAGCTTTTTACCAGCCCCCCATCAACGCTACAGCAACACTACTTGGGCTCAGCTCTGGCTACTCCCTCCTAATCAGGCCGCCCCACAGCAGCCTGGACACACAGCGCTGTCCCATGTTGGAGCTGGGCCTGCACGTGGTTGTTAGGGGAAGCACACTGACTGAACCCACACACAGGCCATGCACTGTAGTAAGCATTGCATGGGACGTTTTACAACAGGAGATCCTGGTAAAGGAACATGGAACTAATAAGCCACCACCACTGAAAAGAGTTTGGGAAAGGTCAAAAGGAAACGCCACGTGTCCTACCACCTTTCAGAATCCGTGCTGGCATCCTTCTTGGCTGAGCAATGTGTGCACCACCAGGAAGGACCGAGCCAGAATGACCGGCCAGAGACAACCCGGAAACTAATCCCATCACTATGAAACCCAAGGCTGAGCCATGTGCCAGAGCAGCTCTCCAGGGTCCCCTCACCCTCCTGCTCTCCACCCGGGTGCCCCTTCCCAAAAAGTATCTTGCTTTGTCAGCACACATGTCTCCTCTGACAGTTCATTTCCTAGTGTTAGACAAGCGCTCAAAAAGGGGTCCCCCATCCTGCAACATGGTAGTCTCCCCTCTGTGTGGCACTGGGGGTAGCTCTGAGTCCTTCTGCTTTCTGCCTCCCCCTTAATCTACCTTCCTCCATCAACTTTGGGGGGACGCAAGGGGGCAGCTCAGGACATGCCTCCCCACTTCTTTCTCATCCCTCGCCTCACCCAGCTGAAGCTGGGAAGGAGGGATACCCCTTTGGCAGACCCTGAATTTTATACCCCTCTGGCTGGTTATCAGCTTGAAGGTCAAGTTCAATGGGCCTCTTTCGTTGTTGTTGTTGTTGTTAACTGAAGCATGGTTGATTTTCAACATTGTGTTAATTTCAGGTGCACAGCAAAGTGATTCATTTATACATATGGATATATTGCTTTTCAGATTCTTTTCCATTATAGATTATTAAAAAATACTGAGTGTAGTTTCTCAATAAAGGACAGAAATGGTATGGACCTAACAGAAGCAGAAGATATTAAGAAGAGGTGGCAAGAATACACAGAAGAACTGTACAAAAAAGATCTTCACGACCCAGATACTCACGATGGTGTGGTCACTCACCTAAAGCCAGACATCCTGGAATGTGAAGTCAAGTGGGCCTTAAGAAGCATCACTACGAACAAAGCTAGTGGAGGTGATGGAATTCCAGTTGAGCTCTTTCAAATCCTGAAAGATGATGCTGTGAAAGTACTGCACTCAAGATGCTGCCAGCAACTTTGGAAAACTCAGCAGTGGCCACAGGACTGGAAAAGGTCAGTTTTCACTCCAATCCCAAAGAAAGGTAATGCCAAAGAATGCTCAAACTACCACACAATTGCACTCATCTCACACGCTAGTAAAGTAATGCTCAAAATTCTCCAAGCCAGGCTTCAACAATACATGAATCATAAAATTCCAGATGTTCAAGCTGGTTTTAGAAAGGCAGAGGAACCAGAGATCAAATTGCCAACATCCGCTGGATCATGGAAAAAGCAAGAGAGTTCCAGAAAACCATCTGTTTCTGCTTTAATGACTATGCCAAAGCCTTTGACTGTGTGGGTCACAATAAACTGTGGAAAATTCTGAAAGAGATGGGAATCCCAGACCACCTGACCTGCCTCTTGAGAAATCTGTATGCAGGTCAGGAAGCAACAGTTAGAACTGGACATTTAACAACAGACTGGTTCCAAATAGGAAAAGGAGTACATCAAGGGTGTATATTGTCACCCTGCTTATTTAACTTCTATGCAGAGTACATCATGAGAAATGCCGGGCTGGAAGAAGCACAAGCTGGAATCAAGATTGCCAGGAGAAATATCAATAACCTCAGATATGCAGATGACACCACCCTTATGGCAGAAAGTGAAGAGGAACTGAAGAGCCTCTTGATGAAAGTGAAAGAGGAGAGTGAAAAAGTTGGCTTAAAGCTCAACATTCAGAAAACGAAGATCATGGCATCTGGTCCCATCACTTCATGGTAAATAGATGGGGAAACAGTGGTTAACAGTGTCAGATTTTATTTTGAGGGGCTCCAAAATCTCTGCAGATGGTGACTGCAGCCATGAAATTAAAAGACACAATGGCAAACCACTCCAGTACTCTTGCCTGGAAAATCCCATAGACAGAGGAGCCTGGTAGGCTGCAGTCCACAGGGTCGCACAGAGTCGGACACAACTGAAGCGACTTAGCAGCTCTTTGGAAGAAAAGTTAGACAGCATATTAACCTAGACAGCATATTAAAAACAAAGACGTTACTTTGCCAACAGAGGTCTGTCTAGTCAAGGCTATGGTTTTTCCAATAGTCATGTATGGATGTGAGATTTGGACTATAAAGAAAGCTGAATGCCAAAGAATTGATGCTTTTGAACTATGGTGTTGGAGATGACTCCTGAGAGTCCCTTGGACTGCAAGGAGATCCAACCAGTCCGTCCTAAAGGAAATCAGTCCTGAATATTCACTGGAAGGACTGATGCTGAAGCTGAAACTCCAATACTTTGGCCACCTGATGCGAAGAACTGACTTATCTGAAAAGACCCTGATGCTGAGAAAGATTGAAGGTGGGAGGAGAAGGGGACGACAGATGAGGTGGTTGGATGGCATCACCTACTCAATGGACATGAGTTTGAGTAAATTACGGGAGTTGGTGATGGACAGGGAGGCCTGGCATGCTACAGTCCATGCGGTCGCAAAGAGTTGGACACGACCGAACAGAACTGAATAGTTTCTTGTGCTATATAGTAGGCCCTTCTTGTGTATCATCTTCAGGAGTGGAATTGCAGGGTCATATGGCAGTTCTGTTTTTCTGTTTTTAAGAGACCTCCAGGCCGGTCTCCATAGTGGCTGCACTAGCTCACATATTCGCCAACAGTGGAGGAGGGTTCCCTTCTCTCCACATTGCCACACCGTCTTCAGCATTCACTGTTTGTAGACTTTCTGGTGATAACTGGCTCTTAATGCAAAAGTGGGAGCTAAAGGGAATTAGAAGACCCTTTGTCTTTATCCGAGTCCACTTTCAGGCCTCTGATCCCTGATTCCAAGCAAGACTCGGACTCCTCTCTCCTGCTGAGCTCCTGAAGCATTCCTGGTCCCCTAGAGGCAGACAGGAGCCTCAGTTGAGAAAGGGAAGGGTCAGGCACCCTGAAACACAAAAGAGGAAGGTTCATCGCCAAGTTCTCATTTGATCCCCTTTCACTACTAGCACGGCCTGCACTTACCCAACCTCACCAGCAGGGGGCTGCAGAGGCGTTTTGAAATCAACCCTATTGGAGGTCAACTTCAAATCTGATAAACCACACAGCTGACCAGGTTCCAACAAATGTCTACACTGAAAGACTACAATCACAAGCAGAATGTTTCCACCCCTGCTGGAAGGGCTGGAGCCTCAGTTCACTAGCCACAAGGTGGAGCTGATAACAGTGGGGACCTCACAGGGGACCTCCTCATCTGGAAAGAGCAGATGAACCAATGCAGGTAAAGCTCTGAGTGTAGTGTCTGGAGCCTTGTCCTTCACGCCCCCACAAAAATATGCCCTAAAATTTGTACACTGGAGAGATGTCAGCTAACCCAAGAGCTGGACTTAACAATGATGAGAACTGAAAAACTCTAGTTAGAACTGTGCTTTGGCTGAGGAAGTTTTGGAGCACGAACACACGGCTCTGGAGAGAAGCTTAGCACAAGGGGAAGGAGGAGAAGCATGGTGAGGGAAGGTGAGCCAAGGGGAGCTCGTCGTTCCCAGGGACGGGGCTTTCAGCAGTCAACTCATTTCCCCTAAATTTCCAGAACTCTCCATTCTGCCCTGCCGGGGTCCAGCCCCGGTGGATCCAGGGTAATTCGAGCGGGGACGGCATGGGCGAGGAAAAACTTATTTATTAATATAAGATTAGATTAGGAAGAAATAGTGTAGGAGGAAAATTAAGTGGAGAAAAGAGGCTGAATAACTTGGTTTACGTGGAAAGCCAGTAAAGTTCCAGACAAGGAGCTTGCACCATCTACGTCAGGCCACTGGCGTCCTACCAGCGTCCTCTTGAATAGCGGGGGGTGCCCCACCTTGGGCTCCCTCTCGCGTGGATCTTAGAAGCTGGGGCAAGTAAGTAGACATGGCGAGCCTCCACGCCCCAGATGGGAATTCAGCCAGAAAAGGAGTAAGACACGGGGGAAACCAGTCTTCCCAGGACTGGCCCGGCCTCTATTGTCTAGAAAGGCCTTTTATACCTTTTTGATTGTACATAGAGATCAATGGGTAATATAAAGTTATGCAGCGTCAGCAGCCCTGGCTCTTATCAAAACCAGGCTTTCTCTCTACATACCTAATTGTATACACAAGTCTTAGGTGATTTACATCATCTTCTAGCCAGAGGGCCAATTAACATTTTACAGCCTTTTTTCTGATAAGGGTTTGTCAACCAGAAGACTTATTTGTGTTGATCTTCCCAAAGTCTGGTGCCACTCTCAGCACTAAGTAAAGTTACATTCTTACATAGCAAGGACACAAGAGGAGTGCAGTGATATATAACACAGAAAAGTAATTAACTCAAAAGTCTAGTGTTGCTAACATCAAAAGTACTACATTCCTATTTCTATATCCCTTTTACATTAATATCCTTCAGGTGTCTAAAAGATAAAGAATATGGAGGCCTGGCAGCAGTCATTGAGTCAACAGTGAAAACCCATCACCAATATGATTTTAGGCTCTGTATCTTAAGATGCTTTAAGCTTTGTGCCTCTTGCGGTTGGGGGGCTATAAACAATCCACAAATTGTAAAAGTCTCTAACTGTCAGGCAAGTTAGAGAGCCACCAGAGGGGTTTGAGCTGAGACACTCCTTCTGCAGGAGACTGTTAACTGAAGCCCTGAGTTAACTCTTTCCAGAGAAAAGTGGTGGTGTGCAGGCAGACTCTGGTTTTTGGCGGGCATTTGTTCAGGAAAACTCAGGGGGAACCCCTGAAGCTAGATCACGCCTTTGCGTTTTGCCTGGCTTCCTTCCTCATGACCATTGCCTCGGGTGGGGTTCCTCACGCTGGCTCCCGGCACTGCCCCTCTGAGAATTAGAACCATAGACTCCACACTTGTGAGCTGAGGGAATAAGATGCTCTTGGCTTCCAGTGTGGGATTATTCTGTTTCCTAACTGGTAACCAGAGGCAAATCCAAATATGCATTATTATTATTATTATCGACCTTTTCCTTAACCAATTAGCTCATGATTGGGCTCATTATTTTTAGGGAAAACAGCTACTCTCTTTGTGTGTGCGTGTGTCATAACTCTTTTTTTTTCAAAAGTAGACTTTTTTATTGTAAAAACTGATTAAAGTACGTGTTCCTAACTAAAAAAGTCGCTACTTTCTGTACATCTCTAATAAAACTTCAACTTTTAAACTATCTACAATGACAGAGATGAATTAGAATCAGACAAGCTATGCAACTAATCCGAAAGAAGAGAAGAAAAAGTGAGAAAAAAGTAACAAAGAGGAGGTAAAACAAATGGAAAACAAACAGCAAGATGGCAGGTTTTAACTCAACAATGTTATTTATATTAAATGTAAATGATCTCAACACTCCAATTAAAATGCAGAGATTGTCAGACTGTACAAAAAAGACACAATTTTATGCTGTCTATAAGAAACTAACTTTATATACAGACATACAGAGAGGTTGAAAACAAAGAGAGGGAGAAATGCAGACCAACCAACATGCTTATGCTCATGGAAGGAAAGCTGCAGGGCTGATACTGCAGCACAGTGGACTTCAGAACAAGGAATATTTCCAGGGATAAAGAGAACCTACTCCAGTGATAACACACCTACATGCAGAACCTTAAATTATAAAACTCCCAGAAGACAAGACAGGAGAAAGTCTCAGCTAGGCACTGATTTTTCAGTTACAACATCGAAAGCACACCCTGTAAAAGAACAAGTTAGTAAATGGGATTGTTTAAAGCAAATGTTATGGCCCGGAGTTGTTGGTTTACAATGTGTATAGAAATGATAATGTGGTTATAAAAGCATTTAGTATGGGGAGGGCACATGAAAATATACTGTCTGAAGAAGGGTCCTGTATTCTATACACACATCTATATGAATATAGAAAGGCCAACGGGAATTATGCAATGAGATTATAGAGGTCTGGGTTTACTTCCTTACTGCTGACTGTCTAACAAAGATGTGTCCAGAGGGCATGTATTACCTTAGGGGGAATGTGCAAAATAGGACGATGAAAGAAATATGAGGGAAGGAAGAGAAAGGAAAACAAAACAAGAAGGGAGACAGGGGGCAACAGAGGCAGCAAAAGGGCAACTCTGCAGGGAACCCTGGAGGAGAGATGGAGGAGGGCCTCTGCAGGGAACCCTGGAGGAGAGATGGAGGAGGGCCTCTGCAGGGAACCCTGGAGGAGAGATGGAGGAGGGCCTCTGCAGGGAATCCTGGAGGAGAGATGGAGGAGGGCCTCTGCAGGGAATCCTGGAGGAGAGATGGAGGAGGGCCTCTGCAGGGAACCCTGGAGGAGAGATGGAGGAGGGCCTCTGCAGGGAATCCTGGAGGAGAGATGGAGGAGGGCCTCTGCAGGGAATCCTGGAGGAGAGATGGAGGAGGGCCTCTGCAGGGAACCCTGGAGGAGAGATGGAGGAGGGCCTCTGCAGGGAATCCTGGAGGAGAGATGGAGGAGGGCCTCTGCAGGGAATCCTGGAGGAGAGATGGAGGAGGGCCTCCCCACCCTCCACCGCATCATCACAGGTAGGAACCCGACCTGCCGGGCACCTGCGAGAGCAGGGCATCCTGTGGACCCGGAGGAGCTGTGTGCCTGTGAAGCAGTTCACACTGGAGCCGCCCTGTCAGTGCTCACTCTGGACTGAGGGCAGCTGGAAGCATGGTCTAACTTTCTATTAACTGAGGACGGCAACCAAATCCACATCCTGCCTATGTGAAGCACTTCTGGTGCCTGGATGGGATCCGGGGCCGTCCCCCCGCCCTCGTGTCCTGTCTCTGAAATTGACTGAAATGATCGGGAGTTGGGGGAAATCGCTGATCCCACCTCCTGAAAAACCCTAGGGGAGGGCGGGGGTCTGGCCCATTCTGAGTCAGCCTTGCTGACTGGGACAGGTACGGGTCAGCCGAAGGGAAGGTTCTAAAGTTCCCGTGAATGACGGGGTCTTGCTCCATCTGCAGAAGGCGCCAACCCTGGCGGGAAACAGCAGCTCTGTGCGCAGAAGGCCTCTCGGGCTTCCCAGAATTCTTAATCAAAACAAAATACCATCAGCGTACAAACGTTTCAAGGGTAACTCTTCTTTTACTAATATTTCCTGCCAGTAAATGGAAGTCATCTGAGAGGTTAATGACCTAGCCACTTTACGAGGTCTCTGAGACATGGGCTGACTCCCTGGTTATGCACCAGAAAGGCTTTAATCTGTAGAACACTGAAATTCCAAAAGTCCATCCTTGAAAGATAAGCCGGCCAGCCCCAAGTGTTCACTGGGAGGACGTGTCTTCAGGATTTGATTTTTCAGTTTATCCCGACTAAGAGGCACCATCCAAATGGGCCTGGGTTTGAATCCCTGGCATAGCTCTCCCTTGCTGTGTGCCCTTGGGAAAGCCAGTTGCCTTCTCTGGGCTTCACACCCCACTGTAAATGAGGGTGGTAAGCACAATCTACCTCCTGGGGCTGCTGTGGAGATGAATGACAGATTATAAATGAGTAATGGTCCGGATGTGTTAAGTACTTAGTAACTAGAAGCACTTATGATTAGTATTTAAGATATAGACTTGACCCAAGCACTTTCACTCCAGAGAAAAGTTGTCCTGTGTTAGCAGAGACCCCAAGAGCCCTCCAGAGGCATTACAGCCGGGCCCTGATGGACCCCTCACGCTGGCCCTCTTCCTGCCTTAGTTTCTCCCTCTGTGAATGATGGGCTTGGCCAGCTCCCTCAGGACCACGTCCACTCTGACCTTCTCGTTTTCCAATGAAAACCAGCTAAACACGCACAACTAGGATGGAGGTGGACACACATGCCCAGGAAAGCTGAGTTCAGGCTGGACCTTATGCTATTGTAGAGGAAAACAGCTTTTAACCTTAAACCCAAATGACTTCCTGGGTTGGTACCTGTGATGCCAGGACGCACCGAGTTCCTCGACACCCTCAGCTGTCACGAGCTCCCACAGTGATTACTGTTATTAAAAATAAAATCAAGGTGGTTTGATTCCATCACGATGGACCAGCACTGTCCTTGCTGGCTTTCTCACTGGGATCGACTCAGAAGTACATGGAGGCAGACAGACTGGGGAAGGAGCCAGAATGCAAAGCATCCTAGGGCAGTGGTGAGCTGCCACCCCTCTCCTGGAACCTCCTGGTCTGAGCTCACAGGCAGCAGGAAGGGAACCATGCGCCAGGTGGGGCAGAGACAGAGCAGACAGAACCCCTGTTTCTGGACTGAGCAACACCAAAGGGAGTCTTGGAAGAGTCGGAGAATGCCGGGGCACGCCCCAAGATGTTTTCCCTCTATCCTGCTTTTCCCGTTGCTTATCCCAGCCCCCAGGGAGTCTGCAGCGGGGATGTGGTTGGGCAGGCACATAGAACCTCCGAGTCTGAAAAGTGTCTCATCAGAAAAGCTGTGGTCCCAACAACGTGGGGTCAACCCTAGCTTTTCTTACATTTACTTCTGGCTGGGTCTTCCTCGCTGTGCGCAAGGTTTCTCTAGTTGCAGTGAGAGGGGGCTACTTTTAGTTGGGGAGTTCGGGCTTCACATTAGGGTGGCTTCTCTTGCTGCAGAGCATGGCCTATAAGGGTCCGTGGGCTGCAGTGGTTGTGGCAAAGGGCTCAGTAGTTGTGGCGCATGGGCTTAGTTGCCCTGTGGCATGTGGAATTTCCCCAGACCAGGGATCAAACCTATGTCCCCATCCATCAGCAGGAGGATTCTTAACCACCGAACCAACCGGGGAAGTCCCAAGCCCCCTCCCCACTAGCTTCTCCCTCACTCTGACCTCTTGCCACTTGGTCCTAGAGGCAGGCAGGGTGGGAAGAGCATGGCAGAGCCGAGAACTAAGGTTCAGACTCTCTGGTCACGGGAGGGGGAAGGGAGACCTCGGTAAGGGGAGAAGGAAAGAGGAGGGAACCCAAGAAGGCAACCCCATGCAGTGGAAGAGGAACTCCTGGGCTCACCTCTGGGCAACACATGCATCGAAGTCTCAAGAGACAGTAGAAAATGTTTTGAATTGAAAATGAAAATGTAAAGTATCCAAATTGGTTGGATGCAGCTAAAGCTATCTTTAGAGGGAAATTTATAGCATTAGAAAATGTTAAAAAAAAAAAATAAAGATCTCAAATCCATAACTTAAGCTTCCACACTAAGAAACCAGGAAAACAAAAGTAAAATAAAGCAAGCAAAAGAAAGGAATCAAGATGAAAAGCAAAACTCAGTGACACTAAAATCAGTGACAGAAAACCAAGAGAGAAAAATCAATGAAATCAAAAGCTGGTACTTTTAAAAGGCCAATAAAATTTGACAAATCTTTAACAAGATTTGACAATCTTTGACAACAGATAGAGACACAAACAGCCAACATGTACGATAAAAAGGAGTTGACACCACAGACCCCAGAGACACTAGAAGGACAACGGGAGAATACCTTGGGCATCTCTTTGCACTTGAACTGAATAATTGAGATGACTCTGAACTATTTCTAAACAGCCACAGATGACCAAAGCTCACCCAAAATGAAATAGATTATTACCCAGTATTCCTATCTCTACTAATTAAACTTGTTTAAAACTTTTCAAAAATAATCTTTAGGCCCAGATGGTGTTACTAGCGAAAACTACCAAATGTTTACAGTCAAAGTAACACGAGTCCCACACAAGTAAGGAATACTTACCAAACTTACCAATTCATTTTTAGACACCAGTTTTTTGCTTTGTTGTTGTTGGTGTCATTTTGTTTTTGTTTTTTTCTGCACTATGACGCATGTGGAATTTCCCCAACCAGGGAATGAACGTGCACAGCTAACAACAGACACTCAGGGTCTTAACCCCTGGACCACCAGGGACATCCAAAAGGCCACTATTATTCTGACACCCAAACCACACAAAGACACTGCAAGAAATATGTATGGACCAGTATGAATCATGGATGCAGACCCAAAATTTTTTGATGAATATTAGCGAAAAGAATCCAGCAACCTGTGAAAGATACACTACTCTATGATCAAATGGTGCTTATCTCAGGAATGCAGGCTGTGGAGTATTAAAAAAAAAAATCTACACAGTCCATCACATTAATAGACTCTGAAGAAGAAAAAACAGTATCATATTAATTTGTGCATGAAAGAAAAACATTTGACAAAATTCAACATCCATTTGTGAGATTATATATATATATATATATATAACTCTTGAAAAACTGAGAGTAGAAAGTAACTTCCTTAATCCAGTAAAAGATATATCTACAAAAATCCCATAGCTAGCATATTTAATGGTGAAAGAACTGCCTTCTCTAAGGACAAGAAACAAGAAAAGTATATATATTCTTAACATTCTTAGACCTCATTTTACTGGAAGGTCTAGCCAATGAAATCTGGCAAGAAAAAGGAAATCATAGGCATACAGACTGGAAAGAAAGTAACAGAACTGTCCCCACAAGCGTATATCTTTGTCTATGAAGAAAATTTTAAAGGATGTGTAAAAGCTTCTGTGAGTTTAGCAAGATCTCAGGATACAAGGTCAAAATACAAAAATCAACCCTATTTTCATTCGCCACCAATAAATAAACAGTAACTGAATATTTTAAAATAATACCATTTACAATTGGTCCCCCAGAATGAAATAATTAAGTGTAAGTCTAACAAAATTTGCCCTTGATTTCTATGTTTCATCTAAATGTTCATGAAAGAAATCAAAGAAACCCTTAAAAAGGAAATCACACAAGACCTAAATACATGGAGAGACATACTGTGTTTGGGGGTTGGAAGACAAGACATAATTCTGTTCTAAATTCTCCCGAAATCAATCTCTAGGGCTTAAGGTATTTCCAGTCTAAATTCCAGCATGAGTCTCTGCAGAGAGAGACAAGAAGATGCTAAATTCAAAGTAGGAAGGCAAAGGACATAGAATAGATAAAGACTAGAATTGAACTCCAGTTGACCTATTTGAAATCCTGAAAGATGATGCTGTGAAAGTGCTGCACTCAAGATGCCAGCAAATTTGGAAAACTCAGCAGGGGCCACAGGACTGGAAAACGTCAGTTTTCATTCCAATCCCAAAGAAAAGCAATGCCAAGGAATGCTCAAACTACCGCACAACTGCACTCATCTCACATGCTAGTAAAGTAATGCTCAAAATTCTCCAAGCCAGGCTTCAGCAATACGTGAACCGTGAACTTCCTGATGTTCAAGCTGGTTTTAGAAAAGGCAGAGGAACCAGAGATCAAACTGCCAACATCCGCTGGATCATGGAAAAAGCAAGAGAGTTCCAGAAAACCATACATTTCTGCTTTATTGACTATGCCAAAGCCTTTGACTGTGTGGGTCACAATAAACTGTGGAAAATTCTGAAAGAGATGGGAATACCAGACCACCTGACCTGCCCCTTGAGAAATCTGTATGCAGGTCAGGAAGCAACAGTTAGAACTGGACATGTAACAACAGACTGGTTCCAAACAGGAAAAGGAGTACGTCAAGGCTGTATACTGTCACCCTGCTTATTTAACTTCTATGCAGAGTACATCATGAGAAACTCTGGCCTGGATGAAGCACAAGCTGGAATCAAGATTGCCAGGAAAATTATCAATAACCTCAGATATGCAGATGACACCACCCTTATGGCAGAAAGTGAAGAGGAACTGAAGAGCCTCTTGATGAAAGTGAAAGAGGAGAGTGAAAAAGTTGGCTTAAAACTCAACATTCAGAAAACGAAGATCATGGCATCTGGTCCCATCACTTCATGGGAAATAGATGGGGAAACAGTAGAAACAGTGCCAGACTTTATTTTGAGGGGCTCCAAAATCTCTGCAGATGGTGACTACAGCCATGAAATTAAAAGACACTTACTCCTTGGAAGGAAAGTTATGACCAACCTAGATAGCATATTCAAAAGCAGAGACATTACTTTGCCAACAAAGTTCCTCCATCTAGTCAAGGCTATGGTTTTTCCAGTGGTCATGTATGGATGTGAGAGTTGGACTTGAAGAAAGCTGAGCTCCGAAGAGTTGATGCTTTTGAACTATGGTATTGGAGAAGACTCTTGAGAGTCCCTTGGACTGCAAGAAGATCCAACCAGTCCATTCTAAAGGAGATCAGTCCTGGGTATTCATTGGAAGGACTGATGCTTAAGCTGAAACTCCAATAATTTGGCCACCTCATGCAAAGAGTTGACTCAATGGAAAAGACCCTGATGCTGGGAGGGATTGGGGGCAGGAGGAGAAGGGGATGACAGAGGATGAGATGACTGCATGGCATCATCAACTCAATGGACATGAGTTTGAGTAAACTCCAGGAGTTGGTGACGGACAGGGAGGCCTGGGGTTCTGCAATTCTTGGGGTTGCAAAGAGTCAGACAGGACTGAGCAACTGAACTGAACTGACCTGACGCCTCCCCATACTGGCTAATGACACACCTGCCTCCCAGTGCTCCACCAGGACCAGAGGCTGCCTTACTGTGCAATCGAGGGCCAGGTGAAGTTCCTGCAGCAGCCACTGCTCTTCTACCAGCTCTCCCGGAGTTCGTAGAGCCGCCGTTTCAGCAGGCTCCAATCCCAGCAATGGAGACCTCTGGTCAGTGCCCCCAGAATTCCACCTCAGCTGGATCTGCTAGATTGTATCCACCTCTCCTGGTGAGTACTTACGGGAAGGGAGAAGAAAACGCAGCAATTAGACAGAGGCTGCGCTCTGCCAAGGAACAGGGGGAAAGACCCCCACTACAGATGCCCCTCAGAGAGCTATAACAGCCTCTGGTTCAGGACACATGGGGCACTACCATCTGCCCCTGTAGCCTGGTATTACCAGCCATTTTCCTCTAAGGATATATTAAACTGGCAGAGACACGCTCCACCATACTCAGGGGAGCCACAAGCCATGATTAGGCTAATCGAGACTATTTTTTGAACCCACCACCCTGCATAGGATGACATAATCCAACTACTAGTCTCCCTTTTCAGTACTGAGGAAAGACACAGGATCCTACCTGAGGCCAGAAAATGGTTAAGAGAAACGGCACCTCACGGTACTGCAAACCCGCAGCGGTGGGCAGAACTAGTCACCCCCGATGAGAGGCCTAACTGGGACTGTAACACAGAGGAAGGGAGGGGCCACCTAGAGATATCAGGTGACTATTTCACACGGTCTCAAGAGGGGGACCCGAAAAGCTATGAGTATCGCAAAACCCTCCGAAGTGATTCAAAGGAAAGCGAATCACCCTCTGAGTTCTGCGAAAGACTGTGCGAGGCCTATAGACTTTAGACGCCAATAGACCCAGAGGCTGCTGGGTCTCAGATGGTGATAAATGCAGCCTTTGTGTCTCTAGCCTACCCTGAAAATGTCAGATGGGGGGACACCAAGTGACTCATGAATTTTTATACATCCCTGAATACCCAGTACCTTTGTTAGAAAGAGACTTGCTGTCTAAATTGGGGACACAAGTGACCTTTCCCCCCACAAAAGACCCACTGTTCGAGTGGGCTCAACCACCTATTTACTCTTCCTCTCAGTAACCCCTCAAGACGAATGGAGGTTGCACGATCTCCCCACAGGGAAACCGGACAGGCTAAACAGTCGAGAGAGAGAGTTAACTCGACAATTCCCTGAGGTCTGGGCGGATGACAACCCAGCCCAGGGTTGCAAAACAAGTCCCACTGGTAATAGAACTCAAACCCGGTACAATGATGGCAGCACCCGCCTTGGGCCTGCCAGACCGCGCTAAGCCGTTTACTCTTCACGTGGCTGAAAAGGACAAGGTGGCTATGGGAATGTTGTCCCAGACTATGGGGACACAGGACAGACCAGTGACTTATCTCTAATCAGCTGGGCAATGTTGCCACTGGGTGGCTGGGATGCTTATGGGCAGGTGCTGCAGTTGCCTTACTGGTTCAGGAGGCAACCAAGCTGACTTTGGGCCAATGTTTGTTTGTAAAAGTCCCGCATGAGGTCAACACTCTCCTGCGAGGGGACCCCCATAAATGGTTGTCGACATCCCAGATTACTCAATACCAGGGACTGTTATGTGAGAACCCCATGTTACTGCTAAGCCTTGTCAGGCCCTGAATCTGGCCACTCTCTTTCTTGCGGGAGAAGGTGGGCCCTCACATGATTGCAAGGAAATAGGCCAGCAGCCCTGACTTGAGAGACCAGCCAATCCCGGACCCAGATTTGGTCCTATACACCAACGGCACCAGCCTGGTGAAATAAGGACAATGACTGTTCGGATATGCAGTAGTCATGGGAGAAATCATCGTTGAGGATAGCTCTCTGCCATCACACTGGTCCGCTCAATAGGCCGAACTATATGCTCTAATCCAGGCCCTCCAGCTGTCAAAAGGTAAGAAGACAAACATTTACACAGACTCCAGGTATGCTTTTGCCACACTACAGGGCTCTGTATAAGGAGAGAGGCCTTTGACAGCTAGTGAAAAAGATATTAAGAATAATAAAGAAATTAAGACCCTATTAGATGCTGCCTAGGAACCAGAAAGGGTTGCAGTTATACACTGCTGAGGACGTCAAAAAGAGGGTACCCTCTGAGCTCAGGGAACAGACTGACAGATAAGACTGTTAAACAAGCAGCAGAGGGCTTGAGGGTGACAAGTGAAGCCCCGATTAAAGCTCATATTGGCGGAGCTAACTGATTCTCATATTAGGAGCTAGACTCTCCAAAATACACTGAAGCCCAAACCCAACTGGCCAAAGTAGAAGGAGCCATCAAGACTAAAAAGAGATGGTGGGAATTGCCCAGTGGCAAATTATTGGTACCGGAGGAGCTGGCACCCACTCTAGTGAGCCAAACACACCAAGTGACCCATCTAGGCAATGATAAACTGGAAGAGCTAATTTGAAAATATTTCTTGGTTCCCTGCCTCTCTTCCCTATGCAGGACAAAATCTCAGAACTACATTGCCTGTTCACAGGTCAATGTTGCCTCTTGGCACAGAAACCTCCAGGGACTCAGCTAAAAGGCATGCTGCCCTTTGAACACCTGGAAGTGGACTTCACTGAAATGAAACCTCATCGACACTACCATTACCTGCTGGTAATAATATGTACATTCTCGGGATGGGTAGAAGCTTTTCCTACCTGGACTGAAAGAGCATCAGAAGTAGCCTGGTGCCTGCTTAGGGAGATAGTTCCCAGGTTTGGATTTCCTACCAGCATTGGATAGGACAATGGCCCGTCTTTCGTAACTGATTTAGTATAGCAAGTAAGCAAAACTTTAAACATCAAGTGGAAATTACATACAACATATAGGCCCCAGAGTCCTGGGATGGTAGAGGGAACCAATCGGACACTTAAAGCAATACTCTCCAAGTAGATCTTAAGGGACTGACTGTTCCTGGGTGGACTTGTTTCCGACGGCTCTGCTCAGACTCAGAATGACCCCACAGTCCCATGGCTCTTCTCCGTACAAAACTGTGTATGGGGGGGGGCCCTCCCATAATAAAACAAGTGTCAACAAATTTGCCTCAGGTAAGGGGAGATGAGATTTCACAGCAGTTGGAGCAACTGGGTAAGGTAATAAATCAGGTAACTAAGTCTGTACAAGAAAGGGTGCCATTCCCCCTTGGGGAACAGATTCACGAATTTGTGCCCGGGGATCAGGTGTGCTCAAAGACTGGGAACACGACTCCTGGCCCCACATTAGAAGGGTCCATCTACTGTGGTTCTAACCAGCCCTGCTGCAGTGAAAGCTGCAGGTGTGGATCCACCACATGAGGGTGAAGAGAGCATACCACGCAGACCCAGAGGACGCCGAGCAGCCTATGTAAAAGGACTCCACTGAGCCCCATGGAACCAAGATCATCTTAAAGAAACAGAGGGGAAGCTCTACAATCAGCTGCTGCTACAAGGCCTTGCTGGTATCATCTTGAGACTGACCACAGTTTCAGTACAAAGAGGGGCCTGGGCTGTAATCAAAGTTGAATGTTGTGTATATATTCCTGATCTATCTGGCTAAGCATCAGCCACCCTAGATGACATGAAATGTCAGGTAAAATTTATGGCTGATGATAATCTTCCTTTTTGGACTTTGGTCCTATCCTGGGTGAAGGGTGACTGGTGGAACACTATATTTACCGTTGTTATAGTTGCCTTGATAGTTCTGCTTTGTGGACCCTTTATTTTACAATGTATCATGAACTTGGCAACCCAAAGGTTGATGTCTGTTCTCCCAAATTAAAGGTCGGAGAGTCCAGGTGCAATATATCCCTATGAATGATGCTCATACTATGAGTTAAGAGCATCAAGAGAGGGAATGAAGGAGGAAACAGAACAGGCTCCATCTTGAAAGCAGGACTCCATCTTGGGGCGGACTGTGGACTTTGAGCTATATGCCCAGTATCTATGGAAACGACATACCAACTGGAAAACTAAGCCCCCTGGATGGGAAAGACTAGAGATTTCTTCAAGAAAATTAGAGATACCAAGGGAATATTTCATGCAAATACGGGCACAATAAAAGACAGAAATTGTAGTGATCCAACAGAGGCAGAAGATATTAGGAAGCAGTGGCAAGAATACACAGAAGTACTGTACAAAAAAGATCTTCACGACCCAGACAATCACGATGGTGTGATCACTCACCTAGAGCCAGACGTCTTGGAATGTGAAGTCAAGTGGGCCTTAGAAAGCATCACTATGAACAAAGCTAGTGGAGGTGATAGAATTCCAGTTGAGCTATTTCAAATCTTGAAAGATGACGCTGTGAAAGGGCAGCATTCAATATGCCAGCAAATTTGGAAAACTCAGCAGTGGCCACAGGACTGGAAAAGGTCAGTTTTCATTCCAATCCCAAAGAAAGGCAATGCCAAAAAATGCTCAAACTACTGCACAATTGCACTCTTCTCACACGCTAGTAAAGTAATGCTCAAAATTCTCCAAGCCAGGCTTCAGCAATACGTGAACCGTGAACTTCCTGATGTTCAAGCTGGTTTTAGAAAAGCAGAGGAATCAGAGATCAAATTGCCAACATCCGCTGGATCATGGAAAAAGCAAGAGAGTTCCAGAAAACCATCTGTTTCTGCTTTATTGACTATGCCAAAGCCTTTGACTGTGTGGGTCACAATAAACTGTGGGAAATTCTGAAAGAGATGGGAATCCCAGACCAATTGACCTGCCTCTTGAAAAACTGGTATGCAGGTCAGGAAGCAACAGTTAGAACTGGACATGGAACAACAGACTGGTTCCAAAGAGGAAAAGGAGTATGTCAAGGCTGTATATTGTCACCCTGCTTATTTAACTTCTATGCAGAGTACATCATGAGAAACGCTGGCCTGGATGAAGCACTAGCTGGGTGCCGGGAGAAATATCAATAACCTCAGATATGCAGATGACACCACCCTTATGGCAGAAAGTGAAGAGGAACTAAAAAGCCTCTTGATCAAAGTGAAAGAGGAGAGCCATAAAGTTGGCTTAAAGCTCAACATTCAGAAAACTAAGATTATGGCATCTGGTCCCATCACTTCATGGGAAATAGATGGGGAAACAGTGGAAACAGTGTCAGACTTTATTTTTTGGGCTCCAAAATCACTGCAGATGGTGACTACAGCCATGAAATTAAAAGACGCTTATTCCTTGGAAGAAAAGTTATGACCAACAAAGGCCCGTTTAGTCAAGGCTATGGTTTTTCCAGTGGTCATGTATGGATGTGATAGTTGGACTGTGAAGAAAGCTGAGCAACAAAGAATTGATGCTTTTGAACTGTGGTGTTGGAGAAGACTCTTGAGAGTCCCTTGGACTGCAAGGAGATCCAACCAGTCCATTCTAAAGGAGATCAGTCCTGAGTGTTCTTTGGAAGGACTGATGCTAAAGCTGAAACTCTAATACTTTGGCCACCTCATGCAAAGAGCTGACTCACTGGAAAATACTTTGATGCTGGGAGGGATTGGGGGCAGGAAGAGAAGGGAATGACAGAGGATGAGATGGCTGGATGGCATCACCGACTCGATGGATATGAGTCTGGGTAAACTCTGGGAGTTGGTGATGGACAGGGAAGCCTGGCGTGCTGCAATTCATGGGGTCGCAAAGAGTCAGACACGACTGAGAGACTGAACTGAACTGAGAATTGAACTCAACCTGACCAGACATCCCCTCGTCTGGGCTCTCCCAGGCCCGACTCCTGTTCTCTGACCAACACTCATCACTTCATCCTCCCCAGAGCCTGGGTCCCGCTTTCTCCCTCAGACTGTGAGCCCATCAAGATGGGAGCTGTCAAACTTCCCATCCCCTTTCATTTTTTATCTCCCTGCACCTACAAGAAAAACGTGGCATCAAGTCGGTACCCACTAACAATCTGATGGGTGAATTAAATTCACTTGAAATTCCCCAAGCTCTGATTCTCATAACAGTTAACAGCAGGCTTGGCTCTTTCTGGGGTGGGGGAGGCTCCTTTGTGATGGTGGAGAGACTGGCCAGAGCACCATGATTCGCAGAGCATACTGGCACCAGTCCCATACTCAGCACAGAGGTCTCCTTGGCATTTACAGTGTTAAGAATGCAGACGAGAATGGAGGAAGCCTGTGTAGACATAGTTATTAAGGATCAATTAGGGCTGGAACCATCTAGGGTTTGGAAAAATGTTTTCAGAATGTTTTCCAAGTGTTTGATGAAACCCCAAAGACATTCTTCCCAGGCATATTTCCCCAGAAGTTGGACACCCTTAAGCATTTAAGTAAGAGTTTAACCCTTAGGTTGAGGGTGTTTGTGCTGAGCTCATCCCAGTGGAATGGCCCGCGGTGCCCAGACGGCCTGTGTTCTAGTTGCTTGCATTCCAGAGCACACAATTTAGCTTCACGTGAATTCTCAAACCAGTGCTTGAATTCCAAGAGGGTATGGACTGGACACACATGCTTCCTCAACAGCTGGCATCAAGATAAGCCTCTGAGGTTGCAACATGGCCAAGCTTCAGACCTTAGAACCCTTAGAGAGGTGGGGGATGGGAGAGGCACCTCCAGCAGCTACCTGGGCTGGCTTGCGGACACAAAGGAAAAAAAATTTCTAAAACTTACAAAGGAAAAAAATACCCACTGTAGAGAAACTGGAATACACAAAAAGACTGCAGGGGTGGGGGACAAAATACAGAGACAAGCATTGGTGATGTCTGGATGAGGGTATCTGCTTTCAGTCTTTTTGTGGGGGAGTTGTTCTGTTTTGGTATGGCACTGGGCTGTAGGAGTTGACTTTCAAGGTGGCATATGCATGGCTGAGATGAAGGGGGCAGAACTGTGATGAACCAGCCATCGGCCCTGATTGCCCTCCTGTGGGCAGCAGGGGGAGCCAGCCTAGGACCAGGAAGCAGGATCCAGACACTGGCTGCATCTGTCACTCACACGAACTTCCTCCAAAAAAACAGGGACGCCAGTTTCTGCCCCTCTCCGAGGCTAAGCGGGAGGGGAACATCCATGGTGGATGAAACGAGGCGACTCTGCAAGCCACCAACCAGTTAAACTTGCTCCCTCCTTCACTGACAGACTGGTCTGGCCCCCTTCTTGAGATTTCGGTGTAGATAAGGAAGATATTGTGCAAAGAATCCATGGCACCTGGTTAGCCTGGCATCTGCCATCAGGTGAGCATTCAATCGGTAACCGGGACGAAAAGGGTTTTCTATCTGGACTATGAAGAGTTTATCATTTTGAGAATCATTTGGTAACCGGGACGAAAAGGGTTTTCTATCTGGACTATGAAGAGTTTATCATTTTGAGAATCATTTATCAGTGGACACCCTGTTACTAAAACGGGCATGTTCTGCATACAAGGTTTCTGTGAGCTTAAGCCCTCCTCCCACCCCTCTGGGGATTTCAACACCAAGAGACCGTTGACCCTGCCACACTGGGGTGATTACAACTGCAGATAACCTTGGGTAAAAGCAGGCACAGGGTACAGGCTGTGTGATGTTTCTATGAAATCCTAAACAAACTCCCTACGGCAGTGGTTCCCACCCAGGGGTGATGTGGGCCCCAGGGGACATTCAGCCACGTATGGTGAGGTTTCTGGTTGTCACAACTGGAAGAGGAGTACAGCTGGTGCCCACCATGAGAGGCCGGGAGGCTGCTAACACCCCACCACGCACAGGGCAGCCACCCACACACAGATGGCCACGGCGCCGAGGGGGAGAAGCGACGTATGACGGACGTCGGGCACTGGAGAAACAGGTGATACCAGCGGTGAGACCTCCACTGGTAGAGGTCCCAGGTGCTGGAAACGCTCAACACATTTGCACAGGAGTGTGAATATGCTATGTGCCCTGGGCTGTGTGCAAGTCACACCTCCAACCCAGCCCTGCCACCCCCACGTGACACCAGCACCCTCCCCTCAGCACCAGCTTCGGTAGACAGGATGGTTTAGTCAACGCATCACTTTTACTAGAGTGAAATTAAAGGATTTCGTTGCGGGCGTTCCAAGTCAAACACAAACCATATGAAAATGCAGACTCATGGTTGCCACTTGGTTCCATTTCACAAGATTTTCCAAACCACCACCACTGACGCCAGCAGAGAACAAACGTCTCCCTCCGCCCCCCCCATCCCTGCCCCCCGCTCCAGGTTTTTATTCTCATTTCCGTGAAAAGGGGGCAGGATCTGGCCCAGCCCTTCCTGCTCCATAAGCCACAAACCTGCCTGGGTTGTTAGCACCGGGGGCCTGCAAAGACCCAGTGGGTCAGCGGCTCAGTGGGCCAAGGGGTCAGATCCCAGGGCTGGGATGAGCCGTGAGGTCACAGGTCCTGCCCACAGCAAGGAGGGGCTGAAGGGTGGACCTTGGCTGGACCCTGCGAGGCTGTCCTGCTGGGGCTGCCGCTGTTCGTGTACTGTTTTTTTGCGGTGAACATCAATTTTAATTTTCTGACTTTTAAATCATATTACATACTGTCACCATTAGGACTAACAGGACCAAAATACTTAGGTTAGATGCAAATCTTACATGGGACCAGTTTTTGGTTTCCTTTTTCTGTGTAGTGGTGAATTGAACAAAAAATTAAAGCCTGGCTTCAACAGAAGCATCCAGAACTGACAGGACAGCAGAATTCAATTGAGGGGACAGGCAAGCAGGGTCAAAGGTCGAGGCAGGGAGAAGGCAGAAAGTTTGAAAGGCAAGTTATGAGACCTGACCCTGTGATGACACCAGAAGGGACTCAGGTGACCAAGGCTTGCTGAGCTCCGAGGTTCTGCTTACAGATGTCACCTGTTACCTGGCCTAACCTTGTCCCTGGCCCCATGTGGCAGTGCCACCCCTGGGCACTTCAGACACCAGGCCACCTCCCCAAGGTCATAGCTGGGGAGTTCAGAGCACAGGCTGGGTGCTTCTGCACCCCAATTTCTAATCCCTTCATTCCTTTTAGTACCATAAGCATGCAGCATTCCTCTGGATTACCCTTCTGCTTCTCTGCTGTATCACCAGGCTCCAGTGGCCACTCCAGTTCACCCCCGAGTGCCAGGACCAAGCTGGGCAAGCCTTGGGGATGGAGGGGTGGGCGCCAGCACACGGCACAGCACAGGGTTCCAAGCAGACTCAGGCTGGTGCCCACTCCCCAGCCACACAGCACAGGCATGAAATCCTGCCAGACGTCAGAGGGCCGAGTGCCCGGAAGCCCCCATGGCTGGGCCTGGCCCCTAGGAAGCCCCACGTCCTCGCAGCTACTGTGAGCACCCCAAGAGAAGGTGCCAAAGGAGAAAGGCTGCCCAGAGAGGGGAAAGGGGTGGGGAGGGGGGTGGCAAACAGGAGCGCCCCAGGAGCAACCACAGGTCCCAACACCCTGGACCTGCTCCAGGTCATGAGCCCCAAGGGACAGCTCGTCTGGCACCGGGAGGCGTGGTCTCGGTGCACCTGGAGGCTCTGAACTAAGAAACAGAAGAGAGCTCCCTAGAAAGGGAGTGTTATTACTGCAAAGTTAATTCACACCTTGACAAAAACATAACAGATTTCATGTCACTGCATGCCCCCCAGGAGGACCCCCTTGCTGGCCTGGGATGTGAAGGGTGGATGGTCGCTACAAAGTCAGGAAGGTGAAGCCACAGGGCGGAGCTGACCGACCGAACTCTCCGCCCAGCACAGGAGGACACTGCTTTCAGCTGCAGGTGATAAGATGCTGCTGGTTTAGTCAGTCGTGTCCGACTCTGTGCGACCCCATAGACGGCAGCCCACAAGGCTCTGCCGTTCCTGGGATTCTCCAGGCAAGAACACTGGAGTGGGTTGCCATTTCCTTCTCCAATGCATGCAAGTGAAAAGTGAAAGAGAAGTCGCTGAGTCGTGTCTGACTCTTAGTGACTCCATGGACTGTAGCCCACCAGGCTCCACCGTCCATGGGATTTTCCAGGCAAGAGGACTGGAGTGGGGTGCCATTGCCTTCTCTGGGTGATAAGATGAGGAGAAAGCAATCCACCTGCCGGGCATCAGAGCCCAGAGCTGGGCCCACTACTGACCACAGGGAGTGAGTCCGCTCGCAGGTTGGTCAGGGAAGTCCATGCTCATGTAAAAGACCTGCAATCTTTTTTTTTACAGCAGAGGAAAAATTGTTTTCTTCAGTCACATACAGAATCTCCAATGCTCAGCAAATCCATGAGGAGGTTGACTTTCTTTGGAGGACAGATGAGAGCTCAAGGTCAGGCTCACCTGACCCCACCCCAGAGTCCCAGAGCCGCCCTGAGCTCGGCAAAGCCTCAAGGAGGGCCTGACAGCTGAGACCAGAAACACTGTGTCCATTAAGGTGTCTACAGAAACAGAAGCCAGTTACGATTTCAAAACAGGACAAGACACACCTTGGGGCAAGGTCCACCTAATTTCCAACTGTGCCGACACGGACACGGGGTTTCTCGGGAAGGGCCCCAGGAGTGCTTCAAACACACTCAGGTCTGAGTACTTTGATGTCAGAGAATAAACAAAGCTACCCTCGTACTGACTTGCTAGGAAACCAACAGTAAATACATCCAACATATGTCAGATTAAAGGAGACACTGAAATGGAATCCAGGAGGAAACGGAGTTCATGAAAGATGAAAACATCTTGAACGTTATCACTCGATGCACGTGAAGTCCGAGAGTCAAAACAACATTTCCTGAATCACACAGCAGCTAGGTACATTCCCCTTAAGGAGAAAGAAAACAAAACTCAGATTTTTTTTTTAAATTTTTATTTTATATTGGGGTATAGCTGATTTACAATGTTGTATCAGTCTCAGGTGTACAGCAAAGTGGTTCGGGGACCAAGCAATTGTTCAATGGTTCATTTGCTTATCCCTGAATAAAACAAACATCACCACAGGGTGAAGTCAAGCTATGAAGTAAATCTCATTTTTCAAGCATTCATCTTGAAATACATTCATCTCCAAAAGGTATATAAATAAGATGGCAACGGTCACTTCAAAAGATGAATAAAAACAGATTTTAAAAAAATGCTAGGAAGCAAGAGCAAAAGTTTAATGAGGAAAAAGCATGCCTGCTTGGCAATCTGCTATGACTGAAAGAAAGAACACAGCGTTGTGTGTACAGAAAGGCTGTTCACACATGGCCTTACTAGATGTGGATGATTTTTTATGAACACTAAGACTTTTCTCAAAATGCTTTTGAACCCAATGACCCTCAGGAAATTGTGGTTGTTACCTTCGAAGGTATTGCCTTCGCTGGGGCCAGTCAACAAGGTATCTTTCCTTCCCGAGACAGAGAAGTACAGAAAAGTCTTCGGTCTCTCCTGATGCAGGAAGCGCTTCCCAAGGCAAGCGTCACAAACCATGAGACTGAGGCAGCCACACTGACAAGGCACCGACTCCTGCAGGTGAGCTGAGAGCTGGGCAGCACCAAGCTCACTGGCTTACTTGGTTAACTCAAAGCAACGGACTCTGACTGCGATCCTGGCTTTCTCACTAGTTGGCCCAGTCGAGTACAAGCAGCCAATGACAGCCATCTCTAGAAATTTCCACAAAGGGAAAGACAATGATGGATCTGCTGACTACAAACTTACTGCTTGTGACTACCTGACTACACAAAGTAGACCATGACTACTGACTGACTACCTGAGAACTTTAAGAGACACAGCTGCTCTGAGCCACCGGGCCGGGCAGCTGAACGCGGCCGTAAAAACAAGAGAAAGGAAGACTACCATCGTTCGAGTCACTCGGAATGGAGCCCATTTTCCACCAGGAAAAGCAGCACGTGCACTTTCCTGGCTTTGGGCACACAACACACCAACCAGATACACCCGGTTTTACTCTTCCTGGAGGACTTCCGGGTCTTGTTCACCTTATTTCACACAGTAAGGGAAAAAACCCCAGTGAAACGCTTCTAACATCAGCCTAGCATTCACAGTGCTTTAAAAGCCAGTGACAAAGACACGTCAAATCACTCAATTTTCCACCCCAACAACAAGGTTCATGGTCCGAGTGTAAATGACCTTAAACCCAAGGAAACAAGTCTATGAGACTTCTAAAAAATACTAAAATCTGCAGCACAGCATACTGAACATTAGTCCAAAATCTCAAGGACATGGAGAGGCCCACAGTTCACGTGGGACCCTAGAAAGCATTGGACTTGCTAGAATGATCTCATCTTCCCAAGGGCCAATCAGTCCCTCCAGGGACCAAAGGCAGAGAGTTGTGAATTCCAGGCTGGCATCTCCTCACTATACAGTCGGCCCCTTCCTGAGCTTTGCTCGTCTGCAGCCGGGCATGCTGACCCTGCATAAGCACAAGAAAACTGGAAAGCTATGTCTCTGTCATAAACACGACCAGAGCTGTTAGGGAGTAGGGGCCATGGGGGGTCTTTCAGACAACACACTCGTATTCAGGGTAACAGAGGAGCCCTCTGCTGCCTGCCAGACACGACACAGAATCTATGAGTCTGACGTGCCAGAAGGGACAGCAACGCTCAAGAGTGAATGCGGCACCTCCACACGGGACAGGGTGACCGAGACGCCCAAGGGGCTGCTGGACTGAATTCATCACCAACCACTTCTGAGAGAGACAAGATCTTTTGAAGGAAGCTTCTTGATATTTCAGTCATTTCCAACATACTTTGGGCTTGACAAAATAGGTGACTTAGCAATTTGAAAACGAGGAAGAGATCCCTGAATGACATCCGAGGGAAAATACTGAAATACACAGGGTGGGTGCTAAGATCTGGAAGCAGGCAGTATGCCAACAACAGCAGCGTTCTGTCCTGGCCTGTTTCAGATTCCTGGGAATGGCGCCTCCCGACTGGGAGGCCTTGTTCTGGACAGGACGCTTGCTGACTCACGGGGACACTGTAACCAACGCCAGTTATAGAGGCTAAACCTCAGACAGGCAAGCCGCTCACACAGGACGCCCTGCCCCAGTTCGCAGATCACAGTGTAGAACAAACAGCGCCAGGCTCTGGAAGAGGCTCCCACCATGTGGTGGGGGTACTGCTGTGCAGGCTGCTTTCCCCAAACTTACTCTGGACTCCACATGTTCCACAACAATTGTACATAATTTTGATGAGAAGCTGATTATGACTCATTAAGAAGCTAAGCAAATCAGAGCAGAGCAACGACATAGCAAGCAGGCCCAGAGGACAATGTTAGTGCTACAATTTTTTAATGTGCATAAATTTTATTGAAATACAGCTGATTTACAATGTTGCGTTTCCGGTGTACAGCATGGTGACTCAGTTACGTACATGTACACACTCTTGTCCTGTACACAATACTGGGTACGGTTCCCTGTGCTCTAACAGCACTGTAGTTCGAAAGTAAGCTCACAGTGACACATGGCTATGAGCAGCGGGTGCTAAAAGGAAGAGCTTGGACCACGTAAATCCGCTTCTCTGGGGACCCCAGCTCACTGCTGTGAGGGGCCTGTGCAGGGCCTTCCAGAACCAGAGTGCCATGGGCCAGGGAATGCCTGACATGCATGACGCCTCTCCATCTCTTCCATCTCGAAAGGCTTCCTTTCCACATCCAGAGGTGGTGTCCATGGCGCAGTCAGGAGGCTTGGTGGTGGGCAACGACGGGGATGCTTGGGCAAGACCCACACCCCCCACCTCTGTGAAATGAGCAACGCAGGGGACAACACAATGGGGAGAGCACTCACCAGCCCCCCATTTCTGCTATTTGAAGATCTTAAAAAAATCCACCTATCCAAATCACTAGCATTAGCAACTCTGGGAACAGTGAACAACGACCATCTGAGGGCTGGGTTGGCGTTCACAAACACGGCAGGCTGCACCAAGGGCTTACTCTAATTCCGGCAGTGCAGTCCTGCCTGCTTGAACTCCAGTTACTGGAAAAGGCACTCGCTGTCAAAGAAACACCACACATGCAGCTTTAAACCAACTTTGTGATTTTTATTGATGGGCGACAACTGTATACTCCTAGCTATCACTAACTGTGTACAATTAGAGACGCGGCATTGTAGAAGAGCAGACAGCAGAATTAGACAGCAGACGGAGGGAAATACCAATCTTCGCTATTTTGCTCCTTTTTCATTATGTGTACACAGAAGCATGAATGCGTTTTGAAATCTTTTAATGGCAATAAAGTTACAATCACCCTTCTATGTGACTGGCATCGTAACTCCAGATATTTGATCTGCAATGTGTACGTAAGCAGCTTCTCATCGCACAATTATTAAAATGTATTTTTCCTGTTAGGAACCAGCAACTTTTTTTGTGTTTATCTTCTGAAGAACTATTTCTTCTCTGGTAACTGGCTCGTTTTTATCATTTATCAAAAACTAAAGGGTGAGGGGCAAAAGTGTGATGGATTAAAAAATTTATCCTTTTTAAGGAAAGATAAAATTCATTTTCACAAATTTACAAGTGGTGTTGCTGGTGCAGGACTTACTCTACTATGCAATTAGACCGGGAATCAAACGCAAGTTCCCCTTCTTACTCAGCAATCAGCATTATTTCAGAAATGTATTTTTCATGTATTTTCTTGAATCAAGCGACAGTCTGTTTCACCAGATGATTTTGATTTGGAAGTCAGAAGTCAACAGAAGCTATGCTGTGCACAAACCCCAAGGCGTCTCCTTTCATTCTAGCCCATTTTTGCGACAGGGAGAAAGAGCTTCTCTCTAAAGAGCCACTAAAGAGAAGAGGGGAGGCGGTGCGTGCCGAGTCGGCGCGCGGCGCAGGCGCGGCTACAGCAGGTCCACGCGGCGGTAGTACAGGAGGTAGGCTGTGCGCTCGGCGGCGGGCCTCACCACCTGCTGCTGGCTGACCACCTTGACCGTCTGGTCGTCGATGCGCAGCCAGCCGTTGAGCCCGATCTGGAAGACGTCCGTGGTGTAGTGGCCGCCCGTGGCGCTGCTGCCGTGGTGGTAGACCACTGCAAAAGAGGGCCGGGCGCCGTGAGAGCGGCTTCACACACCAGTGCCTACGGCACCCCCCAGTCTCGCGAAACCCAACACCAAGCCAGGTGGGACAGAGAAACATGACACACACAGCGAGGCTGTCTAAACTCACAACTCTCAACAAGTGACAACACAGAGTCACACGCCTAAACTGTAATAACACTTTTAGACCTCCCACACCACAGAAGAAATGCCAATTTATGATGGGGCCGTCCCATCTGTGAGCCCTGTGGGGACTTGGGGCTGGAGCCAGCCCCCTGGGAAGCAGGATGCACAGGAGACACTGCCTGCAGAGCCGTCAGCCAGGCGCCCTGGGGGACCGCACACTGAGACCCAAACCCTAGGCCCTGATCCAGCCAACCCCATGTCCAGACTGTTCTCAGCAGAGTGTCTGAATCCTGGACAGCATGGAAACATGGAAAAGCCTAACCCACTAGGAGGAATGCCAAGCACATTACAACAAGATGAATTTTTTCATAGGACAGATTAGGACTGTTTGTTTGGTGGTTTAGAAATAGGCTTACACTACATGAAAAAACCAAGAATCTGAGGTTTGCTGAGGACTGTCACCCATGACAAGGACAGCACTGCCCCAGGAGGGTCGCCTGGGCAGGTAGCTGGGCTGAGTGGGCACCTGTGGAACCACCCGGCAGACACGGCACGCTGGCCACTGCTCTGTTTTTCTTCGGAAAGGCACTGCCCCCTTCCATGAAGAGGAGGGCCCAGGAATGGCCTGCCCGGCAGCAGACCAAGCCTGCATGAAGGAAGCAGCCTCCGGTGACATTTGAGGAAGGGGACGGCAGTGTGGCCAGGGGGAGCTGTGTGCTACCGTGAGTGGCGGGAAGGACAGTCTCTCAGGCAGAGAGGCACGGTCTGGCATGGAATTCAGCAGTAAATACACCTGAACGTCAGTGCACTCTCCCCTCGTAAGGGAACCCGAACCCACCCTGAGCCAGGGACCTGGGCTCTGCTGGGGCTCAGAGGGCACGGGGCACTGGCCCACCAGTGACGAACGTGACTGGTCACATGAGGAGAGCAAGACTGTAGGGCCATCGGGTGGGAAACCAGCCAAGGGACCAACACCAGGAGGCAGCTTCATCTTGTCCTGCAGGTCCCCAACGAAGAGGCTGCCGCACTTTACCTCTAAGGCCTACCTGACTTGGGAGAGAGTTTTGGGCATTTTTTTTTTTAGTGACCAGGACGCTGGGACTGAAAGGACCTGTGGATTTAACTGATTTGCATTTCCTTTGACACACTTCATTCTAAATATTCAGAAGAGAAGCCTCTACATGTATTCGGGCTTCTTAAACAGTAACCCCATAGCTAACGTGGTGACGTGTCATGGATACCCAGCAAGCTCACTGTCATAGAAGCAGAGCTGAGAACCAGAGATTTTCAAAAGCTTATGCACTGTACTAACTCGTTTTCTTTGTCCCACAGTCAAAACCATTTTTAAATAAGTACCTCTCTACTCACATTGTACAGAGAGTTGCAATCCATCCAGTGACCTTATTTCTGAGGTCAGAAGGCTCATGATGGGGACTCAGGGGTGCAGGCAGGTGGAGTCCATGCTCTCACCATGGTCCCCTTGACCAAGAGACGAGACCTCCTAATCCTGCCTGTGACATCACCCCCTCTGCAAGGACCCCAAAGGAGAACTGCCGGGGACTCAGGAAAACATGTTCATGCCCTGGGACCTCACAAACCTCAGGGGCCAGGCTGCACCCTGGGGGCCTCTGGTCTCACAGGCAGGCCGCAGAGAGGCCTCCAAGCGTCTAGCCCACAGCAGGCTGGGGGAATGCAGTGCCCACCAGCTCCCAGCAGGCTGGGGCCAGGCTGTGATGAGCCACCTTGGGGAGAAGAACAAGTCAGAGGGAGCAGGACCCACTGGGAAGAAAAGGTTGACCGGGCCCACCATGTTCTCACAGGGCCCCTGAACCACCACTGACCAGGGCCCACACCCACATTCTGAGCACTGGGGGCAGACCCAGGGCAGGAGTGCGAAGCTCTACTCTGCCACGAAAGGGCACGGAGTGGTGAGTGCCCCTCCACAGCTTCAGTGTGTTCTTCTACAAAAGGGGGACAGCACTGCGTTCCTCTCGGGAAACTGTTAAGGACTAAATGGGGTTCTACGTAAGAAGTATCTGGTGGAAAGGTCAACGAACTGGTGAGGGCCAATAAACAGCAGTCATTACAAACAGGCTCACAGAAGGCAACACAAAAGGAGGGTGGGAGAAAAGCTAGAAAATTCTAATAGAAATGGCCAAAAAAGCAAACACAATTGGCCATGGGCACCTCATCCCCAGTAGGGAGGATTCCCAGCCTGACAACCTCACTCCTCTGGCTCCAAGACAGAAACATCACGACAGAAATGAAGTCGTACACTGGATTGAGCTTTAGAGCGAGCCAGGAGGACATTCTGTCAAATTGCAAACACACCAAATTTTAGGTAAAACACACTTTTTCAAATGATTTCCAGACTAATAAAGTCCAGAGGGATATCAACAATTTTTCTCTATGTTAAATGGTAATTATAACAATATAAAATTGTGCCTGAGTGTAAAACCTTTTAATCATCACTTTAATAGGAAAATATCATGTCGTACAAAGTTTACTTACCTGCAAACAGCCTATAGGTTCTGTGGCATTTAAAGTTCTTACTTTTGACCCCTGGAGAAAGCAGTTCTGAAAAACAAAATATCAACAATTTCTATCTATAAAAGGGCTGACATACCAGGGTCTCAGAAAAATGGGCAGACAGCGGCCTGCATACAAGTCACCACCCTGTGGACCAGGGAGAACTGCCAGCACTCCAGCCCTTTGTCTGAGGACAACTGAGCAGAGAGGCAGTAACCACGTCACCAGAACCCACCCATCAGGGCATGGGCAGTGAGCCTCAAGCTCATGCTAGAAACTCCTTACAAGCAGAGGTTCTAAAAAGTAGAGAAGCAAGATAAAAACAAAGCAGCCCTGGAAAGCCTAAGATGGGAAACATTGTCCACGTGCACCAGATCACAAAACTCCAACACACAGTGAGATGACTTTCGGTTGGCATTTCTTCCCTTCTCTGGTCCTCAAGCAGACCGTGAACTGGCACTGGAAGCACACCTACAGGCAGAAGGCGGCCACTCCTGAGAACAGGACTGAAAGCAGAGCCCACTGGAGGGAGAGGAAGCACGAGGCCCCTGGGCAACAGGTGGCCCCAGGCCCGCTGCCCGCAGGTCCTGCTGCCCAGCAGGTCGCAGGGCCGGGGCAGGGGAGGCAGGGAAGGAGGACGGCAGGCCCGGTCCTCCAGGAGCCCACGGATCGCACCCATGTCCTGTCTCCAGGCACCTGGACACTCTGAGCATCACCTCTAGCTTGTTATGCTCCTGAGGGAACTGCAGTTTCACACATAACATCTCTCATAAATTCTGAAGCTTTCCAGGGAAGTTTTCCTTCAAGCTCACTCTTAGAAGGACAACGGGGTGCTTGGACCACGAAGTGCCCAAGCTGGAGCCCCAGTGACCTGGTGGAGACCTGGGGCTGGGCCACAGCTCTGAGCAGAGCCACTGGTGCCAGAGGGCAATGCTCCCCATCCTCTATAAAGCCCAATTAAGCAGGCTGCTCCCACAGTTGCTAATATTTGGTGTAAGTAAAAATATTTATTACCACTGATCCATAAAGTTTTTATATATTTTGGTATTTTTCTCACCTAGTAATATGTTCATATGGTTTATTCATTTTTTTACTTTGTCTTTAAAAACCCATTTTCATGAGACTTTTAACCTAGAACTCTATTAAGGAGTCAAGATATGTAAACCAAAAAAAATCAGGAGCGAGCGCTTCTGAATCCTGACAGGGGACGGAAAAGCTTAAGCTTCAAGAAGCTGGCTGGTTTCCAGCATCACCAGAGTGTCACCGTGAATGCTTCTGCCTTACACAGCTGTTACCTTTACTAATTTCCAAGTCCACAGGATATTCGATATTTTTGATGAGCTTCTGACAGCCACCGGTCTTCTCGTAGACAAACCGTTTGAGGTGCAGCACGAGCACAGGAGGGAGCTTTTCAAGAGTCACTCTCCGGCTGATCTCCACCTGAGACAGAGCACAGCGGACACACTGTCGCACTTCGAGAGGCAGACGCGGGGCCACTGCCTACGCCAGGACTCAGCGTTCCGGGGCGGCGCGTCTCACATCTTCCTGAGGCTCTTTCTGAGCACCACTGACCTCCCTCAGTACATGCTAACAACCCTACAGACGCAGCTTGGGGCCCTAGGCCAAGTTAAGAACTTCTGTCCTAGGGCATTAAACTGGCATAAAAATCCAAAGGCTAACTTAGTAATACCTTCAATTACATACATATTGACTCATTTTTTAGTAATTCTCACAATACAGAGAAAGCTGAGGCCAGTGTGTTTCTTGCTAATGCCAGAAATGACCTTAAAGCCGTTTGGTCTAACCACTGGTTTTATAACAGTTCCAGTTTTACCCATGTGAAATGCCCTTAAGCACTTTCAAGTGTCTACTGAATGCTGTTTCTTATTAAAATGGATCTTCAGAAGCAAATTTAACCTCTTTATGTACTGTTCTGTACCTTCAAACGTGTTGATGCTCCCTGTGTTTCTATGGAGAATACTTCTAGTAGAAAATACTTGTTCAAGTCACAATCCAAAAGATAGCAGCACAGAAAAAACACCCAGCAAACTTTTGGAGAAGTGCCCACCTGTCTGGCTGAAGGTGTGTGCAGGGGGTCAGGCTTTAGGGAAGCAAGCCTAGTGGCCACCACCACCCAGCTTTTTTTGGTTTCCAGACGCCTTCTCGCCTGTACTTCCATTTGGACGGAGATCCCAAGGGTGGAAATGGCCCTGCCGTCTCTACATTTCCATGGAGCACCTAGAGTTGAGTGTCTCACACACTACACGAATGGTGAATGAATAAAAACATGACTACAGTTCCACAGTCAGAACCAGAGACCATGATGTTTCAGCCATTTCATTCTAAAACGTAGAAGCTTTCAGTCCAAAACATGTTCAACAACTGATCTGAGGAGCAGAGGTGAAACCCACTTTTCCTCATTCCAGACACATGCTCCCCCTGTCACCCCACGGAGGGCCCCAGGACAAACGTCCCAGACAGACAGTGAACATACCTCTTGTTTGGTTTTGGTGGTGTAACCCTGGACAGACTCTCTGGCCACCAGGCTCTCCAGCGCATCCTGCACAGTGCGTATCTTGTCAGACTGGATGTCCAGCTGCAGGGTGAAGAATGGCTGCAGGGTGGCAGACTCTTTTGAACTCTGCTGGTAAACCACGGACCTGGGGTGAAAGCACAGCACACCTAAGAGCCCGCCTTCCCGCTCCCCTGGAGGTTGTGCAACAGGACAGGAAAAACAAATGAGATTATGGTGCCACAAGCAAGATTTCCCAGCATCTCTGTCAGCTGACAGGAGAGGACAGAAATGCCAAAACTATGCTGAATTTTAATATAACTCTGCTCAACACTACCTCGAAAGAATTTCTAGCAACTCAATCCACCAGGTGGAAATTTGGAAGGCTTCCAAAGGCCTTCTCTACTTTATTTAATGCACCAGTTAGCAAAGGTGATGATCCTGCCACAGTCAAAACGCTGGCTCTTTGTATCCTCTCAAAGTCTCGCAGGCTGTTTTACTGATTGACTGATTTTTAAATTTTTATTATTTTATTTCTGGCTGTGCTGGGTCTTTGTTGCTCTGCGCGGGCTTTCTCCAGTTGTAGCAAGCAGGGGCTACTCTTCGTTGCTGAGCACAGGCTCTAGAGCACAGGCTCAGAGGCATGGCGCTCGGGCTTAGTTGCTCTGTGACATGTGGAATCCTCCCAGATTAAGGGACTGAACTGGTGTCCCCTGCATTGGCAGGCAGCTTCTTATCCACTGCACCAGCAGGCGAGTCCCCGCAGGCTGTTTTAATAAGAGTGAACTCCAAGGTATAAACAGAATGTCTTGGGTAGCATTCACCCCTGAAAACGACTCCATAAAGGAAGGAGAGCAGGGTGTGTGTGACAGGGAGGCGGCCTCAGCTCAGCCTTGCTTCCTTAGCTGGTTTTCCATTTCATTTTCCTTTGTCTAAGTTTTTCTGAGTAAAAGTGTGTGCTGCGTCCATGTCTCATCGAGCCTCAGCAAGGAGCTCAACACGGAACTCTGACTCTGCAGCACAAGTTCCCTAGTTTACACAGAAATAAAGGGGTGGACAGTGGTCAGACTTCTCGAGGAACTGCTGCGAAGGGCAGTCAGCAGCCTCCACGGTTTTCTTCTCTCCCGCCACTTCCCCGACACACAGCACGGCAGCACCTCCAGGCCCCCGTGAGGAGGCGGCCCAGAGAGCAGCGGCTATTCCCTTGATCCCAAAGCATAACGGGCCTGGACTCTGTCAGGAGGGTGGGAAAGGTGGAGAAAGGTGCTGGTCTCCTTGGGAAACTAAAAAGCTCCCAGAAGGGGGTGGATTTTAGGAGAAAACCTTTCAGTTGGAGACTGACACAACAGACTCCAAAACAGGAAGGGGCCTGCAGAGTCCAGTCCACAGTGAGGGCATAGGAACCACACGTTCAAGATCGAGGGACCAGCCCGGGAGCCCTGATCATCAGTTGATGAGGTTCTCATCAGCCTACTAAAAGGCACTCGACCTAAGCTGTTTTAGCAGAGGGACCGAACTTCCAATGCCTTGAAAAGGGCATTACTTCTTGATTTAGGACAACAGAGAGCTAAGAGCCTCACTTAAAAAAAAAAAAAAAAACACTCCTGAAGGCGATCAGAAGAAGACTGAACTGTAATGAGGTCCCTGAGGACTCTGGAGGAGCAAGGAGGTCCTTGGAGTCAGCGCAAGTTCTACTGAACTCCACATCACGTGGTACTGAACAGCTCCAATGTAACTAAATAAGCAAAAACTTTCCTTCTAGGACTTCGTGAATGAGCAAAGGGCAGCTGGCCTGAGGGCGCTGGGGCAAGGAGGTGCCACATGTCTTCCTCAATGTAAAAAGCTTCTCCCTCAACTTCCCAGCTCAGCTGGCTCCAGGGCCTAAAACCCTTCCAATCAGATACACGAATGTCTTAACAAAACATGTATTTCCATTAACTTGTCTTTCCCTTCCTTCCAGGCTGTGAGCAGCTGACGGAGGGAATGTCAGTGTGTTCAGAGTTGAGGGGGCCGGGGGCCAGGAGCCACTGGCGGACCGGTGGGGTGGTGTCTTCCACAGGAGTGTCACCATGGGTCCTGTGGGGCCAGCAAGGTGCCAGGAGGCCCAAGAACAGAGCAGGCACACAGTGCAGAGGCAGCGCATCCCGTCCAAAATTTCTCAGGACAAATCTTACACCACCGCCTCCAGCAAAATGGCAAAACCCTAAAAAAATGCAAATGCTAAATTATTCCAGAAAAAGCATAAAACCAGGATTTCCAGAGCGGTCCAGCGGCTAAAACTCCACACTCCCAATGCGGGGAGCCTGGGTTTGGTCCTTGGTCAGGGACTAGATCCCACATGTTGCTACTAAAGATGGAAGTTCCTACATGCCACAAATAAGACCCAGCTCAGTCAAATAAGCAAGTATTTTTGAAAAAGAAAAGCGTAAAACCTGATGTGTCCACCAAAAATGCCAGTGATGGGGGTCTGAACAAAGTCCGCCTGGCGAGTGACTGAGGTCTTGTTTCGGGGACCCACTTGCTCCCATTCGTCCTCACTTCCTTCTCCTGGTTCTTCCTGCTCATCTTCATTCACTGAGTGGCTTTTGGGTCCATTGGAAATAGTTAGTTCTGAAAAGCAGACCATCTGCTTAGGCTACTATACACATTTACACAAAGAACAAAAATTAAAGACGGTTCTACGTGAGCCACCTACACAGATCTGTCAACTGCAGCGTCAGAGTGAGCTCAGGGTGGCACACTGGGGACAAACGCAATGGTACGATGCCCCGTGTCCCTGCTGGCTGACCAGGGGTGGATGACACCAGGGGACACCTGGGGCACGCGGGTGGGAAGGGGGAGCACACTCTGACGCGGTATCGCAGTCAGGCTCCTCCACTTGTGAGGAGACTCAGGGTACCAAGAAAGTCACCCCTACCTCAGGGGACACATGCTTTAGCAGAAGTGAACTAAACCACCATCTGTAACTTGATTTTGAATCACTTTCAGGGGAAAAACTCCTCTGGTGGGGCAACAGGGATAGAAACGGATTAGTAAGGAGAGTGTGGTAACAACTGTAGACTCCGTCAGTCATACAGGTAATTGCCAAACTATTCCTTCAGCTTTTCTTTATGTTTAATCATTTTCTTAATTACAAGTTGTAGGGGAAAAAGCAAAGGCTCTGGACAAATTCTTTAATATACAAACTATAACATTCTGAGTGGTACATAATAAGTAATGTCAAAGTAATTAGTTATCTTAATGAGTAAACAAGTAACTCTTGAAGGGTGGATGACTGTTATGGGGAAGGCAACTTATTATATAAAGATTATATATAGCATCTGTTTAAGAAAGATTTTTTTAAAAATGTTCTATATACTTCTGTAGTAAACACACTGAAACCTACTTTCATTATTTGGTGAGAGAAGTTTCTTTAGGTTCAGCATTTCCTCATGGAGTCCATTCAGAATGAAGCCTAAGTACTCTTCAGCATCTTCTTGTCGACCCTGAGAAGGTCAAATAGGATAGTGTTAATTTTAACAGATTACTCTCCAAGGCCTGCACAGAGTATATTATCTGCATATACAAACTAGCCTTCTCCTGAATGTTCAGTAAGATTTAACATAAAGAGTTTCCCCAAAACCATATGGATTTTTCCTTGACAATTAAGATGGTGAAGAAGAGGAGAGGGAAGGAGATTAAACATTTATCTCTAAGCAATAAAAAGGGTGTTTTGTTTGCTTTTTTCATTTTTGCTTTTCTGTACTTCTGAAATCTCCTACAATAAACAGATACTACCTTCATGATAAGTTATTTTAAAAGTTGCTTTTTTATTAAAATGAGATAAAAACATGAACTCAATGTCTAGGCCACCCCACTGCACAACCCCAGGGGTCACCATGCACACTGTAAGCTGTAAAATTAGTAACCCCTGTATGCCTCCTTCCATTTTTGACAATGGGCAACCAAGGTAGAAAAGATGTTATATATGAAAAACTACTCATTTAAAGACTCAGCTGCCTGTTTCACACATCAGTATAATCAACGGTATATGAATCACACAAGACCAGTCATACAGAGACGTCATCTCACATGGTTTCGTCTGATTATGTAATTTATCATGATCGCTTCACACTTCACTCTTTGGAGCATAACCATGTGCCTGTTTCAAGGATCTGCAAGCTCTTCTGCTTGCGGTCTCTGAACAGATCTGCTTACTCTCGTGTAACTGAAGCTGTGGATGGGGGCTTCTGGTGTGCGTCTGCGGGAAACGGCAAAGGCTGGCACAGCCCAAGACACAGAGAAGAGCTAACAGTGCTGGGAAAGGGCTGCTCGCTGGGCTGGGCCTCAGCTGGCATCTGGGAACTTGGGTTTCGGGAGGGCTCCCACCATTCCAGGAACTAGGAAGGGAGCATGCCCAAATCGCTCAGTGTGGTTTCAGCTGAGTGCTAGCTTTCCTTCTGGGGGTCTGGAATTTCGGTCTGTGCGAGGCAGCCGGTGCCTATGTGACTGGCCCCTAACACAACCCCTGAACACTGAGACTCCAAGGGGCGTCCTGGGTGGACCACATCCCACACGCTGTCCCAGTGTGGCATGGGAGGACCTAAGTGAGGACTGTGTGGCTGCACTGAACGGGAGTCTCAAGGGTTCCTGCAGACACTGCCCGAGTCCTCAGGCTATGCTGAACCCACTGAAGGACCAGCTTCAGAGTCCTGTGAGATCTTCCAGCTAAGCATCAACCCTGAGGGGGGTCACAGGGACCCCAACAAGCCAACAGTGATGTAACAGCTGCAGGATCGCAGCGCTGCTCAGCGACAGGAAGCCCCCGGCTTTACCTCTGCCCCCCGCCCCGAGCTGGGGGCGTCCTATGGCTTCTAAAGCATCTGGACACGCATCTACCTTAGAGCTTGTCTTGCCTGTTTTCTTAAATTATCGATCTAACTCCCTTACTGGAGGATGAGCTCCTTGAGAGCAGAGGGCACACTGACTCCATGTGTGCATTTCCAACACAGAAACATCCCTAAATTCTGAACTTAACGCTCAAGGCTCTGCTGCGAGCACAGGAAGAGGCCCTGGTGGTATCCTGCTGGACTGCCCAGAGTATCCACTCTTCTTTCAAACCACGGGGTTTCAAACAGTATTACTTCACTCAGTCTTAACAGAATTTCCTTCACTGTTCCCTAAAGCATTTCCCTGACCATCATTTCATTGCTCATCTTGACTCACCACAAACTCTATCAGGGAGGAAGGAAATGCTCCAGTTCACTGTGCTGTGGGTGCCCTGATTTCCTTTCAAGGCCATGTGTCAGGGCCCTGGACAAGACCTCCACGGCCTTGAGCCCCACACCTTCAGCAGCACAGTGTAGGATGAAGAACGTCGGTCATCAGGAGTCACAGGCCCAGGAGCTGCTGCAGCAGGAGCATGAGGAGACGGCAGCCCTCCCGAATGCCGGTGTGGCGCAGGGCCCCCGGCCCCGCAGTGGCAAGGCAGTCCCTCGGAGGGCAAGGAGCTGGCTTGGCGGCCAGGCTCCACCACTTCCTAGCTGGGACCCTGGACAGTGACTTCACTTTCCTCAAATGTAACAAGCAAACAATTATCACACTACCTACCTTCACAGGGGGAAGTAAGTTAAATCTATGGAACAAACACACAGCAGTAGTGGTCACAGTAAATGATACACGAGTTGTCTGACCCCCATGACTGTCATTCCATACTCTAACCCATCCTAGCAACTGCCTCCAGAGCAAGCCCAGATCCACTGAACCCCCGCTTCATCGCACACTTGAAAGCAGAGGGCAAGCAGCGAACACACAACGGGTACGGCACGAGCTTCATGCCTGCTATGGAACGTTAATTCCCACCTTCTCAGACAGGCTCGACTTGATCACTGTCAGGAGTCTATAAATATACGTGGGTTCGAAGGCAGCTCCAGGGCGGATATCCCTCACGATTTTATCCCCGAGAGCTGCAACAGAAACAGGACATAGATTTTCACAACCCAACGAAGTCTTGAAATGACAAAAAGCATGATCACCTAAATTCCCCCCACTGCCGCCCAAACCTAAGAAGAGCTTAGGTATAGCAAGCTGCATGTAAAAAGACTTTTTTTCCCCAGCAAGACTGAATTTCTCAGTCTCAGTCATCTGACTTCATAGCTCCCCATATGTAATGGTATAAGAAACCCTTGTTTCCACTTACCTTGTCTGGGTTTTGGAGGTACTGGCATATTAGTAAACTCATTCATTAGCCGAACACTAAACAGGAGGAAAAATGTTTAGTACACTTTTTTCCAACATCAACATCAATATCATAATTTATACTGTGTAAATAATGACAGTTTAGATATATAAAGCAAAAATAGAAGACATGAATGAATTTAGTCAGCACATTTTTCAAAAAAGATATACTATCACTAAAGAGACCTGACGGCTAAATAGAGTATTAGCTTGTATGAAGATAGCAAACTTTAGGTAACCAATGCTATAAAGGCTAGTGAATTCTTAAATCTTCAAGTGATACAAATTACTAAACATTAAAATTTATTCAACTGACACTAAAGAACACAGATAAAACAATGTTACAATTACATTTCTGGTTAACTTCCATACAAAATCATGAACAGTAAATTAAAAAAAAAAAAAGAACTAACAGGATTGATTTATAGGAAATCAAAACCTTTGCTATCTGAATCTAATTATCAGAGGGGGAAGCCCACTCCTTGACTTGCTCTCAGCAGCTTACTTACAAGCTGTCTATCATGGGTGTGGATGTACAAGGCCTTTGCACTTTTGAATACAGAGGAATGAACTTCATCAGGTGATACATCGGTGGGCAAGCCACCAAGGCTTGCAGTGTCTACATAACAGCAGTAAGGAAGCGTAAAGGAAACGAAATTGATGCTCCAGAGTGTGGAAAGAGTATAAAAAACTAAATAAGCCAAGAACACTGAACAACTGAAATATGTAAACACAAAAGGAACCAAACCAAATAATCCCTGAGATAACTGCCTTGTGATATCCACGGAATTTATAAACAAGATCTTGACTTAACCAAGATTAAGTCAATTAGCACAACATTTCCAGTTTAAGTGGTCACTCTACCCTACTATTCAGGAACCCCCACCCTTTTTTTTTTCAGGACCATTTTAGAGAACTAAACTTGCTTGATTTTGACAGTCATCATCTTTTGTGGGGGGTGGTAAGGAACCAAAGTTTTGGATTCAAAATGTGGGGTGGACGCCCCACAGAAGCTGAACTAAGTCAAACGTGCCCGGGAAGAGGATGCTGCAGAAAGCCAGCCTTGGGGACAGCATCTGAGAAGGATACAGCATTGATGTAGCACCAGTTTCCTTTGTTGATCAGCCCGCGGGGTTGCAATGACACCGGTTTATGAATCAGGGTGACATTCTCCAGTAACTCTGAAAGATGGGAGCACAGTGAAGGTGTTAACGGCGTCTCAGGAGCAATTCTCCTGCTCTGGGAGCTGACTGCCTACTCCAGAGCACAGTCACACCCACAGGGAAGGCAGGCTCCATCAAAGCTTCATTCAGCTCATTATCATGTAATTACTGAATGATTAGAATTTTCAAAGGTATTTGGCCCCCCCTTCCTGAACACTGACATTTATCAACTAGGAAGCACAAGAACTGTTTTAATGAGAAACAGAAAAGGCTTAAAAAATAGTATTAACAGTATTAGGGAACAGACTTGGAGCAAGCTTTGTTATCCTCAGATTCATCTTTGATATCACTTTTCCCCGGTCTTAAAATAGCAATAAAAGAATGTTTTATGCTTTCAATAGAAATGCTTTACAACAAGGTCCCGTGTCCCCCTACAAATCCTTTACAGTGACAGCCACAATTTTTCTCGGCAAGTGCATTCCAGCTCACAGTGTTAACTCACTGTGCTTAATCCTCAGAGATCCCAGGGTAGCGCTACCATACCCTTTCACCAAAAGGAAACCGGGGCTGCAGGTTAACTTGCGTGCCTGTGACCTCAAAGGAGCCAGGAGGCGCAGTCAGTACCCAAAATTCATAACCTGCAGCCACATGACACTGCCTCCAATGACTTGTGAACATGTAACAAGGGAGCACGAATTTGATATCAGCACCGACCCCAAGGCAACACTCAAAACAAAAGAAGCCTTTCTTTTCTAAACACACAGCTGCACTGGCAGGTCCCACACTTAAGCATTAAATGAAGAAATTAATTCGCAAGGTTCTAATGTCAAACACACCCACTTCCTCCCTCTCTCCTCTGAGGATAAAATGCCCTCTGTCCTCTAATTGAGGAAGCATAGAAAATAATTTCCCCATTTATTAAAAAGTGAAACATGACCAACTCAAAAGAGAGGCCATGGAATCTGTTCAGTTAAGACTAAGTTTGCCAAGGTCCTCTCCTCCCACCCCTGCTCTCCATACGGGGCACAGTCATAAAACTCAAAACCAGCTTCCGAACATAAGGACCTCTGATAAACGCCATGCTGCTGCGGGTTAAGCCTTGCCTGGGCACCAGGACCTGCAGGCCCAGAGACAACCGAGCGGTGGCCCTGCCGTGTCAGAGCCTGCAGACCAGGCGGGGAGGCATGACACAGTGCAGGCTCCGCTGGGGGGTTGGGGGCAGGGGAGGGGACGCGCCACCCGAACCAAGGACTGGAGAAACCAGGGTAGCCAGGGCGTGCGACAGCAAATGGCACCAGAAATTTGAAAATGTCTCTAGCTGAGCGGGCTGCCTTGCGCCCAGAGGAGGCAGGCATGGAGACAAGCAGGCTCTTTGCTGGCTCTGGGGGACCATGACGAGATGAGAGGCTTGGTTTGAGTTTCAGAGGCTCGAATAAGGGCGCCCAGATGGCACCACTGAACAGTACACTGAGCCTCACAGACCAGCCAGTGGCACATCTCCACTCACACGCACACGGGACCCTGCAGCTCAGGGCCGTACGTCCTGAGAGCAATGGGTGGGGAATGGAGCCCCTGGACCACCCCCATCCAAGTGACAGGCTGAGGAGAAACCACCACGGTGATCGAGGAGGACAGGGCAGCTGGACCCAGCAGTGGAGGCAGACGCAGGCTGGAGGGCCTCAGGAGCGGAAAGCGAGAGTGGAGGGCACTGGGGCAGGAAGCCTGGCTGAGGAGGGAGACAAGAGGCATGACAGCAAATGGCACCAGAAGAGATCTCTCCAGCTGAGTGTGGTGCCTTCCACCAAGAGGAAACACACACAGGGACGGCAGGGGCTCAGGAGATCCCGGGATGGCAGGAGGGAGGGGAAGGGCAGACTCATCACGGTTTACGGGGGCCACGGGGGGACGAAATAGCAATATCAACTTCCTTGATGATGCTGGAAGCAAAGCGTCCCAAGGTCGGGGTGGGCTACGAGGATACAGACACTGAAGGAAACAGAAAGCAAAGGACCAGGGACACGCATGCAAGGCCTTATCTGAAACTTCTCTTCCCAACTGTTTTACTGGCCTCAAAAATACATTTACAGGCACCCCACCCCCACCCCCCCCCGGAGCCGTGCTGGTTCTGCAGCTCTGTGGCAAGCTGCGGAGTCGGGGTTCTGTTCCGCAGGATGGGGTTTGTTAAAGTTGTCAAGAACAAGGCCTACTTCAAGAGATACCAAGTGAAGTTCAGAAGAGGGCAAGAGGGCAAAACTGACTATGCTCGGAAACGATTGGTAATCCAAGATAAAAATAAGTACAACACACCTAAATACAGAATGATTGTTCATGTAACGAACAGAGATATCATTTGTCAGATTGCTTATGCCCGTATAGAAGGAGATATGATAGTTTGTGCAGCTTATGCTCACAAACTCCCAAAATATGGCGTGAAGGTTGGCCTGACAAATTATGCTGCCGCATATTGTTCTGGCCTGCTGCTGGCCTGCAGGCTTAATAGGTTTGGTATGGACAAAATTTATGAAGGCCAAGTCGAGATGACTGGCGATGAGTACAATGTGGAAAGCACTGATGGTCAACCCGGTGCCTTCACCTGTTACTCGGATGCAGGACTTGCCAGAACTACTACTGGGAATAAAGGTTTTGGGGCCCTGAAGGGAGCTGTCGATGGAGGCCTGTCTATCCCTCACAGTACCAAACGGTTCCCCGGTTATGATTCAGAAAGCAAAGAATTCAGTGCTGAGGTACACCGAAAGCACATCATGGGGCAAAACGTTGCAGATTACATGCGTTACCTGACTGAAGATGATAAGGATGCTTACGAGAAACAATTCTCTCAGTACATAAAGAACAACGTAACTCCAGACACGATGGAGGAGATGTATAAGACAGCTCATGCTGCAATACGAGAGAATCCAATGTATGAGAAGAAGCCTAAGAAAGAAGTTAAAAAGAAGAGGTGGAACCATCCCAAAATGTCACTTGCCCAGAAGAAAGATCGGGTAGCTCAGAAGAAGGCAAGCTTCCTCAGAGCTCAGGAACGAGGTGCTGAGAGTTAAACCAAACCACAATTTTCTATCAAGATTTTTCAGGTAAGACAATAATAAACTTATTGAACAAGCAAGCAAAAAAAAAAATACATTTACACATGGTCAAAAGTGCTTTGGATGTGTATTTTGTCAGGTTAAAAAAAATCATTTATGACAAGGCCAACTCCACTCTCAAAGGGGAAGCAGGTGCAAAAAGTGTCAGGAACTAACTGCTCTAGGCTGGAATACACCTCTCGTCTCGTGTTTCTCACTGAGCTACATGCCCAGAATAATCTCTATACCTGCAGGTGGAAACATCCTAGCCCTATGGAATCTGTGAACACAGCCAATTTAAAACTGACGACTAGCTGATTCCTTTCCAACATTTATCTGGACAATGGCGTGTGCTGACTGGACAGAACCTTTAGTTCTACATCAACCCTTCCCCTGAACCAATCCCAGGGTTGCTTACTTTAAGGGGCAGGCAGGTTAAAAAAAACAAACAGAAAAAAAAAAGTTTCACTCTTTCTTCCCCAATGCTAAGTCTCTTAGCATCACCTAGTGGTTTGTTCAGTAACTGCAGGTTAACAGAACTTCCTAAGGGGTCGCAGTCAGACCCAACTACTTGACTGAACAACAGAACTTCCAAGCAGACACATATTGGCTCCATCAGGTCTCCTCGCCTCCTTCCCCCCTGCTTCTCTCTCTGCTAAGAGCCTCCAGCTGTTCCTCTCCTACTGTGTTCCAAGGCCGACCGTGACTCGCTGACCTAGACCATGGATAGCACAGTGTTCACCAGCCACGTGGGATGAAGTAAGCTGGAGATTAATAGCTATGGATTATGGCAAACAACTCCACATAAGTTTGTGTGCAACGACCTGTGGAGCTGAAGTGAAAAGTGTTAGTCACTCAGTCACGCCTGACTCTTTGTGACCCCCGGGACTGTAGCCCACCAGACTCTTCTGACTGTTTCCAGGTAAAAATGGTGGAGTGGGTTGCCGTTTCCTCCTCCAGGGGATGTTCCCAATCCAGGGATCAAACCCATGTCTCCTGTGGCTCCTGCAACTGCAGGTAGATTCTTTACCACTGAGCCACCTGGGAACCTTGAAACCCTGCAGGAGTGGGAATTCCAACAGAGAAGTGGACTAAGGGCAAAAGTCCAGGAAGACAAGCCAGGAAACAAGGGTCTGCCACCCGATTCCACCACATTTACCCTGTAACCTGGGGCAGACAGTGCAGCCCCTGCAGGGAAATGGGGAGGGTCTGGATGATGTCTCACAAGGTCAGTTCCTCATAGAGGGTCCTTTAATCCTGCTCAGAAAATAAAGAGCTGAAACAAGCGAGAGAGAAGGAAAGGGACTAAAGGATGGAAGTCTGAGAGGACCAACACTTTTCAATTCTTCAAATGGAAATGTTTGCTTCAATTCCTTAAAGTTAAGTCTTGAATACTTTGTGTGTACATTAACAAAGTCACATTTTGAAAGGAAAGAAAGGTTGTAGAAAAAATTAAGATTAAATATCTTACTGTCTTGAGATTTTCCTCTTAATGTTCAGTTTTATAACACACTGTGCACTGAGCGTTTCTCCCCCAGATCAACTGATGGCCACACACTGATCCAGACGCTAACACCTGACAGGGCCTGCCGTGTGCTGCTCCTCTCCTCCGGCCCAAACAGCACAGGTGCAAAGACAAGGCTAATCCGAACAGTCACCCTCCTGTTTAGTGAATCCTCCTAAAATGAATGAATGTTGCTGCTCTAATTCAGAAGTCAATATTCACGATTTACAGACAAGCAAGTATGAATATCACTTTCAATTTTTTTGTATCACCACTATTTAATTAAGTTCCTTTTATAACAACATCACCGTTTCCATTTACTATTTTGCTAAAGTCCAATAAGCACTGTAATTATTGAGCTCAAAAAAATCAAAACCACGAAGGGCAGCCAAAGAGGAGAGGGAGAGCAGGGTATTTCCTGGGGTTGAAACTTTAAATCTGACTTATGGTCCCAAGTCACCAGTGTTGGTTATCTATTTTACCTTCTTTCAGGGCAAATTATCAGAAGTTGACTATAGTAACAAGTTTCCCCCTGAAAAGCGTTCTCATCAATCCATCGTTGTTGGTGTAATTTACTACTTGGATCTGTTTAGACAGTAACTTTAGGAGGGTGCTCTCTTCAAGCTATTTTTTCCACAGGAGCTGGCAGGTCTGCGGAGGAATGGTGTTACAGGAATGGCATAAAATGCCAGCACTGACTCCATACCACACAGAAGATACAAAATTGAAACCATTATTTTCAAACATTTAAATGGCTGAATTAAAGTTCAACCTTATGAAATCTGCTGACAGGCAAAAACATTGAGTGGTTAAGAGCCTTTCTTACAATTCAAGACATATATAGTAAACCACATACCTTACCACAAATCACTCAAATGAAATGATTTATAAACTCAATGGCAATACTAACACTGTCAAATGTATAAGTTCATAAGCCATGATTATTCTTACATATTTTATGTATCAAATTTTGTTTTCCTAAAGTCAGCACCTAGAGGTCATATTACCATTTAAAATCCATGAAAATGCAGGGCAAGAACTCTCACTGACTCTGAAGGCTCCACAGTTGGCTTGTCGCTGACACTCTGCTGCTGCTGACCTGCCTTTCTGTCATCCCCCTAAGTGTCCAGAACATTCTCCAAGTGCTTCCCTCTTCACTGCATCACTGTGGAAGAGCACACACTGTCCTGATTATCTGAGCAGGGGGAGGACAGTGAAGTGACCGGAATGTGCCGTTACCCACTGGTGGCAAATCAACTTACATTTCCTCCTGGTGAGAAAGGGAGTCCCATACAGGGAGGTCTATAAAGGATACAGAACAGAAATACCTGCAAGGACATACACCTGTCAAGTCAGATGTGGACTGAACTCTCAACCCACGTGAGTCTACACACAGGTGGTGGACCTCCTCCACTCAGGGCCTGTGCATGCTCACTGCCTGGACTGCTTGGGAGAATCTGAAGAGAATGAAAAACACTGGAGAAATTATTTCCCAAGGACAGGAGAAATATAGATATGATTTATAAACCACCAAAGCAAAGCTCAATTCGGGTATACTGTTTAAAAGAAATACAGATCCAATTTGTAGTGACTTTATTGCTCTCTCCAGCGACAATTTTTTAGGTCCAGAACAGTGTAAAATCATCTATTAAGTGCGTTTTACTAAAATTCATAATAAATGGCATGACTAGAGCCTCAATACCCCACAGAACAGAATGTTTTTCAGCGGTCTAAGACCTCAGTTTATATAGTTCTGAGACTAGAATTCTTGCTCCTATTTGGGCATTTGGCCTGGTCTTGCTCCTTGCCACCATTATTTACACACCTTTAAAACAGAATACACTGGTGCACAGTTTTGAAAGCAAAACATAAAGAACAAAATAACTGTGTGTGTGATCTGAAAGCATTTGCTATAATCCAGGTTTGGGAGAGTACAAGTGATCCCCAGTAGAAGTCCAGGAAGATTTTAGTGTTCATCACTCACCAGGGTATGTTCCATTCCAGGCTCTGGAGGCAGCACCAGCTGAGGCTGTCCCCGCTGCTTGTATCTGTCACAGTTACTCTCAACATGGGTGTGTGCCTCAGGTTCTGCACTTAGTTTCAACACAAGCTATAAGAATTAAGATTTTCACGTTCCTTTTGCTCATCTCCTGGCTCAGTTATTCCTACTGAAAAATGGCATATACTCCCTCTCAGACTGACATAAACCACTTCCTGAAACACGCAAGCCTCCCCAAGCCTCTGCAGGCCTCCTGTGCAGGTCCATGCTTCCCACCAGGTTGGGTAAGCGCTTTTCCCTTCCGTCTCCTGCTTAAATTAGAGTTTACACTTAAGAAAAACAGCGAAGAGAACAAAATGTTGACAAATGACACCATGAAGATGGTCTTGCCACCAAAGAACGTTAAGAGCAGAATGCAATGCAGTAATGGATAAACAGACCATGAGTAACTGAAATCTGGCTATATTTCACTCCAAAATGCTGTGTATGACTATTACTTTCTGTTTACAGTTGATCTGAGTTACATTTCATTTGTGGTTATACAAAACTAGCCAGCATTCATTAAGCACAGACATAATGACAGGGCAGAGAGATGATCCAGCAATGCGGACGCCCAAAATAAATGACCCTGGGGCCCAAAACTGGCCTGTGGATGCTGATATCCTTCTAAGAACTCAGAGAGAATAAACTTATTCAAACTGCTATTCCTTCCTGTTTCTTTCCCAAATTTAATAAATAAAATGATACACATAAAAATTATTCTCTCAGCAGAACCGGTTAGACGTTAATGCAAGTCAGATTCTATGACAGCCAACATCAACAGATCTTTTAATGTAGCTAGAATTTCACACAGTTAAATGCTGCTTAAAGTAAGTGGGCCTACCATTTAAGCTACGTCTGTGGTAGGGATCTGACCTACAACCACTTCAATATACCTTTTCATTTTTATCAGGTAAACCTCTCAGGAGGGGAATATGACAAAGGGGGAAAAAATTCTGAACAATCTACTTTACCTAAGCTCAGTGTGATTCCAACAGTTACTCAGTGTGACTATCACTGCATTATTTTTCAAGAAATACTGAAAAGTGTCAGCAACTACATTCTGTATTTCTAAGGTTCAATAACCAGGCTCAAAAGAATGAAACGTTTTAAAAGGAACCACACTTTTTTGCTCAGATAATGAAAACATTTTTTATAACTGACTTAATCAAAAACAAGGTTAAAAAAATAAATCTTGGGGGGAGGTAATGAGGACCATCAATTCAAAAGTGATTAGACTGTAGCAATACTCTGCACGAATACAATTAACTAAGAGCCCCCAGTGTTGCTCTATTTTATTTCTCTTTTGGAGGAGCCGCATCACTTGTTTCCCAACCAGGACTTGAAACTAGGCCCTGGCCCAGTGAAAGTGCTAACCACCGGACCACCAGGGAATTTCCTCACAATGTTCTAGAGCGTAGTTTACCATCAGATTTTAGCAAGTCAACTAGATTTTAACATACACAGCAAACTATGTATCAAACCACATTTAAAGTTATTTGACTAGAAGGCTTTAAAACATTTAAAATGAATCTTTTCTTTCTTCTTTTAAATAGATTGAGGAAATTTCCCAGGAATGAAGGTTTTCCTTGTGAAATGGGCTTCCCCGTGGCTGGGCAATAAAGCATCTGCCTGCAATGCAGGAGACCACCTACAATGCAGGACTCCCTCGTTGGATCCCTGGGTTGGGAAGGTCCGCTGGAGAAGGAAATAGCAACCAACTTCAGTATTCTTGTCTGGGAAATCCCATGGACAGAAGAGCCTAGCGGGCTACGGTCCATGGGGTCACAAAAGAGTCGGACACAACTGAGTAACTAAACCACCACCACCACCCTCTGTGAAGCAATTTTAGGAATACAAACAAAATGACAATGCCTTCTGACTTAAAGGGCTTCCCTGGTGGCTCAGCTGGTAAAGAATCCGCCTGCAATGTGGGAGACCTGGGTTCAATCCATGGGTTGGGAACGTCTCCTGGAGAAGGGAATGAAGGGAATGACTACCCACTCCAGTATTCTGGCCTGGGGTCACAAAGAGTCGGACACAACTGAGTGACTTTCACTTTCACTCTGACTTTAAACTTAGAATGTCTGCTTTTAAAAGCATCAGATCATGCATCTCCCACTACAGGTTAAGATGACATTTAACTTAATGATCTACACAAAGGCTGTTACTGTTCTCCCCTGACTCTTACAGCTTTCCCTTGCAATGAACACGTTTTAAAAAGTTACAATAAAAAATTCACCCAAATAACCTAAAAGTTATTTGTTTTAAAAGTCCAAAATGCTGATGCATCTATCAATTAACTCCTCATTTTAAGAGAAATCCAACACCTAGATTACTCAAAATAATATATTTTGTCTAAGGAATAAAATGCTCATTTAAAAACTTTTTAAAGTGTTGTTTGCTGTCATCTTACTATCAACAGAAGGATGTGCTTTATCTTTGCTGCAATCCTGGCCGTTCATAAGAGAGCATACACTTTGCATCTCGTTACTGCTTTCACCCTCATCATTTAGTGCCAAATGCTGTCAGGTATGCCAAAATGTTAAACCAGCAAACATTAAAGCCTAAATAAAGACAGTTCAGAACTTCCCTGGTGATCCAGTGGTTAAGAATCTGCCTGCCAATGCAGAGGACATGGGTTTAATACCCAATGTAGGAAGGTTCCACACGCCTCGGGGCAACTAAATTCATACATCACAACTACTAAAAGAAAGGAAGAAGAAAGTGAAGCCGCTCAGTTGTGTCCGGCTGTGTGACCCCATGGAATGCAGCCTACCAGGCTTCTCACCCATGGAATTTTCCAGGCAAGAGTACTGGAGCAGGTTGCCATTTCCTTCTCCAAGGGATCACCCCAAACCAGGGATCGAACCTGGCTCTCCCTCACTGCAGGCAGATGCTTCACCGTCTGACCCACCAGGCCCTCACTTAAGGGCCTGTGCTCCGCAATGAGAGGCCACCAAAATAAGCAGCACAGTCACCACATTCAGACAGCAGCCCCTGCTCGCCGCAACGAGAAAAGTCTCAGGAAGCAACTAACACCCGGTGCGGCCAATAAACTTAAAAACAAAGACGGTTCATTTTAACTGGGCCAGTGGGGTAAGAACCTGAAGTACTGGCTACTGGTAAACTCCTTGGATAATGAGTCCTGAAGAACAGCCCCAGCTTCTTAGGCATGTGTAAAAACATAAGCACTCCTGCTTCTGACTTCCCACCTTAACTTTAGAAACACAAGCCATGAGGCTTTACAGTTTTATTGTGAACTGGCCCTACTTTTTGAGCCTTAGAATATCAAATGAAACATTAACTTCAGGACAAACTGTTGCAGCTTTTCTTTTCCAGTCAAGAATTGGCCTTGGTGTGCTACAACTGAATAAAATCCATTTACTCAACCCAAAATAGGCATTAAAAAGAAAAAAAAAAACAGTACTGTCTTATATCCTAAGTACTGTCTTATAACTCCAAAGTGAGTGGAATCCTCAGGGATTACAACCCCGAGGTCATAATAACTGGAACACAGACAGGACTACCCATCAGTCACACAAGGGAGCACAACTACTCAGTCAGAAGGCAAGGCGTGGAAATGTAATCTGTCAAATGACTGATAACGGACATGGATTTTCCACTTAATGAAAAAGATATCCCTCCCCGCCCAATTCTGCTCATATGTCCTTTTAGTGACACATAAGGCACAGGTGTTGTTCAGAAATTCGTCTGAACACACAGGTAACCTGCTATCGCTCTGGATAACAGTGCAGACTGTCTGCTCCCATCTTGGCCTCAGACCTGTATCTTTGGAACTATACCTGCAATCTTTATGGCTACAGGATCCTCTGAAACTGGAATCAGCCCTTCCTTGACTTCCGCCTGCTTTTCAGAGACCAGGGGAGACGTGGCAGGAGGGGAATACTTAGTTTCCACAGAAACCACAGGCGAGGAAGAGGAAGAGGGCTTAGAATCATGAAAAAGACTGGCCCACGACTTGGCGGGCTGACTGGCGGGCACAGTGCCCGCTGCGGAGGCCGGGGCATCCGCAGGAGGTGGGGCGCTCTCGGCCATGGCGGGGTCCGAGTCTGCGCTCTCCACAGTGTGCAACTCCACCCCGTTGGCAGCTGTGCCCTCACCCAAGGATTCAAGTATTTGTCCATTAGTGACTCCAAGGTTCTCAGTAGTATCAGTCCCCACGGAGGGCTGAGCCACAGCTGTCCTCAACAGAGTATCCCTGCCGGCCTCAGCAGGGAGGCAGGAGGCCTCTGAGTCGGCCCCGGGGCAGCCCTCGGGCTGCCCTGCAGTCCTGGCCCCACCATCCAGGGCTCCGAGGAAAGCCCCGGCAGGCCCGGCGTCGCTGACAAAGTCCGTGGCATCCTGAGGGCTGCCCCAAGTCCGGGGGGTCCCTGCCATGGGTACATCCCCCATCAAGTCCACGTCCTCGGCGCCTACGCTGTTGGGGACTGCTGGGCCGGCATGGCCATTGACCAGGGCTTCCGCGGAAGGTCCACCCTCACCACCATCTTTCAAGTAACTGTAATATCCAGGGGGACGTTTTTTCTTCTTTTTACGCTCCCTTTGTCCAAGACCACCTGAAACACCATCGTTCTCTAAAGCTTCCGCCTCGGCATGAGAGCCGCCATCCAGGGCAAGGGCAGGGCCCGGGTACTGGCAATTGGCGGAGCTATAGTTCTCTTCTTTATCAATGTCATCGGGGAGCTTTTTGGAAGTTGTGCAGCTAAGGATAAATTCAGGGGCCTGAGGATTCAATGTGCTTGAAATACTGTAGTTGGGAGTTCTCGGCAAAGTGTCACTCGGTTCAATTACTTCATTAACACCAAATTCAATTCTCTGATAGTCGTGTCCTGTTTAGAAAGAAAATAATCAGTAAATATCCCACTAGTTAAGAACACAGCTATACAACTTATAAACAAACATCTCAGTAATTATTTCGTTTTGAAACTGAAACCTTAAAATCTTGCAGTATTAACAAAGCTAAAACATTTCTGTGCTAAATAAGTAATTTGCTGAAATAAATAATAACCACAAAATTATATTTAATTTGGAGATATGAAATACAGAAGCTGGTATCCATTTTCCACTCACAATAGTTAAGGCAGAAATTAAAATGAAACTTTGAATAGGAAACAAATGCTATTCTGCCTGTCTGAACATGTCTCTCAATGCAATCTGATTTTATTAGTTTATTTTATGCCTAAGACTAGGGCATATATATTTTGGAAAACTTAATTTTTAAAAATCAACATGACCAACTTGGGGACTTGAAAACCACTGCTTGCTCGTGCTCTCTCTCTATATATATATATTATATATATATGGTTTCTCTAATTTGTGCCAATTTAATAATTCAAAAAGTATGAATTATACAAAAGCACTCTTTCAAATTATCCATTTCCCAGACTCTTCTATTAACAACCTTAACTGAAGCCCCAAAATGGCCTTTCATGAGTGCCTGTGACTTCTCCTAAATTAATTCATATTGGATTAACCCCATGGATAAGGAAGGTGCTTCCAAAAATCCCAAAAGATAAAGTTAGGACTGCAAACCTTTAAAAATCTCCTTGAAATCCTTTAATACCTCTTCCCCACTAACAACAATCCACATATTCTATCCATTTAAGATGGACATTTTTTTCACAGATCACATCTCAAAAATTAGGGTGAGTTTCAGAATCAACTGAGTTTCTCAAGAGAAACTAAACACCAATGTCATCTTATATCTGATGAAATAGTGACACATTTTGAAGTGAGGAAAGGATGTGTTTTTTAATTTATTTTTCATGCACTACTGAAGACTTCTCAAGTCTAGTACAAGGGGCCCACTTTTTCTCAAGGCATTTATTTCAAGCAAAAAAAAAAATCACAGTACCAAAATAATCATATTCTACTCAGAAAACTGAATATATTTTACTTTGGAAATATTTTTAGAGGAGAAAAAACAGCCCCACAGAGGGGCCAGGGCCCTAAATAGTTTTCTAATTCTCCATTTGGTTTGATATCACACACCCTGGGAGTGGGGAGAATACACCAGCCCAACAGCAAAACACTCCTGAAAAAAGAACATGATGATGGTTACAGCTAACCATCTATAGAGATCGAGAGGACAATTTCAATCCTCTGGTCCCTGAGCACTGATTCGTGGTTTCCTTATTTTGAAAACAATCACCAAAGGAAATATATTTCTCCATTATCCCTAAAAGTGAACTGTCCAGTTTGCTTCCAGGGAGCTCCATCCAGTGAGGCTGCAAGGATGCAGAGCTGCTCTGTGGACCAAGACGGGTGTCGCTGAAGCAGGGAGGCCACCATTCAGAGACTGGGATGTGCATCGGGAGTCACAGTGAAGTTAGTATGTGCTGTACCATGCACCCTGTGCAGAGTTTGGTTGTTCACAACAGTGCGTTCCACATCACAATCATTAATCTTACCGTAACATACAACACTCCAGAATGTGATGTGATATTAAGGGAACCATTCTGATATGCTACAGTTGTTACCAAAATATTTACCAGACTGTGGACAGTGTGACCACATCCTGCCCAGAACAGTTCGGTTCCTGTTCTTACGCAAGAACACGGGTTGTGGACAGACCATGCATGCACTCCAGGGCAGAGAAGTCAGGACAGGCCCAACCTGTCGGGCTGGAAAGTGGTGGAAGGCCTGCAAGCTCAGGAGCACCTGGATCATCAGGCAGGGGATTTGTTGGGGGAAGGAAAATTAGCTCAAACCAACAATCACACCCTAACATGGCACTCTCAAAGCCTGTGCACTGCAGCACTCACAGTACGGTATCCTGGGGTGCCCGGATGGGGTCCTGAAGTCCGAGATGCTCAGAGGCACCCAGGAGATGCTCATGGCCACATCTGTCTGAGAATCACTGCTTAAGTGGCTTCCTCAGCTGACTTCTCCAATCAGTTCATAGTGACTCAAGTCAATAATCATGGAGCTTTCAGCCATGTGCAAAATGTTTATTATCAAGGGGGAGGGCTACAGAGATTAGTAAGGCAAGGTCCCTGCCTCAGGGGATTACATCTATAGGGAGACAGACATCAAAGACGGAAATGATGGAAGCAGAGGGTGGGTGAGATAAAGCCTTACAGCTTTACAAGAATTCATTGTATGACTCAGGGAGCTTAAACAGGGGCCCTGTGACAACCTAGAGGGGTGGGATGGGGTGAGAGGTGGGAGGGAGGTTCATGTTGATATATGGCAGAAACCAACACAATACTGTAATTATCCTTCAAATAAAAATAAATAAATTTACAAAACAAAATGCTCCTCAACACACACACAAAGAGATCTATCTGGATTAGAAACTACAGAGAGGTCAGAGGAGCTGGCAGGATAACCGGATGGGGGAGGGGATGGGAGGGGAGGAGGGACAAGGCTACTTTCCACTTTGGGGACTAACTTAAAAAGGCCACATTAGGAGCCCCCACCTAGAGTGTGCGGAGCCGGCTGTGGTGGGAAGTGCCAGAACAAATCACTCTAAAGCGCTCATCCAAAACCATCCTCAGGGTTTACAACACTGCAGACACTGTACTGTGCAGCTGCTGCACACTGAAACGGATGAGCTGCGGTCTCTGCCACCCACAGCTGAACTCAGCCTAAACAGGGAGGCAGGTTCACTGGATACTGGACAGTGAGCTGGCACTGTAGCAGAAATAAAAATAACAGAATAGGACAGAAGAGGCCTTGGGGAACAGGGGCCTTTAAGCTGGCCTCTCTCAATGTGAGCAGCTGTGTCTTTGGCAGATTAAAAGACGGACTTGAGAGGAGAGAGGGGAGAAGGGAGAAAAAGAGCCAAGAAGCGTAACTGAGCAGGGATTCCAGCCTGGCGTGGGTGGGGGACATCGTGAGAGCGAGGAGGAGGGAGTGGAGCAGAGGGGAGAAGCGCTGCGACACTGGGGGTCTGAGGGAGGCGGAGCCTTCATCTGCAGCCAAAGCCCCTGGGAGGATGGTAAAGGCACGACCTGGACCAGGGCTCTGACAATAGGGAAGACGGCGAGACATCTGGAGCCCAAGCAAACACCGGCAGCACAGCGGCTACGTGCCAAGTACTGGAAGTCAGGGAGCACCTCAACCCACAGACGACAAGGGGGCTCCAGAGGCTGGGAGGCCCGGCAAGGGTGTCTGGGTCCCTCTGACGTCTCTTATTTTATCCTCATCCTAAGTCATCATTAGAACTCTTCTCTACCTTATGTTTCTTATAAAGCTGCTAATAATTTTAGATAAAATCATTTTCTCATTTGTCTGCAGATAAAAAGTTTACATGGTCTCTGCAAGGTTTATATTTAAATCTAAATTATAATAAAACCCTTTCTGACAATGCTATAGAAACAGGGAACCAAATCACTGCTCTCAAAGAAAAGGTTCAGCCTCCAGCTTCTCCAAGGCCAGTGAGGACCCTGAGCGTGATGCAAACTGGAAAGCGGTCTAGACAGGTTTGACACGGGCAGTGGCAGCCGGCAAGATGAGAGGACCCTACTGTTAGTGACATGTAACACATATGAGAGGGCTGCAACTGAGTAAGCATCACCTCCAGTGATCAGCTCAGTGTCTGGGACAGAGACAGCCAGCTACTCAGTCATAACAGGACAGGAGGTGAAGAGGTCACCTGAATTCCCAAGAGCCCTGATGACAGGCGTGGACATAACCGCAAACTCAGGACAAGAGAAACAAGCTGCCACTGAGCCGGGTGGAAAGCACGTACTCAGAGACTTGCCAGCTCTGGGCCCAACAGCCGGTGCACTCGACAGAGAGCCCGCTCCAGAACCCGCACAGAGAGCCTTGGCTGTGATGGGCACACCTGTGCCAGAGGATCCTCACGAAACCAACAGTAACGAGGAATTATTCCCAAAACTCACCTTGGAGGACTGACACTCTGAAGCACAGAATAAACTTTAATTCATTAGCCAAAGTGGTTTGGTGATTAAAGCTACTGGAGTTTACAATAAAAACATCAAGCAGAAAGGGAAAGGAAGGAAGCCTGCCCCCATGGCGCGTGCTTACCGTCGGGGAGGTCACCAGCAGCCTGTGCGCCACAAAGAACTGTCCCGCCGTATGGAGGAAGCTGCCCAGGGAAGTGGAAAACAGAGTTTAACTCAAAAAACTGTTAAAGTTCAACACATGCTATTTCATTAAAGCAACCCTCATTAAAAGGCTATTTATCCATGCAACTTCTCATAACACTATTTTTAACAAAATAACACAGATGGGGAGACAGTAAGATTAAATACCTTCATTTTAAAACACCATTAGAAAGCTTTCCAATACTGATTGCTATTAAACAGATCCAAAAATGAGGTAAAAAATTAAAATGGGCTCCAATGGACATGTCAGTCAGCTACAAAAGGCTCATGACACACCCTCTGTTTCACAGGAGTTGCAGAGTACACATCAAATACTATAAACACTTGTCTTTGTCCACTGACCAGTACAGAGTCTTCGTGACCATCTGCACACATTGCTCACCATCACTACAAGTCCACTCAGCCACAGGCAGGAACCAAGCCTGGGGACAGTGAACAAAGCAGCTGGGAAAGAAAAGCCTGAGAATCACGGCTCTCTTTTAACAGGGTGCCTTAAATAACTGGATTAACAGCTGGCAACCACATTCCTTGTTTGGAAAAGAGACAGCAAAATGGCCAGTGCCTGGGCTCTCCGCAAAATGCAGGAAGGTATCATGAATATGCCAATTTCTTTCCCTCCTAGCTATTCCATAATACTTGGGAAAGTGAAGTGAAAGTGAAAGTGAAGTCGCTCAGTCGTGTCAGACTCTTTGCGACCCCGTGGACTGTACCCCACCAAGCTCCTCTGTCCATGGGATTCTCCAGGCAAGAGTACTAGAGTGGGTTGCCATTTCCTTCTCCAGAGGATCTTCCCGACCCAGGGATCGAAACCAGGTCTCCTGCATTGCCAGCAGATTCTTCACAGTCTGAGCCGCCAGAGAAGCCCAAGAAAACAAAGGAACTGACCACTTTCTGGACTTGAGAGGAGTGCATATTTCCACCACACAGGGGCACTCCAGCACTCATCACGGCAAAGCACTGTGTCCCCAGGCAGGCTGCACTTGAGCCTAAAGTGCAAGGCCATTCCACACACGACTCCAACGCTCCCATCTGGTGCCCCAGCCTTTATCACTGGCGTGGACACACAGAGCAATTCAGTGTGTCTCAGAAAGCCACAAATCACGATGACGTCCCTCTGCAGTCACAGAAGACAGCAAACTCCCAGACACAGCCTTTATTCCACTGATGACACTAGGGTGCCCCCTGGTGATAAAAATCTAACTTGTAAGGCACTCACCCAAGTCTTGTTTTTTGGAATCAGACTGTACTCACAATCTAGGGAGTAGGAGAGCCAAGACGTGTAAACAGAGCCCCTGGCATGCCCCAGGGCAATGCTGCTGTTTTCTGCTAAGTGTGTTTAAAACACTTACTTTGGTTTACTAACTTGGTAAGAGCATAACTGGGCATTACTAGAATGCCAGAATGAGTTCAGGCACAGAAAACGTGTATTTTTTTTTCTACTCCATACACTGCATAAGGTGCCTGTGATGCAGCAAACCTCCATCAGCTCTAAGAAACCCCTTTATGGTAACTGGGTATAATAAAAATGCAGCAGAATAAAACTGCAAGAATTGTTCAAAGTTCTCTCTTTAACTATACAGTTACTTATAAGAACAGAGAATTTTCTAAGCAAAAATATATAATCTCACACACAAAAGGAAACTGAGCAACAGAAAAAGCTGAAATTTATTTGTATTAGATACAAAACCAAACCAACTTACTCTGAAAACAGTGCTACCATATTGTGAAGTCAATACTCAGGACCTTCAATAATAAGAAGGTAGTATTTTTAAATCTTTTTGCTATTGCTATGGGGTGAGGGGTAGAGCCCCACCACCCACACCCATACACACACACACTCAACACCACAATCTCAAGTTGTATTACATACCGAAGTGAAAACAAAAACTTTAAAAACTTTTTAAATGTCTTTATGACCTCAGGGAAGGAAAAAAATTTCTTAAAATATTTTAAAAATCCACAAACTATGAGGAAAAGAAATACAAGACATTAAAACTTTAAAATGTACTCCCAAAGATTATTAACCCTATAAAACAGTAAGAAAAAAACAAGCCATTTGATAAAAATACGGACAAAAGATACAGAACAGGTAATTAACAGAAATAGAAATCTACTCTGCCAATGGACATATGAAAGTAATGTAATGGTGCTCAAATGTTTATAATCTGGGAGATTTAAATTAAAACAACAAAAATCCACTTACTCCATCAGATTAACAAAAATTTTAAGTATGTCTATACTGAGAATGGGGCTTTCCAGGAGATACTAGTGGTAAAGAATCCAAGTGTCAATACAAGAGATGTGGGTTTAATCCCTGGGTTGAGAAGATTCCCTGGAGAAGGAAATGGCAGCCCACTCCAGTATTCTTGCCTGGGAGATCTCATGGACAGACTGGGAATTATCAAAAATTTTCCATTTTAATGGGGTCTAAAAGATCCCTATAGTTATGGCTATGGTCTTCCCAGCGGTCATGTAGAGTTGTGAGAGCTGGACCATAAAGAAGGCAGAACACCAAAGAACTGATGCCTTCAAACTGTGGTGCTGGAGAAGAGAAGGTCCTAAAAGTCCCTTGGACAGCAAGAAGATCAAAACAGTCAATCTTAAGGAAAATCAACCCTGAATACTGGTTGGAAGGACTGATGCTGAAGTTGAAGCTCCAGTATTTTGGTCATCTGATGAAACCAGCTGATTCAATAGAAAAGTAGAAAAGTCCCAGATGCTGGGAAAGATCAAGGGCAGAAGGAGAAGAGGGCATCAGAGAGTGAGTGGTTGGATGGCATCACCAATGCAATGGACATGAACTTGGGCAAGCAGATGGTAAGGGACCGGGAGGCCTGGTGTGCTGTAGCCCATGGGGTCGCAAACAGTATGCCGTGACTGACAACAGCAAAGACTCTCGTGCACTAATGATGGAAATGCAGACTGTTAAATCCACTTAGAGAGCAGATGCACTCAAGATGCTTATTCCTTGCAGGGCGCCAAAATTCCATTCCTAGGAATACTTCTTGGAGAAACCCACAGAGGAGCATGAGGAGACATGACAAAATATGATTACTGCCACATTTCTGTACTAATGGAAGAACTGAAGACCTAGACAGTCCCCCTCAACATGAAAACAGCTAAGTTCAATATTTAACAGTTAACGGACAATTTTCTGGCAATTCAGTGGTTCGGACTCTGCGCTTTCACTCCTGTGGGCACCCAAGTTCATTCCCTGCTCAGGGAACTAAGATCCACAGGACACAGCCAAAAATAAAATTTAACAATTAAAATCAAAGAACAAGAACAAAATGTCCAAATAAATCTAAAGAGTATTTAGCTTAAAATAAACAAACTAGAGAATGATGAATACAGTATGAAACCACTTTGTTGTTGTTTAGTCACAAGGCAGGTCTCTTTTGCGACCCCATGGACTGCAGCCCACTAGGCTCCTCTGTCAATCGGATTTTTCAGGCAAAAATACTAGAGTGGGTTGCCATTTCCTTCTCCAGGGGAATCTTCCTGACCCAGGGATCAAACCCACTTCTCCTGCATTGCAGGTAGATTCTTTACTGCTGAGCCCCTGGGGAAGCCCCTGATGAGACATTTTAACCGCACAAAACAATAAACAGCATATACTTGCACAGTAAGAGGTGAAGATCACAGCCAGGAAACAAAATGTACTGTACATTTTTGGCAGAGTTTCAGTATTTCTGGGGAATAAGGCGAACGCAAGGATACAACAGAAGCTTCAACTGTCTCTGTAATGTTTTGCTATTTACAAGTATAGCAAAATGTTAACAGTAGTCAAATCCAATGGATGGGTCCACTCCTTTTTTCATGTTAGCCTCCACACTTTTCTGTACTTTGGAATTCCTAATTAAAAGGCATAAATCAAAAAAAAAAAAAAAACCCCGATCTAAAATATAACCATCAATTAAATCTATGCATGCACTCAATAAAACAAAATTTTGTCTTACCTCAACTGAAGCGCGAGGAGTCACAAAGAACTGATTGAATTCATCAGGGCTAAAATCTCCAAAAATATACTGGGGAAAAAAAAAGAATCACAGATCACATAAAATATACAAATCACTCAGTTTCAGAAAACAGTGTTACATGGACCCTATAAAGAATCCGCCAGGAGCCCCCAAGACCCTCTCCAGGAAACAGACAGTGCTGTCTGGAGCTCCTTCACAGTCCCACTGCAGAGGTCTTTAAGTCTAGATAAAACCTTAGGGTTTTATGGAAGAAAATCAAAATGATGAGCCTTATGATGGGAGAAAACGTTCCAGACAATATCAACTGCCAGCAAGGATGTGAAGCAACTAGAGATGCAGAAAGGCACAGCAACTCAGGGGAAAAAAGAGTTCGGCAGTTCCTTATAAAGTTTACTTACCACAACCCAGCAAGCCTACTCCTAAGCATTTACCAAAGAGAAATGAAGAACAATGTCCACAAAAAAAAAAAAAACCTGCATGCTGAAGTTTACAACAACTGTACTCATAGTCACCAGAAACTGAAAAGTATCCCAATGTGGATCAACAGGTGGACATGATGCATGAACGTGATGATCTACTAATCAATGACTCTCTAAAGCATCACCCTAAGTGAAGCATCAGACTTACAAGGCCACAAGCGCTACGGACAGAAAACAGATCCGTGGCTTCCAGGTCACGGATTACAAAAAAGCACAAGGGAACTTTGCTTCACAGGGAAAGCCTGTTAGAGAAATAGTAAACTTCCGATGTGCCTAGGAAACACATCCACCAATATATTAATGATTTCAGTTCTTGAATATGGATGGACAACAAAAAACCAAAGACATGAGAGGGGGCAATAAACAGCAATAAAGAGGGTTACTATTAAAACAGGGGAAATGAATCTGTGTAAACAAAACAAGGGAAACAGAAAAGAAGTTAAAATTCTAATCTGTATCCTGAAAGAAATTCTAGCAGGTAAAGTAAGCAGAATGTCCAGAAAAAAAAAAGGAGAGAACAAGGAAGTATTCAAAGAAATCAAAGGATTATTAAATTTAAATTACTAAATTTACAAACTCAACAGAAGATCTTAAAGAACCAAAATCAATACAGCAAGACAGCAATGCTTTGAAAGTTCCAAGGAAAAAAGCGTTTCTTTTTGTTTTCATAGAATTCTATTCTATAGTTACTAGTCAAGTGCAAAAGGCAAAATAATTCTTGACTCTCATACACACTTGGGATAGGTGGAGGTGGGCTGCTTAAGAATTCCAGAAAATGCATTCATGGGATACAAGAGCAGTAACAAACAAGCAGGACCCAAAAGATGATCAATACTGTGGACGTGAAGCCCAACGCAAACATGAAGGAAGACTCACGTGGCTTTATTTAATACCGACAACAGGAATGCTGTCCACGTAAAAGAGAGCCACTCTACCTTCTAAGCGGCTACTTTAATTCACAATGTGGGAAGACACATTAGTATAGGAAGTGAATGTTCTTACAGGATTGCTAAGTTTTTCTCTTCAGGCTGGATTTCTCTTGGAAAGATAAAAATAAATGAAATACTCTTTGAAATCACACGTCTAAGTACACTTTCTTATTTGAGTTTTCATACAATCTAAAGTATTAAAAAAAAAAAAAAACAGAAATTGGTCAATCCAGTAAGAGAACTAAAATTTCAAATGATTCATGTCAATGAACAGGAAGGGGAGGAATCGTGACCCAGCAAGCCTTCTACCAGTCTGCTGGAACAAACCTCATGGTCAATCATCAGAACACTTCAGTTCAGTCGCTCAGCTCTGTCTGACTCTTTGAGACCCGAGGACTGCAGCATGCCAGGCTTCCCTGTCCATCACCAACTCCCAGAGTTTGCTCAAACTTATTTCCATCTAGCCAGTGATGCTATCTAACCATCTCATCCTCTGTCATTCCTTTCTCCTCCCATCTTCAATCTTTTTCAGCATCAGGGTCTTTTCCAATGAGTCATTTCTTCCCATCAGGTGGCCAAAGTATTGGAGTTTCAGCTTCAGCATCAGTCCTTCCAATGAATACTCAGGACTGACTTCCTTTAGGATGGACTGGTTGGCTCACCTTGCAGTCCAAGGGATTCCCAAGAGTCTTCTCCAACACCACAGGTCAAAAGAATCAATTCTTTGGCACTCAGCTTTCTTTATAGCCCAACTCTCACATCTATACATGACTACTGGAAAAACCATAGCCTTGACTAGACGGACCTTTGTTGGCAAAGTAATGTCTTTACTTTTTAATATGCTATCTAGGTTGGTCACAACTTTTCTTCCTAGGAGCAAGCATCTTTTAATTTCATTGGAGCAGTGATTTTGGAGCCCAAGAAAATAACGTCTCTTACCTTTTCCACTGTTTTCCCATCTATTTGCCATGAAGTGATGGGACCAGATGCCATGATCTCAGTTTTCTGAAAGTTGAGTTTTAAGCAAACTTCTTCACTCTCAAGAGGCTCTTTAGTTTTTCTTCGCTTTCTGCCATAAGGGTGGTGTCATCTGCATATCTGAGGTTATTGATATTTCTCCCGCCAATCTTGATTCCAGCTTGTGCTTCATCCAGCCCAGCGTTTTTCATGATGTACTCTACATGTCAGTTAAATAAGCAGGGTGACAATATACAACCTTGACATACTCCTTTCCTTATTTGGAACCAGTCTGCTGTTTCATGTCCAGTTCTAACTGTTGCTTCTTGACCTGCATACAGATTTCTCAGGAGGCAGTTAAGGTGGTCTGGTATTCCCATCTCTTTAAGAATTTTCCACAGTTTGTTGTGATCCACACAGTCAAAGGCTTTGGCATAGTCAATAAACCAGAGGTAGACGTTCTTCTGGAACTCTGTCCCTTTTTCGATGACCCAGCAGATGTTGGCAATTTGATCTCTGGTTCTTCTGCCTTTTCTAAAACCAGCTTGAACATCTGGAAGCTCACAGTTCACATACTGTTGAAGCCTGGCTTGGAAAATTTTGAGCATTACTTTGCTAGAATGTGAGATGAGTGCAATTGTGCGGTAGTTCGAGCGTTCTGTGGCATTGCCTTTCTTTGGGACTGGAATGAAAACTGACCTTTTCCAGTCCTGTAGCCATTGATGAGTTTTCCAAATTTGCTGGCATTTTGAGTGCAGCACTTTCACAGCATCATCTTTTAGGATTTGAAATAGCTCAACTGGAATTCCCATTCTCCACGAACTTTGTTTGTAGTGATGCTTCCTGAGGCCCACTTGACTTCACATTCCAGGATGCCTGGCTCTAGGTGAGTGATCACATCACTGTGGTTATCTGGGTCATGAAGATCTTTTCTGTATAGTTTTTCTGTGTGTTCTTGCCACCTTCTCTTAACACCTTCTGCTTCTGTTAGGTCCATACCATTTCTGTCCTTTATTGTGCCCATCTTTGCATGAAATGTTCCCTTGGTATCTCTAATTTTCTTAAAGAGATCTCTAGTCTTTCTCATTCTATTCTTTTCCTCTGTTTCTTTGCACTGATCACTAAGTAAGGCTTTCTTATCTCTTCTTGCTACTCTTGGGAACTGCATTCAAATGGGTATGTTTCCTTTTCGCCTTTGCCTTTCGCGTCTCTTCTTTTCTCAGCTATCCGTAGGCCTCCTCGGCCATTTTGCCTTTTTGCAATTCTTTTTCTTGGGCATGGTCTTGATCACTGCCTCCTGTACAGTGTCACAAACCGTCCATAGTTCAGGGACTCTATCAGATCTAATCCCTTGAATCTATTTGTCACTTCCCGTATAATGGTAAGGGATTTGACTTAGGTCATACCTGAATGGTCTAGTGGTTTTCCCTACTTTCTTCAATTTAAGTCTGAATTTGGCAATAAGGAGTTCATGATCTGAGCCACAGTCAGGTCCTGGTCTTGTTTTTGCTAACTCTATAGACTGTCTACATCTCTGGCTGCAACGAATATAATCAGTCTGATTTTGGTGTTGACCATCTGGTGATGTCCATGCATAGTCTTCTCTTGAATTGTTGGGCAGAGGGTGTTTGCTATGACCAGTGCGTTCTCTTGGCAAACTTTGCTCGGCTTCATTTTGTACTCCAAGGTCAAATTTGCCTGTTACTCCGGGTATCTCCTTACTTCCTACTTTGGCATTCCAGTCCCCTATAATAAAAAGGACATCTTTTTTGGGTGTTAGTTCTAGAAGGTCTTGTAGGTCTTCATAGAACCGTTCAACTTCAGCTTCTTCAACATTAGTGGGGATTACCTGGATTACTGTGATATTGAATGGTCTGCCTTGGAAACAGAGATCATTCTGTCATTTTTGAGATTGTACCCAAGTACTGACTGCATTTCAGACCCTCTTGCTGACTATAATGGCTACTCCATTTCTTCTAAGGGATTCCTGCGCACAGTGGTAGATTATGGTCATCTGAGTTAAATTCGCCAATTCCAGTCCATTTTAGTTCTCTGATTCCTAAAATGTCAATGTTCACTCTTGCCATCTCCTGTTTGACCACTTCCAGTTACCTTGATTCATGGACCTGACATTCTAGGTTCCTATGCAACATCGTTCTTTACACTATCGGACTTTACTTCCATCACCAGTCACACCCACAATATGGCACTGCTTTCATTTTGGCTCTGTCTCTTCATTCTTTCTGGTGTTATTTCTCCACTCTTCTCTAGTAGCATATTGGGCATCTACCGATTTGGAGACATCTTTCAGTGTTGTATCTTTTTGCCTTTTCATACTGTTCATGGGGTTCTCAAGGCAAGAATACTGAAGTAGTTTGCCATTCCCTTCTCCAGTGGACCACGTTTTATCAGAACTCTCCACCATTATCCATCCATCTTGGGTGGCCCTACATGGCACGGCTCAGTTTCATAGAGTTAGACAAGGCTGTGGTCCATGTGATCAGTTTGGCTAGTTTTCTGTGATTGTGGCTTTCATTCTGTCTGCCCCCTAGAGGCTTATGGAAACTTCCTGATGGGACAGACTGACTGTGGGGGAAACTGGGTCTTGTTCTGATGTGTGGGGCCATGCTCAGTAAATCTTTAATCCAATTTTCTGTTGATGGGTGGGGCTGTGTTTGCCCCCAAACAACAGCTCACCTCTGGAGACTCCTGGATACTCACAGGCAAGTCTGGGTCAGTCTCTTATGGGGTCACTGCTCCTTTCTCCTGGGTCCTGTTGTGCACAAGGTTTTGTCTGTGCCTTCCAAGAGTCTGTTTCCCCAATCCTGTCTAAGTTCTGTAGTCAAATCCCACTGGCCTCCAAAGTCAAATTCCCTGGGGATTCTCAATCCCTTTGCCAAATCCCCAGGTTGGGAAATCTGTTGTGGGTCCCAAAACTTCTTAACCATACAAGAATTTATTTGGTATAATTGTTCTGCAGTTTGTGGGTCATCTGCTCAACACCTCTAAGGTGGGGTTAATGGCAACCTTCTACAAGAGGGCTTATGCCACACCCAGGACTGCTGCACCCAGAGCCCCTGCCCCTGCGGCAGGCCACTGATGACCCGTACCTCCACAGGAGACACTCAAACACTCAAGGCAGGTCTGGCTCAGTCTCTGTAGGGTCTTCTGGTGTGCACAAGGTTTTGTTTGAGCCCTCCGAGCATCTCTGGCAGGTATGGAGTTTGATTCTAAACATGATTTCGCCCCTCCTACCGTCTTGCCGGAGATTCTCCTTTGCCCTTGGACGTGGGATATCTTTTTTTGGTGGGATCCAATATTCTCCTGTTGATGGTTGTTCAGCAGCAAGTTTTAATTTTGGAGTTCTCAAAGAAGATGAGCACACGTCCTTGATTTTAGATACTATCCCTCCCAAGGGAGTTTCCCAACCAGTTGTTAATGCCCAAAAGTTGTCGCAAAGAAACAGCATGAAGACGTCTGCAACAGTGTTGATGACAAGCTGGGGATTAGCTGGTTTCAGGATCTAATGAAGCTCGCACTCTTGATGTCTCATCACAGAAAGGACTCAGTGAGAGACAGTGATAGGTAAGAAGTGGATTGATTCAGATCCAGAGAGAAGCACACTCCACAGACAGAGTGTGGGCCACCGCGGAAGGCGAGTAAGTGCTTAGACTCCAGGGAGAGACAGTTTCTCCTATTATTTTCCGTTTTACTCAAGTCTTTGTTTTTAAAGTATTATTTGGAAAAATCTGCTACAGATTTTAAGTGTGCTTTCTCATTACAACTTCATGTCAGTAATTTCTCCACAGATCCACACCTTTAACCTGATTACAAAACTCACTGGTGAGGGCAACAGGAAGCGCAGGAAGATTTCCTGGCAGTCCTGGGCTTAGAACTCTGCTCCTCCACTGGGAACTAAGAGCTCCTGGTGCAGCCTTCCAGATGGAAGGAGTGTGTACAGGGAGAAATCTCCAACACTGTTAAATTAAGAAAACATTATTTGGGTTAAAAAAAGGGGGGGCGGCTGGGAGGCAGAAAAATAGAAATACTGATTTATATTTGCATAAAGATAGGGGCTTCCCTGGTGGCTCGGCGGTAAAGAATTCGTCAGCAATGCAGGAGACTCAAGTTCAATCCCTGGATCAGGAAGATCCCCTGGAGAAGTAAATGCTCTGTCAGGAAAATTCCATGGACAGAGGAGCCTGGCAGGCTACAGTCCATGGGGTCGCAAAGAGTCAGATATGACTTCATGACTAAACCACCAACCAAAGACAGATCAATACCAGGACAAAGCTGGCAGCTTGGTGGTGAGAAGGTCACCCACCACCAATGCAGGGGACACAAGTTCAATCCCTGGCCCAGGAAGATTCCACATGTCGAGAAGCAACTGAGCCCAGACATCACAACTACTGAGCCAGCACTCTACAGCCTGCTCATTGCAGCTAGAGAAAAGTCCGCACACAGCAACAAAGACCCAGCACAGCCAAAAACTGATTTTTAAAAAGCAATAGATACTGGAAGGAGGGAAAGTCAGTGGAAGTCATGGAACAGAGAGTTGAGATGTTTTAGGATATATCTTTTCAGAGTTCTTAGTTCTGAACCATGCAAATATATTTTATTCAAAAGATTAACTGTAAAGTCAATGTTATCAAATCACTGTACAACTATTCATATACCCATTTTCCAGAAGCTGTGTTTGCACCTATGTTTCATGATCTCCTTGACAACAGATTAGGACTTGATGAAAACATTTAATCCAAAAATGACACCATAAGCAACTGCTAACTATCAACTATGCAATGCTAAAGTATCATTTAACACCTGACAAATGGCTAGCCAGAGCTGCTCTGAACTTTAACATAATCCCCTTAACACTAGCTCACATATATCAATAGACAACTCCATAAAAATACACATGAATTTTCACATTCTCTGCCCTAACAGGATCTATTTTCAATCCTTAAAATGCATGAGTTTTTGAAAGTAAGCAGTTAACACTTGCAAGAATCTAAAGAACAGTCATGTCAGTTTTGCAACTGAGCTTACAGAAGGGGCTGCTAAGAGGCTAGCGCCAAGTTCCAATCTGAGTTGCATAAAGTCACTCAAGCCTCAAGTAAGGGAGACTTCAGAATAAAAGACAATTTCCTGCCATCACAATACATGTGAAAAAACAGTAAGTATTTCTTTCATGGGCAGAGAAACCAATGTCTCTTTTGTAACCACTCAAAAACACTGAAGCGAAGTGATATAATAAAATATAATATCCCACATAAATTTAGAGGCTACCATTTGAGTGCTTTTCAAAATCATCTACATCAGTTATAAATAATCACAGGAAGCATCACTATGAAGAAGTGTTTTTTATCCACACTGTTCCAAAAAGGCAAATAGAAGTATTGTTGTAAAGTAGAATTTAGCTTAAATAAATTAGGAAGAGAAGTTAAATTATGAAGTTAAGACTACAAAAGCATAGAAAAACCTAAGTATTTATTCAACTGCAAACCCCAGTGAGTGGACATAAATTACACTGCCCTGAATTTTAGTGACAATTGTTTAACTAAAACTATATCTGACTGAAGTTTTATGTATCTGACTGAAGCATCACAAGTCTTACGACACCAAAGAGTTTATCACAGAAACTCAGGACAGCCAGCTTCCATTAAAATGTTCCAGTCTCACCATCCCCAAAAGTCTTCCTAATCTTCAATCACAAACTGTTTTAGATGTCTGGCAAAATGAAGAATGTTACCAAAAAACAGGGGCAGGATTGTGCTCTTCCAAAAACTCAATGTCACAAAAGGCTGTGGAAAAGTTCCAGATGACAGGAAGCTAAAGAGACAGTACAACTGAATGCAACATCTGACCCTATGCTGGATCCTCCCCTGGAGAGGAAGTGCTATAAAAGGAGAGCATAGGGTCAACTGACAAGTCCAGAATACGAACAGTGGGTCAGAAAAAGACACTGCGTCCATGTCAACATATGGAAGTGATAGCTGTCCAACTGTGGTTACTTTAAGAGAATATTCATGGGAAATATACATTCAAGCAGACAAGGAGGCTAAAGGGTCCCAGTGCATGTAACCCACCCTCAAACCTCAAAGGGTAAGAGAAAATGTGTCTGTATTTTCATGTGTTTGTGAGTTTGTACAGGTATCTGTATAAAGAGGGAGAGAACTTAAACACACCCCAATGATTAAGTGAGGTTCAACCCTAACCAGTCAATATGAATAAAAAATAAAATGGGGGCTCTTTGTGCTTCTGCAATTTTTATAAATTTAAAATTATTTCCAAATAAAGAGCTTGCTGGGGCTGTTTTTAAACTAAAACTGATAACACTCAGCTGTGAGGAAAATTTTTACCTACCCTCTTCTTATACATGTATGAAACATTTTCCTTCCTCTGGAGAATTAATAAATATAAAGTCTGTTTTTAAAGAAAAGGTTTTGGTTTTTAAAAAAAGATAAAAATGAGTCAATGCCTGATTTCACAGGATTTACAATCTAGTGGGGAAGAAAATGGCACTGGCAATATGCATTCGTTTGTCCTGCAGGAGCAGCGAGAGCTGAAACTCACGACTGTGAGGCTGGCAAGGGAGGAAGTGCAATCCCACTTTCCCTGTCCCTGCCAAGCCTGCAGGGGCCGGCATGCCCAGGCACCCAGGCAACAGCCACTGCGAGCCCTCCATGGACCACAGAGCACTACAGAAATGTTGGCATTGTCATCAAGTGAGGCAGATCCCTGAGGTTTAAGCCAGGCCCACCAGAGTTGAATGAATACTGGAGTCAAGAGGAGGAACAAGAAAGCAACCACATACGCTCTGCTCCCAGCTGTGGTGCCGGGCCGGGGCGGGGGGGGGGGGGGGGGGGCGGGGGTGTGTGGCCGGGGGAGGCCATGACGGTCAGGACACAGCACAGGGTGCTGAGCCGCCCCATCCCCGCTCTGGGAAGGGGCCTAGGGGTAGAGGGGTCCTCGCAACCAGAATAAAGCTCCACTTCCCCTCCCTTCCACTGACCCCAGCTCAGGCCTTCAGAACTCCTACTGTTACCGTCTGATTATTTTCGGATCTTTTCTAGAGAGGACATGAAAAATATATACACAAGAAACACATCAGGAAAAGGGGCAAGCCCTCGGCACAGCTAGGGTGGATGCAAGACACTTCACTGCAGCCAAGCGCCAGGGCGTGGCACTCTGAGTTGCCAGAGCAGACTCCAGCAGGCCCTCTAGGGCCTAGGGCTGTACAGCCTGCGAAAGGCACAGGCCAAACTGGAAATACCAGTGTTCCTGCTAAAGGAAAAGCAAAGACACAGCCTCAGCCCAGGAGAGGTGAGGAGAAGGAAAGGCGTTTGCCAGTCACCTGCGTGGTGCCCTGCTGGCTCTCCAGGGATCCAATGCAGCCACAGGAAACAGCACCTCCTGCAGGAAGCAGGGACCCGGAGGACAACCCCCAGAGCAGGCACTAGGGGGCGCTGGAATACAGCTTCCAAGGTTTGCACTCCAGAAACAAGTCTTTGTGCAGGCTACCACCAAATCCGTGTCCTCCGCCTTCAAAAGGACTCAGGGACATGGGAGGTCAGCCTGAGGTAAAAACTGAGGCTACAAAGGCGTGATCAACAAACACTCTGCTGCATGTGTACTGTACTTCACAGATTCCACGGCAGTCAGGCATCTGTGAGCCAGACCCAGGCACAGTGTCCCAAGAACACTCAAAGCCCAGGCCTGCAGGGTCAAATGCCAGAAACAAGCACAGGAAGCAGAGTCTTCTCCCTCCTCCCTCTTTCCCAACACAAAAGTGAATTTGGGAGGTAGGAGAAGATGTTAAGGACTAATACCCTGGTGGCTCAGCAGTAAAAAATCCTCTTGCAACACAGGAGACACGGGTTTGATCCCTGGGTCAAGAAGATCCTCTGGAGAAAGGAATGGCTGCCCACTCCAGTATTTTTGCCTGGAGAATACCATGGACAGGGGAGCCTGGTGGGCCACAGTCCGTGGGGTTGAAAGAGTCTGGCAAGACTTAATGACTAAAGAACACTCCTCTGAGTGATAAACGCTTTAACTTCATCTCTAAAATCAGGGTATGCCAGACGAAATCCATCTCCACAGTTCTTCCCAGCTCCAAAAGGATCTCCTGGATCTAACCCGGAAAAACACAGCTTTGGGAATGTTCTCAGACTGACACGGCTACCAGGTGGCTGGCACCTGAACACATCATGCTGAGTGAAAGAGGCCAGACTCAAGGGCCACGCATTGCAAGAGTCCATTCACATGAATTGGGTGATATCCAGAAGAGGCAGATCCCCAGAGACAGCAAGGAGAAAGAGGGTGGCTGCCAGTGGCTGGGTGGGGAGGGATAAGGGAGTCCCTGTTATGGGTATGAAGCCTCTTTCTGGAATGATGAGGTGTTCTAAAATGGACTGTGGGGGTAGCTGCACAACTCTGTGAATATACTAAAAACCACCAAAATGTACAGGTATTTAAATGGGAGAACTATTAACAAATGAAGTTAAAAAAAAAAATCAGATCAGTACTTGCATAAAAAGAACCATTCAAATTTCTTTATTTTTTTTTCCACCAGGACCCAGTACCTAATGGATGGTGACATCTACTGAACAGTTACCGCTCAGTCTTAACTTTGGAAATTGGTGTGGGTGGCCTAGGGGACACCTGGAGGTGACAATGTTCAATACACAGCAGGAATTTCATTGATTTAATAGCATGTATTGAGCACCAACGATCCACGCTCAACTGTGCTTGATTGTCAGAACAAATTCTGAACAAGACAAAGTTTGGGACACCATGATATTTATAATTTTGTCACCGTGTGCGTGAACTGCGCATTGCTGACAGTACTACACAGGCAGAAGCGGGGGGACTGGTGCGGGAGGGGCAGAGGGAGGCTTATGCCTCGACTGACCACCCAGGGTTGCAGCAGGATTATCCTCACTTTCTTGGGGCTGAGAGTCCCAAGAAGGGAAAAAATGGACAAAAAAGTGTGACAAAGCCACGCCCCAACTTAAGATTCAAATATCAAGTGTTGGTTTCATGCGGTTTGTGTATTTTATTCTGACTATTAAAGTCCTATCAAAAGCTATCCTCTCAGCAATTTCCCTGGTACTCCAGTGGTCGGGACTCCTCACTCCCAATGCAGGAGGCATAGGGTTGACCCCGAGTCAAGGAACTAGATCTCAAATGCTGCACGGTGTGGCCAAAAACTAGGATCCCACGTGGCATGGCAAAAAAATAATTTTTTAAAAGTTATCCCTTCACTTTTCCAACATTTTTAATAGACTGGATTTACTTAAGTGCTTTCATGGGGAGTCTAAGCTGAAACTTGTTTCCACAGACTGCACTCTCCAAATCAGAAAACATGATTCACTTAACAGAAATCCACTTTTACCAACTTTCCAGGCCTACTGTACATTACACAATGTCAGTTAAATTTTAACTTGCTTTGCTCTAAACTATTACTAAACAGCCCTCATTATACAATAACTTGCTATATAGACTTTTTATCACATGGAAAAGAGCTGATAAATTAGGGAGTCAATTTGGTACTTGTTATCTGGGATACCCCTAGTAGAAAGAAGTTCAAAATTCCACCTATTTTCATTTCAGTCGCCTTGGTGCTAATCTAGGAAGGAAAGGGAAGGGATGGGAAGGGGAAAGTGGAACACCAATGAAAAAGAACCATTTCGGTCAGAATTCATCAAACTATATACATTAAATGAATTAAATTCACTGCATGTATATCATACCTCTATGTCTTGTTCTTTGAAAAGGACAGACACCAAGTCAACTCCTCTTTTCCATTGCCTGCATCAGTGCTTGGCATACAGCAGGTGCTCAAGAGCTCTGCTCAACAAACGAGTTCAGGAAGAGGAGGAAGAAAAGCAAAGCCCACAGCCTATACACATTCCAGGGCTGAGGACGGACGCCCTCCCCACAGCAACAGCTCCAACTCCAGAGGCCGGCAGGCTGAAGAGCTCCAGCCCAACTGCTCTCACTGTCTCTTATGCTCCCGCTTTTACGATCACCAGAGGTGGGCGAGCAGGGGCACACTTTTCATTTCTAAATATAAACTTTTAACATAGTCAAGACATAACATGCAATTTTTAAGTATAACATTCTGGCTCAGACGGTAAAGCGTCTGCCTGCAATGTGGGAGACCCGGGTTCGATTCCTGGGTCGGGAAGATCCCTGGAGAAGGAAATGGCAACCCACTCCCATACTCTTGCCTGGAAAATTCCGTGGACGGAGGAGCCTGGTAGGCTACAGTCCACAGGGGTCGCAAAGAGTCAGACACGACTGAGCTACTTCACTTTCACTTCATAATCAAGAAAAGTGTATTAAAGCTTTATTGAAAACTTTAATAAGAGAATACCTATTCTGACCTAGAGGAAAATCATTCACGATAATCACTTGGTCTCCCAAACTAGAGAAAAGTCAACCTCCAAAATGTTACACCTTAAAGGGGGAAAATGGGAGGCACTGGCAAACCGTGGATGTGCATCAAGTCAGATCAACCTTGTAAAAGTACATTTTTTTCTCCCCCCACCCTCATCGTTGACCACCATATAAGTTCCCTGTGTCTAGCATGTTGGGGGCATTCACCCAGTTTTTCTTGCCCCCACTCTCTTCTACTTAAACTGCTTTACTAAAGCCTATTTCCTTAAGAACTCCCCGCTTGCAGGCAGATTCACTTTTCTGTCACAGATATGGCTCGGGTTCCTAGGAACGCTATCAAGTGGGTGAGGACACAAAAGGGGAACGAGGCACTCCTGTTGCAGATGTGAAAGGTGACCGCCGCTTTCTAAAAACTTAGCAGCCTCTTACAAAATCAAACATACACCCACCATAAGACATAGAAAAATTCTACTTCTAGGTATTTTATCCATGAGAAATGAAAATGTATGTTCATACAAAGACCTCCACGTGAATGTGGTCAACGGCTTCATTCATAACAGCCAAATGCTGGAACAACAAATGCCCATCAAGAGGTGAAGAGATAACCTGTGGCCCATCCCTACAATGGACTATTACCCAGCACTGAAAAGGAAGGAATCCTATACCACATAGGCAAATGCCAAAAATGCTATGCTAAGTGAGAGGAGGCAACACACAGAGCACTCTATAAAATTCCACATAACGAAAATTCTAGCAAATGGGAACTTAGCCTATAACAGTGACAGAAAAAGCAGATCAGTCATTGTCTGGAAGAGGGATGAGGATTCGTGGTGAAGGGTCACGAGGGAAACTTACAGGCAATGAAAATGTTCTCTATCCTGACTGTGGGGGCAGTTACCCCCGTATATACATTTGTCAAAACTCAAAGCGCTAGCTTAAAATTGGCACATTTATCATATTAAATTATACCTCAATATGGTTGACGTTTTTAACTAGACACACATCTATCAATAAATAGATGAGGCAGCTGTATTATAAAAACAGCTCTTGAAGATCAAGGACCACGATACGTATTTTCCGTTCACACAGGCAGAATTCTTAAGCACTCTATAAATACTCACACATGTGGGCTCTTTAAGATTTCATGTTCCTTAGCTCAAAGACCCAAATTAGTGGTAGACAACACAACCTAAACTATAGTGGGTGCATCTGTATTCCGCTGCCTGTGACCACTGTAACCAGCCTCTCTAAGCCTCCAACCTCAGACTGTTCATGCCTGGCTTGGCCTTTACAACTGCCTAGATCCCCTGACATACCCAAACCCCACACTACACAGAGACAATTAGTGCCAACAACGCTGAATCAAAACTAGGGCTACATTAAACAAAATGCTACATGAGCAGAAACTTGTAAATCCATCTGTTCTACAGGATTTTTCACTTAACGAAATATGCTGGAACCAAACCAACGAAAGCTTGACTACTGAAGGCCACCTGCCAGAAAGGAAAGTGCATCACTAAATCAGAGCTCCATGTTAAAAGGCATTTTGGAACAGAAAAGGTGTGACTACATAGATTATTTTCCTCTGTTGGTCACTGCCAATGGTCTCTTCAAACACCCTGAAAAACAGAGAAGTGCATTAAGAAACAGGACTCGTCTTAGCTGGTACTCACACCCCTCTCCTTCCAATTTTAAGGAGAAAGTATATACAATGTTCCCTTTCATGAATTGCTTTGGTTGTTAATGAAGACCAAAGTTAGAAGAGTTGGTGAAAATAGTAAAAGCTGCAAAATTACTATCTGCTGAAAATAAAAGAATGCAAGAACAGGTACTGAGAGCTTACGGATCAGCCCAGCCTACTGAGGAAGTAGTCCACTGTTTACCTTCTCAATTTAACCTTCACCTAATGACCTGCTGAAAAACAGCCTCCAGAGATTCTAATTGTGGGGGTATAGTTTACCTGACCAGCCAAAACAACAGATTGAACTCCATTCTTGAATTACATATGTAAATTCTGTTATGATTAAAAGTATTTTATTAGAAAAATGAAACTCAAGACTTCAGAAAGTCTCTTGTGTGGTAAACAAGTGGAGATCAGAAATCTGGAAACGAAATTTTACCCCAGTCAGCTCACAACACTGTTTTTCCTACAAAGGTGGAGGTCACCAAGCAGGGGAACAGGGTCAGCTGCACAGGACAAAGGCATCAGGCGGTGCTTCTCAGCCCTGACTAACACCTGAGGACCAACTGAGCATCCTCAGGCCACAATTCTGGGTTCCATGGTGGGAGGCAAGGCTTCACTTAGCATTTCAAATGCTTCCTATGAATCTGATGTGCAGTTAGGGTTCAGAATCACTGAACACAGGGGCACTACCAGGACCCAACGATTCAGGAATGGAAGAAACTAAGCAGACAGCTGGGGTGGGGGCAGCATAACCACTCCCATACTCAGTTAGGGCTCTAAACCAGACAGAAGAAACTACACAGCGATCGGAGATGACTGTTCACTGCCTAAGAGCACCCACTGCTCGATGGACATCCAGAGAAGATGCTTTTTTCTTTCTCCAGAGCAGATGTTTGTAAAATGGGAACTCTTTTAGTGCTTTTAAGGGTTTATTGGTCATTAACAAGTTAAAGCCCAACAATGAGAAGAAAAACTATAACACAACTAAACTAGAAATAATTTGAGAGAAACATTCCACTCCAATGCAACTTTTCAGAAATGTCTTTTCCACAGAGACACTACTTTGTAATGGAACTCATTTCCCATTTGCTCTTTTGACTCAATGAAATCTTTTGGCTCCAACATTGTGGTTTTCCAAAAATAACCCAATTCAAACCAAATCATTTTACATCCTTAAGCTCATCAACCTATCAAGCACTTGATTAATAATAAGACCTCTCTCACACACACTTTTCATAATCTTTCCTGGAGGGGACTCTGTACCTTCTTCAGGAGTTGGTTCTGGCTCTCAACCATTCTCTCTCCTCTGGGCGGACACCTGGATGTTCATTCTCCCACTAAGCATTCTTCCACCTACTCTCACAGCTTCAACTAGGCAGATGAATTCCGAACTCACACTTTCAACTTGGACTGCTCAGTTATACTCCAGTTCCATATTTCAAGCTGCCAACCCCTAGATTCATTCACTGTTATGTTCTGGCTTAACCTTAAAAGGTCCACTATTTCCTCAAAACCAGGTTTTACACTTATGCCAATAGCAAACTTCACTGTTTTTCCAAACTCTTGGATGAGAAACTTGGAAGATTATCTTGAATTATATTTATATACCCCAGTTCCTGGGACAATCTCATCAAAACATCAAAATGCTCAAAAGATTTCATTTGGTAAAAACAGCAGCAACTGCATGAATTAAAATAAGCATCCCACTCCACACGGTGGAGAGACACTATTTTTCTACTGCAGCACTGTGCAGGGCCGGGCCCTCCCTGAACCAGTGCAGAGTTGTTACCCAGATCCAATATTTTTTATGATGAAATCTGTGGCTTGACACATCTACCGATTGAAATGGATGTCTTAGTCTAGGTTCCTATTTTTGTCATATGGAACTGAATAAAATGCAGGATGTAGTATTTTTTCTGAATGGCGTTCCTTGATTATTCTAATGGAAAAAGTGGAATTTGAGGTTATGGTCATTGATGGTGGATGTATATTTGTGGTGCTTCTCCAAGGACAGTTAGTCAGGTCTGACAGCTTAGATTTAAGCCATATCTAAGCGTGTTTTGATTGGTCTTGAAATTTTCATGTTTCACCTTTTTCTAAAATAAAAACACAGCCTTAAAAAAAAAAATTAATAAATAAGCATCCCAATTAATTGATGCCCGGTCAGGGAGCATCAGGGAGCTAGGACCCTGTTTAACCGGCACATCACTTCTGTGAGACAGTGATTCCCCTAGCCTTTTTGGCGGTGGTAAGGAGGTGATGTAGGCAAATGAGGCCCACCACCTCAGAAATGCACAGGCACACATTCTGGCCCATGGTGCCAGGGCGTGCAGATGCGCCCACACTCCCCACGTCCTACACCACCCCGCTACTCAGAGTGTGGGGCCCGGCCCCGCAGCAGAGACACGACCTGGGAGTCTTTGCCGCGCTCAGACCCCAGCCCAGACCTACAGAAGCCAAACATGCCATGAACAGGATCCCCCACTGACTTTTAACGTAGGTCAGCCTGAGACACAGGGGATGCAGCACAGCATCCCAGGGTCCTCCTTACGGCAAGCTGAGCCTTGTATCCTGGACACTACCGCAGGGCTCCCAACTCCTCTCTCAGGCTGGGTGACCGTTTACCACCCAAGCTGGAGGCACCGGCCCACGTCAAATGCCCTCCCCCTTTCTCTCCATGTGCCCAAATCCCATTCATTCTCAGGGCCACTCAGTACCCACCTCCTTCACTCCTGAATTCCCCTGCAGAACCTGCCATGTGCACCGCAGAGTTCAGCACACCGCACATCTCAGAACCTGCCCCAATGGTTTCCTATGCCTAGTCACCTGCTGAGTCGCCTGCTACCTACACAGGGTAAGAACACTTTAGGCGCCTTCCTGAGCAGCTACAAGCAGCAGCTAACAAAGCTGGCCCGGCTGGCTTCTCACACTGCAGAACTCAGTTCGAGCCTCCTCTTTGCAAACTACTTTCCTAACCTGAGTTACTCTGGATTTTAACAGGTGATTGATTAGCCTCATTCCCACAGTCAACCAGGGATTTCCTAAATGTACAGACTGTGTTATATCTTCCATTAATTATTCATCAATAAACATATTTTTGAGCACTTATTACATTCCAGGCTCAGGGAATGTAACAGTGAGAGAACTCCTTCCACTCACTAGTCTTCCACTCTAGTAAAGTTAGAGAGAAAATGAACCAAATAACTGCTAGGATATCAGATGAAGGGGATCAGAAGGTGTTAAGTACTCTGAAGAGAAAGCAAGGCAAGAAGGTGCCGGGGGTGCAGGAGGCTGCGATTTTAAAAAGGGCAGAAAAGAAATTCAAAAATGAAGCTAACATTTCATTCTTTCACTATATTAGCTGAGGCTTAATTCATGGAGGCATTAGAGCTGGAAATCTCCAATTAGGTCAGAAAGTCTTTTTCCCTAAACATAAACAGAAGTAAATGGTGGAACGTCATCTGCTATTGTCAGACATAAAACAATTTAACTTCACTGACTCAGTGGACATGAATTCTAGCCAACTCCTGGAGACAGTGAAGGACAGGGGGAGCCCAGTGTGCTGCAGTCCATGGGGTTGGAAAAAAGTCGAACATGATTTCGTGAATGAACAACTTTAAGGTTACTTCTAAGTATGGTGTTTTAGAGCATACTCTCAGTTTCAATTATGATCCTGCCAACTGGAAAATAATATACAACAGAAAACAGACAATAACTTGAAAATATTGCCATTTGTACCCCATCAGTGCAGGGGGTCACAAAAGAGTCAGACACAACTTAGCAAGTAAACAACAATGCCATCTATAAGGTTTGGTCCTAGAAAAAATGCAAAATCAAGCTGTCCACTTTGAAAAACTAAAATAAATAAAGAGGGCAGGGAGGCAGGCCTGCCTGAGAAGACTCATCCACTCCAAGTGGCCCAGGGCCAGGGAGCAAGCGCGTGGACAGAGGGGGTAGCGTGCTGTAGCAGAGGCAACTCATCTGTGCTCATTTTTGTTGGCACATAGCTGAGTTCAAAAAATAACCAGTGGACGAACGATGACACTGGCTGAGGTATCTAAGATGACAAAGGTAGGAAACACAAAACATAACTGAGGCAGTAAGCCAATGGAAAAGCTCTCTTTCCACACTCACCAATGACATACTCAGGCTCTCCACCTGGGAAGGTAGACAGCTCTGTGGCTCTGGAATTTGGAAATAACGGCATTTGCTCAGACCGGGTCAACAAAGGATCAATGCTCTGGACCACTGTAGGGAAAGCTACCATGAAGGTATTTATTGCATCAGTAACGGTCCTCTGATCTCAGCTAAACCTGTTGAGAAACAGGCCAAAGAATGAAACAAAACAGATTAGCTGATATACAGATGAGTCGCCTGGATTCAAGAAACTATACAACAGGAATAAGGAGAGTCACGAAACCCTTCAAGAAAGCCTAGAGGTCATCTGCATTCTTAACGCAAGACCTGCAATCCATCTGAAAACCTCAGGAGCAGCCCACCTCTTTTGCAGCAGCTCTCGTTACTGTAAGTCTAGGGAGGGCCAATCTGTACCTTGTGGTTCCTGCACCCTGTGGTCCTGACCTTCACTCCTAGGACTGGAAGTAGGTTCTGCCAGACAACATCTGTGTGCTGTGCCCTCCGCCAGGCAGGGCCATGCCTTCCTTCCACTGCTCGGGCACTCGGCCCATTTGGAGCCGGCAGCCTGCAGGCCTCCGGGAAGAGCTGACTGACTGGGAGGAAGGACAGGGCATCTCCATCACCAAAGTCCACAGGGCCCTCCAGGCTCCCGTGCAGGACAGCTTGGGAGTCCTCCCCTTCTTCATAGGGAAGGGAGGAAGCTAACTCAGATCTATGCTTTCAACCAAAAAGAAATCAATGGCAAAGAAACAAAATGGCAACATATTTTACTTTCTGTCCATCTTGAAAAGAAACTCATTTGTTCAACATGTGTCAGGGGGTGAGAGGCCAAGTTTTTCCAAACTGAGCTGTGGCAACTCTGTGTCCAAGTCCAGTCATGGCTAGGATATTGCTACAGTGTCATTGTGAGTGAAGTTCAAGTTACAGTCAGAGAAGCTTCCAGCCAAAACTAAAGAGACTGCTCAAGATTTTTTTTTTCAAAGCAAACTCTTATCTCATTCTCATGGAATAGAACTCCAGTCACACATGAAAAAGAAAGTTTGCGCTCCTGGCACTTAACTCACACTGTGTAGTGTGGCATGGAAAAGCCAAGAATTCAGTAAGAACCAAGATGGAACCAAGAGTGTTATTTTAGCACCAATTTGTGAAAAACTGGAGACAAGAACTTCTAAGCTGACAAATCCATGACCAGCAACAACAACAACAACAAAAAAAGGCTGCAAGAATTTCCAATGGCCAACTGGCTTAATGCTATGCCCCAGTCCTCAAAGATGGCAGACAGTCACAGTTAAACGGAGCTGGGGCGAAGCCCGAGCTGCCCCCACACCGAGAGTCCTATCTCACCACATGGCACCCAGCAGTTTCTCACGGCTTTGAGGAATATAATACAATATAGAGCCAGAGTTGGATAAATGTTTGCGGAGAGGAATTTGTCAATCAGTTAGCTGCTGAACTTCAAACAAAACTGAACTCTCATGCTCAAGACCCAGGGTGGCAGGTCTTCAAAGTGGCGACGTGTCAGGCTCCTCAGTTGGTTCTGTTTCCACAAGTCACTCGATTCAGGGCTAAAATTACTAACATTACCTCTCAGAGGGCCACAAGCTGGCGTCTTTTGTTGTTGTTCATACCTAACCTAAACTGAAAATGTTTTTAGATGTCCAAAATATGACTCAGTTAATTCTATTCATGGGAAAGGGCTCGGCAGCTTAAGGGGAAAGGCAGCAAACAAAAGCATGCAGAGGCTCTGAGAGGTGTGTCAGGCTGAGGCCCTGGGGGCTGAGGGGACACAGCTGGGGGCCTAGTCAGGGGGTCTGGATGGCCACCAAGATGCCAGGTGGTTCAACTGAGAAGACCACGACCAAGAATCATGACTTAAGAACTACTACTATATAAAATGGGGCTTCCCTGATAGCTCAGCTGCTGAAGATCCTCCTGCAATGCAGGAGACCCTGGTTCGATTCCTGGGTCGGGAAGATCCACTGGAGAAGGGATAGGCTACCCACTCCAGCATTCTTGGGCTTCCCTTGTGGCTCAGCTGGTAAAGAATCGCCGCCTGGAGAATTCCATGGACTGTATAGTCCATGGGGTCGCAAAGAGTGACTAAGCAAAGCACAGCACAGCACATTATGTAAAATGAGCTCATATGTCTAAAATTTAAAGGGAAGCATTTAAAAATATTAACAGAAGTCATCTCAGAGTCATGACATATGGGTGATATATTTTCTTTACAATCAAGGAATAAATGCTGGTTTTTAAAGTTGCCCCTGTCCCAAAAAAATTAAAGAGAATATGGGCAGAAAGTGAAGAGAAACTAAAGAGCCTCTTGATGAAGGTGAAAGAAAAGAGTGAAAAAGTTGGCTTAAAACTCAACATTCAAAAAACTAAGACCATGGCATCCAGTCCCATCACTCCATGGCAAACAGATGCAGAAACAATGGAAACAGTGAGAGACATTATTTTCTTGGGGTCCAAAATCACTGCAGATGGTGATTGCAGCCATGAAATTAAAAGATGCCTGCTCCTTGGAAGAAAAGCTATGACCAACCTAGATAGCATATTGAAAAGCAGAGACATTAGTCAACAAAGATCTGTCTAGTCAAAGCTTTGGTTTTTCCAGTGGTCATGTATAGATGTGAGAGTTGGACTATAAAGAAAGCTGAGGGCTGAAGAATTGATGCTTTTGAACTGTAGTGTCAGAGAAGACTTTTGAGAGTCCCTTGGACTGCAAGGAGATCCAACCAGTCCATTCTAAAGGAAATCAGTCCTAAAAATTCATTGGAAGGGCTGATGCTGAAGCTGAAACCCCAATACTTTGGCCACCTGATGCAAAGAATGGACTCACTGGAAAAGACTCTGATGCTGGCAAAGACTGAAGGCAGGAGGAGAAGGGGATGACAGAGGATGAGATGGCTGGATGGCATCACTGACTCGATGCACATGAGTTTGAGCAAGCTCTGGGAGTTGGCGATGGACAGGAAAGCCTGGGGTGCTGCAGTCCTTGGGGTCGCAAACAGTCGGACACAACTGAGTGACTGAACTGAACTACCTGATGTCCCCATATGACTTCCCTAATGACTCCATCCCATTATCACTGAGGACACTCAGGGCTATTTGCCTTGCACTAATCTGCCTCAGATATCCCCAAACAAATGTCCTACATTTTCTCTCCTCAAAGTTTTAGGGTTTAAGGTGCTGAGATGAGCAGAGCCAACATTCCGAAATCTAGAGGAAAGCCAGCAGAAGACACCTTTGCCACCCTGGGGAGGACCCCAACCAGGCCTAGAACAACCACCTCCATCAGCAACCCTCACAGAGCCTGTGCTTTCAGACAGACACCATCACCAAGGCTGGACTACCAAAGTCCTTCATCCTCCAATCCCCCAACACCGTCCCAGCATCCCACCCTACACACCAGGCAGTCACCCACCGAGCACAGGTGTCCACACAGACTCTGGTCTTCTGCATGCGCTCCCCCAAAAACCCCATCCCTGAGCTTCTCTGCTCAAATGTCGCCTTTCTAGGAGAGTCAGCTTCCCCTGACGCTCCCCTTTTCAATCCACATGGCGCTGCCACTCCCCCCACCTCCACTGCACCCTCCCCAAGCTCAAGCTCGTGGCCGCCAAGAGCCTGCAGGATGGTTCTGCAGGGCAGGCAGCATGAGTGCGTCACCCTCTTCCACGCTCTCCCCAGGGTAAGACTGGCGGCCTCCCCGCCGCTTTGGCACCCAGTTCTGAGTTCTCAGGGGCTCCGCAGGCCCTGCAGTCGCAGAGCCATCTCAGGCTGGGTATCAGCCAAGGCCCTGCTTCTGGGAGCCGGTCCCCTGCCTCCCCTGCCCTTCCTTCAGACGCATCTTCAGTGTGGAATGGCCCTCTGCATTCCTGCGACCATCTGAGTAGTGTGTGTGTCTCTCTCTGACAGTAAGCTCTCTAGTAAGAGGGACAATGCCCATCTCTGCTTATCACTCCATCCTCAGTGCCTGGTACACAGCAGCCACTCAATGACTACTTGCTGAATGAATGAATGAAAGTTTCTGACTATATTGTTCACACTTCTGTTACAGGAATTATCACCCTAAAAAGGGGATCACCAATTGGCCTGTTTGCCTCTCCTCCTACGCTGTCAACTCCCAAAGCACAGATTTCTTTTCAGCTCTATCCTGCTAACGCCTGGCCACCAAAATTCTTTGAGCAATCACAAAAAACATAAAGTTCTTTATATGCAGTTCTGAATAAAAGTGCCTGGTATACTTCAAATTAATTCCAAAGACACAGAATACTAGCCTTGGAAGACCTGACTGTGCATTTTATTGGAAGTGGTGGAATATGATTTCTGGGGAGAGGAAGCAGACATGAGCAGTGGGGCAGTTCTTCATGATTTGCTTTTCTTTTCTTGCCACTGCAGTATTTCAATAAATACAAAGGGGGGAGACCAAACATGAATCAGCTTATTGACAGATATTTATGAAAGTCTTTCTCAATCTTTGTCAAATATTTCACAGTCTAACTTGCTTTTTAATCAAATTAATATGTACTTTTAAGTTTTAACATAAAAATACTTCATGTTTTAATTTACTACTATTTTCTTAATGTTACTAAGCAAAATGTATCTCCTACTATGCCTCCAAATAACTAATGAATTAAAGATGCTCATGTTTTAGAGAATTTCCTGGTGGTCCAGTGGTTAGGACTCCACAGGTCACTGCAGGGGGCACAGGTTTACTCCCTGATCAGGGAAAAAAGATTGCAGCGTGGCCAAAAAGAAAGAAAGAAACAAAGGGGTAAGTGAGGAAAGTCTGATTTTGGATAAGACAGGAGAAAGTCCAGGTTCATTACCCAATTCCCCACTAGTCACCAAGGTTGATAACCTACTAACCTCTCAAACTAAACAAAGGTTTGTCCTCTCAGGGGTCTTCTTTAATGCAGAGTTGACCAACAGATAAGAACTTGAATCTGAATCAGACCTTTTTTTTTTACAATATAGAAAATGGACACCATGACTGCTATAATTAAGAGGTTGAATGTCTTCAAAATACCATTTCTTAAAAAAAAAAAAAATTGTTCAGGCATTTTAATAGTCACAAATTTCTACAGCACTTCCACAGTTCTCAGTATAGTAGGTCACAGAGAACCACTTTAACCTCCAGAACATCTGCTCATACCCTGGCAAAATCCAATAAAAATAAGAAAAAGTCTATTCTACCTGAATACACAGCTTCAATAATTTTAGAAGCAAGAGGTGCTCCAAAAAGTCCAGCTCACTGACTATCTGGTCGTGTGCACGTGAAAGTCACTCAGTGTCGCTCAGGGTCCGACTTTTTGCGACCCCATGGGCTACCCATATCCAGTCCATGGACTTCTCCAGGCCAGAATCCTGGAGTGGGCAGCTGTTCCTTCTCAACCTAGGGATCAAACCCAGGTCTCCCGCAGTGCAGGTGGATTCTTTACCAGCTGAGCCACAAGGGAAGCCCAACCATCTGGTTAGAAGACTGCATTATGAGACAAGGGAACAAAATCAGTGTCTGAATAGGAAAGGCACACAAGACAGACCAATGGGACCAAGATCAGGGAGGTGGGGAGTGACTTTTTACTTTGAACATGTCTGTTTCAGAAATTCAAGTCTTAAGAAAAAAAAAAGAAATTCAAGTCTTTATTTTGTATTTAAAAATAAAATCAATGAACAAGTTTTACCAAAATGCACTCTACACAGAATCTAGTAATTAATAATTAGTAACAGACTGGGTGTTGCTGTTTAGTTGCTAAGTTGTGCCCAACTATTTGCGACCCCGTGGACTGTAGGTTGCCAGGCTCTTCTGTCCACAGGGTTTTCCAAGCAAGAATACTAGAGTGGGTTGCCATTTCCTTTTCCAGCCCTAAATAATTACTTAAACATGTAAACCTTTATTTCATTCATTCGGTCATTCCATAAACCTTCTCTGAGAACTATCATGAGGAAATTGCACTGTGAAACAGCAGAGGCTAGAAGTCTAAACGGCAGAGGCTAGAAGTCCAAAATCTGCTCTTAAGTCCCCGATAGCGCCTTTCACGGCCACGTGACTTCAATCACAACCTCCAGAGTCTCACTTTACCCATCTGTAAAATGGTGATAATAGGAATACATTACAGGGTTGCTTAAGAATCATGCCAGCCACAGCACTTCACAAACCATGCAGCTTATAAACTACACAACCGCTCCACATGCTGATCGCTGTAATGTTTCATTTCATAATAAATATGCTCCTCCTTGTCCAATCAGCAGATCTACCCGAAAGGCCTACTCTCCAGGTCTCAAATAAACACACACATCTTGGTAACCATCCAAGGAGAATTACCACTTAAATACTAAGAGACATAAGTTTTCTACAACATCAGGCAGGAATCTCCAAAAACTCAAGAATTAAACGTCATTTTCAAATTCTCTTTTATATCCTCCCAAGTGCTATTAAAAGTAAAAAGACTGATATTTTCAGAAAAAAATAGAGAATACATACTTTAATGATGAAATTCTCTCAAGAGGCATTGCTTCACTCCTCTGGAGTTATAAACTGTCTAAAATAGGAGACACACAAGAGGAAAACTAGAAATGCTCTTGATGGTTACCAGAATACCAAATAAATTCATAAGTTGACTGGCCCTAACTAAATTTAAATGAGTATAATAAAGTTTAAAATGCATCACTTATATCCAGAGAAAAGGATACTATCTTTATATGAGAATAATTAAACAATGCAGACTAACTCATTAGCCCAGAAGCCAAATCAAAATTCCCCACACATAGCCATGTATTAAATGTTCTTGGGCGGTTCTGGTTGTAGTTCACAAGGTCCATGGCTTGCAGCAATTTATACAGAGATCTAGCTTTAGTCAACATATTTTAAAACAAATTATACATTTTACTTTTACTCACAATAATGATAAACATCTTTTTTTCTGCACAGTGAGGAAAGTTGAGAAAATGGTCCAAAAAACCATCCCCACTACTTCCAGTGCATCCGATGGCTCTCATAGAACTACAGCTCCAGGAGAGGGGTGAGGATGTGGGGGTGAGGGGGCTATTCATGGGACTCCTCCCTTCCCTCCCCGGCCAGCTCGTCCACAATAACAGGTCTGTAACATGAAGCCCTCTATTTTGTTCAGTCTTAAATGCAAGGTTTTTCCCCCTACATTCAGTGTCTTACAGCAGAGCATGCTTGAGATCTCTAATATTATTCAAGTTACATTTAATTTTTTTTCCACAGTAGCTCCAATGACAATATAAGTTTGCAGCTATCACGCTGAATCTTTTGAAATTTTAAAGACTACTTTGCTAGAAAAGAGCACTGATACGCCAACTGTGTGCATGTAATACACACAGGTAAAAAGCAGCATTTCTCCATAAAACAAGTACAAGTGGGGAAACAAAACTGTACCACCATAACAAAGAGAGAGAGAGAAAGGCAGGCAGCTAGGTGTAAAACTTGGATACCAAAGGCACAAGAGTGGGGCACCAGTTTTTCTACTAGGAGGTATTTTTATTTTCAAGGCACTACTGTGAGACTCTTAAATCAGAGAGTGTAGGCTTATGAGACGGTGAGATGGTCCTTGAGCTGATAACCAGAAAAATAAAGTGAGAACTGACCTGAAGAATGACAACCAGAAAAAGCTGCAGATGAAGCCCAGGAGGGAGAGGCCTGAAAGGGGAGAGCAGAGGAGCAGCCCTGGGCTAGCACATGGTCCGGGCACCTCGTCATCTCAGCTCTCAAGGCAGCCAGAGAGGGCATGTCCAGGAAGACTGGCTGTGTCCTCCCCACCCCAAACCACACTTCCACCTCACCAAGCCTACTCCCGGGAGAGGGCAACCCGAGCACAGGGTCTTTCCAGACAGGGAGCAACATGGAGCTATTGGTTTCTCGGGTCCTCTGCTGAAAATGGGGTCACGACTGAGGAGCTTTCAAACAGTCAGAAAGTGGCCCACTCATGAAAAGTCTACACTCTGAAGACTCCACCTTGAGGTTTATGACAGATTCTACAATGTCTGATCCTTGAAACAAATAGTACTATAAACCTACCCGAAGGGCTATCTTTATTTTGCCTACACTCAGTTCTTCGCCCAGCCTGCACTGACAGAAAAGACCACAGAAAGACCTATTGGGAGATCACGTCAAAAACAGGAAAACTGCAGTCCACGCACATGCAAATCTTTGGAATTGAACATCTACACTGCTGAAGTAGCACTAAAGTGACAAATGACAGTAATCCAAAGGCCCAAGGCCAGGAAATGCCACTGCAAACAGATTTATCTGTTTTGTGCCACAGCAATTCTTGCCTGTGTGGCAGTAAAGAGAACTGTGACAGCGTAATTACAAATTCAAAAGCAAGCGTTTCCCACTGGTTTTCATACTTAGTGTATTGTCAGTAAGAAGTGTCCTCAGCAACCACCTTCAATGTGCCACTTGAAAAGCCAGATCTCTTAACAGCAAGTGCTTGCATGTCTGAAATTTGTAAAAGCACAAACAAACAAATCTTGATGTAACTACTTCAGGTTGAAATGATACAACTTTTCTCAATTACTTGAATATTATAGTCTGAGCACAGCAGAAAGTAAATGTGCCACTAGGCCTGACATTAAATAATCATTAAGCTTCGGAATTTTTTTTCTTCCTTAAGTTTTCCTATGTGACCCACTATTCAAGTCTTGTTAGTTCTACATTCAAAAAAACCTGAAATAAACGTCCTAACTTTTGCTCTGGAGAGGAATTTAGAGTGAGGCGGGTCCACTTATTACTTGCCATCACTTCATCACTTGGTCCCCACAAGATGGGCTCCAGAGTGTGAGGGGAGGCCCCAGATGGGGCTCTCACCTCTGTTGCTGGTCTGCAGGAACCACGGAGGAGATCATCAACTCAAACTTTAAACAGCGTATCTAGTGTGAGGACCTGTTTCAAGATTTTGCTGTCACTCTACAAACAAACACTGATATCTCCAAATATCCTACACTTCAAATAATTTTATTTACTTCAGCTGCTCACTATGAAACACCAATAAAAATGCTTCTCTTTGGAGAACTACTAACACAGCTGTCAGTTATAAAGATATTCAATGCTTCAGTAACACTCTACCATATGCTCTAAGTTGGATCCAAGAAATCCCACAGTGTAAAACGAGGGGCCACTTTATTTTATCCTAGGTAAGGAAAAGATTGAGGTGAGCCCACTGCAGGGGACCAGGACAGGAGCAGCCACATGATATTCAAATAGGGTGTAAGAAGAGTTACTGTAGAGATTTCACTAACAACAACTGCAATGATCACAAACGCTTCTTCTGGTTTAAGACAGCACTGGTCAGTTCAAATTAATTATCCCAAAGCATTTCATCAGTTCCCTCCTGACAACAATATTAATTAGAGATGTACTTTCACCTCAATTGTCAAAGTTCATTATGTGGGTTTGTTAAAATGTGTTGAAAGCTATCCACATTAGAAATGTTTCCAAGTTTTTCAGTTTCACGTCAATCCAGGGGAAAGGGTTCAATCAATACTATGGAAATAAGATATAATCTATAAATGTTTTAAACTGTAACCTTAAAAATCCAATTTTAAAATAGGACCCTTAAAAAAAACCTAAGAAAAAAACAAAATAAAATAGAGCCCCTACTGCCAGTCTGTGGTTGTTAACCCCCACAGTAAACACGTAATATGCATCATCGTGCTTCAGCACAGGGTGATCGATCGATCAATATTTTTTTAATTAATGAATGGCAATGACCAAGGCAGTACCCTTAGGACAGGAGGTAACTGAATAAAACTAAATTACTAAAATGCTTGGCCTGACTTAAGCAGGATCCAACCATTAAATCCTGTCACATACATGATTTCATTACCTGTTTTCATTACTACTCTTCTAAAAAGAAATTTGAAGTATGAGAAATCATACCATTTCCTTTCCTACCTTCTCTATGCTAGAACTTAAAAGCATTTCAATCATACTTTAAAAGAATAAACCCAAAGTGTTGCTAACATTTATGTTCAGCTAACTGTTGCCACCTTAATTTTCAAAAGATGTACAACATGCAGGCAGTTATGCTGTATAAAACACACACTAGGACAAGGAAAGCAAACGAAATTACAATCACGTTTACATATTATCACTGCTCATTAACATTTCAATTTTGCCCTGCGACTGGTGCTTACGATAATGAAGTGAATTATGCCTAAACATGCTTCTTTCATTTCAAAATCACTACGACTATGACCCATTCGTTCACAATGAACCTCGTACCTATTTTGTAGCTAATCATCTTAAAATTTAAGTTGAGAAAAAGGCAAATACTAAATCTCTTAAGGAAAGAAATCTCTGAATTACACACTTGTAAAACTTATTCAACCACTAAGCCCTTTTTTGTGTGCATATAATTTTACTGAGTTACTTTCAAAAGCAGACGTACTAGTGAACAAAAAGTTAAAGGCGGAAAGTTGTCGAGCAAACTGAAGCGCCAAAAATTTAACAAAATTGCAGCTTCCTGTAAGATCTCATTTTTAAAAATTATCGCGTCTTAAATTCCGCAACACGCGTTAATTACAAGTTATTAAAACCTACTCCATTCCCAAAAGGGCAACAAAAACCAACTGCTTACAGTCAGGGTTATGATTTACCGGTCGCCAGTTTTCCAATAGCTACTTTGTTCCATTTCCCTATATTTGATACAAAGTTAATACTATAGCACACAGAGTTGATACAAAAAAGTGCCACAACTTCTAGGGATTGGAAGTCGACAAATCAGTAGTCTACACAGCAAGCCCGACAAATAAGACCACATGCTGATTTTCAAACAGAGCAACTGTATTTGGGAGAGTTGGGAGGACTGAGTTCAACTCTAAACTATCTCCCTAAAAGCGTGCTCGTTCCTCTTTCTTTCCACTGCGGGATTATCTTAAGTGGCCCCTAAGCCTGAGAGACCGCTCTGACAGTGTGCGTTAGTATAGTGTCAGACCGGCTGAGACGGATTCAAGCAAAGGATGTCACTCAAAGGCAGGTATTAATAAAAGTACGGTATGGCGAGTTATTCCGGGTCCCCTTTGCAACAGTAACCTTAAGCTACTCCTCAGTCACTCGAATCTAAAAGCCGGAAAACCAGCAATCTCACTCACCCCCACCCCACCCCACCCCACCCGCCCTCCAACGGGGTCAAACTGCGAAAGCAACCTTTAGTGCCACGGGGAAAACGGTGCACCCCCAAATCTTGGTTCGCTGCGGGCAGAGAGGCAACCGGAGGGCGTGGAAGGCTCTGCCGTTCCCGGGCCTCCCGAAGCCCCTCGGCCGCCTCCCGGGACTGCCAGGGCCCCATCCTTACCGCCGGCTCGGCCCGCGGTCCAGCCCTGAGGTTAACCCCTTCGCGCCCCCCGCCCCATACCCTCTCCAGGCGGGCCCGGGCGCCCCCTCTCTGCCGCCCCCACGAGGCGGGGCCCGGCGGGCTCGGGCGCGGGCCGGGCCGGGCTGGGCTGAGGGCGGCCGAGGCGCGGAGGCAGCGGGAGGCTCGGGGCCTAGTCCCGGGCAGCGTGTCCCGGCGCCCTCCCCCACTCCCACACGCTCGCTCAGGGCCGGGGTGCGCCCGCCCGCCCGTCCACCCCGGCGCCCGCCCGCCCGGGGCCCGGGATCTCTTCCTGCCGAGGGCGCCGGCTGGCGGCTACCTGCGGGCTGCGGAGGGCCATGGCGGCCCGTTTCAATGAGCCTCGGCGCTCGTCCGGCTCCTCACGCTGCTTCCCCCGCCGCCGCCATCTTCTCGCCCGCACATACACACTCGCATCGGCCGCCGCGCCTGCGCACTGGCAGCGCGCCGCGGGGCGTGGGGAGGCCGGGCGCGCCGGGCGTGCGCTGCGCCTGCGCGGCCGACAGGTGGGCGTGCGCGGCGGGAGCCGGCCAGGGGTGGACCCTGGGCCCGCGCCCCTAGGCGGGTACGGCCCCGCCCGCTGCAGACCCGAGCTCCCGGGCCCCGAGGGAAAGCGCGGGGGACTGAGGTGATAACGCCGGAGCGGCTGGTCGGCCCGAGCTTCTCACCACCCTGGAGGCCACCTGGGCGGTGCTTGGCGGGACTCGGGAAGTCCGGGCCGGCAGCTGCGGCCTGAGGTCGGCCCGCTGCGCCGAACCCTTGGGCCGGGGTCTCCGAAGTGCGAACTGAAGATCTCAGAGCAGTCGCGTTTATGGAGGTCGCATCCACCCATTCATATTTGTTCACTTTTCATTCATTCCACAAACACACTGAGCGCCTGCACTGTGCCACGCCTTTAACTAGGCATCGGAGAATATTTTTAAAAAATAAAAACGCACCCGTAAAGCGTTTAGCATTGGGGCCTGGCAAATGGTAAGCATCCAGTGTTACCTATCACACACCTACATGCGTGTGTGCAGACAGACCAGTTTTCGGGTCATTAGTTACAGAAACAGTGAGCCCCACCTGACCATGCAGGGTACCACCTGCTTCGGCCCCTCCAGCTGAGTCCTTGGGTTCATCACCCGTGAATGAGGTTAATTAAATTTCTTAACTCACAAGGTTTATGTGAGGAGCAAATTAAATGAGTGTGAACACACTGGCAAAAAAAAAAAAAAACTTTAAAAAGCTAGGGAAACAATAATACTGTATCCAAGCTGTGATTAAAACCACAGGAAAAAAATCTACCTATATATAAAGACAGGGAGGGATATGAAAACCCATTGATGACATAGTGGTTTACATCTGGTTTTTAACAGCATGTTTTGTTTGTTTGTTTGTTTTAATGGTGGCACCACTTGATTTCAATACAAGGAGATACATGTGAAAAGGGAAATATGAGCAAGCATTGTGGGGCCCTGGGCTTCCCTGGTGGCTCAGATGGTAAAGCATCTGCCTGCAATGCAAGAGACCCAGGTTTGACCCCTGGGTTGGGAAGATCCCCTGGAGTAGGAAATGGCAACTCACTCCAGTATTCTTGCCTGGAGAACTCCATGGACAAAGGAGGCTGGCGGGGCTACAGTCCATGGGATTGCAGAGTCAGACATGACTGAGTGACTAACACATCATTGTAGGCCCTGCAGTCCTTAGCAGGCCCTTCCCTGGTGGCTCAGACAGTAAAGCGTCTGCCTGCAGTGTGGGAGTTCAGTTCAGTTCAGTGGCTCAGTCGTGTCCAACTCTTTGCAGTGCAGGAGACCTGGGTTCAGTCCCTGGGTCGGGAAGATCCCCTGGAGAAGGAAATGGCAACCCACTCCAGTACTCTTGCCTGGAAAGTTCCATGGACTGAGGAGCCTGGTAGGCTACAGTCCATGGGGTCGCAAAGAGTCGGACACGACTGAGCGACTTCAGTACCTTCACTACTATGCTTGCAATGAGAGCCAGGGGAGGAAAGCACAGTCAAGAAAGACCTGAAAGGGACTTCCCTGGTGGTCCAGTGGTTAAGAAGCCACCTTCCAATGCAGGGACACAGGTTCAATCCCTGGTTGGGAAACTAAGATCCCATATGGGCCTTCATCCCACAGCTAGGGAGCCCGCACTCTGGAACAAAGTCCTAGCACAGTGCCCCCACCCCACCCCCACCACCAAAGAAAGCCTAAAGTAAAATCCCAACACCCGCAGTCTCTGGGCTACGTGAATTTCAGCAGGTAAACTTCCTTAAACTTTCTGTGAATTTTTTGTAAAAGGAGGTGTGGTAAACAGAGTCATCCCATCCCCAAAATGTCCACTTCCCTATCTCCAGAACCTGTACAGATGTGACTTTACATTGCTAAAAGGACTTTGCAGATGGGGTTAAATTGAAGACTTTGAGATAAAGAGATTATTCTGGATTAAATGGGTGGGACCCATGTAAATACAAAGATCCTTACAAAAAGAAAGTAGGAGGAAGCCAGAGAGTCAGACAATCCGAGAAGTTAACAACTAAGTGAGGAGGGAAGACAGACAGAGCAAGAGAGATTTCAAGATGTTAGGTTGCTGACTTTGAAGATGGAGGCATGCAGTTCTAGAAGCTAGAAAAGACACAGATTTTCTCCTAAAGCCTCCAGAAAGAAGACAGCCTTGCCTACAATTTGTCTTCAGCCCAGTGAATCTTCTGACCTACAGAACTGCAAAATAATATGTAAACCAGTAAATTTGTGGCCACTTGTTACAGCAGCAACAGGAAATTAACACAGAGGAATAATACAATCTACTTTGCAAGCATGTTGCCAGGAGGAAACTAATGTATCTAGCTCATGGAATATGGTGCCTAGCACTTTTTAACTACCAATCAATTAGTGATAAGGGACTTTTTATTATATCCCAGGGAAGGTATAAGTTTTCTCCAAGGAGGTAACATTTGAGCTAAGCCTTGATAGCTATGTCTTGAGAGGGGCCCCATATTTTCCTATCTAAACCAATGGCTACATGGTCTGACAAGCAGGAGTTAATTCTTGGGTCCAAGGGGTTAGACTATTTCAGTTAGACCTATCCTACCTGGAAAATTCTTTTCTGGAGCTCTGATAGTATAGAAGAGTACCGGTAGCTGTGTGACCTTGGGCAAGTACCTACCTCTCTAGACCTCAGTTTCCTCCTCTGTAAAACAGGAGGGATGATGCCTTTCAGGAATGTCGTGGAAATGAATACAATAACAAGAAAACATATGTAAATTGCTTAACAAGATGTTCAGCATAGAGTAAGAACTCAATAAATGATGGAAATTATCATTACCCAGACTTTTTGGAAAGGGAGATAATGTTAGCAAGGGCTCAGTGCATTTGACAGGATGTTATTGCCAATAATAAAATTCAAGCTTTCTAAGAAAAATTGGAATTTGGGGAGACATATCCACCATTGTGAGCTGAGCAGCTTCTCCACATTTAACGACTTTTCTGACAAGATTAATGGTGATAATAACAAATGAGGGTTGTCGCTTTTTTTTTTTTAATACTAATGGAACATTTCAACATTTGAAAGGTGTGCATAACTCACCGAATCAGTGTTTTCCAAATGACCCATGTAGGATGTTATAAAATCACGCATGAATAAAAGATCCATTCAAAGTACTAAGATAGACCAGTGAGTTTTAATCTAACAGAGTTTGAAAAGTTCATTGAGATGATTTCACATTCCACTTTGCAGTTTTCCTTTAAGAAATTTGCTTTTCACAAGCAACAAATAAAAATATACACAATTACTGAAAAAGGCCCTTCCTAATTTTTTTCTTTAAAAAAAAAAAAAAAGGCCATTCCTTTTTGAGAACTATACTTTTTAGGAAAATACTCCTCTCTGCCTTCCCAGCTGCATGCCCTGTGTGAGGCTGGATTTTCTTCACACTTCAATTCAAAGCGACGTATCACAACTAACTAAAGTCACAAGCAGGTATGAGAATGCAGCTGCAAGATACAAAACAATGTTACTCTTCTCAACACCACTCTGTTGTTGTCGTTTTGAAAAGTTATATTTCCTTAAAAATATTTTATTTTTTACACTGATACACAATGAATTTATGAGAAATAAATTGTCATACATTTTTATAAATATTTTGGTTTTCATTCCTAACTGGTAAATGGCAATAAGATAGAATTCACAAAAACAAAAGTTTTGGGGATCAGCAATAATTTTGTAAAATGAAGAGAAATCTGAGGACTTCCCTGATGGCACAGAGGATAAGAATATGACTGCCAATTCAAGGGGACAACAGGTTCAATCCTGAGTTTGGGAAGATTCTACATGATCCAGAGCAAACTAAGCCCAGGCATCATAGTATCCAGCCTCTGCTCTAGAGCCCGTGAGCCACAGATGCTGAGCCCACGTGCTGCAAATACTGAAGCCCAATTACCTAGAGCCTGTGCTCCACAACAAGAGAAGTCACCACGATAAGAAGGCTTCACTCCGCAACAAAGAGTAGCCCCTGCTCACTGCAACTAGAGAAAGCCCTCGAAAAACAGTGACGAACCAATGCAGCAAAAAAAAAAAAAAAAAACCAATAAGAGTTTTGAGAAGGACAACTCGGCACCAGGCAAGTCTCCCACTTCACTTTTCACGTGTCCCTCTGCCTGCCTGGAACTTCCTTTCCCCTTACTCCCTCAGATCTCTGGTTCTGATGGCCACCAGCCCCCAAAGGACTTTTCTGAAAGGACCTCTTCTCTGCCCAACCACGGTCTCTCCTGTTCTTTGTTTTTGCCCTCCACAGCACTTCTCACTAAGTGACAGTGGGCAGAATATTTATTTTAGGTGTGGATTATCCATCTCCTCCACTAGACTCTAAGCTCCAGGAAGCTTACCTTTATTCCCTGGTATTTTTACATACCTGTAACCCTTCCAGATGTTTGACAACCTTGCAATATATATTTTTTGAATAAATGAATGAATGAACAAGTGACCATTTTTAATTCTCACAAAGCCCAATGAAGTGAAGGTTATTGGTTTCCCCATTTGGGGGCCGAGGAAGCTGAAAGAGGGGCTTCCCTGATAGCTCAGTTGTAAAGAATCCGCCTGCAATGCATGAGACCCCAGTTTGATTCCTGGGTCAGGAAGATCCACTGGAGAAGGGATAGGCCACCCAGTCCAGTATTGAAAGCTGAAAGAAGTCAAGCCACCACTTTGTTTTTTAAAGCAGTTTCATGAGATAGAACTATAGTTTTGTTTTTTAAGGTTGATTTATTTATGGCTGCACTGGGTCTTCCCTTGCTGCGGGCAGACTTTCTCTAGTAGTGGCAAGGGAGGCTATTCTGCGTTTCAGTGAAAGGGCTCTCCAGCCTTCAGGCTTAGCAGTTGTCACATGCGCTTAGTTGCTCCATGGTATACGAGATCTTCCTGGACCAGGGATCAAACCCATGTCTCTTCATTTGCAGGCAGATTCTTAACCACTGGACCACCAGGGAAGCCCAAACCACCACTTCTTTTTTTTTTTTTTCCAAATCACCACTTCTAAGTGCGGTGGATTTTGATGAAAAAAAAAAAAAGGTTTGCCAAATGCCTGCTTGGGATCTGATTTGGAAATTGAGTCAAACCATAAAAAGACATTCACATTTTTTCTTTTTTTTTGGTCCCACCATGTGGCACACAGAACTTCCCTGACCAGGGATTGAATCTGTGCCCCTTGCAGCAGAAGTATGGAATGTTGACCACTAGACCACCAGGAAAATCCTTTTTTTCCCTCTCTCTCTTTTTAAAAATTTTATTTTGTTGAAGGATAATTGATTTAAAATGTTGTGTTAATTTCTGCTGTACAGCAAAGGGATTCCGCTATACATATAGCTGAGTCTTTTTTCATATTCTTTCCCACTGTGGTTGATTCGGGATGCTGGATATAGCTCCCTGTGCTCTATACTGGGGCCTCGTTATTTATCGATTCTGTATACACCAGCTTGTGTCTCCTAACCCCAAGCCTCCAGTTGCCCCTCCCCCACCCCGCCCCCGCAACTGCAAGTCTGTTCTCTATGTCTGAGGGTCTGTTTCTGTTTCGTAGATAAGGTGATTTGTGTCATATTTTAGATTCCACATAAAAGCGATATATAATGTTTGTTTCCCTTTCTAACTTCCCTTAGTGTGATCATCTCTAGGTCCATCCATGTTGCTGGAAATGGCATGATTTCACACAAAAAGACATTTTTGAGACAATCTAGTAGTGTGGGTAAGGCCTGGAGACCAGGGAATTAACTGCCAACAAATGTATTGGGTGTGCTAGTGAAATTGGGGCTGTTCTAGAAAACCCCACATCCTGTTTCAAGGGATGTTGCTGAGATATGGGCTTCCCTGGTGGCTCAGATGGTAAAGAATCTGCTTACACTGCAGGAGACCTGAGTTTGATCCCTGAGTCAGGAAAATACCCTGGAGAAAGGAATGGCTACCCATTCCAGCACTCTTGCCGGGAGAATTCCATGGACAGAGGAGCCTGGCGGGCTACAGTCCACGGGGACACAAAGACTTGGACACGTGCTGAAATATATCCAGGTGAAATGACAGGATGTATAGGGTTTGCTTGAAAAATGTTTAAGGCAAAAAAAAAAAAAAAAAAACACGGAGGAAAAAGGAGTAAGTGAAGCAAACAAGATGAAATCTTGAGAACCACTGAATCTAAGATATGGGAGTATCTGGTTAGGTCCTCTGAGAAGCAAGAGGGAAAGTGGGAAGGGGCTGGGGGCAGCGGGGAGAGAGTTGGACAGGTGCCTGGCAGGGCTGTCCCCTCGGCAGGAGTGGGGATGGGGAAGGGCTGGGTAAAAGCCCTTGAGCCTAATTTGTGCATCTGAGTAATCTCATTCTTCTGTTCCAGGCAAGGAAAGAACCTGCCTAGTGGCTGTATGAGTTTCCTAAGGCTGCTGTGACAAGCAGATGTTCTGAGGGAGCATCTATTTCAGGCCTCTCTGCAGCTTCTGGTGCTGCCCAGGATCCTCGGCCTAGCGCTTCAGCAGTCCAGTCTCTGCCTGCGTTGTCACATGGCCTTCTTCCCTCTGTGTCATTTAATAAAATCAGCTCTGGGGGTTTTTAGCCCTAGAACAGAATGGAGCCTCAGATTGTCCCCCTGGAGCTCCCCTAATCATGGCTTGCTCTGCAGGGCATGTTATCTCAAGTATGTTTAATCTTTGAACATTAACATCAGATTCAGCCCAGCAACCTGCCTGAGGAAGGAAGGGAGCAGATGGACCAGGAAATGCAGGTTGCTGCCTCTCATATCAGCTCCTCAAAGGGCGTGTTCATGCGTTTACTTCTTCCCCTTTTGCCCTTTTCTTCTGAGTGGCAGAACTCATGTAGTTGAAGTCTCTTCTGGAGCAGAACACCCACACAATGTATTTCCTCTCTCCTCTGCCGTACTTATTTCCTCATCTCTGCTCTACCCAGGGTTGGGCACTGTCTCCACACCACAGAACAGGTGCTGCTATCTTAAAGGACCTTGGCCAGGGGGAAAGTGCTTAAGAAGAGGAGTAAGCCAAGGTAAGAAGTACCAAGGGTCTGGATTGACTCTGAATCTCTGAAGGAATCATTGATTTTCTATAACTCAGTTCTCATATAGGAGGAAAGTCCAACGTGTCCTGCCAGCCTCACAGGACTGGCATGATGAAAGGAAGCTTATATCGTGTAGACTAATCCATTAGCTGCCATGCGTTCATGTTACCACTGAGTTAGAGAGGTGACATCACTATTTCATACCCTTTCATGTTTCTTGATCCAGTCACCCCTACCAACCTTTCCCGTTCATCCAAGAAATTCTTATTTTTCATTGATATTCATCTAACATTTTTTTTTTCTGCAAAACAGACAGCTGGTGCTGGAGGAGAGATAGGATAGCTTTCTTTCAGTCTTCTTTAGCCTAGAAAAATAAGTATCCTTTCTACTGTCAAGTGAAGATTGATTACTGTAATGCAAGAGTTTTGGGGGGACTTGCCTGGTAGTCCAGTGGCTAAGACTCTGCACTTCCAATGCAGGGGACCTGGGTTCGATCCCTGGTCAGGGAACTTAGATCCCACATGCCTCAACTAAAAGTTTGCATGCCAAGTCTAAAGATTAAGCATGTCACAAATATATTTTTTTAATACCTTTGTTTAGCCCATAGGAAACATCCTGATCAGGCCCACCTGTGAATGATTGCAGGAAGAAATTAACACACCCCTCCGGAGGCAGCCCAGACCCAGGAAATGTCTGACTTCATTCCCTCCCCTTTTGGTGTAAAAGAAGTCTGAATTCTAACTCAGGCAAAATGGTTCTTTGGTGCACAAGTGGGCCCACCTTCTTCTTGGTTTGCCATCTTTCCAAGTAAAGTTGCTATTCTTTGTCCCAAAAACTCATCTCTTCATTACTGACCTGTCATGTGGTAAGCAGTATGAGCTTAGACTCAGCAACACCAAGATAGATCAGAGCCCAGTGAGAAAGACAGCCTTGTAATGCAGCCACACACGGCACACCAAGGTTCTAATGGGTGGGCAGCTTGTGGTCATATGAGAATCTTCACTTTAGAAGAAGCCAAACAGGAACTATAACCAACATCCTATAATAGCGTGCATGCTCACTCGCTCAGTCATGTCTGACTCTTTGCAGCCCCATGGACTGTAATCTGGCAGGCTCCTCTGTCCACGAGATTATTCCAGGCAAGAATACTGGAGTGGGTTGCCATTTCCTGCTCCAGGGGATCTCCCCAACCCAGAGACTGAACTCTCGTCTCCTGCATCTCTTGCATTGGCAGGTGGATTCTTTACCACTGAGTCACCCGGGAAGCTCATCCTACAATAAACCATAATACAAAAGAATATATAAAAGAATGTGTACGTATGTATAACTGAACACGTTGTTGTACACCTGAAACTAACACAATATTGTAAATCAACTACACGTCAATTTTAAAAAAAGCAGATTTCAGCAGAGATAAAAGATGGAGGGATAGAGAGACAGAGACAAAGACAGGGGTAAGAGACAGCTGACAACGTTTCTTGAGCCCCTGGATACAGCAGCTTGAAACTCCAGACAACTCAGGTTTCCACATGAACTGAGTCCCCCAGAGACACTTTGTGAGCTCCTGGATACAGCCATGCCTGAAGCTAGAGAAAGCTCATAGCCTTCCCAATTAAGCCATCCTGAACAGGATGCTACAGAGGAGCTAGTTAACAGGGGAAATAATGGAAAGACATTGATGTGATGGAACCTGTTAGCTGATGTCACAGGTAAGAGAGGCAATGTTATCCTAATGCCATATGGATTTCTGATTTGTTTTAAGGGGTAGAGGAAACAGTCTAAGATGAGGTGTTTAACTATAATTAGAACTGAAATGGAGTGGGACCCAGTGGCGCCCTCCGTGGTACACATCCTTTCTGTATCACTTCTTATTTGTAAGAAATAGGCTTCATTCAGCCCTCTTGACCTTCCCTGAGTTCCAAAGGGCAGATTTAGATAGTTGCCTATCCCGGAAGGGAAAGAAAGTGCGTTGCCAGGCCCTTCTGTTCATGGAATTCTCCAGGCAAGAATGCTGGAATGGGTAGCCATTCCCTTTTCCAGGAGATCTTCCTGACGCAGGGATTGAACCTGGGTCTCCTGCATTGTAGGCAGATTCTTCACCATCTGAGCCACCAGGGAAGCCCAGGGGATGCAGAAACAAGCAAGAAGCAGTAGTGTAGACTTGGGGTAGGGTCCTGGTTCCCCCTCAAACAATATCTCTGGATTCTTCTGCAGAAACTAAGGCCCCCACCCAGGTGGATAACTTCAGGCTGGACACAAGATTCCTGGAGCATCACCCTGTTACCTCACTACCAACCAATCAGAAGAAAGTCATGACTCCTGCAACCCTCACCTAAATTTTGCCTATGAGAATTCTCCTAACAACCATCAGTGAGTCCGGATTTCTCTGAGCATGAGCCACCTATTCTCCTTGCTTGGCCCTACAATTCGTCTTTCTCTGCTTCAAACTCTGACATTCTGGTTTGTTTGACCTCACTGTGTGGGGCGCGCGAACTTGCCTTCGGTAATAGAACCCCTCTGGTTGCTTGGTCTGGTGAGAGAGAGAAACACAAACCAAGGGATTCACAGTCCTCGTTCAGAGGCACAGTGCCTCATCTTTTCCTTCATTTCCATCAACAGGGCTTTGTGAAGAACACACCCGTACTGACTAGGCCACATGCTGGCTCACATTGCTCTACTTCTGAGCTGAATGCTCCAAGGCTTAAATTTCAGTTCTGCCCCCGCCCTCAACAAGAGATTTAGTTTTTCTGTCTCTGTTTCTTCATCTCGAATCATGATTTATGAGATGCATCTCCATCAAGGCCGTGAAGACACATCAAAGCCCAAGGGCTCTGCATGATGCCTGGTCCATGATAAGTGCTTTGTAAGGGGTGGAAATTACCATGATCATTCTGGGTTCTCCAAACAGACAAACATTTTTTGACTAAGTGACTTGTGACATGGATTGTTTCTTTCCAATTTAAGATGCTTTCTTTTCACAGAAGTTTAAAAAAATAATAAAAGGGTAATTACCATTGGGTAGGTAATTACTATGCTGTGCTTGCTCTATGATTAAATAAAAGTGTTTTGCATATAAGTTAGTGTTGCCACTATTAGCAGTATTGATATATTAGTTATACAATAATTTTTTAATTTATCAGCATATGCAGGTTCTGGGGAGGGCAGCCTCCCAGGAAAGAAGAGGGGCACCTGACCACATTGCCCCCACTGCAGGTGGTCCAGGGACTGGGACTCTGAACTTCCACCACAGGGGTAAGGGTTTAATCCCTGGTCAGGGAACTAAGACCTCCCACATGCTATGCCATGCAGACAAAAAAGAAAAGAAAAAAAATGCTGCTTTTCCAAAACCACTGCCGTTTTACTGGTGGTAGCAAAGCAAGTTTGATAAAGAGTAAAGAAAACTTTGTATGCAGAGCCCTGGCCACCTGCAGGCTTGAATATATTTTATATTAAGATTTTTTAAAAAGGGGAAAGGATAGACAGTACACACAGGACCGTAGGCTGAACTCGTTCAGAATTTGGCTCATGTAGTCAGTTCCCTGAGTCTGTTTTCTTGGGGCTGTTATGTTAGCCTTCTCTAGAGAATGGAACGAATAGAAAGTGTGTGTAGATAGAGATATAGATATAGAGAGACATTTATCTTAAGAAATTGGCTCATGCAATTACAGAGGCTGGCAAGCCCCGAATCCGCAGGATTGGCTGGCAGGCTGGATACCCTGAGAAGAGCCAGTGTTGCAGTTCAGGTTTGAAGGCTGTCTGCTGGCAAAATTCCCTCTTGCTCTGGGGAGGTTGGTCTCTGTGCTAGTTGGGCCTTCACCTCATTCAAGGCCCACCCACAGGATGAAGAGCCTCTTGCTATACCTAAAGTTCACCGATTTAAGTGTTCACGTCATCCAAATAACACTTTCACAGAAACACTCAGAGTAATGTTTGACTGAATATCTGGGCACTGCTACCCAGCCAAGTTGACATATATAATTAACCATCACACATGCATTAACCAGACCAAGATTCCAGATACACAAAACTGAGAGCCAGACCTTAAAATATAGTAACCGCATCATGCCGCTGTCCTCCGTGAGGAATCCTATGGAGGATTCTTTGACATCTCTGTGACATCTTTCCAAATGGGTGATGGGAATATCACCAAATCTTTGTCAGAGTTGATGAGACACAGAAATCTTTTAGCTTCCTGTTTCCTAAAAGGTGTTATGATGACATAAAATCTCTACAGTTACTTTTGTTTACTTTAACAATTTTTATTAATTTTGGCTGTTCTGGGACTTTTTGCTGCATGGGCTCTTCTCTAGTTGTGGTGAGCAGGGGCTGTTCTCCTTCAGGGTGCAAGCGCTTCTCATTTGTGATGGCTTCTCTTGTTGCAGAGCGCAGGCTCTAGGGTGTGTGGGGTTCAAAGCTTGCGGCTCCCGGGCTCTAGAGCACACCTCAATAGTTACGGTACTTGGGCTTCGTTGCGCCAAGGCATCTGGGATCTTCCCAGATTAGGGATTGAATCCATGTCTTCTACACTGGCAGGTGGATTCTTTACCCATGAGTCACCAGGGAAGCCCTCTATAGTTATTAGCGGGGGGGGGGGGTGGGGAGGGGGGGGCGGAGTGGCCAGGCACAAACAATCTTGAGAAACCGTGGGTTAACCAAAGCTGTGTTAGTTACTCAGTGCAGTTCAGTTCAGTCAGTCGCTCAGTCATGTCCAACTCTTTGCGACCCCATGAATCGCAGCACGCCAGGCCTCCCTGTCTATCACCAACTCCCGGAGTTCACTCAGACTCGCGTCCATCGAGTCAGTGATGCCATCCAGCCATCTCATCCTCGGTCGTCCCCTTCTTCTCTTGCCCCCAATCCTTCCCAGCATCAAAGTCTTTTCCAATGAGTCAACTCTTCACATGAGGTGGCCAAAGTACTGGAGTTTCAGCTTTAGCCTCATTCCTTCCAAAGAAATCCCAGGATTGATCTCCTTCAGAATGGACTGGTTGGATCTCCTTGCAGTCCAAGGGACTCTCAAGAGTCTTCTCCAACACCACAGTTCAAAAGCATCAATTCTTCAGCGCTCAGCCTTCTTCACAGTCCAACTCTCACATCCATACATGACTACTGGAAAAACCATAGCCTTGACTAGACGGACCTTAGTTGGCAAAGTAATGTCTCTGCTTTTGAATATACTATCTAGGTTGGTCATAACTTTTCTTCCAAGGAGTAAGCGTCTTTTAATTTCATGGCTGCAGTCACCATCTGCAGTGATTTTGGAGCCCCAAAAAATAAAGTCTGACACTGTTTCTACTGTTTCCCCATCTATTTCCCATGAAGTGATGGGACCAGATGCCATGATCTTCGTTTTCTGAATGTTGAGCTTTAAGCCGACTTTTTCACTCTCCTCTTTCACTTTCATCAAGAGGTTTTTTTAGTTCCTCTTCACTTTCTGCCATAAGGGTGGTGTCATCTGCATATCTACATCCAACCGTTTGCGACCCCATGGACCATAGCCTGCCGGGCTCCTCTGTCCGTGGGATTCTCCAGGCAAGGATACTGGAATGGGTTACCATGCTCTTCTCCAGGGGATCTTCCTGACTCAGGGATGGAACCTGGGTCTCCTGTATTGCAGGCAGACTCTTTACCATCTGAGCCACCCGGGAAGGGTCCTAACCAAAGTTAGGTAGGTGTCTTTAATGGGACTTTCAGAGGCTATAATATACAAATGTAGCCTGCTGTGAGTCTCCAAGAGGAAGATCTCACTTCAGAGCTCCCTGAGCATTTCCTGACCAGAGCTCCTCTGGGGCAGCCGCATAGGGGATAAGGGTGAGGCAGGTCACGCTCTCAGGGACAGCTCATCCACAGTATAAGGAACTGAGACTTAAGAGAGAAAATCTCTTGTCCAGGTGGCGTGTTTTCAGAGTGAAAGCAAAAAACCACATTCCTGAAGCACAGCCCTGCGCTCCATGTGGCCGAGGTGAGATCCAGTCCCTGTTCTAAAAGCAGGAGACACCAAGCACAGCCTTGTCTGAGGCTAATTAGTTAGGAAGATCAGACTGGAATCCTGGTCTCTTGAATTTCAGTCTGGAACAAAAAAAGAACAAAAAAAAAAGAAAGCCCGCAGCATTGAGACACTTAGAACTGCAGACAAGAGTGATATTTTTAGTGCCTTTAGGTGACCCCTGGGAAGATGAATCACTGCTATGGCACGCCTGGTCAAAAGATTCCACTTAAGCCAAGCATGAAGTCCCAGCGCCAGCGGATGCTGGAGACGATTCAAAGGGTCGGGCCACACCCTAGGACTTCCTGCCTCCCATCAACAGGAAGTGCACAGACGAGGATCACTTTCCCTGGGATGCAGCAGGTATGTGGCCCTGCAGAGGTTTGCTCGGAGACCTTGCCAGACTTCTCAAGCCTAAGTCTTTGGCTACCCCCGTGCTGAGTTGGACTCTAACCAGAGGGACGCCCCATAGTTCAGGTTTGGTCAGTGCAAACCGGGCACAGCTGTTGGAGATCTGGCAGACTCGTGGCTCAGGAAAGCCTGCGGGGGCAGAAAGGAGACAAAACCGTCTAGAGAGCAGTGATCCTCAGTCGAGCTTGCCTTAGACTCCCTAAGTAAGTGTTAGTTGTTCAGTCGCGTCTGACTCTTTGCAACCCCATGGACTGCGGCCCACCAGGATCCTCTGTCCATGAGATTTTCCAGGCAAGGATATTGGAGTGGGTTGCCATTTCCTTCTCCCAGGGGATCTTCCCAACCAGGGATCGAACCCGGGTCTCCTGCACTACAGGCAGATTCTTCTTTACTGACTGAGCTACAAGGAAGCCCCTTGGACTTCCTAGGAGGGTTCATGACAACACACATTGCTGGGCTCCACCCCAGGAGTGGCTGAGTCAGTGGATCTGGGGTGGGGCCTGAGAATCTGCGTTCCCAAGTTTCCCGGGATGCAGATGCTGCTGATCCAAGAACCACTATTTGAGGACTGCTGCTCTAGAGCGCCCTCTGAAGGATACCCCGAGGTCTGCACACAGAATTGCTCTCTTGGCAGGCTTGAAATCAAGGCTACTTTTTTTTTTAATGCTACCCTTTAAAAAAAAATTCTTTTTAAAAGAATGCTTACCCTTTAAAGGGGCTTCCCTGGTGGCTCAGAGGTTAAAGCATCTGCCTGGAATGCGGGAGACCCGGGTTCGATCCCTGGGTCGGGAAGATTCCCTGGAGAAGGAAATAGCAATCCACTCCAGTACTCTTGCCTGGAGAATCCCATAGAGGGAGGAGCCTGGTAGGCTACAGTCCATGGGGTCGCAAAGAGTCGGACGCGACTGAGCGACTTCACTTACCCTTTTAAAAATATTATTTATTTATTTCTTGCTGCACTGGGTCTTCGCTGCTGCACAGGTTTTCTCTAGTTCCATGGAGTTAGTCTCAGATGTGGTGCTCCAGCTCCTCATTGTAGAACTCAGGCTCTAGGGCTTGCAGGCTCAGTAGTTGTGGCATGCGGGCTTACTGGCCCCGTGGCATGTGGAATCCTCCCAGATCAGAGACAGAAACTGTGTCTCCTGCACTGGGAGCTCGGAGACTTAACCACTGGACTACCAGGGAAGTCCTATTCTTACTTTTTTAGAACCCCAATTTTAGAACCCAAGGACGGGGGTTTCTAGTCTGAATCTCAACCTGTAGTTATCTGGGAGACCAATACAGAAAACTCAGAGAATGGGGTGAATTACTTACTATTTTCATTTTTTAATTAAAATATTTATTTATTTATTTGGCTATGCTGGGTCTTTGTTGCAGCATGTCAACTCTTAGTTGAAGCATGCAAACTTCTTAGTTGCAGCTTGTGGGATGTAGCTCCCTGACCAGGGATTGAACCTGCATTAGGAGCTCAGAGTCTTAGCCACTGGATTGCCAGAAAAGTCTCTGGGGTAAAGTATTGCTTTGATATTTTAAACAAATGTGCTGAGATATAATTCATACATCATACAATTCAATGACTTTTCATACAGTCACAGACATGTGGAACCACAAACACTGTCAATTTTAGGGCATCTTCATCGCCACAGAAGAAACCCATATCCTTTAACTCCTGCACCCCTGTCTTCTCTCATCACACCCCTCCCCTAGCCCTAAGCAAACACTAACCCACTTTCTGTCTCTGAGTTTGCCTGTTTGACCACTGCCTGTAAACAGATCACACGATGTGGTGTCCTTTGTGCCTGGCTTCTCCAACTCAGCATAGTATTTTCAAGGTTTCGTCCATGCTGTCACCAGTGTCGTGCTTCATTCCTGTTCGTGGTTGAGTAATATTCCGTTATCTGGTATTTGCATCCCAGCAGTGCCTTCTGGGGGCATAACATCCCATGCAGGGAATGTACATGGTGGCCATTTTCAAGCAGTTGAAAGAGCTGGGTGTGAGCTGGCCAACTTAGGTTAAAATTGAGCTCCAGGAGTGGCAGGTGCCTCTGGGGTCCAACATGGACCCTCTGCCCTCCTCTGATTCTGCTTCAGGGCTGGCCGCACGCTGACAGGATGCCCCTGTGTCACACATGGTGCTTCTTTCTGCCCCAGGGAAGGAGGGTGGGAGCTCTCTGAACAGCTGGCTCTGTGAGCAGGGCAGCCCTGGATGGACGTCACCAGGGCCTCTGGGAGCGCTCACCCTCCTTCCTTGGACAGATGTGTGACGACACATGGGCTGCTGTGGGACTTTCCAATTCATTGATGCCCCTTGAAAAAGGTGCCATCTATCACCCCTCAACCTCCAACCTAGGGCATCTTTGCTTTTGCCCCCATGTAGGATCTTAATTCCCCGACCAGGGATCAAACCCATGACCCCTGCATGGGGAGTTCAGAGTCTTGACCATGGGACTACCAGGGGAGTCCATGGGGGCCACTTGTGATGCCCTCAAGGAGCAGGATATGGCAGCCATGTGGCTGTTGCTAGTCACACCTGGGGCTTGCTCTGGGAGACTTTGGCTTCCATATAAGAAACTTGGTAAAGAAAGACCTGGAGACAGAGAAGGCAGATTCTTGGTGGCTCAAATAGTAAAGAATCTGCCTGCAATGCAGGAGATACGGGTTCGATCCCTGGGTTGGGAAGATCCCGTGAAGAAGGAAATGGCAACCCATTCCAGGATTCTTGCCTGGTGAATTTCATGGACAGAGGAGCCTGGTGGGCTACAGTCCACAGGGTTGCAAAGAGTCTGCCAAGACTGAGCGACTAACCCTACTGCTTTGGGGGAGAGAGAGAGACCAATGGGATGGGGGGAGCAGAGCAGAAGGAAAAAAATGAGTGGGGAGGGGCCCCAGCTGTCTCAGGCCCTGACATGTAGTGAGTCTCGGGGAGCTCCTATCTGGCTGTGACTGAGACCCAGGAGAGTGCTATTTCCATCAGCCCAGTCAACCCTCAGATTTGTCACCAAAAATAACTGCTATGGCTTTAAGCCACAGCTTGGGGTGACTCACTACTCAGCCATAGTTAAAGCACCCTGTGAGCAGCTTTTCCTCCCTCCTGGTCTCGCTGGGCTTCCTGGGCCATGAGACCAGCTCCCAAGGTCAGCCACCTGCCTCCAAGTCCTTGTCTAAGGTTCTCTTTCCGTTCAAGAGGACCCAAACGGATGTGGACCTTCTGGGGAGGTGAGGTAGTTCAATGTGGGTAATATAATTAGTCCGAGCTTTGGGTGCTTCATCTGGAAAATGGGAGGCGTCTCATTTCTAACCTAAGATTCTTCTGGAAGTTAAAGAATCCAGGAGAATTTACCATCTGTTAGTTGGTATTCCATCTGGGGCAGCTCAGTGGCTCAGAGGCAAATCTGAGGCAGGTTCTTCCCACCATTCTCCCAAAGCTGAATTACCAAAGGCTCAAGGAGGCAACCACAGTGTTGGCTTGGCTGCTTGCTGGTGGAGGCTTTGAAACCCCTGCAGGGCATCAGAGCTATCTATCAGCCTCTTCTTGGGCCCTCAAGGCAGTAAAGCAACTCTGTTCTTACAGAAATGCTACTGTATCTTTCTGATAAAGATAACCCATTGCTTGTTTTTCTTTTCTAATCAGATTATCCCAACTGACACAAATTTAAGCAAATAGTTTCATTTCAGGTCACAGGACTTAGGGCTGTCATCAAGAAACTGAATGAAACTTCTGGTAAAATACAGTAATTAGGAGCACAGTGAGAGCTGACTGGGAATGCCCTTGCCTCCCATGACACCGAAAGGCAGTCTGGTTAATTTCCAAATTATATTTGGGCTCAACATGCAAAGGGGCTCTTTTTCATTTGGGCAGAGAAAATAGGACTGAAGATTACAACAATAACCACACAAGACTAGGGCTTTAATTATAAAATAAGCCATACCCTAGCAGGCAAATCATTTTTAATGTGTTTCAAGAATTGAATACTTTATGGAGTTACAAACAGAAGGGGGAAAGAAATTCAACGTGCAGGAAATTAACAAGAGATAAGAAACAGAAAAGCTTTGGGTGTCATACAGTTACAATACAAAAGCAACAGATGAGAGAAATAGCACACATGATAACCAGCTTCAGTAGCATTAGCAGCCAGAACACACCCAGTGAATTACCAATACTTAATCATCGAAGATCTAATTCTGCAAGGGAGCCGGTGGTAATGATGGATTTCAGTTGATCCAAAGGACTTTCTCCTTCCATCACAAGCAAACCTGTAAAGACGGCTCCAGTAACTTGGAAAAGTAGAGTTCCTTTTCTCAAAGAAAACTGACACAGGAAGGCTTTTGTCCTCCGGCCCCCCTCCCCCAAATCTGTACATTCATTGATTCTTCTAAGGCAACCAAAATACAATTTCTTGAGACCACCAAACTGAACACCCTGCAAAGCCACAAATTCTGCCCATGTAGAAAGGAAAAAAAAAAAAAAAAGATGAGCCATCTCCAAAACTCTGTAAAGTGCAGGATGGTTTAGGTTACAGCTTTTGTTGGATTTCATGTTAATGTGTCTTTATAAAAGAAAGGGTGGACAAACAAGAGTGACTCGAGACCCAGCCAGGCCCTGTGTTGAAAAATGACCCATACTGGAAAGGTGACAGATGAATCGACCCTCAGGGATTTTTTCAACTCTGCACACTCTGCTGCGGTAGGAGCTTTGGAAGAAATGTTCAACGTCTCAGGGTGTTGGCGCATCCTCATCACACACCACTGCCCTTTTGCTCAGCTGGGGGCCCAAGATAGTCACACTCTTGGGCCATGTGTGACATCATACAACTCAAAAGCACGGATCAGATCGCAGCCATGGCAGAGTGTCATGGCCATGGAGGTGGCTATGACAAGACTCTGGCGCTGATCTCGGGAGGGATTGTGGTGGGGAGATGGAAAATGAAAACCCCAGCAGGCAACTACAAAATGGTTATCAGCAAATGGTATCAAAAAGTATCAAAACATTTCAAAAAACTTTAAAAACTGCCAGGCTTGGCGGACACAGGGGATGGGCTCTCCAAGCACCTGGAGAGCGGCACAACATTCCAGAGGCTTATCCTGGAGGCCAGGGACACGGCCCCTTCCCCTCTGAAGATGCTCAGAATCCATGGAGACAGCAAGGATGTCCATGCCACACGGCTGGAACTGCCCCCCCAGGTTTGGGAACAGGGGTCTCGGATTCTAACCAGAAGACCTGAGAGCCAGAAGCTCAGTGAGATGCTGGCCGAGGCGCATGCATGGAGGAAAGGGTAAGAGGAGGAGGAGGCCGCTAGGTCTACAAGGGGTGAGGGTGGAGTCCTTCACTTCCCACATGGCTGCCTGTCACCCAGAGGTCCCTGCTGGCTTAGAGGCCAGGCCCTTAACTCACCTGAACTCAAGAGTGGGACCCTAGACCTGCGAGGGACGCCACTTCCCTTGGGCATCTGGGTTGCCATCCAACCCTGAACGAACACCCCCTTTAGGGTTGACTTCTGCAGTTCCCACTAAGTCACCATGTGGCCAACTTATGATTTAAGGGGCAAAGGGAAGGGCATTCAGAATAGAAATACACACATGAGGTTTTCTGCTCAGATTAAGACCTAGAAAGACATAGACCTACCACCTGGCAGTCTAGATTTCTAAAAGCAGTAGGATGTTAGAAATACAGATTGAGCCATACACACAAGCAAGGTGCTAAGATAATCTCTGTATATTTTAAACAGCAGACAGACCACTGTAAGTAACAAGGACTCTTCACCTTTACTACTCTGCTTTCTTTCTGTCATTACACTAACGTCTTAAGCAAACAGGGTTCCAACTTGGGTGAGGATCAAATTCAAAACCTACCACTCATACGAAGTTAAAACTCTAGCTCTTTAAAAGAAAAAAAAAAAAAAAAAAAAAACCCAGAACCTGAATAAAAGCCCATCATTCTGAAAGATCAAAATAAGACAATCAAGGTGTTGTCAAAGTTCAAGGCGAATAGCTGGGAGTGCTGACAACACGATGGGGAAAGCTGCCGTCTCAACGTGGTGGCCAGGAGACCCCAAGCTTTTGTCACTGCAGCTGGAAATCATTATTATGATTCTGCAGTTCAAAGGGCCACCTGCTAAGTGTGCCCCAAAGCTCTGCCCACCTGGGTTAGACAGTTTTCTTCTAGTTTTAGTTGGATTGCACAGCACACTGATTTCCACCTTAAAAGCGCAGACAGAAGAAACCTGCCACGATCCCACCACTGCGCTCTCCCGCACCCAGGCAGGCACTGGCCCCAGGTCACAAAGCTCCTCTCCATGGAGCCCGAGGAGCTTGGAAAAACCTTTCTTAGTACAGTGGAGCAACCATTAACTATTTGAAGTGGGTCTACAAGAAGAAATTTTCCTCATCGACCCTACCTTTAAAAGAATACTCACACCTCAATCATATCAGATTCTAAGGTGCACAGATCACAAACATCCTTCATAGCATAGCGGCAAGAGAGACATCAAGGCACGAGAAAATCTGAATAGAAGCCAGCAGCACAACCTTATTGTCAAAAGCACAACAGCTAGCTTAGGCTAAAAATTCACAGCTGTCCTCCTGAGGTCAAAGCCTTCCTGCTCCTCACAGCAAGCATGGTCTATGTGCTCAGCCAAATCTGCCCTGGATTCTGGCTGAATGACCGCCTCTTTGCTCATGACCTGGGCTGAGCTGGGGAGAACAGACCACGGGTTCTGTGCCTCTCAGGGAACAATGAAACCTGCCTTGGAACAGGAGGAAGGCAAGCTCTCCCACAGTTGGCAGGAGTGCCGTAACATGGAATCCGGGGAGGGCTGGATTAAGTTTGAGATGAAAGGATTGCAGCTTCAATGCAGTTTGGAGGTGCAGGGTTGATGGAGAGTTAACAGGTGACACAGGACTTCTCAGAGCCTTTAATACACTGAAATGTTCTATTAAGGAGCTCCAAGAAGGTGGACAGTTTTTTGGTTTGATTATTTGCATGCCTTACAAAACCTCTCAGGGGTTTGTAAGCCTTTAGCAACTTCCATAGGCTAAACATGCAGACAGGTCACCCATCTCTTGAGAGGTGGCGGTTGTTTGGGTACCAAGTTTTCAACTCTCAGCTGGCTCTCAGCTCTCCTGGTCACTATGGCAACAGACCAACCAAAACCACAGTGAACCTTCAAGAGAAGGGGAAGGAAGGGCCATAAAGAGACAGAAAAAAAGGAAAAGGAGAAGGAAGTTCACTGAGCTTCTTATTCTAACGCCAATGTTAACGATAAATCACGAGGCCGTCTCGTCTCTGCAGTAAGATCTCTGCCACGGCACGATCACTAATGCCTCCGCTGGCTGGTGATTAAAACCCGCTCCACACCTATCGTCCTGGTGTGACAGGTGGCTTGGGCAGGAGTCTCGAACGCTCCTTAAAGGGCACATGCTGCTGCTGTCAGTTCTGGCAACTGCGGGACCAGCAGGGGTGGTGGCGCATCTCAGGAGGAGGTGCGGAACCCACCATCACAGCTCATGCAGACTGGGGGACCTCGACCCCTGGGAGGAGGCCTGGCCAGGGTCTCACCCGTCCTTGAGGAGGTGGGCAGCAGCTCAAGACTTGCTGGAGTGTGCCCCCAGCACAGGGCTACCTGGCGACGGCAGGGTGGGGTAGGATCTGGCGCCGGAGTTGGGGAGATGCTCCGACAGCCTTCTCTGGTCGGGGTCCCTGGGCCCTCCCTCGTGTGGGAGCCTCCTGGGGCGTCTCAGAGCAGGGGTCATGGAACACAACGGCACGTTCCACCTCCCTTCTTTCCTGAGTGATAAATGGAGATTGGCAGGGCTCAGTACATCAGTAATCTAAGAAACAGTGGCTTCCAGAAGAGACAGTAAAAAGACCAAAGCACAAATTACAGAATACCGCTTATCAAGAGCCTCGTGCCCATTTTCCTTTCTCCCTTGACTGCCTGTTCCCTTTGGGAATTTGAGACGATGACCAACTGGGAGAAACGGCCGCCTGAGGAAGAAAGCCCAGTGGGGAGACCTCCCTGGTGAGAGGTCCCACGCCTCACCTGACTGCCTGGGCTGCTGCTGACCCTCGGTCACTCTCCAGGAGTCTCTGTGCCCTGCCTGTGAAAAAGCACCTCGCCAGTGATTCCCAAGCGTGGCTGATGCTCAGTCATTCCAAGGACAGTAGTTTTCAGCCTCCCTCTCAGCCCCCTTCAGAATCGCCAATTCTGAGGTGGGGCCCAGGAGCCTGGTGTGTGAAAAGCTCAGCCAGGTTTGGGGAGGGGTGGGCTACGGGGCCTGCACCGTCACACCGGAGCCCTTCATTCCACTACAGAAACTTCCACGTCACTCTTGCCCTGGCTGCTGTCAGCCGGATGGTCGGGGGGTGGGGGGCACCCGGGGGCACCCACAGGGGTTGGTAACTTGGGAAGAAGCCCCACACAGATGCAGGGACCACTCTTGCCTGGGCCCCAGGTTAATTACTCAAGCAAGATGGTATGTCAAGTCATATAGAATATTTAATTGGTTACTGTGATACCATAGAAATACCAAGAATCATAAAAGTAAAAAAAAAAAAAAAAAGCTGCTAGGTCGTACATAAGGGTGTCGAGGTTCTCCCGGTGGCTGCTGGTCTGTCGGCACGCCGGGGGTCACTGGCCACGGTCCTGAGGCCTCTTGCCCTTGCCCTTCTTCTTCTTGTCCTCCAGCCGCGGCTTCAGGGCGCACACGCAGGCCGACACGCCGGCGATGGCCTTGGGTAGCTCGGTGCCCTCACTCCACTTGTCCTTGTCACGGTCATAGACCTGCACGGTCTTGGAGAAAGCCGTGTTCTCCCAGCTGTAGCCCCCCAGGATGTAGATGCGGCCCTCCCACACAGCCACGCCCGACTCGCTGTTGGCGTGCAGCAGGGGCGCCACGCGCGTCCACTGGTTGCACTGCGGGCTGTAGGCCTCCACGCCCAGCACGTCGAAGCGCTCCATGGACTCCAGGCTGTCGTCGCTGCCGCCGATGGAGTAGATGCTGTCCCCCAGGCTGCACATGCTGTGCCAGCCGCGCGCCGTGCTCATGGGCCGCCGCTCCTCCCACACGTCCGTCCGGTGGTCATAGCACAGCAGGTTCTTGCGGTAGGGGCCGATCTGGTAGTCGTGGCCCCCGGAGATGTATACAAAGTCCTTGTAGATGGTGCCCGCGTGGCCATAGGTGAACCTGCGGACAGGCGGATGGACAGAGGGAGAGAGGAAGCTCAGGGCTTGCCTAGGACAAGGTCAAGATTTCCACAGTCGGCTTCCTCATCCACGGTCATCTGGTTCTGGGTGATAAACTATGTGGGTTACAATCCACCCTGCTAGTTATTTTGGGGATCAAGGGACTCAACTCATCACGTGAAGCACGAGGCCCAGGCTGGCACATGGTCATCAGTAGCTACTACCATGACTGTCTACTCATCTTTTCACAGGTGTCCAGGTAGGGCTTCCCAGGTAGCTCAGTGGAGGCGCTGGGATCCACACCCAGACGCTCACCCCATGCCCTCCTCTAACGTCCAGGGACAAAGTCCCCTAGACACTCAGACGTGTTCCACAGCAAGCCTGCTTCAGAGGGTGCACCTGCAGGTTCGATCACAGGGGGCTGGTCAGATAAACAACAGGCCCTTCTGCTAAGCCTGTAATGCTAACCGCAGTGAACGGACATCTGGACAGGGTGGGACAGTCATCACGTCCCCTTCACAGATGAAGCAGCAGAGACAGCACGGGGTGGGGACACCCGTCTAAGTCAGATGGAGCACAGACAACCCCCACCCTCTCAACTCCTCCTGCCCGAAGCTGAGAGGTTTCCAGTGAGTCTCTCACCCCCTGAACCCAGCACCCACTCCCTGGGACCCAGGCAGTGAGGAGACTTGGCAATGGAGCACTCGGGCAGCCCAGAACAGGCGCCCCGACATGCCGGCACTACGCCCTCTGCCCCTCGTGCTGTCATTCACAAGCCAGGAGACTGCCTGGAATCGGAGGCCAAGAAACCCAGACAGGCAAGTGGGCTCAACGGCCACCCCGGAGCCTCAGCGTCTGTAGCTCTGCCCCCACGCCCCAATCACCTTGGCAGGCCGGCTACGTAGGACCAGGAGTCGGTCTTTGGGCTGTAGGTCTCTACCGAGGAGAGTGCTCCGTTCTCGTTTCGGCCGCCGACGGCCACCAGCATGTCCTCGATGGAGGCCAGGTAGAAATCCACACGGCGCTGGTTCATGGAGGCCACCTGTGGAGGCGACACACCTGTACTTCCCCATTCCCAAACCTGGGTCAGCATCAACACCCAGCACTGTGTCCCCAGCATGCTCCATGAAGACACAGCCGGGTGAGGCAGCAGCCACCTGAGTCTGGGGAAGGGAGCCAAACTGGAAGAAGAAAGGGGGGCTCTTTGGGTGGGACCCTCAAGAGCTCATGAATCCCCATGAGGGGCACAGAGAATTCACTTCCCCAAACCTGTCTGGCCACACAAGCACTAGAATTCTGCAGGACACACGGGTCCCAGCCGCTGATGGATTAGTTTCTTAAAATAGAAGTTCACCTTTCCCCTTGCCCCCCACAATCATATATTTTAAAAATTAGTACTGATTGCCATCTGTGTTGGCGAGCAGAAAGTGGCACTCAGCTGGAAATTAACAACAGGAGACCCAAGCTTCTTTTTTCTTTTTTAAAGAAAAGCAAGACATTCGAATGAACACGGACCCACAGCAGCCTATATGATTAGGCTGCCACCGCTATGAAGGTCTGGAGGCCAGCCTTCAAGGCTGGGAGCCTCCTTCTTGTGGCAAGACTTGCAAAGTGGTTGGTTTTAGATTTTTGAGAATAAAATAGAAAAGTCATCTGAGTCCCTTCTGAACCTTGAGCTCAGGAAACCGCCAAGTTAGGTCAGGAGACTGAGATGTGAGTATAAACACTGGGACAGACTCTCGTGGGTGGCGCTGTGGTTCTGGGGAGGAAAGGAGCACAACCCCGACCCCACAACAATGTGAGCTACAACCACAACCCTGGGAGGTCAACGTCCCCTGACCCGTTTCCAGAGGGAGAAGCTAAGATTTGGAGCGGGTGCGGAACCAGCCTGAAACTCTCAGCTACAACTTGCCAAGCTGGGCCGTGAACCTGGGTCTGATACCAAGACCCAAGCCCTTCCCAGCATTAGCCACCATACCTTCCAAGGGGCCATGGCTCCTACGAGGCATGAGCCTTTGCAGCCTCCCTGAAGCACCTCCAAACCTGTCCCAAAGAGGAGCTTGGCGGAGACTCCAAGACGTGGGGAGGCTGTCAGAAGTATGGGTCAAGTATCCAGACCAGTGCCATCCAGGATGGTAGCCACTAGCTTCATGCGGCCATTCACACTCACGTTTAAATCCGTGAAGATGAAATAAAACTGAAATATCAGTTCTTCAGTCCCATGGACCACACTTCAAGCCCTCAACTGCCACATGTGGCTGGTGGCTACCGCTGGATGGCAGAGCCACAGAAGTGCTCTGCGGGTGCAGAGTTCTACGGGGCAGCGGTGCTCTAGGCGTGGCCCATCCCTGCAGAAGGTGGCCAGTCAGCCCTCACTGCCTCTAACCAGGCAGGGGGCTGTGATGGGGCTCGTCACTTTATCATCACACCTAGTTCAGAAGCAGGACGGCTGTCCAGGCCTCAGAGAAGGGGGTGAGGGGGCAGTCAAGACTAAGATTAAGAAGATCGAAAGTCCTCAAGAGTAAAGAAATAATCTGGCTTTAATCTCACCTTGATCCACTGTTTACAGCGGGGGTCATACCTATAAAGGAGATTGGAGGCCGCATCCCCTCCGTTGTCCCGTGAGAAGCTGCCGCCGGCGATGAAGATGAACCCCCCCAGCACGGCGACGCAGTGGTGGCTCCGCCGGGCTGGCAGGGGCGTCTCTTTGACCCACTGCTCACTCTGGGCATCCAGGTAACAGGTGTCATCGCTGAGCTCCAGACACCGCTCAGAGACCTCGCCGCCCACGAAGAGCAGGCACTCCTGGGTGGTGCGGAGGGCCGTGCGCTTGGTCTGCATGACGGGCTGGGCCGCCAGGCTGTTGTGGTAGCGCACGGCCTCCTCGATGAAGCCCTCGCAGTTGGCCTCGCGTGGCAGCAGCGAGCACACGGCGGGCTTGACGCGGTGCAGCAGATCATTCTTGGGGATAAGTGGGAAGTGGATGTTCTCCAGCACCTGATAAGCGTGGGCCTCGCGCTCAGGCTGCTGCGTCAGCCACTGCAGGGCAGCCTGCAGCAGGTCATGTTCGCACTCCCGCTGCACCTCGCTGCTGCCCAGGTAGGCGCACAGCTTCTGCATGGAGATGTTCTGCAGGAAGGCGGGCGTGAAGGACAGCGTGCCGAAGCGGCTGAGGATGAAGCCGTCGATGAAGGCGTCCAGCCGCTTGAGGCTGTAGATGGAGGCCAGCTCCTGCAGGTACAGGTAGTTGTCCTCGCTCACCTCCTGCTCCAGGTACTCGCAGCAGAAGTCCACTGCAGTCCAGATCTGCAGCAGGTGGGCCGTCTCCAGCACGTAGTCGATGTTGCCACCATCCAGCACCAGCTCCCCGCCGTACAGGAAGTCCACCACGGCCTTGAGCCCGATGTAGGAGGCGCCGATCAGCTCCACCTCCTTCTGGAAGGCCTCGCGCATGCCCAGGGTGAACATGGAGTTGAAGTAGTCACTGCACACGGCCAGCAGGTTGCGGTGGGCTGGCAGACGCTGCTCGTCGGCCACCAGGACCACGTCGCAGAAGAGGCCGCGCAGGCGCTGCTCGTTCAGCCGCTGCAGCACCGTGCCCGAGTGCTCAGCCCAGCGGTACACCTGCAGTGGCGAGAGCACCTGTCAGGAGGGGAGGGGGCCCCGGACCCACCTAGCACCACCCGACCAGCATTTAACATACAGCAGAATGAGAACGGGAAATAAAGTGCCAGAGTACCTCGCAGAAATTGGGGGTGGGGGTGGTGTGTGTGTGGCTATATATTTGCACTGGACTTCCCTGGTGGCTGAGATGGTAATGAATCTGCCTGCAATGCAGGAGACCAGGGTTTGATCCCTGAGTCAGGAAGATCCCCTGGAGGAGGGCATGGCAACCCACTTCAGTATTCTTGCCTGGAGAATCCCATGGGCAGAGGAGCCTGGTGGGCTACAGTCCATGGGGTCGCAAAGAGTCAGACATGACTGAGCAACTTTTAGTTCCATTTCTTTACAAATAAAATTTACTCAATCTTTCTTTTTTCCTTTCATCTCCCGCCCCCCTCCTCCTCTATAGACAGAATTCCCCGAAGTGTTCTTTGTTCCCTCCTTTCCCGTCTCTGTGTCCTTCTCAGCAAGTGTGTGTCATGGCAGAGGTTTGCAAACGCTGTCCTGTGGGGAGGGTGAAGTTATGTGGGGCGGAGCCTCTCCAGTGGGACAGGAGTTGGTGGAGCCCCAGGTCTGCAGCCTCTGAGGCTCAAGCAGCCTCTGAGCCTCTGTTCCGGGTCTCACAAGTGAGGCTGAGTGTGTTTATCACCCAGGTTTGTGGGGGTCATGAGACAGAACCTGGCACAGAGCTGGCCCCATGGGAGCGGCAACAGAGTCACCTGCTGGGCCCCTCAGTCCCCACGGAGGTGCAGTGCTGACACCTAGGCCACAGAGACCATCCAGCAAGGTCACGGGGCCCAGAGACTAACGTGCCTGGGCAATCTTACTTTCAGAAACACGGCCTCAGCAGTCATGGCCAGGGTTAAAAGAAACGTATGTAAACTGTAGGAACACTGTGCTACACATCACCCTGGACACGTGACTGCATGCTCTTGTTCAAGCATCATGGGAACCCTCCAAGGGAGCGTCAACTATATTTCCAGATGAGGGAAAGTCAGGCTCAGAGAGACTACATCTGTCCAAAATCCCACAGTGACTGAGAGGCAGGGCTGGGATTTGAACCTATATCTGATTCCAGAGCCCAAACCTTTAATCACCATGCTACACAGGAATTAACAAATCAATTGATAGGAATAATTAATAGGAGTTAATTCAATACATTCAGGTTGGTGGACATTGACTGACTATTGTCTGCCTGCCCTGGGCTTTTAAAGATACAAAGAAAACTCAGAATTTACATAACAGTTTCTAAATCCCGGATGGAGTAATCAGGATATTTCTATTTACTCCCTATAAAAACAACAAGATGATTCAACATATGAGAAAACAGACCATTCAGAAACATCAGCAGGGTGATTCAAGGGTGATTGGGAAAAAGGGCTGGGCATTAAGTCTGGTGTGTGGGAGGTGGGGGTGGTGAGGCTGGGCAGGTGCAAGCAGCTGGCTGACTTGCACACAGGTCCCTAGAGGTTACTTCTCAACGTGTGTTCTAAGGCAGGGACTTGGTTTTTCCTTCCCTTCCAAATCTGCTCTCTACCACCTCCAATGCACCAGTAATGGGCCACTTTATTTCCCTGTGGTCCTTCCCGTCCAGCCAGTTCCAACATCCATGGCTCCATCCACATGAGTCTCAGGCAACATCCTCACATTCTGAGGACACCATGCAGCCAATCCCTACAGCTCCCTTCTCTTCCAAGTCCACAGAGCCAGGCTCTTCTGCCTAACATTACAGGGTGGCTTCTTGGAGGTCCACACATGGATATTTCTGCCTATTCTGGTTATCCAGAGAGCGCTGGGCTAGCCTGGTTTTGGCTTATAATTGAGCAGGAAAGGTCTGGGCTCCAGCATAAGCTGTCTTGGGGCCCCTCTTTGGTGCAGACTGAAGTAAGGAAATAAAAAGGCACCACAGGAGCAGGCTATCAAGTGACAGTGAAGGTTAGTGTCCTTGAGAAGCAATTGAGGGGCCTCAGGTGGGCTCTGAGCCCACCCTGGTCTCCTGGTTGCTTCCAAGCTGGCGGGGGCACTGGCACTATCACAGTTAAATAGGGGTACAAAGGCCCCTAGCTGTGGCGTGAAAAGGAAATAGCCCTGGGGAGGGGCAAGGATAGGGAGAACCCCGGAGGAGAGCCGCCATGGGGCCATCTGCGGCAGGCAGCCAGGGCAGACGGCTTCACTGCTTCTACAGCTGGGCCTCCGGGCTAGGTGGACTCATTTAGTTCTTCACCTGGGTCTCCACCACAGCCTGTTTCCAGATGTTTAGTGTAGCAGCAGAGACAAGAACTAAAAACAGACAACCGTGACTTCCCGACTTTAAAGGGTCACCAGTAACAGAGTTGCAGCACTTCACATAACTTAGAAACTCTGGCCTTCGACTTTCTCCCATGACGTGAACCCGGTTCATTCCTTCATTTATTTTAGCACCTTCATCAAAGGCAAGGCAAGATGAAGAAACACAGGCACTCAGGGTCTAATGCTGGGCAAAAAGGAGCAGGTACGGGGTTGGTGCTGTTTAGTTGTGAGGTCGTGTCCGACTCTGCAACCCCATAGACTGTAGCCCGCCAGGCTCCTCTGTCCATGGGATTTTCCAGGCAAGAGTACTAGAACAGGTTGCCATTTCCTCCTCCAGGGATCTTCCCAACCCAGGGATCATACCCGTGTCTCCTGAACTGGGAGGTGGACTCTCTGCCGCTGAGCCTCCAGGGAGCCTGAGGTATGGGGTACTTGATACTAAAAGAGAATCCAGGGACTTCCCTGGGGGCCCAGTGGTTAGGACTCCTCGCTCCCACTGCATGGGGTGTGGGCTCAATCTCTGGGCGGGGGACTAAGGCCCCACAGCCACGTGGCACAGCCAAAATAAACAAATAAACATTGGAGAATAAGGAACTCAGCATCAAACTGGAGCGGCACATTTTAGAGTAGATAAATGAGCAGTGGGGGCCACAGAATGGAAGACTCCACTGATCTGAGACAGGCAAGGTGAACCGCCACAAGCAGTAATTGGGGTGACCCTCCGAAGCAGCGTAACGAGAGCAAGGAGCAGGCACACACACCCACCCCTGACTCCACTCATACAAGTTCAAGGGCAGGTGAAACTGCTGAAAGCTGGGAGAGTGGCTCTCCCGACTGCAGGGACCCGGAGGGGTCTGGTAATGTTCTTTTTAACTTATCCAGGTTCTGGCCACACGGGTGTGATCAATGTCTAGAAACTCAAGGGCACGTTATGATTTGGGCACTTGGTAAGTATGAAATGTTAGGAACATAAATACAACGAACCAAGGGATAGAGAAGCCTATTCCTGAAAGCTTCAATTCAAAGGGAAACAGGCTCAGAATCTGGCTTGAAGGGACAAAGGTTTCTGGCGCTGTCGAACTTAGACAGCTACGCTGTCTCGGCAGCCAAGCTCCGAAACAAAGCCCCTTTGAGGCAGCAGTGAGACCTTTCTGGGTTTTCACAGCAGATGAAGCCGGGCTTGCCAAGAGCCTTCTCAGTCGGCTCCAATGGAAACAGGAGAGTTCTCAGGGGGATCAGCCTCCCCTGAAAATTACACCCCATGTTTCCTTTTCACACATCTGTTGAACCTCACTCCTCTTTTTGTCCTCATCTATAATTTGCTCGCAGCTCCCTTTATCTAAAATGGTATTTCTTCATCTTTCTTCGTTTGTCTGCTTTTAAAATATTTTTTCCCTACTAGCTTGCTCTGTCATTTAAACACACAACATACAGTCTATATATCTGGGCACATATTATATGTACTTTGAAAGAGTAAATTCTTTCCACACCCTCAAGCACACATTGCAGTTCCTGTGAGCAATGTCAGCTCCATGGAGAATGCATGATATAGTCCATGACACTTAATCGTCAAAAAACGAGACTTTTAAAGAAAAGGACACTATTGATATTTATAAAGAGACAGATATAAATGGGGACTGTCCCACAAATTGGTCCCCTGAACCTTATCTACAGCAGCTGTGGGGACAAGGGCCACTCCAAGTCACCTGAGCAGTCTGCTAAAGGTTACAGATTACCAGGTCCTGCTCCCAGACTTGAATTTAGCAGGTCTGGGGTGGGGCTGGGTACATGTACTTCCAATGAGACACCTGCCCCCTCCCCCTTCCCAAGACGAGTCTGATGCAGTCAGCGTGACACAGGTAGGCAGCAGTGCCCTGGGGGCCCACCCTCACTCACTCCTAGGGTCCCAGAAAGTCATGACCAGGAAAGGCTTTGGCCCTTCACATCAGGTATGCCAAGTGCTGCCCCCACTATAAGGCTGGGGGCTGGCTTCTGGACAGACATCTTTGGAGCCTCAGGTGGAAACAGTAATCCCATGTCATCCACCCTGTCCTGTACACCTCTCAGGGTCGAGGTGCAGGATAAAGGAGTCCAGTTGTGTTTCTAACATCCACCACTCCCTTAAACCCCCACTCTCTCTGATTTTATGATTTTTCCAGTCCTTGCCTGTGCCACCTCTAGTCATCGTTAAGGAGATTAACACCAATGCCAAGAATAGAAAATCAGCCTGTACAATGAGAATGAGCTTGTTAGAAAACCCTCACGCTTCTTGGGCAATCGGCACAGTGACCCGTTCACAGACCTTTGAGGACTCGCTGATCTTGTACGGCCGAGACACTCGCGTCTGCCGGCTCCCCTCCATCATAAACGAGATCGCAGCCCTACGACAAGAACGGGGTTTCTGAGCATGTAGTATTAACTCGAGGTCATTCACAAATCGCAGGCTCTGAAGCAAGAGCAAAGGGAGGGAAGAGAGAGAGAACACTGTACTTCCAAGCACTCTGTCATGCCGAGTGCTGAACACATTCGGGTGTTAAAATCAGACAGAACACGCAGGAAGTGTTCCCTTCTCACCTAAAGTCCCACCACGTCTTGTCGCTAAGCTCGCCTACAAACACCTACCTTTGGACGTTTAATCAGAAGGATGTCTTTCCAATAGATCAAGACCACAATATCAACAGTTGTCATTTTAGAACCCAGACTATGACCCTGGGACTAAGTTAAGGGACTGACACCTGCTATCACATTAAACTTCCATCCGGCTTGACCAAGCTGATGTCACTTAACCCATTTCACAGATGAAGATGTTGACGTCAAGGTCACAAAGCTAGTGAACGGCTGGGAATCAAACCTGAATCTGTTCAGCTTCAAACCTTGAATGGGGCCTAGGCTTTGAGAGTCTCATCCTTGTAAAATTTCGTGACATTCAGGATATGGTTCAGTGATGACTGCCAAGTATAAAATATGTTCTGGACACAGGCACTGTCTTGTTTTCTTTCTCACTGATTTAAGCCCGACAACATCACCAGGAGGCCAGCACTATTATTACCCTCAGTTTACAGAGGAGGAAGCTGTCACAGGGAGGGGAAGGAACTTGCTCAGCTTCACACTCAGGAAGCAGCAACAGAGTCAGGATTCCAAGGTAAGGAGGCTTGCACGCTCTCAACCCCTAGGCTACTCCACCTGGCCATTAAACAAACACCCACAGGCAGGAAACCTCCGTGAGAAAACGGGGGGGAGGGGATGGGGGTGTGCCCTGCCTGGAACATCCAAGATAAACTTGAATAAGCAATTTAACCTTTCTACACACTTCGTGGTGGAGTCTATGGCAAGGGCTGGTGTACCCACACCATGACAGGCTTCTTCCAGTTTTTGAAATGTCAATAACTCACTAAGAGCACAGAGCCGGGCTCCGCGGGACCTCGGAGGATGGGAGCACACGGAGGAAGGATTAAACCAGCAACATGGGCACAAGTCATATACTGGGACAGAGGGTTTACAGAGGGATCTGTCCCCTGCTATCCGAGTTGAGAAGAGTCAGCTTTTGCTATTAAATAACAGTGCGACAAGGAGTCCAGCACTGTTAAGATAATCAGGGAAGACAAGAGGGGGCTCCAGTGATGCCGGGGAGTAGGGGGTGGGGGCGATCCCGGTGCAGTCCACCCTGCCAGTTTCCTGGAGAGAAGGAAGGGATAACTAGATTTCTCTCAGCAAATCAGCAACTTTGTGACAAAGACCAGCTGTAGCCCTCCCCCCAATCCTTTCTGACTGCCCCTACGGTGCTGGGGGCTCAGAGACGGAAGGGAAGGACACCAGCATTCATCCTACACTTCATCCCTGACTTCCTTGTTTCACCCTCACCCTCCGAGACAGGTGTCAGCGCCGCTCCTGATGCCCAGGCTCAGGTGGCCGTGGGGCCTGCCCAAGGTCACCCGCAGCAGACGGTCTCCACCACCCGAGGCAGCCAGCCAGGTCTCAGGTCTGCCTTCAGTGCTAAAAGCTTTGTTTTCTAGGCCAACCTTTCTAGAGAGAGTTCTCCCCGTGCGGAGGCTCCCTTTTGTCTGCGGGCAAGCGGTTCGGGGGCCCAGCTGGTCCAGGAGTGTGGATGTCAGGTGCCTCCTGTGCTTTCTGCAAGCAGGTGAGGGGTCAAGGCCATCCGCAGGGACGGTGGCGATACCCAGTAAGGCGCTGAGAGGTCTTTTACTAAACACGGAACGGTTTAGTAACGCCGCGTCCGGGCGGCCGGCAGGTCCCCAGGGAGCCCGGGTTTCAGCCCTGAGACCTGCCGGACCGCGGCGCTCGGGGGCTGGGGGAAACCGCGTCGTGGAGGTGGAGGTGGACCCGGACGGCCGCCCGCACTCACCGGTCCCGGCTCTCGGCGGACGCCGCCGTGGCTTCCTCGGACCCGACACCGCTAGGCGGAACCGCCGGCACAACAGCCGCCCGGGCGGGCTCGCGCCGGCCTCGAGGCTGGGGAGGGCGCGGAGGGGGTTGGCGCCCGGGGAGGGCGCCGGCGGCGGGACGCGGGGACGCTCGCCCACCTGGGCCGCGCGCCGCCGCGCAGCCCGTACCTGTCCCACCTGCGGGGGCGGCGGCCCCCTCCCCAGCCCCGCGGTCCTCACCGGCGCTCCGCCGAGCACAAAGGGCTCCCGCGGGCGGAACCGCGGCGCCGGCGACCCTCCCGAAGCAGGCCCGCCCCCCGCCCCGGCCCCCGGACGGCGCGCGGCTTCCGCCCCGGCCCGCGCAGGAGCGGGGCGCGCGCGGACGCCCACCTGGGAGGGCGCGCTACTGGCGCGGCGCGGGGACCCCCGGCGGCGGGGCCGAGCGGGCGGGGCGGCGGGGCCGGAGCGCCGGAGCCCGCGGGCCGGCCGGGAGCGCGGCCATGGCTCCGCCAGGAAGTGCGAGGCCGAGGGCGGAGGCGCGCGCGGCCAATGGCGGCGTTCGGGAGCGGGTGGGCGCAGGCGGCGCGGGGGCGGGGCCTGCGCGGGGCGGGGCCTGCGCCGGGGGCGGGGCCTGCGCGGGTCCGGGCCTGCGTGGGTCCTCGCGGACTCCCCGCCCCGCACACACCCTCGACCCGGGGACTCGCTCGCGGCCCCGGCGGGCCACTCAAGAGTCAAGCATCGCGACCTGCTTCCTGGGTGTCGACCGCCGTCCCAGGCGCAGGGACACGGCGTGGACTAGACAGGCGAGATCCCGGGCCTGGGGGACCTGAGTGCTGGGAGGGGGCATCGCGGGGGCACCTTTGCACCTTCACCCTCTTCCAGCCTTAGTTCGGCCGGCTCCATTGCTTTCACTTACAGCGAGGCCTTCGCTGGCCCCCTGTGTTAAAGTCACCATTCCTCTCTTCACTACCAAACAGCTCTGTGCTTGCTGCTGCTGCTGCTAAGTCGCTTCAGTCGTGTCCGACTCTGTGCGACCCCGTAGACGGCAGCCCACCAGGCTCCCCCGACCCTGGGATTCTCCAGGCAAGAATACTGGAGTGGGTTGCCATTTCCTTCTCCAATGCATGAAAGTGAAAAGTGAAAGTGAAGTCTCTCAGTTGTGTCCGACTCCTAGCGACCCCATGGACTGCAGCCTTCCAGGCTCCTCTGCCCATGGGATTTTCAAGGCAAGAGTACTGGAGTGGGATGCCATTGCCTTCTCTGAGCTCTGTGTTTACCTCCGTCTAATTCTTCTCAATCAGTCCTTGTTCATTTGACTTACTCTTCTCTCTCCCCACCTGGAAACCCGCCGGGGCAGGGTTTGCTGCCAGCCCCAAGGCTGGCACCTGGTAGCCTCTTAACTACGTATTTGAGGAATAAATGAGCTTTAACCACTACGGATCTATCATTGTCAAACTTACGCTACAGCCTGAATGAACCTTGGAAACATTATTCTAAGTGAAAGACACAGAAGAATGGGTATTGTATGAGTCCATTTATATGAAATGTCCAGAACAGGCAAATCCATAGAGATGGAAAGGAAATTAGTGGTTACTCAGGGCTGGGATCAGTGGCCACCCACTCCAGTGTTCTTGCCTGGAGAATCCCATGGACAGGGGAGCCTGGTGGGCTGCCATCTATGGGGTCGCACAGAGTCGGACACGACTGAAGTGACTTAGTAGCAGTAGCAGGGCTGGGATGTTGAGGGAAATGGTGTGGCTGTTAAGGGATGATTTTGGGCAGGAGTGTGATAAAAATATTCTGAAATTCGGTCATAATGATGATTGCATAACTCTGAATAGATGAAAAACCACTGAATTGTACAGTTAGAAAGGGTGGATTTGGGATTTCCCCAGCGGTCCAGTGGTTAAGACACGGCACTTTCATTGCCATGGAGCAGGTTCGATTCTTGGTTTGGGAGCTAAGATCCCACAAGCTGCAGAGCACAAACAAAATTTAAAAAATAAATAAAAACTAAGGAAGTACTCAGTATCAAAAGGGACAAGCACAAAAGGGAAAACATTACCCAGTTGAGGAGAACAGCTGTCAGTACCTAAGTGTAGAGCAGCCCTGTGTTTTTTGCATGCCTGTGTTCTTCACGGATGCATGCATGTGATTCTGTGTGGTGCAGGCCCTTTGGAGAGGTGTCAGTGAACTGCCAGCCCTGTCCCAAGAACAGCTGGGCCTGGGGTGGGGGGCGGGTGGGAGGGATAGGGAGGGAGGTGGTATTGGGAATGGGGTGAGGCCTAGGAGAATTGCTCCTTGCAGCTGCAGCCCTAGCTCCCCAGGGAGCCTCCAGGTCCCTGAGTCTCTTGGAGGAGGAGGGAAGGAGGAGGCAGGCGGCTCTCTAAACACTCTTCTCACCAGAGGTTTGTCCTTGGCCCAGCTTTCCTCCCAAAAGCTGAGTAATCTAGAAAAATTGCAGCCCAGCATAAGTGAGCCAGCCTGGGGGCCACCCTGGATCACGTCTGCAAGTGGAATTCTTGGCTCCGTCCCTCCAGTAAATTTGTAACTGTTTAGATTGGAGGGTAAGAAGCAACAGACCAGTAAATGGGTGAAGCCACAGAGGTTTGCTGCCCAGGCCTTGGTCGTCCCTAATCTCAGATTAAAAGAGAAAAGACTTTCTTTCCCTCAGTTGGCATTTCTGCTTCCTGCTTCCTTCTCCACAAAACTTGCCTCCCCAGCTGTGCCTGGATTTGCGCCCTGGCTTGGTGCCAGCTGGACCAGCTGCACCATGTGCCTCTATTTCCCACCTCCAAATGGGGTAGCCTTTGTTCCTTTTGTGGTGTTGACAAATTAATACATGATGAATGAATGATATAATGAATGAATGAATAATAAATGAATTAATACATGCTGACTACTTCCAGCAGTGCCCCGTGCATGTTAGTCGCTCAGTTGTGTCTGACTCTTTGCGACCCATGGACTGTAAACGATTAGGCTCATCTGTCCACAGGATTTTCCAGGCAAGAATACTAGAGTGGATTGCCATTTCCTTCTCCAGGGGATTTTCCCAACCCAGGGATCAAACCTGGGTCTTCTGCATTGCAGGCAGATTCTTTACCATCTGAGCCACCAGGGAAGCATAAAACCCCATGCACAAAGCTCCATAAATTTGAACTTTTGTTGATGATGCCTGTCTACCAGTTAGAAAACTCTTCCTTAGCTGAAGACTTTGTTTCCTGTTAAAATAGAAATCATTTGAAAATGGATTCTGAGTCATTGACACCTCAGCATTCATTCATCAGCTTCAGGCGCTTTCTCAAGATCATGTTGTTTCATGACTAGAGGGAAAGGAAGAAGCCAGCCCCTAAGAAGGTTAGAGAGAAGAGGGGAGGGGAGGCAGATATGAGGCACTAAATGTACCCAAAGCTTCCTGCGTGTCTCGGCTTCTCCTGGAGCTGATGCTGACTTGGGACCTGTCAGGTCAGAACTTCTGGTCACTTACTGCTGAGGTTTCTAAGGAAGCTGGCCTTGCCCACAGCTTGACTCTGTTTGCCATGGTTCCCTGTTTGCCAGCTGTGAAAATGAAATGCTTGGCATTTCAGGCTTGCACAGCTGGCTGTGGTCCAAGGTCAGCAGGTAACCCTGACTAGCCACGTCTCCCCTGGAATCTTCAAGCCTCTCGTGTGAAACCCAGCGCGTGGATAAAAGCCTTTGCAGAACTGTGTGGCCAGGAGAACCACATAAATAGTACAATTACTCGTGATTCATTCACTGCTACACCCCCCTGCCCTTCCTGATGGAATTATAACTGAAAAAACTCTCCGTGTTTTCATTTGACTTGGAAAACCTGGACCTGGTATTTGGTATCGGTCTAAGGTGGTTGAGCTCTCAAGCTCTAGAGCTGTGCTGGGCCATTTCTATTTCAATTAGTTAGAATTACACGAAATTTAAAATTCACTTTCTCAGTTGCCTTACCTCCATGTCGCGTCCTGACTAGTCACTTGTAGCTAGTGCATAGCACAGATTATGGAACAATGCCATTTCTCAGAACATTCCAGAGATGCTGCCCTAGAGGAGCTCTTATTAACTGCAGGACTTTGAGGAAGTTACTTGTCTCTCTGGGCCTCAGTTTCCTCATCTCCAAAATGAACACAGATAAATAAAATGGTGGGACTTGCCTGGTGGCCCAGTGACCAAGACTCCACGCTCCCAATGTAGGAGGCCTGAGTTCCATCCCTGGTCAGGGAACTGGACCCTACATGCCACAACTAAGTGTTTGTATGCCCCAACTAAAGATCCCATGTGCCATAACGAAGACCTAGCGAAGCCAAATAAATAAATAAATATGAAAAAGTATATAAGTAGGTAAAATTGTGACTCATAGAGCTGCCATAGGGGTGGGACCAGAGTCCCTATCTCTAAGAGTTATCTTGAGGATTAAATAAAATAGAATAGGCAAAGCATTTAACAGGACACATTCCAAGTTCTTGAGAAATGTTCATTCTGTTATGACTACTAATCTGCCCAGCCCCTTCTCCCACACCCCTGCCACCTGATGTAAACAGATAGCACACATACCTCTACGTCTGGTAGAGTACGCATGGCAGATATTGCTAACTGATCACAGCACTTTCCCACTGAGCCCAGAGATACTGATGGGATTCTAGGAACAGCGGAGCAGCACTCTCAGACACATCCTTTTCAACACCTCTTCCAGGCTCCCCCATGAGCTGCAGGCCCCCTTAGTTCCTGTCTATAGAGTTCAAGCTCAGACTTCAGGCCCAAGCCTGACCCTTCCTAGGGAAAAGAGCAAGTGCCTGGTTGATACCTTGTCAGCCAAGCAGCTGGTCCTGCTTTGACTTCCTGCCAGCAACTGGCTTCTTGCTCCAATGCTTCTTGGAGTGGGGTCCGGCTGTGTTCTCACCAGGGCTCCTGCAGTCTTGAATATCATTTGTCTCCTTTATTCAAGAAAAGTGGATTGTCCCTAGGTGGCCAAAGAGTCCTGGCCAGAAAAGTTTGAGTGAAACCGGGCCTGGCATCCGAAGTGGGGGAGAGACACATGAACTCGCAGTTGTAATATAGTGAGATAAGGGGAGGCTGGAGGCTGGCCCCCAGTCATTGGGACCCAGCGGAGGAGGAACACTAGGTCCCCAGGGAAATAGCTGCTCCATGGGAAGGGGTGTCATCCTTCTCCATCTTTGGACTGCCTGTCCCTGCCTTGTTCTCCCCCACTGCAGGGACTGACCTGGACAGCCCACCCTGACTCAGCAGGGCTGTCCTCTCTCTGGATCGACCATCATTTTGGTTCTGGTGGTTGCATTCATTCAGTCATTCATTCAGTATGCCACGTGGTTACAACACGTGGTGTGAAGATACCAGAGTTCAGCCCTTGCTTCTACCACTTGCCAGCTGTGTGACCTTGGGCAAATTACTCAGCCTCTGTACCTTGCTTTCCTCCTCTGAGAAATGAGGTTTACAGTAGAGTCTACCTGCCTCCCCTTCCATGGAGAGGGCTTAGCATGATGACCTGTGTGTGATACTGGCTCACTGATATTTTCATTCACACATACATCTTCAGATCCCCAGAGACTTTTTTTTTCCTATTTTTTTGCTCTGTTGGCATGGTTAATTCCAGGAATGAACAATTTTTTTTTTCAAATGCTAAACTTCCCTGGCACCCCTGAGATTAAGCTTTTCTGTGCATGACGAAACTGTGGGGCAGTGACCCCTGAGCTGTGTTTGAAAGGGTAAGTGGGAGATTCCAGGCAGGTGAGAGTGGGGAAGGGGGTCCCAGGCAGAGGAAGCAGCCCGTGCAAAGACCCGGAGGAGTGAAGCAGTGGACAGTTGAGGAGGAACTCTGGTTGGCTGGACATGGGGTGCTGCAGGGGTCCATGGAGGGGAAACTGGACTCTATGAAAACAGAAACCCTTTGGCAGTGAGCTGGGTGCCTGGCTAGGGTGGTTGAAGTAGCTTTACTTGTGTATATATGTATGTATTATTGTATTGAAGTATAGTTGACTTACAATGTATTAATTTCTGCTGTACAGCACAGTAGTTCAGTTATATGTGTATGTACATTCTTTTCCATTATGGCTTATCACAGAATATTGAATACAGTTCCCTGTGTCTACTGTAGGACCTTGCCCCTACCCTCTCCCTCTGGCCCCCTTGGTGAGCTGGTACCAATACGGCCCTGGCTGGAATGTCCTTCGCCTGCCCCTTTCTTCTGAATCAGTCTCAGAGAATTCTTAACACCATAAAGGAAAAAAGAATTATATCAGTGATGCCAGTTGGCAAGTGGGGTGGGCTCTGGTTGTTACCCATCTGCTTGTGCTCAGATTCATTCTTCACTTTCTCTGTGTCCTAGAAATCTGACCCTGATGGAAAGCATCACCTGGGCTCCCTCCCCTGTGACTTCCTATTGGGTTCAACCAGGGGGAGGCACCAGATGGAGACTGGAGGGCAGGAGGAGAGAGGTGGGGAACTCCCTATAGTCCCTAGATTCTCTTCAGGGACTTCCCTGCTGGTACAGTGGCTAGGACTCTGCACTCCCAATGCAGGTGCCCCGGGTTAGATCCCCGGTTAGGAGACTAGATCCCACATGCGCAACTAAAGGATCCTACATACAGTATGAAGCCACAACTCCTGAGCCCAAGAGTCTGTGCTCCACAAGAAGAGAAGCCATCGGAATGAGAAGCTCATGCACCGCAACTACAGAGTAGCCCCCTGCTCACCGTGACTGAAGCCCGCGTGCTGCAATGAAGACCTTGTGCAACCAAAACTAAAATTAATTAATTTAAAAAGGGACCCTGCCTGCTGCAATGAAGACTGAAGACCCTGAGTGTCCCTCCTAAGACCCAGTGCAGCCAAATAAATAAATGTGTTCTCATGCTCAGTCGTGTCTGACTCTGCGATTGCGTGGACTGTAGCCCACCAGGCTTCTCTGTCCATGGGATTTTTCAGGCGAGAATACTGGAGTGGGTTGCCATTTCCTCCTCCAGGGGATCTTCCCCACTCAGGGACTGAACCTGCAACTCCTCTGTCTCCTGCATTGCAGGCAGATTCTTTACAGCTGAGACACCCGGGAAGCCCTAATAAGTAAATAAGTACATAGATATATACATACACACTTATTTCAAAAAATAAATTCTCTTCAGAATCCATCTAATGTCCCTTCTGCTTGCTGTCAGCACTCTGACTCCAAACACTGGGAAAATTTGCCTTTCAATCTATTTATCTGTCAGTTTTCCAAAATGGCTTATAGAATAATCTGCTTTCTCCCTCATACTGTCAACATGGAGAACCTGAACTTCTGATTTAAGGGGAAGAGAAACCTGAACCCTCCACCTTACATGGTAGGAAGTACATGAGGATGTACAACCAAAAGACCTGGCACTTGTCCTTAAATGTGTGTGGCAATGTCAGCTGGCTGAGCCTCAGTCTCCCCACCAATAAAATGGGTATAATAGAGTGACCCTACCAATCAGCCTGTAGCCAGCAATATGTCTAGTATTGTGAGATCACAGAAGGAATATTTATTGAATGAAAGAGCACATGATGGATGACCAAGTAATATGAGCTAATACACACACACACAAAAGGCACTTTGAGTTTCAAAGCTTTTAATTTTTTTCAAAGCTTTACTTGAGTTTCAAAGTTTTAATTTTTATAGTTATTTTTTTAAGACGCTCTCTTAACTAGCTTTCATTTAACTGACTCACTAGGTTAATGAACTTGTCCTATTTCTTCTGTGAAACACACGTGCACACTGAACTCTCCACCCACATATTTCTTTCTCACCTTTCTCCTCTACCCTTAGGCAGAGTCAGTGTGTTTGCTCCCAAACTTGTGTATGGCAGTTGTGTTTATTATCATCAATTATTGACTCCATTAAATGTTACAGAAATCATGGAAACATGAGGGTAAAAAGAAAGAATATTGTCTCTATGAAAACTGAAATGAAACTTGGGAAAACTTGAAGCCACTGATTAAGGAAATTGACATCAAATGAACTGTAGAAACCAGGGAAGAGAAGGTGGAAGGGACTGTGAACTCCAGGTAAAGGGCTTCATTCTGCACATTGATGGTTTTGAAAGATTCTTTAGGTTCTCTAACCACCATAAAGAATGGGAAACAAGAAATCATAGTAGAAAGTTATAGAAGGTCCATGCAAGAAGAAAGATACACGGCTATAAACAAGAATGGAATAACGCCATTTGCAGCAACATGGATGGACCTAGAGATGATCACACTAAGTGAACTAAGTCAGAGAAAGACAAACACCATGTAATATCACTGATCTGCAATCTAAAAAATAATACAAGTGAGCTTACTACAAAACAAACTCAGGCATAGCAAATGTATAATTACCAAAGGGGGAGGAGGAATAAATTAGGGATTTAGGATTACAGATATGCACTACTATATAAAACAGGTAAACAAGAACCTACTATCTGGTACAGGTAACTATATTCAATATCTTATAATAATCTACAATGGGAAAGAATCTGCAAAAGAGTAGATACAAATATAACTGAAGTACTTTGCTATACATCTGAAACTAACACAATATTGTAAATCAACTATACTTCAATTAAAAAAAAATACACTAGTGTATTTCAGCCAGCCTGTGCTCAAAGAAGAACGTATACATATACTTGTTGCTGCTGCTGCTGCTAAGTCTTGTCAGTCGTGTCCGACTCTCTGCAACCCCATAGATGGCAGCCCACCAGGCTCCCCCATCCCTGGGATTCTCCAGGCAAGAACACTGGAGTGGGTGGCCATTTCCTTCTCCAATGCTGGAAAGTGAAAAGTGAAAGTGAAGTTGCTCAGTCGTGTCTGACTTTTCGGGACCCCATGGACTGCATCCTACCAGGCTCCTCTGCCCAAGGGATTTTTCAGGCAAGAGTACCGGAGTGGGTTGCCATTGCCTTCTCTGGCAGGCTGCTGTTACGGGGTGCTAAAAGCCAAAAAGATGCTTATTTTAACAAATACCACAGAAAATTGTGGCTTTTTATTTGCATGTTGTTCACATTAATTTATTCCTCTCTATAGACCTTCTCTGGATAATAGTTTCCCTTAGCCAGCATAAAATAAACACTTCGGGAAAATTTTTATTTGACCCTGAAATTATATTTTAAATGTCCTAGGGAAAATTATTGTTTAAAGGAATTAAATGATAGCTTTTTGTTTGTTTGTTTGTTTGTAATGGAACCAAGAACCAAAATTTTCACATATTATATTTGCTTAAACTCAGGCGGATCTATATACATGTTCCTGTCTTTGAGAAACTTACAGCCTGTGAACAACTAAACACATCACACCACACCAGGGGAAGTAAAACAGGTTTTCACAAAGCAAGTTGAAAAGTTTAACTGATAATACCGGATCCCCTGGGTTACTGAAACTTCTTTGTCATGTCAAAAGTAGAAGCTAGTTCAAAATAGCAACGGTCACTAGATCAAGAATTAACTCTCATAAATCCTTTGCTGTGATGGGGAGCTCACTACCTCCCAGGAAAGCCAAATTCAGTTCCATCAGAAAAGAGTTTTCTTCTCCTTTTTTTTAAAATCAGTATATTTTGAAAATTGAAGTGTGGTTGATTTACAATGTTGTGTTAATTTCTATGAAGGAAAAAGAGCTTCTTTATATTGACTCCAACTCTGTCTTCATGTAACTGGGTTAGATCTGCTCCCAGGAGGGTCATATAAGACTACCTTCAGGACTTCCCTGCTGGTTCAGCGGTCAAGAATCCACTTGCCAATGCAAGGGTTGTGGGTTTGATCCCCGATCTGGGAAGATCCCACATGCCACAGAGCAATTAGGTCCAAGTGCCGCAATTACTGAGCCTGACCTCTGGAGCCTGCGAGCCACAGCAAAAGTCACCACAGTGAGAAGCCCATGCACCGCAACTAGACAAAGAGAGGAACCCCTGCTCGCTGCGACTAGACAAAGCCTGTGCGCAGCCACAAAGACCCAGTGCAGCCAAGTCTGTCTTTCTTTCTATTTTTAAAAGGACACTATTATCTGCTGTAAGAGGGACTTCCTCCCAAGTGAAGGGGCAGTTCCCCTATCCTCCACAAAACCGCTCTCCTACAGGATAAACCACATCTGTGGCTTCTCATCCCTCCCAGTGTCTGCTGGGGTCCTCCTTTAAGCACAATGCCCACATTAGAACACAATTCTCAAGGCGTGGTCTGACCAGCTAGACCATGTCTTCTTCCCTGGTTCTGGACATTAGAACGCCTCCTCCTAACTACCCTCCGCCTCCTCCTAACTACCCTCCTTGACCCTGAAGGGCTAGGGGGATGGTGGTGGAGTGGGAGAAGGGGGTCCCCCTTGCAGGTTGCTGGGTCTGATAGTGGGAGACCCTGGTGAGAGAGTGGAGGGCAGGAGGGAAGAAGCGGCAGGGGTATTTCTACCCCTCTCTGGAGCAGATCTCCAGTAGCCATGCCTTCTCTGAGCTGCAGAATCCCTTGGGTAATCTCAGCTCTACTCTAGTGTCCCCCGATCCTGTCTCTCTGACCCAGGGCTGGTCACCCATCTCTTGGCTGTGGCTGATTTCTTGGAGTGCTTCACCAACCTGCTGGACTTCTCTGCTCTCTGCTGTAGTCAATATCCTGCATTCAATTCTTCCTGCTTATATACTCCTCCACTTGCTGAATGAGAGCTATATATACAGTTTCTGTTTCCCGGTGGAGTTTTGTGTGCTACTTCTAGTAAGGCAATTTAAAGTTTCATACTGATTGGAAAGGGGAGGGGGAGGGTGGCTGGCACTTAAAATATCAGCTGCTTTTTGGGACTTGCCTGGTGGCCCAGTGGTTTAGACTCTACTCCCAATGTAGGGGGCGTGGGTTTGATCCCTAGTCAGGGAAGTAAGATTCTCATGCTGCATGGGTGTGACTAAAAAAAAAAAAAATTTTTTTTAAGTAGTTGCTTTTATTGCCTTTGATATGATTTTCCACATGTGGTCCTCACTTCATGGAAGAGGAGACTGAGGCTCAGGAAGGGAATGGCAGAGCCAGGGTTTGGGAGAGAAATTTTCTGACCCTTCAGCCATTAGACCACACTGCCCCACTCAGAGGCCTGCCCTTACTCACTGGTAGAAAAAATCCTAGATCACGTTGCCCTTCCAGTGTCTTCTTGCTGGATTGCTGGAGTCCAAGCGGAGTTCTCTCTGAGTGACTCACAGTTCCTGAGAAAGACCATTTGGGAGGAGATAGGTATTACATTCCCTCTGTCAATAGCTCACCACCTTCACTTCCCAAAAGCTCCAGGGGCCCTCTTTTCAGAGATCTGACAATGAGTGAGCTCAGCACCGATTCTATAAATACCTTTTTCTATAAATATCTATTCCATGTAAGGCACCTGCTTCAGAATGACAACCACCTTGCTGAGAACAGCAAATTTCAGGCTTCTGTTTTATTTCCATCTCTAATTACAGCTGAGATGGGATTTCTTTCTTCCTTTCCTTCTTTTAATGTTAGAGCCCCAAGGAAAATGTGGGATCCAGGACACTGACCTTCAAAATTCTGTAGGTTATTATTTGCAATGACAGAAACAAAGTGCATGCAAAAATGATGGTCTTAAAAAGTCAGCACAGTGTTTCTAGCATGGAGCACACATAGCTGAGTTACTCTGGGTTAGTTTCACCGTGTCCAGACTCTGCCTCTTCCCGGGGAGGCTCAGACCCCTGACGTCACGCCGCTTGGGTTCTAACAGTGTCTCTGCAAGGTTCTTGCTGTGTGACCTGGGGAGATGGTGCCACCTCTCAGCGCTTCAGTTCCCTCCTTAATGTTGCGGCGGTTAGTGACACTGTCTTCTTGGGCTGACGTGAGAATCACTTGAGAAAATGGTTGTATAGCACTTAGCATGGTGGCCGGCATGGAGAACACAACCCATAGGAAGCTATTACTCACTCTGCATGAGTGCTAAGTCTCTTCAGTCATGTCCGACTCTTTGAACCCCATCGAAGGTAGCCCACCAGGCTCCTCTGTCCGTGGGATTCTCCAGGCAAGAATACTGGAGTGGGTTGTCATGCCCTCCTCCAGGGGATCTTCCTGACTCAGGGATCGAACCTGTGTCTCTCTTGTCTCCTGCGTTGGCAGGCAGGTTCTTTACCACGGAGCCACCTGGGAAGCCCCCTGATTACTATCCCTAATACTGCATAATATAGTTACTATATCATGAATAGGGTATATAGGTGCTGTATTAATAATATATCAATATAAATTATATAAGTTGCCCATCTGGCTTAATGGTGGCACTCAAAAGAGGCAGTACCAGTGAATTGCTGGGGAACCTGCCTGCACTGGTTTCTGACCATTGTCCATTTTCTGGGTCATTAACAGACTTAAAAATTTATTTGTCTACTGTCTCATTCAGAGAAGGCAATGGCACCCCACTCCAGTACTCTTGCCTGGAAAATCCCATGGACGGAGGAGCCTGGTGGGCTGTGTCCATGGGGTCGCTGGGAGTCGGACATGACTGAGCGACTTCACTTTCCCTTTTCACTTTCATGCATTGGAGAAGGAAATGGCAACCCACTCCACTGTTCTTGCCTGGAGAATCCCAGGGACGGCGGAGCCTGGTGGGCTGCCATCCATGGGGTCGCACAGAGTCAGACACGACTAAAGCCACTTAGCAGCAGCAGCAGCAACTGTCTCATTGCCCCTCATCGCTCGCTGTCCCCTTCTTCTCCCCTGCCTAATATCACAGGGCTAGGTCCTAGCTTGTCCTATTTATAAAAATATTTATTTATTTATTTACTTGGCTGCACTGGGGCTTGGTTGACACGTGTGGCATGTGATCTTTAGTTGTGGCATGTAGGATCTAATTCCCCAACCAGGGATCAAATCCGGACCCCTTGCTTTTGGAGTGCAGAGTGTTAGCCACTGGATCACCAGGGAAGTTCCCTTCCTTTGTGTATTTTTATTATTTTAAAAACTAATTTCATTTGTTTATTTTTGGCTGTGCTGGGTCTTCATTGCCGCGTGAGTTTTTCTCTAATTGTGGTGAGCAGGCTTCTCCCTGCGGTGGCTTCTCTTGTTGCAGAGCACAGGTTCCAGGGCACAAGGGCTCAGCAGTCTCGGCTCCCGGGTTCCGGAGCACGGGCTCAGTAGTTGTGGCCCACAGGCTTAGTTTCTCTGTGGCATGTGGGAATCTTCTGGGATCAGGGATCGAACCTGTGTCTCCTATACTGGCAGGCGGATTCTCTGCCACTGAGCCACCAGGGAAGTCCCCTTTCAATATTTTTAAATTTGGTTACCTTTTATTTTTATTAAAACATGCCTGAATTCTACTAACTCTGGGCTTTCCCAGCACGGAGTCATTGCTTTCTCTCCACTGCCCAGGCCTATTTGAACTGAGTTTTCATTTGGGCTTCCCTGGTGGCTCAGAGGATAAAGAATCCCTCTGTAATACAGACAATGCATACAGGAGAACTGGGTTGCATCCCTGGGGCAGGAAGATCCTCAGAGAAGGGAATGTCTACCCACTCCAGTATTCCTGCCTGGAGGATCCCATGGACAGAGGAGCCTGGTGGGTAGAGTCTGTGGGGTCACAAAGAATCAGACATGACTGAGCGACCAGCACTCACGCGTTAACAAGTAAGAAGACTATCCACGCCGAAGTGGCTTGTCTCCCTCCAAGACGGTGATTCCCATGAGGGCACCGAGCATGTTGTCTAGTTCAAATATGCATGCAGGCAGCTCTTACATGTAACATTGTTACTGCTCAAGTTTAAGAATCTAGAGATGAGATTTCACAAAAAGATTCAGATTTTTTGCTTTTCTTAGACAACTGGAAGGCTTGGCCTCATCATGCCAAGATTCCTGCATAGCAACTGGGACAGATCTGAGAACCAGCGGCCCCCTTTAAAGGGCAGTTCTGAAGATGAAACTGACACCCAGAGGAGAATGACCTTCAGGAAAAAATGTTCTTGGACTCTGTACTTGGCTCATTCACATTACGTGCCTGCCCCCTACAGGCAAGTGTGTTTGTGATCCCTTTAGACACACAATGGGCCCAGTGCCAGGAATAAGTGAATGAATGGATGGATAGATAAGTGAATGAACAAATGAATGAATTTATACCTGCTCTCAATTTTTTTGTTTTGGTCCCACCATGTGGCAAGTGGGATTTTATTTCCCTGAAGTGAAGTCGCTCAGTCGTGTCCGACTCTTTGCAACCCCATAGATTGTAGCCTACCAGGCTCCTCTGGCCGTGGGATTTTCCAGGCAATAGTACTGGAGTGGATTGCCATTTCCTTCTCCAGGGGATCTTCCCAACCCAGGGCTCGAACCCGGGTCTCCTGCACTGTAGACAGATGCTTTACCGTCTGAGCCACCAGGGAAGTCCTTTATTTCCCAAGCAGGGATCAAATCCAAGCCCCCTGCCCTGGAAGTACAGATCTACTGACCACCAGGGAAGCCCCTCTCCCAATTCCTAACAGAGTAGCCAGCACGTTGCTGCTGTTGTCCAGCCCTTAAGTTGCGTCCAGCTCTTTGTGACCCCATAGACTGGACTGCCAAGCTTCCCTGTCCTTCACTATCTCCCAGAGTTTGCTCGGACGCATGTCTGTTAAGTCAGTGATGTCATCCAACCATCCCATCTTCTGTATCCTCTTCTCTGGCTGCCCTCAATCTTTCCCAGCATCTGGGTCTTTTCCAATGAGTCAGCTCTTCGAATCAACTGGCCAAAGCATTGGAGCTTCAGCTTCAGCATCAGTCCTTCCAATGAATATTCAAGGTTGATTTCTTTTAGGATTGACTGGTTTGATCTCCTTGCTGTCCAAGGGACTCTCAAGAGTCTTCTCCAGCACCAGAGTCTGAAAGCATCAATTCTTCAGCACTCAGCCTTCATTATGGTCCAACCCTCACATTTTTACATGACTACTGGAAATACCATAGCTTTGACTATATGGATCTTTGTGATGGTTTGGCAAAATGATGTCTCTGCTTTTTATTACACTGTCTAGGTATATCATAGCACATAATATATGTCAAATATTTTGATTTGATTTTTTCTAAAGAAATGTGAGTTTGATTAGATTGATTTTTATATTGTGTGGATCTCAGATTTAAACAAATATTCACACAGCGCATTTATTACTGGTGTGCAGTTTATTGTTCTGCCTTAGCTGGGCATGTTGACTTCACAATGCTCAAAATCAGGTTTTGTTTACACTTTCAGTCCAGTAGAGGGCGACAGCAACTACGAATAGGAGAAACACAGTTAAAGGTGGAACCGTCAAGGCACCCAGGCAGGGTCCCTGAACTCTGGAATCAAATTCAGACTAGAAACCACTTTGTTGTTGTTGCTTAACATTCTTAATATATAGTGCATTCATATGTTCAAAAACAGAACAGAATAGATAGAAGTAAAATGGTATATGGTAAAATCTCTCTCTTCTCTTCCCTTTGTACCTGGCTTCCTTCCTCATCTCCATCTCAGGTACAACTCTTTTTATTTTTCTTCTGTGTGTTCTTCCAGAGGTATTTATGAACGAACACAAATATCTCTGTACTCCCTCCCCCGACTTTAAAAAGGTAGCCGCACAAGAAGGTGTTTTGGGCATACTGTTCTGGACTTTGCTTTGTTCCATCAGGATGCAGACTCTCTATCATTAATGTTCTATCATTAATGTAGACTGTAGACCTATCAGTAACAGTGCATAGAGAGAAGCCCCCTACTCTCTTTGTTTTTCCAGCTTCAGATTTCTCCATGGCACACCTGTATCATTATCTCTTCATCCAGCCCCCCATCAATGGGGGACTTCTGCTACTAACAATAAAGCTCAATGATTCAGTTCAGTTCAGTTGCTCAGTCGTGTCTGACTCTGCAACCCCATGGACTGCAGCACTCCAGGCTTCCTTGTCCAACTCCCTGGAGCTTGCTCAAACTCATCCATTGAGTCAGTGATTACTTGAATGATGATTACTCAATGATTACTTGACTGTGTCTATAGCAGCAGCCATCAGCTACAGTTGCACATGAAAATGATGAAAGGGGATTTAAAAAATCCCACCCCTTAAGTCATACTTCAGATGAACTACATCAGAATCTCTGAGTGTAGGACCAAGGCACACAGAGCGCCCTATGTCCTGTTGATGTTTCTAGGGGAAACTGGCCAAGAGCACAGAGATTTGCAACTTTGCTAGATATTGACAAGTGGCTTCCATGTCTGGTTGTGCTAACTTGCACTCCCACCAGCTTGTATGAGATGGCCTGGGTCTTCATGGCTTCATCAACAAAGCATGCTTGTCAAATTTTGCTCTTTGCTAAACTGTTAGTTTTTGTTTTTTGTTTTTTTTTTTAAGTTATCTCAGTTTTGCTTCAATCTGCATTTCTCTTATTAGGGCTTGAGATTGAGCATCTTCTCATTGTTTAAGAGCCTTCTGATCTGTCTGGTCATATCCTGTGCTCACTTTTCTTTTCTCTCCCTTCTCTCTGGCTGTGCCACAGGGCTTGCAAGATCTTAGTTCCCCAAACCCAACCCTCCTCACCTCCCCAGGAGTGGAAGCATGGAGTCCTAACCGCTGGACTGCCAGGGAATTCCCTCTTTTTTCTAGGTTGGTTAATCTACATGTCAGTGAGATAAATTCTTCCTGATTTGAGTTGCAAATACTTTCTACTGCTCTACTGCCTTGTTTTGTTTTCTTTTTTTTTCCCCTCGAAGAAGACTTTTTACATATCTGAATGTATCTATCTTTCGTTATGGCTTTTGGATTTTGAGTCATGGTTAGTTTGGTTTCCCATTCCAGTCTTATAAAGGAAGCTTCCCATGTGTTCTTATGGCACTTTTGTGGTTTCCTTTATTTACAGGCAAATCTTCGATCCTTTTGGAATTTACCCTTATCTGCAGTGTGAGGTATGGATCCATCTTTGGTTTGATTTCTAATAGCTAATTCTCTCAGTATCTTCATCAGGGAGTAAGATAGGAGCTGCTTTGAGCTGTATCCAACTGGAATTGTTTTTGCCTTTTAATTTATAGCAATACCAGCTCCTACTTTTCCCACTCACCTTCCCCCATGTGTCTGTTCAATGCTTGATTGATTTTTGTTTGTTTAGCTTTGAGAATTAATTTTATTATTAATTAAACATTGTCCCTGACCTTTGGGGTTTCTATTTACGATTTATTTTAGTTGATAACCACCAACAATGACCTTTTGTTGAATGTCTAACATATTTGTTTACAAGTTTCATTAAACATTAATCATAAAGCAAACCTATGATGTCAGTTGTAGTTGTTGTTTAGTCGCTATGTTCGACTCTTATGTTGTTGGTACTATTACTATCCCATTGGAGGAAAGTAATCAGAGAGTTTCTGAGGCTTGTCCAAAGGCCCACAGTTAAAAAGAGGCAACACTGGATGCAATTCAAGAGCCGAGTCTTGGGGGGTTCAGCCTTTTTACTTGCCTCAACCCTGTAACTGGTCTTTGTGGAATTATTGCAGGAGGGAATGAATGAGTGAGTCAGTGAGGGAAGGAAGAAGACAGAATGAGTCAGCTCCTGCCCTCAGTGGAACCCAAAGGGGGAGATAAGATGTGAATGCAAATAACCAGAGCACAAAGTAAACAGTGATCCCACCAGTGTTTTGGAAGCAGTCCACTTTCTATCCCCTCCTATTTAACAATCTTACTTCTTTCCAATTTCTCCCTACCTAGAAACCACGGAGCCCAACACTGGGGTGGGGCAGTTTGATGCAGTAAGTCACCCATGTGGAGTTTCCCTGTGGAGCTCTGCAGCCCAGGAGCCCTGGTGGGGAGGAGGGAGGTAGAGGAAGGGATAGGGAGGAGGGGGGATGCAAAGTGAGAGAGAGAGGAGGAGAGAGGACAAAAGCTTGAAGACAAGGAATAGGAAGGAGGTAAACGGAGTTGTTGTTTGGGGGGGATAAGGAGGACTAGGGGTAGGAGATGGGGGAAGGGAGGGGAGGTGGGAATAGGGAGGCAGGAGGGAGAAGGGCTTAGGGAAGTGGGAAGAGCAAGGGGAGGAGGTGAGGTGGGGAGCGGGTAGTGAATGAGGAGGGAGACTCAAGGAGGGAGGAGGGAGACTCAAGGAGGGAGGAGGGAGAGGGACTAGAGAGAGGGAAAGGAGAAACAGCGCTTGGGGAGGAGGAAATGGGGGAGGAGTTAGGGGAGTGGGAGAACCAGAAAGGGTTGGGGGAGGGCGAAGAGAAGAGGAGGAGGAAGGAGAAGAGGGGGGAGGGAGAAGAAGAGCGGAGGAGAGAGGGGAGGAGGGCGAAAAAGCCCCCCTCTCCAGCCCCCTTCGCAGGGTTGCGCAACCCACTCGGGCTGGGATTGGCCGCTGGCGAGTAAAGACGCCACGCCCCCGATACGCGCTACGACCAATAGCAATAGGGGGCGGGGCTTAATGCGTCCTGGGAGGCCAATGGGCGAGGGGGGGCGGGACTGCGTGGCCTGGGTCTAGCTCGCGCTCCTCGCGCATTCGGAGCCACCGCCGCTCTCGGAGCTCGGAGCTCGGAGCTCGCCTTCTCTCGCTGCTGTCGCCAACCGCCCGCCCGCCTGCTTGCCTGCCCGCCTTCCGCGCGTCCCCGCCCCGCTCCGCTCCGATCCCTGCAGCCGGCCCCAAGCGCGCTCATCTGTCGCTGCGAGCACAGTATCCCCACTGCGGCCCCGCGGCAATGGCCACCAAGATCGACAAAGAGGCTTGCCGAACGGCGTACAACCTGGTGCGCGACGACAGCTCGGCCGTCATCTGGTGAGGAACTTTGCATTGCTCTTCGAGCCCCGCTGCCTGAGCTCGCGAGGGGCCTGGTGCGCTGAGCCGTCTTCCAGACGGGACGGATTAAGGGTCATCCCCGTGCGGTCTCCCCGCAGCCTTAACCCGGGACAGCGTGGAAAGCCAGCGCTGGCTTTTCGCTAGCCAGAGCATCTCTTAGATTGTTCTGTGGAAGCTCGGCACCGTTCAGGCACCAACGCTGATGTGTATGTGTATGTGTGTGTTTTTCTCTTCTCCCAATCCAAAGGGTGACTTTTAAATATGACGGCTCCACCATCGTCCCCGGCGAGCAGGGAGCGGAATATCAGGACTTCATCCAACAGTGCACAGGTAGGGAGACACGCCTTCTGGGGGACTCCCGGTCTTTTGGAACAAGGTCAGTGCTAGGGAGGAGCCTGAGGCTACCCTGGGCGCCCCCAGCGCTGGAGGAACCAGATTGGAGCGTTCTAAAGCCTCCACACGCCTTCTCTCCTCTGGGCATCCAGAACAACCAGAGGTGACCGGCAGCCTCCTCCCTCTCACAGTAACCTTTTCAGGGGCGACAGCTCCTTTGCCCCCATGGTCACTAGCTTTCCACCGTTAACTCACGGAGTTCCATACTCCAGGGTCCAGCCCTCCCGGGTTTCCCCTTTCATCAGTCAGAGAGCCAAAATAAAAACAATCCTGGTGCTTATTGAAGGAGAAAGGAATGGTTAGCGACAGCCCCCTCCTTTCTCCTGCCATCATTGTCCATGTGCTGGTGATGTGTTTTTGTTTGTAGAATATAGAGCAGAATATGAACACGTACATACCATATTATCCCATTTATGTGAAATTTTAGAAAAGGTGAAGCTAATCTGCAGCGTGAAAAGTCAGAAGAGTGGTCCCGCTTGTGGGTGGCTAGCCACTGACTGGGAGAGGCACATGGAAGGTGGGGTGGGGTCTCAAGGGGTTGGGAATATTCTGTATTTTGAATATTCTGTATTTTGGGAGGCAGTTACACAGGTGTGTACACATAAGAAATCTGTCAAGCAAAATCTTTAGGATTTGTAAACTTTGTGCCTTTCCCTGGGTTGTCTTGAATCATTAAGTGGAAAAAACACATGCATGTACAACAACAACCTCCAATCCTTGCCCCCCAACACACACCATTGAAGCAAAAGGCCCAGCATCACTGGTAATAAGGACCTTTAAAACTAAGATTGGAGGACGGACTCTTTTTCTGGGCTCTGGGCTCTAGCTTGGAAATAGATATTTTCAGACAAAGGCAGTACGGCCTGAAAGTTAGGGTGGGGACCTAGAGTCAGCATGGTGGGTTTGAATCCCCTTGTGGCCGCTTTCTAGTTGTGTGGTTTGGGGCAAGTTACTTAGGGGCCTTGGTTTCCTCCCCTGTAATCTTAGAGGGCTGTCGAAAGGATAGGTGAGTCAGTGCCTGTACAAATGACATGGTTGTGTGTGAAATAAAAAAAAAAAACACAACACTATGCTCAAGATCACGCAACGGCCCCTTTTCTTTATTCAAATGACTATTTTGAATTTATTCTAATTCAAATAATATCTATAAAGTGTCTGCTGTGGGCTGGGTGGTGCTGAGAATTACCATCCCTGCCCCCCCCCCCAAAAAAAAATCTCCCAACTAAAACATCCCCCAGAGCTACCTCTAGGCCTTCACTTACTGCTTTTGGACAGGATTGTTTAAAATGTTGTTCAGTTAAGTCGTGTCCAACTCTTTTGTGACCCCATGGACTATAGCCTGCCAGGCTCCTCTGTCTGTGCAATTTCTCAGGCAAGAATACTGGAGTGGGTTGCCATTTCCTTCTCCAGGGGATCTTCCCGACCCAGGGATGGAACCCAAGTCTCCTGCATTGGCAGGCAGATTCTGTACCACTGAGCCATCTGAGGAACCCTTTGTTTAAAAGCAGATGTGTAAAGTACTATCACAACTCACATCTGCTGAGGTGCACGGGGCCAGGATTGAAAGCCAGGTCCCTGACTCAGGAACCCTGTCTCTCAGCCACCTCTGTCCTTTCACCACCGTGATGCCTGCTTTCACAAGTGGGATAAGTGCAGACTCCTGGGGTTTGGTGTATAACTGGGAGGTTCAGCAGTATTTTTTGCCTTGCCGGCTCTGAGCTTTTCTCACAAGCCAGCTTCCTTCCTCTCTGGACAGTAAAGTAGCAGTTTCCTCCTGCTAGCCATCCATCATCCCCACCCCCAGCCATCAGACTGGGGTCTTCTCCTCCCACCCACCCCCCAGCTTAGGAAGCTATTGTTCTGTCCATTGAATAGGAGAAGGTGACCCCAGGAATAAAGAGCATCCTGTGAGTGGATTCTGAACTGGGGAGGCTGTGGTCAGAGAGCACTTCCTCCCTCCCTGGGGCTTTGTGGTTTGCTACTCCATCCCTTCCCCCAGTGATAGGGATGGCAGTGGGGAGGGCCTGGTGGGAGAACTAAAAATGCTTTCCCTGCTGCTTGTTGAGATTATGAATGGGCCGTGGGATCTGAAGGCTCCGTCTGCTCTGGCTGGAAGTCCGCCTTCCTTCCCCAGCCATCTGTTGGACAAATGTATAGGCGAGCTATGGTTGCCGTGTCTGCTCCTGTTTGTCTTAAGAAAGCCTGTTCCATGCTGCCACTGTGTCCTCCTAACCCAGTGACCAAGGATTCGGAACGCCGACTAGTAACTTTCTACGCGCAAGTCACTGCACTGGGCACACCTTGTCTCCGTTTCTAAGCTTGCTTCCCTTCTGTAGGTGGGGAAACGGAGACCCAGAGAGGTTAAGTGACTTGCCTGCAAGTCACAGCAAGGTCGTGGCAGGCCCAGGCCTTGAACCCGGGCAGGGTGACTTTGAGGCCTGTGCTCTTGACCTCTTCTCACTGAGAAAGTGGTTTAGAGGCTCATTTCTGAGTCGTGGAGCATCTTTGCTGTACTGCAGGTTCTGTTTGGGGCTGGTGGGATTGTTGGCAGTTACAGAAGGCACGTTGGCCCATTCCTGTGATGCGGGGAGGCCTCTCCGTGGCCCTCATCTCTGACCAGGTGTCCTGACAAGCCAGAGGGTCTAGTGCTCTTGGTCTGGCATAGCTTTCCTATTTCCAAACCTCTCACAAGGTCACAGGGGACCTGGGAGCCTAAAAACAGTGCCTGGTCACTCTTCTGTCTGCCCTGGGGGAACGAGGGGGTTGGAGGGCCCCCCTCCACCCCCACTGTGGGCTTTCTCTCCTCCTTGACATCCTCACCCTCCCCACCCCCGTCCTTGCTCTGAAATACCCTCTTTCGCCCCTCCTTTGCCCTCTGGCTACTATCTTCCTTCTGTCCTTCCCCTGGGTTCTTCGGAATGGAATCTACCCATTAAGCCTCTCCCTGTCACCCCTCCTCCGCCCCCCAGGCTGGCCTGTCCTTGTCCCCAGGCGCTGGTTCCTGAAGGTCACGAACTGGAAGGTCGCTGGGCCTCCCGTGTCCTCCGGTTTCTTGCTGACAGGATCTGGAGCCCTCTGGGCCCCGCACTGGCTCTTGGGCGCCGGCCTCACCTGGCCCCTTCCTTCTGTACTGGCTGCTCCATCACCGCCTCTGCTCTTGCTTCTTACCCCAAACTTCAGTCCCTGTGGGATGGTTGGATCTGTCAGGCACAGTGAGAGGAGCCTGGTGCAGTTAGCTTACCCACTCCCCCAGCCCCGAAGAACAGAAATCAGTTTTAGCTTCTGTGGTTGGAAAGTCCAGGTAAAGTACTAACTGCAGTTAAGGCTGTCCGAACTCACCCCCCTCTCCCAGCCCTGTTTTCTTCCTTGATTGCTTGTCTTGGGGGCAGGAGGGCAAGTTCTCCCTGAGCGGTGACGTGATAACCTCTAACCAGCCGGCTTCCAGGCTTCGGGGAGGAGAGAGAGACCGACTGCCACCGATTTCCGCAGAAGTCTCCAGACTGACACTCTGACTGGGTTCATGTGCACATGGGAACTAATCCCTGCGATTCTGGCTGACTCTACCTGGATCAGTGCCCATGCCTGGAGTGGGGGAGGGGCACCCCACCAAACCAGGAGGCAGTGGGGGAGGGGTAGCCCCACCAAACCAGAGGTAGAGTCGGGGAGGGTGGGTTCCTAAGGGAAGAGTGCAGGCGAGGGCATGCTGCTTGCAGAAGAGGGGCAGACCCAAAAGAGGCCCATGGCCGCCCTTTATCGCAGCAGTCTCTCAGCCCATGGTCTTTCTTGTCTTAAATTCATTCCATCCCCCTCCACCCCCCCAAAATGGGAGTGAAAGTGAAATTGCTCAGTCGCGTCTGACTGTTTGCAACCCCATGGACTGTAGCCTACCAGGCTCCTCTGTCCATGGGATTTTCCAGGCAAGGGTACTGGAGTGGGTTGCCTTTTCCTTCTGCAGGGGATCTTCCCAACCCAGGGATTGAACCTGTGTCTTTTGAATTGGCGGGTAGACTCTTACCACTGAGCCACCAGTGGTAAGCCTACAAAGTAACTTTTCCTAAATCGTGGGTCTCCTCAAGTTCCTTCTCTGCTCATTAACCATCTATAGCTCCCATCTGCCCACTAAGTGCAGGCTATCTACTTGGCCTTCCAGTCTGTCTGTCCCCAGCTGCATCCCCTGTGCAGTAGCTCCCACAGCCTCCTTTGTGCACCTGCAGCCTGACCCTGTGTAACACTCTCAGCCTGCAGGCCAGTGATTCCCTCTGGGTGGAATTCCTCTCCCTTGTATCTGTCCATCTGAGACTGAGCCAGCAAACCCACCTAGTGCAATCCCTTCTGTATTTCAACAGCCAGGACCTTTGGAATCAGAGAAATTCTAAATTCGCACCCCAACTCTGTCTCTTGCCATGTGACCTCAGGCATTTCTTTGTCTGTGCCACAGTTTTCTGGTCTGTAAAATGGGGGTTCTGATGGTGCCTGCCTCTGATGCTGACTGCGAAGGTTCACTGAAGTTATATGTCTAAATGGAGAGCCCAGACATAGTGATGCAGTTGGCTGTTGTTACTGTTACTTTTCTTTTTTTAACTCTCCTAGTCATATTGGTTGTTGTTACTATTACTGTTTATATCATTATTTCTGTTCTCCTAGTGTTTAGGATGGAGAAGGCGATGGCACCCCACTCCAGTACTCTTGCCTGGAAAATCCCCTGGATGGAGAAGCCTGGTGGGCTGCAGTCCATGGGGTTGCAAAGAGTCAGACACGACTGAGCGACTTCACTTCCACTTTTCACTTTCCTACGTTGGAGAAGGAAATGGCAACTCACTCCAGTGTTCGTGCCTAGAGAATCCCAGGGACGGGGGAGCCTGGTGGGCTGCCATTTATGGGGTCGCACAGAGTCGGACACGACTAAAGTGACTTAGCAGCAGCAGCAGCAGCGTTTAGGATGACAGTGTCCTTTCTGCTCTGAAGTTTCTTGTGCATGCCCTAGCTCAGCAGACAGTCAGCACTCAACTCTGAGTTCACTTAGTAGAGGTGCTCAACCCCAGACTGGCACACAGTAGGTGCCATGTGGGCATGCTTGAGACCTTTGACCCAGGTCTGCATGCAGTAGGTGGTCAGTACAGGGTAAGAGGTGGTTAGCACAGTGGTTAAAGGTCTAGGCTGCTTTGGATGGTCTGGGTTCCAATGCTTGCCAATCATGTGACCTGAATTATTCACCTGCTCATCCTTTTGCTATATATAATGTGATTATTAGGAGGGTTAAGAAAGCAAGCTCATGGTGCCAAGGATGCAGTCCGTTCTCCGTAAATGGTAGTCACTGTGATTGTCATTTCATTGGTGGAATTTAACTGATGTGGAAGTAAAGTATGTCACCAGAGAGATGAGGGGAGGGAAGAGATGATGGGGAATGGGTACTGAGCTGTCTGGAGGGTCTCTGGTTGCCCTGACAGAGCCATGGGGAGTGGGGAGGAGCCAGGGCTAAGCTGGGAAAGGAGAAAGGAGTCATTTGCCAGACTGCCTGGCGGTATGATCTCTCTGATCTCTGTAGGAAAGGCTTACAGATCATGTGTATGTGTTGGGTCAATGGCTCAGGGTGTCTGTGAAATGTTTTTTTCCTTCACCTTACAAGTAGTACAGGTCTGTGGCAGAATATTCAGAAAGCAAGATTAAGCAAAAGGAAGAGAATAAAAACCAGATATAATTCAAATGTAGTTTAACACTCAGAAATTTGTTCCTTCATTCATTCATTTCCTCCTTCCTTCCTTCGATCGACTACTCTGTAGGTTACTGGTCTAGGCACTGAGGGTAAATCTAGAAGCAGAGAAAGCCCCTGTTCTCATGGTGCTGATGTTTTATTGTCATCGTCCAGCCCTTAAAGTGGCTCCTAATCTATCTCTCGTATAAATGTAACATTGTTTAACAGATCTTTGGTTGATACACTGACCCCAAAATACTCTGTTGCAAGCATTTGTATTTTAGAAAAAATCTAGGCATCTGGGAATGAATCCAGTTTTCTGTTGGTACAGATTTTAGAGCCAGTCATTTACGAGCATCGATGGTAGAGCCCGGGTGTCTTGCTTTGACTCGTAGCCTTGCTGTGCTGTGTGACCTTGAGCAAGTCTCCCAGATTCTCTGTTTCTTCATCTGTAAGATTCAGTTAGTGATTGCACACAGGGTACAGGATTGCTAAAATTGAGGATAAATTGACATGATACACGTAAAGCTTATAGGCAATGCCTACTGTACAATGGGTGCTCAATTAATGTGGTTATCAGTAACACAGAACCTTGCAACTGCTGCTCAGGGACTGAGTTTGGCAGCGGGATGGTTAAGGAAAATGGGGGTGTCTTTACTGTTAAAGGCAAAAACATTCATTCTAACGCTTGTTAAAGAACAGTAAGGCAGAGACTTCCCTGATGGTCCAGTGGTGAAGACGCCCACCTTCCAATGCAGAGGGCATGGGTTAGATCCCTTGCCGGGGAATTAAGATCCCATATGGTGCATAGGAGAAGGCAATGGCACCCCACTCCAGTACTCTTGCCTGGAAAATCCCATGGATGGAGGAGCCTGGTAAGCTGCAGTCCATGGGGACGCTAAGAGTCGGACACGACTGAGCGACTTCACTTTCACTTTTCACTTTCATGCATTGGAGAAGGAAATGGCAACCCGCTCCAGTATTCTTGCCTGGAGAATCCCAGGGACAGGGGAGCCTGGTGGGCTGCCGTCTATGGGGTCGCACAGAGTCGGACACGACTAAAGCGACTTAGCAGCAGCAGCAGCATGGTGCATAGCGCAGGCAAAAAAAACCAAGAACAATGAGGCAGACTTTATTCAGAGGACTGTTGTGATAGGTGTAGGGACCACTACAAGGAAGAGAGTTCAAATTCAACTCTGAACACCACAAGGAGAAGTGGGAATTTGGAGTCAAGGAGCCAGGTAGGGATCAATGGCTGGAAAGTTACTAAGAGGAAGGGTCTGGGGTGAAGGGAGAGCTGGTTAAACTGACTTAACAGGATTCTTGCTGAAGGCATGCCAGGGATCAGACATCACCGGGGAAGAGTGAGAACAAGGAGTCTGATTAGATATTGAGGGGTGATCAGATATGGCGGACAGGGAATTCTGGCTCAGTTGACTTGGTGGGATCCTTGCCAAAATCAGTGAAGGCCGAGACGAACACAGAAGTCCAGAAGTTGAAACCCAGGTGAAAAAGAGTTCAGAAGAGCGTGGTTAGAGTTCAGTCAAAGAGAGACTCTTCGCTATTATTGCAAGAGGGACAGGTTGGGAAAGAGACAAGTTCGGCCTCTGCGTGTGCCGCTGTGCAGCACGCATACGTATGGCGGTCTCTCTATTTTGCTCTTCTGCACTGGACTTTTTTCCCCCAAGCTGCACATATGCATCTTCTTCCCCTCTAGCTTTACTCAAATTTCTAAATTTGAGTGAGAAAGGAAGGAGAGAAATTATCTAGTGAGTCAAAGGGAATATGAGGTCAGAAGAAGCTGTAGAGCTGTGACAGGGCTTTGGACCTTGTAAAGTGCTAAACAGTCTGTCTGTCATGCAATCAACAAATGGGGATTGATTGACACATCATTTCTGTTGCTCCAGAAACAATGCTGGGTGGTGATTCTTCAGTGGTACCTGAAGTGCTCTGGAAACATTATTTTCACAGTTTTCTGCAAAATTCAGTCTCCCGCTGCCTTCTTGGCTCATGCATGTGTTGTTGGGGGATCCTGAGCCGCGTTGTGTGGCTTCTTTGTGTCATAAGATGCGTAGGCTTTGTAACAGCTCTTCTGGGTGATATTTCCATTTGCTGTGGAGTTTGTGGCCATACCTCCGTGGAGAAGGTTGCTAGATATCCCTTTCCCTGCTAAGTAGGGTGTCTCTGCTTCAGCGAAAGTGTTCAGTTAGTTGAAATGAATTGAGTTTTCCCTCCTTGAAAGTCTTTAGACGTTAATGCAAACTTTAGAAATTATTGCTGGTGAATCGTGTAGATGTTACATCCATCTCCTCATCTCCCACCGTTTTTTCACCTCGTTACATCCTGGCATCCCACCACCCCACATCTGGAGCCTGGCACCCCATGCCCAGGTCTTCGGTCACCTCCTGGTGGCCACATGGAGTGGACGTTTCTTTGTATTTGTTCACTTTCCTTCTAGCCTTCGGCAGTGACGGCTAGTTACTAAAAACGTGGTTTTCCCTTCCGTCTGCTTCTGTAGTGCAAAGCTCACCTACTTCTCCTTTCCTGTTTCTCATCTCCTGCTCTCACTTCCGTCTGCTGGTTCTGCTTCCCTTTCGTGCCCCAGAAGTGTGGGTGTTTCCCGGGCGCCACCCACGACCCTCGCTTTTCCTTCTCCGGAGCATTTCTTGAGTGCCAGCCCTTTGCCCAGGACTGAGTTGACTCCTTCTGAACCTGGTGAGCTTGCAGTCCAGGTAGGGGTGGGGAGGTGGGGAGAGCTTTTCTCTCCCCTTAACCTTTTGTCGCTTTTGCCCACAAGGTCCAAATGCTTAGAAATGACCCAGAATGCTTGTTAGGATGGGATGCTCAGCAGCTCACCCCTCTCATGCACATCCCAACACATGATTCTGACCCCATGGATGCCAACTGCCCTGCACTAGGTAGGCGCTTTGCATGTATTAGCTCATCTAATTTTTCTTACCTGTGAGTGGTGTGTATGTAATAAGAACAATGACACCAGAGTAGGAGTCATCTCCATTTTACTGATAAGAAATCTAATTGTTTCCTCAGAGAGTCCAAAGTCACTTGTTAGACTCACATATGACCGAGAACAAACTAGTGGTTGCCAGTGGGGAGAGGGGAGGGAGGAGGGGCAAGTGAGGGGTGTGTCCTAAGTCGCTCAGTCACGTCCAGCTCTTTGCAACCCCATGGACTGTGGCCTGCCAGGCTCCTCTGTCCATGGGATTCTCCAAGCAAGAATACTGGAGTGGGTTGCAATTTCCTCCTCCAGGGAATCTTCCCAACCCAGCGATCAAATCCAGGTCTCCTGCACTGCAAGCAGACCCTTTATCACTGGGGAGGATAGGGGTAGTGGGAGAAAAATGATTATTATGGGATTTTATGACATCATGTGGGAAACTTTTGAAGATTGTAAAGCACTACAGAACTTAAAGAATCTTTCATTCAATAATAAAATAATAAAAAGTCACTTGCTTGTGATGGTTCAGTAGGTAGAGAAATTGGACTTTGAATCCAGGTCTGTGTCTGAGGCTGCACCGCCCTGCCCTCCCCCTTCCTTGGAACTTGTGCACAGTTTTCCTTCTTTTGGCCTGTCCTCATCTGTCTTGCTTTCCTGGAGGACTTCTATACATCCTTCAAGGCCCAGTGTAAATATCCCCTCCACTCAGATGGCCTGCTTGCCTTTGTGATGTTCATCCCATTCTGCGGTGATTACGTGTGCATCTGTTTCTTCAATTCAGTGGTGAGATTGTGGAAAGAAGGACTTTTGTCTCTCTGGTGGTGGTAACCTCAGTGAAGCATCCTCACCCCTCATGGTTACCTAGTCCTAATCTCTTTTCCCCCAGTGGTTGTGTCACTCTCTTGTGTGGACCCAAGTCATGGGTAGCAAGCCCTTAGCAACTCCCCAAGCTATATCCAAAACAGGAGCTTTCTGGTATCTGGTGTTTGACTCTGCTGCTAGATAGAATCTGAGCTCCTGGGGGTAGAAACCTGGTTGGCCTGGTTCTCTGCTGTACTGTCAGCACCTGGAACAACACCTGATCTCCCCAAGTGGGTGTTGAATAGATGAGTGAACACGGTCCCCTGAGATGTTTGAGAGCTGAGCTCGCCCCTGGACAGTCCACCGTGCCCTCTGCCAACGTAACAGCCCAGTGGCCTGTATGGAGAGTCTTTAGGTGCTGAGGCTCTGAAACCCTGTTCCCCTCTGGCCTCTGGCCCACATTCCTGCCCTGGAGCCCCTAGGTGTTTTCCTCTCCAACTGAATTTGATGCCTTGGCTTTTCGGATTCTGCTCATGGCCTCAGCAGGGCCAAGTCCCCAGAGGCTTGTGTGTAAGGCAGGGCTGTTAACCTTAGCATTTTCTGTTTTGTTTCATCAGTGCATTTGAAATTAACTTGCCTGACATCCTGTTTTAGTTCTGGGCTTAATTTCCGGTCACCTGTCTCATTTTTCTTCATGCACTTATTCTTTTTTTTAATCATTTGTGCATTTCTGTAACTGTCCTTGCCAATCACAAATTATCATAATCCGTAAAAATAATGACTAACACTGGGCTTTTATTGTGTCAGAAATTGTGCTGAGGTCATTGTATCAGTTTCCTGTGGCTGCTGTAACAAATGACCACAGACTCAGTGGTTTAAAACAACATAATTTCTCGTCTTAGAGTCTGGAGGGCAGAAGTCCAAAATCAGCCTCACTGAACTAGCATAAAGGTGTGGGCAGGACTGTATTCTTTCCAGAGGTTTGAAGGGAGAATCTGTTTCTTTGCCTTTTTTGGCTTCTACAGGTTCTGCATCCCTTGGCTTGTGGCCCCTTCCTCCATCTTCAAGGCCAGCAGTATCTGGATGAGTCCTTCTTATGAAGTCATCTGATTCTTCTGCTTTCCTCACTTTCATATTTGAAGACCCTTGTGATGACATTGGGCCTACTCTAGTCATCCAGGACAATCTCTCCATGCTGAGACCCTCAATTTAATCACACCTGTAAAGTCCTCTTTGCCATGTCCAGTCACAGAGTCACATGTTCTGGAAATTAGAGTATGGACATCTTTGGGGGCCACTGTCTTGCCAGCCAGAGTCATTTAATCCTCACTTTATTTCGTGACACCATGGCCCCATGTGGTACCAGGGTCCTATTGTCATTCCCATTTCACAGACAGGAAAACTGAGGCTCAGAGCTGAGAAAGCACCGACCCTGGGTTGCGTGGGGGTGGAACCGTGTTCCTTACCCAGTGTCTGCCCTTCTGGCCACCACTCCTGACACCCTGCTGCTTCCCAACACGTGGAGCTGAAATTCTTTTGAAACAAGGAGGGAAGACCATGGGCGAGCTCTTTTCTTTTTTCCCCTTCTCCTTCCTCCCCCAGTTTTGTTGAGAAATAATTGGCGTGCACCACTGTATGAGCTTAAGGGGTACAGCATGATGGTTTGGTTTCCATGTATCATGAAATGATGACCTCAATAGGCTTAGTTAACATTCATCCTCTGATATAGATGCAATAAAAAGAACAGAAAAAATATTATTTTTCTCCTTGTAATAAGAACTCTTAGGAGCTATTCTCTGAACAGTTTTCCACAAGCTCTTTTTCTGAAAGCCAAGGGGCAGACCGGAGGCCTGTGCCTCTGGCTGGAGGCACATTTCTAACAATACACAGCTCAGAGGTAATTTTTCTGCCTTTGTTCAAGTGGAAAAACCTGTGATGGTCTCTGGGGAGCAACACTGCTTAATCAAACGCCTCCATTTTTCCTAGGAAAGATTTCTGACTCTGCTGCTTTTGACTGAAAGGATGGCCCTTGGAGGTCATCTGATCTGACCTGGAAGTAGTTTTCTTCCCTTTTTTGGGCTATAATTCTACCCTGACTCTAGAATGGAGTGTATTGTTTAGGATTTGAAAATAAAGGAAGCTGCTGTCCAGGGGCCCCTCTGGGTCACATGCTGGGGCTTCTGGGGAGGAGGGAAAAGAGTCAGACTTTGTGCAGCCCCTGTGAGCCCCCTGCCTGATCAAGGAGGGCCTGTGTTCACTCTGGTGAGCTCTTGTAGCCCTGAACTGGAATGCCACTTGCACTGTTTTTTAAATTTTATTTATTTATTTACTTTTGGCCGTGCTGGGTCTTGGTTGCTGCAGCTACATGCAGGCTTTCTCTAGTTGTGGCGAGGACGGGCTACTCTCTAGCTGGGGTGTGAAGGCTTTTCATTGTGATGGCTTCTCTTGTTGTGAAGCATGGGCTCCAGGTGTGTGGGCTTCAGTAGTTACAGCATGTGGGCTCCGTCGCTGTGGCACACGGGCTTAGCTGCTCTGTGGTATGTGGGATCTTCCCGAGCCAAAGATTGAACCCATGCCCACTGCATTCGCAGGTGAATTCTTATCTATCCTTAACTGGACAATCAGGGAAGCACATTAAAAAAAATATATAGTGAATATATATATTGAATATATATAAAAATATATTGAAATATAGTTGATTTACATCACTTGCTCTGTTCTTGATTTGGCAAAATCTAACTGCTATGTGTTTGATTTGGGGAAAGTAACTTTTCTTCTTTGGCACTTTGTTACACTCATTATCCAACAAATGTACATTGAGGACCTACTATGTGCCAGGGACTCTGGACACTAGGAAAGTTGAGCGATCCAGATCACAGAGCTTACATTCACAGAAAATGCAAGGGAAGCTAATAAACAATCTAGCAAACGTGATCATTTCAGAATGAGATGAGTGCTAAGAAAATGAAATGAAGCAATGGGCCAGAGACACATTGTGGGGAGGCCACTGTTAACCAGGGTGGTCAGGGGAGGCCTGAAATGGAGGGGACACGAAAGCAAGACCTGAATGAAAAGGAACTGGGCATGCGGGTACCTGGGTGAGGAGTGACCTCAGCAAAAGGGGAGGGCCTCAGACCATGCATCCTGTAATGGTCCAGCTTCCAGGATATGTAAAGAACTCATACAACTCAACAAGACCGGTAACGCAAGTGGAAAGTGGGCAAGGGATCTGAATGGACATTTCTCCAAAGGAGACATACACATGGCCAGTAAACACTTGCAGAGATGCTCAGCATCAGTAGTCGTTAGGGGAATGGAAATCAAACCACAGTGAGATGTGACTTCACACACACTAGGGGGCTGTGATAACAGGTGTTGTAAGGTGTCGCGAGTCAGAACCTTCGTGCATCGCTGGGGGGAAAGAGAGCTGGTGCAGGCACCGTGGGAAACAGTTTGGCAGTTCCTGAAAGGCTAAGCCTAGCTCTTTCACGCCTTAGTATCTACCCGAGAGAGATGAAAACACACAAAAACTTGTGCATGAACGTTCACAGCAGCATGATTCACAGTTGCCCCAAAGAGGAAACCACCCAATGTTCATCAATGATGAAGGGATACACAAAGTGTGGTCCATCTGTTAATGGAATATTAATCACCCACAAAAAGGAATGGAGTACTGATTCATGAGACAACATGCTGCTGCTGCTGCTAAGTCGCTTCAGTGGTGTCGGACTCTGTGTGACCCCAGAGACGGCAGCCCACCAGGCTCTGCCATCCCTGGGATTCTCCAGGCAAGAACACTGGAGTGGGTTGCCATTTCCTTCTCCAATGCATGAAAATGAAAAGTGGAAGTGAAGTCGCTCAGTCGTGTCCGACTCCATGACCCCACGGACTGCAGCCTACCAGGCTCCTCCATCCATGGGATTTTCCAGGCAAGAGTACTGGAGTGGGGTGCCATTGCCTTCTCCAAGACAACATGGGTGACCCCTGAAAACATATTGCTGAGTGAAACATAATGCTGAGAAGTCAAATGTGAAAGGTCGCATGTCGTGGGATTCCATTTATTTCAAGTTTCCAGAGCAAGCAAGTCCATGGAGATATAAAGCAGGTTTAGTGGTTGCCAGTAGTGAGGATGAGGGACAAAGTGTGACTATTCATGGCACCAGGTCTCCTTTTGGGGTAATGAAAATGTTCTAAAATAGACAATGGTGATGGTTGCACAACCTCATGGATATACTAAAAACCAGTGAATTTTACACTTAAAAGGGGTGAATTTTATGGTTTGTAAACCTCTCAGTTTTAAAAAGTAAGAAAAGGGGTGGGAGAAGGGCAGAAATCCAGCAGGGTGATGGCCTCGCAGTGTGCAGGGAATGGGGTCAGAGGTGGGGCTCAGGGCCATGGCCACGACTCTGATTTTGCCTGAACAGCGTGCATTTTATTCCCACAACTTTTGTCCACGACTTTGTGGAATTTCGCCTTTGGCCTTCCTGTGGTTCATTACCAGGTTGGCATCTCTGGTTCTGCCATTTTCCTCTTCATGTCAGACTTGCCTTTCCCCAGGGTGGCTGTGCAGGTCCGTGTGCTCCGCATGCGCTCAGCCCCGCCACGTGCTCGTGTGTGAACTCGCTCTCGCGCGTGATCTTGCTCTCGCGCGTGGACTCGCTCTCGCGCGGGGACTCGCTCTCGCGCGGGGACTCGCTCTCGCGCGGGGACTCGCTCTCGCGCGGGGACTCCCTCTCGCGTGCTCTCGTTTCCCGCCTCCTCTGTGTGCTCCGCCATTGCCGTCCACGTCCTTATCGTCACCCTGTACCATTTTTAGTGCCTCTGGCTGTGTGCCAGGTTCAGTTCTGAGCTTTCCTTTCCACAATTCAGATGAGGATTGATGACGAGACCCGGCACCAGTCCCCACGGCCGGGTTTTCATCTTCTAGTCCAGTGCCTGGCACTGAGCTGGTGTCCAGGGGGGTATTACGTTGCTGGCAACCTTTCCTCAGAAGTGGGTCCTTAAAATGGGAAAGCCTGTCTTGGATATTCATGTGGGTTAGTAGCTGTGTGAATCAATAAAGAGTGGGATGAGTCAGCTGTAAATGTGTGGGCGAACTCCAGGGCTGCAAGTGTCAACAGCCACAGGGGGGTGAAACCCACTTGTGTGTTTGTCCCCACCACGCAGGGGGCTCTGAGACAGGGACTGAGAAGCTACCCCTCCCACCCCCAGCTTAGAACATGGAGGATCAGAGAGGGGATGCCATGGGTCCCTGGTCACACAGCAGAGAGAGGCAGACCCAGGGCTTGAACCCTGGCCTCCTGGCTCTCTGAGCTGCTGAGGGCTGGTGTCTGCTTTGCTCTTGTGGGGCACCGTGCTTGGTGATGCGAGCAGGGAAGGGAGAGAAGCCGCCCCACGTGATGCAGGCATTGCTAATCCTAGCAACACTGTGGTGTTGGGCTGCCCTTCCCATGCACTTTTATTTACAGGGCACCTTTGACCAGATCAGTCAATTGCTACCTGACGGTTCTCATCTGATTATTTCTGCTGGTCTCTTCATTAGAAGGCACACCTTTAAAATCCAGGGAGGGGATTGGTTTTATTCTTACAGGACAGAATCTCCCACTGAAGTGACTCAGCTGAGGACTGGGGACTGAAATGCTTCTAAGCTCCTAAGATAGATGGGCAGAGGCTCTTCATTTACTCAAGAAATGTTTATTGAGTGTGGGCAGTGTGTCCATTCTTAGGTACCATTCTGGGTCCTGGAGATGTCCTCCTAGGGGACAAAATGCTTGTCCTCCTTGCGTAGGGATGAGCATACTTCAGGAGCCCTAAGGGATGTCATTCTGAGCCATTCAACACTTGTTTTACACCCAGTAATAATAAGCCAATTATATGCCCCTCTAGCCTGTGGCAAGTCACAAAGAGAGCGGCTGGTAGAGGAAGGCGTTTTGAACTTGCCCACTGAAGCTGGTGCTGTTGTCTCTGGAGTTCTGTTAGAATTTAGCCCTTAAGTTGTTAACATAGCCCACTTCTTCCTCTTTACCCTGTTAGCTAGATGAATTCTAGGTCGTCCTTCAAGACCGAGATCAAACATCACGGCCTCTGTGAAGCCTGCCCTGATCACTGCCCCCCAGGCAGAGTTAATTTCTTTATTTCTTTGATGTTCCCCTCTGCCCTGTGATGCCTTGTGGTCATGGTGCTAACTTCACTGTATTCACATGCTTAGTTTTTCTTTTTTTGCCCTGCTAGATTGTGTATTCTTGAAGGGTTCGGATTGTATCTTATTCAGCAGTCTTTGAACCACACATTATCAACAAGTGTTTGTCAAACGACTAACAGCAACGGAAGAAACAGAAAAACTATAAGAGAACGCAGAGCATGTACCCCAGGGCACTTAGTGCTCAGGCAATCAGGCACTGAATCCTTCAGTGTCTCCAGAGTGTCTCCTTGTCAACGAGGCCATCGTGTACTCCTAGCCTTCAGAAACTGGTTGCAACCACTGGTTCTCTAAGTCAGGAGATGCAGTTGGGTGTAGCACACCGACTTCCATTTAAGGAAGTAAAAGTAATCACTAAAAAAAAAAGTTCTGGTGCTTTGTCACTGGGGGAGAACCTTTAGCTGTCCTGATCGGTTCAGTCTCCAGATCGGGTCCTTCCCTGAGGGTTCTACTGAAGTAATCATCTTTCTTTTCCTCTGGCTATCCTGTACTGCATTTTCTTGTGTTCTGTGTCAGACTAGGAGAGCGGGGTCATTCATTTCACAAAAATCCAGTGGGAAAGGAATCATTTGAGATATCTCCTGCTTTGAGGAAGGGTGGGACAAAGAGTCAATGTGCATGGGCTGTGAGAGCTCATATGCAAGGACTGTGTACACATCCATGGAGCCCTTGTCCTCTGTGTCAGAGAGGGGCCGTTTCCCCTGCTTCCAGGTCCTCGTCTGTGGCCGCTTGGGCTCCCCTGTCAGCAGCCCACTGGAAATGATGCAGCTGTGGCTTCTGTCCAGCTGTCCCTCCGCCCCAGGCAGCAGGATGTTTGAATTCTTTCCTGTTTCCTTTCATGCCCACTCTGGGGAGCTTGCTTGGTGGAAGCTGACAGCTCAGCTTTTTTGGTGTGTGGGTTGTTTTCTTCCTTACTGAACCTTGTTTGCATAACTTCTTAGGGAGTCTATATAAGGTAAGGGCAGCTTCAGCCCGACTCTGGGGCAATTTCCTGCTGTCTCCTTCCCCCTTTCTTTTGTCTTGCTCTGAACTTCAGTGTTGGGTGGAAATTATGAGATGGTTACTTCTCTCTCTCTTTTTTCTTTCTGTTGACCGGTAGATGTTTTGTTGGGTGCCTGCTATGTGCTTGGCACTGGAGATGTGACACGAATTGGACAGGTATGGAAGCAGCTAAAAATATCAAAGGACGTGCCCCCAACCTTTTGCTTAGGTTCCATAGGGAGTTTACTAGGCTATTTTGGTGGTGAGGCAGTTTTGTTTTTTGCTTGTTTGTATTTCTAGTTATTCTACACCTCATATGTGCTTTGTGTGTAATGAAAAAAAATTGCTCAAAACATTTGCAGAAGTGTGAGAGCATCACACTGCTTGGCTCATGGCAGCATCTCAGTCTCCTTTAGGTTTTGTCCTCTGGCCAGTGCCAGCTGTGGGAAGAGGCAGAGGGGAAGACAGGTCTTTTGGGGAGGAAGATGAGGGCCCTGGACCCATGTGGATCCTATGTCAGGGTCGCCATGGCGAGAATATTGAGTGTGACGAGGCAGACTCTGCCCCTCAGTGATTCCGAACCTTAGGAGATTTCCAGTGTGGCTGGGAGGTGTGGAGGAGGGCAGGGAGTCCTCGAGAGCTTGGTGGGGATTGTGTGTCGTTCATAGTTTTGGGGACGATTTTTAGAGCAGCTCATCCCTGAGGCCTTGGTGATTCCAGAGACACCTGACCTCCCTTGTTTCTTCACTCTTCCCATGCCCTCTGTGGTCACGTCTCTCTCTTTGTATCATTCTATGTCCTTCATATCCCCTTGCAGGATCGAGGAGGGAGATAGAGGAGGGAGGGGGAGGAAGGGGCTGTAGAGGAGAGAGCACCTAGTGACCACTGCTGGCGTTTCTGAGCACAGTTCTGCCAGGCAGCGTCCCAAGAACTTTACATGCAGTGACTTTATGCTGCAGATTAATGTACTTAATATGGGACGACGAGAAGCCTTGAAAAGAGGAACAGGACTTTGAACCAAGTGGGCCCTGCGTGGGGTCTCTAGGTCCTGGGGGTCCTTAGGGCTGTGGGACTGGCTGGTGCAGGAGATGTTTCACACTGATAACCCATCCTTGACCTGTGATGAGGCTACGTAGACCAATGAAAGGGTCAAGTTCTTTTGAGAGGGGACTTCTGTTAACACCCTATAAGGACCATCTCTTCATGGACAAGACTCTTCCTGGGCGGGAAGGGGAGGGTGTCCACAGCCCTGAATTGAGGCCACCACAGTGAGGGCCCAGAGGCATTGCCCAGAGGGCATTGACAGTCCTCAGGGATGGGGGTCCCGACCTTGTTTTGTCATTGGTTGATGGCTCCCCTGAGATGGGGCTCTATGTGGTTTTGTGATGCATTTGGGAATCCTTGTTAGTGATGGCTTATGTCAGTAGACATGCAGAGGTCACCGAAAAGCTCTGTTACTAGTGCGGTGATTCAGCAGCCCTTTTTCTAGAGACCACTCTTCTTTGTCTCGGGCTGTGGGGTTCGAGAGGAGGGAGAGTCTCTGGGGGACAGTCCCGGTGGTCTTTGATGGTGAGATGCTCAAGGAACCATGCCTCGAATTCTATAAATTACAACATTGACAAGACAGACCATACAGGAAGCTCCTTTGTATGATCACTTCCTTAAAATGAAAGGGTGTGGGTGGGGAGGATGGCGGTGGGGCTGAACCCTGGGCATTTCAGCTTTTCCACCCACAAGACCCTTGTCTCACCCTCTTTCCCAGTCAGGGGAGAGCAGGTCCTCCGAGTTGAAAACCCCATCTTCTAGTCTCCTCACCTCATCCTCTAGGTCAGTGGTTCTCAGGCTATGGAGGCATAAGAATCTCCCCCAGGGTCTCTTTGAAACTCACTTCTGTTTAAAAATGGCCCCATTCCTAGAGTTTCAGATTCAAGTCTAACGAGTTCCTGGGAAATGATGTTGCTGCTGGTCCGAGGAACACACTTTGAGAGCTGCTGCTCTAGATGGAACCAGGGAAAAGAGATGTCTGGTTTCTTGTCACTTCACCTCTCTGAGCCTCAGTTTCTCTATCTGTGAAGTAGGGTTGTGGGCAGTGCTGACCAGACGGAGAGGCTGGGATGAGAAAATGTGCAGTCACACATAAATGCTTAGGATGGCACCTGCCACACAGCAAGCGCTCAGTGAACAGCTTCTGTTATCTTCAGGACCCTCGTTGGTCTTATCTGTGCCCCCTAATGCTTGGCACTGTGCTTGGCATACAGTAGGCCCTCAAGAAATCTTCATGAGACGAGCGGTTCCATGACCATGTGCCTAGGAGGGCCCCTACTTTGAGACCCAGCAGAGTGAACGTTAATTGGTGGAGGCAGAAGGCCAGCTCAGAGGCTGGAAGGCAAGGAGGCCACTGTGGACCTCATTTCACCAGACAGGTGGGGAGAGAAATATAGTCACCAGCCCCATCAGCCAAGCCTTTCACGCTCTTTCTTTTTCATTTAACCCTCAATATGCCTTATGAGATATATGTGACCCATTTTGCAAATGAGGAAATTGAGGCTTAGAGGCATTCAGGAATCTGGTCTTATCACAGAGCTGGGACTGAATGGGGATGAGTTTCCAGTGGATTCCAAAACTTGGACTCAACCCGATGCTGTAGACCAGAATGTTGAAACTGAATGGTTCAGGGGGCAAGCAGGTGTAGACAGCTGTTCTGGGACCTCTCTCAGAGGGGGCTCAGGGTGTGTCCTCTGATGTGAATTCAGGGCCTGGGTCCCCCCACTGGGGTTATCCAGAGCTGCACCTCGACTCCCCTACCCCTTCAACCCCAGACTGGAAAGATGTGCCACTGAATCCCCCGAGTGCCACCCCGGGGGTGGCAGTAACCTCAGGACCAATCTTCTAGCCAAGTTTGCTGTCCTAGTGTGTAGGCGCCATCACATACGTTCACACTCATGCATAAGCATGCACACACACACAGACGGGCGCACACAAGCACGCTTCATATACATGTATGTGATGAGGTCAAGCTCTCCCTTCCAGGTGATACACCCATGCGCACATCCGTGTTTGATCTGCCCAGTTTGTTCAGAGGAGGGAAGTTAGTGACTAAATGAGAACTTCCTCCTGCGTTGACTAGCTGGAGGTCAGATGGGCTGAGAACCTCCTTCAGGAGGCTTGGGGGCTGGAGGTCTGTGTGGGCAGCTGTGCGGAGGTCTCCCAGACCAACAGGTTTTTCACGTCAGACTTTCCGCTGACTTTTCAGTGTCATGCCACATCCCGAGCAGCAGACATTTGTAAGCAAAATGTGACCCTCAGATTTTCAAAAATGTCAGCAATCTTCTCGGCCACACCATTGTCAGATAAGCACCAAACAGCCATCCAGGAAAGTGGTCTCTCCTGCTGTGATAATTTAAATGACATTGGCCTGCAGTCCTGGAAGATCTTACGGCTGGCCGTGTCCTCGGGGGTGGGGGTAAGGTGTCCATCCTGTGACAGGTCCTAGCCTGGTACTTGGGACACACGATTTGTAACTTTCTCAGTGGCTTTGGCCAGGGACAGAGCAGCTGGGATCCAAGTGTGGTCACGGGATCCCAAACATCCAGACTGACCAATGAGGTAAAGGGAAATAGAGTGGTTGCTGTGGAAACAGGCTGCAAGTTCTTTTGCTGGTGTTGTCTTGGCATTAGCAAGTCAGGAGGCATCAGATGTGTGGTCCGCCTCCCCTTCAAGTCAACGCTGCAATTTAATTAAACACTTTGGAACTGCTTCTCCTGTTCCTCCAGCAACACTACTCAGAAGAGTGTGCTGGCTTCCCAAATGCAGCCTCCAGTGCCGGGAAATACCGGGGAATGAAAGGGCTCCTGTACCAGCCGTGCGTGGCTGTGTGAGTTTCAGTTCCTCAGCCCCACCAGCCCTATTTCCTGTGCTCACACCTCACCCACAGCTCCACTCCAGGGAGAAGGTTCTACCGGGTCGGGCCAGACAGGTTTCACAGCATCCCATTTTATCCTCATGGCTGATGTAGAAGAGAGGTATAAAATCACCTAATTTGGAAACATCCCAGAAGTCCATCAGTGGGTGCATGGATGAATAGAACAGAATGTGGTCCATCCATACAATGGAGTATTATTCAGCCATAAAAGGAATGAAGTACCAGAATTCCCTGGTGGTGCAGTGGATAGGAATCTGCCTGTCAATTCAGGGGAGTTCAATCCCTGGTCTGGGAAGATTCCACATGCTGCGGACTGACATGCCGTGTGCCACAGCTGCAGAGCCGGCGCTCTAGAACCTGTGAGCTGCAACTACTGAAGCCGGCAAGCCCTGGAGTCAGCACACTGCAACTGCTGAATTCTGTGCACCTAGGATCTGCTCCACAACAGGCGAACCCACTGTGATGAGAAACCTGCATACCACAATAAAGAGTAGCTCCTGCTTGCCGTTACTGGAGAAAGCCCTTGCAAAGCCATGAAGACCCAGTGAAGCCAATAAATAAATAAAACCTTCAAGCTATTAAAAAAAAAAAGGAATGAAGTGCCGATCATGCTGCCACATGGATAAACTTTGCCAACATGCTGAGCTGAAAGAAGGCAGACACAAAGACCACATAGTGTAGGGTTCCTTCCATCTGTGAAATGTCCAGAGAAGGCAAATCCAGGGACAGAAAGCAGCTGAGTGGTTGCTTAGGACTGGGGGGACGGGGGAATGCTGAGGAGTGATGGCTGGTGGGTAGGGGGTTCTTTTGGGGGGCGATGCAGATGTTCTGGAATTAGACTGTGGTGATGATGGCACCATATTGCATATGTCCTAAGTGCCACTGACTTGTATGCTTTAAAATAGTTAAAATGGTGAATTTTTTGTGGTGTGACATTTACTTCCATAAAAGAAAAAATGGGGAGGACCAAAAAAATCACCTCATTTTTCAGATGAGGCCAACTGAGGCTCATATGTTTGGGGATTAAGTCAGGCTCCTCAGGGAGTTAGAGATGGCACTCATGTTGTCTCCTGTTCCCAGACTTCTCCTTCTTCATTTCTCACAACCAGTTGGTCACTTGTTTGGTTGCTAAGTCATATCTGACTCTTTGCGACCCCATGGACTGCAGCACAGCAGGCTTCCCTGTCTTTCACTATCTCCCTGAGTTTGCTCAAACTCATGTCCATTAAGTCAGTGATACCATCCAACCATCACATCATCTGTCACCCTGTTCTCCTCTTGCCCTTAGTTTTTCCCAGCATCAGGGTCTTTTCCAGTGAGTCAGCTCTTTGCATCAGGTGGCAAAGTATTGGAGCTTCAGCTTCCGCATCAGTCCTTCCAATGAATATTCAAGGTTGATTTCCTTTAGGATTGACTGGTTTGATCTCCTTGCTGTCCAAGGGACTCTCAAGAGTCTTCTCCAGCACTACAGTTTGAAAGTGTCAATTCTACAGTGCTCAGCCTTCCTTATGGTCCAGCTTTCACATGCATACATGTGAGACGTATATCGGTCACTAAGCTGTGTTAATTTGGCCCATGAAGGGTCCCTGAGACCCATCTCTCTTCTCTGTCCTCACCGCTTTGTCACCCACCGACCCCTCTGGTCAGGTCCTGGGATGGGCTCCCACCAGCCTCCCAAGGCCAGGTGGGGAGGGGCAGTTCCCTAAAGGAGGAGGGCTGGGCAGACACACCTGAGACACACCTTGGCTCCAGGCTGGCTTGTCCTTGGTGCATTACCTTGGGCATGTCACACGACCTCCTGGCTTCATCTCCCAAACGGTGGTTTGGATGTAGATGATGGTGACCATGATGCCCCCCGTGGCCCACCTCCCCGCATCCTTATGAAGACCTGGTGAATACTAACCCATAAACTGAAGGGTGCTGTGTCATTGTGAATGGCGATTATGATCTGTTTCCTCTAAGAAAACCCTGGATATAGAGTTTGAATCTGGAGTCCATGCCCTGTCAAGCGCTGTGTCTTAGCTTCCCTGGGTCAGATGGTTCCCTGCTAGACTGGCTGGCTTGTTGTCTAGGATGAACTTGGGCTTTGAGGTACTAACCAGCCAGTGTGGACTGTCTCCATCACACCCAGAGGGCTGGTGGTCTTGGTGGCTCAGACAGTAAAGCGTCTGACTACAATGCAGGAGACCTAGGTTCAGCCCCTGGGTTGGGAAGATCTCCTGGAAAAGGAAATGGCAACCTACTCCAGTATTTTTGCCTAGAAAATCCCATGGATGAAGGAACCTGGTAGGCTACAGTCCATGGGGTCGCAAAGAGTCGGACACGACTGAGCGACTTCACTTTCAGTTTATACTTTGTGTGGGATTCCACATGGAGGCACCTGGAATGATTCTAGGATCAAGATGCCTTGGTTTTTGTTTGTTTATTTATTTATTGGCTGCGCTGGGTCCTTTTTGCTGCTTGAGGGCTTCCTCTAGTTTGAGAGCGGGGGCCACTCTTTAGTTGCAGTGCTCCGGCTTCTCACTGCGGTGGCTTCTCTTGTTGGAGAGCATAGGCTCTAGGCCACGAGGGCTTCAGTAATTGCGGCACAGGGGCTCCAGAGTGCAGGCTCAGTAGTTGTGGTGAAGAGGCTTAGTTGCATCTTGGCATGTGGAATCTTCCCAGAGCAGGATCAAACCTGTGTCCCTTGCATTGGCAGGTGGATTCTTAACCACTGGACCGCCAGGGAAGCCCAAGATGCCTTGGTTTTAAGAAAGAAAGTCGTGAAACCCCAAAGCGTGATCCTTTGACTAACAGCATCAGTATGACCTCAGAGCTAGTTAGGAATGCAGACCCCAGGGTCCCGTCCTAGACCTGCCGAATTGGAATCTGCATTTAAGCAAGATGTCAGGTGATTCAGATACACACAGTGCTTGGGAAACATAGCTCCACGAGTCATTGGGTCCCTGAGAAATCCTAAAGCCAGCAAGGAAGAGCCGTTTGAGAGCATGACCTGGGTCAAGGGCCAGGTACAGGATGATTAACCCCAAACCAGCAGCATCGACTTGATGGACACGAGTTAGTGACGGACAGGGAAGCCTGGCGTGCAGAAGTCCATGGGGTCGCGAAGAGTCGGACGTGACTGAGTGACTGAACTGACTGAGCAGCAACCTGCGTCCCGGCCATCACCAGGGAGGGGCTGAATCGAGACTTCATTGATAACTGCAGTTGACATGTGAACTGTTTAGGGATTAATCTGAGTAAGGGTATGTGATGCCCTCAACTAAAAGGGCTGGATTTTGGTGCAAAACTGAAAGGGGTCCTGATTAAACGGGGACATAAAGTATGTCTGGAAATTGGTGCTCACCCGGCTGTGGCTGGGGGTGGTCTGTTCCCCAGGGAACACTGGGTGACGGCTGGAGACATTGTTGTTTGTCATCCTGGGCTGAGAGATGTGATACTGGCATGGAGGGGGCGGAGGCCAGGGTTGCTGCCCAGTCCTCCAATGCACGAGACGACCCCACCAGGAAGACGCACCCAGCCCCAAATGACTGGAGTGCCGAGGTGGAGACATACACATGCGCGCGCGCGCGCACACACACACACACACACCCCCCATGTAACAAGCATAACACACCTAGTGGAAAAATGCTCAGAATTCTTTATTGGCCTAATTGTCTGGCCACAATCTAAGAATGCCCAGAGGGCCCCAAGCTGAATCCCAGGCCAGAAGCAGGACCACTGTCTTTGTTCCCTGCTCCCTGACCCCAGCTTGGTTCCTGTCTCTCTACTGTGTGGCTTTCCTGTTCCAAATAGGGCCTCAAAGATTTGGGATAACCTTTTGCTCCTTGAATCAGATTCAGAATTTGAGGCATGACTATCTGAGGGGAGGGCAGGGTGGTGGGTGTGGCAGCCAGAGAGGCCCGGGCTCCCTCTGGCTGTGCAGCCTCGGGAGCATCCTGGGGCCCTTCTGCGCCTCCACCCTCCGTCTGTGAAGTGGGCATCTCTGCCTGCAGCACTGTTGTTAGGATCGAAGGAGGGAACGGTGGCTCCTTCTGTGTCACTCTGGGTGCCCTTAAGGTTCAGAGCCCTGTCTGGAGGGTGTGGATCTGGGTATTCTAACCGAGCCCCATGCCCTCCTTTTGCTGTTGGTGCAGATGATGTCCGATTGTTTGCCTTCGTGCGCTTCACCACGGGGGATGCGATGAGCAAGAGGTCCAAGTTCGCCCTCATCACATGGATCGGCGAGAACGTCAGTGGGCTGCAGCGCGCTAAGACCGGCACCGACAAGACCCTGGTGAAGGAGGTGGTGCAGGTAACCGTATTTGTGTTCTCTTAGGGTCTGGGGGGTGGGGGTCACATTCCGCAAAGCGTCACCATCCAGTAGGGACACAAGGGGCAGGCTTGGCTCCTTGGTCTGTGACTTTGAATGTGGCGTGCTAAGTCCTTGGACCACTAGCGACACTGGTGGGAGATACCCCAAATTGCCTTCTGGGTACGGTAGCCGCATTTGTGACCCTGACCATCGAATACTAGAGACGTGGTGGCTGGTGTCTACCTTTCCGGGTGGGGCAGGCAGCTCATGGAGGAGGAGGCTGGAGGAATGATCAAAATGGCGCCACTTCCTGTGGCTGACGGAGGGCTTCCGGCGTGGCCGTGAGGACGCAAAGGGAGAGTTCACGAGTGCCCGCTGAATGGTGTCTAGCACACAGTAGGAGCGCAATGACACTTGGTGAATGAATAAATGTCAATCACATGGGCACCAGCAGGGGTTTACAGATAACTTTGATGACCCTAGAATGACAAAGGCTGCATCAGTGCGTCAGCAATGGCAAAGATCCCTAGACTAAGTAGCTGGGCGCTGGTGGTAGCTGATTTACTCCTGTGTCCCTATTAGACTAGAGGAAGAGGGGAAAATAGTGTACCCTTGGTTTTGTCCCTGGAGTTCTAGACAGCTCTACCTGCAGAGCTTCCCATTTTAAAGTTTTTTATTTTTGCATTTTGGACAGAACAAAAATTGACACTATTGGAAATTTCCAGAGCAGGTCATTTGAAGCTAGGGCATGGGGTCATGCTGAGAAAAAAAAAAATCCAAATTCTAGGGCTTCCTTGGTGGCTTAGTGGTAAGGAATCTGCCTGCCAGTGCAGGAGACGTGAATGGAATCCCTGGGCCGGGAAGAGCTCACATGTTGTGGAGCAACTAAACCTGTGCACGGAAACTGTGGCCCCTGGGCTCTAGAGCCAGGGGGCCACGACTACCGAAGCCTGTGTGTCCCAGAGCCCGTGCTCCTCAACAAGAGAAGCCCTCACACCCCAACTAGAGAGTAGCCCTGGATCCCCGCAGCTAGAGAAGGGCCCCCGCAGCAGTGAAGACCCAGCACGGCCTGAAGGAGCAAGTCAAAAAATCATGGAAAAAATCCAAATTCCAGAACGATAGACTGGGGCAAGGGGGTGGAGGGGGGAGGGTTTTCTCCCCACCAAAGGGATCTCCATCTTGCAGAAGGATTTCCCAAAACCCATGATAGGGGGTGGATGGCTAACTGGTACAGGGCTTCCTTAGAGGGGATGAAAATATTCTAAACTGTTCTAAAACCTGTGGTGTTGGTTGCTCATATCTGAGAATATACAAAAAGCCATTGCATCCTAAAAAATAAGAAACACACACACACAAAAATCTGCCGAGTGCAGTGTGGTGTCCTGGTTTAGATCCAGGACAAACTGGTGAAATCTAGAAAAACTGGTGAAATCAGAATGAAGTCTGGGGTTTAGTTAGTAGTCATGTTCCAGTGTTGGCTTCCTGGCTGTGATAAACATACCACGGTAACTTAAGACGTTCACAGTTGTCAAAATGGCCGTGGGGTACGTGGGAACTCTTGGTGCTGTCTCTTGCAACTTTCCTCTAAATCCACAACTATCCCCAAATAAAACTTCTGTTTAAAAAGTAATAATAGGAGAGAACGCCTATCATTCCATTATTACAGCCGATTTTTCCTTCTCTCCTCCCAGTCCTGTGGGTGAGCACACTCCCCTCTGCATTGCTACAGTCACAGCCTATGAATCACACCTAATCAGCTTCTTTTTCCTAACATAACGTAATTACATAAATTATGTGTCTGTAGAGTCTTTGTAATGAACGTTTTTCTGGCTGCCGACCGTCCGGTTTCACAAGTGTATTGTGATGGATTGAAAATCCCCTTGGTGTTGGCCTCTTGAGTTGCTTCCCATTTTCATTGTTATAAATAATACGTTCCAACCAACATTTTAATACGTGCAGCTCCTTCCCGCCCTACACTGAATCGTTTCTTTAGCGTGCCGTTTCAGGAGGGGGAGTGTTCCGGAGTTAACAGGGGTGAGAGTCCCTTTAAAAAGGAATAGGCTAGGACTTTCCTGGTGGCCCAGTGGTTAAGACTCTTCACTTCCAATGCACGGGGCACAGGTTCAATTCCTGGCCAGAGAACTAAGTTCCCACATGTGCTGGTGTGGCCAAAAGTAAATAAAATGAAATTTTAAAATATTCGAGCCAAAAATTAAAAAATACCTATATATTGCACATTAAAAAAAAAAAAAGGTATAGGCTGTCAAATTACCTCCTAAAGGGCTAGCACTGTGCCTGGGATGTGGCAAACGTTCCATAAATGTCATTCACTTCCTAGCCTAATCAGCATTACCAGCAAATACTGCAGCTGGCACCCTGTCCAGCCCTGGCACCCTTTCTTTGGGCAGCCGCCTACTCAACCCCTCGGGCTGTTTTTGGACAGTTGGAGGCTTCACTGGTTAACCAGCTTTCAAGGGTCTCCTTTGTGGCAACAGAATGGAAAATGCAGAAGAATGTATGTCCACGATCAGAGGTCTCCCGCTGGACTCCACCATCCACGCTTAGCCCTCTCGTCAGCCAGCCCGGCGTAGCCGGAAGAACAGCACAGACTGGGAGAGGGTGTTTGCTGGGGCGCGTCCAGTGGGGGTGGTCTTTGAATCTTGCAGAACCCCTGTTTTCTTTCCATTTTTAAGACTATGGTAAAATGGAATAACATAAGATGTTAGCCCTTTTAGTGTGCCATTCAGTGGTGTGACATACATTTAGTGTTGGGCGGTCACTGCCATTGTCCAAAAATTCCAGAGCTTTTAAAATCACCCCCAAAGGAAACTCTGTCCCTAGTAGCAGTCTGCAGAGTTCCTGTTACATCTAAAACTCTTCTCAGTTTGGTGAAATGGGTAGAGAGTGGTTTGGGGAAATATGATTCTTTGGTGGAAAGACTTCAGTTGGGAGTACTGGTTATAATTCATTTGTTTGTAAACTCTAACATATTGCAGCAAAATGGGAATTGCTTGGCTCTCTGAACTAGGAAATGCAGGGGTTGCCAGCTTACGATGTGGCTTGATCTGGAGCTGAAGCCGTAGCTTCTTTTCTTTTCTCTTTTCTCTTTCCTCTTTGTGTGGCCCCAGGTGGCTTCTGTGCAGCAGGAGAAATGGTCCAGGCCTGGTGGCTGTTCTGGGTCTTGATCCCAGGGGAAGGGAGAGTCCTCCTCCCTTAGTGTCAATCATTCCCTTAAAGTGATCCAGTTGGCCCAGCTGAGGCCACACGCATGTCCTGTGGGGCTGGGAGGTGTGGAGCCTCATGACTGACAGCTCTGAACTGATTCCAGTTGTTAAAAGAAAAGGATGCTTGTATATGAAGAGCATAGCGGATGCTTGCTTCATCTTGAACTGCAGGTGCAGTGTGATATTTTGACCATTACCTTTTGCATTTCCCACCTCTTCATTTAAAAAGGTTTATTACCTGAAGCTGTTACAAGACCTCACATTTATACTACAGTTGTAAATACAGCCATTTATGTTACAAAGGGTCGATTTTACTGGTGTAATGGTATCTTCCGACAGTCATTAAAATCATGCTGATGCTGGCAGGTCAGTTTTCCCCTCTGCTTAGTGGGGACTCAGAGCAGGTGTTCTTTAAGGGGTCTCCAGATGGCCCTTCTGGATTCCTTGTCTTGGGGACAGGGTCACATCCCCAGCTGCCTTTTACCACCATTTTCATGTGAAGAATAAATGAATTTTTAATTTAAGATTTAATTTAAGCCTTTTTTTGGTAATAATAAAAATACTCCACATCCTTATGCTTTGTATGAAATGTTCAGTTCAGTTCAGTCGCTCAGTAGTGTCCAACTCTTTGAGACCCCATGGACTGCAGCATGCCAGGCCTCCCTGTCTGTAGAGAATGTAAATGAATGTTGTTGTTCAGTTGATACGTCGAGTCCGACTCTTTGCAACCCCATGAACTGTAGCCCACCAGGCTCCTCTGTCCATGGGATTCTCCAGGCAAGAATATTGGAGTAGGTTGCCGTTTCCTTCTCCAGAGGATCTTCCTGACACAGGGATCAAACCTGTATCTCCTGCATTGGCAGGTGAATTCTTTACCACTGCACACCAGGGAAGCCCATAAATGAATGTAGAGCCACTGAAATCAAGAAGCGTGGGTCTTTATGCCACCTGCCTGCACATGGGCAAGTCTCTCTCCCTTCCTGGGCCTCAGTTTCCTCATTTAAAGATAAGTTGGATTGGGACTTCCCTGGCAGTTGACTTTGCCTTCCAGTGCAGAAGGTGTTGGTTCGGTCCTTGATTGGAGAGCTAAGATCCCACATACCTCCTGGCCAAAACACCAAAACAAAAAACAGAAACAATCTTGTAACAAATTCAATAAAGACTTTAAAAATGGTCCACATCAAAAATTTTTTTTTCTTAAAAAAAAAAAAAAGAATTGGATGAGTTGACCTGCTGTGTCCTATTCTGTTTGTATATATTCTGAAATTGTTTCATTTGTTTAGGGGGTACTTCGTTTATCAAAGTGTATTACTTTTAAAGGAACCTTTTACTTTGTCAGTAGAAGAGACAGTGTGCAGTGCAGTAGTCTGGGGGTGTAGCCTTTGGAGCCAGATGGAGTGAGCTCAGGTTTCAGGCCTGCCATTCAGTGTGCAGCCCCGGGCAAGTTGCTCTCCTCTGGGCCTGATGTCTGAAGCAGGGCTGGTATAGAATCTGCCTCCTGGGGTTGTTGTGGGGATTGAATGAGCGACTATCAGGAATCGCAATTAGAACAGTGTCTGGTAGCATCCTGGGAGTGTAGTTGCAATTACTTCCAGCTTTCCTGGTTCGACACCACTGCGATACACAGCTTTCTGGTTTCCCTGGGGGCTGACAGGTCCACATGCTGAGTCCCTAACCTGGGGCATGACTCTTGATTTTGAACCATCCTGCCTAACTATCTTACAAATGGCTTGGACCAAAGTCACATCCGTCAGCAACACAGGAAGGTTCCAGCCTCACTCACCGTTGCTGGTGCTGATTTCAAAACAATCCAGACCTCACCTGGGGCCTGTGCCTGGGTTCATCAGCTAGGAGAGTAACCCTAAGCGTAGCCCTGAGCAATAAGACTTGCATCAAGCCATGGCTAACAAGCAGCTGGCCCGGGGCTGCAGCCCCATGGAGTCAAAAGTCAGGAGGTTTAATGGCGGGTCCCTAGTCTGTGTTCAGAGCCAGGCTGGCCTCTGAGGCTGCTGGAGAACAGGATGAGGCCAGCAAGGCTGGGGGCAGCAGCAGGGTGCCAGACTGGGCAATGATGACACCCAGACTTGGGCCTGGAATGTGCTGAGTGGACAGGGTGCGTGGCTGCCTTGTCACAGCCATCGTCTGCTGCACAGAAATGCCTGGCTGGTGCCTGCGACACAGTACCCAGCCCATTGTCCCGGCGCCGCTGCGGGGTGAGAGGGACAATGCAGCGGCCCCGCCAGAGACCAGCCTGCGCCGGGCCAGGCTGTCTCGATTTAGAAGCAGACTCGGTCGATGGAGCATTGTGCTGGCCTTGCAGAAGCTCTGTACTCACGTGATCCTTTCATCTCTTTTTTTATTTTTGAACATCATATGAATGCTCACGGAACCAGTTACCCGCAGGTACATCTCAGCTTTCAGCTCTGGGAAGAGAACAGCAGGGAGTATTTCCTCTAAGGGGAAGTGGAGGTGGGAAGGACGGGCCTGTCAGTGACAGCATGGAGCCATCAGTGTAACGTGTATCCTGAAGGCTTCTGAACCCCAGGAGCAAGGGCAGTTTACATGCTGGACCCGTCCACCCACAGGGCCAGGACCAAATGTCCTAACTCTCTTCCAGGGGGGTCATGTTTATGTACAAGTGTGGTAGTTATGTTAATAACAAGAGTTTTACTGTGCCCTTGCCTTATGCCTGGCACTTTGAAGGACTTTCCACATATTGAAATTATTTCTTCTTCACTAGGCCAGTTCTGCCATCATCTGCATTTTATAAATGAGGAGTCTGAGGACCGGGGAAAGTTGGGGAATTTGCTCAAGGTCCCCTGTGCTTGCAGACTGGCCAGGAACCCCGACTCTGTCACTTCAGCCCACTACACATCTCCCAAAGTCTTCTAGCACCAGGAAGAATGTTCTGAGGCCAACATACCTTTTGGAAACTACTTTTATAGGCTCGCATGACACATGAAAGGCTCTGAGAAAATCTGCAGGAAACAAACATCTTACATTTATTTTTAAAAATACTGACCTGGTTCTCAATCTTCCTTGATGTTAGAACTTTTTTTTTTTTTGAAACTGGAAACTGAACATCATTTCACAGTGTTTCTTTCTTTTTTAAATACTGCTGTGTCAAGTGGAAGAGATCATGGGCCTAATGGGAGTGAGATCCAAGTTGATATTCCAGCTTTACTAACTTTTCGCCCTAGTGAAAGTGAAAGTCGCTCAGTTGTGTCCGACTCTTTGCGATCTCATGGACTATAACATGAATTCTCTAGGCCAGAATGCTGGAGTGGGTAGCCTTTCCCTTCTCCAGGGGATCTTCCCAACACAGGGATTGAACCCAGGTCTCCTGCATTGCAGGCGCAATTCTTTACCACTTAAGCCACAAGGGAAGCCCCTTGCCCCTAGGACCTCGGGCAAGTAACTTTATCTCTAGAAGCTGTTCTCACTTAAAGAGAATGTAGATTCTCACAGAGCCGTTGGAAGGATGAAAGAAAAACAAAGTGAAAGTTTTCTCCTTTTAGTGACTGATGAACTCCTATTCATCCTTCACAACCCTGATTTTTTATCCCATTCTCCTACCAGCCTCAATCAGAATTGATTGCTCCTGTGTTTGTACTGTAGCTCAAATTCCTTGAATTATAATTAAGTGGCCCTAGAAAGTGATCTCGAGGGCAGGGACCATGGCTGCTTTATTTGCATTTCTCATACCTAGAAAAGTACTAAAACATGATAAAATGTGAAGAAATAGATCTGTTGAGGTAGGCTCTAGTCTGTGACTTATTCTGGACAAAAGCTAGTAAATGTTCAACAACTGCTCTTAGGGCTGAATTAAGCTGTGGAAGCCATTTACACTCAGGGAGGGGCTTGAGGGTGGATTGGGATTTCCACAGGCTCCTCTTTTGTTTCAGGGGAAAGCAGAGGTGAGAGCTGTTTGGATCAGCGGGGAGAACCCCTGTACCTCGGTGTCGGGAGATTTATGGGGCTGCTGCCCCCGCTTGCAGAGCATCAGTGCTGCGCGCCAGCTTAGATGCCTCATTCCTCTTTGAAAGGGCTGTTTTTATGGGGAACTTTATGCTTCTTCAAGCCTGTGGTTTGGCCGTTTATTCTTCTCAGAACCAGAAAGGGCTTTTTGTGCTCATGTGTTTCACCTGGGCCTGGACTCAGACAAGGGGGCTTTCCGGTGATCAAATCCTGTATTGAAAACATAGGGACTTGCCTGGTGGTTCAGTGGCTAAGACTCCATGTTGCCAATGCAAGGGGCTTGGGTTTGATCCTTGGCTGGGAAACTAGATCCTATATGCCACAACCAAGATCTGGCACAACCATATATATATATATATATAAAACACACAGACAGACAGACAGACACACACACACAAGCACTAAAGTCCCAAGCTGCCTGTGAATGGTCGTGCCGGGATCCTGTGTGGAGGGCCAGGTGCCATTATGTGTCCAACGTACAGATGAGGAAACTGAGGCTTGGAGGGGTGCCACCTTGAGCCAAGGATGAGTGTCAAGACAGAAGCCAGATGATGGGGCTCAGAGGCCATTTTAGTCCTGGGGAGGGCAGTGGGGAATGTGGTTCTATGCTCTTGCTACCAAGAGGTTAAAAGCTCATGGGAGAAAGAGGAAGATGCCCACACCCTGAGCCTGGCATGTAAATGCAAGTCGCTTTCACAAGTTGAGAGCTCTGCCAGCTCTCAACGGGTTTAGTGAGAGGCTGGGTGCCCGTCACTAAAACCCTAGATGGGTCCCAGCCCTGGGCCAGCTGGCCTTGGCATGGTGCCTGCCTGCCGCCACCCCCCACCCCTGCAGTGGTCGGCCTCCTGGTGTCCACACAGTGGTTCCTGACACTCACAGCAGACGGTTTCCACGGACTGGGGACATCAGACTAGAGCCGTGCAGGTCTCTACTGAAGGAGCTCAAGTGCTGAGTCCAGACAGGTCCCCAAGTGTGCCCCGCACACCCAGTGCTGCTGTTGAGACGGCTGCCTGTGCCCTCGGCTGCTGAGCCTTTCAGACCTTCACTCCCTCAGTCTCTTGCCTTGCGGGACCACCCCTACCTCTGCCCTTCTCTTGTCGTAGCTTATCCCCGGCACCCTGCCTTTTGAGAGTCCCTCCTAGAACAAGCTCCAGGCTCTCTGTTCTTTCCCCTATGATGGTTTATCCCCAGACGGTGAAAAAATGGTTAGGACAAAATGAAGGACTTCCCTGGTGGCTCAGACAGTAAAGCCTCTGTCTACAATGCAGGAGACCCAGGTTCGATCCCTGGGTCTGGAAGATCCCCTGGAGAAGGAAATGGCAACCCACTCCAGGACTCTTGCCTGGAAAATCCCATGGATGGAGGAGTGTGGTAGGCTACAATCCATGGGGTCGCAAAGAGTTGGACACGACTGAGCGACTTCACTTTGCTTCACTTCAAGTGATGGTTAGTCACACAGCTAAGTCTGCTAATTCCCCTGGAGCTCTGGGTGGGTGATATGTGTTATTACAAAGCATTGCAGAGGTGCAGGGTGTGTCCTTTCATGTAACATTTCATAGATGCTTTTGGTTTTTGTAATTTTAATGGCTGAATACTATTCTGTTCAGTGGATGTGGGATTGTGTGCATGTGTGTGTGTGGTTTTCATCCTCCTGATGAAGACCTTGGTGTGGAGTTAGACATGGGTTTGGGCCTCAGCCCCACCCCATGATGTGTGTGGCCTTGTGCCAGCTGTTTCACTTCCCTGAGCTTCAGCTTCCTCTGAAAATTGGGGATGATAATATCTAACTCATAGAATTGTAAAAATTAAATACTGTGTATCCTAAGTGCCTGCCATGTAGGAACTGTTCAGTGTAGGTGCTATTTACTTATTTACTCAACTTTTGTTGAAAAGTGGAAGCAGTTTGGTATTTACTGACAGTGAACATCTGTGAGTATACATGTTGTCATTTTTTTTTAATTCTGTTGAATTTTTTCCTTTGGGAAAAATTCCCCAAAGTGAGTATTGCTGAGGAGCAAGAAATACTAACCACTTTTTATGGTTGAGCAATGTTCCACTGCATGTATGTACCACAGCTTTTTTATGCATGCATCTGTTAATGGGCATTTACATTGTTCCCATGTCCTGGCTATTGTGTAAAGGGTGCTGCAATGAACATTGGGGTACATCTGTCATTTTGAACTATGGTTTTCTCAAGCAGTTATACTCCAAGTTAAAAGAAGAAAGAAATGTTAGCCACAGCTTCAACCAGGCAGAAAGTGAAGTCCTAAACTGGGTTAATATTTCTTGTCAGTTGATTGATAGCAGGGGCTATTTGGAGGTATGGATTAAGAAGGATTCTGGGGTTAAGTCTGGACTCAGTGGGAAAAGCGCCATGACTGATTTGTGATGTCTGCCGTGGGTACCAGAGGAGAGAGTGGAGCTTGTTCCTCCTCCTTTTTATGTATATATTTATTTAGCTGGCCGTGGCAGCTCTTACTTGCACTTGGGGTCTTGTTGTGCCATGCAGGTCTTCCATTGCAGTGCTTGGGTTTAGTTGCCCCGTGGATTGAACTCGTGTCCCCTGCACTGAACCACCAGGGAAGCCCCCAGTTCCCACATTCTTACCATCCTTGATCTAGATGGAGCCTTGTCAGAAATCAGGCAAAGTGGAGTCGGGGCTCTTGTCAATATCCATGGTCAGTGTTGGACCGTTACCTTGAGCCCACTTGGAATGCCACCGTACTCCTCTCTCGTCCTTTGCCCCCTCCTGAGTGAAATGGGGTCGTGTCATTCCTGACCTGTGACAATGGTGCAGGTGCCTTCGTTCCCAAATTCTGTCAATCACTGGACCATACCCTTTCAACCGACTTGTTTTTCCCTTGTCTATGATGACTCATGCCAGTTACAGGAACCTTTTCTTTTTTAGTAAATGTACCCCACTAGAAGGACTTTTAAGACCTTGGTCTCTGAGACTCTGTAGAATAGTTGTAGGAGGGAAGATGTAGGGGGCCCAGGAGGGGTTGGCAGGTTTGAAGCTGTGCATTTTCATCTGGCCCATGTTCCTTGGAAGGGTGCCTTTTCTCTTAGCAAGATGCAGGCTGCTGGGGACCAATTGCTTTTCTTCAGCACGCCAGGGTCTTTGGTTTATAATTAATCTTCACCCGCTTGGGGAAAAGATACATTATTGAGGCCAGCATGTGTCCCATCCACCCTCTGCCCCATCTCACTGCCTACACACACTGCCCCACCTCACACAGGTGGCAGGGGAGGTTCCATCCCCCTCATTTTTGCAAGAGTTTGGGATGGGCCTGAAGCCAGCACACAACCTTTCTGAAAGTCATACTCAAATCCAAAAGTTGACATTTCTGTGCTGGTTTCTCTCACTGCTCCTTGGATTCTGGTGTCCAAGGTGGAACTTTGTCCCATGGGCTCTGGAGGCTCAGGTGCAAATCCGAGGATGGCTGGTGGGGAAAGAGACAGCAGACCCACCATCCAGACCACTTCTTTCATGGAGATGGAGACCAGGGCCTAGAGCCATTGACTGCTTCCTGCAGGGCTTTTTAGAGCCCTCCTGGTTCTTTTTCTCTGCTCTGAGACTGTCAGAGGGACCTGTTAGTATCAGATTTTGACTTCCCAGGGCCTCAGAGAGTGTCTGGCATATAGTAGATGTTCAGTAGGCAGGTGTTAATTGGAAGAATGATTTGCATTAACTCTCGTTATCTTAGGATATGATGAAGGTCACCTCTCCTCCCTGGCGCCACCTTGTAGAAATGGGCATTGCTGGCATCACAGACTGAACTCACTTTTTCTCCCCAGACTTTCCCGGCATCTGTGTTCTCTGTGTAGGGTAGCAACTCATCATGGTCCTTATGTTCCGGGTAGAAGACCAGACACACTTCTGCCCCCACAGACCTCCTCTCTGTCTTCCCATGGCTAATTCTGTCCCCAGCTTTTGAGTGAGCAGCTGGACTTGCTGTTTTCCTTCTGCAAGGGTGAAGAGAACCTGTGTCTCTATCTTGGTTATTCTGAGAAATTCCCCAGACTTCCCTTCATTAAAAAGTAAACAGTGAGGATGGAGAAGTTAGTGTGGGTGAGGGAAAGGGAACTTAGCCTCACCCTATACATTTGCTCCTGAGAAGGCAATGGCACCCAACTCCACTCCTCTTGCCTGGGAAATTTCATGGACAGAGGAGCCTAGTGGGCTGCAGTCCGTGGGGTCGCTAAGAGTCAGACACAACTGAGTGACTTCACTTTCACTTTTCACTTTCATGCATTGGAGAAGGAAATGGCAACCCACTCCAGTGTTCTTGCCTGGAGAATCCCAGGGATTGGGGAGCCTGGTGGGCTGCCGTCTATGGGGTCACACAGAGGCGGGCACGACTGAAGCGACTTAGCAGCAGCAGCAGCACCATACATTTGCTCTGAGCATTTCAGAAAACTTCTTTAGAACTCACAGACTGCCCTAACAATCTTGAGAATGAAGAAAATACATAATCTTGTGAAATATTACCTAATCCTTCTTGAGCACTTGCTCTGCGCTAGGCACACTCATCAGATCCTTACAGGATGTAAGTCCTCTTACTGTCCCCACCTGAGAGAGGAAACTGAGGGTCAGGTGGGGAAGTTTCTGGGGAGGGTCAGGCTGCTGGAAATGCACAGGGCAGCCGTCTCAGTATGTGGCCCAGGCCACTCCCAGTACATTTTAGGACCAAAGCGGGGGCTTAAACCCAGGCAGTTGGGGGCCATTTAAAACCAAGATGATTTGGGGACTTCTCTGGCAGTCCAGTGGCTAAGATTCCACCCTCCCCATGCAGGGGGGCTGGGCTCAATCCCTGGTCAGGGAACTAGATCCCACATACAACTAAGAGCTTGCATGCCGCAGCTAAAGAACCCACATGCCACAAAGAAGATCCAAAGATCCCGGCTGCTGCAACTAAGACCCAGCACAGCCAAATAAATAGTATTTTAAAAGTAATAAGAGTGAGATGATTTAAAACCAAGGATGGGAAACTATAATATGCCCTTTTTAGACCAGCCTTGCAAATAGATTCTTGACTGTGTATAGAGCACCACTTCCTAATCCTTGTCCTTCTCTAGAGTTGCCCTCCTTGGAAGCAGACCAATGTCCATCCTCTGTCTTTGAAGTATGAGCTTAAATGCTCTTGAGAAACATCCCGGGGACAGAATGTGTCCTGAATTTGCTCAGTGTGTGTCTCCAAGCCATCTAGGAGTCCTGGTTAGCTGGATGAAGCGTCTTCCTTTGAGAAGTCCTGCCCTGGCAGAAAAGGGAGAGACCCTGTCTGCAGGCTGTCAGCCAGGGACACTGAGTTCCCAGACATGACAAAGATCTTTCTAGAACTCTAGGTGACAGTGCCCCCAGGCCAGCCCATGTTGCTTTGAAGTCCTTGGCATGTGGCTCCGGCAGCCTGAAGGATGTGATGGCTGCTGGCATGGGAGGGGCGCACAGCCCACCCGGTAGTATGTCGGGGCAAGAGGGCCTGTTCCCCGGGGCCCTAGTGTGATGCTGCTGTGTTCCCTGGGACGAATCACTCCCCCTCTCTGGATCTTTTCCTTGCTGCTGCTGCTAAGTCGCTTCAGTCGTGTCTGACTCTGTGCGACCCCATAGACGGCAGCCCACCAGGCTCCCCCGTCCCTGGGATTCTCCAAGCAAAAACACTGGAGTGGGTTGCTATTTCCTTCTCCAATGCATGAAAGTGAAAAGTGAAAGTGAAGTCGCTCAGTCGTGTCTGACTCTTAGTGACCCCATGGACTGCAGCCTACCAGGCTCCTCTGCCCATGGGATTTTCCAGGCAAGAGTACTGGAGTGGGGTGCCATTGCCTTCTCCAGGGTCTCTTCCTTATTCTCTATCAAATGAGGGAGTGAATGTCAGGGTGTCAAAGGCTCTTTCAACTCAATGCCCCCTCACCCTGACTTTCTTTGGTTAACCAAGGTACACGTAAAGGAAAACACATATATCTTAGGTGTACAGTTTGATGAATTTATGAATTCTAAAATTTGCAATTTTTGTACACACCTGTGAAACTACCGCCCAGATCAAGACATGGATCCAGCACCCACCCACTCCTGCCCCAGAAGGCTCTCCTCCCCCTGAGCCAGATCAGCTCTAATATTTTATGATTAATGTGTCTGCTTGACTGAGCACATTATTTTATTTATTTTTTAACCTTTTATTTTATATTGAAAGATAGCTGATTAACAATGTTGTGATAGTTTCAGGTGCACGGCAAAGGGACTCAGCCATACATATTTTATTTTTTATTCATTCAGCTGCTCTGGGAGCAGCTCACGAGATCTTAAGTCACAACACTCGAACTCTTAGTTGTGGCATGTGGGATCTAGTTTCCTGACCAGGGAACGAGCCCAGGTCCCCTGTATTGGGAGCGTGTAGTCTTAGCCACTGGACTACCAGGGAAGTCCCTGAGCACGTTATTCCTTCAGGCTCTTTCCTGTTCTCTCTGGATCCGGACTGCCACTGGCCATGTGTGGCCACAGAGCATGTGAAGCCTGGCTTGTCACACTGCTGTGTGCTGAGTGCACTGGCTTTTTGAGATTCAGTATGGAGAACAAAATTACTTGTTCTGGTGTGGCTTCTAGCAAATTTACGATTCCCTATGTGTTAACGTTGCTCTGGCCACGCTGGTCTCCTTTCTGCAAGGACTTGCGCTCTGCAGCTTGCAGCCTTCGTGTGGCCTGCCTCTTCTCCGGGAGGTGTTGGTGGTACCTGGAGGGTGCCAGGGACTGTGGCTGAGAGTCCAGGGTGTGTGCATGGTGGGGGGGGCCTGCTTTCTGTAGATGTGTTCTTTGTGGTTTTCAGTGTGGGTGAGTCCTTGCAGGCCCCTCAGGTCGTGGCCTTTGCTCCTACATTGAGGTCTGGCTGTCCACAGAATCATTTTTGCTGTTTCTGCCTGGTTTTGAAAGCTGACATTTAAGCCCACTCCCCAGAGGTGGTGGCGCCTCCCTTGCCATGTTGAATGCCCGCTCTGTGAGGACCCTGGAAGGAATGGAGGTGGAGAAGTGTACAGTCATTTGGGGTTGGCTTAGGTTGACTCAGACCTTTGGGGGACTTTCTGCGGAGTCCACACCCTGAGGCGATCTCACCTTTTTGAAGCCTCTGCCCTCCACAAACTCCACCCCAACATCCTGTGGTAGGGGAGCCCCTCCAGGCCCGCCAGGACCACCTCTATGTGGCCAGCCACTTCCTGTCTGCCCTCCGGAGGGAGGGGGCTGATTCCAATAGTAGGGATCGATGAGGCTGCTTGTCTCTGTACTTTCGTTTGAAAGAATCAGTTTTGGCAAACGTGTCAAAAATTTTTGGTTTTAAGCATGTCTCAGATGTATAGGGTTTGAGTTTTATTTTTGCAGTTTGAGACAGAGATTTTTTTTAAACGTAATTTTGTTCATTTACATTTATTGTTATGCTGTATTTCACTGGGTTCTGCTACCGTGGTTTGCTTCTTTAGCTATGATTCGATTTCCCATATACTTGTGGTTTTCAGGGGGACTGTGCTGTGTGCACTTTGACTGTGGATTTCTTAGACCTTATCAAACCTCTTCTTAATCTACATTGTCTAATGGCTAACAGACACAAGCGCAAGTGTTCTTGTTTCTCTAGATAGCCGTATATAGCTATCACGGGCAGAGGAACTTTGGAACTTCCTTCTATAGCATCTTGAGCTGTGGGGCTTCCTCCTCCTGGTTTGCTCTTCGTCCCTCCCCCTGCTGCTGGGGCTCAGGTTGAGAAACACCTTATTTCTGGGTTCCCTTTTCCGGCTCTGCCGTTCCGCTGTGTTCACTCTATGCTGATGACTTACACAGACCCTTAGCAGCACAGTATGGCGGACTGGGAGTAGAAAAGGATGTTGAGTCATCTGGGCTGATTACACAATCTCTCCAAGTCCAGCCCGTGGAGCTTATCTTTAAAAACAACAAAAAAAACTAATATACTGAAGGAGGATAAGCGAGAAAATGTGTGAGGCTGCACCTGGCACCTATTAGTTGCCTGATAAATATTAGCCTCCCCTTTCCTCCTTCCTGTTCGTATTCTTGGTGACTTGGCATGTTTTGTGAAACTTGACCTTGAGGTTGCTTCTGGTTTAGTCATTCTTTTTTGTTTCTTTCTCTCTCTTTTAAAAATTGAGGTGAAACTCCCATAACATAAAATTAACCACCATTAAAAAATACACAATTCAGCAGCATTTGGTACCTTCACAGTGTTGTACAGACACTGCCTGTATCCAATTCCAAAATATGTTCATCACTCCTAAAGGAGATGGTGACGCTTTTAAGAAGGCCAGCTTTAGGACGTCCATCATGGTGCAGGGGATAGGAATCCGTCCGCCAATGTGGGGGACATGGGTTTGCTCCCTGGTCCAGGAAGGTTCCACGTGCTCTGGAGCAACTGAGTCCATGCGCCCCAGCTGCTGAGCCCGTGTGCCTAGATCCTGTGCTCTGCAACAAGAGAAGCCACCGCCGTGAGAAGCCCGTGCACAGCAACAAGGACCCAGTGCCCCAAAGTAAAAATAATAATAAAAAAAATAAAAAGAAGAAGGCCAGCTTTAGAGTCAGCTGTACCTGCTAGCCATGTGACTTTGGCACCTGTCATTATCTCCAGCCTTTGTTTTGTCATGTTCACAATGGAAATAATATTGATTATTAATATGTTACAGGATTTTTTAAAAAGCAGCTTTATTATGATATAATTTACACACCACAAAATTAACTCACCCTAAGTCTGCAGTTCAGTTATTTTTAGTAAATTTACAGGGTTGTGCAACTATTATTGCAATTCAATTTTCCAGCATTTCCATCTTTTTCTGTTCTAATCTCTAGCTCCTTTTGTCTCTCTGGATTAACGGAATCATACAATATGTGGTCTTTCACGTCTGGCTTCTCTCACTGAGCGTAATGGTTTGTTCTTTTTTTTTGAGCATAATGGTTTTAAGGTTCATCCCTGTTGTAGCCTGAATCAGCACCTCACTCCTTTTTACGACTGAGTAATGTTCCATCGTATGGATAGACCCTATTTTGTTTGCCCTTTCTTGTGTTGATGGGCATTTGAGTTGTTTCCACTTTTTGACTGTTATGAATAGTGTTGCCATGAATGTTTGTGATTACAAGTGTTTGTGTGGACATATGCTTTCATTTCTGTTGGGTAGCTATCTGGAAGTAGAATTGCTGAGTCATGCTAAAGGTTTTAAGAATTAAGTTTGCTAATGTGTGGCACTGCCTGGTCACTTAGGCCCTTTGTATACAGTGCTCATTGTTTACATTATTTCCTCACGGACTCTTTTTTTTAATGTGGACAATGTTCTGACCTTCAGACTTGTTATTCATATATTGGTAACTTCTCCATATTCTTACCTGTCACCATCCTGACATTTTCCTTATGGCAGTTTTATAATGCATGTATTCAAATACCTATTGACTCTTCATGGCTTAGAACACCTGCTTCACTCATTCAAGCCTCACACATTTGCGAGAGCCTCGTGTGTGCTGGGTCTGTGGGGTTTTATGGTGGACACATGTATACCACAGCAGCTACAGCCATTTGGCTTATCACTACAGCCCCATCTCATGGCACCGTGTTTGTTGAGTGAATGCACACAATTCCTCCACCTTCAAATAACCGAGTGTGGCTGGAGAGCCCTGTACAGCTTTCACTGCATCCAGTGTCTGGGCTGATCACTCAGACCTAGGACCAGAGGCCCCACTTCACAGGAGTGTCTGAAGCTATCTTGTACCAGCTGATGACAGCCAGTCAGGCGTCTCTTCCCAGCTCCACTTACAAGCCCCTGTTGATAGTTTGTAATCAGCCAATGTGGGGAGATTTATGCCAGCCATGGAAATGGGTAGAAGGCTACCATCCACCCCTAACCCCTTTTGTGAGACAGCCTGGTGTTAAACATTGACCAGCAGACCAGCCTGCCTTTCCAACCTCCTCTTCAGTTATTCTCCTAACAAGATGGGTTTTCAGATGAGGAAACGGAGGCACGGAGCATTGAAGGAACTTGCTCAAGGCCGCACAGTTGGAATATGACAGAGCCAGAATCTGAACCCAGACCTGACCCTGGCCTTTCTGCGTGGTCTCGGGATCTCTGATTTCCTGATCTCTGGCCACGTTTTTGTTTTTTCCTCCTGCAGAACCGTTCTGCCCCTAGATTTTCGTTCTGATCATTTCTTAGCACTTCAGTTCCCAAGACTTCCTGGTGTGTTGCCTGAGCAACACTCACATCCCGTCCCCTCTCTTTTAACGGGAACTCTGTGTTTTATTTTGTTCCTGCAGAATTTCGCCAAAGAGTTTGTGATCAGCGATCGGAAGGAGCTGGAGGAAGATTTCATCAAGAATGAGCTCAAGAAGGCGGGTGGAGCCAATTATGACGCCCAGACGGAGTAACCCCTCACACACCCCGCCCCTTGCCAAAGTCATCTGCCTGCTCCCCAGGGGAGGGGACCGCGGCCTCAGCTACCAGCCCACCAGCCCACCAGGGAGAGGAGACGCAATGAGAGGCGACGTCCACCACCCCGTCCAAAATCCAGCTCCCCTCCCCACTTCCCTTGTGCACCTGCTGTGTCCTAGCCCCCGAAGCTCATTGAACATCTTTCTTTTCTCTTTTGTTCTTTCTCCCCGCCCTTCTTTCTTATTCTAAAAAAAAATCATTTTGTTGCTAAGGTCACGCACATCATCAGATCAGAGGCGCCTCATGTGGTGACCCTTTCCTGATATTTCTCTGACGCACAAGCAGCCTGCCCGCCTTCACCCACCAACCTCGTGTCGCTTCTGGCACCTGGGTCATGCTGCTATCTCGGTTTTCCTTGGCGCCTGCCTGCTTCCCGCTGAGGTGACGGCTGTGCCAGGAGCCGTGCCCTCGACAGCAGCCTTTACAAGCACACATGCATCCCGCTGGCCAGGCTCACACCCCTGAGAGTCGCTCCAGAGCCCCCCCCATCCCCCCCATTCCAAGTTGCCTAAGCTCCATGCCCATCCGAGACGGTGCTCGGTGGAGAGAAGCGCAGGCCTGACTCAGACCAGACAAGAAGAGAGAAAATTTGCCTTAAAAGTTGCCTGGCTTTGCCATCGGTCTGAAGTGGCCCGTTCCCACCCGCTTGATCGAAATCTCACGACGTCGTAGAGTAGGGGCAAAGGTCCAAGTCCAGATTCAACAAGAGGAGTCTTTCAGGGGTCACCTCCTGGGCTCCCCAAGTGATGAGGACGTTAGGGAGAGAGGTCCGGGGTGTGGGATGGGAACTGAGGTCCAGCCAGTCAGCAAGCACAGCAGGGGACAGAGCGTGTGCAGCGGGAGCCCCGCCCTCGCGGGACCAGGGTCTGTGGGTTTAATCCTCGGTGGCATCAGAGCGGCCCAAGGATTTCCTTTTTTGTCAAAGAAAGATGCGATTGGCTTGGTTGTTCATGAGCACGTTTGGTAGCGTTCTTTTTCTCTTTTCCTTGCTCATTTCTTTGGGGGAAGTCTGTGCTGCGTTGGGGTCGTCAAGAGCATCTGCACTCAAAACGGTTTACAGAAATAAACAGTTTTTTTGTTTTTCAAAAAACAAAGCTGTCTGATTGGTGTTATAAAGCTTCTCTCTTTCCTGGAAAGATGAAGGCGGTTGTCATTTCAGATTTTAATTGGTCTTCACAGAGCTCTTGGGGGCTGGTTGTATTCATATTCCACAGCTTGTTCAATTTTAGCAATAACCGTAAGAAACTGGTGCTGTTTGGGATTTCCCTGGCAGTCCAGTGGTTAGGACTCTTGAGCTTGTAGTGCAGGGGGCATGGGTTTGAGTCCTGGTTGGGGAACTAAGACCCCACATGCCATATATGGTGTGGCCAAAAAAAAAAAGTGCTGTTTGCATCCCCATTTTGTGGAAATCGAGGCTCAGAGAGACTCAGTGATTCACCTGTGGCCTCCCAGCTGGCAGGTGGGAGAGCTGGGATTCGAACCTGAGTCTCCAGGTGGCCCTGGTGCTGTGGCTCAGGACCGGAAGCGGGGGAGGCCCAGCCCCGAAATAGTGATGAGACGGTGGGATTGTGACATGTCTTGTGTGGTCAGAGCCCTCCACTCTGTGCATTCAGGGAAAGCTGTGAGAAGGCGTCCCCCTTCAGCTGGGCTATGACATGCTTTCTGAGATTGAGCTTCCAAACGAGATTTCCAGCACGCCAGCCCTGCTGGGAGTGCAGAATCAGGCCAGAGGAGTTTCAGATGCACAGCCGGCTTTGGAGGAGCTGTGAGTGGGGTGGGGAGGGTGCGGGGAGACCAGGAAGGAATCCTGCAAGATGTGGGCAAGGGCTGAGGCCTCCTCTGCTCACGGCTGGGCGACATTGGGCAGGTTGGTTAACCTCTCTGAGCCTCAGCTTCCTCATCCGTGAAATCCTTAAGAAGCAGTGAGGATTATGAGGATGTGTGGCAGGGCTCGGTCATCATCCCGTCAGGCCTGCCACTCAGTCTTGACAGCTCTGGGTGCCCCAGTTTTTCCTAAACATAGAACAGAGGGAGCCAAAGTAGGTCTCTGGCTTCCTGGCTTTTCGCGCTGGTCGGAGAGCTTAGATAATCACACATGCAGATGAGCCCCCTCAGGAAAAAAATTATACAGGCACTGGGGCTGGTTAGGGGCATCAAGGAGGGCTTCTCCGAGGAGGTAACACCTGAGGTGTGAAGGGGAGGAGGGAAGCCGGCTAAGGGGTCTAGGGAAAAGGAGACCAGGGACAAAGGCTCCGGGGGTATGTTTGCCGAGCAGGGCAGAGAGGGTGGAGCTGGGTTTATGTGTCAGGGAGCTGGGGTTCTAGTTGATGACTGCAGCTCAGGCCTTTGCTGGGATTTCAGAACTTGGCTGATGGGATCTTGATGTCCTCAAGGGCAGAGAGACCTTGCCTTTATGTCGTCAAGAGTGAAGGTGTTGTTCACTCAGTCGTGTCTGACTGTTTGCGACCCCATGGAGTGTAGCCCACCAGGCTCCTCTGTCCGTGGGATTCTCCAGACAAGAATGCTGGAGTGGGTTGCCATTCCCTTCTCCAGGGGATCTTCCCAATCCAGGAATAGAAACTGGGTTTCCTGCATCCCAGGCAGATTCTTTGCCTTCTGAGCCACCAGGGAAGCCCCCAACTCTACCGCCCCCACCCCCTCAACCACCATAACCAGCATCCAGAAGGCATCTGGTAGTGCTGCCTGGAGCTGATTCCATCCAGCTGCTCCCAACGCTGCCCAGGGCATGGGCGCCCTAGTCTAGCCTCCCTCAGGGTCTGGCAGGTCTTGGGGTGAAGCTCTGGGTACTCGAACCTCCTTGCTTACAGACTCTTAATTACTTGACACACTGGACATTCAGTAGCTATTCCGGGTTCCCCCAAACTGAATGGTGTAAACCAACCACTGTGTTGTTTTGCCCTTGAATTTGTAGAACTGGATTTAGGAAGGGTTCAACAGGGCGATTTTCACTAGCAGGGTCTCTCCTTTGGCTGTGGTCGGATCAACTGGCCTGGATGCTCAAACTGGCTGTCTCACATGGCCCCCGGCCAGCAGCTAAGGCCAGTCTGTGGCTGAGTGCACCCAGCGCATCCTCGTGCCACAGTATATCAGACTGTGACCTTTAAAAAATGTTTTAAATGTATTTTATTGATATATAGTAGATTTACAATGTTGTGGTAATTTCTACTGTAGAGAAAAATGATTGTCACACATACATGCTTTTCCGTATTCTTTCCCATCATGGTTTAGCACAGGACACTGCATTTAGTCCCCTGTGCTATGAGCAGGACCTTGTTGTTCATCTGTTCTATGTGTAACCGTTTGCCTCTGCTCACCCCAGACTCCCACTCCATCCCTCCCTCCCCTGCCCTTGGCAACCACAGGTCTGTTCTCTGTGTCTGTGAGTCTGTTTCTGTTTCGTAAATAAGTTCATTGGTGTCATAATCTAGATTCCACATAATGATAGTTGTCTCTCTCTGTCTGGCTCACTTCACTTAGTACGATAACCTCTGGGTCCATCCATGCTGCTCAGATGGCATTATTTCATTCCTTGGGATGGCTGCATAGCATTTCATTGTGCATGTGGACCTTAACTTCATTAAGGGCTGTGGGCTTGCACGGCAGCCAGTATTCCCCAGAGGGAGCATCCCAGGGCACCCGGGTGTGGCTGTGTGTCCTTTTCTGACCAAGTCTCCAGGGTTTCATGGCAGCATTTCCACTGGACTTTAGGGGGAGGTGGTCATGAGCATCACCCCCCTCACATTCAAGGGAAGGGGTCTTGACCCCACCCCTCAGCAGGAGGAGTGCCAAGATCCGTGCCCCCTTTCCTGAAAAAGCACCTCTCCTGCTGTGACCAGGCCCTGTGCTAGGCCCATGCCTCGTGCTCTGGGGACTTGCACGGGGCTGGTGGAGGGCAGAGGAGATCTACATGGAAACCAGCCAATAGCTGCTGTGCTAGTGACGGCTGTGCCCTCCAGGGGCGTGGGGGGAGGGAGGTGGTGAAGGGTGGGAGGTGGGGGTATTAGTGCTCTTTGCTGATTGATCCCTAAGGGGAGGCTTCTGCTTCTCAACTTTGCCAGCCTCCCCAAGGACCTTTACTCTCCAGGGGGTTATCTGAGGCTGGCAAGGGGGTTGCCCAGCCCCACGTCCCGCCATGGTGGGGGTGGGGGGCCCCCCGCTGCCCCCACCCCCAGGATGTGCTGTCCCTGTTCTCATCTCCCTGCTGCTTCCTGTTCCCTGCTTTTTAGTGAGTCACAGAAGAGAGGTGCCTACAGAGCCAAAAAAGGTCGGCTGCCAGGACATGACTCAAGAGAGACTGAGAGACGGGAGGGAGCTCTGCCCTCAGGCTGAGTGGGGTCGGCGGTGGCCGGCCAGGAAGGCTGCACCTCAGCTTCCTTCTCATGGCTTGTCTAGCCCATCAGAAAAGCCCACCCTAAACTTGGAAGGGAATTTCGCTCGCCAGTTACAGCTACATCCTAGTCCTTTGCTAATCCCCGCCCCTCAGCGCCTCACCGCTCTGGGATCAAGTGGAAATTTCCCAGTGGTTGAGGAGGGGGTTGGCCAGGAGCCCTGCTTGTCCCTCCACTCGGGACTCTGTCCACTTCCTCCTTGGACCCCTGATTCCTATCCGGCACCCTTCCTCCTCTCTGTCTGAACACCCACCCTCTCCCTCTAGAAAGATGGGCTCCTGCTCTGACCTGCTTCTTCAAGAAGGTCCCCCATATCCTGTGGGGTTGGTTGAGTAGTGGTCCACCGAAGATATTAATACACCTGTGCCCCAGAACCTGTGCATGTGTGCGAAGTAGCTCAGTCGTGTCTGACTCTGCAACCCCATGGACTGGAGCCTGCCAGGCTCCTCTGTCCCTGGGATTCTCCAGGCAAGAATACTGGAATGGGTTTTCATGCCCTCCTCCAGGGGAATCTTCCCGACCCAGGATTGAACCCATGTCTCTTACATCTCTTGTAGTGGCAGGTGGGTTCTTTACCCCTAGAGTCACCTGGGAAGCCCCCAGAACCTGTGTGCAGGACCTTATTTGGAATAGGCTCACTGAAGGCGTAGCTATGACCTACCTAGACAGCACATTAAAAAGTAGAGACATTGCTTTGCCAACAAAGGCCCATCTAGCCAAAGCTATGGTTTTTCCAGTAGTCATGTATGGATGTGAATGATGGACTCTAAAGAAAGCTGAGCACCAAAGAATTGATGCTTTAGTCATGTTGGAGAAGACTCTTGAGAATCTGTCGGACTGCAAGGAGATCCAACCAGTCCATCCTAAAGGAAATCAGTCCTGAATATTTATTGGATGTTGAAACTGAAACTCCAATACATTGGCCACCTGATGTGAAGAACGGACTCATTGGAAAAGACCCTGATGCTGGGAAAGATTGAAGGCAGGAGGAGAAGGGGACGACAGAAGATAAGATGGCTGGATGGTATCACTGACTCGATGGACGTGAGTTTGAATAGGCTCTGGGAGTTGTGATGGACAGGAAAGCCTGGTGTGCTGCAGTACATGGGGTCGCAAAGAGTCAGACATGACTGAGCAGCTGAACTGAGCTGTAATTAGTTAAGGATCTCCAGGAGAACCATCCTGGATTTAGGGTGGGCTTTGAAGCCGAGGCCAGGCATGCCTTATGAGAGAAAGCAGAGGGAGGCTGTGAGAAGTGGAGGGAGACAGTCACAGGCCGAGGACGCGTGGAGCCGCGGGAGCTAGAAGGGGCAGGAAGGACTCTCCCAGAGCTGCTGATTTCTGGAGGGAGCCTGGTCCCGCTGACACCTCCATTTCAGACTTCCGGCCTCCAGACGGCGAGAGACTAGATTTCTGTTGTTTGAAGCCCCAGTCGTGATCGTTTGTTCCAGGAGGCTTAGGAAACTCTGCTCTCATTTACTCCTCCCCTCCCCCACTCACTGTGACCTTCTCCAGGGCAGGGCGCTGTCCCCAGGCCCTTGCACATAGGGGGTGCCCCGCCAATAGTACACGAGTGGGGCTCCCCTGGGGCAGGTGTGCCTCTGCCTGCCCTCCGAGCCCCACACAGAACCCGAGCCTGCTTAGAGTAGGGTCAGACTTGGCTCACGCTCAACCAGGCAGAGGGCCCACGGGCTTCCTCCCCTCCTCCAGCTCTTACCTCTGGCTCTGCCAAAGGGCAGGGATGTACCTCATCTTCCTGTCTACCAGTCCCTCCCACCTGTCCAGCTACTCCACCTCTGGGGGCTCAAACCCACACCCTGATTTCTTCTCTCTTATCATTGCCTCTGGAAGATTTTTAAGATATCTCTGGGAGGCTGCTGCAGAGGCTGGAGTGTGCCCCCAGGCTGGGCTGGCCAGGGGACCCCGCGGCTCCCTCGGGATGGGGCAGGAGAGGGCAGGTTGGCCCTGAGGCTGAGAGCTGCACCAGAGAGTCGAAGCTCAGGTGAGGACTCGGCCTTCTGAGACTTGCACATCCCTCAAAGTCCATGCTGCAAGCCCGGGGAGGGGTCAGTTCTGCCTGTCTTTGCCCAGGATCTGGAAGGGGGGCCCAGCGCCAGCCAACTCTGGTTTGGGGGAGCTGCCCGGCAGCTGGGGGAAGAGGGAGGAACCGAGGACTAACAGCCTGCTATGGGTTATGTCTGGTAAAGCCAAGAGAAGTAGCGCAGACGTTATATGCCCCGGGCTCACCCCCGCAGGCCTGTGTCTGATGGCACCGCTGAGGACATGCAGAGCCATGGACAGCATGCACAGGCAAGACAAACTGGTCTTTCCGATAAGTCTCCAAACATAAAGGTGGGTGCGAAAGGCAACTTGCAAAGCAATGAGGGTACAGAGTGGTAACATCAGAGGTAAATTTTCAGGCTAAATAACACGATCTGTTGGTTATGCATACACACCCATGATTAAAAATACATCAAATGCTGTGAGAATGGGTAAGCCAGGGGGAGGGGGGCCTCATGGAAACGGAGGGTCAGAGCGAGGCTCGGGCTGTGTCTGTCTGGTTCATTTATTCCAAAAAGAGCTGAAGAAAATCCACACAATGGGACCACCTGTGTCACGGGCACCTGGGAATTCGTCAGGTGGTTTTCTCTGATCTCCTGTCTGTTTTGGAGTATAGAAGTTTCAAAACATTTTAAAAACAAAGACACAAAAGAATTCACCAAGCAAGGGCAGGGAGGAGAGACAGAGAGGGCCCCCCTGGACAGGTGGACTTTGAAGTATGACGAAGGGATGGGGCTGTGGAAGCTGGGAAGAGCCGTGAGCAGATGCTCAGAGGCCCTGCCCAGGACGGACAGCCAGGCTGCTGCCTAACAGCGTGTTTTTTTTTTAAATTGAAATATAGTTGATTTACAATGTTGTATTCTTTTCCCCTGTGCAGCAGAGCGACTCAGTTATACCTGTACATACATTCTTTTTCATATTCTTTTTCCATTACAGTTTACACAGATGTTAAATATAGTTCCCTGTGCTCAAACAGTGGGACTTTGTTTATCCGCTCTGTGTGTAATGGTTTGCATCTGCTAACCCCCGACTCCCGCTCCCTCCGTCCCCGACTCCCCCTGGCAGCCGGCTGCTCTCTGTGTCTGAGTCTGTTTCTGTTTTGTAGATAAGCTCATTTGTGGCATATTTTAGACTCCATGTGAAAGCGCTGCCATAGGGTGTTTGTCTTCCTGCTTCTGATGTGTTTCCCTTAGCATGATCGTCTCTAGTTGCACCCGTGTTGCTGCACACGGCATTATTTTGTTCTTTTTTACGGCTGAGTACCATTCCATTGTGTATATACACCACATCTTCATCTCTTCATCCACTGATGGACACTTAGGTTGCTTCCATGTCTTGGCTGTTGTGAATAGTGCTACTATGAACATAGGGGTGCATGTATCTTTTCAGATTATGGTTTTCTCCAGATGTATCTCAGGAATGGGATTGCTGGGTCATATGGTAATTTTATTTGTAGTTTTTGGGGAACTTCTATACTGTTCTCCATAATGGCTGGATCAGTTTACATTCCTGCCCACAGTGTAGGAGGGTTCCCTTTTCTCCACACCCTCTCCAGCATTTGTTATTTGTAGGCTTTTTGATGGTGGCCATTCTGACTGGTCGGAGAAGGCGATGGCAACCCACTCCAGTACTCTTGCCTGGAAAATCCCATGGATGGAGGAGCCTGGTAGGGTGCAGTCCACGGGGTCGCGCAGAGTTGGACACGACTGAAGTGACTTAGCAGCAGCATTCTGACTGGTATGAGGGGTTATCTTGCAGCTTTTATTTGTGTTTCTTGAATAATAATTAGCAATGTTGAACGCCTTTTCATGTGCCCCAACAGCACATATTTTGAGTTTGATGATCAAACACTAACTGAAGTGGAGCTGGTTGCTGTTGAGAATGAATCATTGGTTTGAAAGATCATGAGAAGGAATGTCCCCACACACTCCCAGTGCCCAGCTCCGGGCTGCCTCCCTCTACACCCAGGACACTCGCTGCCCAGGGGCCTGCCTCATGTCTCCCCACACCCCAGCTAATCAGCCTCAGCAGAAGGCTTCCACTGGGTGCTTGTTCCTTCCGCCCCCAGGACTGCCCCTGGAGGGAGGGATGTGGCATATGGGTCTGTCCAGTTCCTGCCACAGTGCTGGGCACACAGCAGGAACCCACTGCATACCAGTAAATGGGTATCACCCAAATGAGCTGGCACTGCAAAAGAGTGCTGTGCTTCTCAAGGGTGTCCCCTGGCACCCACAGCAGAACCATCTAGCATATTTGCTAAAATGCAGATTCCCAGGCCCCAACTCAGACCCCCCCCGCCCCAGGAGTCACTGTCTTTGAGGATCATCCCAGAATCTGCATTTTTAGCAGGTTGATGGAGGGATTCTTAGATACCCTGATAAGGAGGTCTTTTCAGAGGGTAGAGCCTAGTCTTGCTCTTTCCCACTGGTTCTTGGTGGGTGTGGTCCAGGCCCTGCGTGAGCTTGTGAACTTGAGCATCACCTGGGAATTGGTGAAAGGTGGACTCCACAGCCCAGTCATTGGTCTATTGAGTCCTAGTATCCCCAGGGTGGGTAAGTGGGGTCTGTATTTAAACATGCCCTTAGGTCAATGCTGACACATGTTTGAGGTTGGGAACCCCTGTATTTGACCACATGTTTGGAGAAGGAAATGTCACCCCACTCCAGTATTCTTGCCTGGAAAATCCCATGGACAGAGGAGGCTGGTAGGCTACAGTCCATGGGGTTGCAAAGAGTCGGACACAACTAAGCGACTTCACTTTCACTTTCACTTTGAGTTTGGGAACCCCTGTTTTTGACCACAACCCCACTTTCCACCGTTTTGCTAGGAAAAAAGCTTTGATGCCATTTAAAAACAAATTTTGAAATGAACTTAAACTTTTTCATTGTGTAAGGATTACTTGTCATCATGTCTGTGTGTCTGTCTGTGTTCAGTCACTTTAGTTGTGTCCAACTCTTTGCAGCCCCGTGGACTGCAGCCTACCAGGCTCCTCTGTCCATGGAATTTTTCAAGCTAGAATACTGGAATGGATTGCCATTTCCTCCTCCAGGGGATCTTCCTGACCCAGGGATCGAACTGCATTGCAGGCAGATTCTTTACTGCTGAGCTACTGGGGAAGTCTGAAGGTACATACTCACCATCATAAAAGAATTTAAAAAGCAGAGATAAAGAAGATGAGGATAAAAATGATCCAGTACTACACCTCAAGATAGAATTTTTATTCCAGCTGGGGGTGTATCCTTCCAGATTTTCTAAAGCAGCATATACATTTTTATTTTCAAACCTTGAGCTTGTACTCTGTCCATGGTTTTGTCACTTGCTTTTTCCATTCATCAATATATGGTGAACACTCTTCCATATCACTGGATACTACTGTGCGTGCATGTGTGCGTGCTCAATCATGTTCCAACTCTTTGCAACCCCATGGACTGCAGCCCGCCAGGCTTCTCTGTCCATGGGATTCTCCAAGCAGGAATACTGGAAGGGGTTGCCACTTTCTCCTTCAGGGGATCTTCCTGACCCAGGGATTGAACCTGTGTCTCCTGCATTGGAAGATGAATTCTTTACCACTAAGCGACCTGGAAAGCTCCCGAATACTACTATCATTGTCGTTTTTTTTGTGGCTTATACTGGATAGTTGGACAATCATTAACTTAGCCAAACCTCTAAGGCTGGATTAGAGAGTTGGAATTGGCAAGTTGTGACCCACAAACTAGATTTGGCTCCTTGATGTGATGGGATTACACATATATAGCTGCACAGTTTGCCCTGAATTTACATAAGACTACTGAGCCCAAATGCTTACTCCTTGGAAGGAAAGTTATGACCAACCTAGAGACAATATTCAAAAGCAGAGACACTACTTTGCCAACAAAGGTCCATCTAGTCAAGGCTATGCTTTTCCTGTGGTCATGTATGGATGTGAGAGTTGGACTGTGAAGAAGGCTGAGCACCGAAGAATTGATGCTTTTGAACTGTGGTGTTGGAGAAGACTCCTGAGAGTCCCTTGGACTGCAAGGAGATCCAACCAGTCCATTCTAAAGGAGATCAGCCCTGGGTGTTCTTTGGAAGGAATGATGCTAAAGCTGAAACTCCAGTGCTTTGGCCACCTCATGCGAAGAGTTGACTCATTGAAAAAGACTCTGATGATGGGAGGGATTGGGGGCAGGAGGAGAAGGGGATGACAGAGGATGAGATGGCTGCATGGCATCACTGACTCGATGGACGTGAGTCTGAGTGAACTCTGGGAATTGGTGATGGACAGGGAGGCCTGGTGTGCTGCAATTCATGGGGTCGCAAAGAGTCGGACACGACTGAGCGACTGAACTGAACTGAACTGAACTGAACTGAGGCCAGAGTTCTGCAGCATATGACCTGCACAACAGTACTCAGAAGCCCAACTCCAAATCTTGAATTGGTTGCCAGTGTTTCAAAATGGAAAGATTTCACATAAAAATCCAACTCTCAACTTTCAACAAATCTGAAGATCCAGTAACAGTGGGATTACATTCCGGCAGAGAGATGAGGGGCTGGACTGAAATGGCTGCTCTTACGGATGGGGACGTGTGCATGCTCTCCAGGGCCTTACTGCTCCTAACTCTCTGATTAAACCCCTGGCCAGCCTTTTAAACGAACTCCTTTATGTTATCAGTCCGATCCTGTAAGCATTTGAATTTGCCACCCCTGGATGACACTTTTAAATACTTGTTGATTGAACGAATCACTTGTCAAAGCCACAATAGCCTAGAGATGGAAGATGCTTCTTCTGTTTCATTGAAATAATGCAGATGGGAGTTGCTATAGCAACACTGGGACTGTAGATTGCTTCAGGGATGGTCACAGAGCATCTTCCAAGAAGCAGTATCCCTCCCTCCCCCAGACCCTGACCTGGTGGGAGTCACTCCCAGCAAGGCTATGGTTACAGTGGCTTTTTAGCGGGGGGAAGTAGGTGTGCTTATAGAGCGGAATGTTAGCTTTGACAGGAGCACAGGTGCCGTTTAGTCCTGTAGATTCCAGCTCCTCCCCCACGAAGGATTCCTTTTATTATTTACGTCCCCATGCATCCCATATTTGGGAACAGTTGTCTTCCAAACAAATAGCACTTGGGATGTACAGATCTGTTTTCTTATTTAAAAAGAACATCAAAGAGGAATCGTGGTAGCCAGTGTCATACCGTGGTTCAATATATGGGTGCTAATCCTGGTTCTGTCATTCACTTGCTGTGTGACCTTGGCCAAGTTACAAAACCCCTCTGAGTCTCAGTTTCATCACCTCTTAAATAATACCAACAGGGGCTTCCATGGTGGCTCAGTGATAAAGAATCCGCCTGCCAGTGCAGAAGACATGGGACGATCCCCGAGCTGGGACGATCCTGCGGGCTCCAGAGCAGCTTAGCCTGTGCGCCACAACTATGCAGCCTGGGCTTGAGAGCCCTCGAACTGCAACACATGAGCCTGTGGGCCTCAGCTACTGAAGCCCACGTGCCTAGAGCCTGTGCACCACAACTAGAGAGTGGCCCCCGGGCAGCAGTGAAGACCCAGGTCTCCTGCATTAGGGCGGATTCTTCACCATCTGAGCCGCCAGGGAAGCCCAGTGAAGACCCAGCACAGCCAAAAAAAGAAAAAGATCGTAACTAACAATAACCACAGCAGTAACAGTCTCCATCTTACAGGGTTGCTGCAAAATATCTGATACAGGGCAATGCGTGAAGCACTCAGCACCGTGCATAGCTAATAATGGCAGCCACTTGATACAGAATAGTCATTAAAAATTTTTTTTCTCTTTCTTTCTTTCTTTGTTTTTGTATTTTAATTGGAGGATAATTGCTTTATAATATTGTGTTGGTTTCTGCCATACATCAACATGAATCAGCCACAGGGATACGTATGTCCCCTCCCTCCTGAACCCCCCTTCCTGCTCCCACCCCATCCCACCCCTCTAGGTTGTCACAGAGCCCCAGTTTGAGTTCCCTGAGTCATACAGCAAATTCCCGCTGGCTGTCTACTTTACATTTAGTAATGTGTATGTTTCCATACTATTCTCTTGACTTGTCCACCTCCTTCTTCCCCCACTGTGTCCACACGTCTGTTCCCTATATCTGTGTTTCCATTGCTGCCCTGCAAATAGGCTCATCAATACCGTCTTTCTAGATTCCATACATATGTGTTAATATACAATATTTGTCTTTTTCTTTCTGATTTACTTCACTCTGTGTGATAGGCTCTAGATTCATCCACCTCATTAGGACTGACTTGAAAGCATTCTTTTTAATAGCTGAGTAATAGTCCATTGTATATAAGTACCACAATTCCTGTATCCATTCATCTGTCGATGGGCATGTAAGTTACTTCCATGTCCTAGCTATTGTAAAAAGTGCTGCAATGAACACTAGGGTACATGTGTCTCTTTCCGTTATGGTTTTCTCAGGATATATACCCAGAAGTGGGATTATTGGGTCATATGGTAGTTCTATTCCGTTTTTTTTTTTGTTTTTTTAAGGAATCTCCATACTGTTCTCCATAGTGGCTGTAACAATTTTCATTCCCATCAACAGTGCAAGAGGGTTCCCTTTTCTCTACACCCTCTCCAGCCCTGTGTGAGCTTAGCTGAAGTTAATCTGTGCAGCCACACTGAGGTTAGAACAGAGAAACCTGATCCTTATTTCTTCGTTTAAGGGCCACAGGGTTCATCCAAGAAATGACTAGAGGCCATGTCAGGGCTCTCCTCGCTGCCTTGCTAGTGTGTGGTTGGCCCCTGGCGCTGGGCTCTGCCCTGTCTCCCAGGCCCCCACTGGGATCCTTGCCCTCCTATGCTGTAGTCTCTCTCTTGGGTAATGAGCCTGGGTACTTGGGGTTCGTTCTAACTTTTTTGAAAAGTTAAAAATGAATTTCCCAAACTCTCTTGGAGCTCCAATTCCGGATGTGAGTTTGGCCGTTGCAGTTCGGCATTCTCGGGAGATTTGGAAGATGGGAAGAAGATGGGCGCTGTATCTCTGGCCTGTTTTCCCCTGACCGGCAAGGTCATGGGGATGCTGGCGCCCAGTCTCCAGTTCTGGGGTGTCTAGCAGCAGGTGCAGGGCGGCAGTGGGGGCTATCACTCCTGGGCTGCAGCGCTGAAGGTGTGCTCTGACTCCACAGTCCCCTCGAAGCTTTGTGTTTCTCAGTCCTCCTGAGTGTGGCAGCTCCTGTTAAGACATGTTGAGGGCTCACAGCCGCAGTGGGGCCTGGGGCTGCTCCTTCAGGCCACCATCGGCTTTGTAAGCACCCAGTGCGTCATGTGAAACTGTTTTCTGCTGGAAAGACTTCAGATTGTTTCTACTTTCTGCATGGAGCCTGACTCATGACACCCCTCTTCCCGGTACCCCAGTCCTGCTGACTGCCTGGCCTGTGTGGCTGTCCTGCCCTTCCATCAGCAGCCGGCTCTAATTCTAAGCCTGACTCAGATCTCATGGGCTGCTGCTTACCTCCAGTGTAGACAACCCACTTCAAACTCTGACCTGCCTGCCCTGAGGCGTTTGCTCCCGTCCCCCAGCCTTGTACAAGGTGTGGCTCTGAATTCTCACTACTCTGATTGCTGGGAGCGCTCCCTTAGCAATGAGTAACTTCAAGAGTCACTAAGGAATATTTCAAAACGAGAAATAATGAGAAAATGAGTCTGGCCTGAGAATTACTCCCAACATGGTCATATCATAAAAGCCTGGGGGGCAAGGGGAGACATGGAAGAGTTTTCCTTTCCATGCCTTAAAACGCAGTGATTCAACTGGTGACTAAATTGTGAGCTTTCTCTTATTCATGTGTTCATCTTTCTAAGCTACATAAATAATAGATACTCACTGCAACTGATTCCACATAATACGCAACTGGATGAAATAAAGTTTAGAGACCAAACTATAAATGGTGAGCCCCTCAACCATCTGTATTCTTCATCATTTTTCTTTGTACATGTACAAACACACACACATGTACAGGCATACATAGTTGTTTTTGATCAAATGAAATTGTATGTGTAAAATTGCACATCTATAAGAAATTGTATATATACACACACAGAGGAAAAATAATATATAGTTTTGCAATGTGCTGTTTTCACTTCACAGGGCATCAAGGAAGATGTTCCCCATGAGTGCATATAGATAGTTCTTGTTTTATTTAAATTCTTTCCAGTTTTTGAGATCATGAAGCTACAGTGGTTTACTGACATGGTCTCCTACTGATGGACACTGTGACAGGCAGAATTCTACGGTGACGCCACCCTTAAACGGCTCCTTCTCCTTGAGTGTCCGCTGCTACTGCTACTGCGGCTGCTCAGTCACGTCCAGCTCTCTGTGACCCCATGGACTATGGCGCATCAGGCTCCTGCGTCCACGGGATTCTCCAGGCAAGAATACTGGAGTGGGTTGCCACGCCCTCCTCTTGAGTATGGGAGGAAACTACAAATACGATGGGCTGTCGCTCCTGTGAGTAGAGTTCATGTGGTTGGTACCGTGGATTTCAAGAAAGGGAGGTTCTCCTTGGTGGGCTTACCGAGTCAGGTGAGCCCCTAAAAGGAATGGGTTCTCCCTTGTGGGGAGATTCTCCACGGTTGAGGGGTGGGGGGGGCACGTGGAAGAGCCACTCCTGGACAACGGTCAGCAAGAAAAGGGGGCCTCAGTTATAAACCCCGAGGAAAATGAATTCTGCCACCAACCTAAGTATGCTTATGAGAGGACCACGATCTCTAGGCGAGGCTGACAGCTTGATTTTGGCCTTGATACCTTGATCAGAGAACCCAGCCCAACAACGCAGGGACTTCTAACCCACAGAACCTGGAGACCCTAGGTGGGCAGGGGTAAGAGAAGTCTGGTTTTAAGCTGCCATATGGGGGTAATTTGTTCACAGAAAACTAATGCGGCATATAGGTGGTTTTCGATTTTTGTGTGTTCGTTTGTTTTTATTGTTTATTTATTTTTAAAATATATATTTTCAGCTGTGCCAGGTCTTAGTTGCGGTATGTGGGATCTTTAGCTGCAGCATGTGGGATCTAGTTCCCCGACCAGGGATCAAACCTGGGCTCCCTGGATTGGGAGCGTGGAGTCTGAGCCACTGGGCCACCAGGGAGGTCCCTGTCTGTTTTGAATTAACAGCTCCATCTTGAACCTCTTCGCATATGTATATTGATGTTACAGGAGTTTCTACAAGATTTTTGGGTACAAGCATTTAGATGATGATGCGAACAACCACACCGCTCTCCTGAAGCCCTGTGTTGATTGACACTACTCCTGTGTCCCTACACCCTTCACCATCACTGGCTAGGCCTTTTTAAAATTATGGTAAAATGCACATAACATAAAATCTACCATTTTAACCATTTGAAAGCGAACGATTCAAGTGGCATTATATTCACATCACTGGGCAGCCATCACCTCTATGTCATTCCAGAACTTTCTGTCTCTCCAGAGGACGCCTCATACCAGTTTAGCAGTTGTTCCCTATCTCCACCCCCACCCCCTGGCAGCCGCTAAACTGCTTTCTGTTTTATTAGTAATCTTTTTTACTATTTTTGCCAATCGGATATGCAAATAGCGGTGCTTGTTTCAAAATGCTTTGACGACCGGATGACGCACCGCCTCCTCTTTGAGTTCAGGCCTGTGTATTTCAGTTGGGGCTCAACAAACACCAAGAGGACACCTCCTTGCCCTCCTCTTCCTCCTCGGGTTCCCCATCTCCATCCACCTCCATCTCAGCCTCAACAACCTCCCAGCTCAAGACCTACAGACCTGCGTGTCCCTCTCTCTTCCTTGTCTGAGTTCTGTTGATTCTAACTGAGAAAGCCTCCTGCATCTTCTCCTGGCCCCAGCCCACTTCAGTTCCTCCTCTGACCTGGACAGCCCCCCAGAAGCCTCTCTGGAAAGGGGGCTGAGGGCGGGGAAGGAGGCTGAGTGCCAGGGAGGCAGCAGGGAGGGGTGGGCACTGTGGCTGCCGGGGGAGGCCATGCCCTGGTAAAGAGGACACCTTCACCCACGCTGTATGGTTGCATGTTCCCAGAATCTTCTGATTTTTCAGAAGAAGCCCCAGGTCTGGATATTTATGTAAGAAGGCTTGGCATCTCATTCCGAGAGCAAGTTCTCCTTGTTCTGGACAACCTGGGAGAAGCAGAGGCGGTGGGAGCCTGGAGCCATCTCACCCTGCTGGCTACTTCTCTGCCAAAAAGAGAGTGTGGGGACAGTGGGTCCCAGGTTGCCGAAGGCTTGAAAAGTCCCAGACAGACGCCCCAGGCTCATCTCCAGGTCCTTCTCCCTGCTGCCAGGCCCTTTAAGGATTCTGAAACATTCTCTCCGGCTGCCCCTGGGACTGTGGCTGTTTCCATAGCAGTACCAAGTATCTGCAGAGCTTCTGCGGAGCAGCGGGCTTTCCCGGGGCAGGTACCCCACCCTGTGTGAGAGGGGCATGCCTGCCGGGTGGGGGTGTGCGGGTGGGTTTCTGAGCAGATGCTGTGGGAGGGCTCCGACCTGCCCAGCCTGCTGAATTGTGCTGAGATGGCCTTGGGGGCGGGGCTGTTACTGGGCTGAAAGAAAGCAAACCTCAGCCCCCGGCTTTGGGAGCAGGCTGGGGCCACACCAGCTGTCAGGGAGTGGGGGTGGGGTGGGGTGGGGGCAGGGAATGCTGGCTCTAAGAGCCGGCTGGGGCCTTAGAACCTGGCTCCTGCTTGCAAGTTTTTCCAAAAGGCTTTTATTGGGAGTGCCCTGCTGGCCCAGGGGTTAGGATCCAGGACTTTCCCTGCTGGGCCAGGGTTCAGTTCCTCACTGGGGAACTGAGATCCCACAAGCCGTGTGTGGAATGGCCAAAAAAATAAAAAGAAGGCTCTTCTTGACGATAGTCATTAGGCCCCAGGGTCTGCTGTCCTGTAAGATTTCAGGTTTCATTTCCACATGGGAGGGCATCTGGCTTCCTGCCGAGCCCACTGCCTAAAACCTCCGTGTGATGAGAAATTGGTGGGGTAGATAGGAGAGGGGAGCAAGAGCACCTCCCTTTTAATTGAGGGCCTGCTGTGTGACAAGCCCCCCTCCTCCTCATCTAGGCGGGATGCAATACGATTAAGCCATTTTACAGATGTGGAACCTGAGGCGCAGAGAGGGCAAGCTACTTGCCTAAGGTCACAGAGCTAGGAAGTGGTGTGGCTGGCATTTGAACCCAAGTCTGTTGGCCCAAAAGTCCATCCTTGTATCTTTCCCTCAGTTGCTCCCCACCCCTTCCCTCTCTCCTTCTCCTTTCCTCTCTCCCTCCCTTCTTCCCCATCACCTCCAGAACCAACCGTCCTTTGATCTTTTATATTCCAAGTTGGATATTTCTCTGACCTCCAAGCTGCCGCTATCCTTTGTGTGGACCATCGCCACAGTCTCCTGACACCCCCTTGCCTGGTTTTCAAGATCTAAGTCAGATCACATCCTTCCCTGGCTCAGATCAGATCCTCTGTGGGTTCCTCTTCACACAGAGCAGAACCCGAAATGGTCACAATGGCACCAAGGCCGAGTATGAGCAGGACTCTGATGTCTCGCTGACCTCATCACCTGCCCCTGCATCGCCACCTCTGGCCCAAGCACACTGGCCTTCTCCCTGGGCTCCACCCTCACTTTGCACAGTCAGCCTCAGGGCCTTTGCACGACTCCCTCCCCTCCCTGTGCCTGAAGCTCTTACCCTGACATCCCTGTGCCGATTCCCTCTTTCATAGCGCTCTCTGCCCAGCGTCTCTGCCCTCAGAGAGGCCCGCCCTGACCCCTGTTCTAAGTCAGCCCCTGGACCTGGTTGATTTCTCTTCAGAGTGCTAATCACCACCTGCGCAGAAGGAATCTGTCTCTACGGCCCTGCTCCTCTGTATCCCTATCTGTATCTACAGCTCTTTCTACATCTGTGTCTCTATGCATATCTACCTGGAATTCTAGCTATGTGGGTGAGTAGCTTAGGGGGTTTAAAAGATACCTACAGTTCTATGACCTTGTTTCACTTTGTTCCACCTTATTTCACCTCGTTTTGGTGTCCTTGGTTGAGGTCAGATCCGTGATTCTCAGCCAGGGGCAGCTTCGCCCCCTAGGACATGGTTGACTGGAGACAGTTTTGATGCTCTCAGCGGGAAGGGTGGCGGGTGCTCTATGGCGTCCAGTGGGTCCCGGCCTGGACCGTCTCCTCTTCCCTTCTACCCTCCCAGCACCTAGGAGGACGCCTGGGCTGCAGCAGGCGCCCAGTGAGCACCTAGGAGGAAGCCGGGGCCTCAGTGGGTGCCTGGTGGATGGGGTTCCTGTCTTTGCCATGAAGTCTCAGCACTGTGCTGGAAGAAATGTGGGAAACCTTTCAGAGCTTGTGTTGATGAGGCTTTTGTGACATAAAAGCTGAGGATGGTTGAGATGGTTTGTATGTCAGCTTCTCCAAAGATCAGCCTGATGACTTCACTAGTTATTTGTACTGAAGTCAAAACAGTCTTTAACAAACCTGAAAGGAGAGGGTTGGGGGTGCAGGGGTAGGGGCTCCAGGTCAGGGGGGAGAGGGCACAGGTGCTCCCTGTAGCAAATGTCCTCCTCAGGGACCCTCGGCAGAGACGACCCACCCTTGCGGACCCCTGGCAATGACCACCCCCATCCTGACACACCCAAATGCTCTGGGAGTCCCTGGGAATCTACCCTAAGGATCGAACAAGACAGCTGTTTAATTATTCATGATTCACATTTTATTTCAGTTCAAAAAAGGAAAAAGTTAATTCCAGTAGTCGGAGTCGCGGGGTCCTCGGGTTCCCCTCTTACGCACTGCTCCTGAGCTCTAGTGTCGGGGTGATTTCGGCCTGGGATGACCTGGGCCTCTTGGCCTTCAGGTGCCAGGTGTTGACCCAATGCCCCTATCCTTCATGAGCCCGGCCCTGGGGGTGGGGTCACACAGCCAGCAGTGATGGAGCCGGCCCTTGAAAGGCTGAGTGACTGACCCCCAAGTCTGCACTTTCTCACATGAAATCAGGTTCCCTTCACTCAGGGGGCTTTGAGAATCAGCACACCCACTAAAGTAAGAAAAGTCAAAATGCCCAAAGCATCTGCTTGCTCCACCCCTAAGCGTCACTGAGAGGGGCACTGGGCAGAGAAGAGAGGGTCGGGAGCAGCCGTCCTGACTCTGACTCTGGTTGTGCCAGGGACAAGCTGTGTGGCCACGGGGCGGTCCCTCTGCTTCCACGGCTCTCAGTGTCCCTGGGGTTCGGTCAGTCTCCCCAGGCAATTCACGCGGTGATTTAGGGACACCCGGAGGAACAGTCATTCATGTTAGTCACCACACCATGGTCAGAAGGTACTAACACATGCAGCGCTTGCTTCCCTGGTGGCTCAGTGGTAAAGAATCCACCTGCCAGTGTAGGAAACACAGTTTGAGCCTCGTCTGGGAAGATCCCACTGGCTGCGGAACAGCTAAGCCCACGGGCCCCAACTACTGAAGCCTGAGTGCTCCAGAGCCCCGGGGCCGCAGGTACTGAGCCCTGTGCTGAGAGTTGTGCTCGAGAGAAGACACTGCAGCAAGAAGCTGGCGCACCATGCCCAGAGAGCAACCCCTGCTACAGCGCGCAACAGCAAAGTCCCAGCACAGCCAAACAGAGATGAAATTAAAAACACGTGCAATGCAGAGACCTAACGTGGCCCCCAGGAGTTCTGACACGTGGGCATGCAAAGAACCCCCTGAAGGGCATGTTAAAGATCCCCAGGCCCACCCCTAGCATTTCTGGTCCAGTGGGTCGGGGTGGGACCCAAGAATCTTGAAATTCTTGAAGGCCCTACTTGGTGCTGATGCTGCTCCCATGGGACTGGAACCAGTGCTGACTGCACACCTCACATGTGCTGAGTGGGTCGTGGGTGTTCACTGCATACGTTACATGGAGAGGACTGTCTGCCCATGGAGGCTCAGGGAAGCTAAGAGTAGAGAAATCACAGAGAAATCTGGAAGTCAACCTCGGGACTCTCCAGCCTCAAATTCCTCCCCATCGACTGTGTTATCACAGGGCCTTTCAGTCAGCTGAAAGCTTTGTGAGCCCATTCAAAGACAAACTGCCAACTCATCTATTCATGTAACAAACAGTTATTGTGCTCATACTATGTGCCAGGCTGGGTGCTGGGTGCTGGGCTAGCAGAAGTCAACGACACAGAGGCAGAGAGTATGAGAAAATAAAATAGGTAAATACTCTGCGTCATTACAGTTACTGCCAGGAAGGAAAGAAGCAAGAGGAAGGAGGGGCTGCTAAGGATGGAGCTGTGGATGGCAGAGGTGCCGGAGCCCCTTTCAGCAGAGGGACCCTAAAAATACTCCTTTGATTGATACAGTTTAAGCTGAAATCAGAAGGCTGCAGAGGCGTGGCCCAGGGACGATCTGGGCGTGTTGGGGAGAATGGTGGCTGATGCAAAGAGCCTCCTAAAATGTTCAGATCTTAATCCTTGGAATCTGCAAGGATTACTTCATGAAGGCCAAAGGGACGCTGTGGGTGAGATTAAGACCCTTGACGTGGGGCGCGTGACCCTGGATTATCCAGGTGCGCTGATGCAATCACACACGTTCCTCTCAGAGGGAGGCAGCTGGATCTTTGATCACAGAAGAGGTGTGGTGATGGGAGCAAAAGATTGGAGCCATGCAGCCCACAGCCAGGGAGTGTGAGCTTCTCCGGGGGGTGGGAGCGGCAAGGCATGGACTCTCCCCTGGGGCCTCCAGGAGGAACCCCTCTGCTGACACCTTGCTTTTTGCCCGATGAGACTCATCTCGGAACTCTGACCCACTGAACTGTAACAGGATCATTGCAACGTTTGAAGCCCTTGCCTTTGTGGCGATTTGTTATAACATCGAGCAGTCAGGGATTAACCTTGCCTGATTCGACTCGTTCTGGGAGTCACCTTTGGAATATCCTGCCCAAAAGTGTTTACCTGGAGCCACAATGAATGGTCTGTGCTGACAATGTGACTTCTGGAGGGGGGCCTTGGACTCAGCCTCTGGAGAGGTTGTAGGTTGCAATCAATCTTGTGTGTGGTCAGCCAAGTCCACGTGCCTGAACCCTGATAAATACTCTGGAAGTCAATGCTGGGTGAGCTTCTTTGCTTGGCAGTATTTCTGAGCATGTGGTCACATGAGTGCTGGGAGAACTAAGTGCTGTCCACCCGACTGCCTTGGGAGGGGCAGTGGGGTGCTTGCGCTTGGTCATGCCTGGTCTCTCCCGGACTCTGCCCTTTGCTGAACACTGCAGAAAATTGTAACCACAAGTAAAATGGCTTTTCTGAATTCTGTGAGTCCTGAATTATGAAACTGAAGGCTGATCTTGGGGACTCCCACGTGCAGTTGGTGTCAGAAGTGAGGTCTTGGGATTCCCAAGCTTTGCACGCAACAGTGGGCACCGACTACAAATGCAGGGTCTCTGGGTAGGAAAGTCATGTGATGCACTGGGAGCCTCACTAAAGCCACCTTAGCTGGGATACAAAGGAGGGGGGAGGCCTGCCAGCCACGGAGACACAGGGACAGCGTCTCCATCACCAACCATGGTGGTGGTTCGTCCACATTCTAAATGTGCTTTGCTCTGAGTGTGCTTTGAGTGCGGTCCAGCTGTCCACACTCGACGTCTAGCCATCCCCTGCTGGAGATTCATAATGTGGGCCTCCAGAGCTGGGCTGTAAAACCTTCACTCCTCTGCCTGGCTCTCTCCCTGACATCCAGAATCTGTTCTGGGATGTTCGGTGGGTTGCTCTTAGATCTCTGCTTCTGCACTGACCACGGGGAGGTGTTTACTCTGAGTCAGTTCACACAGCTTGTCCATCAGGCATGCTCACTGAAGATGAATCTGGCTCATCCTGGTGTGGCTACATCAGCCTCTTGTGTCCCAAGGTAGCATGGGCCTGGGTGCCTAGAAATCAGTCCCTCAGGGTGCTGACAGCCTCATTACAGGACCACTTCGGGTCCTGTGGGTTGGGGTAGATCGAGACACCAGGAATGCCGATGGGACACACACCATTGGGTCAGTACCACATTTGGGTAAGAAATGAATGAGACTGTGTAGATATATTTAAAGTAGACAATACTTTCCAGGCATTATAGGATGGTTTTCCTAAAGGACTAGAAGATTCTATACCTTTCTTTTAGGCCCTAATTCATTATTTATCTTACTGTATATTTTACATGAGCAGACTTAATTTCTGTACTCTAAGGCAGGGATTGGCAGACTACAGCCTTAAGTCACATGCGGCCACACTGCATTTACTGTTGTCTATGAAAATCCCATGGATGAAGCAGCCTGGTAGGCTGCAGTCCATGGGGTTACTGAGGGTTGGACACGACTGAGCGACTTCACTTTCACTTTTCACTTTCATGCATTGGAGAAGGAAATGGTAACCCACTCCAGTGTTCTTGCCTGGAGAATCCCAGGGATGAGGGAGCCTGGTGGGCTGCCATCTATGGGGTCGCACAGAGTTGGACACAACAGAAGTGACTTAGCAGCAGCATGGTTGGTTTTTGGACTTCCCTGGTGGCTCAGCAGTAAAAGAAATCTGCCTGCAATGCAGGAGACGCAGGGGATGTGGGTTTGATCCCTGGGTCAGGAAAATGCCCTGGAGTGGGAAATGACAACCCGCTCCAGTGTTCCTGCCTGGAGAATCCCATGGACAGAGGAGCCCGGTGGGCTACAGTCCATGGGGTCACAAGGAGTCGGACCCCACTGAGCAACTGAGCACACAGGCGCCTCATGCAGACAGTGCAATGAGTATTCCTGCCTTACCCGGCTCATTCTTATAAGCACCATTTGGGGTGAGTGGTGATTATCTTCATTTCACAGATGCAGGTACTGAGGTTCAGAGGGGGTAATAAGGGACACAAATGCAACTAGAATCCAGGTCTGACTCCAAAGCTCTGCTCTTAGGCCACAGTGTGCTGCCTCTTGCACAGCAGGAAGGCTTCACAAGCCCTGGGGAGATTGCTTCTTCTGTGGTTTGTGCAAAAATGGTTTTTGAGTGTCCCTGCTGCTGGACTCTGTGCTGGAGACTATGGCTGGTTTAGTTTGGGTTCTCAAACCAAGAGAACCCGAAGCAAGGATTCAAGTGCAAGGGGTTTATTCAGGTGGTCTTGGATAGTGATCAGGAGAGTGAGGGTGAGACAGGGAGGGGAAGGAGCCAGTGACGGGAGGGGTTGTGCCCACCTTAGGCTGCCCCCAGGATACACCTGAGTGTCTTCCTACCCAGGCTCAGGCATTGGCTCAGGGTTGCCTTCACTCTATCTGGTGGGCCAGCTTTAAAGGTGGATAAAGTGGGTCCTAGCAAAAGAAAGCTGCCAGACAGAGAAACGCAGGTGTTGGTGGTCAAGGACAGGTAGGGACATCACGTGATAAAGGCAAAGGGGAGTCAGGGGCTGGAGTGGCAAAAGAAAGGGGGAGGCATGTCATTAACTTGTGATGGGAAAGAATCTGCCTGCAATGCCGGGGGCCTGGGTTTGATACTTGGGCCAGGAAGAGTCCCTGCAGAAAGGAATGGCTACCCACTCCAGTATTCTTGTCTGGAGAATTCCACGGACAGAGGAGTCTGGTGGGCTATAGTCTGTGAAGAGTCAGTCGCAAAGAGTCAGACATGACTGAGCGATTAACACTTTCACTTTTTTTCCCCAAGTATATTATTAACAAGGTCCCAAACTATGATGCTGGGGCCAGAGGGACCAAAAGTGAGCAAATGGTCTGGGTGGGGACCACGGTGATCAACCAGCCCCGTTTACCCCAGGACGGTCCAGGTTTAAAACTGGAAGGCCCATGTCCCAGGCAATTCACTGCCCCCCTCCCCGCATGCCCTGTGGGGACTAGGGGGCTGTGCAGAGCAGGTGCTTCCTCCAAAGTGACAGCCCCACCTAGCTCAGCAAACTTCACCACAGTTCTGCCAGATCATCAAAATATTTCAAGAGTCAAAAAGCTAGATTTTGTGTGAAATTTCTCAGTTTCAATGGTTTGGAATTAATCAACATTTTAAAAGCTCTAGGTTGTCTAGGGAGTGATGGGGACAGCTTCCTTCATAAGTGGGCACAGGTCATGGCTTTGGTGAGCAAGGGTCATCTTGGGGGCAGGGCCCAAGGCAGGGCGCTTTGCCCTTTGGTCCTCCAGGCTGTCTGTGAGGGGGTGAGGGCTGCCTGCGGGTGCCCACGACGAGCCCATTGGTGAGGATAGTCCTCCCTGGGTCTATAGAGCCCCATGGGAAGCGAGCTGAGCACCTCTGAGTCCAGTCCCTCATTTCACAAAAGAGGTGCAGAGCCTGAGAAGGCCCTCCAGGGTCCCGTAGCAAACTGCTGACCACAGTTCACCCATCCTGACATCTGTCTGGCCCCCACCTTCTTCCGCTTCACCACCCCTTCCAAGATCTCTGTTACAGGGTCTCAGATTCTTCCTGAACATAAGCACCTTGAACAAGTAACAAGATCCGCTGGCAAACTGGAGGGGCCGCAAGGGCCCAGCTGCTCTTGAGGTTTTATTAGAGATACCTGCCCAATTAAAGGAAGCTGCTGGTTGACTTTTCAAAACAAAGAAGCTAATGAAACAAGATCTTCAGAAGGAAGGATAAATCTGCCCTTTCCTAGTTTATTTTTCAAAAATCTTATTTTGAAGAGAAGCCAGATCTCCTCTGATGTTGCCTTAACATATAATTATTTTAATGACAGAAGTTTGCGGTTCTATGCAGCCTAGACCATTAGTTCTGAACCCTTTCAAATACAAGCCCCCTGCCTCAGGCAAGTGTAGAAAGTGTGAGTGCAGGTGTTGGAGCTGTTGGGAGCCATCTGGCTCCCAACAGGAAATGAAGGAAATTTATTGGAAGTGACCAAGGGCAGCAGTGCCTCAGGAGAGAGTCGGAACCAGATGCATCCCTTCTCAACCCTCTCACTGCCAATCTACTTACTCTCCTCTGCCCACGTGGCCTATAGCTGCCCCCGGTGCCTAAAATTATGAATTGCAAATCTGAGGCACAATATGGTAAGCATATGCTCAGGGGAAGAACCTGATTGGCCCAGATGAAATCAGGTGACCACTCCTGGTCCAATCATCTACGAGTGATTGAGCAGCTGACTTGCAAAGTACAAACAGGGCGTCCTGGGTCCGTGCCAGAGGGGCTGGGGGACAGCTTTGTGGGAATCTGCAGTGCGTGGGTGAGCTCCTGGATGGAGCCTCCTACCCATGCCTTCCATCATGAAATGATACAGAAAATGCCTAAGGACAAAAAGCCACTGCAGATTTAAGACACCAGTGGTAAGGAACCACGTGTTTTATTTCTTAAAACTTCGTTGACATGACTTTGTGGAAGAGCAGATATACTTTGGAGGCATTTAAAAATTCTGTTTCCTAGTGGATTGCAGACTTCTTGTTAGGACTCCACCCATAGCCTGCAGTTTAGGAGCTTCTTGCGTAAGGATAATGAACCCTTTGCTGATACCCTATCAGTCTTTCTCCCCCCACCCCCGGGGTGCCCCCACCTGTTGGGCCCAGGAAAGAGCGCCTCCTGTTCGCTTTTTAGAAGGTCCCTCTAAGCCGGAACAATCCCCACCAAGCTGAGGGGCATGGAGAGGACCTGCCTGGGTGTTTTCTCTGCATCCTGAACCAAGTGAGGAACCAGGAAGGAAGGAGCCAGAGGCTCAGCACGTCAGGTTATCAGCTAATCACTCACCTTCTCCTTCACTCTCGTACCTCTTTCCATTCATGTATTCATTCCTGAGAGTATTGACTGATGAGAAAACAGGCTGTCTTGAGGCTGAGTCCACCCTGGTGTCGGGGTGTGAGAGCCCAGGAGCCCAGGGCAGGAACCTGCCAGAGAGGAGAGGGCATTTGAGTTAGCCTTAAAATTAGGTGCATTCATTCATCCAGTCACCAAATACTTACCGACTGTCAGCCTTGTGCAGACAGTATCCTAGGTGCTGGGGGCACACCAGGGAGATAAACAGCAAGGTTCCAGCCCTTGTTACAGGCCAGGGGATTGGTTCCAGCTGGTAGGGATGAGGGCAAAGCCAGTTGCCAGCCTTTGACTCGTAATACTTGTAAGCCTAGGGCTTCCAAGGTGGTTCAGTTTGTAAAGAAACTGCCTGCAAGGCAGGAGACCTGGGTCAGAAAGATCCCCTGGAGAAGGAAATGGCAGTCCACTCCAGTAATCTTGCCTGGGAAATCCCATGGACAGAGGCCAGGCTACAGTCCACAGGGTCCCAGGAGTCAGACATGACTTAGTGACTAAACTACCGCTTGTAAGCCAGCAAAGGGCTCACGTGCCTGAGTCACAGAAAACCAAACCCTGGCATCGACAGTCTGCAGCAGAGTAAGGTTTATTTGTTGCACGATGCCCAGCGAGGGACTGGAGACGAGCCTCAGATCCGGTGAGACTTGGTGTTTGAATTGGGTGTGTTTTAAGGTCAAAGAACAAAGAAGCTGGGCTTAATTATCATCTTGTGACATTTCATCACAACAAACTGTGGAAAATTCTTAAAGAGATGGGAATACTGACCACCTGACCTGCCTCTTGAGAAACCTGTATGAAGGTCAAGAAGCAACAGTTAGAACAGGACATGGAACAACAGACTGATTCCAAATCGAGAAAGGAGTACGTCAAGGCTATATATTGTCACCCTGCTTATTTAACTTATATGCAGAGTACATCATGAGAAACAGTGGGCTGGATGAAGCACAAGCTGGAATCAAGATTGTCAGGAGAAATATCAATAACCTCAGATATGCAGATGACACTACCCTTATGGCAGAAAGTGAAGAACTAAAGAGCCTCTTGATGAAAGTGAAAGAGGAGAGTGAAAAAGTTTGCTTAAAACTCAACATTCAGACAACTAAGATCTTGGCATCTGGCCCCATCACTTCATGACAAATAGATGGGAGACAGTGGAAACAGTGAGAGACTTTATTTTTTGGGGCTCCAAAATCACTGCAGATGGTGACTACAGCCATGAAATTAACAGACACCTGCTCCTTGGAAGAAAAGCTATGCCCAACCTAAACAGCATATTAAAAAGCAGAGATGTTACTTTGCCAACAGAGGTCTGTCTAGTCAAAGCTATGGTTTTTCCAGTAGTCATGTATGGATGTGAGAGTTGGACAGTGAAGAAGGCTGAGGACCAAAGAATTGATGCTTTTGAACTGTGGTGTTGGAGAAGACTCTTGAGAGTCCCTTGAACAGCAAGGAGATCCAACCAGTCCATCCTAAAGGAAATCCGTCCTGAATGTTCATTGGAAGGACTGATGCTGAGGCTGAAATTCCAATACTTCGGCCACCTGATGCGAAGAACTGACTCATTGGAAAAGACCCTGATGCTGGGAAAGATTGAACGTGGGAGGAAAAGGGGGAGACAGAGAATGAGATGTTTGGATGGCATTACCAACTCAATGGACATGAATTTGAGTAAATTCCGGGAGTTGGTGATGGACAGAGAAGGCTGGTGTGCTGCAGAGAAGAGGTGTGCGACCTCTTTGGGGTCCCAAAGAGTCAGACAGGACTGAGCGACTAAACTGAATTGTGACATTTCTGTGACATTTTCTTAATCATAGCTTTGGGAATCAGGATATCTCTGGTTTATGATTCTCTGGCCAGGCGGTTCCTGGCTGGGGGGTGGGGGTCCTGTGAGTTCATTTTGCCCTGGATAAACAACCCGAGTTTATACATTTATGATGATATCTATGTAGTGTTTTTAGTACGTTGTCGATGTTATCGACAACAGCAATCTGAGTCATCTGATTCTAGGCGATTAGTGTTCAGTTAGCACAGAATTAAGGTCAAAGGGGACAAGAAAGGGAGTAATGTTTCAGATAGAGAGATTAATCATGACTGGGTAAGGGAATTTGGCTTTAGGGGGATTCGGTTTCCTACTCAGCTGGTGAGAATTCCCAGGCCAGACTCCTTCTCCCCAGCTGACATTTATTAAGCACCTACTGCCTGCCAGGCACCGTGCTTAGTGGTTGACCTGACTTTCTCATCTGTCTTCACGCCAGTGCTCTTCAGCGGTCACTCGTTGTTAGCCCCACTTTGCAGAAAAGGGAACAGAGGCTTAGTGAAGCTAAGCCACTTGAACTCTCTTCCCACTCATGCGCCGGGAGATCTGTCCACGGCTCTGTTATAATTCTCTGTCCATCCAGTGCCCTCTCTGGAGGATGAGGACCTCCCCTAACGGGTTCATGGCGGGGCCCCGTGTCCTTCCTGCCCCTGGATCCCAGGTGTCTGGCCCCCACCGTAGAATACTTGCTCTCTGCACCTTCCTGCAGGGTGAGGGCCCAGGTCCAAGAGCAGCAGAGAGTGTCCTTCCAGGGGCTGACACGGATGGAGGCTTTCATACTGGACTTTCAGGCATCAGGTTGGAGAGAAGATTTTTGTTTTATTTTTTTGCCACATTGAGTGGCATGTAGGATCTTAGTTCCCTAATCAGGGATTGAACCCGACTCCCTTACAGTGGAAACATGGATTTTTTTGTTTTTTTTTTTTTTTTTGGCTGTGCTGGGTATCTTCATTGCTGCTTGGGGTTGTCTCTAGTTCCTGTGAGCGGTGGCTACTGTCTAGTCGCAGAGCTCAGGATTCTCATTGCAGTGGCTTCTCTTGCTGCGGAGCACAGGCTCTCGGGCACGTGGGCTTCAGCAGTTGTGGCGAGTGAGCTCAGTAGTTGCAATCCCGGGCTCTAGAGGACAGGCTTAGTAGTTGTGGCAACGGGCTTCATTGCTCCACGGCATGTGGAATCTTCTGAGATCAGGGATTGAACCCATGTCTCTTGCACTGGCAGGCAGATTCTTTACCGCTGAGCTACCAGGGAAGTCCTGGGGAGAAGATTTTAAGCCCCATTTTCCTTCTCCTGGAAGTTGCCCCATGGGATTGCTGGCAATATGTGGATACAGGTTGGGGAAGGATCTGACCCCAAGACTTTCCATTTCTATGTCACAGTGATCTTTATGGCCCACGGGACACCTGCCTGCATTGATGCCCACAGGTCCCCTGGATCCTGGGGTGGGTTCCTAATGCTCCATCTCCCAGCCGAGTTACCCTCAGTTTGGGCCTCACAAGGCGCTCAGTACCCTTTCCGCAATTTTTTTAAAACTGAGAGAAAAATTGAGAGTTGCCACACTTGAAGCACTGTCTTCTTCCAGTCAGTTCGGACTGCTGGCCTCTGTCCTACACTCATAGCCCAAATGCAGTGTTAACCTCAATAGCGGCATGGCCTCCTTCCTGCTCAGATGCAGTTAACCTATCCTGCATGGGATGATGTCCTGATGAAACCAGGGTCCCAGCCGCCAGTCTCCCATCTGCATTGGTGTGTGACCTCAGTAGGCTGCTTCCGAGTCTCAGCTCCTTCACCTCAGAAGTGAGAGGTTCTCAGAGTCCGCAAGGGGTGGCTGAGGCAGTTAGGGGGGTCACACCCTGGCTGACTGCATGGGAATGAGGGCTCATCTTTCTAGGGCTGTTCATTTGTCCAGAGAAACCAGAGCTTTGTGTTTTGTCTCATGTTAAGATTTTACTGTATTTGCTATTGTCATTTTAAAGTTTTTCACATTAACATACAACATTCATGCCCCACAAAAGGTGTTTAAGTGTCCAGCTAGATGGGCCTTTGAGGACTGAACACAGTTCTGCACCCACATCAGAAGCAGGGCGCACCTGCCATGAAATCTCACTTTCCTCCCAACCCCCACCATCACTGCCTTGGTGTCTGCCCATCCCGCACCCCCAGAGGGGGCCACTGTCTCAGCGTCTAACCCTGGCCATCAGCTCTGCTGGTTTGCATAGTACCAACTCTTTACATCCAGGGTATACTTCCTGTTTTGTTTTTAAAATGTGGACCGGTTTCAAAGTCTTTACTGAACTTGTTCCAATATAGTTTCTTTCATGTGTTGGTGTTTTTGGCTGCTAGGCATGTGGGATTTTAGCTCCCCAACCAGGGCTTGAACCTGCACCCTGGGCATTGGAAACACTGAGTCTTAACCAATAGACTGCCAGGGAAGTCCCCAAGGTGTACTTCTGTGTCTGACTTCTTTACCCCACATTATGTCTGAAATCCAGACAAGTTTGGGGCTCAGCTGAAAACCATTCACTAGCAACTTCTATACCATATTTCATGATATGAATGTACCGCAATCGGTTGGGTCATTGTGCTGTGATGGGCATTTGGGTGGTTTTGTGTGTGTGGGGCTAATAATAATACAGCTGCTATGAACATTTTAATTTGAGCCTTTTGGGGGTACAGACAAACACATTTCTATCAAATTACAGGGGTGGAATTGTTGTGTCATAGGGAGGCAGACATTCAGAGAAAGCTGAATTTGGTGTGAAATCTCCCTACTTTATAGTGACAGAAAGCAATGAATATTTGTTTAAACAAGGATTCAGCCAAGTAAAACATTCTTCAGGCAGATTAGGCCAGCTGGCAGCCAGTTCATAAACTATGGCTGGGTTGAACTTGACAGTCTGAATTAGCCCTCATGGTCTGAGATTAGCTTCGTTGGTGTTTTTGTCTTGCTTCTTAAATTTTTATAACACCTTTCATTGTAAAAGAAAATTCAGGAAAAGGAGGAAAACCTACCCCTGAGGACTCTCCCCTGAAGCAAGCATGGTGACATCTTTGGGTACCGTGTTCTAGTGCTTTCCTCCTCCTCTGAATATATGTGTGTGTCTTTGTTTTCTTCAAATGTGCAGAATTGCTCTGCATAAATTATATATTCTGCCTTTTTGACTCAATCATAAGCATTTGCATGTTATTACACGGTGTTCTTGGGCTTCCCAGGTGGCTTCAGTGGGTAAAGAATCCTCCTGCAATGCAGGAGACAGGACATGAATTCGATCCCTGGGTTGGGGAGATCCCCTGGAAGAGGGCATGGCAACCCACTCCAGTGTTCTTGCCTGGAGAAGCCCGTGGACAGAGGAGCCTGGCGGGCTACGGTCCACGGGGTCACAGAGAGTCGGGCACGGCTGAAGCGACAGCACACTGTCTTCCTGTCCAACTGGGGTTGCTTTTAGATTCATTTAACTTTCCACGAGGAGAGAAAATAATTCCTGTCTCTGTTTTTAGATTTATCATTACATCTATGAATACAAGGGCCGCTGCTAAGAGAGTGTTTCCTCTTACTAATAAGCCTTTATTCCAGGCATATAGGAAAGTGGTTTTAAGAGTGTGAAGTCTGTGGCCACTCTACTCAGGTCCAGAATCCTAGTTATACTGATCTCCCACCGTGTGACTTCTCCAGGTCTCAGTTTGCTTTATATGGAAAATGGGGACAATAAACAGTGTCTGCCTCACGGTTTGTTGTGAGGATTGAATGAGGCGACGCATGTCATACGCTTAGAACAGGGTTTGGCATTTTGTAAACATATAGCAAGGTCTAGCTGTTTATTTTTAGCTATAAGAACTATTTTTAGGTGTATTTTCCTGCATATAAAACCAATATTTGTTCATTACAGAAACTTTAAAATACTCAGAGAGAAGCCCTCTGTGAGTATATTGGGGCTTCCCTGTGGTCCAGTGGCTGAGTCCGTGCTCGCAATGCAGGGGGCTTGGGTTCCACCCCTGGCCAGAGAGCTAGACCCACATGCTGCCACTAAGACTTTGCATGCTACAGCTAAGTTGCTGTGTAACGCAGGGAGCCCAGCCTGGTGCTCTGTGATGACCTGCAGAAGTGGGATGGACAGAGGCGGGGGAGGTTCAAGAGTGAGGGGATATATATATATATATATATATATATATATATATATGTATATGTATATATATATATATAAAATTATGACTGATAGAGCAGAAACCAACACAGCATTGTAAAGCAATTTAAAAAAATCCCACGTGCCACAACTGAAAAAAAAAAAAAAAAGATCCTGCATGCCACAACTAAAGGTCCCACACACTGCCCTCTAAGACCTGGCACAGCCAAATAAATGTGGATGAAAGTCAGTCGTGTCTGACTCTGCAATCCCATGGACTATACAGTCCATGAAATTCTCCAGGTCAGAATACTGGAGTGGGTAGCCTTTCCCTTCTCAAGGGCATCTTCCCAACCCAGTGATCAAACTCACCAGGTCTCCTGCATTGCAGGCAGATTCTTGACCAGCTGAGCTATCAGGGATAATTATTAAACAAACAAACACACCCCCCAAAGCTATTTGTGAGTATATTCTGCCAGTCCATTCTCAGGGCTTATCTACCACGCATGTGTGTTTACTCAACATCGTGAAGAGCGACTGTTTGGTAACCTGTTTCGCAGTGATCTGCATTCTTCTCTGTCACTGGGAGCTGTTCTCTGTGGGCCTCTCAGGTTTCTTAATGTTTTCAGGCAGAAGCATGGACCCTCTGTTCAAGGATGTTTGTATAGTGGTGGTTAGATGTGGTGCTTCCCCCTCAACAAGAGGGCAAGACTGGTTTCTGCTCAGTGTAATACAGAATCGCCCTCTAAGACGAGGTCAGCAGGCTGCCTGCCCCCCCCAGAAGAGACCCTAGTGCCCTAAGTTCGGGGTTCCCCAGCAGGGGAGGACGGGCAGTGTGTGCGGCACACTCTGGGGCCCCCTCACATCACCCCGGGGGACCTAGGCCAGGAAGCCCGCTACAGTAAGAAGTCAAGTCCTTTGTCTCTGATCCGGGAGTTGTAGGTCCTTTCCAGGCCCACCTGTGGGCTTGCGCGTTAGGTACAGTCTCTGCTCATCACAGGCCTGGCGAGCACGTCCACGGTCTTCTCCAGCGTGACCTCCAGTGGCTCTGCAGCAGTCCCTCATTTTCTTTATCCCTCTCTGGTCCAGTCTCTCATCATTGGAAACATAGGTTATTTTAAATTTTTCACCATTTTAGCCTTTTAAAACATTTTATCGGTATATTGTTGATTCACAAGGTGGTGTTACTTTCTGCTGTATGGCAGAATGGCTCAGTTACATGAATGTACACATTCTTGGTCACAGTCTTTCCCGTCATGACTTATCACAGATATAGAATACAGTGTGCCCTGTGCTTTACAGTGGGACCTTGTGGTTTAATTTTTTTCACTGTTTTCAACAATTCTGCAGTGAACTGTCTTGGAGCTGAGCTTGGCGCTCAAGTGACTGTTTCCATATGATAAATAGAAATGACAGGATGCTGGTATTGGCATGGCAGTATGCCCATTGTAGGTTGAGGCCCAGCTGAGCCCCTGGAATTTTCTATGTTGTAGCTCTTGGGCTCTTTTTTTTTTTAAATTTTATTTTTTTTAAATGTTATTTATGTTACTTTTTGGCCACGCCTCGAGGCGTCCTAGTTTCTGGACCAGGGTCGAACTCTCGCCCCCTGTAGTGGAACGATGGAGTCTTAACCACTGGAGTGCTTGGGAAGCTCCCAGACCCTGAGCTCTTGGAGGACAAGGACATTCTCATCCTTGTCGCCTAATACTGAACACATAGCAGGTTTTCATCCAGTGTTAGTTGGAGTCAAACAAGGTCCACCAATAGCACCAAGAGAATGCCTCAGAACCATGTTGAATGGCTGGTTGAACACACTGGGTATCTTTCATCACCATTGTCCTCAAGAGATAGTCTCAATGTCACGAAATCATGTAAGGAGATAGAAGGCAAAGGAAATCTAGGATCTGGGGGGCTGCCCTGGGGGGTGCTGCGTTGTCTCCTTAACCCCCTAGATCGTCCCCACAGTTGTGTCTGAGATCCAGCCCTGTTGTCGTCATGCTTGTCATTCTTCCTTCCGTGTGGCTCCCTTCACCCGGGAAGACCACATTAGTTTAAGAATTGTACAGTTGGTGGCTGTTTGGTTATCATATTTCCACGTAGGGCTCTTGTGAGCAGTGCTGCAAAGAGCAGTCTAGCACAAGCTGTCACGCATGGAGGCGTCCCTGTTGGGCAGACACAGAGGAGAGAAATTTCTGGCTGTGGTATGCCTGTGTGCAGCTTTCAGTCACTCAGTGGTGACCAGCTCTGCAACCCCATGATCTGCAGCATACCAGGCTTCCCTGTCTTTCACTATTTCCCGGACTTTGCTCAAACTCATGCCCACTGAGTCAATGATGCCACCCAACCGTCTCATCCTCTGTCACCCCCTTCTCCTCCTGCCCTCAATCTTGCCCAGCATCCTGCTCTTTTCCAAGAGTGGGGCTCTTCACATCAGGTGGTCAAAATATTGGAACTTCAGCCTCAGCATCAGTCCTTCCAATGAACATTTAGGGTTGATTTTCTTTAGGATTGACTGGTTTGATCTCTTTGTTATCCAAGGGACTCTCAAGAGTCTTCTCCAGCACCGCAGCTTTAGTAGCTACTCCCAAATGGTCAAAAAGTGTTTATTCCATAAATGGCTTCTTGAATCCAAGAATCAGGGTGATGTATAAACTGAAGTCATCTCTGCAGTCAGGCCTCCCAGGCAGATGGTCCTGCACTTAGACGGGCCTGGGCTTGGGATTTAGTGTTGCAGGAGGCTTCTCAAAATTGTTAACAATTTTATCTTTATGTGTGTGTTTTGTAAGTGATGTGTGATAGGATAACAGTGCGTGTGCTGGGGCTTGATGGGTCTGCCTGCCACTACCTCCCTGCTTCCCAGAATGAGTTTGAGTCACTGGCTCACTGCTCCCCTCCCCAACCCCCCAGTTACCTCCACTGCCCTCCACCACCTCGTCCTGTGGCCATCCTCTGTCTGAGGGAGCCTGTCATTAAATAGCAAATGAAGAACAGCATGACCGATTGAGTCAGAAGAAGGGAAGAATGAAGAAGAGAAAAAGGTGTTTTCTGCCTTTTGAACAAGGGCTCCACATTTTCACTGATTCCGCAGTGGCCCTGGCTGGGGTTTCTCCCCTGCTCCCCGGGGCCAGGCTCTCTGCCAAGCACTTCACACATGTGATCACACTGAGCCTCTCACCACTCCTGTGAAATCAGCATTATTGTCGTCACCCCCTTTTGCAGACAAGGAACTGAAGACAGGGAGCAAGGAAGTAGCCTCCTGAGTGGAAGCTGGGAAGCGGGCATCGGGCAGGTTTGAAGCCTGCAGCTTCTGTTCCCAAAACCTGTGCCTGTTACCCACTTAGGGCACCCGGCCTCCTGCAGGTCTGGACTCCCGCAGGTCTGGGCCATCTTATCCAGGAGAAGTGGAAGAGCTTTGTAGAAAAGGGACCCTGCATCCGCAGGCATCAGCCAGGGCAGCATCAGCAGAAGGCCTGGCTGGCGTTTAGGCTGGGGCTTAGTCCCCAGGAGCTGGCGGGGGGCAACGTCGGGGTTGGGGGGCAGCGTGCTGGGCCAAGAGGGCTCTGCTTCAGGGTGCTGAGCTTCATGAAATGATCGTGAGGTCACAATTCATAATGCATGAGGGGTCAGGTGGGGGGGCCTCGCCGGACACAGGGCCTTTGTTCCCGCAGGGTTCTGCGGGAGCACTTTGCTTGTAATCATCTCAGAGAGGAAGGAAGCCAACAAGATTTATCTCCCGGAGTCTAATCAACTTCCTCTGTGGCGGCCGCTATCTGTCCCGCACAGAACTCAGAATGTCCCCCCAGAGAACACTTTCGATGAGTTACTAAGGATCAGACTTTGAAGGGCCCAAGATATATAGCTTGCTCACAGCGTCTTAGAAAATACACGTTCTATTGTGTGTGTGTGAGTGTAGCTGCTTTCCCAGACCAGCCATTTCCCAGATCTATGTGTCCTTCGCACTCCTGGCCTCTTTGTGAAGTTTTGTTTATTTATTTCAGTTTGGTTTGTTTTTAAATTGAAGGAGACAGGAGATGACAAGAGGGGATAGGATTTGCCCCGATCAATAGCTCAGCTGGAGATGGACTTAAGATCAGAGGTCAGCCAATCAATCACCAAATGGGCTTTGAGGCGCTCTGGCCTAGAGGCGAGGTTCATGGGAGAGTGAGCACGGTTCTTAAGCCGTGATCCCCAGGCTGAGGCAGCCTGGGGGCTGTAGACCACCTGTCCAGGGAAGTTTCAAGGCACATTTGTTTCTTGCCAACTGCTGACTCTGCTGCTTTCTGGAGGCTGTGTCGGTGGGACCCTGCCCCACCCACCACCCGCAGGCCAGAACTGGTTGCACGAGGGCTGGACATCTGAGCCACGCCAGGCTGGTTGGCGTCTCTGGCCTGTGAGATGTCGTCAGAGCTGATGCTGGAAACAGAGGAGGCAGAATCTTGGCCGGCAGTCCTGTGTGTCTTGTTCACAGGCTAAGCAGGGGTGCAGATGGGGAGCTCGAGGGGCCAGGGGTGGAGATAAAGAGGAAGAGATCTCCTGGATTTCCAGGCCCTGCTTCCAATACCGTGAGACGCAACCACATGGATGCCTTTGGCCTTCCAGTGAACTTCCCTTTAATGATCCAGGGTTCTAGAATGGCCTTATGCAGGACCAGCAACATAACACAGGTTCTTAGTGTAAGGAAATCGTGGGGCCCCTTGTTCAGATGTTATTAAGAATTTCAAGGGGACAGCAGCAGAGCAGGAAAGCAAGTGTGAGGGGGTGCTTCTAGGCCAGGCTCCGTGACTGTGCGGCTTGTGGGCCCGTGGGAGCCAGCCCTGGGCTCGTGTTACCGGCCACCCAAAGAACGTTGAGCAAGACAGACAGGACCCAGCAGGAAAGGTGGCCTTCCCACCTGAACAAAAGGTGTTAGAAAATCCTTCCCAGAGCTGCATCGAAGAAGGCAGCCATAGGCCAGGAAACCAGAATGGACAGAAAAAAGCCCAGGAATAAAAGGAAGATGTTCCCAGGGCCAACGCCTAGCAGGGAGCCCTGGGGTGGGCTGTGAGTTGGGAACAGACTCCTTTAAATTCCCTACCGCTGGGCAGATGGAGAAGAGGCTGAGGTCCAGGGGAGGAAGACACCCAGGGCAGAGCAGTGCAGCTCACGGACCTCACACGGGGGCCACCAGAGCGCACGGCAGTGAGGAGGGGAGCCTGGGCCAGATCAGAGCAGGGCGAGCACGTCCCCTTCGCCCAGTGCGGAGAGCGGGGCCACAAAGCACCACTGGAACCTCTCGGCGATGCGGCCGCATCCCTGTCCTTTGGTGCCTGCTGCCGTGTTTAACCGAGGGGTGAACTGAATCCTCTTCTCGTTCTCCGTCGTGAGCTCAAGTATTCCCATCCCATTACACCCCTAAAGGCCCGTCTCCAACTGCCATCACGTTTGGGGGTGAAGGCTTCGCCATATGAAATTTGAAGGGACACGAACATTCAGACAATAACATCTGGCTGTGGGTCTTACCCTTCTGACCTGGCTTCTGTGTTCTGACTCTGATGCTGTTAACCCATCTTCGCTGTGGAAATTGCTCAGTTCTTCCAGAGAGTCTCTGAATGTGGGTGTGGCCCAGAGACCCCCGCCAGCATGGGTGTGTGTGATTTCTTGCTTTAAGTTTCTGGAAGGTAGTTATATTACTCTCACATGGAACGAACAAATAGGCTTTAAGATTTTGTTAGATGAATGCACAGCAATGGTGTTATTTCAGCAACAGGATCACGTTCTAAGAGCAGCATCCGCGTGGATGTTTCCAGCGGCTGCTCAGCTGGGCGGCTTCCTTCCTGCCCTTGGCCCTTGGCTCTGACCTCCTTCTGATGAGGAGATGGTCGGAACCCACGCCCGCCTCTCCTCCTGCCACGGCAGCCAGGAAATGACGGGGCTGTCCTGGAGCGGGGCCTCACCCCCTGGAAGGGAACCAAATGTGCTTTGCAGCCAGAACTCCCGAATAGAAGAGGAGGTTGTGAGCAGTCCAGGAGGATGCTTCCAGAGACAGTACCCAGGGCCTCAGTGGCTCCGGGGGAATTCCTCTCAGGAATGCAGAGGCGGGACTAGCCATTCTTTTCTGGAAACATCACTGCTCACATCACATTCACTGCCCTGTTTGCGCCCCTGAGTGAGAGGATCAGAGCAGAGTGACTTCAGCAGGCAGAAAGCCATTGTGTCAACAATGCAAACCCGGCAGCCCAGATTGCTCATACATTTGCAAGTCGGTAAATTTTTGTTTCTTCGTTCCAGTTCTGGCTTGCCTGCTGGGACAGCTGTTTGTCCAGTTTCCCAACTGGTCCTCAGGGGGCTGTGCTCACCCAGGAGATTCCCCCTGGCCTGGATGGCAGAGGGAGGGAGTGGGAGTGGGCCTGGGGGTCCTCTTTCAAAGGCAGCAGACCAACCCAGGGTCCGAAACGGGCAGGCAGAGTGACATAGCAGGAGAGCATAGTGGTTAGCACAAGGGTTGGGGCATCAGACGACTCGGGCCCCGCCCCCTGCCCCAGCTCTCCACAGTCACAGTGACTGGGGCTTCACAGGGCCTCGCCGAATGTCTGTTTTGTCGTCTGTAACATGGTGACCGTGGTTTCTACTTCACCCTGAGAGGCACTGAGGCCGAAATGAAATTGTGTCTATAAAGTGCAGGCGTTGGGCAACTGTTGTTAACTGCTTCCTTCCCAGGGCCATCGCGATCACATGCTGGGCGAGGCTCAGGGGGAGGAGGAACTAGCCTTTATCAAAGTCAATGACGTACCAGGAGCTTTACATTTTATTCACGCCAAACAAGAATCCCGTGAAGTGGCCAAAAAAAAAAAAAAGGACTTCCCCGGTGGTCCAATGGTCAGGACTGTGTGTCTCCACTGCAGGGGCACAGGTTCGATCCTTCATTGGGGAACCAAGATCCCATATGCCCCGTGGAGGAGCCAAAAATAAAATTAAAAAATAAGAAAGAGGCAGGGCAGGGCTTTTCCAAATTTTATGTGCATACAAATTCCCTGGAGGATCTTGTTAAACTGTGGACTCTGGAGTCTGGGGCGGGGCTGGGAGCTGGGGTTCCACACTCCTAACAGACTCTCAGGCCACGCTGGTGTTGCTGGGCAGTGACCACACGGTCCTGCAGAGTGGCCTGACCCGCCCTGACCGGGTTCCATCCTTTGTGACCCTTTCTCCTCTCCTTGCCCTGTTATACTGTCCTCATAGCCCTTGTGATCAAGGGATTACGTCCATTTTACAGATGGGGAGACTGAGGCCAGCTGAAGAGCTGGTGCAGGTCGCACAGTGAGAGAATCTGCAGAGCTCAGCTCCTCAGCCCTCTCTGGGGGATGGTGGGTGCATCACAGAATCTGTCCAATGGGTACTGGTCAAGAGGATTTTTGCCCTTAAATTCAGTGAGTTTTGATCCTGTTCATGAGCCAAACCTGCTTCTCTTTTCTTTTTCCTTTTCTTTTCTCTGTTTCCTTTCTTTCCTCTGTGGCAGAGGGCAGCAGTTAAGCTCACCAATTCTGAACCAGGTGCCTGAGTGTAAATCCCAGGTCCGACCTCCTCCTGTGATTTCCAGAAAGTCTGTTAGAGCCTTTCTGCGCCTCCATTTCCCCAGATGTAGTACTTGGCTAAAGTACTCCTGGAATTGTGGAGATGATCAAATAAATCTGCCATTGAAGGGCCCAGAGCAGCAACTGGGCAGGTCGTGAGCACAATTCCTGGGCTTGGTGTTGTTATATTTGAAAATAACAACAAACCTATGTTTGCACAAAGAACAGAGCTCTGTTGGAAGACTCTTTTCCTTGGTGGCAACCGGACTGTGTGACGCTGGGCAAGTTCCTAGACTTTTCTGGGCACTGTTTCTCCCATCTGAGAAAGCAGGGCTCGTCCTCCCTGCAAGATTCCTCTGGGCAGTCAGAGAAATCCTGGGTCTTCAGCAAGGGGCTTGGGTCTCTCCCTCAGAACTAAGGATCTATGATTCACACCATATGACTTCCGAGGCGGAATTGTGTTTCTCTGAGGCTGGAGCGAGCACCACTGGAAAGCCCCTGGGTCGTTGATGGCTCAGCCTCACAAGCTGCAGGCACTGTCTCTCCATTTCCTACATTGTGGGCTGTGGAGGGGCGGGTTTGTCACACCCATGGTGGGGTTGATGCCATTAGAAGCGAGTGTGTCAGGGGAGCTCTCAGTCCTGACCCAGGAGGCGGCTCGCCATCGGTTCTCCCAGACCTCGGCCTCCACTAAGAATGTGCTGGGGCTCGGGCCTTTCGCCCCCGCTCTGAGTGTCACGTGGCTTTCCGGAGCTGGAGGTTCCAGAAGGTCTGGGCAGCGTCTTGGACTGGCAGGGCTGGCGAGGGCAGACTGTGCTTTCCGAGGGCGATTGACATGGAGTCTTTTGACTTCTTAGCTTGGCTGGTGCAGCTGAACAAAAGAGGGAGACAGAGCCCCGGGCTTCATGACTGCGGGGAGGCGAGGAGGGGGCTTGGGGGTGAGCAGGAGAGGGGAACCTCCCCTGGCCTGGGGTTGAGATGCTTCTCTGCACCCAAGGCTGCAAGGGCTGAGGGCAGCCTGCCCCTCTGCCATCACTGCCAAGGTCAGGCTGGGGAGGGGGCTGTGAGAGTCAGGGCTAATCACTGAAGGGGACATGCCTAAAACGGGGCTCCTGAAAATGTGGTCTGGGGACCACTGGCTGGTCAGGAGGAGCCCTCCTTAAGTTCTTCTGGGCCGGTGCTCAGCGGTTCCCTGGACTTTCATCTTTACATAAAGGGGTGTGTGTGTGTGCTCAGTCGTGTCTGACTCTTTGCAACCCCAGGGACTGTAGCCAGGCTCCTCTGTCCATGGGATTTCCCAGGGAAGAACACTGGAGTGGGTTGCCATTTATTTTTCCAGGGGATCTTCCCGACCCGGGGATGGAACCCACGTCTTTTGCATCTCCTGCATTGGCAGGCGGGTTCTTTACCTCTGTACCACCTGGGAATCCCAAGTAAGGGATACTTAGCCGTGACTCAAAAGTTATATTGAGTCCTTGTAAAAAGTTGTTGTCCACGGGGAAAATCTTCACAAAAAGTATGGACACCTGTCTCTAATCTCCCCAGTGGGACTGATGACAGGGTTGCCTGCTGCTGCTGAGTTGCTTCAGTCATGTCCGACCCCATAGATGGCAGCCCAGCAGGCTCCGCTGTCCCTGGGATCCTCCAGGCAAGAACACTGGAGTGGGTTGCCATTTCCTTCCCCAATGCGTGAAAGTGAAAAGTGAAAGTGAAGTCGCTCAGTCGTGTCCGACTCTTCACGACCCCATGGACTGCAGCCCACCAGGCTCCTCCATCCAGGGGATTTGCCAGGCAAGAGTACTGGAGTGGGATGCCATTGCCTTCTCCGATGGCCCCTCTCAAATTTTTATAACTCTGAGCAGGGAAAAGGGTTATGTTTCTTTTCTGTTTCTGTATAACTTTGTTTCTTTAGTACACACATAGCATACATATTTACCAGTAAAAGTACAGTGATATGAAAAAGCCAGGTAATCACCACCCAGACCAAGAAAAGAAGATATAATGTACCCCAAACCTCATTGACTCTCCCCCTTTCCACAAGGGCTATCAACTATTTTGACTTCTGTATTAGTCATTCTCTTGATTTTTAAAATTACCATCTTTACTACTTATATCTTACTTAGTATTGCCTGCGTTAAACTTTATATAGATGGAATAATGCAATATGTTTCTTGTAAATTGCCTTTTTCATTTGATGTTCTAAAGTGTCGGTGGGTTTGATCATTCATTTTCACTGCTGTGCGATATTCCACTGGAGGAAGACATCGCAGTTTATTTCTGGTGCATTCCTTTATAGAGTTCTGCTGTGACACAGCCCTGCTGATTTGTTCATACGCGCTTCTGTGCCCTTATGGCAGAGTTGAGTAACTGCGACAGAGGCTGCATAGCCTGAGAGCCTGAAATGTTTGCTTTTGTACAAATGGGTTGTGTTTCTATCAATCAGAAAAGGAACTGTGGAAGGATGCCCGGAAGAGGAGACAGGGTCTTTGAAAGGAGGGGAGAAAGCCTGGAAGAGAGGGGAGAGCAAGGAGTCCTGGGGAGGACGGGGTGGGCTCCCTGCTGCTTGGGGTGGGGCTTCGGGAAAGACAGTACAGAGGACTCTTGCCGCGTGGTGGCCCCGTGTGTCTCAAATCCGGTTCCTGGCTGTGGGACCCACTCCCTGCTGAGTCTTGAGCTCAATGCCAAGTTGAACTCTGTGTCAGTTCAGATGCCTGGTTGGACTCAGACGCTGCCAGAGGCTGTTCGGGTGGGACACTTGTGATGGGTCGGCGGGGAGGGAGCAGGATGGGAGAGCCCTGGTGCGGGCCTGATACCGGAGAAAGGAGAGGGAGAGGGAGAGGCTCGGCCTGCAGGGCAGTGAAGGTGGGGCGGCAGTGGCTCAGTCCTCATCTCTGTCCCTGGCCGGGAGCAAGGGGGCCATCAGGTCCTGTCCTGGAGGGCGTCTCCTGCATCAGCAGGTGGATTCTTTACCGCTGAGCCAGGGTGGATGAGCACCTGCCAAAGGAGTTCTTTGAAAACAAAATCCAGCTGCCTTGAAAAATCTTATCAGGTGCCTGCTTGGAATTCCCTTCCCCGGCAGGGCGGCTCACTGGCCCTTCTGCCTGAGAATGAGGCTCATTTGGCTCTGGAGGTGCCTGGGGCAGCCGGGCAGTGGCCCCCAGGGCAGGATGGGGCTCCTCATGGAGCCTCTCCTTACGGAACGATGCCCTTGAGGGTGCTGGGTGAGCGCACACGTGCAGTCTTGGGTCCCTGCTTCCCTCGAAAGATGGTGTTGAAAACCAGCCCAGGAGGAAGTTACTGCAGGTCTGGAGTAACTGAGAAATGCGAGTCTTCTACAAAGCAATGCATGTCGGTTTTTTTGCCTTTTAAAAATATCTTGTCTTTCTAAGAGTTCAGTGTTAAAGTGATTTTACTTTATGAAACAGGTGATGATAAATGATATTACTTTTTTTTTTTTTAACGTCCTGGTCAGTAAATAAGCAGACAGCCTTGTTTCAGCCCCTCGGTGTTTTTAATTGGTCCCTGAAATCTGCAAATTGGGAGACCTCAGGGTTCAGCTGTTGGTATAAAGGCACACGCACAAGGGTGTTAAGTGCAGCATCACTGTAGAAGCAAAAGATGGGGAGCATCCGTGGGGCACTGGCTTCGTCGGTTACATGTCCTCAGACAGCGATATGTAATGAGAACAGAGGCTGGTGGGGCTCCATGACGACGTGGAGGATGGAGAGGGATAAAAGTGTAGTTGGCCGCTGGAGTGTGTGTTTAAGGGGAATGGATGGTGGTGAAGATGGATTCATAACAAGAGTTCTGAGAAAATCCACAGCGAGCTTCTGGCCATACTGGCCTCTGAGGAGCAAGACTGGGCACCATGGTGAGATTTCCTTCCTCTCTCCCGACTGTTTGGAATTGTTACTGCGTTCGCATATTAAGGTTTCAACCAACAAGTTAATTAACAAAGAAACTGGGAGCCAGAGTTGGAGGAGGATGTTGATCAGGAAGGAAGTACCCGGTTTGTGGCCTGTAATGGATTTTTCTTCTTTATGCTGATGGTTCTGAAATTCCCATTGGCTGGTACCCTTGGAGGCTGTTAAATGCGCACAGAGCTTGGGTCTCTCATCTCGCTGAGGCTTTGTTCTCAAAACTTGAGGTGTGTGGGAATCAGGAGGCGGGGGCTCCTTCAAACACAGCTGGCCGGGCCCCACCCCAGAGTCTCTGAGACAGGTCTGCCTGGGGCACGAGGGTCTGAATTTCTACCAGGCTCCCAGTGACGCTGCACTGCTGACCCAGGACTCTGTGCTGAGGAGCCCTGCTTTGAGTGCTCCAGCCCTGGAGTTGGGTGCTCCTTTCCCCAGATAACTTGCTGTTGTAGCGCTTGCCCACAAAGCAGTAGGCAGCCGATGGGGGATGTGCCAGCCACTGTGATGGTTAACTGCGGACGCAGAGCAGTGAACCCCGACCGGCTGAAGCTGGGAACCCCTGGGAGCGTTACAGACACCCACACCTGAGCCCCCACCGCAGACTAGCTATGTCAGACGCTTTCGGTGTGGGCTCAGCTGGAAGGAGCTTTGAATACCGAGTGTCCTAGGGCTGGTGCAGTGGAGTACCACAAGCCGCATGGCGTGAACAAGAGAAGTGTGTCCTCTCTCAGCTCTGGGAGCCAGAAGTGTGAACTTCTGACGGTGGGGAGCTCTGCTTACGAGGTCTTTCTCCTTGGCTTGTAGTCATCTGACTACTCTCTCTCTCCTTTTTTCAATTTTTATTTTATATTGAAGTATAGTTGATTTCCAGTGTTGTTAGTTTCATGTGTACAGCAAAGGGAATTTAGTTATACATAAACAAAATATTCTTTTTCAGATTCTATTTCCCATTATAGGTTATTGCAGAGTATTGAGTAAAGTTCCCTGTGCTATATAGTAGGCCCTTGTTTTTGTTTGTTTTTATGAACAGGAGAAAATCAAACTTCTAATAACATGTATACATAGGCTCAGAGGAGGCAATAGCACCCCACTCCAGTACTCTTGCCTGGAAAATCCTCTGGACGGAGGAGCCTGGTAGGCTGCAGTCCATGGGGTCGCTGAGTTGGACACGACTGAGCGAGTTCACTTTCACTTTTCACTCTCATGGTTTGGAGAAGGAAATGGCGACCCCCTCCAGTGTTCTTGCCTGGAGAATCCCAGGGACGGGGGAGCCTGGTGGGCTGCCGTCTCTGGGGTCGCACAGAGTTGGACACGACTGAAGCGACTTAGCAGCAGCAGCAGCAGCAGCAGCAGCATACATAGGGTAGACCCATAAAAATTGAGTGACTCCCCGAAATGGCCAGAACCCTCACCTTTTAAGTAATATCTTCAGCTAAAGACAAAAGAGGGTGTTGGGGGTAGGGCTTTGGAACTTCAAAGCTGAGGCAGGCAATTTACCTGGAGATGGAACAGCAAGTGTTTGGTAAACACTTACTGGGCTGTGCAGAGACAATAGGGCACAGAGTGGACCCTTATCTGAGAGTCTCCGTCCCATTCCTAGCCCGTCTTCATTGCAGGTATCTGGTGGCGGAGGCTCTCTTGCAGGAATTTGTTGTTGTTTAGTTGCTAAGTTGTGTCTAGTTGTTTTGCGACCCCATAGACTATAGTCCACCAGGCTCCTCTGTCCAGGCAAGCATACTGGAGTGGGTTGCCATTTCCTTCTCCAGGGGATCTTCCTGACCCAAGGATTAAATCTGTGTCTCCTGCATTGGCAGGCGGATGCTTTACCACTGAGCCACCTGGGAAGCCCAGGCAGTTAGAGGAAAGTCAAAATTTCTTCCTCTACCTTTTGTGGTTTGATTTTTTTTTTAAGCTCAAAATAATCCACATGTCAAAGGCATTTTGGTGTGGCAAATTTTGTTCCTCTAAAGTCCCACCTTTGAAACTTTTAAGTTTCACAGTCCAGGAGCTGAATTGGTGGATTATTGTGTCTCATGAGTCTTAGTGCTGACAGTAGGTCAGTCCTGTTAAACTGATTGCAAGAGGGAGTACCATATTGTTTTGATCACTGTATCTTTGTAATATAACTTGAAATCAGAAAGTATGATGGTGATCTAACTTTCTCAAGGTTGCTTTTGGCTGTTTGGGCTCTTCATGGTACATACGTACTCAGTCATGTCCGACTCTTGGCGACCCCATGGACTGTAGCCCGCCAAGCTTCTCTGTCCATGGAATTTTCCAGGCAAGGGTACTGGAGTGGGTTGCAAATTGTATTTATTATTATTATGTTTGGCCACATTGCATGGCTTGTGGGATCCTAGTTCCTTGACCAAGGACTGGACCCAGACCACCGCGGTGAAAGCTCCAAGTGCTAACCTAGAGTAGGTCCTTCTTGAGCATCTATTTTGTGTACACGGCTGCGTATATGTTCATCACAACCTCCTGGTTTATCCGCCTCCCTAGCCTTTCTCCTTTGGTAGCTGTAAGTTTGTTTTCTATGTCTGTGAGTCAATTTCTGCTTGGTTTTAAAGTATAATTTTACTGATTGATTTTTGGCTGTGCTGGGTGTTCGTTGCCGCATGGGCACCTCTCCCGCTGCCATGCGCAGACTTCTCGTTGCTGTGGCTTCTCCTGTTGTGGAGCAGGGGCTTCAGGAGCTGTAGATCCTAGGTTCAGTGGTTGTGGCACATGGGCTCAGCTGCTCTGGGCTATATGGGATCTTCCCAGATCAGGGATCGAACCCGTGTCTCCCGCAATAACAGGGCAAATTCTTTACCACTGAGCCACCAGGGAAGCCCCCAGTTTCTGTTTTTTAAGTAAGTTCCTTTGTATTATTTTTTAGATTCTACAAGTAAGTGGTGTCATATGGTGTTTGTCTTTCTCTTTCTGACTTCCTTCACTTAATAAGATAATCTCTAGGCCCAGCCATGTTGCCGCAAATGGCATTATTTCATTCTTTGTCATACTCGGTCTCTTCACATCATCTTCCCTTTATGCACGTCTGTCTCTAATTTTTAAAATCAGGGTACCAGTCATGTTGGATTAGGAGCCACCCTATGCCACTCTGACCTCATCTGAACGAATGTCTGCAGTGATCCTACTTCCAAATAAGGAAGTCTGAAGTCCTGGGGTTAAGACCTGGATGGGTCTTGAGGGAGACAGTTCTACAGCAGACTGGATATAGCGTTTGCTTGTCCAACTAGCATGAACACAAATTCTTGAGGACCTTATGAGGATGCAGGTTCTGACTGAGCAGGCCTGGGGCAAAGCCCAGGACTCAGCGTTTCTAATCAGAGTCCATGGAGTGAAGACCAGCTTTTATTAAGGAAATATTGTTAATGGCATTGTGGTTAGGTAAGAAGGTATCGTTTTTTACAGAGACACGGACAGATTTAAGGCTAAAATGTTAGGATGACTATCATTTTCGTTCAAATAACTCCCGAGAACAATAGGAAATAGGGCAAAATGTTGATGACTGTTAAATCTAGATGGTGGGCGTAAGAAGGTTTGTTAATCTGCTTTTCCTCATGTTAGAAATTTTTCTCTTTTTTGCATGTGTGAATGTTTTTTTGTTTTTTTTAACTGAGGTATAGTTAATTTATAATGCTATTAATTTCTGCTTTTTAGCAAAGTGATTCAGCTTTACATATATATACGTTCTTTTAAAAATATTCTTTGTCACTTTGGTTCATCACGTTGTTCAGTTGCTAAGTCACGTCCAACTCTTTGCAACCCCGTGGACTGCAGCACACTAGGCCTTTTTGTCCTCCAGTATCTCCTGGAGTTTGCTCAGACTCATGTCCATCGTGTTGATGCCATCCAACCATCTCATCCTCTGTCACCCCCTTCTCTCGCTCTCAGTCTTTCCCAGCAGGAAGGTCTTTTCCAGTGAGTCAGCTCTTCACATCAGGTGGCCGAAGTATTGGAGCTTCAGCTTCAGCCTCAGTCCTTCCAATGAATATTCCGGACTGATTTCCTTTAGGATTGACTGCTTTGATCTCCTTGCTGTCCAGGGGACCCTCAAAAGTCTTCTCCAGCACCACAGTTTAAAAGGTTTACCGCAGGACACAGAATATATTTGTCTGTGCTCTACAGTAGGACCTTGTTGATCCGTCCGATACATACTAGCTTGCATCTGCTAACCCCAGCCTCTCACTCAGCCCCTCCCCCAGCCCCTTTTCCCTTGGCAACCACAGTCTGTTCTCCACGTCCTTGAGTCTGAGATGCGTGGAAGGACAGGTGGACGCATGGGGGCTGGGAGATGCCTGGGAGTCCGGCGCTGGAGTCCAGGACTGCGCTGAGTTCTCTGCCTGGGAACGGCAGCTGCGTGTTAATATATACATCAGCATCCTCCGTGTGTTTCTCTCCCACTGCCACTTCCTTCCGCTTGCCTCCCACTGAGTTCTGAGAGGTGGGAATTCAGGAAGGGCCTGGAATTCTGGGATCCCCTGCTGGATTTACGGGCCCTGGGGGCTGGGGACAATTCCTGTTTAAGCCAGAGTCTTTGCTTCTGTGTCCCCAGCCTTTAGGATAATGCCCGGCACACAACAGTCACTCAATAAATGCACTGATTGAACGGACAGTTGTACATTTACTCTGAAAGCCTGGTCTGCTCCAGAGGAGCCAGGCTCAGGGAGGTCAGGTGACCTGTTCTAATGGCCGAGGAGGGTCTGAACTTCTAAGCCAGAGTTGTTCACAGGAAGAGGGCAAGCCCCGTACATGATTCTAATGTAGTGGCGCATTTTCAAAGTGAAAAGAAGCAGGCAACATTAATCTTAATGATCTCTTTAAAAAAATTTTTTCTTACATTTGACCGTACTGGGTCTCAGTTGTGTCGCGTAGGATCTAGTTCCCTGAGCAGGGATTGAACCCGTCCCCCCTGCACTGGGAGGGCAGAGTCTCAGCCACTGGACCACTGGGCAGGTCCCTTAATGATCTGATTTTTTGTAACCCAACACAGTTGATAACATTTCAACTCGTCATCTCTACTTTATAATCAAGGAAAGATAGCACAAGGGGGACCTTTGTGGTATGGGAAGAGTCCTATATCTTGATCGTGGTGGTGGTTACATGAATCTACGCGTGTGATGAAAGGCATTATTCACACATATGTCAGTTTCCTGGTTTTTATCCTGTGTAGTAATTACGGTAACTACATAAGATGTCCCCATATGAAACGGAGCAAAGGGTACCCGAACCTCTGGGTACTATCTTTGCAGCTCCCCGTGAATCAATGCTGATTTCAAAATGAAGCTGAAAAATTTGGAGATATTTTAAAATTAAAATTTCCTTAACTTAAAAAATTTAAAAATATACACCCAAGACTCTGAACTCCAGTGTGGGTTCCACACTCACAGCCCATCTCGGTTGGGACCAGTTAAAAGGCTTGGAAGCCACGCGTGGCCCGTGGCTGCATTGAACAGTGATCCTTCTCAGAGGGGTGTTCCTGGGGGCCTCTTCCGTCTCTCCCGCTTGCCGGTTGTCTGGTAGAAAAGTTACTTCTGTTAACCTTAGATAAGTCGCTGCCCTCCTCTGAGCCTCAGTTTTCCTTTTCTGTAAAGTGGGACTAATAGTGGTTCTTATGCTGTCCCACTGTTGTGAGCATTAAGTGAGAGCTGCGTGTCGGGCACCCGGTTCAGGCCTGGCCCATTGTTCGCTGGGAGCTGACATGTACTCGTAGTGTCACAGAGGAGAGCCCAGGCTGAAGCTTCATCTGCTTCCCCTACTGTTCTGGCACCCTCCTGCCTGGCTGCCTGCTTCTTCTGGCCCGAGCGTCTCTTCTGGTTTTAACTGCCGGGGAGGAGGAAGGCCTGTGTCTCCATGCATCTTTGGCATTTAACTCCTGCTTGTTAGCAGATACCCCGAGACACCCTGTAGTGAGCTGGCTGCAGGCTTGTAGGCCAGACGTGCAGAGACCCCTGCAAAGCTTCTGCAAAACTGAGGACTTCCTCTTTGAGCCCGGGGCTGAACCCGCAGCCGGGGCGCCTGATTTTCACCTTATAAGGCAACCCCTGGAGGCACAGGTGAGCCGGGCTGCAGGGGCCTCGCGGCCCAGCCCCCACGGCGCTCCCAGCAGAGCCTGTGCAACGGGGATGTGACACCTTTTATGGTTTTCGAGAAGACCGAGTACCACAAAAGCAGGAACCCAGAGCTTTATCGTGATGAGAAGGGCTGGGTTGACCTCCCAGACACTGACTGCGAAACCAGGATGCAACTAACCCCGCAGAGCACCTGGCTCGCAAAATACCGCGAAGGAGGCTGCTGAATGTGCCCACGGGAGGCCAGAGGCGGCCACAGGAATCAACTGTAGAACTTAAGCCTTGGGGTGGGGGGTGGCGGTCATGGGATGGGGCTAAATCCCTGAGCCCCAGGGCTCATCCTTGGGGTCTGCCCTGCCAGCCAACTTAGGTTTTCCCGCACAGCCCTTGAACCCTGTTGTGTCTTCAAGGGACACTACCCTCTCAGCTTCCACTTCACAGTGGCATCTGGGGCAGAGGGCAGGAAGGTCTCTGGGAGGTGGGCTCTGACCCAAGGCCTGAAGGTGAGGGGATGGAGGAAGTGGGACCCTCGTCCTGGTGATGGGAGGGCCCGTGTGAGCTGGGGAAGTCGGTGTGCTCCAGGCCTGAGGTGTGGAGAGGTGGCTTGGCCCTGCCGTGGGGCCCACAGGGTCTGCCTTGGTTGGTGGGAAGTTGCTGGAGTGTTTTTTAAGTGTTTTAAGAGAGGTGTGATCTGGCTTAACTGGTGGAAACTCACTGAGCTACAAGGACACCGGCCCGGATGGAGTAGGGGGCAACCAGCCTCTATCCTGGGCGCCTCCTGTGGGGCCGGGTGTGGGGTGCATGGGGTCTGGGGGCGCATGCGTGATGCCAGGCTCTCCGAACACCACATGCCTGGTGCTGCTCCCCGGGCAGGGTGGCACGGTCTGCTCTCTAACCGTTCTCCCTGGCTGCCCCCTCCTGGATTTTTCCTTCCTGTGACCCCTTCAAGGACACTGATGGTGTTTAACTTGGATCATTGGTGGGACCGGAAGAAGCAAGAACCTCAAGTAGCTGTCTTAGGGTCCAGCCTTTGTAAACCCTGGGCTGTGTGTCTCCACTTTGTTCTCCCACCATGTGGCAGGCACCCCCGGGCCCTACTTCTTACCCCACCCCCAGTCTCCTAACTGAACCAGGAGAGACAGGAAATGGTTTAAAAAAGTAAAACCTTTGAGAGGTCCCTGGTGGCCTAGTGGTTAGGATTCTGGGCTTTCATTGCTGGGGCCTGGGTTCAGTTGCTGGTTGGGGAACTGAGATCTTGCAAGCCACTCAGCACAACTACCGCCCCCCGGCCCCTCCCCCAACAAAAGGAAACCTTAGAACACACACACACATGATCCAAGGAGCTTATTATGGAAAAGGCGAGCAAGGGTACAGAGAACAAACTGGACAGGGCCGACCTTGGCCGGGTGATCAAGGTCAACCCCAGCAGTGAGGATTCTCAGGGACCACATGGACCCTTGACACGTTGCGGTGCGAAGGGCACTGTACCTCTGGCGTCTTCATCCCCCAAAGTCCAACCCCAGTCTAACCATGAGGAAAAGCTCCGATGAATCCCGTTAGAGAGCCACCTTACCAAACACCTCTCCCGGTTATCAGTAACCAGGAAAGTCTGAGAAACTGTTACAGCCCAGAGATGCCTAAAGAGATGTGATGATTAAGGAGAATGTAACGAGAAATCAATATTGGTTCATCAGTGGTGATGGATGTTCAGCACTAATGTAAGACGTTAGTCACAGGGGAAACTCAGTCTGAGACATACACAGGAACTCTCTCAGTATCCTCTTCTCAACAAGCTTGTAAATCTAAAACCTGTTCCGAAACGTTCATTGTGAAAACTGACCAGAGCACATTGTTTTGTGGTGATCATGAGCGCCACCTTGTGGGCACATGGCTACATTAGCTGTGCCGCGTCTGGGCTTGGGAAATGGAGAAGTCCTGCCTTTAGCCCCTCGGTGGTGGCTCCTTATTCTGTGGGAAGAGCAAGCACAGGGTTCCTCGTGGCAGCCAGCATCTGCTTGCACCCAGCCTTGGGTTGGAGACTGAGCCGATCCATCCCATTATCACTGGTCCAAGGTAGCAGGTGCCATCACAAAGCCAGCGTTATTTCCTGCTGTCCCTCTTACCTGCTCAGTGTGATGGAGGCAGAGAGCCACCTTTCTGTCCTTGGATGAAAAACCCAGACATTCCCTGGGATTTTTTTCTCTCCATTCTTAGGAAATTAGGTCCCAGGCTCACTTTAGATGGAAAGTGGTCCCAGTTCATTCCTTAAAGCTGTGTCATACCTAGCTAACAGGTGTGGAGCTGGATTTAACATGAAATCTCTCTCCTCCCCTGGAGTGTATGCCCTGGATCTTAAGGGGGAGGGTGGTTTTCTTCTTCTCTGCTCTGTCCTTCTCCTGCAGCTGCTGTTTCTGACTAGGATTGCCAGATAAAACCAGGATGTCCAGCTAAATTTGTCTTTCAGATGAAGAACAAATCCTTTCTTTTTATTTAAGTATGTTCCAGGCAATATTTGCTTCCCTGGTGGCTCAGAGAGTAAAGAATCCGCCTCCGATGCAAGAGACCCAGCTTTGATTCCTGGGTTGGGAAGATCCCCTGGAGAAGCAAGTGGCAACCCACTCCAATATTCTTGCCTGGAGAATTCCATGGACAGAGGAGCCTGGTGGGCTATCGTCTGTGGGGTCACAAAGCGTTGGACACGACTGAGTGACTAACCCTTTCACTTTCAGGCAATATTTGGGTTTATTCATACTAAAAAATAGTCATTGTCTGAAATTCAAATTCTACAGGGTGTTTTGTGTCTTTATCTGCTACATCTGGTGACTCTTGTTCTGCCCTCTGCAGGCTTGTGGGGGAAGCAGGAGAGGTGGTGACAGGCAGAAAGTTTTTATTTGACTGATGAGAGTTTATAGGTTTCCTGTTGCTGCCGGAGCAAAGGACTGCACATTTAGTGGCTTAAGATGTTCATTTATTCTGTTACGGTTGAGGAAGTCAGAAGTCTGAAACCAAGGTGTCTGCAGGGGTATGTTCTCTCTGAAGGTTCTGGAGGAGAATTCCTTCCCTGCCTTTTCCAGATTCTAGAAGTCCTTCGTCTTCTAACTAGTAGACATAGCCTCTTCCAGCCCCTCCCTCCTACCAGTCCTGTCCCCTCCCCACCTCTTCTATCATCACATCTCGTCTGACCTGCACGCTCTCTCTCACGAGGACCTGTGATGACATCGGGCCCACCCGCATAATCCAGGATGATCTCCCATCTCAAGATCCTTAACTTAATCAGGTCTGCAAAGTCTCCTTTGCCATGTCAGCTCATATCCCCGCAGGTCCTGGGAATTAAGACATGGATGTCACTGGGGGCTGCTGATCGGCCTCCTGGGGGGCAGGCTGGCTTCAGGCCATCTGGGACTGGCCCGTGATTTGAGCTGACTTTGATCCCTTCTGTGCCTCCTTGGGGGGCCTTCTGGGCCACTGTAGCTCCCCTGACTGGGCAGTGTCTATCCCCGGACTGGCGGCTCCCAGTCTGCCCTGGGCTGGCTGAGCCCCTGCAGCCTGTCACCGTGGGGCCCTGGGGAGAGCCACCGTGATTCTAGGTGGCTGCGCCCAGTGTGTGCCCTGAGTCCGCCCCAGATCTCATACCTCTGACCATCTGCTGGGTGGCAGGATGGTCACCGCCAGGAGCAGACCCCGCCCCGCCGCCCCCACCCCTCGGCTGTGGCATGTGACGTGGCCACTGGCTGGAGCCCTTGGAGGGGCACTGTGCCCCCACCCCCGAGCCCTGAGGTCAGAGGCCGGCTCCCTGCCCGCCTCCTGGGGACGGACTCAGCCCTCCAACACGTCTCTCCTCAGATCCCCCCTCAGCTCCGTGACCTTGACCCTCTGACACCTTCCTCCTTGGCGGTGTTCACTCTCCCTCCCGTGGAGATGTGAGCTCATGGAGAGAGGATAGAAGGTGTCCAGACGGCTGGAGGAGCTGTGCCCGGTGGGGCTGGTGGAGATAAGGACTGTGCAGAAGGTCCAGGGAAGTACAGACGAGCCCAGGGGTCAAGGGTCCTGCGCCTCAGGCCAGCTTGCAGAGTGAAGAAGCTGCCTTTGCTGGGTCCGTGATGAGCTGAGGGCACCCCAGACCAGAGTCACAAAGGGGCCCTCTGGTTAAAGGGGCCTCTTCTGTCCACGCAGTTTATCACTGTTGTTTTTTTTTTAATAATTAATTTATTTGCCTTCACTGGGTCTTAGTTGTGGCATTGCAGCATGCAGGATATATATATATATATATTTTAAGTTGTGACATGCGGCATCTTTAGTTATGGCTTGCAAACTCCTTAGCCTGTGGCATGTGGGATCTAGTTCCCTGACCAGGGATCGATCCCGGGCCTCCTGCATTGGGAGCGAGGAGTCTTAGCCCCTGGATCGCTAGGGAAGTCCCAGCGTATCACAGTTGATGTCGGCCACAGTCACTCCCTGCGGTGCCTGGTCAGTCTCGTCGTCCATACAGTTCATGCCCGTCCTGTCCTCTTTGGAAGGAGGCTACTGCCTGCAGCCCAGGCCTAAGGAGAGGGAGCCATGGTCCACCTCCTCCCCCTGGGAGCAGCTCTGCAGATTACTGGGGTTCTTTGAAAGGGAGATTTGTTTTCTCTTGCACATTTATTTTGTCCATCACGTGTGTATGAACATGTTTTATGAGCTTTGCCTTCCAGAAGCAACAGCTATATGAATAGAGAAAGCCTCAGGCTACGTTTGACAGAGATTCACACAAATTTCACGTCATAGTACGGTCCAGAAATGGAAAAACCATTTATACTTTAGTTGCTTTGGGATTTATTTTAAAAGCTTAGATTGTTCTGCAGTTGAGACTTTTTAACACAAAAAGTCCAAATGGTCGTGTAGAAAGACGGCACTGAAGTAGCCTATGGCCTGTTTCTTAGTCTTCCCCATCACCGTGTTTCTGATGCTTATTTCGAATCTGTTCTTTCAACCTGGGAACACATACCACCGGAGGGGCTGGAAACCCAAACTGTGCTGTAAGTGAGCTTGGAAAATTCTGGGTATTTCCAAACTTATTATTGAGATGCTGGAGCAAGATCTGTAACTGGGCATTCTCCAAATAAACACAGTTTTCTTGTTTAAAAAAATTACTTTTTACTGAAGTATAGGTGATTTACAAATATCATGTTAGTTTTAAGCATACAGCCCAGTGATTCAGTTATTTGTATGTTTGTGTGTGTGCACGTGCTCAGTCTTGTCCAACTCTTTGCCACCCCATGGACTGTAGCCCACCAGGCTCCTTCTGTCCATGGGATTCTCCAGGCAAGAGTACTGGAGTGGGTTGCCATGCCCTCCTCCAGGGGATCTTCCCAACTCAGGGATCAAACCCATGTCTCTTGCTTTGGCATGTGGATTCTCTACCAGTAGCGCCACGTGGGAAGTTATATATATGTGGCTGGGAAGCCGTCTATATATACATATCCACACGCACATACACAGATATGTATATGTGGGCTTCCCTGGTGGCTCGGACAGTAAAGACTCTGCCTGCAATGCAGGGGATCTGGGCTCGATCCCTGGGTCAGGAAGATCCCCTGGGAAAAGGAATAGCTACCCATGTCAGTACTCTTGGGCTTCCCTGGTGGCTCAGATGGTAAAAGAATCTGCGTGCAATGCCGGAGACCCGGGTTTGATACCTGGGTCGGAAAGATGCCCTGGAGAAGGGACTGGCTAACCACTCCAATGTTTTTGCCTGGAGAAGTCCATGGACAGGGGAGCCTGGCAGGCTACAGTCCATGGTGTTGCAAAGAGTCAGACATGACTGAGTGACTAACACTTTCATTTTTTCAGTTTCATAATCTTTTATCATATTCTTTTTTTTAAAAAAAGATATTTATTTATTTGACTGAGCTGGATCTTGGTCGTGGTACGCAGGATCTTTGGTTGTGGCCTGGGACCTCTTAGTTACAGCATGTGGGATCTAGCTCCCTGACCAGGGATTGAACCCAGGTCCCCTGCACTGGGAGCATGGAGTCTTAGTCACTAGACCATCAGGGAAGCCCCCAGATTCTTTTTCATGATAGGTTATTACAAGATATTGAGTGTAGCTCCCTGTACGATACGGCAGATGCTTGCTGTTTAGCCATTTTCTTTCTAGTTGTGTGTATCTGTTAATCCCAGGTTCTCCCATTCCCCTGCTGGTAACTGTAAATTTGTTTTCTGTTTATGGTTTCTATTTATGAGTCTGTTTTTTAAATGTTTGTATTATTTTTTAGATTCCACATGGAAGTGACAGCATATGATATTTGTCTTTGGCTGACTTCATTTAGTATGATCACCTCCAGGCCCATCTGTGTTGCTGCAAATGGTATTATGTCATTCTTTTTTATGGCTGAGTAATATTCCATTGTATGTATGTACACATCTTTTTTTTTTTGCATTCTTGTATTATTTCTTAAATTTTTCTTTATTTTTTAATTGAAGGATAATTGCTTTACAGAATTTTGTTGTTTTCTGTCAAGCCTCAACACCAATCAGCCATAGGTATACATATATCCCCTCCCTTTAAACCTCCCTCCCGTCTCCCTCCCCATCCCACCCCTCTAGGTTGATACATTCACCTAGTGTCATAATGATACTATACATTAGCCATTCATCTGTTGATGAGCATTTAGGTTGCTTCCATGTCCTGGCTGTTGTCAACGGTGCTTCAGTGAACATTGGGGTGCAGGAATCTTTTTGAATTATGGTTTTCTCTGGTTATATGCCCAGGAGTGGGACTGCTGGGTCATATGGTAACTCTATTGTCAGTTTTTAAAGGAACCTCTGAACTGGTTTCCATAGTGGCTGAACCGATTTACACTCCCTCCGACAGCGTAGGCGGGTTCTCTTTCCGCCACGTCCTTTGCAGCATTCACTGTAGACTTTCTGATGGTAGCCATTCTGACTTGGGCTTCCCTTGTGGCTCAGCTGGTAAAGAATCCGCCTGCAATGTGGGAGACCTGGGTTCAATCCCTGGGTTGGGAAGATCCCTTGGAAAAGGGAAAGGCTACCCACTCCAGTATTCTGGCCTGGAGAATTCCATGAACTGTATAGTCATGGGGTCACAAAGAGCTGGACATGACTGAGTGACTTTCCCTTTTGCTTTCATTCTGACCAGTGTGCAGTGGTAGCTTGTAACATTGATGCATTTCTCTAGTAATTAGCTATGCTGAGTATCAAGTGCCTTCTGTCTGTCTTTGGAGAAGTGTCTATGTAGGTCTTCTGTCCAGTTTTTGATTGGGTTTTTCTTTTTGTTTTTTTAATTTTTATTTTGCATTGGATTACAGTTGATTAACAATGTTGTGTTAGTTTCAAGTGTACAGCAAGGTGATTCAGTTTTATATGTACATGTATCTATTCTTTTTCAAATTCTGTTTTGTTTTGTTTTTTATTGAGTTGTATGAACTGTATGTATATTTTGGAAATTAAAACCTTGTCAGTGGCATCATTTGCAAATATTTTATCCCAGACTGTAGGTTGTCTTTTCATTCTGTTTATGGTTTCCACTGCTGTGCAAAAGCTTATGAGTTTAATTAGGTCCCATTTGTTTATCTTTGCTTTTATTGTTTTGCTTTAGGACTGAACGGTACGATTTATATCAGAGAATGTTTCGCCTGTGCTCTCTTCTAGGAGTTACAGGGTGTCATGTTTTATATTTCAGCCTTTAAGCCATGCTGAATTTCTTTTTGTGTATGGTGTGAAGGAGTGTGCTAACTGCACTGATTTCCATGCATCTGCCTAGCTTTCCCAGCACTGCTTGCTGAAGAGACTGTCCTTCCCACTGTATATTCTTGCCTCTTTCGTCAAAGATGAATTGGCCGCAGTGTGCAGGTTTATTTCTGGGCTCTTTATTCTGTTTGTTGAGGCAAGTGCCTGTTTGGGTGCCAGTACCACGTTATATTATTTGTTTCTTTAGGCTGCCCTGGGTCTTCACTGTGCTGGGTGGGCACTTTGCTGCAGCACGTGGGCTTTCTCTAGTTGTGGAGTGTGTGGGCTGTGTGATTGTGGTGCGTGGGTTTAGTGGCTTTGCAGCATGTGGGATCTTAGTTCCCGGACCAGGGATTGAGCCTGTGTGCCCCGCTTTGCAAGGTGGATGCCCTGGGCCCCCAGGGCAGTCCTGGTGCCATGCTGTTCTGATTCCCATGGCTTTGCAGTGTTGTCTACAGTCCCGGAGGGTTATACCTCCTGCTGGGTTCTTTCTCCTCAGGATTGCTTTGGCATTTCTGGTTCTTTTGTGGTTCCATGTCAATTTTAGGATTATTCCAATTCTGTGAAAAAATGTCATGGGTAATTTGATGGAGATCATATTGAATCTGTAGACTACCTTGGGTAGTATGCCATTTTAACAATGTTAATTCTTTCAATCCAAGAACATGGCATATCTTTCCATTTCTTTGAATCATCTTCAACTTCCTTTATCAATGCTTTACACTTCTCAGCATATAGGTCTCTCAACTCACTGGTTAGATTTTTTCCTAGGTATTTTATTATTTTTTGGTGTAATTTTAAACAGGATTGGTTAAACCCAGTTTTTCCTTGTATTTATTAATTTCTGGCTGTGCTGGTCTGCGTTGCTGGTGGGCTTTACTCAGTTGCCCTGTGAGCGGGGGCTGCTCCCTAGCTGCGGAGCTCGGGCTTCTCACTGTGGCGGCTTCTCTTGTTGCAGAGCACGGGCTCTAGGGTGTGTGGCCTTCAGTGGTGGCAGCACCTGGGCTCTAGAGCACAGGTTCAGTAGTGGTGACACAGGGGCTTAGTGGGATCTTCCCAGACCAAAGATTGCACCCGTGTCTCCTGCATCGGCAGGCAGATTCTTTACGACTGAGCCACCAGTTTTTAAAAGGAAATGTAACAAACCCAGGTTTTAAAGGAAATGTAGGGTACAAGGGGTGGCGGGGGCGCGGCGCGGCACGGCGGTGAGGCGGCGGCAGGAATGTGTGGCAGCGCGGGCGCTCAGCATGGCTCGCCTGGTGCTTGGTCTGATGAGCTGTACCCTCTCTATAACAGTGAATGGTCTGTATTCGTCTAGTGATGATGTAATTGAATTAACCCCCTCGAACTTCAACCGAGAAGTTATTCAGAGTGACAGTTTGTGGCTTGTAGAATTCTATGCTCCATGGTGTGGCCACTGCCAGAGGTTAACACCAGAATGGAAGAAAGCAGCAACTGCCTTGAAAGATGTTGTCAAAGTTGGTGCAGTTGACGCAGACAAACATCAGTCCCTAGGGGGTCAGTACGGTGTTCAGGGATTTCCTACCATTAAGATTTTTGGATCCAACGAAAACAAACCGGAAGATTATCAAGGTGGCAGAACTGGTGAAGCCATTGTGAACGCTGCCCTCAGTGCTCTGCACCAGCTTGTGAAAGACCGCCTTGGCGGCCGGGGCAGTGGCTACAGCTCTGGAAAACAAGGCAGAGGTGACAGTTCAAGTAAGAAGGATGTGATTGAGCTGACGGATGACAACTTTGACAAGAATGTCCTTGACAGTGAAGATGTTTGGATGGTTGAGTTTTATGCTCCCTGGTGTGGACACTGCAAAAACCTAGAGCCAGAATGGGCCGCGGCCGCTACAGAGGTGAAAGAGCAAACGAAAGGCAAAGTGAAACTCGCAGCTGTGGATGCCACTGTGAACCAGGTTCTTGCCAACTGATACAGGATTAGGGGATTCCCTACAATCAAGATATTCCAGAAAGGTGAGCCTCCTGTGGATTACGACGGGGTACGCACGAGATCCGACATTGTTTCCCGGGCCCTCGATCTGTTTTCTGATAACGCCCCACCTCCTGAGCTGCTTGAGATCATCAATGAGGACGTCGCCAAGAAGACGTGAGAGGAGCATCAGCTCTGCGTCGTGGCCGTGCTGCCCCACATTCTTGACACGGGAGCTGCAGGCAGAAATTCTTACTTGGAAGTTCTTCTGAAGTTGGCAGACAAATGCAAGAAGAAGATGTGGGGGTGGCTGTGGACAGAAGCTGGAGCCCAATCTGAACTAGAAAATGCGCTGGGGATTGGAGGGTTTGGATACCCTGCTATGGCAGCTATTAACGCACGCAAGATGAAATTTGCTCTCCTAAAGGGATCATTCAGTGAGCAAGGCATTAATGAGTTCCTCAGGGAGCTGTCTTTTGGGTGTGGATCCACGGCGCCTGTAGGCAGTGGGGCTTTCCCCACCATCAGCACCAGGGAGCCCTGGGATGGCAAGGACAGCGAGCTTCCCGTGGAAGACGACATTGACCTGAGTGACGTGGAGCTGGACGACCTGGAGAAAGATGAGTTGTGAGAGGCTCCGCAAAGACTTCAGCTTTCTTTTCTTGGGAGCAGATTTTCCTGCGGTGAAGGAACGTCCTTTCTAGTCCAAGGAACCTACCAGTGGCCTTTTTAACCGAGAAGTAACCCTTGACTGGTCATTTGAAAACACTGCAACAGTGAACTTTTGCGTCTCAAGAAAACAATGAAAAATTCTATGAATTGTCATAGCCAGTGAAATGAGTTGTATCCTGTCAAGTAATATTTTGAAGAAAACTGATGGGCTGTTGAAGTGTTTTTCCCTCCCTCTGACTTGCTGCTTGGATGTTCTTGGAGGCTGTTTCTTACAAGTTTTTTAATGTGACCCTTTTCATTTGAATATTAACAGCTTTTTTCCATTAAAGAATAAAACAATATTATGGACAATGCCAAAAAAAAATAAAGGAAATGTAACAAAAATGCACAATTTGGGGACTTCCCTGCTGGTCCTGTAGTTAAGACTCTGTACTCCCAATAGAGCGGGCAGAAGTTTAATCCTTGGTTGTTGAACTAAGATCCCACATGCTGCATGTTACGGCCAAAAAATAAAAAGTACAATTTGAAACTTATATAAACGTCAGTTAAAAAATACATAGATTAAAAAATATAAATATTAAAACATGACAGTAACTGCAGTCTGGCCACTGTCTGCTTTTATATAGCCAATGAGCTAAGAATGATTTTCTTACTTTAAACAGTTGGACACAAAATCAAAAGAATAATATTTTCTGATGTGTGAAAATTATGTGAAATTCACATTTCAGTGTCCTTAAAGAAAGTCAGAGAGGAACACAGCTACGTCCAACTGTTTTTCTATTGCCTGTGGCTATTTTGGTATCAACAGCAGCTTTGAGTAGCAGTGACAGAGATGGTATGGCTTGAAAAATCAACAATATTTACTATCTGGCCCTACATAGAAAAAGTCTGCCAACCTCTGGTTTAGTGCATAGCCCAATAAAAGGCTTTTTCAGGGAAGCAAATGATATCACTTGATGATGCTTAGAATTGCTGGCGCTTCGTGATGAATATCAGACTGAATTTTAGTTGGTTTTACTGTTGTGATCTCTACAACTGGGGTGCTCCCAATGCCCCCCACCCCCAATGCCTACCCCTGGGACCACCATGGCCCCCTGCCCTCAGTGGGCTATAGGAAATTGCCTTTTGGCCTAGAATGCAGCCACCCTGGATATTCCTGAAACTACTGTCGTGAGTTTTGTGCTCATAAGTTCAGCGGATCTAATCCTCCCACTCCACTGGCTGCAGGTGGCAGAAACCTGAGTGAGCAGAGCTGGAGCGCTGGGGTTGCTGCCTCTTGTCCCCATCTGCAGGAGGCTGAAGGCTGCTGGGCTTCGGGACACTTTGCTCTTATGGGACAGCCTCCGTGCTCAGACTCATCTCTCCATGAGGGATCAGGCATCGCCGGCTGGCAGCACCCAGGCAGCAGGCAGGAAGGGGCTCTGGCCAGGAAGGATCTGATGGGTAGGAAGATGGGGATGAGGATGGACAGAAAGAGCTTGGAAGACAGTAGACCCCTGATGCAGAAGAGGAAAATGTCCAGATGGCCTTGAGTTCTTTTTTTTTTTAATTGAAGTACAGTTGATTTATATGCAATGTGTTAGTTTCAGGCATAGAGCAAAGTTATTCATATTATATATATGTGTGTGTGTGTGTGTGTATATATATATATATATATATTGTTTTTCAGATTCTTTTCCCTTATAGGTTATTACAACATATTGAGTATAGTTCCATGTGATACACAGGAAGTTCTTGTTGGCTATCTATTTTATATATAGTAGTATGTATCTCTTCATCCCAAACTCCTAATTCATCCCTTCTCCCTTGCCCTTTTGATAACTGTTCATTTATTTTCTATGTCTGTGGGTCTATTTATGTTTTGTAAATAAGTTCATTTGTATCATTTTTTAGATTCCACGTATAAGTAACATCATATTTGTCTTTGACTGACTTAGTCTGGTGACCTCTAGGTCTGCTCTTGTGCTACAGATGGCATTATTTCATTCGTTTTTACGGCTGAGTAATAGCCCATTTGTGTACACGTTCCGCGTCTTCTTATCCATTCCTCTGTCGATGGACACTTAGGTTATTTCTGTCTCACTAGTAGTGTTAGCTGCTCAGTCGTGTCTGACTCTTTGCGACCCCACGGACTGTAGCCTGCCAGTCTCCTCTGTCCATGGGATTTTCCAGGCAAGAATACTGGAGTGGGGTGCCATTCTCTTCTCCAGAGGATCTTCCCAACCCAGGGATTGAACCCGGGTCTCCTGCATTGCAGGAGAACTCTTTACCATTTGAGCTACAGGGAAGACCTTTTGAGCTACAGGGAAGACCCGTCCTCTATGTCTTGGCTATTGTAAACAGTGCTGCTGTGAACATAGGGATGCATGTGTCTTTTCAAATGCTCTGTTTCTCCAGATATATGCCCAGGAGTGGCATTGCTGGATTGTATGGCAACTCTGTAGTTTTTTAGAGAGCCTCCATACTGTTCTCTAGCTCTGCGCTCTTTGTAAGCCTAAAAGTCTCTGTATCTTATAACAGCCCATCTGTTTTTCCAACATAGCCTTTCATTGTCCCAGTCTTTCTCCCCCTTATCTTCCCAACCCTCTCCTCCACAACCACACTCCCCCCTCATGACTGTCCCCTTTCCTCAATTTAATCTTCCGCCTCTGCACTCATTCAGCGGGTGGAACTGAGTGATAACGGACCAGCGGCTGAGGGCGCGGGGTGTGATGCTCACAGTCCTGTCACCATGCCTGGCCTGCAGTAGGTGGTCAGTACTCTCTGGGCACCTTTGACCACCAGGGCTCAGCCCCACAGGTCCATGAGCACCAAGGTCAGCCCTGCAGTCTGACAGGTCAGGCCTATCCGTCCAGGGCATTGGGAATCCTGGACAGCTGAAACTGACAAAGGCAAAGAAAGTTTTCATAGGATATTGTAGAAAGGGGGAGTTTGGATAAAATTTTTAAAAAAGCAGTGTTTCAACAGGCTTAGGGCCAAACAGGGCCAGGTAGGAAGGGGCCAGCATCCGGTCTGGGCTGCAATGTGGACCCAGCTCCTATTCCCATGGGAACCACGGAGTTAGGAGGGCTGTGGACCATCATGGTCAGAAACCACTTATCTGGATCTGCACTTCGGTTGGAAATCCAGGCTGCTCCTGTGTCAAAGTTAAAATTCTCCCGGGGCGGAAAGTTTCATTCTGAAAGGTTTCATTCTGAATGGTAGAATTGCAAACAGCAGAGTTTCTGCTCATCTATAATTTTAGAGTTCAGTTTCTTTTTGAGTAAAACAGTCACAACACAAGAAAGGGGGTTGTTATGACGCTTTACAGTGGCAGCTGCATTTCCTTGAGAAGTGTGGTTCCTTCTGAACTTGAGAACAGCGAAACCTAGCAGCTGGTTTTATCTGTGTCTGTTACCCTGCCTGATCCTGTGATGCCATCTCTGTCTTGGGGGCAGGATAAGGACTTCTGTGCTGATTGTTCTATTGACTCTGGCTGGAGGAGGGAAAGATGCTATTATTGGGGTCTGGCCCAGACCAGGGGGCTCTGGGGATGCAGAGGGAAGTGGGTGGATGCAGGCCAAATCTTGGAGGTAAAACAGATTCAGGAAGTAATGGAACATGGGGAGAAAAGCAGCAGGAGGGGCCTGGGGTGGTTTCAGGTCTCTGACTCAGGCCTAGAAGGTGGTGGCCAGCCCTCAGGAGGGAGGAGTTTGGGTTTGGCTGGGCTGAGTTTGAGGTGCAGCCTTGCGGATGTATGGAGTCAGGGTGCAGGCTAGATTATCAGTTGGACGTGCAGGCTTGGGGGTCTGCAGCACAGACAGGTGGGAAGTGAAGTCACCAGGAAGGCAGTCAGTGGAAGGAAGTGACCTCACGGAGGATGTGTGGAGTATAAATTATCGGGTGGGGGTGGGGGAGGAGACAAGCCAGGGCTGGTGATCTAGATCCCTAGGAAGGAGAGTTTTTATAAGGCAGGAATGCTAACTGTGAATTCAGTGTAGTTCAGTCGCTCAGTCGTGTCCAACTCTTTGCGACCCCATGAACCGCAGCACGCCAGGCCTCCCTGTCCATCACCAACTCCCGGAGTTCACTGAGACTCACATCCATTGAGTCGGTGATGCCATCTCAGCCCTTCACATCAGATGGCCAAAATATTGGAGCTTCAGCTTCAACATCAGTCCTTCCTATGAATACCCAGGGCTGATTTCCTTTAGGATGGACTGGTTGGATCTCCTTGAAGTCCAAGGGACTCTCAAGAGTCTTCTCCAACACCACAGTTCAGAAGCATCAATTCTTCCATGCTCAGCTTTCTTTATAGTCCAACTCTCACATCCATACATGACTACTGGAAAAACCATAGCCTTGACTAGATGAAACTTTGTTGACAAAGTAATGTCTCTGCTTTTTAATTTGCTGTCTAGGTTGGTCATAACTTTCCTTCCAAGCAGTAAGCGTCTTTTAATTTCATGGCTGCAATCATCATTTGCAGTGCACTGTAGATTTAATGAAAGGGCCCCTGGGGCCTGGTTTCAGTGGTTTGGGCAATGAATGGAAGGTTAATAAATCTGGACAGCAGTCCTTAGACATTATGGAGTGAAGCTGGGGTGGAGGGCATGAGGGTGGGCTAGGGTGGGATAAGCTGGACAAGGCCTGAGGGTCAAGGAGAGTTAATTTATCAGGACTGGACAGACTTAAGCACATGGAAATGCTCCTGGAAAGGACTGGTAGAGAACGCAGGCTGAAGTGAGGGTTCCCAGGACGCGGTAGGGTCTGGGTTGTTGGGGAGCAGAAGTGGAGGGGACAGGGAAGCAGGAGCCCAGGTCAGGGATGGGAGGATGAGCCCAGGTTAGCTGAGCGGAGCGGAGGGGTGCCAGAGTGGGTGGAGGGTCCAATTGCTGGGTGACCTGCCTCTCACTGGGGCTCCCTGGGGCCCTCTCTCGTCTCTCCCAGCTCCGCCCTCATCCCAGCCACACCCACGCTGCTCCCACAGCCACCGGTTTCTTCGCTCTAAACCAGAAACCCCGCCCTCCCCACGTGCTCTTCCCTGGCTCCTCCCTTCAGCCCTAAGCCGAGTCCCGAGTCCGCCTCCGGCTCGCTTCCCAGCTCCTCCCCCGGCGCGGCACCTCGGGAGTCCCACCTCCTTTCTTCCTGCATCTGGCCCCGCCCACGGCCCCGCCCTCGCCTCTTCTGTGCATACCCACTGGCTGGATTTTTATCACGCTCCACCCCCTGACTTTCACTCCTGCGACTGGGACAGAGAGCTGTCTGTCAGCGTAGTCGCCTGGCAACGGGGTTGGGCCGCTCCAGACGAAAATCTGGACTGCAACCGGAAAGGCAGATCGGTGGACTCTGGGGAGGAGGGCCAGGACCTCGGTGAGCCGAGCGGTGGACTTGAGGCTGGGGGTAGGGGAAGGTCACCGGCCTGGGGGCCCAGAGGGAACAGCCTGACCAACGAAGCTTTGGGGATGATGACCTTCGTCCCGGGAGCAGTTAGTGCCGGGGTGGACCTGGGCCCTGACCCTTCCTGGCAGCCGGTGCTTCTGCCTTGGGGTGGAGTGGGGAGTGATAGGGGGACAGCTGCGAGGGAGGATATCCCCGCTAGGTCAGTTGGAGCACAGAATTACTCCTACTTTTCACGTCGTTGAGGTCAGAGGGTTCCAGGCCGATGCTTGCCGGAAGGTCCCCAGGGTGAAGGCCAGCTGTCAGGAGGGAGAGCGAGAAAGAGCTGTGTAGACGCGGGAAGAACTGCGGAACATCTTCGGGAAGAGGCGAGGCAGGGGGTTGTGCTGGAGTGTGTGCTGAGTTGGACACAACCTACTTGCTTTGTCCCAGGAGAGTGACGCTGACGGCTAAATTCAGGGCAGCGGGGAGAGGAGGAGAAAGTGCCCCCTGCAGATCAGTCACTGGGGCTCCCTGGACGGACGGAGGCTAGCATGGGGCAGGAGCGGGACAGGTCACCTTCTGGCCAGCAGGGACTCTGTGCAGCCAGCAGCTGGCCCAGGCTCAAGCTGACCCCTCCCAGAAAGGCTGCTGGTTCTGGGATGTAAACAAAGCTTGATGCAGATGAGGTGGTTGGAGTCTTCCCAGAAAGGGTGTACTGAGGGCCAGGTGACTGCTCCCAGGACCATGCTCCCTTGGAGGAGGTGGGGAGTCCAGGGTGTCTCCTGAGGATGGGAACCTTCAGAAAGGCCCTGAAAAGAGTCGTCTGAGCCATCCTTGGATGCCAGCCAGTTTACTGTGGTCCATTCTGCAGGAAAAACAGCTCCTGGCTCCCTCCCCAGCACTGAGAGGTTTGCTTCTTCCAAGCTGGGCTGTTCCCCTTGTTGCAAGGCAGATGCGTAGATCTGGGTTCAAGGTCTCAGATCTTGTTGCTTTGAGCTCATGTGTCTCCTCTGGCCTCCAGAAAGCTGAGTTAAATGCCCTGTGTTACCTCATTTAATCCTCCCCCCTCCTCCTCATTACAGGACTGGAGGCACTTTCCCTGTTTTACTAGGGCTGGAAATGGCTTAGTTACTTGCCCACAGTCACACCAACCAATGTCAGAACTTGAACTCAGATCTATACATCTTTGCATCCCCTGTCCAGAGAGGCAAGCGCTGTGGAGATCAGCGCACTCCAGTGCCGACTGTCCTGCTCTGCCCCTCCGCTCTATACATCTTTGCATCCCCTGTCCAGAGAGGCAAGCGCTGTGGAGATCAGCGCACTCCAATGCCGACTGTCCTGCTCTGACCCTCCGCTCCACCGGTTTTTCATCCCCAGCCCTCCTGACATTTGGGGCAGGGTACTCTTTGTTGTGGGGACTGTCCAGTGCATTGTAGGGTATTTAGTAGGACCGCTAGTTTCTAACCACTAGATGGCAGCAGTGGCTGGAACCACAGCCTCCCTGGCTGTGACAAGCAGACATCATTGCCAGCTGTCCCCTGGGAGAGGAAACCACCCCCAGTTGAGAACCACCGGGGTTAGCAACCTTAAAGGAACATCTGGGTGTGTCCCCTTGACAGAGAACATGATCTATGTAACCCTGCGGGAGACTCAGGCCAGCTCTGGGTGGTTTTATGCACAGCTTGCCAGGAAAGAAAAAGTCTGTTGCATGTACCAAGGTGCACCCAGGACCGTCCTGTGAGAAAACCATTTCAGGGACTGAAAGTTCAGAAACGTGCTTTTGGGGAGAAGTAAGGGCGCGTCGAAGGCCTTCAGCTCCTCCCCAAAGTTAATTGAAGAGGTCTCAGGCCTGGTTCAGGTGATGGCGTCCAGGCAGGATGGACTTGGGAACGCTGTACCACTGCCTTTACTTCACCCTGCCTTTTGGGGGCCTTTTTAGCAGGAGGCGGGGTGTCCTTAGAGCTGTCTTTTCTTTTCAGATTGCATTCACTTATTCAGTCGTTCAGCCAGTTTTTATGATTATTATCACTTTTATTTATGTAATTTTAACTGTGCTGGGTCTTTGTTGCTGGGTGGGTTTTCTCTAGTTGCGGCGAGCGGGGGCTGTTCTCTGGTTCTGGTGCTCGGGTTTCTCATATCAGTGGCTTCTCTCTTGGAGCGTGGGCTCTAGAGCATGCCGGCTTCAGGAGCTGCGGCTCCCTGGCTCTAGAGCTTGGGCTCAGTAGTTGAGGTGCACAGGCTTAGTTGCTCCACGGCATGTGGGGTCTTCCCAGATCAGGGATCGAACTCGTGTCTCCTGCATTGGCAGGCAGATTCCTCACCACCGAGCCACCAGGGAAGCCTCCTAGAGCTGTCTTGAGATGCGTCCTCTCACCGGTGCCCTGCAGACACCCAGACTGGTGGGCCGAGGGGGCGTGGCCCTAGAGGCTTTCCTTCTCCCAGCTCTTCTTGACTCCAGGCCTGTGGCTCCAGCTCCGGGCCGCCACTCCCCGTTCTCCCTCTTCCTGGAAGGAAAGCCAGTGTTGCTGGCTGCCCCGCTTCTGGGCCTTTCCTGGCATGTCCTCCAGGCGCGGCCCTGAGCTCCCATGCCATAGGTTGCACGTCTCCTTACGTTTCTTCCCCGCTTGCCCCCGCCCCGGTCCTCCCTGCAGGCGCCTCGCCCAGCCTCGGTCCTTTCCCACGGGTGTTCAGACAGCAGTGGAGGAGCCTGTTTCTGGTGGGTCCGAGGAGGGGCTGGGTGGAGGCAGAGGAGCGCCAGTCTTGCTCTGTAGCTGCCTCAGGCGCCCTCCCCACACCAGACCTCGCCTGGACGACCCTGGATTTGCCCTGCACCTTTGTGCACTGTGTTTGCTTCCTGGGTGAGCCACCCCTGGGTGCTGGAAACCCAGCCAGAATGTGTCCTTCGGGACACGTTCTCGCCACCCCTCTGTGTGCTCTCATCCCTTCCCCGCCAGTCTCCACAGCGTTTGCTGGACGGGATGCTCCTGCAGGCCCTGTCTGAGGCTTCTGTCCGCTTGCCCTCTGATGGGGCCTGGCCCAGGCAACGCCGTCCTCTGTGGAAGGACTTAGATGCCTGTGCCAGTGTCAGGAAAGCCAGCATCCTGGAGGCGGCGGGCCCCGTGACCTGGGGGAACAGCCCCCGGCTGCACTGGGTCCTCAGCCATGGAAGGGGATGTCCGAGGAGAGGCATTTATGGGCCAGTGGCCTTCCAGCCCCAGCTGTCCCCCTTAAAGAGGCTGGTAGCCCCTGAGAGAGCGATTCCTTGGTCCTGAGAAGGAAGGCCCTCTCCCAGGATGTGGGGAATCTGAGGTGCGGCATTTAGAGGCATCACTGTTGATACCTCCAGGTGGTATCAGCTGGATCCCCTGTCCCATCAGCTCTCCCTGGGGAACCAGGCACCGTGGGCTGTGGGGTGCAGAGGTGGGGAGGGGCTGGTCACGGGTGGTGAACTGAGGGCACTGATCCAAGGGGCCCCTGAGTGCCTGGGGCCTTGGAGTGTGTCCCCTGGGGGCCGAATGCGGGGGACCCGGGCCAGGCCGGCCTCCTGGAGTTTGCACCCAGGATCTGATGAGGTGGTGGGGAACGGGCTGTCCACCTGAGGGGCGGGCAAGGAATGCCAGGCCTTGGATCAGTGTGTCCGCGTGTCCACATGCGCCAGGCTGGCTCGGGTGCTGGCCGCCAGGTGGCCGTGGGGCAGAGTCTCTGTTATGATTTTCAGATTCTACGGGTAAGTGAGTCAGGCATGACCCTGGGGGTGGGTGGGAGGTGGAGGTGGGGTCCAAGCAGAGTGAGCAAGGAGGGGTCTGTGTCCCTCAGGGGAACAGTCAGTTCTCTGAAAGTCAGGAACACTGGGTAGTCTTGGAACCTGAGGCTGAGGAGATGGTGAGGTGTGCAGAGGCAGACAGGAGGGCCTTCCGAGCCAGACAGGGGACCCAAGGGAACTGCTCACGGGGTCTGGCATCTGACGTTCCTAGTGGACCACACGCATCTGCCAGGTCAGCCTTGGGAGCCCACCGGGGTGGGCACAGCTGTCAGCTAGCCCGGAGGGTCCAGCTCTGAGGTGGAGCTGTACTCACATCTCAAAAACCCCCCAGGTGTTCAGAAGGCAGTCATCTCTCCCAGCATAGGAGTCATGGGCCTTCTCTTGTCACAAACCTTCAGGTTTTCTAGAGGAAGTGAAAAGGCGTGATGACCTTTGGTATGAAGACCCTGAGAACAAACTGGAATTCCTAGGGTGTATTTTTATACACTTGCATTTTCAAGATTTCAGCAGGATAACAAGATAGGGATGCAGGGAAGGTTGAGGGATTAGTTTTTGGTGATTTGATAAATTAACAGAGATCTTGAGAGAAATCTTGAATTTCCCTGCTTGGGGAGGGTATGAATCTGAAAATATTTTTGACTAAAGCTGTTGTGATTTACCAGTAATGTAAGCAAAGCGGAGGTAGCAATAAGCAGAAGCAAAACCCCAGGCAGATCAGGTCACCATGTGGGGTCCCAAAATAACCCACAGCCCCCTTCCCGGTCAGAACGGTGCAGATGGCTCATCTCCTCAGCACGTCCTACGCGATCAGGTGGTTTATTGGGCTCTTAGAAGAGTTGACAAAGAGGATGGGTCTGCCTTAGCAAAGCCGCTTGGGCTGTGCCCCCGAGGGAGACCAGGCACCAGCTGGCGCCGCCCCCTGTATCTCAGAGATAAGGAAGCCTCTCACAGACTGGAACCCTAGCCGGGGGCCGAAGGCTTTCCTTTTCAGCTCTTAAGCTGCTGAGAAAGCTGAGCAGTAGAAGCATTTAGGTCAAATGGCCTGTGAGCAACAGCCGCAAACTGCATTGTGTAAGCCCCCATTTCCAGCAGTGTGTTGGAGCCCCTTCTAGGAGCCCTGTGCTGGAAACTTCCTCTTAAGGGCAGATGCCCTCCCCTGCCCCACAATGGTGGGAGTAAAACATGGAAGAATGTTGGAGAGCATGTGGAGAAATGGGAACCCTCATGCTTTGCTGCTGGAAATATAAAATAGAAAACAGTTTGGTAATTCTTCAAAAAATAAACATTAGATTATATGACCTCACAATTCCATTCCTAGGTATATCCACCCCCCTCCCAATCTGAAAATAGGGACTTGAACAAGTACGTGTACACATATGTTCACAGCACCCCCAAGATAGAAAATAGCTCAAATGTCCATCAACAGCTGAATGGATAAGCCAAACACAGTCTCTTCATACACTGCAGTATTACTCACCCATCAAAAGGAATGAGTCCCATTCATGCTACAATATGGATGAACCCTTAAAATGTTATACTGAGTGAAGAAAGCCAAACCCCAAAGACCACGTGTTGGACGACTCATTCACACGAGGTGTCCAGAACAGGCAGCTCCACACGGACAGTGTGTTGGTGGCCGCCTGGCCTGGGGAGCCCGGAATGGGGTGTGACCACTAATGGGCATGGAGTTTCTGTTCGGGTCATGGAAATGTTCTGGGTCTAGATGGAGGTGGTGGTCTCACCCCGCTGTGCGTGTACCAAATGCCACTGACTCACTCAGTTTGAAATGGGCCATTTTGTGCTGTTGTGTGAATCTCACTTCAGTAAGAAGAAAGGCCCCACGTGCACCCCACTTCCTCTTGAGGTCTGTGATCCACGCTCCACCTGGATTGTGGACAGCCTGCCCCCTCCACGTGACCTGGGGGAAACTTACCGGCTGTTGCTTTGGTGGGGTGCCCCTCTCCCCAGCAGTTTGACCATGGTGGGTCCCAGATGAAGTCTAAAGACAGGAGTTAGGAGGTTGTGGCACTGTGCCCCCTACGTGGTTGCTTCATCTCGGATGTGCTGTTCTGTCTGAATCCGTGGATCGGATGGTGCTGGACCCCTTTCTGTAATGAGGTCTGGGACCCGATTGCAGCCCCTGGGCCACCTGCCTTTGGGTGCCAGCCTCTCTTAGTATCCCTCCCAGAGATGAGGCCTAGGCTGGGTTCTCACAGCTTTGGCTAGCATGTGCCATGATCCCATCCATATAAGGTTGGGCTGTGATTATTAACCTGGGGCGCAGAGAGTTTCGGTCACTTGCCCGAGGCTGCCCAGCCACCACGAGAAGCCAGGATCACAAAGGAAGAACGTGTCCCACGGCACTTCTGCTCTGTAGGTGATACTTGCAAGGTGTTGATTTTATTTAAATACGTGTAATCATCCACCCTTATAGATTATTTTTTCAACTCAGGTTTTTAAAAAAATGAATATTTTGATTAAAATCCTGATTTTTCTACCTTTTAGTTACATTAGCTTAGAAACTATTTTGGAACAAAGAAATCCAGATGGTTAGCAGTTATGAGCAGGCTTTGAGAAGTCAGAGGAATCTGACTGAGTTTTCGCATTTTATTTGTGTCAACTAATTTGTCCCCTGGAGAAGGAAATGACATCCCTCTCCAGTATTCTTGCCTGGAGACTCCCCATGGACAGAGGAGCCTGGTGAGCTACAGTCCACGGGGTCACAGAGTCGGACACGACTGAGCAACTAAAAAAAATAATAATAATTTCTACCACATGAAAACACTACATAGGTCTGCATTTTTGCTGCGTTTTGCAAGTAAATCCATGTTGCTTACCTTGACCATATAATTATTGACATTTATTTTCTATGATTGACATATTTTGGGGCTTCCCTGGTGGTCCAGTGGTTAAGATGCCACACTTTCAATGCAAGGGGCAAGGGTTCAATCCCTGGTGAGGGAACTAAGATCCCACACGGCATGGGGCAATAAAATAAGATAAAACAGCAAAATAGTTAAAATATATATATGGTTTAGTCGTTAAGTCATGTGTCCGACTCTTGCGACCCCATGGACTGTAGCCCACCAGGCTCCTTCTGTCTGTAGGATTCGCCGGGCAAGGATACTGGAGTGGGTTGCCATTTCCTTTTCCAGGGGATCTTTCCAACCCAGGGATCAAACCTGGGCCCCCGGAACTGCAGGCGGATTCTTTACCAGCTGAGCCACCTATACATATTTGATTTCTGTCTCTAACGGGTGTGAACTTCTCTCCTGCAGAGTCCTGCCAGCCGCAGGGACAGATGGGGAACAGCAAGAGTCACCCAGGACAGGAGCGCTCCTCGCGGTTTCTCCCCACGGAGCAGGCCGAGGTCAACAGGCTGTTCGATGCTCTGTCGTCGGAGAAGCTTGGCTCCAGTGCCTCGCCCAGAGCCTTCTCTCTGCAGGCATTGAAGGCAAGGGTAACATCTGGGAGTTCGTGTTTAGTCTGGAGCAGGAGTCAGGCTGCTGCTGACCCTCAGTTCCTGTAAGGCAGGTGTGGGAACACGGAGAGATGTGTTTTCTGTGAAGAAACAGATAGTACCGACTGTCAGCCTGCCGGGGTCCAGCCCTGGTGGATCCAGGGTAACTCGAAGCGGGGACGGCGTGGCGAGGAAAAACTTATTTATTTAGAAATATAAAGAGAGATTAGGAAGAAATAGTGTAGTAGGAAAATTTAGTGGAGAAGAGAGGCTGAATAACTTGGTTTACGCAGAAAGCTAATAAAGTTCCAAGACAAGGAACCTGCACCGTCTACATTAGGCCACTGGCGCCCACTTGAATAGTGGAGGGTGCCCCACCTTAGGCTCCCTCTTTCGCGGGTCTTAGAAGCCAGGGCAAGTAAGGAGACACGGAGAGCCTCCACGCCCCAGAGGGGAATTCAGCCTCAAAAGGAGTAAGAAAAAAAGACACGGGGGAAACCAGTTTTTCCAGTGACAGACCCATCCTCTATTATCCGGAAAGGCCTTTTATACATTTGATTTTACATAGAGATCAATGGATAATACAAAATTATGCAGCGTCAGCAGCCCTGACTCTTTATCGAGACCAGGCTTTCTCTCTGCATACCTAGTTGTATACACAAGTCTTAGGTGATTTACATCATCTGGCCGGAAGGCCAATTAGCATTTTACAGCCCTTTTCTGATAAGGGTAATAGTGTTGTTCTTCCCAAAGTCTGGTGCCACTCTCAGAAAGCACTAAATAAAGTTACATTCTTACATAGCAAGGACGCAACAATTTATAACAGAGGAAGAGAAGTACAGTGATTTATAACAAAGAGAAAATTCATTAACTCAAAAGTCTAGCATTGCTAACATCAAAAACTACTATATTCCTATTTCTGCATCCTGTTTACATTGATTAATATCTTCCCAGGTGCCTAAAAGATAAAGGATATGGAGGCCTGGTGGCAAACAGTAACTCAACAAACTCTTCCCCAAACTAATTCTTGGCTCTAAAAGGCTCTATATCTTTAAGATGTTTTAACCTTTGTGCCTCTTACGGTTGGGGGCCGTAAACAATCCACAAGTTGTAAAAGTCCGGGCAGACCTGTCAGATAAGCTAGAAAGCCATCAAAGGGGTTTAAACCGAGACATTCTTTTTATATGCAGGAGACTTGGAGCTCTGAGTTAACTTTCTCCAGAGAAAGGTGGTAATGTCAGAAAACTATAGTATAGCAGACAGCAAACACACAGATTTTGGTTTCGGGGTAGATGCTCAGGCAGAGGACCCCTTGAGACCTGACTCGCCTTGCCCATCAGGCCTCTCTACATGACCTTGTCGTGGGTGGGATCTCCCGTGCTGGCTCCCGGCATCAGCCTTGTGGGCTCCGTGGTCAGTGTGGCAGCTGCTCCACTCTGCCTTCATCTCACACTGTTCAGGGACTTTTCCCACTTGCGGTTGACCAGAGGGGCTGACTGCTTCCCGTCTCTTGCACCACCGTCCCCTGATTTCTCCTTGCAATGGGTGACGGGCTGCCCAGGCTGTATTTGTGGGTCTGATAACCACCAAGTCTCAAGTCCACCTTGGCCTTCAGGATTCGTAAGTGTTTGTTGTCCTAGGAATTTTGTTGTTGCCCCCTCAAAATAATGAAGTTTCAGGGTCAGGGTGCACCTGACAGGGAGTGAAGACTGCCCGTTTCCCCATCTTTTGGGCCCGTTCCGTGAGGCTCTTAACCACGTGCGTTTGGGTGCTCAGAGAGCAGCAACATCACAGGCATCTTTGGCCCATCTGGTGACTTTACAGTCCTGTGTTAGTTTCAGGTGCACAACAAAGTGAGTCAGTTATACAAATACGTGCACCCACTCCTTTTTAGATTCTTTTCCCATATAAGTCGTTACAGAGGATTGAGTAGAATTCCCTGTGTTATACAGCAGCTCCTTGTTAGTTGCCTATTTTATATGCGTGTATGTGAGTCACTCAGGAGCCCACCAGGCTCCTCTGTCCATGCACTTCTCCAGGCAAGAATACTGAAGAGGGTAGCCATTCCCTTTTCCAGGGGATCTTCCCAACCCTGGGATAGCACGCAGGTCTCCCGCACTGCAGGCAGAGTCTTTACTGTCTGAGCCACCAGGGCAGCCCTGTTTTACATATAGTAGAGTTCATATGTCAATCCCAACCTCCCAGGTTATCCCTCCCCCACTTTCCGATGCATATTGAGCACAAAGAACGTGGATAGATAGTTAATATATCTGGAGGTCCCTAATCTAGAGGAGACCAGTGTAGCACTACACAGACCGTATGTTCCATGTGGAAATAAATCCAGATATGCAAATGACAGCTGCCGGAACTAGAATGGAGAAGATGTTAGTGAAAAGCAGCCAGTGGCCAGAGGCAGGAAGGACATGGCCAGTCTGGGGAGACTGGGAAGTGTGGAGGGCAGGATGGGGACAGATGATGGAAGAGTTTGATGGCCCAGATGAGCCACAGCCCGGGACACGTTAGGTGTGTGGGTCCTGGAGTGGTATGACACCCTCAGTGGGCAGAGATGGTGCACCAGGGGTCCGGGAAGGTTCTCTGCGGTTGGTCTTGGTCCCTTAGCTGTTTTCCCATCGTCCTACTGCGTCTGACTTGCACCCTGTCTGGGATTTTCACCCGCTTGTCCCTGCAGGGCCATGTGGGGGACGCTCTTCCCCCCGAGATGGTCACCAGACTGTTTGAGGGCATGCGCAGGGTGGACGGCAGCGGGAAGGCAAAGGGGCCCAGCGAGCGCGTCTCCCAGGAACAGTTCACAGTGTCCATGTCCCACCTGTTGAAAGGAACTGCCGAGGAGAAGAGTCTTGTGATCCTGAACATGATTTCTGCCTTAGGAGGTCCCGTGAAAGCAAGAGATGTCCACAAGGTGAGAGGCCACCAGGCACTTTGCAGCCACCCCAGGCAGTGTTGGTGGCCTTTGGTGGGGGGCTTAGGATGGTGCAGCAGCTGATGGAGGCCTTGTGCAGAAGTGCCCCCTGGGGGGCCCTGGACCACATAACCGGTTGAGGTCAGGACTCCCGGACAAAGAGGCATCAGCCAACTAGACCAGCCGAGGGCATCGTTGGAAAGCTGAATAACTACCCAAGTCACGTGGTTCTTCCCACCCTGGGGTCCGCCATGTTGGCCTTAGTGAGACAAGACGCCCTTCTCCATGTTGATCTGATGTAGGTCAGAGGTACAATGGTGGTGCAATTAATGGTGAAATTGTGATCTTCCAAGTTTACAGAGGACTTGGTTGGCTCTGTGGTACACGTGCTAAACTACAGACGGCAGCTGCGAGGCTGGAGTCAGAAGCCACCCCCAGGCTCCCCATCCAGGGTGCAGGTGCTGGCTGCCCAGCTGTGCTCCGAGATGAGGCTTCAAGGCAAGTGCCCCGTGCTAGTCCCTAGACCTTGGCGTCGGAGAGTGGTTCCACGCCATCTCATATTAAAGTTTAAAGTCAGTAAGTGCGTCTTCCAAATTTGGAGGACCATTGAGATGATCTCTTCCTTGGCATACAGTTGTTCATAGTATTTCCTCATAATCCTAATTCCTGCCAGGTCCGTAGTGACGTCTCCACCTTCATTTCTGATGTTAGTCATCTGAGCCTTCTCTTTTTTTCTGGGTCAGTCTAGCTAAAGTTGTATTCACTTCTTGTTATTTTCAAAGAGCCAGCTTTTGGTTTTGTGGACTTTCTCTGTTGTCTAACCTCTGTTTTATTTATCTTCAAGTCTTTTATTTCCTTTCTTCTGCTTCCTTTAAATTTAGTTTGGTTTTTCCTTTTCTTTTTTTTTAATTGAAGTGTCGTGGATTGTGTTGTGTTGATTTCTGCTGTACAGCAAAGTGACTCATTTAGGCTTAAATATATTCTTTTCCATTATAATTTGTAACAGGATATTGAATATGGTTCCCTGTGCTCTACAGTGGGCATTGTTGTTTATCCCAGTCCATCTATAATAGTTTGCATCTGCTAACCCCAACCTCGGGCTTCCCAGATGGCACAGTAATGAAGAACCCGCCTGCCAGTGTAGGAGACACAAGAGACGCGGTGCGATCCCTGGGTCAGGAGGATCCCCTGGAATTGGAAATGGCAACCTGCTCCAGTACTCTTGCCTGGGAAATCCCATGGACAGAGCAGCCTGGTGGGCTACAGTCCACGGGGTTGCAAAGAGTCGGGCATGACCAAGTGTGCACACACGCACGCACGCACAGCCCCACCCTCCCAATCTGTCCTCCCCCGTCTTCTCCCGCTGGCAGCCACGCATCTGTTTGTTGTGAGTGTGAGTCTGCTTTTGTCTCACAGGCGTATTGGCTTGTGTCGTTGTTCAGATTCCACGTATAAGTAATAGCACACTTTGTCTTTCTCTTTCTGACTTCCTTCACTCAGTATGATCATCTCTGGGTCCATCCATGTTACTGCAAATGGCCTTGCTTTGCTCTTTTTTTATTGCTGAGCAGTATTCGGTCGTATGTAGGCCCCACATCTTCTTTATCCACTCCTCTGCCACTGGGCACTCAGGTTGTCTCCACGTCTTGGCTGTTGTGCTGCTATGAACCTTGGGGTGCATGGATCTTTTTGAATTGTAGTTTTGTCTGGGTGTGTGCCCAGGTGTGGGATTACTGGATTGTGTGGTGGCTCTGTTTTTAGTTTTCTGAGGAACCTCCACACTGTTCTCCATAGTGGCTGTACCAGTTTACATTCTCACCAACAGGGTAGGAGGGTTCCCTTTTCTCCAGACCCTCTCCAGCATTTATATTTTGGAGATTTTTTTTTGAGGACGGCCTATAGATGTCTTCTTTTTTTACTTACTTGATTTTGGCTGCACTGGGTCTTCCTTGCAGAGTGCAGTCTTTCTCTAATTGTGAGTGGGGCTGCTCTCTCGTGTGGCGCGTGGGCTTCTCATTGTGGTGGCGTCTCTGGTTGCAGGATGTGGGCTCCGGGCACGCGCACCAGTATCTGTGGCACGCGAGCTCGGTAGCTGTGGCATGCGGGCCCTGGAGCACGTGGCTCAGTGCTTGTGCTGCGTGGGCTTGGTTGCTCTGGGTCACGTAGGATCTTCCCAGACCAGGGATCCACCCATGTCTCCTGCACTGGCAGGCGGACTCCTAACCGCTGGGCCACCGGGGAAGTCTTGTACATGTGTTCTTGATGTCTTTGTGGGAAGAGGTGAGCTCTGTGTCCTGTTACTCTGGCATCTTGATTCCGATGTCTAGTTTGGTTTTCTTCATCTGGTTTCTCAAGGTAGGAGGTTAGGTTATTGATTTGAGGTCGCTCTTCTTTTTCGTATCGGCGTTTATGGCTGTGCGTCCCCCTCTAAGCGCTGCCTCAGCTGACTCGCATCACTTTTCTATGCTGTGTTCTGGTTTTCATCCAGCTCAGTGTTTTCTGACTTCCCTCATGATTTCCTCTCTGGCCCATTGGTTGTTCAGAGGTATACTCTTTAATTTCTACATATTTGTGAATTTCCCAAATTGCCTTCTGAGTTGTAATTTTATTATGTGTGACTGAAGAACATACATTACGTGACTTCAGTTCTTCTCAGTTTGACAAGGCATGCTTTATGGCCTAACATATGGTCTGTTCTGAAGACTATTCCAGACCTGCTGGAGAAGAACGTGTTCTGCTGTTGTTGGCGGAGAAACAGTATATATTTCAATCTACTTGGAATTTAAAATTGCCTTGAGGTGAATCTTGTAGCCTTGTTGACGTATAAAACAAAGTTGACTTATTTTATAAAAGCGTTACTGATTTATTATAAAGCTGGATTTCTAGACAGAGTTTGAAACATTAAGCGAGATAGTTGGGACTTGGAAAGAATAGTGAGACAATCTGCTGTGAATGTATGAGGCCGTCATGTTTGGATGGAGTCCCGTTGGTCTGTCTTCTGGTGCCACTGCCGCGCCACCTCTGTTCTTAGTAGGTGAGAAACGGAAATCAGAGCCATAGGTGTTGCTTAGAACCATGAAGCATAACCAGTTTTAAGTTTTAAGTTTCGTAGTTAATGAAACCCGTTCTCCCCAGATAAATCGAGGGGTTCCCAGGACGTTACCAACCTCTACCCTGATGTGGGCCTTCCCTGGTGGCTTAGTAAAGAACTCGCCTGCCAGTGAAGGTGACCAGGGATTGATCCCTGGGTCGGGAAGATCCCCTGGAGAAGGGAATGGCAACCCACTCCAGTATTCTTGCCTGAGAAATCCCATGGACAGAGGAGCCTGGTGGGGGCTACAGTCCCCAGGGTCACAAAGAGTCAGGCACGACTTAGCGACTACCCCACCGCCAGCCTGACGTAGCTGGAGGGCAGTGGACGTCTGAGTCCTTCCCAGATGGCTTTGTTAAACTAGTGGCTTTGGTGCAGCCAGCCCTCTCAGGAAGGGGTGCTGGGGAGTTTCAGGGCCCCAGGGGGAGGGTGTAACTGCCTCTGAAATGCAGCTGGGAATGCAGAGAAAAGATAAGAGCATTGATGTTGAGTTGTTTAGATGAGCACCGTCCAACAGGGGTAGGATGTGAACTGCAAGTAAACCACATGTGAAATTTTAAATATTCTAGTAACCACATGAAAATAGCCAAAAGAAACAAGTGAGATTAATTTTAAGAAAATTTTCAAAATATACTTTAACCTTGGCAATGTTAAAAAAAAACCACAAGTTATTTTACACTTTTTTTTTTTCCACACTAAGTCTTTGAAACGGAATGTGCATTTGATACTCGCCACACATCTCGATGCGGATGAAACGCACGTGTGGCTCCCCTGTTGGACAGAGCAGGTTCAGGAAAGCAGATGGAAGGAGATGTCACTGCCCCCCACCCCCCAGCACTGTCTTCTCCTCCACTAGGTGGCGGGAAGCTTCTGGGCCCTCAGTGGCTGGACCGTGACTGTGACCGGGCCGTGCTTGAGGACTGGGTGTTCCGGGCCCACCACGTGGCCACGTTTCTGAGCCTGGTCATCCACCAGGGCTTCCTCCTCCTGCGCTCATCCTTTGAGCTGGCCACCCTGGTCCCTGAGCGCCAGGTGGACCCTCAGCGGGAGTTTGCCAGCATCCTGGATGTCCTGTCCGTCATCTACATCAACTCGCACCTGCCCCAGGAGCGGCGGCTCCGCTGGCGCCTGCTCTTCGCGACTGAGCTCCACGGGAACAGCTTCGCCCAGCTCTGCGGGCGCATCGCACACGGGGGGCCCTGCCTGGTGCTGCTGGAGGACCGTGACGGGCACGTGTTCGGAGGCTTCGCCTCCTGCTCCTGGGAAGTCAAGCCTCAGTTTCAAGGTGAATAGCCCCACGTTGGTAGCGCAGCGTTCCTGGCGATTTCTGGTCCCTCATCCGCCATGTGGGGACCTCCGAGCCCGCCAGCCCGTGTGCGCTGTTTCTTCCGTCTCCTCCCCCAAGCATTTTTTTCTAGATGTGTTTGGGAGGATGGGGAAGCATGGTGTTTATGAGGTTTAACTTCACGCATTTCTGCATAGCCTCTGGCTGCTGGGTCAGGGAAGCCGGACAGGTGTCCTCACCTCCGGATTTCAGGCGAGGAAACAGCGGCTCAGCATCATTAAATGGTGCAGTGCTGTCCAGTGGGGCTGTGTTAGAGCATCAGTGCCCAGGGTTTGTTTTTTTTTACTGGGGAGCCGGCCCTACCAGCGCCCTCTGCCGACACCCACCCACGCCCCAAACTTGCAGCAGGACGGCAGGAGCCCAGCTCTGGCTCCGCTGTCGGTGTACACGGTTAGGGACAGAGAGCCGCTTGCCCACCTTGTCACAGCATCATGGGGAGGGGTCCCTGGGGGTGAAAAGCTGGGTCTCTGTGATTGGAGGCTCTGCTCGAGGACGTGGAAGAACAGCCCCGAGAGTCATTATTATCTAGACGAAACTTGCACTTCTTCCAGCTCCTCTCGTATTAACCCAAAGCTCAGCTCCGCTGTGTCTCCAGCTTTCATTTATGAGAGCAGCATTCATTCCTCTGTTTGAAGAACTGGGAAAGAGCAGTTACCAGGTTTTCAGACGTGAGCTCTTTCTGCCAGGATTCCGGCAGGGGGCAGCCCAGCCTTGCAGATGCCTTTCACGTCCTGGGCGTTTCTCACATATTGGTGCCCCAGTCATCTCGAGTATTTGCGCCTTGAGGAGACGTGACACCCACAGGGTCACTTCGTTTCCGCTTTTGCCGGCCGAGGGGCAGCCGAAGGCCCGCAGTGCTGGGCAGAGTCCAGCTCCGTCCTGGGCGGGGTGCTTTACCCTCTCTGGGCCTGGGGTTCCCAGAACCATGGGGAGGGCAGCCTGTAAACCGTGGGGTGAAGGGGGGTGGTGTGGTGGTGGGAGTCGGGTGAGGAGCCCCCCGTGGGACTGACGCCTTTGTAGGTCATGTGACTCCTCGGTGCTTGCCATGTGCCCTGGAGTGGAGGGTCGTCTTCCCCAGGTGGCCCTGCCCTCTGGGTGTGGATCCTAGGATGGACTAGTGTGGGGTCCATGCTCTGTGGCCCCGACACCTCACTCAGCACCGGGAGCCAGGGAACCCTGGCTGAAAGGCAGCCTTGGGACCAGCAGGTGAAGTGATGGTCCCGGGGCTGCGGGTGGGACCAGGCTGTTACTTGAGGCGAGACCCATCCTTCTGGGCACATGGACTCAAGCCTGAGTCTTTAGCCTGGAGGGCAGCCCTGTGTCTCCCGGTCCCGGTGGCCTCCCCAGGCTCACCTTCCTTCCCCCCCAACTCCAGCGCCCACAAACCTCGCTCTACAGCCAAGGGGTCCCACTGTTCCCTCAGGCCTGCCTCGTCCCTGCGGGGGTCCCTCCTCCACGGAGGGGCCCTCACCTGGCTGTCTCCATCTCAGGCCGTCCTTCCTGGTTTCAGAGGAGCTGAGTCCCTGTGGAGGCCCCCGGGGTCCATCTGGAGGGGAGGCCTGAGCATCGCGGGTCCTGACTCTGTGCCACCCAGGGCTGTCCTCCCTAAGGCCTCCTGGGGCTCCACGCCCGCCTCGTGTCCCCCCTCCGCATTCGGGCTCCCCGCCTGCTTCCTGGAGCTCCCTTCCCCAGAGCCGGAGCTGGGTCCTTTCTCAGGTGCCCTCACACTGTCACCGGGGTGGGGCAGTGCTTCTGGCGAAGGTCCCATGGCTGTGGGGCACGTCCCTGGTTCCCACCTAGCTGGGAGCTCCCCGGGGTGGGGGTGTGTGCCCTCCGCAACCGCCCCTCAGTAAGTGCATGGGGGTGGGGAAGGAGTCTGAGGTGGAGGGCTCCTCATTTCTGGAGCTCTGATTGCACCTCCGCTGAGTGGAGCATGTCTATGCCTGTGCCCAGGTGAAGGTGGAGGGTCACCTCTCCCTGGGTGCGGCCCCCTGCCCAGCCAGCTGCATCTGCAGGCATCCTCTGTTCTCTGGATGGCATGCCTGAGGCCGTGCGGGCGCCCAGCTGGGGCCCGCAGTAACCACCTGCCCTTTGTGCTCTTTCTGACTCTGGGAGGCGGGGCGGCGTCCCCAGCAGGCAGACGCCATGTTCCTTTCTGGCGGTCACCCTCGCCTCCCAGCCGCAGCTCATCCTACGGGCCCCGGGCAGCCGTGGGTCTGGGATCCGCCCGCTGGTCTGAGGGCTCTGCCCCTAAGTGTGGTACCCCCCCCCCACCAACCCCTGCACACCGAGGACCCCAAGAAGCTCCTCCAGCTCGGCCTTCTGAGAGGGCCTGTTTGCGTTTCCTGCTCCTCCCGTGCCCGGCTGCGGTGGGTGATCCGGCTCCTTTGCGCTCTGCTCCCTTTCAGGGGACGACAGGTGCTTCCTGTTCTCCATCTCCCCCAGCATGGCCGTGTACACCTGCACGGGCTACAACGACCACTACATGTACCTGAATCAAGGGCAGCAGACCATCCCCAATGGCCTGGTAAGGACGGGGGCGGGGGCGGGGGCGGGGCGCGGCCCTGCGGTGCCGTCCACCCCATGGTGCCAGCCCCGGCCCCGACGTGCCCCGGGGCGTGCGCCCAACTTCTCGGGCAGCGTGTGGTGTCCAGTCCATCCTGCCCGGATCTCGGGGTGCTGACGCCGGGAGCGACAGCCAGGATCGACCTTCTCCCTCGGAAAAAAACGGGGCCTCTTTTGGGGCGTTTCTGGGCTTTGTGTGTGAATGACGGGTTCCGCCAGTTTCCTGGTCATCAAGTGGTTGGTCTGTGGCCTTTGTGGCTGGAGACGCCGCCCTGGCACTCGTGCCGGGGGCAGGGCTAGGCTCCCTGGACCCGTCAGGCTGGACTCAGCCACAGGAAGAAATGGGCAGGAGTGAAGCCCACAGGTGACGGTGGGGACAGGGCTGTGCGAGGAGCTGGGATGGGCACCCGCACAGATGCTTACCTCGGGTGCGAGAGGCGTCTCCCGGCAGCCCCAGTCTCCTCCTCTTCCCCGCTGCTTAACGAGAAGCATCTCTTGGGAAATTCCCAGTCCCGACTCTGTAGCGCCGAGGGGCGGGGAAGGTGGGTCAACCTCGGCGGTGTGGAGCGGGCCCCAAGCTCCTCCCCGGTTCTCTCTGGGGCTCCCTCGGGCCCCCCGACAGCCCGAGACGCCTTCTGAAAGGGCAGTTTGGTGTCGACGGGGGAGAGGGTCTTGGCCTCAGGGGGTCAGTAGTCGGCCAGCAGGGAGAGGCGGCCCCCAAGTGCGGCTGGTGTCCGCCCTGGTCCCTTGCTCAGCGTTAACTCCGGGCCCCAGGGCCCCGGGGCAGAGGCAACGGTGGAGGTGGCACCCGGAGAAGGGGACCAGAGAGGCTGAACAGCGGTCTGTTCCCACTGGCCTCTCGCCTAGGGCCAGGTAGCGTCCTCCTCTGCCCCCTGCATGCCTGCTCCAGCACAGGGGCCTGGGGCCTGGGGCCCGGGCACAGGTTTCCCGGCCTCGAGCGCTGGGTGGACCCCTCCCCTCATTTTAGGGACTGCAGCGTCTGGGTCTGATCGTCTGCCTGCTTTCGTCCTCTGTCGTCACTTGCATTTCCTTTTAAGAAATTTTACCTGTTTGGCTGCGCTGGGTCTTCAGTTGTGGTGGGCGAACTGAGCTGTGGCGTGTGGGATCTAGCTCCCTGACCAGGGATGGAACCCGGAACCCGGCCCCCGCCCCGCATTGGGAGTGGAGAGTCTTAGCCTCTGGACCACCAGGGAGGACCTGACCTGTGTTTCCTGCCAGCGCAGCCCCGTGAGAAACAGCCACTGGGTGGGACTCAGGACACCTGGATGAGTGTTCTAGGCACCCGCAGTGGGACCCTCCAGTTGTACCAATCCATATCATTTCACAGTTAAAAAGAAGAAAGCTGCATTCGCTTCCGCACGCCCTTGTGGCCTGAGGGCTGGGGTGGGCCTCGGGGGTCTGATGTGCCTCCCTCTGCAGGGCATGGGCGGACAGCACGGTTACTTTGGGCTGTGGATCGACGTTGATTTCGGGAAAGGACACAGCAAGGCCAAGCCCACATGCACCACGTACGGCAGCCCTCAGCTGTCGGCCCAGGAGGACTTCCAGTTCCAGAAGATGGAGGTGTGGGCGGTGGGAGACGCCCCGAAGACAGAGCTGGTGAGCATGGGGGCGCTTCTCCTCTCTCTCGGCTTGATCCCTTGCACACCTTTCACACCTCCACCTGGAGATGGGTTTTCCCAGACTTGTTTCCAGCAGCCGTCGCTGGCCAGAGGAATGCCTGTGGGTGCATAGCTGGGCGGGGAGTCCTGTTTGGGATCTGTGGGCGGTCTCCTAAAAGAACCACCCCAGGGAGGTGGGGTCCCAGATGGACAGGGGCTCCTTTGCAAGCTGAGGAGGGTCTGGGGTCCCTTCTGAATCCAGGGTTCAACAATGAGTTGTTGGCCTCCTTGCACCACGTCACCTCCCAGCGATGGCCTCCCAGGGTCGGGGGTGCACAGTGGGGGCAGGGCCGGAGCCCCTGCCTCCTGCATTTCCCTGTGGCATCAGGAGGGCCCTGAGTCTGCTCTGAGAAATGTGCCAGCGGCAGGACGTCACCGGCTGGTTTTGTCGCTGAACACACCCCTCCTTCCTTCTTCCCAAGGTCAGGAAAACCAGGAGCATTCTAGACATCGACCCCGAGGCCCGGGCCCTGCTGGAAGCCAGTGGGCGGGGCCGCCACAGCGAAGGGCTCCGGGAGGTTCCCGATGAGCAGTGATGACAGCCGGCGCGGGCCACCCTGGAGCCAGAGCGCAGCCTGCCGACCCTCCTGCGTCCCGCGGAGGCCTGACTTTGGTCCAGAGCGTGTGGGTCACATCCTGGCGGTCCCGGCGGTGCCCAGTCTGCACAGAGTACAGTTTCTCTGTTGCCATATGTCCATCAGCGGTGGTGTCTCCCCCGGAATCCCGAGCATACAGCTAGCAACCTGATCCCTAGACTTGGCTCATGCCCTAGGGATGAAATCCAAAGAGGACGCTGAGATGTTGAGACTGGCTGGAACTGCCATCTTTGGGGACTGGAGTTCTTGCAGTGGTGGTGGGGGTGGGGGGGTCGTTTCCACTCACTAGGGGTCACTGGGCCTCTGCTCAGGCCCCCCACTTAAGAGCCTTGAGGCTCCATTTCTTCTTGTCAAGGGCAGAGGTGCTCAGCTGGGAATGCCTGTGATTTGGGGAGTAACTTCCTCTGATACGAAATTTCTATATTTCTAAAAAAAATAAGCGTTAGCAGTGTACTAATGGGGGAAATAGGAGATTTTGAAGGTGACAGTGACCTGGGTCTTCAGTAGGGCTGGATGTCGGCCTTTCTCAGCTTTTTTAGGTGGGTCTGTGCTTGGAGCGCTTGGGAAGCCAGGAGGTGAGCAGAGCAGCAGAGTGGCGGTCCTGTTTCTGATGTAAATGTGGGCACACTCAGGGCCGAGGGTCCTGCTGATACATGTGCGGCCTGTCGCAGGAGCTGGGGGCGAGTGACTCGACAGGACCGGCCTGGGCTCCTGGCCTCCAGCGTCGCTCCGTGCTGCCCCCGAGGGGATGGTGTGTACCGCGGCCTTGTGGACTTGCCGTCAACAGTGACCCTGCCATGCTAGCGGAGATGTGGGTGGGCTGGGCCCTGTCCAGTCCAGCCCCGTCCCTCGGGGGTGGCCCAGAGAACCTCCTGACACACTGAGAATCGAGCTCAGGGGTGTTGCAGGCTCAGCCCTAAGACACCTGCCTCTGTCTTCCCCTGCTCCACGCTGTCCTTCTGCAGATCTGACAATAAATGCTGCCTTATTCTCGAGTCGGCCCCGATTATAAGCCATAGTGAACCGAAGCTGTGTGCACTTGCGGGCTCTGCGCTTTCTACAGGAGGCTCATGAGACCTGCTGCTGAGCCCCAAGCGGAAGGCCTTGCAAGCGGGTCTTCACAAGGAAACGCACACTCGCAACAGTGACACGCATGCTCTGTCCTGATTGACTTTCCTTATAAAAGGGCCAGTTTTAACAGCTTCTCAGGTGCGTTCTGTGGCTTCCTGACTGGTGGGAAGCAGACACAGGATGTTAGGATCCTCAGATATCCTTACCATAATCTGAAGAATTAGGCCCCGAGTCTTCAGTCTGTTACAGATTTTTTATAAAAATGCAGTGGAATAATACCTCACAAATATTAAAAGGTCCATTCAGTACCATTTACTGTCTGTGGCTGTCAGAGAGGCTGGAGGTGTCCGGGCCTGTTTTTTCCTGCTTCGTGCCTCTTCTCACAAGAGTGCAGGTCATGCCCAGGGGCCTGATGGTTTCCCAGGATAGCTCAGCTATAGGACGGGAGCAGGTGCCCGGCCCAGGCGCTTGGTAACCCAGGGGACGTGCCCTTGTGGAGGGCACGTGGGCATGGGGCAGCCATGGGACCCCATGAGCTGAGGGCCTGTGCACAGTGACCAGTGACCAGAGGAACCACACCCCTCCTGGGCCTGGGAAACCTGCAGTGCTAGTTTTAACACATGAGGAATTTGTTCTTTGATAAAAAGGGGATAAAAATTCCGGTTGTATGGGAGGCGGCCTCCCTCCCTTATCAGGAGACAGATCAGGGTCCCTGAAGGTGCTGGAAGGAAGAGCTGAAAAGCGCTGTGTTAACTTTTTAACACATGGCTTTTAAACAACAGAACTTTTTAAACAACTTTTCAAAGCATGGCTGTTGTTAACTTTTTTCCCACCATAGTTATTTTTCAGAAAATTATTTCTTTCTATTGATTGAAGGAAGGATGCTTCCTTCAATTCTCTGCTGCTGTTAAGTCGCTTCAGTCGTGTCCAACTCTGTGCGATCCCATAGATGGCAGCTGCCCACCAGGCTCCGCCGTCCCTGGGATTCTCCAGGCAAGAACACTGGAGTGGGTTGCCATTTCCTTCTCCAGCGCTTACATTCTCTGGTGCTTTACAAGTTTCAAAAGTTTCACACACATGATTTTGTAACCCCATAATTTTCCCCCAGCCCCCTCTATTGCCCGCTCCACTGGTAACCCCTAGTTTGTTCTCTGTATTTGTGAGTCTGCTGCTTGTTTGTTTGACTCGGTAGTTTATTTCTTAGATTTCATGTATAAGCGATACCAGACCGTATTTATCTTTGTCTGACTTCAGTTGGTACAATGCCCTCCAAGTCCATCCATGTTGCCGCAAATGGCAGAACTTCATGGTGTTTTTATGGGTGAGCAGTATTCCATCTCACACACACACACACACACACACACACACACACACCTTCTTTATCCATTCATCTGTTGATGGACCCACTATATTTTCTGATTAAAAGATTAGCTTATGCATACGTGGCAAAAGAGGTCAAAATACCAAAGAATGTAGCCTGAAAGCTAAGTCTAACTCCTGTGCCCCTCTAGCCTTTTTTTCCCTAGAGGTAAGGTGTTACACACCCTGGTCTGTCCCTCACCTTTTTTGGGTAGAAATGGCTCTGTATCTCCCCCTTTGTTCTCCCCAACTGTGTGACGTCCCGTGAGATGGATGCCCCGTTCCTTCCGGCGTTCAACTATCCCCGGCTTGGGAACGGTCTGTCTGCAACTGTTTGCCGCTGGAGGGAACATAATTTATGCTCGTCTTTCTGTGGTTCTGTCTGGAGGATGCACCTTTCGAAGCCAAGTTACTGGATCAAAAGGTACATGCTTTTTTATCTAGATATTAACAAACTAAGACACCTCTTTCAAGCTCAGTTTATACCTTTGAGACCTGGAGTGCCCATTGGCCATGTTTTCACCAACTATTAAAATTTAGCTTTTGTGTACCTGCTGCTCAAAAACCGTTTTCTACTACTGCTGTGCTTTCTAGCCTTCTCCTAAATCTTTGCTCCATCCAAAATGTATTTCCTTTTAAAAAATTGTTTTATTCTCTTTAACATTTTTTTACTTTATATTGAACTGTAGTTGATTTAGAGTGTGGTGTTAAGTTTTAGATGTACAGCAAAGTGATTCACTTTTATGATAAAAAGATGTAAAAGCTATTTCTGTTACTACCTTTCGTTTTCCCCCTTCAAATGCTTAATTCTGTCTGACCTTTGGTAGCACTTTGACTACATCTAAAATGTTTGATGGGGACTTTCCTGGCCGTCCAGTGGTTAAGACTCCATGGTTCCCCTGTAGGAACATAGGTCTGACCCCTGGTCAGGGAAGTAAGATCCCACATGCACTGATGCACGTAGGCAGAACTGACACTGGCTGACGCTGCTTCTTCCTCTCGAAGAACAGGAACATCCAAGTTTGCTACGTAACTTTGTTGTCATTGCTGGCTCTGGGACTGGGCTCTCGCCCATCCCCCAAACCAATGACTGAATACTGGGAGGCTTTCAACATAGTTTTGTGCCCAGTCACGTTGCTGAGTTCTTTTACCCAGTGGTTCTCGACCTTGAGCCCACATCAGGATCACCTCGAGTCCCCCCACCTTTTTTTTTTTTTTTAACAGAATAGTCAAGTTTTTATTTTTTCTTTAAAAGACCATGTAGATAGTAAAATGTCTGGGGGGTATATAAATATATACCAAGATCTTAATGTGTTACTTCTTCATGGTGGAACGAAGGGACAGTTTTCTTCTCTACCTGTGTGTTTAGTTGCTCAGTTGAGTCCAACTCTCGTGTGACCAATTCGACTGTAGCCTGCAAGGCTCCTTTGTCCGTGGAATTCTCCCAGGCAAGAATACTGGAATGGGTTGTCATTTCCTTCTCTAGGGTCTTCCCGACCCAGGGATGGAACTTGAGTCTCCTGCATTGCAGGCGGATTCTTCACCCGACGAGCCGTTGGGGAGATATCTTCTCTATAATAGTCGATGGTTTCTCCAGAAACTATATTGCCTTTCCTCCTGCCCCCACGCCCCAACCCTGATGCCTGGAGAACAGTCCTTTGTTCCTTTGTACCACTTGGTAGAATTCTAGGCATACAGTGAGACACAATAAGTTTTATCGTTATCATTTTATCAGTTATAATTTCTAAGTCACCAAGAGTTAAGGTACTGTAATGAAGTGACTTGGCCAGGATCACACAACTAATTAAGGGGGGTGGGTGTGTGTGTGTGTGTGTGTGTGTTGTGTGTTGGTCGCTCAGTTGTGTCTGACTCTCTGTGACCCCATGGACTCCTCTGTCCATAGGGTTAATCAGAATGAAATCTAGGGTTCATATTCCTAGTCTTCTTTCTTTTGAAAAAACTTTCATTTACATTTGAACACTTTTATATAAAAGAGGGAATATAATTCACCCCCAGAGTTTAGTTTAGCAGTTGTGGGTAGGGATCGAGAGTTGACATTGCTCATAAATTCCCAATTGATCCTTCCTGATGGCTGGTGTGGGGAGCCGCACACCGAGAACCACTGCTGGTCACTGCTTCTGATTATCCACGATTCTCTGCAGGCCTGTAGCTATTAGGGTCTTTTTTTTTTTTTTTTTGTCTGAAAAAAATATTTTGCCTTAATTTTCAAAGGATTGTTGTTGCTTTTTTTTTTTAAGATATTTTGACATTTTCCCCTGGCACTGTAAAGCATCTTTCTATTATGTTTTGGCTGTGTGACTTCTCTTTTTTTCCCTCCAGCTTTACTGAGATGTAATTGACATACAAGATTGTCCAGTTTGAAGTGTACACTGTGTTGATTGCACCTAGTATGATGGCATACCTGGAAATAAGGATAATTTCCCTTCCTTTCTGATTTCTAGACCTTTCTTTTTTTCTCTTGTTATCAGAAAATTCTTTCTGAATTTTATTAATAATGATGCATCCTTCTCTTTCTTGACTTGACTTGAAGTGACCTCAGGTGACCTCAGCCTGCAGCAGCTTAAGCAGGGTTTCGGTTCCCAGCCAGCGATGGAGGTCAGGTTGCGGCAGTGAGAGAGTGGAAGCCTAGCCCCCAGACCAGTGGTCAGGGACAGGGCAGTGCCAACTCCTGCCCAAGCCTCTGGCCTGCCCTGGAGACGTCGGTCTCACCAGCCCCAACAACCAGGTGAGCTAATTAATTACTTAACACAAATGTCCTTCTCTCTTTCTCTGCTCTCCTCCTGTGGTTTGATTTCTCTGGAAAGCCCTGAGGGAGGGGGGGGTCACAGCTGTGGCCGCATTGCACGGCAGGCGGAGTTCCGTTTCTGGTTCCCCGTGGTTGGTTCTGCCTGGCTGCAGACCTCTCTGCCATCTTTCAGCTGCAAGGGTGGGCGTGTGCTGAGAGCAGTCTTGGGGGCTCGCCTGGCGGTCCAGTGGTTGGGACTCTGCGCTTCCATTGCGGTGGGCGTGGGTTCCATCCCTTGGAGGGAACTAAGATCCCGCCTGCCACACAGTGTGGCCAAAAAAAAAACCCACCACCAACAAAGCCAGTCTTGGGGCTCAGGCTGTGGGAAGTCCTGGTTCTGGGGGCAGAGGTCACACCCTGCTCAGCTTCAGAAGCCCAGGCCCTCTCCGCTGAGGCTGCTCAGGCTGTGACTGGCTCTCGCCACATGCTCCGGGGTCACGAACACAAGGCTGTACATTCCCCTCTTGGCCACTTGTAGATAAGTGCGGATTAAAGCCAACAGAATAATCATCGGCCCCCTGGCATCACCGTTAAAGATAGCCAGAGCCCCCATTTCGTGGATGAGGACACGGGCAGAGTGACCAGAAGCCCAGACCCTGCGCCTGCTCCTCTGTCCTCGCCCCCCACCCCATGTCCCCTCCTGCCAGGGGCTGCGCGGCACCGAGCTGTGGCACAAATATGGAGCCAGACGCGGTGCATAAAAATCACCGTCATTTAATAAATAGTGCTGGCTCCTCACGGTCCGGTCCGGGGCCCGGCAGCACGGAGCGGCGGATGCACCCGGGGACCAAGGACTCAGGGCTGGGCCTGCACTCCCCACCGGCTCCCCAGGAATAGCCAGCTGAGCGGGCCTGATGCTGTCATGTCCCCAGACACCTCTCAGAGGGACGGGGCAGGCGGAGGGCCACAGTCACATAAAAATAAGAGATTTGGGGGCCTTTCCACGGGTCAGGGTCCACTATACATCTTCCTGGGGGGTCTGGGCCTTCTGGGCTCTGCAGCAGAACTTTTCACATAGCTTGAAGAGCTCTGACAAGATGAACACGGACGAGGCCAATCCGGTTAAAAGCAATAGATCTGCCAACAGACAAAAAGAGGAAAAGGTCAGAGAGTGCACGGCCTACCCTCTGGTCCCTAGCCCCTCGATGCCTGGCACTGGCACAATGCCTGGCGTGGCCACGGAGCTCTGTCCTCTAGTTTTGGGCAGTTGCAGACAGAGGTGAGGGGCCAGGACGCAGGAGCTGAGGGCCCGACTGTCCATGCCCCCCGAGGGGGCAGAGATCTCTCCAGCCCGGGATGCAGAACACTGCAGAGCCAGCTCCACCAGGACCTACTGTTCTGCGTGGGCGGCTCTGATCTGGGCTTCCCTGGTGGCTCAGCGGTAAAGAATCCGCCTGCAATGCAGGAGATGAGGGCCGGAGAGATCCCCTGGAGAAGGAAATGGCAACCCACTCCCATATTCCTGCCTGGAAAAATCCCATGGACAGAGGAGCCTGGAGGGCTACATACAGTCCACGGGGTTGCAAAGAGTCAGACACGACCGAGAGACTAAACACCAGAGCTGGGCAGCAGGCCTGCCAACTTCGGCTGTAAAGAGAGCCTTCCTGGGGCAGACGCCCCAGACCGTGGCTCCCAGTCCAGCCCCACCCTGACTCATCCAGGTGGCCTGGCCCCCGAGCCTCTGCTTGGCTCCCTGTTGTCGAAGATTCGAGACAGCCGTGGTGCCTGGCACAGATCTCGCACTTCTTTACACAAGGTAACCTGATGGAATTCCCAGTGGATGGAAATAGCTGTAAAAACATTGTTTTTTTCTTTTGTCTGCACTCCCAGTGACCCTGCTTTTCAGATTTCAGGGAAGAAAAACTGAGTCCCCAGGTGTCTAGCATCCTTGTCTCCACCACCTCAGACACAACCGATGGTTTTATGGTCCTCGGATCCTGGGCAGGGCTGGCAGTCGCACCAGCCTCCTTGCCCGCTGGGATCTGAGGTCCCCAGTGCAAAGCTGGGCCGGTGTCACCCCGGAGCCCTCCCCACACAGGCTCTGCTCACTGCTGCTCCTCAGGCCTCTTCCTCCCTCTCTGTTCCCTCCGCTCAGGGTTTCAGGCACAGGAGGCCCAGCCACCTCGCACAGCTTTCACGGAAAGACGGTGGGGCTGCCAGAAGCCTGGGGAGGACGCAGGGGAGCATGCCCAGGGCTCTGCCCCGAGGCGGGTGCGCTTGGGACCAGGAAGGCCGCGGTCTCTACGTATGGCCTTCTCAGCAGGAACTGCCGGCTGGCCCAGTCCAGTCTCCAGGTAAGCGGGGTCCCTGTCACACAGGCCCCATCACAGCCCCTGGTGGGCTGACACTCCTAGGCCCGGGCAGCATGTCAGAGGCTGAGCCAGCATAGACCGTGGTCCATCCGGCTGCCCTGGGGCCTCTCTGCACCCGCTCAGGGCCTCCTGTCCTGGAATGGGGAGGGGGCTGGCCAGGGTGTTGCAACCCCTCTGCCCCCCCCGCCCCGACTCCCAGCAGGGACTCCAGCCTCTGAGTTTCGAGGCATGCCCCCCTCCTGCCCAGTGCTCATGTTCAGGCACAAGCCCAGTCCCCTGGGGACAGGATGGCCCCTCGAGGGGACTTCACGCCCCAGGCAGGCAGTGAGGACGGCCCCCATGAGCCCTCCCACTCACCCAGCGCCCCCAGGCTCTCTGTCTGGAAGACCCTCTGCAGGGGCGGCGTGTAAATGACGGCCAGCTGTCCCAGGATGGAGCCGAGCACGGAGTAGAGGAACGTACGGTTCCGGAGGAAGCCGATCTCGAAGATCAGCTTGGTCTGCGGAGAAGGGCACAGTCAGCGCACACGAGCCGCCAGAGCAATCGGCCGGGAGGCTGCGATCCCGTCCTGCCGGGGGCTCACCTGGGAGCGGCAGGTCAAGGCGTTGAAGAGGTCGAAGAGCACGAAGCAGGTGAAGGCCATGGTTGTGGTGCGTGGCGTGCTTGCCTTGTCCTCGGGCATCTGGAACAGGAGTGCACGGGGTGGGGAGGTGCGGGGGAAACGGGGACCCCGCTCTCGGGACCGCTGTGTTAGAACCTGCGCCTGGCCGAGCGCCTGGGCTGGGCAAAGGTGGGGCCTCTCCACCTTCCCGAGGTCAGGATGCAGGAAGGAGGCAATCCGCGCCTCTTGGGGTGGGATGGGGGCACGCTCGAGAAAAGCTGAGAAGCGGGGGTGATCCAGCGTCCTGGCCAGCCCCTCTCCTGCACACAGGCGATCGGGTGCCTGCCTCACACGCCTGCCTGATTCTCTACCTAGGTCACTGGCTCTCTCAGCCTGAACCTGCGGGGCCACAGAAAGGTGACCCATGGAAAGAACCCCCTGCCTACAGAGGAGAAAAGACAGTCTCTTCAGACTGGATGGCTACAGGTAAGGGTGAAATCAGAACATTCTCTAACACCACACACAGAGAGAAACTCAAAATGGATTAAAGACCTAAATGTAAGACTGGATACTGTAAAAATCCGAGAGGGGAACAGGAAGAACACTTGACGTAAACCACAGCAACACTTTCTCTGATCCTCCCTAATGAAAGTAACAACGAAAATAAACACGTGGGGGCTCCCTAAACTTGCTTCAGCGTGCGAAATGTAACACAGCAGGGGCTTTTGTGAGCTTGACAGTCATCCAGGAAGGAAGGGCCCGAACCTGGAAGCTTTGGCACCTGCTGGCCCAGGCCTCCCAGGGCTGGCTGACCCTCAGGCCAGCAGACCTTGGTCCAAACGGTAAGTCTGTCACTTCGTAAAGCCATTTTAGTGTCCTTGACCAACGGCATTCCTGCTGAGATGCAAGAGGCTTCGTTGCCTGGATGAATACAGGGCGGGCTTTCAAGCCCTGAGACCCTGAGTCCAAGAGCTTGAATTTCTTTCCCGTGTGTTTTTAATTGGAGGATAATTGCTGAACAGTGTTGTGTTGATTTCTGCTGTACAGCGCCGTGAATCGGCCGTGAGTATGCGCACACTGCCTCGCTCCTGAACCACCGTCCTCCCCGGCTAGGTCATCACAGAGCTGAGCGCCCTGAGCTATGCCGCAGCGTCCCACTAGATGTCTGTCTTACACCGGTCAAGCGGATGTTCTAGTGCTACTTCCAGGAGCTGGATTCTCACAGAACATTCCTCTGAGGACTTTTCCAGTTGTCCTTGATATTTCCATGCAATGAGGAGTGTCCAGTTTTCAAGTCTTAACAGCTACTTCTGGGGACTTGGCCCCCGTCTCTGGGATTTGAATGGGAGTCATGGCCCATCTTCCTGTCTTAGAAGCGTACAGTGATCTCTGCTCCCCTTGGGGACTAGCCTCTCTTTCTCGCCTTACAGTTTGCCGCTTGGAGCGGAGGCTCAGCAGGCAGGGTGATGGTGCTGCCAGTTCTTTCTGGACCTCTGTCAAAAGGGAGTGAGCAGGGAAGACCAGCGCTCCCCCACAAGGCTGGGCGTTCTTGGTGCGTGCTGTCCACAGCCCTCCACTGTGCTCGGAACCCTTTGCCGGTGCACTAATCGCTTTGGAGATAGACATGTTAATTTTCTTTTGCACAATACTTAGTACAATGTCTGAATTAATTATTAACATTTAAAATATTTCCTTTCTTAACTCCCCCATTTGCTTTGCTCACAGCCTATTATATTCCTTCATTTGGCAGAATTCTGCAACCTCACCCACTACTGAGATTGCTCGGTCCCTGATGTATTGCTATTGATTTGTTTCTGGTGGCAGCTTGTCCTAAAATGTGTGTAACAAGCAGGTGTTTTATGATAAAGTTGTTGTGTAATGCATGCTCTGTGTGGAATGCAGAGAAAGATCCAGATTCCGCGTAACAGTGCCCCAAAATATAAGTAGCCATTGTTCAAATCACAGCAGTGCTATTTCTCTTTTGTGGCCTTTTAGACTTCTGTTGCCCTAAAATTGCATTTTATTGGAAGCTTGCATTTTCCACCTGGTATTTCTTGGCAGGATTTTTTTTTTCTACTTTAGTTTCTAAATGAAATTCTGTATTTCAAGAAAGAAAACACAACCCTCAGAATGGGAGAAAATATTTTCAACTGAAGCAACCAATAAGGAATCAATCTCCAAAATATACAAACAACCCAATAAAAAAATGGACAGAAGAACAAAATAGACATTTTTCCAAAGATGGTGTACAGATAGATGGCCAAGAGGCACATGAAAATATGCCCAACATTGCTAATTATTAGAGAAATGTAAATCAAAACTACAATCAGATATCACCTCCCACCAGTCAGAATGCCTGTCATCAAGAAGTCTGTACACACTAGAGAAGGTATGGAGGAGGGCAGCCCTCTTACACTGTTGATGGGAATGTAAATTAGTGCAGCCACTATGGAGAACAGTACGGAAGTTCCTTAAAAAACTAAAAATAGAATTACCTTAAGATCCAGCAGTCCCATTCCTGGGCATATATCTGGAGAAAATCACAATTTGAAAAGATACATGTGCCCTGATGTTCGTAGCAGCACTATTCACAATAGCCAAGACATGGAAGCAGCCTGGGTCTCCATCAGCAGAGGAATGGATAAAGAAGGTGTGGGGTATATGTGCATATATATTCTATATAATGGAGTATCACTCAGTCATAAAGAATGAAATCACGCCATGTGTAGCAACATGGATGGACCTGGAGATTATCACACTAAGCCGGACAGAGAAAGACAAATATGATGTTGCTGGATGTGGAATCTAAAAAAAATGATTCAAGTGAATTTATTAATGAAACAGATGCACAGACTTCGAAAACGAACTTAATGGTTACCAAAGGGGAAATGTGGAGGGATAAACTGGGACTTTGGGATGAATTTATATACAAGGACTTACTGTATACAGCACAGGGAACTCTACTCAATATCCTGTAATAAACTGTGAGGTAAAAAAAAAAATCTGAAAAAGGGTGAACGTATGCATGTATAACTGAGTCACTTTGCTGTACACCTGAGACTACACAGCTGGTAAATCAGCCATACTCCAGGATAAAATAAAAGTTTTTTAAAAAGGTAAGGTCTCCCAAATAGCCACCTCCTGGGACTAAAACAGGAGTTTCTCTCAGAGCTGAGGTTGCTTCCCAGGGGTAACAGCAAGCGGGAGAGGCACCAGGTCCCCTTCTTTCTCTGCCGCCTCCGCCCACGCCCACCGCCTGCTGGCCCTCCCCCACGCCCCACGGAACCTGAGACCCCATGGAACCTGAGCGCCGGGGGCGGGACTGCACCGATGAGTCTAACCCGAGCCCGCGAGGACGCCCTCACCTCCTTCCAGAAGATGAAGAGGGTCCCGCTGATGATGGTGGTGGCCGAGAGGAGGATCCGCAGGACAAGGGCTCGGCTCAGGATCTGGTCCTTGACGTTCCGCGGTGGCTGCCGGAGTGTGTCCCTGTCCACCGGCTCCACACCCAGGCTGCTCAGGACAAAACCAGACGCTTTGAAATAAACCACTGAAAAGACGTGCAGAGGTCGAACGCACAAGGTCATGGTGAAGTGACGCGCCAGGGTCCACGTCGAAGGCCTGGGCGGGCGTGGGCAGTGCCTCCAGGTCATCTCAGCCTCTCCCGCCTCAGTCCTCTGCCCCCTCCCTCATCGCCCGGCTCCCTTCGGTTCCTTCCTGGGTACCCCCACGGCCTGGACCCTGCGGACAGCCCTGCAGGTCCTCCACCTGCGGGGCTACAGAAAAGCCCGCCCTTGGCCGACTTAATGATCCTGAACAGCGCCTGGCCACCGCATCACATGCGGGACCCTTCCACCCCAGCTTGGGCCTGGCCTCGTCCCCCTTCAGCCAACTCTGAAATAGGATCAGCTAGCAGGGCGGTGTGGGGTCATCAAGGAGGTAGCATGCTGAGGGAGACCCCTCCAAGGCAGATACGGCTGGGGTCCATCTGCGCTCGCACCTCGTTCCCAGGAAGAGTGTGGAGAAGAGGTAAGCCTCTGGCCATGGGGGAATGGAGCTGTCACTGGCGATGATTAGATCAGTAACAGTAACACTTCAGCGGCCCCACCTACCCTGTGCTCGGATACAGGGAAGCCCCTCGCATGCTCATGCAGGCCTCCCCACCTCCAGAGCCCAACCTGCCTCCTGTCTCTGCTGGCCTCACATCCCCTCCTCACTCATCCAGCCACTAATTCCCTAAGCGCCTGCTGTGTGCCGAGCACCACTGCAGAGCCGAGGACCCTGCAGGGAACAAAGCCTTCCCCCACAAAGCTGACATCCTAAAGGGGAGATGGATTATGATCGGATAAACAATGAAATAGTTTCTCCTCTAGGCAAAAATAAAGCAGGGTAGGGTGGCTGGGAGGGAGGAGGCTGCTGCTAGAGTAATCAGGGAGGACTTCTTGGAGGCAGTGACCAGAATGCAGGTAGCCCAGGGAGAGCCTTTGAGGCAGAGTTTGCCATCACCCGGCCAGCCCACCGGATGCCTCTTCCTGTGCTCAGTGTGTCCCCCTCATCATGTCCCCCCGCACGTCCCCGCCAGCCCACTGCCTCACCTCTGCGCTGGCGGCCCGTCCATGATGATGTTGATCCACAGGATCTGCATGGCGTTGAGGGGGTTGGGCAGGTTGCACACGGTGGACAGCGTGATGAGGCTCAAGGCAGAGATGCTCCTGCAGGGCACACAGGGCAGGTCACCAGCTGCTCCCAGACCCGGCCACTAGGGGGCGCCAGCCTGGACTTACGTGCTCAGCTGAAAGCGGACAAAGTTCTTGATGTTATGAAAAATCCCCTTGCCTTCCTCCACTGCGTTCCTGCAAGAGAGGAGAAAGCGTTTACTGACAAAGACGGCAGGGTAGGAAGGGTCAGCCAGCTCCGTCAGTTGCTAAGGGAAGCGATGGTGTCACGAGTGGTAACGTTTCTCCTTGCTGGCATTCTTGGGAATAGTAGAGAAGGGGGATGTCCTAATAGGTGTCACCAGCCCCTGGGGACGGGTCCCCCAGCCACAATCACCCTTCTGTCCGAAGATTGCACACAGATCATTCTCTCATCCAAGCCCTGGGACCCCAGCCCTCACCCAGGACTCCCAAAGTGCCTCCTGCCCCTCGGCGATTCACCCAGGAGAAGGGGCCCCAACCCTGCTTTCCGTGGTGGCTGGGCCTGGGGACACCGTGTTCATCCACCACAGCAGAGCAGGGGGCCGCCACCCCAGGCACTTCTGTGACTAAGGAACCGCCTGAAGGGCGGCTTACATGATGGCCGAGAAGTCGTCATCCACCAGGATCATGTTGGCGGCCTCCTTGCTGACATCTGTCCCCGTCTGCCCCATGGCGATGCCAATGTCCGCCGACTTGAGGGCGACTGCGTCGTTCACCCCGTCCCCGGTCATAGCCACAATCGCCCCCGTCTCCTGCAGAGCCTTCAGAAAGAGGAGCCCCAGGGGGGCTGCAGCCTGAGCACCTACCTTCCAGACCCTTCTCTCCTGTCGCCCCTCATCTCCCTCCGCACCAGGCTCTCTCAGCCTCAGCTTTTCCATCTGCAAAGTGGGATCACAGTGCCTCCTTTTCAGGGCTGTGGTGAGCCCTAAACTAAGACCACAGGGGACAGTGCCTGTGTCATCTGTCACCATGACAAAAATTGGCCACCTGCTTCTACAAGGAGGAAGCCACCAGCCACTGCAGCTGCCGACCTTCCACACCCCCCAAAAGCAGCTCAGTGTGGAGATGAAGAGTGAGGGAGAAACCCACAGAACAGGCTAGCTATTTTCAGGAGTGGATGTTACAAGCCTCGATTCTTACATCCTTTCATATCCAGAAAAGCGCTAAAAAGTCATCAACAGAGACATCTGCTCCCCGTGACTAGCAGCAAGCCTCTGCTAGAACGTGTGCTGTCAGCACGGCTCCAGAGTCCCTCTAGCTGTCCTCCCCGCTTTGGGGCGGTTCCTCAGCGCTATCTGAGGCGCTGTCTCTGGGCTATCATCCTCATTCTGCCTCAAGTAAAACTTAACTCACAATTCTCACAGTGCGCTTTTTTGTTGTTTTCTCAGTTGACAACCATTAACAAAGAATAATCAGTTTGTCCCGTGAATCCATGTCGTGCCCAATAGGTATTAATATTTTCTTTGATGAATGACTGGCACAGAGATTCACTCTGTAGAACTAAAAAAACCCCAAGTAACACAGAAGAGAAAAACACAAGCATTAAAGAGCAACTTTTCAGAGCATCCGTGTGCAGGAAAAGCACGCGTCTGCAGGAGCCTCTCACTCTAGCCCCCTTGTTTTTGATGTACCGTCACACCAGCTCTCTCCTGGGCACTGCTGTGGGCCAGGCGGCTGCTAAAGGCCTCACGGGCTGGCTTCGTCCCACCCTCTTCTCTGCTGCCTTGTGAATTAGCTGGTATTGCTCACATTCTCCCCAGTTTACAGATGAGGAAACTAAGGCCTGGAGTTAAATACAGGAATACACCAAGAAGCACCCAACTAACCGAGGCTGGCCTCTGCGTTCCTCCCTTTGCACCACCCAGTTCCCACTCCCTGCCTTTGGTGGACGCAGCACGGGGCCTCCCCAGTTCTCCTCTCCCTAGAGGCCGGGGCAGCCACCCTGGCGCCCCCGCTGGGCCACCCATGAGCAGAGCCGCCACCCCCTCCTCCTCGAGCTGTGCCCCGAGGGGCCAGAAGAGGCACACGACTGACCTTGATGATTTTGAGTTTGTGCTTTGGGCTGGTCCTGTAGAAGATGGACACCTGGAGCCGGAGCCAGAGAGGACAGAGCATCAGTGCTGAGGACGGGCTGCCCCGCCCCGCCCCGTCGGCGAGCCCCAGGGGGACCCCACCTTCCCGACGCGCTTGGCCAGCTCGCCCTGCTCGGCGCTTTCCACCTCTTCCCCGGACATGGCGCTCAGCTTCCCGTTGCACAGACCGACGTTCCTTCCTGGGACGGGAAGGGGACGGTCCCTTCTGAGGGCCTGAGCCTGTGGTCCCTGCCCTCGCCCCTCACTGCGCCTGCCTGACATTGGGCCCTGCCTTGGCCACTGGGAAAAGCAGGAACAAAACTGGCACTGACGCAGTTGGAGAGTGGCTGCTATGCTGTGCGTGCGCTCAGTCGTGTCCCACCCTGCGGCCCCGTGGACTGCAGCCCGCCAGGCTCCTCTGTGCATGGGATTCTCCAGGCAGGAATACTGGACTGGCTTACCATTCCCTTCTCCAGGGGATCTTCCTGACCCAGGGATCGAACCTGCGTCTCTTGCATCTCCCACACTGCAGGCTGATTCTTTACCCCTGGTGCCACCTGCTATGGTATGTGACCTTAATTCCATCCACAGAACTGGCAACAAAGGCCTTATATGAGCCCCACTTTAGAGATGAGGAAACAGAGGGAGGTGGTTTTCCCAAGGTCACAGGGCAGGTAAGTGCTAAGACTGGACCTGCCATGGTTCTTTCTGTCTGATTCCAGAGGCTGGGATCTTCCCCTAGTGCCAGGCTGCCTCAAGACAAGAGGGGGAAGAAAACCAAGGTGCGACACCCCTCCCAACAGTAATAAATGAAGTAGGAGGAGGAGGGGGGAGCCAGTCCTCTGCCAAGGAAGAGCCTGAGGGTCAGAGTGGCTCACTGGTTTGCTAAGGGCACACGGCTAGTGGCACAAGACAGACTGGGCCTGTGGAGATGAGGTGTGATCATGGGTGGACGGACAGCCCGAGCACGCAGACGCTTCTCAGTGTGCACAAGGTCTTTCCCTCTTTGGGAGAACCTGCCGATGTTTGAGAGATAAACACCCACTCGGGCGGTGGGATGTGGGTCCTTGAGCCTCAGAAATCTCTCCCTAGCACGTGGAAGGCAGGTGTGAGCTCTGCTGACCAGGTCCCTCGAGGAATAAACACTGGTGGTGGCCCGTGCCCCCTGCCCCTCCTGGGTACCTATCGCCAAGGCCGTCTCCAGAGCATCCCCCGTTATCATCTTCACGGACAAGCCCGACTCCGAGAGAACCTGGACTGCTTCCTTCACGCCAGCCCTGGGAGGGTCGATGATTCCGATGAGACCCAGAAACGTCAGCTTCCCCAGCTCGGGCCCAGAGGCCAGGGCCAGCACTGTGGACAGAGCAGGAAGGTTTGGAGAACTTTCGTCCCCCGTCGGCCCTGGCCCCCACCCCATCCATGTGGGGCTGGGGCCCTAAGTTCCTGGACCACAGCAGGAAGGGAAGATATTCCCAGGGGTCCTCGGGCCCGTGCAGGGCAGCAGCTTTTGACGGCTCACCCATGGTGGGGAGCAGGGCCAGCAACAACATGCCCCATGAGAAATGGGACCCTGTCCACCGGTGGCGTTGTCCTGCCCAAGGGAAGCGGCCAGGAGAACGTCTGTGGCTGCCGCATGGGACGTTCCGACAGCCTGCTGTCTCTCATTGCTCTGCCCTTCTCAGTCACTGCCAGCAGACTTGGGGTGGCAGCTATCAAGTCACGAAAAGGGTGCGGGAGGAACACAGGCGAGAGGACTGTGTTTCAGTAGCACAGAAGCCAGGCCCGGCTCAGGAGCGATGCTCCGAGGAGGGTGCTGTGAGAACTGACCTTACTGTCGCCTTACTGATACTGGAGGGAGGCTGTGGCCAGGGAGTTTCAGCTGTGACCCCTCAGTCATCAAACTGTGCTGGAGATGCAGGGGGCTGTACCAGTGATGCTGGGGACATGTACAGTGATGCTGGGGGTGTGTGCCAGGGATGCAGGGGGCATGTACCAGTGATGCTGGGGACATGTACAGTGATGCTGGGGGCGTGTGCCAGGGATGCAGGGGGCATGTACCAGTGATGCTGGGGACATGTACAGTGATGCAGGGGGCATGTACCAGGGATGCTGGGGACATGTACAGTGATGCTGGGGGCGTGTGCTGGGGATGCAGGGGGCATGTACCAGGGATGCTGGGGACATGTACAGTGATGCTGGGAACATGTACCAGTGATGCTGGGGGTGTGTGCTGGGGATGCAGGGGGCATGTACCAGGGATGCTGGGGGCATGTGCTGGGGATGCAGGGGGCGTGTACCAGTGATGCTGGGGACAAGTACCAGTGATGCTGGGGGTGTGTGCAGGGGGATGAAGGGGGCATGTACCAGTGATGCTGGGGGCGTGTGCCGGAGATGCTGGGGTGTGTGCCAGTGATCTGTGTGCCACGCCTCCCTTCCCACCCTGTGAAGCTCTGGCCCAGAGATCTGCCACATTCTCACCTTCGACACTGGTCAGCGAGCTACTAGCAATTTATAATTCTTGCCCCCTGCAAAGGAAAACTAAGGCAATTGAAACCAATATAGCAAGCCAACGCTGCTCAGTTTTCCCTGAGGGAGTACACGTGTTCCAGAGTGCTTTTAGACGCTTTCTCTGATAACAGGCTGGCACATGACAGCAGGAAGAGTAAGGTTTAATGTTCAGCCCATCAGGGAAGGTGTCAGCTCTGGTGCAGTAAGCTGGAAATGGCCAAGAAATGAAATGTCTGTTCATTTACAGGAACCCTGGCTTTTCCTGAAAGCAAGCCTTGAGCAAGACGACCAATCAGGAAAATCAGCGTTTCTGGGGCGGCCCGGTCACACTTCTTAGAAAACTCAGGACCTCTCCTCGCACACATGAGGTACATCTGGGTTAACAGGTGTCATCTGGTGGCTAGGATGTGGAGGGCATCCTATGTTTCATCTGCCCAGGAGGGTCCACCCTGGCTTTGCTCCCATCAGCACTCTCTCTGACGCCCCTCTGATCTTTATTGTGTTGACCAGGGACCACGCGTTATGACACTTGAGAAGTGAGCATTGTGTGCAGACTCAGCGTAGGACTGGGAACACAGCCACTGACCTCGCAGGCCCAGGGATCCCATCTTCTTCTCCTCCTGCTGGCAGAAGGCTTGCTGCTGCGGCGTCAGTGGCAGGGGGATGCCCCCGTGGTTGTACGTGGTGCAGTAACGAATGACCTCCTCAAAGGCCCCCTTCATGAAGTACATATCTTCCTGCTCCTTGGAAAATACAGAGGGAAAAACACTGGAGGTCACTGCCTGCTTCAGCTCCTGGTGACCATCACCTCATCCACACGGAGGTGTTCACAGTGGGGTCATTGATCTGTTTCAGTTAACAATGATGGTCTGGGATAAATTACCCCACTGGGAAGAGAAGTTAAGGAAATCCACGTGATGGAACCACACACAGCCTAGAGAGGGCTGATCTGTGACCCGGACACCTGCCCCCTGCATCAGGGCCCCTGGTCAATGTTGCTCAGAGCATCCACATGTTTCACGAACTGGTCATATCCCAGCTTTTACATGTGTGACTGACTCCTAGGTGTCCAGTTCAGGGAGACTTCCGAGCGAGGGAGACACCACGAACTTGGCTTACGAGGATGAACCCAAACGAGCAGCTGACCCTTTTCTGGTGTATCTGTTAAGCTCCGTCTCCCCTAGACCGTAAGCTCCAGGCGGCAGGTGCCTTGTCAGTATGACCCCCAGCCCTAGCACAGCGCCCACTTGCTCATGGTAGACACTGAAGGCGCTTGTATGCACTGACACGGAAAGCTGTCCAAGACATCATTTAAGGGAAAAAAACAAACTACACACGCTACACACAGCATGACCTTCTTTAGAAACTACCGCCCCACGTGTTGCTGCCTGCACCTGTAGACTCTGGAAGGCCCGATCTCTGACTGCTGAGGGGCATAGTGGGAATGGGGGGTGGGCAGAGAGAGAAAAGGGGAAGGATTATCAGAAGCTTCCACTTTTTAAGTCACATTTCTATCATTTTTTTTTCAATGAAAATATATTATCATTGCCTTTGGGGGAAAATAAGATTTCAAGGTATTACAACATTGAAAAAAGTCCAGAACGCCTCTTAAGCACCGGGAATCTGTATTATACTCGTCCACTCACGGCAAATATCTGGGATAAGCTGGCTGAGATGCCTTCCACCGTGAATGAGATGGAAAATCTCAGCATAGACAAGACATGGCAGGTTCCAGCAAGAGCAGAAAGTTTGGAGAAAAAGGTGGAAGGCAATAAAAATCTTTTTAAAGAGAAAGAAAAGTTTTGTTTTGTTTTTTTTCAGTAGAAGATCTAAAAAGCTACAGAAAAAAATTTTTTTCAAGGGGAGGGGGAAGATAGGGTGGGCTATCTCACCCAGGGATAGCTGGTAAGAGGTTGGTACATATTCCCCTTGGTGGCTTAGAACATACATGTGCACACACACGTGAGGTCATCCGTCTATGGTGGACACTAGGGGGTGCATCCCGGATCGTTCCCCCATTGCAACAGCTACATGAGCTCATATGTGTAAAGAACCCAGTACGACAGGAATGTGACAAAAGGAGCCCAAGTTAGCAACGGGGTCAGCGTCATCAGTAGGAGCCTGTAGTCACTCTGGTAGGAATTACTCAGTCGCTGTACTGCAGGCCACCAAGTCTCATATGTGAACTTGCATCAGAACCCCCAGCGAACACAGCCAGCTGGATTCCACCCTTGGAATATCTGATTCAGTGAGTCTGGGGCACAGCCTGAGAATCTGCATTTCAAACAAATTCCAAGGAGACGCTGCTGCTGGCCTGGGACCCCACTTTGAGGACCGGAGATTCAGAAGACAATCTCGAAAGCGGCCCCAAGAAACTCAGAGCTTTCATCACCATCAACTGTATTTTCACGTCTTCGGATGTCATAGAAGCAGCTGGGAACTTGAAACTCATCCCCTGAACTCTGCATTTTGCTTTGCTGGGGTGGGGGTGGGGGCTGGAAGGGGGCAGAGAGGCAACCTCACCTCGGTCTTGGAGCTGCATTGAACCGCCATCCACTTCTGCTCCGAACTGAACGGGATCTCTTTCTTTCGGACGTATGAATCTTTAATATCGCCTAAGTCCATCTGGGGTAGTAAATGGGATGTTTTCAGTGAGTCATTCTAAACCAATCTCTATGCAAAGCTCGGTCCATTTAAATTACTCATTATTCAAACCACCTCAGGCAGATGAGAAATCCAAGCATTTAGCTCGTGGAGAAAGGCCATGGGGTTTCTGCCAGGAGGAATGTTTCAGACTTGAAGAGGTGGCAGAAGGAGCCCCTGGGAGTGGGTGCCGGCGGTTACCCCTGGGGTCCCTGCCAGTGACATTCAATTGATCTCTGATGCCTTTCAGGCCAGTTCCTGGACAGATCTGAGCCTCCATTTCCCCAGATGTAAACCAACCCTAATGCATCCCACTGCCCACTCAAGGGGTGAAAATGGGTCCGTAGGGGGTGAAAAAAATCGAGTTCTTTTATGTATAAAGCACAGAAAAAAACACATACAGTATAGGAACAGACATACAGTACATCTGTGATATTAAATACCTGTACACCCGCCTGTGTGTGTTGTTCAATCATGTCCGACTCTTTGTGACCCCATGGACTGTAGCCTGCCAAGCTGCTCTGTTCATGGGATTCTCCAGGCAAGAATACTAGAGTGGGTTGCCATGCCCTCCCCCAGGGAACCTTCCTGACCCAGGGATTGAACCCAGGTCTCTGCATTGCAGGCAGATTCTTAACTGTCTGAGCCACCAGGGAAGGGTGGTGGGAACCTCCCTGGTGGCTCAGTGGTTAGGCCTTCTCCTTTCAAAGAGGAGGGTGTGGGTTCCATCCCTGATTGGGGAACTAAGAACTCACATACCTCGAGGCCAAAAAACCAAAACATAAAACAGAAACAATATTGTAACAAATTCAATGAAGACTTTAAAAATGGTCCATATTTTTTAAAAAAATCTTAAAAAAAAATCTCATGGAGGGCGTGATTAGGGGAAAAACACCTTAAAACCCTCCTAAGAGGGTGCTTATTTAACTTATAAGCAGAGCACATCATGAGAAATGCTGGGCTGGATGAAACATAAGCTGGGACCAATATTGCTGGGAGAAATATCAATAACCTCAGATATGCAGATGACACCACCCTTATGGCAGAAAAGGAAGAAGAGTTAAAGAACCTCTTGATGAAAGTGAAAGAGGAGAGTGAAAAAGTTGGCTTAAAGCTCAACATTCAGAAAACTAAGATCATGGCATCTGGTCCTATCACTTCATGGCAAATAGATGGGGAAACAATGGAAACAGTGAGAGACTTTATTTGAGGGGGCTATAAAATCACTGCAGATGGCGACTACAGCCATGAAATTAAAAGACACTTGCTCCTTGGAAGAAAAGTTATGACCAACCTAGACAGCATATTAAAAAGCAGACATGTTACTTTGCCAACAAAGGTCCGTCTAGTCAAGGCTATGGTTTTTCCAGCGGTCATGTATGGATGTGAGTTGGACCATAAAGAAAGCTGAGAGCCGAAGATTTGATGCTTTTGGACTGTGTTGTTGGAGAAGACTCTTGAGGGTCACTTGGACTACAAGGAGATCCAACCAGTCCATTCTAAAGGAAATTAGTCCTGAATATTCATTGGAAGGACTGATGCTGAAGCTGAAACTCCAATATTTTGGCCACCTGATGCAAAGAACTGACATTTGAAAAGACCCTGATGCTGGGGAAGATTGAAGGTGGGAGGAGAAGGGAACGACAGAGAATGAGATGGTTGGATGGCATCACCGACTCAATGGACATGAGTTGGAGTGGACTCTGGGAGTTGGTGATGGACAGGGAGGCCTGGCGTGCTGCAGTCCATGGGGTTGCAAAGAGTTGGACATGACTGAGCGGCTGAACTGAACTGAAGAGGGTGTCACAGGTTACATGTATCCCTAAAGACACATTGAAGGTCTAACTCCCCAGGGCCTGTGATGGGGTCTGATGTGGAAATAAGGTCATTGCAGGTGTGACAACGTTAAGATGAAGTCACTGGGGGAGCTGATTCCAGTATGATTGGTGTCCTTTAAGGAACAGGACACAGCCACGCGAAGACCTGCCTCACTCAGACAGGACCTTGAATCCCGCTACTGATCCGGCTCCCAGTGAAAGGACTGCCCACGTGGACAGCACAGACCACCTACCTTCATTGCCAGGGCCACCAAGGCACCCTCTGTTGGCTGACCCATCACGGCGTTTTTTCTGATGATGGCGTTGTTGGCGACACAGCCAGCCTGCAAAGTCAGGGAGGGGTTTCTGAAGGTCGTTTGTTAGTGTTTGGAGCTACACCCGTCAGGATCCCGGGCACACTCAGGCGTGTGAAAAGGTCCAGCCCTGAAGGCTTGACCAGTTTTCGGGCCTGGGCTGGGGTGGCAGGGAGGGACGAATTTACTCTTCAAAATGTGCCAGAGTCCCCACTGTGCAAAAGTCACACGGTAACACTGGGTTGACCAGGAAGTTCGTTCAGGTTTTTCCACCACATTTGAACGTACTTTTTGGCCAACCCAATAATTTACTGACTCAGCTGAATGCTGGCTGTCACAAAGCCATCCTGAGGACTGAGAATGGGAAGGCAGACAGACTGGGGCTCACGTGTGTGAGGCCCGCTGATGGGGACATGGGCCTTCTAATCAGGGTGACGATGTGTCTTGGGATCAGACTGTGGTGACCACCTCGTGAAGACACTGCGACCCACTGAACTGTACTCTCTGCGGTGGTGAATTCTGTGGCAGGTGATCTATAGCTCAATTTAAAATAACTGAAAAAGTAGAAACAGCTAAGGAAAGAACACGGGGGTGAATGCAGGGGTGTGAGGGGAGGGAGCAAGCAGCAGAAGCAGGGGTCCCAGTTCTCCCCTGACCTCCCACCTCGCCATCTCTATCTGGGCCGTTTCGATAACCTGACCCCTGGGGTGTGGCCCGGTTGTCACCAAGAACCAGTTGGTCCAACTGCCATCTCTATCTGCAGACAGAATCCCCATCAGCTCTGTTTAAGACGCGTGTTTATTTCCGTGGCAGCACTGTTGATGCTTACCTCCACTAATTTCCCCACCGAGACGTTGGAAAACTGCTTAATGACTTCCTTGGAGGGTAAAAGGCAGACGGTCCCATTGCCGTTGTAGCCAACTCCACTGACCTGCAGGGCAAAGCCGCAGAAAGGCATGTCCCTGGGAGGCAAAGAGACGCTCCCCTGGCTGACCCGTATCTTTTTTCTGGGGGGAAGGGTCCACCCTTGAGGACATGGTCCCACCATGAGCAAGGCTTCAAGCATGACCGTGTCCCCTGCAGAACTAAGTATTCATCAGATACCTAGTGCACTTCAGTATTGCAACAGGGCGTCTTGCAGTCAGTAAAAACTATGGCTGTGAAGACCAAAGTTATGTTCTAGAATGGGGTGGACAAGCTTGTTACAGAGCCAGACAGCAAATGTTTTAGCCTTTGCAGCCCACGCAATCTGAGTCGCAGTTACTCAGTGGTTGGCGTGCGAAAGGAACCGCGGACAGTGTGTAAACCACCAGGGTGCAGCGTCATGCCAGCCAGGGGGTGGCTGCCTTCCATCAGTCATGCTCTTGCTATTTGTATTAATGGCAAGGAGACTGTCCACTAACCCACATTTATGTCTTCCTTATTGTTTTCTGGAAGACTGTGTGCTTTCTCTGAGAAGATAAAGGTCTGGCAGGGCACTCCTTGGTCTCGAACCTTATGAATTCACATGGACTCACCTCGGCGTGGAGCCCATCAGATGTTACGAGTTGGGTGACAGTCATTTCGTTGGCAGTCAGAGTCCCCGTCTTATCGGAACAGATGACGTTGCAGCAGCCTGGCCCGGGAAGACGTCAGAGTTGATGGGAGAGAGAGGTCATCACCATCAACTCTCAGCCTTACAAAACACTCAGGTTGAATTATCATGGCACCAAGAAGCCCATTCAGTCCGATTTGTAAGTATTCAACCAGCGGGAGCTCCTTACCTAAGGTCTCCACGATCGGAAGCTTCTTCACAATGACTCGCTTCCGGGCCATGCGCAGCACTCCCAGGACCAGCGTAACCGTGACGACGATGGGCAGACCCTCAGGGATGGCGGCCACAGCCAGGCTGGATGGAAAAGGCCACATTAAGTGCATGTGAAGTCCAGCTGACGTTGACCATGTGTTTGCCCGGTGACGCTCACCTGTGGTTTCTCCACCTCTCTGTTCTATTCTCTGCTCCCCATCCCATGATCCACCTGCCTCCTGCTTCAGTGTCCACTGCTCTGAGCTTTCCCCCTGCAAAACCCTGTTCTCCTATCAGACATCCGCACTTTAGTGTGAATTAGTCTGTCTAACATTTTTCCTGTTTAAGTACTTTTGCATTTAAATTGTTGCTATTATAAAAGTCTTGGACCCTTGAAAGAAATTTCCAGAATCACACAATAAGTGGACTTCTTGGGTTCAGAAAGTCCCTGGGTTAGTCTAATGGTTTAGACAGTTTCTGTGAGAAAACCAGACAAGGACATGAAAACTGGGGGAGATGATGTAACTCAGCGATGCCTTTGCCTAGCTTAGCAGGTTGCTTTGGTGTCTGCTCACTTCCTTAGGACCCCCTCCCCACTCTTTCTGTACCACGTGGCCCCGCCCTCCACAGTTGATTGGATTAGAGGAGAACAAGTGACTCAAGTTGAACCAATGAGCTCCTCCTTTGGGAATCTGCATTGGAAGCACAGAATCCCCTTCCTGTGGGCAGTGTTGTATCTTGCCAGTGACCTCAGACCCATGGGGGAGGCTGGAAGGGAGGCAGACTGCAGAGCTGTGCAGTGAACGTCACCACACCACACCCCAACGGGGCTCGCCCTTTTTGCACAGCAGAGGCCTGCAGGTAGTCAGTAAATATTTGCTGAACACACAGGAATGAGTGAATACATGGCAAGTGCAAGAGCTCAGACACACCCTGGCCTCACACATCCTCTGCGCTCTACACAGGTGGTCCATAACCAGAAAGCCTGGCTGATGATCTCCATCCAGCCAGAGCCACACTCGGCTACAGTATTTCATCAAATCTGAAGTGCTGTTGATTAGAAAGGGCACCATTACCTTGTGCATCACTAAAGAAAGGAAAAATACTGCCCATTAACCAACAACACAGTGCTTTCTTTTCACCTCACTTGTGAGAAGCAGTCTGACTGCAGAGAAGGTAAAAAGTGAAAAAGAGTGTACATCTTAGAAGTGAGGAAATATGGTATGTGAACGGCGACCTTTTACCCGGAGACAAAGACGCATTCAGGGGAAAGTTACATAAACCAAGGTGAAAGAGTCTGGTCGAGAGACTGTGCCTGGTTTCCACAGTGACAGCAAGAAGGCTTCCTTGGTTTTATGGCATGGGCTGACAAGACCAGCTAAGCAAACATTTGCGAAGGGTTATTGCGGGCCCTTCCCTCCTACATGGCATGGGAAGGACATTGTGTGTGTCTGGGTGCTTTCGTCATAATAAAAAAATTAATTGGCAAACTAATAAAGATTAGGCTAGACCAGGAAAAGCTAGTGGAACTTGGCTCATCCTGAAGGTCCCTTGCAGCAGAGGGAAGCAGGAAAAAGTTTTTAAAAGGATGATTCTTGGGTTATTTATTTTGGAGAATCTCTTGCACACTGGCTATCTTGCCATTTCTACCTTATGATTGAGAGGTTCTGAGTGATTTCACTTCTGCTAAAAACTGAAGAGTCTTGGGACTTCCCTTGCTCCCTCCTTCATACCTCTGCCCAGCCAGTCCCCTTCCCATGTGGTCCAGTGGCTAAGACTCTGGGCTCCCAATGCAGGGGCCCCGGGTTTGATCCCTGATCGGAGAACTAAATCCCACAAGCTGCAACTAAGAGTTCACATGCTGCAGCTAGGAGGCCCGGCACAGCCTAATAAAGAAATAAGTGTCAAAGACAAAGCAAAACTGAACAGCCTCATTTTTCCCAAGTCACAAGTGAAACAAAAAGAGTTGGTTTTCTTTCGAGTTTATCAGAGATAGAGTGTGATGAATGGGATGAAAGGAGCTGTTAAGACCAGAAATCAGAAATAACCCTGGGGAGGGACTTCCCTAGTGGTCCGGTGGCTAAGACGCCACACTCCTGGTGCTGGAGTCCTGGGGTTGATCCCTGGTCAGGGAACTAAGACCTGGTACAGCTAAATAAATAAATAAATATTTTCAAAAAAATCACCCTGGGGAGGTGGGGTTGGGGTGGACACAGGAGCCTATTCTCTTACAGAGCTGGAACTATTTAACAGTCTTTTTGGCTCATGGAACTTTCCACGGTTGATGACATGGGTTGGGATGCGTCCTCACGTGGAGGAGGTTCTCATTCATAATGGTCTGAAGGCTCTGCTTTTTCTGGGAGCCCCTCACGGCTGAGGCTCACCCTCTGCCCCCACCCCAGCCTTTGAAAGACCTAGTCACCTGAGCCCCCTTTCCAGCACCCAGCCTTCCTCCCTGGCCCCACCTCTTGCTGGAGTCCCAGCTGGGGTGGCTGCAGCCACAGCCTCACTTCTCAGACTGATGCTTCCTGAACCAACAGCATCCGTATCCCCAGGGAGCCTGTTAGGAATCCAGGGTCTCCCATCCCCTCCACCCCCTAGCCTGAGTCACAGTCCCTGCAATCTGTTGGGGACAAGCTCTCCCGGGGACCCTCACGTGGTGAGGTTGGTTACGCTCAAGTCCAAGGCCCCCAGCTCTACAGCGTCCTCCTCTTCTAGGAAGCCCTGCCCTCGCCTCCTGTCCACAGCACGGGCAGCAGGCCAGGCCCCTGCTCTCTCCTCCTGCACCTTGGAACACACTGGGGTTCACGCCTCCCACCGCCTCTCTGCTCCAAAGAAGAGCAGAGATGGCCGCATGGCGCATGGAGAAGGGTTCTGAGGATGTGATTGGGCTCTGGAAGAAACGGGGCCCAAGAGGTTCCATGTGATCAGCCCCCAAGGGACCCCCCCCCCTGCCCCGACCCCATCTGGTCTCATTCCCCAGCCAGCTGCACCTCTTTCTGGGTTCTGCGGATGAGCCAGGCTTGCTGCCTCCTCCATGCCTCTGCCCTGCCAGTCCTCTGCCGCCATTCCCATCTGAACGCCCACCCTTCCCACCCCTAGCAGGTCCGCAGCTCTCCAGCTTCAACTCTTCAGAGAAACCTTCTCCAGCTGCCTTTTCTGGGGACACCCCTTCCGATCTCCCCATTTAATCCCTCTCTCAGCTGTCGTCTCCTTTGCAGTACTGATCAGAAGTTGTGACTGTTTTGCTAACATTCACTTAAATTGTTCACGTTTGCTTTCCCCGCCAGCCTGCAGACTCCAAGGTCCAGCTCCAACAGCATTGAGTACACAGTGAACAGTTGCTCAGCAAACATGCACGGGGCAAGCAAACAAGCCAAATGCCAGGGCTGCAGGGGGCAGGAGGAGAGTCCCTGTCCTGCCCGCGTGGTGGCCGGGGGCACTGACCGGGACCCTGGCTTTGGAGCAGAATGCATGGGGTTGGCAGTCTGTCTCCTCCGCTCCCGGAATCCTGTAACTGTGGGCAAGTGTGCTGGCCTAAGCTCCAGCTTCCCCATCAGGATACCAGCCTGCCCAGCAGAGTGGTCCATGATGAACAAGGCCACGTGTTCCTCCAGAGCCCCACCCCTCCTCGACCCTGGCTGTGCCCCCTTCACTTTCCTGAAGATTCTAGAACCGACTCACCTAGTGTACTCAACATTCAGATACAGACACAAGGAAAAACGGCCATCAAAAGCCCTGGGTTCTGTTTTCCTTTATACCATTCAGGGCGTGCATGGCTCTGGAGACAGTCAGGCCGCCCTATTTAACTTGAGATCATGACTTTGTCTATTCAAAAGAACACCTTCGGGGACTCCCTGGTGGTCCAGTGGCTAAGACTGCACCCTCCCAGTGCAAGGGAACAGGGTTCCATCCCTGGTCAGGGACCTAGATCCGACAGGCCACAACTAAAGATCCCACATGCTGCAACTCAGCCCCAGCACAGCCAAATAAATAAGTACTTTAAAAAAATCCTTAAAAAAAAAAAACCCTCAAAAAAAAAAAAATAGTCATTGAATACTTCTGTAATAGGACACACACCTGCCCACAGGTGGACTTTGCCCGCCTGCCTCTCAATGCACACAGTGCCCCATGGTTTAAAAAGAGGCAATTGGAATGTTAAAAGACCCATACCTGACTCTCTTCCTACTGCTAACTGCCAGGTAAAGGCATCCATTCATTTATACACAGACAGACTTGACTAAGTACCAGAGACTTGTGCATCCCACCCCCACTGCAAGGTTCTCCTGCCTACACCGGCCGGCACCCCACAGTCTCCACACTTCACACTGGATGCCCCATCCACTGGGAGGTGCGTCACTGTCGTTTACTATAATGGCAGTTCCAACTCAGCTGTTTGCAAGCAGTTTCCTTTTTTTTGTATAAACTAGAAAGGCTCCAAGGATCCTTGTAATAACAACTTTCTTAATTACCTGCTTTCTGTTTTCTTTGTTAAGGTGTAATTCACATATCATAAAACTCGCCCTTCTAAAGTATACAATCCAATGGTTTTTAGTTTATTCAGAGTTGTATAACCATCACCATAATCACTTTTTAGAACCTCTTAATCACCCTCTAAAGAATCCCCATAACTGTTGTGGCCCCTCTTTATTTCCTGACCTCATCTCCTGGCAGGCACTTTTTCTGTCTGTATGGATTTGCCTATTTGGGGCATTTTATGAGAACAAATGGCTTCCCTGATAGTTCAGTTGGTAAAGAATCCACTTGCAACGCAGGAGACCCTGGTTCAATTCTTGGGTCAGAAAGATCTGCTGGAGAAGGGATAGGCTATTCACTCCATTATTCTTGGGCTTCCCTGATAGCTCAGTTGGTAAAGAATCTGCCTGCAATGCAGGAGACCCCAGTTCGATTCCTGGGTCAGGAAGATCCCCTGGAGAAGAGATAGGCTACCCACTCCAGTACTCTTGGGCTTCCCTTGTGGCTCAGCTGGTAAAGAATCCGCCTGCAATGCAGGAGACCTGGGTTGGATCCCCTGGAGAAGGGAAAGGCTACCCACTCCAGGATTCGACTTTCACTTCACTTCATAAAAACAAAGTCATAGTATGCGGCCATTTGTGTCTGGTTTCCTCCTCTTTGGGCTTCCCAGGTGGATCAGTACTAACATATCTGCCTGCCAATGAGGAGGCAGATCCCTGGTCGGGAAGATCCCCTGGAAGAGGAAATGGCAACCCACTCCAGTATTCCAGCATGAGAAATCCCAAGGACAGAAAAGCCTGGCAGGCTACAGTCCATGGGGGTCACAAAGAGTCAGTCATGCACCATCCATTCGCCCTCCTCTTAGCCTCATGTTTCTATGGCAACCACCCTGTATCAAATGCAGTGCTTCACTCTTTTTTGTGGCTGAATAATAATACACTGCATGTTGCTTATCTGTCCATTAATTGATGGGCATCTAAGTTTGTTTACATCATGGGTTTGATGTACTAAGTATAAATTTTTGCTCACCAACATTAAATATTTAATAAATATTAAAATAATTTCCCACATTTCACCTTTGGAAGTGGTCAAACAGGAGATGGCAAGAGTGAACATCAACATTTTAAGAATCAGTGACCGAATGGACAAGAATGGGCAAATTAATTCAGATGACTATTACATCTACTACTGCGGGCAAGAATCCCTTAGTAGACATGAAGTAGCCCTCATAGTCAACAAGAGTCCAAAATGCAGCACATGGGTGGCAATCTCAAAAATGACAGAAAGACCTTGGTTCATTTCCAAGGCAAACCATTCAACACCACAGTAACCCAAGTCTATGCCCCCAAAACTAATGCTAAAGAAGTGGAAGTTGCATGGTTCTGTGAAGACCTACAAGACCTTCTAGAACTAACACCAAAAAAACAAAAAGATGTCCTTTTCATCATAGGGGACTGGAATGCATAAGTAGAAAGTTAAGAGATACCCGGAATAACAAGCAAGTTTGGCCTTGGAGTACAAAATGAAGCAGAGCAAAGGCTAACAGAGTTTTGCCAAGAAAATGCACTGATCGTAGCAAACACCCTCTTCCAACAACACAAAAGATGACTCTACACAGGGACATGACCAGATGGTCAATACTGAAATCAGATTGATTATATTCTTTACTGAAGATGGAGAAGCTCTATACAATCAGCAAAAACAAGACCAGGAGCTGACTGTGGCTCAGATCATGAACTCCTCATTGCTAAATTCACCTAATTTGAAGAAAGCAGGGAAAACCACTAGGCCATTCAGGAATGACCTAATCAGAACCCTTATGATTATACAGTGGAAGGGAACCCCATAACTGTTGGGGTCAAATAGATTCAAGGGATTAGATCTGGTAGACATAATACCTGAAGAACCATGGATGGAGGTTTGTAACATTGTATAGGAGGTGGATCAAAACCATCCCCAAGAAAAAGGAATGCAAGAGGCAAAATGGTTGTCTGATACGGCCCTACAAATAGTTGAGAAAAGAAGAGAAGTGAAAGGCAAAGGAGAAAAGGAAAGATATATCCATCTGAATGCAGAGTTCCAAAGAATAGCAAGGAGAGATAAGAAAGCCTTCCTCAGCGATCAATGCAAAGAAATAGAGGAAAACAACAGAATGGGAAAGACTAGAGATCTCTTCAAGAAGATTAGAGATACCAAGGGAACATTTCATGCAAAGATGGGCTCGATAAAGGCCAGAAATGGTACAGACCTAACAGAAGCAGAAGATATTAAGAAAAGGTGGCAAGAAGAACTGTACAAAAAAGGTCTTAATGACTCAGATAACCACGATGGTGTGGTCCCTCACCTAGAGCCAGACATCCTGGAGTGTGAAGTCAAGTGGGCCTTAGGAAGCATCACTCTGAACAAAGTTAGTGGAGGTGATGGAATTTCAGCTGAGCTATTTCAAACCCTAAAAAATAATGCTGTTAAACTGATGCACTCAATCTGCCAGCAAATTTGGAAAACTCAGCAGTGGCCACAGGATTAGAAAAGGTATAATTGTTGGATTTCATTCCAATCCCAAAGGGCAATGCCAAAGAATGTTCAAACTTCCGCACAACTGCACTCATTTCACATGCTAGCAAGGTAATTCTCAAAATCCTTCAAGCTAGGCTTCAGTAGTACGTGAACCAAGAACTTCCAGATGTATAAGCTGGATTTAGAAAAGGCAGAGGAACCAGAGATCAAATTGCCAATATCCGCTGGATCATAGAAAAAGCAAAGCAATTCTAGGAAAACATCTACTTCTGCCTCATTGACTACGCTAAAGCCTTTGACTGTGTGGATCACAACAAACAGTGGAAAATTCTTAAGGAGATGGGAATACCAGATCCACCTTACCTGCCTCCTGAGAAATCTGTATGCAGGTCAAGAATCAACAGGTACAATCAGATATGGAACGAGTTGGTTCAAAATTGGAAAAGGAGCATGTCAAGGCCATATATTGTCACTCTGCTTATTTAACCTATGTGCAGAGTGCATCACACGAAATGCCAGGCTGGATGAAACACAAGCTGGAATCAAGACTGCCAGGAGAAATATCAATAACCTCAGATAAGCAAATGACACCACCCTAATGGCAGAAAGCCAAGAGGAACTAAAGAGCCTCTTGATGAAGGTGAAAGAGGAGAGAGAAAAAGTTGGCTTAAAACTCAACATTCAGAAAATGAAAATTAGGGCATCCAGTCCCATTACTTCATGGCAAATAGATGGGGAAAAAAATGGAAACAGTGACAAATTTTACTTTCTTGGGCTCCAAAATCACTGCAGACAGTGACTGCAGCCATGAAATTAAATGATGCTTGCTCCTTGGAAGAAAAGCTATGACAAGCCTAGACAGCATATTAAAAAGTAGAGACATCACTTTGCTGACAAAGGTCTCTATAATCAAAGCTATGTATTTTTCCAGTAGTCGTGTACTGATGTGACCGGTGGACCATAAAGAAGCTTGAGTGCTGAAGACTTGATACTTTTGAACTGTGGTGTTGGAGAAGACTCTTGAGAGTAGTTTGGAGATCAAACCAGTCAATCCTAAAGGAAATCAACCCTGAATATTCATTGGAAGGACTGATGCTGAAGCTCTAATACTTAGGCTACCTGATGTGAAGAGCTGACTCACTGGAAAAGACCCCGATGCTGGGAGAGACTGAGGGCAGGAGGAGAAGGGGAGACAGAGGATGAGATGGTTGGATGGTATCACTGACTCAGTGGACAAGAGTTTGCGCAAACTCCAGGAAATAGTGAAGGACAGGGAAGCCTGGCATGCTGCTGTCCATGGGGTTGCAAAGAGCTGGACACAACTGAGTGACTGAGCAACAACGTATCACCTGAACCATCTTACAGACAACACAAGGTGGGGGTTCCACCCCATGGAAACCAAGAAGGGCCTGAGTGGCTCCTTCACATCCCAGATCACCAGTTGCCCCTCTGCTGGGACAAGCCTCTGTCCCCAGGCAGCCATGGAAAAGCTGTGGCAACTTCACAGCGCCTACCTCCCCCTGCCTGCCTCTGCTCCTCCAGTGGGACGTGGGCTGGGCTGGTCGTTTATGTGCATCACCAGGCCGGGGAAGACAGGTTCCCGGGCTTAAAGCCCAGACCCTGATTCTTCTCCCTGCCGTCAGCCGTGTGTCTTCTGTCCTTTCCTGCAGCCGCCTCCATAAACCAAGGGCTGAGTTCCAAATGCTAATTAGAACATGCACCCACCTTGTGCTCAGTTTGACTGCAGGCACCTGCAAGGGGCACCAGGGCATCCTCACGCACCCCTAGGAGGGTTGATGTCACTCCCATTTACAGAGGAGGTCACAGAGAACCAGAAAGTGAAGATGCTTGCCTGGGGGTGGCCCAGCTAGCAAAAGGGAAAGTGTCGGTCGCTCAGTCATGTCCGACTCATTGTGACCCCATGCACTGTAGCCCACCAGGCTCCTCTGTCCATGGGATTTCCCAGGCAAGAATACTGGAGTGGGTAGCCATTCCCTTCTTCGGGGGATCTTCCCAACTAGGGATCAAACCTGGATCTACTGCTTTGTAGGCAGATTCTTTACTGTCTGAGCCTCCAAGGAAGCCAGCAAGTGGCAAAGGCAGAAACTAAACTGGGCAGGCTGGTTCTCAGTTCAGTTCAGTCGCTCAGTCGTGTCTGACTGTGACCCCATGGACTGAGGCATGCCAGGCCTCCCTGTCCATCACCAACTCCCAGAGTTTACTCAAACTCATGTCCATTGAGTCGGTGATGCCATCCAACCATCTCATCCTCTGTCGTCCCCTCCTCCTCCCGCCTTCAATCCTTCCACAGAACTGACTCATTTGAAAAGACCCTGATGCTGGGAAGGATTGAAGGCTGGCTCTGGAGCCCATATTTAGCCAGGAAGACATAAACCCATGGCTCGAGGGACAAGGACGAGGAGCTGTCATTCCTTTTTCTGATGTTCATTGGACACCCCCACCCACCAGACAATGCGTTGTTGGGGGACTGGGGCTTGGAGGGGAGGGGCTGCGTCTGCCCCACACTGTTCCTGCCCACCAAACTCCCCATCTTCTCTTGCTGCACAAATGAGGGGCAACGGCCCAGCTGTTACCTGACTCCGATGGTGAACATGCTGAGCAGGTGTTTCCCTTGCAGCCAGCCAGTGAACATGATCAGGCCTGGGAGGAGATGGAAACACACACATAAGTACATACACACACACACACACACACACACACACACGTATATATACAGGCTTAAGGAGAAGAGGGCGGCAGAGGATGGGATGGTTGGATGGCATCACCGATGCAGTGGACGTGAATTTGAGCAAACTCCGGGAGATAGTGGACAGGGAAGCCTGGTGTGCTGCAGCCCATGGGGTTGCAAAGAGTCAGATGTGACTTAGCGACTGAACAACAGCAACAGAATGTTTACAAACGCACGCACACACCCATCCACACACACACAAGTACGTCTGAAGGCATTCCAAACTCATTTCCTTAGCGTTTACGGGAATACAGACACAGGACAATTATGAATAACTTCAAACACTTGTCACATCTCCCATCTTTAAGGAAGAAACTCTCCTGCTTACGAAGGAGGATGGTTTTCCTTTTTCAGGAAAGGATCAAGTCAGTTCAAGTCAAAGAAAGAAACAGCCACCCAGTTTATTTGGGGCTGTCTGCAACATTTCTGTGCTATTCCAGAAGTGTCCCACAGGCTGTACGTTTACAGGACTTGCCCCGAGGTTTCTGACGTGACCAACGACAGCCGCTCCCCTGATGGGCTCACGAGCTGCTCTCTCTTAACTGATTTTATTCTGCATTTTGGTGATTAAAGACATTCCTTATCCCATTTTTCTCTTTCATCAATTGTTGACCCAGTATTTAAACACCAGACACTGTGTTAGATACGGGGTATGTGGACAGAGATGGAGCCTTCAGGTAAAGAAGTGGATGACTCATGCTGGGGCCCATGAAAGGCCCGAGACGTTCTGGCAATGGGGAAAAGTTCAGGGTCTGCCAGGCATGGCCTCAGTTTGCTCATCTGTAAAGTGGGGGAAATGACTACATCTTCCTCAAGGACTTATTTTAGGATTTAAGATGGAACAATGCCCTTGGAGATCTCAGCATGGCTCCTGGCCCACAGTAACACCAAGTCAGTTACAAGACAGGTGAGGGGGAAGTAGGAAGTGAGAGGAGTTGCCTGTTGACACATCCTGGGGGACTTGCCGAAGAGCATCAGCTGTGTCTTGTAGGGAAAACAGAGCCAGGGTGAGTTTTCTGCTGGGCAGCAGTGGCGTGTACGTGTCTGCATGTATTTGGGTACATGTGTGTTGGGGGTAGAGAGGTCAGAAGATCTGATTTATTGGGGTTTCTTTTTTTTTTTCATACTTTGACTAGCAATAGAACTCAGTAGTCAAAATCTTAGCAGGAACCCAAATGAACCTAGAAAGATTAGGGGGGATGTTTTACTAAAAATAGGGGCAGAGCCCAACCCACAGGACCTGCCCCCATCCTGGGCCCTGCCACAGTAGGAGGGTGGGGGCCTCACAAAAGCCAAATGTGCTTATTTCTTCCCAAATTCAGGTTCGGTAATTTTCCATCGGTGTCTAGACATAGGACACTGTGAGTACTGAGACCACAGAGGTGACAGACACCACTTTCCCCTGAAACTGGCTATTAAGCCTTTCTTTCCCAGCATCCCTAGGCCTTTCTAAGGGTTCACAACTCCCACTCTGCCAGAGCAGTTCTTGAAATATTTACTAAAAAGAAAAAACATCTGAGCGGTTATCACGGGCCTGGCCATGGACACGCCAATTTAAGTTCTAAGTTAACGTGAGGAATAATGGCTTATACGAGGCAGTGACCCTGCAGCACCTCTGACTTGGAACATTTTTCGGAACAGATTTCATCCTGTGGAAAGGCCTGCTACGAGCATCTATTTGACAATCTGTCTTGAAGCACACCTACTTGGTATTTTCTCTGGGGGCTATTACTACAGCCCGTTCTCCTTCTGGCAACCCCAGGGTCTAGAGCAGGTGGCAGACAGCTTTTCCTCCAACAGGTTGGGTAGAAAACAGCGCTCGCTTCATGAGCCATATGGTCTGTTGCAGCTCAACTTGGCCATTGCAGTGTGCAAATGGCGATAGATAATATATGAATGGGTTTGGCTGTGTGCCAATAAAACAGTTATTTGTGAACACTGAAATTTGATTTTCATATAACATTAATGTCAGAAGATAGTCTTCTTCTGATTCTTTTTTCAATCATTTAAAATGTAAAAAAAAAGTCTTGGCTTGTGAGCTGCACAAAAACAGGTGGCGAACCCAATCTGGCCTGGGAGTCAGAGTTTCCACCCCTGCTCTAGAGAGCCAAAGGGCCCTCTGGGCAGCCAGAAGTGTGTGGCATCCATCCACCCTGTCCCAGACGCCTGAGCAGTGTGACCCCGAGGAGGGCAGGTGAATGGTGGCATAGAGCCACTCTCCCTCCGTGACAGACACCACTCATCTATCACAGTCCTCCTCCACCACGGCTGAGCAGGCCTCCAAACCCTCTCACAGGCACAGAGCCCTCCCTGGCTGTGATAAGACTTGGCAGGTTACAATAAAACCCACCTCCCACGAAACTGCTCCAGGGCAAACTAGGGCGGAAAGGAGGGAAGAGGACACAGAGCTGCTCAAAAACAGGAAACCTACTGACTGAGCAAACTGAGTGCAACGTCCAAAACTGACATCTGGAAAGGAGACCAGAAACCAGAGAGTGGGGAAGGGGAGGCCAGGGGGCAAAGGGCAGCAGGCCTACCCCTAGCACGGCAGGATCGAGAGCTCTGACTTCAGACCATACCCTCTGAACACTTTGCTAATTTTCAGTGCAGTGCAGTCGCTCAGTCGTGTCCGACTCTTTGCAACCCCATGAATCGCAGCACGCCAGGCCTCCCTGTCCATCACCAATTCCCGGAGTTCACTCAGACTCACGTCCATCGAGTCAGTGATGCCATCCAGCCATCTCATCCTCGGTCGTCCCCTTCTCCTCCTGCCCCCAATCCCTCCCAGCGTCAGAGTCTTTTCCAATGAGTCAACTCTTCCCATGAGGTGGCCAAAGTACTGGAGTTTCAGGTTCAGCATCATTTCTTCCAAAGAAATCCCAGGGTTGATCTTCTTCAGAATGGATTGGTTGGATCTCCTTGCAGTCCAAGGGACTCTCAAGAGTCTTCTCCAACACCACAGTTCAAAAGCATCAATTCTTCGGTGCTCAGCCTTCTTCACAGTCCAACTCTCACATCCATACGTGACCACAGGAAAAACCATAGCCTTGACTAGACGGACCTTAGTCGGCAAAGTAATGTCTCTGCTTTTGAATATACTATCTAGGTTGGTCATAACTTTTCTTCCAAGGAGTAAGTGTCTTTTAATTTCATGGCTGCAATCACCATCTGCAGTGATTTTGGAGCCCAAAAAAATAAGTCTGGCACTGTTTCCACTGTTTCCCCATCTATTTCCCATGAAGTGATGGGACCAGATGCCATGATCTTCGTTTTCTGAATGTTGAGCTTTAAGGCAACTTTTTCACTCTCCTCTTTCACTTTCATCAAGAGGCTTTTTAGTTCCTCTTCACTTTCTGCCATAAGGGTGGTATCATCTGCATATCTGAGGTTATTGATATTTCTCCTGGCAATGTTGATTCCAGCTTTTGCTTCTTCCAGTCCAGCATTTCTCATGATGTACTCTGCATATAAGTTAAATAAGCTGGGTGACAATATACAGCCTTGACGTACTCCTTTTCCTATGTGGAACCAGTCTGTTGTTCCATGTCCAGTTCTAACTGCTGCTTCCTGACCTGCATACAGATTTCTCAAGAGGCAGGTCAGGTGGTCTGGTATTCCCATCTCTTTCAGAATTTTCCACAGTTTACTGTGATCCACACAGTCAAAGGCTTTGGCATAGTCAATAAAGCAGAAATAGATGTTTTTCTGGAACTCTCTTGCTTTTACAACCTCCTAAAGTTGTAAGGCAATGGCACTCCACTCCAGTATTCTTGCCTGGAAAATCCTATGAACAAAGGAGCCTGGTAGGCTGCAGTCCATGGGGTCGCTAAGAGTCGGACGTGACTGAGCGACTTCACTTTCACTTTTCACTTTCACGCATTGGAGAAGGAAATGGCAGTCCACTCCAGTGTTCTTGCCTGGAGAATCCCAGAGATGGGGGAGCCTGGTGGGCTGCTGTCTCTGGGGTCGCACAGAGTCGGACACGACTGAAGTGACTTAGCAGCAAAGTTGTAAAGGAATGGGAGATACCTTCCATGCCTTTGGATATATGTTTTCCTTGGTGTGAAATTCCCAATCTTCTCTTTTTTTCACTTGGCAAACTCCTACCCATCCTACAAGACCCAACTTAACATCACCTCCTTTTTGAAGCCTTCTCAGCTCTCCCATGCAAAATTAACAGCTGCCTTCACACTTCATATTTGTTCAGGTGTCTCTCCCCTATTTCTCTGGAGTCCTCCAAAGGGAAGAAGCTGTGTCTCACTCATTTCAGCAGCCCCAGAACCTATCGCAGGGTCAAGTGTGTCATAAGATGCTCATTAAATGAACCAATGCATCTGGATGGCCAGAAGCACAGCAAAACTGCTTCTAGGAGGGACAGCTGCCTCTTCTCCCAAGAACTTTCTCCACTCTGCAGTTTTAGCCAGACTCACTAGAACTTCCTCTCATCACTGCTTGTGCTATGGGCAGTGGTTGGCTGGTCTGTTCCTTTATTCACTAAACCAACTTTTATTGAGAATCTGTAATGGCCCAGGCACTGGTTGACCCTGAAAGCTGAGAACGAAGGACACAGACTCAAAGCCAGAGCTGGAGACAGCAGGAAGGGGCAGGTGCAGGGACCAGGGTATAATTCAGGAATAAGACCTGAATTGGGGCTGCAGCACCATGGGGATACTGTTTGGTATGGTGCCAAAGGTCAGGAGGAACAAGCCCAGGCACAGCATAGAAACGTGGCTGGGTGCACCACCAGACTACATTTCCCAGTCTCCTTTGCAGTTAGGTAGGCCATGTGACTTCATTCTGGCCAATCAAGAATAGGCAAAAGTGATGACTTCACTTCCTGGTCCCTGCTTTTGAAAAATGCTCCCCCTCCCACCCCCACTCCCCACAAGTCTCTATGTTCTTTCTTTCCCCATCTGCTCGTTTAACAGAATTATGGCCCACGCCTCCTAGGAACTGGAGGAAGGCTGAATAACAATACAGCAGAAGCCTGGGACTGCAAGTCAGTGTTTGGAAGTGAGCTACCCGGGAAAGCCATTTCACCAGGAATGTGCCCACGGACTGCAGTGTGAGCAAGAAATAAGTTATGATCCTGTTAAGCCATTAAAATGTAGGAGCTGCTTGTTACAGCTGCTAGCTTGTTCCGAGTGATACAGAAACCTCTTGCTGCTGACCAAGAACCTCTGATCCCAAACCTCAATCCTCACCCAGGTGAGTAGTAAGGTATTTGAGAGACAGCTATGGGTGCACAGGATGGCTCCCTTCCACACACCCCCACCCCCCTCTTCCACCCCCGCCAGGACCCCATGCAGAAACTGCTTCACCCACCAATTATGCCAAATGAGAAGAGTGTCAGTTGCTTCCCCAGCTTGTCCATACTTTTCTGTAGAGGAGTTTTGGGCGTCTGAAAGGATGAGAACAATGAGTTTGTTAGATGAGATCCGGGAGTGTCCCTCCTGTTTCTATTCTCTCTCTCTCTTTTTTTTTTTTTTGGCTGCACTGTGTAGCTTGTGGAATCTTAGTTCCCTGACCAGGGATGGAACTCGTGCTCTCTGCAGTAGAAGCACAGAATCCCAACCACTGGACCGCCAGGGAAGACCCTGCTTGGATTTTTTTTATATCTTAAGCTGAGTGATGATTATACAGGGACACATATATAGAAATCCATGGACTGCTACATTTCAGATCTGTGCATATCACCATAAGTCACATCTTGACCAAAATCCTAATGAGCATTTCAAAGTAAAAAGCTTTTAAAAGTGTACTCACATTAACCATATCATCCTTGTTCCTAAGGAGTAGGTGGGGCAGGTGTCACCAGCTGAGAATCATCTCAAACCCCACCTTACAAGAAACCCAGGGCTTCCCTGCTGGTCCAATGGTTGAGAATTCTCCTGCCAATATGGGGGACATAGGTTCGATCCCTGATCCAGGAGGATCCCTCAGGCAGCGAGGCAACAGGGCCCATGTGCCACAACTACTGAACCCCAGGGGCCCTAGAGCCCATACTCCACAACACCAACCGCAAGGAGAAGCCTGAGCACCACAACGAGAGAGTGGCTGCTGCTCGCTGCAACTAGAGAAAGCCTACACACAGCAATGAACACCCAGTGCAGCCATAAACAAACAATAATCTAAAAAAGAAGAAAGAAACCCAAAGCCCCATCCCTTACCTCTTCAGCCTGCATCATCTTAAACACTTCTCCGAACTGGGACTTTTCTCCTGTTCCGATCACGATGCCCTGCGTCCAGGAGAGAGAGGTGTGAGGTCTGAGGCTGAAGGCCCACAGGTGAGGGACACCAAGGCCCCGGGGCTCACCTGGCCCTTCCCGCACTGCACCAGGGTCCCCATGAAGACAATGTTGCTCAGGGTCGTGAGGTCACCCTCGCCCGTCAGTGGGGTGTCTGTCTTACTGCTTGGCTCGGCTTCTCCCGTGAAACTGGACTCGTCCACCAGGAGGTCTGTGACCTGGGGGGAGCAAAGCGAGAAGGCATGGCACCAGCCCCTCAACCTGTGAGCTGGTTTTCAAAACCCAGGATAGTGTCTAACACCTTAATGTCACTGGTCAACAGACACCAAACAAGAGCGTGCTGAAATCAGGAAACAAGTATCACAGCGCGGCCTCTGGTGCCTCCAGAAATCAGAAAAGCTTTGAATATGAGACCCCTTTCAGAAAACATAGCAATCTCAAATCCTGTTTTAACACCCTTTTCAATTTTAATAAAACTTAAAAAAAAAAAAACTTAGGCAATGGTTAAATTAGAATATCCCTTTCAGAGCATCCTATCTTTCCCCTAACTCCCACATCCTGCCCACCCTGGGGTTCCCACACAATCCGTGTGATTTGAGTAGCACTGAGCCGGGTTACTTGATGATAGCCTCAGGTCACGTCAACACCTGAAACACACATGCAGTCACAGATACACACACTTCCTGATGTTTCCAGGGTGACGTTTCCAGAACACCTACTATGCACCAGGCCCAGTACAGAGCACTTCACAAGGCTTGTTGCTTAATCCTCACACCTTCCATGAAAGACACTATTATTTTATCCACTTTATAATATTTTTTAAAATAATTAATTAATTAATTAATTAGGCCGCACCCATCTTAGTTGCCATACAGCGGATTTTCGATCTTCTTTGTGGTGGGCAGGACCTTTTAGCCACAGCACGTGAACTCTTAGTTGCGGCATGTGGCATCTAGTTCCCTGACCAGGGATCTAACCCTGTATTGGGAGCACCGAGTCTTAGTCACTGGACCACCAGGGAAGTCCCTTATCCACTTTCCATTTGGGGAAACTGAGGCATGGGCTGATTAAGAAATCTGCTCTAATCAGCCCATTAGCGGCAGAGCAGAGGTTCAAACCAAGACAGTGGCTCCAGACACCGCATTCTTAACCATCAAGGTCTTGCAGAAGTGACCACAGGCCCAGCAGGTATGACTCAGGAGGTGAGTCTTCCATGGCCAGAACCATGCCAGGCACCACCAAGGATGTGCAAGGTGTCCAGGGTATACTCCACCCCTAAGAGACTGCTCACTGAAGCAAAGAAAGAGCAACTGAAAGAAGTTATCTTCCTGCAAACTCCCAAGAGAACAGTTAGGTCGGCCTTTCTCAAACAGAAGTCTGTGAGTTCTCTATACTCCCAAGTTTTACAATTCAATACCAGTCTATAAAAATGTGCACACTTCCAGGGAACCCCAGTCCGCAAGGATGGCAGGAGCTACCACTTGCCAAGTAATATCTGTCTGACCCTCCAAGTTCCTAACAGAACCCCGTGGCTCTCAATAATAATCAAACTCATTTGATTATTGGCCTGATGACGGCCCCCATCCCACCCCCCTAGCCCTGTCTCCCAGCTTCCCTGGCAGCTCACAGTGTCTCCGCCCTCTGGACAATGGGATGAATGGTCTTTGCGAAGATCTTTGAAGGCGGCTGAGCTGACAGGTCCTCCTGGCCCCCTTCACCTTTCTCTCTCTCTGCTTGGGTCACTGTGTTCAATGCTGGAGCTCCACAAGCCATTTTACGGGCACTAATGGGATGCCACAGCCCAAGAGGGCAGAGAGGAGGGCTGGAAAAGCCCAGGGCCTTTCTCTCATGGTGAAGCCACCCCGTAGGTTCCACCTCCAGGCTCTCATCACGTGAAATAGGAATAAACCCCTGCCTATTCAAGCCCATGTATCTATCTCAACCTACCACCACAAGCACAACTACTAGCTGATCTTCATGTTTTATCTCCAGGACATTGGAGCAAAGTCACATGAGCTCACGGGCAGCTCCTAACGCACAACGAAAGAAGTGCGGAAAGTGAGTCATCCAGAACCACCAGATGTTGACCCCACAGGTCCCAGGCAGCAGAAACTACCACACCTCCGTGGTTCAAAATTGGGAAAGGAGTATGTCAAGACTGTATATTGTCACCCTGCCTAGCATGCTGCAGTCCGTGGGATTGCAAAGAGTCAGACACGACTTAGCAATTGGCAACCAGAGATTCCCTTAACTATGGCAACCAGAGATTCCCTTTGTAGTAAATGTGATCTGACTGGACATGATAATAATTAGAATAAATTGTAACTTACTTAATTTGAAGCACATAGATTTTGTACCTAACTTTATGTTTGTTCCATTGAAGTTACATTGTAATAAAAATGGTAAATCAGCAGTGAAAGAGAATCCTGCCATTGCCTGAGTTTGAGAGGTGTAGTTAGAACAACCTGATGCCCTAATCAGATCTATTCTGCCTCAGAAGGTTCAGGAAACAGGACTGTGGAGTGGGCGGGGGGAGGATGAGCTGCAGAGGTTCTTGGAGGGTCTCGGACATGAAACAGGCCTTGAGGGATGAGCAAACTCTGGTAAGAGAATCAGGCAGGTCTTTCAGGAGGGAAAAGAAGGCGAGTTGGAGAATTGCTGGTGGGTGGACTTGGTAATAATGAGTTTGATCAAAGCAATGGGAGAGATGGGGGTAGGTAAATAAAGACCTCTCTTCCCTCAGCACCCCAGCCACAGACTAAAAGGACAGAAGCCCAGCATGCCGAGCAGTGGAACTGGGTCATCCTCTCTGGGGACAGGCTCTTAGGAGTGGACAGAGGTGGGCACTATCCCAGGTGCTGAAACCAGTGCAAGGGTTTGTTGGAGGGGGAAGAGTGGGCTCTGCTCTCACGGGGCCTCAACTCCATCAGCTCGAGAAAGTGAAAGTCGCTCAGTTGTGTCTGACTCTTTGCGACCACATGGACTATATTCTCCAGGCCAGAATACTGGAGTGGGTAGCCTTTCCCTTCTCCAGGAGATCTTCCCAACCCAGGGATCGAACCCAGGTCTCCCGCATTGTAGGTGGATTCTTTACCAGCTGAGCCTCAGGGGAAGCCGTCAACATGAGAGGGCACAAGCAAAAAGACAGAAGGTTTGGTCTACATGGGGACCCGTGTGGGGACCAGCATGACTGGAGCAGAGGATGTGTGGGAGGTGTGGCTGGAACCTAGTTGTGTTTGGCATCGGTTAAGAGATTGGGATATAACCTTGTAAAGAATGAGGAGCCATAAAAAGTCTGGAGCAGAGAAGGATAGGCATGGGGAAATGTGCAAAACGATATTAGACATTAGAAGACAGGCCAGTTCCATCAGGAGGGCAAGAAATACAGTGAAGCACAGTAAGGCTCTCAGTGAGGGAGTAGGCGTGGACAGGAGCGCTGGACAGCAAGAAGACGGAGCAAACTAGCAGCAAGTGGAACTAAGGAGACAGGTTAATCTGTCCTGGGCATTTCGTTTTGTATTTTAATCTTTGGCCATACCCGGCAACATGTGGGATCTTAGTTCTCTGTCCAGGGACTGAACCTGCACTCCCTGCATTGGAAGGCAGAGTTTTAACCACTGGACTCCTGGGGAAGTTGCTCTTTGTTCTGTTTTTAATTCTAGTCTTTACACTTGTACCAGACTATGCGAAGGCTGACTGCAGGTCCAAGAGCCCCCTGTGCCTCCATTCTGCTTTCCTAGTGGACCCACGAGAGTTAGAGACTTCTTATGTTTACAAAATCACATTCACATAATTGTGATTTGGGGAGCTTTAGTTTTCCCAGGTATAAAATGGATGAGTCACGAGTTAGAACATCACTTTCCCACTTGTGTCTTGGGGAACCCTCCTTCACAGGAAGTTAATTGCTGCTCTGTGGAAAGTGGGTTCCATGGTGAAAAACAGTTTGGGGAATATGGGGGTAAACCCAGTGAACTGGTTCTCTTTACTGCAGGACTTCTCAGGGTCTTAACTATGCAAATGGATGCTGATACTCTCCACGTAGGGGCTGCAGTGTGTGCACCACCCTGTGGGGCAAGTGTTGGGAGACACTGGGCTAGAAGGTCACTACATCTCCTCTTGTTCCAACACTAACCCCTTCAAACACACCGAGGCTCACAAAATTTGCTTATTTTAAGTTTGGTTTTTGCTGTTTAAAGAAAGATCAATTAGAATATAACCTGCTCACCCAGTTTTTCAATCGGCCGAGTCAACAAGACTTTTAAGTCAGGTTCTTTTTTCAAGAACTTTGGAAATCAAACTCTTGAAACAAATGGAGGATGATGCTAAATTAGAGTGCAAGAGAAACTAAGAGAATAGTAAGCATCGTTGATAGTATGCTAATGCCAACACACATTTGCTGAGTGTATTTTTCTCATGAAACATTCACGATGATGCCATGGAAAAGATGCTGCTCTGATCCCCACTCTACAGATGAGAAAACTGAGGCTCTGAGAGCTTCAGAAACTTGCCCGGGGCCCCACAGCCTAGGTCATGTCGGAGATGGATTCAGCTGCATTCTCTTCACTCAGGCATCCATTCTCTCGTAAGGTCTGGGACGGGGCGATGGGGCAGGCTAGACTGTGAACAGTCAGAGTGCAGAGTTCAGTCTTGATCCACATGGTGTGGGGCCACTGCAGCTTCCTCCTATGGCAGGATGAGCCCCGTGAACACAGAGCCTCAGAGGAGGACCCTCTGAGGGCCTGTTGGGTTGATAAGATGGGGGCACTTTCCAGCTGGAGTGACAGCAGTGGTTGCCCAAACATGAGGATCTTTCACAGAAAGAACCCCTATTAATTAGTTCAGTTGTTCAGTCATGTCCGACTCTTTGCTACTCCATGGACTGCAGCATGCCAGGCTTCCCTGTCCATCACCATCTCCCGAAGTTTACTCAAACTCATGTCCATTGAGTCCTCCAACTATGTCATCCTCTGTCATCCCCTTCTCCTCCTGCCCCCAATCCTGCCCAGCATCAGAGTCTTTTCCAATGAGTCAACTCTTCACATGAGGTGGCCAAGTATTGGAGTTTCAGCTTCAGCATCAGTCCTTCCAATGAACACCCAGGACTGATTTCCTTCAGGATTGACTGGTTGGATCTCCTTGCAGTCCAAGGGACTCTCAAGAGTCTTCTCCAACACCACAGTTCAAAAGCATCAATTCTTCAGTGCTCAGCTTTCTTTATAGTCCAACTCTCACATACATACATGACCAATGGAAAAACCATAGCTTTGGCTAGATGGACCTTTGTTGGCAAAGTCATGTCTCTGCTTTTTAATATGCTGTCTAGGTTGGTCATAATTTTCCTTCCAAGGAGTAAGTGTCTTTTGATTTCATGGCTGCAGTCACCATCTGCAGTGATTTTGGAGCCCCCCAAAATGAAGTCTCTCACTGTTTCCACTGTTTCCCCATCTATTTGCCATAAAGCGATAGGACCAGATGCCATGATCTTAGTTTCCTGCTGAGTTTTAAGCCAACTTTTTCACTCTCCTCTTTCACTTTCATCAAGATGCTCTTCAGTTCTTCTACGCTTTCTGCCATAGGGTGGTGTCATCTGCACCCTATTAGTTGGTGACACATTAAAATGTGAGAAAACAGACCTCAGCCAGCTGATCAAGGTCAGCATCAGCAGGGATGGGTCATGGTGATGGTCGGGGAACTAAGATCCCATAAGCTGCGTGGCGTGGTCAAAAAAAGAAAAAGGCTTTAAGAAATAAAGTCTGTTTTTTCCTTAAAAAGAGGAAAGAAGAGACAGATTGAAGACAGCTGGCTGGGAAACAGGAACAATGGGGGTTAGGGGACTGGGAAGGGGTGAGGATGTAGGTGGGGAGGTGGGTGTGGGTTTGGATATGCTGGAATGGAGGTGGCTATCTGCCCATCTATCTCCTGCCAAGGGCCAAGCCTTCTTCTGGACCCTGGGAATCCAGTAATGACCAAGACAGACAAACTCCCTGCCTTTGTGGAGGGACCTTTGCCAATAAATGTCTGTCTAGTCAAGGCTATGGTTTTTCCAGTGGTCATATATGGATGTGAGAGTTGGACTATAAAGAAAGCTGAGCACCGAAGAATTGATGCTTTCGAACTGTGGTGTTGGAGAAGACTCTTGAGAGTCCTTTGGAATGCAAGGAGATCCAACCAGTCCATTCTGAAGGAAATCAGTCCTGAATGTCCATTGGAAGGACTGATGTCGAAGCTGAAACTCCAATACTTTGGCCACCTGAGGCGAAGAGCTGACTCATTTGAAAAGACCCTGATGCTAGGAATGATTAGGCAGGAGGAGAAGGGGACGACAGAGGATGAGATGGTTGGATGGCATCACTGACTCAATGGACATGAGTTTGAGTAAAATCTGGGAGTTGGTGATGGACAAGGAGGCCTGGTGTGCTGCAGTCCATGGGGTCGCAGAGTCGGACACGACTGAGTGACTGAACTGAACTGAACTGAGCAATAAACAGGAAAGCCAAGTGGCACTGGAATGAACAGCAGGAATCCAGGGTTGGGGGAGGGAGGGGAGGTGACGCCTCAGGAGAGGGATCAGGGAGGCCGGTGGGGAGGGGACGGGTAGGGGCTGAGACCTCAGGAACGAGAACAGCTAAGTCCTGCTGGTGGGAAGTAGGTTCCAGATGGCAGGAATGGCCCTCCTGTGTGAAGATGCATTGCGGGCAGCTGAAAGCAGCAATGCATCTGGCTTCCAAGTCAGGGCTGAGCACACGGCTTGGGTCTCCTCTGCCTAGAACAGCTGATTCACGTCCATTCCAGACGGGCTCAAAAGGCATGGCTTCTAGGAAGCGCTCTGTGACTGCAGTAGGCCAGTCAAGTCTGTCCTGTTTGGGAAGTCCAGAATCCCCCGGGCTTTTCCCACAAGCTCCCCTGTGGTAGATGTGGTCTATCACTCCAGGCTATAAAAGCAGAGGTCTTGTCTGTTTCTCACTGCCTCCTCAGCACAGCACAGGTCCTGTAGTAGTGCTCAGGAAATATTTGACTGACTGACTGATGGGGATTTGGGAGGGGTGCCCTCAGGCAGGCAGGGAAGGAGGAGAGGCTTAGAGAAGGGCTTTGAGGGTGGTGGGTTGAATAGTAGCCCCCTACCCTCCAATCCCTGAAGACACCCAAGTCCTAATCCTTGGAATTTGTGAAAGTGTTGTCTTAGCAGCAAAAGAGACTGTGCGGGTGTGATTAAACGGATGGGTTTGCCATGGGGAGATTAGCTTGGAAGATCCTGGGGGCCCCTAAATGTCATTACATCCAGGGGTCAGGACTCCACGCTTCCAATGCAGGGGCCCAGGGCCGATCCCTGGTTAGTTAACTAGATCCCACATGGCACAGCTAAAAGGTTCCTCATGCTACCACTAAGACCCGGGGCAGCCAAATTAATTAATTAAAAGAGAAAAAAGAGATCAACTGATTTTAAAAAGGGTCCTTATGAGAGGGGAATCAGAGCGGTGTCTGAGAGAAGGGAATACAAAGGCAGAAGCAGTGCTTAGAGCGATTCGGGGCACAAGGCAAGAAATGCGGGCGACCCTGGAAGCTGAAAAATGCAAGGGAGCCAATTTTCCCCTGAAGCTTGGGAATGGGGAACACAGTCCTGCCAGCGCCTTGATTTCCACCCAGTGAAACTGAGTTTGAGTCTGACCTCCAGACTGCAAGATAATAATACACTTGTGTTGTTTATGCCCCTCAGTTCAGTTCAGTCGCTCAGTCGTGTCCGACTCTTTGCGACCCCATAAATCGCAGCATGCCAGGCCTCCCTGTCCATCACCAACTCCCAGAGTTCACTCAGACTCACATCCATTGAGTCCGTGATGCCATCTCATCCTCTGTCATCCCCTTCTCCTCCTGCCCCCAATCCCTCCCAGCATCAGAGTCTTTTCCAATGAGTCAACTCTTCCCATGAGGTGGCCAAGTATTGGAGTTTCAGCTTTAGCATCACTCCTTCCAAAGAAATCCCAGGGCTGATCTCCTTCAGAATGGACTGGTTGGATCTCCTTGCAGTCCAAGGGACTCTCAAGAGTCTTCTCCAACACCACAGTTCAAAAGCATCAATTCTTCGGCGCTCAGCCTTCTTCACAGTCCAACTCTCACATCCATACATGACCACAGGAAAAACCATAGCCTTGACTAGATGGACCTTAGTCGGCAAAGTAATGTCTCTGCTTTTGAATATGCTATCTAGGTTGGTCATAACCTTTCTTCCAAGGAGTAAGCGTCTTTTAATTTCTTGGCTGCAATCACCATCTGCAGTGATTTTGGAGCCCCCAAAAATAAAGTCTGATGCTGTTTCCACTGTTTCCCCATCTATTTCCCATGAAGTGATGGGACCGGATGCCATGATCTTCGTAAGTATGTAATAGTTTGCTCAGCAGCTCTAGACACTTGATACACTGAGGAAACCTGGAGGGAGATCAGGAGAGCCAGGAAGAAAGTCCGGAGTGCTGGCTATCGGGAAAGAGGTGGCGGAGGCTGGGGAAGCTGGTCTGGCATTTATGACTTGGCTTGGATTGTATGGTCACCAGCACAGCCTGTGTGCACCGTGCATGGGACACCTGCTTTCATCATCAAAGGAAAGGACACGTTACCCAGAAGCAAAGAGCGCTCACCCTGAAGATAGGGGTGAACGCCTCCAAGCCAGGACTCCTTCCGCGATAAGGCTCTCTTCCCAGATGCCAAGGTCATGCCTTTCACTATGTACGTGCTAATCTGTCCTTTTGGTGACCTTGAAGGAATGTACCCCTGCCATGTTTGATGGAATTTCTTTTTGTTTGTTGTGACAGGATACAAACAGCGCTGAAAACTATGCTTCTCCGGAGCAGTCTGTCCAGGCTATGGCGAGCCTGTCTCCTGGGCTACAGTCCTCAGTTTGGCTCATGTGCTCCGTTCTTATTAGCGATTATTTGCATCGACACAGGGCCTGGAGTCTGGGCTCCGGAGCCAGGTGGCCCAGGTTCAAATCCCCTCTGCCCCACTGACTGTGTGAGCTCAGCCCTCCAGGCTTCTGTGTCCTCACTGTAAAAGGAGAGCACTGTCCTCTTAAGGTCACTGGCAGATGAAGCAAGGCGGTTTTTACACAGTGGCTAGTGCCGATCTGATTGTTACACACGGTTGACCCTTGGACAACCCAGGGGGCTGCTTCGATGCCTCGGAGCAAGGAAGCCCCTGGGCCACAACTGCTGAGCCTGTGCTCTCAAGCCCGGGAGCTGCAACTCCTGAGCCCACATGCGGCAATTCCTGAAGTCCAGACACTCTAGAGCTCAAGAGAGCTTCCGCAACAAGAGAAGCCGCTGCGATGAGAAGACCCTGCACCGAAACTGGAGAGGAGTCCCTGCTCGCCACAACTGGAGAAAGCCCACAGGCAGCAAGGAAGACCAGCACAGCCGAACGAAAAAAATTATTAAAAAAAACACAACTCTACTATGAGTAAACAAATCTACCGATCTGCAAAAGGGCCAGAGAGAAAATCGGCAGAGTGTTGGCGGCCGATAGCCTTGAAAAAGTCCTCGTGCTGGCAACGACCAGATACCATAGAATCTGATAGAAGCAGGGCAGGAAGAAAACCAGTTGAAGTAGGAGGGGAGTTATTTGGCGTTTAAAAAATTCTTTCAAGGAACTCTTGTCGAGCTTGGTGATGACAAACAGTTAAATCAATGGCTGATATTCGGGACTCTGTCCCCACCTCGGGGGCTGTACAAGCAGGCTGATGGTCTTAGCTCAGTTCGGCATCATGAGAACCCCTCGAGGTGGGAATGAACATTAACCCCTCTGACAGATGAGGAAGCTGAGGCGCAGAGAGGTTAAGCTACTTCCTCAAGGTCACACAGCTTCTGAAGGATAGGACGTGGCTAATGCCCAGCCCCAGGGCAGTAACCACTTCAGCGCTCTGCCTTCCTATAGGTCCATAGTATAAATGCGTCCTGTTTATCAGCTTCCCAGTATGTGGACACCACCCTGGCCCTGTACCTGGGGACTCCTCCACGTTGCAGGGCAGGGCCCATCCCTAGGGAGGCATGGACAATGTCAGACTGGTTTCCCCAGCTTTCTCTGCAGGTGGGGCTTGGCCACTGGACAGCGGCTCCTTGACTGGGAACCACACGCCCTGGACTCGGAGGCCGGATGCTCGTGTGGGGAGAAGCAGACGGAGAGGAATTCACCCTGCTGTGGGGTACACTTGCTGTGCCCTGCCTGGGGATCTGAAAATGGGGGCAGAGGAGCTGGAAAGCCCAGGTGCCCTCTGGCCCCCGCCTCGCCTCCAAAGACAGGCTCAGGGTGCTGTAAATGCAGGTCCCGGAGGCTGGCTCCCAGTCTCTTTTGTCCCCCTCCACTCCCCACCTCTCTCCAGGCCACCCTTCCAACAGCCTGCTATTGACCCAGAGAACACATCCTCCTTAAATAAATAAATCAGGCTGATAACCTGGGCTTAATCCTTTATCACTAAAAGCTTTGAACAATCCTTAAACCTTCTTGGCAGGGACCATAAAATAGGTTACTCACATCAACGGATCTCTCTGAACCTGACTTCACCTTTTCTTTTTTTTTTTCTTCCTTTTCTTGAGGATTCAGGATCATCTTCGAGAGCCTCAGGGAATGTTCTGTGAGGTCGTGACACCCTGAGACCCACAAAGGCTGGGGACGAAGCCCCACACCCAATGTCCCAAACTGCGCTCTTAACAAAGGCTTGTGCTACTTTCTACGGCTGGACTGGTTGTTCTCATCCTTGAGATTAAGCATTCTGACAGCGCTTCTGTCTGCCAACAGCGTGGTTGTTTCTAGAGGCAACTTCTCCCTCATTCCTCGGCCCCACTGTAGTTCATTTCTCTACTGCAGTGGGCTACAAGCTAGGAAAGCATATAACCGGAACGTGTTAGGCTTATACGTACACGAGAATACATGATTTATAAAACGCCATCGGAGGAGCTTCGTGCTTAAAATTAGCTTGCTCGCTAACTTTCTGCTTGTGTGCACACATGCCTATGTCTGTGTGCATGTGTGTGCAAGAAGGAGAGAATGCCTGCCTCTGAGAAGCCAAGTGTCTGCACGGCCCCTGGACAGGGGTCTGGGCCCCTCACCTCTGTGAGACGGATGTCGGCAGGGACGCGGTCTCCGATGGAGAGAGACACGATGTCTCCAGGTACCAGGTCTCGGGCGAGCAGGTGCTGAAGCTTTCCTTCTCTTATGCTGCGTTTTAAATGGGAAAAAGCAAACGCATCCATGTTGACATTTCAATTTTAGGCACTTTGATAAACTTGAGCAAAGGTTACAGAAATACATTTTCTCTTTCCAACGTGGACAAACGCTTGTGCTTTAATGGTTTTACTATTTTTAAAATTCACATGTCCTAAAAGACTCTTGGGAAAGAGCTTGGCTCCTGGGAGAACTCGGACTTCATTTGAAAAGTGGGGTGACTACTGTTCACCCTGCTTGGAAACAAGGCGGGACCACACGGCCTCTGGAAGCTTCTGCAGGTCTAGAGAAGTGGTTCCTTAACAAAGCTGGCAGCTGGCAGTGCTTCTGTCCTTGGAGAACACAGCGCTCTGGTGTGCAGAGCCCGGCTCCAACCTCAGGGACAGCAGAACCTTGTTAAAGCCAGGAGGAGCATCTTAAATGCCCAAGAAGCCAGGGAGCAACCCCCACCCTCACCCCCCGAGGCCTGGGACCACTCTTCACGGCTGTTTGCTGTTAGACACAGACATGCTTCTGTGTACGGGCTCCCACTGGAACCCACGACACGCTGTTCCTTACCCAACATGGCAGAAGCCCCCTGGCTGGACCGGTGCCCCTCCCTGGTCCTCCTTCCTGTAGCAGCCAGAGAGTTCTTAAAGCACAAAATGAGATCACAACTTCCTCCTGCTCCAAACCCTCTCCAGGAACCTGGGAGTTAGACCCAGACACCCTACTCCTGCCACGCACCCCCTTGAATACACCCAGCTCTTTCCAGTCTCAAGGTCTTTGTGGATCTTGAATGGTGGCGCAGACACTCCCCTCTTCCCTGTTAACAGAATGCAGTTATCCAGGTACCTGCCTTTCTCCCCACAGCAGAGTGCTCCAGGGGGTGGGTCCTGACAGATTGAGAAGGTCAGGGTGATCCCATCCCCTGCCCATGACTGACGTAGACACAGGCATGATCTACAACACTGGCCTAAGAGACAGGAGTGGTATTTGGCAGGGGCTCAAGAGAAAGGTTTTCTCATTCTTTACACACACACATGGTCTCTTCTGTTGGACTTTTTCATCTTTATCATGTCTGGTTGTGATGTCTAGAGCTGTGGCAGCCATCCTGGGGCCATGAGGGAATCCAGTATGAGAACAAAGCCAGCAAGCTGAGATGGCAGAGTAAAGAAATACAAGGACCAGGTCCTTGGTGCCATCTTGAATTAACTAACCCCACTGGTCCCTCCCCTCAGACCCCTTGCCATAAAGACAACACAGTTTCCTTGCAGTTTGTGCAGCTAAATTTTCTGGGTTTTATAGCTGAGAGCACCCATCAGATATACATCTGCTCTTCTCTCGACTCTTCCCATGGCTGGCCCCTGCCATTTATCAGGCCTCAACTTAAAGGTCAGCTCCACCTTAAATGTCAGAGCAGAGTAACCTGCCAGCCAGATATTCAAGATTGTTCCCACACCTCCACCAGTCACTGCATCTCCACGAGGTTCTCTTTAATTGTTGTGTGGCTTTGGCCTTCAGTCTTTTTGGCTTTAATGCACCTGCCTCATTCCAAAATCATTTCATTCCTTCACTTCATTATCTGTCTCCTCTGTTAGGAGTGTGAGAGGTCCAAAGGCCAGGGCTTTCCTGTCTCTTCACCTGGGACATCGCCCTGCACACAGTGGGTGCTTTGTAAATATTTAATGAACGCACAAAGGATGGAGGTAAGCAGAAAGGGTCTGCGGGGCAGATGCTTCTCCTGACGTGGGTCTCAGGGGCTTGGGGAGGGAGGCTGTGTCCCTTCACTGCTCTTTCAACTCTCCCAGGTTGCCTGCCTCTGCAGCTCTTGAAAATAAAATTGTCTTTCAGAAGCAACTCCCAGGGACATCAATAATGCATACTATTTGCCTGAAAGGCCAAGACTTGATATTTAAACTTAAGATCAGCTCATCAAACCCCATAAATCATGGATGCTTCTGTCTGCTTTTAGGATTACGTCACACATCACACATCTGGGTTTCTGACACCTTGTTCATCCCATTATTAAGCCCAGACATTTTTACTGCCCCCCAAAAGAATCTTCTAGAATTGACTCATGCCTCTCGTGCTTTCTCAGCATGCTCTTTTGGTCTCTACTTTGTTACTCATTATTCTCTGCCTTGTATCTCTCTCTCTCTCACACACATACTCTTCACTTGCTGACTCCTTGAGAGGAGGGACTTCGCACTAGGTCTTTCTATCCTCCAGCTCTATGCTCAGTTATGCCATCTGTATGCAAATATATGTTAAGGTTCTTTCTCCCAGCTTATCCTTTGGATAAAAGAGAGTTACAATCTGTTGAAATCCTTCCAAAGTACCTTGGATCATGGGATGCCAGCAGTGACTTTCTCATGAGTGGCAGTGTGTATTTGGGAAAGACACATGACTTAATACAACCTCAGCTGATGCCAGGAAGGGTGAGGGAGAAGACCTGGGCCTTTTCCAAAGTGGTTTCATGTTTACAAGGAGACTAACTGGTTGGGGATTGCTGACACACTAAAAATTAAATTGAAACACACACACACACACACAACAGCAGGGCTACAACATTCTCACTTCTGCCTCTGCCATTTCCTTTACCAAGGGCAGCAGCCCCTGCAAACCCTCTAAGCTGAGCCATCTGTGATGGCAGCCACTAGCCTGTGAGGCTGCTTGAGTTCAGCTTAAACAAAATGAAGAATTCAGTTCCTTGGGTGAAGTCCTCAACAGCCATATGTGATTAGTAACGCTGTCCCGGGCAGCGCATATGATGGAATCTTCCAGAAAGTCCCTTTGCACAGCATTGAGCTAAGCAGACAGGCCCAGGAGGTAAGGGGAGACATTCTTGTCTTTCCTTTTTAAACATCTTTGGGGAGGGTGATGTGATAACAAAATGCAAAGCAGCAATGTTCAGGTAGGAAAGGGGCTGGCGGGCAGCTGAGCAAATGGCCAGGGTTTATCACTGAACTGTCCACCCGCTTCAATCAGAGTTCTGAGGCCTCAGCTTATTATTAAAGCCCTCCCCCCCCCACCCCCGCTGCCCCCACCTCAGCTTCTTCTGAGCCTCAGGAAAAATGTCAAATGCCTTCTAGGGAAAATGCACACAATTTTGCACACTTCATCACAGGTTTCATGGCCCACCCTCTTCCCAAAGCCCTGTCATCCACAGCCCCCAGGCTGAGCACTCTGATTAGACACCAGTGACAGAGCGGAGGCCCAGAGAGACTGAACGACATGCCCAGGAACACACAGCAATCTGCTGGCGGGGCCGGGATCAGGCTTGCTAAGCCCCGGGAAGACATGGTTCTCCCATATCACACGACAGAGGACATAAATGTGGCCAAAGTTTTGCCAGACTCGCCGGCCCAGTGACTCCTCTGATGAACCACAAAGTCCCGGGGTCGGGTGGGTGGAAGGTCTCCGACTTACCAGTTGCATTCGGGAGGAACCAGCTTTGTCAGCTCTTCCAGAGATTTCTCCGACCTGTACTCCTGGCCAGAAGCACACGAAACACTGTGTTTATGACGGGTTGGAGGGGCTGGGGCCCCCCCCTAGAGCTCCCATCAGCCCAGGTGACCCCGCCTGGGAACTCAGGGCACATATACACACCTGGATGAAGGCGACGGTGACCACGATGAGCACAGCCTAGGGGGCAAACGGAGGGCACGTTAACACCCATTGCCAATGGGCAGGTAAGCGATCCAGGGGAGAACACTGTCTTCCAAAATGTATTTCCTTTTTCCTTGCAAAATAGAGCACTGTGCAGAGATTTAGAAAACAGAGGAGCCGAAAAAGCACTCCCAATTCCGCCTCCGCAGGTTCACATTTGGGGGTTATCTTCCTAGAGTTTTTGGCATAGATACGCTTGTAACACAGAATGATACAGTATAGATACGATCATTTATATCTCACCAGCATTTAATAACTGGCCACCTGACATGAAGAGCCGACTCGTTGGAAAAGACCCTGATGCTGGAAAAGATTGAGGGCAGGAGAAGGGGCTGACAGAGGATGAGATGGTTAGATAGCATCACTGACTCAATGGGCATGAATTTGAGCAAATTCCAGGAGACAGTGAAGGACAGAGGAGCCTGGTGGGCTGCCGTCCACAGATCACAAAGAGTCAGACACAAATTAGAGACTGAACAAAGAGCAACACAGCTTCTAATAAACATGATTTCACATCAGAAGATGTGGACCTAGCCTCAGGCTCTCCAACAGAAACACTGAATTCCACCACATGGAAGGAATCTGGTTTTGTATTTCAAAAGACAGCGCTTGACAGATAGAAGGAAGCAGGAATGAAAGTCATCAAACAAAAGGTCACATATAAGAGCCACATACAAAAGGTCACACAGCGCAGGATTCTGTTTATAAGAACGACCCAGGATAGGTAAATCCGGACACACAGAAAGCAGATGGTGGTTTCCAGGGGCTGGTCGGGGGGAGGGGAATGACTGTTTAATGAGTACACGGGTTCCTTTCAGGGAAACAAAAACATTTTGGAACCAGATACAGCTATGGTTTTTCCAGTAGTCGTGTATGGATGTGAGAGCTGGGGAGCATAAAGAAGCCTGAGCGCTGACAAACTGATGCTTTCAGACTGTGGTGCTGACTTCACCCGAGAAATCGAATCCATTTCATTTCACTTGTATTCAAACAGCCTCACAGGCTAGCAGCTGCCCCTTCTCCTCCTGCCCTCAGTCTTTCCCAGAATCAGGGTCTTTTCCAATGAGTCAGCTCTTCGTGAGGAAGAACATGGACACTTCCTGTCCTTTCTCTATGCTGTGTTTTCTACTTCTTTTCTTCTTCTTACAGCCTGTTTTTTTCTCCTTGCATAACAAAGATAAACAGACTCAGCAGGACCTCGGCAGCCAGGTCTGGGATTGGGGTGGGGGGGAGGGGGCACTGTCCCCCACCTCCCATGGGGTGCACTCACCACGGCGATGCTGATGGCGTCCTCATACTTCTTTGTGAGGATGCTCACCAAGGCAGAGGCCAGGAGCAGCAGGATCAGAGGGTTCTTGAACTGAAAAACAGGGCGGTGGGATCTTGTCTAGGCTCATGGACATCAGAGACCGGGCTTGCTCTAGTGGAGTGGCGCACCCAGAGCCTGGCTTCCAGGCTGGCCCTGCAGTGACCTGAGGGCCAGGAGGGGAGGACTGTCCCCACCCGGTGGTTCTCCTCCGCCTGAAGGCCCACCACTGTGGTCCACCCGACGCCGGCGTCCTGGGGTCATCTCGACAGTGTCCCTGTCACCAAGACACCAGCCCTGGCCCTGCCTTCCAGCTCTTGGTCTCGCCTCGCCACGCCTCCTCACTGCTCCAGGTCAGAACCTGCCCCTCAGGGCCAGCTTCCTGTGTGCTCCATTCACAACAGGTCCATCTCAGAAACTCTGATGCAGGTTTCAGGATTTTGTGGGAAGCTCTCCAGTAGGTCTCTGGGGGTTGACTCCCACTAAAGGGTCTTAGACTGGAGCACTGGGGCCCCCAGGCATGCCAGCTTTGTGAAAGTATGATGACCCCAGTGTCCCAGCCCAGCCCTGGCAAAGATTGATGGGAAACTTCCCCAAGGGCAGCAGGCCTGTGTCTGCACAAGGGCTGTCCAGCCACGGGCTCAGGGTTAGCTCTGAGGTCCTCAGTCCTGGCTGGGGCCACTCTGAACAGCTGGGACCAGGCACTGGCCTCACCTTGAACTCTAATCCCAAGCCCAGAACCTCGTCCCCTACCCTGTGGCTGGACCCGAGCAGCCCTCCAGACCAGCGCGGACACCACCAGCCTCCCTCCGCCCCTCCTGGAGACCATGCCAAACACCTGCCTTTCTCCATCTGACACAGGTGAGTCCCCATGAGACACAGCATGCAGGTGTCAGGCCCAGTGCAGAGATCCCACCACGGGCCAATAGTGCCACCCTGGCTATGGATAATGAGACCCTCCCGGCTCTGATGGGGCCCCTTTTAAGCCCACACATAAAGCAGGACAGGCAGAAAGCGGTCTGCTGAAACCTTACTATGTGGGGAAGGGATGGTCACCAGAGACGTCCATTACAATAAACAGTAACAGCCCAAAAAGAAGCATTTCCCGAGCACCTCTTCCAAGCCATGCCCTGTGCTTAGCACTTTACTGCAACATTTTACTGGCTCCTCCCAACCCCATGACACTTGTGGCTCAGCTGGTAAAGAATCCGCCTGCAATGCGGGAGACCTGGGTTCGATCCTGGGTTGGGAAGATCCCCTGGAGAAGGGAAAGGCTACCCACTCCAGTATTCTGGCCTGGAGAATTCCACGGACTGTATAGACCATGGGGTCGCAAAGAGTCGGAGCCGACTGAGTGACTTTCACTTTCACAACCCCGTGACACAGGTACTGTTAAGTAGTCCTGCTTAACGATAAATGACCAACCCAAGTTTCTGAAAGAAACTGAACTGCCGAGGATTCTTTTAGATCAGGCAGCTCCAAAACCTGTGCTCTTAACAGTTATGCTCGAACCAAGGCTAGCTGGCAGACACTGGGGCTGGGGGCAACCTTTATTAAGCATGTAATACAGGCTTGGCTTCCTCTTAAGTAAAATTCAGAACAGGAGGGACTTACCAGTCCCATTTCCTAGATGGGGACAATTGAGGCTCAAGGCAGATTGGTGGCAGGCTCAAAGTCACAAGGCTGGAAAGTAGGATCAAACCCGGCAGCCTGACTCTAATCTACCTCTGCTTCGTGACTCCGGGGCAGGGATTTGGGGCCATGCTAAGGCAGAATTCCTAGTGGTGAGTCTTGAGACAGAGAAGCAGGACCGCCTTGTGAAGTGGTGAGCTCCCTGTCCCTGGAGGAGACAGACAGGAGAACCACAGCATCTGGCATGGAGCAAGTGCTCAATGAACACGAAGAATTAATAAGTGAGGCCACATGGACTTCCTGTGCTTGTCGAGGGCTAGAAAACACAGCTGTCAGGAGCTGCCTTCCAATCCCACAGGGACACCCTGCAATGGATCCTTGAACCGATGAGGTTAGGATGAATAGGCATGTTTCCTGCTCTTAGAAACTGAAGAGATTTCATTCCTGGAAAGGTCCTGGCTGGAGGCTGGATGACAGCCCTGGGTGTGAGGTGTTAGCAGGGCAGAGGCCAGGTGAGCAGGGCCTAGTGGAAGGGGCAGCCAGGGCAGAAGTGACCAAGGCCTGGCTCCAGAAGGGAGAAGGTCCCCCGCAGCCCATGTGTCAGCCTCCTTCCCTGAACTTCAACTTCCAGGAGCCTCTGCTGCCTCTTCCCAACACTGGCATTCCAGGAAATTTCTGGGTTTGCCAGAGTCACCTGCATACCTAGAAGCCTCTTCCGGTGTCAAAATACATCAATGAATGATTCACATCCCTGGGGCACTGAGAACTAACCAATGAGCAGGGTGGGGACCGGAGGAGAAAGGACAGTGAGGATGCTACAAGGAGGGCTGTGATTGGTCCCTGATCTGACCAATCAAGGAAGCCTTAAACATGAGCCATGGGAAGGCAGCAGAAGCCTGGGGTATCCCTGAGCTTGACTGAGAAGGGGGTGTCAGGGATGAGAGAGGGTGCAAAAGCCAGGGAGGGGAAACTGAGGCAACCTCGGCTTCAGGTATCTGGGAAATTCCGCCTGTTAACTGGAGCTTTCTGAGCTGGTCCTGGGTGGGGGGGTGGGGTGTTGATTTCTACACTGGAACTTGCAACAGGATCTATTTCCATTTTTTCCCCTTCTTTCCCGTGGCTTCCGGGCATTTGACTGATACAACGGCTATTCAGCACCAGCAGCAAAGGCTAAGAGGGCCAGGGGCTCTGGAGCCAGCTGCCTGGCTTCATTTCCCAGCAGCGACGCCTAACGCTACAGGACTCTGGACCCTGGCTGCCAGGTAAACTACAGGACACTCAGTTAAATGTGAACTTCAGAGAAACAAGGAACTTTTAAAAAATTTAAGTTCAAGTAGGTCCCATGCGACATTTGGAACATACACGAAAAAACTCTCCTCTGCTTATCTACCTGAATTCCAAATGTAACAGACATCTGTAAATTTATTGGCTAAATCTGGCAGCCCTACACAACCTGGGAATATTTCAGCTTCTCTGTATTTCACTCTCCTCAGTTGGTAAAGAATCTGCCTACAATGCAGGAGACCCAGGTTTGGCCCCTGGGTTTGGAATATGCCCTGGAGGAGGAAATGGCAGCCTGCTCCAGTGTTCTTGCCTGGAAAGTCCCATGGACAGAGGAGCCTGGTGGGCTACAGTCCACGGGGTTGCAAGAGTTGGATACGACTTAGCGACTAAACCACCACATCTCAAAGTAGGGATTGAGAGGAAGAGTAAGTTGGTGTTTACTTATTTACTCAGCGTGGTGCTGGCACATGGTTGCCTCTATGAATGGAAAGACTATTATTCGTGACTGCGGCCGCCAGGGTAGTTAGTGAGCCCATCTCTCAGCTAGGAGCAGCCTGAAAGGGGCAAGCCTTCTTTGACTTTGCAGTATAGCTGTCCCATGTGCTGAGACTCGTCCATGGACACCCTCAATCCACAGTTACACGATCAACGGCAGCTCCCTTCCTCACCCCCAGGGTTACATTGGTTAATGCACAGAATGATGGCCATGGTCCCACCTGATCGAGGTATTTCTTCCACACAGGTTCCGTGTTATCAGCAACAAACTCATTCCAGCCATGGACCAGCCTGCGCTGCGTCACTGAGAACTCTGACAGCCCGTTCTGTAAATCTACCTGGAGGGAGAAGGACAGGCAGGTAAAGATCAAGGAGCCCAAGTCACAGGATTCCTACTCTAGAAGCCAGCCACTTCCACGATGATCAAGGAAAATGGGCTGTCCACAGAGGAGAGGGGACCAGCTCAGAAACCTCAAGCAAATGGGCAGAGACAGGAGGAGACCTACAATCTCATTCTTTTTCAATGAACCCGCACTTCTGCCCTACAGATGCTACAGAGAAGACAGCCTTGGGTCTACATTTCAGGGTCTGCAATTATAGCATAGACACCTGGAGATGCAGGGACACTTACATTTTCATCTTTAGGAAGATGAGTCTGGGACGGTCAAATGGTGCAACTGCCATGTGGAAGTATCTCCAAAAATTAAAAATAGAACCACCACACAATCTGGCAGTTCCACTAGTGGTTCCACTGCTTTCTTGATACTGGTATGTATCAAGAGAACTGGAAACCAGTCTTAGTGAGATATCTGTCTATCCATGTTTGTAGCAGTGTTATTCACAGCAGCCAAAGGTGGATGTGACCCGAGTGTCCATCAGTGGGTGAATGCATAAGGAAAATGTGGTACAGACACACAGACAGACAAACACACACACAGGAATATTATTCACCACTAACACGGAAGTTTCAGCTTTGCAAGAGGGAAAGAGTTGTGGAAATGGGTTGAACAACAACGTGAATGTACTTAACACTTTGGAACTGTACACATAAAAGTAGCTAGATGATAATTTTTAGGTTGTGTATTTTGCCTCGAAACAAACAAAAAGGACCCGCCCTTAGAAACAAAAAAAGCTACATGAGTCCATCATGCATACCTTGTGCAGATACAATTTCAAGCTGTTTATACAAACTGACATTAAATATAGCGAATTTAAGAGTCAATAACTATGTAAGGCAACTTTGTTGTCCTGGTGGCAACAAAAGCTTCACTGTCTTTAAAAGGTCGATAAGATAGCTCTACCAGGGACTTCCCTGGCGGTCTAGTGGTTAAGAATCCGCCTACCAATGCAGAGGGCACTGGTTTGATCCTTGGTCGGGAAGCTGACTCCACATGCCTCGGGCAACTAAGCCTGGGTGCTGCAATGAGGACCCAGTGAAGCCAAAAATAAATGAATAGAACAAAAACAAAACAAAAAGGTTCTACCAGATGGTTGAGGTGATGGGAAGGCTGGACTGATTTCTAGATTCTTTTGAATAGAGCAAGAAAACCTCGCTTTTTTCCTAGGTAGGGGGAAATGTCGTGGCAAGGAAAACATATTTCCTTCCCCTCTCCAAATGCTACCAAGTGGGACTCGAATTTGATGGGCTTTTGAGTATTCTCAAGGAAAGGCTGGCCTGAAACACTGACCTCCAGCTTCTTTGAAATTGTGGCATGTGACCTTTCATTAGTGGACTTTTATTGGCTTTCCCAAAGTGTGGTGGGTTATGAGTGGACACACGCACACACACACCATGTTTGTTTGGCTAAGTAAAGATAACTGAAACCATAAAGCAAGCCAACTCCTTCAGCCTCACAGGGGACCCTCATGGAACGGAAGTGGTCTTCGGTTTGGCTTTTGTCTTGCCCTGGCCAGGACTCCAAATTCACCAGAAGAAACTGGCAAGAAGCTGGTTTCAGTCACTGGCAACACCATGAATTATAAAACACGAAGGGTGGGAACGGCAGGTGGTGAAGAGTTTGAGCTTGAATGTCAAAACACCCAGATTCAACTCTGACTGGGCTGCTATGGAAACCTGGGGTCCCCCGAGACACTCTCTGTCTCTCACCAAGAGGGAGGGGAGATACTTATAGCTGACTCAGGGTGTTACATGGCAGAAACCAACAAAGCACTGTCAAGTAACTATCTTCTAACTAAAACTAAAGAAAAGAGAGAGAGACACGCACGGAAAACTGGGAGGATCGTGGCCACCAGGAAGGGTTTCCAGGGTTCATGCCCATCAATGTGGGTGCCCTTCCTGGTGGGGAATCAGAACCATTCAACAGCAGGAGTATTTTCTAACAGTGATGATAACAATGTGTCATAGTTCAGGATTGTGAAGCCATTTTCAGGACCTCGAGCTGCTTTCCTCTTAATCTGAAAACCCCGCTGCCCCAGGCCTCAGAGATGACCTCAGTTCTTACGTAAAATGCTTTGGCTAGGTCCTCTCTGTGGCATTTGCTTGCTTCCTTGGGTGCGAGAGCCACCACTGCCTTCTCTTTCTCGATGGCTTTCAAGTCATTTTGTCCATCAATCTGTGGGGGAAAAAAAAAGTAGGATTGCTCTTAGGTGCACTGGTTTTATACGGATATGTCTTTTTAACGTATAACATACACAGAGAAAGTGTGCAGATCTTAAGTGTATAGCTCAAAGCTTTACACACTGACCCATATAACCAGCCTCCAAATCGAGAAACACACACTCACATGAACAGCTCCCAGGAGATTTATTTTGCTGGGGTTTGAACTCTGTGCAAATGGTAACATGCAATATATATGCTTTTGTGTTTGGTTTCTTTGACTCAAGGTTATTAGTGAGATTCACGCATGATGGTGTGTGTGGTGATGGTTTGCTAATTTTCCATGGCTGCATAGTACTTCACCAAATGAGTATAGCACAATTTATTTTTCTGTTTTACTGCTGATGGATTGTTTCCAGCTGTTGGCTGTTATTGACACATCTGTTTTCAAACAAACTTATTTTACTGAATGGAAAATCACAAAGCTGACAGAGCAGGGCAACAATTTACAGATTCAGAATCTTGGACCTTGAACTTCTGGGATTCTCAGTTAAGAATGCACCAAACCACAGAGAGTGCTTCCTGGTGGTGACTGGTGGTATCATGGCCTGTTTTGGGAGACATTTGCAATAACCTAAGACTTTATTTTGGGGGGTTCCAAAATCACTGCAGATGGTGATCCCAGCCATGAAATTAAAAGACGCTTACTCCTTGGAAGGAAAGTTATGACCGATCTAGATAGCATATTCAAAAGCAGAGATATTACTTTGCCAACAAAGGTCCCTCTAGTCAAGGCTATGGTTTTTCCAGTGGTCATGTATGAATGTGAGAGTTGGACTATAAAGAAAGCTGAGCACCGAAGAACTGATGCTTTTGAACTGTGGTGTTGGAGAAGACTCTTGAGAGTCCCTTGGACTGCAAGGAAATCCAACCAGTCCATCCTAAAGGAGATCAGTCCTGAGTGTTCATTGGAAGGACTGATGCTGAGGCTGAAACTCCAATACTTTGGCCACCTCATGCGAAGAGTTGACTCATTGGAAAAGACCCTGATGCTGGGAGGGATTAGGGGCAGGAGGAGAAGGGGACGACAGAGGATGAGATGGCTGGATGGCATCACCAACTCGATGCACATGAGTTTGGGTGAACTCGGGGAATTGGTGATGGACAGGGAGGCCTGGCGTGCTGTGATTCACGGGGTCACAAACAGTCAGACACGCCTGAGCAACTGAACTGAACTGAAGAAAAGGGGGAAACCAGTTGAAGTCTGGGTGCCCAGCAGGTCCGGGAAGAAGCCATGTGAAACACCTAAAGGGCATGGGAGGACATGGTAACCTCAGAAATGGGAGAATGGTGAGTATTTTTGCAAAGTTATTCCTAGTATTCTGACACCCAGGACAAGATAATCATCTTTTCCTTTTCACCAGGTAGTTGGCACAGGGAAGGAGGAAGGGGAGAGGCTCTGCCTAACAGCTTCTTCCTTCAGCTGAAATAGAGACGGCAAGTTTCCCTTTGACTGCCCCTCATCTCCCAAAGGCCCCGTTTGCTCAGAAATGGGCTGCTGACCACACCCACTTCCTGGGGTTGCTTCTCACTGTGCCAACGACCAGGAAGCAACCAAGGATTATTACACAGATCACTTGGCCGACTCTCTCCTTAAGTCGACCTCACCATCTTCACTGTGTGAGATCCACCTCCTGGAGAAATGTACATCACAGCCTGAGACAGGATGTTTTGTCTGCTCTCAAGACCTGGTTCAAGTGTACCAAATCGAGGGCTTAATTCTTGCTCACACCACAGATGGAGGCAGTCCTGGGGTCACAGGACCTTCCTGCCTGGCTGTTCCCTAGCTTACCATTTCTGTCTGACCACGACCACACCCAATTCACTTTTTAGGAAGCAGCTCAATCAACCCTGAATGTATAAATCCAGCCCTCTCCTTCACCTTCTCCTCTCTGTCACTATCTGTCTGTCTCTCTTTCTCTCTCTCTCAAACACACACACATATCCCATGTTTGAAACATTTGGATAGATTCCAGTTGCTCTCAGGACAGAACCCTACTGTCTCCAAAATGGCTGCAGCAGACCCCCACCTCACACCCACCCTCCCTGTGTTCCTGGTCTGGGCGGGGCAGCAGCATACCTAGCTAAAAATCCCCTGCCCACTGGAGGAGTCCCGTGTCCCCCAGGAGTGTGCCGCTCCAGTGCCCCTGCCAAAGATGGCACATTTTCCCGGCTGCCAAACCAAACGTAAAATCAGGGGTTCTTGACCAAGGGCAGTTTCCCCCCTGGGGGACTTTGTTAGTGCCTGGAGATGTGTTTAGTCCTCATAACTGAAGCAGGGGTGGTACTGGCATCTGGTGGGTAGAGGCCAGGCACGCGGTCAAGTTCCTTACAAGGAATGACCTGAAACAGAAAGGTCTATACTGCAGAGGGCAAGAAGTCTCACTTCAGAGGTCAAGGACTGTCTTGTCCTGACATCTTCCCAGACCAGATAGCCACCTGCTCTACCCCCTCAGCACCCTGGAGGTCCCCCTGATGGCATCTACACCACGGTCACTTGCCTAATGACCAGCAAGTGACTATCACTGAACTGCCTCCCTCTGCTCACAACACAGCCCCTCCAGAAGGTGGGGCCAGCGCCTGGTACCCAGAGGCTGCTCCAGGGACACTCATCAGCTGGAGCCCAGGACATCAGTGCACATGCACGCACACTCAGCTCCACACGATGGATGACTAGACACATGCTCTTGGCCACAAGGCTCCGCTTACCCTCGTCATCAGTGCTGCCCAGGAGATGGTCCAGCTCCTCTTGCCAGCACGTCTCCTGGGGCAAGTGACAGTCTCCCTGACTGATCACAGTTTCCTCTTCTGCAAAATGTGGGTGGTGCTGGCTAGCTACCCTCATCCTGCCCTTTTTTTCCTGAATCAAACAAATGTGTGCCTGGACAAGATGTGACATGGTCCCGACCTCCCATGAACCCCTAGGAAATGCAGGTCCACACCTGCCCCAGGGACCAGGCCTCCGGCATGTGGCTGGAATAACAATGATGGTGACGTCACCTGGGTTGCTAAGCCATGTTTAGCTAACTCAAGAGCGGAAGATGCACAGAGCAACAGAAGGGGCATGGAGGCTGGAATTGCCCAGAAGTGAAGTGAAGTGATGTGAAGTCGCTCAGTCGTGTCTGACTCTTGGCGACCCATGGACTGTAGCCCACCAGTCTCCTCCGTCCATGGGATTCTCCAGGCAAGAATACTGGAGTGGGTTGCCACTTCCTTCTCCAGGGGATCTTCCCAACCCAGCGATCGAACCCAGGTCTCCCACATTGCAGGCAGACGCTTTAACCTCTGCACCACACCAGGGAAGCCCTGGGTTCAGATCCTCCTCTGTCACTGACCAGCCCTATAACCAGGGACAGTAATCTGTCTCAGGTTGTTTTGAAGATTTAAAAACACCCAACGCTGAGGACTTCCCTGGTGGCCCAGTGGTTAAACATCCACTTGCCGACGCAGGGGACAGGAGTTCGATCTCTACTTTGGGAAGACTCCACATGCTGTGGGGCAACTGAGCCCGTGTATCACAACTGCTAAGCCTGCGCTCCATGACAAGAGGAGCCACCGCGGTTAGAAGCTCGTGCACCCCCACGAAGAGGAGTCCCCCTCGCCGCAAGTAGAGAAAGTCCGAGAGCAACAGCAAAGACCCAGCGCAGCCAAAATAAACCAAAAGCAAAATAAAAACAAAACCCAACTCTGTAGCTGCACTTTGCATGGGGCAGATGCATTCAGGAAATATTCCATAGAAGATTAGTCGCCTAAAGACCCAGAGGGATTTAAGAGGTGTGGTGACCCCAACACTTCACAGCCTCTCTCTCTGACTTTGTCTTGCTGGGGAGATGTTTCCTGACATTCTCAATGAGGTTTCTACAAGTGGTTCTAGAAGATACATAAATGCTTGAATCTGTGTGGTTTTATTTTTAAATTTTTACTGATTAATTTTTTTGAATCTGAAGGTACAGATAGGAAACCTGTGAATTCTATTTTTTTTTAATCTTTGATTTTCTTTTGATGCTGCTCCTGCTGCTGCTAAGTCGCTTCAGTCGTGTCCGACTCTGTGCGACCCCAGAGACGGCAGCCCACCAGGCTCCCCCGTCCCTGGGATTCTCCAGGCAAGAACACTGGAGTGGGTTGCCATTTCCTTCTCCAGTGCATGAAAGTGAAAAGTCAAAGTGAAGTTGCTCAGTTTTGTCTGATTCTGTGCGACCCCATGGACTGCAGCCTACCAAGCTCCTCCGTCCATGGGCTTTTCCAGGCAAGAGTCCTCGAGTGGGGTGCCATTGCCTTCTCTGCCTTTTGATGCTAGGCTTAAATAATTTATCTGTATATTTCAGGGTTTTTCCTTTGAGAAAAAGGGCCCATCAACAGATCAGTGGGTAAACAAAATGTGATCAAGCCGAAACAATGGAATATCATTCAGCCTTAAAAAGGGGGGCGTTCTGACACCTGCCACAACAGGCATGAAGCTTGAGGATGTTATGCTCAGTGAAATACGCCAGTTACACAAGGACAAATACTGTAATGACACCACTTACGTGCGGTACCTAGAACAGACAAACTCACAGAGACAGGAAGTAGAATGGTGCTTACCAGAAGCCGGGCAATTGGTTTTGTTTCTGCTCTGCTGCTTGGCTTGCGGGATCTTTGTTTCCCAACCAGTGACTGAACCCAGGCCACGTCAGTGAAAGCTCTGAGTCCTAACCACTGGAACGCCAGGGAATTCCCAGGAGTTAGTGTCTACTGGGGACAGACTCGGTTGGAGAAGCTGAAGAAGTTCTGGAGACGATGGTTGTGATGACTGGACAACCACGTGAATGTACTCAATGCGACTGAACTGTGTGCTTAAAAACAGTTAAGATGGTAAATGTTTTGTACATTTTACCACATACACACAAAATCCAGAACAAGAAAAAAACGAAACGAACAGGGTCAAAGGAGTCCAATCCCTCTGCCTTGGCAGGTCAAGACGAGCAAGAATTCCCACCCTTTCTTGGGAACTCTGTTTGTCCCTGGGAGCCAGCCAGATGGCTGAAAGAGGCTTGTGCGGATAAGGGCAGGGGCTGGGAAGGCAGCCTGGAGGAGGAGGGTCCAGCGGGAGACTCCTAACCCCAGCTGTGTTCCATGACCATGACCGTGACCGTGGGACGGAGTCTGAGCCCAAAGTGGGAGGGTGTCTGGCCTCCAACTGTGCTCTGTAAGTGAAAGCCATGGGCACACTTCCAGGTCTGTGAACAAGAGAACTGAAGAAAGGGATGCAAAGAAGTACAAGCTCTTGGCTGTTCATAGCAGCACAATTCGGAACAGTTCAGAGTCCATTAGCTGATGGAGTAACAAGATGTGCTCTTTCACACAATGGAATATCATTCAGCCTCAAAGAGGAATGAAGTGCTGGGACTTCCCTGGTGGTCCAGTGGCTAAGACTGCGCTCCCAATGCAGGGTGCCTGGGTTCGATCCCTGGTCAGGGAACTAGATCCCACATGCCGCAACCAACTAAAAGTCCCACAGGCTGCAACTAACGCGCCCACATGTCGCAACTAAGACCTGGCACAGCCAGATACATAAATGAAAATACAGATTTTTAAAAAGGAATGAAGTACTGAAGCATGCTACACTATAAGTTGAATTGCATCTTCAAAAAAAGGTATCTTGATATGGAAGCCATCTAAGTGCCTATTCATAGATGAGTGGGTGAGGAAGATGTGGTGTCTGCATGTGTACACACACACACACACACACACAATATTCCTACTACTCAACCATAAAAAAAGAGTGAAACCTCACCCTTTGCAACAACATGGATGGACATAGAGGGCGTTACACTCAGTGAAGTCAGACCGAGAGACAAACACTGTATGATATCGCTTATATGTGGGCTCTAAAAAGCAACACAAATGAACAGGCATAACAAGACAGAAAGAGCCATAGACACTCAGAACAAACACGGGGTTGCGAGAGGGGAGGGGGTGGGGAGGAGAAATAGACGAAGGAGATGAAGAGGTGCAAACTTCCATTTGCAAAATAAACGTGTCACGGGTATAAACACACAGTGTGAGGGCTATGTGGACTAGTTAAGCAACGTCTTTCTATGGTGACAGATTGTAACTAGACTTACCCTGGTGATCATTTTGACATGATCATCATATTGAAATGATGTCTACCAGGAACTAACATATTGTTGTAGGCCAATTAAACTTCAAAAACAAACAAAATCTGATCTCATAGAAAAAGAGATCAGATTTACAGTTACCAGAGGTGGGGACGGTGAGTTGGAGGAAGGCAGTCAAAAGACAGAAGCTTCTAGTTATAAGATTAGTTAGTACCAGGCGTGTGATGTACAAAATGAGAAATATAATGAACCCTGCTGTATGTTATATACAACAGTTGTTGGGAGGGTGAATCCTAAAAGTTCTCATCACAAGGGAAAAATATGAGATGTTGGATGTTTGCTGAACTTGCTGTGATAATCATTTCATGACATTATGTCAAATCATGATGCTGGAAGGCAATGGCACCCCACTCCAGTACTCTTGCCTGGAAAATCCCATGGACGGAGGAGCCTGGTGGGCTGCAGTCCATGGGGTTGCTAAGGGTCGGACACGACTGAGCAGCTTCACTTTCACTTTTCACTTTCATACATTGGAGAAAGAAATGGCAACCCACTCCAGTGTTCTTGCCTGGAGAATCCCAGGGACGGGGGAGCCTGGTGGGCTGCCGTCTATGGGGTCACACAGAGTCAGACACGACTGAAGTGACTTAGCAGCAGCAGTAGCAGTACCTCTTAAACTTACACAATGCTGTACGTCCATTTATATCTTGATAAAACTGGAAGAAAAAAGAAGTTATCTTGAAGTCCTAACCCCCTGACCTCAAATGTGACTGAATTTAGAAGCAGGGTCTTTACAGAGGTAACAAGGTGACAATGAGGTCATCAGGGTGAGATCCAGTTGAATACGACTGATGACCTCGTAAGGAGAGTCCCGGACACGGAGACAGACCCGCATGGAGAGATCCCATTGCAAGCCCAGGCAACTGCTTCACCAGCAGCACTGGAAGCTAAGAGAAAGGCATGGGACAGGTTCTCCACTACGGCTGTTAGAGCCAGGCCCTGCCCACACTGCGATCTTGGACATCTGGCCCCAGAACTATGAGAGAGTAAATTTCTGTTGCTTGAAGCCATCATAGTCTGGGGTGCTCTGTTCATTAACCCTGGGAAACAACATTCTCCAACACAAACGGACCTTGAAACCCCCGTGCTGATGAAGACAGACACAAAAGGCCGTGTTATCACTTGATTTGGTTTTTATGAAATGTCCAGAACAGGTGACTACCATAAAGAGAGAGCTTCCCTGGTGTCTCAGTGGTATAGAATCCGCCCGCCAATGCAGGAGACCCGGGTTTGATACCTGTTCCAGGGAGATCCCACATGCTGCGCAGCAACTAAGCCTGTGTGCCACAGCTCCAGAGCCTGTGCTTTGGAGCCTGGGAGCCACAACTACTGAGCCCACACGCTGCAAATACCGAAGCCCTCAAGCCAGTGCTCCACAGCGAGGGAAGCCACTGCAGTGAGAAGCCCACACGTCGCAGCTAGAGAAGAGCCCCCATTCGTCACGATGAGAGAGGAGCCCCCGTTCGTCACGACGAGAGAGGAGCCCCTGTTCGTCACGACGAGAGAAGAGCCCCCGTTCGTCACGACGAGTGAAGAGTCCCTGTTCGTCACGACGAGGGAAGAGCCCCCGTTCGTCACGATGAGAGAGGAGCCCCCGTTCGTCACGACGAGAGAGGAGCCCCCGTTCGTCACAATGAGAAAAGAGCCCCCGTTCATCACAAATGAGAGAAGAGCCCCCGTTCGTCACGACGAGAGAAGAGCCCCCGTTCGTCACGACGAGTGAAGAGCCCCCGTTCGTCACGACAAGAGAGGAGCCCCCGTTCGTCACGACGAGAGAGGAGCCCCCGTTCGTCACGACGAGAGAGGAGCCCCCGTTCGTCACGACGAGAGAGGAGAGAGAAGAGCCCCCGTTCGTCACGACGAGAGAGGAGCCCCCGTTCGTCACAATGAGAAAAGAGCCCCCGTTCATCACAAATGAGAGAACAGCCCCCGTTCGTCACGACGAGAGAAGAGCCCCCATTTGTCACGACGAGAGAAGAGCCCCCGTTCGTCACGAGAGAGCAGTCCCCATTCATCACGACGAGGGAAGAGCCCCCGTTCGTCACGACGAGGGAAGAGCCCCCGTTCGTCATGACGAGAGAAGAGCCCCCATTTGTCACGACGAGAGAAGAGCCCCCGTTCATCACAATGAGAAAAGCGCCCCCGTTCATCACGACGAGAGAAGAGCCCCCGTTCATCACAATGAGAGAAGAGCGCCCGTTCATCACGAGAGTAGTCCCCGTTCATCACGACGAGAGAAGAGCCCCCGTTCGTCACGACGAGAGAAGAGCCCCCATAGCAACAAAGACCTGCCGCAGCCTAAAATAAATAAATAGTTTCTAAAAGCAGAAAATGGACCTGTTCTAGTCATTTCTTTTGCAGATTCATTTACTGCAGAATGGTTTCTGTTCAAAGTCAGCCACTGCAACAGTGCCTGTCAAGTAAGCACTGGAAAGAACCTCCATGCCACTAATAAAGGATGGGTACCGGGGAGGAGAACAAGCAGTCCCTGGCTGCCCTGGATGCATTCAGTACTGATGATGAAACGAGGAGGAGGAGAGGTGGTCTGGAAAGTTCGGGGGCTAAAGAGGATCAAGAGGGGCAGTGAAGACAGAGAAGCACCTGAGAAGAAGGCAGAAGCTGAACGCGTGTGAAGCCTGACTGAGGAAGAGAGGTGAGCTGAGCTTTGGGCAAGTGGCAAAGTCATCACCAACAAAGCTGTGAAGGGCGGATCCAAGTTCTTACACAGCATTGTCACTGACGTGCCTTCTTCACGCATGAGGATGGAGATGCATACGAGAGAGATTCTGGCGCACTTCCTAGTGGTAAAGAATCCACCAGCAATGCAGGAGACACAAGAGACATGGGTTCGATCCTGCGGTCGGGAAGGATGTTGGAGTAGGAAACGGCAACCCCCTCGTCTTCTTGCCTGGAGAATTCCACGGACAGAGGAGCCTGGAGGGCTCCAGTCCATGGGGTCACAAATTCAGACGCGACTGAGGGGCTGAGCAACAGACACTGCCCAGCAGCATTCCCAAGTGGTGGCACCTTTAGCAATAGACTGAGAAGGAAAAAACAAAAAAGGGCAAAGCATATCATGAGCAATAGGTTAGCCTGTCTATAACCAAGAAGAGAAGAGGATGGGTTTGCTAGCATAATCAGGGCACAGAGACCAGGGGCTGGTTGCCTTCGGGCCTCAAAACTGGGTGGTGGGAAACAGGCAGCGAGAGACTTCTACTGGACCCCCTTTCACGTCCTGTTGGATCCTGAACCCTGAGTGAGATAAACCAGTCTTGACTAAGCCTGGGGCAGGGCCGGAGCAGAAGGGGAGGGCCTTCCTAGGCTGGGATGCTCAGGATCAAAGACTGGGCCCATGTCAACTTGGAAAGGGAGGGCAGAGGCTGCGATGGAAGGGACCCATGAGGAGGGCGGCAGGGCTGGGAACGCAGAGTCAACAGGAGGCAAGAGGGATGCGAATGAACTCAAAGGGCTGGTCCATTGCTTTTTAATGCTGGGCGGGGGGAACCCTAACTGCAGAAACTGGGTGGAGGGAACATCACCAGGCCCACGTCTCACTGATTTGGGCCCTGATCCAGGTTCCCAGCTACCAGCCAAGCAACCCTCAACAAGCCCTTTGACTTCTCTGAGCCTCCACTTTCTCTTCTGTAAAATGGGGATAACGATACCACACATGGAGCATTGGTGAGGCAGAGGTTCTCAAGGTCCAGCCTCAGGTCAAGACGGGTTTCAGAGAGGTGTTTTCCAGCTCCTGAAATCACACCTAGTTGGTGTTCTCTGTGTGTGAATGATGGTGGTGTGAACCCAGACAGCAAAGAACTGCCAATACGACATGAGGTGCTCAGAGTACAGGTCTTGTGGGGAAGCAGGTGGCGCAGCTGGGTTAGGAGGAGGCCGCTGGGACTGGGGACCAACAGGTGGGTGGCAAGGTGAGGAGCCTGGTTACACACAGGGAGATTAGGTAATAAGCAAATATATACCAAACATAATGTGAGTTGGCACTCTCACTGTTGGGGAACGGAGTTACAAATATACATGGAGCTGGCACCAGCCCTGGATTGAAAGCTATGATCAAATATGTAAAATATACATGTATACACGCACACACAAGTATAAAACTGAATATGGCTCTAACAGTGTACACGTACACACACCTGCCCTGAGAGGGCCCAGAGGCCACAGCACCCCAGGAGCATGGGTACACAGCACACCAGACCTTGATTTCTAAATACCCTTCTTCTCGGACTTCCCGGGTGCTGCAGCGGCTGAGACTCATCACTCCCAATGCAAGGTGCCCATGTTTGATCCCTGGTCAGGGAACTAGATCCCACACGCCACAACTAAAGAGTTCGCATGCCACAGCTAAAGAGCCCATGTGCCGCAACTAAGACCCGGTGCAGCAAAAGAAATTTAAAGAATAAATACATATCCTTCCAGCGAAAAGAGCCAAGACTCCTAGAAGAAACGGCTGTCTCCAGGGCTGGCTCAGGGAAGGTACACAACGAGCTGGAATGTCTTGTTATGGCAGAGAGCAGGCAGATGCTCAGAGAGTGACGGAAAGATGTCCAGACAGAAAAGTCACCATGGGAAAAGGCTTCTAATGGCCAAATCTGGGCATAAGGATAAAAAAAAAAATGAGGGTAACAAATTTTAACCCACTAACAGAACAGGATTTTGTGAGGGCATGAATGATGTATGAATGAATACATGAACAATTAGATAAAGAGGAGAAAGGGGCAGCTCTTTTTTCCTTTTAAACTTTTTATTCGGTGTTGGGGCATAGCTGATTAACAATGTTGTGACAGTTTCAGGTGAACAGGGAAGGGACTCAGTCATACATATACATGTATCCATTCTCCCCACAAATTCCCCTCCCATCCAGGCTGCCACATAACATGTGCTATTCAGTAGGTCCTTGTTGGTTATTGATTTTAAAAAATATTTATTTATTTGGCTGGGTTGGGATTTAGTTGCACCACTTGGGAGCTAGTTCCCAGACCAGGGATGGAACATGGGCCTCTTGCATTAGGAGCATGGAGTCTTAGCCACTGGACCACCAGGTAGGTCCCTATCCATTTTAAATATAGCAGTGTGTACATGTCCAGCCCAAATTCCCTAACTATCCCTTTCCCCTGTCCTTGTGCCCCGGGAGCCACAGCTTTGTTCTCTAGGTCTGTGAGTTAGGGCAGCTCTTTCTGATACCAAGCACCAGGTAGTAAATGAGGAAGGAATGATAAAATTGGAAAATTGCTGTTCAGCAAACATTCTTAAAGTAATGGGTTCACCAATCAAAAAATGGGCAGAAGACCTAAACAGACATTTCTCCAAAGAAGACACACAGATGGCTAATAAACACATGAAAAGATGCTCAACATCACTCATTACTAGAGAAATGCAAATCAAAACTACAATGAGACATCACTTCACACTGGTCAGAATGGCCATCATCAAAAATCTGTGAACAATAAATGCTGGAGAGGGTGTAGAGAAAAGGGAACGCTCTTGCACTGTTGGTGGGAACGTAAATTGATGCAGCCACTATGGAAGACAATATGGCGATTCCTTAAAAAACTGGGAATAAAAATACCATATAATCCAGCAATCCCACTCCTGGGCATATACCCTGAGGAAATCATAATTGAAAAAGACACATGTACCTCTGTGTTCATTGCAGCACTATTTACAATAGCTAGGACATGGAAGTGACCTAGATGTCCATCGGCAGATGAATGGATAAAGAAGCTGTGGTACATATATGCAATGGAATATTACTCAGCCATAAAAAGGAATGCCTTTTAAGTCAGTTCTGATGAGGCGGATGAACCTAGAGCCTATTATATAGAGTGAAGTAAGTCAGAAAAATGAATATCATATATTAACGCTTATACATGGAATCTAGAGGAGAAGGCGATGGCACCCCACTCCAGTACTCTTGCCTAGAAAATCCCATGGACGGAGGAGCCTGGTAGGCTGCAGTCCATGGGGTCACTGAGAGTTGGACATGACTCAGTGACTTCACTTTCACGAATTGGAGAAGAAAATGGCACCCCACTCCAGTGTTCTTGCCTGGAGAATCCCAGGGATGGCGGAGCCTGGTGGGCTGCCGTCTATGGGGTCGCACAGAGTCGGACACGACTGCAGCGACTTAGCAGCTGCAGCAGCAGCAGCAGCAGCATGGAATCTAGAAAGGTGGCACTGATGAGCCTACGTGCAGGACAGCACTGGAGATGTGATGGGAGTGGGAGGAGTGGGTGGGACAAATGGAGATGGAGAGGGTAGCATGGAAACATACACACTACCTTAGGTAAAATAGCCAGTGGGAATTTGCTGTATCACTCAGGGAACTCAAACTGGGGCTCTGTGACAACCTAGAGGGGTGGGATGGAGTGGGAGGTGGAGGGAGGCTCCAGAGGGAAGGGACACATGTATACCTGTGGCTGATTCATGTTGATGTATGGCAGAAACCAACATAATATTGTAAAGCAATTATGCTTCAATTAAAAATAAATATTTTTTAAAAAGTAATGGGTTCAGGCAAGAATCACCAACAGATGCTAAAACTGAGCAAAAATGAGAAACAGGCTATTGACATAGCCTCAAGACAACTTGTCATAAAATACTGGGTTGGCCAAAAGTTCATTTGGGTTTTCCAGATGCTCTTCCTGAAAAATCCAAAGGCACCTTTTGTCCAGCCCAATACTAATTGATTACAACAGGGGAAACAGGAACTTCTCAGAAGAGAAACCTGGCCAGTGGGAGTGGAGAATTCATGCACAGAATCTAGGCTGGCCTGGGTCCGCACTCCCTGGGGAGTTGCGTGGGCCTGGGCAAGTTACTTCACTTTCCAAGGCTCAGATTCCTACAGGGATTTCTGTAAGGATTCAAAATAATACGCTGCATCCATAAGTGTTCAGCAGAACATTGTTCTGAAAATGAAAGGAGGGAAACTACCCCAAAGCCCATCAGCTGGGGATGTGGGTTAAATTAAAATGCCTACACAGCCACTAGGAAAGAATGTGCTTCTATTTACAAGAGCCAAGACACGGAAGCAACCTAAGTGTCCATCAGCAGAGGATGGATAAAGAAGACGTGGTCCATACATACAGTGGGATACGACTCAGCCAGAAACAGGAAGTAATGCCATTTGCAGCAACGTGGATGAGCCTAGAGATGATGATACTAAGTGAAGTAAGTTAGAGAAAGACCAGCACCATATGATATCACTTACATGCGGAAACTGAAACACGGCACAAACGAACTTATCTACAAAATAGAAATAGACTCATAGACATAGAGAGCAGACTTATGGTTGTCAAGGGGGAAGAGGCTGGGGGCAGGATGGACTGGGAGTCTGGGATTAGCAGAGGCAACCTATTATACTGATATATAAAATGGATTAAGAACAAGGTCCCACTGCAGAGCATAGGGAACTATATTCAATATTCTGTAATAAACCATGATGGGATGAAAAAGAATACATATATGTATAACTGAGTTGCTTTGTTGTACAGAAGAAACTCCCACAACACTGTAAATCAACTGTACTTCAGTAAAATTTAAGAAACAGGGAAAGAGGACTTCCCTGGTGGTTCAGTGGCTGAGAATCTGCCTGACAATGTAGGGGACACAGGTTCGATCCCTGGTCCAGGAAGATTCCGCATACCACGGAGCAAGTAAGCCCGTGAGCTGCAACTAGTGAGCCCGTGTGCTCTAGGGCCCGTGCTCTGCAAGAAGAGAAGACACAGCAATGAGAAGTCTGTGCACCGCAATGGAGAGTAGCCCCCACTCGCTGCAACGAGAGAAAACCTGTGCACCGCAAAGACCACCCAGCACAGTCAAAAATTAAAAAAAAAAAAAGAAAGAAGAAAAGAATGTGTTTGATCAGGATGCACTGTGGGGAAGTGTGACGGGCGGAGGAGTATTCCCGTTGTGTGTGCAGTAGGACCCTATGTACAAAAAAATAAACAAAAAGACACTTATGTTGTTGTATACAAACAATGGTAATTACTGTGTGATCAGATGCTGCCTGAACACTTCACACACAGTGAATCATTCCACTCCACAACAGAGCTCTGAGGCAGGTACACTTGACCCCACTGGACAGAAGAAAACACAGAGGCAAGGGAGAATTAAGAAATTGGCTTAGAATCTTCCGCTGGCAGGTGGGAAAACTGGACTTTGCCTCCAGGTGGCCGGTGCTGCAGACGCCAGTGTTCCTAATCACAGCCTCTCTGGAAGGAGGCTGGGACTGCCCAAGTCAATGGCGATCTGATTACTGCAAACCGATTAGCTGCAAAGGGCAACTAATCCCTCCACCTCCCCATCGAGGAGGAAAGAAAAGAAGGGAGTGAAGGAGGAATTTCAGATGTCTGCAAACTTACTCTGGTTTATGAGGGAAAAAAACAAAAAATCAAACCAAAAAACTAAGAAAAGTTTCAAAAGGAAAAAGGAAAAAGGACAAAGAAGTGGGGGCAGAGGTGGGGAAGGATAAAGAAAAAATAATGTAGTGTTCCTGGTTCATAAAAGACCATAGAACACTAACATTAGCCTAATCCAATGGTCAGTGCAGGCAAAACTCACTCAAATCTCAATATGATGGCACTTGGGGAAAGGGAGGAAGGGGCAGCCCAGTGGGGGTATTTCTGATACTGGAGATGCAGTGCCGCTGAATGAGACTAGCAACCTACAGAATCCCCTGGGTCAGAGGAGGGAGGCCATCCTCCAGGGCGTGCGTGAAATGTGGCCTATGTAAAAAAAATAAAATGAGAATGGGTAGCTTGCCTTCAAATCTCAGTTCGCCAAGTCCCTGCCACCTCCTCCAGGAAGTCTCCCCAGGCTGCACCTTGATGGCAGCAGCAGCAGCAGCAGCAGCATCCCCACAGGCTACAGGCACACACAGGCTGTGTCTAACTCTTTTCTTACATGTGCTGCTTTCCTTCATGGGGCTTATCTCACCTTGTAATTATATACGCACTAGCATAATTTCTGTCTTACCCACCAGATTATAAGCTCCTCTGGGTAGTACAAGTGTTTAACTCACTAAAAGGATCTGGCTTCAGGAGGACAGATGTCACAGGGATGGAGAAAGAGTGCTTATCACACGCAGGGAACATCAGAACCACCAGAGGGCTGGTTGCGACTCAGACTTCAGATTCCTAGGCCCCAGACCGCGTTTGGGAAAGAGCTATTCTAAAGCAGCCACAGAAGTATGTGAAGGGCAGGAGAAGGCTGTGCAGAGCCTGCAAAGGAGGAAAACAAACGGCAAGAACGTCTGGCATGTCCAACTATGGACCTCACACAAGGACGCCCCACCAGGCCGGCTGTGCTGCCTGCAATGACCTGCCAGCGCCAACCTGAAATTCTTAAACCGCTTTTTAAGAAGGGGCCCCACATTTTCATCTTGCAATTTATGTAGCCAGTCTGGCTCCTGAGCATCTCACTGCACACTCAACCTGAGCTCAGAGAGCAAAGGGACAGGGATGATTCCTAATAAAAACCATCACTGCTGTTTGAGCTAGGCATCATGCCGAGTTTTCCTTACATTCTCTCTTTTATTCTTATAACTATATTCACCCCAGGAAAGCACACTTGCGTCAGCACCTACACACATCACCTGATCTAATCTTCACAAAGAGCCATGAGGAACCTCAAAACCACTAAGGGCACATACCCGCTTTCAGAAACAGACATTTGGATGTGCAGAGACAGAGAATGTGTCCAAACTCACACAGCCAGGGTGATGGAAGCCAGGGTGGGTTCCAGCTCTGGGCTCCTGGCCCCAACCCCTGCCTACACCAAGATCTCCTGGTTAGGAGCGGTCTTTCAGGCCAATACTCTTTCCCCTGACCCACAAGTTCCACAAGACTCAGTCTCACTGGAGAGGCACAGACAGAAGGATTCTAAGATGTACCTGGGGTGATCCTGGGTGTCAGCTGTAAACCTACCCGACCTAGTTAGCACGGTAGTCTGGGTTCAATGGTTTGAACTATAAAGAATAATTATGGGTAGGGCTTGACTTTATTCCAGAGCTTTCAAGTTGCTCTCACCCCAGGGACTCCAGAATCATGAATTTGGAGCACATCTTCCTTGGTAAGTACTTGAGTTTCAAGTTGCGTCAGACACGTGCTCTGCTGGGCTCCACTACCCACCCACGAGAAGGTCACAGTGAGGACGGCCCAGCCGGAAGGACACAGGCCATCTCCAGGGGTTTGGGGCACACAGGTAGGGCTGACAAACACGGTTCTAAGAGTGTCTGTACTTTGAGGGTGAACTTATGGTTGCCAGGGGAGATGTACGGGGCAAGGGACAGTGAGGGAGTCTGGGATGGACATATACACACTGCTATATTCAAAATGGGTGATCAACAAGGACCTGCTGTAGAGCACACGGAGCCCTGCCCAATGCTACGTGGCAGCCTGGGAGCGAGGGGAGTTTGGGGGAGAACGGATATACGTATATGTGTGGCAGGCTTCTCTGTCCATGGGATTTTCCAGGCAAGAGACTGGAGTGGGTTGCCATTTCCTTTTCCAGGGGATCTTCCTGACCCAGAGATCAAACCCAGGTCTCCTGCAGTGCAGGCAGAGGCTTTACCCTCTGAGCCACCACGGAAGCCCCATATGTATGGCTGAGTTCCTTTGCTGTTCACCTGTAACGTCACAACACTGTAAACCGGCTATACCCCAATACAAAATTAAAAGTTTAATTAAAAAAAAAAAGAGTGATTGAGACCTCTATGAAGGTTACCTATCCCCCCACCATGGCCCACAGAAGCTCCCCCCCCCACCGCCAAGAAATACCCTCCCAGATATTTTCTACAAGGAACTCATATTCCAGGCAGAATCGTCTTCCTCTCAAACCCTCATGCTGATGTCCTAACCCCAGCACCTCAGGCTGTGACTGTTTGGAGACAGGGATTTCCAAGAGGTGATTAAGTTAAAATGAGGTCATTAGGATGGGTCTGGTGTCCTTGTCGGAAGGAAAGATTAGGACATGGAGGGACGACCATGTGAGACACGGCAGAAGACAGCCGGCTGCGAGCTTGCTAGCCATCCCACCCGCAGGAGCTCGAGGAACCCAGGGTCCTTTACCCTTAATAAGGCTCATGACACTAGGTCTGGGCCAGGGGTTCCAACACAGCATCTTCAGACATGCTCTCAAACTCCTGTAAGTTTTCGAAGATCATACGGACTTTGAATATGTTTTAATAACCAGCCTAATATGACACAGCATAAAGACCTTCCGGGTGGCTGGTTTATAACAAAGAGCTGTCTTATGACCCTGGTGTCACGCCTGCATCCAGGACAACAATCACACGGAGCGCTGAAGGGATGCAGGCTTCTCAGAAGCCCAGAGAGAACTTGGCGGGAGCATGGAGCCATCGCACGGCACGCGGTGACGTCGGCATATCGACTTCAGGAAGTCTGACCTGTGAAGCGGGCAACCGTGCCGCCAGGGAGGCCGTCTGCAAGCCCAGTCTCTGCCCGTGGCTACCTGGCATGGGTGATGAGCAGTGAGCACGCTCGTCAACACACGGTGAAGAAACAACCCTTCCACCAGGTCTTGTCTTCAAGTTCTATGATGATTACGTGACAGGCGGGTTGTCCTGATCTAGCAGACACAGTCTCAGTCTGCGTAAACGCCGTTTTATACACATATGCGTAATTAAACATTGCCAGCATAAGCTTTATCAAAATCAAGATTCAAAAGAGTCTGAAGATTGGACCTCAAGGCCTTCCCTGGTGGTTAAGAATCCACCTTGCAACTCAGGGGACATCGGTGTGATCCCTGGTCCAGGAAGATCCCACGTGGCACGGAAGAACTAAGCACATGTGCTACAACTTCTGGGCCCACGTGCCTAGAGCCGGTGCTCCACAACGGGAGGAGCGCCGGCGACAGGAAGCCTGCCCACCGCAACTAGAGGGGAGCCCCTGCTTGCCACAACTAGAGAAAAGCCAGTATGGAGCAACCAAGACCCGACACAGCCAGGAAAAAAAAAAAGACCGGACTCAAGACTGATAAAAACACTAACAAAAACAGACAGCTGGGAGCAGACTTCATACCAGGCGTGGTTCTGTTTAGCGAGTGATCTCATTTAAGGGACGATTTCTTTCTACCAGTGTGGCAGGCAGCCTCTAGATACCTCCATCACCCTGTCTCCCTTTATTCACACCCTGGTGTCATCCCCTCCCCTTTGAGAACCAGCTGGACCTAGACTCCTTCCAGTCAACAGAAGATGCCAGAAGTGAGGAGACGCCTGTGCAATCAGCAGCCCCAGGTGGTAATCCCTCCCCCTTCTTCCCTGAGAGCCTTCAGATGAGACCACAGCCCTGGGGAGAGCCGGACAGCAACCTCACGAGAGACCTGGAGCCGGCAGTACCCAGGAAAACCACCCTTAGACCTGTGACTCAAAGAAACTGGGAGAGAAAGTCATTTTCAGCTGCCACGTTTGGGAGTAACGTGTTACGCAGCAATCGACAATGAACATAACCATTCCACGTCACTGGTTGACTTTTGATACAAGGTCACCAGTCACGTCAAAACACAGTTGCTACATGTGTACTTCATAATCTTATTATAAATGTAGTTTTCATAATAAGCATGTGACTATGTTTATTGCCAATTTTAGGTTTATACTTATTTAAGTCACATTTTGGCATGAAGGGCTTCCCAGGACTCAGAGGTAAAGAATCTGCCTGCTAGTGCAAGAGACATGGGTTCAATCTCTGGGTTGGTAAGATCCCCTGGAGGAGGAAAATGGCAACCCACTCTAGTATTCTTGCCTGGGAAATCTGATGGACAGAGCAGCTTGGTGGGCTACAGTCCAGGGGGTCTCAAATAGTTGGATATGACTAACGTAAAACAAGACTGGGGGGAGCTTCCCTTGTGGTCCAGTGGCTAAGACTCTGTGCTCCCCAAGTGAGGGGCCTGGGTTTGATCCCTGGTCAGGGGACTAGACCCCACATGCTCCAACTAAGAGTTCTCATGCCACAACTAAAGATCCCATATGCCACAACTGAGACCAGCCAGATAAATAATACATACTTAAAAGACAACCCTGGGGGCTTCCAACACGTTTCTTCAAGATGACATATATATAGCTAAATTTTGAGAAACACCAAAGATCTCTGAGGGTGCCTCTGTGTGTGTGTGTGTGTGTGTGTGTGTGTGTGTGTGTGTGTAAGTCTCAGAACTCCTCTTCCTGCAATCCAAGTGTGATCTCTTAAAAACTCAGATGTGACTGTGTCTGTTCACTGCACGCCTCATGTTTGGCACACCTGCGAATCAATGAATGGTTGTCCTGCCCCAGCATAAAACCTTTCCATGATTCCCTGCCGCTCTATGGAGGGAACCCAAATTCTTCACAAGGCCCAGAGCCTCTGGGAGGTCTGCTTCTGCAGCCTCATCCTCTCCCACTAAGCCTTGCACCTCACTCCCTTCTGCCTAGAACTCTCCATCAACTCTGCCCTTCCCACATCTCCTAGTCGTTGCCACTCCAGTGAATCTCTTACACATCCCTTCTCATTAAACAGTCAGCTGTGGTCTGTGGTTTGGGGCCCGTCTCAGGACAGGGCACCATGAGGGCAGGGAGCATATGCGTCCTTTCCTCCACTCCATCCCTGGCGTGCAGCACCAGCCTGACACACGGCAGGTGCTCGGTGAATCTGGGCTGAATGAATGACCAAGACATGGGTCGGCTGGGACCTAGTCTTCACCCTGCAGAGCCCCAGGGAGATGAATCAGTTCACCAACCAGGAAGGCAGTGCGGGACGGAGCCATGCCAGTCTCAGTTAAGAGATGGGAGCCCCGAGGGTCAAAGATAACTTTTGGAGTTGGCACCGAGTCATCCAGGAAGCAGGAATTTCTGGTCCAACATTTTCCTTAGCCAAGGTTCTGATGGGCAGAGAAAGCTTTCTCCCAGTAATGAAAGCAGGTCTCCCAAATGCTTTCCTTTTCCTGACGTTGCAAATGCAGCAAGAATAAACCATCTCCAGAGCATAAGGACTGTGCTGACTCAGCCTTGGATGCTCCTGACTCTGGGTCCTTCTCCCTTGACCCCTGTCTCAACCACCTGTCCCCTGCCCAGTCACTCCACTTTTTTATTCTCCTTCCTACTGGAAACTGGTGGATTTCTCTGTTGACGGTCAGTCTCTGCCATGAACTTTGTTTTGGACACAGCTGCAACCTTACCACCTGGCCAATCTGAGAGCCTCCAAAGCCTCAGCTATCACGTGCATACAATTAATACAACTCAGGGATGAAGAGACACAACAAGGTCTCAATAATAATTAGTATGATAACTGGGGTGACTCGGCAAAGTGGAGGGGAGGTTCAGAGCCTGCCCAGGACATCACCTACAACAAGTGCTCATGAAGGAGTTACGACTATTGTGGAAATGATCACGGTAAGCAAATCTGCTTCTTTTTTGAAGTGGAGGACATAAGTGGGAGAGCAAAGACTGTGAGCTGAGCTGGCAGGAAACAGGTGACCTGGCTGGCCGGCCAGCCGCCTCCCTCATCACACTCCTCATTTACTTTTTAATAATTTCCTGGGTTTGCTGAGTTGCCTTTAGAGACAGGATACTTGGTTTCTCAGCCAGCTTGCGTGGCTGGCTGCCTGGGTTTCCCGTCTCACTGCCCCTCCACTGCCAAGTTGTTATACATGCTTCAGGGTGCTGTTGAGAACACGCCAGGTAGGTGAGTGCCCCTCCACCCCCGAATACCTACAGACGGGTTGAAGACCTGTCCCACTTTTAAGGGACTCTCTGAAAAGCTCTGGGGGCATGAAGCCCACCTTGGTTCAGAGATCAAATTCTCCCTAGCATCTCTATTCAGGATACGCCATCCCCTTACCTGGCACACTTAAGTGTTAGTGTTAATTGCTCAGTCATGTCTGACTCTTTGCGACCTCATGGACTGTAGCCCACCAGATCCCTCTGCCCATGGAATTCTCCAGGCAAGAATACTGGAGTGGGTAGCCATTCCCTTCTCCAGGGGATCTTACTGACCCAGGGATCTAACGCAGGTCTCCTGCACTGCAGGCAGATTCTTTATCTTTGGAGCTGCCAGAGAAGCCCCAGGTACTTGGCAAACCGAGACATCCCATAGAATCTGGCTGTAACCAACGACATCAGGAGTGCTTGAAAAATACCCAGCTTGATGCAAAAGTCAAAGATGAAGTGAAAAAGAAAAATAGAAAAAGTAACATAGAACAGGCAACCAGGCTGTCAAATTAACTTCAAATTCCTTCAACAGAATGAGTTACATGGCATACACAGAGGGAGAGAAATGGATTTCAGCGAAATAATTGGACTTTGTATCCAACCCATGGTTAACATACACCTCACATATGAAAAAAAGAGATTATTTGAGAACTGCCAGAAACAGCCCTGTGGTCTGCCATCTAGCACCAGAATTCTCATGCTAGAGTCCATCTATAAAATACTATTTCAGACACACACACACAAATATTTAAGACCCATACAACCAAAATGTTTTGACCATTGTCAAGATTTTCCAACAGCTCTAATTCATTAAAAAGTCAATTTAACTATGAGGTTTCCCTTCAGCCGTCAAAAGGCCATGAGCACCTGCAGAGGACCGCTTCAGGAATTTTAGTTTTGAACGACTCATTTACACTTTAAAAACTGTAGAGACCCAGAGATGCTTCTGCAGAAATACCGCGTTCTCTGCTCTTGGTATCACGCGGTGAGTTCCGCTTACAAGCTAAGGAGAAAGTTGGTGACCCTTTGGCCCCGCTGCCTCTCTGGGTCCTCCACGTGGATGGGCTTTTGGGGACAGGAGTGTCAGTCTGTCCACTGGAAAAACTCTCCTGGCCCTAGAATCCTGTTGGTTTATCCTAGAGGGTCCTCTGGAGGCTGCAAAGCTAGCAGAGAAAGCTGAGTGGTTTTTGCGAAAGTGGCTCTGGAGATGCCGGAAGCAGAACTGAAAGGCATAGCCACTCTTACTCTGATTTCCACCATTACTGCTACTATTTATGCTCAAACATTTGCACAACACTTTTTGTCGCCAATGCCCCCCTCCCCCCCATTCAAGTAACTTAGAAAATTCCGATAGCAGTCTAGATGGGGAGACCTGGGAATTTAAATTCTCTGGAGTCAGAGTAACCTAGGTTAGGTCTGCTCGGTCATTGCTAGCCATGTGCGCCTTATCGGACATATTTACCCTGTTTCGGCCTCAGTCTGGCATCTGCAAAATGGGCTGGCATGGGAGAGTTAAAAAGCTTAAAAGGCGAACGCTGGGCCCATAGCAGAAATGCGAGCTGGCGTTGTTAGGAAGACGCCTTCTTTCTAGAACCAGGGGGAGGCGGGCGAGCTGGGGGAGTGCAGCCCGCGGTGCGCAGACAGGGTCGGGGGGTGGGACGGGGTGGGGGTCAGATCTTACGCCCCGCGCCCGGACTCACCAAGGTTTCCAACTCGCCCTTCGCCAGCAGCTCGTACTTGTGGCTCGAGCCCCAGAAGGCGAGCTTCTGCAGCAACTTGGAGAAGCGTCCTTCGAACATAGTGAGCGGGTGCAGGTCTCTCGCCCAGCCTCCCGTCCCGCCGGCGGCCGCCGCCTGTGCCTGCGTCCCTCTGTCCCTGGCGTGGCCGGGGCTGGCTGCGCGCGCCCAAGCCTCCCGGGCCAGGCCCAGGTTACCAGGTAGTCGCCTACCTGCCTGCCGCAGGTGAGGCCCCGCCCCCGGGGCGGAGCTGCGCACAGGGAGGCCCTCGGAGCACCTGGTCCCGCCCCTCCCGGACTTTCCCGCCCTTGAGGGGCCGCGGCGGCCCGGGAAGGCCCGGGGGCTGCAGAGGCGCCTCAAAGCTTGGGCTGTTTCCCGAACTTGTCCAATCGTGAGATGCAGCTGGAGCCGGGGGGATGGGGTGGAGACGGGCGATAAACCAGACTCCTCCCTACCCTGAGTCACTGAGCGGGCCGGGAAGCTGAACTCTACCGAGGCACCCAGGTGATTCTCCTGGGGAGCCACGTGAGGTCAGTTAAGATGCTGGGAGCACGTTTAATGTGAGCTGAGGCTCCTAGAGCTGCCAGGAGGCTCGGGAGCGGCCACGTGGCTTCTCTGAACGCGATTGCCAGTTTGTTATTGCAGGAGAAGACAGCTTAAGATCTCACCTCCAGGAAGGGGCCTGGGAGGGAACCCCTCGAGCTGGACAGTTTGAGGAGCCGCTGCCTTTGGGCTACACCTGGTGCTGCATGGTCTATGAGCTCTTTATTCGCATTTGCAGAGCAGGCTCCTGTGCTTGCTAATCGTGGGATCTGGAGCAGGTTTCTTAAATGTTCACAGCCTTAGTTTACTCATCTGTAAAATGGCCACCATAATGGCACCTCCTTCATAGTGAAATTGAGAGGCAATCTGCTGGACCATCTTATATGGGAAAAGCTCAGGGCAGGGCTTGGCATAGTGTATTGGGTATGGAGATGGCATATTCACTCTCATCATCACTGGGCTCACATGGCTCCCATAGCCTGTGGGTGAATGTGCAGTGTAGACGGTTTTCAGCCTCCAAGTGGATATACTGAGATGTGTAAGGGTTTCGGCTTCACACAGCACAGGAATCCAGAACAAGACCCCCTGCTTAGTAGGGAGGGGGGCTTCAGAGGAGGCTGTGCTGCTATTGTGTGCCTCAGTTTTCTTATCTGTTGATTGGGGTTACTTAAGGACTGTAGGGCAGGACACGTGTTTGTGTCCATTAAACTGTGCTGCCTCTTCAGAGCAAATGTTTGCCACTTACCCCAGCTGCTCCCCAAGGGGTGGCCATGTCAGTCCCACTCAACCCAGTGGGTTCTAGAAGAGCTTCTTGTTTCTCCTGCCTCTTCCCCTCTTTGCAGAAACGACGCTGCCCACTTCCATCAATTTCAGCAAAGGCCCAGAAGTGACAAGAAAAGCAAGACTCGGGTGTGAGTCAGATTTTAATTCCAGGCCTGTTCCTAACCAATGGGTGACCTTGGGCGATTCTTATCACCTTTTTGCACCTCAGTTTACTCACCCACAAAATGGGGGTGACACCACCTATCTGAGTCAGGGTCTGGAGCCTCCAACTGTGCTTTGGGGAAAGTTTGATAAACAGATTATTTGTGAGCAGGGGGTGATGTGTTGGGCAAATACCTTTGCCTTGAAAGCTCCACCTCAGCTCCAGCTCAGATTGTCAAGAATTTGTGGGTCAGGCATGAGAATGTCCAGGGCATTCAGGAAGCAGATTCTGGGCAGTGGATATTGTGCAACATTCAGACCTGTTGGGATTTAAAAAAAGAAAAAAATGGAATGGATTACAGAGAAAGTTTAAGAGAGCAGCTTTGTGCTTGGAATGGCTGAATGGACACTGTTAGGCTTAAGTGTGCTTAACTTTTCTTTTTGTTGCCTTGTGATCAGAAAATGTATCTGTACACGGGTCTGTGAACCTTTCTTAATTTGCTGGGACTTTGTGCCTGGTGTGTATGCAATTTTTGTAAATATTTCAATCTCACTAGACAAGTTGATATATTCCTTGGAAGGGTCTTGGTAAGCTGTACTTTTCTTTGTAAATTTGTTCTGTATTTATTCACTCTGATTTTCTGGCTCCATTGCTCATGTCTTTATTTTTGACCACTTGACCTGACAAAGGAGGATAAGAGAGAGTTTCAAATTTCCCAGTTGAGTTGCTTTCCTGTCCATTTTTGCCTGCAGCCTATTGGATTCTAGAGTCCACTCTCAAGGAATTACTTCAGACAAGACAGGGAATTCCCTGGCAGTCCAGTGGTTAGGACTTGGCACTTCCACTGCCGAGGGCCTGGGTTTGATCCCTGGTTGGGAACTAAGATCCCACAGGCTGAGTGGCACGGCCAATAATAATAATAATAAAAGAATCTGTGATAGGAGAAGCAGAGCTGAAAATTAAAAGAAAAAGAATTCAGACAAGACTGTTGCTGCGAGACTTTCTGAGGTTGGCAGCTCTGAGAGTGATGGGTCCTGATGCTCTGGCCAGCCTGGAGAGACAAGGGTACCACTCAGCCCAAAGCATCCAGCCTTTCTTGAAATATCAGCCCTGGGCAACTTGAACAATGAGGTCACACTCAAGTCCCATTCACTCTCGGTATGAAAGTGGTGTCATTTCATGACCCATAAATTACCTCCCAACAACACACCCTGTTGGGAGACCTCAATGCAATCCCAAGGCACCTGAAATATATTTGGTAATAAACCTCACTGGGAAAGTCTAAGGTTGGAATTTGAAGGCATCCTATTAACAAGAGGTACAGAATACATGAGTACTGGAGTGGGTTGCCATTTCCTTCTCCAGGGGATCTTCCCAACCCAGGGAGCGAACCCAGGTCTCCTGCGTTGCAGGCAGACACTTTACCATCTGGCCACCAGGGAGGCCCATATATATATATATATATATATTGTATGTATGTATGTATATGTATATATACATATATTAGTTTTAGAACTATGTTTGAAGTTGATGCTCTTTACATATACCCTCAGTTCGTTTGTTTTTTTAATGGCTGAGCACACAAGCAGTAATATAATCATGTCACAGATGGAGAAATTAGAATTTGGAGAAGGAAAGCCACTTTCATTCATTAAGCAAATATTTTTAAGCATCTGCCACGTGGCCATGGAGACCAACCACTGATACACGTGACCTCTGTCCCTGCTCTCTTGCATCTTATATCCTAGTGGGTGTGACAGGCTACAAACAAACCAGACTGTGGGTTGAGTAAAGGGCCCCCTAAAAGTATTCATCCATGTCCCAATCCCCAGAAGCTGGGCAATGTAACCTGGTTTAGGAAAATGATCTTTGAAGATATGATTAAGATAAGGATCTCAAGATGAGATTATGCCAGATTAACTGGGTGAGCCCTAAACCCAAGGACGGGTGTCCTTATAAAAGACAGGAGAGGAGAGACACGACACAGAGGAGAGGCCTCGTGAGGATGGGGGCAGAGATGGGAGGGACGCGCCACAAGCCAAGGACCGCCTGGAGCCACAAGAGGTAAGGCTGGGTCCCCACTCTCCGCCAGAGCCGTCAGAGGGAGCATGGTCCTGCCAACAGCTGGCCTCCCGACTGCGGGAGAATCTCTGTTGGTTTGTGCTCCCTGGTTGTGGCTGCCCCAGGACACTAGCAGAGCGAGCAAGGCGATGCAGACAAGCAAACGGAGTGAGGACTGAAGAGTGAGGGGGGCTCCTGTCACCTGAGCAGCCAGGAGAGGTGACGTTCGAGCAGAGACCGGAACGAGGTGAGAAGTGACGCCTGTGGACATCTGGAGGGGTGGGAGGACAGCATTCCAAGCAGGGAGAAGAGACGGGACCAAGTGAGGCCTGCTTATGAGAAATGACTCTCCCGTGCGCACCCAAGCTCTGGCCACCCTCCCCACGCCCACGCCCACGCCCAGGCACTGGCTGCCACCTTCCACTGTCGCTGTTTGCTGAGTGATGGGGAAACACTGGCTGAGAACTTCCTACAGCTGTGGGCATTGCTGGGGTTCCCAGGGGCTTAACTGCACCAGGCAGGACAAGCCCTGTGGAACCTGATGCCAGGTGCCAAGTCTTGGGTCTTGCTAAACACCGAGAGGTAAATGCCTCATACAGATGTCACCCCTCCCTCCTCTTACACCCCTGGTAGGTGTCATCGGCCCATCTTGGGGTGACATTTCCCCACTGGCTGAGACAGGCCTGGGAACCCTTCTACTTATTACACTTTAAATAGCTACCAACAAATTATTTAGGCCTGGCACCTGAATAAACTTGTTTACTGAAAGATCTTCAGAAGAGGAAGGGATGACCTTGGGTGAGGGCAGATATAGAACCTTCTAGAAGGCAGTGGTATGGCTGAAGACCCCCACATAAGTCCATCATTTACATGAGGATTTACTTTTTTTTTAAACTTCTTATTTTGTATCAGGGTACAGCCAGCTAACAATGCTGTGATAGCTTCAGGTGGACAGTGAAGGGGCTCAGCCGTACATATACATGTATCCATTCACATGAGGCTTTACTCTTGGTGTTCTGTATTCCGTGGGTTTTGACCAACGTAGAATGTCATAGAGCTATCATTACAGAGTCATCCAAAGGATCTCACTGCCTAAAAATCCCCTATTCATTCCTCCCTCACCCCAATCCCTTGGCAACCACTGATCTTTTTGCTGTCTCTATAGTTTTGCTTTTCCAGAATATCATAGTCAGAAATTTGAAAATATACAATTTCTGTTGGCTTTTGAATATAATCAGTTTAGTTCAGTCGCTCAGTCATGTCCGACTCTTTGCGACCCCCTGGACTGCAGCACACCAGGCCTTCCTGTCCACCACCAGCTTCTGGAGTTTACTCAAACTCGTGTCCATTGAGTGTAGTAGAGAGTTCAAATTCTCAGTGACTCCCTCTGAAAGTTCAGAGAACCCCAGGGCTCCCCGCTTAGGGGTGAAGGGGTGTGGTTAGTTCTCAGCCAAGTGGCTGTTAGGATGGCTCCTCCCCTACCACCGCTCAGACTCCTGGCTGTTTGTCAAACAAGCTGAGCTCAGTCCAGCTTCCCCCGTCTTTGAACTTCAAAGGTGCCTCTACCAACTGCGTTCTCCCCCAGCTATGCACAGGACCCAAAACTCCCTCCCTTTCAGGCCTAGACTTCAGTGTTTACTTTGTAGTAACTCATGGAGCGGAATTCCCATTTTGTGTACTTTTGTGCAGGTAAATTTTGCTGCAATAAAAGATTCTGTTAAAGAGAGAGCAGACTTGTGGTTGCCAAGGAGGAGGAGGTGGGAGAGGGATGGACTGCGAGTCTGAGGTTGGAGATGCAAACTACCGGGCTTCCCTGGTGCTCAGACAGAAAAGACTCTGCCTGCAGCGCAGGAGCCCCGGGCACAGTCCCTGGGCTGGGAAGATCCCCTGGAGAAGGGAATGCCTACCCACTCCAGTGTTCTTGCCAGGAGAACTCAATGGAGAGAGGAGCCTGGTGGGCTACAGTCCATGGGATTGCAAAGAGTCAGACACAACTGCGTGACTTAGAGAGAGAGACAGAAGCAAACTATCACACATAGGATGGATAAAAAACAAGGCCCTAATGTACAGCGCAGGAAACTGTATACAATATGCTATGATGACAAGCTATAATGGGAAAGGATACAAAAACAGTCTGTGTACCTGAGTCACTTTGCTGTAGAGCTTGGCACAACACTGTAAATCAACCAAACTTCAGTTAAAACATACTGTTAACATTTTAAAAAAGGAAGCAGATGAAAGTTGAATGAGAAACAAGATATTTACACCATCTTAAGTGTGTTTCCACAAGACAGTTATGAATTACAAAGGGAAACAGTCTCTCTAGATTGGAAAAATCTGGCCAGCCCCACATTGACGAAGGGATGAGGGTTGCCAGGACCACCGCTGGGATGAATGGCACTGTGCGCCTTGGATACGACGCACTGAGGGAGCACAGCTTCACTTTGGGGGACTCCTGGCAAGGTGCTGAACCCAAGTCCCATCACGAGGAACCAGCTTCCCATTGGAGGGCATCCCAGGGAGTAACTGGCTCCTCTCTTCAGAGATGTCTGGAAAGGCCATGGAAAGTTCCAGAGGGACGAAAGACTCATAACAATCAAATGCAAATGTAATCCTGGATCAGATCTCAGAGTTGGGGAAATGTCTTTATCATTGGCTATAAAAGACATCAGGGCTTCCCTGGCAGCTCGTCGGTAAAGAACCCACCTACCAATGCTGGAGACGCGGGTGTGATTCCTGGGTCTGGAAGATCCCCTGCAGAAGGAAATGGCTACCGCTCCAGTGTTCTCGCCTAGAGAACCATGGACAGAGGAGCCTGGCGGGCTACAGACCATGGCGGTCACAAACAGGTGGACACGACTGAGCGCCTGAAACAACCACCACCACACAGGACCTTAGTGCGACAGCTGCTGAACCTGGGGAGGCTCTGGAGACCACAGTATCGCACCGACGCGAGCTTCTGATGTCAACCACTGCTCTCTAGTCAGGGAAGAGAACGTCCCCTTTGAAAGGGCACCCTGAGGTTCTTAGGGGTAAGGGAGGGAGGGGGAGCAAGAAAGTGGGGAGGGGAGCTCACCCACAGACTTGGATAATCTGGGAAGATTATACGCAAATCTGAAAAGGTCCCGTAGTGTATGGTTCCACCTATAGAACATTCTCGACAAGACGAAATCAGAGAGATGGAGAGAGGATTAGCGGCTGGCGGGGGTTAGGGACGGTGTGACGACCAAGGCAGCGAGGAGGAGACCGATGTGGAGACGGAGCACCTCCGGAGCTGGCGCCTCCACGAACCGCGGCGCGTCAGTTTCCCGGCTTTGTGGTTACGCAAGAGGTGACACTAGGAGAACCTGAGTGAGGGGACCCAGGGCCTTTACAATTTTTATAGCTCCCTATCAAGCTGTAATTATCTCAAAATAAACAGTTTAAAAAGTAAGAGAAACAGCATCTCACTTCTGTCACCCTGTACCCCCCCTTGCTTTGGGTCATCTGTAGCAGCCAGCCGGGACACAGAGAGACTTCTGATAACCAGCCTGGGGAGCCACAGGGGACCCGGTTTAACCAGTAGGCAAGCTGGTTCACTCATTCCACAAACATCTGAGAGGCTGTGCGGGCCAGGTGACGGCACTGCTCCCATGGTGCCAGGCTCTGCCCTCACTTCATCCTCAAGACATCTGCCTGGTTTGCAGTCAGCACCCTGCTCCCAGAAGACGGGCTGTCGTGAATGATGGGGTCCTCCACCCGTATGCCCTGGGACCCCTTTTCCTGTTTGTGGCCTCCCCCCTCTGACCTCCAGCACCTGCCAGCGTGAGACCATGGCACCTGAAAATGTGCTTCCCCAGGTTCCCCTCGACCAGCACGGGCAGAAAGCCCATGCCTTCCCCCGGGGAGGGACAACCCAGAGCTCCCCACAGGGGGCTGGGCTGAGCCTGGGACCTGGGCTGAGCCTGGGACCTGGCCTGAAACCCTGCCTCTGCAGTTCCCTTACCTGCTTCTGCTGGAAAGACACTCTTAACAAACCAAGTCTCGTCTCAGGCTCTGCTTCTGGGGAACCTGACCCGGGACTCAACCAGAGGCTCAGAGTGGTTGAGTGACTTGGCCGCAGCCACACAGCTAAGAGCGTGAGCCAGAAGTTCTACCCCCCGAGTCTGATGCCAGGACCATCAGGCTGCCAGCCTCTGAAAAGGGGCTCACTCTCCCTTCAGGAGCCCGCTCAGACCGTCTCCTTCTGCCAGGCTCTGAGATGACGGAGGGCTAATGGGATCCTCAAGTCCCTCGTCAGACACTCTCAGCCGGCTTAGGAAGGCAGAGCCAACCACACCCATGTGATCAGTCACCAGTTCAACAATCTGGCATGGAGGACCCACGGTGCGCCTGCAGTGGGCTGCACGCTGGGAGGGAGATAAGCTAGACGTGGCCCTGCCCTCCATGAGTCCCGGATCTCAAGGAGAAGCCCACATGGCGTGTGTCACAACGTCATGCAGGACCCAGCGAGGACGTGAGGAGGCATGCGGCAGTCTACCCGGTGACTCAGGGGAGACTCCCAGGCAGGTGACGTGGAGCCGGGGCTGGGGAAACAGAGCAGGGCGGGGGAGGAGGGTGGAGATGGACAGTTTGGACAGGGGCAGCTGCACAATGCCCACGGCTCCTGGTTTGGGCATCATCGCAGGCAGTGTGCCGCTAGCAGGGTGAAGGTCATGCCCACGGAAGTGGCCCACATCGCACCCTCCATGCGAAGCCCTTAGTGTGGGCTGCGGGCTTCACTGCACTGGGACCTCGGGCCATGTTTGTCGCCCTCTCTCATCACTAAAAGGGAAGCTGTGCACAGCAGGTGGGTGGTCCTGGAAGTCAGAATTACCTGGCACTGAGTGAGCCCAGCTGGGATCCACGGGGCTGCCAGGTGGGCTCAGATAGGTTGGGCAGAGGTCCCGGGGGGGACCAGTCACACCACTGTAGGTTCACAGAGGCTTGAGGCAGAGAACAGGTGCCCTCTCTGAACCCCTGCAAAGCAGGGGGCTGGATGGACTAGCAGTGGTGCTGCCCACGGGGGCTGTTATCACAGGTAGAGCCCATGCCAAGACCTGCCGGAGGGGGCCCTATGTTCCCTGTGTTTCTTTTAATTTAGAAAAGATTCTGTCGACTCTTCAGAGTCTGGTGAGCATCATGGGATATGATAACTTAGAGGCAAAAAAAAAAAAAAGGATTTTCTTTCTTGATGAACTGTCCACTTCTTTCTCAGCATGGAACTTTTGGTCTTAGCTGTCAGGAACCTTGGTGTTCTGGTTGCTGCTGCTACTGCTGCTAAGTCACTTCAGTCGTGTCCAACTCTGTGCGACCCCATAGACGGCAACCCACCAGGCTCCCCCATCCCTGGGATTCTCCAGGCAAGAACACTGGAGTGGGTTGCCATTTCCTTCTCCGATGCATGAAAGTGAAAAGTGAAAGTGAAGTCGCTCAGTCGTGTCCGACCCTTAGCGACCCCTTGGACTGCAGCCTACCAGGCTCCTCCATCTGTGGGATTTTCCAGGCAAGAGTACTGGAGTGGGGTGCCATTGCCTTCTCTAGGTGCTCTGGTTAACACTCGGTTAATGCTAAGCTTACCCAGCTGTATCAGTTACCAACCTCCAGGCTATAAGCGGCAGAAACTGACTCTGGGTATTTTAAGCAAAAAAGGGAATTTGGTGGAAGGAAACTAGATCTGCCAAGACCACGCAAGGGGATGGAGAGAGACCATCCTTCTCAACATCCCCAGTGGGAGTGGGGTGCTGCCCCCAGTTCACCCACCTATCCATCCAGCAGAGAGTTGCCGAGTGGGAGGAGCTGCGGGTGGAGCGGTGGTGATGGGAGACATTGAAGGGCAAAGACCACAGGTGTTCTCTACATGTGGGTATTTTAGGGTAACCACCACCTTCCACTTCACTGGAGTTTTTCTCAGTGTCTTGCTTTGGGTTCTACCAAACCTAAAGATTTGAACGCAGGTGGTTTATCTGAGAGGTGACCTCCAGGAAACACTGGGAGAGAGGGATGAGGCAGGGCTGGGAAGGAACCGACAGAGGCGGGTATCTGGTCTACCCTGATAGGGGCTGAGTGAGTCCTCATTGGGGAGCCAGCTGTTCGCTGGAAGCAACTTTCTACAGAGGTCAGGGGCCACGTCTGCTCCACCAGGCTTGAGCTGTACGCAGGCAAGCGTTTTCACCCCTCCCCATATTCCATGCATTGCTAAGTCCGCTCTGTCTTGCTCTGTTGCATAATACAAGTTATGAGCTCCACAAACCTCTCCTCTTTGTGCCAATCACTGTGCTGCTGGTGGAAAGAACATCAGCAAGATCAGGAGGAGGAAAGGCTTTTGTCCTCAACAGCTTCAGAGAATGAGATTCTATTCCACCCCAGGAAACCATCCTTGCAGTTGTTAGGATTTTTACCTGGTTGAATGGAAATCAAAGTCTTAGAGAACCACATAAGACAAAGGCACCGCTTAATGGATGGTTTACCAGATGCATCCCTTGGAACCACCAGCTGGGACAAGAAGTAGAACTTGCCACTCTCCCTAGGCTCTGCCAAGTGTCTCCTCCAGGGACAACCCCCACTCTCCACAGATGGACCGATTCTCCTGACTCAGTATTCATCTCATATGAGACTCATATTCATCTCATATGAGATGCACTGATTCTCATTTCTTCATCCTCACTTCCTATGTCCTGTATATTTCTTTAACCAACACATTTCCCATAGCATATCTGTTTCCTGGGGCTGCTGTAATAGTCACAAACTTAAGTGGCTTGGTTCTCTTACAGGTCAAATGTCTGAAACAGCTCCACTGAACTAAAATCAACTAAAATCTGCAGGACAGCATTCCTTCTGGAGGCACTAGGGGAGACTACATTCCTTTATCTTTTCCAGCTTCTAGAAGCCACGGCATTCCTTGGCTCATGACCCCTTCCTCCATCTTCACAAACTGCGATGCTGGCTGGGTCTTCCTCACGCTGCTTCACCCTGTCGTCAACCCCCTGCCTCCTATAAGGACTTTGTCATGACACTGGACTCACATGGCCCATCTGGGATCATCTTCCACCCCCAGGTCTTTAACCTGGTCACACCTGCAAAGGCCCTTTTGCCAGGTCAGGTCACATATTTACAGGTTCTCAGGACTAGGATGTGCATACCTTAGTCAAAGCTATGGTTTTTCCAGTAGTCATGTATGGATAAGAGAGCTGGACCATAAAGAAGGCTGAGTGCTGAGGAACTGATGCTTTTGAACTGTGGTGCTGAAAAAGACTCTGAAGAGTCCCCTGGAAGCAAGATCAAACCAGTCAATCCCAAAGGAAATCAACTCTGAATATCCATTGGAGGGACTGATGCTGAAGCTGAAGCTCCAATACTTTGGCCACTTGATGTGAAGAGCCGACTCATTGGAAAAGACCCTCATGCTGTGACAGATTGAAGGCAGGAGGAGGGGATGACAGAGGATGAGACGGATGAATGGCATCGTTGACTCAATGGACATGAGTTGCAGGAAACTCCAGGAGATAGTGAAGGACAGGGAAGCCTGGCGTGCTGCAGTCTGTGGGGTTGCAAAGAGTCGGATACAATTAGGTGCCTGAACAACAACAAGCTTTGAGGGGCCGCTATTCAGCCCACTGTTCCACCCATGTTTTCCCCTCCACCCCTTAACATTTTATCTGTTGAGACACCCAGGCTGTCTGACCTGCAGCAGTCCCTACAGGCTGGACTTTGCCGGGGCATGGCCCTCTGTGCTGGGAATTTCCTGCAAACTGGCAGTGGGCTCAGGGGCTGGACTGGACTCAGGCCCTATCCCCTTGGTCTTGTGGGCTTGCATCAGGACCACAGACCCCTTCGTGGCCGGTGGTCTCTTTTTGTGATATCGGTATCGTTGGCGTTCAGTGCCCACACCCACTCACTCACCACTGCACTGCAGCACTGATGTTCCAGTCCTGCCTCCTGCAGTTCACTGTACTAGTTGGAATACTTTCCTCCAGAGATGCTTTCTGTTACGTATAGTTTGTCACCAGGGGAACAGGGAGGCAGAATGACTGCCCGACTCCCTCCCTTTACCACTTTTCAGGCCAACAACCCAGTTCATACCATCCCCTGAGGGAGATCCACTAGTTTTTAAAAGACAAGTCCTATCTATTAGATTTTTTCATTTTAAACAAAGGGTTTGAGAGCCCGTGTCCTATTTAAATGAGCTATTTTGTAAATGAATGTTTGTGTTTATTTGGCTGTACCTGGTCTTAGTTGCAGCACGTGAGATCTTCAGTCTTTGCTGTGGCATGCAGGATCTTGAGTTGCAGCATGTGGGATCTAGTTTCTCACCAGGGATTGAACCCAGGCCCTCTGCGTTGGGAGCTCAGAGTCTTAGTCACTGGAACACCAGTGTGCATGCATGCTAAGTCGTTTCAGTCGTGTCTGACTCTTTGTGACCCCATGGACTGCAGCCCGCCAGGCTCCTCTGTCCATGGAGATTCTCCAGGCAAGAACACTGGGGTGAGTTGCTGTGCATTTCTCTAGGGGATCTTCCTGAAACAGGGATCGAACCCACCTCTCTTATGTCTCCCGCACTGGCAGGCAGGTTCTTTACCACTAGCGCCTCCTGGAAGTCCCTGGGTTACCAGGAAAGCCCCTAAATTAACAATTCTTAACTGAAGTTTCAGAGCCTGCAAGGACAACCACACCTGGCCAGTAAGCCCTGACCTCCTGCTCCCTCTACAGCTGCCCCTGCCGCCCAGGCTTCAGGAACCCCCAAGCTCCTTGACTGTTCCTGCCTCCTGTCTCCCCGCCAGTCCCCAGGGGAAAGGAACCTTCATGAGGCTCCCAAAGGCATCACTGCTCTTGCAGCTCAGAGGCCCCCTCCTGTCTTCTCCCTGGGACTCCAGGGAGCCCGTCGCTCTGGGCAACCATGAGCTCCTCCTTACCGTCTCTGGCCACGGCAGTGCCTTGTAGCCTCCCCGCCTCAGGAGGACTCCCTTCTCTTTCCAGAAACCCCCTATCTCCTTTCCACTCTCTTGCAGGAGGCTCTGCCCCTGCCCCAGCTCTGCTCAGGGGAAGCAGACTCCTGGTGACCTGCTTTGGGTGGCTTCCCAAGCATCCTATGAGTGATGGTGTGTAGGTCTGGCCACCTCCCACGGCCCTGCTGCCTCTGTTGGATAAGAACAGCTAGTCCTTCCAGAACACTGCTGTGCGCCAGGTACCATCCTAGGCACTTAACTAGCCTCACCACACAGCTAGACTAGGAGGCTGGCGCTGTCATCATGCATTTTCTAGAAGATGAGACTTTGGCTCAGGGCCACCTTGGGAGCGGGAGGAGGAGCCAGGACCCACCCACTGACTGCTGGGCTCCTGAGTCGGCCAGAAAGCAGCACCACTAAGACCAGTCCCTCAGCATCCTTTGGGGAAGGAGCCAGAACCTGCATAAGGAGTTAACAATGCAAGAAGGGGCCCATTGCCTTGGGAGCAGTAGTTCTGGAGCTCTGGCCAGCATCAGAGTCACAGGAGCGTGAGATAAAGCACGGACCACCAGGTCGATCCCAGAGCCCCTCACTCAGTAGGGCTGGGGAGGGCTGAGAACCTGCATTTCTAATGAGCTATCTTCCAGGGATGTTGATGCTGCTGGTCTGAGGATCCCCCTTTGGAAACGGCTGCTATAGTGAACTCGCCTGCCTGCTGTGGGAGAATAGGGGCCAGGCTCGCTCCCGGGGCACATAGCGCGGTGGTTCCAACACAGACTTTCCCATCCAGGTGGTCCTGTGATAACGTGTGTGTGTTCTCAGTCGCTCAGTCATGTCTCACTCTTTGTGATTCCATGGACTGTAGCCCACCAGGCTCCTCTGTCCATGGGATTTCTCAGGCAAGCATCCTAAAGTGGGCTGCCATTTCCTTCTCCAGGGAATCTTTCCAACCCAGGGACCAGACTTGCATCTCCTGCATCGGCAGGCAGGTTCTTTACCACAGAGCCATCCGGGAAGCCCCAGTAATAACCTTATGATTATATTAAAAAAAAACACTTCATCTGCAAGAGATGCATTCTGAGGCATCCACAGATATTGTATATCTCTGGGATTCACTTTAAAATACGCCAGACTCTACCTCTGCAAAAGGTTGAAGGTCTAGATGAAGCAATGGTAGCTGGCTGATGAGTCCAGAGAGGTTCATTCTACCACTTTCTACACCTTGTTTATATGTGAAAGTGTTATTCATAAGCCTTGTTGATTTCAGATAGGGGAAAAGCTCTGGCTCCCCACTTACAACTGACCTTGAGCTAGAAACTTGCAGTATCTGAGCCTCAATTCTTTTTGTTGTCAATGCAGCTGATGGCATCTTTCCAACTGGGTTATCGAGGACATCATGGATAAGAGCTGTTAGCATTCACCTTGGCACGTGACCCATGAGACTAATTCCCCCAACGTACTCTCACACATTCTCCAACCCAACTTGGCCAGGGCAGCACCCAATGGGCAGGGGACTCACCCATCTCAAGACACCTGTTCAACAAGTTCCTGGGATGAGTGTGGAACTTTCCAGAAGCCTGCCCATCTGTGAGCAGGCAGCGTGGGTGTGGAATGTGGGGTGGGGAGGCTGTGGGTGTGTTTTGGGATGTGAAGCTTCTGGGCAGTCACGGGCAGGTTGGCCGCTTGGACGCCTCACTATTGCCCCCATGATACCCCTCAGACTTGCCGGTGGAGGGGTCAGGGGGGTTCTTTATGGGGCCACTGGGTCGGACGCAGGAGATCCCTGGTTTCCAGTTCAGAGGTGGTTCCAGTGGATTCCACGGGGCCTTCAGCTCGCCAACCTATCACTAGTCAAGGAGTGCTGTGGTGTGTTCTGTATTGTTTTTGTTTTGATTACAAAAAATAAAACCCCGTTTGTGCTAGCCCAGGGCAAAGTTGGGTCAGCCGGTGATTGGGAAACCTGGAGCTGTTTCCTTGAACCTTAATGCAGGGAGGGCAGCCAAGTCTCATATCGGTTGGCACAAACTGAAAACCTGTCAAGAACGTATTGGCTTCACTCTCTCTTTCCCTCTCCTCTTCCTGCTCCTCCTCTCTCTCTGGGTCTCCCTCCTGTCCCTATTCCTCATGGACAGGACAGGAAATGGCCTCCACAAAGCACAAGTCCTACCCCTCTGTCTCTACCCCAGGGCTGGCTGAAGTTTGCCCAGCATTTTCTGTGTGCCAGGTCTTGGGCAAAAGACTTCGCCACCTGGATTTCATGTAATCACACAGCAGCCATAGAAGAAGGTACTGCTTTCATCCTTCCAACTTCCAGAGATGAAACTGAAGCACTGAGAAGCTCAAGAAATTACCTGAGACTATGTTACATTCAAGAGCATCTTCTTGGGGGGAGGAATCTGATTGGCTCAGCTTGAGTCAGGTGACCTGTTTCTCCACCAATCAGCTGTGGTGAAAGAGGAGGGTCTCAGAGCATCAACGTGGCAACCTCCAGGCCCAACCTTAGAGAACTCTTTTCAGGTGGGGCAGTGAGCCTGGCACCTGATCCCACTCTGCTCCTTTCCTCCTTCCTGAGTAGCCTCCCATGGACACAAATCCCTGCAGCATTTGTATTCCCACTGGTGAAGTCATATGGGGCTGGAGTTCAAATCCTGCCTCCGCCATTTTCCTGATGGTCTGCTCTTGGGCAAATGACTTCACCTCCCTGAGCCTCAGTGTTGTCATCTGTAAATGGGGTTCATAAAACTGGCTTCTCAGAGACATGTGTGTGCACAGTCACTTCAGATGTGTCCAACTTTTTGCAAACCCAAAGGACTATAGCTCGCCAGGCTCCTCTGTCCATGGGGTTTTTCAGGCAAGAATACTGGAGTGGGTTGCCATTTCCTCCTCAAGGGCATCTTCCCGACCCAGGAGTTGAACCTGTGTCTCCTGTGTGTCCTGCACTGGATTCTTTTACACTGAGCTTCCCGGGAAGCCCTTCTCAGTGAGACCATAACCCACGTGAACCCTCCAGTGGCTTCCCATTGTTTTCATGTTCAAGTTGAAACTCAAGGTGTAAACTGGCTGGCACCTGCTTAACATCCTACCCTGTATCTCCCCAGTGCCAGAATACGCCTAATCCAGCTGTGCCTCTGCCTGAATGCCTTCCCTCTCCTTCCCAATCGACGTTAGCAGACCTGTCCCCGAGTGGGCTGAACTGTGTCCCCCTAAGAGTTGTGTCCGCATTCTGACTCCATGACCTGCGTATGTGACTTTAGTAGGAAACAGTCTTTGCTCATGTACTTTCGTTAAGGATCTTGAGATGAGATGACCCTGGGTTTAGCGCAGGTCCTAAGTTCAACCACATGTCCTTACAAACCAAAGGAGAGTGAAATTGAGGACACACAGACACAGTGGGAAAGCCATGGGATGATGGAGGCAGAGAACGCAGTGGTCCATCCAGAAGCTGAGGAGTAGCAGAAGCTATGGCTGCCCCTGGGAGCTGGAGAGGGATGCAGAGCCACCTCTGGAAGGGACTGAGCCTGTGGACACGCTGACAGGGATCTCTGGTCTCCAGAGTTGGGAGAGGCTACCTTTCTGTTGTTTATGGGAAACTGTGTGGTAATTACAGAAAACTCCTACTCAGGAACTTAGCTCAGAATCACCTCCTCGGGGAAGCCCTCCCTGACTTCTCATCCTGCATAAATGGTCAGAGCCTACAGAAGCTTTATCCTAGCCTTCCCACCATGCCTGTGATCATCCACACACCTGTGTCTCCTCCTCCAACCTTTGCAGGGGAATCCATACTCCACAGAGTACCAAGCTGTTAACAACAGATGACACCCTGATGGTGGAATCTCAGGCAGCAGACTCTAGGCACCCGGAGGGAGAAATCTGTCTGAAGCTGGGCACCACCACCATCTCACACAAGGGCCTGCTCAGCTATTCCCAGGTGGAGGCATGCAGAGGCCTTGCCTAGGGTCATGAGTAAAGTCTGTCCTGCACTATGTCCCCCCAAACCCCACCCCCACTCCACCCCCACCGCCTTCCCTTTCCGTTACCTGGCTGATCTCTGTGAGATGTTCTAGAAATAAGGTCTGGGGTTGGGAAGATCCTGGCAGCTCTGATGGAAACTGGCCCAAGAGAGGACTGTGACAAAGTCAGCCAGCTTGACAAACAGCAGCGCTATTTCATTGTTTATTCTCACTGAAAAGCTGACCCCAGGGGTGAGGCTCCCATAGTCCCTGTCCTCAGCCATGTACATGCCCCTGGGGTCCAGCAGCTTTTCAGGTGCCTTGGAGTAGGCCAGGCTGACTTGCCTGCTGTTTGCTGGCTTCCTGGGTCCCCTGCAGCTCTCTCAGAGGCTGGGCACCCCCCACCCTGGGGCGTCCGCAGCTGTGGGAGGGTCCCCAGCCCTTCTGTGTATGGCAAGAGAGAAAACCCCAGATTGGGGGTTCGGGGGAGTGGGGCTGGCCTCTTGTACTTCCTGGAGACTGGGAACATGGCCAGTTCCAGTGAGGTGACCCTGAGTGAAGAGCTCTACCTTCTGAGCTTCCTCTGTGAAGCCAGAGAAAACTCCCAGGCTCTGTGGAGGGTGCCAGCTTCCTGGTGGTGGGACTGTGCTGTGGTTACACAAGGTGTGACCACATGGGAGGCGGCCTCTCTGGATTCGTCCTCGCATGTCCTAGGAATTTACTATTATTTCAAATTAAAATTTTAAAAAATATTTTTAAAAACAGGTAGGGGACCTTAGTATGAAATATAATGACTTCAACAATTAATGTAAAAAAAAAAGAGAGAGAGCAGCTGTGTTCTTTCCTTTCTACACTTTCTCAGAAAGTCCTCATATAATGTGTACTTCCTGGGAGACCAAAGGTAACTACGTAATATCTCTCTGCTCCTCTGAACGGCTGCAGATATGAGAATGTCATAATCAACTATTTCATCTAAAACTCAACAGCTAGATGTGTTCATAAACCACACAAATTAAAGACTTTCTCCCTGATTAAAAAGGAGAGAGAGAGAGACAAAGTTTGTACCTCCAGAGGAGTCAGAACTGGAATTGGTTTACTGGCTCTGTGATCCTTGTTAAATGATTATTTCTCATGCCTCAGTTTCTGTCATCTGTAAAATGGGTGTCCAGAGTCTCCTCCTCATGGGCTGGGAGAGCACAGTCAAGTGGTTAGTTTCTGGAGGGCTTCCAGAGGGCCCTGGCATGCGGCCAGTGCTCAGAAGGTGCTGACCACATTACAGTCGCCCTAAGAACAAGGACATAATACAGGACAAGTGCTGAGCAGAAGCAGTTCCCCGTAAGGATGGACCGGCCCCTGTGGCTGCCTGGCTGTGTGTGACCCTGGGCATGTCGTGAGGCACTGGGGGACCTTTGCTGCCCTCCCTGTGGAATGAGAGGTAGAATCCAGGAGACCGTCTGCCCAGCCGGTCCTGCCCACGTGCAGGTTTTCCTGGGATCCGCCCCCCACCGTCACCCTCACTGCCATTGCTGATTGGGGAGCTACCGGTTCTTCCTTCCTGCTTCCCACAGCCTCACCTCATGGGCCAGAAGTGGGGTGCCTTCCCCTGGGTGTCATCGGGGAGGTGTCCCATACACAGGGACCACGGGCAGGATGGAGCTCTAGGGCGACCGGGGGCCAGTGTCTCATCCCGAGGAGACAGTGGCTCTGCCCAGAGCACTCAGACATCCGTGGGGGGAAACTCCATCTCTGGCCCCTGCTGTCCCTGAAGCCCAGGTACAGTCCTGTCCTCACAAGCTGTGACTGCTCACTTCTGCCTTAAGAGACAACAACAATAACAATAGTAGCAGTGACCGCTTATAGAACCCGTGCTATGAGCCAGACACCATTCTGACACCCGCACATATTTCAGCACCTTTACTCCTCATTATAGCCTGGAGTATCATCACCCCCTTTCGCAGATGGGGAAACCGAGGCACAGTGAGTAATTTGTGCAAGATCACACACTAGAGAGTGGCAGGGCTGGGACTTGAGCTCCGTTGGCCTAATACCAAAGAGGCCACCCGCTCCTCCTGTCCCTCTCGGCGGCCCTCTTTGTCCCAGCTGTTCAGAGCCGGGGTCCTGTCACTGCCAGCGGCACCTTGGACCTCCAGCCCCTGAGGTTCCTTCAACTCTGCTCCAGTGCTGTGCCTCTTCCCTCCCTCTCTTAGCCCCAAGGACTGGGGACCGGCCTTTCCAGGTTTCCCAGTAGTTTTCACAATTCTTATCTTTCATCCCATGGAAGGTATGGCAGGCATCATCCTGCTCCATCGCAGTAAAAATGGAGGCTCAGAGAGGCTAAGCTCTGTCCAGGGACACACAGCTCCGACCAGCAGGGCCACCTCTGGAACCCAGCTCCTAGGCCGGAGCTCTCTTGTGCCCTGGATGGCGGGACCTCTGTTCACACTGTAGCTCAGGTGAGCAGCCCCTTCACCTGCCCAAATCAATTAGGTCTACAGAAGGGCAATGCCGGCTCCTAAAGGGGACTGTGCTCTGGGCTCAAAGCCAAGAAATATAGCTGGGCTCCGGGTATGTCCCCCACAGATTGCAATCACCCACGCATCTGTGTATCTCCCTCCAGACTGAGGACCCAGGGAAGGGATGCAAGGGAAAGCTGGGAAGGGCAGGGGGCTCGCAAGACCATTCCTGGGGCCATGCGATGGAGGGGCAGAATCTTGGAGTCAGGAGGTAGGGGCTGTTTTTGGGCGTTCCCCTCTGTATCTCAGACTGAAACCAAGACAGGCAGCACATAGCCAAGCATATCCAAGTTATCTAAGCATAACTGTATGTGCAATTAAAAGAAAAAAAAAAGTACCACCAACTAAGCTGCTATGACACTTTCACCTTTCTGTTGCAAACTTGATAGAAGCTTCTTCCAGATTTATGTAGACATAGATTTTGATCATGTCTCAGTCTTAGGTATACATAAAAGAAGACATACGTGAAATAAACAGGGCAAGATTTTTTTTTCCTAGAAGGTCATCTCGCTAGGCTTCAACCCTTTTCAACCACTTTTCCACTTGGCGTTGCCAGTATCTGAGTTTTCCTGCCAATGTGGCTTTTCAATGCCCGAGGTTCTGCTGACGCAGAAATTCCCAGAAGACGGTTCCTCGGTTTTTCCTGAAAGTTTCCACTGAGCTGCTGACACCCAGCCCGCACGTTTCACTGTGCTCACGTGAAGGCTATGACGCCTGGTGGTCATGACTAGGACACTTCCCAGCTTCAGGGGACATGGAAAGGTGGGGGTGGGGGGGAAGGTGCATCTTGGATTTGCCAAGAAAAGGTGGTTCGCGCTTGGTAAATATTTCTTGATGGAAGAAATGTATAAATGAGTGAATGAGTACCTGATGAGTGAATGGGAAGTTAATTACCCAGAACCTAAGGGCAATGAACCAGTGAAACTTACTGATGGATGAAGTGAGACAAACTGGAGTCTCAGTATTTGGGCTTCACCAGAGGGGCTCAACTGGGGGCAGATGTGCCTGCATGGGAATCTAGGGTCAAGGTAATAATACCAAAGAATGATCACCATAGCTGCTGACCACTCTCTGTACAACCTCTCTCATAATCCTCCCCGGCAACTCTGAAAGGAAGCCATCTCATCGCACCCATTTCACAGAGGGAGAAACTGAGGCTCCAAGAGAGGGGAAGTACCTTGCCCAGGATCAGGACAGGCTGACCAGCCTCTACTCTCCCCACCCCGTCTCGCGGACAGCCCTCTAGGGGAGATGAGCTCAGCCCTGTCCCCAGGCCTCTCTGCTGGTCAGCACACTGGCAGTGTCCCCTTCTGGGCCTCCACGGCTGGGGGAAATGTGCACGGATGGAACTGCTGGGTCTCTGGAGCCTGAGCTGTGAGCAGGACAGCCCAGTTTGGAATCCTGACTCTGGCACCACGGGCTGTGTGATTTTAGGTGGATCCTTTCAGATTTCCGACACTCGAGTCTCTGCTGGTTGTAACTGCTGGTGCCCACCACTTACGGCCAGAGAAGAAGGGGACAGTCCCTTAGACTGCTGGTCCTCGGCCCGGATGGTCTGGCTGCTCATCCCCACCCCCTCCCCAAGGGAGCTTCAGGTAACCACAGGCTCAGGGTCTGTCCAGACCAGCGAGGTGGACCCTCCAGCAGACAGGTGAGGTGCTGGGGATTTCGTGGGTGACTCATGCTGTGACCCCCAAAACCACATGTTAGAAACCCCACAACTTGGCTCATGCCTGCAATGGATGGACATAAACTGCAGTCTCCAAGAAGCAGAGCAGATCTGTCTCTGGCTGGGTTTGCCATTCTTGGATGAAGCCGTCTTCCTTTTCCATCAACGGGAAGGTCCAAACCTCCCCCAGCCAGCGTGACAAAGGCTCACTTCACACAGCTTTGACATGAATCGCTTGACTGCTTCTCCCTCACGTTCCACACACAGAAACAAAGAAACCATCCAAATAATTCTCGAGCAATATGAACGCACTGATGCTCAGAAATGACAGAAAGAAATAAAGGCCCACCAGTCATCAATCTCCATTCTAAACTGGACTTCGGGTGTTTTCCAAGAGCATATGGCTTTTAGTTGGAGAAAGAGTGTGGACCTGGGTGAGGGAAGGTCAGCAGAGGAGGGACAGGGCTGAGGAGAAATGCTTGTTTTTAAAATATGGGGGGCTTCCCTGGTGGTCCAATGGCTAAGACTCCACGCTCCCAAGGCAGGGGGCCCGGGTTCCATCGCTGCTCAGGAAACTGGATCCCACAAGCTGCAACTAAGAGTTCGCAAGCCACAGCTAAAGATTCCATGTGCCATAACAAAGATGGAAGATCCTGCCTGATGCAACGGAGACCCAGCGTGGACAAGTAAATAAATAAATATTAAAAATAGAGTAGCAGTGCTGCAGTGACCCTTGGAATGCATACATCTTTTAGAACTGTGGCTTTCTTAGGGGAGGAGCATGGCAGTGGGATGGCTGGGTCATATGGTAGTTTTATTCCCAGTTTTTTTTTTTTTTTGAGTTGATGTACAGCAGAGACCACCACCACATGGTACAGCAATTATCCTCCAACTGAAAAATGAATAAATAAAATACGGATACTCAGGAGTCTCCACACAAGCCCCTCTTGGAATTCAAAAGGTCAAGTCCTGCCAAATGACTGACGATTGATCCACCAGTCACCATGGGGCTGTCTTACAGAGGTGGGGGGTGGGGTGTTACTGGGTGAATTGAATCACTTCCCCCCAAAGCCTCTGGATATGTGTCCGTTTCTGTGCAGTCACGGTTGAGATCTGGATTCTGTAACAGATGCCCCCAGGGCTCTGCTTGCATTCTCTGGGGGTCCCTTTCCAGGCTGCCCCTGGAACTGACAACCCCTCCTCCAAGGAGCAGCCCTTACCCCTGAGTGGGGCTCAGTTCCCTTGTACTCTAATGGGGCCAACTCCACAGTGGGACTCAAACCCATTTAATCATTTGCAAAACGAACATGCAGCCCCTTGCCCAACCTTGTTAAACCAAGTGTGAGGCCATTCTGAGCACGTGATGGGTGCCGCCCCTGGAGCTGGCCCTGAGGGGAAGCAGGCTGCCCCCAGGACCACCGTGCGGGGTAGGGGGGCAGGTCTCACCAAAGTTTCCCTCCGCAAGACCACCTTACATCACCTGGTAGGTCTGTGCGAGCTCTCCCCAGGAACCTTCCTGCTAAAATCACTTCCTAATCAATAAATCCAATCCTTCTCCCAGGGTCTGCTTCAGAGGGACCCACACCGACAGGGTATGCATGTAGCGCCAATAGTCCAGGCGTCCAGAAGCAGAGCTGAGCAGACAGCTCATCCCCATCACACCCACCACCTCCCACCCTCAGATTCCATGGCTCCAGCACATCCAGTTTAAGGTCATCAGGTGCTTAAAACTATGAATCACGCGTGAGCAGGTGAGTTCATTTCCATTTTATGATGAGCAGACTTATCTCAAGAACATCTGGGATGGGTAGATGTCTCCCAGAGTCAGACCTGGAAGAAACCTGTACCAACCAAGACACTGACCTTCACACAGCTCCCAAAGGAAGTGACCTCTTCCCATGGCAGATCTGGGGGGTGGCAAGGTCAAGGGGACTACTAGGAGGGTCTCATTTCCAGGATGATAAAGCAGGAACCTGAAGCTAGTGAGGGGCTCCCATGAAGTCACCCCGCCAGGTTGCGCCCTGCCAGGGCTGAGAGCCAGGGGCCCTGTCTCCAAACACCGCTGGGGTCATGCTCTCTCGGGCTGGGCATGACCTTGGAGGTCAAATCATTTTTTACCCAAGGATTTCCGAGGCTCAGCAGACACTGGAGGAATGTTCTTGCAGACAGGCTGAAAGGGAAGGAAAGAAGGAATGAACATGAACCCAAGAACATGGCGCCACAAGTACGTGTCATCCACTTCTGCCTCACACACCAGAAGCACCAGGAAGAGGCCAGCTTCTGCTAAGACTCAATGCTTGACTCACTGCTAAGTCTCTCTGGGTTTCACCTTTCTATCTGACTCCATGTGGATCTTTCTTACAACCTTGGTTGTGCTAGAATCTTGTTGCCCATTTCCAGTGTGTTTGCAGTGAGTCCCTCCATGTGCAGATGTATTTTTGATGCATTCGTGGGGGCAAGTGGGCTCCCAGTCTTCCTACTCTGCCATCTTGATCTCCCCTCCCATCTCATTTAAGTTCCTAATGCAGCCCTCCTCCTCACTCCCATTTTACAGATGTGGAAACTGAGGCTTGGAGAGGGGAGGTCATTAGCCTAAGATCACCTGGTGGTGGAGCAGGAGTTTAAACCCAGTTCTGGCCAGCTGGTTCCTAAGAGGCACTCTACATCGTCTCTCACTGCCCTGCTCTTTCCCACTGGTCCCAGCACTTCCCCATGTGAGGTTCACAGACTCAAGTGGGTCAGAGCCACTTCAAGGACTGTTCCTGTCATCAGCAGGTAATAGATATGTTGGCATCAATCCCCATGGGCTCTAGCTTTTCCTTCAGGACTCACACCTGAAGATTCTGGAACCTGAAACCTGATGTTTGCCCTTCAAGGACATTCAGGGGTAAGTCGCCTGCTTTCAGGAGGCTCTGTTTACCACGCACAGACTTGAGCCTTCAGAGCGCTGGGTGGGTGTCCAGGTTTTACTGGCTGAAAGATACAGGTTTTACTGGATCTTTGCATCCGCCTGTCTCTCACTTTGGAGAATGCCTGAGAGTGTAGCCGTGCCTTCTTACCCAATCACCTCTGGAGCCGGCCGCCCCCACCTTCACTCTGTTCCCACCCTGGGGGCCTCCATGGGGCTCCTCAGTAAGATCTTTCCTGCCCTGGGATTTTTGCCCTTCTGGCTCCTTCTGCCTGGATGCCCGTGTCAGATGCTGGCTCCGATGTCACCTGCTCACCTTTCTGACCTTCGTCTGAAGCAGTCCCCTCCTATCCTGCCTCACATCACCTGTCTGTCCAACGCCCTTCACGACACCATTGCAGGCTGTGCCTGTCCTGCTGGTAGGCGGGTTTAGTCTCCTATGAGGATGTCAGCCCCTGAGAACAGGAGCCCTGATTTATCCACGGCATCCCCCCAGCACCATGTCTGCACACTGGACACTTCCACGAGTGACTGTGGAGCCACAGGGCACCTGCTTCACGCCCGAGGACTGGCCGTGGGTAGTACCGCGCGGCAGAGGGAGGGGGACAGATGACCAAGTTCCTGTGGCAGCAGAGGGTATGTCTGCCGATTGCCAAGGAACGCAAAGTCGTCACAGCCTAGACTGGTCCTCGGGTTCAGAGTCACGGGCTCTAGGAACTTCTACTGCTGATTATACCCAAGGCGCTCACGTGTTCACTTTGAAATCACAGGGGCGTCTTCACATTCTTCCCACAGGTCAACCCTTTTCTTGCTCTCCTATCGGTCAACTTTGTGACGAAAGCTACCTCAGACACCTGGTTGCCCAAAGCCACCCGCTGTCACTGACTAATCACACCTCCCACTTACCCACCGCTGTCACTTTATTGAAAGTGCCTCTGATGTCCTTGTCCGTGTTCTGCCACATACTTGGAGGCGCCCTCTGCGGAAAGAATCGGGCGGTCAGGGCAGGTGTGTGGATTCCTGCTCAGGTGCTCACAGCTCAGCAGCCAAACTAACTCTAAATGCCTCAGCCTGGCTCTGACCCCTCCTCTCCCCTAGATGAGGTCCCTTAGTCCCCACCAGCAATGGCACCCCACTCCAGTACTCTTGCCTGGAAAATGCCATGGGTGGAGGAGCCTGGTGGGCTGCAGTCCATGGGGTCGCTAAGAGTTGGACACAACTGAGCGACTTCAACTTTCACTTTTCACTTTCACTTTTCACCTTCCTTCAGAGAAGGAAATGGCAACCCACTCCAGTGTTCTTGCCTGGAGAATCCCAGGGACAGGGGAACCTGGTGGGCTGCCGTCTCTGGGGTCGCAGAGTCAGACATGACTGAAGCGACTTAGCAGCAGCAGCAGCAGTAGCAGCAGCAAGCCCCACCTGCAGCCATTCCCCCTCCTCTCCAGGGCCCCCGCCTGTGTAGTCTGCTGTCAACTCCTAACATTTCCCTGCCTGCCCCCTGCCCCGACCCTGTGCTCATGACGTGCTCGGCTACTGTGACGGCCGAGTTGCTTCAACCTCACGATTCTCACATCTGCTGATCCTCTGCCCACTGTTTATTCTTCTTCATACTGGGCTTCAATGTCCCCTCCTCAGGAAGCCTTCCCTACATCCCCGTCTATTTTCATGGTGTCCTGAATGTGACCTCAGTGGTCCTGATCACTGCAGTCACCAAATAACCGCTTGGACTTTATTCATTTTGTGATTTCCTGCTTGATGTTAGCTGCGTGAGGCCATGGACTGGATCTGCCATATTCACAAATATAGCCTCAACCTCCAGCACAGAACAGAGAGTTTGTTCAGTTGCTCAGTTGTGTCTCTTTGCGACCCCATGGACTACAGCCCGCCAGGCTTCCCTGTCCATCACCAACTCCCAGAGCTTGCTCAGACTCATGTCCATCGAGTTGGTGATGCCATCCAACCATTTCATCCTCTGTCATCCCCTTCCCTTCATAAATATGTACTGTCAATTCTTAAAATATATATATAGTAGATGAATGGAAGAACACATGGATGGATGATTGAATGAATTGTTGGGTGGATGGGCAGAACACTGGATGGGCAGAAGGATGGATGCGTGGATGAGTGGATGGATGGAAGACTGGATGGATGAAGACTGGATGGATGGATGGATAAGTGGAAGACAGGATGGAAATGGATGGGTGGATGGATGGAAGACTAGATGGATGGATGGGTGGATAGATGGAAGATTGGATGGATAGAAGATGGGATGGATGGATGGAAAGATGGAAGGAGGACTGGATGGTTGAATGGAAGACTAGATGGTTGGATGAGTGGAAGACTGGATGGATGGATGATTGCATGAATGGATGGATCAGTGGATAACTGGATGGACAACTGGCTGGAAAGATGGTGTCAACCAGATGTTTCAATTCCCTGAATGAAAGTAGGAGGAGCTTTTGTACATCGAGTCCTACATTCTGATGTTTAGCATGAAGCTGTGTTTGCTGTAAGTCCTCTTGCCCACCATCAGACCACAGGGTGTCTCCCTTATTCCCCAAACCTAGTTCCCACTTTGCTCTCTATAAGCCATCCCTGAGCTGCTGCCCCAGTCCCAGCCTGCAGCCTGGAGTGGCTCCTAACCGTGGGGAGGACTGCTCAGGTTGCAGGAGAGATTTTGCACAACAGAAGCATCTTAGCTTCCTAGCATCTGATCCCCATAGGGCCAGCTGATGGCATAAGAACCACCAGGTGGAATACAGTCATTTTCTTTCATAGCAGCTTCAGACTGGAGCTCTCAGGACAGCCCACAGGGCTTCTTTCTCTTCTTCACCCCAGAAGTGCCCACCACCATTTTTAGTACCCTCTGCAAGGAAAGAATGGGCCTTCTCCTACCTGGATATTCTTTGTAAAATTTCTGTCGTAAGAATCGACCATCTGGAAAAGAAATGAGAGGATTAAGCTCCTTTCAAGGAATTTATGAGGTCAGAACTATTTTCATAACAGTGCTAAGAAATGATTTGTGTTTTTCACTCTCATTCTCTCACAAGTGTGTGGTAGAATTTTTCAGAAGCTATGTTGTGTGTGACACTGCAGCCCACCAAACGCAGATGCAGACATGAAGAGCCTGTCCTCTGAATACACGTATTACAACTCCAAATATGTAAAACCATGCCACTCTGCCCACTTTGTGTGTATGTTGGAAAACAGAGCCGTTTTTAAGAAAAATAATATTTCTGCCACAGTGAGTTTATCATTGTCACTTAAAAAAATTAATTATTTTCATTGGAGGATAATTACAATATTGTGGTGGTTTTTGCCATATGTCGACATGGGTTGTGTGTGTTGTGCCTGCGAAAGTCACTCAGTAGTGTCGGACCCCCTGGACGATACAGTCCCTGGAATTCTCCAGGCCAGAATATTGGAATGGGTAGTTGTTGCCTTCTCCGGGGGAATCTCCCCAACCCACAAATTGAACTGGGGTCTCCTGTGTTGCAGGTGGATTCTTTACCAGCTGAGCTACCAGGGAAGCCCTGTATCAACACGAATCAGCCAAATATTTGGAACGTCTCAGCTTTACTTTTGAATATGGTAAATACCCATAGCCAAAACCTACACAAGGCTCTGCGGGATTCTCAGTATTTTTAAAAATTAAGTTGTTAGTCCTGATTTGGTCGTGCCACACGGCATGTAGGCTCTTAGTTCCTTGATTGGGGATCAAACCCACACTCCCTGAAGTGGCAGTGCAGAGTCTTAACCACTGGACCACCAGGGATGTCCCTCAGTACTTTTTTAAATATAAAGTTTGAGAACCACTCTCTTAAGAGATGAACTGGAAGCAAATTCCAAAATATTGTTCAGCAAATGTCATTACACAACGCATTCACAAGGAAAGCAAGCAGCAGTTTTTGAGTCTTTTCAAGAGACTTGAAAGTCATTACTGCAAACAAAACAACTCAGTTATGAAACTTCACTCCACTGCTCACTAACCCACTTGGAGCCTCAGTTTTCTCACCAGGAAATGGGCATAAAATCAATACCTCTTAAGTTATCATGAGGATTAAGAGAAATGCTTTAATTGGAAACAGACTTGCAGCTAAGATTATCAGGAACCACACAAAACAGCCACTTTTGTGTGTAAAAAGTGGTCAACTCTAGGTAATTTTATTTGTCTCAAATTACTAAGAATCCCCACCACCTAATACCCACTGCTGATTGTCAACCACCCCACCCACTTCCAGAGTACCCCCACCCCACCCCGCAATCAGGGCAGTGAAACACTCTCTGGTAGGAGTTGGGGAAATGTAATGTGGCAGAGTGGAGAAATCTGGCCAGCTCATGCAGACGGTTCACTTAATTGGCATTGGTCAGCTCACCCCTCCCCTTCCACCCATGAGCCTTGTCTGATGGCTACCAGGTCAATCACATTTGTGCCCTTGGAACTAATACACCAATCATATCTCATTAAAAATCGTTCTGTTCTCTGGAGATCCTAACCATCATCAGGATGTTCAGGACTGACATTTACTGTTCAAGGCGACAGAACCAAAGGCCGATGCACAGCCTCTGGCAGACAGCTTATCAGTATCTCAGTGACTACTATTTACAACAATTTTCCAAGCAAATGACGACTGTTTTCCAGGCCCGAGGCTCTCTGAAACATTCCTGCTCCTCCCGTCTTCCTGGGAATGGATTCTAGTTACTGATGCCAAGGGAAGGACACTGTGATCTGTGCAGAAATAGATGCCCTCTTCGCGCCGGGTGTGTTTACCAAAATTGTCCCTTTAACAAAAGAAATCAATGGATTTGAGCCCCTGCTCAGAACTGCGTGACCACATTATTCTCAGGCAGCATCAGTGAAGTCATCTTGTCAGAGGGGAGCGTGGAGGCCCATCAGCCTCGGAGTGGCATGGAAGCCACTCAGAAGACCTACTGGGGAGGGGGTATAAATTAGGAGCTTAGGGTTAACATGTACATACCTCTCTATATAAAATAGATAACCAGTGAGAACCTACTGCATGGTACAAGGAGCCCTGCTCAACACTTTCTATTGGGTTGGCCAAAACATTAGTCCAGGCTTTTCCTTGAGATGTTTGTTATAGGAAAACCCAAATGAATATTTTGGACAAGCCAATAATAATCTCTAAGGAAGAACAACCTGAAAAAGAATATACATATATACATAAAATACGCACGTGTATATCTGAATCACTGTGCTGTACACCTGAAGCTAACACAACGCTGTAAATCAACCAGACTTCAGTAATAAAAAAAAACAAAAATTTTCTTTATTGTAATAAGTAAATCAAATATGCACTGAGGAGCCCAGCTCTGCTCTCCGAGAAATCAGATCTGCTGCTTGTGCCCATGTTCATCTTCCTCCCAAGAAAGACGAGAACTCCTCCAGTGTCAGGGTCCAGACTGAGCTCAGAATGGCCCTCAGCCCCCTGAAGCAGCCAGCTCTCAGCAGAGACTTGCATCTTGGATGTGGGCATGAGAGGTGTAATTTGTTCTCTGATACTGCCCCCAAATACCTATGCAGATTTATACAGAGGGAAGGTGTGGGCTGGGGGACAGGCAGAGAAGAAAGGAACAGTAGCGACTAATGAATGTGGTGGAGGGTCCAAGGGACTGTCCTTGCCACGGTTCAGTAAGTCAGAAATTACTTCAAATATATATCTTTTTAAAAAAAAAAAGAAAAAAAAAACTTAAAACCAGAGGTGTCTTCCTAGGTTACCCTAGGATGGGAGTGCCCCTCTCCTCCCCGAGACCGTTGCTCCAAGGGATGTTGTTGGAATTTAAGATGTTTCCAAAGTCCTGTACAATTATCAACAATTATTGCTAAGTGGCAGCCCTCTGGGGATGAGATGAGGGGAAATTTCATTTACATTTCCATTCAGAAGGCTCTGATCATTCCTCTGAGCGGGAAACAAGTGGACAGGCTCAGCCCTCTTCCCGAAGACGGGTGACCCCAGTGCATATTTGTTGAGGACCTACTCTGTCAGGCGCTGAGCTGAGGGCTTTAGAAGTATTCTCTAATACAAGCCTCATCACCACCCCAAGAAGCACTTACTATGGGGACCCCCAATTGCTCCATTTTACAGATGAAGAAATTGAAGCTAAGAAAAATTAGATTAGTTGCCCAAGGTCATCTGGGAAGAAAGCCACAGGGTTTGAGCCCCATTTCAGTGGCCTGCAGTCTTTTTTTTCACAGTGCTTTTATTTTTTCCAGTGTCAGAAAATATTTTTTTAATGCTTTTTTATTGTAGTAAAAGCCACATACTATAAAACATACTATTTAACCATATTTAACTGTACGGCTCAGTGGCACGAAGTACATTCACACTGCTGTGCAGCCCTCACCATCATCGTCTCCCGAATTTTTCTCCTTCTTAAACTCTGTTCCCATTAGACACTGACTCCTCACCCCGGCTCCCGTACCACCCCCGCCCCCACCCCTGGCATCCACCAGTGTACTTTCTGACTCCATGAACTCAGTGATTCTAGGTCCCTCATATAACTGGTATTTGTCTGCACCTACTGTATACTGGAGGGGCTTCCCATGTGGCACAGTGGTGAAGAACTCGCCTGACAATGGAGGAGACCCAGGCTTGATCCCTGGGTCGGGAAGATCCCCTGGAGAAGGAAATGGCAACCCACTCCAGTATTCTTGCCTGGAAAATCCCATGGACACAGGAGCCTGGCAGGCTACAGTCCATGGGGTCACAGAGTCGGACATGACTGAGCGCATGTGACTGTGTGTTGTTTAAGGTTCATTTAATACATGTCGTGTGGCCTACAGTCTTAACCACACTCGACACTGCTTGTGGTCACACCTTTCCCTTTTGCAGGCTTGCACTGAGGATTAGGGGAGCACCCAGGGGGGCCTCCATCAACCTCAGGCACCATCTGTGCAGTCACCTGAATGTCCCTTTGCTGATCTCCATCCTCCAAGTGGGTCTTCTTTGAATTGGTCTGATTCCTCAAGAACCGGTCTGAACTTGTTTGACTGACCCTGGTCTTGGAGATCACGTAACTGAATGTGTGCAATCAGGCGATAAGAAAGGTCTAGTAATTCCAGGTCTTTCTGGTTATAAAAATGACATTTCAGCTCAGAGGACTCCTGACTTGCCAGCCCCCCTGTCCCCCGGCCCTTGCCCCTACCAGCTCTCTTCTGGAAAGGGCTGTTCCTTCCAGCAGGTTCCTACAGGCTGGCCTGTCCTTGGGGCTGAGCATCTGAGGATGGTAGGGGACCCAGTCTACCTGTGGTGCAATGTGGTGTCTACAGACAGCAGTGGGGCCAACAGAACGGATTCAGATCTGTGCTTGAGAAACTACAGACGTGGCTTACGTGGATTAACTCACTGGCTCTTCAAAGAGTCTGTGAAATAGCGTAACTTTTTTCTTTTTTTTGGGCTGTGCCTCGCAACACATGGGATTTTAGTTCCCAGACCAGGGATCTCAAACCTGCACCCCCTGCATTAGAAGCATGGAGTCCTAACCACCGGACCACCAGCGAAGTCCCAGCTTAACTAGGCCCAGCTTATAGATAAGGAAAGTGAGACCTGGAGAGGCTGGGCCACATTCCACATGCAGCAGAGGGGCCGCTCTGGCTGGAGAACCCACCCCTATGCCTAACGGCAAGTGCAATGAAGGAGAAATCTCAGATTTCTGGTTGGTTATGAACTTTTACATGCAACTTTTTTTTCAAATTGAGCTCAGAATTCCGGGAACCAAGATACCTTGAAACAGTCCCATGCCTCATAATTTTATTATTTACAATGATGATAATGCTAAATGTATAAGAGATTTAACATCTACGACTTTCCAGAAACACCTCAGAGAAAGAAAATTCTCAAATCAGAGGGAAAATGCTTCGGCAGAAAATGCATCTGGTGGGTTCTCTGGGTCACTGTGACTATCCTGATCTTGACTGAGGTGCTCTCCTCAGCTATTAGGGCTGAGGGATGCTGAAGTGGGGGCGTGGGCCTGGAGGATGTGTTCTCAAAGCTCCAATGAGCTCAACTTTGACAAGGTTGCCCAATTCTTCCCTTGCACATAGTCCTGGCAAATTCCATGCTTAACTTCTCGACCTTATACCTTGCATGAGGCAGGAGTAGCTTCAGGTCCCCCCAGCAGCCCTTCTCTGCTCTGTCTTCCATGCTGCTCACCTCAGAGAAAAGCATGCAAACTAAAGCCACACTACTCAGGCCCTTCACCAAACTATTTATTGACTTGTCTCCAAAGACAAATATTAAGTAAGTCATACTGAAGGGTCCTAGCAGGGGGAAGTTAAGGGTTCTTGGACAACTCAAATATTGTGCAGTTTATAATGGATAGATAGATATTAATAGAAGTAAATTATCCAGTGTTTACTGAGCACCTCTTACTTCTTGTCTTGGCTCTGGCTTCACACATGTGATTTCCATCACCCCATAACCCAACATGAAGTGATATCATTTTACAGATAAGGAAACTGAGGCTCAGAGATCTGAAACAACTGACCCCAAGGTGAGCTAGGCAGGCGGTGGCGAGCTGGGCTTTGCCCTCACCCTGTACAGATGAGGAGGGAGGGGTGGCCTGGAGCAGGGCCGTCGGGGGAGACGGGGGAGGGTGGGGACAGGCTCAGAGGCTGGGCTTTCCCCTGGGACGGGTCTCCCACAGGGGATTTCCAGGGAGAGCTAGGTGGGGCTTGGTGTCCACACTCACCTGCTGGCTTGCGCTGCTTGACACACTGCCCCCGGTTGGGAATGCCCGCAGCCAGGTCACCCGGGCTCAGGATGTGGCACTCGTAGCCTGAGGGGCAGAGGAGCGGCTCGGCCCCATCCTCGGTGGTGCTGCAGGCCTCTGCTGTGGGGCGGGGGGGACACACGGGGGGTTCAGGGGAGGCCCCCAGCGGGGCAGAGGGGCTGCCTCTCGTCTGCAACCCAGATGCCAGGCTGTGCCTGGGGTCTCCACGCACACACACACACACACACATGCACACAGGGGCAGCTCAAAGTCAAATGACCCCAAACACGCCCTCACACACATTATGACACACATAACGTACATTCACCTGCACACCTCAAAACACACGTGTTCATGTTTACAGTCACACATACACATATGCTTACACACCAAAATCCCAACACACATATACAGATGCACCACCCCACAAGTCCTAACACTCATACACACATACATATTAGCCATATCCGCAGGCACACACACACAAACACACCCTGCACATACACACTCACATCTGTGGTCACACACATCATGAACACAGCTGCACAAGCGCTCAGACACACAGCCCCAAGCATAGCCACTGGGCTCCACGAACAGCTGCACACCCTAATGGACACGGTGGTGCACGTGTATGTGTGCAGAGCCACAGAGCAGAGCGGCACACAGCAAGGTGTTCACTCACACCCACACCCCTGCAGTGGTCCAGACCCCAGGCCTGCCTTTCAGAAACTGTCCTCCACCACCCCCGCCCCCAAGGAGGCCTCATGGGCAGGGAACAATGGACCCACATGGTGATTTTAAGGATCTGAAAACCCCACCCCCCTCCCTCTGAACTCTCCACCCAGTGAGGAGGCCCCAGTCCCAGGGACAGTTGAAGCCTATGGTGTTCTGGGGATTCTGAGAGGCTGGCCAAGCCCCAGTCACACTCTTCTATCAGGGTGGGAATGGTTCAAAAGGGTGGGGTGTCTGAGGACAAGCAGCCTCCTGGAGCAGAGGCTGCCCCTGGTTTTCAGTTTTCTGGAGGCAGCCTGAGAAGGGGGACCCTGGCTGTGCCGCTGGGTTGGGCGTCACCCCGCAGGTACCTTGCAACACCTCCTCAGGGCCATCCAGGAGCCAGCCGTTGCCCCCAAGCCATCGAGGTTTCGGCTGTACTAGCCAGTCTAGAACTGACAAGATAATGCATGGTTACGTCAATGCCCTCTTCAGGCAGCCGAGACATGCCCCAGCCGCTGGGAATGGGGGAACCCACATCTCATGACCCTCCCGAAGGAGAAACAAAACAACGTGGTTCTCCTGAAAAAAGTTCACCCCTTCCCTTTAGTAACAGATTTTTGACTTTCAACTAGGCGCTGGGTAGCCAAGCTGGAGACTACACTTCCCAGCAGCTCCTGTGGCTAGGTACGGCCATGCAAACCGAGTTCCGGCCAGTGAGATGTGAGCAGGGGTGATGATGCAGCTTTCTGTCTTGCCCTTGCATTGATGCCTGTCTGTCCCCTTCCCTCTCTTTCCTGCAACCTGCAGCCTGGGGCCCACTTAGACCACGTGGAGCAACAAGACAGAGGGAACCTGGGTCCCTGTGGAGCAGAGCCACCTGCCTGCTATGGACCATCTGTCAACTCTGGCCTTTTAACCAAGGGAGAAGGAAATATTTCATAGGCTGGGCCGCTTGGTTTATGGGTCTTTTAGTTACAGCCTTACGGTCTGTTCTCTAACCAATACATTTTCTAACAGGAAGTGTGACCATGTAGTAGACTGGAAGGTCTTCAAACCCCCAAACAGGGATTGAAAACCCAGATGTCTCTGGGGACAGAGAAATAACATAAAGGAAAAAGGCAGGCCAGGTAGGACCACAGCCAGCTGGAGAGTGTTCTGCTTCAACGGGTCAGCAGTTGGTCGGCTCTGGCCAGCCATTCCCAGTGTTCTCAGAGCCTCTGGGTGTTGTTGTTGCTTTAAACATTATTTATTTATTTGGCTTCATTGAGTCTTGTTTGCGGTACATGGGGCTTCACTGCAGCACGCAGGCTCCAGAGTGCACAGGCTCGACAGCTGTGATGCGCGAGCTTAGCTGCCTCATGGGGATCTTAGTTCCCTGAGCAGGAATCAAAACAACATTCCCTGCATCGGAAGCTGGACTCTTGACCACTGAACCACCAGGGAAGTCCCTGGGTGGCTTTTTCTTTTTCTTAAACTTTAAGTCTGTATTTTTTGAAAAAAAAACAAACAAACAAACAAACCTCGTTTTTAAATCTTGGCAATTGATTTTTTTTTTAAGCGCTTTGGAGATCAAATAAAGCTGGTTTGGGATCACATTTGCTTATGGCTGCTGCTTTAGTCTGACTCTAAAACACGACAAAATAGAGAGACTGATATGCTGTCTAATGCCTTTGAGAGCACGTAGACGGAAACTGGTAAAAATGCTGGTTAGTGTTTTCTTTAAAAGAGTACAATATGGTTATAAGATGGTTGTTCTTGGTGTAGAAATGGAAGCAACAGACCAGACCAGCTGTTGCAACTTCCAAATGAGAGGGGTGTCATGGTTCCAGAGCTCTATTTCCAGCCTCCTGTTTCTTCCCTCCTTTTGCCCATCACCTCAGGCTTAATGTTAGAAAATGCATCTTCAATGCTATTTTTCACTAAACAGGAAATGTGTTAATGCATCCTATACAGGGAAACATGCACCCTTAGCTATGTGTGCGGTGTGCTCAGTCATGTCTAATTCTTTGTGACACCGTGGACTGCAGCCTGCCAAGCTCCTGTGTCCACGGGATTCTCCAGGCAAGAATATTGGAGTGGGTTGCCATTTCCTCCTCCAGGGGATCTTCCCAAGCCAGGGATCAAACCCACATCTCCTGCCTTGCAGGCAGATTCTTTACAGCTGAGCTGCCAGAGAAGCCCACACTTTGACCTACTTTTTGGAATACTGAAATTTGGTCAAGGCCTCCCATAAATGTGCAGACCTTTAAGGCTTGGAAGCCCAGGGCCTTGCCTCTCTGCTCTCCAACTAGAACTTTCTGGGATCACCTACTAGATAAATTCCCTCCACCCAAGATGTTATCTCAGGGTCTGCTCTGAAGGGAAAGGGAACTTACAAGCAGATTGCAAGGAAGTGCATAAGCTGCTCAGTCATGCTAGACAAGCAGTTCTCAATGTGGAGCGATTTTGCCCCTGGATGAAACATCTATTAAGGTCCAGAGACTGTTTTTGGCTGTCCCAGTGCGGGGGTGGGGCTACTACTGCCATCTAGTGGGGAGAGGCCAGGGGTGCCACTCAACATCCCATGAACACAACACCCAGGTCAGCCCTTCACTCCTCACCCATCAATTAGATTTATCCAAACCCAAAGGTCAAGAGTGCCAAGAGCAAGACAAAGTATGCTAAACATTATTGTTATAATTATTACGATTAATACTTTGCTGACTCTTCCTGCTGGCCAGTGAGAGCCAGGCTTTCACCGATTCGTCCACCCTTCACTGAGTAACGTTTACATGGTGGGGATATAGCAGTGACTGAAACAAACCAAACTTCCTGCCTCATGGGGCTGACCTTCAAGTCGGGGGAACAGTCAGGAGACAAATGAAGCATAATATTCTAGACTGAGCCACAAGGAAAGCTTAAGCCACGAGGCAGTAAGGAACCAGAGGGAAGCCGCAGGGCCAGAGTAAAGATGATCACAGAGAGGGAAACTACCCTGAGGGGCTTCCCTGGTGGCTCAGATGATAAAGAATCCTGCAATGCGGGAGATGGGGGCCAGCCCCTGGGGCAGGAAGATCCCTTGGAGAACAGAATGTCAACTGGATCCAATACTCTGGTCTGGGGATTTCTGTGGACAGAGGAGCCTGGCAGGCTACAGTCCATGATGCTGGGAAAGACTGAAGGCCAAAGGAGAAAAGGGTGGCAGAGGATGAGATGGCTAGACAGCGTCACTGACTCAATGGACACGAATCTGAGCAAACTCCGGGAGATGCGGAAGGATAGTGAAACCTGGCGTGCTGCAGTCCATTGGGTCACAAAGAGTCGGACACAACTTAGCAAGTGAACAACAACAACTCCCCTGAGAAAGAGATCACCTCTGGACTGAGATCTGAGAGGGTAAGGAAGTGAGCTATGTGGGTATCTGGATGTGGGGGAAAGACTGGATTCCACAAATGGGCCCAGGGGCCCCACATTCCTACATCCAGAGCCTCAGGCAGTGGACACTTCCCACAGTCAGAAGACTAAACTGAAGCTCCCGTTCTGCCTGCTGGGTGACTCTGGGCAAGGTACTCAGCTTCTCTGAGCTGCAGTATCTTCAGCTATGAAATAGGGCTGATAATGGTCTCTCCACTCCATGGGAGTGTGTGAGCATTAAATGAGATAGTGCAAGGAAAGGCTATTTGGAATGTCATGCACAGTTATTCAATTTGTGCACTGCTCAAAAACACCTGTTCTAGGCAGCAAGTAAGGCTAGAGTTCCTATACCCTGTCTCTGCCCAAAGGAGGGGACATTTTTTAGACTTGTCCAAACAGATAGGCGTACTTTTATGTGCTTCCGCCACCAGGAGGGGTGCCATTTTGTCCTTCTTGTAAAAGCCCCTGTAGGAGCCAGCCTGGCCACGAGGCAGTGCTTAAAGGCAGCACCGATTGTAATTATGAGCATTATTAAGGGTGCTGAGTCCCTTGTCATCACTATGACCTCACCCTGAATAAAACTGAGCGTGTTCATTCTTCCCTTGGCTTTGGGGTGGGGGGAGCTTACTAATGAAGCCCATGGGAACCAGAGCCTCTGGCTGACAGTGCAGTCCTACCAGACTTCTGTGCTCCAAAGGCTCAGCCCCAAGCAGAATGGAGAGAAACCCCCCGCCTACCCTCATCCTACCCACTCAGGGCACGTTTCCCCACTCCCTGGGGACCCCCACCTCCCTCCCCATCCCCCCAGGCTCCCTTCCCCAAGCTCTCCAGAAGGGATCTGAAACACCTTCCCTCTGAAGATGATGCCCTGAGAACTGTTTCTCCCAAGGAGATTCCCGTTAGGATTTAACGAACATGATTCCCTGCTCCTATCCCCACGTGGGGCTGAGCAAGCACTGCGGGACTCGGCACTCTCTGGAAGCCGAGCGTTCTCATTCCTGCTTTACAGGTGGGGATTTAAGGCTGTCACCAGCTGGCCAGCAGATCTGAATCCAGGAGTCTGCATCCATCACCTGGATCGCTGAGGTGTCAGGTCTCCATCTCAAATACCCGCAGGGCCAGGCCTCATGAGTGAACTGGGTGGCCCTGGTGGGGTCTCTGGAAAACTAGAGGGGTCCCCCTGCCATGTAGGAGCACCTAAGGCTGCAGCAGATGGTGGCCCAGGGAATGCGGGCCAGTCTTTTTAAGAAAAGCTGGAAATCTGGATTTTTTAATGAGGAATCTCCCCCAGCTTCATAGGAGGAAACATTTTCCCTGGGTGTCCTCTGGACTGTAGTTCTCCGCCGGGAGAGGTGAGCCTCACATACAGCAGGCGCTCACTGCATCCAGCTGGATGCTTTCCATTGTTCCTATGTTTCCATTTCCTAGGTGGCCCAGGTTTAAGCCCAGCTGTTCCTGCAGTCAGGCAGCACCAGGCAGGACAGTTCCCCCACGGCGCCGGCCCTCCCAACACCGCCCCCTCCCCTGACCCCACACCGCCCCCCACCTCTCCCGGCCCGGGTGAGCCTACCTGGCGGGGGCGGCACGGCCTCCAGGCAAGCGTAGGCGCAGCCGTTGTAGCAGCAGCGCCGGTGTCGCGGGCACTCGGAGTCGGCCTGGCAGCGTGCAGCCTGGCAGGCACCGGGGGGTAGCGAGCGCGGGGGCGGTGGGCAGCGGTCTGCGCGGGGCTGATGGGAGCCGCCTACCTCCTCCACCTACGGGAAGAAGGCGCATCAGTGGGATGTGCTGGGTGCTGGGTGCTGTGTGCCGCGGTGGAATCGCTGGGCCTCTCTGAGCGAATGCGTCCTGGCACTGGCAGAACCACCCTCTGAAGGTTGCTCTGACCGTGAAAAGATGCTGTTTCTCTTTGTAAGAGCCCTAAACTGTGGGGCTCACTGACAAACAGTGGGCTTACTGATGGTGAGCCCAGCAGCAGCCAAAAGATGAATGCACCTGGAGAACTGTATGTTAACCAAGCATCTATCCTGACGTATTATGTATGTACGGATTTGTATATATTTACATATAAAAGGGTATATATGTACATATATACACATAGATATATACACATGTATATTTCTGTATATACATATATACTTATCATCCATCCATGTGTTTATATAGAACTTTGAGAATTTACAAATCACACACAAAATGAATAAATTCACATGACAACTTGGATAAAACTCACAAACATAATACTGAGGAAAAAAAAAAAAAAAGAAAGAAAGCCCCAATGTCACAAGAGCACACACAGTGGCCCTGTTTGGCTTCTTGATCTAGGTGCTGGCTCCGTAGTGCATTTTAATGGAGCCTGACTCAGGATTTTCCCACGTTTAGGCACTATGTTTCCAGAAAAGTGAATAATATGATATATTATTTAACATGTAAGAAGTATGGACACATGGCCAATAAAATAAGCATTTTAGAGGTGGGACTGGGAGAGCTGAAGTCATGCCAGATAAGCCACTCTGGATCCCTGTGACACCAGACGCCATCTGTGCAGGAAGCACTGTTTGGTTTCTGGATTTGAGGGTAGGGTGTTTGGAGGGCTGGTCTTACACATGCCTACACACACGTGCACACACTCTCATGCGCACACAGTTAGAGACAGAGTAAGTCATTGCGAAAAAAACACCCTGGATTGCCCCACTGCCTGCTATTGTCTGAACGACTCTTCCCACCTAAAACACTGTAACTACTGATCCTCAAATCCCCCAACATATACATTTTTCAAAATTCTGCCCTTTGTACTGTCCAAGTAAATAATGTACTGATGCAGACTGCAATAGCATACAGCCACTAAAACCTGCTTATGAGCAATCCCCCAAGATATGGTGGTTTGTAAAGAAAACTAAAGTGTAGAACAGTTTGTATGCTCTGCACCTATGTTTTAAAATATGCGTATGCACAAACATGTAATATGCATATACTTATACAGGCCTAGAATATCTTTGGAAGGATATATAAGAATACACAAGCAACTGTTGTCAAAGATTACCTCTGGAGAGAAGAATTAGGTTCTGAAGTTGAGGGAGATTTTTCCTATTGTCAACACTTTTTTCTCCGTATTGCAATATATATATTGCCATGAACACACTGATTTTTTTCAATTTAAAGACAATTAAAAGTTTACAAGTAGAAATACTTAACAGGAAAAACTTTATGTTAAGAAAAATAAATAAAGGCAAGCTACACAATGGCATATGCCCTCGAAGGTCAAGGCTGTATGAAGGTCCCTCCTCCGAAGCTATGTGTGTTAGTCATTCAGTCATGTCCGACTTTTTGCAATCCCTTGGGCTGTAGCCCACCAGGCTTCTCTGTCCATGGGAGTTTCCAGGCAAGAATGCTGGAGTGGGTAACCATTTCCTTCTCCAGGGGATCTTCCCGAACCCAGGTATCGAACTTGGGTTTCCTGCACTGCAGGCAGATTCTTTACCGTCTGAGCCACCAGGGTGGCTGCAAACCCCATGCGCTGCTCCCAGTGCCCTGCAGGGGCCGTCAGATCACCAAGAATAGGTTCTGAATAGATAGATGTTGGAGAAGACTCTTGAGAGTCCCTTGGACTGCAAGGAGATCCAACCAGTCCACTCTGAAGGAGATCAGCCCTGGGATTTCTTTAGAAGAAATGATGCTGAAGCTGAAACTCCAGTACTTTGGCCACTTCATGTGAAGAGTTGACTCATTGGAAAAGACTCTGATGCTGGGAGGGATTGGGGGCAGGAGAAGAAGGGGACGACAGAGGATGAGATGGCTGGATGGCATCACTGACTCGATGGACTTGAGTCTGAGTGAACTCCGGGAGTTGGTGATGGACAGGGAGGCCTGGCATGCTGCAATTCATGGGGTCGCAAAGAGTCGGACACAACTGAGTGACTGAACTGAACTGCACCAATGGGTGGGCGGGGGCGGTCACAAGGACCAGTGGTTTTCAAACTACTTCCCAAGGACCCACAGGGGCTAAGACTGAGGGCCAGGTGGGGAAAGTAACAGTGACCAAGTGTGGTGGTGGGGGGGGAACAGCCTGGGGAGGGTGGGGTGTCTGCCCCCCTTCACCCAGAGAATCATCTTTAAAAATATATATATATAGATTGGCAGTATTGTGTTAGCTTCAGGTATAGGGCAAGGTGGTTCAGCTATTTACGGCTGATTCAAACGATACATTATTAAAAGACACAGAATGTAATTCCCCGGGGTGTACAGTATGCCCTTGTTGCTTATCTGTTTTAAGTGGAGTATTTTGTATCCAGAGAATTCATCTTTCCTCCCTTATCGAAACCACTTAATCTGTGAAAAGCAAAAAAAAAAAAAAAAAAGAATACAAAGCCAACATCTGGCAGGAACAGAGCCCAAACAAAAGCGGCAACTTTGTAACTTTCGGATCTTTCAGCTCTGGTTCAGCCTTTCTGCCACCGCCTGCTCGGCCGCCCCACTCCCCAGTTCCTGTATCCTCAGGAATAATTTCCAAGCTACACGCAGTACACATCATCCCACGCAGTCAACTCCCAGTTCATTTTCTTCAGAATGAGCGACCCTGGACCCATGTTGGGGCCCCGCCGCTGGAATCCTAATCAGAGGTGACAGCTGCCCTGGCCTCCCTGGCAGGGCGAGCAGGGGTGCTGAATGGGACTGGCAAGGGACTGCCGGCTTTTCCGCCCAGCCTGTTTTCACATTGAGCCTCATTTATGAAATTAAACAGAAGCTGGAGATGAGACGGGACATGCTTTCCCCCACCTGCGATGCCTCCCAGGTGGGTGACTGCCTAAGGGCAGCCCCCAGCGGGACGGGGGTGGAGTTGGGGGGGGGCACATCGAGAGATCCAGTGTAGACGCGCCAGGGCTCACTGAGGAAAACTCAAGATGTCGCTTCTCCGAATTGGGAGAGAACAAAAGAGATAAGCGCCTTAGAAGTCAAATCACCCAAGTGATTTATGGTGAGGCCTGAACAACAGATGGCCCTGGGTGATAAAGATTTCACCGATTTCACCGAGGGGCCCAGATTAAAGGATTAAATGTTTTGAAAAATATTTCATGTCAAGCAAGGTGATGCTCACAGAGGGTCCCAAACAAAGGATTAGGAAGAGAAAGAACAGACTTTAATCAACGAAATAAATAGATTACCTTCCCAGCCCCCAGGGAGTTAAAGGTTAAAGGCCAGAGTCTGCGGGCTAAAGGTCAGACCCCAGCTGGTCCCACGGCCTGCTCCTTCACTTCTCTGGCCTCCCTCCTGTCCTCCTGCCCTCTCGCTCACTCCTGGCTAGTGCCCTGGCGCCTCTGAGGTCCCCCTCTGGCCTTTGCCCAAGATGCCTGCCCAGCTCTGGCCCTGACACAGTGCAGGTATCTGCTCTCACACGCCCTTAGCTGGTGATCCCGTTCCCCGCGGCCTGCCTGACGCAGCTCCAAACCCTCCGTCACCCTTGGGGGCGCTGCGCATTGATCCACTGTGGCGTTTTTTCTTTTCAGAACTCTGCCTTCTTCCCACCTGTGTCCCCAGCACCTCTGATCGTGCATGGCAGAGAGCAGGTGCCCTGTTCATCTGATGGGAACTGTGATCATGACGATGATGGAGGTATGAGAGATGGGCAGCACCGAGCGGCGGTTCACCATGTGCCAAGCATCCTCCTGCGCGTTCAGCCTGCACATGGGCCCTGCGTGGGCGGTGCCCCTTCGTGTTGTTTAATCTTGCACCTTCCCCCGGCATCCGCATAGTCTCTGGTCCCGTGAGTCCAGTGGGGCAGGCCCCAGGTGCTCAGAGAATTAAAGGTTTGCCCAAGGCCATAGGCAGAGAAGGGTCGTGAGCCCAAGTATTACACACCTCCCTTCTAAAGTCAGAATAAAGCATCCAAAATATAAACCTGGGGTCAGTGGCCTCGTTGTCCAAAGGCTTGCCAAGACCCCAAACCCCTCCTTGCCTTGGAGCCTCCCCTTTCTTTGGGGCAAGAACTTCAGAGCCGTGTCCCACATTCAAGTGTACCGAGGCGGACGGTGCCATGGCCGTGACCTCACGAACAGTCACAGATTTGAGCTCAGGCATGGGAGCCAGGTGAGTCTGGCTTGGACCCCTGCAGCTGTGTCATCATAAAGGAAAATAACCTCTGTGAGCCTGTTTCCTCACCTACAAAATGGGCCCAGAACTAAGTGCCTGCTGCAGGGGTTTGCGGAGGGAGCCGGTGAGATCTGTAATGCTGATCCCTTGGTTTTATTATTTCTGTGTGAAGCTCTAGGCATGATGCTGAGGCAGATGCTAAAGAAACCTCTGAGCTGGTCCCTGCCTCCAAGGAGTTCAAGATCTGCTAGTAACTGGGATCTGAAGACGCTTAAGCAAGAAACCCTCCTGCAGCAATGCCGTCATTTCTGAGGATGGGGGCAGGGGCAGACTGGCAGAGTTCCTCAGAGGAAGTAGCCACCCCAGCACTGTTCTCTGGGGGTCCCCCAAGGCAGCGTCCATCGCTCCCCTGTGGTTACCTGTGTCCCCACCGTGGAGGTGAGAAAACCGAGGCACATACACCATGTGGAGAGCACCAGGCTCTGAACTTGGGCCAGTCTGCCTTCCTAATTACGGCAGAGCAGGTGGCATTTATTAAGCTCCCACTGTGAGCCAACGCTGCGCTATGTCAACAGGTACTGAATTTCACTGTTCTCAGCACGGTCCTCTAAGGTCAAGGCTGTGATTCACCCACTTTACTGATGAGGAAACTGAGACCCAGAAACACTGAAGGCGCTCACCCCAGGTCATGCAGCTGGCCAGCAGCAGAGGCAAGATTCAAACCTGGGTCTGACTCAGGCAAATTCCTGTCCCGGGAGCATGGGCCTGGGGAGCTGCTTCCCAATCTCTGAGATTCCTCCTGCTTTGTCAGCTTGGGGTCCCCCTCTCTCACATGGCCCTGCCTCCTGCCCGCCTGTGGACCAGCCCCAGCTCTGGATATAGGTATGTAACTTCCTCCCCCAGGCACACCTTTTGGAAAGAACTCACCCTGGCCCCTGTTCTCTGCAGCCCTAGCCAGCCTTCCCCTCTGTTGCCACTTAGCTGAAAATAACAGCATGTCACATTTCAGCTCACTCCAGACTGACAACATCCTTCACGAATATCCCAGACAACTCATGTCCTCCATCTTTTCTTTTCATCTCTGCTAGGGGATGGCACAGCGAGCCTGCTTCAGAGTTCCTATGGAACAGCTCGGAAGCCAGCATCCCAGCGCTGCATGCCTTGCGTGGGTAAAGACGGTTCCCGTAAAGTTTTGATTTGGTAGCTATTCTTTTCTTCATTCCTTGGGGGGATATTTTTGGAAGCCTCTGTATATTTGCAAAGCCATTCTTCTGCCGATTCCTTCAGGAAGTGGGTAGGGAAAAATCAATTCTGGACTGCTCCAGAGGGAAGCCCAATTCTACGAGTCCACTGAAGTGCATGCCTGGATGTCCAACCAAAGGAGGCTGTATAAATATATAACGGCGAATCCGCTGGAACACCACAGAAGTCTTTGAAGAGAGAACATGGATCCATCATATTAACATATTCAACATGAGTGCGTGCTCACTCACTCAGTTGTATCTGACTCTTTGTAACCCCATGGGCTGTAGCCCACCAGGCTCCTCTGTCCATGGGATTTCCCAGGCAAGAAAACGGGAGTGGACTGCCATTTCCTTCCCAGGGGATCTTCCTGACCCAGGGGTGAGACCAGTATCTCCTGTGACTCCTGCATTGCAGGCGGATTCTTTACTGCTGAGCCACTGGGAAAGCCATTCCCCTTACATCATTTGATGAAAAATGCAAGGTACAAAACAACATGAATGATGAGCCAGACACAAATCCCACACACAAATAAGATATTTGTATGAAACATCCAAAATAGGGAAATTTTTGTAGACAGGAAGCAGACTGGTGGTTGCCAGGCGGCAGGGATGCAGAGGGGAGTGGAGAGCAGCTGCTTAGTGGGTTTGGGGTTTCCTTTTAGGGTGATGGAAATACTTTGAAACTAGAAAAAAATGGTGGTTGTGCAACATTGTAAAAGCACTAAATGCCACCGAATGGCTCAGTCTTATGTGGCTGACTTTATAGTCTGTGACCTTCATCTCAATAAAAAAATTTAAACAACATGAGCAAAATATCGTTAAGAAAACAATGCGTGCTGAGTATAAGCACTTCATGAAAAAGTCTAGGTACACACACATATACCAAGATATCAACAGAGCTTGCGTTCCGGAGAATTTAGACCATTTTTACTCATTCGTGACTTTTTGTATTGTCTGAACGTCTTGCACAGTCAACATCATTGTTTTTATAATTGGGGGGAAAAAACTGAAACCATCTCCTTTTAAGGAGAAAGAATCCAGTCTCCAGAGCTGCCCCAGTTTACCACATCCCTCCCTGCACACACACCCCGCCCCCGATGCTCTGATCCCCGCAAGAGCGCTACCCTTCTTTGGAATGTTCCAGAGATTTAATGGCCTGACCAATAAAAATGCATCCCAGGATGGACTGGTTTGCTGGGTGCAGGAAGAAAGCCAATTTTCCTCCAAGCTTTACTCGCTCTTCCTCTGGAATTCGGACGTCAAAGATCTAAAAATACGTCTCTCCCTGGAATGGCGGGATGAGAGTTCTGTGTGCGCTGAATGCCATTTCCTGACACTTGGGCTCCGGGAGCAGAGTCTGGTGCAAGGCTCACACTTCCTCTGGACAAGCCATCTCAGGGCACGTCCAGAGCAGGGCCGCAAACTAGGCCAACTCCTCCAGCTGGTGTGTTCACTGAGCCCTACTGGGTACCTGAGAGTCTTCTAGAACTTTTCACCCCTTCTCTTCTGCTCTAGAAATGTAATTTTTAATGTAATTCATTCATTTCATGGTAAATTCATAGCTCTCAGGCCTACTATGTGCCAGGCCCTGGGTGCATGCAAGGAGAGCTAACCTGAACCAGAAAACACTGGCCCTGCCTTCACATGGCTCAGCTCTGGGACAAGCGACAGACACCAGCCAAACATCGCACAGAGGAAGCAAGGAAATCGCTTTCCTTTTGTTTATCTGTGCGAGTAAGTTATCGAGAAATGAAACAAAGCCAGAATAAAAAAAAAAAAGAAATCATGCAGATGATAATATGGGAGCTAAATGTTATGAAGGAGAAGTTGAAAAATTAAGAAAACTTGCAAGGGAGACATAAACAGGGTACTCCGGGACCAGGGAAGGCTCCTCTGAGGAGGAGCCACGAAACTAAGACAAACCTGGCCAGGAGACCTTCACAGAATCCCTAAGAAGTACCTTAGGTATTTGAGGGGTTTTGTTTGTTTTTTGGCCATTGTTGTATAGCTTCCAAGATCTTAGTTCCTTGACCAGTGAAAGTGCCAAGTCCTAACCACCGGACTGCCAGGGAATCCCTCAGGTTCTCATTTTTTTTTTTTTTTTATCATGGTAAGATGCATACAATTTGCCACTTTCACCATTTTGAAGTGCACAATTCTGTAGCACCGACTAAATTCACAATATTGTGCAACCACTTACCTCTATATTTCTAAAACGTTTACATCATTCCCAAACAGAAATTCTTTTCTTTTTTTAATTGAAATATAGTTGACTTATACTTAACTATACTTTTAAGTATAGTTAACTTATGTTAGCGTCTGGAAAAATTCTATTCTCAGTAAGCAGTACTTCCTAATCCCTACCCCAACCCCAGCCCCTGGCCACCTCTAATCTACTTTCTGTCCCTATGAATTTGCCTTTTCTGGACATTTCCTAAATAGCAATAGGTCACAGGCTATGTGGCATTTTCTGACTGGCATCTTTTTTTGATCTGGACCATTTTTAAAGTTTTTATTGAATTTGTTACAACATTTTTTCTGTTTTATCTTTTGGGTTTCTTGGCCATGAGGCATGTGAGATCTTAGCTCCCCAACCAGGGATTGAACCCGCACCCTCTCGCGTTGGAAGGCAAAGTCTTAACCCCTGGGCCACCAGGGGAGTCCCCTGACTGGCATCTTTCACGAGCATAAGGTTTCCAGGGTTCATCCATGCTGGAGCATGTCCCGGCACGTCATTCTTTCTTATGGCTAAGTAATGGTTCACTGGGTGGATGGACCCTCCGGCACGTCATTCTTTCTTATGGCTGAGTAATGGTTCACTGGGTGGATGGACCCTCCGGCACGTCATTCTTTCTTATGGCTGAGTAATGGTTCACTGGGTGGATGGACCCTCCGGCACGTCATTCTTTCTTATGGCTGAATAATGATTCACTGGGTGGATGGACCCTCTGGCACGTCATTCTTTCTTATGGCTGAGTAATGGTTCACTGGGTGGATGGACCCTGTTTTGTCGGTCCTTTCTGAACTTGTGGACATCTGGGCTGTTTCCGCTTTGGTTGCCGTGACTAGAGCCCTGTCTCCATTTCCAGCCCCAGATGGGTGCTTAGGAGACTAAACAGACCTATAGCCACAGTGACACATAGAGATCCTCAGGCCACCAGGCCGCCATGGCGGCTACAGTGAGTCCCATCTGGGGGATCTGCTCAGAGGATCCTGAGATAGAACGCAGGGTGAACACCTGGCCTGACACATAGGAAGGAGTGTTCTTATGACTTTCACCAAATGCCAAGAAAGCAAAGCTCAAAACACCACCTCCACAGAACAGACCCTGAGCTCCCCAGAAAGGCTCTGGGGCTATTGATAAACATTCCACTCCCTGGCCTATTCCATCTTATCTAGCCTCGTAAATATCTGGCTCTGTCTTTATTTTTATTAGTGCATAGAGAGCGGTATTCCCCTGCCAGGCCCTGAGCTGGAGGCTCTTGTGGTCTTTCCTCTGGACTGCAAAGCAGCACGGCTGTCTCCTAGGCTGCAGGCAAGGCAACGGAGGCTCACAGAGGACAAGCCTTCTTCTTACAAGCCTCCCGAAAGGGCCTCCCCTGTCTTCCTCTCTGGCACTGCGTCTAGAGCAGGAAAATGCATACAGCGTCCAGGAAATTCCCCGGACCCCCTCTGCCCACTCTGCCAAGGGGCAGGGCTTCAGGAAGGGGAGGAGCCAGCATGCAGGATGCTGGCAGACACACTGGTCCAGGTTTAACACCCAGCTCTCCACATGCAGTCAGTCTGTGCCAGTTTCCATGGTGTAAGTAGTCCCACCGGGGCTGATATCAAGCCACCAGTGCAAGACTGCTGAATGAGGAGTGCAGAAGAGATGTGTAAAAGCTCCTGATGGATGGTATTTCTACCTCGTAGGTGCTACAGACACGAATAATCTTGAGAGCGGGGAGCATGGTTAAGATGTAGCAAGATAATTAGGAAGTAATATGCTTCCTACATCGTACCATGCCTGGCATCATTAAACATTCCCTTTACCCTCTTCTCTGCCTGGAAAACTCCTATTCATCCTTCAAAGCCCTGGGTTGAATATCCCCAACCTGGCACAGAGCTATACATATTCTGCTGGGCTTCCTTTGTATTTGTCCATAATTTACCCACAAGAATGGATGGGAAGCCTTCTTCATGGCAGGCGCCTGGCAGGGCACCAAGAACACTGCACTGAGGAAGATGGAATCGGGCCCTACTGTGAAGAACCTACATTCCCTCTGAGGAGCCAAACAGCAACCAATCTCATAATTATTTGAGCAAAAGTCACCAAGTCACATGGACCACTCAGTATGTGTTGTGTTTGATGGACATGGAGTCATTCACTCTCCACCCTTAGGCTGAGAGTGTTAGTAGTATCTTCCTGAACCTTCTATGCCTCTGTGCTCCCTTTTGGGGCAGGGAACCTAAAATGACATCCTCCCCCTGCCTCAGTCTCTCTCCTAGTCCCTTTCCTGCGTTATTTACCTTCTCAACGCTTGTCGGCAGACACACAGACATCAGAGATCCTGTGGGTGTGGTTTCAGACCACCACAGTAAAGCCAATCCCATCAATGTTTTGGTTTCCCAGCGCACCTACAAGTTATGTTTACATTATGCCACAGCATATTAAGCATGTAACAGCATTACATCTAAAAAATATACAATGTACACACGTTAATCACAAAAATACCCTATTGCTGAGAAATGCTAACTGTCCTCTGAGCCTTCAGTGAGTCGCAATCTTTTCACAATAGTCACATCAAAGATCACTGATCACAGATCAACAGAATAAAAATACAGTGTGAAATAGCGGGAGAATTACCAGTGTGGGATACAAAGACACAGAGCCATAAATGCTGTTGGCACAATGATGCCAGTATACCCACAGACCTACACAGGAAAACCAGATGTGCTTGGATACATTTTCCTTTAGCTTCTCATTCATTCTCTGCAACCCCAGGCCTGTGGGGGTAACACGAGTTCCCCAAGGCTTGGGGGTATAAGTTGGCATCCTTACAGCCTAGGGCAACCTGGGTAAACAGTGGCCATCTAACTGCCTATTTGTTTAAATAAACTGAAAGGAATGCACAGTCTTTCTCAGATGAGATCACTGGTGCTCAGAGATGTCAAACAACTTACCTGAAGTCACACAGCCTGTTAGCAAGAGTACAGATCCAAAATCAGGGCTGCAAGGCTCATGCTTCTCACCTCTGGTCATGGTGTGCCATCCCTCTGTATGGCTGTCACGTGTTACCCAGCTGCTTACCCTATTCAGTGAGGCCACCCTTAAGGGCAGGAGCTGCTTGCTGTCTCTGTGTTGTACCCACAGGACCACACACGGAGCCTGGCCCAGAGCAGTTTCCACCAAGTGTGTACTGAGTGAGTCAGGAAGCACACGGAAGCATAATTGCATCCTAACGACATTTGGTTATTGATTGCTGAGAAACAACACTCAGTTTTAAGTCCTTGGACTCTTAAATTAGGTGCTGTTTGTCAGGAGAAAGTAACCTTGGGTAGGGAAAGCCCATTGCTGCCCGCCGTGTGTTTTTAGGGGCCCCTGGCTTCTCTATTTCCAGGCAGGGAGACTTTTGAGGGCTGTGAGGTCTATCTGCCTGCCCACCCGACTTTGGCACAATTCAGATAAAGACGCCTGCTCCAGCCTGCCCGCGTGTGGGGGGCAAGAATTGACCATCTCCCCCTGGCCCCCAGCACCCCCCAGACCTGGGCACTTACATGGGACCTCTCCGGCAGCCTCGAGGGCAATGCCCGCTTCCAGAGGTTCTTGGTGGAAGTACCTTCAAGGAGCAGCAGAAGCAGGAAGCACAGAGTCCAGCTGACCTTTCTCCGGCCGCTGCCCATCCTGCAGCTGGTTAGAGGTGTTTCTTCCTAGATGGTCAGAGGAGAGGGGTGCTCTGGCCGGTGGGTCCTAGAATGGGGAGCAGAAGTGTGCTCGGGCTGCTGGAGAGTTTCTCGGCTCCACTCGGCCGGGTCCCTGGGATCATGTGTCCGCGCCCAGCCCAGGCCCCCACCCCCATCCCCTGGTGGGGGCCGCCCGCCGGGTTATTTTTAGCTTGCCCTACTCCATCTGGCCCCAGAGACTCCCCGCCAGACGTCTGCAGCCGAGGCGGGTCAGAAGGCAGCGGCAGCTGACGGGGGCATCACGCTGCTTGGAGACGTGGCTGGGAGTGGCCCTGTCACACAGGGATAATGAGCACTTCCTTGCAGGCTGGGCAGTCCCCTCCCCAGGAGAGGTGCTGGCTTTGGGGGCTGGCTGGGGCCGGGTGGGGGTGGGCACACAGGGGATGGGTTGGGGGCTTCCGGCTGCTACTCTGTCCAAACTTGAAGCTGGTCTGATAAATTCTTCTGCCCACAAAACTTCTTTGGAAGACTTGCTGAATGGGGCCCAGCGGAGCACATGGCTGAGGGAAGAGTGCCCCTGAACCCTGGAAACCTCTCCAGTGTGGGCATGCGAACGGTTACTCATGCGTCATGGGTCTCTTGGGAGAGTTTTGTGCATTTGTGCAAGTAAAGCCCTTCACGGACATCCTAACGGTGCTATAAATGTCAGCTTGTGTGTGTTTTATACACAACTCCATATTTCACAAACTTCGTACTCTATCATCTGTTCTCAGCAACCCCAAGACAGGCATTGCTATGATGTCCATTCTACAGATGGAGAAATAGAGGTACGATGCTTGCCTAAGGTCAGGCAGTGGTGGCAGAGCTGGGGCTCCACACCAGCCCTGTCTGATCACTGTGATGCCACCAGGGGCAGTTCTGGGCTTAGATGCCCCTGGACCAGGTCCCAGCTCAGCCTTGGTCTGCGGGGTGCTGACTGCTCCTCAATTCTCTCATCTGAGACGTGGAGTTTGTGGTCACTCGTTACAGTGACAGTGGGAAGCTCCTACAGCCTGGAGTGGGATCCAGGCTCTCAAGGTCAAGTCTCTGCATCTCTCTTACTGCATGCACCCCGGTGCCCTGCACAATGCCAGGCTGCATCAGCACCCAGGAGGCCCTGGCCGGATGCACAGAGTAACTCATCATCGTGACAACTCCACAAGGGCATCTACAGATGAAGAGATGGTCACAAAAGCCAGGCATGTTTCCCGAAGCCCCCCTTCATGGCTGACCTCTCAGGCATCCCCTCAGGTCATCTCCCAGGGCCTGGCACACAGCAGGTGCTCAATAAATGTTCTTCAACTGAGCTATCAATTCCTCAGCTGGATTCAGACCACGGGGACCCAGGACGCCAAGCAGTGTCCCATCAGTTAATGTCTTGCAATTGTTAACTTGTGAAATTGCTCTTCCCCAAGCCTTTACCACAAGGGCGACTATTCTGGGAACACGGCGGACCTGCGGCTTTCATGAGGAAGGATAAAGGGCTCTGAGACGAGAAATAAACATGGTACAAATTCCCCCGGGAACACAGTGCTTTCCTTTGATCAGGGTGAGGCCGGGTCCTGGCCTGACAGCCAGCCTGGACACTGCCAGCTGGGGCCGAGGGGGCCCCTCAGGATGTCAGGGCGGGCGGCTCCTCCCCTATTCCTGCCAAGCCTCAGAACTTTATGTTCCAAGTGGCGGAGGTCCTCCTGACTGATCTGAGCTCTGGAGACCTGGACTTGATCCTGAGCTTAGCGGGCTGCCCTCCTGGGACTCATCAAGCCGGAGTGTGACTTCCTGCAGAACTATGGGCGAGGTTTCCTCTGGGAAAGTCTTGGAGCTGGCGAGGCTTTTCATCTCCTCTGCTGCCAGGGGCCAGCTGGCGAGTCCTGCCAGCCAGAGTCTGTAGCCACCACCGGCCGACTGCTTTGCTCCTCCAGAAAGACAGGAAAATAGCTCCCTTAAAAATACAGAGGGGGCAAGTGCATGCTCTCTAAGGAGCAGAGGACATGGCCCATGGTTACAGGGTCTAGGAGGAAATCCTGCCCTTCCAACCCCCATAAGCTTCCCCACCAGATCACCAGGGCAGTGATTCCTTCCCTTAAAAGGCAGAACATTTCTTCCACAGTGAACCAATCAGGCAAATAAGTGCTTTAGGAAAAGGGACGGGGGTATTAAATTCATGCTTTATAATAAACTGTGAGTGACTCCCAGCAGAAAGAAACACAGAAGCATAAAAAGGAAGAACAGAGAACGTTCAATTTGTTCCAACATTTGAATGAATATCTACTATGTGCCAGACTGGCGAGAGTAAAACCAGGCCTAGCCCCTGCTTTTACAAGGCTTAACAAGTGGAGGAGTCAGATATTAATGTTTTTAAAAAACACTTTGATGGTACTTTTTGGTGCCAGGCACAGTTTCAAGTGCATAAAAAAATAATAATTCATTTAACCTATCACAACTCTATTAAATAGCTATTATCATCTCATTTTACAGATGAGGAGACTGAGTCTCAGATATACAGTAGAGTGCTTTAAAAATATTCACTCATTTAGTCTATCAAAATTATGTTAGGTCAGTACTCTTACTATCCCCATTTTACAGACAGGAAAACTAAGGGTCAGAGAAATGAACAAACTGCCAAACTGCTCAGTTCAGTTGCTCAGTCATGTCTGACTCTTTGCAACCCCATGGACTGCAGCACACGAGGCCTCCCTGTCCATCACCAACTCCCAGGATTTATTCAAACTCATGTCCATCAGGTCAGTAATGCCATCCAACCATCTCATCCTCTGTCGTCCCCTTCTCCTCCTGCCTTCAATCTTTCCCAGCATCAGGGTCTTTTCAAATGAGTCAGTTCTTCACAACAGGTGGCCAGAGTATTGGAGTTTCAGCTTCAGCATCAGTCCTTCCAATGAATATTCAGGACTGATTTCCTTTAGGATGGACTGGCAGTCCAAGGGACTCTCAAGAGTCTTCTCCAAGACCACAGTTCAAAAGCATTAATTCTTCGGTGCTCAGCTTTCTTTATAGTCCAACTCTCACATCCATACATGACTACTGGAAAAACCATAGCTTTGATTAGATGGACCTTTGTTGACAAAGTAATGTCTCTGCTTTTTAATATGTTGTCTAGGTTGGTCATAGCTTTTCTTCGAAGGAGCAAGTGTCTTAATTTCATGGCAGAAGTCACCATCTGTAGTGATTTTGGAGCCCCCCAAAATAAAGTCTCTCACTGTTTCAATTGTTTTCCCATCTATTTGCCATGAAGTGATGGGACTGGATGCCATGATCTTAGTTTTCTGAATGCTGAGTTTTAAGTCAACTTTTTCACGTGCCAAACTGTGGATGGTTGATAACTGGCAGACCTGGGACTGCAACTCAGACATTCGCTGGCAAAGTCTGGGCTCAAAAGCATTGCACTGTTTGTCCACAGGAGCTAAACTGCAACATGGGCAGATGGGCTGCGGGGGGAGGCGCTGTGACCTAGTCACAGAAGCCAGCAGAGGTCTCCCAGGAAGTGGCCACACACCTTACAAGTGAAGGATGAGGCTGGATGATGTGGACTGATGGGGTCAGCACACACTGCTGCCCAGGAAGAGGGTGGGGGCAGGAGGAGAGCCTGGTTGGCCCTTACCCAGTGGTGAGGTGGTGCTACCATCCGAACAGAGTCACGTTGTTCCGTGCGCCCTTGGTGCTTTTGCATTCCTGGGCCTTTCCTCTGCTAAAAGGAAATAATAATAACAATAATCTTTTATGACTGCACTGATAAAAAGATAAATATAATCCAAGCTGAAATATATTCTTTTTATTTTCTTTGGGTTTTTTTGGCTGAACTGTGTGGCATGCAGGACCTTAGTTTCCTGACTAACAGTCGAAACTGTGACCCCTGTAGTGGGAGCACAGAGTCTTAACAACTGGACTGAGAGGTAAGTCCCTACTTCCTTTGATTTTAAGAGAATTTAACACACCTTTCTGGGCCCATAAAAGTCTAGTAGGCCCTGGGCTGTGTGCCTGAAGATGACCCTGGGCCTAAATACTGCTGTGTGACGTTGGGCAAGGCATTGCACTCTCCGAGCCAGAATTAAACAGAGACGATAGGTGAGTCTGTGTAGGAGGTGCCAGGTCTCGGCAGTGTCCTCTATGAGAGGAGGGAGGGCCGCTGGGAAAGGCTGCTCAGCTGGCCTGAAGCAGAGCCTGCCCTGCTCTGCTCCAGCCGGTGAACGACAGCAGATGTCCCCTGGCCACCCGTCCTTGGAGACCCTGGCCCTGAGCTCACTTCACCCAGCCGCGCTGTCCCTGACCTCCACTCGGCGTCCCTCTCCCTCCTTGTCTCTGCTCTCCGGTCGCCGGGAAACTCCCCGCTTCTCTCCACTGCTCCCCCCACTCCCTCGCCCCAGAGTGACTGGTCTGGGACCAGGCTCCCCGGGAACTGACCCTCCACTCTGGCCACTGCGAGCTCCCTTGCTTTCTTTTGCCATTCAGGATGGCTGTGGGGCGAGGTCCCCTTTCAAGCGGCAGGAAGTCATGAAGCCGGGGACTCGGATGGAAAGATTAGGCAGGGGGGGCGGGGTGGGTGTTGGCTGGTTGCCTCGCTGCCCCTTCCTCCCACAGCTGAGACTGGGACCAGTTCCACCAGTGGGCTCGGCCCCTCTCTGGCTGCCAGGCCAGGTTGCTGCCGGCTTCTCGCGATTTTGCCCACAGGACCTGGACTCACCCTCAAAGCAGCACTTCTCTCTCTGCTGCTTGTTTGTCTTTCTCCCCCAAAGCATCTCTGATCATGAAACCCCTCCCCATTGCCCCTCCTGAGCTGAAGGCCTTACCACGGTCCTGTTGGGATGTGGATAAAAACACACTTCCTGGGGCCTTGCCAGTCTAGACTGGCCTTTCTCCACCTGGCTGCACGGGGGCATCACCCACAGGAGGGGCTGTCAATCACATCCACACCGGGTCCAGCCCAGATCAAGGGAATCAGAACCCAGTGGTTTCCAAAGTTCCCCGGATGATTCTAATGAAGAGTCAAGGTCAGGAGCCCTGACAAAGTTGGCCTCTCCCCCGACCAGTCCCCACCCTGACCTTCAGGGCTGTTGTCCCTACACATTCCCTCCTGCCTCTTCCTGCTGCCACATGCCAGCCTTTCCCTACACACACACACACATTCACCATGCACCTAAGCCACAGAGCCTTTGCATATGCTATTTCCACTTCCCAACACTCTTCCTGGTTTTCTTTGCTGAGTAAATTATTATTATTATTATTATTATTATTTTGCTGTGCTATGTGGCCTGGACAAAGGTCTGTATAGTCAAAGCTATAGTTTTCCAAGTAGTCATGTACAGATGTGAGAGTTGGACCATAAAGAAAGCTGAGCGCCAAAGAATTGATGCTTTCTAACTGTTGTGCTAGAGAAGACTCTTGAGAGTCCCTTGGACTGCAAGGAGATCAAACCAGTCCATCCTAAAGGAAATCAGTCCTGAATATTCACTGGAAGGACTAATGATGAAGCTCCAATACTTTGGCCACCTGATGACAAGAGCTGATTCATTGGAAAAGACCCTGATGCTGGGAAAGATTGAGGGCAAGAGGAGAAGCAGGTGATAGAGGATGAGATAGTTGGATGGCATCACTGACTAGATGGACATGAGTTTGAGTAAACTCCAGGAGTTGGTGCAGGACAGGAAAGCCTGGCGTGCTGCAGTCCATGGGGTCACAAAGTCAGACACAACTGAGTGACTGAACAACAACAATGTGGCTTGTGGGATCTTAGTTCCCTGACCAGGGATCAAACTCGGGCCTCGGCAATGAAAGCTCGGAGTCCTAACCAGTGGACCGCAGGAAAATCCCTGCTGAGTAACCTCGTTAAGCTTCAGCTCTCAGTGAAACAGCCCCTTCATCCTGGAAACGTTCCAGACCAGTTCAGTTCCCCTAGAAAAGGCTGTCGTGTCCCCATGTACCTCTGCTTGCCAAGACCCACACAACCTGACGGTGGAAGGCACGATTCTTTCTTACCATGCCAGACTCTCCTGATAGACAGTCAGCACCCTCAGGGCCAGGTTGGTATCTGTCTATACAGTTTTTGGTTTATTCTTTCTTTCCTACTGTGCAGCTGGCACATAGTAGGGGCTCAGTGAACACCCACTGATCAGTAAAATGGATGCTCCCACACCCCTCTTCCGGAGAAGGCAATGGCACCCCACTCCAGTACTCTCGGCTGGAAAATCCCATGGACGGAGGAGCCTGGTGGGCTGCAGTCCATGGGGTCGCTAAGGGTCGGACACGACTGAGCGACTTCACTTTCACTTTTCGCTTTCATACATTGGAGAAGGAAATGGCAACCCACTCCAGTGTTCTTGCCTGGAGAATCCCAGGGACGAGGGAGCCTGGTGGGCTGCCGTTTATGGGGTCACATAGAGTTGGACACGACTGAAGTGACTTAGCAGCAGCAGCACACCCCTCTTCCAGGGCTGTGGCCCAGATGGCTTTGCTGGACCATCTTAACGCCAGCGTGGGGCTTCCCAGGTGGTGCCAGTGGTAAAGAACCTGCCTCCCAATGCAGGGGACGCAGGAGATATGGGCTCTACCTCTGGGTTGGGAAGATCCCCTGGAGCGGGAACCAGCCTACTGGTTCTAGTACTGACAACCCCCTCTAGTACTCTTGCCTGCAAAATTCCAGTGACAGAGGAGACTGGCGGGTTCCAGTCTGTGGGGGGTTGCACAGAATCAGACACAGCTAAGCAACTGGGCACAACACCAGCCAGTGACCCAAGTCACTAGCCATCTAGCACCAAGTCCCCTGGCCTGGCTGGATAAACTTGAGCCCCTATAGGGGGAACTAAGATCCCACAAACCACATAGCATGGCCAAAAAAAAAAAAAGACAGAAAACAGATTCTATTTATCTGTGCCTGTATCCTACACCGGGGCAAGGGGGTAGCTAAATTCAACAGTTCAGCAATGATCCCAAGAACTCAGCTCAGCTGCCAACACAAGCAAGTAGCTGCTTCTTTTGGTCGCTCACTCGACTCAGTCAACCTCGTGAGGGTCAAGGTCAGCCAATCCACGATGCCACTGATGGGGGCTCCACAAAACCTAAGCCGGGTGAAATCATCCAAGATGCTATTTAAATGCCAAGGATGTAATTTTTTTTTTAATGAAGGAAAAAAAAAAACTCTGACTCTAGAAAAGCTAGATGTCAGAACACTCCCTTTTGCTGATATAAGACCTGGGAGGTGAGCTGGAGATTTCACAATCCTTTCCTCAAACAAAGGCTTAACTTTCCTGGGAAACAAATGTTTCCCACATTTGTACACATCACCCTTATCTTGTGCTTTCCTGGGGCCATCAGGATCTCTGTGTCCTGTGACATAGAGTGACTGGATAAAGTGAGGGAGATCCCCTCTGTCACAAAGGGGATGGTCCAGTGGTAAGACACAGACCAAGAAAGCAGGCAAACTGTGCTACGTGCTGAAATGACCCAAAAGTCTGAGGCAGTGACTGTGGGCTACCTTGTGGGATGGGGAATTCCTTTCGGATCAGGTGGGGAGGAGCAGCGTCCAGGGGATGTCGTATAAACCAGACACGGGGAGGAGCAGAGTCAGGGGCTGACTAAACCAGAGGTGGGAAGGAGCAACAAGGTGGGAAGAGTCTTCCGGGAAGGGGCCACCTGCCTCTGGCCCCACTGCTGGGAGGTAAGATTGTGAAGGTCTGAAGGGGTGAGAAGCAGGCTCTTCCTGTATCCTGAAATGAGGGGTGGAACTGGAGAAAAAGATGGTGGGAGCAGGATTTTTAAGATCAGTCTCCTAGAGATGAGGGTGGATGATCCCCCTACAGCTCTGACCACCTGGATGATTGGCTGGATCCAATCATGTAGTACCACCCAACCCCTACTGGTGATTGGCTCAGGAATGGGTCTGTCATCTGATCTGGGCCAATGAGGTATGAGGAGAAGTCAGGGGCGGTGTTTCTGGGAAAGTGGTCCTCATACCCAGAGACCTGTGGAAAAGTGGTGATCCTTCCGTGCATCTAAACTTTCCTGTCAGGTTGCAGTGCCAGGATCTGCAGCAACCACTTTTCCGCAACAAGGGGAGCTGATCAGAGAGTGAGGCCAACACTGGAATAGTTGCCTGGGAATAAAAAACAACCCTGAATTCTTGGGGACGTTTTTGAGTTGTTGAATTTAGTCAGTCTTGGAGTTGTCCTACCTCTGGGCTTATTACAGGGGACCAGCTAATCTTCGTTAGGGTTAAGCCAGGAGAGTTGGACCTTTTTGTTAGTGACTGCTGCATACATCCTGACAGATACAAACCAAGTTTCTGTCTAATTGGGCTGATGAGCATCTGTGAAAGCAGAAGCTACAGGGGAAAGAGAGTAGGGACTCACATTTCTTGAGTAGGCACACACCTACTATGCGCCATACTTTGTACTAGGCACTTTATGTAGGCCTGTCCTTAATCCTCAGACCAGTCCTCTGAGGCAGCTCCTACAACGATATCCCACTCAGCAAAAGAGGAAACTGAGGCTGTGAGGGGAAGACACTTGCCCGATTCCAACTGGCAGGAGCAGGATGTGAACCCAGGTCTGCCTGGGTACTTGGCCAGCCTGCTTCCTGGAGGCGTGATGGTGCTGCCCTGGCAGGGGAGGAGCCTCAGCGCGGGCTGAGCCAGGGTTTTCTGCAGACATTCAGCATCCCCCAGGAGCAGAGGACACTGATTTGCCTGACAGCCAGCAGCCCCCTAGAGCCAGGAGCCCCCCTGAGAGATAGAGGGAACCTGGTGGGGTTCCATTTGGCCATAGGGACACCACTGTCAAAACCCACATGATGACTCCATGCAAACCCCTCCTTCCTTCCTCTGCCTCTCCCTTCCTGGGGGGGTCAGTGAGTTGGACCGCTTGGTGGGAAGTGGTCAATGTGGACACAGCAGGGCACCATGCCCTTCCCCACTGGGACCTTGGAGAATGCTCTAGCTTGACAGCAGGGTAAAAAAAGAAGAGAAGGAAAGAATCCTTGACCCTTATTAAGCAGTGCCTGGTGCACACGAATCTATCGCTTGGCAGAAACATGCCGTCCCACCATAAATCACTGTGTGATGGGAACGGACATTTAGAAGGCGATTTCTGCCTGGCTGGGCATGCAGGGTCCCAGCCCTGGCTGGCAGGCGGGAAAGGTGACAGCCCTGCTCGGGGCCCCTGTCTGGGTTCTTCCTCTGCGTCCATTCCTCAAAAGTCAGCCCTCAGCCACTTTTCTGGCTCTTATTCAACTATATTTCTTATTACAGAGGCATGGATTTTTGTATCACAGGAAGACAGAAACAATGATACACATTTAAAGCAGGTGGATTAATGCCAGGACTTGGCCACACAAGCTACAGGAGGGCTGAGAAGCCGAACAAGGGACGGAGAGGTGGCCTGGAGACAAACAACAGCAAGATGCTGCTGCCCCACCCCCCCGTGGGGGGTGATATGGAGATGGGATGCGGGTCACAGGAGGATGACGCCCGGTGAAGCCGGAACCGCAGAGGAGACAGCCACTGCTCAGGGCCCTGCTCCCAGTGTAGAGATGGGGAGAAACCCCTCCCCCCGCTTCTGCCTCCTGCCTGCCTGCCTTCTATCAGGGCCTCCCATTGGCGGGGCCCAGTGACACGACAGCTGGGGGTGGACTGTCCACTGGAATTAGCCCCCTTGTAGAGTCCCTCACAGCAGGAGAGGAGAATGGCTCTAGGGGAAGCAGGCCCACCAAGTACAGGTAGACAGGCAGTCACTACAAAACAGCCCCCATTCCTTATACACACACACACACAGACAACACACACAGTGCCTGCCTTTCCTCCTCTTTTGCTTCCTCTAACTGGATCAAAAGCTGACTGAACCCATGCCACAGTGGCAGAAATTTTCCATTCATTTGTTAAACGTTTTTACTGAGCACCTACTATGTACCAGGTATTCCTGTAGGCCTGGGGAGCCCGCATTGTAATAAGGGGAGAGGGAGTGTTGCTCCCCCATCAGAACAAGAAACCAATGAATGAACAAGATTATCTCAGGCTGGCGGGCGCTATGAAGACACTAAAGCAATCATGAGCAGGGGCAGTGAGACGGATAAATACAGGGGTGGGCAGGGAAGGCCTGTCTGAGCAGGTGACATCCTAGCCAAGATCAGAGTGATGAAAATGAATCACCTGTATGGAGAGGAGGTCAAGGCGTTTTCCAGGCAATGGACAAAGCAGGTGCAAAGGCTCTGAGGTGAGCACCTGCTTGGTTTGTTGTAAGCATCATAACGTAACTGACACGCCAAAGGGTTTCTACTCTGTGGAACAAAACCAAGCAGCAGCTTCTCAGCCATGCTATGTGGGACCTCACAGCTCTGCCTAGCATATCAGGACATTCAGTTAGGAAATTTTGTCCAGTTGTGCTAACTCCAAGTTCTAGTTCTGAGTTCTCTTGGAGAGAAGGCTTGTTGCGAGGCTCCAGGGACCACACACCAGGCTTGTTCGTCCTGGACCCCTCAGGCAATTCAGGCTCTTTGTTCTCTGGGACAGCTCTTCCTCTCAAAGACTCTGGTCCCTCTTCTTTGAACCTAATATAACAAAGACTCCCCAAGCATATTAACAAATGTAAATAGATAGGGGGTGGGTTCCAGAGTTGTGGTGTTGGGGCCACCCAGCTCCACCAAGCCACAGAGGGGGAGGAAGGAGGCCCCGAGCGGGACAAACAGTGACACCATTCACAGCCTTGGATCTACCATCACACAAACGCTTGGTGTGGAGAAGGGAATGGCAACCCACTCCAGTATTCTTGTCTGAAAAATCCCATGGACGAAGGAGCCTGGCAGGCTACTACTGTTCATGGGGTTGCAAAACAGTTGGACACAGCTTAGCAACTAAACAACAACAAAGACATTATACAACACTCCACTCAATAACAGAAGAATACAGATTCTTACCAAGTGCAGATGGGGCGTTCACCAAAATAAACCATATACTAGATCATAAAATAAACCTTAACACATTTAAAAGGCATCAAATCATACAAAGTATGCTCTCTGACCATAATGGAATTGAAATAGGAATAAGTGAAAGAAAGACAAAAGAAATATCCTCAAACACCTGGACATTAAAAAACACTTCTAAATAATTCATAAGTCAAAGATAAGACCTTAAGAAAGAACTATGACCCAAATAAAAATGAAAATACCACATATCAAAATTTGTACTATGTAGCTAAAGCAGTGCTTAGAGGCATATTTATAACACTTGTATTAAAATAAAAGAAACATCTCAAGTTAATAATTTGTTTCTATCTATAGAAATTAGAAAAAAAAGAACAAAGTTAAAGCAAGAGGAAGAGAGGGTCAGTCATAAAAACAAGCAGAAAAGGTTACATTAATAAAATCAAAAACATAAAATTAAGTCAGTTAATGACACTACAATTTGTTCTTTAAAAGGATCGGTAAAATTGACAAGTCTCAAATGAGACTCACGAAGAAAAGTCAATATGACAGGCGTCATGATAACTAGAAGTAAAAGAGGGACTATCATCGCCAAACAGCAAGAATGCTCACGGTGGCCTCCCCTGGATGGTAGAGTTTGGGTGGGTTTCATTTCAGCCCCTTTGTTACTAATCTATAGTTTCCAATTTGTCTGCAGTGGTCACCTATTTCTAAGACCATGGCCCTGGGTTCAAATCCCAGCTCTTCCACTTCCCAGAAATGTCCCCTGGAGCACAAATCCGTCCACGCCCTGACACACACCTCACCATCAAGCGGCACAATAATGGCCGCTGCCCCACAGGACTGATGCACAAACTTTTAAAAGAATATAAAGACTCTGTAGAGAATATAACACACAGTCAGTGCTTTTATTCCATGTCAAACATGGTGATCTCATCATAGAAGATTGGAAAGTTGGTCTAAATAACTGACTTTCACAGCGCCTGTGATCTGGGGACATCACAAAAGGCAACTGGAGGAAAAAAAAAAAGCTGGGGAATGATCTCACGCACCCGCGGATCAGCCAGAAGGATAGGAAATGAGATGGGGGTGTGAATGACTGATGAGCACGTCTGGGACACAGAGAGATGTGCGTCAATGTCAGAGGGACTAGCCGCACTCTTGACCAAAGCTGAAAGCTTTCGACATGAAGGGGGCTGTGCAGAGCGGGTGCCCGACACCGAGCCCAACAGGGGGCCTAGCCAGCAGCCAAGCGTCCAAGGGCGACAGAGAACCTGGGACCCACTGCTACCCACACCCCTTATTCTGGGCGGTTTCACCCCTGGGACAGGGGATTTCTGACCTTCGTGTGCATGGTGTGGACAGTGGTGACTATAGCATTAGTCCCTCAGTCGCGTCCGACTCTTTGCGACCCCACGGACTGTAGCTCCTCTGTCCATGGGATTCTCCAGGCAAGAATAATGGAGTGGGTTGCCACTGCCTTCTCCAAGGGATCTTCCCAACCCAGGGATCGAACTCGGGTCTCCTGCATTACAGGCGGATTCTTTACCCTCTGAGCCACCAGGGAAGCATAACAATAACAACAATCCCACTTAGTCTTACTCTAAGCCAAGAAGATGCTCAATGCATATGACAACTCTATGAGGCAGGCACTGTCATCAGCCTCATGTCACCGATGGGGAAGCCGAGGCTCAGAGATAACTTGCCCAGGGTCACCCAGCCGGTCAAGGGCTGAGATGGCTCCATCACAATCAGAACACTGTCACCCGGGCTCTGCCATTTGCTGCCCTGACACGTGAACGTGGAGATGAGTCCCAAGTCACCTGATGGCCCAGGACACAGATCTCCCACCCCCAACACACACATGAGTACCTAGAGTCACACAGGCCCCAGCTTCCAGCCCAAAGACTCCCCTTCGACACAATGGCCCTCTCCCGTACCCTGGGTCACCCTGGGCCAGCCCAGGAGAACTTTCTCCCCTAGAGGCTTGTAGCAGTGTCCACACATTCTGCTCTGCTCCCCAGGGACTGCACAGGAATCTGGATCCTCCCTGAGCATCTTCTTGGTGGTGAAATCCCAGTGTGTGCCCAGTGTCTGATGCCCAAGCAGCCCAGATACACGCTTGGCAACGTGGCTTCCTGGTGTCCTGCCTCCTCCCGCAGTGCCCTTCCCTGCTTCTAGCTAAATGCTACTGTCCAGTGTCAGAGCCCAGGACTCCCAGCGCTGGGGAGAGGCAGAGGTGGCAGCTCCTTGGAGGACAAATGCATGAGGCTCTCAGCCCCTCCCCTCAAGAGCCATGAGCCCCCTCCCCTCAACCAGAGCATCTTTCCTGTTACCTGCCTCCAGTGTCGTCTGCCTACTGAGCGAGGACCCCGCAGAGGCAAGCACCAGCAGTTTGCTTCCAGCAATGCCCCTTCACACTTGTCCTAGCCCTCCAGCAATCAAGAATTGACATCTCCAGTTTTTGATAAACGTGTCTGATAGAAGTCTCAGAAAAGTGGTCCAGGATGCGTAGAGGAAGTGAGCATGATTGAATCGTCAGAAAGAAAAAGACCGAAGAAAGGAAAGAAGGGAGGAGGGAGACATCTGAAATCTCCAGCAGATTTCAGAGTTTCTAGCAGACCCTGAGAAAGTTAGGGGCCCCGGGCACTATTCTGCAGGGACTGGAACCTATCGTTAATTATGAAGCGATTACCAGGTGTCAAGGACAGTTGTAGGACTGACTCGTGACACCCCCTGCTGGAAGCAGCCTGCCACTGCTGGGGAAAGAAGTTGGGTGTTTCGCACTAAAGGACGAGTAACTGGTCTGACTTCAGTCCCTCTGCCTGAATGCTAAGCAAACAGCAATAGAGATGAATCGAGAAAGATGCCTGTTCAAGGGAGCCCATCACTACACTATGTATCACTGCAAAACATGGGAAAGGGGTGGGGGGACAAATGTCCACTCGGTTAACAGAATTAGATATGTTTAGACACCGGGATTCCACGTGCTATTAAAACGGGGCATTGGTCTACTTACTGACTTGGGAAAATGTTCCTAATACATTGCCAAGAGGTAACAATGAGGATGCCTAGCGTGTTTGTTTCACCTTGGTTTAACTCCATAAAACATTCTTCAGACATGTGACCATCAGAACTGTAAGATAATACATTTGTGTTGTTTTAAGCCACTAATTTGTGGTAGCATGTTAGAGCAGCAGTAAGAAAATGATACAGGACAAAGGCAGGGAAGATGGGGCTGGAGACACTCACGTGGTCAGGTCGGGCCACTCTCTCCAGGGGTGACCGCTCTCCACTTCTCAGCTTGACGTCCAGGGTCCTGGGACCTGGCCCCATCCTCCTGCAGGCCATCACCCTCTGCTGTCTGCCGGCCTCTCCCTTCCCAGCCCCACCGCTGTCCCTCAAACACACCAAACTCATTCATGGACCAAGCCTTTCCATTTGCTCCTCTCTCCATCTAGAATGCTCTCCTCCCATCACCAAAACAAAGTGTGCATGTTTGTTCCCGGACCATTCAGGTTGTAGCTCAAATATCACCTCCTCAGAAAGAGAGAGACAGGTCTTCCCGACTACTCTATCGAAAGCAGTCATCCCGTCAATCTCAAAGCCCTTGAGGGACGTCCAGGATGTCTGCAGCATCCAGCTCGCTCTCTTTTTTTCACCTTTGTTTACTACCTGTCTCCTGCTCAAGAAGGTCAGCTGCATGAGAGGAGAGACCTTGTCTATCTTGTGTGCTGGTCACTCCCAGGGCCTAGCACAGAACCTGAAATACAGCAGGCATCCAAATACTTATGGATGGGGATATATGGATGGATGAAGACTGGTGGATGAAAGATAGACAAAAGGGTGGTGGATGGGGAAATGGATGGATGGGAAGACGGATAGAAGGATGGAAGCATCATGGGATAGATATTTGGATGGAAGGATGGATAGATGACAGATTGGTGGGTGGATGAAAATATGGGTGGGTGGATAAACATCTATTTGGGTGGGAAGGCTAGGTGGATGGGAGGAAAGATGGAAGGATGAGTGGATAGGATAATGAGTGGGTAAAGGGAAGGAAACGTGGATGGATGGATGGGTATGGATGGATGGGTGATGGCTGGATAGAAGGATGGATGGGGTGGGAAATTAGCATATGAAAGGAAAAATGGAAGAGCTGATTGGAACAGATAGGTTGTTGGAAGACTGGGTGGATGGATGGGAGAAAGGGATGGGTTGATGAGAGAAGGACAGGGGAAAGGAAAGATATAGAGGGAAGCAAAGCTAGGAGGAGGAATGGCTGGGATGATGAGTGAATGGTGTAGAAGAGCAGATGGATGGGAGGAAGGAAAGATGTGAAATCTCCATGAGGTGGCTGCCAGATTAATCTGGCTAGAGAGTGCTGACGCTGAATAACTCCCTTTGGTGTTTGAAGGGGGGCCCAGCTGCTCTACACCTTTCTGACGAGGACTTCTGTTGCCAAGGGACAGAAGTCAACAGGCTGTTTGTGCCTCTAATCCTTGGAACCAGACTCCATAATCGTCTTAACTCATGGGCAAATATCTATATTTAATGAGTTCCCCACCTGATGCCTGGCTCCCCATGCCCAGTATTGACTTAGCGGCTTTATCACAGGGCTTGATAATCTGGGTTCAAAGCATTAGCATTAATTTCTCCCACCACCAGTGGGGGTCCCTCTGTGCTCTGGCTTCCTTCCAAACAACAACAAAAAAAGATTTTCTCACATCACTTCGCTGCTTAAAGCCCTCAGCGGGTAATCTGCAGCTCTCAACACACGTGCAAATTCCAGGGCACTCCAGGACTTCACTGTGGTCCTGGGGTAACTCTCCAGCCTCATTTCTCATCCTCCTTGTGCTCCTGTGCCTTAAGCCCCCTGTGTTGCCATCAAAGGAATTCCTCTCCAGTCTGAGGACAGAGCCTGAGGCCGCAGGGCCCCAAGCCCCGTGCACATTGTCCTCCTGACCCCACACACACACGCATCTCTTCTCTCCATCTACATGTCCTTCCTTCTACCAACAGAACCTCACTTGTCAGGGCATGGAGGCTCCACTGGTCCCCCAAACACAGCATTTTCACAGCTGAAGCCGTCATCACCCCCTGCCCAAGGTGGTCCTCAGAGGATCCATCCCGACCCCCAGACCAGAGACTCAGGAGGCACCCAGAATGCTGCCCTCTCCTCCATCCTTCGCGTCCCATCAAATGCTGAGTCTCAGCCACTCCTGCTCCTGCAGCGTTCAAGCCCTCCCAGTCGACCACCCTCTCCGCCACCACCAGGCCCCCGCCCCTTTCCTCTGCCATGGATGAGGCAGAGGCCCCCACACTCACTGACCCACCCCAGGCCTGCTCCCTCTGCTCACTCCCACCACTGCAGCCAGACCACAACAGAGCATCAGGCCTTTGCTTCAGTGGGCCTCTGGTACCCTTAAAATAAAATCCACAAATCCTCTCTTTGCCTCACAAAGGCTTGCTGGTCTACCCCTGCCTACCTCTCCAGCCTGTGACTACCATCCCCCCAAATTCTGCCCATCTGCTATGCAGGCTTCCTTTCCATTCCTTCTGGGCATCAGGTTCTCTCAGCTCTTGGATTGAAGAGAGACTGCTCTCCCTGCTTAGCACCCTCATTCCTATACCTCTTAGTCTGGATAATCCTCCACACCGTCAATGTCACATTATCACCGGGATGTTAATCACAGTAACAGCAAGGGCAGCTAACGTCTGAGAACTCACTGTGTGCTGGACACAATCCTGAGAGCTCTACAGAAATACCCTGTTGGGTTATGAAGCAAAGGTGACTGTTATGCCCATTTCACAGATGAGGAAATTGAGGCAGAGAGCTCAAGTGATTGGGCCAAGCTCCTGGCAACTGAAACTGGGATGTGAACCCAGGCAGTCTGACTCCAGAGCCCCCCTTTCAATCACTGCACTAAGGAGCCAACCAAGACAAGGTCCCACATCCTCCAGAAAGCCTTCTCTCTTCCCCCACCGCCCCAGCCAAAGTTCATTGTTCCCTCTCTGGGCTCCCACCCAGCCGGTACTCCAAGTACAGCCCCTAACATCTGCACCACAAATCCCCTCTGTGAAAGACACAGGCGAATCAGGCCACCAGGAAACCCTCCCAATTGTGCAAGCACGTGCCACTCCCAACACCCAGAAGTGGTGCCTGTTCTGTTCACCTTGGGTTGCTCTGTGGCTTGGTCTTCAGTGAGCCAGGCATGCAGTGAGCCTAGGTCGTGAGAAGACTGGCAGCTCTCACCCTTTCTCTCGGAGCCTGGCTGCCATGCTCTGAAGAGGTCCAGGCTAGACTACCTCCCAAAGAGGGGCTCTGCAGAGAGAAGCCCCAGCAAATGAGGGCACCTTGGATGCTTCAGCTGCAGCTGAGCTCCCTGCCAAGCTCCAGGCTGCACAGTTGGGCTCAGGGGAGACCAGAAGAACCATCCAGCTGCACCCCAGCTGTGGAATTGTGGGGAAATCACAAGTCATTGCAGTCTTAAGTCCCTGGCCTGGTTTTGTGTGTGTGTGTACTCAGTCACTCAGCGTGACTCTTTGCGACCCCATGGATGGCAGCCGCCAGGTTCCTCCATCCATGAAATTTCCCAGGCAAGAGATACGGGAGTGGGTTGACATTTCCTTCTCCAGGGGATCTTTCCAACCCAGAAATCAAATCTGCGTCTCCTGCATTGGCAGACAGATTCTTTACCACTGAGCCACCTGGTTCATCTTATCAGCCTCGGTTTCCCCACCTGAGAAATGGGGAGAGGAGTTTCTACCTTCCATGTCTGTTGCAAAGGAAGATGGCTGGTTGCCAGTTTTGGACCAGCCAAGGGAACAACCCGCCCCTTCTGACTTTTCTTCCCCGCCCACTGGGACTCAAGTCCAAGCCACTCTCATTTCCTCCAGTGGCCCAGACATACAGCTCTCTGCTGCCTTGTCCTTCTGAGACCAGCCTGGTGCTGGGTTCCCGCCCTACTGACCTTGCACACTGGGGAGGGGACAGGGACTGACGTCTCTCTCTCATCCAGAGCAGCAAGCCCGGGGGCTGTGGAGTCAGAGAAGCCAGTGAAGGGGTCTCCAGATGGGCACCTGCTGTCCGGGGAGGGCCTCGATGTGAACACAGAGCAACCTGACCCACTTCAACATCTGGCTGTCAAACACACCTCCGCTGTGTCGTCTAAATTAAAGGATGAATGTGACCCAGACCTGCTCTCAGGCAGAAGAAATGAGAAACAAGAGATAATCCAGTTGGAAAACACTCTCAAGACTGTCTGTTCCCGAAGTCACGGATTTGAATGCCTGCAGGACACAGGCAGGGGGTGTAAACGTACAGGACGGGCAAGTGTAAGACCATAGGAGTTCCTACCAGGTACACTGGCTACTTCAGCAACGCTTTCCTTTAAATATAACTGTATACACACTTCAGAGTGTATAACCCTCTACAGATAATAAATGCTGGAGAGGGTGTAGAGAAAAGGGTGGGAATGTGACTTGGTGCAGTCACTATGGAAAACAGGAAGGAGGTTCCTTAAAAAATCAAAAATAGAACTGCTATATGATCCAGCAATCCCACTTCTGGGCATATACCCTGAAAACACAAAAAACTTTAAAATCAAAAAGATACATGTGCCCCAATGTTCATAGCAGTGCTATTTACGACAGCCAAGACATGGGACCTACCTACACTGGACATGGGTGGATTTTAAGATATGTAACTTATATCTCAAATAAAGTCGCTCCAAAAAATGATAGGGCTACATTAAAAAAAAAAGAAGAAGAAGAAGAGCACAGAGATTCATCAATTTCCACAAAGCAAATGGACTCCTGTAACCACCACTCAGAGAAGTCGGGGACCCTGCCAGCAACCCAAACCCCTTCCCACGCTCTGTCTCACTGATCACGTGACTACATTCTCCTCTTATTCTGAAAAGGTAACCTCAATTCTGACTTTCATCAGAGAAGGTTAGCTTTGGCTTTCTGGTCCTTTCTATGAAAGCAATCAATCAGTGTGCATTCTTTCATGCCTACTTTCTTTCATTCAAAGGTACTTGTGAGATTCATACTGACATACAGAGGAGGGTCGGTCATCTTTACTGCTGTAGAATTTTCTACTATATGACAAGAGAGGAATCAAGATACCCATGTGGACAGGCACTTGGATAGTTTCATGTTTGGGCTACTCCAAACGGAGCTGCCGGGGACACTCCCTGGTCTGCAAGTTTTTGGTTGGCAGCGGTATTCACCATCTTCCGGGAAGAGTTAGGAGTGGAATTGCCAGGCCCTACAGTGGCCGAGTTCAGTGTAGCAGATGCTGCTGTTTCCCAAAATGACTCTTCCAAACTCCATGTCATTCACATTGTTTTAATAATGCTGTGAAGGCCAACCCAAAACTGCCTGGGAGCTGCCAAGGTCAAAGTCTGACCTCATTTTTAGAGCCATAAAAAGCTATGACAAACCTAGACAGCATATTAAAAAGCAGAGACATCACTTTGCAACAAAGGGCCATAAAGTCAAAGCTATAGCTTCTCCAGTAGTCATGTACGGATATGAAAGTTGGACTATAAAGAAAGTTGAGCACTGAAAAACTGATGCTTTCGAATTGTGGTGCTGGAGAAGACTCTTGAGAGTCCCCTGAACTTCAAGATCAAACCAGTCAATCCGAAAGGAAATCAACCCTAAATAGTCACTGGAAGGACTGATGCGGAAGGTGAAGTTCCAGTACTTTGGCCATTTGATGCGAAGAGCCAACTCACTGGAAAAACCCTGATGCTGGGAAAGATCGAGGGCAGGAGGAGAAGGGGGCAACAGAGAATGAGATGGTTAGATAGCATCACTGACTCAATGGACAGGAGTTTGAGCAAACTCTGGGAGATAGCAGAGGACAACTGAGCCTGGTGTGCTGTAGTCCATGGGGTTGCAAGGAGTCAGACACAACTTAGTGACTGAACAACGATATAAGAATTCCACTAACAAACGGTCCGGTCCAAGGTTACAAAGCAATGTAATAGCAGCATGCCTATTTGTGGGCAAGTTGCGTGCATGTGTGCTAAGTCACTTCAGTTGTGCCCGACCCTCTGCGACCCTATAGACGGTAGCCTGTCAGGCTCCTCTGTCCATAGGATTCTCCCGGCAAGAATACTGGAGTGGGTTGACATTTCCTCCTCCAGGGGATCTTCCTGACTCAGGGATCGAACCCACCTCTCGAGTCTCCTGCATTGGCAGGCATGTTCTTTACCAATAACGCCACCTGGGGAGCAAGGTGGGCAAGTTTGTGGGTAAGTTCCTGGCCCCCAAACCTCAACGTCTTCATCTGTAAGATGGGGCAGTAATAGCATCTCTTACATTGAGTCGTGGGGTGGACTAAGTAAAATAATGCCTGGAAAGCAGTCAGCAGAGTGCCTGGCTTATGACTGTTTATTAGACATCAGTTATAATTGCTGCAGCCATTGTTCGGTTTTCTCACCCTGGGTCCATCACCTTTCATCAAAACCCATCCAGGTTGGTAAATCAGTTCAGTTCAATCTCTCAGTCATGTCCAACTCTTTGCAACTCCATGGACTGCAGCACACCAGGCTTCCCTGTCCATCACCAACTCTCAGAGGTCAGTAAATACGGACAGCTAAAGATGAACATTTGATTAGCACTGATGTTTCTTAATCCAAAACTTATACAGCTAAGTTGTATCAGCCCTCAGAAGATCAAGCCCTGTTAGACTCCTCCAAACCCTAAGAAATGGCATATCTGGGTGCTGTGACACCACACTGGTTATAAAATCGTTGTGTTAAACATGTGTTCTCTCTCTATAATTGTTCTTGAATTATATATTAGTATGTTGTTTCAACTTGTGGCTTTTCCAACTTTATGAAAGACACAGATGTTAAAGTTTTAAGATTTAATTTATATTAAAAGCAAAAACTTCAAAAGTATTCAATTTTATTGAAAGAGAGAGAAAGGAAGGGGTGGATGGACGGATGGATGAATGGAACAGAAGTATTCACCCTGAGAGCATCTGGAACTCAAAAGTTCCAGGTCTAGTCAGTGGTGTCCTTCCACAGAAGGTTAATTTAATGTTGGGAACATATCATTCTAGTTATGGTTTTGAAACTGTCACACGCACCATTAACCACTTTGTGGAGGTGAGAATTTTCCCAGGGCACCATTTTTGCCAAGGGAATGGATGGCCTGAGATGGGAAATTGGAAGCTGGAGGAGGCAATGTCTCATAAAACCCAGGCTTCATGACCATTGAGAAGATTAAGCTCCTGTATGCCTTATTGTTCATTTCAAGTGGTCTCAGGGGATGCCTTTTAATCTCCAGGTAAAAGATAGTGGTTCAGAGGGTGATAACAAGCAATTGAGTTCCAAATGGCCTAGAAATGAAACTCAGCCTGTCCCAGCGTCCTGTCTTCTTGCCTTTTTTTCCCCTCTTTGATTTGAGGCATCTGATGAGGACTTAGTATAATTAAAGTGGTGGCAGGGGCCAGGAGATAAAAGAGCTATTTGAGAGAGGGAATTTTTCCAACTTAGCTAAGAGGTCAATTAAATCCCAGACTAAGACATCAAATCATTAGCACCTTCCTAATCCAGAGGTGGCTCAAACCTGCTAGGCAGTGTGAAGGACGGGGCAGGAGGACTCTGGGATGGTGCTGATAGGGAGCCAGGCAGGGAGTGCAAAGGGGGTCCGAGGGGCCAAGGTGAGGAAGGCGGCAGGAAACAGAAATAGGATATATCAGTCTGAGGCCCTGGTGAACATAGGTGCTGAGGCCAACTGAGCAAACTCAGCGAGCCAAATGAACTTGAGGCCAGATCCTTCCCCTGTTTCTTTCTGAGTGTTAAAAGTTCCCCTTTGTATAAACTGGAGATGGCCACAGGCCTCCAAATCCTACTCCTTGCCTTCAACTGAGTGGTTGTATGAATAAACTGAAATTGCTTACCAGCTACAAAATCGTGGAAGTAGTACCAAGTTTCTCCCGGATCAGTTTCTTCATCTTTAAAATGGGTGCAAATAATAACCATCACCCCTTTCCTGCTTCCCAGGACCACTGTGGGAATGAAACGAATTATATCACAAGTGAAGTTCCTGATCTTAGGCAGAGCTCATCGGGCAGTCACCTCTCACCCTTAATCCTTCATCTGAATGGTGGGTGTACTTTGATTGCTTTAAACCCAGGATGGGTGGAGTAACTTGGTAGAATAAAGGAGACCAGCTCTTCAGACTCATTCTTACAAATGAGGCTGGGTTCCCTCCCAATTTGAGTGATTTCTACATCTCCTACTCATGCTGACATGTGGCCAGCAGTAACAGAATAACTGTGTGGGTTGCTGAAGTCTTGAACTTTTTCCATACCAATTAGCAAACAGTATCCCCCCTTCAATGCCCAAGTGCCCTCCACTCCAGCCTCCAAAATCCCTGCCCCCTTGAATTCTCACAGTCTGGCAACTAAAGGGCTTGTCCTGCACAACTGGGGCCTCTGGGACTTACACTCAGGTCCATTCTGATTGGTCAGGGGAGATACTATATTGGGCAAGCCCATTCTGATTGGTCAGAGTACTGCTGCAGAGGTGTTGCCTTGGGCTCACCAATACTCGCAACAGGTATGAGGGCTTTACCACCCCCCACCAACAGAGTAGAAGAAACGGAGGTGCCCAGAGGGGAGGTGACCAGCTCAGGGCCACTCTTTCAGTGAGTGGTAGAGCCAGGAGCTGCTGGGCTCCTGGAGATGAGGGGGGACCACACAGGGTGGTTGGTGGGGTGTGTTTAATGCATCCCATGCCTTGCCCCCCATGGTGCACACCAAGACGCACCTCTGCACTGAGACTGCCAGGTTTTGAATCTCAACTCTGTCACTTACATGTTGTGTCACCACAGGCAAGCGGTTTATGCCCTTTGGCTTCAATTTTCTTATATGTAACAAAGCAAAACAAAAAACAGAGCATTACAACCTCAGTACTATTGACCTTTGGAACCAGATCATTCTTGTGGCGCGGATTGTTCTGTGTACTGTAGGATGTCAGGCAGCATCCTTGGCCTTGACCCAAGGGATATCAGCAGCACCCCACCCCCAAACAGTCAGGAACATGAAAAATGTCTCCAGAGAGTGCCTAATGTCCCCATGGGGGCAAGTCATCCCCACTGAGAATCCCCATTTTATTAAGGCTGTTCTGAGGGTTAATGGTTTACAGAGAGGGCCTGACATATAGTCAGCCACTGTCATCACCGAGTTCATCAGTTAGAAATGGTTTTGCCTGCAAGTAACAGTGGCTGAAAATAACGTGACTTAACCTAGAAAGCAGCTTGGTTCACTTTCACATAAAAGGCCAAACGTCAGCAGTTCAGGGCTGTGTGGTGGCTCTGCTCCTCTCCTCCATCCCTAACATTCAACCTCGTCCTCAGGAACCAAAGTGACAGCTGCAGATAGCAGTATGAAAAAGGGATAAGAGAGAAGCAGAGGGCACAGGCCTGCCAGCCAGCTCTTAAAATAGATCCCCAGATGCTGCCAGGTTGGCCCTCCACTGACAGCCCATTGGCCACAACTTTGTCACATGACCATAGATAGCTGCAAGAGAGGCTGGGAAATGTAGTCTTTATTGAGCATAGCCATGTGCCCAGCTGACATGTTATCACTGTGGAAGAGGAGAGAATTGGCTACACGAGGTCATGGACTCTCCTGAGCTCACTACCATCAGGAACCTGATTAAAGCCAAAGGCTGTCAGAGCCACCAGGCCATGAAGGTGATATAATGCTAGGAGCTAGGTCCATTACTTTTAATAAACCACTAGACAAGAAACATTAGCAGAACACATACAAAATAAAAGCACAGCCTACTCATCTCTAAAAACTCCTGGGAAATGCCATGGGGTCAGCATCCTTTACAATCAACTCCCTCTCCTTTCCCCTCACCCAAACCTGCCCTCCATGTACTGTATCAATTTATGGTAAGTGGAAGGGAACAGGGGACACTGGAGCAGAAATCAGAGGGACTCCCCTTTCAATTCTGCTACCCGGATGCTACATAACTTCGATCAAGTCACCAACCAGGGCCAGTACTGGAGTCCTGAACATCAAAATGAGATATATTTGTGTACACACTTTTTGTGAATGTCACAGCAGCACGAGCCAGTCAACAGAACTTGTGATGATGGAATTTTCTAGATCTGCACTGTCCAACATGGCAGCCACTACATGTGCACCCGAGCACTTACAATGCGCACATGCAATAGGGACACTGGGCTTCTGCTTGCATTTATTGGACAGTGTGGCTCTGGGGCACTTGCTGCATGTGATGGAGCCCTTCATACCACTTCCTCTGAAGGACTTTCTATCTTGCAGGCTCCTCATGTTTTATCCTCTTCCCCTTATTTTGAGCTCTTAAAACAAGCTGCCCACTACACCCATTAACATGGCTAATGTTAAATTTTAAAAGACAAAAACCAGAAAACAGAAAGTGTTGGTGAGGATATGGAGAAATGGGAACCCTTGGGCACTGCTGGAAATAATGTCAAATGTTGCAGCTGCTTTGGAAAACAGTAGGGAGGTTCCTCAAAAAATTAACCATGGAATTACTACATCATCCAGCAATTCCACATCTGGGTATATATCCAAAAGTACTGAAAATGAACTGATATTTACACACCCCTGTGTGTAGCGGCACTGTTCACAACAGCCAAAAGACCAACCTAAGTGTCCATCGATGGACAGATGAATAAGCAAAATGTGGCATATACGAACATACATACATACATACATACATACAATGGAATATCATGCAGCCTTTAAAAAGGAAATTCTGACACATGCTGCAGCATGGATGAAGCTTGGAGACAATGTACTAAGTGAAATAAGCCAGACACAAAAGGACAAACACTCTACAGTTCCACTCACAAGAGGCACTCAGAGTAGTCAAATTCATAGACAGAAAGTCCCAACGGTGGTTGCCAGTGGCCGGGGGAGGGCAAAGTAGGAGGTTACCATTTCCCGGGGACAGAGTTTCAGTTTCACAAGTGAAGAGAGTCTGGAGATGGATGGTGGTGATGGCCACACAATAACATGAACATACTTGATTTTACAGAACATAAAATTTTTAAAAACCACTTCTTAAATTCTTTAACACTTGAAAATGGTTCAAATAGTAAACTTTAGGATATGCATATTTTTATCTATGTAACAGATATATTTGTCTTTATATAAAATTTTTAAAGAAACACTTCAAAGAACTCTGAAGCTCATCTGTACCATGAAAAAAGGTATGGTAACAGACTGAGGTGGGAGACCCTCTGTGGGTGCAAGGAGGTCTGAGTCTCCAGCATAAACGGTGCAAATTGAGGGGTTGAGGAAGACTTAGGGGGCTCCCATGAAGCCCTTTTCCAGAAGAACAGCCCTGTAGGGTGATGTAATCAACCACATTGAGCCCAGAGAGCTAAAAACAGGTGAGCCATTTCAAGAACAGGGACCTTTTCCATCTCCTTCTTGGTGTCAGCAAGACTATCATCTGGGTCTTCATGTTAAAAGAAAACACTAAAAGAAAAGATCACCTGGTCCCCAGGGTGATCTTGCCTGGGAATTGTGCTGGCCTGGAGATGCGGCTGGTTCACAGGCCACTAACATGGGCCAAATCTGAATCGGACATTCAGACAGTTTTCTTTGGGATGTTACGTGTTGACATTTTTTTTAAATTAGCTGTCAGCATTCAAAAATTACAAAAGTTCTGTGTTAAAAATCCATGTTCTGGCTGGTTTTGAATAAACAGGGAAGTCTGGCTATGTGGAGTCCATCCTCCCATGCAGGAGCAGGCAGCTGTTTCTGAGTGGTGGTGACCCCTTTGAACGGGACTCACCTGCCCCAGTTCACCACAGTCCCCAACACGCCCTATTGTCTCCCATTCCCTTCCAGCCAATCCATGTTGGTGACCAGCTCCTTCTCCACCAGCAAGGCTTTATCATCTGTATGAACTGGCACAAGGAGTACAGACTCTAAGAATATCTTACATAGAAAGGAAATGCACAGATAATCTGGGTTAAGTCCATTTTATAGACAGGGAAGCACAAAGAAGGTAAACAACTTGCCCAGATTTTAGAATCATCAGTGCACTCCATGGAAATGAGAAGTCAGGTCCCTGAGATCCCATTTCTAGCCGTTCTTCTCAGGGCCTTAAAAGACATGCATGGACATGCACACACCCACAAGGCCACTACCCTTGGCAACAATGTTTTCTGATTAATTGCCATGAACCCAGGAGGCACCTGGCAGGCCTCTGCGCACGACACTGCTATGTTGTAGACACTACCCTTATCCCATTGAGGTGACAAGGGGACAGAGCCTTAGCTCGGGAAGTGACGCCTTCCACCTGAGTGATACTGGGAGGAGGCCGAGCTCGGGTTTCTGCTTGGGCCTGTCCAATTAGCCAATGCTTAATGCTTAACCACAACCGCAAATTTTACCTCATTAAGCAACAGTTACCATCACATCCTCTAAAAATTACATCAACCCCAGGCGTTTAATAACTTCGAGCTGGGAAGACAATGGAGCTTGATGATATTAAGCACAAATGGAAATCTGGCTTCCCCACATACACAAGGACTGGAATCAGGCTGCTGGGTACTCATTCAATGGCCTCATTATAGTGCTGTCACCGTCGACTGATTCCATCACTAAGAGTGCACATTCTACCCAAGGCAATAGCGAGTCTTCTGCGTAATTCTGGTCGCTTAAGCATCCCCAGTGACACCATGGGATTATTTTTTTTCTAAATACATCTGCAAATGGTTGTTTCTCAACCTCAAATCAATACAACATGAATAGAAAAAGCTAGATTCAAAAAGAGGCTCACTGAATGCTTTCTATTGGAATGAATATATTTTTGTATTGAACCAGCCCCAAAGGAATAGTGGACCTAAAAATCATAGAAACTTTAAACTTGGGGTAAAATTCCTGTTCTGGGCTTCTATGAAGCTTTGTGACTCTGGGCCAGGTGCTCGACCTCTCTGGGTCTTGGCATCCTTATCCGTGAGAATGGAGTGATGCAATCATATCCAAGACCTCCCAAATCACATAAGACTTAACTACATTGTGAAAGTTAGTAAATTATAAAGCATCATGCAACGTGTCAGCTACATTTTTGTCAAGCAGGAAGTGTGCGCCGGCAGTATTCGACAATTTGGACCTCCTGCTTTTTAAATTTAGGTTTATTCTGTCTCAAGTTCAAATGCTTTTCCTTAAATAATTAATATCTCTGCATACTTTAATCTTCAAAGCTCTCCACACCTGCAGCTGGAGTAAGATGGTACAACTGAAAGCAATTAAATTCTTACCACAGAGAAATGAAATTCTATGCTCAAGGCTTGGAGAATAGATCCTGATGGTATCAAAGTGGTTGCTAACCCTCTGGAAAGACTTCCAAGAGACAGAGAGGACAGGTTGGCCACCGGGGTTCAAGACTTAAGGCAGAGCCATTCCTCTGCCCTTTGGCCTCCTGGGCATCCCTGGACTGTTGGAGCTAGGACTCTGAACGCACCTGGGCCAGGTCTGCAAGAAAAGCCACCAGGTCCTCTGCACCTATCAGTCAGCTGTCATCCTTACTTTTACCCATTAAAAAAAAAATGAATCTGCCTTTTAAATCACAAAAAATACACTTGCAAATTAATTTTGCTATATTATGTTTCCAAGGATGAAGCAGTATACAAGGGTGCTTAAGGGCATGGTCTCTGATGTCAGACCCTCAAGCCCCTGACTGCTGTGTGGCCTCAGACAAGTTGCTTAACCTCTCTGAGCTTCTGTTGCCATATTTGTAAAAAGACAATATGAAAAGCCCTCCTCTCGAAGCTGCTGTTGGGGCTAACTGAAGTCATGAAGAAGAGTGTGCAACAAGCCTTCTAGCACATAATGAAAAATGTGTCGAAAAGGATCCAGAAATAGTCACAACAAAGTAAGAACAGTGATTCTTTGTTAAGAGGAGAATGTGCACTTGGCTTCCTTGTACACAGTCATAAATTTTGCATGAGTATATGAAAACAACACATGCTCATTCTAGAAAATTTAGAAAACATGGAAAAGTTTTTGAAATAAAGTAAATATTATTTTTGGCAACGCCAGCACCACATTTCTAGGGAAGAGATGGTGGGTCTTAATAAATATTCTTATTGTCAGCCAGGTAAACCCTACATGGAGTGCAGAAAAATGACCAAAATGTGTCCTTTTCTTCGGATTCCGGTCATGGCTCCCAAGTGGCTCAGTGATAAGGAATCTGCCTGCCAATGTAGGCGACGCGGCTTTGATCCCTGGGTCAAAAAGAGCTCCTGGAGTAGGAAATGGCAACCCACTCCAGCACTCTTGCCTTGAAAATTCCAACGCACAGAGGAGCTTGGCTGCTGCAGAGGAAGCTGCAGTCCATGGAGCTGCAAAGAGTCGGACGTGATGAAGCACGCGTGCACATGGCTCCCAAGCACACTGCCCAGAAGCTCACGGGTCAGGAGATGTCTCCAGCTCCAATTAATTCCTCCATCTATCCATCCAACCAATGCCACTGTATGGCCATTCCATGCCAGTCCTTATGCCCGGAACAAAACTGACAAACTTCCAGCTCCAATCCAACTTTACCCTCTGCGACAGAGCAAGACATAACCTCAGCACATCATCCCCAGGCCAGCCCTGCTCCCAAGACCCAGACTGCCGGGGGATGTGTCTGTCATGTTGACTGGATGAGTGGACCATCACCCCTCTCCACACCGCTGCCTGCCCAACTAGGCTTGCTCTAAATACACAACTGATGGTTCTGTCTGTCCTTCCTACTTATTTAGCTAGGAAGGGTATTGGGCACAAAAGGCAAAATTTCTGCTGACAGCAAAACCAAAGAAACATTTCATTTTAGGATAACAAATGTTTTTGTGTTCCAGCAGAGAACAATGCTTCTGCAGTGTTTTGTTTTTTTTTTTAATCAGGTCAATTATTTTATTGCTTTTAGCTTCTCAACCTTGCCCGATTGAGTGCTTGTTCTAGAAATTGAAGATCCTCGGGACAGCACACTTTTCTAGTGACCTTCTCACTCCCCTCTAAGGAAAATCACTGCCCTAGATTTTCAAAATCTCCAGGAAGGCAGAATATGTCTGGAGCAAACAGCTCTTAAAACGCATGAGAGCAAATTATGAGATTTTTTTCCCCCAGCAATAAAACACACACACACTTAAACATAAGATGCTGTTGTGAGGACATTAGAAGCAATTAAGACCCAGTTATTTTCCTTTTTAAACTTTCTCTGTGATTCTATAATTTGCCTTTTTGGTATAATTGCATAACCTTTGATCAGTTGTCTTTTTTATGAAGTTACTAGCAATAATACCACTAAGAATACTTTTGAACTTTGACTGCTTATTTTATGCTGGATACATGCATTGTCTTATCTAACCCTACAATAATCCTACCTTTGAGATAGTCTCACTGGCCTACTGTTAGCCCCATTTTACAGATGCTGCCGCTGCTAAGTCACTTTAGTCGTTTCCGACCTTGTGCGACCCCATAGATGGCAGCCCACCAGGCTCCCCCGTCCCTGGGATTCTCCAGGCAAGAATACTGGAGTGGGTTGCCATTTCCTTCTCCAATGCATGAAAGTGGAAAGTGAAAGTGAGTTGCTCAGTCGTGTCCGACTCTTAGCGACCCCATGGACTGCAGCCTACCAGGCTCCTCCATCCATGGGATTTTCCAGCCAAGAGTACTGGAGTGGGTGCCATTGCCTTTTCCAATCTTACAGATGAGGAAACTGAATTTGAGAGAGGCAAAGTAGTCTGCCCAAGCTAGAAGTTTAAAGAACTGAGACTGAACACAGATGGTCTGACTGCAGAGTCTGCAAGCTTGATCTCCACATGATGATTGAACTTTGTATAAAAAGAAAAAACTACCTACTCTCAACAACAAAATAGAAATCACATCTAAACCTTCCATTTGGAGATAACAATTTAGCACCTTGACAGATATTCTTCCATTTTATTTTTCCTTTGCCTTTTTCACTTACCAAATGTAGCATGAATATTCTCTTACATCAACAGGCATATTTTCTATTCTGAGTACCCGGGGCATATGTTAATTGGAAGCTCCACCTTCATGATCAGAGAAACCAAGGAAAAGAAGACATTACAACTGGATAAAAACCTCAAGGATGACAGTCAGGACTGGGAACAAGGACTAAATTTGGAGTCTTCTCTTTCCTTGGCTTCAGACAAAGCCTCTTGGTTTGTTATGAGACATGGGAGGTTACAAGACATCAAACGACCAAAGAACAAGGAAATTTAAAGGACCGGTAGCAGCTTTAACACGACCACGGCATTTGATGCCCTCCCATTGAGGGCCGGGGCAACGCTGCCTCCCTTGTGTGCAAGCAGGCTTGTGAGGGTGTTGACCAATAGAGTACAACAAGAGTGACGCCATGCAACTTTTGAAGTTGGGTCATAAAGACCATGCAGATTCCCCTTGGCTCACAGGAGCACTAAGCTGCAATGAAAGGTCCAGCCACTCGCTGAGGCCACCATGCTGGAGGGGCCACCTGGGAGGCACTCTGGCCAAGTGTCCCAGCTGAGCCCAGCCTTCCGCCCATCCCTGCCCAGGTGCCAGCCCCAGATGCTGAAGTCTCCCCAGCCTCTGGTTCTCCCGACTGACATCATACAGACACTAGCCCTTCTCACTGTATCCAAATTCCTGACCCACAGAATCCATGATTCATTCTTATGCATAATAAAGTATTCTTGGCAGTTGGGGGACAAATAAATTGGGAGACCAGGACTGACATATACACACTACTACATATAAAATAGATAAGTAATTAGAAGCTACTGTATATTATAGTTGTTAACTGTTAATGGGTAATGGGTAAATGCTGGTTCATTACACAACTGCTTATGTTTGCATATTGGAATTTTTATGGGTTTAAGGTTTTTTGTAAAAAAAGGTAAACATCTGAGGGGAAAAAGAAAACCTACTGTAGAGCATGAGGAACTCTATTCTTTACCCAGAATGATCTGTATGGGAAAAGAGTCTATGAAAGAGCGGATATATGTATATGAATAGCCGTCTCACTTTGCGGTACACCTGAAACTAACCCAACGTTGTAAATCAACTACACCCCAGAAAGAATTAATCTAAAAAAACTAAGTGCTCATTATTTTACGACACTAAGTTTGAGATGGTTTGTTTCACGGCAATGGATTCCTGGAACAAAATTTGGTAACTGGAAATACAGATCAACCTAAACAAACTTTGAGCTGAGTTCTGGGCTACTCTGCTTGCATCAAGGCAGCACAAAACCAAAAATTCCCTAAAGGTCCCAACAGCTCCCTGGGCCTACCATGCCTGGGGCTCTGGCAGGCAAGTTTGGCTAGGAACGGGCATCAAAACATAATTTTCAATGAGTTTTTTTTAAAGGCTTTTGTAGCAATATAGAATGAACACATATAGAAAATCAATTGTGTTCATTAACAAGGGGACTGTGAAGCACATCCAAGAAGTACATGAGGGCCTAGTGTTTACAGGTACCTAAGAGCATCGAGATAAGATTGCTGGGTGAGATACAAAACCAGTGAGCCTTCTGCAGGGCAAGGCAACCATGTCCTTGTGGGTTTCTTTGCTAGCAGAGAGAAATCATATTCATCTCTACCAGACACAAATTTGCCAGTTAGAATGTTCACTTCAGAATCTGGACCCTAATGAATAGTAATAAGAAAGTCGAACAAAGGCAAGGTTCCTTAGAGAATTAAATATAAATAACTCCTGGGCTGGCATGTTGGTCGAGGCTGTGGTGTGATATTGAAAGGACCAAGAGGCATCCATCTGCCTGTCTCTCAAGCTTTTCGTCATCTTCCTACTGAGAGTCCTGGGAGCATCTTGCCACCATGACCTCACATCGCCATTTGTCCTTGGAAAACTGGGACTCCCTCCTCTAAAACTGCTCCTATCCTGACATCCTGAACTTGGATGTGAGTTTTTGCCTTCCCTCTGCCACTGTCCTCCCAGAGACCTTGGGCTCCCAGTCCTTCTCCTAGGCCCCAAGTTCTCCCCCACCTCGCCTGTTCCACTAGAACCTTCCGGCCCCCAAGGCTCCTGGACCCTCAAGGTTCTCATACACCAACTAAAACATTCACAGTTCTGAAAACAAAGCCTCCAAATCATGAGGAAAACACAATTGCTATTAATACAGATTTTGATGCTTAACATTTGTATCTGTTCATTGACCAGTCACACCCAAAATATTTCAGCACATCAACACCAGTTTGTCAGGGCAGAATGGAGGGAAGGTGGGAGGGGAAGCTCAAGAAGGAGGGGATATATGTATACTCACAGCTGATTCACATTACTGTACAGCAGAAACCAACAGCAGACTATAAAGCTACTATCATCCAATTTAAAAAAAAATGAATAAAGTAAAAAGCCAAATCAAACAAACCAACCTGATTCTTCCTTGTCCATTTTGAAGAGGCCTATCTGAATCACATACAGAGCACACCAAGGAATCAGACCCATCCTAAAATCAACAAGCTCCTTCCTGTCAGAAGATTGCAAAACCACAATAATGGTTTTGCACAAAGCAAAGCATATCTTTGATGTAGGGCGGGGTTGGGGGGTACATTTCAGAAGCTGGAGTTTCCAGGAGAGGAGGCCTCCTAAGGTCAGACCACCAGACCATGGGCCTGTTTCTCTCCCTCCCTGTGCCCACCCTGGAGGCTCCCAACTGCCAACAGGGGCCTCCTGGGCTCCCCAGTTCTCAGCTCCTGCCATTGGCATTTTCACCCCTGCAGCATGACGCTGGGGAGAACGGACCACGCACTGTGGACCCGACCAAAACTCGAGCCCATTCCCCTCTGCTTAGTTATCTAGCTGTCCTGCCAGGTACCCAAGAGCCCAGGGAGTACCAGGCAGAGCTCCCCAGCCACAGAGAGTGGAGAGCCAGCCTGTCAAATAAAGGGTGTAACGGGGAGCAAGAAGTTGGGGGGCTCAAGGCAACAGCCAGCCAGCCCCTGCCCCCCTCGTCTAGCAGAGACCCTTCTCATTAAAGAGTGGCTGAGATGCTGAGCAGGAGAGAGAGCCGGCTAGGCCTGTGACCCCCGAACAAACCTGGAACAGCATCTTTCTCTGTGGAGGCTTTGGAGCATGCGTCTTAGGGGCGGCCGTGCACGTTCCAATGTTCCCGGGGGTCGGGAGTGCAGGAGAGGCCTTCTAAGACACCGCTCCCCCCTTCACCTCTTTACAGGAAGTAACCTGCGGCCTGACGAGGGGCGGAGACCCCCGAGGTCCTTTTGTTGGCCAAGCCACACAGACTCGGCCAGGCTGTTGGGGCGGGCCTCAGGCTCTCCTGGGGGTTCTCTTGGCAGGAGGAAAATCTGGCCAGGACCCCGTGACCAGGCAGGGAGTTCACGGTTCCAGCCCGCTTCCGCTCCCTTCAAGGCCAAGTCCCCACTCACTTCCGCCTTCTCATCTGGAAACTTTCCCTCGAAGGCCCTCCAGGCCTCCCAGGCCCCCCAGCTGCTCCTCGTCCTCCCTCCCCTCTCCTGGAACCCAGAGGAAGTTCCACACAGCCTGGCCTGCTGGGTCACCCCTCACCTGCCTCCCGTCCTCCCGCCCGCCACCTCAGCCGCACCTTCCGGGGGCCACTTCCGCTTCCGGGGAGGTGGGGTCGGGGGCGTCTGACGAGACTCACAGGGCTCTGGACCCAAATTCCCAAACACCTGCACCTGGGCGCCCTTAACTAGCAAGCTCCAGCTGACATCCTCTCTCCCCTAAACGTCTCCATCGCTTTCTAGCTGGGCTACAGCCCCCTCCCCCACCATCTGCTCTACCACCCAACTGGAAATTTCGGGGTCACTGTGGCCTCCTCCCACTCCTCCACTCCCCACGCACCTCCTGCCAACCTCCTCCTGATCTTGTCTAGATGTGCCTGCCTACTCTGTTCGGGTCCCTGCCTTCTGCCTCCTGCCCTCTTTCCATGGTGTCCTAACTGGGGTCCCTGACTCATCTTTTTCCTCATCTGGTCTTTGCATCCTACCCCAGACATATCTTACCCAGGTCAGATCTGGTCATATTCTTCCTGAGTTTTTTTTTAATAACTGGAAGGCCTTTTGATTAAGATCCAAGTGCCAACCCAGCATTCAAAGCCATGTTCTCTCTGACTCCTGTTTCCCTTTCTAGCCTCATCTGTCTGTGCCGACCACACACCCCACATCTTGGCATCGTCCCTGGTGGTGCACCAAGCATCTGGAGCTAACCTATAAAGCATTTTTGCCCAAACTATTTAACCCAAGTGTTATCAATCCTTTAGACCTAATTTCCAGAAAGAGTCGGGGGAGAAGGATACTTGGCAACCATGTGGTAAATCTAGAAAGAGAAGCAAGCAGTCTACACAACAACTGGCCTGATCACTTTAAAAAACCAATGTTATGGGGGCTTGGGGCAAGGAGCAGGGAGAACAGAACACTGTTGGAAATGGAAAGAGTAAAGAAACACAATCCACCAATGCCATGTGATCTTTCATTGGATATTGGTCTGAAAAAACACTATAAAAGACATTTTGGACATGGAAATTTGATTATAGACTGAGTATTAGCTGATGTTAGGGAATTTTTGTTAATTCTTACTAATTGCGTTTGGTGTGATGATGAGTTTTTTGAGTATGTATAAAATCATTTTTCTGAATGTGCTGAAGAATTCAACATGAATTGCCACAGTGTCTGTGGTTCATCTTGCAATATTTCAGAAAAAAATAAATATATTCATATATAAAGTCAATATGACAAAATACTAGCAGTTATGATCCTAGGCAGGGAATAGAGATGTTCATTGTACTGGTCTTGCAATTTTTCTGCTTGTTTTTAAAATGTCATAATAAAAAGTTACAGGCACCTGGAGGGTGAGGGGGTGGGTGCTGAGACCCCAGCAAGTGTTCTGTTCTGTAATCTCCCAATCAAAATATATAAAACATCTTGTCTCCTTGAGGGGAGGGGAGCAATTCCTCCTCCAAGTGAAAGGACTCAGCTGCCTGGCATTCAGAAGCAATGGTATGTGCTTCTTTTGTAGCAGAAACTGTCCCCACAACTCCAGCAAACTGCCTGAGGACAGACTTGCTTTCCAGAAGAGCTTGCATCTTTCACTGGGGATAACTACATCTTGAGCCATCTTTTAAAACAGAAAGCTGAAGCAGCTGTCATTAGTCCGATCATCTTCTTCCTTTCAGAAAAGGAAGGTAAAAGGGAGGTGGGAGGGAAAAGGTAAGCCTTCCCTGCTGAATTTTCTCTAGTTTTCCTAAGAATTCCATGAGGATGGGAGGGAGGCTGGTTGAAGAAGAGACAGAGCTGGGCGTAACTGCAGGGTTCAGGGGTGACTGACAAAAAACAGAGGTTCTGTGGCTAGAGTGGCTTTGAAAACCTGGCCACTCCAAAGCCATTTGCTGTGACAGTCTGGTCCTAACTGGGAGCCCAAGGTTGAATCCAGCCCACTGACATGTCTTATTTGGCCCTCCATGTTTTTGTTTAAAAAAAAAAAAACTTACAAAAATTAAACACAACGTGCATACTAAAGTACACACATTACTTGCATGGGTTTAACACACTGTAATCAGCCCCCAGAAGCCGCTATGCACCCCCAGAGGCAATCATTTTCCAGACTTTTATTACTGTGGGTTAGTCTTGCCTGCTTTTGATTCTCACTGTATCTGCTCATTTGTGTCTGGCTCCATTCACTCAACATAATGGCTGTGAGACTCTTCCATGTTGTTGCAGATGGTTGTGATTGTGCATCCTTGTTGCCCTGTGGTGTTTCGCTGTGGGAACACACATGGTTTGTTTACGCACTCTCCTCTTAGCGGGGTTGCAGTTTGCTGCTGTTACAGCAGCGCTGTGACAAGCCTCCTAACCCGTGCCTTCTGGTGAGCATATGTGCACAGTCCTCATGGGCATACACCTAGGAGCGGAATTGCCGGGTCAGCAGATATGTACATATCTGCTGGCACTTTATAAATTTCTCATGAGTTGGCAACATTCAGAACATGAGAGAGTTAGCATAAAAATCAGGTTACAGCTCTCCCTTCAAAGTGTAAAGATCCCACATTATGGGACCCGCATTCCACATCTGTGACTGATGTTTTGGTTCCCCCACAGTCCCCACACAACCTGCCTCATGCCATCCCTCTTGGCTTCTGGAGGCACCTTAACTTTGGGACTCTCAGAATGTGGGAAATGATCTGAGTGTGCTTTTACTTCAAGCCCTTAAAAAAGATTATTTGGTTGCCTCAGTTTCCCCAATGAAGTCAGGCTGCAATCACAGACTATGCTGTGATGAATATCTTTATACTGTCTTTGCAGACATGTACAAGCATATCTGCAGAATAAATTCTTAGACATATGACTGGGGGCCAGAGGGCATTCAAATTTCTTATTTTGGTCAATAGTCCCAACTCGCCCTTTGAAAGGGTCATACGAGGGGAATTCCCTGGTGATCCAGTGGTTAGAACTCCACCCTTTCACTGACAGGCGGTATGAGTTCAATCCCTGGTCGGGGAACTAATATCCAGCAAGCCAGTCAAAACCGAAATGAAACAAAAGACAAAAACAAAAGAGTCAGTTTACACTGCCTCCAGAAGCACCTGAGTGAGCTACTGTGGGCTCTGAAAAATGCATATAAACCCTGGAAGTTCTGATTTCACTGATGTGGCCCAGTCATTGGAGTTTTTACAACCTCCCCAGGTGATGCTAAAACATTCCAGTGTGGAGAACCGCAGCTTTTATCACCAATGGCGTACTTTAGTATGCATGTTGTGTTTAATTTTTAGAAATTAAAAAAAAAAAAAAAAACATGGAGGGCCAAATAAAACATGTCAGTGGGCTGGATTCAAACTTGGGCTCCCAGTTAGGACCAGACTGTCACAGCAAATGGCTTTCGAGTGGCCAGGGAAAAGTCTGTAGCCCTCGGCAAGGTACAGAATCCCATTGTTTTTGATTCCAACCTGCCTGTCTGCTCTCTTGCATCATGAACTCACCACCTGCCCATCAAGGCTTAACAGGGGGTCCTGCTTGGGAAGTGTGTCCCTGGCCACCTGGTGAGCTGTGTGTGCTGTGATACACGGAGCAAAGCAGCACAGGCTTACAAGAGCTAAGATGTTCTGTTGTCAGCATGAAGTCTTGTGATAGGAGTACTGACACCACAGTAATAGGCAAATGCTACCAACCAGCATTTCCCCCACCCCCAACTAGAAAGTCAGTTAGTATCATTTAACAGCCCACCACCATTTATTTGCCTCCTCTGCTCACTCGCAACACCCTGGGATCTGCTCTTCTCATGCTCCGTTATCAGGAGACTTGAGCTCCTGTAATTATAGATAACAGAGATGATGAAAATAATAATTTCTCATTGAGCACTTACCGTATGCCAGGCTCTGAAGTCAGCACTTCCCATGCATTTAATCATTCATACCTCATAATCACCCTGTGAGCTATCATTACCCAATCTTTCCCGAGGCACAGAAAGGGAAAATGATTTGCCCAAAGTTACACAGCAAATGAGCAACCGCTGTGGCAGAGTAGATCTCGGTAAGCGTATGTTACATGGATGGATGGATCTTAACTTCTGGAAGCAGGTACTGGCAGGCCTGGCTGTGTGGACAAGAAAGGACCTTTCCCTCAACAAATTGTGAGTATCTCTGATGCCTGGTTTGTTACCTGCCTGCCCCTCCCCCAGTTAGAGTTTGTATTAGTTTGCTCTTGCTTCTGCAATGAATGCCACAAAATTGGCAGCTTGAAACAGCACACATTTATTATGTCACAGTGCTGGAGGTCAAAAGTCCAAAATGGGTCTCTCTGGGCTTAAAGATATCTACATCTTAATCCCTGGGACCTGCAAATATGTTACAAACGTGGCAAGAGGAACTTTGTAGATATGATTGAGTTAAGGATCTTAAAATCCGAAGATTATCCTGGATTATCCAGCAGGCTTGAGGTAATCATGAGGGTCCTTATAAGAGGGAGGCAGGGGGCTCAGGGAAGGGGGACAGAAGCAGAGATCAGAGTAACGCAGCCACCAGCCAGGGAATGTGGGCTCTCCCCAGGACCGGAAACAGACTCTCCCCTAGAAACTCCAGCAGGAACACAGCCCTGATAATGTGTTGATGTTAGCCCCTAACATCCATTTGGCACTTCTGGCCTCCAGAGCTACAAGATAACACAGTTGCATTCTTTTAAGCTACCACATCTGTGTGTTTTCTTACAGCAGCCCTAGGAGACTCATGCGTGGTCACAGGCCATCCCTTCATCACAAAAATATGGCGGGTGGAGGTCTTTCAGAAGACAGCAAGGATGGGCTGGCATAGGCTGTCCTGTATCCCAGATTCCCTGGAGGTTGGACAGGGATGGGATAGGGGATGGGCTACGTTCCCTGGGTAGCTGAGGTCAAGGATGCACAACAGGGGGGAATACTGTGGGCAGGAAGGCAGTGGCATTAAGTTAAATGGGGATCAGGACTTTACCAAGTCCTGTGGAAAGACTCAGTGAATGCGGTGGGCCAGGACACCAGGCTAAAGTTAAAGGCCCTATGGCCTGGACAAAGAGACAGTGCTGAGAGACGGCACTGGGGCTGTGGCAAGAGCACTGGCTTGCCACTAGCTGGCCTTCAGAGCTCAGGCTCTTTCCGCCCTTTTGGGGTCTCTTGCAGGTGACTTGTTAAGGTAATAATCATGATAACAGCAAGCACTTAAATGGACTTGCTTGGTCCCAGACACTCTTCTTCTTCGTGCTCTGCCTTGTAAATATAAACTGACTTGTCCAATACTCATAACAAACCAATAAGTAGATGCTGTCATCTTTATTTCACAGGTGAAGGAATTGAGGCTCAGGGAGGTTAAGAAACTTGCTGAAGGTCACCCAGCAGGGAAGTGGTAAATTCTTTTTCTTAATTAAAAAAAATTTGGCCACACCACACAGCATGTGGGATCTTAGTTCCTTGACCAAGGATCCAATCCACACCCCCTACATTGAAAGCAGGGGCTCTTAACCACTGGACCACCAGGAAGGTCCCAGAAGTGGTAAATTCTTGACTGGAACCCATGCACTTTGGATCCAAAGAGAACTGAGAGGTAGGGGAAGAGGTTGGGGAAGATTTGGCCAGAGATGTTAAATCAAGACGAGTAGTGATGAGCTGGCGGAGGTGGGGAGACAGAGAGAGAGAGAGGAGGGGGAAAAGCCAGCAGAAGCTGGAAGATGAGTTTGGAGTCTGGTCTGAGAGAGGCGCTGGAGCAGCCGTGGGCTCTGAAAGGACTGGGGTGGAGAGGCTCAGAGGAAGGGGGAGGAGCATCTCCATCACTAACAGGCACCCTGGGGTCTCAGAGTGGGCCGACTGTGGGGACTGGGTTACACTTACACACTCACTGTGGGAAACCGATCCAACTGAAGTTGCCATGGTGAGGCAGGGTCTCATGCTCCGCCCTCCCCTTCATCACTCCCCCAATTCCAGCCTTTTGGATAGAACCCTTGCATTTGGGGCAATACCATTTGAAAACTGCTACCCTGCCTCCATCCCATAAGCTCCTCCGCTCCTGCCTGGATTCCTCCACTGCCCGGGCTGCAGAGAGCCCCCGGAGTCCCCACCTTGCTCCTGCCACCCCCTCCAGGTAGCTTCGGAAGGCTTCGGCTTGGACTTCCTCACTCCCAGATCCTTGCACAGAACTCAGGCTCTGTTCAGTGCACATTCCAGCCAGCAAGTGACCTTGAGCAAGCCTCCTCCTTGGACCTCCGGGCTTCATCTGCAGAATGGAGCCGATAATAACAACTCCCCTCTGGAAGCCAAGAGACCGGGCCTCAGAACCTCTTAAGAAAATTAAGAAGAGCCGGTGTACACTGACCGCCTACATGAGCAAATGCTGTTGTAATTTTAGCCGTCACCGTTTCGACTGTCCTCGTTTGACCAGTGAGAAAACTGAGGCCCAGAGAGGTGAAGTCACTGACCAAGGACACACAGCAAGATAGTGCAGAGTTGAAACCAGGACACAGGCCCTAGAACTGAGCCTCTTCCTCTTTCCCCTGAGTGTGCAGCCAAACCCACAGAAGGAGCCTGCCATGTGCCTTGTAGCCAAACCCCCTCTCCTTCACATATTTTTTACATATAAGGAAACTGACGCTCACCTGCCCACGGTCACCCACCACTCACATGGGAGCCAGGGAGCCAGGTATGTATGACTCCGAGCTCATGCCCGGTCCTGACCCATCACGCAGCCTCCAGGACTCCCACCCAGTGCTCAGATGCTGGGTTTCTCGGAACCTGTCCCAGGTCTGGGCTGGTTAAAAGCAGAAAAAGTTCCTCTTGCAGCCTCTCCCTAAGCACCTCCCCATCATCAGCACATCCCCAGGAGCCTCCGGATGCCAGGGACAGATAAAGGCAGACGCCCCAGCCCCTGGCTGCCCTCCACCCCTTCCGAGTTCTGCTCCTCCTTGGCGGGGAGGGATGACAGCCCTCCTTGCCTTCCAGGCGGTTGGCAGAGCAGCGGCTGCTGTTCCTGCCCGCTGCCTGGCTGATGGAGAGATTATTTCTAAGCCCTTCCCATTCCCGCCCCCCCTTCTCTTGCAGGACCACACTGGCTGTCCCCGTGGGACTCAGTGCAGAGCCTGCCGCTGAAGCAGGACAGCTGGCCCAGCTCCCTCCCACCACAAACCCCTCAGACCCTCACCTCTCATGGGGAAAGGGGCTTCTAGGTCCTTTCCAAAAAAACAACAACCCACCCCACTCCTCTTGGGCTTTTCTGCAGCTGCTGGAGAGAGAGAGAGATGCAGAATGAATGGACTTCTGGTTTCTGAAGGAGGCAAGGGAAGAAAGGTTGAAAACTAACTCAGCCAGAAACTGCTGTGTTTGGGATTTTTCTTTTCTTCCCTTTCATCTTCACCACAAACCCGTCTCTTCCCTGGGCATCGAGACATGGGCTCCCTTTGCCTTGCCCGGCAGAGAGACAGCTGGAAATAGGCTTCCTGAGACAGGAGGGTGAGTTAAACTTCAGGGGAAGAAGTTAGTATCTGCTGCGGGGATGGGGGGGTATACAGGATGCTCTTAAACATCCCTTCCAAAGTGCTGCTTTGAGTGAATACCTTTCCCATGCTCTGGAGGAGGTTTGTGTGCCGGCTCTTCCTGGGGGGCTGTGGGTTACAAAGTTAGGTTTGTGCAATGAATGAAGAAAGGAAAGTTTGGCGGGGGTCGAGGGGGAGTTGGTTCTAGAAAGAGACCCTACTGGGAGACAGAGTCCCGGGTTGCACTGGGACTCACCGTGTGACCTTGGATGAGTCACTTCAGCCCTCAGGCTCTGGCTTTTTCACTGGGAAAACAAGAACGCTTGGGAAGGCTCCCTTGATTTCAAAATACTCTTTTCTCCGCAGGCTGCTCATCGTTTTCTGGCCGTATGTTGTAAATGAAGTAATGCACGCAGAATAACAGACCATTGTGTGCTGAGCAAGTGTGAAATGCATAGGCTGTGATTCAACTCTTCGCTGCCTGCTGGAATCCAACTGGCTCTGAAATTGAGAAAACTTTTATTTCCATTCAGCCGCTGAGTTTTCCTCTCGATTGGAGTGCATCTCGGAATGTAAGGTTATAGACGCTTCGGAAGCAGCTCTGGCTAGAGTGAATAGCACAGAAAACGGTTGTGGGAGGCAGAGGATGAGAAATACTGTGGCGATGACCTTCTTTAATGCATGGGCTAAATCTGAAATCCTTCCTCTAAGTCAAGCGTCCCAAACAGGTCTGAAACGGAGAGAGCATTAGAGGCGACTTCATTTCACAGATGACAAGACCAAAGCCCAGAGAGGGGGAGTAACTGATGCAAGGTCACACAGCAAGGTGGCTGAGACAAGCAGCCCATGAACGCGGAGAAGCACTGTCATTGATAGCAAAGTCCTCTAAGTGGGAAAGCAAGTAAAAGGGCTGAGGCAATGGTTGTGGAGCTTCTCCTGGGAGTCAGATGCTGTGCCAAGTACAGTTCCTCGTTACTTAACTTTTCTGGGCCTCAGCTTCCTCATCTGTAAAATGGAGATATTAATGTCTACCTCAGGGGGTTGTTGAGATGACTTATCATAGGAAGGGCATGTGGATCAGTGCCTGGCATGTCAGAAGCATCTAGAAGGGTGCTTAATATACACCTCATATGTATTATTGCCTGTAACCCTCACTATGCCCAGTGAGGTGGGCACCCAAACTGCCCCAGCTGAGCAAGTGAAGCAAAGGGTTCAGTGAGGCTGAGAAACCCAGCTGGGGTGGCAGTCTGTAAGGGATTACAACCTGGCAGTGAACTTGAGAACCTTTTACACTCTTAAGCTCTATTTTCAATAACTATACTTAGCAAGGTTGGGTGAGTCCTGTCATTGGCATAAGGATGCTGAGAACAGAGAGGTTAAGCTGCAGGCCCAAGATCACACAGTCTGGAAGTGACACAGCTCTGACTTGTCCAGCTCGGGACCAAGCTCCCCGAGTCCCAGTCCATCTAGTGCCTGTTCCAGGGAGATTCTTCTGAGATATAAATAAATGCTCCATCAGAGAAGGGATGTCATTATGTCCTTTCCTACACTGATAGATCCCAGGTGCATAGTAGGTGCTCAGTAAATCTTTGCTGGATGAAAGATTAAAAGGATAAAGAATGCAGATGTGGGAATGCACACATGAGGCAATGCGATCTAGGACTCTGCCCTGAGACTGACGTCTCCTTCCTTCCTTGCTCTTGTCCCTTCTGGCGCCAGGACTTCCGCAATATCCATGCCTTCCCGAGACAGGGGCCTGCATGCCGGACACCATCCCTTCCGCTCCTGCAGCCCTTTGAGTCCCTTCTTGTCGGGCCCCGTGGAGCCGCCGTCCATCAAGGGCATTTACTACCGCAGGGCCCGGAAGGTGGGCGCGCTGGACACCTCCACAACCGCGGACCTGAAGAAGGAGATGCTGGTCAACGTGGGGGGCCGGCGGTACCTGCTCCCATGGAGCACGCTGGACGAGTTCCCGCTGAGCCGCCTGAGCAAACTCCGCTTCTGCCGGAGCCACGAGGAGATCGCGCAGCTCTGCGACGACTACGATGAGGACAACCAGGAATTCTTTTTCGACCGGAGCCCCAGCGCTTTTGGGGTGATCGCGAGCTTCCTGGCTGCCGGCAAGCTGGTCCTCCTGCGGGAGATGTGCGTGCTGTCCTTCCAGGAGGAGCTGACCTACTGGGGCATCGAAGAAGCCAACCTGGAGAAGTGCTGCTTGCGGACGCTGCTGCGGAAGCTGGACGACCTGGCCGAGCTGCGCCGGGAGGAGACCCTGCAGCGGCAGCGGGAGGCTGGGCGGCCCACCGTGCACACGTCCCGCTGGGGGCTCTTCATGAGCCGGCTGCGCGAGATGGTGGAGAACCCGCAGTCTGGGCTCCCCGGGAAGGTCTTCGCTTGTCTGTCCATCCTCTTCGTGGCCACCACAGCGGTCAGCCTGTGCGTCAGCACCATGCCCGACCTGAGGGCGGAGGAGGACAAGGTGAGTGGTCCATCACTCCATCAGGCGCGGGTGCCCGGGACCCGTGGGACTGGGGGCCCACGAAAACGTTTTCAGGTCTTTTCAGACCAGAGGCAAGAAGTGAATATGATCCAGTGTGGACTGTGTTCATTTTCAGACCAAGGCAGTTGTAAAAGATATTTTATACATTTTTTGTTTTTTGAGAAAGAAGCACATGAAGGGGACCCATGAAAGTCAGGAGGGGCCCTGTCCCTGAGAGCAGACGCTGGACAGTGTGGTCTTAATGGGCAGAGCTGGCCCAGCCCTGCCTCTCCTAGCTCTGTGAGCCGAGAGAATGACTCCAACCTCTCTGAGCCTCAGTTTCCTCCTCCATGAGACAACTGACATCACTGTGAAGGCTCACACACTCAGTGCACCCATCGTGTGTTAACTGAGCAGCTGTTCTGTGCTGAGCAGTAGACCAGGTTCAGATTCCCTGCCTCCTTAAGCCAACCTTCTCATGGGCATCTCAGCTCTGACATTACATTGTCAGAGGAATAAACTAAGGCTCAGGGCACTTAGCTTCTTCGGAGTAATCTAGCGAAGATGCCGATGACAGAAGAGATCCTCAGCCCTCATTCCTGACCCTCCCAGTCAGTCCCTCCCTCCAGGGAACTCATGGAAGGGTCAATCTAAAAGTGACCCTGCCCCAAGAGGCCAGAGCAGAAACATTTGCTTGCCCACTCCTGCCCTCTCTGGTAGCTCAGTGGTAAAGAACTGTCTGCCAATGCAGGAGCTATAAGAGATGTGGGTTTGATCCCTGGGTTGGGAAGATCCCCTGGAGGAGGGCATGGCAACCCATTCCAGTATTCTCACCTGGAGAATTCCACGGACAGAGGAGCCTGGTGGGCTACAGTCTATGGGGTCACAGAGAGTTGGACATGACTGAAGTGACTTAGCAGGCCCTGTCTTTCCGGGAAGCTGTGAGATAACCCTCCTCCCCACCCCCACCACATACCCCAAGGGGCCAGATGGTCTGAAATGTGAGTTAAAAACCTAGCCTTTTGTTGGGAAGGTTATTGGAGAGCTTCAAACTGAGAATTGGACTGTTTCCTAAGTGAAAATGTTGCTCTATAATCCTCCATGGCTCCCCATCACCTGACTCATGGAGCTTACATTACAGCAGAGAGAGAGCGCCGATCATTAAAACATATGCAGAAGGTTATGCAGGCTGTGGATGGTTTATAACCAGTGTCAGTTGACCTAAGTTTTCTTCCCTTAAACATGTATTCCAGGGACGATCAGAGAAGTTTGCAGATAGAGAGGACATAGATATAGAACCAGTCGGTGCTTCACACTGAGTAGGCTCTCAATAAATATTTGTTCAATAAAGCATCTTGCCCAGTCTATACATGTTATGTTATAAAGCAAATCAATCAAGATGTTTTGACTTTCAGACAGTTTTTTCCCCATAGAGAGGACTGTAGCTCTAATTGTGGACTTTTTTTTTTTTCATTCTTTAGCACAAAATTATGTGATTTAAGAATTTTCTTGTTCACTGAAATATTTACGTGTGGACAGTGCAATTGAAAGATTAGGACAAAGTAAAGCGCCTCAATCTCCTATGCTCCAAGGTTGCCCTGGATCCTAGTTGCTGAAGAAAGACTCTTGGATTTTTCACAAGCCTGTGGGATTTTCAGGGAGCCAGGATTTAGACTGTGCAGAGAGACAAGCTCTTTACAAAGCCTAATGCTTTTAAAATTACCCAGGGTATGAACCCAGATTGGTGTGACAGGGACATGGAAAATTCAATTAGAGGTGAGTGAGAATCCTGCAGAAGCCGTTCCTACTCGTGGAATGAGAGAGGTGGTATTCCCAGTCCAGTCACAAGCTCCATGCAACTGGGTGCTCTGCCTAGAGAGGGGCCACGAGGCCCTGCCCTCCAAAAAAAAAAAAAGCGTGTGTGTATTTCACTGTTCTGATGGTAATTCAGAGAGCCTGGAGGTTGAAGACCAGGCGGGCTTTGTTTTTTCAAACCATGCCCTTACATTTACATAAAAAGATAATGTTCTTTCTCAGCCACACATGCCTGGTATTTTGTATTTGGCCTCTGGACATCAGTCTGAAAGCAGCGATTCAGCCCTGGCTGCAAAGCTGGGCTGCTGCTCCTGGGGACAGGCAGTGCCCTGGAGGTGTGGGGGCCCAAGTTGTTGTCCCAAGGGGACAAGACCCACAGAACTCCTCCATCAAACATAGAGAAGGTGTCACCCTGGGATGGAGAATCAGCACACATGCAAAGAAAGCACTTTCCTTCCCTTTTTCTTCTAGCTTCTTACAGCAATATTCCTTAAGTAAACTTGGCAGTTGAGGAGCAAGGTCTATGCCCAAGATTGCAAATTAACATGGAAGAGGGAGAAGTAGATGGACAGGAAGGACCAAGCCAAGTACCTAAAGCCCCTCCGGAAGCATGTGGACTTCGCTGGGTTCCCTGGCGGAGCTCAGCCCCAAAGGAATGAGAGAACTGATGCTTATTAAGTGCCCTTCAGGAGGCTGGCATTGGACAGGATGGACTTAATCTTTGTAACAGCTTAAGGAAATGGATGCTGTAGCTATGACCATTTTGCAGATAAGGAAACTGAGGCTCAGGGAAGTTTAATCACTTTCCTAAGCTCAAAGTAAGGAAGTGGCACAGCCAGGATTTGAGCTCACCTCCACCTTGCTCCAAAACCTGACCCCTCATAACAGAACCTTCTTCTAACCCTCCTGGGTTTGAATCTTGGTTTCCACCCCTCATGAGCTCAGTGATCTCGAGAAAGTCACTTACCTTCTTTGAGCCTCAGTTTCCTTATCTGTAAAATGGGGATGCTGTTAGCCCTTTCCTTCGGGGATTATGGTGAGAATTAAAAGAGTAATATTCGTGTAACATGATTGGAACAATACCAACACATAAGAAGTGCTCAGAAATATTAGTCATCATCATTATTCACTTATCTGGTGCTATTTAACAGGAAGTCATCACATTTATCCTTTTATTCATTCATCAACAGTCATCTGTGCCAACTAAATCCACCCATCTAGATGCTGCCTATCAGACAAATTCCTCTTTCCTGGAGCTCGTATTCTGAACATCCCAGCTCCATTTTTAAAGTTCACATAACATAAAATTAACCATCTTAAAGTGAACAATTCAGTGGCATTTAGCAAAATTCATAATGCTGTGCAGTCAACACCTCTATCAAATTCCAATATATTTCTTTTTTTAAAAAAACTTTCCTTTTAAGTTCCAGTATATTTTGAAGAGAAAAACCTGGGCCAATCAGGCAGCCACTCCCCACCTCCACGCACAGCCACTGGCAACCACCAGGCTGCTTTCCATCTCCGTGGATTTTCCTGTTCTAGACACTTCTTATAATGGAACCCTAAAATATGTGGCCTTTTGTTTCTGGCTTCACTCCCTCCATATAATGTGTTCAAGGTTCCTCTGTGTTGTAGCCTATGTCGGTACTGCACTGCTTTTAAGGGCTGCATAATATTCCACTGTCTGTAAATGTCACAGTTTGTTTGTCCATCCGTCCGATGATCAGTTCCTCAGATTCTTTGCTTCCCTCTGCCGGAGTCCTCTGCCACGGTTGTCAGCCCTGCCATTCAGCCCAGCATCTTTGCTGGTCAGAACACCTTGTCCTCCCTCTGGAGGAAGCTGCAGGTCACTGGGCAGCTACAGCTGAACTCTTGGTCCTTTCATCTTGACCCCCTCCTCCCTCCTTTCTGCTACCCGGCTCTGCCCCGGGACAAGCCCGTTTGTCTATGTGCCTCTATTTCTGCACCTGCAAACGAGGATAATGGCACACCTGCTCAGACGGAGCCCTAGGACCGATGGTCTAGTTCTCCTGTGTGGGCACAGAGCCAGCACTGGCTGTTTTCCCCCACCTCTGGGACCCGCTCAGGACCCCCCACGTGCGCATCTGCTTTGCTCCTCATGCTCTCTCCCAGCTCTCAGGACCTCAGGGGATAAGCACAGGCATGTGCTCTCACATCCCCCCACCCCCACCCCCTGCCCTCATTTTAGCTTCCACTTCCACCCAGAGGCATGCTTGGGACTTCAGGGATGTTGAGAAGGGACACACTCTGGGTAGCAGCTCTGCAAAGCTCCCCGGGTGGGGGCGGAGCCACCGGGGGGGAGCTGAGGGTAGGACCTCAGGGCTCTGCGTCTCCCACCCCCTCGTACCCTGTGCTGTGCCCCCACTCTCACGGGGACTGGGAAGGAAGGCATAGAGATTTTTAACGATCAGGTGGATCCCCAGGGGTCCCTTGCTGGAAGAATTCTCTCCTGCTGTGGTTGCAACTCACCTTTTGGGCTGCAGGCACCCCCTCCCCCACCTTGGATAAAAAGCCTCCCGCTGGAGCCAGCACCTCCTCCTCCATGGTCCTCCTTTCTTGGACCATGAATCAGCTCTGTATAGTACTGCCCGCTCTCTGTAGCTTCTCTGTGTTCAGTGACGTTTGGTGATGGCTTTAGAAAAGTCTTAACTTGCTTTGGGGAGTTTGGGGGTTCCTCGCCCCCAGCTGAGTCTCCCTAATATCTCACCCAACAAGCACCAATCCCCATTTCCTGGACGGGGGGGCCCCCTCTCCTGAGTACATGCTTCATGCTGTCCCTCCTGCCTCACCATGCTCCCCTGGTGTCTGGAGTGTTCAATTCCTAACCTGCCCCTGCTTGTTCCACACCCTCCTCAGAGCTCTCAGGGTTTCTGTTCAAGGTGGGGCGGGGGAGGGAGAGGATCGTGGAAGAGGCCCAAAGGAGACGAGGGTGGCAGAGAGAGACCTGGCTCTTGCAAGGCATGAGTCAGCACCGCCAGCACCCGGAGACTAGGACCAGAGGCACAAATGATGGAATTCATGGCCGGGAGGGAGACGGAAATGCTGAATGGAGCCGTGAGACCAGCATTGAGCTAAGAGGGTCAGACTGGCTGTGTTCCCAAAGGGGAGCTGGCAGGTGCTGCTACGAGAGAGACAAAGGGTGCAAGGGAGGCTGCAAGGTCAAGACTCTGGCCCTGAGTCCCCCCCAGATGGAACTTCTAGAACTGGCCCTGGCTGTCCCTGCAGCCGTCTGCCGGACAGCCTGTCCAGATGGTCCCTCAGGGACAGTGGCTCTGTCCTCAGAAAGACCCATCCACCCCCTGACCCCAAAGCCCTTCAGAGCAGCTCCACTCCGGAGCTTTGGGGAAGGACGGGCAAGACTGTGGGCCACCCGCTTCACTGTGCCCAAACCGATGCAGCCACTCAAACTTGGGTTTCTTTTTTATTGTGATATAATATACCATCTAATGTTCATCCTTTTAAGGTGCACAAATCAGTGACTTTTTTAGTATGCAGTTGTGCAACCATCCCCACTAATTCCAGAACATTTTTATCACCCTAAAAAGCAAACTTGCACATACTTCTGGTTACTCTCCACCCCCCGCTGCTTTCCACCAGCCCCAGGTGACTGTGAATGTACTTTCTATCTTCATGAATTTGCCTTTTCTGGGCACTTTATTCAGTTCAGTCCCTCAGTCATGTCCGAATCTTTGTGACCCCGTGGACTGCAGCACACCAGGCCTCCCCGTCCATCACCAACTCCTGGAGTTTGCTCAAACTCATGTCCATCAAGTCGGTAATGCCATCCAACCATCTCATCGTCTGTCGTCCCCTTCTCCTCCTGCCTTCAATCTTTCCCAGCATCAGAGTCTTTTCCAGTGAGTCAGTTCTTCACATGAGATAACCGAAGTACTGGAGCTTCAGCTTCAGCATCAGTCCTTCCAATGGCACTTTATAGATACAGAATAATACAATATATGGTCTCTTACGTTGGCTTCTTCCATTGAGCATAAGGTTTTCAAGGTTCATCAGCTTTGTAGCACATGTCAGAACTTCCTTTTCGTGGCTGAATAATATTCCATCATATGGACAGACCATATTTTGTTTATTCATTCATCTGTTGTTGAGCATTTAATTTCTCTCCACTTTTGGGCTGCTATCAATCACACCGCTCTGAATCTTCATGTACAAGTTTTGTTTGTGTGCATGTGGGTTTTCAGTTCCTTGAAGAATACTCTTGGCAGCAAAATTGCTTAGTCATACAGCAAATGTATGTTTAAGTTCTCAAGGGACCACCCATCTGTTTTCCACAACAGCTGTACCAATTTATATTCCCACCAGCAACGTTTTGGGGGGGAAATTCTAATTTCTCCACAGCCTCAGTAACACTTGTTTGTTTTTATCCAAGTATTACTGCTTTACTGTATATTAGTTCTAGGGGTACAACAGAGTGATTCGACATTTTTCTCCCTTGTACTCAATTTAAAGATATTGTTATAAAATTCCAGCTGTATTCTTTGTGCTATATATCACATCCTTGTATCTTATTTATTTTATACCTAGTAGTTTGTACCTATTAATCCCCTGACACTTATTTTTTGTCCTTACAATCACAGCTGTCCTGGTGAGTGTGGAGTGGTATCTCATTGTGTTTTGATTTCCAACTCTGATTAAAAAAAAAAAAAAATCTTTTCATGATAGAAAATTTGGGGCATTGGCAGAGTAAATAGAATAATCTAACGAACCCCTAATTACTACCCATGACTCAGCCTTCCAGACTGTCGAGAGCCTGCCACTCGGGTTCTCTCTCTCCAGCCCCTCCCACCTCCAATTGTTTAACATCGTGATCATTCATTTTATGTTATTTTACAGTTTTATGGGATAAATTTATATACATTGAAATGCACAAGTCTTAGCTGTTGGATGTAACAAATGGGGCACACCCATGTCACCCACAGCCCTGGTTGGTATGGAATATTCCCATCACCCCAGGATGTTCTTTCAGGTTCCTTTGTAGTCTTCCCTAGCCCATCCAGAGGCGGCTGCTGTTTCTGTGATTCTGTCCACCTCCCGTGGGCTTAGCCTGCTCTTGGACTTCACCTGGATGGAAACATCACCCCTCATCTGCCTGTGACATTGGTCATGTTGTCATGCCGTTCACCCCTCCAGCCTTCCCAGGGCTGCTCATGTTTCTCTTCATCGCAGGAGGGAATCAGAGCACCCCTCATTCCCACCAGGGACAAGTGCCCCCACGAAGGTGACCAAGCACCCCCGTTTGCCCAGGACTGAGGGGAGACTTTCTGGTGACCTGGAACTTCCTGTTGCTCCATCTGGAAAGTTCGGGCATACCAGGATGAGTGGTCCATCCTACCTGCAGAATACAACCAAAAACCTCCTCAGAGAAGGTGACTCTCTCCTTTCCTTCTGTTCTAGTTTTCCTCAGATACTGACTCACCTGGAAGTCATTTTCTCAGCTCGAGCCCTGTAAATCCCTACCACCCCAGCACCGGCTGCTCGCAGGGCATTTCTCTGAGGACCAGTGCTGGGAGGTTGGTTTAGGATGCAGAGCTGAGCAGCAATGCAGGGCTGACTCCGCACAGCACTTGCTGCAGTGCAGGGAGGTGGCCGGCGGGAGGTGGGTGGTTCATGCCCAGAATATCCAAAAGCTGGCACCAGAGGCAGAGGGAGGAGGGCCCACAGAGCCTTCTCTGCCTCCCAGGAGTCACCTTCCTGAACTACAGGGTCACTGGTCTGGGGAGATTACTCCCAGGCCACCCAAGGCTCTTACCCCAAAGGGAAAACTCCCCAAATGTCAGTGATGAAAGGGGCCTTATAGAGAGAATCTGGCCTAGAGTCTGAAAAACTTCCAGGTGCCTCTGAGTCAACAGGAGAATCTGCCAAAATGCAGATTCCTGGGCCACCCTCCAGGGCTTTGATTTTGTGATGTGAGCCCCAGAACCCACATTTGTAACAAGCACTCTGGGGGATTCTGCCGCAGGGGTTATGAATCGGCTTTGAGAAATGCCGATTCTGTCCCACTCTCTTTATCAGGAGGTAAAGCCCAGAAAGGGGCAGTGACCACTGAAAGGTCACAGAGCAAGTTTGCAGCAAGACTGGGGAGTCGGGACCCAAAACTCCTGAACTTTGCAGAACCCCGAAGCAAACCCCAGGCAGTCCTGGCAAAGAACTCTTGTGTTCTGGAGAATTTCCTCTACTTCTTATAGAATTCAGGATAGGAGAAGGTATAGTTAGCCTTCAACTGAGTGGGCAGACTATGTCTGCGACCAGTGGGTCATCTTGAACAGGCAGCTGCCATGTTTTGTGTATCCGCAGCAGGCCTGCTAACTACTTCTCCTGCGTTATTCCGATTGGTCACAGCTCTCCCAGGGCAGAGAAACAATAGTTCAGGGGGGATGAAGGATTTGCCTAAGTAGGTAGAAGTGAACCTGGGTCACAGACACTCTGGACTCCACGCCCTCAACCGCACCCCCACCAACTCCCACCTCTTGGATCAGAGAGGGCAGGGGAGAGAGCTACCCAACTCAAGACCGGTGAATAGAGATCAGGACAGCCCAGCCCCCTTTTCCCTCCAAAAGTCAGACAACAAGAACATTTCAATTTAGCATTCCTGTGAGCCCAGGCACTGGAAATAATTCCTTTTTCCACCTCAGAGGTTTTTAATCCAAAGAAAACCGCAGTTGTCAGTGTGTTGCTTTTCACTTAGCCAACCGGCTTCGGCCATTCATTCCCTCATAGGTGGAGATGCCAGAGATCTAGCAGAGATGGAGATGGAGATGAGGCAGAGGCAGATGCAGACCAAGAGGGAGCTAAGGTGATAAACATATAGTCGGAATGTTTAGAGTCAGGTTCTCAACTCTGGCTTCCCATGAGAATCATTGATGGGGCTTCTGGAAAGTTCTACCACTCAGGCTCAAACCTAGATGTCCCAGCCTGGGCATCAGGATTTTTCAAAGCCCCCCCAGGTGATTCTAACATGCACAGTCGAGGCTGAGAACCTCTATACTAGAAACAGAGCTTCTCCAACCTTATTGTGTGCATAAATTATTGTTAAAATGTAGATTCTGCAGCTCCCAGGGGAGGCTTATGCTTTTGGTTCCAGGACACACTTTGAGTGGCAGAAGGACTAGCGGAAGTCTCTATTGGGGGCGGGGGTAGGGGTGTGAATGACACAGGGAGGAAGCCACAGGAGCCCCACCTGGCTGGGATCTCTTGGGAAGGAAATAGTTGCAGTCTGCATCACAGGGCTGTACTAGGAATGGTGGCATCCTCTGCCCTCCCCACCCACCCACCCCTAGCCTCCAAGGCCCCAGAAACCACAGCTGCTTCTCTGGTCCTTCACCTCCAAAGTCTAGCATGGGACCTGGCACAAGGTGAGCCCTCCATGCATTTTTTTTTAAGTAATTTTATTTATTTATTTGTGGCTGCGCTGGGTCTTCATTACTAACCGGGCTTTTCTCTAGCTGCCGCGAGTAGGGGCTACTCTCTATTCACAGTTGCGGTGCACAGGCTTCTCATTGCAGCGACTTCTCTTATCGTGGAGCACAGGCTCAGCAGTTGCGGCAAATGGGCTTTGTTGCTCCACAGCATGTGGGAATCTTCCTGGACCAGGGATCAAACCCACATCCTCTGCATTGGCAGGTGGATTCTTTACCACTGAGCCACCAGACAAGCCCGCCCTCCATGTGTTTTGTTGGATGAATGAATGAGGGATCGTGTGCAAAGAAGTTAAAAATAGTCTGTAGTCTCCAGGAGACCACCTCCTCCGAATGTAGGCTCAGGCAAGTTATTTCAGTGCTCAGAATCATTTCCTGGACTGTCAGTGAAGCTGCTCATGGCATCACTGTGGGGCCTAAATGACGGCACCAGATCAGCACCTGGTACACAGAGCTGCTTATGTTGGTAAAGGAGAAAGCTGGCTGCTGTAACCAAGAGGCTCCATGAGAGAACGGCTTTCAACACAATGTGCTTAGTCGCTCAGCCGTGTCTGACTCTTTGTGACCCCATGGACTGTAGCCCTCCAGGCTCCTCTGTCCATGGGGATTCTCCAGGCAAGAATACTGGAGTAGGTTGCCATGCCTTCCTCCAGAGGATCTTCCCAACCCAGGGATCGAAGCCAGGTCTCCTGCATTGCAGGCAGATTCTTTACCATCTGAGCCACCAGGGAAGCCCTTCAACACAGCAGACACTGGTTTCTCTCTCACCCAAAGAAGGACCAAGGAGAGTGGGCAGCTCTCATTCTGAGACCCAGGTTTTTCCCACGGTGATGCTTATCCTTCCTGGGGCATCGGTCCCGTCTGCTGGTTCTAAGCTGGGTTGCAGGGCAGGCTGGGTAGTCCCAGCTCACAGGAAGGGGAGAAAGAGTGCAAGAACTCACACCCACCACTAAAGTCCTGGAACTGGAGGGGTGGCGCATCACCTCTGTTTACATTCTTTGGGTAGGGACTTGGTCATTTGGCCACACTTAGCTGCAGGGGAAGCTAGATCAGGTGGTTTCTGATCTAGCTGATAGGCCATGGGCGCAGCTGCAACTTGAGAACTACAATAAAAAGGGAGTCCTGGCGGATGACTAAGAGTCTAAAACACAGCTCCACTGATATAGAGATACAGATTAATGATAGATGGATAGATAGAATATAAAGACTATACACTATACAGAGAATATATAGAGAATATATATTTAAATGTTTATAGTATAATGGGCTTCTCAGGTGGCTCAGTAGTAAAGAATGTGCCTGCAGTTCAGGAGCTGCAGGAGACATGGGTTCGATCCCTGGGTCCGGAAGATGCCTGGAGGAGGGCATGTCATCCCACTCCAGTATTCTTGCCTGGAGAATCCCACGGACACAGGAGCCTGGTCAGCTATAGCACATAGGGTCCCTAAGAGTCAGACATGACTGAAGTGACTTAGCACACATATATTACATCAATCTATTATAACATATATAATATATGACATGTATTCTAAATATTAATACATTATTATTACTAAATATTAATGTGTAGCAGTATGTGTTCATATATTAATAGTATATTTAATATATGAAATATAGAGGAAATATATTTAGTATAGACTCAGCATAGCATTTTTAGTAGAGACTGTACATATGGGATCTGTGTATATGAAATCAGTCTCAATATCAGTACAGAGCTCTAGAAATGCTTTCCAGCATGGTTCTCTTGCCATTTCTGGTGCTCGTCTCTCTATCCTGCGTTTCCTCGCCTCTCCAGGGGGAGTGCTCACAGAAATGCTACTACATTTTCATCGTGGAGACGGTCTGCGTGGCCTGGTTTTCCCTCGAGTTCTGCCTGCGGTTTGTCCAGGCCCAGAACAAGTGCCAGTTCTTCCAAGGGCCCCTGAACATCATCGATATCATGGCCATCTTCCCCTACTACGTGTCCCTCGCCGTAACCGACGAGCCCCAGGAGGACGGCGAGCGGCCGGGTGGGAGCTCGTACCTGGAGAAGGTGGGGCTGGCGCTGCGCGTGCTGCGGGCTCTCCGCATCCTCTACGTGATGCGCCTGGCGCGCCACTCGCTGGGGCTGCAGACGCTGGGCCTCACGGTGCGCCGCTGCACGCGCGAGTTCGGCCTGCTCCTCCTCTTCCTGTGCGTGGCCATCACTCTCTTCTCTCCTCTGGTCTACGTGGCTGAGAATGAGTCCGGGCGGGTCCTGGAGTTCACTAGCATCCCAGCCTCCTATTGGTGGGCCGTCATCTCCATGACAACGGTGGGCTACGGAGACATGGTACCCAGCAGCGTGCCGGGCCAGATGGTGGCCCTCAGCAGCATCCTGAGCGGCATTCTCATCATGGCCTTCCCGGCCACGTCCATCTTCCACACCTTCTCGCACTCCTACCTGGAGCTCAAGAAGGAGCAGGAGGAGCTGCAGGCTCGCCTCCGCCGCCTGCAGAAGGCGGCCATGGCCAGCGAACACGAACTCCTGAGGGACGTCAATGACCTGAGCCTGGAGGGCCCTGCCTTGCCCATCGCATACATTTAACTCAAAATCCTCCCCTAAAGATGCCAGACCTTCAGCGCATGGCCCTCGGCTGACATGAGCTGGAGAACACCAGCGCCTGGATCCTCCAGGAGTGTGTTTGTAGAGCTTGGGGGCTCACTCCCAAAGCTGGGAGGGGCTCGAGGCCAAGGATGTTTGGTCGGGTGATTCGTGACCCTCCTGGGCACAGTGGTCCGGGCTGGCCTTATCCATGTCACTTGCCATTTCCTCTCTCCCTGCCCCTCGCTGAGCACATCCGATTTCGCTGGGTTAGGTCTGCCTCCCTTCCTTCCCAGCAGAGTCTTCAACATCCCAGGCTGGATTCCAGATGCCCACAGAACTGAACCTACAGAATTCCATTCCTCCCCTAAGACCCTCTTTCCTGGGCCAACGCAGCGCCAGGAACTGGAGGGGTGAGTCACTGCAAACCCCTCTGATCAGATCTCTCCGCCCAGTGGTTCCAGCCGGGGTCAGTGTACTCTCCCGTTGCTCACACCACCCATGGCATTTTCCTAACGCAGCTGCCTCTGCCCAGCTCTGGAAGCGCTTAGCCATGAAGGCAGAACTGCATCTGTGTTAAATCCCACGGTGGGGGCTGGGGGCCCGCCATCCCTCCTGATGTACCTGGGACCTGGGCAGGAGTGCCACTTGCCAGCACAGCGAGCCCTCCTGGGCTCTTGGTGGGACCTTCTCCAATTATCCAGTCCTTGGCTTTGACAGCGGCTAACTCTCTCAGGGCACCCAGTTGTCCCTTGAGAGAACCATTCCTGCTGCTGGTTCCTTTAGCCCTTTGGGGATCTTGGCTTTCCACTCTCAGCTAAACTACCAGAGACACAGCATAGAAACGAGGGCAGCCTTAGGATCTGCGCCCCCTGCCTGCTCCCCAGATCCCTTGATGCCAGAGGATAAGACCTTCTTTGGCCTATATTTAAACAAATTCATTCACTTAGGGTTAGGTTTCATTCATTAACATGCTTGGTCCTTTGCATCCAGCATAGGAGGCAGAGGTTGGACCAAGTCGTTGGAGATAGCAGTGCATCCTGAGCAGAGGAGAAGGAGCAGTGAGTTCTGGGTAGCTGGCTCATGGAGGGCTTCACAGAGACACAGGAGCGGGTGGATGCAAAGGGTTGTTTTGGAAGACAAAGCTGGAAAGGTGGGCCGGGATGAAAAGCTGTGTAGAGGACTTGGACTTTTCAGTAGATGCAGAGGAGACATTGGAGATGCTGGAGGAAGGGGCTTTGTGAATGGACTGCAGTGTGGATGAAGATGATGGGATGGGCCACTGGAGGACCAGTTTGGAACAGGGAACAATTGAGCAGTTCAGGCAAGCTGCAAGCACCTACCTCCCCAATGTCATTAATTGTACAGGTGGTGCCAGGTCCTAGAGTCTCATCTTTTGCTTCCCAGCTGAGCACACCTGGGAGAGGCCAGTGACCTCCCACCAGAGGCTCTGCCATGCATTGCTACGTGCCATGGGCTGTAAATCTGCTAAGAAAGAGCACAAGGTTGCAAATGGATGATGGAGAGGAGGTTGTGGACCTCTGGATCTAATGTAGTTCACGTGTAAACATTTCACCAACCTTCATTTCACTAGTATTTAGTGCAGGCCTACTATGTACTGGGCATATGCTTCCCCCTGACCGCAATGCCAGGGTCAGTTTAGCCACAGGTGGCTTGGGCAGGGGGCCATCTACACCAGCATCTAGCTTCAAGCTGGCCTTGACCTCGTGGGGAGCCCTCATTCCCTTTGATTGCTCTGAGGGCCATCTCAGCTGATGGGCATACATGTCCCCCCATTCCTCTAGCCCCTCAAGAATCAGCAGGGTACTCCCTAGTCCTTCGCAAGATGACAGTTCACCAAATAGACACTCTGCATGGTGGCAGAGTGGCCAGTCAGGCTTCCCTGGTAGCTCAGCTGGTAAAGAATCTCCCTGCAATGCAGGAGACCCTGGTTGATTTCTGGGTCAGAAAGATCCCCTGGAGAAGGGATAGGCTACCCACTCCAGTATTCTTGGGCTTCCCTGATGGCTCAGACAATAAAAAATCTGCCTACAATGCAGGAGACTTGGGTTCGATCCCTGGGTTGGGAAGATCCCCTGGAGGAGGGCATGGTAACCCACTCCAGTATTCTTGCCTGGAGAATCCCAATAGACAGAGGAGCCTGGCGGGCTATAGTCCACAGGGTCGCAAATAGTCGGAAATGGCTGAGTGACTAAGCACAGCACAGCACAGTGGCCAGTCACACAAGGAAAAGTCTTGCCCCTCAGAAAAGCCACCCATGACTTTAGCCCCATCCCTCTCTGTCAGTTTCAGGGGCTGGGCTAAATCTGTGGTTTCCCAACTGGGGTCCCATGAAGATCCTCAGAGCTGCTGCTGTTCCAAGGCACAGCATTTGCAAATAATGATTTTTGAAAGAATGTGCAAATTTCTAGACACCCTCCCCCATTTTAGCCATGGCCCCGCTGTGGGGCAAGCTCACCCCAGACCTGGAATGGCCTACGACCCATACCAAGCTCCGCATTGATCCTCCCTCCTCTTCTTCTTTTCTCTTACTAAATTTTTGGCCGCTGTGCAGCATGTGGGATCTTAGTTCCCCGACCAAGGATCGAACCCTCCCCCTTCTCATTAGAAGCAAGGAATCTCCCTGGATCATTAGGGAAGTCGCAGGTCCTCCTCTCTCTTCTGATTGGAGACTTTTTTGTGATGCAAACCTGCGGCAAAAATCCCTTATTTCCACTCAGCCCATTCTGTGACTGGCTCCCACCAAGGCCTCCCTCTTTTCCTGTTTCCCATACTTCGGCATCCAAACAAAAATGTGCCAAGATTAAAAGAAAAATAGTTGAGCCCATCACCAACATTATGAGCCTCTACAGTGTCTCAGTACATGCCCGGTGGAAATCTTTACCAAATTAGAAGTGGAAAATTGGAATTGATTGCTCACAAGTGGGGCTTAATTAAAAGCTCTGTTTTTCTCTCCCTTCCATGTCCCCTGGGGACTGATCTTGTGTTAGTCTAGCTTGGCAGAGCTGCCTTTCCTTCATGCTGATTGGGTAGAACAGGGGTGACCAGCAGGTTACTAGGCAGTCTCTTCATCCCCATTGGCTGAAAAGAGTCTCGCGATTCCCAGAAGGGCTTCTTTTTCTTGGAGGCCAATGGGCATGACTGCAGCCAAAAGTTGAAATTTTCCAGCTGAAGGCAAAGAGCAAAGGGCCTTTTGCTTCAAGTCACTTCCATGTGGCTCCCAGAGGCAACTTTAAAATGTTGGTTCAACACCTCTCTAGCCAGAGTTGAGCCCACATGACTTGAGGATGGATAGGTTAATTCTTCAACATCCTGCAGGTGGGGCTTGATTCACTGATTCTGTTTTCATGGCTTTTAGGACTGGAAGGCCCATCAGAAGACGGTCTAAGCGGGTGGTTACCATGGGGTATCTGTGAACCTCTTGAGACTATGTACATCTCAAAATGCACAGCTTTGAACAAGGGTCCAGTGACATTGATCAACCTCAAGGGAATCCGTGACCCCTGAAAAAGGACAAGAAGTTAAGTAAATCGACTTCTGCATTTTAAGATGGAGCGACCAAGGCTCAGAGAGGGAAAGCCACCTACCCAAGGCCACACAGCCAGTTCATTTAGTTAGATCCGAGTATCCTGATTACCAGCAGAACACTCTTTCTATTAATAGTATATCAGCTCTTAGGTTCATCTGACACAGTACTTGAGACTGCAAAGAAACTGTTCAAAACAAGATTGTAACACGTTGCCATGTACCCCGAGCAGGGTAAGGAGAGTCCTCTTGGGGCCTCTGAGCACCAGCTCTTACCCTTCATATAACATGGACATGGAAATAAGGTTCCACTGGGCTTTCTTTCTCTCACTGACTCCATGGATAGGGTGCAGGAGACTGTTGTTTTCTCCCAGCGTGGACAGTCTGTGATTCTGGGAAGTTCATTGCAACTGTTTATATGATGCAGGGTGGGGGCAGGTAAGAAACCAAGAAAGAGCTGAGAAAGAAACGCTCACCATGGTCCCTGACTATCTGCAGAACTGTTCCCTTAGCAAAACCCACAGGTAGTTCAAGTTTGAATAGGAGTTCACAGAGATCTCTGCCCACAAGCTGACCACCATGTTCCTACCTGTCCACCTGGGCATCTCACACCCAGGGCCTGGCTGCACGGCTCAGCCTCCCCCCACCCACCTCCGTCCAAGGGCTTAAACTCTCTCCCTCTGCTGCTTGTTGAAATACTCATCATGGACATTACTGAGCACCGGGCAATTGATTTTTTAACATTTTATTTGGGAAACTCACCAAAAGAAGTTGCAAATACAAAAATAGTACACAGAAGACTCCAATACACCTTTTAAGAACATTTAGCTCCATTTGTTGTATCATTTGCTCTTTTATTATTATTATTATTATTATCTATCCATGTGTTTCTGGACCCTTTGAGGGCAGGTGACTATATCATGGCACTTTGCTCTCAGAACTTAAGAAGATGGTAACTGAAAAGCCTATCAGAACACATGGGTCCAAGGGTTCCCAGCCAAGAGTTTCCACAAGGGGTTTGGAAATCTCTGGTGTTGACCCGCAACAACGCACGTGTATGTCTTGTGCATTTCAGAGTGCAGTGTCCAATGATTTCATCAGGCTCTCAAAGGAATCTACAACTCCTCCCCTCAAATAAAAAGATAGAAGCTCTAAGGAAGACCAACTCCTTCATTTTAAGATGGAGAGCCCAAGGAGACCCGAAATACTTTGCTGTGTAGATCCTAAGAATAAGGACATTCTCTTACAAAGCCACGAGGCAGTTAACCAATGTCAGCACATTCAACCTGGATGCAATATTTTGATCTAATCTACTGTCCGGTCCAGCTTTGTCGACTGACCTAATAACATCCTTTACAGACTTTCCCCTCTGGGACAGGGTCCAGGGTAGGCTTGGATGTTGCATTCCTTGCCCTATCTCTTTAGCTTCTTGTAGTCTAGATCTTTCCACAGCTTTCGTTTGTCATAGATGGCATGGAAACTCAGGGTGAGTCTCATCTCCCTTTTCTAGCAGAATGTGCCTCATTTTGCACCCATCCCCTTGTGTCTCCTCATGGTTACATTGAGGCTGTGCTTTTCTGGCCAGAAGTGTTATTCTCCGGGAATCACATCCAGGGGTGACATATGAGCCCTTTATTATGGGAGGTGACCTGGGAAATGCTGGCAGCGTAGTGGAACAAGAAAGATGGGGAGTGCTGGCTAGCCCAAAGGCATTCAAATGAGGAAAAGAACCCCAGCTCCCATGCAGCCCTCCTAGAACATGCTAGAAGGACCACCCCAGCGGCTTGGTGAGGAGGAGAGAGGGTCCGCCTGGCAGGTGACCTCATCCCCAAGGCTCAGAGCAGGCCTGCTCTCTCCATGGCTGCCAGGAGGAGGGGACCGTCCCTTGCCCTCTGACTCTGCCAGCCTGGGAGCCGCCTGGCGCACACATTCTCAGAGCTAAACGATCCTTACGGTCGCTGGGTCCACCCTGCCCCTTTCATGGGTGTGGACACGGAGGCCCAGGGAAGGGATGTGATGGGACAAGTCATACAGTCAGAGGCAGCAAAGCCAGGACTGGCAGGCAGCGCCTGCAGCTCTATGCTTCCTGACCCTCGCCCAGCACTGGGCTCATCCATCATTTGACATCTAACCAAGGGGCACCTCCCAGAACACAGTGTCGGTTAAAAATAAACAAAGGGATGCGCTCTCCTCACTGGCCTTGAGGCTCCCAGGCTGTCCAGAGCGGCCCCACCTCCCCAGCTGCCAGCTCCAGGTGACACACGGAGAAGGCACGTGACTTTCATAAGTCACCTTTCCTGTATGCGGGACAAAAGGAAAAATAATGAATTTGGGCACCCTGAGCTAAAATTAGCCAATCTTGCTGTTCCAAAGGCTTCCATTGTATTCAGTCAATGACTGGCTTGAAATAAGATCCCCTGGAGAACTCAGCAATTTCACCTGCGCCTTCCTAACTAAGCTTCGGGGGCTCCCCCAGCCCTGCAACTCCTAGAGAAACATTAGACAATACTCAGACATGACAAGTGGCTTCTCTGGTGTGTTGGGGCAGGTCTAGCCTCGGAGACTGACCTCGGGCTGACCTCGGGATGTACGAGGAGGTGGGAGGGTCCCCCAGGTGATGGGTGGCAGGGGTCAAGCTCACCTATCTCTGGATCATGGCCAAGTCAGAAGTCGGAACGGCAATGGTTAGTTTCTAGGGCACTGTTTCTTAAAGGCCTGCCTTGTGCCGGGCATTGTTCTGTCAGCAAGACAGATGCTCCCAGACATGTGGCAAGAGGGGATGATCAGGGGAGGGAAGCAGACCACAGACAAGAAGGAAATTAACAGGACAGGGGACTTCCTGGCGGTCCGGTCAAGGCAAGCGACAGTCCAGGGGTTAAGAATCCACCTTCCAATGCAGGGGACGTGGGTTTCAGCCCTGGTCTGGCAACTAAGATCCCACATGCCACAGGAAATAAGCTTGTGTGCCCCCAGAAGAGCAGCCAGCGGGCAGCGACAAAGACCCAGCACAGCCAAAAATAAACAGGACTAGCAGAGCCTAGGAGGAAAGAGGGCAGAGGTGCCCCATGAGGCTGGGAGGAGCCGTATGGGGCACCGTCCTCCCAGATGTTTGGGTTCCCCCAGAAGGAGACCCTGAGGCAAGGATTTACAGGCAGGCAGTTTATTTGGGAGATCATCTGAATAAACACGTACATTTTTAGGACACATCCACAAACATCAGTTAGAGACGTTTTGTTTCCAAGGACAGGAAACTCAGACTTCATCAATCAAATGGACAAAGAAAAGGAGACTGTATTGGTTCTTATGGCTGACGATCCACAAGGCGCTCAGGTGTGGTTTGATCCACGTTCTCTGCTGCTGCTGCTGCTAAGTCGCTTCAGTCATGTCCGACTCTGTGTGACCTCATAGACAACAGCCCACCAGGCTCCCCCGTCCCTGGGATTCTCCAGGCAAGAGTACCGGAGTGGGTTGCCATTTCCTTCAGTGCATGAAAGTGAAAAGTCAAAATGAAGTTGCTCAGTCGTGTCAGACTCTTAGCGACCCCGTGGACCGCAGCCTACCAGGTTCCTCCGTCCATGGATTTTCCAGGCAAGAGTCCTAGAGTGGGGTGCCATTGCCTTCTTCGTCACATTCTCTAGGTCTTTTATTTTTTTTGAAACACTGATCGATTTATTTATTTGGCTGCGCTGGGTCTTAGTTGCAGCCTGCAGGATCTTCAGTCTTTGCTGTGGCATGCAGGATCTTTTATTTGCAGCGTGTGGAATCTAGTTCCCTGACAGGGTTTGAACCTGGGCCCTCTGCATTGGGAGCTCAGAGTCTTAGCCACTAGACCAGCAGGGAAGTCCCTCTCTAGGTCTTTTAGAATGCTTCTACAGGTCAGCTTAAAAAAAAAACAAAAAAAAAGAGCTCATAGCAAAATGGAAATTTTCAAAACGTCTTCCAGAGCCATAGTTTGGAACAGGGTTTCTTTCTGTCTAAGCCAATGGTCCCCAAACTTTCTGGCACCAGGGATTGATTTCACAGAAGACAGTTTTTCCTTGGAGAAGGCAATGGCACCCCACTCCAGTACTCCTGCCTGGGAAATCCCATGGGCAGAGGAGCCTGGTAGGCTGCAGTCCATGGGGTCGCAAAGAGTCAGACACGACTGAGCGACTTCACTTTCTCTTTTCACTTTCATGCATTGGAGAAGGAAATGGCAACCCACTCCAGTGTTCTTGCCTGGAGAATCCCAGGGACGGGGGAGCCTGGTGGGCTACCGTCTATGGGGTCACACAGAGTCGGACACGACTGAAGTGACTTAGCAGTAGCAGCAGTTTTTCCTCAGATGGGGGACAGGGGATAGTTTCGGGATGATTCAAGCACATTACATTTATTGTGCATTTATTTCTATTGTTTTACATCAGCTCCACCTCAGATCATCAGGCATTAGATCCTGGATGTTGGGAACCCCTGCTCTAACCCACTCCTGTGAAGAGAAGATTCTATCATTTATTCATTTTCCATCCAACGCTGGTTTGTTGGGCATCTTCTCTGTGGGAGACCCCATGGGGCAGGGAGCCAGGGAGATGGAAAGAGACAACAAGCTGAGAGCAGCCAGGGCTGATAACAGCCACCACCACTGCTGATGATGGCCAAGATCCAGGCACAGGGCTTGGCTCACTTGCCAGTTCATTCCACCATGACCCTGTGGGCCATGGATTGGTGACCAACTCTCATTTGCCAGGTGGGGAAACTGAGGCTTGGAAAGGTGGAGTGGCCCCTTGATTAGCCTCCTAGGTCCACACTTGTGCTCAGCGGTGAGACCACACAAGGGGAGGGACAGCATGGGGCAGGGGTCCAGGACAGACCCCAGGGCTCGGAGCTGCAGGCAATGGGAGATAGGAGTGATGGCAATTCGGCTTGTGTGTTGTGCCCAGCTAGGTTATGTCACCTCCCAGCTCAAAAATGCGGTTGTTGGCAAAACTCCACCCAGGGGGGATTGGGCCAGGAAGACATTAGCAGGCTCTCCCTTTCAGAAGCAACCTTCATCATCACTCTGCGATAATAAATCAGCTGAGTCAAAGGAACCGAGCAAATAATGTGGTAACAGAGACTGTCTTGGGAGGGAAGGATTGGACAGGCAGATTTATGCAACATGGGGACAAATATTACTTACTTGGCAGAACACGACAGAGTTAATGTCATTTTGAATAACTTGTTTACCCACTGATTATGTGATTAATGAATATCAAAAGGCTCATTGCATAGAACTGCAGTTGGGAATGGCTGGGATCTGGTTGTAGTCACCATCACAGGACAAAAAGTAAATCAATTTAAATGATCTCCAGGGGAAAACAATGTGTAATAAATGTGCCAATTAATAGGCTTGGGTGTTTTAAAAATTCTCTCCATCCCTGAAAAAAAAAAGAGAAGAAATCATTATTTCAAAGTTAGCCTGTTTTTTTTTTTTTCTGTTTAAATAACAATAAAGTGTGTTAGTTGCTCAGTCATGTCCAACACTTTGCAACCCCATGGACCATAGCCCACCAGGCTCTGCTGTCAGTGGAAGTTTCCAGGCACAAACACTGGAGTGGGTTGTCATTTCCTTTTCCAGGAGATCCTCCCCACCCAGGGATTGAACCTGGGTTTCCTGAGTGGCAGGCATAATTTTTATACCATCTGCGCCACCAGGGAAGCCTTAAATAACAATACTGGTATTAAGAAATAATCTCACTGTTTTCTCAATTAAAGAGAACAATAAGTCAGCGCTCATCTGGCTTTGGGGACTCTCCATCCTGGTTCAAACTCCCTGCTGTCCTTCCTTGGCACGTGCGTGTTCCTGAACACCAGCCTGCCTTTGGCAACTGCTCCCGCCTCCCCCAGCCCCCATCCTCTCTTGCCCTCCCAGCCCCTTTCTCATCCACTCCCAAGCCCTCCAGCCCACAGCTCGTCCTCTCAGGGGCCAAGGCTGCATCTCTCACCCCTGTGGCCTACAGGAAAGAGCCGAGGAGAGCTGCTGAGAGCCGGGAGGGAGCTCTTGGAAACACACTGTCCAGCCACGTTATACGAGAGGTTGCAGGTTCTGTCCAAGGTCACAGAAGTGACTCCAGCAGCAGCCCAGGGGCTTCCAGGTGCTTGAAGACGTCAGGGGCCTGGATGGGAACCGCAGCTCCATCCCAACCCTGCGTGCTCTTCTGGAAGATGCCCACCTTCACCTGGTGAATTTTCTCACCAGTAAAGTGGAGCAGTGAGAGCATCCACCTCCTTAGTAGGAGGTTTAATGTGACAGCATCTGTAAAGCCTGGGGGCAGGGAGGGAGGGGCAGGCAGGGCCTGCTCCAGCCTGTCAGCTCTTTCCTCCATCGACCCCTCTCCGCCATGCCCCCTCATTGGCAGCAGCACTGGTTGAAAGGGAGAGGACGGGGCCCAGCAGATGGACAGAGGGAAAGCCTAGCCTGAGGCCGGGTGGGCTGGAGAACAGGCATGTGGGCTGGCCTTCCAGTTGTTTCCCGGATGAGTTCGCTGGAGTGAATCGAGGTTAAGTGGCCACCAAGGTTACACACACATACTTCAACCATGGGGCCTGGGAGGCGGCCTGGAGGGAACGGATGCTATCCCAGGGCTTCAGTGTCTGCTCCTGCCTGGCTCGGAATGTCGACCCAGCTTCCCTGCCCACCGGGGAGTGGTCTGGAGTTCTGAAGCTCGAAACTGCTGGGGGAGCAGGGAGGCCCTGGCCACAGGGTGTGGGGCTGGAGGCTTCTGTGGTCCTCCACCACCCTGGCCCCAGACTCCAAAGCTGCTGTGCTTCTGCTCCAGGGCCCCTGCCCAGGCTGGGGAGGTGCCCCGGCCTGCAGGTGTGTGCCTGGCGCTGGGGTTGGGAGGTGGGCGTGTGCATGGGCAGGCTGCACTGTCCTCCCTTCACCCCCAAGGTCCTTGGGGAGCCTGGACGTTCCTGCAGACTCCCCACAACCCCCACCCCTGAGAGGCGGGCTTGGCACCCCCCCACCCAGTTAGCACGTGGGCTCCAGGTATCACAGCCTCACCCGGTGGGACAGCTGTGGTAACACAGAGGCAGGGTGGGACCCACTCGGAATGAGCCTCCTGCCAGCTCCCAGGGCTGCCCACCTCTTGCAGGGCCCAGAGGACCTGAAGGGTGGGGACTGGGGCTCTCCTCTTCCCCCCCAAAAAGCCAACAGCACACAGGAACACCAGAATCAGCTTCTTTATTCAAGCCCCCAGTGTGCAGCAGACCCCACCCCGCCTCCATGTCAGGGCCTCCCTCCATTCCTGGCTTCACCCTTGCACGGGTGCCCGACCCGCCCCCGCCTCCCAACCCCCCGACTGGCACTCCTCCAGTGGGGTCCCGCTGGGCTCAGGACCTCAGCCCCTGGAGCTCTGCTTCAGTTTTTGAATTTTCCCACCAGTGGTTTCGAGGGCCAAGCCCCTAGGCCCTGCTGGTCCAGGAGGAGGGACAGCTGCTGGCGAGCCTCCTGGTAGGGCCCGGCCTAGGGCGGGAGAGGTGCAGGTGAGAGGGGGTGCCTGCTGGGGGTGTGGGAAAGAGGGCTGCAGGGGTGGGAAGGCGCTAACCTTGGCTGCCTCGTAGGTCTGCAAGGCCAGCAGGTGGGACTTCCCAAGGGCGTGGGCAGCCTGGCGGAAGGCCCGGAGAAAGGCGGCCTTGCAGAGGCGGGAGGGAGGCCCAGGGGCAGTGCTGGGAAGAACAGAAAGGGGCCCAACGTCAGGGGAGGGGAAAGGAGGCCTGGGCCAAAGGCCCACGCCACCCGCTCACACTACCTCCATCCTGACGATCTTGGGGGAGGGGTCACATTGCTGGTAAGAGGCTGGTGGCCAGATGCATCTTCTTTTCCCACAGGCAAGGGAATGGGGACCAACCACTGGGTTGTCAGACCCCCCTCCAGCCCACCCCCAGGCCCTTCTCACTTGGCCTTCACACGCCCGGTGGCCACATCCACCACCTCGATGTCAGGGTCCCCCAGGCTCCAGTTGAGGCTCAGGCCCTGGCAGGTGTTGGGGGTGAGGTTGGAGGGGGCCACTGAGGGCCCTGCAAAGAGGTGCAGTGTGGTCCGGATGTAGGGGGCTGGCAGGCATGGCCCCATGACCCTGTCGAGGCTGGGCCGGGTGTGGATGGCCCGGCTCAGGGTCGGCGGGTCGTGGCAGGTGTCAGCTGTGGGTCACAGGACAAGGTCTGAGTCTCTGTTCCCCCGTCTTCCCGCCCCATGGCGTGCCCCTGCCCTCCTGCCCTCCTGCCCTGTGGGGCTCACCCAGGACCAGGCTGGTGGTGTAGAGGGGGGGCAGGAAGTGGGCCAGCAGGGCCCCCCCCACCCCCAGGACGGCCCAGCGTGCCAGCTTGTCGCTCGCCGAGAGGCAGCCCACGTGGGTGTCGCGGAGCGCGGGGGCCACGTAGCACACTGGCTTCAGCTCCCCCTGGATGTGGGCCTGCAGGCGGAGTGGGGGGCCGTGCAGGAGGCCGCCCTCCAAGGACGGAGGGAGGCTGTGGAGGACCAGGGTGGGAGGTCAGGGCCCCTCTCCCACCCCCATGTGTCGCTCCCAGGTGCGGCCCCCCCAGGCTCTCCTTCGCCTGGTACCCCACATACTAGATATCGTAGGCGGCTCCCTTGGGGGTGTTGCTGACATAGAGGTGCAGGAAGATCCCGGGTTTGAGGGCGAAGGGGGGCCCAGGCCCCGGCTTGGGGGCCAGCACGGACTTCTCCTTGCCCGTGGGGCCCCCCTGCGTGGCCAGCAGGAGCTGCCGGAACAGGAACCTGGGGGCGGTGGAGTGGCAGCTGGGGCAGTCCCGTCTCCCCGGGGCTGGCTGGGCAGAGGGCCCCCCGCCGCCCCTCACCTCAGCAGGGCCCGGCGGGCCACCACCAGCCCGTGGCAGTCGTGGAGCTGCCGGCCCGAGAAGTCCAGCCACCCAGCGCAGCTGCCGCTGCCGGTGCCCAGCGCCACCAGCTGGTAGGTCTCCTTGGCGTGGCCCCTGGCGCCTGGGACCTCTGAGGGGAAGGGGGCAGAGAAGACCGGCCTGAGGCAGGGGGCCCAAGGGCCTTCCCGGGGAGGCAGGGGCAGGGCCGCCCTACCTCGCTCCAGGATGACTGCGGCCACGGTTCCCTTGCAGGCCCAGTACGGCGAGCTGGCGTCCACCAGGTGGTCGAAGCCCGCACTGACCACAGCTGCGCAGCGCTGCTCGTGGGTCACAATGTTCTCTGTAGGGGAGGGACGGGGCAGAGGCGGCTTCACAGGCCATGCCCTCCCATGCTGGGGGGATGGGTGTCATTGGGGTCTCACCTACCTATGCTCAGAGGAGCGAGAGGAGGCTGGTTGGGGGTCTTTGGGGGCTCTGGAAGACAGACAAAGGGTGGGCTGTCATGGGTGCTGGGGACTGCCCTCCCATCCTTCATCCTTCAGGAATTCAAGAGGTCCCACTAGCGAGCGGTATGTGTGGGGGTGGGGGGCTTGGGTCATCCTCCAGAAGCCAAACGTCCCTCAGTTGCCCCCAGCAGTCCCTGGGCCCAGGGTGGGTGGGCTTCAAAGGACGTTAGGGCAGGGGTCTGCTCATGTCTCCACCCCTGGCTCCCTGCAGGCCGGGTCCTGGTGCCCAGATGGTCTCTGCAGCAACTCACCCCAGGCACACGTGTGTTCCCGCCCCCGCCGCGCCCTGGGTTACCTGCCCCTGCAGCTGGGCCCTCCAGCTGACACCGGATGTAGTGGAGGGCAGAAAGAGCCGCCTGCTGCTTGGCCTCTGGCTTACTGTTGGCAGTGCCCGGGGGGCAGACCACCCCATCCAGCTCCACGGACACAGAGAAGGGCGAGCAGGGGTCTGGGGAAGGAGAAGCTGAGAAGTGGTACTGTGCGCCTCATCCTTGTCCCAGGCGCTTCCTAGCAGGACCACGACACCTGCCAGCAAGGATGACCAGAATGACGGGCAGACAGCCTGCTGAGCTCTGTCCAGGCCGGTGCAGGCCTCGGCATGCCAGGCCATGCCTGCTCACAGATCTGCACCAGCCCCTCTGAAATAGGTCCCTGTGACCCCATTGTACAGAGGGGTACACAGCGGGCAGGTGGACAGTGAGCCCAGGTGCTGTCAGGACCTAGATCCAGGGCTGCACTGTCTCCAGGAGGAACGGCCCCTGTCCTCTCTCAGACACACTGCTCTATTTCTCTCTACAAGAAGCTCGTCTTCCAAACATGACCACTCCAGGTGTTACTTATGACACAGCAGAGACAAATGAAAATCCTAGAACAGGGGTCAGCTGGTCAAAGGGCATAAATTTATTTCCATTCACAGTATTTGCTGTTACCTGCTGCTAAACTGTCTCCCAAAAGGGCTGCCTGTTTCTTTCAAAGAGAATCCGAATTTCAATACCCCTCCCTAGTGTGGAGATTCATCTACTTTAAAAGAGCAACAAGAATGCCAGTTAGGGAAACTTCTCTGGCAGTCCAGTGGTTAAGAATCTGCCTTCCACTGCAGGGGAGGTGGGTTCAGTCCCTAGTCAGGGAAGTAAGATCCCAGATGCCTTGCGGAAACAACTGAGCCATGGCTACTGAGCCCATGGGCCACGAAAGATCCCACATGTGTCAATGAAGACCCCGCGTGCTACAACTAAGACTCAAGGCAGCCAAATAGATATTTACAAAAGAATGCCAGCTGGGAGATGCAGAAGGAAGGCTGGCATCAGGACTCTCCGGCAGCCAGTGCGGTAATAAGCAACTCTGGCCACAATCATCAAAGGATGCTACAACCATGGGGGGGATGGAGTTCTAGGGAGCAGGATGGTCACACCAGCTCAAGATGCCCCGCTTGGATGACTGATGACACACCCGGCAGGGAAGTGAAGGCACCTGGCAACACCACCTTGATTAGGCCCCCCAGCTGACACCCCAGGGGTAGAGTAAGGAGATCTCGGGCCCCCAGCGGGATGCACGCCACAGACATGAGGCTGCCACAGATGCCTCCACTGGTTATGCATCACTTGAACCCAATCCTGAGGAAACCGACAAACCCAAATGGACAACTTTCTGCAGAATAACCAGACCTTATCCTTCAAAATCATCAGTCCTGAAGCCAAAGACAGCCTGAGCAACTGTTACAGATAAAAAGAGGTTAAAGAGGCTGATGTAATAAAATCGTGCTGGATTGGGGAAAAAAATGCCCATCACTGTGACAAGTGGCAAAATTTGAACATGGTAACTAAGTAATAGTATTATATCAATGGGCTTCCCCGATAGCTCAGCTAGTAAAGAATCTGCCTGCAATGCAAGAGACCCTGGTTCGATTCCTGGGCCAGAAAGATCTGCTGGAGAAGGGATAGGCTACCCACTCCAGTATTACTGGGCTTCCCTTGTGGCTGAGGTGGTGAAGAATGCACTTGCAATGCGGGAGACCTGGGTTCGATCCCTGGGTTGGGAAGATCCCCTGGAGAAAGGCTACCTACTCCAGTATTCTGGCCTGGAGAGTTCCATGGACTGTATAGTGCATGGGGTCACTTGTTAAGTTTCCAGAATTTGATCTTTTTGCTGCAATTATATAAGACAATGCCCTTGTTCTTAGAAAATATATGTTGAAATGTTTAAGGGGTAATTAAGCCTTCAGATTGTTCAAAACAAATCAATGTGGATATTTATATATAAATATATATGGAGAGAGAGAGACAAAGTAAATGTGACAAAACTGGAGAATCTGGGTGAAGAGTTTATGGGAGCTCTTTCATACTATTCTTCAAAAATTTACCAAAATGAAGAATAGAAATGACAAAAAATGCCTACCCACATCGACAGTGGAAAGAGGGACCTTAGGCGGAAGGGAGTGGCAATATTACTCAGTGGTTTGGCTCAGGCTCTGAAACCAGACTGCCCCCTGGCAGTTTCAGCCTCTCTGGCCTGTCTTCCCATCTGTAAAGCAGTGGTAATGGTATCTGCCTTTCCTGAAGAATACTTGTGAGGACTCAATGTGTTAATGTGTCTGAAGACCTTCAAATAACACTTGGTCTGTCACCCAGAACTCATGAATGTTAGCTGTCATCACTGGTACTGAATTGATTTCCTTTTTTTTTTAGTTGCAGCATGCGAAGTCTTCATTATAGCCTGCAGGATCTAGTTTCCCAACCAGGGATCAAATCTGGGCAACGGAGCTCAGAGTCTTAGTCACTGGACTACAAGGGAAGTCCCTATTTTCTGTATTCTTGATGCTCTGGCATTTGGGGATTTAATTCTGGAGAAACCATCCCTCCCAGGACTAGCTAATTCCTAGACATAGCAAACAACTTCTCTGCAAGCTCACTCTTTCATATAAAAATCGATCAATCCAGAGCTCACACCCCAACCACAGAACTCTCTGACAAGCCAACATTCCCCATGCCCTAAATCAACCCTGAGGCCAGGTTCTAGGCAGCTAGGAACCACCCCATAACCCCTAAACTTATCCAGTGTCTTGCTTTTATCAATCCTAATCTCACTCTGCATAGGTACCCTGCTCCAACCATTCTTTCTCAAGAAAACCCAGTTAACGCCCGGGGCTGTGCCTGCCCCCCTCCTCGCCACCCCATCCTTTCCTGCACAGCCCTGCATGGCCATCTGTGCCTCCTGTTTCTAGGGATCCATACTTACCCCTTCGTGACAAGCACTCTAACATCTGCTGTCTTAACATACCTGATTAAAATAAATCCCAGGTAACTTTTTTTAAAATACACTATCTCATTTTGAGTTATTCAGTTTGAGGTTCTCCTAGGAAGTTTTACAAACGCTCCCAAAAGTTCTTAGAAGCAGGGAATGTGCTGGCTGAAAGTTGGGAATCTGAATCTAGGAGGGACCTGGTGTATTGATCTTGGCGGTTCCAGGAGGAGGACTGTAACCACTACACCTGTATACGGTGTTGCCATCATTAAGCTGTGTCTGATAACCTCTCTGAGTTGGGGTGGGCGGGCCCTCACTTAGGCACCTCCTCTCCAATGCTTGCATGGCAACTGTAATTGTATATAACTGACCTTCAAAAAGGCCTGCTGAAAGGCTGGTAGCTTGAGGCAGATCCTTTAACCAACCCGAGCTTCAGATTGGCCCCCCCCCCCCTCACCTGCTAGTTAGAAATCTGGGGTACCTGGTGCCCCTGGCACCATGCTGCTCACAGCAGGCCTACCTCAGGCCCCAGGCTCAGGCCCAACTCAGTCTTCCTGGCTTCATTTGAGAACAGCCCAGGGCATGCTGCCATCCCAGCCCCCTGGGCCTCACCTGCTGTTTGGCTTTCTCGAAATATCAGGGAGACGCCCAGATTGGCCGCGTACTGAGTAAGCGAGGCCACGGCCTGGCCCGGCGAAGGGTCTTTGAGCTGCAGGCCCAGATGTCTGGTCACCTTCGGGAAGTCGCCCGCGGGCCCTGCAGGTGGTACAGCGACCCTCAGGGACCTCCTCATCCTTCCCGTGCCCAGCACCCCCCAGCTCCCTGATCCCTTCCCCCACCCAGGCCTCACCATCCCCAGCCGCCGCCGAGGCCTGGAGCTGCCCGCCCGCTTCATTGTTCTCTGCGTTGGGGGCGGGCGCAGGCTCTTGGCCCAGACTGGCCGAGGGCCTCCAGGAGCTGGACCCTGGGCTGATCTGCAGTGATGCTGCCAGACGGGGCTTCCTGCGGCCACTGTCGTCGGTGCCCAGAGCTGTGCTGGCCTGTGAAGCCATGGCTGGACTCGAGGGCGGGAGGGAACAGCAGGCACGTTCTGGCGCCACCTGCACCTTTTTACACGCCAGAGCGAGCGCCCACGTGGGGAGCACGTGGTACAACCGTAGGCGCATGGTGAGCTCCGCCTCCCGCCTCACTCGTAGCCAATGAGAGCCCATAAAACTGTAGCAGGACAGTATGCCCAGCCAATGGGAAGGCTAGTCTCGCAGGCAGCTTGAGCCTGGATGTGGACTAAGTGGCTACCTGGTCAACCTCCTTATTTCAAGGGCGGGGCTCCGGGTGTAAGGTGAGGGTGGAGGACAAGGCCCTCTATCATCTTCTTCTCTGCGCTTGTTTGCGTGGTATTCGGGAAACAAAGACCAGGGGAGGAGTCTGGGGATCCAAGTTCAGCACTTCACCCCTGCTGCCGTCCAAGGATGCCCTGCACTCCCCATTTGGCCAGCCTGCCCTCCCCAGCTGCTTAAGCAGCTGAGCCTAGAGGAGGATGGGAGATGCTCATTCTGTAAGTGATGGTGTTTTCATTTGTAGCAGCCTCACAGAGTCTTTAGGGCCTACATTTAAAATCTGTTCCCCTTAAGCCTTCCTGAAGCCAACTGTAAGTGTTCCACGTGGGCTCTAGCTAAAATTAGTCATTTGATATTCTGCCCTCCCCACCCCACCCCCGCTTATTTTTTTTTTTCCTCAGAAGGGAATCTGTGTTGGTTCGTAAAAACATGTCAAGATAGCAGTTCTTAAAAATGAGGGTCTAGCGATGAAGGAGAAATAACAAAAATAAAGTTGAGGATGAAGACAATTTACATGTGGCTTGCTACCATGCAACACGGTTGCTTGAAGGAGATGGAAATTTTAACAGTCTTGAGGAGCCAGTGACTGGGAAAATGTGACCAGTTACTGAGTTTATGGTCTGTAAGTTGTGTTACTGTTGCTACTGCTGCTGCTGCTTGCTACCTTCGGATCTGACAACAGGAGCCAGGACGGGGGCAATGTGGACACTAAGGCGTAGAGAAACAGTTGGTAGCACCTGTTAACATTTGACTTGGAAGAGCAGATGTGGAGCAAGGTAGATTCAGTCTCCCAAACGGTTCAAGGATTGACCTAAAGAAAGACAATTCTGAGGACTTCCCTGGTGGCTCACGGTAAAGAATCTGCCTGCAATGCAGGAGTTGCAAAAGACGCAGGTACGATCCCTGGGTCAGGAAGATCCCCTGGAGGAGAGCATGGCAACCCACTCCAGTAGTCGCGCCTGGAGAATCCCATGGACAGAGGAGCCTGGCGGGCTTCAGTCCATGGGGTCGCAAAGAATCGGACACGGCTGAGCGACTTTACTTTTCATTTCCTTTTACTTAATTTTCCTGGTGGCTCAGACGGTAAAGCGTCTGTTTACACAATGCGGGAGGCCGGGGTTCGCTCCCTGGGTCGGGAAGATCCTCTGGAGAAGGAAATGGCAATCCACTCCAATACTATTGCCTGGAAAATTCCATGGACAGAGGAGCTTGGTAAGCTACAGTCCATGGGGTCGCAAAGAGTCGGACACGACTGAGCGACTTCACTTTCACTTTCACTTTTACTTAATTTCCAGTGCCCACGGCGCCGTCTGCACTCGCATTCTCCCTCCGCCCGGGAGGTGGCGCTCTGGAGCGCCCCTGAGGCCGGGCTGGGAGGCGGGACTTCCTGCCTTCCAGGAAGCATTTCCGGCCCAGCCCGGGGAGGGGGTTCATCGCTTCTATGGGGCTGTCGGGTTGCGGGCTCAAGAGCTAGGGTTCTGCCTTGGGGCTCCCTCGTGGCACGAGGGTCAAGCGAGCGTCACGCGGAGGTCGGTTTCCCCGACGAGCACGGCGCGACGGGATTACGTAAGTGCGCGCGCCGCCCCGACGGGACGGAGGGGCGGGTCCCCCTGCTCCCGTCCACAGGCTCCAAACTGTGTGGCTTTGGGACGAGTCGCCCAACTTTTGCAGAGTGGGTGGTGAGCAGCCGCTGGCTCGTGGAACGGGGAGCATCACGCCGTTGTAAAGCGTCGTAGCAACAACTGTCTGGCACACAGCGCTTGGTGCGAGATGCCTGCTGTTCTGGGGTTGAAATTCTGGGGCCTCGACGTGGAGAGGGAAGAGACGGATGGGGAGGACGTGGGCGAGTAGAGGTCGGAAGGGAAGGGCCTCCCGGATCCCCTCTCCCATCCCCGGGCAGGCGCACCCATTGCCGCACCCGGCGTTCGTGCAGACCCGACGAAACTCAGGAGGTCTAAATTAGAGTCTGGGAGAGACGAGGGCGGGAAATCGAGGCTGTCTTGTCTCGGGGCTTCTCTGAGGTCGTGGCCTCCACCAGCTCCCTCAGCCTCCCTGCGTTTGTTTGAGACTGTCTAGTTTCTCATTCTTGGATTTGTGCCTTCAGCTTTTACGTACTGATTTCAGTTCATTTCAGTCGCTCAGTGGTGTCCGCCTCTTTGCGACCCCATGGACTGCATGCAGCGCTCCAGGCTTTCCTATCCATCACGTAGTAAATAAGGCAGGCACCGGGGATAAAGTCCCTTCCCCATGCGGACTCTCAGAGCAGTTTGGAATCACATACCTTTAGCTTTAAATACCTTATCACACATCGCAATGCGTGCTCCAGAGGAGGGATGCAGGGTGATGTGGGACAGGGCTGGGGGAACCAGGAGAGGCTTCCTGACTCAAAATCTGAAGGATGGGGGCAGATTTTATAGGTGGGTAGGAAGGACAGTGGTGTTCATTTTTAGTGGAGAGAGAGTGTGAAAAGGTCCTCTGGTGAAAAGACGCATTCCCACCACTGTCCTCTCCTGTGATGGAGGAGAAAGACAACAACAATCAGATGCCAGGAGGTCAGAAATGAATCAGATACAGTTCCTGTCCCAGAGAGCAGTCCCGAGGAAGAGATAAGGCATATAAACCACAATTAGAATGAGGCTGACTCGTGCCCTGAGAAACACATTCTTTTGACAAGTTTTTTTAAAAATTATTATTTATTTATTTACATGACTGCACTGGGTCTTAGTTGTGGCACTCAGAATCTTTAGTTGTGGCATTCGAACTCTTAGTTGCAGCATATGGGATCTAGTTCTGTGACCAGGAGTCGAACCTGGGCCCTCTGCATTGGGAGTGAGGTGTCTTAGACACTGGACCACAGGGGAAGTTCCTCGTTTGAAAAGTGAAAGTGCTAGTCACTTAGTTGTGTCCGACTCTTTGTGACCCCATGGACTGTAACCCGCCAGGCTCCTCTGTCCATGGAATTCTCCAGGCAATACCGCAGAGGGTTGCCATTCCTTTCTCCAGGGGATCTTCCCTACCCAAGAATCAAACCTCAATCTTCTGCATTGCAGGGAGATTCTTTACCATCTACCAACATTTACTGTGTGGTGAGCACTTTGCAAGGTGCTCAGAGTACCTGGACGTATAAAGGTTACAAAATAAATGGATACATGCAGTGGTAGCTCTAAGAGGAGAGGTTTTGCATCATCAGGCTCTGAGGCTGGTGCTCGCTTCTGGATGCAGAGAGAGTAGTGGTTCAGAACTGGGGTTTTGGAGCTGCTGGAGGATCACGCTATTGGCCTTGGGCAAGTTGCTCTTTCCCCGCCTGTTTCCTGACCTCCATACTAGGGGCAGGAGAATAAAACTTGTAGTACCATGTCGGGCAGATGCTGGCACTCAGTAAGTGAGAACTGCTCTTATTTTTGCGTGTAATAAAGGATATTCCAGCTGCTTATTCTTCTTGAGCACTTTGTATTTTGTTGTTGTTGTTCACACTCTTTGTGACCCCACAGACTGCAGCACACCAGACTTCCCTGTCTGTCACTATTTCTTGGAGTTTGCTCAAGTTCACGTCCACTGAGTCAGTGATGCTATCTAACCATCTCATTCTCTGCCACCCTCTTCTCCTTCTGCCTTCAATCTTTCCCAGTTTTAGTCTTTTCCAATGAGGCGGCTCTTTGCATCAGATGGCCAAAGTATTGGAACTTAAGCTTCAGTCCTTCCAATGAATATTCAGGGTTGATTTCCTTTAGGATTGACTGGCTGATCTACCTGCAGTCCAAGGGACTCTGAAGAATCTTCTCCCTCACCACAGTTTGAAAGCATCAGTTCTTCAGTGCTCAGGCTTCTTTTTTGGTCCAACTCTCACTTCTCACATCCATACGTGACTACTGAAAAAAAACAAATTTTGACTATATGGACCTTTGTTGGCCAAGTGTCTCTGCTTTTTAATACACTGTCTAGGTTTGTCATGGCGTCCCTTTCCAAGGAGCAGGGATCTTTGAATTTCATGGCTGCAGTCACCAAAGCCCTTTGACATAAACATTATTATTCAACACAAAGTTGGTTCCTTTTTGTTGGAAGGTACTGTACTTGACAGTGGAAGGCAGACAAATAATAACTCATCTCTGGCTTTGGGGAACTTGAGTTTGTCTTTAGAGTGTAGCCTAGAGTGTGGGGCTTGTCGTCTAGGTAGGACTGTGTAATTATAATGTAATACGTGAGAGCGTGATGGAAGCTGACCCCCACCAGCCACCTTCTAACTTCGGCCCCCATCACTCACCACCTAGTTTTTCCCATGGCTACCCAGTTGCTTCTCACATACTTCCTGCCCCAGGACTCTTGTTCTTGCTGTTCATTCTTCCCAGTACCCTCTTTCCCGTAGTTGGCACGTTTGTCTCTCTCATTAGGCTCTGTGTGTGCCGAACATCACCTTCATGAAGCTACCGATGCTAAAAAGCACACCCTCAGGCCATGCCATCCCTTCCCTCCTGGTGGGTTGCTTGGTTTTGGAATAGCACCTACTATTCTCAGGCGTTCGGTAACATATTCATTTGTTCTTCGTTATCTGCTTCCCCAAAGAGATTATTCTCCTATTAAGACACTCTTCACTCTCCCAGGAGCCCCGGAAGCCGCTGTCCGGTTCAGGTCTCTGAGGAAGGCCAGGGTGACGGTGGCTACTGTTTTTCAAGATGGACTTCCCCAGCTCCCTCCCACCCTCGTTGTTCATGACTGGCCCCCTTGGTCAGAGCGATGTCCCTGACCTGTCGTTCATGTGCAGCTGGAGAGACGCGCTGACCCTGCCGGCATTCTCACCCCAAGGCTCTCAGGTGAGGATGGCAGGGAGAGCCTTGGTGGCTTGGGGGAGGGCCCGTTTGCATCCCCCTCCCCCACCCTAGAGGTCACACCAGTTGGCAGGAGTGCAGGGTGGGGGGCTTTGGTACAAATCTACTAAGACCCAGGCTCAACCAGAATCCCATCCTTTGGGGACCTGGGGCGCCCTACCACCCACAGAGGATTCAGCCTCCTTCCTGGCTCCCTCTTCCCCCGCCTTCTCCTTCCTCTGTTCAACGAATACTCACTGAATAGCCCTACTGTGTGCCAGGTGCCTTATCAGGCTCTGGGGATCCAGAGTGAGTAAGTCAGATGCGCTTCCTGCCCCTGGGGAACAGTTAGGTGGAATCGGGACTAACAAGTGAATAGGGCAGAAGAGAAAATCATTTCAAAGTGTGGACAGCTCTGAGCGAAACCAAAAGGATGCTGGAGCCGCACAGTGCAAGGTGAGGGGGGCGGGGAGACCTCCTGGGAGAAGAAGGACACCTGCTCTTTCCCTGGACGCCTAAGCCATCAGCTGCCACTGGGAGACAGGCTGGCTAAGGGTTACGCCAGGCAGAGGCACGTGGGTGAGAAATTTAAGAGAGACACTGGAAGGGCAGCGGGGGTGGGGGTGGGGGTTTGCAGGACTCACTTGACAAGGAAGGGCTTCCATCAGGAGCCTCAACTGCTCCTTTTCCATCCCGAGTGTAGAGCTGAGTTGTCTGAGGCCAGCCCTGCAGGGGAGTGGAGGAGCCTGTGGGTGACTGTACGGTCTCCCGAGTGTAAGTGACACGCGGGTGAGATCCAGGCTGGCTAGTGAAGGCCGGGTGGTCCTCCGAGAGCAGTGCAGCCTGGATCTGGGAAGCACAGACCAGAGTCAGGCTGCCTGGGTTCAGATCCTGGCCCTTCTCTCTTCTGGCTGCTGCCTGGGACCAGGGACAGCCTCCCCATCCCTCCCATTTTCTTCATCATTAAAGTGACAGTGAGTGACCAGCTTGGCAGGCGCCTGGTGAGGACTGAAGGAGTTAATAAGAGACAAAAGCTGATGACAGGGCCTGGCCTGGGCGCTCGCTCACTGTTGCACTTTGGCCGTGGTGGTGTTTCCTCAGGACAGCGCGCTGCATGTGGCCAAGGCCCTGCTCTGGGAGCCTGACACGCCTGGGCCCCTGCCCTTGCTGCCTCCTGGTCCCGGTAAGGAATTCGGGCTGGGGGCCCCGAGCTGCTCCCACTCACTGCTTCTTCCCCAGCCCCCACCCTGAGGCCTCTCCCCCCACTCCGTGCCCCCTGCTGATTGGTTCCACCCAGCAGGGTCCTTGGCATCTCTAGGCACTGGGACACCTGGTTCCACTTCAGTCCCTTCCCAGCCTCCCTCTTCCCTCAGATCCCTGGGACCCCGGCCTGACTGCCAAAGATCTGCTTTTCCGGGGAGGCTACCAGTTCCGGAGACATCCCCGAGCCGTGCTGGATGTTACTGAGCAGGTGCGCGGGCCCGCCCGGTGGACAGTGCCGTGGGCCCGGGGCTCTGCCTCCTGACCCGGCCTCCTTTCCTCCCGCAGATCAGCCGGTTCTTGTGGAACCACGGAGACATAGCCTTTGCACCCCTGGGGAGGCTACTGCTGGAGAATTTCAAACTGGAAGGAGCACACGTGAGTAACCCTGGCTGGCCAGGAGGGGGGAGGCACCCCACTTCCCATCGGGCTGGGCCCTAGGGTGTGTGAGCTTGACGAGGCCTTTCCACACAGAGCCGCTCTAAGACGAAGACAGTGGTCAGTGTGAAGAGGCTACTCCAGGACCTCGGTGGACACCAGCCCTGGGGGCAAGTGGCTAGTGAGAGAGGACGGGTTGGGTAGGCCTAGCTGGTGGTGGGGCTTTGGAAGGATCCAGGCCAGGATGCTGGTTCCGATCAACATTTGCTTACACCCTCCCTAGTGCAAGCATGAGCCATACTTCCTCATACAAACCCCAGCTGTGCTAGCAGTGCAGGGGAAAGGACTGCAAGCTCATGGAGTGTAGACATGGCTGCGTCCAGGTGTCAATAGGGCTTTGCCTTTGCTATTCACCTTCTCACCCACTTGCCTCTGCTTGGCTTAGTTCCTAGGCAGACTGTTTCCAGGTGGCAGCAACGTGGTTTATGATTCCAGGGAGAGGCCATTGATTCCAGGGAGAGGGCTAGTGGCCTTCCTGAGGCACCAGCAGAAGTCCCAGGAAGGGTGTGCTGGGCTTGGCTTGGCTTGGCTTGGCTTGGGTGTCATGCCCGGTGTGAGCCAATCACTGGCTGGGGCAACTCTCGAGTGCCCAGGCCTGGGTCGTGTGACTGCAGCACAGGAGCAGGGTCGGGTGCTCTCGCAGAGGAAGGAGTTCCAGGTTGATTTAAACACTCGTCCGCTGCACTGGGCCCCCCCGGGCCGGCCTGACCCTCCCGCCATCCTCTCGCCCCAGCTGTCCCTGGGCTTACCTCAGCCAGCGCCAGCGCCGGTTCTCCATCCTTGGGGCCCCGATCCTGAGCACGTCGGTGGCGAGCCTCCTGGGAGAGCTGCTGCATGAGGAGCTGGCCCTGCGCTGGGAGCGGCTGCTCCTGGATGATGCCTGCACCGGGGGTGCGCTAGCATGGGTGCCCGGCAGGACCCCCGGGGCTGGGCAGCTGGTCTACCCCATGGGCAGTGCCATGGACACACTGTGTATCCTCCCTTGCTGAGCACAGGCCAGGGATGGGCAGGGAGTTGTGGGCCTTGAGTGGCCATAGTTTGTGAACCTGTCCTTAGCAAGATGCCCAGGTTTCCAGAAGGTCAGTCTGACCGCAGAGAGCGAGCCCCAGGTTCTCAGAGACCCTGGCCGTATCCAGCTCCGGGGACCTGTCCGGCAGGTGGTGGCCCGCAGCGTGCAGGGAGAAGGTAAGGCCGTGGGCGCCTCCCGTGGCTGCTCACTGACCGGCTCCTGGCCCTGACCCTGACCCTCTCCCTCCTCCAGCTCTGCTGGCTGTCCGCTCTGACCACCACTGTGCCCTGTGGAAGGTCAGTATGCAGGGGCAGCCGGCCCCTCTCCAGGTGCTGCAGGTGGACAAGGGGGCCACAGGGATCAGCCTCAGGTGAGAGACTTGGGGGGAGGGGGCGGTGTGCATGAGGTAGCCTTGGGAGAAGGGGTGGCCCGGCCTTCCTCACGTGTGTGCCCTGCAGCCCTCACCTGCCCGGAGAGCTGGTCATCTGCAGCCGCTCTGGAGCCGTCTGCCTATGGAGCGCCGAAGACAGGTAAGGCCCCTGCCACAGAAACCGCCACCCCAACACGAGCCCCCCAGAACCCGGCCGGGACCTAGCCAGGGTGCGCAGTCCTCCCCGCAGCCTGTCCCCCTGCCACGGCTGGCCTGTCTCCCCAAGGCTGCGGCAAATCTACAAGGACCCCGAGACCCTGGTGTTCCGGGACCCTTCTCCCTGGCGCTGGGCAGACTTCACCGCCCACCCTCGAGTGCTGACGGTGGGTGACCGCACTGGAGTGAAGATGGTGGACACTCAGGTGAGGACATGGGGCGGGGGGGCCTCTGCCAGCGGGCGTGACAAGCTGCAGGGCCAGAGCAAGTCCCCGGCCGGTTGGAACCACGGATGGCGGACTGTGGGAGAGCTGACCCAGCGTGTCCCCCAGGGCCCGCTGGGCTGTGGTCTGCTGCTTTTTCGTGGAGGGGCAGAGGCGTCGTGCCAGAAAGGAGAGCGAGTCCTGCTCACCCAGCACCTGGGGGATCTCGGCCCCGAGTCTCTGCACCCCATGCTCCACCTCATCTGCACCCAGGTGGGCTCACCTCCCCTCCTCTCCACCCTGCCCTACCTCAGGTCACTTGAGACACAGGTCACAGGCCCTGGATGCAGCCGGGGATGGGGAGGGGCAGAGGGGGAGGAGGTCTGGCCCTGCCCCACCCCGCCCTCTCAGCACCCTGAGCGCTCCTGGGTGTCTAGGCATGTGTGCCAGCTTTGGGCAAGGGTGGGGAAGGCTGCGAGAGCCTCTCCCGAGAGCCCCTCTCCCAGCGGGGCCATCAGGATGAGGGATGCCTGCTGGGGAGACGCCTCCTGCGCAGAGCCGGGCTACTCTGAAAACCACGTGGAGCTCTGGAAGGGGCCGGGGGGCAGCCCAGAGAGACCCGTCACGACCCATCGGTCTCATCCCCCGTCTTCTGCCAGTTCTCCCTCTACCTGATGGATGAGCGCCTCCCCTTGGTGCCCCTGCTCAAGTGGAACCATGGCCTCCACTCTGTGCCCCTGCTGGCCCGGCTGCTGCCGCCGCCGAGCCCAGGCCTCCCCCAGCCGCTGCTTTTGGCTGGCCAAGGCGGAGAGCTGCAGCTGCTGCACCTCGCAGGTGAGGGGCCAGGTGGGTGGGCGGGGCTTTGGGGCGGGTGGGCAGGGCAGGGGGCGGGCCTGGACGGGGCCTCAGCTGTCTGTCTCTCCTCCAGGAGTGGGGGTCTCCACACCCCGGCTGGCGGGGCTCCCCCAGTCTCTCCCCACCAGGAGCGACTCCCTCTCGGCCTTCCCCCTGCTGGAGCCCAAGAGTCACCGGAGGCTGCAAGAGCGTCTGAAAGCGCCCTCCATAGGTGCGTTGGGGGCTGGGGCATGTGGGGAGCCACGCCCCCGCCATGCCATCTGGTCACTGTCCTTCCGTCCCCAGGTCTGGCTGCTGCCATCCCGCCCCCCACCTCCACACCAGTGCTGTCGCTCTTCCAGCTTTCTGCGGCCGGAGATGTCTTCCACCAGCGCCTCCACCTCCGGGCAGACCCCGAGCCAAATGCTCGTGCCCCCGCAGCTTCCTGGACACCCCAGGCCGCTGCCTGCTGCAGCCGGTGGCTGGAGGCCCTGCTGGAGGTGCCCCTGGCTCCCCCGGTGTGGGTGGCACCCACCTTCTCCCACCGGCGGCTGCTGGGAGGCTTCGAGCCACAGAAGGTGGAGGGGCCGGTGCCCGAGGGTTTCCGCAGGGCCATGGCCCAGGGACGGCTCCTACAGCGGAGAGACCTGGGCTTGCTCCCCCCGGAGGAGCGGCCCCCCGCCCCCGAGCCTGGCCCCGAGGATGAGCTCAGTGAGCGTCTGGAGGCAGCCTGGGAGTTCGGGGCGGCTGCCTGGTGGGAGAGGCAGCGGGGCGGCCGCGCGGGGCCTGGGAAGCAGCCCAAGCGGCACAAGCGCCGGACTCAGCTGTCCAGCACCTTCTCCTCCCTCAGCGGCTGTGTGGACCTCTCGGACGCCGCCAGCCCCCCGCCCAGCCCAGATCATACGCTGCCCAAGGCCAGGCCCCAGCCCCCAAGGACCCCGCCCTCCCAGGAGCTCACGCAGGAGCCCTGGGCCCAGGGCATCCCCTCAGAGCGGCAGCAGACCCTCCGGGACTACATGGCTGAGCTGCCGCTCTGCACGGACACCCCAGGAGGGGCCTCTGCGCTCTCCTCCCAGACCCTCAGTGTCCGGGCCACGCCCTCCAGGCAGCACACCCCCCGGGATGGCATAGTCCAGCAGCTGCCCCGAGGGGACACCCCAGAAGGCGCCACCCCACCCTCCTCCCAGACCCCCAGCGTCCTGGCCACACGCTCCAGCTCTCAGCAGCTCCGGAAGAAGCCCCGCATGGGCTTCTGAGGCCCGGGGAGGTTGCCAGTGCCCGGAGCCTGCCATCCTCAATAAGCTGCGTCTTCTGTGGTTGAGACAGAAATCAGAGAACAGTTCCCAGGGGGCAGACCTGCTTCTGGAACGCCTTCATGCGCGGGAGACGCTCGGAAGCAGTCAGAGCAACGTCGGGGGAAGGAGGGCAGCAGTAGTTTTCTCCCATAGGTCACGGTCTGGGGGCACGTGGCGGGGCCCTGGAAGCCCCGGCCCGAAGGTTGGTGTCGCTGGGATCCCTTCCAGCTAACAGTGTCGTGCTGGAGGCAGGGGCTGCAGGTGTGCTCGGGCCCCTGGTGACCACGGGGCCAGAGCCCCGGCTCCTTGGTGCTGTGGGTGATGGTGAAATGAGCTCCCTGGCCAGCCCGCGCTCGCTGAGTGTCAGCCCATGCTTGCTGGGTGTCAGCGGTGGTTTGTGGTCAGTGTCTGTGTGACACGGTTCCTAGGACAATCTAACATGGAGAGGGAGGCACTTTGGGCCCATGTTAGGGGTTGAATAAAGCCATGACTGAGCCTGGTGTTGAATGATGGACTTTCTCAGGCTGGCTGCGTCCCCTACGGTGGCTTGCCATGCTCAGTGCATTAGGTTCTCGCCCTCCGTGGTTCTGTGGCCCCAGTGACGAGCCTGCTTCTGCTGCGGGGAGATCACCCCGCCCCACCCCTGGGAGTGGCACAGGCCTCGGGGCGGGACCTGGGTTTCTTCTCAGAGAGAAGAATGGAATGGTTCTTGTCTCAGTACCTGATGGAGTGAATGACCTGTGACTCACCCAGACGTTAGATAATCCAGTAATACAAGGGCCCACGTGGATGCTGAAATGTTTATACCGTGACATGGTTTCCACTGCAAGTGACCAGGCTTGTGAGAGGCTTGCAGCGTGGGGAGCATGAGGCTGTGTCCACGGGAGAAGGGAACCGGGGCCCACGCCCTCAGCAACCACAGCTCGGAAGGGAAGGGGAGCCCGAGCAAAAGGGTGACCCGCCTCTGCTGGGGGGTCAGGCCTGGGCCTGTGCCCACTGGTACCAGAGCAGAGGCTCAGTCCAGGCCAAATTCAATGTCCTCCCGGTCTTCTCCTGCCTCGGACCCCAGGTGCTCCACAGGCTCCACCTCAGGTTGGACTTGATCCTGATTCTCAGGGCCGTTTCCTACAGAGTTAGGCAAGGGGTGGCTCAGTGTTCTGGGGAAGTGTGGTCAGCCCTCACCCCTTCCCGTGTGCCGGCCCCGAGATGGCCACGCAGCATGGGTCAGAATGGGGATCGTCTGTGCCAAGGGCTCCCCGTGTTGGGTTCGCAGTTGGGGAGCATAGTCTCGGAACACGGAGCTACCCCCGTGTGCTTGTGAGTAGCAGGCACTAACCAGCCGCCCCAGTGGTGCCTCTCTCTAGTCAGGGGCACAAGCCCCCAGGCTGGCGGGCCGAGTGGTGTGCGGCGAGTGGCTTCTCCTGCCCTGCCCACTGGGCACTGTGGGTGCTGCCCACACCTGCCGCAACTCCCTTCCCAGCTGGCATGTCACCTGTGCCACTCTGGGCATCCATGTGTGCAGCACCACCCTTGGGCCAGCTGCTCCCCTGGTCTCATCCTGTGTGATGAGACTGTGGTATCACGGGTCCCCTCCCTTGATTGGGAAGGGCCGAGCCTGGAGGTGGTTGGGGAAGAGGGCAGCCTGGAAGCTCCTCAGCTCTCTGGCCAGTAATACTGCAAGTCACCCAGGTGGGAACACGCTCTAGCGGCCTCCGCAGTCTCTGGAGAGGCTGTGAATGACCCGCCGCCACCACTGAGAACATGGGATCCTGACGACAAAGGCCCAAGTGGCCACTGCTCTGGGCTTGGGTGGTCCACTGTCTGTTTCCCCACCGAGAAGCTTTTGGCCCCTGTGACCCTGAAGGTCAGGGGACATTACCTGGAGTGGGGGCTGGAAGCAGATCCCCATCGCCGTCCTCAGTGCGTGGGGCAGGCACAGCTTCCCCCTTGCAGACTGGGGGCAGGGGTGGCAGTCCTGAGGGTTCCTCGTCATCACCCAGCTCCTGAATCAGTGGGCGAGGGACCTCGCTCGCTCTCCTTTGGGTTTCCAGGTCCCTCTCTGGTGCCACTTTAAGTATGTCTGTGAAGGGCATCTCAGTCTCCACCCTCCGGGAGGTATCCTTGGGGACTGCAAATATACTGGAAAGCGTGTCCGAGGATGTGTTTTCCAGCGCTAGGAGTGAGATGTCGTCCACATCAGGCTCGCTGGCGTCGTTCAGGCTCGAGACGGCTGTAATCTTTGGAAAGCACTGCTCCTGTTTCAAGGAAAAGACATGTTGAGCCATGCTGTTTTCACAGTAGCGTCCCTAAAGTGCATGCTGCTAATTCTGCGTTTCTGTCCGTCACACTTTGGCACCACACCAGGACAGCCCCCGGGGAACACAGGTGGTCGTGAGCCGAGGTGGTCGTGAGCCCTGCGGCCAGGTCTCCACTGGCGCCCCCTCCTCCCTCGGGTCTCCATGGGGCACGGGGCCACCCTCTCTGCTCCTGCTGCACCACCCCCGACCTGGGTCCTGAACCAGGCATCTGTGAGCCTGGGCTCCTGGTGGGCTGCGCCTGCACCGGCTACCTAGCCCTGCATTGGTGGTCAGGCCCCCAAAGAACTGGGTTCTGTGTCTGTGTCCTTGCTGGGATCACTGGCTCCTGCCCTGAGATTACGCCCCAGACTTCTCTCTCTCCTTCAGGCCCCGAGGGGCTCTGGTGATGCTGGGGGGAGGATCAGGTCACCTCAGGAGACATCCACGTCGAGCCCCTGCCCTCTCCTCCCTGCTCTCTCCTTTCTCTGCCCGGGTGTCACTGTTGTACTGGCATTCGCTAGATGAACACACAGACACGTCAAGGACAGAAGAAAGTCCAGGTAATGATGTGCAGCACATGGTTATTAAAGATCAGTGATTAAAGATCTGTTCCCAAAAAACCCCCCAAGTGGCTAATTGTAGAACCCAGAGAAGTGGGCAGCAGTAAACCTTTCCTGAGGCTGAGGTAAAGGTCCCGGGTGTGTGAGGCATCAGGCAGGGCCTGCGACTCCCCGACATACTTGGTCATCCACGGGGCTGGGAGAGGAGGGAAGTGGAACGCAGGTGAGCTCACCCTATCGCGGTCGCCCAGAGATTCGCCGGCATTCACATCTTCCAAGTCAGGCAGGTCCTGGAAGAGGAAGTGACCCTGGTCAGCGGGAGGGTACGCTCTCAGCATCCAGCCCTCGGAAGAGACGGGGCCACCCCACCAACCAACCACAGAGTGTGGAGGGGCCCACGGAGCAACCAAGACACTCGAGCCATGTGTGCACGCAGCACACTCGTGCACACTCAAGCCACATGTACACACATACATGTGGCCACTAGAGCCGCGGGTACAGGCAGCACACACACTCCAGGTAACACTCCAGGTACCAGTGGCCACTCCAGCTTCCTGGATCTGGTCAGTGAAAGAGCTTTGTAAGGTGTGATGTGTTTCAAAAATTTCCACCTCATTCTCCACTTCACTTTGGTATCATCCAGTTCATCTGGGGGGAACTGTACCTCCTACGTACAAATAGGGTCCCGAGGACCCTACCTGGCACAAAGTGAGTCTCTTTCGAACCTTTTCCAAAACTGGGGTGGGGAGGCAGTGCTTTTCTGTTCTGTGTCTTGGGGTATCTTCATCTGTAGCACCCCAACCTGCATGTGAGGCAGTCAGATGCCTGGACTCCAGAGCCAGACTGCCTGGATTGCTGTTCCTGCTCCACCATTGTCTGGCTGGGTAGCCTTGGGCAAGGTGCTCTACTCCCCGTCTGTAAAATGGGGATGATAACCTACCTCTTAAGAGTTACTGGAAGGGTTAAATCAGTTGATACAAGAGGTATTTAAAGTGGTGCCGGACAAAAAGGAAGAACAGTCAGTGTTATCGTAGCTTCGGGGTCCTGTATATGGTTGATTCTCACAGGTTAGGGCTGAAGCGCCCATTTTTGTTATATCTATATTAGACCCACTCAGAAAACTGGAAACGCCATGCTGAATGCTGACTGCTCAGCTGAACCTTTCTGAGCCACGTGAAATTGTAAAGTTGGGAGTGAAACACGAGTGTAGCAGTTTGTGAAGGAAGCGGGCAGAGGGCAGGCAAAGCCACGCAACACGGTCTGAATGGAAGGAACTCGCTTGTGGGCAGAGAGGTGGCTCTCCTCTGGGGAAGCAGGGTGCAAACCTAAAGATGGGACCAGCCCCTACTCCTCACCCCCCTAAAGCACGTTCCCGGGGGTCGTGCCAAACGTGCATATCCCTAGGGATGCATTCTCGTGGGCACAGCGTGGAAGGCTGTCATCAGAGTGGACAGGCTGCAGGGAGGAGGGCCATTCCCAAGGATGTGATCGGGCCCAAGGTCAGGCGGCACCCCTGAATTGGCCCTGGGGGACAGGATGCAGGACAGGCCAGGAAGATGGGCAGCTGTCCCAAAAGCATGCAAGGCTCTGCTGATTAAGTGTAGCTTTCCCAGCAGTTCCGTCTATGGCCAGAAGGAGCTGCTGAGAGGATAACTTCTCATGGGGAAATGCATCAGGAGTTTCATAGACATAGTTCAAGGGGTTCGTCTGGCCAGCGCTCTCAGTCTTGAAGGTGCACAGGCATGGATTCCCCACTGCCTGCCCCCAGGAGAGCTTATTTACTGCAGATGCTGAGCACTGGGTCTGGGTGGCACCTCCACGGGAGGCCACGCGGGCCACGCAGGCCAGCCCACGGGCCCCACTGAACTCAGGATTCGGAAGGTTTGTGTCTGATCAGACACCAACACCAGCTATGCTGTGCATGCTTCTCTGCAGGTGCAAGGGCTACGTACGTCGATGAAGAGCTGCTCCTTCGTCTCCAGTCTTGTGGGCTCCGGATTTTCAGCTCCATCGGGCTCTGCGCCTGATGCACTTTCAGTGGCCACAGTTTGGGGAGCCAATTCTAAGGACAACAGAGTTACAGTAATCTTGGAGTCTGTTTCATACACGGCAGTCAGACGGGCAATTGCGGTTAGGGTGGACTCCAAGAGAAAGGACAGAACCCTCGGGTCTGAAGACCTCTAGCCCTTGTGACAAGAGCTGAGGAAAAGGTTATGTGTGGAAGGGAAGGGAAGGGAGAGAGCACCCTCTTTCTATGGCCTGGAGATGGAAGCTTCAGCCAAGAGTCTATGCAGAACATGCAGGAACCTTGGAAAAAGCATGATCGCTTGACTAGGAGGTGAAGAAAGAAAGGCCATAGTGTCAGTGGGCAAGTTTCACAGCTCCTCCTGCTGCAAGAGTGTCAAGGAGACCCGTGACGTCCTTGCAGGGTTGCCCAGGGAATGTGGGGTCCAGACGGGGCTCCTCTCTTCCCCCTAGTCTCCTCCTGATCCCGCCCACTGCTTCCTCTCCAGCCTCGGTCATCAGAGATGAGTGGCCCCGCTCTGCTCAAGTCACGCCAGTCCACTGTCCACCTTGGGGACTGACTAGGCCCAGTTTGACTCAAGAGCCACAGTGGGGCACCCAATTAGAATGAAACAAGCAAGTGGATTTAGAAAACTTAGTGTCAAAAAGAGGAACCTATCTCATGAATAAATTCATGTTGACTTAAATTACATTCTAGGTGTGTGTGCTCAGTCGCTAACTGGAATCTGACTCTTTGTGACCCCATGGACTGTAGCCCGCCAGGCTCCTCTGTCCATGGGATTCTCCAGGCAAGAATATTGCAGGGGGTTGCCATTTCCTCCTCCAGGGGATTTTCCCAACCCAGGGATCAAACCGGCATCTCTTGTATTGGCAGGCAGATTTTTTTTTTAACCACTGCGTCACCTGAGAAGACATATTTTAGGTGTTCTGGGTTTGATAAAATATACTGTGAGTGTCTTGCCCATTTCTTTGAACCACGCTGGACCGGATGCTGGAGACGCAGTCCGGGCTCCGCTCGTGGTCCTGTTGTGAGGTGGCATGTGTACATCACTTTACAGACCGAGCAGTCAGGGTGGAAGGCAGTCCGGGGCCCCTAGTTGGGAGCTGCCCCAGGTATAATGCACCTGTGCTTCCTCGACCACCTACCTGCCCAGGCAGCTCTGGGGCTCGCTGGCAGGGCCTCAGGGGGGAGCACCCCTTTCGGCTCCCCGACATCCAGAGGCAGCTCCTCCAGGAGGCTCGGCTCTTCTGGCTTCTCTGGGAACAGCTCATCCTTGGCCTCGAAGCTCTCCTTGACAAACTGCTCTATCTTCTGCCTCGTTTCTTTCTTTTCCTGAGGCTCTTCCTCTCCTTCCACTTCGGCGTCCACGTCCCCAGCACCGGCTGGCGTGGGCTCCTCCCCTGAGCACAAGTCCACAGGTGAGCCGGGATGGTCCTAGGAGGACAAGGAAGGACCCGCAGCGAAGGCCGAGGGTGGGCAGTGGGGACCTGCGGCAGGACGGTCACCAGGGTGCTGGATAAACAGGCTGCACAGCCACTGGGGGGATGCCCAGCAGGTGCAGTGCCCGCACAGGCCCCGGGAAGACTGTACCGGGTGCTCTCAGGAGATGCGGGCTGAGGGACTGGGCTTAGGGCCACGATGTTTGCCCTGGCTTTCCAGCAGGTCAGCAGGTCGGGAACGTGTGCGTGCGCACACTTGTGCCAAAATGTTGATCAACACCCGACGTGAGGAGAGGGCACAGGTGTTCATCTGACCACTATTTGAACAATGTCCGAATTAAACGCTGGAAAAGGGGGGGGAATGCAAACTGCAGGAGAATCTCCATTTTATGGGAGTGTGAGTGGGCAGAGAGCAACAGAGCTGTGCCACTTTCTTCTATTAAAAAAAGGTATGCACCACACTCATAGGAAAAGCCAGGAAGTGCTCACACTGGACGTTGAGCAGTTCTTGCTGCAATTCTGTGATGACCCTTGCTTGTCTATGTTTTCTATGGGTGGTGTAGTCATGGTTTATAATTAGGGGAAAAACACTGTCATTTAAAAGTACACACGGAGGACTTCCTTGGTGGTCCAGTGGCTAAGATGCCTTGCTTCCACTGCAGGGGGTGCAGGTTCAATCCCTGGTCAGGGAACTAAGATCCCGCAAGCCAAAAAAAAAAAGGGAAGGTACACACAGAGCCCCTGACTCTTTCCTCTTGCATGTAGGAAGAGGACAGGGTTCTTATTTATTAATGTGTCTTGAGCACTGTCCTCAAGTGAGGTCGAGGGCAGATGGATCTGTAGGCCTGTGAGCAAAGCGTTCCCGCCCTCGCCCCCCACCCCAGGATGACTCTCAGCGCAGCTCGGGGGCCCTCCTGTGTCTTGGGCTCACACCTCGCTGCTGGCTCGCTCTCTGCCGCTTCCTCTCCTCCGCCTGGCGCCTGATGGCCGCCAGGGCCTCGACGCTGTCCGTGATCTTCTTCCGCTCTCCCATCTCCCACTGCCGTCTCTCCTCCTTCTCCGCCGCGTACCCTCCCCTGGCCCAGGCCTCTGCGCAAGCTCTGTTTAGGAGGATTAAAAACAAAAGACAAACCCCAGACCTCAGAAGTCAGGGGTTGGTGGTGGGGAGCTGGTCTGAACTGTCGCAGGTTAACAGTAAATCCAAAACATATACTCTCTGACCAAACTTGCTCTTTTTCCCCAAAATCAAACTGAAGGCACAGAGGGCATGTGACTGTAAGGAGACACACTAACGCAGGCACAAGTTTCATCCTGAAAGTTCTAGTGGTTTGCAAAGCCCGTGTCAAAAGGTCAAAAGCACGCCTGACAAAAGCAAAGAAACATAGAGAAAGTGAACGCCACCAAAATTAAAAAGGGGTGTCATGTAAAGAATCCTGTAAAAAAAGAACCCACAGAAAGTGAGAAAACAGCTGCAAATCAGATACTTGACTACAAGTTGTATCTAGACTACATGAAGACCTATTACAGCTCACACAAAGTCAGCACAACCTGAAGGAGGGCAAAGGTTAAAGGGAACTGCACTGGGGGAAAACACTCGGAAGAAAGTTGACCACTAGATGGCTTGTTATCTGAAACATACAAAGTGTTTTAAAAGTGGCCAAAGAACTGGACCCCTCACCAAGAAGTTGGGTAGAAAATAAGCTCATCGTTGGGGGACATCAGGAGAGTGCAAACCTAACCACTTGACACCCAATGGAACGGCTACAATCCAGAGCGCTGACAACACCAAAGGCCGGGAGGATGTGGGGCGACAGGAGTGCTCCTTCAGGGCTGGTGGGAATGCAAAATGGAGCAGCCAATTCCAAAGCAAAGATCACCTTACCGTAAAATCCAGCAATCGTGCTCCCAAGTATTTACTCAAATGAGTTGAGAACAAATGTCCGCACACACACACACACACACACGCACACACACACACACACACACACCTGCACACAAATATTGATAGCAGCACTGTTCATGACAGCCAAATAGTGGAAGCGACCCTAATGTCCCTCAACTGATAAAACGTGGCCTTCCCAAACGGGAGATTATTTCACAGTGTTATTTTGGAAGCTTTCACTGACGCAGGCTGCAATGTGGGGTGAACCTTAAAAATATGCTCAGTGGAAGAAGCCGGTCACAAAAGACCACGTATCGTATGAGTTCATCTATATGAAACGTCCTGAGGAGGCAAATCCATATCGGCTCAGTGGTAGATCTGAGCCTGCCAATGCAGGAGACACAAGAGACATGGGTTTGATCCCCAAGTTGGGAAGATCCCCTGGAGGAGGAAATGGCAACTCCCATACTCTTGCCTGAAAAATTCCATGGACAGATAAGCCTGGTGGGCTATAGTCCATGGGGTCGCAAAGAGTTGAACAGGACTCATCACACAGCACACAGCATATGCAATGTCCAGAGCAGTCTAATCCACAGAGATAGAAAGTAGCTTTGTGGTTGTTGGGGCTGTCAGAGGTGGGTTGGGGAATGACTGCTAATAAGTAAGGGTTACTTTGGGGAGTGATAAAAATATTCTAGAATTGATTGTGGGGGTGGTTGGACAACTCTGAATATACTGAAAAACCATTGACTTATACACTTGAAGTGAGCAAACTGTTCCAGGGGCCAGAGATAAGTAGGTTAACATAAGAGATGACATGGCTTGCTCTACTAGACCAGCCCTTTTACGGGGAAAGAGACTCTAAAAGAGGAAACAGGTATGTCAGAGGCAGATGTGTCCTACAAAAAGAAATCAGGCTAAAGAGACACTAGATGGAAGAGGCAAAGGTGTGGCTTAGATAGGTGGCTGGTCATGGAGATCTTCAGAAGGTGACAGGTGAACAAACCCCTGTGAAGATCATCCCAGGTTGAGAGAAGGTCAAGGACCCAGTGCCGAACAGCTGGAGAGTGCTGAAATGAGGCTTCAAACCCAAGTGAAACCAGCTTTTGAAGAGGAGTCCTGCTATATCGTCCATAGCAGGGCTCTCTCTGCAAAGGGCCCAGCTCCTACACGTTCCTGCGGGTCGCGCTGCCCCAGGGTGCAGCAGGGAGATAGCATTCCCTGCACCGCCTCCCGCCCCGCCCCGGGACAGCCGAGAGCTCCCATTGGTTCCCTCCTGCTAGAGTCCCACGTGATACTAACAGATACACACAAAGACCTCGAGGTCGGTTTTGTCTCCACTTTCCGGAGACAACCTGAGGCTGAGGAGGTTGGCAAACTTGACTAGGGGCATAGGACCCGCAGCTGCAGAGCTGGGCTTTGCGGTCCGCCCCCAGGCCCTGCACGCCCGCTGTCTGCCTTAAGGCCCAGGGCTGGGTGCCAGGGAGCTGGGAGCATCTCGGCCCGACTGCGCACAAGCAGGGATCCTGGCTGTCTCACCTGGTCCATGTGGAGGCTATCCCTTTGAAATTTGTGTTAGTTTGACTAAAATTTGTGAGTTCAAGTGTATTTTTAAATGTCAGGTAATTCCAAGCTTCAGACTGCACTTCCTTTCAGGCCGTCCCAGTTACTGAGGTTTTATTCTAAGCTGGAATGAATAGCAGCCTCAATCAAAAGGTAAATTAAAAAACCCAGATCAAAGCAGTGATGCTACACATGGCAGCCCCAGGTTCAATATTCTTGATATGCAAAGAGCTCTTAATGAAACAGAGCTTTCCTGGTGGCTCACACAGTAAAGAATCTGCCTGCAATGCAGGAGACCCAGGTTTGATCCCTGGGTTGGGAAGATCCCCTGGAGAAGGAAATGGCAACCCACTCCAGTATTCTTGCCTGGGAAATCTCATGGACAGAGGAGCCTGGTGGGCTACAGTCATGGGTCGTAAAGAGTCAGAAACGACTGAGCAATTATCACTTATGAATCAATAAGAAAAATCTACCCAAAAGGAAATTGGAAAGAGGTCATGAATGCAATATTCACAGAGGAGGAAACTTTAAATGTCCAACAAAGGTGGTAAAAACGATGAACTTCATTTGTTACCCCAAAAATGCAAATGACGTACTATCTTCACTCATCAATTAACCTGGCTACATTTTTTTTTTAACATGGCTGTGTCTGGGAAAGTTATAAATGATACAAACATTCTAGAAACTATAAGTGCCTTTTAAAAGTCTTAAACTACAGTCTTTAATCCAGCAATACAACTCAGGATTCCACCCTAAGGAAATAACTAGCCATGGGATCAGAGACTTCATACAGAAGGATAGTTATCAAAGGATTATGAAAAAATCCAGGAATAAGTGCTCAAAACAGGGAATTTCCTATTATAAACAGTCATGTAAGCCATTAAACTTACCTCACTGGAATATATAACAGAAGTGTGGGAATGCTCAAAAATCAGAAAATTAAAAAAAAACTTACCTGTTGAGCACGCTCAACTGTTACATAGTGTTGTTATTAAAAGGCTTTTCGCTCCCTTACCTGTCCTTGGGAAAAACTGGTCTGTCATCCAGGTATGTTAAGTGTTTTAGCCGGACAGTGAGTGTCCTTCGGTAGTTGGGGATGTTCTTAATCACCGGGTTCCCCATCAGATTCAGCACACGCTGGAAGCACAGAGACAGAACCTCATTAGGCACTGAGAAAAAGATGCAGTTAAAACATATCACTTGCACATTGCGCTGAGAAGAAATACTAAGACAGGGAGTGTCGATGTGAAATCCTGAGGACAGTCTCAGAGAAGCCGGGGCTGTCACTGTTCCTGTGCCACTCAGCATGCCATCAGAACCGTCCTGAGAATCGGGTATCCCTTTTTCTACTTGAACTTGAACTCGCACTGTCCTTCCAGAACAGTGCTGGAAAACCCTCCCGGAGCCTTTCCCGAGGGCGGTGATTTTGCTCGCCCAGTCTCTTTTGCTGGAACTAATCTCTGATTGATCGCTTTTCTGTCCTTCCAGGACCTGTTTTAAGAAAATGCACACAGCGGCTGGACAGATAAGAGACGGTGACCAAGGGGACAGGATGCAGAGTGCCCTCTCAGCTACACCAAAGCCCCTTCTTGCCAGGCTTACAGGTCTCCTGGATGTCAAGCCGGGACCAGGAGAGGGACAGCGACAGAGCAGTGCCGTTCCCCCGTCCTTAAATCCTGTCACCTCCTCTCCGGGGGCCGGGGGCGGGGGGAGCGGATCCATCAAGGTGACATGTGGGTGAAGCATTTAAAATGGGTTTGCCTAAACTGGTGAAATGGTTTTTATATCTAAAGTGCTTTTTGTTGTTGGAGAAAATGAATATATTGTGAACTGGTTACTTTAGCATCTTCCAAACTCCATTCTCATCTGGCCATCATGGTTCTTGTCACAGGTTCAAGTGGCCTGTCCTGTAGGGCTGGGTGTGGGGAGCAGTGCACCCCGGGGCGGGCACGTGTGTATGGGGAATGCAGAACCCGCCAGAAAACCACCCCGCGACAGACGCCTGCAGCAAACTCTTCTGCTGCAATCCTAACCCCAGCGCCTCAAAATGTGACTGCACTTGGAGACAGGGTCTTAGAAGAGGTGATCAAGATTAAATGATGTCACTAGGGTGAGCCCTGATCCCATAGGTCCTTATACAAAGAGGAGATTGGGAGACAGGCTGTGAAGGCCACGTGAGGACTCGGGGAGAAGATGACTGTCTACTCGCCAACGAGGGAGGCCTCAGGAGAAAGCAAGCCTGCCCCACACCTTGATTTAGGATTTCTAGTCTCTGGAATCATGAGAAAATAAATTTCTATTGTTTAAAACACCCAGCCTGGTACCTTGTTATGACAGCCAGGCCCCTCAGAAAAGTATTAGTATTCAGCATGGTATTATCATGCCATATGCTGGTGGCTATGTGAATGTTAAACTAGTTCTTGGTGCCAGTCTGCTCTGGAGATTACTCCTGAACTATGCTTTCCTAATATCAATAACCTCAGATATGCAGATGACACCACCTTTATGACAGACAGTGAAGAAGAACTAAAGAGCCTCTTGATGAAAGTGAAAGAGGAGAGTGAGAAAATTGGCTTAAAACCCAACATTCAGAAAACTAAGATCATGGCATCTGGTCCCATCACTTCATGGCAAATAGATGGGGAAACAATGAAAACAGTGACAGACTTTATTTTGGGGGGCTCCAAAATTACTGCAGATGGTGACTGCAGCCACGAAATTAAAAGACGCTTGCTCTCTGGAAGAAAAGTTATGACCAACGTAGACAGCACATTAAAAAGCAGAGACATGACTTTGCCAACAAAGGTCCATCTAGTCAAAGCTATGGTTTTTCCAGTGGTCATGTATGGATGTGAGAGTTGGACTACAAAGAAGGTTGGACGCCGAAGAACTGATGCTTTTGAACTGTGGTGTTGGAGAAGACTCTTGAGATTCCCTTGGACTGCAAGGAGATCCAACCAGTCCATCCTAAAGGATATTAGTCCTGAATATTCATTGGAAGGACTGAGGCTGAAGTAGAAACGCCAATACTTTGGCCACCTGATGCGAAGAACTGACTCACTGGAAAGGACCATGATGCTGGGAAAGATTGAAGGCAGGAGGAGGAGGAGACGACAGAGGATGAGATGGTTGGATGGCATCACTGACTCAATGGACATGAATTTGAGTAAACTCCTGGAGTTGGTGATGGATAGGGAGGCCTGGCGTGCTGCAGTCCATGGGGTCACAAAGAGTCAGACATGACTGAGTGACTGAACTCAACTGAACTGATGCTTTCCTTACTGTTTTCTTCTAAATGGATTCACTTTTCCCTTGCTTACCCAGGCCCTAAGCAGGAAACAATGAACTGAGGGTTTCCGTGTGCTATTTGGAAAATATTTTCTTCCTAGTACACATGACAACACATACACACTGAAAAGCAAGGAAATTGTCGCAGGCCGCTGGAGTTGAGGCCAGAAGATACAGGAGCTGCCTGCAGGGGTCGCCACGGACTAGAAGATGGGGGCACTCAAGCACCGCCAATTAAAGTGACAGAAAGGTTAAGTCACTCCAAATACTGTGTCTTTAAATCTATCTGTCCACAGTGATAAAGAAAAATCCTTCACTGTCATCTTTAGAGGTCCCTAGGTTTTGGATCCATTTCTCTGAAAAGTGATCCATAAAAAGAAAAACAAAGACGCAGTCATCCCAGTGTTTTCTGCATACACTTTACATTAGGGATGTAAATTGTTGATGAGCAAAAGTGCTCTTTGTGGAAGCACTGCCGCTAAGAAAGGCAGAAGGAATGAGAGAATTAGAATATAATCCCTGAGCGACTGCTAATGAACTCACACAGCGAGGCAGTGTGCCTGGGAGCTGTTGGAACAGTCGGGGGAAGGGAAGCCAAGTGCTGGATCAGACTGAAGCCGGATCAGACTGGCAGCAGTCAAACCCACTAGTGACACTTAAAGTCGCAACAAGAGGCAACCAGGTGTTATGCTTGCCCTTACTGATGGCTGACCTCAGGGTTATATTCTGAGCCTGGATCTGACCAGGCCTCTGTCTCCATCATCATTTTACAGGAGATACTGGAGACAGCAGAACACGTTAGACCACACCATGAGGATGCAGTTGACTGAATCCAGGGTGTGGCTGACATCCAGAGGGACCCGGTTTCTTCAGCAGATTCTTGGCAGGGTGGTGGGGGGGAGACGAAGAGACAAGCGAGGAGGGCTGTGATGAGATGCATAATCCAAATACAATGTGTGGGTCTGGTTTGGATTGGTAAAATCTGATGGTCTTAAAGCTCAACATTTAGAAAACTAAGATCATGGCATCTGGTCCCATCACTTCATGGCAAATAGATGGAGAAACAGTGGAAACAGTGAGAGACTTATTTTGGGCTCCAAAATCACTGCAGATGGTGACTTCAGTACTGCTTGGAAGTAAAGTTATGAGCAACCTAGCATATTAAAAAGCAGAGACATCACTTTGCCAACAAAGATCCGTCTAGTCAAGGCTATGGTTTTCCCAGTGGTCATGTATGGATGTGAGTGCTGGACTATAAAATAGTCTGACAGCTGAAGAATTGATGCTTTCAAACTGTGGTGTTGGAGAAGACTCTTGAGAGTCCCTTGGACTGCAAGGAGATCCAACCAGTCCATCCTAAAGGGGATCAGTCCTGGGTGTTCATTGGAGGGACTGATGTTGAAGCTGAAACTCTAATACTTTGTCCATCTCATGCGAAAAGCTGACTCATTTGAAAAGACCCGGATTCTGGGAAATATTGAAGGTGGGAGGAGAAGGGGATGACAGAGGATGAGATGGTTGGATGACATCACTGACTCAATGGACATGAGTTTGGGTAAACTCCAGGAGCTGGTGATGGACAGGGAAGCATGGCATGCTGTGGTCTGTGGGGTCGCAAAGAGTCAGACACGACTGAGCGACTGAACTGAACTGAATCCAATAGTCAAAACACATGCTTGAGGCAAATGGAGAAAACTGAATATAGACTGGGTATTAACTGTCATTCCGATACTATTTTAGGTATAATAACAGTACTGTAATGATGCTTTTTAAAAAGTCGTTATCTGTCAGGAATACACACTGAAATTGTAGGTGAAATGACAGGGCATTTGCCATTTAAAACACAGCAGCTAAAAATAGAGGGGAAAAGTGTGATGGGTGTTCAGAAGGCGGGGAGAAAGGAAGAGGGGAGGGAGGGAGGGGAGAAGAAAAGAGACTTGCTGCCTACGGAACACAAGGCGACACTTGTGTGCGGGGGCGTGTCCCCACCCCCACTCTGCACCGCGCAGCGTGCAGGACCTTCCCTGACCAGGGACTGAACCCAGGCCCCTGCCCTGGAAGCTCGGGGCCACAACCACTGGGCCACCAGGAAAGTCTCCAGCGTGCATGCTTCTTTCTGCTTTTTGTTTGTTTGTCTTTTACCAAGTCAGGCATGCTCTCAAGAACGCTCAGGATCCTGGGGTCGCTCAGCTTGTTGTGGGAAAGGTCAAGGACGCAGAGTCTGGCACACTCCCTGAGATGCTGAATGTCCTCCACGGTCTCTAAGTGGTTGTGCGCCATCTGGAGTGTGTTCAGGACTGGCAGGCAGGCTGGAAGGGGGAGTGGACAGAGGTGAGCGACCTGGGCAGCAAAGAGAATGTTAAGACCCTCCTGCAGGGGACAGCGGTGGACACGGGTCTAGAGAACACCACCACCAACATCACCCCCAAAATCACCCCCCACCACCCCCCAACCCCCACCCCAACCACCAACCACCACCCCCAACCCACCACCAACCCCACCACCAACCACCAACCATCGACGACCACTGGCACCCATCACCCCCTCACCCCCACCCCCCCACCACCCCCACCCCCACCCACCAACCCCTCCCACCAACCCCAACCCCCACCCCCACCACCCACCCCCACCACCCACCACCACCAACCACCACCAACAACCACCACCAACCACCACCCAACACCCCCACCCCCACCCCCACCAACCACCACCACCACCAACCACTATCCCCACCCACCACCACCCACCACCATCCACACCCCCACACCCCCATCCAAACAACCCCCACCCCCACCACCAACCAACAACAACAACCACCATCACCACCACCAACCACCACCCAACACCCCCACCCCTACCCCTACCCACCACCACCCCCCCACGCACCCCCACCACCAAAAACCAGCCACCACCCCCACCCACCACCCCCACACCCACCCCCACCAACCCCCACCACGCACCACCACCACACACCACCACCAACCACCACCAACAACAACCACCACCAACAACCACCAACCACTACCCAACACCCCCATCCCCACCCCCACCAACAACCACCACCAACAACCACCATCCCCGCCCACCACCACCATCCGCACCCCCACACCCCCACCCAAACAACCCCCACCCCCACCACCAACCACCACCACCAACCACCACCCAACACCCCCACCCCTACCCCCACCCACCACCACCATCTGCACCCCCACACCCCCCACCCAAACAACCCCCACCCCCACCACCAACCACCAGCCACCACCCCCACCCCCACACCCACCCACCACTCCCACACCCACCCCCACCAACCCTCACCACCAACCACCAACTACACACCACCAACCACCAACTATGCACCACCAACCACCAACAACAACCACCACCCACACCCACCACCTCTCCCTCCCCCAAGCCCACCCCCACCCACCACCCCCCCACCTACAAGCCCATCCCCAACACCAAACACCACCCCCATCCCCATCACCAACCACCACCCCCAACTCCAAGCCCACCCAACACCAACCACCACCCCCACCACCAACCACCCCTACCCACCACCCCCACCACCACCCGCCACACCCCCACCCCCACCCCCACTGCCACACCCCCACCCCCACCCCCACCACCAACCACTACCCCTACCACCACCACCAGCCACCCACCAACCACTACCCACCACCACCCCCACCACTACCACTCCCACTCTACCACCAACCACCACCATCCCCACCCCACCACCAACCACCCCCACCTACCACCAACCACCAATGACCATCCACATCCACCACCCCCTCACCCCCACCACCCACCACCCCCACCCCTACCCACCAACCCCCCCCACCCCCACCACCACCACCACCCCCCCGACCACCACCCCCCCGACCACCACCCCCCCCGACCACCACCCCCCCCGACCACCACCCACCACCCCCCCCGACCCCGACCACCACCCACCACCCCCCCCGACCACCACCCACCACCCACCACCCCCCCCCGACCACCACCCACCACCCCCACCACCACCCACCACCACCCACCACCCCCCCCGACCCCGACCACCACCCACCACCCCCCCCGACCACCACCCACCACCCCCACCACCACCCACCACCCCCACCACCACCCACCACCACCCACCACCCCCACCACCACCCACCACCCCCACCACCACCCCCACCACCACCCCCACCACCACCCCCACCACCCCCACCACCACCCCCACCACCACCCCCACCACCCACCACCCCCACCACCACCCCCACCACCACCCACCACCACCCCCACCACCACCCCCACCACCACCCCCACCACCACCCCCACCACCACCCCCACCACCACCCACCACCACCCCCACCACCACCCACCACCACCACCCACCACCACCCACCACCACCCCCACCACCACCCCCACCACCACCCACCACCACCCCCACCACCACCCCCACCACCACCCCCACCACCACCCACCACCACCACCACCCCCACCACCACCCACCACCACCACCCACCACCACCACCCCCACCACCACCCACCACCACCACCCACCACCACCCCCACCACCACCCCCACCACCCCCACCACCACCCCCACCCCCACCACCACCCCCACCACCACCCACCACCACCCCCACCACCACCCACCACCCCCCCCACCACCCCCCCCACCACCACCCACCACCCCCCCCACCACCCCCCCCACCACCACCCACCACCCCCCCCACCACCACCCCCACCCCCACCCCCCCCACCACCACCCCCACCACCACCCACCACCCCCCCGACCACCACCCACCACCCCCACCCCCACCACCACCCACCACCCCCACCCCCACCCCCACCACCACCCACCACCCCCCCGACCACCACCCACCACCCCCACCCCCACCCCCACCCCCACCACCACCCACCACCCACCCCCACCCCCAATGCCCCCCGCCCACCACCCACCACCACCTACCAATCACCCCCTCACACCCCCACCCCCACCCCTACTGCCCCCCCACCCCCACCACCACCACCCCGACCACCACCCACCACCCCCACCCCCACCCCCACCACTACCACTCCCACTCTACCACCAACCACCCCCACCTACCACCAACCACCAATGACCACCCACATCCACCACCCCCACCCCTACCCACCAACCCCACCCACCACCCACCCCCACCCCCACCGCCCCCCCCACCCCCACCACCACCCACCACCACCACCACCCCCCGACCACCACCCACCACCCCCACCCCCACCACCACCCACCACCCCCCCAACCACCACCCACCACCCCCACCCCCACCCCCACCCACCACCCACCACCACCCACCACCACCCACCACCACCACCACCCATCACCCCCTCACACCCCCACCCACCATCACCACCCCCACCACCCCCACCACCCCCACCACCCCCACCCCCACCCACCCCCACCCACCACCCCCACCCCCACCACCACCCACCACCCCCGCGACCAGCACCCACCACCCCCACCACCACCCACCACCACCCACCACCCCCACCCCCACCACCACCCACCACCCCCCTGACCACCACCCACCACCACCCACCACCCCCCCGACCACCACCCTCACCCACACCCCCACCCACCAGCCCCACCCACCACCCCCACCCACACCCCCACCCACCACCCACCGCCACCCACCACCACCCACCACCCCCCCGACCACCACCCCCACCCACCACCCCCCCGACCACCACCCCCACCCACACCACCACCCACCACCCCCACCCCCACCCCCACCCACCATCCCCCGGACCACCACCCACCACCCCCACCCCCACCACCACCCACCACCCCCCCGACCACCACCCACCACCACCCCCACCCCCACCACCACCCACCACCCCCCCGACCACCACCACCCACCACCCCCACCCCCACCACCACCCACCACCCCCACCCCCACCCCCACCCCCACCCCCACCCCCACCCACCACCCCCCCGACCACCCCCCACCACCACCCCCCCGACCACCCCCCACCACCACCCACCACCACCCACCACCCCCCCGACCACCACCCACCACCACCCACCACCCCCCCGACCACCACCCACCACCACCCACCACCACCCACCACCACCCACCACCCCCACCCCCACCACCACCCACCACCCCCCCGACCACCACCCACCACCCCCACCCCCACCACCACCCACCACCCCCACCCCCACCCCCACCCATCACCCCCTCACACCCCCACCCACCACCCCCACGACCACCATCACCACCACCGCCACCGCTGCCACCGCCGCTGCGGCAGGTCTTTCTTACAGAGGTTTTCAATGGTCTTAATGTAGTTGTTGCTGATGTTGAGAGCATCCAGTTTCTGCAGAGGTTCTAGGTTCTCAATCTTATGGAGCAAGTTCACTTGTAAGAAGAGGCAGCGCAGTTCCGTCTGGGCCTCGAGGTTCTCGATTTTCTGGATGCCATTGCACTCCAGCCAGAGGCAGCGCAGCCCCGTGTACTCTTCCAGGTTCTGGATGCGGTCAAAGCCTGGCAGGAAGGAAGGGCGTATTTGTTGGGCTCCCCCACACACAGAGGCGCAGGTCTCACCCTCTTTTATGCCTACTTGCCTTAGAGAAGGAAATGGCAACCCAGTCCAGTATTCTTGCCTGGAGAATCCAATGGACAGAGGAGCCTGGTGGCTAGGGTCCACGGGGTCACAAAGAGTCAGACACGACTAATGCGACTCAGCACGCAGGCACACACGGCCAGCATCCACACACCCCTCCTCAGGCACACCGCCACCTCTTTGAGAATACCCCGTCCTGATCCTTGCCCTATGGCTCTCTGCAGGGAGCTGGTCGTGCTGAGCCATGTGGGGCCAACCTTCGGAACCCTGCGGAGCTTTGGCTGGCTCTACTGGAAAGAGGCAACTTTCTGCGAGAATTGCCAACCTGGTAGGGTGGAGCCTAACTTCCCTTCTCGCCTGGGAGTAGGTGGGAGTGAGGCAGCTGCCCTGCCTGAAATGAATGAGCACAAGGGAACGCAGGGCTTCAGAAGGGGGAGAGGCAGCCTCGTGAAGACATGCGGTGAGAAAATCCAGCAGTACCTGAAGCCAGTGCAAACTTCGGGTCTTGCTTTCTGGTATGGCTCAATTTTATGAGCCACGTTTAAGGAGAGGAAAACCAACATTTTTGTTTCCTTGAGTAACTCATAGTTTTGTACTTCACGGTTCATCTACTGTTGCCAAATGTTTTGAAAGTCATTTGGTTGCCTGAAAAGTTTTAACCAGAAGTTTGTGTTTTGTTTTAAAAAATATATTTTATTTGGCTGTGCTGGGTCCTAGTTGTGGCATGTGCAGGGATCTAGTTCCCTGACCAGGGGTTGGACCTGGGTGCCCTGTGTTGAGAGTGCAGGATGTTAGCCACTGGATCCCCAAGGAAGTCCCAAACCCAAAGTTTTGATGAAAAAAGCGTGAAAGCAACGGTGAGGAAGAACCACCCGACTAACCCATTCCCAGGTGCCGACCCTCCGAAATAGCATCAAATAATAATTTCTTAAGTTGGTAGGCGTGGGGTTAATTTGCTAGGCAGCAGTAGATAATATAGGCACCTCTCGGTCGTCCTCTTCTTCCCACCTCTTAAATACGGGTCCCCTGGGGGGTCTGCCCTCCTGTGTTATCTCATCACTGCTACACCTAGACACTGAGTGGAGGATTTGGCGGGGGGCAAGGTGGATGTGAGAAGACCAGCTAGGGGTCCTTCCCCACCTTTAAAGGATATTGCAGCTGGAGCCCTCCATGAATCTCCCTGGCACAGTGTGAATCTCCTCATGGCAGCCGACCTGTCCCCCAAGATACCAAGAGCATCCTCAGCATATCCATCTTTGTATCTCCAGCACTGCGCCCTGTGCCGGCCCACAGAAGCCTCTCAGTAAACATTTACTGAATAACAATGAAGCAGGCTGACCATCCCAAATTCAGCATCAACTGGGAGTTATGGCTCTGCTTTGTCACTGCGAGGAAGAGCCCTGTCTATGAACCTGAACTTAAGTTGACGTGTGACCATTGGACACCACCACAGTCCTTCACAATGTGTCCCTCCCAACTGCAGAGTATTTACAAGTAGTTAGCGGTCTGGGAAACTATGAGTCCTTTAGCAAATACAAATAAAAGATGCCAGTATGTTTCCCCGGAACTCATATAAACTCTAGTCATGTAAGACTCTTCCAAAAAATGTTATTGCTTTCCCATGCATCTCCACTAAACCTTGAAATTTCTGCTTAAATGTAAGAACTCTAGATGATCCCTGTGAGTAATCCCTTTATACTGCTAGGGTCTTTCCATCTGACACAAGGTACCTCCTCCACCCAATCCTTACCTTTATAGTGTAAATACAGCGTATCATTCAGTGCTGGGGTAATGTAAAGCTTGTGCTGCTTGCAAAGCTTTTGCAGAAACTTTTTAGTCATTCTGTCGAATGAAAAACATGAACGAGAAATTGATTTCAGTTTGTCAGCTGTAAGATATATCCCGTAAATTCTTTGCCACATCCATTCCGTCTCCTTCTGTATGCCTGATGACACTGCTTGCTTGTTTATAGCTTTCAGGGCCTCATCCAATATTGTGACTTTCAGCATTCTTAAAAATTGCAGTGTATGTTCTCATGGAAATACCTTTGTGTCATCAAGAACTCCTAATGTGTGCCTCTCTCCAGGTTTGGCATTAAAGTTTAATAGACTGCAGTTCATCCTGACTCTGACTCATAACTAACCATCCTGACTCTGTTACTAATCCTCAGACAAGGGGCTGTCTAGTTAATCTTCATGAGCCCCAATTTCCTTATCTGGACAAAGGGGTGATCATAACATCATAACATGTGTAAAAGTGTACGGAGAGCGGTGGCAGCATGCCCACGTACCTGGCGCCACGATCTTCCTTGTCGGCTGTTTGGTGTGCTAAGCGACCATCTGACCATCTGTCACCACTCTGCTTCTGCTCACTGAGGCAGGAAGTGTTTGAAGGACCCACACATGTTTCCTTAGGATCATTCATTTCTGTAAGATAAGAGATTGGTTCTGTAGAGAGCAAGACATGTATGAAAAAAAAATTTCCCTCTACTTCAACTTGATGAATAATTGTCTGCCTTTAGTGTAGAATCAGTACTATTTAAATGTATCACAATTTTTAAAGCATTGTTAAGGATTATGAGAATTTCACTTCTAGGCAGATCTTTGAAGAAACCTCTTGTACAGATGGACAAGCGGATGTGTGCAAACATACTCACTTCTGCATTATTTGTAATAGCTAAAACCAGTGAACAATGCAAATGTCCATTCACAGGGACGGGTTAAATAAAGCAATGGGTCATTATTCTGCCTTGCAATAGAATGCACAGATAGGGAAAGAGAGAGACAGACATGACTGAAAGAACCCACACAAAATTCTAGAGGAGGGGAAAATGGAATGGGACTAGAAATAGTGGTGGGGTAGGGAGAAAACATCAAATCTATCTGAAATGTTCTCTTTATCTTTAGAAATATTTATTTGCGCTGGATCTTAGCTGTGGCATGTGAGATCTTCAATCTTTATTGTGCCAGGTGGGATCTTTAGTTGTGGTATTGTGAGATTTAGTTTTCTGACCAGGGATTGAACCCGCTCCCTGTGTTGGGAGCGTGGAGCCAGTGGACCACCAGGAAAGTCCCCCAGTGCATTTAATCTTAAGGGCTGTTTGCTGCTGCTCTCTGGGTGTCCCTATGGACTCTCTAGAGATTAAACATTCTGTGTGTGGGACTGTCTTACAGTTCCCCATTTCCCACTGCATACAATGCCCAGCTGCAAGAGGCACCAGATGATGGTTTAGGGTAATAAAGAATGTATATGAGTGTGAAAGTCACTCAGTCGTGTCTGACTCTTTGCGACCCCACGGACTATACAGTCCATGGAATTCTCCAAGCCAGAATACTGGAGTGGGTAGCCTTTCTCTTCTCCAGGAGATCTTCCCAACCCAGGGATCAAACCCAGGTCTCCCGCATTGCAGGTGGATTCTTTACCAGTTGAGCTACAAAGGAAGCCCAATAAAGAATAGGTGCTCAATATATATAATAATTTACTGTTTATATTAATACCAAAACTACCATTTATTACTGACCCACTGTATGCAAGTCATTCTAATTGTAACTACCCCGGCTTGCAGAAGATGAGACTGCCCTAGGGAGAGGTTAAGCTCTGGGCAAACCGCCATAAGATTGGCAAGTTGCAGAGGGGTAGTGTGAACCCAGAGTAACTTGCTCCAAACATATGTGTGTCCATAGCACAACATGGCTTCCCTATAGCAACTCATACAGGGCTTTCCTGGACAGTCATTGCTTACAACTGTTGGCTGGGTTCAAAGAATGAAACACAAATCAAGCAGTTTCTTTATCAGTCCCTAAAAGGTTTCCCTTATGATTGAAGCCAAGCAACAGGAGAGGCTATCTTCTAAGCCTATTCAGGAAAACTTTGGTGAGGAGTCACCAGGTGATCCCAGAAACACCAGCTCGTCACTCACTCTGTCCACCAATCAGGCACTGGACTAGACACTGCCAGTTCATTTGGGGTGTCTGCCCTGACATAGCTTGCCATCCAGAGGGAGAGAGAGCCTTTGATCTTACATGGTGAAGGCAATGAAGGGATACATTCAAAAGCTGGGCTGTGAGGGGAATGGTTTCTTGGGTGAGGGCTTGGGCTCTTGGCATCAGACTGTCCAAGCGTAAGTCTGTTCTACCATTGACTGGCTGAGGGTAATCTGTTTGGAGCAAGTTCTTTAACTTCTTTAAGTTCCAGGTAAATTATCTGTGTGACCTGACAAGAGGAGTGCCTACCACAGAGGGCTGGCCTATGGTTGGAATGTGGTGAGTGCATGGTACACAACCTTCAGTAAGTGTGGGCCGCTGCTGTTATTATTTTTTGGCCTCGTCTTGTGGCACGCAGGATCTTAGTTCCCCGATCAGGGATGGAAACCCATGCCACCAACAGTGGAAGCTTGGAGTCTTAACCACTGGACCGCCGGGGAAGACCCTGTTATTATTATTACGGTTACTGCTGGCTGTGAAGACAAGGTATGTGGTGCTGGGCGCAGCCCGTAGCCCCCCTCGCCTCCCTGGGGCGGTGGTCGGCACCTTCCTTGCGGCCACCTTCGCCTGCGTTCCCGTGGTCACCAGCCGACTCCTCCACACCAGGCTCCTGCGCGCAATCTGGCTCCGCTATTCCGTCCATCACAGGCTCTGAGGCCTCGGGGTGCATGTTTATTTCGGAAACACCGAACACCCCGTAGCAGTGGGAGCCGGGTTCTGCGGGATCGCTACGCCCCTAGCCCAGAAGGCCACCGGAGCCCGAGTCGTTGGCGGCCCAACGCTTCCCTGGTCTCCACGGCAACCGCCGCACACGCGCACTCGGGCGGGCCTGAGCGTCAGAACGCCGGGGGCGGGTCCAGCAACGGCCACGCCCCCGGCGCGTGCGCGGGTCACGTGGGGGCGCGGCCCGGGGAGCTGCTGCGGCGGCGGTGACGGGGGCGGCGGCCGCGCGTCTTTGGCGGGACCAGCTTCGAGGCCGCGCCGTCTCTGCAGGTACCGCGCCACCCCCCGCGCGCATCCCCGGGTCCCAGACCCTCCTAGGTTCTCTCAGCGCCCGGCGGAGCTTCGGCCCGGCTGCTCGCTCTGCGCCCCACCACGCCCCCCGGGACCAGCGCCCTCCTTGCCGAGAGCCCCGGGACCCTCGGGCCCTGTCGTCCCTCCCTTCCCTGGGACTCCCGCCCCCAGCACCCCTCCTTCCTGGCCTGTCCACCCGGGGCGCCTCTTCCCCAACTCCATCCGGGCGTTGCACCCCATGAGGAGCCCGTCTTCTGGGCCCGCCCCTCCGCCGGGACCCGGCCTACCTGGGGCCCCACCCACCCCGAGCGCGGGCCCATCTCTTTCCTGGACGTGACCCGGGTGCTGCCCACGAGGCCCTGAAAGGCACCCATTTGTGCTTCTTTATTCTCGTTTCCAAAGGGACTCGGTCTGAGTGGGATTTGTTGTCTTCGTCTTTGTTCTGAATGAGAAGTAATTCAGAATAAGGCCGCTCTTGGAGAAAGGGCCCCACTAGCTCTCCAGCGGCCGTGGTTTGTTGGGCCCTGCCGGGTGCTGGAGGGGAAGGGTTATGGGGACCAGGGAGGCTGTCGCTGTTCCGAAGGAACGTGCAGCCGGGCGAAGCCCAACCCAGCGGCCCGCTTGGTGATGTCAGCAGGATGCCCGCCTGGGGGTCTCAGAGTGGGGTTCGCCAGGCAGGCCTCTGGACTTTAACAGACCTTGATCTGAATTACCACCGCCCACTTCTTAGCTGCAGAGTCCTGCTTGTGCCACTTTACCTCGGTAAGCCTCAGTTTCCATGTCTGTAAACTGGGCATGATTACAACTCTGCCTGGAAGGGTTGATGAGAGAAGTGCCATGATAGGAAGAAAGCACTTAGTGGAGTCTTTTGCAGAAAGCCAGATTTTAACCCTGAGCGCTGCAAATAGACAATAACTAACATTATTGAACATTAAATTACAGTGGCTGATAGCCAAGGTTTATTGAGCGCTGATGTTCCCAGGCCCTGAGTGCTTCATATGTATGATCTGATTTAATTTTCATTATAATCTTAGGAAGGAAATATTAGCCCTATATTTGCAGGTGATAAAAGGAAAGGTCTGTGAAGTAATGAAGTAACTTCACCCAAGACACACAGCTCTTACATGGGGAGCCTGGGTTCAAATCCAGGATGTCTGTTTTCTGAGTTCGTGGTTGTGACCACTAGAATAATATTCCACAGACATAGATAGAGCTCAACAAATTGTTTTTTTAAGCAGATTTTTTTTTTGAAATAAAAGTCACATAACAATTCACCATTTTAGCCGTTTAAATGTGTGCTGTTCATAGTAGCATGTTCACTGTCCACAACCATCACCACTGTTTAATTCCAGAACATTCCCATCATTCCCCAAGGAAATCCCACCCCATTGGCAGTCACTCCTTGTTTCCCACTCCTCTGGCCTTGTGGCAGCCCTCCTCTCCTTTCTGTCTCTGGATTTGCCTTTTCTGGACATTTCCCGTACATGGAGTCATATAACGAGTGGCCTTTTGTGTCTGGCTTCTTTGGCTCAGCATACTCTTCTCGAAAGTTGTCCATATCATCACATGTATCCATACTTTGTTCTTTACATTGCTGAATAATATTCATCATGTGGAGAGACCACATTTGTTTATGTGTTCATCTGTTGTTGAACGCTTGGGTTGTTTCCACTTTTTAGCCATACCGATTATCTTGGGTCTGTACCCAGGAGTGGATGCTGTTATAGTTTTAATTCCCATTGCACAAGTGGAGACCTGAAACTGAGGGGTATTGGATCTCGGACAAGAACGGCCATGTTTTGACTCTCTCCATGTAGTTTATGTTAGCGGTATACTGAAACTTGGCACAGGGAGGTAAGGAAACTCCAAAAAGTCATGATACACCAATAACAGCTTCATCAAAGTGCTGATGCAAAGTTGGAGAAGCTTCTCAAGTTATTTCTACCTGAGTGAAATTTGAGCTTTGAACATAAGTCATTATTTGCTTCTATTTGTTAAATAAATACTGTGTACCTAGCACCATGCTAGGGTCTGGGGAGGAACAGTAGAGATGGATGCGACCCCAGCCTCACACCATCACAAGGCCACAGGTGGATTAAAGACTTGAATCTGGAAAGCAGAATTGTAAAAAAAAAGAAACTGGAAAATAATATGTAAAAATATCTTTCTGACCTGGGGCTAAGATGGGATATCTGAAATGAGATGTAACAAGCATAACCCAAGCAGGAAAAAGATTGATAAATTGGACTATGTTGATGTTGATACTAAGACATTCATTTCATCAAAAGCAGTTATATAAAGGGACAAAGCATACAGAGGACTAGTATCTAGAATGTAGAAAGAATACTTAGAGCTCTGAAAGAAAACAAAGACAATGCAATAGAAAGAAGGTCACAAGGGGACTCCCCTGGTGGTGCAGTGGTTAAGACTCTGTATGTCCAGTGCAGGGGGTTGGGTTTGATCCAGCATGCTGTGTGGCTCAGCCAAAATAAAGAAATACAATTTTTAAAAATTAAATTTTTTAAAAAGTTGATTTGAAAAGAAGTAAGATCAAAAGCTAGAAACAGTCATTTCATAGATAAGAAAACAAACAGCACATAAACATCAGAAGGGAGTGCCAGCCTTATTAACCGTCAGGAAATGCCAGTGCAGATGATGGTGAGGTCCCATTTCACAGGCAGCCTTTGGCAGGAAGTGAACTGTTCGATGTTGCCAGCCATTGAGAGGAGGCAGCATGAGCTCACACTTGCTGCTGGTGGGCGTGTAAAGTGGTTCAGCTGCTTTGGCAGCATCTGGTTGAACACATGGATGCCCTGTGGCCCAGCAATTCGATTCTTAGGCCTGTCCCTTTGGGAAACTCTTGTATATGCACAAGAACGTTGACAGCAGCGCTGTTCATAGTTGTAAAGTCAAAACCAACAAGAACAACCCATCAGCAGTAGATTGGACATGCGAATTGTGTCTGTGCCATGAGACGGTGCAGCAGTGAGAGTTTATGGCCTGCGGCTGCAGAGGTGTGCCTGGGTCTGGAAAACAGCCCTGAGTGAGAGGAACGAGTCACCAAAGGATACGAGTCACCAAAGGATACATGGGCTTGATTCCTTATGTAAGGGGAAAACCAGACAAAACGGAGTACTGTTATTTCAGAATCTGTGGTGGGGTGGTATACAACTATTTACCAGAGAAAGAAGAGAGCAAGGGAATGATTACATCAGAACTTGGGAGACTGATTACCCCAAGGGTGGCGGAAGGGGATGCGACCAGGGAGGAGGCATTGGGCCTTCTGAGACTCTGATTTGATTTGTGGAGTCCTGTGGCCCCGTGAGTGTTTTTTATTCTTTGAGCTGTGCATAATAGACAACTTTGGTGTACATTTTTCCAATTTTCTTAAATTGTTGTTTAGTCGCTCAGTCGTATCCGACTCTGCAACCCCATGGACTGCAGCACGCCAGGCTTCCCTGTCCTTCACCATCTCCTGGAGTTTGCTCAGTCTTATGCCCATTGAGTTGGTGAAGCCATCCAATCATCTCAACCTCTGTTGTCCCCTTCTCCTCCTGCCCTCAGTCTTTCCCACCGTCAGGGTCTTTGCCAATGAGTTGGCTCTTTGCCTCAGGTGGCCAAAGTATTGGAGCTTCAGCATCAATGCCTGTTTGGAATTCATGGCACATGAATTTTTACTTTCTTTTAAAACCTTTGGTCTAATTTTTTTGTTACGTTTTCCCAGCTGAGCTGTGAGGGAAAGGCATTTGCTGTTTGTTTTTGCTTGCAGCTTGTCCTGCAGAGAAGGCAGAGCAGCTCCTGGAGGCCCAGAGCTGGCAGAGGAGGTAAGAGGAGACTGCAGGTGGAGAATGACTGGGGAGAATGACTTGGGCAGAAAGACTGAGAACTCAGTCATAGTCAGGCATCTTTTCTGGACTTTTTCCGTCTCACATTCTTGAGAAAAATGGTGTTCAAGGAGGGGTTGAAGTTCCCTTTACACAGCTTCCCCTTGAGGTGAGGTCATTCCCCAAGGCACATGTGACCTCCTTTTAGCTGGAATCTTATTACAAACACTCCTGCCGTGCATTTTTCCCCACAAGTATTTCTTTGGCTCCAATCTATTAGACCTTGATATGTGGCGTCCAGTGTTTTACTAAAAACATTGTTGTAACATCTTAGACATATATCCACCTGTTGTTTTGAAGAATAGATTTAATGTTCCAAGTATCTAGTTTTGTTTGTTTGTTTGTTTTTTGGTTATGGTTGTATTATTTCTAACTTTATTACATTTTGTTCAAAAAGTACTGTGCATACAAGTATCATGTTTTGCATTTACTTTCCTCATGGCCTGCTCTTTGAGTAAGTGTGACAGATGGCACGTGTCCACTATAAAAGCATTATTTCAGGAACTCCCACCTTAGGATGTTGGACTCGGAGTCTCAGTTTCTATGTTCTTCATTGTGAGGAGCTTGTGTTTTTGGTCACTTCTCTGGGAATCTTGAATCAGCTCTGTCCCGGGAAGCAGCCAGTGAGAGTGTGAGGGGCCTTCCCAGCCAGCACCTGCCCCCCAGGATGTGGCTCTGTACTGCCAAGGTGTGGCAGGGGACCGTTCGGGAGGTGGCCTGTCACTGCCTCATCACTAGCATCTGGAAGCTTTGAGAGGTGCTCGTGCATAGCATGCAAAGAGGGGACGCCTTTGAGGTGGAGGACTGTGACCCTGAGGGTTTCCCTGGTGGCTCAGTGGTAAAGAATCTGCCTGCCGGTGTGGTAGTAGTGGGTTCGATCCCTGGGTTGGGAAGATCCCTTGGAAGAGGGAATGACAACCTACTCCAGTATTCTTGCCTGGGAAATCCCATGGACAGAGGAGCCTGGTGGGCTGCAATCCATAGGGTCACAAAGTGTTGGACACAAAGTGAGCGACTAAGCACAGCACAGGACTGTGGGGCATTTAGGAATCCTACTGCCTGTTTCTTCAGTTTTTTATCACATTTCTTTAGTATGTTTTGTTGGTTTGTAATTTGGCCTACACATTCATATGCATACTCAACACACACACACACACGTATTTACATTCAGTAGTTTTTTGTTGTTTCATGCGCCTGTTAACCAGTGTGGTGTCATTCTTACAGAGTGTTCCATTCCAGAGGTTAATTTGTTTTCTTCACTCTGCAGACCTTGGTTGAGCTCAGATTGCATTGCGGTGGAGTGGGAGGGAATTCACTTGTTCTTCCTTAAGCTTATGCCAATTTTTGCTGCTACTGTCAGGGATTTTTTTCTTAGTTTCAGAAAAAACCTTAGTTTTTTTCTATACAGATTTCTGTGAGAGAGGCCACTTCCAGAAATTTTATATAAATTTCGTTTTTGGCTTAAATCTATTTTCTCTTACATAATATTAATAACTGCTATATACCCTTGTGCTTGTGCATATCTGAGCTCCCTGTAGTTAATTGTGGTCTGTTCTGATCTTTTTGAAATGTGGTCCACTGGAGAAGGGAATGGCAAACCACTTCAGTATTCTTGCCTTGAGAACCCCATGAACAGTATGAAAAGTATGCCAGTATCCGCTGGATCATGGAAAAGCAAGAGTTCCAGAAAAACATCTATTTCTGCTTTATTGACTATGCCAAAGCCTTTGACTTTGTGGATTACAGTAAACTGTGGAAAATTCTGAGAGAGATGGGAATATCAGACCACCTGACCTGCTTCTTGAGAAATCTATGCAGGTCAGGAAGCAACAGTTAGAACTGGACGTGGAACAACAGACTGGTTCCAAATAGGAAAAGGAGTACGTCAAGGCTGTATATTGTCACCCTGCTTATTTAACTTCTATGCAGAGTACATCATGAGAAACGCTGGGCTGGAAGAAACAAAAGCTGGAATCAAGATTGCCAGGAGAAATATCAATAACCTCAGATATGCAGATGACACCACCCTTAAGGCAGAAAGTGAAGAGGAACTAAAAAGCCTCTTGATGAAAGTAAAAGAGGAGAGTGAAAAAGTTGCCTTAAAGCTCAACGTTCAGAAAAGGAAGATCATGGCATCCGGTCCCATCACTTCAAGGGAAATAGATGGGGAAACAGTGGAAACAGTGTCAGACTCTATTCTGGGGGGCTCCAAAATCACTGCAGATGGTGATTGCAGCCATGAAATTAAAAGATGCTTACTCCTTGGAAGAAAAGTTATGAGCAACCTAGATAGTATATTCAAAAGCAAGAGACATTACCTTGCCGACTAAGGTCCATCTAGTCAAGGCTATGGTTTTCCCAGTGGTCATGTATGGATGTGAGAGTTGGGCTGTGAAGAAGGCTGAGCACCGAAGAATTGATGCTTTTGAACTGTGGTGTTGGAGAAGACTCTTGAGAGTCCCTTGGACTGCAAGGAGATCCAACCAGTCCATTCTAAAGAAGATCAGTCCTGGGATTTCTTTGGAAGGAATGATGGTAAAGCTGAAACTCCAGTACTTTGGCCACCTCATGCAAAGAGTTGACTCATTGGAAAAGACTTTGATGCTGGGAGGGATTGGGGGCAGGAGGAGAAGGGGACAACAGAGGATGAGATGACTGGATGGCATCACTGACTTGATGGATGTGAGTCTGAGTGAACTCTGGGGGATGGTGATGGACAGGGAGGCCTGGCGTGCTGCGATTCATGGGGTCGCAAAGAGTCGGACACGACTGAGCAACTGAACTGAACTGACCCTCACTGAGAGCACGTGGTTGGCTCAGGCCTTGGTGACTTCCCTGGTCTGGTCTAGAAGGAAGTTTATCAGCCTTGGTCGTGCCCGGCCTTCCTCTGCCCCTCTGATTGCAGGTGCACACACATACACACCAGTTCATATGGCATTTTAAGTTGTTTTGTTAGGTGTCAGTCTCTCCTCCTAAGCAGTCGTTTGCTTCATCTTTGAAACCTTAGCATCCATCCCAGTACATGGCAGATAAAGATGCTTGCTGTGTGGATACTACAAGAGTCATATTGGGCTTTTCTCTCCCCGAACACAAGGGGCCAGGCAAGGATGACGGTGTGCCAGTGATGCCAGCCAGATGAAGCGTGCTTAGCCACTGTCATTTCAGAAAGCCATGTCTTCAGGTTTGGGGAGTATCTCTTTTTAAAACGTACATTTATGAACATTATTTATACATAATGCAATTTACATTAAAGAGAATTAGAGCATAGTTTTGTCTCAAAGTGAGTTGTAAGGTCTTTGAGGCCGAAGTGTTAGTCGCTCAGTCCCGTCTGACTCTCTGAGACCCTGTGGACTGTAGCCCACCAGGCTCCTCTATCCGGGATTTTCCAGGCAAGCATACTGGAGTGGGTAGCCATTCTCTTGTCCAGGGTATCTTTCTGATCCAAGGATTGAACCCTGGTCTCCTGAATTGCAGGCAGTTTCTGTACTGTCTGAGTGACCAGGAAGCCCCCTTTGAGGCCAAGGCTATGTCCTAATAGTGCCTCTATTTTTCATACTTTGTCTTTACAGGGATAGTAGGTCCTCTGTACTTGCCAGTTTTCCATAAATAAACTCAATAAAAGAAATAAACATTACTCTCAGCTGTTACGTGGATTAAAAAGTCTGTGCCTGTCACTAAGCTGGGCTGGGAACTCCTTAGGGCTCAGAGCATATTGTGTTTATTGTCGTATCCATAACATTTAGCTCAGTTCCTGGATTTTAGTAGAAATTTGGTAACTCTTGATAATCATGTTGACTAATCTTCTTGGATGAAAAGAACTTTGTAAGCTGCAGATGTTAAGTAATGATATCATAAATTGACTGGATCCACGGGCTACATGCATTTGAACAGTTACTGTTACTTGAATGCAAAATTGTTAGGCCCTGATGTCTCAAACGTCCTTCTTCACCCAAACTGTGTGTGTTCCTTTCAGTTACTAAGCAGAGACAACCTCTCTTGCTCTCTGCCCCTGCAGGCCGCCATGGCTGCCGTCGACAGCTTCTACCTCTTGTATAGGGAAATCGCCAGGTCCTGCAACTGCTACATGGAAGCCCTCGCCTTGGTTGGAGCCTGGTACACGGCCAGAAAAAGCATCACCGTCGTCTGTGACTTCTACAGCCTCATCAGGCTGCATTTCATCCCGCGCCTCGTGAGCAGAGCGGACTTGATCAAGCAGTATGGAAGATGGGCGGTCGTGAGTGGTAAGAGATGAGATTTCAGTTCTTGCCTGATTTAAAAACGAAGTCATCTCTCGCAATTGATCTGTGTTTTAAGTTGGATGCTTCATTCAGGGACTTACTGAATTTAATCATGTTTTCATGGGATAAAGAAATAAAACTTCCTCTGTTATGATTATGTGCACCTTTCTCACCGCTCATCTTGGAAGGTGTGTCTCTGTATTTGTCCTTCTGTCGCCTCTTGTTCCCCATCCAGCCTTGCCTTCCTGCTGCTTGCTTTTCCTTCTTGCTCTTGGTTTTGAAAGTGTCCTTACAAACTGGTACCACTTTCAGAAATGCTTCTCTTCTTTTAAATTTCATTTTCATTTACCATAGTTTCCTAGGAAAGTACCTCCTGACACTCACAGAGACCAGACGAGGCTTTGAGAACAGTCTCCCACTGTGTCTCACAGTCACCTTTGGCAAACGTAAAGCAGTGCTTCCTCTACCTGTCAGAGTGTCTGGGCGAGCATTTGATTAGCTAGTGTCATTTGTATTACGGTTTCCACCTTGTGCTTGACTGATTACTCACAGAAGCGAGCTTATTTCTAGTGTGAATCCTTCTCTGATTAAACCCAGACCCGGGGTATTTAAAGTCCATTTTAAGGGTTGCACCGTGAAATGAGTTTGCTCCCTTTGCCGGCTTGTCCTGTAGGTGCCACGGACGGGATTGGAAGGGCCTATGCAGAGGAGCTGGCCAGCCGTGGGCTCAACATCGTCCTGATCAGCCGGAACCAAGAGAAGCTGCAGATGGTCGCCAAAGACATAGCTGACACCTACAAAGTGGAGACTGACATCATAGTCGCGGACTTCAGCAGTGGCCGCGAGATTTACGACATGATCCGGGAAGCCTTGCAGGGCAGAGACATTGGGATCCTGGTGAATAACGTGGGTGTGTTCTACCCCTATCCGCAGTACTTCACGCAGGTCTCTGAGGACACGCTCTGGGACATCGTCAATGTGAACATCGCTGCGGCCAGCCTCATGGTCCACATCGTGTTGCCAGGGATGGTGGAGAGGAAGAAGGGCGCCATTGTCACCATCTCCTCCGGCTCCTGCTGCAAACCCACCCCCCAGCTGGCGGCATTCTCAGCGTCTAAGGTAAGCCGCTCCCAGGTGGAAAGTGAAGTCATCATGTAGGAAAACATTTATCACAGTGGTTTGGTCTAGTGTGTTGAGTTCTGTGTCAGCAGCTGATGTTTGCTTGTGCTGTATTTTTTCCCCAGAATGACCATAAGTCTTTTTTTCTCTCTTGATTTCTTTCGAGTTCCCAACAAAATCAGTCTTCCCTCTCCTGTTTTATTTAACAGGCTTATTTAGACCACTTCAGCAGAGCACTGCAGTATGAATATGCTTCCAAAGGAATCTTTGTACAGAGTTTAATCCCATTCTACGTGGCTACCAACGTGGCCACCCCGGGCAGCTTTCTGCACAAGTGCCCGTGGTTGGTGCCTTCCCCAAAAGTGTATGCACATCATGCTGTTTCTACCCTCGGCATTTCAAAAAGGACCACAGGATACTGGTCCCATTCCATCCAGGTAACCAGCCGCGTGTGCTCAGCTCTCATAATTAAGGTTAAGGCATCTTAAACTTTTCCAAATGATAGATACATGGGAGTCTGATTGAAACCTGATGCTGGAAGATGAGGATCGTAAATTTTGATTCTCACATCTCAGTGATTCCAGTTCAGTCACTGAATTCTCTTCTGTGGATTTATTATGTTAAGAACATTCGAAAGTTCCAGCTGCATGACATCTAGAAGAGGGAATTCGCTGTTTTAATGTCAGTAGAGTAAGCTCCACCCTGCCCCTCAAACCCCAGTTCTCTCTCACAGTACTGACCATGGATGCATTTTGCTCTTTGACCTGCCTTTTATTCCTGGGATGACTTGGAATTCTTACCTACATGATCTGCTATTCATATCACACTGAGTAAAGATGGAATCGTATCACTGCATGTAGGTCTGTCCTGCCTACTTAGAGGAAGGGGTGAGTGGTGGTGATCCCATTTCTGTTCCCCAGAGAGTCTAGCATAGGGTCTTGTGCAAAAGCAGGTACTCAATGCAGCATCACCTAAGGTTTTTTTCCTCTTTTGTATTTAAGGTGATGGGTGATGTTTGTTGGCTTAAATCATTGCTGATCTGTGCAATTTGTTGTCGATGGCTTTGGATTCTAACCTTGTAATCCTTTTCTCTTTCATCTTTAGTTTCTTTTCGCACAGTATATGCCTGAATGGCTCTGGGTGTGGGGAGCAAATATTCTCAACCGTTCTTTGCGTAAGGAGGCCTTATCCTGCAAAGCTTGAAGCCGGATGATGGTTGGGAAGTTTGACCAACTCGTGGGAGCCTGCAGTATTCTACATTTGGAGGGATACATGGAATTTATCTTCTGCATTTTTTTTCACGACTGACTATTTAGCATACTCTTGACTCATCCTTTGCAAAACAAACATAAACCTTTTAAGAGTGCTGTGGGAAAGCCTTCAGGGCCGCACAGAGGGCACAGAGTGAATACCGACTGGGGCACGAGAACTGACGGAGGAAACCTAAAATGTGACGTGTGCTTTTGTTTTTCAAACTTTTCAGAAGTTGTGTGATTTATGTTGTTCTAGGAGCTCCAGTAATACGATACTGAAATATGATATAACTTGCCAGCTCTTACAGTCTCACATGTTTCTTAAGGGAAATTATCAATGTCAGTAGGTGAATTATAGCATTGGTTTTCAAATGTCCATCTGGAAAGACTATTGAAAAGTGTTATTTTCTAGGTAAGATTGCTGGTATGATAGTGGAAACCTGTATTATACTGTGTAGCTTTAGTCCTTTGGCTCTCTGTATATGAAATGCTGCTCTTCAACTGATAATTAGTGTGTACATATGTTGTGTACATCCGGGCAACTTTATTTATTGGTAGTTTACTTTTAAAAAGATTTCTCGTCAAGATGTCTTAATGTAGCACCCAAAGGGGTATTAAAATTCTACATTATTATTTTTCATATTAAACAAGGCCACCTAATTTTGTGCTATAGGTTTGCCATATATAATATCACCTGACAATGTTCTTTTTTTTTTTTTTAATCTACTAAGGAATTCATTCATTCATAGATTTGGACATGTGATGACTGACCCTCAGTCATCTCTTGATTTATAGTTACTGTGGATAAGTAGTGACTTCTCAGCCTATGACCCATTTTATAACTGAAGTTTAGCCCTCTAGAACTTCTTATACCTGGTTGTGAAACACTTTTCTGTGTAATATTATTCCATCCCAGTAGCATTAATGATATAAATATCAAGTATTTATAGAATAATAGTTAAAATATGGACAAATTACGTGTGTGAAAAGACATACTGTATCTCTTGAAATCAGAAGCTCATTCTTGATTTGTGTTACAAATTTGTATGTTATAGTGAACACTTTAATTGGTGTGAAGATAATTAATGCCCAATAACCACCACTATATAGGTTTGCACTGAAACCTACTGTGTAGTCTTTTTGGTTCAGGTCTTATGAAGCCAAACATTTTTGAGAACCACATACCTAGTGCTTTGACAGTTGTACATCAATAGACGAATATGACAGTATGTGCACATTTGAGATCCAGAGTTTAATATTGCAGGGCTGATGCAGAAACCAGTTAATTGAAATCAGGACTTTTATGGAATCGCTTACTCCTGAGCTGATATCTATTATGAGGAGGCCTGAGCATGCTTTTATTTTATACCCACAGTTTTGCCAGTGACATTGCCTTAGTATTTCCAGACCTGACTTGAACTCAGGATCAGAGGTTAAATTCAGAAGCTCTTCCATCTACAGATCAGGTCTTCATCACACAAGAGGAAGAAGTGCAGTGCGGAAAGTCACATTCCAGTGATTCTACACGGAAGTGATGACTTTGATGGCATTAGCTGGAAGCCTTTGTCATATTTGGCGTTTCCCCACCTGACAGTTAATTGATGGTCATTAAGACTAGAGAAAACTTGACTTCATGCCACATTGACTTGAACTTTGACGTATAATAAGCAGCGATGTGATGTAAAAATACCATATTTATATTTAAGGTGATGTGTGGTACAGCAGTGTCTTATAGATTAGATGTTGGATCATTGTTACATGAGGAGACTAAGTAAACCATGTCAGTGATGTTTTAAAATTCTCTTCTTGGCAGGACGTATGTAAATATACTGATCGGTGCAAAGTTCACGAAAGATGAAAACCAAGAATCTTCCTTAGGTTTCATCTTTCCCAGTGCTCATTTGAGAGTCATAATTGGACCACTGTAGCTGGGGTTTCTTATTAAGGATGTGGGAAATAAACCTTTGAAACAACCTGTGACCTGAAAATTTAACAATAAAAGCAGTTGCTTCTGCTTCCTTTAGAAGAGGTATTTGTCTGTATGTTTGGAAAGAGAGAAACATTTTTCCCCCCCATAGAAACATATTTTAAAATTATAAAAAATTAATCTCTGAACACCTGTGACACTAATTCATTAAAAGCTGATAAATCAGTCAGAAAATCGTGCATAGCCATATGTCTCACAAGTCTTAAAACTATGGAGTTGATTTTTTTGATCTCATTCTCCTGATAGGTTGAGTAAGATAAAGGCCGATTTTTGTTCCTTGACATGGGTGATACGGAGATCACTGGTGGTTTTGCCATGATCCATTTTTCTTTGAGTGGTGGGGATGAAAGGTAGCAAGTTCAAGGACGGGGAAGAAAAAGGGAGACAGTAGAGACAGCTCTTCTGAGGAATCTTGCTTTGTTTTGCTTTCACCTCAGTTACTTAAAATCTTGGCACATTTGGGTTAAATGGCATCTCAAGTCTTGACACTGTGTACACTCCAAAATCAGTCTTTCTTTCTGTGTCTCTGGACTGTTACTCTTTAAAATAGCATTCAGGTTAAATAAAGATTTACCTTCCCATGGGATTACAAATGCTTTATTATACACATGAAGTGTTAGTTTAGGGAGTTACCAGAACCTGGAGTGGTTGAAAACCGGTAGACCAGGATTCTGGGGTGCTCAGGCCCCCTTGGTAAATTTCCAGGCCACCTCCTGTCATGGCCCAGGCCCCCTGCAGTTTTTAGGGCTCTCAGGAGCTGCAAAGTTCTCCTCCCCTTCAGTGTCACAGGACAAGGATGTTTGCGATTCACTAACCTACCTCTGTTCTAACAGTGGGGCTTTGTATTCAATGGCAGGGACTTAAAGAGCTGTTAAAAGAACCCTGATTAGAACAGCAGTAAATTTTAAGATCAAGTCCCTTATGTGGTGATAGGAGGGGAGTGCTTTGGATTTACAAATGCAAGGGTCAGGAATTCTCTGAAAGTTCCTAACACTGATGTGATCTCAGGAGGTGGGGAAGAACTGATCAGGTGTGGGTTGGTCGAGTACAACCACATTTATTGAATATGTTGTGTGTCAAAGTCTGTATGTGTATGCTTCATTTAACCTTCATCCTTTGAGGGAGGTATTCATATCTCCTTTGGGTAAGGAAGTTGAGTTCCAGAGAGCCGAGGTACAACTTGCCTAAGATCACAAAAAGCTAGTATGTGATTCTGTTTCTCTGCTATATCAGTTTGGTTAAATATTGTTAAAAGGAATATACAGTGCTGTGGTTTCTAATATTGGGGCATTATCCAGGTGCTGTGGAAAGGTCAAACAAGATACAAGCAGTTTTATCTCAGGACACAGCACATCATTTGTCATCAGCATGACCTAAAAGGCTTTCAGTCCCCCTTGCGTGCCAGCTCAGTCGTGTCCGACTGTTTTACAACTCCATGAACTGTAGCCCTCAAGGCTCATCTGTCTATGGCATTTTCCTGGCAAGGTTGTCATTTCCTTTTCCAGGGGATCTTCCCTATCCAGGGATCGAACTTGCGTCTCCTGCATTGGCAGGCAGATTCTTTACCACTGCCGCCACCTGGAGAGCCTTTCCATCCCCTAGTTGTGCCCAATGTCTAGTGTGGATCAGCTCAACATTTAGACATTAAGTGGGTGATTTTAGTATCTCAATCACCCAGACAACTGGGGGGGGGGGCGCACTTTTAGGGAGTTTAATACATTGATCTTTGTTTCTTCAGAACGGGTCACCGCTTGGCGTCCGTGGTCCAGGCGACGCTGGGAGGGGTTAAGAGTAGAGCAGACCGGACTTCAGGCCGAGGTCTCGCCTGTCAGGGTGGGAGTCTGGTGAGTACTCGCACCCTCCGGCCTTGAGTAAGCACTTGACTCGCCTGTATCCGAGCTGCAGCGAGGGTTAAACGGGTAGAGGTTTGCAGGGCGAGCGCCGCCGCACCTGGCTCTACAGGCCCCAGGAGGAGAGTACTGGATGAATATGAACGTTCAGTGGCTGTTCCGCCACGGCTGTCCTCCGAAAGGCTGCGCCCGCTCGGGGGCCATACAGGTTTCCTGAGCTCTAGTGAATCCCCCATCCGCCCACTCCAATCGTCCTTTCTCCCGACTGGGGCCGAGTCCCAGCAACCTGACCCCGCCCCTGCCCCAGGGCCGCAAACGTCGCGAGACCTCCACCCTTCCTCCCGGCCAGGGTGTCCCCCGCCCCGGGACCTCGGCGTCCAGCGCGCGCACGCAGGGCACGCACGGTCGGCGGGGTCCGGCGTTCCGGGCCGTCGGTGTCCCCGCCCCAATCGCGCAGTCTCGCGAGAGTTGGGAGTAAACAGCCCCGAATGGAGACCCGAGGCGTGTTTGCGGCGGAGGCGCCGTTATCCCGGGCCCAGCAGACCCGAGCCTGAGGCGGCTGCAGGTACGTCAGGCAAGTCCGCTCTTCTGAGCCGCCGGCCCTCCCTACCTGTCGCCTGCGCGCTCTGGCTTGCTTGCCGCGCTCGAGGCCCCGAGGGCGGGGGTCTGTTGGGGCGGGGGCGGCGGCGGCGGGGCCTCTCTGCTCCCCTGGAGCCGCGCGGGCGCGAACCGGGCGGTACGGGGGCGGCGGTGGGGGGGCGCGGGGAGGACGAGTGGTGGAGACGTGCGGGTGCGCCGCTTGCCTGCCCGCGGGAGCCGCGCCGTCCCGCCGCTCGCCCCGGCCGGACTGCCGGCCGGTTTCCGCGCCTGGCCCTCTTTGCGCGTTGACACGCCACGGTGGTCGCTCAACTTCCCCGCTTCCTTTATCTGAAGTGAACTTTGACGGAGTCACACCGTGTGCTTGGTCCGGGCCCTCAGCCTCGGAACAGACCGCGGTTCTCGGTCTGCTTCCCAGAGGGGAGCCTGCTGTGGGATCTTAAGGGACCTCGATTCCTGCCCCTTCCGAGTCTGGTTTTTCATAAATGCGGGGTAAGAACCTCGTCGGTTATTTGGGTCGGGGAGGTTCTTGTTGACTCTCAGACCCGTAGGAGCTTCACGTGCTGCCTAAGACTGTTGTACACCGTCTCCTTTACGTTCATTTAAGATGTTTTCTCCTTGTCTGGGTTAGCGCCCTTGAGACTTTTGGCCTATTTGCCTATGCAGATTAAGTTAAATATTTACTTTAGATTCCGAAGGACACTTCCAAGTAAGAGAGAGTGGCCTAAGGTCTCGGAGTTGAATTGGAGAATTTAATTTCCTTTGGCCCTTTAGTCTTGACTGCTGGTAAGTAGCGCTCTCGGTTCAAGGTTTCAGTTTGCCTAAGTATAAAAATGAGGGGCTTGGAGAACAGTGATTTTTTTTTCCCCCCAACTTTTAATCTGCAACACCCATTTTACATATATATATATATGTATATACACACACACTTTTTTTAACGTGAGCGCTTTATTAAGGTTAAAATTACTGTTTTTAAGTGTGCCTATTCAGCTTTTTTTCCCTGTAAATTTGCAGTTGTGCAATCATCATAATCCAGTTTTAGAACATTTCTTCCATCCCCAAAAGATCCTCCATAGTGCCCATTTGCAGTCAGTGACCATTTCTAACTCCCGCTCCAGGTGACCACTAATTTACTGTCTCCTTAGATTTGTCTTTTTTGAATATTTTGTGTATTTAGATGGGGTTATATGTGAGTATTGTGTCTGGCTTCTTTTGTTTTTCATACTATTTTTAAACTTCATGTAATTTGTACCCTGTATCAGTGTGTCATTCTTTTTTTTTTTTTTAAATTGAAGTATAATTGCTTTACAACTTTGTATTAGTTTCAGGTGCCCAGCAAAAGTGATTGATTTTTACATATGTGTATTCTTTTTCAGATTCTTTTCCATTATAGGTTATTACAAGATATTGAACATAGTTCTCTGTGCTATACAGTGCTAAGTTGCTTCAGTCGTGTCCGACTCTGTGTGACTATGAATTGTAGCCTGCCAGGCTCCTCTGTCCACAGGATTCTCCAGGCAAGAATACTGGAGCAGATTGCCATGCCCTCCTTCAGGACATCTTCCTGACCCAGGGATCAAGCCCATGTTTCTTCACAACTCCTGCATTGGGAGGCAGGTTCTTAACTAGTAGTGCCACCTAGGAAGCTCATGATGTACAGTATGTCCTTGTTTATCTTTACAACCCCTTTGACTCTTTGCTTAGAATTCTCCAGACAAGAGTACTGGAGTGGGTTGCGGTTCCCTTCTCCGAGGGATCTTCCTGACCCAGGTATTGAACCCGGGTCTCGTGCCCCGTGTCTCCTGCCTTGCAGGCAGATTCTTTACCATCTGAGCCATCAGGGAAGCCCCCATATATAGTGTTGTATATCTGATAATCCTAAACTCCTAGTTTACCCTTTCCCTCAATACTTCATTCCTTTTTACGGGACACTAATAGTCCCGTCTTTGCATGTAACACATTTTGTTTATCCATTCATGCAGGACCCTTCTTTCAGATAATGTTTTTTGTTGCCATGTATGAAGCAGATGGCTAGGGCCCTTTCTGTTAGAGGTGGGGAGGGGGGCACCTGGGTTGGCCAGGTGGGACCCTGGCCCTAGGCTAACTCCCTTGTGCTCCCCAAGTACTCTTAAACAATCAGGAATTGGTTGCGTCTGTAAAGAAAGCGTTTTTAGTCTAGTGCTTGCAGAGCCTTAGAAGCTCCTTGGACCCCATGGGATGTTGCAGGCTCCCTTCTGAAGAGTCAGGAGGTTTGATCATCCTCTTCGCGTCCTTCTCATGTTGTGTGATTACCTTGTCTGTCAGTCTGGTGGGAGATGGTTCTTGTCCCGCCTGCTGTCTCTTTCCTTTGTGTGGCAGCCACAGTGCCAGAGTAACTAGAGGCTGCAGGCCCAATAGACTGCATGTGGCTCCTGGTGCAGTGCTTTAAGTGGAGTGGGGGGGGGGGGTGTATTTGCATCTGCCCCTTTACATCAGGAGAGAGTTGAGATTCTGCATATATTGGAAGAACTTGGCAAGTCCAGCCCTTGATGACTTGAAATATTAAGAATGGGAGATGGTCTCTCAGTTTATGGTCTGAGTCAGCTTGAGACTGATTTCCTCCCTGTGGCCTAATTAGTTTTGACCTGATACAGAAATCTGTTCACTTGGTTTATTAATATCGAGGATGTCTTTTTGCCTAAGGTTAAGGAATGAGTTTAAGATGCGGCAAGTGCGAGCCTCCTGTGTGGCTGGCTGGTCCTGGATGGTGGGAGGGTAAAGAGAGTGAGGAGACAGCAGCAGCCTCTGTGAAAGAGCAAACAATAAAAACAGTGTGGACCATGACTCTGGACTTTGGTGCTCTTGACTTGCAGGGCTGAATTTCCCCCTACAAAACCTACTGATGGCTGAATGTGCCAGAATGAATGGTTCAATCAGGCTTAAGAATACACCTTTGTTTTAAGATATTGTGGTCTGGCATCTCTCAAATGTTAGCCTGTTAAACAATGGTAATACAGTCAAGTGTGCAATTAGTTATGAAAGTGGTATTTTTACAGCCAAATTTTGATTGAACTGAATGGTACCCTTTTGTGACCTAAACAATTTTCTCTGAATCTGTTTCAGTAAAGGGTCATTAAAAAGCAAGGCACATCTTCCTAATTAGATGACTATTGGGTGATAGAAGTCATTTCCTTGACTTGTGTTCTTTAATTATTTGCAAAGAAACAAATTTGTATGTACTTCAGCTATACCCAGAATCATAATCCTAGTGACACTGTTTTATAATGCACAATAGAAGATTCTGGGCTGTAAGGAATGTTGACTATTGCCTGCCCAGGTAATACATCTCTACTTGGTCTCCCTCTTATCCACGTCCCATTGAATCTTATTCCTGGCGTTGTATTATTTGAGCTATTTGAGCTTTGTATTTTACATTTAGTATTTAATGTCAAGTATTTTTTGATTGTACCTGTATTAGAGACATAATTATACTTATGGAAAATCCATAATGTTAAATACCATCTTTTAGGGTGTACCTTTGTATGGAAAAATAACCAGGCCTTCTACATAAAGAATTTATAGGAATTAAATCCAGTCAACAGTTAGTGGATCCAGAGGCAACCCTAACCAGGCCCTATATGTAAGTGATGTTACAGATGGCAAATCTGTTTAGAATGAACTAGCTGAAAGCATAACCTTAAGTGCCTTTTCTGGAGGAGGACATGGCAACCCACTCTAGTATTTCTGCCTGGAGAATCCCATGGACAGAGGAGCCTGGTGGGCTACAGCGCATGGGGTCTCAGAGAGTCAGACATGACTGAAGTGTTTTAGCACACACACATGCAGATCCCTTTTAAGCTCTGCTATGTGTGTAATTGAAATTACATCTTTAACATTTTGACTGTGCAAGTTTTATTGCACAAAGTTATCTTTTTCCCTGGTGCATATAGATAGATATTTAAAAATGAAAATTTGGATCACATTAACTGTTTTACTTAATATTTCATTAGCACTTCCCCCATATTCTCTGGGAAATATGTTAGTTTCCTGTGGTTGCTGTAACAAATTTCTACACACTTGTTGGCTTAAAATAACACAGATTTGTTGTCTTGCATTTCTGGAGGTCAGTAGTCTGAGATCAGTCTCACTGGGCTGAAGTCAAGGTGTCAGCTTCATTCCTTCTGGAAGTTCCAGGGAGCATGTGTTTCTCTCCCTTTACCAGCATCCAGAGGCACCTGCAGACTTTGGTGCCTGACCTCCTCCTGGTATCACTTCAGCCTCACGCTCCCACCATCACTCCCCTGCCTCCCTCTTATAAAGACTCTTGTCGTTACGCTGGACCCAAATGGACCATCCAGGATGCTCTCCCCTTCAGAACATCCTTTTAGTTATACCTGCTGAGTCCTTTCAGCCATATAAAGTAACATTCATAAGTTCTGCGGATAAGAATGTGGACATCGTTTGGGAACCATTATTCAGCCTTCCCAAGGAGCCTGATTTTAAATTGCTGTATTGCATTCCATAATATACATGAATTATTTAGCTAGTTTCCTGTTGCATTTTAGGTGGTCTCTGATTTTTCCCCAGTTAAAAGCCTTGAAAATAAATTGTGTGCTCTCAGATTCATACTTCTGTGGATTTCAGGAAAGCCAGGTAACCCTCCTCTTAAGAGTATGGCCTCTGGAGCCAGACCGCCCATGTTCCCAGCCCAGCTTCCCCACTCGGAGGCCAGGTGACTCCAGGCAGTGCTGAGCCAGCCTAGGCCTCAGTTTTCTTGTTGAAAGTGGGGTGGGGACAGATTGTTGTAAGGATTAAGTGCGTTAATACATGCACATTACATAGGATGGTGTCTGCCACATGCTGAGTGCCCGGTATGTCATGCTGAGTGCCCGGTATGTGTTCATTGTTGTTATTACCGAATTTGTCAGGCTAAAAGTTTTTTACATTCCCGTACTGACAAGTTTCCACTCTTAAAGGTCATAAGAGTTTTTGACATTCACTAGCAAACTAGGAAAGTATTCAAGTTGAATTCTTAAACTTGATTTCATTTTATCTGGCTGTCTCAGTTTTGTCTGTCAAAATGTTACTTGACTTTTATGATGTAAATTACAGAGTCACCGGGGTTAATTCTAGCAGTTGTTCACTATCTCAATTCCTTAATTCCTCAGAATGAGAAATACTTTCAGTTTCTCTTTGAGTAGCTCAGCACATATCTTGGGATGTCAGGTGTCGTTCTGTGTGACAGTTGATGGCTGTAAATCTGCTTGACAAGGTCCGTGGTCTGGTTGTGCATACATCGGTTGGTGCAGACTGAGTCTGCAAGAGGCTTAGGCTTAAAGTTGCCTCCACACCTCCCCTACATTTGCAAATTCATTGAGGGCAGTCCTAGCAGCTAAGACTAAATATAGGGCCTTTTTTTTTTTCTTTGTATATATTGGAAACCATTTCCACCATTTCAGAAAGGGTGGAAGAATAGTACAAGCCCTTTTTTCTCTGCATTTGTAAGTAAGTTGCAGACCTGATGCCCTTGATCCCCAGTTACTCTAGCAGGCATCTCCTGCGAGCAAGGACCTTCTTCCATAACCACGGCAGCCTTCGGAGTCCAGCAGTTAGTCATGATACTCCCCCACCATCTAATCACAGGCTGGTCCCATGCAGGTTTTGCCAGTTGTTTGTTCCAGTAACATCCTCACAGCAAAGGGATCCAGTTCAGAGTCTTGAGTTGCCTTCAGTCTGGAACCTAATCTCAGCCGTTCCTTGGTTTTCATTCCCTCAGTACTTAGGGAGGTTGTAGGCCAGTTGTTCTGAAAGATGTCCCTCAGTTTGGGTCCTGATGTTTCCTCATGACCTGATTCAACTTGTGTGTCTTTGGCAGGAACGCCTCAGGAGATGCCAGGCTCTTCCACCACGTCTGCCTGGTGGACCCGGGTCTGTTTGTCCCATCTCTGGTTAACTTGATGAAGCATCTCCATCCTAGCATTCCTCTACTTCCTTTTGTAACTCAGGATTTTGTTGGGAGGCATTCTGAGATCATGAGAAGCGCTTAATTCTCTTTGCACTTCAGTGTCTTTTCTGTGTGTATTGCCATGGTGGACTCGTGTTTTCCTTTTGTCTTCAGTGGGTCAAGATCTGTTACTGTCACTGTTTACTTTGATGCTCAGATCCCAGCGGGCCCCTGTGACCCTCCCCACTGTTCTGGAGCCCTTCTTCCTCTTTGCCACAGATGTTCCAGATTTGTCTCTTTACCTTGCCCAGCCTGAAACTCGCTCGCTCTCTAAGGAGCCTGGTTTCTTCCAGTGGAGTATAGTGTTTGGAAAAGCAGTGCTGGGCACTAGTGGGGGTGAGGGGGTCCCTCCTGTGAGAATATTGCTGCCCCCGTGCTCTTTCCTTGAGCAGACAGAGCTAAGAGATACACGTCCATTTGTTGGTGCGAGTGTATGTTTCTACATCTGTTGAAAACCTTACATTCACCCATTGTCATCCTGCATGGTTCATTCCAGTGTTTCCCTTCACGTTTGAGACTTCCTTCTCTGACGGTGAGAAAGGTGCCTCCCATTCTCTACAAAATATTTATTTGACCGAATCAGTGTCCTTCTGTCGCTGCTGACCCCTCACTCAGATTCTGACGCCCCTCGCCAGGGCATTCCCCCCCCCCCCCCCCCCGCCCCCACCGCTGTCTCCATCACTCCACACAGGCTGGGCTGCTGAGGCTCTCCCACCAACACCTGCCTTCTTGTCCTCAGCCTGTTGTTTTTATAAAAAGCGTTTTTCCTTTCCTGTGTGTCTGTGTAGGTGTCTGTGTGTCCATCCTCTGTGCTTACCTGTGCTTGTTGCTGCATGTGTGTCTGCTACTAGATGGTCTGCTTGGCCGGGGGAGCGTGCTCTCCAGGTCTGCACTGGGGAGTGAGTGGAAGGAGCCATCGTGGACACGGTGAGGGGTGCCTCCAGAGCCCCACGGAGGAGCAGGGCACCGTATCTTTAAAGCAGACAGGCCAGGGCTGCAGAGGTCCGTAGCTGGGGGCTGGCCTTGCCACCCCCAGTGATGGCGTGGCCACTGCCTCAGTTGTAAGAGAGCATCAGCCTTCTCTCCCCACAGGCTGACTTTTAAGTTCATTGTCTTTACCTGTGTGTGAATTATTTTCGAACAGGTTTAATGAAAGTTGATGTAACTCAACTTACTGAGTCTTAACATTTGCTCACCAGTGTCGCTCACTAATATTTGTGTGGTATCCGGTCCAAATGTGTCAAGATTCTGTAGCATTCTGTTTGTATTTTATTTTTTTAATTGTTTTTTCACTGTACGTTCATTTCCTATATCACGCGAGCCTTTATCACTGTGATTAGCTTCCTCGTCTTTGACCTGTAATACGATGAGCCAGGTGTATGCTTCAGGTGATTGTATTCTGTGATACCTCCTTGCTGCGAGGACCAAAATGAACAGAAACTTGGGGCTCACTCCCACGTGGGTTCCTCTAAAACAGGTTGGGGTGGCTTTTGGTGTCCCCTGTTGCTTTTCTTCCATCTTTCTCTTCTGGTCGTTGTTTTTAATTGTTTATATGATTGACATTCTCTTGTTCTCCGTGTTGCTATGAAAATAGCTTTTAATGTTTCCTTTCTATCTGGTTAACTGTTCCACCAACCTTGGTTTCCAGTTCGAGTTAGGCCTGCTTTTCATATCATTTGTTATTATAATGATGAATGTACTAATTATTATTGCAAAGATTGTTTAGATACTCCAACTGCTTATTTGTATTTATCACTGTTTTCTTGTACATCAGTGCTTTCCTATAGAAGCACACGTGAATAGTCCTACAAACCACAAACCCCTTGTTATTCTCAGATACCATTTTCTGCCGGAAGAATGGGTTTATTAATACCTTGACACACCTCTCTCAAAAAGGGGCTGACTCCTTGTCCTAAATGTTTTCTTCTCAGAAACAAGTAGCTATGGAAGGAAGGATTGTCTCATTGCTGTTTTCCCTCTGCTGGGTTATTTCTGTTTCTGATGTGATCTGTGCAGTATGTTTTTCTGGATGTGCCACAGCCTGTGTTTTTTGTTTTTTAACTGCTGCTCTGTTCTTCACTGTGAAGAATTACCCTTTTCTTTGCCATTCAGATGTTTTGAAAGGTATTTGTGCTTACATGCAGTTTAATACTCAAATCACATTTTTCTCTGGCAACGGCTTTTACCTCACCAACTGTCCGCCCTTTCATACCACATCCAGTAATGAGAGAATCTGATTTTATAACACAGGTTGAAAGTCTTTAAGTTGAGGCTTCAGGTAAAATACATTTACTGACAATAAAAACTCTTCCATGCTCTCTTCAAAGAATCGGCAGAAAATACTTCAAAACCTGAAAAAGTGTAGTTTGAGTAATTTCAAAGCGCAGTGTGTCTTAGAGGGTGGTAGGTACATGAATTGTATGGAAATTAGTCTGTTCTTAAATGCTAACTTTTACAGTAGAAAGAAAAGGATGTGTACCAAGCTTTTACTTGAAAAACTGGTGGAATTTAATTGGTAACCCACTCCAGTGTTGCCTGGAGAATCCCATAGACAGAGGAGCCTTGGATTGCAAGGAGCCCAACACACTGAGGGACTGACAGTGCACAGGGGAATTAAATGCACATGGGGAGTGGAAGTGCTGATTAGGGCAGCGCCCTGGGGATCAAGAGATGCACAGGACAGGGAAAGACAAGAAGCTGCAATTGAGGCGAAGGGAAGGAACTTGAACAGAGTCATGACTCCCATTCATTAGCTCAGGGCTAATGTACTTAGTATTCTGGGGGTTATTTGTTATCCTTGTTTTCCTCCGTTTTTCTCATTTATCCTGTTTTATTTTTGAAGCTGTCTTAAAACTTTCTTTTCTCCCTGAAAGGGGTGAGGAGTAACTAAATTAAAATGAGCTCATAGATGTTTCTTGGTTGCATCAGGCGTTTGTTTTGTCTTATAGCTGGTGTTGCTTATCCAAATTTCAGAGACCACGAAACCTCTGTGGCTCTGTCGGTGTGCTGCTCATGTCCCTGTGTGCTTGCTTTGTTTTGTAGACTGGCTCACAGAGTGATCACTCATCCCCGCTGGCCTTTGGTTCCGTGGTGCACATGGAGTGTAGGACTCAGGGGTCTGGGCCAGAGTGAGCGAAGCCTGAGGCCCAAGATGGAGAAGAAACGAAGAAAGAAATGAAAGCCTTGTTTCAGGCCAAGCCACAAGGGGCCATGAAATTTAACTTTTATTTCCGTTGGACAAGACTGTAAAATGGCGGATCAGTAATGTTTCAGCTTTTAGCTGAAACAAAAATTAACTTATAATCAAGAAAGAAAAAAGTGCGATTTGAGTTTATGCGATTTTATGACCGTACTCACTACGACCATGAAGCTTGTCAACATCTGGCTGCTTCTACTGGTGGTTTTGCTCTGCGGGAAGAAGCATCTGGGGGACAGACTGGAAAAGAAACCTTTTGAAAAGGCCCCATGCCCCGGCTGTTCCCACCTGGCTTTGAAGGTGGAGTTCTCCTCAACGGTTGTGGAATATGGTAATGATATTATTTTAAATGTTAGGGACTTCCCCCTCAGTGTGTTGGGTTTTTTTGTTTTCTTTTTTTCAGATTTATTGTAAACATTAGCTTTTGCCAAAAACATTTCCCTCTCTTCTGCAATGAATGTCAAATGGGCTGAGTGCGTAGTGTTTGTATATTAATTCTGCTGGTTTGGTTTTTCAGTTTAATTATTTTATATAAAGCAAAGAAATTGACAATTCTGAATTATTTCCCTAAACTTGGATTCCATGGGACAGATGTCATGGTAGCTGGTGAGGGACTTTGGAGGGGCTGAAAGTTTATGTGACCAGTTGTGAATAACTAAGCAATGAGTCTTATAAGATCTGCTCTAAGTTTCGTTAACTTCTCAGGAAGAAGAGAGCCTTCACTCCTCTGAATTCCTCCTTCCTCCTTGAAACCTTACATGCATTTCTCTGTCATGTGCTCAAACTTCTCTTAACATTCGGTGTTTGAAAAATAGCTCAGGTGTCTGGTTTTGAGTGATGTGTCCTGTGATCATTGGGGTTCATCCAGATCGTTGTAGCTCAGAACTCTGGAAACTGCCATCCAGGATGTTTAGTCTGTTTACTGCTCTTTCTCCTGTAGGTTTTATGATATATATGTTTTCTTTTACCAGGAAAACGTTATATTAGATATACTCTTGTATAATGTCATAATATAGGTTTGTAAGTTCTTATTTTTATTTTGTGGTCATTGATTTCAGAGTACATTGTGGCTTTCAATGGATACTTTACGGCCAAAGCTAGAAATTCATTTATTTCAAGCGCCCTGAAGAGCAGTGCAATTGACAACTGGAGAATTATACCTCGAAACAATCCATCCAGTGACTACCCTAGTGATTTTGAGGTGATTCAGATAAAAGAGAAACAGAAGGCGGGGCTGCTGACTCTTGAAGACCATCCAAACATCAAGCGGGTAACACCCCAGCGGAAAGTCTTTCGTTCCCTCAAGTACACGGAGGGTGAGTACTGCTCCTGAGGGCTGGTCTGTGTGCATTTCTTCTGTGCTGGAAGCAGAGGGGTTGTGTGTGTTGACACAGGGCAGTATCTGAGAAATAGTACAGTGAACACCCCGTCTTTCATCAGCTGTGAACACTTTCTCAGCAGGAATAAAAAAAAACCAGAAAAGAGACTTTGTGCTTCTGATTGAAAGTTTGCAGTAAGAATGATCTCTGTTGTGCGGGAAGAGGTTTTCACCAGGTTTCTCTCAGAGCCTTCAGGCTGTGAGGCCCTGACGCCCCTTCACGCTTGGAAACTAAGATTGTGTCTTTGAGTCTCCTTGCTTGCATTTTGTCTTTCAGTGCGAGTTTTTATTTTGGATGCACCTGGCAAAATGCCTTTTCTTTGGGTTTCATTTTGCTTTTCTCAGACCCTCCTGACCGTGCACCATTGTGCCTCGGCTGGGCTTGTTGAAGCTGGAAGCCGGGCACGTGCGGGGATGGAATTTGCTGAGTCCCTTTCAGCTCCAGGGCTCACTTCCCGAGTCCTTACGACGGGCCTGTGGAGAGAAGTTCCTTCTCAGATAACCAAGTGAGGATTAGAATATGCTAGTTTCCAAAGCAGGTGTATTACTTGCAGGGGAAAGAGTTTTTCCCTGTTCGTCAGAAACTGGGGTAGCAAATAGATAATAGCTGTTACTGCTTATTGTTGTTTCTTTCATTAGAAGGGAAACGAAATAAGAGGCCTGTGAGCCTCTGAGGTTTAAAAACACACCCGGGGACAAGCCAGTTCACGTGCCAGCTGCGGAGTTCAGGGGTGTCTGACCTTGCAGAGCCCTTTCCATTAGTCCATGTTTCGTGTGTTCTCTTTGAAAAGTCACCTCAAAAAGCAATCCACGAAGATAAAAACAAATCAGACCTGTGCAGTTAGCCAAATGTATGCCTTGTGTCTTTTTATTCTTTAAAGAGCTGCAGAATATTTTAGGAAATGTGGTAGCATGGGGAGTATATGGAGCTTCATGGTTCGGGGTCCCCTTCTGTGCCTTCTCCAGCATGGTTGTCAGCTGCTGGGCTGCCCTGAAAGGAAGTGATGTACCTCTTGCTCTGGTCATGAGCTGTGGGTACCTGTGGTGAGCATCTTTTTCTTTAAGCTTCCGCTCATCCAGAAAATGGAGATGATGCTACCCACCTGAGTTCTTCTGAAGGTGAAAGGAAATAGTGCATGTGAAGAGAGCTTAGCAGAGTTCTTGGGCTGTTATAAGCAGATGTTAAACGTTCATTTTTGGGAATTCCCTGGCGGTCCAGTGGTCAGGACTCTGAGCTTTCAGTGCTGGGGCCTGGGTTCAATCCCTGGTCAGGGAACTAAGATCCTGTATGCTGCATGGTGCAGCCAAAAAACCCAACTCAGCTTTCTGTGGCTCTGTTGTTAGAATGCTTTGCTTTATTTAGGGTGGGAACCTGTCACACTCTGGATCCCATCCCTGGTCTCGGTGGGCTGTAAGACAGAGCTGACCTGATTTCCACGAGACAGCACTGGGAGGCATTTGGAGGACAGATTGGTGTCCCCTATCTGTTACTTGTCTCTCGGATAATAGATACCAGTTCCTTCAGGAGCTACTCATAGGACCTGGCCTTAACCTTTTAATGGCTTGCTTGCAAATATGTCCCGTTTTCTCTAAATTGCTCCTAACGAGTAAAGCCAGAACCGAGTCCTCCGGGTGTAGTATGGTCTGCTGGAGGGAGAGCATGACAGACCCTGCTTGGTCTGAATATTGTCCTTCAGTCAGTGCCCTGGCTGTGGACTGAAGGCACAGAGTCAATATGGGAGGGTCAGTGCAGAATCGTTTCAGTTGCAGTGTGCAAATAGTCACTTAATGGAATTGACACAACTGTGTATTTCTCCAGGTCCTTGTATTTTCATGGGTGTAGCCTGGTGAGACCGGAAGGAGAGCGATAATAACTTCCTTTAGAAACTGAACCTCAGTAGTATTACAGGTGGTCCTCTAGAGAAGGGTTTGAAATATGTTTTTTTCTTCTTTATAGCATGGTTTTTGAAAGGTAAAGGGACACCCTTGTGATATTTCTACTTTTTTCTTCCATTAAAAAACAAATGCTTACAGATAGTAAAATTCATGCTTTTTAGTGCACAGTTTGGCAGGTCTTGATAAAAGTGCAGTCAAGAACCTGCCAACAAAATCAAGATGTAAAATGTTGCCCCCGGCAGGTCTCCCCGAGTCGTGTGTAGGTGTTTTGGGTTTTGAAGGGCGATGTTCTAGTAGATACCCGTGCTGAGGACCTTGAACAGGTCACAGTAGGACAAGGTCGGAGCGAGGTGTCCTGGGGTCACAGGACTTCTTCCTGTCTGCGATCACACAGTAAATGGAGAAACTGCACCGTTCCTTGGTGCACGTTTTCTTGCACTCTGCCCCCCCCCCACCCCCCCACCCCCTTTGGTTCATGGAGAATAAGTGGTTGGTGAAATACCAAGCATTTCTTCAATTTCAGTATCAAAACTGACTTTATTTCTTTAGAAGTAATCATTTTATCAGTTGCTCTCTCCCTCTTATTGGTGAGAAGATTCCAGGTAAAGAACTGTTTGGGAAGAATGTGGTGGCTAAATAATGTCCTGTGGATGTAACTGTGTTGAGAAGTTCCTTCTAGCAGAGGGGAGAGAGTGTCACTCTCCTGCACGGGGGTCTCAGGAGGGGGTCACTGCACTGGTGGAAGGAGTTTCCCCTGACAGGTATGCATCCTGAGTTTCTGCTCTCTTTCCTTGCCTGCAGCTGAGCCTGGCCCGCCCTGTAACGAGACCCGCTGGAGCCAGAAGTGGCAGTCGTCACGGCCCCTGCGCAGGGCCAGCCTCTCCCTGGGCTCCGGCTTCTGGCACGCTACTGGGAGACACTCGAGTCGGCGGCTGCTCAGGGCCATCCCGCGCCAGGTCGCCCAGACGCTGCAGGCCGACGTGCTGTGGCAGATGGGCTACACAGGTGGGCGTGGGGGCCGGGCAGGCCTCCTCCGTCTCCAGCACCTGTAGCTGAGGGTGTGCCACCTCATGCATCTGCTTCTGCAGGTTGAGCTGGACGCACTCAGCTGTCCCTTTGTCCAGCGTGTGGGTGGCAGCTCCTGTCTTTGTCTAGTCCTGCTGACTTTGTGTGTCATGTTTCTGAGGTGGTCAGGGCATGTTCTTTCCTGTTGTTGCACGTGAGTAGACACAGTACTTACTGCCCACGCCAGGGCTGACTGGCAGTCCAGTGGAGTTCTGTCATTTCCCGGGGAAGGAAGTCAGATCCAGAGATGTCACCTTGATTTGAGCTCATCCTCGCATGCAGTGGCCTGTGTGCAGCATGGCTAAGTGATTGTCGAGATTGTGATCTTTTGTTTCAGAGCAGGAAACAATATTAAAGACTGTTTCTTAGAAAATAGAACTCAGAGCCAATCAGATGTTTTTTCTTACTGATTAATCATGGCAGAAAATTCCTGTTTTAACTGATGTGGAAGTTTGGGTCCTAAACAATCAGCTCATGTCTCTGGCCCCTGATACGTCACAGTTTGTCTTAGTGTCTTTCCATTTCTCCTTGGCTTAGAGACCCAGAGACCTTACCCCTGCTCAGACTTAACACTCGGGAGACTGACATTTTATTAAATGATGATTTCCTCTTGGTTTATCTTTTTAGGGCAAAAGCTTCACAAAACAGAAAATCTCTAATCATCAGAAAAGCATTTTTTATTTCCCCCACACTAGCTATTTTCTAGTATTGTGTGTGCATTTAAAAAAAGGAAACAATATACTTTGATGGTTATTTCATTGTAAATTGATTATTTAATATTTAGTATTGATACGTAAACACAATTCTCTTACTGGAAAGACATTCACGTATCAAGGCTTACCCCTGTTAGCTTTTAAATAATATGAGTATATTGTATTTTTTTCCTACGTATTTTCTAGAATTTCTTCATCTGAGAGTATCAGTCATATTTCACATTGGTGCACTTGGCTTTTGGCCAGTATCTGAGATAGACTTGTTATTATAGCAAAGTGTGTAGTGTATTGGTTTTCCTTTAAGTGTGGTTTTCCCTGCATGTGGGTGAAAGCTCGTGTCTGCAGAGTTGTTGTCATGAGTGAACAGCACTGAGTCCTTGTCAGGAGGAGGAGCTGCCCCCCGCTCCTATGAGTGAGGGCCTTGTGCTCTGCACTACCCCCAGGGCCCCTCAAAGGGGAATGGAGCCTGGAGAAAATGGCCTGAAGAGGACAGTCCATCATCAGCGGAGGATTTGGGGGAGGTGGTTTCACGCCTAGGTGCGGGTGACGGTTGAGGGGTGGCCAGAGGGACTTCCTGTGTGTCCACGGGTCTTACTTAGCAGCTGGTGTCGGCCATCCTCAGCTGTCCCTCTCGCTGGCCTTGGCTCAGCCAGGCCCCAGGCATCTCCCTACTGTGTGCATTCTGTGGGCAGGCTTTGCCTTTGGGTCCCTTGGTGTTCTGTGTGGGTCCCAATAGGGAATGTATTTTATACACAAAAATCCAGAACAGTGGTTTTTCTGAACACGATTCTACTCTCTTCTTGGAATAAGGCACTAATGTAAGGGTTGCCGTGTTTGACACTGGGCTAAGTGAGAAGCACCCCCACTTCAAAAACGTGAAGGAGAGAACCAACTGGACCAATGAGCGAACGCTGGACGACGGTGGGTGGCCGGGGGCCTGAGGGGCATTTCTGGTCGCTCCCATCCTCTCTGTTATCAGCTGAGGGGATTTTCCTTTGTAAATGATTAAATAGTCTGTATATGACAGTCATTCAGACAAACCCAAGTTGCTTTGTGCCTCTGGCAGAAGCTTTTTTAAGTATCTCAGAGGAGGTTGGGAGGTGACTGAGGAGAGGGGTTGCCTGGTGGGAGGAATCCTTGCTGTTTGCGGGGAGCAGAAGCTTTTGGCCCCCGAGGTGGGGCTGGTGAGGTGCAGACTCTGAGTGGAGGCCCTGGAGAGGCACTGGGGACTGTGTCTTGGACTTGGAGAAGGAGTCTGTTTGAATCGATGGCCCACATTAGCAGCCGTGCTTCATGACTTTTTCCTTTCGGACAGCAGGGTTGGGCCATGGCACATTCGTGGCAGGTGTGATAGCCAGCATGAGAGAGTGCCAGGGATTTGCTCCCGATGCAGAACTTCATATTTTCAGAGTCTTTACCAACAACCAGGTATGTGTTTTGAGGGCCCCTAAAACTTAATGAATTGGTTTTACAATGTGAAAAGAGCAGGCTGGTTTAAAGGCAATGCACATCCATGGTGCTGAGCATCTCCCGGCCCCCCACGTGGCTTTGCTCTCCTCCCGCCGCCCCCTTCACCAGCCTCACTGGAACACCAAAGGCCCTACTCCAGGGGGGTTCCTTGCACTCCCATTTCTCCTGTCCACCATGCCTCGGGCACACGTGTACTTGAGGATAATCCACGTTTGTGCTCTTGCTGCTTTGCTGGACTGGGGTCGCCTGTGCCCAGCACCCAGCATCATGTTGGGTCATGAGGATTTAGAAGCTTGCGCCCTCGGTCTGCATTTGGAAATGTTCCTGGAAAGAGGGAGGGTTCTGGCTAGTTATTTATTGTTAAAGTCTAATTTTTGCCCAGGTAATACATAATTCACAAACATCCAGGGCACACAGGGATAATTCTCCCAACCCTCCCATCCAGCAGGTTTTTACCTCACTTCCCCAAGTCCCCCATGTGATGCTTTCTTTTGTGCTTATATCCTCTTCTCCTAGAGTGTTTTTTGCATATTCAAGCAAGTGTAACTGTATTGTCTTAAGAGCCTTTAAAAAGCATAATTCTGAATCATATTCTCTTTCTACTGTTTTTTTTTAACATTTTATGTTTATTCACGCTTTTAATTTGTAGTGTTCTTTATTTTTACCTGTGGATCTAAGTTTCCACATCATATAATTTCCTTTCAGCGTGAAGAGATGCCTTTAGTATTGCTTGTAATGCAGTCTGTTAGCTATGATTTCTCTCAGCTCTAGTTTATCTGAAAATATCTTTATTTCATCTTTATTCTCAAAAAACTATTTTAACTGAGTATCAAATTGTGGATTGAAAGTCTTTATTCCCTCCAGCACTTTACTCCATTGTTTTCAGTCTATTATTTTCTACTCTGTTTAATTTTGTATCTTATAAAGCACCTGAATGGTGGTACATGAAGTAATTTAACTTTTCTGAGGAAGCTATGAGAGAAATAATAACTATTAGAGAAATAATTCTGTGAAATGACGTTCAGTCTATTTAGGAATAAAGAATATTAAATATGTTAAACTGTTTGGAAAAACTTAACTGAATAGATGTATCTTAGGACAAGTCCTTCTGCAAGAGCGGCAACTAGAAGTTTGGGGTCTCCCCTGGGCGGGCAGGCGGGCTGTAAGGTCAGAAAGGTGCTGGATGTGAGACCCGGCGGGACAAGACCTGGGGCCCTGCCCTCCCCGGCGTCCAGGCCCGAGGAGCGGAGGCTCTGGATGTAGTGTACCTGGCGGAGCCTTCGTGGTTCTTGGGACCTCTTTCTGAAGTTCACGTGACCGCTCCATGCCGCTGGCAGCCTGGTACTTGGAGGTTTTACTGCAAGTCGTGAAGCCCTGTTTTCTCACGGCCAGGTCTCCTACACGTCCTGGTTCCTGGACGCCTTCAACTACGCCATCCTCAGGAAGGTTGATGTGCTGAACCTGAGCATCGGCGGCCCTGACTTCATGGACCACCCCTTCGTCGACAAGGTTGGCCCTGTCTCTGCAGGGGCCTGTGCTGGCGTGGTGGCGGCTCCTGCTCTCCCCTCCCCACTTTGCTTGGCGTCTAGCCTGCTGGTGGCTTTGTCACCCACGTGGGGACAGCTCTGAGGGCGTGAGCTGCAGAGACTTGTGGGCAGCAGGTCACGGCGCCGTGTTGGTGCCTCTCACCTGAGCATGAGGCCCGTCTTCTCTGGGCGTGTCAGGAAAGCCCGGGTCTGCTCTGCCGCAGGGACCTGTGTCCTGGAGTCTCTCTTCTAGACACACTGGCTGCCAGATGTACCATGTCTATCCTGGCCCGATGTTGCACTTCCAGGGGATCTCTTATGTTTTAGTTCTGTTTTTGAAAGTTGTTTTTGGACATTTATATGTTGATTGTCTAAAAGTGATGTCCTTTCATAAGTAAATGCTTGCTAATTTTGTAGGTGTGGGAATTAACAGCTAACAATGTCATCATGGTTTCTGCTATTGGCAATGATGGGCCTCTTTATGGGTAAGTATCTCTGATAGGAATGACCTTAGAGGTATCTTTTTCCTTGAAATAACTGAAACACTGTTGTCTGTCTGTCTCTGTATTTTTCTGTACCTGTTTGTATCTATCTAAAACTTGGCGTTGTGGAACTTTTCAATACATACAAAAAAGACTTAGTAATGAATCTCAGGTACCCACATACTCCAGCGGTTGTGACTCAAGGACAGTCTTGTTTCTGTGTAATTTTTTTTTTTCCACCTTTACTGGAAATAGCAATTTGGAGGCCTAACGTTTTTATTCTACTCTTTTTACTCCTGCAAGCAGTCAGGAGAGTAAATCTACTAGAAATAAGTGGGTTCCACAGTATTTATTGAGACCCACTGTGCGCGAGGCACAGGGTGAGGAGGTAGATGAGATGCCTGCCTTTTTAGGAAAAGATGCGGATACAGCAAAACTTAACAGGAGAGTGTGCAGGCTGGCATGGCGGACACAGACGGGAAGGATCAGATCGGATGGGAGGGCAGAGAGCAGTGTCACAGACAGGTCCCTTTGTGCCCAGTTGTGTGGTGAGTCAGGTCACTTCAGAGTGACCGGAGATCCTGGACGTTAGTCACTGGTTCACAGGCGGTATCTGTTAGAGATCCGAATTTCCTTTCTGCTTACAGCTCCGAGTTTTATTCTGTAATAGCGTCTCTAGTAATGTCTTGGGCTGACACACTTGGCATGGGGCATCTGTCATTGTCCTTGATGGGTTCCTGGGATGGGTGCGGTTCAGTGCTGTGGCAGGGGGTTTGTGGTGATGCAGGGGAGGAACCGAACGCTCAGTCCTGCCCCCATGTGCCCCGGTCCAGGAGAGCCGCTGGCACGGCTGTGTGCTCGTGCCCTGCAAAGCTTGTGTGCTGTCTTGCGTGGCGTCCTGGCTGTGTGGCTGCATGGAGCAGGCCTCAGGAGCCCTGACAGCATGTGTGAAACTGTCCAGGGCAGAGGATTAGGCTGAACTCTATGAAATTAATGACCCTCCAGGTCATGGTTCCAGCCTCAGTTCCGTCATTGATCCCGCTCTCCTTGTGGGGGTCCAGGTTGTGACTCACGAGTGTGAGTGGCATAAACATGTCCCCAACTAAGTTCTGCTGTGACAGACACCAGTTACTTAGCAATCTCTTTTTAGGCGCTCTTGTCTTCTCTTTCTATTGTTTCTCCATTTACCCCTCCCCCAGTTCTGATGTCCCTGCTCAAGGCCAGCCATCTACAGCTCAGCATCCCCACGTTATTGTCGGTTTCCAGCCCCTTCTCCTGCCTTCAGTCTCCCCAGGCCTCCCTTCCCTGCACGGGGGATGTGGGACGGAGCCAGGCAGGTCTGCCTGTCCTTAGGCTGAGGGACCTTTGCTTTCCTGAGGCCTGGCCACTGCGTGTGGCTCCAGAGGGCACGAGACCTTCCTCAGGGTGGTGGCTGGAGGATGGCATGAGGCAGCCAAGGGAGAGCGCCGTGGACACTGAGCCTCTGTGAGCAGTGGCTGCTCCTTTCCCTTCCTTTTTCCGTGTTTCTGTTGTTAAAATGCAGACAAGCAGTTTCCTTAACTAGGAATCTGCGGTGGATTGCTACTGCCTGCTCAGATCTCAGTTTCTCCTTGGGTTTCAGGGTCTCCTCTAGTCTAGCCTGGAGTGGGCAGACTTTCTGTGAAAGCAGCAGACAGTAAACAGTGGAGTCTCTGTGGGCCACGTGGTGTTTGTTGCGCTTGCTCACCTACCCTGCTAGTGTGAAGGTGGTGTGGATGTGTATAGACAAGTGGGCGTGGCTGTGTCCCGGCAGGAAGTTGGATGAGGCAGAGTTCCACAGCGGTGGCCTCATTGCTCACTGTCCTGTGCCCATCTCCCCCAAGTCTGGCTCCTCTCTGGGTCTCCCTGGGGACCCCATGTTTCGGTCGCCATCACCTGCTTCTGCTGCTCACTGCCCCCGCTGCCCCCACACCCTTGGCTTGCCTTTCCATTCATACCAGCTCTTCCATATGCCATCCTGACTGCTCTGCACACGCTGGTCACTCTTCTGGAATCCTTGTACTCCTGTGGGCAGTCACATGTGGGAGCCTCTAATCAGAGAGCTACTTGTGCTCAGCGTGTTAGCAAGGATCCCAGGAGAGGCGGCCCCGGTGTCAGATTTGTGCCTGCCCATGGAGCCTCACGGGATCCAGAGTCCACCAGCTGGTGGGCAGGCCAAGGGTGGTACGTGCTCACCAGGGCCCATCCTGAGTGGGTGTGGCTTGTTGCTGGCATTGGGTAGGGCAGGTTGGGTGACCGTAATGCACTAAGAAGCCAAGCTGTGTGTTGTAGGTCTGGCACTGCCTGATCTGTCCCCGTGGGTACCCCTTCTGGGAGCTCTCTGGGGTGTGGCCCCCTTGACACTTGGACTAAATAGTGCCTGGGAGTCTATGCTGCACGTCCCGCTTTTCAGCGCCAGCAAAGCTTTGTCGATGCTTTCCTCTGTATGTTAAAGGTTTAACACTCACAAAGTGTGGGGCTGACGGAGAGGGAGGGCAGGAAGGTGGCAATCTTTGGTACTAGCTTCAGTGGGAAGTTCTGCCAGTGATTTCTGTTCTAATCTCTGCTCTCTGATGTCACAGAAATTTGTAAACTTTCACTGTCAGCCAACTGAAAAATCAGTGTGGTGCCTTTGTACAACCAGCTGGTAGTGTGTTGGTGGTGGGTGAGCTAGGGAGGCAGTGCCAGGATCGACTCCATGGGTTAAAACAGAGAATCCTGCTGATGTCATTTCAGCTACATGGAGCCAGTTGTGGTTCCGGAGTTCATTTACTGGTGGTGGAGCTGAAATAGACAAAGCTCCATAACTGGTGCTCTTAAACTTTCCAAAAGTTCAGCTTCGTCTTGACTTCCACCTTGACTCCCCCCGCTTCACCATCATTTCTTTGTAGATCTAGTGCCCTTGAGGTACTGGGGAGAATTGCATGGTCTTCCCTGGTGCGTCCGTGTCATCTCCCTGAGGAGCTCAGGTTGCTGAGAGATGAGTGGCCCCCATGGTTGCTGTGAGGGAGGGGACAGCTACCCGAGACTTTTGAGAGCTTTGTTTCTGACGGTGGCAGGGACACGTCTGTGGCTGTAGTTCCTTCCGCTGGATCTGGACTCAAGCTGGGGAGGCAGGAGGACGCACTTGCAGCAGTTGGGAGGTGATGTGAGGGCGCGTACGTAGGTGATGCTGTGCCAGTGACTGGTCCTGTGAAGCTCAGAGGGCGTGTTCCTTCACGCCTGGCAGTAGAGGGAGACGTGAGCCTGGTGCAGGAGGGTGGGAAGCCGACAGGGTGGGAAGGAAGGCGAGAAGGAGAGGGTGTCCAGTGTGAGGAGACGGAGCTGGCAGAGGTGGCGGTGCGCGGCCAGGGCCGCAGCCCATGTCGCGTCACAGGAGCGCCTGCTGCAGACTCAGACTTGGCCCTCAAGTGAGTCTTTCGTTTAAAACGGTCCTCTCCCCTTGTGTTTCTGTGCCTGATGCAGGACTCTGAACAACCCTGCTGACCAGATGGATGTCATCGGAGTGGGCGGCATCGACTTTGAGGACAACATCGCCCGCTTCTCCTCGCGGGGAATGACCACCTGGGTAGGCGGGGCTCTCTTCCTGCTGGAGTGTCTGTGTGTGTGTGAGCGCGTGTGCTTGTGTGTGTACTTCCATGAGCTGTAATTATGCGTCTGGCTCACCCTCCCGTCCGAGCAGATGCTTCCTCGGATGGCAGCCGGGCACCTGACCTGTATCCGCTGTCCTGGTCTTTCTCACCCACCTGCTGTGTCCTTGGCCTTTATTGAGGCAAGTGTTTTAACGGCATTTTGAGAAATGTTCCTGAATAATCTGCAAAGCTGCAGGTGAAGACATCTTTGCTCAGTGTCCCATGTGTGCAGGTCCAGAGCCCATTTATGTGTGGTGGCCAGGAAGGAGTTTTCACTTCACGTGTGTTCTTTCTTCCAGAATATAAGTGCCAGTGGAATTCTCATTTCCCCCAGTTTCAGGGAAGCTTAAGAGAGTACTCAGTTGAAGTCTTACCCTAGGTTGCTTGTATGTCTACACTGACTGTTCTAAGTCATTCTTTCCCTTCTGGTGATAGATTGAAATGCCAGTCGTATCTTATAACTTTTTACCTTATTAAGAAAATGTGTCTTTTTTTTTTTCCTAATTTTTAATTTTAACTTGCTGATTTTTCTAACATATTTCTAGTTTTTAAGTTGGCTATAAATCAGTTTCCAGTCTTGCATGTTAGCAAAATTTTAGATATTCATTTTTTAAATGCTGTAGAGCATTGCATTATGCTGGTCATTATAAAAACACATCAAAAATAATTTTATTTTCTGTATGATCATTTAAGCTTCTTCTGAATTGCAGTGAATTTCAGATGAAAACCAGCAGCGTGCTCAGGCTGTGCTATTTAGCTGATGGCATTTCTGGTTTCATTCACTCATAACTGCTAAGGGCTGTATGCCCTCATGGGGGCCTGATGGAGACCACACTGCTGTTGTTGCAGGAGCTGCCTGGAGGCTATGGCCGCGTGAAGCCTGACATTGTCACCTACGGTGCTGGAGTGCGGGGCTCGGGCGTGAAAGGGGGGTGCCGGGCCCTCTCGGGGACCAGCGTGGCTTCCCCGGTGGTGGCTGGTGCTGTCACCTTGCTGCTGAGGTGAGTGCTGCTTGGTTGGGAGGGGTAGGTGGCAGCAGGCCAGGGGCCGAGTCCTGTGGCTGGCCAGCTTGTCACGGGGCCTCGCCTGTGTCTGCAGGAGCCAGGAGTCTGTCTCGAGGGTCGTGGGGACGTTGCCGAGGGTGGGGGCTGTCTGGTCTCCTGCTCTCAGGGGCGGGAGGGGAGTCCTCGGTGCCTGCCATGCCCAGCCTCACAGCCTTTCTGAGCATGACGCTTTCAGTGGGGAGGTCGCCTTCGCTTTCCTCCTCCCTGCAGCACGGAGAGCACCTCTGGGGGCTCAGCAGTGCTTTGTAGTGTGAGAAGCAGCTTGTGCAGATGCCAGGCCACAGCGAAGCACTTCCTCAGCTCTGGTCTTAGAGCCCCAGGAGCCGCCGGAGCTGCAGCCTGGTCTTGTTCTGTCGGCAGGAGGGGCAGGGTGTCCGCCTCGGGCTGAGCTGTGAGCAGTGCTTGTTTCTGCCAAAAGTTCTACTTTATTCTCACATCTCCTGAAGTCAGATTCCCATCTAGACCTGTTAGCAAAAAACACAGTAACACTCCAAGACCAGCCATCCTTGAAGAAAAATACTTAGCAACTATGGAGAGAGAATTTTTCTTTACTGTTTACTGGATTTTTTCTCTGCATTTAGGGAGTCACAGTTTACTTGTATTAATAACATGTAGGTACACAAACGCACGTGTTTTAATGCTGGTATTCTAAAGCAAGCGAGAGTGGGTGCTGCTGCCTGAGTCCAGTTGTGTTCTGATGCTGAGCCCTCCACCAGGCCCGACCCGCTAGGGTCTCTGGACAAAACAGACCTGTGGGGCAGTGGGCTTCCCTCCTGGCCATGACTCTAGGCCACGCAGCATCGAGTGCCTGCTGGACCCACCTCCATCCTCCCCTTCTCCCAGCCAGGCTGTGTCCACCTGTCAGGAACTGTAACTCCTACTTGCAACCTCTGAGGTCAGCTGTATTGAGTTAGTAGGAAAATATGTTTTCCTGGTCAGTTTAGTATGAGCCCAGAGTCCGTGCTCTCACAGCCACTTGGAAGGAGGTAAGTGGTCAGTCCCGAGACAGGAGCAGAAATGAGCATGTTTGCCCTTGTCTTACACAAATTTTACTGAAGATCCCATTAGATATAGAGCAAGGTTGGAGGTCGTGTGATTGCACTGCTATGGGTTAGGGATGGTCTGGTTTTCCTTCTTTTGCTAAGAACAGATGAACACATATGTGGTTCTCCCCCTAGCACAGTCCAGAAACGTGAACTGGTAAACCCAGCCAGCATGAAGCAGGCCCTGATCGCATCCGCCCGGCGGCTTCCCGGTGTCAACATGTTTGAGCAAGGCCACGGCAAACTGGATCTCCTCCGAGCCTATCAGATCCTCAACAGCTACAAGCCCCAGGCCAGGTTGGTGTGCCCGCCTTTCTCCTCTTCCTGGGCTCCCTCAGCACAGGCTATTTGCCTCAAAACAGAACCCACCCCACCAACAAGGCTTGGGGGCCTTGGGGAGCTTCATTCTGGTGCTTCTGCTGGGACACCAGGACTGCTCCCCACTTCCCCACATTCTGCTGTTTGTAATGTCAGTGATTTAAAGCAATGAATTCCTGCCTTTTTTTACTTAGTAAAACTTTTTATGAAGTAACCTTAAACTTACAGAAATTTGCAAAAATCATATGGACGTTCTTATATATCGTACATCAGGACTCCAGCCCTGCCCTGGCTTTTCTGGTGTTAGCATCTTATGTAACCATCGCACACACCACATAGCCTAGCAGTTAACAGTGATGCATTACCATCCGCTAACCTGCAGGCTATGTTTGGATTTTGCCCAGATTTTCCTCAGCCTGGTCCAGGATCCAGGCCAGCATCGGCCTTGCGGTTAGTTGCCACATGTCCTTGGTTTTCTCCAGCTGGGCTCATTGGCTCAGTGCACTTCCTTTTGTTCTTGGCGGTGCTTGTCTGCATCCTGAGGTTCAGGTGACGTGTCAGGCTGGACCCTCCAGGAAGCAGGCGCCAAGAGATCTTCTGGGGGAGGAGGAGGGAGAAATGGGGAGAGGACCCTCAACACCAGCACAGGTCTGACATCTTTCCTCATCCCGGAGAATCCCTGAATCAAGGTCACTGTTAGAGGAGGCTGAGTCCCTAGGGCGGGGCCGGCTCTGGTGCCTGCTGCGCTCGGTCCTGGCACAGATGTGGTGGAGTGTCCGGGGCTGGGCAGCGGGAGAGGCTGTGCCACGGTTCACTGCAGGGGCTCTCTGTCTCTCTGGGACTGCGACGTGTCTTGAGAGTGCACGCTTGAAGATGATCTTGCTTCTTGCCATACCTTCCGTCACTACATTTAGTATCCTTAGATGGTTCTTTCCTGTAATGGTTCTTATATAGAGGTTGCCCCTGGCGATTTTCTGCTTCTCTCACTCCTTGTGCATTTATTAACTGAAATTCTGCTGTAAGGAAGTGCTATCCTCCTCTCTTATCATTTCAGTTACATCAGCATGGACAGAGATCCTTGTTTCACTCTGACTATGATCCATTAACGTCTTTGTTTGTTCATTGCTCCTGTTGTCCCAGATTTGGCTCTCTGGAGTTCTTCTGTTTGGCTCCTGTGTCTTTTCAGCGTGTCTCCATCATTGTCCACTGGCAGTATTTTACGCCCACTGTGGGTATCAGTTCTTTGTCCAAGCAGCCCTGGTCCTTCAGCTGGAGAGTGGGGTTTAGAAATGGACTCCTGGCTCCAGGTGTGCTCTTGGTGGCTGTGCTCCTGCTTGTTTCTCGGCCCTTCCTGCAGACCAAGCTGGCGAGTGTCCGCATACACACTCCTGTACCTTTTCTGTGTCTGTGATGCCACCTGTCTCCTGTCCCACCCACAGCCCTCAGAGTCTTCTCGCTGGTTGTCCTTCTCCAGCAGCAGGCAGCCTGGCTGTCACTCTTTACTGTGTCTCTGTTGACTCGGTCCTAGGACGCACACGTGGAAAGTTTTAGAGCTGTAACTCGTACCCTGGTGAACACAAGTTTACTCCCTAGAGGATGGCAGTTGTGGGTAGTTCTTTTTAGATTTATAGAATGTGCAGGCCAGGAAGCAACAGTTAGAACTGGACATGGAACAACAGACTGGTTCCAAATAGGAAAAGGAGTACGTCAAGGCTGTGTATTGTCACCCTGCTTATTTAACTTCTATGCAGTGTACATCATGAGAAATGCTGGGCTGGAAGAAACAAAAGCTGGAATCAAGATTGCCAGGAGAAATATCAATAACCTCAGATATGCAGATGACACCACCCTTATGGCAGAAAGTGAAGAGGAACTAAAAAGCCTCTTGATGAAAGTAAAAGAGGAGAGTGAAAAAGTTGGCTTAAAGCTCAACATTCAAAAAATGAAGATCATGGCATCTGGTCCCATCACTCCATGGGAAATAGATGGGGAAACAGTGGAAACAGTGTCAGACTTTATTTTTTTGGGCTCCAAAATCACTGCAGATGGTGATTGCAGCCATGAAATTAAAAGACACTTACTCCTTGGAAGGAAAGTTATGACCAGCCTAGATAGCACATTCAAAAGCAGAGACATTATTTTGCCGACTAAGGTCCGTCTAGTCAAGGCTATGGTTTTTCCACTGGTCATGTATGGATGTGAGAGTTGGGCTGTGAAGAAGGCTGAGTGCTGAAGAATTGATGCTTTTGAACTGTGGTGTTGCAGAAGACTCTTGAGAGTTCCTTGGACTGCAGGGAGATCCAATCAGTCCATTCTGAAGGCTATCAGCCCTGGGATTTCTTTGGAAGGAATGATGGTAAAGCTGAAACTCCAGTACTTTGGCTACCTCATGCGAAGAGTTGACTCATTGGAAAAGACTCTGATGCTGGGAGGGATTGGGGGCAGGAGGAGAAGGGGACAACAGAGGATGAGATGGCTGGATGGCATCACTGACTGGATTGACGCGACTCTTGAGTGCACTCCGGGAGTTGGTGATGGATAGGGAGGCCTGGCGTGCTGCGATTCATGGGGTCACAAAGAGTCGGACACGACTGAGCGACTGAACTGAACTGAACTGAATCATATTTTTAGTGACCTCAGTTCATTTCTTTTCTTCCTCCCCACCAGGCCCTGTCAGTCTGATTTTGCCTTTTATTTTCAGTATAGTTGAGTTCACTCGTTAGTATGTGTATTTCTTTTTGGATTCCCACTACATTCTGGTTGATTCAGCTGGTTACGTATTGCATTGTGAAAGAGGACAGTGACTTTAAGGTCTGAGCTGTACAGAATGCACCTGGCCAGGTGTGGTCCTACGATCCCTCTGTTCTGCCCTCCGCCCCTCTGCCGCCACAGGTAACAAGGCCAGGTGTTTTTGATTTATCCTTCTTGAATTTCTTTTTTCACAAATGAGCAGATACATATCTATCTTCTTATATATCCCCTTTGTTACATGAAGGATACATTATTATAAATACTGTTTTGTACTTTTTTCATGTAAAGGTGTCCTGGAAATCACTTTGTATCCATTCACAGAGATCTTGCTTCTCCTTTTTTATAGCTTCCTAGTGTGGATACCTTTGTGTATTCAAGTACATGTCTATATATGGGCATTTAAAATGTTTTCAGTATTTCGTCATTTTAAGCTGCTTGTGTCTGTGTGTCCTAGTTTTGTTGGAGTTGTGTCTGTAGGGAAGATTCCTAGAAGCAGGGTCGCTGGGTCCAGGCTGTGAGCAGAGGGTGCCCAGGGGGTACCGCTGGCCTGTCTGTCCAGAGCTGCACTTCATGCCTGTCTGACACATGGGAAGTGCTCCCTCAGGGTTGCTTTTATTTGCAGTTCTCAGGCTGTGAGTGAGTTTAAACACTTTGTAGGTAAGAACTTTTTCTATATCTTTCCTGTGAAGTGTTTGTTCATTTCTTTCACCCATTTTTCTTTTTTCTGGGGTTTTCGTCCCTTGGTTTAACTGTTGTTTACATATTAGGATAAGTAACCCTTTGCTGCAGGTATTTCTCCCAGTTTGTTCGCTGCCTTTTGTCACAGAAGTGTTTCTGGCCGTGCGGTCTCTTTTGTTCTAACTGCTGTGTTGGTTTATCCATTGTTGTTTTTGCTCCTGGATTTTGAGGCATATGCCCTGAGGTAAAGGAGAGACTCACCCATGTTTTCTTCTACTTGTTTGCTTTCTTTTATTAACTTGAGACTGTTCCATTTGGGGTTTACTCCAATATATATGGTGTGAGTTGTGAATCTAATTTTATCTTTTACCAAATGGCCACCCATTTATCCCAGGTCCAGTTATTAAAAAGTCCATCTTTGCCCATGACTTGAGACTGAGTCCAGGTCTGCCCTGGGGCCACTCACGCACTTGTTCCTCGCCAGCTCCAGGCTCCAGGCTCGTGGGGCAGAGGTGATGCCCACGCATGCCACTGTGCCGCAGGTGAGGCTGGCTGGCCTGGAGGCCTCCTCACCGCAGGGAGTGCTGTGAGGCCAGGTTCCCGGACCCTGGCTGAGGCTCAGGTCCGCCCTGATGATGCTTTCCTGCGGTTACGTTCCATCATTGCCGTCTCCGACTCTGTCTGCTGTAACACTGTCCTGTCTGTTTCAGTTTGAGCCCCAGCTACATCGACCTGACTGAGTGTCCTTACATGTGGCCCTACTGCTCCCAGCCTATCTACTATGGGGGCATGCCGACTATCGTCAACGTCACCATCCTCAATGGCATGGGAGTCACGGGGAGGATCGTGGACAAGGTGAGACTGCCCTCCGGCTGCCGGGGACCTAGATGTGGCCCAGACTTCCTCCTGTCCACGGCTGGGGATGGGAAGCAGTGGTCTGTTCTCCCCTGAGGCCTTTACGGATAAGTCAGAGATACAGTGATGAGACCAATTTGCTATGGTTATACTAGGCGTTTTGAGTTTGGTCATTTGAGTCTTCATCTTAACAGTTAATCACTGATAATTAAAGTCCCACTTGTAATTATTTTATTGTTTAATGAGTGCACATGGGCATTTGTATTTAGAAGGTATGGTCTTTATTTGAATTTTGTTTTTATAATTTGTTTTACACTTACTATATAAACATTATCACAACAATAAAGGATAGGGAAAAAGAACAGAAAAGTGATTTTAGCCTCAGACATGAACAGAACCACTATTAAAAAAAAGTTCAAGTCATATTTTGTAACAAATTACTGTAGTTGTTTAAATAAGTGTATTTAAATTGATTCAATGCCTGTCAACACTGTGTCATCCTTTATTTCATCTCACTTCTTTCTTTTTGGCTGTGCTCAGTCTTTGTTGCTGCGCACAGGCTTTCTCTAGTTACCGCCAGCAGGGGCTACTCGAGTTGCAATGTGCAGGCTTCTCATTTCGGCGGCTTCTCCTGTTGCAGAGTGCAGGGTCCAGTGCACGTGGGCTTCAGTAGTTGTGGCACGCGGGCCTAGGTACCCTGAGGCACACGGAAACTTCCCAGACCAGGATTGGAACCTGTGTCCCCTGCGCTGGCAGGCAGATTTTTAACCACTGGGCCACCAGGATTGGTGCGGAATGTCTTGATGGCAGGATTTTACTTTTCATGAAGCTGTCACAGAAAGTACTTTTTTCTTTTTTTTAAATTCTTTTTGTTACTTTTTGGCCATAGTGTGTCATGTAGGGTCTTAGTTCTCTGACCAGGAGTTGAACCCAGGCTCCCTGCAGTGGAAGCACAGTCCTAACCACTGGACTGCCAGGGAAATCCCCAGACAGTACATTTCTTTTGATTTTGTGAGATTAATAAAAGTCAGTTGCCTGGGAGGGAAAAAAAAAGAATCTTTTCTATCCTTTATCTGAAAAGGATATTTTTAGTTATCTTTGTGTGGGTAGGCAAAAATTTAGTCTTTTTCTTTTTCAATTTTCACATTAAAGCATTTAAAAATGTTATTATATATAAGCGCTAATGTTAATGGTTGTTCAATATTATATGGAACTGCTAAGTCATAATTTGCTTACTATTCTTACTTGAACAAGGTGGTTTCACCTGTAAATACCTCACTGAATATCTTTGTATATTTGGTTTTCTTTTGTTCTGAATTACATTCTTAACATAATTTCCCTGGGTTAGAATTCCAAGTAAGAGGACATGAATGTTACTGTGGCTCTTGGGACATAATACCAAATGGTTTCCAGAAGAGGTCCATCACCTGAGGCTGCCACTAATGGTGTACAGAGTGGGGGTGTCTGGTGGTACGTTCTTTTTTCCCAATTGCATGAAAGTTTAAAAAACGGATATAAAATTCACATGCCATGAAATGCTACCCTTTTAAATTGTGCATTTCAGTGGTTATTACTATATTCACAAGTAGTTATGTTGTCTCATACTGTGTAATTCTGGAACATTTTCATCACTCGAAGGAGAGACCCTTGTTAACACTTCCCATTGCCTCCGCCTCAGACCCTGACGACTCCTAATGCACTTTGTCTCCATGGAGTTACCTTTTCTGGACAGTTCCTATGGACGGAATCATACATTTCGTGGTCTTTGTGACTGGCCTTTTTCACTGAGTGCAGTGTCTTTAACAGAGGCCCATCCCCACTGCAGTGTGTATCAGTGCTTCACTCCTTTCCGTGCCTTCTTGTGTGGATGGACCCGGCATTGTCAGTTGATGAACCTTTCGTTTTTATGTGGTTCGTCGTATAACTTCAACTCTACAGGGGATAGCGGGTACCTTATTTAATGTGTGCTTTTTTGGTTATTGATGAAGTGGGGACCTGCATGTTTGTTTCTGACTCTGTTTCTCTTATGTGAATTAGCTTTTCATTTCTTGACCCATTTTTCATTAGAGTCTAGGTTGTCCTTGTCATCTTCACACCAGTGTTGTGTGTCATGCTGAAGGATTGCCGAAATTGCTGGGTTTTTGTCTCTTTAATATTAGAAGTGGCTTAAAAATTTGGGGTAAAGAGGTGGTTTGGTAAAGGTTTCACTTTTTCATGTAGATGTTATTTTCATCTTTATGATTATTTCTGTTTCAAAAACTAGAAACTCGTCTCTCCAGAAATATAAGAAAATTTCAGTTTTATTTTTGACTCACTTTTCTTTTATGCTTATTAAATATTTAATGTTTTCATCTGTATTGAGTCAATATGATGAGATGGATGAGAGTTCATTTTTTTCTCAGTTGTTAACCAGCAGTCTCAAAATAGCTTATTCAGAATCCCTGTCCTTTCTCATTGTCTGTGATACTGTATCCCATGAATATTTTTCTTCTTTTTCATGGGTATATATTTTTTTTTAATATGCTTACCCTCCTGGGAAGTATATGACTGTTCTCTGGCTTGTGAGGGAGTTAGCTTGAAGGACTGGTTCATTGTGAGAGCCACTGTCTGTCTCCCCTTTCAGGCTTCCCTTCTTCCTCGAGCCTGGAGAGCCTGGTGGGTGGTCTCCTTCACAGCGTGGCCAGCTCTCTTTGCACTCCTGGGCCCCCTGCCTGCCCAGTCACTGGCCTTGGAATCTGATTGGTGACAATTTACATCTGTATCTTTTTTATTATTTTATTCCTTTAAGTAGTTTGGTTCTTTAAGCACACAGCTGAGATCTAACCCCACATTTGAGCGTTTTCTTTTATGTTGATTATCTGTCAGAAACAAGTTCTTTGTCAAACCATGTGTGTCCCCACCCCTTCCTTTGTTAAAGCTTGGAGGGGAGGAAATTTTTCTTTAAAACTGAAGTTTGTCAAAACAAGTGTTTTGTCAAAAATAGTGTTTCTAGGCTTTTCTAGTGGATGATGGTCCAGACCCTGCCTGGGCGGCCTTGGTTACAGGCTGCTCAGTGTCTGTGTACATTGCATTTTGCCTGTTCAGTGGAGTGTTTCTCAGACACCGACGTTGGTAAGTTGGGAACCGAGCTTCTCACCCAGGCCTCTGCCTCTTCCTCCTGCAGCCCGAGTGGCAGCCCTACTTACCGCAGCATGGAGACAACATCGAGGTCGCTTTCTCTTACTCCTCAGTGCTGTGGCCCTGGTCCGGCTACCTGGCCATTTCCATCTCTGTCACCAAGAAGGCCGCCTCCTGGGAAGGCGTTGCGCAGGGGCACGTCATGGTCACCGTGGCTTCCCCGGCAGAGGTGGACGTACGTGTGCCTGGGGGCTGTTGGGGAGGTGGCCGTGGGCTGAGCGCCGGGCACTCGGGTATGAGACACAGGCCATGTGGGTCCTGGCCTGGTGAGCACCCGGGGGCATGGCCTGCATGGTGAAGAGGCTGTGGGCTGTTTTGTGCCACGTTTCTGGCATAAAACGTTTCTTCTGAGCAGAAGGGGCTTTTCAGAGTTCTTCTCTTCCTTCAGTCAAACAGTGGTGCAGAACAGACGTCCACAGTGAAGCTGCCGATCAAGGTGAAGATCATCCCCGCCCCTCCCCGGAGCAAGCGCGTCCTCTGGGACCAGTACCACAACCTGCGCTACCCGCCCGGCTATTTCCCCCGGGACAACCTGAGGATGAAGAACGACCCTCTGGACTGGTGGGCCCATCACCCCTGCCCTGTCCTTCCCTGGCCAGGCTGGGCTGGGAGGGAGGGTGACCCGTGGCAGGCATGTAAGGCTGCCTATGTGGCCACCGCGATTCACTGCCAGCATCTCTGCTTGCCCATGCTGAGTTTGTGCAGCACAGCTGGCTGCTTGCTGGCCTTTTACATCTGTGCCACCACTAAAGTGATGCTTTGGTGCACTTTACAAAACATGTCTTTGGCTATATCTTCTCGTCGTTTTCTCTCCTTGTCTATGCTATGTGGATGATTTCCTATTATCACTACTTTATATGCAGCCCAGGGTGAGCTGGTCTGAAAGGCTGGCTTTTGTGCCAGTGGACCAGCCCACTGGGCAGTGAAGCTGCTCCTTTGGAAGTGAACCCCAAGGCCATGTGGCCTTCAATCCGTGGAAGGACTAGGAGGGTTAGTGCTGGGCTTCCTCTGTTTCAGGAACGGTGACCACATCCACACCAACTTCAGGGACATGTACCAGCACCTGAGGAGCATGGGCTACTTCGTCGAAGTCCTCGGCTCCCCCTTCACGTGTTTTGATGCTAATCAGTACGGTGAGCAATGCGAGGTGCTGGCAAGCTGCCCCGCTTGGCTGAGGATGGGTGAGGGCAGGCTAGGGTCTGTGCTTCTGATGTTCAGCTGAAATGTGAAACTCTCAGGATCACTGGGGACAAGGACATTGGTACAGTTTCGTTATATTAGCATCAACATTATTGACTGGGTGATTTTTGCAGAAAGTAACGCCTGTGGCCTATGATTTGTTATATAAGTGAAAATTGAAAGATTCCGGTCGGTAATGTTTGAGTAACAAAATACGTATTAATACGTTTCTGGTCAATAAGTTGATTTTTTTTTTTTAATCAAAGAAATTCTAGCACAGAATTTTGCTTCTTTTTGAGTAAGTGAAATATCCTCATGTAGGTCATCACTGGCCATAGCTGGCCAGTGTCCACGTGCTTTCGGACCCTGATCCTTAATCTTTTACACCCCCTTCTGACGTGGAATAGAGGCACAGGACAAAATATTAGAAGCCAGTAAGTGGAGATACTGAGGCCAGTATAAAACCATATGTCTGAAATGGTGAGATGGCCGTTCTCACCCCTGTCCCTCAGGAACGTTGCTCATGGTGGACAGTGAGGAAGAGTACTTCCCGGAGGAGGTGGCCAAGCTGCGGAGGGATGTGGACAACGGCCTCTCACTCATTGTCTTCAGTGACTGGTACAACACATCCGTGATGAGGAAAGTCAAGTTTTATGATGAAAACACGAGGTACTGACACGAATTGGATAAGAAATTTGACTTTATAGGAATTAAATCCCACCCAGCAGAGACCTAGAGTGATGACCTTTCTGGCCATCAAGCAGGTTCAGACTCCTGGTTAGGGGAAGCTCTCCTTTGGCAGAGATGTTCTTGAAAGTCAGCTGCTCATTGAACCAAGTACTAGTTGAAAGGGTTCATTGTTTTTGTTGATCTTTAGACACTGGAGCCTTAATTTTCTGTTCATTCTTTTCTGTTCTTCCATCTCTCGTTTACTGTATATGTTTAAATGCACCAGAAGAACTGTTATTTAAAGAAACCTTGCAGTAGATTGGTTATGGATGACAAATTTCCAGTGTATTATGAATGTCTCATCCTTATGATACATGTTCTTTCTTCGGAGTCTGTAACTTGAACTTCATAAGCTTCCTTCTTCCTTCACTGACCCTCTCAAGGTCTAGGCTTTATATGCATGTGTTTATGTTAAATGTGGTGCATATCATGAAATAAATTGGGCTTCGGTTTATTCTGTACCCTGGTTGGAGCATTTACATTGTGCTGTTACTCAAACCTGGACAGTTAATTTTAGGTGAAGCCTAGTGTGGGTGGAGTGGCCTCTGGTGGGAGAAATCAGTTTTCTCACAAAATATGATGGGTTTGTGGGGTGCCTCAAGTGCCTCATGAAGGCCCTGTCCCTGTCATAGGCAGTGGTGGATGCCGGACACCGGAGGAGCCAATGTCCCAGCCCTGAACGAGCTGCTGTCAGTCTGGAACATGGCGTTCAGCGATGGCCTGTACGAGGGGGACTTTACCTTGGCGAACCATGACAGTAAGGTTTTGTGTTTGCTTTTAGTAGGTCTCATGGTTCCCAGAGGTGGGCTGGCAGATGCTGTGCGTCTTTGAAGTCTTGAGTTTTTCAGAGAGAGAGAAAATAATGAGCTGTCACCTAAATATGCAAGACCTGTGGAGAGAACTGAGCAGTGTCTGCACAGAGACACCTGCAATTCTGGGTGCTCCCCCTAGTCTTTGTCCAGATTTGTGAGATAAAATACCTCCTGTCAGCATTCCTAGTTTTGGTTCTTTGTGTTCTGTATATTCTCAAATAAGAAACAATCCTCAGGTCCCTGATCATTTATGAAATTCTATTTATGAAATAACATTGCATACCTCACTTAAGTACCCCACTGTCCCCCTTCGTTCTGGTGACTAGTTTCTGAAACAGCGTCTTGAGCATTATTCACTAACTGCTCTTCCTGACTTAGGTTGTCCCGAGTCTGACAGCTCCAATTTCTTTAACCTGCCCAGAAACCTTAGATTAATAGTATAATTTAGCTTGAGTTTTGAGATTATTACTTGTAGTTTGTGTGACCAGCCAATAATAGTAGCTCCTCTCTTAAGATCAGGAATGGTTTTAGTAAATACCTAATGTCTAAAACGTGCATCCAGGTAAATGAACAGCTGCTGCTGAATGCCTTCAGTGTTTCCAGGTTCTAACTGTGAATGGCTGTTTATTCTAGTGTATTACGCGTCGGGGTGCAGCATTGCTAAATTTCCAGAAGATGGCATCGTGATAACACAGACATTTAAGGACCAAGGTATGGAATATGCTATTCATAGGCTTTTTGGTTTCTCTTTTTCTTTCTTTTTAATTTTTAATCACAGTTTTATTACATGTAAATCACCTACCATATGGAGGAGGGCATGGCAACTCACTCTAGTTTTCTTGCCTGGAGAACACCATGGACAGAGGAGCCTGGCGGGTTACAGTCCATGGAGTCGCAAAGAGTTAGACACGACTAAAACGACTTAGCATGCATGCATGCACCTGCCATAACACTCGCTCTTTTAAAGTCTACAGTTCAGTGATTTTTTTTGTATATTCACAAGTTGTGCAGTCATCACCACCACCTAGTCCCAGAACATTTTCATCACCAGAAAAGAAGTCCATTCTCCATTAGCAGTTTGGATTTTTAAAAAATTCATCACAGTGTTTGTATGGTACTTCAGGTAAGACGTCTGTGTGATGATTCTGGAGGTACCTAGGAAGGTTCAGCCATCTTTTGCTGATAATTAGAGTATGTGGGTAGTGAGCACTGCAAAGTAAGTTGACTTTCCTATAGGAGAAGAGGGTATTGGTAAGAGTTTTTTGTGTTTTTTTTAAACTACCTTCAAAGTTGCTTGAAATTTTTGTTACTATTTATGAATTGTTCTGCTCTGTGATTGCCAGGTGATTAAAATTTTAGAGAAATGTTGACTGTTTTGAATGTCTTAACTATGTGAAGATAAAGAATATTGTAATACAAAGTCATCTCCTAAGATTCTTTGAAGAATTAGAAGGGAGGAAAGGTCTTTGCTTTCGGTTGCTCTTTTCTAACCCTGGAAGGTCAGCCATGCTGTGTCCCCAGCGTCGGTGCTGTGACTGTGCTCGGCTCACAGAGCAGACAGGGTGCAGGGAGCTGGGGAGCCTGGGCGCCTCTGCCCTTCCTGCAGGCGCCACCGCCCCCGTCCTGCCCAGAGTGGGCGTCCTGCAGCCCTGCGCTCCCGAGCCGGGGTCCGCACCGCGCGTCTCTCCCCTGCGAGGTTATTGCATGGCCGCATGATGGGCACTTGCAGACTGGATCCATGTCCTCGTGCAGGTTGATGTTTCTCTCATGTTTCAGAATGGCAGGCCCCCTTCATTGTGATGTTTGTCATTTTCTGTGGTTGAAGTCAGGGACAGTTTCATTAATAGAAAATGACAAGTCAGGATTTCTCACTCATGTGTTTGCATTTGCAAGGTGAAATTTACTTCTGTGTTGTCTGGAAGGGGCTCCTTCCATCCAGTCAAGGAAAAGTCAGTCAATGAAGAGTTCTATGTTCATAAGATTATGTTTTAACTTTTAAGCACGTGTATGATCCTGTCTTCCCAGTCTCCCCTGGCACACTGTACTGTGTCTTAGTGATTCTTTCTGAGCTCCATTGTTCACCAGGCCGTGTCGCTTCTGGACACCCCCTCCACCCCCAGGTGAAGCCCGTGGACTCCTTATTAGCCTCTTGCCGTCTGGTAGCTCTTCATTTTGCGGGGAGAGGAAGTAGGTTAAGGGTGCATACTTTACTTTGGTGTTCTGCTAGTCTGAAAATAAAGATTAATTACCTTGGAATCCTTTTTAAAGGGCTTTTTATTTCCAAACAGGCTTTAGGCTGCTTGAATAATCTTGCGGGTACAAAATAGGAATTTAAAAATCTGGGTTATGCTGGATCAAAAAGGACCTTGTTGTCGGAGACGAAACTCTTGTCAGACCCTGAGGCCAGGCTGCACTTTCCCTGCTTCGTGTGTTTCACTGCCCTGTCTCTTCCTCTGACAAAGAAAAGCCTGTTTCCCTTCCGCGGGGTTCCTGGGGGCTTATATGCAGAGCATAGGAAGCTCTGCGTTCCTGTAGCCATATGTTCTAGAGTGACCGGCGCGGTAGGCGCTGGATGCAGACGTGCGTCATCTCAGTGTGTGGCTGCATTTGCTTCAGGGGCCGAGGCTCTGCTTATGAGCTGGTGTCACTGGCAGCAGCTGCTGTGGCCTCTGTGCAGGGTCGTCCTGGTTCAGTTGATGTTGTGAATTGTCGTCGGTTTGGGCAGAGGCGAGATAGCTCTGCTGTTGGAGCATTTGTACTGTGTTTGTGAGATTCATGTAACATACCTTAAATCAGAAATATGTGGGCATGTGTTCTAAAGATGAGTGTCATTGTCATAGCTTTTGTTACTAAACATGAAGCCTAGGCACCTGTTTGTTGAGGGGGCACTGCCCCTTGTGTGTATGTAGTCTGAAGACATAGCCTCTTAGCATAATAAGAAGGGACAAAAATTTGGGGGATGAAAAGAGAGAAGTGATGCCTTTAAAACTGTGAATACCATGTATCACCATTTCAGGTGAAAATGGAAAAGGAGGATTATGGGAATATACATACACACACAGGCGCGAATTTTGCTACAACCCAAATTAGTGGCACTTTATACGTTATTTTCTTCTCCTAAAAGTTTGCACTGTTGTGACTGCATGTTAGATCTTACTGTGATTTTTTTTTTCTTCTGTTTTATCATGTGGACTAAATACCAAGTTAAGGGGCAGCTGGGAAGTGCTTCATTTCCTTGCGGAAGTTCTCACTCCTGTTTTGTTGTGTTGTTTCAGGACTAGAGGTCTTGAAGCAGGAAACGGTGGTGGTTGAAAACGTCCCCATTTTAGGGCTGTACCAGCTCCCAGCTGAGGGCGGCGGCCGTGTCGTGCTGTACGGAGACTCCAACTGCTTGGACGACAGTCACCGGCAGAAGGGTGAGCGGTGGTGCTGCTGAGCGGGTGGGCTCGGTGGCCATGACGTTCCCACTTTCTGTCCTGGTCCCTGAACAGGCCCCCATGAGGTGCTGGTGAACAGGGAGAGGCTGCTCGGGATGTTTTGATAGGTATTTTGGGCCAGACGTGTTTAATAAGCAAAACAAAACTTTGTGGTCTTCCAGAGAGGCTGGCAGATGGCAGACCCACCATGTGTGGGTGGGAGGCTGTTTACCTGTCTCTGCCCTCCCTGACTCCATCTCTGGCATCTGTGTCCCTGGCACTACTCTGCAGGCCCCCTCTTGCATCTGACCACCCCTTTCATGTGGGCCCAGCACTTGGCCCTCATGCCAGACCTTGGAGTTTTGGCTGTTGTGAGGGGTGTGTGGTATCATTGTTGGGTGTGAGGGGGTGGCAGAGAGGGGGCACCTGGTCCTTAGAACCCCTCTTTAGCACCCCTCTTTTCCAGCATCTCTTGATGAGTCCTTCACATTTGAAGGATGAGCTTGGACACAGACTTGTCTTTCTCTTGCTTTGTAAAGGAGGGGTGGATGGGTGCGAGTGTTCCATCTCTGCTGAGGGGAGACGACAAGACCAGAACTAGAACCTAGTCTTCGGGGGCAGGGGGCGGGGGGAGGCATGTCCTCATGGGCAGGTGGTGACCAGGCTTCATGGGAGGGGGCAAGGTGGCTTGAGCATAGCTGGCCTCCTGCCTGGGGTGCCCCTCTCCCCCTGTCTCTCCCTGTGCCCTCTCTGTGATGTAAAGGTTAAGTAACTGCATTCCTAGCATTTCACATAAAGCATTAGAATATTGTTGTTTTTTTTTTTAATAAAAATCAAAAGTGAAGGTTAAAGTTATAGTTGAAAGAAGATTAATGTTTTATTTCTGTAGAGACTGTCATTGCAGACCTGAGGTCTTGGGAAGCATCTTTATTGGCCCTGTCAGTGGTTGGGGGCCTGTCCTGTCCCACACTTCCTGTGGCTACCTGGAGGAGCTTTCGGGGCCATGAGCACTTGACTCGAGCTCTATTGGGGGACAGGCGCTTCCTGCCATCCCCTCCTTTCTGTGAGCCTCCTGTCTGTGCTGGTTTTGGGGGATGTGGCAGCTGCGGGGAGAAGCTGGTGGGGGCAATGGTCCAGGTTTAGCCAGTGCAGCTCCTCGGTCTCCTGAGAGGAAAGTCCATCCACTTGGCCCCACAAGGGGGTTGTTGAGCACAGCTTGGCACAGGACTCGCAGTGACGTCCCCCGGAGAACTGTCTTCCTGTTCTGTAGCTGGGGCCACCTACTCAGGGCAGCCCAAACCACTAGACTGCACTTGCACTGACCTTGAGCCCACCTTTCCGGATGCACGTGGTGGTCCTGGCTCCGCCCTCGCCTGAGATCTAGGCTCTCCCCTCCTCCAGGACAGCCTGCGGGCGCTGGCCGGGGTCAGCTCCTCACTCTCCCCGCCTCGGCAGGCCCCCCGTTCTGAAGCAGCACTTCTTCCCGTGCTGCCATGTGGCCCTGCTGTCCCTGTAGGGGCCCCACCCGTCCTCATCAGAGCCGGGGGGGTGCCTGGGCAGCACGTGCAGCCCCGAGCCTGTGGGCCAGCCTGGCTGAGCCTGGGGCCTTGAAAGGAGGCCCTGTGGGCAGCCGATGACCAAGATGACATGAGCGTCTCATGCAGGGCCGTGCTGGGACCTGATCTTTTCCTGCCCCATTTCCCCCTTGTTCGGGGCTCACTTTAGGTTTCCTGTAGAGGCTGCTTTAAATTGTCAACTTCCTAAGCAACGTGTTATTTACCCTGCAGACTGCTTCTGGCTCTTGGATGCGCTCCTGCAGTTCACGTCGTATGGGGTGACGCCCCCCAGCCTCAGCCATTCAGGGGCTCGGCAGCGCCCCCCCAGTGGAGCAGGCTCAGCAGCCCCGGAGAGGATGGAAGGTGAGCGGCCTCGGAGGTGGGGGTTCCGGGGTGCAGACTCACTTGAAACGACGTGGCTTCGGGGCTCTGGGGAGGAGTGGTCAGCAGGTCTGTACAGTCACTAGGTACCAGGCGCTGGGCCAGGGTGGCTTCACAGGGACTACTCTCTGAGTCCTCTTAGAACCTGGAAAGCAGATACTCCTTCCAAGTCCATGAAAGAGATGGGCCCAGGTCCCCCAGCAGCGGGCCACTCAGCGGAGCCCGGTCTGCGAGCCCTCACAGCCTGAGCCCCGCCTCCCAGACTGTCCTTGGACGCGTGGTGTGAGCCGGTGTAGTTCTGACCTTCCCACTGGCCTCATTTAAGGAGTAAAAAGAAATGGGAAGTTCCTTATGATAAAACTGTACAGCCCCAGTCCCCAGAATATTATTATTTAAATGTGTGGCACCTAGCTCTCAGTTGCTCAGTAGCCATGTGTGGGCAATGGCTACAGTAAGGGGCAGCACGGATCTGAGAAATAAAAGGAATTTGGAATTTTGAAAATGGAGATTTTCTTTCTGGTCTGAGCATTAAATATTTGAAGAGATGCTATTTCCATGAAGCGTATCTACAGGTTAGACTGCTTGAGTGTAGGCACTTATGTGTGATTACGGGCATGAGGGGGCCCGGCTGCTGCTGTGCGTGCAGTGTGGCCACTTTAGAGGAAGCAACAACTAACGAAGTCTCTTTTTCCCCTGCCTGCTAACAATGATGGCCTGTCGGTGGGTGCTGCCCAGGGAACCACCTGCACCGGTACTCCAAGGTCCTGGAGGCCCGGCTCGGAGGCCCTGAGCCACGTGCGCTGCCAGCCTGTCCACACCTGTCGTGGGCCAAGCCACAGCCTTTAAACGAGACGGCTCCCAGGTTGGTGTCTCCTGTGCTTTTCCACTTCTGCTGGATTTATGATTCATTGCTGCTTTTTTAATAGGAGAGAATGGAATTTTACTGACATCATTATGGAATAATCCAATCTAGCTTGTCATTTGTGATGGTTTTTAAATTAGCGAGCCCCCGTATTGACCTTTAGAATCACGCACCCTAGTGGTATTATGCATAAAAAGAGCTCTGGTAATTAGCCTTCTGGTGAAGTTTGCTTGGTTTTTGCTTGAAAAGCTGTGATCTGACATCATGTCCCTGGAAGGGTCGCTCTGACTCCTTAAGCTGGAGATTTGGGAGTTGAGTGCGCCTGTGTGCGGTGTTGATTCTGGAATACAGACGGGGTCTTCCTGTGTCCCACTGGGGCGACCTGGAGTCACGTTTATGCCCTCACCCCATGCTGGGTGTTGTCCCTGGTAAAGTGACCTCAGACTGTGCCAGGCCCAGACACTGATCTGCCTGCTTCTCCATCTGGCTATCAAGCTCAAGCTCTTCGTTTGTGTCAGTTCCTTTTAGAAGCCAAAATTGAGTGACCTGTGCTGTTTCTCTGTTCAGGCAGAAGAGCCAACTCAGTCCACTGGTTCCTGTTTCCTCTGGATCGCTCCTCTCCCGTTTCTCTCTTTGGCATCTCTGGCCCCAGCAGGAGATCCTGCTGTGGTGAGGAGGATTGCAGTCCTAATACAGTGATGCAGGGCCCCATATTCTGGGCATGGCTGTGGGAGACCCCCCGCGCCCCCACAGCTCCTCCTCCCCTGGGCAGCTGCCAGCCACTGTCTCCCTCATGGGCAGCACACCCTACACACGCAGCCATTTCCCCTCCGGGGGCTCCTGCCTTCTCTCCCCTACCAGCTGCCCACTTTGCTTGGGTCTCAGCATGTACAGTGCTGGGGTGTGTGTGGCAGGGCACGGGGACTGCCATCTACACGGTGAACCACGAGGAGGGAGATGCCTGCAGAAGGCCTAGAAGCTTCCTGTGCTTGACTGTCGTCATGAACAGAAGCCCTGAGTACACCTCTCACTCACCGTGTCATCTTTAGAACATGCTCAATAGGAAACGGCATCGGAGATTCATCACGTCGTCTCCTCGTCAGCAGTTTCTTCCTGAAACTTTAATTACTGAGTACTTTTCCATTCCAGTTAACATGCCATCATTTAAAATTTTCTGATAAGATTCCATTTTTATATCTCATTTATTTATAACCTATCATTATCCAAACATTCAAACCAGACTTTAACTCCAGCTGTTGTCAGCAGTTCACACTCAGTGGACAGTCACTGTCAGCAAAGGTTCTTGAAACCCACTTCTTCTCCATGGTACTGCTGAGGGCTCTGAGAACAGGTGACAGTGTCCTATATCTGTGTGTCTGTCAGACAGCCCGTCACGTACCAGCCTGGCCCATCAGGGTACTGCTGCTGTGCAGCCCCTAGAGTTTTATTTTCACTGTCACTCTCTGGAATTCCTTCTTCCTAAAACACCCACCAGACCCCACTTTTATCTCACTTCTTGCTGGAAATTGTTCTCAGTCCTCAGCGACCTAGATCTGGGTCTAGATGCTGAATCTCTGAGGAGATGCAAAACAATGTCAGAGTGCCCCAGTCAGCCCTGCAAAGGTCAGGGTCTGTCAGCCTAGTGCTGAGTGCAGGTGTTCACTCCGTCCTTGAAACCGGGACGCAGTTCCCGGTGTTGTTCCCGGGCGTCAGGCGTCCATACTACCGGTGGCTGTAGGGCAGACCTACGAGGAGCCCCACGCGAGGCTAACCTGTCCTCCTGTCAGGACATTGTGGAATTCTCAAATGATAGTGTGAAGCTCTGTCACCCCGACTGCTCAGCAAGAAAGGGTCACTGGGGGGTAATTAAATTCCAGAACAGGAGAGCACGGTGAGCATTAAAAGACATCCCCATGTATATTCACCTGCAGGGTTATAAAGCTTAAATACGTCAATTCCATAACTTAGCATTGTCAGTTTAATTTCCAGACTGATTAAACTGAAAAGCAAAGTGAAATCATGTAAAATAAGAGCAGGTTATAGTCCAAGCAGTTGCCCAGCTGGAAGTGCCCGATAGCAGCTTATCAGAAAGCCTCTTTACGGAGCTGGCATCTCCCGGCTGCCCACTGACCTGCCTCTTAAGTGCTGCTAGAACTCAGCTCTCTGCTCTCACTTGGCCAAAGTAAGAGATGGGCCAGCAAGGTCCACATGAATAAGCAGCAGAGTGGGGAATTCATAATTGCAAGCATATTTTATTCTCTTCCCTTGTTTTAGCCAGAATGGTCTTCAGATTTTCCGTCTGCACTCTTTGCTCTCATCTCTGTGTCTTCCCACGCTGCTCTTGGCCGTGTACCAGCCTCTCTTCCTCAGTTACACGTGCTTCCGATCTCAGAGTTAGTACTGAGAGTAATGATGCAGTCGAAACGAGTCCAGTGCATTTTGCAAAGCACATGTGTTCCTTCATCATCCTGAGCCCTCAGGCAAGGCCCATGCCCACTCCTTTATTCCCGTGTTTCTGTCCACTGCTCGGTTACTTGTGTGTCTGCCTCGTTCTCCCTCCTGCGAGTGGTGTCCTTGAGGACCAAGGTGACAGCTGGCTCCCAGCGCCAGGTCTGCCCCCTTTGCCACATCACAGTAGGTGCCCATGGCTCTGCTGTCCCATGGCGGAAACTGGTCCTTCCAGCCGGGCTGTGTCCACTGCCGCTGTCCACCAGCTCCTTCAGAGGTCACGTGTAGTTTCCTCATTTTCTGCTGGGTCGTGTTCCTGGTTGAAGCCAAGACAGTCTCGTGTTGGTGGTGTTATAGACCCTCTAGAAGCATCTCATGCATAAGGTCTCAATCTGACGTCCTCGTCTGGGGGCCTGGAAGTGCCCCTCAGTTGTCCACAGTTGTGTTTAGATAGACATAGATGGGACGTCAGTTCACGTTTCTGTTTAAATCACTTTCTGTTTCTTAGGAATTGGCTCAGTTGCCTGGGGCCAGTACAGTTGCTTATGTTTATTTTGTTTGAATCTGTTTTCCTGAAGTAACCTTTGGAAACACCAGAAGTTGCTCTCCATTGACCTGGACAAAGTGGTATTGCCCAACTTCCGATCGAATCGCCCTCAAGTGAGGCCCTTGTCTCCTGGAGAGAGTGGAGCCTGGGACATTCCTGGAGGTCAGTTCTAGGTGCTTTATTGTGGGGCTGAGTCATCCTATGGTTTATTCAAAAGAGCCTCTCCCTTTTGCCCAGGAGGTGGGCCAGGCTGTTCCTGTCTTTGCCTTCCTGGGAGCAGCAGTGGTCCAGGCTTTCTTCCTGGTACAAATCACAAGGCCAGAGCAGACCTAAAGGATCAACACACTGTGGCCTCTTAGAAAATCCTATCTGAATTTTCAAATCTGAATTTATTTTATGATGTTCGTCTGTCACAGCCTGACTCTGAACCCTCAACCCAGACATCTCCACCGATTCTTTGCCCCAGCCCACCTGGGATGGGACTTCCCTAACCTGGGATGCCCAGTTAATTTTGGGGGTGTCCCTTCCCCCAAGTGACATCAGATGTCCCTCCCTCGCCCCCAACCCTGATATGGCTTTGGCCTGGCTAGGCTGTCGGGGGCAGGTAGTCCTTTATTTGGGACGATGGGATCAAGTCATTCTGGCAGAGTGTGGGCCCCTCTTCTGCTCTGGAAATCACTATGCTCTTACATGACTTTATAGCTTCCTAGGGGCATTTCTCCTGGTTCTAGGAATTACCCAGAAAAACTCCAGGGATCAGGAAGGGGTACCCTGTCCCATGTGGTCCAGCCCTGTGTTCTGGAACCCTGGCGTCCAGTTACAGAGCTGATGGCAGCACGAACCCCAGGGTCCACCAGCGGCCACGCTCAGGTGCCCACCACAAGTCTCACCTGTCGGAGGCCTTCCCAGCGGTGAGGCCAGCTGTCCTCACCTCCCTGCTGGCCTGCACTTTCCTTTCCTCCTTACTCTGGGTCACTACGAGCCCAGCTGGTTGCAGCCGTCAGACTGACCATCTTCCCACTGTCGTGCAGGGATCATGCCCGGCCGCTACAACCAGGAGGTGGGCCAGACCATTCCCGTTTTCGCCTTCCTGGGAGCCATGGTGGTCTTGGCCTTCTTCGTGGTGCAGATCAACAAGGCCAAGAGCAGGCCGAAGCGGAGGAAGCCCAGGGTGAAACGCCCACAGCTTGTGCAGCAGGTTCACCCTCCAAAGGCCCCCTCGGTGTGATGTCCACCCAGCCAGCTGTGAGAGCTGGCGAGCGCCTTTACGGGCAGCCACGGGGCAGGTGGAGCCTTGGGGTCTGAGGGGCCCCGGCTCGAAAGGGCTTAAGCCTTCAGCTGGGCGTTTGCAGTAGCTGAGAGCCTGTGCTGCACGGGGCTGGGGCCACTGGAGGGCCCCGAAGGGCAGCCTGGAGTCAGACCTCGCCAGCCGCCCACGCACCAAAGACTAAGACGACGTCTAAAGGCTGTCGGGGAGGAAGCAGCTCTGACCAAGCCAGACGTGCTCCATAAAGGCTATTTTCTATATTTATTGTTGGGGAAAAGTCACTTTAAAGACTTGTGCTGTTTGGAAGCAAAGCTATTTTTTTTGTCAATGGAATGCAGTTTTTTACTATTTCATCATGAGGACTAACACAGATGCTGCGATCTCCTTTTTGATGAAAGGACAGACTGAGATTTGAAAGAAACTTGCACAAATCTGTGAAACATAGCCCTTTGCTTTATTTTTATAAGTATCAACTGCCATCATGTTTTGTAATTTGGGTCTTGATTTCACCATTGTCGGTGAAGAAAATTTTCAATAAATATGCATTACCTGTATGAAGCTAAGGGGCTTCCCACGTGGCTCAGTGGTAAAGCATCTGCCTGCCAACGCAGGAGACATGGGTTTGATCCCTGGGTTGGGACGATCCCATGGAGGGAGGGAATGGCAGCCCACTCCAATCTTCTTGCCTGGGAAGTCCCACACACAGAGGGGCCTGGCGGGCTGCAGTCTATGGGGTTGCAGAGCCGGACATGACTGAACATGCACGCATGCGTGCATGAAGCTAAGAAGCGTTGTGTAAGTGGTCCCTGGCCCACCTGTCCCTTTCTCCTAATGACAGCCTGGAATGGGTTCTGAATCAGCCTATTGAATTTTCTTGAGATATAATTCACCACTACAAAATTCTCTGTTTAAAAGTGTACAGTTCTGTGGGTTTTAGTATATTCACAAGTTTGTGCACCATCCTTGCTGTAATTCCAGAACATTTTCATCACCTCCAAAAGAAACCTCGTACACAGCAGCAAGTCAGCCTCTATCCTCTCCCCGACTGCTCCAGGCTGGCTCTGATGTGCTGTTTCTGTGAATTCGCCTGTTCTGAATGTTGCATGTAAGCAGCATCATGTAATACATGGCCTTTGGGGACTAGCTGCTTCCACAGAGCGTGTTTTAGTGGTCTGTCCATGTCATGGCTGGCTCAGTACTTTGCTCCTTCCTAGACCTCAGTAACACTGTCATGTGGACAGGTCTATCCTCACTTGACGGACCTCTGAGCTGCTTCCACTTTTTATCTGTTGTGAACAGTCTTGCTTTGACCATGCGGGTACCATTTTTGGTGTGGACCTAAGTTTCCATTCCTGTTGGGATGACACCTAAGAGTAAAATCCTGTAGCTTTATGCTTCATTTTTTGAGGAACCACCAAGCTCTCTTTCCAAAGCTTCACTGTTTTATCAGTAGTTCCTGCCAGCAGTGGATGAGGGTCACAGCTTTACCTTCTCTCCAACACATGCTATTACCCATCTTTTTGACAGCTGCACCCCAGGGGATGTGAACTGATATCTCCCTGTGGTTCGATTTGCACTTCCCTAAAGATTAGTGTTGCTGAGCATTTTTTCATGTGTTCATCAGCCATTTTTCTGTCTTTGGAGAAATGTCCGTTCAGTTTCATTTTTTGAGTTGTCTTTATCGTTGACTTGTAAGAGTTCTTTATATGTTTCAGATGAAAGTCCCTGATGAGATACATGACTTGAAAATTGTTTCTCTCATTCTGTCAGTTATCTTTTTACTTTCCTAATGGTATCCTTTTGGGCCTGAGTTTTTCATTTTGATGAAGTTCATTTTATCTGTCAGGGTCAATTTCTAAGAAACCATCGCCTCATCCAGGGCAGGCTGTTAATTTTTAACCCCTGCCTGTATAGTCTGTTTTCTGTTCTTCAGCTGGCCCAGACATCAGCTTTCAGATGACAGGTGAGGATGGACTGACGGGAAAGGGCAGAGGCCGCGTGGGGTCAGGGTGTGGTTGAGGTCCTGGGGAGAGAGGGACCCCGGACGAGGGAGGAGGGAGGAGCCACCAACGCCCAACTCTCCCTGCCATGTGTCACCCGTGGCAGGTCACGGTGGTAACCTGGCAGCTTTGAACCGTGTTCTGCGGCTGCTGTTGCTTTGAGGACTTAGAGGCATTGCTGAGGGCCCTGCAGAGCTCTCCCATTCCCCCAGTTCTGCCCCCGAGAATGTGGACGTTACAGGCGAAGGAGCCTGGAGAACGGAGCTGGAGAGGGCTTTAGCAGGGTGAGCGTGCACAGATGGGGAGAGTCTCTGCAGGACCACTTGGTGGCACCTGCTCTGTGCCTCCCTGTCCTAGGGGGAGACCTGTCGGGGGCTGTGGGACACCAGGCCCACCTGGGAGGAATGTGCCAGGGCCCTGGCTGTAGACTCAGACCGGCCACTTCAGCCAGTGGGCCTTGTCTGACGTCATCCAGCCCTGGGCCTGACACAGAGGCAGCGCTCAGTTATGTCCTCTGGCTAACGGCGGGTCTCTGCCTGGTGACAGATGTGCCCAAGGCCTACTCACTGCTTCAAAGAGTCCCATGTTTGCCTGGAGTAGACTCTCATTGTTCTAGGGAATGCCTCCGTGTCTTAAAAACCAAAAGCAGGAGCAGCTGCCCCAGCACAACTATAGATAGGCCTGGGAGTCCTCAAGGGCCCTGGGGTCTCCCAGGGGCTAAGCATGGAGGTTGGCCCCAGGGCTGGTCCCTAACCATGCTCACCCAGCCAGGCAGTATCCTGACTGTGGAGAGGGGCCAGAAGTGGGGTGAGCAGGGTTTCCTTAGCCTGGCTGCTTAATCTTCCCACCCTCAGCCCTTCCCTGTGTTGGCACACCGGTCTGGGGTCTTCCCTGCACACACCTAGCCTCTGGTGCCTGGCCGCAAGGACCCTGAGGACCTCCCACCAGATCAAGGCTGTGCGCAGTGAGCCCACCTGGAACAGTGGTGCTGCCTCTGCTGAGCGCATCGCTGGCCTAGCCTTGGGGATGTTTTGCATGCATTAAGGGGCCTGGGCTGGGGGAGGGTAGTCTCAGTCATCCTGTGATACCCCAACCACCATTTCTCAGCTGAGGGGCCCAGACTTCCAACCCAGATCTGGCCTAGGCCTGAGCTCTGAGCCCCCAGTGCCAGATTGCTTCTGATGGTGGGAAGGCTGCCTGCTTGCTGGTAATACTTGGGGTGCTACTTCATCATGCTACTCCAAGATGAAGTGAGTTAAGGACTGTCACATGTAGAGTAAGAAGTTTCCAGAGGAAAAAACTCATTTTTTTTTTCCCCGATGGGTGGTGCCATTAAGAGGATGTTACTATAACAGGATGTTGGTTTAATTTGCTGGTAACATGAGGACAGTGCATGCAGAGATCCCTGTGCCTTGCTCTAGACTTACTGAATCATATGCTCCTTGGGAAGAGCCTAGAAATCTGCTTTAAAGGCTCCCTAAGGTAAACAGGGACACAGACATGTGACCATGTCTGACCACGGTGGTGTGATCACTCACCTAGAGCCAGACATCCTGGAGTGTAAAGTCAAGTGGGCCTTAGAAAGCATCACTATGAACAAAGCTAGTGGAGGTGATGGAATTCCAGTTGAGCTATTTCAAATCCTAAAACATGATGCTGTGAAAGTGCTGCACCCAATATGCCAACAAATTTGAAAAATTCGTCAGTGGCCATAGGACTGGAAAAGGTCAGTTTTCATTCCAATCCCAAAGAAAAGCAATGCCAAAGAATGTTCAAACTACCTCACAATTGCACTCATCTCACACACTAGCAAAGTAATGCTCAAAATTCTCCAAGCCAGGCTTCAGATGTTCAAGCTGGATTTAGAAAGGGCAGAAGAACCAGAGATCAAATTACCAACATCCGTTGGATCATCAAAAAAACGAGAGTTACAGAAAACCATCTACTTCTGCTTTATTGACTACGCCAAAGCCTTTGACTGTGTGGATCACAGCAAAGTGTGGAAAATTCTTCAAGAGATGGGAATACCAGATCACCTGACCTGCCTCCTGAGAAATCTGTATGCAGGTCAAGAAGCAACAATTAGAACTGTTCCACATGGAACAACAGACTGGTTCCAAATTGGGAAAGGAGTACGTCCAGGCTGTATATTGTCACCCTGCTCATTTAACTTACATGCAGAGTACATCATGCAAAATGCCAGGCTGGATGAAGCACAAGCTGGAATCAAGATTGCTGGGAGAAATATCAATAACCTAAGATACACAGATGACACCACCCTTACAGTAGAAAGAGTGAAGAAGAACTAAAGAGCCTCTTAATACAAGTGAAAGAGGAGAGTGAAAAAATTGGCTTAAACTCAACATTCAGAAAACTAAGATCATGGCATCTGGTCCCATCACTTGACGGCAAATAGATGCAGAAACAATGGAAACAGTGATGGACTTTATATTTTTGGACTCCAAAATCACTGCAAATGGTGACTGGAGCTGTGAAATTAAAAGACCCTTGCTCCTTGGAAGAAAAACTGACCAACCTAGATAGCATATTAAAAGGCAGAGACATTACTTTGCCAACAAAGGTCCATCTAGTCAAAGCTAATTTTTTCCAGCAGTCATGTATGGATGTGAGAGCTGGACTATAAAGAAAGCTGAGCGCCAAAGAATTGATGCTTTTGAACTGTGGTGTTGGAGAAGACTCGAGAGTCCCTTGGACTGCAAGGAGATCAACCCAGTCAATCCTAAAAGAAACCAGTCCTGAATATTCATTGGAAGGACTGATGCTGAAACTGAAATGGCAATACTTAGGCCACCACCTGATGCGAAAAACTGACTCATTGGAAAAGACTCCGATGCTGGGAAAGACCGAAGGCAGGAGAAGGGGATGACAGAGGATGAGATGGTTGGATGGCATCACCAACTCAATGGACATGAGTTTGAGTCAACTCTGGGAGTAGGTGATAGACAGGGAGGCCTGCCGTGCTGCCGTCCATGGGGTCGCAAAGAGCTGGACATGACTGAGCGACTGAACTGAACTGAGGGCTGGGCACCTGCCCACTGCCCTGTGACTCAGCCTCAGGTCTGGCTGCCGACACCTGGGGACTCTTCCTGTGGATGTGGTGGGTGGAGGAAGGTCAATATTAAGGCTGTTTGAAGATAACTTTCTCACTTTCGAATGCTAAGCTACAGTTTTCCTTTAGCCAGAGTGGGCCTCCAGATTTTAAGTCAGGGGTCCATCCCTTTCAATAGTGGGAGGGGAGAGTGAGGCCTGTGCTCTGGGCTGAGTGTCACCTGGAAGCCCCCCGTCTCTGACCTGCTACTTAGACAAGGCCCAGAGCCGGGGTGGGGGGTGGACCACGGGCCTCCAGCCCTGAGAGGTGCCGAGCCTCAGGACTCGTGGTGCTGGGTGTGTCTATTTCCCGCTGCTGCTGCCACAAGTTACCAGGAAGCACTGAGACAGCACGTTTATTCCCTGCAGTCCTGGAGGTTGTAAATCCAGATCAGCTTCATGGAGCTAAAAGCAGCTGCTTCCCTAGGAGGGCTCCAGGGCAGAATTGGCTTCCTGGCCTGTCCCAGCTTCTCGAGCTGCCCCCTCCTCACCTCCAATGTGCAGCAATCCACCCTCTGCTTCTGTCAGCCTTATCTCTCTGCCCTCTGCGCTCTCCTGTGTCCCTGTTCTCAGGATAGGTGGCTGTTCCCACCACTCTGCAGGTGACCTCTGTGAGATGTTGATCACAGCCCCAGGCCCTCAGGTTCCTGAGACCTGCCCATCTGTCTTCCAGAACTTTCTGAAGGGTATGAGCACAAAAGTTCGTGGAAATGAGCTGAAGTCACTTTCTCTGTGAAGTTCGCAACCTCCCAGGTGACCAGTATTGTGGAGATGGGAAGGAGGGACCCGGGCAAGTCCCTGGCCAGGTACTCCCCTGGGGGGCAATGTGGGGCCATGTGCAGGGTGCTGGGCTGAGCCCCGTGTACCACCAGAGCCGCCCACCCACACAGACGTGCCCAGGGGCGCCTCTCCTCCCCGGGAAAGATCACGAAGCCCTGGGATTCTGCAGAGGGCATATCAAAGCCCTTCAGAATTAAGAGGCTTTCCCCATTGAGTGGAATTTCACAACCCAGTGACCAATTTCTAAGTCATGCGCATTAATGGGCAGCTAATGAGGGACCCAGGCAGGACAGGGAAGTTCCCTGGAGCCCAGAGCCCAGATTAAGGAAGGAGTACAAAGCCAGGCCGCTGTGAGGGCCCTTGATCTTCACTGCCTGGGGTTGCGGTGGGGGAGGGCTGAGCCATGTGATTTCTGGACGGACTGGGCACCCCAGCCTCTCCCCCTCCCCCCCGCACCACTCTCCCATTCATCCTTGCCCTTGCTCATCCATTCCCATTCGGGCACCTTTGGAATCCGGACAGGGACGAGGGGGTGGCAGTGTGATACTGTTGGCTTTGAGGGGACACTCATGGCTGATTCCCAGCTCTGGCACTGGTCAGTGGTCACGTTTCGAGCCACTTGCCCCACCTCAGGGGAGCCCTGCTCCGTACAGGCCATGGTGACAGCCCTCGGGGCTGGGCGAGAGGACTCCGGGAGCCGTCCAGCACGCCCTGCAAGGCCCGGGTCCCGGTGAGTCTGCTCACGTGGGGGCCGCCGCTCCACGGGCCCAGATGCCGGCCGGCTCTGGCTCCCATCCCCTGGCACCTGCAGACTCACCTGCCACTCAGCAGACCAAGCGATGCCACTGCAGCAAGGGGGCACCGTCGTGGGCTCGAGCCCATGTGAGACATGCCTTTGGTGCTGGTGTCCGCAGACACTTGGACTTGAGGGAGGTGCTGAAGATGTTTAACTTAAAGCAGCAGTTCCCAGGAAGGGCCTCCGGACCCCCGAGTCAGCAACGCCATGGAGGGACCCCACGGTCTGATTTAACACACTCTCGAGGGGATTTGAGTCTGAGTGCCAGTTCACCTCTGAATTCAAGACCTGACCTTCATGGGCCCATGTTTTCCAGATTGGAACTGTTTCCAGTATTCTGCCTGTATCTAAGCTGACTGTATCAGGTTGGAGAGGTGGCCTCTACTCAAAATGTGGTCCAGGGACCCCCAGCACGCAGCTCCCCAGAGCTGGTGAGCAGTGTGGGATCTCGGCTCCATCCAGGATGGGCGGGTTGGCGCTGGCCTCTTAACCTACCTCCAGGTGATTGGAGGGCTCATTAGTCTGGGGAGTCACCCAGTGAAGCTCCTGGGCCTTTGCCTACATGAATCTCCAGCCCCCCGCGAGGAGGGCAGACAAACCCCTTTCTGTAGCTGGGCAGCCAGGCATGGCGCCCCTAGCAGGTAACAAGGGGGCCTGGAGAGGTGTCTTGGAAGGAGGTGTTGGGCCCCGGCCCAGGTCACTGGGTGAGATCAGCCAGCTCCCCTGACCCAGGGCTCAGGGAAAGCCCCGCCCCGGCACGTCTTAAGCCTTCCCTCCTCCCCGGCTCAGACCAGCAGCCTCAGAAGCTACGAGTTCTTGGGACGGATGGCCTGACCTCTTGGTCCTATCCTCCTAGGTTCGGGGTTTTGACCCCCACTGGTGCTCTCTAGGGCCCCCCATGATTCCTGACTCATTTGCCCACCCCTCTGGGTCCTCTGGAGTGAGCCTGAACCCCATCCCCAATGGCCCAGGACTGCTGGTCTCCGTGAAGACTGGACTTGGTGGTAAGGACTGGGTGCTGGAGGCAGGGGGATGGGTGATAGAGGGAGAAGAAGTTTGGGGGTTGGAAGAGAAAGGGGAGGGGGCAGCCTTGGTGGCCTTGAGTTGAGTGGGAGGGCAGGAGTGCTGATAAACAGGGGTAAAAGTTGGGGGGAAACATTTGTTGAGGGGAAGGCATGAAGGCCAGGTGTTATAGGGCAGGTGGGTGTATAAGGCTCTGGAAAGGGGATCAGAGGCTCCAAAAGCATACGAGGGCTGGTGGTTGCGATGGATGCCCTGGTTCAGTGGAGGAAAGGACCCCTCCCAGCCGGAGGTCTCGAGACGACCCCCCTCCCCACTCTCTTTCCAGCCATGGAGGGGCAGACCCCAGGAGGCGGAGGCCTTTCAGAAAAGCCGGTCCCCATGACCTCCGGCCCTGGCCTGTCCTCGCTGGGTGCCGTCTTCATCCTTCTGAAGTCCGCGCTGGGCGCTGGCCTACTCAACTTTCCATGGGCCTTCCACAAGGCTGGGGGAGTGGCCCCCGCTTTCCTCGTGGAGCTGGTAAGCTGTCGTAGGCTGTTTCACGCGGCGGGGTTGGGGAGGGTGGTCTCTGGGAGCAGGTAGGAGCTGAATTTTATTTTTCCAGGTGGAACCCTAGGCATTGCTTCTGCAGAGCTGCCTGTCTGCAAAATTACTCCTGTGTTTTGTTTTTTTGTCCCTCTCAGCTCATGGGGGAGAAAGAAAAATCCCAGTGTAAACCTGCAGACCCGGGCCGTGAGCATCCTTGGAGCTGAGGTCCACGCAGCCAGGTGGGGGTTGGGGGAAGGAGTGGGGGAGGGCAGGTGGAGCTGTGCTCGCCGCACCAGCAGCCTGTGAACCCGGCCTATGATGAGCTGAGCCACTGCCTGCCTTCTCTTGGCGGCTGGTCTCCGCTGCACAACTAAAGCCCAAATCCTGTGGGCAGAGCAGGACTGACTTGCCGTAAGCCCCCAGCCTGTGCAGTGTCAGGGGTGTTTGGCCACTGCTGCGTGTGGAGCCTAAACTCCCTCCCTTTCCAGAAAGTTCCAGGGGCTGACCATCCTCAGTGGAGAAGAGCTGCTGGTTAGCACAGCTTCATTTTATTAGCTGATAGGAATCAGGCGTTTCCTGGTGAGTTCTTTGACGGGCATCATGTCAAAGGCTTTTCCCTGGCAGCTGCTGATAAGGACTCCGTTGGGCCTTTCTGATCCTTCTGGAAGCTGCCAAATACCACCCTGTGTGGTGTCCAGTAGCCTGTGCCGCCCCCGCGCTGGCCCAGCGCCTGTTTGGACCGTGCAGGCTCTGTCCTCCTGAAGCTTGCTCTAACGGGGAGCTTGGATAAGATTCAGGAAGTCGAATGAGGTGGTGGGCAGTGGCACTGGGGAGGGGGGTGTGACCCCTTTGGGGGTGGTGGAAGCTGAGAAGCCCTCTCCGAGGCGGCACTGAGCCCCAGCTTGTGTGGGTGCATGTGATGGGCAACAAGGCTGTGTTTGCTGTTCCCCGAACAGGGAGCCCAACCTCCAGCCACAGAGGGTCAGCGACGGAGCAGGTGGGGCCGGCATGGGGGTCCGGCCAGTCAGAAGGCAGCAGGCTGGGCTGAGGCAGACGGGCAGCGGCCAACTCGCTCCCCAGGCTCCGTGTGGGGTCTCCCAGCGCCTCCAGGCCCGCAGATGCTGACTCTGTGCTGGTGGGCCTCCCTGGTGACATGGATGCTGCTGTGGTGGCTTGCCGTTGGCCCGGGATGGTCTAAAGCTCCTGCCCTGAGCAGGCAGACTTGAGGAAAGGGGACCCCAAATAGGAATCAGTGGAAACTCCCCACAAGGGAGAAAGTCAGGCTGGTGAACAGCTCACCCTTCCCCCACCCCATTTCCTGTCTCTCCCTCTTCACCAGATAGTTCTGCCCCCACTTGGGATGGCAGAATATTTAAACATCCCTGCCACTGGGAGGCTCGTGGTATGAGATTTTAGGTCTCTCATGGCTCCATTAGCTTTGGAGGATTAATGAAATTAATGAGCCTGGATCTTCCTCAGCTGCAAAGAGAGAGGCAGCCTGGCCAGGGGCTTTTGCCTACTGGCTGCTCAGAGGCTCAGGGACCCTCTCGAGGGTCACCCAGTCCTGTGTGGTCAGCTCACTGCGTTAGCAGAGACTCACCTTCACTGGCTGAGGCTCAGTCTGACCCCCTTCACTTCCTTTTGTCCAAAATATTTACCAGTGCCTGCTATGTACTGGATGCTCTCCTGGGGGCTGAACATAAGCAAAAAGACACGACCCCAGTCTCCATGGAGCTTAGAGTCTGGTGATGATCGCCACACTGTATGCACTGGGCCCCTGGACCCAAGGACCACAAACTGAGCAGCGTAAAACAACCGAAGTGTATGCTGTCCCAGTCCTGGAGGCCTCAAGCCCGAATTCCAGTGTAGCAGAGTCATGTTCCCTTAAAGACTCCAGCAAAAGGTCCTTCCTACCTCTCCAGCTCCTGGGGGCTCCAGCTGTTCCTTTGCTTGTGGCCGCGTCGTCACTTGGCCGCTCCTCTGCGTCTCCTCCTTTTCTGTCTCTTATGAGGACGTCATTGGCTTTGAGGCCCACTTGGATCATCCAGAGCGACCTCATCTCAAGGTCCTTAATTTTAACCTCTGAAGACCCCTTTCATCTTCATTATCTGTGCCTGCAAAGATGGGTGCCACTAAGCTGCTTTCACAGGTTCTGGAGATGAGACTTTTGAGGGGATTCAACCCACCATAAGAATAATTGTGCCCATAAAAGGCATGGTTCTGCCAGAGCCTGAAACAGAGAAGGTTGAATCCAGCTCAGGGGTGAAGTGTGGGGAGGCTTCCTGGAGGAGGTGACCTTGGGGGGCGGGGTTGGGAAGTAGGGATGCCCATCCCCAGGTGAGGGGCAGTGGTGGAGGCAGGAAGGAGTTCCAGGCAGAGGAGCCATCTTGGACAGAAGTCCAAGGGCAGGAGGGAGCATGCGTGTTCTTCCTGGCTCTAAACTTCTAAGTTTCTCTGACTTGGTCCGCTTAGATGTTGCCCTCAGGCTGCTGGAGTAGTAACAAGCCTGCAGTCAGGGCATGAACTGGGTCTGAAGGGGCCAGCCTAGCTTTCCCCAGGCTTCTAGGTTGAGCACCTTGCCACTTCTGCATTCTTCTCCTTCATCGAACTGTGGGAGGGGGTCTGAATGTGGAGACCAGGTCCAGCTTAGGCACAGGTAATGGTCCAGCCTGGAGAGACTCAAAAACATTTAACTCCGTGGACAAGTGGGACTCAAGTGCATCGCTGGGGGTGGGTGTCGAGTGGCACAGATGATTTGGAAAACAGTTTATAAGAAATTGCCAGAGTTGAACACATGTCTACCCTGACACCCACAAATTCAATTCCTAGGTGTGTGTCCAGGAGAGGGAAACGTGGGTCCTCAGCATGACTCATTCTAGAATGCTCAGCTCTTCATTCATAGCAGCCAAAACGAAGGACAGCCCAGATGTCTGGCAAAAGGGACTGGACCAGCCAAGTGATTCTATCCACCCTGTGAAACAGCACTGAAGAAAAATAGGAATAAACTACTGACGCATCCGACAGGGCTGGCCCTCACAAGTGTTACTGCTCAGTGGAAGAAGCCAGATAGGAAAATACATAAAAGCAAAGTACTAGTAGAGCATTTTTTTCTGGATCTAGGATGGGAACAGGAGGGGAGCTCAGGGATGTGATGTTCTGTGTCTTGGTAGGGGTTCAGGTTGCACATATACCTTAGTTGTACCCCTTCCAGTGATGCACTCACTACTGCATTTCATGGTGTGTAAATTTCTTCTTACAAGAGAGAAGGACTATAAACAAACCTCAAACTCCAATTAATGACACTCCATTAATGCCCAGATCTTTGGTGATAAGTATACTGATACCCACAGCTTGCCTTGAAGTGTACCCCCAAGTTTAGATGGACATGTGGACACATGGTAAGAGATGTGGTAAAACAAGCACAGGGACCTACTCCTAGTAGAATCTAGGTGGTGAGGACATGGTGTTCATTGTGAAATTCTTCCAGTTTCCTAGATGTTTGAAAAGTTTTCATAGTGTTGGAAAAATTTACACTGAAGTAGGGAGAGCCCTGGAGAGGGAGTCTGGAGAGAAACGACGACCGTTTCTTCTGTTGTTAAATTTTTATTTGGCTCCACCAGGTCTTAGTTGTGGCCCATGGCATCTTTAGCTGAGGCCTATGAGCTCTTAGTTGTGGCTTGAAGGACCCAGTTCCCAGGGCCCTGTATGGGGGAGCGCAGAGTCGTAGCCAGCAGGCCACAAGCAGTCCCTAGCTGTCACGTCTTGAGCGGTTACCACGTGCCAGGCACTGAGCTGAGTGCATTATGTGCTTTGTTTAGCCCAAATGCTTCACAATCCCCCAGTAAGGTAGATGGTATCATCCCCATCTCACGGATGGGAAAACAGATTGATGGTTGGCCTCATGCCACAGAGAGGGTGAGTGGCAGGGTTGGAATTGAACCCAAGTATGCCTGCTTCTTCGGAGAAGGTGATGGCACCCCACTCCAGTACTCTTGCCTGGAAAATCCCATGGACGGAGGAGCTTGGTAGGCTGCAGTCCATGGGGTTGCGAAGAGTTGGACATGACTGAAACGACTTAGCAGCAGCAGCAGCATGCCTACTTCCTAACCACCATGCTTTATGGCTCTCCACCCACAACCCATGTGATCTTAGGAAAGTAATTTAAACTCTAGGTTTCCAAAGCCTCATTTGTCCAGCTGGTGTGGTTTGGTATGAATCCCAGATTCACAGATTTAGACCAGCATGGCCTCTAGAATCCACCTGCTTTGTAACTCTGGTTTTCGGGAATGGGCTGGTGGCTCGTCAGGCCATGGCCTCTGCAGCTGAGGCTCGCTGGGAGTGGGCTGAGCAGCTGTGGGTATGCCCAACGCCACGGTCCTGTTCGGCAGGTCTCCCTGGTCTTCCTTATCAGCGGGCTGGTCGTCCTGGGCTACGCCGCCTCCGTCAGCGGCCAGGCCACCTACCAAGGCGTGGTCGGAGGGCTGTGTGGCCCTGCCATCGGCAAGCTGTGTGAGGCCTGCTTCATCGTCAACCTGCTCATGATCTCCGTGGCCTTCCTCAGGGTGGTCGGCGACCAGCTGGAGAAGCGTGAGTACCTGCGCTGCAGTCGAGGTGACCCCTTTGTGGAGCTCAGGGCTCCTGGTGGATAAGCAGGACGTGGACGTGGGGCTGGACCCTGGCCCTCAGCAGAGGCTGAGACCACTCCTAGTTCCTAACATGGTAGGGAAGGGAGGTCTAGGAGAAGTAATTACCAGTATAGCAGAAGTTAGAGAGGGGGCTGTGCTGGGGTGTCCTGTGGGGACTCATTTTACACATGGGAGGTGGCACCAACTGCAGAGACGTCCCTGTGAGAGAGAACCAGTAGCCCTTGAGTTTGGGGGCCTTGAAGGCTCGGCTCATGCACTCTTGGCCCCACTAACAACTTCCCTCTAAGTACTGCTTTGGCTGTGTCTTGCTGATTTTGGTATGTTTTGGTTTCACTTTCATGCCATTCAGACCTTTGCTAATTTTTGCTACAATTTCTTCTTTGACCCTTGGGGTGTTTAGAATTGTGCAGTTCGGTTTCAAATGATTTGGGGGTTTCCTCAATGCGCTTGTGGTTTCTCCCTCAAATGCATCACGGTCAGAGAACACACATACGTCATTGTGGAATTTGAGACCTGCTCTGTGGCTCAGGTGCAGTCTGTCTTGTTGATCTCTTTTTTAAAAAAATATTTGTTTATTTGGCTGCATCAGGTCTTTGCTGTGGCATGTGAGCTCTTTGCTGTGACAAGTAGGGTCTTTATTTGTGGCATGTGGGATCTAGTTCCCTGAAGAGTGATTAAACCTCGGGCCATCTGCATTGGGAGCGTGGAGTGCTAACCACTGGACCACCTGGGAAGTAAGTCCCTTACTGAGCTCTCAAAGGGTGTGTGTGGTTGTTGAATGCAGTGTTTTAGAACCCTCCTTTACATCAAGATGAGCCAGAGCTTAGGTCAGACCTTCCGTGGCTTTGCAGATTTGTGGGGAGTGGGCAGCGGGGTGGGGAAGTCTAGTTCTTCTGTTTGGTTTTGAGAGAGAAAGTGTTAAAATCTCTGATTGTGATGGCCGATTTGTCTATCCCTTTAATCCTATGAATTTTTTGCTCATAGTTTTTGAAACTCTTATTATTAAGCACACACTGTGAATTGCCTTTTTATTATGAAATTTCCATTTTCGTCTCTGAATTACTTTGTCATTATATCCGCCTTCTCTTCTATGAATAGAGCCTCTCTAGCATCCTTAAGATTAGCGTTTGTACAGAATTTCTCTTCCCACTCTGACTGTGAACCTAACTGTGGCTTGGAATTTTAAAATGCATTTCTTGTAGACAGCATATGGTCGGGTCTTGCTTTTTTATCATCTTGGCAGTCTTGGGTTTTAATTGGAATATTTTAGACTTTTACTTGGAATGTAATTACTGAGATGATGGATCTCAGTCTGTTTTACTGTTTGTTTTGTCTGTTCTGTCTCTTGAACCATGAAAAAAGGCCCCCGACGCGGGGTTATGGAAATTAAAAGCTCCCATGTTGTGGGAAGCGCTCAAGAAAATGAAAGTTGGTAGATCTGAACCTCTGAACCTCTCAGTGGGTAAATGGGTGCAAGGATGCCCTGCTGACCGTGGGCAGTAGAGGTTATGTCAAGTTTCAGTTATGTTCGGCTGGTGGTGCTGCTCTTAGGAGACGAATTCTGAGGTGCTGCCATGTGGAGGAGGATTCTCAGGGGATGTGGAATTGAGGAAGACTTAAAGGGCTACAGTGTTGAGAAGGATCTGTGGGCTGTTGCAGAGGCAGGGATCTTAATGGGCTGCTGTGTTGCAAAGGATCTGTGGGTCTGCCATGTTGAGAAGAATTTGGGAAGGCTGGGTGATGAGAAGGGTCCCAGGGGCTGCCATGTTGGGGAAGATTCTGAGGGGCTGCAGTATTGAGAGGGATTTGGAGGGCCGGCCATGTTGAGGAGAATGTAGCAATTGCAGTTTGGGAAGGATTCTGAGGGGCTAACCAGGTGAGAACGATTCTAGGGGCTGCCATGCTGAGAAGTATTCTGAGGGCCTCTGTGTTGAGAAGAATGTTAGGAGGTGATGGTTTTTTTGGCGGATTCTCAGCAGCTGAGGTGTTGAGAAGGATCTAGGGGCTGCTGTGTTCAGAAAGATTCTGAGGGGCTGCCATGTTAGGAAGGACCTGAGGTGCTGCCATGTTGAGAAGAATTTTGAGGGTCTGGAGTGTTTAGATGGATCTTTGAAGGGCTGCTGTGTTGAGGATTCTGAGGGGATGCCATGCTGAGAAGGATCTGTGGCCTGCTTTGTTGGGACAGATCTTGAGGAACTGCCTATTTGGGAAGAGCTCTGAGGGACTGCTGTGTTGAGAAGGTATCTGAGGTACTGTTGTATTGGGTAGGATTCTGAGGGCCTCCATGTTGAGAATAATTTTAGGGGCTGCCGTGTTTCTGAGGATTCTCAAAAGCTTCTGTGTTAAGATGATTCTGATGGGCTGCCTTGCTGAGAACATTGACGACTTGTAGATTTCAGAAGGATTCTGTGGAGCAGCCATATTGGAAAGGGTCTGAGGAGATGCAATATTGAGAAGGGGAGGATTCTCAAGGCCTACTGGATCAGAAGGATGCTGATGGCCTCAGTGTTGAGAAGAATCTTAGGGGCCACCATGTTGGGAAGAATCTTAGTAGGTGCAGTGGTGGAAACGATTCTGAAGGGTGGCCATGTCAAAAGGATTCTGAAGGCTTTTGTGTTGTCAAGAATCTGAGGGGCTGTGGTGTTCAGGAGGAATCTGAGGTAGTGTCATGTTGAGTAAGCTTTTGAGGTGCCTCATGTTGAGAAGGATTCTGAGGGCCTGCTGTGTTGGGAAGAATCTGAGTGGCTGTTGTGTTGAGAATGATTCTGAGGCATGCCGTGTTGGTAAGGTTTGTGAGTAGATGCCGTTGGTAAGAATTCTGAGGTACTTCTGTGTTGAGAAGGATTCTGAGAACGATCTGAGGAACTGCCATGTTGGGAAGGATTCTTAGAGGCTGCTTTGTTTAGATGGATTCCTGTGGGCTGTCATTTTGAGAAGGATTCTAAGGGTTGCTGTGTTGAGAAGAATCTTAGGGACTGCTGTGTTGATGAGAATTCTTAGTGGCTACCATGTTGGGAAGGATTCTGATGGTCAGCTGTGTCACAAGAATTCTGAGGGCTTTCGTGTTGAGAAGTATCTTAGGGGCTGCCATGTTGAGGACAATTCAGAAGGGCTGCCTTGTGAGATGGATTCTGATGGTCTCTTTGTTAGGGGCTGCTGTGTTGAGAAGGATTCTGAGGTGCTACAGTATTGGGAAGGGTTCTGAGGGGCTGATTCAAATCCTGAGGATGATTTGAATGCCTGCAGTTTGGGGAAGGATTCTGAGGGACTGTGATGTTGAGAATTCCCAGCTGCTACCTTGTTGAGAAGTGTTCTGACGGCATGCAGTGCTGAAAAGAATCTTAGGGGCTGTCCTGTTGGGTGGGATTCTGAGGGCCTCTGTGTTGAGAAGAATCTTAAGGGCTGCCTTACTGAGATGGTTCTGAGGGACTTCTGTGTTCAGAACATTTTTTGAATGGCTACAGCATTGGGAAGAATCTAAGGTGTTGCCATATTGAGATGATTCTGAAGTTTAATCCCTGGGTTGGGAAGACCTGGAGAAGGAAATGGCAACCCACTCCAGTAGTCTTGCCTGGAAAATCCCATGGACAGAGGGACCTGGTGGGCTACAGTCCATGGGTCAGATAGAGTCAGACATGACTGAGTGATTTAACGCACTGAGGGACTGCTATGTTGAAAATGATTGTGAGGGGCACCTGTATTGAGGATTGTGAATGGTTGCTTTTGGAGAAGAAGTGAGGGGCTGACATATTGAGAGGATTCTGTGGGACTGCCGTGTTGGGAAGGATCCTGAGAGCAGCTATGATGAAAATTATTTTGAAGAGCTGCATGTTGAGGAGGATTCTGAGGTGCTGTCTGTTAAGAGGAATACAAAGGGCCTGCAGTATTTGGAAGGATTCTGAGGGACTGCCGTGCTGGGAAGGTTCTGATGTGCTGCAATATAGGTGGATCCTGAGGGCTACTGTGTGAGAAGGATTAGGGACCTGTTGTGTTGAGAAGGATCTGGAGGAGGGCTTCTGTGTTCAGAAGGATTCTGGGGGCTTCTGTGTTGGGAAGGATATAAGGGGCTGCTGAGTTGGGAAAGATTATGAGGGCCTTGTGTTGAGAAGAAGTTTAGGGGCTGCTGTATTTTGGAGAATTCATGAGAGCTGCCCCATTGGGAAGGATCTGAGGGAATGCTGTGCTGAGAAGGATTTGAGGGGCTTTAGTATTGGGAAGTATTCTGAGGGATGCCATGTGAGAGGCATTCTGAGGGGCTGCTATGTTGAGAAGAGGTTGGGAAGGCTGACTTGCTGAGGAGGATCTGAGGTGCTGCCTTGTTGAGAAGGATTCTCCGGGCCTGCAGTGTTGAGAAGAATGTTAACAACTGCAGTTTAGGAAGGATTCTGAGGGGCTGCCATGTCAGGATTTTGAGGGCTTTTTGTATTGAGAAGGATTTTAGGGGCTTAGAATCAGAAGGGTTGCATTGTGAGATGGATTCTGATCGCTTCCGTGTTTAGAAGAATCTTAGGGGCTGCTGCGTTGAGAAGGATATGAGGAATTGCTGTGTTGAGAAGGATTCTGAGGGGTGCTGTGTTTAGATGTATTCTGAGGAGCTGCTGTGTGGAGAAAGATTCTTTGTGCCTCCCTGAGGAGCAGAAGCTTAGGGTCTGCCATGTTGAAAAGGGTTTTGAGGGTGTGCATGGATGGGAAAACCAGACCACCTGACCTGCCTCTTGAGAAACCTATATGCTGGATGCTGGTTAGGAAGCAACAGTTAGAACTGGACATGGACAGACTGGTTCCAAATAGGAAAAGGAGTCGTCAAGGCTGTATAGTGTCACCCTGCTTATTTAACTTATATGCAGAGTACATCATGAGAAACTCTGGGCTGGAAGAAGCACAAGTTGGAATCAAGATTGCCAGGAGAAATATCAATAACCTCAGATATGCAGATGATACCACCCTTATGGCAGAAAGTGAAGAGGAACTAAAAAGTCTCTTGATGAAAGTGAAAGTGGAGAGTGAAAAATTTGGCTTAAAGCTCAACATTCAGAAAAGGAAGATCATGGCATCCGGTCCCATCACTTCATGGCAAACAGATGGGGAAACAGTGGAAACAGTGTCAGACTTTATTTTTTTGGGCTCCAAAATCACTGCAGATGGTGATTGCAGCCATGAAATTAAAAGACGCTTACTCCTTGGAAGGAAAGTTATGACCAACCTAGATAGCATGTTAAAAAGCAGAGATATTACTTTGCCAACAAAGGTCCGTCTAGTCAAGGCTATAGTTTTTCCAGTGGTCATGTATGGATGTGAGAGTTGGACTGTGAAGAAAGCTGAGTGCTGAAGAATTGATGCTTTTAAACTGTGGTTCAAAAGACTCTTGAGAGTCCCTTGGACTGCAAGGAGGTTCACCCAGTCCATCCTAAAGGAGATCAGTCCTGGGTGTTCATTGGAAGGACTGATGCTGAAGCTGAAGCTCCAATACTTTGGCCACCTCATGCGAAGAGCTGACTCATTGGAGAAGAGCTGACTCACTGGACAAGACCCTGATGCTGGGAGGGATTGGGGGCAGGAGGAGAAGGGGACGACAGAGGATGAGATGGCTGGATGGCATCACTGACTCAATGGACATGAGTTTGTGTAAACTCCGGGAATTGGTGATGGACAGGGAGGCCTGGTGTGCTGCGATTCATGGGGTCGCAAAGAGTCAGACACGACTGAGCAACTGAACTGAATGGTTGAGGAGGATCTGGGGAATGTCGTGTTGAGTAAGTTTTTGAGGTACTCCATATTGAGATGGATTCTCAGAGCCTGCTGAGTTGGAAAGGATCTGAGAGGGCTATGTTTTTGAGGATCTGAGTGGGTTACATGTTAAGAATGATCTGTGGGGCTGCTGTGTTAGGAATAATTCTTAGATGCTGGTCTGTTCAGGATTCTGAGGGACTTCTGTGTTGAGAATTCTGACGGGCTGTTCTGTGAGATGGGTTCAGAGGAAGGACCTCTGTGTTAAGAATAATCTTGTGAGCTGTCATGTTGATGAGGATTTGAGGGCCTGCTATTAGAAGGATTCTGAGAAGGTGTAGAACTGAGGATCTGAGGTAGTGTCATGTTGAGTAATTTTTGAGGTACTCCATGTTGAGAAGGATTCTGAGGGCAGCTGTATTGGAAAGGATCTGAGGAGTGTTGTGTTAACAATGGTTCTGAAAGTGTGCCATGTTTCAAAGTATTTTGAGGGATGTGTGTTGAGCAGCATTCTGAAAAGCTGCTCTTTTGTGGAGGATCTGAGGGACTGCCCTGTTGGGAAGGATCTGAGGGACTGCCCTGTTGGGAAGGATCTGAGGGGCTGCCAAGTTGAAAAGGATTATGCCTGCCTGTCCTGTTGAGGATTCTGAGGTGCTGCCTTATTGAGAAGAATTCTAAGTGGCTACTGTGTTGGAAGGATGTGAGATGCTGGTATGTTGAGAAGGATTTGGGGGAGCTACTGTACTGAGAAGTATTCTATGTGACTGCTGAGTTGAGGATTCTGAGGTGCTGCCATGTTTCAAAAGATTGTCATGTTTAGAAGGATTCTAGGGTCTTCAAAATGTTGACAAAAATCTTAGAGGTAGCCATCCTTTGGAGGATTCTCAGGGCCTGCTGTGTTGAGAAGGATAGGAGGGCTACTGTGTTCAGAAGATCCTAAAGGACTGCCATGTTGAAATGAGTTTGAAGGGCTGCCATGTTGAGGAGGATTCTGAGCTGCTGCCTTGTTGAGAAGAGTTCTGATGGCCTGCAGTTGTATGGAAGGATTCTGAGGGTGCAGTGTTGAGAAGGATCTGAAGAGCTACTGTGTTGAGAAGAATTTTGGGGGACTGTTGTGTTAAGGAGGATTTGTGGTGTGCCATACTGAGAAAGTTCTGTGGTGCTGCAGTGTTGGGAAGGATTCTGAGGTGCCGCAATGTTCACAAGAATTCTGAGGGGCCTCAGTGTTGAATCTTAATGGCTGCCGTACTTTAGAGGATTCTAAGGGGCTGCCATGTTGAGAAGGATCTGAGACGCTGCCGTGTTCAGAAGGATTCAGATGGGCTGCCATGTTGAAAATGATTATGAGGGACTTCTGTGTTGAGTAGAATCCTGAGGGGGTGCCATATCAGGATTGTGAGTACCTCCATGTTGAGAAGAATCTTAGGATCTACCTTGTTGTGATGGTTCTAAGGGGCTTCTGTGTTCAGAAGGCTGTTCAAGGGCTACAGCACTGGAAAAGATCTGTGTTGCTACCATGTTGAGAAGGATTCAGAGTGGCTGCTGTGTTGAGAAGGATCCTGAAGGGCTGCCATGTTGAGAATTCTGAGTGGCTGATCTTTGAGAAGGAAGTGAGGGGTTGCTGTACTGAGAGGATTCTGAGGGGCTGCTGTGTTGGGAAGGATTCTGAGGGCTTCTATGATGAAAATTATTTTGAAGAGCTGCTGTTAAGGAGGTTGAGAATTCCAAGGTGCTGCCTTGTTGAGAAGGGTACTGAGGGTCTCCAGTGTTTGGAAGGATTTCATGGGACTGCTATTTTGGGAAGGTTCTAAGATGCTGTGGTTTAGATGAGGGCTACTGTGTGAGAAGGATTCTAGGGGCTTTTGTGTTGAGAAGGATTCTGAGGGGCTGCAGGGTTGAGGAGGATCTGAAGCAGTGTCATTCTGAGTAAAATTTTGAGGTGCTCCATGTTAAGATTCCAAGGGCCTGTTGTGTTGGGAATGATCTGTGGGCTATTGAGAATGATTCTGAGGCAAGTGTGTTGGGAAGGGTTGTGAGCAGATGCTATTAGTAGGAATTCTGAGAGGCTGCTGTCCTGAAAAGGACCTGAGGGTCCACCATGTTGGGAGGGCTGGGTATTGAGGAGGATCTAAGGTGCTGCCTTGTTGAGAAGGATTCTGAGGGCCTGCAGTGTTCAGAAGAACCTGAGGGGCTGCCCCATTGGGAAAAATTCTCAGGGGGTGTAGTACTGAGAAGAAGAATGTTAGCAGCTGTGGTTTGAGAAGAGTTCTGAGGGGCTGCCATTTTGAGGAGAATTTGTAGGGCTCCATGTGAGTATGATTCTAGGGGGTCCATGTTGAGAAGAACTATAGGAAATGCCATGCTGGGAAATATTCTGAGGAGCCCTGTGTTGATAAGAATCTTAGGTGTGTTTTGGAGAATTCTCCAGGAGTTATAGGGGAGAAGGCAATGGCAACCCACTCCAGTACTCTTGCCTGGAAAATCCCATGGATGGAGGAGCCTGGTAGGCTACAGTCCATGGGGTCACTAAGAGTGGACACGACTGAGCGACTTCAACTTTCACTTTTCACTTTCATGCATTGGAGAAGGAAATGGCAACCCACTCCAGTGTTCTTGCCTGGAGAATCCCAGGGACGGGGAACCTGGTGGGCTGCCATCTATGGGGTCGCACAGAGTTGGACACGACTGAAGCGACTTAGCAGCAGCAGCAGGAATTATAGTGTAGAGAAGGATCTGAGGTGCTACCATGTTGAGAAGATTTTCAGGGACCAGGGTGTTGGTTAAATGGATCCTTGAGAGGCAGCTGAATTGATGAGAGTTTTGAGGAGCAGCTGTTTTGCAAAGGATCTCAGATGCTACCATACTGAGAAAGATTTATGTACTGCTGTGTTAGGACAAATTCTGAGGCACAGCCTGTTTGGGAAGAGTTTTGAGGGGCTGCCTCGTTGAGAAGGATTCTGTGGTGCTGAGGTGTTGGGAAGGACTCCAAGGGAATTGTTCTGAACTTCTCTGTGTTCAGAAGAATTTTAGGGGTTGCCATGTTTTGGAGGATTCTCAGAAGCTACTGATTGAGAAGGATCCTGAGGGCCTGTAGTGTTTGAAAGAATTCTGTGGAGCTTCCATATTGTGAAGGATCTGAGTAGATGTGGTGTTGACAAGGATTCTTAATGGCTGTACTGTTGAGAAGGATCCTGAGGGGTGCTGCCACATTGGTAAGGATTCTCATGGGTTGTCATGTCAGAAGGATTCTGAGGGCCTCAGTGTTGAGAAGAATCTTAGGGGCCGCCATGTTGGGAAGAATCTTAGCAGTTGCAGTGGTGGGAACGATTCTGAAAGGACTGCCCTGTCAGAAGGATTCTGAGGGCCTTTGTGTTGTCAAGAATCTGAGAGGCTATGGTGTTGAGGAGGATTCTGAGATAGTATCACGATGAGTAAGATTTTGAGGTGCTCCATGTTGAGAAGGATTCTGAGGGCCTGCTGTGTTGAGAAGGATTCTTAAAGCCTCCATGTGGAGCAGAACCTTCAGAGTTGCTTTTTGTAAAGGATCTGGGGGGCATCTATGTTCAGAATGATTCTGAGGGGCTGCAGCATTGGGAGGTATCTGAAGTGCTGCCCTGTTGAGAAGGTTTCGAGTTTCTGCTGAGTTTCTGTATGTGAGGAGCCTGCTGTGTCACAAGGATTGTGAGAATCTTAGGGGCTGCCATGTTTAGAAGGAATTCTGAGGGTAGCTTTAAGGAGAACTGAGGTAGTGTCCTGTTGAGTATGTTTTTCAAGGTGCTCCATGTTGAGAAGGATTCTCTGGGCTGCATTGGAAAGTATCTGAGGGGCTGTTTTGTTGAGAATAATTCTGAGGCATAGCATGTTGGTAAGCATTCTGAGGTGCTATTGTATTGAGGAGGCTCTGAGGTGCTGCCATGTTAGGAAGGATTCTTAGGGGCTGCTGTGTTCAGAAGGATTGTGAGGGGCTTCCATTTTGAGGAAGATTCTGGGGGGTTACCATGTGAGACGGATACTGAGGACCTCCATGTTCAGGGGCTGTCATGTTGACAAGGGTATTGTGTGCCTGCTGTGTTGAGGATTCTGAGGGCCTGCTGTGTTGAGAAGAATTCTGAGGGGCTGCTCTATTGGGGAAAGATCTGAGGGGTGTTGTGTTAAGAAGGGTTCTGAGAACTGCTTGTTGCAAAGTATTCTGAGGGATATGTGGTGAGCAGCATTCTGAGAAGCTGCTGTGTGGCAGAGGATCTGAGGGGCTGTCTTAACGAGAAGGATCTGAGGTGCCACCATGTTGAAAAGGATCTAGGTGCTTCTGTGCAGAGGAGGATTCTAAGAGAATGCCATGTTGAGAAGGATCTGTGGGCTACTGTGTTGGGATGGATCCTGAGGAACTGCCTATATGAGAAGAGTTCCGAGATGCTGTGATGTTGAGAAGAATTCTGAGGTGCTGCAATGTTGAGAAGGGTTCTGAGCAGCTGCAGTGTTGAGAAAGATCTGATGTAGTGTCATTGAGGGGCTACCATATTAGGAAGGATCTGAGGTACTGCCATGTTGAGAAGGATTTTGAGGGGTCAGATTATTTAGATGGATCCTCGAGGAGCTCCTAAGTTGATGAGGGTTTTAAGGGACAGCTGTTTTGCAAAGGATCTCAACTGCTGCCATGCTGAGAAGGATCTAGTTGCTTCCTTGTAGAGGAAGATTCTGAGAAGATGCCGTGTTGAGAAGGCTCTGTGGACTGCTGTGTTGGATAGATTCTGTGGAAATGCCTGTTTGGGAAGAGTTTTGAGGGGCTGCTGTGTTAAGGTATCTGAGTGACTGTGATGTTGGGTAGGATTCTGAGGGCCTCCATGTTGAGATTAATTTTAGGGGCTGCCGTGTTTCTGAAGATTCTCAGAAGCTGCTGTGTTGAGATGATTTTGAGGGGCTGCCTTGTTGAGAAGGACACTGCGGACCTGTAGTATTCAGAAAGATTCTGTGGGGCTGCCGTATTGGGAAGATTCTGAGGTGATGTGATTAAGAAGTCTTCTGAGTGGTTGTCCTGATGAATCCTGTGGGGCCTTCCTCATGGGTTAGATTCTCACGGTTTCCTGTGGTGGAAGGAAGGATTTTGAGGGCCTCAGTGTTGAAAAGAATCTTAGGGGCTGTCATGCTGTAAAGAATCTGAGGGGCTGTGGTGTTGAGAAGGATGCTGAGGTACTGTCATGTTGAGTAAGATTTTGAGGTGCTCTCTGTTGAAAAGGATTCTGAGGGCAGTGCTGTGTTGGGAAGGATCTGAAGGACAGCTGTGTTGAGAATGATTCTTAGGCATGCCATGTTGGTAAAGTTTGTGAGTGGATGCCATGTTGGTAGGAATTCTGAGGTGCTATTGGGTTGAGGAGGATTCTGAGGGAATTACATGTTGAGAAGGATTTGAGTGGCTGCCATGTTGGGAAGGATTCTGAGGGCTTAATAATCCTTAATTCTGAGGGTTAAGAAGTATCTTAGGGGCTGCCATGTTGAGGAAGATTAGAAAGAGTGCCTTTTGAGATGGATTCCGACGGCCTCCTTGTTTAGAAGATTGTTGGGGGCTGCTTTGTTGAGACAGAGAAGGCAATGGCACCCCACTCCAGCACTCTTGCCTGGAAAATCCCATGGATGGAGGAGCCTGGTAGGCTGCAGTCCATGGGGTCGCTAAGAGTCGGGCACGACTGAGCGACTTCACTTTCGCTTTTCACTTTCATGCATTGGAGAAGGAAATGGCAACCCCCTCCAGTGTTCTTGCCTGGAGAATCCCAGGGACGGGGGAGCCTAGTAGGCTGCCGTCTGTGGGGTCGCACAGAGTTGGACACGACTGAAGCGACTCAGCAGCAGCAGCAGCAGCTGTGTTGAGAAGGATCTGAGGAGTAGCTGTGTTGAAAGAATTCTGAGAGGTGCTTTGTTTAGATGTATTCTGAGGGGTTGCTTTCTCGGAAAGGATTCTTAGTGCCTCCATGTAGAGCAGAATCTTAGGGGCTCCCATGTTGAGAAGATTTGGGGGACTATGTTTGGGATGATTTGTGCTGCTGCCATATTGAGAAGGTTCCGAGGGGCTTCACAGTGTTGCAAAGGATTCTAAGGGGCTGCAGCGTTCACAAGGATTATGAGAGACCTGAATGTTGAAAAGAATCTTAGGAGCTGCTGTGCTTTAGAGGATACCAAGGGTCTACCATGTTGAGACGGATTTGAGGAGTTGCTGTGTTCAGAAAGATTCAGAGGGGCTGCCATTTTGAAAATGGTTATAAGGGACTGCTGTGTTGAGCAGAATCCTGAGGGGGTGCCATAACAGAAGGATTGTGAGGGCCTCTGTGTTAAGAGTCTTAGGGTCTACCTAGTGATGGTTCTGAGGGGCTTCTGTGCTCAGAAGGCTGCTGAAGGGTGATAGCATTGGGAAGCATCTGTGATGCTGCCATGTTGAGGATTCTAAGTGGCTGTTGTGTTGAGGAGTCTGAGGGACTGCCATGTTGAAAAAGTGATTTTGAAGGGCTGCTGTGTTGAGGATGCTGAATGGTTGATCTTTGGGAAAGAAGTGAGGGGTTGCCATATTGAGAAGATTCTGAGGGGCTGCTGTCTTGGGAAGGATTCTGAGGGCTTCTATAATGAAAATTATTCTGAAGACCTGCTATATTAAGGAGGATTCTGAGGTGCTGCCTTGTTGAGAAGTATACTAAGGGCCTGCAGTGTTGGGAAGGATTTCATGGGACTGGCATATTGGGAAGGTTTTACAATGCTGTGGTTTAGATGTATCCTGAGGCTTACTGTGTAAGAAGGATTCTAGGGGCATTTGTGTTGAGAAGGATGTGGGTGGCTTCTGTGTTCAAAAGGATTCTGAGGGGCTTCAGTGTTGAGGATCTGAGGCAGTGGAGTAAGTCATTCTGAATAAGATTTTGAGGTCCTCCATGTTAAAAAGGATTCCAAGGACCTGTTGTGTTTTGAAGAATCGGTGAAGCTGTTGTGTTGAGAATGATTCTGAGGCATGTGTTTTGGGAAGGATTGTGAGCAGATGCTGTTAGTAAGAATTCTGAGAGGCTGCTGTGTTGAAAAGGATCTGAGGGTCCACCACATTGAAAAGAGTTTGGGAGGGCTTGGTGTTGAGGAGGATCTAAGGTGCTGCCTTGTTGAGAAGGATTCTGAGGACCTGCAGTGTTCAGAAGGACCTGAGGGGCTGCCTCATTGGGAACAATTCTCAAAGGATGTAGTGTTGAGAAGAATGTTAGCAACTACCATTTGGGAAGGATTCTGAGGGGCTGCCATTTGGAAGAGGATCTGAGGGGCTCCATGTTGAGAAGAATCGTAGGTGCTGCCATGCTGGAATATATTGAGGGCCTCGATGTTGAGAAGAATCTTAGGAGGTGCTGTGTTTGGAGGATTCTCAAGAACTGTGGTGTAGAGAAGGATCTTAGGTGCTGCCATGTTCTAGAAGGATTTTGAGGGGCTCTGGTGTTCAGATGGATCCTTGAGAGGCTGCCAAATTGATGAGAGTTTTGAGTGGTGGTGGTGGTGGTTTAGTCACTGAGTCATGTCCGACTGTTGTGACCCCATGGACTGTAGCCTGCCAGGCTCCTCTGTCCATGGGATTCTCCAGGCAAGAATACTGAAGTGGGTTGCCATTTCCTTCTCCAGGGGATCTTCCCGACCCAAGAATCAAACCCAGGTCTCGTGCATTGCAGGCAGATTCTTTACCAACTGAGCTACAAGGGAAGCCCAATTATTAAAGATGTAAAGGATCTCAGATGCTACCATTCTGAGAAGGATTATGTGCTGCTGTGTTGGGACAGTTTCTGAGGCATGGCCTGTTTGGGAAGAGTTCTGATGGGCTGCCATGTTGAGAAGGATTTGGAGTATCTTCATGTTCAGAAGAATTTTAGGGATTGCTGTGTTTTGGAGGATTCTCAGAAGCTATTGTGTTGAGAAGGACACTGAGGACCTGTAGTGTTTGAAAAGATTCTGTGAGGCTGCCATATTGTGAAAGATCTGAGTAGATGGTGTTGACAGGATTCTGAGTGACCGTCGTTTGAAGGATCCTGAGGGAACTGCTGTGTTGGGAAGGATTCTCACGGGTGCTGTGTCAGAAGGATTCTGAGGGCCTCAAGTGTTGAGAAGAATCTTAGATGCGGCCATGATGGGAATAATCTTAGCTGCTGCAGTGGTGGGAATGATTCTGAAGGGCTGCCATGTCAAAAGGATTCTGAGGGCTTTTGAGTTGTGAAGAATTAGAGAGGCTGTGGTGTTGAGGGCTCTTCTGAGGTAGTGTCATGTTGAGTAAGATTTTGAGGTGCTCCCTGTTGAAAATGATTCTGAGGGCCTGCTGTGTTGGGAAGGATTCTTAGGGGCTGCTGTGTTCAGGTGGATTCCTGTGGGCTGGCATTTTGAGAAGAATTCTAGGGGCTGCCATGTTGAGAAGAATCTTAGCCACTGCTGTGTTGATGAGAATTCTGAGTGGCTCCCACGTTGAGAAGGATTCTGATAGGCTGCCATGTCAGGTTTCTGAGGGCTTTTATTTTGAAAAGTATCTTAGGGGTTGCCATCTTAAGAAGTAACAAAAGGATTGCCTGGCGAGATGGATTCTGATGGCCTCTGTGTTTAGAATAATCTTAGGGGCTGCTGTATTAAGAAAGATTCTTAGAGTCTCCATGTGGAGCAGAATATTTGGGAATGCTTGTTGAGAAGAATCTGGGGGACTTCTGTTCAAAATTATTCTGAGGGGTTGCAGCATTGGAAAGGATCTGAAGTGCTGCCTTGTTGAAAAGGTTTCTGAGTTTCTGCTGTGTTTGGAAGGATGTAAGGGACCCTTGAGAGTCCCTTGGACTGGAAGGAGATCCAATCAGTCCATTCTAAAGGAGATTAGTCCTGGGTGTTCATTGGAAGGACTGATGCTAAAGCTGAAACTCCAGTACTTTGGCCACCTTGTGCGAAGAGTTGACTCATTGGAAAAGACTCTGATGCTGGGAGGGATTGGGGGCAGGAGGAGAAGGGGACGACAGAGGATGAGATGACTGGATGGCATCACCAACTCGATGGACATGAGTCTGAGTGAACTCTGGGAGTTGGTGATGGACAGGGAGGCCTGGTGTGCTGCGATTCATGGGGTCGCAGAGTTGGACACGACTGAACGACGGAACTGAACTGAAGGGACCCACTGTGTCAAATGGATTGTGAAGATTTCTGTGTTGATGAGATTCTTAGGGGCTGCCATGTTGAGAAGGATTCTGAGGGACTGCTATGTATAAAATAACCCTGAAGGGCTGCTATATTGAGGAGCATTCTGATCTGCTGTCATGATGAGAATTCTGAGTGGCTGCTGTGTGAAAAAGATTGTGAGGGCTTTTGTGTTAATAAAAATCTCATGTGCTGCCATGTTGAGGAGGGGCTGATCTGTTGAGAAGGATTCTCTGAACCTCCATGTTTTGAAGATTCTTAGGGGTTGCTGTTTTGGGAAGGATCTGAGACGTGGTTGTGTTGGTAAGCATTCTGAGGTGCTGCCATGTTGAACATAATTCTGAGGGGCTGCCGTATTGATAAGAATTCTGAGGGGCTGCAACATTGAAAATGTTCTGTGGAGTTGCTGTGTTGAGAAGAGTTCTGAGGGGCTGCTGTGCTGAGGATTCTGAGTAGCTGCCTCACTGGGAAGGATATGAGGGGCTGTTGTAGAGGATTCTGAGAGGATGCAGTGTTGAGATGGATTCTGAATAGTTGCCATATTGAGGAGGTTTCTGAGGTGCTGCCTTATTGAGAAGAAATCTGAGTGGCTGCTGTGTTGGAAGGATGTGAAGGGCTGCCGTGTTAAGAAGGATTTGGGGCTGCTGGACTGAGAAGTATTCTGTGTGGCTGCTGTGTTGAGGATTCTGAGGTTCTGCCATATTGAGATGAATTTGAGATTCTGCCATGTTTAGAATGATTGTAATGAGCCGCCATGTTTAGAAGGATTCTGGGGGCCTCCGTGTTAAGAGGGATCTTAGAGGCTGCCATCCTTTAGAAAATTCTCAGAAGGATATGAGGACTGCTGTATTCAGAAGATTCTGAAATGCTACCATGTTGAAAATGATTTTGAGGGGCTGCATGTTAAGAAGGATTCTGAGCTGCTGTCTTGTTAAGAAGTGTTCTGACAGCCTGCAGTGCTAAAAAGAATCTTAGTGAGTGCTGTGCTTTGGAGGATTCTCACAGGTGGCCATGTTGAGAAGGAGCGGAGGAGCTGCTTTGTTCAAAAGGGAGATTGTGAGGGGCTGCCGTGTTGAAAATGATTTTGAGGGGCTGCGTGTTGGGAAGGATCCTGAGGGTTGCCATGTTGGAAAGGCTCGTGAGGAGCTATGTGTTGGGAAGGATTCTGAAGGCCTCCACGTTGAGAAGAGTGTTAGGGGCTGCCATGTAGAGATGTTCTGATGGTTTTAATTTCTGTGTTCAGAGGCTGCTGAAGGGCTACAGCATTGGGAAGGATCTGAGGTGCTGCCATGTTGAAAATGATTTTGACAGGTGGCTGTGTTGAGGATTCTGCATGGCTGCTCTTAGGGAAGGAAGTGAGGGATTGCTGCATAGAGTGGTTTCTGAGGAGCTGCTGTGATGGGAAGGATTCTGAGGAACTACCTGTTTGGGAAGAGTTCTGAAGGACTGCTGTGTTGAGAAGGATTCTGAGGAGTTATGGTGTTGGGAAGTATTCTGAGGGCCTCTCTGTTGAGAAGAATATTTAGGGGCTGCTGTGTTTTAGAGGATTCTCAGGGGCTGCTGTGTTTTAGAGGATTCTCAGAAGCTGCTGTGTTGAGAAGATTCTGATGGGCTGATTTGTTGAGAAGGACGCTGAGCAGCTGTGGTATTTGGAAGGATTCTGTGGGCTGCCATATTGGGAAGGATCTGAGGAGGAGATGTGGTGTTGAGAAGGATTTCGAGTGGCTGTCCTGTTGAGAAGGATCCTGAAGGCCTTCCTCATGGGTTGCTTTGTCAGAAGGATTCTGAGGGCCTCAGTATTGAGAAGAATTTTAGGGGCTGCCATGTTGGGAAGAATCTTAGCAGCTGTGGTGGTGAGAATGATTCTGAAAGGCTGCCATGTCAAAAAGATTCTAAGGGCTTTTGTGGTGTGAAGAATCTGATGGGCTGCTGTATTGAGGAGGATTCTGAGGTAGTGTCGTGTTGAGTAAGATTTTAAGGTGCTCTCTGTTGTAAATGATTCTGAGAGCCTGCTGCATTGGAAAGGATATGAGTGGCTGTTGTGTTGACAATGATTCTGAGGTATGTTGTGTTGGTAAGCCTTCTGAGGTGCGGCTGTGTTGAGGAGGATCTGAGGGGCTGCTACGTGTTAGGAAGGATTCTTAGGGGCTGCTGTGTTCAGAAGGATTTTGAGGGGCTTCCATGTTAATGAAAGCTGCTGTATTGGGAAAGGATCTGAGGGGCATTGTATCAAGAAGGATTCTGATGGCCTGCCAAGTTGCAAAATATCCTGAGGGATGTGTGTTGAGCAGCATTCTCAGAAGCTGCTCTGTTGTGGAGGATCTAGGGGCTGCCGAGTTGAGAAGGATTTGTATCTGCCTGTCCTACTGAGGAGGATTCTGAAGTGCTGCATTATTGAGAAGAATTCTGAGTGGCTGCTGTGTTTAGTAGGATTCTAGGGGCCTCAAACTGTTGAGAAGAATCATAGAAGCTGCCATCCTTTGGAGGATTCTCAGGGGCTGCTGTGTTGAAAAGGATAGGAGGGCTGCTATGTTCATAAGATTTTGAGAGGCTGCCATGTTGAAAATGATATTGAGTGGCTGCCATGTTGAGGATTCTGAGCTGCTACCTTGTTGAGAAGTGTTCTGAGGGCCTCAGGGTTTGGAAGGATTCTGAGGGTGCTGTGTTGAGAATCTGAAGGGCTACTGTGTTGAGAAGAGTTTGGGGAGACTACTGTGTGGAGAAGGAATTCACAACCCACCCCAGTGTCTGCCTGAAAAATCCCAAGGACAGAGAAGCCTGGCGGGCTGCCTCCGAAGGGTCGCAAAGAGTCAGACACGACCAAACGACTAAGCGCAAGCAGCCTTTGTTGAGGAGGATTTGTGGTGCTGCCATCCTGGACAGGCTGCTGAGGTGCCGTTGTGTTGGGAAGCATTCTAAGGGGCTACAGCATTCACATGGATTCTGCAGGCCTCAGTGTTGAAACTTAGGGGCTGCCATACTTTAGAGGATTCTCACTGGCTGCCATGTTGAGAAGGATCTGAGGGCTGCTGTATTCAGAAGGATTCAGAGGTGCTGCCATGTTAAAAATGATTTTGAGGGGCTGCCATGTTGAGAAGGATGCTGAGGGTTTGCAGTGTTTGGAAGCAATCTCTGAGACTGCCATGTTGGCAAGGTTCTGAGGTGCTGTGGTTTAGATGGATCTTGAGGTCTAGTCAAGGCTATGGTTTTTCCAGTGGTCATGTATGGATGTGAGAGTTGGACTGTGAAGAAAGCTGAGCGCCGAAGAATTGATGCTTTTGAACTGTGGTGTTGGAGAAGACTCTTGAGAGTCCCTTGGACTGCCAGGAGATCCAACCAGTCCATTCTAAAGGAAATCAGTCCTGGGTGTTCACTGGAAGGACTGATGTTGAAGCTGAAACTCCGATCCTTTGGCCACCTGATGCAAAGAGCTGACTCATTTGAAAAGACCCTGATGCTGGGAAAGATTGAGGGCAGGAGGAGAAGGGGACAGACAGAGGATGAGATGGTTGGATGGCATCACCGACACAATGGACATGGGTTTGGGTGGACTCTAGGAGTTAGTGATGGACAGGGAGACCTCGTGTGCTGTGGTTCATGGGGTCGCAAAGAATTGGACACGACTGAGAACTGCACTGAACTGAGGGCTACCATGTGAGAACAATTATAGAGGCTGTGGTTTTGAGAAGGATCTGGTGGGCTTCTGTGTTCAGAAGGATTCTGAGGGGCTGAGAGTTAAGGAGGATTCTGAGGTAGTGTTGAGCTGAGTAAGATTTTGAGCTGCCCCATGTTGAGAAGGATTCTGAGGTCTGTTGTGTTGGGAAAGATTTGTGGAGCTTTTGTGTTGAGAATGATCGTGAGGCATGTGTGTTGGGAAGGTTGCCATGTTGGTAAGCATTTTGAGGGCCTGTAGTTTTGAGGAAGATTCTGAGAGGCTGTTATGTTGGGAAGAATCCTGAGGAGCTGCCATGTTCAGAGGCCCTCTGTGTTGAGAAGTACCTTATGGGCTACCTTGCTTTGAAGGATTTTCATGGGGTCCCATGTTTGAAAGATTCTGAGATGCTACTGTGCTGAGGAGGATTCTGAAGGGCTTCCCTATCAGAAGGATTCTAAGTACCTCAGTGTTGAGAAGAATCTTAGGAGCTGTTATTTTGGGGGGATCTGAGAGCCTCTCTGCTGGGAGAAATCTGGGGCTGCCCTATGTTGGCAGATTCTCAGAAGCCACTGTATTGGGAAGGATCTGAGGGGCTGCTGTGTTTAGAATTCTGAGAGGGTGCCATGTTAGGAAGGATCTGAGATGCTGGCATGTTAAGGATTTTTGAGAGGCTGGAGTATTTAGACAGATCCTTGAGCAACTGCCAAGTTGATGAGGGTTTTGAGGGGCAGCTGTTTTGCAAAGGATCTCAGATGCCACCATGCTGAGAAGGATCTATGTGCTGCTGTGTTGAGGATTCTGAGGTACTGCCTGTTTGGGAAGAGTTCTGAGGGGCTATGTGTTGAGAAGGATTCTGAGGTGCTGTAGTGTTGGGAAGGATTCTGAGGGCCTCCATATCGAGAAGAATTTTGGGGGCTACCGAGTTTTGGAGGATTCTCAGAAGCTGCTGTGTTGAGAAGATTCTGAGCGGTTGTCCTGTTGAGAAGGATCCTGAGGGCTGCTGTATTGGGAAGGATTCTCAAGGCCTGCTGTGTGAGAAGGATTGTGAGAGCCTCAGTGCTGAGAAGAATATTCAGTTCAGTTCAGTCGCTCAATTGTGTCCGATTCTTTGTGACCCCATGAATTGCAGCACGCCAGGCCTCCGTGTCCATCACCAACTCCCAGAGTTCACTCAAACTCATGTCCATCAAGTCAGTGATGCCATCCAGCCATCTCCTGGATGTCGTCCCCTTCTCCTCCTGCCCCCAATCCCTCCCAGCATCAGAGTCTTTTCCAATGAGTCAACTCTTCACATGAGGTAGCCAAAGTACTGGAGTTTCAGCTTTAGCATCATTCCTTCCAAAGAACACCCAGGACTAATCTTTAGAATGGACTGATTGGATCTCCTTGGAGTCCAAGGGACTCTCAAGAGTCTTCTCCAACACCACAGTTCAAAAGCATCCATTCTTCAGTGCTCAGCTTTCTTCACAGTCCAACTCTTACATCCATACATGACCACTGGAAAAACCATAGCCTTGACTAGACGGACTTTTGTTGGCAAAGTAATGTCTCTGCTTTTGAATATGCTATTTAGGTTGGTCATAACTTTCCTTCCAAGGAGTAAGGGTCTTTTAATTTCATGGCTGCAATCACCATCTGCAGTGATTTGGGAGCCCAAAAAAATAAAGTCTGACACTGTTTCCACATCTATTAGGTGACGCCATATTAGGAAGAATCTTAGCTGCTGCAGTGGTGGGAATGATTCTGAATGGCGGCCATGTCAAAGGATTCTGAAGGCTTTTGTGTTGTCAAAAATCTGATGGGCTGTGGTGTTCAGGAGGATTCTGAGGTAGTGTCATGTTGAGTAAGATTTTGAGGTGCTCCATGTTGACAAAGATTCTGAGGACCTGCTGTGTTGGGAAGTACCTGAGGGGCTTTTGTGTTGAGAATGATCTGAGGCATGCCATGTTGGTAAGAATTCTGAAGTGCTGGTGTGTTGAGGAGTATCTGTGTGGATTACAAGTGGAAAAGGAACTGAGGGCCTGTTGTGTTGGGAAGGATTCTTAGGGGCTGCTGTGTTTAGATGGATTCTGAGGGGCTGTCATTTTGGGAAGGTTTTAGGGATTGCTGTGTTGAGAATTCTGAGTGGCTGCTGTGTCAGAAGGATTCTGAGGGCTCTTGTGTTGAGAAGTATCTTCGGGGCTGCCACTTTAAGAAGCATCAGAAGAGCTTCATGGTGAGACAGATTCTGATGGCCTCTGTTTAAAAGAATCTTAGGGGCTGCTATGTTGAGAAGGATTTGGAGAGGGTTCAGGGTTGAAGAGTATTTGACATAGTGTTGTGTTGAGTACGTTTTGGAGGTGCTCCATGTTGAGAAGGATTGTGGGAGCCCGCTGTGTTGGGAAGGGTCTGAGGGGCTGTTTTGCTAAGAATGGTTCTGAAGCATGCCATGTTGTTAAGAATTCTGAGATGCTGCTGTTTGGAGGATGATTCTGAGGGCTGCTATGATGAAAATGATTTTGAAGAGCTGCCGTGTTGAGGAGGATTCTGAGTTGCTGCCTTGTTGAGGAGGATATTGAGGGCCTTCAGTGTTTGGAAGGATTCTGAGGGACTGCCATGTTGGGAAGGTTCTGAGGTGTTGTGGCTTAGATGGATCCTGAGGGCTACTGTGTGAGAAGGATTCTAGGGGCTGTTGTGTTGAGAAGGATGTGGGTGGCTTCTGCGTTCAGAAGGATTCTGAAGGGGTGCAGTGTTGAGGCGGATCTGAGGGAGTATGGAGTTGAGTAAGATTTTGCGGTTGAGAAGGATTCCTAAGATCTGTCGTTTGGGGAAGTTTTCAGGCTCAGGTGGTGGATCCCCTGGAGGGGTTAGTGCGCTTATGAGGACACAGGCCACCCCTGCGCTGGGCGCATTGCTTTTGTGCTTCTTGGGCTGATGTACTGGAATGTGTCTTTCTGAAGGCGAGTCCAGGTTTCTTGGATTGAAGGCTCATTGGAGGTCAGGGCTCTTTTACAGAGTCATTGGATTCATCAAGTGAAAATGACCGTAAATAATGGTTCTATGGACACTGAGGAGTGGCCTGGAAAGCGAGGGCTCAGGAAGGAGCTGGGTGGCCTAGTTGGCAGAGGCGGCTCTCCTGGCTTCAGGAATCCATCCATATGGCTAAGAAGGGCTTGCACCCCAGCCCAGGCCATGTGGGCCTCTTACTCGTGGAGATCTCTGCGCACCTCTGGTGCGTGCATTCATTGCCTTGGCCTCTCTGGCCACAGGAGTCTGCCTTCCTGTGAAGAGGGGTGCTCTGTACCGTGAGCTCAATGTGGATATAGTCCCTGTGTATCTCCAGTAGAAACAAACCATCCTGGTCAAGTGGTCATTTCTTTTGATCGCTGTCTTGACTGAGCAAGTGCAGAGAACTAGAAGGGTTCCTTTACAGCAGTACCAGCACCCCGTGTGGGCCAGGATCCAGCTCTGGGCACCCCCACCCCGTGCGCTGCGGGGCCACCTCACCCTGTGTGCTTCCGGCCTCGAGCCACCTTGTGTCTCTCCTGGGTTCTCCCCTCCACCACCTGTCTGGCCCCTTCTATCAGCTCCCAATTCTCCATCTTCCTGTGACAGACAGAATAAACCAGTCCCAGTTTCTCGGATACTTTTCCCTGAGAGGTTGATGGGGTCTGTGTCCCCCACCAATCAGAGCGGGCTCCGTGATGCTTGACTGGCAGAGGATGGCAGAGGGGCCAGTGCCAGTTCCAGGCCTGGCCTTTAAGAGGACAGCATCTCCCTCCTTTGGCTCAGGGGCCCCAGCTGCTGAGGACTAGTCCTCTGGGGGATCTGCTGGTGAGGAGGTGGGTGTGCTGAGCCCAGGTGTCCCAACCAGGCACCCTGGGGGAGCACAGCCATCGAGGCCCCTCCAACCCTCAGCCAGGTACCCCCAAGGGCTCGCAGCCTGTGTGGTGTGGAGCAGAAGTGGCTAGCTCACCCCCACCCTGATTCTCCCCCTCCACTCGGGCCATCTAATAATGGGGTCACCCTGGGGCAGGCTCTCTGGGCTCACTGCCTCTTCTTCCCTCCCTCCCTGCAGTGTGGGACTTCATCCTGCCCGGTGCCCCGCCGGCCCCACAGCCCTGGTACACCGACCAGCGCTTCACCCTGACTCTGCTCTGCGCGCTGGTCATCCTGCCCCTCTCCGCGCCGCGGGAGATCGGCTTCCAGAAATACACAAGGTACAGGCTGCAGACCCCTCCTGGGGGCGATGGCTGGGGCTGGGTCCCCACCTCAGCTGGCATTTGGGGGTGGTTTCTGTCTGCCTGGGATAGGGGAGCTGGCAGCATGGTTCTTTCCATTGGGAGAAGAGGAAAGAAATGTTAAATTATGAAAGTCATTTGTGTGCATGATAGAAAATACAGATAAACAGAAAAGAAAATTGCCTGTAATAACAGGGCCTCCATTTTGTTACTTAATGATCCCAGGCTTTTTCTGCACCCACACACACATACACAGGCACGGAGACACACACACACACTCTCTCTTTTCATTTTACAGTCTGAGGCTCCACATATACTTTTGAAAAAATAAAGTCTGGCAAAAATCTTCACACAAGTGTGCCACCCACCTTTCCCTGTTGCGTAGAGAAGTGGAACAGAGAAACAGCGGGCAGGACCCCAGAGGCCCCCAGGCGCCCCCAGCCCTCTCCAGCTGGTCCTTCTGCACGCTGTGTTGGGGCTGCTTAGATCCCAGATTGCAGGGGCTGTGTGGCTGTTGCTGGAGAGATGGGGCACCCGTAGCGCTCACCGCCTCGCAGGTCCCACTGCGTGGCGTGGGGGTGTCCCTGCCTGGAATGCCCTTCCTGTGTCCTATGGTACAGATAATTGGGGCCCAGACAGGGAGAACTTGCTGACCTCTTGCCAGTGTGGGCCGAGCTGACACTGAGACCCCGCTCTGTATGGCTCCCCAGGCGCTACCTCACCACGGTCGCCCCCTAACGCTGCACTCTCTTGTGTGTTAGCATCCTAGGCACCCTGGCCGCCTGCTACCTGGCCCTGGTCATCGTGGCGCAGTACTACCTCAGGCCCCAAGACCTCGCCCGTGAGCCCCGCCTGGCATCCAGGTGAGTCTGGGGGATGGCTTCCGGGGGCTTCTGTGAGGGGCGAGGGCCACTTCCCCGCCCCCTAACCCCCCATGGTTTGCACAGAGCCCTGGTTTGTCTCATGAAGTTCTTCAGGTGTCTGATGCTGTGGAGCTCAGCAAAAGCTCTTTTCCTTGTTCAGAACCACTCAGCTGCCGCTAGTGATGACAGGGTGAGGGACACGGAAGCACCACATGCCCGCCAGCCGGGGCTCCTGGGTGGTTGCAGCCCTGCCCCACAGCGTGGAAGCAACAGGGCCGGCCAGCAGGATGCGGAGGCCAGTGTGGCCCGAGAGGCCTGAGCGAGGCCAGAAGTGAGGAGTCCTGTAGGGATTTGGAGCTGCAGGGAGGACTTCTGTTTTGCATGGAAGCCATTTCAGGGTTTTGATCACAGCAGGGGCTTGAAATCAAATCTGGTGGCAGGCCAGCTCCAGGGGCCTGTGGCGTCACCCAGGTCCCAGACTCAGAAGGGCCCACCCTTGGTTTAACGCCCTGCTATCACCATCCTGAGATTCTTCACGGCTGCTGAATGAGGGCCGGCATGTTCATTTTGCACGTGGTCCCGCAAATCGTGTGGGCCCTCCTGGAGGACAGATCAGAGGTGGAGCAGGAGAGAGAGGAGAGTCTGGGGTGACTCTGAGCTTTGAGCAGGGGGACCGAGGGCCATGCTGTTTCCTGGACTGTGTGGGATGGGGAGGAGCAGGTGGCTGGGGGAGGGTTTTGGTGGGAACATGTTAGGTGGGAAAGGCTTCGAGACACTAAATAAAGATGTCAGGGAGCTGTCAGGTTGGAGTTCAGAGAGGCCCCGGCTGGAAGTAGAAATGTCAGCCCAGAGGTGGCATGCAAGGGCTGTGTGAGAACTGTAACAGCTGGTGGTCCTCCACCAGTCCTGGGGGCCCAGGAGAGGAATGGCGAGTCAGGAGCACTGTTTGCCTCCTGGAGCTGCTTGTTCTACCACAGCCCGAGAGGCTGAAAGCAGCAGAAATCCCTCCCCTTGGTTCTGGAAGCTAGAAACCGAATATGAGGGTGTCAGTAGGGCTGCACTCCCTCAGGAGGCTCCGGGAGGGTCCTTCCTGCCCCCTCGGTGTCCCGAGCTGCCAGCGCTCTTTGGCGCTCCTCGGCCTGCAGGCGCTTCTCTCCAGCTTCAGCGCCATCCTCACACAGCTCTCCCTGGGTATGTGTTTTCTCTTCCCTTAAGGGCACCAATTTTTGGATCAACTCCCAGGCTGCTCCAGTATGACCTCATCTTAATTTAACCAATTATATCTACAAGGACCCTTTTTCCAAATAAAATTTCATTCTGAGATTCCCACTGGATATAACTTTGGAGGGGGGATGTTCACTGTAAACCCAGGACAGATGATGATAGAAGCTGGGTCTCAGAGGTCAGTGAGCAAAATTTCAAGAATTTTAGGGTGTTCACCACTGAATACTGCTCCTGGGTCATGTGGGACTGAGCCGTGGTGCTGGATTTGGCCACGGAGGCCAGTCTTGATGTGGCTGAGTCTCGTCAGGGCAGGAGGTGGGGATGAGGCCCAGGTAGACTGGGGTCAGAGAGAGGTCTTCTGAGGAGGGGAGGAGAGGAATGGGCAGGAGGCGGGGCTCAGCGGCCCCCACACGCACGTACACTGACGGGGTAATCAACAGCAGGAAAGCCGGCAGGAGAGGCCCAGACCCACTGCTGATCTGCGGCCTCGAGTCCACCCGGGGCGGGGGGGGGGGGGTCTCGTGCCCTGGAGGTGCATCCTCCAGGGCTGGAGCTCGGACGGCATCTCCCACAGGAACAGGAGGGGACAGTTCACATGGCCCAGAGGATGCAGGCAGGCAGATGGAGCAGCGGAAGCGTGGGCTCTGAGAAGCCGGCCGTCTGCTGACAGTGCTGTTGAGGAAGGTCTGAGAAGGTGGGGCTTGGCTGGAGGGCTCCCCAGGCTTAAGAGTCAGCCGGAAACGCTGCGCAGAAGGGAGATGCCACTGTGCGAGCCTCCTGTGGCTGCTGTACTGCCAAACACAGTGCCTCAAAACTATACAAGCTTATTATCTTCTCCTTCTGATGTCAGAAGTCCAGAATGAGTCTCACTGGGCTGAACTCGAGGGCTCAGCAGTGGTGTGTTCTTTCGGGAGGTCTAGACAAGAATCCGTCTCCTGGCCTTTCCCAGCTCCTAGGGGCGCCCATGTTCCTTGGCTCATGGCCCCTCCACAGTCTTCACAGCCAGCAAGGTTCCATCTCTCTGATCTTGCTTCTGCTGTCACAGCTCCCTCTGACCACACCTGGGGAAGGTTCTCTGATGGCAAGGATCCTATATAATCCGGGGTCATCTCCCATCTCAGAGTGCTGACCTTCATCACACCTGCAGAGTCCCTTGCAGGATATAAGGTTACAAACTCCCAGATTCCCAGGATTAGGACGGGGCATCTTTGGGGGCCATTATTCTAGCACAGCCAGGAAACCCTGGTTGTATAGTGGGTGCTATTTGTGCCCCGCCAGCTGTGTGTCCCCATATCTGCTGGAGGCCAGAACCTGACGCTGCTTGAAAGCTGGAGGGCCACCATTCAGGGGCCACTGAGAGGCTTTGACCTCAAGAGTCTGCCCCACGCACCCGTCAGTTCTCTTAGGCCGCCTAGACGGAGGTCAAACCATCCTTGTCCTACTGGGGTCTGTTTGAATGCTGCCTGTGCCCTGCCCTCCACCCCCAGCCCCTAACCTCACTGGGGACAGGCAGCCTCCAAGGAAGCTGGGAGTTCCCCCTGGCCATGTCCTGCCCACATTCTGCCTGCATAGAGACTGTCAAGTTGTCAAATGTCAGCACTGCTGCTAAGTCACTTCAGTCGTGTCTGACTGTGCAACCCCATAGACGGCAGCCCACCAGGCTCCACTGTCCCTGGGATTCTCCAGGCAAGAACACAGATGTACCTAAAAGTGCAGCACTTTACATGCAGCCTCTGCCACCCCTCAACCCCGGAGTGGACGTGGTTACTAAAATCTACCTTAGAGTTACACTTCGTTACAGCATGCTTGTATTATTTAAAACTGGTCTTCAAGTTGAAGGTTGTTTTGAGTTTAACTTTTTGTAACAAATACCCGTTTTCATCTCTTTACAGTCCCTCCTCCTGGACCTCTGTATTTAGTGTCTTCCCCACCATCTGTTTCGGATTTCAGGTAACCTCGGTGTCTGTGTTGAGGAGGGCAGCATTTGCAGGCTGTGGTGACTGCCTGTTCCCTTGGGGGCAAGTTGCCTCCTTGTTGGGGATGGGGAGGGAGGTTTGTGAACATGTTTTGGGATGAACCAGTCTGTCTCTAGGGGACCGTGCATATGGGTTGGCGTCTGGGCTCAGCGAGCTCTGAATTTCTTTTGAACTTTGGAAGTGGCTCCAGTGACCACCACCAGCAGCAGCCCATTTATTGGGTCTGAGGTTGAGTGTGGGGGTCTGGGACCTGTGCCCTCCTTTGAAAGTCCTGGTGGCAGTGTCGCCCTGCCTGGGGACCCAGAGCTGCCTTCCTACAGGTGGATTCTGCTGCAGGGGCTGGAGGCTTGCAGGCCAGGAGGGCAGGCAGGTGCTGGGCAGGATATATAGAATTTGATAGAATGTTGTGGAGTGAGAACTTCTGTGTGTGGAATCTAGTTGGGGGGCTTCCGTTGCAGCTCCTGGAGGGGGCAGATTCAGAGATGCCCTCTGCTAGGCGCTGAGGCCTAAGAGGAGTCTTGAGGAATGTGTGGGAGGCGGCAGGTGCAGGGAGATGCTTCCACTGGAGATCCACAGAGGGGAGGGGTCCCAGGCTGGAGAGCTGCTAAGGTCTGGGTGAGGTGGGTACTTGGTGAGGAGCTGGAGATGGCTGTAGTGGGGGTCGGGCTCTGCTCCCTGCCTTCTGGTCTCTCTTGGGGTTCCCTAGTCTCCCCGCAGGTGGCAGCTGACCCCCTTTTTCCATTGCTTATTTTGGAAAGATTTGCCTCTCTCCTAAAGACAACCACCTACCCGCCACACTGACAACAAAACCACCCCATGTAGAAGCATGTTCACAAGGCAGAGGGGCTCAAGACTGATGGTGTCTCAGCTTCCTAGCCCCAGTGTCTTCACTTACCCATCCATCAGCTCCTCTTTCTGTTCTTCATCTTCCCCCCAGCCATTTCTTGGGGGGAAAAAATCCTGAAACATTTCCATTTCTTTTTTTTTTATAAATGAGTTGCTGTATTGCTCCTGGGACTTAGCAAGCCGCTTACAGGATTTCTCACGTTTCGTCCTACACACCCAATATTTTGAAAGATGTAAAGCGATGATTTTGCTGTCAACTGTCTGGATGGAGTTTAACCAGCCCTCTCTTGGCTGCCCGAGCACCATATGGTGTAGCGGGCTTGCGCCAGTGGAGGGGAGGGGAGGTGGGCGCCGCTTTCCAGATGCTTGGAGGGGGTGCCCCCCTCACCTTTGCCTCGGCTCCCTCATCTGATTCTCCTAGCAACGGAGGCCTGGGCTGCAGTTTCCAGGGACACGGGATGCAGAGATGGGGAGTTAGGAGAAAGATGTGGATGGTGGGGTGGGGGTGGGGCTGAGGACTAGTTGCTGAGGCCAGGGAAGGCGCTGCTAGGATCCAGCTTGTGGAGTTGGGGATCTGGCGGTGGGGGGACTAGATGTAGGGGAGGGTGGAAGGGAGGAGGGTGAGGGGTAGGGCAGGGCTGTGCAGGGAAGTGGGGAGTCCCTGTCGTCCATGAGAGTTCTGCCTCAGTTCAACCACACCCTTCCCCATACACTTAGCAATGGGGAGCCCCCTCCTGCCTGTGCAGAATCAGAAAGAGGGACTTGTAGGGAGCAGAGGTTAGGGTGGGGCTTTGCTCCCAGCCCCCCTGGCCGCATGTAATACTTCTCCTTTGTTTTGTTTTAATTGAAGCGTGATTGATTTACGATATTGTGTTAGTTTCAGGTGTACAGCACCGTGATTCTGGTAACTGAATATATGTGTATGTATGTTCTTTTTCAGATTCTCTTCCTTTATAGGTTGTTACAAAATAGTAGAGTTGCCTGCGCTCTGAGTAGACCTTGTTTTATATATAGACCTCTGTTTTATGTACAGCAGTGTGTATACGTTAGTCCCAAAGTCCTAATTTATCCCCCTCCCCCCCTTTCCCCTTTGGTAACTGTAAGTTTGTTTTCTATGCCTGCGAGTCTGTCTCTGTTTTGGAAATAAGTTCATTTGTATCTCTGTTTCTTTTTTAAGGATTCCACATATAAGTGGTATCATATTTGTCTTTCTTAGTATGATCATCTCTAGGTTCATGCATGCTGTTGCCAATGGCAGTGTTTCATTCCTTCTTATGGCTGAGTACTGTTCCGCTGCACGTCCACACACCGCACCTCTCTCCACTCCTCTGTCGACGGACACTTAGGCGGCTTCCGTGTCTTGGCTGTTGTGAACAGTGCTGCAGTGAACATTGGGGTGTGTATCTTCTCAAGTCCCGTTCCTCCAGATATGTGCCCAGGAATGGGATTGCTGGATCACACGGTGGCTCTATTCCAAGTCTTTTTAAGGAACCCCCCATGCTGGTCTCCACAGTGGTTGTGCCAACTTACATTCCCACCAGAGTGTAGGGGGCTCCCTTGTCTCCACACCCTCTCCAGCATTTGGAATTTGTAGACTTTGAGGATGGCGCTTCTGACTGGTGTGAGGTGGTGTGCCTGCTTGTGGCTGTGACTCGCGTTTCTCTGATAGTTACCATTGTTGAGCCTCATGTAGTGTGCCTGTTGGCCCTCTGGATGGCTTCTTCTCTCTGTTTCTCAAAGCTGCAGCAGCTTTGAGATATGACTTGCATGGGGTGCAGCTCACCCCTAGGTCTTTAGTGTGCTCACAGAGCTGTGCAGCCGTCACCACAGTCAATTTCAGAACGTTTCCTCCCCCTCCCCCACCAGAGAACCCTGTACCTGTTAACCATCACTCCCCATCCCAGCGCGTCCGCCGCCCAGCCCCTGGTGACCAGAACCTTTCCCACTGTCTTGGATGTGCCTCTTCTGGACACTGCCTGTAAGTGGAACCACACAGTACCTAGTCCTCTGCGGCTGGCTTCTTCCGCTCTGCACGGTGATTTCGAGGTGATTTCCGTGTGTCAGGACTGCATCCCTTTTCACGGTTGAGTGATGCTCTGCTGTCTGCTGAGTCCACGGCTTGCTTTTCCATCCCTCAGCTGGGGGACTTCTGGGCTGTTTCCACCTGTTACCCACCACGTGCTCCTCTGCCCCACACCCCACCACTTCGTGACTAGTCAGCCTGCTCTCAGTCAGACGCTGTTCTAGATGCTGTCCCAGCAGGGCAGCCCTGCCCTCACAAGCTTTATTCTCTCAAATAAGACCAAGAGGTACCTGACCCAGGAGTCTCGGGACCCACAGGGAGGAGGGCAGGGCTCCATCCGGCCACCACCAACCATCTTTTCCCCACGCCTGGGTTCCCGAGTGCAGGAGGCGGGGCGTTGATACCTGCTGGTCGAGGGTCCTTTTGTATTTTGGTGGAATTTAAGTGCCCACCGCCTGGCTTAGCTGGCCTGCAGTGGGCTTTCATGAGGTCAGGGGGGTCCCTGAGGCTCACCTGTCATAGAAGGTATGGTGGGCTTGCCCTGGGCTGCACGCCACCTCTGCAGCTAGAATTAGGAGCCCCGCAGCCGAGGTGCCCCAGCCACTCCCAGTGTGTGCTCCACGAGGGTAGGGGCTGTGGGGCTGGTTGAGGGGCTACCCCAGACTCACACCAAGGGAACCAGTGAGGGCCTGAGTGTGAGGAGCTGGGCTGGCCGCTGGGAGGCCTCACGGCTGCAGGTGGAGCAGAGGGATGGATGATTGAGTAATCCCAGGAGGGCCCTCAACCGGGGGCCAGACACCACACTGGGGATGAGCGAGCGAGTGTGTCTGCTACCGCACACCCAACAGATGCGAGCCAACAAGCCCAGCTGTGCTCACATGGGGCCAGCAGGGGAGCGCTTTCCTGAAGGATGAGTAGGAGCTGGCCGGACCGGGGGCTGCCCCCAGCAGAGCACACAGCACGGGCTAAGGCCCTGAGGCAGTGGAGAGGGCAGCTGTGGGCTGAGCTCGGTGGGTGAAGGGAGTCTTGAGCGTGGCAAGTGGCAGGCATAGACAGTCATCGTGCTGGTTTTGATCAGAAGGGAGTAAGTGAATGTGACGGTGGGAACCCTGTCCTGGGAGCCTGGGAAGTTCCTCGAACCCACAGGGCGCATCCAGAAACAGCAGCTCCTCCCTGGCTGCTCAGCAGGGTCTCCCTGGCTGCCCAGGACCTGCCCCAAGAACGTCACGTCGTAGGTGGGCTCTCGGCAGTGGTATATGTATTTTAGATTTTTAAAAATGTGATATAGTACATAGGCAGTGTATAAATCATAAGTATGTGTGCTCCCACAAAACCATCACCCCAGTGGGGACCTAGAATATCATCAGCCCCCCGGAATGTTCCCTCGGGAGCACCGTCCACCCACCCATACCACTACTCTGCCCTCTCTCACCATAAATGAGGGCTGTCAACTGGGTTGACTTTGCCCCCCTGCCCCAGGGGACACCTGGCAATGTCTGCAGACACTTTTGATTGTCACACCTGAAGGGGGCGCCCCTTTCATCTCGTGGGTCAAGGCCAGGGGTCTGGTCCACATCACACCGTGCACAGCACAACCCCCAGCATCAGCAGTACCATGACTGAGGACCCCATCCTGGCTTGTTTGACTTGTAGCTTTAACTTCACATACGTGGAAACATTCTTCTCTGGCTGCTTTCGCTCCATATCACAGCGGCGGGGCCTCTGTGACGGGGCCTGCAGTTGTGTTTACCCCCTTTCGGTGCCAGGTAATATTCCACATGTGAATATCTGACAACTTACTTCTTTCTCCCTTTTGCTAGTTGGTGGGCTTCTGGGTCATTGCTCACATGCTGGGACAATGAGACTCTTTTGAGGGTGCCAGGTGGTTCTAGTGCAGGCTGGCCGGAGTCCCACTGACCTGCCCCTCTCTCGCAGTGTCACGAAGCCGCTGTGTCCATCTACTGCAGCATGCGCCACCAGAGCCTCGGGCACTGGGCCCTGGTCTCCGTGCTGTCCTTGCTGGCCTGCTGCCTCGTCTACTCGCTGACAGGTAAGGCCCGCCTGGGGTGCCCAGGACCTGGGGGTGCAGCACTAGGAGAAACTGGGATAATACACATCCTGGGCACAGTGCTAAGTGGTTGGAGCGTCTTTGGTCTCTAACGCCCCCAGGAGAGTCCACGATTCATAGAGGAGGACACTCTACCCAGAGGATTGCCTCAGCTCAACCAGGGTCTCCTGACTTGATGTCTAAGCTGAGATAGAAACCCTGGCCGACTGTCTCCCCTACACCCCTTCCTCCCCATCTGGAAGGACAGCAGGAGTGATGCTGTCAGAGTGTTAACATCCGGTGTGGTTTACAGGACACCCTCTCAGATACAGTGGGTTTGAGCATCCACACACTGGCGCGGGAGGGTCTTCAGAGGTGGCAGGGTGTGGCTCACAGAAGGGCTGCCACACCCGAGATCCCACAGCTCATCCAGCCCAGGGCCTGGGCTCAGGCTGACTCCTGGCTGCCTTCCTCCAGCCCAGCAGCTTGCTTTCTTTCGTTGGCCTGCCAGAGCCTCTTGATTCAGGAAGCCCCAAGGCAGCCACACACGTGTTGGGGGCCTGGACATTTGCTGGGTGACCTCTGTCTAGCAGGGCTCTGTAGCCCCTGGGTCGGACCCCGTGACTGAGGTTCTCTTCCAGACGCTGCAGGGCCAGCAGGATTGTGGGATGGGCAGAAAGCCAAAGCTCAGAGGTAGGGTCTCAGGACAGGGCAGGTGACTAGGAGGCAGTGCTAGATTGTGGGGGAGGGACCTGACTGCTACTGTAATAAGCCGTGTTATTCCAGACAGGTGTTGACACTGGGCCTTGATTTTTCCATCAGGAAAATGGGTGCATGGCCAGCTTCTTTCTCTGGGTACTGAGAGAGTGGGGGAACAGGGCACAGAAAGTGTTAGTCAAAGTGCTTCCAGTCCATCCTGGACCCTTGTATGTGGACGCTGAGCTGCTTGGGAAGAAGGCAAGGGACAGTCTTGCCCAGCAGGTCTTGAAGTTAGAAGAACCGAGGATCTTGTAGGCTGAGGACAGAAAAACCTGGGGAGGTTCTAGAACCTACTGTCAGCTCCTGGGGGAAACCTCAGCAGCGGTGGAGGTGGGTGCTGTCAGCGTGTTGGGGTTGAGATGGGGGACCGGCATTTTTCTCACCAGCTTTCCTGGGTTCCCCTGTGGCCCTCTCAGGTGTGTACGGCTTCCTGACCTTCGGGACAGACGTGTCTGCTGACATCCTGATGTCCTACCCAGGCAGCGACGGGGTCGTCATCGTTGCCCGGGTCCTCTTTGCTGTGTCCATCGTGACCGCCTACCCCATCGTGCTCTTCCTGGGAAGGTGAGGCCAGCTCAGGGGGACAGGGTTCAGGCTGGGGCACGCTGTCCATCAAGCATTGGCATGTGCTGGGCACCACACCCGCCTGTGTGTAGTGGGGGTGGTCATCACCTCCCTTTCCTGGAGAAGGAGACGGGGCAGGGGAGTTGGGTGGTTTGCCCAGCGTGGCCCAGCTGGTGTCAGGACTGCAGCCTGGTGCCCTGGCCAGAACCTGACTGCCCGGCGAGGCCCCACCCGTCAGCTGCTCACGTGCGGGGGTCCCTGGGGACTGAGGCCCTGCTGTGGAATGGGAGCCCAGCTGGGTGTGCGGGGCAGCTGGGGAACTCTGGGGCATCCAGCATGGGCCGGGGGGTGCTCACATGGGAGCCCGTGTGAGTCCGTGCTTTGTGGCCTCCAGGTCGGTGATGCAGGACTTCTGGAGGCGGGGCTGTGGTGGGGCATGTGGGCCGTGGGCCCTGGCCGAGCCCTCGGGGCTGTGGGTCCGGATGCCACTGACCGTGCTCTGGGTCACCGCGACACTCACCATGGCCCTGTTCCTGCCCGACCTCAGCGAGATCATCGGCATCATTGGCGGCATCAGCTCCTTCTTCATCTTCATCTTCCCAGGTGAGGCCCTGGCTCCGCCGGCCGCGGGTCCTTCCCAGCTCCCTGCCGTGGGAAGCCACGTGGAGGTCAGGGTGCATGGGAGCTCATCTAGGTGGGATGGCTCCCAGCCCTGTTTACTAAGCCAGGCCCAGGGCCAGGGCTCTGCACACCTTCTCTCGGGAAACACCTCAACAGCCCTTGATGGACATACGAGGTGGGGTGCTGTCATCAACCCATCCCACAGACAGGAAGACTAAGGCCCTGAGGCCTCTCATGCGGAATAGGTAGCATGTAGCAGATCTGAGTCAACCTTGGCTACCCTCTCAAGGCTGCCACTCACTGTAGGATTTTATCTTATTTAAATGTTTTCAACTACATGAAACTCGTGTGGTTCAAAGGTGCCCCTCAAACACCTTCCTCCTTCTCCCCCAAACCTGGGAGGTGAATACAGTTTCCATGACTGGTGGGTTCCTAGGAAACCTTCCCAGTGTGAGGAGGATGTGAAATTCCTGTAGAATTGGCCTGACCATTATCCTGGCCTGGGACACGCAGGGTAGCCAAGGCTGGGACTCCCAGGGGAGGAGCATACAGGGGCCGAAACCCCAGACCTGGGTGGTGCCTGGCGCTAGAAGGCAGTTTCAGACGGCAGTGGGATCCGATTCTCTCTGCCAACCCCCACCCCCACACCACCCTCAGCCCTGGTCTGGGTCAGATGGGCTCAGCCATGCAGTATCTTAAACACATGCGATGGGCTGGGCGTCTATGTCCTGGGTGGGGCCTTTTAGCTCCAGCCATTTCCGTGCTGGAAAGGACCGGCTGGGACAGACTTGGGAGCAGGGAGAGATCACAGGCTGTTTAGGCTGAGCTGTCTGACTTCGAGTCCCAGCAGCACCATTAAAAAAAGAGGGGAAAAAAAAAAAAAAACAAACAGACAACACAGGCAGCTGGCGGCTGTCATATGCGTCCCAGGTGTCGGTCCCGACCTGGCCCTGACTCGCACCATCTCACCAGAGACTAGTGTGGCTGTCACTGTTGCTGGAGAGACCCCAGTGCTAGAGGGTGTTGAGCAAGGACCCCACAGCGGTGCCATGGGCCGTGCGCTCTGCTCACCAGGGCAGGGGGAGTCCATGGAGCTACTGTGGGCAAAGGCTCTGCTGGCCTCTCGGGTCCCTAGGGGCTGCTGCGTGTTGGCTGAGCCCTGTAGAGCTCAGGGTTGCTTTGGGTTCAATGACAAAGAGCTGCAGTGACCCCAACTCTCCCCCACAGGTCTGTGCCTCATTTGTGCGGTCAGCGTGGAGCCCATGGGACCCCGAGTTAAGTGAGTGTCTGCATGCGAGGGTGGCGACAGGGCGTGTGTGGGGCTTGGCTCCAGGGCCATGAGATGTGGTCGGGCCCGCGGGGTCCTGCCGAGGAGGGAAGTGCCGGCCAGACCGGGAGGGGCCCTTGTCTGCACAGCGACAGGCAGCTGAGCTGGGAGGGTCCAGGCCAGCACTCCACTGAGTCCATGCGTCACTGCCTTCCACGCTGAGGGCTGTGGTCTGTGGTTGGAGCTGTCTGTGGATTTGGGGTCTTCCTGGCAGCTGGAGCGCTGTAATCAAGCATCCTTCTGCAGGGCAGGGTGGGTGCAGAAGTCCTGTTGCCCCACAGACCCTGTTTCCACCTGAGGTCATGGTCGTGGGCTCCAGCTGGGTGTGGCTTTGGGGAGCCACCTCTCAGCCCCGTACAGAAAGATCCTCTCGCATCGCAGCAGCCATGAGCGTGGGTCCCCTTGTAGGCCTGTGCCTCTTTTTGCCCTTCCTCTGGCCACACGGAGCCCAAGTTTGGTCTTCCCACAGTGGCAGACTCGGCCGGGTTCCCTGCTGGGTTGCGAAGTGTTTTTCTGGACGACTCTAAAGCTGAGTGGGGCTGAGCACCAGCCCCGATGGCCTGCGGGGGTGGGGGGGGGGGTGCAGGGAGGGGCCCTACATAGTTTGTTCCCTGTAGTGCCCTTTCAAGTGTTGCTGCTTTTGTGTGGCGCCTCGGGCCAAGTTCACGGAGCCATTACTCATGGGCTTTCAGGGGATTTTTAATCCCAGTGCTGCCTTAGGGCCTTCTGATCCATCAGAGCTGCTCCGAGGAGCCCGCAGCCCCTTTACGTTCCCTCACTGCCCCCTTCAGCCGGGTGGGTGTTCTTGGCACTGAGCTGCCACTCTGCGATGCTGTGTAACTGGAGATGGTCTTTCCATGACAACGGGCCCCGTGGCCTTTGTTAATGGGGCTAGAAATATCCCTGCCATTTTGTGGGAATCTTATTATCACAGCTCTCGCCTCGCTGTCTGCCCCATCTCTCCTGGTTACATTATGAAGCTCGTGGATGTGGCCTCAGCCACCAGTTCCAGCCACCTCTGTGCCCTCCTCTCTGGCCCCAGCTGCTGTTCCCATCTGTGTGACTTGGGGCTTCTCCTTCCTCACTTTCAGGAGGCTTCAACCCCACCCCCAAGGAAAAGGAGCAAAAAGGGGGTTTGAACCTCGTGTCTCCCTCCCCCGTTCTCTGTCTTTGGTAAAGCACCGGGAGGAATGAGGTTAGGAAGCAACAGTTGGGAGTTAATTTTTTTTTCAACTGCGGGGGTGCTTTATTTCCTGTTGTCTCAGAAACCCATCCCTACAGGTAAGGGGAGAGCAACTGGAATTGTTTCCGACAATGAGCATTCGACACGTGTCTGGCTCTTCTGTGGGAAACTCTGGAAAAGCACGTGGTTGACGTGGGTTCGTTGACTCGGCAGGTGCTGCCTGGAGGCCTGGGGGGTGGTCTCCGTGCTGGTTGGTGCCTTCATCTTCGGGCAGAGCATGGTGGCGGCCGTCATGGAGCTGCTGTAGGGAGCGGCCCGCGCTCCAGCAGGACGGGGGCCCCTGCAGCCGCCTGCATCTGGCCGTGAGAACCATGTGACCTCTTCATTAAGAAGCTGGAGAAACTGACTCTTCCGTCCTTCCCAGGCTGTGCCTCTGGGCTTCCGCTGGGTCCCGGGGTGTCTGGTGCAGTGGTGAGAGGTGGCCTAGGCCCTGCACTTGACCACGGACCGGGGAGCTTCAGGCCAGAGCGGTGGGAGCTCTCAGTCTGGAGCCTGGGAGTCTGGGGTCAGGGTGTGTATGGGGCTACGCACCCTCTCCCTGCCTGCCGCCTCCAGCCCCCTGGTGCTCCTGGGCGTGTCTGCACCCGCCATCTCTGCCTCCAGCTACCTGTGTGTCCACGTGTCCCTATTAGAGGGCCCAGGGTCCTCATTTGATATGACCTCATCTTAGTTACTTACTTGGGATGTGCAAAGAGCCTCTTTCCAAGTAAGGTCACATTCACCATTTCCTGGGGTTAGGACTGCAGCTTATGTTTCTGGGGGACAGTTTACCCCATAACTGGGGGGTAGGTGCTGAGGCCCAGGGAACCCTGCTCTGGGGTGTTGAGGTCAAAGACATGAGATGAGGGCATGGCTCGGTGGAGGAGAGCCCGGAGGGCTGGGGGTGCCATTTGCTGGGGATGGCAGGGCACTCAAGCTGGTGCTCAGGCCAGGGCACGGGGGACCCGAGTTGATGTATACCCTGAGTTGGCCTCTCTCTGGTGGGTGGGACCCCAAGGAGAGGCCCCTGTCTTCCCACTGGCTGGACCAGAAGAGCCTGGAGGCCAAGCGTGCTGTCTGCTCTGTGGGTCCCTCCCGACCCCACCCCGATTCTGGGCTGAGGAGCCGCGCCTGCAGCCGTGGTGCAGCGGGGTCTGCAGGGTCAGGGTGGAGGACTGGCCACTGCGGCTGCGTCGAGCCACTGTGCTCACCCGTGCTGAGCCTGCCCAGGGCCTGGGACCCCTGGGCGGACGTGGCTGGGTCCAGGCCGCTCCTCTTCCGCTCCGGGACGTCCACCGGAAGCCAGCGGTGCCCGCACCTGCAGGGGCTGACATCTGAGGACACCTCCCCCAGGTAGGCAGTGGCCCGGTCGCGCTACATCATGTCGGGTGCGTGCGGCGTTGTCTTGATGGAACTGTCGCGTAGTCTGCCTGTTTCCCACTTGTCTTCCTGTGCTGATGCTGCTTTCAGATGTTGATTCACGTGCCGCAAGGTCAGAGTGTGCAGTCTGGGTGTCTGTACAGAGTGGCTCCGCTCTCAGCAGTGCCCAGCTCCTGAGGGTCCCCGCCCCAGAGAATCCAGGACCTGCAGCCCTGACGCCCCCTGCTCTCTCCCGCGGGTCCCCGGTGACCGTGGCTCTGTGCTCTGTCTCTATGGACTTGCCTGTCCTGGACATTCCATATGAATGGACGCACACAATACGTGGTCTTTTGTGTCCAGCTTCTTGGACCTAGCATACATTTTCAAACATTATTACAGGTGAGGGAACCAAGGCTTGGGAACCTCAAGGCCGCCTGTCCTGTGAGCTTCAGAGTTGGGTTGGGACTGATAAGGGGTTGAATTCCATCGTTCGTCTTCTGAGCTGTAGCCAAGGTGGGGGAACTAGTTGACCCTGGGGGCAGGGCTGGGGCCTCTGCCCCCCAGCGCCCTGGCTGTCCCTGAAGACTCTGACCCCGTGAGGGGACACGGGACCCTTCTCCAGGTGCTCTGATCAACCCCACACCTCGCGTCCTCCTGAATGAGGGTCTCAGAACCGGCACGTGAGCTGAGAAATGAGGTCATGGAGCGTTTAGCACCCGGAGCTGGTGCAGATGAACAGAGAGTTACATTAACCCTGCATGCTTGGCTCCGGGCTGCTGGCTGGTAGGCTGGGCCATGATAGGAGGGTCCTGGGTAAGAACCAAGCATGGCGGGTAAGGGGTGTGCTTAAAGGGATGCTGTGTGATAAGCGGCTTAAGAGTCAGACCACTCGTTTTGAACACTATCTGCCATTTGCTTTCTCTAAATCCGAGAAGTTTATTATGAACCTCCCCAAGAATCCATTTCCCCACCAGCCAAACAGAGCCGGTTTACTATGTGTGAGGCAACGTGAGAATTAAAAGGTGATGCTGTATGTACAGCAGCTGGTGGGGGACCCAAGCAATGGTGGTCTCATTTCCAGAAAATCTAGGTTGAGATGAGGTGAACACAGGTCCAAGGGGAAAAGGGAACGACCAGGCACGTGGGCTCCCTGCAATGTAAGAGAGGACGGCAGGGAGGGGGTGGCCTGACACTGATGGTGGAAGGGTGGCAGGGCTCCTGGGGGGCTGACGAGGATGGCCCCCCGGGCACCAGCGTCCCGCCTCTGACAGGCACAGATGGGGCTCCCACAGGACCGAGCCTCAGATCAGGCGTGATCGTGCAGGGCGGGGATGCAGACAGACACGAGGCTGAGGTCCGCGCTCTGGGGGCAGGTCCAAGTCCCCTCCACACCGTGTGCCCCTCTACCAGGGAAGCAGCTGCAGGACGGAGGGCTGGAGTGCGTGCTCCAGCTCAGGGTGGTCCTAGCACGGGCTGTGGGTCTGGCACATCTGGGCTGACCCCGCCTGCCGCTCACCAGCCCTGTGACTGCGGCCGGGCCCGTCCCTGCTCCCAACAGCCCTCAGCCTCAGGTGACTGACCCAGGAAACCTCCGTGAGCGTGGTCCTCAGCCCTGGTGTCTTCCTTGGAGCTGGGGCAGCCGCCCCCACCCTGCTTCACTTCCGACGCTGGCTCTTGGCTTTCACCCTCTTTGCTCCCCTCGGAAAGGAAGCTGCGGACAGCCACTCCTTCCCTGGATAGCGGTGAGGCTGAGCTTAGACCCACAGAGCCAGGCCCGTCACAGGGTCCTGGTCCATCGATGGTGACCCCCGTGCTGGCATGTAGAGACCCTTCTGTCTCAAGTGACCGCTGTGAACAGGGCAGTCCAGGTGACATGTTCCGCTCAGAGTGGCCTGGGCTACAGAGGGTCTGCGCGTCCTGGGCAAGGGCACTCCCAGTGGCTCAGGTGCCCCCGCGGGACCACGCAGGGACCAGCCCAGCCCCGAGGGGTGGCCTGTGCCCCACCAGAGTGGTGCCCGCACCACTCCCACGCAGGCTTAGGTCCTGGACTGGACACGAGGAACACAGGTGGTGAACGTTTGGGCAAGTGAGTGGACTGTGACTTTTTTGAAAGAAATGAGATTCAGGTAACATAAACCATTTTGAAGCCGAACTGCTCCACACTGCTGAGCATCCCGTTCCCAAAGGCCTTCCTGCATAGTCACTCCCCAACAATCCCTCAGCTGCTTTCCATTTCTAGGGGTTTAACTTCCAGACGTCCTGTGTGAATGGAGTTGTACTGACGTGGCTGCCTGTGCCCATGAGGGCACCGTGCCGCAGCCTGGGCCAGCACGTCGTCCCTCCCTACGGCTGATCTGCAGTCCGCTGCACAGACGGGCCACACTCAGGAGTCCGCTCACCCACTATGCACACTTGTGTGTTTCGCCTTCTGGCTCACGTGTGAACACATGGGCACAGGACCCTGCTTCACTGTGTCGGTTCTTTGGGGCCTCGTACACCCCCGGGGTGGAGCTGTGGGGTCGTGTGGCAACTCTGTGTCCAGCTGTTGGGGGGACCTGTGTTAATCTGGGGCTGTTGCTCCCTGCCTGCCCACGCTGGGTGCGAGGTGGTCAGGGGGCAGGGCGGGGCACAGGCAGTGGCCCTGGGCGCTCCGGGTTTGCTGCCTGCCTGTCAGGGTCTCGGGTTCCCTGCTTGCCCATCCCAGGATGCCACAGGAGGCAGCGAGGGTGCCTGTCCCCGGAGGGCAGAGTGAGTGGAGGCTCTCGCACCTTTTCGGGTGGGTGGGTGTCTGCTCTCTTTGGAGCCTGCTCTTCCCGTGCGGAACCTGAGGTGGTGCCAAGTGCCCGTGGCCGCGGTCAGCACAGATCTGTGTGACGGGAGGGCTTAGACAGGGGCAGGCCCAGGTAATGGGGGCTCCTCAGCTCTACCTCCAAGAGCCCCAACCCCCGAGGGTAGTTGCTGAAACAGCAGGCAGAGCGGCTCGGAGCAGTCTGGGCGCCGGGGAGGTGTGTGTGTGTGTGGGGGGGGGGGACTCTTACGGGGGACCCCCGCAGCAGCCTTGGTGCGAGCCAGGCAACTCCTGGTCTCCAGAGGAGGGGTCTCCCCCTGCTTCCCAGGTAAGAAAACAGAGGCTGAGGGAGGCTGGCTGCAGGGACGCAGCTGGGATTAGTCTGCACTTCACTCTTCTGTCAAGGCCCCGTGGTTGCACTGGTTTTGCTTGAGGCGCTGGCGTCGAGCCCTGGGAGGCCATGCAAGGGGGACCCGCGGCTTCATGGCTCCCCGGCTGCCCGAGGAGGCAGAGCCCCACCTGGCAGTGGTGGCTTTAGTGACAGCGCCGGTCCCAGCCGGGGCTGCAGAGACCAGACCTGGTCCTGCCGTGAGGGCACCGTGGCCCAGCTCCCCTGTCCTCATGCCTGGCAGTTCTGCCTCCTCCTCTGGGAAGGGGATGCAGGGCCCTCTCCTTTCGTGACCCCTGAGACTTCTGTGTCCTGTTGCTCTCCTGCAACTCGGCCAGGGAGACAGAGGGGAAGTCACAGGGCGTCCAGAGTCGGGTTTGAATGAAGTCTGGGGCTTGGCCTTCTGTCTGGCCGGAACACCAAGTTGATAGTGTGCAGTGAGAGACTGTGTCCAGTCAGGTCTGGCCTCTGCCCTTGGCGGTGATGGCCTCTAAGAACCTGGAATGTCCCCCCTGACACAAGGTGGGCTCAGGTTTCATGGCTAATAAAGTGGTTTCCCTCCCCAGCTGTCACAGAAAATGGCACACACACACACAGAGCTGTCCCCAACGGGAGTTTATTTGGTGCTTGTCTCGGGCGGCTGTTTGCCCAGCAGGGCACTGCTACGTGGGGTCTACTGCCGCCTGCGGGCTCAGCAGAGGCCTAAGGTGGGCACTACAGGGTCTCGGCCCCCTACCACGTGGAGGAGTGGCAACCAGGGAGAGTAAGGGGGAGGCGGATGGGGACTGGTCATGCGTGGCCGTCTGCTGGCAGCGGAGGGGGGAGCCGCCTCCATCACCACCGCCCGCCAATGTCAGCAGGGCCCGGCAGCTCCGACACTGCTCTGCCACCAAGGGTGGGGCAGGGGGTGCCAGGGGAGGGGTGCGCCTTCACTTTGAACAGTGGGAAGAGACACTCTTATTTGGAAGTATACTGAAAAGACAGCTAGTATACCAAAGTTTCTAGAAAAGAGTGGACATCCTTCGTCAGAGGGAGCAGGGCGGCAGACTCATCTGTGGGACCTGGGGGAGGCGGTCAGTCACGGCCCAGGGTGCACCACGCAGCTGGAAAAGAAGAGAGATGGGTTTACGGTGGGGGGGTGGGGGGCAAGAGGCAGGTCCTGCCTCCGCTCGGGGCAGAAGAGCGATGCCTGCAGACCCTCCTGCATCCGGCGCCCCAGAGGTGCTTGCCGGCTGTCCCCCTGGTGGCGAATCACACGTCCGAGGAGCAGACTTGCCTTTCCCTTGCCCGTGTGCCCATTTGAAACAGTGAATGTGAACTTGTCTTCCCACCGCGGCCTGGTAACGCCGACCTGACAGAGGAGCCCCTAACACTGAAGCCTGGTTAAAGGCGGCGTGAAGGGGAGAGCATCTGTAAATAAAATCGCTCTTGGGTCCGCAGTTTCGCACCTGCTGCTCCCATAGCTCAGTGCTTCCTGGAGCTCAGGCTCCATCAAAAACTGGAGTACCGCTTAGAGCCGCCAGCCCAGGAGGAGGCTGTGCACCGCAGTCTGACAGGAGGGTGGCCGGCGGCCCTGTTTACTGATGGGTGCTTTAGAATTCGCCTGTAGCCCACCATCAAGGAAGTGAGGGGGAAACTTATCTTGCCAGTTAGAGCAGCAGATGCTTTCTTGGCCCTGGAGTCCTGTGAAACCCTTGGGAGAGGGAAGGTGGTGCTGGGGAAGAAATGGGGGTTAAATTATGTAGAAGGGGGTGGTCACATCTTCTGCCCTCTCCCAGAGCCAGGACAACTGTCTTACCTGTGCCAGGCAGGCCCTCACTCACCAGCTGCGCCATCCAGTCAAGGGTGGCTTTACATGAAACAGGGGCCATAGCTATTTGGCATGTTTGACTTTCCACAGGTACAAAAATGGTTTCAGTTTTTGTTAGATTTCCGAGAAGTGCACACAGTGTCGGAACTTTACATTTTATATACCCGTTATTCACTCACCAAGTCGTGTCCGACTCGTGGGGACTCCATGGACTGCCCTAGGCTTCCCTGTCCCTCACCATCTCCCACAGTTTGCCCAAGATTTTATATGCTAGCATTTGGCAGTTAGTATTTTATAGGAACCATAGTTCTTGGTGGCTACATAAGTAGATATAATAATTATAAACTATGTAATATATATACACACACATATCTGCATCTGTGACTTTTTTGTATACTAAGTACTGTTTCAATGTTAGTCATTTTTAGAATTATTGCAATGAGTATCATGTGTTCTCAAATCTGTAGAAGTCCAGCCTGCCACACTCTGGGCTCGGGGCTGCCTCCCAGCCACCTGGTGCCCAGGGCCCCAGCCTTCCTGCCTCGAGGCCCCTCTCTGTTGAGCACTCACTCGTGGACTACACTTCCTAGCAGCTAAGAGAACAGAAGGCTTCCTGGGTGGCTCAGTGGTAAGGAACCCGCCAGCTAAAGCAGGAGACTCAGGTTCGATCCCTGGGTCAAGAAGATCCCCTGGAGAAGGAGATGGCAACCGACTCCAGTATTCCTGCCTGGGAAATCTGGTGGACAGAGGAGCCTGGTGGGCTACAGTCCATGGGGTCACAAAGAGTCAGACACGACTGGGCGACAGAACACCCACAAGAGAACAGAAGAGTCTGTGGACGTCTGGGTCTTGGTGCTGCTGCTTCTGCCAGGCCTGAGGTGTCCCCCACTGCCCCTGTGGCTGCTCCAGACCTCCTCCCCAGTACCTGGCACGGAGATCCGGGAGAAGGCCTCAGGCTGGCTCAGCATGTCCACCTTGACGTGCCGGAACGCCTTGCACACAGGGCTCTGTAGGTGCCTGCAACCCAGGGGGACGCCCGTGAGCTCCTGGGGGTTGGAGTGGGGTCTGAGTCTGACCCTGGGCTGGGGGCTCTGACTGATCAGCCAAGCTCAGGGGCCAGAGCCTTCATGGGAAGGTAAGAAGGCCCGGCATGACTGCTAGGGCCCCAAGGGTAGAACAGCCTGGTTCTCGCCTCCCCGTGAGCAGAGTTAAACAAGAGAACTTTCTCTCTGGATTTTTATCCTTGGGCAGCAGTTTCTAAACAGGAGCACCCTTGGCCTCAGCTCCCAGGGCTGGCAAGGAACCTGGATTCAGAGCCCAGGTGAAGGGGTGCAGGACCAGCCTCCTGAGCGGTGGATGCCGCTGGGACCCCAACTCCTCACCACCCCCACAGGCTGGAAGCCAGAGAGCATGTGTGCCAAGCCTACCTCTTCCACTCCTCCTCCGTCTCCCAGAACTCATAGACCACGAAGGTGACGCCGTCCGCCAGCCTCACGGCAGCGATGCTGCAAGAGGAAAGGCCAGGATCAGTGGCCACACCTCCCAGGGTGCAGAGAGGGCCCCACAGGCCCATCCCACCACTACCCTGCCCTGCCACAAACGAGCCCAGACCGGGCGCCCAGAGCCAGGTCCCAAAAGCTGTGGTTCAGGACAGGATCCTCTTGGAACATGCTTCCTTTCTGATCAGAACCCCCAGGACCGCCACCTGGTCTGACAGCTGCATGTACAGCTCTGCTGTCTGGACTGAGGCCTGGCCCATACAGTGCCCAGAGCATGGCTGTTGAATGAATTCTAATGAAATGCCGTTTTTTAAAAGGCCTTTTTATTCATTTAAAAAAACCTGTTTTTTTTTTTCCAATCTGTAACATCCATCTTTATTAGAAACAGATTTTTTAATACATGACAAATAGAGGCTCTCTATAGATTAAAAAAAACCTAACAACTTAAAAGTAGTATCAATTGAAAAAAGATCTTGAAAACATACCAGTTTAGAGAATAACTTTCCTTCTATCTAGTAAACCATTCTGTGATAAAAATCTGATATAAAAAGAATTTCTACTACGTTAATAAAAGTTATGTGAGGCACTAGAAACTTACTGGTTTTGTTTTCTTTCCAGATTATCTCCAAGATCAGATGAAGTTATGATTTTAAAAATCTGATAGCAAAGTTATTAGGTCATTATTCATAACATCAACAATTTTATACAAATACTGGGTAAAGTTTTTTTGTACAACTGGGAAAATAAACCACATTTTCTATTTCTTTTCTAGACGTGTTTTGCATGAAGGCAAAATATGTAAATCTTGTTTTTCTTTGCCATGAAGATTCTTCAAAAAAGGCTTTTCAAATAACTACATTAGCCATATTTTCATAGCTATATTCTAATTTTAAGTGGGTTAAATAATTGATCAAGAAAAGAATATGGTCAAAAAGGTACCCAGGGAATCGTCAAGAAAAAAGAGAAAACCTTTTTTTCCTGAAACATAAGTTTAGAAAAGTTTCTTCCATGATGTGGGACTGTTAGGGGATAAATTTCATAGGGTCGAATCAAACCCCTTCTCACGATTTTAAGTTCTACATGATCTTAAGGACCAAAATAACATGCTGTGAAAAACAATATGACAAGTTATCTGGAGTACAAACTTAAGATTCTCTAAATGATAAAGGTTACCCATAGGGGAAACTATCAGATTTACTTCAAAGCAGCTAAACCTTCTTTTATCCAGCTGTATATAGAAGCAACATTCCATACCGTTAAACACTCGCTCCTTTTTGAAATATTTTGGCTTCTAGCACACCAGTCTCCTAACTTCTAGCTTAAAAACCTACCTTTAAAAATAAAAGCATCTTCCAAGCTGTCCTCTGTAATCGTCTCATTTAATCCTTAGAAACAGGCCTGGCCGGAGTCCCAGGCCACTCCTCCCTTCCTGTCTGAGACACAGGACACTTACCTTGTTCCAAACAGGGACAGACCCAGGCTGGGGGCTAGAGCAACAGCGGGGGCGGGTGGGAGGTGGCCTCTAAGAAGGTGGCTGACCAGGGCAGGGTTGGGGAAGAGAGGGAGGCCCGGCCTCGGAGATCACAGCGCCGCCCCCTCTGGCCTCTGGGCAGCCCTCCCTGCTCCTCTTCCCCACACGCTTAGCAGCACAGAGCCCCCAGCATCCCTTGGAGAAGGGATGCCCATTGCTTGCGGCATCTGCTGTATAATCACAGCAGCTCCAGGTTCTGTCACTCAGGACGGAGACAGGGCTCTAATCGCATCATTACTTCATTACCTCCAGCCTGAAGTTACCCGCCAGCTGCGGCTCCTGTCTCCTGATGGGATGGGCTTGGGCCTGCGTGCCACCTGGTCATTAGGGGGACCCTGGCCCCGCCCAGAGGTGGCCTCACTCCTTACAGACTGCCCTGCTGTGGACAGAGGTCACCAAGGGATGGGCTTCGTCTCCATTTGGTAATTGCAGCGCAGAGAAAAGCAATTACAGGGCTTGTGTCTGTTTGGCTGACACGCTGGTTGCAGGGGCGCGGGGCGAGGCCTCTGGCTGCGAGGACACAGCAGGCCGGCTTGGGGCGCATGGAGGACACAGACTCATGCAACAAACAGGATGCCCTACTGTGTGCTGTTTCCAGCCTGCCTGCCTGGCTGTGGGCCCCTTCTCCTTCCACGCTTTCTCCCGTGGCGAGTGCACGGCTCTGGTGGCCCTGGGTGACACCTGGACGCCCACCACCCCCAGGGTCACCCAACTTGTATGCTGGCACCTCGAATGTAATGGCATCTAGAGTGCGATGTGGCCCAAAGGCCTGTGTGAGCCCCCGCCCACTCACCTGATACTCTGCGACATCTCCAGCCCAGCCCATGTCCCCACCCCCCCGTCCCACCCCCTCGCCCCCAGCAAGTTTCTGAAGCCAAAGAATCTCGGACTCCACCTGGCCTCCTCTTTCTACAGCCCGCCTCCCATCCTGACCCTGGGCTGGTCTGGTCAGCCCCACTCCAAAACAGATCCCAGCTCTGCCCACATTGTGCCAAGGGCCAGTCCCTTCCCTCTCCCTAGCTGCCCAGCTGCACGTCTGTCCAGCTGACAAGCGTCCATATACAAGGGAGGAGGCAGGACTGGGCCCCGCTCTGGCCTTAGCATCTCCCCCCGTGGTACCTGATAGGCAGGCCCTGCTCATTCCAGCTATCTGCCCCCCCGCCCCCCATCTCACCCACCACCCCCGGGTCACCCTGTGGAGCTGCACTCTGTCATGTTCCTAGACACGCTCCCCTTGCTGCCACCCTGGGTCTGGGTGGGTGGGGCATCATTATTCAGGCCTCAGCACCCAGCAGCCCCTTCCTGAAGACCCCCACCCCGTTCCTGGCCTCCGCAGCCAACCGGAATCATCTGCCCCGCTCCCGCCACCGGGAATTAGCACTCAGCAACAGCAGCAGCCTGAGTCACGCTCCACCCTCAGGCCTGGCCCCCGCCCCCTACTTCACCAGGAAGCAGGTGGAGGCACATGTGCTCAGGAGGGAGAGAAATCAGCTGGGGGGGAGCGTAGAATGGAGATGGGGAACAGGCGTGGAGCTCACAGCTACTGTCTGCCAGTGGGCCACCACCGGGAGAAGAGGGAGCCCGGCGGCTTGTGCCAACAGCCCTCGGGGACACCCCCAGCTGGACGCAGGCCTTGGCAGCAGAGACCGCGGGCAGGGGGCCCTGAGGAGCAGCCACAACAGCAAGCAGGGCAGTTAACACAGCGGACACTGGGGCCAGGCTCCGCCAGACGGCCCCCATGGTGCATCGCTCCACTGAGGCCTCCGACCACCCAGTTAGTGGTCCCCCTTTACAGATGAGCAAGCTGAGGTCAGGGAGACGAAGTCACTTGCAAAATTTGCACAGCAAGGAAGAGCCAGAGTAAGGACTTGCCTCTGGCTCCTGTAACCACCCCGCTAGGTGCGTCGCTGGCATCGGGGTGTTCTCAGGGACAAAGCTACTTGGGCCCTGGGCCTTCATCCCCAGGCCGGGCCCCCAGCCCGCGGCTTACTCACTGGAAGCAGTTCCTGGTCCCAGCGGTACCCCGCACGTATTGGCGCAAAGAGTCCAGGAAGTCACCCAGCTGCTCAGGGCACACGGCCATCTCCTGCCGGACCAGCTGCAGGTGCTGTGGACCACAGGACCCGTGAGCCACCAGCTCACCCAGGACCCCACCCGGCCCCAGGGGGCACAGCCCAGGACCCAGCAACCCCCCTAGGACAGGACACCTTGGTCAGAATAAAGCTGACCCCCCAACCCCACTACTGAAAAATGAACTAAAAGCAGCAGTCCCACACAGATGCTGAAGAACAGACAAGGGGGTTTAGAGAGGCTCGAGAAAGACTGGAAGGCACTGGGGCCAAGACACAACAGAATGAACGGTCTGCAGAACTGATTCTGATTGAATCAGTGTCTACTGATCACGTTGCTCCAGGCCAGAGAACAACCCCAGAGGGGACAGAGGCCACTTGCCGGGGCTGCACATCCCCAGGCTGGTCCTGGGTGGGGGGTGGGGGTGTCAGGGACACTGAGCCACCTGCATCTTGAGTCTCGGCCCAGAAGGGGACAGGGCCACAGGGAGGGGTCCTCACCATGTTGGTGCCTTCTTCATCCGAGAGATGCTGCTGAAGGTCAAACCAAAGGGTCTGCAACAACAAAGCATGCACAGAGGCTGGAGACTGAGGCCCCCTCTGCCCGGGAGGCTTCCAGGACCACCACGAGGACACAGCACCGGAGAGCTCCGGGCCCTCCACCCGCGGTTCCAGGGACCCTCCAGGTTCCCCGGGCTGGTGGGAGCTCCCAGCACCCCACAGTGCTGGCTCAGGGGGACCCAGGAAGCCGGGATGGTAAGCCACCCACAGAGAGGCCAAGCGGACCTACCGCAAAGAACACAGAGGGGCTGCGTTTTGCTGAGCCCAGAGGGCTGGGGGGTTGCCACACCTGCTGGCAACAGACTGCCCGACTTGCGAGTCACCCCCAACCTGGGATCCTCAGGAACAGAATGGTCTGAATGAGGCAGTCTGCTTGCTGGCTCTTGACTGACCTCGGGCTAAAGGCTTTACACCAACTCTCGGGTAACTTTCCAGACTCTCAGGCAGAGGCTGCCCCACTGCCAGCACTGCGGAAGCAAGGAGTCCATCCAGCCCCTTCTGACCCCATGCTGGGGGCTGCCGCAGTTCCCAGCACCTCCATTCAGAGCAGAGAGCCCAAGGGCCGCAGGAGCTGGTCCAGGCTCCGAGCCCGAGTTTGAGGCCAGGCCCCTTCCCCCCGATCTAAGGAATCCTTTAACTTGGGCTCCCCAACAGACGCCACCTTTGTACCCTCCCTGTCCATCCTCCGGGAGGAAAGCCGTGTCCCTGGCACAGGGTGTGTGTGTCTGTCTGTCTTCTCTACACAAGGATGTGTGTGAGGCGTTTTGCCTGGTTGTTAGAGAAAACAGAATAGCAGATACACAAGTCCGTGACCTAAGCGGTCACCACCTAGAAATTCTTAATAAAGCTGGAACCAGGGACCCCGTCAATGCACGGCCGGTCCCAGAGAGGTGCTGACTTTCCCGGAAGCAGGGTGTGGACGCAGGTGTAAGCGGGCTCCTGGAGAGCGGGGCTGCGATTCGCCCCCTAGGTTTCTCCTGGCCGGCTGGGCCACGTGAGGGTGAGGATGAAGCAGAGATGAAGGGAGGGATGGTGGCACCTGGGTCTGCGTTCCCCTCTCCCTACCGCGCCTCTGCTCCGGGGAGCCCAGGCCCCGCCAGGAGGCCTCAGGCTGTCCCGTGGAGGGCGGGGCCTGGCTCCTGCTCGCGCCCGGGGCCAATCCTCTGATTGGCCGGAAGAGGCCCGCCCCGTCTCCAGGACGCCCAGGTGCTCCTTGGTTTCCAGCCAGCTGGTTGTTAAGGCGACTGGGGAGCTAAAAATAAGCTTCAAAGAGCCTCCCTCTGGGGGCGCCCGCGGAGTTGTTATGACAACCAGGCCTCAGGTCCCCGTGGAGTCTTTCCTACCGCTCCCACCAAGTAGCCGGCTTTGGGGGCGGAAGGGGGGGGGCCGGGTGGAGATCCCTGCGGCCCTGCAGGTGGGCTCACTGGCTCCGCCCTCAGACTCCCCCCCCAAGTCTGGGCCTCGGCCTCCTCCTGGGGAGCTCCACCCAGCGCCCTCACGGATCCCTCAAAACTAACCCACGAAACCATCAAAGCACTATTTTTCTTTTGCCCTTTTGCAAAAGATATAGAAGTTTCAGAAAATCATAAATGTAAAATTGCCACTGTGACCCTACAGCCCAGAGATATCTGTTATCTTGGTTTATGTAGATGTACAGGTGTGGTGTGTACATGTGTATATAGGTTCTGGTATCAGAATGTCTCATAATGATGGCAAAATAACAGTGCTAATATTAAATGCTAACTAAGCAGCAGGCTCTGTGCTAAGCCATTAAGATGTTTTATCTAATCCTCACAACGACCCTGTGAGAGGTACCATTCTGATTATCTCCCCTATGGTTAGGGGAGGACTCTGAGGCTCAGAGAAGGTAAATCACTGGCTCAAGGTCATACAGCTGTTAAGTGGTATAGCCAGGATTCAAATACAGGCAGGCTGATACGAGTGCCTACTGGTAAACTTTAACTGTTCGTTCTCTTTCTTCCAATAAATGGTCATTGTTATGGGCTGAACTGTGTTCCCCGCAAATTCATAGGTTGAATTCCCAGCCTCCAGTGCTGCAAAACGTGACTGTATTTGCAGACAAGACATTTGAAGATTGACTGTGTGAGAATAAGGTCACACGGGTGCGCCCTAATCCAGACTGACTGGTGTCCTTATAAGAAACCAGGACACAGACACCTGGCTGTCTACACGCCCCAGAGGAAGGCCGCGGGAGGACCAGCCCTGCTGGCATCCTGATTCCAGACTCCAGGTGTCAGAGGATAAGAGCCTGGGTTTGAGCCCCTGGCTGTGGTCCGTGGCTCCGGCAGCCCTGAGATGATAGCACTGAGTCACGCAACACTCTGAAATCATGATTCCATTTTCCATCGCTTGGGACGGGCCATGTCACATTTAAAAGGCTTCACACTGCTGGTCACTCTCACCTCTCCTAGACCTCACCATCCCTCAGCCGCCACTACGCCGGGTCTGGGCTGCCATCTGCCCAGGCCACCCGAGGCCTTACAGCCCCCTTGTGGCTCAGTCCCCTTGCCGCCCACTCTCTGCTCCTCGGCAACCCCCTCCTGGCTGCCCACCCACTCTCATAGCTCCTCTTCCCCAGGCCCCATACAAGTACAAAGGTCACATTCCCGGGGTTTCCCCTTAGTCCACACCACCCCCAACCCCTCCCAGGGGCATTAAGCTTCCCTGACTTCCCTCTTGTAAGCTCTGGCCTAGCTCTGCCCTCCCTGGGGGGCTAGGAGGTTTGGGGGGGGGATTGAGGGATGGATGTGGGGGCTCAGCAGGCCCACCTTGTTCTCCAGCCGTCCAATGAGCCCCGCCAGCCTGCTGATCTGGGCATCCAGGCCATCCTCCTTGGGGTCTGAGGTGCCTGGGAAAGAGGAACAGAGATGCTGACGGGGGCGGGGCCAGGCTGGAGCAGGAGCACCCCCTCCCCCCGACCGAGGACTCCCAGTCCCTGTGGGAGGCCCAGGCCCCATCGGGACCACTCTCAGAAGTCCTCCCGGGACCCCCCAGCCAGTGCCCCCGACCCCAGGCCACCGCTCTCTCACCAGGCGGGAAGCTCTTTCCTTGCTCCGCAGCCATGAGCTTGTGGTTGGGGGCGTAGGGGGGAGTGGGACTCCTGGACCAGGTCTCCACTGCGCTGTGGCTGGGCCGGCTGTGGTTCTGTCTGCAGAGGGGGTAGGGGGATGCACCCCGTGACGGGGGCTGCAGGGCCCTGACTGCTCAGAGCAGCTGTGACCAACTGTGGGGGTGAAACGTGCACAGAACTCCTGGGAGCCCCATCCCCTGAGCTGTACACAGTGGCCGCTGTCTCACAGAGGCGGCTGCCCGCGGGTGGGGCTGGGATCTGCCAGGAACCCAGACCCTGTGCCTGGGAGGTTCCGTTCCAGGTTCCAGGGCCTGCGAGGCTGAGCCAGGCCCGCACCTCCCTGCGGCTCACAGCTGTCCCTTGCCCACCCTGCCTGCCTCCTGGTCCTGTGTTTAGAGGCCTCTGGGGTCGGGGCCTGGGTTTGCTAACAAGCCCCCTCTCCAAGAAAAGAAGCCGTAGGACTCAGCTGAGAGCGGGCATCTAACAGGACAAAAATCCATGATCCTGGCTCAGCCTGGCCCCACCCCACCCGCCATGCACACTGATGTGCACAGACCAGGACCCCTGACACGCAGCTCACCAAACGCTGTGCCTGGCATGCAGTAGGGACCCAAGAAATGCCCAAACCCCCATGTGCAAAAATGCTAGAAAAGTCACTGCGGACACACAAACACATACGCCCGTGTGCACGGCCGATACGCCTGGTGCCCAGCGTGGCCGCCGCTCGCTCTGGAATCTGCCTCCTGTGAACCTGAAAGCCCAGCATCCTCTCCCTCTGTGCCGAGGGGCTGACCACCCCCAATCCCCGGGGAGGAGAAAGGCTGGCAGAGTCTTGGGGGTGTTGGTCCTGCGACCTCTACAAACCAGCAGCAAATGAAACATGGCCCGCTGACTGTGAGTGGGTGCAGCGGGGGTCCCCCAGGGACGAGCTACTGGCTCGAATGTGGGTCACGCCGTCCCCAGGGCTGGGAACCAGGGTGGCTGGGGGCCCTGCAGCTGAGAGCTGAGACAGCTGAGGTTTGGGGGCTGAGAGGTGGGGGTGCGCAGGAAGCAGATGTATGTTCCCATCATCCCTACGTGAGATTTGGGGAGGGAGGCAGGTGTAATGGCTGACACGTGGGGGGACAGCTGACTCGTGGGGGGACGGCTGACTTGTTGGGGGAAGGCAAAGCGCAGGGAATTAGCTCTAATAAGTGTGCAGCGCTCCATCTGATCTGTGACAGAAGGGAAGCCGCAGGTTTTTTAATCAAGATAGTGATGATAAAGGATGAAGGAAATCTATGTGACAGGAAATCCCCTTAACCTTGGAGACCCTCTGAATCAGGAGACTGATCACAGATGCAGAGTCTAGGGCTTGGCTCCCAGGGACCCCAATCCCAGATGGTGTCACCAGGGCCCAGGACTCTGCGTCCTGCATTTCCCAGGGGACTGGGCTGCAGGCCCTCAGAGCAAACGCGTTTTGTGAACAGCATCACTGAGCACCTCTGCAACCACAGTGGGTTGGGACGAACCCCCACCTAGGACCAGCATCCTGCCGTGCCAGGAGACGCCAGGCTCAGTAAGCTCAGGCACCTGGCAGGTGCGCCCAGCTGTTCCTATGGCTTAAAAAAAATATTTATTTGGCTTCACCGGGTCTTAGTTGTGGCATATGGGATCTAGTTCCCTGACCAGAGATTGAACCTGGGCCCCCCTGCGTTGGGAGCGCAGAGTTGTAGCCACTGGACCCCCAGGGAAGCCCCTGTTAATGTGTCTTTACTTCTACTTTGCCTCAGGCACGTCAGCAATTCAGGGAAGGAAGAGCACAGAAGAGCTGGTCTGAACTTGGGACAGCAAATGCCCCCCACGTGGCCCCTGGGGGCTGGCCCTGCCAGCTGGAAGGAGACTACTCCTCTCCGGACCCCAGGCTCATTGCCCCAAAAAGGGGGGACCCCAGGTGTTTTCCATGTTCTCAAGGACCCGCAAACAAGGCCTTAAATAACACTAACTAACCTCAGGAGAAAAACCACTCCATTTCACTGCTGTTCAGTCTTTCTGAGGTGGTGATTTGATGGTACGGTGTTTTCAATGCCCATCTACCATCTCACAGCCTCGAAACAAGCAGGGAGCAGGTTGAGGGGTCACCAACAGGGCTTATTTTTACAGTCATGGTATTTTTCACTCACAGCCTGAGATAACTTGTTTTCCAATGATGGCAATAACCACTGCAGTTTCCTAATTCCCCAGTTTTAAAAAATGAGCCCAACAGTGGAATAGTTTCAGATCAACAACAACAGCGTGACAAGGTAGGTATACAACTGTCCTCACTTAACAGGTGGGGAAGTGGAGGCAAGAGAGAGGCGGCAGCTCGCCCAAGGCTGCCCAGCCCCCAGGCACACGCCCATCCCCACCACGCAGCAGGCTGGCACAGCTCACTCCCGTCCGCGCACCGGATCTGGCTGGTCTGCTCTTCGATGGCCTCCACCGCGCTCTCCACCGAGCTCAGCAGGGACTGGATCTGATTGGCCGTCTCCTTCAGGAGGAAGCGCGTCACAAACTGGTCCACGTTGCTCCCGCCTTCGTACACCTGTGGAGGGAAGGGAGGGGGCACAGAGGGAAAGAGGTTGACGAGGGATCTGATACACTGACTTGGGGTCACCCTCCCAGGGCTCCTGCAGGAAGGCAGGGGCTACGGACTCAGAGCCCAAGGTTTGAGCCACAACAGAAATCACAGTGTCTACAATACTGCATTGAGGACGGAAAGGCAGAAGGTGAATGAAATGCTCAGCACTGTGCCTATCACATAGCAAACGCTCTGTGAACGGTAGCTGCTCTGATGAAGATGGTAACAGTGACGACAGTGCTGGCGAAGGCACTGGTGGTGGCGCTGGTGGTTATAGTGACGACGCTGGTGGCCACTTCTGTTCAGCGTAGTATTGAAAGTCTAGCCACAGCCACCAGACCAGGAAAAGAAAAGGTATCCTAAATGGAAGGGAAGGGGTAACGCAGTCACTCTATGCAGACAACTTGATACTCTATACAGAAAACCTTGAGGACTCCTACATCCAGGTCAAAAAGCAATAGCTAGAACCAAACATGGAACAACAGACTGGGTCACAATTGGGAAAGGAGTACTTCAAGGCTGTATATTTAATTTATTTAACCTGCCACCCTGCTTATTTAACTTGTATGCAGAGTACATCATGCAAAATGCCAGGCCAGATGAATCACAACCTGGAATCAAGACTGTGGGGAGAAACATCAACAACCTTAGGTATGCACATGATACCACTCTAGTGGCAGAAAGTGAAGAGGAACTAAAGAGTCTCTTACCGAAGGTGAAAGAGGAGAGTGAAAAAACTGGTTTAAAACTCAGCATTCAAAAACCTAAGATCATAGCATCCAGTCCCATCACTTCATGACAAAAAGATGGGGGAAAAGTGGGAACAGTGACAGATTTTATTTTCTGGGGCTCCGAAATCACTGCAGACAGTGACTGCAGCCAAGAAATTAAAAGACGCTTGCTCCTTGGGAAAAAAAGCTATGACAAACCTAGACACCATATTAAAAAGTAGAGACATCACTTTGCTTGACTGCAGCCAAGAAATTAAAAGACACTTGCTCCTTGGGAAAAAAAGCTATGACAAACCTAGACACCATATTAAAAAGTAGAGACATCACTTTGCTGACAAAGGTCCATATAGCCAAAGTTATGGTTTTTCCAATAGTCATGTGTGGATGTGAGAGCTGGACCACAAAGAAGTCTGAGTGCCAAAGAATTGATGCTTCTGAACTGTGGTGCTGGAGAAGACTCTTGAGAGTCCCTTAAGACTTCTGGGAGCTCAAACCAGTCAATCCTAAACGAAATCAACCCTATTCGATTTGTTGGAAGGACTGATGCTGAAGCTGAAGCTCCAATACTTTGGCCACCTGATGTGAAGAGACAACTCACTGGAAAAGACTCTGATGCTGGGAAAGATGGAGGGCAAAAGAAGGGGACCACAGAGGATGAGATGGTTGGATGGCATCACCGACTCAATGGACATGAGTTTGAGCAAACTCAAGGAGATGGTGAAGCACAGGGAAGCCTGGGGTGCCGCAGTTCATGGGGTTGCAGAGTAGAACATGACTTAGCAGCTGAACAATAACAGATAAAAGACCCGGAACTGCCAAAGCAATTCTGAGGGAAGAGAAAACAAAGCAGGACGTATAACTCACCCAGACCTCAGACGGTGCTACAGAGTTACAGTAATGAGAACTGTGATTTGGGCACAGAAACAGGCATATGGATCAATGGCACAGGACAGAGAGCCCTGGCGGGGGGAAGGACTTATGTCAATTAATGTCCGACAAAGGAGGCAAGAATATATAATGGGAAAGACAGTCTCCTCAGCAAGTCACGGTGCTGGGAAAGCTGGACAGCTGCATGTAAATCAATGAAGTTAGTACACACCCTCTCATCAGGCACAAAAATAAACTCAAACACAACACATGACACCATAAAACTCCTAGAAGGGAGCACAGAGAAAACCTTCTCTGACATCAGTCGTTCCCATGTTTTCTTAGCCTCGTCTCCTAAGGCAACAGAAATAAAAATAAAAATAAGCAAATGAGATGTAATCAAGCTTTTGCACAACACAGAAAACCATCAAAAAGTGACAAGACAACCCACAGAATGGAGAAAATGTTTGCAAATGTTGAGCCCGACAAGGGCTTAAGCTCCAAAATGCACAAACTCACACAACAAGAAAACAAACAACCCGATCGAAAAATGGGCAGAAGACCTAAACAGACATTTCTCCAAGGAAGAAATACAGAGAGTCAGTAGGTATATAAAAAGATGCTCAACATCATTAATTATCAGAGAAACACAAATCGAAACTACAGTGAGGTTACTACCTCACACCAGTCAGAACGGTCTTCATCGAAAAGTCTACAAGTATCCAATGCTGGAGAGGGTGTGGAGACAAGGGAACTCTCCCACACTGTTGGCAGGAAAGTAAGCTGGTGTGAGTGAAAGTGAAAGTCGCACAGTCGTGTCTGACTCTTTGTGATCCCATGGACTATACAGTTCATGGAATTCTCCAGGCCACAATACTGGAGTGGGTAGCCTTTCCCTTTGCCAGGGGATCTTCCCAACCCAGGGACTGAACCCAGGTCTCCCACATTGCAGGCGGATTCTTTACCAGCTGACCCACAAGGGAAGCCCAAGAATACTGGAGTGGGTAGCCTGACCCTTCTCCAGCGGATCTTCCCAACCCAGGAATCAAACTGGGGTCTCCTGCATTGCAGGCGGATTCTTTACCAACTGAGCTATCAGGGAATTCCCAAGCTGGTGTAGCCCCTATGGAAAATATATGGAGGGTCCTTAAAAAACTAAAAACAGAGCTACCATATGATCCAGCAACCCCACTCCTGGGCACATACCCAGACAAAACTAGAATTTGAAAAGATACATGTACCCCTATGTTAAGAGCAGTACATTTACAATAACCAAGACATGGAAACAGTCTCATTGGCCATCAGCAGACGACCAGATAAAGAAGAGGTGGCGTATTAATGCACAGTAGGATACTACTCAGCCATAAAAAACAATGAAGTGTTCACGCCATTTGCAGAGATTATCTAGCGGTTATAACACTAAGTGAAGTAAGTTAGAAAGACAAGTATCCTTTATGTGAAATCTAGAATATGACGCAGATGAACTTATTTGTGAAACAAAACAGATTCACAGGCTCACAGAACAGACTTGTCACTGCGGGGGGCGGTGGGGTGGGGTGGGGGGAGGTGGGGGGGCGGGGTGGGGTAGGGGTGGGTGCGGGAGAGGGTGGTTTGGGAGTTTGGGGTTGGCAGATGTAAACTATTTCATATGGGGCGGATGAACAACAAGCTCCTACTGCATAGCTCAGGGAAATATATTCAATATCCTGTGATAAACCAGAATAGAAAAGAACATGAAAAAATATATAACTGAATCCTTCTGCTGTACACCAAAAACAACACAACACTGTAAGTCAACTCTATTTCAATTAAAAAAAAAACACAAAAAAACCCTCCTGCCCTGATCAGTAGTGGGGTCGTGTCTGTCAATAACCACTGCGCCCTAGTCTGGTCAACACAGCGAGACCCTGTCTCTCTTGCTAAGGACTCTCCTAAATGTTCTGCATGTCCCTTAAATAAACAATTTTTTTTTTTAAACAAGGTGGATTCTGTGGGCGCTGGGCATACGTGCTGCTACTCAGAGAAGTGAGGGAAGAGGAGCCAGAGGAGCAGGACGGATTAACTGTCTCTCAAGAAAGTGCCTGAGACTTAGTCCTCGGAGGGAGTCTGGGGGCCACGAGAGGGGGAGCTCTGGGCATAAGATGAAGAGGGCTTCCCACTGATGTTGCCCTGTGATGTGAAACAATTTCCTCTCTTGTCAAGAGTCTGCAGCAGGGACATTGCTCAAGGCTCCTGGATCGGGCTGAGTGTCTTTTGGCTTTGAGACTCGAATATGGGCGGGAGAAGGCTCCGGCTCAGCCATGTCACTCCAGGGTGACGGTGATGGAAATGACGCCAAGCTGAGGGGCTTGGACCCCTCAAGCCCCATGTGGCTCCTTCTGACCTCCCCTGCCAAGACCCCACTCTCTTGAGCCACCTGCCTCAGCATCTTGGGAGTCTGCCCAGTCCCTGGCCAGGCGAGGAAAAACAGGGCTCTGAGGGAAAGAAAATTAAACCATCCATCACTCTGACTGGGAATTAATTGGCAGTAATGGCACAAGGGAACCGCAGCTAGAGACAGAGAGGCTGAGACATGGAGGCCAGGGGGCAGGGAATACAGGTGGGAGGTGAAGACAGGCCAGAGGAGAGGCGGCCTCAGGCAGGGAGGCTGCGGAGCCTCCTGCACCAACCAGCAGACGGGGGCGCTGGGGAGCCTCCTGCACCAACCAGCAGACAGGGGCGCTGCGGAGCCTCCTGCACCAACCAGCAGACAGGGGCGCTGGGGAGCCTCCTGCACCAACCACCAGACAGGGGCGCTGGGGAGCCTCCTGCACCAACCAGCAGATGGGGTGCTGGGGAGCCTCCTGCACCAACCACCAGACAGGGGCGCTGGGGAGCCTCCTGCACCAACCAGCAGACAGGGGCTGGAGGGAGCCCCGACGGCAGGATGCACGCCAGGTTCTGGCCGCCAGATGCACCTCCCTGATCAACTGCCCTTCCTTCCCAGCAGACGGCTGAACTCACACGCGATCCAGATCAATAGGCGTGGGACGAGCAAATGGCCCCCAAAGAACAAGACATAACAAAGTAAAAAAAAAAAAAAAACTGAAGAAAAAAAAGAGAGAGAGAAAGCTGCCAGAAGCCATCAAGCAGAAAGGATGAGCTTAGATGGCTGTATTAAAAGCACCCAGAGAAGAGACTGAGGATACAGCCAGGGGTCAACACATGTAACTGGTTGGCTGAATTAAAAAAGAAAAGGCAAGTTATTTTCAAAAGTGTAAAAATGCAGCTTGCAGAGTCCTGCCCTCCACCGTCGATGATGCCTCAGCCGAGGCCAGCACCGCTGATTCTAGAGGAAGACAGTCAGAGCTGGGGAGTCTGCTTCCTGCGGACAGGTTACTAACATGCAGGGGGACAGAGAGACCTTCAGAAATCTGCAAAGCTCTGGAACTTTATCAGATAAGCACCTTTCCAGCAACGAATGCCCAGGAGTTTCTCCCAAAGAAATCTCCTAGGGTTGAATGAGATAAAGTATGGAAGTTGTGGACAAAAGTGAGGGGGATCACCCAAATTAAAATGAAGGTTACAGAGGTCAGGAAATAAAAATATGAGCCACTAATAATTAAATTTAAATCAGACTGGATTAAGTCGATAAAGAGTGACAAACAATGGAAAAATAGCCAGTCATCCTAACAATTCTTTTAATTTCACAAGAGAGGAGAGAAAGTGTTTTTTATTAGCCAGGTATAAAAATAGGATTAATACTGTTAACAATGTATATTTTAGATGTCCCTTCCCTGGTGGCTCAGACGGTAAAGAATCTGCCTGCAACGCAGGAGACCTGGGTTTGATCCCTCAAGAAGGGAATGGCAACCCACTCCAATATTCTTGCCTGGAGAATCCGGGGGACAGAGGAGCCTGGCAGACTACAGTCCACGGGGTCTCAGACTGAGCAACTTTTTCTTTCACTTTAGAAAGTCCCAAGTGTAGTGACTTTGAAATCATGATCAACGTACTAAACAAAGCAGACTGCCCAAAGGTGAAAGTCAGAAAAGACGAGCATAAAAAACACGGGAAGTGTATGAGATTATGACACCAGCCAGGCCTGACAGATCCTAACAATGAAGAGAGTCAGCCTAGACTGCCCCAGGTAAAGGCACTGTCCCAGATTTGATTAAGCAGGACTGCAGGTATATTTCAAGCGAAAGAGCACTCAAGGATTTGTAAAGAAAAGCCTGTGCAAAGACTCAGCTACCAAATTTGATCAACTGACTAAGACAAGTTGCAATGTCAGGATCGAGTAGAATTTAAATGGGAAAGTATTACATAAGAGACGGGTAAGAATAAATGACAAAAGGCATAGTGCATTACAAGGACACGACATTATCAAATCTTGGTGCGTTATGAAACCTCCATGCACCAGGAGAGGCTACAGCTCTACGGATGGCTATGGGGAAGCAGATGGCTATAACCACTTTGTAAGGCAATTCTGCTTCATATCGAGAGACTTTCACCGCCCAGTATTTCTCCACTCTTGAACATCTATCTTTAAGAAATTATGCAAATGTGGACAAATATTTATGTCCCAAGGTTACAGGGTTGATAGACAGGAGCCAAAACCCTGGAAATAATCTAACATTCCAACAAAAGAGGAAAAGTATGCAAATTGAAGTAAGAATGTTTAAAATACTTTTAAGTGGTTTGAATAATATGGGAAAATATTTGTTAAAATGTTAGGTGAAAAAGAAAGCAAAAAAATTCTGTATGCAAAGTGATTTTACATGTATTAGAGAAATCCACAAAAGAAGAAAAACAGGCTCAAAGAAATCAATTATCAGCTAAAATGGTAACAGTGGTTAGAGATCATAGGAATTAGGAGTGATCTGAATTTTTTCTTTGTATTTTTCTCTACTTTCTAAATTTTGAATATTGAATATGTATTATTTACATAACAAAAATATGATAACAAGGTCTACAGGCATCAAACAGCATGGAAGAAAAATATTAGAATTACAAAAGTTAAATGATAAAATTCTGTGTGAGAAATTAGCCCAACAGAGTCCCACAAAACAGATAAATTACAAACAATATATGTCTACTGTAAATGGCATTATTGAGAAAATGTGAAATGGGCAAAAAAAAGAAAGATGTCTGGGTTCCTTGTCCAATACACTCTTCTGGGTTATCTAAGTCTTTGCTTGTTTTGGAGCTACTTTTAAAACTCTAGCATATAAAAAGTTGACAGTAATGCAAATAATTCCCATCCGCAGAAATGCATATGAATTTTGCCTGGTAGCATGCAAAACTGCCTGACTGTGTTTATTCACAGATTCATCTCAGAATTCCTGTTGTCTCATGTATGGCAAATGTTCTTTGAATTCGCCTTGGAGCCAGTTTAACGTTTTACTGGTTTTCACATTAATGAGTTAAAATCTTTCACATGTGTTCCTTTCGTAATCGTACAAGAGACAATCTTACCTTTACACAAAGTTGTCTTTTTAACAACATATTTCATAACAAAGAAGGGATAACTATGCTCAGATTTTATATTCTTTAAGTATGACCCACATCATCTTCTCAAGTATCCATAATGAAAAAAAAAAACAAAATAATACGTAGTGAAGAAATCTCAGCATGTTAAACAACAACAACAACAAAACTAGAATACAAACTATTGGTCACTTGGTTTTATCCTAATACCAGGAAGTGAGTGAGGACCTAACAAACCATTAGAGGATACAGAGAGAGGAGATACTACATTCTAAAATCTATCATTACCGTGAAAGTATTATTCAGCGGTAGATTTCTACACTTCATTATTCAAAAAAATTTAAGCATTCTATTTCACATATGAAAAACCACAGTCACAACAATAAACCTAAGGAAACAGGAAGTAGAAAATAATAGTGATAAAAACTATAGAGACAGTGGATTCAGTAGTAAAGACACAGAATCAACACTGCCGAAATGAACAAACTATTTCCAAGGCAATATACAGAGTCAACGTGATTCCTATCAAATTACCAGCGGTATTTTTCACAGAACTAGAACAAAAAAGTTTAAAATCTGAATGGAAGGCCTTCCTTGGTGGGCCAGCGGTTAAGACCACCTGCCAACGCAGGGGACACGGGTCCCACCCCTGCTCCAGGAAGACCCCATATGCCGCGGAGCAACTAGGGCCATGTGCCACAGCTACTGGGCTTATGTTCTAGGGCCCGGGAGCCACAACTCCTGAGCCCGCGCTGCACCTATGGGGCCTGGAGCTCCTGCCTTGCAACAAGCCAGTGCAGTGAGAGGCCCTCACACAGCCAGAGAGCAGTGTCTGCTGGCCACAACTAGAGAAAGCCCGTGTGCAGCCAAAGACCCGGCACAGCCAAAAATTTAAAAAAAAAAAAAAAAAAATTGAGCGGAAACACAAAAGACCCTGAAGAGCCAGAGCAATCTTGAGAAAGAAAAACAGAGCTGAAGGAATCAGGCGCCCTGACTTCAGGCTAAAACTACAAAGCTACAGCCATCAAAAGAGCATGATACTGGCAACAAAAACAGAAATATAGCTCAAAGGAATAGGACAGAAAGCCCAGAAATAAACCCGCCCACCTATGGTCAATTAATCCACGACAAAGGGGGTAGGAATATACAACGCAGGGAAGACAGTCTGATCAATAAGTCATTCAGGGGAAACTGGACAGCAGCTTAAAAGAGTGCAATTAGAACATTCTCTAACACCATACATAAACTCAGAGTGGATCAAAGACCTAAATGTAAGGCCAGACACTATAACTCTTACAGGAAAACGCAGGCAGAGCACTCTTTGTGTTAAATCGCAGCAATATCTTTTTTGATGCCCCTCCTAGAGTAATGAAAATAACAAAAAAGAAACCAGGACCAAAGTAAACTCAAAAGCTTTCACACAGCAAAGGAAACCATAAGCAAAACAAAAAGACAATCCACAGACTGGGAGAAAAAACTTGCAAATGATGTGACTGACAAGGGATTAATCTCCAAAATATACAAACGGCTCACTATCAAAAAGAAGCAAACAACCCAATCAAAAAACGGGAAGAAAACCTAAACAGATATTTCTCCAAAGAAGACATCCATAACCAAAAAGCATGTGAAAAGATGCTCAACATCACTAATCGCTAAAGAAATGCAAATCAAAACGACAATGGGGTGCCACCTCACATCAGTGAGAATGGCCATCATCAAACATCTACAAACAATAAATGCTGGAGAGGGTGCGGAGAACAGGGAATCCGCCTACACTGCTGGTGGAAATGTAAACTGGCATGGCCACTCTGGGCTTCCCGGGTGGCTCAGTGGCAAAGAATCCACTTGCTAGTATTCCTGCCAGAAAAATACCACAGACAGAGGAGCCTGGTGGGTTCAGTCCACGGGGTCACAAAGAATCAGACACGACTGAGCATACACACACAGCCACTATGGAGAGCGGTATGGAGGTTCCTTGAAAAACCAGAAACAGAGCTACCATACGACCCAGCAATTCCACTCCTGGGCATATTCCAGAAAAAATCCTAATTCAAAAAGATACATGCACTCCAATGTCCACTGTGGCAGTGTTTACAATAGCCAAGACATGGACGCAACCTAGATGTCCATCAGCAGAGGAATGGATAAAGATGTGGTGTATATATACAATGGGACGTCAGCCATAAAGAAGAACCAAATAATGTCATTTGCAGCAACATGGATGGACCCACAGATTGTCATACTGAGTGACAAATGTCAGAAAAAGACAAATGTTGCATGATATTGCTTATATGTGGAATAAAGAAGGCTGAGCGCCAAAGAATTAATGCTTTCAAATTGTGATGCTGGAGAAGACTCTTGAGAGTCCCTTGGACTGCAAGGAGATCAAACCAGTCCATTCTAAAAGAAATCAGTCCTGAATATTCATTGGAAGGACTGATACTGAAGCTCCAATACTCTGGCCACCTGATGCAAACAGCTGACTCATTGGAAAAGACCCTGATGCTGGGGAGAGACTGAGGGCAGGAGAAGAGGGTGACAGAGGCTGAGATGGCGGGACGGCATCACCCACTCCATGGACATGATTTGAGTTAGCTTTGGGAGTTGGTGATGGACAGGGAAGCCAGGCATGCTGCGGTCCATGGGGTCGCAAAGAGTCGGACATGACTGAGTGATTGAACAACAAGCATGTATATGTTTATGTGTAACTGATTCACTTTGCTGTCCACCTAAAACTACGGCACCACTGTAAATCAACTATACTCCAATAAAAAATGTTTAAAAAGATACATGCACCCCAATGTTCATGGCTGCCAAGACACGGAAGCAACCTAAATGTCCATCAACATAAGAATGGATAAAGAAGACGTGGTACACACTGCTCTACGTAAAACAGATAATCAACAAGGACCTTCTGCACAGCACAGGGGACTCTGCTCAGCGTTATTACGGCAGCCTGGATGGGAGAGTGGATACATGCATGTCTATGGCTGAATTCCTTCCCAGTTCACCGGAAACTATCTCAACGTTGTTAATCTGCTATACCTCAATACAAAATAAAAGATGTGGTACATATATACAATGGAATATTACTCTGGCCCCCTTCATAGATGACAGCCTTGATGTGATGAAGGGGCTTGTGTAACTCAATGAAGCTACAAGCCATGCCATGCAGGGCCATCCAAGACGGATCAGTCATAGTGAAAAGTTCTGACAAAATGTGGTTGACTGGAGGAGGAAACGGCAAACCACTCTAGCATTCTTGCCCATAGAACACCATGAACAGTATGAAAAGGCCAAAGGATCACCAGAAGATGAGTCCCCCAGGTCAGAAGGTGTCCAATGTGCTACCAGAGCAGAGCACAGAGCAATTACTAACAGCTCCAGACAGAATGGTGGCTCAATGGTAAAGAAAACGCCTGCCAATGCAGGAGACATGAGACATGGGTTCTGTCCCTGGGTCGGGAAGGTCCCCTGGAGGAGGGCATGGCAACCCACGCCAGTATTCTTGCCTGGAGAATCCCATGGACAGAGGAGCCTGGTGGGCTACAGTCCATGGGGTCACAAAAAGTTGGACATGACTGAAGTGACTTAGCATGCCGGAAAGAATGAAGTGGCTGGACAAAAGCGGAAACACTGCTCGGCTGTGGATGTGTCTGGTGGGGAAAGCGAAGTCTGATGCTGTACAGAAGAATACTGCATAGAAACCTGGAATGTCAGGTCCATGACTCAAGGTGTACTGGATGTGGTCAAAGCAGGAGATGGCAAGAGTGCCACTCAGGAATCAGTGAACTAAAATGGACAGGAATGGGCATATTTAATTCAGATGACCATTATATGTTACTGTGGGCAAGAATTCCATAGAAGAAACGGAGTAGCCCTCACAGTCAACAAAAAAATCCGAAATACAGTACGTGGGTGCAACCTCAAAAACAACAGAATGATCTCCGTTCGTTTCCACGGCAAACCATGCAACATCACAGTAATCCAAGTCTATGCCCTGACCAGTAATGCCGAAGAAGCTGAAGTTGGACACTGCCGTGAAGGCCTTCTGGGCTTCCCTAATAGCTCAATTGGTAAAGAATCCACCTGCAATGCAGGAGACCCCAGTTTGATTCCTGGGTTGGGAAGATCTGCTGGAGAAGGGATAGGCTACCTATTGCAGAATTCTTGGGCTTCCCTGGTGGCTCACCTGGTAAAGAATCCGCCTGCAGTGCAGAAGACCTAGGTTCGATCCCTGGGTTGGGAAGATCCACTGGAGAAGGGAAAGGCTGCCCACTCCAGTATTCTGGCCTGGAGAATTCCGTGGTCTGTCACATGGGGTCGCAAAGAGTCAGACACGACTGAGTGACTTTCACTTTCATGACGACCTTCTAGAACTCACTCCAAGAAAAGATGTCCTTTTCATCATGGGACTAGAATGCAAAAGCAGGAAGTCAAGAGATACCTGGAGTAACAGGCAAATTTGGCCTTGGAGTACAAAACGAAGCAGGGCAAAGGCTAACAGAGAGAACGTGCGGGTCATAGCAAACACCCACTTCCAACAACACAAGGCACAGTTTTACACGTGGACATCACCAGATGGTTAATACCGAAATCAGATTGATTATATTCTTTGCAGCCAAAGATGGAAAAGCTCTTTACAGTCAGCAAAAACAAGACCGGGAGCTGACTGTGGCTCAGATCATGACTCCTTACCGCAAAATTCAGACTTAAATTGATGAAAGTCGTGAAAACCACTAGGCCATTCATGTTATGATTCAAATCAAATCCTTTATGATTATACAGTGGAAGTAACAAATAGATTCAAGAGATTAGCTCTGATAGACAGAGTGCCTGAAGACCTATATGGAGGTTTGTAACATGGTACAGGAGGCAGTGACCAAACCATCCCGAGAAAAAGAAATGCAAGAAGGCAAAATGGCTGTCTATATTTCTCTACAAATAGCTGAGGAAAGAAGTGAAAGGCAAATGAGAAAGAAAAAGATATACCCAGCTGAATGCAGAGTTCCAAACAATAGCAAGGAGAGATAAAAAAGCTTTCTTAAGTGAACAATGCAAAGAAATAGAGGAAAACAATAGAAGGGGAAAGACTAGAGATCTCTTCAGGAAAATTACATACACCAAGGGAATACTTCATGCAAAGATGGGCACAGTATAGGACAGAAATGGCAAGGACATAGAAGAACAGATTAAGAAAAGGTGGCAAGAACACACAGAACTGTACAAAAAAGGTCTTAATGACACAGACAACCACGATGGTGTGGTTACTCACCTCGAGTCAAACATCTGAGTGTGAAGTTAAGTGGGCCTTAGGAGGCATTACTACAAACAAAGCTAGTGGAGGTAATGGAATTCCAGCTGAGCTATTTCAAATCCTAAAAGATGATGCTGTTAAAGTGCTGCACCCAGTATGTCAGCAAATTTGGAAAACTCAGCAGTGGCCACAGGACTGGAAAAAATCAGTTTTCAGTCCAGTCCCAAAGAAGGGCAATGCCAAAGAATGTTCAAATTAGCGCACAACTGTACTCATTTCACATGCTAGCAAGGTAATGCTCAAAATCCTTCAAGTCAGGTTTCAGCAGTACCTGAACCGAGAACTTCCAGATGTACAAGCTGGATTTAGAAAAGGCAGAGGAAGGGGCCATATGTATACCTATGACTCTTTCATGTGGAGGTGTGACAGAAAACAACAAAATGCTGTAAAGCAATTATCCTTCAATTAAAAAATAAATAAATTTTAAAAAGGAAAAAGAAAAGGCAGAGGAGCCAGAGATCAAATTGCCAACATGCGCTGAATCATACAGAAAGCAAAGGAATTCAAGAAAACCATCTACTTCTGCTTCACTATTATAAAGCCTTCGACTGTGTGGATCACAAACTGGAAAATTCTTAAAGAGATAGGACTTCCATTCCACCTTACCTGCCTCCTGAGAAACTTATATGCAGGTCAAGAAGCAACAGTTAGAACCAGACATGGAACAACGGACTGGTTCAAAATTGGGAAAGGAGTACATCAAGGCTGTATATTATCACCCTCCTTATTTCATTGACATGTAGACCAAAATGCCAGGCTGGATGAAGCACCAGCTGGAATCAAGATTGCCAGGAGAAATAGCAACAACCTCAGATATGCAGATGATGCCACCCTAATGGCAGAAAGCAAAATGGAATGAAAGAGCCTCTTGATGAGGGTAAAAGAGGAGAGTGAAAAAGCTGGCTTAAAACTCCAACATTCAAAAAACTAAGATCATGGCATCCAGTCCCATCACTTCATGGCAAATAGATGGGGAAACAATGGAAACAGTGACAGATTTTATTTTCTTGGGCTCCAAAATCATTGCGGACGGTGACTGCAGCCATGAAATTAAAAGACACTTGCTCCTTCAAAGAAAAGCTATGACCAACCTAGACAGCATATTAAAAAGCAGAGACATCACTTTGCCAACAAAGGTCTGTAAAGTCAAAGCTATGGTTTCTCCAGTAGTCACATACAGATTTGAGAACTGGACTCCACAAAGAAGGCTGAGTGCCGAAGAATTGATGCTTTTGAACTGCGGTGTTGGAGAAGACCCTTGAGAGTTCCTCGGACAGCAAGGAAATCAACCCTGAATATTCATCGGGAGGGCTGATGCTGAAGCTGAACCTCTAATACTTTGGCTACCTGATGCGAAGAGTCAACTCACCGAAAAAGACCCTGACGCTGGGAAAGACTGAGGGCATGAGGAGAAGGGGATGACAGATGAGATGGTTGGATGGCATCACTGCCTCAGTGGACAGGAGTCTGAGCAAGCTCCGGGAGACAGCGAAGGACAGAGGACACCTGGTGTGCCACAGTCTATGGGGTCGCAGGGTCAGACACAACCGAGATATGAACAACAAGAAAACACACGATAATAGGAAAGTTAAATAAACGTGTCAGCGGCTCATTTCTAGAAACAGCTAATTAAAATGGGCAAAACTGTCAAACAGAAGTTTAAACGCAGCAAAATAGGAAAAAAATTAAATCAAGACCTGAGCTCTATCGGCAGATGTTTTATTGAATGTAATCTGAATTATGTGTCTGTCTTGTTTCAGACAGTGATTAAGAATTTAAAAAAGGCATAAGAGCATGCTAAGCATTACTGATCATAAACTGAACATGTCCACGGCAGTTCTGTTTAAAAAAATATCATAATGGACACCAAAAATTCAACTAAAATTAAGACTGACTTTAAAACCACTATTAAAATAATCCTCTCCTCCTGTTTAAGCACCTCAACCCAAGCCTATGCATTAATTCTATTTTTGAATAGAAAAATGACTCTGAGATAGACAAGCTGATTCACACACAGAAAGATATGCAAAACCACCTACAGTTCAGTCCCAAACTATCATCCAATCTCAATTTCTGATACAGACAGAGATAAAATGCTCAGCTAGTGACAAGGATTCAGCACTATGGCAAAAGAAAAATGTGCCAATTAGGGCTTATCACAGGAAGCTAAGGATTGTTCAATAGGAAAGAATCTAATAATAGAATCTACCTCATCAATAGTTCAAGAAAAATCATATGATCCCTGGAAAAGAAAAAAAGAAAAAAAGGCATTTGAAAGAATTCACTACCACCCCCTAAGGCAAAATTTAATGAAAGGAATACAAAAATATTTTTTCACAGGCTGAAGAGGATTCTAAAAATAAGAGCTGGTATTAATGTTATAATTAGTGAAGAACTAGAGAGATGCATTTGAACCTCAGAAGTGAAACAAGGATGCTTGACGTAACCTCATTACAGGGTTTGAGAATTTGGGGAAAACGCAACAGGACACAACAGAGAAAGAGCAGGAACACAAATCAGAAATGAAGAGAACTGTACTAGCTAACAACGCTACTAGGACTGCACGTCTGCAAAAGCAAACGAGCCAACTAGACCAATGGACACGAGAGAAGTACTTGAAATAATCAGTGAGCTTCATTTCTCCAGACAAAAACTGATGAGAAAGCATGCAAAGAAAAAGAAACGCTATTCTCAATAAAATATTAAAAAATCAAATCCAATAACACATCAAAAAGATCGTGACATATAAAAAGTCCCATGACCAAGTGGGATTCATCTCAAGTTTACAAGGATGGTTCAACAATACACAGATCAGTGCAATACTCCACTTAAACAAAAGACAGTATACAATGGAGGGCCTCCCTGGGGGCTGAGCAGGAAAGAATCCACCTGCCAATGCAGGAGATGCAGGTTTGATCCCCGGTCCGGGAAGATGCCGGCATGCTACACAGCAACTAAGCCTGTGAGCCACAACTACTGAGCCTCTGTTCTGGAGCCCAGGAGCCACAACTACTGAGCCCACCTGCCCTACAGCCTGTGCCCTGCGACAAGTGAAGCCGCGGCCAGGAGGAGCCTGTGCCCTGCAATGAGGGAGTAGCCCCCGCTCACAGCAACTGGAGAAAGGCCTGCATAGCAAGGAAGACCCAGAGCAGCCACAGATACAAAACAAATCTTAAAAAATATATACAATGGAAGGTGACTCAGCCATGAAACAAGGAATGAAGTAATCCCATTTGCAGCAACACGGATGCAGCTAGAGATTACCATACCAAGTGAAGTAAACCAGACAGAGAAAGACAAATGCCATGTGATATCATTTATATGAGGAACCTAAAATATGGCACAAGTGCATTCGTCTATGATATGAACAAGATTACGGACACAGAGAACAGACAGGTGGCTGCCAAGGGGGAGGGGGCTGGCGGAGGGAAGCAGCGGGAGGCTGGGCTAGCAGATACACGCTGTCATATATAAAACGGGTAAACAACAAGGTCTGGCTGTAGAGCACAGAGAGCCATATCCAACATCCCATGATAAGCCAGAAAATAGTATTTTAGAAAAGAACGAGTATATATGTACGGAATCACTTTGTTGTACAGCAGGAATTAACACCACACTGTAAATCATGTATATTTCAATTAAAAAAAACAAAGAAATGCGTTACCATTGTGACAATCTCCCGTCACCACCACCACCACTAAGAACACACCAAAGGCTGCAAGCGTTCCAAGAGCAAAAATCCCCCAAACTGCTCTAAGTTGTACTGGCAGGCATTACAGTCCTCTCCCTGGCGGAGAATTGTGCCACATCTGAATTGTTAGCCCAAAGACCAAGAGACCAGTACATGTTAATAATGCCAAGACCACATTGCTGGGCAGTGGCCCCATTCACAGATTTGAAAACTGAGGCTCAAGGTGGTGACTTCATTCGCGAGGGCACACCTCACACAATGCCTGAGGAACGGAGCTTGGACCGCCACACTGTGCAAGGGTTCTGGAGGTGGGGGCTTTCCTTGTTGCCTGCTAAAGCCACTGTGTCTTGACATTTTCAGAATGTCAATATTGTACAAGAATGAGCAATGAAAGGGAAGTGCTCTCACGCAATGTTAAAAAATACTTTAACATAGCAAGACTCAAAACAGCACGACAGGAGGACAGACATGGAAATGTGGGGCTGTGGCAGCTTGGGGTCGGGCCCAGCTGTGGGTGGATATATGGGGAGGGCAGGAACCGAGTAGCATGTGGAAAAAAGCACACAACAGGGGCCTGACGACACGCTAGTCGTGTCTGCTCTGTGCTGGAGCTGTGCTCGGCAGCTTAGAGACCTTTCACTTTATTCAGGCCTTGCGAGGACTCTGGAAGGTGAATGCTCCCATTTCACAGCTGGAGAAACTGAGGTTCAGAAAGACAAGTGACTGGCTGGGGTCCTTCGGCCTGATCTGGCTGACTTTACCAGCTAAGCCCCCTGGCCTCAACCAGCAGGTGGGGCTGCTCCTTCCTGAGTTTCCTCCGCTCAGAGGGGCTGCATGCCCTCCGGTGTGACACCGGTCCAGCACGGTGTGGCCCCTCCAGCCCCGGATGGCTCGGCCCCAGGCTGTGCTCCATACCTCAGGCTGGGTCCCTGCTAAAGCTCCCCATCCAGTTTAGCAGGAAGCTCTGGCTGTCTGGCTACCCCTCTGCTGGGCTCACCTTCCTGAGCCCTCTACTGCCATAGCTGTGAAAGCGGGGGAGTGGACTTCCCTGGCGGTCCAGCAGCTGAGAGTCTCCTGCCAATGCAGGGGACACGGGTTCAACTCCTGGTCCAGGAAATAAGACCCCATACGCCACAGAGCAACTAAGCCCGTGCACCACCGCAGCTGAGCTCGTGTGCCCTTAGGGCCTATGCCCTGCAACAAAGGAAGTCTGGGCACAGCAGCGAAGAGTAGCTCCCACTCGGCACACGTAGAGAAAGCCCGTGCACAGCAACAAAGGCCCGGGGCAGCCAAAAAAGAAGGCTGGTGGTGGCACCAGTCACAGCCCACAGGCTGCTGGGGGGATTACAGTGAGCGCTAAATCCTGCTGCCGTAGATCCTCAGGAAACTGACGGCGCCTCTCGAGTGTGGACGGAGAGGAGGAACACGCCCCGCCTGTGCCCCCACCCCCAGAAGCACCAGCCAGCGCGGGTGCAGACTCTCAGGTGGGACGTGGAGCCAGGAGGTGGGCTGCCTGTGGCTAGCTGAGCCACGCCACCGCCCGGCCCACGACCTGCCCCATCTCCCATCTTCTGCCCTCCTCCAGAGCACGGATGCCAACAAAGTAATCAGCCTATGCCTGAAGCCACACTGGGGCTCTCTCTCTCCAGGATACATGGGGAGTCCTGAACTCGGCCAACCCTCCTGGTGGTTCCACCGCCCAGCTCCCGTCTCCTGACCTGAACACGGCGCAGTCGCCCCAGACACGCTGGGGCTCCTGGTCAAGATCAGGGGCTCACGTCCACCCTCTTCCCTCCCCATCTGTAATCCTGCTGCAGAGGCCGTGAGACTGGCATGGCTGACACCTGTTCTCGGACCTGGTGTCCACTCCCTCTCTAGGACTGAGTCCCAGCACCGAGCCTGATTCCAGGACATGGCCTTGTGCTCCAAACCGGATGCTGCTGGACAGACCCTTCCCCAAGCCCCTCCCCTCACTCCAGTTCACCGTGCACCCTTGAGACGCCCAAGCAACGCCTGCTTCGGAGCTGGCTTTACCCAACACCTGTCATCACAGACCCAGGCACCCCTGGGCCACGATGCTCTCAGACCCAAACCGGCGCTCAGGCCCTCGACCCCCAGGGCCACCCACACCCGCTGACCTTCTTGGTGTAGCCCATGGCCTTCAGCACGGAGTGGTTCAAGGTCTCCAGGGAAGCCAGGACGTCCTCATAGTCCCCCATGTGGTCCACAAAGTAGTCTGGGGTGGGGGGAAATGGGAAGCAGAGGTCAAAGGTCGCAGGAGCATCGCACCCCTCCCCTGGGTTCTCCCACCACCATCTGTTCCCCTCCCCGCAGAGAATCATTGCGCACCCAGTCTGGGTCCCCGCACAGCGGCACCTACCACAAAGCTCCTTGGTGTCCACATGGCTGCATGCAGAGAGAGACAGGGGCTCAGAGACAGCCTTGTCTCCACCTGCCCCCCGCCCTCCACCCGTCTCCCTCCGGGGTAAGCACAGCCCCCAGCAGTGGTCAACACCCCCCCACCATGCAGCCTAGGTGACCCCCACTTCAGAGATGAGGGAGCAGCCAGGGAAGGCCGCCACCCCCTCCAGAGGATCCGCGTCTGTCTGACCCCGTCACCACACCGCGTCTGCCCACTGCATCTGGAGCGGAGGGGGCTGAACCAGGGGCTGTGACAGCTGTCACCAGAGCTGTCCAGCGACCTCAGCCCCGGGCCCTGCTCTGTTGGAGGGTGTGCCCCCCTTGTTCTCACTCGAGCCCTGGGGTCCCGTGTTCCCGTTCCTACAGCCAGAAGGCTCTCGGTCTTTCCTCGGAGGCCGAGCATGGGCCACCCACGCCGGGCAGGTGCAGGCAGCAGCCTCAGAACCCAGACGCTGTGAACAGGAGCTGGGGGCGGGCGCCCGGGGACCCAGCTCTGTGCAGTTCCGACAACCTCCCTTCCCGGCCGGCTCCCTCACCGGGAGAGGAGGGGCTGGCCTCAAAAGCAAGCCAGCCTCATCGCAATGGCTCTGCAAATTCTGTCATGGAGGCCCACGTGGGACAAGTTCTCACAGGTCCTGCAGAGAGGAGGCCTGCCTCACAGTACTCAAAGTAGCACCGACCTTCCTGAGCTGCGCATGGACGGTTTGGGGGAGCAAACCTGTCTAGCATCCCCAGGAGGGAACGTGTATAGCTCACACTCTAGGGAGTGCTGGAGACAAAACACCCAAAGGTCTTCAGAGCTCTGACTTCTTGCTGATGGGAAGTCCGCCCCGCCCGCACTCACCAGCCCCGCTCCAGCTGCCCCAATGAGGCTGAATAATCTGTGAGCACCTGCAAAGCCCTTTCAAGCTCCCAGGGGGGCTGCAGGACCCGCTCAGAACCTCCATCTGGCTCCAGACACAAAGCCCTCCCCTGGGGTCTGCGGCAGGAAGCAGTCCCTTTCAAGTGGCCTTTCCTGAGCCAGCTGCCCCGCCCTGGCCCCCAGGTCACCTCCAACCTGGGCCCCCGGAAAACAGGCCTGGGGACAGCTCCTCCTCCAGAGCTCTAGCCTGGCCCAGGGGACACCAGCCTATCAAACCTGCCCCCCAACAACTCGGGTCCTCATCACCTGAGTTGGGTGGAGAAGGGGCCGGGGCCTCACCCTGCCTGGGGACCACTTGGAAAGGGCGGGGCTGGAGTTCAGGGTGGGAAGGGTTGGTCCCTGTGAGTAGAGTGAGCATTTTGTGTTGGATTTAAGGATTGGCTGGGATTGGAGAAGTTTGGGGTTGACTGAGCTGCAGGTTAGGGTTCTGGGTGGGTTGGAGAAAACGTAGAGAGAAAGAAGGTTAAGGTCCGAGTAAGAGCCAGTCTGATTTAAGGAGGGCCCCGGTTAGGAAGAGAGGATCTCAAAGCTCGTGTTGGGACTGAGAACAAGCATGCGGTGCTGGGGTCAGAACTGAGTTGAGCTGGCTGATTACCCCTTTGTCATCCTGTGTATATTCTGCTTCCCAGGTGGGACAGTGGTAAAGAACCTGGCTGCCAGTGCAGGAGATGTAAGAGACGTGAGTTTGATCCCTGGGTCAGAAGATCCCCTGGAGGAGGGCCAGGCAACCCACTCCAGTATTCTTGCCTGGAGAATTCCGTGCACAGAGGGGGCTGGTGGGCTGCAGTCCGTGGGGTCACACAACTGAAGTGACTCAGCATGCACGCACATGTATTCTGCAAACCTAGGCTCTCTCCCTGCTCTGCCACGTTGCATTCAGAAAAGACAAACGCTTGCCAACACAATCTCAATCTGTCCACTCCCCAGACCGCCCCAGCCAGTGGGGGCCAAAGAGATGGCACTCTGGATTAGCGGCCCAGGGGAGTGGACACTGGAGACTGGGGGACGCCACCTCCCGGTTCCAGCCGCCGCGACTGAGCTCACTTGGTGTTGTCAGAGTCGATGGTGTGGAAGAGGTCCTCCAGTTCCCTCTCATTGAGGACGCCATCTGCAAAGAAGAGCTGGAACTCCTCCAAGGACAACTTCCCGTCGTCTGCGAGGGAGAGAAAGGGAGGGCAGCTGGTGTCGAAGCGGCGGGACATCCCCAAATCAACAGCGGAGCCACAGCCAGGCAATCCCCGCCCACCCCGGCCAATTCCCCAGCCAGCAGCCACATTCCCGCATGGGGCACCCCTGCCCGTGGCACGAACCCACATTAGCCATCATTTCACAGAGAGCAACTGCTCACCCAGCTAACCCCCCACCCAACAGAGCAACACCCATGTACAGGGACTCGCCTTACCAGCAAATACTGGGGCTCCTCAAGCCCCGCAGCCAACAGGCAGGCAGAGAGCACCTGCCAGGCAACCGGCGCTCCGAGTCACCTGCCCACCTGGAGGTAGGTAACCGCATACCTGTTGCCTCCAGTGGGCCCCAGCCTTTTTAGCATCAGGGGTTGGTTCCATGGAAGACGATTTTTCCACAGACCAGGGGCAGGGGGTGCTTTTGGGGTGATTTCAGGATGCTTCAAGCACACTGTGCCCTTTATTTCTATCATCTTATCAAACCTCAGATCATCAGGTGTTAGATCCAGGGGTTAGGGATCCCATACCCGTAAGAGGCAGGTTTAAACCTGGGCGGTCTGAGGAGCACTCTCACTTGCTCCCAAAAGCCCAGAGAGACTCTGCACACTTAAATCATCTCTACCCCAGCACCCAGGTCCTGCCTGGGGAGGCAACGACCTTTCAGGCTGTGACGTGACCCACTGCCAGCAGTGGCACGGAGTCCTCGCCAGGCCGTGGATGCAGCCCTGAAGATGCCAGAGCCCAGGGGGAGGTGGCGGCAGGCCTGGGGCAGGGCTCTCGACGAGGAGCCCCCACAGCAGACACACCTATCCCAACGCATCCCTCCCGATCTCACACCTTCAGCAGCCTCCACTGCCGTCGCCCGGGTAGCAGCATCTGCTGGGGAAGCTCTCATGGGTTGAGGGCAGCCGGGCCCCTGAGAGAGGGGCTCCCAGCAGAACTCCAGCTCTTCCCACCTGGGCTCTCCAGCTCAACACACTCATCTCCCAATCCCACCCCTGAAGCCACGACCCCCTCCTCGATGACCTTAGACCGGTCCTGCTCCTCCCTAAAGGAACCATGTCTGTGGGAGGCAGTGGAGGTCAGGGAGAAGGGCGAGCCCAAGACCCTTCCTGCCCCAGCCCTCTCCGTAGACCCCCTTCATTACTTCCAGCTAGTCTGCACTCAAAGCCCTTGAGAGCCCACGCGGCACTTTGTGTGGATTAGAAAGAAATGCCCTTCCTGGTGGGCAGGGTGGCGGAGATGCAGCCCAGCATCAGAGCTCCTGAGGGGCGGGGCATGCAGGCTTCATGCTCAATTCTCTCGAGCAGGTGCCCCTGCAAAGTGCACAACACGCCCAACCAGACATGGCAGACCTACTCAGGCCCAGGGTGGAAGTCACTCACACTTTTTTTTTTTAATGCATTTTATCTCTGCGTTTTATATTTTAGTTTCTTATTTTTAGCTGTGCCAAACAGTATGCAATGTCTTAGTTCCCTGACCAAGGATCAAACCTGTGCCCCCTGCAGTGGGAGAACTGAATCTTAACCACTGGGCCACCAAGAAGTCCCCACTGTACATTTTAAAGGCTGTGGAGCTTCTACTCTGCCGCCAGCAGCTCTGCAGGGGCTCAAAGTAGGGCAACAGGAGGCAGCTCCTCACATCTTGCAGTGGCTCCCCCGCCCATGCTGAGAGGGGGGATATGAGAGAGTGGGCGCAGGCTGGCATATGGGTGGCTGGGGCAACATGCCGCGTGCCTCCAACATCCTGGCTCGAGTTTTAATGTCACAAATGGGAAAACGAATTTCTAACTCTCAAAATCCAGAGTCCCCCTGAAGACGAAACAAACATCCCCTCCCTCCCCAATAACACATGAAGACCCAAAAACCAACCATAAAAAGTGCAGGGTAACAGCTGTGAAATACATGAACGCTAAGCTATGGCTCTGTCTCCTGTGAAAGAGGATGCTTTCCAAGTTTCCTTTAGCAAGACTGATGATGATCCGGCAGCCAGGGGCAGAACCAGGGCAGACACACGGGCTCCGTGTGTTCACGCATCTGGTCCTCAAACACCCCCTTGCAGACTACCCCCCCCACCCCCACCCCGTTTACAGAGCAGACAGGCCAGGCTGGTTATGGGACTTGCCCAGGTCCCTCAGTGGGAGCTCAAACCCAGGCCACCCGGCTCCTGAGTCCACACTCCCAACCCAACCTGGGGCAGGGTCTTCGGTCGGGACCCCCAGCCACAGGGTCACACGGAGAAGCCAAGGCCAAGCCTGGACTCAGTGGAAGTGTGCTGTGAATGCCTACTCATGTCTGCCACAGGCAGGGCACCACCAGCACCTCCAACCAGTCTGCACTCAGAACAGGCAGAGGGGGGCCCGCCGGCCTCCCGGGCCCAAGGCCTTCTGGGCTGACATTTACCTTGAACGTCCCAGCACAGCCCTAATGAACCCAGATCAGCTAACGAGGGAGGTGGCATCTGCCCGGGGCCTCAGTGCAATTAGAGGAGCCAGCGGGTCTGCACCTCCAGGACCCCCGAGCGGGCCATCTGAAGGTGTCCACACTAATGAGCATGAGCTCAGCCTCTGTCCCAGTGACCTTTCAAATGCCAGGAGTCTGCCAGTGCCCCGGCCCCTGGAGGGAGACACACTGGCACTCACTCCGCCGCCGGCTGCCACACCACCCTTCCGGGCCCCAGACCCTCGGCTGCCAGGAAGGCCCCCCTCTTTTTGCCTCCCCTTGGGGGCCACGCCTGGTCTCCACCCTCACCCCGACGAAGACACCTCTGACCTGGGAGCCGCCAGGATAGGCCAGCCCGAGCTGAGCCCCTGCTCCTGTGATTCCAGAGGCTGATTCCACCCCAACCCGTGGCCCAGGCCCTCGTTTGGGACCATCCTGCCATCCCTGCAGGCATCTTGCTGCTGTGGATGCCAGGGGCAGAGCCGGAATCCACCTGTGCTGCGCGTGTGTGTCTGCACACCTCTGTCTACACCCACACTCGCCCCTTCTCCCACTCCCCTGCCCATAGGATGTCTGCAAACTGGGCTGGACTCAATCAGAGCTTCCTCCCCAGCCCCCCAGCCCAGACTCTGTGATCTTTTGCGTGTCCTCCCCAGCCTGGATTCTGTCACATGTAAAAAAGGGGGGTGATATTCCGTCTGCCTCTAGGACCTGAGGGAATGTCCAACGAGGAAGTCTGTCCTGGTGTGTAACGGACGCTCCACAGCCGCCAGCAGTCTCCACCAGATGTTGATGCCCCGTGAAGTCCAGGGTGGGAACCCATACTTGTTGACAAATCACAGCCCGTTTCCCAAGGCTTGACATTCATCAGCTGGCATGAGGGCTCATAGACCCCTTACCGCATGCCAAGACCCAAGCTCTACTCCATCCCCCTGACAGCCCCACCCAAGGTGGGTACCAGCATGACCACCCCCACCCACGGATGGGGACGCTGAGGCCCTGAGAGCCTAGGGACTGGCCTGAGGTCAGAGCTGGGAGGGAGCTGAACCCAGGCAGTCCCTGTGGCAAAAGGGGGGTGCTCCCCGGGGACCAGCACCACATCCCACGTGAACCCCACTAATGGCCACTGGTGGCGGCCGGGAAGACAAAGGTCCTAGGGAGAGGAGGGAACTCGGGGCCTCTGTGGGGGCCACAGGAGCAAAGTCGAGGGTCCCCGAAGCTGTGCTTGGAGGGTGGAAACAGTCTCTGATGGCATCAAGGGGCGGGGGGCAAGCAATGAGGACGAAACCCAGCTTGCCTGAAGTGAGACCAGGGCGCCTGCCACCCACACACTGTAAAGGCTCCTGCAGAGCTGAGCATCCACAAAGACACACACACAACCCCACATGCACGCGGCACGTACAGCAACGGTCACAGAGACACACACACAGGTTCTGAAGCACAAACGGAGACACACGTGCAGCCACACCCAGACGGCTGTCCCTGGGCAGGCACACACCGCACTGCCAGGAGCCACGCCCGGTCACCACCCGTGAGGCAGCAGCCGGGCACCGAGGACCTACTGTGTGCCGGGCCGCTACAGGGACAAGCCCGAATCCCTCAGTGTGACACCTCACCATAGGCTGAAGGGCGTGGCCAGCACATGGCAATGGCCACGTGGCCCCTGGCCGGCCACACACTAGAAGGTTCCGAGAGGCCTGCAAGGGGATCAAACCCCCGGACCCACTTCTCTAGTCTCTAATGCCACTCAGGCTGCACCGTCATGACGACTTCTCAGCTGCCGGTGAAGTCCCCCCACCGTGTCCCTGCCCTTCCTCGATGCTCCGTATGGAACTGCTCCTGATGCTGCTGCTGCCTTCCAGAGGCCCGGAGGGGGCCCCGTCACACCTGAGAATGGGGGAGGCGAGAGATGGAGAAGCCCCGGGCACTGGCGGCCAGGCTGTCTCATGTTCTCCCCTCAGTGCCAGGCGGGGACAGCTAGACAGTGACTCCCGGGGTCAGCAGGGAGGGGGCTGTGGGCCTGGGACCAGGTGCCAGGTTAGCTGTGCCCACTCCTCCCTCGGCAGGGGCCTGGATGCTCCATCAAATCAGTATTTTCTCAAGGAATTAACACTGAACTCTGCCTGCTTCTCTCTCACAAAGCTCACCAGCCATGTCTCCTCCCTTCATTTCCCCAACAGCCCTGGAGTGTAGACAGGTTAAGTGTTATCACCCCACTTTAGAGATGGCAAAACTGAGGCCTGAAGCGGGACTATGTCCTGGTTCAAGACCACGGAGAGCTGCTTCAACCCATGAACGACGATTCCAGTATGTAGACAATCACTTCCGGCGGCCATCATGAGGCTGAGGGGGCCCCTGCCTTCCAGAAAGGCCGGGGTGGAGCAGTCTCCAGCGGGTGTCCTGAATTCATTCGCAACACCATTCTCACTTTGTGTGGGAAGTCTCTTTGGGGGGACGGCAGTGGTGGGGGGGGGGGTGGAGGGAGAGCCAGGGGTCCGCAACAGAGCCTGGACTGCCTTCCTGAGGCTGGGTGACCCCAGGTAAAACACAGAACCTCTCTGGGCCACCATGGAGCTGACAGAACAGGGGCGACAGCATGGACGTCTGAGGAAGAAGCATGCCGGGGCCCGAGGTGAGGCTTGGGGCTTCCTGGGCGCCCCCCAGGGCGGCTTTGGCCTGGCCCAGCTGCAGGTGGTGGAAGTGCATGAAGCGCTGACCACGCGCATAACTCACCGCACTGCCCACACCTGCCCGCTGAAGCTGCATGGCTCCCCTGCTCAGTAGGAACCACAGGGGTCCCCTCGTAGGATGGAGAAACAGGCGCAGGGCAGCGTCCTGCACCCCCAACCAGAAAGAGCCAGGTCCTCACACCGGGACAGCCTCGCGGGGTGTCGGAAGACTCACCGTTTTTGTCCGCACGGCGGAAAATCTGCAGAGAAGAGAGGTCGAGTCAGTGTCGGCTGGGAGGGGCAGGCTTCCAACACCCCCAACCCCGTGGACCTGCAGAAGCCGGGCCCCTTTTCCCTCCTGAGGGAGGAGACCCGGGGGTGGAAGGGTGTTTCAGGCAGTGGCCCTCCAGCTCCCCTCAAGGAGGCAGCCTCCCCTCTTCCTCAGGCGCTGCTGGCCATGCGGTCGAGAGCACGCCGCACGGGTGTGCGTCCAGAACCTTTGGCCCATGTGCAGCACCCACAGGCGGCCGCGTGCTCCCCACTCCTGTCCGTGGGAGGCAGCCACTCACCTTACACCCCCACTAGGACCCCTCCAGGGCCTGGTGTTCTCCAGGGAGGTGGGTTAAATCTGAACAGAGGCGTCTGCCAAGCAAACCTCGAGGCCTGACAACGGGATCAGCTAGGGCACGGCGGGATTAGTTTTTTTGGGGTGGTCAGTGGGTAGGAGCAGCCTGCAAGCAGCTCAGAAAGAGAGGCGGGGAGGGAAGGGGCAGCCTGGTCCCCTCCAGCTGCAGCTGAAACCAGATAGCTCCTCCTGGTGTTTTTAGTCCTAGTAAGCCTTGCTGGGGGCTGCCCTGGTGGCTCAGACGGTAAAGAATCCACCTGCAATGTGGGAGACCTGGGTTCGATCCTTGGGTTGGGAAGATCCCCTGGAGAAGGGAAAGGCTACCCACTCCAGTATTCTGGCCTGGAGAATTCCATGGACAGAGGAGTCTGGCAGGCTACAGTCCATGGGGTCGCAGAGTCGGACCCTTCTGAGTGACTTAGCACGCGTGCACGCAAGCCTTGCTGAGGGTAGGAAGAGGGGGAGACGCCGCCCCCAGTGTATGACCCTCACACCTTGGAGAGCGGGAGCTGGGCCCCTCCCTCCAAGCAGTAGGGCAGGCATCCATTGTCGGGCACCTGGGGCTGTGGCAAACTGAAGCAGCAGCTCAGGAAAGATATTCTCAAACATCCCCCCTTTCTTGAGCTGAACCCCAAGTTGGGGCAGGGGACACAGGTCTGGAGCCACTGCGGCTGGGGCAGAAAAGGGGGCAGCTGCCAGCACCCCAGCTTGTGCACCGCACACTGCCTGCTCCTGACTGCAAGGTTCCCGAGGAGGCTGGAGTCCCACCTTCAGGTGCCGGGGCTGGGCGCGAGCATTAAACAAGTGACTGACCCGACAGGAGATGTGGCCCTGGCACTCGCTCATCACCCCCATTTCACAGATGGGGAGACTGGGGCTCAGAGCCGGCTCAAGGCCAGCGTGGCGTGAGGACTCCAGAGTCCACGTCCTGTCCTGTGCGAAGGGGTGGGGGGCCTGGACAGAGCTGTCCGCTGCAAGGGCTTTCAGCTGAGAACTCACTGGGGCTTTGAGAGGGCTCACCTGTGCAGGTGCGAGTGGGCTGTGTATGAGCACGTTCTGGGAAGCCTGGGAGCCACGGCCACGCGCGGCAGATCACCCCCTGCCCTGTCGGCTGAGAGCCAGCGATGGAGGCTCCAACAGGAACGTGGCGGGGGTGGGGGGGGGCGAGAGGAAACCCACACTGTCCCCCACTCACCAGAATGTGATACACACACCTCTCCCGGAAACCCACCCACCATACACAAACATGGCACCCCTACCCCCGTGTCACCCACCTCGGAGGACCCTTCCTAGGACAGGCACACCCCACTGCCATGCTGCCCCTTGGGGTGGGCAGAGCACCCCACGGGGGACGCCCCCCCACCCTGCAGAAGGCTCCCTCCTACAGAGGGGAGTGGGTGGGTGAGGTGGGGCGGTTTGGGCCCCAGAGGACGTGGGGGAGGGGTGCGGAGTGGGGGTGAGGAGGGGAGAGGGTGAAAAGGGGAGGGGGGTGAGCAGGGGGAGGGGTGAGGAAAGGGAGAGGGAGGGGTGAGAAGAGGGAGAGGGAGGGGTGAGGAGAAGGAGAGGGAGGGGCGGGGGAAGGAGAGGGAGGGGGGAGCGGGGGAAGGGGATCAAGGACCGGCTCAGAATGGAGTGGTGGTCCTCAGAGAGGATGGGGGATGGCTCCAGTCCTACTGAAAGGAGAGGAAGGCAGGTGGGGAGGGGGCTTTGCTTTTAACAAGGTGGTGCCTGAGGCAAAAGGGTTGAGGATACAAGGGCTTAAGGTCCAAAGCTCGGACAAGAAAAATGGCCCTGGACCCAGGGATTGTGTGTGTGATGGGGTGGGTTGGGGGGAGAGTCTTAGAAAAGTAAGGACGGGGGGCAGGGGTCCGGGGGGGGGGGGCAGGAGCAGGGGCCGACGGCGGTCTGGGACTCGCGTCCCGGGAAGGAGCTGGGTGAAGGATGAAGTGCGGGCTGGAGAAAGATGAGGGTTTGGCCAGGACAGAAGTAGGGGGCGGCGGCCGGGTCGAGGAGCTCCAGGGTCCCGGCTCCGAGAATGTGGAGATCCTGAGAAGGGGAGGGAGGTAAAGGGGTCGTCCCGGTCCGGGGACGAGACGGGACCCGCACGGAGACCGGCCGGGAGGCCGAAGAGCTAGGGGCCGCGTTCTGCACAAGGAGGAGCCGGTGGATCCCGCTCTGGACCCCCGGGGTGGGGGCGAGCGTCCCTGCCCGGGGACCCCTGCCCTTCAAGCAGAAGGGGGTCTTGCAGGTCCCAGCGGGGTCCCGGGAGCGCGGCGTCCGCGTCGCCCGGTGGGGAGAACGGGTCCCGGCCCGCGCGTACTCACGTCCAGGATGACGGCGGTGCCCCCGCGCGGCGAGGCGGGGCCCGGGTAGGGGCCGGGGTCCGCGACTGGGGTGTTGGGGGCGTCGGGGGCCAGCGGCGCCCGGGGCTCGCCCATCCTGGCGCCCACCCAGCGCAGCAGCCCGCCCAGCGCCCGGCCCTGCGGCGGCGGCTCCCGGAGCAGCCTGTGCGCGCCGGCCCTGCACAGGCGCGCCGCCCGCTCGCACATCGCGCCGCGCCCGCCGCCGCCGCCGCCCGGAAGCCCGCCGACCCCCGCCCGGCCCGCGGCCCGCCCCCGCGCGACCCCCTCCCCGGCGCCGCCCGCCGCCGCCGCCGCCCGCGCGCCCCGCCCTCCCTCCCTCTGCCCCCGCGGCCGCGGCCACGCGGGGACGGGCCGGCGCTGGGGGACGGGAGGGGGTGGGCGCCGCCCCGCCCGGACCCGGAGCCACGTGCCCCGTGGGCCACCGCCCCCGCCCCCGGCGGCCGGGCGCGGCGGCAGGGGGCTGCCGGCAGTGGGCCGCGGGGCTGAGGAGCTAGACCCCGGCCCGGCCGCGGAGGGGGCTGCCTGGCAGGCGCGGGGTGGTGGGGGTCTGGCTCGGGGGTGCATCCCTGGGGGCTGCCCCCGTTCCCAAAGTCTCCCCCTGCCCGCCCTCCAGAAGAATCCCCCTTCCTCCGCTCCGTGGCGCCGCCGCCGGGGCCGGAGCGCGGTGTCCGGCGAGCCCGGAGCGCCCTCTGCCGGCTGCAGCCCAAGGAACACGCGCCCACGCACTGGGGCCTTCTCCACTCCGCAGGTACCCACTCGTCCCTTCCACGGGGTGCACGCCCCTCAGACCTCCCCCGCGAGTTAAACAACGCCCAGAACTAGTGTTCCCCACCCCTGGAACACCCTCTTCCCCTTATACTCCCTGCGTCCATCCTTCCAGACTCCCACCCACCGAACCAGAGAATTAAAGGAGCCCCTGCTGGGTGCTAGGCCTGGTGGCCACACTGGGTTCCAAGAACACCGGGAAAACAGGAGGGCTTGCCTTGGCCTCCTGGAGCTTACAGCCAAGTAGGCGGAGCCAGATACTGGAAGTGAAAGTGAAAGTGAAGTCTCTCGGTCGTGTCCGACTCTTTGCGACCCGTGGACTGTAGCCCACCAAGCTCCTCCGTTCATGGGATTCTCCAGGCAAGAATACTGGAGTGGGTTGCCATTTCCTTCTCCAAATACTGGAATGATCCCACAAATAAGGAAGAGTGAGAACTGAACTGCAATGAAGGGGTGGCACCCTGACCCACCAGAGTGGGTTCTACCTTAGGGCCATGGAGGGGCATATGTCAGAAGAGGCTTCCTAGAGGAAATGGTCCTTATGCTCCAAGAGTGTAAGGAAGAGGAGGAGTTACAGAGAGGATGGGGAAGTTCCCTGGGCTAGAGCTTAGCCTGTGCAAAGGCCCTGTGGCAGATGCAAGTGTGGGGATCACAAAGGAGCCACTGAAGGGAGAGGGACTGAGTGGGGCTGGGAAAGCCTCCCCAGCACCCGCTCCTCAGTCACATCTGCCCTTCCACTTGGGACACCACCCAGTGTCCCCCCGCCCCGGGACCTTCTCCCACATGACCCTGTGCTTCTGCCCCTGCCCTGACTGTGCAGCTCCGGGGGCAGGGTCCTGGGCGCCTGGCGCCCTCCCCAAGCAGAGTCCTCGGACACAGGAGTGGAGGCAGGTGCTGGTTTTATTTGGGACCTGATTCTGGAAAAAGCGGGGCCTGGAAGTCCTGGCTCAGTGCTCTGCAGGCCCTGGTGATCCTGGCTCACACGGGCCACTTCACCCCCAATTACAGCTCTGGGCCTACCGTGTCCTGTGGCCTCTGTTTCCACCCTGGTCTGAGTCCGGGCAGTCTGGGTTTCCCACTCTTCATCTGAGAGGCCTGTTGCGTGGGCTCATGGCCACTCCTGTCTCCTGCAGGAGAGGCCCCTTCCATCACTGGGGCGTCCTGGGACGGGCTCTGCATCCAGCAGGGCTGTGGTGACCTCCCTCCTCTTAGGGCCTGGGTGTCAGGCTGCTGGGCAGGTGCTAGGGTGGCTTCCTGGCCTCCTTGCGCAGCAGGGAGCTGGCCACAGCCAGGGCCCCGCCCTGCACGAAGCGCACAAAGTTGTCCCCAGCCAGCGGCCCCATGGCGTACAGGCCCTCCTGGTGGATGCTCTGGTAGGTGAAGGGGTCCACGTCAACGGGGTTCCTCTTGGCACTCAGTGGCTGGTCTGGGTCCACGGCGAGGTCGGCGCCCGCCCCCGGGAGGAAGGACAGATCGGGGTGGGAGCCGATGAGCAGCAGCACCAGGGCCACGCCGAAGACCTTCTGGAGGCCCTGGGGGTCGCGGAACACGGCCTGGCGGTCCTCCTTGAGGAGCAGCAGCTGGTGCTCGGGGAGGCTGCGGTAGCCCTCGTAGGGGCTGGGGGACAGGATGGACCGCTCGCGCATCATCTGGTGCACCTTGTGGTACTCGGGGTACAGCATCTTGGGCAGCTGGTTGAACACCAGGCCGGGGTCATCCACGGGCCGGCGGAAGGCATGGATCACAGGGACGCCGTAGTGGCGGGCGTAGAGGACCGCGTCTGCGGCCGACAGCCCCGCCCCGATGATGAGGACGGGGTCCGAGGTCGGGGACACTGTGCCTGCCCGTGTGGCCGCCTCCAGGGCCGACAGGTCATGGTGGACGAAGGGCAGGCCCTCCCCGGGGACGCCCAGGCGGGCCGGGCTGTCGGACGTGCCTGTGGCCAGGACCACGTTGCGGGCGCGCAGGGAGAAGGACTGCTGGCTCTGGTCCTCGGCGGTCACAAAGCCGCTCACCTGGAAGAGTGGGCTGGGGTCCCGGGCCCCAGGGCTGCTGGGCTCGGGCGTCCCCCACTCCACGGCTGTGACCGTGGCGCTGGACACAAAGTTGTGGCTCAGGCCCTTCCTGATCACGTAGTCCCTGTAGTAGTGGGCGATGTCACCGGCCGTGGCCCGGCTGTTGCGAAGACCTCTGGGGGAGGAGGGACGAGGGGGAGTGAGTGTCAGAGAATGGGCGGGGGCCGGGCGGACAGGCTGGGGCCAGGCCCTGGAGGGTGGCTGCACCACCCCTTCACGTAGGACTTGCTCAAGGGGTTCCCCACTCGGAGCTATAAAAACCTCTCTTTTCTGTACAATGGAGCTGATGAGGGGTTTGGAGTGTGGCCCCTGGTGTCAGAGGGTCTGGGTTCTATGGGAACCCCCTGCCTCAGTCCCTCATTTGCAAAATGACCGTGGTGACAGCACTTGTTCCCTGCTGTTGTCGAGAGGCTCAGATGACAGGAGTGAAGGGTTTAGACTAGAACCTGACAGGCTGTGAGTGACACGGGGTTGGCCGGGACTGTTTCCTCCAATGACTGACTAGTATTCTCTGTGCACGGGGGTAGGATTCTGTTTTTATAAAGTTCACAAACAGATAAAGCTCATCATGTGGAGTTAGACATCCAGCGAGGGGTGGTCTCTTAGGAAGGGGGTGATTGGGAGGGGCCTGAGGGGGGCTTCTGGGGAGAAGGGGTCTGCTTTTTTGAGTCTGGGTGACTGAAACGTATGTGTATCCACTTTAAGAAATTACATCCACCTGTAGGTGTGTGAATTGTGTGCTTTCTATATGTGCTTATATTTCAGTAAAGAACTTGGTTAAATAATAGCCCACATAGAGCACTTAACACAGTCCTCAACACACAGTAGCAGCCGTGGCTATTATTACTGTTACTACGTTACTGTAATTACTGTTGTTATTATCACTCTTGCTATTATTACCACCTTTTCCAGGGCTGTTGCCGGTGGGTGAGGCGTAGATGTTGACGCTACCTCCGCTCTTCCCTGTAGCTCCCAGGTGACCTTCGGTGAGTTCCCTTCCCTGACTTGTGGACACGTTACGGATTAACTCAAAGGGGATCTTTTGTGACACATAGTCAGTACAACCCATCAGTAAGGACGCAAGATTGTAGGTGAGCTCAGATATCCCTGAGGGCCACTCCAGCCAACACAACTCATTAGTCTGCTCCTGAAACTGGAACTCTGGAACTCATGGCTGTGGGTTGGTCATTTCTGCTCCTCTCTTTCAGTAAAAAGTGTTTTAAAGGGCTGTCCTAAGATGATGTTGCATCCAGGGCTCCTTATAATAATGGCACATGGGAAAGAATGAAAGCTCTGTGAACTGGGGAGTGGTTTAGGAACCGCGGCAGCACCCTGAGGGCAGGGGGTGCATCTGCTGTGGCTTTTGGCTCTGACATCTAGGCACAAGGTCCGGTATGTAGGAATGAGTGGAGCTGCCTGCCCTCTCGGGAATATTACATGGCCGTGTAACAGGATGGCTGCAATCACTGTGTAATCACCATGTGAGATCTTACGACATAACGTTACATTTTAAGAGTAGAGCAGAAAAGGGTGTATCTACTGTGAAATTTACATTCCTGTCTGTCTGTTAACACATCACTACACCAGCCTGGATGTCTTTCTACCACATTTGCTGCGGCAAAAAGTCTTTGTGTCAAAAGGACAGACCATGATCTCTGGAGGGATGGAAACAGTTTCCCAAGAGGTCAAGTGAGGTTTCCAGTAGGTCAACTGCCTACTGGGTGGCTGAGCACTAAAGGACTGATGCCTTCGAACTGTGGTGCTGGAGAAGACTCTTGAGAGTCCCTTGGATAGCAAGGAGATCTAGCCAGTCAATCCTTAAGAAATCAGTCCTGAATATTCATTAAAAGGACTGAAGCTGAAGCTCCAATACTTTGGCCACCTGATGCGAAGAACTGAGTCATTGGAAAAGACCCTGATGCTGGGAAAGATTGAAGGCAGGAGGAGAAGGGGATGACAGAGGATGAGGTGGTTGGATGGCATCACTGACTCAATGGACATGAATTTGAGCAAGCTCCGGGAGATAGTGGAGGACAGAACAGCTTGGTGTGCTGCAGTCTATGGGGTCACAAAGAGACGGACACGACTGTGAGACTGAACAACGATGGGCCCCCGTCAGAACCCCGAGGGCGGAGAAAACGTTCAAGGGCCGATGCCACCCTGAGCACTGGGCAGCTTTACGCCTCGTGCCCTGGGATGAGCGGGGGCTGGCCTCTGTTGTGATTCAGCTGTCTCTCTGGGGTGGTGAGAAGTGTGCAGCGCGGTCATTATGGGGCAGGCAGTGGGATGGGAAGAGAGCCTTCTGAGGTGCGGCAGTGGTGGGGAGTGTGGGGTTAGGGGTCAGCTCTCTTTCTTTTCTCAGTTTTCAATTTCCTGTACTGTGGTTATGTTTCTAATGCACAATCCATTTTAAAAAAGTGCATCCGATTGATTAGCTGACTGAGAGAGACGGTTGCAGGCCAGGCTCACAATATCGGAAGGGGCTACGGGAGGCCAGAGGACCGGGGAGCCTGGGCCAGAGGCTCTGAGGCAGGATGTGGGGGGCAGGGGCCAGTGGTCACCCTCCTTAGAGCCTGGGATGCCACAGGGAGGCCCAGTCGAGACTGTGAGGCAGGAGCACCGGACGGAGGGTCCTGGGGAGCCCAGCTCTGCTGCTCACCACCCGTGTGGCCCTGGGCAAGTCCTTTCCCCAGCCCGGCTGCAGCGTTGGCCGCAGTGTCCCCCTCGAGGGCAGGCTCGATGAGCCCCCGAAGCCCCTTGACCTCTAGCTGCCAGTTCAGTGTTGGGGGCGGGCTCGGGTCTTCCCTGCCCACCTTGGCTTTCCAGGGCGGCCTTACCTGCGCTTCTTGCACATCCAGTCCTTGACCTGCAGGTCAGGGAGCCCCATCCACTCGCCTTGGCTCAGGGTCACCATGGAGCCTTCAATGGACTAGGAGTGAAGGAGAGCAAAGTCCCGGTCTCTGCTGGCCCCCAGCCCCCCCACGGCTGGAGAGCAGGGGAGGCCTCTGCTGGCCGGGGCTGGTGGGGGAGGGGCGGAGGGGGGGAAAGGGGAGGGAGGAGGGAGCAGTGGGGGCGAATAGGGAAAGGTGGGAAGTGCAAGAGTCCTGACTTGTATTAGGGAGGTTTGGCACAAGTCCCCGCACCCCGTCCGGGCCCCACTCACATGCCAGGCGCCCCCAGGCGGGTTCCGGCCCAGGACCAGGTGGGGGATCGCTCGCTCCTTCTGGTGCCTCCAGGTGAGGATGGACTCCACGCTGCCCCCAAAGTCCGTGTCTGGGCGCAGGAGGGTGTCAAAGAGCAGGGCCACAGGACTTTGGCACCGGCCTTCCAGGCCTTCGGACAGGTAGTCTAGGTCCTGGAGTTGGGGGGCGGGGGGCACGCAGGTCAGAGGGGCTGCAGGAGGAGGGCCGCCTGGTCTCGCCTCCCCTCCCTCGTTCTGGGGTGTCAGGTGAGCTTGGGAAACGCTGCCTCCCCGAAGGTCATCACGCATGGCAGCACATGAAGGCTCTGACGGTCCTGCAGCAGCGTTCACCCTTTTAGATCCGCCAGACCCAGTGTGTCTCAGCTTTACTGGCGCACAGACTTTTCTCTCTGCGGATTGTACTGAGGCATTCTGGGAAATCCCTATCTAAACCCCACGTGGCTTACTTCCTCACCCTCCAGCTCTGGGGGGGGAGGGGACCGGCTTGATGGATGTTGCCTGAAGGGGCGGCGGACACTGAGTGACCTCCTGGGAGACGAGGGGTGTGGAGGGGGGACAGGTCGGCCCTCCTGAGCAGGGGCTGGTAGGTCTGCCCAGGACTGGGGTCCTCAGCTTTGGCACTCCTGGCTCCAGGGCTGGGGGCTCGTCCTGTGTGTTGTGGGATGTTCTGGCATCCCTGGCCTCGACCCTCTAAGCCAGTGGTGTCCTCACTCTGGGCATAACAACTGAAACTGTCTCTGGGTGGCCAAGTGTCCCCAGGAGAGCAAAACTGTCCTGAGTTTAGAATCGCTGGACTAGGGGAGGCTAGACAAGCGACGTCTTAAAGAGAGCTGCCACCCCTCTTTCCGGTTTCTATGGCCTCCCATGTCTCACAAACGCCTCCTTTTGTTTCTTGGCTGTGCCACATGGCTTGTGGGATCCTACTTCTGTGTCCAGGGATTGAACCCTGAGCCCGGCAGTGAAAGCACCGAGTTCTAACCACTGGACTGGCGGGGAATTCCCACAAATGCTTTTTGATTTTTGCCTGGGAGAGTCTCCCTGCAGTGGGGGTGTCCCCCGCCCCTGCCCAGAGCTCAAGCCCACCTGGTCCATGATGGAGACCCCTGGCGCCTCTGAGAGCTTCCTCTGCAGCAGGGGGTGCGGGTGGATGGCGTCCGGCCTCACGTAGGGGGTGTAGCCTGACAGCAGGTAGGACAGGCAGATGCCTGAGGGACCATTGCCTGGGGAGAGAAGGTGCGGTCAGAGGGCAGAGCGTTGGAGCCCTGAGACCACCAAGAGCTTTGGTTTTGATCTGTCTCATTCCCTGATTTGCTCTTCACTCATAAACATAAAAATAAAGCATTTATTAGCGCTGCACCACTTTAGCAAGAAAGCTGTGGAAATAACCACTGATGTTTACTGAGTGCTTACTATGTGTCAAGATTTCTGTTAAGTGATTAAAATTTTTTTTTTTTTCTGTGTGGACCAATTTTAAAGTATTGAATTTTTAAAAATAATATTCTGTTTGATGTTTTGGTTTTTCGGCCTCAAGGCATATGGGATCTCAGCTGCCCGACTAGGGATCAAACTTGCTCTCCCTGCATTGGAAGGCAAAGTCTGAACCACTGGACCTCCAGGGAAGTCCCCACTGATTTTAACAACAAAATAATAAAGCTACTGCTGCTGTAACAAGCCTCTCCATAGCCCGGAAGACCGTGCGTTACCCCCCTGAGCCAGGCGCACGCTACTTTTCCTTCTTTGCTACGTGAGGATGCTGCAGCAGAGAGGCTGAGTAACTTGCCTGTGGTCACAGAGCAGCGAGAATGAGACCCTGAGACCACCAAGGACGAGCCCAGTCCTCCGGGACTGACCGCGTGGCGGGTTCGAGGGATGTGGAGGATACCGCAGCATGTAAGATGATGTGCTGACAGGGTGAGCTCGGGGGCAGGGGCGCTCAGGACGGGCACTAAAGCCCCCCGAGGTGGGGCCGCCTGCCCCCGGGTCCTGATGAACCCCAGGACTCACCAGTGGCCCTTCTCGGGCAATTAACCTCATGACATCACTTCTTATCTGTCCTCTTATCTTGTGCTGTCCTGAGTCCTACTTATGGAGACAACGGTTAGGATGAACCATGTGAAATCGCTGATGCTCAACTGCCCTGAACTTACAAAAATGGCCATTTCATGTGGTTCAACCTGATGCTGGCCTGGAGGGTGGGGACCTCTGTCCCCCATTTCTGCAGACCTGAGGGCAGGACCACATGCAGCTGCTGTGTCCTCTCACTCAGGCACCCAGTGCGGGGAACACAGGCCAGTTGCCCACTTATCACCAGCACCCCACCCCGTCGGGCAGCCTCTCCAGGTCATTCTGCCCCTGCCTTGCAGGTTCCTGGAAAGACTATTTGGAATGATGTTTTAGAAACTGCTGAACGGAGCACTGAGTGAATGCTCCTGACCTCTGACCCACCCAATCCCCCTGCCTTGAGCAGCACTCACCAATGATGATGACCGGGAGGGGCTCTGAGCTGCTGGCACCAAGGTGGTCCTTCCTCCGGTTGCTCATGGCTGCGGCTGGCGGGGGATGTGGGGCTGACAGCCGACCTGGGGGCACAGGGGAAGAGGGCCGCTCGCTGAGCCTGGGAGTCAGGCGGTCACTTCCCAGCTGCAGGGTGGCCTCCCGTTGGCCTCAGGGTCAAGTCCAGGGCCCTCCCTGAGTCTTATGATGACGCTCCTCTCACACCTGCTACCTCCTAAACAGGCTGAATAATTCAGGGCTCTCTCCCCCAGCCTGGTCGCCTCCCGCTCTCTGAGCCTCACTCCACACTCCCATCTCATTACGGATGGTGACAGTTGTTGTTTCGTCACCAAGTCGTGTCTCACTCTTGTGACCCCATGGACTGCAGCACGCCAGGCCTCCCTGTCCTTCACCATCTCCTGGAGTTCACTCAAACTCATGTCCGTTGAGTAGGTGATGCCATCCAACCATCTCACCCTCTGTCGCCCCCTTCTCCTCCTGCCTTCAATCTTTCCAATGAGTTGGCTCTCTCTTGACGCAAGCCCTGCCCAGCACGCCTGTGACAGCCACACCCCCACCTCACAGGCCAGCCTTCAGGTCTTCAGTGGACCCAGCCCTGGAAAGGCACTTCTGAGCTGGTGACAATGGGCCCATTCCTGGATCTCTCTGGGTCTTGGTTTCTTCATCTGTATAATGGGAATAATCATAGTCTCTACCTCATAGGTTTGTTGGGGGGTAGGGGGACACAGGGAGGTGATGCACATGGAGTACTGACCTGGAGAAAACGGGCCATTGGGAAGAGCCCAGGGCTCAGGGGCTGGCCAGAACAGGTGGGCATACAGAGGCCGAAGCCTCTAGGTTTGGGAAGAAATGCCTTTAAAACTGCTCGTCTCTGGAGCACCAGCGCCCTCTGCTGGCCACGAGTACAAATCACTCCGACGGACCCAACCCCAGAACTTGGAGCTGCAGGTCTCTCCAGGCAAGAGCAGACCCACTTTCTCCACGTCCCCCCAGCGCAGCTTTGCCTGAACACCCTGCTCAGGCCTCTCGGCCTGTCTCCAAGGAGGCCAAGACCTTGCTGTGAGATCCGGCTCATAGCAAGTGAAAGGGTGAGTCAGTGGTACAGGGCCCAGACCGCCCCGAGCAGCCAGGGATGCGAGCCTGGCATCACCCGCCTTCAGAGTTCTCCCAGGAAAAAGCTTAAATCCGGATCTCTATGTGAATTCCCTGATTCGGAAGAGTATGCAACTGATTCACGTTTTTTGCAAATCTTGAAGGGGCTGAGGGAGCACGACCGAGGCCAGCGTGTGACCTCTGATGTGCTAAGGGTGACAGCAACACCAGTGTCCCCCACCGGGCGGGGAGGGGACAGCCGGGGGGTCTGGCCAGAGGACCTGGGTGTCGCTCCCACGGCACTGACAACGGGCCTGCCCACAGTACTTTACAGTTTGCAAGGAGAGGAGCTTGCAGCTAAGCCACAGCATCTGTGCCCCGCAGGCACCCGGAGAGGCGGGCGCCGTCATCTCCGGCCGGCAGTTGAGGGGTGGGGCTCGGAGGCAGCAGGGCACCTCGGGTGTCACAGGGGGGTGTGCCCTCTGGTCTCCTGAGAACCGCCTCAGTGGGGCCTGGGCCATGAGCTGTGTCCCCCATCAGGGACCCCTTGGCCCACTCCACTCCTGGTTCCCTGCAGGGACCCCGCTGTCCGCTCTGGGGTGACACCACAGCCACATAGAACCACCAACATTTCTGAACTTCTGCGGGCTGAGCCGGGTGCTGAGCATGCCCTGAACACTTGACGCACATTCACCAACTTAACCCACATTTAACCGGGTTGTTAGAAGTACTCTCCTGACCGCACCCATATTACAGATGGGGAAGCTGAGGCTCAGCAAGTGTCTCACTGTCCTGGATGGTTTGCGGGGAATTTGCCACAAGGGGTGCCGGCTCAACTGGTTTTGAGCCTGGGCTGCCCTGTGCGAGGGCCTTCTCGTGCCCCCTGAGGCAGTGTGACAGGGTGTCACGGGGTGTGACAGCGTGTGATGGAGGCCCCTCCAGGCTGAGTGCAGCTCTGTCCCAGTGCTCCACCTGGGGGGGTGGACAGCGTCTCACTGGCCAGCCGCTGGGTGTGCCGGTGGCCCTGGGGCAGGGGCTGTGGTTCCTAGAACACTCCCTTCACACAACCCCAGGGCACCACGCTGATGTCCTCACTGTCCCCAGGAACAGTGGCGACAGGACGCAGGTGACATCCTCGTCACGACATCCTTTCGCATCGGCGCCTTTCATCCTCAGGGAGACCACTCTACAGACAGCAAACTGAGGCTCAGGGCGGTGAGGCCACGCCCCCGCTGTCACAGAGCCAGTGGATAATGAATCAAGAGTTTGGTCCCTAGACACCCCACAGCCTGCCACACGGGGTGCCCACAGAGCGCCCACCCCAGGCCAAGTCATTTTCTGCCCTGTCCCTGTGAATCCTCCCAGCGCCAGTAAGAGGGCTGTTTGCAGGAGCCCCCGTTTATAGACGAGGAAGCACTGCAGGCTGCCTGTCTTCACGCTCCCAGGAGGGAGAAGGCCCCATTCACCACCAGGGCTTTAGGACCCCACGTCCAGTGCTCATGCCAGAAACTTCTGGATGCCACACGCATGAGGTCACCACCCAGAGGGTGACCTGAGAGGTTGCTTCCTGCACCGCAATACACAGGACTCAAGTCCCGAGACTTGGAGCTCTCAAAACCTCCTCGGAAGAGTGCACGCTGCCAATTTTCCATTTGAAAGTGTAACTTCCTATTTCTCACACACTGTTTAGTTTTGGGGAGCTGGGAAGGTCAGTTTCCAACGTCCCTCTGGTTGAAGACGGCAAATGTTGACATTAAAAAGGCCTTCAAGTTCACAGGAGAAAAGCAGCGTAAAAGAAATGGGAATAATTGCACCTTCCCGGGTGTGGAGCGTAGAGTTTGGAGCACTGCAATTTCTAGGGTTATTGAAGCTTACACTGCTCTAAGGCTTAGGACACCTGTATGGCTACATTTACTGAGCACCTGCGGTACTTCTGCTCATTTCACTTTAATGACAATCCTCCTACCCCACCCCATGGATTTTTTTTTTTTTTTCTGTTATCCCTATTGCCCAAAGGGAAAAACTGGGGTCAGGAGGGAGGTGTCTTTTCCAGGAATGTCAGAGACCACACCCCAAACCCTGCCCTGTGACACCTGTCGGAGTCCCCTCTGAGGAAGATGGCACAATAGTGCCCCCGAGAAAGTGCCGTGAGGCCGGGGCAGAGGAGGATGGGGAGGTGCTCCGTCAGCCCAAGTGCCACCTGCCAGTCACCAGGGTGAGCCCTTGGCCTCCGCGCCCACCCCATGATACCAGTGCCCCCAGAGTCTCCCTCATCTGGAGCCCCAAGAGCTCTCCAGACCCTCTGAAACTCCACTCCTTATTCTTGGCACCCCCAACCCTCCTGTGAGAAGCCAGGTCCCCCTCGACCCTGGGGGCTCGGTCCGTGAGAACAGGAGAGGCGGAGACGGAGGGCAGCACCCAGCCTGCCCGGGGGACCTGGTCAGCCGGCCTGGGCTGGCCACACCTCTCTTTCCTGCCTGGAGTAGCATCACGTGGGCTGAGGTGAACTCCCAGCAAGCCAGCCGGCAGGGCAGCTGTCGGCCGAGGGTGCCAGGCACCTGGAGGTGGGCATGGCCAGGAGGGGCGGGGAAGGATCTTGGGGGTTGACGGAGTTGGGGGGGGGCTCATGCTGGTCATGGGGAGCCGGGGTGGTCCGCCCTCAGGCCCGCCTGGGGTCCCCTTGCCTGGCTCCAGGGCCCTGCCTGGGTCGGGCTACCTTCTCCCACCTCCCCCAAGCCTCGCCCGGGTCACTCACCTGACCGGCCGGGGTCGAGGACACTGGGGAGCGCGGTCAGGCCTCTCGGAGAACCGGGGTCAGGGAGCCGGCCGAGGGAGCGGGACGCACATTACCCCGTAGGGATTCAAGAGGGTGCGAGAGACGGGAAGCCCGGGTATTTCAGGGGCTGGGAAGAGGCGGGCGGAGGGCGGGGCCAGGAAAATCACTTTCATAAGCGTGAGTCAGCAGGGGCCCCTGGATGAATGAACTTGCACACTTGAGGGCGAGCGGTCACGTTGCCAGCCCCGGGGGACGGCCTTAGAGGGCCCACCCCGGGGTGATCCGTGGCGAGGAGGCGGGGCGGACACCGGCCAGGCTGAGCCAACCTGGCCTTTCGCCTTTTAGGGAGGCGGAGACAGTCCCACCCAACGTACCATCAAGGCGGTCGCTTTGAGTGGAGAAAGTCCCGGTTCTGCTGGGGGTCTCCGCGGTTCTCCACCCCACGCCCCCTCCTGGCTCGGCCCCAGGCTGGGAGCCCCGCCCTGCCCCCTCCTGGGTGGGCTGCCTCAGTTCCCCCGTCTGCGAGGGGGGCCATATGGCACCTCTCCTTCCTGGGTGACCGTGCTGTTTCGGTGACTGTGCCTGAAATAAGGCTCAGAGCTCCTTTTCTTCATTCCAACCCCTCACCTCCCCTTCTTTAACCAGGAACATTGCATACCTCACGTTCTGCTGATACTTATGGATTTTGTTATATTATCATCTCTCCCCAAACCGGGATGTGGATTCTGTATGGTGCGGGAAGCATCTCTACGTCTGTTCTATCCCACGTCCGGGAGGGCACTCAGCACAGTTAGGGCGCTCAGGAAAGGAAGGTCGGGAGGAAGTGAGGACAGTGCTTGGCCTATAGACTCAATGCCTATTAGCTGTTATTTCATTTTTCATGGGATTGTCACCTCTCTTACCTGGAGACTTTCCTGCCAGCCCTGCCCTGTGAGGGGGACCAGGGATATGTTTTGCCCCACTACCGCTGGGACCAGGGTGAAGCAAGAAGGCCCTTACCTTGTGTACAACATTTAAGGGGAAGCCCCAAAACACTCAGAGATCAAGAAAAAGAGCATTTTGATGCAATTGAAAAAAAAATCCAAATTAATGCCCAAATGGTACTTCCCCGGCGGTCCAGTGGTTAAGACTATGTTCCCAATGCAGGGGCAGAGGTTTGATCCTGATCAGGGAACTAAGATCTCTCATGCTTCATAGTGCAACCAAAGAAAAAAAAAAGATTAAAAAAAAATTAATGTCCGAAACCCAAGATGAACAAAATTGTTAAAACTTCAGACAGAGGCAGTATCTCTAACTATGCCATGCCGAGCAGTACCGGAACCTGCTGCAAAAATCGGATGCTGATGCTGCCTTTATTTAACACTTTGATGTTTTGTTCATCCTGGATTTTGGTGTTTTTTATATTCTTGATTTTTAAAAATATTGTGGGGCTTCTGTGGTTAAGAATCTACCTGCCAGTGCAGGGGACACGGGTTCGACCCCTGGTCTGGGAAGATCCAACGTGCGGCAGTGAAGCCTGTGAGCCTCAGCTACTGAGCCTGCGTGCCCTAGAGCCTGTGCCCTGAGAAACCTGCACACCACAATGAAGAGTATCCCCTGCTCGCAGCAACGAGAGAAGACCCGCAAGCAGCAAGGGAGACCCGGCGCAGCCAGAAACAAACAAGCAAACAAGCACTAATGTTTACAGAATAAAGCCATTGTGTGAGGACTTCCCTGCCCGTCCACTGGTTAAGATTGCACTTTCACTGCAGGGGATATGGGTTCGATCCCTAGTCAGGGAACAAAGATCCCACATGCTGAAAGGCATGGCCAAAATGTAAACAGTAAAGAAATAAAGATATGCATGAACTCACTAAGTGCCTTGATGACAGAATGCTTTGCTGCCTCTTGCATTTTGTGCCCGAGGTGATGTCTGTGCCCTAATCCTGGCCCTGGTGGTTACAGAGGACCAGGGCCCTGCCTTGGAACAAGCATAGCATGGAATGTGCAGAGGGGGACTGGGAGGGCGGGAACCAGGGCTGACCACGGGGCTCCTGGGGGATGGGAGAGGCAGAGAGGGGCGCCTGACAAGGAGGGGCCGGTGGCAAGGGTTTGAGGGGTAGCATGAGGAGCTGGGGTGAGGAGACCCCGGGGCACCGGGACCCACGAACCACGTGACTGGTCCAGGCAGGGCTGTACCCAGTGTGCGGTGCGGCGGGTGAAAGCTAGATTCTGGCTCAGCCCTGTGGGCTGGGTGAGCCTGCGGGAGGAAGGGCGCCCTTGGGGCCTCCCTTTACCCAGGAGAAGGGGCACTCAGAGTCTTCCCCTGGGGTCGTCGGCGGCAGGGACGCCTGGTGCCGCGTGGCACCGCGGGACAGATCATGCAGGCAAGAATCAGCTGCTCCCCGCCGGCCCCTAGCTCTGCTGCACACGTGCTGTGTGAGCGTGGGCAGGTGGCTACCTCTCTGGGCCTCTGTTCCAGGGGGCCTTGTTGCCAAAACTCCCTGACAGCCCGAGGTGCACCCACACAGCCCAGGTTCCAGTCCAGGGATGTCACACTGGAGCTGTGGCAGCAAACCAGCCCCCCAGCTGTCTCCACTTCCCCACCCCGGGGCCCTGGTCTGCAACCCCCCTGGTGGTTTTGGGTGTGTAAACTGAGGTAGACAGAGACACTCCAGGCTCAGAGATTCCCACCCAGGGCCTGGTTGAGCGGGGAGGAAGGACCCTGAGGCTCACAGCCCAGAGGGGTGCCTGGGAAGGAGGTGGGCTCCAGGGACCCCCATCTCTGGGCCTGGCAGGTCCTTTGCCCCCAAGCTGCCCCACCGCCCACGCTGGCCCTGACCCCTTTTCTGGAATTTGAGGATTTGCTGATGTGGAAGAACTGTGTGCGGGAGATGGACTTTCTTCCCTGGCGCCTGTTTACCTGACGGCAGATGATCAGAAATAAAATGCGTTGAGTTGCTGCCAGAAAGCTTGACCAAGACTTGAGACTGATAATGTTCCAGGCAGATAAAGGGGCAAAGGTTAGAGGGGCCGCAGACAGAGAGAAAGAGCACGACGGGGCTTTGCAGATTGATTGTGGGGGACCGGCTCTCTTGGAATCCACTGGGCACCCTGGTTCCTTTAGATCCGCCCTGCTCCCTGCTTGGCCATGACCTCCCATGGTTATTAGGCTCCTGAAATGTGAGCCTTCTTATTCTGATGTGCTGGAAGCAGACGCAGAAAATAAAAACGCAGGTACCCAGGTAACTTCAAAATTCGGATAAATAAATAAACTTTGAGTATGTCCCATGCAATATTTAGGATATACTTATGCTAAAAAGTCTTGTTTTCATTGCTTAAAATTCAAAGTTAGCTGGGCAGCCTGTATGTCACCTGGCAAAATCTAGCCATTAAGTGTAAAATATACACTAGATTTCAAACAGTAAGAATGGGAAAAAAAAAAAAAAGAAACTGAAAACTAAAAAAGAAAAGGTAAAATGGCTCAATGCCTTTTGTGTGGATTCCAGGTTGAGATGAAAGTCACAACAATACTTTGGACATCCTGGGTTAATGGAGATACATCATGGACATGAGCTTGTTTAATGAGGCTGTTGGGAAACTGGCAGTTACACGCACAGCTCTCACTTGGCATCGGTGGGACCCCGGTACCTACCACTCATGCAGACCTGGGTGTTCCAGAACGTTTCCGGATTTAGCACCAAAAGCCCCACCGCGTTCCAGGAACTCCTCAGTCCTGGGCAAACCAGGATGGCTGGTACCCTGGGGCATTGCAGGGGGCGGGGCACCTCGCTTCTGAGCCGCCCTCTCCTGCTCTGGGCCCTGTAGTGCCAGCGCCAGCGTGCGGCTGGCGAGGTGGTAACAGCCGGTTCGGTAGCTGAGGTTGGGAGGTAGGGGGTTCGGGGGGAGGCTCAGAGAGGCCAATCTTGAGCCTGAAGTCACACGGCATGGGTGGCAGAACTGGGGCACGAACCCAGGGCTGTGACTGCAGAGCCTGGGTGCTCGCAGGGAAAAGGCCCCCACGGAGGAACCGAGGAAGGAAAGAAGCCCGCTTCCTGTCTCAGACGCAAAGGCACGGACCTCTGGACGCTCCCGAAGGGCCCCCTGTCTCCACGGCCGCCCCCTCTGCGAGGTGTGCACAAGGAAAGGTGTTTCAGGGAATCGGTACTAGTCCGGGGAGGAAGGCATGGCGCTGTTACTCTCCCATTGCCCAGGTGAGGAGACTGAGGCCTGATAATGTGTGACGTGGCTCCATGTCGTGGCCTGGGCCCGGCATCCTGGCGTGACCAGTCCAGGCCTGGCCGGCGCGTGACCGGAGAGCTAATATTTGCCCTGGCCGCTTACAGAGTCCTGTCATGCCATCTACCACATTCCATCGATTCTCCTGATAACCCGCGGAGGTGGGCAAATATTTTCAATAACCAGTTTAGTTTACAGATGAGGAAACCTGGAGGGGCTTGCCCAAGGCCGCGGGGCAGAGAAAGGGGAGGGAGTTCAGACTTCAGTCTGGTGGCCCTGCAATGAGGCGCCCCGGGTGAGGCGCCAGGGCTCAGTGTGGGTTCACGGCCCCCGTCGTCACCGTGGACCCCGGGGTAGACGGGTTCAAAGCCGGGGGAGCCCATGCCCTGCACCCCACCCCCCGCCATGGAGAGACCCCAGAGGGTCCCGAGGAGGAGCTGGGGGTCTCCAGCCACCTTCTCTGCTTCCTGATCGCCCCCTCTTTTCTTAAAAAACTGGAGGGAAAGGGACTTCCCTGGTGGTCCAGTGGTTAAGAGTCTGCCGGGCGAGGCAGGGGACACGGGTTTGACCCCCGGTCTGGGAAGATCCCACACGTCACGGAGCAACTAAGCCCATGTGCCACAACCACTGAAGCCCTGGGCCCGGAGTCCATGCTCGGCAGCAAGGGAAGGACCGCGATGACAAGCCCACACACTGCAGCTGGAGAGTTCCTCTGCAGCCAGAGAAGACCCGTGTAGCCAAAAAACACCAACGTGGGAGTCTTGGCAGGGGAATGACTGTGTCTGCCGGACACTCAGGGTGGACAGGGGTCCAGGCTAGGGGGTAACAGACTTCCACTCTGGAGTCAGACCAACCAGGATTCTGGCTCCATTGCTTTTAGCTGTGTGATTTTAGGCGAGTGAATTAACCTCTCTGGGCTTCCGTTGTCTTGTCTATGAGCTGCAGATGGCAGAGCCATGCCTCTCATCCCTGTTGCACGTCAGAATCACTTGGGAGGGGGTGGATTTAAAAACACATTGACACCAGGTCCCGGTCCCACAGGCTCTGATGTCCCGGGGCTGGAATGCAGAGGGACACGGGCTGTACCACCGGTGATGGCCACGTGCAACGGGGCTGGGGCCTCTGTCCCTGCCGTTGCTGGGAGGTGAGCTGAGACACAGCCCAGGAACCTCCTGGGCGCTGGAGGTGCCCAGTACACTGGACTCCCTTCCAGACTGGCAGCCCTTCTCTTTGTAAACCACGTTCTTGACGCTGTTGCCAGAAGAGCTGTGAGGTCTGAAAGAGAGGTAAGTGTTTGGAATAGCCAGGCCACCAGGACAGCAGGGGCCAACTGGTGACCCAGGTGGGACCTCCACAAACCGGCCAGAACTGCACGTCACCTTGCTCATCTACTGAGACTCGGTTTCCCCGACTCTGACATTTGAATCCAATGGGAAAACTTGATGTTGACTCCACCCCCCGACCCCTACCAGTGGCTTTGCCTCTCATTCTCTTTGCACAGCTATCCCCGGAGCCTGAATCCCAACCCTAAGCGGAAATCCGAAGCAACAGACAAACCCTGGCCATGGCAGACAAGGAGGTGCCCGCCAAGCGCTGATGTTCAGAGCAAAAACTAGGCGGCTTCCAGCTGGTGTGGCCAGTGCTCAGAGAGGACCATGCTTCAGCCTTTGGAAACGACAGCTACAGAGCTGGGAGGCAACGTGCAGACCCTTTATGGTAGAAACAAGAGGTGTTTCCCTAGTGGGTCAGTGGTAAAGAATCTGCCTGCCAGTGCAGGAGACACGGGGCCAAATGCTGGCCTGGGAAGATCCCACGTTACACGGAGCAACTAAGCCCGTACACCACCGCTGAGCCTGAGCTCTAGAGCCCACGAGCTGCAGCTACTACGGCCTGTGCGCCTGGGCCCGCGCTCTGCACCAGAGAAGACACTGCGGTGAGAGGCCCGTGAACCACAACTAGAGAGTAGCCGCTGCTCGCCACAGCTAGAGAAAAGTCTGCACAGCAGACCCAGCGCAGCCAAGTTAAATAAATAAAATCTAAGAAAATATTTGTTTTTAAAAAAATCGTGGGCCTGTGGGCAGGTACTGGAGAGGAATCGCGGGGGCGGGGCGGGGGTTGGGGGGAAGCTAGAATGTTTGCCAGGGCCATGGAATTGCAGACAGATTTTTTTCTTTTTTGCCTTCCTCATGATGCATGTGGGATCTTAGTTCCCTGACCAGGGATCAAGCCTGTGCCCCACTGCATTGAGAGCGCAGAGTCCTAACCGCTGGACTGCCAGGGAACTCCTGTAGATGGATTTTTAGAGTCTGAATTTTCATTATCTTTGTATAATCGATAATAAATTATCATCAGTTCAGTTCAGTCACTCAGTCGTGTCCGACTCTTTGTGACCCCATGGGTCACACCAGGCCTCCCTATCCATCACCAACTCCTGGAGTTTACTCAAACCCATGTCCATCACATCAGTGATGCCATCCAACCATCTCATCCTCTGTCATCCCCTTCTCCTCCTGCCCTCAATCTTTCCCAGCATCAGGGTCTTTTCCAATGACTCAGTTCTTCGCATGAGGTAGCCAAAGTATTGGAGTTTCAGGTTCAGCATCAGTCCTTCCAGTGAACACCCAAGACTGATCTCCTTCAGAGTGGACTGGCTGGATCTCCTTGCAGTCCAAGGGACTCTCAAGAGTCTTCTCCAACACCGCAGTTCAAAAGCATCAGTTCTTTGGGGCTCAGCTTTCTTTATAGTCCAACTCTCACATCCATACATGACTACTGGAAAAACCATAGCTTTGACTAGACGGACCTTTGTTAAAGTAATGTCTCTGCTTTTTAATATGCTGTCTAGGTTGGTCATAGCTTTTCTTCCAAGGAGCAAGTGTCTTTTAATTTCATGGCTGCAGTCACCATCTGCAGTGATTTTGGAGCCCCCCAAAATAAAGTCTGACAGCGTTTCCACTGTTTCCCCATCTATTTGCCATGAAGTGATGGGACCAGATGCCATGATCTTAGTTTTCTGAATGGTGAGCTTTAAGCCAACTTTTTCACTCTCCTCTTTCACTTTCATCAAGAGGCTGATAATACTAATTGAATGAATGAATGAATCTTGTTTCCATGTTTTCCTGATGCATTTAAAAAGAAATTATTTGGCTGCACTGGGTCTTAGTTACACCATGTGGGATCTAGTTCCCTGACCAGGGATTGAACCTGGGCCCCCTGCGCTGGGTCGTGGAGTCTTAGGCACTGGGGACCAACAGGCGAGTCCCTCCGATAGATCCTTAAATATTTTGAGCATAAGTGGCCACCCTCCACTTTATATAATGTACATATAGGTTGGCGTGACTTGGCCAAAGTTGAGGATGGAGCCCTGTGCCATGCCATTAGAGATCCTTCCAGCCATGATTCTATCACTGGCACAGCAGAGGGGCGAGTGAGAAGGGCCCTGTCCGTGGAGTCAGAGACTGGGCTGCGTCTCTGGAACTTCACGAGCTGTACCTCCTGGGGCAAGTTGCTTCGCTTCTCTGAGCCGCCGTCTCCTTGTCTGTGAAACAGGGGTGCCTGTCTCTCAGGGTGGCTTGTTGCTTGGCACATCGCAGGTTCTCAGGGAACTGTGGACACCCGACCTCTGCCTCCACCATCCGGACATCTTCACTCAGCAGAGTCATTTTCTGATCATCCAGTCCCCATTTCCACCCTGACCCCCCTAAACATCCCGTAGGCCAGTGGTTCTCAAAGTGTGGTCCCTGGACCAGCAGAAGCAGCAGCAGCAGCACCTGGGACCTTATTAGAAATGCAGGTTCCCAGGCCACCTGAGATTCACTGTCAAAAATTCTAGGGGTGAGCCCAATGGTCTGCCTGGTCACAAGGCCTCTGGGTGACTCCGAGAACCCTGGCCGTCCACACCGTCCTCCAGACTCGTCCGCTGGCCCCGCAAGATGAAGGAATGACAATCCTCTCTGACTTGACCGCTCCTGGAGGGGTCAGGCTTCGTTCCGGGGCCCCCGCGCCCTTCTCCCCCCGGCTGGTGATCAGGAAGCAGTGCAGGATCTGGGGCGGGGCTGTGAGCAGGCGCCCCCTCGCCGCTCAGACACCTGGTGCCCCTCTGCTTGTCCCTGACCTTGAGCTCCGGCCAGTGTCCCGTGCGTCCTCCTGGGCCGCGTCCCAGGCCCCCAGCACCCTGAGCGGTGGTTTGGCCAAGGGCTGTGACCTGCCCCTCCTCCGAGCTTCCGGGCCTGCCTGGCAGGAACACGGCTCCTTCCAGCCCAAGTTCACTGTCCAGGCGGATAAGCAGCCCTGGGGAAGTCGGCAGCTGTCACCCATCGGCCCAGGGGAGCAGCAGCATCGCTTTCCTTGTTTCTTTTGCCCCACGTGCTGCTTAAAAAAAAAAAAAAAAAAGCCCTGTTTGCTGTCCTTATTGGATTTCACATAGCCTTCGGGCCTGGCCTTCGTGGACAGCAGTGGGGTCAGGGCCTTGGGCCTGAGTTCAAGGTCCTGCGAGCTGGGCATTTCCTCAGGGTCCGGCTGGGCTGGGGGCACAGCCCAGGGGCACCTCTGTTTCTCTGCGGAGTGCTGTGAGGGTCCAGGGGAGGCCTGTGAGCTTTCCGATCCTGTGGGCGCAGGAAGCAGGATTCCAGACTCCTGTCCCTCCCCGCTGAGGCCCCACTCCCTCCAGAGTCTCTGACAAGCTGTGCCTTAGGCCTCACCCTTCCCTGCTGGGTCCCTCCAGGGCTCCCGGTCAAGGGGTCCCCCCTCGCGCCCACGCTGTCCTCCGCAGGCCGCCCTGCCCCGCTTTCCTCTCATTCTGGACAAGCCTCTCCAGATCCTGCTGCTCAGAGGGGGCAGGGATGACCGCAGCTGGCATGTCCCAAGCCCCCTGTGCTCGGGCTTTATAACCCGGGAGGCCCCCGCCTCACCAACCAGACCAGGCAAGACCACCCGCGCTTCATGCCCAAGTGTCCTGAGTTAGGGAGAAGACCGCGTGGGGAGCTTCAGAGGGAATGGGGTTGACGGTGGGGGGGTCACGGGGGTGGCCCCACTTCCGCTGAGGTGGCCTGGTCATGGGGGCAGGCGGGGAGGCAGAGGGAAGATGGAAGCCCCCAGGACAGAACCAGGAGGCTTTGCTGGAGGAACTGGGGGAAGGAGGGAAGGGTTCAGGGGAGCCCAGGGGCTGGTCGAGGCCGATCCCCGCAGAGAACCAGCCGGGATACGAGTTGGGCTGCAGGGCGAGCCCCTGCCTGGCCATCGGAGCTCCGGAGCAGTGTGTAGGCTGCAGCGGCTGATTGGCAAGAGCTGGCAGGCCTCGGGCCAGGATGCTGGCAGTTCAGGCTGACAGTGGACATGGGCACTCGGTCCATTTTGGAGTCAGTGTGACTCAGGGATGAGTTATCATCCGAGTGAGGGACGCCGTTCCGCTCAAGGTGGAGCAGCTATTGGCTCTCCCCGAAAGAAAAGCTCGGATCTGTGCAACCTGCCAATTCCTATGGCTGAAACACTCCCACCATGGCTGGAGTTGAGTCCACACGAACCCCAGCTGGCTCCTGCTTCCTCGTGGTCTCCGTCTTCGTCCTTATCCCCGTTTCCGTTTGCCTTCATCGTCACCGCAGCCACCGTCTCCATCATCACCATCATCTCCACCGTCTCCATCGTCACCACCGTCACTTTCTTTATCACCATCCCTCCATCAGCAGCATCGCTGGGCTGAGGGAGAAGAGGACTGCTCCCTACCCGAAGTTTCAAATCTTCGGCCATGACTGTGTCCTACTTCCCCGTTTTAAACTGGGGGGCAATCCCGTGGCGGAGAAGGAACTGGCAACCCACTCCAGTATTCTTGCCTCGAGAATCCCATGGACAGAGGAGCCTGGCGGACTACAGCCCATGGGGTCGCAAAGAGTCGGACACGACCCAGCGACTAACACTAACACAATCCCGTGGTGGCGCCGAGCTGGGAATAAGGAGATGGTTGGGACAAGGGGGTGTTTGAACGGACGAGAGCCCTGCCTTGTTCACAGCGCTGCATCCAGCCAGACCCGACAGGCCCCGGGCTCCTTGGACTCACGGGGGAGCCTGGGCCACCTGCTGCCTGCCCACTGCGGTGCTGGGCCGCCACCCTCAGGCACAGACAAGTCTGGGCCGGGCCTCGGAGGCTCCATGTGTTGGTGCCCCGCGGGAGGTGGGGGGCAGCCTGGCTGTCTGGGATTGGAGGGGAGGGGTGTCTCCCGCACGAGCGGGGGTCCCTGGCTCCCCTCACCGCGGGATGGTGCCTGTACTTTTGGTGACGACGCTCCGGCAGGGGAACCCGAGGCATTGGGGCTAAACCATCAGGGGGCTGGGCCCGGCTCTGCGCTCTCTGCAAGTCCGGGCGGGGACGGGCTTGTCTGGCTCTGGCCGTCAGGGACTCCGGACCTGACCCCGGGGCACCGCGGCCTTCTTCCTCCCTCTTTGAAGGGGGTGGGCAGACGTGCCCCCCCAGCCTGGGGGAAGGAGCACTTGGCTCTCTGCTCGGGTGCCTCCTGCCCAGGCACCGGGACTCAGCACTCAGAGGGGGCTGCCCCAGGAGCCCAGCGCCTCACCTCCCAGGGGGAGAAGCTGGGGTCCACGAGCGGAAGGGGTGCCTCAAGGGGCCACCAGGCTGCTTCCTCTACAAAGGCCATGAAGGAAGACAGACCTCACTCACCCTCAGGAGACAAAGACCTGCAGGGAGGCGAGCCGACGAGCACGTGAAATAGATTCACAGGCGCAGAAAACAAACTTATGGTTACCCAGGGGGAAGAGGGAGGGGCAAATTACGAGTTTGGGGCTAACAGATACACACTGTCACACACTAACTGGATGGACGATAATGGCCTACTGAACAGCGCAGGGAACTGTACTCCGTATCTTGTGATGATGTGTAGCAGGAGTCTGAAAAAGAGACTCACTTTGCTGTCCACCTGAAACCAGCACAATGTTGGAAATCAATGATACTTCAATTAAAAAAAGGGACGTCCAGGCGGCGACGGCAGACCTGAAGCCCGGCAAGAGCCCTTCTCAGCTCCGGAGGCCTGAGCGGTGGCCCCGGTCAGAGGCGCAGCGGGGAGGGTCCGCCAGCCAGTCGTTTTCAGGGTAAGAGATGCCTCGCAGCAAAGGAATTTAGCAACGCCTGAGTGTGGTCCTGAGCACTTTCTCTCAGTCGTTCACGCAGTCATCAAGCTCTGAGCTCCCACCAGACCCCGCGTCCTACTACAGAGAGCCCGCGACTGGAGGCCAGTCCTGCCGCCGGCCTTGGAGGAGCAAGCGCCCCGCGCCCCAGGTCTCCACGGCCCCTCCTCCCCAGGCCTCCCAACACCCACCAGCCCGGAGCTCCTGGTGGGCTTCTCCTCTGCACAGTCAGGCGCCCAGGGCTGGAGAGCTGAACGCACCCCGATCCCTGGGAGGGGTCCCCAGAGCCAGCGGGGCATGGCATCCCGTCGCTTCTCCACCGTCACCTCCCCATCTGGGCGTGTCCTCCGGCCCCTCCGTCTCTCGCCTGCATTGCACTGATCTGCACTCACTGTTCACTCCACACAGTGGGTGTAACATAACTCCCAGCACAGCGCATGCTTACGAAGTGTGCAGACGTGTGCACCTGAGTGCCCCCGCCACTGGTCACGACACGGGACACACCCAGCCTCCAGGAACGCCCCCCCTTCTGACCATGGTCCCCACGCGTTGGTGTCGCCTGCTCGAGATCTTGCCATCAGTGGAATCTCACAGAATCACGTCTGGATGTCTGGCTCTGGGATCCACTCACGCGTGGCGGGAGGGCAGAGGCCCAACCGGGCAGCCACGCCAGGCCCTCCATCACCGGCCCTGCTCATCTCCCCAGCCATATCTCTGGCTCTGGCCCAGTATGGACCTCACATTCCAGCCGTGTCGAACACACACGTCACTTCTGTCCTGCACGGACTGTCCTTTCCGCTCCATCGCCCTCCCCGGCAGGGCAGCTGCCTTGTTTTCTGAGATCTGAGATCTGACCAGAGTGTCTTAGCGGCCTGCTGACATCTCTCGGGCCCTGACCTGCATCTTCCGGCCACGTCCACCTGTCTGCTCGAGGCCACGTTGGCTCGAGGGCTCTGCTGAGCACCCTGGCTTGCACTGTCGGGGGGCTGCCCCACAGTCAGGGCAGCTGAGGGCTCTGCTGAGCACCCTGGCTTGCACTGTCGGGGGGCTGCCCCACAGTCAGGGCAGCTCCTTCCTCCCAGCTGTGTCCTCAGAGCCCAGCAGGAGGTCTGGCACATGGGAGGCCTCGGTGAACGTGCAGTAAAGACATCTGCTCGTGGCAGCGCCCACACGTCCAGAGTGTGCAGCCCTGGGAACCAGTGCACATCCGTGACCCCCAAGTGACCGCCCAGGCCGAGACACGGAACACTCAGGGACCTCCGTCTGACTCTTATTCCCACAGGTCGGTGCTGCCTGTTCTTGAACCTGACATAAGGAACCACACAGAATGTCGGCTCTGCGTCTGCCTGCCCCTGCTCACTCCAGACTGCGGCCCTGAGAGGCACCTTCCCGGGCGTGAATCCTGCCGCCTCGGTGACCGGTGGCCTTGGCACCCTTGCCTGATGCAGCTCCTTCCTCTCCCAAGATTTCTCTTCTTGCTTCTCCTTCCATCCTCAGCCCGGGTGGGGACTTTGCCAGCAAGTTACCCTTGAAATCCAGGGACCTGAGCCGTGGCCGACCCTGGTCCCACTCGGGGGTGCCCGTCACGCTCCCTGTGCCTCACTGCACCCCCTGTTTGCAACCCCCTGACGTCTGGTCCAGGCCCGTGACCCTGGTCCACCTGGCCACACCTCCAAACCTGAATCCTCAAGGTGGGGCCCCCAGACCAGCAGCATCAGCATCCATTGGGAACTCAGAGAAGCAAGTTCACCCCAGACTCACTGTCTGGGAGAAAACCCTCTTTTTCTTTCCTTTGGTCTCATTCTCCCAGAACTTCTGACCCCAGATGTGTGGGTGTCTGCCCACAGCAACCGCGTGTCAGACCCCAGCCGGGGGTCCTACAGTTCAGTTCTGCCACTAGCCAGAGACTGCACAGACCCCACAAGTTAAAGGCTCAGTCTCACCAGGTGACCCCACTTCAGATGACCCGCAGTTCTGTCCTACGCGGCCACAAATCAGAGGTTCCCATGAACCACCCCCTCCCTTAGCTAATTTGCTGGAGGGAAACCGGAAAACACTTTTAAATACAATTGCCAATTTACTAACTACAAATGATGTTTTAACGGATGCAAATAAGCAGGCAGATGAAGAGAGAGACAGGGGAGGTCTGGAAGGGTCCAGAACACAGCATTTCTGTCCCCTGTGGAGCTGGTATGCGTCACCATCCTGGCATGGGGCCATGTACACCCACCTGGCAGCTCTCCAAACCCCATACTTTAGGGCCATTTATGAGGCTTCATCAGGTAGGCATGATCAATTATTAACTCACTCTCTAGCCTTTCACCCCTCCCTGGAGGGCGGGAGGGGGGCTGAAATCTCCGAGCTGCCCATCCCCGTGGTGGTGACCAGCCCCATCCTGAAGGTGTCCCCGAGCCCTCCCGAGTCACCTCATTACTGCAAAAGATGCTCCCCTCACCCAGGAAATCCCAAGGACTCAGGAGCCCTGTGTCCGGAGCCAGGGTCAATGAGCAACCATTAGTATAATCATATGGGAAATGACAAAGGTTTTATGTGCTCTGGCTAGGAGCGGGGATGTGGGCCAAATACATATAGTATCCCAATATCACACTCACCGAATCCGAGACTTGGGGGTAAGGCTTGGCAGTCTGGGTTCTCACAAGCCCTCTGGGGTCCTGGTGCAGCTCAAGGTGAGAAGTACGGATCCCTGGGGTGGGAACATGCTGGCCATGAATCCATCAAAATGGGAACACAACTTCTCTGGAGTAGGAATGTGTTATCGTTTCTCTAAACACTGCCAAGGGGGTCCCGGTGCTTGGGGCTGATGTGGTCTGCCGTGTCATCGGAGCACCAGACCCCACCTCCTTGGGCACAGACACCTGCCCCACGCCACAGGTGATGCGGATCAGAACCGGGTGTCTTTTGCTGTGTTTCAAAGGGAGAGGTGGACAGGAGGCAGGTCAGAGGGCAGGAGGAGAGAGAGGTCAGGCTGTGCTGTACTGGCGAACACAGACCAGCTGGCCCAGGGGGTGGACCAGCCCCGGTTCGCAGTGTCTGCCGATTTCTGCAGTGTAAATACTCCCGTCATGGGTGATTTCCCATTTCCCACCACGGCCTTGCACACGGAGCTGGGGAGAGACATGCAGGAGCATTTCCAGACACATCCATGTGGGCAACCTCACGACTGTAGCTTGCAGTGAAATGGAGCGAGGTCATTAGGGAGTGATGAGCTCTGAGTAGGTATTATCTTTGATGGAGTATGATGTGTTAATTGTAAGTTCACATAATTTAATTCTTCAGAATGGGTGTGCTTAGAAACTGGCTCACACATTCCTGAAGCTTTAAGAGTTGGCTCCTGTAGGCGGGCAGGCCGCTGGGCTGAGTGACACTCGCTGTCTGCTGGTTGGCAGCGTCCTCCTGGGGGTGCGTTCCAGATCAGTGTGCCTCCTCCTGGTCTGCCTCTCACCCAGCTCCAGGGACACTTTCTCCTCTTGCCCCTTTAGCCCGGGCAGAACTCAATGTCTCTCCTTGTGCCCTGGTGGGGGACCCCAAACGTGGTGTTCTAGGGGTGGGGGACAATGAAGCAGAAGCCCACCCCTGCCTGGACCCCAGCTCCCCTCCACTTCTTTTAGTTATCAGTCTTCTGCAGAGGATGAGATGGTTGGATGGCATCACCGACTCAGTGGACATGAGTTTGAGCAGACTCGGGGAGATGGGGAAGGACAGAGAAGCCCTGGCATGCAGCAGTCCGTGAGGTCGCAAAGAGTTGGACGCGCCTTAGTGACTGAACAACAGCAACGCAGTGGAAGAAATGATTCTGAGGCCAGAGACCAGAAACCCGGGGCGAGCTTCTGGAGGACAGAAAAGCTCCCCATGAAAGTGCCTGCATGCGCCGGACACAGGGATGGACCTTGAACAGCAGAGTCAGGAGAGCCTGCCTTTAAGTCCCTCCCCTGCAGCCCTCCAGTTCTTCTCTGATCCCTATCCCTGGACCTAATATGTAATACTTTGAAGCAACTTGCAAAGTAGTTTGAAAATTAAATGAGCTAACGTACACACATACACACACACACACACACACACACACACTAAAGAAAGTGGCTGCGTCCCTTGGGCATGTTGGTGGGTGGGGCGGCCGCGCCCTCTCTGTCACGATGACAGTGCACATGACCTTCGACCTGGCAATGCCTCCGAAGTGTTTGTCTCAGAGACGGACTGGCACCTGTGCGAGACGCCGTTGGCCTCGAGTTACTCGTTACAGCATTGTTCCCACGAAAACGGGACACACAGCCCAAGTGCCGCTCAGCAAGAGACACTCAGCGTTACATATAGAGAAGATTCTGGCGCATTCTCACTGTGGAATACTGCACAGCCATTCTTTCTGGGGTGACGTGAAAGGTTCTCCATGACTGCGAGTTAAAACATTACGTCCAGGTGGCGGCTAGACTTCACTTCCATTTGCAGGGGGGCGGGGAGGACAGGTGTGCGGTCTGGGGGGACACACAGGTGCCTGGCAGCAGGTGTCTCTGGGTGGGGACTCGGCTGGCTGGGGACCGAACTTCTCACAAGAAACTCACTGGCGCTTTCTGGAAGTGGGCCATTTTCACGCATCATACTGTCTGGTCAATAAAGAGATACAATTCAAACGCACATGAATACACACACTCCTGGTACTTAACAAAAGCCTCCTCCTGTTCATTGTCAACTCAGCCTCATCACCTTCGACCCCTGAACTCGAGTGAGGCCAGCCCCCCAGCCCCCTGCTGGCTAACCAGGGTGGGGGCACCCGCTTGGCAGGACCCAGATTTGTCAGGCAGGACCCTGCATCTCTCTTGTCTGAGGGTTTCACGTCCATCCTCTCATCCCGCCCTCGCTCCGTACAGCTCCGTGGGCCGAGGGTGGTTACACCCACTTGAGAAGAGGGACGTGAGAGCTGGGTGTGCAGTGAGGCGCCCACGGCCTTGGCTGGGGGTTGCAGGTGGGGACCACACCCCTGTACCCCCTGCAGCCTCCGTGTCCGAATCAGGGCACACCAGCCACGTCTATGATTGCCTGACCACTGCACCAGGACCCAGCTGCTCTCTACTGACACCTCCTTCCAATGGAGGAAGCCTGATTTCAGGTGTTTTTGCCTTCCTTTCTGGGGGGACAGGGTTTCCACACTGACATATCTGGTGGCTGAGTGTGTGGATGTGGGTGTTTACAGCAGCATTTCCCAAACTTACTGACCGTGCATCCATTCTTCAGGGTGTATTTTGCAGAACATGTTCCTTGGAACACACTTTGGGATCCTCAGGTTAGTCATTTACATAAATAACCCTTGTCACCCATGGAGGTCTGGAGTCCAGGGACTCAGTGAGTGGAGAAGGATGGTCGAGTCCCAACTGGGAGGCCAGAGGACACCAGCGCCTCCACCTCTCAGCCTGGCCCGCCTAGTGTACTCACCCGGGGCCAGCTCCAGACATGTGGGTTTAACTGGTGTAGGGTGTGGCCCAGGCACTGGGGTTTTATTCCTCAGGTGATTTCCGTGTGCAACATGGCTTAAGAACCACTGCTCCAGAGCCAGGCTCAGCGGGTGGGGCAAGAGGGAGGTCCTCTGTACGGCAATCTTGGTCACATTAATAATGGCATCACCTACAGAATGTGGGGGGTGATGTCCTGCTTAATCAACAACCAAGCAGTGGGCAGGCAGTGGAAAGGGAGTGGGCTTGCTGAGTCTCAGTGATGCCTCCACTGAGACTGGAAGGATGGGGAGGAGCCTCCAGGCAAAGAAGACCTGGGGCTGGGAGGGCCGTGGTAGGTGCAAGGGCGGCCTTAGGACCCAGGGTGCTGAGCGCTGGGTTAGGGTGGGGATGCCGTAGGGGAGGCACAGGGCTGGCCACACGGGGCTCAGAGAGGCAGTGCGGCACGGCACGGGCTAGCCTCAGGGCTTGCTTCCCTGCTGTGTGGCTTGGGCCAAGTGACTTAACCACTCTGGGCCTCAGTTTCCCTACAGGTGAAATGAGGATAAAAATAATAAGCACTACACAGGACTAGAGAAGACTCTTGAGAGTCCCTTGGACAGCAAGGAGGTCAAACCAGTCCATCCCAAAGGAAATCAACCCTGAATGTTCAATGGAAAGGCTGATGCTGAAACTGAAGCTCCAATACTTTGGCCATCTGACGCAAAGAGCCTACGCATTGGAAAAGACCTTGATGCTGGGAAAGATGGAGGGCAGGAGGAGAAGGGGGTGACAGAGGATGAGAGGGCTGGTTGGCATCACCGACTCGATGGACATGAGTTTGAGCAAGCTCCGGGAGACGGTGAAGGACAGGGAAGCCTGGCGTGCTGCTGTCCATGGGGGTCGCAAAGAGTCAGACACGACTTAGTGTTTGGACAACAGCAACAACACAGGGATGGGATGGCAGTTAGCACCGAGAACTCTTCCTGACCACAGTGAGCTCGACAGAAACGCCAGCTGCCACTGCCACCACCAGCATCACCGTCACCGCTGTTACCAGGGGAGCCCAGGAGGCAGAGCCGGGTCTGGGGCTCCGGGTCTTTTCCATTCAGACCGCTCCCTCCCACCTCTCCTTGCACACACCCCCCGATCTGGAAGCGTCTGCAGCTGGCAGGGGCCCAGGGGCTGGAGCCCGTCTAGATACCTAACTGGGAGCTTCTGTGTCTCTAAGCTGTGACCACATCGCTGGGGAGGCCTGGTGCCCTGCCCACCCCTGGCCAGCCTGGCCTCCTGCTCCGAAGTGGGGGAGCTGGGGTGCGGCCACGGGCTGTGCAGTGATGGGGCGATGCTACGGGGTCACGGTCACGGGGGCCTTGCTGGAGCTCTGAGGGCAGAGCCAGGGATCGTCCTGGCTCCGGTGGGGACTGGGTGGGGCCGCGGCCTGGATGAGGGCCTGACTCCCTGTGCCAGGCCCGTCCCCTCCCCCCGCCCCGGGGCAGGCAGCGACTGGCAGAGAGATACAACCAGACAAAGAAGCGGGGCCTGGAGGCAGGACCTGCCTGGCCACCTCAGCTCCCTGCCCGGGAGGCCAGACCTACGTGGGGGGCCAGAGTGGGTGCCCCCACTGCCCGCTGACCCTTCCCCAGAGCAGTGTTCATCCTCCCAGCTGCTCAGAGTCAAGCTTTACACGCCCACCTGGTCAGCAGACCCCACCAACTGTGCCTGCAAACATATTTGCACCACCTGGCACCCCCCCACCCCTGGTTGCTGCCACATCTCTGCCCTGTGTTGCTGCAAAGCCTTCTGTCCGCACGGCGTGCTGGGTCTGACCACGCATGACCGGTCCTCCACGCAGTAGCTGGGACAACCACACCAAACAAGGCCAGGTGGGGCCAGAGCCCTCTGGCGACTTCCCTCTCATCCGGGTGTAAACTGTCCTTTCTGACCTGGCGCCACCTGCCTGACCTCTACCTGCCTCCCTGGGCCTCTCCTGGGCTTGCTCCCACCACAGGGCCTTTGCACTTGCTTCGAGAATGCTCTTCCCCCAGACATCCCTGGGCCTTGTTCCCTAATTCATCCAGGGCTCTGCTCAGATGTCTTCTCAGAGGCCAGAGCCTGGGATAAAACAGCACCCCCTGCCCTCCTCAATCCTCTCACCACAGCTCTCACCACCACTTACGCACCACACGCTTTCTTGCTCATTTGTTTGTCTGAATCCACCTGGGGACGCAGCTTCCCAGAGGGCAGGGTGTTTTCTGCTCTGTTCCCAGGTGGGTGGCAAACGCCCAGGACAGGGCCTGGCACACAGGTGTGTTCCCTGAATACCACTGCATGAACTGAGCCCACAAACACTCCTTCAATGACAGACAATTAAAGACTCTCCTCCGGGGCTCTGTCCTCTGGGGCTGACCTTTTGGGCCCTGGAGACACGACATGGGAGGAGTCAACTCTCCCAGGACACCTGCAGATCCCTGGCTCCCAGGTTTCTCATCTGTAAGTGAGTGGGTCCCCTGGGGTCCTCCCCAGGACTCTCCACCTCATTCATTCTGGATGTCTGTTCCACCCCCACATTCTATATCAGGGCGCATGTTCTGGGCCGGGGAATGGCTAACAGGAATTGTCAGTGGAGATGCAAGCTTAGCCACAAGAACGGCTATAAGGCAAACCCCGTGTGTCTCCACGTCAGAGTCCAGACACCATCACATCCTGGGAAAAGGAGCCTGGACAAGCGGGTAAATGGCGGCCCCACGAAAGAAGCATCCGAGCCCTAACCCCAGAAACCTCTGAATGCAGCCTCGTCGAGAAAATCGGGTCTTTGCAGATCACAAGGAATCATGCTAAGCATGCCGAGATCTTCCAGATTGAGTGGGGCCTAAATCCAACGATGCGTGTCACAGAGAGGGAGTTCTCATGGGGACAGGGAAGGCCTTGTGACCCCGGGGGCAGGGCCTGGAGGGATAGGGTCACAGCTAAGGGAGCCCCCAGGGGCTGGAAGAGGCAGGAAGGACCCTCCCAGAGCCTTGGGGTAGGGCCTGACCACATCTGACTTGGGGCTCTGGCCGCCCCAGGAGTCCCCAGGAAGACTGCAGGGGATTAGAACCTGCTGGGAAGGCGACCTTATTGAGGATCACCTTTCCTTCCAAGTTTCAGGTCTGGGCTTTAAGCTCGGCCCCACCCGGCTCCGCTGCGTCCCAGAGGTGGGGTGTGGCACGTCGGGGCAGGGAAGGTTCCTCGGTGCAGGACCTACAGGGGCGTGGTGTTTGCTCCAGGAACATGGGGCAGCGTGTGGGCTGCGGCCTGACCTTGGCTGCCTGTGACTGCAGCCTTGAAGCCCCAGTCAACCCAGCTGTCAACCCTGGAGGCCTTTCAACACGCGAGAACAGACGGTGAGAGTGGCATTCTACCTACCATGGGCCCTCCGCACGGAGGCGGGTGCTCCTCAGGACGGGGGGTGCCGTGGACAGACCACTCCCCACCACGGGGACAGCACTGCACCTGCCTCACGTCATGGGCTCCTCGGGGAGCTGGGGTTACAGATGAGGAGTGAGAGGCTTGCACAGCTCCCCAGAGGGACCCCTGCGCCCAGGAAGTGCAGGGCTGGGGTCGCCACCCAGTGTGGCCACAGAGTCCCCGTCCGGGGGCAGCTGAGGTTCCTCTGCAGGACTCAGGGGGACCCGCACCCCCAGGAAGCCCTAGGCCTCCTGTGGGGCTCGTTGGCCAGGGACCCTGAATCAGGGCACTTGGGCCAGGCTCAGTCAGCCTGCCCAGCGCCAAGGTAGGTGCCAGGGATCCAGGGGAACAGCGGCGGGAGCGGGGGTCCGGCCACTCCCTCTCCCCAGGCCCTGGAGCGGCACAGGGTGGGACGCTGGCTGGAGCTGCTTCTTATAGAGGGCCCACGGGGGTCGGCTCCGGGTGGAGGCGGGAGAGATGGCGGTCCCTTACGTGGCTGATGACATGCTTTGGCACCTTCTGCATGTGGTGGGGGAGGGAGGCGTGCTCCAGGGCCTCCTCGTGAGGGCTTTCTTGGCCAGTTATCCCATTTTACTGCTGGGGAGACTGAGTCTCAGGGGGTCACGACACCACCCTCGACTGTGCGAGCAGATCCCAGGGCTCCCTCCTGGGCCCCGGACGCCACAGCCCCCAGGCTTTGCCCTCCACACTCTGGGGCCACAGGGCCTGGCCACTGCCTCTCTGGAGGCTCGCCTCCTCCCTGGTCCCTCCTCTCCGCAAGGCCGCCTTCCTTACCTGATGACGGGAGGGCTGGGTCTGTAGGGCGGACAGGGGACCAGTGCTGGCTGGGGAAGAGTGGGCACCACGGACCTGGGCCTCCCCTGGGGGACCCCCCCCCAACTTGGATGTGGCATCAGGGGAGCAGGGGGACCAGAGGCTGGGCTGGTCTCTTTGTCGCATCACAAAGTCCTGCCCTGGGCTGGCCAGGGCTCTGCAGGGGGGCCTGGGAGAGCCTCTGCCCTCAGGACCCTGCTCCCAGGCCAGCTCCCACCCTTAGCAGTGCCTCCACCATCCTCAGCCTTGGGGGGGCACCTCGAAAATGGACACACCTTGTCACACAGCCAAGAGGTGGAAGCCACCTAAACGTCCACTTTAGAGAAGACCCCTAAACACAACGGAACACTACTCGGCTGTAAAAAAGAATGAAACCAGGCCACGTGCAGCAGCGTGGATGGAGCTGGAGATGATCCTACTAAGTGAGGTGAGTCAGACAGAGAGAGGCGAACCTCATGTGGCATCACTTACACGTGGAATCTAACACAGGACACAGTCTATGAGGCTGAAACAGACTCAAAGACAGAGAAGAGGCTGGTGGCTGCCAAGGGGGAGGGAAGGAGTGGGAGGCTGGGGTTAGCAGATGCAAACTATTATAACTAGAATGCACAAGCAACAGGTTCCCGCTATAGCACACGGAACTGTATTCAATGTCCTGTGATAAACCATCATGGAAAAGCAGATAAATAAACACTGGGTGTATGTATAACCGGACCACTTTGCTGTACAGCAGAGATGAACTCAACGCTGCAAATCAACTATCCTTCAATAAAAAAAGATACATTTTTAAAAAGCCCTCTTCAGGTGCCAAGTGGAGGGGGGTGGGGAACCATTTTACCGCTTACCTCTGTTTTACAAACAAAAATGGTTACAATTACTTATTGTAAACTCAGTAATGGCCCCACAGCTTGGGGTTAGAGTACCCGTATTTGGGTTCAAATAAAACACATCCTAGCCTCTGTTGTTGCAAGTAGTCTTTTGTAATGACAAAAAGGGGGGGGGGCGGGAAACCACTGTAAAGCGAGGTTTTATGTGCCTGAAGGTCACCCGTAGAGCAAAGACGGCCACACAGAGTACGTGTGGGTGTTCTGTGGATGGGGTGGTGGGTTGGACGGTGAGAAGGTACAGGCGCATCTAACTCAGGGACTGTTCTGTCACTCTGGGTGGCTACCCCTGTTCCTGCCAGAACCCCCTGGGTTTCTGCCATCGGAAAGGCAGGACCTCACGCCGGGACGCTGTGTCTTCCTTCTCACCTGCTCTCTCCTGCCGTTCCCATGCCCCTCTGCTCTGGAGCGGCAGCACAACCCACCCGCCCACCACCCAGCGACAGGCACGGTGGCCTTTTGATTCAGGACATAAAGGAACATGGAGAGCGTTTCTCTGGGCTTGACTACTGTCACTGCAGGAGGTGTAGGTTGGAGGGGCAGAGGTGCTAAGTGTCCATCAGTAAATTTTCCCTGTGTGTGTGCGTGCATGCGTGTGTGTGAGACCCTCCGAAGTCCATGCCCCTGGTAGCGCCCTCCTGCCTGGCTGATGATCCCCACTGCTGCCTCAGTGCACGACCTTCCTTCTCAGAAGGTCAGCTATCGGCCGCTGTCTTGCAGGGTGGCAGCCTCGTGATCCTGAGGTCATGGGTAAAAATCTCTCGGTGACAAGGCTGTTTTGAGAATTGCAGAAACTGGAACTGAAAGGTTAGGGGTGTCTGGCACTTGTTCTACAAGCTCCGTCTCCGTGACTGCCCAGAGCCCTGGGGAGTGTTGAGTCGTGCAGATAGAAAGGTGCAAATGGTCAGTTTTAGACACTGTTGGTGTGGGCTTCACTTGGGTCAGTGGGTTTGGGGACCAGCCTGGGTATATGAGGGCCTGAAGAGGTTGAGAGAACCTGGGGCCCCAAGCTCCCGTGTGCTGGCCTCTGAGCATTGCACTGATGGAAGGGCTGTTTCTCTGCAGGTACAGAGCCTCCACAGCAAGTATCTCACAGCCCCGGAAGGGCCGCTAACACTAGCATCCATGCGGGGAGGTCATGTGCGGACCTGTGTACGGATTTTTATTAGAAAAATTTGACATGTTTATTCAGCTGTACCAAGTCTTAGATCATAGCACGCAGGATCTATTTCAGTTGCAGCACGTGCGATCTAGCTCCCTGACCACGGACTGAACCCAGGCCTCCTGCACTGGGAGGGCGGCATCTTAGCCACTGGACCGCCAGGGGAGGTCCTGTGTGCAGGTTTTCAAGTGAAGGTTTATAAAGCATTTGCAGAGCTCAGGAAGGCCCACAGAGCCCGGGCAGCCCCCAGCATCAGGGTGCCAAGTCCTCGCCAGGTGGAATGGGGAGCCGCTCACCTCCTGGCCTGAATGGGCTGAAATGCCGGGTTCTGAGTTCTGCCTGCAGGTGGCTTTCCTTCTGGTCCTTGTCCTGACCGTGGGGCCCTGGGGAGCAGAACTGCAGGAGCTCCCGTGGACACGCCCAAGGCAGAGGTCCACCATGTGAGTCCAGAGACAGGACCCTTCAGAAGGAAGGTCCCTGGAGTGAGAGGCATGTGCCAGCCTGGTGGCTCTCGGACAAGGCCAGGGCCTCACTGAACCCTCTTCCAATTCCCATTCTTCCAAAGGCTTCTGAGTTCTTACCAGATCCTCAAGGGGAACGTCTGTAGATCTGTCTGATGCTTCGTCCAGTTTTCCCACTAACATGAATCACAGATGGCAACCATGTTTATCCAGAATTTTATAATACTGCTTTGTTTTTAACATGCTATTTACTGACACGAGATACTGAGTGTTCATTAGGGCCATGATGTAAACATCGCTCTGGTTACCAAACGTCTGTAAGTTTGGGGCCACGGCTTCTGCATTTAGTAGGATTTGTGATCTGGGCTCCGTGCTTGAACCAGAAAGTCAGTCTTGAGTCAGCCTGCATGGAGACCCACCTGCAGGCCTGGGGAGGGGGTGCCCTGGGACTCTGGGGAACATCTCCACTCTTCTCCACTGGAGACAGACCACCAGCTCCAGCTGGGGGCCCTGAGAGCCCTGGGGCGGGGGGCAGGGGTAGGTGGAGCTTTGGGGAAAGCCAGTGGAGCAGCAGGCTGGCACAGCTCGCGTCACTTAGCTCCTGTGAGAGGATGGGGCGCCTGCAGCATCTGGGGGCAGGTTTCAGCGGCTGCGGGATCCCGGGGCTTTGTTTGTTGTTTAGTTGCTAAGGTGTGTCAGACTCCTTGCCAGCCCATGGACTATAGCCCACCAGGCTCCTCTGTCTGTGGGATTTTCCAGGCAAGAATACTGGAGTGGGTTGCCATTTCCCTCTCCAGGGGATCTTCCTGGCCCAGGGATCTCCTGCCTTGAAAGTGGATTCTTAGGGCTGAGCCACTAGGGAAGCCCGCAAGTTGTGGTTAAAGGGCCCAAGTTCAGGAAAGGAAGGGGCAACACCTCCATCTAGTGGCGAGTGGTGTGCACAGCACCCATGATGCCCGCGACTGGGATCCAGGCTCGGAATCATTTTCAACATCAGATTGGCCTCTGACCCTGCATGACAATGGCAAAGGGGGATTTGTGGGCTTCTTCCCCTTCTGGCCACTGCGAGTCACCACCATGGGACTACTGCATCTAAGGGCTTGCGTGTGGCGGACGCCATGCTGGGCTCCAGACCTGCCTGCCAAACCCCCGTGCACAGCCCTGGCATCCCATGCAGACTGCGTTCACCGCCAGGTGGGGGCCTCGGGGACACTGTGCAGCTCAGGGGAGGGGGAAGTGGGGCTGTGGGGAGGAGAAGCATGTCCTTGAACTTCCCCTTTCTGTGTTTGAAGGGAGCCAGGCCCGACGGGTCTCGGGTCATGGGGCAGGGCTGTTAGAGCGGCCCCTAGCCCGTCCCCCTGGGCCTCCCTCCATGTCTTCAGCCGTCAGTGGGGACAAGACTCCTGTCACAGCCCCCGCGGGGTCTCACACTGAACGCAAGTCATTGCCCAGGCTGCGCCTGCACCCACAGCCTTCCACGAAGGCAGCTGGCACCATGCTTCCTGGGTGGATTTAGAGGAAATGAGGTCCTGTGGGTTCCTGCAGGGAGAGGGACATTGCCCTGTCCCCATGCAGCAGCCCCAGGGGGCAGGACTCTGTGGGAAGAGCCAGGGCCGGGGGCCACGCCTGGCCAGGAGACCCTGCCCCTAAGGGGGCTGCGAGGCTCAGGGTGCGAGGCGCCCAGGGTGAAAGCCAGACGCCCTTCTGCAGGTGTTATTGTCAATACCCACATGTGCGTCCTCAGTGGGCAGACCGGCCATCCAAACTGGGACACTTCTGAGAGGGAATAGACCCTCTTGGAACGACGATGCCCAGCACAGGGGCACCTGGGATGGGGGCCGCCCTAGGCAGGCAGGGACGACGGTCATGCCTGTCATCGGGTGTGCAGGTGCCAAGGAGAGACATGGAGAGAGATGAGGTTCTCCAGGGAAGAGAAGAGGGCTCCTAGGATCAGGCCTTGAGGCCGAGACTTGGGGGCGGGTGGGAGGCAGCAGGATGGCCGGGGGCGCACCTGCTGGGGCTCTGAATGTTCGGCACAGTGGGCTGCCCAGCCCTGACCACTGCCGGAGGGTGCCTGCTGGGTCTGCTCTGCAAGGGCTGCTGGGGGTGCTGGCCAAGCTGCTGAGAGGTGGACCTGGAGGGGGTGAGGCCTGTGGGGTCCTCTCTGGGGCAGCGCGAAGCCTCTTCTCTCCCAGGAAAACAGCGTTTGGAATACTTAAGGCAGCTCTCTGGTCTCCTCCTTCCCTGCCACGGTTATCGAGGTGGGACTACATTATGCCTGGGGCTCACCGCCTGAAGCACGTGAATGAGGACTGCCGTTTCTCCGGTGGACAGAAAATTCCTCCCGAGCCCTGGCTACAAGCCAGCAGACTCACAGGAATTTACTTGAAATGGACAAGCCTGGAGGTTCCAGCCTCTGTCACCCACAGGCGGCAGGCTCCACGGCAGGTGGGTTACGGCCCACCCCTGCCCTCCCTTCTCCTGGGAACGGCCCCCGCCACTGGTCACCTCTCGTCACCACGAGAACCGTGGACGTGGCTCCACTCGACAGGTGGGGAGATGACGTCGTCTTCCTGCTGGACGACTCGCAGGGCCCATCTCCTCACTGCTCCACCCTGGCCAGGGCTGCCAGGGTGATTAGAGGTGGTGTGACCCCGAGAGGTGGTCCCTGCAGTGGTGGAGCTATGGGCAGACCCCAGGGCAGAAGAGCATCCCCAGTGAGTAGCCCGAGGCCTTGGAGAGGACGTGGGGTCCGAGTCAGGACCCCAGAGCGTGCTCTGCTCCTCCCCCCTCGGTGGTCCATGCTGCCTCTGCCCACGTGCTCAGCTGCCCTGCATCCGAGGGGACGGGGGTCTTCTGGGCTGACGCTGATTCTCTCTGTTTGCCCTGAACTGTCTGAGCCTGACCCAGAACACCCTGACTGCTCAGATTTTAGAGAAGCCGCTTGGCTGACACCTTCCCGGGAGCCTCCCTCTTGCTGGAATGTTACTGTCACAGGACGTGCCCATCCCCAGCCAGGCTGCCTCCCTGCACCCCCCTCGCGCTTGCTGAGTGCTGGCCTCCGGCTCCGGGGCTTTGCTTGGCCAGTGGGGTCGGGAGGCAGGGTGGTGTGGACAGCGTGGGGCAGGTCTGGCTCGGGCCCAGTTCCTGCCTGGGCAGCTGCTCGGCCCTCCCCGAGCCTTGGTGTCCTCGTCTGCGAATGAGAGTCATTCCCTCAGACTTCAGGGTGGGAGGCGCAGGGAGCATCTGGCCCAGAGCAGGGGTCAATGCAGTTTCTTCCTCCTTTTCTCAGTGATGAAGAGCTGTCTAGTCAAGGGACTTTCCTGGCGGTCTTCCTGGTTGGGACTTCACCTTTCAGTGCAGGGGGCTGAGGTGGGGGGTTGTGTGCGGGTTTGACCCCGGGTTGGGGAGCTAGGATAACACACGCCTCACAGCCAAGAAACCAGGGTATAACGCAGATGCAACACTGAATATAACACATTCAAGGAAGACTTTAAAAATGGTCCACATTAAAAAAATATTAAAAAAATTTAGCTAGTTGAGAAATGCAATTTGAAAAGAAAAAAATAAAAGAGACCTGGGGTCACCTCTCCCACTTTTTCTAAACTGCAAAGAACGCAGCAGCTCTGTGTGATGATGAGAAATAATGGGGATGCTTCTGTTTCTATCTGAGAAGAGATCAAGATGGACTTTATTATCCCAATGAATGCCCTACAACTCAGTTAAAAATCAGAAAGAGACAGTTAGCTCCATTTAAATCTTAAATGTACCTTATGCCTAATTTAGAACAAAGCTCAGAGTAAGCTGTTGATCGAAAAAGGGCTAAGATCCTCCACCCTTTTAAGCCACGTAGAGAAGAAGGTGGCCCCCTTCTGCAGAAGTGTAAAGCCCCTAGGTGATGGAAAGAGGGCAGAGTTGTGCAACTCTGAGCTCCCAAGATCTGGAGGCAGAGAAGGTCCAGCCCTCTGAGAAGAAAGATGCGAGGTGAGGGGGTGGGGCGGGGGCATGCAGGAGAGAAGTGGGGGGCTGGTATCGGAGTGACTCCAGCCAGCACGGAGGAGCAGGCTCAGGGCCTGTTAAACAAGGTTCTGGCTGGAGAGCTCTGAGCTCGGGCCTAGCTGCTGAGGCCCCGGCCCCTTACCTGACAGTGGGGTGCTGCTTAGTTACTGGGGCGGCAAGGACGCCTCAGTGCCCAGAAGCTCCTGGGAACAAACTAGTCTACTGAGTCAGTCACCTCGTAGGAAAGAAGCCAGGAAACCCTCATGATGCTAATTTCCAGATAGACCTACACCCAGGTGAGTGTGACGGAGGTCCCAGAGTCCAGATGTGAGACCCGGTGGGGCACGAACACTCAGAGCATAGCAGCCTTCCTACCCACCCATCCAGCATCATCAACCTGTCATCCAGCCATCATCCACCCATCCATTCCACCCACCCACCCACCCATCCATCCATCTACCCATCCATCCATCCCATCATCCATCCATCCATTCATCCATCCATCCATCCATCCATCCACTCATCCATCCATCCCATCATCCACCCACCCATTCATCCCATCATCCACCCATCCATCCATCCCATCATCCACCCATCCATCCATCCATCCACCCATCCATCCATCCATCCACCCATCCATCCATCCCATCATCCACCCATCCATCCATCCATCCACCCATCCATCCATCCATCCATCCACCCATCCATCCCATCATCCACCCAACCATCCATCCATCCACCCATCCATCCATCCCATCATCCACCCATCCATCCATCTACCCATCCATCCATCCCATCATCCACCCACCCATTCATCCCATCATCTACCCATCCATCCCATCATCCATCCCATCATCCACCCATCCATCCCATCATCCATCCATCCCATCCATCCATCCACCCACCCATTCATCCCATCATCTATCCACCCATCCCATCATCCATCCCATCACCCACCCATCCATCCATCCCATCATCCACCCATCCATCCCATCATCTACCCATCCATCCCATCCATCCATCCCATCATCTACCCATCCATCCCATCCATCCATCCCATCATCCACCCATCCATTCCATCCATCAATCCCATTTGCACAGCACCCATCCAGCATAGTCTTCATGAGCACCTACGTGTGAGGCATTATAAGAAATAAGGTGTGACAGAAATGGAAAATTATCGATGACTGTGGAAGCTGGGTGATCAGCATACACGGTTATACTACAGGGTTATACAAGCACACAATTATATTACTTGCCCACTTTTGTGTCTGTTTGAAGATTCTCACATATGAGGTTGAACAGAGATAAGGTGCAGAGTGCGGGAACTGGGGACTGCAGTCTCAGGCCCCGCCCGCCACATGCAAGCAGTCAGTGCCTGAACTCTTTCCAAGCTCTGGGGGGCGGTGACATTAGGCCCGCAGAGCCCCAGTGCCTCCAGCATCAGCTCCAAGCAGCACCCAGAAGGAGGACCCTGCTTCCACCAGGACACAGAAAAAGCACAGTTTCTAGCTGTGACCGAGGTCACGTTATGTGTTACCAGGCCCCAAGTGGCACACTGAAGCCACAGAGAAGGCCCAGGGATGGGTCTGGAAGGTGAAAGGCAAGCAAAGTGGGGGACCTGCTGCCTGATTCAACACCACACCCCCTGCGCCCCCCACAACTCCCTTCCCCTCTGTCCTCAGGCCACCCGCTCCGGGCCGGTTTCACAGAGACCAGACGTGCCTGCGGGCTGGCTGGGGACCAAGGGCACAGCTATTGAGGCCTCAGATCTCAAAGACAACCACCATGCGACAGTGAATAACCATGCGTTTAATGCCTCACAGAACAAACTTGTTCTCTGCTATGAAGTTCATTATGAACTTGAATCAAGTCTATAATCCAGGTTAAATCCCGGGTGATGACAACTCTTGTGTCCAGTAATTTAACCAAGTGAAGTTTGTGCAGATTTGCAAACCTTTTCGCCATCAGTGGAGACAGTTGGCTAAGGTGACCACGGCTGAACTGTGTTCTAAGCTCGGAGGAGCATCCGTTGTCATCTGGGCCATCTGCCCGGGGCCTGGCACCCACCCCACCCTAGGACGAGAGCTGGCTTCTGAAGGCTGTGCCAGGGCAGCGGGCCAGGCCAAGGCCATGACGGAATCCCTGGGGGAGGGCCCTGCATCCCCACCCAGCCTACAGCCACCGATACCCACCACCACCCAGCGGTAATGCGCTTTCCCTCTCGCCATGGAAGCTGGTGCCCGGCCTCCCAGTGTGAGCCCGCTACAGGCCAGAGACCACAGTTCAATTCCGCTTTACTCTATAAGTGCCTCTGGGTGCACAACCCCACATCCCCACCCCCAGGAAATCGTCGTTTCCTGGGCCAGGGGATGTCCAGCGGCTTCGGCGAGCATGACGCTAGAGTTTGCTGTTCTTCTGGAACTGCGCCACCAGGCTGAGGACCTGCTCGGAGGCCTTGATGCTCTTGGAGCCGAGGTAGGCGGTGCTGTTGGCGGCCGTGTCCTCTAGGAAGTAGCGGTAGTTGACCATCAGGCCGCAGGCACCCGTGATGCCCTTGAGGCTGACGTCGGCCAGCCAGTTGATTCGCCAGAGCACGGCCCCGTTCTGCAGGTGGAAGTGGGCCACGGGGTTGAGCGCATAGCCCCGGTGCTTCTCCCCGTACAGGTACCAGGCGCACAGCCGCATCAGCGGGGCCTGCAGCGCCCGCACCAGCTGCTCTGACTGTGCCCACTCGCTGCTGCTCAGCAGCGTCTGCAGTGTCTCGAGCACGGGGCCGCCCGTGAGCTCGGCGATCTCCTGACTCTCAGAGTCCGTCAACAGTCCGCTCCGCCCGTGCTCCTTGGCTTTGGACTTGAGCAGCCCCAGGAGCCACTTGGTGAAGCCGGGGATGGGAGACAGGCTGGAAAAGGCGTCCAGTGGGGGGAATTCCTTCTGCAGGCGTGGGGGGCGGGGGAAGAGGGGGGAGAGAACACACACACGCTTCAGGGCTGAGGCACGGGACACAGACACCCCCGTGTTTACGGCTTATGTGTCGTGAGCCTCCGGGTGCCGCCGCTTGGCGGATGGGGCACCACGTGCGGTGGGCTACTCTTTCTTTTCTCCAGGGACAGTTAGCAAGAATCTGCGGCCTGCAGGGGTCCTGGAGGCGTCCTGTGGCCCCAGGACAAGCCTCCCCATGTGATGTGTCCACCTGCACCGCCATCTGAGCAGGCAAGCTGGGGGACTTGCCTGAATCGGAGGGGTGGGTCGCTGCGGAGTGGGGGAGCCTGATAGAGCCCACCAGGCCCCTCTTAGGGACGCTGCTGAGGCCTTGTAATTGGGTTTGGTGCTTGGCACACGAGTACCCAGTGACCGTCTGTTGAATGAGTAACTGATCACCTGACAATACCAATGGGGGTGGAGGATGGGAGGGACGGGGCGGGGGCGGGGGGCAAGGGTAGGTCTCCACATCAGATAACACGGTTCAATCACTGCTATTCAAATCGCACAGCGACCTCAAGCTCGTTTCACAGAAGCCAGAATTTTCCAACTGAAAATGTCACATACGCTCACTACAGAAGAAACATCTTAAAGTTCAGGACAGAAGAAAAGGAAGCAGCACCCTCCAGTACTCTGAGCTGAGTACTCTCTGGGCGGACAGAGAGGATCTCCTCTGCCTCCTGGCGGTGTTTACAAGGGAGACAGCTCTCTCACATCCTGCCGTCTGGATTTACATACATGACGAGGATTTACAGTCCTTGTCGTCACTCAGGATCCAGAACCACAACTTTAACAACAGGATGCTGTTAAGACGACCCCCGGCCGCTCCTAACCCTGCTCCTCCCATCTTTCATAACCCCCCACGCAGGCCTCTGTGGGGACAGGGCTGTGCTTCCCTCCAGACTCCCCGGACGGCCATCCTGCTCCTAGCCCAGATGGGGAGCGGACGTCTGTGGGCAGCGCGGCTCCTGGGCCGCAGGACTCAGGAGCAGAGCTCGTGGGTGGGTCCCCGGACGCGCCTCCTCCTCCGACTGCCTTCGTGACCCTCGCGCTCGCTCCCCCGACCCCACCCCTGCCATCAACACCTTCATCAGAGAAGCAGCAGAGAAGAGCTCAAGAGTAACTAGAGCAGGTGGCTCTGATTACCTCTGGGGAGAGAGCGGCAGGGTCTGAATCTAGAAGCTGATGCCCAACTGCATCCCGAGAGCTCAGGCGTAACGTGACGAGTCTACCGCGAGACGCACGAGCGTCTGAATTCCACCCTGGCTCATCACTCTCTGAGGAGGGGCTGCGGAGGCCGCCGCGTGTGGAGACCGCCGCATGTGGAGACCGCCGCATGTGGAGACCACAGGCGCAGAGAGCACCGCTCTCAGAGCCCGTTCTTAACCGTCTAATTATTTTACCTAAAAAATGAGACTCTACGCCTCACAGTTTGCCCCAGCCCCTCATGAGATGGTTTTAAGCAGTGGACCAGACGCTTCTGTTTCCCAGGGCAACCAAGAGAACTGCGTGTCAGCGCACGCACCCTCCAGCTGCCTGGCCTGAGCTCGGGGCTCCCTGCAGACGAGTGGCTGAGAGTGGCTGGGCGGTGCTTGTCAGGGCCAGGACTGGACCATGGGAGCCTGCTGGTGACTGTGTGCCAGGCGGAAGCGGCCCCACCAGCCCGGGTGCAAGGCCCCCTGCAGATGCCGCCGCCCTTGGGATGCATCTGAGCCTCCTGGTCCATGAGAGGCTAGTTTCGGGGGACTTTTTCTCAGCATGCCTTCTACCTCCTGAGGCGTCTGGGGGCTCCTAGGAGCTGCCACGGGGCACCTGGTACTTTTCCACCCCTCCTGATCACCCTGGCCTGGAGAGTCACCTTGTCCCTGAGAAAAGGGCAGAACTCCTCGGCCACCCCGAGGTGGGGACGCACAGGGCGGGACCAGCGCCCGGCTCACTCACCTGCAGCTCCTTCACCACCCGCTTGATGAGGAAGGCGCCCAGCTCCACGCCCTGCAGCCCCTGCTGGGTCAGGCTCAGCGAGTAGAAGATGGCTGTGGTGATCTTGTTCCGCTCCTCCGTCTCTGACGGGGGGCACTCCTTCACTATGATTGTCTAGAAAACAGAAGGGACCCCAGGGTAGAGAGACAGTCTCCCCTGACCCCCTAGACCAGCTCCAGAGGCTATACGTCCTGAGATCTCTCTGGAGGCGGTGGTCTCACAACCTCTGCGGCCATGTGCCCAGCGCTGTATCATTTCCATCATGTCAAATTCTCATGCAAACTGTGGAATCATGACTCCTGGCCCTTAGGCAGGCCTCTCTGGGGCCTCCGCGCAAAACGCTCCCCTTGAGCCCTGCAGAAGCACGCTGGCCCCCCTCTGGGGCCACGGGGCCACACTCTGGGTCACCTCCCTGCCCTGAACCGAGGGCACACGGGTACCTGGATGCTGCTGGAGATCTCATTGGTCAGGGCCACGTGCAGGACGATCAGGGGCTCCCCCGGCGTTGAGCAGTGAGAGAAGAAGTAGCACCTCCGGTAGGGCCCCACGCGCCGCTTCATGTCCATCCAGGTTTTCACGGGGTGCACGGCCTCAGCCCTGCGGGCAGGAGACAGCGAAGCGAGACGAACGTCACGGTTCACGGGTCAGACAGCCAGGGCAGAGTCCTACTCGGCTATTCACTCAGGTCAAAGAAACCCTGTAAATACAGCTTCGAGGGACTCGGGAGGAAATTCAGAGATCGTTTTAGCATGAAGCGGCACCGACTGAGACGAGCCAGAGCTGGTGACCGTCTTACACATGAAACTGTGCTCTTGGCCCGGGTCTTAAAGCCTAGTTCACCAGGCCCTGGGGGAGCGGTTGTGCGGTGGATTGTAACACAGGGGCCTGACCAGATGCCTGTCGCTGGGGGTCTTGCGTCTGCTCTGAATCTCCGATGTCTGAAGTCATCGCTGCCCGTGGACACGCATTGCCTGGCGGGTTCTGCTAGTCCAGCCACCTCAGCCACCACTGCTGTTTCAACACGAGGCACAGCGGCAGCACTGTCTGCCAACCTGCCTTTCACTGTGTCCAGGGCAGGCTGGATTCGCTCACTGTGTTGTGAGCTTGGAGATTCTTATCCGAGGGAGACATTCTAACCGCTGGTTGGGACGATGCTGTCTGGGTGACTAATGCTCACTCTTGGTCTGTGAGTCTGGGCAGTTCTGATCATGGGGGTCTTTGGGCAGAAGTGGGCTTAAGAGCTTTCTTTTAGACGTTTATTATTATCATTTATTTTTTGGCTATGCTGTGTGCCATGCAGGATCTTAGCTCCTTGATCAGGGACCAAACCCGTGCCCCCTGCACTGGAAGCTCAGTCTCACCCACTGGACCGCCAGGCAAGTCTCCTGAGGGCTTTAACTATGAGCACGTAGCTGAGACCCCTCATGCAGGTTCACTGGCAGAAGGGCCAGTCTCTATCTGCGCCCTCTTCTCCTTGTGGTCTTGGCATCATCTGCTAGGACAGCCACCCCTGGGAATACTGTGTTTGGGTTTTATCAGGCTCAGGAGGAAACGTACACGGGTGGGGAGGCGGGGAATGGAGGCTGGCTTTCAGCTGAAATGTAAGCAGAGCGGCAGAGTCACACTCACTCGCTGATTCTCTGGAGCACTTCGCACGGTGAATGCCAGGTGACCCGCTCCAGGTTCAGGAACCCCGAGGAAAACCACTCCGAGAGCATGTTTTTCAGCACCCCATTCATTTCCTGAAACGGAGAGAAGAGAACGCTGACCTTCCGTGGGGAAGATGTCCAGCCCATCCCCGAGGTGCTGCTGGGAATGAGACACGAAGTCGGGCAGGGGTGTGTGCTCAGACAACCGGACAGACGGAACGCAGCGCTATTCCTTCCCTCCTCCCACCGGTAAGACAGCCGACTGGAGTGTTCAAGTTGAACCAAGTTCCCCAAGTCAGATAACATGTTCCGGTTCATTCACCACCATGGACACGGCTAAGCACGTGAGTTAAGCTGACGCTGAACGGTGTGTCGTGGGGCGAATGTGGACATCCCCTCAGGACCATTCTTTGATTCACCAAGACATCCATCCTTCTTTCTTAAGAGAAATAAATACTGGCTCCTGGCCTCACATTTCGACAACTCTAAGGCGTGTGTGTGTTTTCCTATTTTTAATGTCTCGGAACTCAGGACCCATCTCTAGAGTGACAGCAGGTCACGGCTGAATCGGCAGCATTCTTTCCTTTCCCGAGTGGCCATAGAATAATACTGCATCTGGCAATCTGTGCCTTTAAATTTGACATTATTCTAATTTCACTTTTTTTACAGCGAATCTGCTTCCCAAAATGATCTTGAGTCAACTTTACCATCAGAGATACATTCACACTGAAACTTCGAGGAAGGACAGACTGAGAGGTGCAGGAGGAGAGGACGCGGCTTAGTCTGGTAACCTCAGGCCAAGTAAGTGGTGAGCTCTGTAACAGCCAGGGAGGAAGGGACACCCACAGCAAGAGACACAGCTGCTGTTCCTCAATAGCTGTGTCCCTTTCTTCCAGATCCACAGAAGCCTCACTTTTTAGCTGGGCACAAGGATGTTCAGAACAAAGCCTGCACGGCAACTGAGGGTAGCCACATCACTGAGTTCTGGTTACTCAGATGTAAGCAGAGGGGTCCTGTAGCAGCTTTTGGGAACCTTGAAAGGTGGCAGGAGCAGCCCTTCACTTCTCTTTTTCTTTGTCCTTCCCACTGCAGGTTGGAAGGTGATGTGATGGCTAGAGCTAGAGCAGCCATCTGGGGCTGTGAGGTAACTCTGAAGATGCAAGTTGTTCAGGGAAGAGCAACAAACAGAAGTCTGGGTCAACTGGGCACCACAGAGCAGGATCAGCCCTGGGATGCCCATCTCCAGACTTCTAAATGAGAGACAAGCTTCTCTTCTTCAAACCACTATTGTTCTTGAGTCTGTTACTTAAGACGAGCTACATACTAACAGATACACTAAATATTATTACTGAATAGCAGCAAGCATCTCCGTTTGTCTGGTACAGAACTGACCTTATGAATCCCTGTATAGGAATCACAAAGACCATGACGGATAACACCTATAAAACTGTACATAAGCTATGAAACTGTTATAGGGCCATTTCACATTCTAATCCATGGTAGAAGCTCAAAGGACTCAGAACCTTGTCACTTGAGGATACGTTGCAGGCATGGGGTTGGTGGCTCAGAAAGGGTTTCAGAACGAAGTGAGGTCCATCTTTAAACACTGAAGGCCTGGGGCACAGAAGAGGCCCCATGGGTGCGAGAAGTCGGGGGTAAGTCATCTAGGACCAACCAGGGGAGGCAAAAGTCAGACTCCATGTAAAGAAGAACATTCGTGTAGCTGGGGCTGCCCACGGAGTTCCTCCTGGCAGAGAGTGGCCCTCCCCACGGGATGAGACGGGCATAGGGTGGGCAAGAACACGGCGGAGACGTTTTGAGTAGAGGGCCATATGACCTCTCATTCCTCTTCACTCTTTACCCCACAGTCTAGTCTCCTTCTCTGGGCTCTCAGCTCCATAGGCGTGCAGGTCATTTCCGACTCATTCCTCTGGTTCTCAAGGCATCAGTGGGGTCTCCCATGTGGAAGATGATCAATGGATTGATGGCAAATGAAAAAGAGAAGACACCCTGGAGAAGAGCGACTACAAGTGGCAGGGAGAGGGAGGGATGGCTTCCTGGTCAACACGGATGGCCTCTTATCAAACTCTTTCCTGCACGGACTACAATGGATCAGTCTTCCTGGGGTCCTTGCACACTCTAGAGTGTGCACCAAACACCGGCACCCTCTCCCCAGAGAAATGCAAACATATTAGTAAAACTCTGCTTAGAATTTCCTGGGTTTCATGGACCCCTTTGAAACTCATCTATGGATCATCCCCAGGGGTCCCTGGATCCCAGGCTGGGGACCTCTGCTCTGAAAGGTCAGGAATGGGCCAGTCGAGTTCCATGTAGGATGTATTGCCATCTCTGTGACACATGTAATAGGAAAAAGCTGGGGAAAAAATCTAGCTTCAGTGTTAGCTCAGTTTAATTGCAAAAGGAATGGTCTGGCTGATGGGAGTGGCCTCCTCTCTAAGTCCCTTCGTTCTATTCTGGGCTCCTGACAGCTATAAAATGTGACACTGGACACGACATCTGGGAATCTAGGTGAAAGGTGACCACCTCCCCTGCTCAGGCCACCAGGACCACAGCTCTTCAGGCTGCAATCAGGCGCTGAGGGCAGTAAGGTTGCTGGCTCTCTGACCGTGGGAGGAGAGAGAACGGGTATGTGTGTGTCAGCCTCAGGAATTCAGAAACTTCATCAGCAATCCAGGACTTGAATGTGCCAACTGCTGGCACAACATTCTTATGTACAAATGAGCTCATCTCTTAGTCTGGCTGACAGAACTTACTAGAACCATGAGGACCACCAGGTTAATTACAAACAGGACAAGCCACCAGGGGAAGTTTATGACAAAGTGTCTCGGGCTGGGCGCTGCGATGGTGCTGTGGGGACCTGGCTGGAGAAGAGCATGGTCCCTTCTCCTGTGTTCTGCCTGGACTTCTATTAAGGTTTCCACAGCCTTCACCGTAATTTCTGTGTTCACATTTCCCATCATTTCCCAAATGCCAGGCCCACTCTGCACATTGCTGATGGTGCCTACACTCTCTGCTAGAATGGGAGTTCCCGTGGCTTCATCGGGGGTTTTATCTGTAAGAAACTTAACTCTTCAACCTAAAAGGGCTTTTGGAAAGAACTCTGCAGAAAATCAAACAGCCTGTAACCAGGACACACAGGGAGCACACTCCACCCTGCAAAACGCACACACTGTGTACCCTGCTCAGTGCGCGGCTGACGCACAACTGCAAGTTCACAGGGCGTCTCCTTCAGGAGGAGGGCGACTGACAGGTGGCCTGGATTCACGCCTCGGAGCCCAAAGCCGTCCTCAGGAAAGAGCATGCAGGTTCGGGCTTCTGGTCACACGTCCAGGTGTCAGAATTAGCCTCTCAACTCACTTGGAACTTCAATAGAGAAGAGCTTTTTTTTTTAAAAACAAAAAGAACATTTGATCTTGTAAGCCAAGGCACCACTTCTTTTTCTGGTATAATTAAGCTGCTTTGTGGGTTTGATATCACCCCCCCCAATCCCACCCCCACCACCAACAATGGATGACTGATTATTATTCTATTTCCTATGGTTAAAACTCGGTGGGGGTGGGCAGGGGGAGGTCCTGTGTTCAGAGAATTCAAGGACATTGACAAGTCCCTTTCCTACAGAATCCTTAACTATGAAAACAACTAAAATGCCTCTCTTGGAATAACTCTATTAAGATCAGTTCACTTACTACCATCCAAGAAGTTCTACAAAGCAGCATCAGATGGACAGACCACAGGAGCGGGCACTTGGGATGGATCAAGAAGTCCCAGGCTGACCCTCGGAGATGCTCGGGCTCCTCATGACCTTCTAAGTAACAGGTGGCAAAGTCCAGCTTCTCAGCAGTGGATCAGCTATCTTGAGAACCACAGCACAAACGTTTCACCTTTGCTAGTTTGTACAAACTTTCCCCATAGCACTTGCATCTTCCCAGCAGAGACTTGACCCTGACTCTGAACTTCCTATCGAGAAGAATTAAGAAACCTTATCTGATCAAACCAGTCAATCCTAAAGGAAGTCAACCCTGAATCCTCACTGGAAGGACTGATTGCTGAAGCTGACGCGGCAATACTTTGGCCACGTGGTGTGAAGAGCCGACTCACTGGAAAAAACCTGGATGCTGGGAAAGATGGAAGGTGGGAAGAAAAGGGGACGACAGAGGATGAGATGGTTGGATGGCATCACCGACTCAATGGACATGAGTTTGAGCAAGCCTTGGCAGCTGGTGAAGGACAGGAAAGCCTGGCATGCTGCAGTTGACGGAGGTGCAAAGAGCTGGACATGACTGAGCGAGTGAACAAGAACAAGGTAGGGGATCCACGCCCGCCTAGACTCCCGCCTGGGGCTCCACAGGGATGGAAATGTCAGGGTTCCAGAACCTTCCTCTATTTCCAATTATCACAGCCCTCCGTCAGAGACCAACACTGGTAACCATGTTTTTAGCCGAGCTCCACGGCACCTCTCGGGGCATTCCTTAGAAGAGAAGCAGGCTGACCTTGGGCAGACTGGCCGCTGGCAGTCTCTCACCTCAGCGCAGAGCCTGTTGGCCTAGGATGGTGAAGGGACTGGGCAGCGGCCACCTAAAATCACGCTTCTAACCAGAGGATGGCAGATAGCACCAGGAGCTAGCTCATCCTCCCCAATCTGGTGTGCCCTCCACGGTACCCACTATTCCGTGTGAGACACCCAGTCAGCCTCCTTTTGGGCCTACCACTTGCTGGCGGTTATTCTAAAAATGCCTCTGTGCTCACAAGATCCAGTAACCAAGAAGCTCTGAGATCCAGCAGGCCAAGTCCACAGCAGGGCAATGCCCAGGCCTGAGTCCCAAGCAGCTCTTGTTCACCTGACATTACCTGGCAGCTCTAGAGGCCGGCAGGGCCCAGGGGAGAAGCGCACCTGTGTGATGGGGTGCTGGCCCCTGGAGTTGCAGGGCTCCCACTCTAAAGCTTCGAGGGCCAAACCTCTGCTGGTTGCCTACACTGAATTCCTAAAAGCCAAAAGCTCTAGCTGCGCTGCCTCTTAAATGTGGCCGCAAGATCCCAAATCAAACAGAAGAGATGGGATCGAGATGGACCACATACACTAGGTGATTCTGGGGGCAAATTACTGCATCAGGTCCCCGTGACGACTTCTACGGATTAAAAAACCTGTGTCGGGGAGGAAGGGAACCAGTTTAGTAACTAACGTCTCACAGCATCAGAGAATGGAGAACCGGAGGCGACATCAGAAACTGCCCAGGGCGAGGGCAGTCCCAATGTCGTGTAGGATGACTCTTGGTCGCAAAGAAACCTTCCACGGCCCCCGGGGCTTGGTTCCAGGCTCAGACCCTTGAATGGAGCAGTCTGACCTCGGGACAAATGGGGGCATTTAGCTGCCAGCTTTGCTGGAGAGGGGGCACCCGGGAGTCCAACTTACACTTCATCATTTGTCTACACAGGACAAGGTTCTCCGTTTCCTAGGAGCTCATCATCTAGTTGCAGGGTAACAATACATTTAAAGGCTAGATTCTGTGGTTAATGCATCTGAGTGGTACAGACAGTTACATACCTATGAAGCTCAGAACGGGGTGAGGCCACCCTGAGCTGGACTAGCTGGAAAAGTCCAAAAAATGAGCTGAGGGTGGAGGCAGCTCCTACTCTTAACAGGAATCATGAGGGATGCGGGTTCAGGAACTTTCCATCCAGGAGCCAGCCTGGCTGGAGAGGAGGGTCCGTGGAGGGGAGAAATGCTGGGGTAGCTGGGATGTGCAGGGTGGCTGGTGGGCAGCAAAAATGCCAAAGGACAGACACCAAGAGCCAGCCTTCCGGCCACACGAAGTTTGATGATTTTTTTTTCAACAGAAGAGTAGAGACTGACCTGCGGCTTCAGAAAAAAGTGGGTGCTGAGGTGGCTGGTATGAAGGAAGCTTGCACAGAGTCTTGGAAAGATAAACACACTCACAACTAGAGAACATTAAACTCCTGCCTCAGGGAAACCAAATAAAACAAAGCCATTAATCGACTGGGTTGTCTCACCTTCCCTTCGGTTTTATAGAAGGCACATTCTAAGAGAATAAGCCGGCTTTGATCTGGTTAGGCCATCAACTAAGAGAGTCGGTGTGCTATGATAGAGTACACACCTGCAGTCACGGCAGCAGGGCTTGAGGGAGACGCTCTTACCAGTTCTGTGCTCTGGGGGCTGCACTGGGACGAGCTTCAGTCACCTCATCTGTCAGGCAGTCCCCACATCTCGCTGAGGATGAAATGAGCTAGTGAATGGAAGGCACTTAACACCTACTGTGTCTGCGGGTAACTCTTCCTATAAGGGAAGCTCCTGGACCATGCTACCGTGGAGCCTGGAGCATGCCTGGTATGATACAGCCAGCCAACGGATGGCTGAATGGATGGACGGATGGGCAGGGAGTTTCACTGTGGGTCAGATGACAGACATCCCACCTAATTCTTGTCTCCTATGCAATAAGAATTTAGTTTCAGAAGGCTTTCAGAAGCACTGGTCTCTGCCTCAAAGGAAAAAAAATGTCTGCTTGGATTGCAGACTAAACCCGACTCTCTTGGGAGGAATGGGGATGCCCGCAGGGTGTGGAACACAAGGTCTCAGCCTTTCAGATGGGGATTTAGTTGGGAACACTCAATTTAACATACTCAGAATCCAAGACTGACTTGGTGCTAATGCAATAAACCACCAAGGTTCTCAGCTTGGCCCTAGGTAACACTTAGCAGTGTAGATCAGCCAACTACTAACAGCAGTCAAATCGTAGCCTCTATTATCACCCTGAGATTAATCCTAAGTACACTCCGTTTTTATGCATCTAAGGCAAAGAAAGTTTCTGATAAACACCAGAACTTATATAGCATGATGGGGATATAAAGTGTAGCATATAGAACCCAGGAAATTTGGATTTGGGTAGTGGTCAGACATTCTTATTTGCTCTGAGTTCTTGGTTAAGTCATGTGAACTCATCTGACCTGTTTCCTTTACTGTAAAAGGTGACATATCACTTCCCCAAGAGTAAGGATATGAACATGAAAATCATGCCAGGTGTTAGTTCTTAAAGGAATCAGGGCTTAATCCTGTTAAGTGTTCACTTCTAAGCCAACTGGACTTGATAAGTTCTGAATGTCAGAACTTTCTATAACGTTTACAGCATTTTTGGTTTGCTATAGAGCAAATTAATGGCCCATACTTGATATCAATGGAATACGAGGACTATATTCAACTATCACCCACCTTTCAAGTCATCATTATTTAAATCTTAAATTATTTGTTCACATCTAAGGTGGGCTCACTTCGCTAAGTGCCTGATTACCCAAGGAGACAACTTAGAATCCTGTTTTAGGGCTGAACTCGGGCTGGTGAAACGCCCTGCCCCGGGAGATGTGGCAGAGACGATAGAGGGCACCCGGACTCCTGGACGGTGGTGACCTCGAGTTCTAGTCATCTCTGTATGTTTCACAGGGTTTTGCAGGATAATGGCTCACACAGCTGGCGCTGCAAGTAAGTTACCTTTTGTTGACACCATCCAGGTTTTCAGAAAGTTACCCGATGCTCCGTTTGGTACTCATTCAAGTGTACCGCACAGAGGAAATCTATCAGGTAAGGTAATAAAACAGAGAACTTTATAGAGCATGCGCATCAGGAACGAGGCGTGACAGTCACCTTGAAAGTAAGCGGGTGCGAAGTTTCTACCAAGACTGGAGCGAGCTGAGGCTTGAGTGAGGCAAGGATTCGGAAAGCGTGGGAAGGAAGGGGGCCAGGGTTCAGGGGCTGTGACTCTCAGAGAAGTGGGCACGGCTCCAGGCAAGCGAAGGTGGAGTGCTTGGGGCTTGAGGGGCGAGGGCCGCCAAGGGTCAGTGGACCTGGGCACTAGGCGGGGGCGCGGCCCGGGCGGTCCCCGCCCCCACGAGGTCCGGGGACGGCCCGGGCGGAGCCTTACCCGGACGTGCGGCCCCTCCACTAGCTTGAGGGCTTGTGCCTCAAGCAGGTCGGCCCGCAGCCGCACCAGGAAGCGCACGCCGCCCTCCATCTTGCTGATGTGGTGGAAGAGGCTGCGGTAGCGCGGCACCAGCGCGTAGCGCAGCCGGTCCTCGGCCTGCAGCAGCACGGCTGCCTCCCGCGGCTGCTGGCGTAGCTGGAGCACGCCGGCGCTCTGCTCGGCCACCTGGCTGTGGTCCACGCCGAAGCCGCGCGCCAGGCGGCTCAGCAGCTCAGCGCGCTCGGCCGTCTCGGCCAGGCCGCCGTAGAAGCTCACGAAGTCCGCGCACTGGTTCTCCGCCCGCGCCGGCGTCTTCTCGCGCAGCTCATAGGCCGGCATCGCAGGCACGGCGCGGTGCAGCAGCTCGTCCATGGCCCGCTCCAGGGCGCCGGCTGCCGCCGGCCGCCCGCTCGACAGCCGGGGTCCTGGCGGCTGCGGCTGCCACGGGGGTAGCCGCAGCCGGAGGAGGCGCCCGGCAGACAGGGTTGGCCCGAGAACTCGCATGGTGCGGGGCGACAGCTGCCTGGGGAACGCCGGCGCCGCCGCGCTTCCGGCTTCCGGCGCGCGCGCCCTCCCCATTCGCCTAGGCCGAGGGACGGGCAGGGCGGCGACCAATCGGGGGTGGAAGGGGGCGGGGCGACAGGGGAGAGGCGGAGCGCGGCCCCAGGCCAAGTGCGGCCAAAGGTAACCCCGGCCGCGACCAATCCGAGGGCCGAGCGGCGGCGGGGCGGCTCGGGTTGGTGAGTTCGGGGGCGGCCCCTGCCCTGTCACCTGTTCGCCCAAAGTCACCTCCTTTGCCCCTCTCTCCTCCAGGGCCGAGCTCTCCAGTCCTAAGGAACATGACAGTCACCCAGCGGACGTGTTACACGCGCAGATTCCTGGCCCGACTCCAGAGATTCTCAGAGTGTCTGGGGCAGGGGCACAGAAATCTATCTGCGTGCCTACGAAGTACGCTAGTGGTCGTTTCTGGCAAGGTAGGTCGCCTCTGTCTCGACCCCTGCCTGGCGCTCTCGCTTGCACAGGTGACCTCCAGAGCTGCAGGCCTTCGCTCTCCTAAGCTCTGGACCCAGGCTTCCAGCTGCCTGCTGGAGCGCTTTCTCACCGATGCGGCAAATGGGGCTCTCCCAAGCGGCTCGTGCCCCACCCTGTCCCCCTTCCCTTGGTCCTTATTCATTCATTCCCTCCTTCAACAGTGTTTATTAACGGCCTGGCGGGTGCCAGGTCCTGCACTAGGCACAGAGATAAAATAGTGAACGACAGACCTGATCGTGCCCCCATGGAGTTTACATTCTAACAAAGGAAAACAGACCACTGCATAACTACTGGTTGTGGTAAGTGCTATAAGGGAAATAAACTGTGTGGAGTAATATAACTGGGCCGGCGTGGACTTCCCTTCACCCAGTGGACAGGGTCATCACGGAAGGCCTCTTCCTCACAAGCTCAGGAGCAGGAGCGCAGGGTGCCGTATCAGTTACTAACCCTGTTCTCACTTGCTCCATAACCAAATGCAAGCACCCTCTTCCATCGCTGGAGGGAGCACCACTTGGTTACACCCCTGTGTGTGGGGGAGGGGGTGCCTTTGCAATACCTCTCAGCATTGCAAACTGGACCAGCAGTTTGCACAGATAAATCCTCCGTCTGCTGAATGGGCTAATGTTCCTAGGAGAGATGATTTCCTCCCCTAGGAAGTGAGGCTCTGACTCCCTTCTGTTGTCTCCTCCTCCTCCTCCTAGTCCCAACCCCATATTGCATTCATGGGAGAATACCACACACCAGCCATGTCCCCCACGGAGCAAAAACTGCAGGAGGCGTGAGGAATACATGGGGTTTTGCTCCACTCAGATGGAAATCCAAAGCACCCTTTGTTCAAGTGGGGAGAAAAGCCTGTGTCTGGCTGCCTAGATACCAGAACTACCCTAGAACTGTCTGGTCCAAGTGTTGCGGTGTAAAAAAGCCCAGGGGTAGTAGTTCTTTATGGGGCCAGCCTTTGCCCTGATCTTACAGGGCTCCTTCTGCCGAGGTACAGACATACAAAGTCTTCTGAGGGCTCCTCAGTGGCTTCTGAGCCCGCGCTAGTTCACTTTCACTAAGGAAGTGGCTAAGACGCATCTCCAGCTGCTGAAAGGAGTCTGCCCAGGCCAGATAGGCTGCTGTGGTGCTTGGCCTCGCATTCCCTGTTCCATGTGCGCTCATCTATCCGGGATACCCCGGCCTTGCTGCAGGAGCCTTGTCCCCTGCTTAATTACTAATATTCGCTTAAAGTACAGTTCTCAATCCCTCTTCCATCTCCCTACCTTTTCACATACTTTCTTTTTTTTAAATTGAAGTATGGGTGAACTATAATGTGTTAATTTCTGCTGTATACATTCTTCATATTCTTTTCCATTGTGGTTTAGCACAGGATATTGAATATAGTTCTTGGTGCTCTACAGTAGGACCTTGTTGTTATCCATTCTATAAATACCAGTTTGCATCTGCTAATCCCAGACTCCCAATCCGATCCTCTCCCAGCTCCCTCCTCCTTTGCAACCACCAGTCTGTTCTCTGTGTTCCTGATGCTGTTTCACAGATAGGTCCATTTGTGTTATCTTTTAGATCCCACATATAAGTGATATCAGATGGTATTTGTCTCTTTCTGATTTACTTCACTTAGTATGATAATCTCTAGCTGCATCCATTCATATAATTTCCTTCTTTTCTGATAAATAGGAGGTTTTAATGTATAAAAAGTGAGTTAAGCAGCTCCTGGAACACATATAATTTCTTGATTCTGCTTTCCTCTGTATTCATAATTATTTTTCTCTAGGTGTCAACTGCCATTCTCTGCTTCTCCCTGCATATTCCCTTGGTTCAAAACACTGCCCTAATCCAAGACTGAAATTTAGAAAACAATTCCATTTACAAGAGTATCAAAAATAAAAAAAACACTTCAGAATAAACTTAACCAAGGGCATCTAGGACATGTACACTGAAAAAACCAGAACACTGAAATTAAAGAAGATCCAATTAAATGGAAAGATATTCTGTGTTCATGAGTTGGAATATTTAATATTGTTAACATGGTAAAACTTCCCAGATGAATATGTAGATTCAGTGCAATCCCTACCAAATCCTCTTTGCAGAAATGGAAAAGTTCAGCCTAAAATTCAAAATGAAAATGCCAGAGGCCCTGAATAGCCAAAACTACTTCTTTGTTTGTTCTTTAAAAAGAAGAACAAAGTTGGAAGATTCGCACTTCCTGATTTCAAAACTCACTACAACTTTACAGTATCCAAAACAATGTGGTGCTGACAAAAAGGCAGACATATAGATTGATGGGAGAGAATTGAGAGTCCAGAAATAAACCTATGCATCTGTGGTCTGCTGATTTCTCACAAGGTTTCTATGATCATTGAATGGAAGAAAGAATAGACTTTTCAACAAATGGGACCAGGACAACTGGATATCCACAGGCAAAAGAATGAATCCAGGTGTCTACCTCACACCATACACAGAAATGAACTTAAAATGTATCAATGACCTAAATATCAATCTCTCAGAAGGGAAAATAGGTGTAAATCTTCATGATATTAGATTAGGTGATGGTTTCTTAAGTATGACACCAAAATAAAGTGCACTTCATCAAAATTAAAAACTTTCATGCATCAAAGGACATTATCAAAGAAGTGAAAAGACAATCCACAGAAAGGGAGAGATACTTGAAAATCACATATCTGATAAGGGTCTAGTATCTCGAATGTATAAAGAATTCCTATAATTGGACACCAAAAAGATAAACAACCCAATTTTAAAAAAGGGCACAGGAATTTGAATAAACATTTCTCCCAAGAGGATATGTATATGACCAATAAACATGTGAAAAGATTCTCAACATCAGTAGTCATTAGGGAAATGCAAATCAAAACCACAGGGAGCTATCACTTCAAATCCACTGGCATGGCAACAATAATAATTACGAAAACAGTAGCAACAGTCAAGTTGGTGAGGATGTTGAAAATTGAAACTGTCACACACAGTGGGGATGTAGAATGGTGCTGGGCGTGTGTGCTGAGTCACTCAGTCATGTCCGACTCTGCGACCCTATGGACCTGTAGCCCACCGGACTCCTCTGTCCATGGGATTCTCCAGGCAAGAATACTGGAGTGGGTTGCCATGCCCTTCTCCAAGGGATCTTCCCAACCCAGGGATCAAACCCAGGTCTCCTGCATTGCAGGTGGATTCCTTACTGTCTGAGCCACCAGGGAACCCCAAAATGGTGCTGCCATTGTGGAAATTATTTTGGTAGCACCTTAAGAAGTTAAGCACAGAGCTACCATACGGCCTAGCAACTCCACTGCTAAGTATATGTTCACAGTAAAACGTGAATACAAATATTCACAGCAGCATTATTCATAAAGTCAAAAACAGCCCAAACATCCATGACTGGATGAATGGAATAAACCCAATGTCATATATGTACAAAATGGAATATTAACAGCCATCAATAGGTATGGAACATGTTGCAACATGGATGAGTCTGCCAAGTGAAAAAGGCCAGATACAAAAGGCCACGTTTTGTATGATCCTATTTATGTGAAATCTCTAGAACAAGTCTCTACAAAAGTCCATACAGACAGAAAGTAAATTAATGATTGCCTAGCACTGTGGGAGGGGAGAATTGGGAGTGACAGCTCATGGGTGTGGAGTTCTTTTTGGCTGATGGAAATGATCTGGAATTAGCCAGTGGTGGTGACTGCGCAACAAGAATGTACTAAAACCTCCCAAATCACACATTTTAAGATGGCTTAAAGAGGCACAAACTTCCAGTTAGGAAATGACTGAGTCACACGTATGAAATGCACAGCGTGAGGGATATAGTCAATAGTTATGGAATAGCTTTGTGTGGAGACAGATGGTAACTAGACTTGCCGTGGTCATTTTGTAAAGTAGAGAAACACTGAATCGCTACGTTGTGTAATAGGAGCAAACACAGTGTTGTAGGTCAATTATACTTCAAAAACAAACTCAAAGGAAAAAAAAGACCAGATTGGTGGTTACCAGAGGCAGGGATGGAGGTAGTCAAAAGGTACAAAATTCCACTTGTAAGATAAATAAGTACTAGAGCTGTAAGGTACAACATGATTAATATAATCAACACCATTGTATGTCCCATATGAAAGCTGCTATTAAAGAGTAAATCCTGAGTTCTCGTCATAAGGGGAAATTCTTTTCCTACTCCTTTTTAAATTTATATGCAGTGATAGATGTTCACTAAATTTATTGTGGGAATCATTCCATGATGTATGTAAGTCAGATCATTATGCTGTACACCTTAAACTTTTGTCAATAATATCTCAGTGAAAGTGGAAAGAAAAAAATAACATGATTAAAATAAAAATTAATTTTATGTTATGTGGATTTTATTTAAAAAAAAAAAAAGGACCATCTCAGAAGGATTTGTATCTCTCTAGCCAATTTCAGTTCAGAGAATCTGATTGATCCAGCTTGGATTAGGTGACCAGGCTAGGATAAAAGGTAAATGGGACTGGGGGATGTACCCTTTTGGGAAGGGACACAGTATTCAGAGGAGAGGGTTATGGGCTGGGCAGCTGTCCCAAAAGGTATCTGTTGTTAGTTACTAAGTCGTGTCCAACTCTTTGTGATCCCATGGACTGCAGCCCGCCAGGCTCCTCTGTCCATGGGATTTCCCAGCAAGAATACTGGAGTGGGCTGCCATTTCCTTCTCCAGGGGACCTTCACCACCCAGGGATTGAATCTCCATCTCCTGCATTGGCAGGCCGATTCTTTACCACTGAGCCACTGGAGAAGCCCGAAAGATATCTACTTTTAAGCATAAAAAAGAGTTAAAAAAATCTTGGAAAAAAAAATCTCCCATAATTCTAGCATCTTAATTACGGCAGTTTTTATTTCTGCAAATCCTTCCAGTATTTGTCCACAGGCCAACACATTTTTCTGAGTTGTAATCACTGTGTTTGTGCTGTTTATTTCCTGTTCGTTTCTTACTTCCCATCACATCACAAACATCTCCCATGTTTCTAAATCACCTTCATAATCATCCTTTTTAATGGCTGCATAACATTCAATTGAGTTGATGTACCATAATCTCTTAATCGCTCTGCCGTTTCTGGATATTTACACAGCTTCTAATTTTTTTTTTTTTCTGCTAATATATAGATCCTGCTGCAGGAAATATTTTCATGCATACTGATTTTTTTCTTTACTAGAGTTGCCCAAATTACTTAAAAACGACCAAATAGGATAAAATTTCCCATGAATTGTCAAACTAACCAAGAAACCTAGAATAGGGAGAGACTTGTAAACTCTCCAGGGCTCCCAGGGCAGACAGACACAACTCCTGGAGACCCCGCCTCCCCCAGGGAAGGCTCTGCCCGCTCACTGCTGGCGTGTTCATGCTCTCTCCCTACTAGCTGTTCTCTGAGTTGTCTGTGCCGTGAATATGCGAATGTGGATTTCTCCTGTGACTTGATTTGCATCCTGGTGTGTTTGGCTCAGCAGTAAAGAATCAGCCTGCACTGCAGGAGATGCAGGAGATATGGGTTCGATCCCTGGGTCGGGAAGACCCCCTGGAGGAGGATGTGGCACCCCACTCCAGTATTCTTGCCTGGAGAATCCCATGGAGAGAGGAGCCTGGTGGGCTACAGTCCATGGGGCCACAAAGAGTCGGACATGACTGAGCACGCACGCACACACGTGGGTTTGTTTTTGCTGTTGCAGCGCTACCATGAACACCCTTCGACACGTCTCCAGGTCCTGGGGCACATGTGTCCCTGGAGAGCCTCTCACCCTTGACACGACAGACATATTGTGTTTGTGTGACGCGGAGCCATCCCGTGCATCCTGGCCTCTACTCACTGGATACCAATAGCAGCTCCAGTGGCAACAAGCAAAAGTGTCTCTGGCCATTACCAGATGCCCCCTGGGGGAACCAGCTGCCTTCCCACTGTGCAGGACCACTGCTCTAGACTAATGGTTCTCAAACGGCTGCACTTCAGGATCATATGGGGGAAGCTTTAGCAACATTCCATTCCTTACATCTGAACAAAACTATAATTCAAAAAAGTACACGCACCCTTGTGTTCATAGCAGCAGTATGCACAACAGACAAGGCATGGAAGCAACCTAAGTGTCTGTTGACAGAGGAATGGACAAAGAAGATGTACATATACATACACCGAGTGGATTAGCAACCATAATTCCATCTGCCTCCTTAGCTCCCTTTTGCCATATGTAATGTATCATATTCACAGGTTCTGGGGGTTAGGACATGGGCATATATGGAGGATGACATTCTGTGGGCACCCAGGGCAGCCTCCCTCCTGAGGATCACATGTTGCCCATGTGAAAAAGATCTCGTTTCAAAACACTATTATACCGTGAATATATTTTAAAAAACAAAACAAAGCATTCTGAAAAAAAGTTCATCAAAATGTTAACGCTAAGTTATTTCTGGGTGATGGCTGTAAAAAAAAAACAACTTTAAAATATTTTTTAAAACTCTATTTTTGAGTTGCTGGACTTAAAAAAAAATTACAGTGAGGATGCATGAGTTTTAATAGTAATAAAAAGCCCAGTTTCTTCATTTCCATTCTGGATGGGAAAAAAGAACCTATATTTATCTCGCTTCATAACTTGGGCATCTTCCAGGAAGCTACGTGTTACCCTTTATTCAGTGTGATCTGACAGGGTGAACACTTGGAGGTGTTGGCTCTGTGCCAGCCCTCGGTCCCCGGCGTTTGTTACAAGGATGAATAAAGCTCAGCCACTGCATACAGACAGCTCAGGCTGCCTGAGCCATCACTTCCCGTGTTCCTGAACGTCTCACGTTTCCTGCTTTAATATTAGTAACTGTATTAAACTCAGTTCAATCTCTTCTTGGGAACTCAGTGTTCTCATCAAGACCCACTCTGGTGTGAAATACTTGGTGTGGTCTCAGTTCCTGTCTCCGGACATCACGCTCCTGAGGCTTCTGCAACATGTGGGGTCACTCACTCCTTAGACTGAGTGGTCAGAGACGGTCACCACTTCTTGCTGGTCGGAACTGACGGTGATGACATTCATGTTTCAGAGCACTGACCACAGGCTAGGAAAAGTGCAAAGTCTCACATGTTTCATCTCATCTAACTCTCAGGTAACCCTGAAGTAGGGGCTTTATTACTTGCCCATTTCACAGATGAGAAAACTGAGGCTCAGGCAGGTTAGGTAATGTGTCCAAAGTCACACAGCTAGTTAGTGAAGTGCCAATCACCCCATTTCCAGCCAATTCCAAGGCATAAGGTATTCCCATCTCTTCCCAATATCATTTCCTACGTGCAGTATATAACCCCATGGATTGCAGCAAGTTGTATGCTCCAAAGACAGTGGAGATAATTCCTATCCTCCTAACTCTAACTCTCGTGGGGTCACAAAGAGTCGGACGTGACTGAGCGACTGAACTGAACTGAACTGAACTCTAACTCTCCTCTCCTTGAATCTGAGTGTGCGTGTGTAGTAGCCATGCAGTTCACTGCTCAGATAAGAACTCAGTGTTCAGCTGCAAGGACGACCGTGGCTGATGCCTGAAACTGTTAGTGCCTGCACCGCACACTTCAGCTTTCAAACCAAGGCCACACTCTTCCTGGGCGGCCCTGCCCACGACTCAGCAGGGCAGAGGTCCAGGGCTTGGTGTTGCCCAACACGGGCGTCTCCCAGCCGACAACCTTCGGTCCTGAGTCGGGGCGGGGGGGGGTTGGCCACACTGTCTCAAGTGCACCACCCTCAGTGGCTCCTCCTGCCCCATCCTGCACACTCCCACCCTCTTCCCCTCAAAGGTATCAGATCTGCACTGTGGTCTGAAGGCTTTTGCTGCCCCATTCTGCCTCTTCCCCTGTTCTCGCTCAGAAGCCACCCACAGCAGACCTCTTGGACTCTAAGCTCCATCCCAGTGGCCGCTTGCCAGAGGACTCATCTGACAGGGTAGTGCTGTCAGAAGAATGCGGTGGAAGTGTTGCTGCATGACTTCCAAGATGGGGGCACAAAAGGCCAGGCAGCCTCCTCATTGTTCACTGGAACACTTGCTTGTGGAGCCTTCAGCTGCTGCCACGAGGCTGCCATATTGTAAGGAAGCCCAAGCCAGCCCATGTGGAGAGACCACATGGAGAAGCGCTGAGATAGCATGAAAGGGGTGGGAGAGAGGGAGGGAGAGGAGTAGAGAGGGAGGGGAAGGGGAAGGGAGGAGCGGGAGACAGAGAGATTGATGTGCTTGGCCAGCCACCATTTACTCCAATCTCCTGTTCTTGGAGGAGGAAATGGCAACCCACTCCAGTATTCTTGCCTGGGAAATCCCACGGACAGAGGAGCCTGGCGGGCTATCATCCATAGGGTCGCAAAGAGTCAGACACGACTGAAGCGACCTGGCACACCTGCTGTTCTAGCGCTAGCCATCACTAGATTAAAACCACACAAGAGCCACCTGCTCAGACAAGCCCTTCCCCAGTTCCTGACCCACTCAGACAGCGAGAGGCAAATTGTCATTGGTGGTTTCAAGCCACAAAGTTTTGACTCATTTGTTATGCAGCCGTAGATAACTGGTACGAGCACTCCGTGGACAGAGGTGTGTGAGGCTGAGGCCTGTCACTTTCCAGAATACTTAAGCACCTTTGCTGCTGACAGCTTGGCACACCGTAGGTGTCCAGCACACATCTGCTACTGCTTTGCATGTTCAATAGGACTATAAATATGGACTAGATCCAAGCTGCCTAGAAATACATGTGTAGCTTTGAAAACACTTCCTAATTAAATTGTGATGAGGATCCATTCTAAGACGCCCTCCAAACATTTGTTAATTAGAGAAACAGAAGATGCTTCAGAGAATTGGGATTAAATGATGAGACTGAGACTCAGAATTATGAAATTTCTAATGTCAAACAAGCAGAACCTGACCAATGTCTCTATGCAGATGAATGCAATTGAAATAAGGAAACAAAAGTTGTTCTTGGGTACGAGTGAAGTCGCTCAGTCATGTCTGACTCTTTGCAACCCTGTGGACTGTAGCCCACCAGGCTCCTCCATCCATGGGATTCTCCAGGCAAGAGTACTGGAGTGGGTTGCCGTTTCCTTCTCCAGGGGATCTTCCCAACCCAGGGATTGAACCCAGGTCTCCCACATTGCAGGCAGACACTTTGACCTCTGAACCACCAGGGAAGCTCTTGGGTATGGCCCATCCCAAATCCTGACATAGGCTGTGATATCTTTAAAAAGGAAGGGACAAAAAGAAGGGAAGAGAGAAGAAAGAAATAGGTATGATGTAGTGGAAAGTTCTGGGCGCAGAACACATGGCTTTAGACACTCGTGGTTTGTCTGGTTTCAGGGAAATTCTTAACCTTTACTGGGTTCAGTTTCCCCATCTGTAAGTGGGGAATAAAAACATCAATACCTCCTTTAATGGAAAGTTGTGGGAATTTAATGAGATTTGCATGTGAAGAGATATGTTGCCTGTAAAGTACTTTACAGACGGAAGTTTTGCTCACTTAAAACTACTAAGAGGAGACGTTTGTCTTCCTGTTGTAAGGATCACTTGTCAGGGAGCTTAGCAAACAGAGACTGTAGGAAAACATGAAGGTTTCTGAGCTGGGCACGCCTGGGTTTGAATGCCATCTTCACTGATGTAAATGTAACGTTGTTGGTAAACCTGTTGGCAGAATCTACTAGAGCTGAATGTATGCATATGACCTGCAAATTCCCTGCCTGGTATGTACCAAACAGACGTGCTCAGCGTGTTCACCAAAAGGCTCATCCTAGAATGTGCACCGCAGCCTGGCAGTTTAAAAGCCCAGACCTGGATGCGACCCAAACATACACTGTAGTTGCTTTCTCCTGCTGCATAATGAATAGCCACAAAATTAGTGGCTCAAAACAACACATTATTGATCTACAGCTTCTGTGAGTCAGGAATTTGGGCTTTGCTTCAGAACCTCAGCAAGCTCAGTCAGGTATCTGCTGGGCAGTGGTCTCATTCCAAGGTTCATCTGGGGAAGGGTTTACCTCTGAGCTCAAGCGCTTCCAACGTGGTCATTGCCAGAGTTTAGATCTTTGTGGCCGTAACCCTGAGGCTTCCGTTTCTCACGGGCTGTCAGCTGGAGGGTGTCCTCAGTTCCTTGTCACACAGGCCTCTGCAGAGCCAGCAAGAGACAGAGTCTCCTTGCAAGATGGCAGGCGCCATCCTACATAACCTACAGATGTGAGGGAAGTCTTGTTGTATTCTATTGGCTACAACTGAGTCAGAGAATTGATGCCTTCCAACTGTGGTGCTGGAGAAGACTCCTGAAAGTCCCTTGGACAGCAAGGAGATCAAACCAGTCAATCTCAAGGGAAATCAACCCCAAATACCTGTTGGAAGGATTGATGCTGAAGCTGAAGCTCCAGTATTTTGGTCATCTGATGTGAACAGTCAACTCATTGGAAAAGTCTCTGATGCTGGGAAAGATTGAGGGCAGGAGGAGAAGGGCGTGTCAGAGGAGGAGATGGTTGTGTGGCATCACTGATGCAATGGACATGAACTTGGGTAAACTCAGGAGATGGTGAGGGACAGGGAGGCCTGGCATGCTGCAATCCATGGGGTCACAAAGAGTTGGACATGACTGGGCGGCTAAACAACAACAATTGAGTCAGACACCCTGCCCACTATTAAGGGGAGGGGGTTAGAGTCTGTCCATCACTCCTATCAACAGCAGAATGGATACATGAAGCATGAAATGTCACACAGTGGGATACTCCACAGCGATGAGAATGAACAGATTCGGCCTCATGCAACAGTATGGAGAAATATCCAAATACAGTATGGAGTGAAAGAAGCCAGACACCAATGAGTGACGATGAAACAGGAAGGAAGGGGCATAGCGTCATTGAGCATATGACATAAAACTGATTAGAACTGACTAGGCACAGGATGGTGGAAGATTCGCTTTCCAGGGGACTTGGAGCCTCACTGTATGCTCACTGTAACACATAAGCTAAATGACATACTCACAGGCATCGGGACAGTTCCAAGGCCTGACCATAAAGGGCCAAAAAATAGGTGGTAGCCCAAATTCCTGGAAATCGCCACCCCTTCCCCTCAAATAGTTGGAATAATCCTCCCACTCATTAGCTTATGAAATTATTCAACCCATAAACACTAACTACCCCATATTTCAGGGCCTCTCACTCTCCAAGATGGCCCATACTCTGTCTGTGGAGTGTCTGTCTCTAAACAAGTCTATTTCTTATCTCTCACTTTGTCTCTCGCTGAATTCTCTCTACGACGAGACACCAGGAACATGAGCTTCAGTAGGCCTTGAGATCAGGTGTGATCTCAGCTAAAAGACTGTGGGTTCAGGTCCCATCTGAGTTGTGTGGTTTAGATTGTGTTGTATAAAGTTCAATAACTGTCAAAACCAACCACTACTGTCAGAAGCCAGGAAGGCAGTCACCCGGGGATGAAGGAAGATGGACGACTGGGATGAGATGTGCCTGGGGCTTTGGTGGGGGCGGGGCGGCGGGTCGTGTTGTTTCTCGGCCTGGATACTGGCTACAGGGGTGAGGTCACGGGCATGAAGCACACTCAAGGCGATGTGTCTCCTCCCCTGCCTGGACCCTGCCTCCCCACTTGTCAGATGGCTGGCTCCATCACAGCCTTTCATTTCCCAGAGGCCCATCCTTATCGAAACCATCTCCTTGAAGCCGTTCATTTCCACTATAGCACACCTATCACAAATGCACAGTTATGCGATTGATTTATTTTCAGTTTGACTTTTGTCTCTCTCCCCTACTTGGACGTCAGCTCCACAAAGCAGGGACCACACGTGTCTTGGCTTTCTGCCTGGCCTGTGGCATTTGTTGGCAACATGCAGTCCTCTTCCAGTTCATGTGTCCCATGAGAGAGACACCAGCAGAGGCTGAGCGGCATCTCTGAGCCATTTCCAGAGGCTGAAGCCTGGGAGCAGCCCTCATCCCATTAGCCACGGCTAGACAAGCCGGGCCGCAAAGCACTGCTTTCCGAAAGCAGTGGAAGGAGATATAGAAATGGCTCCAAGGACATCTCCCCTAAACCTCCCATTACATGTTCTTCATCCTCTGAGCCTGAGCCAACCCCTTGCCTCCCTTTTCAGATTGGGTGTCTTGGGCCAAACCGGCATTGCTCCGTGTGTCTTCTCCTGCCAGGAGGCAGTGACGGGTGGCCGGTACCCAGTTCAGGCTGCCGGCAGCAAGGACTCTGCTCCACGCTCTCCCCAGCACCTGGCTGAGTGCATGAAAGGGGAGCGCTGTCACCATGGGACGGGACATAAGTTTTCTGAGTCAATATCCTTCCTGATGGATGCAGGGCAAAGAGAAACAAATCTGCTCCTTGCGCTGAAAGTTTCATTCCAGCTGTAGGCTTTGCCAAAACGGGATGAGAAATGACAGGAGTGAAAAGCAGAGCAAGCGAATGGACGATAGTGGGCATTCTCTTTTCTCAGTATCACTCTCTGTGTTTTCAGCTGCCAAGCACAGGGCTGCCCTAACCCAGGGCATCGATTCAGTCACAGAAATGCTGGTGTGCAGCCACCAGAAGGATCGTTCTGAAGTTCTAACTGACTCCATTGCTCTCCTGCTCGGAGCCTGTCAACACTCTCAGTCACACAAAACAGATTTTTCAGCACCGGTTCAGAGTTACGGTATTTGCAGTTTGGAGCAGATGCAAGTCGTATTCCAAATCACCATAACGTTACCATGAAACGTTAAAACATGGCTGTTTTCGTATGACTTAAAAACATTTTTTTTTAATTAGAAATTTCTGAAAGGTCTATATAAGAATGTTTACAGGGCTTCCTGGGTAGCTCAGTGGTAAAGAATCTGCCTGTCAATGCAGGAGACAAGGGTTGGATCCCTGATCCAGGAAGATTCCACGTACTACAGAGCCACTAAGCCCGTGTGCCACAACTGCTGAGCCAGTGCTCTAAAGCCCGGGAGCCGGAACTACCGAGCCCACAAGCCACAGCTGCTGAAGCCCGCACGCCCTAGAGCCCATGCCCCACAGCGAGAGGAGCCCCCGCAGTGAGAAGCCCGCACACCACAACTAAAGGGCAGGCCCTGCTTGCGGGACTAGAGAAAGTCTGTGCAGCAACGAAGACCCAGCACAGCTAAAAATATATAAATAAAATTATATATATATAAAAGTGTTTATAATAGCATAAACTGTAAATAGCCCAAATATTCATCAGCATGGGAGTGATAAGCTGCAATCTAGCCATACAATGGAATACTACTCAGCACTAAAAAAAAAAGAAATGTTACAGGGGCCTCCCTGGTAGCCCGGTGGGAAAGAATCCACCTGCCAATGTAGGAGACACGGGTTCGATTCCTGCTCCAGGAAGATCCCACATGCCTTGGGGCAACTAAGCCCACGGGCCATAACTATTGAGCCTCTCTGGAGCCTGGGAGCCGCAACTACTGCAGCCTGAGATCCCTCGAGCCTGCGCTCCACAACAAGAGAGGCCGCCACAATGAGAAGCTCACGCGCAGCAACTAGAGAAAGCCCGTGTGGCAATGGAGACCCAGAACAGCCAAGAATAATTTCAAAAATAAATAAAATTTTAAAAGTTACAAATCAATGGATAAAAAAACCCAGACACAATGACTGTGTGATGAATATTCCATTTATATCAATGAAATAAATGAAAGATCAGGAAGATCTAATCGATGGCAACAGAAGTCAAAACAGGGGTCACAGCAGTGACGGTGGGGTGTGTGTGTCTGTATTCCCTGGGACGGGAGTCTTCTCAGATGTCAGGAAAGCTCTGTATTTTTATTGGAATGGATTACTCAGGCGTGCGTGGGAAACTATAGATTGTAGGTTTAAGCTTGGAGCTTTGTAGCCCTGTAGAAACAGTAGGATTGCACTGACCCGCATATTAACCATCACATCACTCTCAGTTGCATTCTGAGACACTTTTGGGGGGGATGAGGAGAAGGGGTGATGTGGTCAGAGTGAGTCTGGGATGCGGGGTGCCTGCCCAGGCTGCGCTGCCTGTGGGGATGCTGCCCACCCTACTGCTGAACATCTGGAACCCCTGACCTAGAGAAAGCCCTCTGTGGCCCAGCCACTTCCCAGCCCTGCAACGCCATCACCTCTAGCTCCCCAAACAGTCCCTGAGGTTTGTGATTTCCAGAACCATAGGGGAATACATTTCTGTTGTTTAAAACCACAGCTTCCCTGCTGGCTTAGATGGTAAAGAATCCACCTGCAATGCAGGAGACCTGGGTTTGATCCCTGGGTTGGGAAGATCCCTTGGAGAAGGGACTGTCAACCTACTCCATTATTCTTGCCTGGAGAATTCCATGGACAGGGGAGCCTGGCGGGCTAAAGTCCAAGGGGGTCACCAAGAGTCGGACACGACTGAGTGACTAACATACATGTCTGTGGTAATTTGTTACAGAAGCCTTAGGAAACTGCTACAATTATTATTATTATTTTTCATATGTCCTCTTTTCCATATTTTTGGGTCTTCCTTCAAGGAGACCAATGTCAAGAAGCTTTCCCCTCATGTTTTCATATAGGATTATTACAGTTTCAGGTGTTACATTCAAGTCTTTGATCCGTTTCGTGTTTTTATGTATGGGAACCTTCTTGATTCCTTAGGCAAGACACTGAAAGGACAGGCGACCAAAGCAAATATAGACAAGGGGAACTACATCAAGCTGCAAGGCTTCTGCCCAGCAAAAGCAGCAAGAGTGAAAAGCCAGCTTACGGGGCGGGAGAGGGTATCTATCTGCAAAACCAAACACCCAAAAACGGGGTTAATATAGAAAAATGATAAGAGATGCCTACAAGTCAGTACAAAAAAATAACACGATTAAGACAAGGTCAAAGGGGACTTCCCTGGTGGCCCAGGGGTTAAGACTTAGTCTTCTAATGCAGGCAGTGTAAGTTCCAGAGCTGGACAGAGAGCTCTGATCAGAGAGAGCCAGGATCCCACTTGCCTTGTGGCCAAAGGGGCAAAACATAAGACAGAAGCAATATTGTAACAAAATCAACAAAGACTTAAAAAAAATGGTCAAAGGACCTGAAGAGACATTTACTCCAAAGAAGACATACACATGGCCAACGGACATGTGGAAAGGCACTCAGCATCACTAATCATCAGGGAAACGCAAATCAGAGCCACAGTGAGACACCACCTCACACCCCCCCGTGAGGGCTGTCCTCAAGAAGACAAGGGCCGCCAAGCACTGGTGAGGAGGGGAAACTAGAGCCCGTTTGACTGTCAGTGGGAATGCTGCTGCTGTGGAAAATAGCACAGAAGTCCCTCAAAAAGGTAAAAATAGGATCACCATGCAATCCAGCAAGCTTACTTCTGGGTATTTTTCCAAAATAACTGACATAATCAACAGAGGAATGGACAAAGAAGATATGGTACATATATACAATGGACTATCACTCAGCCATAAAGAGGAATAAGATAACGCCATTCACAACGACACGGATAGACCTAGAGATTGTCCCAGTGAAGTAAGTCAGACACAGAAGGACAAATGTCACATGACATTGTTTCTATGTGGAATCTGAAAATAAAGGGTACATATACACTTATTTACAAAACAGAAGTAGAGTCACAGATATAGAAAACCAACTTATGGTTATCAGGGATAAACTGGGAGATTGGCAGTGATGTGTATATAGAACAGCGCTATATATAAGACAGCTACCTAATAAGGAGCTGCTGCGAGGCACAGGGAACTCTGCTCAATACTCGAATGAGCTATCTGGGAGGAGAATCTTCAAAAAAAAAAAAGGAGTGGATACATGTATACGTGTAACTGACTCACTTTGCTGTATGCGTGAAACTAATGCAACATTGTAAATCAACTATGCTCCGACAAAATTAAAAAAGAAATAACTGAAATCAGGGTCCGGAAGAGACATCTGCGCTCCCATGTTCACTGCAGCATTATTCGTAAAAGCCACGCTGTGGAGACAACCCCAGTGTCTGCTGACAGACGAATGGATAAAGAAGCTGGGGTGTACACGTGCAATGGAATAGATTCCACCTTAAAAAAGGAAGGAAATCCTGCCACATGGAACAATGTGGATGGACCTGGAGGAGGTTATATACGTTAGTCGCTCAGTCCTGTCTGACTCTTTGCGACCCCATGGATTGGAGCCCGCCAGGCTCCTCTGTCCATGGAATTCTGCAGGCAAGAATACTGGAGTGGGTAGCCATTCCCTTCTCCAGGGGATCCTCCTGACCCAAGGATTGAACCCGGGTCTCCTGCATCGCAGGCACACTCTTTACCAACAGAGCCACCAGGGAGGACATCATGCCACGTTAAATAAGCCAGACACAGAAGGATAGATTCTTCATGATTCCGTTTATATGAGGCATCTAAAACAATCAAACTCACAGAAGCAGGAACTAGACTGATGGTTTCCAGGGACTGAGGGATGAAGAAAATGGGTAGTTCCTCGAAAATGGAAGTTTCACTTGATTTAAAGTGTCAGTTACACAAGACGAGAAAGTTCTAGAGACCTCTTGCAGGACACAGTGCCTACAGTTAGCAAGGCTGTACTGTACATTTAAGCAGGGTAGGTCTCATGCTAAGTGTTCTTACTGTAACCTACGAGGCCTTCCCAGAACAGACGCCCACTATGTCCTCCACCTGCCTTTAGTCTGTAGAAAAACTTTAGTCAGAGAATACATGTAACTGAAGAAGTGAGAAAATGCAGAAAGAAAGGAAAACAGTCAGGCAAGACAAAAGAACAATACTTTAGCATTAAACAAAGTCAAGGACCTTTAGCTCTTCCTCAAGGACTAGAGATAAATATTCTGAGCCATGTCCTTTGAACTGCTTTGCAGATACTGAAACCCTCACCAGGTGGGAGAAGTTGCCTGCATACTGCCCACAAGCATGTAGACCCCAGCAAAAGGCTGATGATGCTGACTCCTGATTACCTCACCACCAACCAATCAGAAGAGTGTCCACAAGTTGACCGTGCCCTGTTCTTTGAATTTCATAGACTCCTCACTGCCCCCTCCAGGGCAGACACACAGTCTTGAGGGCATTAGCCTGCCCCTCTGCCTGGCAAAGCCACAAAGCCATTCTTTTCCACTTCACCCAAAACTCTCTGCATTTCTGTTCAGCACCAGTGAACAGAGGCTGAATTTCACCAACATCACCATGAAAAAGAAAAAGGAAAAGAAACAGGTTACAAGGAAACATTTGGAAGTGATAGATAGGCTATTACTCTGATTGCACTGATTGTTTCACAGGTGCATGTGTGTGCTGAAATTCATCAAAATGTGTGCATTAAATATGTGCAGATTTCAATATATCAATATAGGCCAATAAAGCGGAAATGAGAAGATACGGGTTTTTTGAGCTTGAGAAACTCCCCATTTTCTGAAAACCCTGATATCCATCCATCTACCCTCTTTCATCAGAAACTCATCAGAACTTCTCCTGAGAAGTCCACGTGTGTTGAACTCACTGGGACTGGAGGTGGGTGGGTTTACATGTGGGTCTGGGCCCCACTCCATCCTTATTCATTCTCAGTTTTAGGCGGGGGACCTTTCTGGTGGTCCAGTGATTGACAATCCGTCTCCAACGCAGGGGACACGGGTTTGATTCTTGGTCAGGGAATGAAGATCCCATATGCAGATCCCACTTGCCGTGGAACCTGAGGGCCACAGCCAGAGAGAAGCCCCAGCAACACAATGAAAGATCCTGCATGCCACAGCTAAGCCAACAACAACAACAACAAAAATCTTAGGAGATGGGCATGAGGGTACAAATAAATCTCCATAAAAAATTCCCAGCACCTGGGAAGCTTCTGACACAGAAAGTTTAGGAACCACTCCTTTGGCTGCAAAAGGCATCCCATGTTCCATTTTTATCTGTTCTTAATAAATACCGTAGGGGCTTCCCAGATGGTGCGAGCGGTAAAGAACCTGCCTGCCAATGCGGGAGATGTAAAGAGATGTGGGTTCGATCCCTGGGTCAAGAAGATCCTCTGGAGAAGGGAATGGCAACCTACTCCACTATTCTTGCCTGGGAAATCCCATGGACAGGGGATCCTGGGGGGCGACAGCTCACGGTGATGCAGAGTCAGATGCGACTGAGCAACTTAGCATACATGCAATAAATACTGTAGCAAAACCTCCAAGTTCCAGCAGAGGGAGATGTTACTGCATGAAAGAAAAAGCCTTTGGCAGGAACACGGGTTTGGACAAGCCCCACTTCACAGAGCAGGAAAACGAAGATGTTTCCTTGGAAAGGATGCCCAGCTGTGGAAAGGTGCCTTCCTTTCCCCATTAGAGGTCTCAGAAGGGAGCCACGGCACTCTGTTGAATGAATACTGCCTGACTTTGTTCATGTTCTGAGGATTTGGGAGATTGTTAAAGCGTAATGCTGTCCAATTAGGAAGACCTTTGTTTTTAAGGGGTTTTTAGGGAAAGGATTCTGATACCCATCACCCTGTCAAGTGTGAGTTTCATTCTCAGTCTTCCGACTCTCACTGAAGTGCTTGGTGCTTCCTTTGAAGAAGCTGTGAATGAAGCTGTATATTTCTTAATCCCTGGATGAAACAAGCAATCGCTGCAAAGTGGCGTTCACTCTTGGACTCCATTTGCTCTCATGTTTCTGCATCTTTATGGATGAGGCTTTGCAGAGATGGAAATTCTTACTGGAAGAGTGGGAGAAGCAGACATTTCTTCAGCAGATCCTTGTGCCAGAGCAGTTTATACGTTGTAGTCCCTAGTCTCTGGGCCGTTGCGCAAAGTCTGGGTTAGTTTCTCTCTCTTTTAAATTTGTTTGGCCGTGTCGGGTCTTAGATGTGTGACACAAGATCTTTCGTTGGCACACAGACTCTCTAGCTGTGGTGCCTGGGCTTAGCTGCCGCGAGGCACACAGGATCTCAGTTCCTGGACCAGGGATCGAACTTGTGTCTCCTGCACTGCAAAATGGATTCTCAACCCTGGGACCACCAGGGAAATCTCAGTTTCTCTGTTTCAAAGAGAGGGTAACTCAGGATCAGAGGCCTTGGGGCACTGATCCAGATCATACAGGGGTGGGGTGAGAGCCTGAATCAAGATTTGAAACGTGATCTAGCTGACTCAGCAGAAAACAAAAGAATCATCCCAACCTCCTGTTACCTAAACAAGAGGAGGTTTATTACTTGTAGTCAAAAGGACAGAAATGTAACAAAAGAGACACTACGTGCCTGAGCTCCAGATGAGGTCCGGCTGCCCCTCAAAGTGCAGGCTGGAGAGTGACCTTGTGGGAATTGCCCCAGAGTGGGACTTTCATACCCAATTGGCCATCACAGTTTCTTTCTTCCAAGGTGTTTGTGGCAGGCTGTCTGATGGTCCCCCTAAACATGCGCAGAGCCCAATTTCCAGAACCTCTGAATGTGTTTCCTTAAGTGGAAAAGGGGCCTTCGCAGAGGTGGTTGCAGCAGTAACTTTGAGCCAGGGGAGATGAGCCAGGATTATCTGGGTGGACGCAGTGTCATCAGGAAGTCCTCATGAAAGAGGGGCAGGAGGGACAGTCTAAGAAGGAGACAAAAGCAAGGTCAGGAGCCAAAGGATTCCAGGCACCTCTAGAAACTGGGAAAGGCAAGGAAGCGGTTCTCCCCGAAGCCTCCAGAAGAAACGTGAGGTCAGCCCTCTCCTCCAGAATGACAAGTCAGGAACTTTGTGTCATCTGAACCTAGTTATGGTAACTTGTTACAGAAGTCACAGGAAACAGAAACAGTGTCCAAACATTTTTGATGGTCCATACCTATCAGTAAAAACAAAAAAACAGCTGACACTGCACAGGTATATCATGTACACTATAAAGCAAACAAAAACAGAAATGAAAAAGGACAAGATAAAGAGGACAGAAGAGATATTTCAAAATGCATTTTTAAGTTTAGATGTATTAACAGTACAAAAGCCCTTTTGGTTATCATCGCAATTATCTGTATTAAAATAGATAATACAGTGAAGGATTGAATATGCTTCATTACATTTTAAACCTTATTAACACTTCTTTTTTGGATACCAAAATTTGAGGACCTGATTTAGAGGTTCAGTAGATTTTAATACATGGTTTGGAAGACTTCTCATAACTGAAAAATATGTCCCACAAAGATGTGTGGCTCTCTGTATAAGATGCTAGTGATGATCATTTTCCAATCCCAACCTCCAATGATGCACTTTCTGTTGACACTTGGCTAGTAAATTTCCCTGTTTCCTGACCGTGATGTCGCTCTTGAAAACTAATTGGAAGGTACCTCTTTTTGTATTTTTAACAAGTGGGTTCAAAACCCACTAAAACTTCCCCTACTACACTCCTACTAAAACATTTTGAGAAAATTCTGTAGGTAGTTAGAATGGTTTGCTTCCAAGATTTTAGGCACACCCTTATGGGCACTCTTCTAGCTGATACTTTTAAAAGTGAGTTTCTGGGGTGGGAAAGGGACACGATAATGAACAGCTTCCATCCAACACTCTCTCCATAGCAGGAGTTCCTCTAGAAAGGCAGTTTCTTTCTCATTTGTATTAAGAGTGGAATCTTTATGTGACAGATTGATTATACTTTTGAAATTATTTGCTGGGTTATTAATTCCTTGGAGCTACTTATCATGGCAGAACACGTCAGCAAATTTGAAACACTTGTCATCTTGTTTTAAAAAAGTGTTTCTTCTTTAAGTCCCGACACTCTTCTAGGCTTCTGCCACAAGGTACTCAGGTGTCTGGAGGCTTCTGCCTCTCTCGCTGTGAGCTGTGGGAGGCCCAGAGCTAACTGCCCCGGTGACACCCAGTGCCACTGACAGCGGTGTTCTTCTGACCTCAGCAGCGGCTTCTTCCTTTCCCCGCCCCCTCTTCTTCATCCTCCTCCCTTCCTCCTCTTTGGAGCTCGGGTAGAGACGGAGGGGTTACATAACACTGTCATCACCGGTCAGGCCAATGTCCCTCGTGAGAGTGAAACCTTTCTTTCCAATATCCTCACAGGTCACCCTGGATTCTCAAGTCCACCAAGCAAGGCTTCTCATGTACTCATGAGGTTTTTCTTTTTGAGGGGAGGGGGTCCCGGGTACACATTCTTGCAAAATATGTATTGGTGTTCTGCGTGATGCATTTTTCACTGTATGTGAATGGCTATTTTATCCCCTTACTTTCCCCACCAAGTACCTGCTTTAGAATCCATCATTCTGCTGTGTGTGCCTCTAAACTGTTCCCTCTAAGTGTCTGCCACCATATGAAGCCCTGTATTTTCCCTCTTTCTCTCTCTGGAATGGATAGTCAGCATGCCTCTGACTCCCGACACGAAAAAATTGAACACCCTAGACATCCTGGTACCCCGACCCTTTGTAAAACCGTGTGAGCCCTTCTTTGAATTACAGGCCTGAGAGCAGCCCTGCTGGGCTACGGGGCACTTGTGCTGTTTCTACTGGACCGAGAGCTGATTTTTTCCTCCCCAGAACACTATGTCACCCTGTTTTCCTGACCATCACACACAAGGGTCCAAGGCACTCACATCCTTTGCCAACAGCTGGCATGATTCAGCTTTTTAATCATCGGTCTAACAGGGATAAAATGCCATCTCACTGTTTCCACTTCCATGATGACTAGTGAACTGTAGCATCTTTTCAGATGCTGTGAGCTTTGGGGATTTCCTCTTTTACAAGTTGCCTGGTGATGTCTCTTGTTCTTTTCCCTACTGGGATTACTCTCTGTTCTTTCTGATTTTCAGGAGTTCTGTGAATAGTCTGTAACTGTGTCTCCAATATGGGGGCTACTAAATGCATGTGGTTTTTGAACACTTGAAATGTGGCTGTTTCAAAGTAAGACATGCTGGGATAGTATGAAATACACTTAGAGACTGAAAGACTCAGGATGAAGAAGAGGAAGCAAGAGCCTCATTAATATTTTTTACATTGATTTTATGTTGAAATGGTCATATTCTGGACATATCAGGTTAAATATATTATCAAAATTAATTTCATTTATTTTTATGCTTTTAAATGTGGCTATAAGAATAGTTTAAATTACCTAAGTGGCTCAAATTATATTTCTAGTGAAAGGTGCTGGGTTAGATATTAAGTCCTTGCCCACTTTTGACTTTGTAAATGCTTTGAATTTTTATTTTATTTATTAACAAAATTCTATTATTTATTTTTGGCTGTGCTGGGTCTCTGTTGCTGCACAGGCTTTCTCTAGTTGGAGTGTACAGGTTTCTCATTGCAGAGGCTTTTCTTGTCGCAGAGCACAGGCTCTAGGGCCTGTGGGCTCAGTAGGTATGGCTCCCGGGTTCTAGATCACAGGCTCAGGGGTTGTGGTGCACGGGGATTAGCTGCTCGGTAGCGTGCGGAATCTTCCCGGACCAGGTATGGAACCAGTGTCTCCTCCATGGGCAGGCAGATTCTTTACCACCGAGCCACCAGGGAAGCCCTGGCTTTTTATAAAAAGGGGGAAATTTTATTCATGGTGTCTTTTTTTTTAGTGAAAGGCCTTCATATTGATGTAGTCAAATTCACTGATTTTGTTGCTTTCTGGCTTATACTTTTAACCATGTTTCGAAAATTTGTTCCGCTATCTTGGCCCACAAATATTTTCCTAAATTTTTTTCTATCAGCTTTATAGTTTCAGCTTTCACCTTTACCTCTTTAATTCATCAGAGTCTACTTTTATATAAGGTATTACATAGGGATCTTGTCTTAGCCAGTTAGTTCTCCTTATACCATCTATGAAGCAATCTATCTTATTTTTTTTTTTTTTTTTCGTTGTGCTATGTGGCATGTGGGATCCTAAGTTCCCCAAGCAGGGATCAAACCCATGCCCCCTGCATTGAGAGCACAGAGTCTAAACTCCTGGACCACCAGGGAAGTCCCTAGCAATCTACCTTTTATTCACTAATTTGTGGTGCTACTTTTATTGCATATTAAATTCTTACACACACACACATCACACACACACACACACGTCTGAGCTATCCTATTTCACATCGGTTTTACTTACACAGCTTTTCCATAAAATGTTACTGTTATTAAAGAGTAATATACTACTGAGAATATACATACACACACACACACATATATATATATATATATATATTCCCAGGTACATCTTTCATTTAATGACTCACAAAAGGTGGTCTTTATGTATTTTTATACTGAAACAAAATCTAACAAATACCATTAACTACCACATGTTTTTTTTTTAAAATCTATACTCTCAACCAGTTGTACAGAAAACCTCCCACACAGCTTACTTTCTTCTAATTCTAGGTTGTTCACATCCTCAGTGTTTTCTATGCCATTTTCAAAGGCAGTGCTGACAAAGAGATGGATTTGACTTTTTGCCTTTTTTTTTTTTTTTTTACTATTTTACCCATTTTTACCACAGCAGGAAGAACAGGCATTTCTCCAATGGTATGTGTCTCTCTCGCCCATTGCTATGAAATTCTCAAGAGAGACTTTTGTATATTCATAATTATATGCTCAGCACAGCTTCACAAAGCACTGAGCATTGTCTGGTTTTGCATACTGCTGGAAAAAATTGTGTGGGTTTGTCTTCATGTTTCCAAAGCTCAGTTTTTCAAGGTCATGATGCCTCGACTCTCGTGAGCTAATATCTACCGACATAGCGTCAGGTAGGCTGAGAAAGGCTGCTTTGTTGACCCAAAGTCCATTCCTCCTTCTCAGCATGCCCACCTTGATTCCATTCAAGTCAGCACCCCCTTTTACTCTCAAGGGAGTTTTTGTGCAACTGATGCCAGCCCTCTCAGAGGTGGGCATGTGAGTCAGGCCCAGCCAATAAGCTTGTTCCATCCATTTGGTCCTGATTGGCTCATGGGTGGGCACGTGACCCAGGCCAGGCCAGGGAGGCTCAATTTTAGGGTTTGGTTGGAGTGTCCGGAGAGGGAAGCTGCCTGTCCTCTGCGGCTGTGGTACCTGAGGATAGAAGCCTGGACCTAACTACCTGGGAAGAGTCTGCCTAAACACTGGGAGCCTGATGGTGTGGTCTGAGTTCCTTCTTCGGCCTTGGCTGCCCCCTGGGATGTGGACCAAAAATGGCCTCATTTTTTGTGTATGGCTACGTGGGTCGTTTATGGTCATTTTCAAATTATAGAGCATCAGAGGAATGACTGCACCCTGTTCTTTGTCTTCAGGGCTGTTTTCTGTTTACAGGGGCCTCTGGTCAAGGCGCAGGGCATAGTGACTGTGCCAGCTGAGGCTGGCTCGTGGGTTACCTATGACCAGAAGGCTTCCCAGGGAGCTGTCAGAGAGGCCCTGCTCACAGGTCACTCTCCAAGCCCGAGCCGATGACATGCACCAGGCAGTCACCAGCTTCACGTCCACCTCCCACATTCTGTTCAATATGTTCACAGTCAGCAACAACACAGGTATTGTACACCTGAGATTTCCTAAGAGGGTTGATCTTACATGTTCCCATCACACACACACACACAGAAAATGCTAACTATGTGAGGTCATACACACATTATTTACCTTGATTGTGATGATCATTTCACAATGTACACTTCTATCAAAACATCAAGGTATACGCTTTTAATACATACAATTTCTACTTGTCAGTTACATCTCAGTAAAGCTGAAAAAAAATGTACTGCTGCAATCTGAGTAACTCGCCTGTTATTTCTGATCTTTGCAGATGTTCTGAGAAAAGGGAGGGCTTGCTAACTCAGCAACCTTCTGTGTACCTAATTACCCAGAGAATTTTGCGCTGGGAAGACAATGACACAAGCGTTACAAGAGAAGCACAGAACCCAAGTCTTGAAACGATCTCGGAGATTCTGATTTGTAGCCTCATGATCAGAAACCGTATCATCCTAATAGAAATTCAATGCGTGTATACCGTTTCATGACAAAACTCTGTAGAAAGAGGTCTGGAAGTTTCTTTTAAAATTAAACGTTCACTTACTCTCCAACCAAACATTCTATCCCTAGATTTTTAGGTAAGAGAAATTAAAAAAAAAAAAAGTGCTACACAAAGACACACATACTAACACTCTCCCTAGCTCTATTCATAATAGTCCCAAACTGGAAACAATCCAAATGCTTGCAAATGTCAGCAGGACAAAGAGTTTTTTTTTTTTTTTTAAGTGATATATTCAGGCAATTGATTACCACTCAGCAATGAAAAGAAATAGACAACTCAACAAACAGTCCAATAAAGAAATGGGCAGAGGAATGGAAAAGACATTTTTCTAAAGAAGACATATGAATGGCCAGCAGGTACAGAAAAGGTGCTCAGCATCACTAATGATCAGGGAAAAGAAATGCAGATCAAACCTGCAAGAAGCGACCACATCGCACATAGAATGGCGCTCCTCAGAAAGACGAGAGGGAAGCGCTGGTGAGGATGTGCAGAAAAGGGAATCCTTGTACGTCGCTGGTGGAAATGTAAGTTGGTGCAGCCATTATGGAAAATGGTATGGAGTTTCCTTAAAAAAACAAAACAAAACTGAAAAGAGAACTGCCAGACAATCCTGCAATCCAACTTTTCTGGGTATATATCCAAAGGGAATGAGAACCAGATCTTGAAGATCTGCATTCTCACGTCCAGTGTAGCATTATTCACAACAGCCAAGACATGAAAAGCGAGTCAAGTGTTCATCTCCAGGTAAAGAAGGATCTATGGTGGCTACGTACACACAACAGAATATTATTCAGCCATGAGAAAGAAAGAAGTCTTGCCATCTGCAGCAACCTGGATGGACCTTGACGGCATTATGCTACATGAAATAAGGAATAGGGGAAAACAAGTACTGTACAACCTCACTTACATGTAGAATCTAAAAAAAGCTGAACTCACAGAAAGAGACTGGAATGTTGGTTGCCTGAGGCTGGGAGATGGGGAATAAGGGTGATGTTGGTCTAAGGGTACAAATTTCCAGATATTAGATGAGTAAGTTCTAGGGATCAAATGTACAGAGTGGTGAGCACAGTTGATAATTCTGTATCGTACTAGAAAGAGTAGACCAGTGTTCTCAGCCACAAAAAAGAAAGGGCAATTATGTGACGTGACAGGTGTTACGCATGGTGGTAATCACTCGCAAATGCATCAAATCAATCTGTTGTACACCTTAAACAATGCCAATTATATCTCAATAAGGCAGGAAAAAAGATAACAGGAGTGAATTCCTCATACAAACAACAACACGGATGAATCTCAAAAACATTACGCTGAATGGAAGAGGGCAGGCCCCCAGAGCTCACAGTGTTTTGGTTATACAGAGTCTTAGACAGACAGACAATCTAGGGTGAAAAAACAGGACACACGCCTGTACAACTCCAGATCCACAGCAGGCTGTCTAGCAGAGGCTGGGACCCTGGGGGAAAGGCGGCCACTGGCAAAGATGGTCCAGAAACACTTTGCCTTCTCCCTTCCTCCTGCGCTCTGATCACTGCCCAGACCAGACCAGCCTACATGGAGTCTGGAACACAGCCCTCAGAAGTACTGAGATCACAACCAGGAACAGAGCTGAGAGGCAAACCCTGGACTGCCTTGCTCCTGAGCGCAGGTTGTCAGATTCAGCAAGTAAAAAGACAGATGCATCTGAATTTCAGATAAACAAAGAATGATTTTACAGGGGACGTATATCTCATGCAATATTTGTGGCATTTGTTGTTGTTGTTTAGTCACTAAGTCATGTCTGACTCTTTGTGATCCCATGGACTGTAGCCCGCCAGTCTCCTCTGCCCAAGGGATTTCCCAGGCAAGAATACTGGAGCGGGTTGCTGTTTCTCCAGGGGATCTTCCTGCATGTCCTGCATTGGCAGGAGGATTCTTTACCACTGAGCCACCAAGGAAACCCTATTTGTGGCATACGTGTCTTAAAAAGTCATCGGGCATCTGAGATTCAAATTTAGCTGTCCATCCTGAATTTTATCTGGCAACCCTATCCCAAACTCCTGCTCTTCCGACACTCGTCTGGTCCCCTCTTACAGGAAGAGGCCACGCTGCACAGACTGTCACATCAGTGAGATGCTTGTACATTTTAGTTTGCACTCCTGTAGTGGTCAGAACTTTCTGGGTGACAGTGAGGGAAATCCAACAGAAACTGGTGAAGGGAAGGCAGCTCACTGGCTGACGTCAAACCTTGGAAAGCGACGGGCCTCGGAGACTGGAACCAGGAAGCCATCACCTCCCCATCCAGCCCTCCGCCCTGCCTGGCTCTTTCTCTGCTCTGCCCATCAGCTGGGCCCAGTTCCCAGACTCACATATTTCCACGAGGTGGGGGTGGGAGTGTCTTCTTCTACTGAGACCAGAGAACAGTCCACCGGAAAGCCCATCTTGGGTCACAGGGAAGGAATCCCCTCACATCCCTGGGCCTTCACGTGTGACCTGGGGCAGCGGTATCGACCAGGACCTACCAGGAACTCCCGGCCGCCAAGGTTCTCTGCATTAGAACCTGATTTAACGAGTCTGCACGTGCTGGTGAACGCTCAGGTGTGAGAACCACGCCCAAGAGGAACGAGAGCTGCTATTTCTGGAGGTCTTCCTCTAGGGTTCTGGGCAGGAAACAGTGAACTGTCATCCGTCACCCACCAGCCTCTCTGAACCGGGTCTGCGTGAGTTCTCACCACGTTTTGGTAAACGCGCCCGGGAGCCTGCAGGGGCAGGGACCTTGGGGCATGATGACGTCACCGGGACCGGTGCAGCGTGGGGCCTGATGACCCGCCTTCCTTCCCGACTTGCGTTCCCAGCCAGGTGTCTTTCCAGCCTCGCCCCCTCCCTCCCGATCTGGCCGGCCTTCCCACCTCCGTCTCTTGTCTCTCGCTGTTTAAACCTTAAACCGTAATCAGTCCGTCATTAGTATCCAGGACAGGGCAATTAGTGGTAAAAATAAAGATGCGGCTTTAGCTATCCCTCTTAAAGACAGGACAAGGGCCTTTTACATTCTGTAAAAATATGCTGCTATATTAATACGCCTAACCCTATTATGGTTTCTCCAAATGCCTTTCTCTTTTCACTTAAGACATTACGGCAGACATTTTGAACCGTATCTTCACGCATCTTCAGCATTAACGAATTATTAGACACTAATTGCCCTGGGTTCCAGTCACCTCTCTGCACAGGCAAAGTTTTCCATTTGCGGAATTGAATACATAGCAGAGCAATTTGTGTTCCTTAATAGCTACAAATTTGTTAGCTTGACTCAGAACCAGCAAAACCTGGGAAGCTATTATGTAAATATAGATAATGTCTCTCCAATGATGGTAATTAATGCAGTGATTTCCAGAAAGGCACTGTTTTATGATTGGGTCTATAATGCTGGCATTTGAAAGCTTGGTGGGTGGAATGGCAGGAAGAAGCCCTCTGGGAACATTTTCCTGGTCCCCTGGTGATTCTTTGAGTCTGAAAAATTCTCTCAGATTCCTCAAAGGGAGTAAGAAATAGAGGCTGAAGCCGCAAAGCTAACCATGAGCAGAGTGGCCTTGGCAGATGGTTATGACCTGTCTCCCTGACTCTACTTCTCAAATGGTGGGTTCTGTTTCAAAACGGAGTGCTGTGTCTCATGTCATCTAATTTCTGTTGAAACCAGTGTCATTAAAACTGTGTTCACTCTTAATCAGGGCCCAGGTTGGCATGTACCAGGTAATTCTGGGCTCTGAGGTCCTATTTGCCATGCAGGAAGGGCCTTTCCAATCAGTTGACCTAACATCTGTGTTTTATGGAAGGGGAAACAGGCCCAAAGAAAGGAAATGATCCATGAAACTAAAGAAGCAATAGGTTATGGACGGGGACCCAGGAACCTTGACTGCCACCCCTCCCCCAAGGGACAGACTGGTCTTCATAGTTTCTTCTGACTTAAAAATCAATGGGGGCTTCCCTGGTGGTCCAGTGGCTAACCAAACCCGGTCAGGGAACTAGGTCCCACATGCTGCAACTAAAGATCGAGCATACCACAATTAAGACCTAGTGCAGCTAAATAAATAAAAATAAATAAATATTTTAAAAAAAGGTTTGAAAAAAATCTTAAAAGGTTGGATGCTAGAACAGTTAGATAAATCAAATGAGGGTGAATGCCAAGAATTCATCTTAAATACCTCCAACCCCACAAGTATAGGACAGAGCAGACCTAACTTAAGAGAGGTTCATATGAAGAATTCCCAGGAGGCTTAAGTACCTTCAGACCAGGAATGGTAAGTGGTGGCCACAACGTAAATGCAACCCAATGGCTATATTAAAAAAGGTATTAGGTCCAAATGCAGGGAGTGGATAGTCCCACTGGAAAGGAATTTGTTCTTGACTTGCTAATCACACTGGTACTATTACAATTACCGTCCCCTGTTCCCTATTGTCATTGTCTTCCTTATGCTATGAGCATCTTTGGGACATCACTAAAATATTGGGGCTTTGAGAGAACCCCAGATAGAGCCCAGTGGAAGGGGAGTGGGCTTCCTGACCAGCTGTCCTTTAGAATCTCAGGTCCCCACTGCTGAGCTGAGCGACACTGGTCCAGTTAGTTCCCCTTCCTTGGTCCCAATTCAGTATGTGAAGACTAAGGGAAACAGTGTCTACAGAGTCTCTAAGGGAGGCCTTCAATTACCCCGAGGTCCCTTCCCTGTAATTTCTAAGATTGGCTGTGATTCTTTTGCTTCTTCCCTTTTCATAGAGATTTGATGGATGCTTAAAACATTCCACAAAGTGAAAGTGAGGGTCGTATCACCAATCCCAATTAGACATTACAAAAGCCCCATAAATCTGGGTGAGTATGTTACAGGGAATTGAAAGCTGAAATTGTATGGCCATCGCTCTAAAGAACAGAGCAATCACTCTTGTAAAGCCCTCGTGTAATTTTTTTTCCGTCTGCTAGCAGTGCGTGTCTATCAATAATCGGTGTGTTATTGATTTCCTAACCCTGAATAATGCAGCTAATGGGCCTGCTTTCCCAGCCAGGATGGAATGAACGGGCCGCGACGTGCTGAGTGATGGCCACTTGCCTCGTTATCTGGGAGCATGTTAATGCACAGCTCCGATGACCTGCACAGAAGCTGGGTGTCTCTGGCATTAAGAATGGAATTGAGTATTGATTTCTATACCATCTTCTTATTGTTTAATTAAACAAACCACAGTCCCCGAGTATGTGCTGCTGACCCACACTCTTACTTGTTAACAAGCTGAATGGCTTGTCACACGAACCATCACACACCTGTCATAGGCTGTGTGCATTGGGGCCTGTGGGCTCTTGATATTTTAAAGTGGAATTGATAGCCCATGTCCCACTTTACATGTAAGATCAAGTCCACGCAAATCTTTAGCAAACACCCCCGTTCCACAGACTCAGGCAGAGGAATGTGTGATGGTTAATTCTCCGGGTCAAGTTGACTGGCCGTGGGTGCCCAGAGGCACTGTTACTGTGGGCGTGTCTGTGATAGTGACAGTGCTCCTGGCTGATCCGCACTTGAACTTGTAGACTCAGTAAAGCAGATGCCCTCCCCAGGGTGGGTGGGCGGGCGCTGTGTGTCTCATCTAACCCGATGGCTTGAGTAGAACAAAAGGCAGGCGAAGGAGGAAGCTGCCCCCCTCTTCCTTGCCTTCTGCTTGAGCTGGGACTCTCATCTCATCGCCTGCCTTCATGCCCAGATCTTCACCATCAGCTCCCTGGGTTCTTAGACCTTTGGACTTGGACTGAATTATACCATCTGCTTTCCATGGGCTCCAGCTTCTAGCCGGGAGCTCAAGGGATCACTGAGTCTCCATCACTGCTCATTGCACGGGCCAGTCCTTCATTGTGCACATTTCATAAAAACATGTTTGCATTTTATATGTACGCTTAGATACATGACTGTCTCATGGGACCCAAACTCTGATCCAGGGGCTTTGTCTGCTCTGGTCTTGTTTCTCTGGAAAAATCCTAAAAATCACTTTCTTTTTTTAGACTGAACTGCAGTTGACCTACGATGTTTTAGGTGGCAAGGGAAGGTCATACCCGTGGTGGACGGCTTGACCTGCACACGGTTCTTTCAGCCCTCCTGCTCTCGCGGGCACGTCGCTGTGGGTGGAGTCAGCTCCTGGCACTGACTCAGGGCTTAGCCTTGTGACCTGCTTTGGCCAGTGGGTCACATCCCGCGTGTGACCAGAGTCTTTTCGTCCACTTTAGTGGTTTGACCTGGCCTCTTGTGCTCCAGTTCTGGCTTTGAGGAAGGCATGTCCCAGAAAGCCATTAGCCCTTCAGGAGTAAAAGGCCCACAGAGTGAATGGAAACCCAGCCATGGCCGGAACAGCGCTGAGCCTGGCTCCCCTGCTGATGCGTGAGTAAGAAAGAAATGCCTGTTATGCCTGGAGCTTGGGGCTGCTTATTACACAGCATTACTGCAGCGAAACCTGACTGTATCAGGAGCAGGCAGCAGGGATGGAGTGCAGGGTGGGGGTGGGTGGGGGTTCTGTCTCATGGGGCCCGAACTTGAGCCAGGAGCTTTGTCTAGGATTCAGATGGTGGCTTCTGTTCCCCCCAGAATAATCTCCCTGATGGGTAACTATACCTGCGGCCCATTGTCTTGGATGTTCATGCAGCCGTGGGTGGGGACGGTGCTTGCAGCTCTGCTTGTCCAGAGGACGACGCAGACGTCCACCCACGGGAGCCGGGCTGAAATCCATGGGGTGTACAGAAGCAGATCGAATGGGCCAGACCACAGACATCCACTTGGAGGCATTTCACAAACAACCTGGGGCTGAAAAAGCAAGTCATGGAATGATGCAATCTGAATGACATTAGTTACATAAAGAGTAAAACCCTGAAACACAGCACCGGCTATTGTTTATGGGTGAAGAAAGCTGTATGAAAAGTGTGAGAACATACAAATGAGGGAGAAACCCAAACTGATGATGGGAGACCCTCAGGAGACGTGTGAGGGAAGGGCCTGGAGCGGGTAAGTGGGAGGCCTCAGCTGAATCGGTGAGGCTTCGTTCCTTAAAACACAGAGAGTTGAGCAAATGTGACCTTCGGCTGAGATCTGATAAAGCTGTATAGGGCGTCGGGTATTCATCACCCCATTCCGTGTGTGTGTGTTGGAAATATTTCAGATCAAACTGCTTTAAAGGAAGAAATGTTCGTGGTGTGTGATGTGCGTGGGGCAGGACAGGTATCATGGTGGAGGATGGGTGCAGACGTGTGAGTGCAGGTGGGGGGATGTGGCTGGGGGGCCTATGGCAGGCTGGACCCCCAGGAACCCAGCCCTGGAAGGAACTGACGCCTGGGTGTCTGTTGAAGGAGGGCTTGTGTCAGCACTGTGGGAGGAGGGAGCAGCTCAGGTTCCCCGGCCACCCCCCCCAGGAGATATGGAGCTGAGGTGGCCCCCCAGACCTGTCCCCAGCTGGCTTGAGATGGCCAGGCCTTTATGCAGCAGTGTCGGTGGGTCACAGAGCCTGGGTTGCTGGGGAAGGGCCTGAATGTGGGTGTGGCTGACCCTGAGGGGTGACTGCTGAGCCTGGAGCTGGGACACGTTCCCATTGAGGGGGTCTGGGTGGCCTGATAGGTCACCTGTCACCACAGGTCACTGGGGCAAATTCATGAAGGACTGAGAAATCTGGGCTGAGTTCTCAGCAATTCCTTAGCACCCATGGTGATCACACCCAGAATTTTAAATAACGCTTTAAAAAATGTTTAATTTGCAAAAAATTCAAACCTGCAGAGAAGTTGCAAGAACAGAACAATGATGCCCACCTCCCTCATCCCCGCCCCCCCAAAGCCCCTCACCCAGATCCTTACCTGTTAACATTGTACTCTGTCAGCATCATCCTAGGAGGCCTCCCTCGACCCCTGGGGATATGCGGCGGGGTCACGGCCCTTTATTCTTCGAGAGGTCACATGTATCCCCTAGGAACAAGGAGCCCCCTTCCATAATCAGGTCCAAAGATCAAGTTCTGGAAGAGCTGAATATGATTCGATACTATTATTCAATAATAGTCATTATTTCATTATCGGGTCCTATGCTGGGTGGCAACTCCCTCCTGCCCCATCCAGGATCCACCTAGGTTCATTCCTTGCATTGAAGAATCATGTTAAATAGCTTTTCAAAAGAACATTATTTGTGCTTTTTTGAAGTTTCCTGACATTTTCCAGATTTAACTCTTGGGGAGCCTCAGCTTGGAAAGAGAAGCTGCCCCCTCCCAGCCTCAGCTGGCCCCAGTGTGGGAGGGTCGGAGCCTGGGCTTTCTCTCAGTCTAACCCTCTTAGGTCTGCCCCCTCACCCCACCCCCCCAGGATGCTAATGGTGAACCAGGAAAGGTGTCGCCTGGCTCTTTCACTTGGTGGGAGAGTGAAGCCACCGAGAGGCCAAGCTCCCTTATAATGAGGGCTCTGGTCCCACCAGGGTTTTCAGGCATTTGCTCCTGAGCAGGGTTGCTGAGCTGGAGGAATACACACCTTAGGGTGGGCAGATCTGGGTACTGATGCTCTTAAACCCTGTGTAGCTGCTTGCATCACTTCCAGCGCCATGTTCTGTAGGCCCATTGGAACAGGTACCAAGAGCAGGAGCCTTGGGAACAAGTGCACAGCATCCACTGTGCCCTGAACCAGCTTCCACTATCAACCAGGCCTCTGACAATGCACTCAGCTGCTGCCTTCTCTCTCAAGCCGCAGTGCGAATACCTATAAAAACACACGTAGTCATAGATACTGTTAGAGATGCTTCGAGGTCCAACAGACGCTGTCACACACAATTCACCACTGGCACATCACACGCAGCAGTAATTAAACATCTCTGGATGAAAAGCCCTATTTGTTCAATCCGCTGTAGCTGGAGCTTCTGTTCCACCTGCCAAGCATTCCTAACGGATACAAGTTCCTACAGGAACAGCTGGCTGGAGCCTGGAGTTCACAGCACCGGATGCTTGCTCTATCATCTGTCACTACTAGCAACACTTTGCAGGCAGATTCTGGCCCATGAGACAGACTGCTTGGGTTCAGGTCTTGACGCCGTTCTTGAGTGACCTGGGTCAAGTCCTGAAGCCCTTGGAACCTCCTTTCCCTCATCGTCAGATGCAGGTGATAATATGAGAACTCAGTGAGTGAGGGTGGGGTCAGTGCCTGGGCTGGCAAGAGTGCACCCCCCTAAGGACTGGCATTGGTGCACCCACCGGCCCACCAGGGGTGGCTCCGCCCCACAGGCCTGGAACTCTCCCATGGAATGAATGTGGTAAACAAGATGTAATTGTTTTATTTTTTGCATCCATAAAAAAATATTAAAACCAATGGAAACCCATTTGGACCATATATACAGATTAATGATCATATTCTTACAACACAGAAAGATCCTATGAAACAGAAAAAGAAATTAACAGCCCAGTTTTCACAAATGGACAAAGCGCTTGTGCTGGCAACTCACCGAGAACCATAAATGGCCCGTAAATAACCACGGGCTCCACCAGCAACTGAAGAAATGCAAATTAAATCAACAGAGAGACATTTTCTAGCTTTCATTTTCAGATGATAGCATGAGGCCCCAGTGTTGGTGAGATTGTAGGAAAATGCAGGTTTATACCACACTGCTGGTGCGATGTAAAGTTTCTGTTTTTCTAGGGTCAAATTGGCAGCATCTATTCCCTTGTGACTCAGCTGATAAAGAATCCGGCTGCAATGCGGGAGACCTGGGTTCGATCCCTGGGTTGGGATGATCCCCCGGAGAAGGGAAAGGCTACCCACTCCAGTATTCTGGCCTGGAAAATTCGGGTTGCAAAGACTCGGACACAGCTGAGCGACTTTCACTTTCATCAAGGCTTTCTAAGCGTTGAGTGTCTATGAATTTGTCTTAAGGAAATAACGATAAATGTGCTCAAGAAGCTTTGAGAATGTTGACTGCTTGCTGCTTATACAGTGAACTGGATTCAACCTAACACAACAAAAGGGGGTCATTTACATAAATTATGACATGTTCACACCATGAAAAACTTCATATATTTACACAGCAGTAGAAAAATGTTTAGAAAAGGCAATGGCACCCCACTCCAGCACTCTTGCCTGGAAAATCCCATGGATGGAGGAGCCTGGTAGGCTGCAGTCCATGGGGTCGCTAAGAGTCAGGCACGACTGAGCGACTTCACTTTCGCTTTTCACTTTCATGCATTGGAGAAGGAAATGGCAACCCCCTCCAGTGTTCTTGCCTGGAGAATCCCAGGGACGGGGGAGCCTAGTAGGCTGCCATCTGTGGGGTCGCACAGAGTTGGACACGACTGAATGATTTAGCAGCAGCAGCAGAAAAATGTTTACTGATATAGAACATCTTCACAATTCATTGTTGGGTGAAAAAACAGCTTAAATAAAAAACTATCTACAGTAAATACATTTTGGTAAAAAATGAAAAGTACATTTTTAGAAAGGAAAAATATTTAGAATCTTACACTACCCGCTCCCCCCCCCCCCCGCCCATTTTTAACACTGGTTCTCTTCAAGGAGTAGAAATAGGGATAATTCTTATTTTCTTTTGACTTAAAAAAAATATTTTCTAACTTCTTTGTAATTTTATGGGCATCACATTTATTTTTTCTTAAATGAAAGTAAGTTATGGTGACTAGTAGAAATTAGCACTGGGTAGGCATGGCTGAAATACTTCTCTTTTTTCTAAAAGATTTTTTTGACGTGGACCATTTTTAAAGTCTTTATTGAATTTGTTACAACATTGCTTCTGTTTTATGTCTTGTTTTTTTGGCCCTGAGCCATGTGGGATCTTAGTTCCCAGACCAGGGGTTGAACCTGCACCCCCTGCGTTGGAAGGCAGAGCCTTATCCTCTGGACGGCCTACTGGATGGCCAAGGAGGTCCCCAAATATTTCTTTTTGATATACTTTTTCAAAAAATGGTAATAAAGGGCTTTCTCAACTTTAAAAATTTTTGAATCTTCTAGTCTTCTTAGAAATTACAGAAGGATCCAAGTTGTACCAGCAGGCAGTGTAAATTCCACCAGGGGAGTTTAACTGAGTACTGGTAAAGCTCTCTGAGGTGCTGTCTCCATCCTGCAGTCCTCATTTTGCCCCAAGTAAAACCTAACTTGCAGCTGTGGCTGTGTGGTGCTGGAACAACTGTGAGGAGATCTCCACATCCAAGAGCAAAGAAGCCCCAGCAAGATGGTAGGAGGGGCAAAATCACAGTTAGAATCAAACCCCATGCCTGTCAGAGGGCTCAGAGGGCTCAGACATACTTTGTGTGCACCAGGACCCAGGGACCCCACAGAGACTGAGACAGGACTGTGTCTGGGTGTCTCCTGAGGAGCCACGGGTCAGCAGTGGGCTGCTGCGGGGCAGGGGCTCTGGGCGCAGCAGACCTGGGTATGGCATAAGCCCTCTTGGAGGAGGTCGCCATTAACCCACCATAGAGCCACCAGAACTTACACAGCACTGGGGAATGGACTCTGGGAGGGCACAAACAGAACCCTGTGCACCAGGACCCAGGAGGAAAGAGCAGTGACCCCACAAGAGACTGTCCCGGACTTGCCTGTGGGTGTCCCGGAGTCTCCGGCGGAGGCGAGGGTCGGCAGTGGCCTGCTGCAGGGTTGGGGGCGCTGTGTAGCAGTGTGTCCATGGGACCTCTGGAAGGGGGTCGCCATTATCTTCATTACCTCCATCATAGTTTGGCCTCATATCAAATAGCAGGGAAGGAACACAGCCCCGCCCTTCAACAGAAAATTGGATTAAATATTTACTGAGCATGGCCTCACCCATCAGAACAAGACCCAGTTTCCCCCTCAGTCAGTCTCTCCCATCAGGAAGCTTCCATAAGGCTTTTAACCTTTTCCATCAGAGGGCAGACAGAATGAAAACCACAATCACAGAAAACTAGCCAATCTGATCAAATGGACCACAGGCTTGGCTAACTCAATGAAACTATGAGCCATGCCATGTAGGGCCACCCAAGACGGATGGGTCATGGTGAAGAGTTCTGACAAAATGTGGTCCACTGGAGAAGGGAATGGCAAACCACTTCAGTATTCTTGCCTTGAGAACCCCATGAACAGTATGAAAAGGCAAAATATAGGACACTGAAAGATGAACTCTCCAGGTCAATAGGTGCCCAATATGCTACTGGAGATCAGTGGAGAAATAACTCCAGAAAGAATGAAAGGATGGAGCCAAAGCGAAAACAACACCCTGTTGTGGATGTGACTGGTGATGGAAGTAAAGTCCGATGCTGTAAAGAGCAATATTGCATAGAAACTTAGAATGTTAGGTTCATGATCAAGGTAAACTGGAAGTGGTCAAACAGGAGATGGCAAGAGTGAATGTCGACATTTTAGGAATCAGAGAACTTAAATGGACTGGAATGGGTGAATTTAACTCAGATGACCACTATATCTACTACTGCAGGCAGGAATCCCTTAGAAGAAATGGAGTAGCCATCATGGTCAACAAAAGAGTCCAAAATGCAGTACTTGGATGCAATCTCAAAAACGACAGAATGATCTCTGTTTGTTTCCAAGACAAACCATTCAATATCACAGTAATCCAAGTCTTTGCTCCGACCAATAATGCAGAAGAAGCTGAAGCTGAATGGTTCTGTGAAGACCTACAAGGCCTTCTAGACCTAACACCCAAAAAAGATGTCCTTTTCATTATAGGGGACTGGAATGCAAAAGTAGGAAGTCAAGAAACACCTGGAGTAATGGACAGATTTGGCTGGAGTACAGAATAAAGCAGGGCAAAGGCTAATAGAGTTTGGCCAAGAGAACACACTGGTCATAGCAAACACCCTCTTCCAACAACACAAGAAAAGACTCTACATATGGACATCACCAGATTATCAATACCCAAATCAGATTGATTATATTCTTTGCAGCCAAAAACAGAGAAGCTCTATAGAGTCAGCAAAAACAGGACCGGGAGCTGACTATGACTCAGATCATGAACTCCTTATTGCCAAATTCAGACTTAAATTGAAGAAAGAAGGGGAAACCACTAGACCATTTAGGTATGACCTGAATCAAATCCCTTACAATTGTACAGTGGAAGTGACAAATAGATTCAAGGGATTAGATCTGATAGACAGAGAGCCTGAAGAACTATGGACAGAGGTTCATGACATTGTACAGGAGGCAGGGATCAAGACCATCCCCAAGAAAAAGAATTGCAAAAAGGCAAAATGGTTGTCTGAGGAGGACTTACAAACAGCTATGAAAAGAAGAGAAGCAAAAGGCAAAGGAGAAAAGGAAAGATATACCCATTTGAATGGAGAGTTCCAAAGAACAGCAAGGAGAGATAAGAAAGGCTTCCTCAGTGATCAATGCAAAGAAATAGAGAAAAACAATAGAATGGGAAAGACTAGAGATCTCTTCAAGAAAATTAGAGATACCAAGGGAACATTTCATGCAAAGATGAGCTCAATAAAGGACAGAAATGGTCTGGACCTAACAGAAGCAGAAGATATTAAGAAGAGGTGGCAAGAATACACAGAAGAACTGTACAAAAAGATCTTCACGACCAAGATAATCATGATGGTGTGATCACTCACCTAGAGCCAGACATCCTGGAATGTGAAGTCAAGTGGGCCTTAGAAAGCACCACTACGAACAAAGCTAGTGGAGGTTATAGAATTCCAGTTGAGCTATTTCAAATACTGAAAGATAACGCTGTGATAGTGCTGCACTCAGTATGCCAGCAAATTTGGAAAACTCAGCAGTGGCCACAGGACTGGAAAAGGTCAGTTTTCATTCCAATCCCAAAGAAAGGCAATGCCAAAGAATGCTCTAACTACTGCACAATTGCACTCATCTCACATGCTAGTAAGGTAATGCTCAAAATTCTCCAAGCCAGGCTTCAACAATACGTGAACCGTGAACTTCTTGACGTTCAAGCTGGTTTTAGAAAAGGCAGAGGAACCAGAGATCAAATTGCCAACATCTGTTGGATCAACGAAAAAGCAAGAGAGTTCCAGAAAAACATCTATTTCTGCTTTATTGACTATGCCAAAACCTTTGACTGTGTGGATCACAATAAACTGTGGAGAATTCCTCAAGAGATGGGAATACCAGACCACCTGCCCTGCCTCTTGAGAAATCTGTATGCAGGTCAGGAAGCAACAGTTAGAACTGGACATGGAACAACAGACTGGTTCCAAATAGGAAAAGGAGTACGTCAAGGCTGTATATTGTCACCCTGCTTATTTAACTTATATGCACGAGAAATGCTGGGCTGGAAGAAGCACAAGCTGGAGTCAAGATTGCTGGGAGAAATATCAATAACCTCAGATATGCAGATGACACCACCCTTATGGAAGAAAGCGAAGAAGAACTAAAGCACCTCTTGATGAAAGTGAAAGAGGAGAGTGAAAAGTTGGCTTAAAACTCAACATTCAGAAAACTAAGATCATGGCATCTAGTCCTATCACTTCATGGCAAATAGATAGGGAAACTGGAAACAGTGAGAGACTTTATTTTTTTGGTCTCCAAAATCACTGCAGATGGTGACTGCAGCCATGAAATTAAAAGACACTTGCTCCTTGAAAGAAAAGTTATGACCAACCTAGATGGCTTATTATAAAGCAGAGACATTACTCTGCCAACAAAGGTCAATTTATCAAAGCTATGGTTTTTCCAGTGGTCATGTATGGATGTGAGTGTTGGACTATAACTGAGCACTGAGCACTGAAAGCTGAGTGCTGAAGAATTGGTGCTTTTGAACTGCGGTGTTGGAGAAGACTCTTGAGAGTCCTTTGGACAGGAAAGCCAACCAGTCCATCCTAAAGGAAATCATTGGGAGGACTGATGTTGAAGCTGAAACTCCAATACTTTGGCCACCTGATGCAAAGAAAACTCATTTGAAAAGACCCTGATGCTGGGAAAGATTGAAGGTGGGAGGAGAAGGTGACGACACGGGATGAGATGGTTGGATGGCATCACTGACTAAATGGACATGAGTTTGAATAAGCTCCAGGAGTTGATGATGGACAGGGAGGCCTGGCATGCTTCAGTCCATGGAGTCGCAAAGAGTCGGACATGACTGAGTGACTGAACTGAACTGAATTAAGCTCCTGACACGTGAGGCTAAGAACTCATCGAGAGTTTCAGCCTTTGTCTCATTCTGAATCCCACAAAAAGCGAAGTCTTCTGCTCAGCAGAGTGTTCATTACACAATAAAGTGAATGTAGCCCCTGAAAATATTCATGCAAATATCTTCATTAGTAAAATCACGCAATTAACCTGAAATATGTGCTAAATGAAGCAGCCAAATTGTTGCATATTTTCCCAGCTCTTAATTATAATTTTGGTAATCAATTTTTCTCCTGATTACTAAAATGCAAAAAAAAAAAAAAAAAAAAAAAACCCAAGAAAAACCAAAACAATCTTCAGCATATGCACAGATCTGAGGCTGAGCTGGAATGTGAGATAAAGCCTCAGATTGTTTTTAGCAAAGAAGGCCATTAACCTTTCCAGTTTTTGTTCAGCACCAGCATCTCCTGCTAATGCTCATTGCTCACGATGATTGGATTTTAACAAGAGCTTTTTGGATCAAGCGTTAGCCCTTCGTGAACTGTACGTTTTGCGAGTGCCACTGTCATTAAAGGTTACCAGCACTTCCATTACTGTCTTCCTGGAGTTTATTTCTTAAATGGCTTTTGACTGCAGTGTAAAAATTTTCCCTAAGTGAAAAGGGACATCTAGGCTCACACAGCAAGGTACTCAGCCAGCCCATCCTCGTGGACACGCCCCTCGTCTTCTCTGGTCTCTTGCTTCTACCTGCTGAGTTAGGGGCTTTGAGGGTGGGAAGACCATGCAGTATAGCATCTCCAGTGAACCCTGGGGGAGCTGCTTAGTCTTGGGAAGCCTCGATTTCTATTACCTGTAAAATGCAGGATAGAGTGAATTCACATGCCAGTGAGAATTGAGATGAGTCCAGTCTCCAGCAAATGTGGAGGCTTGATAGCCTTTAACAGCTTCTCTTTGAAACAGTCCAGCTTCTAAGACTGAACAGGAAGTTATCACCTCCAGAGAGGAGAGGCCAGGCCAGGTGGGTAAGTGATCTTTCTAGCAAGATGCTGATTATGACCACTTGACCTTAGCGTTCCTCCCAAGACGATGAGAAACCTAATGCTCAGTAATGGAAGTAGTGCTGGGAAAAACACACACGTGATGCAGAGAGAAAAAAGCCCAGGACGGCAGGGCCTGGGAAGGCAGGCTGTGCCACGCACAAGGATGTCCTGGAAGGGGCGCCTATTGTTTATGGCAGAGATGCTGTGGATTTGGGTATCTATCCTGAAAGTTTTCTAGATACAGCAGTACATGACAGTGATTTTCTGCCAGATGGAAGTAAAAGTAATGTGAGGAAGGGATGCTTCTTTCTAAATGGCTCAAAGACAGTCTATAGGCTGCTGTGTGGGGCAAGCCCGCTGCTGATGACTCCAGAGGAAACACAGGGAACAGAGGGAAACTCAGGCTCACGGGTCCCTTGGAGGAGACGTGATTGGGAAGTTACAGAGGAACCTGACCATGGAGGGCTTCTTCTGGGCAACAGACCAGGGAGTTATATTTAGATTTACCATGAGCCCGTGGAGTCTGTCCCAGGGAAAACACCAAGGCCTGAAGTACCATGTTTGTGCTTAGTTGTTTTCCTCAGTTTGTATAGAGCTGGGGGATGGGCTGTGTAGGGTGGGGTGGGGTCGGGGGGCCTTAGCAGCAGCCGTGGAGCTCCGGGAGGGTCAGCAGTGAAGATTCTACCCCCGCTGCAGGGCTGGAGGCCGTCTGGGGTGCCTCCTGGGGACATGGTGTCTGCTGCAGAAGAATACTGGGGATGTGATCACTAATCTAGAGCCAGACATCTTGGAATGTGAAGTCAAGTGGGCCTTAAAGAGCATCACTATGAACAAAGCTAGTGGAGGTGATGGAATTCCAGTTGAGCTATTTCAAATCCTGAAAGATGACGCTGTGAAAGTGCTGCACTCAATATGCCAGCAAATTTGGAAAACTCAGCAGTGGCCACAGGACTGGAAAAGGTCAGTTTTCATTCCAATCTCAAAGAAAGGCAAGCCAAAGAATGCTCAAACTATAGCACAATTGCACTCATCTCATATGCTAGTAAAGTAATGCTCAAAATTCTCCAAGCGAGGCTTCAGCAGTACATGAACCATGAACTCCCTGATGTTCAAGCTGGTTTTCGAAAAGGCAGAGGAACCAGAGATCAAATTGCCAACATCTGCTGGATCATGGAAAAAGCAAGAGAGTTCCAGAAAAACATCTATTTCTGCTTTATTGACTATGCCAAAGCCTTTGACTGTGTGGATCACAAGAAACTGTGGAAAATTCCTCAAGAAATGGGAATACCAGACCACCTGCCCTGCCTCTTGAGAAATCTGTATGCAGGTTAGGAAGCAGCAGTTAGAACTGGACATGGAACAACAGTCTGGTTCCAAATAGGAAAAGGAGTACGTCAAGGCTGTATATTGTCACCCTGCTTATTTAACTTCTATGCAGAGTACATCATGAGAAACGCAGGACTGATAGAAACGCAAGCTGGAATCAAGATTGGCGGGAGAAATATCAATAACCTCAGAATGCAGATGACACCACCCTTATGGCAGAAAGTGAAGAGGAGCTAAAAAGCCTCTTGATGAAAGTGAAAGAGGAGAGCGAAAAAGTTGGCTTAAAGCTCAACATTCAGAAAACGAAGATCATGGCATCCGGTCCCATCACTTCATGGGAAATAGATGGGGAAACAGTAGAAACAGTGTCAGACTTTATTTTTTTGGGCTCCAAAATCACTGCAGATGGTGACTGCAGCCATGAAATTAAAAGATGCTTACTCCTTGGAAGAAAAGTTATGACCAACCTAGATAGTATATTCAAAAGCAGAGACATTACTTTGCCGACTAAGGTCCGTCTAGTCACGGCTATGATTTTTCCTGTGTATGGATGTGAGAGTTGGACTGTGAAGAAGGCTGAGCGCTGAAGAATTGATGCTTTTGAACTGTGGTGTTGGAGAAGACTCTTGAGGGTCCCTTGGACTGCAAGGAGATCCAACCAGTCCATTCTGAAGGAGATCAGCCCTGGGATTTCTTTGGAAGGACTGATGCTAAAGCTGAAACTCCAGTACTTTGGCCACCTCATGCGAAGAGTTGATTCATTGGAAAAGACTCTGATGCTGAGAGGGACTGGGGGCAGGAGAAGAAGGGGACGACAGAGGATGAGATGGCTGGATGGCATCACTGACTCTATGGACATGAGTCTGAGTGAACTCTGGGAGATGGTGATGGACAGGGAGGCCTGGCGTGCTGCGATTCATGGGGTCGCAAAGAGTTGGACACGACTGAGCGACTGAACTGAACTGAAGCCCTGTGATGGGTCTCTAGCAAGCAGTGGTCCAGAATTTCTATGTCATTCGAAGAAATATGAGCTAGCCAGAGAGAACTCTTGAGGGTGGGGGACTCCTGTTGGTGCTTCTTCTTGGAAGCTTTGCATCCGTGACTTCAAGTGTCTTGTCTTGACACTTCTGAGCTCACTCCGGCTTCAGTGCCAGCTTGTCTTCTGGGGAAGGAGACCTTGCTTCTCTTTTCTCTTCTTCCTCTCTGGATGGGCCATTTCCTCTCCTGTGGCCGCAGAACTCTCTCTGTGCTGATCACTCCCAAATGCATTATCTGTGCTGTAGGCTTTTAAAGCCAGATGTTTTGAGGTGGAGGACTAACTTGGAGCAAGCTAGGAGAAATATTTTAGTTATTTGGTTTTTTAAACGTTAATACCTTTATCATTGTATAAAATGATAATGTGGCTATATTTTCTAAAAGTTGAACAAGGTATAAAAGAGCAAAGGATGATGCCCAAGAAAAAACAACCTCATACTCTACTCCCTGCCACCCTAGAATAACCTCCATCCTCAGTATTTGGTCTCTGCTCTACGGATGCAAAAAAATAATATGCTTTGTTGAAAAGGAGGGAATTTTACCACATATAGTATTTGTAATGAGAATGCATTTGACTTTACTTAGATTTGATACTAACGAAATCTGAAGTTGAACTAAAGAAACTGCCACCATTTGGAGACACACACATAGTTAAGAGAAACAAGTTCACTTTCCGTTTAAACTTAAGGAAGAAAAAGATAATAAAAACCAGAGAAGCTGAAGTCATCAACTTTTCCTAAGTCTCCATGTTTTAACTCTAGATGGTATTTACTGACACTGGCATGAAAAAAAACAAAAATGGTCCATTTATTTTTCCTTCCTACTCCCCTCCCTAATAGCCCAAGGAAATAATTTTTAAAAAGGAAACTGAGTTTTCTGGTAGTTAATTAACAAATATTTATGCCATATAAATCTTCAAAACTTAACTACTACCTGAATTTAAAATGTTGAAAATCTGGGGAATAAAATGAATAAGATAATTACAATTGTAACACTTCAATTAATTAATCTGTTTTGTCTTCTCAACTCTGTTTTAGAGCTGAAATCCAAGAAGACAAGAACACAATTCAATGGCTTTGAAGATTTTTTGCCTTCTGGTTTTGCCTCAGGAGAAAGAAGAACTTAATACGACTGGAAAAATTAAGATTTCAGTTATACATGATAGAGATAAACTAAAGAATCCCATAGAGTTCAAATTATTGTCTGTGCTCCCAGATGGCATTTTATATCAGTGGTTGAGGGAAGGAGAAATATCAACCTTGCTAATAAGTAAGATAACCAGTTTGAGTGTAATTTCCTGAAATGTATTAATGGATGGTTTGGTTTTCTAAAGCAGTCAGGGGACCTGAATCTGAAATTTGGATGTTCTTTTACAATCCATAGAAAAGACATGACAAGTTGTTCTAATGCGATTAGAAGATTATGCCTGATCACATTTCTCTTTCTAAGCACACAGTCTATGAAATTAAGGCCATTAAGAAAGATCATTGTTGTTGTAACTTGATCCTCCCACTCCCTAGAATTAATCTGTCCAACAGAATTAAAGGGTTGCTTCCCTCCTGCCTCTCATTTGTTCATCAATTCTTTCTTTTGCTCATGAACTCATTCACTCATTCATTTGACAAATACTTGTTGGGAATTTACTAGTGCCAGCCCCTGCTAGGCATGAAAGGAACAATGACAAATGTAGCAGTCAGTGTGTGCTGGGTAACAAGCCACACTATTATTTAGCACTGAAACTCAGTTTGTGTGTGTGTTAGTCACTCAGTCGTGTCCGACTCTTGGCAACCTCACGGACTGTAGCCCGCCAGGCTCCTTTGTCTGTAGAATTCTCTAGGCAAGAATACTGGAGTGGCTTGCCATTCCCTTCTCCAGAAACTCAGCTTAAGATATTTTAAAAAGGAATGCTTTCTACACTGCTGGCTGGAAACTGATGTAGCCACTATGGAGAACAGTGTAGAGCTTCCTTAAAAAACTAAAAATAGAATTAACGTATGATCATGAAATCCCACTTCTGGGCATGCATCCAGAGAAAACTATAATTTGAAAAGTTACACACACCCTGATGTTCACCGCAGCACTGTGTATAGTAGCCACGACAAGGAAACAACCTCAGCGTCTATCACAGATGAATGAAGATGTCACACACACACACACACACACACACACACACACAGTGTAATACTACTCAGCCAGGGAAAAGAATGAAATAAGGCCACTTGCAGCAACATGGATGGGCCTAGAGATGATCATACTAAGTGAAGGAAGTCAGACAAAGATATCATTTAATACAGCTTATATGTAGAATCTGAGAAAGAAGATACCAATGAACTTATTTACAGAACATGAACAGACCCATAGACATAGGGAAAAAACTTAAATGGTTACCAAAGGGGAAGGTGGATGGGGAGGGATAAACCAGGAGTTTGGGATTAATATATACACACACTATAGATAAAATAGATCATCAAAAAGGACCTATGTATAGCACAGGGAACTCTACTCAACATTTTGTAATAACCTATAAGGGAACAAAATCTGAAAACGCGTATATATATTCTCTTGTAGATATATATGAAGTTATATACACATATAACTGAGTCTGTGCTATGTGCCTGATGCTAGCATCACACTGTAAATCAACGGCTGCTGCTGCTGCTGCTAAGTTGCTTCAGTCGCGTCCGACTCTGTGCGACCCCACAGACGGCAGCCCACCAGGCTCTGCCGTCCCTGGGATTCTCCAGGCAAGAACACTGGAGGGGGTTGCCATTTCCTTCTCCAATGCATGAAAGTGAAAAGTGAAAGTGAAGTCGCTCAGTTGTGTTCGACTCTTGGCGACCCCATGGACTGCAGCCTACCAGGCTCCTCCATCCATGGGATTTTCCAGGCAAGAGTACTGGAGTTGGGTGCCATCAGCTTCTCCGTCTATATATACATCAATAAAAAAACAGAGGAAAGATATTTAATTCTCACAACCACCTTATGACGTAGAGTATGAGCCCCATTTTTAACGTCCATACACAGAGGCACAAAGAGGTCATTCTGTAACTCTCAGGGTCTAGGGGAGACAGACATTGAATGAATGAGCCATGTGTGAAAGTCTAGGGGTCTGTATACGAGTCTGCTGTCACTGTTTTCTGCAGGTTAGGAGCATTTCTTAGTTGAACTTAATTGCCTACAGAATGGTTGGATAATCATGGTTACGCTGGGTTTGAAGAGAGACGGTACCCGGTGCCGTCAGAGCACAGACCACAGAGTGACCTGCCCCATGCTGGGGTTGCTGTGGGGCAAGTTTTTCTTTAGTCTAATATCTAGAAATGAAGTTGTTACATTGCAAACACTTTAAAACCTACTGTGACAGTATCTTCCAATAGAGCTGTACCAGTCTATATCCTTATCAACGTATTATGAGAGTATCCACTCTTTTGCATAAAGGCATGTTGGCATAAGTCATTAATCATTAAAACATTTAACAAATTAAAAAATCAAAATAACCCCCGAACAATACCACAGCAGAAACAAAACAAAACACAACTAAAATCCCGGTTTACGTTGGCTGAGTCAGTGTGAATTTGAATTGCCCCAATTTTCATGTAGTCCTTATCAAGTGTATAGTGGCCAAGTTGATGAGACGCTAGCTCACATTTCAGGAGGAATTTGCTTTGGGAAATTGTGCCGTTTTCTTTAAAAGTTTGTGGATAAATTGAGGGTTAAACTGCTTCCAAATGAAATTTAAGGTTTATAGCAACATGTATGGCTCTGAAGGCTATCAAAGTAATAGCTCAGAGCCATTTCAAAGTGCTTACACGGCTCCTATCAGAATCAGAGCATATATGAACAAGGAACCCATGGTTTGTCTAGGGCTCACTCATTATAGAACTTCTTTGGGGGTAATAACATACACCGGCAGGCCATCTTCCCTTCTGAGCAGAGTAAATGTGATAATACTTAATACTTGTATTCATTCATCAAGAAAGGATGGTCATATCCACATTGATAAATGTAGGCTTTATGATTTCAAAAGTTGTTTATGAAAAGAAGGACTCAGCAGGAAATGCAGATGTGAAACCATGTGAAATCTGACAGGGCTTCTGACTTGGGCTGGTTTAATAAAAGCCATTATGTTTTGCTTTATACCTAGATATTTATATTTTAAATTTAATCAAACTGAAGTCTTATGTGTAATAATTTTATTAAACATGGAACTGATTGAATTCAATGTTTTCTTTTTTCTTTAAAAATTATTCCAAATTGGACTCAATTGATTCTAAGTGCTCATGAATGGAACGTTTGGTGAAGTCATTGGTGGGGATAGAAAACACCCCCAGTGAACGAGGGCCTTATTCTTATGGAATTTCATGCTATGCCCCTCTCAGAAGGCTCACATTCATAGCAGAACTGTGTGTTCTGTGGTTTTGAGGTGTGATTACTATGAAATTGAGTGTAAGAAAACCATCATATGGTACTGAATCCATATAAAGAACTTCTCTCTTGCACCATGCTATCCAGTCCATAGGAAACTCCTGTCAATTGCATCTCTGATAACCTGATTCATTCAGTTCTCTAAGTATGCTCTGCCCGGTTCGGGACCACTGCCTGCGCCCGTGGAGCCTCCCAAGGCTCTTCCAGCATCCTCTCCATCCCTGGGGGGGCAGAGGGAGTTTGGCACCAATCCAGCAATCATCGCCCTCCTCGCTAAGAAGACCCAACGAACTAGAGAGAAGGTGACCCCCATCTCCAACCAATGGGGAGACTCTGGTTCATCTTAGCCAAGCAGGGCAGCCCTGATGTCAGTGCAGTGGATGGTCCAATGGGCCATGAGGACAGTTTTCTTGTGGCTTAAAAAAAAAACAAAACTAACTGGAGGTGTTGATACCCTTTCCTTTGGATACTGATGTACTAGGATGTCATGCCTGGAAGGAGGGCCCCCACCGAGCCCCCAGCCCCAGGATGAGGCCAGCACGTGGCGGGGCGGAGGGGCTGGGGCTCACTTTCTGCGACCATCTTTCCTCACTCCTTTGCCCTGTCCAGCTCCTTCAGCTCCTGTAAAATCTTCTCCCCCCCACCACATGTGTACTTTCTTAACAGCTTTACCCTAGTTTCTCAGACTTGCCTTGCTTTGATGGACTTGACACTTCTGAGGAACACCAGTTGGGTATTTTGTAGCTGTTCCCCTTTGGGAATCTGTTTGATGCTATCCTCACGCTGAGTTTGGTGATGAGTTTTGAAGACCAAGACTTCCAGAGGTAAAGTGTCTTTCCCATCACATCCTTTCAAGGAAGGGTACATGCCATCGACACGATTTATCACTGCAGAGGCTGACCTGGATCTGTTTGGTTTTTCCACTGTACAGTGCTCTTTGGAAGGTTGCTCTGTGTGGACCGCACTTAAGGAGTGAGGGCTTGTTCCCCCAGAGGATTGTTTCAGGGAAGGCTTGGCAGGGCTGTCAGGGAGGCCCCCCGCCAGGGTCACCCATGAAATCCTGCACTCCCCAGGAGTGGACCAGGCTCAGTGTCTCTGCTACACTCCGCCACCGGCTGGGCCCAGCCCGCGACCGGCGTGGCCTCAGTACAGATGTGGCAATGGCTTTCAGAATGTGGCAGCTGGGACTGTCGGGCAGTCCCCTCCCTGCAGTCAGAGATCTTCGGGATACCTCCTCATGGACGCCCGGGCCACAGGGAGAAGCCTCATGTAAGTGCTTCGCTGACAGTCCCAGCCAAATTCCCAGCCGCTAGCATCAACCACCAGCTACGTGAGAGATGAGACCACCAGCTTCTCAGTGAAGGCCCGGGCATCCTGGAGCAGCGACAGGCTCTTCCTGCTGTGCCCTGTCCAATTTCCTGACCCACAGAGTTTTCAGGCTTTAAAAAGGGGTTGTTCTTCGCCACTCGGTTTTGGGATGATGTGTCATGCAGTACTGGTAACTGGAATGCTGCCCACCCTCGCTTCCATGAAGGCAGCCTGTCCTTATAATAAGCCTCCCTGCTTTACCGATGTGGCTGTGATGGCTTCAGTGACACCCACCCTGAGGAGTCGCTGAAGACCCTCCCTGGCCTATGGTGTAAGTAGTCATTGGCGCCACCAGTGAGAGGTGTTGAAAAGAACATTCTGCTTCTGATAGCAGCAAAAACTACAGCTACACAGCCCCCCAGAACTACAGCTACACAGCCCCCCAGAGCTCTCCCAAGCCTGGGGCTCTGTGCTCCTGCACCCAGGCTGTGGGTGTCTCTGCTTGATTAAAGTGCTTTATGACCCACCCTTGACAGCGCGTTCATTTGAAGGGCTTGGGCGCACACAGCAGGAAGGGAGGAGAGAGCCACTCAGTGCCCCTGGGGCAAGCCGACAGCCCACCAGGCTCACGGGAAGGCTCAGCCTCTTCTGAGCAACGCCAATTGAAATGGGGAGGCCAATCCTTTGACTCAAAGAGGCTTCTGGCAAGGTCGTTAGAGCTACTATTTTCTGCTTATAAAAGGAAATTGAAGCATGATTTTGCGCAAACAAGATTTGCTGATCTCTAATGCATTCCAGAGTGTTTATTCACCACCTTTTGGAAAATTAGAATTTCTGTTTAAACAAAAGATTTTCTTCTCATAATCTATTTGTGGCTGACATTGTGAAAGTCATTTCATAACACGACTCAAAGAGCGAGAAGCCAAAAGTGAGGGGAAAGGGCAGAAGGATGACGAGGGTCACAGACATGGGAGAGGAGTAATTACTGGGTTTTAGCAGCCCCCTTTATGCAAGCATGGACCCGGCGAGGGAGGCAGGAAGGAGAGATGAAGTGGCAGACGGGGAGGGCAGAGGCCGCTGCTGGGACCCCCTGGGTCCCAGCCTTCCTTCCCAAAGGCGTGCTGAGTCTGTTCTACGTCTACCCCAATCTCAAAGCAGATACCCCTCAGGAGAACTGCTCCCATCGAGGGCTCCAGGATGGGTTTGTACCACCCAAGGGCACTGAGGGGTAGGAGAGCATGGATGGAAATTCTGGAGTCAGCTGGCTTGGGCTAAAACCTCAGCTTTTCCACTTAAAAGCTATGCAGGGTTGACCAAGTAAGCTCACTTCTCTGGACCTGAGTTTCCTCTTCTGTAATGATTAGACCCTTCTCACAGGGCAGGAAAAGGACTGAGTTAACGCTTATGATGATGCCTGGCACAGAGCGTTTCACTAAATAAATAAAGCCCATCTCATTTGCTTCACCAGTATTTGGCTCAGGAATAGACGTGACTGTCTCCAGCCAAACCTACAGAAGAGGAAACTGACCCCCTCCTTTCTTGCTATGTGAGAAAACCCCCGACTCCATCTGTCTGACCAAGCATTAGGGGCCTGACAGTCAACCACTGAGGGCTTCCTTAGAAAATGACTTCACCATCAGTGCCACAGTCAACAGCCAGCCATGAGTTCTCAGCAGGCATCCCGCACACCTGGAAACTTTGGGCAAGTGAATAAACAAAAGCTGCAACTTACTGTCAAGTGCAGCGACATTCTCAGCTTACTGCAACCATTCACAAATCTGGTGCAACGAGGTATTTGGTGGCAGTGATTTAGTCGCTAAGTCGTGTTCGACTCTTGGGATCCCACGGACTGTAGCCTGCCAGGCTCATCTGTCCATGGGATTTCCCAGACAAGAATACTGAGGTGGGTTGCCATTTCCTTCTTCAGGGAATCTTCCCTACCCAGGAATCAAACCTGGGTCTCCTGCATTGCAGGCAGATGATTTACCAACTGAGCTATGAGGGAAGCCCTTGTATTTGGTAGACACTCTCAGCTATAGATGGGCACTTGCCATCTGCCTCTACAAGGATGAAGTCAGAAGCTGCGGTGCTCACTGACCCTCAACAACCCCTGAAAGGAGTTCAGGGTGGAGACTGGGTATGGGGCACTCTGTGCTCTGGGAAAAATCAGTAGAACAGGCCTTCAGATGGCTAGGAATTTTTGGGAGAAGGTTGCTGCTGCTGCTAAGTCACTTCAGTCGCGTCCGATGAGCCAAATTCTTGCGTCTCCTCATATCTAGAGAACCACTAAGATCATAAATGGTGACAACTGCTTCTTGTGGCTAGCAGTAACCTTCAGGAGACTAGTGGCAAACTTCTGCAAAAATGTGCGGTGACTGCATGTCCTAGTGTGGGAAAGAAGATGCTCTGCCCCTGCCTATTATGGGATGGTGAAGATATACCAAATAAGATGCTAGACACGCGTTAAGTCCTCCACCTGCGGCAGGAAAGCAGGAGGTGGCACAGCCGTGTAGGGCTTAACAAAGCAAGCGTCTTCTTAAATGACCAAAAAGGCATCTGCTGCAATCCGGCTGCAGGAACACAGAAGCTGGGAAGGCACACATCTGGGAGCAGGAGATTCACGATGGAAGAACTCGCTCTGTGGTTTGGGGCAGGTCGCTTAACCTCACTGTGCCTCCATTCCCCCTCTTTAGAGGGGTCATGGGGTCCAGATGACCTGTAGCACCCTGTGCGCCTCTGGAGTACTACCCCTGCTCCTCCCCACTTCCGACTTTCAACAGTTTTGCCCGGTTCATCTATTTATTATACCATTTTATTTATTAATGTTTTGGAGGCAGAAAAGGCATAGAAACTAGGGTTTGTCTCTGAGGGGCAAACTCATGTTTTTTGTATGGGTTCAAGAAAACACAATGCAGTGGGAAGTTTTATCATAGAAAAAGAAAAACAAAAGATTTTCTTTATCCTATTTGTGACAGATATTTTCTCATATTTAGCAATAAGATAAAGTGAGAATGTGGGCTGACTGCAGGGTCAGGCAATCTGGCTCGTAATAGCCATCTGATGTTGGGCAAGTTTATTCACTTATTCAGTGAATACATATATTCATAGGCTTGGGCCAGGCAACGGCCAAGACGTTGGAAAGTCAGTTGTGAGCAAAATCCTGTGAGTTCCTGCAATCCTGGTGCATACAGACTAGAGAGAGAAAGATGCTAATCAGATAACCACAGATATACCTACACACCATGAGAGGAGCTCTGAAAGGAAGGATGGGTCACTATGATGAAAGTGATAAACAAGGCAAGATCTGCAAGATTTGAAAAGGTCTCCCTGAGGAGTGATGCTGAGCTGAGATGTAAGTCGGTGTGGGTGACAGTCAGGAAAAGAGTGGAGTGGAGGGACAGAATTTCAGGGAAAGAACCAGCACGTGCAAAGGCCCTGGGGTGAAAAGGAAGTCAGCACAGCCTAGAACTAGCTCCAGGCATCATTTACTCTTCTGCTTAGAAACAAGTGAATATATAAACATGCCTCTAGGACACTGTGAAGATCAAATGAAACGCCCTGTGAGGAAGTGCCCATCAAGTGCGTCCTCTTTCCAGTCTTGAGACAACCAGGCAGGGAGGACCCTGAAGTTCTCATCCCAGGGATGGAGGCCAAGGGGAACTGGGTTATAGATCCTAGGAAAGCGGTTACTTCATGCTGCCTCTTTATTGCATGTGGGTCACATATGTTTGCCTTTAATCTGTTTATTGCCCTGATCTCATGCTGAAGGTCACGGCCAGGCCTTATTTCTTAGGGCCCTATCTGCTTTAAGTCACGCAGGCTCCTGGCCCTACATTTCTGCAAATAGTTCTCTCCAACTTTGGGACTTGCCCCAACTCCTGGGGTCTTAGCCGTGCAAGGCTGCCCTCTGCTGGCCACAGCTAGCGGCCTGTGGCGGCTCTAAGGCGGGGGCTGGACACCAGGCTCATCTTTCAATTTGTGAATGAAGCTGGGTCTCCATTCACACTGGCTGTTCAGCCTGCATCCCTTCCTCTATTCTCTGTCCTTCCCTTCACCTGTCAAATGGGTACATGATGCCCCACTCCCCAGCACTGCCCGTCCATGATCTTACTGGGATGTGCACAGCACAGAGAGTCAGGAGCTTGAAGGTGGTCAAGTGACTTCCCCATGGTCTTCAGTGATGAGCCTGGGCCGGTTCCTATAACCTTGAACAGGGCTTTGTGCTTAGGAGGCCCCCTCCCCCTTAGAAATTATTAATAGATTTTGAACAAAGGACCCACATTTCATTTAGCGCTGGGTCCTACCAGTTATGAGGCCAGTCCTGCAGGGGAGTTGGACTTCATTCCAAACCCAGGGCCCTGTCACCTTCCCCAGCCTTCTTTCTAAATCACACATCTGTCACTCCCTGTTTAGCCCCCCAAGAAGACATCTTCTTACCTGTAGGATGAAGCGTCTCATTTCTCTGCGGGGATTCTTAACGCTGCTGTGCACACCCGGAGGAGGGAAAGTGATGGAGGGTCACTGATGCCCTGGGCAATCTGCCCAAAGCAATAGTCAGAATTCTGCAGGCCAGGCCCCAGGATTGCCCGCTGCAAAAGCGTTCCATATGATCCTAATGAGCAGGCCGCCTGGAGCATCCATGGTGGAGGCCCTGGCATAGTTTCTGGTGTTCAGTGGGTATTAACTAAATGTCCTCCAATTTTTTTAGAGCCATGAACTGACTAGAGGGCTCAAGTTGAACTTTAAACTGAATTGTGAAGAAGAAGAGAAACACTCTGGGCTCCACGCTTGCATCAGAAAAGGGGCTCTGGGCTTATCAGGCAATAGGGGAAGCGACCTGGGTTGGCTGGAGAAGGTGATGGTTCAGAGGGAAAGGTGGGCAAATAGTGGGAAGGACCTGGAAATTTGGAACATCATCCTGAACTGAATATTTGGTTCATCCTTTGTGTGAAATAGCACCTGATTCTATTCAGGCAACTCTTCTCCCCATTACCAGTTCTAGGGCTTAAAAAAAATAATTAATTTATTTTAATTGGAGGCTAATAACTTTACAATATTGTAGTGGTTTTTGCCATACATTGATATGAATCAGCCATGGGTGTACATGTGTTCCCCATCCTGAACCCCCCCTCCCACCTCCCACCTCATCCCATCCCTCAGGGTCATCCCAGTGCACCAGCCCTGAGTGCCCTGTCTCATGCATCAAACCTGCATTGGTGATCTATTTCACAGATGGTAATAAACATGTTTCAATGCTATTCTCTCAAATCATCCCACCCTTGCCCTTTCCCACAGAGTCCAAAAGACTGTTCTTCATATCTGTGTCTCTTTTGCTGTCTTGCATATAGGGTCATTGTTACCATCTTTCTAAATTCCTTATATATGTGTTAATATACTCTATTGGTGCTTTTCTTTCTGGCTTACTTCATTCTGTATAATCGGCTCCAGTTTCATCCACCTCATTAGAACAGATTCAAATACATTATTTTTTAATAGCTGAGTAATATTCCATTGTGTATATGTACCACAGCTTTCTTATCCATTCATCTGCTGATGGACATCTAAGTTGCTTCCATGTCCTAGCTATTGTAAACAGTGCTGTGATGAACACTGGGGTACACGCGTCTCTTTCAACTCTGGTTTCCTCAGTGTATATGCCCAGCAGTGGGATTATGGTGCTGGGAGCCACCACGAGAGATCCCACCCATGACAAAAGTCATGTGGAAGAGAACTGTTAAGCAAGGCTTCAGAACTCAACGGGCTCCCTAGGCTTTCTGGAGCATCTACCCCAAAACCAGAATCTGTCTGTTTTACTATTTCATGACTTTCACCAACTCCTCTGACATTAACAGGGGGCTATTCCTGACCACCTTTCTCTGGAGAAAATAAACTTAGGGCTATAGCTAATAAGTCTCTTGGACATGAGAAAAATATTTCAAATCAAACCCCCTCTGTTAGCATTTTAGCTTGCTTGGCAGGTATATGCAGACTCTTGCAGCTACACATATGATTATTTACCTCCTCCCAACTGTGAGAGGCATGGAAAGCCTAAAACATAGAGCCGTTCAAAGAGTTAAAAGTTATTAGAGTAGTGCTAATGTAGGATTTCATTATTGGGCCAATGCTTGTTGCTAAGTTCTCATATCTCTTATCCACTGTGCACCTGGGAGTGCATTAGTTAACATAGTTGGAAAGTAAGAAAAACAAGTGTAGCCTTGAAATTAATCACATCAGACTTTTGAGCTAATTGGTTCTTTCTTGTAACTCACTGCACCTTTGCTTTGTGAGAATGTAACTCTGTTTAATACTTTTTGAGGCTGACATAGATTAAAAATATAAGAAAAAACATTTCAAGGGGAAATAAGTTTTCTGGTTGAGAAGCCTTTATCAAAAGAGGGTCATAAAATGTTCACAGGCCTCCAAGGCCAGAAGATAATGTACACAATATTGTTTATGGGAAAGGTTTGCAAAAAAATCCTGGTTTCGATAAAGACAAAACAGATGTAATGTTTGGGCTGACTCTGTATGACTTTGCATCTTTTATTTCCCTCTATGTAAGACAAGGTATAAAAGTACCTTTTAAAAATAAAGCTATGGGGCCTCGCTTGAAGAAGCTTGGTCACCCTGTGTTTTTCTTTTTTCTCTTTTTTTCTCTCTTTTTTTTTCAGGCTGATCCCTTGGAGCATAGAGGCTCCCTACGTTCACTTATCTGCCCGGGTTTCTAAGACCTGAATGGGAAGACGTTCTGTGTCTTCACTCCCTCGGGAGACTGGGAAGGCACCTGTGGCCTCCGTGAACAGGGCAAACTTCTTGTTTCGAAGTTTTATTGGCTTTCTATGTAAACCAAGGAATAGCAGCCTCTTTCTCTCCTCTATTTTCTTATCTCCAATATTCTTTCCTTATCTCTCTCTAAATCAATCGCCGATGCTGATTTTCCTTCAGGTCCCCCTGGATCCTGCGGGGGCTGGACCCCGGCAATTATGGCAGTTCTATTTCCAGTTTTTCAAGGAATCTCCACACTGTTCTCCACAGTGGCTGTACTAGTTTGCATTCCCACAGACAGAGTAAGAGTGTTCCCTCTTCTCCACACCCTCTCTAGCATATATTGTTTGTAGACTTTTTGATAGCAGCCATTCTGACCTGCATGAGATGGTACCTCATTGTGGTTTTGATTTGCATTTCTCTGATGAGTGATGTTGAGCATCTTTTCACATGTTTGTTAGCCATCTGTATGTCTTCTTTGGAGAAATGTCTGTTTAGTTTTTTGGCCCATTTGTTGATTGGGTTGTTTATTTTTCTGGTGTTGAGCTGCATGAGCTGCTTGCATATTTTTGAGATTCTTTGTCAGTTGCTTCGTTTGCTATTATTTTCTCCCATTCTGAAGGCTGTCTTTTCACCATGTTTATAGTTTCCTTCATTGTGCAGAAGCTTTTAAGTTTAATTAGGTCCCATTTATTTATTTTTGCTTTGCAATCCTTGCAAGCACCATTCAAACTAACTGGTGGTTGACCAGTTTTCCCAGTACTACTTGTTAAAGAGATTGTTTTTTCTCCATTGTATATTCTTGCTTCCATTGTCAAAGATAAGGTGTCCATAGGTGCATGGATTTATCTCTGGGCTTTCTATTTTGTTCCATTGATCTATATTTCTGTCTTTGTGCCAGTACCATACTGTCTTGATGACTATAGCTTTGTAGTATAGTTTGAAGTCAGGCAGGTTGATTCCTGCAGTTCCATTCTTCTTTCTCAAGATTGCTTTGGCTATTCAAGGTTTTTTGTATTTCCATACAAATTGTGAAATTATTTGTTCTAGTTCTGTGAAAAATACCATTGGTAGCTTGATAGGGATTGCATTAAATTTATAGATTGCTTTGAGTAGTATACTCATTTTCACTATATTGATTCTTCTGATCCATGAACATGGTATATTTTTCTATCTATTTGTGTCATCTTTGATTTCTTTCATCAGTGTTTTATAGTTTTCTATATATAGGTCTTTTGTTTCTTTAGGTAGATTTATTCCTAAGTATTTTATTCTTTTCATTGCAATGGTGAATGGAATTGTTTCCTTAATTTCTCTGTTTTCTCATTGTTAGTGTATAGGAATGCAAGGAATTTCTCTGTGTTAATTTTATATCCTGCAACCTTACTATATTCATTGATTAGCTCTAGTAATTTTCTGGTAGAGTCTTTAGGGTTTTCTATGTAGAGGATCATGTCATCTGCAAACAGTGAGAATTTTACTTCTTCTTTTCCAATCTGGATTCCTTTTATTTCTTTTTCTTCTCTGCTGTGGCTAAAACTTCCAAAAGTATGTTGAATAGTAGTGGTGAGAGTGGGCACCCTTGTCTTATTCCTGACTTTAGGGGAAATGCTTTCAATTTTTCACCATTGAGGATAATGTTTGCTGTGGGTTTATCATATATGGCTTTTATTATGTTGAGGTATGTTCCTTCTATGCCTGCTTTCTGGAGGGTTTTTTTAATCATAAATGGATGTTGAATTCTGTCAAAGGCTTTCTCTGCATCTATTGAGATAATCATATGGTTTTTATCTTTCAATTTGTTGATGTGGTGTATCACATTGATTGATTTGCGAATATTGAAGAATCCTTGCATTCCCAGGATAAAGCCCACTTGGTCATGATGTGTGATCTTTTTAATATTTTGTTGGATCCTGTTTGCTAGAATTTTGTTGTGGATTTTTGCATCTATGTTCATCAGTGATGTTGGCCTATAATTTTCTTTTTTTGTGGCATCTTTGTCTGGTTTTGGTATTAGGGTGATGGTGGCCTCATAGAATGAGTTTGGCAGTTTACCTTCCTCTGCAATTTTCTGGAAGAGTTTGAGTAGGATAGGTGTTAACTCTTCTAAATTTTTGGTAGAATTCACCTGTGAACCCATCTGGTCATGGGCTTTTGTTTGTTGGAAGATTTTTTTTTTACAGTTTCGATTTCCATACTTGTGATGGGTCTGTTAAGATTTTCTATTTCTTGCTGGTTCAGTTTTGGAATCTTATACTTTTCTAAGAATTTGTCCATTTCTTCCAAGTTGTCCATTTTATTGTCATACAGTTACTAATAGTAGGATCTTATGATCCTTTGTATTCTGCTGTAGTCTGTTGTGATTTTTCCACTTTCACTTCTAATTTTGTTGATTTGATTCTTTTGTTTTTCGTGATGAGTCTGGCTAATGACTTGTCTATTTCATCTTCTCAAAGAACCAGGTTTTAGTTTTGTTGATTTTTGCTATAATCTCCTTTCTTTTTCATTTTTTTCTGCCCTAATTTTTATGATTTCTTTCCTTCTACTAACCTTAGGGTTCTTCATTTCTTCTTTTTCTAGTTGCTTTAGCTGTAAAATTAGGTTATTTGATTTTTCTCTTGTTTCTTGAGGTAAACTTGTATTGCTATGAACCTTCCTCTTAGCACTGCTTTTACTGAATCCCATAGGTTTGGGGTTGTTGTGTTTTCATTTTCATTCATTTCTATGAATATTTTGATTTCTTTTTTGATTTCTTCTGTGATTTGTTGGTTATTCAGAAGCGTGTTGTTTAGCCTCCATATGTTTGTATTTTTAATAGTTTTTTTTCCCTGTAGTTGACATCTAATCTTACTGCATTGAGATCAGAAAAGATGCTTGAAATGATTTCAGTTTTTTGAATTTACCAAGGCTGGATTTATGGCCCAGGATGTGATCTACCCTGGAGAATGTTCTGAGTGCACTTGAGAAAAAGGTGAAATTCATTGTTTTGGGGTGAAATGTCCTATAGATATCAATTAGGTCTAACTGGTCCATTGTATCACCTAAAGTTTGTGTTTCCTCACTAATTTTCTGTTTGTTTGATCTATCCATAGGTGTGAATGGGTATTAAAGTCTCCCACTATTATTGTGTTATTGTTAATTTCCCCTTTCATACTTGTTAGCATTTGCCTTACTTATTGTGGTGCTCCTATGTTGGGTGCATATATATTTATAAATATTATAGCTTCTTCTCGGATTGATCCTTTGATCATTATGTATTGTCCTTCTTTGTCTCTTTTCATGGCCTTTATTTCAAAGTCTATTTTATCTGAGTATTGCTACTTCTGCTTTCTTTTGGTCTCCATTTGCATGAAATATCTTTTCCCAGCCCTTCACTTTCACTCTGTATGCATCCCTTGGTTTGAAGTGGGTCTCTTGTAGACAGCATATAGAGGGGTCTTGTTTTTCTATCCATTCAGCCAATCTTTGTCTTTTGGTTGGGGCATTCAGCCCATTTACATTTAAGGTAATTATTGATAAGTATGCTCCTGTTGCCATTTACTTTGTTGTTTTGGATTCAAATTTATACACTTTTTCTGTGTTTCCTGTCTAGAGGAGATTCTTTAGCATCTGTTGAAGAGCTGGTTTGGTGATGTGGAATTCTCTCAACTTTTGCTTATCTGTAAAGCTTTTGATTTCTCCTTCATATTTGAATGAGATCCTTGCTGGGTACAGTAATCTGGGCTGTAGGTTTTTCTCTTTCATCACTTTAAGTATGTCCTGCCATTCACTCCTGGCCTGAAGAGTTTCTATTGAAAGATCAGATGTTATCCCTATGGGGTTCCCCTTGTGTGTTATTTGTTGCTTTTCCCTTGCTGCTTTTAATATTTGTTCTTTCTGTTTCATCTTTGACAATTTGATTAATATATGTCTTGGGTGTTTTGCCTTGGGTTTATCCTGTTTGGGACTCTCTGGGTTTCTTGGACTTGGGTAGTTATTTCCTTCCCCATTTTAGGGAAATCAACTATCATCTCAAGTATTTTCTCATGCCCTTTGTTTTTGTCTTCTTCTTCTGGGACTCCTATGATTCGAATGTCGGGGCATTTAATATTGTCCTAGATGTCTCTGGTCATCTGAGTTAAATTCACCCATTCCAGTCCATTTTAGTTCGCTGATTCCTAGAATGTCGATGTTCACCCTTGCCATCTCTTGTTTGACCACTTCCAATTTGCCTTGATTCATGGACCTGACATTCCAGGTTCCTATGCAATATTGCTCTTTATAGCATCGGATCTTGCTTCTATCACCAGTCACATCCACAACTGGGTATTGTTTTTGCTTTGGCTCCATCACTTCATTCTTTCTGGAGTTATTTCTCCACTGATCTCCAGTAGCATATTGGGCACCTAATGACCTGGGAAGTTCCTCTTTCGGTATCCTCTCATTTTGCCTTTTCATACTGTTCATGGGGTTCTCAAGGCAAGAATATTGAAGTGGCTTGCCATTCTCTTCTCCAGTGGACCACATTCTGTCAGATCTCTCCACCATGACCCACCCTCAGAAGAAATGGAGTAGCCATCATGGTCAACAGAAGAGTCCGAAATGCAATACTTGGATGCAATCTCAAAAATGACAGAATGATCTCTGTTCGTCTCCAAGGCAAACCATTCAATATCACAGTTATCCAAGTCTATGCCCCAACCAGTAACGCTGAAGAAACTGAAATTGAACAGTTTTATGAAGACCTACAAGACCTTTTAGAACTAATACCCAAAAAAGATGTCCATTTCATTATAGGGGACTGGAATGCAAAAGTAGGAAGTCAAGAAACACCTGGAGTAACAGGCAAATTTGGCCTTGGAATGCAGAATGAAGCAGGGCAAAGACTAATAGAGTTTTGCCAAGAAAATGCACTGGTCATAGCAAATGCCTTCTTCCAACAACATAAGAGAAGACTCTACACATGCACCTCACCAGATGGTCAACACCAAAATCAGATTGATTATATTCTTTGCAGCCAAAGATGGAGAAGCTCTATACAGTCAACAAAAACAAGACCAGGAGCTGACTGTGGCTCAGATCATGAACTCCTTATTGCCAAATTCAGACTTAAATTGAAGAACGTAGGGAAAACCACTAGACCATTCAGGTATGACCTAAATCAAATCCCTTATGATTATACAGTGAAAGTGAGAAATAGATTTAAGGGCCTAGATCTGATAGTTAGAGTGCCTGATGAACTATGGAATGAGGTTTGTGACATTGTACAGGAGACAGGGATCAAGACCATCCCCATGGAAAAGAAATGTAAAAAAGCAAAATGGCTGTCTGGGGAGGCCTTACAAACAGCTGTGAAAAGAAGAGAGGTGAAAAGCAAAGGAGAAAAGGAAAGATATAAGCATCTGAATGCAGGGTTCCAAAGAAGAGCAAGAAGAGATAAGAAAGCCTTCTTCAGCAATCAGTGCAAAGAAATAGAGGAAAACAACAGAATGGGAAAGACTAGAGATCTCTTCAAGAAAATTAGAGATGCCAAGGGAACATTTCATGCAAAGATGGGCTCGATAAAGGACGGAAATGGTATGGACCTAACAGAAGCAGAAGATATTAAGAAGAGATGGCAAGAATACACAGAAGAACTGTACAAAAGAGATCTTCACGACCCAGATAATCGTGATGATGTGATCACTAATCTAGAGCCAGACATCTTGGAATGTGAAGTCAAGTGGGCCTTAGAGAGCATCACTACAAACAAAGCTAGTGGAGGTGATGGAATTCCAGTTGAGCTCTTTCAAATCCTGAAAGATGATGCTGTGAAAGTGCTGCACTCAATATGCCAGCAAATTTGGAAAACTCAGCAGTGGCCACAGGACTGGAAAAGGTCAGTTTTCATACCAATTCTGAAGAAAGGCAATGCCAAAGAATGCTCAAACTACTGCACAATTGCACTCATCTCACATGCTAGTAAAGTAATGCTCAAAATTCTCCAAGCGAGGCTTCAGCAGTACATGAACCATGAACTCCCTGATGTTCAAGCTGGTTTTCAAAAAGGCAGAGGAACCAGAGATCAAATTGCCAACATCTGCTGGATCATGGAAAAAGCAAGAGAGTTCCAGAAAAACATCTATTTCTGCTTTATTGACTATGCCAAAGCCTTTGACTGTGTGGATCACAAGAAACTGTGGAAAATTCCTCAAGAGATGGGAATACCAGACCACCTGCCCTGCCTCTTGAGAAATCTGTATGCAGGTCAGGAAGCAACAGTTAGAACTGGACATGGAACAACAGTCTGGTTCCAAATAGGAAAAGGAGTACGTCAAGGCTGTATATTGTTACCCTGCTTATTTAACTTCTATGTAGAGTACATCATGAGAAACGCTGGACTGGAAGAAGCACAAGCTGGAGTCAAGATTGCTGGGAGAAATATCAATAACCTCAGATATGCAGATGACACCACCTTTATGGCAGAAAGTGAAGAGGAGCTAAAAAGCCTCTTGATGAAAGTGAAAGAGGAGAGTGAAAAAGTTGGCTTAAAGCTCAACATTCAGAAAACGAAGATCATGGCATCCGGTCCCATCACTTCATGGGAAATAGATGGGGAAACAGTAGAAACAGTGTCATACTTTACTTTTTTGGGCTCCAAAATCACTGCAGATGGTGACTGCAGCCATGAAGTTAAAAGACGCTTACTCCTTGGAAGAAAAGTTATGACCAACCTAGATAGTATATTCAAAAGCAGAGACATTACTTTGCCAACTAAGGTCTGTCTAGTCAAGGCTATGGTTTTTCCTGTGGTCATGTATGGATGTGAGAGTTGGAATGTGAAGAAGGCTGAGCACCGAAGAATTGATGCTTTTGAACTGTGGTGTTGGAGAAGACTCTTGAGAGTCTCTTGGACTGCAAGGAGATCAAACCAGTCCATTCTGAAGGAGATCAATCCTGGGATTTCTTTGGAAGGAATGATGGTAAAGCTGAAACTCCAGTACTTTGGCCACCTCATGCGAAGAATTGACTCATTGGAAAAGACTCTGATGCTGGGAGGGACTGGGGGCAGGAGAAGGAGGGGATGACCGAGGATGAGATGGCTGATGGCATCACGGACTCAATGGAAGTGAGTCTGAGTGAACTCCAGGAGATGGTGATGGACAGGGAGGTCTGACGTGCTGAGATTCATGGGGTTGCAAAGAGTCAGACACGACTGAGCGACTGAACTGAACTGAGATGTCTCTGAGGTTGTCCTCATTTGTTTTAATTCTTTTTTCCTCTCTGCCTCATTTATTTCCACAATTCTGTCTTCCACCTCACTCATTCTATATTCTGCCTCAGTCATTCTACTGTTGGTTCCCTCCAGAGTGCTTTTGGTCTCAGTTATTGCATTATTCATTACTGACTGACTCTTTTTTTTTTTAATTTCTTCTAGGTCCTTGTTAAACATTTCTTGCATATTCTCAATCCTTGTCTCTATCTGTAACTCCATTTTGTTTTCAAGATTTTGGATCATCTTTACTATCATTATTCTGAATTCTTTTTCAGGTAGACTCACTATCTCCTCTTTTGTTTGGTTTGGTGGGCATTTATCTTGCTCTTTTACCTTCTGATTATTTATCTGCTTTTCATTTTGTTTAGATTGCTGTGTTTGGGGTGGCCTTTCTTAGGCTGGAAGTTTGTGGCTCCTCTTTATTGTGGAGGTTGCTCCCTGTGGGTGTGGTTGGACTAGTGGCTTGTCAAGGTTTCCTGGTTAGGGAAGTTTGAGTGTTCTGGTAGGTGGAGCTGGATCTCTTCTCTATGAAGTGCAATGAAGTGTCCAGTAGTGAGTTTCGGGGTGTCTATGGGTTTGGTGTGACTTTGGGCAGCCTATATTTTAATGCTCAGGGCTGTGTTTCTACGTTGCTGGAGAATTAGCGTGGTACATCTTTCTCTGGAACTTGTTGGCTCTTCGGTGGAGCTTGGTTTCAGTGTAGTTATGCAGGTTTCTGAATGAGCTCTTGTTGATTAATGTTCCCTGGAATCAGGAGTTTTCTGGTGTTCTCTCTGGATTTAAGCCTTCTGCCTCTGGCTTTCAGTCTTATTCTTATAGTAGCCTCAAGATTTCTTCATTCATACAGCACAGATGATAAGACATCTAGGTTAATGGTGAAAAGATTCTCTACAGTGAGGGACACCCAGAGAGGTTCACATGTAACACAGAGTTACATGGAGAAGAGAAGAGGGAGGAGGGAGATAGAGGTGACCAGGAGGAGAAGATGAAGAGTCAAAAGGGAAGAGACCAATCTAGCCAGTAATCAGTTCGACACGACTGAAGTGACTTAGCAGCAGCAGCAAGTGTTCTCCACAGCCTGGAGCACCCAGAGAGATTCACAGAGTTAAGTAGAGAAGAGAAGGGGGAGGGAGGAGATAGAGGTGACTTGGGGGAGAAAAGGGAGAGTCAAAAGTGGAGAGAGCAGTCAAACCAGTAATCACACCCCTAAGTGAAAATGGATACTGAAGATTAGATTCTTAAAGGTACAAAACTGATAACAAATACCAAGAAGCAAAGATTAAAAATCTAGATTAGAGGTTAGACTCTCAAAAATACAACATTAAAAATACAAAACATCCAACCTGGAGTGAGAGGAGACACAGACGCTCAGGGAGCATTGGTCTCCAGGTCTCAGGGAGCCGGCACCAGAGTCTTTTGCCCAGACGATGTCCTGAGAACCGGTCTTCTCATCAGGCCACCGCAGATCTTTAAGACTGACTCCTGCAGTCCGTGTTCTCTCTGAGCCCAGCTTTCCAGGGCACGTGGCATCCCACTGTCCACTGTTGGCTGCCCATTTCCTTTCTGCCAGGCACTGCTCTGGACACACAGCCTGGAAGGTGACTGTTTCCAGGTCAGCCAGTCAGCAATTTTTAGAACTGCAGGCTGTGGGGTTTGGAAACATTTTTTTTTTTTTTTTGCAGCTGGGAGGAGCTACCCACACATGAGACCAGGGCCAGCGGCTGGGAGGAGCATCCCGAGGAGCGGTGGCTGCGTAGGTGCAGGAGGGCCTAAAGGAGCCATCCCACGTTGAAGGCCAGGAATGGCGGCAGTAAGGAGATATCCCTCATGCAAGGTAAGGAGCAGTGGCTGTGCTTTGCTGGAGCAGCCGTGAAGAGATACCCCACGCCCAAGGTAAGAGAAACCCAAGTAAGATGGTAGGTGTTGCAAGAGGACATCAGAGGGCAGACACACTGAAACCATACTCACAGACTACTAGTCAATCAAATCACACTAGGACCACAGCCTTGTCTAACTCAATGAAACCAAGCCATGCCTGCAGGGCAACCCAAGATGGGTGGGTCATGGTGGAGAATCTGACATAATGTGGTCCACTGGAGAAGGGAATGGCAAGCCACTTCAGTATTCTTGCCTTGAGAACCCCATGAACAGTATGAAAAGGCAAAATGATAGGATACTGAAAGAGGAACTCCCCAGGTCAGTAGGTGCCCAATATGCTACTGGAGATCAGTAGAGAAATAACTCCAGAAAGAAAGAAGGGATGGAGCCAAAGAAAAACAATACCCAGCTGTGGATGTGACTGGTGATAGAAGCAAGGTCCGATGCTGTAAAGAGCAATATTGCATAGGAACCTGGAATGTCAGGTCCATGAATCAAGGCAAATTGGAAGTGGTCAAACAAGAGATGGCAAGGGTGAACGTTGACATTCTAGGAATCAGCGAACTAAAATGGACTGGAATGGGTGAATTTAACTCAGATGACCATTATATCTACTACTGTGGGCAGGAATCCCTTAGAAGAAATGGAGTAGCCATCATGTTCAACAGAAGAGTCCGAAATGCAGTACTTGGATGCAATCTCAAAAATGACAGAATGATCTCTGTTTGTTTCCAAGGCAAACCATTCAATATCACAGTTATCCAAATCTATGCCCCAACCAGTAACGCTGAAGAAAATGAAGTTGAACAGTTTTATGAAGACCTACAAGACCTTTTAGAACTAATACCCAAAAAAGATGTCCATTTCATTATAGGGGACTGGAATGCAAAAGTAGGAAGTCAAGAAACACCTGGAGTAACAGGCAAATTTGGCCTTGGAATGCAGAATGAAGCAGGGCAAAGACTAATAGAGTTTTGCCAAGAAAATGCACTGGTCATAGCAAACACCCTCTTCCAACAACACAAGAAAAAACTCTACACATGGACATCACCAGATGGTCAACACCAAAATCAGATTGATTATATTCTATGCATCCAAAGATGGAGAAGCTCTATACAGTCAACAAAAACAAGACCAGGAGCTGACTGTGTCTCAGATCATGAACTCATTGCCAAATTCAGACTTAAATTGAAGAAAGTAGGGAAAACCGCTAGACCATTCAGGTATGACCTAAATCAAATCACTTATGATTATACAGTGAAAGTGAGAAATAGATTTAAGGGCCTAGATCTGATAGATAGAGTGCCTGATGATCTATGGAATGAGGTTTGTGACATTGTACAGGAGACAGGGATCAAGACCATCCCCATGGAAAAGAAATGTAAAAAAGCAAAATGGCTGTCTGGGGAGGCCTTACAAATAGCTGTGAAAAGAAGAGAGGTGAAAAGCAAAGGAGAAAAGGAAAGATATAAGCATCTGAATGCAGAGTTCCAAAGAAGAGCAAGAAGAGATAAGAAAGCCTTCTTCAGCAATCAGTGCAAAGAAATAGAGGAAAACAACAGAATGGGAAAGACTAGAGATCTCTTCAAGAAAATTAGAGATGCCAAGGGAACATTTCATGCAAAGATGGGCTCGATAAAGGACGGAAATGGTATGGACCTAACAGAAGCAGAAGATATTAAGAAGAGATGGCAAGAATACACAGAAGAACTGTACAAAAGAGATCTTCACGACCCAGATAATCGTGATGATGTGATCACTAATCTAGAGCCAGACATCTTGGAATGTGAAGTCAAGTGGGCCTTAGAGAGCATCACTACAAACAAAGCTAGTGGAGGTGATGGAATTCCAGTTGAGCTCTTTCAAATCCTGAAAGATGATGCTGTGAAAGTGCTGCACTCAATATGCCAGCAAATTTGGAAAACTCAGCAGTGGCCACAGGACTGGAAAAGGTCAGTTTTCATACCAATTCCAAAGAAAGGCAATGCCAAAGAATGCTCAAACTACCGCACAATTGCACTCATCTCACATGCTAGTAAAGTAATGCTCAAAATTCTCCAAGCGAGGCTTCAGCAGTACATGAACCATGAACTCCCTGATGTTCAAGCTGGTTTTCAAAAAGGCAGAGGAACCAGAGATCAAATTGCCAACATCTGCTGGATCATGGAAAAAGCAAGAGAGTTCCAGAAAAACATCTATTTCTGCTTTATTGACTATGCCAAAGCCTTTGACTGTGTGGATCACAAGAAACTGTGGAAAATTCCTCAAGAGATGGGAATACCAGACCACCTGCCCTGCCTCTTGAGAAATCTGTATGCAGGTCAGGAAGCAACAGTTAGAACTGGACATGGAACAACAGACTGGTTCCAAATGGGAAAAGGAGTACGTCAAGGCTGTATATTGTCACCCTGCAGAGTTCATCATGAGAAACGCTGGACTGGAAGAAGCACAAGCTGGAATCAAGATTGGCGGGAGAAATATCAATAACCTCAGATATGCAGATGACACCACCCTTATGGCAGAAAGTGAAGAGGAGCTAAAAAGCCTCTTGATGAAAGTGAAAGAGGAGAGTGAAAAAGTTGGCTTAAAGCTCATTCAGAAAATGAAGATCATGGCATCTGGTCCCATCACTTCATGGGAAATAGATGGGGAAACAGTAGAAACAGTGTCAGACTTTATTTTTTTGGGCTCCAAAATCACTGCAGATGGTGACTGCAGCCATGAAATTAAAAGATGCTTACTCCTTGGAAGAAAAGTTATGACCAACCTAGATAGTATATTCAAAAGCAGAGACATTACTTTGCTGACTAAAGTCCGTCTAGTCAAGGCTATGGTTTTTCCAGTGGTCATGTATGGATGTGAGAGTTGGAGTGTGAAGAAGGCTGAGCGCCGAAGAATTGATGCTTTTGAACTGTGGTGTTGGAAAAGACTCCTGAGAGTCCCTTGGACTGCAAGGAGATGCAACCAGTCCATTCTGAAGAAGATCAACCCTGGGATTTCTTTGGAAGGAATGATGGTAAAGCTGAAACTCCAGTACTTTGGCCACCTCATGCGAAGAGTTGACTCATTAGAAAAGACTCTGATGCTGGGAGGGATTGGGGGTAGGAGGAGAAGGGGACGACCGAGGATGAGATGGCTGGATGGCACCATGGACTCGATGGATGTGAGTCTGAGTGAACTCCGGGAGTTGGTGATGGACAGGGAAGCCTGGCGTGCTGCGATTCATGGGGTAGCAAAGAGTCGGACCCAACTGAGCGTTGAACTGAACTGATATTTTCATTAAAATTTTATTTTTACTTAAATGGTTGTAAGAAAATGTAAAACCTACTGCACACTTTCAAAAACAGATGGGTAGTATGTAGCCGAATTTTACTACACTGGTTATGAAATGAAACTGACAACAAGAAGAAACATGCAAGGAATCTTTCTGCCGATTTTGGGTGCTGGGCGTTTCCCCCGGGATTCCCATGGCAAGTGCTGGCTCCCTTAAGGCTTTGTATGCTGATAACACAGATTCTTCTTGAGGGCTGGGTTCCTCTGTGACAAAGACACACCCTAGTGACTTTGTGTTTGCCTGGAACCTTCCTCTCCCCGTGGTCGCCAGCTGGATGGTGTTACACCAGATTCCGCAGTTAAGTTACACAACGGGCTACCTCCAGACTGAAAGACAGCAAAGCCCAGGGTAACTCAGTCACACCCACGTTTAGCACAGAATGAGAAACTCAGTGTTAAGCCTGAATGGCAGGATGTGGGGGTGCAAGGCAAAGCAGGTTAACAGAGTTGAGAGAGGAGGGTCTTCCAGGGTTCGTCCCTGTGGAACTGGCCGTTCCAGGGCTCTCTTCTGGAAGCCTTTCTTCACAGTCACATTTTGGAAATTCACGTTGGATGTCAGCATTCTCAAAGTTTCAAGAAATATTGGAGAAATCTGTGCACGTTGCTTACTTCAGTGTTTTCCCAGCTTAATCACGGAACATTTTTTTGGTTTGTTTTGCATAGCAGCTATTTTAATCCACTCTTTAGAAAACACCTGCTTAGACAGTATATTGTTTCATGCTTTTAGCTGCAACAGAATTATCCCTTATATAGAAGGAGGGCCACGGTGTGCACCCTCGCCAACCTGTATGTGAGCTCTTAGGCTAGTCCACTAACGGGAGTGACGACAGGTGTCACAAGGCAGCTTGAACTTACATCTGACATGACACTTCTAAGAAGGGCTGCACACTTACAAGTGGGGCTACTTAGTTTATTTTAGGGAGTGCATACCTGCAACACGCCAGGACTTGTGCCAGGCGTCAGACACAAGGCAAGGAGTTTGAGGACACTGATGCGTATTAAAGGCATGTTTAAATGTTGCAGATCACAAAAGATCTCTCCTTGAGAGAACTGTGGCTAGCATGTTTTGTTTTTTTTTTCCCTTAAATGGAAACAGTTGAATTGGGTCTTAAAGTTTGAATAGAAGGTTACCAGGCTGAGATGCAGGTTGGGTTGGGGACAGATTTCAGGGGCCATGAACAGAGACATGTGTTGGTTGAGGGGTGGTGGGGTAAGATTCAGAGCCCACTCCCACATGTGGGTTCGTTCTTCCACACCCAGCAATCCCCCGAGAGCAGCTGGCGGTCCTGCAGTTCAAGTCGCCTCTGACACCATCTACTCAGAGACAGCATCTCACGCCTCGGGCTCAGGGCTCTGTGTCAGCTCCAATCACAGTCCAGGTGTTGCCTGTGCTCCTGCCCTAGCAGCTATAATCCAGAAGTTTCCACGACCCTCTCTTTGGGTTTGATTAATTTGCTGGAGTGGCTCAGAGAACTCAGGAAAATATTTTACTTACCAACTAGATGACATTTGGACGGAAGAGCTGCACGGGGCAGGTGGGAAAAGAGGTGCAGGCGCACCACTCTCCCTGACGTGACTGTCTTCACCCGCCTGGACGCCTTCTGAGCCCCTGCGTTTTGGGTTTTTATGGCGGCTTCGTTACTGAGGCGTGGTTGATTAAACCACTGGCCCCTGGCACCAGAGTCAACCTCCAGCCCCTCCCGCCCCCTGGAAGTGTAGGGTGTGGGACCGAGATTTCCACTCCTCCAATCACAGGGCCTTTCCCCCGGCAACCAGCCCTATCCTTAGCTGATTTCCAAAAATCACCTCATTAAGATAACCTCAGGTGTGGTTTGTTCTGGCTATCAAGACACCTTTATAGTTTGCATCACTTAGGAAATCCCAAGGGTCTCAGAATCTCTGAGCCAGAAATGGGGCAAAGACCAAGTATGTGTTTCTTCTTATAAATTCAAGTACAAAGGGCTTCTATCTACAAAGGGCTGACGAACTTGGAAAGCAGGCACTCAGACTCTGCTCTACACTTTCCCTACAGAGAGTCCCCAGGGCAATTTGGCAATCATCTAATTAAAAAACTAATTCTCAGATGGGGAGAGGGGTGGAAAGAGAACAGAGCTACCACAGAGCGAGTGCCGCCACGTGTTAATTGAGACGTGGACACAGGTGCTCACCGTGCAAATTCCTTTAGCGGCCATAGGTTTGTAAATCTTGATAATAAAATGTTTGGTTGAGTGGACTCAGTTCAAATTCATGATTTCCCTCTTCCCTTTGCAATGCTCAGTTTTCTTAAGGTTCTCTTTGATTACGGAAGTTGCCAGCACCAGAGCAATCTCATTTTCCTTACTTATGAAAACAAAAATGTTAATCTCGCGAAAGCAAGTTAACCCTTGATATGCTAGCTTTGATTTCTTTTAAAAAGCCGACTATAAAATGCTAAGCCAGGCACCTAGAGATAGCCCAAATGAGTTAGTGAGGTCTGGAGAAGAAGGGAGGGTTCAGAGCTTTGGGGACAAAGGGCAGATGCAGGCAGAAAGGAAGGTGAGCTGCCAGTCCAAAATCAAGGTGTCCTGGTGTTGTTCCTTTCTGGAGGCTGTGAGGACATTGTCCTTCAGCCCAAGAGGCTGAGAGTGAAGAGCCCTCATTCACTCTTCACTTTAAATCAATTTGCTTGAACATTTAAATCAATTTACTTCTTATTAAGATGCACGTCAGTAAGAAATCATTTCAACTCTTAAGCCATAAAAGGATGGCCTCTCGCTCAGCTACTGGTGTAGCTGGTACTCCTTGGTTTGTAGACACATCACTCCAGTCTTGGCCTGTAGTATCACAGGACGCTGTGTCTGTGTTCCTGTCTGTGTTTCTTCTTCAAAGGACCCCAGTCACTGGATTAGGGCCCATCGCAACCCAGCATTACCTCATCTTAACTTGATGACATCTGCAAAGACTCTGCGGGCCAGTAAGGTCACACTCTGAAGTCCTGGGGCAGGATTTCAACATATCTCATGAGAGGACACGACTCATCCACAAAAGAAAGGGACAGGGAAAAAGGGTTTTGGGAGGGGGGTTTGGTTGGTCCCCAGACGTGCTGCGTGGAGATACTGCATCGGGATGATGGGGAAGTCAGAAGAACAGGGCAGCCAGCCTGGAGTTGGCCAGCGTGGAACGGATAAATTACACATCCCCAGAACTGCCTACCTCCGGACTTTTTTACGAGGTCATTAAATATCCTTACTGTTAGGTCCATTTTTACTCATTGCTTGCAATGGAAACTATTCTGATTTTTTTTTAATTGAAATAAAATATTTGACCGTAGGTACTTGAATATAATCCTTGGTTTTGGACCTTCTTATCAATAGGAAGGAAAAACAGCCATGCTACTTCCTTCAGGATGGATGATAAATGAGAAACTCATTCTTTTTCCAAAATAGCAAACATGATTTCTTTTTAAGTACATGAAACTATGCTTAAAACCCTCCAAGAGTTCTTTTTAAATGTAATTTTACAGATATGCCTTGTTATTAGTAAAATCTCGTTACTTTAACAAGTTAAATTATACTTCAATGTATTTGTGTATTACAGAATGATCAATTCACAGGGTAATGTTGTGGGAGTAGAAAAGTAGGCCCAGATGGAAAGAATGCATTTCCATGAAAATAGAGATATATGAACTAAATAAATTACTAGTTTTTAATAAATAATCTTCTTATTGAATGACTTATCCTTCTGGTAAAATATTTACCATACTCTTTAAAAGCTTTTTAATCAACCGAAGCACTCAGGAAGCTTTAAATGACTGGCTACCCTTTTGTGGCTTAAGAGTTGAAATGATTTCTTATTGAAGTGCATCTTAATAAGAAGCAAATTGATTTAAAGTGCTTCAAGTCCTTGTGGAGCGTGGGCTCTTCGTGCTCAGCTCCTTGGGCTGGAGGGCGAGCTCCATTTCACGGGGCTGGAAAGGTCATGCTCTATCCTGTGCTCTGATGTTCTGGGTAATTAAGACTCAATTCCTTTCAAATTACCTTAGGACCGGCCTGGCCTGAGTGTGAATATTTTCCCTGCCACCTCATTTCTCTGGGTAGTGTTTTCCTGAGTTTAAGAAAGAATATAAAAAAATAAATGACTGGAGAACTGATTAAATACATGGACTCCCAGCTCCTGTCCCACATGTACTGGATCAGATTCTACAGAAGAGGAGCCCAGGAATCTGCATGTTAATCCTCCAGGGGCTTCTTGTGTTTAGACTAGTCTAATCCCCCAAAGCCATCAGCTGGCACCTGAGGGCCCTGGTTCTCATCCTTGAGGGGGCTCAGAGTCTCCTGGTGGTCACGTTACAACTCAGGCTGATTCGACCTGGTGCTCTGTGATGACCTAGCTGGGTAGGGTTGGGTGTGGTGGTGGGAGAAAGGCTTAAGGAGGAGAGACACGTATACTTATGGCTGATTCACGCTGTTGTCCAGGAGAAACTAACATAGCACTGTAAAGCAATTATTCTCCAATTAAAAATAAATTGACCAAAGATGTTAAAAACACAAACAACAAAAGACCAACCAAAACCAAAGCTCAGGTTACCAGGCTCCAACCCCAGGGTCTTCTTTTGTGTCAAAAGAATTCTCGCCCAATTTACTGGATCACAGGGCTTCCCTGCTGGCTCAGTCAGTCAAGAATCTACTTGCAATGCAGGAGATCCTGAGTTTGATCCCTGGGTCAGGAAGATCCCCTGGAGAAGGGAATGGCAACCCACTCCAGTATTCTTGCCTGGAGAATCCCATGGACAGAAAACTCTGATGGACTAGTCCATTGGGTCGCAGAGTTGGACATGACTGAGCTACTAACACTGGATCATTGAGTATAGAAAGAGATTCTTTATGTTCTAAACTTGCCAAACAGCCCCCAGTTAAAGTATTACTCACACACCTCATCCAGAACTGTTCTGGAATACAGATTAGGATAATATACCCAAGAAATGTCTGGCAGTTCCTGGGGGGGATATGCTCTCAGTGACTCCAGAAACACCGGCTCAGCTGTGCCAGAGGCACTGCTTTTCCTTCTGGGGAGGACGAGGCTGAGTCACAGGTCATCTCAAAGCCTTGTCTGCACTTGAGAGAATGAGACTGATCCACTGAATCCCACTGTATTTCCTGTGGGCAATGCTGGCGAAACGGATGTTTCATATAATCAAAGGTGATGAGGGTTCATGGACCCCAAGGCTGACCTGATAATCAGCAACCTTTCTGAAATTCTGCTGGCAAGACAGTGCAATTTTTCAGCTAGTTTCAGAGCGGTCCTTTTCTCTAAGATTCTTAATTATGGGTCCAGGGATCATGGGTTCTGACTGAGGGGAGTTGATCAAGAACTGCCTGCCTATCAAGGGGCAAGTCTGATTTCTTTCTGGGACACTGTTTTGCAGCCTGGCAATTTGTGTAGCAGGCCAGTTGAGGCTTCCATTCTGCAGAGAATTTGGGCCTGTCCTTTGTCTCAGCAGGACTGTGGAACAGAATCAGTCAAGAGGTCTATTACCAGGGGAATGTATCATTAAAAGAAACAACCATATTCTTTAAATTTCCAGAAATGTTTTGTGATGACAGCCTATTAAAATTAACTGGTTTTCTTCTCCATAACAGGTCTATAGCTTTATATTTAATATTCAAAATGTCTTCCTGGAAACGCTGGATTTTGATGGCAACTTCCCAAGACCCATAAAAGGTTGTTGTTCTTCACTCAGTCGTGTCTGACTCTGCTACTCCACGGACTGCAGCACACCAGGCTCCCCTGTCCTTCACTATCTCCCAGAGTTTGCTCAAACTCATGTCCATTGAGTTGATAATGCCATCCAACCATTTCATCCTCTGCCGCCCCCTTCTCCTGCTGCTCTCAATCTTTCCCAGCATGAGGGTCTTTTCCAAAGAGTTGGTTATTTGCATCAGGTGGCTAAAGCACTGGAGCTTCAGCTTCAGCATCAGTCCTTCCAATGAATATTCATGGTTGATTTCGTTTAGTATTGACTGATCTCCTTACTGTCCAAGGGACTCTTGAAAGTTTTCTCCAGCACCACAGTTTGAAAGCATCAGTGCTCAGCCTTCTTCATGGTCCAACTCTCACATCTGTATGTGACAACTAGGAATATCATAGCCTTGACTATATGAACCTTTGTCAGCAAAGTGGTATCTCTGCTTTTTAATACACTGTCTAGGTTTGTCAAAGCTTTTATTCTAAGGAGGAAGCGTCTTTTAATTTCATGGTTGCAGTCACTGTCCACAGTGATTTTGGAGCACAAGAAAATAAAGTCTCTCACTGTTTCCATTTTTTCCCCCCATCTATTTGCCATGAAGTGATGGGATCAGATGCCATGATCTTAGTTTTTTGAATGCTGAGTTTTAAGCCAGCTTTCTCTTTAACCTTTCAAGAGGTTTTTAGTTCCTCTTTGCTTTCTCCATTAGGGTGGTATCATCTGCATATCTGAGGTTATTTCAGCAATATTGATTCAGCAATCCTGATTCCAGCTTGTGATTCCTCCAGCCTGGCATTTCACAGGATGTACTCTGCATAAAGTTAAATAAGCAGGGTGACATTTATACAGCCTTGACATACTCCTTTCCCAATTTTGAACCAGTCCATTGCTCCATGTCGGGTTCTAACTGTTGCTTCTTGATGTGCATAACGTTTTCTCAGGCCACAGATAAGATGGTCTGGTATTTCCATCTCTTCAAGAATTTTTCACAGTTCGCTGTGATCCACACAAAGGCTTTAGTGTAGTCAGTGAAGCATAAAAGGTAAGAGGCAGTAAATCACGAGCAGTGGTCTGGGGGTGTGTTTTCTGAGGGTCGGGGAGACAAAGGTTGCAGCTGTAAAACTTCTTGATGTCAGGGACCTTTGAGTGCTCTGAAGAGCTGAGGCCTGAGCGGCATGAACTTGGAGGGATTTTCTTGTCTTAGAGACAAGAGAAGGGTGTTCTTTTGTCTGTGGGCTTCACCTGGGTGGGGCTTTCTGGGTCCTTGCTGGTCCTGTGGGCATGGAATTCACTCTCTGTAGGGCTGCTGAGACCACAAAACCCCTTTTGCAGCTAAATGCTTCCAAACTGCTCAATCCTGAAATTTAAGCTTAACTATTCATGTATGGATGTGAGTTGGACTGTGAAGAAGGCTGAGCACCAAAGAATTGATGCTTTTGAACTGTGGTGTTGGAGAAGACTCTTGAGAGTTCCTTGGACTGCAAGCAGATCCAATCAGTTCATTCTAAAGGAGATCGGTCCTGGGTGTTCTTTGGAAGGAATGATGCTAAAGCTGAAACTCTAGTACTTTGGCCACCTCATGCCAAGAGTTGACTCATTGGAAAAGACTCTGATGCTGAGAGGGACTGGGGGCAGAAGGGGATGGCAGAGGATGAGATGGCTGGATGGCATCACCGACTGGATGGATATGAGTCTGAGTGAACTCCGGGAGTTGGTGATGGACAGGGAGGACTGGTGTGCTGCGATTCATGGGGTCACAGAGTCGGACACGACTGAGTGACTGAACTGAACTGAACTGATTGGGAAATGATACCGTTCCACCTAGAAGGCAGACGTTTGCTAGGAATCATTTGTCAAAATACATCCACAACGTAGGAAAGTGTAGATACATAGCCAAGGTGATCATCACGAAGCCATGAGCATCCCATGAGTTTGTACAGTCTGCATCAGCACAGGTGCATCAGGGGGTGACGGAATGTTCCATTTCCCAGCAGTGGCCAGGGCCCCTTGGGAATAGGAGTTCTGTACTGGAGAGTTGTCCGAGCTTCCAGGACCTAACCTCACTTGGTGGAAGCCTCAGCGTGTGAGGGTTGAGCAGATTCTTTCCTAGCAGAGTTGACATGACTTGTGGAGACAAACTCCTTTATCTCCAGAGTCATCTGGGAGTTCGGTGAGTGTGACCAGTCACCATCGCTGTTTTTGTTTTCAGGCAGTGACTCACACACCATACCCACTCTTCCTCATTCACGGTAAGTTTTAAAGAAGCTACAGCTAAATGCAGATGCTTAACATCATTAGAAGGAGCCCAACGTTGTGGGTGATGCTGCACGGGAATTTTAATGCTGCTGAACTGTTTTCTTTGAGAGACTTGATAAGACCTTAAGCCAAAAGGGCATTAGGAGAGGGTCTCAAGGGATAATGCTAGAGGAAGAGAAAGGCTGGGGGGTGCTAGCAAGGAAACAATTGAGAACCAGTAGCCAGTACTCCCTGTGGTTTGTCAGGGCAAACGCCTGAGAAACTGGTTTGCTTCTATAGCTGTTCTCAAATAACTTCTCCAGGGGGAAGAAAAATACGCTACTCTGGGAGCGCATTTCTAACAGCCCTGAAGAGTTTTAATTCGGAATAAAAATTCACATCAATCATGTTTGTTATTTAATTTAGGTCATGTTTAACTGAAATTAGCCTTTCAAAACTGAATTTCAAGATCCACTGAGGTGGCAGGTTTTTCATTCCCAGACAGCCCGGCTGAGACAACTTGGAAGTCTTACCTGGGTGGACAGCTGTCGGTGGTGATTCCAGGGTCCCTGCTTCCAGCTGTGTGGTCAACTGTTGCCCAGCACTGGGTCTCTTCTGTTTAAAATGGGCTGATCAGATAAGAATTAACTTAGGGCTGTCATGCGGATGAAGTCAAGTAATGTAACAAAATGCTCGCATAGCACCATGCTTTACAACAGCCGCTTTCACAGGTGCTGGTAGCTACGAATGTTCAGGGTGAGATCTGACAACATGCTGTGAAAATCCCTCTATTTTAATCTAATTAAAACAGAAACTATAGAATAAAAGAACACTGTTATCCATATAGGAAACTGTCAGTGCAGACAAGATTTTAAAAGGTTCACTGTGAGTTGTCTGTTGGACTCTGTCCCCATAGCAACGATGCTCACTTTCCTTTGTCGTGATTGCGAGCCTAGCCTTCCCTTCTGGCAGCACTGTCTCCCCAGCACCTCCCGTCTGTCCCCACTTTGGCTGTTGGTACTGAACCTTTCCAGAAGTTCTAGCCGATCACCTGAAAATGGTATGAAAACTCTGAAAACCAATCATTTGTGACATAAAAGGAAGCATCAACAGCAGGATTTCAGGCACCTTTATTCATGGCAGGTATTTTTGGTCAGGGGAAGTTTCCCCTGAAAACTCACGCCCAACTGCCCACTTGCCATCTCCCAGGCTTGGAAGCACCTGCATGTGCTCCCGTCCCATCCCACTGTGCTTTGGGCTTTCAGGGCCAAACCCAGAGCAGGACCCACCAGCCCAGTGAAGGACTTTCTGCAGCCTGGTGCTAACAGTGGGGAATCCATCTTGTCCAGAAGAAATCAAATCCTTTGTGCTCCCCGGATACTTTATAAACAGGACACATCGTTCCTTAATCTTATTTATACATTTGCAATACAAACAATTAAGACTGGTGACATAGGAAACTTTAAAAAAATCATACTGTGTTGACTATGGGCTTTCCTCTCCATAACACTACTTCATTCCTCAACTTCTTCCATTTTCTCTACAAAATCACCCTGCTGCGACACTCACGCGGTTCTCCTTCCCGTCTACACTGCCTCCAGGATCAAAACTCCTGACACGCTCAGCTGAGCAGCATCATCAGTAATAAAGCCACTACTCTGCTTAAATTCAGGTAGGAAACAGTATCAAGAAGCAGTGTTTCTTAAAAACTCAAGCCTACTACAAGCTATTTATCATCTTCTAGCCCAACAGCCAGCATGGGCCTAATGCGGTCTGCTTTGCTTTTCTGTTTCTTTTCCTGGCCAGTAGCTCAAAAGATGGGAGTAACTGAGTTGTACAATCCTGCCAGATTTCCTATGGTAACGACTGTGAATGGACAATGTAGGGTCTGACTGAAGAATTCAAATCTCATGCAAAACTCTAACTACTGAACGCCTCATCACATCAGGCAACTCTGTTGTTTTCCGTATTTAAAAATTCTAACACTAAAGTGGCAGTGGTCACTCTAAGTTACTGTGGCCTCTGACCTCAGGGACTCAGATATAAGATCGTGGTTCAGTTCTGAGTTTTGGCAACAGAGTAGTGACAGATATTCCGAATACACAATTTTAAATGTTTTTAACCACTTGAAAAGTATTACCAACACACTATCCGGTGTTCACTCAATGGTTACTCTGAGAATCAAAGACCCTTAAATATAAACGTCTTACTTCACAAAATCTAATTATAACCAAGAGTTTACTCTATGTCTAATAAAAAATCACGCAGAAACTTCTATCAAACAGCAACTACTACAAAGGGAATGACAGGAAAAAAAATAACCTCACAAAAATACACTAAAAAGTTGGACAACTGTATGCAGGAACTGCCAAAGTTTTAGTGTTTAATAGCACAACTGACCAAGGTCCAAGATGTGAAGTCACCATGTTCAGGAGACATGGGGGGCAGGGGAGGGAAGTCACTCCATAAACTAACTCTATAGTATGTGGTAAGAAGAATGCACACTTTATAATATAAAACCTGTCTACACATAGTAGTTAGTTGAAAAAGCCATCTGTCTTCTCTGGGCTTGTAAAAAGGTGTTCCAGATTCCAGCGAAGACAAGCAACCTGTTGAGAAAGGAAAAGCCATCAATGTGCTATTCATTCTATAAGGACAAATAAAATACATAGAATTAGTAACAAAAAATCCTTTCAGAATCCTCATTTGAACTAAATATTTTGTCTGCATAAAATCCTAGCAAAACTACAATAAAAACCTTTATTAACAAGTTAATTGTGACTGTTTCCTGCTCCCACTGCTTTTCTAGCACTATGCCTGTCACTTGAAACTCTTCAATCCTGCAGCTTGAGAGGGTGTTCTCATTCACTTGATGGGATTTGTGACGGCTGGATGGCATGAGACCTAGAGGAGCTCCTGAGACAGGACGGACATTGCCCAAGACTACAAGGAAGCAAGGTGACAACCACAAAAGACAACTTTGTGATTCACTCACACAGTGCAACAACCCGATCTACTGTAACAGTAAATTTAAGACTTTTTACCTCTCAAACCTTTATTTATTTTCTTGGACTTCAAAGCAACCCGTATTTCATAGTTATCTATAATTTGGTCTAGCCAGGACATGCTCAGAATAGAAAAAAAAGAATTTGTTGTCTTTTCTGGTATGTTCTGCTTGGTACTCTAGTTACCTAAACATTCACAGTAAACTTTATTTTTTACAGGAAATTAAAATGCTAAAGGGCTTCCCCCGAGGCTCAGCAGTAAAGAATCGGCCTGCAATGCAGGAATCCTTGGCTCAGGAAGCTCCCCTGGAAAAGGAAATGGCAACTCACTCCAGTATTCTTAGCTGGGAAATCCCATGGACAGTGGAGCCTGGCGGGCTACAGTCTGGGGGTTACAAAAGAGTCAAACACAACTCAGCAGTGACAACAATAACAAAATGCTAAAAGTGCAAAGAGAGTTTAAAAACGACTTCTGGGCTGTAATGAGGTAAACGCCACACTCTAGAAAAGGCTTACCATGAAGGAATCCACTATGGCGAGACTAAAGCAGTCACCCGTGTGTCTAGCTATCTTGCTTTAACTGCTCTTTTTGATTATTAGTCTCTCCCCTGGAAATTTAAATCAACTCTAGGATAAAGGGTTAACATGGCCATAGTTTAGGTCATCTAAATCACACATAATCAGTTTTGTCCTGGCATTTACCTCGTGCAGGGGTTGTTCCTGCAAGAGAATCCCTAGAACTTATGGCATTTATGAAGGTGGCAAAGTGGGTGTTCTCTTAAACAAACAAAAACACCTCAAAAAGCCATTGGAAGATCTGCCAGTGATTCGAATTTTCAGGACAACAAAATATACATTTTTGTTTTGGCTGTACTGGTATAAACTCAGTGTTATCTAATGTTACTCAGTGGTAATCTAGGTTTCACTGATAAAAACAGGAAAAAATATACTCCTCATAAGGAATTAGTTTGGCATGAACAATTCAGAGCCTGGAGTCCCTAGGGGCAACAAGGGAATGCTTGCTGGTTCGTGGCGGGGGACAGACCTAGAGGGAGTCCAGCTACATCAGAGTCACAGGGACCTGTGCCAGGGTCCTGCCCCTCCCTCCGCTCACCTTCAGCTCTTCTGTGTGGCCGGGATCTTGTTCTCGCCGTCCAGCTCTTCCACCCCGGCCTGCGTCATGAGGTCTGCTATGTTCTTCTCCAGGTCATCAATGCGACTGCTCATGTCATCGAGTGGGGAAGTTAAAGACAAGGCGCCAGAGCTTCCACTTCTTACTCTTCCCCCTCCCAGGTACCTGCAGACTAGGGCCTTCAACACAGTGGCTTAATGAAAGTGGTTTCCTCATTTCCTTTGGACATTGTCAGAATCTGGCTTAGAGCACATCCCAGCCCTGCCCTTATTCTTGTGAAAGGACCTGGGCAAGTTCTTTCACTTTTCTAAGATTCCGACTCTTTATCTGCTACAGCCTGTTCCTGAGGTGATGGTGAGGATCACGGGAGATCTACAAATGAAATGCTTAGCTCACAGTCAACCACTCTAGATAATATTATCGACAGACTGCAAGTTCCTTGTTGCCAGGGATCTAGCTCAGCTGTATCTCTAGATCTCTGCACAGTACTTCTCAAAAGTGTGCACCTAAGCTCACTTAAAAAAAAAAAAATCGGATAAATGACAAGTGGAAGTTGACCTGCAAACTACCCACTTATTGCCACTACTATCTGGAAACATGGGATCCAATGACCCACTAGAGACTGACTACAAATAAAGGATATTTCTTCCAATGATCTGGTCGGACATGGTCTGAAACTTATCTTGCATCTGTTGTAGGAGTGTCTGCACCTGTGAAAGGACAAAACACAACACCCCACGCTTACCCCAGAGCCGCTGTCACGGGATCAGGGTAGAAGCTCTGTTCCCTTGGGGAGACCAAGGACCCCGGGTTCAGCCCCAATTCTCCGCAGCTCCGTGGCCTTCAATTTCCCTGTCCGGGTTTCAGTTTCCCCAACTGGCGAATAAGACTTGGGGCGGGGGTGGGGTGGGAGGGGCTGGTGACGCTCCCTCCCTTCTGGACCCTCTGCGATTCCCAACACCTTGGGTGTTTTGGGGTGGAGCGCCTGGGGCGGAGTGGTTTGGGATGGGAGCTGCGGGATTCGGGGGTCACCGAGAGTGAATGGGGCGGGGGACCCGGGCGCGTCCGCAGGTGAGAGGCCTACAGACAGCGACCTGTGGCAGGCAAGGTAGGGGGGCCGCGGCAGCAAAGCCTTCAGACACGGGGCCTCCTGAGACCCGCCCCGCGCGGCCGCGGAGAGGCGCCTCGGTCCGTGGGCCTTGCCGGAGTCGCCCGGGGTGGCAGCGGCCTCGGGTGCGTCTAGCACAGCCGTCCCTTACCACTGAGGTGAGATCCTGCACGGTCTTGGGGTCAGTCTCGGCCATCTCCCCGGTGCCCAGCTTGGCGGTGCTGCCTCAGACCTTCACCTATACTTCCGTTTGTTCGCGCAGACGCCCCAGCGGCTACTTCTCGCGACGACCGAGGCCAGTTTCACGGGACCACTGGGCATTCTGGGAGCCGTAGTTCGCGTCACGCGCCGGAAGGGCCTGTCTCTGAGCGCTTCCGTTCCGAGGCGAGGCCCCGCCCAGCACTTCCCCGCGCCATAAGCCACGCCCACCCCACCGCCCCGACCGCGCCCCGCTCCTGGCCCCGCCCCGGGAGGAAAAAGGTGAAACAAACATGCTGTGAGGCTTGGATCTGGAGTTGTGTTTGGTGTCTGTTTCTGGCAGGAGACTTTGAGACTTTTCTGTCGCGACTGAAAATTTCAAAACAGCCAGCAAATTTGACACTTTTTCAGTGGAGGATTTTTTTCTTTTGCACTTAGGCAGAAAGACGACATACTTTCTCTGTGTGGAGGCCAACATCTTTTAAACAGCTGCTTTATGCGAAAGCTCCACTAATTTATCATCATGGCTGATACACTTACTTTGTGGGGTTGACACACCAAACTTAACCGAATATTGTTCTCTTAACAAAACTACTGTATTAAGTGTGAGGCACTAGCAGTTAACCTTTAAAACTTTGGTTTTGAACAACGTTCATTTCTGTTTAAGTGTCTTATGTTCTCTGAATTAAAAAACAAAACAAAACACCTATTTCTTAATTAACTGAGTGACTGAAGTAGTTCTCCTTTCCCCTTTCCAGATGGTTTGGGTTTATTCTCATGCTTGTGCTTTGCTTCCAGCCGGGCCTTGTTTCTGGATCCTGAGTTCCCCGACTTCCACTAAGCAGGACTGATGCTTATGTGGCTACAACTGCAGTGAGGTGTCTGTTGGCTGAGCAGGGAAGTGACTACCGCAGGGTGGGCCTTCGAGACCTTGTCATTGGTTCTTTCCTTCCTGACTTGGCACCCGCATCAGCTGTTAGGACCTAAGCCTGCTCTGAGCTGTGTGCACTGGGGTCTCCAGGTCACCGAGTGCAGGTGAGCAAGTCCCTTCTGACGATGCCCCGCAGCAGCTTCAGGCTGTGGTGCCTTCTGGTGGCCCGGGCTGCACTGCCTCCAGCCTTTCGTGGACGTTCCAAACCTTTCCAGTCTCTGTAGACCCCGTGCATCATCCCCTGGTTCTCAGAGGATGACTAACTATTCTACTTTGCAGTGAAAACAGAGACTATTGTCAGAACCTCCCTCCTGACCTACACATGTCCCTCCATCAGCACCTGTATCACTTCAGCCCTTTCCCCTCAGAGGAGGAAGTGACCTCAATGAGTTTGGGGGTAAGTATGTGCCTATGAAGTCAGGGAAGCCTGGCATGCTGCAGTCCATGAGGTCACAAAGAGTTGGACACAACTGAGTGACTGAACTGAACTGATGAAGTCATTGTCCCCATCAGAACCAGAAAAATCTGTCACACCCCAAAGTTTTCCTGATATGCTAACATATACTATTAATAAATATTAAATATATGTAATATAGGTAATACATTTTATATAATAAAATAAAATATAATACTTTATATTGTTATAAAGTAGTAATATATTTTTTTAAATGTGTGCTAAAGAACACTAAATGTAATGAATACCCTGTGGTAAATTTTAAGTATAGAGGATTGTGGCTATGAGCACTATTCTCTAGTGAATCTCCAGAGCTTGTTTATCCTGTTTAAATGAAACTTGGTACCTTTTGACTAACATCTCTCTCTGGTTCTGCTCTCTGCTTCTGTGAATTGAACTATTTTACATCCCACATACAAGTGAGGTATTATTTGTCTTTCCGCGTCTGGCTTATTTTGCTTCATAAAATGTTCTCCAGGTCCATCCATGGTGTCGCAAACGGCAGGGCTTCCTTGTTTTTAAAGGCGGCATGATATTAAATTGTGCACATACACCACGTTTTCTTTATTCACTCTTCCATCAGCGGACAGGTAGGTTGTCTGCACCCCTTTGTTACCGTTCAGTCTCTAAATCATGTCTTGACTCTTTGTGACCCCATGGGCTGCAGTAAGCCAAGCTTCCAGGTCCATCACCAACTCCTGGAGTTTGCTGAAAGTCATGTCCATCAAGTGATGCCATCCAACCATCTCATCTTCTGCCACCCCCTTCTTCTCCTGCCCTCAATCTTTCCCAGCATCAGAGTTGTTTGGCTCCACCCCTTGGCTGTTGTAAATAACACTGCAGCGAACCTGCGAGTGCAGACATCTCTTCCAGATCCTGATTTTAATTCCTTTGAATAAATATTTAGTAGTGGGACCGCTGGATCGTGTGGTAGTTCTCTTTTTAATTGTTTTGAGGAGCCTCCATGCTGTTTGTGAGCAGGGCTCATGGTGGAGCCTGTGGCCAGGCAGTAGGATCTGTGGCCAGCTGCTGAGACTCCTCAGTGCTGTGAGCCCCGGGCACGTCCTCTCAGCTTCTAGCTGGCTCAGACCATATTCAGTTGTGCAGATTGCCTCTCTGTTCTTTGCGGGACAGACAGAGTGGCCTATTGGGCAACGTCCTGCAAAGGTGCGGGGAGCAGAGGCTCAGTTTGCTTTCCCAGAGGAGAAACTGTGGACCAAGGAGTCTCTTGGCTCTGAGCTGGGCTGCCTTGGAGGATGGGTGATGCAGTAAAGTGAAACTGTTCTTCTTGCCCTTTTTCAGATTCCTCTGAGAAAGGCATCTTTTTCAGTTTTCTTTTTGCTCCACTGAGGTGCTGGAACATCTCAGGTGTACTCCTGGGCTTCCATAAAGGTGTCCTCATCCACGAGTGGTCATTAAATTGATGGGGGAGGGCGTGTGGACTGGAGCCTCTCATTCTGCCATTTTGCTCTGCATTTTTTTCGAGCCTCACTTGACTATATCCCGAGTGATGCTGGTTTTTCATTCATAGTAGGCACGATTTTCACTTAAAATGTATTGACTTAAGTAAAAATCACAAATTTAAAGGTATACAGTTTCACGCTATGGCTGTAACTGACGGCATGAGTGGCATCTTGGTGTGGTCCGGTTAGGCGAGGTGGGAGATGGATGTCCTTAAACCATGAGGATGCTCCTGTAGGATGACAGTTTAGAAAATTCTGCCCTAAGAGAAGGCAGGGCAGCAGAGATAAAGAGGCAGTGCTTGCTTTAAGTAGTTTGTCATTACACACTTTGGGAAATGCTGCTGAATCAGAGGAACACATCTCTTCTCCTTGGGGATAAGTCACAGCCAGGACGGTTGGGAATTTCTACAGGTGCTGGATACCCATTTTGTAGAGAACAAGCCTTCAGTAATCCTGAGCAGAGAAGATGCTGCCTTGCTGGTGCGAGGAAGGGCAGGGCAGGGATTCAGGGTCCATTCTTGGTGGATCAGAGGAGGAGCACCAAAGGTAGGGCTTTGTTGTGGAGAGAAACAAAAGTTTAATTTAGTTCTGACAAATTTAATTTTGAAATGCCTTTGCCCCAGGACAGTCTCCCTGGCATGGATTCCCATGTGACACCAAGTTTTGCTAGTGTCCTGAAGTGCATGCTGGGGAGGGCCCCTGGTGACTCTGTTCACAAAAGAACAGAAAACTGCTTTCATGGGAAGAATGGTGTCACTGGTGGCATCCCGATCCCTCCAATTGTTTTGCTTTCGGTTTGACGTGTTGGTTGATGTTTCTCATGTTCGTTATGGGAGTTTCCCAAATTAGTGTCACCATGATTGCCTGACAAGGAATCGATTTGCTGTTTGTTTACCAAAACTAGCAATTTCCTGCAGACAGACTGCCTAGGGAGGAAGGAGATGTTTCTTAGCAACTCTTGACTTACAAGTTTGGCTTTGGTGTGCTTCGCTGATCTCGTCCTTATTCAGTGGCTTTGTCATCATCAATTTCATGCATTGTGTGTAATGATACAAACTTGGTTCCATTGATTCCGGGTGTCATACGGGTGGTACTGGCTTAGGATAAGTAGGAAAAGATCACTGTTGGAGTCACACATACACTTACTAGGAGTTTGAACAAACTTCAGCAGATAGTGAAGGACAGGGAAGCCTGGCGTGATACAGTACATCGGGTTGCAAAGAGTTGGACACAGCCGAGCAGCTGAACAACCAAGGAGTGAGACCTGCTTAAGACAGTTTCAACTATGTCAATGGAGTTTTCTCATCTGTACAGTGGGGATAATCTCTATTTCACTGTTCCCTGAATTATATAAATTATCTATGTAATATATAGTTACATATTACATATAAAATGTATAACATAATATGTAAATACACACACAAATAATGTAAAATATCTCACCGTAGGAGGCTCTTACCAAGTATTAGCATCCTCCCCTTCCCCTTTTTGTTTAAAATCTGAATTAAGTCATCTTGACATCTTCCTGTACCTGCTTATCTCTATTTCACTCTGTATCTTTCTACCTCCTCTCTCTACCTACGTACCTACCTACCAATCATCTATATGTCTTTTCCCAAGTCTGAAGGATTTGACTGTTACAAAAGAAGGTGGGAAAAGAGTTAATTATTAGGCAGGCAGGCAGCACTTGGTTTTACTTTGGTCATTAAATATTATAGGCCAACCAGAGCACCATTTGAAAAAATATACCTTTGCTTTGTCACTGTGTTTAAACTGTTCTAAAGCCAGTCTAAGCCCAAGCACACACATTAAAAATCTCAGATCACCTTTATTTGACTGTTTCACAAACAAGTTAAAATTTCATGGCAACTACACAGTAAATCAAACGTTGATTTATAGCCTAGAGACTATAAGCAAGTCAGTAACTAGGGCCCAAAGGTACAGTATCTTCAGTTGAATGAAAAAAGTTTTAAATAATAAACTTTTATCTCTTTTAAATGTCTATGAAAAAATTCATTTAAAATTTCTGAAAAATTTTATCTTGGGGGAAATAAATAATGTTTAACACCAGAACAGGATTGACACGAGTGCATGACAATGCAAAAATTTTTCATATAGCCTTCATTTCAAACCCTTTAATAATCTGAATGCAGGTATATTATAAAGAATGACTAATATAAAGGAAAAGCTTTAAAAAGTAGCAGAAAATGGAGAATTCAGCATATATTTATAGGACTTCTATGAACCACTTTCTCAAAGACTTCAGAGCATTGTAGTGAAAATTACTATGGTTTTACTACACCCATTGCTTCTCACTGCAGCCCTACCGCCCAGCAAGCACTTGGGACCGGCTCAGAGGGTAAAGAATCTGCCTGCCGATGCAGGAGACCTGGATTCAGTCTCCGCTTTGGGAAGGTCCTGTGGAGAGGGGAAGGGCAACCACTCCAGTATTCTTGCCTGGAGAATCCCATGGACAGAGGAGACTGTTGTATCAGATAAGAGTCAGACACAACTGAGCGACTTGGGACCAAACAAAATTTCAAAAGTTTACCAAGTTCAGCAACCCTCCAGTGATTGCTGTTCTGATAGTGATGCAGCGTGCACGGTAGGAAGGAGCTTTTCTGCCTCTCCAATTGGATGCCTCTCTAAATGATTTGTGTAAATCATAGACTTATTCTTAATTTACAGAATTAAAGTTCCTATCTGAGGTCCTTATTCACACATTTAGTCCCCCCATTTTTTCCTGTCTCTACGGATTTTGTATATGCTTTTACATTGCTGTTGTTTAGCCACTCAGTCATGTCCTGCTGTTTCGTGACCTCATGGGCTGTAGCCTGCCAGGCTCCCCTGTTCATGGGATTTCCCAGGCAAGAATACCGGAATGGGTTGCCATTCCCTTCTCCAGGGGATCCTCCTGATCTAGGAGCGGAACCCACATCTCTTGCATTGGCAGGTGGATTCTTTACTGTTGAGCCAAACACAGTCAGAAGCAGAGAAATTTTTCAGCAGTGGGCTAATCCAGTAGCAATAGGAAATAAAATAAGGGTAACGCATTTTACATAGCAGAGGAATTATTGATTGCGGTAGACGGACAATTATGAAAGCCCATTATCATAGCATTACAAGAAGTCCCAAATCTTCCGAGTCTCAACAGCCAGATAAGATGGGTTGTATCATCTTTATGAAGAGTGCAGCTACATCACCATCACCACCATCACCACCATCATTATTATTGTTTCTGTTATTTAGTAGTTAAATAGAAAAGGTAGTTTCTTCTTTCTCAGTGGTCACCTTTCTCTTGTGACTTTTCTCTACCTGGTGTGATTCACCTGATGATTCCTGCTTCAATCAACTTCATGTGGCTAGATTAGCGCGCTCTACTTAGAAAATCAGAAAATGCTTGGAGACCCTTTAGAATTAGTTTATAGCCAAGTACATTGCAAGCTCTTAAAGACCCCACACAACACCCCTCACTCAGCTCTCCATCCCGCTCAGTTGGTTTGGTAGTGACCGAGTACTTGGGGGGACAGGAGTTAACTTTTGGATCACCGAGATCTCTGATTTCACACCTGCCATGAAATGTAGCTGGGTTTATTTTGTTATGATGTTCAGTTTGGCAGGTGCTGGTGGAGAGCCAGGGCAGACCCCTCTCCCTGAATGATGTCCGTTGGGAGGGAACTGACAGCATCAAGGGTAACTTGTATCGAAATTAGAAAATGTTCGCATGTTCTTCTTAGAACAAACCATCTGAAACAATTAATCATGGGTAAAATGGGGAGAAAATGTAATTTTTAATTAACTAAGATGGTTAATACACTAATTAAAAAATGGAGAAGGTGTGACTTCATTCAGTGAAAATAAAATCCTCACAGTCTTGTGCTTGGTAATGGGAAAGAAATTTCTGGCTCTCACTTGACTTTTTTTTTTTTCCCAGTAACTTAGACTGAAATAAAATACATTGGTATATTATGAAATAACATTTTGATTCTGTAGTGCAACTGTATTCTAGCAATTTAAATACACCCTATGATTCAGGAAATGGTACCATTTTGGCTCCTAAGAATTGGTCTATTTCGTTGTTGTTTTTGAAGGGATTCAAAAGAGCAAACATGACAGAAATCTCTCTGTCTTGACGAGGATCCTGGGGACAGGGAATATACTTAAATAAGGGAAAATTAAGGCATATCCTGCTTGTTCACGAAGTGTGCCCTTTCCTCTGATTTCTCAGTGTTCTAAGCTAAGTTGAGCTACCAGCATGATTTGTAAAGTGCTGGAGAGCCTGTGGGCTTGAGAGGCAAGGGCAAGTCTTACACTTGAGTGGACAGTCACTCGATGTCTGTCTTCCTCCCCAGGGAGGGCTCAGGATGAGGCGAGCTTCCTGATGCCTAGTTAGCGAGCCTGTGAGCCAGGCTGCTGACCGCCTGGCCTCTGAGGATGCTGCTGGCTGTGCTCCGCGGTGAGCCCTCCCCTCTGCCTTGCAGGAAGAGGGGAGCGAGGTCCACCGGGGAGACACAAGGCTGCGCCCTGTGGAGCCAGAAGAGGAAACCTGGTAAAGTGGGACTGCAGGCTTGGAGCCTCTGCCCCTGAGGCTTCTCCTACCCTCAGTGGGGCTGCTGACTTTCCCACTCACCCATTTGATGTCGGGGGACCCAAATGGCCGGCCAGAAGTGTGAACTTGCACTGGGCAAGACCCAGTGTCTGTGACATTAGACAGCAACGTAGAAATCAGAGAAGAGCTACCGTCCAGCAGTTTTAACCACCAACACCCATTTATTTTAATGAAAAAAAAACCTCTGCATTCTATATGCTTCAAAAAGATTTACTATAGAAACAAATACAATATATGGAACTCCATCTGCATAATTTCACTACAATAAAGACAACATATGACTTCTATTTCCTGTGAAGGCAAACTGAAAAGCACAGGTGCAAACAGAGATTGCATAAGAAAGCGTGTGCGCACCCGCGTGTGTGCGTGAGTGTGGTTAAAACCTTTAGTAAGCAACGGCATTAAAATATGCTAAGACACTTACCTGACCCTAGCTCGTGTCGAGCGCTAAGAAAAAGCCACAGGCTGTCACTAGTTCATCTGCTAGAAAAATTTGGTGTGAGCTTTGATGGTTCCGTTACAGCGTATGGACAAGAAGATAACCTTGGTACAAGCACTAACCTCCGTCTTATGTTCGCATGCTCACAGAATAAAAATCAGTTACTTCTCATACATAATGAACATCTTTTATTTTCAGGTTTGCAAACGACGGCCGTCGATTCACACAAAAGGGTACTTTTAAAACTACCTGTATTTACTCTATTGTATGCATGTATATAGGAAACGAATGGTGTGTATGTGCATAAATGTATGTCTGTACATGTGGGCTGATATATGTATACACATGGTACCTGATGGCCTCTTCGGACGCATGTGTGACCTCCGTGATGTCACTGGCTGTTGTACATATGCCAAGGAGGGCAAGGTTCTCTATCCTGGGCCAGGTCCCCAGAAAACCCACTGGGACTGTGGTTTCCGGACACTTAAAAATGCAGAGAGATAGACGCCCGTGCATTTGATGGTGAAACGTCCAGCTCTGCTCCTCACCACCGTCATTCAGGATCATCCTCACAGAGGATGGCAGTGAAAACTGTCCCCCTCTGCGGACCTGCCTGGAAGGTGGGTCGAGGAGAAGCGCCAGCTCTGTGCTCTGCCCTAGTGCTGAACTGGACGCTGAGGCCCCGGAGGGGTCGGCTGCTTTAGCTTCTACCCCTTCTGTGCTTGACCTCTTGGGGAAGGGTGACAATATATGAGGAGCAAGCTTCTGTAGTCTGTCTCTATAAATACTGGGTATATACACATACAGATACGCATACATATACAAATACTAACCCACAGACCAAACCAGATGTGTGGAGTGCTGACTGGCAACATGGCAAACACATCAGGAAAAGTATTCATTGTTCCTCCTCCCAGAAGGTCAAGTTCTATGCCATGATGTTTAAAACACTCAAGGGAAAATTCAGAGGATTCCATTAATTAAAGGGGAAAAGGAAGATGCTGTCAAAATGGTGAAGTACAGATTAAGTGAAAATTGCAAAGAAAACGAAAATCTGAAACAATTGAGGCCTGGTTGTGAAGTTCGAGAGCTGTAAACGGCAATCTTCAGATTTGGATTTTTTTTTTTTTTCTTTTTTTCCTGTTGCTAGGGAAACTTGGGAATCAAGCTTCAGATGTCAGGAGTTCTCACAGACCTGAATGGAAAAGATTCAGAGTCAAGTCAAGGAACATAACAACTCGATTCAAAAACATTTTAGCTAAATACTAGATACATGACTGGCAAGCTATAATAAATGCATTTATAAATGTTGTACTACTTTGGGGAAGATTTTTTTTTTTCTTCTTCTTAAGCATAACATTTGAAGAGAGAAGGAATAGTTCTCCTGGTTTATGACTCAAAAAGCTGGACTACTCTGAAAATGCGAATACCACATGTCTCACACCTCAGATCAACCGTGGCCCCTCCCGCTGCCTCACTGAACCCTGTCTTCTGCAGTTGGCCCAGGGCTGGGCTATTTTATAAACAAGCCTACTTGGCAGCTTAGAAATGGACCATCATCCCAGATACATATACATATATATATATATTTTTGGTCACTGAGAAAAGCAAGATAGTAACTGGTGGTTCTGCAGAGATGGTGTATGAGTTCCTGAGGGCTGCTGTCACAAATGACCACAAATTCAGTGGCTCACAAACCACACACACTCACTCTCCTACACTCTGGAGGTCAGAATTCTTAGGGGGCTACAGTCCAGGCGCTGGCAGAGAGTTCCTTTTGGAGCCCCCTCCTCCCCTTCAAGCTTCCCCCTCGAGGCTGCCTGTTTGCACGCGGCCCCTCCCTGCCTCTCTGTGACCTGCACCAGGGTTTGCATTGCTTGCTCTCTAGGCTTTAGGCCAGCTGAGGGACTTCCACTCTGCCTGACGACAGGGTGAACGGAAGCAGCTTGGCTCTCTGGCACCTTTGCTTAATTGTTATTATATCTTGGATTTGTACAGGGAGAAGGTACCACGAAAAACTCGTGTTACAAAGAAACAAAAATGTATAAAAGATCAACCCACAAGGCAAGTATAGTCTATTCTGGAATGAATTGATTGTTGGAATATAATGGATTGTTCTGCAAAGCTCAGGGCTTTTCATTCTAAATCTGTTAAGGGGGTGGGTCAGCGTGTAAACATCACCAACCTGTCCTGCACCCCATTGATTTCAGAGTTTAAAGTAGTCATGTATCTGTTTGGAGAATTTAGAGCAGCTGCTCTAAATTCTAGATAAAAAAATCTTTGTAATGTGACTCGAGTGTAAATAAAATGATATTGAGGAGGTTAAGGGAGAAAGCTGTTTTAACAGAAAGGACCATGGACATGAACATGCTGATTCAGATGCAAGTTTCATTGTTATTTTCTATACCTAGGGATTTTTATACAGCTTGACAGGTGAATTCCTTTGGGGTTAGGACTCTTCTGAACTCATTTAATTTCCTTTTTTTTCAGGTGAATTTTTCTGCCCTTGCTACACCATTGCCTTAAACTCTTTGGTGACCTGGGCTGCAGTAAACTATATTCTTCATATTCACTTGCATTTGAAGACTGGAAAAGAACACATTAAATGGTATAACTAATTTCATTTAAAAATATTTTCCTGTGTGAGACCAATAACTTAAAATAATCATTTTGGTCATTGAGAAAAATAGGAAAAATTTTTTGACTTGATAAGATCCACTCCATTTGAAAGCCCTCAGGCCCCGTTTAAGTCAAGTCAGACCACAGCATATCTCCTGTGACTGTTGAGTTGATCGCATGAAAAAGTTCACAGGGATGTAATGTTCTTAGCTGTGCATGTGTGTGGCACATAGAAAGCCCTGGGACGTCAGAGGTTGACTGTCGTTGTCCATAAACTTGGAGAGGCCAGCTCCGTCTGCAGGCCGAGGGTGGCCTGCTCGACTCCGGCTTGGAGCTCCTCCAGGCTCTCCCCCTGCCCATAATACATTTCACAATGAAGAGGAGCGAAATATTGATACACTCAATGACACGGACTGTGCAATTCTGTTTATGGAAAATTCTAGAGAAGGCAAGAATCTAATCAGAGAAGGTAGATCAATGAGAGTCTGGACTCTGGGGAGGGGATCAACAAGAAAGGGGTACAAGAAATGGCATCTTGATGGTAGAGTGGCTACACTTTACCAAAATTCATCAAACTGCACCCTTAAAATAGGTGAATTTTATGGAATGCAAATAAAACCTTAATAAAAAACATTAGAATGAAAAGTATTTCCGGTGACCATTTTTTTGCTCATTTGGTCATCTCTTTAAACTTCTTCACTGTGATCATCAAGGTTACAATTCAATGCCCCCTCCTTTCCAACAGAGAGACATTTAATTTTGGTACTTATTCAAATGGTTCACCTGATCTGTTCTTTTATATTCTTGCTCTTGTGAATTAATTTAAAACAGTGTTTGAAAAGATTTCAGCACAATATTCCTTGAACTTGCCTTGTCACAGCACAAAAACCCTCATGGATGTGCCAGCTTGCTTTCTTTGGAGGGTCCTAGGGGGAGAATTATGCATCCCCTTGATGTCATCAACATGTGATTTAAACAACAAACTGGCAGTAAAAATCATTTCATTTACATTTTTTATTGCTTTCAATGTCATTAGTTTTATTTCTCTTACTTTGGGATGTCAAAGAAGGAATTGCGTCTCTCTCAGTTCAACTCTCAAATGCAACAAAGCCACCTATGGTATCATAATAAACTGAAATGTTTTCATTATCTTTTTCCACAAGGGAGGCAGTCTAATAATGAACACTGGCCTCCATGCTTACCCACCTTGGGATCTTTCTGAGCATCAGTGTCTCGTCTACAGAGTGAGATAAAACCACCAGGGCAATGAAGGAAATAAGGAGAAAAGCCACAGAACAGAGGTGTTTGGTTCATGAGAGTCTACTTGAATCAGAATATTATTTGGGAGGAGGAGCAAAACCCATTTTCTCTTCCCACGTTGGATGACGTGAGCCCTGCAGTTTTATGAACAAAGGCTTTAAAGACCAAATTGACATGCTTTTCCTGCCAAGAGCCAGGGAGTAAATGTTTTCGACTTTTTGGGCCACAGGGTCTCGGGGGCAACCACTCAGCTCTTTTTGTGGTAGTAGCAGAAAGCAGTCATAGGTTAAGTCTGTAAACGGATGGACCTTCTGTATTCTGTGCGTCTGCTCACTGGCTCAGTTGTGTCCCACTCTTTTTGCGATCCCATGAACTGTAGCCCGCCAGGCTCCTCTGTCCATGGAACATCTGATTTTCCTGGCCATGATACTAGAGTGGGTTGCCATTTCCTCCTTCAGAGGATCTTCCCAACCCAGGGATCAAACCCACATCCCTTGAGTCTCCTGCACTGGTGGGCGGATTCTTTACCGCTGATTGCATTGAAAGCAATAAAATTACATTGAAAGCAATAAAAAATGTAAATGAAATGACTGTTACTGCCAGTTTGTTGTTTAAATCACATGCTGATGACATCAAGGGGATGCATAATTCTCCCCCTAGGACCCTCCAAAGAAAGCAAGCTGGCACATCCAGGGAGCATCAGTATTCTGCTGCTGCTGCTAAGTCGCTTCAGTCGTCGGACTCTGTGCGACCCCATAGACGGCAGCCCACCAGGCTCCCCTGTCCCTGGGATTCTCCAGGCAAGAACACCGGACTGGGTTGCCATTTCCTTCTCCGATGCACAAAAGTAAGAAGTGAAAGTGAAGTCTCTCAGTCATGTCCGGCTCTTTGTGACCCCATGAACTGCAGCCTTCCAGGCTCCTCCGTCCATGGGATTTTCCAGGCAAGAGTACTGGAGTGAGGTGCCATTGAATCAAATCTTAAAATCAGGAAGTGAACCTTTCTTGGCCCTTGAGCTGTAGTTTGCCACTCCCTGCTTTAAAGAAACATCGAACAGATTCTACCAAACCTCCACATTCATTCAAGGACCATGGCCGGTGGGGGAGTTCTCTTGTCCTTGCACTTTATAATCTACTGATAGTTACAGTGTTGTTAGGACTCATGCCCCCACTTTGCTTAATACTTTGGACCCATTTCTGTGTGCCCTCTTGCCATTGTCATGGGTCAGCCACGCTGACCTTGCTCTTAGGAGAGAGTCTGAGCCATAGGACATTCAAGGTGTCTTATTCCTGCCAGTTTCTCATTTGCCTACATTATTAGTTTCATTCTTTCTCTGTTAGGAAGAACATCTTGGGCTAGGTCTATAAGAAAACAGGAATCATTGGCAGGCATCTCTAATGTTCAAATGAACATTATTAAATAATCTTATGCGTTTGATATAGGGACAGGGTGAGGTTTGTTTTGAAGTCAGACAGGTCGGTGATGACAACTGTTCTTAACTATTTATCTTACCTGGGGACTGAAATGACATGTCTTGTGGTGCAAAACGTGGGAGGGTCATTTCCAGCTGCATAAGGATATTCAGGGTTTCTTTCTGAGGATAATCATGGCCTGTCCTCAGGTGCCCTGACCTGCAGTGGGATAACCATGTGGCTCTCCATTTAGGTGAGAACGGAAAGTGCATCTGACCTTTCAAACACAGAATGCATGCACCTGTCTTTTCTCAGTGGTGCTATTTTGAGTATAAAATGAACACGGGTTCTTTGGCAGTCACCAGACAATTCTGTCTTGGATTAACTGTGATCCAAGAGCTCAGGCGGGAGAGAGGAGAAGTGAGCCATCCTGGGGAACCTGCTCATTACTGACACCCGTAGGTCAGGGTGCTCCAAAGTAGGAGGAGCAAGAAAACCCTTTGTCGGAGGAAGCAGATGCTGCCATGCCTATTATACTCCTTTTAATCTCAACAGATTACATCTTACTAGCATTTAACATGATGATTTGGAGTAGCAGGCATGTGTATTATTGTAAAAAATATTGTGTAAACATACGCAAACACTGGGTATGTGTGCTGGAGGCTACAGTCACCCGGGCTGTTGGTTCCCTGGGTGGGATGGGCTGGGCATCTATCTGTACTTCAACAATTGGAGCAGGAAGCCTCCATTAAAACACTCACTGGCCGCCTAGAGGGGCTGGTAAGTGAGCAGAGTCTTGAAGAGCCTTGGTTCACGGAGAGTCAGGCTTTGGTGTCATGTAATTGTGTTTATGGGCCTCCCAGGTGGCTCAGCGGAAAAGAACCTGCCTGCCAATGTGGGAGATGTGAGTGCGATCTCTGGATTGGGAAGATTCCTCTGGAGAAGGAAATGGCAACCCCCTCCAGTGTTCTTTCTTGCCTGGGAAACTCCATGGACAGAGGGACCTCGCAGGCTATAGTCCATGGGGTTGCAAAAGAGTTGGACATGACTTAGCAACTAAACAACACCACCAGTTGTGGGTGATGTGTGAGTGGCTACTCAATCATCTGTTCCATCTGTGTACACACACACATGCACACACAGCATTTTTATTTCTGTACAATCACCCAGGAAGTACTGCCCTCTGGTCTATCCTGACTCTGCTATATGTGAATTCTGCTCCGTGTCCGTCTAGTGCTCACTTGAGAAGCTGGTAGAAAACAGAGTTCAGAGGTTTACTGCAGTAGAGTGGGTCAGAGCAGGACACTAAATAATCCCCACGTGTCTGTTGATAGGGGAGTACACTGCGCCATAGTCCTCGGATGGGAAGGGATGCTCTCTAGCTGTTAGAGTGAATGAACCAGAGCAGTGTGTTTGCCTGGCTCTCGAGCTAAGAATGGTTTTCATACTATTAAAGGGTGCTAAAACACGGAAGACAGAACCAAAACAGCTATAAAAAGGAATATGAAACAGAGCCCTGATGAGACCCCAGAGCCCAAAATATTTGCCACCTGGCCCTTGATGAGAAAAGCTTGCCAACCCCTGAACTATAGCAACATAGATGGGGCTTGGAAATGTAATGAAAAGAGGGAGAACAGAGAGTTCCAGCACATCAGGCTCAACGCAATATGAATTAGACCAAGTCTGACAAACTGCACAAAGTAGAACTATATGGGGGGTGTGTGCGTGTGGTGTGTAGTAACAGCATAAAACAATGTCCACACACGCTGGGTCATGGCAGCTATTGTCTCGGGAGAGAGAGAACAGGAAATGAAACTGGGGAGAGGGACAGGGGATTTCAGCTTCACCTGTAATATTCATGTTTTATACAAAAGGAAGGAAAGAAGGAAAGGAGGGAGGGAGAGAGGAATATATATTCCCTCCCTCTCTCTCTCTTTCTCTGTTTCCCCCGCTTCTTTCCTTTCTCTCCCCACTCCATCCCTCACTTCCTCCCATCCATCTATCCATCCGTCCAGGGAGAGACCTTGCACTGTAAATTCTCCTCTCTAATTCCATTCCGAGGTCAGTGGCTCAGCAGGGAGCTCTACGTGTCTGAAGTTGGAATGAGATTTCCTGTTGACTCCACTCAACATTGTCACCAGGATACAATAAATTCTGTCTTTATTTTCTAATCATCATTTTCTTTAGCCTCCTAATTCACAACAACACCATTCACCTTCTCAGAGGGTAAATTCTGAGGCCCCAAAGTCTTTTGAATGGCATTAGTTACAAGTTAATAATTGCTAAGGTTAAAACTGGACTCAGTTCAGTTCAGTCGCTCAGTCGTGTCCAACTCTTTGCGACCCCATGAATTGCAGCACGCCAGGCCTCCCTGTTCATCACCAACTTCCGGAGTTCACTCAGACTCACGTCCACTGAGTCAGTGATGCCATCCAGCCATCTCATCCTCTGTCGTCCCCTTCTCCTCCTGCCCCCAAGCCCTCCCAGCATCAGAGTCTTTTCCAATGAATCAACTCTTTGCATGAGGTGGCCAAAGTACTGGAGTTTCAACTTTAGCATCAGTCCTTCCAAAGAAATCCCAGGGCTAATCTCCTTCAGAATGGACTGGTTGGATCTCCTTGCAGTCCAAGGGACTCTCAAGAGTCTTCTCCAACACCACAGTTCAAAAGCAACTGGACTAGTAAGCCCCAAATAGGAAATATTTGATACCCGTATCTATTTATTTGATGCTCACACCACTATTACTTGGCATAATAGTTCATTTATTTAAAATAATCCTTCATTATGTCACAGTCATGACAACCAGTCAGTGAAAAGATTGTGTAAATATGCAATCACCTCTTTTCCTACAGTCTCCACATCCTTCCGTGCATTCTCATGACTCTTCTTTAAAGGGTGTAGAATCTCCTTAAATCTAGCTAAAGATTACACTGCACCATGCAGTGAGAAATAGGGCCCTGGTAGACCAGCTAACCAATCTGGGCACATCTGTCTGAGCTCAAGTTCAGGGTCATCTGCAGCAACCTCCTCTCCACCTGCTCTGTTGACGGCACTGGGTGCCTTTGCACGGTTCCTCAGATTGGCAGGGGGATGTGAAGGGGCCTTTGGACATTAGTGGGAGCACCTTTACAGGTAACATTCCATTATACAGACGTAAGCTAAAAATGAATTCCTCTGGGATGCATATTTTGGGAAAGAAGATAAGTGGAAAAAGAGTGGGTTTGGGGCAGTTGTGTTTTCCTACCGTGTGCACGCACACTAGAGTTTGGTGAACTTACGGGCTAAGCTGAAGAGGGGCAGGAGCAGGGCTGCAGCTGCGCTGAAGTGCGGGGCCCCTGCTGCGTTGCAGTCCACTTTGGAATTCTTGCAGGAGCACACTTGTACCCTGAGGTCTGTGATGTTTGTCATGGGCGGCTTCCCCGAATCTGTCACCATGATGGGCAGGTGGTAGTTTGCTTTGTTCAGATTTTGAAGGAGGCTCACCAGGGCGTGTGTATCTGTAAATACAAAAGGGGGCCTTCATAAGAGAGGGTTGGACCTCTGCAAACAGGAGTGGAATTTCAGCAACTGAACTCACAAAGTAGGCAGTGCATGGATGTAACTACAAGAGTACTCAAATATAAATCTATTAACACCAAATAAACATAGAAATTCAGCTCTTCACTTGTGGAAATCACATTTCAAGTGCCTAGCAAGCACACATGGCTGGTGGCTACCATACCAGATTGTGTTTGTTGGCGTTTGTGCCCAGTCTTGTCTGTCCATGGAATTTTTCCAGGCAAGAATACTAGAGTGGGTTGCCATTTCCTCCTCCAGGGGGTCTTCCTGACACAGGGATTGAACTCGCATCTCCTGCACTGGCAGAAGGGTTCTTTACCCTTGAGCTTCCCATAATCGAAAATACCAGATAAAACACTTCCATCATGGAGGAGTTCTGTGTTTCAGGGTTATTGTAATCAGTTTCAGGAGGACCCAATTTGGTGGAGATGACTGAGGACTGAGAATTCCTCCCTACAAATGTATTAGACTTAAAGTATAGTACATCTTCACAAAGATCACATTCCGCATCTAGAAGAAGTAATGTAAAAACCCATTCTTGAATTGTCACATTGTACATCTTAAATATATACAGTTTTTATTTGTATATAAAAATATGCAATAAAGTTGGAAAAAACAAATTGTTAGCTCAGAGCATTTTTATATAAGAATCCAGATTCAAATAATCAAGATACACTTTTGGAACAACAATAACAAAAATCTACTCACTTTTAAGGTGGGCAGGCCCCCCCATCTATTTCCATGGAAATGGTTTCTACACTCTAGTCTTTTTTTAAAAAAATTATCTTTATCTATTTATTTTTTTGGTCATGCTGGGCAGCATGTGGGATCCTAGTTTCCCAACCAGGATCAAACCTGTACCCCCTGCAGTGGAAGCTTGAATTCTTAATTACCAGACCAGCAGGGAGGTCCCTATAGCTTAGTCTTAATCAGGCCTCAGACCCCAGTCTTTATCAGGCCCCAGGTTTGTGGGAATTCATAGCACTGATACGCAACTTGGGGACTGGATCTTTAAGCCTGTGGTTGGTGGGAACATCCACCATTACCTAGGCCACTGGTCAGCACTCAGAACTGGCCATCTCACCTGGCCTTGGGCTATTTTCTCTTCAGTCATTCAGATGACTAGGGATTTGTTTTGTTTTGTTTTGTTTTTTTCTGAGCTGCATGGCTTGTGAGATCTTAGTTCCCCGACCAGGGATCAAACCCATGCCCCTGTATTAGAAGGCAGATTCTTAACCACTGGACCACCAGGAAAGTCCCAGCTATTTTTTTAAATTGGCTCTTTCTGGGCATAAACAATGATAAATATTAAAAAAAAAACTTGGAGGAACAAGAAAAAGAATCTAGAAGGCATCTTAACTATTAAATAAAACCAGGAGGGAAAAGAAAATTGTGACGACCTGAAAACAAAAAAAAACTGGAAATAGAACTGCCATACGTCCCAGCAATCCCACTGCTGGGCATACACACCAAGGACACCAGAACTGAAAGAGACACATATACCCCAATGTTCGCTGCAGCACTGTTTACAGTAGCTAGCTAGGACATGGAAGCAACCTAGATGTCCATCGGCAGACGGATGGATAAGGAAGTCATGGTACATATACACAATGAAATATTACTCAGGTATAAAAAGAATATATTTGAGTCAGTTCTAATGAGGTGGGTGAAACTGGAGCCTACTATACAGAGTGAAGTAAGTCAGAAAGAGAAATACCAATACAGTATATTAACACATATATATGGAATTTAGAAAGACAGTAACGATGACCCTATATGCAAGGCAGCAAAAGAGACACAGATGTAAAGAACAGTGTTTTGGACTCTGTGGGAGAAGGTGAGGGTGGGATGATTTGAGAGAACAGCACTGAAATATGTACACTACCATATGCGAAACAGATGACCAGTGCAAGTTTGATGCATGAAGCAGGGCACTCAAAGCCGGTGCTCTGGGACAACCCAGAGGGATGGGGTGGGGAGGAAGGGGGAGGGGGGTTCAGGATGGGGGGACATATGTACACCCGTGGCTGATTCATGTTGTTGTATGGCAGAAACCTCCAATTAAAATAAATAAATAAATAAAACAAACAGATGAAGGATTATCCTAACCAGAAGGTGACAGCAGCAGAAATAACCGATGTGATGATGACGCCAGTGAAATGGCAGGTTAACACAAGGAAGATTCTCTGATCTGCAGGTAGAGGAGAAAGTCTTTGATAAGAAAGTTCCAGGTGGAAACTGAAGCTGGGGATGATTATTCAAATCAGTGACAGCCACAAAAACTAGCAAATAAAACACTAACCCCTCAAACAAGAGAAGGGCTGTTTTAATTAAAAATAATCAGTGTAACCGAATTCATTCTTTAAAAAGCAATAAAATAGACAAACAGGCAAATAGAATCAATAACAAGAGAAAGGCGCTAATAAAATGAGATATGAGATAAGGCCATAACAGTACAGATGAGGTTTTTTTAATAGAAAATTTTATGCACAATTGTATGATACATTTTCAAAACTTAATGGGATGTATAATTCTCCATCCCTCTCAAAAACTCTACCTCTGAAGTAAGAAGAGGGAACCCAGCCCTGACCGGGGCAATCATAAGATAAATTCACCATTGATGGCAAAATGTATGTAACATGTGAGTTCTGGTCTGGGTTTTATTGTGAGGCAAGGTGATTGCAGGAGTGAGTTCCCACTTGCCATGGGGAGGGGAAGGCAGTGGGGGATTCACAATTCAATACATTTGATATTTCAGTCTTAACATGGCAGATGATAAATGTTGGGACAAGTCTTAAATTCTACCTGTCCACGTGCAAGGATTGGTGGAACGGGGCGTTGTTTGCAAGTTTCATAAATGAGGGACAGGACAGATGGGAGAAGATATCAAAGTCGAAAGTCAAAGCCAAGGTCATTTTAAAGACAAAGTCTTTACAATTCTGAGGTCTGCAGCATAAAACGGAAGGTGAAGGATCAGAGGAAAGGCTTTCTGAAGAGTCCTGCACTGGTGCTTCTCTTAGGAAGGCAAGCATAGCCCAGAAGTCTCTGCAGTGCTGGTGAGCTTTAAGGTAAACACAGTGATCTGAGTGAGAAGAGGCACCTGAGCCAAGATCCCCAGCTTTTGAAGGCTGAAACCTGGGTGGGTGCAGAGAATCATGGGGTGCACAGCTCACAGGGCACAGCGGAGAAAAGATGAGACAGAAAGAGGAAATCTGTCATGTTTGCATTTCTGAGAAACTGATATTCAATATTTTTACAAACTGTGTACAGGTGCTGGTAGGAAAATTGTCACTGTTTGTAATGTGTGAATAACTTGAGACAAACCACGTGAGAATACACGAGAGCACAGGAAACGAGGAACAGCTTGGAACAGAAGCCAAGCCAGGGAAACCAGGCTTCAAAACTGAAGAATAACAACGGAATGTTAAGAGGACTTACTGTTGATCTTGGAGATCTTCCAGACTTTATCAGGAACAGTTTGTTTGTGGATTTCAAATTTGAAAGGATCTGTGTTTGGATGAAGATCCTTATCTGTTGCTCCCAAAATGACTACGCTGAGGTTTTTGGCATCATCACAGACCTCTGCTACCGTGGGGTAAATGAAGGGCGCGTTGTCATTCACATCTTCCAGGGTTATCAGCAGAGTCCCCGTGCCAGTGGCAGGCGGGTTGCCTATAGGGAAAGGGGGGAGGTTAGCACACAGCCCGTACAACACAGGGGCCATCATCCACAGTACCTCTTCCCAGGACCAAGAGGGATGGCTTCCATCTGTGTATAAAGTTTAGTGGTTTAAGAAGCCTTGTAGTGTTATGATCTCTAGGCCTATCCCTGTTGCTGCAAGTGGCATTATTTCATTCTTTTTATGGCTGAGTAATATTCCACCGCATGTACACCACATCGTCTTTATCCATTCACCTGTCCATGGACATCTGGGTTGTTTCCATGTCCTGGCTATTGTGAATAGGGCTGCTGTGAACACAGGGCCGCATCTATCTTTTCGAATTACAGTTTTCTCCAGGTATATGCCTAGGAGTGGGGTTGCACTTAGAAGTAATCATACTAAGAGAAGTAAGCCAGGCTAAAAAAGATAGATATCATATGATATTGCTTACATGTGGAATCTTAAAAAAAACAACAACAACAACAAAATACAAAAAACCTTTTATCATACGTAAGGCTTCTGACTAATGTTCTTCAGGCTTTACCGTTAGAGTGCTAAGCTTTAAACACACATGTCATACCAGCACATTGAAATTCACTCAAAGGATGGAAATGATAATCAGAACTTATCGTTGCTTACCATAATGAAACCTTTAATCTAAATAGCCGAGTATTTGCATGTTGGCAGTGGGAAGCCAACATGGGTGTTTCAGAAAGGCAGTGGAACAATCTGATCTGACTTATTTGTGGAAACACACAGTGGTATAGACAGGAGATGCTGGGCACTGGAGGCAGGGAGCCCAGCAACAGACTGCATCATGAAGGGCAGTTTGAACGGCAAATACATGTCTCGTCTTACTGAGGCCCTCAGGTGAGGCTGCCAGAAGAAAAGTGCGAGGTAGCGGGGTGCAGAAAGACAACAGCTTCCGCTCTGACTGTGCCAAGGGCCTGTCAAGTTCCATGCACCTGCAAGAAAGTGCCCAGAGCTTGGGAGACATGCCAGGGCTGAGTTAGCCAATGGGAACTGTCAGTGTCGATGCTTTTGAAACCTTTCTAGCGAATTAGGTTACCTGAGGTGAAAGTGCACAATTATGGAGGGGTGGGCACCTCAAGAAACCCCAAAGAGCAGGTTAAAAGTTTAAAAAGCCAGGTGATAGTTTCTGGAAGACATGGGGGAGATGAATTGGAGGAGGAGGCAATGATCAAGAATTAAATGTGTTATGATGCCCCAAAAGATAAGGAGTCAAGAGAAGCCATGGGGTTTCCCAAGAAGAACGTTACTGGTGACTTTCTAGGGAGTGATTTGCATTGGTGGGGAAGAAGCCAGATTGAAGGAAGCTGATCAGTGATTCAAAAAGCATGAGAACAGGTACTCTTTAAAGGTTTTTTTTTTTTTTTAATTTTTAGTGAAGAATACTTGATTTACAATGTTGTGTTAATTTCTGCTTTATGGCAAAATGATTCAGTTATACATATACATGATTTCCTGGTGGTTCAGACAGTAAAGAATCTGCCTGCAGTGCAGGAGACCCAGGTTTGATTTCTGGGTCGGAGAAGGGAATGGCAACCCACTCCAGTATTCTTGTCTGGAACCTGTCGGGTTACAGTCCATGGGGTTGCAAAGAGTCAAACGTGACTGAGCGACTAACACTGACTGGCTGACACATGTATACACATCCTTTTTCATATTCTTTTCCATAATCGTTTATCACAAGACGTGTTGAATATAGTTCCCTGTGCCATTGTTGGACCTTGTTGTTGATCCGTCTTATATATAATAGCTTGCATCTGCTAACCCCGAACTCCCAATGCATCCCTTCCCCACCCCATCTCCTCCTTGGCAACCCCAAGTCTGTTCTGTATGCCTGTGAGTCTAGAGAATGGATACTATTTAGTGGGGCTGGTGGAAATTTAAACAGATCAACACCCAAAGATAGTTCCAGAGTAAACATTCAAGTAAGCGGCTGCTAAAACAGGAGCGCAGCTGTAATTAATCATCAGAGCATAGCTATTTCTAATGGCGGCAGAGCATCCACTATTGTTAGCGCAAGAACTCAAAGGAGATGCATAATTACTTTGAAGTTGGTTTCTCACTGTCAGCTTTAGTCATTTGGCTGAATTTCTTTATTGAAAAATTATTTTTCTCTTTTTATGGAACTAATTGAATATCTCAGAGGAATCCATTATATTTTTTTTCACCCTGAATATAATATGGAGTCATTTGGTAGAATGGATGAGAAGGCATTATGAGTGCTTGAAATATGGTCATAAGAATTGGCCTTTCATGAACTTAATTATACTACTGTCTTCAATTTCCCCTGTGTTATTCTCGGGCCAGGCTGGTGATGTCTTTTTCTGAAGTCAGGCAAAATGAGCTTGTTTTTCTTTTGTTGAGAAGGTAAAGAATGGATTCTCGAAATCCTCAGGGAAAGCCTCTCCCAGTTTCTGTGTACGAGATGGGGGAGAATCACCACCCCAAACTACAATGCAATTTAAAATGTAAAGATTCTTCGTGAGCCCTTTGGCTTCAGCAGTTGCGGGGGTCCAGGAAATACCAAGCTTTTGGCACTCAACAAAAATCCCTCACCCCTCTTCCCTCCTTTCCGTCCCGTAAGCCAGAGCTCTCAAGGGCCCACTCTGCATGACCAAACACCGGAACCAAAGCACGGCTGGGCCCGACCTCTCCTCTATTCCAGTAGGGAAAAGCCTCAATCTGAGCGAAATCCTGGGATGTGGAGGTAGACCTGCATTTGCCCTTCTTGTGCGCTCCTCGGAGCAGCCCAGGGCCACATTCTCGGGGGACGCGAGAAGACTCAGAGGAGGTCCCACCTCAGAACCCGTGTCTGTAAGGGCTTTTGTCTTTATAATGTCAGGAGACGCAATGGCCCCCAGATGAACCACTCCTGTCAGGGGGTCTTAAATAGAATGGGAGGTGGGTTCCCCTGTGGGAATCTGATGAAGGTCATGGTCCTGCCTTGGGAAATGCACTCCGGTTCACACTGAAGGGTTGGCAGTCACTGGGAGATCTGGAAGTGTGGCCTGGGCTCTCTCTGTGTAAGGTTGGAGCGTCTGATGTGCTGGTTTTAGCTGTTGTGAGGCTGAGGCAGAGAGTTTGAGCACCAGCTCAGATGAATTCCGTGTCTCAGGCCTCCTTCTCTAGAACGAGGGTTACTCTTAGCTTTCTATGTCCAAGTTTGCACTCTGTAGATTGATTCTTACAGGCTCTCATTTCAACTACAAAAGCAAACTAAAATTCCCAAACCATCATTTGGGGTTATTATTAGTATTGCTTTTGTATCTTTTTCTTATGAGCTACTTTTATTGTGGTAAATATGCATCGTATTTACCATTTTTAAGCGTACAGTTCCGTGGCATGAAGCACATTCCTGCTGTGCAGCCATCGCTGCTGACCGTCTTGAGAACTTTTTTCACCTTCCCCACCCGAAGCTCTGTCCCCACTAAAAGAGAGCTCTTCCTCTCTTCCTCCCCACAGCCTTCAAATCTTGGTGGGTCATTCATTTTGCTTCAAGCTTTCATGCTGCCAAACAGTGGCTTGACATGGGAGTAATGGTCACCATTTTCTTTCCTGGACCTGAATAACCTAATCTGTTTTATCAACAGGACTGTGCCTTCAAGACCACAGAGATGCTCTGACCTCAGGAAGTGGTGCCCTGGACCACTGCTTGCTCCCGTTTCTGGCGTTGTCATTCCCACTCGGCAATGGCAGCTTATAATACTTCACAAATCGATCAGTTTAGGACCAAACTGATCCTGCGGCTGGATTTTGAAACAAGACAGTTTAACTTGTGTCTGTTCCCTTTGGTGGTGATAGTCTCCTCGAGAGCTGGTCGAGTTGGCATCCTGTGTCAGGGGCAGGAGTCCTGGCCAAACCCTCAGTCTGCTTGGCTCAGTACCGAGGCTTGGGCTCTTGCATTCTAGGTGTACCTGGGGCAGAGCTGCACATTTTCTGAAAGTCCAAGTGAACCAGAGAGGCTGCAGTTTGAGCACGTGGGGCTCTACCCTCCAGTCTTCCCTCATTTTTCCAGAAGAGGAAACTGGGACTCAGAAGATGAAGCAGCTTGTCCACGGCGCTGGGACCACTGGTGCTGTGTCACCTGTCCGAGGACTGTGGCCCCTGAGACACAGTGTTCCCATGCTGTGCGTGCTGTGGAAACTCCAGAAGTAAAAAGTGGAATGACTGGCGGTCGTAGCACAACCCACTGTCCGTGCCAGGCTGTGGAGCTCAAATTTAGGTGTTCTGGCGCCGTGGTTGGCATCAAGAACTGGCAGAAGGGGTGAAAACCAATCTATGTGTTTTGTTACTTAAGTCATCAAGAATGTGCTGCTTTCTGTTGAAGGTGGGTGGAGCTAAGGTCTGTACCCAAGGGCGTGTGTCACACCTGGGTCTCCTGGCACTGGGTGGGTGGAATGAGAAGCGGGGCCAGGTTAAGGTTAGGGTTAGGGTTATGGGGATATCATTTTATTCAGAACCTTGACCACATAGGATTTTCACTTAGCCAAAATAAAAAAAAACCCACTGAGATTTTATGATAGGTTCCATTATTCAAAAGATACACATATATATATCTATCTATCTTGTCAGTAACAGACAAAACCAGTGTGACACTAATTAAAAGGTATATATGATTAGGAAAAAGATTAGGAAGAATTATACCCAAAACTAAATAGTGATTATCTCTCCAGGTGATTAACATTAAAGTAACACTTTTCTCTTTTCAGTCTCCTTTATAATAACTGTGATTACTGTGATAATCAGTAACAGAAATGTAAATTCAAAAGTTATACAGGGATTAAAATTTTTTTTCCAATTCTACTTTCTTTTCTCTATTTGTTTTTACAAAGAATTGATATTTAGTAAATCTGCAGAGTTCTGCAACTACCACCATTATCTAATTCTATTTATTTATTAAAGTTTTTTTTTTTTTTGATATGTGCCATTTTAAAAGGGCTTCCCAGGTGGCTCAGTGATAAAAGAATCCACTTGCCAGTGCAGGAGATGTGGGCTCTATCCCTGTGTCAGGAAGACCCCTGGAGAAGAAAATGGCAACCCACTCCAGTATTCTCGCCTGGGAAATCTTGTGGACAGAGGAACCTGGAGGGCTATATACAGTCCATGGGATCGCAAAAGAGTCGGATATGGTCCAGCAATTAAACAACATACAACTTTTAAAAAAGTATTTTTGAATTTGTTACAATATTGCTTCTGGTTTATGTTTTGGTTTTTTGGCTGAGAGGCATATGGGGTCTTAGCTCTGTAACCAGGAACTGAACCTGCAGCCCCTTCAAGCGAAGGCAAAGTTTTATCCACTGGACCACCAGAAAAGTCCCCAAATGATATCTCTGAGGCTCATCCATGTTATACCAGGAATCAGTACTTCATTCCTTTTTATAGCTGAATAACACTCTATTCTGTTGATCGGCCATGTTTTCTTTATCCATTCACTAGCTAATGGACATCTGGGTTGTTTCTGCTTTTAGTCTGTTATGAACTGTGCTGCTATGAACACCTGCATTTGAGAGACCAGATTTTCATGCACTACAAGGTCCCTAGACTGGTAAGATCAGACCCCAGTGCATCTCCTCAAGAGAGTGCCCGTAGAAGAATAGGCTCCCTGGTCTTGCCGCAGTTGGCTGGGCTGGCTTCACATGCAAAGAAGGTTGAATCTCAGCCAGAACGCCTGGAAGTGAGCTCTCAGAAGTGCAGGAAGGCAGTAGACTTTTCTAGTCTCTGGGCTAGAGGTGTGCAGCACGTGTCTTACACTGGGAATCATGCACATAGGTGGTTCTGTATGGGGAATAGTGTGCAGAGTGAGGCTGCCTGCAATGCAGAATAACACGCATGAAGAGAAAGTGAGAGGAGAGAGAGACAGAAAGCTCGTTTCTGAGCTCCCCAGACTCAGGACTATTCTCTGTCATGTCCTATTAGAATAAGTACCTGGTAGATTAAAAAAATCTATTTATTCTCATTATTATCTGTGGTAAAGGAAAGTGCAGTGTTTATTGGAAAGCACCACACAAGGAGAATGGGTGCCTCGTGCGCAAAAAGCCTGAACTCCCCGGGTTGAGTTTTGAATTAATTCAGGTTGATTTGAAAATTGCTCTTTCCATACTTACAATCATATCTGTTTGTATTTCCATAGGTTTCCCTCTATTCTGAGAACAGTGTCCTCCCTTCCCCTACCTGGGGGAGAAGCAAGTGTGTATGTGGGATGGAGTATCTGTGGAACTCAGAGCAGGGAGTCCGCTCCAGGGACCAGGAGGGAGACCTGAGCTGGGCGTCTCAAGGAAGCATGAGGCCCAAATTCTGGGAGGAAAATTGGGAGGGTGGGCCAATTCATGGGGAACCACAGTTCACGTGTGGCCCCTAAGTGAAGGCTGGGCACCCTTGCTGGATTCTGAGGTGTGTTTGTTAGGGCAAGGTGAGTGGGGGGGGGCAATCTACTCCCCCCAGTTCCCTCTGCACGTCTGGGCATCTGCTGAACCTTTGCTAAGTAGCTGTGAGCAAAGAAATGCCAGGTCTTTTATTTCATGTGAGCAGGGCTCTAAGCTACATTTACCTGTGCTCACAAGTGGGAGTGAGCCAGGACCCCTCTCTGCAGGGTCATCCTTCATATTACTCAGTTCAGCGCTACGTTCTCTTTACTATGACTGCAGGATCACTGTTTTACAGGTCCACTTTTTTTTTTTTTTTTGGCATGTGCCCTGTAAGCCAAGAATCTTGTTGCTTTTTAATTCATAAGCATTTTTTTTAATTGCAGTGTTAATAGAGATCTTGCCAATCTCATTTTATATTCTGAAAACATTTAGTAGTAAACCAATCAAAAACTTGGTAGAAAATAGATTTGCAAACTACAGCGCCAGGTTTCCATGGTTAATACTTGATGTAGAACTGAGGCAATTATTCACATAATTCAGACTCAGTTCTTTAGGAGGAGAAATAATTTGAAACCTGAAACTGTTTAAAAAAAAAAATTCCAGCATTTGGCTTTTTTGCTTCCATCTTACAGAAACCAAAGAAAAGGCAAAAATAGGGGAAGAATTGATTTGGAGACCGTTTCCAAACATGACAGTTTCATTTCATTCATTCAGGCCATAATTATTTATTGTGACTTTGCCCTGTGCCGGGTTGGCTAAGCACAAAAGTCAACCATGCAGGGTGTCTGTTGTTGAAATACTAACCATGTGGCAGGAACAGATGTGTAAACTGATGCAAGATAAGACTGTAAGTGCAGGAAGAGGAGTGAGGATAAAATATCACGGGAGCTTATGACGTGGAGTAATTGAGTGGGGATAGCTCAGAAGTCTCCATAAAAAGATGGCTGGAAACAAGAACACTTTGTGAGGCTGGAGAAGCTTCTTCTAGGAGGAGGATATCCTGTGGCTAGAGGTTGTGGGAAGAAGCGGTCATAGACTTTTCAGCTGGATGTTGGCCTTGATGAAAGCCGGGGTGCTGGAGGCAGGGAGAGGAGAGGACTCGAGTGAGGAGGGAGGGCAGGGAGGAGCAGTCGGGAGGCCGAGGCAGTAACAAGGACCGATAGTGGGGGCTTAGGGGAGGGATGCGAGAGCAGAGGCTGGACAGGGAGCGAGACTGGACTGGCAGTGATGGGGGAGGAGCGTCAGTGGGGATGGGGTTCTACTTGGGGACTGGGCAGGGGGTGATGCTATCACCCAAGCTGGGGAAGAGGGAACACCAAGGAGGGCGAGCTAAGAGACCCCTTGGCAGCATGAATTGAACTGGCAGAGATGGGCATTTGCAGACAGCATTCTAATGCCCAAATCAGTTTTTTTTTTTTTTCCCCCAATGAATGTTTGAAAACACTGTGTTTAAGACGGTTGGTTTGACTGGTCAGCATGGAAATGTCCTTCTGTCAGGTAGATGAAAGTTAGCTTATCTCTCCCCATTCAGACAGGACAAGCTCCATGCATTGACGCCCATGGAGAAGGCAGCATTTTCTAGCTAATTTTCTGATTCAGAGCCCTCAGTAGAGGGCTCTGCAGCCCGTCCCTTCTCTAGAAAAATGTTCAGACCATCACTAGCATAGTCATCAGATGACACTTCATAGTTTGCTTGAGACACTGATGATTTTGTAATGATACATTTAGAAAAATCAGTCCATGACTCAGCTCAAGTAGGCTGACTTAAATATTTAAATTTCATAATATTTGAGGGCTTATAAGTCACCAGGAAGTTTGCATTCAGGATTTCCCATCCTTGTAACAGCACAGCAGGGCAGGTGTTTATCTGCACCCTGTAGGTGGGGTGACAGGCTGAGCTGGCCCTCAGCTAAGCTGGGGTGCTGCTCCTTCTGAGGGGAGCAGAGTGCCAGGACCCCCTCTCTGTGGAGTGTATTTGCTGCTATACACGGCTCCTATCACAGCCCTTCTATTACCAGATCTCAAGAGTTCTTTTACTGGGCCATTTTGTCAGTGGCAAAATTGGAGCTCTTATTTTCAACGTGATTGATATTTTACTGGTACTTGAAGTAACGAGGAATGATGGCTGGGTCTTCAATGTATTTTTCTTCCTCAATTACTATAACAGCTGAGATAAGGGGTGTTAAACTGGCTTAATTGGGTTGCCATCATAACTAATGGCTTGATTTTATCCAAACTAGCATCTTTTAAGTAGAATTAATCTAAATAATTTTACTACATCCCCCATGCAGGCTTGGTTGATCTACAGAAAGCGAAAGACGATAAACGGGGGCATCATTTTGAAGTTCAGATTCCCCTGTCATCCCCGGTTTGGGCGCCATTGTTATCCAGTAGCTCAATGGTCATTTCACTTACGGGGCCAAATTACTTTTTTTCTTTTTGAATCAATTTAAAAGTCGTTTGTACAGTATTTCAATTTTGATGGGCTGGCATTATCAAATCATCTATTATATAGGAGACTGAGGGAAAAAACAGGTTCAGTTCAGTTCAACTGTCCAGACGTGTCCGACTCTTTGCGACCCCATGAATCGCAGCACGCCAGGCCTCCCTGTCTATCACCAACTCCCGGAGTTCACTCAGACTCACGTGCATCGAGTCAGTGATGCCATCCAGCCATCTCATCCTCTGTCGTCCCCTTCTCCTCCTGCCCCCAATCCCTCCCAGCATCAGAGTCTTTTCCAATGAGTCAACTCTTCGCCTGAGGTGGCCAAAGTACTGGAGTTTCAGCTTTAGCATCATTCCTTCCAAAGAAATCCCAGGGCTGATCTCCTTCAGAATGGACTGGTTGGATCTCCTTGCAGTCCAAGGGACTCTTAAGAGTCTTCTCCAACACCACAGTTCAAAAGCATCAATTCTTCAGTGCTCAGCCTTCTTCACAGTCCAACTCTCACATCCATACATGACCACAGGAAAAACCATAGCCTTGACTTAGATGGACCTTAGTCGGCAAAGTAATGTCTCTGCTTTTGAATATGCTCTCTAGGACATGATAGATCTTAGTTCATGAAAAATCATGATCTTAGTCTATTCCATTTTAATTGTACAGCTGTTAACTTGGTTCTCTGTCTGTGTTTTCTTGGTTGCCCACAGCACATTTTTCACTGACAGACTCGAACATACTTTATACAAGTTGCTAAGTCATGAAAACATGCTGCTGAATTTAGCCATAATTGGGCTTGTTTTTTTCCCTTATTCTTTTAAATGAGAATAGATGGGGATGCAACACTTGATAATCATATAAAGACTTCATATGGACGCTAGAGATAGTATGTATTTCCTGGCTCAAACTATTTCATATGCACTGAGCCTTAGGAAGAACTAATGGGGATAATTTTTTCTTTAAACTCTCTGCATAAACTGGGTGCTGGAGAGCATGGGCATTTGAACTTCTTGAAGCAAAATACTTGTCTTTGGCATTTGGAGTCACAGTTTAAGATCTTCTGAGAGTATAAGAGCCATTCAATAACAGTCATGCACTGAACCCTACCCAGTTTCAGAAAAGAAGCAGGAGTGAAAGCTGAGGTTATAGGTGAGAAGGAGGCAGAAAGACCAGCCTGATGGAGTCCTGAGCAGAAGGCAGGGAGCCAAGAAGCAGTGGCTACCTCCGCCTTTCCTGCCCAGGACAAGCCTCTTGCAGGGGTAGTTCCTGGACTCCGAGGAGAAATTGCTTGTGGCAGCTTTCAGCCCATGTAACACAGTGAGACTCGCATCCGACCTTTCTGGTGATTACCTGAGCAGCCGCGATAACCACCTGGGATTTGCCCAGTGCTAATTGCTGCAGCTTTGCCTCCTTGTTAGCACAGCCCCAGAGGGATGCCATCTGACTGCACTCCTGAATGCTCTCTCTCTGCATCTTGGTATTTTCCTTAACAGTTATTAACGTTCATTTCCCCCCCTTTCTTAAGACAGGCCAGCAATTCTGTGTTTGTTAAGTCTTTAATGAAGGAGTTCCTGTACTCTGAAGGCACTGTCTTAACCTTTTCAGAAAATCTGGACCACATAAGGTAAATGACAATATCCATCTTTAAAGATAAAATGCTTGCCAACAGGAAAGGTCACACCTTATTAATCTATAGGATGAAAGGCTGTACTCTTCCAATCATTTATCTACAGCAGCCTGTTCTGTTTTAGCCGAACAAAAGCATTTCACTTATAAAAAACAAGGTTGTTGGGTAATTTATAGCTCATTAAAATTGTTATCAGTTTACAAAAACTGCCTTGTACATCCTCGAGCGTTCTGTGGGCTGCAACCTAGCCTCTATCTGTAGCCTCTGTCTGTGTCTTTTCCTCCTCAAATCATCTGTATCCCAGGCATTATCAATATTATTATGAAGTGCTATTCTAGAATCTACATAGACTCACACTGGAGCTGTAAGCAAACAGGTCCAAAGAGTTTTTAACTTCTGTTAAAAAGTTTTCTCTTTAACTCTTCTAAAACTTCTAAAAGTTTCTCTAAAACTCTTCTGTTAAAGCGTTTGCAGCCTTGCTTCTGGACTTTTTTTACATTCCTCCATTCTGATCTCACAGCTTCTAGTCTCTAAGAGGTTCACAAAAGATTCTCGTTTGGTGCTGCCTTCCCATTGTTCTGAACTGAATGAGCAGAGCTTGTGTAGGAGCTATCACGGCGTCACTTCTGCTTTTTGCTAAGTGTTACAGGACTGCAAACTATACACTTCGCCTCGTTCCCTCTGCAGGCATCCTGTCACTCCACTCTCCCGGCGCTACTGCCCCCTGCCGGCCAGCAGCTGGGGATTGTCCTTCCTTAGGATGACAAGATACTGAGAGTCCAGCTCTAGGGTACCAGGTGCTTAGAGAACACATGAACGGTTACAGTCTCCTGCAGAAGGCACAGGGGACCAGCGACATGCTTTCTGTGTAGTTATATATATATATATATACACACATATATATATACACACATATATATAATTTCTTAAGTTGTATTGAAATATAGAAACATTCATTTTCTATAATGACGCAGCTTGAAGAAACTGCAAAATCTGAACACGCCCAGGTAGTGAGTCCAATACATACAAGATTAAGAAACTCCTCTGGAGTTCCTTACAAAACTACCTATACGTATGATCTTGCAATCCCACTCTGGGCATATATGCAGAGAAAACCATAATTTGAAAAGATAAATGCACCTGGATGTTCACTGCAGTACTATTTACAACGGCCAGGACATGGAAGCAACCTAAAAGTCCGCCAGCAGATGAATGGACAAAGGAGATGTAATATATATACAATGAAATAGTACTAAACCTTAATAAAGAATGAAATAATGAATGAATTTGCAGCACCATGGATGAAACTAGAGATTGTCATACTAAGTGAATTAAATCAGACAAAGAAAGACAAATATCATATGATATTGCTTATAAGTGGAATCTAAAAAAAAAAAGATACAAATGAAATCATATGCAAAACAGAAACAGACATAGAAAATGAATTTGTGAGTACCAAAGAGGAAAGTGGGGAGAGGCATCAATGAGGTCTTTGGGATTAATACGTACGCACTACCATATATAAAACAGATAAACAATAAGAACCTTCTATATAGGACAGGAGATACACTCAGTATTTTGTAATGACCTATAAGCGAAAAGAATCTGGAAAAGAATATATATACCCTTTTATAGTTATATATATATAGTTATTTACAACACTGTGAATTAACTATACACTTCAGTTAAAAAAAAGTCCCTTAAGTAATGCTGAAGCAAGGGTTAGTTTGGCTTGTTCGACCTTCATGCAAGTGGAATCATTCAGTATGTGATCTTCTGCTTCAGCCTTCTTTTTGCTCAATATCGTTTGCGAGATCCATTCACTTGCTGTCAATAGCTGCACCTCATTCATTCTCAGTGCTGTACAGACCCAACTGTGTGAATGTACCATTCATTTATTCTACATTTGTTAGGCATTTGGATAGTTTCCGATTTTGAGCTAGCATTAATAGTGCTGGGAGTTACACTAGGGTGTGTGGGTTTTGGTGAAGAGATGCATGCGTTTCTGGTGGATGCATAGCAAGGCATGTGATTCCTGGTCACAGGGGATGCATACGGTCAGTGGTATTTGATACTTGCAGCTTCCCGAGTGGTTGTACCAGATCACACTTCTCCCAGCTGGACGGGAGAGTCCCAGTGATTTCACACCCTTGCCAACACTTGGCATTCCCCATCTTTTCAGTTCAGTGATTTTGTGGGTGTGCTGAGTTTTGAATGTGCTTGTATTTCCTTGATCAATTTGCATTTTAATATATATTTGCATAGCTTAATTTTTATTTCCTTGACGAGTGTTGAGCATCTCTTCATACAGTTACTGTCATTTGCATATCTTTTGTAGGGAGTATCTGTACAAGTCCCTTACCCATTCTTCTTTGCCTGGTGTCTTTTGCATACAGGTCCCCTGTAGCTTCAAAACATGGCAAATGCCTTAGAGAGAGGACGGCTGTGTGTTTAAGGTGAGTTTGCTTGCTTTGTTAGGTCTTTGTTTCAGTGAGACCCTGGGAGATTTCACTCTGCCCTTTAAAAGGCATTTGTCTATAACCATGTGCTTAAGGGCCCTCAGGTTTTCACTTTGCCACACCAGTCACATAACTGTTACAAGTATTTCTCATTTATTTCTCTCCATCTGAGGGCTTGCCTGGGTCCAGCCTGATCCTTGCCCAAAATCTAAAATGGCCCCCAAGAGGAAAAAATGGCTAGGGGCCGTATACTCTTTTTAGAACATTTCTCTCCTTTTTTCTGTTTTTCTTAGTTGATTTAGGTGTCACTGCTTCTGCAGCTCTCTGACGCCTTTACAATGAAGACTTTTGTGATCTAGCCACGTTTTTCTAGTTTTTGCAGTAGGGACATTGGGTCTACTATATCCTACCAGAAAGTTCCCACAGCCACGTATTTTATTGACATGTTTTGGCATAAATTCCTGAGGGACTCCTTGTTTGTGCTGTGTTTAGTTGCTCAGTAGTATTTGACTCTTTAAGACCCCATGGACTGCAGTCCACCAGGTTCCTCTGTCCATGGGGATTCTCCAGCCAAGAGTACTGGAGTGGGTTGCCATGCCTTCCTCCAGGGGATCTTCTCAAACCAGGGACTGAAGCCAGGTCTCCAGCATTGCAGGCAGATTCTTAACCAACCAGGGAAGCCCAAGAATACTGGAGTGGGTGGCCTATCTCTTCTTCAGGGGATCTTCCCAATCCAGGAATCGAACCAGGGTCTCCTGCATTGCAGGTGGATTCTTTACCAGCTGAGCTACCAGGGAAGGTCTTGACTCCTTGTTTGAAGGGAATCAATTTATTTTGCTTTAGCTTTCCTCATAACAAAAATTCATTATACTTTCATCCCATCAAATACACTGAATTTCTATAAAATTAAGAAAATAAAAATTCTTACTTTGTTTAACATTGAGACATCTGTGAGTACTATTAACTTTGATCTCACAGGTAAGTGTTGGTTATTCCTGGTGGAACATAATATCCAGAGATAAGGTTTTGGTGAGCGACAAGGAGACTTTAAACAAAAGTTTCTCTGACTTATGAGGTATTTTAAAATTTATTCTGTTTTTTTTTTGCTGTAAGTCTTTTGGGCCTTGTTCAAGATTATCATCTCTAGTGATGGCTCTATATAGTGATGCCAACCTGGTTTTTATTTACCACTCCATCTTCAGGGACATTTCTAAACTTTGGAAACATCTGTGATGCCAGATTTTGAATTTCCTTGCCTGATATTAGTGTTAATGGAGTTAGAGAAGAAATACATTTCAAATACATTTCATGTTTGTTGAGGTCTATTCTTTCCTTCCTATAACCCCACTGGGGTGGGACTGACATTTATTGAACATTCATCATGACTCTTGATGGGAAGTGTAGAGGGCCCAGCGCTTCATCTTCTCCCAAAAACCTTATAAGCAGAAGTCACCTTATTTTGTACAAGTAGAAGCTGAATCTCAGAATCTATAAGCAGCTTGCCCAGTCACACCTGTCTCTGGCAAAAATTAAAGTTTACTTCATTTCTAGGTTTTTTTTGGATGACTAATTGCATAAAATATTCCAACTTCCTTCATGGTGTTCTTAGCTGAGCATTTTCTCTACATGTACAGATACATTTACATGGCTCTCGGAACTCTGAAATCATTACTTCAGCTGATCCTCACTGACGACCGTTTGTTGGAACAGCATTTTAAACCTCCTTGGCTTGTTGTCTTCCACTGCTGATCCCTTTCTAGACGTGCTCCTTCCACAAAACATATCTGCTCTGATGGTGTCCGTCTCTCTTGCATGGTGAGTCACTGAGAAAAGCCTCCTGGCCTCTATTTCACCCTGCCTTGCAGCATCTCATGGGTCCATCTCAGCATCCACCCCACACAGACACCATGGTAACAGCCCTCTGAAACCAGTTCTGTTTCGGTTAATGGACTAATTTCTGACTAGAAACTTGCTATCACCTTTCTCTGTTTCATGCTGAGTATGCGTTGTTTTCAAAGCCTTGTTTCTTACATCCAGATGTTTTCTGGATTCGCCCTTTCTAATTTGCTTCTGTTGCCACCAGGCTGCGTGATCCCTTTAACTAAGATACGCGTGATGGCTTTCAACGTGTTTTCCGGCTCTAGACTCAGCCCACCCAGACTACTTCCGCCGCTTCTCTTACCTTGATTTCTCCACGGCTCTCTAGGGCCTTCTTACCTCATGACTCATCATGACCTGACTGACTCTCCACACTGCCGTGGGGGTTACCTTCCTAAAGTACAGTTATCCTGGAGGAATTTGAGAATCAAATCAAACTTCTTGGCATGGCCTATGGAGAATGACCTAATGTATGATCTACTCCACAGAAACATGAGTGCCCGCTCAAAGTCTGGCATGTGATAGGAGCTGGGCATGCCACACAAGATCCAGTTCCCTTATCTCTGTAAATATGGAGCCTCCAGCCACACTGAGCAATGTTTCAGGGTCTCACACATCCACCTTCTTTCCGGCTTCTAGCAGAACGCCTTGCCCTTTCTCAACTTATCCTTTATCACTCAGGTTAGAGATCCCCTCAACCAGGAAGCTCCCCATGACCACCTCTGAGACTGGATGGTCTGGTTAATCCCCGTAGGACAGCTGTGATGTTCTTTGGTTATCTGCTGCTTGCTAGTCTAACTCGCCGGGTAGCTCGTTAGCTCTCTGAGCACAAGGACGATGTACTGTTCATCTCTGAGTCTCCAGGACCACACACAGGGTCTGGTCCAGCTCTCTGCTGATGAGCATTCATGCGCTCTTTCATCACGTTGCTTTCCTCCTCAAGAGCATGTGGGTGCCTGCTTCCTCAGACGACTTGTCTTGAAGACGTTTTCCATATGCCTCCAAATGAATTTCTCCACATTTACGCACAGGGGATATAACCCTTTTCTTACCTCCCGTGCCACACCCCCCTTTAGTTTTGATTCCACCGCTCTGTGGCCCCAGGTACCGCACCTCCGACCCTGCCACTTACCCCAATCCTCCCTGCCTTTCAAGGCCAGACTCTAAGGTGGACTCACTGTGGAGCCCACTCTGCCTACTGTGAGCCACACCGATCGCTCACTTCTCAGATGTGCCCTCCTATCTGGTGTGCATAGAAGCATCCAGCCTCTGAGAAGTCTCAGTTCACGCATTATAGGGGAATGAAGGCACATATAAAAAACCCTATAAATATCTATCTCAGTGTACTTACAGGACTCAGAACTGAGTCTTTAGCTATGAACAGCTGGCTTCGAGGAATTACAGGGAGAGTGAAACTTCTTGTGTGACTGATACAGTAGACATCTCAGCTTAATATACTTGAAAATGAATTCTTATCCCCCTCATCTCAACCAGTAGCAAATCCTGTTAGCATTGCATCTGAAATCTACAGACTATCTCCAGAATCTGACCCCTTCTCATCCCCTCCTCTATTAGTGGTCCAAGCCACCATCTTCCCTAGACTGTCCTCAGTTTTCCTAAGAGGTGTCCCTACTTCGGTCTTATTTCCTTGTCTCAACAGAGCAGCAGAAGGATCGTGGCACTTGGCAATGGTGTCCATTTCACACAGAGTAGAAGCCAAGGGTCATACAGGGGCCCATGCGACCCTGCATGATCCGCATCCTGGACCACCGCCCTCTTTGCTCTGGCCCCCAGCCTCCTTGCTCCTCCCTGAGATCGCTTCAGGGGTCCCATCCCCACTTCCTTCATGTTTTGACTCAGACGCCACTTCTTCAGCGAGCCTCTCAGGGCTGTCTAGTTGAAACTATAGCATCCTTTTGTTTGCTATCTCTTCTTCCTGTTTCCCTGTTTCATACATAAATAGTATTCCTTTTTTTCCCCTCAAAGAACATCATCTATTTTAGTCAGGTTCCTTCCTTTCTCCATGAGTGTGCCGGCTGCACGAGGACAATGATCTTTGTTTGTTCACGACTCTCTCTCCAGTGTCTGGAACAGAGTCTGGCTTGTGGATATCATTTCATTAGCTTCTGAATGAACAGGAATTGTTCCGTGATTGCGAAGGTACTAGCTGAGGGGACTTGATGTCTTTCTGTGGTGTATATCATAAGAGGAGCAAAGCTGCAGGGACAGTTCAATCATTAGGATCCGTGATGTCCCCTGGGATGTTCTTTCAACTTGCATTAGGGAAAAGAACTGTCCCTGTAGATGAGAACAGGAGCCAGGATGAAGGACATCAGCTTGGCTTCCGAGCCTAGAGCCTGCCAGAGCGGAACAGGGTGAGCTCGCTGCTCTGACCTCTGTCTAGACAAAGAGCCGAGGATCCCAGGACTTGGGCGTTTCACTGACTCGCTGTGTGTTGTTTATGCACTTTGCTTCTCTGCCCTCACACATTTCTGTTCTTACCAAGAACACCTCTAGGCCTAACAGAAGAATTGTAAAAGTGTAAAGATATATTTAGAACTGAAAAGTACAGACTTATTGGAATTAAAAAAATTGCTCACCACTGTCAATTGCCAGGAAGAGGGCAGTATAGACGCTGTTGTGGACAAATGGGGACTCGCGGTCCAGCACTGCAGTGGTGTCAACAGTCCCGTTGATGGGGTTGATATTCAGCCAGCCTGCTGGATCCTTGTAAACAGAATACCTGAAAGAAAAAATCCCCAAACAATGACACATTATATTCAAAATAGGTTCAAAAAATGTTCACAGAGTGCTGGGCACAAGCTATCATGCTAGCTGCCAGATAATTTTTAATACAAATCCAAAAACATCATTAGAGTGCAGTTGTTCATCCAGAAAGTAATGACTGGCCGTTAGCTCTGGGCTGTCTCTGCGCTGTACATGCACCTCCTGTATTCCTTGTGACGAGCTTGGAAGGAAGGAGCTCGTGCCTGCCCAGCTCTCATAGTGGCAGGGTTCACAGCCTGTCTCCTGAGTTCAAGTCCAGTTACCTCCCCCCGCCCACCTTTCACAGCATGGATGCATCTTGTATGCAGACCAGCTGGGAGAAGCACTGTCATGAAGGTACGGGCAGGGCACACGGATGCCTGGGAGAAAAAGGAATTATCTGTGATGGAGGGTAACCATGGGGTCCTCTCGGAGGATGCACCATCTGAACTGAGACAGATGGAATGGGGGGATGCTGTCAGGGAAGGGGGGGATGCTGTCACAGAATGAGAGGACAGACACGTCGGGGAAAGAAGAATATTAATTAACATGGAACAGAGAGAGGCACTGAAATTTTAGTTTCACAGTAGCAAGGATATCTGTTTACTGTGAGGACCCCATCTCCTGGAACACTGCTTAGCACATACACGACACTCAATAGATAGTTGTTGAATGAATAGATATTTAGGAACTGGAAGGTAGATGGTTGCGGCTGGAACATAGCTTCTCCAGGGGAAACTGAAAGGAAATGAATTTGGAGGGAGAAAGTACAAAGAACCTGAATCATTTAAGGGGTTTGAATTCTAGATATACAGGAAACCATCAGAGAATTTTAAAATGTTCTATACACATTACTTTATTTAAAATAGATAATCAACAAGGGCCTGTTGTATAGAACAGGGAACTCTGCTCAATGTTTGTAATCACCTAAATGGGAAAAAAAAATTGGGAAAAGAATAGACGCATGTATATATATCACTGAAGCGCTTTGTGGTGCGCCTGAGACTAACATGACATTGTTAATCAACTACGCTCCAGTATAAAATAAAAATGTAAAAGAATGTTCTTATTCTTTTTGAGGCTGTTATAAAAGTAACACATGCTCATTGTAAGAAGTTCAAGCAATAGAAAGGTGCAATAAGTAAGAAATGAGAGTCTTGTCTTATTTGTCTTTGAATGAGAGTCTAGTCTTTGACCTGGGTGGCTGGGCAACTAAGAGGATGCTAGCTGCTATAGACCTTATGACTGTCTTATCTTTTCTATTATTAAACTACAGGCTGTAGATTTCTTAGTTTTCCCTGAACTTTGGCCGTTTTAAACCAACTTGTATATTAAAAAAAAAAACTTAAGTAGGATTTTTTTTTTTAAAATTTAGCACTTTGACTTTTTGCCAAGGAAAACAGTAAATATTATTCCAGTGGGAAAGCAAACCAAATCAAAACAAAAACAACTCTACCTCCTCACCCCCCACAAAACACACACCTGGAGAGATAAATGCCTTTGCCAAGGTCAACGGCTAGTGTGCAGCAATGTTGGGATCTGAACTGTGAGCCAAGGCCCTGCCCTTAACCTCCACACAAGCTCTGCCCAATTGCACATGTGGTCAGCATCACCGGGGAGTTAAAGGTATAGACTTCGGAGTGCAGAAGACTCGGGTTCTCTGTGAGCCCATTTCCTCCTCTGTTAGGTGGGACGATCCCAGTGGCCTTAGTGGTGGCTGTGAGGGTCAAGCGAGGCCTGACTCCAGTGTGCCAGTGTGTGCACACTGTGCGCTGCTGTGTGTGCCAGTGGCCACTGGGCCAGGCCCAGTGCGCTCTCTGGATGTGACCCACTGCGTCCCCCGGAGTGTTCTGGAAATGAAAGAGTGACGGGGAACAGATGGAGAAAATGAACAAGGCTAATGGAGGTTTTCTCACCACTCTCAATGCCTCAGTTATCATTTCCATATTTCTTCAACACAGAAGAAATGTATATATTACTCCTGAGAGTGATCTGCTTTAAAAACATCCGCCTTTCAGTTTGATAGTAATTTCCACTTCCACTTGGCAAGATGCTATCTGCTAAGACCCATCTGAAATGTGTCCTCTGCCTGCCTCCCACCGCCCCCCCCCCAACTGCTTTGAGTCCCCCGGCTAGAAGGGTTAGTCACTCCATCCTCTCGTCCTTGCTGGGCACACACATGGATGAAAATGCCCGTCAGCGGCGTATGGGCCCTCATAGGTCTGCCCCTTCCGCAGTTTCTCAAGGCCTTCATTTTCTCAATGTCAGGATGAGGTTCGAGTTGGCTGTGTTACTGCTTGCTGTACCTGGCTTTCTGCTCACCATTCACAGTGGGCGCCACAGTGACTTCTGTGAGTCACAGCAACCTGATGAAGTGGGTGTCATCCCTCTCTGAAGATGAGATAACCCAGACTCAGAGAGGCTTAGCCACTTGCCCAAAGCGGCACAGCTAAGAAGCAGCCGAGATGGAATGCAGCACGGGTGTGCCAGGTTCCAGGCACGGGAGCCTAACCAGGACACAGTGTGTCCATGCCCAGGACCAGGCACTGGCCGCTCCGCATTCCCTGGTGGGGTGGAGCGGCTGCCTTTTGGATGTTACTTCATTCTTTCTTTTTCGGTTGGAACATCAAGCAAATGGAAAACACGAAGAATGGTGACATTTGTTTCCCATCTTACAGGGTAACAAGTTCATGGTTGACCCAGGAGTGATTTGCGGTGCTTCAATCTATCTGAAATCATGAAAAATTTAAATGGACTGTACTTTGTTCCCTGATTACTTAACTCAGAGTTTAGATTATAAATAAAAGCTGAATTAAGTAATCTAGCGCGCCACGTTGGCTAAGAACGCCCTTTTATTCTCCTGTCTTTGTTTGCGGTCCTCCATTGCCACAGTTCTGCACTATAATCAGCATGCTGGCTTCTTGTGTAGGGAAGAGTTATACTGAATAAAAAGCTTACAGAGGCTGGTTGATTGGAAGCTGTCCCCCGAGAACAACGCCCAGTGGTTTAGGTCTGTACCTACCGCATTCCCAGTGAAAGCAAGAGCTTGAATGTTTTTACAGGATAATACCCCACTATTTTATTTTCTTTGAAAAATAACCAGGTCTGGGAGCTTGCCTGGTGGCTCTGTGAGAAAAAATCTGCCTGCTAACGTAGGAGACACAAGTTTGATGCCTGGTCCCGGAAGACCCCACGCGCTGAGGAGCCAGGACCCCGTGTGCCCCAGCTCTGGAGCCTGTGCTCGGGAGCTCGGGGGCTGCAACCACTGAGGCCCTCTCACCCTCTGGCCCACGCTCCACAACGAGAGAAGCCACTGCAACGAGAAGCCTGAGCGCCACAACCAGGGTAGCGCCTGCTCGCCGCAACTAGAGAAGAGCCCACGTAGCAGTAAGACCATGCACAGCCAAGACTGAGTCAATAAATAAGAAATTATGTACATATGAAAAAGCAACCAGGTCTCCACCGCCGTGCTGTTTAATTGCATGCCTGCTGGGCCCCTCGTCCTCCTCTGTTAGTTGATGGACTTTCTCTGTTGCCTCTTCCCACCGAGATGTTGGGGAGGTCTGCCTAGACCCCAGATCTCCTGGATGTCCCTCTTTCTGCGTCTACTCAGGTTTGCAGCCATGGTGAGGGCAGGGTGGGGTCATTCCACTTACTGAGAATTCCCGAGTGCTCAGTGATGTTTACCCTGAACCCACGGCCTCCAAACTCAGAGCTTGTGGAAGCCCTTCGAGGTAGCTGTGCCCCTCCCCAGCCCTGGAGGGTCTACCCCCGAGGGGACGAAAGCCCAGCGCTCATCACCCAGCCTGCCCTCCTACCTCCTGGCCGACGAACCCTTGAGACTGACTGGCCAGGCACTCTATGTACATTTCTGCATTTTCAAAGCTGTCTCTTTAATAACCTTTTGGCGCAAGAATACTGGTGTGCAAGACATTTTCTGTGCTTCTAGGCCTGAAAAATGCACATGCCTTATTAAATTGGAATTTCCAGGCAATTTGTCTGTGATGTGAACTTTGCTTGTTATAAGGAAAGAAAAATCAAATTAAAAAACAAGACTGCTTTCAGCCTGTGTGTAGCTTCACAGGAGCTGCTCGTGAGCTTGCCAAGGCTTGGCCTCTTCCAGGTATCAGTGTCAAAGACACAGGCCAGGCTGATTGGTAGATCAGGCCAGTGGGGAGGCGGGGCGGGGGGCATCTAACCAAGCTCCAGGCCTGCATCGTCCTAGGAAGCGGGCTTACTGTTGACAGGGCCCTGGCAGAGCAGGAAAGGAAGCTGCCAGGCCAGAGGACTTCCAAGCCAGAGGCCCAGCTCTCTGGGGGGCCTCAGCGCTGGTAGGAAAGAGAGAGAGACTTTGACAGGACCACTCTGCAGGCTTCCTGGGTTCACTTCCACTGGACTGAGAATGCACATTTATTCAGCATGGGATAGCAAAATCCTTGCTTTTATTTTAGACTTAAAAACATTACAAAGTAATTATCCTCAATGGCATCTGGTCCCATCACTTCATGGGAAATGGATGGGGAAACAGTAGAAACAGTGTCAGACTTTATTTTGTTGGGCTCCAAAATAACCGCAGATGGTGACTGCAGCCATGGAATTAAAAGACGCTTACTCCTGTGAAGGAAAGTTATGAGCAACTTAGATAGCCTATTAAAAAGTAGAGACATTACTTTGCCGACTAAGGTCCGTCTAGTCAAGGCTATGGTTTTTCCAGTGGTCATGTATGGATGTGAGAGTTAGACCATAAAGAAGACTGAGTGCCAAAGAATTGATGCTTTTGAACTGTGGTGTTGGAGAAGACTCTTGAGAGTCCCTTGGACTGCAAGGAGATCCAACCAGTCCATCCTAAAGGAGATCAGCCCTGGATGTTCTTTGGAAGGACTGATGCTGAAGCTGAAACTCCAATACTTTGGCCACCTGATGCAAAGAGTTGACTCATTGGAAAAGACTCTGATGTTGGGAGGGACTGGGAGCAGGAGGAGAAGGGAACGACAGAGGATGAGATGGCTGGACGTCATCACCGACTCGATGGACATGAGTTTCCCTGGCGTGCTGCAATTCATGGGGTCGCAAAAAGTCGGACATGACTGAGCAACTGAACTGAACTGAACTGAACTGAACTGACTTATCCTCCAATTAAAATAGATAAATTAGTTTAAAAATTTTGCAAAGTAATATAGCTCCTCACTTAATTCCAGCCCAATGGGCCCCCTACATTAAATGAAATATCTGCTTGGGTGATTCAAATCAACCATTTTATTTATAAACAGAACTGGAGAGAATTCCTGGCAGAAGGCAGAGAATTCCTGGCAGTGTTCTGGCGTAGCTCATATAGCTGTGGCTCTGAATACGTACTTCACGTCTCCTGACAAAGCACATGGAGGAGACTGGAGGACAGGTGGTCCCAGAGTCCAGGCTCAGGTACACAACACAGGCTGGCACAGGGTTCCTGGAGTGATGGGGATGGCGCTCTGTCCTGCTCCACAGGGATCAGGGCCCAGGAAGGCGATCTCAGTAATAGGAAGGATGTTCCCTGGATGGCGAGATGCCACAAAGGGAGAACGTGGACAGAAAGAGCTGCCCGGTGAGTGGCCTAGGCAGGACCTCTTAGAGTTGGGGAGATGGAGGTAGAGCTTGCCCAGCTTAGCGTGAGGCGATGACCTTCCACGAGGACAAGGGGAAGAGCTCCCGACACCTGTAGGCTCTTCCCTGGACTGCCCTCCCAGGCATCCAAGAGCCCCTGGTGGAGTCCTGAGGTCCTCCTGCATGAGGTGCTACCAGATTACAATTCTACCATCACACTCTCCTGGCAGTTGCCATCTTGCGATGGCACATGGACCAAAGCTTGGTCGGTTCCTTACAGACATTCTGACCCTTGTTGTTTGTTCAGTAGCTCATTCATGTCCGACTCTTTGTGACCCCTGTGGACTGCAGCACACCAGGCCTCCCTGTCCATCACCAACTCCCAGAGCTTGCTCAAACTCATGTCCATTGAGTCTGTGATGCCATCCAACCATCTCATCCTCTGTCACCCCCTTCTCCTTCCACCTTCAATCTTTCCCAGCATCCGGGTCTTTTCCAATGAGTCGACTCTTTGCATCAGGTGGCCCAAGTATTGGAGCACTGGCTTCAGCGTCATTACTTCCAATGAATATTCGGGACTGATCTCCTTTAGGATGGACTGGTTTGATCCCCTTGCAGTCCAAGGGAGTCTCAAGAGTCTTCTCCAACACCACAGTTCAAAAGCATCAATTCTTTGGCACTCAGTCTTCTTTATGGTCTAACTCTCACATCCATGCATGACCACTGGAAAAAATTTGACTAGACAGACTTTTGTCGGCAAAGTAATGTCTCTGCTTTTTAATATGCCGTCTAGTTTGGTCATAGCTTTTCTTCTAAGGAGCAAGTGTCTTTTAATTTCATGGCTGCAGTCACCATCTGCAGTGATTTTGGAGCCCAAGAAACTAGTCTGTTACTGTTTCCGTTGCTTCCCCATATATTTGCCATGAAGTGATGGGACCAGATGCCATGATTTTAGTTATTTGAATGTTGAGTTTTAAGCCAGCTTTTTCACTCTCCTGTTTTACTTTCACCAATAGACTCTTTTTTTTTTTAATTTTAATTTTAATTTTTTTTATTTTTTAATTTTTTTTTTTAAATTTTAAAATCTTTAATTCTTACATGTGTTCCCAAACATGAACCCCCCTCCCACCTCCCTCCCCATAACATCTCAGTGGGTCATCCCCATGCACCAACCCCAAGCATGCTGTATCCTGCGTCAGACATAGACTGGCGATTCAATTCTTACATGATAGTATACATGATAGAATGCCATTCTCCAAAATCATCCCACCCTCTCCCTCTCCCTCTGAGTCCAAAAGTCCGCTATACACAGCTGTGTCTTTTTTCCTGTCTTGCATATAGGGTCGTCATTGCCATCTTTCTAAATTCCATATATATGTGTTAGTATACTGTATTGGTGTTTTTCTTTCTGGCTTACTTCACTCTGTATAATCGGCTCCAGTTTCATCCATCTCATCAGAACTGATTCAAATGAATTCTTTTTAATGGCTGAGTAATACTCCACTGTGTATGTGTACCACAGCTTTCTTATCCATTCATCTGCTGATGGACATCTAGGTTGTTTCCATGTCCTGGCTATTATAAACTGTGCTGCAATGAACATTCGGGTACATGTGTCTCTTTCCATTCTGGTTTCCTCGGTATGTATGCCCAGCAGTGGGATTGCTGGGTCATAAGGTAGTTCTATTTGCAATTTTTTAAGGAATCTCCACACTGTTCTCCATAGTGGCTGTACTAGTTTGCATTCCCACCAACAGTGTAGGAGGGTTCCCTTTTCTCCACACCCTCTCCAGCATTTATTGCTTGCAGATTTTTGGATCGCAGCCATTCTGACTGGTGTGAAGTGGTACCTCATTGTGGTTTTGATTTGCATTTCTCTGATAATGAGACCAGTAGACTCTTTAGTTCCTCTTCACTTTCTGCCATAAAGGTGGTGTCATCTGCATATCTGAGGTTATTGATATTTCTTCCATCAATCTTGATTCCAGCTTGTGCTGGACTACCCTGATGATGAACAACGCACAGCCCACCCCAGGAGCTCCCTTCCCACCCTTCAGTGGACCCGGGTGGGCTTGCTGTGAGTCCACTATCTGCTCTGTCATAGGAAGCAGGTGGTGGACCATTAGCAAGTGTCTTCTGCGTGGACCACTGTGGTGCTTGACTCTTTGCTTCTGTCCTGCTTGCTACTGTCAGTTCTTCAAAGAGCAGCCAATTGAACATTCACCATTTTTCTTTTCCAGAAATGTTTCCTTATTTATTTTGGCTGTGCTGGGTCTTTGCTGCTGCACACAGGCTTTCTCAGTTGCAGCGAGCAGGGCCTTCTCTCTGGTGGCAGTGTTCAGGCTTCTCTTGTGAAGCACAGGCTCGAGGGCCCTCGGGCTTCACCAGTTGTGGGGCAAGGGCTCCGTTGCTCTGCGTCATGTGGAATCTTCCCAGACCAGGGGTTGAACCCCTGCCTCTTGCATTGCAAGGCAGATTCTTAATCACTGGATCACTAGGGAAGCCCCCAAATTCACCATTTTCAATTTGTATCTCATATGAGTGAGTTCCTGCTGAGAATCCTCCAATAACTTCCCACTGGGCACAGAATAAAATTCAAACTCCTGATCATGTCTTGCAGGCTTTGCCTAACTCTCTACCCTCCTTTCATCTGTCTCATTCGCCTGTGTGTCTGGTGCCTAGAAGAATGCCTGGCACACTCGGAGCAGGCACTCAGGGGTTGGATGGATGGATGAATGAATGAAAGAACAAGCCTTCTTCAACATGGTTTGACTGACCCAGGCCTGAGCTTCCACGACACTCTGGGAGACTTTAGGTGACCAACTTGAAATGAAGCAGCCTGTCTTTCTTTGGTTTCCAGGACAGAGGCTGGATTTCTTCCGGGCTCTGCAGGCATGTAGATGTGCTAGTCCAGGGTCCTGTGGCTCGTGAGAACCCCCCACCCCACCCGGCCCATGATTATCCAACTTTACTAACACTTATTAGCGTTAATAATAAGTAATACTTATTAGAAGGCCAAAAAGCAAAATAAAACCAAGTAGTCTTGGTGTTTCAGAGTGAGATGGATCAAGCCCCCAGTGGCGTGTGGCCACACTGGGGGCCTCTCCTCCCAGGGTGCAGCCTGCAGGTCGAGTTCCATGTCTGTTGGTCAAAGGGATGGCGTGGTGGTGTCTGTGCCAGGTGCCGTTTCCAGGCTGGGTTGTCTTGAAGAAACATGCTCCCTGGGAGAGCAAACCCGGACGTCAGAAGACCAGCAAGGCAAAGCTAATCCCCACTGCAGTTGTCCTCCGACTTTATTTTTCTTGGGTGATTAATTGACAGGTCACGCCTCTGCTCAGCACCTGAATGTTTCAGCTCAGCTCAGACCAAGTCGAGAAGAGGTGTGGGTGCTGTTGAGAAGTCGCTGAGCGAGGGTGTGGCAGAGACTGCAGCGGGATAGAAGGATGGCAGAGGCCGGCTCCATGCCTTGAGGGTCAGTGAGCACCACCTGGCAAGCCGCCACTCAGGAGATTCCTACCAGTGCCTGCTTAGGGGGCAGGCCTTCTCCCTCCGCTGGAGGCCAGGCGGCGAGTGATCCCAGACACTGCTTCTTACAGACGCTGGGCTGTGGGAGACCCACATGGTTCTGGGGAGGAGCTGAGAGGGTCTGGGCTTCACGCGGAGAGACCTGGCCCAGAGCACATTTCCACCTACCTTGGCCTGGCCTGCGGTCTAGAGGGGCTGTCCCCTAACAGGTGACTCTGTTGGCCCCCAGGAGGGAAGCCCTGGGCCCCTGATGCCCAGCCTGGGCACTGATGCCCTACATTTTTGGAAGACCTGCTAGGAGCCCAGAGGTCTGCTGGGGATGGGGGAGACTGTAGTGAGCAGAGCAGGAAGCTCCCGCCCCGAGGAAGACTTTCACCAAGGGGGTTCATCCCTGGACACTGCACTTGGCACACGACGGGGGGGAGTGCTCAGAGGAGGGGCTGTCTTCCTCCCTTCCCAAGTCCAGGGCTCTGTCTTGTGTCCATTGCAGGCCTTAGTCAAGGATGTGTGGGCAAATGAGCAAACACCAGTGTGTGAAAAGTGAATAGGAAGCAAATAGGTGCAGAATTCTGAGGAGTTGGTGTCCTGGGATTTGCAGGGTGTGTGAAGACGGCCGTGCACCTGGTCCATGACAGATGATGGGTAGTGCCCCAACGGGGTCAGCTGTGTGGAGTCACAGAGCTGCTGACAAGGGGTCGACACATCTTGGGCCTCTGAGCCTCCTACTGCCGGGAGCCGCCAGCTGTTTCCACGTTCGTGCCTTCCCAGATCTGAAGCCTATAGACCTCCACCCTATCTGCCTTCATTTTAGCCACTGGTTTCCACTGGGAACTTTGTCCCCAGCTCTCTGCTTGGCTGGCTCCTTGCTATTCTTCAGACCTGAGTTCAAATGTCACCTCCACCCTCCCAGCCCATTTCAGGGGCCTCTCCCAGGGGCTCCCCAGTCCATCACGCTGTTTCCTCTCCTACAGGCTGTATGTTGCACTCAGCTAACACGGTTAAGCATTGATTTACTTGCTCACTGCCCATCTCCCCGCTGGAATATAAGTTCTACAAGAGGACAAAGGCTAGTTAGGGCCCAGCTAGCGGTGCAAGTTTAGGAACTGTTTACTGAGTCAGTATGGATGCATTGAGGCAGAATATAGGAAGAGTAGTCAGCCCGCCTGAAACATTTACTTTGAGCCTTGTTTTATATCAAAAGCAATATTTACAATGGACATTTCTCAAGGGTCTGCTGCAGCATTTAAAATTGCCCATGACCCTCTGAGATAGTCCGTAGGAGACACTTCTACTCATTTTACACGTTTTCCTGTCTGAATTCTAGAAAATGAGAACTTAATGCTTTCTGGATGAATCAACCTCTTCTAAGCTGACTTCCCAAAAGAATCAAAGAAGGCCCAGGTAATTCTTTGCACTTGTTCTGATTGTTTGAATGTTTAAAAGAACATCACTAGTTTGCATTCCCACCAACAGTGTAAGAGGGTTCCCTTTTCTCCACACCCTGTTCAGCATTTATTGCTTGTAGACTTTTGGTTCGATGCAGGATACAGGATGCTTGAGGCTGGTGCACTGGGCTGACCCAGAGAGATGGTATGGGGAGGGAGGTGGGAGGGGGGTTCAGGATTGGGAACACGTGTACACCGTGGCAGATTCATGTTGATGTATGGCAAAACCAATACAGTATTGTCAAGTAAAATAAAGTAAAATTAAAAAAGAAAAAAAGTGAAAAAAATAAAAGAACATCACAAAAGCTTTTTGAGTCTGAACTTTTTCATCTAATTGTGATTAAAAGAACATCTTGGTTTAGCCAAGAAGGAAGCTTTGTCTCCAACCTTGCCAGTTCCCAAAACAACATTCTTAGAAGGAATGAAAATCCCTTAAAACTCTGTATCCTTTGATCTAGAAATTCCTTTGCCAACAATTTAGCCAAAAAACAGTAAGGGAGCAATTTCTAAAATTTGGGAATGCTGGGTTAATAAAATCAAAGCTTGCCCCTCCTTTGCAGGACTTCTCAGAGCCTTGAAAATATAGATTCACACTGTGGATATCCCAGAAAGGGTCTCAGAACAAAGCATTACTCAAACTTATTTGCCAGAGTTGCTCAGCTACAAGAATGTTTCTTCCATCACTGCTGAGCACAGAAAAATATGAAAAATACCAGGTAACTGTCTATCAAGGGGCTTCCCAGGGGGCAGTAGTGGCGAAGAACCCGGCCTCCAATGCAGGAGACATAAGAGATGCAGGTTCGATCCCTGGGCTGGGAGGAGCCCCTGGAGAAGGGAATGGCAGCCCACTCCAGTGTTCTTGCCTGGAGAATCCCATGGGCGGAGGAGGCTGGCGGGCTACAGTCCACAGGGTCGCAGAGTCGGACACGACTGAAGCGACTTAGCACACATGCACACAACTGTTTCTCAGAAGTGATTGGTTACCCAGACAACAAGGCACTGTGCAGGCCTTAAACGGTCAGAGAGACGCAGCCTAGCAGGATGACTGTATTCAAGAGATGCAGGTGGCGGTGAAAACCTCACCCACATGCTACAGAGGTTCATGTGCAGAACAGAGAATGCCCACAGGCTAACGCAGGAGGTGCTCACTGCCGCCTTCTCACAAACATCGGTACCAACTTTCCTCTGGAGTCCAAGGTCGGCTTCAAAACCCCTCTCCCCACCATACCCTGCCTGCCAAGCCCTTTATCACGCCGCTGGGCTCGTAATCCCCCTTGGAAGGGGATGTTAGTGGCAGCCACGTTAAGAATAATGGCAATGATGGTAACAGTGACAGAATAGAAGATAATAACACTTACTGAGCACTAACTTTGTGCCAGAAACTCCCTCAGTGCTTCACACAGGTCGACTCATATGACCCTCACTAATAGCTTCATGGGGGTTGGGATTACTGCCCCATTGTACAAATGGGGGCGCTGAGGCACAGAGAGGCTATGTGATTTACTCCAGGTCACACAGCTGGTAAGTGATAGATCCGCCCAGTCCCAGGCTCCACACTCTGGGCTGAGATGCCTCCCTGTCTGGCTTTGGCCTTAAGAGTAGTTGTGCCTGTGTCTGGCTAGCTGGATTTGCATCTTTCTTATTTTTTCATATCAGGATTTCTAAAACTTCTACCATGAGCCTATAATATTTTTGCAATAAACTCTTTTTTTTTCAATAAAAGCTAATAATATAAAGATGTCTTCCTTGACACCCCCATATCTTCATTTCCCTCTTGGCAAAGTCAGGGTCTCTCTCCTCTGTGCAACCTTACTGCTATAGAAGTATATTCTGTATGTGGTCTGTGTGTGTCTACAAAAATATATATGTATTAACTTCTATTAAACAGTGTACTAGGGGGTTTGAGCTTGGTACAATAAGGCTGGGAAATAAAAAGCATGTAGATTAGAGAGGAATAAGTAAAATTTCCTCCATGTGCAAATGACATAATCAGGTATAAAAATCTGAAGGAATTTAAAAAATTAATAATGTGGATGTTACTTTGGCATAGTTACAAAATGCCAGGTCAATACACAAAATTCACTTGTATTAATATGTACTAGCAAATAGTAATTGGAAATAAAATGTAAATAATACCATTTAAGGTAGTCTGACCTGTAAAATTCTCAACAAAATATATGCAAGACCTATATCCTGAAAACTAGAATACATTGCTAAGACAGATTAGACAAGTCCTAAATAAATGGATATGCCATGTTAATGCTTACAAAACTAAATACTGTGAATTTAGATGAATTCTCCCCAAAGTTATTTGTAGATTTAGTACAATCTTAATAAAAAATTTACAGTTTTTTGCATAAAATATTTATGTATGTATTATACATGATATGTAATACCATATATGGTGTATGGACACACATACAATGTATTAATTACATACATGTTAGGGTTTCCCTGACAGCTCAGTTGGTAAAGAATCCGCCTGCAATTCAGGAGACCCTGGTTTGATTCCTGGGTCAGGAAGATCCCCTCGAGAAGGGATAAGCTACCCACTCCAGTATTCTTGGGCTTCCCTTGTGGCTCAGCTGGTAAAGAATCTGCCTGCAATGCAGGAGACCTGGGTTCGATCCCTGGGTTGGGAAGATCCCCTGGAGAAGGGAAAGGCTACCTACTCCAGTATTCTGGCCTGGAGCATTCCATGGACTGTATAGTCCATGGGGTCACAAAGAGTTGGACATGATTGAGCAACTTTCACTTTCACTTTATGTATTGAATATCTGTGTTCCCTCACCTCTCCCCTAATTCACATGGTGAAGTCCTAACTCCCAGTGTGGCTGAATACGCCTTTAAGGACATAATAAAGGTTAACTGAGGTTGCAGGGTGGGGCCCTGGTCTGACGGGATTAGTGTTCTTATTAGAAGAAGGAGAGGCCTGAGTGCAACCCCTCTCCACTCTGTGCACAGATGGAGGAGAGGCCACACAAAGACACTGTGAGGAAGGGGCTGTCCTTCAGCCAGCAAAAGGGCTTTCACCAGAAACTGTGTCCGCCAGAACCTCGATCATGGACTTCCAGCTTCGGAAGTAAGCGTCTCCTGTCTTAGTCCCCCAGTCTGTAGTAGTCTGCTAGGAGCCCTAGCAAAGTGACAAAACACTAGACAGATATTAGGCTGGACCAAAAAGCTGCCTTTTTAGTGGTCAAAACCCATCAAATATCAGCAATTTCATATGGCCCAACCTAATCGCAAGTGTATATTCAATAAAATGACATGTCCTACCTGTGTGCTTCCCCCTAGTGGACACACTTCTTTGTGGTCTGGGAGACACATCTTGTTGATACGTGCTTTTTGCATCTCCCAGGGTGTCTGCTGGCCTTTGGTAAACACTGGTGACTGATGAGTAAATTACCCAGATGAACATTTTGAATTCCTGTTCCAACAGAAGCCTTAATATAGTTATATCAAGGCTACCTCTCTCATTAAAAAGAATTACCTTGCACTTATCAGCAGGAGCTATTGAACTGTTTGCCAAGACCTTTACTTCTCACTTCGTAGTAACACAAAATAAATGTGTCTTCACAACACACACACACACACACACACACACGTGCACATGCACATGCGCCACACAGGCCAGTGTCTTCCAACCCTTGAGTCACACCACTCACACACTGGCTTGCGGAGCCAGAAGGTGAGAGCGGATGGGCTGGGAGGCAGAGAGTGAGTAGTGTGTGGTTTCAGCGCCCACCTGATGTCCTGATCCCTCTTTTAAGGCACCAGGTCTGCTCCTGCCCATCCAGACTACAGCCCTGGGGCGTCTGTGCGTGTGATGCTGGGCCCCCGGTCTGAGAGGAGCTGGGGCCCTGGGTACCATCACAATTCTAAAAGCTTGTGCTGTGCAAGAAAAAATGAAAAGCACCTTCCCTTCAAATGTACGAGTCAAAATGGACAGTTAAACTAAACCTCTGAATCTCAGAAAGTGCCCCCAAACAAAAAAACCCAACCAACCAAACAAAAAAACCCCCAGTCAAATTGGCAGATTCAGGAAAAGGCTGCTGTCTCCCTAAATCGTGAGGCTTACTCCCTGGCTCTCTCACTGTGGACCACTGAGCCAGGCTGCTGGCTGGTCCCTTTGAGATGCCTGTCGTTCCAAACCTGGTCAGTCCTTGGGCCTCATGTCCCTATCACATGCTCTCTTGGAAAGCTATTCCAAGCCTTCCCAACCTTTGAACATAATTCTACCTTTCAGGGCTTCTAATGTCAATGTACTAACATTCTTGGCTTTTAAAATTTCCTACATTGACATTTTATTGTGAAGAATTGAGTATTTTTCCTTCTCGATATGGCAAGGTTGGAAGTTGGTTCCTTGAATGCCCACCACTACAATGGTAGTCTGCGGGGGAGACAGGCAGATCTGCAGTATAGTGAGTGGAAGAAAACGTAGAATCTGGGTGATGGGTGAATGAATGCTCACTGCAAAATTATTTCAACATTTCTGTGCATTTGAAACTTTCATAAAGTTTATGGCAATAAAGGATGAATGTGTCTTTTCTTGAGATAGTAGGCAGTTCTGTTCCCATATTCTTGTCTTTCTAAAAAGACCAAAAACCTAAGGAGGTCATATACTGTGTGACTTCATTCATATGAAATATCCAGTCTAGCCAAATCCATAGAGACCAAAAATAGATTAGTAGTAGGTGAGTAGAAAGATTAGTGGTTGCTATGGCAGAGGAGAGGCAGAATGGAGGTGATGGTTAAGGAGAATAGATTTCTTTCTGGGGTAAAGAAAATGTTCTAAAATTGATTGTGGAGATGGTTCCACAACTCTGTGAATATACTAAAACCCACTGAATCATATATTTTAAAACGGTAGATTGTGGGGTTTGTGAATTATGTCTCAATAAAGCTATTATATGCAAGAGAAATATCTTCAAGGAAGTGAGCTCGCCATGGTTTCCTAGGTGATTGAAGCACAGAAAAATGACATCCTTTTCATGAAGTGCTTCAGAATATTCTACTAATGAATTGCAGAGGACCTCCAAATAACAGGGTATTTTGATGCTCTTTCATTTTTGTCTGCTTGACATATGCTGCGTCAAACAAAGAACTCTCTAAGGCTCATCTATGGGATCTTTAGTCTCACTTGTAATGACTGTAGCAGAACGGGCCAAGGTAACTAGTTGCCTGGTGAATGAGTGAGCAAGCACCTTACTCTTTCCTTGGCTTTTTCTATCGACTCACGTCACTGTCTTTGAATGAAGGCTTCACTTAGTCTTAATCATGAAGGTTACAGCTGTTTCTTCACGCTATCAAGGATTCTCATTTCTCTCAAACCCAAACAGGAGACCAGGTCTTGTCACCAAGTTGGCCTGGTGACAACACTGCCAACTGGAGTTCTGGTTTCCCATCTAACAAAGGGCAGCTTCAAGGATGGTCTGGAAGCTTCTTTCTAACACTAGTAAGTTATGACAGTCTTTGCCCAAACAATAGCTATTCTGGGTGAGCAAAAAGTTGTAAATTCTTCCTGGTGGGCACATTCACACCGAAGTCCTGGGAGTTTCTTCCATGTGACAAGTGACATTTTACAAGACAGAGTAAACGCAGAGAGTGAAAAGGCAGTCATTAAAAGGTGAGAAAAATAAACAGCTGGCAAAGAATGCCTGTATAAATTGCTCACTCTGACTTCAGGGGGATAATTTTTTTAAAGAAAGATCATGAGAAGTAGATTTATGTCCCCAGATCCAATGCAAATGCAGGGTTTGCACAATAACCATTTATCAGTTCCCAAATATCTGATTTATGGCCCCTCAGCCCTACTTTGTATTCTGACGGGCTCAGAAAGTTAACTGACAACACGGAAAGAAATATCCTCCAACTCATTGCAGATGACGGGTTATAAATGAGCACAACTTGATTTTCTGCTTTGGAAAATTAGTGTTTTGAATCTCCCATTAGAAATTAGTTGTTAAAGCTGTGCCCAGACTTGACTGTTTGGCCCATTGCTTTATTGTTGCTTTAGTCATTTAATTTGCTGACAGCACTGGGCGGGGAAACCACTGCCTTTGCTGTAGAACATTCTAGGTTGATGTCTTTGTGTAGATTCAACACTAGAATAGGCTGTTCCCCTGCAGAGACTCTGCACCTGCGTAGGGCAAGCTGGGTGGCATAGAACTGGTATCTGCTTTGCAGGAGGCACTGTGCTGGCCCAGGGCAAGTAGACAGAGGGGTGACTTGGTTCCTGATCCTTCTGCCCAAATATTAGTGGAGAGACTGAACTAGTGTTTCCCAAACTGGGTGCCCTATGGTTCTGGCCCCAGAATCACCAGCAGAATTAAACATACAGATTCTCAGGTCCTGACACTGGAGTTTGGTCCTGACATTGAGTTGGTAGGACTGAGGTGGGGCTTAAGCCTCTGTAATTTTAGCACCTCCCATGGGCTTTTGATCCTGGCCAATTTGCTGGTCCAGGGATGGGCACTTGGGATTCGCTGGAGCCTGATGCTCAGCCATTTCCTCCAAGTCACCAGAAGATTGAGGCACTCAGGTAAAGCATGGAGTCCAGCATATTTGATCTGCGGGAGGACAGCAGGTGGGTCAGGAACCTTCTCCCTGGCAAGGGGTTGCCACAAAGGTTTCTTTTCAGCCTCCAAGTCCAGGTAATCACCAAATCATGCAGATTCCACTTTCTTCATGCTTCTCAGCTCAGCTGCACGTCTTTGAATTCTCTTCCTTGCTGTTCTTGTCCTAGGTGGCAGCATCTTAAGTGACCTCTCAGCCTCTCCTCTCTTCCCCTAACATCTGTCTTGTGCCTGAATGAACTTTTTCTAAAATTCAGATCTGATTGTAACATCCGTCTGCGTTCAAGCCTTCCAATGCCCTCACTGCCTACAGATTAAGGCTTAACTCCCACCGTGGACCACACAAGACCCCACGCAGTCGTGCCCCTTTGGTCAGTGTGCAGTTCTAGCCTCTGTGCCTCTGCCTGTGGTGTTTCTGGGGCCTGCTCACCGCCCCCTGGCCCCTGGGCTGCCTTCAAGCATCAGCTCAGCTCTTCTTGACTCTAACAGGTGGACACAGACTTGCCTTTCTCTCTGCCCTTGAAATACTGTCCTGTTTCGCACCTTGAATGTCATCTTCATCACAGCTTCATATTTATAATTAAAAAGTGTTTGTTTATACAGCTACCCGTTCTTCTAGAGTACGTGAGCCTGGACGATAGAGGCCATGCAAGATTTGGTGTCTGTATTCCCTGTCTCTGTGAATTAGGGGCCCGGAGGGAGGAGGGCCCTGCAGCTGGTCAGAAGGCTGGGGAGATGAATGTAGGGTTCACCCAGAGGCCACACAGGGGAGCTGCTCCAGTTTCAACATAGCCCTCGGTCAACCCACAGTCTGGATCCCCACTGACCTCGCTCTACCGCTAATGGAGTGAGGTTGGCACTGCTCAGTTTGCTGGGGAAGGGGAGGTAAGGATGGCCTGAACTAGGGAGGAATCTCCCATGGCCAACATGAGCTTGCTCAATTTCATGCGCCCATATACCCATACATCTACCCATGTGCCCATCCACACACACGTTCACACGTCCATCCTCCCATGCGGCCATTCATCCATCTGTCCACACATCCTTCCATGCATATATCCATCATTACCCATTCACATATCCATCTCTGCATCTGTGCGTCCACCCGCACACCTGCCCATTCATGTATCCATCCATCAGTTCAGTACTCATCACACGGCTACTGTGTGTTAGGAACTCTTCTTTGTGTATTATGGTGTCTATGACAGCACTTCTGCTCTAGAAGAAGGAGCAGGATTATAAGCAACATGTAAACAGACCAAATGACAATTTCAGAGAGTGACCTGTGCTCTGGAAGCCATCACCCTGGGCAGTGGTACAGGGGTGACTAGTAACGTGGGGGAGTACGGGAGGGCTTATTTACTGAGAAGTAAGCAAGGAGAGCTGCTCAGCGGGGATGACAGATGTGGTATGAATGAAAAGAGGACGGTCAAGTAGAGAGATGGTGGGGAGGACGTTCCAGGCAGAGGAATCCGTGGTGAGCCAATGAGTCAGGGGGAGTCTCCATGGGAAGCAGTTTGGGGACAATGGCCAGAATGGAGGCCAGCACACGGACCCGAGTTCAAGTCCCCACTCGGTCATTAACACCTGTGGGTCCAACCTTTCAGAGCTTTCACATCCCTGTACGTAAAACGGAGACACTAAAACCTTACTGATAAGGTGGTTATGAAAACTGTATCATATGTGAAGCATGGTCCTTGGCATGGGGGGTAGGGGGCTTTCCAAACCCATGTATTTCAAAATCCGTTTGCCAAGTGAAAGTCCCCGTGCTTTTCGCATCAGCCTCCTGAGACAGAAAAGATGGATTGCCTCGATTCTGGTAACCAGTTTCCAGCTGACACCTCTATCTGATTTCGGCTTCCTTCCATATTTAAAAAATGCTCTAGGTACTCCCTTTATTATGCTTGTCACCCGGCTCTAGTTACTGGGGAACTAGAAGGTCACAGCTTGGGCTCCGGGCTCAGAAATATGGCAGCTGTCAGGCGCAGGATTTAGAAAGTTGGCCTTCCACAGTGGGACCACAGTGCAGTAAAATCCAATGAACGATTCAGCCCACTGCTGCCGAGTAAAAGCTGGGAGAAATCTTCAGCAGCTATATTAACACGAAACTTTTTATGAGTAAATGGTTTTCGCAAGATGACATTGAACCCGTGCTCCCCTCCTCCAGTCTCCACACAGCTCAGCTTTGGAAGAAGGGGCCAGAGACTCTAAATAGGAAGGAATGACTCTGCTGGACCCCCCAAAAAAAAAAAGGCCCAGATTCCCAAACAAAACCATGATCAACATAAAGCCCCTGACAAGAGTGGGACCCCAGGACACACAGCCCCAGTCTGCTCAGGCTCAGGCCCGCGATCCTAGGCTCTCTGTTCGACCACACTCACATCTGGCTCTTATTATATTTTCCTCGTAGATTGCTAGAGGGTCAACATCTAGTTTTCTGGAGGAAAAAAAAGCCCAGAATATTAGCATTTGCCCATTTCCATGGTGTAAATACTTCCACTGTGACCGACTTCGAGTCACTCCTGATGCCACAGACTGCAGAATTGGGAAGAGATGGTAACATTGGCTTGTGAGCTGGTTTAAACTGGCTCTGGGCCACTACTGCCACATCGTCACCCTATCGTCATGACCACTGGGTCTGGCTGGGTGCACTGTCAGACACAGCACATGTGACAGCTCGTATAATCTTAACTGTCATCGTTTGAGGCAGGGATTGCTATCACCAGCTCAAGGATGAGGGGACTGAGCTCAGACAGACTGTGGCCAGCACCGGCTCCCAGGAGAGGGTAGCACTCTGCCCCTGGCCCCATTTCAAGCCCTCCTGGTTCTTCCCTGGATTAGCATCTGTTTCCCAACAGGCTCCATGACTGCAGGACCGCTGGGGCCCTCTCTTGCTGCTCTTTTGTGTATATAACCATCTGCCCCACTTCAGTTTATTTAGCTCAATGCTTACCACCCCAGCCCTGCCCACTCATGCACACAGTAGGAGCTCACTTAGTTAGATTTCCCTTTGCTTCCTGCTGTGCTGGTGTGCCCTCTCAGGACAATGGCCTGGCCCATTTCTCACGCGTTTGTGTCTGTTTCGTGTGCTAGAAGGTAAAACTGGGACTTTCATACCTGGTATTAGTGAAGCAGGCAATTCAGACCAACCCTCCCACTAAGCAAGCTATAAGATATTGGAAAATACACATAAAAAAAGGAAATGGGGAAGAAGTCAGGACAGGTTAGAAGACTACAGGACTGCAATCAGTACGGGTCTCTATTTTCTCATATCCTTCATGGCGATGATCTCATTTTGAGGGGAGTCTCAGAAAGTGTTGCAGGTAATGTTATCAGTCTGAAAATTCAGCCAGTTTCAAAGAGTTTTTGACTTTGGAAAGAAGAATCAAGACTAGAAGATTATATCTACTCAAGTAAATAGTCATTAAAGAGGCCAACAAGGGGAGGGAAAAGTGAAGAGGAATGGTCTCCAAGGGGTGGTGGGAGGTAGGGGGCTGTTGGGCAGAACACAGAGGGCTTCCAGGGAAGGATGCTACTGGGGTGATGCTGTCACAGTGGACACGTGTCCTTGCACCTGTGTCCACACCCACAGGACATACACCGCCAGCAGTGACCCGTAGACTGGGGACTTGGGGTGATGAGGTGTGTTCATCAGCTGGAACACATGCTACACTCTGGGGGAAGCTGTGCATGCCTAGGGTTAGGGGATATACGGGAAACCTTCATACCTTCCCCTCAATGTTGCCATGAATCTAAGGCTGCTGTAAAAATAGTCTATTAAAAAAGTGGACAAGTTTAAGTTTTCCAAGCTTTATGAAAATAAAATGAACTCAGCAAAATGGGAGATTGCATCAAGCATATGATATTAAGGGTAAGTTGTATACACAGCTGAGGTGACAGGTTTCATACGGAACATCCATCAAACATGGAGGGAATAGAGTCGCAGGTTGGAAAAGTGGGAGGGAGTAGACTACATCTGCACCCCTCAACCTGAGAGTTCTTCTTCCCAAATTTTGGTGATACTGCTCTGATTGCCACTACTCCATTCCCACTAAAGTCTGCCATTGAGGTCAACCATCCCCTGGCTATGGGTGGGCCCTGACCCAAACGAGGCCCCCAAACTCCAGGCCAGGGCAGATGCTGGGGCCAAGCCCATGCTGATGCTGCTGCCCCTGGACTCTCACCTGGCCCTGGGTCCCCCCTGCTGCGACACCTGCCTGTTGATTCTGTGAATGGCTGCACAGACTTCTGACACATTTTGTTTCTTTTGCAGACACCTTTCAGAGTTGACTTCTGATGCTTGCCTCCAACTCCAACAGATAAACAGCCCATTTCAGAAATAGGACACTATTTGGAAGTGCATTTTACTAATACTGCTGCTGCTGCTAAGAAGGAGAGGTGTTGGGGCTTGGCACTTGGGAACCCCAGGCTGAGGGGAGTTAAAATCCCCTGCCCTCTCCATAGCTTGCAGAAATACCTGAAAATATTGACAGAAACAAATGCTTGAAGGAAATCCCAGCGCTGCCTGCTGGGCAAGTCAGCAAGGATAAAGTGGATGTGTTCTTGAAACCAAAGAGGAGCAGTGAAGAAAGCATTATTTAATCCTGATCAAGGAAAGGGGACCGCTAACCTCTGATGAGAAAACAGACTTTGCACTAGCCGTAAGTAGCCCTGTGACAAATGGATGAATAGCCCGAGTGATTATCACACAGAATTTAATATTCAGGCCAGCATGAACTCAGAGCAATAAAGCTCCATTTCATATCTTTTGCGGAACGAGGGGGGGGCATTTATGAGCAAAGGCATGCATGCATGAATGAAGAAATACGCTAAATGTAGCCGTTAAACTCCCGCTCTTGTTTCTAGCTGTTGCTTTATCCAGCCCTAGCCGGAAAGCCCTTGCTCAGCAAATAACAATGATCTGAGATGACAAATGATGTAAAGAAACAGGTGGGCATACAGAACACACTCATGCTTCTCCTTTCTCTTAGAAACACAGGAGAAATGGGAAAAAGTAGTTAGCAAAAACTCTAAGTAAGAAATAAAGATGCATTCTTGCTGAAGATGAAAATAACTGCATATTAGAACCCTGCCTTATGGGAGATGAAGAAAGTATTTTCCAATTCTTTTATAAAAAAGCCTTTCAATATAAACAAACCAAAAAAAATCCACAGACTCCAGGATCTATTAAGTCATGAATTTTGAATAGTTTCTGACAAATTTTGAATAGTTTCTGACTCTATTTTGTGACACTAATTTGTGTTATAGTCTCTAAAAATATTTTAAAACTGTTTCTTACTGATTGAGAATTTTTAACAATAGATAAAAAAATTAAACTTCAGTGACAGGAATAGCATCACATGGTTACTTACCTGATATTTACACAGCTATTTGGTTGTAGGGAACTTGGAGAGAGCTCCTCTCATAGCCAGAGATACCCCTAAGGAAACATACCTGCCCCTAGGTTGGGGCAGCCTAGTTGGGTAGACAGTCAGTTTGGAAGGATGAGTCTGTGTGTGTGTTCTTTAATGCTAATTGCATATTACTTGTGTGTGTGTGTGTGTGTCTTAGGTGTGCAGTCATGTCAGACTCTTTGTGATCCCATGGACTGTATCCCACCAGGCTCCTCTGTTCATGTAATTCTCCAGGCAAGAATACTGGAGTGGGTTGCCATTCCCTTCTCCAGGGGCTCTTCCTGACCCAGGGATCAAACCCAGGTCTCCCACACTGTGGGCAGATTCTTTACCATCTGAGCCTTAGAGTGTAGATTTTACATCTGTTAAGTATTGCTGTCAACAATAATAGCAGTCTTTTAAGGACAAGTTTATTAACAGCACTTGAGGCAAGTCATTAAAGCAGCCTGACCCTTTCGACATTTACAGAACCCCCAGGGAGGGCCCATCGACTCTCATGGGACTTGTGAGGACCTGACTCCCGTGGCTTCAGCAGCGTATGTCTACCCCTTCTTCTGGCGGCACCACCTGCCTCCACTTTGGGCAGCCAGCCCACTGCCCCTTGACCCCAGAGCTTTGTTCCTGCACCAGCTCCCCTGAGGTGACCCAGGCCTGTGGTCAGTGGCTGGTCTAGGCTAGACCCCTGATCTTCTCTAGACCCAGGAATTCTGCTGGAACCCTGGGAAGGAACTTTCCTGGGACTGTGAACCTGGAGCTACTGCTGGCGTTTTGTAACATGAAGTCAGAGCTTACTTGAGAGTGAAGCTGACAGTGAGGAGAGGAAGTCAAAAGGGAGAGAAGGCTCCTGAGAGCCCTGCCCTAATGGCACACGCAGGGCTGATGTCACCAGCGGGTGCTGTTCTGATGATTGGCTGGTGTCACGGCTAACGGTTCCTATTTGAAAGTTTCCCACCAATACTCAGACCTGGCTCTGCCTACAATCTCACCTCCCAGTTAGGTCAGGTCATCGGTTCATTTGTTTTTTCCTGATCCCAGTTTGAGTTAGGTTCCATTTGTTATTAAGAGTCTTGACTGTAGATGGACCCGCCATTTGTGAGGGTTAAAATTTAAGTAACAAGCCTTTCTACTACAGATTTGAAAATTAAACTTGTTTTTGGTAGGAGGGAAATTTGAGAGATGCAAAGATCTACTTGGATTGTATTTCTCTTCTTTGAAACCTGGCCTCCCCGTTCTGTATAAAAGAGTGTGCCATGCTTGTTTATTAGAAATCAGCCTGGCTTCATCAACAAGAATCTCGTTTCTCATGAAACTGAGGTATCTTTTACCTGAACCCAGGTGAGGCATTTCATACTGGCATGTGGGAAAAATGAATGACAGGGAAATGACCAACTCTTGGGTGAGCTTACCCAGGCAGAGTGGCCATTTCCAGTGAATGCTGGGTTATTACACTCCGATCTGTTGATTCGTCAGTTAGATAGCTGAGGGTATTGGGGGGAAGGAGGAGGAGATGAACCCACACAGAAAGAGGTGCAGGCAATTGCTCCTAAGTTGGGTCTGTCTGCTTTGTGGTGATAGAGGCTAAAACACATGGCTCCCTTGCTACTGGACCGAACTTTATAATCAGTCCATTCATTAAAAGCCCAAAGGGCTCAGACTGCTTTGATCTGAGGCTTGAATCATGGTAGTCTTTGAAAGTAAAAATCCCCCCGCCCTCTTTCGCATTTCTTCACCAGTGGCTTAGAAACGCATTGTCATTTCAAAGTCACTTTGCACAATTTTTTAAAACTATTTTAATAAAAATCCAAGTGATATATGAACAAAATTAATAGGGCTGAATTTTTAGAGAAGCAGTGTTGCTTTACACACCTCTCTACACTTTCATTATATGTGTGTTTAACATAATGCATGGCGTCGTAAACTGAACAGACAGCCTAGTCACCCAGAGCAAAACAATGATGGGAATACCAGACCACCTGACCAGCCTCCTGAGAAACCTGTATGCAGGTCAAGAAGCAACAGTTAGAACTGGACATGGAAAAACAGATTGGTTCCAAATAGGAAAAGGAGTACATCAAGGCTGTATATTGTCACCCTCCTCATTTAACTTATATGCAGAGTACATCATGAGAAATGCTGGGCTGGATGAAGCACAAGCTGGAATCAACATTGCCAGGAGAAATATCAAGAACCTCAGATATGCAGATGACACCACCCTTATGGAAGAAAGCGAAGAAGAACTAAAGCGCCTCTTGATGAAAGTGAAAGAAGAGAGTGAAAAAGTTGGCCTAAAACTCAACATTCAGAAAACTAAGATCATGGCATCTGGTCCCATCACTTCATGGCAAATAGATGGGGAAACAGTGGAAATAGTGAGAGACTTTATTTTTCTGGGCTCCAAAATCACTGCAGATGGTGACTGCAGCCATGAAATTAAAAGACGCTTACTCCTTGGAAGAAAAGTTATGACTAACCTAGACAGCAAATTAAAAAGCAGAGACATTACTTTGCCAACAAAGGTCCATCTAGTCAAAGCTATGGTTTTTCCAGTGGTCATGTATGGATGTGAGAGTGGGAGTATAAAGAAAACTGAGCACCAAAGAACTGATGCTTTTGAACTGTGGTGCTGGCGAAGACTCTTGAGAGTCCCTTGGACTGCAAGGAGATCCAACCGGTCCATCCTAAAGGAGATCAGTCCTGAATATTCATTGGAAGGACTGATGCTGAAGCTGAAACTCCAATACTTTGGCCACCTGTTGTGAAGAACTGACTCATTAGAAAAGACCGTGATGCTAGGAAAGATTGAAGGTGGGAGGAGAAGGGGATGACAGAGGATCAGATGGTTGGATGGCATCACCGACTCAATGGACATGAGTCTGAGTAAACTCCAGGAGTTAATAATGATGGACAGGGAGGTCTGGCACACTGCAGTCCATAGGGGTGGCAAAGAGTCGGACACGACTGAGTGACTGAACTGAACTGAAATGAACATTGAAATCAAGAGGCAATATGGTATTTTTTCAAGAAAAGGGAAATGTGTAGACAAATTGAATAATGGAGGTAAGATATAAAATATTGGCTCAAACTCTGTAGCAAAGCATCTTTGCCTTGCTGGTTGTGTCATCGCAGCAACAGGGCTTATCCACAGCTCGGGGGGGTACATCTGAAAACACAAAGTAACATGAAGAATTCAGGGCTGCTGCACCAGACTATTTCTTTCTCTATCACACAGTTCATTAAGGTAAAGTACAAAGATTTTTACTTTGCCTGTATTTTTCTTAGCTATATTTTTTCTTACTGTGCCTGCTATATATAGACTAGATCCTACTTCCGAATCTGGATCAGGCCTCTCCCAACTCAGGGCTGCACAGTCCTGGAGTTTGGTGTTCGAGAGGCTGTGAAAGCCACAAAAGCTCTGAGGGCTTCTCCCTTATCCACCCCAGTCCCCTTTGAAAGGTGTTGCCCTGAGTTCTAACCGTGTCTGTTATGGACTGAATTCTGCCTCTCCTAAACCTCTGTGCTGACGTCCCAATCCCAGCTCCTCAGAATGTGGCTCTATGTGGAGACAGGGTCTTTAGAGAGGCAATTAAGGCAGAATGAGATCATTGGGGTGGGGCCTGATCCAGTAAGTCTGATTTCCAATAGGAAATCAGGACACAGACACACACAGCAGGAAGACCACGAGCAGACGCGGGGAGAGGACGGCCGTCTCCACGCCGAGGAGAAGGGCCTCGGAAGGAACACACTTGTGGATACCTTGACCTTAGACTTCCAGTCTCCAAAATTGTAAGCAAATCCGCTTCTGTTGCTTAAGGCGCCCAGTCCCCGGTCCTTCACGGCAGCCCTGGCAGACTAAGCCAGCGTCTGTTCAGCGCTCAGACTCGTGGCGGTTGGTGTGCCTCTCCACCATCAGGCAAGTTTGCCAACCGAGACAATTACATTAAGATAAACCCCCCTGAAACGAGCCAATTCCTGTTCCGGTATCTGTTATGCCTGCAACAGCTCATTTGCATCAGTTCCCCAGTACTGTTCGCTCACAGAAGGCAGTGCACAGAGGCCTTCTCCTTCTTTGATCTGATTAATTCCGTGACACATCACTGTTGAAGAGCGAGGCAGGCAGACTACAGTCAGCCTTCCGTATCTACAGGTTCCACATGGGAGAATCAACCAACTGTAGATCAAAAATGTTTGGGGAAAAAAATTCCAGAAAGTCACAAGCAAAATTTGAATTTTCAGTGTGCTGGCAACTATTTACATAGCATTTACCCTGTATTGACTACTATTTACATAGTATTTACATTGAATTAGGCATTACAAGGAATCTAAAGATGATTTGAAGTACAGGAGGATGTGTGTGGGTTCTGTGCAAATCCTGTGCAGGTTTACGTAAGTGGCTTCAGCATCCTGGAGCTTGGTATCTGCAGGGGTCCTGGGACCAGTCCCCTGTGGATATGGATGGACAGCTGTATTGACTTTCCAATGGGGTGACTGGAACTTTCTCTGTCTGGAGAAGCCCAGGGAAGGGCTGCTTTGGTGGCCGCTCCCTGCCCAGGCGGTGGCCCCTGTTTAAGTGAGGTGGGGTTCCACGGCCATGTGTTTGTCCCCAGGGTCCATGTCACTGAGACTGTTCCAGCACCCAGGAGGGTAAGCTTTCTCTATTTCTGAGCCCCACCATATCCCCTAGTATTCTGCCCGGTCCATCCCAGTTTGACACACTGGAGATAACTTTCTCTCTCCGGCAAACATTGCAAGATAGCAATCATGGTTGTCGCTCAAGGGTTGCTTTTCCAGTCCGAGCGTCTTCCGGGTGCCTCACAGCACAGCGTTTAGAGTCCTCTCCCGTTCTTCCTAACAAGCACACCAGCCCTGTTTACAGAATGCTTGTGGGGAGGCAGTCACAGTTGTCGAACTTTTCTCATTACCACTTGATTGTTAATACCATCTAAGATGAGGAAACTCAGGCTTGGGGATGCTAAGTCAGCTTCCCCATGTCTCATAGCTGCTAAGTGGCTGGACAGTCTGGTTTTCTTGGATTCTAAAGTCCTCTTTCTCTTTTTCACTCTTTAAACTGAAACTCTATCTATTAAGCACTAACTCCCCCTTCCCACCTCCCTCCAGACAGTGGCAACTACCATGAGTTACATGACGCATATGGAGGAATCATACAGTATTTGTGCTTTTCTGACTGGCTTATTTCATTTAGCACAGTGCCCTCAAAGGCCAAAGTAGCAGGTGTTAGAATTTCTTTCTTTTTAAAGACCATTGTCTAAATATACCACATTTTACTTATCCATTCACTCACTGATGGACGTTTGGGTTACTCTCATGCTTTAACTACTGTGAAAAATGCTGCCATGACCCTGAGATCATGCAAATATCTATTTGAGACTTGGTTTTCAATTATTTTGAGTATATACTCAGGAGCGGAATTGCTGGAAATGCTAATCCTGGGCTTCCCTGGTAGCTCAGCTGGTAAAGAATCTGCCTGCAATGCAGGAGACCCCGGTTAGATTTTTGGGTCAGGAAGATCCCGTGAAGCAGGGATAGGTTACCCATTCCAGTATTCTTGGGCTTCTCTGGTGGCTCAGATGGTAAAGAATCCACCTGCAATGCAGGAGACCTGGGTTTGATCCCTGGGTTGGGAAGATCCTCTGGAGAAGGGAATGGCTACCCACTCCAGTAGTCTTGCCTGGAGAATCCCCATGGATAGAGGAGCCCGGCAGGCTACAGTTCATAGGGTCTACAATAGTCGGACATGACTAAGCAGCTTTCACCTCACATACTAATCCAATTTTTTTTTTGAGGTAACACTATGCTATTTTCCTTAGCATTTTACATTTTCATCACTAGTGCACAAGGGTTCCAATTTCTCCACAATCCTGGAAACTTGTCTTTTTTTTTTTTTTTTTGGTATTAGTCATCCTAATGTGTATGAATGAGATGGTATTTCATTGTCGCTTTGGTTTACATTTCCCTAATGATTAGTCATGTTGAGCATCTTTCCGTGTGCTTATCAGTCATTTATAGATCTTCTTTGTAGACACGCACGATCTTTCTTCTTAAGCTCCCACAAAGAGTCTTCTTTCCCAGGTTGTCCTTCTTGCCCAGAGCCCCTTGAGAAGAGGCAAAAGAGGATCACAGAAGCTCAGCACAACGCATGGTGGATCTGGCTCCGGCTCCATGCCAGCTGTTGGCTTTTGAGGCTCCAGCTTTTTTAGTTGAATGGCCATAAGGGAGTTTTGCTCAAGACTGAGCTTGCAGTTGGTGAAAGCCTCCGGGCTCTTAAAAATTACCCTGAACTGGTTTTAAGCCTGTTCTGTTCTGAATTGGGTCATTTGGCCAAGTTTCAGCCCATTGCTCTAGCATAAGGTTTCTCACCCTCGGCGCTCCTGACATTTGGGGCTGTTTTGTGCATGGTAGGACATTCAGCAGCAAAGCTCTGGCTTCTAGGAGCCAGTAGCAACCACTCTCCAACATCAGCCCTGTCACTTAACGAGGCATCTAAAGGCAGACGACATCACTTTTGGGGAAATCCAAGATTCTGGAGGAATGAATAATGCGTAAAAATCTCTCTTCTTCCTAGGAATGCAGACAACTAGAGACAGAGGTAAAAATAATGAACTGAGGAAGAGACAGGGTCAGGAACTGAGACGCACACATCAGATAGATTTGTCGTGTATCTGACGCAGACAGCCGACACAAAATGCAGAGTGAACACTCAGGTTCTGTTACACAGGATGATAAAGCTCATGAGTAAAATGTGTATTTCCTCGTAGCAAAAATGACATTATTCATTTCATTCTCCTACCATCACGTGTGACCAGCTCCAGACAAATACAAATAGATCTGCTGATAAAAGGGTTTTAAGAGGCTCACCAAGGCAAGCAATGGAGCACTAACTGTCTCAACAATTAAACAAGTGTTTAGCAGGTGCATGCTACGTACGAGGCCCTTGTGGGCACCGGGATAATTAAGGCACAATTCCTGTGCCAAGGGAATGCTTCCCAAATGCGGCACATGCAGTCCCTTTGGCCTGGGGGATTCTCGGTGTGCGTGGATGAACGTTGAGGGAGCAGTTTTGATCATGGGGGAACACTCTTCATTTGGAGGAGAGAAAGAGATGAGGGTTAGTATATTAGGTTCTTACGACTGCTGGAGCAAATTATCACAAAACTAGTGACTTGACTCAAATTTATGATCCTACAGTTCTGGAGGGCATAGTCTAAAATGAAGGTGTGGGCAAGGCTGTGTTCCTTCTGACAGCTTCAGGGGAGAACCGGTTTTCTTCCTTGTGCAGCCTCCGGAGGCCTCCTGCATCCCTTGTCTCACAAGCTTGCCCTTGCATCACTCCAACCTCGGGCTTTTGTTATCCCATCTTCTCTGACTCTCAGCCTCCTGCCTTCCTCTCACAAGGGTCCTTACAATGATACTGGGCCCACGTGGACAATCCAGGGCAATTTCTGTAGAAGAACCTTCACTTAGTCACACTTGCAGAGCCTCTTTCTGTCACGGAAGGCTACACGTTTACAGGTCCCGGGGACTGTGGGCGTCTTGAGGGGTGTGGGGCAGTTGTCAGCACGGCACAGTTAGCAAGGAGAGAGGGTAGACATCTGGGGCATGAGGAGGCTAGGGAGGGACCTCGCAGAGTCTGAGGTCCTAGAGTTGGTGGAGCACAGTTAGCAAGGAGAGAGGGTAGACATCTGGGGCATGAGGAGGCTAGGGAGGGACCTCGCAGAGTCTGAGGTCCTAGAGTTGGTGGAGGTGTGGGTGCTAGTAAGGTTTCTGGCTCAACTAGTTCACTTAGATTCCCTCGGCAGTTTTAGCTGAAAGCTTACAGTGGACTGTCCCTAATAAAGGCCGTGCTTTCCAGTATTGCTGCATCTAACCATCATTTTTCTTGCCTTGTTTGGATTCACCTGGTTTCCAAGACTGGATTTTATTCCTGTCCCAGAGCAGGTCTGGGGTGTGTGTTTGCCAACCACTAAATCCTGCAGAAAGACGCTGCGGTCCTTGTCTGAGACAAGTTCAGTTATTGATGAATTCACACTCTGGAGCGTCCATTTAACATCTGTCTGGCTTTGAGCACAGTAAGTTACTTAAGTGACATTAAGCCTTTGTTTCATCACCCAGGAAACAGGAATTTCAATGCTGATCTCATAGTGGTGAGTGAAGATGAAAAGAGATAAGGGATGAGAAAGTACACAGCCCAGTGCCTGGAAAGTTAACAGCTGCTTAATAAGTGCTTGTTAAGTGAATTGTGATTAAGACGCTTCCTTAACAGGTTGTAGCTCTCACACAAGTATGAACACCCCATAAACATCAAAAGCACAATGATGTCCTTACTATAGATAGCAACTTCCAGGCTTAGCATACGGCAAACTCTATTTGTCAGCTGACCCACTGAACAGATGCGTAAAAGGATGCTGTGCCCAGTTCTCCCTCTGCAAGAACCAGGAGAGGCTCATTTAGGATACCGTCCATTTCCTTCTCCTTCTGCCTCACCCAACAGAGCTGAGATGCCACCAACTGGGGGCCGCGGATTCCCCAAAGGAGACATGGTTGGGCCATCCCTTTTTCTGTCTCTCATCCCCTTATAGAAGGTGCAACTGGTTTCTGGCTGAGTGGTGACAAACAGCAGGAGGTAGGTGAAAGTGTTCATTGACAGGAGGGAACCCAGGGCAAGCCCTGCCCTAAACAAAGTACACCTTAACCCCCTCAGATGGAGAGTCAGCACTGAGCACCCTTAGTCCTTGACTGCACAAGCCCCAGATGAAAGAAAGAGTAAATGTTTGCTGAGATCTCAGGATAGGTCCATGCCCTGAGGGCCACAGAAGGAACCCACTGGCTTGGACCTGCCGTTTCTGAGCTGTGTGATTTCAGACATATACGTGTAATGTTTGTTACAGCCTCGGCTGCATTTTTCTGTGGTATGGGGACAGTAAGATCTGTCTGATGGTTGTTGGGAAGATGAAACAACAAGAAGCACAGACAATGCCTGGCACTGAGTAGTTGCTCAATAGAGTAATTTCCTTTTTCTGAGGCTCTTCATCTGATACTACTTATTGCTTTCCTTCTCTTTTCAAGTCATAAATCTTAAAAAAACCCTAGTTTTCTAATTTACTTTCCAGGGAGATTCCTGGAGGCAGATAAAGTGACCACAGTATGATATTTCGAGAGCACAGAAGACAGAAAAAGCCCAAATCCAGTAAAGCCTTGCTTCAGTTCATTTATCAACCTGCAAGAATGATGACCTCAAATGGCCCTGAATTCCACCCTCATAGTCTGTTTAAGAATCAGGAGAGCAGCTATTTTAGAAACCTAGTCACAATACACAATACCATGGTACGTGAAGGAGTGAATTCAGCTGCACAGAAAAGTTATTCGGTGACACCAGAGAAACCTAGAAATTTCCAGATTAGTGCTGGCTTTCCAGAGAGTTCAAACCCAGGGAGCACGAGCTCTGTCAGCTTCGCTGCAGTGCAACAAACAGTGTGATCTCACTCACGCTCGGAAACTCTTTCCCTGAAACCAGACCCTTGTTACTAAGTTAATAGAAAAAAACTCCAGTTGAATGTCGGAAGATTTTTTTTCTATTATGGTAACATTATAGAGTTCAATTTGGTGAAAAATGAGCACTGAAGGCTTTCAACAATTTTCTAATGGAGCTTAAATTCAATTCTAAGAATAGTCACTGTATAATTGGCAAGGAAGGAGCACTTAATTCCTGGAAATGCAATGACGGGGAAATGACTCTTTCCCTGGCATGGGGGCCTGGAGCGGCGGGGCCGTGTGGGCGGCATCTCAGAGTGATTCCCCTGAGGGCCTCCGGCGTACATGCTCGGTGGAATCCACGCTCGGTGGAATCCACGTGCTTCCCTGAACGCCCTAAGCTTTCTTTCTCAGGACACGAGTTTGAGGTTGCCAGTGGCTCATTCCATGGGATGTGAAGGACTATCTGTTCATATTCTGATGCCAGTGTGGGGTCAACAGTGCATTATTATTGTTTTATTGTACCTTTTAGGATAATTATCATTTTTGTTAATAGTGTCTGTCATTCTAACCATCTACCTCAGTGCATTAAAACCCCCACCCAAGACGAAACATTAGAAGCACGTATCTATCCTTTAACTTGTTTTGAGGCAGTTTGATTCCTCCAGATAAAACCGGAAATCATAGCTCCAGGGGAAACGTGGAAATGCTTTCTGACCTGCCCCCCGCCAACACATATTTCTGAACCATAACCCAGGTTAGGGATGAGGGTGCTGTGGAGTCGGGGTGAAGGGCCCCTGCCATTTTTGTCTTTATAGAGAACTTACAGAGGGGTGAGCCGTTCTTCTTGTAAAGAACAGTGTTGTCCGCAGGGTTACTGGGATGAGACTCTAGAGGACGTGTCTGTGCAGGTGCATGGGTGTGATGACAGCTGAAGGGGATGCGTCCCAGGCGGCAGGGGTTAGTTTGTGACTATTACACTACGGGGGCCTCGTGGTGCAGGCTAGCGCTTGTGTCCTCACACGACTGTAGAGAAGGACTGCAGGGCCTCTCTGTGGAGTTTGCAGAGAGAAAGGGTGGTTTTCTTACTACTTCTTGTTTTTCCTTCTTCTTTAAATTGTTTTCTTAGAAACATGGACCACAATGTTCATAGCAGCACTATTTACAACAGCCCAGGTATGGAAGCCACCTAAACGCCCATCAACAGAAGGATGGATGAGGAAGAGGTGGTGTGTATGTATGCACAGACACACACACACACACACACACACACGTATACATTTACACACAATGGAATATTACTCAGCCCTAAAGAGAATGAAATATTGTTATTCACAGCAACATGGATGAGCCTAGGGATGATCATAAGAAGTCAAGTAAGTCAGACAAAGGCAAATACCATAGGATATCACTCATATATAGAATCTTAAAGAACAATACAAATGAACTTATTTACAAAACTGAAACGGACTCATAGACATAGCAAACAAATGCATGGTTACCCAGGGGAGAGGGATGGGAGGGATAAATTAGCAGCATATGACTGACAGATAGACACTGTGTGCGTGTGTTAGTCATTTAGTCACGTCTGACTCTTTGCGACTCCATGGATTGTAGCCCACCAGGCTCTTCTGTGCATGGGATTCTCCAGGCAGGAATACTGGAGTGGGTTTCCATTTCCTTCTCCACAGATATACACTATACTGCATAAAACAGATAAACAACAAGGACCTACTGTATAGAACAGGGAATCCTATTCAATATCTTGTAACGGAAAAGGATATGAAATATGTGTATAACTGAATCACTTTGCTGTATACCTGAAACTAACAGGATATTGTAAATCAACTGTACTTCAATAAAATATTGTTTTTCTGTTTATAAAGTAACATGTTCGCATAGAACACTTGACAATACCAAAGAGTGTGAAGAAAAAAGTTAAAAAAATCACCAAAACTTCCAGGAACCTGAGAGAACTGCTCCCAACCTTGTGAGGTATTTTATACACGTGGTATATGTATTTATTTCCACAAGTGATGTATATAATTGGGACCACACAGTTAAGCAACTTGGATATCCTACTTTCCCCATTTTAGTTTATATCAGGAAGGAATATTTCCCCCTGGCTTAAAAATTCTTATTAAACACAGTTTTAATGGGTGTGTATTATTCCATCATATGGCTGTCCCATAATTTATTTATCCAGCCTCTTATTGTTGGACCCTAAGGCTTATATGCAGAGTACATCATGTGAAATGCTGGGCTGGATAAAGGACAAGCTGGAATCAAGTTTGCCGGGAGAAATATCAATAACCTCAGATACGCAGGTGACACTACCCTTATGGCAGAAAGTGAAGAAAAACTAACGAGTCTCTTGATGAAATTGAAAGAGGAGAGTGAAAAAGTTGACTTAAATCTCAACTTTCAGAAAACTAAGATCATGGCATCTGGTCCCATCACTTCATGACAAATAGATGGGGAAACACTGGAAACAGTGAGAGACTTTATTTTTTCTGGCTCCAAAATCACTGCAGATGGTGACTGCAGCCATGAAATTAAAAGATACTTGCTCCTTGGAAGAAAAGCTATGACCAACCTAGAAAGCATATTAAAAAGCAGAGACATTACTTTGCCAACAAATGTCCGTCTAGTTAAGGCTATGGTTTTTCCAGTGGTCATGTATGGATGTGAGAGTTGGACTGTGAAGAAAGCTGAACACCGAAGAATTGATGCTTTTGAACTGTGGTGTTGGAGAAGACTCTTGAGAGTCTCTTGGACTGCAAGGAGATCCAACCAGTCCATTCTAAAGAGATTAGTCCTGGGTGTTCGTTGGAAGGAATGATGCTAAAGCTGAAACTCCAGTACTTTGGCCACCTCATACGAAGAGTTGACTCATTAGAAAAGACTCTGATGCTGGGAGGGATTGGGGGCAGGAGGAGAAGGGGACAACAGAGGATGAGATGGTTGGGTGGCATCACTGACTTGATGGACATGAGTCTGAGCAAGCCCCGGCAGTTGGTGAAGAATAGGGATGCCTGGCGTGCTGCAGTCCATGGGGTCCCAGAGTCGGACATGGCTGAGCAACTGAACTGAACTGAAGGCTGTTTTCCAATTTTTTGCTATCATAAATAAGGCTTCAGTGAAGAATTCTGCACATAAATCTCTGCTTCCTAGTACCTAAGTCTTTGACACCATTTCTGATGATTTCTTTGCGATAAATTCTTAGGAGTGAAATTATTGGTATCAAAGAGTATGACTATTTGAAAACAGTTGATATGTAATGCAACACATCTTTCAGAAAGTTTGTACCAATTTGCATTCCCCCCAAATCTTTTTTTTTAAAGCACTGCTTGACACCAGACAATACGTTCTTGTTGCAGGGTTGGGAAACCAAGGAAGGAAGTTCTTATCAGACCTGTCACTGGAACCCAGGAGACCCAGGCGACATGGCCCGGGCAGATGGGCTGAGATGCGCTGCCCGCACTCAGGAGGCTGTGGGCTCCGAGCGCGTGAGCCAGCCCTCTTCCCACCCCACCTCCACAGGCATCCTGTGTTCCTCTGGTAGTGAACTATTTTTATGCAATGATGTCTGCGGTGCTGCTGTTATTGGTACATCCCTGAAGGGGCCAGTTCCTTGCTACCTCTCTGTCCATTTGTACCTTCCATCACCTGGGCTTGGAAAGCTGCTTTCCCTGGAACCAACTGATCATCTTTGGAGTTAATTCTTAAGACTCAGCTCAAGGGAGGAAGGAAATGAACAAACACTGGGTGAGCAAATGGTTTGTGCCCTCCAGAGTCACCTGGCTGAGCGGGGGAGACGGGAAGCACCTGTTTGGTTGAGGCAACTTTATTTTCCACCTGGCACAGAAACTAAAAGCTGGGATACACAGGCAGGCTGCACATACCAGCTTCCCTTCCAGACAGGTGGGGTTTTGATGCTTATTGAGGGAAAGTGGGTGGACATAAGAATGTCACTTCTGGATCTGGCCACCAGACCCCTGTAAGACCCTCCTCCCTCTCTCCTCCTTCCACAGAGATCCTGGGGCTGCACATTGAAGAGCAGTCTCACAAGATGGAAAGAGTCAAGGAGCCTGGTCTTTGAAGGATATTGTGGATCAGAGCCATGTCCCTACCCCGCCCCCCAAAATGGACAAATGGATTATGAGATGAGGGAGCAATAAATTTCTGTGTTAAGTTACTGCCAGTGGGGGCTTATCTATTATACCTCTTGTGTTACACATCCTTGTTAGGATTCTCGTGGGCAATTACAAAACGTGTATGAGTGTGTATAAGTTGTGCTAGGCTATGCATATAGGGGAAGCCCCATCTGGGGCTGGGATTGGGTGAGGCAGGAAGGCTTCGAGGATGAAGCTACATTTGGAATAACTGTTGAAGGATTGCAATGACAGCTAAGACCGTATTATGTTCTTACTACATTCCAGTTGCCAGATTAGGCTGGTTTATCCTCCTATCTAGGTTTCATCTTCTACATTTGGAGAGAATGTGGCCCGGGCAGGTGGAGTTACTTGCCCAAAGTCCCATAACTCTCAGTAGCAGAGTGGATATCAAATTCAGCATGCTTACACGCGACTCTGTCCTGCCAATATAAAAGCAGGGGTCTAGCCATGTGGAGGTTATCTGGAGAGAGAGGCCAAGGGGAACAACAGAACAAAGGCACAGAGAAGGAGAGACATGCACATTCCTGGCATCCCTGAACACAGATGAGTGCCGAAGACTCGGCGGGCGCTGACCGTGGTGCTGAAGAAGGGCTGCACTGTGGAGAGACCAAGAAGGTCCTGGGGGAGAGGCAGGGTGGGCAGCGGAGGGCGGCACTCTGAGCAGACGTCCTAGCACAGAGGCAGAGGAGAATGTGACGTATTTGGGAAATCACCAGATGTTGGTGAACCCACACAGGGGCGTCGACATTCGGGTTTTGGCTTAGACACACACACCCTCGAAGACCTGTTGGTCAACTCTGTGGAGAGGACAGACGTGCACCAGGCTTGGCCAGTACTCGGATGTGGCATTTAAGACTGGCAGTCATGGATGTGTGTCAACTGAGCATGCTGAAGCATGAAACATGCAAATATGTCACATAGGCAATAAGAGAACCAGAGGTGCCACATGCATCATCAGGCTCCGTGATGCAGCCACCCCAAGTGCCCCAGTCAGCTCCCCACTTGTCCTCTCTGTCCCTCGACAGCCCGACACTGAGGGCCTCCTCTTTTCAGTGACTGGGGCTTTCTATTCAGGCTCAGTAACTGCAGCCATCACAGAATTAAGTAATGACAAAGTGAGTTATTATCCAACCTGGTTTCAGCTGGGGATGTAACCTGCAGCTGAGATACCTCACTGCTGGAACACTCACAAGACTAAGCAGTGACATGAAAAATGTCCCCTATAATCCCCCAGCTCAGAGCCATACATCCTTAGAGTCTTGACTCCACACTTCGTGGGGAATAATGTTGTTTTGTTGAGAAGGGGAAGAGGGTGTAATTAGATTCCTCTTAAATGTTACATTCATCCTTGTTAATCAAAAATTAGTAGCTGTTAAAAAAAAATAAACACAACTCAGCTCCCCAGGAAGCTGATAGCAGTTCCCATGGTCTGGTTAATTACACAAAATGAAACAAAACATGTTCCTTTGTCTCTCCATTGTGGAATTAGCACAATGAAATATAATGGTGGCCATATCTGCCTGGTGGGATTAAAGGTGACTTTCAATTTTCTTATTCATTCTTCTCTGTATTTGTTAAATTTTCTACAATGAGCATATATTGCTCACTAAATAGCATTTAAGTAACTTAAAAAAGGAAATATGAGATTACATGCTAAAAACCTATAAACAAAAGACAGAGATGAATACTCTTCCTCAGCCCCAAACGCCAACCCCCAGCTCTCATTCCATGCCCTAGAAATACATTCTTTCAGACAACTTGTGAGGTGTTTTCCATTTTCTTTCTCACACCTCTTATATTTGGAGTCATTCTGCTGCTAGTTTTCTTACGTATTCTGACCCCCAAAAGGAAGGTCCTGTTTGCCTGACTCCCACTATGTCCCCAGCAGCATATAGTAGGTTGCTTCTTAAACAGTTGTTGAGCCAAATGAAGGATGAAAGAATAGGTACGGGGGTGTAAATGTGCTATTTAAAACAACCACGGTCTTCCAAAGAGAGTGGGGCTCTTTTGTTCTTCTGAACATGTGTCCATCTGTTAGGGGTGAGCCTAAAGCTCATGGGGGGTGGTGGCTGGAGAGAACTGAATTATTCTACAGACAGAATGGGCTTCCCTGGTGGCTCAGATGGAAAAGAATCTGCCTGCAGTGTGGAAGATCTGGGTTCGATTCCTGAATTGGGAAGATCCCCTGGAGGAGGGAACGGCTATCCACTTAATTTGTACAGCATTAAGGAGCAGTTTATTAGGAAGAAGGCTGCCTTCCTCCCAGTTTATATACGGAGTGTGGGATGGGGTTGTGGGGGAAGATGGTAACACAAAGAAATGGAAACAAAATCCCACCATAAACTCAGGGAGCCTTCAAAGTTCTTATACTGAGATTTTTAATTTAATGTAACATACTTGGTCAACAGAAGATAAAAGTAGCATGGAGCTGAAGGCTGATATTAATTATGGAATAAACAAGCAAATTTTAAAAATTGGAGTCTGAATACAGTAGGGGATAGAGACTTAAAATACCACTCCTATCCTTTCTCTCCAAGCTCTATACAATTTTTTTTTTTTTGGTTTGTTTGAGTTCAGCCTTTGGTTGCCACATTCTGGGCTGGTGAATTCCATGGACAGAAGAGCCTGGCAGACAGAACAGGGGCACAAATGACGCCCCCCCCCCCCCCCCCGCCGCCCCATCACCAAGAGATGTGCTGAGTGAAGGATGCCAGACAGAAAAGAGTATGGACTCTAGATACCCAATTCACACTAACGCACAGTGACAGAAAGCAGACCAGTGGGGTGCAGAAAAGGAAGGACAGGAGGGAGGGCTACAAAGGGGGCAATTTTGGGGGTGCTGGGTTTGTGTACTGTCTTGATCAGGGTGATAATTTCATGGGTGCACCCATTATGGCAGAGCTTAACACATTATATGCCTCTGAAAAGCTGTTATGAAAATAAGCTGGGGAGGAGGGGGAACTGGAGAGAGGAGAGGAGGTGCTAAGGTTGGGGTCCTCTGGGAGGAAGAACTGTCCTGTGAAAAATACAGAGGGACAGGGCAGCGAGGAGAACGTGCAGCTGAGGGCTCTCCAGGGCTGAGACCGAAGTAATCTGACATAGCTGCTTCCTCCTCCAACATCTTCAACTAAGTGGGTCACATGTGCCAAGTGCTGATGCTGATGGCCAGAGTGTGTGTGTGCGCACACGTGTGTGCACGTGTGCATGGGTGTGCATGCACGTATGCATGTGTGTGCTGAGGCTGGACTAAGTAAAAATGTAACAGGTACAGGACTAAGTAAACATGTACAGGGTGGGAGACAATTAAGAAACAGAACTGACTTGTCAGAATTGGACACCTGAAGCCAGAGGTGACTGCTAGAAATGCAGGGCCTCCTTCCCTAACCTTGGGATTTTCCTGAGTCTTGGGGAAGATGCTTCAGGGCATGGAATCAGGATTCACCACAAGCTTATTGAAGTCTCACAGGCAGCCGGATTCCAGGGACACCAGGAAGTGGCCCCCACACTCGCTGTTTGTTGAATGAATATAGGAATATTATTTTCACTTGTTGTCAGAAAAAGCTGCTGCTCTTCTGAGTACTGGCAATGGAAGGCAGGATGAGGACAGGTGGGCTGTCACTGGGGCTTAGAGCGCCTCTCATCTGCTTGGCATGTTTGACAACACTGGTGTTTTGGGGGGCCATGTCTTATAAGTCGCACATCTGTTGGCTGATGGCTTGCTGTGGGGGCAGGTTCTGTGCCAGAGGTTGAGATGAACACAGAGAATGTGAGTCAGGCCTTCCTTAAACAGCTCACAGTTCAGAGCAGAAAACAAACAAATCGACACCTCCATAGAGGAAGGGCTCTACTGCAGGGGTTGGCAAAGTGCAGAGACCAAATCTGGCCCTCTGTCTGCTTGTGTAAAGAAAGTTTTACTGGAACACAGCCACATCCATTGGATCTGCATTATGACAGCAGAGATGAGTAGTTGAGACAGACCATGAAGCTGTGAAGTTTGCATTGCTTAGCATCTGAACCTTCGTGCAGAAAGTTTGCTTATTCCTGTTCTAACAGTTCCTATTCAGAGCAAGCAGCTGTGACTAAAGCAGCCAGTTCAGGACTTGCCGGCCTTACTTGTTGTCAAATCCAACTCTCAGGGCTCTGAGCCAGGTGGCTCAGCTGGGAGTAGAAGCCTTCCTGGTGCTGCCATTGTGGCTGAATGGGAAAGAGACTGGACCTCCAAGGGTAGGCTCCCTCTCCCCAGGAGGAGTTGAAACACAGGTGCTCACAGCCCTCCTCAGCTTTCCAAGTCAGTAGTATCTAAACACCCAGGTGATGCCATCTCCCCAGGTGATGCCTCGGGGGGACCCAGCAGGGCCAAGCTGCTCATCCAGGGACACCAGGAGAGAGTGGAGAGAGGGGAACATCTTCCATCCTATCCAGCCCAAAGGGGGAGGCTCAAACCAAGGAAGAGCATCACGTAATAATCAGATAAGGAAGTTTAATGAGCATTCATCCACACTGCTTATTGAAGTCAGACCCTGATGGAAATCTATTTTCAGACTTTGCAAAAGGTATTAAATATTAACCTCTGAACAGGAGTTACTGAAGTCTAAAAGCCTGGTTAAAAAATATGCTTCGAAAATTGCTTATTTGAATTTATTCATGAAGTAAACAAAACTGTACTGAATGCCCGCTATGTACCAGGCTCTGTTCAAGAAGTCGAGAGGAAGGGCGAGGAGTCTGGGGAAGGGGGCCAGATAGGGAACATGCCGGCAGGCAGGCCAACCCCAGTTACACATTTATCACCTCATCTCCAACACTGGTTCACCGACTGAACTGAACTGCATGCAGGTTAGGCTCCTATGAGTATCTGGTCATGTTTTCATCAGCCAAGCAATACACAGCCTTGCCTTGCTTTATGTGTATTTCTGTTTAAAGACACATCTCACACACACACACACACACACACACACACACACAGTTGATTCATTACATGGAACTCACGGCTGATAGTACTACAACTCATGCCTGAAAGAAGCTCGTCTCATGCATGGCTTTTCTCCACAGGCCCCAGGAACAGCAGTTAGCATGTCAGCCCTACACTGGGGAACCATTTCAGAGAGTGAAACCACCGACAGGAAGCTCAAAAATGTGAGCAACTCGGCAGCTCACAGACCACGAGAAGCAAACGTGTTTACAGCCTGAGCAGAAACAACAAGCCGGAACATCACTTCTTAGACCTCAGCTCGGGGTGTGTGTGTTGACGGACACATTTTTCACTGTTCTGTGCCCGTCTGCAAATAACTGAGAAAACACCCCGAGTATTTTTTGGGTACAAGTAGCTGTTCGTGTGTAGATGAACCCACAAACACAGAATGTGTGAATCATGAGGAGCAACTGCGACTCAGGGCAGAGAGAGTAGTTTCCACGGCGTTCCGGAGTAGGGAAGGTGCGGGCGGAAGACCATGGTGGAGCAGAGAGAAGGAGAGAGAGAGGAGAAGGGCGGGGAGAGCAGGGCCGACTGGGAGGCTGCTGCACGGAGAGTGTGTTACAAGGGTGCAGGAAGGGAAGGGGGCCCAGAGGGGCAATTCCTGTTGCCCCGGTAAACGACGGCATGCCTTAGACCAAGTTTGTGCCGTGGAGTTCCAAGAAAAGCACGGATTGAAGATCTAATTGGAGGAGGACATGCTAAGATGGTTGATGTGTTTCTATCTATGCTTCTATGTATGTTAGCTAGACAATCTATGTTTTAAGTATTTGTGAAATAGTTAATCTTTGAACTAGAGATGTTTGATTTTTAGACACATAGGGTAAAAAAATCAAATAGTAATCTCTTGCCCAAAGATTTCCAGTCCCAGGGAACAGCTCACTTGTGGGCATTCCACAAAGGAGATTCAGATGGATGCTGGCGAGGACTCCAAAAGTTATCTTTCCGTGATCTCTGTCTACTGGATCCCCTGGTACTACCATCTACAGTTTTTAAAGACGCCCCAGACACAGATAATACAGAGACGAAGCATTCTCTGAACACTGACCCTAAAGCTCAGTCAATGAAATAAAGATCCCGCCTGGAACAGGATTCTGAAGAAATTTTATGGGAATTTAAAGAAGCTGAACATTCTACTGGATACAGGGTTGTTTTTTGTTTTGTTTTGCTTTGTTTTTAATTGCAGTTTCTCCTCTTACAACATATTCATAAAAGAAAGATTTTCTTGTGAAAATATCCTTTGGCATAAATATATCTGAGTTTGAATTCCATCCCTTCCACGGACAAACTCCCCGACCCTCAGCGTATTTTGGTACCTTGGTTTCTCAACTGTGGACTGGAGATAACCACGCCCACTTCACGGCGACCAGGGCAGTGGTGAGATTTCTAGACGTTACATTTGCTTTCCTTACTTTTCACGTTTGCCTTTTCTATTTCTATATGCTCTGTGTTTTTTTTTTATTCATGGTTCCAATTTTTTCCTCTAACCATTTTAAATATAATTATTTTCCAGTCTAGTTTTTTCTTAAATCCACAGATTTCTTTTCTTTTGAGCCCAGCTATATGGATTCCACAGGTGAAGGGGTTATGCTCGCCTTGCAGTCTAACTCTTGCAGAAATGGCATCGCCCTTTGTCTGGCCCACCATGACGCAGACTCAGGGAACAGAGGGTCCTCAGCGCTGCCTTGTGTTTAGCTGAACACACTTTCAGTCCTGTTGCAGGGCCACAGGATCATTAAGCATTTCTGATCCCACCCTTTAAGTTTTCAGAAGAAGTGGGCCCAAAGTAGAAAAGTGGCTTTCACAGTGCTGTGCTGAGTCATACCAGAGCGGGACACAAAAGGAAAACTCAGTCACTCTAATCCTACTTGATATTTTTATCATGAATTTGATATTTTTATCATGGATTTTTGCAGTAACTTTGATTTTAAAAAATCATTGCATCAAACAGCAAATCCCCACTATCTATTTTACGCAGGGGAGTGTGTGCGTTTCAACGCTACTCTCTGTCCGCCCGGCCCCTCCTTCCCGCCCTGTGTCCACAGTCTGTTCTCTATGTCTGCGTCTCCATTGCTGCCCTGCAGATGGGCTCATCAGGGCCACCTTTCTAGATTCCAGACCTCAACCCAGTGCTCTGTGGCAACCTAGAGAGGTGGGATGGGTGGCAGGTGGAAGGGAGGTTCAAGAGGGATGGGGCATATGGTGCCTGTGGCGAAGTCTTGTTGATGTATGGCAGAAACCAGCCCAATAGCGCAAAGCAATTATCCTCCAATAAAACAAAAGATTGTCTATTTTGATGGCTGAGATTTCTGTGCACCGAGGAGAGTGCCTGGCTCCCCTCCCCATCCCCAGCGGGAGGTCTTGGGGCGGTGCTCCCTCTCTGGCCCTGAGAGTCAGCCCAGAGCCTCGCCTTCCTCCGCCACCACCACACCTTGAGCTCTGCGTCCTTCTCCACCCTCGGTGCCCCGTGAAGACTGACCTGCCTCTGGCCCATGAGCCCCATGTGCTCATTCTGAGACAGAGCTCTCAGTAGAGTGACTCAACGTGCGGATGCTGGTCCCTCAGACCACAGGCGCCCATCCTCACAGGGTGCTCCCAGGAAGAGCTGTGGCCACCAGCATTGTGGGAAACTCCCATCTGCAGAAAGGGTTTCTAGTGGGTGTTGACATTTCTGGCTGTTTGTCACCCTTCATCGTTCCACACAGGATCCCAAGACCCCTTTCCGACAAACTCCTGTTCTGTGCAGCGTTGGTGGTGGGAGGCAGCCCCAATCCTAGCCTTGCCCGGATGCTGTAGCAGTGACAAGAGACGTGCACCTTAGCTCCAGTAAGCCCCACATATGTGCAGAAAGTGATGTAGGGGTGGGCGGTAGAGTTCAGGCTCAGACGCAGGAAGTGTAACATGAGAATCAGGCTGATCCCTTTGGAATGGTTCGCATCGTCTTCCCTCTTGAGTCTTATTTGGTGGCCACTCATGTTTTCCCAACTTATCCAGTCTGTGATGACCTCTCTCAATCTAGTGAATTCTTATTTTATTCCACTTCATGTAGCTGACGCTGCTTCTGTTGCTTGCACTCATGGATCCTGACAGATACGGGACTAGAAATAATGAGAGGTGCTGAACTGTGCTCTCCTTTTCTGCTCTTAGGTAATGGTCTGCTTGCTTCCTCTCTCTTCAAACATTCAGCCAGATCTGAAACTTGTCTGGGTGACAGAATCCCTGCAAATCATGGTGTTATTTGCCCAGCATCATGTGATTTGCAGGGTGTCTTAAAATACTGATAAATTCAATCATGATGCCCAAACCAGGAACAGTTTTACTAGTAGAAAATACGACTATGTTATATGTACACTCTAGAAAGATTGCAAAATCAAGCACCCCTGTCCACCAAAGAGTCAAGCCGCAAGCCTTCAGACGCCAGTCTGAATCTTTAGTCTTCGATGACGGCTCGCTGTGCACGCATGTTCCCCCTCAACTCTGAGTTCTTGCCTGTGGGCAAGTGAAGGGCAGGTGACGCAATGCATTATTTAACACTTTTTTCCTGCTCTCTTCCATTTTGCTAGGAATGTGGTTTTAGAAATGGCACAAATGGGATTTTAGCAGTGTGATACCTGGGCCAGCTTGTAGACCACCAGTAGGGGCTCTGGGAGGAGCAGAGATGGAAGCCTGCCAGCAACTTGGAGTTGTGACTAACATCCATTAAGTCACTCCCCTGATAAGAGTCTCCAGAGACTTGCTCTCCTGTGGGTCCTTAATGCCTGAATACCACAGACTGCAGAAAAACTGCTTTCCTTCTCACAGAGCCACCTTCAAAAAATGGTGATGTGTTTTGTTCTTTGCTGAGGATGATGACCAGTCAGTTAAGGGGGCTGTGCTGGGCATGCTGCAGGTGAAGTGCTTAACCTGGACCACCAGTTTCTCCTTCACAGTGACCCTAACCGAGATGTTATTGGCCCCATTTTACAAGTGGGGAAACAGGCACAGAGGAATTGACTGTCTGCCCAGGGTTACACATCTGGAGAATGGATGAGTGGGGGTTTGTGCTCAGGAAGTCTGGCATTTGGCAGGCAGCGGGGGCCACCAGGGCCCTGGGCTCTGCTACTTCTCTGTGAGGCCGTGTGAGACCGGGGGCCTTTCTCCTTCCACTGCAGCCCACTGGGGCAGCTCCTGGAGGCAAGACAGAATCTCTGATGGAATGAAAAGTCATGAGCTGTTTCCTTCACGTCCTCTGAGAAAATACCTCCTTTAAAGCTGATGTTTTCTAGTCTCTTCTAGTAAATTTGGCAGCGTTAGGAAAGGATTTTATGATGGAGCTTTTGTTCTCTCTAAGACAATCATACATGTGGGAGCACATGGAAGTGAATTAAGTGGAAAGACGCCCAAAGGTGGGGGCAGCCTGGGAAAACGGCGGCATCGTCAATGGTGCAGAAGATGCCTGTCCAGCAGGTGAAGCCGTCCCGCCCAACGACGGTGGGAAGAGGTTCCTTTTGAGGAGAGGAGTGTGCTGAGACACCTGCCTGCCCGAGGGACCAGTCTCTGGTCCAGGGAGCTCTGCCCAGACCACCTCCCTGTGGTCCTTATAGGTAGCTGGGCAGCAGCAGGCTTTGCTGTGACATTCAGCAGAAAGATGTGTCAAAGATTTGAGAATCAGAAATGGAAGGTGCAATTGTACTCTGAAAAGCAGAAAGCTGGTAGAGAAACGCTCTCAGGTCTGTCCACAATCGCACACTGAGGGCTGAGCTTTTTCTGTGTATTGGTTTGGAGGCCGAGTGTGGAGAGGCAAGAGCTCTGTCTTGCAATTTATCTTCCTGTGTGCGATCCCTGTGATCTTGGGCCAGTTTTCCAATCTCCCTGAGCCTTGGTGGCCTCAGCTGTGAAGTTGGGTGATGGTCGCACCTTTCTTACAGGGTTGTTGGGAAATCAGAAGGGACTGTACATATAAGGCGTGGAGAACAGTGTCTGGGACACGGTAAATGCCAGCTGCTCTGTTGCAAATGTGAGCACACCAGTGTAGCTGCAAGAAAGAGGCTGACATAGACTGAACGTGTTAGGAAAGTGGACCACAGGAGGCATTACAAGGTGCTGATGACAGCAGAGAAGTAGGTGGACAGAGCCAGGCTGACCTAGGACCAGCCTGCCCCTGGCTCTGAGTGTCCACACCACCCTGGAGCCCAGGGAAGCCATGCCTGGCAGACGCTGGATCTGCTCCTCCAAGGTCTGATGGCCCAGCTAAGGGCACAGGCTGTATGTAACGATGCTGGCTCCGTGACTCTCAGGCAGCGGCCTCGCGTACAGCACGCCAGGCAGGGCCACTCCTCAGAACAGCAGAACATCCAAGGGCTTTACCCCGGGGGGCCCTCTATCTTTCCCACCTTTGCTCACCTCTTTGGGGAATCTCAAAGGCTCAAGGTTGTAACCCCTTCTCTGGAGCTTCTGCTTTTGCTCCTTCCTGAAGTACTTAGATAATAATATATGATGCTTATTTCCTGAGTTTTTCAGATGCTAAAACCACCGCCAAATGGAAGAAACTAACTACTTGATCACGAGCAGGTAGCCCCCAGGATTGAAACCCACCCAGCAATCAGAGAACTGTGCAGGAGCTGATCACATACCCTGGGACACCCCTCCCTCTCCTGCCCTGAAAGACGCTTTGCGGAAACCCTTCAGGGAGTTCAGGGGTTTTACGAGCAGGGGCTGCCCATTCTCCTTCGGTGGCTCTGCAATAAAGCTTTCTCTGCTCCAGATTCCAACATTTTGCGTTTGGGTTTGTTTGGCCTCGCTATGTGTTGGGCACAGGAACTTGCATTGGGTAACACCATCACCTTCTGAATGTTTCCAGTATCTGCCTACTTCTCATGGTTTCTGCTGCTGCTGCCAAGTCCAACCTCCCAGACCCGGATCACTGCAGTGCCCTCCCCACTGGTCCTCTGCTCTCTCCCCTCCCCTGAACCCTTCCCACAGACTCTCTTCTAAAACCATTAGAGCGTTTAACTTCCCACCTTGTGTTCGATCTAGAGTGAATGTTTTACCCACACGTAACTCTGGCCTCTGCTCCCACCGCCTCGATCCCTGTGCACAAGCACACTGACTTCCCCCAACATCACACACTCTGCACACTCAGCCTCAGGGCCTTTGCACCCATCATCTTCCCTGCTTGGACCACTCTGCCCCAGATATCTGCATGGCTCACCCTTCGGTTCTTTTAGCTCTTTCCTGAGATGTCAGACCCTACTGCTTTTTCTGTTTTATTATTTTTTTTTGTTGCTACTATGCTATTTATTTTAAAATTTATCTTCTTGATTGTTTTCTCTTTCCCCTGCAGGAATATAATCTCCATCGTGACAGATATTTTCAACTGTTTCACCTGCTGCTATATCCCCAGTGTCAAGAAAAGGGCCTGGCATACTGTAGGTGCTCATTAAGCACTTGCGGAATGAATAAAACATGTAACGATTAAAGAGGTGGCTTATTCTGTCCTAGCCCTCATCCAAATCCAGAGGCCCCACTGCACGTGTGCAGTCCCCTCACAAGGATCTAAGGCTGTTAAAGTCGGTGACATGAAGTCTGGTTGTATCCTGAGATTCCTGTCTGTATGGTTAGACTACAGAGGGGAACCTCCGAAGTAAACATATCAAGAGAAAACAGAGCTTCAGGATTCATTTGGAGAGCAAACTGAATGAGTTCAAGACTCACTGTCTGCGGTTTCATTACTTGAGTTAGTGCTAATGCTGTGATACGCTGTTCATGAGCGCCCAAGGTGTGTTCCTTGGCTGGTGATTGACAGACAAACTGAGATAATGAAATAAATCGGCTATCTTCGCTGGCCGACTTCTGTTGCAATCCTGAAGTGTGTGGCTTTCTCAATCAATGCTGTATGGGTAGCTTCTGTAGCAACCCTCATCTAATTCAAATGCCTTTATTACAACAACAACAACAGCTAAGCAGATTTAACAGTTCAGAAAACATTGAGCAAGAAACAGCATTAACATTTGTCAATATTTTCGTTATTGGTCCTGAAAATTAATTTCTTAGGCTGCCAACAGTGACCATTATAATTATATTAAAATGTAACCAATTTGAAACCATGCTTTCAATAATGAAATTCTGGCCCATGGCCAGTTTATAATAATACATAGATGGATGTTAAAAAGGTGGGTAAATTGTAAAATATCCTTCCAACTGTGTTTCCAAATGGTCGGGTGTATCATAGTAACCAAATCGAGCACCTCTGATTGAGGTTAATAATGAAAGTCTTCCGTCTCTGGATCATTATAAAGGCCACAATTCTATTTTTAGCCACTGAAGCTGTTAAATCTATAAAGATTCAGTTGTTTAATTTATTAGATCTTGTTTCCCATTGCCATCTTCATAACAGAAAATCTGATTATTAAAAATAAGAGTAAGCTATATATTTCATAAATAATTAAAAATTCTATAGCAGAATAGGCAATTAAACAATTGCCACCACGATCTTCCAATGGAGGAACATCACTTTAATTAAAAATTACAAAGGCGCCACTGTACACAATACATTGAGCTCTGTGTTGACTCAAGAAAGAAATACCTCACCAAAAAAAAAAAAAAAAACCACCTAACAGAAATGACCTCACCCCAAATCCTACTATTGAGGTCAGTAAGCACATTTAATTAAGATGAAGTGTTAACAATATATTTTAGTAGATGGAGGCTCTTTTCATTTCCCCAGGTAGAAATGTTATTATTTGGCCTTTAACTTCTGATTAAAATTTAAAAGGTGGGAGTCACCCCAAATTAAACTCTTAAATCTGGTTTTGAAATCTGTTTTTTCTTTTTTCAAAAGGAGTTACAACCCTCTTTTCTCCTCCCGGTAAGCGGTGAGCTACTATGCATTTTGAATCTCTGTGTTCCTGAGAACTGATAGTGATGACAAAATCCTAATTTCCAAGGGAACTGATTTTTGCCATCTGCTTCCAAAGGTCTTAGAAGATACAGAACAAAATGCCACATAGCCAGCTGATGATTTTTGCTCAATTTCCTATCATTTTTTCGTGTGATTTCCTTTGAATGGGCCCCAATATTAGATTAACTGAGGTATTAAAGAAAAAGACTTGATGAGTCACAAGAAGACCAGCAAAACCTGAAAGTGGGCATTTTAGCAAATCTTTTCGGACTGAATTTTCATCACTGCATGTTGCATTCTGCACCAGTTTGAGACCATGAATGAATCTACCCGGAGCTTAAAAGCTTCCAAGTCTAGAGCAGGAAGGGACAGGAAATGACTTAAAAAGACTCAAAGAAATCAGGACGAAGTAGGCAGCGGTTTCCAGAGAGATGAGGTTCCAACTGGGATCTGATTCCGATATTCTGTGTTTAAAGAATGGGCTCAATCTGGCTCACGGTTTTGGAAGAAGAGGGGGCTGATGGACCTGGCTCCTTAACTAACTCTATGGACCTGGGAAGCCCAGTGGGAGGCTGATCAGTCCTGCTCAGGCCATCCCCTTCCCTGCCCCTGGGGTTGGTTTAAAGCAAAGCTACACGCAAATATGTCCACGGTTGGGAGACATTAGATGATACTTGAAGACGAAAAATAATAGTAATCCATAGACAAAAAACCATGTCTGCTTATGCACAAATGCTTGCATACAGACACTCCACCCCAGCTGCTGGCAAACCACACTATACTTGTTTACCAAGCACATCCATAGGCCAGGCCCAGTGCTGGGCTGTTTTAAGACCTTCCGTTGGTACAGGTGTTATGGAAAACAGTATGGAGATTCCTCAGAAAACTAAAGATATGGCAAAACCAATACAATATTGTAAAATAATTAATCTCCAATTAAAACAAATAAATTTATATTAAAAAAATAAAGATAGAGTGGTCAAATGATCCAGCAATCGCACTCCTGGGCATACAGACAAAACTATAATTCAAAAAGATACACCCGCCCTTATGTCTGCAGCGGCATTGTTCACAACAGCCGAGACATGGAGACAATCTAAATATCCACTGACAGGCGAAGGGGCAAAGACGAGGTGGCCCACGTAAGCAAGGGGATACTATGCAGCCGTACACAGCACGGAATCATGTCATTTGCAGCGAGAAGGATGAACCTAGACATTATCGTAGTTGGTAAGTAAGTCAGAGAGAGAAAGACAAATACTATGTGGTAGCACTTATATGTGGAATCTAAACTATGGCACAAACGAGATGCTCAACATCACTCATTATCAGAGAAATGCAAATCAAAACCACAATGAGGTACCACTTCACACCAGTCAGAATGGCTGCGATCCAAAAATCTGCAAGCAATAAATGCTGGAGAGGGTGTGGAGAAAAGGGAACCCTCCTACACTGTTGGTGGGAATGCAAACTAGTACAGCCACTATGGAGAACAGTGTGGAGATTCCTTAAAAAATTGCAAATAGAACTACCTTATGACCCAGCAATCCCACTGCTGGGCATACACACCGAGGAAACCAGAATTGAAAGAGAAACATGTACCCCAATGTTCATTGCAGCACTGTTTATAATAGCCAGGACATGGAAACAACCTAGATGTCCATCAGCAGATGAATGGCTAAGAAAGCTTTGGTACATGTACACAATGGAGTATTACTCAGCCATTAAAAAGAATTCATTTGAATCAGTTCTGATGAGATGGATGAAACTGGAGCCGATTATACAGAGTGAAGTAAGCCAGAAAGAAAAACACCAATACAGTATACTAACACATATATATGGAATTTAGAAAGATGGCAATGACGACCCTGTATGCAAGACAGGAAAAAAGACACAGAGGTGTATAACGGACTTTTGGACTCAGAGAGAGAGGGAGAGGGTGGGATGATTTGGGAGAATGGCATTCTATCATGTATACTATCATGTAAGAATTGAATCGCCAGTCTATGTCTGACGCAGGATACAGCATGCTTGGGGCTGGTGCATGGGGATGACCCACAGAGATGTTATGGGGAGGGAGGTGGGAGGGGGTTTCATGTTTGGGAACACATGTAAGAATTAAAGATTTTAAAATTAAAAAAAAAAAAAAGCAGACACACAGACGCAGAGAACAGGCTTGTGGTTGCCAAGGGGAGGGGGTGGGGAGGGGTGGATGCGGAGCTTTGGGGTTAGCAGATGCCAACTATTCTATGTGGAAAGGGCAGACAGCAAGGACCTACTGTGGAGCTCAGGGAACTACACTCCACATCCTAAGATACACCACAAGAGTAAAGAATGTGGAAAAGAATGCATGTGTGTATGTACACCTGTGGCACATTGTTATAGAGTGGAAATTAGCACAGCACTGTAAATCAGCTGCGTGTGTGTCTGCTCAGTTGCTCAGTCGTGTCTGACTCTTTGTGACCCCATGGACTGTAGCATGCCAGGCTCCTCTGCCCGTAGGAATTTCCAGGCAAGAATACTGGAGTCGGTTGCCATTTCCTATTCCACAATCAACTATACTCCAATAAGATAATAAAAGAGGACCTTTGGGCCTCTAAGAATTTTCTCTGTCCGTGGTGGCCTCCTCCCAAGTCACACCAAATGGACTGAAATGTACCACATCGCCAATGCATACTTTTTGAGATAATTTTTATACTTTTGGAATAATTCTGCTGTGGGAATATTTCACTAATAATCCTCTATGATTTTTCTAGTGCTGACCCAGACATCCTTACAGTGTGATCTACAAATAATTTGCAAATGTAAAGGGTGTATGGGTACTCAGTCGCTTCAATTGTGTCCAACTTTCTGTGACCCCATGGACTATAGCCTGCCAGGTTCCTCTGTCTATGAGATTTTCCAGGCAAGAATGCTGCAGAGGGTTGCCGTTTCTTCCTCCAGGGGATCTTACCAACCGGGGCTGGAACACGAGTCTCCTGTACTGCAGGCGGATTCTTCCCCACTGAGCCACCGGGGAAGCTCTTGGAAATGTAATGACGTTTTTTTCAAATATTAAATTCAACATGGCTCAAGTCATGGTGCTGTGGACACTCAGTCTTTATTAACTTCAGTTTGCTGTTTTCTTTTCAAACCTTGCCGATGGCAGATTATATGTTTGAGTCCTTGACATTTTTGTCAAGGACAAAAGTTTTGAAGGCCTTGGAGCTGGGGCCTGAGCGCTTAATTAACTAAATGGTACTGATGAGGCCCTGATGGCTTATCAGGGATGGAGGTGAAAATGATCGTTACCCTCACAGAGGCTGAGGGTTAGGGGAAAATAATAGTGTAACAGTGAAGCGTGATAAATGTTATACTAGACTTTCAGAAAGCCAGTGGCAGTGCAGTCTGAAAGTAAGGTAGTCACGTGCAGGGGGATGCCTAAACCTCAGAAAGACAAACAGACATGGGCGAGGTGGTGGTGAGATAAGCCTCAGTAGTTCACCTCATTTGTACGTTTTCTTCCCATAAACTCATATAAACCTCAGAGAGGTTACGTTTTCCTCATAAAAGGGGTGGACGCATCATTTCTCATTCACAGGGCGGTTGTGAGAGTTAAGTAAGACTGCCCTCAGTGCTTTTGGTAAATGTTCATATAAAAATGTCAGGCATCTTAGTCACGCAAAACATGCATCCAGGGCTCCTGGCAATCTTTGCCTAGTGTAGTCTGGTACTCCATTCCCAGGAGGCAAAGACTAGCTCAAAGGCATTGGGATGGTGGCATTTCTAGGGGATTTAGGAATCTGTTGACCAGTGAGACTACAATGATGCTTGGAAAGAAATAATTCTGTTGCTTGGCTCTTTCTCCCCAGCTGGGGACCACTGGTCTCTACTTTCCAAGGAGACAACTTCTTTCTCTTCTTCCTTCCTTTACCTCTCTCTCCCTTTCCCCCTCCCTCTTCCTTTGTTTCCTGGGGTATCGCTCTTGCTCTTTTGACTATAAGCTCCCTGGAGGCTGTAGGCAGAGACCATTTCTTTCACAGGTTAAAACACTGCATCCAGCAGTGTAAGGCCCACAGTGGGCACTAAACAAATACGAGTAAATGAATTCAGTAAAGGAATGAATGGAAAACGATAATGTTTGCGCTTTTCTTCAAGCAGTTATCTTTGGCAACACAATTATCTATTATTTTGATTGTGTAAAATCTAATTTCATGGCATGTATTCATCTTGTAAAATTCATCCTGTAGTCTTTTATTACACAGAAAGTTTCAACACCCAAAGGTGTTCATGGAAGAAGCTTCTGGTTGCCTTACAATATCCACTCTTTTTTCCTTTCTTAGTAAAGAATTCCACTTTTAAAAGCTGGTTGCTACCCACCTAAAAATGACCATGCTTCCTAGTATTTCTTGCAGCTAGGTTGTGGCCATGCAACTAATTTTGACTAATCAGATTCAAATATAAAAGTGTTTGACTTTCAGGAAGACTGCCTAAAATATAGGAGACTCCCTTCTGTATTCTCTCTCTCCCAAACTACTGTCTGAAACACAGATATGAAGGCTGGAGCCCTAGCAACTAACACAGTCCATGAGGCAGAGATTGCCAGCTCAGAGGCGACTGAATGGTGAGCAGGAAGGAGCTGGGGCCCCCGCCAGCTTTGTGGAACTGCCATCCCTGCCCTGGACTGCAATAGCTGCTTTATACTTATTTTATACAAGGAAGGAAAAACCAACCAATTTCTATCTTCTCTGAACTGCCATCGATTTCAATTTTCCTTTTATAGTCAGCCAAACTTAATCCTCACAGACACAGTGCTGCTGGACAAACACTTGTGGGGCTCCCAGGATGAATGATCCTTTTTCCCAGAAATGCTGAGCAGCAAAGGATAATTTCACTTGGGCAAGGACAATATTTTTCCTCAGCTCACATCTTACATGTTCAGTGTGTGGCAGAAGTCTCTGCTATAAGGTTGTTTAATACAGACCAGAGAGAGAAGATGAGTTCTGTCTAAAAAAAATGTTTGGAATAGGAATTGCTACTTGGCTGCCTCAATAGAAATCCCCTGATCATTCAGAGAATGAAATAAGTCCTCTCGGACCTCTCAAAATGATGGAGCTGCTGGCCATATCCCTAGAGCAACCAAAGCAACCGACTTGATGCCATGGTGAGGCTGGTCCATGCTTCTCATCTCACTGTTGGAGGATGTTGGGGAAATAGAGTCATTATCACTGAGCTGCTATTTCTGACAATAATTAGCCAACAAGTTTAGGTGCATGGGTCCCTTGTTCACTGGAGACACTAAAATCTCGAGAAGTGCCAGATCCCTGTCTGGTGTTCATGGAGGCAGATTCCATCCTGAGAGCTGAAGCCAGTCTCTTTGCCTCTGCGCGTTGAAAGGCTGGGCTATGGGAACCAGCTCTATTTTACAACATGTCAATGTTCATATAACCTTGGAGCAGAGAAACTTTCTAACCATCAATTCAAGTCATAAGGGAAAATAGAAATATGATTGCCTAGGCAAAAATAGAATTCTTTATATGACAAAAGCATTAGCAACATCAACACTTTTGCACAGCATTTTCAGAAAATTCTTCAGAAAATTAATGATGCATTAAACAATTTAGTGACAAGCATGTCCACTGACCTTTTACAAAAATAATTGCGTATGACTGGAAATAGTCTAAATAGCCAACAACAAGGGAATGAATAAATAAATGAGCATGTTTGTGTAACAGAGGAGTAGAATGCATACTATTCAGCAACTAAAAATAGTGGCTGTGTCTTGACATGGAAAGCTATTCGCCACATATCGGGAAGTAAAAATGGCAGGTTTCAAAGCAAAGTGGGTGATGTGAGCCAATTTTGAAAATAAAAACAAGTACTCCAACATGTGACTAGAGATATATCCAAGCTGTTAAAAAGGGATTTCCTTGGGTGGAACTATCACAGATTTTTAAAATTAGATTCTTTATTCCCAACTGCCTTTTCAAAAGTTTCCTCCATGAACTATCTTAACTTTATAATAAGGATAAGAAGATACAAGTCATTAAGAAGAAGAATTTCACCTGTCATAGCCCACTGCTGTCCGTTTGGATTTGCCTAAGAGCACAATGCGATGGGCTTTTAAACAAGCTTTAATAACGCAGGCTTTTTAGTGAGAATATTCACTCACTAAAGCCTGGACACCTCCTGTCTTTAGAGTTACAGGCTTCTCAGAGATCAAGGCGCCTTTCACTGGGTTTAACATCCCCTAGTGAGATAAAAGAGGGCATCCAGTGGCAGCGGCGGAACTACTGTGTCTGAGACGTGTTTTCCATCCCAGAAGACAGGACAGGATGAGTCAGAAGTGAGGTCCTAAGTTTTGTGGGGGTTGGGGGTAGGGAGGAGTTTTCCTGGGCAAGGGAGGGAGCCCGCCTGCCCTCAGGGAGGAGGAGGCCTGTCGCGGTGGGGGCAGGAGCTGAATTAGGCTGTCAGCACCCTGGCCGGGTGTGCCGGGTCTCTCATTGTGCTAAGATGCCTTGAGTGCCTGGCTAGTCGTCTGAGATGAGACGGGCACCGACAGTGTTGGAGTGAGATATTGATATAGAGACAGGCGGAGAGGGAGAGACAGAGAAAGAAGAGGAGGAACAGTGGGGAGGGGGTGATAGAGGGAGAGGGTGATAGAGGGAGGAGGAAGGAGAAACAAGAAGCGGGAAAGAGGAGGAGGAAAGAGAAGAGAGGAGAGAGAGGAATGAATGGGAGGGAGGAAGGAACATAAGCAGACAGACGAGATGGCCGTGGGACAAGAGAGAAAGACGGTCCTAGAGGGACGGGGGCGATGCCAATAGAGCCAGTGACGGGGAGGAAGACAGAGACGGAGACAAGGACGAGATGCATGGAGTAGAGGACACACCAAGGGTAACCGGCACCGGGATCGGCACGTGGACACACACACACACACAGGGACACCCGGATAGCATGCAGGAGCGCAGAGCCAGGGCGGAGCTATCGCTGGGAATCAAGACCCTTGGACTACACGTGACTTTGTCAGTTGAACTCAGAGCTCTCCTTGAGATAAAAATAGGAGTTCCCAGCGTAAAGTTGCTCCCTCTTCCAACGCCCGCTCCCCGAGGAATCATTAAGAAAACACCAGCACCACCACCACAGACACAAGGTCATCACGTCTTTCTGAGAATTCTGGGGAGCTGAGTGTGGATGATTAGAAAACCGTGTCCCAGCCTGGCCCCTCCCCTCAGCCCTGCTCAGCCTTTGCACATAGGGCCTCTCAGGGACACGACTTCTCGTGTACAGGATCAAAGGCTGCAAATAATTAATGAGCCTTTTCTCCCCGCAGAGTTTCTGTGACAACAGCTCAACCTGTCAGGGATGTTATGCCTGCCTTTGATGGAGCTCAGATCAGTGCCAGGAGAGGAAGGGCGGGTTGGGGGGGAGAGGGAAGGGCGGAGGGAGGTCCAGTCAGTGCCAGGCTGAGAAAGGGTCACTTCCAGGCAACTCTGGATCTCAGCAGGAAGGAATGTGTCCAAAGAGTCAGACCAGAGAGAGAAATGTGTGTCTCACACATACACACACATTTACTTGGTTTCAGTGCTGGAAAAGGGACTTGTTCAGACACTGCTCAGCCAGACCCATTTGTAAGTGCTACAGTTCTTAGCCAAACAGTCAGAGGAATACCTCAATTATATTTTCCGAGGGGACCATGACATTGAACTTGATCGCAGTGGCTCTCTGTGGCCCCTGATGCCTCAGAATCATTCCCATCCTCTGGGAAGGGCCTTTGGCATTCCTGTGGGAAGCCACCTCCCAGGTACTCGTGGTTGGATGCCGGGTTCCCAGTGGGCTCACGCCTCAGGACTGGCCCCGGGGACCTCTTGCCATCCTGCCGTTGTGCCAGGTGTGTGTGTGAGTTGGCTCAGTGAGACCCACACCTGGCCCTCCGGCAGATACTTCTGGTTAGGGGGGATCTTTTTTTTTTTTTCTGGTAGGACTGAGGCCCGGCATTGCTATTGGTGCCTCAGCCCTCTACAGCCACACAGAGACAGCTGAGGGTGAAGCCAAACCAGGCTAAGCGCAGAGTCAAGAGATGGGGAAGGAATATATTGTGAGCCCTGGAATCCTCATGCTGAGTGCCCTTGCCCTCATTTTTGATGCTGTGGGCCAGCACAGGCACTCCTGGAAAAAGTCAGTGTGAGATGGGTCCTTGCCACTTGTGACTGAGGGTCACGTAACACCTGTGATGACCAGCTGTACTGTGGAAACTGGAAGCTCTTCAGAGCTTTCTCTGCTCCTGCTTTTTACTGCAAGTCTCACGTCTAGTAAGTTACAAATTGCTTTCTCGGATCGCCTTTTCTCACAGTGGGGGCCACTAACGCTCCATGCGAGATAGAATGGGGAAACACTGGATTCCAGTTCCAGTTGCTGGTCTGTTCTCCAAGCTCAAATCCTGGCCTTGGAGTCCCTCGCCAGTCAGCTGCTCCTCTCCAGGTGGGAATCATGGCTCCTGACTCCGTCTGCTGGGGCTGCCGGCCATGGCCTCTTGCCATACTCCAAGCACCACACCCCATTTGCCAGATGGGTTTCCTTCCTGCTTCTCAATCAGCTGCCTGTGGTGGGGGCAGGTGCAGTCATGTCTGGGAACATCACCTCTTTGACTGCCAAGGGGCCCTGAGTTGGGGTGCACGGCTCCAGCTCAGGCAAAGCAGACTTGCCCCGACATGAACTGTGAGCTGAGTACACAAGGGTGGACAGTGGCTGCAGGTGGGCCACTCTCCCTGTGAGCTCCTGCAGTGCCAGCCTGTCAGGCCTCACTACCTAGAGGTGCAACAACTCCTGTGCTACCTCAGCCTTGGTCCAAGCATCTTCTCCAATTCTATAAACGCCTCAACATCACCGATCATCAGAGGAACGCGAATCAAAGCCACAATGAGATAGTATCTCACACCCATCAAAATGGCCATCATCAAAAAGACCACGAGTAACACATGCTGGAGAGGATGTGGAGAAAAGGGAACTTTTGTACAGTGTTGGTGAGGAATATGAATTAGTGCAGCCACTATGGAGAACAGTGTGGAGGGCCCACAAAAAAAAAAAAAAAAAAAAGAACTACTATCCAGCGACTTCACACCTGGGCATATATTAAAAAAAAACCCACAAATTTGACAAGCTACATCATTCTCCCCAATGTTCATAGCAGCATTATTTACAATAGCCAAGGTATGGAAATAATCTAAGTGCCCATCAAGAGATGAACAAATAAAGAAAATGTGGTGTATAAATATATATATATATATATATACACACACACACACACAAATACGTGTGAAATATTACTCAGCCATAAAAAGGATGAAATCCTGCTATTTGCAACAATGTGGATGGACCTAGAGAATATTATGCTTAGTGAAATAAAGCAGAGAAAGACAAATACTCTGTTACCATTTATACTAGAATCTAAAAAAGAAAACAAAGGAATGCATATAAGAAGCAGAAACAGACTCACAGATATAGAGAAAAAAACTAGTGGTTACCAGTGGGGAAAAGTTCTTATAAACTGTCCCTAGGATCTTCCAACAAAGTCCCCTTTTGCCCGAGTCAGCCAGAGCTGGTCTTAAACAAAGAACCCTGACAGACCCGCCTCTTCCCTGTCCGTCCCACCTCAGTGGGGCATCTACTCCCAGATTCCAGATACCTGCTTCAGCCCCTCCTCATCGCAGTAACATCGTCATGCCTGCCAGCATCCTGTGTTACCCAGCAAAGGCAGTATCCCAAGCTTAGCAACATCAACCCCATTTCAGTGCATTTCCTACCCATCCTGGAGTCACCTCTTCTACTTCCTGTACTCTTGCCTGGAAAATCTCATGGACGGAGGAGCCTGGAAGGCTGCATGGGGTTGCAAAGAGTCGGACACGACTGAGCGAGTTCCCTTTCACTTTTCCCTTTCATGCATTGGAGAAGGAAATGGCAACCCGCTCCAGTGTTCTTGACTGGAGAATCCCAGGGATGGCGGAGCCTGGTAGGGGTCTCACAGAGTTGGACACGACTGTAGCGACTTAGCAGCAGTAGCAGCAGAGACATCCTAAATTTGTACAACTACCTTACAGTGTGTTAAGTTACAGATTTCCTGATCTTTCTCTTTGATGTTTAAATGTTGTGTTTCCTTTGTCAAACACTATATAGAAAAGGGGGAAATTAAAGGAGAAGAGGGAAAAAAAAAAGAATGGCTATTTCAGATTCACATTATTACAGGATTTGGCATTATTTTGTGCTTGTATCTAGTTCATCTGGAATTTCAGAAAGTTTTGTTGTAAGAAATAAACCCCCGTTTGGGTTGGAAAATAGCTTCTGCCAGCCTGCTCCACGGTCCTGTGGGCGACATGGAGATGGTGGTGTGTTTCCAGCTATTTCAAATCAGGAAAATAAGACACATATTTGTTTGAAGTGTGTCTAATACATGGTTATCGGTATCTCCTATGAGAAGATTATGTTCTGGAGGAGGAAGATTAATAGCGCCCTTTTGCAGAAACAAGCACATGTTTGGACCTGCATGCCAATGTGTTTACTGTGAAACGTTGCACCAGCGAGGGCATCTAGTCTCCACCAGCACGAGATGCATGGCAGATAATGCTCATTTAATTAAATCTCATTATGAAAATCCCTTCTTTTGAAGTACTGGACAGAGCTTAAGGAATGAAGGCTACAAATTTGAACCTTTTTTTTTTTGGCTTGCCAATCATCAGTGGAAAACTCAACCCCGATGGTGGTGGTTTAGTTGCTAAGTTGTGTCCAACTCTTGCGACCCCATGGACTGTAGCCCTCCAGGCTCCTCTGTCCATCGGATTCTCCAGGCAAGAATCCTGGAGTGGGTTGCCATTTCCTTCTCCAGAGGAGCTTCTTGACCCAGGAATCGAACCTGAGTCTCTTGCATTGCAGGCAGATTCTTTACCGACTAAGCTAATTCAACCCTGATGGTCCATTTCTAAGTACTAGGTAACATCTACTCCTTCCCCTTAACAGTTCAGAGTCCAGAGCACTTGGCCGAGAGCACCAACTTTGCATACTGAACCACAAGGTCTCCATCCTAATTTTTCCGCTACTAAGCTGGGCAGCCTTGAGCAAGCTAGTGAACCTCTCTGAATTCCTAATACCCTTAACTGTACATGGAGCTGGCCAAGCCTTTCTCAAGAAGCTGTGGCCACTGATAGAGCAGGTTAAGCATCTGAGATGCAAGGGGCCCTGGGTGGCAGCTCCTTCCACATTGTGCTTCGTACCGGCAGAGCCCTGGGAACCTGTGGGAACACAGCCCTGGAGCCCCTCTCCTCCTGGGCTGCTCTGCAGCCAGGAACCAGGTACAAGGCCAGCTTCCCCGTGTAGTCAGCCTGGTCCCCTGGTGCCACTGGCTGCCAACTCTTCATCACGACACAGACTTCCTGCTCAGCCAGGTCATAAAGCAGTGTGTGTAGTGTCTGTAAATCAATGGTAACCCGGAAGGAAGAGCCGCTCCTGCCCGCCTCCCGCCTCTGGCCATGGAGATGCCCACCCACCTGATGGTCTGATGCTGCAGGGAGTCAGGGTCCGTGGCATTCACTGTCAGCAGCACGCTGCCCACTGAAATGTTCTCCTGCTTGGTCACCATCATGGGGTCCGGGTAGAAAACTGGACTCTCGTTGACATCCAGGACAGTGATGTGGACAGTGGCCGTGGAGCTGGGGCCGTAGGAGACGTCGGGCACCAGTGGGTCCTCGTTTTCCACTTTGATCAGCAGGGTGTGAAAGGCAGAAATCTCATAGTCCAGAGGCTGGAAGGCAGAGAGGGGGGCTCAGCACGTGGGACTGCCACAGAGGGTGGGCGCTTTTGTACACAGGCCCTCTGACAGCCCCCGGGACGTGTGGACACTCGGGGATGGATCCAGGTTCTGTGGACTAAGAAGTTTTGTGCAACTTGGGGCCCTCTTTCAGAAAAAGAGTATGAAACATACAGATATCAAGTTAGATATGAGAGTTGTTGAGGGTTTTAGACTGAGAAATAACCATAGCAATTGCATGAGTCTCAGAGATCTGGGTCTCTGGGTGTGAGATCTCTTTGAGGAAGATTCCCTGATGATGCTGACATTTAAAGCCTTCCCACCTGTAGCCTGTGACCCCAAACTCCAGCATGCCTGTGGGCTTCAGTGGGCTCATGTTATCCTAGTAGAGTGTCCTGCAAGGAAAAGGATTCGGGAGGCTGAGACATGAGGGGTTAGGCTGCAGGGCCCTGCCTCCCCTGAGGGCACTGGAAAGCCTGTGGGGGCATTTTCACTTGTTCTCAAGACTCAGTGGCTCTATTGCCATTTTCTGGGCAGGGGGACACACTGCCAGATACATGGCAGGCTCTCCCGCCAACGAGCAGCCCCGCTGAGGCCCTTTCTAGGTGATTATGCAAAGGGGATGCTGGTGTCTAGCTCTTCTGCTGCTGGGTAGACTAACATCAGGGGACGTGAAGGAAACCCACTGTAGACATTATGAACGTGGTGCCCTGCCCGCCATAAAATGTCACAGACCACATCCACTCTGCCACTTTCCTTCTAAACCATGAGCTGCAGCGAGGGTGACATTTCCTGTTGATGGGAGTGTGTGTGGGGAGACGTTTGGGTGAGACAAGGACACAATTTTTATTTCAGTGTTTACCGGGAAAACGAGTAGCTAACTCATGAGACCCAAGACATAATGGACATTCCTGCTGGGAGGACGAGACTAAAGTGAGTCCAGGGAGGTGATTCACTCCAACCAGAAGGGAGGGGATGGCAGTGCAGGCCGTAAGGGATCTGGGAACGTGGGATGGGGGGCGGAGGACTGAAAGAGCTCTGTGGGCACAGGAGGTAGAAGGTGTAAGCAGAGGCCGAGTGCGAGGAGCTTTAGGCAGAATTACACTAACTTCTATAATAATTGCAGCTAACATGCATGCAGCCCACCCCACACCTGTGAAAGTGCACAGACGCACATGTGTGCACACATGCACAGACACACACACACACACAAAGTGCTGGCCTGGACATACTTCCTGGTAGAAATAGGCCTGCCCCTCCTGCCCCGACCTACAACTCCTCCCATCAGGGTGATGTTAGGGTGTTAAGCCCTAACAGATGTAAAGCTGTTGGTACCCAGGAGCTATACTGTGGTTCCCTCCCTGGAACACAAGAATAATTTACCACTGCTGCCTCCTTCCTGATAACAGACCTCTGTCCTGCCCAAGGGAAGCCCCAAATATGCAGGCCCATGAAGGACTCTGCGTTTTGGCTAGTGCTCCAGGTGACTCGTGTAGATGCGGACATTTCAGACTCACAGCATGGTGGGTCGGAGGGGGCGTGTGGGGACCGGAGGACACTATGCTCCAGTCCGGCTTTGCTTGTATTTTATTTCACTCAAGCCACAGCAAACACAGGCTGGGAGAACTGTGTTCCTGTAGGGTTTACGTGGGGATGTGTATTTACCCAAGCTTTGTCTTACAGCTGCAGGTCTGGAAAACTGCCTGCCACCTTTTATGGAGGCTGGATGAGATGCAGACAGCCGCCAGAGGCTGTTATTTTACGGTTTTCACGGCTTTGAAACTACAGTGCTGAGCGCAGGGCAGTGTCAGGATCTCCCGGGAGTCCTGACGAGGGAAGAGGAGTTGGGAACTCGCAGAGCTGCTCTTTGCAGGCAGATGTTTGGGGTTCCGTTTGGACCAAGTTCTGAAAAGGGCAGGCCTGGGAGAAACCCAGAGCCCCTGTCCTCCCAACAAAGTGGGAAGCGTCTCTAAAATCTGACATTCTCAGTGGTTCTGGGTCCTACCCCCAGTGGCATTATGGAACTTTGCCGATTCTAATGTTTATACAGCCTGGCTAGGCTGAATAATGACCCCACCCCTAATGTCCATATTTTAATCCTTGGAACTTGTGACTGTTACCTTACATGGCAAAAGGGACTTTGCAGATGTGATTAAACTAAGGACCTTAACTGGGGACAGAAGCCTGGATTACCCAGGTGGGCTCATCGGAACAACAGGGAGCCTGGAAAGAGGGAGGCAGGAAAGTCAAAGGAAGGAGCAGATGTGGCGATGGAAGCAGGGGTCAGAGGCAGAGAGAGGAAGACGCTGGGGCACGGCTCTGAAGATGCTGCAAGGGGCCACGAGCCAAGGGATGCTCCAGAAGCTGGGAAGGATGAGGACACGTCAATTCCACTTTCCCCTGCTGTCCCCGGAGCCTCCAGCAGGGACCAGCCACACCACCTGCAGCCCCATGAACCTGACTCTGGACTTTTAAGCCTCCACGTTGGCGGTCACTGTTACAGCAGCCACTGGCCACACACAGGCACCAAGTGCCCATCACTTATGAGCTGGTGACTTCCTCACAACAGCCTGAAGAGGTGGGCTGTCCTGGCACCCTCGTTTCACAGACGAGGAAACCGAGGCACAGAGAACAGTTATGCGTCTTAGCTGAGGGCACACAGGGGGTGGGTAGTAATGCTTCTGCTTTGTCCACTCACACAGCTGCCATAAATACAGCTGCTTCCTGCTTCTCAGGCAAACTGCTTCAGCTCCCAGAAAAGAAGCTGTATTCCACAGATGGCCTGGTCTGGCGGCAGCTCTCCCAGAACCTCTCAGACCCCTTCCTCCAGGACATGGGGACCACCAGCCACTCATGCTCTGCTGCCACCCCCTCCCTCCCACGTTTCTAAGCCCTCCCTTCCCATTGTGGTCACATGTCCTTCTCGGACTCCCTGCAGCAGAGAGAGGTCGGCATGCAGGGCTGTGTGCTCACAGGCAGTTTCATACCTAGGATCACCCTGTGTGTGTAATTATCTGCTGTGTTTAAGAGAATAATCCAGACTCTGCTAAGAAAGATTGAGAGGAAATGTGATAATCCACGATTTGAGTATGGATCTTTAGGAAACCTTCACAGGTCCCATTTTTGCATATCTTTGATAATTAACTATGAAATGTCTGGAGAATGTGTTTTAAGGTTCCACACAAGTTTAAGTTTTTTGGAACCTGTGGAACAGGCTGATTTTAAGGCTGTGAGGGTAAAAGCGCTCCCTCAAGCGGGAGACTTTCTCTATTTTAATTCCGGGAGGGGGAGACTGGGGCTGATTTATCCTCAGCTGGGGGCCCTGGATGCTCAGGCAAGGAAGGAGGAGCCCTGGAGGCAGCCTTACTTTGACGACGGAGAGCATCCCCTCGTTGGTCTGCGGGTTGGTGTGGATCTCGAAGCTCTGCCCCGGGTTCCCATTGATGATGGTGTAGGCGGCCCTCCACGCGCCCGTGGTGGGGTCGTCCTTGTCCTCAACTGTCAAGTTGACAATAACTCCCATGGCTCCTTCCTCGACTGTGGCTTGAAACTGTAAACAAACAAAGCAGACCGTGACTGTCACTATTTTGGGGAAACAACAACAACATAGCGAAGACCACTGACGGCGCTCCTATGACATGCCTGGTACGGGGCACGTCACCCCTACCATCTCATTAAATGATAAGGCAAAACAGAGGACGGCCATGGTGCTGTGCTCTGCCAGCAGATGCCAGGCTTCAGGTTCTGGCAGCAGCCTTACGTGGGGCCATGAGCCTGAATTCTCATCAGAGGATGTTGGTCAGGGCTTGCCTGGGCTCACTGGAGGTGAGTGTTGAGAGAAGAGCTGTGCCTCCCCTGGGCCCCCTTCCTTCTCCCCACCTGGATGCAGATGACCACGAGGCCCAACGGGAAGATGCAGCCAAAGGAGGGACGGCGCTAGGGTCCCTGAGGTGGCATGAGGAGGTGGACGGAAGCCCATGCTGAACTGCTGTTGAGTGAGACCCAGACTTGGACTGAGCTTGAGCCTTTATGCACTTGCTCTTGCAGCTCTGTCACCGAGTGTGAGTCTGTGTGCCCAATGCACAGTGAGGCCAAACAACATCAGAATGTCAGCGTCTGGAGCAGAGACAAGTTTATCGAGGGCCCTGCAAGGAGATGGGTGGCTCATGCCTTTTAACCGCAAACTTCTGGAAAGCTGTCAGCAAAACCCTTTTCTAGGAAAGGTGCAGGAGGGGCATGGGTAGTTGTTGCAAACGTCTTGCTGTCAGATCCTTTGCTCTTGAGGTCAGGTGTTCCTGTAAACCTCCACCAAAACAAATGCTATTCTCTGTTCTGACAAGTAAGGGCAAGGTCCTAAGGCTCAACTTTCACCCTCTGAGGTCTAGGGCCTGGGTTAGAGGAGGGGATCCCTCTGAGGACCAGTTACCAGCATCCCCCATACCTTCATCCAGCACCAAGTATAGGTCCTCCCACCAGCACCCAGGCCTGGCTGAAGAGGCAGATCTCAGCTGGCAGCTCCCTCAGGGCCTGGTCCTCAGACCCTGCCTGGATGTCATCACAGGGGAGCCAGGAGCCCAGGACCCAGATAGCCCTCAGGGTCCTCAGGCCACCCAAATAGGGTGGGGGGAGGGCCGGGTCCCCGGGGACCCATGCAGACAGATGGCTGCCGCCACTCGGTCCTGGAGAAGCAGATGGGAAAGAGGCGCTGCCTCATAGCCTCGGCCTGGCCAGCGGGCAGCTGTGGCGAGGGCTCTGGAGCCCTGCAGAACACGGCCCCCAGCCTGTCCTCCGGGACCCCCAGCTCACCACCAGCCAAGGCCAAGGAGGGCTCTGGGGAGAAGGCTGTTCACCTGCCTCTTACCACGCTGTCCCACGGAGGAACCACCCAGCCAATGGTTGGCCCAGTGGGACCTCTAAGGCCACGCTAAGGGCCTTGTGCTAACCTTCGGAGCTTAAGGTCTCATGGTAAGTTGCACAGAAATGACTGCACAGCTGCCTCTCCCCTAGTACAGCCCCACTCACCCTGAGGACAGATGACCGGATACCAGAGCGCTCTCACTCATACACGGGAGGGCTGGCACTGGAGACCTAGAGTTTGACTCTGGAGCATGACTGTACCATCTTCCCTAATGAAGGGAGCCAGCGTCATCCTTCCTACCCCTGGCCCAACCTAGCAGGACTTTAGAAAAGCATTTTCTAAGGAAACATATAAATCAATTGTTTGGAGCTTCGTTGTACCTATATTTATATTGTAATACATCTCAAATGTTTGTTGCAAGTAGGTGTGGTGAAAAAATAAATCAATAAATGAAAACTCAGCTTTCCCATAGACTGCATTTCACAAGCCATCATTATTAGCACATTCCTTTGAGGTGGAAGCACAAAGTATTGTTTTGGTGCTTACCTCTGACACAGTACAGGTGAATAGTAATCTGTTTGCAAATATTTTATAAGCAAGCAACACCAATAAGCTGACAAGAAGAAGAAGAAGAAGAAGAAGAAGAAGAAGAAATATCTTGGAATTTCAATTAGTAGGAAAGAGAACCTAAAGACAGTAAGACAATGTCAGAAGGCTCTGATGTTCAAAGAGAAGTAATTTGAGAAATGAAGTCCCGAAAGCGGTGGCTGATTAATTGACTTGCAAATCATTAATCAGAAGCCGTAATCTTGATGCCTTGGGCGAGACATGCTGGGGATGGGAATTCATTCATCTCTCACACCTCAGTAAACCTGGGTAGGCTGTCTCCCTTTCCTATAAGCGGTGCTGGGAAATTCTTAGAACACACACACCAGATGCAGAGGAGCTGGAGTGAAGGGGACGTGGAGGGTGCTGTCCCATAGAAACAGCTCCAGGAGACAATGATTTTGGCTGGATTCCTGAGTCTTGTTTAAGTTAGTGCTACCTTCTATCTTCCCCACATTCTCACAAAAATTATGAAATTCCAGAGCTTGAAATCAGACTGGTGATTCCTAGTCCTGTTGGAGTCTCCTTGAGGGCTTTTTAAAAACACTTTTTTTTTTTTTTTAACTAACCCTATTCCAATTCAGTTGATCTAGGGTTAGGCCTGGGATTCAGTATTTTCTTGACCTGCACAGGTAATTCTATTGATAATATGCAGTTTGGCTGGAGAGAAAGAGTTCAAGGCCAAGGATGGCTGAGGTGAGGATGTGAGGGCCCACTCTGTGTACTGTGAGGCTGCCTGGGCGCCGTGTTGAGCGGCCGGCGGTGCATCTAGGGACAGCAGGAAGGAGTGCGGTGATCTCTACTGCTGTCTGCCATGTGCCTGGGAGCGGAACACGGCGGCACATGCGCTACTGGACCCTGCAGGTCGCAGAAGAAGAAGCAGGCTCAGAGGAGGAAGGAAGAGCTTGGCCCAGGGCCACCGAGTGAGCCTCAGGTCACATCCAGACCTGGACTGCAGTAACATCTGCTTCCCACAAGTTCTGCTACTCATGCCCACTCAAGATCCCCATTGCCTGCCCCAGCCTAGCGAGGGTCATTAGGGAAGAATTCCCTGAGAACTGAATGAAGACGAAAAGTTAGTGAGGTGAAAGGTGAGGGTCCTCCTGGATCTGAAATGGCAGGTGCAGAGGCTAGTGCTCAAGGGAGCACGGGGCCTTTGTGGAGCAGAGGGGAGGTGTGTGTGGCTGGAGAGAACCCTCTGCTCTTGGACTATGGGAGAAGAGGCAGTCAGATGATGCAGAGCCTTGCCGGCCAGGGAAAGGCATTTAGAGTTTACCTTGAGAGCAAAGTGAGGTCTAATCAAGGAACTGGAATGTGTTTAAATCAACTCCTGAGAGAACTCAGAAAAAAAAAAATCTTTAAATATAGAAAACATTCAACACAATTATTATAGTCTCTGTTAAGACCATTATCTGATTCCTGCATAAACTATAAAGCCAGTTTCCTTGAGCATCCATTTAGAAACTCATTACTGCTTAATTAAATACTCATTCTATTAATTCTATTCAATGTTTTAACCCCATTATGTAATTCAAGAATGGAAAATTAAATAGATTAAAACGAAATAGTACCATTTTATATTTCTAGAGCAATGCTCATTTTGTGATTTAAAAACAATAGACAGACATTAATTTACCATACCAGAGCAGGAGGAATTATTGATTATAATATTACTTTGTTTAATTGGAAAAAATAGATAAAGTTACTTTCTGTTAAACTGTGCTGTAAATCAAGTATGAGATGTGAAACATGTTTTTACACAATTAGTGTGGGCAACTGACTTGGGACATACTGAATTTCATTAGCTCTGTCTTGCAATTCAGAGCTGAGTTATTTCATTTTCTTTTCTCTGATAAGGTGAGGTGAGTTCTGTGATGGACACTTAGGAAGAGACTACCTGGACTTGCCACAAAGGTCATCCATCACCAGGGGAAGAGGGACGTGCATTTTAATTTACACTGAGAATGTACGCTCTTCCTCGTAGAGCAAAGAGTTGCTTGTTAAGGTTAACCTGGAAGATGGAAATGACGGTCAGCAGACTAGAATGCCACATGTGGGGAGAAGTGACAGCTCATGACTTTAAGGGACAGGACACAAGCAAGGCTGCTTGCTTGATTGTCGGAGTCCAGGTTCAGTTCAGTTCACTTCAGTTGCTCAGTTGTGTCTGACTCTTTGTGACCCCATGAATTGCAGCATGCCAGGCATCCCTGTCCATCACCAACTCCTGGAGTTCACTCAAACTCACGTCCATCGAGTCGGTGATGCCATCCAGCCATCTCATCCTCTGTCGTCCCCTTTTCCTCCTGCCCCCAGTCCCTCCCAGCATCAGAGTCTTTTCCAATGAGTCAACCCTTTGCATGAGGTGGCCAAAGTACTGGAGTTTCAGCTTTAGCATCAGTCCTTCCAAAGAACACCCAGGGCTGATCTCCTTTAGAATGGACTGGTTGGATCTCCTTGCAGTCCAAGGGACTCTCAAGAGTCTTCTCCAGCACCACAGTTCAAAAGCATAAATTCTTCAGCACTCAGCTTTCTTCACAGTCCAACTCTCACATCCCTACATGACCACTGGAAAAACCATAGCCTTGACTAGACGGACCTTTGTTGGCAAAGTAATGTCTCTGCTTTTTAATATGCTATCTAGGTTAGGAGTCCAGGTTCATGAGCTGCCAACCCTGGGGTTTCATGGAGAACTGATGCTGAACTTGAGAGGATGGGATATAGTTGGCTGGGCCCTGGCTTTGAGAAAATTAAAATATAAGGCCCTGGAAAGTTTTACACACTTAAGTTTCTATTTGTGAGGATAAAAGGGTGATGGAGACATCATTAGAAACTGAGCTTGGCAACTCTTTTATGAGTCTGTATTTAAATAAAGGATGTAGCTTGTTGGAAAAAATCTAATATCTGGCTGATAACCTAATGGGTAGAAACCACGATTGCTGTAAATAAGATCATGTGTTTAAGGGTTTTGGCACATTGCCTGCCATAAAGAATCGATATTTGTTAGCAGTGGTGATGATGATTGATTTCATTCTGTCTCATATCAAATTCTTATTTGTGAATTGGAGAATAAGGCTCAAAGCCCTGTGACTCTTTATCTTCTTATCACAGTCTGCCTTCTAAAGTGGTTTTTTTTTTGTGTAAATCTCTTATTTGCCTGGATGGGTGTGGAAGAAGCTCTTTGCTTTTCAGTCTTATAGACCTGACCCTCACACCCTTACTTATCCTTGTCTTCCTGTTTAGCACCAAGGCAAATGATGTTAACTTATTGCACCCACAATTAGAAGGGACAGCTGCACCAGATATCTGGTTTCCTTCTATCTATAATTAGGATTCATCTTGGGACAGAAAGATGCAAGACCTTGCTTAAATAAATAGTCATTAAATGTCTGCTGAATGTCAGGAGGTCTGCCAGGCACAGGATGTATAGCAGTCAGTGAGAGGGACACCATTCTCTCTCCCCTCAGGGGCTTATAGCTCAGGAGGCTGATGCATTTTTTCCTGGTCACCCCCTTTCTTTATACACGCTGCTCACCCATGGCATATCCTAACAGTTTGATTTCTACCATTTCTCCACTGTCATACATCCCAGGGTTCACCTGTGTTTGGACATGAGTTAGTTTCCAGCTAGTGGTCATTTTAATGAATGGTGCTGGGGCCACTGGATAGTCAGGTGGAAAAACAATGGATCTTGATCCCTACCTCACGCCATACAGAAACTGTGAAATGTAAAACAATAAACGTTTTAGAAGAAAACATGGGAGGCTGTTTTAATTCAGCTCACAGATAATGTTATGTGTACCTTATATATATCAGTTCAGTTCAGTTCATTCGCTCAGTTGTGTCTAACTCTTTGCGACCCCATGAACCTCAGCACGCCAGGCCTCCCTGTCCATCACCAACTCCCAGAGTCCACCCAAACCCGTGTCCACTGAGTTGGTGATGCCATCCAACCATCTCATCCTCTGTCGTCCTCTTCTCCTCCTACCCCCAATCTTTCCCAGCATCAGGGTCTTTTCAAATGAGTCAGCTCTTCACATCAGGTGGCCAAAGTATTGGAGTTTTAGCTTCAACATCAGTCCTTCCAATGAATACCCAGGACTGATCATATATATATATATATGTAATATAATGTAAAATATTTAAAATATATATAATATAAAAGTATAAAAGGTAAATGTATATATAATGTGCACACAATATATGTATATATAACATGCACACAATATAACATAGACAATACTTAAATAAAAACTTAATGTGTAGAGTTCTACATAAAGTTTATTCAGTATTTTAAGAAGACTTTATGTCTAAGAAGTAATTAACAAGAGAGACCCACAAGGGACTCTGAGTTGCTTGGCTGAGGACCACCAGCTCATCCGCCAGCCCTCAAGACAACTGTACCTACTGAGTCCTTTCAGCTCACACTCCCAATGTGCCTCGTCCACACGTCCTCTTCTCCCCATTCCTGTCTTATTTGGAGCAAATCCCAGACATACCACTGAATCTGTAAACATTTCAGTGTTTATTGCTAAAAGTTCAAAACTCTCTTTAAGAAAACAGAGTCAAAGTCCTTCCGTGATCCAACTAACATTAACTTCCTATTCTGACAATGACTGTGGTTTCTTTTGCTTTGCTAAAAGTGCTTGCATGTTGCCTCTCTTGAGGGTGGAGAGAGTGCCGCGTAGCCGTGGTGAAGGGCAGTTAGGGATGCTCCTCTTAGGCTTCTCCACAAGCATTTTCTCAGTTAGATGTTTCAAGCTGCCCTGACTGAACAGGCGAGGAAATGGAAACACTGAACTTGGAAAGAGTTCCATGATAGTAAAGAATAGCAGCTCAATGGGAAGGAGACATGATCGGGGTGGAGAGGACTCTCCGTGGTTCCTGGCCTGCAGGCAGTGTGGCTCTTGGTCCAGGAGAGCAGATGCGCACATCCTCCAGTGCGTGTGACCCACCCGCCCTGGGGAGGCCTGGGCTGGGAGGAGAACTGTGTGCCTCCCAGGAGGGCTGTGTCCAGGGTACTGCTCCCAGGAGAGGAAAGACCAAGTGTCCCCAGAGGCAGGAGGATGAGCCAACGTGCAGGAGGATGAGCCAACGTGCAGGAGGGGAAACGGTATTTCCTGCGTGCTCTGGCAGGAAGCGTCTTCCCGCCCCTGCAGGGCACCCTCTTTTGTGCTGGTCCATTTTCCTGGTGGAGAAAGCCATTTTCACGGCTGCTGCCGACACAGAGCGGGTGCTGGGCACCCAACTTCTGAGGAAGATGCCTGGCCAGGTTCTGGCTCCCTGGGCACCCAACAGCTCAGCAAGTTTGGTTTGCACACTCCCTCCACACAACCTCGCCTACTGAAGTTCCTCACATCTGCCAATTACAGACCCACGATGCAGCTAAAAAAGTGAGTTTTTAGGAAGAAGTATCTCAAGTACTAAAACATGCTTTTTCTCCTCAAAACAAAACAAATAGCCAAGAGTCACTGGAGACTGGCAGAAAAACAATGCTGTTGGGCAGGGTTCTCAAGCCATGCTGCTCAGAGCAGAGAGAGATGGCGCAGGAGTCCCACCAATGTACCAGGTATTTTCCTCTAAGCAAGAAAGACAGAAACTGCCCGAGGACTCTGCTAACTGTATTTCATCTGTTTTGTACATTAGAGCTGTTGTCTAAGAGTTGGCTGGGAAAAAAGTTTTGCAGCTAAAAAGAAATTTGAAAAGCACTGCCTTAGGGAACTGATGAAATAAATATTACATTTGATGGTGAGAGAAAAACAAAAACCAAGGAGCAAATATGCCTGCATTGTTTTTTTCTCCAAATGCCCTGCATGGAAACTTTATTTCATCTGACATTAACATCTCTCCTTCAGTTGAGCTTCTCATCTTAAAAAAAAAAGAAAGAAAGAAAAGGCCAAATACATATGTTCATTTAATGGGATGATTGGAAAGAATTTAATTTTGAGAAGCAAAGAGATTTTCTGCAGGGATACATGTTTAATCACAAACATTTGAACCTGAATGAAGAATTACTTTTTTTTTTTTTTAACAATAGCGTAATCTGCTCTAAGAACTTTAGAATTTGGTCTATGCAATTCCACAAGTTTAGAGGAGGGGAAAGTTCAGTGAAATGAGTAAGTTCTGATCCACCTCTAACTCACGGGTTAATTCTGTGACTTCTGGGTCCTGGTTTGGTTATCTGAGATGTAGACTTATCAGGAGAACAGGAGTTCCTAACACTGACTACACATCAGAAACACTTGAAATCTGCTTAGTATCTGGGATCCCACCCACATTCAGAGATTTTCCCTGGGTGGGGCTAGATATTTGCATGTCTAAAAACTCCCCCAAATATGATTCTGATGAAGGAGGGTGAGAACAGCTGCTTGAAATGACTCCGAAGGCCGCCTCCTAGTGTTAGGATCAAGCTTTAAACCAATCTTAGGGATCCGTTCCAGTGTGTGTAGGTCCTAGCAGATGTTGGGAGGGCCAAAGGATGCCACTGGGTAGCAGGGATCGCCCTTGAGATTTCTTACAGTCTCTGCTCTAGGAGCCTATCAGGGTTGCTTACAGACCAACAGAATACATTTGCCAATGAAAATCACAGGGCTATCTCCTAGAGGTTATGGTTTTCATCATCCCAAACAGAAATCCTGTATCCATTAAGCACTCCTCTCCCCGTCCCAGCCCCTGACAACCACTACTCTACCTCCTGTCTCTATGGATTTACTCTTGCGGCATTTTATAGAGACGGAATCACATAGTGCGTGGTCTTCTCTGGCTGGCTTCTTTCAGTTAGTATAGCGTGTTCAAGGGTCATCCGTGTTGTAACCTGTGTTGGTACTTTGTTCTTTTTCATGTTACATAACATTCCACTGTGTGCCGGACCGTGTTTTATGTATCCATTCTTCCACTGATCAACATGTGGGCTGTTTCCACTTCTTGACTGTTGTGAAATGTTGCTCTGAACATTCATGGACACGTTTTTATGTGGACATATGTTTTCATTCTCTTGGGCAGATGCCCAGGAGCAGAATTGCTGGGTCACATGGTGACTCTGTGAGTGAGGCAGTGGGGATTTATGTCATTTATCAGCATGCACAGAGTCCTTGGTCTGTGCCTTCTAAACCTGTGAGGCTGTGTACTGTTTGCCGGCTTCTCAGAGCTCACTGCCCCCTTGTCCCATGTGAGGAGAGGCAATCTGGGGATGGAAACTTCCCTCTTTGAACACAGGAGGGGCTGGGAAGGAGGAAGATCTTTGAGAGCCACGTCTCCTTGGACTAACCCACTAAAGCAGCCTCCTTTACCTATTTGCATGCGGTGTTGCTCAGCTTAATGTAGAGATGAGCTGGGCACCCTGGAGTTCACAGAGAACAAGCCCTGCTTCATGCGTGCCCCTTGCAGCTGTTTCTAACTAGAGGAAGTACATCTTTAATCTCCTGAGCAGTAGGAGAATCGACACACTTGGTTAGGCTCCTGATGCTAAAGCCCCAGTACAAATAAGGACAAGAGAAACCTGCTTTCATTACAAGGGATTTGTACGAATTCACACATGGAATTGACTTATAGCTTCTAATGTATATTTAAATCCCAAATGTCGTAGTCAGAAGAAACTGCTCTAAATCCATTATTTGTGTCTGCACCATTGATTCCTGTTTCAGATAGACCCCAGGGGCCCACTTGTAATTCCCATTGGCACCCCTGCGTATTTCTTCCCAGAGGTGGCTTGTGGAGCATCTGAGAACATCCGAGTCCCATGGGGAGAAGAGATGGATGAGAACTGTTCCTTTGGGAATCAGACCCAGTGAGAGAAGGAGGATTAGGAAAATCATCCTCTGTCCCTTCTGGGTTCTGATCTTCGGTGGAGCCGCACTGGAGTCTGTGGGGAGAGAGGTGCCGAGGTCTGTCTCTCACATCGAAAAGAACGAACGACGGAAAGTTACTCATGTTTAACACCCCCACGAAGCTCTACCACCTATCGGTTGTGTGACCTTGGCCAAGTCACTGAACTTCTCTGTATCTTGATTTTCTCATTGGCACAATGAGAAAAAAGAATAATACCTACCATTACAGGGTCATGATGACTAAGCAAGAATATTTATAAATGTTGCGATGAATGCCTGACACACAGTAAGAAATAGAGGCACATTGCTGTAATGAACACAGACAGAAAGAATAAAGAGATGACATTTGTTACAGTACACATCATTATAAGGAATGTGACCGGAGAAATAAACTTTGCTCCTCTGGGCTTTTTGTTGTCATTTTTACAGGAGCCTAGTCTCGCTAAATAAATATTTCTGACAATATAACTTTCCTTATATAAACTACTTAGAGTTGGTGTCACGTAACATCAGGGGTGTCTTGACCAGCAGAACGTTTTAGTTCCTAACTGTACTTTTAATCTAGGGCAGGGTTTCTCAGGCTCAGTGCTAGTGACATTTTGGGCTGGATAATCATTGGTTGAGGGGGTGCTCTGTACGTGATGCTGAGAGTCACCCCTGGCCTCTACTCACCGGGTGCCAGGAGCACCCAAGTCGTAGCAATCAGAAATGTGTGTAGACGTTGCCAGGTGTCCCAGCACAGTGTGTGTGCGTGTGTGTGTATGTGTGTGTGTGTGTACAGTCCTCCCTGGCTGAGAGTCACTGATCCAGCTAAACCAGGTCAGGGGCTCCCTGACAAGTATCAGCCTGTAAGTAGCAGCCTACAGATCCCCCAGGGCTAGGTTTATCAGCAAGTTGGTCCTAGACTCAAGTCTCATGGAAAAACACCGAAATAGCATAATAACATTTTCCAGAGTAATTGAATCAGACTTTGCCAGAAAAACATTCAAGGGTAAAACTAAAGACTATAATTATTATGAAAATTATTGATGTAGTTTTCATTACTCCACAATTTTTGAATTAGCTACTGATAATCCCTTTTATAAAAGAAGAAAGGTGGTTTTCCTTGCATTTCCTTCTTTCTGACACTTGCCTGCCTCTCGCTTTTCCATAAACACATTTGTGCCTGTGAGCGCCAAGTGGACTCAGGTACAGCAGAGATCAGGGGCCTCCAGGGAGTGGGGGCAGCCCTGTCACTCATGGGGGTTTCTCGATGGGCCTCAGAAAACCAGAAAAGAGGGACTTTTTCCCCATTTGGCCCCGTTGGAACTGTGTTCAGACTCAAGCTTATTTGGCAGTGAAGAATTACCAACTGTGGTCCATTTTCCCCTCTCCGTTCTCCAGACCCTTGCTACTTGAGGTGTGGTCCCTGGCCCAGGGTTGGCATCACTTGTGAGGTAGTTAGAAACGTAGGATCTGGGGCCCCAGGACAGACCTTCAGAGTCAGATTCCAGTGATTTACCACTCCATCACATCTGTGACCTCTTCTCTTGACCTTTCAGCCTACCCTTGGCAGCTTGGTCTTTGCTGCCTGACCCTGAGGGGCAGAAAGATCAAAACACAGGTGCCTTGTACGTCCAGCATCCTAACCTGGAGCCGAGAGGCTAGAGGGGACTGTCTCCACCCTGTTCAAGGTGGACTTCTCCCCACGTCCCCCCGCCTTTCCACCTTCAACTCCTGTCCTGCTTCCCTACCTGCCAACGTGCCCGCCTCTCAAGTCGATAAACGTGTCCCAGACTCTCCAAGTAAAGCGCATAACAACAAAACACGCACAGGGACGCAAAAGCCTCCTTCCTCCCCACTGTGCTCACTCCCTTGCAAGAGAGGCCTGTATTTCCTCCCCTCCCTGTGTGCAGTGAAAGTACTAAATCCATTGAAAGTTGCTGGGAGGGTTGGGGAGCACAAAAATAAGGACTGCAGGAAAAAAAAAAAAAAAAAGGACTGCAAATGTATTTTCAATCCAGGAACGATACAGTCAGTGATTGTTGAGGTGTAACGACATGAGAAAACATGCTGTTCAGGACCCTCATCAGCCCTGTTGAATAGCTGCCAAGGAGGCATTTCATGAAACCCACATGTAACAGGCAAGACAGGGTCCTGCTGCAGCCTGCAGCTGCTCCATCTGCGCCTGCGGGAGGGAAGGCCTAGCGAGGGAGGGCCGTACGGAGCCCTCTGCACGTGAATGTGGAAAACAGCGGCTTCTCAGCGCTAAGGGGCCTTTATGTAAAAGGGTGACATCTTCCAGCTTGATTCTTCCCCCCTTAGTGACAGGGTGGCTTCCCTGGTGGCTCAGCGGTAAAGAATCCACCTGCCAATGAAGGAGATGTGGGTTTGGTCCCTGGGTCAGCAAGATTTCCCTGGAGAAGGGAATGGCAACCCACTCCAGTGTCCTTGTCTGGAGAATTCCATCGACAGAGGAGCCTGGCGGGACACAGCCCATGGGGTCGCAGAGAGTAGTGGCTAAACGACAACGGCAAAGTGACAGGGGGAGCTGCCGGGTAGCACGGGAGACCCCGCAGGAGGTGAGAGGAGCTGAGGGCACAGGAGAGAGCGAGACCGAGATGCACACAGAAGCAGAGAGGCGGCGAGAGGGAGAGGGAGCTGGGGGCACGGGCAGGCGGAGCTGGGAAAGAAGGCAGGGAAAGGCATTGCTGCAAGCGCAGCGAAGAGACAGAGAAAGGGAGGTGACAGAGAGGGAGAGACGAAGAGCGATGAGGAAGATGGGAAAAAAATGGCACCGGAAGTAAAGGCAGGAGACGGAGAGAGGGAGAGAGAAGGAGAGACAGGTAAGACAGAAATAAGTAACACAGGAAGTGAAGGCTGGAGAGAGATAGGCAGGGGGGAGAGAGAGAGGTGGGGGTGGCTGAAGGGCTTGCTTTTGCTTTTTCTCAAATAAGAAAATTTGGGCAATCTGCATTCCAGGATTCCCACCTGCCAAGGGCTTGTGCCAGTGGAAGCTGAGGACAGAGATCTCCGTGTCAATAGAACCCAGTGGCTGAAGCCTCTAGTCTAAGCATCTGGAGCAACTGCAGAGGGAGGAACTGAGGATTCCGTGGCTCAGCCTGGACCCCTGGGAGGAGGGGTGAAGGTGCCCACTGGCCAACTGCCGCCCCAAATAATAGATGCTGGTGTGTTCTGGGCCCTGGGCATCACTTCTATGATAACCACCAGGAAGCGCAGTCTTTTTACAACAGTTTCTAAAATCAGTGCTTTAGATACAATTGGATGCAATCAAAATGATCCTTGCATGTGCGTGTGCTCAGTTGCTTAGTCGTGTCTGACTCTGCAACCCCGTGGACTGTAGCCCAGTAGGCTCCGCTGCCCATGGGATTTCCAGGCAGGAATACTGGAGTGATTTGCCATTTCCTTCTCCAGGGGATCTTCCTGACCCAGGGATCGAACCCCTATCTCCTGCATCTCCTGCACTGGCAGGTGGGTTCTTTACCATTCCGCCACCAGGGAAGCCCAGATGATTCTTAAAAGTCCCCCAAAGCATCCACATGGAAGGCTCTCCTGGGAGGCTGTTCTCCTCTTGGGCCACCTTGTATGAAGAATCCACGTGTGACTTTGAGAACACACAGGCACATGTGTATAAGTTAAACGTCTGGATGGTGAGTCGTGTTTCATTAACCCCACACAGGTCCTTCCAGGGGGTGGATTTGGTTCTCATGAACTTATCTTTCTGTTGCCTTTACTAACATTTAAGAAGAGGCTGTGAACTGGGGAACGCATCAAAATTTGTGGTCTTTGGCCTCCAGTTACCTAATGTGAAGTTTGTGTTTATGGCGCATCTCAGAAGGCCTGCCCACAGCAAGGGACTGTAAGAGGCATGGTAGCTGGTAACTTTATGGGCCCAGGTGTGGCTGACCAGCCAAGGGGACCTCTAAAGGGAATCTCTTCCTTTTGGCTGGAGAAGCTCCCAGTCTCCTCCCCAGACAGCACTCTGCTAATGGCTTCCACTCTGAACAACACTTATTCTTCACATGTCACCTTGTGATGATTGTTGCTGCTGCTGCTGCTGCTAAGTCGCTTCAGTCGTGTCCGACTCTGTGCGACCCCATAGACGGCAGCCCACCAGGCTCCCCCATCCCTGGGATTCTCCAGGCAAGAACACTGGAGTGGCTTGCCATTTTCTTCTCCAATGCATGAAAGTGAAAAGTCAACGTGAAGTCGCTTAGTCATGTCTGACTCTTAGTGACCCCATGGACTGCAGCCCACCAGGCTCCTCCGTCCATGGGATTTTCCAGGCAAGAGGACTGGAGTAGGGTGCCATGAGGAGGGGTTATTTCTGGGGACACACGTTCTAGATACCCTTGAACATGGGAAAATTTATCAGTTTGCCTTCTCTGTCAATAAGAGCAACTTCTGAATGGAACTAGAGTCCCTGGGCCATTAGGTTTCAAGGAGGCTCATAAGGAAGTCGACGCAACACACACACCCAAACATATGCATACACGTATGTACACGCACACACATGCACACCTTTTGCAGGAAGGGAGTGATTCCCGAGCAAATCCGCATCCAGCGTTGTTGCTATAGTAACACTTGTGTTACTAGATTTACAGGAACAAATTACAATGGTGAGCTGCTTCTGTCAGCTGTGTGCAACCTTGTTCCTTCTACAGTCAGGGAAGAGGTGAAAGGTTAGTATAATTTAAGTTGCAAGATAGAGAAGAGGCCTGAATTCACAGCAGTGTGGTACAGACCTCCCCGGAGGAAAAGAAAAAATGCATGACGCCTGAGGGCAGTGAGTTCCAGGGCTCACTAGCAGGTAAAGGTGACAGGTGGGTGCTGCCTCCTTCTGATGTAAGAAGCAGCTGGAGGAGGGGCCACCAGAGGAGGTTTCAAGGCCCCAGAGCTGCTGGCACAGGCTGCAGGATGGGGATTTGGCCAAATTGAGCAATTCAAATTATTGGGTGCAAAATGCCTATTTTCTGAAGATATTCACGCTCTGCAGACTAACAGTACTAATGTTGATTAGGGGCCTGGTAATAGTAAAATCTCAACGTCATGTGCTGGGCCGTTGACCCACAGAATCTCACTTTACTGGGGTCCCTGCTATGAACAGGAGCCCTTTTCTGGGTCTGGAATTCTGTCCCTGTTCTGTGCCCACACTTCAGGTGCATCCCTGGACCATGACCCTCATCCACTGGAGCCCATTCATAGCAGGGCAGGCCAGCTACACGAGTGCACCAAGCAGCATAGCTCGGGAGATGGAGAACGTGAAGGTAATTTAAAAGTACTTTGATCATACTGGAAAAAGGACTATAAACTGCAATTTAAAATACTCATACCTTTTGGACCTGGTATTTCACTTCTGAGAGTTTATCCTGCAAATCTTTCACATGTACCCACGAAGATAGACATTCAAGCATTTTTAATGCTGTGATATTTATCAAAGGAAAAACCAGGGACCACCAAAATACCACCCACAGGGGACTGGTTAAATTGCGAGATGCCAATGAAACAAATCATGATACAGAGCCATTAAGATGATAAGGTAGCTAATTGCTTGGCATTATTGATCAGAAGGGAAATCTGTTGTTTTGGATGGTGCAAACACCTTGGAGTGTTACTTAGATGAAATAAAATGTGTTAGGTTAATGGGCTCAGGAGGAAGTGGGCCATTCAAGGGGCACGTGTGGGGAAGAGCTGAGATGAAGAGGAGATTACAGCATCTTTGAGGCTGGAGATTGCCAGAGCTGAGGACACGGGTGCAGCTCCCCCTGTTGGTGTGTGTGAGGGGCTGGGAGGGCAGGGCTGACCTGGTGGGCTCTCCTCCTTGTTGCCTGGCCAGAGCCCCCTCCCCAGGTTAAAGGCATGAAGAAGAGACAAGCCATATGGAAGTTCAGCAAGCACTCTCTGGGGGTGGAGCATCTTCCTTCGGGGCTCCCACTTGGGGAGGGGTCAGGTAGAGTTTGCGGGCAGTGGGCGTCTGTGCAGCGGATGCCTTCCTCCCCTATGATCACCAGGGCTCAATTGCACGTAAAGGTTGTGGGAACTCTGGGATGCTGCTGACATGCTTGAAATGACCACTCATGGAAGTAAACCAAGAAGCTGTGACAGTCCATGTCTCATTCATTTCAGCCGGAAGGAACCTTAGGTGGGAGAGAGAGGAACCCATTCTCCTGAAGTCTTCTGTCAACTGTCTTGAATGACTAAACATGATGGAGTTTTTCTCTGCCCTTTGCTTGCACTAAGAAAGACCAGGACCATTCAAAGCAGGTAGCAAAGGCCAAAGGAGAAAAAATAAAAATAATAAAAATACTGGCAACGATAGCCTATGTTCACCAAGTGCTTACTCTGTGCTGGGCATTGGGCTAAAACTCCCTACGTGCATTATGTCATTTGGTCCTCACCGTAGCCTAAGGGAACAAGGAAATAACTATTTCTCTAATTTTGCAGATAAGGACAAAGCTACAAATCCTGATGAAACTGCAACATAGTAAGAATAATATGACCCTATCTTTGTGTACAGAAAATTGGGTTTGATAGATGTGAAGGGAAAAGACACCTGGAGTAGTTTAACCAATATGTTAGCAGAGGTCATCTCGAAGGAGAGCTGAGAGGCTGGCAACTTCATGTACTTTTTTATATGCTCACATGACGTTTTAATGTTCTTCAAAAACAACGGAAATAAATGAATTTGTTTTAATCAAACAAAAATCTGGAGGGGATAAAATGCTACAAATTCAAAGTACATTTAAAATTAAGTTGTTTTCTAAAATATTTTAGAAAAAGAAAAATACCTATTCTTTGCTAAGCTTCACTATGTAGCTACAGTAACGAAGACAGGGCAGTGCTGGGGGCAGGAAAGCCACAGATCCATGGAACAGAATAGAGAGCCCAGAAATAGAGGCCCCCTCACATATGCCCATAAAATGAGGCCGGAGCCACTGCACTTCCAAAGGTAAATAAAGGGCCTCAACCGCAACCTCATACCATATGTAAAAACTAACTCAAAATGAACCATGGACTTAACTGTACAATAGAAACCTTTTAGCAGAAGACACTAATTCAAAAAGATCTATGCACCCCAATGTTCATAGCAGCGCTATTTACAATAGCCAAGGGGCTTTCTTGAGGGCTCAGTGGGTAAAGAATCTGCCTGCAATGCAGGAGACACAGGAGACAAGAGTTTGATCCCTGGGTCGGGAAGATCCCTTGGAGGATGGAATGGCAGCCCACTTCGGTATTCTTGCCTGGAAAATCCTATGGACAGAGGAGCCTGGTGGGCCACAGTCCAAAGGGATCACAAAGAGTCAGACATGACTGAGCACCAGCACAGAACATACGGAAGCAACCTAAGCGGCCATCAGCAGATGAATGGATAAAGAATGCATAGTATATTGACACAGTGGAATACTACTCAAACATTACAAAAATGAAATAATGCCATCTGAAGCAGCATGGATGGACTTGGAAGGTATTAGGCTAAGTGAGGACCCATTGCTAGACAAAGAATTCTTAGAGTTGACAGCAAAAACACAATCTAAATAAAAAAGAATGATAAACTGGACTTTATAAAAATTGAAAGCACTTGCTCTGTGAAAGACTGTATTAAGAGGATAAAGAGATAAACCACAGACTGAAATTATTTGCAAGCCCTGTCTCTAATAAAGGACTTGTATATGAACCATGAAAGTAACTCTCAAAATTCGACAGGAAGAAGACAATCCAGTTAGACAGCAGGCAAAAGACATGATCAGATGTTTCACCAAAGGGAATAAAGACGACAAATAACCGCATGGAAGGATGCCTAATACCGTTAGTCATATAGGGAAATGCAAATTGTAGTTGTAATGAAATATGGTAAAATTAAAAATAATGATAACACCAAATTCTGGTGAGGATGTGGGGGAACTTGATTTCTCAGACATCACCAGTGGGAATGGAGAATAGCACAGTCCCTCTGGAAAGCAGCTTGGCAGTTTCTTATAAAACTAACATGCAGTTAACATGCGTGTGGGCTAAGTCACTTCGGCTAAGTTGCTTCAGCCATGTCTGACTCTTTGAGACCCGATGGACTGTAGCCCTCTAGGCTGCTCTGTCCATGGGATTCTCCAGGCAAGAATACTGGAGAGGGCTGCCATGCTCTCCTCCAGGGGATCTTCTCAACCCGGGGATCAAATCCACGTCTCTTGTGTCTCCTGCATTGGCAGGCAATTTCTTTACCACCAGTGCCACCTGGGAAGCCCAACAGAGAGTGGGGCTGTCAAATGATGGCACACTAACATGTTCAAGGCAGTCATTCTCACATAGGCTTTTCAACACTGAGTAAGGAGAGAGGATATTTTTCAACTCCTTGAACCAACATACACAATGGGACAATTCTGGGTTCTTAGCCAATGAAATTAATTCTGACATAGGCTTTATTCACATAAGAGTGATGGGATTTCTCATAGGCTCCGTAATATGGGTTCAAAGGTGACAAAATGTTACCATCTGTGGATGACCTTGAGGATCATTTCTAATCTGTTTGACTGGATGCCAGCTCCTCAATGGACCAGCTGTAACTTTGCACATTATTTAACCTCCCGAACCTGTCCTGAACAGAAGCTGCTGGCCACTGTCATCAACACCCCCATTTTACAGGTGAGGAGACTGAGGTCAAAAGAATTAAGGAACTCGCGCAATATCCAAGATCTGGCGAAGAATGGAGATGGAACTGAAGCTTAGTCATCTGATCCCAGCAGGTGACCAATCTCTGCACATCACTCCACCCTGCCTTGTAAATAAAGGGACCCAGAAATAAAACTGGGATTTGGGAGTAATAAAAAAGGTCCTTTTGGTCAAACCAACAGTGTGAACAGAGGGACAACTGGGAACTCAGCAGAGGAAGCCCCTTCCCACTTTGTCTCCTCCTTGGTTTGTATCTTCTGAGACAGAATCGGGTCATTATTTTAAAAAATTCATAGTCTTTACCACATTGCTGACTGTGGCATTTGCTTCCTTGCTGGAATTTCAAAACCCCAAAGCAGACTCAACATAAGGACCAGTTTATCTTATTACTCTGTCCCCCTTAAATCTTCTTGTGGGGGGGGGGGTGGTCTAGAGTCCGTGACCTTGACACATGGTTTGGTCAAGCGAAGATGAAGGAATTGCCTGGGGCCCTGTATCCTTCCACAGCCTACAGGCTCATTGGTGGCAGGCAACACGGCTGCTTTAATGAGGGGGCTACTGACAGTGCACAGACAGAGCTCTGCCAGGAGCTGGCCCCACAACAATACTTCATCATATGGATGCTGACAAGTGCCACTGCCACGGCTCCTCCTGATGTCACTTTCCTCTTTCCTACCCTCCGTTACTGCTCTTTGAGGAGCCTGCCCTGTTGACATTGTCCACGTGAAGCTGTGTCTCTGCTAAATGAAAGAACTCCATCATTTTTATGCCAGTCTTCCAGACACCAGGAGAACTAGCCTCCCCCTTCGCCCCCCCATCAGAATGTTACATGGGAAAAAGACAAGCCATGGGTGAAATTACAGGATGGTCATAGAGCTCCAGCAAATGAAGTTAACAGGATGTTTTTCTCCGGGCATCAGGGCCATGGAAAGAAAAAAAAGACACTCAGAATCTTATTAAAGCCCTAAACCTGAGATGCATTTATAGATGCAGGGCAGATTTCCATGCCAACCTACAAACTCAGGCCAGTTTTACTGCCCAGTTATGGCAGAATCTCATAAATAGAATTCTTTAGGGAGCAGACTTCTGTCAGATAACCTGAGGGCTTCATTCTGTATCCTTTCCAGCCTACATTCATTGATTGCATCTGCTGGCTACAAAATGCCTCCTTTTCCGTTCCCTTGAACCATGCCAGCAAACTCAAGACTGGGGACAGCAGATGAGGAGGGGACACTCTGTAACTTCAACCCAACTGTTATGGGGGCATGGATATGTCTCTGGGATGCTATCATCCTCACAGCAGCCCCTTTATCGAGCCACATGACTGGCACTGTGCTCGCTGTCTATTTTGGCTTTGACTTTGAAATGCTCTATGCTAGTTAATCCTTATTACAAGGTGGGTACACTTATCTCCATTTTATTGCTAAATGAATCAGATCTCAGAGAGGTTAAGTAATACATCTAAGCTCACACAGCCAGAAAAACGGCCGCATAGGGATCTAAAGGACATCTGAGATCAACACGTGGGTCTTCAGATCTTGGCAAAACATCCATTAACACGTAGCTGTAGTTGCCTCCCTCCATCAGTCAGACAATAGTCAGTGCATGGGAAATAAGGGTGATCTGAGGGTTCTATAAAGATAGAAGCTAAAATACATTTCGGTTACTGACACTGTCATAGACTAGTAGACTAGTCTGTCTCAGCGGAGTCAAGGCACGTTGCAAAGCCCTCTCCTTTGGCTCATGTGACTCAGCTTGTCAGTCTTCCACCGAGATGGCCGAGGAGTTTTCCATTTGGAGGCTGGGTTGTTCCACTGCCTCACTCGCATTGAATAGCCTTGAAGAGATGGGATTTAAATTGTGCTGAGGATATTAGTCTAAAGTGAATGAAGTGGAGAGTAGACTTCGCGTTTATGTCCCCAGAGTGATATATGAGGGAGTGTAATTTTTTTTCTAAGGCAAAGAAAATGGGAAACCAACGTGGATTTCAGACACATGAGAAATAGCTTATGAATTTAGATGATGGCTTGGTAGAAATAAATTGTACATCTGTTCATTCATTTTAATAAAGTGGAGAGATGGCATGCTGCTGGGGCCCTTGGAGAACCCTGGGTTTTTAAAATTATGGTCCTATAATAGTAGCATTAAAATTTGTAATGCAGCCAGTGGTTTCTGAATTGGAGGGAAAATTCATTTATAAAATAAAAGTTCAGACTTTGGAATGTAAATGGGAAAATGCAATTTTTCTTGGCCAGATATGAATTAGTCCTGGGAGGATCCTGCAGCATCTTGACCATAAAATATATATTTTTAAATCTTAGGAGAAAGTTTTCAGACTGCTGATGGAACTTCCTTGGGCAATCTCTATTTAGGTAAACCGTGCAGGTATGAAAAATATGGTTAACCGGCTTGGCTATTTCTGCCTTGAACTTGGTGCTTCATGTACAAGAGCAATTGTAGATTAATATTTCCATTTGAAATGAGTCTGGCCTGTTATATATACAAAAATCATTTTTACTCAATAGTAGAAACATAAGGAAGAGAAGTTTTATAGGCCAGCAATTACCTGTTGCCATGAAATTTTACTCATTCTACAAATAGTATTGAGTTTCTTATTACATGTGAGCCCTATGCTTAATATTGGGGAAAATACAATGGTCCTGACTGTAGGTTTCCTGCTGACTTTGAAACCTAGAAGTATCATTAAACTTTCTCCAGAAATAGGTATTAAGCCCATGGAAAGCTTTTAGACAGACTATGTAATTTCAATTTTATTTTAAAAGTCAGCCTCCAAGTTTTCAGGTGGGAAAGAGGTACAAAAAAATCTGGTTGTGCCGACTGGCATGGATGACACAGGTCCAGCTGGCAAAATCTCCAGACCACCTCAAATATATTCTATTTGCCTCTAAATGAAATACTGAATGGATACAGATGACACACTTTAGCCCAAACCTTGTAGATTAAAAAAATATAGGCTGTGCAGAGGCTGTGTTTAGTCTTGGAACTGAGGGCAGTTAGTTTTTGTCTTAGGTCAGTTTTTGCCCAAATAGGTAAGACATTCTCCTTGGGATTGTGGGAATCTACATTTATTATCTCACGAAGTCCCACGGATGAGGGGTCTGGGGTGTGACTCATCCACGAGACAGAACAGAAGTGGGACAAAGATTAAAAAAAAAAAAATTCCACGTTTCCCCCAGGCAGGATGAAGTTGTGGGCATTGGCCAGATGGAGGCGGATAGAGACCCCAGAGAGTTCTGCAATTGACATGTTCTGTTAACCAAGCCTAGAATGGAAACTAGTCAGGTCAGCGTCCTTCTGGGAATTGTTTATATACGCTTGTGCTGACCGATGTCTACTTTCTTAGGTTGCATTTCTGGAAGGATAACTTACTAGACCAATGAGAGGACATGTTTTAAAGGGTTTGGACAGCATCTGGATCGAGGGTCTACTCTTGAAGACAGCTCTGCTGCCTCCTCCAGTGGGATCTGCTTGAACTGGAAGCGGGACAACGTCAGTACCTGAGGAAGAGAGATGGGACAGAAGGGAGCTTTGACGAGAGCAGAGAGGGCTCAAGTCACCCACCAACGAAGCAGCAAAAGGGGGTGCTATGAGTTAAATAGAAAGAATGGAAGGCCCTCCACTCCTTCGAGGTTAGGAAACCCTATGTTCATGACTTACATTCAGATATCATCTGTGGATTCACTCACCTTTACACTTCCCCCATCACAGGGCCTGGCTCATACTAGGTGGGTGATTAATGCACATGGCACGCCCTAGAGTCAACCGCATTCTAAGTACTTTCAGATCCCTCATCTCTGTATCTATTCCATGCAATATCCCAGCAACACAAGTACGAGCACGTTGTCCACAGGAAGTCCCCAGGACGGGTCCGTGACTTAACACTTCCAGATGGCTGGCCGTTGTCTTGGGCCTCTGGCAATGAGTGTGGCCCCAAAACAGTCACAAAGATGAAGAATATGCTGCATGGCAAAATCAACAAAAGAAAATTTAAAAGCCTAGGAATGGGAATTCCCCGGCCATTCGGTGGTTAGTATACCTTGCTTTCGCTGCCTAGGGCCCTGGGTACAATCCCTGGTTGGAGAACTAAGATCCTGCAAACTGTGCAGCACAGTTTGGAAAACAAACAAGGAAACAATAAAACAAACAAACAATAAAAGAAACAAACACACAGGAAAAACAAGCAGGCGAGCAATAAAAGAAAGGGAGCATCTCTGTGTGCACCCCAGACCTCCCAAATCAGAAGCTGCATTTTAACAAGATCTCTGCGTGATTCTTGTGCTCATGAAAGTCTGAGAAACAAATTCTGCAGTCAAATGTACTTTAGACAAATCAAGTCCAGAAATAGGAAACAGCCGTGTTCCCTGGCACTTCAGCTGGGGCAAAGCTGCCGTGAGAGCAAGGCTCTCCTCTAGCCCGGCTCTGGAAGGCTGTGCTTTCATCTCCACCCTACTCACACGTGTGTGTCCACCCTACTCACATGTGTGTGTCCACCCTACTCCCACACGTGTGTCTCCTGCTACCCTGCGGCCCACCCACGAGTGCGGGCTGACCTGCAGGGAGCGATGGACTCGACTCTCTCTGCGGCGCTCCAGCTCAGTACTTGTGGATGACCACCCCCACTGTTCTGAGGCAAAACAGGGGGAGAATCTGAGTGACAGAAATTGCAAAAAGAAAAAAAACCTTATTTTCTACAGGTCTGAGAAAAAGAAAAGTGAAGTCACTCAGTCGTGTCCATCTCTTTGCAACCCCTATGGACTGTAGCCTACCAGGGTCCTCTGTGCATGGGATTTCCCAAGCAAGAATACTGGAGTGGGCTGCCATTTCCTTCTCCAGGGGGTCTTCCCAACCCAGGGATCGAACCTGGGTCTCCCACATTGTGGGCAGTCGCTTTACCGTCTGAGCCACCAAGGAAGCCTGCAGGTCTGAGAGGTATATACCAAATCCCAAGAGGGGCAGAAGAAGCGAATGGTCCCATCACCATGAAGCCAGATAATAGACTGTTAGTCATAGTCACTGGCATGAGGGGCAGGGGGCGGGGGAGGAGGAGAGTACAGATCTGCAAAAAATAATAGCAATGAGGGCTTCTCCCACAGGTCAAGGTGTGACTGGGCCATCCTTTAAACAGGTGCATCAGGGGCTTCAGAACTGGTAAATCGATCTAAAAGAATTAAGCCATCTCTTGGGACCATGGATCTTTGAAGGGAACACAAGGCCCTCATTGTTTTGACTTAAAGTATACACACACACAGACACAGACACAGACACAGACACACACACACACACACACACACTCACAGTTTTCATTTATAATATATTTAGGTGGGGAAGGGTTTCCTTGGTGGCTCACCAGTAAGGACTCTGCCTGCCAACGAAGGAGATGCAGGAGACGCGAGTTAGATCCCTAGGTCAGAAAAGATTCCCTGGAGGAGGAAATGGTGCCCCACTCCAATATTCTTGCCTGGAGAATCCTATGAACAGAGGGGTCCAGTGGGCTACAGTCCATGGTTGCAAAGAGTCAGACATGACTGAGGAGCTAAACAACCACAATAGGTGGGGAAGCATGATTTTACTTTAGACACTTTAAGTGCTAGTGAACACTTAACAACTGACTCCTCAGGGGGGAAAAGGCCCAGATTTGTAGCTTGCGCCCCCACTCTGGCTAATTCAAGATACCAATGTGACATCACTGCACACGGAATTGGGAAGAGATGCACTCGGTCAGCTCTCACAAAGCCAGGGTCAGGCAGCCCAGTGCAGCCCTTCTGGCCACCCCTGGGCTAAGCTCGTTCTCTCTCCAGCGGGTTCCGTGTGAATGGAAAGTGTGGCTTCCATCTGCGGACACCCCTTTTCTGGGGAACAATCCTACCCCACCCTGTGGGGTTACACTGGTGCTGTCAGTCATAGGCCTCACTTTACTTCTTCAGAAATGGGCACGTGACCTTGGATGGGCCAATTGTCTCATCATTCCCTGGGATTCCATGTCTGTCTAACCTTGTGACCCAATACAACCAATCGAAGCCTTCCCATGAAATTCGTGTTTGGGTCTGAGGAACAGGGTTTGCATGTCTTCCTCTGTACATAAGCCATGGGGATGTAGGCTTAGGGCCCTCAGAGGCCATCTTCCCTGCTACGAGGAGAGAGCCGACCATAGAATAAAAGCCAACACAGACAGACAAGCAGAGCTGAGAGACAGAGTGGCCCATGGATAGCATTCTGATGATGCTGTCCAGACCCTGGAGACAGCCCCCTCTGGAAGCCCTCAGACTCCCCGGGGACGAGTACAATGCATTCTCTACTGATGAGGACCAATGCCCTCCTTCCTCAGGGATGAAGACCAATGCCGTCTAGGATTCGCTCATGCTGGTTCAAAGTGGGTTTCTGCCTTCAACTACAAAATGAGAACAGGCAGAGGACCTTAAACTCTGGAGAAATTAAAAGCAGATTTTCTTGAGCATCTAGCCTCAGTCCCCCTCAAAATGACTTGTCTTTTCATTTTCCCAGAACTGAAGGAAAACAGATACTTTTACCATTCTTATGTGAGGCTGGTACAAGCGGTCAATTCGGTTTACCGGGGTTTGTTGAAGCTTTCCCCTGAGCACTGTGGGAGGCCTGGGCTTGGCTGTTACAAACCAGACAGCTAACTGGTTCTAGCTCTGATATACAGACTTACAGTGCTGAACTGAACCTATGTTAAACTATTCAATCAGGGGTGATCAGCAAAGGCATCTGTTTCTATTTGCAGAGCTGCTGGGCAGGCAAGAGCACTATTTATTGATTTGATTTAAGGCAACAAATATTCTTTGTGCTCTTTCTGCATACACCGTTCTATGACCGAAGGGGAAGACGGTGACAAATGAAGCCCTGTCTGCCCTTGGGGAGCTCCAGTCTGGAGGAGGCCCAGACAGATACCTGCAATGCCAATCCCACACATGCTGGGAAGGATGCCGTGGTTGGGGCAGGAGCAAAACGCTGGTCAAAGAGAGCCAGTTAAGTCTGCCTGGGAGATCTGTGGGAGCTGAAGGGAAATCCATGGCTTCCTGACCTGCTCAGCCACAGGCAGACAAGGGCTTGCCCACCTTCCTTAACTCTCCAGCCTTCAGCTCACCACTTGTGTGGGCCAAGCACGCGGTGAGTGCATGAATGAAAGCCGAGGCCACTTTCGTCCCGGCTAAGTCAGAACAAGTATATCAAGTGCACAAAGATTTGTGAACTTGGAGAAGCACATTATCTCATTAATGATCATGGAGCTGCGGTAACGACAGTCATAAATTTAAAAGATTTAAAAATTGTTATCGGAGATAGCAGACTAGTATAAAAATGACCCTAGCTAATGAACCAAAGTTTTTCTTGCTTTACAGGCTTTTGCCCAAATTCTCCAGTGAATAAAACCTGGATTTCAATTGAGAAATCTAATAATTAGTGTACCATTATAAGCCACTGATAACAGGGCACGCAGATTTTGAATTAGATATGCACGTGGAGGTACATAAAAGGGATGTGTCAGTCTATTTCCAAAAACGTTGCTGTGTTCAACATATGGCATTGGATTTGGTTGTTGAGAAATGAATAAAGACCAGTGTGTCAGGGGCCTGGCTTCTTTCACTTCTGAATCCCACAGAACCAGAACAATGTGTAAAGTCTCAGAAGATGAGTCTAGCGTAGCACTCTGGGACCAGACACCTGGAGTGAATAGTTCTGCCCAGAGACTGTGACTGTGGCATGTTTCCAGCATTCCTGTACCTCAGTTTCCTCACCTGTGAAATGAGGATGACATACAACAGTATGTATGTCACAGGGCTGTTATGAGAATTAAATGAGTTAAGATGCCTGAAGCCCTTAGAATAGTATCTCCCACAGATAAGCACTTAATCACTGTTAGCTTAAAAAATTTGGTTTTCTGGATGAAAACATTTTTCATTTACTCTTTGCTCTAAGAAATGGATATTATATTTGCCCACTAGACCCATCAAAATAAAGCTATAAGACCACTAAGCAAATTCACTGGCTATTAAAACACCCACTCTCCCCTTTTTTAATTTGAAGAAACTGCAGAGTGAGAAAGTAGCTTAGACTTGTCCTGGTGAGCCCAGGAGAGAACTGTGTATGTGTTACAGTTGTGTCCAGGGCTTGCACTACACACTGTCCTAATTGGAACAGAGAGGCAGGTGAGGCAACAGGAGGCCAGGAGGCTGTGAGCTGACATTGGAAAAGTTCAAGCAGAGATGAGATCAGAGGTCATAAACGAGACCTTTTCAGCAAGTTCCTAGTGCACAAGTGTAAACAGAAAAACTGGATGGATGTTCCCTGAGGAACAGCCTGACCAGGAATCCTGAAGAGCTGACCAAAGGGCAAGGGCACAGAACTGTAGCTGAAGCCAGCAGAAGCGCTCTCTCTGAGGATGGGGTCTGCAGGCACTGTGCGGGAGGGTTGTTAACCCCATCATGGTGCAGAAGCAGCTTACTCCGGGGTTGAGAGCATGGGGCCTAGACTCTGGGCAAGTTCTTCAGCCCTCTGAGCCTCAGTCTCCATCCACTAAATGGGTATTACAAAGAGAGTCTCAGGGTTGGCAGCAGGAGTGAAAAACGGAGTGTTTATAGATAAGCCTCTTGGACACGGCCTGGCCCAAAGCAAGTGCTTTCAGATGTTTGCACTGGCTTCTAGAAGTTTGTTTAATGATAAAGAGGGTGCAGGAGCAGGTCCAGGAAGTGTTGGACAGACAGAACTTCTGTTGCAATGGGCAGTCTTGCTTTTGATAAAAGTTCATCACACATTTGCCTTAATTGACAGAACACTTGCTAAGGAAAGACATCTCTGAATTTGCAAGGAAGAAAGAGACTCAAGGTTCAGCATCTCAACATCTAGTCCCCCAGTGACCTGGAGGAGGAATCGGCCCTCCTAGCCTCAGCTTTCTCACATGCACTGGGTTGAGAACCAGGCCCTCTTCACTGGACTGTCCGGGTGGTAGGTGGGAAAGTGACTGGACTGTGGAAGGGCTTCATTAGCTTAAAAACTACTATATCAGTGTCCGCTAATGCTGGTCCCCTGCTGTGGGCATTATTCCCACTTCTGTGGGGGTGGTGGGTCATGTGTGACCAGCAGCACCTTCCCCAGCAATCTCTGACTGCAGGAATGACCATGTTTTTGAGCAGGGTGGGGGCTCCAAGTCTTGAAAGATCTACCCTTTGTAGTGTCTGCCAATGTCTTCCCACTGCATTTCCAGTGAGCAGCCTCCTGCCTTGCCTGCATGATCAGTCCCTGCTTTCCTGTCCAGTCTCACATCCCCCGCTGTCTCTCACGCTCTCCATCCATACTGGATGGCTCTCAGTTCCTCAAGCTAGACGTGCTTTCCCCGCCTCCAGAACTTCATGCGGACCCTCTGCGTCTTCCCAAGTGCCATGGGCATGGATTCTGATGGAATCCTAACCAACAGTGTCTCAGAATGGGACCTCCCTTGGAAATGGAGGTGGCCAAGCTAAAATGAGGTCTCAAGTGGGCTCCACTCCAACACAACCAGCATTCTTATAAAAAGGAGAAATTTATGCATAGACATGCACCAGGGCTTCCCAGGGAGCTCAGATGGAAAAGAGTCTGCCTGCAATGTGGGAGACCTGGGTTCGATCCTTGGGTTGGGAAGATTGCCTGGAGACGGAAATGGCAACCCAGTCCAATATTTTTGCCTGGGAAATCCCATGGATGGAGGAGTCAGCAGGCTATAGTCCGTGGGGTCGCAAAGAGTCGGACACAACTGAATGACTTCGCCTTCTTTCCTTTCACTTATGCACACGGAAAGAAGGTGACGGGAAGGTGACAGCAGAGACTGGGTGATGCATCTGCACACTCATGACCGCCACATGCTGCCAACAGATCGCTGGAAAGCAGACAGACCCGAGCAGGTGCTTCCTCAGTGCCCCGGGGCACTTGGACCTTCAGTGAATAAATGCTGCAGAAGCCATGTAGTGTGTGGCGTTTTGTGACTGTCATCATAAATGTCACTCCTCAGAGGAGGCCTCCCTGAACTCCACAGTGGGTGCCCACGTGTGTCCTTCTAGGGTGAGTTCACCCCCATTCCGTCCTGTCCCTAGGGTCACACGTAGCTATTTGCTGGCTAGTTGTCCCCATTTTATTAACTTATTTATTTATATAATTTATTTACTTTTGGCCACATGGCTTGTGGGATCTCAGTTTCCTGACCAGGGATTGACTCTGGGCCACAGCAGTGAAAACTCAGAATCCTGACCATGAGGCCACCAAGAAAGTCCCCAGTGGTCCCCAGCTGGAGTCGTGACTTCCTGAGGTCAGGGACCATTGTGTGTGAGGCTAGCAAGCTGTGCTCGCCACCCTGCACCCTAGCCTCACACAGTGCCTGGCACAGAGGACTCACAGAATACACTTCTGATGGGGGGCTGGTGAATGAATGAGTCCAGCCCATGTGAATATCTAAATAGCACAGCATTAACATTCTGTGCTGTTTCCCATCAGCTTGTAGACTGAGCCGTACTCTGGCAGCTTCTCCACCTTCCTGGAGGCAGAATTTCCTTTAATTTCCAGAAGAGTGATTTTAAAACTAAAGAAAAAAAAGGAAAAACAAAATAACCTATCCTTACAAGCATAACAGATTGTATTTAACTTTATCACATATGATATTTATATATATATATGCTATAAAATTAGGAAAAGGAACTTTCTAGTAAACCACTGATTTGTGGAATAAAATGAATGACTGAATGCACTCTGGAAGGCAACAGTCTAATGTTATGCTATGCAAGATATACATTCAGGTAAGACAGGCTGAAAAAGATACTTCTTATAATTCCTATCTTCTCAGATCTGGGCAGATTGACAGCAAAAGAGAATGCCGCCAATACCAGGAAAACTGATATTCAGCCTGTAAATGGAATAGATTTTAGTTTGGAAACAAATGAATATATTAAAATAAATTCTGGATGATTTTGTTAAAGCCCTCTTAGAAGAATGCATTCATACAGAACTTGGGCTGTGAAATATTTATTTTCTTTCTTGTTCTTAAGTTCTCAGTAAACGTTGAGCTTATTTCTACTCTAACAATTCCTTTATGTATTATTTATTAATGCTGACTTTTTTTCTTTTCTTTCTTTCTTTCTTTTCTTTTTTTCTTTAACTTGATTGGCAGGGTAGTAGATTTAAGGCTTTCTGGAGTTTATGTAGATTCTGGAGTTATGTAGATTACTTGAGAAAGAAATTTAACTCCAACCCTCTGGGCTCTCTGTGCACCCCAGTAAAACGACACACCGTAGGGTCCCTCATGATTCTGTGCTACTGTGGGGCCTGGATTCTTCACCGGCAGCAGTATTCTTTGCCACAATGATACTGGCCTGAGGTCTGCAATCAGCCTTGAGCAGCATCCCTTGGGTCTAAAACCAGGGGCTGGATGAAATTCTCTCTAAAGCCCCCTTGAGCACTGTCACTGTCTACCTTTCCGATTGCCTGTGTTGCTCACCATCCAACATTTATAATTTATTCACTCATTCACCTGTGGTTTGGTTATGTGCCAAGGCTGGCTGCTGGGGCCAGGGAGCAAAAGGGACAAAGTTCCTTTTCTCATGGAGCTTATGTTCTAATTCGGGGAGAGTGACAATAAGCAAATAAATAACTTAATTGTATAGCACTTTAGAATGTGAATATTATACACTACTGGGATAAAATATGTACATATTAGGATGTATACATATTAGAAAAGAATAGAATATGTAACAGGATATTACATAACACACGATGGTTTACAGGTAACACTGAATATAATAAGAAACTGTAATTATATTTAATAGTATATTAGAAGCTGAGACACAACAGGCAGTAATGAGGATTAACCGCATGAATACTAATTTCACCTCCAGCTAAACTTTTGATGTGATCCCTATGTTAAGTCCTAGAGGCAGTGATGGAAAAGATATGTCCCTAAATATGAAGGCATCCTAGCAGTATTAGGGAGATAGAGAAGGACTACATGACTCAAAGGCAACAGGACAAGACTGAGCTGGCAGACACGCAGCATGTGCAGCAACAAGGAGGGAGACGCAGCGAGCTGCCTAAGGGGTTTACAACTTGGGACTTACAGAAAGGGTAAATTGGAGCTTTCCAGGTATGAAAGAAGAGAAAGGCATTCCAGGGAGAAGGGGTGTGCAGTGGCGTGGAGGCGTCCTAAAGCCTGGCAGGTTGGAGGGAAAACTAGAACTTCAGTGTGGTCTGAGTTGGAGGTAGGTGGTGACCAAGCGGACCGTGTTCAAAACCATCCAGACTAAGACCTGGTGCTCTTCTTTCTAACACTGTTCAGCACAAAATGGTTTCCAGGTGCAGCGTGGGTGTGGGTATTTCATCTCCTTTGGGTTGCTCTTGGCTTTCTATTTTTGACCTCTTGCATTCTCATTCTGCAAGCTGTATTTTGAGGTGTAGTAATATTACATTCATAGAGTTAAGAAAAAATGGATGTTTTACAGCTCTGTGGTTGTTGCTCTTGGTGTGAGGATATTGTCTTTGAGCAGAAGCAGATGGATGAACTCTTCAGAGGCCCCCGTGCCATAGAGTGGCTCTGTGGTGAGACTCTGCCAGCTGTAGTAAAAAACTGCTTTTATGGCCACTGAGTTGCTGCTGATCCTCTGAGCGTAACCAGAGGGTTCGCAAAGGCACAGGATTTGCATAGAGGTTCACACAGGAGAGATGGGGATCAACACATCATGAATATAATCATGAAGGAGTGATTAATGCAATAAATCATCTGGCTGTCTGGTCTACCTTTACAGGAGGCTTGAAGAACCAGCCACACGGTAGATTGCATTTTTTCACTTTAACAAATCCAGGTGTTTTGATATCACAAACACAGTGTATAATCAACTTGGGCATTTTCAACAATGCAAGATTTCTCATCCTGCTGTCACTGAACAATTAAATCTGGGAGAGCACACACCACCTCCCTTTTCTTTAGCTGGAAGAATCTTGTTTGGATGATGGCTTCTATTTATAGAGCACTGCTTATATTTGAACAACCATTTCCCTTCACTCTCTTTTAGTCAACAAATTCAGCTGTAGACCTGCTGTTTGAAGTACCTCTGAAATTTGAACACTAGGAGACTTAGTTGATGATTTCATGTGTTTTTTTACAACCTTGGTGCAGGAGAAGAAAGCAGTGAACTCACCCCTTCCTAGTGAAGATAAATGGGGACATGGGTATTGGCTGTTTTGCTACTAACCCTTCTTCAGTTATGAGATGGCAAGTTGGGAATGAGATTTGCCATTGAGGGCTCCGGAGTTCCTTGGACAAGATGTTGGACCTGCACAGAGGTGGACCAGGAACTGATGTTATCAGGAGTGAGGTGACTGTTTGCACAGTTGGGGGCTGGTGGCATCTGTGTTGTGAAGTCACACTGTTTTATTCTCTCCAAATATTCCATTTCTGTATGTGTTGGGAGGCCCCCAGCTGCCACATACAGCATGGGATAAAGATCCCAGTAATGTATGTTTGGTTTTATTTAAAACTTCAGCCACACAGAAAACTGTCAGTTATGTTATCTCACAGCATCACAGCAAAGTGTATCACATATTTCACTATAATAGCTATAAAAAGCTTCATGGGAAGAGGGAGTCCAGACTATTTGAAATAACATTTAATCATCTTTAAAGATTTATCTGGTTGTTAAAATGTCTTGGACTCCACCTTCCAGAAGAGTCACTTGAGTCAGATAATTGAAATGGGTTCGATGTTCTAAGAAATATGTAATTGACTTTCTGGATTAATCTCTGTTGAGCAAGCAGAATGTATAACCATGTGGTCAGTGTTTAGTCATAGCCACCTCTGAATTTAAAGGGCTCTCCTAAGGGAAACAAACTCTTACAGAAGTAGGAGTTTTTTCATCACTTAGTCATGTCTGACTCTTTGTGACCCCATGGACTATAGCCCACCAGGTTCCTCTGTCCATGCAATTTCCCAGGCAAGAATATTGGAGTGGGTTGCCATTTCCTTCTCCAGGGGATCTTCCTGACCCAGGGATAAGACCCGTGTCTCCTGTGTCTCCTGCATTGGCAGACAGATTCTTTACCACTAGTGCCACCAGGGAAGCCTGGAAGTAAGAGAGTTTTATTTAAAGCACTCAAATATATTGTGTGGAACCCTGGGGGAGTGGATAAATATATTCAATTAGATTTTTGGTAAAAGATGACACACAATGTACATTTACTAGCTTTATACCTGGGGCCATCAAACTACCAAGAACAAATGGAAAGATCTAGGAGAGTTCAGAAAACTCAGATATTCATATCAACCCAAGAGTGAAGGAACAGGAAAGCATAGGCTGCCCCCAATGATGTAGTTCAGTTTCCTCCGTGTTAGAGTCATTTCTTGGTTATCAGTATCAATGAGGAGAAACAAAGTTTTTAATCTTTTCAGTAAAATGAATTGATTATGAAGCAAAGGGGTATGAGATGGGGTGAGAACTGTCAAAGCATTTAATTCCATTTCTCCAACCCATGTTTTAAATGGAAATATGATGTTTTGTGCTACAGTGGATTCCATATACACAGCATCTACTGCCTTTCCCTAATAATCCAGAGTAAAAGGCTAAGCCACATTTTTCTCTGTTTACAGTGACTGGGGGAAGCTTCTTCTAGACCGCAAATCTAGGATAGCTCAAGCATATGGACTTTATACACCCTCTCCCCTCAACTTATCTGAAAGCACTAGAGAGCTACCAAGGCAGCTAGAACTTGAGAATCCAGGATCTTGCTGTGAAGGGAAGTTAACTGAAGTAAAGCCAACACTTTATAAAGCTTTTACTCTCAAGGCAGAGTAAGAGTATAAGGGCCCAGGGACAGAGGCTAAGAATCTGGGTAGAAAGTGCTGCTATGAGACCAGGAAGCTGAGCAGAGCTTTCAACGGTCTCATGGGGCTGACAAGGCCACTGAAATTCAGGGTGTCCAAGGTGGAAAAGCCCTTGTAAAAAGTATCCATATTTCAGTTAGAATTCCAGAGAGGCTGTACCTAAGAGTAAGAAAAACCACGATAGCCCTCACACAAGACTGAAACTCAACGATGAACTAACTCAATCCTAGACTGATTTAAAGTCATCCTTTTCTACTTTTGTTGGTTTACAGAAAGCAAAAATGATAAAGTTACGGAATAGTGTACATTGATGTTATCCTGACATCTTGCTTCAGATATTTTTAGAGGAAAAAGTAAATTTCTAACGTGATAAATAAAATAGTTCCTTGGCTAATAAACTTACAAATGAAGAGCAGTGAGTCAAAATGAACACACTGGTAGAGCTTTACATTTCTTGTGATTTACCTGCAATACCAACATACAAAAATCTTAAACAAATTAATTTATTTATTTTAATTGGAGGCTAACTTCTTTACAATATTGTAGTGGTTTTTTGCATACATTGATGTGAATCAGCCATGGGTATACATGTGTCCCCCATCCTGAACCCCCCTCCTCCCTCCCTCTCCATCCCATCCCTCAGGGTTGTCCAAGTGCACCGGCTTTGAGTGCCCTGTTTCATGCACTGAACTTGGACTGATCATCTATTTCTCATATGGTAATATACATGTTTCAATGTTATTCTCTCAAATCATCCCACCCTCACCTTCTCCCACAGAGTCCAAAAGTCTATTCTTTATATCTGTGTCTCTTTTGCTATCTTGCATATAGGGTCATCGTTACCATCTTTCTAAATTCCATATATATGCATTAATATACTGTATTGGTGTTTTTCTTTCTGACTTACTTCACTCTGTATAATAGGCTCCAGTTTCATCCACCTCATTCGAACTGATTCAAATGCATTCTTTTTTAATAGCTGAGTAATATTCCATTGTGTATATGTACCACAGCTTTCTTATCCATTCATCTGCTGATGGAAATCTAGGTTGCTTCCATGTTCTAGCTATTGTAAACAGTGCTGCAATGAACATTGGGGTACATGTGTCTCTTTTAATTCTGTTTTTTTTTGGTGTATATGCCCAGCAGTGGGATTGCTGGGTCATATGGCAGTTTTATTTCCAGTTTTTTAAGGAATCTCCACACTGTTCTCCATAGTGGCTGTCCTAGTTTGCATTCCCACCAACAGTGTAAGAAGGTCCCTTTTCTCCACACCCTCTCTAGCATTTATTGTTTGTAGACTTTTTGATAGCAGCCATTCTGACCAGTGTGAGATGGTACCTCATTGTGGTTTTGATTTGCATTTTCCTGATAATGAGTGATGTTGAGCATCTTTTCATGTGTTTATTAGCCATCTATATGTCTTCTTTGGAGAAATGTCTGTTTAGTTCTTTGGCCCATTTTTTGATTGGGTCATTTATTTTTCAGGTATTGAGCTGCTTGTATATTTTTTGAGATTAATTCTTTGTCAGTTGCTTCATTTGCTATTATTTTCTCCCATTCTGAAGGCTGTCTTTTCACCTTGCTTATAGTTTCTTTTCTTGTGTAGAAGCTTTTAAGTTTAATTAGGTCCCATTTGTTTATTTTTGCTTTTATTTTCATTACTTTGGGAGGTGGGTCATAGAGGATCCTGATGTGACTTATGTCAGAGAGTGTTTTGCCTATGTTTTCCTCTAGAACTTTTATAGTTTCTGGTCTTACATTTAGATCTTTAATCCATCTTGAGTTTATTTTTGTATATGGTATTAGAAAGTGTTCTACTTTTATTCTTTTACAAGTGGTTGACCAGTTTTCCTAGCACCACTTGTTAAAGAGATTGTCTTTTCTCCATTGTATACTCTTGCCTCCTTTGTCAAAGATAAGGTGTCCATAGGTTTGTGGATTTATTTCTGGGCTTTCTATTTTGTTCCATTGATCTATATTTCTGTCCTTGTGACAGTAACATACTGTCTTGATGACTGTAGCTTTGTAGTATAGTCTGAAGTCAGGCAGGTTAATTCCTCCAGTTTCATTCTTTTTTTCTCAAGATTGCTTTGGCTATTCGAGGTTTTTGTATTTCCATACAAATACACACAAAGCCTTTGACTGTGTGGATCACAATAAACTGTGGAAAATTCTGAAAGAGATGGGAATACCAGACCACCTGACCTGCCTCTTGAGAAACTTATATGCAGGTCGGGAAGCAACAGTTAGAACTGGACATGGAACAACAGACTGGTTCCAAATAGGAAAAGGAGTATGTCAAGGCTATATATTGTCACCTGCTTATTTAACTTATATGCAGAGTACATCATGAGAAATGCTGGCCTGGAAGAACCACAAGCTGGAATCAAGATTGCCAGAAGAAATATCAATAACCTCAGATATGCAGATGACACCACCCTTATGGCAGAAAGTGAAGAGGAGCTAAAGAGCCTCTTGATGAAAGTGAAAGAGCAGAGTGAAAAAGGTGGCTTAAAGCTCAACATTCAGAAAATGAAGATCATGGCATCTGGTCCCATCACTTCACGGGAAATAGATGGGGAAACAGTGTCAGACTTTATTTTTTTGGGCTCCAAAATCACTGCAGATGGTGACTGCAGCCATGGAATTAAAAGACGCTTACTCCTTGGAAGGAAAGTTATGACCAACCTAGATAGCATATTAAAAAGCAGAGACATTACTTTGCCAACAAAGGTCCATCTAGTCAAGGCTATTGTTTTTCCAATGGTCATGTATGGATGTGAGAGTTGGACTGTGAAGAAAGCTGAATGCTGAAAAATTGATGCTTTTGAACTGTGGTGTTGGAGAAGACTCTTGAGAGTCCCTTGGATTGCAAGGAGATCAAACCAGTCCATTCTGAAGGAGATCAGCCCTGGGATTTCTTTGGAAGGAATGATGCTAAAGCTGAAACTCCAGTACTTTGGCCACCTCATGGGAAGAGTTGACTCATCGGAAAAGACTTTGATGCTGGGAGGGATTGCGGGCAGGAGGAGAAGGGGACGACAGAGGATGAGATGGCTGGATGGCATCACTGACTCGATGGACATGAGTTTGAGTGAGCTCCGGGAGATGGTGATGGACAGGGAGGCCTGGTGTGCTGCGATTCATGGGGTCGCAAAGAGTCGGACACGACTGAGCGACTGAACTGATATAAAGTTTTGAAATTATTTGTTCTAGTTCTGTGACAAACACTGTTGGTAGCTTGATAGGGATTGCATTGAATCTATAGATTGCTTTGGAGTATCTATAGATACTCATTTTCACTATATTGATTCTTCTGATCCACGAACATGGTATATTTTCCATCTATTTGTGTCATCTTTGATTTCTTTCATCAGTGTTTTAGTTTTCTATATATAGGTCTTTTGTTTCTTTAGGTAGGTTTATTCCTAAGTATTTTATTCTTTTCATTACAATGGTGAATGGAATTGTTTCCTTAATTTCTCTTTCTGTTTTCTCGTTGTTAGTGTATAGGAATGCAAAGGATTTCTGTGTGTACATTGATGTTATCCTGACATCTTGCTTCAGATATTTCATTTAGAGGAAAAAGTAAAGTTCTAATGTGATAAATAAAATAGCCCTTTGATTAATAAACTTACAAATGAAGAGGCAGTGAGTCAAAATGAACACACTGATAGAGATTTAATTTCTTGTGATTTGCCTGCAATACCGACATACAAAAATCTTAAACTGCCTCAAAACAATGATGTGGGTGACATGATTACAAGTGTCATCAGTTTAAAGATTGGTCTTTATACAAGAACATTTGACACTGCAGAGCTATATATACATCTATATGATAGAAACTTGATAGAGATGTTCTTATATATAACCACAATTCTTCAATTTCACATGAGTTTTCCAATAATGTAGTAAAGGTGAAAAAATACTTCTAAACTCTCAACAATACAGAGCAAGCTTCATCAACCCTGCTAGAGAAAAGACTAGACTTATTGTTCCCTTTCTGTAGAAAATGTCTTTATATAATTATTACATTAAGAAGAGACCACAGAGTTTTCAGTTAAACATGTAAGAGGTAAAAGTATTATGAGGTGAGTTAGGCAGCTAATTAATAAATAATTAATACAATATTTTTATTATGAAAGCCAGTATTGCAAAGAAAAGGTAAGACTCCTGAAGCATCGAAGTCCTTCAAGGCCTGACACTGACTTTTGTGAATTGCAGACTGGACCCCAGTACCCTCTTGATCACTTAATGCAAGTATCTGCTGCTGACTCAGTTTCAACTTGCTGACTCCCAGCTTACGCCATTTATCTTTACCCCTTTATGAAAACTGGATCATTTACTCATCTCTAAGTTTCCAGAAAAACAGGGCCTTTTAAGTTTTTTTTTTACACCATTTTAATCACAGGTATTGTACTGTTATAGGTTGAACATTAAAATATTTACCTTAAAAAGAATTCATCAAGTAGGCCAAAAAAAAAATTCCTAAGTTATTAAATCTTCATTACCAATTTCCATTTTAAGGTAAAACTTGAAAATCATTTAAAAGTCTTATAGTTATTTGCAAATACAGTCTTTTAAAATCAATAGTGATTTAATTAATCCCCCAATCCTGGGGTTTATGTGAAAATATTTGTTGAACATTAACTATGCTATAAGGAACAAATAACACATTTTTTCTTAAAAAAAAATTAAGAGAGAGAAATGGACAAGTCCTTTTGCTCTAAATGGGACTGAGATTCTCAACCATAATTCAGACTCTGGGTTTGGAGAGTTTACCTATATTTCCTAAAGTCATTTCCAAATACGTAGTCTAGAAAAGCCACAGCTAACAGGTAAACATTAACAGTTAAAACCATGTGTAAAAACTATTGGGAAAACTCACAGAAGACTCTCCATAGGGAGACTAGTGCTTCTAACCCAAATTTTCATGAAAATCAATGACTAAGATTGATTTCATATATCAGTAACAATTTACAGCACTTGGTTCCTCACACCCAAGGAGACTGTTCTCAGGTTAAAATTATCTTCAGGAAACATTCAGTAGGTACTGGATTGTTGAGTGCCGACTGGGAATGCAACAGAGAATAAAAGAGGTGTGGGCTTCACTTTTCAGCAAGATTACAGTCAGCATGAATACTCACAGGGGAACAAATGGTCTCAGTATGCACTATTTGCTGTTTAAAATAACTAAAAAGACAACATCTCCTTTCTCAGTACCAACCTCTATATTATCAGGGGCTGCAACCTGCCAACTAAAGACAGCTGGAGTCGTTTCTCAATACCCCTTACAGATGAAGAAGGCTGAGGAGACTCAAGTAGATGTCATTTGACTTTCTGGGGAAGTTCTTTAGAGGACGTTTTACTGAGGTGATAGGTTCTCCTTTGCCTTTCTCATTTCCTGCTTCTTTTTATCTGTTACACGGACATGACGGCTGGCACTGCAGTGACCCTACTGTACCATGACGCAGCTTTGGGGAGGGCAGAGAAGAAAGGTTAAGAGGAACACATTAAATTGACAATACCATGGTCTTGCCATGTTGGCCTGGCACTTTCATGTGACAGAAACTATACTTCTATCTCATTTAACACTGCACTATTTGCAGTCTGTAATTTTTGGCCAGCTGAGACTCCTCTTTTAAACAGACAAAAAAATTCATTTTTCTGGAGATGAAAGATCATATAAAGTAGAAATTTAAAAAAAGACAACTATCAGCTATTAATATTTCTATGAATTTCCTAAGAAATGTCCTTGTATATGAAGAAACTTACAAAAAAACAACATCTTCTTGGACAGGTTTCTAGATACTTCCAACCTTGAATGACCACCGTTTCCATTCTGGGATGACTGAGCCCTGACCTGTATCTCTAAAAATTATTTCAGCTTCAGGGTCACAGGTCCCTGTTACTTTCTTTTCTGAGTTCATCCTGTTCGACTTCTTCCACACCCAAGACCATCTTTGGACTGAGTCCCCCTCCCTTCTCCACCTAACAGGCTACTCTCAGATGTCTTTGCCTTTTCCCAAAGTGATGAGTTTTACAGTTTCTGCCCTCTCTTCTTCAGAATTACTTCTCCCTTAATCATGGGAGGGTCTTAATCACGTATTTTGAAGTGTTTGAGCAGGTTCGTAGATCACTTTAGAGGAAAATAGCAGCTTTTCAACATGGAGGGAAGGCAGCCCCTTAGATAAGAATTTCGGTTTGCCTTCTGAATTTTAGAAATGACGTCATTCATCATGCCATCGTCTTGCTCATTGCTGCCATCTTCCTCACCAGCACCTTCCTCACCGTCTTCCTCGTGACTGCCTTTACCCCACTCTCCTCACTGCCACTTTCTAAATTACCACCACATCCTCACCACCAACACTAGAGAACACGAGGTCACAGGAACTAGTGCTTGTCACCATCAGCTCATTTAACATTCACAAGAACTCAGGGAGGTGGGCTTTATGATCAGCCCCATTAGCAGGTGACAAAAGGAGAATGCAGATGGTGAACATGCTGAGATCACGTGGCTTATAGGTGGGGTGTGAATCCCTTTCTGGTCGAGAGCTCACCCCATCACATCTCTTTCACTGCCTCTAGTGTTCTGGCGTCCACAGTGTATGAACCCCCCACTCAGTGACAAAGAACAGCAGCTTTCCTGGAACACACTAGACAGTTTAGTTGTGAATTTGATTTGCTCAACATTGGCAAAGACTCTTTTGGACATCTAACGTCTAAGAGAGAGAATGTGAAATACTAGCTTCCCATTTTTCTCGTTTTGTTACTTGTATCTCCATACAAGTTGTGATGTCAGCTCTGCCCCATGGGAATCTCAAGCTCGTTATCCAATGTCCATTTGAAGAGAGTTCTGTGATTTTGCCAATATTCACAGGTGAATACATTATGCTACTCAAGGTCTCTTACTATAATTCAGATCTATGTTAAATCTTTCCTTAAATTCAGTGGTATTAACAACAATATCAACAACAAGAGCCTCTCACAGTATTTAGCCCATAGCTAGGAACACAAGCTGAGCTCAATTCAGCCTCCACTGATATAAGTAAGTAATATCACCCTTTTGGTAACATGGATAGGTTTTCTTATTTCAGATTGGGGTTATCCAATCTGTAGTGTCATTACTATGTCTATATTGACCATTCCACAGTGCCTTGAGTTATTCTTTTAAAAGAGGTTCCTGAGAAATTTTACAGATCAACCAATACCTCCCATTGAATATCTTAGGAACACCAGCTCAATGAGACATGGTGAGGTTGTCCAGGAAAAATTATCCCCAGGCCAAATAAGCCTGAGAAAATTTACAGCCCATACCTACCCCTTAGAGAAACACAAAGCATTTTAAAGTACCCAGAAGCCCTATAGTAAAAGAAACCCTGCATACCATTCTTCTCCGTGCTCTTCAGATTTCTTTGACCCTGAAATCTGCCTCCACCTCCTCCTGTACAATGACACAACTCGTGGAACTAATTTCTTGGAGCATAGTTTGAGAAACATGGGAATAATATGCAATCTATATTAGCAGTTACAGAAGCACTGTTGTGGGAGCGATAGAATGGACCGCATCAGCTACGTGGACTTTGCTGTTTTGAGGTTAGAATCCTGAGTGTCCAAGATGCCATGGGTGAGGGGGAGATTTCCACCTCCTGGATGAGTCAGGCAGGGCTGCTGATGTGCAGAGGTAACTGGGGAGCCAGGGGGCTGGGAAGGGTCATCACGGGTGGCCCGGGGCACTAAAGAAAGGGGTGCACAGTTGCCAGTCCAGACCTGGGTCTCTTCTCTGATGCCTGGGAGGAGAGGAAACATCAACAGTAGGCAAAGAAGTGCAGCTTTGGGGCCGAGAGCATGGTTCACAGGGCACAGTGCTCACATCCTACTTCTGCTACACGTTCTGCCCAAGACCTTGGAGACCCAGATTCTCTGAGCTTTGAATAAGCTCTCCGATTGCTTAAAAAATGTGGCTCATTAAGCCAACCTCACACGATCAATTGAGGCAGTGGATCCCAGGTGGAGATCCCTGAGGTGGTGGTGGTGGATATACAGGAAAGGTTTGGCAAATGGGGGGCTGCCATGACTGATTCTCTGCTCTTGGTCAGTAAGAGGGGTGTTAAGTCCTTGGCTCTGGTCCTGACCCCCAAAGAGACCAAAAGCGTCACACTGCCTTCAGATGTACGGTGCCAATGACTTCTTAGTCTGGACACATATTCAGCAGCTGGATCCGGTCTTGCATACTCAGCCTGTCCCCAAACACTATTCCAATGGAATAGATGGGAAACAGCAACCATGACCCACGATCATAAAAGCACAGGAGCCGCAAATAAATAACGGCTCTCCCGGACGAGCTAACTTGGTTGTTATTTATAAGCTCCTGGGCCGCCCAGTTATTGCCAAGAAAATCTGCTTTACCTTCTTGCTGCTGTTCCGTCTGGCCCCTCAATCTGTACTTGCTGAAAAAATAGTTATTGTTATGCTAAAACCACAATAGGACTCGCATAATTCAGTACTAAATAACACCGATAAAACCATGAAAGCGGCACTTTGGCATTAAAAGTTATTTTCTTATGGACTTTAACAAGATTCAATGCTTTTGAATCATAATGCTCTGGTATTTTCCACTAAAAAAAAAAAAAAAAAGATAAAAATGTAGAAAACTATTCTGGCAAAACACCATCTTCCCTCCACAAAGGAGAGCTTTGATGTTGCAAACAGGGAGCCAGCAGGGCTGTGGTTCATGGAATTAATGTTAATCAGCAATCACGGCCATGACCGCGAGGGGTGCTCAGCAGGGGGTTTACCTCTTTCTTGGTGAACTTTGGTGAGTGATCATTTTTGTCATCGATCATGATTGTCGCTGTGGCTGTGCCTGTTAATCCAACATCCAGTCCTGCCATATCTTGAGCCTCAATGATCAGTTCATACTTGGGGTTTTCCAGCGTCTACGAGGCAAAAACACAACAGAGAGGACGGCATTTAGACTGGAGTCACTGCTTGGGACAGGTGGCCGGCCTGCGCTCGGCTGACGCTGTGTGCCCCCTCCCTCAGGGCAGGCACCTGGGAAGGGCAGCACTCTCAGCGGTGGTGGACAAACGTACCTTTGGAGTCTCTCCAAGCAGAACAGTCCTTATGCATGGACTGGAGTTGGCTGTGGGGATGGAATCTATTTTCTGTCCTTGTTTAAGGGGGCATGTGATACATTCCAGAATGTTCTAAGTCCAGGGTTTGGGTACACATTGCACATTTGATATTTATATCCATTATATGTCATTTCAGAGTGGCCTCATGGAACTGATCTGGAAATGAGGCTAAATCTGATGATAAGATTAGGACAAAGATAACAGCCTTAGGAACTGAACAATCTGGACCAGGTATCAGATTACTCTGCTTTTCAGAAACCAGTGTCAGTCTTTTCAACGAGCATGTTAAGTTGCATTTATTGTCCCCATTTTACAAGAGAGAAAACACCAACTGAGGTTTAGAGTCATTTATACTGCACTTCCTTCATGCCACTGTGAGTTTAGTCTTTTATGTCATGTGAAACTTGAAAGACGTTTTTTAATCCAGTCGTGATCTGATAAATTTAACACAAAAGCAATACTGCACTGTTATCCCTCAATACATATGTTTTTCATTTGATTATTTAACAGGTATTTTGCTATCATGTTTGAACACTCTCAGTTGATTCAGGGCTCAGCGGGGAGTTGGGTGTGATCAGCTCCAATAGGAAGAGTGCCTGAGATGTGGGACTATGCTGGATCCTGACTGCAACTCTCCCCTGGATTCTGTAACACACCGGTTTATTCAGGAGAGGTTCTTCTTGGCTCTGAAGTCAGCCAGAATTGATTCTGGGGTTGCTTGCAATTAAAGGAAACTGTGGTGAAGACAGTTTTACTTGTTTACCCAGTCCTATTTCTTTTGACTGCAGGGCGGTTTCCCAGGGGGTGCTAGTAGTAAAGAACCTGGCTGCCAGTGGAGGAGATGTAAGACACTTGGGTTCAATCCCTGAGTCAGAAAGATCCCCTGGAGAAGGAAATGGAAACCCACTCCAGTATTTTTGCCTGGAGAATCCCACAGACAGACAAGCCTGGCGGGCTATGGTCCACAGGGTTGCAATGAATAAGACAAGATTGAAGAGACTTAGCATGCACATACAGCTGGAACTTACGAACTGTGTGACCGATTCTGGCCAATGGAATGTGGGCAGAAGTGATGGACTAATCTGGCCCCTAAAGCTCCAGCACAATCCTCTGTGTTTTCTATTCCCTAGAAGGAAGAAGCCTGGATCTCCACGTGCCTGTGGCGCAGAGACCCTTCCCTGACATGCTTGTAGGCTGGAATGTGAACAAGAGGCAAGCCTTTGCTCAGGGTTAAGGGAGTTTATTATAGTGCCTGTCCTCCTCTGACTAATTTGAAGGCTATGTTTCCCATTTGGCCTTATTTTGATGCCCATTTACCATCGCCTAAGTGGATGACAAAGTTTTCAAGGGCAAGGACCATGCCTTTGACCCCGACACCTAGCCAGTACGCAGCACACAAGCTGGCCAACTTACTTTCATTATTGATAATGATGATATACTACTGTTTCCCTGAACTAAATGATATCTCAAAGGTCTGAGCATATCAGTGGCATTTCCAAACCAGAGCCATTTATTCTCAGGGAATGGCTCATCCTTTGGGGAACTCTAGCTCAAGGAGATAGGATTTTATTTGGACCAAAAGAAGCACTGTGTCAAAACTGGGAGAATTAAATTGGCTGCTCTGATTTTATTTTAAGCTATCTGATCTGTAAGACATATCTGAGAGTCAAGCTGCTCTCCCGGTTTGAATTCTTCAGTCATGCATTTCTATTGCATTCACCATCTCCTCCTGGGTGTTGACTCGCTACCAGTTAATATATATCCTAGAAACAAAAGGAAGATGGTGTGTCTGCAAGAAAAAGCCTCGGGTGTATCTCTGCAGCCACGGGCTGGGTTCACCGACCACACTGATTTGAAAACCAAACATTTAATCTTGGAAAAAAAAAAAAAAAAGAATCAAACTGTGTCATTAGATATGGCATATAATCAATCACCAGACCCTTGATGTTTTACACAGCTACCTCGACTGCCATACGAGTAAGCATTTAACGGAACATTTATCACTAATAACAAGCATAATGGTGGCTGTGGGGGAAAATCAAAGAGGAAATGTTACACAGAGGAAGGTTTGGCTGTTAACCCACCCGGTGCCCCCTCCTTCTCTTGCTTCAACTTGAGCCGCTCTCCGCACCTCCTTTCATACTTTGTCCAGACTGTATTTTTTTCTACTACACCCTACTTTGTCTTACTTTTGACCTTTCTACCCCCTCTTTCTCCTCTCAGTGAATTCATGCTCATTTTCGATGGTCATTCTTCATTGCACTGATGCTCCATGAAGGCAGGGATCTCATTGCATAATGGGGAGCTGACACGTAGGGAGGAACAATTGGCCAGTGACTGTTACCTTGGCTCCACCTCTTAGAAGCTGAGTGAACCTGGTCAAGTTGCTTATGTTCTCCTTGTCTGAGTTTCCTCACCTGTTCAAATGGGGGAGAATAATAATACTTCTAGATAAGTGAGGATGAAAGCAGGTAATGTAAAGTGCCGAGCACGGAGCCTGGAGTGTGTACGTGGATGCGGTTGTTATGTAGTAGAATCTTTGGAAAGTCTTCTAAGAATGTGGCAAGAAGCTGAGGGAGGCCTACAAGAACAGCTGGAAGGAATGGAGAGCTGCCCACAACCACTGCACGGACCTGGAATGGATCTTTCCCCAGGCATACCTGATGAGACTGAAATTCTGGACTCATACATGGATGGCAGCTTTGTGAGAGTCCAGAAAGCAGAAGACACAGCTAAGCCACATCCAGACTCCTGAACACAGAAACTGGGAGATAGTATCTATTGTTTTAAGTTACTACATTTTGGAGTAATTTGTTATGCTTCAATAAATAACAAATACAGTTTTTTTCTGCAGCAGTAGGAAATCAAGCCTGAATATACATTGGAAGGACTGATGCTGAAGCTGAAGCTCCAACACTTTGGCCACCTGATGTGAAGAGCTGACTCACTGGAAAAGACTCTGATACTGGGAAAAATTGAAGGCAGGAGGAGAAGGGGATGACGGAGGATGAGATGGTTGGATATTATCACTGACTCAATGGACACGAGTTTGAGCAAACTCTGGGAGATGGTGAAGGACAGGGAAGCCTGGTGTGCCGCAGTCTATTGGGTTACAAAGAGTTGGACACAACTTAGCAACTGAACAACAACAAAAATCACAATCTGTAATAGTCTTGTTTATTGATTATTTGTTTATTGGCTATGTTGACTCTGATCACTTGAGTTCCATGAGGCAGGGACCTTGGCTTGCTAAAGTTTTATCTCCCAGCTACTAATTCAGTGCCTGGCACATTGTTGTTATGTACTAATTAATCAATTATAGTTGCATTTTTATAAAACAATGAATTACAAAGAGTGGTGTGCCCATAAATGTTTAGCAGCATGTGCTCCTGACTTGCAGCTTTGTATGTTTTGGTGGTTTAAATACTCTTAACCATGACTGCTTTCAAGCTACCAACATTACGTCATTGAGTGCATAGCTGGAAAGTGAAATACACAATAGGTTCCTATGAGCGGGTAAGACTTGGTTCCAGCTTATAAACGGTGCTTGAAGGGTCAAGGAAATCTGTAGGAGTCTTTTGCAATAGATCCCTTTGCTGTCTAACATTAAAGATATTGTTAATGAGAAATATTAACATGAGATTTATAGCAAGGATATAGTGCACTTCGTTAACTTATTTACTCATTGGTTTTGCCCGGAGAAGCTGAGCAAAGCAAGACTCCTTGCAGTATGGCACCTGAACAGAGACTGCATTCTTCTCCAGGTTAGCTGCACCCGACACCTGGTCTATAAATACTGAAAACAGATGGCTGAGTGCATTATATGGAGCAGAATGAGTTGCTGTCTGTCTGGGGTTTGATTTACCCACTCTGGCCATGTAAGACTGGGGCCAGGTAGTCCATAAATCCGGCAGGACTGTACATCCCTTTGTGAATGCTGCCCTCTTCTCACCGCAGGTGGGGAGGGACATTCCTCCACCTTCCTAGCCAACAGGGCGAGTCAGGTTTGACTTGTGTTTGTCTTTAGGCTGCCTTTCACCTTGTTGCTTGATGCTAATGTGAACAGTCATGTACGTGGCTGTCACCTGCTGTTTTCTTGCTGGCTGGGGTCTGGTGGGTAGGGAGAAGGCAGAGCTCATTTCCCCAGATTTACTGGTTGCTGACAGAGCCAGCAGGGTGGGGAAGCAGCAGGGGACGTAAACACTGCCTCTTAGACACATGCAGCTGGAATAACCTAAGTGATTTCGGGTTGAGGGACACCAAAATCAAATAAAACATTTCCAGGTGAAGAGGACCTCTTCTGATGTTACTGATGAGTTACAGTAAAAAAAATGCTAAAGGCATTCATAAGATACCTGGAAAACCACCCCCTTTAGACTCACGGCAGCAAATATTTGACATTCAGGTTGATCCACAAAAACATTTATATAGTGTCTACTAGGTTCCAATAACTGGTGAATGATACAGACCGTGCTTTTAGTGCATTTTTAGATAAATAAACAAAAAGCAAGTATGTCAGTATGATGAGGTGTTATGGAAGTGTAGCAATTAAAGTCTGTGAGAAGGGAGCCAGGATGTGGGGTGCTCAGGAAGGCTGTATGAAGGTTACTTAATTTACCAAATATTTATTAAGTACTTGGAGAAGGAAATGGCAACCCACTCCAGTACTCTTGCCTGGAAAATTCCATGAATGGAGGAGCCTGGTAAGCTACAGTCCATGGGGTTGCAAAGAGTCGGACATGACTGAGCGACTTTTCTTTCTTTTTCTACTAAGTACTGAGTACACATTAGGCCCTGTGCTAGACAGTAGCGACAAATAAAGGGAGACAAATCTGGCGCTAGGAAATTCCAAGGTGATGTCAGAAGATTTCAGGAGACTGAGATGGGAGCAGGAAGAGAGCTGTGGTTATTGCAAAGGAAAGGCCACTCAGCCCAGACACTGGTGGGGGACGAAGGGACGGCCCCGAAGAGGAGTGGCTTCTACTGTGGGGTTAGAAATGGGGTCATGACGCGGAAGTGAATTTCTGTGGAAGAAGATGAGAGACTATTAATCCTAAAACACTCTTAAATTCACCCGTTTAATAAGGACTGAAGGCTGATTCTGAATCTGCTCAGGACACCCTGGGAACAAGAAGTATAAAGCATATTCTCTACTTTCAAGGAACCCACAGCTTGGTTGAAGGTAAAACATGCGAACTGGCTCCACGAGGCAATAGGCAGGGCGTGCAGAACGCGTGGTCCGCAGGTTCAGATGAGGACGTTGCAGCCGGGAGGGACCCTGTGGTGTTTACGTGGCTTCAGGCCAGTGCAGGCTGGAGCTGGGCTTTGAAGGAGGCTGTGAGGGCAGAGAATTCAGAGAGGGAAGAGAAGCTCGAGAACCAGCATGGAGGTCCAGCTAACACAGGGCCACTGGCGTGGCTGGAGTCAAGGTCTGTGATGCAAAGAGACAGGAACTATTGTCTCTTGAAAGGATCTCAGACATCACCTGGTCTATCCCACCTTCAAGGAACTCCCAGCCTGAGGGGACAGAGTTAGGGAACGTCCAGAAACATACGGCTAGTTTGGGGTGGATCTGAGCATGTGCAAGTACGGACCCCTAAAAGTTGAAGTAAAAGAAAATATTATTAAAGTGTTCTTTCTCTATGGTTTTTGTACATTTTTCTGTTTACTATACTATATATATAGTATACTGTCTCTCCCCGCCTCACCCCCCCCCCCCCACTACAGTGTTCACTATATTAGCCTGGTTTTTCTAATCTTTTGGTCCTGAATTGCCATGGCAACATTATGCCTGGTACATAGTAGGTGGTTAAGAGAGACTGACTCCATCAGTGCTTCTGGAACTTGCTTTGCTTGTATCAGAAGCTCCTGGTGGCTGCATTAAAACACAGGTTTTCAGCCCACTTATGGTGCTTACAATTGAGGAGGTCCAGATTGGGGCCCAAGGACGTGCCTTTCCAGAAAGCTTCTCGGAAATGCTGCTGCTGCTGACCTGAGGTCCACACTTAGATTAGCATCGTTCTGAATGAACACCTGATGAAATGCAGGTCAACATGTACCCTTATTTCAACTCAAAACTCACTTGTTTATGATGTAATTTAAACAAAAAATAGAAACTGAAGTTTCTTTCTCTCTGCAAAATTTTCCTTTTTTTTCCCTTTCTAGAAAAAAATGTACTCCACATGAGCCACTAAGCAACACTATGGTTGCTGCTCGAGCCTGCTTTGTCTCCCAGAGCAGAAGGCGATACAGCAACAGGAGGAGAGAGACAGAGGTTTGAAGAGGCAGGCGGTACGCTGCTGGACTTAAAGATGGAGAGATGGAGGAGGGGGCCATGGGCTAAGGAATGCAGGGGGCCTCCAGAAGGTGGCAAAGGAGAGGCGATACATTTTTACCCAGAGCTCACGGAAGGAATCAGGGCCCCTGACACCTTAATTTCACCCCAGTGAAACTCATTTTGGACTTTCAGCTTCCAGAACTGTGAGACAATAAATGAGTGCTGTCTGAGCCACACACTTTGTGGTCTTGCTACAGCAGCCACAGGGAATGGATGTGGCTCCTCTGAGGTTGCTTGTCAGGCATCCTGGGGAGCCGAGGTGCTGCCTCCCACCCCACCCTGTGGTGCTCGTCGTTGCCAGCTGCCACCTTCATTTCACTCCCAGCTGCCCTCCTTCCTCAGGACTGCCCACCTTCCCAGAATAGCATTTGCTATCGTTCCTCTGGGAAATATTTCCATTTCAGTCCTTTGAAGTGTAATGTCAACCAGACCTTTCCTACAAACTCTGTCTAGTAGGAAGAGATGAATTTCCTCCCATCTACAAAGGGGTAGATACTGGATCAGTTTACTGGAGAATCTTCTCTTCAAAGTATATGATTTTCAATATGTCAGTTACTTACTGAGAATTCATTACAGCCCTCAGTGGAGGCAAGGACCCTGCCTCTAACTTACTCCTGTCCTGTTGGGGACAACATCTGGCCCTCTGAGACACACATGTCCCAGGACACTGCCTTTACGTGGCCATTGGGTTATACTGCTTGAAAATAAACTGAGCTAATTTTAACCACTACGGGGAAAAGTCACACAGCCAGCCCAGTTCCGGGCACTCTCTGTTAATATGTGATGGATGAGTAAATCAAAGGGTGGTGATGAGGACTGCCACTCAGAAAGCTCGGCTTCAGGGATGCTCTTCTCGGTTGCAGAGATTAGAGGCCCAAGGCGGAGCCTGGGTGAGGCTGGTCAGGCTGAGCGGGTCTCTAGAAGGCCGACTGTGCAGAGGAGGGGCAAGGTGATGAGGCTCTGGCTTCCTGGAGCGAGCAGCGGAAGTTCTGCCCTGTTGGAGAGGCAGCCACACTGAGGGAGGCTTGGCTGGCTCTGATACTGGAGGACTGGGCTCCCCCACCTCGTGGCAGGCGCCCCAGGGCAGGTCCCTAGCCTGGGCTCAGCTCCTGGCCTGTCACACACCCTGACTGCATGAGCTGGAATGGGGACCAACAAAGGAAGGGCAACCCGGTCCTCAGCAGAGAGGTCTGCACAGGAACGACCTTTCAGAGAAAGAGGGACCAGAGGCTGTTGCTCAGAGGAGCCTCAGCAACCCCATCTGGGGGCTGCCTCGGGTGACCCTGGGGGGTCATATCTGCCACAATATAAAATCGGGAAACTGGTGTTCCTGTCATCCGCCAAGTGCTCTCCAAAAGCAAATAGCTTTTCTTGGGTTTCAATTTATTACCATCTAAAATGTCATTCTCTGTATGGGTAATAAAAGATAATATGTTTTATGGTGGCTCCTTATGTTAAGGTTTTACAAAATCTGTTATTAAATGATCTGCATAGAATCTAAATGAATCTTACTAGGTTGCAAGGCAGAGCAAGGTGGTGTTTTCCTTTCTTCTCCCCCAGAGCAAGTGCAGCTAGGAGGGCAGCACTCTCTGCATGTTTCCTAATCACACAGCGGAAGGTAATGTTTTTAAGGTCAGACTAAAAATTGTGTTCTGCTGCGTAATCGGCTTCACAAATTTATATACTGGTCAAAACGTCCAGAAAATTCAATTACTGACTCCCAATGACAAAAGCACATGAGCCCACCGAGGATTGGAGGATGTTTCTAAAATTAGGTTCTAAATGCCTACGACTTGGAGCAATTGCAATGTTACCACCTTTGCCTGCTCTTGGTCCTCTGCGTGTGAACAGCCTTTCGCCCATTAATTTCAGGTGCTTAATCAGTATCAGCTCCCCTACACAGAAAAGCGCAGTCTAAGTGGCCTTTGTCAAGCTTGATCCATCCGGTTTCTGCAGGTGTGATCTCTTAACTGCCATCCAGGGTTACTTTTAATCAGCATTATGTGTTTTCTCTAAAGTCAAATGCATTTTTATGCAAAGCTTAATTGGGCTTAGAGTTCTATTGCTGAATCATCCCAGGTAGCTTTAGAAGCAAAGGACCCCACTGAGAGAGTAACGAATCAGCCACCGACACCCACCCACTCCACCTGGGGCTGCTGCTGCTGCTGCTAAGTTGCGTCAGTAACTTAGCAGCAGTGACCCCATAGATGGCAGCCCAACAGGCTCCTCTGTCCCTGGGATTCTCCAAGCAAGAATACTGGAGTGTGTTGCCATTTCCTTCTCCAATGTATGAAAGTGAAAAGTGAAAGTGAAGTCGCTCAGTCATGTCCAACTCTTAGCGACACCATGGACTGTAGCCCACCAGGCTCCTCCGTCCATGGGATTCTCCAGGCAAGAGTACTGGAGTGGGTTGCCGTTGCCTTTTCCACTCCACCTGGGGACAGGAAAGCAATTCAAGATAGCGCTTTTATGCTGTCATTGGGTTATACTCTTTGAAAACAGGTTGAACCAATTCTAAATCATCTGGAGGAAAGACCACACAAGATAGATTCCAGTTACGCCACTGCTGTTGTTCCCAAAGCGAACTCACATACCAGGCAGAAAAGGCAAGGAGGACAACCTGGCCGCAGACTCTTCCAGAAGGCTCTGTGCCGTTTCCATGCCTGGCACAGGAGCCCTGCTTTCTTCCTCCTGCACCATTTGGATGAGACCACCCGGTGCACTGTGATCTCCTGCCCACTGGCACGAGGCAGCCCTTTTGTGATCTTGGCTCCATCATTCATTTTGGCCTGGAAATTGTCTTGGCTCTGCTGACAAAAGCTCAGCCTATTAACACCCTTCAATGCTAGTCGCGCTGGGAACAAGGCGTTAGATGTTATGACTTAACATTTGGTCTTCCCCTTTGCTGGCCCAGCCTCACAGACAGAATCAATGCTGATAAAAACAAGTTGTGTTCTCCTCACAAATGATAAAACTCACCAACATGCCCTTGGAGGGCTCCTTTCTATTTTATTTTTAAAAATGAACAATAGAGTTTTCAGCATTCCTTTCAGCTCCTCTCCAAAGCCTGTTTCAAAGTGGCAGAGAATTGAGCTCTGCACCCAATAGAGCTGTGGGAGAGGGCATCTGAGCGCCTCAGCTCTGCTCCCAGTGGGCTCAGACCTCAGCTCTGTGCCTCGTGCACCCTCCCGGCTCTAACTGCCAACCACGGACGGCCCTCTCTGCTCTGGGCCACATGCGCTCATTCCTTGCCAGCCCAGCTGGGTTCTGCTCACCCTCTGTCATTACAATAATCGTGGCCATGTCCCTTGAGCATGTGTTATGGGCTGGAAATAGTGCCTGACCTTTCATGGGATTCTCGTAACACTCCGTGAGGTGGCTAAGCCCAGCTCCTCCTGCATCAGCGAGGATTCTGTTCCCAAGGACACACAGCCCTCACAGGATGGAGCTGGGACTGGAACACGCTCTGTGTCCACTGCCTACACCCCTAAGTGCTGCACTCTGCGGTCCGCCCTTCAGCTCACAGCCTCTCCTGGTAACCCCTGAATTCCACGTGGGCATCCCTTTCCCTGCTGTTCACACCAGCCCTGGATGGGCTGGGCTTGAAAGGATTGGAGCTTTTCTCAGATGGGTCACCAGGTATGGGCAGCTCTGGGAACACTTTCCAGCGAGTCTCTAAGAGTCTGCCTTCTTAGAGACCCCAGGATTCCCACAACTTCAGTGTTCCCCACCCCCTTATTGTTCTGACAGCTCCAATTACCACCTGTCTCTCTTCTGTCCAAATCTCTCCTAATTCCCAGATACACACTTCTAACTGCTCGTTTGACATTTCCACCTGAACGTTCCGCAGGCCCTGCAAACATAGCGTGTCACAAAGCAAACTCAGGATCCTTCCCGCCAAGCACACTCCTTCCCTGTCCTGGTTCATGGTGTGCCCCCCATTCAGGCCGCCACGAAGGACCCTGTCATGACTCACTTTGACTGCTGTTTCCTGAGATGGCAGAATATAAACTTTGGAGTAATTTGGGAAGGGGTCATAGGGTGCAGAAAAGGTAGAAAGAGGCCCTGGGTTAGCAGCATCATGGCATCGAGGGAAGAAAGACCACCCCGGCCAGACCAGTACACGGTGCCCCAGAAGCGGTAACCACTGACCAGGGTGGGGGATAGATTTATTTATTTATTTATCGCTGTTTAAAAGTCTATCTCTTTATCTGTCTATACACACACACACATGCACACACACATACACACAATGTTTACGATGGTAAGGTCAGTACAGTGGAATTACAGACACATATTCTTTTTTTCCCCGTTTTGGGTTATCTATATTTACTATATTTTCCCTACTAGAAAAATGTATGGCTGGGATTACAAGGCAATACCTTACATTTTAAAAGTCACAGATTTAAAAACAGAAAATCAATGAAATAAAAACAAAACCTCTCCAAAGTGATGCTTATGACATATACCCTTGGAATATATTTTTTGTCTCTTTTAAATTCTATTTTGGACCCAGTGGAGAAAAACGTATGAAGCCAAGAGCTGTGTAAAAACCAGAAAACACTGGTATAAAGTGGACAAGCATCGGCTGAGTGTTGCCCTGCCAGAGCAGCCTGACCTGCCCACGAGGCGGGCTGTGTCCCCCGACCTCAGGGCCCAGCATCCTGACTCCCTGCGGCTCTCCTTTCACGCGCATCTCAGCAAGCCCTCCCCCAGCCCCCAGGCTGCAGGCAAGGGACCTGAGACCCAGAGAGGGCTCGTTCACTTATTCCTCAAATGCTGTCTGAGGGCCACCTGGGGGTCAGGTGTTTCTTCAGCTGGTGGGCATAGAGCCACAGACGGAAGTCACAAAGACCACCTCCTCATGGAGCTTATCTTCTAAATGAGGAGACAGATTGTAACAAAACCAATAGAGATGGACACTATGAAAAATATTACATAAGAAGGGGGAATGGAGAATTCTGAAGTGAGGGCAGAGGCTCAGTTTTAAGGAAGGTGAATTGAGAAAGTCATGTCTGATCAAAGCCATGAGGAGACCAAGGAAGAACCAGCAGATACCCTGGGGAAGAGCTACTCAGACAGATGAGTCAGCAAGTGCAAAGGTCCTGGGACACATGGGGTGGATCTTTAAATCTGAAATAGTGACAAAGCACTGAAAGCATTTCTTGAAGACTGGCTTCTGGTGTTGTTGCTGCTCTGCTCTGGTCATGCTCAGGGCAGTGAGCACCTGTTGAAACTAGGGGCAAATAGCATGCAGTTCTGGGTAGGTGACTTGACTACAGGCTTTATGAGGGCAGAGGCAACACCTGCCTTTCAAACATCCTGTACTCATTTGTTGGCTGAACAAACGAATCTAGTTGTGATTTTTACAAAAGAGAAAACAATTTTCATCATTTCACAAAAGTTAAAAAGCATATTTCCTTCAATGCCAGCTGAAATCCAATCTGCCCAAATTTTATTATAGATAGAAAAATCAAAGGCTAGAATTTTAACTGCATAAAAACATCTTAAAAAAAAAAACAGGATAAGTGACACCCTCTATGTGGAATGCACTTTCTTCCTTTTATAAACACTGACTCCCACAAACAGAGATCTGTCACCTAACAGGGCTCTGCAGTGTTGCTATTCAGCCCAGCAACCAACGCAAACATTTGGCAGTTCTCAAGCTTCTTATTATAGTCGACTTCAACACCGTGGGACTTTTAATAAGAAAGCACAAAAGAAACAGTGAAGTGAGGAAACGGACAGAAATGAGAGTGGGGTGGTGCACCGATCTTAGATTGAGGACCTTCCCAGATTCAATTTAGTCAGTTACCAAATCGATCAATTCCACCTCCTAAAATTGTTCACATCCAGCCTCTTCTTTCCATTCCATTGCTTCTCTAGTTCAAGGCACAAAAAATAGGCCTCTGTGGCCTCCTCACCACCTCCAGGGCATTTCCACGGCAGTTCCCTCTCTAATGCTCGACCCTGAGCACTCGGCTGCTCTGCCTTGCACCGCTGCATGGGTCCCTGAGGCTACCAGGATCCTGTCTAAGCTCTGTGGATCGGCCCCTGCAGGTGTGCCCCCTCGACTCGCATTTCCTACCACGATTCCCCTCACTGGTTATCCGCCGGCAGTACTTCATCACTGGCCATGGTTTCTTAACCCGGCCAGGTGATCTTCTCTCTGCCTCTGCCTCCCATCATTTGGAACCTCCACCCACTGTCCCTCTGGGAGGCATCTATGTGTCAGCGAAGTCTCAGGTCCCAGGCTGCTCCTCTGTGAAGCCTGCCCAGATTCTGCCACATCTGCCTGGGAGTCTACCCCTCCACGCTCACACTGTGCCTTATTCTCATGCATTTGGCTGCCTGCTGGCCTGTGAGCTTCTCGAGGGCTGTGACTCTGTGCCCAGCAGCATAGTTCTTGGGTGTGGTAGATGCTCAGTGAATACTTGTGATCGGGGAGAATGATCGAGTATGACGTCTGCCCGAGGAAAGTCTGAATCTTGACGAGTCACAGCGCCCTGGACCAGCCACCACCCACCTCTTGCTAGGGTCATAACAACAAGGGGTGAGAGAGATGGAGTGGCCTTCAGAATCAGGGAGGGAGGTGGCCCCGAGCCACCCCTGACTACCTGTGTGGACCTGGACAAATTGCTCAACTTTCTCAGTGCTTCCCGTGCCCCCTCTGAAAATGGAAATGTCATTGTCTACCTTGAAAGCAAGAGGATGCTTGCAAAATTAGCACAGCGTGAAGGGAAGACTACAAACTGGCTGCATGTGTTGACCCTGGACCAAGTAATCTCACGAAGCTTCAGTTTTATCATTTGTAAAAGAAGGGGAATAATAGTGTTTACCCCCGTGTCGTTGGGAGGACTAAATGGAATGATACACACACAACACCCAACAGTGAACATTTGTTGAGCATTCACTGTTACTGAGACTGCACCCAGGACGCTCTCTTATTGGACAGCTTCTCACTCTGAATTGTGCCAGGTGTTTACAAAGCTGTAAGCTGCTGGGAGTCAGGGATCACTCATGTCTCTTCATCGTCACATCGGAGACCCCTGCCCAGTGCCAGGATACAGCAGATGCTCATTAAACATGAGTGGACCAGAGCCTGCCCAACCGTCTACCGCCCCCTCTCTCTCCAGAGGGAACCCATCCCTGAGGACCCGGCTCGAGTACCTCCTTGCATCCCGAAGGTGGTCCCTGCTTCCTGCTGTGGGACTTCTGCTCCGGAACCAGCAATATTTGCGTTTCTCTTACGTTTTCCTACTTCCCCGTAACATGGTTCAGCCTGGAACCTACAGTGGTTATTTACATTTTAACCAGTCTGGAAGATGAGGTGTGCCCCTGTAGCCACGTCAAGTTCTCAATCAGCCAGCACTCACTGCTGGTCTGGACCCTCGAGCCCTCAGGCCCAGCATAGTTTTGTTGTTGCTTAGTTGCTCAGTTGTGTCTGACTTTTTCAAGACCCCATGGGCTGTAGCCCACCAGGCTCCTCTGTCCATGGGGTTCTCCAGACAAGAATACTGGAGTGGGTAGCCATTTCCTTCTGCAGGGATCTTCCTGATCCATGGATCAAACCTGCATCTCCTGCATTGCAGGTGATCCACCAGGGAAACCCCAGCATATTTTACCATCAAGGAAAAGGCCCCACGGGTCTGAGGAATGGATTTTATGGGGTCTGAGAAAATCAAGAATGGCTGGACATTCTTCCCCATCTAGTAATAGCTGGCCAGGGATATTTTCACAGATATACCATTTTAAACCTCATCATAACACTGTGAGGAAAAAAAAACCCTACTCAAATCCACCCAGCATAGCTCTCTGCAGTATTGAAGACTGCTGCTGTTTAAGCCAGAGGCACCCACATTAAAAATAAATGCTTAGTCAGAGAATATTTAATGGCATAGAAAATAGTTTCTATTACATTGTTGAGAGGAAAAAGCAGTTTACAAAACTGTATGAATATGGAGATCCCATTTTTATGACAACTGGACTTATCTCTGCACAATTTTTAAACAGGGCAGGAGAATTATATACAGCAAGATATTAGCAGTACTTATCTTTGACTGGTGTGGTTGTACAATTTTTATTTCATTCTTCGTATTCTTCTCTAATTTTTTATTTAGTGGTCAGGAAAAGGGCAAGTTATGTCACCAGAACTGAAGGGCAAGGTTAAGGTGATCCTGGACACATCTGTGAGCTTTTGGTGGGGGCGGATCATAGGCTGGGTGGCTCTGGATGTGGCCTCTTGGCACTTTCTCCTCCACATGTCCGGGGCATCACGCAAACCCAGGAGACCCAAGGCCCAGGCTGTGCTCAGAAGCGGACAACCATCTCCTTGAACCCGGAAGTGATGGCCATTAGCAATTCTAGCAGGGGCATCTGCGGCCCTCCTGTTATAATAGAAAAAGTTTACTAAGCAAAGAACACAGGCCTCACATCACCCTCTAAATGTCAGTGTGCAGCCTGCACGTTTATATCTCAGCAAACACGCAGGCTTCTCCAGAGAGCCCGCCCCGACAGCTGGCTGGGGTGTGAACCAAGAATTGGCCTAATGTTAACTGGCCCTGAGGTGTGACATGGGGTCCTTTAAAGGCTGTGCTGGGAAACTTCTCTTTTCCCAGCTTTGCCGCCTTTAAGGCGGTCATCCATAAATCATGAGGAGGGCCTGGGCAGCAAGCTCGGGGGTTGGAGCTGTTTAGCTCTTTCCTGCCCCAGTGCATCCACTATCCACATGATACTCTGTACCTGTGAATGCACCACAAGGTCTAATGTTTGGATGCAAATGAAAACTTGCAGCCCAAACAACAGGATGATTCTAAATACCCAGGTATTTTGAGAAAGAGAAACGAGCAATCAAACACAGGAGCACTTGGTTGTTTTATCCACAAATGCCATCTAAATATCTGGGTTAGTCATTTTGTCATTTAAAATACAATGAAGAGGACATTATCAAGGTGAGAAGACAATCTACAGAATGGGAGGAGATACTTGCAAATATAACAGGGCCGCTAGCAATTCTAACAGGGGCATCTGCAGCCCTCTAGTTACAATAGAAAGAGCATACTAAAAACACAGGCCTTGCGTTCAAGCTGGAATCAAGATTGCTGGGAGAAATATCAATAACCTCAGATATGCAGATGACACCACCCTTATGGTAGAAAGTGAAGAGGAACTAAAGACTCTCTTGATAAAGGTGAAAGAGCAGAGTGAAAAAGCTGGCTTAAATCTCAAAATTCAAAAAACAAAGATCATGGCATCTAGTCTCATCACTTCATGGCAAACAGATGGGGAACAATGGAAACAGTGACATGCTTTATTTTCTTGGGCTCCAAAATCACTACAGATGGTGACTGCAGCCATGAAATTAAAAAAGGCTTGCTCCTTGGAAGAAAAGCTATGACAAATCTAGACAGTATTTTCAAAAGCAGAGACATTACTTTGTCAACAAAGGTCCATCTAGTCAAAGCTATGGTTTTTCCAGTATTCATGAATGGATGTGAGAGGTGGACCATAAAGAAGGCTGAGTGCTGAAGAATGGATGCTTTTGAATGGTGGCATTGGAGAAGACTCTTGAGAGTCCCCTGGACTGCAAGGAGATCTCCTAAGGGAGATCAGTTCTGGGTGTTCATTGGAGGGACTGATGTTGAAGCTGAATCTCCAATACTTTGGCCACCTGATGTGGAGAACTGACTCATTTGAAAAGACCCTGATGCTGGGAAAGATTGAGGGCAAGAGGGGAAGGGGATGGCAGAGGATAAGATGGTTGGATGGTATTACTGACTCAGTGGACATGAGTTTGAGCAAGCTCCAGGAGATGGTGGAGGACAGTGCAGCCTGGTGTGCTGCGGTTCATGGGGTTGCAAAGAGTCGGGCATGACTGAGAGAATGAACAACAACTTGCAAATCATCTATCTGATAAGAGTTTACAATTCAAAATACAGAAAAATATTTAGAAATTGACAACAGAAGATATACAACCCAATTACATTTAGGCAAAAGACTGGAATAGATATTTCTGCAAATAGGATGTACAGTTGGCCAATAAGCACATAAAAAGATGCTCAACATCAATCGCCATTAGGAAAGTGCAAGTCGAAAATCACAGTGAGGTGCCACGTCATCCCCCCTTCCCCCGCCCAGGGGGATTTTAATAAAAAAGAGGAAAATAAGCATTGGCAGATTTATGAAGAAATTGGAACCCTGTACTTTACTGGTGGGAGTGAAAAATGGTTCAGTCATTGAGGAAAAGTTTGGTGGTTCCTCAAAAAGGTAAACATAGAATTACCATGTGAGCCAGCAATTCCTGTCCTGGGTGCACAACTCAAAAGTACAGAAAACAGGTTCTCAAACAAATACACGTGAATGTTCATGGCAATGCTATTTCGACTAGCCAAGAAGTAAAGAAAACTCAAATGTCCATCAGTGGATGAACGGATAAACAAAATGGGGTATATTCACGTGGAATACTATTTGGCCATTAAAAAGAATGAAATATTGATATATGTTACCACATGGATGAAACTTGAAAACATTATGCTAAGTGAAAGAAGTTAAATACAAAATATCTAGCTTCAAAGTGGTGTCCAGAATAGATAAATCCAGAGAGCAGAATGTAGACTGGTGGCCATCAGGAATTGGTGGGGAAAGGAGATTGGGAAGAGATTGTTGAATGGATCTTAGGTTTCCTATGGGGATGATGAGAATGTTTCAGAATTAGATAAAAGCAGTCACACAATACTATGAATGTACTCAACGCTACTGAATTGTTCCTTTGGGGGAAAAAACCAACTTTTCTGTTATAACATCTCAATAAAAAGATAGGATAAACTGCCTACTCTGAGCTACTTGCTGGGACTACAAAGGTGAGTAAAGCAGTCATGGGCCTGCTTTTATGTAAACTCTAGTCCAGTGTGGACAGATACTTTTGCTAAGCTCTACCTATGAGATGAGGAGAGGGCCAGGGTGCTAGGAAAGCCCCACCAGGAAGGATGTGAGCTTCTCTCAGAGACCAGGAACCCCTCTCCAGGAACTGATGGTTGCACCACAATCTGAAGAGAGATTAGGAGATGATGAAGGTAAGGGGATGGCATGGGAAAGACGTTCTAGGTCCAGACTGGCTCGTGCAAAGGCCCTGTGACGGGAGTGGGTGAGGCAGGGAGACACCTGTGCAGTTTGAGGGTGGAGAGAGGGAGGTGTGGTGTGAAGAGGGGCCGGACAGAGGCGCCTAGACCATGCCGGCCTTGCAGACCCATGGAAGGGCTTGGGTCGGTCTCCAGCAAGAAACAGGACTCACACAGGAGTATTTTAAGCAGAGGCTCATGCGATAAGGGATCATTCTGGCTGTAGTGTGGGACACTATTTTTTTTTTTCTTTTGCTAACAGCTTTATTGAGATGTAATTCACATAATACAAACTGCCCATTTAAAGTGTACAATTCAATAGTTTTTAGTATATTTACAGAGCTGAGAAACTATTATCACATTCGATTTTAGAACGTTTCATCACCCTGGAGAGAAATCCCATACCTGTTATCATCCTTTGGTTAGCACCACAGACTGGTGTCTTAAAGCAGCAGACATTGTCTCACAGTGCTTCATTCCTTTTTATGGACACATATTGTTCCACTGTAAGGATCTGCCACATTATAATTATCCATTTATCAGTAGATGGACCAGTTGGGTTGCCTCTACTTTGTGGCCATTATGAATAATGCTGCTATGAGAATTCATGTACATATTTCATGTAAACCTATGCTTTCATTTCTCCTATGTAAGTACTCAGGAATGGAATTTCTAGGTCATATTATCTGTCTTTGTGTGTGTGTGTGTAGGCATAGAAATCGATCACTTTAAAAGTTACTCTTCATGGAGTAAGAAGAGTAGGTTTTAACTTACTGGAGATAAAACTGGTGTTCATGGACACCCCAGGGATGAATTCAGGAGACCTCCTGACCCAGAAAGTGTTTGTGAAATTATGGTTCCTTTACATTGTTTCCTGGGGAGATGTTCTATCAGACTCTTTTCAGCTTGGCATGACTTGGTCACGATTTGGGAAGAGAGGAAACTTATGTGTCAAGACTCACTGTGAATCACTAAGCGCAATCTCCAGCCTGTAGTTGAGAACACTGGGGTGGGAGGCTGACAAAGCTCACAGTCCTGTAGTGGGCAGCAGTGAGTGAGGCCAAGATTTGAACGTCAGTCTGACCTCTGGGCTTCCCAAGGGTCACCAGTGGTAAAAACAAAACCCACCTGCTGGTGCAGGAAACAAGAGATGCAAGTTTGATCCCTGGGTCTGGAAGATGCCCTGGAGGAGGGAATGGCAGCCCACTCCAGTATTCTCGCCTGGAGAATCCCACGGACAGAGGAGCCTGGTGGGCTGCAGTCCATGGGGTCACAGAGAGTCGGACACAACTGAGCAGTTGAGCACACTGTACATGGTCAGCCTCCTGCAGGCTGTGGGGTCTGGCTCCTGGCCTGAAGTCCCAGCTGCTGTTTCTCCCCAGGAGCTTGGAGGCACAGGCCTCCAAAAGCGATCATTGCAGCGAGGGCCTGTTGGGTCCTCTCTGCTTGGAGCTCAGCAGTAGTGAGATTGTAGCAAACTCAAATGTGTGAGCGTGGCTTCCAAGCCCTGAAAACTGGGGGTCCGTGTCTGGCACGTCAAGGGTGTGCTCCGAGAGGAAGGGCACTGCTGTTCCCGGAGCGTCTTCTTTCATCTAGGCACTTGTACCCTTTTATCAGAGTCTTCATGACAGCGCTGCTGGGACTGTATCACAGCATTCCCATTTCAAAATTGGAAAATCAAGGGGTATAGGGAGCAAACAAATTTCCTGGGAAAGCTCTAACTCGAAGACACTCTTGTACCAGGAGACTGGGCAGAAGGTCTCTGGGGATCCCAGTCTCTTCCCTAAACCCAGGACACCAATTCGCTCAAAGCTGGGGCAAGCTGGTTTGGGCTTCTCTATCCCAAGGTTCAGCACTGAGAAATACCCAGGCACACGGGCAGTTACTCAGCATGAGCACAACTGGGATCTAGTGGGTCCTCAATACATGTTTATCAACTACATGAGTGAGCTGATAAGTCAAGCCTGGTCACTTTGCCCTTAAGGAATCTGCTATCCTGCTCAAAAAAACAAAAACAAAAACAAAAACAAAAACAACCAGCCTCATTTACAAATCTTGAAATTCTTTCTGCCTTTATATTTATTTAATAGTTTCAGGAATGTTAGATTTCTATTTCTTTGGAAAATCAGATTTTTTTTTTAAGGCAACTCTGTGCCAGGAGCAGGGTTCTGAGGCTGCACCTGCACTCGAAGGGCAAGGATGTCATGACTGATTACTGATGCTTCCCCCGAGGGCAGGATGCGGAGCAAAAGCTGGGCCGTCACAATAGCTAGTCTCCTTCCCCAGGTGGTCTTCTGACCTTCTACAAGTTTATTGGTCATCTCCACGCTGACAGATCGCTGGCCTGATTCTCTTGCTGAACCATTGCAGGCTCTGACCCACTAAATTCTCACCACACTGAGCTGCACCACGCCCACGGGCACTAAATCCTATTGCAGGGTCCAAGCTATTTAAGAAATACATATGTTGGCTCCAGTTCATTTGACGGAAGCTGTATAACCAGCTCCTAGACACACTTCAACCTTCTCCCTTACCTCTCCAAACTCAGTGATTCAAGGTCCTTTCAGTGTCTAAATCTTTTTTAGTCTTCGAATTTCTCAGCAGCTCAGCAATGTGTCACTGCATTGTACAGTCATAAAAATAATATTAATGTTACATGGTGCGAGACGATGCTCATACCACATTCTGTGGATGAAAGATATTGAGTGCGTCAACATGTTCAAGGCCTAAAAAGAGAGCTTCATCATTCTACCCACAGTCTCTGTAAGTACTGTATACATTTCAATTCTTTGTGTGTGGAACTTAATGAGTTTGGATTCTCTGCCTCATTGGTCATAGCAACGGGAAATGAAACAACGGGAAAAGGCATAACTTTCCCACGTTTAAACTTTAAATGTATCAAATCTTTAAAACAAACTAAACAGAAATGATCACTAAAATTTATAGGAGAAGTGACATATGATTTGAATTTCCAAAATGCATTTTGGATTTGTTACAAGTTCTTCCAAGTCAGGAATGCCATGTTTGGCCATCACACACATTCAGTAACTTCTCCACTGCCCAAGTCCTAGAAGAACTGAGGAGTAACACAAAGAAACTGGTGAGCTAAGACTGTTGTTTAGTCGCTAAGTCGTGTCTGACTCTGCGACCCCATGGACTGTAGCCCACCAGGCTCCTCTGTCCATGGGATTCTTCAGGCAAGAATACTGGAGTGGTTAGCCATTTGCTTCTCCAGGGGATCTTCCTGACCCACGGATGGAACCCATACCTCCTGTTTGGCAGGTGGCTTCTTTACCACTGAGCCCCCTGGGAAGCAATATTCAGTTCCATGTAATAGGTACTTATTGAGGTCCTGTGAAGCGCCAGGACCCATGCTCAGCACTGGGGACTTAAGAGATGAACCAGACACTGATACTGTATCCATCCAGGTGAGATGAGATGGTTCAGAAGGAAGAGCAGGAGGGAAATGAAAGGAAATTTTAGGAAATGGAATGAAAAAGACCCAGCTAATAGGGTAATGACAATGGTTATGACAAGAAACACATTTATTGCTTATTGAAGATAGGTGAGGTGTGTAAACCGTCTGAACATTATCCTATTTGACTCTCACTGCAGCCTGTGACAGACATCACCACCACCACACACACACCCATTTTTAAAATGAGAAAACTGAGGCACAGAAACATTATACGACTTCTCCAAGGTATTCCAGAACCTAGTAACAGAGCCAGGGTCAGCCCTCAGGCAGAACAACTTCTCAGCTCCATAGCCAGGGCACACATTTGAAGTGATAAGCTGGGGTGGGGGGCTGGGGAGAAGAGATTTTTGCTTGGGCACCTAAGATGACGATGGAGTTAAGATCAACTATGAAATCAGGATGAAAAGGAAAAGTTGGTTTGGAGGACCAGAGGGCAGTCAATTTAAGGAAGAGTTAAATTTGAGAAGACAGAGAAAGAGAGAACAGACTTTTCCCCCGCTTCTCCTTCACAGGCAACTCCCTGTGGTGGATTCCTGGCACAATGCCAGCCTCAGGTTAGGGAGAGTTGGCCCCGCTGTTTCTTGATCACCTGGCAGGTAGAGACACAGGATCACTGCTACCCTGTAGAACTGATTCAGGACCCGTTGACTCCCTGCCAAGATCATCCTTTCAAATTTACTTAAATTTGGGTTATTAGTCTAATTCAATGTTCAGATCATTTAGTCGATAGATACTGCTTTAAGGGCCAGAAATTTTTTGTTTTAAAGGGAATAAAACCTTGGACTGATTCTGAGGTAAGGAAAATGAAGACGGTTCAAGCCTCCTCCGTAGCAATTGTCAATTTTGCTTTTGTCCCTCCTAGTCTGAGTCAGTATGAGCTGCTGGGGAATGATAATTTTGTCTTTTTATTCCCTTGCAGGTAATACACTGAGATTTCTTGGTAGCATTATGATATTAAAGAATCCATACTGGGTGATGATTTCCACCAGGAATTACTTCCAAACATTTTGGTAATTACACAAAGTGAAAAGGACTATTATGTCTGTGGAAATACACGTGTGTTCACAGGATATATTTTGGCTTGCTTTGGTAGGTGTCGTTCCTCCATGCTGGCAAAAGATGGAGCTTCTCATCCTTTGAACGTGCAGTGTGGGTTGCAAGTCCCCGAGCTGGGACCAGATGGCTATAAGGAAAGGACAAAAGGGAACTTTCTGGAATTCTCGGAGGGCTTGGTCTTCCAGCCATCGTTACCAGTCATCTCGCACCGTTGCCCTCACTACTTCACACAGCAACTTCTCAGGAAGGGCAAGGCTCTCCCCTCACCACAGCAGGAATCCGGCATTCCTCAGCGTGGTGCCCGCCACCTGACATGGTCCAAGCTCAGGAAGTGTCCGCTTAAGAGGCAAGTAGGGGCGTCATCTCATGGGGTGGCACAGAGACACCCCTCAGATAAACATCATCCCTGAGAGGCTCTCAGGTGAGCCCTGAGAGTAACAGGAGGCGGCGGGGTTTGAGAGGATGGGTAGGCAGACATGTGGCCCTTCTGCCCACTCTCAGGGTAGTATGTGGCCGCCGAGGGCATGGAGACGCATCTGTGAGGCAGGACCTACGTGAGTGAAATCAGCGGTGTGAGTTGGGCCCTTGTCTGCCCTGGTTTCCTTTGCTTTGCTTTCTGGCCACAAGATGAAAATTCTCCCCATGCACTGGTACATTTTATAAGAAAATACAGGTCACACAGAACCATAGGCCTGAGTCTGAGAAAGGGAATGGTTGATAGCTTTAAAACTGCCGGCTCTGCCGAGCGGCAGCAGGCTGGACGCCCAGACGTCTCTGAGCACACTGGAGTCCATGTGCCCAGAGGACAGAGACTTGCTCCCTTGGGGAGGTATGATCAGGGATCAGGCGGATGTTTCTCCCTTGAATCTGATGAAAATTGGGAATGAGACTTTGGAAAAAGTAGATCAAAAGTTGATTTGCTGCACACATTATTTCATTCATCTGTATATCATTTATACAAAACAATATATATATAATAACATATATTTTATTATATATAACATATATAAAATAATAAAAATATATAGAGTATCATTTACAGAAAACAAGACCATCCAGGTAACAGCCCACAGTCCCTTGCAACCTGCCTACAGGGCGTCCCTGGGGAGGGAGACACACCAGTGTATCAGAGATGGCCCTAAGCAGACTGGTTTACGGGGGCAGCCAGTGGCCGACAGACCACGGGCCTGCAGCTGGTGCCATGGCGCAGCTGTGCGGGCACAGCGATTCGACAGGGGAGAGCTGGGGAGTCTTGGCGGGCCATGCAGGCTGGGCCTGAAAGGATGAGTAGGAGTTCCTTGGGTGGACAAGGCGGGGAAAGGAACACAGACTGAAGGGACAGCATGCGCAAGACAGCGAGCAGGGAAAGGCCGTGTGTGTTTGTGGAATAACGCTCCACTTGGCAGGACTCTGACGTGATCAGAAAGAGGGAAAGGAGAGGAGGCTGGCAGGGTGACTTGAAGACTTGGAGTTGATGCACTAGGCAAGGCAGAGCCATGGGTATTTTTAAGCAGGCGAGGATACTTTAGAAAAGGGGAATGTCCTGACGGCAGCAGGAGGATGGAGGAGTCGGGAAGCAGTTGTGAGATCCTGCAATGGTCCAGGCAAGAGAGGCGAGGGACAGAAAGAAGACAGAGGCTTTGACCGTGCAGAGCAGGGAATGTCTCTGAGAGCGGGTCGTGAGGAGCTTCCGGGGACGCACTGAGTGTGAGGGAGGAGAGGGAGGCTGAGCATCCTTTATAACTGCTTGAAAAGGCACCTATTGAAACAGGCTCCGTCTCCATAAGTTTGACTGTCACATGTCAGTAGGATGCATTTCTTTCTCCTGCGTCTTCTTGACCTCTGGTGTCTATTAGCAACAAGGTATTCATTCATTCACTCATTGCCAGTGCCCTAAGCACTAGTCAGAGGCTGGCCAGGTTTGCTTCTATTGTGTTCATCCCACCCCCCAAAACAATAAAGCCAAAGCACATGGAACCGTATCAGCTAAGCTCAGAACAGGAAAGGAGACTCGCTGATAACTCCGTGACATGTGCAGACACTCATCATGCTCAGAAACCTCACGGATGAAGTGCAAACAAGTAATCATTGGGTTTGGAAAGACCCAGGATGAAGGATCAGATTTTGGTTCTGTTGCTCCTGCTAGGAGATTAGGGAATCTTCTCTCTACCACTCTCCAGTTCATCTTTGCAAGAAATTAATATTTTTAAAGGCCAAACTTGTGGCTTCATTTTTCATCTTGACAGCTTCTGAAATGCAGATCAATTTTGCATCAGATCAGCTTTCTTCCCCTTTGTTTTGGGGTGAGTTTCATTTTGTTCCGCAAGCACCTGTGTGCAGACCAGTGAAATGCCTGTGAAATGAGCTTGTGAGGACGAGGGGATTTGATTGCAATGTGAAGCTCTGCTAACTGGACACTGGATGAGCCTGTAGCCTGCCTATGAGCTCGATTTGTCCCCCTGGGTGACGGGCATCCTTCTGTGCAGAATGGGGCAGAGTATTGCACTGGATGCAGCTGGAGGCAACAGGATTTAAGGTTCAGAACTTGTGGATAGACATTTTCTGTTAAAAAATTTAAACAGTGTGTGTTTCTACTTTATAAATTTCCAGTGTACCAACTCTGCCACCTACTAGCTAAGCCTCTGCCAGCCACTCGTCCTATATTTTGGTTTCCCCATCTGCACCTTGTGTTATAAGTTCAGATGTTTTCTAGACATGCCCTGAATTAAAGGGGCATTTTAAAATCTCTGATTTAGTGCCCCATGACTTTTTTGGTTCCCAATAATGTGGCAAACCCTGGGAATAGAAAGTTCGATCGATATGGCATTTCCTTCAAAAGACTCACAAGCTATTAGTGAAGCGGGGGAGTGAATCAATACATTTAGAGAGCGTGGTGATGAGAGCTGTGATCGAGATGGAGTAGGCAGCGAGAGAGCACCGAGGAGGGGCAACTCCGCCAGCCTGGGAAGTCAGAGGTCACCTGGAACCTGGTCAGACACGGGGAAGCAGAACCTGAGTTTTGAAGGACAAGCAGGGGTTGGAAGCTCCTCATCACCTGGCACTCCAGGTGGAGGTGGGACAGCAGCACAGAGCCTATGCTTTCACATGAAGGGAAGGGCAGGCAGTGAGTCCCCGAGGGATGGAGTGAACAGGGCCAAGTGGAGAGTGGAGAGGTCAGAGACGTGGCCAAGGGGACTGTAGGAAGACAGACAAGGGAATGGGGACACCGGCAGGTCTAACTTTCCTTCTCTGGGATCTTACTTCTGGAACTGATACACAAGGAGCCAGACGGGTAGGAAATGATGAGTGTGATAATTCTGAGCAGGTGATTGATTACTCTGAGGGAAGAGCTTTATTATAAAATGAACTGGAGATTGGGACATTGCCGGACCTCTATCTTGCTTCAGCAGACAGGAGTGTAAGGGCAAGTCTCAAGCCCAGCCTGGGGCTTGCTCAGAACCCAGATGCAGGAGCTGTGTCTGGATGGAGAATATGAAAGGGAAAGAATGAAGAATGGAGCTGGAACACTGATGTTGAGTTGCAGAGGTCAGATCTAATAGTAAACATGGCCTGAAGTAGGCTCCAGACCCACAAGCATTTCGTGACTCATTTTCCTGTAAGAAGAATGAGTAAGGGTTGTTCAAAGAGGGCGAGAAGTTCTCATCCCAGCAGGACATGCCTGCCCTATATGGGAGACATTCTCTATGCGTTGAAGAAGAAGGCAAAGAAAGAGGAAGAACAGTTTCTCCCTTCTCAGCACAGTGTGGGTGCTGGGGGAAATGCCCACCTTTCCTTCTGCTGTGAGCAGAGGCATCAGTCATCAGTTAGGCGTTTGGCATTTCTACCAGATATGGGAATGGCACTGGAGAAAACAGGCTAGTGGAAACACACCTTTGAGGACATCCAAGCAGGTAACAACTTTACAGTCCAAGTCAAGAGAAGGATGAGCTCAATCCACTAGCCTTGCAGAGCTTCTCATGCCTGCTAGGAAACTCATCCAAGCCCTAGCCTTAAACAGCATGTAACGGAAATAATGAAACAGTTACAGAATGGGAACTGGACACTGAAAAGAGAAAAATCAGGCAAGGTACACATGAAAATGAAAACTAATACAGACAGAAAAGAATAAACCAGATAAAAGAGGGAAGAGGAGGAAGAATGGCCAGAGGGCCCCAGGCAGCTGGAAGGCATGTAAGAAAGGAGGTGAAGCTCCATCATCTTCACCACCGCATGAAGACTGTCTCTCAGATGTCTTCCTGCCTCGGCCTTCTTCTCAGGGAGCTCCCGAATATTCACTGAAGCAGAGAACAGGAGATGAATTAAATGTCACCAGATATCCTGAAGGCATGGAATCAGTAGTGACAAAGGAAGTGTTCTTGAGGAGAGAAGGGGCCCCGTAATCAGTTCCCCAGAAAAGCTCTACAAGCAAGTAAAAAAGAGCGACGGCACAGGGATGGGCATCCCAGAGGTGGACCTCTCGATTCCGAGGCCAGGACTGTAAGGGCTGATGAAGCAGCGTGTGTCTGAAGCAGAGATGAGGGCTGGGAGAACTCCACTGCACGGTGTCCAGCAGGCATCCGGGGCCAGGGTTCTTTGAGGAGTTCAGCTTTAGCCAGAAACCAAGCAGCAAGCCTTGAGCCGGGTTTGACCTGTTTCTCTAGAGGTGACATGTCCAAGAAGGACCACTGGACCTGAAGGGTGTTGAACTGCAAACATGCAAAAATACCCAGACATCTGACAGGTTCAGGGCATGAGAGGGATACAGAGCAGAGACTCAAAGACACTGAGAAGTAACAGGCAAAACAGGAGATTTCCCTTGCCATGGTGGCCCCGTGCCGCTTTTCATCTCTACCGGAGACCACTTCTCACAGGAAAGAACAGTTCACAGCATCTATGACGGAACTCTGAGGGAACTGTGATAGGGTGAGCGTGGGACTCACAGACGTACAGAAGAAACCAGTGCTTACCAGAGGGCAGGGGCAAGGGGACGGGGCACAACAGGGGTAGGGGGTTAAGAGGTAGAGACTGTAAAGTCTAAACCAAACTACAAGGTCATGCTGTGAAACACAGGGGACACAGCAAACATTTCATATCAACCATGAATGGAGTATAACTTTTAACAGGTATGGATTACTATATTGTACATCTGTAATTTATATAATATTATATATCAACTATATTTCCACTGGGGTTCCCTAATGGCTCAGTGGTAAAGAATCAGTCTGCAACGCAGGAGACCCAGATTCAGGAAGATCCCCAGGAGGAGGGCATGGCTATCCACTCCAGTATTCTTGCCTGTAGAATCCCATGGACACAGGAGCCTGCCAGGCTACAGTCCACAGGGTCACAAAGAGTTGGATACGACTGAAGTGACTGAGCATGGACACATATCAACTTCAATGAAAAAAAATATATTGTGGGATAAAAAAAGAATTCCAATGGCCTCTTCAAATCAGAACTCTAGTTCTGAACTATCTCTTCAGCACCTAGAGCTCCAGTGTCAACAGAGAGCTTCCGTGTAAAACGATAGAATAGACCCTTTACAAGGCTGGGGGTCTTAATGCCATTTTGCTTTCCTTTGAGATCAAAAGTGTGGAAAGCACTTGGGCACCACTGTGAGCTCTCCAGGGTGCTGACCATGTTCTTCAGACAGATTTTGGCTCTCTAGGATCCTGGCTCTACAGCATTGCAGCTCTCCTGGATTCCAAAGTGTCACTTTAACCATTTTTATTATTCCCTTTCCCACCCTTTGGATGGGAAAGACTCCAATACTTTAGCCACTTGATGCGAAGAGATGACTCGTTTGAAAAGACCCTGATGCTGGGAAAGATTGAAGGTGGGAGAAGAAGGGGACAACAGAGGATGAGATGGTTGGATGGTATCACTGACTCGATGGACATGAGTCTGAGTAAACTTCCAGAGTTGGAGATGGACAGGGAGGCCTGGCCTGCTGCAATCCACGCGGTCGCAGAGTCGGACACAACTGAGCGGCTGAGCTGAACTGAACTGAAGCCTTTGGATATCTGAATCCCCGTCTTAGCTTGGTGCTCTGCCTTCAAACAGTTTAGTCAGAAGCAGAGTGACGGTCTCTTTTAAACAACTATAAAACAGTGTTTTTACTGAGCTGTGAAGCACTGTTATAGTTGAAGACACCATCACAGCAATCACCAGGCACCATTTACTCAGCACATACTATGCGCTGTTAAGAAGTTTAGCTACATTCTCTCTCGAATTTCATCATCACCTTGTATTATCAGGTATTATCACCATTTTGCAAATGAGAAAATGGAGGCTCATTGAGGTTAAACTATTTTGCTTCAGATACACTGTAGAAAAGAAATAAACATGTGAGGTGCTTAGAACAATGCCAATTAGTCTGGTAAAAACACAATAAATGGTAGTTGCTAGTAGTTTTTCTTTTTTATACTGTGTTGCTATTGACTTAAATATTGAGCCCCCCACAGAGAAGGATGAAAATATACTTTGATAGCTCTCCCTTTCTTCCTCCAAATACTTTTTGAAGGAGTGACAGACAAACTTGAATGGGTTTTTTTCCAAGAGAAGAGAATAAGAATTATCAATCAAACATGATCTGTTGGTTTGGGAGTCACAGAGAGTTTGAGAGGAGACTTAAAAGAATAGACTCTTAAGAGCTGTAGCATGAGCTTATGGACAATTATACTTCACAGCTGTTCCAATGTGCCCTTCCCCTTCTGGATTAATCTGCTCAACCCTCAGCCCTTGCAGGGAGCGACCCTTCAAACGTGTATCCTTGCCCCAAGGGGCACAGCTCCCTTGGCTGCAGATGGACACACCCCAAAGGGGAACAAACTTGTAATTAAGGCTGAACCAAACAGTTACCTTTTGGGAATTTGGAGTTGAGATTCTGAGGGACGGGACATGTTTGCTGCAAGGCAAAAAGACATTGACACAGAGAAAGCAGCCAAGTTACAACACTGGCTGAGCTCACAGGAGGAAGGCCCAGGGACCCCTGTTGCTGAGGTCCCTGGAACAGTCCCGAATCCTCCCATACCTGAGGTCTGGTGAACTGTCTTTCTTTGGAGACCTGGGAAACCACTTGGTATTTTTATTCTCTCAGTTGATGGATTGGGTTTCTATTCCCTCCAAGAAAACGAATCTTTGCCAAAACCTATGGTCATCCTGTATGTTATGATAAAACTGGGCTGTGTGATTCTGTTTTCACTTCTTAGTGTCTTATTAAAGAGAAACTGCTGCATATTTGCCGGTGGAAGATGTCAGTCCTGGGGACCGTGCGACAACTGAGAGAAGGTGGACTGTGTCTGATGGAGGCCCAGGGGGTATGAATGCTGCTACTGCTGCTAAGTCGCTTCAGTCGTGTCCGACTCTGTGCGACCCCATAGACGGCAGCCCACCAAGCTCCCCCGTCCCTGGGATTCTCCAGGCAAGAACACTGGAGTGGGTTGCCATTTCCTTCTCCAATGCGTGAAAGTGAAGTCGCTCAGTCGTGTCCAGCTCCTAGCAACCCCATGGACTGCAGCCTACCAGGCTCCTCCGTCCATGGGATTTGCCAGGCAAGAGTACTGGAGTGGGTTGCCATTGACTACGCTTCTACATATCTGAAGTGCTACCGTCTGGCTGCAATGCAAATTTTAACACTGTAGCTTTGGGGTAAAGAGTAGGGACCAAGGATAGGAGTAACAGGGAAGATTTCAACTTGGTTGGAGCTCTGAATAGAACAGAGTGGAAACTACAAGTTGGGAGGAACTTTGTGTATCTTGTTGTTACTGTCTCTGCTCAACTCCTCACCCACGGAGTAGCACAGAGAAGCCACTCAGTATCTATTTTCATATAAATAATTACAGAGGTGAAAATGTGTGAAAGTGGAATTGTTAGTCACTCTGTTGTTTTGACTCTTTGCATAGACTATAGCCCACGAGGCTCCTTTGTCCATGGAATTCTCCAGGCAAGAATACTGGAGGGGGTTGCCATTCCTTTTTCCAGGGGATCTTCCCGATCCAAGGATCGAACCCAGGTCTCTAGCACTGCAGGCAGATTCATTACTGTCTGAGCCACCAGGGAAGCAGGTAGCAGGCTCCATTCAAGGAGATGGGGTATCACAGGAACTTGAACAGATGAGGGTTTCATGAGATCAAAACCCTTTCCAACCCTAAGGTCCAAAGTTTCTACCGTCATTATGGAAGGTAATAGATAATGTGGCTCCCATCATTTGAGTAACCAACATGTATACCAGTCAGTTGTTTGATCTACTTTAATATTTAGATTTTATTTTAAAAGAGTCCCAATCAGAGAGTTTGGAGAGGTTCTAAGCATTAAGTTTCAAGAAAATGCGGTGAACTGAACCACTTTGGTTCAAAATCTTGTTCTCTACAATAAGAGGAAAGTTGCTTACCCCATCTGTGCTTTTCATCTGGAAAATGGATGTGGTTAGGGTGCCTACACCTCAGGGGTTTTGCTTTTTAAAATAGATGAAATAAAATAACATATATAAGGAGACTGGCACAATGACTAACCCAAAGTTATAACTCAACAACATTATTACTAGCTATCATTAGCTATAGAATTGCTTCATTAACTTTTTAGGATGAAACCTTTGCATTTATCTCTCTTCACACTGTCTTCCTAGTTCCATGCAATGCTTCAGATCAAAATAGTGGTATTTAGAACAAGTGAAGAGGTGTTCCCTCATGCTCCTGGAGAGGGCTTCTCTGCAGCTTCCAGCATGGCCTGTTTATGAGATGCTGACCCCACGTGGGAGGCAAGGATATGGTTCCCTGCTACGCTGGACACTGACCCGTCTGAGCTGTTGCCGTAGATACCGACATTACTGCAAGCGCTAGACTCCAGACACCTACGTGTGGAGCATGACTAGAGACCTCATTTTCTCACTTACCACATGGGGGGTTATTCAGAGATTACCCTCCCCAGAGCGATTTCTCTGTTGCTCTCATTAAATCATATCAAGGGCCCACATCACTCACTTTAAGCACTAGGTATTTCAACAAAGTTGAAATGATGCCAACTAAATTTACTCAACTACAAATGCTCAATAAAGGCAATTTGGCTTTGAAAAAAAAAAGTTTCATTTGGGTTCATAAATGTGACACGCAGTCTCAGCTTACTCTCCAATGGGACACCGATTTAAAATGTAAATTATTTAAATTGCCCCAGACCTGTGCCCACGTTTCTTATTCTAAGGCAGTGACACATACATTACAAGTACATTATTCATGTGTTAGGCATCCATTATACACACACTGATGCTGCCAAAGGCGTAACCAGTCAGGAAAGAGGCTATTGCATATTACAGACAAATCTAGATACTCTCAAATCCCCCGTTTTCTTGCCTTCAAGCTCTGTTTAAAAGGAAATATGCTTCACAGATATTACCTATGTCCCTGACTCCCACAGATGCGTGTGCTCCTTGGAGGGGTCTTTTTGAAAGCACTGGCTCTGCTAACAGCTGCAGGCTGTTAGTATATCCAGATACAATTTTGTGACCTACAACCTATGACCTTCCAATACTCTGCTAGACAACGTGGGTTCACTCTGATATTCTAAAGGGCTTGCAGAAAGCAAACATGATGGCTCAGAACGCTCATCCCTTCAGTAAGAGGTGATTTATTATGCTCACCTAGAAGGATTCTTGTCTCTGTGTGAATGCTCACGTGCATCAGGAAGAAATGACTCCTGCAGACTGTGAGAGCATCGGTAGGCGGACGCCGGGACATACTTTTTGCTAAAAAGCTCACTGGCCTCAGCTGATACTTTGTCCATCTGCCAATTGCTCAAATATGGAGTGAGCTGTGGGGAGCCCCATGCCAGACTTGCCCCCCTGCTGGATAAATTGCTGAAGTCAGGGCCAAGCGGTTTTCTTCATGGCTGTTACGATATCCAGATTCAAAGTGGTTTTCTTGAAGTTGTGGAAGTATGGTGCTCTCCGTGTCCCTTGATTTGTAAGAAGTGCTCAGAATGGGAGAGGGAGGAGAGCGTGGTGATGATGGACTCAAGCCCTGGATTCAAATCGTGGCTGAGCCGTGTACGGCTCTATGACTCCTTCAGTGGAAGTGCAATGGACCTACCGCATTGTGTTAGTTCCAGCCTCACAACATAGTGATTTGGTATCTGTGTACATGATGAAAATGATCATCAAGATAAGTCTATTTACCACCTGTCATCATACAAAGTTATTACAATATTACCGACTGTATTCCTTACATTGTACACGTCATCTCTGTGACTCACTTGTTTTGTAACTGGAAGCTAGTGTCTCACGCTCTCCCTAAATCTCCCTACTTCACTCATCTTCCCATCTCCCTCCCCTCTGGCAACCACTTGTTTATTTTCTGTATTTGTGAGTCTGTTTCTGTTTGGTTATGTCTTTCCATTTGTTTTCCTTTTTGGATTGCACATCTAAGTGATACCATATGGTATTTGTCTTTCTTGGTCTGACATTTCATGTAGCATAATACCCCTCCAGGTCCATCCACATCATCACAAATGGCAAGAGTTTACTCTTTTTAATGACTGAATAATATTCCATACGTGTGTATGTATATATGTATGTATGTACACACACATGTGCACACACACATTCTTTGTCCATTCACCTTTTGATGGACACTTAGGTTGTTTCCATATCTTGGCTATTGTAAATAACATTGCAAGGAACACAGGGGTGCGGGTATCTTTTTTGAGTTTGTGTTTTTGTTTTCTTTAGAAAATTACCCAGAAATGGAACTGCTGGACTGTACAGCATTTCTGTTTTTAAATTTTGGAGGAGCCTCCATACCTCCACAGTGGTTATAGCAATTTCCATCCCCACCAACAGGGCACAAGGGTTCCCATTTCTTCACACCCTTGCCAACACTTATTTGCTATCTTTTTGGATAATGGCCATTTGACAAGTGTGAGACAGAACCACACTGCGGTTTTGATTTGCATTTCTCCGGTGATTAGTGATGTTGAACATCTTTTCACGTGTCTGGTGTCCATTTGAGTGTCTTCTTTGTGGGTCCTCTGCCCATTCATTAATTGGGTTTTTTGGTGATTTTTTTTCTCCTTCCAATGTTGTGTTGTATGAGTTCTTTTCGTGCTTTGGATATTGATCAGTTATCATAAGTGGATACTGCAACTTGTCAAAAGCTTTTTCTGAATATACTGAGGTGACTATATGATTTTTCTTCCTCAGTTTGTTAATGTGGTGTATCACGCCGACCGATTTGTGGACAGAAGCACCCAGGTGTCCTGGAGGCTCATCTCTCCAGTGCAGGACCCCTGGGCTGGGGAGCCAAAAGTGGGGCTCAGGTCTTACGCTCTTTCAGGAGAACCTCTACAACTGTGATCATCTTCTCTTCTGTGGGTCGCCTACCTGGCAGTGTGGGCTCAACAATGCCATGTCTCTAGCCCTCTTACCCATCTCATGGCGGTTCCTTCTTTATACCTTTAGTTGTGGAAAATCTTTTCTTCCAGTTTTCAGGTCATTCTTATCAATAGTTGTCTGTAAATAGCTGTAATTTTGGTGTGCTTGTGGAAGGAGGTGAGCTCAGGGTTTTCCCACCCCACCATTTTAGTCACCCACAATGACTATGCAACTTTGGACAATTTATTTGACCCCTCCAAGCTTCGATTTTAATGTTTTTATTTGGATGAGAGGGTGCACTTTGCCTCCTGCTTGGTACACAGTAAGTGCTCAGTATATGTCTGTTCACGGTTGTGATGACTGTGGCGAGCTTCTTTATCTCCAGGTACCTCTTCCCTGGTCTTTGCTTCCTCCTCTCCTTTCCTTACAGTAATTCTGAGGAATCTCCCTTTCCATTTAAAACCAGGAGGAAAGATTTTGAGGACTAGCTCACTTTAAAGCCCAGGAAGTCTTTATCCCAATAATAATTAAAAATTACAACTTATCTGACTTGATGTCAGACTCAAAATTGTCTCCAAACCCCTCATAATGGTTAACTTTGAACAGTGCTGCAGGCAGAAAGAAAATGAAAACCTGAAACTTTTGTACTGCACCTACATAATTTTTTCCATCACATCTCTTTGTAATTACATTTAAAATTAATATTGTCCACAGGTTGAATTACTGAGGGTGGTAGGGAAAACAGTTAAAACATTTCAGGTACTAATCTTGCTTCTCCAGACTTTGGCTTTGCCTGCCTCTGGTAAGCCCATGGTTCCAAAATTATTTTTCATTGAAGAATCATAAAGAGATGATATAAACAGTAGAATATCCTTGCATGGGTATTTTGTGTAAAGTGCTTAGAATGGCAAATATTTTACTTTCTGGGGTTGGGAGCTGAGAGGACATGCAAGGTTAGTCAGCCTGCTATATTCTGCTTAAAATCGGTGGTAAGAACACCTGTTCTGAGGACTTGGGAACAACCTCCCTAAAGTAGACTGCTGTTCTCAAAATGTCAGAAAAGTTTCAAGCAGACTTGGGCTCATCAACGGGATTTTTACACCTATGCTAAGCATCTTACATCGTGTTTTAACTTTGCATCTGGAAATCACTCTTCTAAAAGCACACATGATTCAGCCAGCATAAATCTTTGGCTTTTGCAATGAATGTGGAAGCAGAGAGATTATCACTTTTAAATCTAAGCACCAGCAAAGTTTGAAATCCATGTGAAAAGATGTTTTCTAGGGTAGCACTTCTCAAATGTTGATGTGGGTGTGAATCACCTGGATCAAAATGCAGATTGAGACTCAGTAGGTCTGGGGCAGGCAGGGTCTGAGATGATGAATTACAGCCTGTCCTCCAGGTGCTCTCCAGCCCGCTGCCCACAGACTCTACTTCGAATGACAGTGTTCTAAGACACACGTGGGTCTGCTCCTGGGCATGAGTGTCTTGTGCACACCTCCTGTGCACACCTCCTGTGCACACCTCCTGTGCACACCTCCTGTGCACACCTCCTGTGCACACCATGGTGTCCTTCCACCTTGTAGAAGGACTAGCGCCTGTGCTGCAGTGAATGGCTGCTCCTCCTTCAGGCTGCCTGACTACTTGGGATGGCAAAGTGCCCGAGCCGCACTCTCTGATTATAAGATGGCCATGAGGGGCTGCACTCAGGAGACCTTGACTTGTCCTTGCGCCCAATAGCTCAGGTTTGCAGGGTCCTGCCCTCTTGGGACATGAATGTTCTCAGGAAGAAGTGCCCCCTCTCATGAGAGCTAGTCCGACATTTTCCTCCTCTCCGTTCCCATCACCTTCTTATCTCTGCTCCCACCACCATTTAAAGCCCCCTCTAACGCCTCCATTGAAACTTTGCTCTTATCTCTTCTTCAGTCTCATTTTTGTTTGACTTGCTGTCCCCTGCCACTGAGTCTCCGTCTCTCGGGATCCCATGATTCACAGGCTGAGTTTAGCTTTGTCACTCTCCTTTCCCTCGCCCCAGTGTTCACAGCTTCCTTTCTTCTCTACCCAAGACTTTCACATACTATTTCTACACTCAGGTTTAGAAAGATCTGGGAAGCAAGAGTCAGATGGGAGTGGCACCGTTACACTGAGGTCTGTCTAAATCTATAACCTCCTAAAATGATCACAGCCTTTAACCCAGCCCTTCCACTCCTAGGCATTTATTAAGAAAACAGGTATAGGCTCAGGCAAAGATACCTGTACCAGATGCCCACTGCAGAACTGTTTATAATGGCAAAAGATTGTCTGAACTGGTGGTTAAGCAAATGACAGTGTATCAAAACTACAGATATTATTTTGGCATTAAAGGTGAAAATACTCATCAAAGCTAAGTGAAATAAGACAACGACATCAATGCATATATTGAAATTTAAATATTATTAAGATATGTATAGTAAAGAACTAACAAGAAGCACACCCAGTTAGTACCAGTAATAGTTTTCTTTGGTTGATGGAATTATAGATGTTATTTTTATAACTTTTATATTTCCTATGTTTTCTACAGTAGAACTGTTTTCTTTTATCTAAAAAAATCTTAATATTTAGGAAAATACCTTCAATATACAAATGGTTTGCTTTATAAACTTAGGTAAGAGATCCCAGTCACAGATAATGTAACTATTTGAATATGAGGGCAGCTTCGTACTCACATTAGAGTTTCCACCGAATATCGTAAAATACGAAATTGAATAGCTGTAATAAATGTTCCCTCAGCAAAAATGTTTACACACAATCATAGGCTTTCAGACGAGGAACTGGGATATGATCTGCCCGCGTCTTTTCCCTAAATATAGTAATGGCATTTGCCAAATTCTCACATTCTTTCTCTAGTGACAAATTCATTTAAGATGCAATTCCTCAACTGGCTAGCAAACTAGCTTGACTATTTTTGGCATAATTACAGATAATTAGGCAGCGTCTCAGAGTAATGTGACTTTCCACCACTGTAAAGAAAGTAATTTGCACTTTCAGCATGAGTCTCTTCTATCTCTGTGTTCTGCAGTATCAACATTTTGCCTTTCCCCCATTAGTTAATGCCTGACTCGGGGGGCTGAGGGCTGCGCCAGGGTGATGTCTTGAGGAAGGATTTATGATGAGAGGACCAAGCAATTAGAACATCCTTTGCAGTAACAGAGTTCCAGCAGTCGTTGGATAGGCTACACACTTGAGAGACATTTCCTTGACCACATGACTTCAACATTTCCTGGTGAGATAATGCCTTTAGACACAGGCAACTGTGCCTTCCTCTGTACAAAGAGTCCCCAAGGAAGGGAGTCCAGCCAGGTCCCATGGTTGCCTTCTAGATTACAGTCAGGGTACCCAGAACCCAGAACTTCCACTCAATTCTCGGATGATGTCATGTCATTTATCCCATAGAGGAGGCTCATGGAGTTGTCAAATAATTTTTCTAGTATTCTCTTGAAATTAGTTTATCTGTCCAATCATTCTTCCATTCCTTATGTTATACACTTAACCTGCCCATCTGTAAACTCACTTATCTACCCATTCATCTACCTATTCGTCCATCTTTTTTCTTTTTTGACTAACATTAAGTAATTATGCACCAGGGACCATATTAGTCACTGATGAAGATGTTATAGTCCCCTGACTTGATGTCCTCATAGTCCAGGAGGTGAGATGGGTACACAGATGCTGCAAAGTGATGAAAAATGAAAGAACGGAAAGGGAGTTGATACGATTTCACCAAAGAAGTGGTCGTTGTTTTAGTCGCTAAGTCATGTCCGACTCTTTGCAACCCCATGGACTGTAGCCCACCAGCCTCCTCTGTCCATGGGATTTCCCAGGCAAGAATACTGGAATATTGGAGTGGGTTGCTGTTTACTTTTCTAGGGGATCTTCCCGACCCAGGGATCAAACCCATGTCTCTTGCATTGGCAACGGAGGGATCAGAAAAGACTCCCTGGATGATGTCTCAAAGAATGAGAACATTTTGCCAGGTAGAGGAGAGAAGGATGCAAGTCCAGGCTGAATGAATATACGAGCAAAGACGCGGAAACATGAAGATACAAGGAAGATATGTGGGAGGATGAGAAACAGTACTAGGAGTGTGCACTGAAATGAGGAGGCCTTGAGGCTGAGGAATTCATAAGAAGGCAGTGGTAGCTGTATAATAGCATATCTCATGGTCAAAACCATTTTTTCATTTGATTGGTTTAAAGCAAGGTTGAGACATGGTGCAGTTTATGTTAAAAGGAGTAATGGGCAGGTATGAAGCATAGACTGGAGCTGGATTCATTCACCAGCAAGTGGGAGGGACAAGGGGGCACAAAAGAGATGTTTTCCTGGAGTAGAAGGTTGAATGAACAGGACCTGGTTGGGCAGGGAGAAGGAGAAATTTAAGGCAACTCAAAGATTTCTAACTTGGGAGTTGGTTTTACCATCAGTGGAAGTGGAGGATCCCGGAAGTGAAATATGCTAAGCATGGTCACTTCCATCTCATCCACTATTTCACTTATTTATGGGATATTCAGTGACTGTCCACTACGTGTCAGCCACAAAGGCTACTTCGGGGAACAAGATGGACATGGCTCTGTCCCATGGAAATTTCTGCCTCATTTTCACAAGTAAAACACAGCTATTCCTCCATCAGAAGGACTGCTATCTTCCTCCTTCCTGATGGGCCCACAGCTGGAATCCCCAGACCAGTCTGCATGCCTGGGCCAGGTCCTCCATTAAGGGCAGAACTCGCCAACTGATGAACTGCTTGGCAACTGACTGCCTATCAGTCAATCCGCTGCCACTAAGACTGCTGCCAGCAGCGTTCAGTCACCAGGTGTCACTGATGGCTCCCTACTGCACACGACTGTGAGACACAGCACTCCTCAGGTAAGGGTTAAGTCATCCGGGCAGATGCTCGGAGGCTTTGCCAAGAGTGCCGACAACTTGACAACTTCCATCCTTCCCTGCCCCCGGGATGGAAGAGGTGCTTTAGGGGACATGATGGTTCTAGCTTTCCCTGGCTTGAAGCTCCTGCTAGACAGCTGACCAAGAGGTGTGACAGGTGCTCTGTGTCTTGGTCAAACACTCGGGTTTTGGCGATACTGGAGCCCAGTGTGCTTGGCTGCTTGGCAGAACACATTTCCTGGAAGAGCATTCTGTGTTCTAAGGTTGTGAATCCTGCCAAGTCAGAACAATGAGCTGTGACCTTCATTCTAGAAAAGGGGTCCCCAGTCTCCAGGATCATCTGAGGTGGAGCTGATGTAATAATAACAGAAACAAAGTGCCCGATAAGTGTAATGCCCTTGAATCATCCCCAAGCCACTCCCCCATTAGGTCCGTGGAAAAATTGTCTTCCACAAAACTGGCCCCTGGCACCAGAAAGGCTGGAGACCACTGTTCTAGAAGGCAAGAGTGTTTCCAATCTGGGGCAGGTGGTGCTAATTAGTGTTTTCTGCTTGGTCAGCTAAGTCTCCGTTTGGTACAAATGACCCTGATCGTATCAGCAAGCCAGCAGGGAAGACAGACACACAGAGTTAAAACCAACCTTAGAGGTCCCCCTCTCTTTCTCTTGGTGCCTCCAACAGTGAAAGATGCTTCGATGACGGGAACAAGCTTTCAGAGCCCTCCTTCTTCCACTTCTCCTCTAAAGGATTATGGAGAACGCCTCTTTCTTCAGTTGATGGGTTTAGCTTTGCCTTTTTCTTATTGGAAATTCAGTGTGGTAGTGGTTTCACTAATTTGATTTCTCACGCTGTGCAGACTTTTGTGTTTGTTTCTGAGTGTGGATGAGTGTGATGTGAGGGGTAAAGCTGTGGTCACAGTGCTGTGGAGGGGGTGGTACTCCATGCTGGGATATTATCACCAGCCAGACTGGGGACCTCAGAGGGGGATGCTTAAGGGCACAAGCTGGCGGAGCATATGGCAGCTGCCACGCAGAGGGCTGCCTGGGGGTTCATGCCATTCTCCTGTGTTCCCCACCATGAGGCTGCTCAGCTTGCACACAACTTCATCCATTCGGAATGCTGACATAGCACTTACCTCTGAAATTCCTTTTTTTTTTTTTTTTGCCTATTTTCAAATATGTGCTCAGCACAGAGAAAGCAAGAAGGATGGGATGAAGGAGCGATGGAGAGTCTGCAGAGGGGGGTTGTTCTTGGGACTGACTTTTGGGCGCGCCCACGGGCTCTCACTGCTTAGATCCAAGGACGCCATCACCCCGTGTCTGCGTCTGTGTCCTTCCCGCCAAGGCGCTGTCCTGAGAGCTTAGAGAGCAGTTAATGGCACGTGAGCAGAGGGCAAACTTGGCTCTGCCGGGGTCGCTCGGCCTCTTCCTGCTCCTGCAAGCTGTCAGAGTGGTTCTCAGTCTGCCAGCTGCTGACAAGCACTCAGCCAGCCAGGAAAGGGAACTCTGCAGACGGGGGCGTGCTGGGGGAGGTGAAGCTCACTCTTCCTTAGTTTCCCTAAGGAGAAAAATGACGCACGAGGAGGCAAATAAAATCCTCACTAACATGCTTGTCACCCTTGCCTGTTTGCTACAACAATGGTAGTACAGCCCTAAGAATCAAAGGGCTGGAGGTTTCTCTTCAAGGCAGAAGGAGAGAGTGAGTGGACATTGGAGGGTAGAGCCTGGGGGGCCAGACAGGCACCAACAGGGTGGAGAGGCTGCTCTCCTAGAGCTGGTGAACAGTTGGAAAGAAAAGCTCTCTCCATGCTTGGATGCTTCCAAAATGCCTCAAAAACCCAGGAGCCGGGTGGCCAGACAGGCACCAACAGGGTGGAGAGGCTGCTCTCCTAGAGCTGGTGAACAGTTGGAAAGAAAAGCTCTCTCCATGCTTGGATGCTTCCAAAATGCCTCAAAAACCCACTCATGGTCTTCACTCACCCCATTCCCCCATAAAAGAACTGGGTCTTCAAGGTCTCCAGTTCTCAGAGAATGGCATGACCCTTCACTATGTTAGATCAGATCTGAGAGTCATCTTTGACACTGTGCCTTGCATCGAAAGCAGAGTATCTCAGTCTCAACACTATTAACACTTGGGAGCAGGTAAGTCTTTGTTGCTGGGGATGGGGCTGTCCTGTGCATGGTGGGATATCAGCAGCATCCCTGGTGTCTGCCTATCAGGTGCCAACAGCACACCCTTCAGGGCTTCCCAGGTGGCTCAGTGGTAAAGAATCCACGTGCCAATGCAGGAGATACAGAAGATGCGGGTTCAATCCCTGGGTCTGGAAGATCCCCTGCAGGAGGAAATGGCAACCCACTCCAGTATTCTTGCCTGGGGAATCCCATGGACAGAGGAGCCTAGCGGGCTACAGTCCATGGGGTCTCAAAAAGTCAAAACGACTAAACAACAACAAGCACACCCTTCCCCCAAACCCTGTGCTTTGCTCCCCACCAGATGCCACCCCAGATGTCAGACACTGCAGACATCCCCACATCGCCCCTCGTTTGGAACCACTGATCTGAAGCAAACCACCATCAGGCTCTGCCTAGTTTATCTTCTGCCTCCCTCTCCCCACCCTGCACCCTCGTCACTAGGTTTAAGTGGCGGTTACACCCCCCTGAGCACCTGCCCCAGCAAGTCTTCTCAAGCACCTCCTGCCTCCTCCAACCCACTTTCCAGAAGCAGCCCAGCTGACGGCTCCAGAGTCAACTCTGCTCATATCATCTTCCCATGCAGAACCTATGGCGGCTTTCCTATTCTCTAAGGATATGGATGAAGATTTCTAAGAGAGGTTAAAAAATCCAGCCGTATGTGGAGAAAAGGGAACGCTCCTACACTGCTGGTGGGAACGTAAACTGGTGCAGCCACTATGCAGAACATTCTGGAGGTTCCTCAAAAAACTAAAACTAGAACTTCCATATGATCCTGCAATCCCACTCTTGGGGCTATGTAAGAAAACAATGAAAACTCTACTGCAAAAAGATGTGTACATCCCAATGTTCATAGCAGCGCTATTTACAATAGCCAAGACATGGAAACAGCTTAAATGTCCATCGACAGCGGAATAGACAAAGAAGCTATGGTGTGTATACAATGGAATACTATTCATCCATAAAATAACAATGAAACGATGCCATTTGCAGCAACGTGGATGGACTTAAAGATCATAGCAAGTGAAGTAAGTCAGACAGAAAAGCAGAAATGTCACACAACATCACTTTAGATATGTGGAATCTAAAAAAAAATGATACAAGTATAATTATTTATAAAACAGACTCACAGATATAGAAAGCAAACTTACGATTACGAAAGCGGAAAGAAGCCGGAGGGATAAATTAGGGATTTGGGATTAAGAGGCCCACACTACTCTACATAAAACAGATGAGCCACAAGGACCTACTGTGTAGCACAGGGAACTATATCCAGTATCTTGTGATGATCGATAGTGGAAAAGAATCTGAAAGAGAAAGCACACCCATAAGTGGGTCACATTTCTGTACCCCTGACACACTGTAAATCAATTAAAAAAAGAAAAAGGAGAGAATCTAGCATGGCCTGCTTCGCTGCTTGCCTCACACCATTCTCCTGCCATCAGCTTCTGCTGCCCGTGAAAGGTCCTTCCTGCCTCATGTTCCCTCCAGCTACACATCCTTCTTCCTGCTTCACCCACTTTGGTCTTCGAGATCAAGATTCCAAAATTACTTCTCTGGGGTCTCAAGCTTCCCAGACCCCTCCATGTCAAGGATCCTAGTTAGACACTCTTCAAGCAAAGCATGTCTTTCCCTCTTAGCTTTCATTACGGTTCATAACTCCACACTGCTCTGTGGCTCATCTGATTGAAGCTTCCCTCTCTCACTAGACTCTAAGTTCTGTGAATTGCAGGGACCATGTAGGTTATCATGCTTCAGCCTACCCCTGGCACCTAGGCACAGTGCCTGGCATACAAACCTTTGCTGAAGGGATGGAAATATGTGGAGATGGCCTGATGGGTTGAAACCCTAGCCAATGGTGGTCCCTGAACTTGAAAGCAAGGCTTTCAGGACCAGAAACGTACCTTCCATTCACTACTGTTGCTTTACCTTCAAGTATTTCTTCATTTCACAAGTCTTTCCTGAGAACCTACTCTGTGCCAGATGCAGACTGACACTAATTATTTCAGACCAGATAGGCTTGGCCATGGTGATGCAGTGTGTCCCCGTCCAGCAGTAGAGACGGACGTCAACCCAGCCGCAACACCCCTGGGAGACCTGTGAAAGGGGCAGTGCTGATACGCAGAAGGCTGGTGTGTGCTCTGAGGCCATGGAACAGAAGCCACCACAGCTTCTCCTGCACGTCATTGTGTTTTCAGACGAAGCAGAAAAGGACAGCTTTATTGCTTTGCCAGGCCAATGGAGACACTCCAGGCTTCTGCCTCAAAACACTATGTGTCTGGCCACGTCATTGCTCCTTACTTTGACTACCCAGGAAGTGGGAGTTGAGTTTCTTTGAGGAAAGACAGGGAGGCATAGTATAAAACAGGAGTTAACCTAGATGTCGTTGATTTGCAGAAATGGCACCAATCTGAAGGTGTTACTTGGCATTTATACTGTTGTTCACTCAGTCGCGTCCAGCTCTCTGTGACCCCATGGACTGCAGCACACCAGGCTTCCCTGTCGTTCGCCATCTCCATGAGTCAAACTCACGTCCATTGGGTTGCTGATGCTGTCTAACCATCCCATCGCATGGCGTTTATATTGCACTCCCTAAACGGATTTCCAAATGTTTGTTTTCAGAATGCCTTGAACTCAGAGAAATAAGGCACAATAGCATTTCTTCTTACTTGATTAAAAAAAAAAAAATCAGTGGCATGGCCAACAGATGAATAACTGGTACAGCTGGAAATAAGGCTCTAAGTTAAGTTAGGTCAGTTGAGCAGTCATCCGTGGCCACTTGCTACCTGCAGATTCACTGTGAGATGATGAGGATGCCAAGGGTCTGGGGCTACTAAGACAAAGAAAACAAAAGTCTCGTCCTCTAGGAGTTCACAGCTCCCAAGAGGAAAGGAGCCGCACGAATCTCCGCGTGGATGTAAAGCTGTTATTGTGGGAGTGTAAGTGCGCCTGTCCCATTATTCAGGTGTCAGTCCAAACCTCACCTCCAAGAGACTTTCTCTGATCACCTTGACCTCACCCTCTCTGCCAGTTACCTCCTCTCTCGTTACTTCATATTAATTTCCTCACAGCACCTGTCTTTTTCTGAATCACATAGTCATTTACGTTTTATTTATACTGATTCCCCACCTAGAATGTAAGCTCTATACTATCTGGCTCCCCTCCATTCTCTAGAGCCTAAAATAGCATCTGGTAGGTGGTTGGCACTGAATGAATGAGTGGATGGATGCATGGATGGATGGATGGATGGATAGCTGAATATTCCGAGGGAAGGCCAGTCAATCCTCCCTTGGGAGGTGGAAGGAAGCTGCACAAGAGAGGTGATATTAGAACTGGGTCTTGAAGTAGGAGTTCTTTGGGTAGATGAGAAGGGGATCATTAGACGTAAATATTTTCACATTTGGAGGTGGCGGGAGGAGGGATGGTAGACTTGAAATGATGGTGGGACAGGAAGCATGGCAGGTTGTGAAAGGGTGTGAAGGCCACACTCCCAGAAAGGAGACTTTCCCCTCTCGGGATGTTGCAGATAATGAGACTTTTTAAGCACAAGAAAGGTGGGGCCAGATCTCTAATCCACAAATCTTCCTCCAGTGGCATGAAAAAATGAGGCTGGTTACTGAGAAAATTAATGAATCTTTCCCAGGAGAGACGAACAGAATTTGTAAGCATCTAATTGAGGACATCCACAAAACAATTTTTTTTTTTTTTTGTCTTTGCTGACATCAGAAATCCTTTAAAATCCCCCAGGTCCTACTGTAAAGTTGTCTTAGGCAGTGAGCATGCTGAACCGTGCGTGGAAGGTTTCCACATCTTCGCACCCTGGCTCATCTGGGATTTAACACTGAACAACTTAGAAGAAGGGCTAAGAAGCTGAAGGACTAATTAAGTCCCGATTGGGTAAAGAACATGGGTTTCTAACAGTGAGTTTGTGAGGTATTTTTAATACTCCCGGAGGGAGGTGGACAGAATAAAACTTCATCATTAAGTATCTTCCCAGTAAATGGAGTCTCCTCGTTAGTTAGAAGAAAGCCTCATCAACTAAGAGTTATATATCATACTCACAAATTTCTCTTTCTTAATGTCTATAAAAGTAATGGCTGGTAAGTGTGAGCAGGCCTAATACATATATATATATATGAAGCTCATACTTTGGCCAGGCACTGTCAACTGTATTTTATATTCTCTAATTCTAGTGGACATCCTTTGAGCTATTATTTGCCCTCATTTTGCAGGTGAGGAAACAGAAGTGAAGGGTCAGATCCATTGCCCAAGACCATGCAGCAAGGGATGTTAATCCAGGTTCAAACACAGACTATAACAGGGGTCAAAACTACAGACACCAGAGTCTGACAGCCTGGGCTGTGGGAGCTGACTACTCAACGCCATATGAAGTCGGGTTGGCCATTCAGCCTCAGAGCTGGGGCTTCTTTGTCTGGAACTTGGGCTCGTGAGGTCCCTGCTTCAGAGGCATGTTGTGAGTAGACGCACTGGCGTTCCAGGTCCACTGAGAGGATGGGCACCAAGCACTCTGCATGGAGCCTGACGCCTGGAAACCACCAGATACAGTTCATGGTCCACATTGCAGGAGTGGCTGAAACGTCTCTTTTAATCCGGGAGCGGTCCATCTCCACTGCAAAAAACCAGATGCTAAATGACACAGCCACGCTCTCCCTGGTCCTCCTGCCACTGGCCACACCAAACCTCACTCGTGAGACGCTCCCAAAATCAAGGTCTTGCCCACTGGGGCAACTTCAAGTCCACTCTACTTTTCTGGGGTCAGGGTTTTTCTACCTTGGTATTCTGAGCTTTAGAGTCAACCAGCTCTTTGTAGTTGTGGTTGTCCTGCGCACTGTAGGGTTATCAGCGGCATCCCTGGCCTCTTCCCTCTAGGTGCTGGTGGCTCTCCCTTTTTTGCGACAACCAAAAATGTCCCCAGACATCGCCACATACTCTCTGGTGGCCCGATCACCCCTAGTTAGGAACCGCTGGCTCAGGTGAAAACTCGCAGTGAGGTACGAAGCTGAAGACCAAACTAGAGGTTTCCAGGATTCAACGAGGTAGATTGTCCCTTACTCAAACAGTTCACAGCACTTACTAAATTGAGATGAATTCCCACTGGGGAGCCACGGCAGGGCAATCGACAGATGACCATAGTTGGTGAGTTCATCAAGCTCCTGCCACCAGTCCACAGTGTTTCCTAGAATGCTAATTTCCCATTAAGGACCCATGCCATTTAATAAGCATTCAGTCATGGCTCCTTAAGGTGGAATGGAAGCATGGGGACCCAGTGAGGGTCCCTTTCACATTTTTAATGAGAAGCGACAGCTCTGTTCACACACTCAACATTTATTGCTGCTGCTAAGTCGCTTCAGTCGTGTCCGACTCTGTGCAACCCCATAGACGGCAGCCACCAGGCTCCCCTGTCCCTGGGATTCTCCAGGCAAGAACACTGGAGTGGGTTGCCATTTCCTTCTCCAATGCATGAAAGTGAAAAGTGAAAGTGAAATCCCTCAGTCGTGTCTGATTCAGCGACCCCATGGACTGCAGCCCTCCAGGCTCCTCCGTCCATGGGATTTTCCAGGCAAGAGTACTGGAGTGGGGTGCCATTGCCTTCTCTAACATTTATTGAGTGCCTGCTATATGAAACATCACATATTAAGCCTGTAACAGCATTGGGAAAAAAGATTGAGGTCTTTTATGCCAAACTGCCTCATGGAAGGAATACTAATTGATTTTCCTAATAGTTACTGAAACCTACTATGTGCCAAGCCATAAGCTAGGCTCTGGGTAGAACGTGCTGAGAGAAAAGGATGTTTACTGTTCCTGAGCTCTTGAGACCTAGAGCCAAGCCATGGGTCTCCGTGCAGTGTCCTTTGACCAGCAGCACCAGCCTTACTTGCTGTTATGGACTGAACTATGTCTTCCCCTAAAGAGATGTCAAAGTCTTAACCCCAGTACTTCAGAATGTGACTTTGATTGGGAATAGTGTCTCCATAGAGGTAAACAAGATAAAATGAGGTCAGTCGTGTGTGTCTAGTACGATGGGTCTCTTGATATAAAGGGGAAATTTGGACAGAGACAAATTATTTGCAGGGGGAGGGCCATGTGAGGACACACAGGGGAAACGGATGCTGCCGCAATCCAGGGGACACCAGGGGCTGCAGGGAGAGCAGGAGGCAGAGGAGGTAAGGAAGGCGCCTTCCCTGACCCACCAGGGAGCGGACCCCCGACAACGATTTGTTCTTAGACCTGCAGCCTCCAGAACTGCAATAGAAGACATTCCTGTTGTTTTAAGCCACTTAGTCTTCGGTACTTTATCATGGCAGCCCTAGGAAGCTAATGCACCTGAAAACGTGGTAGAAATGCAAATTCTTGGCCCCCACCCCAGATCAGAGGCACTGTGCTGTGTATGGAGATCTGGCAATCTGCGTCTTAACAAGGCCTCCTGGGGCTGCTGATGCATGCTGGAGTGCGGGGACTACTGATGCAGAGCAGTGGTTCTCAAGCCTGGCTGCATGTTAGACTTACCAGGGTGGCCTTAAAACAAAAACAGTGTCTTAGAAATTCTGACAGGGATTCTGATAGGAACCCAGGCTAAGAATGGCTGGTCTAGAGCGATGTCTGTTACATGTGAGTGTGCAGGTCGCAGCAGGAATGGCGTCACTGGGGAGTTTTGTGAAAATGCAGATCCTGATCCAGTTGGGTTGGTGTGGGGCCTGAGACCTGCATTCTAACGTGCTCTGGGTGGATATCTTGTTGGTCCAGGGCTTAAGAAGTAAGGGCCGTGTAGCTCTAACACTAAAGTTGATGGTAGTAACAGCTAATGCATATTCGTTGAGTGCCTTCCAAATGCCAATCACTGTGCCAGGGAATAGAATACCCTGACTGGGCAGAAAGACACAGCCTGAGTATCGTGAGGCCTGCATTCTGTCTAGGGTTTTTGCCTTCCCACAGGAAAGGACCTTACCGAGCCTGTGAGGAGCTCTGATAAGGTAGAGCTGAGTCTCACATCAGGCAGAACAGGGCTAATGGCTGTTACAGATAACCCACAACTTCTCAACAGCTTAGCCAATAAGCATGAACATACTCTGGTATGCTCTGGTATGTCAGGGAGGATTCTGGCATCCAGGTCCTTCTTTCTTGGACTAGGCCCTCCTTTCAGTCCCTGGAGCGCTGCTCTCAGTTCAGTGGGTGGGTGGTGACACAGGGTGAGGGGGCCTCGGAGTGGTCTAATGACTTCCACCAAATTCCACTGACTCTGATCCACGGCCCTGCCCAATTTCAAGGACATTGGGAAATTCAGCCTAGCAGTGGCCAGAGGGAAAGGAAATGGGTTTGGTGAATACAGTCTCTATCACGGTCTGGAAAAATGAATCAAGTTGGTCAGATGAAGAAAGGGAGAAAGTAGTATGAGAGTGAGGTACCAAGAGCATACAGTGAATATTTGGTAAGTATTCAAATAAGCTAATCAAATGTCCATAGCTTCTCGGGTTACTGTTTTCCTTACAAAAACAATTATGGTAATCTATTTAGGTCTTTAACGCTTCAGTAGTGTGCCATGTTAAAACATTTCTATGGGACTTGAATAGACATTTCTCCAAAGAAGATGTACAAATGGCCAATAAAAACATGAAAAGGTGTTGAAAATCACTAATCATTAGGGAAACACAAATCAAAACTACCGTAAGATACCAACTTACACCCATTAGGATGGTTACTATTAAGAAGGATGTGGAGATATTGGAATCTTGTACTCTGTTGGTGGGAATGTAAAATGGTACAGCTGCTGTGAAAAACCATAGGGTGGTTCCTCAAAATATTACAAACAGGATTTCCATATGATTCAGAAATCCTATTTCTGGGTATCCCAAAGATTTGAAATCAAGGGTCTTGAAGAGATATTTATACATCTAAGGTCATAGAAGCATTATTCACAATTGCCAAAATGTGGGAGTGACCGAAGTGTCCACTGACAGATGAGTGGATAAACAAAATGTGGTCTATACATATAATGTACTATTCAGTTCAGTTCAGTTGCTCAGTTGTGTCAGACTCTGTGACCCCATGAACTGCAGCACACCAGGCCTCCCTGTCCTTCACTATCTCCTGGCGCCTACTCAAACTCATGTCCATTGAGGCAGTGATGCCATCCAACCATCTCATCCTCTGTCGTCCCCTTCTCTTCCCACCCTCAATTTTTCCCAGCATCAGGGTCTTTTCAAGTCAGTTCTTTGCATCAGGTGGCCAAAGTACTGGAATTTCAGCTTCAGCATCAGCCCTTCCAATGAATACTCAGGATTGATTTCCTTTAGGATGGATTGTTTGGATCTCCTTGCTGTCCAAGAGACTCTCAAGAGTCTTTTCCAACACCACAGTTCAAAAGCATCAATTCTTCAGCACTCAGCTTTCTTTATAGTCCAACTCTCACATTCATACATGACTACTGGAAAAACCATAGCTTTGACTAGACGGACCTTTGTTGGCAAAGTAATGTCTTTGCTTTTTAATATGCTGTCTAGGTTGGTCATAACTTTTCTTCCAAGGAGCAAGTGTCTTTTAATTTCATGGCTACAGTCACCTTCCGCAGATTTTGGAGCACCCTCCCCCCCAAATAAAGTCGGCCACTGTTTCCACTGTTTCCCCATCTATTTGCCATGAAGTGCTGGGACCAGAGGCCATGATCTTAGTTTTCTGAATGCTGAATTTTAAGCCAACTTTTTCACTCTCCTCTTTCACTTTCATCAAGAGGGTCTTTAGTTCTTCTTTGCTTTCTGCCATAAGGGTGATGTCATCTGCATATCTGAGGTTATTGATATTTCTCCCAGCAATCTTGATTTCAGCTTGTGCTTCATCCAGTCCAGTATTTCTCATGATGTACTATGCATATAAGTTAAATAAGCAGGGTGACAAAATACAGCCTTGACGTACTCCTTTCCCTATTTGGAACCAGTCTGTTGCTCCATGTCCAGTTCTAACCGTTGCTTCTTGACCTGCATACAGACTTCTCAGGAGGCAGGTCAGGTGGTCTGGTATTCCCATCTCTTTGAAAATTTTCCACAGTTTGTTGTGGTCCACACAGTCAAAGGCTTTGGCATAGTCAATAAAGCCAAATGGACTATTATTCGTCTTAAAAAGGAAGCAAATTCTGTAACATGCAGAATATGCAACATGGACAAACCTTGAGGACATTACAGTGAAATAAACCAGTCACAAAATTATACATACTGTATAATGCCACTTAAATAAAGTACTTAGAGTAATCAAAATCATATAGGCAGAAAGTAAAATGACTCTCAGGGGCTGGAGGGGGAGGAGAATGGGGAAGGATTGTTTAGTGGGTATAGAGTTTTGGTTTTATAAGATGAAGAGAGTTATGGAGATGGATGTTGGAGACGGTTTCACAGTGCTAAGGATGTCTTTAATACCACTGAACTGTACACTCTAAAATAGCTAAGATGGTTAATTTTATGTTATGTGTTTTTTGCCACAGTAAAAACATTGAGAAAAAAATGTCTAAGAGAGAGTGTTGACACATTCTTAACAATACTGAACAGACAGGCGGGCTAGATGTATCTGAACTTACTCCCATTGTCCTTGGTCACTGGACACTAACACAGGCTGCAGGCTGGAGCTGATGGCTGGGCTTAGAGTCTGAGATGAGACTGGCATATGCATGGGGGAATGATGAGCAGGAGGGACAACAAAGACCTCAGGCAGGAGATGTCAGGGGGCAGCCAAGGCGGTATCTGTATCTCCTCACGATGCTCTGTGCAGTCACCTTCACTGTACAAGTTGGTGTCCTGATCTGACCATAGTGCAAAATATTGTTAAGGTCTTTCCCAGGACAAGCTGCCTGAATATCCGAGAGACTCAGAGAAAGAGAATTCTATCTAAGGTCAACAAATGAGCTGCAAAATGATGAGTCACAGCTGGGCTATCATGGAATTGTATGGACGACGCCCAGCTCTCCCCACACTTCTCTGCGACATTCCTAAAAACTGATGCCCAGTGTTTGACCGTCTGAGCTGAAATCTTTTTCTGTAAAACCCATCCCTCTTGGGGCCCGCACAAAGATGACAATTTCAGTCTGTCACATGATGCTGGGCAAACAATTTCACCTCTCCAGGCAGCGATTTCATCATCTGTAAGGTGGGAATAATTTCAGGCCCTCTCCTGCATGAAGCTCTCGTAAGTACAAAATGAGTACATGATACACAGAAAGTGATCTGAAAAATAACACACCTAGAATTATCACTATGACTCTTCATGAACCTTTACAAAACAGTTTCATGCTTGCCGCTGTGTCTTCTCCCTGTTAGATTTCTCCTCTTTCTGTTCTTCAGTTTTCCCCTCTTGTAGACATCCAAGCCTTTTGCTTTCATCTGGACCATCATTTCCCAAACTGCATTCTAAGGCTAATAGATCCTCAAGATATTAATAGTAGCTCCTTGAAAAACAAAGCTTGGGAAACACTGTGTATACCAGATGGCTCCCTTAAAGGTTTATAATGTATCTTGGTATAATAAAGGTTCTGAAAAGGCTTAACCATAAACAATTGTTTATATGGGTTTGTGTGTGTGCCTTGTGTGTGGAAATGTTAAGCTGATACGATATTTGTGACAGTCAATTATTCATCATCTGATTTAAAACAATTCCATAGACTCTTCAATCAATAGCTCCAATCCAGTTAAACCTGGAAATACTTGCCTGTGGATCATCCTAGTTGAATATGTGTTTGAAAACATACATGTTCTGTTGGACAAGTCTCCTTTCTAACCTTGCTCATCTGCTGATGTGATAACTGTGCCTTTCTTTCTGTGCCTAAATCCAAATCGCTGATAAAATAATCCCGTGACAGTGCTAAATTGACAGCAATCCACCAATCTACTCTTTTCCTTTGTGGAACCACCTCATTTTCTGCCACCCATCCACAAGTACAGCCTATTATCTAAGGATTGCATTCCTTCTTTAAATTATTCTCCCAAGTTTCACTCTACAGTTTGACTATAAATTTGGACTCAACTGTCTGGGTGAAATCTCATAAAAGTCCTTTCAATTGAAACTGTATTTTTTTCCTCCGCTAGATCAACAGATTGTTGGCCTGTCTTAACTGGTCATTTCAGTCGCGAGATTCTGATTGATTGTCTATGGGGATGCATAGAGTGTAAACGCTTTGGGCGACACTGATGACTAATGCTTGGGAAACTGTGTGAACCAAAATAAATCTGGAAAGAAATAAGCTAAAGTTACCCAGAAACAAATGCATTTGTGCACAGTCCAAGCAACAAGAGCCGAAGCTTCCCTAGTCTCCTCCTAATCTTTATAAACGATTTTCTCCTGAGCCACTTGGCACATTTCCATTACGGCCTTCTGAATATGTATAGACACAGCAGGTAATTTAAGATTGCTGCAAGTGTCTGACAAAAACATAGTGCGTGTTCAACTTGTTTAGGAAACATCTTAATGACAAGCAAAGCAATTTATAGAGGACATATTTTTATAGCACAGTAACATCAACATTTATTATTTGGGCCATAACTGGGAAAGAAAACAGACTTCCCCCATTTAGACAACAAAATTAAATTCCTAGGAAGGCAATAGAGAAATAGACACAATCTTGAATATAGTTATGGGATAAAATAATATTCTTTTAGAAATATGGTGGAAAACATGGAAAGAATAGTATAATGGCCTGATCAAATATTCCCAAGATATAATTTTGCAGTACAATTCTTTCCAAGGGGCTAAAATTAGATATTATAAAAATTCAAGGTAATCAATCTACTGTAGACATTTCCCCCCAAGAATGCTACTATACTGGGTAATCATTATATGTACTTATTATTTGCAACTTTTTTTCCCCAAAGAATTAATAATGTCTAAGGAGCTTTTTCTTTAGGGTTACAAAGGTTCTGAAAAGTCTTGCAGGATTAGCAACTTTATTTAGGTTAGGCAGGATGTGGACAAATAGTTTCTTTTCCTGTTCTCTCCATCTTATTTATATTCCAATTCATAAGAATTAAACAATTTTATATTTCCAAATTCAGGTTCTAATATACTATATACTTAGGTATTATAAATACAAACCTCTTGGTTTGTAATTTAAAGTTCTATACAGGGAATGCTACTGAAATAAACATAGGTGGACAACTGGCTGGTAGGTGTGCCAATAACCTGGAGTAGGAAAAGGCAATGCACTCCAGTGTTCTTGCCTGGAAAATCCCATGGACAGAGGAGCCCGTGGGCTACAGTCCATGGGGCCACAAGGAGTCAGACATGACTTAGTGACTAAACCGCTGCCACCACTGTCTCCGGTAGCTTGAGACAGTCATGTGAACTCTGGTTTTGTCTACTTGCTCCACAAACACCAACCACACACCTGCTGTGTGGATAGAGCACGCTGTTGGGCCTTCTGAGACCTACCAGATGAAACGCTCACTCCACGTCTACTGTTTCTCCATATTTCAGTTTGGTTTCAATTAAGATGTCACCTTTGTAAGTCCTTCTTGTTACTTGAATCCCTACTGCTGCCACTCCAAAATACATTTTTCCTCGATACTCTTTCTGTCAGTAAACGAGCCAAGCTCTCGCCTTACTGAGAAGATCATGACTTTACTCTGTTATGAGCTACCTCCACGTCCACCTCCCCATCTCAAATTCTACTTGCCCCAGTTGAGAACTGCTGGTGTCGTCCTTGCCGCTTGTCCCTTTCGCACCTGTCATAGTCAATCCCACACAAGCACTGCCGAGTTCTCCCCCGAGACAGCCCTCAGAGTTGCGCCCTTCTCTGACTCCACCATCAGATCAGCACATGTCTCTTATTTGGGACGATATATTAATAGTAGTCTCCTAGTTGGCGTGTTTCTCACCTCTGTCTCTTCTTAATACTCAAACCAGAGTGATATTTCCAAAGTGCATCTCTGAATGTGTCCCCCTACCGCTTACATTATTTAAATAATCTAATGCTAGGTTTATCTGCACCCAGGCTCCTGCTCCTCTTTACGCTCCATCCCATGGGCCTTGCTTCAGTGTTTCATACCCAGCGTGCTCACACTGGCCACAGGAACTTTGCTTATCCTCTGTCTTTCCTGGAATGTTCTTTGTACCCCTTCTTGCTTGGTTAACACTACCTTATTCTCTTGATTCACCCCACATACCATTTCTGCAAAAAGGCCTCCCATGACTTCCTTGTCAGGCCAATCTATCCTGCCATCGACTCCCCAGGAACCATGACCTTCTCTCTCTTCACATGTCATTTTGGTTGGTATCATTATTTGACTAATGTTGGCCTCTCCTACTAGACAGTAAGCTACATGAAAACAACACATGTTTAGATTTTGTTCATTTTTCCTGCATAGCAACCAGTATAGTTTTGGCTTATAGTATACACCTAGAAGATATTAATGGAATAGATTTCTTGATTCATAATGCCAAAGAGATCCTTGGCTATTCATGGAATTTATGCAAGTGCTTTCCCGGGTGAATTCTTTTTACCGACCACTCTAAAGAAAGTGAGCCAAAGCTTGAATGATTATTTCCTTTTAGTTGCTCCAAACACTTTCTATGCCGAGTACTATGCTAAACTTTGCTTGCATACACTCATTTAATCCTCACAGCACTCTAAGAGACGGATGCTATCATATCTCCATCGTATGGATGGGAAAACTGAAGCCTATGTGTTACTTAACCTGTCCAGGATTATGGAGGCAGTTCAGCGTCACATTCTTAGCACAATGCACAATACCACAGGCTAAGCGCTCAATAAATCCTTGTAGAATGACTGACTGACTGAGCAGATGAAATAGCAAAGCTGGTCTACAAAAGCCACGGCGCCCTAACAGCTTTGTTTTGCCCACTTCTCCTGGTCCCTGCTGCCACACACACACGCCTCCACCTTGGCCACTTCTCACTGGCACTATCGCCGTCTCCCTCACTTTCCTTCCTGCATCCGCTATTCCCTCTTTCTACCCCGGTCGCCTGCTGTGTGGCCAGAGTGACTTTCAGAATGCAGCCAGACCCATCGCTCCCCTTCCTGAGACTCCTTCCTGCTTCTCACTGTCCTCTGGACACTGACCCAGGTGCCCGTTTGGCTGACAAGGACCACGGTGGGTGTCTCTTTCCAGCCTCACCTTTCTTGAGCTCCCGCAGGTGACAACCTCCGTCCTGTCCTGGGGACTGTGTAAGTGCTGGGCCTCTGCCCAGAGTACTCTTTACCCTCTGCTCTCCCAGTTAATCCCCACTGGGTCTCCAGGCCTCAGTGCTTCTGGAGGACTGAATAACGACCCCGACAGTACCCAGGTCCCAATCCCTGGGACCCGGGAATGTATCTTAGATGGCAAATGTGATTTTCTTCAGGGCTGTGACTACATCTGTATTCCACCGGAGGCATCACTTTCTTCACATTGTCCTGTGCTATCATCCTCCACGTTGACATTTTGGTCTTTTTTTCCCCTTTGTGTGAAGGGGAAATGCTCAATCATTATTGATAAAATCATGGGTTTGATGAGCCAGACAGGTATATATATGTATTTGCTAATTCATCTTTAAATAATTCAACTATGTGCACACACGTGTTCCTTGCAATACTAGTCACACCCGTCAAAAGGCAGACACAGCCTGAAGAATGGGTGAATGAATACGCAAAGGGTGGCTCATCCATCCCGTGGAGAATTTTTCAGCCATAAAAAGGAAAGGAGGACTGCTTCGTGCTACTACATGGGTGAACCTTGAAAACACTGTGCTCAGGGAAAGATGCCAGTCACAAAAACTACAGACTGTGTGATTCCACTGATACAAATGGCCCAGGAGTTACACCCACAGAGACAGAGAGGTGGGGACGGTCCCCCGGGGCTGGCGTTGGGTGGGAGGAGCAACCATGTAACGATTCTTAGGTGTCCCTTTGGGGTGATGGGAAAATTCTGGAACTAGATATAGGCGGTTGATGCACAACACTGTCGATGCACTGAATGTTTCTGAATTGTTCATTTTAAAGTGATTGATTTTATGTCATGTGAATTGTACCTCAATCAAAAAATAAGTACACCACTTTTCTTTTTCAACGGAGTAACACTTCCGTCACAGCTTCCACAGCTGAGGAAGCGGTGTGCCCCGCCTGCTGCCCCTCCTCATCTTGGGGTGCTTTTCCCAATGCATATGAGCTGCTACACATGCTGAAAAGCCTGCCAGCTTTATCTAGAAACACCAAGAGGGAAACCTGCCATTCTGTCTGTTGGCTTCAGGCAGGAGGAGCTGAAGGAGCTCTGATCTCGCCCCTGGGGGGTGTCCCGTGAGAGAGCTCTGCCTCGGGAGTCAGCGTTTATCTTCGATCGGTCATGAGATGGGCAGCAGCAGCAGACTGGTTTTCTGAGCACGTTTCAGTGCAGTGAACACGGCAGGAAGTGGGATGCCCTGTGGAGGGGATGTCCTCCGCGTGCCCCTCTCCAGCACCACCCCCCCGGCTGTTGCCTGCTAGTCTCCTGGCATAAGGGAGGGTCCAGGCAGAGCCTTCTGCTCCCTCTCCCTAAAGGAGCAGACTCCAGGACAGGCAGTCCTGGCGGCGGGCAGAGCAGAAGGATGATGGCAGTCCTTTCCGACACACCTGCATCTTTTGCAGGCGGGCAGTTGCAGTCAGCTTCCCTTCTAGACACTCCGTCTCGGGGGTTTTTGTGTTAGAAACAGCTGGTGGCGGAAGGCCTGGGGACTAACCAGCCACGCTGCTCAGATGCAGGTGAGGCTGCTGGCTCTGCCCTGGGCGCGGCTGCAATCCCATCTGCCGGCGGGGTTGGCACCAAGTGTGGCTCCGGAGACATTCATATGGCTCAGTGGGACTGAACCTCTCCTGCGAAGGAGAGCAGAGGAGGACTGCTCAAGTCCGGGCCAGCTCGAAGACAGACGATCAACCAGTCATCGTTGAATGGTTGGGTTGAATCCACAACTCCCCCACCCCCCGCCCCCCGCCGGCTGCAGGCTCTGTGCATGGAGCTGCAGAGTGCTGGATTACAGTGACGGGTGAATGCAGAGCTTCTGGTCTGTTTGGGAAGACAAAGGACCACTTGTTCACTCTGAAGCTCTCTGTGTCTAGTCGAGACTGTGGGCAGGTTAAAAGAGACTGCGGAAGTTGGCTGGAGGAGGGGCTGCAGGGGAAGGTGGGTGCCGAGCGGTAGAGGAAGTAGGTTGACAACGTGTGTCCTCACAGCCCGTCACCAACTTCACACAGATCACATTTCCGGGTCACACAGTATCAGGGTCCTCAAGGAGAGAGTCACAGCTCAGCGAGGACACGAAGCTCAAGGTGGGCTCTTTATCCCAAGGTCCTCATTCGAGGATAACAAAGCAACTTCAGACACTCAGCTGGAAATACCAACTGAAGGTTTTAGAAAGGGCCCGATATGAGAGCCATAAAAGTTGGCGCAAGGTCGGCTTGATGGTGACTCCATAAAATTCTCGCGAGGGAACCTGCAGAGCCTGATTTTATAGTCCACTGTTTGATGGTATTTCTCAACTGAGAGCTTCACTGTCTTATGCTTTAGTTGAAAGTATTTAACCTATTACAAATTACCACGAATAGCACCGAGCTGAACACCCCCAAAATGCTCATCTCAAATATATGAACCTCTTCATGGGCCAGCAGGGGCAAGTGGGCAGAGCTGTGGGGTGGATGAAGGACAGGTGGTGATGTTCACAGAAGCTTCTCCCTGCTGCTGAGCAGCTGTGTCACACGCCCCCTGCTGGCAACTCCAGGGAGGCCCCTGGATTCTTTCTTGCCCCCTTTAAAATGGCCTTGACCCACCCTTGGCTCCTAGGTTAGCTAGGACTGAATTTTCAACTTTCTCTTTATAAGTGATTTTAGTAATGTTATCTTATTACTAAAATAGCATTAACATAAATCTAAGGAAAACATTAGCTGTATTCCATAATCACCTAACTGAATAAATGTTTCATTTATTGACATTCCTTTTAATGTTTTTTTCAATATGCATATTCTCCTTTTTCCTTATATGTAGTCATTTTATAGATAAATCTGGAGCATTATGTCATGAGTCACTGTCCTTTTCTCTTGTTTTTAAAATTTTTTTAGATTTAAAATTTGTATTTGAATATTTATTTTCACCAAGGCAAATGAGTTTCATTATTATTGTTGTTGAAGTACAGTTGACTTGTATGTTTGGTTCTTTTAATCTCCATATCCATTTCTACTACTCAAAGATAACAATAGTACATATCACCCATGCCTTTCACAGTCCTTACAGAATCCTACAAAAACCTATACAAGGGCTTTTCATGATTTCTACAAAAAAATGGTATGTACATTTCTCTGCTCAAGTCATAAACAGTTCTGAGCCAGTAACTCAGAGATATTAAGGTTATTTCTTAATCCAATTCATAGCTCCTAGAATGAATGTAACACAGTGCACTGTGGATGAACATTTAATCTTGGATTTTTTTGCACCTGGAGAAAACAACATTTCAGCAACAGCCTTGGGTATCTGTCCTCAAGTACTGAGGTTTTATATTTTTTGGATGGCTTCCCAAAGTAGAATTTTTGGGGAAAAGGCAACGCCTATTCATCATTTTAGTATAAGCAGCAGGAGTAGCTTATAAGTGACACAGCAAGGACACGAATCCATGTACACTGACCTCCAGAGTCTACAATCCCAGCCGTTAATACTATGTGACCTCTCTAACTACCGAGATGTCCAACCAGAGTTGACTTTCTCAAAGCAGCAAGCCTGCCTAGATGTGCACTGTTCAAAGAAAGGCAGAGGGATTCATGTGGAGGGTGGAATGACCTCCATCTTTTCTTCTAATCTGTGATTTTCACATCCCCTAAAACAAATTCACTGTATGGCATTCTGGTGGGCCAAGTAATTTAGATATAACCAGCCCATTAGTAACTAAGGATGAACATTCTTGGGACATTTCTCAAGGTGACTCTTGCTAGCTCAACAATTACACAGCCACAATTCCTCAGATACAATGAATAACAGAAGAAACTTGGAGAAACTCACTTTGATCAGTCTCTATCCAAAGCCAAAGCTGAACCATAAATGGACTATTCAGAAATCAGGATGAAGACAGTAGCACAGGCAGCATAGTGTTTCTTTTTCATTGAGTTGCATTTTTTCATATTGTTAAGTGCAATTATATCTATGCACCACTTGGGATATCTGGAAATAGATCTTATATTTACAGCAGTAAATCCCTTCTGAAACAAAATTCATGCCCACACATGTGTGAATGTAAGTGCTGTCACAAAGGCTTCCTAGAATAGCCTGTTAGAGGCTTTTATTTTTGTAGCACCTTGAAAATGAGCCTCGCAGGAGCTGATGCTTCACTCGAAGCCCCACAGAAGGGTAACAGGCTCATTCAGACAGTCTGACGGCAATAGGAGACATTTCCCTAAGGAGAAGACATTAATGGGAAAATCATCTCACGTTTGCATTTTTAATTTTGCAATTTAAATCTCTCTAAATACACTTTCCCCTTTAAAATGTGATTAACTCAAATTTCCCCATCTTTATTAGGGCAAAGAGACGGTTATAGTATTCCTTTTGGATTAGCAGCAGAGGCATTATTTAGATTTAAGGAAGAAGGCATGGATGAAACTGTTATTAAACTGGATATGTTTAGTTATCACGGCTATTAAGAGGATTATTAAGGAGTTTGTGTGAGTTTTGAGTATGTAGACAGAAGTAAATATGTGTATGTGTGTGGTGGGGAGTGTGCTCGCGGCTTTTCATGTATGCTTTTAATTAAAGGCTCTGTTGGAAGCTGCAGAGTCTAGCTCTGGCATTCTCAGTAAACTCCCTGTGAGTCCTTGGGTAAGTCACCAAAGCCACTGGAGCGGGGTCACGAAGATTTCTTCTGGTTCTCATCAACAACCCCTTCTCTGGGCTTCATGGCTTTGCAAGGTTAGTGTTATGTCCCACATTTAAAGATGAAGAAATGATGTTCAGAGGGCTGGGGCCTTTGCCAAGTAAAATGGAGCAAAACAGAGATACAAAACTCGTGCCTCTTTGGTCTACTTACTAGGCTGGTTGTAAGTCATGTCTGAAATTTCCGCTGCTCTAATTGTAAAGGACTTGTAACAGTGTGGTTACACATCTTTGAATCTATTTCTGTATAAACAAACTAAATTAGTATCCACTTCTTCACCAGGCCTGGTATGAATATATTACTTATGCATATTACATGCTGATTTATTCTTCTAATAATGCATTATTCATTCTCTTAATGGCAGATAATGCAAATCCACAAGAATCTCTATGAAACCAGATCTACTGAATGGAAAGGTCATGATAGATATAGTGACGTCTCCACTCTTTGGTCTCCGTTTTGTTAATTCCTACAAACAAAATAACACCCAGCTTCTGTGGGTGAGCTGCCTGGTAAGTGGTTAAGAGCTACGGTCTGAGGATGTTGGTTGGGAGGCGCCAGGTACGCTGGTGACTGTGGTTCAGGAGGCTTTCCCTTTGATCTGGGGCAGAGACAGTGACCTGTGCTCCAGGGCCTCGGTTCAGGCTCTGGCTGTGTCATCTTGCCAGGAATGGGGTGCTCCTAGGAGCTGAATGGTGTCAGACTCGAGTACTGGAACGGGGCTTGTTGTTGCTCTGGAGAAGTGCCCACAACTGGGGACAGTGGGGAGTGTAACAGGAGGCCGGGGTGGGGGTCAGAAAGGGCCTCCTTGGGGAAGTTACTTTTCAGCTAGGACTTGAAGGGCTGTTATAAGTTAGCCAGGTAAGGGTGTAAATGAAGAAAGTTTCAGGCAGAGGGAACAGCGCCTGCTCAGGTGAGTCCGAAAGGGGTTCAGTGCTGGTGGCAGGGGTCATTTTAAAGAGATAATAGTCATAGGGTGGCTGGTTCCGGGGTGGAGTTTTAAAGCGCTGAAAAAAATTATGTAAGTTGTTGCGGCTGAGTTGGGTGGAACCTACAGTTAGGGCCAGATGGTCTCCATGGGAAGTCCCCAAAGAATGCGTGGCCCCAAGGCTGGAATCCAGGCCACCCTGACACCCTTTGTTACTACTAGAATTTGGGGAAAGTCAGACCCTGACAAGGGCCAGAGGCTGTGAAGTCAGTGCCACCCAACTGCTGATGACAATGGGCTCCACGGGTGTTTACAAGCCAGTGTGCTCAGCTACTTGGCTGTACTTCCTTATTTTCACTTATTGAGCAGTATAAAACTAGATATTTATTGGCCACAGACCATTTTTTGTGTTCCTGTAACTCAAAAATGGTTACATTTTAAAAAATGAAGTATTACCTGCTTCGAGTGTATAACAGAGACCAGGCCTTGCAGGCACCCTCTGAATTATTAACCCTGGAGACTCTAGCTGCATGTTATGCCACGGAACTTTCTCCCCCAACGCACTTTATTACATACACTTGTCTTAACTTCTGACAGCCCGTACCATGAATTGACATAAGATGGACGTGTGTGCTCCATTGAGTAAATAATAGATGACTGAAAAAAATGGCAGTCATTTTGACGTGATCCATTAAGATGGATCGTGAAGCAACCATTATTGCCTTTCCATGAAGACTTGATGAAAGCATGGAGGTTGTCACAGAAGGGAGGCAAACAGGGCAGGCCAGGAAGTCACCCCTCTAAGTGGGCAGGGAGCTGGGGCACATGTGGGCTGCTCACTCCCAGAAAATCACGTGGAGAATAACTACGCTTGCTGAGCGTTGTCTCCAGCTGGTTCAACAACTTCCCAGAGCGGAACTATTATCCTCATACAACAGGTGAGATATTGAAGAGCCAAGAGGTTGAGTTAGTTTCTCAAGGTCAGTGAGCTCAAGGTCAGAGGCAGATGCAGCACTAACCAGGCCCATCTGACTCTGAAGCTGTCTGGTACCCACGAAAAATCAACAGCTGTAAGAACTACCCAGTCACGTTCCTTTTGGTAGGTGGCTGGTCTCTCCACACACACTTTAGATTGATTTCTCCAATATCCAGCTGCACCAGCCAATGATCGTGTCAATATTTGTGCAACTTTTACATCCCTTTACACCTGACGAGGGGCTTGGGCAGTATAGTCATCCAGTTCTCTCTGGAGACCATGGGGTAAGCTGCCTTTATTCTGTGTTTTATTGATGTTGTTGACACCATGAAGTTAAGGACACTGAAGAGGGTCCCTGGACATTAACACTAATATTAGCACAAGGATTCAGGTGTTTTATTTTTGTTTTTTTTTTAAGATTATTGGCTTTTCCATTTTTATTTTGTTTTTAACTTCAGGGAGTGAAGAATACCCTCTCTCTTGAGAGACTTCCCAGTCACACATGGGGGATGATTACTTTATAATTTAAACTATAAAGCCTTAAAGTTGGAAGGGACCTGAGATGATGAGAAATAATTACTGATTGCCATGATATAAGGAGGCACATGTAATAATTTAAAGGTAGTATGTGTCAGAAAAATGCTGGTTTTCCATTAAAGTGGCCCAGTGGTAATGTGCCTTTCCTGCTTGGACATGTTCTCTGAGTAAGTGGAAGTGTGTTGCTATAAAACATACGAAGTAAAGGTTAGAATGGATATTAGACAGATACGGCAAAAATTATGAAGGTGAAACTTTAGAAGTTGGTATTTGGGAGGTACTTCCTGTGACATACTCCCTTGCTGGGGCAGCCCATTGCGCTTCTTCTGAGAGATTTTCCTCACTGAGATGGAGACCCTGAGCTGGGCAGAGTCACGTGGCAGAGCCCACGCCTTTCTCTAGCCAGTGCCCATCAGCACCCTCCAGGCTCTGCCCTGTCAGCTGCAAAGGGAGCCGAGCCCCTCTGGCTCTACAGTTGATGATGCTACATTCCTGTGAGCATTCCATTAAACCCTTCCAGAACACTTTTACAGACTGGGAAGCCATAATCAAAACTGGCAGTCGAGCAGCAGTCACTTGGGCAAAATTACATGCAAATAAGAACATGGCTCTAACGCCATCATAGAGCGGATGCGTTGTGATGACATCTAGACGTGGATTATCTTTTCTTAAACACATCATTCAGGGTCTCCAAGACCAATGACAGCCCGAGCATCTCCCGTGGGGCAGGCCCTTTGGCCCACTTCAGGAAACATCTGTGTGACCGCTATCCAGATCAAGATACAGAACAATATGTGCCTCGGCAGGCTCTCTGCCACCCCCTCCAAGCCATTCTGGTGTTTGTTGCCGTGGATCTTGGTCTGTTCTCGAACTTCATAGAAATGGAATTGCTCAGAATATGCTCTTCTGAGTCTGGCTTCTTTTATTCCACACGGATCACACAGTGTGGCCCATGTTGTGTGCCATTCTTTTCATTACTGCCTGTTCCACTCTATCTACTTATCTACCTACCAGCCACCTTCTACTGTTGATAGACATTTCTGTTGTTTCTAGATGGGGGCCATTACAAAAAACACTGGTGAAGCTATTTTTCTGTGTGCCTTTGATGGATATTAGCTTTCAGTTCTCTTTGGGGACATTTTAAAGAGATAATTGCTAGGTTATAGTGTCTACAGTGGAGAAGGCAATGGCACCCCACTCCAGTCCTCTTGCCTGGAAAATCCCATGGACGGAGGAGCCTGGTGGGCTGCAGTCCATGGGGTCGCGAAGAGTCGGACACGACTGAGCGACTTCACTTTCACTTTTCATTTTCATGCATCGGAGAAGGAAATGGCACCCCACTCCAGTGTTCTTGCCTGGAGAATCCCAGGGATGGGGGAGCCTGATGGGCTGCCGTCTATGGGGTTGCACAGAGTCGGACATGACTGAAGCGACTTAGCAGCAGCAGCAGCAGCAGTGTATAGAGATATTTGGGTTTTAGTACATATCACAGAAGATTCCAAAGTGACTCTATGTATGCTCCTATCAGCAATATTCTAGAATCCCAGAGATTTCCCTGACTATCCAGTGGTTAAGACTTCATCTTCCAATGTATGGGGTGTGGGTTCGATCCCTAGTTAGGGAGCTGGAACCCCACATGCCTAGGGGCTGAAGAGCCAAAACATGAAAAGCAGAAGCAATATTGTACCAAATTCAGTAAAAATTTAAAAAATGTTCCACATACAAAAAATTAAAAGAAAAAAGGAATTCCAGTTGTTCTTCAAGTGCCAGCACTTGATATTGTGAGTTCTTTCCATTCAGCTTAGGTTAGCATCGGAGTCTTGAAGGTTTCCGAGCCTAAGCTCCCAGACTCTGTCTTTTTGCCTGTTGCTTGCTGTCTCGCCTCACCTGAATCATTTTCTTGTGTATTTCAAAGTCAACATTGTCAGCTGAGGACTCACATCTCCTTTCTGACCATTTTCAAATCTTCCTCTGTCCCGGCTCCAACAAATTCCCCCACAGCTCAGTTCCTTCTGCATTTTTAGCTGCTCGTGTCCCCTGCCACTCACTTTGAAGGGGTGTACCTCTGAAACGTTTCCTGTGTTGGGGTCCTTCCTCTTCCCTCTCCCGGCCACCTCTGCTCTCCTTCAGCCTCCATTTCCTCTTGCCTAGACCATTTTAAGTTCAATAAAATACGTTTCTTTAAACAGCCCCTTTCAGACATTTTAGAAATGGCTTTAATTAATTTCCTAGACAACTTCTCTGGCTCCTGATCAAAGGGTCTATAAACTTGTAACTGGATTAGTCTAATAATCAAGGTATTATAGTTAAAGTGGCTAATTTTCTCTCTTTGTTAGCTCACTAAGATTCCTTCAAATGAGGAATGTAAAAATATGATTTGAAATTCATTTTCATAGAAGTTTTTGTTTTTGAAGTATTGGCTCTTTCTATGTATCCAGAATATGACTGAGGCCATGTGACAGTTCTTCTGGAGGCTCCAAGCGGGGGGTTGCTTTGCGGTCACATGTCACAACCTGTTTCATAAAGGCCCTTGGTTACTACTGGGCTCTAATGCTGGGCCTGGGAAACCTGTATTTCTCATCAGTCTTTCTGAAGTCATCTGGCTGAGATAAGACCAGACCCCTGGCTTTACTATCCCTCTCTTTGCAGAAACTGTCTTCCAACCTAACTAAAAACCCTCGGATTTCCTCCAGATGTGATGGGCTTCCAGGCCACGATTTAAGGGCAGTGGTGACGTTTAGTGGCTCTTGGACCTGGGATCAATGACTGCAACTCCAGTATGACTAACTTGAGGTGTGGGGCCAGTTGCCTCACAGGACTCAGTTTCTTGGTTTGTGGAGTTGCAACTGTACCTGCCTCAGAAGGCCGTTGTGAAAATTAAGAGACAATCTGTCTAAAGCCCACTTAGTGAGTACTATCAGCAATTTGACTAGTATTATTTTTAATGCTAAAATAAAGCCTCGAACTGTCCATTTCCTACATTCATCTCTTACTTTGCTCCTAATCATATTACAGACTCTCGGCAATTCTCTCTCTCCTTTGCGTCTTGTCTTCTGGATCCATCTTCAAACCTCTCAATGAGTCTGTCTTATTTCCCAGCCTCCAGTTGAACAAGGGTAGTTAGTAACTTCGTAGTGATAATCCACATGCCCCCTCACATTTCTCACCCCCTTTCAGTTATCCTGGGCCATGTGACTCCTTCTAGCCCACGGGAAGTGTCACTTCTGGGTTGAAGCATTTAAAGGCTGGTGTCTAATACCTCAGCTCTTTCCTCCTCTGCCACATCTACCAAGAAGGTCATGTGCTCCATGTAGCCCAAGCTGGCAGAGCCTCTGCCAGCCTGGTTCCCTTGATAACTGTGTGGAGCAGAGCTCCCCAGCAGATCCATGATGGATGTGGAGCTTAAGCAAGAAAGAACCTTTGTTGTGTTATGTCTACTAGAGCGTTAAACTTGTTACTGCAGCATAACCTCGTCTAGCTCTGACTAGCACACCAACTTTGCTTTCAGATTGACGATCTGTGAACGAGCCTCTTCTCGCCAGCCCACATTCCTAACTGTCCTGGAGAGATTCTCAGGTGGAGCCTGGCCTACTCTCCCAGGACCCTCTGAGAGCCACCCTTTGAGCATCTTCTCATGTTAGAGCTGATTGTGCCCAGTGACAGATCTGGTCACAGCTAATGACTCTAAAGGGTTTTTCTGGAATCGCTAAGAGGTTCTAGGAATTCACTTCACCTTTGTCAGAATTACAAGACACTCAACCAGTGAAACATGATAGTCAATGTATCTAGACTTCTTTCAATTCTTCAAAGATGTCAGCAATATAAATTCACTGATCCCTTTATCTGTAATATTTTTGCTCCAGTCCCTACCTTTCCTTTTACTACCTTTCCTGGCTAATAAACTTCAAATCTCAAAATTAGTGCCGTTTCCTCCAGGAAGCCTTCCTTGATTTCCCAGCTAAGTGAGGCTCCATCTATTGTGTGCTCCCAAATTTGCCCCAGGTAACACTCAGAGCATTTGCATTTCTTATTTAAAGTCTTCTCTGCTAAGCTATCAATTCCGTGATAAAGGAGCTGCTGCTGCTGCTAAGTCACTTCAATTTACCACTCACTATACATTCATATCCAAATTCTGCACCTGGAAGAGAGTAGGTGCTCAAAAATTATTTACTGGTTCATAAAAAGTATCTGCCTTTATAAATAGGAGGGAGAACAATTCAGAGAACTGCCTCCTTCAACATGTTAAGCCATGTTGAGTAAGCCAGCTCTCACATTAAAATCTCATATCTAGAATGAGACGGCCCTCCTTTGAGATCACCCGTAACTCATTGTACTGTAAAGAACTGTTTCCACAAATTGCTTTCTACAGAGTTTAGTTCCATTTTGAAAATGTGAGATAAAATCAGATCCTTGGTTTCTTGACTCTGCCTCATCTATTAGCTCACTGTGGTACTGGCATGACTTTTATGGGCTAAAATTAGTGCAGTATTCACAAAGAGAAATGTCATTCGAGCATGGCTCAAGATCTCAAAATTACAGAGATTTCTTCCAACTCAGGATAAAAGAACCTTAACACAGCAATGCTCTCTAGACAGTCTTGGTGTCAAATTCTTTTGGCTTTTCATTCTTTAGTATCAGAAAGAAAATTTTCCGTGGAGCAAAGTTTCTACCCACCCCTCCGAGTCAGCAAGTGACGGGAGCTATCAGAGAACAACCCTCCTGTTACACGTTTTCATGGCAACGATAACAACTTGACACGTACTCCTGTTAAGGACTTGAAAAACCAAGTTTTAGAATAAACCACCAGGAGCAAATTTTGAATTAACTTTCTGGGTTGTAACAGAAATAGAAGCAACTCATCTAATACAAAGAGCATGGAACAAGATAATGTTACACCCACATATATCCGCTTTTCATTTCTTTTATTTTCCCTAGTGTGTGCGCACATACACACACATGCTCACATATACATATACACACACACAGTTTTTGATGCTACAGAAGGGTATGTGAATACATTATAAAATTAAGTTATTAATTTATTTTATTTCCAGACAAAATGAATGCTTTGCTTGGTGTATTTTTCACTCTTTCATTCACTCAACCAAATATTGTGGCTTTTAGAAAAAGAATGAGTCTTTTTTCAATCTGCATATAAAACCCCAGTTCTCATATTTTGGTAATATCTTCTGTTTTGACATCTAAGAAGTTCTAAGTATTTGAGAAAATTTGCATTGCTTTTTAACACTGAAAACTTTGACAGGTGGGGTAATTTTCTAGTCATTCACCCCAGTGAATTTAAACTGGTATCTTTTTCTAGCGTGCATCAAGTGAAATTACAAAGCAGTGCAAGTTTTCTCTCCTGATTGCAGAACTCGTCTCCAGTGGTGTCACTCAAAAGACCAAACACATACAGACATGAAATAGGAAGCAGTCCTGACTGTTTATTACTGCTTGTTAACTCTTCCCGAGTCCATAAAACGACGGCAGCACCCAAGTTACTGCAGAGACAAGGGCAGTGCTTAGATGGAGAATGCCGTGTAAATGAATTTTGTAGTGGTTGTTTCAAAGCTAATCCAAAATCTAATCAGAGAGGCTCAAAGTTGGTTAGAAGAACCCTTAAAAGTAATCAAATCCAACTGGCAGATGAGGTATGAGTCCTCACGTGACAACGTGCTGATTCTTCTGGAAACAGAGCCGAGAAGCCTGAAATGATTTGCTCGAGGCCTCCCCAGCTGACCTGGAGGACAGTGAGAGCAGAAGCATGCGCGAGCCTGGGCGAGAGATGGCCTCTCTCAGCCCACGCTGCTACACGTCCAAATGGGGCGCATGAGTATCCTAGTGGTCCCGTAACAAAGCACCCCAAACTGGGTGACTTAAACAGCAGACATTTATCCCCTCATGGCTCTAGAGGTCCAAAGTCTGAAACCAAGGTGTCAGCAGGGTTGCTTCCTCTGGGAGTTTCTGTGGCAGGGTCTGGCCCAGGCCCCTCTCCCAGCTTCTGGGGTTTGCTGGTGACCCCGGTCTTCCATGGCTTGTGGACATCACTCTATCCATCCATCTAGACATCATCCCTCGTGTCTTCAGATGGCATTCTTCCTGCGTCTTCTGTGCGTCTCTCTTTTTTAAAAGATGCCACCAGTCACGTGGGGTTTCGGTCCCACCCTAATCCAATGTGACCACCTCTAATACATTTGCAAAGACCCTATTCCCAGATAAGGTCACATTCTGAGGTTCTGGGGACATGAATTTTATGGGACACTATTAAACCTGGTGGGGAAAGGGACAATGACACCCACCGTACAGGATGGTGGTGAGCATTGAATGTCTGCAAAAATTTAAAGGGAACAAAGGGCAGTGGCTGCCACATAGTGAAAGCATGATCCATGTTGGCTGTGTTAGGAATTGACTCTAAGCCAGGTGGTATTGCTACACAGCACACAAGATAATTTCATTCTAATGCTGAGGCTTTCAGCTTCTGGTGGCACGTTTTTAACCTCTAAGATGGTTCCTACTTAGCATATGAGGGAACTTTTGGCCCAAAACGTTCTCTTGTATTTCTGCCCTTTATTTCCCTAATTTTAATCTAAATCTTCGTCAGTTATTTAGAGATCAGAGAAGGGCTGGCAAAAATCTGATTTTTGTCGCTGAACCAAAGATAAAAGAAATTTGTCTTGTCCCTTTTGGGAACATTTCCCAGGTAAAGGGGATCTGACACTTTGGAGCAAGCAGCTTTTTTTGTCCTCTGTTGTCACCCTTTCCTCCGGGCATCCTGGGGGCAGGCTCCGAGTGACAGGCTGTGGGGTTCGGGGTGTATTCAGACCTGACCGTTTATCTTTGCTTGATGCTTTGCAGCTTGGGAACAAAGTAAATCCAATCCAACTTACTTTGTTTCAAAATCCATTTCCCACGGTACTAGCAGGCATTAGAGGCTCAAACACAATTCGTGAATTGTTTGGCCAGCATAATCCTGGAGCTTAACATGGAGTTCAACTGAAAGAGATGTGGGCTTTTCTTTTTTCTCATATTTTTGTCCAATCTGTGAAATAGTTTCTGGATTTAGGTGATTTTTCAGGATCAGAGTTAAAAAGTCTTGCTGGGTTATATCAGTGGTTCTGTGTGGGTTGGCATCACCTGGAAGGTTTGTTGAAGCCGCAGGAAGTCCCGTTCTGTCTGTAAGCAGATGGACCAGCGTCCCAAGCACGTGTGGGAAATGGAACGCTGGTGGTGGGGACATCAGTGTCCGGCCTGGTGCCCTTCCATAGGCTCCATGGAAGAGTTCTGGAAAGGGTTTCAAAACTGCTGTGGTCCTTCTCTCCTAAAATTCCTTATTCCCATCTGTCAAGGTACCTCTAATTTCCTGGTAGCATTCTGAGAAGTGGAAACTTTTGCCAAAGAAAGTCATTCTCTCATTGGCCTGTTGCGTATTTTTAATATTCCATTAGACTTTGCCCACTTATCTCTATAATTTCATATTGTACTATATCATTTAAGGGCTGCAAAAGGATTCTCACAGGCAAGTGCAGTACAATTGTGGGATGGTGTGTTTATCAGTTTTCTCAAAAAGTCATCTAAATTCACATTCCGCATTCTAAGATCTGTGCCATGTTCTTCATCTCGGAAAGCAAAAAAAATTACACACATCCGACTATCACTTCTAATATGAATAAAAAGTGTTCTCCACTTTATCTATTCGAAACCAATATCCCTGAAGAATTCAAATATCTCACTCTTTTTCTTTTATTTCTCACAAAATAGCCTCAGAAGAAACCCATCTCAGACATCCATTTCGAGGGCTACTAGGCTGAGTCGAGAAATCAAATCCCATTTGTAAAACAAAGCAAAAGCATTAAAAAAATCCTTTAAAGTTGAGTTAATGATAGACATGAAGGAGACGTGCCCGTAAGGATCACACCAGTGTTCCACTATTCAGGCCAAGTTCCTGCCACCTTGCCATCTACCAGCAAGGTGTGACCCCAGGCAAGTTACCAACCTTTGAGCTTAGTGTCCTCATATGTACGGTGAAGAAAATAACAGTCCCTCAAACTCAGAGTGTATAAGAATTAAATGAGAATTCATGGAAAGTATTTAGCCCAATGACTGGCTCATATTAAATCTTCAATAAAAGTTAGTAGTTCTATTACTAGTATTACTTTTCATTGCCAAATAAGGACTCTTTGATAACTTGTTTCATATTCTCTGATGTCCTATTCTTTGCCTTTATATGATTTCTTCCCTCTGCCAGGAAGTCTTTTTCCCTCCTTTCCCAGAAACTTTCTTGCTCTCCAAGTCAGGGATCAGCAAACTACTGCCCATGGGCCAAATCTGGCCCACCATCTGCTTCTGTCAATAAAGTTTTATTGGAACACAGTCATGCTCACTTGTTTATGCTGTGCTGAGTATAGCTACTTTTGTACTATAATGGCAAAGTTGAGTAATTACAATAGAGGCCATATTGCCCAGAAAATCTAAAATATTTAAAATGTGGCCTTTCACAGAGAGAATTTGCAGATCACTGCTCTAACCCCTCAACTCAAGTCATCCCATTTCAGCCATCTTCCCCAGTCCTCTGAGACAAAGTTACTTCTCTGGCCACACACTTCCCTGGTCTCACATATCACTTGGCTATAAAGAAGCATCTCTACACCTGCCTCCCTGCTACACTGTGTGAGCACCACGCAGGTGGGCATCACTTCTCACATCTTTGAAACCCCAGGCCAGGAGGGCAAAGACCTTCAGAGAAGGCAGGCCCTGAGGAGTGGGGGAGAAGAGGCTTGAATGGGGGCACTTTGGAATCTCAGTTTCCAACAGCAGTCAGGGAAGGGAGAACAGAAGGCTTTAGAGATACGTACATGCTACACACACATGGACAAGTGTACACCGCTCTGTGCACACAGCTATGCTCACATATACATACTTTTGAATAAGCCAGTAACTCCAAGTACTTGTTATCGGCAAAGTACGAACTCACACAGACCATTTGGGTCTGCAGACCTGTGAACTAGGACTGCCACCTGCCCTAACAGTTAACTAGGATATTGCAGCCATCAAGCCGTCACATTACCACCACGCCCAGTTGGTGATCCCCCAGGAACTCAGGATGGAAACAGGATGCCCGCCACCCAGCAGTCACCTGTGACGGCCACCCCTGACAGTGCACCCCGAGGGGGCACAGGATAAGGAAACAGAGGACACTGATAGAGTCCCCAGAGGCCCCAGATAACTGAGGTGCATATCAGAGGAATGACCTCAGGGAGCCCAGACCTAGCATCTTCCTGCTAATTTATTAACTTGAGATGGCTTGTTTTCTTTAATGAGCAATAATCTTTTGATGTTCTGACTATGTGGTCATTTTATGCAAAGGCTCCTGTTTATCTTGGCTCCCTCTGCCATGCCCACCACCTCTTCAGAGCAGTCCCTAAGAAGAATCTGAGAGTCCTGTCTCCTGGGCTTGAAGTTCTAAGACTGCCTGCCAGATAAATTTTTAGGTTGTGCATTTTTTTTTTCTTCAGTTGACACACCTCAGCCTTACATGTGTCTGTTTCATGATGTCTTAAATATAGAGACCAGGGGTGAAGGACGGATCTGGCGAGCTTTCTGATTTCATGTTGTTCTCCCAGAAGCAGACCCTAAAGACAAGGACTTGGGCGAAAACAGCTTATTCAGAAGGTAATCCCAAGAAGCACAAGTGAGTGAAGAGGAGAATTGAGACAGAAAATTTAAAAAAAACCAAACCCCAAAACACAGGGCAGTAACGAGCAGGTTATCATTGTGGGCAGCTGGGGTTTGATCCCACAGGGTCAGATGGGAGATTTGGTAGAACACATCGCAGAGCTGTCCCATTTAACGGGTGAGGAAGGGATACTTATTGTCTAGAACTCTCGTCTCTCAAGGGTTGCTGGCTGTTCTTTGAGCATGAGCTCCCCCAGCAGACTGAGCAGACTCCCATGGGGAGAGGAAGCTCCCAGGCTGACAGCTGCAGGGATGAAGAAGCCCACAGTCCACTGGGAGTGGTGAGCGCTAGGGCATCTAACCCAAGAGCTGGAGAGCTGATGCTATCTCCATACTGTGTAAGCAGGGGTAGGGGATGCGCGGCTTATCCTTAATTTTCCATTCCACCTCCTTACTCTCCCCTCCAGACCCCCAGTGAGTAAGTTGTTGAACCAGGGACACTAGAAGGAAACTATTGCCCTAATTCAGAAGACTCTACATTTACTAAACAAAAGTTATTCTTAAATTAAGTGATAAGACTCTTGGTCAATCTTTAATTAAAAATAAAAAGGATGTTTGAGCATGCACCATTAAATAGAATTAGGCAATTCAGAAAGCTATGCCAACAGGCAGGGTGGGATTAGATACCAACAGTCTTGCTCAGTTAAGCATTCCAGTTGCCCCTGGAAATGTTTTTTGGGTTCTCTAATTCCCTTCCAAAGAAGCAACCAACTATAATTATTCTACTGTTAAGAAAAGGATTCAGAGTATGAATTAGTTAATGCTGCTTCTAAACCCCTTTAAAGGACTCAGTCTTTCTAATGAAGAATGCTTTGAAAATACCATTGGCTTCAAATGTATTTGCCTTAATGTATCCAGGTTCCTATATGTATTCTTCATTCATTCATTCAACCATCTTCTGAACCACTGTTAAGAACAATACCTCTTTGAATAAATGAGTATATTGCAAACCTTCTCAAGAAGCCCAGAACTGACAAAGGAGAGAGACTACAATCAAAGCATCACTTGTCCTTGTGATAACAGCATTAATGGAATGATAAATAATTTGTGTGTGAAAATGAAGAGGGAGCAATCAATTCAGCCTAGGAAGACTGCAAGGCTCCACAGAGGAGATACTCAAACCAGATCTAGAAGGGTGCAGAGAAATGAGCAGCGACATCGGCAGAGGAAAGAGCACAGCTGTAATAGATCCTATTACAGGCTGGAGTCAAGACTGCCGGGAGAAATCTCAACAACCTCACATATGCAGATGACACCACCCGTATGGCAGAAAGTGAAGAGGAGCTAAAAAGCCTCTTGATGAAAGGGAAAGAGGAGAGTGAAAAGGTTGGCTTAAAGCTCAACATTCAGAAAACGAAGATCATGGCATCTGGTCCCATCACTTCATGGGAAATAGATGGGGAATAGTGGAAACAGTCTCAGAGTTTATTTTTTGGGGGCTCCAAAATCACTGCAGATGGTGACTGCAGCCGTGAAATTAAAAGATGCTTACTCCTTGGAAGAAAAGTTATGACCAACCTAGATAGCATATTAAAAAGCAGAGACATTACTTTGCTGACTAAGGTCTGTCTAGTCAAGGCTATGGTTTTTCCTGTGGTCACATATGGATGTGAGAGTTGGACTGTGAAGAAAGCTGAGCACCAAAGAATTGATGGTTTTGAACTGTGGTGTTGGAGAAGACTCTTGAGAGTCCCTTGGACTGCAAGGAGATGCAACCAGTCCATTCTGAAGGAGATCAGCCCTGGGATTTCTTTGGAAGGAATGATGCTAAAGCTGAAACTCCAGTACTTTGGCCACCTCATGTGAAGAGTTGACTCATTGGAGAAGACTCTGATGCTGGGAGGGATTGGGGGCAGGAGGAGAAGGGGCCGACAGAGGGTGAGATGGCTGGATGGCATCACCGACTTGATGGATGTGAGTCTGAGTGAGTTGGTGATGGACAGGGAGGCCTGGCGTGCTGCGATTCATGGGGTCGCAAAGAGTCAGACACCACTGAGTGATTGAACTGAACTGAATAGACACCTACTGGTGCATGACAGACGTGCTGCACACCCACAGCTTAGTGCCTTAAAGCAATGATAAGCATTTATTATCTCACAAAGTTTTTGTGGGTTAGGGAGTTAGAAGCTGTTCAGCTGAGTGATTCTGGATCCACATCTTCCATGAGTTGGCCGTCAAGATGTTGGTAGGCTGTGGTTATCTAAACGCTTGACTGGGGCTAGGCGGTCTGCTTGCAAGATGCTTGGTCACACTGCTGGTGAGGAGGTGCCGGCTGTTGGGAGGTGGCCTCAGTTGTTCGTCATGTGGCTCTCTCTAGGGCTACTTGCTCGCAACATGGTAGTTGGCTCTGCTCACTGCAAGAAGTAATATGAATAACCAAGGCCTTGAGGGCATACAGTGTCATTTCTGCTAGATCTGTTGGCTACACAGATCATCCCTCTTCAACTTGGGAGGAGGCTTCATAAGAGCATGGGTACCAGGAGGTGGGGATGATTGGGGGTCATCTTAGGGACTAGATGAAGTACATTATCTTTCAGGGAAAGGGAACATGTTGATGCCATTGGAATGTATTGTTAGTTAGGGAAATAGTTCAGTTCAGTTCAGTTCACTCAGTCATGTCCGGCTCTTTGCAACCCCATGCACTACAGCATGCCAGGCTTCCCTGTCCATCACCAACTCCCAGAGCTTGCTCAAACTCATGTCCGTCTAGTCAGTGATGCCATCCAATCATCGCATCCTCTGTCGTCCCCTTCTCTTCCTGCCTTCAATCTTTTTCCAATGAGTCAGTTCTTTGTATCAGGTGGCCAAAGTATTGGTGTTTCAGGGAAATAGTAGGAGGAGATAAAATCAGATGGTAATTTAGACCAAGGAGGTTAGACAAAGGAAGCCTCTATACCTGCTTGTCTTCCTCTCGTCTGTTGGGACCTGGACTCAGAAGCCATGGGTATCCCTAGCAGAACTGAATTCTCAGCTATGAGTCCCTCACTCTGAACTGGCCTCCAAGAGAGATCAAAGAGCTTCTCATCTTTGAAAGGATCCAGATTAGTTTTTCTACACCCTCCACTCTGACTAGCCTTGTCCCAGACCCAGATTAAGTGGTTAAAGGCCCAGAAGACAGTGACTTCTTCCCTCCACTTTGAATTTCTGTTCCTACAGGATCTGATGACCTGTCTTGGTTTGGAATGATTTCAAATCCTGTGTGCAGTGAGTGGAATAGCAAATCACAATGACAGCCTCTTGGGGCTCACATACATCTGGATATGACTTCTACTTTAACCCTAGTCCCTGAAAGTGGATGTTGCCTCTGACCTGCTTTCTCATGAGCAAGGGAATAACAACCCTATGTCATGGGCTGTTGAAGGAATGGGGAGGAGTATAGGGTCTGGAAACCAGAGTTGCTTAAATTTAATGCAGAGACAGGGACAACTAAGTTCAAGTCTAAATTCAGAGTTTTGGATCAGGTAGAATCACGTTTCCTCCTCTTTGCATGAGAGTAAGAGGCAAAGACGCCAGTGGTGCCACAGCTAGGTCCTGATGCCTACCCTCTCCTTGCTTCTTTCCCTTCCCGACCACGTCTTCTCAACTTCCCTCCCCTATAGGCAAACCCATAAGGTTGACAAAGGAAAAGCTTGTGAGCATTTATGGGTGGCTGAATGTTCTCATGGATCTGTTGCTTGGAACCAAGGAGGACAAACAGCCAAACAGGTCCATGGGACAGAAGGCCTTTTTCTAGACACTATCATTTCACTGAAGTATATTTCCCTTTTTTGGAGGCACTGATGTTGTTAGATCCTTTCCGCACCCATGCTCAGATGGAGCTTCACTGGTTGCTCCTGAACGTAGGAGCCAGTAGTCTGGAACGTGTTTGGATGTTCAAAATGTGAATGTTGGGGGAGGTGGCAGACTTTCGTGGCAAACATGCCAACAAGATGGCTCTCATCGGCATGGCCCCATGTTGTAGCAGTGAGCTTGTAGGTATCATAACTGCCTTTGCATTTGAGACTCAAAGTGTATAACTGTGACTTATTTATTTCTGCAGTACCAGTATGCCAGAGAGTTTGCTGGAGAGGAGATGAACTCAATGAATATTGACCACCTTGGTCAAAGATTCAGTAAACCTGTGTTTTCTTGATCTGTTGTCAATATTGTGGATGACAAATGACATGGTAAGAGGGTCCCCACTCCTACCTTTCTCTCAAGGAAGACATTACTAATCAACTACTGAAGAAACCGAATGTGACTCAGAATCCTTCCCAACACAGCACTCCAGGCAGCCACTGACAGTCTTCAGAGTAGGTGAATGAGCTTAAAGCTCTCTTTCATTTTTAAGTGTGGAGACCAGGCTACATCTGTCCTTGGCTACAAGATCTGTCAACCAAGCAATGTACCACACCAAACCAACATCCAGGTTGCGATTCCTTTCCCAGAACCAAGTGTTGGACTAGATTGATGTATTCATTTGGGAGCCACACATGCTCAAGTTTTAACGTTTATAACCTGATGGATCATCTCATTTCCCTTTCTGTTACTTCAGACAGTCATGGATAGGTCATATATGGAAGCATCATGAGGGACCCATTTCCCTTGGGCTCTGTGAGAGTTAGACGCAAGGAAGGCAAAGGCACAGAGTGGCCATCCAGAACGTCTCTGTTTAGGGAGGTGGAGGGCAAGGGAACGAACCCAGCACACATGGGCTCTCCCAAAGGAAAGAGGGAGCGCTAAGAAGGGAGATGGGGCTTCTCTCAGCTCCGTTAAGCTGGAGTCTTAGATATTTTGTGCCATGGACCCTTTAGGGGCCTGATGAAGCTTGTGAGCACCTTCTCAGGATATGCTTTTAAAACACATAAAATACATGCGTAGGATAACGAAGACAATTATATTTAAGCACAGTTATCAACTAACATAACTAACGTGAAGGTACATGAGCTTCTTTAGCAGCTTATCAGTAATGAGATTGGGTGTTAAATCTAATTATTACATTAATTTCAAAGTAGTAAAGAAAAGTTGCAGGGGAAAGTTTTGGATATATCTGCATCCACTCTGATAAGATATGAAAATATCTATGACTCAGGTTATTTGCAGTCACTGACACAGCTAGCACTGTCCTGATTTGCCTATGTTCCCAAAGGAAATAGATACAAAATTGTAGTTAATATAAATATGAAGTATTTTTCCATCCATGTTCATGCACCACCCCATCTCCCCTGCCCACCCCCCAACACATAGATCCTGTCCATAGACATCAGATTAGTTCCCCGGCTCTAGGGAAAATTACAGGAATTTTTTTCAGAGAAGGGAGATTTTAAAGTTGAAAATTTTGATGCTTTGTTTGAGGCTGATCCTTTTTTTTTTTTCAAATACAACATTCTCATGTCACCATGGGATTTATTTGGCAGGACACTAATTGCTGGCTTGCATGAATATATTCTCTATTTAAAAAAAAAACAGTATAAACAAATGTTACTTAAGAAGACCATTCTTTGAAGTTGCTGAGCTTGTCACCCTGGGAGACCAGGTAATCTCATTATCTGCTCCAACACCAGCTACTGTCAGCTGAGCTCCTTCTGGGCGTCTGCTGGAAGGGATGAAGCTGTTATCTCTGGCCCCGCAGCCGCCGACCAGTTACTTGGAGTGGACATAGCTCCAGGGCTGGCTCCCATCTTGCCGGACCAGAAAACGCCAAGTCCAGGCCATAAAAGTCCCACTCCCTTTTCCATCACCGACAACAAAAGAAGTGGTCAGCAAAGCCTTCACTTCCCCCACTGCCTGGGGAGACCCACAGGACCCTGAGTGCTTTTTGATGGTGTCCACTCTCTCCTTTCTTCCTCTGTTTTCAAAGCCAGGGAGCATAGCATCTTTAAACCTCTCTCTCTCCCTCTGATTCTGACCCTCCTGCTTCCCCCCTTATAAGGACCCTTGTGATTATATCAGGCCCAAATAGAAAACCCAGGATAATCTCTGCATCTCAATATTCTTAGTGTAATCGCATCTCCTATGTTCCTTTTGCCTTATAATAACACATTCACGTGCTCTGGGGGTAAGGATGAGGATATCTTGGTGGGAGGCATTATTCTGTCTAACCCACAGATCCTGTTACAAGCACCATTTCAGAGGGGAGGAAACTGAAGCTCAGAGAGGTGAAGTGACTTGCCTAAGGTCACACAGCTAACAGGATCCAGATCCAGGATCCACCTTAGGGCTCTAGAGTTCCCAGGCCTGTGCTCTGAGCTTGTACATCACACAGCCTTTCTAAGTGGAGAACTGAGGGAAACCGAGTTGAGCTTTCAAATGTGTGAAGAGGCTCAGAGCAAAGGACAAAGAAATTCCTGCAGAAGTCTTATAAACTATGAGACTGTCCCTTAGGTGTCAAGATTTCCCCTCGGTATGGTCTGTGCCTTCCCCTCAGCTGCTTGGAGCATAGACGAAGCAGAAGCTTTGGGGTCAGGTCCAGTTCCCTGGCTCCTCAGCACGAGAATCAGGGAGGTCACGGCAGCCCGCGGGAGCTCGGCTGTCCCTGTGGAGAATGGGTGTGGAGAATGGTGGTCCTGTGGGGGTTATGGCACCGACTTAACGCTTGGCTGGGAAAACAGATGCTGTGATAGTTCACACTGCAGCTGCCCAATGGGAATACCACATACACACCCTCAGGTATTAAATAATTAACACCAAGAAGAAGTAAGAATGGAGACGTTTTCCATTCTTCCCCATCTCAGGAACCCGGAGCTCAAGGACCCAAGGAATCTTCCACAGAGAAAAGCAAGTCTGCAAAGTGGTTCATAAGACACAGAGGAGCAAATACCTAAAGGAATTTAATCTTGGCTCCTACTTTTGAGGTCCATAAATAGAGATGCCGTTCACTGAATTTCAACAGTCATTTCTATAGCTGTTCTTTGCAAAGGTCAAAAAAAAAAATTCATTTCCCATGGCTGTCTTAAAAGTATAGAAACACACACCACACTGTGTCTATTAAGCTGCCTGCTGGAATCGGCGCAGGGAAAGGTAAGCGCCTGGTCAGCCCTCGTACATGATGAGAAAAGTCATCGCCGTGGCCGTGCTGCTTGAAGAAATGAGAATGCTTATCGTTTCAAGTGAGGAAATTTTGACAAGATTTACCTTAACACACCCTCAAAAACATTCTTTACTGACATTTGAAATGTGTTGCCTGTGATCCTGGCAGTATTGGTGGAGGCCAGGAGGCCGGGTATGACTCCCACTGGTTTGTCAACAAACAAATTGGCTCACGGGGGAACCAGTCTCTGGACCCAAAGGTGACAGTCGCGCTGCCCCTCGAGCTGTCTGTGGTGTGGCATGGTGTCCTAACCTGGAGTCCCCTGCCCTCCAGACCCAGATACCACTGCGTTCCCAGTGATGAGCAGAATTGCATTTCCATCACCAAAACAATACACAGTCACTCTATCCAAACTAGAAAATGCAAAGGCAACAGCTCACCCAAACCTGTTATCCTACGTATATGCTTGTATGAACTCATTCAGTCCTCACAACAGCCCTATGAGACGGACTGTTATGAGTCCCATTTTACAGAAGAGGAAACTGAGGTTCAGAGTCAACCATTCTCTGTATTAGACCACGTTCACACAGTGGAGACCTGTGGGAACACTAGCAGTGATGTGGGAGAAGAATATTTAATGACACGGGCATGATAATCGTGGCCACCAGTCATTCAAGCAATGAATGTTCCCAGGACACAGAGCTTCTCTCCTAAGGCAGGGAGAAGACAGGGCTGAAATTCAATTCAAGCCACTGAAGATTGTCATCTTCGACCCTGCGTTGTAGGAAATTTAGATTGCTTGCAGTCTGAAAAGGACCATGCATTACACATTGACATGAACCCTTTCACACCTGGGACTGTGATGGTATATGTTATGGACTGAATGGTTCTGTCCCTCTAAAATGCATACATTGAAGTCCTAACACAGCCTTCTTCCCCCACTGTGGGATGGTACTGGGACGTGGGGCCTTTGGGAAGTAATTGAGGATATGAAGGTCCCTCTCTGACTAAGGTCCATCTAGTCAAGGCTACGGTTTTTCCAGTGGTCATGTATGGATGTGAGAGTTGGACTGTGAAGAAGGCTGAGCGCTGACGAATTGATGCTTTTGCACTGTGGTGTTGGAGAAGACTCTTGAGAGTCCCTTGGACTGCAAGGAGATGCAACCAGTCCATTCTGAAGGAGATCAGCCCTGGGATTTCTTTGGAAGGAATGATGCTAAAGCTGAAACTCCAGTACTTTGGTCACCTCATGTGAAGAGTTGACTCATTGGAAAAGACTTTGATGCTGGGAGGGATTGGGGGCAGGAGGAGAAGGGGACGACAGAGGATGAGATGGCTGGATGGCATCACTGACTCAATGGACGTGAATCGGAGTGAACTCTGGGAGTTGGTGATGGACAAGGAGGCCTGGCATGCTGTGATTCATGGGGTCGCAAAGAGTCGGACACGACTGAGTGACTGAACTGAACTGAACTAGTGTCCTTGTAAGAAAAAGAGGAAAAGGCCAGAGCCTTCTCTCTTTGGCCTGGGAAGACGTAATGAGAAGACAGCCATCTGGGGCTCTCATCAAGGATTGAATTGGCCAGCACTTTGATCTTTGACCTCCAGGCTCCAGACTGTGAGAAATAAATTTCTGTTGTTTAAGCCGCCTGATCTCTAGTATTTTGTTATAGCAGCCTGAATAGAATGAGTTGATGACGGTGATGATGATGATAATGTGTGTGTGTATTCAAACAAAAAAAGAATCATAGCCTATGTGGTGCTCTGCAGACTACTTGTTAATATACTGTGAAAATCTCTCCATATTATCATATGTTCTTCTACTACATCATTTTATATGATTTAATGGAAGCCCGATGGAGGAATATAGCTCCATTTATCAGATAGATCCTCAATGGTTGGACACTTAGTTTAGCTCTTTAAATAAATTCAATAAAACTCCCATAGGTGGATGCTTACACACCACCAATGTAGATTATGTACAACTGTTTGGGCAAAGAATAGTAGGGGGATTTTAAAAGGTCATTTGATTCTTATTGCCAAAAGACCTGACAAACAAATATGGCCTATTTGTATTTCTACACTAAGGCAGGAGAGAGCCTTTCTCCAAGAAATTTTTGCACCATGTTCTAGAAGCTACCTGGGCTCTGTAACCAGGAAGAAGGCCACCTGGCAGGCACTGAAAGCCCACATCTTAGCACGAAAGCTGCCTCAAAACTCTATCGTGTCTTGCTTTCCTGCATTGAAAAGACAGTCAAAATTGATTTCCTCTGTGAGGTTGTCATCTAAACAAATAATCAGTGATTTTGATCCACGTACTGGGGGGGAAAACGCATGGGCTTTGGAGACAGGTTGACACAGGGTCACATCTCAGCGACATCAAGCGTCTCCATCACCAGGAGTACTCACCGCCTCGTTAGTTGTTACTGACATTCAATTGAATACAAAGTACTTAGGATAGTGATTGACACATGGTGACAAACAAAATAGGCTCAAGAATGCCACTCCAGTTTATTATCATGATCCTAGTCTCAAATTCAGGGAGGACAGCAAAGGGCACTGGGAAGCCTGAGAAAGTTTCCAGAAGTGTCCCCACCCTGGTCCAGGATGTCTCTGTTTGTCTTCTGGTAGCTAGAAATATCTCAGTTCTCCCTCTGAGGTTCCTTCCGAGCCTGGAGAGACAGGCTAAGTGCCTCTGTCCACTGACTCTTCCGACTCTAGCTGTGCCCAAGTAAACAATCGCATCTGGGCTCCAGATTCTGCTCAAAGAAGCGCTCCCTCAGCTGGGCATTCTTCTTTCCCCACCTCTGTGTCCTCTGGCAAAGGCGGGTCCTCCCTGCCCTCAGGGCTCTGACATAGAGAAACAGTCATCCTAAAGGCTTCATCCACGATTTAGTCTATAGCTAGAGAGCACTTTCTTACTACTTTTCGATTGAAATAGTTGTTTTCATTATTGCAACCAATTTTGAGTTTAGAATTCATTAACAAGTATCTGCAATGATCTGTTTTCTTAATCGTTTGGAAATGGACTGTTTCTGCTAAAAAGAAAAAAGAAATCAGACCAGTCATCCATGACCTAGTTTCTTTCCCTATAATCCAACTTCAAGGGGGTGATTAATCACTGTGACTCAATACTCTGAGAGAGGACCTCCAGATATAAATACACGCATGCCTGCAACAATCAATAGTTGAAGCTACGGCTACAGTGGTCACTCTGGCCAATAATTTAACAGATCAGGGCTGGCCAGAGATAGCCTGTGGGCCAAGTGCAGACCATTGGCTATATTTTGATGGCTCTCAGGTTATAAATCTTTTTTTCCAGTTTTCAAGGGTTACATTTTAAATGGTTATATAAATACCTGCACAACAGTCTCAATTTTGCCTCTTGGCTCACAAAACCTATACAATATTTACTATTTAGCCCTTAAAGAAAAAGTCTGCTGACCTTTCATCTAATAGATGATTCTATACTTTGAAGTCTCATTGTTGAATGTGACATCATAGTGCCATAGATCTCATCAAGCTGATCAAGTCTTCAGAATATCATGTTTAATAGTATCAATGAACTTTCATCCTATGGAGAAGGTGCCTCAAATGAGCTACTCCCTTAAAACGAGCCTGGAAAAAATGTGGATCCCAGGCATTGTGAGGTGTCATTGTCTTGAAATGAGCTATAGCTAGTTTGCCTTAATCTAAGTGTTCTAACCTCTGTTCGACTTCCCTTAAAATGCTTTGCTGTGGGAGCACCCTAGTCAGCCAGTGCCTGGCTGGAAGCTGAGCCTATTAAAGGCAAATGTAAAATAGCTGCTTTTCAGAGACTCTCAATCAACTCTCCTTTCCTTAAATGATGGCTGTTCTCATTATGGTTAGAGCAGAGCTCTTTCCTGATTTCTTCACCAGTTCGAAGCCAGAACTTAACTAGACATTCTTTCTAAATTGGAAGGTATCTCTCCCACCAGGATTGCTAACATGGACAGGATTTAGAAAGATGTTATTTAAATACATTGGGGAAAAAAAAAATCTGTCAATGAAGCAACACTTGCCTTCACATGCTAATCAGAGCTCTTGGTTGATAAAGAGAAATAAACTGCTCTCTAAAAGAGATTTTTTTCCAAAAAAGGAAAAGCTCTTTAGCTTTTTAGGGTACTTCATGCAAAATAAGATGGAGAGATTTAAAATGACAGAAAAACAGAAGTAGTCTAAATTCATCGTCACCCTGCATTTTGTTATTTTTACCATATTAAAAAAAAAAACAGAAAAAAGGAAAAAGCTTAGAGAATCAAACATTTGTCGCATCTAAAAAGCTGAATCTCTCTTAGCAACAGAGTTAAGTGTCTTCTGATTTGACGTATGCTGAGCAACTCCTGATTGTCTGGTACTTTAAGGTGCCCGAGAACAGAAGACCCAAAACAGGCTGTTGTTTATTGACCTCTTTAACAACCTGCAGAATTTAGATTCAAGTGGTAACTCCTCATCTCCCCTTGATGAGGCTGGGAATCTCTGTAAAGCAGCTCATCGTTCACCAAGCAGCCTCGAGTCTGCCTCCAAAATGAGTGATTTCCCACTGACTGCCTCTCCTGTAGCTCACCCAGTCTTCTGTCCAAGTCACAGCTCTGGGAATGCTGGGCTTACTGCTTAAATGTGGTTGGCAGTATTTTAATAGGGGGGAACAACTCTGACTTTATATTGTTCCTGTTCTTTTTCACGTAAACCTTTGTGCTCTGTTGCCTGTGTTCAGTCATGCTGGCTCTGCACCTTTGTAAAAGAAGGTAGCCTTATAGCCCGAAATATACAGGGTACTCAAAAGCTCTGACCTGTAAGAGTCCATCCATACAGAGGCGGAGAGCTGCAGAACAGAGAGCCACATTTGTTCTGTCGGAGGCTTACAGGAATGCTGTGACCTGACCCAGGCGCACAGCTGCAAGAACGCAGGATTCCTACACCGAGAAGTTACAGCTTACCACGCCTCTCCCTCATCTTGCCTTGAAAGGTATTTTGCTGAAACCCTTTGAGGAGCTCAGGGTATTTTTTTGGCACAAGCCACCCATCTCCTTGCCTGGTTCTGCAATAAACCTTTCTCTGCTCCAAACTCCAATGTTTAGTCTGTTTGGCCTCACAGTGTGCCGAGCACATGAACTTGTGTTTGGTAAAATTTTACTGTTTAGAGTAGGATATACCCATTATCCTTAGGATGGCATTTGGAGCCTTGGCAATCTTTTACCAACTCCTTGCCCTTTTCTGGTATCTCTCCTTATGACACCCTGAAATCCCCAGTCTCTCTTGGAGTGACATGTGGACACACCACTATGCCTTCGCTCATGCTGTTCCACTCTCCGTGGTGCCCTTCCCTCAGCTTCCTCATTGCAAAACTCCATTCACGCATCAAGTCCAGTTCAAATAGCACGTTTGTGCGTATGTGTTCTCACTGCTGGTTAGAGGTGGAGGTAGGCCATGAATCCACAGAGGCTAAAGCCAGCACTCATGATGCCCTTGCCCCACACCTCTCAGACCAGTTTTTAGTTGAGGTCATGCTAGGGAACTAGACAAAGCCCTTCATGGGTTGATTAGGCCAAGCCTGGAGGTCGAGGGCGGGGAGGCAATGGTTAGGGTCACCAGTAGAGTTCTGAGATTCATCCGGGTCTCCTGCTAGAACTCACCCAGGGTGGGGAAGTGGAGCTGGCCCCAAGGTAAGACCCTACCCTCCTGTCTCTAACCCCATGGCTATCAGCAGGAGGCTGGCATGCTTGTAACTGAATTTCAGACCCCAGGGCTCAGCATCGTGCCTTATGAATGCCTCATTCTATTTTACTTGCTGTCACGACAGAGCAAGTGGGTTTGATTCACATAGGGTGGTTCACCATCTGTGTTTCATTTGCAAGCATAATACGTTATTTTTAAAATAATAAGACAATTTATTTACATTTGCTTTTCCCCCCTCTATTTTCTCAGCAGCAAGTGATATCAAAAAAGGAGGAAATGATCCCAACAAAAATATTTGTGAGTAAATAGCTCACAGAAATGGTGAGGATGCTACTATTAAATAATTCTGGTCCCACCCACCAAAACAAAGAAAGAGTATATTCCTGTCAGCATGATTGAATTGTGTATAATTACTGCCAATGTTTTAAACATGATGATAATAAGTAAAATATTAGCATTAGATCTGAGCGGCCTCTGAACGTTTTTTTCATGAGAGTAAGAAAACTACCTCTAGCTTTCATTCAAGGTATGGGAGAAATGCAATGCCTTATTATTATTATGATTTTTCTCAGGTACTTTGACTTGATTCTGGAGATGCAGAATGTGATGATGGTCTAACTGAGACTGTCTTGACCAAACACATCCAATTTCACTGACTATTTTCATACGATGTTCCCATCACCATTCTTCCATTTTCCTCCCTGACATATTTAAAGGACTCCTGAGTCTCTCATAGCAAGTGCACTTAAACCTAGAAATAAGTCCTTATGTGACACCATGGGAAGAAGGAAGGAAATTCTCTGTTTTCACGTTTGGCCCCTAAATTGGGGGATTTATAAAGTTTCAGAAAATCTTTTATCACTGAAAAATAGAAAATAAATTACATTCAGAGTTCAAAGATATTTTATGTACTTTTTTTTTTTTAAACAGTCAGGCTATCACTTTCCTTAGACTATCTGGAAGATAATACATAATATGATAAAGGTGAATTCTAACAAAGAAGAGTGCTCAGCTCAAACTCCTTAAAAAGACTAATGATACTTTCACAATGCAAATGTTAAGATTGCATTTTAAGGGCCTCATTTGGAGACTGTTTCCATTTGCCAAAAAAAATGAAGCATGCAAGAAAAAAAAAAACAAGCCTCCAAACTGACCATTAGGTACTCTGAGTAGTTGCAAATTGTGCTGGCTGTGTTCAGAAAAGTTGGCAGATTTCAGCTGATGGATTTCAGTCTAGCAGCCAAGATGATCAATTAAATAAACCATTTGTCAAATGTTAGGGACCTTTATCTGATTTTATTTTGTAGTGCAGCCAGACATAGCTTAAAAACATAGACGGATCTGTCAGAATGAGGGGCTGAGTATGGTTATAGAAAAGAATAAAACAGTGCCCCCAGTGAACCCAATTTCATTTCGTAGGATATATGGTCCTTATTTTCTCCAAACATTTCCCCAAACATTTAAGCAAGAGCCCCAGATCCTCATGCCCATCCTATCCGCCGAGGCATTCTTGCAGCCTATTGCAGTTCCTCACACACGGTAGGCATCAGGCGAATAGACTAGATTACTGGATGACTACGCACAAGGGCAAGAGTGAGCTCTCAACTAAAATAAAATAATTTCTTCTGTTTATATATATACACCTGCCGGATATGGATCTTGCAATTCTGAGATAATCTATTAGCTACTTACTCATAAATACAAACTGAAGGAACATAATAAGTCCCTCTTTCCCTCTTTATCCATCTCTCTATCTGTTCATCCATCATTCCTTTATCCATCTATCCCCTCCATACATCCCTTTATCCATCCATCTCTCCGTCCGTCCCTTTATCCATCTGTCCCCCCATCTCCCAAATATTTATTAATTGCTCCATCTTTCCATCCACCTCTTTATCATCCATCCAACAAATCTTTACTGAATGTCTTATTTACCTGGCCTTACATATGTTTGGCAATGGAAATTCAGAGATGGGACAAAGATCCAAGATCTCTTTCTTTAGGAACTGTATGTTCTGGTATGGTTTCAGAAGAAGTAACTAGAAGAGCTTGTAATGGAAAATACACTATGTTTTCAAGTCAGACTTGATGTCTATTAACATCGAGCTTACAGTAAGGCAACGGAAATACATGGTCACTGCAGCCAATCTCACAACTCAGCTATGAACCGAAAGGAGTGCCATAACCCAGCCCGGCATCAGCAAAGCGAAGAGGCATGGCTCGCAGAATGAAGCAGACATGCTCTGCACAACCTAGGGAGACTCTGCGACATGTGAGTGGAAAAAGACCTGGGGGTCCTGCTGGGGTCCTCTTTGAGAATGTACTAGATGGAAAATTAAAATGAAAAGTTTACATCATATCAACTAAGCTCGGGTCAACCCTCAGACTTCTGGAACCTCTCCACAAGGCAAGGGTCAGACAGGAGCAAACTACTTGCGAAATCTCAGTGGCCCCAGCTCCAGGAGTCTCCATCCCCTTTATTTACACACACAACATTCAGCGCTCAAACTCACCATTTGAGATACTGTGAATGAATACATGGTAGCCACACGTAATAACAGTTTAAGTCATATCAAAGTTTGTAGCGGTGACATGAAATATTTTCTTAAAAATGAATGCTGTATAGATCAGTTTTAAGTGTTCTGCCCAGATTATCCAGAAGTAAAATTTTGAAACCACACCTAAGACAGGATGCTTTCTCAGAAGGTCTCCAGAAATAACAAACAGTTCCATAATTCTGCTATGGGAACTTACACACACATGAATCTTAGGAAGAGCCTAGTGAGAAGAAAACACTGCAAACTGGAAAACACCAATGGGAAGTCTAATGTGTGAGTTCTGTCCCTTTAAAGATAAATAACTTAAAGGCACGTTTCTCCCTTTCAGCAGACTTGTGCAGGAGAAGCTTAGCACAGCACTCGGAAACAGACGAGGTATGCCTGAATTCAGGGACATTTCTTTCCTTCAGATTGTACCCATATTGCCTGGCTCAGCACTGAACTCTTGAAACCCTCACAAAAAAGTGACACTTTTCATTCACTTTCATTGATTTTCCAATTTCAGTTAAATTATGTTGACCTTTTTTTTTCATTTTTTTATGTATTGTGGCTAGAAAGGCTTAATTCAACTTCCATAGTTATATACTTGTAATTTAATAAACACCCAAATGACAGGGTCATGAACTTGAGACACACTGGTACCCCCAAATAAACCTTAAAAATGCTGTGATCTACTATATTATCATTCTGCTTTATAAATAGAGACAAAACATTTTCTATTAGTAAAAACAGAAGCTGAGATAGAGAAATCACCATTTCATCTTTCTCTTGCAAGAAGAATTTGCAAGTGACTTTGGGAGAATTAGGGGTTATAGGAAAGCTTGTGTGTGTGTGTGTGTGTGTGTGTGTGTGCACATGCACTCTTTCACACACATGCTAGATGGGGGATAAAGGGAGAATTGGAAAGTCATTACCTCCCTCTGAAGAAGACAGGCAATAACATCAGTCAGGCAATAACAAAAATAAGGAGGTTTGTAAAAAGAATGGGAGACACAATGGAGGAAATGGACTTGAAATGTTCTTCTTTCTGCTTCCTATTTTTGATTAAAAACCATTGCATGTTCCAAGTGACAATCACAGTTTCAATGCAAATTTCATTCTCTCCCTTCCCTCCCAATAACTCCCCATTTCCAGGTCCAGTTTCCCACCCTTCACATGGAAGATCTTACTGTCATCTCCAACTCATTCTTACTAATATGTCAAAAAACATACTTAGGAGTTTTGAGAGCACTGAAACTGTGCTAGGCAGTGGCCAAACAAACATGCAGGTGATCAAAGAATCTCTGTTCTCAAGACATTTACTGTCTAGGCCAGTGGTGCCCACTAGAACTTTCTGTGGTGGTGGGAACAGTCTACCCGTGCCCCAGTCTGTACAGTAGCCACTAGCCACACGGGGCTCCTGAGCACTTGAGATGCGTCTGGTCTGACGGAGAAACTGATTTTTACATTTTAATTTCAAGAATGTCAATTAAAATTTAGATAACCATCTGTGACTAGCTGTTATTGCGTCAGGTCTAGACCAAGTGGAAGAGGACCTTCGTTAAAGAGAGAGACAAGCGTGTAAAGGAGCGCGAGGCAGGTGCCAGGTGAGGCTGCAGGTAAGGGCAGTCAGGGACTGCAGGAGCGAGAGGCTGCGCAAGCCCCGGGGGCGGAGCTCGGCTTCCCAGAGAGACGTGGGCGGGTCTGACCCAGACTCTCAGGAGGAGCTACAGCGAAGAAAGCAGAAAGGAGAGGAGAAGGCATTTTAAAATCAAAAACATGGAAGGGAAGATGCACAGGACCCCAGAGGGAAACCCAGCGCTCGTCCTGGGGCAGATGGGCTTGCAGAAGTCAAGGGGGAAGGTCGGGGGACAGGCCGTGGGACGATGTCCTGCTGGGAGCAAGGGATCCCAGGATGGGGGCAGATCTGGGTGGTTGGTGATGCAGAGCACCCCCAAGTGGGTTGGCATCTTCCTGTGTGAAGGGCCAAGAGGCTCTCTTATGGAAGGGCACCTGGCCTGCAGGGGGCAACAGGGTGGCCCTGGAACTCCGAGAAAGTCCAGGACCAGGGGGCACGTGCAGCGGGACATAAGTGGGCCAGGAATAACACCCTCCTAAGTGGGGCAGCTGCCACCACCTCCCTCTGACAGTCACGAGTGGTGTGACTGATCGTCCATGTATGGAAACTGGGCCCCCGATTTCCAGAATTTCTGATTTTCAGAAAGGCTGGGAATTGGAATTAAAAAAAAAATAGAAATATAAAGTTGAAATATTTTGATATGGCGACTAATATGAAACTTTAAAACACCCTGGGCCAAACCAAAGAGCCGGCATGTGGGCTGACTCAGCCTATGGGGTACCTGTCTGTGACACGTGACCTGGAAGATGAGGAGATTCCTACAGGGATGGCCTTGCAGGACAAGAGCTGAGCCTGAAGGGAGAGGCAGGCTCCGGAGCACACACTGGCATAGGCAGCACAGGGTCTGAGAAAGGGGTAAGTTGAAGCCACCGGACTCAGTGACAAGCAGAGGGTCAGTCATCTCAAACAGTCACCTCCCTCCCATCTACCCCTCACTCAGAGCGGAAAAGTGAGGCAGGCGGAGCCCACAGTCACAGGGGCCTCAAGAGTAAGTGGCGGGTGAGCAAACAGCCACCAAGGTGAATGAACGCAAATGACCTCAAAGGACATGATTTTTTCGGTGTGTGCTTCCTGGTGTCACATAACATGTCATCTCCCTTGACCGATTTTCCCCATCCGGCCACGGGTCGATATCTCATTGCCACTCTCATGATACGGAAGGGTTCATTGATGGAAGCCCCACGTCTTCCCCCTGTGAAAGCCACGTTCGATCCTTGTGAAAAGGAAGTGGTATGTCTTTCAGCTCACCTCCCGGTCCAGTAGTGCAGGTGACACAACGGTGACAATGTCTCCTTTTTCGGGATCGATGTAGAACATGTTGGGAGACGGCTTGTCAGGCGTCTGCTGACGGATATTGTACCGCAGGAGGGCATTATCCGTGGCCGGGTCGTCGGCGTCAAAAGCTGTCATCCGCATCACTGTGGTCCCTGCGGGGGCGAGACAGAGAGCATGTGTTGGTCACTTGGGGGACAGTGATGGGCCAAGCCCCTCCCCCACCTGGGCGATGGCCGTAGAGTGATGTGTCAGTCACTTTCCAGATTATAAAAAGCAAAGCCTTTCCCTGGCTCCCTTAGGTTTTAGCTTCCCTTCCTCCCTCCCTCTCTCCTCTATCACGTTAAAAGACCTGAAATACAGAAAAGAAATGTTTGCTGTTCAGCAGATTGACAGCTTAATTTTTCCTTCTGCTGGTATGCTGTTTATTTCCATGGGTTTTCACCCCATTGTGGACGTGGCTCTCTGACAATGGCCTTCACTCTAAGAGCTCTTATTGAATGCCTACCACGTGGGGGAGGGGACCCTGGGCTGGGTGCTGGGGAAATAGAGGTGCAAAAAGTCACATTCCCTGGGGTCTGGCAGGTCAGCAGCAAGCAGCAGAGAGAGCATATGAAAATATTAATGTTCTCGCAGTGCACTGAGAGAGGGCGATGTGAGTACGGCAGAGAACAGCCTCAGCTAACCGGAGGCTCAGGAGAGGTCCCTGGTGCAGGCAGGGCCCATGGGTGAGTAGGTGTAAGGGAGGTGGGGCGGGGGCCTCAAAGGGAAAGGCATCCCAGTTATTTCTGGTTAAAGGGAACCGGGAACAGACAAGACTGGAGCACCTCTGTGCACAGCCACGACGACTTAGGTGTTGACAAGTGATTTTGTGGGGATGTTCATGGCGAGTCTGAGAAAAGCTGGGAAACGACCTAAATGTCCCACAGCAGAGGGATTGCTAAAATGAGGGCATCCCCACACTATGAAATATTCTGCAGCAGTCAGAAAAGGTTTGTAGATCTAACGTGTTCTAAGATGAGGGGCTCTCCAAAACTGAAAAATATCAGGTTGGGGAATGTCACCCACAGTGTGCAATTCATGGGGTCGCAAAGAGTCGGACACGACTGAGCAACTGAACTGACTGACCGTCTGGCCCACAGTATACCATCATTTTTGTGAGCCTATTAACACACAGAAAATTCCACAAACTTTATGCACGTATTTTTCAGGTACAGTTTATGTCCATAAACAGAGAGAGGAAGGTATACAAGGGTGAACCTCACACTGATTTTGGTGGCTAGGCTTGGGCAAGGGGAGAGGGTACTGGGGATAATGGTGACAGAGAAGATGATAGCCCCGTCTCTAATGTTTTGATCATTTTTACAAGGGGGTGTAGTTTTGAGATTAAAATTTAATTTAAACGGATCATGGTTATAAACACCAGTAGAAGCACAGACCAGAACAGAACAAGGCACATTTGTCTGCTGCCCTGACAACTGTGAGCCTGGGTGACCTGCTCAACTATAGATTTTCACTGTAGTTTACTCTCCTATGAATATAGGCCCCACGTCCCGATTCTGAATCCTCTGGGCGCGCAGCATGGGGGCAGCCTGGTACTGCTGAAGCAATAGAGCTATGGTTCCCAGCAGGAATATCCAGGAAATATTCTAGCTTAACGGAAACACAGAGTCCCTCCAGCTCGGCTACCATCCTGGTGTTCCTTTCCCTTTTATAACAGTGCTTCTTGAAAAGTGAAAGCCAGTTTATTCTTTCCCATAATTGGAATCAGATTACTAACCATCAGGTCTGAACGATCAGGCAAAGCATCAGAGTATTCTCAGGTGGGGTCGGTTAGTTCCCCAGTCTCCGCTGATTTCACCAACACTGCCTTAGGCCAGATGCCTCCGGACATGTCTGCTACCCTGTGTATCTCTGCCCTTTGCTTCTTTGTGAAATTGTCACAGGGCAGGCCTCAGGGTCCTCAGCGTCCAGGGTAAGAATAGCAAGTTCTTGGCACGCGCAGCAGCCCGCTTCCTGGCCCCTTGCCTTTGGGAGATGGCAGCAAGCCATTTGGTTGCTGCCTTCTATTTCTCACTGAGACGCTCTGTGGGATCAGGGTTCTGTCTCCGCCCAGTGGTCCAGGCAGCCACTGCCAGTCTGTCAGCCTGAGTGTGAAGGGTACACGCAGTTGCCTTCATGGTCTAGGAAAACAGGCCTACTTGGGGGTTTCGGTCAGAGATCAGAGGCAGCTTCCAGGCCCACATCTTACCCTGGGCCAAGCTCACTGTGCTCTGAGTGGGCAAGGCCTGGAAGGACTGTGGTTGCCACAAGAAACAGTCTCCAGTCACGTACGTGTGACCCGCTGCCTTGTACTTCATCAGTGTCTAATGAATGCTTGACTGATGGAATCCGTGCCCTATTTAATTTGCCATTAATTGAAGTTGGAGAGGAACAAGCAAAAGAAAGCATAAAAGAATGGAGTCATCACAGTTCGCGACAGTCATGGCTTCACAAGAAGGGGGAGAAAACACCTCTCGGGTTGATGAAGTTTTAGTATCTACCAGGCCATTCATTATTCATGTCATTTTTCATTGTTAGCTTTTACAGATTTGACAACATGGTATATGATAGATGGGTTCATATGACATGGGTTCTATCCCTGGGTCGGGACGATGCCTTGGAGGAGGAAATAGCAACCTGCTCCAGTATTCTTGCCAGGAAAGTCCCATGGACAGAGGAGCCTGGTGGGCTATAGTCCAGAGGGTCACAAAGAGTTGGACATGACTGAGCATTCTCACACAGTGTGGTATGATAAAAGGCTATTCTGGAATATTCCCGAGGACAGATAGAAGATGCTGTTTGTTTTAGTGGATAATTAGGGAGCTAGTGACCTGATATTGGGCCCTGCCTCAGTCTTCGCCCAGCATGAACGCACGTCTGGATTCACTTCTGAGGCCCGCCTCTGTGGGGCATGAGTGCCGCTTATGCCATCTTCACAGGTCTGCAGCCCTGGAGGAAGCAACCTTGACCTAGGTTCAGTCATGGCTGACTGTGAACTCGGGCAAGCTAGCCAGCCTTCCGTGAGCCTCGGTGTCGCCATGCGCCTGGCTCCTGACATGAGGATATCGGTGACGCTCCTCTCTCTGGTCACTGTAAGGAAGGCAACACAGGACATAACTCGGTGCCTGGTGGGTCAGTGTTCAGAGGCAGATGCCTTTATCATCATCCTGCCCTGGGCTCTGAGCCCATCATGGTGGTGCGGGCAATGGCCTCAGATGGACAAAGGAGCTCAGAGTCGAGCTGTCCATGGAAACTGGCCCCTGGCACAGCAGGAGTTCTGGCACCCGTCTGCTCTGAGTTACCCTGCCTCGCCCTCCCCCTCCTGTAGCTCCCTGCGGCCCCTCTCCCCAACCTGGCTTTTAAAAGTGCTTTGCTGAAATTCTCTGGGGAGTTCAGGGCTTTTTAGGGCATGAGCTCCAAGCTCTGACGGTACCGTCTGTTTGGCTTCACTGTACGTCGGGCGCTTGAACTTGTACTGACTCTGCCACCTCGTCCGCTGTTTTAGCTTATGGATTTGGGTCTGTACTGTGGAGATCACAGATCTATACGAACACAAACACATGCGTGTATACACACACAGACACACCCACACACACATTCGGCAGCCACCAACCTTCTCCGTGCGGTACTCTAATCCTCCTCTAGGATGGGGGCTCTATCCTGAGCCCCGCCTTGGTGGGCCCACCATCCTGCCCTTGCCCACTCCTCCCCGGAGGTGGGATGGTGATTTTAGTACTTCCAGGTTCTGCAGTGGCCGGAAAGCCTCCTAAACCAGCATTTCCTAGATTGCTTCCAAGAGACCTCAGTTCTGTGGGCTCAGCGGAGAAACCCATTTGGGAAATATGCAGGAAGCACAGTTGAGCAGGTTTCCCTCCTGAAGGATTCCTAGCACCCTTAATAAGCAAATGCGTATCGTGAATCTCCAAGAGAGAACAGAATCTGTAGCATTTCCCAAACTTCTCTGTTGATGGAAACTCTTCATTTTAAGAACATCTTTATGTGATGGATCACATTGTCCTAAATCTAGCTTGTGGGGGACACAGACTGTGTTCTGTTCCTGTTTATAAGCTTGGTAGCTGACACTCAATAGGTCCTCCATCAATGTCCTTTGGGTAGAATTGCATTCTTACAACTCACTGTAGCTTTGACTTACTCCACAGTGACTGGAAGTCATGGATAACTTGTTAGTGAGAAGAATGGACAGCGCTGCCTGGACATTTTTCATAACCTGGTGTGCTCCTCACTGCCTCTGAGCTCTTTCCCCTCTAGAGGCCCTTATTGGACCTGGATTCAATAGACACACACCAGATCCAAGTTCAGGGCTGATGGCCAGCTGGTGGGTGCCAGGACAACTGTTTCAGTGTCTCTGGATGGCCCCGGTGCCTCAACCTTGCCCAAGCCCCAGTCCTGGACTCAGAGAAGCGCTTGTTCATTTCTACCGTCTCAGCGGCTCCTCGTCCGTGCTCATCTTGTGCCTGTGAGTGCTTCCCTTTGGCAGAGATGTGATAATTATATGATAGACACACACACATGTAGACTCCACGTGGTACATTTCTGCCTTCTCCCCCATCACAATATTCTCCCGAGTGTCAAAATAAATGATAATCACCCCATCACTCCCAGAGCCAGATGAACCAGCAGCAGTCCCTCCGAAGCAGAATAGAAGGATTTCAAGCTGGGCTGGCTGAAAGCCTCAAGTCAGGCCATCGTTTCCTTTTATAGAAGGACATAGCTTCCAGTGCGACAGGCTGATAAACCATTAGGAGAGTTTTGTCTTGGCCCCAAATCCCCTTTTTCTTGGCTGTATTTCTCTGATTAAAGATAGGTGCTGCTTGGTATCATGACCTTGAAGCTGGTATTTGAAGTTTTGCTTCCTTGTGATTTCAGGCACAGTCACACCCTTGAGAAGCAGAGCACAGATCTGAGGGTAAGGGGCTGTTTTCAATCTCCAGGAAAGGTCAGCCAGCCTCAAGAGTGGGAGACTCTGAAAGACAGCTCGCGCTGTCTGTCTCACAGGTGACAACATCCTTCTGTTCTTGACATTTGCTTGCCTTCATCCCTGAATATTTCCTTCATATGATCAAAAGTGTCAGATTCTTTTTTTTTTTTAAGAAAAAAAATACAAAACCAATATTCCTATAAGTGAATAATATATGGAGACATGAACATTCAGGTCTGTATTTGGCACAGGACTTCTGAAAGCACAGTTGAAGCAACTGTGTGCTTTCCAGGGAGGCAAAATTTAAAAACCGATGTGATCAGAGATGGCAGGCATCACTAAGTGTCAGAAGGGAAGCCCTTAGACTCTTGGCACGTTGACTTGTTCAGCAGGTAAGAAGGCCACAGATGTATTGCAGGGGCATATAAGGTCAGATTGATGCTGGTTGGAAGCCGATTTCTGTTGAAACCCTTCAGGCTGAAGGGGTCCTGGGCATCCTGATACCAAATGCCCAGCAAGCATTCTAGACATGGCATGACAAGCAGGCCAGTGTGCAGGAGGCTGAGAGCATTCCAGGACAGCCCTGGGCAAACCAGAATGGAGGTGTCACCCTGCCGGCCAAGTTCTGCTTCCAGATGCAGGCGTATCTCACGGTCATGACCGTCAGAGCACAGATATGCAGGTTGCTCCTCTGTGACTTCAGTGGCCCAGAACGTCCAACTCCCCCCACCTGTCAGCCAGCCTGGAACTACTTTCTGACCACACGTGTGGACACAGCCCAGCTCTCTCCTGATAGTCCTTAATAGCGAGGAAAGAACCAGGGGAGCAAACGCAGGCCGAATAGTGTTAGAGGCACCACTGAGGATGTGGCCTGTCTACTATCACATCCTACCCCACCAAGAGCCATCTAGGCACCCCTGGGCAAATTCCTTTACATCGCGAATCCTCAACTTTCTCACTTACAAAAGAGCGTCTCCCTTCACTGGCTGTTGCGGGCATCGAATGAAATAATGCAGTGTTTCTCAACCTTTATTTTCTCATGTCAACCCACAGAGAATATTTTTAGATATGTTTTTTTCCTACCAGCCATCTCCTGCCATAGATATTTATGTATATATGATGGCTCTTTGAGGACCACAAACCACTGTAATAGCTCATGTTTTTAATACCCTCCCCCTCCAAGTACCAATTTTCTCCCTCTTGGAGGTTACACTGACCCCAAAGGGAATGAATAAATTGAGGAATATGAAATCCAATGGCTGGGCAACGGTAAACACTCAAGAGATGTAAGTTTTATTGATATTCATATTCACTGCTGCAACTTACAACTCAGTTCTGGGGACCTCATTGCTGCGTGTGATGGTGATGATCAAATGTCTTGTGGGACCCAACCACCCAGTGCAGTTCTAGTTGTGGGATTCATGCCCAGCATCTCAGAAGCGAGGATTAATTAAAATCTCATAAGGAAACCATCCCTTTCTTTCCTTAGATAGCCTAGAAATGTCTGTTGAGCTCATGCATGCATGAACCAGCTTCCTCTAGTCTTGTCAATGTTTCCATGTACATGGGAATTAACAGGGAAACTGTCTAGATTAGTTGACAAAAGATACCAAACCAATCTGATAGGTACCCAGAGGCAGCAGCATTCTGCGGCATGCATTCCTGAAAAACCACCCGAGGAATGAATCGTAAATAATGTCTTACTTTCCCATTGACCTACATTAGCACTTCAGACCTGCTTTATCTTCATTTGAGGGGATGTCCAATTGCAAGCTGCTCCTCATAATTCACTTTAAGCTTCTCTGCTTATCTCCAAAACACTCTACTAGCAGAGAGGGGGTGGGGGGAGGCAGGGGCTGTCTGCTGTGGGTGAGGAAACTCCTGAAGAAAGTGTTGCCTGACACTCAGGGGAAGAGAGGCTTTGACCCTGGCACTGGGGTGGAGGGAAGGGAGGAAACAAGTTAGATTTAAGGCCAAGCCTGGTGAGGTTTAACTTGGTCACCATTGGTCCTTGTGGGGCAGGGGCGGAGGCTGCCCCTCTGCCCCCTAATTATCCAGGGACAGTCACTCACCAGCACATTTTCATATGGTAGCCAGGCTATGCATTAGACTCAGAGTTCTTGATAATGTGAGTTTAGATGAAGATGTCAGTGACCTTTGGCTTCTCTCTGACAGCAGCCCAGACCCATTGGCCCCAAGGGTATGACCCTCCGGCCCCATTCCCGGAGGAGGGTCATGGAATTATATTATATTTCACCCACAGCAGACCCCACAGACTGATGGCTTCAGCAGTCATTTTAGACCACGAGGCGGCCCTTCAAATAAAAGCCATATGATAGAAAGGCAGATCACAAAGAGTTTGAGTCTCTGATGACATGGAGTTTGAAGGAAAGCTTGGACTTCCTGCCTTTGGCTTTGTTTACACGAACAAAAAATAAATGAAAGGTAAAAGCCCATCTTGTTCGAGCCATTGTTATTTTGAGTTTGTCATTTCACACAGTTACAACTAATGCTCTCTGAAAATGGAGAAAGTGAAGATTGAAGAAAATAAATAAATGCACTTTATTAAGTGGTGTTACTCTAGAAAGTAAATTTATGTAAAATTTGTTGCTTTAGCTTAGAGCTAGAGGGCAGTAATTTAGGCAAAAGTGGAAACATCTAGTCATAATTTCTCAGGTATTTTCAAATATTCAAACTGATTTCCACTTACTTAAATCATCTTGAATCCAGAGATAATCTTTCTATCAGGTGGCAAGATTGTCCTATTAGTGGCCCCCATCAAGTCACACTTCCACGTAATTGTGTATGGTTCCTTCCATCTGGACTTAGCCATCTGGACTTAGCCTGAGTTTAGCCATCTGACGTTCTCTGGCCAATGGGACACATGGATACAAACAGAGGTTTGGAAGTGCCTATTCACTGGAGCTTGTCCTAGAACCCAGCCACCCTCTAAAGATATCTGGGCTCTCCTGCTGGAGGGGGCCACATCTGGGAAGTGATGCTCCCTGGCTGATAGCCCTAAATACCCATCACACATGAAAGTTGAGGCCATCTTAGACCATTCAGCTCCAACTGAACTCCCACATAACAGCAGCCATGTGACCAACCTCAGGCAGAACGAACAAGAGAAATGCCCCACTGAACCCATCCCAACTTGCAGAATCATGAACAAATAAATGACTGTTGTTTTAAGTCACTAAATTTTGATGTGTATCATTATACAGCAATAGATAACAGGTATAGGAGTATAAGTGGATTATTTTCACATAGAAGCTAGAAAATACTGCAAAAATAATTTAAAAAATAGTGTGGAAGTTGCCATTTTTATTAACCAGATAGCACAATATATTCAGGGGATTGGACCAGAATCAAAAGAGACAGATGCAGGCAAAAAAAATAGATGAGAAGAAAATGCAACCCGTTTCCCAAATGGGCTACTGGGGCTACCAGTGACATCAGCATAAATCACTACACCATGCTGATCACTAAGCGTGGAGGTTGCCTAATGAACATTCTCTGGAAAAGCACTGAATCAAACCGGCACAAAGTACATACTTTCCACGCAGGTTTGAGATGAGTGAGTACCTTCAACTAGGAAGACAACTCTGTGCTTAAAAGTGAGAACGCCTTCGATTTTGAGATGGTCACCCGCTTCCTATAATAGCAGCCAGGAGTGCCTCTGCGCAGCTGCAATTACCGCAGGCTTGATTTGAAATGCGATCAACTTCTCTTCTCAAATTTGCTCTCCCTCCCAGGAGCTAGTTGGTTTTTTAAATACAAATTGACAGTCAAATATGTAATAACTTATGACAAGTTGAGCAATGGTTGTCTCCCATCTGTTTTCAAAGGTTGTTTATTTTTATAGCAATAAAGAGATGGTGGTGACAGAACCACCTTATGATTATTTCAATTCTTGGTTGCGCCTGCTAACCGTTCAATCTCTTGGCGCCTCTGCCCTACTTCTCTGGTGAGCTGTTGTTTGAGCTGCAGCAGGCCAGATGTTAGGAAAAATAACTGTTTTTGAGATAGAAGGTAACACATGGTAAAACTAGGGTCCCTCCTGTCAGGATTCACTTTATTGCCCTAATTCCTTCATTTCATCCAGCACTTTAAGGTAATGTTTTTCTCAAAACCTATTAAAAAATTCTATTTAATCTTTTTATCTCTAATTCCTTTTCTATGCAGCTCTTTCAAAAGGATCCAGGAAATGCTGTCGAATTAACTGATTTTGCCTAAAATACTTCAAAAAAGCAATTTTAAGTGGAATATCTATCTTTAGCATTCCACAGTAATAAAAAGAAATCTTTGTATAGGATTAGTAGGAAGTAGCTGAAATTCTCAAATGTGAAAATATTCTTTCCCATGAAACTCAAGGGAAAGACAAGAGGAAGTTATGTATTTTTTGTTTGTTTGTTGCTAAACCAATTTAAGAGATATTTAAAAAGTAATTCTAGTTCTCCTTAGAGGAGTGATTTTCGGTGGAGTCGATTCTATCCCTCAGCTGACCCTGGGCAATGTCTGGAGACATTTTGGGGTTGTCACGATACCTAGATAGTATATTCAAAAGCAGAGACATTACTTTGCTGACTAAGGTCCGTCTAGTCAAGGCTATGGTTTTTCCAGTGGTCATGTATGGATGTGAGAGTTGGACTGTGAAGAAGGCTGAGCACTGAAGAATTGATGCTTTTGAACTGTGGTGTTGGAGAAGACTCTTGAGAGTCCCTTGGACTGCAAGGAGACCCAATCAGTCCATCCTGAAGGAAATCAGCCCTGGGATTTCTTTGGAAGGAATGATGCTAAAGCTGAAACTCCAGTACTTTGGCCACCTCATGCTAAGAATTGACTCATTGGAAGAGACTCTGATGCTGGGAGGGATTGGGGGCAGGAAGAGAAAGGGAGGACCGAGGATGAGATGGCTGGATGGCATCACCGACTCGATGGACGTGATTCTGAGTGAACTCCGGGAGCTGATGGACAGGGAGGCCTGACGTGCTGCGATTCATGGGGTGGCAAAGAGTCGGACACGACTGAGTGACTGAACTGAACTGAACGATACTGGAATCTAGTGGGCAGAGGCCAGGGGTGCTGCTGAACACAGGACAAGGCATAGAACAGCCCCATCACACAGAATCAAGCAGTGTAAAAAGGTCAGTAGTGCTGAGGCTGAGAAATACCATCTTAGAGTCATGTATACCCTTGTATCTAAAAGTAATGGCACTTTTAAAATCCCGCGCCCACAGAATGGAAATAATCAGCCTCTCTTTTGGAAGAACTCTCTTTTACTGACGTGAAGCTCACTGCGCGGAGGCATACTGTCTCTTCTGTATTTATTCCCCTCACAATGGCTCAAACATTAGCACCGCTGAATATGCAGATATTCATAGTATATAATGTTGAAGAACATGCTAATACGAGATGCAGACAAGCGTGTATAGAATGTATAAGCAACAAGGTCCTCCTGTGTAGCACAGGGAACTATAGGCAATATCCAGTGATAAAGCACAGAAGAAAAGAATATGAAAAATAATGTATGGATGCTCAAAGCTGAGTCACTTTGCTGTACAGCAGAAATTAATACGACATAGTAAACCAACTACGTTTCAATAAATTAAAAAAGAACATGCTCACACTAACATCATTTAGTTTTTCTGCTTAAATTTCATGAGAAAAGCATGAAAATCTTCAGATACCAGGATAATGTTTTGTACATAGTTAAGAGTTTTGTAAATATTTTTGAATGCATGAGTGAATAAATAAATGAATGAGGTGAATGAATGAATAAAGAATGAATATTTTTATTTGTTATCATCTTTCCTCTATTATAGCTTGAGGTAATGATGAAGGTATAAGCAGAAACAGGTAAATAATTCATGCCTGACTTGCCCTAAATATTAATTCGTAGGTAAAGTCTGAAAATAGGCCTGTTTTCCCTATCATTTATATCTATTTAAAGGGCAAAGGTGAGGCAGTTTTGTTGTTTACAAACATGGACTATGTATTAGGCTGGTGTAGACTGAGGAATAAATTGCAAGCCGAAATTTTACTGGCTTAACATATGGCTTAATCTGTCCCTCAGAGTCCGCCCATTTGGAGGGCTCCCTTTCAAGTGGTTGGTTCCCAGTTGTGACATAGGGACCTAGACTCTGGGATCTGGTGGTCTTGCCACTGGGACACATGTCTTCACTGCTGTTGTGGGAAGAGCAGAGAGCTGCAAAGCCATGTGCAGACTCAGGAAGTGCTTCAGCCAGAAACGGTGCGGGTCACCCCAACTGCCTGCCGTCTATGGCCAGACCTGGCAAGTTCAAGAGCAGGGCGTGTGGCCCATGTGATCGGCCAGGGCACTGTGTTCAGAAGGGCCCCGTGCTTGTTTTGATACTCTGCTGTCATCTTCTTGACATTCTTAATAGTTATTGGCCACGGGGGGCCCACATGTTCATTCCGCAAACTCTGCAGCCTGTCCTGGTTGAGAGCGAGGAGCCAGACCTGAGAGAGGCCAGGGAAATGTACATGGGGGCAGCGAGACCCCCCAGAGGGCAGTGGGCATCTCGGTCAGAGGTCTTGCCAGTCAAGCCACTACAAGAAGCCCCTTGTCTCCATCACTCGGGCTCCAGCAGCCAGTGCTCCCAGAACTCGTAGCCTCCCCAGCAGAGTCATCCTTGTTATGCGAGAAGCTCACGAAGTCTACTCAGGGTCTGCTCTGACTCCTGACCTGCTCTGTGCCGGCTCCTGCCTCCCAAGCTCTGGGATCCCTGCCCCGGGACACCTGTGTGAGCTCCACACTCTATTTGCTTCCCGGCTCCCAGCTCTAGGGCTCACTTCAGACACCCTCGAGCTGCTGTCTTCCTGGCCTCTGCCTTGATTTGCTGGGTCCTGGGCTGCCTTCTTTTTTTTTTTTTAAATAAGATAATTATGCTTAGTTTTCTCCCCTGACAACCTGGGTCCCCCCAGATGAGGTCACACACCAGTATGACATTAAAGAAATATGAGAATCGTACATTGGGAGCTGGCTGCTCATCATCACCTGGGAAGATTTTAAAATACTCTTGATGCTTGAAACTCACCCTTAGAAATCCTGAATCTAGTGACTGGGCGTAGAGTCAGAAGAATGTGATCCTGGCAATAGATGGGGCCAGACAGCTGGGGACTCTGACATTCTACTTACTGGCCATGTGATCCGAGTGATATGTGCAAGTTCACACAACCTCAGTGTCCTCACCTATTAACTAGGCAGACACCTGCCACTGTTTAAAGTTGGTTCAAAGATCCATGTAAAATAGAGGAGGCCCTGTGAGGCAGGCTGTGCAGTAATTCTACAGGGAGGAAAAGGAACGTGTTGACTTAGTGTGCCAGGAATAGTCCCCACACAGCCCTGCCAGAGTAATTAGGTCCTTTCCGTTTGAAGAAGGAGAAACAGAGGCTCTGAGCAGTCAGACACCCTGCCCAAGATCGGCGAAGACAAGCGCTGAGCACGCCCTCAGGAGGACACACAGAGGCCCTGACCTTTCCCGCTGGCTCCCACCGCTACCCAGATTGTTAAGAGCGCTGCAGCCAGTAACTCCCCCTATAGCCCTGTGCTTAATTGTCATTAGCCCCGTGTTACAGAGAGGGAAGCTGACGCGGTTGAAGGTGGAACCGCTGGCCCTCCGACCAGGCTATCCAGGGCTCACTGGCCGAGCCATGATGCCTTCAGCACAGGGCATTGCCCTTAGACACTTCAAATTACATTTTGCACATGGAATAATTAATTTTCGAGAACTCTCGCTGCAGACTGGTTACATAACACTCTGGGGGTATTTTTGAGCCATGTCGGGAACTCAAAGGATTAGTAGGGCCAGCTTCACTCCCGAGTTGGAGTGAAGACTAGATTGATGACCCCAGAACTGCCCCTGTTAGGTAAATAACCAGCCTGAAGTCACAGGCATGATTCATGGTGAGGCTTGGGGAGGTTTGCAGGGTGGGGGAGGGGTGCTGGTGATTACTGAAGTAACAAGATAAAAATGAGGCAGGATGTAGAAATATGGCACATCCAAGATGCGAGACTCTGCCTTCAATGGGGAGAAAGTGCCTGCAAATTGCTGTTGGAGCTGTAATGTTGCTGATTGTGCAAACATGTGTTCTTCAACTTGATAAGTAAATACATATTGGGTAGCATGGTGATGTCGCAAGCTGTTGTTTTATGGCTGGGAAGTCAGCTGCCTGTGATTGATGCAGCAATGAAAGTATTTATAAAATAACACCAAATTAGAAGGAGTCCTTTTATGAGCCTGGGGAAATGGATCTTTTATGAAGAATGCAACTTGATGAAGGAGTTTGATCAGGGTCACATGAATCTGAAATGAAACATGCTTGACATTGAAATCTAAGAGGGACCCCTTGGGATGTGCGGCCTCTCTGCCTGGGGGGAGGGTGGTGAAGCGTCTCCCTGACTATCCTGCCACGAGGAGGGTCATTTCCAGTTGGCATGCTGTTTCTCTCCAGGGTGATGTCACTTCTGAGAGCTGTATTACCTTTTGCAAGCCATCGGGACACGACTCGGAGTGACTAAGACACCACGTAAAACTGAGTGATACGTATGGACTCACCCTTGTATCACATGGAACCAAACAGCGTTAGGCACATAGTAGGTGCTCAGTGAATATTTGGTTATGGAATAAATGGAGAAGAGACCCAATAGTGTTTGGCTCACTCTGTATGAATATTTTCTCATTTCACTTATGTTTTTAAATTGTCTTTCCTGTGTGTGTATTTCAGTCTCCTAATGGTGCTGCCTTTCCAGATTGGAATGTTCTCTTCTTGGAAATAGTTCGGCAGGGAAGAGACCAAAGGCATCTGTTCCCGCAGCTGAGAGAGCCAACAGGCACCTGACTCAGGCTGGTTTGACGGGATGCTTCCCTGGGTAGTAATGGTACTCATCAATAGGCTTGTTGTGTGGGTAAAGGAGGTTAATATATATAATATTCAGTCCAGGACTTTGTTCTTTGAGAATGTAATTATCATTATGAAAGAGGCACACGTCAAAGGCTCCACTTTTGATAAAGAAGTAGAAGTTAAGTTTGAATGAATGCATGATTAGGTGAAATAGTTGGGTTTTTTTTCCTTCAGGTAATCTTAGGTTGCATAGATAGAGGTAGATTAGCAAGTATGAGGGACGTGATCATTATTTTAACTCAATATTAAGCCTGGTAGCTCAGATGGTAAAGAATCTGCCTGCAAGGCTGGAGACCCGGGTTTGATCCCTGGGTGGGGACGATCCCCTGGAGAAGGGAATGGCAACCCACTTCAGTATTCTTGCTTGGAGAATTCCATGGACAGGGCAGCCAGGCAGTCTACAGTCCATGGGGTTGCAAAGAGTCAGACATGATTGAGCAGCTAAGACTACTACTACTACTATCAAGCCTTAATAATATTTCAGGGCTTATTCCATGTGCCAGGTGACTCACAGATAATCAAAATACATCCCCTTCTTTCAAGCTGCCAAATTGGTCTTGGTCTTTACTTTAGCCTCGTCTGTCTTTTCTGAAATTCTTTCTGTTAGCCAAGATCAGTTCATAAGCTTCCATTATAGCCCTGCAAGGGAGGGCCAGGAGAGCTGTCCTCTGATGCCCAAAGGTCTGATGCTATGAGTAAGAAGTGGAGAGGGAACGCTGCGTGGCTAGAGGGGCACCTGCGTGTCTGGTCCCTTCCTCCATTTCTTTGCAGTCAGCAGCACAGCATCTTCGAATCTCTCTCTGTGCCTCTGACCTCTCCTTCCCTCATCACAGCTCCTTCTTTGCTTCTGACTCTCCTGTCTCCCTCTTACTGTGGCCTAGGGTTCAGGAGGCAGACAATACACAGATGGTTGAAAGTTAAAGTGAGGATGTGCAGACAGGTGTGTGTGTGTGTGTGTGTGTGTGTGTGTGTGTGTGTGCAGGGGGTGATTCACTACCACTAAAAGCCCGGGAGAGCCATGAGGACCTGAAACGGGGCATCTTGTACTGCAATACCTGCCTGTGACAATGGAGGGCCATGCAGGACTGTTTGCGGACAAAACAGAGCTATGGAAACGGCGGGAGCCAGGCCTGGCCTCCGCTTAGGGTCTCTTCGTGCTCTACCGGCCCGTGGTACCTGCGGAGCTTGGAGAGACCGCAGCTGCCTCATCAGGGTGCAGTGGACCCTTTGTGATTTGCGTGACCTAAGAATCTTGTTTTGAATATAGATGTGCTTTCAAGGGCCAGCCCTGTGCCCACTCCAGGAAGGCACAAATTCTGCCTGTGTACTGCAAATATTCACTTATTTCAACTCCACTTTGTAGTAGGTACTGTGCTAAGACTGTGGATATAGAAATGAATAAGACAGTCCCTTCTCCTCCACCTTCCCACATTCAACTAGGAGAGACAGAGATGCTTAAACACAAAATGTCATCGTAGTGCAAAACATGCATGTTCAAGGTCGCTCTGAAAGCGTCCTGTGGTGGGCAGCGTGGATCTCCATTGGTATAAGGTGACTTAAGAATGTCTCTAGTGGGTCTCAGCTGAGATTTAGGGTGGGGTGAATCTCAAGTTGCTTTTCCCTGCATTACTGATGACTTGATCTGCTTGCTCCCAGATTACTCAATTATTACTTAGCATTTCAGTCTTTAAAACATTTCCTTCCACAGAATAACTTGCCCATTTACTGAGCACAAGAGGTATTAAAGCCTGCAGAACACACCGTTGGCCATCTTTAGACTCTCCCTCCTGCTAAGAGAGTGGGCACATTAAAGATTTTTTTAAGAGCTGGAAACTTTAAGGCTCTATTTGCGAGTCAAGTTGAAAAAGCACTGAATTAAAGGTCCTGAGTACCCATTACATCAACCACTGCTTTCCACACTCTTGAACGTTCACCTAGCTCTGAATTCAACCTCTTAAATGCATGCCTGCCACAGACATGGCCACACAAAATGGTTAAGTATCGTGGTTCAAAGGATCCCCTCTCAGTAGAGAAAAGAAACCCTAAAAGAAGCTGCCAAGTCCTAAGCAACTCATTTTACCAAAAGGTGAGCATTCAGCAGCCTGCTCCCTGTGACTGATGGAAGGAAGGATTGCTAGCAATTAAATGGGGGCCGGAAGCCTACACCAGGGGATGATCTGCAGATAGTTATCCTTCACTGGGGACAGAAGAAGGGAAGGGAAACAGTAAAAAGGAGACAGAAAGGGAGAGGCAGGAAGGCAGCCATCTGTGAACTCTGTAATCGAGCAAACATGCCCTGAGGATTTGCCACGTGCCGCCTGCGGCGTGACCCGGTGTCCGCCTCTCAGGGCTCCTGTCTCAGTGGCGCACTCCTCACTGACTGCACTCGTTTCTAGGGCTACTGTATCAAATTCTCACCCACTGGGCAGCTTAAAACCACAGACATGTGTCCCCCCACATCCTGGAGGCCAGAAGTCTGAAGTCAGGGTGTGGGTGTGTCTCGCTCCCTTGGAATGTGCTGGGGAGAATTCGTCCCTTGCCTCTTTCAGCTTCTGGTGGCCACTGGCCTCACTTAGCTTGTGGCCCCATCTCTCTCTGCTATGCCACCACATCACCTCTTTTTCTATATTTCTCTGTTAATACCTTCTGTCTCTCTCTTCTAAGGACCTTGTGGTTATATTGCCACCCCCCCACCCTAGATAATCCAGAGTAACCTCTGCACCTCAGATCCTCCTCTGAATCCCATCTGCAAAGTTTACCAGTTTCAGGGCTCGGAACTTAGCCTCTTTGCATGGCCACGATTCAGCCTACTACACGGCTCACAATGCAGGAGACGCTGTGCTGAGCTCTAGTGCATGAACTTGACCTCACGGAGGTTTCTGTCTGCATCTCCTTGTTGTCCTTGAAGGAAGAGTGGTGATGGGTTTGAGGTCACACACAGCCAGCGCCTGGTAGAATCGGGGTTGGAAGCCGGGTGTGCGAGGCCGCAGAGCCCGTGCTGGACCCACGCATGCGGCAGATGGAAGCACGCAGCAGGGACAGGGCAGGGCAGGGCAGGACCAGACACGAGCAACATACACATATCTATGGCCACGAGGATGTTTGGGGTCAGTTACCTGAGACTCAATTCAGTGAAGAAGACCCTCTGGGCCTCTGCCCTCAGAGGTCGTAAATTGTTTTCTTAGAGTCAGCTAATGATGGACACATTTTCCAGGCTCAGTTCTCAAAGACAGGCAAGGGACCGTCTCCTAAATCTCAAGATTTCCAATCCTGTGAAAGCCATTCTATCTTTTCAGAAACATAGGAAACTGGCCCAGGAAGACAAATGCGTGACATTTGCTCACACTTAAGCTCCATCATGGGCTCTGCTGGGTTTAAAGGGAAAGAAATATCTCTGTCACAGAGGACACGTGCTTTATATTTTTATATAAAAAAGGAACAAGACAAGCTTCTTTCTCGTCTTTCCAATCTCTGAGGAAAGAAAGATGTACACAGTGTATTATTTTTCCTTCTTTGAATCACAACACATTTGAACAGAAAGAAGCTTTGGAGTTAACCCAGTCCAAGGGGCTCAGTGAGAACATTTTCCCTGAATGTCACCTGTTACAGACTCTATTTCTGGCCAGTATTGAGAAGTCAGTTTTATGGAGGAGGGTTAGAATCCTCTGCCTCTGCCCTTGGATTCTGCTCTGCTTGGATCACGTTGGAATCCTGCATCATCTTGGTTCCCATAACATACAAGGAAAATAGACAAACCAGAGATGGCCAGGAGTTGCGGGGCAGGGAAGGCGGTCTAGATGGCAGGGATACTGCAAGGTAAAGATCAGTTCTAGTAACTGGGTCCTTTTTTTCAACCTTTTTTAAGACTGAAAGGGAAGGAAAGATTTTAAAAAAGAAGAAGAAAAAAAATTTAAAAAGAAGAAGAAAGAAAGAGGAACTAGGCTAACATGACTGGAAGGGGCCCTAAAATGGGGGCATGGTACAGTCTAATACTGGAAGAGGATGAGGTCTGGAGAACATGGCAACCACGGGGGCTGCGCAGGGATGTAAGGTCTTGCCTGGTGAGCAGTGAGCTCTCAGCACAGAGTGCGTGCATGTGTGTGCGTGTGTGTGCGTGTGTGTGTGTGTGTGTGTGTATGCACGCGCGCGCGCTGTGGGGTACTAGTAGGGAATCCTGCTTTCAAAGGAGGGTGAGCCAGCAGATCACCTGTGAAAACCCCCTCAGCGTTAGCACCTGTGATTCTAGCAGGGTGCAGAGAGCAAAGCCGGTGAATTCCAAGCGCATGGTACTACAAGGGCGTGGAAGCGGGAGTGGAGAGACTGTGTTAGGTTGTCCTCAGCTGATAAACCCAAGAGCTGCGCTGACTGTTGGAGTGAGGAATGGCGAGAGAGGAGCACGAGAGGCACCTGCGCTTCTAATCTCAGCCACTTATTCTACAGGAGGCACACAAGGTCACACTCAGACCGTCAATTCACAGCTAACTGACAGGGAGGTCGGCTTCGAGTGCGCTAAAGAATTCCAGGGCTCCAGCCACACAAGCAGCAAGCATCTCACATTTCCTTTACCTCCCAGTCACTGTTATCAATTAAAAAGGCAGCTCCCATTGACTTGAATCTTTATTTAAGCCCCTGTGAACATTTCCATCTTAATAAACCAGCCGAGTGGCTTGTCTGTTATCCACTCTCCTGAAAAGGGTTGGTGTCACATCTGTGTCCATGGGGACTGAATGCTTCAAAAGAGCTATTCCAACTCTAAATTCAGATTCAGTGTGTTTATTGAAGCCTCTTGCCTATTTCCATGTATCTTATCTCATTTGCCCTCTTACTAAGAGGGGACCCAGTTCTGCCGTACCTTCTAATGCTTACTAATGACCCCTTTCTCTCACCTTTAAGCTACTAGCTCCAAACCATTATCCCATTCTCACTTTCCTTCCTACTTAGCGCTTCTGAAATAGTATACATTCATCTGTTAAGTCTGTTCATCGACGATCTCTTGCCTTCACCAAATGCAAGGCAGATTTATTCTGCTCTGTGTCACCAACGAGGATGGTTGTGATGTAAGTGAATGAATACCGGCCCTGTTAGCTCCAATTTAACGCTTCTAAAATGAACATTTCCTTGTGTCATTCCCAGACTTGATATACTGCAGTAGTTCTTGCTGGATACAGTAACAAATTTAGAATGAACTGTCATGGCCCTTCCTGACCTGGCCGGTGTTTATTTCTCCTCTGCTACCCCCTCATCTTCGTCCCCTTCCCTTCCCGCCACACTGACTGTGGTGGTTGTTACTGCCATCAACAATTACCTCCAGTTCCTTTCAGCCATACGTAAGGACTGTGCTTGTCTCCTCTGCTGGACTTAGGTGCAGCCTTGCAACTTACTTTGGCCCACAAAAGCTGAGCACAGGCAGGGGTGTCCCTTTCAGACAGAAGCTCTAAGAGGCAGTCCCCATACTTGCCGTCTCTCCCTCTGCCCAGCCCCTGCCAATGTTCCAGAAGGAAACTCTTTGTCAGCCTGCATCCCGGCAGGGCCCCCAACCAGCCCCCGCTGCACACTATCACAAGAAGAAAGAAACCTCTTCTTGGTGAGCCGCTGGATGCAGAGGCTGTCGCAGTATAAGCCGTCTGGGCTGACACACGGAAAGCGAGCTTCCTCGAAGTCGGCACCGTGCGTCACTTCCGGGCCCTGGCACGTGCTCTTCATTCAGACCTGGACTCTTATGCTCTCCTCTCTCCCTTGCTGGCCGTCTCATCTCAATGTTTTCTGCTCATCTTTTAAGACACTTGGGAAAGTTTGTTCCTCAACCTCCTCCCTTAGGTGGGATTAAACATTCCTTCTCTTTGCCCTTGTTTCTCTTCCGGTTGTCCTCACCCCAGTCCGGTGCACATCCGGTTGCAATTATCTGTGTAGTAGTCAGTCTCAGCTACCAGACTAGCTTGAGGGAGGGGCTTACCATCTCCACAGACATATTTCCAATCGGTAGGAGGTCAACAGGGTGCCTGGGGTATAAGTATTACATCAACTTTTGTTGGATGAATGGGTGAGTGAATGAATGAGTGAATGAGTGAAGAGTATTAGAAGTGTTCTTATTCACAATTTCGGGGGGTGTTGGGTAAAATATATCAGTTGCTCCCTGTTTCTTATTTAATCCCCTCTACTCTTTGAAATAGTCACCCTCATCCTTGTTTAAATCATGGAAAATAAGACTCAGAAAAAGATAATCATGGATTTGAGATAAGAGAGTCAAATAGGAGGCAGGGGAGATTCAAACTCAGGTCTCCAGCCTCCCAAGTCCAAGGTCTTCTCCCTGTCCAGGGCTGGAAATTGGGCCCCAAAAATCCCTTTGCTGGGTCCAAGGTCAGCAGAGGGACAGGACCTGCTGAAAGACCAGGTGTCATCTGCAGGGCAACTGTTGCTACTTGGGAGACTGCCGGGCGGGTATGGAAGGTCCTGGACTTAGCTGTCTGCCCTGTGATGCTTCACACTTCCACATCAGTCTGTGGTAAACCAACTGTCTTCCAGCTTCCCCTGTGACTTCTCTTTGGTTGTTCTTACAGAGTCACAGAAGCTGTGAGGTACAAGGGATGTCAGAGCCCTGGAGGCCAGCTCAGTGTGACTGTAGGGACAGTGAGTCATGCAGTTTCTGTTTGCACACACGAGGACCTGAACTCACATCTCACAAGGCTGCCCACTGCTCTTTGGAGCATGTCTGACCACTGGTGAGCTCTTGTGCATGCAGAGCTGGAACCAGTCTTCTGGAAACCTCCTGCTCTGCTCTGGCTCTTCCATGTCTCCCTCTGATGAACTGAAAAAACTTCTCTATTGATGCATATTTCATTTCCAGTCTTCTGACTTTGCTGCAATTTGTCAACTTCCTACTCATGTCAAGGTGCTGAGAGCAAAATATGCAAGATGTGACCTGACCTGTGCTGACTGTGGGAGGATGGTCACTGTTCCTGAAGCAGAAATTAGCTCACTCAGAAGGCACTTCTGCAGAAACGCCTTTCGAGCTTGTGGTCCACTAGGACCGCAACCTCGTTTTCATATGAAATACTGTTTAACATAGCGGATCTCACCCTGATTTAGTAAGCTGGCTTTTTAAGCATCTCAGGCAAAGACTTTACATTCATCTCTAGGACATGAAACTGTCAGCTCATGGTTGCAGCATGCCCATGCCTTTTAGGAAACCTGATTCAATCATCTGATGGATTAGCTATCCCTCACTTACTCTGGTTGAGGCATGATTTTGATAAGTTATTGATATAAACGTTGAATGAGATAAGATTAGTTTGTGGTAAATGCCATCTAGCTCATACTTCTCCCTTTTCCTTTTAAAATTATGAATTGCTTCATACATACACAGGAATCTTATGTACATAAATTCACATACATACACATATACAGCACATGTACGTGCACATACGTGACATATAGTAAGGTACAAGGAAGAACAGGATCACACTTCTGCCCACTACCCCGCTCAGGGAATACCATGCGTGACGCCACTGTAACTTCTGCTCGTTTCCCCTCAATCTCACCCACCTTACTTCCCTCCAAGGAAAATGGTTATCGAGAATTTTGTATCTCTTAATCCACTGTTTTGCTTCATAGTTTTACTCCTTATCTGCCTCTACATATATTAGTTTTTCAAGTTCTTTAATCCTCTATAAATGGAATCACACCATATGCATTTTTCCTGCAAATTGTGTTTTTCACAGTGTGGTATGTTCAGGTGGTGGGGAGTGGGGGTTCGCTGTCAGTGCTGCCGAGCGGCTCACCACACGGCTGAGCTGTCCTTCACCGGCCATGAGGTGCTTTATGAGCACACAGATCGCTTTCTCTTCCTGCTCTGCTGGCCACACTGCTGGGAGCATCCTTGCCCATGTCCAGGGCACATATGGAAGCTCCCAGCAGGCACAGGGCTAGGAATGCACTGCATGCCTTTAACTTTTGTAGATAAGGACACATACTGTCTTCTCGAAGATAGTGTCTTAGATTTTTACCACTTTTAAAATGGAGTCTTTTTTTAAAAAAATAAATAATCTCTAAGATTTTATGAAAACTTGTCATGGATCAGGCTGAGGTTGAATATATTATGCTTTGGGCATTCCTCTTTTCTACCAGCTGAGCAACACTATTGAAAGCTGTGTGTGCTCAGTTGCATAGTCATGTCCAACTCTTTGTGGCCCCACCAGGCTCCTCTGTCCATGGAGTTTTCCCATCAAGAATATTGAAGCGGGTTGTCATTTTCTCCTCCCGGGGCCCTTCCTGACACAGGCATTGAACCCATGTTTCTTCCATCTCCTGCACTGGCAGGTGGGTTCTTTACCACTAGCGCCAGATTGAAAGCTGTGTGCTCACAACTCATTTCTGTATTCATTCATTCTGTGCTTCTTCTAGCACTCAGGGAAATTTACAGTGAGTATTTTCTAGACCCTTCCTTTGGGCTTCTCTGGTGGCTCTGACGATAAAGAATCTGCCTGCAATGCAGGAGACCCGTGTTCGATCCCTGAATCGGGAAGATGCCCTGGAAAAGGGAATGGCTACCCACTCCAGCATTCTTGCCTGGAGTCCCATGGATAGAGGAGACGGGCAGGCTACAGTCTTGGGGTCACAAAGAGTCAGACACGACTGAGAGACTGCTTTTTTAACCTCATTTGCTCATCTCTCTCCCTGTGAAAGAGAGAACCTTAACACAGGCTTTATTTTAGCATTTGCATAAAGCCATTGCAATTTCCAAAAGCTCCTTCCATTTCTTTCTTAGAAAAACAGTCACAAATCTCTGCGTCTGTCAGCCATTTTCTTATGGCTCTGGTACAGCACAGTGAAAGCAAACTGCAAAGTTTAATTAGTCGGCTTGCTTCAAGATAAAAATGCAAATAAAAAAGTTTTCAGTTTCACCTGTTTATGAGCCAAAGGCAAAATTAATTAAAGTCAATGGAGAAAAGTAAATAAACATTTTGAAATAAAAGAAATAAATATCCTGAAAGTGCAAGGTTAAGGCTCACACATGAGAGTCAATTATTTATAGTCATGTGTTTCTGCCTGATAATTTAATCACGTCTCCTCTGTCCTCTCTCCCATTGGAATGCTTGCTAAGAAGAAAAGTCTTTGAGCTTTTTAGGATAAACACGGTGATCAAGATGGGTTTCTTATCAACAGCATTGTCACATTCTGAGGCTAGCAAAACATTTTTGGACAAAATGCCAGTAGACTTTCTGAGTTCAGTTATGTCATTATGAAAATTTTTTTTTCTCTTTATAAAATTCCAAAATGGGAATCCTGTATATAACTTTTCTGTATTTACAATACCAAAGAAAAATTGCTATTGTGTCATTGACCATTATGGCGTTTAAATCAAACTAGTCCTACAGTAAAATTCAGTGTTTACGTTAGGATTGACAGTTGGGGTGTCAAACAAAAAGAAAAATCCATGAAAAATGGTCATTTCATAGTCGGTAATAGACACTGCTTTTGCATGATGACATTTCCCATTTCAGACACCATCCAGGGCAGTCCTTGGAGGCTGTTTTCTCATTGCTAATCCATGGTGCGAAACTGAGAGTGCATCAAACTTGGGTTGGGTCTGGGGAAGGGACAGCCACTGGGGGCCAGGATCAGCGGGCTGAATGTGAGAAATAGCCAATCCCACAGGTGGGAATTTATCTAATAGGACTGAGATGTGCCAGAATCTAAAGACAGTCCATGAAGAACATTGAAGCTGGATTGCTCAGAGTTGCAAATAATAGGAAGAAACCTGAGGGTGGGAAACGGATACCCAAATTATAGTGTTACTCTGGCTATTAAAAAAGAGAGTTTGTTTGTCATGGAAACATGATCATCATTTTTTCCTTGGGTGAGGAGGCAGGTTGTAAGATGAACTGCATTCTGTAACTTGATGCTTTGTAAAATCAAGCTAAAACAAAGTGAAGTCCCGTGTGTCGATAAGAAAAGGAAGCCACCTAAGAGGGATACACACGAGCTGTTAATGGCGATGATGCTGGGAAGTGTTGGGGTGGGACTAGAAGGGCAGGAAGGGCCGTTTTAATTCAGCCACAAGCTGTTACCACAAACATCAATTCACTAGATAATGTAAAGAATGGAAATAAAGAAGTAAACAGTAAGTAAATAAGCAGAGGAACAAAGGGTCCCGAAGGCAAGAGGAGAAGGGGTAGGTCTGGGACCAAGCCATCCAGGAGCTTGCATCTGGCAGGAGCAGGTCCAGGCGTGTGGAGAAGGCCCAGGCTAGGTGCAGACAACCCTGGGGATTCCCTGAAGCACCCTGCGGGTGGGGCTGGGAAGGAGCATGCTCCCCTGAGCACAGGAGCGGCTGGGGGAGTTTTGACCCCAGATGGAGTTAGAGCCTGGGGGACTTAAGAAACCCCGGAGCAGCCCCTACTCTGCCCCAGGAACCTCTTCTGTTTCTGCCCTGGGCCAGGCCAGCCACACTGCTCACGTCCAGTGAGCGATCTCAGATCCACCACCTTGGGAGAAGCAAAATCCCATGGGGGAGACCTTCCGAGTGCAAATTTAGAGGCACTGCATCAGACTGGAGGAGTCAGAATTCAGGGGGAAAGCCTAGAAATTTGTATTTTAAGACATTTCCCCCACTCCAGGTCTATCAAATGTGGCAGGTTTAGCAACCTCTGGTCTGGTCTCATCCCTCCAAAGAGTCCATCTCATGTTACTCCATCAGATGGGTAAGACGTGGGAGGGGGCTCTGCCGCCCCAGCCCATCTGCACTCGCGAGGAGGCCACATGCCTCTTTTTCAACACCGTCAAAGAAGTTAATTGGTGGCACGAGTCTGTCATTTTTTGAGAGCTATAAAAGGTGAAACTCAATTAGTGATTTGTTTCCAGCGAGCACAAGGGAAGAGGGAGACGTCCACAGGAAATGCAGGTCTGCTGGAAGGAAGGGACGCTGCCCTCCGGGGTCTGCACTTTGAGTGACAAAGGGCGGTTAAATGACAAGCAGCAGCAGCCGCTGGTGCAAAGGGTTCTGAGCAGGGACACGTGGGCACAGCTTGAAGCTCTTAGTGGTTTGCTGTGGTTTGCTGATGGGAGAAGCCTTTCGGGCTGGAAGCAGCACATGGCAAGCAAGGGATCCACCTGTAGCCACGGCCGGAGCTCTGAGTAGGAATACACAAAACAGATATTTAGAGGAGAAGGGACCATCTGGATGGAGGGCTCAAGGATGTGCATCCAAAGCCTGGGGAGGAGGGAGGCCACAGGACAGAACAGGCGGGGCCTGGGGGCAGGCCGATCCAGGTGGCCCAGTGTCCACACCAGCTTGTGTGCACTTTAGATGCCCGTCCAGCTGCCGTTCACTGCTACAGCTGCTTACAGTGAGTCACTTGGATGTTGCTACTATCCTCGTCCCACCCTGTGTGGTCTGAGTTGTATCCCATACTAATTAAGAACCTGAGCTCTGAAGTCACAGATTCCTGGGTTCATGTCCCAAGTCCATAACCTACATGATCTCTGCTGTGCTGTGCTAAGCCGCTTCAGTCATGTTCGACTCCTTGCGACCCCATTGGCCAGAGCGCGCCAGTCTCCTCTGGCAATGGGATTCTGCAGGCAAGAACACTGGAGTGGGCTGCCATTTCCTTCTCCATGCGGTCTTCCCTGCCCGGGAGTCAAGCCCGGGTCTCTTCGGCCTCTCATGCATCAGTGGGTAGATTCTTTGTCACTACTGCCATCTGAGAAACCCATGAGATCGATGACCTGCAGCAAACTCTGGAATTGCTCTGAGCATCAGTACTCACGTTGAAAACTGAGATAATAATGGCTCCTATCTCACAGGTTACTTTTGAAGATTGCATAAGCTAAGGTATTTGCCACGGCATCACCATCCCCATGCTACACAGAAAAGACTCAGCAAGCGCTGGCTGCTACTGTGGCTATTATTATCACAATTTGATCTCGAAAATGCATTAGACATTAAAAAAAAAGCAGTTAAGGCAATGTTGGTAAAGAATACAGACGTTCTCTTACAGATGCATGCATGTTTGTCTGGGAGCCACTGGCTTATGTGTAGGGTGCTGGGGTGGAGAATGAGGGAACTTCGAACATGGATCCCCCGCTTGATGCTGCAGGCAGAGCAAGCGGCAAAACTAATTTTGGGAAACAGTAGGGATCACGTATCACAAAAGTGCCACCATTTCCTTCCCTGCGGCATCCTACACCCAGTCATTTTTCCTGATGACATTCAGAAGAAAGGGGGGAAAAAGCACAATGAAAGTACAATATGTTTCAGATGCTCGCTGCACTGTTATCTACAGCTAGTAAAGCAGGGAAACTCCCAAACGGGAGGTTCTAAAACCTGGAATCACCGCCATGAAGAAAGCTTGACAGGAGCTAAAAGGACTCAGCGCAGACGCAGGGGCACTTGGGATCATCGTGTCTAATGACAGCAAACTGGAAACAGCCTACCTGCCCACTGGGAAGGGCCTGCGGAGGAACCTTGGGTAGGTCCATTGGTGGAATATTACACAGCAGGTAAAAAGAACGAGGCAGGTCGAAATATAAAGGCAAGGAACATCTTCAAGGCATGCTAAACGAGGGAAAAGCAAGTTTAAAACTATATGCCCTGCATGGTGCTGTGTGTATCAAATATGTCTACTTTGCTTGTAAACATGGATGAAAATGTCTAGAAATCAGGCTATTATGGGCATTATCTCTGACTCAGGCTAGTATCCACTACCAAGGCAGTGGTGATGGGAATCTGGCTTCTATTACAATGGCCTGAGAGTTTTTTCATGAAGGTAATTATGAAATTACTACTTTAGATATTTAAGAAAAAAAATCAATAGACTAGATTTGGGTTCTACATATGGTTTCTTATAACACAGTTTCTGCAGCTAAAAACTCCTGAAAATCAATGGCCTAGATATTTAACCATAGGAAAATGGCCAAATAAATTAGATTCAGCTACTTGATGGGCCATTATGTAGTCATTAAAGGTTGTAATTATGATGATTGGCGAGCAATCTGGGATGTGTTTCTGATATACTAGGTAAAAAAAAGTAGAATATAAAATGATGAGTATAGGATGCAAGAAGACACAAATTAGAAGGAAGGACAAAAATAACAATGTCAGAATGAGGCAATTAGGACTGATTTCTAATGTTAATACTGAGAAGGTGTCTTTGAATTAAAAAAGGTAAATCGAACTGCTGATTTGATTTCTTTTGGACTTATCTGGGGATGTGTACTATGTACATGAAACAAAACTTACTTTTAAGTCAGTCTCTAAGACTCATAGAAACTACGCCCAGGAATGGGTGTAATTCAAAGCTGTCTTCCGGTTAATCTTTGCTAAAAGCAGACACGTTTCCACAGACAGCTACCAAGGCATGCCCAAATCCCCGAGAGGCCACTGCAGATGAAACTGCAAAGACATAGGTGAGGAGATCTCCATGACTCCCCTCCTCAGAAGGGCCTGAACACACAGCCTGCCTGGGAGAGCAGAGAGCCCAGGGGTGCCACTGGGAACTGGAGCCAGTTTCGCTGGAGCCAGTGAAAGGTAAGCTCTCCACTGTGAAATTCAAGGGAAGAGGCACTATGTGAATACAGCCCCCAGTCTGAGCTAGCTAGTACGGGGGATTTTATGAACTCAAGAGTAAACTGTGGAACCCCAGTTCCGACAGGTGCACAATGGATTAAGGGATTCCTCTCACAAGCACTTGGGAATATAGAAGGGTACATTTTTCCTGTCCATTCACGATGCACTGTCCATATGAAAGGCTCTGAAGACCCCACTTACATAAACGTGTGGACCATAAGCGGGTCTAATTTCCAGACCTGATTCAATCCACTTTGTAGCCTATGACAGCCATCAACATTGGGACAATTACAGTGACCGAGGTAACTCTAATTTTCATTAAGTGCTTATAACATGTTAGGTACTATGCTAAGCACTTTTCAAATATTATTTTATCCCTTTCAACACTCTTGTGTGGGATGTAATTTGAGTCCCATTTTTTGGATAAGGAAACTGAGGCCCAAAAGAATTAAATGATCTTGACCAGAAAAACTTAGGCACCCAGGAGAAGCAGCAGTTGGGCTTCTCATACCTGGATGGAAGCCCTAAGACACCGCTCATCTCAATCTGGTGAAACGCTGGTGTTCCTGGAGCCGCAGGAGGGGAAATAGACAGAAACAAGCAGAGACATTACTTTCCCAGCAAAGGTCCATCGAGTCAAAGCTTTGGTTTTTCCAGTAGTCATGTATGGATGTGAGAGTTGGACTATAAAGAAAGCTGAGCGCCGAAGAACTGATGCTTTTGAACTGTGGTGTTGGAGAAGACTCCTGAGAGTCCCTTGGACTGCAAGGAGATCCAACCAGTCCATCCTAAAGGAGAGCAGTCCTGAATATTCATTGAAAGGACTGATGTGGAAGCTGAAACTCCAACCCTTTGGCCACCTGATTTGAAGAAATGACTCATTTAAAAAGATCCTGATGCTGGGAAAGATTGAAGGCTGGAGTAAAAGGGGATGACAGAGGATGAGATGGTTGTATGGTATCACTGAAGCGATGGACATGAGTTTGAGTAAACTCTGGGAGTTGGTGATGGACAAGGGATGCCTGGAGTGCCGCAGTCCATGGGGTCACAAAGAGTTGGACACAACTGAGCAGCTGAACTGAACTGAACTGAACATTTAATGTGGAAGTAAGTTTTTCCCCTTCCGACACCTACCTCTGCTATCCCCTCACCTAGGGAGACATCTCTAAGCATCCCAGGTAAATATTTCACCTTTTCCAGTGAGCTACTGCTATTGCTTGTCAGCACAGTGCACTGTAGATGAGTCTACAGATGTTTGATTTTTCTATTTAATTGCCATCTTATTTAAATATCTTGTTCATCTTTGTGGGAGCCCAATATCTTGTTTTTATATATTGTTACTCACAAAAATGGTTGGTCAGGATATAGATACCGCTCTCATAACAAGCAACAACAAAATCAACCATACACAAAGCTAACCAAGGAAGTGAGACGTTGCGTGAAACAAAAATCCTAACAGCTTTTGTCCTTGCACAACTAAAAACTCATCACAAAGTCCTTACTGCCCCAGGAGACAATGTGTGTGTTTGTCTCTATTCTCCCAGCCTAGCAGAGTTTGGCACCAAGTAGACAATCAGTAAACACTTGCTGAACAAATGAGTGAATAAATGGAGAAATGAGTCATCTTCTGTAGGAGGCAGGTGTCATAAAACTGATAATGAGTAGCTAAATCATATGCATAATAAAACCGGAAATATAATTTTACCTGATTTATTGGCACAGAATCAGCCATCACAAGGTTGATTATAAACATTAATCTTTGAGAAAATATTTCAAATACATTTTTTTTCTCTAGTCTTGGGAGTAATCGTATTTTGGAACCTCGAGTTGGAATGTGTCTCCTGTCATACGATGGGGCGGTGGTGAGGGCAAGTGCCATCATGACTGACTGGGTAGATGAGCCTCAGTTTGGTACAAGCAGGGGACTGGAAATATCAGTCCTGACACTCACAGATCCACGGGGATGAGCCAATATTAAAACGGAAGGGCACCATCCCGGAGCTGTGTCCAACTCCCCCCGCCTCCCACACACACACCAGATACACTGAAAGGTTCCTTCTCAAATTAACCTCAAACACAAAAATTTTCAAGTTTGAAAATAAAAATTAACCAGAGAGAAATATAAATAAGTAGAGAATCGGCTCTCTGCTTTAGAAGCATGAACCACCTTGAAGTCGGTGTTTCTCAAGGTGGGGTTCTGAGCACCACCATCAGTATCAGCTGGGCGTTTGTCTGAGATGCGTCTTCTCAGGCTCCACCCAGACGTGTGGAACTAGTGGGACTCTGCAGTCTGGATTTTAAGAGGTATTCCTGGTGATGCTGATGTACATGCAAGTTCAGGAACCACTGCTTTAAGTCACAAGCTTTCTTTCTCAAAATAAATGCAAAACTTGATTTACAAAAAATTTTTAAAAAATGAATCAAGTAAGATAGAGCTGTATTTGGCATTCCTATAAAATATACAAAGCCTTTGTACTGGCTCAGACACTACTCGCTACGTAGATTCTCACGAGGATGCTATCAGGAAGAAAAGTGCCCTTCTGCCCATTTCACAGAGGAGCAAATGGAGGCTCAAAGTTTGAGTCATGTGCTGCCAGTCTCGAGAGCCTGTGTAAGTCTGACTCATGGAACATGCTATGTGCCATTCACATCTCAGCTTTGAAGGCTAGAGTCCAAAGGGCTAAGTGACAACACCCAGGGTTGAGACACACTCACAGGGGGGTTCTGGGCATCATGCAACTTCCCTGCAGGAACCACCAGGGATGTACACTTCACCCTCTCCCCCACCCCTGGGACCAGCATCAACCACAGAGGGCTGTGGTCACAAGGTCACACCTGCCTTCTCCATTTGGCTGCCCCCAAGACAGAGCTGGGGTGAGGTTGATCCCTGCCTCTCTAGTGATGAGTAGCCGGGGGAAACCACTCAGGTCTCAGTTCTGCTAGCAGAGACCAATGTTTCAGTATTGAACACCCTTTCTTTCATTAGAGGGCCTCCCATGATTAAAAAAAAAATGATAGCCTCACTTGTATGGCTCTTTCCATGCACCAGGCTCCAGTCTGAGCTTCAATTTACTTGCAGTAACTCATTTACTCTAAAACAACCCTGTGAAGTTGATCGAGCGGGTGTTAATGTCCCCATTTGATGGATGAAGAAGTTAAGGCACAGAGGAGACACATGATTTGTGCAAGCACAGCAGCAGATGAGGGACCTGAGCCCATTGCTCCGGCTCCAGAGCCTTGTTGCCACCACGGTGATCTGTGTTCAGGTGGAGGGTGACAGGAGAACTGGGTACGGAACCAAAAGACGCTAAAGGGACAGCCAAAGATTAGAAATCTAGGCTGGTGGTGACTGAAGGAGAGAATCAATTTCAGTTTTGATACACAAACTGATATTTGCAGAGCAAGCACCTTAATTAAAAGTCGGTTCTTCCTGCTCTGCGTCCGAGCTGTGCCTGGGGACGCATCGGAGTTGGAGCCGGCGGGATGGGCATGAGGGCAGGGGCTTAGTGATTCCTGTCTGTTGCTTTTCTCTCGGTGCCATCAGATCTTTACCATTAACCTCATCAGCTGCTTTTATTGACTATCCTTCCATTTTGGGTCTCAAAGACACATCTGGGGCCCCTGTCCTGGCTGGCCTGGCATTCTAACTAAGACGGCGCATCGTAGATTGTTACAGATCATTGTAGAAATGAATTGCATCACAGCTGGTTGATCCTGTCCCAAGGAGGGTAGAACATCGAGCTGTTGGTGAATGTGGAAGCTGCAGCCTGCACAGCAGGCATACTTAGCCCCCGATCCATTCCTAATGCAGGGAAATGAACCTGGTCTCCCTTCTAGGGGGCTGCCAGGGTGCGACAGGGTGGGGCGTGCTTCTCACCCTTCAGCCTTCCTTTCTCCTGCATCTCCTCAGGTCCACGTGAGGAGCCCTCTGTTCTTTGCCCACTGCTGTTTGAGATGTCGCCAATAACCTGTAAGTTACCAAGTCCTGGGACCTTTCTAGACTCTCCTTCACATCTTTACTGCCTCAAGCAGTGTTGAACCAATGCAAAGCTTCCTCTTCCAGAAAGCTCTCTCCTCTGTTCTGTAGACCCTCCCCCCCAAACAAGCTCATCTTCTCCAGCTAGACCTTCGTTCAGGAACAGATATGTCCTCTTACTCTTCGCCCTACCGTTTCTCCCCGAGAAAATCTACTGTTTCTGAAAATAAGGATGCTGGTGAGGAGGAGGACAGTGGTAACAGTAAGCCCAGTTAATGTTCACTGAATGTTCACCGGGGCTGGCACGCATCTCACGCTCACTCATCGAATACACATCGCAGCTCCGCGGAAGGGCGCTGTCACCCTGCCGCCTTGGCGCAAGGGGAAAGGGAAGCTCAGAGATGTTGAGTAGCTTGCTCAAGGACACACAGCTAGGAGAGAGCAGGCCGGGAGTCTGGGGCTCTACAGGCGGCTCTGTAACCTTTGTGCACAGACCTGCGGGGCCCCTCCCCCACTCTTGGTGCTCCTCCCAGCTGGAAGGCAGGAGACCGGCCCCTGCACTTGCACATCCGACTAACGTTGACCACCTCCCCCTCCCCCCACCGCATCTGCAAAACCCGAGCCTTTCCTTACTGCCTTCTCTATGTATCAGTGATGCCACAGTTACCCTGGAGCTTGGCTTGAACCCTGGCATTAAAGAAGCCCCAAAGTTTAACCCACTCAGCTCCATTATCTCCTACACAGAGTCAGGCAGGCCTCTTCCTATTACTTTCTCTGAGAAATTCCTGAGGACTAACTTGCGTCACTGTACATGAGCCTCAAGGGCGTGGTGAACTCTCAAGAGCAGCCTTCCTCATTTCAGATGAGCCATCTGGGGTCCAGAGATCACAGAGCGAATCAAAGTGAGGACTAGAATTCGGATCGGCACGGCTTTACTTGGAAGCTTTTTGAGAGAGGAAAATGGTCTGACTCTTCTTTGCCTACTGCTCAAGGCCCAGTACAGTGCCTGGCACACAGTATGGGTAATTGACTTTCAGAAATCGTGTTTCCAACGCTATTTTCCTGCTTCTTCCACCCTGTTTGTATCTCGCTCTTGGTTTGTTGACGTAATCTGCTTCTTCTCACACTCTTCTCCCTGTCCACAGACGTGAGATTCATCTTCCTAAAGCTCTAATTTCATCTGAACCTCCTCGGCTCAAACACGGTCAGTGGTGTTTTCTTTATGTGCCCACTGGACGAGCTCTCCCACAGCTTGGCTCCTGTTTCTTCCCTCTAACTTCTTAGGACATAAATTTTTTAGGGGTAGTGGTAAGATTTATTTTCTTGAAAACATTTCCTTCCTTCTTAACCCCTTCAATGCAGGTATGCCGCCACCAGGTGGCAGTAATGTACCACGAGAGCCATAGACTTGAGAAATGGCCAAAAGTGGTGTGTTTTTCATTTAATGATGAAACTGTAACTTTTAAAAGCCCAAACAGCATAGCTTCAAGACGTATGGTAGGATTTGTTACATTAACTCTGTAATGAAGTCATCCTAGAATTCATCCAAATTCATTCATTTCTCAGCAAGTCCTCTATGCAACAGATTAGACAAGAGAAGTCTACTGAACTTTGTTTAAGAGGGCAGACCTCTCTATCTGGCTCTTGTTTCTTTCACTAGGGCCAGAAAGAGAAGAGATGGAGAAACGGGTTGGAATGGCCTCAGAGTTAAAAGCTGCTGAATCATCTTGTGGGTTTCCTTCCATTGTTCAGAACAAAGAACCTCTTTACTCTGCTAATTTTCATTTTCTGCCCCTCATTTTCCTCTCTGAGGCTGGGAATGATTTAAATTATTTTGTAAAACCAGAGGAATGGGACTCTGAATGGTAGAAACTGATTTCAGTGAGTAACTTCCATTAAAAAGTCTCCGCTGACCTATGTCTGCTGAAACACGTATTTCTAAATTTAATTAACATTCACCCTTGTGTATTTTTATACATAATAAAACACTTAGGGGTGGTAGGAAGGGGACAATTCCCTGCAAAACTTGAAGCTGCATTTTTGCAGCCATAGGCACAGATATTTATGAACTATCCGATGCTTGGGCTAATTTACAGGAACCACGTCTCTCCTACCTCGATGTTTCCCCAGGTACCAACATCAGAGTAGACCAGGAACCCTGAATTATACTTCTTGACTCAACTTTCCTCCCTGTCATCCTTTCGACAAATTTTGAGATGTTTATGATAGCTTCTAACTGTGAAGTTTTACTCATTCAGTTTCACTCAGCCAAGTGATGAAAGTACCCATTCTGAATTCTAAAGGTAAAAGGCAAAAAAAAAAAAAAAAGACAGGGAGAGGAAAAACATGATTATCTTTATCTCCAACAAAAATGTGTGGGGAGAAATTAAAGCTAAGTGTGAAACTCTTTGATACATTTGTGGAATGTTAATGCAGTTGGAGAAGGCTATCGGTCTGGAGTCCTGGCTCCCTTATTATTTCTGCGGCCGGGTGATAAAGCCACCTCCTTAATGGCACAGAAGTGTGCACAGACTGAGGTCAAGTGTGAAAACAGCAGGATCTGATTTTCTTGGCCAGAAACTCATCTTAGGGAAAATTTAGAAAGCCTTTCTGAGGTAACTTTTCTTTCTTCTGTATAATAAAGACTCAGCTGGGTGAAAACGATGCATTATTTAACTTGTAAAAATTATTTAGCCTCTCTCAACCTTAGTTTTTTTCCATCTGCAAAATGGGGACACGCTGTTACCATCTTTCCATGTGGTGTGGGAATTAAATGCGAAAGCAGGAGCTGGCATGGAAGGGGTTCATCCACGGTGAGTCTAATCAGACTCCACTGCCACGGAAAACGCTAGCTTAGAAATGAAATTAAAAATATTAAAATATAATTAATCCCCAAGAGGCAAAGTCTTAATTAACTAGCATGGCCTCATTTCAAAAAATACTAGCCTTTTGGATTAGGAACATGGATAAACATGGCCATCACTTCTTAAGAGCTTTCATTTCTTACCTGAAACTTGGGAATGGAGGCATTGGGGGAGCTTTCTGTGAACTTCTCGTTTCATCAGAGGGAAGTGTTGGCTTACTGATTAGGAAAGCTGTAAGCCTCCGCGAACATCATGTACTCCTACCGCCATCTCTTGAGACTCAGCCTTCTAACTACTACAGACACTTAAAAAGCAGCTTATATTTGGTTGGAATTTCATACCTCCAGGCAAAAATAGCCACAAGCATATTCTCAACAGAATAGAATATTGTGAATGAAACTGAAATTAATTTGGTGGACAGAGATTCAAACTGGTTCTAGCACAGTACAACAAAGATCAAGTACTCTATTCTAAGTACTGTGTTTCATCTTCAGCCTTATTATTGTTGAAAACATTGGCGAGGGCATAGATAAGGATCACAAAAGTTCCCTGGGTACCACCACTCTGCCCTGGGCCCTTCACAGTGGAAATGTCACAGAGAGGGGCTCAGAGCATGAGTCTGGGGCCTGATGGTCTGCTTTTGAACCCTGGGTTGGTCACTCAACAGCTGGGCAACCTTGGACAAGTTCCTTAACCTCTGGGTCGAGAGTTTAAAAATCCTTCCAGGTGACGCCAATGCACGGAAAAGTCTAGGAGTATCGTATTAAGGCAAGTTCCTTCATGCCTTTATGCCTCCGTTTCACTATGGGAAAATCACAGCATGTAATATGTTACATGAGATTAAATGAGATAACGAATGTTCAGTGTTTAGCGTACTACTTGGTACATAGCAAGGGCTCAGTAAACCTAAGTCTGATCTTCCTCACAGCCACTGTGGTGGTCGTGATCACCGTCCCTCCTCAGCATCACCATCACTGCCCTCACACCAGCAGCAGCACCGTCACCGTCAGAGTCGCCACCGGTCCCCTTCACCACGAGCACCACCCCCGTCATCTTCACCGCCACTGACCACCCTCGCTGGTCTCACCACTGTCACCGCCAGCACCTCTCTCTCTGGGGGCTGCCGCTGACTCCTTTTGGGGGCCCCTAGAATACTTGGTGCTCAACACAACGATCTTGAGATCCTGTTTCTCTTCTCCACCATTTGGAAAAAGTGCCGCACTAGCAATCGATTAAAAATTCTTCATGAGCTAAGAATGTTGATTTCACTCTGTGTAAGTGAAGCTTCTTCGTAACATTCTACACACACTGAGAACCTGCTACTCATAACAGTCATGCCTGCAGGTCGAGTGCTCCAAGTTTGCTCTGTACATTAATTCATTTGGGCCCCGCACCTGCTGTGGAAGGGACTATGGCCCCTGTCTCAAAGGTGTGGTCTACACAAGAGTAGAGTAGTATAAATGCAGCCAGAACTCCATCAGCCATTCTGTGCATCACTGTAGGCGTGGGTCACCCATTATATCAAATTCTCAGTTTCGGATGAATTCCTTTTTGCATTTGGCATGGAAGGTGATAAGTATTTTCTGAGCTATTTTTCAGCTGTGAGCTTCAGTCTGCTGAGATGAAATATGCAGATCAGGGTCTGAACAGCTGTAGCATTCCAGAGTGGCTGGTATTTTGGTGGGCTTTATTTTAAAATCTCTGACAGTTCAATCTCACTAAATAATTCAGCTGTTTAGGAAAAGCCATACGATCTTAAAATAAGTCCCTGAAGGTCAGGAATATAGGTTGAAATTTTATTTTTTGGTGAACAGCATTTGACAAAATAACAAAAATGTCCCTTGTAATATCTCTTCCTTTACATCTTTGAACAAAATTACCAAGCACACATCACTGGATGTTCATTTATAAACATTCTACGTCTTCTCCGTGCATTTCTGGCAGGGTATTAAGCTAACATTCTGATTTCACTGCTCCCAATGAGGTTAAGGATTCTAAAGAACAATTTCAAAACGCAGCTCTAACTTGAGGTGTCACTGATCATTTGGAAAGCTCTTTGTTACATCTAGCCCAGGAAAGAAACAAGCCTCACATTATGAAAAAGATAGAGTATTGACTTCATAAATCTGTTAAAAAAGTGGGGGGAAGACGCCTTGTAAAAGTTTTGCAGGACAAAGCTGAAGCCTGCTCATCCATCATCAGGCTCTTCGAGGTGACACGCAATTCAGGAGCAGAGTATTTGCATCCAGAAAGATATTGGCCAAGGATTTCTTGTGCCCCTTGAAGATGGGTGTTTCAGCTGAGCCACCAGACTGGTAGCTTTGAGACAGCTCCTCATGGACGTGGAGGACACAGAGTGAAGATCTTTGGGGAGATCTCATCTCAACTCAGGCAGAAGCCTGCACTCCTTGAGGCTGATGGCATGCTGCGGTTCATCTACTTCAGGTACCTCCATGTCCCATGTTACAGATGAGGAAACTGAGGCCCACAGAGAATATATGATGTGGGTCCATTAACACATTCAATTAGCAACAAAGCCAGAGTCAGGCTGCAGCTAGCACTGGGGCATGGGGAGGATACACATCAGAGCTGGCCTGTGTATTCCTCCAACCTGGCTGACAAGTACAGGTATAGCCATTTTTCTTGTGTACAAAAGACATTTGGCTTCTGAACTGTGGTCCACTTACTGTGTGATGCAGGCCAAATCTCTTAAATCCTCTAAATTCCAGTCTCCTTAGATACAAAACCCCACTATTAATCCCCACTTCATAAGGATGTCACTTTAATGAAATCCTATATTTAAAAATACGCAGAACAAAGCCTTGTACGCAGCAATACTCAATAAAGGCTCATGCACGGGGTCATCCCCTCTGATGCCTAAAACATTTCCTCCTGGGCTAGGGTGTGGGGCCCATTGCCAAGGGAAACCTAGATTTTCCAGTTGAATCAGTATCAAGTCTGCGTGTAGTGTTCTGATGAGTACTTCCATACTTTCCAGACTCTGTGTCCATTTCGGTCCAGGAAAGCACAGGCCTTTGACGCCTTACAGTGCTAACCAGCCTCTTGGTAGCAGCTGTCACTGTCAGAAGAAGTCATCAGGAAAAGCACGGCTTTAGCTTAGGGGCACTCACAGAGTTGCCTAAGTGTAAAGAATAGCATGCAAAGAAAATTACAAATAGACTTTTCCCATGTATCACAAGTTATTCATGCTCCTCTGAAAATTTAGAAAATATCAGTGACCAAGAAGTGAGGGGGAAAAAACACACTTATAATTCCACCAATCTGTGAAAGTCACTGTTAATATTTTAACAGGAACATACATTTTATATAGATTTAACAAAGTGGGTTCTTGCTTTTTCTCATTGTTGAATGTGAAGTTTTCCCCAAGTAATTAAATAGTTATCTTTTAAATGGGTATATAATATTCCGTCATTCACGCAGTTAAAATACTGAACAACTGGCAGAACATGATCAGAATGGGGAGAAAGAGCTGGTGGAATCATATTGGATAAAGCAGATGATTACTGGTCATAGTTGTACTATAACCCATTTCTTATTCCAAATCTTGCACTTCCATTAAAAAAAAATATTTTCTGACTGCAGCAACACTTTTCTGATGAAAAAGCAGATGGTAAAATCCTGAAATGCATCTTCAAGTATATTATGAAGTTGAATTCCTAGAAGTGTAAAGGGTGTGTTAAAGGATAAACACAGGTTTGGGATGCTGGTGGAAGGCAATCTTTCCAGGATATCTATCTCCGGGTCAGTCATGATTATGCACTCTTGTTTTCCCATGACCCCCAGATGGACAGTTAAGAAAGGTTAACGGCCACGCTGGAAGGGCACCAGGACTCCCCTCCTCCCTACCTGACTCCTGACTGCTCCAGCATAGAGGAACTCCTAGTTGCAGAGACCCCCTCCCGCCAGGATAGAGAGTGAGCCCTGACTTGCACAGCGCTTAGGGTACTAGGCAGAGGAAACTCCTGGGGCTTTGGTGCTGCTGCTAGCTAAATAAGTCACTTTGTCCTGGTCAGGGTGGGTTTCTTACATGTAAAGGGGATGACTGGGCCAGACCACTACCCTATTTCCTTTTGGTGTCATCAGCCTAAGAGTCACAATTCTGTGTCCCCACATTCTAACACTACTACATTTTAATGATGAAAGCTTTCTTCCCTTCATGTACCACCTCTCTGATTCCTCTACACCCCCTCCACAACCCAGTCTCCATCTGCACAGGGATCCAGGCAGCTTTTTTAAAAAATATAAATCATCCAGGGACTTCTCTATGCTCTGAGACATAAGTCAGACTCTCGTCCACGCCTGCCCGCAACAGACTTGGGCAGTCTCACCCCTGCCCACTTCTCCAGCCCCATCCTCCCCTTTGGGTGCTGTGCTGGCAGAAAAATCACACTCATTTTCAAGCTCATTCCTACTTCCAAGCCTTTGAAATCCCGTTCCTTCCGCCTGCTTACCTTAAGACCTTCCCATGGCAAAGCTCTTTGGGGCCTTAGCCTTTGAAATGACTATTCCTTTTGCCTAGAACACGTGTCCCCTGATTTCAGGTGGTATCAATTTCTTCCAGCCTTCAAGGTCTCCACTCAAACGACCACACTGATTCAAACTGCCCTCCTCTTCGGTCATTTTCAACCTTGCTGTCTTATTCTCTTCTTTGCATTTAGCACAACAGTACCGTGTTTTGTTGACCAGCTATTCATTTATTTTTATGGAATATAAACTCTGTCAGAGAGAGGACACCTGGGATTGGGAACACTCACAAAATACCTGTTGAATGGATGGGAGGAGGAAAGGGAAAGTTGCCATTGATACCGAGGAGGTGGCCTGGTACCGTTAGCCGGATGCTGGCATTTTCTCGTTGCACATGAGCAACTCGGGGGATCCTCAACATCACACAAGACCACCAAGCAACCACAGTGGACCAGGACAAGAACAGACCACTCTGCAACCGAGTCTGAGCACAGGCAGACTGAGCACTGTCCACACCACCCCCTCCTGGCTCATAAGAGTGACAGCAGCTTCTTTGCTGACCACGACTGTGGCCTCGCCCTGGTCCTCCTGCCTACAGATAGGTGCATCCACCTCAGAGCTCTGCTCCACTTTTATGAACCTTCTCCCAAGGCAGCTAACAAGGCATCTACACCTTCCCTCAACCCTCTCACAAGGACGCCCACCATTCCCCACCGTATGTTCTCCCTCCTCGCAACGAGCAACAAACCCACCTTGCTCAGCTACAGGTGTGTTCCTGCTGGCTTCTGGCTGAACGACAATGACGGGGGAAAAATCATAATAAATAACACCTTCTTTTTCTTGAGCAACTGCTACAATGCTGGACCACTGTTTCCAATACAACAGCCTTGGAATGCAGCTGTTACTATTATTATTCAGATTTAAAAGTTGAGGATGCTGACCTCAAATTGGAGAAGTACCTTTCTAAAGTCTCACAGCTACTGGGAGGAATCTGCAGTTTGGACTGTGCCTTCCTGACTTCAGATCTTGTATTTTTCTCATTGTTACAGTGTTTCCTTTATCTCCTTTTCCTTGAGAAGCTATGTCAGATGCTCTAGTCTAGTAATGAGGATATGCGTGATAAATACGTCTCCCCTACTAATTTCTCCTTTGAAATGATGAACATTCCTGAAGGTGTCAACCTCTGTGAACGTTTGGATTTTAGACTTCTGCTCCTTCAACGTCACTGCCACAGAAAGTTTCTGGTGCAAACATACGGAATATGTTCAGCATCAGAAGAAATATTTTAAGACAATCACTCTGCCGTTTGGAGGAGTACAATTGTGAAATGGAGCAAATACTTTAAAACCATAGATTTGTGAGAAAGGTAGTTCTCCATTTGGATTTTAGTAGCAGAGAGTTCATTAGCTGTCTCTATTTTGTGTTCTTGCTGTTTGAATAATGTCTCCTATCTTTCGTCTTTGAAATCTGAGCAGTGAATAAATTTAACAGGTTCCCCAGAAATTAGAACTCAAGGTTGGTGGTAAATGAAAAAGACATATGTGTCTATATTAATACATATATGTAGACTTTACAGATCATTATTGAGAGTCAGCAGTGAACTGAGCCCTGGGCTAGGGGCCTCCATCAATGCCACCTTAAATGCTTTCATTGCAGATGCTTGCATTCCTAACTGAATTCATAGCACGATAAGAAGTCAGCTGTATAGACCTGGTGCCATTAGGTCCAGGCAGCCCTCAGAACTTTCAGTCGCCCTTCATCCCATGATCTGAAACTTCCATGAGCCGGAAGTCTCTGCTGGAGTTGGGGTGATGGGCCTTGGTGAATATCACAGACCAAATATTCCAGTCTTATCTGGTTCTAGAAAAGCCTTTAGGACAGGTCCCAAATGCTTTCCTCTAAGTAGCTCAATATAACACCCAGGGTCTCTGGTGTGGAAATATGCTTCTTGAGCCTTTACAGGGTTTTCATCAGAACATGGGCCTGACCAGGTCTCTGTCATAGAGGCTGCTCTATCTGCAGGGGGAACGTGGGATGGAGGTGGGGAGGGAGGCTATCGAGAGGGTGGGGGTGGGTACCAAGGGGTAACCAGGATGGCAGAGAGATGGGAGTGTAGGAAAGACAGTCAGAAACAGACATGAGAGGCCTTGTCACTGGCTGGCTATCCTGGAACAAGAAAATGCATTTATATAGAGTGAATGCTCTTTATTTGATTTTTACCTTAAGTTGCATGCGTGTGTGTTAAGTCACTTCAGTCATGTCCAACTCTGTGTGACCCCATGGACTGTAGCCCGCCTGGCTCCTCTGTCCGTGGGATTCTCCAGGCAAGAATACTGGAGTGGGCTGCCATGCCCTCCTCCAGGGGATCTTCCTGACTCAGGGATCGAATCCACGTCTCTTACGTCTCCTGTGTTGGCAGGCAGGTTCTTTAGCACTGAGCCACCAGGGAAGCGAATCCCACATTCGTTTCTATTCTCTAATTTTTCTGTTAAGAACACTTAACACGAGAGCTACCTTCTCACCAAAATTTTAAGTGCACATATAGTATTAACTATAGGTACAATATTGAACACAGATCTCTAAAGTTTACTCATTGTGTATAACTTAGCTTTATGCTGGTTGAGCAGCAACTCTCTATTTTCCCCTCCCCGCCAGACTCTGGTGACCACCATTCTTCTCTCTGCTTCTAGGAGTTCAGCTGTTTTAGGTATTTGATACAAGGGGAGTCATGCAGTATTTGTCCACGTGTGACTGGCTAGTATTGCTTAGCGTGGTGTCATCCATGCTGCTGCATATGACAGGATTTCCTTTTTTGTTAAGGCAAAACAGTAGTCCACTGTATGTATAAACCACATTTTCTTTATCCATCCGTCAGTGGACATTATAGTGCTGGTCTATTACATAGACTGGATCTAGGGTAAGTCGGAAAGATATGTGGGTCACTGGGTGAAGCCTTTATTTTATTAATCAAATATATATAACATGTTGCCTGTTTTAAGTGCTTTATCAACATGAGTTCATTTAATATTTATTATATCTCCATGAGGTAAGGACTATTATTATCTCATCCAACTGATAAGGAAACTGAGGCACAGAAAGATTCAGTAACCTGCCCAAGGTCACACAGTCAATAAATGAAAGTTGGCTTCTAGGCTTTGTGCTCTTAACCACTACACACCACGGCATCTTCTTGGCGGCCAATGGCAGGATCTAATGCCCGTGAATATCCGTCTACTGGGGGAAAAGGAACGGGACCCAGCAGACCTCAAGGACGGCCGAGGGAAAGTACATTTTATTGTTTTGACTTTGATTTAATTTGGTCCCAAGCACGACAATCATGAAACAGTTTCATCATCCTAGTCTCTTACACTAAAAAGAAAAAAAAAAAAAAAGGCTGTTACGTTTCTGATGGAGGCTCTGATGGAGTTTTAAATATAATTATTTTAGGCCTGTTTATCCATAAGGAGCCCTACCAATGGTGTGTGATGATTTATCTCTATGGATTAAATGTCACGATGGAGGAGCCGTGGTCTAAATCATACATTCACGGCAGACCTTGAGAGACTCTGAAGGTCTTCCAGCCGCACAACGGAAAATGACCAAAATTTTCAAACTTTTCTTTTTATTATCACGTAACTGAAATTACACATGGAATACACTACTTAGTGTATCACTAATAGTATGCTTCAAGTGATAGGCATGTAAAAGCCCCAAGTTTTTTCAGAGATCCAAGTTTATCAGGGCAGGTGAGTCTAACAGATTCACTATCAGACTGATGAACTCATACCAACTTAGAAAACGCATAAAGGCTTCTGAGCAAAGAACACAACTGAGTACTTGGTTATGTTACTATTCATTGTTCAACACTTTTTTAAAGGATAATAAACACTATGCGTGGTACATCACGATAAACCCCAACGTGGAAGAACATATGCGATGGGATTGCCTCAGAATGAAATAACCAGTGAAATGGAATTTCAGACCGAGAAATTCGTTACACTCTTCCTTAAACTTTTTCACTTGGCAATAGCCCCGTTAGTCATCTCTAGAGCCGGGCTTCTCGACCTTGGCACTACTGGCATTTGGGGCTGGATAACTCTTCGTGGCGGGGCTGCCCTTGGCACTGTAGGACACCGAGGGCCATCTCTGGGTCTCTGGCCTTTACCCACTAGCCGCCAGTAATACACCCCAGTCACGACAACCCCAAATGCCTTCAGACTTTGTCAAGCATCCCTTGGGGAAGTGTGCAAAATCACGCCACAATAAAACCACTGCTCTAGAATATGACTATTCAGTGGGACTGGCTGTGGAGACCTATTCAGTAATGAAATGTTGTTGGGTCTATGAGACCACATGTTGATTTATTAAATAGGTATTTATCTATTTTATTTATTTTTAAAATATATTCTTTTTTAATAGTCTTTTCCATTCTGGTTTATCACAGGATATTGAATATAGTTCCCCGTGCTCTACAGTAGGACCTTGGTATTATTAAACAGCCATTTATTGAGAGCCTGTTAAATGTCAGGTGACGTGGAAGAGTCAGAGGAAACTGCAAGGAGCACAATATAGTGAGCGTGGGCTACAGCTTAATAATGGGGTGAATGCTGATTCGCTTCCTTTACTATCTCTTGTAGATTCGTAACTATTTAAAAGAAACTAAAACACTAAAACCAAATATAATACTTTGCTCGCAGCTGATTCACAGACGTAGGTTGACATCTCTTCATTATATGTTGCAGAAGATTCAATCTCTTCAGTACACCTTCCACCCCATACACATATACAAATGTGAAAAATCAGAAGTGTTAGTTGCTTAGTTGTGTCTGACTCTTTTCAACCCCATGGACTGTAACTCGCTGGGTTCCTCTGTCCATGGAATTCTCCAGGCAAGAATACTGGAGTGGGTAGCCATTTCCTTCTCCAGGGGATCTTCCTGACCCAGGGATCAAACTCAGGTCTCCTGCCTTGCAGGTGGATTCTTTACCATCTGAGCCACCAGGAAAGCCCATACGTAAATACAGTTGTATTCATTTCACACACACACCCTACTCAGTAGACAGTTGAGGTGTGACAAAGAACCTCTACAGAAAACACCAGTTTCTTTCTGTTTCCTGTAGAAGTGTGTATGCAGGCAGTCCCGAGCTGGTTCAGTACAGTTCAGTAGCTAAGTCGGATCTGACTCTTTGCAACCCCATGGACTGCAGCACGCCAGGGTTCCCTGTCCTTCACTATCTCCTGGAGCTTGCCCAAACTCATGTTCATTGAGTCGGTGATGGTATCCAACCATCCCATCCTCTGTCATCCCCTTCTCTTCCTGCCCTCAATCTTTCCCAGCATTTGTTCTGACAAAATGTGGTCCAGTGGAGAAGGGAATGGCAAACCACTTCAGCTTTCTTGCCTTGAAAACCCCAATCTGGTGAGGGCCCTTTAATAGTGGAGATATTCAGACTCTATCTTCTTGTTCTGCCTTGTGGGCCCTCTGTTCCCTAGAAGGCTGCTTATAGCTCACCTTCTTGCCTACTTATCACCTAGCAGGAAGGAAAACAGGGATTAAAGAAGAATGACAAGGGATAAGTACCAGCATCTTATAAAGGGTGTTCCCTGGAGGCACCCACATGGCCCAATGGCCCAAACTTAGTCATAAAGGCTACATCTAGCCACAAAGGAGGCTGAGAAATGCAGTCTTGACTCCTGGCGGACACTTGCTCAGGGATCTTTCTGTTCCTATGGAGGGAGGGAGATCAGATTGGAAGACAATGAGCAGTGTTGACCGCAGTCCCCCAGGGGCATTTTTCCTTCCTGCATTTTCTCCTCTCCATTGATATATCAACTTCATTGAAGTTATTCAGATGCTCTTGATCTGGGATTCCATTTCATTTGATATGTTGGTAAATGTTTAACCACCAGCCCTTCTCAGGGTGGGAATTGGCAGCAGGGAGACACAACCTGATTTCTAAGTTTGCCAGTTTTTGTGGTATAAATACTCCCACTATGGCTGATTGAGTTCAGGCTACCAAAGTGCCTGCAGGTGGTGGTGGGAAGAAACATAACCAACTGGCTCTCATGTCAGCACCAGCTGGCTTCACCACAACTGTGCTTAGCGGAAACACTCGGCACAGTGTCTGGCACAAAGTAAACTCATGATGGCTTCCTTTACTAAAAAATTTAAAATAGGTGACATGCTTATATCCCACTCACTCCCCACGTATTTATTGAGTGCCTACTATGTGTTGGGCTTGTTAGCCTCTTAATGGGGGTAAGATAGGGGACAAAACAGACAAGATTCCTACCTCACACAGTGCAGCTGGCAATATGATGAGGAAGGCAGACAGCAATCAGTAACCACAACAGGAAATGCAGAAGGACAAAGGCGCCGAGTGGGGAGAGAGGGGGTCACATTTTATAAGCTGAGCATGAGTCACCTAGGTCTGGAGGTGAGGTTCAGGGAAGAGCACGTTGGCAGAGAGATCAGTACTAACAAAGGCCCCGGGGTGGGGTGGGGAGAGCATGGCAAGATCAAGGAAGGCCAGGGTGGACTGCAGGAGCACAGCGGAGAAGAATGAGGAGGAGAAGAGAGGAAGCAGCCGCTGGACCAGGCAGAGTTAGACACTAGTTTGTCTTTCGGAAGCAACAAGGAGCTTTGGAGGCTTTGAAGACAGTGCCAAGGTACCAGCGTTTGGGAAAGAGACCACTCTGACTGTGCCAATAAGGACACACTGAATGGGGGCTTCATAGACGCGGGTGGTATAGGAGAGGAATGGTGGCATACCCTTGGTTAGAGTGGAGGCAGTGGACACAGAGAGAATAGACACATTTTCACAGGAAGGGGTGGCATTCTTAAGACTGGGGCATGAGTAAGCTCCAGGAGAAACAGGGGAGAGGACTAAATGCTTTCTTACTTTGGACTCTGGATGAATGTTGGGTTTTTATTGAGTTGGGATGGAAGGAATGGAGGAGAAATCATAAGTTAGATTTTGAGCTTGTGCCCTTGGACTGCAAAGAGAATAAACCCGTCCATCCTAAAGGAAATCAACCCTGAATATCACTGGAAGGACTGTTGCTGAAGCTGAAGCTCCAATACTTTGGCCACATGATGCAAAGTGGTGACTCATTGGAAAAGACCCTGGTGCTGGGAAAGATTAAAGGCAAAAGGAGAAGGGAGTGGCAGAGGAAAAGATAGCTAGATAGCATCACTGACTCAATGAACATAAATTTGAGCAAACTCTGGGAGACAGTGGAGGACAGAGGAACCTGGGGGCTACAGTCCATGGGGTTGGAAAGAGTCGGATACGACTTAGTGGCTGACTAATAAGAACAACACTTGAGCCATTTTGTCTTTTGATGATCCTTGAGGAAAGCACCCTCATCACACCAGCAGAAATAAGTTCAGAGCCAAGGCCACACAGCTATTGAAAGGCACGGCTGGGACTCGAACACAGATCTGTGATGACAAACCCTATGGTCTTTCTACCACGTAACACAAACTGGCTCTAACAGGGTCCTTCTTGAACCAGCGGCAGAATGAGTGTAGTTACCGGAAAACCTCATTAACCTGAGCAGCAAGGTGGGACCTCAGCTTATGTACAAAGAAGACTGGGCTATTAACGATGCCCCTTCAAATTGCTTTGAACAATTTCTTCTGCACTGGACTAATGAGCCCTGTCCTGCACTTCTGGGAAACCTCTCACCTTATAAAGTAAGACCATCTGATCATGCTCTGAATATTAACCTTGAATGGAAAGAAAAATAAGCAATAGAAAAGATTGGTTTTCCTTCACCCCATGCAAAGAAAACACTTTTCAATGAGCCACTAAGTGTAACTCCTATTTTTAGATTGAGAGAGTTTTGTGATGAGGGAAAAAAAAAATCTTTGTGAACTGTTACCAACGGCATGATGCTCAGCAATAAAGGCCCTGAAACCCTCTCACCTCCTGCGTGGTTTCTGCATAAGCAGGTGTGATGTGACGGGACAGTGGCTGAAGGCACCGTCAGGAGTCTCTATCAGCCTGCTTGCCTCGTCTGTCACCAGGTCAGCCCGGCTGGATGTGGGAGAGCACCTTTCTCTCATGCCAGGCTAACCAGTCTTCTGACGGTGGTGCTCCGGAGTCAAACATTTTTAGAAGAAAACACACCTGGCCGCTGAGCTAATGAAAATGCAAATGAGGGACTGCTTCCGGTCGCAGAGAAAGAAGCTAACTGCCTGCGGTAAAATTAGCAGGGTCGTGAAGAGGACCATTCATGAGCTTACTTTTCCTGGGTCAGTGTAGTTTGCCGTGTATTCTCACATCATGAATTCTATCACATGGAATAGAAGTCCCTGCTCACACAGAAGTTCAGATAGACGTCACAGCTTTTTTATTTTCTGCTGACTTCTTGGACCCACTTCACAAGCTTAATGAGAAGGCAGGATAAGTTCTATTTCCCCTAAGTGAGGCCCCAAGATACTGGGTAACCAACTGATCGTCACATCAGATAAATAAGAGAGTCAGGACCACAATGCAGGGGGATTCCTCCCGGGTCCGCACACTCTTCCTGCAGTAAGCTCCGGAGAGCAGGGACTTGGTTTTGCTCCTTAGTATCGGGCACACAGTAGGTGCTCAGTAAGTATCTGTGGCTGATTTCTGTGTGCCTTTCCTTCCCTGTGGCATGGTGCCGTAGAGAGACAAGGGGACTGGAAAGCGGAATGCCAAGGCTTCATCCAAGAGCATGGATAAGCAATAGAACTCTTTCGCCTTTGGTTTCTTTCTTGCAAAATGAAAATAACCCAGTCCCAACCCTGCAGAGGAGCTCTAAGGATCAAGTTAAACAGGACGATGAGAGTTTCCTTCAAACAGCACATGTTTAAGGTACTGAAAACAATCCAGTGGCCTGTTTGCTCTTCCTGGTCAGATGTGCAGCCCCCAAGGCTGTGTGGGAAAGGCAGCTGCGGAGACCTGCCTGCCTGCATCATGCAACTTTGCCTTCCAGAACTTTCCTGGGGAGGGCCTTGGGGGCAGCTTGCGACATTCATATGAGCCTCAGAGTCTTCTAGGCCTTTCTTCAGCCACAGTCAGATAGACACGTGCTGGCCCCTGCAGGCCAGAGCCCTCTTTGACCTCACTCTAAAGGTTTCCTTTAAAGCTCAGTTTTTACTGCTATCTTTACAGCAGCTGTGATCAAAGCTGTGGGGTGGCGTGAGGAATCCTCCCTCACTCTTCTCTCTACCACAAGAAAATATGACCCTAATCTGTCATTTGCTGGCCATTCCTCTAGGGATGTCTTTCCTAATGTTTCTCAGCCTCAGTTATCTCATCTGTGATTAGGAACCATGAGCAGACCCCTCAGGCCGGTCACAGGACTGAATGGAGTGCAGAGTTCTGGGCCTGGAACATTCAAGCAGTGACTGCAGCAGTGGTATTCCAGTGGCTCATTCTGACAACTAATTCTCTCTTATTCAACATGCACGGCAGCCTTGCAGATAAGACAGAGCTCCATGTGACTGGGATTCTCGTTTGCTTCCAAGCTGTGTTTGCTGCAAATCATAGATTTCCAAATGAGCAACTGGATTGTACCACCCACAATCGACCATTTCTCAGCAACCAGCGCTCCACAACAGCCTGAGTGACTCTCCCCTGGGGCATTTGAAAACTTCAGTTGGTATCCCTCCTACTCTTGCTTCCTCCAGTCCATCTCCCAACATAGTAGCCAGAAGGATCATGTTAAAACGTAGGTTAGATCACATCCCTCTTCTGTTCAAAAGCCTCCAGTACCTTCCCATGTAACTCAGAGTAAACCCAAAGCTCACACAAAGTTCTACAAAGACCTCCCTGGTTTGCACACCTCTGCCTTATTTCCTCTCTACCATTGCCTCCTGCTACCATGCTTGCAGGGATAATGAAAATGATAGCAGAGAGGACCAAGGTGTGTGAAAGAACCCTGACCCATGTTCGCCTTGTGACAACTTAGTTGGTTCAATTAAACCAACAAAGTAACACGTGAAAGTGCTTAGATTGAAATAGACAGTCTAAGCATGATAAAGTTTTCTCTCTCCAAGTATCTGGAACATGGAAGGGGAAACTGCTAAATAGAAATATGACTACTGGGTAGGTAGATGAGCATTTCAGATCAATGTTGATAAAGAATCTTCTTACAACCTCATTTGACAATGAATGGAATGAGCTATTTGATTAGAGAGTAAATTCTCCACCACTGCAAACATTTAAGCAGAGACTGGAAAATTACGGGATAGAGAAGCAAGATTTCAAACATCAGAAGGTGGATGCAATGGGACTATCTTTAACTTCCCTTTAAACCCAGAGTCTATTATTTGTAATATTGAAAAGCAGAGAGAAAATAAATAAGAATCAACTGCTTTAGCTTTAACAGTGGTAAGCAATTCTATGTCAGCAGTGAATGCGTGTCATAGAGGAATATTGCAAAGGTGTTTTACAGGAGGATCTCTGCTTGGGCCAAGTTACTGAAGCAAAAGACTAAGTTCTTGGAAAGATAAGCCTAAATTGGTCCCCTTATTCTTGGCATTCTGAGGAGAAGCTGAGGTGGGGCAGAGTGAAAAGTTTAAGACTATGGTCCAGTGGAGATGTAAGCGATGGTCAATCCTATTAATAATTGTGGAAAAGGGGAGTTGCTCTAATTACCAAAGGACACACTAGGCTGTTGGACAGGGAACCAGGTCACATACTTTCATTTCTTTACCTCTGCTCTTTTCTCTTTCTTTCTCTAGTGTCTTTTAGTGTGTAATGCAATGGGTTCATTCAACAAGTGTGGTGGCAGATGGGCTCGGTGCCTGGCAGGGGAATACGATGATGGACTAACTCCGGCCTGAAGGGGTGACCGTTTCCTTTAGGACTGGTTGTCAGAGGAGAGATTTGCAAAAGGCACCCATGCCTCATAAAGAAATTCTTTGGCTTCAACCCTAGTCAAGGAGGGGTTGAAGAGACCTGCTTTGGACTGATCATGTAAAATGGGCCTCCCTTCCATAAATGAGGCAAAGTTCTGGGTCATGAAGTGATTTCACAACACGCAGTGAGACCATTCTGTGAAAGCTGTTGTTCTGACCTCATCTTACGGAGAGAAGTCACAGTTGACCCTGACAGCAATATCCTGTCCCACTATCAATACCAGTGTCCTGAATGATAGACTTTCCACTCTCTTCCTTCTGTAACTGTCTCATTATGCCAAGAAGAAAAGACACGTGCTCTAGGAAATATGTTGCGAGCAGGTTATCTGCACCCTTTAAGAGGAAAGCCGGTAGAACGAATTTCTAGAAATGGTTACTAAAGATAAATGCAATGGACTTATGGTCCAGTGCTATGGTTATTTTAACAAATAAACCAAGAATGGTGGTTGAATGCATTGGAAAATAGGGAATTTTGAAACAACCAATTTAACCTGAAAACAACAGAATCAATGCAGCAGATTGAATTCCCCTAAAATACAAACAAATGAATATGTGTGGCTTATCCCACAACAACCAAAGGCAAGGAGAGACTGTCAAGCAGATGTAGAATCCTGTCTGTTTCCTTGTCTTACAGACTGATTTCTAATATGTCTACTTATTTCTCACTCTGGCAACAAATCTTTTTGAGTGTCTTACATACCTCCTAGTTGCCATGTGCTGAAAGTTCTGATTTTGTAGGTGAATGCTTATTTTCATGGCTCATTCAGAGAGTTATTTTGACAAAGCATTATAAATCATGAAATGTCATTGTCATCTCTATACCCAGCAGAGCTTTTTTAAAAAGTACCGTTCTATTCTCTCATTTGACAACAAAAGAAAATCTTGTCGATGAAAAAACAAACAAACAAATTAAAAAACAACCCAGAAACATACTGAAGTTAAGAAAAATCTAACTGCTGAGGTCAAACTAACAGTGACTTACAGCATGTTTCCAATGTTTTTAAAAATAAAAAGTGAATTTCTCGTAACAGTCAACTGTCTTTGCTCCCTATTTTGCAGTGTTTCCCAGGCATTGAATCCCCGCAAGTCCCATGGAAGGTCATATCAAGCCCAATAATAAAACTCATTTTTCCCCTCACAGGACAAATATGAGCAGCTGAAACGCAGCATACTCCTTCTATTAAAATGCTGATACCTAGCCACAAAAGCATTCACATTAACCTTATAAACCTGAATGACTCCTCTCTGTGTCATGCACAAATAGAAATTTACCAGAGACCACTTCTTTTGCAGGTTTCAGCTCAGGCCAGTGGAATGACCAGAGGGCCAGCAATAGATAACGCCAGGCTTCCTGTCACCTTTCACAAGGGAAGTGACACAGAGCTGCCAAGGCTGCCGGGTTCTCGACTGGCTCTAAGAAATCTCCATGGCCCTGAAGGGTGTGCAGAAGCATGCTTATTAATGTTATTAGAGGACATGTTAGAGGAAACTCTAATGTTGTTAGAGGTTCATGTTGTTACAAACGGGCCCTGGTCAACTATGTGGAAAAGGTGTGTGTGGGGGCAGCTGACTACTAGTGCTTAACTGCACTCAGGCCTGACAAAGTGGGGGTCCTGAAGGCCCCTGCAAGCCTGCAGTGTTATCTACTGGTGTTGCAACCTATATGAGTTTCCCATGGCTGCTGCAACAAACTGCCATAATGTTAGTGGCTTAAAATCACTTAGATTCATGACTTTTTGGTTTTAGAGGTTTGCAATGGGTCCCATGGGGCTAAAATTAAGGTGCCAGTGGGCCTGGCTCCTTCTGTAGGCACTAGGGCATGGCCCATAAATTGCCTTTTCCTTCTTCCAGGAGCTGCCCACCTCCCTTATTTAACTGGGACATCAATCTGGAGGCCAGGGGATGTGGAGATGGTATAATCAGATGGCGTGAGCTTCAGAGACAGAGTTGACCAAAGAGGGTGATAGAAGAAAGATTCTTTCAAGAGATTCCCCAAGAATGTTGACCTTACCTCTTAGTTTTGAAATATCAGGGTTGAGAGGATTGGAAAAAGAACTCCACTTAAAAAGAAGAACAATTTTCTCTACTGCATGTATCATTTGATTTATTATATATATATATTTAAACTTTGCTTATTTTCAGTCTTCTCAATAGATTATAAGCTTAATGAGTGGTTCAGTGCTATATCTTAGTGCTTTTAACAGGGCTGGACAGTATTAGGTCCTTTATTTAAAAGGAAAGAAGAAAGGGAACAAGAGAAAAAGAAAGGAAAAGAAAGTAGGAAGAGAAGAAATAAGGGAAAAATGAAAGATATATGTAGATATATTTGTACACTGAAGGTTAGTTAGGGAAGGGCTGAGCGTCTCTAAAGGTGAGTAGGAAGGATGTGCTGTAGAAGATGATTGAGAACATAAGAGAGAACAGAGAATAGAGAGGATGGAGAGAAAGTTCCGAAGTCAACAGTGGAAGAGAGGGCGGGGAGAGGAACTAGTAGGAGAAGATGTTTTGGACACTTACTCCTTGGAAGGAAAGTTATGACCAACCTAGATAGCATATTAAAAAGCAGAGACATTACTTTGCCAGCAAAGGTCCGTCTAGTCAAGGCTATGGTTTTTCCTGTGGTCATGTATGGATGTGAGAGTTGGACTGTGAAGAAGGCTGAGCACAGAAGAATGGATGCTTTTGAACTGTGGTGTTGGAGAAGACTCTTGAGAGTCCCTTGGACTGCAAGGAGATCCAACCAGTCCATTCTGAAGGAGATCAGCCCTGGGATTTCTTTGGAACGAATGATGCTAAAGCTGAAACTCCAGTACTCTGGCCACCTCGTGCGAAGAGTTGACTCATTGGAAGAGACTCTGATGCTGGGAGGGATTGGGGGCAGGAGAAGATGGGGATGACCGAGGATGAGATGGCTGAATGGCATCACTGACTCGATGGACGCGAGTCTGAGTGAACTCCGGGAGTTGGTGATGGCCAGGGAGGCCTGGCGTGCTGCGATTCATGGGGTCGCAAAGAGTCGGACACGACTGAGCAACTGAACTGATACTGATACTGATGAGTTAAGTAAGAATTATTCTGGGAGTATGATCTAAGTAGGGACACTCTAAACTAGGCACTCTTCTCTGTGAAGCTCTGGAGCACAGGGAGCTGGTTTTATTCAGGAACTGACATCTGGCAGAGGCCAGGCATTCAGAGGGTAAGTGGCTGGTTGGCTGGGAAGAGCTGTGCACCTCCAGAGCTGGACTCTCCTTCCTGCATAGCTAAAGCCTAAGGGCCATCTTTCAAGGATATCCTGTGGCTCAGTCGAACGTTGGCTGGAACCAACATTAGATGACATCTTGGATCCCTTCAATCCCTAAGTCTTCAAATGGCCAGAGAGACAACCTTTCCCTCCTCCCAGTTTGCTCTCCAGTTGTTTCATTCATTTTAATGATGGGGGAGCAGAATGACCTTTTGCAAATATCACCCACAGCTTGGAACTCGATTGGCAAAGAGCTGAATCGCAGCTCTGGCTGGACCCAGGTCTCAGGCATGCTATGGTGCGATAGCAGATTTGCACCACTCAGGAGGAGGAACAGCTCCATGGATTTAATTTCCCATTACTATGGCAACCTTGAGACTTTTGTTGCAGGAAAAGGTTAAATGCAACCAAGTGTTCATTAGGATGTTCTACTAATGAATCAGGCCCAATCCTTATTCGTGTGTAAATCAATGGCTGGCTGAGTGTAAGGATGTAGAACAAAGAGACGGTGCACAAGCCAGAGAGCTAACCGGCTAATCAACCTTGGGGTTAAAATTGGTCTCCGACTGATACAATCGCTTCATCTTATAACATGCATGAAATAACTATAATTGAGAGGGAAAAAAAACCAGACATTACATAATATTATTCTGAGAGCATTTGTCTAGGGCCAAGGATTATTTTTTATTTCTGTAAAATCATTTTTGAAAATGTTTAATTTCTTCCTTTTCATCTTTGAGTGGGCCTTCGCGATTCTTCCAAAATTAAGAAAATGGCCAAATAATATTTATATTCATTTGTCTGAATCCAGGCAATATTCCATCTGGAATTACCTTTCATGATAGCAGCCTCAAAAAGAAATAATAAGAGAGGTTTCTGAAGTGAGGGTCATGGGAGAGGGGCCTTGGAAATCAAACTGGCTTGTGCAATTAGAACTGACTGACTGTGGCTCCACCGATGGTTTTGTGATGGAGCTCTGGGCAATGCACACGCAAAACAAATGGCTGGTATACAGGAAAGCTTCAGTCCAGATTAGCTCTGGGCGAAGTTCTCATTCACATCCGTTACCTGTGTGTTTCTAGAAGGCCAGTCATGGCATCCAACGAAGTCCTACGCTGCTTTGGCATGATGGGAAATGGCATAGGCCGCCAGGATTCACTTCCCACCCAATCCCAATGTTCCCTGGAGCCCTAAAGATTGTCAGGGATGCCTTGGGGGACACTGGAAGAAGGGCAAAGGGAGTTGCGGATTGTTCAGCTCTCAAACAGAGAAATACATTTGGATCTCATATATTATTGGGGCTTCTCATGTAATCACTTATAATAAAGAATTTCACTGAGATAGATACATGGCTATGACTACAGTCTTTTCAGACAGTTATAGTCATGTAGACATATCCTTGTCTTTGCAATTAGAAGGGATTCTGAAACTCAACCTAAAACATTTATTTCAGACTTTTAGACAAGGTCTATCCAACACATGCTTTGTTTGTTTGTTTGTTTTTCTGATAGAGGAACCCGAAGTCCACTGGTGAATTACCCTCTGGGAAATCAGTTATAAAAGGCGAGAGGTCTAGGATTACCGGAAATTTCTCCTAAAGGCAGAAGATAGATTATTCAGTGATGCTGCTATTGAAAGCGTAAGGAGTGAGTTGCTTTAGGCCTTTTTTCCTCTTTGTGTTTTCATACGAATCGAATAAAACAAGAACTTTCAATAATGACGCAGTTAAAAGCCGCTCTCTTGGGTAAGCACGTACGTGTTATGTTGAAAATACCTGCAATGCTTTAGAGGCTGCCGGAAGCATACATAATTGTTAAGCCTTATAAGTGAAGAAAAGGAAACAAAAGACGTTCTTGCGGGACCCTTGTTATTTTTAGATTCAGGGTCAGTATAGCAGAAATTGAAAGAAAAATGTTTCCAATGATTTTCCAGTTTTATGTACAATTATAAATGAAAACATATATTGAAGAATAAAAAATGAAGCTTTATAGAATACGAATCCTACTTGTCTAATTTATCTTTGTAATCCTAGTATCCTGTACAGTGCCAGACATATAGTGGACATTTAGGAGAAAATTGCCAAATTTTCCTCCTTCTCCTCATGACTGTAATCATCACCCTCATCCAATAATTCTGTGTGTCTGCTAGGTTCCAGGCACCATTCTAAGCGTCTTCTCTGTATTGTCATGTCATCCTCAGAACAGTCTTATGTGGAAAGTGCCATTATTATCCTCTTTCTAAAGATGAGAAATCTAAGGCTGAAGTATCCCCAGTAACTTTTCCTTCCTCTCTCCTCCGTTTTCCCCTTCTTCTTTCCACCATTTGCCAAGCACGTGTTTCTAGGTACCATTTTAGGTATGAAGACAAAGAAAGAACAAGACAGTCAAAAGTTCCTGCCCTCATGGAGCTCATGGAATCATGGTAGTGACCAAGACTGTTCAGCTAGTAAGTCACTGACTGAGGATTTGGACCAGAGAGTTTGAATAGTATACCAACAATAGTGGAAATTATGACACCACCCTTATGGCAGAAAGTGAAGAGGAACTAAAAAGCCTCTTGATGAAAGTGAGAGAGGAGAGTGAAAAAGTTGGCTTAAAGCTCCACATTCAGAAAACGAAGATCATGGCATCCGGTCCCATCACTTCATGAGAAATAGATGGGGAAACAGTGGAAACAGCGTCAGACTTTATTTTTGGGGGGCTCCAAAATCACTGCAGATGGTGATTGCAGCCATGAAATTAAAAGATGCTTACTCCTTGGAAGAAAAGTTATGACCAACCTAGATAGCATATTAAAAAGCAGAGACATTACTTTGCCGACTAAGGTCCATCTAGTCAAGGCTATGGTTTTTCCAGTGGTCAGTATGGATGTGAGAGTTGGACTGTGAAGAAGGCTGAGCGCCGAAGAATTGATGCTTTTGAACTGTGGTGTTGGAGAAGACTCTTGAGAGTCTCTTGGACTGCAAGGAGATCCAACCAGCCCATTCTAAAGGAGATCAGCCCTCGGATTTCTTTGGAAGGAATGATGCTAAAGCTGAAACTCCAGTACTTTGGCCACCTCATGCAAAGAGTTGACTCATTGGAAAAGACTTTGATGCTGGGAGGGATTGGGGGCAGAAGAAGGGGACAACAGAGGATGAGATTGCTGGATGGCATCACAGACTCGATGGATGTGAGTCTGTGTGAACTCTGGGAGTTGGTGATGGACAGGGAGGCCTGGCGTGCTGCGATTCATGGGATCACAAAGAGTTGGACACAACTGAGCGACTGAACTGAACTGAACTGATGAAATTTTTAACTATGTTTGTGTTCTGACTGGGGTAGAAGCTCTTACTGAGAAATATAGGAAATCTGTGTTTTCTAAGAAAACCTCTGTGTTGTCTCATGAGGAGATGGGTGATTGGAGGCTGACAGTCTGAAGGCCTAAAACATCTGAAAATGTGCCTTTGGGTGAGTGGAGACTGCTTTTGCCTCACTCCCTCGCACATATTCTGTACATTCTAGTGGTGACAGTTTCAATATCCCAAGCAAGATGTGTCCTGGAAAAATGTTTCTACCATCCTGGAAGTTGTCCAACTGAGCTCTCCATGGGACGTGTTCCTCCACTGGAGAGTGTTCGGTCCTACTCGCTGGAGTGTTACAGGGATTAGTTGAGACAGTGTCTGCTCTTGTGCCATTATTAGACCTAGGAGAGTCTCTGCGTCTGTAACTCAGATGGTGATGAGTGAAGAACGCTCAGGACTTCCTCTGCTTCCCAGACTCCCCCAGTGCCAGCACCCCACCTTGGTGTCTGGCCTCAGGGCTGCGGACACCTGGCGAGAGGAGGGGCCATCCTACGCCCTCTGCCCCAAGTTTAGGTTCCAGAACAGCTCATCTAAGTCCTAAAATCTCCACTTGCTCTGTAACCTCATGGAAAATGGTGAAACCAGCTGACATCCCTTTTCTTTCCTGTCTCCCAACTGTAACCATTCTGTCACAATTACTACTTGCGGTCAGTTTGTAAGGGATCTGGCTCACACTCCCTCCACCAGCAGGGGTTCCGGAGACAGATTCACTGGCTGATCTTTGGCCATGACCCTCAGTTCTTTCGAGAATCAACTTCTTTAGGAGAAGCTAATGAGTGAGATTAAAAGTAGTCATATTAAGATGCCCTAAGACAACAATTAGCAAATCACTTATGCTCAGTGACCAATCTCAGATACATTTTCCCTTCTTTTTTTTTTTTTTTAAATTCATTTTTAATTGGAGGATAATTGCTTTACAATATTGTGTTGGCCTCTTCCATATATCAACATGGATCAGCCATATGTATACATATGTCCCCTCCCTTTTTAACCTCCCTCCCACTTCCCACTCCATCCCACCCCTCGAGGTTTCCACAGAGCACCTGATTTGGGCTCTCTGAGTCATACATTTTTTCCCTTTAAATCTGTCTCCTGATTTTCTATTTGGGATAAAAAATGTTGACACTCCTGAGATACATTAAATGATGAGGTGATGCCAGATTTGTCTGGTACCTAATTATCTCTCCAGTTTTGCGTTTGCGCTCTCTGGACTCTGTTCTCTCTCTGGTTCCTATGCCATGGAGAACTTACTAAACAACATTCAAACCCATGCAATCCTACACACAGTCCTTACTCAGCATTTCTAACATTTATTAATATGCAATCATGATCAACTATTAGCTCAGTTATTCAGTGTTCCCTTCTAGGCACTAGGGAGAAACACAATGACGAACCAAACAGGTAAGATGCCTGCTTCCTTGGCAGTTACATTCCCATGGGAGGAGGTAGCTGACCAAAAAACAAGCAAACAAATAATAACATCACCTAGATACGCGAAGAGCTGTGTGAAGAGCTAGAATGTGATGATGTTGAAGAGAATAACAAATAATTTCTTGTTTTGTGTAGCAATTAAGGTAGAAGGCAATGCAAGGCTAAAATGGGACACACTGAGAGACGTTTATAAAGGGGCTATTTACAAGTATGTCAATAGTTATATAGGATGTAGTTATATTGACTGTTCCAGCACCTGAAAGAATGGTCTTCAGAACAGAAAGGAGGTGGACGGGGAGAAGGAGAAAGGAGAGAGGGGAGAGAGAAGACGTAAGAGAAGGAGAAGGAGGAGGAGAAGAAAGGAAAAGGAGAAATAGAAAGAACAAGAGGAGGAAGACAGGAGAAGAGGGAGCAGAAGGGGTGGAGGGGAGTGGAGAAGAAGAAGGAGAGGAGAAGGCAGAGGAAGAGACAGGGAGGGGGACGGGAGGAGAGAAGACGGCTGCGCAGGAGCCATGGCCTTTGCTAAGGGATGCAGCGACACACGGAATATGCGCTAGAGGGGTCAGTGGCGACCCCCCGGGACGGAGGCGGGGGAGGGAGGTGGAGGGCGTCTACTGATGACCCAGTCTTACCCCTCCCTCTGGTCTCCTGCTGTTACTCTTGATTGACTGAACACAACAGGAAGCTGGAAGGCAAAGGAGCCCACGGATGCAGGGCAGACAGGTCGCCCTCCTGGAGCACACGGCAGGGCCACCAAGGGCAGAGAGTGGATCGGGATGGGAGACATCCAGCACAGGTTGACAAGGTGGCCTGTCCGATAACATGTTCAAACTGAGGCCTCAATGGCACGGAGGCCGGCAGGCAAACGTGAGAAGGGAAAGCAGAAGGGCTTGAGGGAACATCCAGTGCAAGGGCTCTGAGCCAGGCGCGTGTTGTGAGAGCCACAAAGAACCCGAGCATGCAGTGGAGCTTACCACAGAGGGGAGAAGGATGGCTGGGGGGCTGGCTTTCTGAACCCTGGCAAAGGATTAGGATTTTATTCTACGGGCAATGGGAAGCCCACAAACAGGGTCATCATCTGACTTGTGTTTTGAAGAGGAGATTCTTTAGAGTGGAAAAAAGCACTGTTATGGTAGCAATCTCAATAAGGGATGATGCAACTAGGACAGCCACGCGCATACATGGGATGGGAAGAGGCCAGGGTCAGGACGCATTTTGGGTGGGTTGGATGTGGGACAGGGGAGAAAGTAAAGAAAGAAGGACTCCCAGGTTATGGGAGCAAGTGCTTCCGCTCATACTGAGCTGGCATTGCACTCACAATTCCTACTAGACACGCAAGTGAGATGTCATATCAGCAAACGGTTATTTGATTTTGGAGGTCAGGGCAGAAGTCAAACATTCTTTAATTCACTGATCATTTTAGCAGCACAGTGACTCAACCTTTTCCTGCTTTTCCATTTGGAAGAAAATTAATAGATGTGAAGAAGCGCTATTTTTGATCAGGCATCAGAAAAGGCTTTAAAGGATCTATCATAAGTATTCATTAATTCATGAAAGAAATTAAAATCCATTCTGTTTCAAATTATAAGCTTTGATACTGTAAGAAACCAGCTGATTCATCATCTCAAACACTCTCCCAGGCTGTTACTTTTCTTCTGAAATACTGGCCCAACTTAGAATCATTGATGCTCCAGTTTATAATGACCAAAACTCCCTGAATGTCTCCTCAATGCAATAGAAATGGCCCTGGCTTTTAAGTTTCTCTGATAAAGAGGATGACTTTATGATTTCTTAAGTGAGTGTAAATGTGATTTTTAGATCAATGATATAATGTCTTCAAAACAAATTATTTTTACACAGTACAATATAACTTATGGAAAATAGTACTATGAAAAATCCTAAGGTCCTAAAATATTTAACTGAGGAGGAAAGGGCCTCCAAACTGTAATAAATTCTCAGTTAAGTAGCTCACATATAAATCCACAAAACCTACCAACTTCCCTGAATGATTGATTCTTAAAAACTAAGACTCCTACCTTAAGTGAGTTATGACCTAACTTTTATGTCAGAAAAATGAGCTGAGTGCTTTTTCAGATGGTGACAGTTTTTTTTAAATAGATTTATTTATTTATTTGGCCAAGCTGGGTCTTGGTTGCTGCGTGGGCTCTTCTCCAGTTGTGGCGAGTGGGGACTACTCTCCAGCTGTGGTGCCTGGGCTTCTCATCGCGGTGGCTTCTCTTGTTGCAGAGAATGGGCCCTTGGGTGTGTGGGCTTCAGTAGCTGTGGCTCTTGGCTCTGGAGCACAGGCTCAGTAGCTGTGGTGCATGGGCTTAATTGATCTTCCTGGATCAGGGATCGAACACATGTCTCCTGCATTGGCAGGTAGATTCTTTACCACTGAGCCACAGTTTTTAACAAAAAAAGAAATGCCATCAATTTTAACTGAAATATCATGGTTGAGGATTGCCCAGACTTTGTTTACTGCTTTTATGAGAAGGTACTCTGGGTGATATTGCCTATTTTATTAGCTTATTTAAAAGAACTAACTTAAGGGAAGAAGCATTTCAACTCCATGAAGAACACTGATACTGTTAATGACATAGCAGTCTCAAGCCCTAATCACAAAGCTGTTCTCCAACTTCCTCCTTGCTACTGCACACTGGGGAAAGAGCCCAGACAAGTCAGAGACTTCGCTAGTCCCCTTTGCGAGCAGGAGTAGCTATGTGATTGATTCTGGACAATTAAAAGTTATGAAAAGTCTGCAGGAGTTTCTGAATAGCTTTTCTTTCCCCAAAGAAGCAAGCAAGCACCTTGAACCTTCCCTTCACTGTCTACTCTCATCTCATTCTCCTTCAGCATGACCTTGATGTGTCAGGCGCTGCAGCAGCCATCTTGCCACCCTTATGCCACAGGCTGAGGACGATGACTTGGAAGGACGCAGAGCGCTTACATTCTCAGTGGCATGATGCGCTGCTGAACTACCCTGAACCACCTACCTCTAGTCGCTGTATGTAAATTCATTAAACATATTTATTGTTTAATCTTCTGTGGACTGGATTCCTTTACCTGACACTCAGTGTATCCTGAACATCAACCCTCTTCTTGATAGTCATTCTTCTCTTGGCTTTCCTGACCCTGAACTCTTCTGAGCTTTTTGCTCTTCTTTGAAAGGATTTTGAACCAGTTCCTCTTCGCCCTCCCACCCCACAACATGCGTGTTTCCCCATGTTCCACATGTAGCCATTGATCTCACTTTCCTTCACATTCTTCCTTATTAATTATATCCATTCTAGCAGCTTTAATTATCACCTATATGCAGGTAACGTTCAAACCTGACTTATTTCCTTAATCACAATGATATAAACCATAAAGCTTCTATCCTATTAGAAGACATGGGACCCTGGTGGGGCCTCCTGCCAGGGCTGAGGGTGTGGCCATTGCTGAATCACTCAGGATAATGGTGACATCTGCCGTTCAGTCAACACCTAACATGTGCTGAGCTGTGTGCATATGTTGTCATGTGAGAACCCTGAGCCATGAACTACCCTGAGAGAGAACACAGTCTCCTGACACTCCCGGGGGCTGTATCCAGAGGCCTCTTGGGAGCATAGCTTCATTGGGAGCTGTCCTGGGTGCTGAATTTTTCTTCTCTAATCAGCACTCATCTCTGGACTTGAAAGCTGCTTGAGACTTCAAATAATTTTAGTTTTCCAAATCTGTGTCCAGCTAGATATCCTGCTCCAAATCACACATTACTTGATCTTAATTGATGCTTATCTCCTGGTGGTGTTCGGTGATGTTTTTAATCACCTGCACAGTTCCTTGGTAGAGACTGTGATAGCTGGACTTCATTTCCTGAAAGTGAGGGTCAAGCTAACATTTACAGCACCTAGTTCCATGCCCTAGTCATGAGGATTTCTCTGCTATTATATATATTTTTATCCTGTCCATCTGTAGTGGGAAAATGATTGTCTTCTATTTAAATATCATTCTTTAAAACTGATGTCTAGTTAATCTACCTTCTAAGATGGAATTTGAGTCATCAATTTTCTCAAGCTGGGATCTAGGAGTAGAGTATTAACAGCTAAAAAAACTCTTTAAATAGATTGGACTATTCAGAGAAAAGAAATTCCTGTTATTACATAGAGCTGAGTGTGCAATATAGTTTATTTGGATTGGAAGTAAAGTGTCTAATAATTTTAGGTGACTCCTCAACCTACTGGAAGAAATACTCAGAGAAAAATGCCTTTTTGAACATATATTTCTTAGCATATCACCACCACATCAGTATATCTACAGAAATGCCTTGGGGTAGCTTATCAGTGAAATCACCTTATATAATTCTGTGGGTTTGGGGCAGCATATCAGGAATGGGGTTGCATAAATTTCCCTCTGTATAGGAAAATTGCTACAGCCATGGTCCAGTGTGATGGACGGCCCAGTGTGATGGATGGTCCAGTGTGATGGTTGGCCCAGTGTGATGGATGGTCCAGTGTGATGGTTGGCCCAGTGTGATGGATGGTCCAGTGTGAAAGCAGTAGTGACTATGCCAGGAGATGATTATCAATATCAATGGATGGTCCCAATGTACCCCTAAACTACAACATTGCTGTTCAAGCCTGGGAATGAACCCTGCCTCCATCACTTCCTAACTGTGACCTTAGACAAGACATGGAACCTCCCAAGACCTCAGTATCATCATTGGTATAACAAGAATCTAAGAGGAGTTGCCTGGTCAATGTAAAGTGGTAAGTACAGTGGCTGACAGATGTTGCTGACTCAACAAATATTGAGTATATTTATCGGTAGAGTGTGACAGTTGCTCTGCTATTCCCAGTTCAGTTCAGTCGCTCGGCAGTGTCCAACTCTTTGCAACCCCATGGACTGCAGCACGCCAGGCCTCCCTGTCCATCACCAACTCCTGGAGTTTACTCAAACTCATGTCCATTGAGTCAGTGAAGCCATCCAACCATCTCATACTCTGTTGTCCCCTTCTTTCAATCTTTCCCAGCATCAGGGTCTTTTCAAATGAGTCAGTTCTTTGCATCAGGTGGCTAAAGTATTGGAATTTCAGCTTCCACATCAGTCCTTCCAATGAATATTCAGGACTGATTTCCTTTAGGATGGACTGGTTGGATCTCCTTGTAGTCCAAGGGACTCTCAAGAATCTTCTCCAACACCATAGCTCAAAAGCATAAATTCTTTGATGCTCAGGTTTCTTTATAGTCCAACTCTCACATCCATATGTGGCTACCGGAAAAACCATAGCTTTGACTATATGGACCTTTGTTGGCAAAGTAATGTCTATGCTTTTTAATATGCTGCCTAGGTTGCTCATAACTTTTCTTCCAAGGAGCAAGAGTCTTTTAATTGCATGGCTGCAGTCACCATCTGCAGTGATTTTGGAGGCTGCCACTGTTTCCACTGTTTCCCCATCTATTTGCCATGAAGTGATGGGACCAGGTGCCATGATCTTAGTTTTCTGAATGTTGAATTTTAAGCCAACTTTTTCACTCTCCTCTTTCACTTTCATCAAAAGGCTCTTCAGTTCTTCTTCACTTTCTGCCATGAGGGTGGTGTCATCTGCATATCTGAGGTTATTGATATTTCTCCCGGCAATGTTGATTCCAGCTTGTGCTTCATCCAGCCCAGCATTTCTCATGATGTACTCTGCATATAAGTTAAATAAGCAAGGTGACAATATACAGCCTTGATGTACTGCTTTCCCGATTTGAAACCAGTCTGTTGTTCCACGTCCGGTTTGAACTGTTGCTTCCTGACCTGCATACAGATTTCTCAAGAGGCAGGTCAAGTGGTTTGGGATTCCCATCTCTTTCAGAATTTTCCACAGTTTGTTGTGGTCCACACAGTCAAAGGCTTTGGCATAGTCAATAGAGCAGAAGTAGATGTTTTTTCAGAACTCTCTTGCCTTTTCCCAGTTCAGTTGCTATCAATAAAGGACTTGGAATCCTGCCCCTGATGCCTCCTCCATCCCTGCAGGCAGGATGTGGCGCACAGTTGGTACTCAGAAGGGTATCTGATCTCACATAGAAGAGACCATCATTTCTTTACTGGGTATCCAGTAACTGTTCACGCACAGAGTTAGTGGCAGAAATGACTGGTTGTTTCCAGCAAGTGTTTTCTCTTTTTTTTCGCTTCTATAATAATATAATCCTTAGCCAGATGTATGGCTGTCCAGAATAAATAGTTCATTTTCCAGATCTTTTGCATCTAGTTGTAGTCATATGATTAAATTTTGGCCAATAAAATGTGCACACAATTATAATACACAATTTCTATGTTATTCCCTTAGAGGGGGGGATGCCATCCTCTTTTCTGCTCCTGCTTCCTGGGATACCGATGTTGTGGACAGCCATCATGGACCAGGCGGATGGTCCATGTGCCACCACCATATGTACAACAAGATGGAAGGAAGCTGAGTTCCTACCCATCGGAGCTACCACACCAGCCCTGAACTTCCTTGCCATAGCGCTCGTCCATGGGGGGGAGAGGAATACACCTGTGTCTCTTGAAGTTACTATTGTTTTAGGTCATAAGTAGAGTAATTGGACCTATAACTAATATTCACGTGTATAAGTGATCGACTTAATTGATTAATTTCTGTGAGTGCCACGTGTAAGCAAGGCTCAGACATTTCCTCCAGCTGTCCATCCATCCGTCCTGATCGCTGTGGCAGGGACTGGAGAACACAGTGATGAGTGCATCCCTGGCATGTCACAGGTGACTCTTCACAATCTGCTTCTGACCTTCCTTTCCAGCTGGCACTCCTACAGGGTATCCTGCCATTTCAAACATCCGGGCATTTGAGACGCACTTTCTCTAACATGGACTGCCTCTTCTCCCAGCAAACTCCTACCTCATTCCTCAGGACAAACACCAGCTCCTGTGAAATCCTCCCCACAATCTTCTGCATCCTGCCCACAGGGAGGATTGACTGACCCTCTGTTTGTACACCTTTGTGTGTCCAGACTTTGTAAGGTTTTGTGTGGAGCAGAGGAAAGAGCACCTGGATTTGAATCCTAGTCCTTCCCCTATTGACAGTGAGATCAAGCAAGTTATTTAATTTTGTTCCTGTTCAATTTTCTGATATGAAAAAGAGAGGTAAAAACAGAATTTACTTCCTGGGTTGCTGAGGAGTTAAATGACATAACCCACACAAGCCTGGGAGCCTAGATTTAGACAGATAGTAAGATCTCAGTAGGGTGTGTCTGCTGAGTGGCCACCATCCACATGCCTGGATTTCCCACTGTCCTGGAAGTCTCCTGAGGGCAGGGACAGCAACTCAGCATCTTATTGGCACCCAGTACTTAGCACAACACCAGGCACACAACTGCCAGTGGATGCTTTCAGAATGCTCCCAACAGATGAATCAATGAAGGATAGTTTCCTGGGCTAAAAGAAATTCAAATGGAACACATCATGTGGCATTTCCTAGATGCGTCTGGGCTGGGTAGGTAGTAGACTTCCAAAGATGGCATGAATGAAAAACTCAATGTCATTTTAATAAACCTACATGTGGGTTCAAAAGCCTCGCCACAGGGGGAGCGGTGATGGTGATGCGGATGCAGCTGGCCACAGGTATTACGGGAGGGAAGGGCCAGCGTCCGAGAAGGACAGCTTCTGAGGAGGTCAGCAGCTGCTTCCACACAGTGCCCTTTAGCCCCTGTTCTGCCCACTTCTCTAGGGCACAGTGCACTCTTTGCTATTTTAGAAAACCTGTGAAGTGTCAGGAAGGCAGTCAGAAGTTGGGTGGCATCTGCAGGTGTTTCACGAGTTTAGGGAACTTTTGCCACTCCTTATCAGAACGGAAGCATCTGCCACACAGTCTCCACGTGACACCTCGCTTACCCAGTGGGCCTCGAACCCCCTAGAGGCGGACAGTAGCCTTCACAGAGAGAACGGAAAGCAGGACTCGTCTGAACTGCAGAGCCTCCTCCTGTCTGCCTGTCTTTCCTGCCGCCGCCTGGCGAGTCACACTTAACAAAGCCACGAAAGTGTCCTAGTTCTCATCACTGTGATTCCCTCTAATTCCCGGGAGGCAGAGATCACAGGCCAAGTTCTAACAGTGCTTCCTCTTCAAAGGAGTTCTTGAACAGAATCTTGGTTTGTATAGCTACAATCAAATGCCCGTGACATTGGAACGAGCCCTAACTTATGACTGGAAATCTGCCCCACTGTCTGTCCGTATCGGCCCCCTGCCCCTCGCTGCAGGGATGACCTACTGACTCACACACTGTTAGAAAGTCGGACATCTTTTTTCTTTAAGGAAAATGGAAACTCAGACGGCTATATCTTTTTTTGATTTGGGGGGGAAAAAAAAGCCATCAATGCTTGCTACGGCTGTTATAATCTTCCAGGATGTCTGTACTTATTTTAGGCTTTAACTTTCAGTGGGTAACAGTTACTGTATACTTCCAATGTGCCAAGCTAAATGCTTTCCATAAAAAATTTAAAACATCCTCCCAATAATCCTATAAAGCTAGAACCAGCACAGCCTTCCATTTTCAAGACGTGGAATGTAGAGCCCAGAAAGGTGAGCTAACCCACTGAAGACCACACAGGCTGCTCAGTGGTAAAACCATAGTATTGGAGCCCTGGCTCCTGCCACAGAGCCTGTTTTCCTAGCTGCTATGCTCAGCTGCATGATGAAAAAACAAAAACAAAAACAAAACTGTCTGGCAGAGCTCACAGAAGTCTTCATCAGGAAAGGTACATTTTTCCTGGGCTTTGAAGGATGTGCAGAAGTTTTCCAAGTCGAGGGGTTGAGAAGGATGCTAGGGAAGGGGAGGGGAAAGTTATCATTTCTCTTTCTCTCTGCAGATGACTAGAACTATTTTACTGTGAGACAGGTTTTTTATTTCAGTGACACCTCAGGATCCCCATCAAGGCAGAGAAGGATTTGCCCTTGAAGAGAGAATCCTAACTGCTTACATGCTTGGGAAAATAGGATATGTCTGCAGAGTCCAAAATCCTATCTCTGTGGCCTGTCTGCTTCAGATGAAACGTCTCTGGTGATGGGTGTAAATCACTGACTGCTACTTGAGAATTTCTCTGGCTGCTGCAGAAATATTTAAAGCGTATTTGTCTTGCCTGCTCAAGTGCTGGTTTGCTGCAGCCTCTCTGCCTTAATCCTGTAAAGCTGGAGACGTTCTCCATTTCCTTTCCTAAACAGTCCTGTGGTGTCAATGAGAAGGATGAATTGTAACTGTGAGAGGGCAAAGGCAGTGGGACCAGAAAGACGGTGTCCCAGTAGGTGAAGCTGGAGGGGGGAGTTCAACTAGTCGGCAGTAGTAGGAACAGGAAAAGATGGAGGAAATACTCTGGGTATCGCGTGTGATGACTGGCAGGTTAAGGGAAAGGGGGCATAAAGGTGGTCTCTGGGAGGGGAGAGAAAACGAGAGGACAACAGTCTAACAAAGAAGAAAATAACTTGACTTCAGCCTTCAGTGGAGCAGGCCAGGCGGCACAGTGAAGGGTTAGGAGTCTGGGTCTGAAGTCCGACTGTACCAGCTGAAATCAGGGCTCTGCCACTTACGGCGTTACCTTGAGAAAGCTCTGTGTCCTTGAGTTAGTGAATTAACCTCTCTGTGTCTGCGTTTTCTCATCTGTAAAGTGAAAATAATAATAGTGGCTGCCTCAGAGGATTGTATACTATTATATACCATTGTATACTATTTAAGGATAAATAGAACAATTAATGCGTGTAAGCCACTTGGATGATACTCAGGAAAAGTTAGCTAACAATATTATTTCTAAACTTAATTACAGCTAAAACTTCAAGACTATTTAGCACGTGTCAGGCATTGTTCCAAAGAGCTGCACATGTTATTCAGTGGAACTAATAAAAGAATCCTACAAGAAACACAAGAATCCTATAAGACAAGTATTGTTTTTCACTTGTTTTACTGACCAGGAAACTGAGGCATAGACAGGTTACTTAGGTGGCCCAGGGACACACAGCTAGTCAGCGGCAAAACAAGGATTCAAACCCAGGCACCCTAGCTGCTGCACCTGTGCTGTTACCCACCTCTGTTTTTTCAAGCTATTAACAGTGCTTCAAGAACATCTGTGTGAAGATGCTAATATGAAGTTAAGAATTAAATCTGGACACTCAGCAGTGAGGTCAGAGCTTGGAGCGGTGGCAGGGATTGGTATAGATGGTTTAGTTCAAACTGTGGGGTGGGATTTTCACCTGTGGAGCAAAGAAAGCATTGCTCCCTGAAAGCGGGGGATACTTATACAAAGAGGAAGATGATCCAGTGATGGACATGGAGGTGTAGTGGAGGTGAGGCAGGGGAGAGAAGGCAAAATAAAGAAAATGCTCAAGAAGATGTGATTGTTCTTGCTGCTGCTGCTAAGTCACTTCAGTCGCATCCGACTCTGTGCGACCCCATAGACGGCAGCCCACCAGGCTCCTCTGTCCCTGGGATTCTCCAGGCAAGAACACTGGAGTGGGTTGCCATTTCCTTCTCCAATGCATGAAAGTGAAAAGTGAAAGGGAAGTCGCTCAGTCGTGTCCGACCCTCAGCGACCCCATGGACTGCAGCCTTCCAGGCTCCTCTGTCCATGGGATTTTCCAGGCAAGAGTACTGGAGTGGGGTGCCATTGCCTTCTCTGATGCTTGTTCTTATGGAGAGGTCAAAACAAATGAGTGGCTATTGGATTAAGCAGTCAGGACATCTTTGCAACTTTCTGGAAAGTACTTTCACTAAACCATACAGGTTGAAAATGGGTACTTGTTAAAGGAAGTGAACTGTTAGCTTTTCTGGAGTTTTCTAAGGACAAAAAGAGAGGGCGGCAGGTGGATGAGGTGAGCAGGTGAGGCAGGGCTGCTCTGCAGATGTGCAGGAGAAACAGTCTATGGGCTGCACGATGAGGGAACCGGTTCTCTTCAAGGTGCACATGTTTTAATCCTCTCGTGACTTTCCCCAAGATCATTCCACCCCGATTTCTCATTGGGGAACATGACTGCATTGCATAATAAAATGTGTTCTGTTCCATTTAGAAAGAAGGCTTGGCAAAGAGATGATTAGTTGCCTGGTGAGGAATGGAAGTTGTTCTGTCTTATCATGATGTTGTCTGGAGGAGGAGTGACTGATAATAATTGGGGGGAAATTCTGTTTTTATTATGGCCTGAGGCTGTGATCACATTAAAGCTAAATACTCTTATGTGTCGTTTTAAAACATCACTTGTTCTGAGATCTGAAGCCGTTTGTAGGGGACCTCTAGACGGAAGAGAATGCACATTACAAAATTTAATGGGTTTTAAAATAATTTTAGACAAAACAGAGACCAATGTTCATTGCATCACTGAACTCTGCATTTGAATATTACAGTAACATTATGCTGAAACACTTCCAATTAAATACTGATTGTGAAACACTGTTACAATTGCTTGATGCTATGTGTGTTAAGTTAAAAAAGCCAAATGTAGAACTGTATGTGCACAATGAAATAAAATGTCAATATATCAGACAAAGGAAAACAGTAGCTAGGTTATGATGACAGACTTTTCTTTTCTTTTTTCCCCAAATGTGTCTGTGGGTTATAAAACACAGTTGCATTCCCTTTAAAAGGAGATAACATGAACTGTCACTTCTTTCATTTAAAAATGTCCACTGTTCATAGTTTGGGGGATTTTTGAAGACTGGAGTTCTTACTCTGGGTTCCTGATGCCCTGAAATCATAAAGGCATGGCTGTGTGCACTCCAGATGGTTCTGCTTTCATCAGCTCTCAAAGGGGCCCATGACCTCACAGTGGATGAGAACTCACAGATGACAAGCAGTTAGAGCAGCCTTCGTATTCCAGTCCCGACCCCCATCTGCAGTGAGCTCATGGGTCCTGTCCCCTCCCCTGGGTTCGTCCTCCTCTGTGGAACCGTAAGTACACATGGGTGACCTGCCTCCCATTCCCCACCACTATGGTGGCCCCATCCAAATGGCTATGGTGGCAACATACGCCTGACTTCCAGTAATCTGTTTGTAGACACCCTTACAGTGTGAAAGAGGCCCATTGTTAAAGTGCCTTTAGTTCTTTGTCAAGGGCTTATTGTTGGAATGAAGTTCCGGTGACAGAGTCTTGAACTTGCGACTCCACTTGCTTTCCTCTGCCTCCTTCGCAAACGTTCACAGAGACCCCACTCCTAGCAGGCTGTGAGCAGCGCGATGGAGCACTGCTGGGGATTTGGATTTGCACCCCAGTTTGTCCTGATGTGCTGTGTGGCCGCCGGCTTGGTCTTCTCATCTGTAACACATGGACGCCACTAGTCGCTGTATGCGACTCTTCATGGGGGGCAAATGAGAAGTAGATGCCAGCAAGCACACAGGTGCTCGGCACATACTAGCTCCCTTCCCTGTATGTGGTCCCCTTGCATTTTCCCATACTCACCCACCTGTGTGTTTGAGCATCTACTATGTATGAGACACTGTACTAGGTGCCAAGGATATGCAGGGATAAAGAATGGGCTTTCTGGTGTCATAGGCTTTTTGAGACATCACCTTTAAAAATAGCATGTGTTAAGTGCCAAAGGGATTGTAAATGTGTCTCAGGGTTTTATTTACAGATGTATTCAGTCTTGCAAAAGCTTGTTGAGCACTCGTGATGCTGTGCTAAGTCCTATTTGGGGCCACTGATGATTTTACTGAGAAGAAGAGAGACCACGTCTCTGTTGTCATTGGGCTCTTGATGTGGCACAGGGAGGCTGGCCAGAGGCCAGGTGGTGGTTATACATCTTGGGTGCTTTCGGTTGGTGGTAAACACTACAGAGAAAACACAAGCGAGAGGTCTGACAGAGCGCAGCCAAGTGGGATGCTAATCCAGGTAAGGTAACCAGGAAAGACCTCTGTAAGGAAACACGGACCCCTTCAGAGGTCAGTGGGTACTTGTTTTAGATTAAAGGAGTATATTGGGCAAAGCCCCTGAGATGGGAATGAGCTTGGTACCTTTCAGCAGTAGACAGTCTGGTGTGTCTGGAGGATGCTAAAGTCAGGAAGGAGTGTGAACCATCACTCTTGTGGATGGAATTAGCATGAACCAACTGACTTGTGCATGGGGAAGAGAAAAAGGATGCTCCACCACGAACCGACTTTTGAATTTCAATATCATATATCTGGGCAAAGACTGGAGGCACTCACAGATGAAAAGACTGGTTGGATCATGAATGGCTGCTCCAATCCTGAGGTTCCCACACCTGTAGCCTGACATCATCAGGGTCTGGGTGGGTGCAGCAGCTAGTCCTGGTGGGTGCTCAACACCCCAACTGAACTTGGCAAGAAAACAGTCGAAATTTTGGTAGTGAATTTTCCACAGTTCAGTTGCTTGAATGTGATTAAATCAAACTTTCTTTGTAAAATTTTTCAAAAAAGTTCACTGTGGAATAAAAAAGGAATTTCTAAGAGTACTATATATAAATGGAGCATATTTAAAGCAACCTACAAAGATGCAAAAGAAGAAAGAAGGAATGTCCTATGACTGCACTATAGCTGCTGCTGCTGCTGCTGCCAAGTCGCGGCAGTCCAACTCTGTGTGACCCCATAGACGGCAGCCCACCAGGCTCCTCCGTCCCTGGGATTCTCCAGCCAAGAATACTGCAGTGAGTTGCCATTTCCTTCTCCAATGCATGCATGCATGCTAAGTCCCTTCAGTCATGTCTGATTCTGTGCAACCCCATGGACAGCAGCCCACCAGGCTCCTCTGTCCACAGAATTCTCTAGACAAGAATACTGGAGTGGGTTGCCATTTCCTTCTCCGGCAGTATAGCTAGAACTCACAAAAGAGCCTAACACAAAACATGGGGGTTTGTATTGCATTCAACATAGTACTTTTTTCTCCTTTCTCAAAGGCCGTTAGCCAATAACCTTTACCCTCCCAAACACTGAAATTAGAGTCCGGCATTATCTGGGTCTATAGACTGTAGTCAGACACTTCAAAATGCAACATGAGTTTTCATATTTGGTTCATTTTCTGACATTTTCAGAAGATGGGAGAAAATTACAGTATAAGAGAGGGAAAAAAGGTTAGAAAGCAAAAAAAGCTTTCTGTTTTTCGTGAGTAGAAGAAATAAACCAATCCCCACTCCCAACTTGGATGTAGCTTTGACTCTGTTGGTAATTTGGATAGCAATGAACTTTGTCTATTTAGAAACCCATGAAAGACAGAGAAGCTGAATTCCATTAACAACTTGGCATCTAAGTGCTCTGCTTCAGCTGATAAAACCATGTGTTCTACATGGATTGTGCTCATAATCTTATTACCTGTTAACAGGATTTGTGCTTGGAACTCCCAGGGACCCCTTCACCAACTTACTCACATGCCCATTGTCAAATGCATTTTGATAACAGTTGGTTCAGACAGAATATAAGACTCTAACCTGCTCAAGGAGGCTTTAAATACCTTTCAGAAACATCTCTCAACTTGTAATTTAGAAATGCTGGGTTAACATGTATAAGCAACCAGACACAAGTCAGGATTTAGAAGCCGCCAGTTAAACAACCTGAACTTAATGATATTCCTAGAGTCAAATCCCTTCTGTCTTGTTGAGAAATGACATGGCACAGATTGTACCACTCAAGAACCTACTTCTGGGGAAAAGATGGATGACTCATTGGGCACATGAGTCATAGACAATGAAGGAGGGGGTTTCACTGCAAGAGATGTCATTTGCAGGAAGCAAATAGGCTAGAGGAATGTATGAGAGTGAAAGCTGCTCACTCACGTCCGACTCTTTGCTAACTCTTTTGCTATACAGTTGATGGAATTCTCCATGGCAGAACACTGGGGTGGGTGGACTTTCCCTTCTCCAGTTGATCTTCCCAACCAAGGGATCGAACCTAGGTCTCCCACATTGCAGGTGGATTCTTTGTACCCGCTGAGACACAAGGGAAACCCCAAGAATACTGGAGTGGGTAGCCTATTCCTTCTCCAGTAAAGCTTTGCAACCCAGGAATTGAACTGGGCTCTCTTTCATTGCAGGTGGATTCTTTACCAACTTGAGCTACCAGGGAAACCTGTTAGAGAAATGGATGGTGGTAATTTAGTCCTCAGGTGGCACAAGCAATGGGTAGGTTACTTGACAGAGCAAGGTCAATAGTGAAACTCAAGTCAGTGTTTACTGAGATCTGAGTCTAGTCACTCAGGCGCCTCTAGCATGGCTTGAGCTCTTGCATCCCAAGCTGAACTAATTCCATCCCTGTACAGACTCTGTTGGTGCCCCATCAGGTCTTATCAGTCCCTTCCTGCAGACTTCTGACTCGAAAACCTTCATTCTTTCCCTGAGGGCTTTCTTCAGATGCAGAGGAGGCCACTCTACTTAGCACCTGGCAGGCCAGGAGGACTGTGGAATTAACACCCCCCAAGTTGAGGAGCAGCCCTCAACCAGTCACTGATGGGAACTGGTGCATAAACACCCCAGTTCCCACATTACTCTCTCTAAAGCCTTAGTTTTAAAAATTGTTTTCCAGTGTTTCCTTGTGGGATTGCATGTTAGGCATCCATGGAAGTAAATGGCTAGATAATCACCCATTATTGGTTGCTTTTCTTTTCCTGTCTTATTTCTTCACTTTCCTAATGTGAATTAGATTCTTGCACCTTCAAAATAAACCAATTTCCCTTGAAATTCTTGCCTCCGTCAACATGGAGATGGAGACCAAGAATAAGACACCGGCTCCACACCCTCATTCAATCAAGCTACTGAAAAGCATCAGTCACCCATTTTTCCCAAGTGAAACACCTGAATTATTAGAGAAGCCTTGTGTTGCTAATTTTGGCTTAGTATTTGCATCACTCTTTCTCTTTAGCCCTGGTCCTTGCTTCCTGTTGCATGATTCCTCTTTATACAGGGTGCAGATACGGGTTAATATCCATGCAAGACAGCAGGAGCAGCAAGAGTCACTTCCAAGTTTCCTCACTTTAACTAAATATTATCTTTAGAAAGTCCTTTTTCAAATCACAGACGCCATACTCTTTATGCCTCTTCTAAAGTCACTTAAAGTATATAGTTTGTGCATGTGTGTGTGTGTGTGTGTGTGTGTATCTGTACTTGTGAATAGGGTTTTCAGTTTGCCAACTGAAACTGAACTATTGCAGTTCAGTTCAGTTACTCAGTCGTGTCTGACTCTTTGTGACCCCATGAAATGCAGCACACCAGGCTTCCCTGTCTATCACCATCTCCTGCAGCTTGCTCAAACTCATGTCCATCGAGTCAGTGATGCCATCCAACCAATCATCCTCTGTCATCCCCTCCTTCTCCCACCTTCAACCTTTCCCAGCATCAGGGTCTTTTCCAGTGAGTCGCTTCTTCGCATCAGGTGGCCAAAGTATTGGAGTTTCATTCTAATGATGATTGCAGTGATAATTTATAGTCACATAACTCATGAAAGAATTGTCCACGTGTCAGAAGAATGAGGCCAGGAGCATTTTCAGTTGCAAATAAGGACTCTGAAAATTGTCCCCAACTCGTGCCAGTATGCCTAGGAACAGAGGTGAAGTGATCCCTCCATTAAGATGCCAGCAAGATGGTGCTACCAGTGGAGGAGACCCAAGGAATCACTGGGAATATTGTTGGAAGAGGGCTTAGGAAAACAAAGAAACTCCAAAGAAATCAAGAAGCAAATGGAAACTTTGCCCTTTTAAAATGCCATGCATAGTCAATTATGTATTTGTGAGTCAATTATGCATTTGTAAGTCAATTACAAAAAGAAAACAGATGAGTTTTAAGACTTCTTATGTGCAATGCTGGAAAGGGCTTCAATTTAGGAGAACAATAATTTTAAAAAATGGTTTGGGTCAAATGAGAAGGGAAGGCTTCCAAAATGCCTTCTGGGGATTAAATTAAGAATGAGTAAACTAATTTTATTTGCAGCTTAAATAAAACTCCCCTGAATTGCTTAATGGGCACCTACCTCCTTAGGTACATTTTAGAGAAAACCCAATTTGCAATTATAGGCGAAGGAGATTAATGAATCACTACACTTTATTTGTATTAGAACTAGTGATTAGAAGAATTTTTTTTTTTTTTTTGAGTTAGTGTCAAAGTAAGCTAGCTAGAAAAAGTGGTGGTGGTGGTTTAGTTGCTAAGTCATATCCAACTCTTGTGACCTGGTGGACTGTAGCCCGTCAGGCTCCTCTGTCCATGGGATTTTCCAGGCAAGAATATTGGAGTGGGTTGCCATCTTCCCTACCCAGGGATCAAACCCGTGTCTCTTGTATCTCCTGCACTGGCAGGTGAGTTTTTTACCACTAGCACCCACCTGGTAGGCCCCTAAGTTAAGGTTTGGGAGAATGACTAAAGAGTCCTCAGCTAGAAAAAAAGAGTTGGCACTTAACTTTGGCTTCCCCTGGAGCTGAGTCTGGGACAAGACTTTGAGAGCAGGCGGAGTTAAATTCAGGAAGCAGGAGTGAGGGTTCAGAGGAAGATAAGGAAGGAAAGAAGTCTATAGACATATGTTACCGAGCTGGGTACCACATGGGGAACAGCTCCAGTCCCAAAGGGCACCACCAAGAAAGCAGGTAGAGTTAGTCTCAGAACTGCCCTTCCATAGATGGGGCTGGACATCGACCCCCCAACCCCTGTCCCTGACTAGCTTGCAGCTACCTCTGCAGATACTAACTCTACACATGCTGAGCTGCCCTGCACTGCTGTGTGGCACCCTTGGCTTTGGAAGAGGACTTGATGCTGGTGTGGAGGGTGGGGAGCCCACTGGAGCAGGAGGGCTGCGGGCCCCTGTCACAGGGACACTGAGCATGTCTACCGCCTGTTCCAACTCATCCATGCCCTTTTTAGTTGCAACTAAGCAGACAGATTGCCTCCTGTTGAGAGGGAAGCCGGGAGGGTCACATCCACCAAGCACAGCCTCTACCTCCTAGGTGCTTGCAAACGTAACTTAGGGAAAGACCTGGGCCAGTGGAAAGCTAGGTAACAAGGCGCTATACTAGTAGAGAATAACTGAGTCCACGTGCAGAGTATGGCCCTTACGCAAATAAAAATGAATATTGATTAGATTATCAGTTTCCTGTGGCTACTGTAACAAGGGACCCCGAACTCAGTGGCTTAAAACAATACAGGTTTACTCCCCAGGAGTCCTGGAGTCCAGAATTCTGCACTGGTTCCAGGGAGCTGCATCCTTTCCTGCAGGCTCGAGAGGAGAATCTGTTTCCTTGTCTTGCAGCTTCTAAGAGACCACTGGCATTCATTGGCACTTGATCCCCTTTCTACATTTTTAAACATTTTATTTCAAATTAAAATATAATTAATTTACAACGTTGTGTTAGTTTTAGGTGTGGAGCAAAGTGATTCAGTCATGTATCCTTTTTGCAGATTCTTTCCCATTCTAGGCGATTGTAAGATATTGAATACAGTTCCCTGCACTGTATAGCAGGTCCTTGTTGGTTATCTGCTCTATATAGAGCAGTTCATGTCCGTTCATTCCAGGCTCCTAATGTATCACTGCTTGCCCTTTCCTCTTTGGTGAACAAAATTTCTTTCCTGTCTCTGTGAGTCTGTTTCTGTTTTGTAAATAAGTGCATTGGTATCACCCCTGTTAGATTTCACATGTGAGTGATATCATACGCAGCTTGTCTTTTTCTTTCTGATTTGATTCACTCTGTGTGATGATCTCTATGTCCATCCCTGTTGCTGTGAATGGCATCATTTCATTCTTCTGCTGTATATATGCACCACGTCTTCTTTATCCATTCGTCTGTCTACGGACGTTTATCCTTCCTCCGTTTTTAAGACCAGCAGCACAGATCCTTCTTCCCTCTCTGAACACCTGCATCTCTCTTAATTAAGCGATCACACTGGGATCATGGGGATAACCTCTCTAAATCAAGCTCCTTAACCTAATCATGTCTTCACAGTCCCCCTTACCATCTAGGGTAACATCTCACAGGTTTCTGGGACTGGGATGCACGCATCTTGGTGGGGTTGAGGTGGGGGACTTTGCTTACCCTACACAGCTAGTGTATCTCTATTCTTTCTTTTTTTTTTTTTTCTGGAAGAATACACAGGGTACTTACTATTAATATAGTTGTTTCAGAGGACAGGGATCGGGGCTGGAGAAGAGAAAAGCAGAGTCTGACTTTTCGTACTGTGCTGTGGCCTGCCCCCCTTCCCCGTCTTAGTTTTTACCACCTGCATCTATTTCCTTTTGCTAAAAGAAAAATGTTAACTTGCTTTTCTGGATTCTGGGGTTATGGGTTACTTTGTTTTCTGCTTTAGACATTTCTGTATGATAAAATCAACAGCCTTACCGACATTTTTAAAAATTACGGTTCATCCATAAAATGAACTACCACGTAAGCATTAAAGAGAATGAGGAAGATCCATACACAGCCCCCAGAAGGAAGGGTTGGTGGAAATGTAGCATGCAGAACTGGCTGTAGAGAAGGCTTTTATCACTGGGAAACCACTGCAAACGGGATATATATGTTTGTCTCTAAGCAAAGATTGCAGGGAACACACACAATACACCATAGCTGCCCTGGGGAGGGGACTGAGGAGGATTTTGGCACAAGAGTTTTCACCGTCTACTCCTGTGAGATATTTGATGTGTGCATGAAAAACACTGCATACATGTATTTTATCGTGCTCAGGGCAACGATCCTATACAGGAAGAAAGTAGTGAGCGATGCATTCACAAGAGCTCTTCTGGCCCAGACTCTGTGTTAACTAAGCATTTCATGTGGATGGCGAATTCTATTGATTACGAATGGATAGATGGATTAGTGTTTGGGGCGGGGGAAGTAAGAAATAAGACCAAGCACCAAGACAAAGACAGTATTGAAATCCAAGATGGAAAGTCTTTAGGGTGGCTTTCTGTTGCTATCGTCAGTGATGGAATCAATTGGCTTTCAGTAGCCCAGCCAGAGATGCCAGAAGTTCTAAAATTGGAAGGACAGTCCCTTAATAAAGAATCATCCCATTTTGAACTTTACTCTCAAGGTCCCATCCAGCCCTCATGTAAGCAAAAAAAAAGAAAAAAAAGGTGAAAAAACCCCTGAAAACATTAGTTGCTCAGTTGTGTCCAGCTCTTTGCAACCCCATGGTCTGTAGCCTGCCAGGCTCCTCTGTCCATGGAATTCTTCAGGCAAGAATACTGGAGTGAGCCGTCATTCCCTTCTCCAGGGGGTCTTCCCAACCTGAAAGCTTCTGTGTAATTCTCTGAGTAAAAAGGACCTACTGTACATAAACAGAGGGCCTTTTGTGTGATTTTAATCTACCCTGTTTCATCTTTATGCTCATGTGTACCTCCCCTTTTCTGGGATCTTGTCTACAGAATGGATTCTTAGGCCTCTTTCTTCTCCCAAATCCAATCTGATTCATTGCAAATAAGTGTAAACATCTGACTAATTCATTTTATCTTCCCCTGTAGTCATGTCTATTTATATTTTAAATATACATTATTTACTGTAAATTACTTCCCTTTTATTTCTCCTTTATAACTGTATTAAAGTCATGGTATAATACTGAGAAGTGTTTCCAAATCCCACGTGTCAGTAGTAATGTTATCTATGGATTTCATTTTGGGAGAAGAAAGGAACATTGAGATGCTCTTCACCAAGAGGTTCAAAGTCAGATGTCTTTGGGGACCAGGGAGGCCTCTGTGAGGTGACCTGGGAATGATACTACCGGTTGTGGACGCCCTACTCCACCCCAAAGTACCCAAGTTTACAAAGTGTTTAAAAATTGCTGGGCAAACCAAATGTGGCAGCTCCTCACCAAGGACTCCTAGGTAGACCTCCATTCATGAAAACGATGAGCCACTGAAAACCAGGGGATGACCAGAACCATTCCTGCTTTGCTAATCTGTCTTGAAGCAGCAGTTTTTCTCCAAAGCAGTCACCTCATGGAGCACACCTCAGCTTTTCATTCTTGGAAGACATTATTTCATTATAACAAAATGGGGCTAAACTCTACTGTTAGCAATTGCGTTTATGTGGTTGCTAGGTAACCAATTTGCCCCTTGGGTTTTAGAAGCAGCTGAGGGCACCAAATGTCACACTGTAAATCAGATTGGCAAAGGGTACACAGACATGCTTAAGAAGGGGCGTCCTCCCAAAGGGCAGATTGTAACTGGTTATTGGTGAGATTAAAATATTAGGATCTAAATTGAATTTAAACATTTGGACACACAAACAAGGAGAAGGGCACATATTATATCTAAGTTTAAAGGGAATGGGGTAAAAAAAGAAAATACAGTATTGTTTAATATAGTCTTAAATTAGGTAGTATAATTTAATTGAAAGGAGACTAAGACCCAAATTGCTTATTAATTTATTAATCATTCATGTCATTATCAGCGACAGTGATAGATGTAACTTCTGACTTCCTGCTGGCTTTTATGTGTCAAGCACAATGCTGATGCTTGACTTGGATCACAGCACCTAAACGGCACCAGTCTACACAGCGGTTAGTGTCTCGACTTCCTAAGAGGGAAAAACTCGGTGCAGGAGCCAAACTGAGTTCACCATCAAATCATGATACACAGGCCATGCTTTCTGGAAAGCATTACTGGGTTAGGTGTATTTTAGTTGCAGCAAAAGGAACTGGTCCGCAGTATTTCTGTGGGTTGACACCTGGCGGAGTTAAGGCACCCTAGATAATCACGCCCCCCTGGTGCAGGGACATGCCAGTGGCAGCTCTTTTGAGGGTGGGTCACTATTCTCTGCCCTGTTGTACAACTTATCGATAATTGGTGAGGATGAGCTTGTAGAAGACACAAAATTGAGAGGTGGTCGAACATATGGGTCAATAGGAGGCATTCTGGGAGACAGACGTTTCAGCTGAATGGATAATATCAAAACTACCAGTGATAACAACAGTGATAGTAGTGGGGTAGTTTATAGCACCAGCGTCCACAGTAACCCTCAGGGTGGCAGAAAACCAAAACTTTGATCTCAAACACCTGTGTGTGCTATGAGGAAGCATACAGCAACAAGAAAAAATGATAGCATTCGCATTCTTGGACCTCCCTCTCTTCTTTTTTTAGAAAGTCATTCCTTAGATGGCTCCTGGAGGGCCAGGACTCCTCAAGATCTTAATTGCTGGAATTAGGCTGGGTTCAGACTTGAGCTCTACTACATAACCACGTGATTAGTAAAATTTCTGAAGCTCTGTGTGCCTCTCTTTTTCTAATCCCTAAAATGGGAATGTTATTAGTGTACGTATTTCACGGGATTGCTGTGAGGAGATCATTTGTCTAAACAATTTAGTGTAATCACTACCATCATCAGTCCCAGGAATGATAGTAATAGACTGGCTTACAGTGCCAACATTTGAAATCATCTCAGGAGGCTTGAGCGGATCTCAAGTGAAGGCCACCGGTCATGCAAGGCAACATGGGCAATTTGTGGGCCAAATGGAAAGGTTAGGGATTTATGGGACCCAATTCATACCCAATTCAAGTCACTATCTAATATCTACCTACAAATCTATGTTTTCAGGGACCTATTAGCGCCTCACTGTGGTGAAGCATCAAAGGATGGGTGACATCACAGGTACGGGATGGCTTGTACATCTTTGAAGCAGTGGGAAGACACAGACTGACAAGGGATGGATACATTAGTTTATGAGGCTCTGTTCACATGCCAACTGTCCCCCTGGGAGCATCATTTACAGAATTGACATCATAACTGGTGCCCTGGTGTGGGGCCATCTGATACCCCTCCCAGCCCACAGGCTACAGGTCAAGAGATGAGAAGCCTGCCTAAGAAAGCAGACAAACTTCCTGCATCTGAATGCCAGAAAACCAAACACTCCCTCTCCCATATCTGTGTTCACTGTGAGGAAATTTACAACAAGAAAAAGGGCCGCCATGCAGACATTCCTGGATCGATTTCTTTAAAAGTCATTCCTTTTGCAGCCGTGAAGGGGGTCCCAAGATGCTCTCTAAGTTTTCTCAACTATCTGTTAATCCTTTCCAAAGAAACCCTTCTGAATTCTCCCAGCCTGAGGATGCTCCTTCCCTTCTGATTTCTTGCAGGATCTCAAGGCGGGCATTATAAGGAAGCAATTGGGAACACAGATGTTGCCTTTAGGCAGCACACAATCATAGGGAATTAAAAAGGTGCTGTATCACATACTACATTTTGGGCATTTGTTCACATTTATATCCTTTATATAAACTTGAGAATGTGTTTCAATGAATTGGGTACCGTTCTCATTTGTTTGTTCATTCTTCAACAGTGGCTATTTATTTGAATGCCTACTAGGTGCCAGGCACTATTCTAGGTAATGGTGTGAAGTCGCTCAGTCGTGTCCAGCTCTTTGCAACCCCATGGACTGTAGCCTACCAGGCTCCTCCCTCCATGGGATTCTCCAGGCAAGAGTACTGGAGTGGGTTGCCATTTCCTTCTCCAGGGGATCTTCCTGACCCAGGGATCGAACCTGGGTCTCCTGCCTTCCAGGCAGATGCTTTAACCTCTGAGCCACCAGGGAAGCCCCCTAGGTAAAAGGGGATAGAAAGGTGAGGACACACCAACAGAGTCCCTGCAATTGGAGCCCGGAGTCCAGTGGAAGAGACATAACACTAATTGATTTTACGCAAAGAAAAGTTTTAATACAAACTGAAAGTAGGGCTGGGAAGCATAGCACTTGCTTATTAGCATAAAAGGGAATCACCTCTAGAGTGTTACTAGAAGGTGTATTTGAAACTAAAAGGATAAGTAAGTAGCCAAAGGGCTGTACGTGGGGGTGTGTGGGGCTAGAAGGGATTGCAGGTTTGATTAACTACAATAACAGTCTTTTCAACCCATCATTGATAATCAGACCACTGGTTCCATTACCAGATTTATATGGGATGTTTCAGTTACCTTTTGTGTAACAAACTATCCTACAGCTTGGATGATAACAAGGCTTGTAATTACTTCCTAGGGTTTCTGTGGCTCAGAAATCCAGAAAGGGCTCAGCTGGATTGGTTCTAGGGTTCTGGCTTGGGGTCTTGGGTGCAGCTGGAGGATGGATGTAGCTGGGATGGTGGGGTGGGGACTGGCTGGCCTAGGACCACGTTCTTGCTTTCTCCATGTGGTCTTAGGGTTTCTCCATGTGGTCTCTCTGTGTGGGCTAGTTTGGGCTTCCAAACAGCATGGTGGCCCCAGTGTGGAAGGACAACAAAACTAAGATTCCCAGGGAACAAAGTGAAAGCTGCTTGGCCTTTTACAACCTTGTTTCAGAAGTCATCTGTGCATTTTACTGTGCACAAGTGAGTCCCTAGTCCACTTAGACCCAAGAAGATACGATAAAGTCCCCATAACCCTGAAAGGAGTGTCAAGGTCACACTGAAGAAGACTCCAAGAGATGGTAAATACTGTGGTCATCTTTGTAAAATGCAATACATGGGAGAAGCCAAATTCACATATTTTGGGCTAGAATTCTTCTTAAGAACTAGCTTTAGTACAGAGATTTCCACGAATTAGCTATACTTTGTATTTATTCTCCACCTCATCATTATAGAGAAAGCACATTTCAAAACACTTGACAGTTTACAAAGTGCTCTTAATTGATCATCATAATAAACTTGCTAATTATTAAGACAAAATATTATCGCCCACACTGTTTAGACAAGAAAAAAAGGCCGAACTTTTCACTAACAAAAAAGGAGCACACTCAGGGTCTGAATCCAGAATTAAGTGTTCTTTCTTCAGAAACACAACATTTTTCTGAAACATGCCACGGCAAAGAAAATCACTGTGTACAGTCTGATGATCCTCGTATACTTTTTAGGGTACAAAGCACTTGAACAGTCGGTGCCTTTGAATGTTAGCAGCATCACTTCTATGAGAATATGAAAAGCCATTGTTTTAAATAGCATCCATTATAGACCAAATAGAAAGACTATTTCCAAATTGCTCCCAACATTTTTTGTACAATCTTCTACAAATAATTAAGGGTTAGCAACTTAAAAATTAATTCCAGTGGTAGAACTATGCATCCTGCTTAATGGATACCATAAATCAATCCCAAGAGATAAAATCTATTTTAAGTACTCTAAAGAAAAGGTGCTATTTCAAAGAAGGCATTGTATTATTTCTCTCTCTTTTCAAAGTAGCAGCCCAGCCCTCATATTCCAACCTCTGAGCTACTTACAGCATCAATGGTGAATGTGTTAAAAATGCAAAAAATGTGACTTTTTTCCAAGATTCATTCCAGGCCTGCTGTAGTGGGCTGAAGAATGACAGCTCCCTAAAAGCTATGTGAGGTCCTAATCCCTGCAATCTGCGAATGCACCTTACTTTAAAAATGGGTCATTGCAGGTTTAATCAAGGTAAGTAGCTCAAAAAGACATCATCCTGGATTATCAAGGTAGACCCTAAATTCAGGGCAAGTGTCCCTAGAAGAAAAAGCAGAGGGAGATTTGAGACAGAGAGCGGTCTATGTAGGGATGTAGGCAGAGTCTTCAGTGATGGAGCCCTGAGCCAGGGCGTCCCTGGAGACGCAAAGGCTGGAAGAGGCAGGAGACGCAAAGGCTGGAAGAGGCTCCCTTGGAGCCTCCGGAGGGACTGCGGGCCTGCCTATACCTCGATTTTGGACTTCTGGCTTCCGGAACTGTTAGGGAATAAATTTCTGTTGTTGTAAACCACCAACTTTATGGTGAATTTGTTATGGCAGCCCTAAGAAATGAATGCCTAGGGAGTAAGAGGCCAGGCAGTGGGCTGCACAGTCAGTATTTCAGCAAGCCTTCTGGTGACTGTGATGCTCGCTCAAGGTTGAAAACCACCCGTCAAGGTTGAGAACCGCTGATTCATTGAATAAATGCCTCTACATATGACTGGCTAAAGACGTGGACACTTCTTTTCCCTGCATGACAGCAGAGGCCTTTCTCAATCTGTGCAGAGCCCAAGTGTGGACATTGAACACCTGGGGTAAAGTTGGAGTCTCAGAAGCGAGGTGAACTGCTCTGGGTTAGTTCTCGAAGGCTTCCTTTTGGGGGGCTTGTCTCATTTACAACAAAGATTTCTTTCGCTCTGAAGACGGACAGGGCAAAGTGCCAGGCACTGCAGTTATAGGCAGGGATAACACTTTACTCTTACCATTAAGAGTTCTGCCATCTCATTGGAGAAAGAGGATAAGAAGATATAAAGATAAACAATTCCATCTCCAGCTTCACATGGGCATAATGTCTTTGAAACACCTCTCATAACTTATCAAATAAGCAACTCTTCAGGCTACAAGTGTATCTCTAACTGAATTCCTCCTAAGCACTGGGGTGGTATTAAATCAACGCTGCCGTGCTCTCATTTCTAAAATACTAGATGCTGCTTCCCAATGAATAATGCATCCTGATTCTCTCCCATGCTCTCATTCCTTACAGATTAGTTTGCATATGAAGAATAACTAGACTTTCTAAAAGTCACATCAGAGCAGAAGAGTGTTTGCTTGTGGATACACTTTCTAGTGTGTGTTTTTTTCCCAAATTTGAGCGTTTGAGGGGACCCTGAGAGAAATCAAGATATATCACAGCCTGTGAAAGAACACACGTCGGCTCATGAGAAGTGACCCTGCCGTTCGTTGACTGAAGGGCTGAGCTTCTTGACTGGTTAAAATTCAGGACAAAGGTGCTTCCACCAGCTGTATCTCTTTAATCCAAGTGACACTTGTACCACTGTGATCCCCAGAATTCTTTGGGGACACACAACCTCCTGGGAGAGGCATGCCCCGGGAAGAAGAAGGGGGTGCCCATGGCCATGAAGGGATGTGCTAGGGGATATGATTGGGGGATTATGAACAAATGGCACCCCAAGGCTGGCACCCCAGCATAGCGTCAAGGCTCAGGCTTCAGACACCAGGCTGCTCAGACTCTGAGCCCTGCGTCTCCACCCACTGGCTGTGTGACACTCTCAGAGCTTCAGTTTCCTCAGCTGTTACATGGGGCAATAGTAGGGGCAACCTCTGAAGGTCATAGTAAGGATTAGTCAAAACACAGAACTTCCTCATAACAAAGCCTGGCAGTCGATCTATGTTATTTCTTTTTTCCCTCCCTTCCGCCTCCACCATCCTCTACTTATCATCATCGCCATTGCCTCTTCTTCATCGCCATCATCACTCATGGTGTGACTCATCTCAAGAGCCTCCCCGTGCGCGACTAGCACGCCTCTCACTTTGCCAGCAGGTGAGGATTAGAGAGCGCTCACGTGAAGCCCCTAAGAAAGGGCTTGACTCTTCACAGACACTCAATAAAAAGGGCAGCTGTGATTAAAAAAATAACTATGACCTGACACAGAGGAGATGGGTTAGAAGGGAGGAGACGAGCAAAACAGCAGAGGAAGAAGGGGCCTGGGCTCCTTCTGCGTCTCCTGAAGATGACAGATGGGAATTGGCTGGCGTGTGACAGATGAAGACCACTGGTCCACTTATGCCGTAACCAGACACTGCACGCAGTGTTTATCCTTCTTGCCGTGGTCCAGTGAGGTAGAGAATGGATCACCCATTTTACCGATCAGGAAATGGACCTTCAAAATGGTAACACTGGGAATTCCCTGGCTCTCCTGTGGTCAGGACTGTGCTTTCACTGCCGAGGGCCTGGCTTTGATCCCTAGTCAGGGAACGAAGATCCCACAAGTCATGTAGTGCAGCCAAGCAAAACAAGTTTGGCTGATTTAATTAATAATCTCTTACTTACTCTGTTGGTTTTCCATGTGGAAACCGTTTGGAATTCTTGCTCCAGCTGACCTCAACTTCTAATAACTACAAGGTTCCTACTTCATTGCATCAACAGCGGCAGCCTGCTAGTACTACTGACGTAGGCCTATACTCTGTCATCTTCGACCAGTGATGGGGCTGAAAGGAAACTCTGGGAGGACGCTTCAATGTGGGAGGGCTGGGGAGAGGGTCTTCCAGAAGAGTAAACCATCACACCCTAACTCACACCCCAAGCCTTCAGGAGGTCAAGCTTTGCAGCTGTTGGTACTGGCAGGGGAAGGAAGTCACTCTGAAAGAAAGTAACTTCTATCAAACCTTCCGGGGGTCACTGCTGGAGGGGGTGGCGATGTACCTGCCGTGCAGAACTCGGGTCCCTAGCTGGTCGTTGGGGTCATGGGCATTTGCTGTCCTTTCACTTTTTCTCTTGTGGCATGCATACAGTTCATCAGCAAAGCTGGCCGCTCTGCCTCCCAAAGACATGCAGAGCCGCCCCGTCACTCACCGCCACCATGGCGCCCGCCCCGGCTGGATTCACCAGTCTGCCCAAACAGCCTCCTCACTGTTCCCTTACATTTCCCTCCACGTCAGTCTCTTTCCCAGACCCCAGCCAGGGAGGCCCTGCAAACTGACAGTCAGGCTGTGGCACTCTGCTGCTCGGAGTCCTCACTGGCTCGCCTTTCTGTGTGCGTAACCCTGGCTCCTTACAATGCCTTACGGGTGGAGAGCATCTGCGCCCCCGACTTCTCCCAGACCCCTCCACTCCACCCTCCCTGCCTTCTTATAGCCCCTTTCCAACAAGCCAGCATGCCCATGCCTCAGGACCTTTGTGCAAACCACTTCCTCTAGTACTACTGACATAGGTCTATATTCTGGAATGCTCTTCCTCCAGTGACAGATGTCACTCACCCCTTTCAGGCTACGCTCACGTCCTGCTTACCCAAAACACCCTCCTTGACTACTCTGTTGAAAATGTCCCACCGCCGTCCTTACACCAGCACCGTGCACCCACTTTCAGGCTGGTTTTCTCTTGAACTCTCATCACCTAATATACTCCACACCTTATTGCTGTTGTTGTTTTCTTGCTAAGTTGTCTCTGAGTTTTTGTGATCCCATGGACTGTAGCCCACCAGGCTCCTCTGTCTGTGGGATTTTTCAGGCAAGAGTGGGTTACCATTCCCTCCTTCAGGGAATCTTCCTGACCCAGGGGCGGAACCCATGTCTTATACATTGTCAGGCAGATTCTTTACCACTGCTGCTGCTGCTAAGTCACTTCAGTCGTGTCTGACTCTGTGTGACCCCATAGACGGCAGCCCACCAGGCTCCCCCGTCCCTGGGATTTTTCCAGGCAAGAACACTGGAGTGGGTTGCCATTTCCTTCTTCAATGCATGAAAGTGAAAAGCGAAAGTGAACTCGCTGTCGTGTTCGACTCTTAGCGACCCCATGGACTGCAGCCCACCAGGCTCCTCCGTCCATGGGATTTTCCAGGCAAGAGCGCTGGAGTGGGGTGCCATTGCCACTGAGCCACCAGCAAAGATCACATCTTCTCATGTACCTTGTTCATTGTTTGTCTTCTTCCACTAGAGGGCGACCTCTACTCCATGTGGTCTGAAGCCCAGCATTAACACGTATTTGTTGAATGAATGAATGCATACATTCAGCATGATGCCTGGACTTGAGGGGAGACATCACTGCTGTCACAGGCTTGCACCCTCTCCACACAAAACTCTGGGCCAGGGAACAGCGGCCTAGCAGCACCCTGGTTCCCAGTGGATGCAGCATTCCAGTAAACATGAACCTTGCCTTCGAGTCACAGCGTCTGGCAGTGGCTCCTAGCAGGAGCCCCGGGCAGGATTCTCATGCCACCTCCAGAAAAAGAATTGCTTTGGCTCAGTCCTGAGCCCATCATTCATCATCATCGTAAACCAACATGTATGCTTGGAAAGTTCCCCCAGCAGTAACTGCATGTTCCCACAGCCCCTCCCAAAGGCGAGGATAATATTCCCATGAGAACACTTCCTTTCCCAGACTACAGAAGCCAGCGCAGAGCCAAATGCTCTTGCCCACCCAGAGGCAGCATTTCCATGGGCACCACTTGCCGTCACCTTAGCACCAGCTCTGGATGACCTGTCTCAGGAAATATCACCAGGTGTATCCCTGGGGTCACACTTTGAGTATCTGTGATGCTCTGATTTTGCCTTATGTCCTATATATGTATTTTTTTCTAGTTGGAATTTTCTCTGGCTCTTGAAAGGGTTGTGGCCCAGGCCTGGGCACCACTCTCCATCCAGGCCAGCCAGGGATCATTTCTCCACCTTCCCCTGACCCAGATGCCCTCCTGTCCTTGAGGGCCAACTCCAGCTCCCCTCCTTCTAGAAGCTTTCTCCCGCCTACACTGAGCTTTTCGTTTTTCTATTTCTAACATAATTTAAAGATGGCACCAATAATTTGTGTGTAATTGCAGAAGCTCTTACACTGCTATTCTTTTACGTATGCAGCGTCTGTCTTTGAGCCAGGCTGTATTTCTGGCCTCTTTTGTTGTTTTATATCTCAACTGAGGGCCTAGTCTGGGGGTGCTGTGGTCCTGTGTGAGGGCCTGAACCCATTCAGTGACAACGGCCAAGCGATTCCAGAGCACATGTCTAAGGCAAGGTGAGCCTTCCTGTGAAGTCCTTGCTGTGAATTCTTGAGAAACAGCTTCAGAGCTCCAGCAGGGGAACCATGACGACGATAACTGAGGCTCTAGAATCTAACTTGGTTCTCTAAAATCCATGAAATAGCATTCAGAATCCTAGCTCATTGCTGTAAAGCACTTACTCACTCACGGTGATTTTAAGAACGCTCATAAATAATACATAATATAAATTATAGGTAATAACTAGCATTCGTTTAATACTTCTACCTTATTAAAAACTGTGCTAAGTGGCCTTTGAGATAGAAGCTGCTGTTGAACTTCCTCCGTGCACCCATTCTGTAGATGAGGAAGCCAAGGCTTGCAAAGGGCCAGAGGTTACTAGGCAGTAGAATCGGGATGGGAATTCAGGCTGTTGAAGTCATTCAAAGAAGAAAATAAAAGCAATATGCTTAGGGGTGTACGTGAGTAGGGGGCGTTTTTCGGTTCTCACAATAGTTAGGGATGTTAGTGGGAGATAGCAATGGACACCAGGCATCCTGTGGTCCATGGGGCCTTATACCATAAAGAATTTCCCACACAAATGTTGGAGGACCCCGGTGGCCAGACTCTGGTGGGAATAATACAGCTCTCATCTATTTATGCCCATCTGAGTCTTGCACTTGCCTCAAATCTCACAGGTGGACCCCAAACACTCTGGCACACACTCTGCATTCCATCGGGATGCAGACACTGGGTCAACAGAGCAGGGCTTTTTAATTTGTACCAAAACCTACCATTCTGGAAAATCACATAACTGATAGGGCCTCTGAGTGTCATTTGAGTGACCGGGAAAAACAGACCTGTGGCCATCTGCATCTGTAGCTGATGCTTTTGTGGTGACTGAGCTCGGGGAAGGCTTCTCCCCTTGGACAAACTTTGTTATCTCTCCAGGGTGGTCACACCTGAGTATTTACATATTAACTTAGACATTCTATTATTTTTCCTTTATATTTATTATACTTTAAGTTCATCATTAAAAAAAACATGTGGAAATGGGTTGAGACTTTTATGAATGTCACAGAGGGGTACTAAAGAATATCTTAGGTATTTATTAGTTTCTCAGGGCCCCTGGGGTCAGATGCAGAAAAGGCCACTCCCATCCTGGGGGTTCTGTCCCCACACATCCAGCCCCACAAGCAGGTGCCACTGCATGATTTGAGTTAGGAGTGAAATCTTCTGCAAGTGAAGAAGAGCAAGCTGGGTGCAGTCTGCTAAGAGCCAGGTCACTGATCAGCCCGGGGTGAGCTCTGGTGGGTTTTCCTGGTACCTGCTCAGCAGCAGGTGGTGAGAGCAGATCACCCTTGCTTCAGGGACCCCTGCGAGGTGCCCTCTCCACCAGAGGGAGGATTGTCTGTGTTCTGAGAACCCCAGCAGGCTGCAAGAGCCCAGAGCTGTGGAGCTGGACAGGGAAGGTATGCATGACCCAGCTTGTCACCACAGTGCCTGGAGGGCACACGAGTTCCCTGGCTTTTATCACTTAAGAGAAGCCAGCTGGAAATAGATCTGCTGGCACTTCCATCTTGGACTTCCAGCCTCCAGAGCCACAGGAAATAGATCTTGTTGCTTACGCCACTCAATCTATGGTATTTTGTTATAGGAGCCTGAGCTAGGACAGCAGTTGTGCAATTCTGAGATGAGGAGGAAGCCCCAGCTAGAAGCAAGTGGAAAGGAAAGTACACGGGGAATGAAGATCCCCATGGATCATGGCCGCATGCTGGCTGTGGTCACCCAGCGCGCTGTGGTTACCACTCTGGAGGGCCAAAAGGAAAGCTGGCCTTTCAGACAATTCCTCCAGACCCTGGCAGGGTGAGCCCGCGGTGTGAGCTCCTTGAGAGGGAAGCTGCAGTGAGATGGAGAAAACTCTCCACCAAGAAGAAAATACAAAACAGAGGCTGATCCATATACATGCACACAGAAATCTGCTTAGATAATTGTCTACAAAGACATTCACTGAGCTGTTAATAGCTGTCATTCCTGAGTGGCATGGTGATTTCATGTTAGTATTGCTTATCTGACGTCTAAATTTCTACAACACAAATAAGGACTTTCTAATAATATTTTCCTTTAATTAAAAGATAAAAAGCAATCTAGGTGATGCCCAAGTTTGAGAACCAGGTCACAGAACACAGTTTTCTTAACTTTTCAAGCATTAGAATCAATGGAGACAGTCTGATATCTGGGTGTGGCTGTCAGAGAAGTGGGGGGTGGGGGGTGAGCTAATAAGTCTTGGAGTTGGGGGTCCTATTAAGTGACTGCTAACAGTTCCTGTTGGTGATGTTCATTGTGGGAATAGTAATTCCTGATCACATCTCAAAATCACACACTACCTTCAGGCAAACTAAAAATCTTTGTGGCTGTTCTCATGGATAAAATGAATATATTCATCATGGCGATGGGACATAAAATCCACTGTACCAGGCTACTGCCTCCCAAGTATGTATGTAGATTTTGGGATACACGGGGCTTCAGAACCTAGTTCCTGGCTTGAAATCAATGTCCACTGGCCTGCTGGGAGACCAGAAGGCCGCTCAGAGCCCTCATATCTATCTCTGAGCCCACAGACATCACCTGCTTGAAACCGTGTGAAAGGACTTAGTCCGTGGCAAGTGTTTTAGCTTCAAACCAAGTATCTGAAAATGTTTTGGAGTGCTCTAGGTTTCCTGTATCCCAACTCAGTCACACATGGCCTGTTATCATGAGCCGGAACTCAGAGTGAAATTTGATGGGAAAATTACAAGCATAGCTAAAGGTTTAGAAAATGTCCCAGCTGCCAGCCTCAGATAGAGGCTCCTTCCAGCAAAGTTGACTTTCTTATCACAGAAAAAGGATAAACAAACAGCCATGCTCAGATCCTATTAGTCAAAGCATCACAGAGAGACTCCAGACTTTGATGTCATAGTATCTCGACTAGTATCTGACTTCAGTGTGTGTGTGTGTGTGCATGTGTGTGTGTGTGTGTGTGTGTGTGTGTGTGTTGGGGGTGTTTGCCACACCTTCGACAAACAGTTCTTGGGCCGCAGCAGGGGGTCCCAGAATTCAACTCAGTTCTGACCCTGTCCACCGAGAGACAGCATCTCATTCCACAGGTTGAAGGAGCAGATTTATGAAACTGCTTCCTCCCCCAGTTGCAAACCTAAGTTGCTACCTGTACTTCTGATCAACAGGCTATTAATCAGAGGTTCCCATGATCCTCTCCTTGGGTTCAATTAATTTGTTAGAGCAGTTCACAGAATCCAGAGAAACAGTTACTTGATCACAGTTTATTGTAAAAGGTTGTAACTCAGGAACAGACAGACAGAAAAGATGCAAAGGGAAGGTGCAAGGTGCGGGGAAAGGGCGTGGCCTTCCCGCGCTCTGAGAGGGCGCCCTTTCCCCACACCTCCCCCTGTTTTATGTACTGACTGGTTAAATCATTGCCCACTGTGATTGGATTCCATCTCCAGCTGCCCTCCCCTCTCCAGAGGTCAGAGGGTGGCACTGAAAATTCCAACCTTCTAGTCACAGGGCTGGCTCCACTGTTAACTAGGTCTCATTTTTAGGAGCTGTCCCAAAGTCACCTCCTGTACATGACAAAAGACACCTCGATCACTCTCAACACTTAGGAAGTTCCAAGGGACTGGGGAGCTATGAGCCAGGAACCTCAGAGGAAGACCCAATATATATGAGGAAAATATTGTGGTCATCCAGATAATAACATGTATATTTTTCTTATATATCGCAATTCAGTACCCTGTCTGAAACCAGATGCGCGAGGCAAGGTTCCTGATGGATTTGGGGCCCAAGTCATCTTTCCCTGCTGGGTGGATCTGGATGACTTAGTTCTCAAACTCAGGCCCACTGAGGGGAAACTACAAACACTACAGATTGCCAGGCCCTACCCGCTGAAGACCTTAATTCAGGAAGTTCCACTGGAGTCCATAGGCATTCAGGAAAAATCACTCTAGAATAGCAACAAGCTAAGTGACACCATGAGGAAGTGACTGGATAAGAAGTCCCAAAGCTGAGACTTTCCCTTGATGAGTCAGTATTTCGCAGAGGAAAAGCAAAGTGGGGGAGGGGGAAGAATGTGCTGGATTATAAAAGACGTAAGGGATGGAAGAGTCAGAGCCATGTGTGGAACCGACTAGATCTCAGTTTAGATGCGACAGTTAAGCGTAAAGAACATTTTTGGGTCAACTGGGGAAAATTTTTTTTAAAAATTTACTTCCTTTTAAAAAACTGGAGATTGTTAACTGAGAGAAATAGGTTTGAAAATAACATGCATGGTACTATCACACTTGGGTTAAAATGGATAAAAAATATATATTTGCCTGGAAAAATAGGTCATACAATAAGGTGCTAAGATTGTTAGTCTCTGGGTAGGATGACCATGATGTTTTCAATGTTCTTATTTTTGCTTATCTGACTTTTCTAGATTTCTAAATAAAAGGCTCATGTGATGATTTTGTAACAATGTAATGTTTTATTAAACAATAAGAGGCCATCTGGGTGATTCTGATGCATATCCACCCTTGAGAACAAGCTCTTCCAGCAGTGCTTTCCTGACTTATCTGAGCAACAGAGCGACCTGGAGAGCTGCTAAGTGTGTGCGCTCTCAGGTCCCTGCCCTGCGGATGACAGCTTTTGAGGTGCAGCCTGGGAGGCAGACTTTTCACACGTGTCCTAGTGATTCCTCATCAGCCAAGGATGAAGACTCTGCTTTAGACCAGGGCTTCTCCCACTTTTAGAGCATAGGAAGCCCCAGCGATTCTGATTTTGTGTGGCTAGCAATTCCTGGGAGAGTGCATAGGCGACCCAGGCAGAGTGTGGGGCGGCAGGGCGTGGTGGGGGCTGCGGCTGCCCTGATCCAAACAGGCAGCTGCCGCTCAGCTCCTGACATGTGCAAACACTTGTCTGGTGTCATCAAGTCTTCCCATTTTTCAAAAGAAGCCAGAAATGCGAGTCAGAAAGCAAATCTCCTATTTTCTAAACACTGCATAGGCCAAACAAAACACTTCTGCCAGCCTGATGCAGCCTGGGGCAGCCAGCACTGCCCTGCTGGCCTCAACCAGAGTGGGAGTCACACCCCGGTCCTGATAATTCCACGCCAGTGAGTCTACGGGGTAAAGGTTACCTGATAATTATTCCTGCTGACACCAATGGCAAAATCCCACACATAACAGAAACTCCTGACTATTAAACTCTCTTGGGTTAGAATGAGCACAGAGAGAATTAACTCCAGCTAGCACTTTGACATGCTGTGTAAACACTGTCCCAAGGCAGATAAAAGAATCAGAAGGCTAAGGTGCCAAGAGGGCAGTTGGTAGGGGCCAGCAGGCATTGTAAGCAAGATGGGCATATTGAGAACCTCCTCTTATTGGTCCCCCTGTCCACCAAACCCACTCGTAAGTCAGACAGTCTCAACCATGTCTCAAACTCACTGCGAACTAAATTTCTTGAGATTTGCAAGGAAAACATATCAAAGCACCACAAGAAAGCTAATTCTGCAGCTCTTAATGAATCCCATTTACATTTTTTCAGCTCTTTGATTTCTGAGCACTATTTAAGGGGGAGGTTTGTTCAGTTCATTTACTTTGGGTTTTTAACTGGCCAGGGTGACAATCCTCAGCAGTATAATTTCCCTCCTGTGCCCAAATCAATAAAATGCACCCGAGAGCTAATATCCATTTTGAGCTCCACTGAGGCCCAATACTTGCCAGAATCAGAGTGCCTTGGACAGCAGTAAACAACTAGAAGTGAGCTGGGGCCTGCCACAGGCATTTAGTTCTCAGTGGAGAAGCAGAAGCATCTCAGGCTGTCTTCCTGCCAAAGACCGAGCCTCTAGTTGAGGAATTACAGATTCAAGTGAACCGACCACAGAGTTCTCAGGTGATCGATGGAATGGATGCTATGCCTCCTCTCCCTCACACATAACCTATTTGGATAAGTTCGTGGGGCAAATGTTATGGGCTGGTTGACCTAACACCCTTTTCCAGACATACATGTTTGTAAGAAAACAAGTGTTTAATTTTCCCATCCTCCTTTGCAATCAGAGGTGGCTGTGTGACACAGTTCTGGCCAATGAAATGTAGGTAGAAATTTATCATAGCAGTGGGCTAAGGATGATATTTCAGGGAATCTTTGGCTTTCTGCATGCAATGGAAAATTGGGATAGACATGACTCCTCCTTCTTTCTACCTTGAATACAGATGTGATGGTTGGAGCTGAGGCAGCCATCTTGCAATACTGATGGAAAAGATTAACAGAGTTATGATGCGGTCGACCCTGACATCACTGTGAAGCTTAATGTCACGTGTGCTAAGTCACTTCAGTCATGTCCAGCTCTTTGTGACCCCATGGACTGTAGCCTCCAGGCTCCTCTGTTCATGGAATTCTCCAGGCAAGAATCCTGGAGTGGGTTGCCATGCCCTTCTCCAGGGGATCTTCCTGGCCCAGGGATCAACCCCCCATCTCTTATGCCTCCTGCATTTACAGGAGGGTTCTTTACATCTAGCACCACCTGAGAAGCCCGTGAAACTGAAGAGCAGCTACCAAATAGCCCACAAATTACTTAAGCCACAGTGGCTATATTTCCTATTATAAACATAAAACCCAAATGTATAATTCCTCCTAAAATCAGAACAGAAATACAAAATCTTATATGAAGTGAAATGGCCGACCATAGAGTGGGGTGCCATATTTCACTGGTACTTAAATTGCAGATTTTAATACATGAGTTTTAGCATCATACTAGAAGAACTTACACAAGAAACAGAGTTTCTTCTGTCTAAGAAAGTTGTTATTCTTAGCTCCCATCCTGAGGCATGGGAAGAAAGCAGGGTAGTGTCCAGTTGTCTTTGAATAATACCTGCCTCCAACATTCTCTCATCAGAATCTCCATCAGAATCTCATTTCCCTGTGGCCAATGGCCCAATGTTGGTTTATCTAGATGATTCTGTTGCTAGGTTTGATCAAGAGAGTGTGGCCACACACCCCTTCTTCACACACACTGACTGAGACGGATCAGTTCTTGTCACAGGATCACATGTGGTTCTGGATCCAGGATCACTTTGCTAGCGTGTGCTTATTGAACATATATATGTCTCCAAGTGATTAATCCTCAAAGCCCTATGAGGTAGGTACTACTGTTCACTGTTTTCAGGTGAGGAGACCAAGACTGAGAAAGCTAAAGTGATTGTCCTAGCACCCACAGCTAGAGTGGAGATGCTGGGGCTACTGCTGTCTAAGCTTATTCTCTATACTGTTAAGATTAACTGCATATTGATAACTACTCAAGCACCTTCAGGTGGGGTCCAGGTTAGAAAGAAGTCAATAAAAAGGTGTCTCAGTTCTCTTTCCTTTTCTCAGTCCAAGGGGGCGGGGTGGTGGTGGTGGTGGTTAGGCATGCCTGGGATGGCAGGGATGATAAGCAGTCACAAATAGTCCACTTGCTTCCCTGTGTTTTCTGCCTCTCTTGTGGTTAGGTTGGGACCACATGACTAGTACTGGTCACTGGATGGAGAATGGAATTGATGTTTCTTTCCCGGGCTGAGGGAAGTAAAAGCCAAATGTCACCTCCATCCCCCTTCCTCTGTGGTAAGTGACCTTGGAGACCATGGCGATGTTTTAGATGTGTTAACTACAAGATGAAGTAGGGTAGCCCTATTCATATCCCAGATTTCAGTATGAAGAAGTCACTGTATGTTATTAAGACACTGAGACTATGAGGTTTGTTTACTACTATAGCATAGCTGAGCTTACCCTGACTAGTAAAATAGGCCTCTGAAACGGGATCAGGACACCTTGTTCGTAGAAACTTTACAGAAAGGGGGAATTGCGACGTGGACGCTATTGTAATATAGGAGATTCATTTATCACTGGGGCTAGTCTGTATCCAAATCATAGAATGCCTTATCTGCCTAATGAGGCAGGCAGTTTCTTAGAGTTAACATGAAGATGTTACTTGCATTACAAAATTTGGCACTGCTTAATGGAAATGATGATCCTCTCTCTAATTTCAACTAATACTTCCAGCTGCTGCCTCTCAAGGATTTTGTAGTTTGGCCCCATATTTTTATAGGGTGAAATGTTTGCAAAATATATGTATAAGCCTCTGCTAACGGATGCAATTTTATGGCCCATTACACTTTCCATGCGAATGTAGAAACAGTGGGGCTGCCTGAGCTGGGAGTTGGCTGAGATTTGCCAACTGTGTGGTTTTGAACGGGGACCAGAAGAGCCTATTTGAAATAAAAATGTGCGTCGGTGAGTCAAATGCTTATTGAGCAAATACTGTGTGCCAGGGCCTTTCTTGGAGGTTGGAGACACAGTGGTAGACAGGACAAGAGTCCTTGCCTCATGAGATTGGCATCTGATAGATGAAACTGAACTTTGGAAATGACAGGTGGGTTCACTTCAGGGTATTTAGAGAATCTAAAAGCCAAAAGTGTGTCTGAAGAGAGAGAAATGAAAGCATTCGCTGTTATCCCAAACTGATGCGTGTGAGGCTTTTCACCATCTGGCCCTGCTCACCTGCCCAGCTTTCGTTCCACCCCGCCCCCACTCCCCCATTTGACTTCGCCGCTGTTCCACTGACCCACGTGCATTTCTCAGGCATCACCAAGCTTTCCCCACAATGCCTCTGTCTAAGATGTTCTCTCTGCCTATAATACACATTCTTCCCCTGCTTTCTTTGTCCCTGAGAGAGTTCAAGGTGTTGACTCTTGCAAGGAGCCTCCTTGGATCACCTCTAGTTTACCTTCACCCTCTTAGTGATCCCATGCTATCTGTCTATAAATTTGCCTGCTTAACCTTTTCCTTCTTGTCACCGGCACGGAGGAGTTGATAGAGACCTGATGGAATCCCGGCTTCCCACGGGATGAAGGGAGGGGCCAGTGCCTGCCAGGGGCATAGAGCTGACACAGCATACTAAATAAATACATAAATACACAGCGTACATAAATAAATAAATAAATGAATAAATGGAGAATACACGTTATACACATTTTCTCTTAATTAAAAAGACAAAACAACACACACAAATTCGGGCACTATTCCCTAATGAGACATATTTCCCTGTTTCCCTTGCAGTTATGTGTTCACGTGATTGATTCTGGTTCATGTGATGTGAGCAGAAGCATGGTTTAGGAAGGGAAGGGGCTGGTGGTCCAGAATCTCAATGTGAAGGCTGGAGTTCCATTCACTATCTAGAACCCTGAAGTGGCTTGAGGGTGGAAATCATGTGCTTAGATGGCCAAACCTAGTTCCAAATGGCATCCTGAGGCTGCCCTGTATGACCTCTTGATGTCTGTCATGTGAGAAACAAAGTTCTCACTGTTCTTTCAGATGGTTTTATGTTACATGTAGCTGAGCTTAACCCTAAATGATGTAGGCAGAGAGGAAGGTTTCAACTGTATCTGTCATATCTTATACCTCCAAAAACAAACAAACAAACAAACTGGAGACAAAAATAGAAAAAACTGGGCTGATTATCAGTAACCACTGAGGGTTAACTTCCTTCACCAGTTCTGTATTTTGAGAATCTTAAGAAAACAAAGAAAAGCACAAAGAACAATAGACTAAAAATCTGTACACCCACCATCTGGAACTGCCAACTGTTAACATTTTGTCATGTTTGCCTTGTCTTTATTTTATTCAAAGAAACAAACCACTGCAAATCTAGCTTAAGTCCTTATATCCGCCATCCATTCCCTGTTCTATCCCCATCAACCTTTTCACCAAAAAGAACCACTGTATAGAGTGTGCAAGCTTCCAGTCCATTTCAGGTTATCTTAGCCATATGGTTGTTTCCATGAATAATGCATTATATTAGATATATATTGTTAATTTTTAAATAAATTGCATCATATGGAATACACACTAAAATTGGCTTTCTTGTTTCTGAGCTCCACCTTCACTGAATATATATGTCTATGTATACATATAAAATACACAAACTATTACAGTTTAATATTTATTTAATTTTATCTAACCATTCCCCTATTACTGCAAATTAGACAAATTTCAATTTATTGACTTTTTTCCAAGTTAAGATTAATCTTTTATTTCAACACCCAATATACTCATTATTCTCAGAAAGAAACATGAAAGAATGCAATAGATGTTTAGATTATTACATTCTGTGTATAAAATAGATACATTTTAAAATATGTAAACAATATGTTGTTTTCCTAGAACTTACACCCACAAGGTGTTACGTGAGGCTAATCCATAGCAACTGGTATGATGATCTAAAGATCCAGAAAAAATCAGTAGAACATAGCATATTAACAGGAAAATACCTTTTTAAACAAGCTACTCTTTTTGGATGACATTCTACTGCATGCAAAAATTATTTTTTCCAGCCTTACTGAGGTGTAATCAGCAAACACAAACTGTATACATTTAAGGTGCAGAACGTGATGTTTTCATATACATATCACCAAGATATGTATATTTCATATACATATCACCATCATAGTCAAGCTGATGAACATATGCAGCAATGGACATCCTCATCCATATCTCCTGGTACACATGCATGTTAACTTCCTTCTTGCAGCCTGTTGTTACATAACTGATGAACCAGGAAAAAATCAAAGGTATTGTATAATTACTTGAGAAAAGCACATGAAAACTCCTTTTATGATCGCGTTATAGATACAATGTGGGAACATGTGGGCTGGGGGATCATATTCTCAGGTGAATTTATAACCTGTTGATCAACTTCACCAAAACACTGTATAACTCATTTCTAGGGAAGGATTTTTGTGGTATGACAGAGATATAGAAGTTTATTCTATTCTGTAATACCCTAGATATTCATTCATTCATCCATCCATCCGATATTTTTGAATAACATTGTACCAGGGGCCATGGCAGACTCTGGACATTGACGAGTCAACAGCACTCAGCACAGTGCTTAACACATGGTTGGTATCTAATATCTGTTAGCTGACACTTGAGAGAGATGTGATTGGTACTCTCCCACATTTATAAAGTTGCTGTGACTTTGGTGAAAATTCAGAATGCATGCATATGACACTTTAAGATTTTTAAAAAAGAAGGACTGGGAACACTTGACAAGAAGTCAGTTTAATGAGATAAGACATCAAATTCCACAGGATAAAGCTGATTAAATAAAACTTATAATTGGCAAATGTGACATCAGGAATAAGCATATGTGTACAGACATACCAATATATACACAAACATATGTATACACTAGTTCTAAGTTTAATAGATCTATTTTGGCAATAATTGTGTGAATTATGTACTCAGGTTTCTGGTTGAGCACAAGTTCACCAAGAGTCAATGCTTTGAGATTAGTTAGAAGCCTAAGAACACTAGCTGGATCCTAGGCTGAATTGAGGTGTTTGTACTAACCTCTGGGCAAAGCAACAGCTCAACTGTTTAATAGGTGTCTACTGCAAATCAAAGTCACTATCAACAGCATACTTATAACTAATTGCAATATCCCAGTTTAAAGAGGAAGCAACTGAGGCTCAGAGAGGTCAAGTAATTTGCCTAAAATCCTGCAAATAATACGAGATGAAAAAGGAATTCAAATCCAGCCATATTTGGCATCAGAGTCTGAACCATTCACTATGCCATGTTACCTTCTTACCTATGTAGATGGACCTGCAGTTGTGTCCTACCTGAAGAATAATTCTTCATTGCATGACCAATTCTAACACCACAGGATCCATTTTTGAGGAATGGGAAACAAAACCACATGCATTATTTTAAATCGCTACTGAGCAAAATACTGTCCCTATGAGATCCAGTAGTGCCACGAATTCACAGTCACAGTGCCTGCTTTCCTCTCAGGAAACTGCCAAAGAGGAAGGCGTGGATGGGATAGAAAGCCAAGTTTGTCCCGTAGCCCTCTCACTCCTGGTCCTAGTACATTTCAGGGGCAAGACAGGGATTTTCAGTCTTTGTTTCATAATCAGTAGTGGCATCTATATCACATGGTTGTTTCAAAGATTAGAACTAATATATGCAAAGCCAACCATGATGTCCACAGCAGAGCTGGGACTTAATCAACAGTAGTGGTGATGGAGAAACTGCTGCTGCTGTGAGGGCACTTCTAGGAAGCAAAGACCTGGGTCTTCTCTGTGGCTCTGGGGGCCACCAGGTGCCTAATGAGCAGCCTGCCCTCCTCTTACTGCCTGGAGGAAGCGGTATACCTTGTCTTTATATCAACTCACCTGTCACTCATCAAACCAAGACCTCGGCGGTTTGCTTCTACTCGAGGGGTACTTTTCGTAATGCATCTTCCCAGAGGGGACATCTTTTTCTGATATTTACAGAGTGCCTCATTGGTTAGCTGTGTACTTGAAACTCTTCAAGAGCTCTTATTGAAGCTTCTTCTTGTGTTAGTCATCTGTTTCTCTTTCTGCCCTTTGCTCTTGGCAACAGCATTCTCATTTTCCCTTGAGTTATCCCCAGCTTTTCTCACTCATGGTCCCTGTAGTTCAGGAAGAGCTGATATCACCTTTCTCTCACACCTGGTGCTAGATGTGGGCATATGACTCAGATTTGGCCACTTAGAATCTACCATACCTGTATACACTCTGATCATTTCAGAGATGGGCATGCAAACTAGGAATTTCAATGGAATTAAGTGTGTGTGTGTCCGCCGGGGCAGGGCAGTGGGGGTGGGGGGGTGGCGCGTTAGGTGGTTGAAATTATTAAGATAGTAGGGAAAATGCCAGGTGAACATTGTTATTTGCTGCCATCTGGAGAAAGACAACATTAGAAAAAGGGGAGTGAGGGAATAGGGTGAGAAACATTCCTGACAGTGCAATTAGCTCACCTAGGTATAGCTATTCTTGAAGTCCTTCTTGGCTTTTTAAACGAATGTACCAAATACACCCAACCCTTTTTCTGCCTAAATTCACTGGAGCTGGGTTTCTGTCCCTGTGAGTCAAAAGTGTCCTAAAATGTCTACTTTGAATCATGGTTGCCTTTCTTTATTCCATCAGTTTGCTTTGCTCTCAGTGTTCTCCAGGGGTAATTTGCTCATCTCTCAGCATTTAGCTTTTTGGTAAATACTGTATGAGCTTGTTTCCTTCATCTATCCTGAGCCATATTAAGGGTCTGACTTTGATACAATCATCTGTGAGTTCTCAGAGTCCTCTGGCACAGTTCCTCAGACACAAAAGATATTCATCAGATGTTAGTGGAAAGTTTACAATTTTAAATCCACAAATATTTGGTTCCAAAGTTGTTGTTGGCTATGTCACCACACACTTCAGACCCTTCTTGCAAAGACTTACAGAGACAACCACAGACCATGTGTTCAGTCCCTTATCTGCCTTAACCCAAGGGGGTCTCAGCACTTCTTTAAAAATTAATTTGCTCCTTAATTAAGAGACATGATTATTTCTAATTAACCAACGTTCTATGTAATGTAAGCAGATCGCAAGTAACTGCACAGCTTTGCCTAGCTTGTTACCTGTCTGAGAGCAGTACAGGGAGGCCATGTTTAGCACTTCATCTGGGAGGCTGGGGAATACGCAGAATGCTCTGACTTGCAGAGATGGAATTCAAGGAACTTAAGGAGATGGAATTTGTCAGCCCTTAATTCCTACCTAGCAAATTAAATTGCTGCTACTTTACATCATGACATCATTTTCAGAATTTGTTGAGATGCAAGAAATTGACTCAAACTCTCTATATGACTCTAAACTCTCATACATATATATGTATGCATATGAATGCTACCTGCAAGGAAATGCGGCAGAAAGTAGATATTCTAAATAGGATTCAGCTGGTTTGCAGCAGGTTTCATGAAGCTGTATACTCTTTACATGAGGATAAGTCAGGGTTTGAGAGGAGAAAGGAGGCAAGATATTATGCATTGTAATGAGAGACCTGTCATTCTCTGATGCCATCAGGTGTGGGGAAAGCATCCAGAGACAGACTAATGGTTCTGTAATAATGCTAATGGAGGAACACACAGCCCAAGGTGTATTCATTAAACTTCTACCTTGAAACAATTCACTGACCCGGATCCTCTCATATCCTGAAGACAGCGTGGATTCCAACTCAGATGCTCTTCACCCCTTGACAATGCAAAAATGCACAGCCCAGGAAAACTCCAACATGAGTCCTGTTTTCTACATTAGTTAATCAACTATTAGTGAACACAGCGACTTCACTTTGACTTTTCACTTTCATGCATTGGAGAAGGAAATGGCAACCCATTCCAGTGTTCTTGCCTAGAGAATCCCAGGGATAGGGGAGCCTGGTGGGCTGCCGTCTATGGGGTCGCACAGAGTCGGACACGACTGAAGCAACTTAGCAGCAGCAGCAGCAGTGAACACAGCAGCACATACACTGATAGTTGACTTTATCAGCACAGAAGACATGTTTTCTTTGAAGGCATGAATAAAAAATTAAGTAACTCTCTTTGTCGAAAGCAAGTACGTCTAACAGTTTAGGAACCAATGGAATATGGCCTGAATCCTCTCAAAGGTTAGTGATTATTCATTCACAGTGATTAAAGGGATACAAACAAACGCTTTACCTTGGGTAAAATGTAATTATATTAAATGGGTGTATGGCACACTCTTGATTCTTTCAAAATTCCAGAATCTGCAGGCCAAGGGGTAGGACTAAAACTTTTCTCCACTGAAATCACGTGGGTCTAGTCTTTGCTGTAAGGAATGGCAGCAAGAACGTGCAAGAAGTTTATACTGTCTACAGAATATCTTCAGCACATGCACACCACCCTTTCTCACCCTGCTCTCTGTCCTTGGCACATGGCTTGAATGGACTGCACAAGCCCTCTAACTTCCTGTTGGGTTTGGAGATGGGAAGACATGGGGGCTGAGTGAGATTAGGGTGTCTATCCCCCTGGGTCCCTCCCTCCTGGGTTGCCCTATGCTGGCAATACCCCAGCTGAGCAGCTCTGCTCCTCTGAAGGCGGCCACCACCACAGGACTCCCTCCTTCCAGCTCACTCCCCAGGATCACCTCTGCTCTTCCTGGTTTGCGGGTTACACCTCTATCCTCTGCATTTCTCCTCCTAAATAGGGTCTTTGTAAAAACAGGCCCTCCTACAACTGTCTTAATTTGAGTTTACCATCTGTTTCTTATTGAGATGTGGTTATACACAGCAAGCATGTTCAATATCATTTTCCAGATATTTGCTCAATATCATGGAAAGCTCCAAACGCTCTCAAACTCTAATCCTGGAAAAGGCGTCAAAGCCAAGATTAAAATTGGTAATGTAGATGAGCAATTCTATTGCTATGACCACAAACTATGTAGGGAAAGTGATTTTTGAGTTTCATTTCTGCAATATTTCTGTTGGTCTTTATGCTTACATTAGCAGCCACTACACTCTCAAGGTCATGCCATGATCCTTTCTGATCTGTGATTCAGGTATCCGAGGAATTCCAGAATGGAAAACAGGTCAATTTGCCAAGAGACCTCACAGGAAGGGTCACTTTCCACACATGGGGTCCCTGTGCGTTTTGCAGGAGAATATCAAGGGAGATATTGAAAGGCTGCCTGGCTGGTCCTCAGACAGCTGACTGGTGTGCTGTTAAGTCACTGAGGTCTTGTTGAACTTCATTAAAAACAGAGGTTCATCCCAACTGCAAGGATGATGCTGCTTTTTCAGTGTTGTTTCCTTCTCAAGATCCAGCATCTTATGAAAGATGTCTACTCTGGGAAAGTGGGCTGAACTGTGGCAAGTGGAGATGTTACTTCTGAAAGCTGAGTGGGTATGGGACCCACCAGTAAAGCTCCTTAATGCAGTCCATGTGACCTCCTCAAAGGAGAGTTCGTCATAATCAGTGGCATTACATGAATATCAAAAGAATTCATAATTATGGGAACTTCATTAGGTTGTATTCCTAAACATGTCCTGAAAATCATTTCTGATGTTGTTTTAACTTAAGAATGATGTTGGTGTTGAGAATACTTGACAACAATGGATTGGTAATTCATGTGAAACTGAACTTTTGACAGTTGTTGACCAGTTGACCAATTTGTGTGTTTCTCTTTCTTTCTGTTATTTGGTTGGCTCTTAAGGTTTTCATTCTTGGGAAATGCAACTTCACTCACAGCTGACTGTATGGAAAAGCAAACCACATACTGTGCTAGTTTTCTGGTTCTAAGTGCCACCAATTTAGTGGATTAGAAGAACAACCATTTATTATCTCACTGTATCTGTGGGTCAGAAGTGTAGGAACAGTGGAGCTCACCTGGGTTTCCTGCTTAGGGTCTCAAAGGGCTGAAATCAAAGTGTCTAAAGAGCTGTGTTTCTCACTGAAGGCTCAGAGGAAGAATCCTTTCCACCTTACTTAGGATGTCGACAGAACAGAGCTCCATCTCACGCTTCCCATTCTACCCAACTCTCTCTTCGAGCCAACAAGTTGAGTCCTTAAACTTTGATACTCTGTGAACTAATTCTTGCCTTGCCTCTCTAACCTTCTCCTGTTGCCTCATCTCTCTTGCTCTCCTGCCTTACTTTTTTTCTTTTAAGGGCTCATATGATTATTTTGATCTCCTAGATCAGTTCAGTTCAGTCACTCAGTCATGTCCGACTCTTTGTGACCCCATGAATCACAGCACGCCAGGCCTCCCTGTCCATCACCATCTCCTGGAGTTCACTCAGACTCACGTCCATTGAGTCCGTGATGCCATCCAGCCATCTCATCCTCTGTCGTCCCTTTCTCCTCCTGCCCCCAATCCCTCCCAGCATCAGAGTCTTTTCCAATGAGTCAAATCTTCGCATGAGGTGGCCAAAGTACTGGAGTTTCAGCTTTAGCATCATTCCTTCCAAAGAAATCCCAGGGTTGATCTCCTTCAGAATGGACTGGTAGGATCTCCTTGCAGTCCAAGGGACTCTCAAGAGTCTTCTCCAACACCACAGTTCAAAAGCATCAATTCCTCGGCACTCAGCCTTCTTCACAGTCCAACTCTCACATCCATACATGACCACTGGAAAAACCATAGCCTTGACTAGATGGACCTTAGTCAGCAAAGTAATATCTCTGTTTTTGAATATACTATCTAGGCTGGTCATAACTTTTCTTCCAAGGAGTAAGCGTCTTTTAACTTCATGGCTGCAGTCACCATCTGCAGTGATTTTGGAGCCCAGAAAAATAAAGTCTGAGACTGTTTCCACTGTTTCCCCATCTATTTCCCATGAAGTGATGGGACCAGATGCCATGATCTTCGTTTTCTGAATGTTGAGCTTTAAGCCAACTTTTTCACTCTCCTCTTTCTCTTTCATCAAGAAGCTCTTCACTTTCTGCCATAAGGGTGGTGTCATCTGCATATCTGAGGTTATTGATATTTTTCCTGCAATCTTGATTCCAGCTTGTGTTTCTTCCAGTCCAACGTTTCTCATGATGCACTCTGCATATAAGTTAAATAAGCAGGGTGACAATATACAGCCTTGATGAACTCCTTTTCCTGTTTGGAACCAGTCTGTTGTTCCATGTCCAGTTCTAACTGTTGCTTCCTGACCTGCATACAGATTTCTCAAGAGGCAGGGCAGGTGGTCTGGCATTCCCATCTCTTGAGGAATTTCCCACAGTTTCTTGTGATCCACACAGTCAAAGGCTTTGGCATAGTCAATAAAGCAGAAATAGATGTTTTTCTGGAACTTTCTTGCTTTTTCCATGATCCAGCGGATGTTGGCAATTTGATCTCTGGTTCCTCTGCCTTTTCTAAAACCAGCTTGAACATCAGGGAGTTCATGGTTCATGTACTGCTGAAGCCTGGCTTGGAGAATTTTGAGCATTACTTTACTAGCATGTGAGATGAGTGTAATTGTTTGGTAGTTTGAGTATTCTTTGGCATTGCCTTTCTTTGAGATTGGAATGAAAACTGAACTTTTCCAGTCCTATGGCCACTGCTGAGTTTTCCAAATTTGCTGGCATATTGAGTGCAGCACTTTCACAGCATCATCTTTCAGGATTTGAAACAGCTCAACTGGAATTCCATCACCTCCGCTAGCTTTGTTCGTAGTGATGCTTTCTAAGGCCCACTTGACTTCACTTTCCAAGATGTCTGGCTCTAGATTAGTGATCACATCATCATGATTATCTGGGTTGCGAAGATCTTTTTTGTACAGTTCTTCTGTGTATTCTTGCCACCTCTTCTTAATATCTTCTGCTTCTGTTAGGTCCATACCATTTCTGTCCTTTATCGAGCCCATCTTTGCATGAAATGTTCTTTTGGTATCTCTAATTTTCTTGAAGAGATCTCTAGTCTTTCCCATTCTGTTCTTTTCCTCTATTTCTTTGCACTGATGGCTGAAGAAGGCTTTCTTATCTCTTCTTGCTATTCTTTGGAACCATGCTTATGTCTTTCCTTTTCTCCTTTGCTTTTCACCTCTCTTCTTTTCACAGCTATTTGTAAGGCCTCCCCAGACAGCCATTTTGCTTTTTTTGCATTTCTTTTCCATGGGGATGGTCTTGATCCCTATCTCCTGTACAATGTCACGAACCTCATTCCATAGTTCATCAGGCACTCTATCTATCAGATCTAGGCCCTTAAATCTATTTCTCACTTCCACTGTATAATCATAAGGGATTTGATTTAGGTCATACCTGAATGGTCTAGCAGTTTTCCCTACTTTCTTCAATTTAAGTCTGAATTTGGTAATAAGGAGTTCATGATCTGAGTTACAGTCAGCTCCTGGTCTTGTTTTTGTTGACTGTATAGAGCTTCTTCATCTTTGGCTGCATAGAATATAATCAATCTGATTTTGGTGTTGACCATCTGGTGATGTCCATGTATAGAGTCTTCTCTTGTGTTGTTGGAAGAGGGTGTTTGCTATGACCAGTGCATTTTCTTGGCAAAACTCTATCAGTCTTTGTCCTGCTTCATTCCGCATTCCAAGGCCAAATTTGCCTGTTACTCCAGGTGTTTACTGACTTCCTACTTTTGCATTCCAGTCCCCTATAATGAAAAGGACATCTTTTTTGGGTGTTAGATCTCCTAGACAGATTTAGAATAATCTCCCTATGTTAAAGTCAGCTGATTAGTAACCTTAATTGCATTACAAATGCAATGTAATCTTTTTTTTTTCTTTAACTGGAGGCTAATTACATTATTGTTGTGTTTTTTGCTATATATTGACATGAATCAGCCATGGGTGTACATGTGTTCCCCATCCTGAACCCCCCTCCCACCTCCCTCCCCATCCCATTCCTCAGGGTCATCCCAGTGCACCAGCCCTGAACACCCTGTCTCATGCATCAAACCTGGACTGGTGATCTGTTTCACATATGATAATATACATGTTTCAGTGCTATTCTCTCAAATTATCCTACCCTTGCCTTCTCCCACAGAGTCCAAAACACTGTTCTATACATCTGTGTCTCTTTTCCTGTCTCACATATAGGGTCATTGTTACCATCTTTCTAAATTCCATATATATGCATTAATATACTGTATTGGTGTTTTTCTTTCTGACTTACTTCACTCTGTATAATAGGCTCCAGTTTCTGATTGAAATGTATTCTTTTTAATGGCTGAGTAATACTCCATTGTGTATAGTACCACAGCTTTCTTATGCATTCTTCTGCTGATGGACATCTAGGTTGCTTCCATGTCCTGGGTATTATAAACAGTGCTGCGATGAACATTGGGGTACACGTGTCTCTTTCAATTCTGGTTTCCTCGGTGTGTATGTCCAGCAGTGGGATTGCTGGGTCATAAGGCAGTTCTATTTCCAGTTTTTTAAAGAATCTCCAAACTATTCTCCATAGTGGCTGTACTAGTTTGCATTCCTACCAACAGTGTAAGAGGGTTCCCTTTTCTCCACACCCTCTCCAGCATTTATTCTTCGTAGACTTTTGGATCGCAGCCATTCTGACTGGCGTGAGATGGTACCTCATTGTGGTTTTGATTTGCATTTCTCTAATAATGAGTGATGTTGAGTATCTTTTTATGTGTTTGTTAGCCATCTGTATGTCTTCTTTGGAGAAATGTCTATTTAGTTCTTTGGCCCATTTTTTGATTGGGTTGTTTATTTTTCTGGAATTGAGCTGCAGGAGTTGCTTGTATATTTTTGAGATTAATTGTCAGTTGCTTCATTTGCTATTATTTTCCCCCATTCTAAAGGCTGTCTTTTCACCTTGCTTATAGTTTCCTTCGTTGTGCAAAAGCTTTTAAGTTTAATTAGGTCCCATTTGTTTATTTTTGCTTTTATTTCCATTACTCTGGGCAGTGGGTCATAGAGGATCCTGCTGTGATTTATGTTGGAGAGTGTTTTGCCTAAGTTTTCCTCTAGGAGTTTTATAGTTTCTGGTCTTACGTTTAGATCTTTAATCCATTTTGAGTTTATTTTTGTGTATGGTGTTAGAAAGTGTTCTAGTTTCATTCTTTTATGAGTGGTTGACCAGTTTTCCCAGCACCATTTGTTAAAGAGATTGTCTTTTCTCCATTGTATATTTTTCCATATTCAATCTTAATTGCAGTATGAGGTTACATAACCACAGGGGTAAGACCAGAGAGCAAGGCTCGTGGAGGCCAGAATTCTGTCTACAACATTGTGATGGTGGATTTTATGTCAGCTTGACTGGGCCATAGGTGCCCAGACATGTCAGCAAGCATTGCTCTGGGTGTGTCTGTTAGAATGTTTCTGGATGAGGTTAATACTTGAATCAGTAGACTGAGCAAAGCAGAGTGCCTGCCCCCAAACGGGCTCATCCAATCAGTTGAAGATAAGAAGAATAGTATAGAAAAGAGGACTAGAAAGAGGGACCTCCTCTTGTCTGACTGTTTTGAGCTGGGACATTGGTCTTCCCCAAATACTTTACACTTGAACTGAAACACTGGTGCTTTTTGGACCTCAAGCTGGCTGCCTTTTGGATTAGAACTATACCATTGGCTCTCCTGCATGATAACTGCAGATTTGGGGACTTCTAAGCCTCTATATCGGAAAAGGCAATGGCAAGCCACTCCAGTACTCTTGCCTGGAAAATCCACGGACAGAGGAGCCTGGTGGGCTGCAGTCCATGGGGTTGCTAAGAGTCGGACATGACTGAGCGACTTCACTTTGACTTTTCACTTTCATGCATTGGAGAAGGAAATGGCAACCCACTCCAGTGTTCTTGCCTGGAGAATCCCAGGGACAGGGGAGCCTGGTGGCCTGCCATCTATGGGGGTGCACAGAGTCGGACACGACTGAAGTGACTTAGCACCAGCAGCAGCAGCAAGCCTCCATATGGCTCAGAGGGTAAAGCGTCTGCTTGCAAGGTGGAAGACCTGGGTTCGGTCCCTGAGACCTAGGTTCGATCCCTGGGTCAGGAAGATCCCCTGGAGAAGGAAATGGCAACCCACTCCAGTACTCTTACCTGGAAAATCCCATGGACGGAGAAGCCTGCAGGCTACAGCCCATGGGGTCACAAAGAGTCAGACACAACTGAGCGACTTCACTTTCACTTTCAAGCCTCTATTAATGTGTGAGCCAATTTCTTGTTTTATCTATCTACCTATCTATCCATCTATTTCCTACTGGTTGTTTTTCTTTGGAGAACCCTTCCTAATAAAAATATGCAGAAAATAAAATCCAGTTACCCGTTGACTTTGTTTGGTCCCTAGAAGCATCAAGGTAACTGCAGTTTTGGCCCATTTCTCTTATGTGCCAAATGGTAAAAGCTACCATGAGTGTACAGTCATCTCTTCTACCCTGAAAAACAATTCTCAGCTAGACGCTCTATTCTATACTGATAGTGTTCACATGGTATAAGGGAAGATAAGGAAGGAAGCTGTGAAATTCTGGTAAGTTGCCTTTCCACCAAATTCCAGGTCCTTGTCTGTAAATAAAAATTCCTTTATCTATTTTTTGGAGGGGTAAGGCTAAAAAGCAGTGATATGTATGAAACTTATAGTTCTATATCTTGCATGTTATAGATATAGCAAAGCTGGGCACTTATTATTAATAGTAAGTAAGAGAGTGAGGCAGAGGCTACCTGGAAGTTCAAAACACATCTACCAATAGTTCTGATTAGACCCAGGTCAGACAGACCCATGAAAAGTGTCTGTCACTTTTCATTTGGGTATTATGTCTTCCTTCAGGATCCTAGACGGTCAGTTTCCTACCAAGGACCTGGCCAAAAGGTTGGTCTTCATGAGAAGAGTGAGATGATCCTCCTCCAAAACAAATGAAAATCTAAAATTCTTGGCTAAGATTTATACAATATTTTAGTTCACTCAGCAAAGCTCTTATTTTTTGAGCTTTGGCTCTGTGAAGGAGGCTGGCTAAATCCAGAGGAGTGGGTGTGAAGGCATTGAGAGTCAGGAAGCGTCATTAGTGTGGTCCCCACGCTCAGGTTACTCACAAGCTCCCCTCCCCCCATTGCTGGTGCTGACAGTCCCAAGGTCAGATGTCCGCCTGACACTCGGCAACCCTCACTGGGTTCATTATCTTGCTCTCAGACCATTTTGCATTCAACCTGGGTCTTTAACCGCCACTCTGCGGAGGGGAGCATAACTACTCGGGTATCGCATGATGAGCCGTTCAGAACCAAGAGCTGCCCTTCAAAGTGTCCACCATCTCCTGTATGCCAGGCTTGTAGAACACCCTGCTTGTGATAGATTCTGTGGTGTTGCTTCATCTTGGCAGTTGACACGACCCTTGGCATCTTGAAGCCTTTGAGAACTTCAGCAGTGAAGAAACCAGCTTGACTTTGTTTCCTTCATTTACTTGACCAAGAGATCCTTTGAATGGTGCCTTCCCCTCCAGCTTCCCTGCATTCCTAATGAAAAGCATAGACACTGTCTCCTTACCCTTCTTCTTCCTTGAACATAGATGTATCTGTGTATATATTAACGGATGGTTAACTAAACATAGATGTTTAGCACCATGACAAGTCTTGCAGCCACAAGAGAAAGGCGAAAGACTCATAAAGACATTGGCTGTCAGATCACTGAAGCACAAGGGGCAGCCACTCACCTCTCAGCTTCAGGAAATATGAGAAAAGTCAACCCGAGGCATTTAAGCCACTTCAATTGCAATTTTGTTACCTGCAGCAAAAAGTGTTCCTGATTGATATTTTACTGGATGAATTTAATGGTTAGCTTCCCGGTTATGGTTTTTCTAACTCTAGAAATGTTTCTTCAGGTGGTAGAAAGAGGCTGCCCTTTTGTAATGCAGCCCGACCTTATCCTTTGATTTGTGATTTAGGACCAGGCACAGCCGAACTGTCTCAGACTATAAGGAAAATCCATGTGGATAGTCATAACCTGGAGCAGCTTCTTAGCCTGAAAAACTCTCAGCTGAAATGGCACTGCAGTTTTTGTTGCTTGCCTGTTGCATCTCCCACGAGCAATAAAATAAGCATTTCTTATTTAGATGCACAGCCTTGGCTGGGGAACAGCACTGACTATTTACACCTGAGACCACCGAATAAGCGTAAATAAATCTTACTGTGGAGGACAAGCAGGCATACCAAGAAGTAATTATCCCACACTGAGACAGAGGAAATGCAGTCTCCTTAAAGGAAGGTGGGATTTAAGGTCAGAGACACCCAGACTCACATAGTTTCTCTTCTGATTATCTGTGCCAACATCTTTGGGCTTATGTTTCCTCACCTGAAACATGGAGATAATAACACTCAGCATCACTGGAAGGATGAAGAGGAATGATGAATGTGAAAGTACCCATCCTGAATTCTCTCCTGGGGAGCAAGCCGTGGTGGCTCAGTGAAGGAGCAAAGACGTCTGCGATGTGACACCTAGTTGCCAAGGGCAAAGGGAGCAGGCGAAGGATGGAGGATGCCTGAATGCCTTTCAGTTACACATCTTGGTGAAATACGTCAAGGCCGCTAGTGTGGCTATTTTCAAAACCCACCTTTCACTAAATCTCACATGCCTGATGACGACAATGCCATAATGGAAATGTATTCAGGTTGGCAAAAGTAAAGGTCTCAGATTACTTCATGAATATATGGATACTGGTGGAAATTTATGAACGGGTATCTAGCCTGAACTATTGATGTGTTTCTAAATACTTAACGTTTTCGAGGAAAATGGATTTTTAAAAAAATAATTTTTAGGATAAGTGGTAAGCAATCTTCTTAGGAAATACTTATGAGTAGTTATTTTACTTAATTGACTTGAGTCTTTATTGACAACAATTCCTTAGGGTGAAGGAAATACACAAGCTGATGAGAAATAAAAGTGCTATGAAACTAACAGCCCCAAACAGGGAGGGACCATTTCTTGACGGGACACTATATATTGGGCCCTGGCAAGAACTTACATATATAATCTCATTTAATTCTTATAACAAAACTGCAAGATAAGCAGAGCACAGGTATACCTTACATAAGGGACATATTCTCGAATATCTAAAATAATTGAAAGGGTGCATGATTCAGGACTAGTCTTGACAAAGAACAGTATACATTCATCTTTATAAGTTAAAACAGCATCAACTGTGGCGAGTGCAGATTTATTTAAAAATGAGCCCTGTCATTGGCAATAAAAAGGAATGAAGTACTGCTACCTGGTACATAAGACACGGTTGAACCTTGGAAACACTTTGCTGAGTGTTTCCATGCAGAGTGTGATTCTGTTTAAATGAGATGTCCAGAACAGACCAATCTATAGAGGAAGAATGTAGATTTGTGGTTTCCTAGGCCGAGGGAGTTTGTGGAGGGGAGCAGGGAATGGAAGATGACTTTTAATGAATTCAGGGTTTCCTTTAGGTATGACAGAGATGTTTTAAAATCGATTGTGGTGATAACTGCACCATTTTGTGAATATACTAAAGACCATTGAATCAAACACTTTAAACGGCTGAATCAGTGAATTCTGTGGGATGTGAACTGATTTCATTGAGGTTTCTATTAAACCCTGCCATCCACTTTGAAAATTATGTAATCCTTGACAAATGCCTCAAATTTGGGAGATCCCACTGTTCTCAGTTTGTGCACAAATGAGATTTCATTAATATTTCCATATCACAGCATTTCAATTTGTCTAATTCAGCACCTACAAAATGCTGCCACAGTGGGTGATCATCAATTCAGAAGGAGGAAATAAAGGCTCAAGCTCACACAGCTGACAAGAGAAGGAGCCAGGTTTGGAATTCTGCTTTGCTGGTTGGCAGAGTTCCCCTCTCCCCTGGAAGATGTAAGGTGATGGCACCATGACCCTCTTGAATATACTGCCATCGAAAAAACACCAATCAGTAGCTAATAATAGCACAGGCAGTATTTCATCAGGCAAGGGGCTCACAGACTGACATCTATTTTCTCCCTGAACCTCCCAGCTTCCCTTTGGAGGCATTACTGTTATCCTCATCTTGCAGAGGAGTTACTCAGAGCTCAGAAGGTAAGACAGCATGTTCAAGGTCTTGCAATCAGTAGAGAAAACATAACTGAAAACCAAGTCTTTAGGACACAGAAGTCAGTGGTCTCAACCCTCATGCTGAGCTCTTGTCGGAACATACTGATCTTCTCGGTGAGCCGGCAACTATATCCTCATAACGCATTTCCAGTTGACTCATGAGCAACGGGAAAAAAAAAAAAAAAAAAACTTCTCTGAAAACCTTCTGGAGCCCTCTGAACAGTTTCTGTACCTTTCCCCTCCCTCACTAGTCCCTGGAATGTGGAGAGGAGGCCAGCACACTGACGTAAACGGCAGCCAGATGATGATGTGCATTACTGGAGCATTTGCAGATAATCGCTCCTGGCCTATGATCCGAAATTACTGAGGTAGGGTGGAGTCAAAACCACCACACTGAGGAAGACGCCATCACAAGGCATTAAGTAGGTTTCTAATCCACTATCTAATGACAAATAGACCTCAGGAGGCTTTCTGGAAAGAACTCTAAGATAATGGACGAGACAAAGACCATTTTTGTTCCAGTAAAGGCTCTATTTTCTGATTACCATACAAAATTGGTGACATGAAACGCATACAGAGGAGTAAGTGGGTTTGAATGCCTTGAGCAGCATAGCATAGTAGTTAAAAAGCATGGCTTGGAGTCACATTGTCTGGTTTATAGTTCTTACTGTTTGAGTGATACCACATATTGACATATTAGATTATTGTTATTAGATTTGGCAACAAATACAGAGAATCCAATGTAACAGTGAGTTAAATAAGACAGAAGTCTGTTTTTGTCTTACGTAAAATAATTCTGGAGGTGCAGCCCATGGCTAACATGACATTCCACAAGCAATAGAATCTAATCTCTATCTTTGTACACCTTCCTAGGACATAGTTTCCATTCTCAAAGCCATCTTACAAAGCACAGTGGCTGCATGAGTTCCTGCTATCATATGCTCATTCCAGGTACCAACAGAAATAGGTGGTAGGAGGACAAAAGAAAACTCTTCCCAGCTGACTTGGCTCCCAACTCATCCAGAAACCCACTCATCCCAGAAATTCAGCCCCTTGGCTCACAAGGCTATTTCTAGCTGCAAGAGAGGCTGGACAGTAGAGTTTGTATCTGGACACACTGTCACTGTAGTATGCTGGGGTCTGTTACTAAAAGTGACCAGAATGGATGCTAAGGAAGAGGTCTCTTTTTCCTGGGAAAATTGTCTTCTAACTTTAAGTTTCAATGTCCTCACTGGAGACGTGGAGATGATCACTGCATGTCCCTCCTAGGATGCCTGAGGTGAGTCTGCATGCAGAGGAATCCCTTAGCACAGGGGCACAGGGCCCAGCATAAGCTCCTGCTGACAAGGCACTCGCTGCTAACCTGAGCCACGAGCTACCTGAGCACCCCTACAGAAGGAGGCTCTGGCCACTACTCACCCCTCTAGCTCACCACAGATGGGTCTGACTAATGCTCGCACATGTGGTGTCTCCCCTCCAGACTTTAGATTTGGTCTTCCTAACTGATAGGGCAGGGTTTCTTAACCCCGGCACTCACGGCATTTTTGAGTAAAACAGTCCTAGGCTGTGGGGGCTGTGCCCCGTGTACTCTGTCTGCACTCTCAGAACATGCTTCCTGGGCAGATGCGGCGTGGGCCTCTCAGTCATGTTTCAGGCGCGAGGGTCAACATTTCATGCTCAACTACTTCAAATATACTTTTCCAAACTAGTGGAAACCCACCCAGCCACTTTTAAGTGATGTGTCACATGCAGAAAGAACCTGATTAATTTAGTTTTGCATGTCTAGGTTACTATTCAAGTTGTCACCTCTAGCCCTGGCTTAAGACTTTGGTATGAGCCAATGAGCACGGAATCTCCAAACAAGACGGAAGGTGAAGTTGCAGAATGGAAAAGAGGAACAGAGGAACGGAGGGCAGGCAGCTCACTGAGTTTTGATGGCCAAGGGAACAGGACTGTAAGGTCTTCCATTGTTCTGCAAAGTGACCAAAAGATCACTTGCAGAAACATGAGCCCTTGCCTGCCCTCCTCCACAAAGTGGGTATCCCTATTAGCAGCCCATTATTAACCAGGAACACGGCAGATTAAAAATTGGCATATTAACCGAAAGTTTAAAAAAAAAAAAGAAAAGAAAAACAGAGCAAGAAGAAAACATTAAAATTCCCCAAACCAAACTTTTAAGAAATTTTTTAAAAGAGCCAGGCTTCTGAATAATAAAATAGCTTTGGGTACTATGATTGGTTTTTAAAAATGCAGCCATAATTAAAGCAAGAAAGCTGAAAGTCTATTAAAATTTTTTCTTTGATACTGGAAAACTCAATTCATGACCTATATTTTATAAGAACATATACTTGAAAGGGATTTTATATGCCCTCTTCCCATTGAACTTAGAATACTGAATCTTTTCCATTTACTTAAGGAGGGAGGTGGTTCTATACATAAATTACTCAGGACTTCTTTTAGAATACTGTTCATATATTAAGGTGGAGTGATTCAAAGGTATTTGTATAGATGGATGGAAGCGGCCGCCCTAGACTCTGCCCTCAGAGGGGATGGGATTCTTACTGCAACGGTGCTGCAGTAGAAGCTGGTTTATCAAGCTCTCTGCTGATTATAAATCTTTTCTAACTGACATTTATGGACTGTCTTGATTGATGGCCAGCATGCCTTATGAATCTTGGAGAAGAGTTCTTGAGCGTCCCCCGGACTACCGCTAGGGGGAGGACCTGGCTCCGTTTGAGAAGCCATCGCCTTAACTGCGGGCTGCAGTGTTACCTGACAAGCCAGGCTGTAACCAAGAGCAAGAAGGTTGGGAGTGTTCACTTTCTCCCTCCCACCTTCCGTCTCTCTCTCTCACCTAGTACACACACACACACACACATATGCATGCCTACACACGTGTATACGTGTGCACACACATACGTACACACTCACACATATGCACACAAGGCAATGCTCCCTAAACTCAGGGTAGCAGATTATGATAGATCGTAGCATTTTCATGGGTGAAGTGGTAAAAGGGTAGTGGATGTTATGGGCAGATGGAGAGGAAATGGAAGGGCATGGGGGTTAGGCAGAATTGAATCCCAGCTTTATCACTCACCAACTGTGTGACTTTGGGGAAGTAAACAACCTCCATGAGCTTGTTTCCTTGATTCTAAAAGAATTGCAAAGATTCCATTAAGAGATAGCATAGAACCTAAACCAGCAGCCGGTCCCGGAGACGTTATACAGGTGGCTCTCACGGCTTCTGTCTGAAGGGCCGGCCCTGCCTCCCTCCCCTGGTCCTGGTGAGATGCACCCTGGCCCCGGCCTTCCCTGCGCAGCACTAACGGGGGCTCAGGGTGTGTGGACTGTCTGCCTTCCTTCCTCCTCTGCACACTCACTCCTCTGACTCAGGGTCTACTTCCTGCATCCTTCCCTCCCTGACGCCATCCTTACCGAACACCAGAGGATCTGGCAGTGAACACACTCTTGAGATACTTGTTCAAAGAGGAATAAATTATTAATAAAGGCAATGTTTATTTAAAAATCCAATAAAAAGGGAAGTTTATTGTGATTCATGCTTTCTGCCATTTGGGGCCTTTGGTTCAGTGAACGGAATTTATTAAGGGGCTACCATGTGCCTGGAACTCTGCTGAATGCTGACAGTTGAAGATGAAAAGACAATGTGATCCCCTGGGTTTAAGCTTAAGCCACAGAGAGAAAACCAAAGGTAAAATCCAGTTCATACTTGAGGAAAATTTACAAACCTATTCTTCTCTGAGAGCTCAGTTGGTTAAGAATCTGTAGTTTATGGCATTACCATAATTCCAAATAGATGGCATTGGTTACAATAATCAGGTACCATAAAATGAGTCAATATTTAGTGTTCTCCCATTCATCCTGAGCTCATCACAAAAATCTTATGTGACTGCTTCTTGTCACCTCCACTGTTACCAGCCCGGCCCAGGCCATGGTCCTCTAGTGCCTGGAATGCCAACAGGTCCCTACTTCTGCTCTCCACTGAGTAGCACAAGTCATCTATTAACAGTAAAATCAGATTTTACCACTTTCCTGCTTAAAACCACCCAAAAGTTTCCTTAAATTCAAAGTGAAATCTTACAGAGCTCTAACCCAGGGATCTGCAAACTGTTTTCTGTAAATGGTTAATTTACATTAAAGAATGCATATATTTAATACAGTTTAAATATTTAAACTATTTAACATGTCTAATATATTTTAAATGTATATTTAGGTAGCTTATATTTAGGTAGGTGGTGGTTGTTGTCCAGTTGCTAAGTCGTGTCTGACTCTTTTCAACTCCATGGACTGTAACATACCACGCTTCCCTGCCTTTCACCACCTCCTGGAGTTTGCTCAAACTCATGTCCATTGAATTGGTGATGCTATCGAATCATCTCATCCTCTGTTGCCGCTTCTCCTCCTGCCCTAAATCTTTCCCACCATCAAGGTTTTTTCCAATGACTCATCTCTTTTCATCAGGTGACCAAAGTATTGGAGATTCAGCTTCAGCATCAGTCCTTCCAATGAATATTCTGGGTTGTTTTCCTTTTGGATTGACTGGTTTGATCTCCTTACATTCCAAGGGACTCTCAAGAGTCTCTTCCAGCACCACAGATTGAAAGCATCAGTTCTTCTGTGGTCATCCTTCTTTGTGGTCCAACTTTCACATCTGTACATGACTACTAGAAAAACTATAGCTTTGGCTATATGGACCTTTGTGGGCAAAGTGATGTCTCTGCTTTTCAATAGGCTGTCTGGGTTTGTCTTAGCTTTTCCTCCAAGGAGCAAGAGTCTTTTAATTTCATGGCTTCAGTCACTGTCCACAGTGATTTTGAAGCCCAAGAAAATAAAATCTGTCACTGCTTTCATTTTCCCCCTTTCTATTTGCCTTGAAGTGATGGAACCACATGTCATAATCTTAGTTTCTTGAATGTTGAGTTTTAAGTCAACGTTTTCACTCTCCTCTTTTACCCTCAAGGGATATACAAATATATATTTAACCATAAAAAATGTTTTTTTACAAATTAAAAAAATATATTTAGGTGGTATATATTTTTGGCTTTGTGGGACATTCAGTTTCTGTTCCAATTACTACCCAGTTCTAAGAACATCATGTGAAAACAGCCTTTGTCAATGCTTGGATAAATGGACATGGTTGTATTTCAATAAAACTTTATTAACTTAAAAAGAAACAGTCAGTGGAACAGATTTGGCCCATGGCCCACAGTTTGCTGACTCCTGCTGGCCTTTCCCCTGGGCCTTACCTGGGGCCCTTCTTTCTGCTCACATTCTCCCACCACCATGGCCACCTCTCTGTCCCTCCATCTTCTTTCCTGCCTCAGACCTTTGCACTTTCTGATCCCTCCACCTGGAAGGACCTTGCTTAGTCTCTAGACGCTGTGGATCCTGCATTCATGCTGGTCTCAGCTTAAATGTCACATCTTTAGAGAGGCCTTCCTTGACCTTGTCATTCTATCACATCACCTGGTTCTATTTTGTCCAAAGGACTTAAGTTATCTTGTCTATTCCATTCACCATTAATTATCTTTCTCCTCCGAGTGAAAAGCAAATGTCTTCAGAGGAGAGAGCTAACCGGTCATGGCCAGTACTGCATCTCCAAACCTTAGAACACCATCTGGTTCACAGATGCTGACCAATAAACGTTCTTTGAATGATTTTGCTGAATGAAATGTCATCCGGAATTGATTTGAAATAAGACTTTCTCTGAAATTACAACTGTTTAGTGCCGTGGTGGGTCTGCCATGATGTTGTATTGATGTAACACTAAGAATTCCTGGACTACTCGGAGTGGCTCCTCAAGCATCAGGGATGGATTTCAATGGTGCTGGAGTCCACCATGCTCGATGCCGTAACAACTCAAAGAAGTTTTCTTTTTTATTTTGTAGCTGCTCATCTGATTTTCATTTTAACTGGAAACCCACATTAGAGTTATTCTTTCAAAATGTGGAATGATCACTAAGGTTCTGAAGCTACCAATGCCTCTTTACTTCCCCTTAACTTTAACCTATTATGCTGTTTTGGTTGAGTTATTTAGTTAATTTTTATTTGATTTTTGATAGTTGATGTCACAGATCCTTCTCTCTCCCAAATGGGGAGGGATGACTCCCAGCCTGAGCCTAAAATATACCAAGCAAATAAGTGGGGCAGGGGCTATCAAGGGTTTGTTTTTATGAGTAACTTCCGTGAGCACAGGGGCCAATCTGTCCAGTTCCGTGGGTTACCCTCAGTGCCTAGAAGATCTGGCATGGATGAGAGTAAGGGTGGGTGATGGGCAAAGGGGAGACAGCCATGCGAGGAACCAAGCCGTCATGGTTAGAGAGAAGAGTGATTTAAAAACAAGGTGGTGTCTATTTCTTGAACTGGTCTCTGGCCCCAAGGACTCATATATGAACTCGGGTGAAGCGAGGGCTGCGAATAAAAATGGGAAGAACTGTTTTCAACGATGCCGCGTTAAGGAAGCAGGACACAGCTTCTCTGGCTGGGTACCCTCTTAGAACACAGGGCCCCAGGCAGCCTCCTTTGTCTCACCAAGCCCCATGCTATCTCCAAGGCACCAGTGGACGAGCGGCAACGGTGTCTCCATCAGAGAGGGGCTGGGGTATGAAGGAGGGGAAAAAGTGCCCACGACAAGGCTGTTGACTGGCTTGCTTTACAGCCCCTGTAGACACCGCATGGGGACCCCAGATGTGGATAGGAGCAAGTCGGCAGACATTCAGCTTCTTGAGTAGTAGCAAGGTCCAGATAACAGTTTTGATACATCTTATTCTGGAATTTTCCCTTTGGGAAGATGTCCCTGATTAGCTTATGCAACTCTTTCATAAATTTTGTTTTATGGTCAACTGCACTGGAGTGATTTATATCAGAATTCAATCTGAGTGGCACTGTGGCCTGTTAATGGGTTGCTGGGCAACTTATCTAAGCTAAGATTCTGATGATGGCTCCAGGAGAGGGGTCAGAATCAACAGTTTCAGTCCTCTTCCTCAACCACACAATATGGGGAGAAGTTTAGTGTGAGACAGTTCATAGCTTACAGATATAGCTAGTAAAATGACCACAAGACTTAGAGATATTGGATATAACCCAGAAATACAAATAAGTGTCCAACGGCATGCTCGTCCATGAAAGGAGAGACTGTTAGATCTTCCGACATGTGTTTAGCTGAGATACCAATGTAATACTCTGATTAAAAGTGTCACCCCAGTATATGTCAAAATGTAATGTCAAGGCTCTGGTTTTTCCTGTGGTCATGTACGGATGAGAGTTGGACTGTGAAGAAGGCTGAGTGCCGAAGAATTGATGCTTTTGAACTGTGGTGTTGGAGAAGACTCTTGAGAGTCCCTTGGACTGCAAGGAGATCCAACCAGTCCATTCTGAAGGAGATCAGCCCTGGGATTTCTTTGGAAGGAATGATGCTAAAGCTGAAACTCCAGTACTTTGGCCACCTCATGCGAAGAGTTGACTCATTGGAAAAGACCCTGATGCTGGGAGGGATTGGGGGCAGGAGGAGAAGGTGACGACCGAGGATGAGATGGCTGGATGGCATCACGGACTCGATGGATGTGAGTCTGAGTGAGCTCCGGGAGATGGTGATGGACAGGGAGGCCTGGCGTGCTGCGATTCATGGGGTCGCAAAGAGTCGGACATGACTGAGCGACTGAACTGAACTGAACTGAATAAACATATCATTTATCCTATCAATTCCACTTGTATGAATTTACCCAGAAGAAACTGTCACAATAAGTAGGAAGAGATGTGTCCTCCCTTGCATAATTGATTGCAAATAGGGAAAAGTGAAAACAATTTAAGTCAATATGGGATTGGCTAACTAGATGATGGTGGATCTAAGCATTAGCTGTTTAAAACAATGATATAACTTGATATTTATTGACTTACAAAAATGTCTGCAGGACCGTGCAGGGTGAAGAACGAGGCACAGAAGAGTGCATAGAGCTCCGTTTCCATGGGACTGTGCTGTGTGCGTGCATCCCTGTGTTGGAGGGGCCCAGGGAGATCCCTAGAACCATGCTCCTGGATGGCAACTGTGGTTTGCTCCGAATGGTGAGACTGGACGGCACCTGCACTTTTTCACTTTAGTAAAGCTCTGGGGAAAGTGGAACTGCTTTAGTTTTAAAAGAAATTTACTAAAGAAAAAAAAAAAAAAAAGCTCTCTGCCCAATATGAAGCCCGTGGGACTGGCTGGGATTGTTGAGAATGGAAGAACCTTTGATGTGAGAGTCTAAAGATCAGCAGAGGAAAACTGGACAGCTGGTGAACCAAAAGGCACAGGCAGTGTGGCAACAAGTAAACAGGTGACCAGAAAAGGGACTTTGCCACCCAGGCTGAGGGTGCATGCTGAGTCAGGTCTCAAACACCAACTCTCAGATATCAAACCCATTTCTATTTAGTCCAAGCTGTTTTAGAAAATACCAACTGCAGAGCAAAGTTGAGCTCCTGAGACAATAATTTTTTGGTCCCAAAGGTCATTTGATTGGCTGGTTCCCTCTGTCTGCCATGATAGAACTTATTTAAACACTACAGTAACTGAGACTAGAAGAACAGAAACTCAGGTGGATGCCAGAGATAAAATGAAAGATAACTCCTCCTGCCCCCAATCTCCTCACATCACCTCTTCAGGGGAGGCTGGCTTCTCGCCCTCCTGGGGTGAGTGGCCCCTATGACTGCACTGCCTCTCCTACCAACTGCAATTCTGATTTATTTGTTGCTGTCTCCCCACCTGGCTGTCAGGAGGAAATGTGCAGCATCTGGCAAGTCCGTGGCTGGATTCTCAGAATTTAGAATAGTGCTGGCACAGAGTAGATGCTCAATAAAAATACTGGGTGAAAAAAAATAAAGGGAGCGAGAGAGGGGCACAGTCCTTGGGCTCTCGGAAGCTGGAAGATGAGGATTTAGCCACTCATCTCTGCCTCCGTTTAACAGCCTCAAGAAGGGTCAGCATGCAGGTAAGCAATGGGCATCTCTCAAGACTCAGAACATGCACCTCTAGGTCCTGCGGTCCTGTCCTCTCTGTGAAGAAAGGCATTCATCCTTCTCAGTCACACTGTGTGGTGACTAAGATCTTTTCCCCATTACCTCCCTCCCCTGATGGCTCTCAAAGCTGCCTCTCCTGTCTAGGCGGTGGGTGCCCTTCTCCCAGCTGCCCCTGCTAACTTCAGAGTAGCCAACAGCGTGGAGGAAGAACACAGCTGAGGCCAATCCAACAGCTAGCTTCTAGATCTTGTTGGAGGGCTGCCTCTGGGCTGCTACAACCCAATGTGTGGTCCCAGCTGAGCAGAAGTGTCTGGGAATCGAAGTCCCCCTGGGGAGAGGATGGATGGATAGGATAGCTCCCTGGATCCAGAGCTGGAGTAACCCCAATGTACGTGTCTTATGTCATTTCCCAGAGTCCTCCCTCCCCAGGGGACTGAGCTCAGAAGTGCCTACCCTGGTAACTGACTTCATGTGGTACCTCAAGTTGGCTGGCTTCTCCTTCCTGCAGCGCTCCCCACTCGAAATCCTGTACCTGTCCGGTACACCACCTGCCCTCAGTCCTCACCTCAGGGTCTGTTTCTGGAGGAAGCCCTGAACACCAGTCCTCATGGATAGCCCTTCTCAACGGTGCCCAGAGGCCCAGTGGTGACAAAACATGGGGGAGCTGGTGCCAGGAGGCACTGTGGGGCTCTGGTGTGTGTCCTCCAGGAACTTCAAGGGTCTCAGCCTCTACCTACCTGCCCCCCTCACACTTGTGAGGCCCTGGCATTGGGCACTCACAGAACATCAGACTCACATGGAGTTCTTGTTGACTCAGAGGAGCAGCCAGGGTCTGAGTTTGGGTCCCATAAATCAGTGCCTTGAGGCTTCACAAAAGGGATGGTATGTAATCTACTGTTATTTTCTCTTGATCTTCCTTCATCTAGTAAATGATTCCGTAAAACAATACCCTGAGGTTTATGCTGAGCAGCTAGAAATGGCCTCCTGTCTGCACATAGAGATAAATATGGGTGACCTTCTTTGGTGATGGATTCGTGCTGATGGCATCTGGGTACACTGCAACATGAAAATGACGCTTGGTTGGTTGGGAGATGGATGTCCCTTCGCACAAACTGCATGTCTTTCTGCCTTACCTTCCCTAAAGGGTAGGCCACCAGAATAGTAAGAATAATTGCAGCATTAACAATACACTAAAATTTCTTAAACATTTCCAAGCACTGAGTGAAGCACCCTGCCTACGTTAATCAATGCATAGAGCTTTCTAGGGTAGGTACTGTTCTATACCCACCCTATCTGTTAATACAGACAAGGTGACTGAGGCTTCTAGAAGGTTCGGTAACCTGCTCAGTCTCACCTTGTTAAGGAGTTGAGCAGAGCATCAGTCCCAGCTCCAGGCCACAGTGCTATATGTAGGACCAGCTACATAAAATGGGCCTTCCCTGATAGCTCAGTTGGTAAAGAATCCACCTTCAATATGGGAGACCTGGGTTAGATTCCTGGCTCGGGAAGATCTGCTAAAGAAGGGATAGGCTACCCACTCCAGTATTCTGGCCTGGAAAATTCCATGGACCGTATAGTCCGTGGGGTCACAAAGAGTCGGACATGATTGAGTGACCTTCATTTTTACTTTCACTTTCAGTACAAAATGAAGATGCAGCGTCCCTTGTTGAACAATTATTAAGAATTTTAAGATGGCGACAACAGATCATTAAATCAAGTGTGGAGCCCTTTGGAGCCTGGCGCTCTGTGAGGCTGTGCAGGTCCCACCCCATGAAGCTGGCTCTGGTTATGTGGATGCAGAAGAAAGTGATGCGAGTGATGATAAGGGCCCCCATGCTTACCATCGTTTAACCCTAGGAACTGAGCAACCGCTCACATTAAATGAAAAGTGACTCAGGGTGCTGGGCTCTTTGGTCAGAAGAGCTGGTTATTTTCTGTCAGGAGTTAACTCAGTTCATCTGATGGACCTACACAAATACTTCCCTTTAGCTGGGCCTGCAAAGAGTCCGTGTGAGAGAAGGTGGCCACGTACAGTATGGTGTCTGAGAAAGAACCTGTGGCTTGAGGGCAGACGCAGACACTGATTCTAGCTCATCCACCAGCCTTAGCTGGTTCAAGTTCCCAGATCTCTCTGAGATTCAGCCTTCTCATCTGTATGATGGGAAGAGTGGTACCCACACCTCAGAGCAGAGTGGAGGAAATGATACAGTTAGAGAAAGCTCTTGGCACACAGTAGTGCCCCCCTAAATGTGATGATCATTCAATGGCTGTTTGCACAGGGAAGTTTGTGGGTCAGCTGGAAGAACACATGATTTGAAGGTTGATGCTATGGGTTGAGTCCTGAACAGTGTACCCATCTGTCATTTATGTGAACTGGGCAAGGTCAATGAATTCCTGAGGTTTGGGATTTCTATCTGTGAAATGGATGCAATACATTGTCTACAGCGCATAGGATTCCATGAGCCACAAATGAGCCGGACGTTGTGGAAACAGAAGAGGTGATCATTTCTCCAGCCCGTCAGAGATTGTTAGGACTTACAAGTAGCTTAGGTGGGGAGGGGACTGGAAAACAGGCCCCACCTTCTGTCCCAGATTCCCACTGTCCTCACAGACATCAGGTGCCATCTCCTTGAGCTCTCCCACAGGGTGCAAAGTAATCTAAAGGTTTTTTCTGCTGAAACTTTTACACAACATTGTCACATTTTTGACTTCAAATTTGACTGACTCCATATTTCAATTTCTCTTTTATAATCAAACCCAGAGAGTGCCGAAAAAGAAAACCATGAATCAGGCCAAATTCTGCATAACTGGAAGAAACTATTCCGTACAGATATCCAAGTCTTTATGTATTTTTATAGGATAATACCAATCATAAATACAAGTTTAAGGTGGTTTATGTTTCGCTGGGAATACGTTCACGCTAACCGAATTGCTTTGTGCTTTAAGAAATTCAATGCGCATAAAGGATTCCATTTTTCTCTGAAAATAACAACTTGTATATAAAGCAATAAAATTTGAAATTCTTTCTGAAACTTTAAAGAAGGGCACAGTGGGAGAAAAATTGGACATCGTCTAATCATATACGCATATAATATACAAAGACGTGTACATGCTCACAGCCGCCTCACAGCCGCCTCGAATGTAACCACTGTCATTTACATTTAGAACACTTCTCGGGCCCATCTCGAATTCCAGTCACTCACAAACAGGGCCCGGGTACCACACACGGAAACTGGGAATCATTTTTCTGTTCTGCTCAAACTCCAGTTACTTGAATAGCTTTCCCCATCACTTCTTCTAACTCATTCTGCAAATCAGCTTATTTAAGATTTCTGTAAACTTCCAACCCAAACTCCAGGGTGTGTCTTGTTGGAAGTCATCTCTCCATCAAAAGCAGCTATTGAGCGATGCCGAGGGGAAGGTCTTCGCTGAGGTGATCTGACCCACCTTCACCAGCCTGCTCTCTGACTCTCCAGGCCCATTTTACAGAATGCCTTCAAATCCCAGAAGGGAGAGGGCTGCTCCTGCCCCTGGGGTTCTATCTGACTAAGTGCTGGAAGTCTAGCTCCTGGAAGCTGTAGGGAGGTTTTAGGCACCTTGCATACAATTAGTCACCTGGTAGGCTAGGTGGTTGCCATGGCAATAATTCCAGAGCCTTGGGTATCTACAGGTTATTGATACATTCCATCCATTCAGCAAAGGGAAAAAGAACCAGCCGAGCAGCCCCTGAGCGTCCATGTCCTACTGGCCTGAGGAGTGAGTGACTCCTTTGTTACAAGTGTTTGAGCATAATCCAGACACAGCAGCACTGGTGTTCTTCACTCGGCTTGTTTTCTCTCAATGTATGTGAAAGCTTAAAATTAAAGGCTACCCTTAAAATAGGGATTTTTCTACTGCTCTTCACTTTCAAAAGCATTATGTTCAGGGGTGACTACTACTGCTGCTGGCCACAGAATGCTTTAATTAGTATCTATGGGCCGAAAAGGGAGCTCTCAAATATAAAACTTTCACCAATAGAAAGGTTAAAACTGGGGAAAAGATGACAGGAGTTCCATAGTAACCTTGAATGATTTCCATAGAGTAGAAACATGTATTGCCAGAGAAGGAAATAAAATGTCTTGACTTTGACCCTTTGAACAAGGACAAAAGTTTTCTCCATCCACATCTTCTAAGAAAAGGGTAGGGGGGAATGTCCTACACATTTCCCTCAAATGGTTCTTATTAAAAGGCAATTATGAAGAGAAATATTAATTGAGGAGCTGCAGTAACATCCTTAATTTCCCTCAAAGTCTTGCTGTACACCAAGCTCAGCCTTGGGCCCTCACAAGGGGAGCTAGATATTTACATGGTGTCCAATATCAACCATACGTCGGAGACTTGAGATGTTGGTCACCCTTGAAGGTCACCTTTGCACACAAGGGAAGACATTTTCACAGCTTGCAGCACCCCAGTCATGTTATGAGCTGCAGTTTTCTGGGGCGTGCTTCTGTCCAGGGGAATAACACATCAGTTACACCAACAGTAAGTCAGAACAGTGGCGATGAAACAGTCTCCAGCATCCCCATAGATCACAGTAGGCCACCTCCCAAGCCTTTACGTAAACTGTGAGCCAATTTAACATACCAGTAGGTGACCCCTCCATGACGTGGCCGATGTAGGGGCCTTCCCTGAAGATGGGTCTGTTGTCATTCTGATCAATCACGATGACTTCCAGAGGGACCGGCCCCTCGAGAGTCCTGCCGTTGACATCTACGGTCTCCACAAATAGCTATTGGAGCAAAGAGATTCGGGGAGAAAGAAGGCATTCATTCATTAGGAAAATTGAAGTTGGGTTCTCTAGAGAAAGTAGGTTATGTCAGCAATTTTATGAGCCCTTGGCAATATTCAAACTTTGGTCTCAATGGATAGTCACCAGGACTAGAATAGAAACTAAATATTACAGAATAAAAGATAAAGCTCAGTTCATGCTAGTTCCCCTTGGGAAATTTACAATTAATTCATCAAATCTGCAAAGGAAGTCCACAAAAAAAAAAAAAAGAAGGAGGAAAACACCAGCAATCAACCATAGCTGAGGAAATGCGCTTACATTGTTTCTGTTTTTCCAATATCATTATGCTTAAAAGGAATGTTATGCTAATAAAAATAATTGACTAAGCAGTTATGAACAGAGTATATTAAGAAATAACTGGAAGTGTTTATGGTGGTATTTAGGGGAAATTCAGGTCAGTAAAAATTTGCAGAGAACCTTTCTGAGGCAAGGAAGGAGCGTGTGGGGGTCCTAAGCAGGACCTCAGGGCTCCTGCCTACGAGGCCTTTACAGTCTAGGGGGCGTTTCACAGTTTTCTGGCTTCAGATCCCAAGGATGAAGGAAACAGCATCGAAAGACCAGCTGCCCGGTTGCTTGGAAACAAGGAATTACATCTTGGCTTTTCCAGTGAAACATGGAAACACAGGGTCCATGAAACATGGGGTCCCAATGCTCTCATTTCTAGGCCTGAGTCTGCCTTGATTTAACTCAGGGGCAACAGTCACACTTCTAAGCTATCAGTGTTGTTCCCCTCTTGGGAACTGGTTGAGTAGCTATATCAGAAAAAGGTGTCTGCAGTCATAATCCTTGGGGAATGATCTCTGCAATTGGAATCCCAACACACTCTCTCACTAGGTATGTGACCTCAACCCATACAGTTAACCTCTTAGTTTTATCATCTGTAAAATGGGTTCATAAAATAATCATTATTATGAATAACGGTAACCAGCATTACCCAGGGCTTACCAAGGTGCCCTATCACGCTAATTCACTTGAGGTTCACAGTGCCCCTATGAACCATTTGTAAGGAGGGAACAGAGCCAGTTAGACAACAGGTCGGTGGAGTCTGGAGCTGGCCTTGTGGAGTCGGTCTGCAGGTTTACAATTTTAACCGTTATAAACAATGCTTGCAGGTCACTTAATGTAATGCCTGTCACATAGCTCATCTCCAGAATATTAGCTGCTACTATTGCTACTGTTGTTATTATCAACACTGTTGTCAAAACTAGCCCAAATTAGGAAAAGAAAAGCAAGAGACATTTGTTATACCCTACCTGAATGTGTTGTAAATTGGTTTCACCCTTTGGCAAGTATCGACAACACGGTACCTGTGTGCATTCTCAGTCATGCCCAGCTCTTTGCGACCCCGTGGCTCCTCTGTCCGTGGGATTTCCCAGGCAAGGGATCTTCCCGACCTAGGATTCGGACCCATGTCTCCTGCATTGGCAGGCGGATTCTTTACCACTGAACCCCCTGGGAAGCCCAAATTCATCAAATCTGTGAAGGACTCACGCATTTTATTCTACCTGGATACCTCTCCTGTTAGTGTTTGAGACACGCTGCCCTTACGTACATGGGAATATTCATTGGAGTGTTGTTTCTAACAATGAGATAACACTGGTGTCCACTAAGCATCCAGCTGAAAGGGATGAATTAAATATTTATGTAGTAAGACACTAAAATACAGCCATTAGATAAAATGGATCGGCTTGAACACTGTAAGAAAAAGCACCGAGCAGCATGTCCAGGATGCATGTGCGGCAGATAACGGGGGCACAAAGAGCTAGACACGACCTAGTGACTGAGCAGTAACAAGTGTACACGTGTGATGCACACACACGGACAGAGTGTGAGATCAGTACACAGGCATGAAACCAGGTATGTGTGAGGAGAGGAGTTTTTCCCATTAATACTGTCTCATCTTTTCAGTAGTAAATTCACACACACACACACACACACACACACACACACTTTGATTTCTGGGGCAGATAAAATAATGCACACATACCATAGCTAAGAAGAAATTAAATAGGCAGAGACTTTTAACATCTGCACACAAAGGAGATCTTACAGAGAGTGAAATTTTATGCCGATTTTTAAAGCTACTGTGAGAATACCGCTAAACAAAGAAAATAAAAATCAAGCTTCGGGAGCAATTTCTTCTAATAATGAAGGTCTGGCCTTTTGTCTTCCCCAAATAGCTGAGGACTTGACTTTATTTCAACCAAAAACCTGTCTCTAAAGACACCATATAACTCGGATTTGAATCCTAAGCCCCTACAGCCTATAACACTTGGCTAGTGTTGTAAACCACAAGTAAGAATAGAATTCACATTTTTGCCAAATTGCCACACTGGGAGGGGCAGACTCTAGCTCTCACCTCAACATAACGGAAAGACAGACAGACACTAAGCAGATAAACTGATCAGGATGAATGCCAAATGTTGAGCTGAATCTTACAAAACCAAAGGTATCAACGTGAGAGTATTTTATGTTACAATACTACCCAGAGTTTGACTCCTGAATTTTGCACTGAAAACAATAATGCTAGAAATCAAGGCCTCTGGAACAGGATTGAAAAAGAACAAAGTGCTCCTAGGATGCATTTATTAATTTTAGTTCAGTTCAGTTCAGTTCAGTTGCTCAGTCACGTCCAACTCTTTGCGACCCCATGAATTGCAGCACGCCAGGCCTCCCTGTCCATCACCAACTCCCGGAGTTCACCCAAACTCACGTCCATCGAGTCAGTCATGCCATCCAGCCATCTCATCCTCTGCCATTCCCTTCTCCTCCTGCCCCCAATCCCTCCCAGTATCAGAGTCTTTTCCAATGAGTCAACTCTCCACTTGAGGTGGCCAAAGTACTGGAGTTTCAGCTTCAGCATCAGTCCTTCCAATGAACACCCAGGACTGATCTCCTTTAGAATGAACTGGTTCAATCTCCTTGCAGTCCAAGGGACTTTCAAGAGTCTTCTCCAACACCACAGTTCAAAAGCATAATTTTAGTTAATTTAACAGAAATCCATTGAGGACAGTCCTCAGCCCCGTCCTCCCCCATCCTCAGCCCCATCCTCCCCCATCCTCAGCCCCGTCCCTCCCCATCCTCGGCCCCGACCTCCCCCATCCTCAGACCTGTCCTCCCCCATCCTCAGACCTGTCCTCCGTTATCCTCAGCCCTGTCCTCCTTTATCCTCAGCCCCGTCCTCCCCCATCCTCAGCCCTGTCCTCCCTTATCCTCAGCCCCACCGTCAACCAGTCCTGTCTATACTGCTTGTTCTACTTTCTGGATCTCTCTCAAATCCACCTTCTTCTCTCCAAATTCATCATCACCTGCAGAGAGTAGCTTCTGTGACTTCTTTCCTGGGCCTCTGCAATAGGCACCTAAGAAGTTACTTTGATGTCTCGACTTGACTGCCATGGAGCGCTCAGACAAAACATAATTTCTGGGTGTGTCTGGATGAGATTACCACTGGATTCTGTGGACTCAGGGAAGCAGACACTCTCCCTAGCACATGTGGGCACCATCAAATCCCCTGAGGGCCTGCACTGACAGACGCAGGGGAGGGTGGGATTCGCCCTTCGTCCTCCTGCCTGACTGCAGACTGGGGACCTCCATCCTCTGCTGCTGTCACGGGTCACACTTCTCAGGCTTCTGGACTTGGACTGGAGTCTATACGTTCAGCCTCCCTGGTGCTCAGGCCTTTGGACTTGGACTGGATCACACCACGAGCTTCCTGGGGCTCCAGCCGGCAGACAGCAGATTGTGGGCTTTCTCAGCCTCTGTAACGGCATGAGTCAGTTCCTTATAGCAGACTCCTACTGCTTCTGTGTCTCTGGAGAAGGCTGACCAATATAGGCGTCCATCATGTCTTTTCAAAATTTTAATTTATTAATGTCACCCCAGAATGGATACCTTTCAATCACTTCTCATCCCTCATAAGATAAAAGCACATTCCTTTACTGTGAAGAGTCTTTTATAATCTGGCCCAGCCTAATTCTCCAAATTCATTTCACATCACAAGAGATCCCCTTCATCCCTCATTATCCAGGTATACTAGTCTTTTCTCAGTTCTTCCAACTTACTCTGTTCCTTCCCAACACAGGAATCTCCTCGTGCAGCCCTGCTAGTAAGCACGGGCATCCCATCGGCCATCCTGGTCAGCCCCCATCTGTCCTTCAGATCTCAGCTCAGATGTCATTGGCAGAGAAGATCCTTCATGACCGATCCAGTCTCCCTTGGGTGTCCCTGGTTCATGCCCCCATGGCACTGGTACCCTGCCTTTATAATACTTTCCATAACATGTAATTGCTTATTTATTTATGTGACAATTTGACTAATGTCTGCCTCTCCAGTCCCACCAAGACAGAGGTGAGCTAGGTGTTCATGCCCTATAGCAAATACCCAAGGCTGAGGCTCAGTGCTCAGCACAGGGCAGTTACCTGATTCAACACTGATGGCAAAAAGTCCTCTCCAGAAGAGGCAACAACTCTTTAAGAGACTGGAGCCCAATGTTTTGGCCGCAGCTTTGGACCTCTATCCTGTCTTTCCATCCCTGGCACAGGAGGTGACAGCTGGTCCCAGGTTTCATGGACCAAAGATCAGTTGACTCTGTGCAATCTTAATTCATGAACAAGAACCACAGTAAACCTGGGTAAACAACACCCAGGTACATCACATTTTGATTACTTTCCTTCTGAAAGAAGGGAACTAACATTTACTTGGTGTCCAATATATGTCTGGGCTTTCTATGCATTGTCTCACTTGGATCAAGACATCCTGGAGAAATACTCACTGCAGCAAAACTCAGAGAAATTTAAGTACCTAATCTGAAAGCTAGTCTGTGATCCAGTTGACTCTACACTTGGATCTGACTTGAAAATCTGTGCTTTCCCCCACTACACCCTTGTCTGCTGAAAGCTCTTTCATGGACTTCCCTTCCACTTTTCTTTTATTCTCTTTACTGTGTTATTCAATTAATAGTTTTGATGAATGTTGATTATTATGTTTCACTGATGATTTACCCAAAGCAAAATTATCCATGAATTTAGGGGTGTGGTGAGGTTATTTAAAATTTTTCCTCAGTTCAGTTCAGTTGCTCAGTCATGTCTGACTCCTTGTGACCCCATGAATTGCAGCACGCCAGGCCTCCCTCTCCATCACCAACTCCCGGAGTTCACTCAGACTCACGTCCATCAAGTCAGTGATGCCATCCAGCCATCTCATCCTCTGTTGTCCCCTTCTCCTCCTGCCCCCAATCCCTCCCAGCATCAGAGTCTTTTCCAATGAGTCAACTCTTCGCATGAGGTAGCCAAAGTACTGGAGCTTCAGCTTTAGCATCATTCCTTCCAAAGAAATCCCAGGGCTGATCTCCTTCAGAATGGACTGGTAGGATCTCCTTGCAGTCCAAGGGACTCTCAAGAGTCTTCTCCAACACCACAGTTCAAAAGCATCAATTCTTCGGTGCTCAGCCTTCTTCACAGTCCAACTCTTACATCCATACATGACCACAGGAAAAACCATAGCCTTGACTAGACAGACCTTAGTTGGCAAAATAATCTCTGCTTTTGAATATGCTATCTAGGTTGGTCACAACTTTTCCTCCAAGGAGTAAGCATCTTTTAATTTCATGGCTGCAAACACCATCTGCAGTGATTTTGGAGCCCAAAAAAATAAAGTCTGAGACTGTTTCCACTGTTTCCCCATCTATTTCCTATGAAGTGATGGGACCAGAGGCCATGATCGTCGTTTTCTGAATGTTGAGCTTTGAGCCAACTTTTTCACTCTCCTCTTTCACTTTCATCAAGAAGCTTTTGAGTTCCTCTTCACTTTCTGCCATAAAGGTGGTGTCATCTGCATATCTGAGGTTACTGACATTTCTCCCGGCAATCCTGATTCCAGCTTGTATTTCTTCCATCCAGCGTTTCTCATGATGTACTCTGCATATAAGTTACATAAGCAGGGTGACAATATACAGCCTTGATGTACTCCTTTTCCTATTTGGAACCAGTCTGTTGTTCCATGTCCAGTTCTAACTGTTGCTTCCTGACCTGCATACAGGTTTCTCAGTTTTTCCTAACACACATGAAAATACACATTAAAACACACTATGAACCTTTGCATATAATGTGACACCCTGCCACAAGTGACAGGTTGGGGAATATCATAGCATTGGCCTAGATATAACATGCTCCCTTCCGGAAAGTCACAGAGTTTCTGAAAAGAAAAGAAAAGGCTTGTATCTCTCATAAATGTAGCTCTCAAATGACCATGGTGAAAGAAATGGGGAGGTGAATGAAATGCACGTCACTCTAACTCTGTTTAAGGCAAAATTACTTTATCCAAGATTGGAGATATGAAGGTACTGCATGGATGTAAACTAATCGTTTCCACTTTAGGGTCCATGATAGGTGGATACCAGGTCAGCGAGCCTCGTGTGTAGGGGCAGGGAGGGCTCGACCTCTAAAACGGGGAGGAGGTGAAGGAAAACCACAGGAGCCAAAACGGAAGCTGTGCTGCTAGAGTAGCTCTCGTGGAATTGCATAGGGTCCCCTTGGCCCCTGTTCCTGTGAACCCCACTTCCTAGGTTCTCTATCCTCCTTCCATACTGTGGGGGTGTCTCCACCAGAGGTGGGAACTATCAAGTCACAACCTGCAAACTGATGACTCTTTAAGCCAGTTAACGTGCTGTAATAATGGAGATGGGCTATGCACACACATAGAAAAGAATTCCTTAAAACAACAATACAACATGAACATAATGAGCCAAATTACAAAGTGCATACAAGCACACCGGCCTTTGGTGTCACAGCAAATGATTAACATCGTCTTTTTCATTTGGCGTATCCTCTCAGCTCTGTCTATGAAAGACACAGTTTATCAAGGGAAAATTTGATGTTATGATCTAACCCAAAGGGATGAACTGATGAAAAACAAATGCTACGAGGTTTTTTGGGGGAATGCCAAAATGAAGACGCTGGCTCTTAAAACAGTAATTTTTCTATGAAATGACCCCAGTAACAGATGTCAAACTTGGATCAATAGGATGAGAAACAAAGTGCCTGACACACAGTCTGTGGACTCATGAGTCATTTTGAAGTAAAATGATTTAGAAGACACTTCGGTGACCTTTTTGAACTCTGATAATTCTGCTTTGTGCTAAATATTCAAATGAAGTAAGACATATACGATGCAGTAAATTACTTATTTGAGATGATATTATTCAACTTCTGGTTATCAGCGGAGTGTGTGTGTGTGTTCACATGCTTTTTAACCAGATGTTTTTATATCACAGGAAATGAGAATTTAGGAGCTAGGACTCTGGCATAATGTGACTCAGTTTCTCTTTTGGACACAAACATGACGTCTCCTACCCTAATGAGTATGTTCCCTCCAAGTTACCTCTTTGGGACATTAAAACATTTTCTGACATGGATGCTGCTTTGAAATACTTGTATAGGAGCTTCTACTTGGACCAGTTTATAAGTCAAAAAGATGGGCCTTGTTCCTTTCATTCCAGACACCATCTTTTATAATGAGAATAGTTATAATGATAGAAATGTAAAATGATAACTAGAAAGCTTGCTGCATGCAACTCAGTTCAGTTCATTGCTCAGTCGTGTCTGACTCTTTGTGACCCCATGAATCGCAGTGCGCCAGGCCTCCCTGTCCATCACCAACTCCCAGAGTTCACTCAGACTCACGTCCATTGAGTCAGTGATGCCCTCCAGCCATCTCATCCTCTGTTGTCCCCTTCTCCTCCTGCCCCCAATCCCTCCCAGCATCAGAGTCTTTTCCAATGAGTCAGCTCTTCACATGAGGTGCTGCATGCAATTAGGGATATACAAATATTAGACATAACAATATGTCTCATTTGTTAGGCCTAACAAATATTAGATATATTCAGTTGTAAACTTGGGGCTACAAGTTTAGACATAAAAACTTACACAAAACCTTGAAACACATGTGAAAAATATGATGTTTTGACTTGCCTCCACAGAGGACAGGGATAAAGAAAAGATGGGACTCAATGACTATGAAGGTGCTGTGAAATAAGTACCAGGTTCCATGACAGAGTCTAAACTTGACATAATACTCCTGGAAGGCAGTTGAACCTATGTCTTGAGAACCTCAGGGACGTCCACAACATTAAAAGAAGTTCCATAACAATTTCATGGAGATAAAGAAGCCTACAGAGATTTTGTATAAGTAGGCTACTATGAGTTTATTTTTACCGGATGATCTCCAAAATTAAGTGCCTTGAGTAAAGAAAGAATTGATAGGTATTTTTTGAGTTTTTATTTGCAATTCTTACACCCTCACTACCTATCAACATCTCACAAAGACTGAAAGTCTTTTCCACCATAGACATTCTCACTGATCACTGAAATTAAACTAGACTTTGAATCAGAAAGCCTGCCTTCAGGTTTTAGCTCTGCTACCTATAAAGGGGCTATAGTTGGCAGAATAATGACCCTCCTAAAGAATATTATGTCCTAATTCTGGAACCTGTGGATATGAAAGGTTACTTGGCAAAGGGGAATTAAGGTTGCAAATGCAATTAAGGTTGCTGATCAGCTCACCTTAAAGCAGAGATATCAGTATGAATTGTCCAGGTGGGTTCAATGTGATTATGAGGGTCCTTAAGAGAGGAGGAGAAAAAGGTTTGGGTGATTTGACATGAAAAGGTACTTGACCAGCCACTGCTGGCTTTGAAGATGGAAGCAGAAGCCACAAGCCAAGGAGAGTGAGCAGCAACCAGAAACTGGAGATGCCAAGGCCCCTGCTCTACAGCTTCCCGGAGTGGATGCAGGCCTGCTGGCATGAGATTCGACCCTGTGAGCTCCATGCTGGACTCTAAACCTACAGATGTACATGATGACAGATTTACGTCATTTTGAGACACTACATTTATGGTAACTTATTACAGCAGCAATAGAAAATTGATATTGTGGTCATATTATTAATTATTCAAACTGGAACAACTTTAAGAACCAAGGCAGGTATTATCAGCAATTAAGCCACAATGGCAGGTGCAAACCAAGACTGTCCCAGGCTCCCCTGAGCGACACTGTGAGCCTATCTTATTAAGAAACTTCAGTTCTCTGTATCTAAGTCGGCACATGTAACAAATGATGTTTAGAATGTCATCTTTCTTTTTGTTAAAGGAACAAAAAGATAAGCAAGGGTGTGTAGCACATAAATAGGAAATTCTAAACAAAGCTTTGTTACATCAGATAAGGTTTGGTGACTTGGGCATTCGTTCACTCCAACAGACGTCTCTTTAGACTTTTGCAAATGTGGATGCAGTACTCTCGATTCAGTTCTTCTGTGTCAGCCATTACCCTGAAAAATTGTTTTCCTGTTACGGTAATTTAGATTTTTCTTTGACACCAATCATTTGCATATTCAAGTGTTTTTCTCAGCTTTATTCATGTAGTGGACTCGAATCTCATTGTGGGCCAGCTCCTGGAGAGTTCCCAGGGAAAGGACATTTTTAGTCTCCTGTAGCATTCTTCCACCTTCCTCTGCACTGCTCTGTATGCGATGCCCCCCTCGACAGAGTGGATGCAGAGTTTATAGCTCCCTCAAAAAAATGATCAAAGGGGCGATAAAAGTCTCCCACTTGTTAGATTATTAATTAAAGGTCTTGATATTATTATCAAATGTTCTTTGAAAAGCTTGCTTAGCTTAGAGACATAATATTTCTTTTGTTGATATGAAATTTTACTTTTAAAGTATGTTTTTCCACAACACAAGGAAAACACTTTTTTTTTTTTTTTGGCTTATGTATGTATGCTCATAACCACGCTAGACTTTGAGGGCATTTTTCTATTTAACTTTTGAAGTAACTTTAATTATGTGAAAGAAATCCATGCAGATATTCAAAATAATTTTACTTAAGCAGCTTGGGTAAAGTCCCAGTGAAAATTCCCTACCCCAAGAGGGGAGCAGAGGCTGAAAATTTTAATTGGTTCAAGTAGAATTTATATAAATCATGGATGCTGGAATTATGCCAGATCCATTAAGGATATGTACAAGGGTTAAGGGGATTTTTGTGCAAAGATGAGAAATATAATACGTTTGAAAACAAAGCCGTAGGAGAATATTACAGGGGATTTTATTTTCACTTGCCCTTCTCCCTTCCTAAAGTGAAATCCAGAGGAAAAGAATGCAATGAAATACTTTTCTTTCTTTCTTTTTTTAAGTTTATAGATCCAAAGTCACTTAGTTAAATAAGTATTAAAATGTGTTTTGTAAAACATTATGTTCTTCAAAATGAAGGTTGATACATAAAATTTAAATTACTGCCTAATAAATCCAGATAGATTAAAGAATTAGAAGAAAAAAGTCTTTTTAAAATATTTGAATATTTATGTAATAGAGTAGGTTAAGTCTTTCTAAATCAGCATTAAAGGCATAAGTTATTATGTGAATTACTGAGAGATTAAACTCCTTAAATGTGAAGTTTTTTATATGACTAAAATACAATAAACAAAGAAAATTCAGAAAATGTTTGCATCATATAAAAGAGGCCTACTATCCTTAATATACAAAGAGATGGTTAAAAATCAATAGATAAAAACAACAGATAGCAAAGCAAGGAAATAAAAAGGCAATAAACATTATAACTTTAAAATGAGATAACTTTTTGCTTATGTAATTACCAAAATAATTGGAAAACCTGAATAGTCCATCTTTGACAAACTTGTCAGGAAAAAGCATTCTCACACATTACTGATGATATTAAAACATCTTTCTGAAATGCCATTTGTCGATATGCATTACAAGCCTTGAAAACAGGTGATTTTTACTTGCTCTGTATGTGTGTCAGGAAATTAGGGCTGTTTGATAACATGTATACTCATTTCAATATCGCTTAAAATTAGGAAAAATCACAAAGTTCTAGCTTGATATTGATGAAGTAGACTACGGTGTCTGCACACAGCGGAATGCTACATTGCAGAAACACTTTGGTGTTTAGTCACCAAGTCAAGTCCAACTCTTGGAGACCCCCATGGACGGTAGCCTGCCAGCTCCTCTCCAAGAGATTTCCCTGGACTGGGTTGCCATTTCCTGCTCTAAGAACACTTTAGTGAATGGAAAAACATATTAATGGTATGTGGTATTCATAGTATGAATTAAATAATCTGATTGATAAGTAGTACTACTGAATTTTTTTGAAAAATAGACATTACACTATTAAGATTTTATTAAAATATTAACAGTGGTTTTATTGCAGGTAACTACTGTTTTTCACTTTTCTTACTACACTTTTCTGGATTTCCTATAATGGGCATGAGTTTCACAGTTAAAAAAGAATCTATAAAATTTATCTTGAAATTGACTACAGACTGGTTGTAATTTATTACAAAAAAGGATCTATGGGAACCTGTTAAACTTTGGGATATCTAGCATCGCTCAGTATTGATGATTAATGAGAAACACGGCAACATTCGGTAATAAACGGCAACATTCGGTAGTAAGAGATGATCAGTACTGTGGTAGAATACAGAGAGTGGTTGGCTTTACACAGTGTCACGGGTCTCTGATTTTTGGATGAAAAACTGCCTCATGCATTTGACAGAACTTTATAATATGGAACTTGGTCTCATCAACTTTATTTTTTGAACCACCACTCTTATCAATGTCTGCTTTGCCTCTGAAGCTCACTCTTAATTTCGCCAATAAATTCTGAGAACCAGAAAAGAGCCGAGGCTCAGAGGGTGGACTGTGGGTTGAGGGAAACTTGGCTTCAAGCCCCGATTTTACCCCTTATCAGCTGTGTCATTTTAAATCTATTCAATTACCTTCCTAGAATCTCAACTTCTTCATCTTTAAAATGAATGATACCTGTCTCATGGGGTTGTCATGTGTAAAACACATGACATTGATAAAACATTTAGCAAAACACTTGGCATATAGCAAGTGCTAACTAAATAGTAGCTGCCAGTATCCCTAAAGTTTTTTTGTAAGTTAAGAAGGATATCCTTATAACATTATGGTCTTGATGAGGGTTCACAAACTCAGGCGTCTCAGGGAAGTCTCTGATACGCTGCAGAAGCTGCCTGTAAGCTGTTGTTCAGTCGCTCAGTCGTGTCCGACTCTTTGTGACCCCGTGGACTGCAGCACTCCAGGCTTCCCTGTCCTCACCACCTCCCAGAGCTTGCTCAAACCCATGTCCACTGAGCCAGCGATGCCATCCAACCATCTCATCCTCTGTCGCCCCCTTCTCCTCCTGCCTTCAATCTTTCCCAGCATCAGGATTTTTTCCAATGAGTTGGCTCTTTGCATCAGGTGGCCAAAGTATTGGAGCTTCAGCTTCAGCATCAGTCCCTCCAATGAGTACTCAGGATTGATTTCCTTTAGGATGGACTGGTTGGATCTCATTGCAGTCCAAGGGACTCTCAAGAGTGTTCTCTAACACCACAGTTTAAAAGCATCAATTCTTTGGCACTCAGCCTTCTTTATGGTCCAACTCTCACATCCATACATGACTACTGGAAAAACCATAGATTTGACCATTATAGACCTCTGTCAGCAAGTAGCTGAAGCTATCTGGAACTTGTCAGCGTGTAGCTTACTGCCTGTAAGTAGCTGAAGCTCATTTAGAATCAAGAAGATACATATATCAACATCTTGGTGCCAAGACCCCTGTTCAGATCTCTGTATGAGGAGTGGATTTGGTGAAAGGCAGGGGCCCCAGCCAGAGCTCTCCTCCCCCACGCATTCCCACCCTGTACTCAGAACCAATGTGATCTGAGGGAGGTGGTCAGTGCCCAGTTCCAGGCCCACATGCTGGAGTGTGAGATGACCTCATTGTTGCTCTGGGTCTCCTCAAACATCCAGGTACCCATTGCTGCTATGCTGGTCCTACCACCTGGGCTCTGGACTGCTGTGCCCCTGAGTCTACTTAGCCCTCCAGGCCGGCCTCAGTTCCTGCTCCACTTGCTCCTTGGGAACAAGGTCTAGGGTTCTTTCCCCTCCCAGGTGGCCCTTATCAGCCTCTGTTTCCAGACTGGGTCTCCCCTCTTGGTGGCATCCTCTAACCTTCAGGGCAGTGAGGGCAAGACTTTCTTTTTTAAATTAAACTTTTATTTTGAAACAATTTTTTTATTTATATGAAGGCATGAGTAATAACACAGAGAGATGCCACACTCCCTTGATCCAATTTCTCCCATTGGTAACATCTTGTAAAACTGTGGTCCAGGATGGCAAGCGGAACACTGATGTAAATACAGTCCTGGATCTTATTCAGATTTCATGATTTTACTTGTATTTTTGTGTGTGTGCATGCGTGTGTGCTTGAGTATTTAGTTCTATGCTTACATCCATCACCCCAATCAAGATATAGAACAGTCCCATTTCTGAAAGTTTTCTTGCTTTAAAAGAACAAGGCTTTTAAAATTTTAATGTATTTCTGCACCTGTAATTCATAATATCATTCACTATAGCCAAGAGGTGGAAGCAACCCAAGTGTTCATTGTCAGATGAATGAATATGCAAAATGGAGTATACGCATACAATGGAAGATGATTCAGTTTTAAAAAGGATTGGAATATTGCTATGTGCTGCAACATGGATGGACCATGAAGACATTATGTTCAGCGAAATAAGCCAATCACAAAAGACAAATACTGTATGATTCCTCTTATATGAAGTCATCAATTTCACAGAAACGGAGAGGAGAATGACAGCTATTAGGAGCTGAGGGGAGAGGAAAGGGGGTTTGTTGTTTAAGTGGAATAGAGTTTCAGATTTGCAAGATCAAAAAGTTCTGGAGATTCTCCTGCTAGAATGTCAGCTCATGAGGACAAAGAGCACCTGTCTGGTTCCCACAGCACAGTAGGATGGTGCCTTCCAAATAGTAGGTTTCCGATGTAAGTAACAAATGATCAAAGGATGAGTTGAGGACTTTGAGTTTACAGAGAAGCTTTTTTTTCCCAGAGGACAGACCAATAGACAAGAAATAAATAACAGGTGTCTTTTTAGAATTCCTTGAGGATGAACTCAGCTAAAAGGCAGTGCGTGAACAATTCAACAGAAGCACATTCTGCCTATTTCAGAGGAAGAAACTGAGTTCAGTGAAGTTGTTACAACTGTTTAAAGTATGCAAACATATTTTACATGGGATTATTCACTGTTTGGCAATGACTGATAGAAAATGATTTTGTTCTGACACACATATTACTAATAAGCATATTTAAATGAAAGAAAATAAAGCAACTGGAACTTAATACAAATTTCTAGCTCGCCAAAATGATCCCATCTGTCCCTGCCTTTATAAATGAGGCAAATGCAAGTTACAGGAATTGACTCATATTTCTTACATAAATCCCTCTTTACCATTCTCATAACCCTAGCTCAGCATCTCTGCTCTGATTTTTTGCTTGTACACAAAAATGCCTCATACAGCCAGACATGACTATGTCCTCATCAGATGCTCCCTGCTAGATTCTTCTGGACTTTCATCCAGATCACTCCCTCTTTTCTCCTCTGGCCAGAGGCCCCCACTCCACACTGATGCACAGGTTCTGAGCATCAGAGTACAGACTGTCCATACTGCAGTGCTCCCACATTTGGCTTTGTGCTGGGCCATCCATCTTCCCCCTGGTATAGAGATGCCCAACTTCCTTAAACATCCTGACCAGCCCAGAGTGAAAGTGCCTTTGCAGCTCATTACTTTGCTCAGGACATCCGTTTCTGCATCTCTGGGCCTGCAGAGATGAACGGGCATATAGATCTCCCTGCTACCTCCCTGCAAATGGCCCAGGAGGCCCGCCACTGCTGTGTGAAGGGTAAGTGCTAATGGACCATGACTTAATCTGCCATCTCCCTTCTCTTATGAGTCTTGGTACATTGAACCACAAGAAGCTGTAGATTTTGTTGGTCAAAGACAATCAAATGTTGGTAATTCCAGCTCAAGCCCAGCCTGCTGTCTGTTTTCGTAAATGAAGTGCTGGAATACAGCCATGCTCACCCACTCACCCTTCACACTAGAACAGCAGGTCTGAGTAGCTGCAAGAGAGTCTGTGTAGACCACAAAGCCGGACGCAGTCATTATCTACTCTTTAAAGAGAAAGCTTTCTGACCATATTCTAGAACATTCAGCACAAAAGGAGAAAGCAGGAGAATATCCAGGGAGAAGTAAGAATTTTGATATAGATGATAAGGCCAGGTTGATACCTTTGAGGTCTCCTTAACTAAACTCTCTCCTATCACATATTCATTCAACACATATGTTTGTGCCCCTACCATACTTTGAGCTCTACACAAGCTCCTTTAATTACAGTAGTTTAAAAACAGAGTCTTAAGATATATATATTAGCTCATCTAGAGCCTCTATTTGGCGGAAATAAATTAGCATTATGTAAATAATTATTAAATCAGGGAGGATATAATCCGAAGATTCCACTTAGATTGTGGGTGGGTGGGCACTCAGGGAAGGCCTCTCTGGGGGAAATGGGCAGGGAAGAGGGGAGAGAGAGTGTGGACAGAGAAACTGCCCAAAAGCCAGAGGGACTGAGCAGATGAGAAAAGAGGCTAGAGTGACAAGGGCTGGGGCTGAACAGCTGGGGCCCTAGATGACGTGAGGCGTTTTGGTCTCTTTCCTAAGAGCGACTTAACACCGTTAAGACCCTCTCATGGAGCGACTCTGGGAAACAATCTGGCAGTTCCTCAAATAGCAGTCTCTCCTAAGCATACACCCAAGAGAAATGAAGCACAGGTCCACATAAGAACATGTACGTGGATGTCCACAGCAGCATTGTTCACAAAAGCCAAAATGTGGAGACAACCCAAATGCCCATCAATAGTGAATGGCTAAAGGCAGTGCAGTCTATCTGTACAATGGAACATTATTCAGCCATAAAAAGGAACAAGGCCCTGACACAGGCCACAACAGAAACGTCATACTGCGTGAAAGAAGCCATGCATAAGAGACCACATGTGTATGATTCCATTTAGATGAAAGGTAGACTGGTGGCTGCTCAGGGTGCGGAGGACAGACAGTGCTAATGGGGACAGAGTTTCCTTTGAGGAGATGAAAACGTTCTAAAAATGACTGTGGTGGCGGTTATGCAGCTCCATGAGTATATTAAACACCACTGAACTGTATACTTTTAATGAGTGAACTGTAGGGTGTCAAGACTGTTAAAATACAGTTTGTTAAGAGTGAAGCCAGAGAGAAATGGGACCCGGGGCACATGCCTTTGCTAAGTAAAGGAAGCGAAGTGGTGTGGGGTTCCTGGGCTTAAGGCCAGATTGGCAAATTCAGATCAAGACAACAGGGTTTTGGTAACTTCCCAGGGGTCTTATCTGAGAGGTGAGTGAGGGGAGAACACTGGTCCGTGGGCTGCTGGGGAAGTCACACCAGGAACACATGCTCAGTGACTGCGGGCTGTTATCCGGGGCGCACACCTGCCTGAGCACCTGGTGTCAGGGTAAGGTCACTGAGGGCTGCTTGGTCAAACAAAGCAGATGCTGAGGAGGCAACGGTACCGTGGAGTAGCTTAGCTAAACTCTCAACAGATGGTGTGGGAATTTACACCTCAATAAAGCCATTAAAAAGAAAACCTTGTATGGGTCAGGAGGTAGACGATGGTGGTGAGGGAATAACTCAGACTTGACTTTTAAAAGATCATTCTGGAAGATGTGTGGACATTGGACTGAAGGGTAAAAGTGGGGCTGGGCAGCTTGGTTGGGAATCTTCTGAAGGTATCCAGGGGAGAGCTGATGATCACGGACATTGTGGTAGTAATTTCCATTATGGAACAGTGGTGTGGAAAACTCAAAGTTTATTCAAAACATTTACAGAATGGTAGGTTCCACTTAACTTTGTGTTTTGGAGACAGAGGTTGAGAGGAGGAGATTGTGGTTTTAATCCTGGATGCATCACAGCTATAGCTGGTTTGGGACCTCTCTGCCAACCATCACTTCCATTCTCTCATTTGGAAAATGGCCGTGGTAACACCCGACCGACCTCCTTTGTGGGACAAATTAGATAAATGGATATAAAATTACTTTTCCAGATAGAGCAGTATGTTCCATGTGTATGTCAGGTATCAGAAATTAAAACTCAAGGACAAACACTCGATACCAACTAAATTAAACAAACTGTAATCCTTCTCTGAAAATTCAGGAAGCAGTTCTCAACTCCGGAGGGACTTGGAATCATTGTTATGAATATCAGTGCTTAATTATAACCTGTGGGTACTCAGAGAGTAGGAGCCGGTCCTGACATTATAACAACTGCAGTCTCCAGGCTGGATGAAGTTTTGAAAAATGGGTGCATTAGTAAAAGCGACTCTAGATGCTGTATCCTCTGGCAGGTTTCTTGACTCAGATCCCTCCTCATGTGCCCACAGCTTCCTTGCAGAGACGCTGGGCATTGTTTTGTTTGCAGGCCTATACTGCCGAGACTCCCTTAGACCCTGAACTATTTGAGTAAAGATTGATTTGGTGTTCATATCTGTCTCCCTAGTTTTAGCATATACTAGGTGTTCAGTATTTGTTGACTGAATAAGTGAAATCCATCAATCAGTGAACAAATGGACACTCACTGGATGGTGAGTACACCAGAGGGCATTTGTGCTTGTCTTCCTGAGGGCAGACATGAGCAATGCACCCAAAGCTAGTCATCCAGTCATGCTTTTGGCCTGCCCCATGACTACTCACTGCAGGCGCCCCGTCTGCCTCCCTCATCACTCCCATCCAGCAGCCAGCGCTGCTTCCCCTGTGCCGAAGGCTTCTCTAGGGAGATGCTGGCCTGCAAATGTCACAGGCTCCCATTGCATCTCCACTCTCATCGTCAGACTTAATGTGTCTGTATCTGGAGGCCTTGGTTTCGCTCCTCAGATGTTTCTGAGCCCTCTTAATTATCCCAGGGGCCTGAGCCCCTTATTTTCCTGAGACTGGCTATTTTTTCACTAGGTGAGTTTCTGGTCTACAACCAGCCATGCTGAATGTCCTGCCCTCTGTAATGGCCTGACCTGGCTCACCCAGAACCCCTGAACCAGGCTCCTCCTGCTGGCAACTCATGGGCTGAATCTTACCCTGACACATTCACACAGAGCTAGTCCTTACACTGTTTAAACCCTGTTTGCCAACATCTTAAAGCAAGAGTGTTTAAATAAGACTCCAGATTCCCAGATTTTCTAGGAAAAAAGAAATTAGAGAAGCTATTACAGCCTTGTGGCTGTCCTACATGGCAGCCTGCTAAGATGGCAGTAACTAGCACATAAACAGTTCCTTACTTACCCCAATTTTCTTTCCCAAACGAAGGCTGAGTGAGACTTTCCTTCATTGTTATGCTTGCCCTGTGGTTTTCTTATATCTGCACTCATTTGCAATAACTTCCTAAGTCATGGGTATTCACACTCATAACACTTGTGACCAGTGGTTCCAAGCCAATCTTCACTTCCCTGCGCTTCCAAAGTTAGGAAATCTTTCTATTGTTTGGGTTCAAGAACATGTCTGTCCTTTCCTTTTTTACTACCTTAGCATTTTGCAAGAAATATAGCTGTGTAGCTGTTAGCAGTCAACACCAATTTAAATAATTCCTTTGCCAATGAATGATGTGTAACATGCTTGAAAACTGATCAATTTTCTGTGCTACTAATTAATTCTGTGAAATGGCACATTGCCAAGAGTTTTTTTGGCCAATTCTGTCAAGAAACTGGTGTAAGACAAAGTCAACTTTAGAAAGGTAATTTTAGGTGAGCGGACCTAAATTAGCATATTAATAATAGACAATGGTTCCTCGTGGGCACAGATGCCTGTTTTTGCAACTTTAGGTTGAGCCCTTCAGAAGCTGGTTTTCAAAGCTTAAGGTGAGAGGGAGCAGAGTCCTTTACTTTCAATCTCCTTCTATTTGGATTCCACGCACTTTGTCAGTGAACTCTACCAAATGTTTCATTAACCTTCAGTTCTCATTAAAGTATTGCCTGGTAGCATCATATGGCTTACGTTTCCTTTAGCACATTTTTAATAACTTTGAGCTTTCTAAAGACTTCAAATTCAAACTAGGTCATTGGCTTTGAGATATTTTTTCTTTTCAGATTTATTCCACAACAGTTCCTAAACCCTTGCATCCCTAACTCAGTCCAGTAACTCCCAACTTTTATTAACCAAGCCAGAGACCTGCTGGGCTTGGATATGGGCCTGCTGCCAGGCTGGCCGTGGGAGGTTTTTATTCTCCTTCCTTATACTTGGTCCACACCCTCTCATCTGCAACTGAAACTAATGGCAAGAGAATCTCAAAAGTAGCTGGATTTCTTACTTCTTCTTCTTTTTTTTTTTTTTTTTGCTTTCCAGCACTGCTTATCTGAAAAACATATCTTCAGAATATTTTATCAGGAGAAAAATCACTTCTCATAGAAATAAAAGAGGGTTTTTTTTTTGTTGTTGTTTAATGCTGCTGGCTTTCATCGAGGTGAGCAGGACAACACTCTCACAGGTGATAAACATTAAAAACTTATTTTCTGATTTCTGTCATTTGTTTGGACCTGTTTGTTTTGCTGCTACAGCAGACAAATGCTTCATCCCATATGTGGCCTACCACATGCTGGCAAGTTTTCTGCTTTCTCCAAATGGATCTTGGCTGAGAAGACCTGTTTGTTTGGACTGATTCTTACAAAGAGTATATGGTTCAAGATGGCCAAAGTCCAATCCAGGTATGACCAGTTGCGCCGCGTGCAGTGGTCTCCAAAGCCCAGTCCCCCTAGTCCCCCAGGAGTCCCCTGTCTCCTGCTGCTGGTGGGCGGCGTGAGTCACTTCCTTCCCTTAGAGTTTTAGAAGGTTTTGAATGAGCCGGTGAAGAACTGGAAACAGTGATCCATTCAATTATTACCTAAATTTTAACCTTGACCCAGTCATTAACATAGAGCCTGTTAAAGCTTTTCCTGCGCTTTCATTCTTAGATCCATCAGCAGTTTCTTTCTCTTCACCTGCCTTCTCCCTTATCTGGCATTTTTGTGTGTGTGTGTGCTTCTCCCATGCTGTTTCAGCTGTGCACAGATGACACAATGCTTAATGAAACTTGCTTCACTCCTTTATCATTTGTTTTGTCTAATCATTTAAATCTTAGTCTCTTTGTTCTTAATGAAATGTATTGACAATTACAATGTCTTATACTTCCTCACGAAGTAAATTGTGAAGAAATGACTTCCTGTTCTTCTATTCTCAGTTCATTCTGATTTTCACAAAACCAGGACCAGAAGAGGGTGCTCATGGTAGGGCAAGGGGAACAGCCTCACTGGAAACAGATTCATCTACTTTCCATCCACGGCTTTGAGGACTTCTAGGGGTCTACTTTGCAGAGAGAAGAACTGGAATGCTGCCTTTGCTGGGAAGAGAACATTGGGCAGTGAACAGAGGGAATGTCTAAGAAAATTCTAGAAGTCAAGCCCTTGACACTGGAACATGTAAAGATTTTTAATGGAGAACAGAAGTTATGTTAGTAGGTAAACATGTGCCCCCAAATAAAACATATCCCAGTCCACCATTAACAGAAGACGACGAGCCAGCAAAGGAGGCTGAGCTTGCAAGACGCCTGCCCAGAGAACTCTTCTCCCTCCTACCCACAGTGTCCAGGCCCTACTCTCTCTCCGAAGTCTGCCTATTACTCTGCCTTCTGTATATACCTTAAAGAGCAATGATGTAATAATGATTTTTGCTTTTGAGTTTTCTTGTTGTCTCTGCAGACCCTGCAGAGGTAGGGACAAGGTCTTATCCATTTCCAGTGTTTCAGTGCCCAGCGCAGGGTCTGGAACAATAATTTGGATCACCTGAATGTGTCCAAAGATGCCAGCAGTGATTTTAAGGGGCAGTCACATCACTGTCTGACCCCTGACAGAGAAGACTGCTCATATACAAGAGGGCTGACACCTGGCCCTTTGTTCCTGGCACACAGTCCCAGGGTTCAGAAGAATGACACCAGAACTTCCCAAGCAGCCCTCTGCTTTGATTCCATGCAACCATAAAGGGGAGATGCTAATGCAACAAATTCTCTGAGACTGGCAGCCACCTCTAAGCAGGAATCAGGGCGCCATGCTGGGATTACTGCGCTTGTGTTCGCGATGTCCTCGAGACCCAGTGAGAGCCACAAAATGAAAGCAGTGACTTGTGTTAGACAGAATCACAAGGTTTCACTTGGGATCTTTCTTTTAAATCAAACCTCAAAAAGTTTTCATTGTCTAAATTCCATGTGAATCCCTAGCTTATTGCCTTTAGAAGATGAAAGACAGATGACTCCGTTTTAACAGTAGGCATGACTTCTAACCAACAGCTGAAGGTCAGACAGTCTCCAAATGCTAGAATTCACCAAAAAGATACACAAAATGGGATGATTTACAACTTGGAAGAAAAGAGAGCTGGTAGATAATTTCCCCAGATAACTCACATCCAAGAAAACACAGTGAGCATCCTCAATGGGAAGAAACCCACCTCACCTTGTCTTTTTCAACAATAGGAACAGCAGTACCTTAGGTTTATCAATTACTCAGTATGCTTTAGGCACTGTAGTACCCTCCACATTGCAATCTTCTCAACCTCTCCAGCTACTCTTAATACCCTCATTACACAGAGAGGAAGCTGAGGCTGATGACAGCTGCCTCCAGTGACCTCTCCTTTGACTAAACTCCAAATCCACACAGAAGTAGTGCAGACCACCTCGAATGGGACTAGGACAGAGCCTGGGTTCCAGCTATTAGCTGGGTGACCTTGAAGACATTACTCAGTCTTTCTGGGCCTTGGTTCCCTCATCTGTGAGTGGGAACATCGCTACCGTAGACAGGGTTGTTTGTGACTCTCGACTAGCTCTCACTGCCGTGTACCTCTAGGGAAGCTGGAGGAGTACACAGTCTGACCCCAGTGACTTTGGACTTGGCCATATGATTTGCTTTGGTGAATGAAATTCAACCATATATGACATGACAAAAAGCTTTGAATATGTTCGTATAGCTTAGCTTGGCCTTTTGGGCTTCTGCCATCCATTATGACAGAGTTTCTCAACCTCAGCACTATTGACACTAGGGGTCAAATAATTCTTAATTGAAGGGGACCATCCTGAACACTGTGGAATGTCTAGTAGCATCCCTGGCCTACAACCACCGGATGCCAGTAATTACTCCCTTCTCTAACTTGTGTCAAGGCTATGGTTCAATGGTCATGTACGGATGTGAGAGTTGGACTGTGAAGAAAGCTGAGCACCGAAGAACTGATGCTTTTGAACTGTGGTGTTGGAGAAGACTCTTGAGAGTCTCTTGGATTGCAAGGAGATCCAACCAGTCAATCCTAAAGGAGATCAGTCCTGGGTGTTCATTGGAAGGACTGATGCTAAAACTGAAACTCCAATACTTTGGCCACCTCATGCGACAAGACTCTGATGCTGGGAGGGACTGGGGGCAGGAGGAGAAGGGGACGACAGAGGATGAGATGGCCAGAAGGCATTACCGACTCGATGGACATGAGTTTGAGTGAACTCCGGGAGTTGGTGATGGACAGGGAGGCCTGGTGTGTGCAATTCATGGGGCCGCTAAGAGTCAGATATGACTGAGCAACTAAACTGAACTGAACTAACTTGTGACAACAAAACACATCTCCAGGCATTGCCAGATGACCCCTATAAACCCTGTATTGAGATCCACTCTGCTAGGTTCTTATAGCTGGGTGGCCACTTGCTCAAGGACAAGGAGGAAGTACATGGGGCTTCCTGGAATCCAAACCAACCTGGAATACAGCCCAGCGCAGATGGACCTCCACTGACCAGTAGACATGGGGACAAGAAAATATAAATACATATTGCTGAAAACCACTGTCATTTTGTTTTGCAGTAAAACCCCCAACTAAACAGTCATGCCATGATTGAATGTGTGGTAGAATTCCATGCAGAATGCATGAGTACAGTGAGGGCGCGCACTGCCGGTATTACTATTGTTAGACTCTGGTCAGAGCGGCAAATGCAGTGAGTTAGCTTGTGAGGCATGTCACCTCTCTTGCAGAGCTGTCCCCCTGCGGCCTTTTCAGCAGCCTTCACTACTTTGCACTATGACCATGTTCCCTAGTATCTGTGAATGTGTCCAACTACCCTCCACCTGCCCCACTTCCACCCTCATTGTTGGGGTGAGGGTGATTCCCTCCAGGTCCAGGTAGTAGCTTTGTCTGTCTTTGAGGCTGTTCCTTTTTTCCTCCCAGTTTATGATGAAATGAAAATCCAGAGACTTGACATATATGAAATAGTTTACACTAGATCCCCATTGAACTTGGTCAGCGTGCCAATTACTGTGGTAATTATTCAGTATTTGTATATATGTTTTGGTGCACGAATGCAGCAGCTGTGACGGTACACGGGTGCGGCCGAGAGGAGCTACCCTACGTCCGACGTAAGGAGCAGTGGTTGTGCTTTACTGGAGCAGCCTTGAAGAGATACCTCAAGTCCAATAAGAGAAACCCAAGTAAGATGGTAGGCATGGGGAGAGGCCATCAGAGGGCAGACAGACTGAAACCACAATCACAGACAACTAGTCAATCTGATCCCATGGACCACAGCCTTGTCTAACTCAATAAGCCATGCCCATGGGGTCACCCAAGACGGGCGGGTCATGGAGGAGAGGTCTGACAGAATGTGGACCACTGGAGAAGGGAATGGCAAACCACTTGAGTATTCTTGCCTTGAGGACCCCATGAGTAGTATGAAAAGGCAAAAAGATAGGACACTGAGAGATGAATTCCCCAGGTCAGTAGGTGCCCAATATGCTACTGGAGATCAGTGGAGAAATAACTCCAGAAGGAATGAAGGGATGGAGCCAAAGCAAAACAACACCCAGTTGTGGATGGGATTGGTGATAGAAGCAAAATTCGATGCTGTAAAGAGCAATATTGAATAGAAACCTGGAATATTAGGTCCATGAATCAAGGCAAATTGAAAGTGGTCAAACAGGAGATGGTGAGAATGAACATCAACATTCTAGGAATTAGCAAACTAAGATGGACTGAGATGGGTGAATTTAACTCAGATGACCATTATATCCACTACTGTGGGCAGGAATTCCTTAGAAGAAATGGAGTAGCCATCATAGTCAATGAAAGAGTCTGAAATGCAGTACTTGGATGTAATCTCAAAAATGACAGAATGATCTCTGTTCATTTCCAAGGCAAACCATTCAGTATCATGATAACCCAAGTCTATGCCCCAACCAGTAATGTTGAAGAAGCCGAAGTTGAGCAGTGCTATGAAGGCCTACAAAACCTGCTAGAACTAACACCCAAAAAAGATGTCCTTTTCATTCTAGGGGACTGGAATGCAAAAGTAGGAAGTCAAGAAACACCTGGAGTAACAGGCACATTGGGCCTTGGCGTACAGAATGAAGCAGGGCAAAGGCTAACAGAGTTCTGCCAAGAGAACACACTGGTCATAGCAAACACCCTCTTCCAACAACACAGGAGAAGACTCTACACATGGACATCACCAGATGGTCAACACTGAAATCAGATTGATTATATCCTTTAGCCAAAGATGGAGAAGCTCTATACAGTTAGCAAAAACAAGACCGGGAGCTGACTATGGCTCAGATCATGAACTCCTTATTGTCAAATTCAGACTGAAATAGAAGAAAGTGGGAAAAACCACTAGACCATTCAGGTATGACCTAAATAAAATCCCTTATGACTATACAGTGGAAGTGAGAAATAGATTTAAGGGACTAGATCTGATAGACAGAATGCGTGATGAACTATGGACATTGTACAGGAGACAGGAATTAAGAACATCCCCAAGAAAAAGAAATGCAAAAAAGCAAAATGGCTGTCTGAGGAGGCCTTACAAATAGCTGTGAAAAGAAGGGAAGCCAAAAGCAAAGGAGAAAATGAAAGATATACACATTTGAATGCAGAGTTCCCAAGAATAGCAAGAAGAGATAAGAAAGCCTTCATCAGTGATTAGTGCAAAGAAATAGAGGAAAACAACAGAATGAGGATGACTAGAGATCTCTTCAAGAAAATTAGAGATACCAAGAGAACATTTCATGCAAAGATCAGGTCAATAAAGGACAGAAGTGGTATGGACCTAAGAGAAGCAGAAGATATCAAGAAGAGGTGGCAAGAATACACAGAAGAACTGTACAAAAAAGATCTTCATGACCCAGATAATCACAAAGGTGTGATCACTCCCACTTACTTAGAGCTGGACATCCTGGAATGTGAAGTCAGGTGGGCCTTAGGAAGCATCACTATGAACAAAGCTAGTGGAGGCGATGGAATTCCAGTTGAGCTATTTCAAATTCTAGAAGATGATGCTGTGAAAGTGCTGTACTCAATATGCCAGCAAATTTGGAAAACTCAGCAGTGACCATAGGACTGGAAAAGGTCAGTTTTCATTCCAATCCCAAAGAAAGGTAATGCCAAGTAATGCTTAAATTACCACACAGTTGCACTCATCTCACATGCTAGTAAAGTAATGCTCAAAATTCTCCAAGCCAGGCTTCAGCAATATGTGAACTGTGAACTTCCAGATGTTCAAGCTGGTTTTAGAAAGGGCAGATGAACCAGAGATCAAATTGCCAACATCTGCTGGATCATCAAAAAAGCAAGAGAGTTCCAGAAAAAACATCGATTTCTACTTTATTGACGATGCCAAAGCCTTTCACTGTGTGGATCACAAGAAACTGTGGAAAATTCTGAAAGAGATGGGAATACCAGACCACCTGACCTGCCTCTTGAGAAATCTGTATATACATCAGGAAGCAACAGTTAGAACTGGACATGGAACAACAGACTGATTCCAAATAGGAAAAGGAGTACGTCAAGGCTGTATATTGTCACCCTGCTTATTTAACTTCTATGCAGAGTACATAATGAGAAACGCTGGGCTGGAAGAAGCACAAGTTGGAATCAAGATTGGCAGGAGAAATATCAGTCACCTCAGATATGCAGATGACACCACCCTTATGGCAGAAAGTGAAGAACTAAAGAGCCTCTTGATGAAAGTGAAAGAAGAGAGCGAATAAGTTGGCTTAAAGCTCAACATTCAGAAAACTAAGATCATGGTATCTGGTCCCATCACTTCATGGCAAATAGATGGGGAAACAGTGGAAACAGTGGCTGACTTTATTTTTCTGGGCTCCAAAATCACTGTGGATGCTGATTGCAGCCATGAAATTAAAAGATGCTTGGAATGTTTGGAAGGAAAATTATGACCAACCTAGACAACATATTAAAAGCAGAGACATTACTTTGCCAACAAACATCCATCTAGTCAAGGCTATGGTTTTTCCAGTGGTCAGGTATGGAAGTGAGAGTTGGACTATAAAGAAAGGTGAGCCCTAGAATTGATGCTTTTGAACTGTGGTATTAGAGAAGACTCTTGAGAGTCCCTTGGACTGCAAGGAGATCCAACCAGTCCATCCTAAGGGAGATTAGTCCTGGGTGTTCACTGGAGGGACTGATTTTGAAGCTGAAATCCAATACTTTGGCCACCTGATGCAGAGAGCTGACTCATTTGAAAAGACCCTGATGCTGGGAAAGATTGAGGGCAGGAGGAGAAGGGGACAACAGAGGATGATACGGTTGGACGGCATCACCGACATAATGGACATGGGTGTGGGTGGACTCTAGGAGTTGGTGATGGACAGGGAGGCCTGGTGTATTACGGTTCATGGGGTTGCAAAAAGTTGGACACAACTGAGCCACTGAACTGAACTGAATATATCTTTTATTATATGACTTCCAAGTATTAACCTCTCACAAGGGCAAAGACCATTTTGTGTCTGTTCTTCTATGTTCAGTTGGAACTTACCACAGTTCTGGCATGGAATCCTGGCCTACTGGATGGATAAATGAGTAAATGAGCTGAAAGAACATACACTAGGGTAACGAGTACACTAATAATGTAGATATAAATTGATGGTCACCTAAGAACATTGTTTGAAACCACAAGATTTAAATGAGTGACCCGGGATAAACATCATTAGGTAATATGAAAAGAAACACTCAGAACTCCACAAGAAAGAGAAAGTATTGAGAAAAGGATCAAAGTTTTCTTAAAGCTTAGGTTAACTCTTTTATAAATCCAGAGTTCCTAATACATTCAGTGATTCGTTTGTTTCCCTCAAAAGGAAATCTTTCAGAGGGCACAAAGTGATGGTCAAGTGCAGGCAATAGGTCCTGTGCAGTATTCCTAAGCCAGACAATGCCTATCACTACTTAGTCATTCAGAAAAGAAGGACTGATGACAAAGAAATAATTAGCATACACACGGTGGACTTGAAGCTGAGTTCATAGACACACAACTCTGGCACCAAGGTTCTGTGCCATTGTTCTGGATTTCTTTGCCCCCTGCTCAAGTTAGCGAAGACATCGAAGTTCAGTGTCATCAGCTAGCCTTCAGACATGTCAGCTCTACCCACACGCACTTCTCAGCACTATGGACCTCACCCTGCTGAAGAAGCTAAGGGTCTGCCTTGGATTCAGTAGAAGTGCTGAATCTTGGGCTTCCGCATAAGAATTTAGGATGCATGACGGCCGCAGTTGTGTGAGGCAGCATGCACGGTCAGGCTGCCTCTGTGGTGGACGTGCGTCCGCACTTTGGAACTCTGTTATCCCTCCCTGATGCTTTGCCACACTGGCAGGAGTGCCCATTTTGTGGTTGAGGGTAAGTGTCCAAGGACACACAGGGTGGACCATGGATCCAAACTCCCACATCCTTTCCAGGATAGACCACGCTGCCCAGAGGAGAGGCTGAAGACGAGAAGGAAAATGCTCAAAAACCTACAGGCAACATCAAACAAAGTTGAAGACACTATGAAAGAGTTGTGCACAGACCCAAGTTCAGGTACAGGGTCCCAAAGCTCTAAGAGTGAGGTTGTGTCTTATGTAATGTTTAGGATGTAAAATCAACACATGAAGTGAAGACTACTGCAAAACTTCCTTCTGAAATCAGTACATCCACACAGAAAACAGAGTGCAGAAGCATCTCTCAGTTTTTGTCCCTATTGTCAGAGCAGATGGCTGACCTTCCGTGGAGCCTCAGATGAAGTGTGGGCTTATCTCCACAGGGTGGAGATGGACAGAATGTACCACTTCTCAGACTGGACTGACACACAGCTTTGAAATATTCTCACCCTGAGATCACAGCAGTGGTTCGGGCTGCTCCTCCCCTCACTCAAGGCAGGTATCTACTGAGCAGAAAGGGGAGGGACCAGTCACACGCTGACATGGCTTTCCATGGCTCGCTCTCTCTCTTCTTCCAAGCAAAACATTTGTCTCTGCATAAATTCGGTGTGCATATGACGTAACGAACTCCTCGTAATCTGGGGGATTGGATTTCTGCCTATAATGAAAGGTAGAAGGCATCCAGTGGGTGTACACTGTTAGAAATGGCCACAGAAAGGTGAAGTGTGCCTGTGCTATGATCTACCCACTTAGGCACAGCAGTGTGGTTTGAGCAAATGGAAACAGCTTCAATAACTTGCACAGCTGAACACACTGACATTCAGTCTCAGGTGATACTCTGCCCAGGATGGGACATACTGACTGCATTTCACAAACCAGCCAAGGCTCCCCAAACCCAACAGTACCTCCCATCCTTGAGGCCAGCTGATCTAACTTTACTGCACCTATCTTAGTTCAGTAAATCACTTGTCTTATTAACCACCAGTTTTGCTTTTAATACTGAATCATTTTGATGTTCCTTCCATGTATTTCTCTAGTCAGCTGTTTTCCATTAAGCCACATTGGGGAAGAACAAAAATATTCCCTTTTTTTTTTTTTTTTTTTGTGAATCATTACCCCAGTTGGGAAGATAATTGGTTTAAAAAAGAAGAAGAATATAGAAAACATTATAGATTGTCAGTTTCCCAAAGTGTGGTGGGGGGGTGAACAAAAGTTCATTAGAAATAAATAATACTAGACACAACACGCATAGCTCATTACACTCGGGCATGTTTTTGATTAGAGCAATGCCAGACAACAGCTCTTCAAATGAGATTTGACAGCAGGTAAATTACACTGTGCAAGGGTTTAAGTTGATCTACAGAACAACAATGTCTTGATCATAAATAGGATTTGTGTGCTGGAAAATATATTCCATCATTAATGCAACAGACAAATGAACTGAAAAACATCATATTGCACCATAGTTTTAAGTAGCTTACCTTAGCAATGTAATATGGGTAGTAAGTCATGCATAAAACCCAGTAAAAGCTCATTAAGTCAGGATCAGTTTATTCAAAACAGCACATATTTCAAATAACTGTTCTTCCTTAGCCAATTCCAGATTCTATTGTTTAGCAACATCAACTAAAATAATGGAATATCAGGCAATTATAATTCATTATAAGTTGTGTTCCTCTAAAACCCCTGCTTTGTAAATTGGTAATGCCAAGGACCTCAAACATTTTATGCTGGTGAAAATCCTTAAAAGTCATCTGCCAGCACAGCCCACTCAACACTCTATGCCAATATTTCTTTGAAAAGTCTCCCACGGTCTGAGTTCTTCAACTTTGGGCTGACAATTTCTGAAAATGAGAGCTTCACTCTTTTTTGAGGAGTCTGACTGCTTTATTGGGCTATGAGTACGGAATAGCCTTTGAAAAGGCAGTTGTTGGTTGAAACATTAGAGGCAGGACGCATGTAAAGGATGGCTGGGTTACACTGGGCAGTGTGTAGAAAGGGCTGCATGCATCAGGAGGGTTATCAATACCTACAGTTGCAGCATCCACAATTTCAAAGACAACGACACTCAAAGATTTCAAGTCACCAACACATCTGTCAAGATATCAGTAGCTGTGAAATCTGCCAGCCCTTCAGAATTCAAAACTCCCTTTTAAAATTAAGACTTATTTATTCACTGTTCCCAACTATACAAAAGTAAATGGCCCAGGAGAGATATTTACAAGTGTTTCAAACAGAGTGTAAACATGTGAATGTGTGCTTGCCATTTGACACCCTAATGTCAATACTTCCTCCTTAGACCCAGATGGGCTGAGTATGGGCTGCCTGTGCACTTTGAGAAGCTGTGTCATCTGTGATCCCACAGTGACCCTTGGGAGATGTGCTGGGATAACTCTTATCCCAAGGTAGCACAGTGAGTGGTGCCAGGCTGGGGTCAAAGTGCAGATTTTCTGAGGTGAACTGGATTTGTCACACCCGTGAGCTGTGCCTGCAGATTTGCAGCTTAGGTTTGGAAGCCACAGATAAACAATTAAACTTGTTTGGTTTTATATTGTTTCATGGTACGTTGGGGGGATATCTGGAAGTCTGACCTCCTTAGATGCCGGAATAAGTAACAACGCTCTGCTTATCCTTGGGCCATTAACTCTTCCTCCAGTCCCCTGTCGCTCTGGTGGGAGTATCAATCACAATGTTATTTCCCCCAGTCCTGCCCATGAGAGACAGGCTCATGCTCTACCCTGAGCCATTCAGGAGTTCTCTCCCCAAAATGATGCAGAGGGAGCTTAGATGGAAGGTGGGTGGCAAGGATTTATTCTACTGGTTCTGCCTTAAAAAAAGTCTTCAAGAGTTTCTGGCTGGAATTCCCAGAACTGAGCCTATTTCTGTCCTTTCTGAGACCCAGCTGTCAGGTTTTAAATGCATCGCGTACAGCCAGCCTTCATCCAGCGCTTTTCTTACAGCCTAAGTTGGCCAGTGTTTGTCTGTCCTTCAATCAAACAGTGAGCCCTGAGCAGCTCACGAGAGATCGTTACTCGGAACTGGTCCACATCGGTGTGCGTACGCACTTGGCCAGCTCCTCTGCATCTGCCTGCAGCGGGCAGACCAGGGACAGAAATGGGTTGTTGTGTAGCCAAGGGCAGAAAACACAAAAAGGACCTTGGAATAGGAATCTGTCAGCCAGCCAGTAGAAATCAAAATGCAGGGGCATATTATTTTGCACGAGTTTTTCCTTTATTAGGGAAGGGTTCTGTTTTTCCCAGCTGAGGAAGTTAGTCGTGAAGAAAGAACCCTTCAGGGCAGCACATGGAGCACCGGTCTTAGAGTCAGATCGACTGGGCTTCAGCCCCACGTCAGGCCTGAAGGGCTGGCCTCGCACAACTCACGTCCCCTCACTGAAACTCAGTTTCTGACTCTGTAAAGTGGAGATCCTAGGGGAAAAGAAAACTGCTTGTGTGTGCACATGAGAATATGTGTGTATACATACTGTGTACACACAGACGCAGGACACATGCCTTTGGAAATTCCCTGACAAGAGGGAGCCAGAAGGAGACAGCCTAGGGGAAGGAACAGGACTTGGTAAGATACACTTGCTCCACACACATACGTGTGCTGGGCTCTGGTGTGCATATGGACATAACAACTTTTACTAAAAAAAAATGCTTTTTTAACAATTCTCCTTGCTACAAAACAGCCTCATTTCACACATGGGGAACACACATCCTGATAAGAGAGTGGACTGGCTCCAAGTCTCACAAAGGTCTTGGAGGGATGGGGACAAGCAACCATGACCTCAGATGAATTTTCAGCTCTGCTGATTCATATGGCAGATGGGAACTTCGGACGCAGTCAAGGATCTAACTGGCACAAGCAGGATATCACAGCCACGACAAGGCTCTGCTGAAGGAAACTGTGATGTCAGAGGAGGTGGGGAGAAAGAGGGGGCCTGGCCACAGCTGTGTCTTCCCTGGCAGGGGATGGCCTTTCTCCAAGCACACCGTGTGTGTGTGTGTGTGTTGTGGCCTTTCTGGAACTGTCTGGGCTGTGCATTGGGGTGAAAATAGCCATGGAATCAGCCTGCCATAGCTCTAAACTGGGTCCAATTGGGTCTGTTTCTCTGGTACTTCAATAGCCTTGAGGCAAACGTACTGCAGAGAAAAAGCCTCAACTTCACTTTGGTTCCCTCCTTTGGGGGTTCAGTTTGAGCTCCATGAGGGTGGAAGCAACCATGCCTGTCTAGGGACAAAGGCACCGTCCAGCCCAGAGCATGTGCACAGGTACTAATTTTGAAGGGTTGCGGGCAAGAGATGCGAATGACTGAAAGGGGAGCCCAGTGAGGAGAGAAGCGAGGTGGGCATTGGTGGGGTACCTGAAGGAGAACAGCCTTGGGGGAGGAACTGGGAATGGGCCTGGCTAAGGAATGCAGACCTGTCTTATTAAAACTTCCAATCTGAACCTTCATGTGACCGTCCTCTCTGCCTCACTGTGCATTCAGAGGTCTACAGACATCCACTGCGCATACCTACTTATGTGCACACATGCATATTCACACATGCGATTTTACAGTCTTCAGTACTTCCATGATTCATTTCCTGTTACTCAAATCAACAATCGTGGAAACTAATTTACCTTATCAAAAATGCAATTACTCAGTATCTTAGACTGTTATTTATTTGACAGCCTTCTAATTTTCTCACTTTTCCCTAATTTGACAGGGAATATTATAAATATAACTAGTCTTTCAAAATGACTTTCACAAGGTTAGTTCACTTGTTAATTGACCCTCTGTGATGGCAATTTATGAAGCATATTAATTTCATCTGTCACTTCCAACACAAAGTAAATGTGGAAAATAGTCTATCTTTCATAAGGGCCCTTGTAAAAGAAGTATGTTAGGATTCTTAATTAATATATGCATATTCTTTCAACCACTGATACTGTGCAGAACTTTTATACCCACTCATCTGAAGCTCTGTCTCCCTTTTATAAATGTTTCGTTATTCCTTTATGATGAAGGAGAGACACCTTCACTGAGAATTATTCAGGGACATAAATCGCCACCTCAGAAATGAACCAGCCATTTGTCTGGAAGGATTTCTGGAGTCCACAAAAGCAAAGTTTAAAAATAAAAATCCCATGGGAGTCATATGGAAAGAAAAGACCTTTCCAGAAGGCTGAAGCCAACCCACTCATGAATTATTTCATACTCTTGGTATAGGTTCTCTATGTGATGGAATCAGACATACAACTTGCCCACTTTAAGAAAGGAAGTTGATGCCTTTAGAGGCCGAGTCGGGCCTCAAACAACATCTGGTGAAGACAGAGAACTCACCTCTTAGATATGACTTTGATATGGATCTTCTCTGAACTTCCTATACTCCTGATTCAAATCTCAGCCTTAATCAATGCAAAATCACTGTGGAGCCTACCAGTAGGCAAGTGCTTGATATAAGCTATAAACAAAATAGACACAAACTCGATGCCCCTGGGGCTCACATTCATGCAGAAGAAATGGCAAAATTAATAGAAAACAGGAGAGAATTATAATATGGACTGATAAGCACCTAGATCAGGTGAGGGGTGGTTCTGGGGACTGTCATAGCGAGCAGAGAGGAGGAGGGGATTCAGGAACAGACAAAGGGGCTTCTGTTGGCAACCAACACAGTGTGACTTGTGCTGGTTCCCTCTTCCCTCCCTTGTTGTGGAGTCCCTGGAAAGTGAAAGTGAAAGTCGCTCAGTGGTGTCTGACTCTTTGCATCCCCATGAACTATGCCATCTACAGATTTCTCCAGGCCAGAATACTGGAGTGGGTAGCTGTTCCCTTCTCCAGGGGATCTTCCCAACCCAGGGATCACACCCAGGTCTCCCACATGGCAGGTGGATTCTTTACCAGTTGAGCCACAGGGAAGCCCAAGAATACTAGAGTGGGTAGCCCATCCCTTCTCCAGGGGATCTTTCTGACCCAGGAATTGAATAGGGGTCTCCTGAATTGCAGGTGGATTTTGGAGCCTTCCCCAGTTCCTGCCTCCTCCACTCCAGCTTCTGGAGTTGATCCTTTAAGTTCCAACAGCTTAGTAAGTGTTGCTTCTAGTTTCAGCTCTGACGAAGATGCTCAGCTTCCTCATTGGCCTGCATTTTTAGAGTCTAAGTCCCCTTCACCCCACCCCTGGCTTCTACCCAACTCCGAACTTTCCATATACCAGGGGGAATCTCCTATAACCAAGGGCTCCGTTTCTTCATCCAGCCAGAGCCCTAGCTGAAATGTTGGCTCAGGAATGCTTTTCTTCACGGATTTCCATCTTAAATCATTCAGGTTCAGCATTAATATTTTCTTAAAGCCTTTTAAAGTAACAGTGTCTTTGCCTTTGTGAGCTCAAGTGTCTTTTTCCTGCCATTTGCCTTATACCGAAAAGCTCCTACTCCCTTTATGAAGAGATTAAAAGTAATTTTCAAATTTGAAGGTCTTTTTATAGGAGATCTCCAGATAAGACCAGAATCCTCTGTTGGGGCTTGAAATCTTACAAAAAAAAAAAAAAAAGCCAAGACTTACTAAAGCTGAATTTATCCTCAACATTTATTTATGTTTTCTCTGATCAAATAGAGAATTTCTACTTTCCATCAGGCATCTTGTTAAATACCCTAAAATGTCATTCCTGGCTTTGAGCTAAGCACAAAATATATGTTTGGGAAGAGAAAGGCTAATCTTTAATTTGACAGTAGTGATATTATAAGAATTGGCATCTTCTTTGTTAAAGAAGCAAAATGTATATATTGAATAGGAATAAAACATAAAAAGTATGTAAAGGCAGATTTCTCCCTGATTTTTCCACAATCGACCTAAAAGCATATTTTAGAACACTTAAATGAGAACCATTTGACTTACAATTGAGATAATCCATGCCAATGATTTATACACAGAACTATTTTTTAAAAAATGCAAATTATGAAGGTGGCACGCTGCCATGTCTTCATCAATCATAAAAGTACATATTTTGAATAAGTGTTGGAATGCATAATCTATACTTCATAGATCTCAGCATGGAAGCCCTGCCACAACCAGCTAAAGTGCAGCATACATATTATCGGAAAATAATTACTCCTCGCTCTGATGTTATCATACGATAATAGTGCTAAAATGCTGTTCTGAGCGATAACACTTCTGAGGAAAAGAAAATTTCTTCTTCATTTAATCTCATAGCCAAAGAAAAGATGACGAATAAGAAGGCAGATAGGTGAGAGAGAGAGAGTGTGTGTGTGTGTGTTGGGCTATTTTTCCTTTCTTTCTAAGGATAAAAAATATACCTTTTACAACCCTCCTCTATTTCTATTAATAAGTGCCTGAATTGTGCCCCTACACCTTTCCAGACACTGAAGCAGTGTAGTTTTTAATTTTATTTTTTACCAACACAATGAAACCTTGAAAGAGGAAATCATGGTTAAATAAAGTTTTCATGGCTCAAAGAAATGAATGTTCCAATCAGAAAAATAAATTTAAAATAACTTTAAAAGTAAAGTCAGAGTATTTTAAAACTACGTACACATCTGTGGACATGTGCAATTAGCTCTTATGACGGGGTGGAGAAATTTTGAAACATTACTGTTACTTTAAAATTTGATCAGTGAATAGAAAGTGATAGTAGGTGTGAAGTGACCTTTCCTCTCCAAGGGGAAGGGATAAAAAATAAAATAACTGGATATGAAAAAAATCATGCCAAAGATAAAACAGATATGTGCTTACAATGGAAGTCAGTCTGATCTATCTAATCATCCAAAGGGGCATGATGGAGGGGCTGGTGAGTGGGGGGTCACCATTTTCAATCCCTGAACACATCAGGCTATAGCAGAAATGATTGCAAATCCTGTTATCACAACTGCTCTCTTAAGGTTGGTGGCATGACCCAACTGTGGTTTGTATCTGGAGTTGAACTTGGGAGCGTTCAACTGCCAACATCAGTTGGATCATTAAAAAAAGCAAGAGAATTCCAGAAAAATATCCAATTCTGCTTCACTGACTATATAAAGCCTTTAACTGTGGAACACAACAAAATGGAAAATTCTTAAAGAGATGGGAATACCATACCACCTTACTGGCCTCCTGAGAAACCTGTATGCAGGTCAAGAAGCAACAGTTAGAACTGGACATGGAACAATGAACTGGTTTGAAATTGGGAAAGGAGTACCTCAAAGATATATATTGTCACTGTGTTTATTTAACTGACATGCAGAGTACATCATGCAAAATGCTGGGCTGGATGAACCACAAGCTGGAATCAAGACTGCTGGGAGAAATACCAACAATCTCAGGTATACCAGTGATACCACTCTAATGGCAGAAAGTAAAGAGGAACTAACGAGCTTCTTGATGAGGGTGAAAAAGAAAGTGAAAAAGCTGGCTTAAACCTCAACATTCAAAAACTAAGATCAAGGCTTCTGGTCCCATCACTTCATGGCAAATAGACAGGGAAAAAGTGGAAACAATGACGGATTTCATTTTCTTGGTTTCCAAAATCACTGCAGACAGTGACTGCAGCCACAAAACTAAAAGACACTTGCTCCTTGGAAGAAAATCTGGGACAAACCTAGATAGCATATTAAAAAGCAGAGACATCGCTTTGCTGACATAGGTTCGTATAGTCAAAGCTATGGTTTTTCCAGTAGTCATGTATGGATGTCAGAGTTGGACCATAGTAGTTGTGTATGGATGTCAGAGTTGGACCATAAAAAAGGCTGAGCGCTGAAGAATTGATGCTTTTGAATTGTGATGCAGGAGAAGACTCTTGAGAGCCCCTTGGACAGCAATGGGATCAAAGAAGCAAGGAGAGCAACCCAGTCAATCCAAAGGAAATCCATCCTGAATACTAACTGAAAGTTCTGATGCAGAAGCTGAAGCTCCAGTGCTTTGGCTACGTGATGCAAAGAGCCAACTCATTGGAAAGACCCTGATGCTGGGAAAGATTGAGGGCAGGAGAAGGGGGTGACAGAGGATGAGATGGTTGCATGGTATCTCTGACTCAAACTCTGGGAGATATTGAAGGATAGAGAAGCCTGGCATTCCATGAGGTTGCAAAGAGGCAGACATGACTTAGCAACTGAACAACAATCATGCTGAAAAAAGTTTAATTTTTTCCACTATTCTTACTTTTGTGTTACTATTTAGAGGTTCAAAAAACAAATACAATATTTTGCTTTCTATACTTCTTTTCATGGTCTTATAGATAGGTTAGAAATAGGGCTACTCTTCTTTATTAAATACTTCCCAAGGGCTTCTATATTCTAGAACCATTGTTCTCAAGTAGAGGGAATCCACTCCCCCATCAGGGACACTTGGCAATATCTGGAGATGCTCTTGGCTACTGCACTTGGGGCTGGTGAATGCCACTGGCATCTGGAGGGTATCAACTTACAAGGAAGAATTAGGATGCCCCTAATGTCAGGAGTGCTGAGGGTGAGGCTGAGAAACCCTGTTCTAGAAGTATCACTGTAGTGCTCATATCAAACATGCAGGTTGGGTGTTTTTATTACTCCTATATTTCAGATTAGGACACAGGGCCTAAGACATCAATAATTGCAATAGCTGTAATATACGGAGTTGCTCTTATGTGATTGCATCTCTACCATCACTTTATTGAATGCCATCACCTTGTAGACACTAAAATTAAGCAGTATTAACCTCATTTTGGAGAAGGTGATGGCACCCCACTCCAGTACTCTTGCCTGGAAAATCCCATGGACAGAGGAGCCTGGAAGGCTGCAGTCCATGGGGTCGCTGAGGGTCGGACATGACTGAGCGACTTCACTTTCACTTTTCACTTTCATGCACTGGAGAAGGAATGGCAATCCACTCCAGTGTTCTTGCCTGGAGAATCCCAGGGACGGGGGAGCCTGGTGGGCTGCCATCTATGGGGTCACACAGAGTTGGACATGACTGAAGTAACTTAGCTTTAACCCCATTTTACAGACGAAGGAAAATGGACCATAACTGTCCAGACTCACATATCTAATCAGTGTCAGAACTAAGATATAAACTCTCTTCTACTGGGTACAAAATCACATACCCTTTCCCCTATATGCAGGGAGTCAAGGTTATGGCTGCTAAGAGGCAGAGCTAGGATTCAAGCTCAGAAGGGACAAGTCCAACTTCTAGACTTTTTCCAGGCTATTCTGTTGCTACGAAAGGAAAGACCAATGTATAAATACTCTGGGGTTAGATTGAAAACTTCAAGACATCAGAACTCCTTGGTACATATTTAGATGAAAATGTCCTTTGAGAGAAGAGAGGTTGGGCAGAAGTGCCCGGGCAGGAGGTTCTCTGTGGCCACCAGTCCCCACCTACACTCAGCAGGATGGCTAGAAACAGATGTGGGTAATCACGTCAAGGGATTGGTCCACTCCTTGCTTCTCTTTGAACCATGCTTACATAGCAGGATCAAAAGGAGTACAGTTCTGTGACTACAAATGAGTCAGCTGTGATTGAACCAGCTACCTTCACATGATGACGAAACCTGGCAGGTCTCGGGGAATGCATAGTTCATTCCAGTTATACACACTTGAAGCTCCAAGAAGAGACTCCTCTGCAAAATATGCAAAGCGGAGAAGTTCTGTCCTGTATGCTTTAAGACTTGGTGAGCACACGGACACACACACAAACACACACATGCCAAACACACACTAGGGAGGGAGAAATTGCTTCTGAAGCCTAACTCACCTTATTAGCAGCTTCACCAAGGTGCTTAAATCATGCAAATTTAATTATTAGACTATTAACTCACAGGATATCTGTTCAATGCCTTGCTGGCAAATATCACATCCACGTTCATGCTTGTACAACACAAGTACTATCACTAGTAGATGGGTGTTTATAAAAGCTTTTCAGCGAGCCCACTGGCCAATATCCTGTAACTATTGAGAACCAGTATCTATCATTTCAGTCTGTATTATTGTGTCTGGTCTACGTAGCCAGCTGTTGGAGTCTGACTTTCCCACATGTATTATCACGCTTATCCAGTCCTCTAGGGAAACTTGGAAGCCCTAAGAAAATCCAGGATCACCCCTTTGAGCTTCCTTCTTTCTCCTCAACTCACCCACTGAACCAGGTACCTGGCACCATTCAGACTCCTTCCAACTTGACTCTCTAGGACTCAGACCTTGCCCTACCCCCCAACCCATCCCATGGATTTTCCCATGGAATCTTATGTGCTCCCTTGCTTCAAATCTTTCAGTGGTCTGCCAGCTCCTTCGAGATAAAACCTCCCTTTCTTAGTGTGGCTTGTGCTGTCCTTCATAATCTATCCCCACCTTCCCCGGCAGCCTAGGCTCTCATCCCTCATCTGGTCTCTACGCCGCTTCTCCAGTCCAGTCCAGGAGGAGTGCTTGGGATTCCCAGAACAACTGTGATCTTCCGTGTCCACTGCATTCGCACATGCCGAGACGGTTCTGTCTCCGTCTCTAACACTCAGAGACCAGAAAAGGCCCTACTTATCTTTAGACAGGCTGGGTCTAAAGTCCTTGGGGAAAACCTTTCTTGATACTTGTGAAAGCTGACCCTTAATCTTGCCCAAGATGCCCATTTAAGTCCCCTGCGAGAATCCTGGCCTCGTGCCCCTCTTCCTCTCTCTAATGTCATTGTCTCTGATGCGATTGCTGACGCCACCGCGATACCAGCTAAGTACTGGTGTTAGACTGGGGTTGACAGTTGCCACCAAACAAGGAAAGAACAGAGATGGTGGTGGAATTTTTGAGCCACTGTAGTTACTGCACCTCAGAGTTTGTACTTCTTCTGACCTCCCAGTTTGATGAAATTTTTCCTCACTTAGGTTTATATCAGTTTGAGTTAGAGGTTTGCTACTTGAAGCTAAAAGCATCCTTGCTTCATTGCCTTCTCTGACTTTCCTCTTCTTACCTCCACTTGGCTTGATGCCCCCTCCTCTGTTTCACCCCAACTTTGCCTCTCATGGCATTTATTTTGAAGTTCTCCTCTGGTCTGTCAGATCCCACTTATTAGGCTATGAATCCCCTAACACCAGGGACCACGATCTTATTAGTCTGTCCTCTCCAGGTTCCTGGTAAATAGCAGACATTTATAACATTTTGCAAAATTGATTTTGCTGAATAGCCACCAGCTAAAGGATCAAGTTGGGAGAAAATGTACATGAGTCTTCTCTTATACTTACCCATTTTCAGGGACATAAGGAGCCCTGACTGTACAGTGTGAAAAATACCTCCTTGACTTAAATTCTGTGTTTATAGAAGCTGAATTAAAACTTGGCTTTTGAAATGATAACTTAATGAGATGCAAAATTATAATTCAATCCACAAAAAGGTGACTGATGGTTGTTTTAGCCCTATTTTTAAAAGATCACTTTATTGAGGCACCATTGACATTAAATTGTGACACAGTTGACAGCTGTATATGTTTAATGTATACAACCTGATGAATTTTTTGGAAATAAGTATATACCCATGGAACCATCACCACCATCTATGCTGTGAACACGCCTGTCACCTCTGAAATAATAATATATAAAGAGGGTGGCAGCTATGTTTTCTAAACAAACTATCTTAGTACCTTTCCTTCTTAGAAGGTCCTAGAAACATCACACACAGTCAAGTGTATAAATTTTAAGAGTGTGGTAGATGACTTTTTATATGTAAACACTACACAACCCATGATCTTTTCATCCACTGCAGAATTTTAAAGTCTGAGACTTTATTTTGGGGGAGATTATTTGATTCATGTTTTACTCTGACAAGAACCAGGTCTGGGAAGGGAAAAGCCGCAGTAATTTTGTCCAGCACATGCTGCCTGGTCTGGTGCTGAGCACATTATACTTGCTCGGACGTGTTTGTTGAACCAACAAATGAACTGGGAGCAAGATGCAGCTGGCTCAGCTGGTCACTTGCCAAGGCTCAGTTCATCCATTTCTAATTTGAGATAACATCTTCCTGTTCCTGGGGCTTCCCTTGTGACTCAGATGGTAAAGTGTCTGCCTACAATGCGGAAGACCAGGGTTCGATCCCTGGGTTGAGAAGATCCCCTGGAGGAGGAAATGGCAACCCACTCCAGTATACTTGCCTGGAGAATTCCATGGACTGAGGAGCCTGGTAGGCTACAGTTCATGGGGTTGCAAACAGTCGGACACGACTGAGTGACTTCACTTTACTTCACTTCACTTCCTGTTCCTATTTTCCAAGTTTGAAAAAACCAAATGAAAATGTTGACACGGAAGTGTATGTAGCAAGCTACAAAAACCCATACAAATAACATTAAGTGCACAGTTAGGAAATGTAAATATGTCAACCTATTTCTCCATAGCCCTAAACTTAAAAGTGAGTCTAAACATGGAGCTTCATGAATTTCCAGAATGTCGGATTGCAGAGGGCAGCTCCATTTTTGTGTACTTTTCCTTACAATGTTTGGCAGTTTCATCTTTCTTCCTCATAGCCTAAAATGGACAGTTAAAGAACTCAAACATCAAAAATAAGGGAATAATAAAATGAAGAACATCCACATTGTGGTATACTCTGTAATCATTAAACAGTGACAATATGCATGACTTAGAAAGATATCACCTCCATTCAAACAGGATAAAACAGGTTGCAAAACAGCGATTCCATTTTCGTAAAAGTTTATGGGTATTCACACACTGAAAAGTCTGGAAGGAGATATATGGCCAGTGATTATCTTTTTCTGGTGGGACTATGGGTAATTTTTACTCTTTTTATGCTTTTTAGAATTTTCTAATTTTTTTAAACAACAAACATGTATTACTTTTACACTCAGAAACAGTAAACGTTATATAAATTTATTGCTAAATACATAAAACAAAGAAGATGCCCTAAAGATAACACTTTCCTGTTAATATCACTATTGGAAAAGACATCACAGTGTGTAGAGTAAACATCCCCTCTACTTTTCTTACTTAAGGGTCCTGGGGCTGGGACCCTCACACAACAGTCAGCAAGGCTGGGGTGCTACAGGGTTCGTGCTGGGGCCATCTGGGCCCCTGAAGCCTAGGTCCTTCTGGCTCAAAGGTTAACCAAGAGAGATTGGTGTCCCTGATGTTTTAAAAGATTTTCAGAGGCAATTCAGCCAGCTCATATTAATTGCTTCCACAACAGATCCTTAATTCCTGGGGTTTTAAGTCCTCAGAAAGCTGGGCTTTAACTCTAGAATAGTGATTCTCACCATTTTTCAGTGCAACAGAATGAATTGAGGAGCTTGTTCAAAGTTCTCTTTCCCTTTGTGAGGGGTTAACTTTGTAGGTTTGGGGTAGGACCTAGGAATCCATACTTTGACATATGCACTCCAGAAATTTTGGTACTTGATATCTAAGGGCTACATATGGAATAATACGACTTTTATTTTTGTTGGCTTGGTTACATTCTACAATAGATAAATCTATACTGATGTCTTCCACCTTTCCCCCTTAATTTCAACTGCTGCACAGATTGGAATACAGAAATATACTCCCTCAAGAGGAGTCTAGAGCTCCCCTTGAAATAGCTTCAAGCATATAAAAGCTGAGTTCTACTGCCCTTCTAGTAGTCTCTCTACTCCTCTCCTTCGGTCACGCGTCCACGTGTCCACCATGAACACATATTAAGCATGTATGTGCTGTGCACGGTGCAGAAGGCAAAACTTACAAGGATTCACACCAAAGCCCTATTTGACATTGAAATCTCCTTGACTAGTTGAAGAATGTCAGTTCTATTTGACTGAAAGCGACTCTGGCATACATCAAGAGCTCTCTCCAACATGCTGCCAAAGGCACTGAGTCCAAAAACCTGTGAGAACAGGGACTAGTAGGCATTCAAACAGTGCTCAAGGAGAAGCCACATCCTGGCACTAGAGCTACCTGAGAACATGCGCTTGCATTTGGCCCTCCCCTTAGATCTCCCTGTTCTTATCCACGCATTTCCTGTCAGTGTCATTGCCATGAAAACACATCCACAGCCTCCCAGGCATCCTCTCTCCTTCAGTCTGTCTGCCGAAGAGCCATTTCAAAACACATACCTCATGTCATCATTGCTTTATTTACGAAGCTTCCAGTGGCTCCCCACTTTTTTCAGCAACTGTTCTTAATGTATGGAATGTTCCAAACCATCACAAAACTGGGATCCGTCATGATGGAAACACAAAGGACCCTTTCTGCCCAGGGAAAGGTATACTTATGGGCTCCTGGGTCTAAATGTAATCTGTTATTGGACTTATCTGGAATATGTTGCAGAATATTCAAGCTATAGGAAGATTGGTGAAAAACTATTATCTCTGATTGAAAACTATTACAAAACTATTACTTCTGCTTGAAAACTGTGTGCCCTACTAGATGACAGGGATGTATCACGGGTGTGTGTATCGTGCTCATTGACAACGGTGAACTTGTAGCCTGGAGGGTAAATGCCTGACGCCTCTGCTACCACACCCTCTACTTCCCCTTGACAGACATCACTAGCAGATCACAGATTCCTTCCACGTTCCCACTCTCAAGTCTTTTACCCTTCCCTTTTCTAAACACATCTGGCCTTAAACCATTCTCACTGCTTATGCTCAGGCTTATTCCTCCCCATCCTGAACTCCTACGGCTGGTCCCGTTTCTTGACACTTATCTTCCAGGAACTGACCACAGAATAAATCTGACTGTGGCACTGCCCATCTGATCAAAGGCAGGCAACTGAATCTCAATACGAATTGATTTTTTAAATCTGTAAGATGGGAGTGTAATGTAAATCATAGGGAAATTATGAAGATTAGAAGAGAAAAGGCAAATGACATGCTTGGCATGGTTAGTAAGCCCGCAGTTGAAGGAAAGAGGCACAAAGATCAGGAGATGCGTATCTTGAAACTAAGGACACATGTTAAGATTGAAAGCACCACCAGTGAGGAAAAAATGCTCAGAAAGTGGAGAGCTGCTGGTCAGAGAAATTCACCCTATGAATCCATCTGTACATAGAAAGTTATAGAAATTTCTGCAATAGGAAGATTTCATTCAATGACCAGAGTTTAGTTTTTACAAGATTAATGGACTCCTCCAGACATAACTTTAATTCTCTGAATTAGAATTATGGGGGCTTCCCTTGTGGCTCAGACAGTAAAGGATCTGTCTATACACAGAAGCCAGCTAATCTTTGGCTTTTTACTATAAATGACTACATTTGCATTCTGGCTTACATCTCTCATGAGTTTAATTAGTAAAAGCCCATCTCTAAAACACAAGTCATCTCTGGATGTAGACACCGAGTCAGGCATCTCGGTCTACAAGGATGAGGACTGCTGACACAGTAAGGGCATGTGGCCTTGTCTCAGGAAATAACTGCCCTTCCCCAGGTGATAACTGGGGATTTGAGCTTCTCCTTCAGATGGCAAGGCTGCCACATCTCCCTTTCTTTGCACATGCTGCTGCTGCTGCTGTTGCTAAGTCGCTTCAGTCATGTCCGACTCTGTGTGACCCCATAGACGGCAGCCCACCAGGCTCTCCCATCCCTGGGATTCTCTAGGCAAGAATCCTGGAGTGGGGTGCCATCGCCTTCTCCAATGCATGAAAGTGAAAAGTGAAAGTGAAGTCGCTCAGTCGTGCCCTACTCTTAGCGACCCCATGGGCTGCAGCCCACCAGGCTCCCCGTCCCTGGGATTCTCCAGGCAAGAGCACTGGAGTGGGTTGCCATTTCCTTCTTCAATGCATGGAAGTGAAAAGTGAAAGTGAGGTCGCTCAGTCGTGCCCGACTCTCTGCGACCCCATGGGCTGCAGCCCGCCAGGCTCCTCCTTCCATGGGATTCTCCAGGCAAGAGCACTGGAGTGGGCGCCACCGCCTTCTCCGCTTGCACACGCGGTGGCCCCCAAGTTAGAATGTGAGCCCCTGAAGGCATGGGTCAGATTACAGTCTCTGTGTCTCCAGCCCCTAACACACCTATCATTTAACAAATGTTTGACGTTAAAAATGACTTAATGAAGTTATGAATATTACATGGCAAGGTAGTTCCCTGACCTCTTATCAGAGGATATGGTCCTTATCAGAAGTGTGTGGTACAAAAGCCTGTCATAAAAGTTCAATGCATTTTCCACTGCTGATGAGCTATTCTTTAAAGAGTGCTTTAAAATAAAGCCACAGTCATCAAGACAGTATGGTACTGGCACAAAGACAGAAATATAGATCAATGGAACAAAATAGAAAGCCCAGAGATAAATCCACACACATATGGACACCTTATCTTTGACAGAGGAGGCAAGAATATACAATGGAGTAAAGACAATCTCTTTAACAAGTGGTGCTGGGAAAACTGGTCAACCACTTGTAACAGAATGAAACTAGATCACTTTCTAACACCGCACACGAAAATAAACTCAAAATGGATTAAAGATCTAAATGTAAGACCAGCAACTATAAAACTCCTAGAGGAGAATATAGGCAAAACACTCTCCGACATAAATCACAGCAGGATCCTCTATGATCCACCTCCCAGAATTCTGGAAATAAAAGCAAAAATAAACAAATGGGATCTAATTAAAATTAAAAGCTTCTGTACAACAAAGGAAAATATAAGCAAGGTGAAAAGACAGCCTTCGGAATGGGAGAAAATAATAGCAAATGGAGCAACTGACAAACAACTAATCTCAAAAATATACAAGCAACTCCTGCAGCTCAATTCCAGAAAAATAAACGACCCAATCAAAAATGGGCCAAAGAACTAAATAGACATTTCTCCAAAGAAGACATACGGATGGCTAACAAACACATGAAAAGATGCTCAACATCACTCATTATTAGAGAAATGCAAATCAAAACCACAATGAGGTACCACTTCACACCAGTCAGAATGGCTGCGATCCAAAAATCTGCAAGCAATAAATGCTGGAGAGGGTGTGGAGAAAAGGGAACCCTCCTACACTGTTGGTGGGAAAGCAAACTAGTACAGCCACTTTGGAGAACAGTGTGGAGATTCCTTAAAAAATTGCAAATAGAACTACCTTATGACCCAGCAATCCCACTGCTGGGCATACACACCGAGGAAACCAGAATTGAAAGAGACACATGTACCCCAATGTTCATCGCTGCACTGTTTATAATAGCCAGGACATGGAAACAACCTAGATGTCCATCAGCAGATGAATGGATAAGAAAGCTGTGGTACATATACACAATGGAGTATTACTCAGCCATTAAAAAGAATTCATTTGAATCAGTTCTGATGAGATGGATGAAACTGGAGCCTATTATACAGAGAGAAGTAAGCCAGAAAGAAAAACACCAATACAGTATACTAACACATATATATGGAATTTAGAAAGATGGCAATGACGACCCTGTATGTAAGACAGCAAAAGAGACACAGATGTGTATAACGGACTTTTGGACTCAGAAGGAGAGGGAGAGGGTGGGATGATTTGGGAGAATGGCATTGAAACATGTATACTATCATGTAAGAATCGAATCGCCAGTCTATGTCCGATGCAGGATATAGCATGCTTGGGGCTGGTGCACGGGGATGACCCAGAGAGATGTTATGGGGAGGGAGGTGGGAGGGGGGGTTCATGTTTGGGAACGCATGTACACCCGTGGTGGATTCATGTCAATGTATGGCAAAACCAACACAGTATTGTAAAGTAAAATAAAGTAAAAATTAAAAAAAAAACAACTTTTCTCATTGAATTGACTTGGTTGATAACCTTGTTAAAAAATGAGTTGGTTCTATATGTATGAATCTATTACTGAACTGTCTATTTTGTTTCATTGATCTATTTGTCTGATGTCAATACTACCTTGTTTTGATTATAGTGGCTTTTTAGTGAGTCTTTAATTCAGGTAGTGTAAATATTTCAACTTAAAAAAAAATAGAATAGAATATTGCACAGTAATTACCGTTGTGGTGCCATCTGAAGCAATGTTCATTGTTGCTGTGTGTTGTGTTGTGTTACCAACTACCTGCTTGGTAATTTCGGTCCAAGGGGCGTGTTTAATTATAGATTCAATCGTTTATTCAATACCAAAAACCACGCATCAAGGATTGGGACCTAATTACCCAACATGAATTGTAAAAGTGTTTTCCAAAAGCAAACTCATTTGTTTTGTTAAAAAAATTACTCAATTCTTATTAATGTGTTATTCCATGTAAGTATAAATAAAGAAAAAAGAATCAGTATACAATCAAGTTAAACTAATATAACTGTTCAAGCTTTTATAATACTGATCTTCTGAATATGCCCTGAGGGAATTTACAGAAATGCAGTACTAACTGACAGCGGTTTTTTTTTTTTTTTTTCCCTAATGAGCATCCAAATGATTTCAATTCAAATATTCATAATCATGTTTTATCATCCAAAAGAAATTGTCAGGTTGGTGAGGATATTTGATAGGCTTTACTCAGGAGAGCTCTTGATTTTTGTATCGGGCAGATTTGTTCAAAACAGAAATAGAGGTGGCAAGATACAGATAGAGTTGAACTTGGTGTCATTGTGGCTGAGAGCTGCTCACTTTAATGACAGATGCCAAGCAATTGTAGGGGGTTGAGGGGGGGAAGCGGGGAGACGGAGGGTTCTTGGACAGCAGGAATAACAGACAGACATTGGCTCTAAGAAAGCTCCATGTGAGAAGGACCCCATGATAGAGGACAGGTAATTTTAGAGTGGGGTAAAATCAGAACAAAACCAGTGCCGTAATGTTAATGAAGCTACTTCTAAGAGCATCATTGGGTGGAAGAGAAAATACCACTGTTGTGATTATGACTGTACTATTTTAATTGGGATTTACTGATGCTTGCATTCACGCTTCAGTTAACAGCTACTGAGTTGTTAAAGCCTAAACAGAGACTCCCTGCATTGATCTTCTATCTAGTTACCACCTGTCACTTCTTAAATTTGTACTTTCTGAACTAAATGTAAACAAAGGTGGTGACATAAGCCAGCAGTGAAAAATACCTGGAGGACATTTTAAGTTAACTCTGTTATATAGATGAATTCAATCACTTATATCCACTGAGAGCAAGTATGATTAAAAGGGATATAATAAATTTGTATATTAAAAAATAACTGTGGGGAACTTTGATCTGGTCAAGGTGCCATTAGCTACATGGAAAACAATCACAGAAAACACTTTTTGAATATACATGGGCACCACATGTATTGAGGGGCAATGTGGGGCATTTTTCTGAGTAAATCAGGCAAAAGTTGCATTTTGCATAAATTTAGGTCAAAATAAGTTGGAGTTTAATTTTTTTACCCTTGTTTCCTATGCCATAACCTCCATGGGTTTTGAGTTATGAGTAGTCAGGGCTAGTTTTATTTTTAGTTACATCAAATAATGTGAGGCCACCAGAAAAACTTTCTTTGCCCCTATGGAAATAAACCTACTAGGCTCAGACAGTAAAGAATTCGTCTGCAATGCAGGAGACCTAGGTTCGATCCCTGGGTAGGGAAGATCCCCTGAAGGAGGGCATGGCAACCCACTCCAGTATTCTTGCCTGGAGAATCCCCATGGACAGAGAAGCCTGGTGGGCTATAGTCCATGGGGTTGCAAAGAGTTGGACATGACTGAAGTGCTGAGCAAAAGATCTACTGAAAGTCTACCTTGAACTGTCTTTCCATTGGGTTAACAAAGCAGTCTTTGAAAACAGAAATGAATATCTGGGTCCAACACTTGAGTGGGACTCCAGCATCTGCATTCTGAACAAGCATACCACATGTGCACTCCCAGCTGATGAATTCGCAGACACCAAAACAGTGAGATTAATATTGATATGGTTTCTAGCAGTGGAGGCCAATAGGGTCCAAGGTTGGGTTATGTACTGTTCATTGTCTGACAACCAAATTAATGCACATTCATATGCAGACAGAGAGACTTACTGGCCCTGGCCTCTGGCAGAAATTTGTCTTGTTGTTTCTTGCAGATGGGGGAGCAGGCACCAGCTCATGACAGGTTTCACTCTTGTTTCACTGAAGACTCACTGGAATGTAGGAGTTACATACTTTTCTCTTTCAAAAGGACAAGGCATGGTGGTGTTCCACCCTGTGAAGGAGCTGTATCTAGCAGGCAGAATTACTGTGAACCCAGGTAGGCTGCTTTTTCTCTTGCAATACAATTGACATCTCCGTTATGCAAATCTGTGTGGATGTTCAATCGGATGCAAATGCCATTGTGTTCTCAGCCCAATATCCTTTAATGTTTTAGACCGCTGGTTTCATCAACAGCATTAATTTCCATTCAGACCTTGCATTTCGAGTGATTGCATGGCAGCTGTTCTTTTTGCAGAGAAATGGAGATGCATCCACTTCAGTTTTATGAAAGGAAAAATAATTCATTTGGGGGTATGCCATATTTGTCGAAGACTCTTTGGGAAAAGGTTAAGTAATCAGTTTCCACACACACACAGTCCTGGATGCACAAGTTCTTGGTAACACTCTGCTTGGGAAATGTCACCTTCAAGAAGCCTGTGTGCACAGCTGGCTGTGTGGACCCCTTCAGCTGGGGATGGGGCAGCTTCCACGCAGCTAAGGGAGCTGCCTTCTGCTCATCCCAGAGCATGTGCACTTGCTTTTACTTCCTCCCTGCCTTTTTTTCCCTTGTTAATAAACATTTCTAAAGCAATTGACTTTAGACCCAATTCTCTTCCCTCCTCCTCCACCTACTGTGGACCTTGGGCAAATTATTTAACTTGTCTGCTCATCCATTAATAAGAGGTTTCATATCTTACAGTTGTTAGGAATAAAAAGGAGCTGGTGCAATGCTCAATTCCTAGCACAGTGTCAGGGGCAGCCCTCAGTGATGGGGACAAACCGGTAGGTAGCGGTCAGGGCTGGATATGGCTGAGGGGAGTGCAGAAGCTGGTTTTCATGACAATGGAAAGGAGGTACCAAAAAACTCAGCCATCAAGACAAACAATATTTTAGTGTCATATTTTGCAAGTTCAAAATGAATCAGAAACCCATGATGAACAAATCCTCAAAATTTTAAGACAGGATCTGTCATGGTGCTAAGGTGAACCATATCAGAGCCTGAGGCTAAAAGGAAAAACCAGTTATACTGATGCTGTCATTATGTAAAATTCTGATCTTTTGTTCATTACAGATTTTCTGCATTCATTTGATCTGTTTTTACTTAAATTTTTGATACTTTATTCATCATGAATTTTGCATTAATTTTGAGGCTTTAAACTGTTGCATTAAAATGTTACTTCTCTTGATGACTGAGAACGTCGGCTTCAAGATGAGTATCTCAGTGGTCTCATTCATCTCACTTTAATCTGGGTTCCTCTGGTAGTCATCATGTCCCTTGAGAAATCTCTGATTTCACCCCACCAGTTTTGGGTCCTTCTCAGTGCTGGGCTTCCCGAGTGCGCCACTGGTTTTGGCTGAATGAGCATGACCTCTAAGGTAATCTGTGGGTTTGCAGGCACTAATGGCTTTTTACACATGTACCTTAGCCTCCCAGAATAAGCACTCTGTCTCATGTGGGTGATCTTAAATTGGAAGAAAAACACCTCCAAGATGAAGGAAAGAAGGGGTATCCTCAGGGGTAACCATTCATAGTTTTAGAGATGGTAACATGCACAAGAGGGTGGACATGCCGTGGGAACTGAACATCCAGCCTACTGGTGTGAGTCTACCCACAAGCAAAGGACATGTTTTAAAATCTGACAATATAAACCTGCAAGGCTGCCTGTATCTGAAGGTGGCACTGTTTTTTAAATATATATATATATATATATATCTGCACAGAGACAACATGCGGAATGGCAGAAGCCCTGAAGACAGGACTCTTTGGGTTCACCACAAATATGGAAAAGGTCTTTGTCAAAGAAATAACAGCTGTAGTACAGTAAGTAACTGACAGCACATCAGGAAGGTCCCCTGGGGCTGACAGGGGAAGAACGGAGGCTCACCCAGGTCCTGGACTGAGGGGAAACTGCTAGAAGTGTCTCGGTGAGTGGTCACCTGGAACACTGGGAATGGGGGAGAGGTAGGGAAGAAGGTGCTCGGACAGACTTGCCAGGCAAATGGATTCAGACTCAAGGCAGGGTGAAGGCTGGGTTGGAGAGGTCTTCTGCAACAACTCTTGGCTCCCTTGAAGCCCAGGACAGAAAGGAGGGGAAGGGAGCCCCCCACCCCAGCCTTCCCACTCTTCTTGGTTGGCCTCTTTGATCACCCTCTCTTCCCAGAGTTCTCTGATGCCTGGCAGCAAGGAATGGTATTAATATTTTTCAATAGTTCATTGGATATTTTAATGCAAATCTGGCCATTAAATTTGGCAACAGACCCAGGACATATTCTAAAATCCAGTTCCTTCAGTTATTTTCTGAGGCACTAAGGTAGAACCCTATCCCCAAATGAATCACAGGAAGTCAGTTCAGTTATGCCCCTGAAGGGCCACTTGAGTCTCTCAAACAACCACATAATTACTTTCTCAAGACTGCACCTCTAATGGAGAGAGGTAATTAAAGCACGGATGAGAAAGTGACCAGGATCAGTAGGAGCACAGAGAAAACCATGTAATGACATTTTTTCCACGAGACCTTGTTTTCATTTTGTGTAGGACATTAATATAGAATTTCTTCTCTTTCTGAGAGAGAGAAGCTGTAGATAGATCACATGAATATCCTGGTCCCCCAGACAAAATGTACTTCCTCTAAAGGTTAAGGAGCCATTCCAAAGTCATATAAAAACCAAAGGAGGGGGAGATCACTTGTGAGAATAACTGGAGGTAAAAAGAAGGCCTCCGAGCTGGGAGCTAACATTTGTGCAGAAAGGATGTGTGGGGAAGCTGGTAAGATCTTTTATAATTAAAATGCTATCACGAAACAGCTGCAACCAGCTCAACAGAACTTATCTGGTTTCCTCACTTTATCACCAAAATCATTTCCCTACCAAACTCTGGTCTTTGATTTTTTCAGCTTAGTCTGAAAAAGGTTTTAAAAAGGCATGTAAATTTTATACTATGTAACCATGTATTATACTATAGTACTTTACGTTAGCTTAATCATACACTAATTATTTTTATCTATTATCTATTAAGTATACTATCTATTATGTTAATCATACTCATTACAGTTTTATACTGTTATGTGATATGTTACATACTTAAAAATTTTGTCATTTTCCAGGACTAAATTTACCAGAGATGTTCCCAGCCTGGAACATGGCTGGGTCAGGAAATGTTAGCTCCCACCTCTTTACACTGAAAAGTTCTCTTCCAATTCTCTTCAGAGTGGCCTGCGTTCTTTACCCTTAATCCTAGTTTTACGTCCTATAGGCCATAATGTTTCCTAGTGTTCATGGCGTGTCTGCTGGTATGATAAATATACTCATGCGGATGGTCATATTTTGCTCTTACCTGTGAGGCAGGCAATGGCGTTCTATTCCTTTGCCCAGATGCGGAGACTAGCTCTAAGAGGCGACTTGCCCAGAGTCAAATAGCTAGTGACTCCAGCACCATCCAGAACCACCCCCACCTTTTGACTGCCTAAATCTCCTCCCTGCTAGGTGACCTCTTTGTTCAAGATTGAAAATCCCAAATGAGAAGCCAACAGTGAGGGTTTTACAGAGATCACAGAACTGTAAGGAATCTGATTCAGCCACACAATGAACAACAACTCCATGATTGACTGTAAAGCCTCACTCTGCCAGTGTCAGCTGAGTTGGCTGATAAGGCTATCTCTATGAAGATGAGCATTTGATAACCTAGGGATGACAGGGACTTGGTTTCAGATCCCATCCCAGGGAGCATGAGCATGGTGACCGGTCCTAAGCTTGGGTAAAGACATGTGTCTCTCCTTACTCACTTACATTCAGTTATCCAATAGTTTGTGAGCTCTTACTGTTTGTCATGTGCTGAAACAGACATCAGTTCAGTTCAGTTCAGTCCCTCAGTCATGTCTGACTCTTTGCGACCCCATGAATCGCAGCACGCCAGGCCTCCCTGTCCATCACCAACTCCCGGAGTTCACACAGACTCACGTCCATCGAGTCAGTGATGCCATCCAGCCATCTCATCCTCTGTCGTCCCCTTCTCCTCCTACCCCCAATCCCTCCCAGCATCAGAGTCTTTTCCAATGAGTCAACTCTTCACATGAGGTGGCCAAAGTACTGGAGTTTCAATAATTCATTATTAGAGAAATGCAAATCAAAACCACAATGAGGTACCATATCACGCCAGTCAGAATGGCTGCTATCCAAAAGTCTACAAACAATAAATGCTGGAGAGGGTGTGGAGAAAAGGGAACCCTCTTACACAGTTGGTGGGAATGCAAACTAGTACAGCCACTATGGAGAACAGTGTGAAGATTCCTTAAAAAACTGGAAATAGAACTGCCATATGACCCAGCAATCCCACTGCTGGGCATACACACCGAGGAAACCAGAATTGAAAGAGACACCTGTACCCCAGTGTTCATTGCAGCACTGCTTATAATAGCCAGGACATGGAAGCAACCTAGATGTCCATAGGCAGGTGAATGGATAAGAAAGCTGTGGTACATATATGCAATGAAATATTACTCAGCCATTAAAAAGAACACATTTGAATCAGTTCTAATGAGGTGGATGAAACTGGAGCCTATCATACAGAGTGAAGTAAGTCAGAAAGAAAAACACCAATACAGTATACTAATGCATATATATATGGAATTTAGAAAGATGGTACCAATAACCCTATATGTGAGACAGCAAGAGACACAGATATATGGAACAGTGTTTTGGACTCCGTGGGAGAAGGCGAGGGTGGGATGATCTGAGAGAATAGCATTGAAACATGTATATTATCATATGTGAAACAGATCGCCAGTCCAGGTTTGATGTGTGAGACAGGGTGCTCAGGGCTGGTGCACTGGGATGACCCAGAGGCATGGGATGGGGAAGGAGGTGGGAGGGGGGTTCAGGATGGGGAACACATGTACACCCATGGCTGATTCATGTCAATGTATGGCAAAAATCACTACAATATTGTAAAGTAATTAGCCTCCTTTAAAGTAATTAAAATGAAAATAAAAATCTGCAAAAAAAAAAAAATATATATATATATATAAAAGCACTGGGCTGCACAAGCAGAGGTTTAGATCCCACTTGTCTAGGATGGAGTCTAGGCATTGCTGTTGTCCAGTAGCTCAGCAAATGATCCAAATGTGCAATTGGTGTGAAGGACCCCTGACGAAGGCTGAATGAATGAGGGCCTTAGGGAAGGGACTAACATTTATGGAACAGCCTCACTATGTGGTGGGAACTTCGCTGCTTCTGAAAATACAACAGCTCACTCAATCTTCTCAACAATCCTATTATGAATAAAGAGTGAAGAACTTGAATTCACTGGGAGCTTACCATAGCTGCAACTGTGCTAGGAGCATTAATTATCTCATTTATCTGAATGCCAAGTTTATGAGGTTTCATGTTGGTCTGTCACCACTGAGGCCACAGACAGGATGAAAATGAGCTTTGATGAAAATCTATCCATCAGCAGCCCTGACTGAAAGACAAATAAGGCAGTGAGAAGCTCCTGTAATTCTCTGGATTGGCTGGAAGGAAAGACTTACTCTCTCAGGGCACTAGGGTAATAATATTTCTCTGCAAAATGTTCTTCCATGTTACTTGTCATTTTCTTATTGATTTACAGGAGCTCTTTTTATATTAAGGAGAGTAGCTATCTGTTATATAACATTGCAAAATTTCCCTGTCATCTTCTCATTTGTCTTGTAACCTTATGGTCTCCCAAATAGACACGAGTTTTAGTTGCTTTTATATTTTCTTTTATAGTTTCTGGGGTTGGAGCCTTGCTTAGAGAGGCCTTTTTTAATCCAAAATTATATTTTTAGCATCTCCTATATTATCTTTTGGTATATTCTACAGTTTGCATTTCATCTTTAGACCTTATATCCATCTAAAATTGCATGTTGCTATATGTCCTAAAGTAGGAAGCTGTTATTTTTCCTAGATATACAGACAATTGTCCCAATCCATGTATTTGAATAGCCAGCTCCTTCCAGGGTAATTTAGATCCATTATTAAGAACAGGTAAATTGCCCCTGACCTTTAAGGTGAGATTTAATACCAGTTTTCAGCAATGATCTCCAGAATGTGGGAGCTCTGTGTGGTTTTTGAATCATGTTTATGTTCTCCCTAACCCCTGGCATTTTCAGTTCAGCTATTGTGCTGTGGTTTTCCCCTAATAGAATTTTAAAACAATTATTTTGTATGTGCATCCAGGAGCCCTGTGGCACTGGGAATATTTTAAATTCAAACTCAAGAGTGGAAGGGAGGCATGTAAATCCCTCTAACAAATCCTCAGGGATGGCGTCTTTACTTTCTCTTCTGCCTCAGATCTATAAAAATATGTGGCTTACAACGACTTAATTAGAATAAATCTGGCCCTGACATTAGACCCGTTTGTATCTATTATATAGAATTCTTACTTTTGGACTCTCAGAGAACTTAAAGCAATTTTCTGTGACTAAATATTCAATTCAAATCTAACGATGTGAAGAAAAAAAAATGCTAAAATTAGATGAACCTGCACAAAAGTAGTCAGAACCTGAATTCAGAATGAGTTGATTCATTCTGCCAAGAAGAGCATCCATTACAATAAAAAATACAAATAAAAAGGACTTTACCATACTATGAGCCAGACAGAGCGCCGTGGGCATTCTGTTAGTACATTTATGTCTAGTCTTCACAGTGGCCTGGCATGCTGGCTGTTATTCTAAGACTGATGAAGAAACGGGAGCTCTACACCTCATCCATGCCCCTCTCCTGGCAAGGTAGGGTCAGGTCTCAATCTCGGTCTCAGTCTCCCACACATGGTTATCGGTGCAGAAAAAGATGTCCTCAAGGAGCTTCCTCAGGCCTCTAAAGTGTTGTCCTACACCTGCACTCCTGTCTTCTCTGCTTGCATATGAAAGACAACCCTGGAAAATGCCACATGCACCGGCTTTGCTAAGATCCAGGTGTAGAGCCTTTGGTGGACGGAGCTTCCTACTTCCTCCTCCAGAGCCTGTTTCTGCGCCTCCCTTCCCACACTGCCATGCCAAGAATATTTACCCCATGGAAACTGGCAAATGCTACAGTTCAGGGCTTTGTTTTCTACTGGCTCTGAGCCAATTATTCAATACAGTCCATGCACGGGACAGACTGCTCTGAATGGAAGGTCCATTTCACATCCAGCAGGCAGCAGGCACTATGGGTTCAGAAATGACATATAACCAGAGACTTTAATTGCTCACCCCTGAGTTCTCACTGACACCAGTGAGGAAAATAGCACCCCTTCCCTGTGAGCCCTGCCTGCTTGCTTCACTGGTTCAGCCATCCTGCCCAGTTATTTCAACATATCAAGACAATAAAACACAGCTCTTCATCAGAGAAAAGAGAGGAAGATGGGACGAGGATTAATTGCAGTGTTGTCTTGTTTACCCTGAAGAGGAACTGTGTGCTCACCATCTGAATTCAATTAATCTGATCAGACAGGAAATTAGCAGCCAAAATTGCCTTTCTATTAAGCGGACATGACCCAACAACATTTGGAGAGAAAGTATGACGGCCACCCTAATTTCTCAAGTGTCATCTAATCAAAAGAAAAAAATGAAAAAAGAATGTCAATATTATCTCAAGCTCCAGGGGGATCAGCTCTCTCCTTTCCCAGCTCCATAGGGCCTTGAATATTTTAAATGTTGTATGGGGAAACCTGTTTATTCAAACACTTATTGGGGGCCTACTATGTGCCGGGTGCTATTTAGGGAACGGGGACGTAGCAGGAGTTTATACACTAGCGGGTAGTGACAAGCAAGTTCTCCGGATAAAGGCAGGGGATGCTGGATGAGGTGGGGGAGGCTGGGGGAGGGTGAAGGGTAGAAACTGGACTCAAGGAGAGCACACGATTGAGCTCACCTGAACAGAACAAATGTGTGCAGAGGCTGCCAAAGATGTCCTCAAACTCTCATCCAATTCGGATACAGCCTGGGAGCTTTCTTACACTTTGCAGCCCACACTTCAGGAGTTTCCAATTAATAAATCCTGGGTGAAGCCCAGAATCTGCATATTTAACAAAACACTCCTTGACCACAGGTTGTTTGGGAACCTTAGCTTCAGGAGCGGGACATCCTTTGAATAAATTTACATAATAATTAACTTTTTTTTTTTTTGGACTTTTTTTTTTTTGGGTGCATTCACAAATCAGTCTATTTGCTGGGAGGGGGATTTCTCTGGGAGAAAAGACAGATTCCATTTCTTAAAGGAGTACATGCTTAGAGGGGTTTATAGAAATTAAATAGCCACACAAACATAAGTTTAAATGCGGTAGGGGCTTTAAGGAGAAGCAGAATAAGGGACTGGAACCTGTAGCAGTGTCCTGAGCAGGCGATCAGTCAGGAATCACTTCCTTTAGGCTGGGAGTCAAAATGATAAGTGGGAGGAAGAACATTCTAGAAAGAGAAAAAGCCACATACCAAGGGCCTGAGATAAATGAGAGGTCTTTAACACCTCTTTTCACCAGTATGAACTTTCCCGAACATTCTCTCCACCTCCAACCAGAAACGAAGCCAGCCCTTCCCTTGAGGCCACCTCTCTGCCCAAAGCCCTGCCCAGCAGCACTGGTTGTCACTGAGGCTTCTGGGCAGGACTGGGCTGGTTGGGCCTCTCCTTGAGAAGCTCTGTGGTACTGGCTACACAGAGGGGGTGGCCTGGAGGAAGCCTCAAGGGTGTAGACTGGCCTTCACAGACTGTCCTTCTGGATTAACCTAGCGAAAAGAGGGCCTCACTCCAGGTAAAGGGTTCAGAGGGAGATTAGAAGACGTGAGCAGTGTGGGTGAAGGAGAGTTACACGGCTCAAAACAGCCTGGAGCTAAAACCCCCTCCAGGTCCTCCCCACCATTCTATGCAGAACAGAGAACTCTACCACCCGAAGGAAAAATGGACATTAAGGCTGATTATGCCCAGCTGCCAGCCGGTCCAGCCTCTGGCCGGTCTCCAGAATTCCTTGTCCTGGGGGTTGAAGAGATAACTACTCCGAACAACCTTGGAGAAGAACAGGCCCCCTTAAGACAGTAGATTTCCACATACATGCCTATATATACTTACTCTTTTCTTGGGTTAGTGCAGCAGCTCACTAATCTGACTGCTGCCCTTTCTCGCCTCATTAAAGGCGATCTGTTCCTGTAAAGTGCCGGTCTCGTTCTTTTTCTGAACCTCGCCTTCTCTAACTCCCTTACCCTACGGCGGTCAGGGGTGACAGTCATACCTCAACACACAGCAGCCTACAGGTCAATGCTTAAGATCCTTGACGTCTAGACATGGGATTAAGCTCCAGGTTCTGTACCAACTGTTCAACAAAGGGCAGTTTTTGTCACCCCTCTACAACTCTGTGTTCTCATTTGTTCAACTTGGAGATAACTAACTCTGCCTCAGGGGATCATTGTGAAAAGGAAGTGCTCCTCCCAGGGAGACCACAAGAGACCAACAAACAGCAGATGAACTGGAAACCATAGCCTTAAGACAGTCTTCACTTTTACACAGCCCTTTGTTGCTGCTTTCAGATAGGCCACCGTGTAGGCTTCTTAAGAACTGAAATTGTTTTACAGCCATTAGCTCAGTTGAAAAAGTGATGCACACCATAACCAGGATGAAGAATGTGCAACCAACACAATCTTTGTGGTTTGCTGAAAAAACAGGCACTGGAGATTTGAGACCAAAGCCTGTCCTTTAAGCACCAGTCCCAAACACTGGGCACAGCCACGGCACCAGGGACTGGGTTACTGAAGGCAGTGTGATTATGGTCAAATATTAACAACTGCATATGGAAATGGAAAAGCTGCTCCCAGCAATCTCACTGGCTGGCTCTGTGGTGAAATTCCCTCCTAATACCTGCACATAGTAGACTGGTCCACACCGAAACTCCTAGGCCTTCAGTGGATCCCATCTCTCCATCATCTCTTCCACAGCTTATCCTCTTGTGCCCCCCACTGCCCCCCTCACCGCACATGTTTTTGAGAAAAGCTAGTTAAGTGTGTCCACTCCAATCCCTAGGCTTTGGAGGTAGTTTCTCAAGCTTAGTAAATCTTTAAGGGCCACACAGGTCTATTAACCCAAATGATTTATGATTTGTTGGTTGCCTCTGTTCAGCTTGGTGGGAGATGAGAGATCTGATGAGCTCTCAACTTCAACTTTTGGTCATCTATAAAATCTATAAGGACATCATGAAACAGAATATTTTCAGCTTTTGAAAATTCACCTTTTAATAACATGGGAAAATACTCATGTGATCTTAAGTTCTAAGTGCAGAAGGCAATACTGTATGTGAGGCAGGAACCAAGAGTTCTCTTTGCCTGAAATGCCATCCTTCCAGCTCATTCTCACATCGCTCAGGGTTACTCACCCTTTCCCTCTGCAGAGGTACAAGAATTCCTTGTCAATCTCTATCCCTTGGCCTCTCAGTCCTTACCACTACCCAACATTAGGCCACACATTTGTGTAATTCTAAAATCTATCATCTGTATCCTTCACTAGAACATAGCTTCTGCATGACTGAGGGCCTTGTCTCATTTGCCCTGCATCCCCAGTGGTTCGGACTGGGCCAGACACAGAAAGGTGCTGCATAGATTTTTGTTGAATGAATAAACAAGAAGCATTCAAATATTGCTTAAATAAATTAACTATCCTGAAGTTACAGATGAACTTATTTACAAAACAGAAACAGACCTACAGGTATTGAAAACAAACATGGTTACCAACGGGGGAAGCATGGAGGATGGGGGATAAATCAGGAGCTTGGGATAAATACACACACACTTCTATGTATAAGACAGATAACCAGGAAGGATGTACTGTATCAGCACAGAGAACGCTTCTCAAAATTCTGTGATAACTTGCATGAGAAAAGAATCTAAAAAAGAATACGTGTATATGCATAACTGAAGCACTTTGCTGTGCACCTGAAACTACCACAACATTGTAAATCAACTCTATTCCAATGAAATAAAAATTAAAAAATGAACTATCTAAAAATCATTATGGAAATTAAGAGAGATAATGGATGGGAAAGCACTTTCAAAGTCTGAGACACAATCCAAATATTTATTTGTTACCATTGTGATATGTGGGCTATGTCAGATCAAAAATAATTCGCAGTGACAAGATCTTCATATGGGTCATTTAGGTTGGAAGAGATTAATCCAGCTAAAGAGGCTTGAATGTAAATTTTTACCTCCCAAACGCACTGGCACGGATGATTGGACAGTAGCATTTTTGTTGGGATTGATTTGTAATCAATATTCACATAGGATTTATTACAGAATTTTCCTCTAATTATCCTAAGTGAACAATTCTGGTTAAAGGCTTTGCAGGGAAAGATAAGAGAAGGGGTTCTATAAATAAGGCTGACTCATAAGTGCTATATTCCACTCAAGTATCATGAATTATTTCTTTACTTTTATTGAAAAACCAGCAATTTTATGATTTCCAGTATTTTATGGTCTTGGGTATGCATTAAATCTTTCGTTTCTTAACTGTTACTTCCAGCTACCCCCTTTTTTCATAGAAGCACATTATGTTAGATCAGGGCTCAGCAATGGCATAATTTTGGTCACTTTTGCCTCATTGGTGGGGGAAGTGCAGAGTTGCTGTCTAAATCCAATTCAAGAACATTGCTAGTAGTCTTAGGACAAAATAATAAAGTTTGAGAGCTGCCTGAACATTCACCTGTAAGATTTACTAAAATGTCATTTATAAAATCCCTTTGGGGCTTCCCTGGTGGTTCAGGGGTAAAGAATCCACTGCAAGGAGACATGGGTTCAGTCCCTGATTCTGGATGATCCCACATGCTGTGGAGCAACTAAGCCTGCGTGACACAACTACTGAGCCTGTGCTCCAGAGCTTGGGAGCCACACAAGAGAAGCCGCTGCAATGAGAAGCCCCAACACCCCAGCTAGAGAGTAGCCCCAACTTGCCTCAACGAGGGGATAGCCCATGCAGCGACAAAGACCCAGCACAGCCAAAAATAAATAAATAAATGCAATCATTAAAAAATGATAATATCCTTTGGTCCATGAGAGGATCGTTTTAGTGCATAGACTTCTCAGGGAGAATATGGTATGTGATTGAGAGGTACCATGTTTTCTTTGAAAAACTGTTGGGGATGGAACCTAAGCTCTCAAAGGAATGTGTATCAGTGGTAGCAATCAACAAACTGCCTTCCAAGGAGAAGTAACTGCAGGATTTTATTTGCTAAATGGGACAGGATGCATGCCTCCCAAGGGCAAGGATGTAGTGCTGTTCCCACAGGACTCCCAGCCCCTGGAGCAGGCCTGGTCACTGCAGGCACAGAGCAGATCTTAGAGGAAGGAACGTTTGACGTTCTAGGCTAGAGTTGAATTGCTCAAGGCAAGGGGGATATGGAGAGAGTACCCCAAGAGAGTCCTCTTCTTTTCTCACATACAGAGCTCACTCTTTCCTTAAGAAGCATCCAACATCACTAAAGAATACCAGTCTGAAATAACACCAAATTATTAGTCTGTCCAGGGTACACATAGCTCTATTCAATCCCGTTTGCTTAACCCAATTGTATTACTTCCTGCAAGGATCAATTCCTCTGACCATTAAGTCTTATTTGAATCTGATAGGCCAAGAGCCTGTAAGTAAATAATGAACGATTTGATAATGCAAGTGCCCTGGTTCAAGGCATGTTTTCAAATGTGTGGGGTCTGGTTCATCGTCATGTCTGTGCTTTAGCTTCCCGGTTAGCAAAGAGGCGTGACTAGCTCTTCTGTCTCGTGTCTCATCTCAGAGTCCTCTGGAAGTTCTGTGTGTTGGGCGTTGACCTGATTTTCAGATAGAAACAAGAACAGAGAAAGGACGGATCCGTGACTTGAGGCTGATCCACGGCAGAACCCTAAAACCAGTCATTTAACACTGAACCCAGAAGGAACCCAGTAGATGTTTGTGGATGACAATAAAACATTTTGTTTGGGTGATATGCAAGTTTATTTTAGATACTGCAAGGATGAAATTTTGTGATTTATTGTTTATGTGTGATAAGCCAACAATAAGTATTACACAAAAGCTGTGTTCATACAGGTATATGAGAATTAGGATCAGGTAAAGCTGGACCCAAACGGAGCAAAACTCATGAATTTGGGAAGTGAATGACTGACGTTGGAGAACATCAGTGGTTACAGCAAGTCTATCTCAAATGCAGCATTAAATGCCTCATGTTAGGGCCTCCAGTTGCCTGAACTGATTTAGGATGAACAAACCATGCACACTTCTGCCCAGGACCCACCCTGTGAGAAGTACAGGCTGCCTTGTCCTGTTACGCTGCCAATTTCAGAAATTCTATTTTGCCTATCTAAAAATATTATTGGAGCTGGATCTGGGGCGGCCTCTGAATAAAGAGGTTTTGTTTGCAGAAAATTCATAAGCAGAGTGACTCACAAGGCGGTGGAAATGTGGAGGAAAGAATAGGTAAAGGGAAAATGTGATGGTGTTACTGTTCTTAGAAAAGAAAAGGAGGAAGGGAAGGGAAGAGGAGGGAAGGAAGGAGAAGAGAAACACAGAGTCTGTAAAAATGTCTTTGGCACAAGGAAAAGCAGCAAATCTATAAATGTAAATGATGTGTAAATAATTCTTATCATGAGAAAACACGCCTGGGAGGATAGAAGATGATAGATAGGAACACGTCTTGAAAAACATGAAGCATCCTCTGAACTTGAAGGAGAATGATTAAGTGCCAAATCTGCATAGATGAATGCCTCCGTGCATACAGACAGGACCTGCCTTCATACATGGATCCACACCTGCACACGTGCCTGTGCAGAAGCCACGGAAGCACACGCTCGTATGTTCTCCTTGGATACCAGCATCCATAATTCATTTTCTCTGCTTCATCATGTAAATATTTTAAATTTCACAATGGGGGTGGGTGGCTTAATAAGGAAAGCTCCCCATTGTATAGCGGCGCTTCTAATTCTCAGCTGCCCAAAACAAGCCATATTTCCTTGTGGGTATATTACTGTAATGAAACACGGCCACATCCCAAACTGTAAAACCTGAGCTTGTAGACTTTTCCATATAGAGCTGTTTCCTAAATACACATTTTATTCCACCCAAACACAGCGTGACAGGGCCATCTTAGCACTAAGAGAGTCATTAAATACTCGTGTTATACTGTTTTAATTACAAGCTGCCCCTTTTTCGGGCTTATTTCAATAGATTATTGCCCTGCTGTGTAATAGTGTATAAAGAAACAGCAGTATCTCTTGCTGGTATATTGTGGAAATTAAAATTCTCAATACTACTTCAGTAATTAATTTCCAAAGAGGAACCAGTTTAGTTTAATAAAGAGATTAATGAAAATGTTGCAGAAGATATATTTCTCAGGAGGTGTAGTACATTATTTTCTTGCATTTGAAATAATAGAACCATTTCAAAGGACTTAGTAAATCCAGCCTCAATCAATTCTATTTAACTCAGCATAGAAACGCTTTTCAGGGGAGGTAAAGAAGTAGGGCAGACACGCCAGATCAGACCATCCCCAAGGCACAGAAGGGCTGAATGCTTCTCCAACAGCCAGGTTCTCTGGATGGTGAGCTGCCATGCGCCTAGGGCTAAATGGTGAAGAGCAAGTTTAGAAGGAAGTTGGTCACAGGTCAAAGATGAGGTCATGGGAAACTACGCAGGGTCTCAGGTAGAGATGGGCAGTGTGGTCCCAGGTAGAGACGGGCAGTGTATGAAGCATAGGACTTAACTTACTATACTATCCCCCAACACTGAGGTCAACGGAATGAATCCTTTTTCTTTTATAAAGTGCTTTTTACAAACGATATAGTATTACATTTATTCTTTATAACATCCCTAGGAGTTGTGTACTATAATCATCAAGCTTGTTTAGTACATTAGGAAATTTACAGTATGGTGAAATCAGGTGATTTCCCCAATATCACAGCTAGTGAATTAGAAAGCTGGACTCAAATTCAAAACTTATTTCAGATTCCATGTTCTTATAACATACCACATTCACTGTGTCAAATCCCCATTCAGGATTCTCTGCGCTGGTGTCATGCTACACCAACTATGGAATGAGACCCAGAGGGTTCAATGGACTCAGAAAGTGGTTCTTTGGGACAAGAATAAAAGGATAGATGAGCGAGATAATGTTAACAAAAATAAAGGGATTTTGCTCTCTCTCAGTGATCCAATGGAGTCTCAAAAGATAGAGAGGCACAGAATGTGGTGAAGAAAAGCCAGCTATTTAAACTATACATGGGATGGTAGATTACCTGAAGGTAGCAACCTCGACTGATACCATTTGCAAGGACCTTCCTGGTGCCAACATGATTAGCTATTTTCTAGTTGGGATCAGATGCATTTGGCAGCACTGTGTCACCAGAACCACGAAGGGGTCACATGTCCATACTTTCTCTGCAGGCTTTCTGGACTGAGGTGACACCAGGATTCTTAGTGGCTAGGGATCCTTCTGCTGCGTTCCCACAGCACCTGGTATCCTTCTGCGACACTTTCCATACTGTTCTAGAAACTGGTCGGAACTTCATGCTCTCACCAGACTGCATGCTTTATATCTTCCATCCCCAGGTGCGAAAAATGACCTGGTATTATTTTGATACTTAATATTTGAGACATAAAGGACAGTGTGTCTATGTAATATGCTTATAGAAATAACATGTTACCTAACATTTTAATGAAATTTCATAGTACAAATCTGTGGTGACAGGATTTGTCCTGCACAGTAGATATTTTCAAGAATCCTGAGAAGGGGGACTGTGACACGGGGGTGTGCTATCCCAGGAGTTCTCTGCAATGATGTGAATCACGCTAGGCTATACAACAACAGCTGAATTTCTAAGAAGCCTCAGGCTTTCAAAAATTGATTTCTTAAAAGAAAAAGAGATGCTAAAGAGTTCTGGACTCACTAAGTTATTGTTTCTCTGTTTAAAACATTAACAATAAAGGCATCTTTCCAGATAAAATGTATTGATTACTGAAAGCTGAAGCCAAGGAAGTTGGCTGGTCAGACTGGAATGAAACAAACCTAAGATCCTCTCGACCCTCCAAACTTTCTGCTTTGGCCTTGTTGTTTCAGTTCAGCTGTGGCCAAGTCCACCTCCAACAATGAGGGAGAACCTACGAATGTCACACAGAACCTAAGAACGAATGGGACAGGTGAGTGGAACAGTTCTAGAACTCAGCCTTCATTTTCCATGAACCTATGCCGAGTGTCCACTGTTTACCCAAATGTAAATCATGGATTAGAAATAATATTCCTTAGTCAATCACGTTGTGTTCAATTTTTGCTAACCTTTTAGTTTGGGAGGAATGCCTATACCTAGGAAAATGATTGAGACCAGGATGCTACACACAGTGAAATTTGTATTTCATTTCATGTCTTTAATGATATATAGATATGTATCTATACCTATAAAGCTACAGATATAGAGTTTCTATAGATCTAGAATATAGTTTCCATATCCATAACTATAAGCATATATATATATATATATAGTTTACATATATAAGCATAGATATAACTGATATATAATTAAACCCAATCTGGAATGTTTTTGTAATTGGTACCACACAAACGAATGCACAGAGAAAAAACTATCTAACAGATTTTGTGTCCTGACTATTAGTTTCGAAAAAATGTGGTAAATGTAGGAACAGCTGTGGTGCCTGCCCTGGCATTCTTGAGCCAACTGGCAGCAGCATTTCTGTGAACAGAATCAAGATGTGCCAGACACGTCAGCTGCACACAGCTCAGGCATAGGCGGTTACCATCCAGCTGGTCTCTTGTTTGCGCTCCCATGAATTTCTGAAATTCCTTCTTCCATATTGCAAAGATTACATATAACATGGATACGGATACAAACATATGTGTGTGTGTGCTGTGCCATGCTAAGTTGCTTCAGTCATGTCCGACTCTTTGTGACCATGTGGACTGTAGCCTACCAGGCTCCTCTGTCCATGGGATTCTCCAGACGAGAATACTGGAGTGGGTTGCCACGCCCTCCTCCAGGGGATCTTTCCGTCCCAGGGATTGACTCCTGTCTCCTGCATCTTCTGCACTGTAGGGGGATTCTTTACCACTGAGCTTCCTGGGAAGCCTCTATGTATGTGTATGTATACATATATTAATTCGTATATATCAATGTATTTTTATTATTTTTATGTCATTGCTATTATCAGGGATTTGCTCTGGTCCTACCACCATGTGAATATCCACGTGTGAGCGTGCATGTAATGCTCATGTGTGTATGTATGTGGGTATGCCTACCTATCTCTACCTATCTATTTTATCTGTACAATAGCCCTGGAAAGGAGATAGTATCATTATCAAATTTTGGGGGAGATAAGAGAACAAAGCTCTGAGAGTTGAAATAACTTGCTCAAGGTTACACAGCTGGAATGAACTGAGGTGGGATTAATGATCAGAGCTGCTGCCTACCAAAGTCTGGGCAATTAGCCACCACTTTGTAGGCTTCCTTTTCATGAACAGAGGTCGTGCCTTATTTATGATTGCATTTTTGATGCCTAACACAATGCCTAGAATAGAAAGCAGACTGATGGTCTGTTGAACATTTGGGCAAACACATTAGTGAAGGAAGGAAGCTGAGGTGATATAAACATAGCAGGCACTTTTCACTACGTACTTGGATCCTTCCTTTCTGGCAGAATAACTGGTCACAGCAGTGTGGCCCCAGAAGGTATCCCCATCCAAACAAAGGGAGAAATCATGACATGCTACTGTTCACGGGAACCCTGCTTCCCTTGCTAGCAACTGGTTTAGTGTTGATATTTCATCTGGTATAGCCAATGAGACATGAGGGTACACGTGCCGGGGATGGAGGCTCCTAGGGAAATGGGGATGGAAGAGATGCTAAGGGAGACAAGCTCTCTTCTTCCCTAAAGCTGATGTGCCTGACTGTGACGTGTGGCTGTGCAGCTGCCCTGCACACATGGAAGGAGGCAACCCGAGGAAAAGGCAGCAGGCTAAGAGTCACAAAGCAGAAAGAGAGAAAGAACTCGATCCTTAATGCTGGTGAGATGTTGAATTAACCCTCCTTGGAGCTTTTCTGCACTCCAGGGCTTTGTTTCATGAGATGATAAATTTTTCTCACAGTTTACAATAGTAGGATTGAGGTTTTCCTTTTTTTTTTTTTTTTTTTAAAGATGAAGAAGGGCATTATATAAAGAGGTCAGTCCAACTAAGAGGATATAACACTTGTAAACATTTGTGCAGCCAACATGGGACCACTTATATATATACAGCAACTAGTAACAGAAATAAAGGAAGAAAAACATAGCAATACAATAATAGTAGGGGACTTCATACTCTACTTATATCAATGGATAGACCATGGGTTGGGGTTGTCTGTTACTGGTTTCCAGCAGCTTTCTGTGTCAACCCACAGTTCAGGCCCTTGCCACACTTCTGGGTTTCACCAGCTCCCCCTACAAGCCCACTCCCAAGTCCTTTCTGCTGAGGAGGAATGTGAGGCTGGAAATATTGGGAAATGAAGATGCTGAGGTAGACGAGGAGATCTGGAGCAAGCGTGACCACCAGCGCTGGCAGCTGCCATCAGAGCGTGACTTAGAGAAGGGATGTCGGCTGAAGGTTCGGCTGAGAGCTGGAGGTCCCTGTGAGTCGCAACAGAAGGTTACAAGGAGACTCCTCCATCTGTGACCAGGAACAGCCGGTGAAGGCTGGGAAGCACTTAGAAGTGGGCACAGAGAAGACTTGAGAAAGTGAACCTCATCGGCCACCATGAGTGAGGTGAAGGGCAGCCGTGGTTTGTGATGCCTGTGGTGCGAGGACCTTGAACACTCTTATGGGATCTACTGGCTTAATGCTAGCCAGATAATTTCCCCTTCCTTAGGCTTCTTGGTTTTGACTCAAGAGACCTGGTAAAGGGCCAAGACTGCCTTTCTATTGTTTTAAGTGTTCCCAGGAATGTTGAGAGGGGAGACTGTGCCAGCAGAAGCCTGTTTCTGGAAAGGCACTGTCTGGGGACACATGGATGAGCACACTGATGTGCCTGTTATACACAGACTAGCTGCCAGTACTGGATTTTAATAACATCTGATACTTTGGCTGAGCCACACTGAAGGTTTTATCAACCATCTAGTGGAGGGTGGCTAGGAAAGAGTCAAGATCTTTCATTTGAAGGATGGTCAGAGAATCTGCCCTGAAATATGTGGGGTCTGTCCTTTGGAATGCCTGGGAGATCTTTGTGTATCTCAAAAAGGAAGAACCAGGAGAAAAAGGATAGTTCTGTAAAGACAGATTTGAGCTCAGTACAAGGGAGTTTGGCTTCCCAAGTGGCTCCTCCAATGCAGGAGGCACAGAAGATGCAGGTTTGATCCCTGGGTTGAACTGGAGGAGGAAATGACTACTCACTCCAGTATTCTTGCCTGGAAAATTCCACAGAAGAACTTGGTAGTCTATATAGCCCATGGGGTCACAAAGAGTCAGACAAGACTGAGTATGTATACACAAGGCAGTTACTTACAGCCTGATTCTCTGAAAATGAAAGGTTACTGTTACATTCTCATCGATCACTAGGAATGGTCCAAATGTTTGGGAAGAAACTGGACAACCACTTTAAGCAAGAGAACGTTGTATGAGAGAAGTAGAGAGAGTTGATTTCTGTAACTATTTCCCATATCATTGAACCCATAGGAATGAACGCAAATCTCTTTAGCAATCATGACACCTGCTCCTTTCTCATGTAATCACATTCAACTCATCCATCTTTTTCTTCCTTACTTATTTATATTTATTTCTATAGTGTACTCATTTATTTAACAAACTGTTAAATATACCAAAATCCAAGAATATCAAGTGTAAAAGAATTCATCCTCATTTCCTATCAGTCACTTAGTTATTCTTAGGACAAACAACATATTCTCAGTTTAACTCGTTGGTGTGAAATATAATAACATCAGGTCTAATGAATTTAGACTAATTGGCAAAAATCTCATCATTTGCTTGTCCAAGTAAGCAACACAAAAAACAAATGGAGAAAACAGAAAATACCAACCATCAAAAACTACCCCAAATAGTTCAGAAATATCTGGGGGAAAAAAAAAAAAACCTGTTGATGTTCTTGTTTCAAGTTATCCCAGTCTCTTTATTACAGCCCATCTCATGAATTTTTTAGGAAACTTTTTCACTTGAAAGTTATGAATTTTTTTGAAATTCTTTATCATTTTTCTTTATACATTTTTTTCCCTTGCTTCAGATTTCTTTTTAAACTCAGATAGTTCTTCCTGAGGTGAAGATGGGGCACTTCGGTGAGAATATTCCCCAGGGTCTTCAAGAAAATCCAAATCTTTTAATGTGCAAAACATGTTCACACTTCTCAGTGGCTCACAGCATAATTAGCAAACCACTGGGCTCTTCACCAAGGAGGGCCTGAGGATTCCCTATTGGGTGAGAGTCAGCCTCCCCAGGCCATCCCTACTCTTCAGAAAGGTTAAGCCAACTAGGGCGGCTGCCTGGACACCATGCTTGGGTAGGGGGGGGTGTGGAGGGCAGCACCTTCTATCTTTTCTTTTTAACTTGGATTAATATAATTTATTCATTTCTCCCTTCCTTCCTACCTTCCTCACCTCTTCCTTCCTTTCTTTTTTTTAAAATATAAATTTATTTATTTTAATTGGAGGTTAATTACTTGACAATATTGTATTGGTTTTGCCATACATCAACAAGAATCCGCCACAGGTATACACATGTTCCTCATCCTGAACCCCCCTCCCTCCTCCCTCCCTGTACCATCCCTCTGGGTCATCTCAGTGCACCAGCCTCAAGCATCCAGTATGCATCGAACCTGGACTGGCGACTCATTTCATATATGATATTATACATGTTTCAATGCCATTCTCCCAAATCATCCCACCCTCGCCCTCTCCCACAGAGTCCAAAAGCCTGTTCTAGACATCTGTGTCTCTTGTGCTGTCTCGCATACAGGGTTCTCGTTACCATCTTTCTAAACTCCATAGATGTGCGTTAGGAGCCTATTATACAGAGTGGAGTAAGGCAGGAAGAAAAGCACCAGTACAGGATGCGAAAGCACCTTCTATCTTGTGAGCTACACCATCAGCCAACCTCAGTATCACAAATAGCACAGCAGCCTCATCTATGAGCCCCCTGATGTGATGCAGTAATCGTCACGCTAGCAGTCCTACCAGCATGGTTTACCACGACCTGATCTTGAGGAAGCAATCAGGTAAATCCAGAATACTATATCCAGTGCTGAAACTGGCTTTGACTCTTACAAAAAGTAATCAGACAAAAAGGCCAAGTGTGGGGCAGAGAGTACTCTTCTATATTAAAAGAGACTAAAGAGACCTGACCACCAAATATGTAAACCTTGCCTCCTCAACTGAAATAAAAATGCTGCTGCTGCTGCTGCTAAGTTGCTTCAGTCGTGTCTGACTCTGTGCGACCCCATGGACGGCAGCCCACCAGGCTCCCATGTCCCTGGGATTCTCCAGGCAAGAACACTGGAGTGGGTTGCCACTGCCTTCTCCAATGCATGAAAGTGAAAAGTGAAAGGGAAGTCGCTCAGTCGTGTCCGACTCTTAGCAACTCCATGGACTACAGCCTACCAGGCTCTTTTATCCATGGGATTTTCCAGGCAAGAGTACTGGAGTGGGTTGCCATTGCCTTCTCCGAATAAAAATGCTACAAGGAAAAAAAAAAGAATAACACTGGGCTCTTCACCTGGACCATACAGCATTTGAAAGGAAGTGCAATTTTCTCTTTTCAAACAAAATGCCTGTCCAAGTCTACTCTTATTGCCAAGCATTTCAGGGGAGACAGCGTGGGGAAAGTTTCTTCCAGTTCTAGCTCCCTGCACCTCTGATTACAGCACAACCGTGTAGACTTAATGTCCTCTTCCCCGTGGATAAACCCGAGAGATGGAGCCCATTAGCCACCATGTGGTCTTCAGAAATTACACTAAGAGAAGGTCGTGTGAGACTGAACCTCATGCCCAGGTCTCGGGGGGCACCTCCTGTTACCCTGCTATGTTCAGTTTATACGACCGGATATTAAAAGAGAAGAAGCCAGTTGTGTCTTCCACCTGGATGTTTCAGGAAACTCCATGGCTATTAATCACTCAGTAAGTTCTCACTGGGCCAGCAAGAAGACAGCTGTACTGGGTGATCTCAGACACGGAGCCTTTCCACATGTTACTGCTAAATTAGAACCAGGTAGGTTGGAATGACTCCAGCATTGGACAGGACACATCTGATTAGTGACTGTCACCTAACTTTCTGTCCTCTCCACAAAATGAAGAAAAGAGCAAAACACAATTGTCTTTCAGGTTCATTACAGGTTTCTCAGCTCAGCACTAGTGACATTTTGGACCAGATAACTTCTTTGTTGTGGGGTGGGGGCTGTCCTGCGTGCACTGTAGAACATTCAGCAGCATCTCTGGCCCCTACCCAACAGATGCCAGTAGAGCTCCCAAACCAGTGGTGGCAACCAAAAATGTGTCCAGACAGTGCCCTGCAGGCTCCCTTTAGTGGGATTCTGGGCCAGACAGATTCCACGCCATGCTGGGGCGGGGGGAGACAGAGAAGAAATGAACACTAATAAAAATTTATTCTTTCCAAAACCCCAGATACCTAGCCCCATTCATCCCTGTCCCTACACTTTCAGAAATACGTTCTTACCTAAAACCCTGGATCAGTGTTTTTAAAACGGGATGTCACAACTCATTTTCAGATAATGAAATCAATTTATAGGTCACAGCCAGCACTTCAGATAAGAGAAGAAAGGAGAACAGAAACTGGAAGGCAAGCATCATCTGTAGTAAAGAGTCAGTGTTACTTTAAAACTTGTCATGTGTCTGTGGTATCTGTGTGTCTTGAGAGTACTAGATTGTGATAAAAAATCTTCTTTCTTTTCTTTACTGTGGGTTTCAATCAAAAATGTTTAAAAGTGACCATATTTGACCTTCATCAAGAGTGGTACCATGAAAGAGCCATATAAGAATTGTTTCATTTCTCTATCTTTTAATTGCTAAAAAAAAAAAAAAAAAAATTACTCAAAAATTATGTTCACTGGGTTCCATGATGACCCATCACAGATTCTCCTCGGAATTTAGGCCCCTGAAGAAGTTTGTCTCTTTCTTTGGAAGAGTCCTCTGGTTCACAGCACAGGAAATGTGAGGGCTGAGTCAGCTGTTAGCAGGCCTGGTGCTCAGTTGCAAGCTAACCGGTGAGTTTCTTCGGATTCCAGGCTGAGACTTGTGCTCTCTGGTGTTGCCCTGTTCACACGAGTGATTCTAAAGTGTTTCTCCACCTGGGCTACCTGTGTGTACGTTGTGCATCCCTTTTCGGAGGCATCCATAACAAAAATCAGTAAAGCAACCCAACATATAAAAACTAACCCACAGAACACCCTTGGCTGCCCAAACAAGGGCAGGAGGCATAGTAAAACCGTGCCGTTTTGTTTCCCTCATGTATAGAAGACTCTCCAATCAGCACCATCTAACCTTTACTGAAGACTCACCTTGTGCCCAACACAGTGTCAAGTGCTCCGGAGAGAGAGTCTCCTGTTTCATCCGGAGGGGCAGCCATAATGTGAACACTGAATCCTCTTATCTCCATTCCACAGATGAGAAAATGAAGCTCAGAGAGGCTTTCCCACCTTGTAAGACCTGCACCAACCCACCTCAGACCTCATCCTCCTAGCCAGGGCCCCATTCTGTCACCTCCCCTCCGCCTCGGGCAGGCACCCTTCTCCCTGTCCCACCGCAGCCGTTAGGAGGGGTGCACTTGTTCCCGTTCCCACTGAGATGCTTACGTCTGTGGCTGGTGATTATGGTCATGCTATAACATAGCACACAAGCTTCCTTTTATCTTTTCCAGTTCCCTTTGTTTATGTCTCAAATGGATCAGCACTCCCCCTCTTCAAAGGGAGCAAGAGAGGCACTGATGTGGAATGAGTCTCTCAGAAGTGGAACGTGACGGTGGGTGAAAGATCCCGTGCAGCGAGAGGGTATGGGGACTGGTCACGTGCCTGTCATTTACAGTGTCGTCATGTGCTCTGTGCCATTAACTTTTCATTAACTCAATTAGAGCAGGATGTCTGACACCACAATGAGCACATATAAACACCCCTGTGGGTGTCATGTTAAATTAATGTCTCTGCATGGCAGATTCCCTTCTTGCTTTAATATGTTTGCACCCTGGCTCTGTTCATTGTCCCTGGCACTATGGGTTGGTCACATCTAAGATGTGCCAGTGTTTCCCATGCAACTCCAGAAAGCCCTGCAGCAGGCAGACACCTCACCCAAGCTTTCACAGGGTGCCTTTCTCTCGTCGTGATCAGCAGCAGACAGAATATTTTCAGCATTAAGGCTTCACCGGCATATTCCTCCTTGTGCAGCCACTAAAGCTGGCTAGGTATCTTCGAGTCTGATTTTTATTGGGTACATTAAGAAGGTTCATCTTAATAACCAGGAACCAGAACTATTAAGGCAGACTATTCTCAGTAGGGTGTTGCAGTTTCAAGTATGCTACTCCTGTTTTGGTTCCTTCCGCTGAAAATATTAGCAGTAGACTTCTTCTGTTAATGGTCCGACTTTGGCTAATGCATGTGTAGAGCTATGCTTTTCAGCTAAATCAATGCCTTCGGTCATCTTAATGAACATTATTGGTACAATTCATAGCTTACATCAAAAACAGCCCCCAGACAATCACCAATTTGTGCTTGGTTATAAAGGTGCTTGGTTTAATCTATCACCTCACACATTTTATCATGAGTATGCAATAATAAATCTTAATAAATAATAGTGTTGCTTGTGTTTGGCCCATCCACTGGGGCTCATCTTACTAACAGCTTCACAGAGGTACCTTCCCCTGACAGGTTTCCTTTTGTAAACTTCTCATGTCAAGGACCCAACATCAGAGAATGGGGGCTCATGGAGACAACAAATTGAACCTTTGTCATTTCAGTTTTAGTAAAGAAAATAGAGACGGATTCTACCTAAGCTGCAGCTGTACTGGGTTTCTTTGAATCGATCACTTTCCCTCCGTTTAGCCTTTGCACATTCTGTCCCTTTGTCCACGATGAACCCCTTCCTTGCGTGGATTTACTCTAGCTCACCCTCAGGCAAGAAGGATTGAGCATCTCTTCTTCAGAGAAGCCTTCTTCCATCCCCAGACTTGGTTAAGACCTCCATTCTGTGTTCCGATCATGTCCTGTAATTTTCCTTTAAAAACGTCATCACTTACTGTTTCTTTTTCAATGTCTGCTTCCTTAACCAGATAATACAGTCCAAGGGGAATCCTTTTGCCTACTGTTCCCCATACAGGGGACATACACAGGCCAGAACATACAGGCCCTGAGAGAGATATAACAGGTCAGCAGTAAATACCTGTAGGAGAGAGGGGAAGTTAGGGAGTGTGACTACATCAGAGTCCATCACAGCTCCCCAAGGGCAAGGCCAGGCTGCAGACCCCCGAGGGACTGAGGAAGGACTGGGAGCTGCTTGTGGGCAGGGACCATATCCTCTTCATGGCAGGTGCCTAGGATATTTTTTATGCTTTGAAAGATTATCATGAATCTTCTGTGGCCTGGAAGGGTTCTGGGTGGGTGGCAATATTTAAAATGAAAGGACCATTGGTCTCTGATCATCTTGTAGCATCAACTTTTGAAAAATATGTAAAGGTTTTAAAATTTTCAGTTATATTGAGCCAATTGACATACACCTGGTTAGTCATCAACAGCCCTTTAAGGCTGGGTCAAGGTCAAGTTCTTCCAGGTTTGACCATCATCAGACTGTGAACTTCTTCCTGACACCTACTAAGTGCTTAGCATATAGTTGGTTTCACCATAAAGTATTTTACCAGCACTGTCACCTGTGTAATCTTCAGGAAAACCTTATGAATTAGGAACTGATATCCTCATTTCACAGATAAAGAGACAGAAAAGCTACAAAGCTTGTTCAGTCTGGCAGAAGCACAGTTGGGCTTTGAAACTGGTCCTGTCCACACCACAGCACCATTCTCTGACAAATATTACAAATATCACAACCACAGTTGTTCTAGATTGCTGAATCCATTCTGCTATTGGGTCAGAGAAGCAATGAGTCTAAATGCCAATAAGGGGACTCTCAGGGGTTAAATGAGGCTTGGACATCTGGGCCAGCACAGCCCTTGCAGGAGGAGCCAAGTGGGGGTAGGGTGCACGTGCCAGCCTTTGCTGGGCATGATGGCAGGGACGCTGTCATGTGGAGTCAGTGCCAAGTCCCCGAATATGCTCATGAAGATATTTTCCAACATGTAAGAGGCAGAATCGCCTTTATCCACAGGAAAGCCATTTTCTACATGCAACCCTAATTTTCTAACGTGAATCAAAATAGGCACCTTGCAACTGACCCTGGTTTAGAGCTGGGGAAAGGAAGGCAGGCCTGACCTTTGGAGGTGCATCTTCACTTCTCTTTTTTAATTGCAAAGCCCACTGTTGCAGCCACGCAGCCCATGCTGAGCAAGTCTTAATGTGCCCCAACTTGGCACAGGTTCAACAACTTAATGCTCAATCTTTCCTATAATCAATTTCCTCTATAGTCAGTATTTTTTATTAAAAATAATAGCAAGAGCTTTTGTGCATGCCTGCTGCTTCATGCGCCATCTGTCACAGACACCTTGGGCAAGAAGCTATGATGGCACAAGGAACGCTTTGATCAGCTGCAAAAACACAGGAAAGAGCTGGCCTCCTGCTTTTGGACAGAAGAATTTTAGCATCTCACCCAGCATTTCCCCCTACTAGAGACATTTTTACAAGGAATTTAATTGATCCTATTAGACTTGGTATAGGAATCAGTTCTTTTTAAAGTTACAGTCAGCCAATAAGAGAAGTTGGGCCAGTCACTTTTATTGTGGGTCTCAAATTGGAAGAAGCACAAAAAAGCTAAGCAAAAACCTTGAGAATTACTGAACAGACTTCAGGCTTGGGTTTTCGGGGTTTTTTTTTCAAAGATTTTTTATACCTCATGCGGACCCAAACTGGATTTGAGGTAGCTTGCAAAACTAAGCACAATAAATGTGGAATTACAAATAGAAGAAAAGAAAAGTCAGCGAAAAAAGGAGGGAAAAATGGATACAGCAGGCCATCTGCAGATGTAGTTATTATGCTTGAACCACAGATTTGACACCGTGTGTCTAGTTAGCCAATGTGGAAAGGAGAAATAGTAAATGACTGATGGTGCCAGAGAATGCAAGGCACTTCAAAGGGACTCCTGAGTCTCAGGTCAGGAGTCTTCCGAGAGGGTCCTGGACCACAGACCCTCAATTCCATTTCAAGTAATGACCAGGTGGTGAGCTACAAACTTACCCACACCTCATGCTACAGCCACGAGCTGTAGCTGTGGTTGCACCCGCAGATGGGGGGTGGTTAGCCTCAAAGCAGTGTCACAACTTGCACCAGGTCACACAGCTAACAACCCCACACTCAGAGCTGACCTCCCCCACTCCATCTTTGAGCCAGGGAAACCCTGGGGTGTCCCCTCCTTGTCTTAGGAATCTGATCAGATCTGGGACAGTCTCCCTCTCGGCTTCAGTGGGCTCCATCTACAGATGGCTTCTGAGCAGACTGTTATTGCCACAGAGGTTTGAGTGAGTATGTGTGTGCTCAGTCGTATCTGACTCTTTGTGATCCCATGGACTGCAGCCTGCCAGGCTCCTCTCTCCATGGGATTCTCTAGACAAGAATACTGGAGTGGTTGCCATTTCCTCTTCCAGGGGATCTGCCCAACCCAGGGATCAAACCCGTGTCTCCTGGGTCTCCTGAATTGGCAGGTGGGATCTTTACCACTTGAACCACCTGGGAAGCCACAGAGGTGTGGGAGAGTTCACTTTCATTACTTCTACATGTACTCTGTGTGTGTGCGTGTGTGTGTCCATGTGTATGTTAGAGAGTAGAGTGCCCCTGGTCCTTAATTATGCGGCTCCATGAGCAGATGTACCTGTATGTGTGCACAGGCAGTGGTGCACGCACACAGAAATGGCAATTCGAGGTGGAAACAATAATATTAACGGTACAGCTGACACTCAGAGCACTGAGCATGGCCAGGCTTTGTGCTGCGTACTGTGGGACGGTGAAGAGAACCCCTGCACCTAAGACGCCAGCAGCATTCCCCTCTCATCTGCAATGAGCAAAAATGTCTCCAGGTGTTGCCAACTGTCCCCTGGGGGGACACCACCCTTGTCCCAGGGTGCATCTTACTCCACGTTCTCTGCTTCCAGCATGGCTGAGATGCCAATATCCACACTCAGCTATGTCACACAACAGCTTGTCACACCTGACTTGGCTCAGCCTAAGTCCCAAAGAGTCCCCAGAACCAGAAAGGAGGATAAGATTTGCTCTTAAGAACAGGTGTACTCCTAAAATGTTTTCCATAAACACAACTTTATAATGGCTTCAAAATGATCATCCTTGCTTAATAAAATCTTATTTCCCTATTTGCATTCATTAGAAAGTTATGGCCATGATTATATTAACCATAACATCCTAATAAATACTTGCCTAAAGATATAGCAAATACATCAAGAGAAATTAAAACATTCTCTTCAAATTTTAAAAATGCCACTCATATCCTATAACAAATATACTAGGGGTGGGGAGGCACAGAAGTGGAAAGTTGTAAAGTGGGGGGATTGTAAAACCTGGGATAACATTGGGACTTAAGCTCCGCTTCTACCCATGGATCAGTCCATACAGGCACACCCTAACTTGGTGGGTCTTCCTGGGAATTAGAAAGAGATGTGCCCACTGGTCTGCAGGTCAAATGCTTATAAAGCTCGGTTTGGCCAAGTCGGGTGCCTTTCTTTGTGTGTCTCTCCCTCCAGGCAGATCGAGCTCTGGTGTCCCTGCCAGTTGGTCTCACAGAGTGCCAGGACCTACTACAGACAAAGCCTCCTCCTTGGATGAAACCAAGCCTCCGGCAGGCCTCCAGCAATGGTCACCAAGGTGGGTACACAGGGTCTCTATCTTTCAGACCATCCATCTAGATCTCAGAGGCCTGGCCTTTCTGCTAAGACCACAGAGACAGTTGACTTGCCTCCCAATATTTCTTCAGATTTATAGTTATGGGAAGCCTACCTTAGTTCAAAAGCATTATATCTTAAAGGCAGTAATAACTCACAAATACTATCGCTCTAACACCCCATGGGCACGGCCATTTAGCTAAAGGGTTTCCTACTAGTGATCTCAGGTAACTTGAGTTATTTGGTCTCTCTTATCTCTACTGCAAAGAAAGAACTACTTGGTTGGTCAATAACAGTGCTCTTTTTGGAGATTGTTAGATAAGCATTTTGCTTTTTTGCATTTCTTTTTCTTAGGGATGGTCTTGCTCCCTGTCTCCTGTACAATGTCATGAACCTCCATCCATAGTTCATCAGGCACTCTGTCTATCAGATCTAGTCCCTTAAATCTATTTCTCACTTCCACTGTATAGTCATAAGGGATTTTATTTAGGTCTTACCTGAATGGTCTAGTGGTTTTTCCCATTTTCTTCAATTTCAGTCTGAATTTGGCAATAAGGAGTTCATGATCTGAGCCACAGTCTGCTCCCGGTCTTGTTTTTGCTAACTGTATAGAGCTTCTCTATCTTTGGCTAAAGGATATAATCAATCTGATTTTGGTGTTGACCATCTGGTGATGTCCATGTGTAGAGTCTTCTCCTGTGTTGTTGGAAGAGGGTGTTTGCTATGATCAGTGCGTTCTCTTGGCAGAACTCTGTTAGTCTTTGCCCTGCTTCATTCTGTACTCCAAGGCCATATTTGCCTGTTACTCCAGGTGTTTCTTGACTTCCTACTTTTGCATTCCAGTCCCCTATAATGAAAAGGACATCTTTTTTGGGTGTTAGTTCTAGCAGGTCTTATTGGTCTTCATAGAACCGTTCAACTTCAGCTTCTTCAACATTACTGGTTGGGGCATAGACTTGGATTACCATGATACTGAATGGTTTGCCTTGGAAACGAACAGAGATCATTCTGTCATTTTTGAGATTGCATCCAAGTACTGCATTTCAGATTCTTTTGTTGACTATGATGGCTACTCCATTTCTTCTAAGGGATTCCTGCTCACAGTAGTAGATATAATGGTCATCTGAGTTAAATTCACCCATCTCAGTCCATCTTAGTTCACTGATTCAATCTTGCATCTCCTGTTTGACCACTTCCAATTTGCCTTGATTCATGGACCTAACATTCCAGGTTCCTATGCAATATTGCTCTTCACAGCATCGAATCTTGCTTCTATCAGCAGTCCTATCCACAACTGGGTGTTGTTTTTGCTTTGGCTCCATCCCTTCATTCCTTCTGGAGTTATTTCTCCACTGATCTCCAGTAGCATATTGGGTACCTACTGTCCTGGGGAGTTCATCTATCAGTGTCCTATTTTTGCTTTTTCATACTGTTTATGGGATTCTCAAGGCCAGAATACTGAAGTGGTTTGCCATTCCCTTCTTCAGTGGACCACATTCTGTCAGAGGTTCATGATATTGTATGGGGGACAGGGAGCAAGACCATCCCCAAGAAAAAGAAATGCAAAAAAGCAAAATGGCTGTGTGAGGAGGCTTTACAAATAGCTGTGAAAAGAAGAGAAGTGAAAAGCAAAGGAGAAAAGGAAAGATATACACATTTGAATGCAGAGTTCCAGAGAATAGCAAGGAGAGATAAGAAAGCCTTCCTCAGCGATCAGTGCAAAGAAATAGAGGCAAACAAGAGAATGGGAAAGACTAGAGATCTCTTCAAGAAAATTAGAGATACCAAGGGAACATTTCATGCAAAGATGGGCTCGATCAAGGACAGAAATGGTATGGACCTAACAGAAGCAAAAGATATTAAGAAGAGGTGGCAAGAATACACAGAAGAATTGTACAAAAAAGATCTTCACGACCCAGATATCATGAAGGTGTGATCACTCCCACTCACCTAGAGCTGGACATCCTGGAATGTGAAGTCAAGTGGGCCTTAGGAAGCATCACTAAGAACAAAGCTAGTGGAGGTGATGGAATTCCAGTTGAGCTATTTCAAATCCTGAAAGATGATGCTGTGAAAGTGCTGCACTCAATATGCCAGCAAATTTGGAAAACTCAGCAGTGGCCAGAGGCCTGGAAAAGGTCAGTTTTCATTCCAATCCCAAAGAAAGGCAATGCCAAAGAATGCTCAAACTACCACACAATTGGACTCATCTCACATGCTAGTAAAGTAATGCTCAAAATTCTCCAAGCCAGGCTTCAGCAATATGTGAACCATGAACTTCCAGATGTTCAAGCTGGTTTTAGAAAAGGCAGAGGAACAAGATATCAAATTGCCAACATCCACTGGATCATGGAAAAAGCAAGAGAGTTCCAGAAAAACATCTATTGCTGCTTTATTGATGCCAAATCCTTTGATTATGTGGATCACAATAAACTGTGGAAAATTCTTCAAGAGATGGGAATACCAGACCACCTGACCTGCCTTTTGAGAAACCTGTATACACATCAGGAAGTAACAGTTAGAACTGGACATGGAACAACAGACTGGTTCCAAATAGGAAAAGGAGTACGTAAAGGCTGTATATTGTCACCCTGCTTATTTAACTTCTATGCAGAGTACATAATGAGAAACGCTGGGCTGGAGGAAGCACAAGCTGGAATCAAGATTGCTGGGAGAAATATCAATAACCTCAGATATGCAGATGACACCACCCTTATGGCAAAAGTGAAGAAGAACTAAACAGCCTCTTGATGAAAGTGAAAGAAGAGAGTGAAAAAGTTGGCTTAAAGCTCAACATTCAGAAAACTAAGATCATGGCGTCTGGTCCCATCACTTCATGGCAAATAGATGGGGAAACAGTGGAAACGGTGGCTTACTTTATTTTTCTGGGCTCCAAAATCACTGCAGATGGTGATTGCAGTGATGAAATTAAAAGACGTTTGCTCCTTGGAAGGAAAGTTATGACCAACATAGACGGCATATTAAAAAGCAGAGACATTACTTTGCCAACAACGGTCTGTACAGTCAAGGCTATGGTTTTTCCAGTAGTCAGGTATAGATGTGAGAGTTGGACTATAAAGAAAGCTGAGCACCAAAGAATTGATGCTTTTGAACTGTGGTGTTGAAGAAGACTCTTGAGAGTCCCTTGGAATGCAAGGGGATCCAACCAGTCCATCCTAAAAGAGATCAGTCCTGGGTGTTCATTGGAGGGACTGATGTTGAAGCCGAAACTCCAATACTTTGGCCACCTGATGCGGAGAGCTGACTCATTTGAAAAGACCCTGATGCTGGGAAAGATTGAGGGCAGGAGGAGAAGGGGACGACAGAGGATGAGATGGTTGGATGGCATCACCAACACAATGGACATGGGTTGCGTGGACTCCGGGAGTTGGTGAAGGACACAGAGGCCTCAAGCATTGCAGTTCATGGTGTTGCAGAGTTGGACACTACTGAGTGATTTCACTTCACTTCACTTCATTTTAGACTCTGTTTAAGATGAGAAGGAAAGAAGCTCATGGGTGCTTTTTGGGAAAAGTTCTGAGAGACAGAAAAGGGAATGGGGTATGTTGATGTCTCAGCACCAAGGTGAAAAGAGAGTTTTGGATTCTCTTGACCTACCACTGGCTGATGATTCCTTAGTCTTATTTTTCATCTTAAGCTATTAACTTTGTGAATCCATTTTCAATGCCATAAAAATGGCATTAAATAATGCCATATTATACCTGCGTACGACGGTACTTCCTGCTGGTCATTTGGTGCTGCGGATCCAGGTCTCCCACAAGCTCCTGAGGACTCAGGAAAGGCTGAGACTACACAAATACACACCCACTCCTGACGGACACGGTCTCAGGTTAGGATTTTCGTTTCTCCCTGTTCTCTCTCCTCCTCACCCACACACAAACACACACACTGTTCTCTCCCTTCCTGACTTTCCAGTCCCCTCCTCTCAGCTTTCCGTCCCCTTGTCCCTGCTGATGGGAGCAAGTCTGGGCCTATGAGTGGAACAAAGCCAGTGGGTCCTCACAGGGCTCAATCCCTCCCCCAATGTCATGAGCACCTCTTGATTAGGAGGGTCCCATGGAAATTAGAAAACATCTGCCTTCCCCTCCAGATTCATCCAGATTCTCCCCCCTCCTCAGCAGCCTGGTGTCCCCTGCACTTATTACACAGAGCTGTGGAGACAGAGCAGAACGAAGGACCCTAATCCACGATGACATTTAAAGAGCAGCAGCTCTCTTTGAGAAACATCTGTGCTTTGTAAGCCTCTTTTATTATTTGCTGTGACTTACTAGCTCATATTTAGGGGGTGCATTTAGACTCGATTTCTGGATTTGACACTGAAGCATTGTTTGTTTTGCCCATTGAAAGGATTCAGAATTTAAACAATAAGGCAAGTATTTAGAGGTGGGGTGCATTCATGCAGGGTGCCGGTGAAGAGTGATATCCAAATCTGAATGATGTAAATGTGTAACAAATGTTTTATAGGCAGTATGCTACAGTAGTCATTTTTTAAAAAAATAAAAATGATTACAGCCTGGATTCCATTCTCAGAATGTCCAGACTGAAGCCAAGAGGTGGGGGCGGGGGGGGGGGGCGGGTCACTAGCTTCTGACGCAAGAGCAGGTTATGTGCCACACCAAAGCATGTGCAAAGCGGAGGCCTCATCAAATCGTTTCCACAAATCACCACAAATCACAAATCACAAATCACTTCCGGCTCTTTACAACTCAGCCACAGAGAGCCTCATCCAGAAGCTCGTTCTACCCAAGTAAATCGTACCTGGTACAAAGCACACTGCCACAGGTTCTGTCCCCTGCTCCCATCTTTCAGTGGACTTACATGACCTGCCAGACCCTATCTCTCTTTTCCATAAAATTAAATCTGTGAACTGGTTCTTCTCTCCTTCTTGGGATGACAGATCAAATGATCTCTAATCCTAAATCCACAGGATCCCTTTGTTTAGAGCTGAAGACCCAGCACAAATATTCCTACACCCATTCTCACCTTCCCCACACCCCTAATCAAATCAGATGTCCTTCCTGGCTCATCCTGTCATCACCCACAGTGTTGTGGCCGTCCATCAACCCAGTAGATACTGATGTGCAAAGGCACGGAGGCAGCGAGATGCAGTGAGGCAGTGACGAGCAGCTCAGCAGGGCAGGGCAGAAGCAGTATCCAGAAGGAGAGCTGAAGGAGGAGACAGATGGCAGAGGGGGTGTGTCCCACTGGAACTCATCCTGAGGTCAACAGAAAAGTGCTGATGGTTCACATAAGGGAGTGGCCAGACCCAGTGGTGAGCCTCTGGTGGCAACACCAGAGGGGAGGAGGAGAGACAAGTGCCTCAAAGCCAAAGGGGAGAATCTCACCTGGTCAAGTAAAAGCGAAAATTAGAACTGAGAAAATAATGCAATGGATGGACCAAGGAGGAAATATGTCATAGATCAAACCAAGAGGAATTAGTGATCACTTCTCAAAGTGTGATTGGGGCTTCCCTGGTGGCTCAGAGGTTAAAGCATCTGCCTGGAATGCAGGAGACCCAGGTTCAATCCCTGGGTCGGGAAGGTCCCCTGGAGAAGGAAATGGCAACCCACTCCAGTACTCTTGCCTGGAGAATCCCATGGAGGGAGGAGCCTGGTAGGCTACAGTCCATGGGGTCGCAAAGAGTCGGACACGACTGAGTGACTTCACACACACCTTCTAAAAGTGTACATTCCAGAAAAAAGAGAAACGAGTGGAGATGGATGAAGCATAGAGATGAAGAAGCAGGCCACCCCAGACCAGGGGTGGGACTGAGAGGTTCCAGGGCATCACAGAGGGAAGTCACAAGGAATCAGACAACATGAGGTCCGGATGCGCATGAGATTAGGATCCTGATACCTGCAAGTGCTGATGGAGGCAGAAGTCATGGGAGAACATAACCGATCACCACTTGGACAAGGGACAAAGCCTACTTACTTCTTCAAGATTTCACACACAAATTTCCTGAAGATCTCGCTTGGAAATGTTAGTGGAAACTGGGTTCCTGTCTTATCAATAATTCCCAAAGTTAATGCATCTGGAGAACGATTAACTTCTAGTTCCAATATTTAACTGAATAAAAGCCTATTCTAAAATCTTAATTGTAACAATAAGTGAAAACTCAGCTTTTAAGCAAAAAACTTACTAGTGAGATAAACAAGAATTGGATTAGGTTTTCAACATGCTGAAAAATATGTGTAAATTATATTTCAGAGCTCAGGATCTAACCCTGGTTAAAGTCCTTCAGATGCAGAAACAATTCTGAATTTCTTTTTTTTTTTTTGGCTGTGCTGGATTCTTCCCTGCTACTCGGGCTTTTCTTCTCTAGTTGTGGCGAGTAGGGGCCACTCCCTAGTTGCAGTGCACAGGCTTCTCATTGCCGTGGCTTTTCTAGCTGTAGAGCATGGGCCCCAGAGCAGTCAGGCTTCAGTATCTGTGGCTTGTGGGCTCACTAGCTGTGGTTCCTGGGGGCTCTAGGGCGCAGGTGCAACACTTGTGGCACACAGGCTTAGTTTCTCCATGGCACGTGGGATCCTCTCAGGCCAGGGATCAAACATATGCACTGGCAGGTGGATTCTTTACCACTGAGGCACCGTGGAAGCCCAGACAATTTTAATCTAATTTCAAATAAAACAAGCTAATTATTTAGTTAACAGATGACCCCTTGATGAGTTTGTAAAGACCACAACTAAGAATCCCGAATCTAAATGGATTTCTTAGATTTTATAGCCTGAGGAGGCTAGCTCAGTTTTAGCACTCTTCCCTCTAGGTACCTCTGAGTACCATCTGAGAAGTTACTTAACAATTATCCGTCAGTGCTGAAAAGCAAAGTAAAAGATAAATCGTACATTTTTAAGTTACTTTTTTTTTTTTTTTTGCTATATTCGACTTCAATGAGACCAATGTCATCTTTCCACCAAAACTTCTTGAGGTCATTTCCTACAAAGCAGTCTTCTAAGATGCTTTGCTGAAAGAGGATGGGAGTGACCCCTAGTCAAGTAAGTCTGGACTACTGGAATCCAGACGTAAAGAAATCAGCTTAAATGTGGTCAACTTGCTTTGGATATGTATGTATGTATCCTTCTATCTATGGCACAGTGTGCAGTAAAGAGCTGACCCAACAGAGACTGCTGTCGCTAGAAAGGCCTGCTTCCAAGGTCAGCCCTTGGTTGGCATCTGGGAACTTGGATTTTGGGAGAGTCTCTACTATTCCCCAACTGATGATGGTGGTTAACTGCGTATGGCCTGTGTACACAGAAGTATCTGGTTTATGCTGAACATCTTTCTTTCTGGAAGTCCAGAGTTTTGCTTCATGCCAGACAGGATGCCTATGTGACCTTAGGCACTGAGTCTCTGATGAGCTTTCCTGTGGACACTTCACACGTGTTGTCACTAGTCATTGTGGGAGAGCTGAGCATGTCCTGTGTGACTCCATTAGGAAAGGAAGCTTGGAGCTTGGAGCTCTGGTTTCCTTCCCACTCCACACTGGGCACATTTTCCCTGTGCTAATTTTGCTTAGAATCCTTTCACTGTGGTAAATCTTAGCCTTAAATATGACTACATGCTGAGTCTGTGAGTTCTTCTAGGGAATTACCAAAAGCAAGGGTGGTCCTGGGATGCCTGATGCATATAGCATTCATCAACATTTTGCCAGACAGCATTCTGAGGAAGACATTTAGGAAACAATTGCCTAATAATATAGGTTAATTAAGAGAATATATGTAAACAACAGAACACAATTCTGGCAGATGAGATGGGCTCTGTAAACAGCAGTCCTTAATATTGCTACTCTAACATCCTTAATATAATTGTGAGAACACAGATGCCCTCTCTGCTGCACCCTTGAGTATTAGCCACATGCCCCACATACTGCCCCCCACACGGCAACTGCTCACTAGATGTTTGTTGAATGAATTATTCGTCTCTATTTACAAAGTGCTGTGCCAACATAGAGAAGCCCATTTACAGCATGCTGTCTTAACTCTTTTGGAGCTCACAAATCTAAAAAATAAAATCACTATTAGTAAAGACAGAGGTATAGACGAAGATACAGAAAGAAAACTCAGCAATAAAAACTAATGGATACAGAAAAAAAGAGTGGTCAATACGCTTTTACAAAGTAGAAAGTTTGACACTTCCCTGTGTTTTTAATTTCAGAAGAACACATGGGCAGACTTTAGATTCTCCATTTCTACAGATGTGACTCAGGTGGTGCCATGAAAGCTTTTTTCTATAAAGCTGGTAAACTCACATGGGAGAAAGCTTTGTAGTTAATGAGAAACAGGCTTAAAATGGTGATACTACACTTCCAAAAGTCTGTGTCTAAGCCAGTTGGATAAAATGTTTGTTTGCTAGTTTCCTTATTTCAAATGACTATCTCGGAGGCCCAGATCTCATAAGAGAACTGAATGTAAGTTTGATGGCCTCATATTGACCTTCATGTCAATGACTGTGGTTCTCTTTCCTGTTGATCTGGAGGCAGCCTCAAAATCTTCATCAACAGAGGTCTCTGTCATGGTCCGAATTGTGTCTCTTTGATTTACATGTTGATATCTGAACTATTTGGAGACTTAGATAGGGACTTTAAAGGAAGTAGTTAAGGTGAAACGAAGTCATAAGGTGGTGGGCTCCAATCCAGTCCAGCTGGTCCTTAAAAGGAAAGGGAGAGATATCCTAACTGCACAAAGAGAGAAAAGGCTGTCTGAACACACAGGGAAGACAACTCTCTGCAAGACAAGGAGAGAGGCCTCAGCAGGCAAACTCCAAGCTGCCAATTCTTCAACCTTGGGTTCTGGCCTCCAGAGCTCTGGCATTAAGTCCCCAGTCTGTGGTATTTTGTTACTGACAACTCAAGCTGACTAATCCCCAAGAAGGCAATCTCCTAACACAGGGACTTTCTTGGAGTTCTCCCAAGTGTCGCTGCTGTCCCTGGGGCAGAGACTTCTGCCTGTTCCATGGGGATCCTCTGGTGCTGCCCTAAGTCCCTGAAACCACAGGGTCTAGTGACTGCGGTGATGGGCTTGCTTGGCCTGGGCCTCCTCACCACCCTGTGAGCCCAGTCCATCCTGACTGGGCCGTTTACCTGCTCCAAGCACATCTGATTCAGAAAATCTTGGTTTGGATTTACACTGGTTGTAACTCAGAAAATTTTGGAAAAACTCCTTTAGCACTCGAAGGTGACCAACCTATTTTTCTAGTAGTATCTGCATATGGCATGAGATTATTCTGGCCCCCTGTTCTCTTCAGCCATCCCCACCTCAGTAGATGATACCCTGGCCTCCCTTTTGGCTCAGGACAAAAGTCTCCTAATCAAAGTCAATACTTCTTTCTCTTGCATTCTACTTTTAATTCAGCAGTGAATTCTGTTGTCTCTCTCTTCAACACTTGTCATATCCAAACCCTTATCACCTCCTCCTGGGCCACCTTAATCCAAGCTCCACCCTCTTTCACCTGGCTTACTGCCTACTGCATAGGTCTGTTTCTTCTACAGACTATTGCTGTGTCCCTGTCAGGATTCCTGGAGAAAGGTATGTTAGATTGCATCCTGCCTCTGCTCAAAACCTCCAGTGCTTCCCATCTTACCCAGAATCTAGAGTCCATGCATGATCTACCCCCTCTCATATCTTCCTCAAACATTAAAAGCTCACTTCCATCCCAGGGCCTTTGCACCAGCTATCATAACTATTTTTCCACAGGCCCTGCGGGGGGAAAAGTGGTGGCAGCCAGCAAAGGCACAGTTGCTAAAAAATCTTTGCGTAAGCTTTCCCCTGAGCTCCTTCCTAAACTGTAGGACCCTGTATTTCTGCAACACTCTCCACCCCCAGCCTGGCAACTGCTAATCTGTGCAGCTCTCTTTTCCTGCAGGTATCTGCACTGCTCACATCCTTCTCCTGCATCAGGTCTCTGCTGAAATGACTTCTAAAGAGGAGGAGCCAGGCCAGGCAGGACCATCTCATGTGAATAGGAGATTGCTCATGCCCTGCGTCCCCATGCTCCTCACACTGTTTAATTTCATTCAGGAACATTTATCATCCCTTGTATCTCTGCTGTGGTAAGTTCCCTGAAAGCAGGGACTTGGGTCATTGCTTAGTGCCTTGAACAGGATCTGACAGGTGCACTCCACTCCAGTACTCTTGCCTGGAAAATCCCATGGACGGAGGAGCCTGGTAGGCTGCAGTCCATGGGGTCTCTAAGAGTTGGACACGACTGAGCGACTTCACTTTCACTTTTCACTTTCACGCATTGGAGAAGGAAATGGCAACCCATGTTCTTGTCTGGAGAATCCCAGGGACGGGTGAGCCTGGTGGGCTGCCATCTATGGGGTCGCACAGAGTCGGAAACGACTGAAGTGACTTAGCAGCAGCAGCAGCAGCAGCTGAGTAATCACCTGCTGAATTAACAAATGTGTGAATGAGTGAATGTGTGTGGTAGGTGGAAAAGGCAAGTACACTTCAGAATAAGCAAATCAGTCACAGGAAGCAGAGAGACTGGAATGATGCCACACGGTTCTGTCTTCTTGACAGGTTGGGAACCCCAGAATCTTTGGGGAAGGATTATAGTTCCATGAGGCTGCTGTGAGAGCCAGCATAAAGCCCCCAGCTTTATGAGTCATAAAATAAGACCATGCTGGGGTCATGGTATTGGAGAGAGGTCTGTGAACCTTAACATGGCAAGTGGATCTTTTGTAGGTTAAAAAATAGTAATTGCCTTTGGTATACAGTCTGTGTTTAGAAAGAGCTCTCCTCTCTCTTCTCGAGCATCCGTGGCAGAGCGTCCGGGGGCTGAAGCACTAACTTCATTTCCTCTTCACACTCATCTGTTTTATTTCCAGCTTGAGGAGCTAACCCTGCTGCTCTCTCCTCTGCGGTGATGACTTACAGCTGAGCTACCGCTGATCTCTCCTGTTAATGAAACTTCACTCTATTTCTCTTAAGAATGACACGGGCAGGGCTGTTAAAGAGCCAGTGTGGCAAGACAGTTACTGTATTTAGAGTGGGAGGTGAAGCCTTAGACCCGAAAGCAGCACTGATTCTTTAGCTCCTTAAGCGTTCCTGAGAATTCAAACAAGATGAGAACAAGAGCACACGTGGGGCATTTTGCAGTGAGATCTGAATGTAATTCACTCCAAGCCTACTCCAAGCTCTGAGGTGTGGACAGCGGGATGCAGGTGTTCTTTACCACTAAAGTTGGAATGAAAGGAGACTGCCTCTATGCCAGACCTTGCTTTCTAGGACTTAGAGGCAATTTATACACAATGACGCAAAAGCATTCAAAAGGGGATGCTCAAGGTCTTAAACATGAACCAAGACTGGCTGAATCAATAGTGTCAACAGCTTGTCTGCAAAGTTTGACTTAACCAGAATCTTCAGGGGGCTGAGATGACAGAGACTGGGGTCTCTCTTGCTAGTCCAGCCTGGAACCTGGCTAGAGCCAGCCTGGCCAAGGAATAAAGACCGCTGCGGACACAGACACCCCTCACACATTCACGCGTTTTCCCTAGGACTTCAGTCCCTCCCATAGATCTGCTGTCAACAAAAAACAGAGCAGCTCATGCTTAATGGAGCAGCTTATAGGGAAAAGAAAGACCCTTCCCCCAGTCCCCATCTCATCCTCCAGTGTAGATGAACTTGGGAACCAGGCCTCCAAGGGTTGAGGAAGCACAGGGCAAAAACAAGCCAATGGACTTTGATTTTAGAACCTGTGGCCCTAAATTCCCACTTCTCTGTCTTCTGGCTATATAACACTGACCATAGTCATTTCATCTGTCTAAATCTCATTTATTCAAAGGATTGCTGTGTAAAGCAGTGTCAGACCAGTCAAACCCAAATCAAACCAATGTCAAAAGGCACAATATCAAAAGTAAACCAGTATCAAAAGGCACACATAATGTTTACTAAAGCATGTATTAGATGCCCAGTTCTGTGCACTTAATGGGCAATATCTCATTTCATCTCAACAACACTTCTTGCAAGTAGGTCCTCCCATCTCTATCTTTTTATTGACGAGGAAATCAAAGCTTACAGATTAAACAACTTGCCCCAAAGTATATAGCTGCTGCTGCTGCTGCTGCTGCTAAGTCGCTTCAGTCATGTCCGACTCTGTGCGACCCCATAGACAGCAGCCCACCAAGCTCCGTCGTCCCTGGGATTCTCCAGGCAAGAACACTGGAGTGGGTTGCCATTTCCTTCTCCAATGCGTGAAAGTGAAAAGTGAAAGTGAAGTCGCTCAGTCGTGTGCGACTCTTCGCGACCCCATGGACTGCAGTCTACCAGGCTCCTCCATCCATGGGACTTTCCAGGCAAGAGTACTGGAGTGGGGGCCATCGCCTTCTCCGGAAGTATATAGCTAATGAGAGGAAAAACTAATATTCAAACACAAGTCTGTGTGACACTAAAGATAACATTTCACTCATATTTCTTCCTATACCTGCACTTTCCAATACCATAATCATCAGCCAAGTGGCTATTTAAATTAAAACTCATTTAAAAAGAAGTAAAAAAAAATTCAGTTTCACAGCTGCACTGGCCATATTTCCAGCATTCAACAGCCACTGTATCAGACTACCATCTCTGTGGCTCCAGTACTGGGAAGCATACTCGAGGTCACTTCCATTGCTAGAAAGTTCTAACGGACCTCACTGGTGTAGTGCTTCCCCAATATATAAGATGCTTGACTTCCAGTAGGCAGTAATGAATGTGACGGTTGACCATGTTCAAACAGAAATGGGATGGCTCCACTAGGCTATGGTCACAGAGGCTGATTCAGGTTGTGAAGAAGCTGAAGATTATGCAGTCGGTGGGGGCAGGGAGTATCCTCCAAGCAGAAGAGCACGCAGTCACAAAACAACATTGGGAACAGGGATCCAGAAGGGGCCAGGCTAGGGGAAGGGCCCTGAAGGTCCAGCTTAGTTTCACAGTCACTTACTTCCACCTTGGAAGCAAAGCTAAGCGTGGGTCACCAGGCTCCAGTGATTGAAACATCACCTGGTGTGGATCAGCTCTCTGCTGAGCTGGGCAGAAGCTGCCTTCTTTCCCTCAGTGGCCACTCCTTTGTATTCATCGTCTATTTCCTGGGGCTGTAATTTCTGCACATTGTTGTCAGATGTTGCCAAGGTGCCCATGCTGCCTTGGAGAGTGTGCAGGACATACCTACCCCTTTGATTTTCTCCATTTTCTTCTGCTCTGCCCTCTCCCTCCTGGTATTTACACCTGGGTTTCCCTGTCCTCTCACTTTTACAGGTTTTCCTGTCCCCCTACTATTTCTCATTATTAAAAGATTCGGTCACATTCACATAATATATAAGCAATCGTTTTAAAGTGATCAATTCAATGGCATTCAGTGCATCCACAGTGTTGTGCAACCGCCATTACTGTCTAGTTTCAAAACATTTTCATCATCCCCAAAGGAAACCCCGGTACCCATGAGCTGTGCCCAGTCATTTGCTTTCTGTGTCTACGATTTACCTATTCTAGACATTTCCTGTCAATGCAGCCATGCAAAAATGTAAACTTTTGCATCTGGTTTCTTTCACTCAGCATCTCGTTTCTGGGGTTCACGCACATTATACCATGTATCAGTACTGCAGTCCACTTCTGTGGCTCAGTAATATCCCATAGAGTGGATGACCAACATGTGTTTGTCCCTCCATCAGTTCACAGACTCCCTTACCTCCTGATTAGCTAAAACAACAGGAAGGGGGAGGAGCCTGGTTTCCACGGCATTACTGAAGAATGTTGATGCCGGGCTGTCTACAGAATGGTTTTTCCAGGACGGCAGAGCACACAGCATCTCAGGAAGGCATGTTGCCTCTATCAGGCATTTCCCACCTTGACCATTTCTTTCAGTCCTCATTACTCACATTTTTTCCGCTCTAAACATTAACCAGAATGTGATTTCTATAATAGTTAATATTTCTTCTAGGAGATTATTGTTGCAAGATTTAGTTTTTAAAGGTGTGGCATATGCTGGCTTAAACAGGTTCTCATCTCTGGGCCTTCAAAATGTCTGTGCTGTGTCAAAGGCGCACTGTGAATTTCAAAGAAGCAATTATAGTTTTTCAGTGCTTCCCAACTGTTCCTCAGGGAGCATAGAACTCCCTTTTGTGAGTGTCTGTGTATGTATATGTATGTGGGGCCATCTCTCAGTTCTTCAGTTTTTCACAAACAGTTTGAAAAAGCTATTCTCTATTAATATCCAAATCCTTCTCAGGTCTATGCAATGGCAATGGGAGGCTGTCCACATAATTTAGAGACTGGAGTGCTTCTGCCAATCTTAAAATAGGAAATCACAAGTTAAACATCTTAAACACATTTAAATGCAAATTATTTCTGAATTAATCATATAGGCTATATAAAGTGTCATGAGTTTGAACTGCAGTCAAATGGTAACAACTCATAACTTATAAGACAATTTTCATTTGAAAACATCTTAATCCTTTAGCACTTCATAGCATACGCGTTTGAGGATCTCAAAGGCAGAGAGTCATAAAAAATAAAGGTATCTTTAAGAAATGCACATTCCAGCATATATCCTCAGTGTATGTATTAGCAGTTAAAATATAATCTGTTTAAAAGTGCCATATAGCTGGAAATTGTGTTTCAGAATAATATCTACATAATTTTCAATAAAAATAAACTTGCAGTAAATTATCTGGATCTTAAGGTACCAAAGACAAATGGCCTTTGCTGGAATTAGTTTTCCCTCAGGAGTAAGGAAATGGAATTTTTCTTCCAAAATGAGAAAAAAAATTAAAACCCCACGCAGAATGAAAAATGAGCCTTGGGTGAGTTCTTCTACAACCCTGTTACGGCACGCTTCTCAGAATTAAGCGGGGTCTCTGGATGGGTGGAGCCCTAGCCTGCCAACATTCCAGCTAGAAGGACATCTGGTTGGTGGGGCAGGACTTTTAGATAGAAGGTTTACCATGCTGCAGCACAAGCGTTACCACTTTCAAAGCTCACAGCAACCCTACAGGGTCAGTTTGATTATTCTCATTTTACACCAGAGTTTGTCAGCAGTGATACTTAGAGCAGCTGGGGCTTGACCATCCCTTGCTGTGGGGGCTGCCCCGTGCATTGGAGGGTGTTTAGTAGCATTCCTAGTTTCTATCTACGAGGTGTCAGCAGCACCTTCCCTCCGAGTTGTTAACCAAAAATGTCTCCCAACATGGCCAACTGTCCCTGGAGGTACCATGATTCCTGATTGAAAACCACTGGTTTACAGCAAGCAAGCCCCATGCTGTGTGGAAGAGCCAGTGGGTGGCACCTGGACTCTGGATAGAAAAGACATGGATTCGTCATCTGACTCTCTCACCTACTAGCTGTGTTACTTGCTTCCTGATACTTCCTCAAGATTTAGCTTCTCCAAATGAAAACAGTCTCTTCCTTCAAGGTTCCTGAGAGAGCTACACATGTGCTTCTTCATTCTCAAATCCTTAGCATGCTAGGGGAGAAGAGATCATCCGAAGAAAAGGACTTCATCTGAGCTGAGCATAATCAGTTCAGTTCAGTTCAGTCGCTCAGTCATGTCTGACTCTTTGCAACCCCATGAATCCCAGCACGCCAGGCCTCCCTGTCCATCACCAACTCTTGGAGCTTACTCAGACTCATGTCCATTGAGTTGGTGATGCCATCCAACAATCTCATATTCTGTCATCCCCTTCTCCTCTTGCCTTCAATCTTTCTCAGCATCAGGGTCTTTTTCAATGAGTCGACTCTTCGCATCAAAGTATTCGTGGCCAAAGTATTGGAGTTTCAGCTTCAGCATCAGTCCTTCCAGTGAACACTCAGGACTGATTTCCTTTAGGATGGACTGGTTGGATCTCCTTGCAGTCCAAGGGACTCTCAAGAGTCTTCTTCAACACCACGGTTCAAAAACATCGATTCTTCAGGGCTCAGCTTTCTTTATAGTCCAACTCTCACATCCATACATGACTACTGGAAAAACCATAGCTTTGATTAGATGGACCTTTGTTTGCAAAGTAATGTTTCTGCTTTTTAATATGCTATCTAGGTTGGTCATAACTTTTCTTCCAAAGAGCAAGCATCTTTTAATTTCATGGCTGCAGTCACCATCTGCAATGATTTTGGAGCCAAAAATATATAAAGTCTGTCACTATTTCCCCATCTATTTCCCATGAAGCGATGGGACCAGATGCCATGATCTTAGTTTTCTGAATGTTGAGTTTTAAGCCAACTTTTTCACTCTCCTCTTTCACTTTCATCAAGAGGCTCTTTAGTTCTTCTTCACTTTCTGCTGTAAGGGTGGTGTCATCTGCATATCTGAGGTTATTGATATTTATCCCAGCAATCTTGATTCCAGCTTGTGCTTCTTCCAGCCCAGCATTTCTCATGATGTACTCTGCATAGAAGTTAAATAAGCAGGGTGACAATATACAGCCTTGAGGTACTCCTTTTCCTATTTGGAACCAGTCTGTTGTTCCATGTCCAGTTCTTACTGTTGCTTCCTGACCTGCATACAGATTTCTCAAGAGGCAGGTCAGGTGGTCTAGTATTCCCATCTCTGTCAGAATTTTCCACAGTTTATTGTGATCCACACAGTCAAAGGCTTTGGCATAGTCAATCAAGAAGAGGTAGATGTTTTTCTGGAACTCTCTTGCTTTTTCGATGATCCAGCAGATGTTGGCCATTTGATCTCTGGTTCCTCTGCCTTTTCTAAAACCAGCTTGAACATCTGGAAGTTCACGGTTTGCGTATTGCTGAAGCCAGGCTTGGAGAATTTTGAACATTACTTTACTAGCGTGTGAGATGAGTGTTATTGTGCGGTAGTTTGAGTATTCTTTGGCATTGCCTTTCTTTGGGATTGGAATGAAAACTGACCTTTTCCAATCCTGTGGCCACTGCTGAGTTTTCCAAATTTGCTGGCATATTGAGTGCAGCACTTTCACAGCCTCATCTTTTAGGATTCTTTTAGGAGATCAAGCCTGACTGTTGCTATTTTGTGTGAGTTGCACAGGGGCAGGAACCTGGACTGCGAGCTGAGTGGGTCCTGCACTAGCGTGCTCACCTGTGAGGCGAAAACTAGCTTAGAGTTGGGACCAGGTGTGCTGGGACCTGCCTCCTTAGGCTGAGGCATCCACACTCCACCCGGTGCCCCTGCTTTGCCCATGGATGAAAGGCATCAGAGCAGCACCTCAAGCTCAGTGATAGATTCAAGGTAGCTCCGAGCCCGAGACTGCTCCAAATACAAACAAGAAGCAAGTGTCTAACTATTCCTTGATTCTCACTTGTTCTGAAGAAAATGATCATCATAAAACACCAAGATGACACTTCAAGAAGAGAAACGAGCAAAGTGAGAAATAGGCTTGGACATTGATGTTCTGGTAGGAAAACATATCAGAGAAATGACAAGCTGCTTCCGATGGTAAGAAAGGGAATCACATGGGTGTCACCAAGGGTTGACTGAGCTACCGCTCCCTCTAGTTGTCACACTATTTACAGCCAACCAAAGAGGGGTTGGTTCACACTGCTGGCTACACCCTCTGTCCCCAGGTTCTAGAGGGACTGTGCATGCTAAGTCACTTCAGTTGTGTCTGACTCTTGGACTGTAGCTCACCAGGCTCCTCTGTCCATGGTATTCTCCAGGCAAGAATACTGGAGGTGGGTTGCCATGCTCTTCTCCAGGGGATCTTCCCAACCCAGGGATCAAACCCACGTTTCCTGTGCTGCAGGCGTATTCTTTACCCACTGGGCCACCTGGGAAGCCCCAGAGTGACTGTAGCTGGGGCCAAGGTAAGACCATCTATCACTTACCAGCTGTTCCACTGGCTCAATCACTAACCAGCTCTGTGCCTCTACTGTCAAGCAGCTGAATTTAAAATAAGATCTTCCTGGATCATCCAGATAGATTCAGTGTTGTCACAGGGTCCTTACAAGCTGGAAGAGGGGTGGGAAAGAGAGAATGGTATGTGCAGGACTCAATTCACCCTTGCCAGCTGTGAGGATGGAGGAAGAGGCCACAGGCTAAGCAAGGCCATGATCTCTCAAAGCTGAAAAAGGCAAAGAAAGTGATTCTCCCTCTAGCCTCCAGAAGGAGCCAGCCTTTCCTGCTGACACCTTGATTTTAGTTAGCCCAGGGAGTCTCCCATTTGACTTCTGACCTTGAGAACTATAGTAACAGATCTGTGTTGTTTTAAGCCACCGAACTTGTGATTATATGTTATGGCAGAAACAGGAACCCAAGGAAGGTTATGTAATGCATTGAGTCAATGCCAGGGTTAATGAGGGCAGAGCAAATCCCAGAAAGTAATATTCTCATCATTATCATGGTGGTGGTGGTGATTCTATTAGAGAGAGTAGGGGTTGGCCTCAGGTGTAGCCCAAGCGCAGGACAGCTTGGGCCTGCCTCCAGCTCCCCAAGAGCTGCAATGCTCTGACGGGAAACTTGCTAGGAAAGGGAAGCAAGGATATGCTCTATTCTGTATGGGACATCTGTGCAAAGCCTTTTCCAACCATTACTGAATTTACTCAAGAAGTAGAGTGCAGAAATGTTCAGGCAGCCCCTGGCCTTGATCTGATAGTGGGGATCACAGCATCTCTATGAAAATGCCTCTGGGGAGCCCATCCCAGTGGAGTTCACCTCTGGCCCTGGGGGTCAACCTCTGGTTGGAAATCTTCTGAAAAGGGAAACGTATAAGCTCCCTTTGGGGACTGACTGTGTTTCATCTTCTAGGGATGTCAAAGGACTATGGAGCTGACTATTCCAAGGACCATGAGGGCTCTTCTTGTTCAGGGGTCAGCAAATCTTTAATGGTGGCCAGCAGAAACTCAATACATCTGGTAATTGGCAGAGCTTCACACAACAGAAAGTAAGAAACACTAAACGGGAACTAAGGTGACCTGGGGTCATAATTAGGTTCTGCATCAAAAGTTCAAAAGGAATAGAAAATGCACTCCCACTTGTAAAATGCCAGTTCCCTGGGTTTCGGAGCCTTTAGGACCAGCTGATGAAGACCTTAGCCTTGGGTCTACTACCTTTGCCTGAGGGGCCCCCCAGGTGTTAGCCACCAACTCAACGTGTACCCCAAGCCAGGAGGGTATGATCAACTTTGAAAGAGCACAGGGTTCTCCTCCCGACTTCTTATACGCAAACATCCTCAATCTAGCATATGGTCTAAGCCATCATTTAATGAGGATGTCTTCTCACCTGTCTTGCACTTTACCCCACTTCTGGACCAAGGGTGGGTTTGGCCCCAGATGCAGGCAGGGAATGAGCGCCTACAAGGGACAGAGCACAATCAAGTCCCTTTGCCAAGCATATCATCTTTCCAACCTGGAACCCAAAAGACAGACTTTGCTTAAAGGAGCCCCTTATGCAAATATCTATACCTTCAGAAGACAAAAAGGTAATATGGAAACGGCCTTTGGGCACCTAATGCCTTACTGCAAAAACAAGATAAGCCTTTTTCATAATAAAGATCTTAAAACAGATGCCAATCAAACAAATCAACAGCTAACAGCTCCAGCCAACTATGTTTAATAAATAATTTTGATCTATCCTGCTGATAAACTCACAAAGAAGAAAGAACTAAAAGCATGGAATTTTAAAAGGGAATGTTCTCTTAGCCTGGAGATTGAGCCAAACTAAATGGGAAGGACCAGGCAAACACATAAAGCACTCTCCACCCTCCTTGTGTCGATTTAGAATAAAGGGAGATTTCTGTCTTCCTCTGTCCAGAAGGCAGTTTATCTTTTATCTCTCTCCCCCAGTGCCTGCTAGATAGTGGGTTCTCAACAAATGAATGCCTTTTAAAATTAATTTCTACTTCATGGCAATTTGATTTTCTTGAATAAATATTATCTTCCTGGAATGCAAACTGGGTGTAACTCCCTTGCTTAAAGTCCTCCTAGGCGTCCTTAGAATAAAATCCAAGCTCCTAATCTGCAAGGCCTAGTGGGATTGGGTCTCCCAATTCTTGCTACTTTTTTCACCCAGAGGTATATTGATAACTTTACTATGAGTGTGGATTCAAAACCCAGGTCTTCCAGTGGGGTGGGAGGGGGATGCCGTTAATCTGGTATGTGTCACTCTGACTTCAGAGAACCAGAGACAGGACTCCCTGCTTCTCATTGTCCTCCGCTGGCAAATAGAGCAGTCTGTGCAAAATCCAGATTTGCTTATGTCACTTTTCAGCCTGAAATCCTGTAACATCTACCTGTCACCGAGGGCTATTCCATCTAAGCTCATTCCTTGGCGCTTGGTCCTCCCCTCCTTGCTGCTGCTGCTAAGTCACATCAGTCGTGTCCAACTCTGTGTGACCCCATAGATGGCAGCCCACCAGGCTCCACTGTCCCTGGGATTCTCCAGGCAAGAACACTGGAGTGGGTTGCCATTTCCTTCTCCAATGCATGAAAGTGAAAAGTGAAAGTGAAGTTGCTCAGTCGTGTCTGACTCTTCGCGACCCCATGGACTGCAGCCTACCAAGCTCCTCCATCCATGGGATTTTCCAGCCAACAGTACTGGAGTGGGGTGCCATTGCCTTCTCCTCACTCCTTGCTAGCCAAGTTCATTTCCTGTTTCCCCCAGGAGTCTCACTCTCCCTCATATCCAGAGCTGTCTCAAGCTCTTTTGTGCCCCTTCTGAAACAATCTCCTGCCCTGCCCTCCTCCTGTCACCTGGCTGACTCCTCCTCATTCGTCAGCACTTGCTTTGACTGCAATACCATAGAAGGTTGTTCCTGGCCCTGCCCTTGTCCCATGGTGGTGTAGATGTCTTATTACTAATCCTCCCCAGCTAAACCAAGACCTTCTCAAGGACAGGGACATATCCCACCCTGTTGTGACCTATTCAAAACTGGCAAACATCTGAGTGAACAAACCAGGCCCTCTAAGAGGCCAGCTCCGTGCTGGCACCTCCAGAGCTCCATGCTGGCACCTCCAGAGCTCCACGCTGGCACCTCCAGAGCTCTGTGCTGGCACCTCCAGAGTTCCATGCTGGCACCTCCAGGGCATGACATGTAGGGTCTGTCCTGTGCCTTGTAGGATGCTAAGCAATATCTCTCCCCTTGACCCACTAGATGCCAGTAGCACCAAGTTAGGATGACCAAAAATGGTCCAGGCATTGCCAGAAGTCCCCTGGATGGCACAATCATCTGGATGAGAGCTCCTGACGCCAAGGACACTGAGAGGGAAGGACAGCATTTCTGCCTTCAGACCTTCCATCAGGTTTTCCCCAAATGTCAACTCTGGGTGAGGCCTGCTTGGGTCATGTGGCTGCTTCCATCACTCTCTGCATCTTTAATCTGCTCCATTTTTATTCCCAGCATGTATAATCGCCTGCTGTGTTCCATACACACTAATGTCTATGTATTGACAGAGTTCCATGAAACAGAAACTTGGTGGTAATTTGCTCCTCTTTCCCCAGGATGTGAGACAATGACTGGTGCGAGTTAAGCATGGATGTCTGCCGATTAAATCAATATTGCATTTGGTCTGAATCATGCTTGATGGGGCTGTGGGATGCGAGCTGGCCTTGGTGTGTGCACATCCTTTTGGCAGTCCAGGTCGCCTGTCCATAAATGCTGTCCATTTTCCTGCACTGCTCTTGCTGGGAGAGAAAGCACAGCTTGCGGAAGATTAGCCTTCATCATGTTCTCCTTTCCATCTTGGGATTTTGCTCAGAGATTCACTCCATTTCAAATCTCTAATTGCTGCAGTCTATTTCAATTAGACTTTAAGCCGGCGGGCTGGCCAGAATGGAGGTGGACAACCTAGAGGGTGGCAGCTCCCTGGCCCCAGTGAGGACATGGGTCGCCTGTCCACTTGTTCCCTGTCACAGGATTCGGGGTCCTCACCTCCTTAAGAGGGATTGAGCCCCATTACAACAGTATTCCAGGGATTTCCCGGGAAAACCAAAGCTGACTTTGTAAGTGCCTCCTGGTCAGTGTTAACTTCTTCTTCCCTCATCTGGGCGACCATGGGAGCCTCATCATGGTGATCCACCCCCTAATCACCAGCCCTTCCATGCCAAGCTGCTGTGGGAGTCTCTGGGCAGAGGATGGCTTGCTTTATTTATTTTTTTAATTTATTTAATTGGAGATTAATTACTTTACAATATTATAGTCGGACACGACTGAGCGACTTTACTTTCACTTTTCACTTTCATGCACTGGAGAAGGAAATGGCAACTCACTCCAGTGTTCTTGCCTGGAGAATCCCATGGATGGCGAAGCCTGGTGGGCTGCCGTCTATGGGGTCACACAGAGTCAGACATGACTGAAGAGACTTAGCAGCAGCAGTGGTTTTGCCACACATTGACATGAATCAGCCATGGGTGTACATCTGTTCCCCGTCCTGAACCCCCTCCCACTTCCCTCCCCACCCCATCAGTTCGGGGCTGGTGCACTGGGATGACCCTGAGGGATGGCTTGCTTTAGAATCGTGTCATCCTTTGTCAGTTGGCCTCACAGTAGTGCTTGAACCTGGAATCTTACCCAGTTTTTTGTCATTGATTTAATTAGCTTCTGGCCTTCACCTTCAATTTTGCACAGTATCTCATAAAAAAATAATTTTCCATCATTTTCAGCCCTTTAACCCCAAAGTGTCAAGCCCACTTTAAGGAGCCAGAAGAGGAGGCCGGCCTGTTTTCATCATCTCCTTTGCTCCTTCCTCCTCTTAGCCCCTGCCCATGACAAACACCTCCTTCCTTCTCCCCCACCACCCTGCTCATTTTTACAAAATGGGGGAAAAAGCCCAGTATGCTTATTGATGTTGAAAATAGATGAAGATTGGGTAGTAAAAGCTAGAATGGGTGTCTTATCTGTGTTTGCAAAATCTAGTCCCAGGGGTTGAGGGCAGCCACAATGCCTGCTTTGGAGGGATAACAGCGGCAGCACTTTTTTTTTTTTTTTTCTTTTAGTACTGAGCGTCAAAACCATTGGTTAATTATTGAGCTTGCTCTTGTAAATTTAGCAGGTTAGATAAAATGGGTCTAAAAGATCTTGCAGTCCTGATATTTTGTGGTTCTTCAGCATCTTGTGGGGCGGGGAAGCCCCCAACTCATTTGAAAAACAGCTATAAGGAAATAGATGTGGTTGTAGCTAGATAACTAAGACAAACACATAAACAAGAAAGAGAAAAAGAAAAGTTGATCCTCAGACATTTATTCATCCTATAAACATTTGGTGGGTCCATGCTGTGTGGGCCAGGTGCCGGGGGATGAGAAAGTTGAGGAAGGAATGTGGGGTTCTCTCTCTTCTCAAGACTGAAGCTGAACTTCTTCTGAGGAGTTTGTGCTAATGAAGTTTAGAAAATACGTTTCTGTAGCCTCGAGTGAGGAAGCGGCTTTGCTTAGTGGACCAAATAAGTAATCAGTCAGGAGCGACCTGGTGGTCTAATCCACGCACGTGGCTGCTGTGGGATGTCGGGCAACCTCTTCATGCCTCAGTTTCACCAGGTGCGCCTGGCAGATAAGGCCAGGTCGCAAAATGAGGTGCTTGGAAACGTGAAGAACCAATTGGAAAAGAGTCGAACGGAGATGCTCGGAGGTACTGGCATGGGGAGACGCTGAAAGCAAATCCTGAATTATTTTTTTCTAAAGGGAGTCGGAAGACAATCCATTTATTTATCTATCAAATTGTGTTTCTCTACACTTTAATTGTTTAAGTACTTGTGTCAAAAGAGACGTAAGAAAGGCATTCATTTCAGATATTCATTCAGTGAAGCAGTTGGTTGAAGGAGATCAGATTTTTGAATCTCGCCTACTGTGTCATTAACCCCAACCCTAGTGATGAATAAACTGGGGTGTCAACGAGTTGTTTCAACTCCATGGTTCTCAAATGTGGCTTCACAGAGGAAACACCTGGAGAGTTTGATAAACAGACTGATGTTTGGTCCCACTCCAACGCATTCTAATTGGTTTGTAGTGCAGCTTGGGCAGCTGCTGCTGCTGCTGCTGCTGCTGCTAAGTCGCTTCAGTCGTGTCTGACTCTGTGCGACCCCATAGACGGCAGCCCACCAGGCTCCTCCGTCCCTAGGGTATTTTAAAAGCTCTCCAGGTGATTTTTTTTTAAGTGGAGCAAAGTCTGAGAACCACAAAAAACTTACTCAAGATTACAGATCTTGTGTGGCAGAAAAGCTAGTTCTACTGAGCCCAGGGCCAGCTTCATCCTGTCAGGGATTATTTTTGCCTGTACTGGCTAAAATCTTCTAAAGACACTTTCATCTCTGGCCTAAAAGGTTGGTTTCGGAGAAATAAGCAAAGGCTCGGTAACATGGTATTATGTTTAACAGCCATCCAAAGTTGAGAGAAGAGAGAGCAAAGCAGCCTGGGACAAATTTGTCCACTCTCAAAAGCCATTAAGGAAATAAAAACAAAGGCAATTTTGAAGAGTGTGGGCTGGATTGAGAGGGCTTTCACATGGCATACTAGGGCACCTGGAGAAATAAGCACCTTTCAGGCACAAACCCATGACCCCAGGAGCACTGCGATGGGACTGGCTCAAAGGCCACCTTCACTGAAGCAAATTAACAAGCCGCCTTCCCTGAGGTTAATTCTTGGCGTATTTAGACCTGGGCTTCTCAGACACCTGCCGCATCAGAGGCACCCGCAGGGCTTGTCAGGTCTGAGCAGGAGCCTGAGAATCTGCACTTCTACCAGGCTCCCAGGTGATGCTCCTGGTCCGGGCGCCATGCTTTGAAAACCATCCATTTGGCTGGTTCCATTCTCCGGAGTAACACGCGGTGCTGCTGACGCCCAGCCATTGGACTGCTCGCTGGATGTTTAGTCACTGAATGTCGGCTTTCACCTCTATCTCCCCTGCAGGGAGCCCCAGCTACAAAATGATACGTGAAGCGACAGCTCCCAATTCCGGAACACTCAGTAAGAGCCTGTACAGTGTGCTATGTGTACACACCCCGCTCACCACCTGCAATACCAATGGGAGATGATCCTGCAATCTCACCCTCAGTCTAAAGATGAGAAACAGTTGAGAAGAAAATAACTTGCCAAAGGTGATACAGTATCAGGACAAACCATGAAATGGCTGATATTCACCCTTCTTTCAACTATAAAAATGACAATTTCATATGGTTCCTCTGATAGCAGAGTATAACCTCAGTAGGTCTGATTGCAAAGCCTGAGCTTTCAACTCAAGTTCTCTGTCTCCTCCCAATTAGGACTCTTTTGCAAGCCACGTGTCTTATTGATCAATAGGACTGAAGTATGGAGACGAGTTAAGAGCATAGGTGTGAAGCCAGCTCTCTGAGCAAATACTGGCCCTCAACTAGGTGTGACTGTCACTGACTGCCTCTCACCCACAATAAACTGTTCTGGCGGCATGGCTGACCCCATAGGTGGCAGCTCCCACCCCAGGCCCCTTGCTAGCTCAGCTGGAGTGCTTCAGATGACAGAGGTTCTTCTCTACACACATCCTAGCATGAGATTCAGTGAGGGAATGAAAGACACAGGCAGTGGCTCTGCTTTGGGGATCTGAGGTTCCAGAAAGCATGGGATCAGAGTCATCCAGGATTTCAGGGCTGCCAAGGCAGAGTCTCTACCACCCAGTTCTGAGCATCACAGGAGCACGGTGACAGGAAGAGGTGGCAGCCATGATGGCTCCTCTAGAACAGTCAGTGGTTATTGGCTGGGGGCACTTTTGCCCCTATGGGATGATTGGCAGTATCTGGAGACATTTTTGATTGTCAAGACTGGGATGGGGGGATACTATTGTCATCTATTAGTAAGAGGCCATGTGTGTTTCTAAACACCCTGTGATGCACAGCCCCCATAACAAAGCATCATCCAGCCCTAGATGTCAACAGTGCCAAGACTGAGAACCCTTACACCACAGCTGTATCATAAACGGCTGGGTATTTCCTGTAGCACCAGGTTCCAGTATTTTGCATGCAAACCAGGTTGTTGGGTCTTTTTGGCAATTCTATAAACTACCCGTTGTTGTTTAGTCGCTGAGTCATGTCCGACTCTTTTGTGACCCCATGGACTGTAAGCCTGCTAGGCTCCTCTGTACATGGGATATCTAGGCAAGAATACTGCAGTGGGTTGCCGTCTCCTTCTCCAGGGGGTCTTCCCAACCCAGGGACTGAACCTGCATCTCCTGCTTGGCAGGGGGGTCCATTACCACTGAGCCACCTGGGAAGCCCCAAGCTACCTATGCTCTTAAATAAATCCCCTTCTTGGTATATTAGTCGGAGGGGATTCTGTTGACTGCTATCAAGAGTCCTACCTTAAAAAGTCAGCCATGGGGAAGACGAGACTAGAGAATGAAGAAAGAAGTAGCTTGTCCCCACAGTTGAGGGTTGGGGGAGCATTTAAGTACAAATATTATCCAGGGCAGCAAAAGTCTACCACGGTAAAGTGTATCACCCATGTACAGCATGGACATTGTTATAAGAAGGCTAACCACCCCAGTGACTCCCTAATCTGGGTAAATCTTCATCTCCCAATTGTCTTACCATCGCTTGTGTTGTGATACACTATTTCCACATAACAGCAGCATTTTTCACCTTAATGTATTTTCTGATAAACTGTCATGTGGATTAGAATCGGGGTGGAGTCATGAATGAAGGGAAACACGGGAGCAAGAATACCCTCTGTCTGTCTGGTATTTTCCAGTTTCACAGTAATACTCCTACTTACGAAGTCAAAACTTATCCAAGAAATTGGCTCAAACGAGAGCACGTTATATCCCAGAAAATGTGAACAAATTTTCAGAAGGACACAATGAAATCCTACTCAGTCTCTGAGGCCAAGAACACAGATGGTTCCTGTTACCAGTTCTGTAGTTGAGAATGATAACCGTGTTAAGCTCACCTTTAAAAAGATCAAATGAGATCACTTAGGTATTTGGCACAGAGCCTTGGCACATTCAATAAATGTTAACATCTACATTAAACAATAATATATCTTGAGAACCACTTTGGCCCTCAGCTAACACATCAGTAATGACAAGATAATAAACCAGTTTCAGGTTTGTGTGTGTACAACCCTAGAGAGTTCTTGGGGACTTAGTAGGTCCTCAGGAAATTTCGGTTCTTTCCCTCTCTTCAGGTGCTCCCCTCTTTTCCCGTTCAACCCTGACACCCCAGCCCTTGCTGGATCTCCCACAGTGGACAGCAGAGGAGGTGAGGGTCTCTTGACCATGATGCCGGTCCCCGACCACGGGCCTGCTTCCCGTTTCCCTTTCAGCCACTGCTGGGCCCCACCCCACCCCCCACCTCCCTAATGGACTCTGTCTCCCACCCCACTCCTGTCCTTCTGTATTGACAAATTTGCAGCCAGCAGATTATAGTCACAGTGTGAGGGAATCATTACCACCTGCTAATATTTTTATAGAATTTCATAAACTTGATCATTCATGAATCACTTACAGTACTTTATTCCAATGAAGAGTTCACAAATCACTCAAACACTGGCAAAATGCATAATAATGAGTAATATTTCAGGAGGCTTTGCATTAATATGTCAGCCTCCAATACTTGCAAGAGCTAAATTATTCTGCCAGGTGCCACTTCGTGTCCGAAGCATAGAAAGCCCTATGGGGGCTGCAGTAGGGAGGGTGGGCAGGAGGCAGAGGGCCTCGGGAAAAGATATTGAAAGCATTTAAGAAGAAGTAGATCATTCAGCAAGTCAAGTTCCCTTTAAATACTTGGAGTTCCTGGGAAAGAGGCCTAGGAATTTGCAGACTAGACACCAGAGTCTAGTTGCGGGTAAAAGAGAAAGAAGTGATTCTTAGTAACTGAAAATGCAGGGCTTTGGAGGTGGACAGAAACAGACAGAGTTCCCAGATTCTGTACACACCGGCTGGGAGACCATGAAAAAGTTACTTAACAGTTATCTGGTTATCTGTAAAATGGTGTTAACACCTACTTTTGAAGTCTCTTGTGTGAAATGGATTGAGTAAGAGAATGTATATGAGTTGTTTAGCACAATATCAGCTGTGTAGAGTTCAATAAACAGCTTCAGTGATCATACACACCCAGGGACCCAAGGACAAACTTATCCCAGATCATTTCTCGTCACGCAAATCTCCGAGGTTTACTTAATGATGCTTTCTTGTTGAATTTGGGACGTGTTAGCATCTTGCAAGTAAACAGCATTTACCTTTAAAATGAATAACAACAACCACATTGAAGCAATTGTAATGGCAATCCATTCACCCACATGCTCTCTGCTTTTTAAACTTGCAGGAGGGGAAAGTAAAACACGGGCATTGGAGACCTCGGATTCTGCTCTTTGAAGAAGGAAGTAGGTTTGCAACCACCACAATAACCATCAGGGACATGATGGATCCAACTGCACTAGTAAGACAGTAAATCATTTCTAAACAGCTGCTTGAAATGAACCAGATTTGCAACAGTGTTGTGCCCAAAGTATATTAAGAAGAGAGGAACCCAGTTCTCATAAAATCCAGAAATAGGAGAGACATCAAGACGGGAAGAAAACAGGACAAAGTCTAGATTGAAGAGCGAATGAAACTGGAGGGGGGGGGGGGACCTGGCATTAGAAACTGGGCCATTGCGAGACTGGTGAAGAGAGGCTCAAGCCCAGGCCACTGTTCGCCACTAGCACACACGGTCTTGCACAGGAGGAAACCAAGCCACACAATGAACATGGCACAGCTCCCTGAAATATCACCTGTACACAAACAAAGCCTAGGCATTAAAATGAGAGCTACATGAGGGCAGGGAACCTGGTGTGTCTGGTTTCCCACTCTATTCCTCACCCTGCTGGTCTTCAATGGAATATACTTAGAATGAATGACTCAATGAATTAGGTCACATGCCGTGGAGTACATTATGAAATTACGAATAAACTCAAGATTATCTAAGAGAAGTTCACACTTGAGATGAGAAGGCTGGGCCACAACTCACAGCTCCAGAGACCATGGAGCTTTCATTCACCTCCTGTGCTTTCCCCATGACTAATTCTCACATATGGTGAGACCATGCTTACTATGTTCCTGGTACTCTTTCAAATGCTTGACATGCATTAACTCCTTTAGCCGCTTCATTCTATGAGATCATTATTATTGTTCCCATTTCACAGATGAGAAAATTGAGGTAGATTGTCTGCTCAAGCTCCCATCAGTTCAGTTCAGTCGCTCAGTCGTGTCCGACTCTTTGTGACCCCATGAATCGCAGCACGCCAGGCCTCCCCGTCCATCACCAACTCCCGGAGTTCACGCAGACCCACGTCCATTGAGTCAGTGATGCCATCCAGCCATTTCATCCTCTGTTGTCCCCTTCTCATCCTGCCCCCAATCCTTCCCAGCATCAGAGTCTTTTCCAATGAGTCAACTCTTCGCATGAGGTGGCCAAAGTACTGGAGTTTCAGCTTTAGCATCATTCCTTCCAAAGAAATCCCAGGGCTGATCTCCTTCAGAATGGACTGGTTGGATCTCCTTGCAGTCCAAGGGACTCTCAAGAGTCTTCTCCAACACCACAGTTCAAAAGCATCAATTCTTCGGCGCTCAGCTTTCTTCATGGTCCAACTCTCACATCCATACATGACCACTGGAAAAACCATAGCCTTGACTAGACGGACCTTTGTTGGCAAAGTAATGTCTCTGCTTTTCAATATGCTATCTAGGTTGGTCATAACTTTTCTTCCAAGGAGTAAGCGTTTTTTAATTTCATGGCTGCAGTCACCATCTGCAGTGATTTTGGAGCCCCAAAAAATAAAGTCTGACACTGTTTCCCCATCTATACCCATGAAGTGATGGGACCGGATGCCATGATCTTCGTTTTCTGAACGTTGAGCTTTAAGCCAACTTTTTTACTCTCCTCTCTCACTTTCATCAAGAGGCTTTTTAGTTCCTCTTCACTTTGGATAGCTAGTTGTAAAAACTGTGCTTTAATTCAGCCAACATGGCTACATGCAAAACTATGTTTTTAACTGCTATAGGCTACCTGACCTCACTTTAAGGAAAAATATGAGAATCTATGTGCTACAGACCAGACTTCATTTTACTAGCTGTTTGCAATTATTAGTTAACAAAAACTAGTAACTTTATCTTTTATAATCGTTAAAAGTGCTAGTAACTATCCCCACTTTATGGATGAGAATCACAAGATCAGAGAAGGTAAGTGGGTTGCCCAAGATCACACAGCTCACTAAGTAGCAGTGCCGAGACGAACAATTTTCTGATTCCAGAGCCACTGATATTAATCACTATTATCATTTAGATAAAGGATTCCCTGGTGGCTCGGATGGTAAAGAGTCTGTGCAATGCAGGAGACCTGCGTTTGATCCCTGGGTTGGGAAGATCCCCTGGAGAAGGAAATGGCAATCCATTCCAGTATTCTTGCCTGGGAAATCCCATGGATGGAGGAGCCTGGTGGGCTACAGTCCATGGGGTCACAAAGAGCCAAACATGATTGAGCAACTTCACTTTCATCATTTAGATAAAACTAAAAATGAGCTAATTAAAAAAAAAAAGGTGGGGTTTTCATTCAACCCTCCTTTGGATACGCTATGAGCATTAGGAAAGGGATGTCGTCTCCCTGTGGATGCAGCTCTGAACGCAGTGTGGCTTTTGGAGAATAAGCGGGGGGGCTGAGTCAGGCCTTTCTCATCCTTCAGCCATTCTCCTCCGCCTTGTGCAGTGAGATCCCTGCACAGCCGTACCTGACAGCCCTGTGCTCAGCTTGTGGAAGCCAGAGGAAAGAGACACCTCATGAATCAAAAATTCTCCTTAAAGAAGTCTCTGACTGGGACCCTTGACAACATCAAAACCAAGCCAGCTGACTGACCAGAGGCCACCTTCTCATCACTCCCGATTAGTCCTTGAATGTTGGTGTTCGAGTTTTTCCCGTGGTGACTGCCCTAAGGTATCTTTCCCTCACTGTCCCCAGTGATCAAGGTCATTGCCATCCAAGGAGAATACCCACACTGAGGTGGGCCCCTGTTTATGGAAACCCAGAAATCTCTCTATGAATGTGGAACTTTGACATTTTTGAAACCAATTTTGGATCCCACAAACAACAGACAGGATCAGTTAGCCAAGCATGCACCTAAACTCTCACTCAGCTCTTAAACTAGCTCCTAAGGGGTCACTTTAAAAAGGGATCGTTCAGCCTCTCATTTACCAATTCTTACTCCCGGCAACCAGCTTTTTCCAGTTTCTCTGATTCATGCTAGTCCTATTTCCAGGCTACAGAACACTGCCAAGAAGACTTCTGCCCCTTTACTCTTTGTCTTATACCCCTTCCATCTCCTAGGAAATTCTAGAGCTCAGCTTCCTCCAGGAATCTTTCTTTAATACTTAGAAGAGGGGCAGAAAATATGGTATTTGGTTCCTGTGAGGACAGAAAGGAAAAACCACAAGCCTGTTGTCTATGTCAACCTTCTCACAGTTGAAGGCAGGAAACTGATGTTAAAAACTTGGGGAACTTCACAAAAAAATTAAATCGTCTTATAGAAGAAAATGAATAAAAGCAGCTTTAATTTACTGAATGCCTGCTAAGTGCTGGGTATTGTGCTAAGAATTTGTAAAGATAATTGTATTCCATTTCATACAATACTTAGACATCCTGATATTATCCCCACTTTGTGGAAGAGAATCACAAGATCCTCAGAGAGGGTGAATGGGTCACCCAAGATAAAAACAGCACAGTCAACAGCAGCGCTGAGACCTGAATGGCAATTTGCTGACCCCAGAGCTCTGGATCCCTGTGCTATGAAATTATGAAATGTATCATGTCTTTCGTTCCATGTGTCTGAAAATTAATAGATATTCCCATGATAGGCAGGGAAAAAGAAGAGGGAATTTACCAACAGTCTGCCGCTGGCTTGTCCTGCAGCAGCTGGACATTGACAGCTGCCAGGTCACCTGGGGTTACCAGCAAGTCTGGCTGGACCTGGGAATTTCAGAGGGTGCCAACATTCAATTTCTACAACAACCAGATTCCCCAAGGGTGTACACTGAAGATGCACCGGTCACCCTTTGGTGTCCTCTGAAGGATGGTACCCCTGCAGATGCTCATGGCATCTGCCTTTTGGCGACACTTCTGAGAGGGAGGTCCTCCCAGGACTGTGGGCCCTGGACCACAATGCTCAGCATGAGGCTGGATGGGCCTTCCCCCCATCCCCGCTGCCTTGTATTTGTCCAGCATTTCAGTGCCTCAAGTGTGATCCTCACTGGAAACCCACAGCACTCCTGTTGGTAGGTAGGCAAGTGCTGTCTGCATTTTATGGACAAAAACCTGAGGACTGACACCTACATGGTCTTCCCAAGGTCAGTATCTCACGGTAACAGAGGAGGCTACACCCAGGGGGTCAATTCCCCAGCCAGAGCACTTGACTCTCCAGCGCAATGTCCCTCCACTCTCTGTCCTTAGGAAAGGAGGGAAGAGGAGGTCATGTTGTTGAAGTGGGATTGGCATGCTCTTACATGGTGTTTTGACGAAGATGAATGCCAAGCCCAGGCCTAGAAACGTGCCCCTCCATCCTCCCCGAATCTAATCCAGGGAGACACATGTATGATGGGCAACGGCCTGGAAAGCAGACACTGGTGGCTGGGCCTTATTCCCAAGTACCTGCTTCCAGCTCAGTGCACTGCATCCTGCTGAGAGCCTTCCCTGAAAATGGCTGGGAATTCTGTCTCATTCCTCAAAAAATGAGCTACTACCCCCAGAGGCTTGGTCCTTAACACAGCTGTGAGAACGGGATTCTTGGGGGTGTGGCAGAGAGGCGATAGGAGGGACCCATAGCCTACATAAGATCTGATGCTCACCCAATATCTTCATGGAGCTACTTTGCTCTCTGAATCTTGGATGAGTGTCAACTTCTGAAACTATCTTTTACAAATAGGCTTTTGTTTCTCCATATAAAAGCAAAGCAAGTGCATTGTAGAAAAATCAGAAAGAAAAAACCAGAAAATATCAGTAACACCAAATACAGCCACTAAGACTTTGATTTTCCTCTATCATGCTTCTTCACAAACACGTACCCATCACGATATGTGTAAACACTCCATCTGTAATGAGGACACCATATGTGCTGGTGTGTCTGTTTCATTCAATCTCTTGAAAATCTCCCATGTAACTAGAACTTCTTCAAAAATATTTTAAATGGTTGTAGAAAGCTTCCTTGCAAAATTGTGCCATAGTTTAACCATTATATATTGCTGAATATTTAGCAACTGTTTCCATTTTAAGGATTGTGTCCTGCTATAACATCATGGTACAAAAGTCTGACTGAATTCCCCCCTATTTCCTTAGGATGGATTTCTCTAAGTAGAATGAGCAGGTCCAAGGGTTTATTCTTTTTACAGCTCTTCATTATCAAGCTGGTTTCTGGAAAACCAACATTAACGTAGAGTTTCTGACCTCCTCTGAGATCCCCCAGGGGCCCCTTCTTGGTTTTTCATGCCCAAAGTTTTATGCAAACCTGGAGGGCTCTACTGATGAGACAGGGGCCCTCATTGCTGCTTGTCAGGGTTCAATGCCACTCGGCTCCCACAGAGACACACTTAAAGCCGTGCAGCCCCGGGTTTGATGAAGCACAGAAATAATGAGCTCAGTGGGAGGAAAGCAGTCTCTGAAAGACACGTCTCCGTGTGGGGGATGGGCACTCGGGGGTACTCACTTGATAGGTAGCGATGGTTTCTCTGTCCAAGTTCCGTGTCACAGAGACACTACCCGTGTTCTCATTGATTCTGAAAATTCCTTTAGGCTCTTGATCCACTCCCTTTCCAGTGAGCCGGAACTTGGACCCTTCCGGTCTGTCACTATCGACTACCTGGTCAGAGAAACAGAGCGACATTTACGGTTCTGGCTGGAAAGCATAGAGAAAGCACGGGGCTAACACACCGCAGTGGCCAGTCCACCAGCCACAGGGGCCAACGCGGAGGCGCTGGATGAGCTCGACCACAGCCGCATCACCAAAACGAGTGCCATCGGCGTAACGCCTTCCATCCTGACGTGCACGTCTCTGCAGGTTTCAGCTGGGAAAGCGTACCAGCCCTGGGGGGACATTTAGTGATGGATCTGGAGGCAAGCAACTTCATCAACTTCAAGGCTGGACATTTATATTATCTTTAACTCCTAGGAAACAGACTTTTTCCTACAAGTAAGACCAAATAAGCAATGGAAAACACTGGACAGTCCTATACTAGGCAGGCATCAATCAGGATTCTAGGTGTTCACAGGGGTCCAGTCACCAGCAGCACCACCTACACCCTTGCTTCTACCAGGTATTCGATACTAGGCATGGTGCTGGGAAGGCATTTTACATGAAAAAAAATTTTTTTAACTCTGACAACAACGCTAGGGGCAGGGAACATTATTATTCATACTTAATGAGTGAAATCAGTGAGACTCAGAGAGATTAAGCAAACTTGTCACAGTTATTAAAGAAACAAGGAGAGTATTCAGAAGCCATCTTCCATGTCTCTAGACGCACAGCTCTGCAGCATTGCTGTGTCTGGATTTACTTCAAGGGAATTCCCTATTGGTAGTCGGCCTTGATTAGACATTTAAAGAATAAATTGAAAAGGTAAAGATATAGGAAAGCAATGCCAGGCAGACAGAGCAACATAGACAGGCAACAGGCAGGTGAGAGAGCTTAGAAAATTCAGAACGGCTTGAGAAGGGGTGAGGTTGAGAGGTATATTAGGAACCAAACTATGCTGCTTTGTTTTGATGTCATCTGAAAGTATCCAAAACCATTATTTGCATAGGTTAGTTCTAAAGTTTTACCAAGTATTCATGTATATGTAATTTTCCATCGATACCTGTAAACAAATTTGATTATAACATTTTAAAGGTCACAAACAGACATTCAGAACATACAGATAAAAGAAAGCTAATACTGATCTGGCTGCCATCAATTTACAGCTAAACAAGTACCTACTGGGCTGTGGTCAACTGAGCTTGGAGGGTTTGGGTGGCTGAACCAGAAACGTGCCTTCTAGTGGAATGAGGAAGAGGTGTGGTGGTGGGGGCGGGGAGTGCGTTTCCGGGACCACCATGCCTGCAATTCTGATGGCTGCCACCAGGTGGCAGTGGAGCCTAAGGCAGCATGAGCCTTGCGCTAAGGCTCCTCTGCCAGGACTGGAGTAGGAGCACAGTCCATATGGCAGTACAGGTTTTTCATTTTTTTTCCCCCCTGATTTAAGATATTCTTTATTAAAATACAGTGAGTGTTCTGATTAAACATCAATTACCTCTGTTTGCATTTTTTAAATTAACAGAAAATATCATCCAAAGCAAGACTAAAAATAAGGTATGTGATATCTTCTGATGAAAAGAATTTTCACTGTCACTGCTTGACTAGATTTAATCCAAATGACATTATCCCCACTGCTTGGAAGCTCCACGAGGTCAACAGCCTCAGCATATCGGGCTCGCCACTGGATCCCAGTGCCTGGCAACGTGCCTGGCATACAGTGGAACCAAGGCCAATATCTGTTTAATGAGGAGCTCAATGATTAGACAAACATATGTCCCCATCCTGGCTCAGCCAATGATCAGCCTGTGGCCTTGAACGTCATTCTTTGCCTCTTTGGCTCTTGATATCCTTATCTGTAAACTGAGGATAATGCCACTTATTTCCTAGGGTTGGATGAGATAGTATGTGCAAAATACACTCCTGGCACATAGAAGGGGCTCAATAAACCGGAGTTAACAATTAGAGTATTAAGATAAGACATGGGTTCGATCCCTGATCTGGGAAGATCCTCTGGAGCAGGAGACGGCAACCCACTCCAGTATTCTCGCCTGGAAAATCCTGTTGATAGAGGAGCCTGACAGGCTACAGTCCATGGGGTTGCAAAGAGCTGGAGACGACTAAGGGACTGAACAACAACAACAAATTATGCTGTTGTTAACAGGTAAGACTGACACCTCCAGGCATAAAACACAACTTAGCTACAATATTAAAAAAAAAAAATCCCTTTCTAAGGGAGCACATTTCCTTTTCAAAAACAAAACTCACGAAAGTCTCTGGTTTCAGGAGAGAAGTGTTCTGAAGGAAGATTTACTGTGGGAATGGACAATTCTGTTTCTTTATCTCTTATATATTTGCAGTAGTTCCCCTCCCCCTCTTACCACTTTGGCCCAAATACGGATTAGAACCTCTTCCTTCTGCTACCCTACACATGAACTGGTCCTCTCCAAAGACTTCTGTTGGAAAAAAGGCTGGATCTCTTTGCTATCTCCCTTCCAGACTTATTTTAAACACAAAACACTATTGGGAACTCTTAAAAACCTGTTTTCTAGAATGCCAGTAAAGCAAAGTTGGCATTTCTCCAAGTTCCACACTTCCATGAGTTTCAAAGGACTCCAGGGCTTAGAGAAACTTTGGAGAATAAAGCATGGAAGTGGGTGTCGTTCTCCAGGGAAAAGATGGGAGTCTGGGCTCAATTTAGATTTAGGAATTACCCACCAGCTCTCTGGCTTCTTAGTCCCCAGGTGGGGCTTCAGAGAGACCCTGGTCCACTCCAGCCTGAGCTAGAGAGATAGGAGGTATGCAATGGCCACAAAAGAGGCCTCAGCCACACACCAAAGTAAGTCAGGTGGGTTTCCAGATGACCTTTATTATACTAGGTAAACTCCTAAGATTTGTCCAAGTGCTACTGCAGGGCTGTGGTCCCCAAGGCTGTGGACCTTTTCCTGACGTTTAAAGTGATGGAATGTAAGAAATCCAGTGCACTCCTGCCCAGAACAAATCCTGCCATGAGTCTCTGCTCCTGCAGCAGCTGTTCACACCCATTATACCACATAGGAGGGCTTCACAATTAGCTGGTCTTTCCTATTATTCTCTGTAATTCAACACTTCTTTTCACAGTGGGATGTTTTTTCCTTATTCTCTGAGTTGGAATGAAAAAAAAAATAGCTAGATATGAGAAAGAACTTGGACCCTGGGTGCCAACTCTCTGAGAAGCGTGTGTAAATAGCTCACAGGTCCTGCTGCATACCTGGGCAAAGCCACTTCCACAGCAGCAGCAGGGGTTGCTGGCATGCCAGCTGTGCCAGGAGTTGGGGGCATGGCTCAGGTGGGACCAGAGTCTTCTGCACCCTGCGAAGGGCAGGAAATGCAGGGGCTTGGAGCAGCCAGTGCTGCTTGCTCTGAGTTTCAAAGGGCATCCTCATTGCCTACTTCCTACAGAATGTGGCACATTACAGACAAAGCCAGAGCCTGCTAGGAATCCCATTCCCACATCCATTCTCTGTTGCAAGGGGCCTATGGTACCAAGCCATATGTGTTTCAAAGATACTCTGTGAATTTAAATACACATTTATGTACTCATAGACTATATAGCCGGAGAAGGTGATGGCACCCTACTCCAGTACTCTTGCCTGGAAAACCCTATGGACGGAGGAGCCTGGTAGGCTGCAGTCCATGGGATCGCGAAGAGTCGGAAACGACTGAGTGACTTCACTTTCACCTTTCACTTTCAAGCATTGGAGAAGGAAATGGCAACCCACTCCAGTGTTCTTGCCTGGAGAATCCCAGGGATGGGGGAGCCTGGTGGGCTGCCGTCTATGGGGTCGCACAGGGTCGGACACGACTGAAGTGACTTAGCAGCAGCAGCAGGCTATATAGCAACTTTAAGTATTTTTACATTGAGAGGATCATTTTGCATCAGTTCAGTTCAGTCGCTCAGTTGCGTCCGACTCTTTGCAACCCCGTGGACTGCAGAACGCCAGGCCTTCCTGTCCATCACCAACTCCCGGAGTTTACTGAAATTCACATCCATCGAGTCGGTGATGCCATCCAGCCATCTCACCCTCTGTCATTCCCTTCTTCTCCCACCTTCAGTCTTTCCTGGCATCAGGGTCTTTTCCAATGAGTCAGTTCTTCGCATCAGGTGGCCAGAGTATTGGAGTTTCATTTCAGCATCAGTCCTTCCAATGAATATTCAGGACTGGCTTCCTTCAGAATGGACTGGTTGGATCTCCTTGCAGTCCAAGGGACTCTCAAGAGTCTTCTCCAGTATCACAGTTTAAAAGCATCAATTCTTTGGCACTCAGCTTTCTTTATAGTCCAACTTTCATATCCATACATGACTACTGGAAAAATAATAGCCTTGACTAGAGGGACCTTTGTTGGCAAAGTAATGTCTCTGCTTTTTAATATGCTATCTAGGTTGGTCATAACTTTTCTTCCAAGGAGGAAGTGTCTTTTAATTTCATGGCTGCAATCACCATCTGCAGTGATTTTGGAGCCCCCCAAAATAAAGTCTGACACTGTTTTCACTGTTTCCCCATCTATTTCCCATGAAGTGATGGGACCAGAAGCCATGATCTTGGTTTTCTGAATGTTGATAGTATTTTATAATGTTTATATTCAGTGTGGTTGGAGGTTATACAAACTATGCAATACTTTATATGTATTATTACATTTGTATGATATAAATATATTTTGTATTTCATAGATAGACGCAGACTTTGAGGGGAAGAGTAACTTTGTACTTATAGAAACACTGCCTAGATACCATAGAGCTCCCACATACTTCTCATCAATTTCCCCTAACATTCACATCTTTCATAACCATGGAACTTGGTCGCAACTGAGAAATTAACATTGACATGTGACTATTAACTAACCAACCTCCAGATTTTATGTATTCAGATTTCACCACACCAATTTTTCTCCTCTGTCATTTTTCTGACCCCAAAATCTAACCTGGAACCCTATTACTTTTAGTCAGTGTGTTTGCCTCCCTATGGGTTCAGACATTTCCTGAATTATGCTGACATCAGTTCCCCTCACCATGGAAAATATATTTGATATATCAAAATGCCATAGTCCCCAAATTCTACATATTCTCTTTAAGACCTTCTAGCCCTGGCCCCCTGCCAGTCTCTAGTACCTGTAATTTAACTCAGATCCTCACTAAGGGTTTTGACTGTTTTGTTGTTGGGGCCAAGACTGGTGCATGGTACGCAGTAAGCTTTCACTAAATGTTCGCTTTAAGTAAATGAATATTATGTAGTCTCCTAATAGGCCTCTATGTTTCTGACTCTCTCTTTTCCCTTCTTGTCCTAATTGCAATCAGAATGGTCATTGCAAAATGCAAACACAAATATGGCCAAAGCAGTTTCCAGATTAAGACTTTCTTTTGCCGGTTCCGCATTGCTCCCAGGTTAATTACCTCAGGGGCCTCCTTGATGGGCCTGCACCTGCTTCTTCAGTTCTCTCTCTTGCCACCACCAACTGTGAGCCACGGGCCTTCTGAACTTTGCCCACTTTCTCTGGACCTGGGTTGGTCAGACTCCTATCTTTCACCCTGCCTGCTGGAGTCCCTCCTGGTCTTCCTGGACTCAGCGCCACCAGAGATTGCCCGCTCACTGGAGCTTCTCCTGACCCTCTGCCCCACTCCAAGGAGGCGGCCTCATCTTCTGGTCCGAGCCCTGCTCACCACTGTGGTCTGTTAAGGCACAGAGAGCAGATGGCCCCTTGGTTGGGGGTGGTAATTGTCCCTTGGGCTATTTATTTCTTATTCTTTTAACATTTCCTGGGTTTGGAACATAGAAGATGCTTGACTAAAGCTTTAAAAAAATACAACTTTGTTTGCGTGTTTTTATATGATCATAAAATGCTTCATAAACTCATAAATTAAAATCTGTTGTACTAACTTTTTTGTATGTGTGAAAATGTGGCCACTTTATCTATGTCATATCAGTATCTTCTCATTTCTCTTTTTATAAGCCCTCAGGCAGCAGTAACACCCAGGAATCATTAAGGGACCTAGGCCACTTCCTCATCCTTATAACCTGCAAAGGGCCAATCTTGTGTGAAGACCCTCTGTCTGAGCAAACACTGTGCTCATGGTGTGAAGCGGCTCCAACACAAATACCCCAGCACCTATTCACTGTCACAGCCAACTAAACGGATGCTCTAATTCTAGCTATTTAGAAAATCAGGAGATACTTATTTTCAAAGGATAGAAGACTCTACATATATAAACAATATGGTCAAAAGGATAAAAAACTAGAAAATAATCAGACCCCTCGCCCACAGATTTTCAAAGGGAAATGAATCACATGTGAACACTTGGGAGATAGAGTTAATAGGGTAATATTTTTTTTTCCTTCAGGATACTTTTGACTTCATAAGATGAGCCTACATTACTTGCTATATAGTAAAAAATTAACCCTAAAACAAAACAAATTTTTTTAAACATGTAAGACTAATTACTGGAGCTTGGGGTATATACTAATTTAGAAGATGTTTTCTGCTCCATATTAAGTAGGAAAAAACTCATGTATGGCCTTTACGTAGAGTTATTAGAAGACATTTGTTTTGTCCAGTAGGTTGGTTCTCTAAGATGATTTGTAAGCAGCAATTAATTCTCTACTGTGGTTTAGTCCTTGACATGCCTTTGAACTTGAAGATACTTAGCCATTCAGCAATCCAGGCAGCTGTTAGACCCATGCCCTTCTCTCACTCTCACGCTGCTCAATGACTTTCAAACATTAGGTCATAAATCAACAAGGGGAACTAAGGAAAACCCAATGCCAAGAGTTCCAAAATCCCTGGTGGAGAATCACAGAACCCACTCTCTGGCAATCCACAGAGGTAGGATGAGAAGCAGAGACCCACAGCACAGACCAGGGGTTCTTGTACCAGCAGGCTGTGTTCACTACCAAATTCAAATGGCTTATGCCCTCCCAGGGAGGGGGTTAAAGGTATGGGCAGGATGGAACACTCAGGAAAGAAAAATAAACCCCAGTAACACACTGTGAGGGGAAATCTGAATCCACTACCCTAACCCTTCATTTATCAGCACTGTCATTGCAGCAGCTTTGATACCCTTCTTTTTTAAGAAAGGATTTAAGATTATGCCTAAACTCAGCTTAATCCACTGAGTTCCATAGGATTCAGTGTTAACTGGAGAGGGGGTAGGTCAGCTTTATTTTCTGATAGTTACAATTTTTTGGTTACTGTCCATAGCCTATAGAAAAAATTTTAAGGAGAATATTTCTTAATTTATAAGTATTTCCCAAATTTTAATTTTTTACTTCTACCTTACCAGAGAATAACGTGGTTTATGAAGTTTCTACTCTTGAAGATTTTTTTAAAATGTATTCACAGCCAAGTACAATGTCATCTTGACTAAACAAGCTACTGATGCATGGAAAGAATGAATATTCTGCAGCACTATTCATGATACCCAAAAAGTGGAAGGAAACTAAGTGTCCAACAATGAACAAATGGATGAGTAAAATGTGGTACATCCATAAAATGGAATATTATTATTCAAACTTAAAAATGAAGAGAATTCTAACACACGCTATCATATGGATAAAACTTGAAGATATTATGTTAAGTGAAATAATTCAGCCACAAGAGGACAAATATTATATGTATATTTAAATAAAAATATTTACAAGCATAATTGGCACAATGCGGCTCTCACTGAGGGAACTCGGTTTATATTTGTTAATATATTCCAAACTGATAGCACCACTCACTCACCTTGATGTCTGTTTCTCTGCCATGATTTTTTTAAATTAATTTTTATTGGAGTATTTCCATGACTTTTAATAAGATGCTTCCTTCTTGATTACAATTTCCTCTATTACCTCCCTATCTTCTTTCCTTCTATTCACAATATTTATTGACCATTCATGAGTTCCAGAGTGCTTAAGGGTCATAGTTCAATCATCTATGAAGCTCACATTATGTGGTATGGGAGATTTGCTAGAAGAAGCCACAGCAGATCAGAGAAAGCAGAAGTTATCTTTGGGTCACTGGGTCACTGTGCCTTGTCTGGACCCAAAGTCCATTCACTACCCATCAGTATCACACTTCCACATCTCTTTATCGTCCAAGAGAATAACTGGGATCCTTACATGTCCCTTTCTGAATTTCTGGTTTCTTAGTGCAGACTATGAGTTTCACTCCCCTGCTCATTGGGCCCCGTGACTTTGCCTCTTGTGGTTCTACCAAAAATCAAGATGTCCCACACTGCCTTCCCTCCAAAATCAAGATGGTCCTGGAACCTCTGGTGAGAAATCTAGATTTTCTATACCTGCTGTCTCTTTATTTATGAATCAGATTTGGTGACTACCAAGGCTGTTCCTAAACAATCTGCTCCTCTTCTGGGCACATAGTCCTCTTCTGGGACTATACTTCTGCAGTCAGCTAAAGGTGACTGTGGCCATAGGACTTGCTTTAGCCAATGAAGTGAGAGCGAAAGTTATCAAAACACCAGTGCACGTGCCCAATTCACAGTAGAGGCCAAACAATACCAAAACGTCAGAGTCTGGAACAGAGAAATGTTTACTGCAGGACTCTGCAAGGAAACAGGTGGCTCGTACCTTAAAAACCCCAAACTGTCTGAAAGCTGTCAGCAAAGCCCTTTTATAGGAAAGGTGAGGGAGCGGCATGGTTATTTGTCGCAAACATCTCGGTGTCAGTTCTTTTGTTTTTTCTTTTTTAAATTTATTTTTTAGTTAGTGGAAAATTGCTTTACAATGTTGTGTTGGTTTCTGCCATACAACAATGAGAATCATGGTCAGGTAACAACATTCCTCTAAACTCCCACCAAAACAAATGCTATTCTCTGTTCTGATAAGTCCAGGCCAGGTCTCTCAGCACAACTTTCACCCTCGGAGGTCCAGGCCTGGCTGAGGAGGGGGTCCCTGAAGGCACTGGTTACACTGTCCCAAATCATATGCCCAGCACCCAGGCTGGGTCTTCCTGCCAGCGCCCAGACCTGGCTGAAGAGGCACATCTCAGCTGGCAGCTCCCTCAGGGTCAGGTCCCCAGACCTGCTGAGCCAGCATTGCTGAGGGAGCCAGGTGCCCAGGCCCCAGCTGGCCTCAGGCTCCTCACACTGCCCAGTGGGGGCTGGTCCCAGAGATGGCCGCTGCCATTAGGTCACCGAGGCGGGGATGGGGGAGAGGGTGATCGCCACCTCAAGGCCTGGACCCGGCCAGTGGGCCGCCTTGGTGAGGGCTCTGGACCCCCGCAGGACACAGCCCCCAGTCTGTTCCCTGGGTCCCTAACTTATCCGCTGCACGAGGCTGGCATCCGCCTCTCACCTCACTCTTTGTCTGAGGACCACCACTCTGACGACCTTTGACGGAATGTTCCACTAACGGTCGCCCACTGAAGTTTCTGGCTTGAGGGAGGAGCCCATTGCAGCGCCGACCAATGGCTGAGCGACCATTGGTCCTCTTGCGGTAACCATTGGCTGGTAATGGGCTGAGAGGTAAGGGTGCACGCAGCAACAGCGGTGCTAAGGGCTGCACCAGGCATATTACCACTTCACAGCCTAACTCACCCTGACTAAGGCTCACAGTGCTTAGGACAACCGGGTTTGCAGCTCGGAGCTCACTAACCATGTGGACATACAGGGAGTCACATGGTCTCTCTGAGCCTCCTTCCCTTCCTCTGCCAAATGGGGGAAAGGATGCTTACTCTCCAAGGGTTATGGTGGATAAGGGCCTGAGAGATATGACAGGCTTAAGTACATAAACATGCTCAAGAATGTAAGGCTATTGTTCATTTTATGATTATTAAATGGTGGTGGTGATGATGACTATAGCAGAGGCAACTGTTTATCGAACGCTAACACTCCACCACACTCTAGTCTAAGCAACTTACACACATTAATCATTTAATCCTTACAACAACTCTGTGGGGTAGGTAGTGGTGTTAATCCCCACTTTACAGAGAAAGAAACCGAGTCACATAGACCTCGCCAAAGTCAGTGAGATAATGGCCTTGCATTTGAACCCAAGAGTTGAGAGTCTGTAGCTTTAACCCCCACTCCACACGGCCGACTGGTCAGACTGCCAGGTGGTGTGGGCGGGCACAGGAGCCTCCGAACCTGGCACTGCTGAAGGTGCTCCTGGCCTGGATCCTGCTGACATACCCACCCCTGAAGACTAGGAGCACAGATATTCATCTCAGGTCTCTGCCAAAGGCAGAGACAAAATTAAGGGCTTCCAAGTCTCAATTCCCAGATTTATACTTACCCAAGGGGTCACCTGTTCCCTCTGTACATCAAATTCCTGGCAGGAACATCTTTACCTTCTGACATGCTCAGAGTTTTGTCATAGTAATGGTGCAATTTGGGGGGTTTGCATGCATTCTGCCATCTAAAAGGATAATAAATTAATCATGCCCTTGGGTACTCTTGAAATACACACTCGTAATCTCTTACTAACTTGCCGAACTTTCCTTCCTGGCCACTGCTCTGCTCCTCTCCCTTCCATCAGCTTAGATTTTTATGGTTCCCAAAGAAATATTAAACCAAATATTTATTCACTCATCTGAACCTCAGTTCAGAGGAAGCAATGTAACAAAATCAGCATTATGAACCTGGAGTTAGTCCCATTTGGAAGTAATAAACAGGAACAATTGAACAATTTCTCCCTGGAAATGTGTGTTGGCTGCCCTTTCACTGAGGATTTCAATGCTTATTCTTATTATTCTTATAATTCAGGGAAAATTTTAATGTTAAGTCTGATGCTTGGAAACACAAGCAGTGTCAAACATAAATATACAATTTCAATCATTTTCAACTGAAAGCCTGATGTTCTGTTCGGCTTTGCATGAGCTTCAGTTAGAAGAACCTGTGCAAACCGGGCTTTCAAGTGTCCCATTCTCTGAAGCAGCTACTCTTTCCCACAATGGGATCACACCTGACTAAAATCTTTCAAGGCCATCCCCCCACACACCATTACTTTCAGGAAAAATTCAGGCTCCCCCAGAAATGCACTCAAGACTGCTTATAGCCTGTTCCCTGCCTTTGTCTTCAGCCTCAAGTGTCACTGTGTCTGCACGCATCTCCTCTGCAGCCATTTCCCCAAATTGCCAGGCTTGAAATTACCCATTTCAGCCCTGGGGTTGCCTCTTCTAACCCACAGGCTCCTATACAAAAGCAGAGCCTGGTCAAACACATCATCTCTCTCTTGATCCTGGTGTTGGGTCAAGAAGAGATGGAGTCAGTTGGCTGAGGGCTGTGGACCCTTAACGTCTTATCAGCTTGAAAGCTGAGTCTACTTTTTGGGGAGACCCAATTGGACCATACGTGCAGACCTTGACAAAGAAAACAATCCACTTAGGAAATTAAAAAAGAGAGTAATGAATAATTGTGTGTCTGTGAAGCCAGTTCAGACTCAAGCATGGTGTGTGTTACCACCCTGCATCTGGTAAATGACCCACTTCAGCATAACTTAATCTGATGTCTCAGCCTTAGTCTCCAAATTACACTGGCAGACTGAACTATCACAGTCCCCTTTCCCAGTGGTGGCTGGTGAATGGCTATAATTCACCAGGACCCTACCAAATGGAACTTGTATGACTCATTCCATCATTGTCTCTCAGTTCTTTAATTATATTCATCTCTTAGAGAAGACGTCCATGACCACCTTATTAAAAAAAGAAAAAAGAAAAACAGTGGCTTCTCCCAACATCATCCTCTATAACAATTTTGGTTTTCTTCACAGAATCATCACCTGACACAGTTATCTGTTTGTTATATTTCTTTACCATTAAAATATATGCTCCATGGTATCCGGGGTTTCTGTTTGTTGTTGTGAACAGTGCATGGCGCATAATAGACACTTAATTCAGTTCAGTTCAGTTCCGTCGCTCAGTTGTGTCCGACTGTTTGCAACCCCATGAATCGCAGCACACCAGGCCTCCCTGTCCATCACCAACTCCCGGAGTTCACTCAGACTCACATCCATTGAGTCGGTGATGCCATCCAGCCATCTCATCCTCTGTTGTCCCCTTCTCCTCCTGCCCCCAATCCCTCCCAGCATCAGAGTCTTTTCCAGTGAGTCAACTCTTTGCATGAGGTGGCCAAAGTTTCAGCTTTAGCATCATTCCTTCCAAAGAACACCCAGGACTGACCTCCTTTAGAATGGACTGGTTGGATCTTCTTGCAGTCCATGGGACTCTCAAGAGTCTTCTCCAACACTTAATTACTTAGTAGTAAATAAAGAAGTTAGTAAAGGGAAGATGAATGAGAGACCATATGGCCAGAGAAAAAAGAAAACTCTAAAAGATCATGAATCAGCTACCCTGGTCTCAGAATGGCTTATCAGTTTCTGGTTAAGGACCATCTTTGCTCCTGGGCTTGGGTTCTGAGGGGTGCTCTGGTATCCTCCAAATAAAGTCATCTCCTAATTAAATCATTCCAATGAGACTTGAATTTAAAAATAGAGCAGTGTGCTCTCTAAACACAGGCCCATGGATGTGATGAGATCAACTTAGGTAAACATCTTTCTTCTTATGCAGCTTCCAACTCCATAAAGTATGGATTTTCCAAAGGAAGCCCAACAAGAGAGGCTCATACAAGCTGAGTCACTGAAGGCTCTGGCAAAGCATTGTAGAAGATCACAATCGATGGAAAAATCTTGGTGGGGTTGTGCGACTGGGCTTCAGGCTCCTCTCAAGTCATGATAACAAATCCTCTTAAACAGCCATGGGTCAACATAACTGCCCAGTACCTTCCCTGCGGTTGATGACCCCTAAGCAGATGATGCTGTAAAGAGTGTCCATCTGAGGGATACATGTGAGGAAGGGACCCATGAGAATGTACGTTTCTGAGACAGAAGCCGTGTGGTCAGTTCTCTAGAAGATGAACAAGGTGGAGCCCCTTAAGTGACTAGAATGTAGGAAGATGGGGTGGGAAGCACAGTTTGGGGCATCATCTAAATACCTGCAGAAAAAGAGACTGGGTTCATTCTGTTGTTTTTGAAAGAGTCAAGATACAGAACAGACAGATTTCAGCTCAAAAGAAGGAACATGTCCAGAGTTTAAAGAGCTTATGCTGATGGCATGGACAGCCTGGTGATGGAGAAGGCTGCCACTGGTGTGTCCAAGCTCACACCCCACCTGGTGAATAAGGTAGAGGGTGACCAATATCAGACAGGCTCTGAGGTGCTTTCTTACTCACAGCTGCTGCGATTCCTTGAGTCTGAACCCAGAGCAGCTCTGAGCATGTGTGGACCAGCACTCTGTGAGGTAGGCAAGAGATGAGGTGCTGTCCAGGGATCTCAGTTTAAACTGAGCTCAGCTACTCTCTAGACAGTGTATTAAAAAACAGAGGTATCATTTTACTGACAAGGATCCATATAGTCAAAACTATGGTTTTTCCAGTAGTCATGTATGGATGTGAGAGTTGGACCACAGAGAAGGTTGAGCACTGAAGAATTAATGCTTTTGAATTGTGGTGCTGAAGAAGACTCTTGAGAGTCCCTTGGACAACAAGGATATCAAATCAGTCAATCATAAAGGAAATCAACCCTGAATATTCATTGGAAGGACTGATGCTGAAGCTGATACTCTGATACTTTGGCCATCTGATGTGAAGAGCCAACACATTTGAAAAGACCCTGATGCTGGGAAAGATTGAGGGCCGGAGGAGAAGGGGACAATAGAGGATGAGATGGCTAGATAGCATCACCAACTCAATGGACGTGAATTTGAGCAAACTCTGGGAGATGGTGGAGGACAGAGGAGCCTGGTTTGCTGCAGTCCATGGGGCTGCAAAGAATCATACATGACTTAGCGACTGAACAACAACAACAGCCACTCTCTCTCCATCGGGTGGGCAAGGATTCTGTTTCACTCCCTGTGCCTCCATTTCTCTAGGTGCTACATGGAATGTATCATTTTCCCTCTGTGGTTCGATGGTTTCGAAAATGGTTTCTGGCTCTAATATGTCCTTGGGTTTTGACCTTAAGCAAATCTTTTCACCTATCTGTTCCCTCCTAGATAATTGAGGACAAAGGACCCACGCCCCTGAGGTTCTGGTGAGTAAAGTACTGTGGCTGCCACACACCAGGCATTCAATCAATGCCAACAATTCTCTTCTGAAAACATCTAGCCACAACACCATGTCAGTATCAGGATGACTTTTAATAATTATAAATTACTAATTTTAATAATTACATGCATTTTTAAAAACCTTTGAGTTGGTTTCCTAGGTAATAGCTGGCTTCATTTGAGATCTTAAAATGCCAGGTACCACACTAGAGGTTTATGTGCATTCTGCCAGGAAGTTAACTATTATTTCTATTTTATAGATGGGGAAAGAGAGACTCAGTAAGGTGAAGTCATCTGTCCAACTAGATTACACAGCTGGCATGGGGACAGGGTGGGATGGGGACACTTCTGAGACCAGCTGAGCCAAGCCGGAAATCCAGGTGTTGGTCTGACACCAACTCCTGGCTGCTGGGTTCCTCATGGCTCAGCCAGAGGCCTCCACAAGGAGTGAGGCTGGTTGTTCCGAGCCGGGGCTGGATTATGACAGGGCTGGCTGGGCCTTCTTTGCAGGGCTCCAGTTCAACAGACCAGCTGACTCAGACCCCACACCGCGTGGCACAGTGGGTTCTCCCTGTTACAGGGCCCAGGGCCCCAGCCCGTATGTGCAGATGCACATGCTACAAGATGGAAAACGAGCGCCCGCACAGTTCTGGGGCTTTCTGACTTGAAGCCAAACAAATTTACTCAGGCTCATTTGTCAGCTGCCTTAACCCACCTCCCTCCTATCCTAGCTTATCCCACCTTCCAAGTTCCTTAGTTGTTACAAGCTTATCACAAAAGTAAATCAAAATGTTCTCAAGAGGAGAAGAAAAGATAAAAGCAAAAAATGGAACATCCCCAAGAGAGAAATATTTTTTATAGTTCCACAACTCTAGCAATTCTGTCTTTAAAAAAAAATCCATTATTTAATTTTAGTACCATGGAGGTGCTAGTGATGAATAATGGCTCCTCTTCTACCTTCTAGTATTTCTAAAATATTAATACTGGTTGGATACCTCTCCTAAGGGGAAGCGGGAGCTGAATCTTTTATAGGCTCCTGAGCCCTATTCACATACTATGCATTTATCCCATTACTACCAATCATATGCTCTGGGCTTTTCAAATTATATCTGCACCAAAGGACGGAGACCACGCAGTAGGTGCAAAGGGCAAAATGTGTTGCTAAATAGTCCCTTTCTCATTATTTTCTTCGTCTAAGTCTTTGCTTTTTCATTGTCCATCGAGACACACCTCTTGACTACACTAGCCTTGGGCTGTGAATCATGAACAGAGTCTGCAGCGAGGCATCCGACTTCAGAGCTGCTTCCCCTTACATCAAACGCCCATCAAAGCTAATGGCAGTTCATTTCATCCGTAGCCACAAATTGTCGATGTGAAGCTTTGGACACTGAGCCCCAACCTATTTACTCTTGAGCGGGTCAAGATTTGGTGTCTGTGTGTGTGGCGTGCGCACATGGCGTATGTATGTGTGCCTCCCCGATCTTTATACTCTGGGTCAAAGAGAAGAAGAAATAAGGAGGTTGTTTCAGAATACACTAAACACGGTACTGTAAATTGCTGTATTAGCAAATGAACTTTTTTAAAATGAAAACTCAGGTTTGTTTTCTTCCTGTTTATAAAACTAACACATGTACACTAAGAAAAAGTTGGAAAGGAAAGCCAAGGTAAAAGGTAAAAACCGAGGCAGAGGAAAAAGAGACATTTGACGATGATATCCCCCTCAATAGTTACAATTATTTTACCATTATAAAGTAGTCTTTTAAATGCACACAGTTGCGTAAATATATTTTACTGATTTTTTTTTTGAAACTTTGGGAGAATTATAGATTCACATGCAGTTGCAGGAAATACTCTTTACCCCTTTTTCCCCAAAGGTACCATTTCATAAAACTGTCGCACAATTGCACAATCAGGATACTGACATCGATGCAACTCAGGGATCTTACCAGAGCTCCATTTTATTTGTGTGTCTGTGTGTTCATTTAGTTCTGTGTCATTTTGTCACATGTGTAGGTACACGTGTCTGTTACCACCATTAAGCTACAGAGCTCCATCACCTGGGGATCAAGTTGCTGTTTTATAAACATGCTCACCTCTCTCCCATATATCACTTCTCCCCCATATCCATAGATCCTACAACCACTAACCTGTTCTCTGTTTCCATTAATTCTGTCATTTAGGAAATATCATATACATGAATTCATACTCAGCACGATTCTCTGGAGATTCTTCCAGTCATTGTATATCAGTAATTCGTTAATTTTATCGCTGAGCAGTGTTCCGTGGATCAGTGCATAGACCGTAGTTTAACCATTCACCTGCTGAAGGATGTCTAGGTGCTTGCAGTTTTTGGCAATTATGAACAAAGCTACTAGCAGGTGCTATAAACATATATAGACATGTTTTCACAGGAACCTGAGCATTCCTTTCTCTGGGATAACTATCCAGGAGTGCAACCATTGTGTCTGATGGTAACTGCATGTTTTACAACAAGCTGTCAAGCTGGTTTCCAGAGCGGCTGCACTATGTCACATCCCCACCGGCCATGTCTGAATGGTCCAGTTTCTTGCATCCTCACCAGCAATTGTTGTAGTTACTAATTTTTTTAATCCGTTCTAGAAGATGTGTACTGACAGCTTATCGTGGCTTTAATTTGTATTTCTCTCATGGATAATGAGGTATAATATCCTTCCATGTGCTTATTTGCCATCTGTATATCCTCTCTGGTGGAAAGTCTGTTAATGCTTTTTGCCCATTTTCTAATTATGTTGATTGGGACTTTGCTGTTGAATTTTGAAAGTTCTTTGTATATTCTAGATGCCAATCCTTTGTAAGATATGCAATTTGTAGCTATTTTCTTTTATTTTATAGCTTGTCTTTTCATCCTCTTCAAAGAACCTTTCATAGGCCAGAAGTTTAATATTTTGATAACTGCAATCACATAAAACTAACCAAAACTAACCATGTTCACATGGAACACAGCTTTGTCTAACTCAATGAATCCATGAGCCATGCCATGTAGGGCCACCCAAGACAGAAGGGATATGGTGGAGGGTTCTGACAAAACGTGGTCCACTGGAGAAGGGGATGGCAAACCACTTCAGTATTCTTGCCTTGAGAACCCCATGAACAATATGAAAAGGCGAAAAGATAGGACACTGAAAGAGGAACTCCCCAGGTCAGTAGGTGTCCAATATGCTACTGGAGAAGAGTGGAGAAATAACTCCAGAAAGAATAAAAAGATGGAGCTAAAGCAAAACAATGCCCAGTTGTGGATGTGACTGGTGATGGAAGCAAAATACAATGCTGTAAAAAGCAATACTGCATAGAAACCTGGAATGTTAGTTCCATGAATCAAGGCAAGTTGGAAGTGATCAAACAGGAGATGGTAAGAGTGAACATCGACATTTCAGGAATCAGTGAGCTAAAATGGACTGGAATGGGTGAACTTAATTCAGATGACCAGTATATCTATGACTGTGGGCAAGAATCCTTTAGAAGAAATGGAGTAGCCATCATAGTCAACAAAAGATTCCGAAATGCAGTACTTGGATGCAATCTCAAAAATGACAGAATGATCTCTGTTCGTTATCAAAGCAAACCATTCAATATCACAGTAATCCAAGTCTATGCCCTGACCAATAATGCTGTAGAAGCTGAAGTTCTATGAAGCTGAATGGTTCTATGAAGACCTACAAGACCTTCTAGAACTAACACCCAAAAAAGATGTCCTTTTCATTACAGAGGACTGGAATGCAAATGGAAGTCAAGAAATAACTGGAGTAATGGGCAAATATGGCCTTAGAGTACAAAATGAAGCAGGGCAAAGGTTAACAGAGTTTTGCCAAGAGAATACACTGGTCATAGCAAACACCCTCTTCTGACACAAGAGAAGACTCTACACATGGACATCACCAGATGGTCAATACTGAAATCAGATTGATTATATTCTTTGCAGCCAAAGATGGAAAAGCTCTATACAGTCAGCATAAACAAGACCAGGAGCTGACTGTGGCTCAGATAATGAACTCCTTATTGAAAATTTCAGCCTTAAGTTGAAGAAAGCATGGAAAATCACTAGACCATTCAGGTTTGACCTAAATCAAATCCCTTATGATTATACAGTGTAAGTGACAAATAGATTCAAGGGATTAGATCTGATAGAAAGAGTGCCTGAAGAACTATGGATGGAGGTTTGTGACACTGTACAAGAGGCAGTGATCAAGACCATCCCCAAGAAAAAGAAATGCAAAAAGGCAAAATGGTTGTCTGAGGACTTACAGCTATGGAAAGAAGAGAAGTGAAAGGCAAAGGAAAAAACGAAAGATATACTCATTTGAATGCAGAGTTCCAAAGAATAGCAAGGAGAGATAAGAAGGCCTTCCTCAGTGATCAGTGCAAAGAAACAGAGGAAAACAACAGAACGGTATGGACCTAACAGAAGCAGGAGATATTAAGAAGAGGTGGCAAGAATACACACAAGACTATAACTTTGACTGTATAAATCACAACAAACTGGGAAATTCTTCAAGACATGGGAACACCAGACCACCTGACCCGCCTCCTGAGGCACCCTGCTTATTTAACTTATATGCAGAGTACATCATGTGGAATGCCAGGCTGGATGAAGCACAAGCTGGAATCAAGATTGCTGGGAGAAATATTAATAACCTCAGATATGCAGATGACACCACCCTTATGTGAAGATGAACCAAAGAGTCTCTTGATGAAAGTGAAAGGGGAGAGTGAAAAAGTTGACTTAAAACTACACATTCAGAAAAATAAGATCATGGCATCTAGTCCAAGCACTTCATGGCAAGTAGATGGGAAAATAATGGAAACAGTGACAGACTTTATTTGGGGGGGGGGCTCCAAAATCACTGTAGATGAAATTAAAAAGATGCTTACTCCTTGGAAGAAAAGCCAACCTGGACAGCATATGAAAAAGCAGAGACATTACTTTATCAACAAAGGTCTGTCTAGTCAAAGCTATGGTTTTTCCAGTGGTCATGTATGGATGTGAGAGTTGGACTATAAAGAAAGCTGATTGCTGAAGAATTGATGCTTTTGAACTATGGTGTTAGAGAAGACTCTTGAGAGTCCCTTGGACAGCTAGGAGATCCAACCAGTTCATCCTAAAGGAGATCAGTCCTGAATATTCATTGGAAGGACTGATGCTGAAGTGAAACTCCAATACTTTGGCCACCTGGTGGGAAGAACTGACTCATTGGAAAAGCCCCTGACACCAGGAAAGACTGAAGGTGGGAGGAGAAGGGGATGACAGAGGATGAGATAGTTGGATGGCACACTGACTTAGTAGACATGAGTTTGAGTGAACTCCGGGAGTTGGTGATGGACAGGGAGGCCTGGTGTATTGCAGTCCATGGGGTTGCAAAGAGTCGGACACGACTGAGTGACTGAACTGAAACTGAAAGGTTCTGTTTGCCAAATTTTACTTTTAAGAATCTTGTCCTTTGTGTCAAGTCTAAGAACTTTTTGCCTGCCCTTCAATCCACAAGGTTTCCTCCCATTTTTTTTCTTAAAGATTTAAACCCTTACATTTTAACATTTACATCCATAATCTCTTCTGAGTTTACTTTTGTGTTAGGCATGAGGCTTAAACTGAAATTCATCTTCTGCCTACAAATGTTCAATGGCCTCAGCACCATGTGCTGAAGGAGCTAACTCTCCTCCACTGAGCTGTTTTTGCATCTCTATTAAGAATCAGTCAGCCATATCTGTGACTCTCTTTCCTGGTTCTCTATTCTGTTCCACCAATCTATGTGTCTTTTTCCCTGCTTTACCATCTTGTCTTGATTATTGTGGCTACACAGACTTAACATCGGGGTGATTGAGTAAAAGAGTGATTCCTTCCACTTTACTTGTCTTTTTCAAGATTGTTTAAAACAATCTCTAAAAGCGGCCTGTGCCTCTCCACATCAATTTTAGAATGAGCTTGTTTATGCCTAGAGAAAAGCTTGCTGGGATTCTTTAAAAATAAGAATTGCATTAAAGCATAAACAGATCTTTATATTTTTAACATATGATATCATGAGCATTTTCCCTCTTATTATAACTCCTTTTGAGGCATCCACATTTAACAACCATTTCGGTAATAAGGGGCATCTGATTCTTTTCAATTATGATTACTGTGAACGAAGCTACCAAGAATTATCTTGCAAAAGAAGAAATTCTCTGCATTTTGGAGTATTTCCTTAGGTTAGATTCCCAGAAGTGGCCTTACTCAAACAAAGAGGAAGAACACTCTTACAGTTACTTCTACTTGGCTGTTCTCTCACATATGTTTCCCTATATGTGAAAACATTACCATTAGCTTTAAAATTTCATTTTGTTATGAGTTTGAATGTCACGGTAGGAAAGATGTCCATCAATGAAGAAAAGGGACATTGTAGGAATGGTGAATGACAGTCATCCCTGCCAGAGGATGCTGATTGTAATACCACCTGGCTCAGCTCTTCAATGTGGTGCCAAACACACCTGCTCTCAGGTAATCCTCCCAACTATCCAGAGAAGGCAGGTAAGGAAAATCAATTCCTGTTTCACCTACTTTAGGACAATGATTTGTTACTAAAATGTTTTTAAAGTCTCCTTTCATCCTGAAGAAGAAAGATTTAGTTAAGTCATTTTCTTTTTACCCATGAAAAGAGACAGGGACAAATGGACCAGCCTCATTTATCTCCTTATTGTTTTGGCTGTGAAAATGGCTGTTATCAGAGATGGCCCTGAATGGGAGGTGAGAAATACCGGCCCGGCGCAGTAATCAATGACAACTTGGGAGGGCTGACACGGTTCCATTTATGTTTCTACCCTTCCTAATCGGGTTTTCTCCTTTTTCTCTAATGGAAGCAGAGGTTCCATGGAGTGACAGAAAAACAACATGCTTTCTTTTCATGCAGTCACTTTGCTTTTAAAACTGTGTTGGACCTGCATTGCTAACAGCAAGCATGATCAGCCTTGCATTGTCAGTCTTAAAAGCCCAAGTTTTCCTTCTGAGGACTTAGAACAGGGGTGACCCCTGGGCCATGTCAGGGTGCACTTAAATCCCTGTATCCTACATGGCTGCAGCAGAAGAAAGCCCAAGGCCACCCATGGGCCACACCAACATAGCACTGTGAAAAACCTGTCTTCATACATGCACATGTTGGGATCAGATGTTCTTGAAGATTGTAAGGTGGAGAATCCCTCAAACCATAAATACCGGAAATGCACAGAAAAAACTTGTGTGAAAAGCAGCTTTCTAATGGAAACATTCAGTGCTCCCTCTCCATTGTGGGGGGAGGGGGCAAGGAGTGGAGAAGTTGGTATCAGTAAAAGTGCCTGCTTTGGGACACGCACCTTAGCAGGGGCTTATCTTATGTATGAATTTTCATATTCTAAAGAGGCATTGTTAGTCCCATTTCATAGAGGACACAGTGGAACTAAAAAGCTGGAGTGAATTTTCTAAGAAAAGCTGTCAAACAAAGTGAGGCTGGTCTGATGCCAGGTTGAGTTCTTTCCCCACCACTCCTTGGTGAAGACGTGGAGAGAGCCAGGAAAGCAGCCAGTGGTTTGAGTTAGAAGAGCAGCTAGAACAATAAGAAATCAGTGAAGTGACACGGGGGCCTTCAAGTCCTCTGCTTTTGAACATCACTCGAGCACAAATGAACGGATTTAGAGGCTGTAGGAAAGGGTCTCAGGGAGACTTGCTGGCTCCCAATGGAGATAAGTTTCCTACCGTCCATCCTGCAGAGAACCAGAGTCTTCTCTCAAAGAACAGCACCCCCGCCCCCAGCAGAGAAGAGGGACACACAAACCATCTCTGTCGTGGGATCAGGGTGCACAACCAGCATGCAGAGCTGGGGTTCAAGTCCTTGCTCAGCCACTTAACTGTGTGCATGTCAGAGAACGTGCTGCAAAATCTTTCTAAGTCACAGCTCTCTCCCATTGAAAATTGGGGATAATCCCCACCTGGGGGATTTGCTCCAGAGATAAGAATGAGATAATGCAGGAAAAGAGCTGGCACCTAGAGTGGCTCAACATGGCCGAGCAGGGTAGCTGCCATCTACACTGCTGCCCTTCCTCAAGCATAGCTTCCACAGCTGCCTGCTGGCTGAGGGCTGAGGACGCTCCAGTTCACAGTGCTGCCCGCCAGGGCAGAGCACGTGCACTCACTAGGTGACCCGGGTGGTTAGCTATGTGCCCTCTGACACATACACTCCCATGGATAGCCCTGTTTTGGCCAAATCTCCTTCCACAAAGCCCAAGGACACGGCTCCATTCTCCCCTTAAGGGAAGTGGTTTCTGTGTTCTTTGTGAGGACATGTGCACCGTTTAAACTCTGCACGGAAAATCAGACCTGCGTCTTTCAGATGGGGGCTTCCTCTGTGATTGAAGCAAGTCTCTTCTTGTCCACTCACTGGGCACCAGTCAGGGCAACCGAGCACGGTGTACACATTTGATGCCACCCAGAAACAGAAATTCCAGCAGTCTCCCGGAATTTACTGCCTTGGGAGGGCTCAAGTGGCACAGCAAATATCCACTGAGGAAGGCATTTCAAGCTTGCTGCGAAATGTGGCAATCGGGAGCAGTCAAATGCAGTCCTGTCCCTGCGATTAACCAGGGACACTCGGGTCCTGCCAGGGCCCTGCCTACATTTCTTCTTTGGATTCGGTTCGGGGGAAATAACTTCTCTGAGATGTGTTCTGTCTGTGTCAGAGGGCACGTAGCTAGCCACCTGGGTCACCTAGTGAGTGCATGTGATCTGCCTTAATGGGTGGTGCTGTGCTCTTTGTGTGGAGAGACGGTTGGAAATCACACAAAGCATCATATGCAAGATTTTGTCCTGTGACGATAGCAAGAAATGCCAAAAAGACACTGGGATCATTTTGAGCAATTCTTCCAAAAGCCACAACTCCAAACAGCTTGAGGAAGAACACCCCACATTCCCTGTTTTCCTCCCATTCTCCTCGGAGTTGAGCCCACTAACCCGCCCCGGGCATGTAACTGGTTCTGAGTACTTCCCCATCAGGTACTGGGGGCATGTAGGGGAGGAACACTGTGGGCACAGAAGCAGCCAGCCCTGCAAATACAAAGTGTTTCCCAGGGCTCAGGAGCACAAAGGAGGGTTGTCACCCGGCATGTGCTGGGCCAGGTGCTGAACACAGCATAATAGTGAACAAGGCGGTGTGCGGATTGGTGTCAGGCTCAGGGCTTTAGGTGGCTTTACCGTCGCATTTGACTATCACTTTAATCCTATATGCTTTTCTCTTTCCTTCATCAAATAAACTCCACGAGGTCAGTGGTTTTATTAACCATATTTTACAGAATGGGAAATTTATCCCAATTTTATAGAACAGGAAACTGAGGCTCAAGACAGTTAAGAATTTTGACCAAGTTCCTATCAGCAGTAGCCTAGATGAAACACCTATGATTTATTACATGCTTATATCCCAGCCACTTCCCTGGTGGCTCAGACAGTAAAACGTCTGCTTGCAATGAGGGAGACCCGGGTTCAATCCCTGGGTTGGAAGATCCCCTGTAGAAGGAAATGGCAACCCACTCCAATACTCTTGCCCGGAAAATCCCATGGATTGGGGAGCCTGGCAGGCTGCAGTCCATGGGGTCGCAAACAGTCGGACACAACTGAGCGACTTCATTTTTCACCTTCTTATGTCCCAGCAGGGCTAAATACTTAAAATGTGCTACCTCATATGACCCTCCCCAAAACTTGATCAACTAGAGTCATTATCTCCATCTTACAGGCCAAAAAAACTAAGGCTTAGGTTAAGAAAATTTCCCTGAGTTTCAGTTAAGCCTTTCTACCCACTGACTTTTTGCTCTGAATCACTATATTAACCAATCAGATCAATAATCTGCAACGAGATTAACCAAATAAGGATAGTCCTACCCCAAACCTACCCTTGAGGTCACCAACAGGAGAAGACTGAGAAATGGTCAGGGCAGCTGTTTCAGCAAGCTTAGTGATTATGTGGTAACAAGAGGGGATCCAATCAATTGCTCAGCAATTAGCCATTATGAGAAGATGGGGGAAAAAATCCAATTGACTGTTTGGTAGAGCAGGAAGCGTTTTAAATGTCACCACAGTGAGAGAAATATTTGAAGATTTGTCTTCATAATGGTTAACTAATTGCAATCTTCAAATTTTATTGCCTTGGAAAAATAACTCAATTCAAGAGACAGAGTATTAACACTTGAGGCTATTTCCTCCTTTGTCTTAGTTAGCATCAAAGGGAGGCACGTGGGTGGATCAAATCCCTATAATCTAAGGAGAGCCCTCTCCCAGTGACAGCCCCCTGGAGGCAGCGTCAATGCACTATCCATTATTTTATCATCTGTATGAACTTATTTAGCACTGTGTGGGGACATATGGGATGTACTCAAAACACGTTGGCTAAATTGAATTTGAATTGCAAAGGAATGTTGGGGTCTGTCCCCCAACGCTGTGTTCCCTTCAAGTGAAACACTAGAGACGTACATGCATCATGAATTTGGTGCAAATATATCGAGGGGAGCAGTAGATTTCTTTAGCTAGAAGAGGCTTCTTCTGTGATCAACTCTCCCACCTGGCTCATGACAAAGAGCTAGTGCTGCAGGCCTCTGTCGTGACCGCCCTCCACTTGCATGGGATGTGCTTCTGGCCAAATCACACCTGTTTCTCCGGCCTCAGTATTCCTCTGACCATGGAGAGTTGGCTTCAGTTCAGTTCAGTCGCTCAGTTGTGTCTGACCCTTTGCGACCCCAAGGACTGAAGCACACCAGGGTTCCCTGTCCATCACCAACCCCTGAAGCTTGCTCAAACTCATCTCCATCTGGACGGTGATGCCATCCAACCATCTCATCCTCTGTTGCCCCCTTTTCCTCCCACCTTCAATCTTTCCCAGTATCAGGTTTTTCCCAATGAGTCCGTTCTTCGCATCAGGTGGCCAAAGTATTGGAGTTTCAGCTTCAGCATCAGTCCTTCCCATGAATATTCAGGACTGATTCCTTTAGGATTGACTGGTTGGATCTCCTTGCAGTCCAAGGGACTCTCAAGAGTCTTTTCCAACATCAGAGTTCAAAGGCATCAGTTCTTCAGCGCTCAGCTTTCTTTATAGGCCAACTCTCACATCCATACATGGCTACTGGAAAAACCATAGCTTTGACTAGATGGGCCTTTGTCAGCAAAGTAATGTCTCTGCTTTTTAATGTGCTGTCTAGGTTGGTCATAGCTTTTCTTCCAAAAGTGGTGCCTTTTAATTTCATGGCTGCAGTCACCATCTGCAGTGATTTTGGAGTAAAAAAAAAAAATAATAAAGTCTGTCATTGTTTCCATTATTTCCCCATCTATTTGGCATGAAGTGATGGGACTGGATGGCACGATCTTAGTTTTCTGAATGTTGAGTTTTAAGCCAACTTTTTCACTCTCCTCTTTCATTTTCATCAAGAGGCTCTTTAGTTCTTCTTCGGTTTCTGCCATAAGGGTGGTGTCATCTGCATATCAACATGACTGATATTTCTCCCAGCAATCTTGATTCCAGCTTGTGCTTCATCCAGCCTGACATTTCTCATGATGTACTCTGCATATAAGTTAAATAAGCAGGGTGACAATATACAGCCTTGACATACTCCTTTCCCAATTTGGAACCAGTCTGTTGTTCCATGTCTGGTTCTAACTTGCTTCTTGACCTGCATACAGATTTCTCAGGAGACAGGTAAGGTGGTCTGGTATTCCTATCTCTTGAAGAATTTTCCACAGTTTGTTATGATTTATACAGTCAAAGGCTTTGGTGTAATCAATAAAGCAGAAGTGAATGTTTTTCTGGAATTTTCTTGCTTTTTCTATGTTTGGATGGATGTTGGCAATTTGATCTCTGGTTCCTCTGCCTTTCCTAAATCCAGCTTGAACATCTGGAAGTTCATGGTTCATGTATTCCTGAAGCCTGGCTTGGAGAATTTTGAGCATTACTTTGCTAGGATGTGAGATGAGTAAAACTGTGCATTAGTTTGAACATTCTTTAGCATTGTCCTTCGTTGGGACTAGAATGAAAACTGACCTTTTCCAGCCCTGTGTCCACTGCTGAGTCTTCTAAATTTGCTGGCATATTGAGTGAAGAAATTTCACAGCATCATCTTTTAGGATTTGAAATAGCTCAGCTGGAATTCCATTACCTCCACTAGCTTTGTACGTAGTGATGTTTTCTAAGGCCCACTTGACTTCGCATTCCAGGATGTCTGGCTCTGGATGAGTGATCACACCATCATGGTTATCTGGGTCATGAAACTCTTTTTGGTATAGTCTTCTGTGTATTCTTGACACCTCTTCTTAATATCTTCTGCTTCTGTTAGGTCTTTATTGGGCCCATCTTTGCATGAAATATTCCCTTGATATGTCTAATTTTCTTGAAGAGTTCTCTAGTCTTTCCCATTCTATTTTTTCCTCTATTTCTTTGCATTGATCATTGAGGAAGGCTTTCTTATCGCTCCTTGCTATTCTTTGGAACTCTCCATTCAGATGGGTTTATCTTTCGTTTTCTCCTTTGTCTTTCACTTCTCTCCTTTTCACAGCTATTTGTAAGCCCTCCTCAGACAGCCCTTTTGCTTTTTTGCATTTCTTTTTCTTGGGGATGGTCTTGATCACTGGCTCCTGTACAATGTCACAAACCTCCATCCATAGTTCTTCAGGCACTCTATCAGATCTAATCCCTTGAATCTATTTGTCATTTCCACTGTATAATCATAAGGGATTTGATTTAGGTCAAACCTGAATGGTCTAGTGGTTTTCCATACTTTCTTCAATTTAAGATTGAATTCTTCAATAAGGAGTTCATGATCTGAGCCACAGTCAGTTCCTGGTCTTGTTTTTGCTGACTGTTAGAGCTTCTCCATCTTTGGCTGCAAAGAATATAATCAATCTGATTTCTGCATTGACCATTTGGTGATGCCCAAATGGTCATCTTGTGAGAGTCTTCTCTTGTGTTGTTGGAAGAGGGTGTTTGCTATGACCAGTGTATTCTCCTGGCAAAACTCTGTTAGTCTTTGCCCTGCTTCATTTTGTACTCCAAGGCCATATTTGCCTGTTATTCCAGGTATCTCTTGACTTCCTACTTTTGCATTCCAGTCCCCTATGACGAAAAGGACATCTTTTTTGGGTGTTAGCTCTAGAAGGTCTTGTATGTCTTCATAGAACCATTCAACTTCAGCTTCTTCAGCATTAGTGGTTGGGGCATAGACTAGGATTACTGTGATATTGACTGGTTTGCCTTGGAAATGAACAGAGATCATTCTGTTATTTTTGAGATTGTACCCAAGTACTGCATTTTGGACTCTTGTTGACTCTGAGGGCTACTCCATTTCTTAGAAGAAATGGGATTCTTGCCCACAGTTGTAGATATAATGGTCATCTGAATTAAATTCACCCATTCCAGTTCATTGATTGCTGAAATGTTGATGTTCACTCTTACTATCTCCTGTTTGACCACTTCCAATTTGCCTTGATTCATGGACCTAACATTCCAGGTTCGTATGCAGTATTGCTCTTTACAGCATTGGACTTTACTTCCATCACCAGTCACATCCACAACTGGCTGTTGTTTCCGCTTTGGCTCTGTCTATTCATTCTTTCTGGAGTTATTTCTCCACTCTTCTCCAGTAGCATGTTGGCCACCTACTGACCTGGGGAGTTCATCTTTCAGTGTCCTATCTTTTTGCCTTTTCACATTCTTCATGGGGTTTTCAAGGCAAGAATACAGAAGTGTTCTGCTGTTCCCTTCTCCAGTGGATCAGATTTTGTCAGAACTCTCCACCATGACCCATCCGTCTTGGGTGGCCCCACAGGGCATGGCTCATACTTTCATTGAGTTAGACAAGGTTGTGGTCCATGTGCTCAGTTTGATTAGTTTTCCGTGATTGTGGTTTTCATTCTGTCTACCCTTTGATGGATAAGAGGCTTATGGAAGCTTCCTGATGGAAGAAACTGACTGTGGGGGAAACTGGGTCTTGTTTTAATGGGTGGGACCATGCTCAGTAAATCTTTAATCCAATTTTCTCTTGGTGAGCGGGGCTGTGTTCCCTCCCTGTTGTTTGTCCTGAGACCAAACTATGTTGGAGGTAATGAAGATAACAGTGACCTTCTGTAAAAGGCCCTGTGCACTGACTGCCACCCTCAGTGTCCCCAACCCTCCGGCAGGCCACCGTCGATCCATGCCTCTTCCAGAGACTCCTGGACACTCACAGGCAAGTCTGCGTCAGTCTCTTGTGGGGTCACTGCTCCTTTCTCCTGGGTCCTGCTGTGTTTTGTTTGTGCCCTCCAAGAGTCTGTTTCCCCAGTCCTGGGGAGGTTCTGTAATCAAATCTCACTGGCCTCCAAAGTCAAACTCTCTGGGGGTTTTCAGTCCCTTTGCCAGATCTCTAGGGTGGGAAATCTGTTGTGGGTCCTAGAACTTTTTTAACAGTGGGAGAATTTCTTTGGTATAATTGTTCTGCAATTTTGGGGTCATCTGCTTGGTGGCTCTATGGTGGGGTTAACAGCAACCTCCTCCAAGAGGGCTTATGCCTCAGGCTGTGTGACCGAGGTTCAGTTCAGTTCAGTCGCTCAGTCGTGTCCGACTCTTTGCGACCCATGGACTTGCAGCACTCCAGGCTTCCCTGTCCACCATCAACTCCCGAAGCTTGCCCAAACTCATGTCCATTCAGTTGGTGATGCCATACAGCCATCTCACCCTCTGTCTTCCCCTTCTCCTCCCACCTTCAATCTTTCCCAGCATCAGGGTCTTTTCAAATGAGTCAGTTTTTCACATCAGGTGAAAACTCCAAAGTACTGGAGTTTCAGCTTCAGCATCAGTCCTTCTAATGAATATTCAGGACTGATTTCCTTTAGGATGGACTGGTTTGATCTCCTTGCAGTCCAAGGACTCTCAAGAGTCTTCTCTAACACCACAGTTCAAAAGCAACAACTCTTCACTGTGAGCCCCTGCCCCTGCAGCAGGCCACTGCTGACTCATACCTCTGCAGGAGACTCAGACACAGGTGTGGCTCAGTCTCTGTGGGGTCTCTACATCTTGGTGTGCATAAGGCTTCAGTACTGGATATTTGCCCAAACTTGGACCCAATGACATTTTCCCTTGGGATTTTCTGCCACAGCTTATGGGGGGGCCTTCTTGCCTTTGAGTGATCCTTGAGGGAAGCTATTTGTGCTGTTTGGAGAAAGTCCATGTACAGAAGGTGAGAATGAGGCCAACGTGCAAAAGAGGAGCAGAAAGAGCAATTCTTTGGATCTAGGATCCAGCTATTCCAGAGCCAGAGGCACCCTGGGATTTCCTGGTTGTGGGAGTCAATAAATGCCCTTTTACTTCAGTAATGTGAATGTGTTCCTGTCACATACAATCTCCAAGTCCTGACTAATAGAATTCTCTTTCAGCTACTTTTCCTTCAGTTTGCTAAAACTGGGACAATCAGAAAAAGTAAGAACCTGAGGTCTTGAGTTGGAATGAGGAGCTAGGCTATAGAGGGGGGCTAAAAACTTGAGATGGGACTTTGGGGAACCTCAGAGAAGCTGGGCAGAGAGCAATCCTGCTTGGAAGGATGACTCTTCATGAGGAGCTGGAGGGATGGGCTGAGTGTTTGGCGTGCTGGGAGCACATGGGAGGCAGGGGTCCACAGAATCCTAAGGCTCTCAATCAGGACGAGAGCCCCTCCCACACACACAGAGAGAAAAAAGAAAGGTTTTATATTACCTGTCACAAAGCAAAAGCTGCATTTATTTTGTTGAACCAGAGAATTGACTTCCTTTCTAAAGATTCTATCAAACACAGCTAATGAAACTGGACAAAGCACTGTGCTGTATTACTAATGCAAGGTGAGTAAATGCTAATAAACTTCTATCACTGACAGACCATCATTACAGCGGAAGTTAAAAAGATGGGTTCACCAATGACCTGGCTCTACACTCTCCCCATTCCAAGGTCTTGGTCAGTGATGTGCAAACCCACTTTGACAAACAAGGGAAGGGAAGGAAGGTAGAGTGTCAAGTAGCTGAAGGAAGCACAGTAAACCGTAATAATTGCTTATAAAATTTTACGGTTGGTCATTAATCTTAATCACTTCAATTTCTAAAAAGAAAGATCTATGGTCTTTTTAAACAGACAAAATTCGAGTTTACGGGAAATTTAATAATATTCATACTGATGCAATAAGAAATTCCGAAAGTCTTAAATTTTATGCAGACTTTGGAACAGATATAACCTGTTAGAGTAGAAAAAGGACAGCAGTGAGAGCCAGATGCTTGGCCAAAGCTGGACATGGGGCTTTAAGCAAGTAATGGCATCTCTCTGAGCTGATGCCAGCTTCTCTGCGAAACCACCAGGAGGACCAGGGAAGAAGATAGGAGACGTCACAGAGGTATATGGCTGGGCAGGCAGAGCTGCCATTATCATTCCAGAACACTGTCCACACATTCCCAGGGTCTGATCACGCCTCACACTCACTCTTCTCCCCTCCCACCATCATGGCCCTGGGTTGAGCCCCATATGTTCTGAGTAATTACAAGTGCTACCCCCTTGTCTACCTCATTTCCCTCTCCCCACAGCCTATTCTCCATCCATCAGAAAATAAGTTATGCTTATGAAACAGCAGGTTACAATGTCGGTTTAAAACCACCATCCGTCTTCTCCTTCCTTGGGGACATCTGTGTGCTTTGATGGGCAGTGCCTCGTTCTCTAGCCCGTGCTCCCCATCAAAACTAATCCTCATGTCCTGCTCTTTCAAGTCAAGCTTTTGATTTTCCCGGGTTGCGAGGAACTCATCTGATACAACTTCCGCACCCAGAAATGTAACTTTCCTAATCCTGAAGCCAGTGGTTCCCAAGCCTCACCATATACTATGATCTTCTGCACAGGTGGGCTGCTAGGGCTGCAATAGGGCTGTGGTGCCAGGGTTTTTCTGCAATCTGGATGGTTCTAATGTGCTATCAGATCCAGAATCACTGGTGTTAACCCTGCCAGGAAAGGTATTTAGATGTCAGTGGAGCCTCTTGGAGATAAGACACCGTTACACAGAACTTTCCCAAAGGTGAAAACTTGAAGGCCTTATGGGGGGCAGTTTAGACTTTCTGTTTCATTAAAAAATCCACCTAATTGTGCTTGTCCAGCTACTGATATGTCCAGCTGTGAAGGCAAAAGGTGAATCAGTAATGGACACCTTGGGGTTGGCAGAGTCTGTCTTGATGTTGAGGGGGTGCATTTGAGCCTCTGATGAGTCTGAATCCACAGTGAGCGCCCAGGAGAACAGTGAGCAAGACGTGGGGCTAACAGCAGATATGCCAATTAAACCTGGAGGCATGTTTCACCCATTTACCTTGTGAATATGCCTGCAACAGCATGCTCAGGTACATGACATACATGTGCATATGACACTGACATACGTGTGATCATAAGAGCAACGCATACGATTTACGTTTTCCCAACTTGATTGTTCTTCTCTGAAGGTATCATGGGTCTTTTTGTTTTTCCGTGATATACTCCTAAATGGTATTCAACAAATAAGCAAGAGCAAAACAACAACAACAAAACAAAACAAGAGAACCCGAACCGCCAGGGGCAGATCGTAAGGCTGTCTGGAGAAGTCCAACAACCAGGATGCCTTTCAGAATGCAACACAATTCTAAAAGTACTAATTTAATGACGAAATACTATTTTATTTTTTTTTAAATCTGCTCTAAGGTATAATTTCTTTCCTTCCACAAGAAAGTACAGGAACAAAAGGGAAATGATAATTGTTTTCCAGACACTTTCCATGGATGAGAGGTAGAGATTCTCAGGGCACACATGAATGGGAGATGCCAGGGAATCAGTGGAAAATGTGCCAAGTGTATGAATCAGTGATGGGAAGAAATGAGAAATTGGCTGTTCTGAGCTGTTGCCATTTATAATCTTGTTCCTAGTGACTAAAGCAAACAACTGTGCCTGTTTATTTTATTGATTATTCCTGTTCTCGTTATGATAACCTATAAGACATTCCAGAAATAGGCTGGGTCAACGTGTAAGTGGTAGAAATAGTATTAATATCAGTCTCTCAGTTGTGTCCAACTTTTTGCAACCCCATGGACTATCAGTTCAGTTCAGTTCAGTTCAGTCGCTCAGTCGTGTCCGAGTCTTTGCGACCCCATGAGTTGCAGCACGCCACGCCTCCCTGTCCATCACCAACTCCCGGAGTTCACTCAGACTCACGTCCATCGAGTCAGTGATGCCATCCAGCCATCTCATCCTTGGTCATCCCCTTCTCCTCCTGCCCCTAATCCCTCCCAGCATCAGAGTCTTTTCCAATGAGTCAACTCTTCACATGAGGTGGCCAAAGTACTGGATCTTCAGCTTTAGCATCATTCCTTCCAAAGAAATCCCAGGGTTGATCTCCTTCAGGATGGACTGGTTGGATCTCCCTGCAGTCCAAGGGACTCTCAAGAGTCTTCTCCATGGACTATAGCCCACCAGAATTCTCTCTCCATGGAATTCTCCAGACAAGGATACTGGAATGGGTTGCCATTCCCTTCTCTAGGAGATCTTCCAGACCCAGGGACTGAAACTGGGTCTCCTGCATTGAGGGCAGATTCTTTATGCCACCATGAAGTGGTAGATATAGATTTAACTACATCATGAGAAACCCTGGACTGGAAGAAACACAAGCCGGAATCAAGATTGCCAGGAGAAATATCAATAACCTCAGATATGCAGATGACACCACCCTTATGGCAGAAAGTGAAGAGGAGCTAAAAAGCCTCTTGATGAAAGTGAAAGAGGAGAGCGAAAAAGTTGGCTTAAAGCTCAACATTCAGAAAATGAAGATCATGGCATCCGGTCCCATCACTTCATGGGAAATAGATGGGGAAACAGTGGAAACAGTGTCAGATTTTATTTCTGGGGGCTCCAAAATCACTGCAAATGGTGACTGCAGCCATGAAATTAAAAGACGCTTACTCCTTGGAAGGAAAGTTATGACCAACCTAGATAGCATATTCAAAAGCAGAGACATTACTTTGCCGACTAAGGTCCGTCTAGTCAAGGCTATGGTTTTTCCTGTGGTCATGTATGGATGTGAGAGTTGGACTGTGAAGAAGGCTGAGCGCTGAAGAATTGATGCGTTTGAACTGTGGTGTTGGAGAAGACTCTTGAGAGTCCCTTGGACTGCAAGGAGATCCAACCAGTCCATTCTGAAGGAGATCAGTCCTGGGATTTCTTTGGAAGGACTGATGCTAAAGCTGAAACTCCAGTACTGTGGCCACCTCATGTGAAGAGTTGACTCATTGGAAAAGACTTTGATGCTGGGAGGGATTGGGGGCAGGAGGAGAAGGGGACGACCAAGGATGAGATGGCTGGATGGCATCACTGACTTGATGGACGTGAGTCTGAGTGAACTCCGGGAGATGGTGATGAACGGGGAGGCCTGGTGTGCTGCAATTCATGGGATCGCAAAGAGTCGGACACGACTGAGCGACTGAACTGAACTGAAACATCTACAGGATAGCGTTCGAAGTGCATTGTAGTCAGGACTATTTCTTAGATGAAATGATATTGTCTAAATATGAAAAATCACAATTTACCATTGAGAGAAATTAAACTATCAGTAGAATTTTAAATTCTCAGAGAAAATGCTGTGTTGAGCATCAGATTTCATAAGCTGGTCCTACAGTCTAGCATTTTAAGTTACTTGGAATTTGTTAGAAGATCTACTCAGGCACATGGTTGATGATTTCTAGAGCAGCACAGCAATTTATTGAGAAGTTGCTGCGTTTGGCGATGGGTTAGGTGTTTTCCATTTGCTCCCTTTATTCTAAGAGTGAGCTTCTGAGCTATTATTTTTATTTCACTTTCCCAGGAGGAATCTGATGGAGACTGAGTGATTTTCCCAAGGTCACACAGCTTGTACTCCAAGAACAAGGAGTCAGTGTAGCACAGCGAAGAGTACAAATTCAGGAGCCAGCTGCTTCAATATGGACCTCAGCTCTGCCACCACTAGTTGGAGAATCTTTAGGATTCTGTGTCTCAGTGTCTTATCTGTAAAATGGGGACAATAATACTACCTACCTCATGAGGCTGTTTGGAAGACACAGCTCAGTTCAGTTCAGTTCAGTCACTAAGTCGTGTCCGACTCTTTGCGACCCCATGAATTGCAGCGTGCCAGGCCTCCCTGTCCATCACCAACTCCCAGAGTTCACTCAAACTCATGTCCATCGAGTGGGTGATGCCATCCAGCCATCTCATCCTCTGTCGTCCCCTTCTCCTCCTGCCCCCAATCCCTCCCAGCATCAGGGTCTTTTCTAATGAGTCAATTCTTCGCATGAGGTGGCCAAAGTACTGGAGTTTCAGCTTTAGCATCAGTCCTTCCAATGAACACCCAGGACTGATCTCCTTTAGAATGGACTGGTTGGATCTCCTTGTACTCTCAAGAGTCTTCTCCAACACCACAGTTCAAAAGCATCAGTTCTTCGGTGCTCAGCTTTCTTCACAGTCCAACTCTCACATCCATACATGACCACTGGAAAAACCACAGCCTTGACTATAGACGTACATATTGATAGATATTATATATACAACCGTTTGCCTTTTCATACTGTTTATGGGGCTCTTAAGGCAAGAATACTGCAGTAGTTTGCCATTTCCTTCTCCAGTCATGTGCAGATGTGAGAGTTGGACCATAAAGAAGGCTCAGTGCAAGGCTCAGTGCAAAAATTGATGCTTTTGAACTGTGGTGCTGGAGAAGACTCTTGAGAATCCCTTGGACTGCAAGGAGATCCAACTGGTCAATCTTAAAGGAAATCAATCCTGAAGACTCGTTGGAAGGAATGATGGTGAAGCTGAAGCGCCAATACTCTTCTCACGTGATGCAAAGGGCCGACTCACTGAAAAAGACCCTGACATTGGGGAATATTGAGGGGAGGAGGGAGAAGGAGGTGATAGAGAATGAGATGGTTGGATGGCATCACTGACTCAATGGACATGAGTTTAAGCAAATTCTGGGAGGTAGTGAAATTCAGGGAAGCCTGGCATGCTGCTGTCCATGGGGTTGCAAAAGGTCAGACACACCTTAGCAATGGAACAGCAACCATATATACAACTCACAATACAGCTTAGATATATGTACATATATAAATACTTAAAATATATATAAAGTGCTTAGACCACAGATACTAAATGAGTTAATAAATGTATACCACACAGCAGGTATAAGATCATCAACGTCCACACCACGGTGTCTTTACATTTACACTCAACCCTTGATAACTAAAAATATCTCCTCTCCCACAGTCCTGTCCTCACTTTTCTAAGATCCTTCTTTTGGTTGTGGGGTGATATAGGGACCACAATCCCACTGAAAAAAGGAGTCAACAGTTTTATTTTTTGAGTTAAAGTAAAAGGCCTATTATTGGATATAATAGATGAGGGGGGAGAAAAAAAGCACTACAGTCGAAGCTTGGCTCTCATGAGCCTCCACATAGAGAAATTCAACGCGCAAAGATATTCAAGCCAGGTTTGGAAACAACTGCTCATGTTGCTGACCTTTTACATTTTTTTCCTGAGTGTTTAACTCCAGAAGTTGTGAGATGCCTGACCAATGAGACTGCAAATATTGCTAATTAGAGACTTGGCTTGGATGGCTGATCCTCAAAATCAGATGTACATCTTCCCTGACTTCCACGTGGTGGGGTAGGGTGGGGTGAAGTAGCTAAAAGGCCTAAAAGAATCTGTCTTTTCCTCCACCCTTCTTCTTCCCTTACTTGCAGACAAAACTAACCCTGTATCTGCTTCCTCTACTGGATTTTCGGATGGGATTTCATTTGAAGAACAAATGTTGAAGCTCAGAAAATGTCTGACAACCACTGACTTAGATCCCTTCCCGCTTCAACACCGGGATGCTCTAAGATCAGAGGCTGGTTTCTGAAGTGCCCTAACCATTCCACAAGAGGTGCCCTCTTGGACAGCAGTGACCTTTGCTGTTCTATGGGGGAGGGACATGGGGGCCAGCCTGAATACACACTGACATTGGAAAGAAACACACAGCTTTCTAGTATTTAGATTCTAAATGATGCTGCTAAAAACATCCCGAGAAAAGCTGACTTTAATTCTCCCAGCTGAAGCTGTAGTAATATTACTGGATTTTTCTAAAGGACGTGGTGTGTACCCAATTCCCATGTGTAGCATATAACTCACAGATTTAATTATAGATCTTCCTCAGTCACTAGTTCCCTAGGAAACAAATCCATGGCTCATGTCTTGTGCATGGAAGGTCATAGCAAGAAGATAAATATTTCCTGCATTTTGAAACTTTATCTAGAGGTCACAGGTCTGCAACTCAGCAGATGAGAGCTCTTCAGACAATAGCCAAGAGCTGCTGTGTTTGACGAGTATCAGCGATACTTAAAAAACCTTTTGTGTTCATCTAATATAAAGCACTTCCCACTTAAACGACTGAAAATCTTCACTGTATCTCTTTTCCTTTTTTAAAGTTGAATACAAATAAGAATGGAAGTCTCCTTAGATGTTTCTTCCTGCCCAAGGAAGATAAAAGATGTGTTTGTAATAAAAATGGGAACATTATCTAAAAAATCCAAGCTAATTTTAACCACGTGGACTCTCCAGGTGAAAGATATTTTTTTTGTCTTGAATTGGGATGGAACTGGCCAGTTACATTGAGAAACTGAGACAGGAGGCCCAACTCAAAGTAGAGCATTCCGAAACGTGAGAAGGCAAATACCTGAACATATATGAAGAAAGATCGCAGAGGCGTTTTTCCTTGTGACTAGAGGAAGTCCGTCTCATTTTACTTTATAATCTTGTGTATTTAACACTCTCTGAAATCAGTTTCTGCTTGTTCCCATTAGTGCCAATAACTTTTTTTTTTTAGTCCTATGTGAGGATTAAATAGGAAAACATTAGAAAAGTACTTTATGAACCTCAAAGAGCCATACAAATGTTAGCCGTCTCAATTAGTGTCTATAGTATAAATTCTCAAATGAAAGCCTCCTGGTCCCAGTGGGGCAGTACTAACACGGGCTTTCAGGTGTCCGCAGACTTTGACAAAGGGCGGAGAGGAGCAGCAGTCTCGCTCTTCTGCACCTTTCATGCAGAGATCATAAAGTAAACAGAAACATCCCAGAGGGGTTCAAAAGACGAGTTATTTTCCCAGCAGAGCACAGCAAACCCACGGCAGAGAGAAGACCTCGAAGGCCTAAAACTGGCGATATTTTCAGTTTCTCCTGCAACCTCGACAATGGAGAGTTTATGGCTTCGGTATCCAGAGGCATGAGGATAAAGCAAGCTTTATTTGTTATTCTCTAGTGAAAGCTCCAGGTCAGGAGAAAGAGATTATAAAGTGACATAAGGCATGACTAGCAGGAGGTGGGGAGGAAATTAGTTAGTCATCACTTCCTCTCTCGATGCATCACACATAAATTGCTTTTTCTCCGTTTATGGGCCTCCATAAAATATTAATTAGGATATAGCTAATATTTATTGAGACATTTCTAAGTACCAGGTACCATATACTTTCCACATGTTCTCATGCAGAGCCACAAACGGCACTGTGAAGTTGGTGACCTGTGCCTGTAGAGTGATTCAGCTCTTTTCGAGCTAATGACCAGAACAGATGTCCCCGAATTCAGGAAGGCTGTGATCCAAGCTATCACACAGTCACGATGGACAGTTCTAACCATTCTGTGGTCAATATCTCCTTGGGGAATCTGTGCATATTGTGATCCTTCTCTCTCAAGATAAACAAACGCACACACACACACAGGGCCCATGATTTCAGCTGTTCAGATCCATCCATGGATCAAGGGTCAGACACACCAGGTTAAGAGCTTCTGTTCCACAAACCTCACTGGCTCCTGGTCGCCCTCATATTTCCCCTCCCTCTTTTCAACAATAAGCTAGACTCAACCTTCCTTGATTTCTCCCAGTGTGGGCTCACAGAACCAGGCAGATGAGACTCCTCTTAAGTTTATTTTATTGGTGACATAACTGTAGGATGTTTTTGCTTTACTGAAGAAAAAAAAAGCATACATGCCAAGTACTGCCATCCAAAAGCTGGTCAGAGAGGCTTCAAGAGGGATGGGGCTTCTGGCATTATCCACAACTGGGGTTCCGTCATGTAGATCACTGGGCACCCAAGCCAGAATCACCCAGGGCTTCCTGTCAGGGTCTCTGGACCCACAGTGAACCTACTGAATCTGAATGTGAGGCTGGTGGTGGGGCAGCACTCCAGCTGCAAAAAATTCCTTTAATCAATTCAGGTCACGCTGCAGTTGAACACCGCCTGTGACTGAGAAAAACTAAGTACCCAAGTACTAAATGTCTTGCCTGAGGTCTCACTTCTTGTTGATGGCAGGGCCAGGCCTAGACGCAATGACTCCTGACATCCGTTCACACATTTTTATCTCAAATATCCAGTAGTGTGATCAAAATTCAGTCGACAGAACAATTCATTTAAACACATCATTGTGCTGAGAAAATGGATTTGAAATACTCAATGCTTGTGCGAAACGAAATGTTTGTGATTTATTTCTTTAAACCACTAATGTCCCCAAATAGGATGTTTATTAAATCACCAAAAACACATGAATTTAAATCTGCTGTAATGGCTTCATTTTAGAGAAGAAGTCCGCTTTTAATAGAATTTTCTCTGACAGGAGAAAAGAAAGAATCCCATTTTGTTGTAAATTGAGGATTAAAATAAACCAACAAATGACTATGGTAACATGGATTAAGCAGCCTTTGTTTGTTTTACAGAGGCCATTAACTGGAGTGACCATTTTTGTGGAATTCAGGTTGGCATGCATTGTCTAACCACTGTGCATACAAAAAGTGGGGCACAGATTTAGGGATCTGGCCAATGGTCCAGTAATCTGCAGCGCTAGGGCCCTGTGGGTTTTATGTAATATTCACACTGCATATACTCCTACCAGGTGACTCCTTTCCGACTGTAACTACGGTAGCTGTGAAACACTCACGAATGGGACACTTCTCTGCAGACCTGCCGATGCTTTGGTATCCACGTGGCTAGCCGCTAGCTGTGCTTCTGGAATAAGGATCTGATGCTCTGGGGCATTTACATTGGTTTCTTTCCTTGAAACTCTTTTTTTTTTTTTTTTTTAGGAAAACAGAATATGATATTCTTTATTAAAAATGTTTCTAGCGAGTCTTTTTTCCCCCAACCTCATTTTCATGAGGAAAAAGACATAGTAGAGAATACACAGATGATCTGATTTTAACTGATTTTTTTCCATTTGCTTAACTGATTTTCCATTTGCATTAACTGATTTTTCCATTTAACTGATTTTTCCCAAAGATGACACCAGCAAAAATAAGCTAACCTGAAGACCGTTCCAATTCTGCTTAAAAATGTTCATTTATTTAGTACTATGTGATGAAGACAGTCCTTTCATATATAAAAAGCTTAGTTCTAAGCTACCATGAACCTAATGAAATTTAAAAATACATACTCGCCATTCACCAAAGTCACTGTTTTGGCAAAGTTATATTTTCCCACTAAATAAACCAAGGCTTCCTTTTAAGGGAGGCAAATCAGAGTATCAAAGCTACAGATACTAAACTCCAATAAATCTATGGATTAAAATCTTGTGCCTAATGAAATCATTAAAAGTTACTTATATTCCAATCATATCCCATTTTTATCAGCATTTTTGCATTAAAAAACTTAACTTACTTTGATATTACTAGGTTGAATCAACTTTATTTTGATGCTAAGGATTCTTCTGTTAAGTGGTAAAAGTAATTTTCACTTTATCCAATGTCTGGATAGGATCTTCATGACCCAGATAACCACAATGGTGTGATCACTCACCTAGAGCCAGACATTCTGGAATGCAAAGTCAAGTGGGCTTTAGGAAGCATAACTATGAACTCTAAAACGTGATGCTGTGAAAGTGCTGCACTAAATATGCCAGCAATTTTGGAAAACTCAGTAGTGGCCACAGGACTGGAAAAGATCTGTTTTCATTCCAATCCCAAAGAAAGACAACACCAAAGAATGTTCAAACTACCACACAATTGCACTCATCTCAGACCCTAGCAAAGTAATGCTCAAAATTCTCCAAGCCAGGCTTCAGCAGTACGTGAACCACAAACTTCCAGATGTTCAAGCTGGATTTAGGAAATGCAGAGGAACCAGAGATCAAATTGCCAACATCTGCTGGATCAGCAAAAAAGAAAGAAAGTTCCAGAGAAACATCTACTTCTGCTTTATTGATTACTCCAAAGCCTTTGACTGTGTGGATCACAGCAAACTGTGGAAAATTCTTAGTGTTGGGAATCCCAGACCACCTTACCTGCTTCCTGAGAAATCTGTATGCAGGTCAAGAAGTAACAGTTAGAGCTGGACGTGGAACAACAGACTGGTTCCAAATTGGGAAAGGAGTACGACAAGGCTGTATATTGTCACCCTGCTTATTTAACTTATATGCAGAATATATCATATGAAATTCTGGGCTGGATAAAGCACAAGCTGCAATCAAGATTGCCAGGAGAAATATCAATAACCTCGGATATGCAGATGACACCACCCTGATGGCAGAAAGTGAAGAACTAAAGAGCCTCTTGATGAGAATGAAAGAGAAGAGTGAAAAAGTTGGCTTAAAACTCAACATTCAGAAAACTAAGATCATGGCATCCAGTCCCATCACTTCATGGCAAATAGATCAGGAAATAATGGAAGCAGTGAAAAACTTTATTGTTTGGGGCTCCCAAATCACTGCAGATAGTGACTGCAGCCATGAAATTAAAAGATGCTTGCTCCTTAGAAGAAAAGCTATGACTAACCTAGACAGCATATTAAAAAGCAGAGACATTACTTGGCCAACAAAGGTCCATCTAGTCAAAGCTATGGTTTTTCCAATAGTCATGTATGGGTGTGAGAGTTGGACTATAAAGAAAGCTGAGTGCCGAAGAATTGATGCTTTTGAGCTATGGTGTTGGAGGGAACTCCTGAGAGTCCCTTGGACTGCAAGGAGATCCAACCCACCAATCCTAAGGGAAGTCAGTCATGAATATTCATTGGAAGGACTGATGATGAAGCTGAAACTCCAATACTTTGGCCACCTGATGCGAAGAACTGACTCATTTGAAAAGACCCTGATGCTGGGAAAGATCGAAGGCGGGAGGAGGAAGGGATGACAGAGGATTAGATAGTTGGATGACATCACCGACTCGATGGACATGAGCTTGAGCAAGCTCTTGATGTTGGTGATGGACAGGGAAGCATGATGTGCTGTAGTCCACGGGGTCGAAAAGAGTCTGACACGACTGAGTGACTGAACTGACTGACTGACTGACTAAATCTAAATGCAATATAGGGGCATTTTGGAGAATTATGTGGATTCCAGAAATACAGAGAGTTGAATTCATACTCGGGCTCAGGGAAATCCCAGGTCTGTTACTTTAGGTGAGTTACTGAAAATTGCCAATGAGACTCTCTTTCCTTGTTAGTCAGATGGTGGGAATGATAGTACTTGTCTGACAGGGTTGGGAGAGTTAATGACATGGGAGAGGGTAGTGCTTGACACATTGTCAGTGACATAATAATTACTTCTATCTTGTGGGAAATACTGATTTCACATCAGTGGGACCCACAAATTTCAAAGGTCACTCTCAGTTTCTTGGATACCCTGACCCCTTTATTAAGGTGGTTTTCCAGTGAAGAGGCTTAAACTTCCTGCTGTGTCACCATTACACTAGCTCTGATGTGAGGTTCCAACTCCATAATCACTAAAATAATGGCACACTTATTGAGGCTTCATGTTCACAGGTTCTATGCAACAAATATTCCTGCAAAAATACACCTCCTTATTGGGTCAAGGTATATTTTCTCTGTACACTAAAATACACGAACATACTGTTCACGAAAAGAGATGCATGTCTGTTTGTGGCTTCCAGAAACAACTTTAATAAGTTAAAGAGGGGTAAGCTAAGCATGCAGGATATTTGCTTATCTTAATGAGCACTAATTAAAGGTCTTATTCAGGGGAAAGCAGTGGAAGATGAACAACGTTAAGCCAACCTGTCAGTGACTATATGGATTCTATAGCCATGAGCTATGATTGTTAGGGTCATTAGCAGACCTTCTGACATTCAAGTGTAAAGCATTATTCATGAACACAGAGTGGGCAAAATTATACAATCCATTTAAATAAAATCAACCTCAGAACAGTTATAATTTCACAAAGTGATCATTTTTAAAAATAGAAAATTGAATTTCAAATCAGCATTTTAATGGCCCAGTGATCCAAATATTAAATTGATAATCAGGCCACAGTGATTTGCATGAGTAGCTGGAAATATTCTTATAATTCTGTAATGATCTATGAAATGCCAGAAAATTCACAAGCTCAGAAATATATTGTTCCCAGGAGAATCTTAGACTATCAATGCTGGAGGGAACCTCGGAGATGATTTAAACCAGTGGTTCTCAGCTGGGGGTTATCTTGCCTCCACTCTTTCCCTCACCCCTCCCCACCCCCAGCCTCGCTCCTAGGACATTTCACAATGTCTGGAGATATTTTTGGTTGTTGCAAGTGGAGGGAGGGTGCTTCCAGCAACTAGTGGGTCAAGGCCAAGGGTGCCGCTAAACATTCTGCAAAGACAGGACAGCAACCCACAACAAAGAATTATCCAGTCCCAAATGTCAACAGTGCTGAGTTTAGAAACTAGTTTTCTCTTTACAGAGTAGAGAAGCTGAGACCATGACTTTTCATTGGACCAAAAGTAAGCTGTTGACTAGATTTCAGGACTCCTGTGCTAATTTTCACTTCTCCCCGAGGTTTCTTATAGCCCCATCATTCCTGCCTTCTGCCCACTTACCTTCAATCTATCATTCACGATTTATTAAATGCTTACTAGGTGTTTGGCACAGTGAATGCAGAAGTGAACAAGATAAATACAAACTTTCTCCTTTGTTTTTATAGCATGGTGGGAAAGGTAGGTCTAAGACAGATAATAACCATACAAATACAAATACAATGATACATATATCATTGTTATAAGCATCCAACCAGGGGAACCCAATTCAACTGTACATCTCTTTGCTCTCAAGCCAAGAATCCTAATACAAATTCTTTATCATGCATTTAAATATTCTTGAAAGAGATTTTGGGTACAAGGCATAGGTTCTGACAATTAATCCTATATCTTTGAGGGAACTTTACAACAAGTCGGAGATAACAGTGATGGCCGTCCCTCACTGGAGACTTACTATGTACTGGGAACTGTACTAAATTCTCTGCTTACATTTAATCCTTGTGACAACATTAATGGATAGGAACTATTACCATCACAATCCCTAATCAACAAAACCTCCATACTTAGGATGAGGGCTTGGCTTGGGGATGTGCCATAGTTTGTCACAGTGGAGTTAAACTTTGAGGAAGGTGATTGTCTTAGGCTTATTCATTCAGTGAGGGCCTCCTTTGTGATGTAGTAGGCTTGGGTTGGGGTGGTCAAGGTGCAATAGTTGATTAGGTGATTAGTCTCTGACCCTGAGGAATTGTGGAGGAAGTAAAGGCAGTTTAATTCAGAAATTCCAGAGGTACAAGCTGGATAGAGAAAAGGCAGAGGTACCAGAGGTCAAACTGCCACCATCTGCCGAATCATAGAAGAAGCAAAGGAATTCCAGAAAAACGTCTAATTCTGTTTCATTGACTACACTAAAGCTTTTGACTCTGTGGGTTACAAAAAACTGTGTAAAATTCTTAAAGAGATGGGAATACCAGATCACCTTACTTGTCTCCTGAGAAACCTGTAGGCAGGTCAAGAAGCAACAGTTAGAACTGGACATGGGACAATGAACTGGTTCCAAATTGGGAAAGGAGTACATTAAGGATGTATATTGTCACCCTGCTTATTTAACTACTAGGCAGAGTACATCATGTGAAATGCTGGGCTAGCTTGCCAGGAGAAATATCAACAATCTCAGATATCCAGATGACACCAATCTGATGGCATGAAGTGAAGAAGAACAGAAAAGCCTCTGGATGAGTGTGAAAGAGGAGAGTGAAAAAGCTGGCTTAAAACTCAGCTTTCAAAAAACTAAGATCATGGCATCTGGACGCATCACTTCGTAGCAAATTGAAGGGTGAAAAGTGGAAACATTGGCAGATTTTATTTTCTTGGGTTCCAAAATCACTGCAGACCATGATTGCAGCTATGAAATTAAAAGATGCTTGCTTCTTGGAAGAAAAGCTATGACCAACCTAGACAGCATATTAAAAAGCAGAGACGAGACATCACTTTGCCAACAAAGATCCGTATAGTCAGAGTTATGATTTTTCCAGTAGTCGTGTATGGATGTGAGAATTGGACCATAAGAAAGGTGAGGACCAAAGAATTGATGCTTTTGAAATGTGGTTCTGAAGAAAAGTCTTGAGAGTCCCTTGGACAGCAAGATCAAACAGGTTAATCCTAAAGAAAATTGACCCTGAATAGTCACAGGAAGGACTGATACTGAAGTTGAAGCTCCAATACTTTGGCCACTTGATGTGAAGAGACAACTCGTTGGAAAAGACCCTGATGCTGGGAAAGACTGAAGGCAGGAGGAGAAGGGGACAACAGAGGATGAGATGATAGGATGGCATCACCAACTCACTGGGCATGAGTTTGAGCAAACTCCAGGAGGCAGTGAAGGTCAGGGAAGCCTGGTGTGTCATAGTCCATGGAGTTGCAAAGAGTCAGACAGACACGACTTAGCCACTGAACAACAAAAGCAGTCTGAAGCAAGCAACTGTGCATGTCATGAAGTTATGGGCAATATTACCAACTGCCATTTTTTTTTTAAAGAAAGTGGTAAAGACTATATCTAAGGCTTAAAAATATGTCCTTAGAACTGCTCTGTCCAAGATGGTAGCAGACACACATGGCTATTAAAATCAAGTAAGATTAAAAATCCAGCTCTTTGGTCACATCAGCCATGTTTCAAGTGCTCAACAACCGGCTGTGGCTGGTGGTTGCTACATTGGATGTGCATTAATACAACATTTCCATCAGCACAAAACATTCTAGCAGACAGGGCTACCTTAGATCTTGAGGTAGCCTCTAGGGGTAAGGAATCCTTTAATAGTCATGCCCAGGGTGACTTTCTCCTGATCTTGGGACCTAAGATTATTTCTAGTTGAAACTGTTTGGAAAAGAAGGGAGCTGAGGGCTTGCTATGCTCAGACTCCGCTGGACAACAGAACTACTAATCAGGAATCCAGCAACCATGGAAGGATAACCATGACATGTTCCACCCTTGGACCTCTTCTTACACAAGTAATTCCCCTTCCAGGAATTTATGAACATGAAGTTGAGGATGTTAAGTGGAATGGTATTTATAATTATGGAAAACCTGTAAACCCGTCAGATGTCTGTGTTTGTGTGTGTGTGTTAGTCAGTCAGTCATGTCCAATTCTTTGTGACCCTGTGGGCTGTAGCCCTCCAGGCTCCTCTGTTCGTGGAATCCTCCAGGTAAGAATACTGGCGTGGGTAGCCATTCCCCTCTCCAGGGGATCTTCCCAACCCGGGGGTCAAACCTGGGTCTCCTGCATTGCTTCTCTGGTGGCTCAGGTGGTAAAGAATCTGCCTGCAATGCAGGAGACCCAGGTTCGATTCCTGGGTCAGGAGACCCAGGAGAAGGGTCTCCCTTCCTGGAGAAGGGAATGGCAACGCACTTCAGTATTCTTGCGTGGAAAATCCCATGAACAGAGGAGCCAGGCGGGCTACAGACCATGGGGCCGCAAAGAGTCAGTCACAACTGAATGACCAACACTTTCACTTTCCAAGTCAAGAGGAAAGGTATTGAAGGATATTCATTGAAAAATCAAGTTACAAAACAGTTTGAATATATGAGCACAGTTTTGTGAATATAAAACTCACATATGCATAAATGAAGTTGTAGAGCTCTCTAATGCATTTGGTGTGTTGGTGATTCATCTGGATGGCAAAGAAGTATATGTAATATATATATATACATTTTGTCTTTTACTTACTTTTGTCCTTATGCTTTCTTAGTGAAGAAGTCTACCTGTTCAAAGCTATTCTCAAAGCTAATGATCAGCAAGATAGGGGTTTGTTCAGTCACTTAATGGTTATCCAGCGCAAATTAAGATCTCTTAGCTGGTCAGTGGTGCCCCTCCACCTCACACAGCCTCTCCTGACTCTTCTTTTCAGTCAACCCTTGCCTTGCCCCTGTCTCTGTGCTGGCTCCTGAGAAAAAGGTATGGAATCAAATTCATAGTGTTTGTGAAGTTCTGCCTTCACCAGTGGGTTACAGTGTGGGTTAAGCTAGCTGCGATGTTATTTTATATATAAGGTCTAAAACAAACTAAATTTTCTCTGATTCAGAAACATCTATCCTGATTTCTTCTGTACAAACCAAACAGACAGATATTCATGGCCCAAAGTCACATGCATTATTCTTTGGTAACTTCAAAAGTAAAATGAGACTCTGGAATAGGTCTGCCCAATAGAACTTCCTGCAATGACGGAATTAGTCTTTCCTGGATCTAATACAGTAGCCATGACACGTGGATCTTGAATACTTAAAATATGGCTAGTGTGGCTGGGTAAGTAAAGCTTTAATTTTAATTAAGTATAAATTTAAGAAGCCACATGAGGCTAGTGGGTACCTTGTTGGACTGAGCAGGGTTGGAAGGTGGATTGAGCTCATATACACTAGCATGAAGAGCCCTCTTCTTGGTCAGGAAGGGCAAAGTTCATCTGGTTTGGAGAGGTTCTGAATGACATGAGCGGTCACTTGTTCCAACTCTGCTTCAACTCATAGCGATTTAAGGTATTCTGAAGCATTGGTCAAGATAACTGAAACACACTGGAAAGGCAACTGAATCTTTTTTTGTAAAAAGATAATGCAAGTAAGAAGGTGTGACTTATGAGCAATATCATTAGATGCTGCATTAATAAGAAGGGATGGATCCTGAAGTCAGATGGATGATAGGATTCAGGATTCAAGACATGCTCCAGTAATTTGACAGACAGTGAGCTGACCGGATCTTTTTCAGAAACCCATTTCCTCCTAACCTCGACAAGTCTCCAACTCCCCTGGAATGGAAATGCAGCAGAGAGATGCTGTAGGAGAGATTTCATACAAACCAACCAACCTCGGTGCATCAGGTTTTGGGCTTATGGGAATCTGTCCCCATAAATCCACTTTTTTGGGGTGACTAGGAGAGTGTTGTGATTTTTCTGGACATACCTCTATGTTCTGGGGTGACGGTCACTGGAATAATCAAGGGTGTGCCTGTTCCCAGGGCCTGTGGTAGCATGTCCTAGTCAGAGAAGGTGAGGAGCAGCTTGTAATCTTAACTCCAACTGATGGAGGGATGCAGCTTAAAGAGGTGGATGTTGGGAAGGGAATAGGGCAGGACCTTAGTTTGGGGCAGATGTTCTTTGCTTACTTGCTAAAGACAGATGCCACTAGAAGATAGGCAGAGTCATGAAGTTGTGGCTGTGGACCATGTATTTTTCAAAGCATCTTTTAAGGAAGTTGCTGGATTTAGCAAATAAAAATATAAGATGTCTGTGTGAAATATTTGGGACATACTCATACTAAAATATTAGTCACTGTTTATCTGAAATTCCAATGTAACTGAGTCTTATATTTTATCTGGCAACTCTCTCATGAAATACCAGTCCCAAGAGAACTCCAATGGCAAGAAGTTCTCTGTAGTTACCCACGCACTGGAAATGCTGCTAACTTTACCACACTCTTGGGGAGGCCCAGGGGAACAGGACATGTGAAAGGTAAACCCAAGGAAGGCAGGGAGAGTGTTGAGGTGGTCCAGCGTGGGATGAATCTCCTTCACCGTTAGACCAGCTGGCCTTGAACTCACTGTGCTTACTGTAGCCGATGAAATGAGAATTTCTGGTACAGCAGAAGGTTCAGTGAATCAAGCTGTCTAAAGAAACTGTGCCCTGCCATGGGGAGCTACCTAGCCTTCTCCCTCTTTCCCAGGACCACCATAGCAAAGCACCAGAAACTAGATGGGTTAAACAACAAGAGTGTATTGTCTTATAGTTCTGGAGCCAGAACTGAAAAGTCAAGGTGTTTGTAGGGTTGGTTCCTTCTTCGGGCTGAGAAGATGAATCTGTGCCAAGTCTTTGACCTGGCTTCAGGTAGTTTGCAGGCAATCTTTGGCCTTCCTTGGAGTGCAGACATATCACCCTGATCTCCACTTTTATAGTCAGTTGGCATTCTCCCTGAGTGAATGTGTCTCTCTCTGTCCAAATTGCTTCCCTTTATAAGGGCACACATCTTACTGGGTTAGGATCCACTGTAATGACCTCATTTTAACCTGATTACCTCTATAAAGACTCTGTCTCTAAATAAGGTTACATTCTGAGGTATGCATGGGGCGGGGGGAGAGTAGGACTTTAACATATGAATTTTGTTTGGAATTATTGCAAAATTTAATAGATGAGAGGAGAACAAACTCTGATATCTTACAATTTAACATCACACAAAAGCATATTATACCAGAAAAGGAGTGGATATTAAAAACAAACAAACAAACAAAACAGTTGTAAGGAAAATGAACTTGAGAGGTAAAAACTCAAAATGGGCCTATACAATAATACATACATTAAAATACATTCTAGATCAACTGAAGAATCAAATGTGAACATGAAGCCACAAAAATTTAGAAAAACATATGTATTAGCATGACTCAAATCTTGGAATGGTCAAGGATGTTAATTATAAAAACAAGAGAAAATGTCATAAAGGAAAATGATACTGTGTCTGACTAAAGATTTAAAAAAATAAGAAAAACACCAATACAGTATACTAACACATATATATGGAATTTAGAAAGATGGCAATGACGACCCTGTATGCAAGACAGGAAAAAAGACACAGCGGTGTATAACGGACTTTTGGACTCAGAGGGAGAGGGAGAGGGTGGGATGATTTGGGAGAATGGCATTCTATCATGTATACTATCATGTAAGAATTGAATCGCCAGTCTATGTCTGACGCAGGATACAGCATGCTTGGGGCTGGTGCATGGGGATGACCCACAGAGATGTTATGGGGAGGGAGGAGGGAGGGGGGTTCATGTTTGGGAACACATGTAAGAATTAAAGATTTTAAAATTAAAAAAAAATAAATAAATAAATAAAAATTAAAAAAAAACAACAAGTATTTCACCATAAAAAAAAAAATCAGTGTCTCAAAACATCAAGCAAAATTAATTCAAATAATAAGCTGGCAAAAATAGTTGCAACAAATGTATGGCTGGCAAGAGATTAATATCCACAATAAATAATGAGCCCTGATAAATCAATAAGGAAGTTATTTATAAAAAAGCGAATGGGGCTCAAGAAGGAGCTACTTCACAACCCATGGAGGAAAGAAAGAGAAAGAGGGAAAAACTCACTAGCATTTTTAAATGGCAGAAAATAATAACCATATTTTATCATTTTCACTTATCAGAGTGACAGTTTTAAGCAAACCTTAGTTCTTAACGCTGGCAAGGAATAGGTAAACAGGGACTTTCATGTACTGTAGGTGGGAATGAAGCTCTTTGCTAAATTTTTGCAAAGCATTTTGATAATTATGTGAAGGTGAAAGTAAGTGAAGTCGCTCAGTCATGTCCGACTCTTTGCGACCCCATGACCTGTAACCTGTACCAGGCTCCTCTGTCCATGGGATTCTCCAGGCAAGAATACTGGAGTGGGTTGCCATTTCCTTCTCCAGGGGATCTTCCCGACCCAGGGATCAAACCCAGGTCTCCCACATTGCAGGCAGACACTTTACCCTCTGAGCCATCAGGGAAGCCCTGATAATTATGTATTAATTGTTAAAGGAATTTATTTTTTTCCAGTACAACTTCAACTTCTAAGGATCAATGCTAAGGAATTAGATAACGATGAATACATATGCATGTACCTAAGCCATCATCACAGAATCACTTTAAAAAGTAAATTTTTGGTAAAAATATTAAATAACACACACTAGGTAGAAGCTTAAATAAATTGACAGTCCGTAAAATATTTTCTTACACAGACGTTAAATATCACAGTGTTTAAGAACACAATGAAAAGAACATTCCCACAAAATACAACGACATTTTATTCACACAATACAACCTGGATATATCTAATTTGATCCTACGTACACACATATATGAAAAGGTGTGAAAGTAAAAGTGAAGTCACTCGGTTGTGTCTGACTCTTTGGGACCCCATGGACTGTAGCCTACCAGGCTCCTCCATCCATGGGATTTTCTAGGCAAGAGTACTGGAGTGGGTTGCCATTTCCTTCTCCAGGGGATCTCCCTGACCCAGGGATCATACCCCGGTCTCCTGCATTGCAGGCAGATGCTTTACTGTCTGAGCCACCAGGGAAGTCCATATCCACACTAGTGTATGTGTGTGTGTATATATATATATATATGTATGTGTGTGTGTGTGTGTGTGTGTGAATGTATGGGTATGTGTATATATTAATTATTCATGCAGATAGAAAAATAGACACAAAAACACTAAAATGTTATCAAAGGCTCTTTCTGGTGAAACTACTAGCTGCTTTTATTTTATTTTTCTCTTTGTTCAGTCATTCTTCTACTCATTCATTCAACAATAAGTATGCATTGCTTTTACAATCAGAATAAATTTACTTAAAAATAAAATGCTGGAGTTAACATCTATGGGATGCTAACGTTTATTCTGTCATTTTATAAATATTTATGAAATGGCTACTGTTATCTTAGCAATGTGCTGCTACTGCTAAGTCACTTCAGTCGTGTCCGACCCTGTGCGACCCCATAGACGGCAGCCCACGAGGCCCTGCCGTCCCTGGGATTCTCCAGGCAAGAACACTGGAGTGGGTTGCCATTTCCTTCTCCAATGCATGCAAAGCGAAAAGCGAAAGTGAAAGCAATGTGCTAGGGAAGAGTAAAAACATTTGGAGACTTTCTGCTGGAAAGAACAATATAGTCGTTCACAGCGTTTTGGTTTATTCTATTCTGTTCTATTTTATTTTTTGGGTGGCACCATCCATTAGATGGTGCTGAATACCCAACTGAACTAGTTGACAAAGGGAATCAGAGGGAGGGAGACAAATTTTGAAAACATCGTAATTAGTAAAAAGCAGTGAAAAATGAAGTTGGCCTGAAAGAGTCTGGAAAGAGACTTCGGGGGAGGAGAAGGAGCCACGATAAAGTGGGACTCAGAAGGATGAAGCAACACGTGCACAGGCACCCAGCTCAGCAATAGAATCCATGTTTGAGCCCAGGTTTCTCCAAATCGTAACGCCTTTTTTTGTTTCCTTTCACTACTACCAATTGTACCTATGGACGAGAATCTACTACCCAATCAAAGCCTAGGTACACAGCTGGAAAGTACCGTTCTAAATCTGTTTGCCGATAACTAAGTTAAAATATTCATAAACTTTCATGGGATTATTAAAACACTAGGAAAAAGCTGCCAAGTTTCCTTACATTGTGCATTTATTTTATGTTGATTCCCACTTCTAGAAATAAAAGTGCAGCAAATAGAGGAGTTTTCAAATGCCAGAATCCAATTGCTTCATTCGTAAAATCTTAGGGAGATAGTTATGGGGTGCAAGAGGCAACTACTCTGATTTTTTTTTCAAATAGTTGAGGGACTTGCAACCTTGTGAATATGTTTCATGAATGGCAGTAATAAGTGTTTGCTCCTGGCTTCACAGTAAGCCTGAAAACACCTCCTCCTGCAAACGCTATTTGGTGCCCAATGGACATTTTTCAAAAATCTGAATTGGAAAATGGTATTTTATCAATGCAAAATTGAATGTGAACTTCAAGACACAAAGTTGGTTATAAACATGGGATGCACTCTCATAACTGCACCTGAATGCATTAAATATGGAAATGAGGCTGGGTGAGCACACAGCCTGCGGCTCTCTGAACTGCTTGCCCAACCACATAAATTAAGCAAATGGCATGTCAGTAGAAGTTGGCACAGAAAGCCTGTGTTCCTCACAATTTCTTGACGTTTAAATGTTTCTGAGATAATAAAAATCTGATCTTGGAAGGAGGGGAGGGAAGAATCAAGAGGTTAATTATCTGCTGACTTGGATGGCTCTGAGATGTGCTTGGTTTTAGCCCGTTCTCATCTTAGCCCAATTACTCTTCCAGTCAAGGCTGACAGGTTCTCAAAACCTATTTCCGCTTCAGACCCTTCTTCCTCTTGCTTAAACACTGCTTTAGACATTTACATAAAATCCTCAGGTTGGCTTTTTCACTCCTTACTGTATCGGGGCAGCACTTGGTTATTCATTTACAATAGGGAGAACTCACACTATTAATGCCAGGGAAAACTATTGAGAATTAGTCTGTTAAACACATATTTTCTCTCCCCTCAGTATAGGTTAAGGTTTGATCACCAACTGCAAATGGTCAGCACTGCTGCCCACTGCTATGGCAAGATGCCTCCTAACTGAGGAGGATTTGATTTTTCCACAAACACTGCACAGTCCTCATTTCCCCCATAACTTCATTTATCCACATTCAAAAAGTGAAACTTTGAGCTTATGCCTTGGGATTCTGTGTGGACCTCTCTCCTGACCCATCACTCTTATTTCAGCCTCCTGTCCTGTCTTCTGCATCCTGCAGAGAGGTCTCACTGGAGGCTCTTTGCAAAGTCCCCTTTGTAGTTAACTTTTCTCTGCAGTCCCTCCTAGGACCTAAAGACCATTTTTCTCCTCAATCCCAAGTCTATAATGTCTAGTTTAAGGTCAGCCTGGCACCTAGTGCTTATATCTAAGCTATCCTGAAAACAAGCTCCGTGTGCTTCTTTCATTTATGCCTATGCCACCAGCACTCACTGCCTGAGCCTTCTCTGCGGTAACCACCAGCTCAGGGTCTTATCACCTCGTCTGTCTATGCTCACGGCATCCTCCACAACAAACTGTCTTGGCACAGACCCTGGCTCCCTGCTCTGGAGTCTTCAAATACTCCTTCCCCTAAGGCTTCCTTGATGGCTGTCCAAAGTTCCTTCTAGAAGAGGGTGGTAGATTTTGAATAAGAAAAAGGATGCTGTAACTAAAAGCAAATTAGAAGTGAAGACTTAAGCACACAAACTAGCCTCTTCACTTAATAAGTCTTAGAATATCCATCAACTGCTGTGAATTTTGAATCTTCAAGAAGGAGAGGGTCAAGCAGCATTGTCTCCAATGTTTGCCAGCAGAATCCTGGAGTACTGGGAAGGGTGTCTGTCATGGGGGATCAGTTTTAGGGTTGTGCTCTGGATATCCTAGGTAAACTGAGAGGTCCCCATTTGCTGTTTGTAATCCTTTGCTAGAGTTGGCCATTTTTCCTTTAGTCTGCAGGACCTCTTCTCTAGGGATCCCTCAGGACCTCCAGCCCAAGTCCTTACCCAGGTCTTTACGGTCTCCTCTTTGCTCCCACTGGACACCCCTGTCCAACCCCTGACACTGGGTAAACGATCTGAGGTTTAGCACCTGAGAAAGCCAGATCCAATTTCCAGCTCTGTCATTTACTTGCTGCGTATTCTTGAGCAAACTACTCGGTAGCCCTGCACTTAATTTTACTCATCTGTAAAATAGGTACAATAAAATGGCCTGGCATTTTGTTGGAAGGATTCAGGGATATCGTGCAAATATTAAAAGCATCACGATGATTATGACGATGACAGTGACAACAAAAATGGTCATGATGACGACACTGGGGATGAAAACCTTCAGTGGCTGGGCCTCACATATGTAATAGATGGGACACAGGGCGCTTTTTAATTGTCTGTAAAATGGGGTGTGGGATTTGATTATATGATGGGTAAGGAAGTATTAGGAATATATGCAATGTTATATCTGAAATATAGCTCATATTTAATCAGTGCTGGTTCTATTTTCCTTTAGTTTCTTGTAAAACAGACCTAATCCCTGAACAAAAGGGTTAGCTCGCTTTACTTCTGAATTAGAGCCAGGAAAGTGGAGAGAGAAATTGGTATTGATAGAAAAACATGGATTCCTAAGTAGAGGAGAGTCATATTAATAAAGATCAATTTGTTCTCTGGTTCGATTGCTACCTCATTTTGAGTTGCAATGTCCTCTAACAACCACAACGGGTTATTTGACATAATATCTCAGCTTTCTGAAACTCCTATCTTGGGCAGAATTTTAGAGCTGGTGTTTGTTGTTGTTGATTAATGTAATTAGTTGGGGAGAGCTGTATTGTGAGAGTGACAGAGATGGATGGGTAAGAAATAAAGAATGTGGATAAGAAATGGAACCATGGTGTGTGGCCCTTTTAACTCTATAAATATGCAAACTCATGCAGAGTCAAGGTGGGAGAGAAATACTGGGGATTTGCCAAGATAAGAGGTATGAATAAGTGGCAAACAGAATGAAAAACCCATAATGCTCAGTTTGCCTATTTAGTATCTGTGTTTGAACTAAATCTGCTTCTAGCTTCAAGGAGTTAATAGAAATCTTTTATTATAATCTGCCTCTTAAAATGCCCTCTCCCTATACCCAGTTCAAATAGAATTATAATTATTTAAAAAATAAATGTTGACTATTAAGAACACCTTATTTACTCATTTGAGGATTTCTTCAGTGTTGAACTTCACTGTTCAAATACCTAACACTGCATGATTATTGTTCTTTATCTTCTACTGAAATGCAGCACTTTATGGAGATATTAGCACATGGCTCTAGAAATCTGAGGTCTTTCTTAATTTATTCTAGACTATATAGCAGCCCAATAGAGCCTTTAAAAATCACATGGAACAAATGACATCAAAAATTCAAAAGCTTTCAGGCAGAGTCACCAATCTTTTTCATGTATAATATATAAGAATGCTAGGCATGCTGACACTGAGTACTGGCCCAAAGGCAAGCCTCACTTTCATGGCAATGCAGTGATCTCAAGATTTGTGACTGCCCTGGACTGTCTAATATTTTCTCCAAAAGGAAAACTTCTAGCATTGCATCAAGACCCAGTAAAGGAAAAACAAGTGTACTGGCAGAATTAGACATGAGGTCCCAGGCAAACATTTGTGTAGAAACTGCTTTCTCACCTTATGTTTAAAAAACATCTTCAACATCCTTTAAACCGCAGGTTGCCATGGTTACAGTTGTTGTTCAGAGAGGGAGGTTTCCAAGCATCTCTGAGCTCATCAGTTAGTGCCAACAGATCAGAGATTTATGAAAATTGATATTTATAAATGATCACATCTCCTTTTTTTTCCGCTTCCATATCGTAAGTCACATCATCAAAGGCAGCTAGCTAGGTTTACAGAATTATCAATGGTGGTGATTACTGTGGGTCTGGCCTTTTGAAAGACCAAGTAAGTGTTACATGGACCACATGCTAAAGGTGACCTTTGATCTAAGTCCATATGTGGTGGGTCAATTTCATTTGCTGATGTGCACAAAAATGAAGAATTGTCATTCTGATAAATCAAAGCCATCATCCTTCACCTCCATTGTCATAGATCTGTCCCTATGATAACCACAATCTTAGTTGCTACTGCTTGGAAAAAACCACACTGATCAAACTTTTTTTAAAATGTAGCTTTCTACAAAATTCATAATTTAAATTATGGTATATCTAAAGTCATGTGCTATCATGCTTTATAGAAGACCCTTCAAACCTATCTAGCTCAACTTCATGGGATTTTATGTGCTTGAAATTCCATGCTGTTAATGAATTGGTTAAATCAATACCGTAAATGTTCAAGTAAGAAATTAAAGTTCCATCCCTTTTAGTGACTATAGCCACTAAAAGATCCTTTTTCTATGTGTCTATTTTAACATGTGCTCAAAAATTCACATGAGAGATTCAGACATCAACGTCTACATTTTGACCAGTTTTATTCTGTAATCAGCCTGACTATCTTTCTCATACAGACCTTAGCCCATCATTACAAAATCATAAACCCCACAATACAGACCTCATGGTATCCATTAATTGTTTAGAAATTATTTTTGAAATATCAAAATGTGATTTGACTAAAATAAAGTCATCAATTCAGCAACTTTACCAGAATGCAGCCTTTGTAATAATCTCTTTGATTTTCATTGGCTGTATTTTAATAAGCTAGGAATAAATTTAACTCAACTAGAGTCACAGGAATTCAGTGTTGCTTGGAGATATAGAATCACCAAACTGATGAATGGTCTATTTTTTTCTGGGGTATTTTTAAAAGCCAGATTATTTTCAGTCTCTATGTTGGGCAAACGGGAGATTTTACCATGACAGAGAAAATAGACAGACTACCAGACATGGAAGGGAAAACTGAGAGTCAAAATTGGGCCATGTTGAGTTCATGTATCTGACCATCCAGGGATTCGGAGTGAAAACAGATTTGGAGCTCAACTGAGAGGTGAAGGTTGAAATTCAGATTCCTGAATTATTGATATATATGTAGTAATGTGGGCCCTGAGAGTAAATGGTGTTACCTAGGAGGAGTGAACAAAGTGAAGACAGAAGGTTCTTGAGAAGAAACCACAGCAAGCCTCACAGTCAATTATCCCGGGGCAAAAGGCATCCGAAAGGTGGAGACGAGGCAACATTTAGGAGGTCGCTGGGGTGGCAGGCAAACACCTTGCTGAAGAAGCCAAGAGCAAAGAATAACGAGGAGGAGAAATGTTTCTCTAACGTAAGAGGTGAAGGGTGGAGGCTGGAACTGCTGCTTCCCTGTTTGTTTCCCTAAGAGACTGTGGGCTCCCAGAACAAGGAAAGGAGCTCTGCCTTCTTTATCATAGTCCCAGAATTTACCTAACTCCATGCCTGGAACAGAGAACCCACCTTACAGCTGTTTGACTCAGTGGAAGAACGAGAAGATCAAGGTGCAGGATGCCCCAGAAGAGTTAACTCCATGAGTTGGTTGGGGGCTGCAGGTGACCTTGCCTTTAAAAATCTGAGAGGGCGTTGAGGCAGGCTTTCTCTCTTTCACTGCTCGGGTAATGTGCTGTTATCCTGAGGGGTCCTTTAGCATTTCCATAAAAAGATAACTCTAGTTCCCTTAAATGAAGTGACACAGTTTCCACAATCAACTGCATTTAGACTTTAAAATGCAATTAAAATGTAAGTACAATGTAAATTGGGTTAGCGTGAAGATGCTTCCAAAATCTCTCTGACTCATCCAAAATGGGGAATGATACCAAATTGTAGCGTCCTTAATATCTCAAGGCCGCCCACACCCTGCCCAATGAATCCGCACATGGTTCATTACGGGTTGGTGATCATTATAGGAGAACACCCAACTGATAACGTTGGTCTGTTATCTGTAATCATCTCAATGGTTGATATGAATCACAATACTGTTAATGAGATGGACTCCGTGGCAATTAGCTATTAAAAAGCAATAAAAAAAAAAGGCTCAAATTATTCTAAAAAGTCAATTCCGTGACAATCCATGGAATCAGGATTAGATAATAAGCAAACTGATTGAGAACAGCATTTTGAAGGAACCACAGTGCCTGACGTCATTCGAGTCCCGGCACCCACTGTCCTTGATTCGGACAAGAGGGTAAGAAAAAGAAAAGGATAAAGCCATCTTATGAATTATGACACCTTTAAATTTTAGAAAATCGCTCCTTTGAAAGTCACTGTGGGAAAGCAGGCAGCCCTCATTTTCACCTGCAGTATCCGAGGCAGAGGTTCTGCTGCCTCCCAGATGACAGTGATGTCTATCAGCTTGATGGCAAGCCTCTGAATTAGTACGGATATGTGATGGCCACAGAAACATCTGTGCCAAATGAATAAGGCGTAAAGCAGCACAGGATTTATGGAGGGAGGCAATGAAAAGGAACGCTGTCTTAGCTTGCTTTCTTGTCACCAAGACGCCAAAGTCAAGCCCTCGAAGGAGGTGAGTAAAACTTGATCTAGTCCCATTAGGAGCTTGTTAGCTGCCTGCGGCGCCTTTTATCTGGAGTCTTTGAAAACATCAACCTTTGTGCAACAACCACAACAAAATCAATTTTCTTCAGCTTAAAAGAGCACCCTTGATCAGCGTGGGCACCTAGGCAACCACTCCCCTAAAGGAAATGCTTTTACCATAGAGGACATGTCACTTTTGTAGAGCGGTGTATATTTTAGAGTGCCATAGATGGTGCGCCGTGCCAGGATTAGACCAGACAAAGGAAGGTGCTTCCATTATACCGGTTAGGATGCATATCGGGACTGTGGAATGAGTCATAATCAGTCAGAACTCATTAGTACCTGTGCTTTTAAAGAACCAATGACCCTAAACAAACAGAGATGCAAAGGTCTTGACTGTTTTGATTCAACTCCACAGGGGCTTTGTAATTCTTTAAATTATACCAACACTGTCTTCAAGACACAAACAAAACCACTTTTGATTGAAGGGTCTTTCCTAATAGAGTTATCAATGTCTGGAATGCTCGTCTTCCTTGGCTAATTCTGACCTACCCTTCACATTCACATCGTACCTGTAAGCCCCTGGTCTCAGCTGTGGCTGCACAGTGACTCATCCGGTCAGCTTCAAGCCATACTGATACTCGAGTCCACTCCACAGATTCACATGCAGTTGGTATTGGGGTGTGTCCCCGATGAGTTTTGGACTTTGAGATTTGGAAAAGCTGAGATGCTCCTAAAGCGCAGGTAAGTTTTGAGAACTACTGTTTATAGGACCTCATGCTTATCTCCGATAAAGATGGCCTTCTTGTTCTCCCTCAGAGGTTTCTTCCTGACTATGTGCCTCGAACCCTTTTTTCTTAAATTTACTTTGTTGGTGTTCAGTTGCTAAGTCCTGTCCAACTCTTTGTGACTCATTTACTTCAGAAAACTTAAAATTTTTATTCTTTCTCGGACTTTTGAAATGCAAAGCCTCTCCCAGCTTCTGCTAGCTTCACTGCTCGTTTTGTCTTTCTCACAAACCTGTAAACCATTCCTTCTAAACGTCATCATCGAAGGAGACTGCCCCCCTATCTCTCTGTCTCAGTGGGAGGGAAGGAGCCCAACTCCTGTAAGAGCCTATTAGCAAAGAGATGGCCCGGTCACTGACCAACCTGCCCGTATGTTTCCACTAGCTCATCCTGGTGCTTAAAATCCCTCCCACCTTTTGTTTCAGCAGAGTTGAGTTTCATCTCTCTCCTTTACTGTGTGTGAGCCTGTGTACGTGCTCAGTCATGTCCAACTCTCTGTGACCCTGTGGACTGTATGTAGCCTGCCAGGCTCCTCTATCCATGGCATTTCTAAGTTAAGAATACTGGAGTGGGTTGCCATATCCTCCTCCAGGGGTCTTCCCAATCGTCCATGGGTGGAACCTGTGTCTCTTGCCTCTCCAATGCAGGGAGATTGTTTACCAGCGTGCCACCTGGCAAGCCCCCTCCTCTACTGCAGTTGTCTTAAATAAAGTCTTCTTCACCTATTTGACCCTGTCTGATGGAACTTTACTTTGACCTCCTTTAACTGACCTGAAGTGGATGGGTCTGTATTCACATTTTCCATTTGCATGTCAGTTTTCCCCACTCCATCAAGCTCTCCGTTTTTTTTTTGTTTGTTTGTTTGTCTGTTTGTTTTTTTACCTCCTCAGCATCTACACCAGGGCAGGGTACACGATGGGCCCCCAATACATTTCCCTTTATATTTAAAACTCTAGCAAAGACTGTAGCTGCTTGATGTGAACCAGTACTTTATTTGACTTCAGCTCTGGGCACTACTGAGGGCAAGAGGCAGGAGAGAGGCCCTTACGGGAGAGTTACCTAGAGAAAGAACAGAAGACCGCCAGAGGAACTGAGAAAACTGAGAATCGCCCTTTGCCCCTTTCAAATTAGACCTTGGCCTTCACTGCCCCAGACAAACAAAAGATATTAATTCTTGGCTTTTAAACTTCTAAAGGCTTGGGTCTTGGCATTCTAAATGCCATGTGAGGGACTTTCAAGGACAATTTTGACACCATGTAATTTTTGCTTTATGACGCTGACTTTAGGAAAGGACCCTCTGCCTCTACCTGGACCTCTATTTGAGATGAGTCTCCCCTCTATCCTTTCCTTGTCCAGTCTGCTGCTTTCAAACATTTCTCAGTGAGAGATCACCTGCCTTATGGTGCTTACTTGGTTACTTTCAAAGCTAGTTCCTTGGAATCAATATTCTTGAAAATTAAATGAAATAAACTTGACTATTTCTACAAAATGGGTCTCAACCCCTTTAATATAACTTTTAATGCTATATGAACATCTCTTTCCCAAATAAGAATTAAATAACTGAATAATCATCTTAGGTTTATTTTTCACAGGAGTTTCTTTCCCTAAGTCATAAAATTTAATTGGCAAACTTTACACGTGTATGTGTAGTTCAAGATTCCGAGAAACACCTTGAATATGAGAGCATTTAGAGACCTTTTTTTTTTTCAATAGAAAAACCAAATGAAATAGCATGCTTTAGCATTTACTTGCAGGTGTTACCGAAAATATACAGAACACACATGGGGCCAAAAACCTTCATATTTTAAAGGTAAATGATACACAGTTTAACATTAGCTCCTGGCTGGCAAGATCTGGGTATAATTTATTATTTCATTGTCTGCATGGTACCTGATAGTTGCTCAGTCAGTGTTTTATTAGTCAGCTGAGGCTAAATTCTGCTGTGGTAACAAATGACCTCATAATTTTAGTGAATTATATTAGCTGAGATTCATTCCTATCTCATGTCAAAGGTCCATTCCAGAACAGTCTCAACCCTTTGCTACATCTTTTTCACTTCAGGATCCAGGATAAGGAAGCAGCTCCTCTCTAGGACCTGCTAGGCTCATGGCAAGGGGCAGAGATGGCAAAATCATGGCATGGCCTTTCAAGCTCCTACTTCTACATGGCATGGGTGATTCCCACTCATATTTCATCAGCTGAAGCAAGTCACACATTCAAGCCTGACTCTACTGGGGCAGGGCTTCCTAGGGACAGACAAGGAAAGGAAAGGAGGAAATAATTTTTAATAATAATAGTTTTTCACAGTGACAGTTAAGTGAACAAGCTTTTGTTATTATTATTATTTTTATGTAGAACTTCCTTCTACTCTACCCGCCCTGGGGTTTTTCCTGTTGTCCTAATATAAAAGTTACGATGCTCATCCTATTAATATTCTAGGGCTACCATTAAAAAGTACCACAATGTAGGCAGTGTAACCAACAGAATTTTCCTGTCCCGTAGTTCTGAAGATCAAGGTGAGGGCAGGGTTGGTTCCTTCTGAGGCCCTGAGAGTCTTTGTGTCATATCTCTCCACTAACTTTTGATGATTTCCAAGCAATCTCTGACTTCCCTTGGCTCAGTCTCTGCCTCTGCATTCACACTCTTCATCTTATGTGTATGCCTGTGTCCAAATTTCTACTTTTTATGATGAAATCAGTTCTAATGCATTAGAGACAAACCCTAATCCAGTCTGGCTTTTTTGCCTGCATGCTGTGTGCTTAGTCATGTCTGACTCTTGGTGACCCCCATGGACTGTAGCCTGCCAGGTTCCTCTGTCCATAGGATTACCCAGGCAAGAGTACTGGAGTAGGGTGCCATTTCCTCCTCCAGGGGGTCTTCCCGTTCCAGGAATCAAATCTGTGTCTCCTGGATCTCCTGCGTTTCAGGCAGAGTCTTTACCAGTGGGCCATCGAGGAAGCCCCAGTCCAGTGTGGTGCTGGTGGGGGTGGTTTAGTCGTTAAGTCGTATCCGACTCTTACAACCCCATGGATTGTAGCCTGCTAGGCTCCTCTGTCCATGGGATTCTCCAGGTGAGAATACTGGAGTGGGTTGCCATTTCCTTCTCCAGAGGATCTCCCCAACCCAGGAAAAGAACCTGGGTCTCCTGCATTCCAGGCGGATTCTTTACCGACTGAGTTATAAGGGAAGCCCAGTCCAGTGTGACCTCATCCTAATTATTTGTAATTGCAATGACATTATTTCTAAATAACATCACATTCTGAGGTACTAAGAATTGGAGCTCTAACATATGAATTATGAAGGACAGTTCAACCATAACAACCACATATCATGTTTATCCAAAATAGTCCCATTTCCTGCTGTGGTCCTGGTGATGTTATTACCAGGGATCCCTCTTTCACTTTCAAGAATGTCCTGGATTGGACAGTCCATTAAATGGCTACCCTAAAATTAATACATGGTCATTATAAAGAATTTGAGTAAATATATATAGAAATAGTTAAAGTAGAAAATTTAAAAGGAATCAGCTTTAAGTACCAGTGCATTTGAAATCCTACTATCAACGTTTTGGTGTACACACAAAAAAATTTTAATAAAATTGGAACAATGCTATAATGCTGCTTTTGTAACCTATATTTTTCTTTAATAATATTTTTGTGCATTTTCCTATATACTTGAAAAATTCTTTGGAAGCATGATTCTTAATGACTGCATAATAGTCCATCATAACCACCCTGTAATTTATTTAAGGACTTCCTTATTGGGTCATTTAGGTGGTTTCCAAGAGAACACTATTTCACAAAGTCACTGTTGGCATATAAAACATCAAACAGCAATTTTAGAAAGACATGGCAAGAATTTCCCACAGTTCTGAGCATGTTCCTCATAACAGTTTAATCAAAAGTGATATTCCTCATGCATATTTCAAAAGGGGCTGGCGCTCTTTTTTTTTGTCTCCTTTTCCTTAGGAAGGAAAAGGTTTCCAAAAGTTGACTGCTCTAGACTGAACCACAGATCTTCTCTTTTTGTTTGTTTTGCAAAAACCTTCTTACTGATTTTATTTCTACCAGACTAAGTAGCTTGGGCTTTTTTTTTTTTTTTCTTTTTAATTTTTCTAAACCTGTACTGGAAAAAAAGTGACTGTATCCTTGCAACTGTATCAACACCTCTTAGAAAACACTCCTTGGAATTTCTTCTTCAAATCCCAATTCATTTTACATGTGCTGGGTTAGAAGAGTCAGTTTCCAGGTTTAGGCAATGACGGTCATCACCTCAGTGATGCACTTTACAGGAGTGTGTGCGCTGTTGGAAGGAACAGTGACTGAGTAGCTTGGACAAGAATGACAGGAAGGTGTATGAGGGACTATTTCAGAGACCTTCATTCACCGGGTGGGTGGGTGGGGGGCAGTGCGGAAATCTCTGTTGGAACGTCCCATTTAATTCTAATGCAGCGGCTCTGTGGATGACCTCAGTCACAGATTATAGTGTATCACTATTGTTCAATTATGTGTCTATCTCTCTGAAGGGGCTGTGAATTCCTACAGGAATACTCTATTATTTTTCCTTCTTTTTAAGCCTCTGGGATAAAGCAAGGTTTGATAAGTTCCTGAGTCACTAAGAATAGTAAAGTTGAATGGTATAGGAATAGGAGTGATTTTGCTTTATTACAATCTTTGTACTCAAACTACGTGCTTGTCACTAGACTAAGCATAAAGATGAATAAGATGCGATCACTGATGTTGGAAAACGTACTGTTTGCTACAAGAGGTAACAAAGCAAGGGAATCTTTTCAGTTCAAAAGTGCTGTTTCAACAACAGAGTTGCATGAAAAGTACTCTAGGACTTAAATAATGTTAGTTCCTGGTAAACTTGGTAGAATTTTTATAAGAAGAAGTTTGTGCATTCATTTCTGCTGCTGCTGCTGCTAAATCGCTTCAGTTGTGTCTGACTCTGTGCGACCCCAGAGACGGCAGCCCACCAGGCTCCCCCGTCCCTGGGATTCTCCAGGCAAGAACACTGGAGTGGGTTGCCATTTCCTTCTCCAATGCATGAAAGTGAAAAGTGAAAGTGAAGTCGCTCAGTCGTGTCTGACTCTTCGAGACCCCATGGACTGCAGCTTACCAGGCTCCTCTGCCCATGGGATTTGCCAGGCAAGAGTACTGGAGTGGCGTGCCATTAAGCACCATTAAATAAGAAGCTTATTTGTTTGTTTGTTAATTCATTTGTTTCTTCAGAGGCAAGTATATATTTAGCATCAAATTCACATCAGGCCAAGGGCTGGGCACTAGAAATACACATGGAATGTAAATAACAAATAGGGCTTATAATCTAGTGGGGATTAGAAACAGGTAATAGAGACAAGTCCACAATATGCTAAGGGCTGTGATAGGGAAGCAGGACTGAATGGAGATGGTCAAGGGGCAGAGCCAGTTGTACAGATTGTTCATGCCACAAGGCAGTTGGAAAGGGGAGATTAAAATCTAGCCTAAGTGTCCCTCATCAAGTATCTGTCCTACCTTGAAGATTTCTTACAAGAGGGGAAACTTTTTCCTGGTTCCTAAAAGCTGTTCCATGGGACAGAAATAGCTCTGTAAGGTGAGATGTCTGAATGGGACCAGGAGGTTCAGTGACAGTTTCCTGGAGGAAGTAATTTCAAAGCTGAGAGCTGCATCGATAAGACATAGGCAGGTGTGAGTCACTGCCGTAGGTGTGAGTCAGTGTGTGAGTGTGCGAGGAAATCTGGAGCTGAAGGTGACAGTGATGTCGCTGGAGAAGTGAAGGGTTTTCCAGACGTGGGAAGCAGCATAGGCAGAGACCCAGAATGTGAGGCATGAAGAGACACATTCTGAGAACCAAAATTATGACAGACGGAAGGGGGAAAGGTGGGGAAGAGAGTTAGAAAGAGAAGATGAGGGGGCAACAGAAAGGGGACAAAAATGTGAAGAGGAAAACAAAAAGGGAAAAGGGAGACAGAGTAGGGGTAAAAGACAAAAGTAAAGAAATAAGTGGAAAGGAGAAAATAAGAGAGAAGCAGTGAAAGAGATGGGAAGAGAAAGAAACCGGGTGTTGAGAGAGAAAGAGATAGAGGCAGGGGAGATTAGAGAAAGAGGGCTAGAAGCCACATTAAGAGTCTGGTCTTTCTCCAGTGGGCAGCAGGCAGCCACTGGAATGCTTTAGGAAGGGGAGTGATTGGGTTAGACATGTGGTATGGAGAGCTCCATCTGGCTGCTGGGTGTGCAGGGGATTTAAGGGACAACAAGACTGGAAGATAAGAAGATTAACAGGGCCCTGAGGCTTTTCACTGCCCTCCATTTGGGTCTTCAGTGAGACCAAGTAGAGAATGGGGATGCAGATACTCAGGTGGAGAGAATGTGCTTGCGGGTGCGACAGCATCCCAGGTGGAGGGACATACGGGACTCTGGCATCACAGGCAGATAGGATGGGGCGGGAATGCTGGAAATCATGATGGCAGGAATTAGGGTGCCCAAGTGAGACTGACAGGCTGCAGGATCACTAAAGGGCTTAAACTTCATCCTCAGTGTCAGCCCACTGGAGGCAGTAAACAGGAGACTGGTATATATTTTGAGTTTTAGTAAAATTGAATTGAATTCCACCATATTCTTTCTCAGTGTTTGCCTATATAAAACAGATTTTCTCATAGTGATGATCCCATCATGGACCCAATAATAAGGAATACTGAACACGTGAGTTAAAGTTAGCACCTTCCCATGAGATGTCATTGCCACCTCTTATTAAGGGCTTCTTTGTACTTCCTGGTCAAATGAGTATAAACGTGTCTTTTCTGCTTTGTTTAATGGAATGACCCTAGGCATGGAGGCAATCTTAGCACCTTGGTTTCTACCTTCATTAACATGATTTATCGGGAAGCTACAGGAAATTAGCTGCTGAATATTTCAATGTGGACAGGAAATAATGTAATTCCATTGTTACCATAGAACCACTGTATCTTGGAGTAACCTGTAGCCATAGTAACAAGATAAGGACATACTTCTTAAATGTTCAACAATGATTCTATACTTCATGCACATTCAAGTATAGTCAATTCCTGTTATTTATAATTGAATTAATTTTCTGATACATTTTGGGTTCACTTTTCAACAGTGATTTTCAATTACTTTAAGATGACGAGGATAATAAGATTTTCTTTAGGGCATTATTGTTAGAACTGGAATAGAACTCCTTATTGTATAAAGATGACCTGCACATGGCCTTTAAAAATGAGTAAACATTTCTGAATGAGCAAAATAATGTCTTTGAGGATAAATATTAATGATATAAGGGTAAATCTATCTCAGGGTCTTCAAAAATGACACTAACGCTGCCCACTGTGAGTCTTAAAATCTGAAGATATTAATTGTATCACAATAATAGTAACACTCTACAACAATAGCTAATACGGTTTGAGAATTTACCAGCTGGTAGAATATGCTCAATGACTGCCTTATTTAATCCTCAGGGAAATGCTAATAGGTAGGTACTGCTCTCATGTCCACTGTGCGGACGTGGATACTGAGGCACAGAGTCATCACATGTGCTGACCACAGTCATCTGGCTGCAAACAGCAGGGGTGGGAACTGAACCCATGTGGTCCTGCTCCACAGTCCACGATTTTATCCCCTGCTCCTGCTCCTCTCCTAGCTCTCCCAGACCATCACAAAGGACTCTGGGTCCACATACTGCTGACTATGTTCTCTCAGCCCTTGTGCCTACAGTCATCTCTCTGGTCCCTGAAAGAGTAAAGCTGCAAAGAACAATCAAAGCCTACTGGCTCCTGACCTCCCTATCCGTTCACCGGGCCATAGCTATGCCTTAGATTGGTGTGCAGGTGCTGGGCCTAGAGCCATGGAACCAAGGTGCGTAAGGCGAGGTGTCAGCTCATTACAACTTCAGATGCCAGTGGGAAGAAGACACCAGGTAAACAGATAGACGCCCCCTAGCAGCAGCAGCAGCAGTGGGATGTGTACCTTCCAAGAAGGAAGCTCCCCCTCCATGAGCAAGTCAAGTAAAGCTCAGAGGAGAGGGCACTTGCCCTAACTAGAATTTACCAGAAGAAAAGTACTTGATGGAGGGGGAAATATTCATGCTGAGTATTTCTAGAACACAGCATATGAAGGCTGTGACAAGTTGTGGAAGGAGGAAGTGATAGGGAATGAGGCTGAGGTACAAGTTCAGTCGCTCAGTCGTGTCTGACTCTTTGTGGCCCCATGGACTGCAGCACGCCAGGCTTCCCTGTCCATCATCAACTCCCAGAGCTTGCTCAAACTCATGTCCATCAAGTCAGTGATGCCATCCAGCCATCTCATCCTCTGTTGTCCCTTCTCCTCCCACCTTCAATCTTGCCCAGCATCAGGGTCTTTTCCAGTGAGTCAGTTCTTCACATCAGGTGGCCAAAGAATTGGAGCTTCAGCTTCAGCATCAGTCCTTCCAATGAATGTTCAGAACTGATTTCCTCTAGGATTGATTGTTTGTATCTCCTTGTAGTCCAAGGGACTCTCAAGAGTCTTCTCCAACACCACAGTTCAAAAGCATCAATTCTTCAGCGCTCAGCTTTCTTTATAGTCCAACTCTCATATCCATACATGACCACTGGAAAAACCATAACTTTGACTAGATGGACCTTTGTTGCCAAAGTAACGTCTCTACTTTTAATATGCTGTATAGGTTTGTCAGAGCTTTTCCTCCGAGGAGTAAGCATCCGTGATTTTGGAGTCCAAGAAAGTAAAGTCTGTCACTGTTTCCATTGTTTCTCCATCTATTTTCCATGAAGTGATGGGGCCAGATGTCATGACCTTAGTTTTTTGAATGCTGAGTTTTAAATCAGCTTTTTCCCCTTCCTTTCAGAGACGCTTTAGTTCCTCTTCACTTTCTGCCATAAGGATGGTATCATCTGCGTATCTGAGGTTATTGCTATTTCTCCTGGCAATCTTGATTCCAGCTTGTGCTTCATCCACCCTGGCTTTTCTCATGATGTACTCTGCATATAAGTTAAATAAGCAGGGTGACAATATACAGCCTTGATGTACTCCTTTCCCAATTTGGAACCAGTTTGTTGTTTCATGTCCAGATCTAACTGCTTCTTGACGTGCTTACAGATTTCTCAGGAGGCAGGTAAGGTGGTCTGGAATTCCCATCTCTTGAAGAATTTTCAACAGTTTGTTGTGATCCACACACTCAAAGGCTTTAGCATAGTCAATGAAGCAGAAGTAGATGTTTTTCTGGAATTCTCTTGCTTGTTCTATGATCCAACGGATGTTAGCAATCTGATCTCTGGTTCCTCTGGCTTTTCTAAATCCATCTTGAACATCTGGAAGTTCTTAGTTCACATACTGCTGAAGCCTAGCTTGGAGAATTTTGAGCATTACTTTGCTAGGGTCTGAGATCAGTGCAATTGTGCAGTAGTTTGAACATTCTTTGACATTACCCTTCTTCGGACTGAAATGAAAACTGACCTTTTCCAGCCCTGTGGCCACTGCTGAGTTTTCCAAATTTGCTGGCATATTGAGTGCAGCACTTTCACAACATCATCCTTTAGGATTTGAAATAGCTCAGCTGGAATTCCATCACCTCCACTAGCTTTGTTTGTAGTGATGATTCCTAAGGCCCATTTGACTTCACATTCTAGGATGTCTAGCTCTAGGCGAGTGATAACACCATCATGGTTATCTGGGTCATAAAGATCTTTTTTGATTGCTTCTTCTGTGTATTCTTGCCACCTCTTCTTAATATCTTCTGCTTCTGTTAGGTCCGTACTATTTCAGTCTTCTATTATGTCCATCTTTGTATGAAATATTCCCTTGATATCTCTAATTTTCATGAAGAGATCTCTAGTCTTTCCCATCCTATTATTTTCCTCTATTTCTTTGCATTGATCACTTAGGAAAGTTACCAGGGACCAGATCGAAAATGACTTGAAGTTCACATGGAGATGCTCAGAACTTTTGTAGCAGAGAGCCCTAATGAACTTTAAGGAGTTTTACATATTTTTATTGGTCTTATTTTTTAGAGAAGTTTTAGGTTCATCACAGCAAAATTCAGCAATTGCAGAGAGATTTTTCCATATACTCACCCCCATCCTAGACGTGTGCAGACCCTTCCATTACAAACATCCCTATTGAAGTGAACCATGTGTTACTACTCATGAAACCACTCTGGCACATCACTGTCATCCAAAGTCCATGGTTTACCTAATAGATTTCCTTTTAAAAGGCCAGTGACAGTAACCGGACTGGAACAGACAGGAAATAGAGGCAAAGCAGCCGAGTTAGAAAACTACCATCAGTCTCCGGAAGGCAAGATCAACCCTTAAACTGGAACCTTTAGAGAGAATGTGGAGGGAGGCGTGGGAGGAGTGTTTAGAAGATAGAATGAGCAAATTTTACCACATGATTGACTGCAGGTAGTGACTCCTCCCATGGCTCAGACGTTCCATCTCTCCACCTCCGGAGTTCAGGCTTACAGGTCTTGTTTTTTGTAGTTTGAATGTGACACTTAAAAAAATATTCATGTCCTCCTTTGTTCTTTGATTATGACCCCAATTTTGTATTCCCAGCTAAGTCTTGCTTTTCCAGTTATCCCTGCAACTTGAGATGCCCATGAAATGCCATTCTGGTCAATGAAATATAAGCAGATATCTACTGGAAGTTCCTGGAAAAACAGTTACTTTCCCCACCCCCATTATTAAAAAAAAAAAAAAAGTGACACAAATGGTTGTCTCATAACCTTCTCCTTACTCATGACTTAACCTTGGTATGATGGATACGCTAAGTTTCTGCAGCCATTTTGTGACCAGGAGGGAAAGACTGAAAAAATTGCAGACTCACTGGCTCTGACATAGCTGAAAGGGTAAAGTCTTTGCCTACATTTAAGTGTCTTGCTCCGTGAGATAAACAACCCCTTGCATAGGACACAGTGGCTGAATTTCCTATTACACTGTTTTACACAACCATCCGGGCCTTAGTAGATTCTGTCCCTCCACCTGGGACAGTCTTTAATTGGTGGCACGTATGACTATTTTCATCCTTTGAGTCTCAGTTTCAATTTCACATCCTTTGAGGAACCTTCTCTGATCACTCTGTCCAAAAGTGGGGCCTTCTGCAGTGAAATATCAATGACAGCCTTGAGGGCAGAGCACAAGTCAGCCTGTTGCTAAGATCTGGCGTCGGGTCTCCCACGTGGTAGGCATTGTAGGCAGACGCTTTACCGCCTGAGCCACCAGGGAAGATCCAAGTGTAATAACTACTCGATAAATATTGAATGAATGAATAAATGAATAAGGGAGGGAGAGCATGATGTCTAAAGTGAATCAGAGATCTGGAAAAATTCTTTCAATCTGTAGTCATTTCTTCAGGAACAAAAAGAAAACAAGCGTAAAGCGGCAAGGCAACAGGATGTTTGCTGAACTGCGTTGACATGGCTCTCAGTATCTGCTGAACAATTAAGCCAGCTCAGAAATAATGACTGCATTGTTGCTGCCTATAATGACAACATCATCCATGACATACCAGGAATGCTCCCAGCACCGTGACTTTCCAAAGCTCTGGTCTTCAAAATTGCACACCCTCTCTGATAGTGACTCTCTCCTTTCCATTAAGCTTGGCAGAGTCGTAAGTGTTGGGTTTCAAACAGTAAACATCAAACCAAATGCTATTGCCACTGAGGCCAGCGATTGGTGGCCCACATGGGGTCGGGGTCAGCCCTGCTCTGAGCGTATTAGGGAACGAGGCAGCATGGCAGCTCGTGGCACCTGGACAGTCAGCCTCTCACTGTAATGAAAGCAGAATTGGCCATCCTACTGCTCTGTGCTGCGTCTCCCTTCATGAAGTGAAGTGAAGTGAAGTCGCTTGGTCGTGTCCGACTCTTTGTGACCCCATGGACTGTAGCCTTCCAGGCTCCTCTGATTTTCTAGGCAATATACTGGAGTGGATTGCCATTTCCTTCTCCAGGGAATCTTCCCAACCCAGGGATTGAACCCGGGTCTCTCACACTGTAGACAGACACTTTACCATCTGAGCCACCAGGGAAGTCCATCTCCCTTCATGTGCACCAATAAATAAATCAGATGAGCAACATATGGACAGAGCCCCAAAACGGAACATAATGTCCCCGTGCTCATATCAGCTTCCCTGGTAGTTCAGTTGGCAAAGAATCCACCTGCAATGAAGGAGACCCCAGTTCATCCCTGGGTTGGGAAGATCCCCTGGGGAAAGGAAAGGCTGCCCACTCCAGTATTCCCGCCTGGAGAATTCCATGGGCTGTATAGTCTTTGGGGTCACAGAGTTGGACATGACTTGAGCGATGTTCACTCACTTACTCAGGGAGAACCATCTGCAGCAACTCCATCTGTGACCAGGCCACCTGGATTGCACACCTCGTGATGTCAGAATAGAATGGAATCGTGTTCCTGCGACTCTTCTCCAGGCACTGAGGGGGCGCCTCCATCTCCACTGCCTACCCTGCACAGCACAGAGGGAGCAAGCTCCCTAGCTGCTGGTATTTGGGGAGAGGGCCATTTCTACCAACATTTCGCAAAAGAGGATGCTGCTCTGGAAACAGACACCTGAATGGATGGAGCCTTCTGCTCATGGGAAATGAACTCATTCTGACAGCAGGAATCTTGTGCAATTTTTCATGGAAAAATAGACAAATAGATGGTCTGGGTGTCTCTCCTTTTGCCTTTTATTTTTCCTTTGCTAGGATCTAGGCATAGTATAAGTGATGCGATGTAACAACTGCAGGGAATAGACATTTATTCAGTCAGAACATCATGATGTGCCTGTGATGTTCTGGGTCAAGAGCTCATGGTGCCTACGTTTGAATTTATTGTTGATCATATGTTCCTATCGCCTCAACTAGAACATAGAAAATGGCAGATGGATAGGCTAGACTGCTGCCTTAATTTTTCTTATATTCTGCCAGGACAATGCCTAATCAAGTCAGCATCATTTATAAATAAAGTATCATGTTGATTAAATTATGTTCACTTATGTGGTAACTTTGATTCTTTCAAAAGGTATGAACTACAGGAAAAATAAAAAAATCAAAAGATACCATCAACATCCAAATAAGTAAAAGCCTAGCTTGCTTCCTCATGGAAGAAATCTTCACACTTACTCAGTACCTCCGTAGGCTGATTTTGGCCAGGAAGGGAGACAAAGAAAAAAGGAGGGGCTTGTTGGCCAAGCACTTGCCATATGCTCACCATGATCAAGTAGGTGATTTCATTTTATCCTTCCCCAAAATGGATGGAAGGTGTTACCAGCCTTGTCTCATATAAGAAACAGAGCTCAGAGGGTTTAAGTGACTAAGAGTCAAGCAGCTGGTCACCAACAGAACTGAAACCAAACGCAGTTCTGTCTCACTCCATTTTTCTGAGTCACAGGATTGGGCCATGCCTGGATCCTAGCTTCCCAGCCCACAGCAGTTTCAAAGCAGCCAATTCCAAGGACTAGCTAATCTTGTTAAAAGCAGACAGAGGGACAGCAAGGATGAGTGGCAGCTGAGAGAGTCTTGAAGTGGAGAAGGAGATAAGAAAAGTATAAAAAGCACACAGAGAAATACAGCAGAATGAAGCCACTGAACACTGGGAGCGTATGGTCCATCCATACCCCTCAGTCTTGGAGAGCTTAACACAATTCAGTTTGGAAAGCCATGATGGCAAACACCACCTTTTCAGTAATAAAAGCCTGCCTCATCCACAGGGTCTTGGGGGCCGGAGCGAGGAAGCTCATCAGAGTCTGCTTCCTTTGAATGGACACCAGAATCCTGGACATGGACCAGTGTCCTGAGGACCAACACAGGTGGAGAACCAGAAACTCCATGAGTACATGACTGTGAAGGCAGACAGTTCCAGCATGAGCCAAAGGACAGGACCCCACCCTGGCTGGTACTGACAGTCATCACTCCAGAGTGGGAAACTAAATGGATATATTTTCTTTACAAAAAAAACAAAAAACAACTATACCATCCACCCTGCTTGCATAATCTATTGTGGAGTCAGAATAACAGACTTAAATTTCAACTTCTATACAATCCACTGAGGCAACTGTTCAGCAGAGTCTACTAAAAGTGAGCCATTAATTCAATGGCTAGGTATATACCCAACAGAAATGTGTATATATTAGTATGTTCACTCAAAGATACTCTCAAGAATGTTACTACTACTTATAATGGGCAAAAACTGAAAATTATCTCAATTGTTGTTAATACTAGGAAGGATAGGGTGTGGTATATTCAGAGATGGAACCACTGTAATGTGATCCTACATGTGCGCCAAACAATATAGACAGATCTCACCAGCTTAACACTGAGCAATACATTTTAAGGAGCCAAATGCAAAATGTGTGTTGTATGACTCCCTTTATGTTATGCACAGAATGGCCAAACGAACACATGGTGATAGAGGTCAGGGTTGATCACACTCGGGGGATGTGGAGTTAGTGCCGGGAAGCTGACATGAAGGGGGCTCTGGGGAGAGGGGTGTTTTCCTTGTGATCTGAGTGCTGACCTCATGGGTGTATTCAGTCTGTAAAAAGAATCACTGAGCTCCTGGATGGCTATGATTTTTCACTATTGCATCTTCAAGAAACAATTTCGAAAAATCTCAGCTTTACCACTCTACTGCTTCAGAGAAATGTACCAGTGACACTTTTCCTCCTCTATAATGACCATGAAAACGCCTTCTTGGCATGGCTGTTGGGAGAATTAGTGATGGGGCGCACACAGTACCAAACCAGTGCCCTTCTCAGGTGCGAAGAAAACAACAGAAATGAGGCTCTTTTTAACGTTGGAGGAAACACACATAAAACTAGAAGGCTTCAGGCCTTGTTCTTTCACATTCCCAAGAATGCATGGAATGCATATATCCAATTAGCTGTATTGTTTACCCCTCAACAGGGTTGAAGGTATATTTCCCTGGATGACAGCTGCACAGCACACTGAGAACAGAGATGTTCTAGACCTAGAGGGTATGAGATGGGTAGAGAGGGGAAGCTGGTGGCACCAGATGGAAGTAGAGCAGAAGTGGAAATAGACAAAGAAACTACCAGAACAGGGACACAGTGGATTTAAGCCTATCCGGTGTTGGAGAAAGTCAGCTTGCCTTCCTGAAATGTGCTGCTAGACCAGTTTTGACTGTTTGTGTGGAGGTTGAAGTTTCATACAGGGTAATCATTGTTGTCATATATAATACATGTATATACATATGTACACATATATATGCTTATGTATTCATGTAAAGGTTTATAAATGGTGATGCTCTAGAGGGAAACAACTAAACGCCATTCACTGGGGAGAGCAGAAGAGGTTTTTAACTATTTTTGTGTCACAGACTCCTCTGGCAGTTGGTAAACCTTGTGGCATCCTACTCAGAAAAATACTTCAAGTGCCAAAAAACAAAAAAGATACATTGGATTACAAGTGCAGTCGCTCTCTCTGTGAACCCCTTTGGGGTCTGTAGTCCCCATGTTAAGAACCCCTGGAACTCAAGGATGGCCATTCCAGCAACATGTCATGCCACACAGCCTTTCCATATGATGCTGAAGAAAGGTATCTGGGGATACGCCAGACATTTCTTTTTTTTTTTTTTCAGACATTTCTGAGACACTGGTGAGTGCCAGAGGGCCACGTGTGGGTAGTTAGTGCACGTTTAGGATAGAGCATCTCACAGTGGGCCAGCAGAACCAAGGTGCTGGCTAGGATGGCAACTCTCAGGCTCCATTCCAGACTCGGCAACTCCAGATCTCTGAAGATGAGGCTCAGGAATGTGTATTTTCACAAATCCATATGTACTTCAACAACTGGGATGTCAACAACTGTTATTCAAGTGGGGGAAACTAGGGAGACTTTTCTCTTATTAAATACATGCTTTTTCTTTAAAGTTTTTATAATGAACATCTATTATTCTTATAATAGGGGAAAAAGTCACTAGAAAAAGACAAGACAAATTTATTCTATGGGATTTTAGGAATGATTTCCAGATGCAAATAACAAAATAAAAGCACCACTCGTGAGGAATTTCAAGTTGTCCAATAAATCAGCCCAAAATTGAGCAACACGGAGCCTGTGAATTGTGTATACTAACACACAAACATCAGCATTCAAAGAAGAAATTACTAAGAAAATTTGTATTTGGAATGAATTTGAGGCTAGAAGGCCAACAGTGAATACAGCTGTTATGCATTTCTGAGCTGCCGGGAAAAAAAAAAAATAAAAGATTTTAAATCCACAGCAAGGAAGGACTAAACTAAAAATCCCTAGGCATGGATCCAGCAGGATTTGTGTTCAAACTGGGAAAGACACAGAAAGAGACTTCTGAGAGTTTGTTCCCTCAAGCCTGTTGCTGGTGCAAAATCAACCTGTTCCCTGAAAGAGAGCTCCTCCGTCCAGTCTGCACGCCCCCCTCCACCTATGTGGCTTGCAGAGCTTCCTCTGGGACGCGTGGGCTCTTGTTTTGAAGGAGAGCACAGCAGCTTGAGTAAAGTGGAAACTTTGTCAAGGGGGTAGAAAACAGTCCCTTTAGTTTCACAAAAGGTCTCCTGACTCACAGATACACCCAACACCCAGCACCCTCTGGAAGCATAATGCTCCCGACTCAGAAGGATTTCCCTCTGCTTCCTTCATCCCTGCCACACAACCACCGCCAATGCCGCCTCGTCTCCCCATAGGCACTGCCGACCCTGCATCTTCTCTCCAGTCCGCCTGCTGGCCCCTGCCCAGGCAGCATTCACTGCCCACCCAGCTGTTGTCACAGCTTCCATCTGGGTCTCTCCTGCTCCTGGTTTCCTCAGCCCTCAGGTATGACCCACTGAAACCAGACTAATCTTCCTAAAACACAGATCTGGTCACACGAGTCCGTTCCCCTGACTACACCTCTGTCGCGGTAGAGGAAGGCCCAGATCCCCTGAAGCTGTTCTTACAGCTCCTTCATTCCCAGCCATCAATGATCCCTCCAACTTTACATCTGAGGTGCTGTCCGTGTCGCACAGCCAGATTCGGTTATTCTAAGCTCTCTTGACATGCCACCCTCTCTCTTGCCTTCAGACATTGGATCACGCTTTTGCCACCGCCTGGAAGATTCTCTCTCCTTCCATCTCCTTGCCTACTGGTACACATCAGTCAGGAATCCTCTTGGCAATCAATTCTTATCTCCTCAGTGTCTCCTCACTCCCATGGTTCTCTGTCGTGGTGCTTATCTGCCTGCTCATTGGTCTGTGTTTCCTCTGGGATGGATGTTCTTTGAGGGGGAATATACGGGCAGTAGCCGGTGCAATGCTGAACACGTACTTGCTCGATAAACATTTCTGAGTGAATGAATGAGTGAGGCCCAGTTGGGCAGCACAGGATGAATATTTGCCTGCCCAAGAGGCCTAAACTGAGGCTTTTCTTCATGTCGTGATCCAAATCACCCAAGACAACAGGAAATGCTAGGGTCTCAAATGAAAGACTCACAGATGGAAAGCACCCTGCAGTGGGGGTCTCATGTCCACCATCTCCCCACCACTGCCTCCACAGGCAGGCCAACCCCAGATGTCTGCCGGAGAGGCACTGTTTCCAGGGATCCAGCCCCACAGTGAAGTCTCTCTCCCATAACTCAACTTGGAATGAGTGTTAGTTTCAAGATAGAAAAGGAAATAGATGTGGGTTTTACATTCATCCCCCACCATCTGCAGAAATCTATCTGTTGGCCTGTTTCTGTCCCCATACATTTCTGCCTCGATCTTCATCCCAGCTGGGACTGGAGGGCTGATCATGAAAGCACCAATCCATTCCCCACGGTGCCCTGGGCCTGCTCCTATACAGCCCTTTTTGACTGAGTCAGCTGTGGTCTTGGGGCTGAGAAAAACCAGCAGTGATTATCTGTTAATTACACCAAAGTCAGCCCTTCCTGCTTTCACTTTGTTCCTCGTGGATCCCTTTGAATGGGGTTGTCGTCAGCAGAGATATTGACCCCCAAAAACCACGTGTAGCTTGAAATGAGAAAGTAACTTTCCTTACAGAGAAGGGAGTTGTTTTCTGCTTGTCAACACGTGGTCTACTAAGACATGACCTCTGGCCTCGACTCAGTGTGCAAACACACAGATCAAATAAATGTCTGTGAGGTTAGCCTCATTTCTCTGCACTTCACAGAGAATTTTATCTCTGCTTTTCTCATTTTCCAGGTAGAGCTGGCACAACTGTCACAGAATTCGTCAGCCTTGAGAAACTGATTTGGAATTTTTGTGCAAAGGAGAAGAGGCATGGAGGAGCTCAAAGAGCATAGATTCAAGGTCTGAGTCCACTTTTCACTGGTTGTGGGACCTTACACAAATTACTTCATGCCCAGAAAGGAGCAGAGCTGTCCAAAAATGACCCCTGGTGCCCACTCTGGACAAGAAACAAGCTAAAGCCTGGGGTGAATGGGTACACCACTTCCCCGCTGGAGATTCCACACCAGCACTACTCCCCAGGGGCCAGGCACCCTGACCCCATCCAAGGTCACATTCTATGGGCCCCAAGGTCACTGCTATGCTGGAGCCAGCTCTTACTGCTTCATGAAAGCCAAGTGTAAAATGTCAAATATGCAATAATTTTGCAAGTTGGCAGCTTGCAACTGGCCTCTGCAGGGGTATTTACACCAGAGAAAGTAGCAAACACGACATACAAGTCATAGAAGTTAGTGCTCCCTTACCCCAAGAGCCAGTTTACCAGTATACCTTGGCCCCAGGCATCAGGTGTGGCAATCTGGAATCTTAGATGACTTCTATAAATTTGGGTACCTGCACTCAGGCTTCCAGATACCCCCGGAAGTCTGATTACCTGTCCACTGGCCAACTAAGAAGGAAGAGCTATAGGAGAAGAGCGTGTCTCCTGGCAAACCTCTCTGATGTGCTCAGCTGTCTGACCAGTCCTGGCATCACTCTCTGCAGGATAATGGGGAAAGGGGAGCAATGCTTCTAATCTTTGGCTGACCCCTGGCTCGTATGTGTCCTCTGCCTCCAAAGGCCTCCCCCTCCCCCCATGCCATGTGCTACTTTGAAATTCATCCGGAACTCTAGTGCACGGCAGATGGCAATGCTGTGGGAGCTCAACTTACAGAGCAACTCAGTCTGTATCACAAGTAGACTGTCTTGCACAGTGCTCGCCTCCATTTCTTCAGTGGAAAATGGGGACATAATATTGGTTTCTGAGAATATGCATGGTTTCCGCATGTGAGCGTACACGCAAATGGCAAAGACCCACGAAAATGAAGCATTCACTTATGTCACTGTGCAGAAATCATTTACGAGTCCTATTCCAGTACCACCACTCTTTTACCTGTGTTACCTTGAGCAGGTAACTTAATTGCTCTCAATTTCAATTTCCCCATCTGAGAAATGGTTGCTATAAGGCCTGCCCTGGAAAATAAGGATAGTCACGGTTGGCTTAGATCCAAACACTCATTTGATGTTCAAGATTTCTAGTTGAATTTGAAAATTCCTCAACTCTCCTACCTCTAGGGTGATAATTTAAGCTGAAATGCCAGATCCTTTAATGTTCACAAATAATTAAATATAAATTCAGTCTGAGGCCAAATGTACATAACAATAAAGCCCTGGGACCCTTTCACATTGAGAACTGAAAGGGTGATAAACTCAGGGCTAAAAATATTGCTTCCTCTACAGGCTAAGATGCCTTTATTTGCTGGATGTATATCATGGAGGGGATTTTTGCATATATATGTATTTGGCGAAGAACCAAAACAACTCAATTATGTTTTACCATTAATTAAACTTTGCAGAAAGAGGGCAACACTTGCTAATAGTGGATATAAGCTTTTATTAGACTTAGTCAAAATAAGTTAGAAATAACTCTGTTCAGTTGTGATCAGAAGTTTTGAGTTTTTTATTTGAGTAGATTTAAAATATCATTGCATATATAAGCAGATGCAGAAATACAGGCACTATCTTTGCTCACTCTTTCCCCCTATTTCTCTCTCTCTCTCTCTCCCCTACTCCCTTTTACTCTTCCTCTTTCTCTTTCTACACACACACACACACACACACACACACACTCACACACACTCACACAAAATCAATCAGCATCAAATCTATCACAATCTGCTAAGGATGCTTATATGACCTGACATAATGGTTGACTGCCAAGCAATTTATCTGGTAGCCTCTCTGCCACTGTGGAAAATTAAAATTGGTTGGAAACATACAGACTGGTCATATAATGCTCTGTTAACTCCTTTCTAACAACCAACCAGCTATGATCACTTAAATTAGTAACCAGTGAATACCTTAGTCAACCAGCCATAGACTTGGCTAGAATTCAAGTCCAAGAATATGTGAGTCCCTACTATGTGTTAATAGATCACTCACTATTCTTGGTAATTTATAGTTAATGTGAAGATAAAAAAATACAAAAGAAACTATACTGCTGCCCAAAATGTGTTGTGTCACCTAAGAGGTATAAACAAATGTGTAAAGGAGATCAAAGACAAGCTTTCATGGAGGAGACTGTATCAAAACTACGTTTTAGCCCAGCATTGCCCAACAGAAATATAGCACGAACCATATAAATAAGTTAAAATTTTCTGGTAGACACATTAAAAAAAAAGGAAAAAACCATATGAGGTTAATTTTAATTATACCAATATATCCAAAATAATTTTATTGCAATGTGACATCTATATAAGGATTATTAATGAGATACATTCCACTCTTTTGTGTGTGTGTGTACTGTTTTAACATTCTATACTTATATTTCAATTTAGACATCATATTTTCAACAAAATACTTTATCTGTATCTAGATTAAAATACAAGATAGATTCAATATCTCATAATCAGCTATAGTGGAAAATAATCTGAAAAAATATGTACATGTAACTGAATCACTTTGCTATACCCCTGAAACCAACACTGCTGCTGCTAAGTCATTTCATTCGTGTCCTACTCTGAGACTCTGTGCGACCCCATAGAAGGTAGCCCACCAGGCTCCCCCGTCCCTGGGATTCTCCAGGCAAGAACACTGGAGTGGGTTGCCATTTCCTTCTGCAATGTATGAAAGTGAAAAGTGAAAGTGAAGTCACTCAGTCGTGTCTGACCCTTAGCGTCCCATGAACGGCAGCCCACCAGGCTCCTCTGTCCATGAGATTTTCTAGGCAAGCATACTGGAGTGAAACTAACATTATATTGTATTAATAAATCAATTATGTGTCTATGTGTATGTGTGTGCTCAGTCGTGTCTGACTCTTTGCAACACTATGAACTGGAGACTACCAGGCTCCTCTCTCCATGGAATTTTCCAGGCAAGAGTACTGGAATGGCTTGCCATTTCCTTCCTACTCCAGGGTATCTTCTGACCCAGGGATCAAATCCATGTCTCTTGTGTCTCCTGTTATACTTCATTAAAAAATATTATAGTTGAAAAGTTGCATTCACATGAGAAGGTGTTTTAATAATTGATCAAGTAGTAGTTTTTAAGTTCAAAATAAAATTAATTATATTTTGGAACTTCCCTGGAAGACAGTGGTTAAGAATCTGTGCTCCCAATATAGGGGGCACAGGTCTGATCCGTGGTCAGGGAGCTAAGATCCCTCATGCCTCATGGTACAGCCAAAAATAAATCAGTAAGTGGATATATAGATAAATAAATATGTTAAAATTTAATGAAGTATAAAAATCCAGTTCATCAACTGCAGCAGCAGCCATATTGCAAGTGCTCAACACCTGCAGTTAGACGCTGTCAGGCTGCCAGAGTAGACGGACTTTCTGCAATGGAGCAAGTGTTCCAATGGATGTGCTGCCTTAGAGTGTAACGGGGTGGCCATACAGAGTGAGGATGAAGAAGGTGTGTCCCAGGAAGTGAGAAGAGTTCAGTCATGGAAATCGGAAAGTGGTATGTACAATTGGGGTTGCTGAATGTAGAAATCACTTCTGCAGCTCATCTCACCAAGAAATTTTCAGCACTGAGGTTTTGGACATCGGCAATATTAAAGGATGCTTATATGACCTGACATAATGGTTGACTGCCAAGCAATATGTCTGGAAGCTTCTCTGCCTCTGTGGAAAATTAAAATTTGTCGGAAACATACAGACTGATCATATAATGCTCTGTTAACTCCTGTCTAACAACAAAGCAGCTATGATCACTTAAATTATAATTAAAACATATCACCAATATTAAAATTTCTCTCCTATACAACAAAGCTAGTGGAGGTGATGGAATTCCAGTTGAGCTATTTCAAATCCTAAAAGATAATGCTGTGAAAGTGCTGCACTCAATATGCCAGCAAATTTGGAAAACTCAGCAGTGGCCACAGGACTGGAAAAGGTCAGTTTTCATTACAATTCAAAAGAAAGGAAATGCCAAGGAATGCTCAGTTCAGTTCAGTTCAGTCGCTCAGTCATGTCCGACTCTTTGCAATCCCATGAATCGCAACATGCCAGGCCTCTCTGTTCATCACCAACTCCCGGAGTTCACTCAAACCCAGGTCCATCGAGTTGGTAATGCCATCCAGCCATCTCATCCTCTGTCGTCCCCTTCTCCTCCTGTCCCCAATCCCTCCCAGCATCAAAGTCTTTTCCAATGAGTCAACTCTTTGCATGAGCTGGCCAAAGTACTGGAGTTTCAGCTTTAGCATCATTCCTTCCAAAGAATACCCAGGGCTGATCTCCTTTAAAATAGATTGGTTGGATCTCGTTGCAGTTGAAGGGACTCTCAAGAGTCTTCTCCAACACCACAGTGCAAAAGCATCAATTCTTCGGCACTCAGCTTTCTTCACAGTCCAACTCTCACAACCATACATGACCACAGGAAAAACCATAGCCTTGACTAGATGGACCTTTGTTGGCAAAGTAATGTCTCTGCTTTTGAATATGCTATCTAGGTTGGTCATAACTTTTCTTCCAAGGAGTAAGCGTCTTTTAATTTCATGGCTGCAGTCACCATCTGCAGTGATTTTGGAGCCACCCCAAATAAAGTCTGACACTGTTTCCACAGTTTCCCCATCTATTTCCCATGAAGTGATGGGACCAGATGCCATGATCTTCGTTTTCTGAATGTTGAGCTTTAAGCCAACCTTTTCACTCTCCTCTTTCACTTTCATCAAGAAGCTTTTTAGTTCCTCTTCACTTTCTGCCATAAGGGTGGTGTCATCTGCATATCTGAGGTTATTGATATTTCTCCCAGCAATCTTCATTCCAACTTGTGCTTCCTCCAGCCCAGCATTTCTCATGATGTACTCTGCATAGAAGTTAAATAAGCAGGGTGACAATATACAGCCTTGACGTACTCCTTTCCCTATTTGGAACCAGTCTGTTGTTCCATGTCCAATTCTAACTGTTGCTTCCTGACCTGCATATAGGTTTCTCAAGAGGCAGGTGGTCTGGTATTCCCATCTCTTGAGGAATTTACCATAGTTTATTGTGATCCACACAGACAAAAGCTTTGGCATAGTCAATAAAGCAGAAATAGATGTTTTTCTGGAACTCTCTTGCTTTTTCGATGATCCAGTGGATGTTGGCAATTTGATCTCTAGTTCCTCTGCCTTTTCTAAAACCAGCTTGAACATCTGGAAGTTCACGGTTCACGTATTGCTGAGGCCTGGCTTGGAGAATTTTGAGCATTACTTTACTAGTGTGTGAGATGAGTGCAATGGTGCAGTAGTTTGAGCATTCTTTGGCATTGCCTTTCTTTGGGATTGGAATGAAAACTGACCTTTTCCAGTCCTGTGGCCACTGCTGAGTTTTCTAAATTTGCTGGCATATTGAGTGCAGCACTTTCACAGCATCATCTTTCAGGATTTGAAATAGCTCAACTGGAATTCCATCACCTCCGCTAGCTTTGTTCGTAGTGATGCTTTCTAAGGCCCACTTGACTTCACATTCCAGGATGTCTGGCTCTAGGTGAGTGATCATACCATCATGATTATCTTGGTCATGAAGATCTTTTTTTGTACAGTTCTTCTGTGTATTCTTGCCACCTCTTCTTAATATCTTCTGCTTCTGTTAGGTCCATACCATTTCTGTCCTTTATCGAGCCCATCTTTGCATGAAATGTTCCCTTGGTATCTCTAATTTTCTTGAAGAGATCTCTAGTCTTTCCCATTCTATTGTTTTCCTCTAATTCTTTGCATTGATCACTGAGGAAGGCTTTCTTATCTCTTCTTGCTATTCTTTGGAACTCTGCACTCAGATGCTTTTATCTTTCCTTTTCTCCTTTGCTTTTCGCTTCTCTTCTTTTCACAGCTATTTGTAAGGCCTCCCCAGACAGCCATTTTGCTTTTTTGCATTTCTTTTCCATAGGGATGGTCTTGATCCCTGTCTCCTCTACAATGTCATGAACCTCAGTCCACAGTTCATCAGGCACTCTATCTATCAGATCTAGTCCCTTAAATCTATTTCTCACTTCCACTGTATAGTCATAAGGGATTTGATTTAGGTCAAACCTGAATGGTCTAGTGGTTTTCCATGCTTTCTTCAATTTAAGTCTGAATTTGGCAATAAGGAGCTCATGATCTGAGCCACAGTCAGGTCCTGGTTTTGTTTTTTGCTGACTGTATAGAGCTTCTCCACCTTTGGCTGCAAAGATTATAATCAATCTGATTTGACCATCGGTGTTGACCATCTGGTGATGTCCATGTGTAGAGTCTTCTGTGTTGTTGGAAGATAGTGTTTGCTATGACCAGTGCATTCTTTTGGCAGAACTCTATTAGTCTTTGCCCTGCTTCACACCGTATTCCAAGGCCAAATTTGCCTGTTACTCCAGGTGTTTCTTGACTTCCTACTTTTACATTCCAGTCCCCTATAATGAAAAGGACATCTCTTTTGGATGTTCGCTCTAAAAGGTCTTGTAGGTCTTCATAGATCCGTTCAACTTCAGCTTTTTCAGCATTACTGGTTTGGACATAGACTTGGATTACTGTTATATTGAATGGTTTGCCTTGGAAATGAACAGAGATCATTCTGTCGTTTTTGAGATTGCATCCAAGTACTGCATTTTGGACTCTTTTGTTGACCATGATGTCTACTCCATTTCTTCTGAGGGATTTCTGCCCGCAGTAGTAGATATGATGGTCATCTGAGTTAAATTCACCCATTCCAGTCCATTTTAGTTCATTGATTCCTAGAATGTAGACATTCACTCTTGCTATCTCCTGTCTGACCACTTCCAATTTGCCTTGATTCATGGACCTGACATTCCAGGTTCCTATGCAATATTGCTCTTTACAGCATCGGACCTTGTTTCTATCACCAGTCACATCCACAACTCGGTATTGTTTTTGCTTAGGCTCCATCCCTTCATTCTTTCTGGAGTTATTTCTCCACTGATCTCCAGTAGCATATTGGGCACCTACTGATCTGGGGAGTTCCTATTTCAGTATCCTATCATTTTGCCTTTTCCTACTGTTCATGGGGTTCTCAAGGCAAGAATACTGAGGTGGTTTGCCATTCCCTTCTCCAGGAATGCTCAAACTACCACAAAATTGCACTCATCTCATATCCTGGCAAAGTAATGCTCACAATTCTCCAAGCCAGGCTTCAAGAGTATGTGAACCATGAACTTCCAGATGTTCAAACTGGATTTAGAAAAGGCAGAGGAACCAGAAATCAAATTGCCAACATCCACTGGATCATCGAAAAAGCAAGAGAGTTCCAGAAAAACGTCTGCTTTATTGACTACACCAAAGCCTTTGAGTGTGTGGATCACAGCAAAATATGGAAAATTCTTAAAGAGATGGGATTACTATCTCTGAGAAATGTGCCTTCTGAGAAATCTGTAAAGAGGTCAAGAGCAACAGTTAGAATTGGACATGAAACAACAGACTGGTTCCAAATTGGGAAAGGAGTATGTCAAGGCTGTATATTGTCAGCCAGCTTATTTAACTTACATGCAGAGTATATCATACAAAATGCCAGGCTGGATGAAGCCAAGCTGGAATCAAGACTGCTGGGAGATAACTGCAGATATGCAGATGATACCACCCTTATGGCAGAAAGTGAAGAGCTTCTTGATGAAAGTGAAAGAGGAGAGTGAAAAAGTTGGCTTAAAACTCAACATTCAGAAAACTAAGATCATGGCATCTGGTCCCATCACTTCATGGGAATAGATGGGGAAACAATGGAAACAGTGACAGACTTTATATTTTTGGACTCCAAAATCACTGCAGATGGTGACTGCAGCCATGAAATTAAAAGATGCTTGCTCCTTGGAAGAAAAGCTATGACCAACCTAAGAAAGCATTTTAAAAAGCAGAGACATTACTTTGCTAAGAAAGGTCCGTCTAGTTAAAGCTATGGTTTTTCCAGTAGTCATGTATGGATGTGAGAGTTAGATTATAAAGAAAGCTGATTGCTGAAGGATTAATGCCTTTGAACTGTGGTGTTGGAGAAGACTCTTGAGAGTCCCTTGGATTGCAAGGAGATCCAACCAGTTAATCCTAAAGGAAATCAGTCTTGAATATTCATTTGGAAGGACTGATGATGAAGCTGAAACTTCAATACTTTGGCCACCTGATGCGAAGAACTGACTCATTTGAAAAGACCCTGATGCTGGGAAAGATTGAAGGTGGGAGGGGAAGGGGACAACAGAGGATGAGATATTTGGATGGCATCACCAACTTGATAGACATGAGTTTGAGCCAGCTTCGGGAGTTGGTGATGGACAGGGAAGCCTGGCATGCTGCAGTCCATGGGGTCACAAAGAATTGGACACAACTGAGCGACTGAACTGAACTGATACAAGAATCAATAAAAACTTTTAGTTACTGAATAAACGGCTACTTGTTTTAAAATGGGGAAATTAAACAGATGTAAATTTCTGAGATGAGATATTAGTTGGACTTGAATAAAAGATGTGAAATGATGGATTTTCAAAGGTGGGTGGTGATTCCATGAAACAAGTCAGGCCACAGGGTGCAGCAGAGCACCCTAAGTCTACGTGTTAGTAAGAAGATGAGCTGGAGCAGGGCTCAGTGGAGACGGATCTAGTTATTAGCATTCTGGTCCAGCTGCTAGGGATGCAACTTGGCACCCATGGGTTCTCAAAGTGCTGCAAAGACTATTAAACTGAGTGAAACAAATTCAATTCCCAGACTGTAAGACTCCTTAGCACCTTTTTGCACAGGTGGGCATAAGAGAGTACCTAGATGTGGGGGGACTGCTAACCAACCACACATCCAGAACTCTGAAAAATATTTAGGACTTGCTGCAAATTGTCCTCATGTGTGACTTACATTCATGACACAATCAAAGCAGGGTCCTGGTTGAGTGGTTTTCATCATTTGGCCTAATGATCTATGTTGATTCCCTTTACGAAGAGCACATGGTCCCATTACATATTTCTTCCATCATGGGTTAAAGATGTCCTTCTAAAGGCCCATTCTACCAATTTATAGGGGATATAAAAAAAGGATTTTCAGTAAAATGTACTTTCATTGGTTTTGATGAAAAGGGTTTGTGATGAAAGTAGAATCTCTAATAAGCATTTCATAAATGACTTGTCTTTCAAACTTAATATAAAACAGAATAAAATATGTCTCCCAAAGAACTCCTTGCTGCCTCGCAGATTTAATGTCCCCTGCTCTCAATCAATTGGGCCTAAGAACTCAAAAATCTCTAGAAACACAATCAAATATTTATCAGGGAAAATTGGTAAAACCGAGAACTTATTTATGGCCCAAATTTTGAAACAGTCACACATTGAAGGGGGCGGGAAAAAAAGCATATGTTGGGAACTACATATTTCTCTCCAGGACATATACTCTCAGATTCTCCTTGCTGTCTAGACTTCAAAAATGGGAAGGGACTCACAGGCTTGAGAAAGTATATTCACAACCAGGATTTTTACTCTTTTTTTGCTACAAACACTGGGAGTTATATTGGAAAATAAGCCCCCAAATTTTAATAATTTAGCTAAATTATCAACTAATTAATGATTTGGCAGATAGATAAAATGTGCATATTTCAAAATCTTGCCTAATACTTACAGCTGCCTGTATACCCTTTCTGTAAACACAATGCTACATGGCACAGCCTCCAGCTGTGAAAAATCTGCCACAGGGGGCTAATTTGCTGTAGCACCTTACTTTCATTATTACCCTTTACTGTATGGATCTTCTTTCTTTAAAGAAATTCAGACCGTGATTAAAATATGACAGAAAGAAAGAAAAGAGACATATTTTTGGTCTCCATTCATTCTCTTGAATTGTAAGACCCAGTACTTTTGTGTCAATATGCCAGCTCTTGTTCCTTTTGTAATAATGTATATTTAGTGAAATCTGTATGCAGGCCAGGAAGCAACAGTTAGAACTGGACACGGAACAACAGACTGGTTCCAAATAGGGAAAGGAATACATCAAGGCTGTATATTGTCACCCTGCTTATTTAACTTATATGCAAAGTACATCATGAGAAACGCTGGACTGAAAGAAACACAAGCTGGAATCAAGATTGCTGGGAGAAATATCAATAACCTCAGATATGCAGATGACACCACCCTTATGGCAGAAAGTGAAGAGAAACTTAAAAGCCTCTTGATGAAAGTGAAAGTGGAGAGTGAAAAATTTGGCTTAAAGCTCAACATTCAGAAAATGAAGATCATGGCATCTGGTCCCATCACTTCATGGGAAATAGATGGAGAAACAGTGGAAACAGTGTCAGACTTTATTTTTTGGGGCTCCAAAAGCACTGCAGATGGTGATTGCAGCCATGAAATTAAAAGACGCTTACTCCTTGGAAGAAAAGTTATGACCAACCTAGATAGCATATTCAAAAGCAGAGACATTATTTTGCCAACTAAGGTCCATCTAGTCAAGGCTATGATTTTTCCAGTGGTAATGTATGCATGTGAGAGTTGGACTGTGAAGAAGGCTGAGCGCTGAAGAATTGATGCTTTTGAACTGTGGTGTTGGAGAAGACTCTTGAGAGTCCCTTGCACTGCAAGGAGATCCAACCAGTCCATTCTGAAGGAGATCAGCCCTGGGATTTCTTTGGAAGGAATGATGCTAAAGCTGAAACTCCAGTACTTTGGCCACCTCATGGGAAGAGTTGACTCATTGGAAAAGACTTTGATGCTGGGAGGGATTGGGGGCAGGAGAAGAAGGGGACGACAGAGGATGAGATGGCTGGATGGCATCACTGACTCGATGGATGTGAGTCTGAGTGAACTCCGGGAGTTGGTGATGGACAGGGAGGCTTGGAGTGCTGCAATTCATGGGGTCTCAAAGAGTCGGACACTACTGAGCGACTGAACTAACTAACTAACTAACTAATGTTTCCCAGAGGAGCAACCCCACATCCAAGGAGCGGTGGCTGCACAGGTGCAGGAGGGCTGAAAGGAGCCACTCCATGTTCAAAGTCAGGAGGGGGTCGGTGAGGAGATACCCCTCATCCAAAGTAAGGAGCTGCGGCTGTGCTTTGCTGGAGCAGCCATGAAGAGATACCCCACGTATCTCTGAAAGAGAAGGGAATACCAGACCACCTGACCTGCCTCTTGAGAAACCTATATGCAGGTCAGGAAACAACAGTTAGAACTGGACATGGAACAACAGACTGGTTCCAAATAGGAAAAGGAGTACGTCAAGGCTGTATATTGTCACCCTACTTATTTAACTTATATGCAGAGTACATCATGAGAGACACTGGGGCTGGAAGAAGCACAAGCTGGAATGAAGATTGCTGGGAGAAATATCAATAACCTCAGATATGCAGATGACACCACCCTCATGGCAGAAAGTGAAGAGGAACTAAAAAGTCTCTTGATGAAAGTGAAAGAGAAGAGTGAAACGGTTGGCTTAAACCTCAACATTCAGAAAACGAAGATCATGGCATCCGGTCCCATCACTTCATGGGAAATAAACTGTGAAAACAGTGTCAGACTTTATTTTGGGGGGCTCCAAAATCACTGCAGATGGTGACTGCAGCCATGAAATTAACAGACACTTACTCCTCAGAAGAAAAGTTATGACCAACCTAGATAGCATATTCAAAAGCAGAGACATTACTTTGCCAACAAAGGTCCATCTAGTCAAGGCTATGGTTTTTCCGGTAGTCATGTATGGATTTGAGATTTGGACTGTGAAGAAAGCTGAGTGCCGAAGAATGAACTGTGGTGTTGAAGACTCTTGAGGGTTCCTTTGACTGCAAGGAGATCCAACCAGTCCATTCTGAAGGAGATCAGCCCTGGGTGTTCTTTGGAAGGAATGATGCTAAAGGTGCCACCTCATGCAAAGGGTTGACTCATTGGAAAAGACCCTGATGCTGGGAGGGATTGGGGGCAGGAGGAGAAGGGGACGACAGAGGATGAGATGGCTGGATGGCATCACCGACTCGATGGATGTGGGTTTGAGTGAACTCCGGGAGTTGGTGATGGACATGGCGGCCTGGTGTGCTATAATTCATGGGGTTGCAAAGAATCAGACACAACTGAGCAACTGAACTGACCTGAATCTTTCCCAACACAATAGTATGACATTTCCAAACACATAGGAAAGTTGAAAGATGTTCACAGTGATCAACTGCGCTCACCACCTAGAGTCCACCATTAACATTTTCCTATACTTGCTTTGTCATTTATCTATCCATTGACCTGCCCCTCTAATCATCTCATTTTCTGGTACATTTCAAGGAATTAAGGTTAGTTTTAATGATATTTTAAAGAAAGTAATTCTCAGCAAGGATATGATTGCACTGAGTAGCCGTGAGCCCACTGGTAGGAGCATAGACTGTGAAATGTCCAAGAGCTGGCACAGAGCCTGCCTCTGCCATTAAGCATGTGACTGTGGACAGGTCATCCTTCAAGGTGCCAAATGAGCAAGCTCCAGGAGTTGGTGATGGACAGGGAAGCCTGAGACGCTGCAGTCCATGGCGTCGCACAGAATCAGACACGACTGAGTGACTGAACTGACTGAATCTCGGACAGGTCACAGCATACCCAGAGCCTCGTTTGGCACCTTGGAGGATGAGCCTCATGTTTTTGTTTTTCCTTTTTAATGAAAATTCAACACAATAGATGAAAAGTGGTTACACTCTACTGTGACAAAGAATTTTGATGACTTTTTCTACTCATCTCTAATCCTGTGAGGTCAAGGACTGTTTCCCTTGCCATTACATTAGCAGCCTTGTGCACAGTGCCTTGTAAACAGCAGATGTGGAATACATACTTGTTGATATGAATTGGGTTGAATTTCAGAGGTTTTTGCTGCTGGTATGTAGCCAGTACTTATTAGTGGAGAGGGGCAAGTGCAGTGGCTTCAGAGGCATGGGGCATAAGAAAGTTAGTTGAGAAATGAGCTGGAAACAGGGGATGAGACAAAGACAGAGAAAGCCTAGCCTGCAAAGCAGAAGTGTTTAAGGCAAGTTCAGTGATGGAGCAGAATTCATCAGTGCCCAGTCCTCGTCCCTTGGACTTCACCTTGGACCCCACCTTTTCAGTGCACACCAGCGGACTTCCAGCTGCTGCGATGCCTAAAGGCTCTCCTCCAGGCTTCAGAGGCCCATTGGCACAGAGCACAGGGCACAGCAGAGGCGCTGAGGGATTTACACCTCTGGGAGCAGCCCTCAACCAGACTGACAGGGTTGGTATATAAATGCCCAACTCCCGCCCTCACAGCCAGGATGACCCTGACAGTGTGCTTGACATGGTTTCCTGGCCTTTCTCCATGGGACTGCAGTCCAGTCCACCGCAGAGGCAAACAGGCTTCGCCACGGGCTGCTCTCAGCTGCCTGCCGTCCCTTACCCGCTGCACTCCTTCACTCCCTTACCTGTATTGCTGCTGCTGTTGCTGTTTAGTCACTAAGTCGTGTCCAACTTTTGCAGCCCCAAGGACTGTAGCCTGCCAGGTTCCTCTGTCCATGGGATTTCCCAGGCAAGAATACCAGGGTGGGGTGCCATTTATTTCTCCAGGGCATCTTCCCATTCCAAGGATCAAACCCATGTTTCCTGCTTGGCAGGTGGATTCCCTTACCATGGAGCCACCTGGGAGGTCCTTACCAGTATTACTGGTACAGAAAAGACTTGCATTTGAATTCTTGTCTGAGGAAACCCAGAGTAAGACAACTGTCTTTATACTTTATGCCCACAGAATCTCTTCTTCAAATGGCATTCTACACTAAAATCTGATATATAGTATTTATAAAGTTAGAGCTGCCTGACTTGGAGAGTTTGGGTGGATGGGAGTGGTGATGTGTGGAGGCCAGAGCCTAGCCTCTCCTTTCTCCTTTCCCTTCTCCCAGCCTGCCCAGTATTTGTGAAGACTCCCACACCCTCCCACAGCTCGACAGAGCCTTGCTCGTCAGCTGTTGGTGGAACTGATTAGGATAGGATACAAGATATAAAGAAAAGAATAAGAGGAATGAGTAAAAACAAGCAGACACAGAGAGGAAAATATGTCCTTTCAAAGGCCTAAGAAGCATGGACAAATACATAATTTTTGCAAGGCAGTGCAGTTATTGTGTAAAAGCCATCTGGAGGTTTGGGAGGCTTTCACACCATTATGATGTTCCTAGACTACGGCACTTGGAAAAGCTGTTGTTTGTAGAGAATCCAGGTTGAAAGCCCACATGGGCAGAAACATAGGGGCTGAGGAGAGATGTCTTTGGCTAGAAAAATAAAGTGTTTTGAGGCTGTAATAAGTAAGAAACCATGCAGAAGAGTGTCCTTAGCTGCATATTTATTGATCTCAAAGAAAGGGTCTTGTGAAAACTCCCTAAATATAATCAGGATGAATGCATGGGGTTGAAGGAAGCTTTAGGATGACCACAAAAAATTTATTGTCTAATGCTGGACAGGTTTAAGGGGATAGGTGGTGTTAGTAATAACTGCACCAGAACAACCACATTTTCAGACAACTGAGATGTGAAAATTCACCCTTGTAAACTATTTAATGCTATAATGCTGCTGCTGCTAAGTCACTTCAGTCGTGTCTGACTCTGTGCGACCCCATAGACGGTAGCCCACCAGGCTCCCCTGTCCCTGGGATTCTCCAGGCAAGAATGCTGGAGTGGGTTGCCATCTCCTTCTCCAATGTGTGAAAGTGAAAAGTGAAAGTGAAGTCGCTCAGTCGTGCCCGACTCTCTGCGACCCCATGGACTGCAGCCTACCAGGCTCCTCCACCCATGGAATTTCCCAGGCAGGAGTACTGGAGTGGGGTGCCATTGCCTTCTCTGAATGCTATAATAAACTAACTGAAATTCCACTACTGAAAGTATTACAGTGTAGTGGTAGGCAGAGGAGGAGAAAGTGTTTTAGATTGGACCTCCATAAACTTGAGTGTGCATAACTGAATCACTTGGAAGGTAAGAAAAAAAACAGGTTTCTGGCTCCATCCCAAGCGTTTTTGTTTCCATGGTGCTGTGGCGGGATGGGAGAAAAGGCACATTGAGCAAGCAGCCAGGTGATGCTGTGTTGCGGTCCACAGCTCTTGAAGCAGGATTGGTTTAGCCTTCAAGAGCTATGGACCAGCAGCACCAGCAGCACCTGGCTGCTTACTCGACGTGCCTTCTATCCCATCCTGCCATAGCACGGGTTGAAAACACTAAGTGTACATGAAGAGAAACTACAGAACAAGGATGAAACTTGTGTCTCAAACTTTCTGGGGGTAAAAAAAGCTTGCAGATTTGAGGACTCTGGCCCCTTGGCTCCAGGGAACTCTCACAAAGGCCACCACAGAGGCTTGTGTTGCCCTAAGGGCCAGCGCTCTCCAGCCCTGTCACTGCCCACTTGCAACAGCTCTGCTTCCCTTTGCAACATATCCTGGAAACCTGGCAAGATTTTGCTTAAAGAAAGACATATTCGGCACAGTGATAGTTTAAATCATAAGCATGGCTATTATCAGGATACTGAATTATTCATGCTTCTAGTTTACAATAGAGATAGATTTCTAATAATTCAAGTCACCCCAACCTCTTGCGTAGGTCACTGTAAAACCTCCTTCTTGGCTCTTTCTTTGTGTCCACTCCTCCCTACATCCTGCTCCCACAGATCATTCCGTACAAGGCAGCCAGAGAATTCAAACGTACAGATGCACGCGTACCTGGGAGGGTTTCCAGTGGTTTCCAGCTGCGTGCACAATGAAAACCCTACTCGTGACCATCATCTCCAAGGCCCACATGACAGGCCAACCTTTCTGACTTCAACTTGTGTGACTCTCCTCCTTGCTTACTACACTGCAGCCAACCAGACATATCTTCTCAGACACGCCTCATTCTTTCCCACCTCCATACCACTTCTATTCAACAAACAGATAAACCGTCCAACAGCACCAGCCACTCGGATCATCCACTCCACTAACCACCACTGTTCCAATTCCAAGGTCCCTGAAACACATGCACTGGTTAAAATTCGATGCTCCGTGTCGGTTTTCCTGACGGGAGACGATGTGTTGACCAGGCAACATCAGTATTTCTGCCTATTTAGCAGTAAATATTTCTTCATGGAAAAGCAGTTGCTCGGATTCATTCAATGGCGCTTGCTCAATCTGGTTAGTGTGGTTTAATTGCTTTGATGTGATTTTGTTTTTAGAGAGCTGCCCCAAGAGTGTTCCTGGACCTACACATTTGAAAACTAGGATCTAAATAAAATGACACATATCATCATACTGCTATACTAAGGGGACTTACCTGGCTGATGGCCTGGACATTGTATACAAAAGCCGTGAGTCTATTTCTTAACCAACGACACCCTCATGTCACAACTATCGCATCTTTACCTACCATGCTGATCTTCAAATCATGACATTCAAACGTGTTACTTTTTTTCTTAATCCCTTTTTCATGACCTTTTGACATTCTTTTCTTGGCAACACCCTTTGGCCTCTGACTATAGAGGAACTGAGGCCAATTCCTGCTGGTTGCTAAGCCAGTCACAGTCAGTTTGCCTCATGTATGCTCATCTCATAATAAAAACATGCTCTCTGGCATTGGTCTTTGTCTGACTTACCTTGCCAACATCTCTTGGGAAAGGTTGTCTCTGATTCTCTGGAATTAAAATGGGAGATACCACAATGGACCTCTTTTGTCTTGGGACAGGTGAAGTTCTTGCAAATTTAAATATATCCTAAAAGACAAAAAAACAAATCAATTGACTAAAATCCCCCACAGAGAAGATGTATCAGTCTGCTCTGAGATATGGCTCCTTTGTTGTGAAAGCATACAGCTGTTTGGACATTGTTAATTTTATTCTATCAAACCTCATTAGAGTTAGCAAGTACATCATTAGAATTATACTAAAGCTGACATTGTGATTCACAATGACTATCATTAAGCTATTTAATCCCATCTTCAGAATCATTCTATTCACAATGTCAGTCTTGATTTATGTATACTTCAGTGCTGTGATTCCCTTTCTTAACCTGCCAAGTGAGGAGATGACTTGCTTGGTCACTAACCCACAGAACTTTTGCTGGATACAAAAGTGACTCTCCTCATGGTCAACTGTGTGGTCCTCACATTCACAAGTGAAAGGGATGAAGAACAATCTCAACATCCAAACTATGTCCGGCATTATGGAGAATGTTGGTCGATGTTCTTTCAAAGGCCATTTGTTTTTATTAGTGGGTCTACTCCTGGAACTCACGTCCTACACAGTGTGTCGCAAATTTCAATCACTGGAACAATACTGTGAGAATTTCTGGCCTATCTGTAACTCACCTTTTAAGTTAAATAAACGGCTGCAAAAAAAGGAACATGTGTCATTATTTTAAATACACTACTAGTATGGCTTCTCATGAAAAATAGAAAAGCATAAAAATAAACATTGAGACCAATGATGTTATAAAATTTGAGCTGGAAACTTAGGTGGGTGTCAGGTTTCCTCTTATTGAAAGAGAGATAAGAAAAGGCTAGACGGGTGGTAAAGGGCTATAACTAAAAGTAAGCATCTGAGTTAGTACCAAAAGTAAGCACCTCAAACTTTGGATAATAGGCTCCTATGAAAATCATGTGGCAAATGATATTTAAATACCATCACTGACCCATGCTTCATAAAATGTGTGTGAGTCTACATGTATATATCATACGACAGTGATATATATACACCTAAGTATACACACACACATATGTGTAACCATTTTAATGGAAACTCTATATAAGAAAAGTCAAATAGGAAACAACACCAGCAAAGGCTACGAAAGCTTCTATAAAGTCTTTCTCTTGATTTTGTTTGGAGTATAAACTGATGTTATTCTTACAGAAAGTGATCAGGCAGTATTTATTTATCAAGAACCTTACAAACGTACATATCCCCTCACGTTATACTCTATACACTCTATCATTTCACTCCTAGGAGTATTCAAATGCTAAATTCAAAAGAGGAAAAATGAAAAGCTGAAAGCAGGAAGATGTTTAGTGAGACATTTATAAAGAGCAAAAGCGGCAAACCGCTTGAATGCTCAGTTTCAGGACAGGGTTAAATTTGGGTCCATCGGCAGAAGACACTCCTAGGTCGTCACCATAAGGCAGTGGTGAAGACATGTTCTAACCGCTGTGATCATCATTTGATTGCTTCCACAATCACAGCCACAAACTACTACTTTCATAACAACAGTCCATTAAACATGTGTTGGAACGTGTGCTAGCACTTTACATGTGACTTTGCTGATATTTGTAATAAACTTCTCAAGTAACTCTTAGCCCTCCCTAACTAATGAGGAATATCCAGTTACAAGAGGTTATAGAAACTGCTCCAATTCACCTAGCCAGCAGACAGAATATGTAAGTAACACATGTAGGAAAATATAGAATACCGTATTGGTTGCCCTCTAATTTATATAAGCTATATTGAACATAGAAGAATGATATTCAAACCTCAGTGAATAAGTCCAAATAGAAGACTGCTTGATTTCTAAGAAGATCAAAGACTCACTATGCAAGCAAAGACAGAAATCTAGAGCATGCGTACATAAAAGACAGCAGAAAGACTCAGAAGGGTGAAAACAACAAAAAACCACTGACACACCAACTCACTAACTAACTAAAGCAATCAAACCCAATCATGCAGAAAACAGCAGAGGAAGAGAGAGAGAATGGGACGCTGAGAAGACGATGAACAACGAACTGGATTATATTCATAAAACATTGATATATAACACCGACAAAGATTCTGTTGGCTTATTAGGGACTAGGCAAAGAACAGAAAACATGTAAAATAATGCAAAATATGTGCAATATATGACTCTTATTTACAATAAAAAATCTTGAGGTTTATATGAAAGAAAGCCTAGGAAAGCAGTTGGAAAAGATTTAAAGTCTTATGCAAATGTAGGGGATTAGTGATTCTGCTCTATAAGAGAGCAAAAGTAAGTCTCCATTATGATGATATGTGAAAATGTATCTAAAGTAATGAAAAGCATACTCACTGTCAGCAACAAACCTTCCCTTGCTTACCATAAAGAACTCATTGGTGTTCGTGAGCCTGTGAACGGGTGGCACTTTTTGTCCTGCTGGGTGACCAGAGTGGTCAGGTTCCTAAGTCCCCATTCCTGCCTCTGGTGTCCTCCTAGCCCACCAGCTACTGAAGCCCACAGCTGCCAGTGCGTTTCCTCAACTCTCACATCCTTGAAGCTTGGTAGTAATAACGGTGTGAACCCCTGGGCCTAAAGTGCCTTTGAAGAGAAGCAGGAGGCTCTGAGTCTCAGGTTAGGAAACAGCTTCTGGAAGGGAGGGGTGGGGAGTGACCCACTGATTATGGAGAAGCCTCCATGTGCGCTGGACTCTGAGCCCACCGTGGTACGCAGAGCATCCTTTTTCTTCCAACTCTTAACTTATTTACCTTACCGTGGCAAGGACTGCAACAACAGCAAAACAAAGCTGGTCCACGACTGTGGTTTCTCCTCTGTGTTTGTTTGTGATTTATGCATATATCTATCTGTCTTCGTCTGTGATTTATGCGTGTATCTACTAACTATGTGTTTGTCGACAAATGTTCACCTCTGGTCAGGTCTGTGCTAATGAGTTTGTCTGTGTGCTCTGAAGCCAAGTGACTCTCTGTGACTGGGACCATGGAGGAGCCATAGCATCTGATTTGACTGACAATCAAGATACCATCAGAGAAGGCAATGGCACCCCATTCCAGTGCTCTTGCCTGGAAAATCCCATGGATGGAGGAGCCTGGTGGGCTGCAGTCCATGAGGTCGCTAAGAGTTGGACAAGACTGAGCGACTTCACTTTGACTTTTCACTTTCATGCGTTGGAGAAGGAAATGGCAACCCACTCCAGTATTCTTGCCTGGAGAATCCCAGGGATGGGGGAGCCTGGTGGGCAGCCGTCTATGGGGGTCGCATAGAGTTGGACACGACTGAAGCGACTTAACTGCAGCAGCAGCAGCAGCAGCAGCAGGATACCATGGGCATATCTAGGCTCATGATGTGTGTTTGTATTTGTCAGTCCATTGTGTGAAGCCTTTGAATGCACCATGATGTGACCATAACCTCAAGGAAAGACAAGATAGAAGCAGTGAAGTATGTGACTAATTCAAGAGATGTTTCTGGAAGAACAGACAGAGGTGTGGGAAAGAAGAGAACACTATGCTAAAGAAGAGGCTGTTACAGCTCCCTGTCTTCTGGTGCTGCCATTACCAAGTGAAGGGTAAAACACTGCCTGCGATATCCAGAAACAAGGCATCTAGCCGGCATATTGCAGTCACTTGGATGGCACAGCGTGAGGAAAACTCAGGGTGAGAAAACACGGGACACTGGCCCCCAGTGGAAGAGGAGCATTTCAGAGGGACGATCTCAGTGAGCCCACGTCTATGCAGGTTCTCATACATAGAGAAGCACCAAATTCCTTAACTCGAGATGTCTAGTTTTCTTTTATTAACACTAACCTTTAGTTCTAGCTATCTGGTGCTGTTGCAAAAACTCCTCTATATCCTGGCTTCCCTCCGAACAGTTTTCTCAGCCTTTACACGAGATGCTGTCTTCCGGGCTTGAAGTCCTAGGAATATCCACCATACAAAGCATACCTCTCCACTTTTAGGTTGTGCCTCTCTTTTTTTTATGTCAGCCAACACAAGATAGAGGATAAAGAGGGGAAAGGCAGTTCTGGGCACAGATGCTGGGTATTGGTGACTTGTTGACTTTGAGGGTACCCAACATAGATTCCTAGAGGCTGTATAAACATCAGTAGTTGCACTCAGGAGGGAAGGATGAATGAGGACCAGAAATGTCACAGTCGCTCACGAACGAGAGTGGTTAGATGTGAAGGAGAAGCTGACACTCTCCAGATCATGTGGAGAGGGAAAAGGGAGGGACTCAATCATCCAGCGGGTCTCTAAAAGGCCAGCAAAGGCCACAGAAAGGCTAGTTGGAAAAAGAGGGAGTGCATAGCCGTGTTACACAATGCAGGCATCCCCTCCAACAGGCTGAATACTGTAAGAGGGCTGCTGGATTTGAGGATGAGCAGGTAACTGATGACTTTAGGAAGAGCAACTTTTAGCAGTGTTAAACAGGGTCCAGTGTCAGAGGAAGCAAGGATTTTGGTATGGATGGAAAGGGAAGAAATGGGAAGAAGTTGGTCAGTACAAGGGGAAACCAGGAAGGGTGCTGGACTGAGAGGAAGGCAGCCACAGCACTGGGTGAATGAAGACATAGAATGGAGGTGACCCCAGGGGGAGGCGCATGCCCGAGGGAGGAGGGAAGTGAGCGGATCAGGAGCGAAATCAGCCTCAGAGGGGTTAAGAGGGGGTTCTCATCTGTAAACGAGGATAATGGGCTTGTGTTCTCAGTTATCAGAATGAAATGAGAAACGGCACATGGAGGTGGTCTGCACTCTCTAAAGAACAGCACAGTGTGAAGGATGGTCTTATTCATGCTGGACTGTGGAGGTGAGGAGATAGAGAGAGGCGCTCAGTGCCCTTTAGGTGTGAGTTAGTCAGCTGAGAGTGGCCTGGTGCCAGACCTTAAAGAGACACTTGCAGACATGCAGCCACTTCCAGCTTTCCAGACCACCAGGCACATGCACACTGACATCAAAGTTCTCTCTCCCCAAATACAAACACTTACGCACATGGGCACATGTTCACACACATTCAGAATCCATCAGACAGCGTCACACACACACACACACACACACACACACACACACACACACACACGGGGCGTGCAAAGGAAAGTGAGAGACTAGTCATGTGCCTCCCATGGGACCCTCCCTACAACCCTGCAGTCGGTGACCAATAATCTGTCCGGTCTTTGAGCCTGGAATGGCCGGAGGCCTACAGCAGCCTCATCCAACCTTGTGTAAGTCAAATGGGCAGAGCTGTGTCCTCGGGGAGGCTCACTCATGCTACCTTCTATTACAGGGGATTGTCACCCTGACATAAACATCCTTTGTCTCCCGTGGGCTGACCCAGGCCCGTGTCTCTCCGTCACAGGGCATTGGGGTTTACAGTCTCATTTGCTTCCCTCCCTACTTCTCGATCTTGGGAGAAACTGGCAGTGCATTAAAAGCAAGTTTCATGCTACCTGGGGGCATCACATCACACAGTCCCAAAGAGCACCTTAGAAATAGAGGGGAGGTCCCCACAACTGTGATGAACACGGGAGGGGCCGGGGAAGAGAGGGGAGGGTGGAGGCCAAGGGAAGAAGGAAGGCAGGAAGGTTGAGGAATTAACAAGGAGAGGAAGAGTAGATTTATATTCATTCATTTCCTCAAAAACTCTCTATGGGTCCCTTGCTTCCTGGCAGGAGTAATTCTTGGCATCTGGGATAGTGCAGTGCAGGAGAGAGAGAGGTCCCTTGCCCTCCTGCACTCTCATTCTGGAGGAAGGAGACAGACAGTAAACATGGTCCTGGAGGACAGACAGGCAGAAAGGGCTGAGTGAGCAGAGGCGTGGAGTTGACCTTCTAGAGGGGAAGGGGCCACTGGGAAGGTGGCCTTGCAGGATGAAGGAAGGAAGATGCCATGTGGGCACAGGGACTGCCAGCAGCAGGAACCCTGGCACTTGTGAGCTGCAGGGAGGCAGCCTGCATGGCCTGGGGGAGCAGAGGAGACAGCCCAAGGAGCCGGTAAAGGGAATCTGGATCCTGGATGGCCAGCTATGCAGACAGTTGAGAGGAATGAGGCTTTAACTCTGCGTGAAACATGAGTCATGGGAAGGTGTTTTTATTTGTTTATGTGGGAAGGATTTAAGCTGAAGAATGACATGAGCCCACTTACAATTAAAATAGACACACACATATTTCATGCTGGCTTCTATGTGAGAAACAGGTTTTAAGAGATAAAGAAATGTTTGTTGAATTTCTTTCTTTTTCAAATCCTGTCTTCACAGCTTCTGAAATTCCTCCTAAAATGCAAATCTGAGCTTTAATTTGGGGAAAGGAGAGTCAGGTTCAACTCTCCCTGGCTGGAACCCCTCTACCTCCTTCCTCCCCACAATATGTTTAATATATTACTATTATCTCAGTACAATTTACATACCTTTACAGTCACCCATCATAAGGGTGCAATGCACTAATTATCAGGAAGTTTACTGAGTTGTGCAATCATCACAAACTAATTTTAGAACACTTCCATCAGCCTCGGCCTGTATGCTCACTCACTCCCCTATTCTGCACCCCAGCTGCTGGCAACCGTGAGTCTGATTCCTGTCTGTATACCTGTCTGTATACGTTTGCTTCTCAGGACATTTCATAACGGTGTGTTTTCACGGACTCCATTCCCACTTCTAGCTGATGTGGAGATCGTGTGGCAGGAAGCGACGCGGTTTTGGTAAGTCGTATGTAGAGCCCACTCCCTGGCCTCCGCGGGAGCACGCCCACAGCACCTAGACTGCCCGCAGGCCCCAGGCTGGCTGAGCCTCCCTGACTGCGGTCCTCACTCCTCGGCTCCTCTCCTCCCACTGCCCTCCCGCTGTCCTCGTCTCTGTGTGGATGCAGACACCCCTCCCCAGTGAAGCTCCTCCACACTGATCTGAGTCACAAGGCTTGTCCCCAGGGAAGCCACCCAGGACCCCGTCAAGCCGAGCTGTCCAGAGCAGAGACTAACTGGGCTGGGGCTCCGAGTGTGAAGGGGACGGCCTGGCACTGAACCGCGGACACCGCGCTCCGTGTGTTGGCTGTCCCTGCTCCTGCCCACACACCCAGCGGAAGGCTGAAAAGTCTTCCGTGAGCCACGCCAAGAAAGCGGTGTCATTTGAGAGACATGGTCCTGCTTCCTTCACACTGAACCCAGGCCAGACAGCAGCTTGGACCTGTCCTGCTGCCTGTCAGAGGGCCTTCATGGGCCAGCACCGGAGGGGCAGACAGAGGCCAGAGAAGACACGTGTCCCCGCCCCTCCCTCTACCCTCCCAGTTCCGGTCTCAGCATTTAGGTTATAAATGAGAGGGGAAAATAGCAACAACTTTGTAAAGAAGCCACAAGCCACTGGCTTTGTTCTCTCTCCTACCTGGTAAATTTGGGGCAAAATCATGTGCTTGGAGAAGCTATTTTATCAGGGCAAAGTATTGCAGAAGCTGGAAGCAGCGCTCTGGCAGAAGCAGGGCTGGAGGAGGGGCAGCGCCGGCAGACTGGGGTGTCAGCACCGCCCGAGGGTGGACAGCTCTGTTGACCCTGAAGAGAAGGTCAGATGTGCTGCAGGCGCAGCGAGGAGCCTTGACTGGTTTCTTGCTTTGGGTCTGAACTCCGTGTCTGGTTGTGAAGAAGGGATTCATAGGGCCTGGACCCTGTCTGAATAGGCCTGTTCATGCTGATCATGCTCGGCCATCTCTTCAGCGGACTCTGGACTCTGTGCTTAGTGCCTATGGAACCTACGATAGAAGGACAGGGCCCCCTCTGGACAGGGGGATCTTGACGATCACATCCAGGCTACTCATCGCCTGAGAGAAAACATACTCTAATCACCCCTGCCTCCGGACGGGTCATAAATTCTTTCTGTATCTATCGGAGTGTAACCGCAGACTTGTTGATTAGTAACTGTTTAAACACCTAACACTTGATAACACTTGAATAATGGGGTTATTGTGATTGTATTCACCCTTCCTTTGTTTTATGTAAGTCTCAAGGAAATTGGGGTGGTGGGTTCGGATCCGTACACATGGGGTATAAAAGATTTTCACAAATGCAGGTCGGGGCCCTTGGCTAAGAGGAGACTCTGCCTTGGGCCGCCGGTGTAATACACCGCACTCCACTATCTGCATCGTCCTTCTCAGTGAGTTTGTTTCCCGGAACGCGTGGCTATAACATTTGGTGCGTTGGCCAGGAAACTCCTCGCTTTGAGGAGACAGGTCTCATTTGAGGCCACCCCGAGGCTTTGTAGCTTGAATCTCCTAGAGCGGGGAAGGTGCCTTGCCCCTCTGGAAGAATTCAGCCTCTCAATGCCGGGTTTCTTTGCTTTGGCAGGTAGTGAACGGCAGCAAAGGAACTGAGTGCTCAGGCGGGGAGGAGCCCACCCGATAGGGTGGAAGAGGGGGCCTGATCACCGCCCTGGGAGGGACCAGAAGGGAGAGGCATAGGAAACTGGTTTAGGTTAGCGACAATAGCTGCTCGGCACTCAGGTCGAAGGCTGTGCCACGGATAAAGAAAGGGAACTTAGGGTTTAAGAAAGCCAGTCAGGAGGTCCGTCCGCACCATCTTAGGGAACGTGCAGAGCTGGCACCACAGGGTTTTAGAAAGAGGATATCAATTTCCCCATGCTCGTATTCTGTCCTCTCCCAGGAGGTGCCCGTCTGCTGTGACTTCATCTCCCTGCCAGTGGAAACAGGCAGACTGGCTTCTCGGGAAGGCCCTGGGACGTGGGAGTCCAGAGGTTAGAAAATGGGAGGAAGCGGGTCGAAGGCCACTGTATCGGAGAATATGATTAAGGATTTTAAGAGAGGATTCGATGGAGACTATGGGAGGAAAATGACGCCCGGCCGGCTCTGTAACCTTTGTGAAGGCAAATGGCCTTCAGTGGGAGTTGGCTGGCCACCAGAGGGAACTATGGACTTAAATCTCATAAAGGCAGTCTATGCTATAGTTACGGGAAAGCCCGGACACCCCAGTTCCCGTACATAGACTCTTGGCTGGGACTAGCCCAAGACCCAACCCCCCCGCCCCGCCCAGATGGGCCCATTTTTACACTCATGGTGGGGAAGGAAAAATCTTGATGGCCCAAAAGGTAATCAAGGATGAGGAGGAAATTTTACAGGACCCTGAAGGAGATGAGCTTCCACCACCGCCGTATTGGATGATGGTTCTGCCAGCTTGTAACACCGCGGCCACCGGAGGAACCAGCCCGAGACCGGTAAGCCTCCCGGACTCTTCAACGGTCCTGACAGCTCCGTCGGTTGTAGAGCCGCACCCCCCCAACCCCCGGCAGGCTCCAGCCTCAGCTGGAAGGACAATGAGCCCACTGGACTCTACCAGCCCGGATGCTGCCACTGCGTTCCCTAAACTCTACCCTCCACTCCTGGTAAGTACTCCCGGACAAAGGGGGAGGAACCACTGGAATTAAACAAAGGCTCCATTCAGCCAAAGAGCCAGAGGAAAGAATATCCTTGCAGATGCCCCTCAGAGAAGCTCAGCAACCCCCAGTGATAGGGGAGGACGGAAACTATCACCAAGCTCCTGTAACCTGTTACTATCAGCCCTTTTCATCAACCGATATACTGAACTGGCAAAAACACACCCCGTCTTACTCGGCGGAACCCCAGGGCATGGCTAGACCAATGGAGACTATTTTCCGCACTCACTGACCAAGCTGGGACGAGATAATGCAATTACTAGCATCCCTCTTCAGTACAGAAGAGAGACATAGGATCATCACCGAGGCGAGGAAATGGCTACAGGAGATGCTTCCTGAGGGCACTGCTAACCCAGAGAGCTGGACAGAGCAAGCCCTCCCCACCGACAGACCTAACTGGGACTATGATACCGAAGAAGGAAAAATCCAGTTAGACAGATACCAGACGGCGATTACACAAAGACTTAAAAGGGGAGCCCGGAGGCCAATGGACATGTCAAAACCGGCCGGAATAGTTCAGAAGGGAAACAAGTCACCTTCCAAATTTTACCAGAGACTTTGTGAGGCCTACAGACTCTATACGCCCATAGACCCTGAAGCTACGGGCTCCCAGATAGTTATCAATTCAGCATTTATCTCGCAAGCACATCCTGACATAAAATGAAAGCTTCAAAAGACCGAGGGAGTTCTATCCATGTCTAGTTCTCAGCTGACTGAAATAGCAGGTAAGGTGTTCCAGAACAGGGACACGGAAATAGAAAAGAAATATGAGAAAAGGTATAAAGACAAGCAGAGGAGAACAGGTGAGAGGTTTGCAATGTTGGCTGCTGAGCTTGGAAAGTCTTCTGGAGACTTTTCCACCGCTAAAGCAAAGAAACGTCCCCAGCTTCAAGGTCAGGACAGCCCTCCAACCAGTCCCAACGGAAGCCACGGGCTCCATTACAGCCAAATCAATGTGCCCGATGCCGTGGGTATGGTCATTGGAAGAATGAGTGCCCAGAAGGAAGAAGGGAGACTAAACCCCTCCTGGTTGCAAAACTCACTAACATAGAGACTGAATAGGGATGCCAGGGTTCAAAGACATCAGGTCCCCGAGAGCCCATGGTAACTTTAAAAACTGGGGACCAAGACACTGACTTTATGGTCAGAATTGTCCGTGGTAACTAAACCCGTGGCGCCACTGTCTAAAAGGACCGCCGCTGTAACTGGGGTTTCGGGAGAGGAAATGGTTAAGTCATTTTGCCAGCCCAGGAAATGTCAGATGGGGGGTCACCAAGTGACTCATGAGTTTCTCTATATCCCTGAGTGCCCAGTGCCCCTGCTGGGGAGAGACTTACTCTCCAAACTGGGAGCACAAGTGACTTTCTCTCCTGAAGAAAGGCCCACTTTTCAGGTGGGGACAACAACCTACTTACTCTCCCTCTCTGTGCCCCCTCAAGACGAATGGAGGCTACATGAGCCCCCTGGAGATAAACAAGGCCAGGCAACAGAGTTGGAGAGAAGGCTAACTCAGCTCTTCCCTGGGGTCTGGGCCGAAGATAAGCCCCCTGGGGCTAGCTGGACACCAAGCCCCTGTAATAATAGAGGGTTTCTCTCCCCCCGGTGAGAAAGTGTCGACACCCAATACCCACAGAAGCCTGAAACGGGATTCTGCCTCCCATCAGCAGGCCTAAACAGGCAGGCATCCTGGTGGAATGTCAGTCAGCCTGGAACACACCAGTCTTACCGGTAAAGAAGGAAGGAGGACAAGGCTATAGGCCTGGACAGGATCTCAGCTTGGTTAATCAGGCCACTGTGACTCTGCACCCGACTGTCCCAAACCCCTATACCTTACTTAGCCTCCTCCCACCTAAGACAAGGATCTATACTTGCTTGGACCTCAAAGATGCCTTTTCCTGTATTCGCCCAGCACCTGCGTCGCAACCCATCTTTGCCTTTGAATGGGAGGACCCAATCAGAGGCAATAAGCAGCAGCTCACTTGGACCCGCCTCCCGCAAGGGTTCAAGAACACACCATCTTTGGAGAAGCCTTGGCCTCGGACCTGGAATCTTTCCAGCCTGAAAGGTATGGATGTTGGCTCCTGCACTATGTGGACGACCTGTTGCTGGCCACTGAGACCTGGGAGGAATGCTGGGAAGGGACTCCAGCACTCCTCCAATTGCTGGCAGAAGCAGGATACTGAGTGTCGAGGAAAAAGGCACAAATCTGCAAGGAGGAGGTAAGGTATTTGGGGTTTGTCCTAAGGGAAGGCACAAGGTTGGCAGACCAATCTAGAAAAGAAGTAATTCTGAGGCTCCCTGTGCCTAAGACTCAGCAGCAAGTCAGGGAGTTCCTAGGGACCACTGGATTCTACAGGATTTGGATTCCAAGGTATTCTCAAATAGCCCAGTCCCTATTTGAGCTCCTGGCAGGGCCTGAAGAAAATCCAGTAAGTTGGACTGAGAAACAACAGAAAGCCTTTGAGGAGCTAAGACTAGCAATCACCTCCGCCCCCGCCTTGGGATTGCCAGACCTCACCAAATCATTCACCTTATATGTGACCGAGAAAGATGAAACAGCCATGGGGGTTTTGACTCAAACTTTGGGAACATGGGACAGGCTGATAGCTTACCTTTCAAAGTGACTTGATAATGTTGCCACCGGGTGGCCTAGCTGCCTGTGGGCAGTGGCTGCATTCGCCTTACTGTTACATGAAGCCACAAAGCTGACTTTCAGCCAGGACCTGATCATCAAAGTCCCACATGCAGTCAACACCCTCCTTTGAGGAGACCCCCACAAATGGCTGTCAAATTCCCGGATTAGTCAATAGCAGGGACTGCTATGTGAAAACCCCAACCTCCGTATCAAGCCTTGCTGGGGTTTAAACCTAGCAACGCTTCTCCCAACGGGAGAAAGTGGACCTACCCACAACCGCAAAGAAGTCTTAGAGGAGGTCTATGCTAGCCATCCAGACCTCCGAGACAGGCCAATTTCAAGTCCTGACTGGACTCTGTATACTGATGGCACCAGCCTGGTAAAGCTAGGACAGCAACTGTCAGGCTATGCTGTAGTCACAGAGAGGACAGTTGTCGAGGCCAGTTCCTTAACACAGCACTGGTCAGCACAACGAGCAGAGTTATAGGCCTTAGTCCGGGCGCTGCAATTGTCAAAGGGTGAGAGAGTGAACGTCTACACCGACTCCCGGTGTGCTTTCGCTATACTCCACGTACATGGGGCACTACACCGGGAGAGAGGCCTTCTAACGGCCAATGGAAAGGGCATTAAGAATAGGGAGGAGATCCTGACTCTACTAGACGCTGTCTGGAGCCCCACGGAGGAAGCAGTCATGCACTGCAGTGGGCACCACAAGGAAGACACCCCCCAGGCTCGAGGAAATAGGCTGGCTGATGAGACCACCAGACGGGCAGGTGAAGTCAGAAAGGAATCCGGGGAAATCCCCGTGAGAACATTTGTCCTAGTTGAGCTACTTGAGCTGGCCCTAGACTCCCCGACATACACTGAGGCTCAAACCCAACTAGCTGGAGCAGAGGGAGCCTCCGAAACAGACAAAGGATGGTGGGAGCTTCCAGGCGGTAAGCTACTAGTGCCTGAAGAGCTGGCCCCTGTTCTGGTGAGCCAAGCTCATCATACGACTCACCTAGGACATGACAAATTGGAGGAACTGACCCCAAGGTATTTTCTGGCTCCTCACCTCTCCTCTCTATGTAGAAAGTGAAAGTGAAGTAGCTCAGTCGTGTCCGACTCTGCGACCCCGTGGACTGTAGCCTACTTGGCTCCTCCATCCATGGGATTTTCCAGGTAAGAATACTGCAGTGGGCAACGGAATCCCAAAATTGCAACACCTGCTCTCAGATTAACACCGCTCCACGGTGCAGACCCAAACCCCCAGGCATCCAATTAAAAGGTGCCCTTCCTTTTGAACATCTGGAAGTGCACTTCACTGAGATGAAACCATAACGCCATCTTCGTTATCTGTTGGTCTTGGTATGTACTTTCTCGGGATGGGTGGAGGCCTTCCCCACCCAAACTGAAAGAGCATCAGAAGTGGCTCGGAGCCTGCTTAGGGAAATAGTTCCTCGATTTGGATTCCCCACCAGCACAAGATCAGATAACGGCCCAGTCTTCATATCGGATCTGATACAACAAGTAAGTAAAGCCGTGAATATAAATGGAAGTTGCACACTGCCTACCGGCCTCAGAGCTCTGGAATGGTAGAACGAACTCACCGGACCCTAAAGGAGACACTTTCTAAACGGATTATAGAAACTGACTGTTCCTGGGTAGATTTACTTCCCACGGCCTTGCTCAAACTCAGGATGACCCCATGGTCCCACGGCTACTCTCCCTACAAAATTGTATATGGGAGGCCTCCTCCCGTAATAAGACAGGTAACAACTGATATACTTCAGGTAAGAGGAGATGGGATATCACAGCAGATGGAGCAACTAGGTAAGGTAATTAATCAAGTAACTAAGTTTGTGCAAGAAAGAATACCATTCCCCTTGGGGAAGCAAACGCATGAGTTTATACCAGGGGACCAGGTATGGGTGAAAGACGGGAAACATGACCCACTAGCCCCCCGATGGAAAGGTCCATATTCTGTTGTTTTAACCACCCCTACCACAGGTAAAGTTGCAGGCATTGCCCCTTGGATCCATCACACCAGAGCGAAGAAGGCATACCACACTGACCCAGAAGACGCCGAGTGGACCACCCAGAGGGACCCCACCGACCCATGGGAAAACAAGATCATTCTGAAGAGGATGAAGAAAACGAGGTCCCGGACGAGTCCTCTACAGGATGGAGCTGGGTAAACAACTCCTGCTACTCGGCCTCACCAATGCAATTCTGAACCTGACCACTGTTCCTGCACAGGACAACGTCTTCATCTCATGGGCACATTCTTATGCGGACTTCCACAACTCCTCCAATTGTTGGGTATGTGGGGCTACGCCCGTGTCAGTAGTGGACGGAGTCCCCTGGTGGGTGTCACCACTTCGTTATGGAGACTTTATACCACTGTGTTCCTTCTTGGAACAACAGAAAGAAACTTTCCTTTCTCTCACCAATCATAACCTTTCTTTGCTCTCCTGGTGTAAGAAAAAAGCCATCAATGGGCCTGGGACATAGGGTTACATTTAACATGAACACTAGTCTTATGGAGGTAACAAGGGCTTGTACCTCATATATGAAAAAAAAAAGGAGAAACACTCCCTTACAAAAGGGGGCCAGGCCTCCCGGTACCTTGAGCAGTACTATCAGGTCTGGGATAAATATTTCTGGATGACTCCTCAGAAAGGACAGTTAATTGTTCCTGCTACTATTTGCTGGGAACAAAAAGAACACAAATTTCGATTTGGAGACCACCCCCTAGACCCAAAAGAATTAAAATATATGGGTTATTTGTCCCCTGAACAATGTAAACAAATCTTGGATGTTACTTATCACCCCAATCGCTCTGTTCAGTGGCCCGGTTCCAACTGGAAATATAATCCTGGAATCCGCTGGGTAGCCCCCAACGGGACCCAGTGGCTCTGTGGGCTTAACTTATGGCCGTGGTTCCCAGTTGGCTGGGTAGGGCGGTGCACACTAGGATTTGCTTTCGTCCATGGCAGTATTAAGCCTAGCCTGTACCAACCTGCAGTAAACCTGCCCTATCTACATGCACGATGGACACAGACCGTGTTTCAGTGGTATGACTATCTTGCTGCCTTGTTGGTGCCCTCTATGGGGACAACGGATATCATGGTTAAGGCACAGGCCTTAACTAATTTCACTAAACGGGCCCTCTTAGACAGTACAAAAGCCATTCAAGCTTTGAACGAAGAACAAATTCAGATGGAGAGGGCAGTAATTCAAAATAGGATGGCATTAGACATACTCACAGCAGCCCGAGGGCACCATTAAAGCCGAATGTTGTGTATATATCCCTGGCCTGTCTGGAAATGTATCTACTGCCTTGGAGGATATGCAAAATCAAGTGAAAGCCATGTCTAATGAAAATAGTCCCTTTTGGACTTCGGTCCTGTCCTGGGTAAACGGAGACTGGTGGGAAACTATTGTAACTGTTGTTATGGTCATCTTAATCATACTGCTTTGTGGGCCCTGGCTCTTACAACGCCTTGTGAATTTTGTAACCCAGAGGTTGATAGCGTTCTCTCATGTGGGTGGCCGGAGGACTAAGGTGCAATATATATCAATGAATGACGCTCATTATAGAAACCAAGAGCATCAAGAGGGGGAAAGGAAGAAGGAATCATAGCGCCTGGACCCCATCCTTAGGCCTGTCCATGCTGATCATGCTCGGCTGCGTCTCCAATGGACTCTGGACTCTGTGCTTAGTGCCTATGGAACCTACAATAGAAGGACAGGGCCCCCTCTGAACATGGGAATCTTGAAGATCACATCCAGGCTACTCATCACCTGAGAGAAAACATACTCTAATCACCCCTGCCTCCGGACAGGTCATGAATTCTTTCTGTATCTATCGGAGTGTAACCGCAGGCTTATTATTAACTGTTTGAACACCTAACACTTGATAACACTTGAATAATGGGGTTATTGTGATTGTATTCACCCTTCCTTTGTTTTATGTAAGTCTCAAGGAGATTGGGGTGGTGGGTTCGGATACGTACACATGGGGTATAAAAGATTTTCACAAATGCTGATCAGGGTCCTTGGCTAAGAGGAGGCTCTGCCTTGGCCCAACAGTGTAATAAACTGCATTTCACTATCTGCATTGTCCTTCTGAGTGAGTTTGTTTCCCGGAACACATGGCTATTAACAGTTGAGGGGTCCTGAGAATGATTCTTTTGAAGAGTTAGATGCTTGGGTTCTGGACACAAGTCTGAAGGTCATAGCCTGTTTCTTCCTTACCTTTCTAATCCTAAGATATGCTTGGCATCTTGGCAGACTCAGTGAGTCTGCCAAAGGAAACACTACCACTGAGTGAGTAGCTGCCATGTGCCAGCACTGTCCTTGGCACACTGTGACATTACTTCATTCAATCCATTCAACAACTTGTAAGTAGAAGCACCATGCCTATTTTCCTGACATTCAAAGACACAAGAGACTCTAAAGCCTCTGAGGGCTTGAGTGAGAGACGGGAACTCAGGCCTCTGTGACCCCAGAGCCTGCCCGGTCCAGGCTGTGCCTGGAGAGAGTTCCTTACTCAATCAGAACTGGAGAATCACAACCCTAACCTTCGCAGAGGATGGGCAGCAAATCTCATCAGCCAGGCTAAAAGGAGCACGCTCTACCTGTCTGCAGGGGGACAGTTTAATTGTCTGCAAATTTCTGCAAATGAATGGGGCAGCAGAAATCAATCTCCAATTTATTCCATTCTGGTGGCTGATCTCATTGTGCTGAAAAGAGGAGGGTTCGCATTTCATATGCAGTCAAACGCAGGGTTCAGCCAGCTTTCTGTACCTGGGGTGAAATTTAAAGTCTGCTTTATTACCTCCTGGCGCTGAAGCCTGCCTACTTAAAGGAAGGACAGACCATAAATACCAAACTTTCAGCAGGAAATTTAGGAGGCCGGAGGGCTAACACACTAAGTTTGTGTTGTTTCCAGCTCTTTCCCCGATATTCTGGAGGCCAAATATCAGCTGAGCTGAGTCATCTGTTGCAGGTTTACAGGACAGAGTTATGCTAACAATAAAATGTGGTGATGTAGAAATTGTCCATTAGTTTGGAAGTGTGTGATCTGGAGCTAATTTTAAAGCTGAGGTGGGATAGGGAGGTGATGGCTGGTGGGCTCCTAGGGTGGGGTGAAGCCCACCTGCTGCTGTAAACGATGCCACCATCCGTGCTTGCCAAGGCCTGCTGGTGTGCAGCTGGGAGAAATGGGTGCAGACCTGCTTCTCTAGAAGTGACTACCAGTGACATCAGAAGCAGTTTCTCCAGTAGTGTCACTATCGGGGACTTCTATGCAGAGTACATCATGAGAAACGCGGGGCTGGAAGAAGCACAAGCTGGAATCAAGATTGCCGGGAGAAATATCAATAACCTCAGATATGCAGAGGACACCATCCTTATGGCAGAAAGTGAAGAGGAACTCAAAAGCCTCTTGATGAAAGTGAAAGAGGAGAGTGAAATGGTTGGCTTAAAGCTCAACATTCAGAAAATGAAGATCATGGCATCCGGTCCCATCACTTCATGGGAAATAGACGGGGAAACAGTGGAAAGTGTCAGACTTTATTTTTTGGGGCTCCCAAATCACTGCAGATGGTGATTGCAGCCATGAAATTAAAAGACGCTTACTCCTTGGAAAGAAAGTTATGACCAACCTAGATAGCATATTCAAAAGCAGAGACATTACTTTGCCAACAAAGGTCCATCTAGTCAAGGCTATGGTTTTTCCAGTGGTCATGTATGGATGTGAGAGTTGGACTGTGAAGAAAGCTGAGAGCTGAAGAATTGATGCTTTTGAACTGTGGTGTTGGAGAAGACTCTTGAGAGTCCCTTGGACTGCAAGGAGATCCAGCCAGTTCATCCTAAAGGACATCAGTCCTGGGTGTTCATTGGAAGGACTGATATTGAAGCTGAAACTCCAGTACTTTGGCCACCTCATGCGAAGGGTTGACTCATTGGAAAAGACTCTGATGCTGGCAGGGATTGGGGGCAGGAGGAGAAGGGGATGACAGAGGATGAGATAGATGGCTGGATGGCATCACTGATTCGATGGACATGGGTTTGGGTGAACTCCGGGAGTTGGTGATGGACAGAGAGGCCTGGCGTGCTATGATTCATGGGGTTGCAAAGAGTCGGACACGACTGAGCGACTGAACTGAACTGAACTGAACTGATCCCCAAATAAGAAACCTCACAATGTGAAGGTCCATGGCAGAGCAACTCAATGATTAGCACCAAGGGAAGTAAAAATTTCCCAATAAACATGCTCTTCCGTCCATGGAATTCTCCAGGCCAGAATACTGGAGTGGGTAGCTGTTCCCTTCTCCAGGGGATCTTCCCAACCCAGGAATCGAACTGGGGTCTCCTGCATTGCAGGCAGATTCTTTACCAGCTGAGACACCAGGGAAGCTCCAATAAAAATGCATGTGACATGTACATTACCATATGTGAAATAGATTGCCAGTGCAGGTTCTATGCATGAGACAGAGTGCTCAGGGCTGGTGCACTGGGATGACCCTGAGGGATGGAATGGGGAGGGCGGTGTGAGGGGGGTTCAGGATGGGGAACACATGTACACCCATGGCTGATTCATGTCAATGTATGGCAAAAACCACTACAATAGTGTAAAGTAATTAGCCTCCAATTTAAATAAATAAATTAATTAAAAATAAAATAACAATCAAAAAAAGGACAGGGGAAAAAAATAAAAAATAAGTTCAACCCCTGCTCAGGAGGGGAATGCACGTGACAGTCATTTTTGTTAACTATTCTTAGGGTAAAAAAGAAATGGCTTTGGTCAAAACAATCAATAGAGAAAAAGAAGGTTTTACCAAAGGAGTTTGCAGTTAGAGCGGTGACTCCAGAAGTTCTCTGTCCAGCAGCCAGTAGATCTTTCAGAACATTCTCCTTCGTCTCATTGATGCAACTGTTTGCTTCCCTTTGTGAAAGGATGAAGGCACCAATGTTACGGAGATGGGAGGGCCCGCAGGCTTGGCTCCCAGTGATGCCTCCAGCTATAGGTGCCCTCGGTGTCCTCCTGGCTCTGCTTCTGCCACGCGAGCTGCCTCAGCATCCTCAGGTGCAAACACCTATTTCAGGGCTTTTCCCTAGAGCTATCCCTCATCACCTCTCCCGTCCCCTGCCTGGGTGGCCCTTCCCTCTCATCCAGCCACCTACTCGCAGCTCGAGCACCCCTTCTAGCCTTCTTCAGTCTCTCCCGCTGCAGGGGTTCCTGGCGGCCTGCCCTCTATATCCAGAGCACACCTTTCAGCGTTCCGATCGATTACAAATCCATTCAGGGTTTCTCACCGTCTGCTTCTGCGCAGACCAGCAGCTCCATGAGGTCAGGCAACACTGCTTTCTCATTTGCTGCTGTGTCACCTGGTTCCCAGCACAAGGCCGGGCATTATAGGAGGAGTCCAAAAAGTATTGTTAAAGTATTTATTAAATAAAAGAATTATTAAATTACTATAGGGCTACTGTAAGAATTAGGCTAATCTGGGGAAGGGGCTCGGCGTGGTGCCTGGTTCGGGGTATTTGCTGCACAGTCGTGTCGGATAAGTATGTGCATACGATGTCTATGATTCGACACTGACCTCCTCCACCAGAGAGACACAGTTTCTACAGCAAGACAATGGCCACACTGTTTGGATTCTTTCATCCTAGGGGGTTCAGTGTTTTGTGCATTAAGTGAATCTATGGGATCTTTTTAGAACATTCACCCTTCGGACCGCCCAGTATAAGACTATCACCTTCTGGAAGAAATGAGTTGAGCTGAGACCTGAAGGCCAAGTGGGGTTCGAACCTCCAGGGAAACAAGGAAGAGAGAGAGTTCCAGGACAGGAGGACAGCAGACGAAAGGGCACAGAGGCAGAACGTGGCCAGGGACCAGAAGGGTGGGGGCAGGGAGAGTGCGGCTTAAGAAAAGGCTGGAAGGAGAGGAGAGGCCAGACCTCTTCCACACACACAGGACTTCTCTGAATCCTGAGGGCCAGAAGAAGACCCTGAGTGGTTTTAAGTAAAATTCTGGGATCTGATCTTGCCCTTGACCTTGCTCTGTCGGAGCTGAGGGGTCACCCCAACAGAACACATTTTTAAAAATAAACTTTCCTTTCTGCTAGCTAGTTGTTATTTTTCTTTGAAAAGTTGAATTTAGAAATAAAACACAAGTAAAACAACTCCCCCAACAGACATATTCTATCACTTACTCTAAAACATCAATTTCCCCATGATAGACCCACTAGTTAAAAATATAATAATAAGAAGAAACAAAAGAAAATGCTTGGGATGAAAATTTGCCAAATCATGCTTCCAAGATGAAATCGCTTCTGAAATACTTCATGAATCTAGCAGAAGCAGAAACAACACAAATCCGGACTTGCTGGTTTCGCTGGAGGTGAAAAATGTTTTAAACATATTTAGATTCTTCAGTCAGAGGTCCATTCAACCACGTGTGACGGTGATGGGATTATAATGGATACAATTTTCCTCTATCTGCTCTGGCATTGATAAAATATTCATGGTAAAGAGCTACTTCGGAACACCTGGAGGCATCTTGCAGAGTGTTACAGATGGGCTTGTTTTTGTAACACACATATGTAGTCCAGCCTCAACAGCTGTACGCATCTGAGTATGTACTCTGGATGCACGAGCACGTAGCCCAGATCCCACGCGTTGTGGTCAGCGTGAGCTCATAAACGTGTGACTGGCCTTCAGAGAAAGTGCCTGTTAGAAAACCCGCACGTGGGAAAACAGGGCTTTCAATTCAGCGCATACGTGTCGGGTGTTTGTTGTGTGCTTTTCGGGTGGAAGTTTCACAGCTGATGCTATGTGACTACCCTGCGGGTACCTCAGACTCAACGTGTCTTAAGCCAAATTGAGTCCTGGCCTTCCACCCACTCCTGCCCAAACCCACAAGGTTTCCCGTCTCCCTCTTCTCAGCCGTTGAAGGGCTAGAGGCTTAGTCCTATGGGTGGTTTACTTGTTTCCATCATACTGCACTCTCGAGTGGTGGCTGACTCCTACAGAGTCCACCAGGGGGATTTTCCCTGGACGCGATCCCTTCCTTCCCAGGAACCACCTTCCCTGAACCTTGATCATCACTTTTCACATGCTCTACTGAAGCCCACCTGCAGCTTCTTCCCTCTTATACAGAAGCCCACCGGATAGTAGATTCACAGCAACCAGGACCTCAGCACTCAGTCTGAGCTCCCTGGAGGCAGAGGTAAGAATCTGAGAACAACTAATATTTTTAATATATATGTATATATTCCAAAGTTTCTACAATGAAGCTTTTCTATTTATAATCAGAAAAAAAAAACCCAATTCATTTACTCACAAGCCTGTATCAGACAAACAGAAATACTATTCTGAATATATACTATGCAGAACAGTATTTCTGTTTGTCTGATATAGGCTTGTGAGTAAATGAATACTTCCTTCCTAATTTTAATATACTTTTTGCTCAAGTTGAAATTGGTCTGGACAATTTTGTAACTTGCTTTTTGAACTGAATGATAAGTAGCAAGCTTTCTTCCCTCCCATGTTGCAAATTCGATAAACATCATTTGGTGGCTGCACAGTACACCATGTGAATGCATCAACCCGTATTTAACCATCCCCCTGGTGACTGATACGCCCATACATTTAGGTTCTTCCAACTCTGTTATTAAAATGCAAATAAAATATCACTGTATATAAAGTTTCCTTTGCTTACCTGTTTGTTTGTCTCTAAAAAGGATTCCTTTGAATGGACTAGCAAAATTGGGAGTACTAGGTCAAAATTTGTGAATTCTTTAAAGGACCTCTGACTTGTTGCCAACCCCTAGTCACCACTGGAAACAGATTTGATCCTGCCGAGGTTGGGCATCCCCACAAGGGTCCAACACACCTCTTTGGCTGCAACTCCTATAGCTCTAACCACACTGCTTTTGCCCAAACGTGCCACCCTCTCTCGTGACTTTACGCCTTTATCTGTCCTCTGTTCCTCTAACCTGGCTATTCTTCCTTCACTCACCTGTAGTCTTGTCTACCTGTGGGAGAACACAGACACACAGACACACACACACACACACACACACACACAGACACACACACAGACACACACACACACACACAGAGACGCCTATTATATACTCCGTGTGCCACTCTCCACTTCAGGGCCCACAGTGGCTTCCGGATCGCTTCTCTGGCTTTCTTCGGCCAGGTCACACTTGAACAAAAATGCATGCTTCAATTTTTAAGCTTTAATAAAGGTTATTTAATAACTATCTGTTTGTGTAACAAGTGCCATCAAATAGCAGATGGCAAGCCCATCTTTTTTTCTTCTTTGTCCAAAGGGGATTTTGGGTTTTCCACTCCTTAAGGCAACCTCAGAGAAATCTCTTGCGATTTTACTTAACACCTGATACATTTAACTATTAGATTGAAAGGGACATTTGCTCTCCCTGCCACCCACACCGCCCCCCCACCCCCCAGCCCTGCCCCGACAGCTGAACTGCCTCATTAGCTGGCAGAAGGCAGCGCTGGCTGCGACTGGCACAGCCACCCTGCAATGAGGCTTGACCTCGCAGGTGCCTAGCTCAAGGAGAGACTGGATGATGACAGATGTCACTGGGTTGTTCTAGCATGGACACAGAGGAGAATGCTGTATGGCTTATCAGGTATAAAACTAAGTGCTTCTATGCTTTTTTAAAACAGCTTCTCAGGCAAAATTTTACAGTGATTCAAAAAAAAAAAAAAGACAGGGACAGAATAAAGGGGGAAAGTAGGTGATTAAATAGTTAATCCCACTAGGGGATTATAAGTAGAAAAAATATGAGAGACCTCTGTAAGTTAATGATTACTCAAGAAAGCAGGCTTGCTTAGCAACAAAAGCACAGGACATGTGCCCAAACAATGAAACAATGGTGGCATGAGCTCCACATCCTCTCCAGTGAGCTCAGTAAGTTAATGATCCCAGGACATGCTCTCTGCACATAAAAAGCAGTAATCTGTGGACCCAGCTTGACCATGTAGGGGCAAGAAAACGCTCCTGCCCGACCTGGAGGAGGAGCTGATGATGGAAACGTGACCTTTACTCAAGAAAGACAAAGCAGTTCTCCCCCTCTCCACTTTGTTGTTGATTATAGAACTGCAGCCCAGTAAGTTCTTGGGGCACAGTATTTCTTAGCCGCCCACTTGTAAGCCTCGTAAGCATCCTATTAAATCACTTCTTATCTATCACTCTGCCTCTCACTAAATTCTCTTCTGCACTGAGACATAAAGGACTATGGTACTGCAGCTCTTTGGAGCCCCTGGAACAACACCTAATAGTTTCAGAAAGACGGCCTCAAAGCAAACTTCCCGACAGCAGGGGTGAAATCAACCCTCCTCTTAGGAACAGCACGTTCCTTCTCAGATACAGCAAGGAGGAAGGACACTGAAAGGCTATCCTTAAGAAATGGGAAAAGTACACATCCAAATCCAGGACTCACTCTCTGGATTTGGTTGATTTGGGAGACGCTGGTTCCTCCTGTTTTTATCTATTTTCTTTGTTTTCGGTCCTTAATTTCTTGATGTTATGGCAGCAAACTCTAAAATTAGAAAGCTCTTTCCTGCCCTGGCCACAGTGACAATTGTCTCCGTTGTCCAACCAATTTGTAAATATCCTTTATGGCTGAAATTCAAGATTATTTTGCTTAGAGAGTTCTTCTCAAAATTTAACCTACATCACCCTCTTCTCTTCCCCTCCATCAATTTATTTTCTTTCATTGAGGCCTCCCCCAAACTTTCAGTACTAGTCCTCTCCCTCTTTTGTTAAAGACATTTTAATTAAGATGCCAGGGTTACATTAGCCTACTTAAGCAATAATCTCCCTTTTATCTAGCACTCTTCAGTGAAGTCCCGAATCAGCAAAGTGTCTTTCATCAGCCTGTTCCATGTCTCTCTCCTCCCTTTGTTCTGTGGGTTTTGTTGGGTTACAGAGTCTCACATTTTAATTCAGCCCTGACTGCTATTCCACGCTACGCCGTGTACATTAATAAATTCATCTTCGCAATGATGCACGCAATGTTGTGTGTCTCCTCACATCATTGATTACTGCGGCCTTTGAAGGTTCAAAGGTGTGTCAGATCTACCAGCAAAAAGCAGAAAGAGACCATATTTGATATTCTCCAACATCCGAGGTTTCTCTGGGCCCAGTGGTTTGATGTTGAGATGGTAAAACAACAACTGCTTTAAAAAGAGGAGAACGTGTTATAAATATTCAGTTACCATGTAATACTCATTCTTCCTTAAAAGACTGAAGGATCAGGCTCCTTTTTGAAAGTCAGCATTGACAGATACAGCAGCTATTTGATAATGGAGCCCAGGAAATCTATTACGGGACCAAGAGAAATGTGTTAGCAGCCCAGATATTCTGCAAAATGTGCCCCATAGGAAGGGAGAGATTTTGTTTGTTTTCAAATACTTCTCTACGTTGAATTCTTCACGCATTTTACAAATAGAAAAATATCTTTGAAAATCAGTGAGTTCTGGAAGATGAGAGAGAACATCTTTTGAGCACTTATTACAGGTTAGACACTGGGTCTTACAATACATTTTTCTTGATGCTCACACAGCCTCTGAAGGTACCCTGACACACCCATGCTGCAGATCAGGAAACTGGAGCCCAGAAAAGTTACTTCCAGTGACTGGAGGGGCCAGGATTTGAACCCAGACCACTTTATTTTGAGACTGGACTATTACCCCCACTTCTGGCCTTCTGTGTGTGCTATCTTTCCACGCTAAATGTTTAACTACTGAAAGGATTGTGTTCAGGATCTCTTCTGCTTAAACTTACATGTATTACATTTATCCTTTATCTGATATGTGAGCCCCATCTTCAATCTACATTGAGAATTTGTTTCTCACAAAGGAGTGACATGGGTGGGGTAATCCTGCCCACACAGGGCTCCTGTGAAGATTGTGGGGATGCTTTGTCAGCTTCAAACTCTGCTCCAGTATTGGTTTATCATTTATGAGACGTGGCTCCTGCCTCAAGGATCCCTTCACTCAGGACATCAGTCGTTCTCACATCATATCAGAGTGAAGGGCAAGTCCATTACAGTGGCCTGCGAGGCCCTGCGAGGCCCTACGAGGCCCCGCGAGGCTGGGTAGGGCCCAGCCTGCCCCACCTCCTTCCCCTCCAGCCTTGTGCCCTTCAGCTCTGCCCTGTGCGGACTCCATTCTGCGGCACTGACCTCCCTGATGCTCTTTGACCACAGACAGTCCCTCCGCGGGCCCTTGCACTCGCTGCACCTCATCCAGGAGAGCTCTGCTCCTGGGTCTCCATGGATTATAGTCGTCCTCAGCCACGCCTTCTCTGCCTCCAAGTGAAGACTGCATGGTACCCTCCCACACTTCCTGTCTCTTCTCTGCTTTCGGTATAGCCACCTCACTGTTACCATCTAAGAATCCACATATTTTACGTATTTATACTGTTTTTATCTGTACCCTCTCCCTGCTCATACTAGTACATAAGATCCATGAAGCAGAGATTTGCTTTTTGCCTTTCTTATTTACTGTTCCGACTGTGGTAAACCAGAACAGTCCTGGGCACCTGGTTAGCGCTCAAACGACATATGGATTCAGTGAGTAAGGAGTTAATCTAGTTGAGGAGGCAACCTGAGCCTCCGTGGAGGAGCACAATCAGTTGAGATGCTTGGCTGTGCTGACTGTTAGCAGAAACAGAGACTGAGCCTGAGTAAAGGGATCTCAGTGGCAGGTTGGATGCTAACTTGATTTTATAGGACACTTAAGGTTTGGAGGCTTCCCTGATGGCTCAGTGGGTAAAGAATCCACCTGCAATGCAGGAGACACCCGTTAGATTCCTGGGGCAGGAAGATCCCCTGGAGAAGGGCTAGGCTACCCACTCCAGTATTCTTGGGCCTTCCTTGTGGCTCAGCTGGAAAAGAATCCGCCTGCAATGCAGGAGACCTGGGTTCGATCCCCGAGCTGGGACGATCCCCTGGAGAAGGGAAAGGCTACCCACTCCAGTATTCTGGCCTGGAGAATTCCATGGACTGTATAGTCCATGGGGTCGCAAGGAGTCGGACACGACTGAGCAACTTTCACTTTCACTTCATTTACGGTTTGGAGGGACAAAGCACGGGCTCCCATGTAGAGGAAACAACAGGATAGCACTAACATCTTATACTTACTGAATGTTTGGCAGCTATCGGGCATTATCCTAAGCACTTTATAGATATGCCATCACCTCATGGCAAATAGATGGGGAAACAGTGGAAACAGTGACAGACTTCATATTTTTGGCCTGCAAAATCACTGCAGATGATGTCTGCAGCCATGAAATTAAAAGACACTTGCTCCTTGGAAGAAAAGTTATAACCAACCTAGACAGCATATTAAAAAGCAGAGACATTACTTTGCCAACCAAGGTCTGTCTAGTCAAAGCTATGGTTTTTCCAGTAGTCATGTATGGATGTGAGAGTTGGACTATAAAGAAAGCTGAACACCAAAGAATTGATGCCTTTGAACTGTGGTGTTGGAGAAGACTCTTGAGAGTCCCTTGGACAGCAAGGAGACCCAACCAGTCCATCCTAAAGGAAATCAGTCCTGAATATTCATTGGAAGGACTGACGCTGAAGCTGAAATTCCAATACTCTGGCCACCTGATGCGAAGAACTGACTCATTGGAAAAGACTCTGATGCTGGGAAAGACTGAAGGTGGGAGGAGAAGAGAATGACAGAGGGTGAGATGGCTGGATGGCATCACTGACTCAATGGACATCAGTTTGAGTAAACTCCAGGAGTTGGTGATGGACAGGGAGGCCTGGTGTGCTGCAGTCCATAGGGTCGCAAAGAGCTGGACACAACTGAGCGACTGAACTGAACTGATTGTTAACCGCATGATGTGGATGAGAAAACAGAGGTACAGGGAGGTTAAGTAATTTGCACAGACTAGTTCAAAGTTCAAAGAAACGTGAGGTTTGGAAAAATAGCAGTGTGCGTCCTTACTCTAAGGATTAGAGGTAATAGAAATAAAGTACTTAGCTTCTAGAAGTTTCTCCCTAAATAATGACTGTCATTATCAGTACAACAGGTAGGCCAGAGAGATTACAACCAGCATTTTGGTGTTATTTCCTTTCTTTCTCATGCCATAAAAATGGGCTGATGCATGAGTTTAAACATGCTTGTGAACTCCTTCCCTTTGACCTGCAGAAGTTTCTGTCTTGTGTTGGACACACTGGGCAGCAACCATGAGTATTCTCTAAGATTATGGACATTCTATATTTGAAGGAGCTTCAACATCTAAGTCAGAGGCTGGAAGATCAGACAAAAAGATCACTGCTCTGAAAGTAGCATCTTCTAGGTCCAAGAAGTAGCATCTCCCCGCCCCCCACCCACCCTTTAATGTGGAATATTTATAACAAAGATGCCCTCTGAATCTGTCAATACCTTGTCTGCTATTCCTGCCTGCCATTTACTGTAAGAGGCCGTTCAGAACAGTGGTTAAAGGCATAACTGTTAGTTTGAAGGTCTGTGTTCAAATCCCAGCTCTGCCACTTACTAGTGATGTGCTAAAACTATTCAACTATTCTGAGCAACAGCTTTAAGTATAAAGTGGATATTGTAATAGTATCTACATCATAGGGTTGTTATGTGTGTGTACAAACCCACACAAATATATATATACACACACAGAGTTCAAGTGTTGGCTGTTACTTTTCTTTTAGGGTCCTTGAGGGTACATTCTATAGTGATATTTCTCCTTTACCTGTAAAGATAGTTAGTTCTGAACTCAAAGAAGCAACTATCAGTTTCTATTAAACTGTGTAGGCTCACATTTATTTCTACCTCTTTTCCCAGTGCTCACATCTTATCTGTTTCAAAACTCTCATGATTCACGCCTCAGAATTTTTATCATAATCAAAACGCTTCAAAGGAGTAACAAAAATAAAATCGTAAGAGGAGCTGTGCATGGAGTGTGGGGGAAAGACATATCACACACAGAGAGGAGAAAGATAAGGACGGCAGCGGATGTCTTGTCAGAACCAACACTAGGCCGAAGACCATGGAGCAAATCTTTCAGGTACTCAAAGAAAAAATATCAACCTGGAATTCCAAACCTGGCAGAAGTATCTCCCCAAATTAAAAGTGAAATAAAGACATCTTTTTATAGAGAAACGGCGAAAGAATTCAACACCAACAGAAGAATGCCATTAAAAAAAGTGAAACAGTCTTTCAGGTGGAAGGAAAAAGATATCAGATGGAAACATGGACCTACACAAACAAACAGAAAGCACAAGATCAATATTATAATAGTATCCATCTTTTACTCTATCTTTTATATAAGGTAATTGAGGAAGTAATTGAAAAAGGTCTTGAAAAGGAAACTAAACTTTATTTTGGTTAAAGCAAAAATAACCATGTATTGTAGGGTTTATTTACAACACACGATAAAGAAAAATGGATGTGGAAGTACAATACGTTGTTTGCAAGGTTGTCACGCTCTGCGTGAAGTGCCACAGCATCATTTGAAGGTAAACTGTGGTCAGCTGAAGATATATACTCTAAATCCCAATGCAGTCACTGAAATAACCAAACAAAGAGTGTTGCTTGAGGCCACGCTCATCAGGTTGGTCCCCAATATTACTTTTTTTTTTTTTTTTCCTTTGCTGTGCTGCATGGCATGCAAGATCTTAGTCCCTCCACCAGGGATCAAACCTGTGCCCTGACAACACCTTACAGAAAAACCTGCATGAAATTTTTGGTCAAGTCAGTGCTTTCTCCTATATGTGCTAGGTCCTTGGGACGAGCGACATTTCTCATCTGGACAATTCCCAAAACCTCTAAGTGGATATGTGCCATAAGAAGAAATGAACAGATGAAGTCAAGATTCTTCTTTGGTTACAGTGTGGTCTACTCTACTCTCTTAGCCTGACATTCAAGGCCCTCTAAAATCAGAGCTCCGACAACAACTTTTCTAATTTTCTTTCTCTAACGAAATCACCAACTTTATATCAAATGCTATTGCATCGTGTTCACCTGACAGGTGTGATGCCTTCCTGCTTTCGTATATTACCCCACAGCATCCACCTTTCCTGAAATGTCCTTACTTAAATTCCAAGGATGCTACCTCCTCCCAAAAAACCTTCCTTGACCATTCCATCGAGTGAATTGAGGAAGAAAGGGAGGGAGAAGTCGTCCCCCAGGCAGTCAGATTGTCCCCAGTAATTAGCAGGGTTTTGGCTGTACTGGTAAGATGACTCCTAGAACCCTGCTACTGTACCTCTGATGCAACAGTGAAATGGCTTTAATTATGTTACAGGCTTTGATCATGCATGTCTATATTAATTCTTAGACTTTTCCACCTTGCAAAGTCTAATTCACTTTTTTTTTTTTTAAGACGAGCAATAATGTTGGACTCTATTCAGTCTTCTTGAGGTGTAAAAAGGGCCAAACTTGGGAAAAAAAGACTAATGTTGCAATATCTTAAAAGAAATTTTAGATTATTGGATTGCCAAGAATCATACCTTCTTATTACATGAACTATAACAGAGATGTGGGTTTGATTCCTGAGTCAGGAAGATCCCCTGGAGAAGGAAATGGCAACCCACTCCAGTGTTCTTGCCTGGGAAATCCCTTGGACAGAGGAGCCTGGCGGGCTACAGTCCATGGGGTCTCAAAGAATCGGACACAACTGAGCGACTAAACAACAATGGCTCTTGGGCTGTGTGTATATATGTGCAGGAATGTGTCATATCTGTTAGACTAAGTGCTTCTTTTTGAAGATAAAAACAAGGGCAACTGAATCTCCCATCTATATGGCAGTATAAGCTCTCAGTGAGCAAAACTGAGTCTCAGAAAGGGCTTCTCTGGTGACTCAGATGGTAAAGAATCCACCTGCAATGCAGGAGACCCAGGTTCAATCCATGGGGCAGGAAGGCTCGGAAAAGTTAAGCAACCAGTCCAAAGCACACAGAGAATCGGCGACAAGTGAGGATGTGTTGATTTGAATTTATATCAATATTTCTCCAGAAGTACACTCAATCTTGACATTATTCAAAGGAGAAAATTACATTTTTTTTTTAATTTACAAAGGTGTTTAGAGGATTTTGTTTTATGAGAATTGGAAAACACTTCAGCATGGCTCTGACTTTCAAAGGCATTGGAACTTGTTCCTTTAAATGAAAACTTAGATATTAAGAACTCTGGTGTAAAAATCATCACTTTCAAGTTCAAACTGACAGTAGTCTTGAATCTACTCTTGTGGTTGATTAGAAGTTAAAGAGAAAATATCACACTTGATTAGCACAGTATCGTTTACATATGCGACCTTGTTGGTTCCCTCCCAGCACATAACTGTGGTCAGTCCAAGGGAATTAAACCCAAATTGACTGACTCCACGCTGACACATGACGGTAAAGCACAGACTCGCATATTATGGATTTAAATTGGGCTTCAGCAGAGATTCTCAGTCCTGAAAATTGAAATCATGAGTCGTGATGGCAATAAAGTGATCATGAAATGTGGTCATGGCCCAGGGATAATTCTTCTGTAATTGCACTTTCATTTCTGTGGGCAGTCCTTTAGCTGTGGTACAGAGAGGAGGCTTTTCATCTTGTTACCGGAGCTGTTGGAGAGCTACTCCAAGAACAAGGACACTGTTGAAGTCTGCAGTTCCCTGAGTGAGCCTTCTCTCTGGGATGATGTTTAGTTTCCTGTTTGGTCTCTGGGTTGTTCTCAGAGAGAGCTGTGGGGCTCCTATGATAATTCATGTTAGTTGGACTGATCCCCATGTTGTTGGTAACATCAGTATATGAAAGTAACCATAGCGTTTCCTCAGAACAAATCCAAATGTGCCCTATTGGAGAAGGTCATGTCAAAGAGTCGATTATTCCTATGATGTAATAAGTGCTGGAGGAGACAGAAGCTGAGTAGGGAATGGTGGGAAAATAGAACATGGAAAGAGGACCCCTGAAAGAGGCAAGGTATGAGTGTTTCTTTTGTAGACAGAGGTTGAATGAGCCCCCAAATTCCTAACATAGCTAAGTGAGCAATATTAAGGACGAAGAGAAAAACAAGGTACTTTTATAACAATTCTCACTCTCTCATTCCATCAGCAGATGGTAACCACAAAGGTTTCCCCTATCAACTCAGAGAATTGTTTGGCTTCTGTACAAAAGCCTGGGCAAAAACACTATGACCATTTAATTCATAAGTTGAAGCAGGTCTGCAAAATGTTCAGATCTTCCTCCACACAGATATTAAGCCGTGTTATACTTAAGAAAAATTAATTTGCTGGATTAACAACCTCACAGAAGAGTCCAGATTTGCTCAGTGAGACTACATAAGGTTAGATTCCCTCTCTTCAGGGCAATAATAGGAATGTCTGAGAGAAGCTAGATGAACCTGGATTTCCCATAAAACAGAAGAGACAGCTAATGAGAATCACAACAGTTTTAAAGCGGCAGGAAAAAAAAAGTTGTAATAAAAGATGAAGAAAGAGGAAAACTAGTAACAAAAGAAGACAGATGAAGCCCGTTTAAGGTTTCTATCGATCAGCACTATTTTATTATATCAGTACGGTGCTAAAAAGGAACCAGGGCTGACAAGTTAATGAACTCTAGTTAGAAATTTCCAGATGAAGCTGAGAACGGCATTAGCACCTGCCTTGTCCTAATCATCTGACACTCCCTTGCATAAACGCCTTGATCATTACAAAGGAGCCCAAATTATCTGCACTAACAATAGCCATCAATCAGATGCTAAGAAGACAAAGGTTGTGCAAATCAATGCAGGGGCAATGGAGGCACTTACCTGAAACTAGGCTGGCCTTGAATTTGAGGACCCCAGTTCTAGTCCCTGCTTCCCTGGTGTCTCAGACCGTGCTCTGCATTTACTGTGTCACTTTGAGTAAGTCTTCCAAATCTTTCTGAATCCAGCATTTTCTTCTGTTAGATGGGAATACCAATACCTATCTTGACAGACTATAATGAAGACTGAATGAGCCATCAGGTATGGATTACTACTATTTCAAAGTTCTACTTTGTAGGATAATGTCAAATGAATTAGAACTTAGAGGTTCTTTTAGACTAAGCATTCTTAATGCCAACATCGCCTGAGATCCATGGGAAAACTTCCAGATTCTTTGGACCTATCAAAATTATTTATAAAATTCTATTTGTTACCCTACAGATGTGAGGGATGCTTTTATTGTCCAAAAGTTTAAGAACTCTTTGGATTGAAGGTATTTTTCACTTTTCTACATGTTTATGATCTTATTTTTTAATGATTCATAAAACAAATATCTATTCAACACCTACCACATGGCATGCATGGTTCTAGGTGGTGGGGGTACAGTAGTGAACCAAACAGAAAAAAAACTATGTCCCTCAAAAAGCAAACAGTCTTGCAGATTTGTTCTTCAGGATAACCTCATGTCTCTAGGCATTCATATCTAGATTGTACATTTAGAGAGAGGTGGGAATAGACATTACTTTTGCAACAAGCATGGTGATCTGGTTTGAACTGACTAAATTTCCAGTGGAGACTCATTCCAATAGCCCAGGAATGAATGCAGGTATAAGGGACTGGAATTCAGGTCAGACCTGCCCATTTTGCCTGGTGGATGTGAAATGTGTTTAGGGTGTGAAAATCTTTGAGATTTTCATAGAGAATAGCAACACCATGTTGATTGGGACACTGGGCTTCTCAGACTATACTGAGGGGGATGCAATGATCCTTCTAACTGCTGGTTGCGAATGTGCTGTGAAGAAACCATTCAACTTAAGGTAGAGAGTTATCAAATGTTCACAGAACATTGTTTTTCTGATAGTAGAAGAAGGTAAAGGAGGGAGTAGGGAGAGAGGAAGAGACAAAGATGGAAGACAGAGAAAAGAGAGGAAAGAAGGGCAGGAGGGAGGAATGGAGGAGACCACTGAAATATTTCACAGAGGAGAACAGTTCAATGGTTACAAACATATTGGCTTGTCAACTTGAAGAAATACTGTGCAGTCTTTAAAAATAAGGAGATGATGGAGCAATACAGAAAATGTTCATCATAAAATAAGTGGAAAAATTACAGCACAAACTTGTGCTATACACCATGTGCATATATGTGCAATATATTTGGATGAGAAACAGAAGGGAATGTTCACTGAATGTTTTTCTAGGGGATCATGAATTTTTTTTTCCAAAATAGTTTTAATGCTGTTATAGATTTCAGCACACAAACTTAAAAAAAAAAAACCCATATGTTCCCAGATTTGTTTTTATTAGTCTGTATTGTAATGAATGTTGAAGTCTGCTCTGGAAACCAAATCTGCTTTGAAAATAAAGGGTCTAATTATTGTTCTAACTTTTAATCACCAGCTTGTGCAGTCTGAGCAGACAGGCTGGGAAGACTTGCGAGTCAGTCTGACGGAATTATTGAGAGTAAAGAGACTGCACTGAAAATGCTGCTTTCTTTCCTCACTTGAACTTGAGCAGAGAAAATAGAAAGTCTCAGCATTTCCACCAGAGGGTCTAGCTCCCATGATCTTGGTTTTCATTCATGCCGGAGCTTGCCTGCTCAAATGCTGGTCTTTAAATTCGATAACCCAGCCCCTTCCCTTCCATACTTCTAGCATCAAATTTGAGAGACTTTGGAGGAAACTGGACTGTTCACTGGTATCTTGCTACTCAAGCACAGACCTCAGAGCATTGCCTAGAAGCTTGTCAGAACCCAATGCCCCACCCCAGAGACATAGAATCAGAACCTCAATTTTCGCAGGACCAACCCCCCCCACACATCAAAATCTGTATGCACATCAAAGTCTGAGATGTACTTATCTACACAATAACTGGAGACTTTTGGCTCTTGTCTGTTTACACAGATCTCACCTCCTATTTGTAGCCCTTAGAGCAAAATCATGTGAGATAGAAATACGTGCAAAGAAGACATGATCCTGTATTTTATGATATTGCCAGTCTGTATCACATTCTAGATCAAGAATATGCCCTCAATGCAATTTCCCACTGGCCTATGAATTTCTTCTCCTACTTCCAGGGATAGGGGGTAGGGAATCAGTCCATGTGGTTCACTATTGTAGCAGCCAGACGTGACACCATACGTAGTTACACTTGGGGATCCAAGGTCACGGAGTGGCACCGTAAATGGTCACACTTGGGGAGCTGAGGTCATGGATTAGGTGAGTGTGATTAGGACCCCAGGGAACCCATGAGGTATATCTATATATGCACAGTAGCCTAGGACATAAGCTATATGGTGACAGGAAGTATCCACTGCATGCCTAGTGGGTAGAACAGTGCCTGCCACACAGGAGACACTTGCGTGATGATTAAATAGCATAGTCAATGGTATTAATTATACAATGGAAACCATTTTTATAAACTAAAATTGATGAAGGACTGAAAAGCTATGAGCTCATGACCAGATACAGGATGGGGTGATAGTGGGCTTTGCCATTTACAGGCTATGCGTCTTGGTTCACACAACTATACCATGGGGGTGATACCCTCCTCACACACTGCTGGAATGTTTAACCAAATGTGTATTTAGATTTAAATCTATAGAGATGGAAAGTCATTTGTAAAACTCTAGCCCAAGGGTCAGCACATTTTGTAAGTAACCAGACAGTGTTTATTTCAGGCTTTGTGGGCCATATCGTTTCTATTATTTAATTTTTATTTTTTAGTATTTGTTTATTTTTGGCCATGCCACATGACTTGTAGTATCTTTGTTATCCAACCAGACACTGAATTCAGGCCCTCGGCAGTGGGAGTGCGGAGTCAGAGTCCTAACCACTGGGCTGCCAGGGACTTCCTCCAGCCCATAATGTTTCTGCTACAACTACTCAACTCTCCCCTGGCCCCAAGCAGTCATAGGCAATAAATTGATGGATGGGCGTGACTGCATTTCAATGAAACTTTGAATTTTATTTATTGATAAAAGCAGGTGGTGGGTCACATTTGGCATGTGGGCTGTAAGTTGGTTAACCAGGGTCCTAAACTTCTATGTCTGTTAGTAACCATTACTCACCAGCTTCTAGATGCTAGCAAGAAACCTGGCATAGAGCTTAGTTATTTGCTTGAAGTATTTTCTAATCATTAAAACTAAAGATACCAGATGGGAATATATGGAGAGTTTTAAACATGTTGAATCACGTTAAAGACCAAACTTCTTTAGAGAAGCTTTGTTACATAGGGCATTTAAACTTTACTCTCACCATAATACCTCTTTACTTTATCAGACAGAAACTCAGAGCAGGCACATGAAAAGATGCTCATCATTTCTAGTTATTGGAGAAATGCAAATCAAAGCAACAAAAAGTACTACCTCACACTAGTCAGAATGGCCATCGGTAAAGTCTACAAAGAACAAACGCTGGAGAGGGCATGGAGAAAAGGAAACCCTCTCCTACCATTAGTGGAAATGTAAATTGGGAGAGCCGCCAAGGAAAACAACATGGGAGATACCCCCAAAAATAAAGACTAGAGTTGCCATGTGATCCAGCAATCCCACTCCTAGGCATATACCCAGACGAAACTTTAATTTGAAAAGATACACGCACCCCACGTGGTCATAGCAGCATTATTTACAACAGCCAAGACATGGAAAAACCTAAATGTCCATCAGCAGATGAATGGATAAAGAAGATGCGGTATTTATACAGGGGAATATTACAGTCATTAAAATAATGAAATGATGCCATTTGCAGCAACATGGATGCACTTAGAGATTATCACACTCAGTGAAGGAAGTCAGCAAGCAAAAGACAGATACCATATGATATTACTTATATGTGGAATCTAAAATATAACACCCATCACAATATCTATGAAACAAGAACAGACTCACAAATATAGAGAACAGACCTGTGATTGCCAAGGGGGTAGGGGAGAGAAGGATTGGGAGTTTGGGATTAGCAGACGCAAAGTATTATATATAGGTTGAATATGCAAAAAGATCTTACTATATAGCACACAGAACCACTTTCAATATCTTGTGATAAAGCATAATGAAAAGAATATGAAAAAGAATACATATATGTGTATAATTGAGTCACTCTGCTGTACAGCAGAAATTAACGATCTTGTAAATCAAATGAACTTCAATTAAAAAAAAAACAAGACAGAGCCCCAGACTCAGAAAGGGAAATCAGTTTACACAAGACTGTATCAGTAATGGCTTTCAGAACTGCAGGTTATTGGTTCTAGGTCAGACATATCTCTAGGTCAAGACTCTGGGATTATCATGTGGTTCTTTGGGCAAGAGTCATCTGGAAACATGAAAATGTTAAAAAAAAAAAAAAAAAGTATTGCAAATTATGTCCAAAGCAAGTCAACAGGCTGTTTTTTGCTCTATTGTTACAGCGACAATCCTGACATTTAAAGTCGTAGCTCTGTGAGCTATATGCCTAACTGGCAGCAGGGAAACAAAAATCATGAAACTCGGCAAGGTACCTTCAGCACAAGAAAAATAACAAGTCAGAGTCAAACCCACCACATGTCAACACATGCTAAAGATGTAGGAATTTTGAAAAGTCTTGCTGTCGTGAGCCAAAAGGGGAATGCGCATTTGAATTAAGGCGAAGTCAGAAGAGCAGGCTCTTCCTAAATACTCCTACGATACCAAGTGCGTGCATGAGCTGGGAGCCATCCCTAGGCAAGTCCTGCCCAAGCCTGACGCCCGTTCTGTAGTGAGTGCTGAGCAAAGGTGATGATCGCAGCTCTTCTTCCCCGACTTCTCTTGTTACTAACACCATGGAACCATCCTGCTAAGCATCCCTCTGTGTACGGCCATTTTAAATTAGGACCTATTTTGTGTTCAACAGTAAGTGGACTCGAGTGTTTGAAGAGAATGTTCTTAGATTTAAAAGTTCCATGAATGAACAAGAACATTAGTAAATAATAATAGGGATTTGTTACACTGTGGGTGTCATGTAAAGCTTTATAGTTATAATAAATGTAGAGTGTTTTAATCTCATTATTTTGACCTTGCCAGTTTTTAATATATACTTCAAAGCAGATAAAATGAATCAGAATTGAATTAACAATTTTTGTCCAGTAACGTTTCTCAAGAAAACTCTATCAAGCCAAATTAAGTCACTGTTCAGTTTTCTACACAGCATAGTCAAGCAATTTAAAATTCTAAAATAATTCAGTTTTATTGATAAAATTATTTTCATCGGGATTAATTATGCTGGGTATAAATTTTATGCCAAATATTTGATTCATTGACTGCTTTTTGCCAAATTCAAATTTTCAAACAGCAACTTCTGATTTGTGGGTTCTGTTTTGTGGCTTTATTCTATCACACCCGATTTTGCAGTTCTATATTTCTGATATGAAATTGTGATTCTTACATCGATTTCTAGTAAATAATAAAATTGCCTCTGTGCCGTTCTGGGCACTGTCACTTAATTTTGTTCTCATTCTTTGACCAAGTCTAATTTTTCACAGGACATTTCTTTGTGGTTTTCCATGATCCCAGCAATATTTGATCCTTCAGCCAATTCTTCTTCCCCAACAAATTTTACTGGGTGCAGTTTTAGTCACTGCTTGTTTCATTTTGTGTGTATCATCTCTAGCCGCAATACATTAATTGCATTCAAGACCGGTGGTCTGTATCTATTTCTTGGAATAAAGAACACAAGTAAAGCAAAGACATACACCTGAGTTTAAAGCAAGGTCCAAATGCCAAAGGCAAAACAGCAGTGTCAAAATGTCCTGGTTTGAAAATCAGAAGTTAAAGTTATATAAAATATAGGAATGGAAAATCTAATTTAGACTTTAAAAGATAGAGATTCAGCTCAGATCAGATCTAGGCTACAATGGCTCTTTATAATCATTATCTCCTGGGGTCTTCACTACACCTCCAGCAGGCAGGAACGATCCCCATTTTACAGACTGGGAAGCCAAGGCTCAGAGTATGTGGCCCAGGATCGTATACTTTATAAAAGTCAGAGCTGGAATTTGAACTCTGTGGCTCTCAGTCACTAACACTCTGTATTGTCTAGGCTCAAGGAATTACTGAGTTTTTTTTAGGGAAACCAGACTGTCTTGCAGTCTCAAGGCTACCTCTAAGAAAACCTCTCTTACTTTTACCTTGAACCTGATGTAACTTTAAAGAGATCAGTGCCTTGCCATCTGAGTTTGATATTTTATTCATCATTTGTTCTTGGGCCACCATCCATCCATCATGGGTCAGAGGCCCTGGTGCCTTAGTTTGTTCTCAATTAGAATAGTTGGACGCCTTTCTTGGGCTTCCCTGGTGGCTCAGATGGTAAAGAATCTGCCTGCAATGCAGGAGACCTGGGTTCAACCCTTGGGTCGGGAAGATCCCCTGGAGAAGGGAATGGCAAACCACTCCAGTATTCTTGCCTGGAAAATTCCATGGATAGAGGAGCCTGGTGGGCTACAATCCACGGTGTCGCAAACAGTCAGATAAAGCTGAGTGACTTTCACTCACTCAGAGAAGTTGGACACCTGCCTTAGGTGTAGGAACCTGTGCTGATTTCAGACAAATGTGTTTAATTCTCCCAATAAAGGGTATGAGCTGGGAACAATGCAGCATTCACAGTGACACTCAGAATATTTCTGAATTAATAGGTATTCCGATGAAAAAAGTAAAAGTTCTGTATTTACTCTGTCAAAATGCTGAATATAGTAACTATCCCACATCAAGGGCCTCGGTGTGTATGGAGGCTCCGAGAGAAGTCCTGCAAGTAGGAAAATAAATCCAAGTTTCCCCAAATATGGCTGGCTCACCCTTCTCAGGATGGGTGAATAACGCATCAGTCATTCTGTAACCATGTGGGAACAAGTATGAGGGTTAAAATCAGCAAATTGAGGATGGTGGCATAAACCAGAGGAATAAACTGATTTTCTCATGGCATTGTTGAGCAGCTGAGTCAGCCCCAGCAATCATCTATCCTGCAACTTCATGTTAAATAAGAAATACAACCCCTACTTAATATAAGTGATTCTTAATCAGGCTTGTTGGTGGGTATTTGGAGAATCAAGCCAACCCATTGTCATTTCCACTGCAGTTATGGAAGAGTTTGAGCTCCTGCAGCCGAATGCAACCCTAAGTGATACCTGTTCAACATTTATGGACCAAATGAATACGTTTTCCCACCACCTTGGAGGTTGAAAGCACGATGTTTTCTGAAGGTGAGTCATGAGTTCTCCTCGACAAATATGCTCTAAGAACAGGGTTTCCATGGTCATTCCTACACAGAGCACCTGAGCTCCAAAGGGAATGCGAGTAAACATGAGAGCGAAAAGTGCAGGAAGAAACAAGCAAAAACCCTGACAGTCCACATCAAAACAAATACTTCAGAGGCACAAATTCTCTCTCTGGCTTGTTGTTGCTGTTTAGCTGCTGAGTCGTATCCAACCCTTTGGTGACTGCATGGACCGTAGGCTGCCAGGCTTCTCTGTCCATGGGACTTCCTAGGCAAGAGTTCTGGAGTGGGTTGCTATTTCCTTCTCCAGGGGATCTTCCCAACCCGGGGAACCCACATCTCCTGCATTGGCAGGTGGATTCTTTACTACTGAGCCATCAGAGAAGCCCCTCTCCCTGGCTAGCCCTTGCTAAATCTGCCCCAGTCACATAAATTGCCACCAGCTGATAATACAATCAATTGGCTCCAACCTTTTGTTTACGTGATCATTAGTTCAAAATCAGAGACAATTTGCGGGGTGTGAAAAACGCTACCTCTGGCACCTGAATTTACATTTGAAAACTGATTTGGATCACATTAGGCTTTTGGGACAGCCTCTTCTAGAAATCAGTGCAGCAGCAAAGCATGATAAAAATTATGACAGGTCTGCAGCAGCGTGCTAAACTCACTGTAAATTTCAGGTCTCCAAAGAGCCACAGTTGGTAAAGTATTATTGATGAGATGGTGAGACTTACCTGGAGCCATCTTTCTTGATGATTTAAAATTGACAACTCAACTTAATAAAACATAACTTGAGATAGGCAGAAGGATGTTATAATAGTCTGATGGCCTTTGTTATATTTAGCTTCTGATCAGATGATTAATACAAGGCATGTTAAACAACCACTGAGCTGCTAAGATTTAAAAAGTTCTAAGCACTGAGAGAGTGGAAGTCTCCTTGGTTCATAGCTTGAGGTGCATGTGAAAAAGAAGCTTCCAACCATAGCTCTAATTGAGTTTCTCTTTGACTTGGCATCTTTTCCAACACCAATTTCATTTTTCATATTATCGGAAGTTGGCATAGAGTAGGAGAGGGAGAGACAAAATTTAAGTGGTGCTGATGTGTTTGGGGATCTGTTGCTCAGAGGTTCTTCGACCTTGGGCGTGTCAGAAACTTTTCCAAATATCAATTTTCACATCCACAGTCTGGGGACAGTGTTCTTTTCCCTCCTCCAGAGAGTGTGCAGGACCGCACAGGTGAACACTGAGTGCACGCGTCTTCCTTCTAGCTTTCCTATCCTTAGTATCCTGACTAACTTCATCATAGGCTTGTTTATCCTGCTCAGTGTGAAGTTATGTAAATTATCCTAATGCTTTATTCACACAGGCAGGACATACAGTGAATACACACACAAACACCCGTCGGGAGTTCCCCTCAAGGGTATTTTGAGAATCAAGTAAGATACTGTATTTAAAACTCTGTATCCACACCAATCCATTATCACTTCCCCTTTATAGTTAAAGGAGAGTATGAGCTCTTATAAATATCCAATTACTATATATTTAGTGAAGAGATTTAGAGAGCATGAAAGCATATCAGCTTCTATTGTGGTTCTGAATCATTCTTATTAAGGATCAAGTTAATTGCTCCCAAACTTATTACTTATTTTCCCACAAAAAAATAAACCATGTTACCAAAAAAAAGTCTTGAGGAAAAAGAAGACGCCATTCAAAACATACCATCTGGGAATAGATATAAAACATATTTTTTTCCCTGTGCATGTCTTGTAAAATGAATGTGTGAATTCATTATTGCTGTTAAAACAGCAGCATCAAATGCTTTGCTAATTAATATTGACCCTATAGTGGAGGAACATTTTCTGGTCTTCCCTATGTAAGCTGTTCTCATGCCAGATCTCCCTATTTTTGCTTGTATAACATAATTCTAGAACTGAAGTTTCATTTTCGTGGCTTCAGTCCATCACTCCAGCTTAGTAAGATCTTTCTGTATTTGGAAAAATTTCATCTCCAGGATTAGATAGTACTCTCTTTCTTTAAAAGCCTATTCATGCCCTTGTCTTTAACCTCTAGAAACAGGATCCTTGGTCTAGGTGGGTGTCCCTGATATGTATCCAGAGCACCCTGTAACTCCCGTTAGCACATTTGTAATCCCCTCTTCCGTATCTGCCCTCACCCTTGTACTATTAAGGGGCTTCCCTGGTGGCTCAGACAGTAAATAATCTGCCTGCAGTGAAGGGGACCTGGGTTCAATCCCTGAGTTGTGAAGATCCCCTGGAGTAGTGAATGGCAGCCCACTGCAGTATTCTTGCCTAAAGAATCCCGGGGACAGAGGAGCCTGACGGGCTACTATTAGGCTCACGCATCGGTTTCATTATGAAACAGAAACTGGGTCTGCCACTGTGGTTGGTACATAGTAAGTGCTCACTAGATATCAGCTAAAATAATCAGATTATTTTGAATCTACTTTCTTAAAGTTAAAAGACTCTATAGACTTGGAGAGTCTTCTTTACTAATAGGGACTGCAAAACAACCCACTTTCTGCCAGGCTTCCCTTGATAATCTTCCTTACGGGTCAGAATAAAGTTCTCCTGGCTGCTTCTGTATTTTGAGAGACAGACTTTTCACTGCTCAAGGCTGTGCTAGACACAGCAGACTTTGATTTTAATAGTGCCAGATTCTTTGCAAGTATGTATTAGCTGAGGACATTGAGGCTGGTTACTATCTGAATCTTAGTTTTTGCATCTTTAAAGGGGTTAATAATAGGATATATATCACAGATTTATCATGAGAATTGTATTGGACAGTTATAGTATATGCAAAGTGTTTAGTTGAGTACTTGGATGTAGGGGGATGAGATGTGGCTGAAATCCCTTTCTCCATTCATTCTCTCATTCAGTAAATGTCTGACATGAGCATGGGGAGGGAGGCAACACAATTTTTCCTCCATGCTTTTCACACACATGTGTGCTAAGTCACTTCACCTGTGTTTGACTCTCTGCAACCCTATGGGCCGTAGCTTGCCAGGCTCCTCTGTCCATGGGATTCTCCAGGCAAGAACACTGAAGAATTTCCTTCTCCAGGGGATCTTCCCCATCCAAGGATTGGACTTGTGTCTCTTATGTCTCCTGCAATGGGGATTAGGTTCTTTACCACTAGCGCCACCTGGGAAGCCCAAATTTTCCCTCCATGCTTTTCACACACAGGCACTCACATTTTTCTGGGTTTGGATTTCTAGCCTCAGTTACTTGGGACAGCTGGCTTTCACCCCAGTCTGAGACCTGTGGCTTCCCTAAACCAGCTCTGAGAGTAGAGAAATCTGAGGAAGGAGATAAAGGGCTCTTCCCCACCATGGGTGATCCTAGAGAGAGCACTTTCTCATCATGACACTTGACACCCCATCTGCAAAAGGCAGAGCCTCCTTGACCTTCACCCAGGCCACAGGATTGCTGTGGGGATCTTCATGAGATAAAGCTGATGAAGCCCTTCAATTTCCTTAAAAAGGGATGGGGCAGATAAGTCATTTTTATTTGTCTAAATATGAAAGTACTTTTAAATGAGCATCCTAGCTTCTGAAATTTGCTACTTAACTTTAGCTGGTTGACATTATTCTGTGAGTGTCAATACTAGGCTACAATTAGAAATAAGGTGGTTTTGCGAGACTTTTACCCAGAGGAATTTATATAACATGCATGTGTAATTTTGAGTTTTTTCGGAAACCATGGGTCATCCAAATAAAGAACGGCATTTTTAATAGACTACTCTGCAGCCTCTAAAATCATATTCTCAAAAACACCCTGACAGACATAGTAAAGGCCTCATGATACTTTTCCTTGTAAGAAGGGAAGAAGCACATTGGCTTACATGTGATGGGCTCTCTGATCTTTCATTTATATAAGCATAACTGAGAGCAAAAGTTGAATGACAAGGATCAAGACAACAAGGCCAACAAAAAGAGATGGGCCAGGGTTGTGTTAGGTGTTTTAAGTATACTGTTCCATTATATTCCATTAAATATATGGTTCCATTACATTACTACCTGCATTACTACTTGCATAATGAGAGAATATTACTCTCATTTCAATCTCATTAAAGCACATTTATGGTCGGTATAATTATTACCAACCATATTACCAACCATATTACCATCCCGTTTTACAGATGGAACGACTTTAGCTCAGAGAAATTGTCCCTGGCTTCAGTTCAAATCCGGAATGTGTCAGAGTAAGGTTGATTTTATGTCAGAGGAAAGTTATCCTAATAGTAAATAAGGAAAATAATTCAAATAACCATCAACATAAGGTCAATAAACGGTGGTGTGTCCTTACAATGGGATGCCCTGTAGCCACTGAAAACCACAGCACAGGGGACGCCACTTCAGGAGGAGCTGAGCAGTGTATCTGATCAATCCTCATGTAGATAACAGCTAGAAACTCTTGACACATATAATATAACTACCTGGAAGGACTGGAGAGTGAACTAAAGCAGGAAGAAGCTGGAAGGGAGTGGAGACTTGGAAGAAGACAATGGTACAGCCTGAGTTTCCCATTTTCATGCTCTCAGTCTGCAGATAGGACCATTCAACATCAGGTGGACAGGTAAGAGTCTCACACACAGCTCAGTGTCAGTGGCTTACAGGATTCCACAAAGGGCTCAGGATGATAGTGGCCGCCGGACCGCAAACGGGGAGAAGCCAGAGAAGAGAGACTCAAAGATAGAGACCCCCAATTTCTGTTTATGAACTCTGCCACCAGCTCTGCTGATGTGGCCCCTGAGCCATGCACAGTGAGCAGTCTCCAGGCACCAAGTGTCTGAGCTCCCACTCTCTGTAGGGCAGATAGATATAGAGTGTGCAAGCTTGCATTTAACTGAGCTAAAACCAAAACCGAAGCAAACAAGCAAACAAAAGGCTCTTGTGGGGAACAGAACAAAATCCAGAATTTCTAGATAACATCTTTTACAATGCACAGTGTACAATCCAGTTTTTGATTGGCACTAAAAAGAAGACAGCAGAGAAATATGACCCATTTTCACAAGAAACTGCAATCGATGAAGACCAACTCCAAGGGCCACCAAGATTTTGAAATTAGGAACCAATGGTTTGAAAGCAGCTATTACAATTATGATTATATATCCAAAAAAGTGTGATGAAATGATAAGAAATGTTAGTAGAGAGAGAAAAATAAACCAAATGGGAATTCTAGGACTGAAAAATAAACAAAGTAAAATATTCACTGGTTAGTCTTAACGGCAAAATGAAGATGAAAGAAAGTCAGTCGACCTGAAGTCAAATCAATAACAATTATTCAATCATTAAAAAAACTGCAAGAAAGAAAAAGCACAGACAGATCCTTTTAGGGACCTGTGGGACAATATCAAAAGGTCTAACATGGGTAATTTTTGTCCCAGAGGCTGAGGCAAAAGTGTTTGAAGAAATAATGGCTGGAGATTTCTCAGATATGGTGATACAATCAAATTACACATTCATATCCAAAGAAGGATAAATACAAAGAGAACTACATGAAGGCCCATCACAGTCAAACTGCTGATGACCCAAGATGAAGAAAAAACCTTCTCAGCAGCCAGAAATCCACCCGCATGACCTCTGTTTTATTCATTAAAATGAACTCTAAAAGAGTCCTGAACCTAAATGTAAAAATTAAAGCTGTAGAGATTCTGGAAGAAAAGAAAAAAATATCTTCTCTACTATGGGTGTAGGTATAGATTTCTTAGACTAGCCACAGGAAACTATGCTCAAAAAGAGAGACATTAAAATTAGACTAGCATTAGGAATTTCTGCCCATCGAAAAACATCATTAAAAAGTGAATAGTCAATCCACAGACTGGGATTAAAATACTTGCAAAACATATACCTGACTCAGGACTGGTTCCCAGGATATGTAAAGAACTCCTGTAAACCAATGATAAAGAGACAAAAATGGGGCAAAATATGGGAAAAGATACTTCACAAAGGAAGATGTATGAATGGCCAATAAGCACGGTCATTAGGGTAACATAAATCTGCAATGAGATGCCACTACATATGCACAAAAATAACTAAGATTAAGAAGATCAGCAACACCAAGTGCTTATAAAAATGTGCAGTAACTGCCACTCTGATGCATAGCGGGGACTGGAAAACCACTCTGGAGAAAGACTGACTTACAATACCCAGTATGAATCTACCGAAGGATGCAACAATTTTATTCCTAGGTATTTACTCAAGATAACTGAAAACATATGTCCATACACTGATTTGTATGTGAGTGATTGTTTACGGTGGTTTATCAATGGCTGCCAAGAGCATCCATCAATAAGGAGGGTGAACTAACAAAACGTGCTAAATCTAGGTGACGAAACACTGCTCAGTAACAAAGAAGAATGGACTACGGATATATGCAGCAACATGGGTGAAGCTCTAAAACCCTCCGCTGAGTGGCAGAAGTCAAATAAAAAATACATACATACAATGTGACTTCATTTACACTGAATTCTAAGAGCAACACAAGTAATCTATGATGGGAAAAATCAGCACAGTGGTAGCCTCTGGAGTAGGGGGTGGGTTGTGGGGTGGGGACAGGTAGTGACTAGAAGGGGCAGAGGGAACTTTCTGGGGTGATGGAGATGGTTTCTATCTTGAAGGGGGTTGGGGTTGCATTTATCTGAACCTATCTGAACGCAAATGTTGTATTTAAAATTTGTGGGTGTCGTAGTATCATAAGTGAGTAAGTAAGTGAAGTCGCTCAGTCGTGTCCAACTCTTTGTGACCTCATGGACTGTAGCCTACCAGGCTCCTCTGTCCATGGGATTTTCCAGGCAATAGCACTGGAGTGGATTGCCATTTCCTTTTCCAGGGGATCTTCCCAACCCAGGGATCGAACCCGGGTCTCCCGCCTTGTACACAGATGCTTTGCTGTCTGAGCCACCAGGGAAGTTCGTGTATTTACATCCATAATAAAATTTTGGAAAAAAGTTCAGAAACTATTTTATGAAACGGAAGGGCAGGCTCCTCTAATGCTGTGAACAGACCTGCATCTAGCCAAGGACACGTGAGACTTGTGGGTCTAACCATCCCTACCCCCATGATAAGCTCCAGACAAGCAAGGCATGGTGGTGGGCTTTGATCCAGATAAAACTTAGAAGACAGGATAAATGCTTTGGTAGTTTCCTGTTTTTATATGGAACATTTGGGAAACTTGGCTCTATTATTTTCTTTTTGGAATATTATCAAACAATGCTCAAAAGCCCTTTGTGCCAGAGGAAAAAAGCCTGGGCAGGCCACCATGTGGAGCTTGATGCCCATATGGGCCACTCAGTCTCCTCACAGCCCTTTTTGCGTTCTCCTTCCAGTTTTCTGTTCGTTAGGCGGGATGTCTGGAATCAGCAGACCTTAGTCCTGGCTCTGCCGTTTATCAGCTTTCAGCCATTTTGCATACTTTCCTTAACACATTTAGACCATTTTTTCCTTCTTTTTCATGGTTTGGTCACAAGGCTGATTCCGCCACTTTAAAGGTAGTGGCACACTCTAGTTCCACAAATGTGTTGAGAGAATTTTTGTAGCAATTCTGCCTATGAATATGTTTAATATCAAAGAGCTCTAGCTGGTTTGACTTCTAAAAAACACCTTCCATCTGCAGAGCTAATTCACAAATCTACAACCTGTGCCAGAAGCGCAGGGACATCTGATCACAGAGGAGAAGAGGAAGCCTTCCCGATCAAGATCGATAGTCTCTACCGGAAAACTCAGGAAATCCCATATATAGCATTTCCTTGCAGGGACTCCTGTTATAATTCTACAGATATAGTGCCGAAACCCCCCAGCAGAGAACATCAAAGGTCATCTGAGAATGCAGCCACATGACAAGGCACATAAGTTATGCAGTGATCAGAAGCCACCATCTGGTTCCCTTTGCACCCAGAGTTTGCATACCAAACTCTGCCTGGGCCATTCTATCTCAAGAAGGTTGCCATCCACCCCACAATCTGGTTCCCTTTGCATCCAGAGTTTGCATACCAAACTCTGCCTGGGCCATTCTATCTCAAGAAGGTTGCCATCCACCCCAAGGCTGAGACAGGTGAAAGTGGCTGGGAAGGAAAGGCCCAGCTCAAGCACTTCCGATGAAATGTAACTTTAATGCAAAGAGGGAGATCTCAGGTGGTAAACCTTGGTCGTGCCGTTATCACAAATGTTCCCAGGGCCTCTTAGTCTCTCTCTTTGGGGCCCCCCCAGAGCAGACCCTGAGGAAGGACTTGGGTGAAAGTTTACCTTTTGCAAAGTGACGCCAGGAGTCACAAGTAGGAAGTGGGGAGGCGAGGCAGAGCAGGGAGACAAGCAAATGAAGGGTGCACTACAGGGGACCCTCTGGGACCCCCAGAGAGACAGTGGAGAACGTGCCCCAGAACTGTCCACACTAGGAACAAGGACACCGGAGAGTCAGTCCGGAGGTCCTACCCTTCTCCTTGGCTCTCCTGACTCAGCAAGCTGTCAAGCGAGGGGCGGAGGCAGGCTCTGGAGAGGGGAGGCTGCCACGCTGAGGGGTGAAGTCCAGGATGGAGCGGGGACGCCACGGGGAGGGCGACAGTCTCTGCTCTGCTCTTTGTCTAGTTCAGTGTTTCTCAGACGTGCTTTTAACGTCTGGAATCAGCAGATCTAGATATGAATATTGACTTATAATTGAATATTAATATCATTGAACACTGACTTAGCAACTCACTTAAGCTTCTGGCATTTATTTCCTTATCCTTTATAACAGTGTCCAATGAAGATTAAGGGAGATGAGGACTGAAGGGCAGTTCCTCAGACTCCTTCACAGAGCAATCATTCCGCGATGCGCAGCTATTACATCATACTCTGTGTTGTAAGTACGGCTGACCTTGGAACAACATGGGTTTGAATTGCGTAGGTTCACTTATATGCAGATTTCTTCCAATAAATATAGTACCTACATTTTCATTTCACACATTTCATACATATATAACAGCTGTATATGTATACATAAGTACATACATGTTATAGTATTGTGCGTATAGAGCACATCACACTAATATGTGTTATATTAACTACGTTATTGTATTTACAATTACTGCAGAGAGGTACAATACTAGGGTAACCGATACAGGATTCTTCTGCAACCAGGCAGGCGGCAGTTTTTTCTCTGCTTCTCCAGGATCAATATATTCTCCTTACGTAAATAGGATCTTCAGTAGGGGCTCTGGAAATGGCTTCTTTAAGTCTAATTGGTGCGTTACCAGAGGGATTTTAGGGAGGGAGATGTTAGGAATTCTCATCACCATGTGGGTGACTGCCTGCTTAACTTTTGTCACAGGGTTATTAAATAGTGGTTCCTAATTAAATACACAGAGGAAATCAAAGTTTCAGCGCTCTAATACAAAAGGGAGGTAATATAATACAGTAATTGAAAAAGATCACACACACAGATGTGTATGCTTGCAAGAGCATACCCAGGCACACAGATACACGCACACACCCCCAAGAACCCAGCTGCTGGCACTAAACATTCTTGGTCCCAGCGCAGGCTCTATCCTGACCAGCACAGCGGGTTTAGTGTAAGCTCTACAACCAGCCAACTTGTATTCAGATCTCAGCTTCAAAATTACTAGCTGTGCAAGCCTAACTGAGTCATTCAACCTCTTTTGTGATTCCTTATCTGTCAAGTGGGGGAGAGCAATAGCGCCTCACGGGTCCTATCACTAGGATGAGGGATTGACGAGCTGCTGTGAGTCATGTGACCAGTTCAGCACCTGACGCAGGACATCTTAGTACAGTGGTTGTTTGAAATGGGTTTCTTTCAGATCTTAGCATGTGAAACTATTCTATGAAAGGCCACACCATCTTAATACTTGCATTTCACTCTTAGGTACATAAGCAGAATTTTAGAACCCAGGGAAATGCTAGAAATCCTCTAAGGCAGTGTTTCCCCAATTTATGTCCAGCCTGGAGGATCTCTTGAAAATGCAGATTTCCATTCAGCAAAGGAAGCCTGGGATTCTGCCTCTCTAACAGTGGCGGTGATGCTGCTGGCCCTCGGATCTGTTTTGAGGAAACAAAAGTCTTCATTTTCCAAACAGGACCCAGAACACTTATGTTGAGTTGCCCAAGATCATACAACTTGTAAAAGACTCATTTAGAATTCAGGTGCTTTGACTTTGAGTCTGTGGTTCCACGGGCTTCCCTGATAGCTCAGTTGGCAAAGAATCTGCCTGCAATGCAGGAAACCCCAGTTCGATCCCTGGGTTGGGAAGATCCACTGGATAAGGGATGGGCTACCCACTCCAGTATTCTTGACCTTTCCGTGTGGCTCAGCTGGTTAAGAATCCACCTGCAATTTGGGAGACTTGGGTTCAATCCCTGGGTTGGGAAGATCCCCTGGAGAAAAGAAAGGCTACTCACTCCAGTATTCTGGCCTGGAGAATTCCATGGACTATACAGCCCATAGGGTTGCAAAGAATCAGACATGACTGAGCAACTTTCACTTTCACCTGTGGTTCCATTGACCCCTAAACACAAACACCACCTGGCTTCTGACGGGAAATTCCTCCCCGTTGGAAGGCGTTTCTATTGATTTTCCATAGAAGGGGGGATTCCGTATGAGCTCGAGTCCTCCGTGGAGAACTAGTTGTGTTTTCAGTCCACAGGACAAGATCATATCAAGAAGCACATGTCAGACACAGGGAGCATTGCTAGTCTTATACAGAAGCACCTCTGAGATCCAGTCATTGTCAAGGGATTAATCCAGTTATTGGAAAACTTTTCAGTGTCTTTGGAATACCTCAGACTTCTGAATCTAGTTTTTCAACTGCTCATTTTATGAACTATGAATACTGATCAAGCGTTTCCAGTGAGTGCTTAGTATCTAACTAAGATGTGCTCTACATGTAAATTACATGGACATGGTGGTGGTTTAGTCACGAGATCATGTTCAACCCTTGTGACCCCCGGGGACTCTAGCCCGCCAGGCTCTGCTGTCCTTTGGATTTCCCAGGCAACAATATTAGAGTGGGTTGCCATTTCATCCTCCATTAAAACACATGAAGGGTTCCAAAAACTATGTACAAAAAGGGACATATTAATAATTTTTATATTGATTACATGTTCAAATGATCATACTTACATGTACCAGGTTAAATAAACCATGTTATTCAATTAACTTTACATATTTCCTTTCCCTTCTTTAAATGCTGAATCAAACAATTAAAACTGCATATGTGCCATAAACTATATGTCTATTGAAAATTGGTTCAGATGGATAGATAGTAGAGCATATAGATTACAGATGGACAGAATAAACTGTGCATTTGATTTATAATCTAATGTATACATGATATAATTTAGATATGTAAAATGAGTACATCTATAAATTATTTCAGAATTCTCTCATGCATACCTATCCTCTCAAATTGGGTATATGCACAGATGTATGATATGTATTTTTTTAATCTTTGTTCAAGCATTTAACATGGTTAAATTTCTCTCACATACTCACATTAAAAATGCCTTTCTGTGTTTATGACGTGAAACAATGACTCCTCATTACAACATTCTTGTACTTGATAGTTGATTTCATGAATTATTAGTTTCCCAACAGCATGCAGAAAGGGCCTTCAGCTCCCTGAAGAGAAGACGTCTCCCTCCCTCACTGACGTGTGTCTGTTAACACATTAGCAAGGGCAGAGAACCTCCTCCTCCATGTCAGAGAGCAAATAGTCTGGTGCTCTGGCCAAGGCTTAGGGGGCTCTCAGAGAAGAGCAGGGTGGCACAGTTTTATAACCTGGCTTTACCACTTAATATGTAATCTTTCGGCAAGTTAGTTAGCCTTCCTGATTCCTAGTCTCCTTGGCCAAGGAAAGAGACGATGAAAGAACACATCTCATAGAGCTCTGTGAGGGTGGAGTTGCATGCTGCTTGCAGCACACCTTGCCTCTTGCCTGGCTCAGACCAAGCACTCAGTCCACTCTGGCTTACTGCGGCATCTAACGCTCAGTGTCCTCAGGTCTCTCTCTTCGGAGCCTGGTGGGAATCCCCCTCTCTTGTCCCCTTGGCAGTGGGAAGGGGCTATGTCATTATTATAGTCAGTGGATTGCACCAAGAAGTGGGGTCTGTTACTTCCAAGACAGTCATTTAGTTGTGAATGCAGAATCTGGAATGTTCTCTTCCTTTGGCATGGATGACTTACTGGTATCTTGTTAAGATGGTGCTGTCATGACATCACAGGCATGCTTACACGGAGCAGAGCCCCTCTCTAACCAACACTGGTTACGGAGCATGAGCAATAATGAAGCTCTTTTGCTTAAACCATTAACTTTTGGAGGATGGCTTATTACTGCAGCATAATTTAACCCAACCTGACTAACACTCTGTTACCTAAGGCGACTCCTCTGCTGATCTAAGTCTTTTGATTTGAATTTTCAAGGCTTTTCCACGGTTCGTGATCTACAGCCTCCCACAGAAAAACACCAGTAGTTCAGTCATTCCTCCAAAGTAACTGAAGGTCACTCATTTTGGGTGTTGCCTCACCATCTGATTCCATCAACTTTTCTTCCCTCCTGAACCAAGTTGCTACCAAGGCCATTTATTTATTTATTTATTGGCAAGGTTGATTATATATGTCATGTTTGTCTTCCTAAAACAACTTCTGCTTCTAAAACAGCTTTCATGACCAAGATACTTACAGAAAAAAATACTGCACCAAGGCTATTAAAAAGAACGGAAACTACAGATCTTAAAATGTGAATTCACATTTCACAACAGTGAAACATTCATTTCTGTGTAGGTTGTGAAATAAAATCAATATATGTTAACCTATTGTTTAAGAACACAGGAAAATAAAGAGAAATTTCAATGTTTTTATTATTATTTGATCCAAATTCATGGATCCATTGTTGCTTATGGCTATAAGGGACCCCAAAGGTCATTATATCCAACACCCTCAAACTGTCAGAATCAAATTTATAGTTGTTCATGTTGAAATATTTAGTTATAGGGACAGAGATCATATACATTTTTAATATTACATTTTTAAGGAATAGTTAATAATTTTACAGTTTTCTGGAAGCTAAGAAAGCTAAAATTTATTGCTGCAAGAGTGGAATTTCTCAGTAAGAATGCCAAGAAGCAAGAGGATTCCAGAGAAGCTCATAGGATATTTAAGGTTAATTTTTTTCTTTCCATCTAGAGAAGCATGTGTTCCTTGGGAGAAAAGGAAAATTGTCCTCAAAGATCTGGGGAATGTTTCAAGTGTCATTGGTCAAATTTTTCCCTCCTTCCTTGACTTTCATTTCCTTATCTGGTCCCCAGCAACCACAATGACCACCCACTTCACCTGTATCTCTAGAGAGAAGATAGGAATCAATATTTATTTGAAAAGCTCTCTTTCCTTCTAAAAGATAACTGTTTGCTTCTATGAGGGACAGAACCCAATTCATACAACTTGAGGTCTCGGGCCCTATCCATGATGACCAGGGTTATCACTGGAAAGGAGGTCGGAGTGAATGTTGGGGAGAGCTGATAAGGATGAGGGTGGCCCCACGACGGTGAGGCTGGAGGAAGCAGTGTTAGTGTTTCTGAGCACAGCCTATGGCTAAAGTTCTGCTGCCAGACTTCCCAGGTTTAAATCACCCTGGCTCCACATTTTCCAGATAGGTGACCTTCGACGGCAACCTAGTCTCTTCATGACTCATTTTCTCATCTTCAAGATAAGGATAATAATTAATGGTCTCTACCTTAGAGAACTGCTATATAAATTAAATGTGCTAATACTTGTAAAGTACATAAAACAATACCTGAAGTGTAGTAGGTGCTATCTCTAGGTGTCTCTTAAAAAGAAAACGCTGGTGTTGCTGAAATGATGTGATCGTATTTACAAACGATATCTGTTAATCAGAAATCTGAACCACTGCATGAATTGTGGCCTGTGCAGGAACCCTAAACACAAGCTGCCATATCTGAATGAAAGTGAAACTCCCGATTACCTCTCTAATGGAAGAAGCACACTGACACAAATCATTCAGGATGCATGATTACAAAATCGGTTTGTTTGTACTGGATTTAAAAACATGCATTGCGAGTTCTGAGAATCTACCTTAAACTGAAACAGTTACTGCCCCTTATTCTTGGATGCCTGAACACTGAACCGAAGAGCATGAGAAGCAAATAACTTTTGCCCCCAATCCCACACCACACCAAACCCCAAACCCCAAAGCTTCCACAGTGGCTCAAGTGGTAAAGAATGCCTGCAATGCAACAGACACCGGAGACTCAGGTTTGATCCCTGGGTCGGGAAGATCCCTTGGATAAGGAAATAGCAACCCACCCCATTATTCTTGTTTGGAGAATCCCATGGACAGAGGAGTCCAGTGGGCCACAGTCCACAGGGTCTCAAAGAATTGGACACGACTATACACGTGCACTGGTTTCAGTCCTGAGTGTTCACTGGAAGGGCTGATGTTGGAGCTGAAGCTCCAATATTGTGGCCACCTGATGGGAAGAGCCGACTCACTGGAAAAGACCCTGATGCTGGAAAGAAGGAAGGCGGGAAGAGAAGGGGGACAACAGAGGATGAGATGGTTGGATGGCATCACCGACTCGATGGACATGAGTGTGAGCAAGCTCTGGGAGTTGGTGACGGACAGGGAAGCCTGGTGTGCTGCAACCTTATAAATCTCTGCAGTGAAAATATTCTAACCAGTGGGTGGCGATCATGTGTCATGATGCAGAACACCATATTTTCTTAAAAATTTTCAATACTGGGCAGAAATTGAAGAACAAGGGAGTAGGGGTGGAAAAGGCTGAAGAAAGTAGTGATCAAGTTTGACAGAGAACATGCCCTCAAGGCTCTTGCAGTTTTCAAATCAAATGGTGCAGCTGCAGGGATGTAAAATATTCTAATCCCCACTCCCCCATCCCAACTGCCTGCTTAATTCCTCCCACAGAACTATTCAGAAACATATTCAGAAACAAGAGCATTAATGATGAAGATGATGGGGGCCAGTCTCTGCTAGTGATGACAAAGGCTCATGGACCGATCAAGAGCACTGTGAGGTAGCTGGTGCAGAAGACCAAACCTTTGTCTTTAAATAAAGAGGCTCTGCAACAAAAAACAGTTGGTGAAGAATCCTCCTTCATTGTAGAAGACCTTGGTTCGCTTCCTGGGTTGGGAAGATCTGCTGGAGAAGGGATAGGCTCCCCACTCCAGTATTCTTGGGCTTCCCTTGAGCAGTGCATGAGAGAATCCTGTCTCCTCATGTTTTTGTCTAATTTGACCTGCCTTTGCCAGATTCTGAGTGCTATTGCATGACTGAGAGTGTAATATATTCCCGTGAGACTGATCTCGGAAGTTACAGAGGCCTGAGATGTCCCGCTTAACAGTTATGTGACATTGTATCAGTTTTCATCTATAAGCAACAGTACCTCTATCTGTAAAGCGAGGACGAGCAACGCTGAGACAATGTGTTAAGGAGCTTTAGAGGCTAAGTGAGATAATGCCTATAAAATGATTAGGACAATGTCTGGCACTTAAAAAATGTATAAAATCACCATCATCTTCTTCATTCCATTGTAACCTGGCATGTGCTGATTCAACCCATAAGATCTGTCCATGGCAACTATCCCTCACTCATGTTCTTCACTGCCATTTCTGCTGAGGTTGCCATTTTGCTAAGCCCTAGCTGTGTCTTCTGCAGATCACCAGTGATGCCCCAACTAAAAGTAGCTGGGAAGACTGAGATTCAACGAGATGATGGGCTGATCGCGCTCTGGTAGCCCAAGAACACGATTGACGGCTTCCTAGCCCAGGCTGAGAACACTTGCGTTAGGGCTTCCTTCAAGATTTTGGCTTGGGTGAGTGGTAGAACGGAGGAAGGAGAACATGTGAGGCCCCAGACACTCCAAGACGGAGAGGCCAGGGGGAAGAGAAGGAGCAAGCCAAGCGGGCTGAGAAGGGCAGGCCAGGAAGGAAGGAGGGGACCGACACATGTTACTGCTCTGACTTTTCTCTTTCACTAAAACATGTTTCTTCATCTTGTCCTATTCCGACATTTTCCTGACATATTTTTCCTTTGATTGTAACAACTCAATAGTGCTAAAAATATAACAGGATATGCATTTTATCTCTAAAGCTAAACATTCAATCAGGCCCTTGGATCATTAATTAGTTTATCTGGGCTGAAAAACATTGATACTTGAAAATTTTAATAGAAAATGATAGTCCTTTGTATGGTTATTTGTTCTTATTTATTAAGCATTGACTTTTTATCTCAAATACTAGGTGAGTCCCTTCATGTGTTTTCAGTCATTTAATCCTTGACAAAACCAAATTTCGAAGGTTCCTATTGTACGGATGGAGCAAGTGAAGTTCCCCAGGCAATGTGACTTGCTCAGGCTCTCAGTGGTAGCGGAGAAGCAGACAGTAGGCTTTTATGACTTCTAAGTCTGTGTTCTCCACCAGTGCCCCACACAGCCTCTCTGTCAACCGATCAAGATGACTGGGAGATATAGTGAGTTGCCTTCTGTTGCCCTAAGATTTAGTAGTAAGGGCATGAAGGCTGTCCTTTGGAAGGAAATCTATAAATCAATAAGTAATCAGTAAGAACAAAGATAGGCAAAACTAGGAGACAACGACTCCAGGGATGTGAAACTCAGCCATCGCTTTGAAGCGAGGAGCACATCTAAGGAGTGAGCTGGGCCTAAAGAGGCTGGCCACCGATGGAAGCCCAGGCAACATGATGCCACGCTGGCAGTGCCCATTCTGGGGGCAGGAAGCGCTGCGGAGGCAAACAGCAGACATTCGGACGGCAAAGGTAGTCTGGGCATACTGGTGGAGGCAAGTTAGCAGGCATCCACCCTGACCACGCTTCACGCTCATGAAGCTGTCTTCCGATCATGACCCAGCTTTCCACAAAGGGAGAGGGAGCAGCTGGAAAGTGCTGGCCATGTGGACTTCGAGTATCCGGTCTCTCTGACAATAATTTCTCTTTGTAAATTAGCAGATCAGCTCCACGCAGGGAGAGAATTTGCTGATTATTTGTGCTTTGTATATCTCAGTGCCTGTGATAGTTCTTCCCCTTTTAAATGAATAGATTGACTTCATATAGGAAGAGAAAACGCTGATCACACGGACTTTGAATGTTCCGGTCCTCATCACGCTCATTCTTCTTTGCAAATTAATAAACTGGCATTCGAGGTTTATAATCCCTTTTGTAAGCATCAGCCATAAGAGGTGGTTCTTCTCTTTGGACTGACAATATCAGGAGGTCCTTGGCTGGCTGGGTGAGCAGTTTATCCCCATTTGCCCAGGACTTTCCTGGTGTTAGCTCTACAAGTCTGCAAGCCTGGGAACCTCCTCTGCCTCAGGAAAATGAGGGTAGCTTGCTTAGGAATTTCTCAATTTTAACAGTGATAGATTTGCGTCTCTCTAGAGAGGCTCCTCAGCCCTTGATGACCTGACAGCTTAGCCACTTGGTAAGGAAAACACAGCATGGCCATGCAGCTGAGAAAAAGCTACAGTGCTCCAGAAATTACCTACACGTGCCAAATTCAAATTTCACATCTAGTTTTAGAAGGACCTTTAAGCTGTTGCTGTCTTATGACTTCTAGATATTGCACCCCAATATAATCCATGAGTATTTTATTTCACAGCTCTTATACTTAAGACATTTTACAGAAGGCAAGCTTTACACTAACAGACAGGAGTTAAGATGATTGTTTTACACCTGGACCACGTCCAGACTATGGCTCTTCCTGGCTGAAGATAGTCTGCATTCTTATTTTTAGATCCCAGAGCCATTTGCTAGTCGCTGCACAGTGGTGCGGTAGAGTTTAGCTGAGGTTTTGCAGATGGAAGTCTCCCCAGCTGTATTTGCTCCTGACCTTCCCTCTGCTACCCAGAGGGATCAGGAAGAGCGTGTGGGAGACGGCAGTGCATCCAAAGGACAAGCACCACAATCAATCTTCATCCGCTATTTCTCCTGATTAGCAACAATTCTGTGTTAGCTCCCCGGGCTCATCTGCCCTGTCTTTGTTCTAGCATCCTCCAAAGCTGACTACAAGCCCTTCTCCAGGCTTTCCTTACCTCTGCAACACCACTCTCTCCTGGCTGTTCTACCGTCAAACTTCTTCTGTACCCAGCCTCTAACGTTGGGATCCCTCCTGGCTAACCTCTGAGGTCTTTTCTCTAAAGCCCTGCGGTCCAGTACATAGCCAAGGGCCATCCGTGGCTGTCAAGCAGTGGGAATACAGCCAGTCTAAACTGAAGTGTTCAAATCTAGTGTGTAACACAATAGATTTCTAAAACTTAGCATGGAAAACATAGTATAAAATAGTTCATTTTAAAATACTGATTGAATGGTGGAATGATAGTTATGTGATACACTAGGTTTAAGGAGATATTACTAAAATTAACTGTATCTGTTTCTTCTTACTTTTTTGATGTGACTACCAGAAAATTTAAATGCACAAAACCTCCCACTGTATTTTCACCGGATGTTGCCGCCATGAAGTTTCCTCCTAAACAACCCCAACAATCCTTAGGCCACTTGAGACTGACAAACCCAAAGTGTATTTCCAGCTGAGAATGCAATGTTATGCATTCATCTGACATTTCCAGATATTTCCACTTGGACATCTCACAAGTTTCTCAGACTTACCCTGTTCAAATCTTGATTCTGTCCCCTGAACTCACCTCTCCCCACTTTATCTCAAGGTTTGCAGGCCTCTCTCAAAAAAAAAAAAAAATGCTGCAAAATTGACTTTGAAGATGAAGGAAGGGGCATTCTCTAGAAGCCAGGGGGGAACTAGCTCCGCCAATACATTATTTGAGCCTTATAAAATTCAGCGACCCCCCAAATTACAAGAGAATAAATTGCTTTAAGCCACTCCGTTTGTGACATTTGATAGCTGTAGTAGGGAACCAACAGAGAGAAAAGGCACAGCCCCACACAACCCTGCCATGATTTCCTCCAATAATATTTTAAGTCAGTCCACTTCTCCGCATCTCCATCACCACATTTCTAGGCTGGGTTGACTATAACAACTTCTAACTAGCTTTTCCTTAGGATGAATTGAAAATGATTGTAAATGTTTCATCAATCTTGCCATTAAGAGGTGGAGTCTTCCTACTTCCTTTGAATTCAAGGTGGCTTTGGGCTACTTTGACCGTTAGAGCACAGTAGAAGTGACCATGCGTAACCTCCTGGGCTGGGCCTTAACAGAGACGTAGCTTTGACTTTCACTTGCTTAGACTGATCCCTCTTGAAGCCAATGACCACATCAGACCCCTGATTAGTTCTGAGGAAGCCCAAGGCAGCATTGACAAGAGGCCACGTGAAGCAGCAGCACGGTGCCAGACATTTGAGCAAAGCTTTCTCGGATCTTCAGCCTAAACAAGCCGGCAGCTGACGACAGCTCAGGGAGAGGTCCACCCGATAAGCCGCTGAACCCTGTGTGAATTCCTAACCTCCAGAAACATGACCAAATAGAACGGCTGTTGTTTTAAGTCCCCGAGTTCAGGGTAGTGTGTTCAGTTCAGTTCAGTTCAGTCGCTCAGTCGTGTCCAACTCTTTGCGACCCCATGAATCGCAGTACACCAGGCCTCCCTGTCCATCACCATCTCCCGGAGTTCACTCAGACTCACGTCCATCGAGTCTGTGATGCCATCCAGCCATTACACCATGATAATAACTGAAATACTTCCCTCCCACTCACGTGATGGCTCTAACCCACCTGTCATGCAGCAGCCAGCATGCTCGTCTTATAGTCTGAGAGTCACTCCCCTGCTTCCCACTGCACTTGCAAGGAAACTGAGCCTCCTTCCTCTGTCACTCTTCCCATGGATCCTTGGAACCCAGCCACCAGACACCGTAAGCATCACTGGATGTTTATGGTCTAACAGCTATTCAATTAGAAACACACTTATTAATTCAACACCTCTTTATGCGGCACTGACTATGTGCCAGGCACTGAACTCTGTGTTAAGGGAACCAATGGGAGATAGACCCAGAGCAATATTACAGATTGTGACAAATGCTGTGAACGGAACACACATGCACACACACACGCATGCACACATACACATACATGCACACACATGCACACACACGCACGCACACACACACACACACACACACACACACACATTGCACTGTGATCGAAGATTAACAGGATATGCCCAGTTTAAGTAAGGTGATAGGGAAGGCTTCTCTGAACAGATGATGTTTAAGCAGATGTTGAAAAGAGAAAGACTGTGACATCACTATTCCTAGACCAGGCTCTGTGTTTCCAGAAGCAAAGCCCAGAACCAGAGTCCAAGAGCGGCCCTGCAACTCCTCCTGGTCCTGAAGTCTCAGCCACTGTGATGCCATTTATTTTGCTAACATGTCCCCTGCTCAATTTTCCCCTGCTGCTAAATACCCCTCTGCCTAGACTCACTCACTACCTCGGCTCCCAGCCTCCAATCCCAGTGCCCATGACCTCCCTAGAGGGCCCTTCTCTCAGATCATCAAATCCTGGCCTACTGTGACACCTCAGTGCCAACATTAGCACTGACTTTAACACATATATTGGCAGACCCAAAGTCCAGTTACCTTGCAGTTCTGTTGGGCAGAGGTTACTCACAGTTGTCATATTTGGGAGATAAGATAGGGCTTCTTTATTTTTGCTCTATTCCTTTATATATTTATAAATACTATTATATAGTTTTTAAATAATGTTATAACCAGAGGTCCTTGGTTTCATTTAGCTGTGGTGGAAAACGCATTGTGAGCGCATGAGGATTAAAGCCATTTAGTGACCAGTCTGCAGTGGGTACCCTGGGCCCTTTGACTTTGGTCCCTTGGTACACGGGAGCGCCCTTCCGGAGCACACTAGTGATGGGTGTAAGATGAATTTCCTGGTAAAGACATTTCTCACTCATCTGCTTCTGCCAGGGACTCATTCCACTATATTCCAGGGTGGGCACAGGGAAACTGCTTTGGAGAAAAAGAGTCACATAAGCCATGATTCCGGGAATTCACATAATTCACATGGTTGAAGTCCCCCCCGGCACCGCCCCCCGACCCCGGCCCCGCCACACACACACAATGTGGCCCCTCTCCCACCCTGGTGTGGAGCCTCAGTTGTCTACTAGGGACCTCTGGATTTTGAAGAACCAAAGTGCAGTATTCAGGAATATGGTGAAACAAGGAGGTCTCAGTCACTGAATATTTGCTCACCTCATGAAGGATGATGCTTCTGTCTCCAGGTCTGCCCACTGAAGATATATGTGTCATGGATCCAGAAGGTCAGTCCTCCAAGCCTGGCTGTCCTGACTGACTTGTCATGGAACAGCCTGGCTCAAACCACATCGCTGGCTAAACAACCTGTTCCCACACTGCATGAGAGGTCTCTGAAGAGCTGGAGCTCCCTGAGGCTGTGGTAGCCCCAACCCCCATGCCTCACCACGTCCTCGCTACCACTCGGATTTCAGCAGCAGCTGTGCTGAGGTTCTCTGTGGGCACAGACTCACCCTGGAACGGGGGGCATACTCGCCCTACCCCACGTTCACGTGACTGCGAGTCCTCCTGCCCAAGACCTGCTCTGACACGTGGTGGAACTCGTTCTCAATGCAAGGCATCCCCCGGGGCAACGCCCGATCCATGGGGAGTGTGCAGCCTGTGCATAAAGCCTCCAGCATTTCCATCTTTCAGGTGGATGATTCTGGGAGGGCTTCTGCAGGGCTCTCACAGGTCCTGTTTACCTGAAGGAATTCATCCCGTCGCCCGCAGAAGCAACCTCCACGTTTACATCTGATCAGCTTTTTCTCCCACTCCGTCTCCTTCTACCCCTTCATCACTTCTGCTCCCTTGGACTACCTCCCAGTCACGCTTCCTGCACCCAGGTCCTTGTCTCAGACTTTCTAGGGAACCCGACTGAAGCCGAGGCAGGCTGATCAGGACACCGACCTTTGAATGAGAATGGATTAGCACACAGCAAGAGGCACTAGGGCATGCTGGCGGCAGGATGAGGAGGAAACAGAGCAAAGCGCAGGCCTTCCCAGAGCTTTGCCAGCATTCTGCGAGATCACTCTCACTGCCAGGCAGTCTCTCTGAGGGCAGGGCGTGTCAGCGGTGACTCTTTTTCCTCGACTGCATATTATTTCTAGGACCATTCTAGATACTGACTTCAAAAGCTTTCTAGTTGCTGATGGGCTATATGTGTAAGGCGTCTTTTGTTCTTGCCTGCATGTCCAATTCCATTTCTGGAAGACGTACAGAAAGACACCATCATCGTGGACATGTCATTATGTGCTTTTCCCCACTCCGTCCGGGGAGCTGGGCAGAGAAGACTGGCTTCTGACGCCTAGCCCCATCCTCCTGGCAGTTGGAACCCTCTGTCTGTGCCATCCCTCAGCACCATGGCGGAAAGTGTGACAAGAACATCTGTCAGAACAAAAGGCGCCCCTGTAATCTGTGAGGTCACAAGAACCCGTGTTTTGGGAAAAAAGAGAAACACATTATTTGACACTCACATGTTGGAACACAAAAACTGCAAAACAGCAGGGAAGGACAAATATTTTTCTAGAAGAATTTGGCCAGTGGCATAAAGGAGAAAGCCCACTCAAATCCAACATAGAGGCCCTGCTACCCAGGTCTTTTTACTGGATGAGTGAAGTGAAACCTAGGTTTTCTTCAGCAAATAGTAAAAATGAAAAAAAAAAAAAAAGAATTCTTCAGAGAGCTCTAAAGAAGGAGAGGGGCTAAAGTCACATCCTAAACCTGATAGAGCATTTAACTGACAAAGAACAAGAAACTAAATTTGTCTTAGGAGCTAAAAAATGTTGCTTTACTGACATGTAAATGTGTAAGACAATAAATATTTCAGAGTTTAATAGGAATACTTTCTTTTCCTCTCCCACTTCTAGAATAGGAGATGATTTCATCTCAATGCATTTAAACTTCCCCTTGCTGGACCTCAAGAAGATTCAAGACGGCACAGGCCAGAAGGAACTGTGTAATGGGAGGCTGGGACCTGGTTCTCTGTTGGACTAAGGATTCAGGTTACAGCTTCAGTGCTGTGTATGAATTCCTTTTACACCTGCAGTGACAATAAGAAATACTCGCTAATTCACCAAAAGGAAGAGTCATCCAGTTGCCAATTTACTTACTTTCAACTTTTTAATTAAAGCATAATAGTCATCATTCATATACTAAACTACAAAACATAAATGTACAGTTCCATGAATCTGTGTGTGTGTGTGTAGTGAATACTCCTACATAACCACCACAAAGATCAAAATGTACAATACTGACATCACTGTAGACACATTCCCCATGCCTTCTGCAGTCATCATACATCCCAAGGTAACCACAGTTCTGACTTCTACCACCATCTGATAGTTCTGCCCGCTGCTGCCCTTCCCTTACCTGGGTTTGAAGGTAAATGGAGTTCATATCTAGCTTCTTTCATGTGACATTACATCTTTTAGGTTCTGAAGCATAATAGTATTCATTATTGCTACATAATATTCATTTTATGAATGTATTAAAATGTATCCATCTGTAGCTTTATGGACTGTGGGGATGTTTCACGTTTTTTAAGCTATTGTGAACAGTGTTCTGAACATTCTTCCGAAGGTCTTTTGGTGTACATACATAACACAGCTCTTCCAGGTATAATCTAAACATGGAATTTTGAGGCCATAGATGTTCAGTGTGAAGGTCCCAGTTGCTGTACATCCTGTCAACACTTGGTTTTGTCTGAACCATTTGGTATGTGTATGTAATAATATCTCTGTATAATCTTACAGCTTTACTTTCTGTTTCCCTGATTGCTAATGACTTAAAAAAATTCCTTTTAATATGTTTAGTGGTCATTCGGATATCCTCTTTTGTAAAGGGCTTGTTAAAATTCATTACCCATTTTTACCTGGTTTGTTATTATTTTGTAGGAATTGTTAATACATCTTGGATAAATGACCTATAACAGATGCTTATATTATAAATATCTTTCTCACTCTGTAGCCTGCCTTTTCATTTCCTCAATGATGTATTTGGATGAGTACATTCTTTTTACTTTTACTGAAGTCCAATTTATTTATCTTCCATGTGTATACATAAGAGAAATTAACATATAATTTTCTTTTCATGTTTATATCAGTTATTTTGATGAAGGTTATACTAGCCTTAATAAAAGCTTTGAAAGGTTTCACTTTTCCTATTTTATGGATGATTTTTAAAATTTGTTTAGCTTCTTCCTTACATGTTTGGTAAATTTCACCACAAAGTCACCTGGTCTGGAGTTTTTGTAGGATATTTTTTGTTGTTATTTAGTCATTAAGTTGTGTCCAACTCTTTGAAACCCTATGGACTGCAGCCCACCAGCTTCCCTGTCCTTCACTACCTCCCAGCTTACTCAAACTCATGTCCACTGAGTCAGTGATACCATCTCACCATCTCATCCTCTGCCACCACCTTCTCCTTTTGCCCTCAATCTTTCCCGGCATCAGGGTCTTTTCCAGTGAGTGAGCACTTTGTCTGGTGGCCAAAGTACTAGAGCTTCAGGCTCAGCATCAGTCCTTCCATTGAATATTCAGGGTTGATTTTCTTTGGGATTGACTGGTTTGATCTCCTTGCAGTACAAGGGATTCTCAAGAGTCTTTATCAGCACCACAATTCAAAAGCATCAATTCTTCAGTGCTCAGCCTTCTTTATGGTCCAACACTCACATCTGTACGTGACTGTACACATCTGTACAACAACATGGAAAAACCACATTGTTGTTGCTCAGTCATCCATCCTTCTGCCCTCAATCTTTCCCAGCAACAGGGACTTTTCCAGTGAGTCAGCTGTTCGCATCAGATGACCAAAATACTGGAATTTCAACTTCAGCATCAGTCTTTCCAATGAGTATTCAGGGTTGATTTCCTTTAAGATTGACTGGTTTGATCTCTTTGGTGTCCAAGGGACTCTCAGGAGCCTTCTTCAGCACCACCGTTGGAAGGCATCAATTCTTCAGCCCTCCGCCTTCTTTATGGTTCAGCTCTCATAACCATACGTGACCACTGGGAAGACCATAGCCTTGACTATACGGACCTTTGTCAGCAGAGTAATGTCTCTGCTTTCAACACACTGGCTAGGTTTGTCATGGCTTTGCTGCCAAGAAGCAAACATCTTCTGATTTCACAGCTGCAGTCACCATCCACAGTGATTTTCGAGCCCAAGAAGAGATCTGTCACTACTTCCACCTCTTCCCCTTCTACTTGCCATGAAGTCATGGGGCCAGAAGCCATGATCTTAGTTTTTTTTAATATTCAGTTTTAAGCCAGCTCTTTCACTCTCTTCCTTCACCCTCATCAGAGCTTTGACTATATGGACCACAGCTTTGACTATAAGGACCTTTGTTGGCAAAGTGATGTCTCTGCTTTTTAATATGATGTCTGGGTGTGTCATGGGATTCCTGGCGGCCCAGATGGTGGTCTGCCTGCAATGCAGGAGTCCCAGGTTTGATACTTGGGTTGGGAAGATCCCCTGGAGAAGGACATGGCAACCCAATCCAGTATTCTTGCCTGGCAAATCCCATGGACAGAGGAGCCTGGCTAGCTACTGTCCATGGGGTCACAAAGAATTGGACATGACTGGGCAACTGACAATCAATCTAGGTTTGTCATAGCTTTTCCTCCAAGGAGCAAGTGTCTTCTAATTTCATGAGTGAAATCATAGTCCACAGTGATTTTGGAGTCCAGGAAAATAAAATCTGTCACAGCTTCTACTTTCTCCCCTTCTATTTGCCATGAAGTGATGGGGCTGGCTGCCATGATCTTAGTTTATGTCATGTTAATCTCATCAAGATGCTCTTTAGTTCCTTTTTGCGCTCTGCTATTAGAGTGGTGTCATCTGCATATCTGAGGTCATTGATATTTCCCCTGGCAATCTTGATTCCAGCTTGGGCTTCATTTAGTCCAATATTTCACATGATGTACTCTGCATATAAGTTAAATAAGCAGGGTGACAATATAGAGCCTTGTCATACACTTTTCCCAATCTTGAACCACTCAGTTATTTCATATCTGATTCTAACTATTCCTTCTTGAGCAGGAGACAGGTTATGTGGTCTGGTATTCCCATATCTTTAAGAATTTTCCATAGTTTGTTGTGATCCACATAATCAAAGGCTTTAGTGTAGTCAATGAAACAGAAGTAGATGTTTTCCTAGAATTCCCTTGCTTTTTCTATGATCCAGCGGATGTTGGCAATTTGATCTCTGGTTCCTCTGCCTTTTCTAAATTCAGATTGTACATCTCAGAGTTCTCAATTCACATACTGCTGAAAGCCTAGCTTGAAGGATTTTGAGCATAACCTTGCTAGCCTGCAAATCAAGCGCAATTGTATGATAGTTTGAACATTCTTTGGCATTGCCCTTTGGGATTGAAATGAAAACTGACTTTTTGCAGTCCTGTGGCTATAGAGTTTTTAAATAACAGGTATCAGACTATTCAGATTTTCTATTTCTTCTTGTATATGCTTTGGTAAGTTTGTGTTTATTTTTTGAGAAAATTTGTCAATTTTAATTTTCAAATTGATTTTCAGAAATGTATTCAAAATGCCCTTTTCTTGTTGTGTGTTTTTTTTTTTTTTAATTTGGAGGATCCCTAGTTATATCTCCTTTTACATTCATTTGATTGGTAATTGTGCCTTTTTTTTTTTTTCTTCTTGGTTATCCTTACTAAGGGCTTGGGCTTCCCTGGTAGCTCAGCTGGTAAAGAATCCACCTGCAATGCAGATCTGGGTTCGATCCCTGGAGGAGGGCATGGCAATCCACTCCAGTATTCTTGCCTGGAGAATCCCCATGGACAGAGGAACCTGGCAAACAACAGTCCATGGGGTCGCAAGGAATCAGACATGACTGAGTGACTAAGCACAGCACAGCACACTAGGGGCTTATCAATTTATGAATCTATCAGAGAACCAGTTTGTGAGTTTACTGCATTTTTTTCCTACTTATATCTGCTTTCTATGTTACTAACTTCTATTTTAATCTTTATTATTTCCTTCCCTCTATTTTCCTAGGGTGAAATTTGTCATTCTCCTTTGATTTATATAATTTATTTTCAGGCTTTCTAGTTATGAATTCAGATAAAAAATTTTTCCTTTACTTGATATACATCCCATAAGTTTTGTTATATTTTAAAAATATTCCATTCAAAATGTTATCTACCTCCTACTATTATTTCTTATTTCACTCACAGACTATTTCATAGTATATTGCTTACTTTTCAAACATGTGGGAATCTTCTGGTTTTCTTTTTATTATTGATTTCTGTTTTAAATCCACGAGGGTCAGACCACATATTCTATATGATTTTTATCTTTTGAAAAATTTTAGATGTACCTTATGACCAGCATATAATATACTGATAACTATTCCACGTGTACTTGGAAAGAGTGTATATTTTGAAAGTTTAGATGCAGTGTTCTATATATTCTATTGAAATTTCCATTAACCTTATTTCTATTTAATTGTTTTACAGCTACTGACAGGCAGGTTAAACTTTCTAGCTATGATTATGGGTTTTTCTATTTCTATTAGTTTGGCTTTATATCTTAGTTTTATTTTTATTATTGAATGTATCCCGATCTAGGATTGTTAAACCTACCAGTTGTATTGTTTTATAATTCTGAAATAACCCTTTTTATCTGTGGTAACACTTCTTTAACATCTGCATTCCTCTGATAATAGCATAGCTGCACCAACTTGTTTTGGTAAACATTTATATGATATGTTTATTTAAATGTGTTCACTTTTCATCTTTTTGTATCCTTACATTTAAGGTATATCTGATTTAAGCAATATATATATAGCTGTTGTTCAAAATCCAGTGCGACAATATTTGCTTTTAATTGGAGTATTTATCAATTTATATCCCCAGTCTTCATGTTATTCTATATTTCACCTTACCTTGGTAAATCATCTCATTGTGAATATATCCTGCTTGCATTATCCTAATATGAGTGTCTTCCGATATACAAGAAAGGATTATGTAAAAATGAGAACACATGGAAAGCCAAAATAAACAGAGAATGGAAAACTGGGTCCTTGCCACACATGCTGAATCCCTATATTAGGTTTATGATGCCTGTTTAGCTCAACACTAAGTTGCAGTTAAAGCCAGAGCTCCAGGACCTGGGCATTTACTGTGTGCACCATATTAGGCAGGACATGGTCTTTCTCTCTTTGCTAGATAATAGTATTTGGTGTTTACCTGTGTGTTAGGCACTGTTCTAAGAACTGCACATGTATCTTCTCATTCAACTCTCATATTAACCCTAGGAGGTACCATTTTATTCCCATTTCACAGATTTTTTTTTTTTAAGTTTTAAGATGACAAATAAAGAACTTTTAACAAATCACATGGTTGATGAACTCCAGAGCTGAGATTCAAACCCAGGAAATTTGACTGTCATGGCTTAGCTATTAAAGGACTCACTCTTTGACCTTTCCCAGTAGCCCTGTCTTAAGTGTTAGCTGCTCAGTCATGTCTGACTCTTTGTGACCCCATGGACTGTAGCCCACCAGGCTCCTCTGTCCATGGAATTGTCCAGGCAAGAATATTGGAGTGGGTTGCCATTTCCTTCTCCAGGAGATCTTTTTGACCCAGGGATTGAACCTGGGTCTCCTGCATTGCAGGCAGATTCTTTACAGTCTAAGCTACCACCTCAGGTTGTTTTATATGGAAAGAAAAACCAGGATCTCTTTAGATTTTGGTCTAACATATACAACCTATTTATGTTGCCAAATACTATCTTATAAAATGTCTGCTTTATAAATAATTACTGATGGTCTGTCTTTTTCATTGTTCCTATCTAAAGTGTTATTTCTGAAATTTCCATTTTTGCTTTTCTATGTCCTCTAAGTAAAATTTGTAAGTTATTTAAAAACTTCTAAGTGTCCTTGTATGGGGAGGGAGGGGGGTTCAGGATGGGGAACATGTGTATACCTGTGGTGGATTCATGTTGATGTATGGCAAAACCAATACAATATTGTAAACTAATTAACCTCCAAAAAAGAAATTCTAAGTGTCCTTAAATGTTTTATAGGTCTTCATAGCATATTTTATTTAAAAAAATGGATTGTAGCTTTTTGCCGTGTGTGGCAGAATTCAGGGAGAGATGAAAATATATGAACCTGAATTGGTAATCTTACATCTTATTTCGACTGGATGCTGTTCTCTTTCTTGCCAAAGAAATGTTGACAGTTTGGATTTATAACAATGCATTCAGAAACCTTGAGGTTTTATAACAGAAAATAATGTATCATTAGGCACTCTGAAAGGATAATGAGGCATTTACTACTTCTTGCTCATTTTGGTAAAGGTTTCTAGAAATAAACATTAACTCATATGGACTTGACACATGGATCATTCATGAAGTGAGCATAGACTGCACAATATAGTTAGCTGCTTGAATTATTTCTCCATAAATTATTCACGCTTCTAATTTATCTAACTATCTTCCCTCTCTTACTGTATCTGAATTCTCCTCATTTCCACATGACAGGAGTACATTAGCATCAACAGGGAGAAAGTTAACCAAAACAACAACAACAAAATTAAATGGTTGACCAAAGAAGCTATGGTGAAAATCAATCAGGGTGAAGTCCTAGGAAAGAGAGCTAGCTCCCTCAGGAGAAACACTCCAGTTTTGGATCTCAGTTTCTCTCAGGAACTTGAATACTTCATTCTTAATGAGATAATAAGTAACATGACAGGTACTGTAAATTCCACCTAGAGCTATGTTCGATGATCAGTGGAATAGAGCTCGTATCTGGTTGCTGCGGTCAATAAGCAGAGATTCCCTGAGAACGCTCACTGCACGTGGTAAGCCTAACACATCTGTAAAGGATCCTCAGCAATCTTTATGAGATCCAGATTACAGAGCTCTTGGCACCCAATCATTGCAAATTATGCGATTTATACAACTTGTAAGTACTGTTCCATTATTAATACTGCAGCATTATTTTCACCATTGATTACTTACAAGTCTCAAAAAAAAAAAAAAATTCAGAGCAACTGATTGACCTGTTGGCATTAGCATTTATTTGGCTAACGTATACATCATTAAAAAAATAAATCAATATTTCTGCTAACATCACAACTTCTAATCTGGTCTTCATTCCTGAAAGCCTATTGCAACCCATTTATAGCATTCTGAGAGACAGGTGTAGAAGAGACCATATCATTCATTCTCCTGGTGGGGCAAGAGAAATCCCCAGTGGCCTCTGAATAGGGCTTGATATGACCCCAGCTGCAGTCCATGGGGTTGCAAAGAGCTGGACATGACTGAGGCAACTGAACAGGTGTGCATGCATGTTCTTTGGAAAGTACAATTCAAATGTAATAAACACGCAGACTGGGTCCCATGGGAAGAGGAGAAGGTGGACTTAAGAGAGATGCTATTCACAAAGCCCTATCACAGGCCAGGTAAGAGGATATGATAGCTTAACTCTCTGTAGCTATTACAATGGAGAAGGGCATACAGGTAAAAACCTCATGAGAGAGAAAGAATGAGAAGTGCCACTGACTTCTCAGCTGATGAGGCATCAAAGACAAATCTAAGGCTTGGATGCCTGGCAAGACAAGGATGCCGTCTCAAGACATAGAGAATCCAAGAAGATGAGGTTTAGAGGTTCGCAGGAGTACCTATTTGCATACACACAACAACCTTGATGGGCAAGACATATAAATGCACATGTCCCATAGGCAGCAGACATGAGGACTCCAAGGTCAGAAATGGAGTTACGTCTTTAGAGACATCCTAAAGAGGGGATATTTAAAGTCACCAGGTTGGATGAGATTGTTGAGGCTGGTAGAAACCAGCAGAGGATAATCAAGACAGAAATCTGAAGAATACCTTCAACAAAGAGCAGGAAGAGAAATTAGAGGAGAAAAAAATATAAGAGGTTGCCATATATAAGGGATTCCCTGGTGGCTCAGATGGTAAAGAATCTACCTGCAGTGTGGAAGGCCTGGGTTCTATCCCTGGGCTAGGAAGATCTCCTGGAGAAGGGAACAGCCACCCACTCCAGTATTCTTGCCTGGAGAATTCCATGGACAGAGGAGCCTGGTGGGCTACAGCCCATGGGGTTGCAAAAAGTCAGACATGACTGAGTGACTTTCACTCACCTTTATATATATATGTATATACATGTATATAGAGAGAGTGGGGTACCACGGATAGTAAAATGTCTTGGAAGGCAGATGAGACAGCATTCCAAAACTGTCAAGTGCTCTTTCGGGAACATAAAGTGGTTCAGCTGCTTTGGAAAACATTTTTCTGGTTCCCCAAAAAGTTAAATATAGAATTACCATATGACCTAGCAATCCTATTCCTACTTCTAGGTATAAACTCAAAAGGACTGAAAACTAGTACTGAAATGCATGTGCCTGCCTGTTTGTAGCAGCACTGTTCTGCTAAGTCGCTTCAGTCGTGTCTGACTCTGTGCAACCCCATAAGACGGCAGCCTACCAGGCTCCCCCGTCCCTGGGATTCTCCAGCCAAGAACACTGGAGTGGGTTGCTATTTCCTTCTCTGATGGGTGAAAGTGAAAAGTGAAAGTGAAGTCACTTAGTCGTGTCCGATTCTTCGCGACCCCATGGACTGCACCCTTCCAGGCTCCTCCGCCCATGGGATTTTCCAGGCAAGAGTACTGGAGTGGGGTGCCATTGCCTTAGCAGCACTGTCCACAATAGTCAAAAGGCAGAAACAGCCTAAATGGCCATTGGCGGATAAACAAACAAATGGTGGTGTATCTGAACAGAGTACTTTTAGTCAGTCCTAAAAAGAAATACTGTGATCACACATGCTACTGCATGAATGAACCTTGAAGGAATTATGCTGAGGGGAAGAAGCCAGTCAGAAAAGACCACATTTTATATGATCATATTTATATGAAATATCCTGAATGAGTAAATTCTCAGAAACAGAATGCAGACCAGTTTTTTCCATGGACTGGGGGAATCAAATGCTTACCAAGTAGGAAGGCCTTTTTTTTTTTTTTTTGCAGGGGGCAGCAGGTAGTAAAATATCCTGGAACCTGAGGTGGTGGTTGCATAACATTCTGAATATATTAAATGCCACTGATATGTTCAAGCTAAATTGGTTAATTTTATAAGGGTTTCACCTCGATAGAATAAAAATTAAAATAAGTTGCCAAATGCTGCAGAGAATTCTGCAAGGCTGAGGGCTTAAGACTAAGAAAAAGTTTCAGGCAACCAGCTTTTCTCTTTCCATGATCTTCAAGTGAGAGTAAATTTCAGCAAAATGTTGAGGGCAGGAGCCCCATCCTGGAGTATTAATATGTGAGTCTGTGATGGACTAGAGATGGTAAGTGAAGACTTTGAAGGGAAGGGCAGTGATGAGGGAGTGAAGCTGCCCTACGAAAATCTGTTTCAACCTCGGGAGATGTGAGCATGTTTGAAGGCAGAGGGGAGGATTTGGAGAGGAGTAAACAACTGAAGGTGTAAAACAGGGAAGCGCGTGGTAAGACAGAAACTGAAAGGAGCAGGTTCAAGGGCACACGTGAAGGCTCAGAAAGAGTAGAGTTGTAGTTCTTCTCAGAGGGGAGGGAAAGATTGGAGGTGCGCAGAGGTGGAATAGGGAATCACAAAAGCTCAGGCTGGATGGCATAAACATCACAGCAGGAAGAAATGAAGGGCCAGCTGCAGAAAATAGCTGGTGGTGGGGTTGGGCCTAATGCTTAAGGTAAATGGAAGTCTTGGAGTGGTGCTCAAGTCATGAGCAATAAATTAAGTATGAAAACTCACAGAGTAGCAATAAAGGCAGGGACCTATAGAGGGGAAGCTGCTGCAGTTCCGTGATCATGAATGTCTCACCAACCAAGTCGTTTCACACCATGCCATCCTGTTATCCAGAATATTTTTGGCCTATAGACGGGGCTAATTAATTGCCTAGTTAATTTTAGTACATCCTTGTAGGTACTTGAGTCCCTTTTGAATCTCGACTCTATCATCCAGTTAGGACCCCAGAGCTGTGAAAGTTACAAACTGAAAATCACGTCTTTGTATCTGCGTCTCCGTCATTGGGATGAACGCAATCAGTTAGGGCCATTGACTGCATGCAGAAGCCAGTTTTTAGGCTGACACAGATTATTTTTCAGGTCTTTTAGATGCAGCTATTCAATCTGAATCTACTAATATCCAGTGATAATATTCAGCTCATATTTCTCTATCTTGACAAAAAAGGATAAAATGTTTTGATAAATGCTTTTTGAACAGTCTGAGTACAAAGCATGGCTCTGAAGTATTCCAGTTGTATAACCGTGAGCAAGTCACATATCTTTTCCATGTCTTACTCTATTCATCTGTAAAATGAAGATAATAGTACCTATTTCATAGGTTGCTGTAATGATTAAATGACTTAACGTAAGAAATACGCTTAGAGAGGTGCCTGGCACAGAATTTGAGCTAAATAAATGTTGGCTATGATCAGCATTATTAACATTAATATTCACTCCATCTCTGGCATTTGTTTAGTCATTCAGTAAGTAGTTATTCAGTGCCTGGTATTATATTACGTGTTAGATTCATAGCAATGAACAATTCAGTCACAGTCCCTACCCTTATGGAAGCATATAATTTTACTTTACCTAGTAAACCAATGCTCAAACTGTAAGATTTATGTAGAATTTGAAATATATATATGGAGACTTTCCAGGGTTTTTTGCATTTATTTTTCTTCAATTCAGTTTCTGGGTGTTTTTTTTTTTCTTTTTTATTTCTATGTAGAAAAAATTATTATCCAAAGACCTGAATGAAAGAGGAAATCACAGCAAAATCAGGCAAATAAGACTGATGGTCATGCTCTTAGGGGTAGGCTTTTCTAACAAGGTCCAAATTGAATAAGAGACAAGCAAAAAAGCAGTCAAGCCTCAATTATCTGCATTAACTGGGGTTTGTGAGAATGGACAATGAAAGGAAAAAGATAATGCATCCTGACTTGCTGTCTTAAATCTCATGGCAGAGGCTAAAAAAATAAATAAATAAATAAAATAGTAGCATACAGGGGCATTTGGAATGAGAGTGATGATGGATAGGGGCGGTCTCTGGGAAAAGTCTAGTTATAGTTATTCAAACCATTCTTTGGGTCTCTTGGAAAACTACCATTGTTTATAGCTTTTTAACTTCAAAGGAAAGGAGTTGTAAAAAAATTGTTGTCAACAGAAGCCCAATTTGCTTGATATGATGAAGGGGTTGGTTGACAATGTACACCTTTTGTCAAAAGAATTTGTCACACAAAGATAGGAAATTGAAGGAACCGTTTTATTTCCATAAATGGCTGGGAGGCAGGAGAAACCATGTAGACAACAAGGGAAGGAGAAGCCCCCTCTTGAACCTCAGGTTCAGTTTTCCCTTATGGGTGGAAGAGATAAGGAACAGTGAGGAAGACTCTGTAACCTCCCCTTCTGAACTGGGAGAAGGTGGAGGGAAAGCACTGGGGTCAAGGAGTCAGAGCAATGTGCTCAGGTCACTGAGGGTTGCTTCTAATCCAGGAGGATGTTTTTGAACTGTTGCTTGAAAGACAGTCTCATGTTTTTGAACCCCCTGGCTTAAGTAGCCCTCTAATATTTGCATTTCTCTATCCCCTAGGGAGGCTCTTTCTCCATTTAAAGATATCTCCAACTGCCTATGTTCACCAGTATTTGGAGACTGGCAATTTTAAGAGTGTTAAGAGGCCATCTTTGTTAGCATTTGAAATTTCTCTGCCCATGTGTAAGTCTACTGATAAATCAAATTCTGAAACTCTATATGGGGTATTATTTAAAGTACTCTTTTGATATTTTATCTTTCTTTGCATGATAGAGAAAGAAGAGCAAGTGTTACCAAAATCTATTCCCTGTAAAAAAAATTACTTTGATGACCACATACACACAGTATTTGCTTTTTGATTGTTGCTATTCCTTGCCTTATGAGAAAGAAGCAATTCAGCAAGTAAACATATCTGCCCTTGTTGTGTACCCTACTAGAATGTAGGCACTCCTGTTGTTATGTTTTGTTATCACTGTTATTATTTTTATGTAGCACCCCTAGGGGTCATGAACTAGAGGGTTTCTACTTCTGTTAACAGGAATAGACACAAGACAAAATAAGCCCTGAGGAGGTTGGGCCCTGGCCACAGGTTCAAAGCGCTTCCTGTCTGTCTGTGTGATAGCTTGAGACTAGACTTGGCTTCGTCTGAACAAGCATTTGAGTTGAGGATCAAACAGCCTCAAAGTGTGGCCCAGGGGAGTTGCCACCCTGGCATCCGCCACGGATCAATCCCAGCCCACAGAAACCAACATGGGCGGAGAGAGGGTATGGTTGGCTAGAGCCATAATGCTCTTCTTTGTTTTGTTTCATTTTTTCCAGGTGCTCAGGATTCGCCCTTAAAAGTATGGATGAAGACCATGTAATTTAATTAACCCATGTGCTTGGTTGAGGGAGACTGAATAAGTAATACATCCTTCAGTGTTCCTTTGATGCCGAGTTCTTTAAGCATTCAGACCAAAGACCTAAATGGAGACAATCCATGGTCTATATCAACGAATGTGTCCTCCTATCACTGAAAATGTTTTGTTTTTTTTTTCAATCAGAATTGAGAACCAGACTTCTACAGAGGAGCCTATGAGACATTTACATTTGAAAACCTTGTGCTATTTTCATGCAGTTTTATTTCCAAAAGTTTTATTCATAAGGAAAGTTTTTTTTTAAGTGTCATCACAACACAGGGATCCAACTACCAAAAATTTCCTTGGGATACTCAGTTAGTTTTACATGACTTTTAAAATTTCTAATCAGTTTGAAATTTGCCAACATCATTTCATCTCCAATAAGAGCAGCCATGCCAACTGGCAAAGACCAGGGTGATTAGGTATCTTCATGTGCCAGACAAGAGGGGAGTTTAAACAAGAGATTAACACCCCAATATTTATACTTAGAATTTACTTGTAGTTCATTTATGGTAATAATAAAAGATAGGAGGCTAATATCTGAGAGACTAGAAAATTTCTTTCTGATGATTCTACATTCCCTTTACTTGCAAAGCCCCAAGAAACTGTTGGAACGCTAGCTGTGGGGAGAACATTGGACCTAGGCAATCACTGTGAATTTGAAGCTGAGGTGCCTCCTGAATGGTTCTACCACCTGAGGATGACATCTTGACTTTGTTTCCTGACTCATAAAACAAGAATAAGGCCATTGCTTCAAGACCTTGCTGTGAGGATCAAATCTATATAACATATATGAGATAAAGTTTTAAATTATAATTTAACAAGTATAAATCTAAGACATTCTCCCTTGACTCCAGGACCATAAAAATCAATGAGATAAGTTTGAAACAAAGGAACTCGGGGTCTAAGAGACATTTATGCTTGGGAACCTTGTGCTGGGAGAGCGGAGGTGTTTGGCAGAGTCAAGACAGCAGAGTAGGAAGGCATGGGGTTAGCGTATCTCTACAACTAGGCACCTACTAGGTGCTGGTGGGATCCCTGGACACCTAAGAGGATGGGAGGAACCCCTGTACGATCAGGTAGGACATGAGAGAGAAGGAGGGAGGGAAGAAAGGTGGAGGTGGGGTGGGACTGTACCCCAGAAGGGGTCTCGGGGAGGAGAGAGGTCCACACGCTTGAAGGGCCCCCTCAAGGCATGGGGACTGGGGGGAGTGCGAGGGATGTTCGGAGGACGGGGGATTGGAGGAGTTTTTGCTCAGTTGTACATTCATTTTTTTATTTTCTAGCCATGTTTTAATTTTCCTATGTCATTTCATAGTCTTTACAGTAGAATAGAAAAGCACCAGTTCTGTTGCAAACGTCAGCATTACTAAATTAGCAGGGACTATGTAGAATCAGAAGGCCCAGACCCAGTTCCCAGTTCTGCCGCTTGCTGACAGATAAGGACATTGGCTAAATTCATCAGCATCTCTGAGCCTGGGCTACTTCTGTATCTGCAAAGAAGGAACCAGATCATCAATGGCACAGGCTGGCTATGAAGATCAGAAGAAGAGGCACTTGTGAGAACATCTAAGACAATGTCCTGACATGTGGTAGGCCCCTAGGGAGTGTCCCCTTCCATTTCTCTTTCAAAACAGATAAATATTTCAGCAGAATTCCATGGCAGCCCTGTCTCACTGACAGCACTTAAAACCCAGCTAATCTGCATTGAGATGTGCTATAATTGTAAAATACATATTGCATTTCAAAGATACAGTGTAAAAAGAATGTAAAAAAATTATTAATAATATTCAAGCCATTACTTATTGAAATACTATAAATTATAATATGCAATGGGTTTTATATAGGTTACAATAGATTTATATATATATATAATACATATATACACACCAAAGGTATATCTATATAGATATGGAGAGTATCTATCTCTGTCTATATGTGTACATATATATGTATATATGTTATATGTGGAGAGCTAGAGACATATCTACATGTGTGTATATATACGTAGAAAGAGAAATAAAGATACACTGCAGCTATGGAGAGTATCTGTATACATATACAGACACAGATATATAGAGATATATCTGTATAGAGACTATCTACATCTACATTTATGGAATTTAACCTAATATATATATTTGGTGTGTGTATGCGTGTGTATTCCATTGGACCACACTGCTGTGCAACATAAAACCTTGAGTCTTCACAAGCCAATGAAGCTACTTTTCGTTATCTAGACTTTCTATGGGATCAGTTATTTCTCCCCAAGCATTTCAATTAAAATTAATCTTCAGAATATAGTTTTTTTTAGATTCTGATCCACAAAGCAATCTGTTATCTACTTAAATTAATGAATCGAAGGATGTCTTTTATCTATATTTGAATAGTATCCTGGAGCTAAGAATCATAAACATAACAATTTAGTCGTGTGTCAAAGTGTAACAGCCTAATACCCTATTCTAGGCCCAATTCTTGGATCTGTACCATAATTTTTGAGCTATATATTTTCCCCAATTTGGGTGACAGTTAAATGGATACTAATTTTCCTTAATAGTAGCTGGGGAGGCGTTTGCCTTGTACAGTGGTACTTTGCAGGTTTTTGAAGTTATCACACTTGTTAAATCAGAGCATATTAAGTATCTACAACGCTAACTCCTCATTTCTTTATGGCCACAGTAAATGCACAGATTGGTTCTTCACCATGGTGGTTATAAAACATACTTCATGGGAGCAAGGTCGATACCACTGTCCAGCTCAACAGACTCCAAGCCCTTGCCAGTCAGTGTGATAATATGTCAATGTGATAACATCTGGAGACAAGACTATCACTTTTACCATAAGTTAGTCACTCTCGTTCTCAGAGATGCTTTAAACTAATGAAGTCAAGCTGCATGGATGCAGTGTGACAGGTACTTTAGAGGTTACATGGTATCATAGCCAAAACGCAGAAGATTCAGATGGTTGGCTCAGGGATGATAAAAACTAGAGTCTATCTCAGTAACAAAGGTGCAAAATCTATTTGTTTGGAAAGTGTGAGATTAGGAAAATGGAAAAAATATGAATCAGTGACAGCAACTCACTGGGCAACTCAGTTAAGAGTAAACAGTTTGTGATTAAGAACCCTCTGCTAGCACTGGGTTAGGCACCATACATATTGTTATACGACCCCATTAAGCATCTACAAGGCCAGGGCATCACTGTATGAATGAGAAAACCAAACCCAAAGGAGCCAGGTGACTTTTCAGTGTCATATGTCTGGTAAGTAATATGTGTGTGATTAAATCCCAATTTGGAGTCATTCCAGGTCCCTGTTAATATCATCCGCAACAATTCAGCTAAATGTCGCAGAGCGCGTGCATAGGCAGAACAGACAGGCACTCAGCCACTGCTTCTGAGCCTCTGGACTCACCATTCTAAGAGGTACTTTTCAAATGGAACCCCATCGCAGCACTGTTTATAATAGCCAGGACATGGAAACAGCCTAGATGTCCCTCAGCAGATGAATGGATAAGAAAGCTGTGGTACATATACACAATGGAGTATTACTCAGCCGTTAAAAAGAATTCATTGGAATCAGTTCTGATGAGATGGATGAAACTGGAGCCGATTATACAGAGTGAAGTAAGCCAGAAAGAAAAACACCAATACAGTATACTAACACATATATATGGAATTTAGAAAGATGGCAATGACGACCCTGTATGCAAGACAGGAAAAAAGACACAGCTGTGTATAACGGACTTTTGGACTCAGAGGGAGAGGGAGAGGGTGGGATGATTTGGGAGAATGGCATTCTATCATGTATACTATCATGTAAGAATTGAATCGCCAGTCTATGTCTGACGCAGGATACAGCATGCTTGGGGCTGGTGCATGGGGATGACCCACAGAGATGTTATGGGGAGGGAGGAGGGAGGGGGGTTCATGTTTGGGAACACATGTAAGAATTAAAGATTTTAAAATTAAAAAAAAAACAAATGGAACCCTAAGATTCTGCAAAGCAGTGGGTTTAAAAGGTGCAATCCCCCTGAGGGTCAAGATACATAATTAACAGCAATATTATCACTGGCTTATGATCAGTTGATGACATAATTTGTCATTTTAAACACTAAAAATAAAAACAACTCTTTCTCCCAAGTTGTTCCTTCCTCTAATTGCTCCTTTAATTTTACATTTTTTTGGAACTACTTCATCATAATTCTTGGAACTGGATTAGGAGCCAAACTTGTGTCTTTTAAATTGCATGTTTATAGTGGTAATGATTAAACATGGTAAACAAGCCTTGAATTTTGCCTTTTCAATTTCTGTCATAACTTTCTGTTTATCTTATTTTTAAAATGGTTTTTTAAGTGACCACAAAAAGGGGTAAATAATTTTTTTTCCTGCATTTAATTTAAGCAACTTAAGAGACCAGTTTTCCTTTACTGAAGATACCAAGCACTGACTTCCAGTTAAGAAGTCTAACTTGTTTAATTAACTTCTACATACTGCCAAGTCTTTTGATGTTTGTTAAGTGAACCCACAGGAATAAAGAATCCTCTCTTGAAAGTTTAGTCAGTGTTTCACTTAGAGTGGGTAGCTGAGGAGTGGGAGTGGTGAAGATTTAAGGTCATTTATCATCTTGAATTCTCTAGGTTGTAGAAGTGATAGCACTTGCTCACTCTGGAACGGGGGAAGGAATGGGTTTTCTGATTTTGCTTGGCTCACTCATTGTGCGTGCATTACAGTCTGACTCTGATGATACGATGAGGAGGAATAACAGGTTTTTTCATGGCACTTTCTTTGTGCTTGGCACTGTTCTAAATACTTTGCATATACTTATTCATTTAATCCTCGCGATGGTTCTATGAAGTTGATACTATTATAAGCCCGTTCTACAGCTGAGGGACCTGGAGCAGAGGTGCAAGCCTGGCACTGGGAACCGTGACAAGGCTTCCAGTTCCAGGGCAGTGTTCCCAGCCTCCCCATGTGGAAGTCAGGGCCCTGAGTTCAGGAGCTCGGGAGTGATGTGAAAACGAGCACAGATAAATGAGACATTAGAGTTTAAAGCTATGATCGGGGAGAGGCAGGCAGGGCTCTCTGAAGAGCATGGAGAAAAAGTCACTTTACTAGCTGGGGGGATGGAGAGGTGTCCCTGAAGAAGGGAAATCTCGGCAGGTTCAGAAGTTTCCGAAGAGTTAGTCCTGCCGATTGGTACTGGGCATGCAGCAGGCGGAGCCATGGCTAGCAGGACATAGCCTGGGCAGGGGAGTGGCCAGCATGACCTGGAGGAAGAGCTTGGCCAGCTCAAGAAACCACACATGCTTCGGTATTGGGAGGTGAGGGCAGATTTCAACGCAGGGAATGGTATGAAGGGAGGGACTCAATCTACTCAAGTGTTTATTCAGAGGGTATTTACTGAACACCAACTACTGCCCACACTGTGCTGGGTGCTGAGGACAGATCAGTGGACCCTCCAGGAAGGAAGCAAGGAAAGAAGGGAGTGGGGGTGTGGGCAGGGAGGTAGAAGGGAAACAGACTATACTCCTGCCTTCAGCGAGCTTGCAGTCTTCTCAGAGAGCCAGACTCGAAATACTTAAGGAAGCAAACGTTTAGTTAGCAGTGGAGAAGATCGCCAGGAAGGAAGAGAACGGGTGCTAGCAATGAGGCTAGCAGAGGAGGCCTTCCTTTGGTACCAGTGAGTGCTCTTAGAGGAAGTGACATTTCAGCAGGTCAAGCCACTTAAAAATGAGAAGGAATCTGACCTGCAGGAAGGCTGTAGAGGTCAGGCTAGACTGTAAAGGACATTTTTCACACATATACAAAGACTTCAGAATTCATCCCATAGGGCAGATACCCTGATGGGAAGTAAGAGCCCATTAAGCAGAAGAGTAATCTGGTTAGATTTGCACTGATACTCCAGGCTGGGGGCAGGCAAGCCTGATCCAAGGCTGTAGTCTGTGGCCCGCACAACTCTACCATCTGTTACAAGCACGCTTCCTCCTTTGCTCACGAGACCCAGCTGTCTGGGTCACAGGAATCTAAATTCTACAGATGCCTAGAGCGTGAAACTCATTTTTTAAGATGAAGTCGGTAGGTACAGTCTCTTTAGCTCCCAAACTTAATTCAAAATAAATTCCTACAAGCTCTGTGAAGTTTCCCAGCCTGACTTTATTGAGTTTTTAATTGATGTCAGAACTCAGTGCCATAATCTACAGTTGTGGAAGCTACAAACTGCTAAATTAGAAATACATAAATAAATAAGTGGCATTTTCCCCCCAGACTTGAAACGTGTAAATGAGGTTGATGAGTTCCATTTCCACAGCCGGTAAAGACAACTCCATCCAAGATGGAAAAGGAATGAAACACTCAGTTTTTCCATGTAAACCTTTGGAGCTCTATGTTCAAGGTAAAAATGACGAACTATTTAATAAGTAAGTAAATGGAAGCCAACACTCTGCTGTCTTCCTGTTCACCACTGCCAGGCAGCAAGCAATAGCGGATTCGGTGCGGACAAGCTACAGTTCCATCCAGAAGTACTCTTGTGAGTCAAGTTCACGGTCACATTCCATGGGCTAGGAAACACCTTTGTGCACACATGGCTATCTCAGCCCCCTCCTTAACCGTCCCCCTTGGCTGTTAAAATGAAACTGCTCCTTCACCCACACAGATCTAAGTTGATCTTACACAGGTCAGGCAGCCACCAGTTTCTGGGCAATCCATTAACAATGTAGCCATAGGTTGAGCATCTATAACTAAACCACAGTTAACAATCAGACTTCACAGATTTGGGCTACAGGCTTTCCTGGGAAACAGGATCACAGGAAGCAGGTAAGACGAGAGAAGCACATTCTTACATTCTTTCATTGAGGAACCGTTGGGCTCCAGTTACTGCAGCTGAATTGGGCTTCAGCGGGGTTGCGTTTGTCTTAGAGAACCCGTCCTTCCCTGACACAGTGATGTGAAGCCAGCCGCTGTGACGTCCCTCCCGTCTCGGTTGTGCTGGGTGCCCCACTGCCCTTATTTCTCTCTTTGGCCTCACTTTCTCCTTCCGCCCCTAATCTCTGGTCTCTGTGTCATGGCCTCAGCAAGGACGTGTTGTCCACAAATTCCTTATCCTTTCTCAAGAGGTTCTAAAATAGTGCCACTGATGGGACACGCCACCTGCTGTCTGGTGCTGTGCCCAATGGAGCACTCCTGCGATTGGGACTCCATTCTTATTTATCCCTGCTTCACAGATGAGAATGTGGAAGTTCAGGGAGGTGAGTGGCTTGCCCAAAGTCATGTAAACATAAGTGATGGAGCAGAAATTTGAACCCACTAAAGTTTGACCCCAAAGTTAAAGCCTTACTACTATGCTACTTTCCCCCCAGGTGTTTACCTGGAGATCCAACCCTGCCCCTATCCAGATGTCCCCAGGAGCTGCCAACTCAAACACATCCAAGCTGGACTATTCACCTTTCCCAAGCACTCCTCCCCTGACTGGTGCAATCCAGCTCCATCCTCCTAGGCTAGACAACTGGACTCACTGGGATGCTGGCTCTTGGCTCTGTTTTCCTTCAAACCACATCTTCCTTTGATGGTCTTCCCCTCATTGCTACTATACTGCTCTAACTCATGCCCTCATCTTTGGACCCATGGGAAGCCACCCAGGTGGCAGTTGGCTGGCGAGCAAAGTGGCAGAAGGAGAATGGATGGAGAGGCCAGAGCCTCAATCTTGATTCTGCCAACTGCAAGCAAGGGGATATTGGCCAAGTTCTCACATCTGTGGGAAGGGGGTACCATTAGCAGCCTCTCAGGGAGGTTGGGAGGGTTAGAAATAGCACATTAAAGCAGACCCTGAGACACACACACTCATGAGAGTCCCACTAAGCAGTACAAGCTCTCACTCATCTCTTTGTGCCTCAGTTACCCCAGTCTGTAAAATGAGGCCAGCAGCATGGGCCTCCAAGGTGGTGGGGGGATTAGACGAATCAGCATGTGTGGCCCATGAGGGCAGCAGGAAGTGTGCAGTGAGCCCCAAGCAGGCACTGGCTGTCCTCAGCAGCCCTCCCCCCTTCTCTAAAGGCACGGAGCAGCCGTCACCATAGCCTCCCTGTTGGTACTTGTTAACATACATGGTCCCTTTCTCTCCCCAGGCAGGAGCTGGGCTGGCTCTTGAACCCATTGCTTTCCTTCTCTAGCTGGCCTGCTGCACCACACACAGTAGGGCTTCAAAAATACTAACTGGGTATCTATTAAGGACTGTGCTTTCCTTAGAGGGATTCTCTGGCTAGCTATTTTATTTTCCTAGCCTTTTCTCTTTCGTTTTTCTTTTTTTCTTTTTTTTTTTTTAACCTTTATATTATGGACATATCTGGGCAACTTCACAAGGCTGATTTTCAAATCTCATAAAATTACTGAAGGTGGGAGATAAATGCCTATTCTGCTGGAGTTGGTAAACTGAATGGCACAGCAGCCTCCCCCCTACTTTACAAGAAGCAAACAATAGCCACCAAGCTTTGTGGACAGTGTGTTCAGACAGAGATGAATAGGAGACGGCCAGGGCTCCGAGGAGCTGGGCTTCTAGAGGAGCTGGGCTTCTAGAGGGGCTCTTTCTGGGGCACAAGTGACCAGCTCTTCATGGCTGAGTCTCTTGGTAATAATGCCAGGACTCCAAGCCCAGCAAGGTGAAGTTTTGTCCCAGGGAATGTCTCAAATCCCATCTGTTCTGCTTGGAGCTAAATGTGACACTGTCTTTTCTAGATTTAGAGATGAGCTGTCAATCACAATGAACACTGATCTAACTTCATTCTATCCCACATGCAAAACCCCCGTCTGTGAATCTCTGTACCGTTTACTTGTTCCCAAGAAGCATTTCGTACTGCACATCCTGGCAGCTGTGTTGCTAGGCATGTGGAAGTCATTTACATCATGAGTTAGTGAGCTGCTGTGAAAATAACCATGGTTAAGTGAGAGGTGAACTCTCTTTCGCGGTGCCAGTGGGTTTCCACACTGGGATGTATTCACCAAGATCCTGCTTTGTTTTGAGAACATCAGTGGCACACTGGATTCACGTTTAGCTTTCTACCTATGCTTAACTCACAGATTCACAGACACGAAGAGGTATTATGGAGTTTTTCAAGTCCAGGGACAGCAGATATACTCCAGCCCTAGAAACATCTCTCAGTGATCAATGGATAGTAGCTTTCAGAAGCACTGTCTTGGGAGTGATACTCGGGTCAAGCAGGGTGATTAGCAATGTCTGCAACGTATACTGTGGTGGAGTAGGGCAGCCCATGTACCACTTTCTTGCCGCTGCAGACTATGTAACCCCTCTCATCTGCAGGTAAGGAAGTTGCGTGACTCTTTCAAGATCACACAGACAGCGTTGGCAGGAGAGCAGCACTCACGACGCCATTTGTACTGTCTCTGCTCCCCAGCTGTGGGATTGGTGTTCACTCCACCACTGAACAAAATGAACAGGTGAAGCAGGGTTACTGGGAGTGTGACAGATGGAGAAAAGCAGTGGGAACCACAGGCTTTGATAAAGTGGGTAGGAGCAGGCCAGCAGCAGGTAGGAGAAAGGCTAGTCCAGTCGCACCAAGCTGGGGACACACCATTATTATTGTAATTATTTTCCCAGGGTCTTGCTGTGTGTCTTCCCTTTCTGTAATTGAGAAAGCCACAGAGTCTCTGAGCTCCTGGTGATGGGGAAGTAAGTAAATTTACAGTACCAAATGTCCCCGGATGACACAATCAGGAAGCCTGAAGAGCAGTTTGTGGCATTCCTACAGTCACATGTGTGCAGGGGCAGAGAGCTTCATACAGGTGCGTGTAGAAGGGGATGGACACCAGTGTGTGGCAAAGGAGCAGCCTCACATACAACTCCAGTGTGCGACTGTGCTTCTCACCTGCATATCCCCCACTTCCCTTTCTTAGATGACAGCATCCTAATTTGAGTAACTAACTCTTTCACCCTCAGTCCGTATATTTTAGGTGGGGCTGAACTCATCCTGATCTCAGGACAAGGCATGTGCCTCAGGCTTAGCCAACTAGAGCATCAGGATCCAGTTGTCATAGAAACTGAATCAGGGATGGGAGCATGCTCTGAGGAGAGCCAGTGGGACTTGATTTCAAGCTTGGGGTGGCAGTATAGGAAGAGATGCTCTTTGAGATGACTTCAGACTGGGAAGATGACGTGAAGCTGCTGAGACCACACCAGGAAGCAGGAAGGGCTGTGACTGTCTACAGGCGAAGTCAGTGGAAGAAGAGTGGAATCACAAACGGAGAAGGACCAAAGCTAAAGCCATCATTTGGGCATGGACGCACAGCCATGCTAGCAGGCAAAGCTGTCTCTGAGGTCTCTGTCACACGACCCAATCAGTTCCCCTAGCCACGCCGTGGTTTTTTTTTTTTTTTGACTTAGGTTTCTATCATTTGCAAACAACAAAAAGACTCTTGACCAATAATAAGCCAAAGACCCATTTTCCACATAAGACACACAAATTGCAGTGTTCCTCCTTGGACCAACTTATCCTAAGTGATTACATTACCTGTAAGGAGCCCTGGATGTCTTTCCCTCCAACAATTACGAGTTCTGCCATGTCTTCTGCATAGGGAGTCCGGGCATGGACGAACAGAGTCTTGCCCACCGTGGTTATGTTTCTCAGGGCAACTAAGCTGCCATTGTTGTTCACCTTGAAGTATGGGCTTGAGACCTCATAGTGCAGCTTGTCATTTCCCTTGCAGTCACTGAAGGTCACTGGCCAAAACAAAACAAATGAACAGAAACAGAAGGAGTGTGAGTAGGCTGGGAAGTTTCACGCTGGAGCGGTCTTTGACCATTAAATGCGACTCACCACTCTGCACCCAGACCCACGCGTGCTGCCCCTCACCACTGCATCCTCTCGTGGCCTCCTGGCTTCGGCTAGGCAAAGGACTCCGCTCAGTGAAGCCTTCCTAATCAGCGCCCCTGTCCCAGGCAGGTGCTAAGCCTTTCAGTGCACAAAGAGAACCTCTTCCCTGCTTCCACACGGGGGGCAGAGGATACTGCGGACAAGGCTGGGAACTGAGACGAAGGCCCCTTGTCACCCCTCATCTAGGTTGAGCCCAGCAGTGGAGACAGGTAGGGAATGAAGGACTCAGCCACAGCCTCCCCTTAGTTCCCCAGGCTCTATGTACAGCCAGTCGTGACAGCATTTCACCTCCTGTGCTCAACTTTCACTTAGCTCCTTGGTGAAGTCAGGGGTGGTGCCTTTTCTTCCTTCAGAATCCCTATAAAGCTTTGCATAGCTGCTAAGTATGGTTGGGATCTGTGTGTGAGTGCTGAATGAAGTTTTGGCAAAGAACAGTTATGTACTCAGCGTTTATTGAGTGGCATCTGAGTGCCAGGCTCTGTCATAAGGCCAGTACATCCGGTCTCTCCTTTCAGCCTCACAACCACTCTAAGTTACAGCAGCATTTCCCAGGTTTATTTTTATTATCTCCCCCGGCCCAGAAGTGTTTTTAGAGACTGTTGCCTAATCGTCAGCCCTCTCATGCATTGCCAGCGTCATAGCCCTATCTGTTTACTGACTGCACGGATATCTATTCTACACACACACACAAAGTACAATTGTTTGTCTTTCTCCCAAGAACCCATGTCACCCCTTTGGTGACACAGAGCCCCGCTGAGAATGCACAGTCTACACACATTATTTCCATACTATGGGAGGAAAGAACTGAGCCTTGGAGAGACTGACTAACATGCTCAAGACCACACACCCAGGAAAGGCAGGCACCTGTTCTCAGGCTGATCAGTCTAGATCTACAGCTCAAGCTCTCAGCACATCCACTTCCCAGAAACAGGTTAACGAGAGGGAAAAGAGCTGCTGCCCCATCCTGACCCCCTCAGGCCTCTCACCAACCCCTCCAGGTCATCAGAGGTACCAGGCGAGGACATCCTGAGAGACAGACCTGCATTTAGGACCCGGCGCATAGTAGGCCCTCAATATATCCTCGCTCTCTTCCTGACTTGTGGTATCAGGTAACTAAGGTTGCATGATTGGGTCTTGTATATTTTAGACACCTTTTACCAGTCCAGGAATGAGTGCTTTAGACTGGGGGCATTTTTTAAGGCTATGAGAATAGTTTAGAGAATTTAAAAAAAAAAAAAAAAAGAAAAAAGCAATACCCGCTTCAACTCCCAACCGAGTTGAGTTGGAAAGAGGAGGACTGGGGTCCAGGCACTGGTATCTCTTTAAGATTTCCCAGATGAATCTAATGCAGCCAGGGTCAAGCACTGGGACCTTGGACAATGGACTGCTTGTCAAGATGCCAGGTTTCCACATTTCCCAGTGATTCCTGGCATGAAGCCAGGGTTGGGGACCTAGCATGCCAGGAACTGTTATTCCCATGCTCTGTGAAGGGGCAGTTTTAAGAGTAGGTGTCTCAGCCCCTTTCCAGTCCTGGCTCATTTGTAGCGGCCCTGAGATCATGGGCAAATGACTTTTCCCTTGAACCTCAATGTCTTCATCTACAAAGTGGAACTGTTACAGGGAAAAGCCAATTATGGCTCCATTTCTTTTACTTTAACCTTTGCTTCTTGTTGCTTTCGTTCACTAAAAGGACACTGTCCATACATAATGGCCTGCCATGGGGAACCCTGCCCCTCTGCCTGAGTGTTAAGCCTAAATGCTTCTGTGCAGGACCTTGTCTACCTGCGGATGGCTATAGGAAGGAAGAAATTAGCACATCCCCTCCCAAGGCTTGCCATTCCAGGAGGTATGTGCAAGATATATGCCTTTTTAGTTTGCTTTCTCAGCCCCCCAACCCCCCATTCTAGAGAAGAAACTGGCATCCAGACCCAGACAAGATGGTTTTATTTTGAGACATTAGTCTGTCATCTTTGTCTGCAGGCTTTCTGAATAAAGTCATATTTTTTGCCAGAACACTCTGTCTGTAGACTTACTGACCTGTCATGTGGTGAGTAGAGTGAACTTGGACTCAGTAACAGAAAAAATAATAGTACCTCCCCTCGTAGGTACTACAGTTCTTATGATAAGCATTAAACAAGATAATAACACCTGGTGCTATTACTGAAACACAAATTTGTGTGCCTGACAATACCATACCTTGGTATCAGCCTTGGTATTGTGAGGCTGAACAATACCAAAATATCAGTGTGGAACAGAGAAAGGTTTCCTGCAGGGCTGTGCAAGGAGACAGGTGGGTCATGCCTTAAAAACCCCAAACTGCCCGAAAGCTCTCCGCGAAGCCCTTTAATAGGAAAGGTGAGGAAGGGGTGTGGGTAATTGTTGCAAACTTCTTGGTGTCAGATCCTTTGTTCTTGAACCGTAAGGTCACAGTCAGGTAATAACATTCCTCTAAACTCCCACCAAACAAATGCTATTCTCTCTTCTGATAAGTCCGGGCCAGGTCCCTCAGCACAACTTTCACCCTCGGAGGTCCAGGCCTGGCTGAGAGGAGGGGGTCCCTGCAGGCACTGGTTACCCTGCCCCAGAGTGTTTGCCCAGCACCCAGGCTGGGTTTTCCTGCCAGTGCCCAGGCCTGGCTGAAGAGGCAGGTCTCCACTGGCAGCTCCCTCAGGGCCAGGTCCCCAGACCTGTCGAGCCACCACTGCTGTGGGAGCCAGGTGCTCAGGCCCCAGCTGGCCTCAAGCTCCTCACACTGCCCAGTGGGGGCTGGTCCCAGAGATGGCCGCTGCCATTAGGTCACCGAGGCGGGAATGGGGGAGAGGGTCATCGCCACCTCAAGGCCTGGACCCGGCCAGTGGGCGGCCTTGGTGAGGGCTCTGGAGCTCCACAGCACACAGCCCCCAACTTGTTCCCTGAGCCCCCAACTCACCCACTGCGCCAGGCCAGGTCTGCCTCTCACCTCGCTCTCCATCTGAGGATCACCATTAGGAGGACTGTTGGCTCATGTCCTACTAATGGCCGCTGGTACACGGTTATTCAGGGGGAGGAGCCCACTGTGGTGCCGACCAATGGCTGCGCAGGACTACCAATGGGCACTGAGTGACAGTTGCCCTGGCGAGAGAGACCCACGGCTGCACCGACCAATGGCTGAGTGACTGTCTAATGGTCTGGTGGTAACCATTTTCTGGGAAAGGGCTGGGGGTTATGGCAGGCAGCAACGGCCACGAGAGTTGCAGCCGGTGGCAGTGCTCTATTACAATGCTCCATGAACAAGAATTACCATCATCAATTTTCCTGTGATTCTGGGCATTGAAGGAGTTCTCTTTCCTTTTCTACACAACTTCCTTCTTCTAGCTGTTTTCTGACTGCCTCTTGGGTCCTTCTGCCTCTGTCCAGTCAGGTACTGGTGCTCTGGCCCAGGCGGTTACCATGGAGATCGTTACTACAGATATTCCTGCTGAGGCTAAAGCAACGAGGCAGATGATTCTGATCCAGCCTTGCCCATCTTTGAATCCTCCCACTTTTCTTGGCAAAGCTCTACCTATCTCACTTGAGAGATCACGAAGGGAAAACAACTTCAAAGGAGTAAAATTACAGTGTCTGCCCACAGCGGACTCCACAAAGTTGTCTAAGGTATTCTTTTTTCCTAAAAGAACGGCACTCTGCTGAAATTTTTACATTCGTAATTGCAAAGAATCCTTACATTATCTATCTGCGGTGAATACTTTTTTTTCCCTCTGGAAGCTGAGACTTAGAGAGTCTGAATGAGGTTAAGGCCAGTTAGTCTAGGTCGTCTGCCTAAGCGAATGTGTTACTTCCTTCAATCACTCAGCTTCCAGATTCACAATCTAGCCATGCTTTCATACCTGATCTGTTATTCCCTTAATATTTTTCTTTTAATTGACTCACATTTTTACTTATACAATTATTTAAAGATAATCTTTATAGTACATGATGAATCTGCCAAACGTATTTTCCTAAAAATTTAAGGAGGCTAACAGAAGCAGAAGATATTAAGAAGAGGTGGCAAGAATACACGGAAGAACTGTACAAAAAAGATCTTCATGACACAGATAATCATGATGATGTGATCACTAATCTAGAGCCAGACATCTTGGAATGTGAAGTCAAGTGGGCCTTAGAAAGCATCACTACGAACAAAGCTAGTGGAGGTGATGGAATTTCAGTTGAGCTGTTTCAAATCCTGAAAGATGGTGCTGTGAAAGTGCTGCACTCAATATGCCAGCAAATTTGGAAAACTCAGCAATGGCCACAGGACTGGAAAAGGTCAGTTTTCATTCCGATTCCAAAGAAAGGCAATGCCAAAGAGTGCTCAAACTACCACACAATTGCACTCATCTCACATGCTAGTAAAGTAATGCTCAAAATTCTCCAAGCCAGGCTTCAGCAATATGTGAACCATGAACTCCGTGATGTTCAAGCTGGATTTAGAAAAGGCGGAGGAACCAGAGATCAAATTGCCAACATTCGCTGGATCATGGAAAAAGCAAGAGAGTTCAAGAAAAACAACTATTTCTGCTTTATTGGCTATGCCAAAGCCTTTGACTGTGTGGATCACAGTAAACTGTGGAAAATTCCTCAAGAGATGGGAATACCAGACCACCTAACCTGCCTCTTGAGAAATCTGTATGCAGGTCAGGAAGCAAAAGTTAGAACTGGACATGGAAAAACAGACTGGTTCCAAATAGCAAAAGGAGTACGTTAAGGCTGTATATTGTCATGCTGCTTATTTAACTTATATGCAAAGTACATCATGAGAAACACTGGACTGGAAGAAACACAAGCTGGAATCAAGATTGCTGGGAGAAATATCAATAACCTCAGATATGCAGATGACACCACCCTTATGGCAGAAAGTGAAGAGGAGCTAAAAAGCCTCTTGATGAAAGTGAAAGAGGAGAGTGAAAAAGTTGGCTTACAGCTCAACATTCAGAAAACGAAGATCATGGCATCCAGTCCTATCACTTCATGGGAAATAGATGGGGAAACAGTAGAAACAGTGTCAGATTTTATTTTTGGGGGGCTCCATAATCACTGCAGATGGTGACTGCAGCCATGAAATTAAAAGACGCTTACTCCTTGGAAGAAAAGTTATGACCAACCTAGATAGTATATTCAAAAGCAGAGACATTACTTTGCCGACTAAGGTCTGTCTAGTCAAGGCTATGGTTTTTCCTGTGGTCATGTATGGATGTGAGAGTTGGACTGTGAAGAAGGCTGAGCACCGAAGAATTGATGCTTTTGAACTGTGGTGTTGGAGAAGACTCTTGAGAGTCCCTTGGATGGCAAGGAGATCCAACCAGTCCATTCTGAAGGAGATCAACCCTGGGATTTCTTTGGAAGGAATGATGCTAAAGCTGAAGCTCCAGTACTTTGGCCACCTTATGCGAAGAGTTGACTCATTGGAAAAGATTCTGATGCTGGGAGGGATTGGGGGCAGGAGAAGAAGGGGACAACCGAGGATAAGATGGCTGGATGGCATCACGAACTTGATGGATGTGAGTCTGAGTGCACTCCGGGAGATGGTGATGGAGAGGGAGGCCTGGCGTGCTGCGATTCATGGGGTCGCAAAGAGTCGGACACGACTGAGCGAATGAACTGAACTGAACTGAACTGAACTAAAGAGGCAAGTAAAAACATACATTAGTCCTTGTGTGTAGTAATGATGTGTGTTCCATGCTCCAGAAATGCTGGCTTGGGCTAAATTCCTCTCTCATTTAAACAAATTCATGCTTAGGTCCACCATACTCAGGTTTGTAATCTAGAAAGGCTCTGATACAATTATATTGAGTTGGATGAGAAGTTTGTTCATGTTTTTTCTGTAATATTTTATGGAAAATCCTAAATGAACCCAATATGATTATCCTATATATTCTAGGAGGGGTTCTGACATTTGAAATAATATTTATAACATAATAATATACTATATATAAAATCTATGTATAGTATATTATATATATTATAATGTCAGGTGAGTGTATTCTCCTCGGTTCTGTCTCGTCTCAACAAAAATTTGAAGTGACAGACGTTAAAGCCCTCGGTGTGTCACAGCTCTCAGACAGACCGTGTTATAGCTCTTAGATAGATCCGTGTTACACCTCTGTGTTACAGCTCAGTTTTATTTAGAAAATAACAGGAAAAAACATCCTCAAGAGGTGAGGGCATGCCAACCCAAAGACGCGGAGAGAAGAGAGAGAGAGAGAGAGAGTGAATACACAGCGTGCACGGGAGAGAGACCCCCGGCGTCTGGCCCCTCTTGGTCTTTGTCTTCTCCTCCCCCGGGCCTGCGCTGTGTAAATCAGGCCAGCCAGGGGTGCTGTTTGCTCTATCTGAGGTCCTCACTCCGGTCCTCGGACCTTCCTTCGTTCTATTTTCACAGGCTGCCATTTTGGACTCCTGTTTCCTATTCTCACTACCTAACAATAATAATGTCAGAGAAGGCAATGGCACCCCACTCCAGTACTCTTTCCTGGAAAATCCCATGGACGGAGGGGCCTGGTGGGCTGCAGTCCATGGGGTCGCTGAGAGTTGGACACGACTCAGTGACTTCACTTTCACTTTTCACTTTCATGCATTGGAGAAGGAAATGGCAACCCACTCCAGTGTTCTTGCCTGGAGCATCCCAGGGATGGGGGAGCCTGGTGGGCTGCCGTCTATGGGGTCGCACAGAGTCGGACACGACTGAAGCGACTTAGCAGCAGCGGCAACAATAATAATGTAATATAAAATAGCAACCCACTCCAGTACCTTTGCCCGGAAAATCCCATGGACGGAGGAGCCGGTAGGCTACAGTCCATGGGGTCGCAAAGAGTCAGACACGACTGAGCGACTTCACTTTTACTTTCACTTTCATAGTTTATAAAATAATATAATATATAGATAACATAAGAATACATATAACATAAATAATGAGGTCTTGAGAAAGACACAAACCTCGGAGAAGGCACAATCTAGACCAAACCAACAATCGCAATTGAATACTTAATCAAAAGTATTCAAAACACAGTCTTTGTTTCTTCTTGCTCCTGAAGGAAACAGACCCTACTTCCCCACTGACTGCAATCTCACCTTAAATTTCCTATTAAAGGGCACAGTTGATAGCACCAGCCCTGAATCATTATGAACCTTACATTCTGAACCTTGTTGACACAATCGAGATGTCAGTGATTCTCAGAGACCAAGCCAGTGCATGCTCCAGGGTGCAGAGTTCAAAGAACATATTAAGGATGAAGTGGAATAGTTTATGTCTGTTATGTAAAAAATAGATGTTTCTATATAGATAACCTCCTAAGCTCAGAATAACACCATGAGGATAATTGAAAGGAAAAATTATAACAAACAATTAAACTTGTAAACAAATATTGAAAACCTCTGTGTGAGGGGGAAAAGGAGCTATCTGTACTATTCTGCACCTACAAAGAACTTCCTTACATAGTTTATCACTATGGCATTTAAAATAGCTACTGGGAAACATTATACATATAATACACTGTACATGGGGATTTATTGGAATCAATTGTGCAACATCATTCTCTGTGATAATCTGTGAACACCCCAGGAGAAGAAAGGGGGAAGTGAAAACTCCCCACCTGGGGGAAAAATGCAAATTAGATGAATGGCACCACTCAGCGTTTCAATTATGCTTTCAGCGTGTTTCCACTCAAAATGTCCTCTGGGCTTAATGCAAATGTCACGAAGAGACAAACTTTAGCTGGGAGACAAAACTGCAGCTGAAATGGGAAGTGTGGTACGTGAATTAAGGGGCTTAATCCTCCCGATCCTGATTTTATGTTTTTCTATTTCTTTCTTTTGAACGTGGTTCTCAGGGATGGAAAAGGCATAGATTTCTTACCATCTATGTGTGAGGAAGCAAATTAAGCTATATTATGATCCCAGGAAAATATAAAAATGTAGATAGATTTAAATTTACTGTAAAATATAGAGCAGTCCTACTCATACAGATAGGTACAAACTCAATATGGAATTTGTGCTATTCTTATAAGTGTTCTGGGGTGAGTCTGTGATCCGTGCACTCACATCCGACATGGGTAAATGGTCCTAAATACATTATTCACATTCTGTGGAGACTTGCAAACTGGTCTACACATAAGTTTCAGGCCTCTCAGAGTTGGTGGCCAGACTCTGCTTGTACGCATGTGTGAGGATGTGTGATGACCAGTAGTAGCGTGGGGTCAGTCATCTTGGGAGCTGTGCTCCTCCCAGAGTCAGAAGTGCCTGGATCTACTTCTAGCAACCTATGCTTGCACACAGAAGAGCATGGCTTTATTTCAGCAGTATGCTGGTTTAAAAAAAAAAAGATTGTACATTGCTTGCTCTCTCTTAAGACTGTACCATCTATCCGCATACTCATAGCTCAATTAGTCAAACAATTCAATTGCTCCATTTGGCATGAAGGACCTGCATTTGGTTGATCTGCAGAGTCTTTGATAGGGCATGGAAAGCCATGCCTTTCTAACAACTGAAATAGCACTTAGTCCAGAAACATCAGATGGACTCTCCCCAGGATACAGCACATCACTTAATTGCTTTTTGCATCTTCAGTATCCCACTGGGTTCCAACTTCCTTGGAAAGAACTCAGAGGACTTTAGTCCAGAGGCTCTATGGATTCGCAAGTGAGAGAAACAGAAAACAATTCCTTTGGTTTCTCCGAACACCCTTGTTACTCAAAGCTTCTGGTCAATCAAGGTTTTATTAACAAGCGTTCAGTGCCACCCACACTGGGACAGATTCTTGACTGATAATATATCCTCCAGCCTTCATTCTGTCTACCCTCTTGATTCCTGAATGCACGGAACCATATCCTGTGTTTCATGTTTGGCCTGGAGTCAGCATTGACATCCATAGTGCTTCTGTAAGGTTCTGGGCATGTTCCTAACCATGACTGATTATCCCGGCAGTGGATTTCACCTCCAGAGGCTTTGTAGATTTGATAGGTGCAGAATGCACATAAAATGGTCTTATACATCTCATGTGTCAATCCCAAGTTTGATAAAATAGAGTTTCGATTCTATCATGTCAGCCAAAGACATCATAATGAATGATTCCATCAAGTGATATTCAGCAAAAAACTATTTTTTGTCATGTAAACCCTTAAGGGGTTTACAGAGCCCACATCTGCTTTCAGGGGATTTCCTGAGCCAACCATTAAAAATTGAGCTGCTAGCTCTGGATAGTCTTTTCTGCCAGGGTCTTACATTTTCCTCTTGCTACTGAATTTTTTAAAAAACACAGCAAGTTGTTTTCTGAAAAAAAAAAAAAAAAGTTATGCACTTTCAATCCTGTGGTGGTTATAATCACTATGAATTTGTATCTCAGATTGGAATTTATATGGCACAGTGCCTGACACAGTAGATACTCAATCTGTTTGTTGAATGAATAAATAACAGAACTGCCATTTGGCAGCAAAGCAATTTTAAATTCCTCAAACAAAACTGAGGATGGCTCAAATTCACCTGAAGATTTGAGTAAGTCAATGTGAAAGCCACCCACTCAGCGAAACGGAAATCACTGATTCAGCAACTTTGTGAATCACCAAGTCTTAGAGTACTGACTCCCTCTGTTTTCATACTACTAGTCCATGGTTCTTCCTTAGTCCTTAGTTTTTGATTTATCTAGTAATTATGTGCACACATGTCTCCCTTTCTGAGTGTCTATAGGGTGAGTTAATGAGAAAAGAGATTTGCTCCACTATAACTTGTATCTGGTCTTGCTGTTGGAGATGTCTGGAGGCATGAGGCAGAATGTCTTGACTAGGCCTATATTGAGATTCAGATCCTGATTGTGTGTGATGCTCTGGCAGTCCAGTGATGCCCAAGCACCCCTATACTCCATGAGATGGCATACGTGTGAAGGAAGGAGCCTTTAAGAAGGTGGACCGCATACGCTGCTCTGGGGTCTTCTAGAACTAAAAGCTAAGGAAGGAAGGTGGGTTGGGATCCTACAGTTGTGCAGGTGGGAGCTGTACATTGCTGCAGTGCAAATATTAATATTTGCATGATCTTGTTATTGCCCAAATACTAGAAAAGCCTGAAGAAATTCAGGGTACCATTTGGAAGGTCTAGTTATTTCTGAGTGAAATAATTTGTGGTCATTGGATACTTTCAAGTAGCACTTAAATGACTGTTGAGCAGGAATGTTTTGGAAGAGATTCTAGCATTGGATGCTGTCTTTTACAGCTGGGAAAGTCTATTATTCTAAATCACGATATATCCATCCATTAACTCATTAAAAGTATCATTTGACCACTTATGGTATGAAAGACAGTAGGTAGAAAGGGATAAATGCCAATATTAAGACAAATAAGGTGGATTATCTGTCTTCTAGATACTCAGAGTCCAGAAGGTTGGACCACAGTATCATTTGGAGGGCTGCCCTTTGGAAGGACAGGTGTCCCATTCCTTCATTGTGATGAAAGGCCAAATACCACCACAGGGTAGATCTTAGAAGAAGCAGATCATCTCTTCATATAATATATTATTTCTTACAGTAAGAAAAAGTCAACCAATGAACAAGTTTATAATTACCAGAAACACCCAAGGTGAGGGGTTATCAACAAGTATATATTACCTTATTGAAGAGCTGTACTCTCTTAAAATTGCTTAGAAAGTGAATTTCTGTATATTTTTTCTATATTTTATTATAAATTACATGTGATTTTCTAGACAATGTTTTGGCTGTAAGTCCCAACAAAATTAAAGGATACAGCTACACATTGGGAGCATTTGAAGGGATGAACTGTAACTTTTAAAGGTAAATATTATCCTAATCCGTGAATTAAATAGTAAAAGTATGCAAATCTTGTGGGCCAATTTTTTAACTGGCTATGAAAGTCTGAAGATCTAATTATAATGATGGCTACAATCAACTTAGCAGAACTAAGCATCGTAGACCTAAAGGTCCTTCAGTTTTGACTCACTCTCTTCTTTAGAACTGAAGCAGGATGATCAGCTATTCTCTTCCTGGGTTCCCAAAGAAGCACTTGGGTTTTAGAAGAGATGAGGGGATGACGGGAGATGAAGCCAGGTGGGAGGGTGGCAGTGGTAACCCGACCTCAGAAATGAAATGTCCAAGATGAACAAACAGACAAAATAAGAGTCTTCAGGGAATGTGTATTGAATGAGCTTCTGATTTAAAATGCTATTGTGAACAGAAAAGACTGTCTATAAAGAGTCCATAATCTATAAGCTGAAATAGCACTCAGTAAATAAACTGTGGAAAATTCTGAAAGAGATGGGCATACCAGACCACCTGACCTGCCTCTTGAGAAACCTGTAGGCAGGTCAGGAAGCAACAGTTAGAACTGGACATGGAACAACAGACTGGTTCCAAATAGGAAAGGAGTACATCAAGGCTGTATATTGTCACCCGGCTTCTTTAACTTATATGCAGAGTACATCATGAGAAACACTGGGCTGGAGGAAGCACAAGCTGGAATCAAGATTGCTGGGAGAAATATCAATAACCTCAGATATGCAGATGACACCACCCTTATGGCAGAAAGTGAAGAAGAACTAAAGAGTCTCTTGATGAAAGTGAAAGAGGAGAGCGAAAAAGTTGGCTTAAAGCTCAACATTCAGAAAACGAAGATCATGGCATCTGGTCCCATCACTTCATGGCAGCTAGATGGGGAAACAGTGGAAACAGTGGCTGACTTTATTTTGGGGGACTCCAAAATCACTGCAGTTGGTGATTGCAGCCATGAAATTAAAAGACACTTACTCCTTGGAAGGAAAGTTATGACCAACCTATATAGCATATTCAAAAGCAGAGACATTACTTTGCCAACAAAGGTCTGTCTAGTCAAGGCTATGGTTTTTCCAGTAGTCATGTATGGATGTGAGAGTTGAACTACAAAGAAAGCTAATCACCAAAGAATTGATGCTTTTGAACTGTGGTATTGGAGAAGACTCTTGAGAGTCCCTTGGACTGCAAAGAAATCCAACCAGTCCATCCTAAAGGAGATCAGTCCTGGGTGTTCATTGGAAGGACTGATGTTGAAGCTGAAACGCCAATAGTTTGTCCACCTGATGCGAAGAGCTGACTCATTGGAAAAGACCCTGATGCTGGGGAAGATTGAGGGCAGGAGGAGAAGGGGATGACAGAGGATGAGATGGTTGGATGGCATCTGACTCGATGGACATGGGTTTGGGTGGATTCCAGGAGCTGGTGATGGACAGGGAGGCCCGATGTGCTGGGGTTCATGGGGTCACAAAGAGTCGGACACAACAGAGTGACTGAACTGAACTGAACTGAAACACTGATCTATAAGTGTTCAAACCTGGAAGAGGGACCTCCCTGGTGGCTCAGTGGTAGAGAATCTGCCTGCCAATGTAGGAAGCAGGTTTGATCCCTGACCTGGGAAGATCCCACATGCTGCGGAGCAACCAAGCAAGCTTGTGCACCACAACTCCTGAGGCTATGCTCTAGAGCCCAGAAGCCAGAACCACTGTGCCCAGGAGCCAGAACCAGCTGCTGAAGCCTGCGTGCCCTAGAGTCCATGCTCTGCAATAAGAGAAGCCACCGCAATGAGACGCCTGCCCACTGCATTAGAGAGTAACCCCGCTTGCCTCGACTAGAGATGAGCCCATGCAGCTACCAAGAACCAGCACCATCAAGAGTAAACAAATATAAATAATGTAAACAGAGAAACAAGCACCCTGGAAGAAGCGGGGAGGTTCTAGGAGAGGGAAACTAACCCCCAAGTCTTCAACAGAGTACTGGGAACATAACCGATATTCAATCAGCGGCATTCCCCACCCCAATCCTCATGCGATATTTCAACTGTCTTACAGAAGGTGAAATGCAGGCCACTTGGAGAGGCTGAGTTGCCTATGGTGCAAAGGTTAGTGCTAGAGTTCAAACTGAGTTCAAATCTAGTTTCACCACACTCCAGGCTTTTCACTGCACTGCTCTGCGTCCTTTGACTACTGTATTTGAAAAATTCTCTAAAAGCTAGTAATTAAGAGAGGAATTTTTCACATAAAATATAACAAATCAATCTTTATTGGATTAGCCTTCCAATCCACTTGATGCACAAAAATGGACAAACTGACTGGGTATCAAGAATTAGTGAAATGTCAGACTTTGGTTTATGACCTAGTTGAGAATGCCACGTGAATGTCATCATTCCGTCTCGTTCACACTTGCTCAGTAAGCATAAATGGCTGAGGCATCAAGGGTTGAAGAGTTTTGATTCACTATCAGCGTGCATTGGGAATCACCAACACATTTCCCTAGATCCTCAAGACACTCTACAAACCCATAATCTTGATTTTTCATGGTTGATGTCTACCTTCTCTAATAGCTACATTTACAGCTAGATACTTGATAAATATTTCTTTCAGTTCCCTAACAGTCCCACGAAGGTAGTGTTTTATGGATGAGGAAACTAAGACTCAGAGAGATTAAGAAAACGTCTGTGGGCCACACAGCATTGAGTAGCAAAGCTGGAGCTCTGCTCTTTATATCTGTTCTAGAGTCCTGTCTCAGGTCTTGAGGGAAAAGGCAGGATCATTCCAGGATGGTGAAATTCAAAGTAAATGTTAGAAGTCTAGTCTGTAGTTTAGGAGCCCATGGATTAACAGGAAGTTGGTCTGCCTAAAGGTGAAAGAGGAGTCAATGTTAGAGATGAGTAGAATGTTGAAACCAAAGATTAAATCCATCAGGAGGAAAACCCATATAGCAGAAGCCAGAAGACCCTGTAGATCAAAGCTCAGGGAATACTTGAACTCTGGAAAAGGTTTAGGAAAATACATGAAGGGGACCCAGCCAGATCTTTCTGCAGCCCCCAAACATCTAAAGTATTCAAGTGCTTTTATTAGCATGGTTTCTTTAAAGGATGAAAGAAAATACGTGTGGAATTTGCTACCATTGATCTGTCTATAACTTTTATCAAAGAACTTTAGAGATTTGAACTTTCTGTAGACCAGCGCTCTGCTATTCTACTACAGATTCATCACAAATCCCCAGACTACAAGAAATAAGACAACATGGGGGAGGGGCAAAATAGCACAGAAGTTTGCTCCATGATCTTCAGAATGGTTTGATCTTCATCAAGACTCGTAGCTGGTCTGCAGCCAGTGTGTGGATGCGCATCCTGTGTATGAAGTCCTGAGGCATTTGAATCCCCCACCCTGCATTCCCTGTGCATACCTAGAGTGTTTCCAAGCACAGATGTTCTTGCGCTACCTGCAGAGTAGTGTTTAGAGGCTCAAGTGTTTGTTGCCTGAGGCAAGAATGAGTACCCTCCCCAAAAGGTATGCCTGAGATATTGAGAGGTTGGTGACTTGATAACCAGAAGGGATGCCAATCAAATTGTAACACAGTGCCAAACACCGACTTTCGCCCCTTCCCAATTTTCTCCTGACCTAGGCTTTGGCAACCTAACCTGGGAGCTTCCTACAGCTTCATCTACATCTCTCTGGCTATGCTCTGCACTAACCCTGGTAAAAGTTGGCAGTCAGAAATATTAGTGGACTCTCTGTGGTTGTAACCAATTAATTTACTCACCTCCTCCCTAATTGCAGTGGGTGAGATGCTCACCAGCTGTGATTACAAATTGGTTCTGTCTAGTTGACAAGACCTTATCAGGAAATTAAAATAAAGTGATCTGGCTTACAGTACATGAAGCACAATTAATTATTGCATACATATATGGGTTTCTGATGTAAGGAAGGAAATGATCAGCCCTCTAGGTCATGCCTATTCATCCTCCAGTTGCCAAGAGATTTTTATTGCATCCCTGATGCCATATGGCATTGTCTCTAGCTTTAGCCTCATGGGAATGCAGGAGGCGGCCTGCCAAGACTATCTCATCACTTGTTTAAAGGTACCCCGTTTTCCTGTGATTTCTTCTCTTGACAACAATGGCCCACATTCATTTCCTTAAGAAGTGAAAGCTAGCGCAGCTGAAGGCTTTCCACCCTACCTGAATTATCAGGGGAAGTGCACAAGCCAAACTTAAATCACAGCTTTCCATCAAAAGTGGCAACTTTTGCAATTGAAGGATTCTTATAGGGGATCTTGAGTATATTACTGTGATTGCAGAAGGTCCTGTGTGTCTGGAAGTGTTCTTTTTGCACCTACCCGCGGCAAGTCTCAGGTCCCGAGATTTATTGCTCGTGCTTCTTTATGTATATGTGCTGCAAGCCGAGGCATTGGTCCCACACAACTGTGATATTTACGATAATGAATCACAGATGTTTAAAAGCATGTACTCTGAAAACACTTAAATGCTAAGATGCTGGAAACTTACTGCAAACACTGTGAAGAGAGGACCTTTGGATTATGTCGATTTTCTGATACAATCACTTACGAATAGGACTTGACATATCCTGGGAAAATACCAGACAGAAAGGAATGACTTCTTTCAACTTTGAAGAAGTGTTCAAAATAAGCAAGGAACTCCAAGGGTGTGGATTTGGTTATTCTATAGATTACTGAACTGCAACCCCTTCAAGAATCAAGGTTGAACTTATTGTGCACCCATCCTCCAACACATAGTATTTTAATGGCCACTTCCAAATACAAGACAACATTTTTAATTTCACTAGAGTGAAAAGGTAAATCCTCCTTCCATCCCTTATTGTCCCATCAGCCACACAAATGGATGTATATTCTACCAGATTAACAAGCTATACACACACAGATATGCTACAGCAGTTCCGCTCATACGTCTATTACAAACTTTTTATGTCAGCCCATATAGAAGTACTTCATTCTTTTTCGTGACTAGATAATACCACTTAGCATGAATGCACTATCATTAAAGCAGTCTCCTGTTGCTGGACACGGATATTTTCTGTTTCATAATTACTAACCGGTTGGTAATAAACACCTTTAGACCTGACTTTTTGTGTATATGTGCAAGCATTTTTTTTTCTACAGTTGAGACCCATCTTAGAAACTGCTGATTCAAATGAAATGCCCATTTAAAATTTAGTTAGACTTTGACAAATCATCCACCGGAAATATTTTATGGCCTTGGACTCTAATCCAACGTGTAATAGAGTTCTCTTTCCTCACATTAACAGTGGATAATATATTTTTTTGCCAATTTGTGAGCTGCAAAAAAGTATAGTGTTAATTTGTATTTTTTCTGATGAATAGTGATGTTAGGCTTGGTCTCATAGTACTGGCCATTTTAATTTCCTTCCCTGTGAATTTCTGGGTGTGCACCGATACTTAGGAATTCAGATTGTCATCTCCTGTTTCTTTGTTTTTCTCTCTACTAGACTGTGAGCTTCGTGAGGCAGCTATGTCTTGCTTGCCATTCTACCTTCACTGCCCCACAGAGACTAGGCACATGAGTTTTGTGGCGTGAATACATGTTTCAAGGATGCAGCTGATGTTTGTTCCTTCTACCACACAGCTGCTTACCAAAGTCTCACTTTCAAAGAGAAACCTCGGCTCAGCGCCCTTCTTCCTGGTTTCCTCTCATACCGCGCTCCCCAACCAGAATAAAATCTTCACACTTTCAAGGGCTTTATCAACCTAGTAACTTTTGTGTCTCTAGAACATACTAGCACAGAACCTGAAAAATGGTAGGCACTCAGTCAGTTTTTCCCAAATGAGTCAGTCTTCGGTGGATGGCCTGTCAGATGGTTCCTATCTCAGCTGCCGTGCTGGCACCCAACTTTGACAGGTGGACTGGAGCTTCTGATGTTATGTCTGCTCTCCTTCATCTCCTCCGCTGATGGATAGAGGGAGCCTCGGGGCTCTTAGTGAAACGCTTAATCCCACTTTGTGACCCAGGGTTTGGGGGGTGTATAGAACCTGTGAAAGGGAAATGCTATGATGACACCAGCAGATGGGCCTCATTGCCTTGGTTTGTCTGTTTATTTGTCTGTTTTGTTGGGGGAGGGCACAGCTGTATAGAGAAAGGTGCACTGCAGACTTTCTAGAACATGCCCTACCAAGATGTTGAATCCATGAGATGAATTCATACTGACATAAATCTCTAAAATCAGCTGAGAAAAGCGAAGAGCTTATAGGTCATCTTCCAGCCGCATGTCCCTCTAAACCGGGAACCAGAAACTTATGGCCAGAAGGCCAATTCCAGCCAACTCCTTCTTTTATAAATAAAGTTTTATTGGAACACATCCCTACTATTTGCTTACATGTTCTCCATGTCTGCTTTTGGTCTACAACTGCAGGATTGAATAGTTTCAGCAGAGACTGTCTGGCTCCCGAGCCTGAAATATTTACTCTCTGGCTCTTTGCTGAAAAAGTTTGCTGACCCCTGCTGTAGGCCAAGGTCACATTTTTCTCCCCCATGTTTCAAGAGATCTACTCTAAGCCACCTGAGTGTTAAGGCCAGCAAACCCTCCGCAATGGATTTTGTGCTCTCAGTCGCGTGATTAGCCATAACGACAATCAGCAGAGTGAGGAAAATGACTCACACTCAACTAAATGTTATCTCAATGCCTGTGTGTTACTTTTAATTTTCAAAAATAAAGATCTGCTGGGAGATATTTTCCATCCAAAGTAGAATCCTGAGGGGTTTAACTTTTTAAATAAACTTTTAAAATCCATTATTTGCAGTCATTAAATATATGGACAAGCACTCATAGAGAAGATGAATATACCCAGAAGAGCAGAAGGGAATTGTGTGTATCTATATTTTTTATGTCTCTAAAGCAATAATTTAATTTAGAGCCAAGAAATTAGCTGAGAATCATGCTTTTGCTCAAGCTCACACACAAAACTGTTTGTCTTCAAGGTCTGTTTCACACACATAAAGTGATCTATCATTTTCCCATGTAATTTGTCATTAATTTTTGTTTCTTTCCTTGTAGACAGTCTATCATTATTACCCCCAAAATGACTAAGATGTCTGATTTTCTTCGCTCTATAAGTGAAGCCATTTGAAGATTTAGCTTCCTGGAAAATGAAATGGGAATTATCCAGTCCAAAGGTGGTAAGGAAATAGTGATTTTATTTTCTCTGATAAGGGCTTGGCTCATTAGCAAGAAGCAAATCACTATATGTTTGAATAGAGAGTCAAACTGCTACTGCTACTGCTAAGTCGCTTCAGTCGTGTCTGACTCTGTGCGACCCCATAGACGGCAGCCCACCAGGCTCCCCCATCCCTGGGATTCTCCAGGCAAGAACACTGGAGTGGGTTGCCATTTCCTTCTCCAATGCATGAAAGTGAAAAGTGAAAGTGAAGTCGCTCAGTCATGTCCGACTTTACGACCCCATGGACTGCAGCCTACCAGGCTCCTCCATCCATGGGATTTTCCAGGCAAGAGTACTGGAGTGGGTTGCCGTTGCCTTCTCCAGAGAGCCAAAAGAAAGAAATAAAAAAATCCTTCAAATTGCTTTAACATCCCTGCAAAGTTAGTAGCTCTATTGAAGAGATGCAAAGGGATAGTTACCGTGTATTTTAAGTAGTTAAATACCCCCCACGAACTCAGAAAAGTGCCACATTTGAGCTACATCACATATTTCTTCTATAATTTTATAAGTTTGAATTGGATGGTTTCCTGAGCTCTTAATGTCTTTTAAACCTGGATATCATAGATAACGAATTTTTGTTCATTTAAAGGGTACTGAGTAAGGAGGACACAGTTCTAGGCTAGGGAGTGGGTATAAAAGTGAAATCTGGTGATAATTAACATGAGTGCGGGAGGAATGAAGGGAAAATAAGGTAGAGTTGTTGCTCACTCTTTCACCAGTAACAACTTCGAAAACATTCCTAAGAGCCGTAATGAATGAAACAGCTGCTGAGCTCAACCCAAAGCCCTCTGAGGAAGATGGGCAAGGGCAAGACCCTGGGGTCTATAGAGGAAAGCACATTTGGGTGAGGAAAGCACAGTGGTTGCTAAAGAGCTCTGCCTAAATAAATAAAGGTTAGTTGGGAGAAAACAGGAAACCAAGTGAGAAAATGTGAGGAGCAGAACTGTGGGGGTGGGAAGGAAGCAGAAAGCTGCAGATGGAGTAGGAGATCGTGAGTGACTTCCCCGATCTTCAATGCATCAGCAAAATTCCACCTCTTCATAAATGATGTGTATGGTGTGGGCTTGTTATGCACACCGTTTCAGGGGCCATGTTTTACTGTTTGCTTGGTTTGGTCAAGAATGAGGCAGCCTTTAAAGCATAGGACTCAGAGGCAAGACAGGCTATGAAGACACAAGCCTCCAGGAACCGGTGTAAGTTAGAGAGGCGGTTTTGGATTTTCGCACTGTATTGAAGTTAGGAGCTCAATTCCCATTGAACTAAGCCTCCAGAGGTTAGAGTGGGTCTGTGAACACTGTATTTACATCTAATATTTATTCAACTCTTTCTGTGAGTCAGGCAGTGAGTTAGGACTTTGCATGCATTATCTCAATATCTTATTAATTTTTCACAACAGTGTGTCATATTAGTATTATCTCCCCACTTTACAAATAAAGAAACTGAGTCCAAATGGAAGCTGTGCGACAGGCAAATCTGTGAAGCTGCGCCTGTGTAACAGGCGTAGAAGCACTGGAGCTCCAAACCAATCTGCCCAACTGCAAAGCTCACACCTCTTCCTACTTGCCTCTGCTGCGCCTGCTCAGCAAACTAGTCTCAAGGATTCTATGGGTCCCATATGCATAAAACAGAAGAAAGTTCAGACCTTGGCTTTAATGATAAGGAGATAGTCAGTGAGTCAGTCAGCCATTTAAAATCAGGTGGCAGTGCTGCATAACTGGGAATACAGGAGAAGTGGGAACCAAGTTCTCTGGGAAGGAGGAAAAGCAAGAGGTCTTGTTTGCGCCTGAGTCATAGAAGTCTCCATGGAAGAAATGGCTTTGTGCTTCACCTTGAAGAATGAACCGAACCAAATAGTTGTTTTGTACAACTGACTGCAAGCAGGCACCACTACTGGTGACCGACATCAAAAATGGACTGATAGATTTCACCAAAGGATGTGTCTAGTCTCAAATGCACAAATTATCTCTAATTCCTTTAAAAAGGAAAAAAAAAGAAAAAGAAAAGCAACTCTTTGATTCAGTAGGGGTCTGGGCAGCTATCTAGAGCCTTCACCAGCCATGTTTGTAACAGATCCATCCACATGATGATGGTTCTGAAAATATTCTGAGCAACTACAAAGCACAGCACAAATTTCAAAGTGAAAAAGGAGGGGAAGGGCAGCAGAAATGGGACGTGTGTGAGGGGGCAGTTCCTCTTGATTAAATTTTCAAAAGGAGATAATAAATTAGGAGAAAATGTGAGAACAAAGACATCCTATGGTTTCTACTCTTGAATTAAAATAAGCGAAGACACCAACAAACCAAACTCTAAATTTCCACTGCTGAGAGTTAGTTATATTTCTTTGTAGTTCAATTCTTGCAGTCAGTTCAGGCAGAAGGGGGAGTTTTCTGACAAAAAATAGTATTAACCTCCCCTCTTCAATTTGTTCATTGCAGAAATGATAGGATTGGCATAGACTAGGGATTCTCAGAGTATGGTCCTAGGATCAGCAGCATCGACACCACTGAGGAGCTGGTTAGAAATGCAGCTCCTGGTCTCCATCTAAGAGTAAATCAGTGGCTCTGGGGACAGAGCCCAGTGATCTACATGTGAACACAGCCTTCAGATGAGTCTGGTTGATACTCAAGAGTGACAACCCTCGGCAAAGATCATCTTCCAGATGACTGAACAGCTACATGACTCAGTGATTCGATTAGAAACACATTAGCCAGTATTAAATATGCACTCCTGGATACTTAATTAAAAAATACAAATATCCATTAAATACACAGAGAAAATATTGCCTTGGGAGCTGGAATGCACAGATGTGATGAGTCCTACCTCCCCAGCTGCACAAGGTTTTGTACAGAATCTCTGACCCTCAATATGCTGATCTGTAAAATGGGAATAATGATGTTTATTGTCTAGAATTATCTTGAGAAGTGAAAATGTGAAGCATCTGTTACACAGGAAAGTGCCTAAAATACTTGCATGTGTAATTTTCTTAAAATAACAGACTTAACTACAGTTGGTACACAGCCCTTCTTTTTTAATAAACATCAAAATCTAAGCAAATGAAAAACAGCTCTTATTGATCCACTCTGCTTAAATTGAGAGGGTTGTTTTTCTGCAACACTGTCTCCCAAAGGAGATAGGTCTCTCTCAGAAAATGCAATATAATGGATGCTAATATCAAAGGGCCTAATTAACTGTCATTCAGTGACTCATCGTTCTGAATGAGATAGATATGAAAACACAAATCTATGAAGTCGCAAGAAAGGAAGGGGGGAGTCCTCTTCCTGCCTGGGCGATTGCAGTAGCTCCTACACTGGTCCCCGAGTCTCCCCTCCATTTACTTCCACCCGCAATGGTCTCAACATAGCAAAGAAAGGTCCAGATACAGTTTTATGTTTATGTCACCCTTCTACTCAAAATTTAGACTCAAAACGAAGCTCCTACTCTAACACAAATGCCCTGCGTCAGTTCGTGCTGAGCTTCACGTGCTCTTCTTGCCCTCGGCCACTCCAGCCTCACTGGCCTCCTGCTCCGTCTCAGCCCCCAGGCTGCTCCTGCCTCAGGGCCTCAGCATCTGTGATACCCTTCACCTGCGGGGCTCTCCCCCTGCGCAGCCACAGCTCCTTCCCTCAGGCCCTAACTTCTTCTAGGTGTCTACTCAAATGCACAGGGCTTTCCCATTCCACATTTCAATACTTCCCGCCTCGACATTTCTTTGCTTTTTTGTCCTTAGCACTTTCCATTATCAAAATTACTCATCACAATGGCACCCCACTCCAGTACTCTTGCCTGGAAAATCCCATGGACAGAGGAGCCTGGTAGACTGCAGTCCATGGGGTCGCTGAGAGTTGGACACGACTCAGTGACTTCACTTTCACTTTTCAGTTTCATGCACTGGAGAAGGAAATGGCAACCCACTCCAGTGTTCTTGCCTGGAGTATCCCAGGGATGGCAGAGCCTGGTGGGCTGCCATCTGTGGGGTCACACAGAGTCAGACACAACTGAAGCGACTTAGCAGCAGACTTAGCATACTGCTTACTGTCTTCCTCTTTCTCAAGAATGCAAACTCAGAGTATCTTAAGAGCTGGTAACAGTGCCTAGCACATGATGGATCAATACATGGTGAATCAATCAATGAATTGATTAATTCCCTTCATTTTCATTCCTTTGCTTAGCTATTATCAGCCACCAATTACTTAATGATGAATAAAAGTAGCAAAGTAAATAGGCAGGTAACCAACTGGAGAAAAGGACAAACATAAGATGACCTTCCGTTGTCATTTTTTGGCCAGGTATGGATATGGAAAAAAGAAAAAGTTAGATGCATAATAATTTTAAGAGATTTCCTCATCAGATTTCTTTTCTTTTTTTTTGCTCTTTGGAAAGTTTCTCAGGGCAGCAATATAGTTTAAAGAATCAGAGCTCAGAACTTGTCAAGTCATAGAATCATAGACAAGCTATGCCACATTGTTGAACTGTAGCTTGCTCATTTGTGAAATGGGTTGCATGTTGGTGCTAGAGTGAGCCTAAGATTAAGCAGGAGAGATTTCACAGATCAGTCCCTGTGGTGGCTAGCATAAAGGGTCAGTAAACATTATTGGCTATCACTGGAATCTAAGTCACTCAAATCTGAAGAAAGTGGAACAGGTGCGGCATTTTAATGCAAAATCAGATCATTCTGTTTTGACTAACTCTTAGGAACTGTAGTTAATTCTACTTCAACTCACTCAAACATCATACTGGGGTGAAACCAGTTTCTGAAAATAAAATTGCCATCATTTTGAAAAGACCCACTTTTTAAACACCAATAATGGCTCCTGACTCCCCTCAAACTCTGGAGTTATGCCTCACTTCACTTAGCTTCTTGATTAGACCCTATCAGAAGCAAACCAGGGACTACAAAGGTGAATAACCCTCGTTTGGTTTTGGTCTGGTGTCGTCCAAGCTTCACCAAGCAGTGGAGAGCTAGGCCAGCCTTCTCTGAGCCTCCCCTCCCCCCATCTTTCCCAGGCCTAGCCTTTGATTTGCTCAGAAAGACAGGCTTTGGCATTTTTCACAAAGAGCTGCCTTGGGGAAAAGTAAGTCATGTCAGTCAAAACTGTTTATGAGATGTGTCTGAATTTTGTTTTCGTATGCATCAGGGAGAAGGCATCTCAGATCACTTTTTTTTTTTTCTCTTTCTGTATTAATGAAAAATTATTACTTGGGTCTAAAACATACACCTAACATGACAAAAAATTCCTTTATGGTAATTAGCTGTTACATTGAGTCTCTTTTTAATTAAAGATGTGGTTCAGACTTGAAAGTAGCCCCACTTAGCATCCAGAAGATGACAGTTACTTAGAGCATCATGTTAAATGATACTTGAGTTCAGCACTGTGCGTGTAAAATACCAGCCATCTTAAGCTACTGACCTCAAGCACATAAAATGCAATGCTGATGCTGGACTGGGTACATTTCAAAATGATTTTGCATCATCCTGTGAATTGAAAATTAAGGGCTTTGGTCTCATTAAAAAGAACAACAAACAAACAAACACCAAATGCTAGTGAGAGGGTGTTGAATAATATAGTGGAGGTCATATTTTAATCCAAAATTTTCAGTGTCTGCTATTCATTTTGAACCACTATGGATGAGGCTGACCCTGCAACTTGCTGTAATTTTTGTCAGGCCTTGTAAATGCCCTGGCAGGCATTATTTTAAAGATGCTGAATCCACTGCAAATATTTTAAAGAGAATCAAATCAAATCAAAACAAAGCAAAATCCACAGAAGCCGAGCCCTCCTGTCTGAGATAGAGAACCAATTAAGATGCCCCTGGTGAGAATGCGAGCATAAGCTGTGATGAGAATTCAACACTGCAGCTGAAACAAACTACGCTGTGAGACAAGGTCTGTGTATCTGGGTGGAAGAGGAGGTGAACACATATGTAATTGGAGGTCCTCCTTTGTCTTTGTCCTTCTCATGGGAAAACATTGTTCAGCGCTCTCCCGGGAATTCTGACAGGTGAAGGCCTGAGGCTGTGGGTTGGAGTAGCCAGCTCAATTTGTGACACTGAGCTGTGTGGTGTGAGGTGGGGGGGTGGTTCTCTAGCCTGCAGCTAAGGACTGTAGAACTGCTTTCCTGTGTCTCTGTATCAGAATGTAAGTAACTGGAAAGAAATGAGATCTGAAGAGGGAGAAAGAGTGAGAAGAGGTTGGGCCCTAGAGTTTACAGGCTTAAGTAGAAAACATCTCCCTTCTTCCGACCTAATTTTTAAGTAGAGACAGCAAAGCAAAGTACCGTGAAGTGAAGGGTGGAGCCTTTCTCTGTCTGACATGCTTTGCTTAGTATGATCATATCTAGGTCCATTCAGGTTGCTGCAAATGGCATTATTTCATTCATTTGGCTTTGACAGAAACTGTGTCTTCCTGTAGTGATGGAATCTTATCTGTCTTCTCTGGGCTTTACTTCGGCACATAGCTACTTGGCTAGAAACTACACTTCCCATGGTTCTTTGCAGCTGAGTGTGGTCATGAGACTCAGCTCTTGTCCATGGAGAATAAAGTGAAGTGAGAACACAACTTGTAACCAACGTCCTTTAAAAAAAAAGATGTTTTTCTTCTCCTTTCCCCCCCTGTTGCCCTTTCTGAAGGTTGGATAAGGCTGGAGCACCTTTATTATAGCTATTAGCCAATTCCTTAATTAACATGGGTGCCCAGGTTTGAACTGATATGAGTGTTGTTAATTCAGAGTTCTTCCCAACACACACCCTTTTCTTCCTTTTTATTGAAGTATAGCTGAATTACAATATTGTGTTAATTTCAGGTATGTGACAGCAAAGTGATTTGGTCATACATACATATGTATATATCTGTTGGGTTGGCCAAGGGGTTCGTTTGGGTTTTGCCATGCAATGTTATCGGAAAACCCAAATGAACTTTCTGGCCAACACAATGCGGTCTTCTTTTCCAATGCTTTTCCATTATAGGTTGTTAGAAGATATTGAATGCAGTTCCTTGTGTCATATAGTAAGTAGGTCCTTATGGTTTATCTATTTTGTATGTAGTAGCAGAGACATTACTTTGCCGACTAAGATCCGTCTAGTCAAGGCTATGGTTTTTCCTGTGGTCGTATATGGATGTGAAGAAGGCTGAGCGCCAAAGAATTGATGCTCTTGAACTGTGGTGTTGGAGAAGACTCTTGAGAGTCCCTTGGACTGCAAGGAGATCCAACCAGTCCATTCTGAAGGAGATCAACCCTGGGATTTCTTTGGAAGGAATGATGCTAAAGCTGAAGCTCCAGTACTTTGGCCACCTCATGCAAAGAGTTGACTCATTGGAAAAGACTCTGATGCTGGGAGGGATTGGGGGCAGGAGGAGAAGGGGACGACCAAGGATGAAATGGCTGGATGGCATCACGGACTCGATGGACGTTCTGAGTGAACTCCGGGAGATGGCGATGGACAGGGAGGCCTGGCGTGCTGCGATTCAGGGGGTCGCAAAGAGTCAGACACGACTGAGCGACTGAACTGAACTGAACTGAACTGAGTGTGCACCTGATCATCCTATACTCTTAATATACCCCTCCTCTCCTTCCCCTTTGGTAACCGTAAGTTTACTTTTTATGCCTGTGAGTATGTTTTTGTTTTGTAAATAAAGTCATTTGTACCATATTCTAGATTCCACAGGTAAGTTATATCATATGGTATTTGTCTTTCTCAGACTTCACGCAATATGATAATCTTGTGCCCATCTATGTTGCTGCAAATGGCATTATTTCATCCCCTTTTATGGCCAACTAATATTCCATTGTATGATATATATACATGCCACATCTTCTTTATCCACTCATCTACTGATGGACATTTAGGTTGCCTCCATGTCTTGGCTATGACCCCGGGACATGTATCTTTTCAAATAAGCGTTTCTGTCTTTTCCGGATACATGCCCAGGAGGAAGCTTGGTGGATTATATGGCAACTCTATTTGTAGTTTTCCAAGGACCCTCCATACTATTTTCCATAATGACTTCATCAATTTCCCATAAATGGTGTAGGAAGGTTCCCTTTTCTCCACACTCTCGCCAGCAATTATTATTTGTAGACTTTGTGATGAAGGCCATTCTGGCTGGCCAATGCACATCCTCTTGAGCCTGAAGAGCCATTTGCTGCCTTCCCTGCCCCTCTCTTTCTCCTTCCCCATCTGAGTCCCTGCCATCTACCGTAATAGCAGCAAGAGAAAGCCAATATCCCTGGTTCAGGAATCAGGTCCAGCTCACCTGAGTAAGTTTCTGCTTCTAGACTCACTATTCCACTGTTGCATTAATTAGCCCATGAATACATCCTCACTAAATCCAAATTTCCCTCTCATCAATGGAGGTCATTTCTTTTTTCCAGAGAGCATTTATTGAGCATCTAATTTAGGCTGACTCATTCAACTGTCTTGATTTTTCTACCTCTTCTCTTATTAATGTGATGAAGTACAGTATTTACATCAAGCGAACTCACTTGGAATTTCCTCAAAAACAAGCCAAATGAAAATATTAAAGAAGTGGCAGAGATGCATCATAAATATGAAAGTTCCTGCTTATGCAGAATTATTTAGGAGACGCAGCATGCCAGTTAAGCACTGTTCACAGATCTTAGCTACTTCCATCAAACTTCCAGAGGTTCCTTTGAATGCAAGAGTAGGAGTTTTCCATGAGGCTTGGGAATCCCCTCTGTGCTCTACTACCGTGTTGGAGCAGTAGGCAGAGCTTGCCTTTGGTTCCTTTACCTGTCTTTCTCTAGTTTCTTCCTGCTGCCGCTGCTGCTAAGTTGCTTCAGTCGTGTCCGACTCTGTGCGACCCCATAGACGGCAGCCCATCAGGCTTCCCCAACACCCCAAAACAGGACTAGAGGAATCAACATGGGAGGCCAATGTGATCAAGTCTGAGCAGTTTGCAACTTGGTTACAACTGTTTGCATAAGAAATAAGGTACCTTCTCTGTTCTCTTTTTCATATTGCGGCTACATCTGTGATCACATGTGACTATCCTGATCTTACATTTATTCATTCTCCCTATACAGCATTTCTTATTTTGTCCCTGTTCATGAATCTGGCTTTTGAGATATTAAATGAAAAGAAAAACCACTTAATCCATTTAAAGAGATAAAGTATCAGTCCAATGATACTTGGAGTCACAAAGTTACTGCAAGATTCTAAAGACATCATGCAAGATAGCAACCCACAGACCTTGACCTTTGCCAAAGTAACAGACCCCTCTCACCTCCTGACAGCAGTTTTCCATTTAAAACATATTTACATTAGCTTTAGGGGAAGCTGAGCTTACTTATTAAGTCAGTTATATGGAACTAAACACTTATAGGAGAATTTTAAGTGAGGTAACAGGCGTTTATCTAAATCATTTCCATGTTGGGGAAAGGGCTTTGAATTTGGCTTTCTAGTCCACTGCTGCCAAAAAAGAGCAGAGCAATCCTGAGCAGAGCATCAGTGCTTTCATCTATGAAGTAGGAATTTTATACCTACCTCTCCAGGCTTTTGTAAGAACGTCATGAAATAATACATAAAGTACGTGCTCCATGAATGTGTGCTGAGTAAACAGGCACACACGTGTAAGAGCTCTGTGTCATCCGGTTCTCTCTCCCTTGCTTCCTTATAAGTCCTTCAGTACTCCAGGCACCTCTAGTCTCGGGGCCTTTGTCCTTGTGTTTCCCTCGTCTACAGGGCTCTTCCTGAGGACACCTACTCTATGTGTCCCTTCACCTCCTCTCAGTCCTGCATGAATGTCCCCTTCTCAGCAAGGCCTTGCCTGGTAATCACTTAATTCACGACCACAGCTCTTACCCTAATCCCTGGCCCTTGGGCTTCTTGGTTATTCCCTGCCACGCTGGTCACAATCCAGCACCCGTTACATTTTGCTCTTCTATTGTCTGTCTGCACCCAGATGCAGCGAGCACATCACAAGGGCAGGGATTCTGGCCTTCCTAGTTCACTGTGTCAGTTTTCTAGGGCTGCTCTGATAAACGGCTACAACCTTTGTTGCTTACAACAACAGAAAAACAGATATTCTCTCATATTCTGGAGGCTTCAGAATCAACCAAGGAATTAACAGAGTCCCACTCCCTCTGAAGGTTCTGGGATGGATTCCACTCCTTGCTCGTTCTAGCTCCTGGTGGCTCCCCATGTTGTCTGGCTTGAGGATGCGTCACCCTCATCTCCTCCTCCATCCTCACATGAGCTTCCCCTCCTCTCTGCGCTGCTTCTTTGTGTGTCTCTTATAGGGACACCCAGTTAGATAACCCAGGACCATCTCGTTTCAAGATCCTTAACTCAGTTACAATTGCAAAGGTCCTTTATCCAAATAAGATCACATTCTAGGTTCTGGGTGCTATGATATACATGGCCATATCCTCTGGGGTCACCAAACAACGGACTGTGTAGACTTTTAAAAATCTATTTATTTTTAATCGGAGGATAATTACTTTAAAATATTGTTTTGGTTTTTGCCATACATTAACATGAATCAGCCATAGGTATGCATGAACTTCTTGCATACTTTTGCAACCTTCTTGCAACCTCTTGAAACCTCTTGAACTTCCTTCCCACCTCCCACTCCATCCCACCCTTCTAGGTTGTCACGGAGTACCAGTTTGAGCTCCCTGCATCATATAGCAAATCCTCACTGGTTATGTTTTACACATGGTAATGTTTTCATGCTATGCTCTCACTTCGTCCCACCCTTTCCTTCCCCTTCTGTGTCCACAAGTCTGTTTTCTATGTCTGAGTATCTATTGCTGCCCTGTAAATAGGTTCATTGGCACCATCTTTCTAGATTCCATATATATCAGACAACTCAGTCCAAAAGTGGGCAGACTTTTCTACGAGGAAGACATACAGATGGCTAAGAAACACATGAAAAGATGCTCAACATCGTCCATTATTAGAGAAATGCAAATCAAAACTACAATGAGGTATTACCTCACATCGCTCAGAATGGCCATCATCCAAAAAAAAAAAAAAAAAACTACAAACAATAGATGTTGGAGAGGGTGTGGAGAAAAGGGAACCATCTTGCACTCTTGGTGGGTACATACACTTTTATATCTTCAGTACCGATAAGAGAGGCCCACTGAGGAGCTAGGTTCATATTTGTTGAATAAATGCCAACAGTGCTTGGGGCATGGTTGGCACTTCAGGAGATTACTTTTCTCACCTGAAGAAGCACAGCTTCAGGTGTCTGAAATGGACGGCTGTCCTGAGAGGAATTCAGTGAGAGAGCAAAGGCAGCATACAGTCACCCCTTGGTGATTGAAGTATCTACAGGGGACTAGCTCAGGACCCCTGCCCCCACAGACATCAAAACCCAGGGATACTCAGATCTTGTATAAAATGGTGTAGTGTCTGTGTGCAACCTGTGCACATCCTCCTGTATACTTTAAACCATCCCTAGATGACTTAGACTAGGCAAATAGTTGTACTATTTAGTTGTAAATACTAAATAGTTGTGAATACAATGTAAGTAATATGTAAGTATTTGCTAATATGCAGCAAATTTGTTGTGCTTTTTGAAATGTTCTGGATTTTTTTTCTGAATATTTTTGATCTGTGTTTGGATGCGGAACCCGTGGCTAGCACGTCAACTGTATTCTGCCACTTGGAATGCCTTCACATGACCCCACAATCAAAGGTGACCCCCACGTGGCCTGAGTGATCCCCCTGACTGCACAGGACTTGGGTTCACTGGCATGTATGAAGTACAGCAAGCATCCTCAGTCATAGGCATAAAGGACCACACAGACCCCACTTCTGACAGGAAAAGCAAAAGGTAAGATTCACTTTTAAGAACGACACATCCATTAACACAGTGGCCAGATAATCCCTCAGAACCCTCCTGATTTGCATAAATACCTCCCAGTCAATTCTCTTGTTCTTAAATTAAAACGAAAGTGGCAGCTCTGTGGCTGAGGCCCGGGCCACGGTCTGGCAGCCCCGGTTCAGGTGAGCAGTGACGGTTTGAATATTGGATCAATGGAGCAGGGAGAGATGAAAAATATCCATTAGCAGGGTTGGTCACTATTTGCTTAACATACTGAATATCCTCACTTACATGGACAATAAACTCACCTAAATGGGTTATAGGAATTTAAACTGGTGCATGATTAACTTGTGCTAAGTGGTCCAAACAGACAGCTATAAATACATCCTCAATTGTAAGAATGATAAAAAAACAGAATTGCTAAAATGGTTCACATGGACAAACATAAGTTGCTTGCCTGCTCTGTGAAGGTTTCTATGCTGAGTAGGCACTGTGGGGGTTTGAAGAATAAACATAAATCCATCTTTCCTTGTAAGGGACATACGGTCTTTCTACAGGATCAGGACAACAGTTTTACATAATCAGGTTAAAAGCAGAAGGTTAGATTGACACGTACACACTGCTATATTTAAAATAAACAACCAACAATGACCTATTGTATAGCACAGGGAACTCTGCTCAATAACAGCCTAAATGGGACAAACATTTGGAAAAAGAATAGATACTTGTGTATGGATAACTGAATCATTTTGGTGTATAAACACAACACTGTTGATCAACTATACTGTGACAGAAAGCTTTTTGAAATGTACCAGAATTCACAAAGGAAGTTCTCTGATTTTGAAAGGAAGACATGATTCATCTGGATGGTAGTAAAATTCATGGAGTTTCTTAAGGGGATGCTGGAAATGAAAAGTGCTGAGGAAACAGAGAAAAAGACAATGGGCACGGAATGAGTAAGGTGTACCTCAAGTTACGTTTTGTCCTTGAGAGAGAACGGGGCGGTGGGGGTGGGGGGGAGGTGAATGTGCCCAGGAGGGAACATGCACTCAGATGTGCTGATAGGAAGAGATGCCTGGTGGTGACGTTCACTAAGCACTTACTCTGCGGCGGCCACTCTGCAGCGCCCTCCATATTGTTGTCTAGTTGCTAAGTCGTGTCCGACTCTTTGCAACCCCATGGACTGTAGCCTGCCAGGCTCCTCTGTCCATGGAATATTCCCTGCAAGGCTACTGGGGTGAGTTGCCATTTCCTCCTTCAGGGGATCTTGCTGACTCAGGGATCGAACCAGCTTCTCCTGTGTCTCCTGCATTGGACACGGATTCTTTACCACTGAGCCACCAGGGAAGGCCTCCTCCACATAGGCTGGAGTTTTTCTACCACTAACACTACTGACATTTTGGACCGGTGATTCTCTGTCCCGAGTGGATGCTGTTCCTGTGCATCATAGGATGTTCATCGTCTCTGACCTCTACCCACAAGCCACCAGCAGTAACCTCCAGTTATGACAGTCAAAAATGTCACCAGACACCGCCATATTCCCCTGTGGGGAACAAAAATACCCCATCCCCAGTTTAGAACCACTGACACATACTGTTTTATCCCATCTACTTCTTAGAAGAACTTAAGAGGCAGCATCTCAAGCTTCATTTTATTGATGAGGAAAGAAAGCCACACAAAGGTTAGAGTATGTGCTGGAAGACACACTACTGGGGAAGGGTGCTTGTCCTTTGAGATATGTGGCAGAAATATATATTTTTCAATATGTCATTTGCCTTCTTACTTAGTTATAGAGTTTTTCTTTACTGTACAGAAACATTAAAATTTTATGTAGTCAACTATATCAATTTTTCAGCTTATAGTTTTGACTTTTGGGTGACATGTTTAAGGTTTGCTTAACCACAGGATTATAAAAAATTCACCTCTGATGGATTTCTTCCAGTTTTTTACAGTTTCCTTGAACACTTATCTTGGTACCACCAGGAATTCATTTTGATGTGAGGATATGTATATATACATAAATGTGTATTGTGTGTCTATATACGGTATTTGTTTCTTGCTTAAAATGTCAAAAAGAAAAGAGTAAGAAAAATTGGTACTGTTCTAAATCTTATTACTTGGAGATAGCTGCATGCATTTTGCTAAACATTTTTCAGATCACTTCTGTGTAGGTACAGGTACTAAGAGTTGAGTCATAGGAGTTTTGGGACTGACAAGGGAGAAAATAACCAAATACAAGTAACATTGGGGGATATTCACAATGAGGAAGCAACATTGGGGGATATTCACAGTGAGGAAGCAGAAAGAGAGAAAAGTGGATTAAAAATGGAGTTAGAGAGCATACAGTTAGATAAGGGGGGGCCGAGTCAAAAGAATATAACATAATGGAAACCAAGAAAAGAGATATTTCCACAATAGTGATGCTCTTCAAGCATCAAATGCAGTAGTAAACTTACTGTTGGATGGAATCTGAAAGGGTGTGTATTTTGGTGTCTGAAGAGATGTTTTTGGGAAAATGAAGAGAGATTTATCAGTGCACAAAAAGATAAAAGTAAATAGTGTGAATAAGACAAATTCTAGAAGCACAGAGCAAAATCTTCTTTATCAAGAAAAGCACTGGAGAAAGTTAGACAGGAGAAGGGGAAATGCCTTCAGGAAAAAAGGATCAAGGGAAAACTACATATCAGAACTTCTAATCTTGGGCTCCACCAATGTCAGAGGGTGCAGGAATAGGATTTAAGGGACTCTGTAAAATTCCTAAAATTACATTTCATTTTTGTGTTTATGTGTATTATTCTGCAGATATGGAATACTTCCTATTCAATTATCAATAAGGGCTAAAAATTACTTTGCATAGGATATGGGAAACTTCTCTTAGCTTATAGGAGAGGATAACAGCCCGATAAAAGGGTCTAGATGGGGAAATTGAAAGTGGTAGCAGATATTTGATTGAACAATGTGCAAGGTTAAGAGTAGATGGCGTCAAGGGTATACCCCTGGCAAAAAAGTCTAGTCCAGAGATATTATTTACTCGTCTATCATCAGTTTCTATTATCACCAAGAAGATAGGTTAAGAAAAAAAAAATCACTCTAAACAAAAACAAAACAAAAATTAAGAAGGAACAGTCTCTGCCTATTTCTGAATGCTAGAAATACTTTTTTTAAATTCTTTTTTCACTATTTTCCAAAATATCTTCAACTAATATGTGCCAATTTTAAAATCGCATGAGACATAAGTTGCTATTAAAATCGATACATTAATGCAATTAAAATAATTCTAGGGAAAACAATTCATGATATAAGCAAAATGGGTTTCTCCAAAGAATATTGCTATGTTGAAATATAAAAAGCACTGGGCTCCAGGGACAAACGTAGACAATTCTGAAGCAGTAGAAAGGACAGGATTATATCAGCCTGGAAGATGAGCTGGCTTTACCGTGGGTTGACGATGGTTCATGACACCCCATCCTGAGACTGTTTCCCCACCTGTGATATGGAACACTGATGCCTTCCATGTAGAATTTCTAAGTAGGTTACGTGGATTATTTAGATGAGTGGATGGATATTTAATAAATGCACATTCTTTGGGTTCTCTAAGTATCAGTGACAACTTAACTGACATCATTGTCCTGATAAGAGTTGTGGCTAATAGTCTTTATCTACACTTCACCTTCTAAAGGTGATCTAGAAAATTACAGTGACTATTTTAATGATATGCAGAAATTTATTTTTAGATACCAGGTAGAATAATGGGGAAAACCTGAACTTCTGTGTTGGGTAGTTGTTTATTCCCTAAGTTGTGTCCAACTCTTAGAGATCCCATGGACTGGAGCCTGCCAGGCTCCTCTGTCCATGGGATTTCCCAGGCAAGAATACTGGATTATGTTGCCATTTCCTTCTCTGGGGGATCTTCCTGACCCAGGGATCAAACCCAGGTCTCCTGCACTGCAGGCAGATTCTTTACCACTGTGCCACAGGTGGTTCGGTAGATTAGCGCTTAAATCCCAATTCTCCTGCATATGAACTATGTTAATTGTAAACAACCCTGCTGAACCTCAATATCATCATCTGTAAAACAGAGATAACACTTGGGCTCGGGCTTGCTGTGAGGATTTATTGAGATTAACATTAAATGAGAGACTGGGACAGGACTGGGTGAGATGAGTGGGCAAGTTGTACATGTGTCTGAACTTTATTTAAAATGTTGATGTCTTGTTTACCATTTTTTGTGTTGATTTTTGTTTTAAAAGATTGCATTAAGTATTGTTTTGATAACTGAGTTTTTGGGCACCCCTTCCTAAATGTTGCGCCCTTTAAAAATACCTCATTTGCCTCATCTTAGTCATGGCCCCAAAGCTGACAATTACTGAATGTGTAACACACACTGCAGTGAGCACTTTGACTTTCCACATTTGCCCGTAAGTGAGTGGTTAGCCAGTACCATCCCTACAGGGAGGTGTCACCGTCACTGCCACCACCGTCATCATTAATGCCACTGTCATCACTGACATCACCACTGTAATCATTTATTATGATTCTCTGAGTCACCTTAAGTAAATTTCACAATGTTTCTGTGTTGTAGCTCCCTGATACTTATCATGAGGCTACCAGTGCCTCCTCATAAGGTGTAAAAGTTAAGCAAGGCTGTTTTAGTTGTCGCTATCATTCGTACTATTGTTGATTCCAGTGTACAATCTGCCTCCACAGAAAAGCCAGTGAGTGTCTGCTAAGAAACAAGATGACTCTAACAAACATGGAGACCAGTCAGGCAGGGCAATAGTGCAGGGACACTCTGTCCTAGACTGGCTTTTATAAGGCTGCCTAACGTTTTCACACAAAGCAACACAACACTGTTCTCAGACCTGGCATTTCCATACTCGTAAAGCTCACTGCTGTTCCAGTTCAGGAAACTGATGAGTCACTGCGAAGGGGCAGGGGGTTACTTTGTATTGCATGTGTGTTTTCCTACAGTTTTGATTATTCCTCAAATATTTTTAGATATATAATAGGAAAGGGATATGGTAACCTCCTAGTCACCGCCCCACCTGGAAAACCTCAAGTCACTAATTGCCTTTTTTTTCCTAAAATGGAAGAGTTATTTCATCAGCCCAAAGGTTCCATTTTCCTTTGCAATGCTTTGCTCTGGAAGTCTTTTAATCCTGCAAGCTACAAACACATAAACAAACAAGGGAGGAGACAGGGAGATGAAAACTCTTCAGGTTCATCCAATTTTGAATCCCACTGGACAAACACAGCAGTACATGGTTTTGATAAAGGCTGCGAGGATTGTGATTTGACCTTCCTGTTGCCACTGTGTGAAATGTAAACACAGTGTGTGTTCTCATAATTAAAATATATTGACTCCCCAGAAGCCTACAGGAGGGCTGGGTAATCTTTCTTCTCAATGGGTGCAGCACGATCCCTGTTGTCATCTAGTTGCAGCCAATCAGAAGGAAGCCATAATAGGCTGATGTGGCTTTGTACTTCAGCAAGTTGTATAATAGGGGGGAAAGTAACACGTCTATTTTTTGAAAACAGGTGTGTTTTTTAGGGCACACCATTGTATTGTAAGAGGAGACCAGAAGATTCAGTGGTTTAAAGCAACAAAGAAGTGACTTTCTCCCTCGTATCACAGGCTGGGCTGGTGGTCCAGAATTGGAATAGCGGCCTGATGGGTGCTGGGGGTCCATCTTGTTACTACTGTGCCATCTCCAGCATGTGCCCTTGCTGGCTTAACTGAAGATAACTTACTACTGTGTCTGCCTTAAGGCTGGAGGATGGGAGAAAAGAGGGAGGAAGAACATGTTTCTTTCCTTTTAAGGGCATTACCTGAAATGTATACCTCGTGTGTGTGCATGTCTCAGTGGCCATCACCTGGTTGTATAGCCATACCTGGCAAAGGTGGCTAGAAAAGTTAGTCATTAGCTGGATGACCATGTCCCTGGCTAAAATCGCCATTACTATTGGAAAGGGGGGGCTTCCCTTATGGCTCAGCTGGTAAACAATCCACCTGCAATGTGGGAGACCTGGGTTTGATCATTGGGAAGATCCCCTGGAGAAGGGAAAGGCTACCCACTCCAGTATTCTGGCCTGGAGAATTCTATGGACTATATAGTCCATGACGTTGCAAAGCCTCAGACATGACTAAGCAAGTTTCAATTTTTCATTGGAAAAGGGAGCATAGATACAGTGGGTATCTCTAGGAGTTCTAGCTAGAGTTGAGTTGAATGAGTATTTGCCCAAAAAGAGAGAGAGGGGTCCTGATCTGAGGTCTCCATTCTCAGACATCTTGGTTTTGTGATGATAATTGATGGTGTTGATAAAAATTATGAAGATAAATTTAAGAACAGCTTACATTTACTGATTTATTGTCTCACAGTTCTCTAGAGTACTCTGTGAACATGATGTGATTTTATCTTCATGATAATTTTATTGAATCAGTAGTATAATTATCCCAATTTTACCCATGAAGAAACTGAGATACATTCAGTTCAGAAACTTGTCCAAGGTCATGCAAGGAAGCTGTAGCCAAGTGGAACCTAAACCATTGTGTTTCTACTTCCAAAGTATTCTATTAACCACTTGGTTTAGATGCTAATAGTGGTCTGAAATGGTTCACTATATCAAAACACTGAACTAAACTACAAACTCTTCCATAACCAGATCATCTGAATTGGCTAAAAGATGTTTGTTTGGGGCTTGAATCGAATTTAGATCGGTCCTTCCATTGGTCAAAGATTAACAATAATTTTTGACCCTGACACAGACTTCGATTAATCTTCAAAAAGTAGAAGAATGAATGAATGCCTGTTTATTAAATGCAATTTGTTTGACATATAAGCTCTTTCCAAACATGGCTTCCAGCGTGAGGGGAAATACACAAAGGCATCATTAGTTCAGTGAAAGCTGGGAAAAGAGGACTTAAAGCCTGCACAGTGCAGGGACCCTCTGCGGGTGCTGACAGAAACAGCTGGGCAGGAGGTATCTGAGCATCCCTAAGGGAGGGGGGCCTCAGGCACCCCAGTGAAGCCCAGGGAACTGACTCGGTGAGCAACAAGGAACCTGGGTCAGTCAAATGCACACATTGTGTACAGCCACTGTGAGGGAGTCAGAGATACGGCCTCGAGGGTCGGGCAGCCTTGACCAAGAACTGAACAGAACAGCTAAGCCAGCTAGTGCGATGCCCACAGGGTGGACTCCGAGGTGCAGCTGCTGTGGTCTTCATGCATCAGCACACAGAGATGCTGGGGAAGGAATGGGACTCGAGCACCCCTTCCCTCCCCGCAAACAGATGGGTAATTAGACGGAGGCCAGAGCCAGATGCTGCTCTTCCCCCGAGACCCGCACCGGAGGGAATGGCTGGCTCTGCAGAAGGCAATTCCGCTCCAGAAAAGGGATATCATGTCAGAAAAAGAACCAGGGCTTCAGGGTTTCTTGGAGGGAGGGGTGACAGGCTTTATCCTTCGCCAGCCCCTCTCTGGGCTAAGCGAGTGATGCCCTTGAGGTGATGTCCTCTGACCAGAACCCTGCCTACGGACATTTCAGGAAAACCAGCTTGTTAGCGCCTGTTGACGTCTGTTCTGCTGGTGTTTGTTCCAGGCCCTGTTTTTCATGTTTTATAGTACAATGATACAGACGTCTCCCCTGATGTGAGAAGAAATGCTCAACTAAATCCGAGCTGAGAAGTAGCTTCCTCTGAACTATGAGCCACGGTCTAACACAACATGCCTTTGAAGATGATTCAGCTGCAATTGTTTTCTATTAATCTAAAATTAGTTCTTGTGGGAAAAGTCCTCTGACTTCACCCGAAACACTGCTTCGTAATGATGATGGGTTTTGGCTTGACAACAAGGATGGCAAGGAAGTCTAAGATCAATTTCTACAGAGTCAGTTACATGCCTCTCTCTCCCTGGCCCTCTATTTTTTTTTTTTTTTTTCAGCCGAGTCAAAAGCCAGCATTGACTGAGACCTGCAACAATTTAAATCAGTAGCGACAGGGTAATGAGTGTAAGTATTTGTAAGATGTAAAACGCTCTCCTGATCTGAAAAATGGTGATTTAAGCACTGCCAGTGTGCTCTGGTAAGAGATTCCCAAGGCACTTGGCAGGGGGCTGGGGAGGGAGAGGAGGGGTACAGACTGCCCTTGGGGAATAAGATGTAAAATTAGCCCACAAAGAAGAGTCCTCCTACAAGGTGAAGAGCAGGAAAGAGATCCCAAGACTAGACCGTAGACAGTTATTAAGTCGACTATATTAACTTAGCTAAGACCCAGCATGTGAATTAGAAGACAGGGGCAGGGAAGACTTCAAAAAAAAGAAAAAGCGGGCCCGGCCCATGCTAAGTTCTGTTCAGAGAAGACCCCTCTTCAGACCACTAGACTCTGCTGGTCTTGGGGAAGATGGACACACAAAGTGGTGTCAGCCAGAGGCCATTAAATCTCAGAGTCCAAGTTCTACTTTGTACAAGGTCATGCCTAACTAGTGTCCTCACTTCTATTAATAATTTGGTTGTTACCCAAGGCTGAACAAATTTTCTGTCTTCTGAATTCCTGCCCGTTATTGTTTACTTTTCTTATGGGGTTCAGTTCAGTTCAGTTGCTCAGTCGTGTCCAACTCTTTGCGACCCCATGAATCGCAGCACACCAGGCCTCCCTGTCCATCACCAACTCCCAGAGTTCACTCAAACTCATGTCCATCAAGTCGGTGATGCCATCCAGCCATCTCATCCTCTGTCGTCCCCTTCTCCTACTGCCCCCAGTCCCTCCCAGCATCAAAGTCTTTTCCAATGAGTCAGCTCTTCGCATGAGTTGGCCAAAGTATTGGAATTTCAGCTTTAGCATCATTCCTTCAAAAGAACACCCAGGGCTGATCTCCTTCAGAATGGACTGGTTGGATCTCCTTGCAGTCCAAGGGACTCTCAAGAGTTTTCTCTAACACCACAGTTCAAAAGCATCAATTCTTCAGCACTCAACTTTCTTCACAGTCCACCTCTCACATCCATACATGACCACTGGAAAAATCATAGCCTTAACTAGATGGACCTTTGTTGGCAAAGTAATGTCTCTGCTTTTGAATATGCTATCTAGGTTGGTCATAACTTTCCTTCCAAGGAGTAAGTGCCTTTTAATTTCATGGCTGCAATCACCATCTGCAGTGATTTTGGAGCCCCCATAAATAAAGTCTGACACTGTTTCCACTGTTTCCCCATCTATTTCCCATGAAGTGATGGGACCATATGCCAAGATGGGGTTAATTACTTATTATTTTCTTTATTTCAAAGTAAATATTAATCTCCTATACAATAAGAACTGCAGTGCAGCACAACTTTTTTTTCCCCCTATATATAACCCCTCTGCATCACACACTGAATTAAGCAGTTGCTTTAAAAAAGGTATTTGTAGGTTAGCTAAATCAGACCAAACTATTGATCATGCAAACATTCAGGTAGAACTTTTCAACACAGGGGCTATAGTTCTGGAATACTGGGAACTGTGGCCTCTTAGCAGAGAAGGCAATGGCACCCCACTCCAGTACTCTTGCCTGGAAAATCCCATGGATGGAGGAGCCTGGTAGGCTGCAGTCCATGGGGTCGCCAAGAGTCGGACATGACTGAGTGACTTCACTTTCACTTTTCACTTTCATGCATTGGAGAAGGAAATGGCAACCCACTCCAGTGTTCTTGCCTGGGGAATCCCAGGGATGGTGGAGCCTGGTGGGCTGCTGTCTATGGGGTCACACAGAGTTGGACATGACTGAAGCGACTTAGCAGCAGCAGCAGCAGTGGCCTCTTAGAACATTAGACTATCTCTAAGGATCCACCTCTTACCCTGCAACTAGCCCCTCAACTAGTTCTGTGACAGACCTCTCAAAGTACAGAAAAAGGTCCCACTTAGATGACAGTCAAACCTGAAGATTTTCTTCCCACATATAGGTACTTGGCCCTAATTGCAGGTACCACAATCTCCAGTGAATGGAGTCTTAAAAAAAAGTATATTTTCCAAACAAGCATCCCAGGTGATCCTCACGTACAGTAAAGCTTGAAAACTACTAATTTCAAGCCAAGCTCCTCATTTCACAAAGACACTGGAATTTAAAGAGGAGATGTACCCACCTACAAGCGATGTATCCACATCTAGTTTGTGACCAAGTCTACGCAAGAACATACTTCTGTGTTGCATGAACACCTGCCTGATAATATTCTGAAGTTTATCAGTCCCTGCTGTAGAAATTATGACCTTAAGGAAGCCCACCACCGGAGCTCCTCTTCCATAATGCTCTTCCATCCTCCAGTGCCCCTTTCCTGCCCCTTTTCATGAAAATGTGCTTTTATTATATGACATGCTTTGGCTACAATTGCCTTCCTCGTCCCTTTCTGATATTTTTGTATAGCTTGTACACTATATTCTTTTTTGGTAAGCTAAAATTCTCCAGTAAATTTGTACAGCCCTCCACTTACATCCTAGATAATGATATAAAGTGGGTTTGTTAAATTGGCAGAATTAAAATTTTAAATTTCTTCTTCCCTCTTCCTCTACTGGGTCAAGGCTGAGGCTGGCTGTGTTCAAGCATCTAATTCTCCCCACTGATGGACAGTTATGTCATGGCTGGAATCAGCAGTCCTTTGAGTAGCTATGTGCCATGTTCAACATCCATCCACCTCAGCCCTCACTCCCAGATGACGCTCTGTCCCTCGATAGCTCATTTCAGCCACCTGCATACCACAGAAAGAATGTTTATAAATTATGCCCTGGAGGTGGCCATGGGAAGAGAGACTGGAGTGGACTGGGAGTTTTGTAAGTGTAAAAACAGACCTGAGAGGAGCAGGAAAGAGACAAAAGCCAGACTGGAGCATAGTCTTGCAGGAGGTACCTGAAGTAAGGAGATGAAATTTGAGCTGAAGATGAACCAATATAATGTTGACTGACCAAGAGCAAAACTGCTTCTTCCCCATGGAGAGGAAAGTATATTAAAATACAGATTTTTGAAAATATGTGATTCTTGCCTTTAATGTCTCTCAGTAGTAAAAACCCAAATTATGGTAAATATGACCCATGTACTAGCTAACAAGAGTGTGGGATCAGTTTTTCAGATGGTTGGCGACTACAGTGAGCCACTGATGAACATGTTGCTATTTGTGTGAAAAGGTTTGCTTAGAGAATGGGAAACTGGGAGATAAGGAATGATGGTAGAATGCAATGGAGCTTCCCAGTGCAATTAAACTCCCACCCTTGGAAAAAAAAGAAATTTATGACTTATGTTCAAATCTCTGATGAAGACATTAAAGAGATGTTTTGAAATGGTGTGCCAGTTGCCACCCTGGAGACCTTCAGAAGCCCAGGGTGCAGGGTGGGGCAATTCCCCCAGATGAGAGACCAGGCACAGCCACTTCTGGACTGTATCAAGCCCAAGCCAAGGATGGCATGGACATGGCAGAGATGCCCCGCTGCATCCTCCAGCCCTATCTGTGGGAGGCGCCACTACTGCCCTCTTTCCCAATGAGAGCGGCATGGCCTCAGGATTGTTCTCAAAGCAGGACCACTGGCTGGTGCTCGCAAATGAAATAAAGGTTATCTTTTATTTTAGCCAGCAGATGTATTGGCCTTGGGGCCGAAATCTGGTAAGAGACTCAATTTTAAAAAGGCATGAGAACTTCTTGGCTTCCTTTGTTATTGTTAATATCATGCAAGTGACTTGAAATCCTGAAAAAATGCAGGAGGAACCCAGGTGTATCCTCTCCTGTGATGGGCAGAAAGGAATGAGAACCGTAGAAACATATTCCTGCTTCCTCACTGCTGACTCATTCCAAGGGAAGCACAAGGAATATGCCATCTTCCTAGAAATGAAGTCTATAGGTCTTTTCTGGAACCCTTGCTTTTCTACAGAATGAAAGGTTGTCCATTCCAAAGGTGAACTTTGGAAATGTTGCATTTGACAGTGATTGGCAGTTGGCTTCTTGATTTCCAGCCACAAGGGATTGGAGCTGGGAAGGAGAGAAAGAGAAATTGTGTATGAGGGGAGGAATGTGGATACAGAGGAAGAAAAAATTATAATGTGATCCCGCGTGCATTCAGTGGGGAAGAGGGCAGTATGGATATTCCCGTGGATGGGCTGAAATGACATCACAGGCTGACAAGAAAGGAGCTGGGCTTCAAATCCTTGGAGCCAGGAAAAGGCCCTTGAGAAGAGCTGGTCAAGGAAGATGTGATGGGGGTGGGGTGTGAAGAAGGGAAATTTGCTCAACAGTTGTTGGATAGAGCGCAAGGCCTGGAGAGAATTTATATAATTGGATCCCAGGGATTTTAACAAGGGCAGTTCCATTCAGACACTAGGGCTTTAAACTAAATTCTAAATGTAAATCACAATGCTTGCTTAGAGAGAAAACTGGCCAGGAGGGGGATAAAAGTGAATCAATTCTAAGTAGATGGGTTAAGCTAGGAGAGCTAGTTTAAGTACCAAAAGGACACAGTATTCTGGTCATAACATGAATGCTGAGGAATACTCTGTGTAATAGAAAAAGAAGTCTGTGACATTGCTGACTGATGGAGCCCAGCCTTTCTCGAGGCCTTTTCTGTTTTCAACTCCTTACACTGCTAAGTTTCAGGTACAGGTTGAATATTCATTTGCTCCTTCACCCATTCATTCTTCATTCTCTTTCTCCCTCTCTCTCATCTACCTGGAATTTTTCTAAATGGGGGCATGGTTGCTTTACAAGGTTGTGTTGGTTTCTGCTGTACAACAAAGTGAATCAGCCATATGTATATATATATATAACAGCTCCCTCTTGGTCTTCCCTCCCAGCCCCCCAATCCCAGCCCTCTAGATCACCACAGAGCACTGAGCTACACCCCCTGTGCTATGCTGCAGAACCTATTAGCTATCTGTTTTACCCATGGTAGCGCACCTATGTCAGTCTCAGTCTCCCAACGCATCCCAGTGTTACCCTGTGCCCACAGGTCCATTCTCTCCATCTCCTTCTCTATTCCTGCACTGCAAATAGGTTTCTCTGCACCATTTTTCTAGATCCCACATACATGCATTAATATATGGTATTTGTTTTTCTCTTTCTGACTTACTTCACTCTATATCACAGATTCTAGGTCCATCCGCATCTCTAAACATGACCCAATTTCAATCCTTTTTAAAAGCTCTATGTTTTCTGGGTAATTGTAAAGCTCATCCTAGATTTCAGTTTCAAAATAACTTAGCTGCTTCACTATTTAATTCATTCATCAGTCAGTTTGTTATCTAAGATCACAAAGCTCGCTTAGGTGCTACTGCCCAGAGCCTGCAGCACTGGAGATAAACAGAGGAATGAGACAGTGGAGGCCTCAAGGAGCTGATCGTCCACCCGGTAATGGTCTCATCTGAGGTCATTTCTGTCTTCGCCTCTCACCTCCGAGCATATCCTGTCTTGTGCAACCCAGAAATTTACTGAGCAAGTATCCAATTTTAATCTTGAATTTGCTCTTGATTATCCACTCTCTTTCTGAACATTTCCAGCTTTGCTGGAAGCTTCCATGTCCTTCTAGCTCTGTAGATCCAGCCTCCAGCTTCTCTACCTGACATTAGGGATACCAGTCCTATCTCCTGTTCTCCAGTGACTTGCAGAGAAAAGCACCATTCCTTCTACTCTCCTTACTTTGGAGGACTCTAACCTGTTTCTTTCTCTAGAAATAGTTCCTTACACTTGAAAGAAAACACACACACACACACACACACACAGCATTTTTATTGCTACAGTTTTGGCCCAGCTGCCTTGGGTTCCCATCAGTCTTCAATGATTTAAGGAATAGGGTTGTCACTACAAGATATTAAAAACAAAAATCAAAAAATAGCTCTGCTTTAGTGGGTGGGGCAGTGCCATGTTCTGGCAGGAATGCTCTGCTGGTTGAGACGCCCTGCTGGCAGCAAGTGGCAGGAAACGATGAGATGAAGGGCTATTGGCTCATCAGATTGTGACGAACACTTCAGAGGGAGGAAGACCTCTGTGCTCTGGAGAGAGGTAATCATTTCAAATCACAGGACGAGGCATCATCCCAAAGAGGGATGTGGCAGAGTGACACAAAGTCCTCAAGTCTGTCTCGGTGTGACAGTGGGATCCCGCAGACCCCGGCTGAGAAACGCAGCCACAGGGAATCCCTTGCTCGTTCTTTACCATTCTTCGTGACTGAAACAGTGAAGAGCTGTGTAAAAAAGAAGCCCCGTTAAATCTTGGCTAATTTGTGCCAAAAAGAGGCAGCAGGCCCTAAGATCTCTGTCCAACAGATTGAAAGATGGCTAATAAATTCAATAGAATCCTACTGTTGGGAGAGTTTAAGGGAAAAAAGACAAAGGGAAAAAGAAGCCAAGAGTGAATAAAGACTGAGAAGCTGAATCATGAGGGTGGTGATGGCCACTACGGAGGGAGCAAGGGAGGCAGCATCTGGGGAAGAGGCAGGGTGACTGGAGTGGTTCTGGGTGACTCATTTGTTTGTTCTTTCAAAAAACATTTACTGGATGGCCGTTTTTATACCATATACTTTGCTGGGTGCTCTTGGTTCATGAAAAGCAAGTTACTAAGTCCTAATTCTGTCAAGCTAAGGTGGTGTCTAATATTACCTTATGTGGTCTGTGTGATGTTCTGATAGATTTAAGTCACCCAAACCACCTAGTCTGCCCTACACAAATGGAAAGTACTAATTAGTTAAAATGTAAAAGAACTAGGGGATTTGGAGCTCCAGGTATGGTGGAATGACACACGGCCCAAAATCTTACAGCTGAGCTTAGCCTTGTGACCTGTATGACCAATAAGAGCAATTGGCTATGATGCAAGCATGGCTTGAGATACAGTTCCAAGGCTGGGCTTGCCTCTTGCATTTCTGCTTGAACCAGAAGAATGAGAGACACAGGGAACAGAACTAAGTCTTCCCCCCATCACAGTTCAGCACTAAACCCAGCAGTTTAGATCAACCACATTCCAGATGACCCTCAGATGCGTGAGCAAGAAATGAACGCTTGCTGTGATAAAGCACTAACGTTTTGAGGCATTTTTGACCCTGAGGGCACTGAAAATCTGAGAGATCTGGTGAGCTAAAGAGTCTATAAAGGGATTTTGTGGCCATGGACTTCATATATTTATGATAGAAACAGTAGCTATTAGAAAATGAAGGAAGAATGGGTGTTTCCAACAAAGCACTCTTGTTCTCCTTGGATCAAATGGCAAAGGCTTGCCATCAAACACAGTGGAAGCCAGTTCTGGGATTCACTCTGGTTCCCCAGTGTCATAGAGGCTCAGATGTGCCAACAGAAAAACACACCACCAAGAGAACATCACCAGCATCTACAGTGTGTGGCTGGACTGTAACCCGGGCCCTACTTGAACATCACCAGCATCTACAGTGTGTGGCTGGACTGTAACCCGGGCCCTAACTGTATTGGTGCATTGTTGCATCTTGTCCTGCAGCAACTCTATAATGCATGTGAGAGTAATGTCCACACTTCAGAAAGGAGACAGAAGTTCAGGGATGATAAGGGTCTTGCCCACGATCTCACACACAGGATGTGACGAACCGTTTTTAACCCCAGAGCTGACTCTACAAAATCTGTACACTTCTCTGTGGAAGGCCTGTGTGAGATTTCTTCTCGAAGGGAAATGGAGAGGAAAGCTGGGGAAACATCTAATGAGTACAGTGTCATCCAAACACCATTTAGTATCTTCGTTGGAGCCATCTGATTATAAAATTGATGGTACTTTATTTTCTCCTCCAAAACTAACTACCGAGTCTTGGTTATTTCAAGATCTCTGAGTTCTGCCTTCCCTACAGAATAGGATGAATCACCCTCTAACTTCTCTTTGCTGTAATAGAGATGCATTTCAACTTCCCCTCCGTTATATTCCAAAAGAGGTTCTCCAAAGGTCTGAAAGATACTAGATACTAGAGTTCCCTGGACACCAGTGTGTCCTACAGAAGTCAAGCAACACTGGGATCAAAGGGCTTATTACATTTCACTTCTGTAAAGACTCCTTTAAACCGAGCAAATAATATGAGTTGCTGCCCTCATTCAACAGGAATAGATTTGGAACGTGATGTTCCTGGTCTCAGGAAGTCAACCTGTCTGCGCATGCTGCCATTGTATCACCCAGACAGGGCTGAGCACACACAGGAGGGGGGGAAATAAAGACGCAGATGTTCTGGATTCACACGTTCACTTCCGGGGACACTGTCAGTGCTGGAGAGCTGTGACAACTGTGCTCTAAGCCCCAGGGTAAAAGCAGTGATTATAAGATCAGCTAACAGTTATTAAGCAGATCTATGTTCTAAGCCCCGAGCAAGGTGCTTTACACACATGTGTTATAGCAGAGTCCTCACAAAAAGAGTCTCAATAAATTTCCCGGTCTAAATTACATCTCTACCTCTTACTAGCTGTGCAACCTTTAGCAAGTTATTTAACCTCAGCTTTTTCATCTGTAAAATGGGAATCCGAGTTGAACCTCATTCAGAGAGTTGTTAGGAATACATGAACTAATAAAGTGCTTGAAACAGTGACTGGCACACAGCAAGTTGAATATGAGTGTTAACTATCATTGAATCACGTCAATAAATCTAGAAATAGGTGCCAGTACCATCTTTATTTTATAGCTAAAACAAAACAAAACAAAACATCACGAAGTTCTGGGAAGTTGAGTATCTTACTCAAGCTCACAAGTGGCAGAGCCAGAATGTAAACACATTTCTATTAGATTCTGATCTACATGTTCTTGAGCACATTAAAGCAAACAAACAAACTTCTGATAGCACAGAGTATTTCCAGTGTGAAGACTCCGGTGAACTGTATCTAAAATCTGGGGTGTTGTTGCTGAGTACAGAGGTGTGGTGTCCAGACTATGCTGGCCAATAGGATCGCAAGGGAAATGAATCTGTTATAGTTTAAACCAGTTTCTTACTCCCCTTCCCTTGAGATCCTGATTTAGAACATTGCAGTGTTTTTTTTAATGGTTTCCCTGGTGATTCAGACAATCCACCACATTTGGAATCTACTGGAATAGGGCACTCTCATGATTGCTGAATCACTCAGATCTCTGGTATGGAAAGTCTTACGGGCTGCCCAGTCCAGCTTCCCCGCCCATGGCTGGAAGCCCGTGTCTCTGGCCGATGTGACTCAAAGCTACGAGGTGTGTGCAGGAAAAGCCCTCTTTATATGAATCCAGGTCTACTCTCACTAACTGCTCCTCTGTTTGGAAGCTGAGTGATCGAACCCATTCCCCATCACAGTTAGTTCCTGGAGGGAGGGGTGGGGGGATGGTGCACAGAGTGGACGAGGGTGGATTCATTCAGAGAGACATGCTCTGAAGTGAGGCATGGATTTGTCCCCGTTGTTCAGGGTATGCAGAGCCCCTCTCTCATGCACATGCTCCTGCTGAATGGCTCCAAAATCTCTAGTCAATTAACTGTCAACTTATGTCAAGCATGACATCAACTCACAGAAGTCCCGTCTCATGGATCCCTCTGTTGTTCCTAAAACATCTCATTTTCCTCCCACTTTCTCCTCCTGGTGCCAGGGAGCGTGCATTGTTTGAATACTCCCTTACTGGCTGTTACAAATTCTCTGTGTCTGCCTGGAATCCAAGGAGCTGAACTTCACCATCAGGTTTTGGCCCTTTGACCCCCTAGCCCAGACCCATGAAAAGCAGATGCAAGGTGGGGTTCAAGACTAATGGTTTTATTAGGGAAACACCTGGTAAGGACACGCATAGGAAGCTGGGATCACCCGGGAAAGCCATCAGACTCAGTGGCAAGTCTGACTTGGAGTGATGGAGAGAGGGATGGAAGGCTAGTAGAGGGGTCCTAGAGTCTAAGGAGGTGCCCTGCAACTAACGGAGATACTGCAAGGTCCTAGGGGAGTCCCAGAGTGAAGGCCAGCTGTCAGATGAGTTCTAAGACTCCCAGGAACTGGTCTGCCTTAGCACCCCTGCCTTGCTGAGTCATTTGTGAGAACTAATAAGTACAACCTCAGCCCAAGCCTCGAGACGGACTTTAGAGCTCGGCAGCTGAAAATGTTGACCAGTTTCGCTCGTGTGGTTAGAGGTCTGGGGTACATATTCTCATGGTTGCCACCCTTGGCAAATGTTACCCATCTCTGCATAAAGGAATATCTCTCCTGCTCAGTTGATGGAGGGATCCACCAAACATTTTCTTACTTGTTTCAACTCAAAGTGGACAGAAAGATTCCTCATTCTTCAATAAATATTGAGAAGTCTGGGCCATTCATAGAAGGAGCTTCACTAGGAGGAGGAGCTGCGTTGGTTGTGGGAATATGAAGAGTTGACTGTGTCGGATGCAGCCAGGAGAAGGTATCCTGAAATATGCTAGGGCAAAAGCCCTGAATAAAGACTAGGACTGAGCTGAAATCAAAAAGAAAATCTTCTTTGTGGAGTTCAGAGTTGCAACCATAGACATGCAGATGGTTATCCCAAAGGAACAGCATAAAGACAGAATCTTGAGATAGAAAGATAGCAGAAGCAGAATAGTGGCCTCCCCAAACAGGGTCTATTCTAATCCCTGAAGCCTATGACAGTGGTAAGTCATATGACAAAAGAAATTAGGGATACAGATAGAATTGAGGTTGCTAACCACTTGACCTTAAAATGGGAAGATTACCATGGATTAGTGGCTTATCTGTATAGGTCCAATGTAATACTGAATGTCCTGGTGAAAGACGGAACCAGAGACGAAGATTTAAAGATGCGGCTGGCTTTAAAGATGGAAGGAGGAGTCGTGAGTCGAGGAATGAAGGTAGCTCTAAAAGTTGGGAAAGGCAAGAAAATTGACGTTCTGCTACAGCCTCTAGAAGGAACTGGATAACACCTTTATTTTTGCCCAGTGAAACCTTTTTAGGACTTCTGACGTTATTTTGGACTTTTATTGTTATTTTAATCCATTTAGCTTGGGTTAATTTGTTACATAAGCTTACACAATAGGAAATTAATACAGTTCTGATGCCAGAATCTTAAAAGAGAACTGTAGATATTAATGGCATAAATTCTAATTTTCTGGGGACTTTTATAAATGTTTTAAATCAGTTCTCATGTGTAACTCTACAGAGTGGGTATCATTATCCCCGTTTTACAGATGAAGATGCCAGGACTAAAGGTTTAAAATAACTTGCCTAAGATCACACAGCTAACAAGTGCAAATGCTGAAAGTTGAATCAAGGAAATAAGGCTTCATAGTTCATGTCCCTAAAAACAGCACTATACTTCCTTTTTCAGAATGGAAGAGTACCAAGAAACAGCCCTCAGACAGTAAGGGAGGAGGAAGGACTGTGTATTAAGCTATAGAAGCTATGGGAGGACCAATTTTGAGACTGGGGTAAGAAAAGAAGAAAATATTATTAGAAGATGAAGCACGGGCTGTGCAATGGTCCAGACTAGGGAGCCACTAGTGTAGCCTTTGAGAGACTTTCTGTAATTGGGCAGAACAGTCAGGAAGGTAGGTGCCATGTTGCATTAAGGCTGACCATGAGCACTGTATGTGGGGAGATATATCAAGAAATGAGAGTTTCCCCCAAAATTCAGAAAGTGGAATCACGCAAAAAAAAAAAGAAAAAAGACAAGAAAAAAATTATATGGTTTGTTGTTTATGGGGCAAAATAGTGAAGACTGGACTGAGCTGACATTAAAAAGGGAAAATCTTCCTTGTAGAATTCACAGTTGAAACCATAGAAATCCAGATGGTTGTCCAAAGAAACTGCGTAAAGACAGACTCTAGCAGCAGAAAGACAGTAGTAGTGGAATAGTGGTTTATCTGAACAGTTGTGTAATTTCTTTTTGACAAAAAAGAAGACAGGAAAATACTTGAAGGGGATGGAGAGAAAGGGAAATACAGAACAGATGGCCTTAAGACTTAAGGTTGAGTCTTAGCCAAAAGAGACGGTCCTTCCTCTGAGAGGAGAGGAGGAAGGCACGCCCGGAGGGTGGAGAGGAGGATGAGGGCGCTCATCCGGACCTCACTGGAGTCACACCTTGCCCTCCAGAGATGGGGTGTGGGAGAACGCCTCAAGAGTGGAGGTTTGGAACTGGAATTGTGGTACATGAGCTGGGGAACTGAGGAAAGAGGAATAAAGCGTGCTTCGGGGAACAAATTTATCAGGGTACAGACTTTATTCACAAGCATTGAGGATTAATTTACTTTTGCGATATGCTGGTGAGAGGCAAAATGGACGTATATTATTAGTTTCCTCCTTTTGAATTATTTTGAAATGACCAAGTGAAAGTCAGTAACCAGCTCAATGGAAAATGACTCCATAGCAATGGAGTCCCTTTTGAAAATTGCCCTCAGCCAATCACAGGAGGCTGAGCCTCTGATGATAGTGCTTCCCAGGCTCCCAGCCTTCCTTTGTGCTGAAATGAATCTGGGGGAGGGGAAAAAAACAAAAACAAAAACTCAACAGTCATGTATTCTCCTGAATCACTAACCAGAAAGCACCAGAAGGGTTTCAATACACTGGATTAAGGAGAGGAGCTGCCAACAGGAACTCCATGACAGAGACTTCAGCGCAAACAGTTTTTCCCTTTTAGTGCTCATGATGCCTGGCCATGAAACAAGCAAGCAAGCAAGCAGATGTTTCTTGACTGTTAGGAAGTCATGAGCATGAAGCACGAGGACCAGAAAAGACGAGAAGGTTCGTGGATACAGTTCATAAAGTCTGAGAGCTCTGGGGCTTTGCCTGGGCAAGATACCAAAACCAAAGTCTCAGCTACTTCTACTCCAGAACACAGAAACCACTCACTACCTCCCTAGCTTGCTGGGGAGGATTAAGACAGATTTTTTTTTTTACTGAAGTGTTCAGCACAGGGTTTTTACGGAATGGGTCCTCAAGTATCACGTTTGTACTCATTCTAACACACAGTGCCCAGTCATCAGAAGTATATAATCCATACTTTACTGAGCTGTCTCCAGTGTGCCCGTCTCACTCCAGTACTTCAAATGACCGCCTCGGCCGGACCTCCTTCTCCCTTCCCCCTCGTGAGGAATGGCCTTTGTGGACTCGGTCAGCCTGCTCGCCGGTCCTCTGACCAATGGGCAAAACATGTCGGAGAGGGACGAGAGGGAAGAAATGTGGGTTTTCATTCCTCTGCTCCCTCGTAGCTGGGACACTGAGGGTGGCTGTGTCTCTGAACTAAAAGTCTCCATGTCTGTCGGGTGGCCCCACACCCCGGCTTGTGCCTCCATGGTCAGGGGGCTCCCCTTTCTCAGCCAGGTTCCATCCTGCAGCCCCTGAAGGACACTGGACACACAGCTGAAACTCTACTTAGCCATCCAAGGGAGGGCACGGTCACACAATCCAAAATGGAACTCAAGTACGCAAGCGGATTAACCTGATTGGTGCAGATGTCTTCAGGAACATTTGAAGGGTAGGTTCTTCAAATGTATTCCAGTCAGTTATTTATTTGTTAAAAGATCCTTTAAGAGGAAAGATATATTTTTTTCTCCCTTCTTGTCACTGCCTCATGGTGGGTAGGGGGGATCAGACTGCCCAGAATAGACGTGGCCAAGACAGACCGATGGGCCAAGAGGTTCACACCCTGTTCTTAGAGCAGGCCACTGGCCTCACCCTGGCCGCCTTGCCCACCCACTCATGGTCAGGCCTGAGGGAAGGAAATCCTGAGTCTTGGTGCCACATGACTAGCCAGCTGCGTTGCAGGTGCTAGAATTTGTTTACAAACCAAACACTTGCTGAGTCTACCCTCTGTGCCCTGCACCATCCTCAGTTTTGGGGACAACACAACCTGAAAGGCCCTACGGAGCTGAAGTGCCTGAGTGAGGGTGGGTCCCGCCTTCATCGTCTGCGGCTTGCAGGTCTGCGAACAGGCCTCAATCTCCCCCTTCCTGAGCTGCCGCAGTTGTTCCATAAGCATCAGTGGCTGGCGTGCGATGTATTCTCTATAATGCAGTCGAGCACTTGGCACAGGGACAGGGTAATAGGCTAATAATTATTGTTTTAATCCAGGATGAGAATGACTGGAGAAATGTCTAAAGTGCAGTTAAAGAGAAGGAAAGAGACGTACGACTCCAAATTACCATGGAAGGTAATCCACACTCATTAATGGAGGGAAGAAGACACAGTCGGGGACCCCAAGGAAGAAGAAACTGCCGCACGCGGGCAAGTGAGAGAAGGCTTCAGAGGACGGCGAGTAAGTGGAGCTCCTGCCTGCTAGCTTCTTCAGAGCCCAGGCCCTTCAAAAGCCAGTCCCCGCTGGTCTGCCTCATCCGGAGCTCTTGCTTAATGAAGACTCTTCGACCATCTCCCGAGTCATTCACTTTTCAACTCTCCGCAAATCTTATCTTGAAAACTGCCTTCCTTTCCTCCCTCATCAATGCCTTTGCATTTCTCTTTCACTTTGTTATTGGCCTCTGACCAGGCGCTTTCATCTCTCCCCAACACAGAATCTTTACAGCCCTGTTTTCTGCTGTTTTTACAAACCCGATATAGTCTCCTCTCCTGCATTATTTAGTGCTGAAAACTGAGGGAGGAGAGAGATCAGAAAAATATGGTGTGCCTAATTGCGTTTTGCCATGAACAACCCTCAAAGGAGATCTCTGCTTTTCAGAGATGCGTGTGTGTATGTGGAGGGAGAAATTGAGGAAGGGGAGGTTAACTTGAAATTAATGGATAAAATTATTTATATTTAAACATGTGAAAATTTATCCCAATATATTACTATCCAAGAGGGAGAGCAAGGTCTGCAATGATACTGTAAATTAGGAAGGGCTGATTTCAGAAAGGGAGGAAACTATTTTAACTTAATAACTGTGATAATGAGAATGTTGCTCTTGTTATTTATTGGGTGCTCGCTATTTACCATTTGCTCCGTGAGGACTTTGCATCGTGACCTCATAGAGCCCTCATAGCACAGCAGTCTGTGGCAGGCGGTATCACTATCCCTGTCACACAGAGTAGAACAAAGAACAAGGTTCAGAGAGGCTTAGGCAGTTGCCCGAAGTCACCCAGCAGCTGCGGACCTGGGAATGCTGCCCAGGCCCGGCTCTGAGCACTATCCCTCCTCCCTCCTCACTGTTTGAGGCTCTTTTCCAGGGAGGCCTTGGGCCCTGTGTCCTCAGGTGGGGTGCGGGTATTGTCTCCACTTCTCCATGGAGGCCCCTGAGCGCCCTACCTTGAGTGCCCTGATGACATACACAGCCCCACTGCCCCCCGCCACTGCCCCCAGACCAGCCAATCCAGCCACAGCAGCCAGGGGCTTGAGACCACCCCATCCCCTCTACCCACGTCACTCTGGGCAACTCCAGCTCTCCTTAATACTCATCTGCACTTTATATCCATAAGACTAACAGAAATCAGACAGGTCACCTCCTGAACAGCAAAAGCGGGTGTGGCCTGGGGCAGCCATTTGGCAGAGTAATCTAGCAACATCTCAAAACAAGCCTAGTCTTCCCTATGTCTGCATGTCCTCCTGCTGCCGTAATACATTACCACCAGCTCTGTGGCTTAAAACAGCAACAAGGTGTTACTGTACGTCTCTGGAGGTGGGAAGTTGAGCAGAGGTCTCACAAGGCTAAAATCAAGGTGTTCGCAGGACTGTGTTCCTTCTGGAGGTTCTAGCGGGGAGACTTGGGTTCGATCCCTGGGTTGGGAAGATCCCCTGGAGAAGGGAAAGGCTACCCACTTCAGTATTCTGGCCAGTCCATGGGGTCACAAAGAGTCAGACACAACTGAGCGACTTTCACTTTCACTACACCTTCTTGCCTTTTCTAACTTCCAGAGGCCACCTGATTCCTTGATCCCTTGACTAATGGCCCCTTCTTCCATCTTCAGAGCCAGCAATGCGGTGTCTTCAAATCTCTGACTCTGACTCTTCTGCCTCGCCCTTCTCTCATAAGAACTTCTGTGATGACTCTGGACACACCTGGAAAATCTAAGCTTATCTCCCCATCATTTAAGATTCTTAATCACATCTGCAGAGTTCCTTTTGCCCTGTCAGGCAACACATCCACCCATTCTGGGAATTATAAAGTAGACATCTTTGGAGCCCTTATTCTGCCTGCCATACCTATGGCTCAGTAACGATATTCTTACATATATATGACTCAAGGAACTTCTCACACTGATCCACAAATGAGTTATAATATGTGTGATTGCAGAGTGAGTGGGTGTTGGGAGCCACAATGGATGTGCCACATGGAGACAGCGGAAAAGTAAAGTGTGAAGGGTGAGCAACCCGTGGGAATAGACAGAGATTACAGCAACAGCCTAGATGTTCACCCAAAGAATGCTTAATGAAGGAAGTTAGGAAATAAAATAAGGTATGGTATATGCAGAGTACATCATGAGAAACGCTGGGCTGGAAGAAACACAAGCTGGAATCAAGATTGCCGGGAGAAATACCAATAACCTCAGATATGCAGATGACACCACCCTTATGGCAGAAAGTGAAGAGCTAAAAAGCCTCTTGATGAAAGTAAAAGAGGAGAGTGAAAAAGTTGGCTTAAAGCTCAACATTCAGAAAACGAAGATCATGACATCCAGTCCCATCACTCCATGGGAAATAGATGGGGAAACAGTGGAAACAGTGTCAGACTTTATTTTTTGGGGCTCCAAAATCACTGCAGATGGTGATTGCAGCCATGAAATTAAAAGATGCTTACTCCTTGGAAGAAAAGTTATGACCAACCTAGATAGCATATTCAAAAGCAGACATTACTTTGCCAACTAAGGTCCGTCTAGTCAAGGCTATGGTTTTTCCAGTAGTCATGTATGGATGTGAGAGTTGGACTGTGAGGAAGGCTGAGCACCAAAGAGTTGATGCTTTTGAACTGTGGTGTTGGTGAAGACTCTTGAGCATCCCTTGGACTGCAAGGAGATCCAACCAGTCCATTCTGAAGGAGATCAGCCCTGGGATTTCTTTGGAAGGAATGATGCTAAAGCTGAAACTCCAGTACTTTGGCCACCTCATGTGAAGAGTTGACTCACTGGAAAAGACTTTGATGCTGGGAGGGATTGGGGGCAGGAGGAGAAGGGGACGACCGAGGATGAGATGGCTGAATGGCATCACTGACTCAATGGACACAACTCTGAGTGAACTCCGGGAGTTGGTGATGGACAGGGAGGCCTGGTGTGCTGCGATTCATGGGGTTGCAAAGAGTTAGACACGACTGAGGGACTGAACTGAACTGAAGTAACACAGGGTCATTTACATCAATTTAAAAACTAAATCCATGGACATAAAATGGCAATATATATACTGTATGAGTACTATCCAAGCAAAAAAAGGCATTTGTACACATTGTCAGTGGCTGCCATTAGGACTGGAGAAGGGAGTGGAGTGAGGTGGGTGAATAAAAGGAATCAAGGAGAAGAAAGTAAAAGATTTGCTCAAACATCGCTTTCTCCATGAAGCCAGCCTGCCTCCTCCAGCTCCCGGGTGGAGGCGCCCAACTCTGCGGCGCCCCTCTTTAGTGGAGTTCTTGCACACTGCCTTGCCTTTGTCTTTTTGCATCTCTCGTTTCACCCTGAGCCTCTTGGAAACAGGGACTGCCTCTGGTGTTCCTTTGTATCTCTGAAGTGTAACAGAACGCCTGCTTCACAGTGGGTACCTATTATGTGTTTTGTTAACTTGACTAGTGAAAACACAAGACTTCTGGAGTGGGGTGTCTCATATGAGCTGACATGTGGAAAAAAATCGAAGGACACCCAAATGGGCTTTAAAGCTAAGTTTAGAGCAGAAAGTCGAATTGTAAAGCCCGTTTCTTCAGGTGAGCAAAAGAGAAGGATGGCAAAGAGAATGCAGACTTCTGCTCTGCTTCAGCATCTGCTTCACCTCTAATTCAAGACAAGGTGCCAAGAAGAACGAGCATCAGAATGAAAACGCAGAGCTAACAGAAGGGAAAAGGCACCTTATGTGAGTCAAAGGTGTGGAAGGCTGCACCTAGCGGCTCTAAATAATTCCATGCAGAAGCACAGGAGTGTACTGAGACAGGGCTTGGAAAAGTATCTCCAAATATTTCAAAAGTGGCAGTGGATTCTGCAATTCTATAATGAGGCTGACATTGTTCAGGGTCAAGACTCCAGAGCTGATCATTAAAGCAATGGTTTGAACACTTAAAAATAAGATAAAGGGGTGAACTTTAGAAGCCTGCAAGGGTTCATTAGAGTCGAGCTGTGCCTGAGTGGCCTGATTTCCTTCATGGACATTAAATGGCAACACAGACTTGCAGTAGATCTTTTATCGACATTTCAGCAAAGACTTTGATAAGCTCTTTTTAGCGGTTTTGGAAATAAGGTAGCAGTCTGCCTTGGTAACCACTCCAATGGACACACCCAAAAGGGCATGAGGCATGGAGTATGCCAATCTTGATGGCTATTTCTGGAATAATACCACCACTCCCGGTAGTAAAAATGGCAGTCGTGAGCTGAATGCTTTCCATGTGATAAGCCTTGTCCTTGGCAATTCACAGTTAGTCATTTTCTCCCGCTCCACCTCCCCCCATCAACTCCATGGGGAAGGGGCCATTGTATTCCACTTTGCATGTGAGGGGAGTGAGGTACACACAAGAGAAAGATCTTCTCCAGGTGCCATGGCTCCAGAGACTCAACTAGCCCAGCATGTAATGCTGCTAATGAGCTTTTACACTAGATGGTGGGTAATGCAATTGCAAAAACAGAATTCAGAAATACAAGCACCTCTGCAGAAATGGAATAAACATTTCCCCTGTCTTACTTCTCAACCATTCCCTGTTTCTCACCCAAACACAGCTCTCACACTCAGGATTTTCTCACTCGATCCATTTCTCAATAACAGCTCTCTATGATGTAGCCTGCTCAGGGACTGTCTTCCTCCCTTGTATTGGTCTATTTCCCACACTCTTTTAACCTGTACTTAATCAGTGCCCTCTGAGTTTTGGCTTTGGGATTCAAGTTCGCCTCCTGCTGCCCCTCCCCTAGATAGACCTTTTTCTGTTCTGAAATCCACCTACGCAAGGTGCTGTAAAGTACAAATCAGCTTACAGCCGGGTCTGGAAGTATGAGACTTTCTGGACTCGAGGGTTAATGCTTTAAACACCTACAGAGGCTTCATTCTCAAGTAATCCTCCATGGAGCAGAGCAATCACTGCAAACAAAGCTAATGGTCATATGAAATCAATCGCTGCAAGAGTGGGATTCAGCAGATACTCCCTGTTCAAATAGGATCTGGAAGAGGCAGCACCCAAGGGCACAAGATGCTTAGGGGGAAGTAATCCAGCTGACTTAAATTTTTGTGCTTTTCAGATTTCATTCTTATCTAACTAGGCCAATCTATTTTGCACTGTATTATGACTAAGAAGAAACCATTTGAATTCAGGGTTGAATCTGGGGAGGTGAGTTTATGTCACAGCTATAAACAGTTAGTCAGTCATTCGATACTGGCTGAATACCTGTCGGGAGTAACAAGGTCAAGCCAATGATGTTCAGGGTCTGCAGTCAGCGGTCTAGGACTTAGGTTCTGACTTTTCCATGCATGGACTGAATGGCCTATACTCCTTAGTTTTTAAAATGCAGGTGATGATACACACCCCACAGGGTTGTTATGAAGAATATGTTTGTCTTCTCCAGAAGCTGATCGTGAAACAAGTGCATGGAGTTTATCTGGGAAGTAAAGGGAGTACCTATAGGAACAGGAAATGAGATAAGGTAGGCAATGTAGCCGCCAAAGGTTTATCAGTCAACTGTAGGTGGGGAAACAAGAATGTCTCCGCTCTGCCACTGTGTGTGACAGCCCTAAGTTCCTCCTTCATGTGATCTACATTTACAGAGCTCCAGAGCGGAGTGAGCCCTGTGATGGACGATGGGCTCAGGGAGTGAGTGACCTGCTCTTGTGATAAGTTCACTGAAGTGTGAAAGGCAGACATCAGTTAACAGTGAAGAGAGCTAGGGTAAGGAACCAGCAACAGAGCGATGGAAAATACAGCATTGGAACTTCATCTGTTACAAGGATCAGGGAGCGCCTCTCTCTCCCCAGACAGGTAAGGTGTGGGTCCTTCAGGATATGCAGGCATTAGCCTGTGAAAATTAGGGATCTCTCAAGCGAAGAGTTGACTCATTGGAAAAGACTCTGATGCTGGGAGGGATTGGGGGCAGGAGGAGAAGGGGACAACCGAGGATGAGATGGCTGGATGGCATCACCGACTCGATGGACGTGAGTTTGAGTGAACTCCGGGAGTTGGTGATGGACAGGGAGGCCTGGCGTGCTGCGATTCATGGGGTCGCAAAGAGTCGGACACGACTGAGCGACTGAACTGAACTGAACTGAAGGGAAGATGATTCAAACATTAAGAAACTCCTGATCAGGGAGAGATTAAGAGCCAACAAACTATGGCCGTAGGGCAAAGTCCAGCCCAATTCCTGTTTATGCAAATAAAATTTGATTGCAACACAGCCACACTGTGTGGTGGGGGCTTTCTCCACACAGTGGCAGAGTGGAGACATTCTATCGTCCACAGTGCCTACCTGGCCCTTCAAAGAAAAAATTTTGCTGACCTCTGATTTATATTAATAACCTGGAAGTAGATTCTAATGCATTTTAAACCATTAAAAATATTCACTATTCCTCGATACAGGTATGTGTAAGAACCTATTCATGAAAAGCTCACAGCCTATTGAGGGGAACAAAATGGCCAAGTAAATACTACAATGCCACGTGATTGATTCTATGATAAAAGTCTATACCAAAGGTTCATTGAGCTGCCAAGCAGAGAATAAGCAGTTTTGGCTAGGGAGTGGAGCTGGATTCATAGAGGAAGATATGGGTCTTGAAGTCTCAGTCCATTTCTGGGTTAATATAAGGAGTTCAAATTAATCCAGGCAGAGCGTAGAATATGTTCAAAAGGATAGAGAAGTGAGAAAGCAGAAAGCGTTGAGGAAAGACTGCAGTTTACCTCCCTTGGGCCTCCAAGCAGCTGTCAGGGCCACAGGAGTGTGGGCTCTGGGAAGAAATGCCACTTAACTCCCTTCACCTCTACCACCAGCTTTTTAAAAATTTTTATTTCAATAATTAGCCAAAACAGATAGTAACTGCATCACTGGGTCTGAGGACTTTTCGGAAAATAAGAAATTTCCTACATAAAGGATTCAAGACAGGAAAGTGGCAGACATTAAGTGCAGCAGTGAGAGCTGAAACGTTAGTATCCTTGGGTATAAACCTGGTATATTTGAGCTCCGGCTGACCAAACTGTAGACTATTGCAGCATGAGAAGAAGTGATGATAGTAGTACATTGTAATCCCCCAGAATAAAATAAGACTCCATAAGCCCATGCTGATCCTACTTTTAAAAATGAAAGTAAGTTAACAAATGGGGAGGAAGGGAAAATTCTTCCTTAAAACAGAATGCTAACTAACAAATGCAGAAGAAACCGTGCAAATGGAAAATCACCTCTTGGCAACTGTGACTTTAATAACAGTGCTGGGAAATGATCACTAATGAAAGCTAGAGCTAGTGGATGAGAGTAGGGAAAGAAACAGGGTATTTGTGAGACTGGAAATGTCTCCTTAAAAGATTATGTAAAAAGGAAAAATACTAAGTTCACAAAGGAGAAACTTGGCAGATACCACCCTAAATAAGAGCAATGCTAACATCACAGGAATGACACGGGTAGATATACTCAGCGCTTCCCATAGGATGCATTAGGATTCTGTGATGCTTCTGTGGTGTTCTTGCCAGGAGTGCATAACCTGGAGTATAGGGAGCATCACGCAAACCCAGATTGCAGTTCCAAAGTATACCAAGATCATGTAAGAGAGAACAAGGTGGAGGAGGTTTTCCAGATTAAAGGAGGCCAAAGATATCAGGTCTAAACACAGGGTAAGACCCTGAGCTGAATTCAGGATCAGAGTAATTATTTTTCCTTATGCTATGAAGAACATTAGTACCAAAATTGGCTGAATTTGAATCAGGTTTGCAGATTAGATAACATTCTTTCAACAGTGATAATTTCCTAATTTGATAATCATTCCATGGTCCTGTAACAGCAAAGAAGAAGATCTTTGTTTCTAGAAAATGCCACTCTGCAGATTAAAGGTAGAGGGTCTGCAATGTAGTCTCAAATGGTTGGAGGGAAGAAGTAATAACTAAGCAGATTCGATAAGATGTTAACAATTGGGAAATTTGGGTTGAGGGTCTGATGGGATTATCTGTATTCTTTTTGCAGTTTTTCTCTTGGTCTGAATTCATTTCAAAATAAAAAGTTAAAAATAAAACTTTATATGTTTTGGAAGGCAGACTTCCAAGACAAAGGCTCTGAGTCAGACCAATCTGGATTGGAATGTTTGAGCTCATTTTGACTAGCCGTGTGACCTTGAGCCAGTTATTTAGACTATGTAAGCCTCGATTTTCTCATGAATAAAACAGGAAGACTAATACCTACTTCTCAGGTTGAGGTAAGGATGATATTCAGTCACTGTGTGTAAAGCTCTTTACACCGTGCTGGACAGCTCCTGAGCCTGGCTCACAGGGTACCTCAGCGGGTTGGCAGAGATGCTCCATCAACTTGTTGCCTGATTGGTTGACAGGCTTTTTTGTGTCTTGCATGTGTGGGGCTTTACCTATGCGCTCGGCTTCATTAGAGGACCATGCTGTAAGTTCCAACTGTGTCTGTAAAATACTACTCCACAGAAAAGTGAATGGATAATAATATAGTCAAACTAAAAGTTCAGCGCCCTTGTCTTTTCCAGTGTGGCTCTTGTTCCCTTCAGCTGAGCAGAGCATTTTGCTAACCCAGTTCCTAGAACTTTGAGAGAACATATGGGGAGGGAAGAAGGAGCAGAGTATAAACAAAAGGGGTGCTCTGACTGGGAGTAGGAATGGGCTGGGAGAAACTGCAAAGGACAGGACACGAGGAAGTCTTCCTCTGGGTCAGAGGAGGATTCGTTTCAACATTCTCGAAGAGAAGGGAGTTACATCTTATTTGGTTTTAATGGTTGGACATTGTCCTTTGACAGCACGTGGTGTGACTGAAGTCACATCGCCTGCCGGGTCCATTTTCCTTCTTCGATCCTAGTAAGGCGATGTTCTTGGAAGATGATCAAGAAGGACTTTCCTTTTGTGCCAGCTACACACCCCTCCCCCACACACACAAAAAACAAACCCCTCTCCTTTAATGCACTGAAAGTCGGTGCCGCCATGTTCGAAACAAGAGAGTAATAAAGAAAAATCTAGTACCGGGAACAAGGCAGCCCTGGATTAGGTGAGCATGGAAGGGAAGTAGTTTAACTATTGGATAAGCTGTAGGTGGTTGTGTTTTACTTCTTTAAACGCTTGGCTTTATAGTACGCTGGCTGCCCCTGACCTCCATTAACCTCTGGAAGCTGTACATACATTTCCTCTCTTTGGGAAGAATTGCTGTGAGTTGATACCCACCTCCTACTCCAAGCAAGGACAGTGATGGTGACAGGAACCGCTCACTCAGACTCCCATGGAAAATGGGAAAGAGTCATCGCCCCTGTGATACAGAGACCCCACAGGACTCTTCCCCCAACGTGGGCAATTATCTCGTCTCCCCGACTCTTTACTTCTCCCCGAAGGTTTAATGGGCTGAACCACTATCTTCTGTAAAGATGGCTGCCTGCTGTCACAGAGCCCCCGTCCCTTATCACAAGTGTGCACTGGTGGTGTTTTGAGATTGCCGAACACTTGATAGTATTTCAGCTTAGTAAGCCCTTGGGGATCTTCCAAGATAAAGCCATTTCATAAATTTAGCTGTGTTACAAAATAAAATCCTTTATAAATGACTTCAAGAAAATTACATCCATCTGTGTGTTTTTCTCCCGGTGTGCTACCATCCAGGTTGTTTCACAGGCACAGAGCAGGCCCACTACGGATTTATTAGATCTCAGCCATCTCCATTTCTCTCTGGCATGTGTCTTCTTTCCAGTGTTTTGAGGATTACATCGTACAAATTGAGGGACAGAGCGCTGTGCACACAAAGTGACTCAGGAGGTCTCAAAAGCCCACAGCTCCACCGGGCGCTGGCTGTTCCTTGTGTGAACAGGGACCCACACAAAGGACGGCACACTGCCAGGTCCAACTGTGAGAACAAGCAGGCCTTCTCTGTACCTCCACGTGGCTCTCCCGCAGGAGCAGGACTACAAGGGCTTCCAAAGCAAGGTAGGGGAAGGCTGCCCCCTTGGGTTCCTCACTTCAACGGGAAATGAGCACTTTGGGCATTTCACCAACATGCACAGAGCATTCAGCTCCTTTACAGACTGCTTACCATGCCCCAGGGATTGTTCTAGGTGTTGAGGACTGGGTGGGCAAATGCAAATTAGTTACAGGCTCTGTCCCCATGGAGCTTACATTCCAATACGGCAGCTGGGGTTTAAATCAATTGTCATAGAATTTATCATATAATTACATTTGTAATTATAAACACTAGGGAAGATGGAGCACGAGAGAACATCAGGCAGAACAGACACACCTAACGTGTAGTTAGAGGTGAGACAGGAAAGGGGAGAAGGCAGAGGAGGGGCAGGGGCTGGGTAGAAAGGCTGAGACAGAAGCTCACTGCAGAGCTGACCGAGGGAACGGAGGGGCAAGACGAGGAACATGGGCACCCCAGGAGCGCAGAGCTGAGGTCTGCAGGGAAGGGGGGCCCTGTCAGGGACTGGCTTTTTGTGGCAAAATGAAGCAGTCAAACCATTACAAGCAGAAGAGGTCATGGGCTGGGGGGGTGAGACTGACTAGCTCAATAGGGCATTTTAAACCCTGATGCTGGTTGCTCTGGGGGAAGGGGTGGAGAGGCTATGTGCAGAGAACATGGGACTCTATATCAGTAATTAAATGAAGGTGAGAGCCATCTGAATGAAGTTGACCGGAGCAGGACATGAGCCGAGTGATCGAGAGCCCAGGCACAGTGCTGGGCTCTGGGGTCTGCAAGACAGAACTCTCTGGCCCTATGGGGGGAGAGAGACTAGGAAGGATGCAGAGATGAGTGTCACAGGCCTGTGTGACTGGAGGGACAGAAGCTTAGCTGGACTCAGAGGCTTTAGCACGTGCACTCATACCCGGCGTTCTGAGAGGCTGTTTACATTTCACACAAAGCTAACTAGCTTCCTCCCATCCTTCCTTCTTTTCTCTTTGTTTTTTGCTGATTTTGTACTTTCTTTCCAGTTATTTCTCTACCACAGCTGCCTCACTGTTCCTGTAAAGATCAAGATCAAGGAAGCTTTATGTCTTAACCAGAAAAATCCATTTGCACTTTGTGAATTACTTTTTCCCTTATGTATCATTTCCCTGATCTGTTTAAAGATTTGTCCTGGATCCCAGGTCATTAGTGACCATTAGTAAATTGCTAAAAATGTGATGTTTGTTTATTTATCATAGGAAACCAGGCTCAGTACTGCTGTACATACTAACACCTTAAGATTCTTTTAAAAGACTTTAAATGAAATAGCCCATGTTCAGAAATGAAGTGCAGATGGATCATTCCCAGAAGTGTTATTGGTTTTCAGAACTCCCGTCACATTGCCCAAGTGTCAACTCTTTACCATTTAAGGCCTGAACGTAATACGTTACCTATCTAGAGGATTTACCTATTGGAAAGTAACCTAAAGAAACAGAAAAGACCACAACTTGCTATTCTCCATTTCCCCAGAACTGTGGGTTAACAGCTGCTTGTTTTCCAAGGAGCACCCTGCGGTGGGCATGGGGGAAAGAACCGGGGCTCATGTTAATCAGGAGGCCTGGCTGGGCTGCTCCCTCACACTGATTATGGGAAGGCATGTCTCATCTCTGGGCCTCAGCTCCCTTGTTGGGAAGGTGGAAGGTGAGTTGGGTGTCTCGGGGGAAGTGGAGGTGAAATTGCACGTCACAAGCTACCCATCAACAGAAGCAGACATCTGCTCTGGCCTCCCGGTTGCAGCTCAGAGGGTCCTCACCAAGACAACCCCAGAACCTAAGAATCCAACGCTCCTGCAGCAAGGCGGTCATCTGTACGTCGACTATTCTTTTCTACCCCTGAAATTTGCAACACAGTATAGAAACACTTGTACTAAAAATGATTTGTATCGAGTTCCTCCTATAATTTTGAGTCACCATGGACTTGTTTGCATTAACAACTGTCATTTTAAAAAAAAAGATAAAACCTACTGCAACCTCGCTACAGACAAATGAAAGAAGAAACCTTCTCTAAGATGTGCTCACACAAAGGGGTTCCCTAGGAGAGAGCAGAAATAGACCAAGTGAAAACACTGGTGTCCATCACTCTTTGTTTCTGATTTGCACTTTCTTGTAGCTACACTACTTATTATTGAAATGAAACCTACTGTGTATTTTCCTTGTGAAGCGCAGAAGGTGAAAACAATTCCTTGACATCACATCAAGTGGACACTTCTTGCCAGTGAGCAATGCCAAGCTTGGTGTTGGGCATGTTCAGATACATTATCCTTTTCCTCTGTAGCTCCAGCCTCCCAACCCTTCCCCAGACTCCACACTCCTATTTCTAACCAACCACTCAACAGGTTTCCACTCAGAACTCCGACAGGCACACCAAGTTCAACATGATGAACTTCACCCCTTTACCCCCTTCCCACGTTCACTTCTGCCCAAGTCCATCCTGCAAGACAAACAGGAAAACTGTTCACCAACCTGCTCGAGCCCAAAGTGCTGGAACCCTCCTGGGATCCTCTTCCTCTCTCTTTCCCTGAGCAATTCTGCAGTGACTCTCAGTGAGAGTCCAGGCATGCCTCTCACAGGACTGCTGCTCACCACCTGCACCTCGCCCACCCTGTGCTGCACTGTGGGTCTCACCTAGACCTCTGCTGACTTCCTGCCTCTGCCCCACCTGCAGCCATGCTTGACCCATCCACCAGCTAATGGTTTTAAATTACACATAGGATCACAACAACTGCTCAAAATTCTCCATAGAATGTGAAATGGTCACAGCTTGGAAGTTTTTATAAAACAGAACATGCTATTTCCACATAACCCAGCCATTGCACTTTGGGGCATCTGTCTGAGAGAACAAAAACTTCTATTTGAACAAAAACCTGTACACAAATGTCCATAGCTGCCCTATTAAAAATTGCTAGAAGCTGAACACAATCCAGACGTCCTTTGTCAAACACAGGACGGTACATCCGAACCATGGTAGGCAACTCAGCAATACGAAGGAATGTGTAAACTTGCATTGCAAAGGGATTTTGCAGGTGGAATTAATGTGGCTAATCAACCTGACCCTAAAATAGGGAGAATGCCGTGGACTGTCCAGGTGAACCCAGTGTAATCACAAGCTCCTTGGAGATGGGGGGAAGGCAGAAGAGAAAGCTGGGCCAGGGGAGGGGGAACTGAAGAGACACTGGTCAGAAAGATGTGGCTTTGCTGGCCTTGAGGATGGAGAAAGGGGTGATGAGCCTCTGGAAGCTGGAAAACAAAAGGAAACAGGTACTCTGCAAAAGCCTCCAGAAAGAAATACAACCCTGCAGACACCCTGGTTTTAGTCTAGGAGATCATTTTGGACTTCTGACCTCCAGAACCAAAAGAGAATAAATCTGGGTTATTTTAAGTGACTGAGTTTGTGGTATTTTGTTACAGAGGCAAAAGGAAATTACTGCGGAGGGCAAAATACCCACTGCCCCCCAGAAATGTGGTCCAGATTTGACTGAAACAAATGCCCTGTAATTATAAAGCCACCACCAATGCCTTCTTGTCTCTGTCTTCTCTTGAAACAAAACATGAGTTTGAAATATAGGAAAGATATAGGAAGATAAACACAAATTCTGAAGTAGAGGCTTTCCAAATAACAGGGGGAATTTCCTTGCTTTGTATATGCCATTGCTGTGAAAGATAATTATTTATATCCAAAAGGAAAGTGTGAGGTATTGGTTACAGCTGTCAGACCATGAACACTGCTGGGAGAGCCTCGTTTCTTGCCAAAAGACCGTACAATGTAGATTTCAGTGACACTAGAGAAGTCTAAGCACATTTCAATTTGATCTTTAATCTTCTCTTTTCACACTAGGCAGTTCCTGGGGTAGATTTCATTCATTTCAAGGACTTCAATATCTGGTTGGATGAAAAGTCACATTCAGCCCTGAGGCTGAATACTCCTAAAATGTGTTCATTCGTCCAGAGAACAGCACCTGAAGGCCTTCAGTAGGGCTTGGCCTGACTTGTTGGCCCGAGTTAACCATCACTCATTCCTACCTTTCATCTGACCACTGCCGATCCCTGAAGACAGCTGAGCCTTGGATCTGTGCTGCTCACTTCTGAGTGACTTTAGAACGTCTCCTAAGTGGGCATTATGGGCTTAGCCTTTCCTGCAAAGCTGGGGGTTCAATTATGCAATGCCTGTCTGCTCTTCCCATGTGTGACTCCTTCGACCATTTGAAATCCAGCACATCTATCGCCACACGCTCATTCTGTCCCCCTCATACTGCTCCTCCTCTGCACTTTCTGTGGTGGTGAAGCATTCCAGCAAAAAATTGATTTTCTCGTGATATATTTGCTGGATCTGTCTAACTTTCCCTAGACACTAGACTAGCCCCAGGCGTTGCATTTCTGCCTTCTAAGTTTCTTTTTTCTGCATTGTCCTTTCATCCCTATCGCCTCCACTGAAAGCCAGCTTTACAGGGGAAATCAGAGTCCATGTACATCTACAAGCATGGACAATATGGCCGATACTGTTCTGAACACTTGTGTGTGAATGATCTCAGTGATTCCTCCATCATCCCTCTAAGGTATGTGCTCATAGTATCCTCACTTTTAGAAGCAGAGAATAATGAAGAGAAGTCAAGGACCTTTTCCAAGGCCAGACAGCATTTAAACTGGAGTTCTAGGTGAGGCAAGTCTGCCTCCACAGTCTGAATACTTAGTTACTGATCTGTAAATTTACTAAGGCTGGGACAGAGCTGCTGCTGCTGCTGCTGCTGCTGCTAAGTCACTTCAGTCGTGTCCAACTCTGTGTGACCCCAAAGACAGCAGCCCACCAGGCTCCCCTGTCCCTGGGATTCTCCAGGTAAGAACACTGGAGTGGGTTGCCATTTCCTTCTCCAATGGATGAAAGTGAAAAGTGAAAGTGAAGTCGCTCAGTCGTGTCTAGTAGCGACCCCATGGACTGCAGCTCACCAGGCTCCTCTGTCCATGGGATTTTCCAGGCAAGAGTACTGGAGTGGGGTGCCATTGCCTTCTCTGTGGGACAGAGCAGTGGCCTCTCAATCCGATTTGCGACCCCTTAGACAAACATAGACATCTTGGGCCAGATAGCTGAAGGGGAAAGTAAAGAGGATTCTGTTACAGATTTTCTTTTGTCTGCTTCTGAAGGAATGGGCACACACAAAGCTATGAGAACCCATTCCCTGGCTGCCATTTCTCCAACAGAGGCAATTACTGATAACAATAATGACAAAAGTGTAGGAAATGCTCACTGTAGTAACTAACGGCAGCCACCATTTATCAAGTGCTTATCCCTGGCTAGGTGTTTTCCTTGGCACGGTCCATGCTATTCTCTCACTTCATGTGCATAACATCCTTCTGAGGAAATGAAGTTCAGGAAAGTTACGGAACTTTATAAATATTACAATGCCAGTACGTGATGCATCCAGACGTTTCCAAGTCTGAAGCTCAAGTTCTTAGCCCTCTGATACATTCTCCACATAGTCTGTTCACCAAAAGATAACAGGTGGTGCGTACACGTTGTATATGTTCTTGGGCAAGCACCTCACATCTCTGTGTTCAGTTTCTATCATTTGTAAGTGTGGTGCTACTGCCACCCCCCTGGTGGCCTTGGTCCACCTTGAAGTTCCAATATCTGACCCCACTGGTTTGTAAATTTGTTCATTTGGCCAAAAGGGGCATGACTCCTGTGCCCTTAACTCTGCCAAGACTGAACACGACTGAAGCAAAAATATACTTATTTCTCTAGATTAGTTTTGCATGAAAGAATGTGCCAGGAATGATTTACCCCTCAAAGAAAGACCAACACTTTATTTCCTGATCTTCCTTGCAGCTAGATATTACTGTGTGGCCAGTTGCTGGCTGATGAGATATGAGCCAAGTGGTGGATACAACTTCTCAATTGCATACTTCATGGGAACACCTCCTCCCTGTCCCTCCTTCCCACTAACTTGGATGAGAGGTGATGGTGAGCCACCTGGGACCATGGCGACAGAAGCAACATTCCGTGGATGCCAGAACATTAGAGGTGTCAGGCCTTGGGAATTTCCTAGTGGTCCAGTGGTTAGAACTTGGCACTTTTATGCAGTGGGTATGATTCAATCCCTGGCTGGGGAGCTAGGATCAACCTGCAGGATCCCACCAGATACACAGAGCAGCAAAAAAAAAAAAAAAAAAAAAAGAGAGAGAGAGAGAGAAAAAGAGAGAGAGAGAGAAAGAGATTTGGTCTTGCACAAATCTCTCAGACAGATTCTCTTCTCTACATCCCTGTCTCCACCAGATCTCTAAGTGACAGAGTTGGGACACCACATCAATCTGGAGCTATTTATGTATGGATTATCATTTGAGATAGGAATATACATCTAACTTACTGAAGCTGCTGCCATTTGGGATCTTTGTGATAACATCTGAATCTACATCATGACTAATATATGGAGAGAATGGAAATCTCCTGAGCCAAATGCTGTTGAAAAAGTACTCTCAAAAGCTCAGCTTAAGCAAAGTCTCCAACGCAAAAGAATCTAGCACATTAAGAGATGGTAAGAGGTTTGGTTTGGCTCTGCTCAACTTAGAGCATCCAGAAAGGGGGGTCAAAGTTGACAGGTCATCAAGTACTGGCCGTGAAAGTTGTGCTCCCCCAAGGTAAAGACCATGGACTTGAACGTGAGGGCAATGGCTATCCACAGATGAGAGCTAAAAGGAAATAAGAAGATATGCGTGAGCTCTAGAGTGACCACTGGTTGCCCATTGGAGCAAAGACTGTAGAGTGGACTCTAGAATTTGGGAGAAGAGTGAAGAAGCGAGAGATGACAATGGCCTTGATACAGAGCATGTATGGGAAAGGAGAGAAGTATAGATCTGTGTGGGAGATAAGTGGGAAACTAAATTAAGACTTGATAACTGACTGGTAACCAGGTGAAGGAAGCTAGTGGAGGAACAAGAGTCATGCCCCAATTTGTGGTTTGAACCATAGCAGGGTGAACCACCCTTAACAGCTAAAACAGGAAGTATGCACAGGAGGAAAAGTAGACTCGGGGCTGGGCAGACGGTGGGGCGCTGGGTCAGCTGTGAGTTGAATTTTGTACTTCGAGAGTATGATATGGTAGTGGGACATCCAAAAGGCAGTGTCCAGCAGAAAGAGTTAATAATAAATTCACGGCAATGACAGTGAATGTACAGACTTGCTTATGTGGAACCTTGTAACATTTTTATAGCCATAGGAACAACCAAACTTTTTCTTTTCCAAGTTAAATCACCCTCAGAAGACCATGAGAGCAAAGACAAAACCCTTTCAACCATCACTGCTCTCATAGGCATTAATAGGTATTATTTACTTGACTACTCTAAGTGGAAGCCACTTTGGAAAGCCTTCTCTATTTAAATTGCAAGCCCCTTGTGCGGAAGAGGTTTTCCATTTCTCAATTGTGTGGCTTATATTTAGCTATATAAGAGCGTTAACTGATGATGTAGCATTTTTGAGCAAAGCCAGCCTTAGATTCAGAGTGAATTATAGAGATGCAATAGCTACTTGGGGAAGACGTCCTCAACAGTGACTCAGAAGTACATCTCAGAAGTACATCAGAAGTACATCTTCTGGTGCAGTGTATTTCTCTCTAACAATTGTGTCTGTTTTGCCCCCACTCCAAACTATATTCCTAGTACCAAACACAATGTCTGACTCACAGCAGATGCCAAATAAAAACAAAAACAAATTCATGTTTAATGAACTGCCACTCGAATATGCCCTTAAATTCTAGCTACTTAGAAACTGCAGGCCAAAAATACTCTTGATGAAAACATGCATTACTACACCCAGTAGGGTTAACCAGAAAACCCATAATCATAAACTAAACAAATAATGGTGAAGCTAGAGTGTTAATCATTTATCAGCAGAAAGCAAGAAGTACAGGCACGGAGAACCAAGATCAACTTAAGTTAACAGTTGACAGCGCACTGATAACATCCTCTTGAATGCTTTAGAAATTGAAATCTATCTGTGCAAGTGCATGGTGGGAGTTTTTCTCCTTTGCCAAACAATGTGAGTCAGACTGTACTCAGTTGAACAGCAGGCTAGTCATCAATAAATGCCGAGCCCATCTTAGAGAAGAGCCTAACGGTCCGCTAAAGGTTTAAAACAGAGTTGCCATATAATCTAACAATTCCACTCCTAGGGAGATACCCAGAAGAAATGAAGACGTGTGTCTATAAAGAAAGTCTAAAACCAAATTTTCATAGCAACATTATGCACAATAGCCAAAGTGGAAACAACTCAAATGCCCATCAACTGATGAATGCATAAAGAAAATATGATATATCCATGCAACAGAGAATTATTTGGCAATAAAAAGGAATGAAGTACTGGTATATGTTACATAGGGATGAATCTTTAAAACACTATGCTAAGTGAAAGAAGCCAGGCAAAATGATAATATAATGTATGATTTCATTTATATGAAACATCCAGAAAAAGCAAATCCACTGAGACAGAAAGTAGGTTATCGGTTCCCAGCTGCTGAGGGTAAGATACAGGAAATGAAGCACGATTATTAATGGACATAGGGTTTCTCTGGGGCTGATTAAAGAGTTCTAAAATTGATTGTTGTCACAGTTGCACAACTCTGTGAATACACCAAAGACCATGGAATTGTAGACTTTAAATGAGTGAAATGTATGTTATTTAATCATATCTCAATAAAGCTGTTGTAAAAACAAAATAAGCTCTAAGAGTAAGAACTCATTTAGTAAGCTATTGTATATTGGTAGGCTTTAGTCACGGGTAGTAATAAAAATCCATGGAAGGGCACTTCATCACAGGTGCTCTATGACTTTGGACAAGCTATTTCAACTCATGAAGTCTTGGCTCTCTTGTCTGCAGGACAGGAATGCAGGAGATGTTTGCACCGGCCCTCGTCCTCTGGCATCACCAAAGGTTTCTTTGTGCCAGCATCTGTGTCTCTAAAACCGAAGGCTTTCTCCAGCCATAGGAGCGTTCTTGGCCCCGGGGTAGGGCAAACTAGAGGTGCTTGAGAGTCAATGCCTCTGGAAGTGGCTTTCAACTAATTACAAACAGAATCTGGTGGACCAATACCCCCTCTTCCTTGCTGATCATGCAGTGCAACTAGGTGAATGTATAAATGGTGGTTTTCTCCTTGTCTCCTAGACCTACTGAGGATTACTGAACCCAGCTGCCCACAGAAACAAATCTGTCCATTAATGTATCTTGTACTGCTTTCCCTCCCTGCCCAGCTCACTTCATTCCCTACCAGTGCTTCCTGGCATCACCTCCCAGTGAAAAACCTGCATACAAATCCTCATCTTTGAGTCTGCTTCTGAGGAAATTCAACTTAAGACAAGAGATAATTAAGGACTTCCTGGTGATCCAATGGTTAAGACTCCATGCTTCCGCTGTAGGAGGTGTGAGTTTTATTCCTGGTCGGGAAACTAAGATCCCACATGCAGCACTGCCCAAAAAGAAAAAAAAAAAAAAAAACCACTTTGTTTCTCTACAGTAGAAACTAACAGAACACTGTAAAGTAATTATACTCCAGTAAAAATTTTAAGAAAAGGCATAATTAGAAATGCCTTCTTTTTGGACTATTGAGTGGATTAAGTAAGACATACATTGAGCATTTCAGCACTGTGTCTGACTATGTAAGAACTGGTAGCCATCATCACTATTATGATTTAATGTTATTATTACCAAAAACAAATAATTATCTTGAAATTTTAAGCAGATTTTGTCCCATCCAGAAGCCTGCTTTGGCCTCCCTACACATATGAGGAACACCAAGTCAGTATTGTGCTTATTATTTCACTACTGAGCATCCAGTTAATTATTTTCCCTCAATTGACTCTGGATTTTCAAAGACTTTATCTACAAACTGCACAGATTAAGTAATAATTCATTTGATCTCCCATGTTTTATTAATCAAAGACACATATAACTGCCAATCAGAGCTTCTGATCAGCATGAAATTACTAGGGTCACCTCATAGAGCTAACATTATTTCAGTAAAAGCACTGAAACTTGATGTTTTTGTTAGTCTGTGAAGCTTTATCACTTGTAAAAGAATGATTATATTAGATTTATCTGAAATATTTAAAATATCTTGCAGACCTCTATTGCTACCATTATGGTCTCCTAAGACCCAGGGACCCCATGTGGGCAATTATTAATCTAATAAAGCAAAATTCATTAAGAGATATGCTTGTTTTTGTTGTAAAAATTGCAGCAATAAAATCTTTATTGCCATATTTGGCAGTAACCTTTCTTTATGTTATGAGAAAATAAAGGATAAATGGAATTTTAGTAATGTATTTTTTTTTTATCTTGACCTTTTCACAATGAAATATCCTCAAATCTAAGAGTGGTGGGATTACTCTAAGATGCCAAGCCATTTCAAGTTTCCCACTATAATATTTAGAGATCACAGTTTATGAGGAAAAATAATGGAAGAGAGAGACAGAAGGAAATGAGCAGTTTAGAACAGCAGAGCAAAGGAATCATCCTCCATTGCTTAAAGCAAGTATCACTGACTGTTGTTGTGTTCATAGATAATGGGCTGAATTCCCTCACTTCTTCACCCTACTCTGTCCTTCAGTAGCTCGCCTGCAAGCCTCGTCCACAGGCTTCCAGTTGGGTTCAGCAAATGAGGAGGCCCAGAGATGGAAGAGGAGGTTTTCTTCCTAAAGGTCATGAAGACTGTCTGCACCCCTTGCCTGAGGACCACAGTCCTGTCACAGATGGCCCTTTTCACGTGTGTCTCTCTGAGACTCCAGTTCTGGTAACTGCTCCCGTCTTTTACCCTATACGCCTTGTGGTGGTAAAGGTGTCCACTACCGCTAGGCCCAGGAAGCGTTCCTGCAATTTCCATAGGCATTGCTCAGCATCTTTGTCAATCAATAGTCACTTTATTGCATTCTCTTCAAGTGAACTAGCTTGATTGTGTCATCCATTCTCTGCCAGGACCCTCACTGACACACCCAGAGAACCCAACCAGAGACTAGGGGGCAAGACAGCCAGGCTGGTAAGGCCCACTCAGGTCAGTATCTTGTGGCCCAGGGAGAGAGGTGCTTCAGAGGCGCCAGTGGGCTATATATCTGGCTGATCAAGATTTCCAATACATGAGATAGATAAGTAACACAAAATTAATAGGGTTTGTATGAGAACTAAATAATATTATCCACACACACAAAACTTATTATACCATCTAGCACATTATAAATAGACACTAGCTACTATTGTTAGATTCAAGGGTCTGTAGAAAAATCCTGTTTACCCCCTGCTTTGTGAATAACAAAAAGTACCTTTCCCCATAGGCCTGGGATCTGAATTCATGTGAGAACCATCACTGCAGGTAAGAGGACAAATTACCTGTGTGAACACTAGCCAGCACTCATTGAGAGCTTACTATTTGCCAGGCATGGCACTAATTACTTTCCAAGTGTTGTCTCATTTAACACAACAGTACCATTAGGGAAGTAATTTAAGATCATCCTTTTACACATGAGAAAACTAAGTAGGCGAGTAGGATTAAGAAAGCTTCCCAAGCTGACACGGTGCAAAATTGGTAGAAGTGGTGTTTGAACCCTAGCCCATATATCCACAGCCAGTAACCAGAATTCACTGTTTATAAGAGATAGATTCTGCAGAGAGAATCCTGAGCAAATTATTGAGCATGGGATCAGGTTGTCTGTGGAAAAAATGTCTATGCATTTATCATTGTCAAAACTCCTTTCAAGAAAATATGCCATAATTGTACATTTAATTCAGCTCTGGCACAACACAATGTTCCAGTGAAGCGTACAGCAAAGTGACATGTTGAGATTGTGACCCTGTTGGGATGGAGTCTTGTAAAACTTGCACTAAAGAAAAATGACAAACAAACAGATGCAGTGGTTTATTGGCCTCATCTCTTTGTGGCACCTCTGTGGCTCCCGGAAAGGAAATGGAACACTTAGGAAGACATGCTGAGACCCCTGGGCCCTACGGGCCTATGATAGCTCTGCCAGCAAGAGGATTTATGCTCCGGCTGTCCTTGAATATTCACCAGCTCCCCACTGGGGAGACAGTCATGGAAGCCAGAGAGAGTACCGGTCTGTGATGAATGGATCCCTTCTGCGAGCTCTCTGGACTTCCCTCCACTCAAGCCAGGCCTGCAACTGCCTGGGGAAGCCTGTGAGAGTGCTGTGGATGCTGCCCGTGGGGAACTGGGCATCCTGACACAGTGGACTGACTGCCGCAGGCTGAGCCTGTCCAGGCTCTAGTTTTAGAATCTGAAATGTGGCCACTTTCGTTGCAGCCTGTCAGGGTGCCCAACACTTTCACAGTGAAATACGGCTGGACGTCAGTGCTCACTGTTCAGGTCTACCCCTCTAGAACAAGACAAAACACACCGTGGGAGGTCACTTAAGATGATCAATGAAGAGTCACCCCTCCTTCAGGAGCAAAGACAGCCTCTCCTCTGCAGATACTTGGAAGGCATCTCAGGGAGGTATAGCAGGGAGATGCCTTTTTACCAGCACATAGTCTCACAATCATTCCACTCACTCTGAGATAAGACCCCTATACACACACACACACACACACACACACACACACACACACACACACAGGCAAATACACACAATCCTCAAAACGTGGCTATTCTATCCTATACTCTCATCCCCTGGCCACAGGTGACTGACCCAAGGAAAGTTACCTGAGCCAAACTGAATCAACAAAATTCTCCTCAGGGATTTGAAATTCAGGGCATAGACACACAGCAATGGGTAATGTTCAACTGCAGTGTGTCAGCTGTGAAAGTTCCTTGACAAGTTCCAGCATCCAGACCTGTCTTTGCCTCCTGAACGTGCGTCCGTCCCTCCTACTTCGTGCACATACCTTCCCACTGTTACAGGCTGAACTGTGTCCCCCCACCCAGATTCGTTGGAGACCTAATACTCAGAACCTCAGAATATGACCTTATCTGGAGACAAGCTCTTTATAGAAGTCATCAAGTTAAATGAGGTCATTAAGCTTGGCCCTGATCCAGTATGACTGGAGGCCGTAGAGAAAGGGAAAGATTTGAACTCAGATGCAGACACTCAAGTTAGAACACCGTCAGGCAAAGGTGAAGGCAGAGTCGGGGCAGCACCACTTTGTGTCCCGAGGAATACTGAAGGGTGCCCGCAGACCGCCAGAAACGGAAAGGCACAGACGGAACAGACTCTCCCCCACAGTTCCCAGAAGGGACCAGCTCTATCTGCACATCGGTCTCAGACTTCTAGTTTCCAGAACTGTTTGATGATAAATATCTGTCTCTATGCCATCCAGTTGGGGCACCTTGTGATAGCAGGCCTCGCAAACTAATACCTATACCAACAATACTCTCCTTCATTTTCCTTATATGCCAAACAGTACAGTGAATTCCTGTTGCCTTCTTCTAAGAGAAACTTAACCGATACTCCAAGTCAACCATGGGGAAGATTGATTCTGACTTTAAATAAAGTCTCCAACTGTTTGTATAAGGATTGTGGCTCCTATCAAACAATGAAAGCAAAATTGAATTCGGAAAGCAAAGGAACTCACAGTTAACACAAAGACACTATATCACAGAGACCAAGGAGGTTCACTTAGAGCAAAGAGGAGAGGACTACAAAATGGCCTTTCTTGGGCATGTGTGAAGGATGAGGAAAATGATTTGCTGTAAAGAAGCATTATTTCTCTATTTCTAGCACAAATGCCAGAAAACAAAGAAACCCTTAAAGAATTGTATGCTTCAAAAAAGCTTGCTACCTGTAAAAGTGACCTTATTTGGAAATAGGGTCTTTGAAAATGAAATGAAGTTAAGATGTCTTTTGGGTGGACTCTAATCCAATTTGGGCATTCCCTGGTGGTTCAGCAGTAAAGAATCCGCCTCCCAATGCAGGAGATGTGGGTTCAGTCCCTGGTCTGGGAGGATCCCCTGGAGGAGGAAATAGAGGAACCCACCTCAGTATTCTTGCCTGTGAAATCCTATGGACAGAGAAGCCTGGTGGTCTACAGTCCATGGGGTCACAAAAGAGGTGGGCATGACATAGTGACTAAACAACAATCCAATTTGACTGATGTTCTTTTTTTTTCTTTTTTTAAAAATTAATTAATTTATTTTAATTGGAGGCTAATTACTTTACAATATTGTGGTGGTTTTTGCCATACATTGACATGAATCCGCCACGGGTTACATGTGTCCCCCATCCTGAACCCCCCTCCCACCTCCCTCCTCATCCCACCCCTCAGGGTCATCCCAGTGCACCAGCCCTGAGTGCCCCGTCTCATGCATCGAACCTGGACTGGTGATCTGTTTCACATATGGTAATACACGTGTTTCAATGCTATTCTCTCAGATCATCCCACCCTCGCCTTCTCCCACGAGTCCAAAACACTGTTCTTTACACCTGTGTCTCTTTTGCTATCTCACGTATAGGGTCATTGTTACCATCTTTCTAAATTCCATATATATGCATTGATACGATTTTCTTCTAAGAAGAGGGAAATGCTGTGTGAAGACACAGAGAAGATCATGTGAAGACAGAGGCAGAGACGGGAATGATTTAGCTACAAGCCAAGGAATACCTGGGGCTACCAGAGCCTGGAGGAGGGAGGAAAGCGCCTCGCCTGGAGGGCCTGAATGGAGCAAGGCCCTGCCAGCACCTTGGTCTTGAATTTCTAGCCTTTAGGACCATGAGACGACAAATTTCTATTGCTTTAAGTCACTCAATTTGTGGTACTTTGTTATGGCAGCACTAGGAAGCCTGTAGCCCCCTGCTCTCAAAGTCCTACCCTAGGTCACAGAGCAGGATGATTTGGGGTGATTCGACAGCAATTTGTAGACTCTGCCGCAAAGTACAGCTGGAAGATATTCACATTAGCCAAGTCTCTTTTGGTCATAGGAAAGCGATATTAATCACTTTTTAAAAAAGGCTAGATAGAACATATATACAAATAAATGACTTTTTAATCTCTTCAGGCCTTGTTAATATATTTTCAGTTAATTAATGTTAAAATAAGCAATATTCTATAATCATAGTTGAGCACTGGCTTAATTCAAGCCAGGAGGATTGGTTATTTGCTGTCTTCTGTTAAATTTTCAGTATAAGCTCTGCTTTAGAGTGGAGTAAACAGGGCACCTGAAAAAATTAAAGGAAGGCTAGGCCATCCGAAGCAGCACCTTCAAAAGTGGCTGAGAGCAAACTTCCTCTTACATTGTGGCATGAAACTCTGTTCTTAGAAGAAAAGAGATTGCCATCATAGTTGATGGAGAACTCTTCCTTCACTTTCCAGTAAAGATCCTCGTGAATCTTATCTTTTGATTGTTCCCAAACAATGATTTGTTTGGTTTCAAAACAGCTCTTCTGCAAGGATAAAAAAGAAATTTATTTTTCAGGACTATGTTAAAAGAAGCACACTGAACTCTATAGGGGGAGAAAAAGATAAATCTATTGAAGGCATGCCATGTGTTAAATTCACTGCTGATGTTCCAAGAAAATCTTCCTTAATATTTTTAGACTGAAATTAATGTATTTGCAGACAATCTTAGAATATAAAGAAGTCTAAACTGAACATCTGTTTCATTGTCTTGGTCCTAGAGTCAACCTTCTGGCTTAAATTTTTAGAAAGCAGATTTGGGGGAATAAATACATAATTTTGGCTTATCCAAATAATTTACTCATGTACTTGGGGAATAAAAATGATTTTTCATTTCTTTGTTTTGACAGAAGATTAACTTTAGAGGTACTGGCTTTATTAAGCATTGTATGACAATGTCTTTCAATGTCCATTAAATAATGCTTAGTACAGTAAATGTTAAATTACCATGTTATATCTCCATAAATACATGTGAAGTCCACATGAATGCCAAATGAATTCAATATGGTCATTTCTATTACAATAAATGCCAAATGAATTCAGAGTGATGAGGCACTTAAAATGTCATACACTTCCAAGTAGTCCCATGATGAATTCATTACTGCCACGTGATACCCGTTCTTGTCAGCCTTTCCATTTTAAATAGTATTTTCAGCAGTTTGCAATAAAATTCCATTTGAGGAATTGATTCTCATTGGAAATATGGAAGAGGAACTCTGTAAGTCTGGAAAAGTAGTGCCAAAAAGACTTTTGGCACATTGCAAAAGTTCATACACCCACCAACCCGCAAGTTCAATATTTGAATGAAACATATATAGACTAGTTATGGTTTTTGATATTTTATATCTGAAGAAAATTTTTATTTGATGTTTCCCCCTTGAACCATGGGTTCTTTCACAATATATCCCTATAAAAATTTACCTAGGTTTGTATCATTCTTATTAGACAGATGTACACAGAATAGAAAAAGGGGAGAACTGTCAGCCACCATACGATAACTACTTTAGTCAAGACACAAGCAGAGACTTGACATCGCCAAGTCATAGGAACAGCCTAAATGTCCCTTGACAGATGAATGGATAAAGATGCGGTGCATATATACACAATGGAATATTGCTCAGCCACAGAAAAGAATAAAATAGCGCCATTTGCAGCAACATAGAAGGACACAGAGGTCATCATACTAAGTGGAGTCAGAAAGAGAAAGACAAATACCATGTGATCACTTATATGTGGGATCTAAACCAGGACACAAATGAACTTATTTAGGAACCAGAAATAGACTCACAGACATAGAAGGCAAACTTATGTTTACCTAAGGGGAAAGGGGGTACGTGTTTGGGATTAGCAGATACTAACTGCAATACATAAAACAGATAAACACCAAGGTCCTACTGTATAGCACAGAGATCTATAGTCAAGATCCCATAATAAACCAGGATGGAAAAGAATATCCATGTATATATAGCTGAATCACTTTGCTGTACACCAGAAACTAACACAATATTGTAAATCAACTATACTTGAATCTAAAAGAAAGACACCAGCATGGATAATATCTGATTTCATGGTCCAGTACTTCCCTTATTTCCAAAAATACCAACTCTGCAAGTATTCTTGATAGCCCTTCTGTGAGTGGGAGGGAGAAGCAGTCAGATCAGTAGAGTGAATAGACTCAGACAGCAGGAGGAAAAGAGCGCTGGGGAAAAACAAAATGCAGACTGACGGGCGTGGTATCCACACAGGTAGTAGTGCCCGCCAGCTCTCTAGATCCCACACGGGGGCTCCTCAGTCGCTCGGTCGTGTCCGACTCTGCGACCCCAGGGACTGCAGCCCGCCAGCCTCCTCTCTCCATGGGATTCTCCAGGCAAGAATACTGGAGTGGGCTGCCATTTCCTTCTCCTCCTATATGGGTAAATATCAAGTTAAAATTCAAGCTCCGGTATTTCTGATATCAGCCAGCTACCACTGATAGTAATCAAAATTAGGAACATGGAAGAGAGAGAGCTGTGAACTATCTTAGAACAATTGATACATTTTAATGTATGTGCTGTGCTGTGCTGACCCGCTCATTCGTGTCTGACTCTTTGTGACCCCATGGATATACTTGTAAAGACTTTGGCCTAGTCTTATTAGCAATAATTCAATTGTGTTTAATCTGCTATAATATCCTTTGTAATAAATACACATATGTATACATATGTATGCAGTCTAAATGTAGATTCTGCTTAAAACACTTTGAACTTCACTCTAGTGATTCTATATACAAATCATTTTTACTCAGTGAATTTCTAGGAATATGTATTTTATATTACTGAAATATAAATCAGATACATTGATTGAAGATTTTATTTTGTTACTGAACCAAGGTTGACTAGTTTTATATGTGCGAATACAACAATTTTAGCCATATATATATATATGTATATATATACATATATACATATATATATATCTCAGTAAGAAGCCTGAACAGGTTTTTGTTGTTATTACTGTTCTTTTATCTTTACAGAAATTGCCAGTCAATGGTACAGAAAGTCTTGCTTAGTATCCCATAGGGTGATGCTTTCAGTTTTCACCCAGTAGTCTAAGAAACATCATCTTAAAACCTATTTCTCGTTTGATCTACAGTTGTTGCTGAGATCTGCACTGAGGGTCTACAAACCATAGCTTGAGGGTTAAGCCTGACCCATAGCTTTTGTTTTTGTAAATAAAGTTTTATTAGAACATAGTCATAACCATTTGTTTACATATCGTCTGTGGACATTTAGGGGCCACAATGGCACCGTTAAATGATTGGAGTAGAGACCAACAAAGGTCCGTCTAGTCAGGCTATGGTTTTTCCAGTAGTCATGTTTGGATGTGAGAATTGGACCATAAGGAAAGCTGAGCACTGAAGAATTTATGCTTTTGAACTGTGGTATTGGAGGAGACTCTTGAGAGTCCCTTGGATAGCAAGGAGATCCAACAAGTCCATCCTAAAGGAAATCAGTCCTGAATGTTTATTGGAAGGACTGACGTTGAAGCTGAAACTCCAATATTGTGGCCACTTGATGTAAAGAGCTGACTCATTTGAAAAGACCCTGATGCTGAGAAAGATTGAAGGTAGGATGAGAAGGGGATGAGATGGTTGGATGGCATCACTGACTCAATGGACACGAGTTTGAGTAAACTCTGGGAGTTGGTGATGGACAGGGAGGCCTGGCGTGCTGCAGTCCATGGGGTTGCAAAGAGTCAGACATGACTGAGCGACTGAACTGAACTGAGACCTTATGGCCCAAAAAAACCAAAAATATTTGCTAGCTTGCCCTTTTCAGAAAAATATTTGCTATCCCCGATGTATGTTAAATTACAAATAAGAAATGTCTTTGAACCACTTTCTTTCCCCTGACTAATCTATTTTCTCCTCGTGGATAACAAAAACAAAATATAATTATTGACTTTATTTTTTTCACTACAAAAAAACTCACAGAAAATTAAAGCAATTTTAAAAGTCCCAATTATTAGGTTACCGGGGTCATATATTATGTTCAAGCTGATACTGCTGACTTAATATTTGCCCCTTTGTATTTTCAAAATTTCTGTCTTGTGAAGATATATTTTTAGGTACTTCATTGAGTGTGGTTTGTATGAACTGCTCATAATACTTTGTGAAATGAAGTAGGGAATGGACAGATAGTTACAGACATAAAGACAGATAAACAGGGCTATAAATCCATCCATCTGTAATTCACAAATCACTTAAAAACAAACAAATCCACAGGGCATACAACAAAATAGGTAAAGTTTCATAACAGGACAGGACCGGGCAGATGCCCTGGACTCCTCCACAGTGGTGTTACTGACACTGCGGGCTGGACAATTGTTTGAGGAAGGACGGGGCTTGGCCTGTGCGATGTAGGATGTCAGCAGCAGGCGTGGCTTCAGCCCACTAGGTGCCAGTAGTGTACTCCTCCACGCGAAAACAAGAATTATCTCCAGACATGGCCAAATGTCCCCTAGAAAAGAGTCCTCCATGCCTTCCCCAGTCCAGAGAAAGCAGCTCTTCTGTGGTTTATCACCTGGTACACCTTTGTGTCCATTTCTTCTGCCCTGTTCCGAGATCGGCAATCTCATAGAGTCTGCCGTAGCTCACTGAGGACCCAAAGTATAGGTAAATGTACCGGGCAGCAATGCTCCTTCTTTCGGGTTAGGCCATGCCTCTGTGGGTCATCCAGCAGAAATCTAGGACTGGAGAATGTAATGAAACCAAATCTCATAAATGGGTCTCTAAAGCAGGGTCCTTCCACAGTCTGTTCATTGTGCTGTACAAAGAGAGATGGGCTTTGCCGTGTATTTCTTGGCCCTGGTAAGACGCTTCTCCTGATCTCTAATGACAGTAATGAATTAAATAATGGCTAGGTAATGAATTGGGTTATTTCCTAAGTCTAGAGATCAAGAGAAATTAAATACTCAGTCTCATGGGGTCTGAGTTGATAAAGGGCTATTTAAGTGCCTTCACAGCAGTGGAAGCAAGACCTGAATAAGACGCAGACTGACAATGCTGCCTGCACCCTCTTTCTCAGTAGATTGTGGAATCAGCTGAAGCTGATAATTGCAGAGGATGGAAGAAAATGGGAGGTTACCTCAGTGATGTGGAAAGCAAAATCGCTTGACAAAGGAAACTTGATTCATTATGAGCACATTTTGTCTTGTTTACACTAAGCATCAGATACTGAATTTAGAGACATCTGTGTAATTGATTGCAGCAGTCTAAACTGTATCTCAATTTGATATATTCTTAAGCGCAAGGGTAGACTTACATTTCTTTGTTCCCCAAAGTGGTCTTGGACATGATAAGTGCTCAATAAATATTTGATCCACCTGATAGAAGTTAGTGGTTTTATCCATAAATACTGAGTCAAATATACCTTATCTGATAATAGCCAAGTTCTCAGAGCCTCAAATAGAAGGAAGCGACTGCCTATTTCACCCAAAATACAATTTTCAGAGTCTTATGCTAGCAATTACATATTCTCGTCATGAATTATTTTTCCATTTGAGTCATATAAACTTTCAGTATTGGATACTTAGTCTTATACACTAAAAGGCAAAGTTTCACAGACATTTCAATCATGTCAACAAAATTATATTTTAGGATATCTATCCTGCAAAGGGTACATTATGAAAACTGATCTGTTGTATGCTATCTGTTCTATGCCACATCTACTTATGTCACTAGAGCAATTGCCACTAAAAGCAATATATATATACACACATATATATATAACATATATATAAATGTAGCAGAAAGAAGAAATCATGTCTCTATTTCTCTTCTAGGCATGATAAAGGAGTCTGAAACAAAGACAGACTGGAAGATCAGTAGGTGAGAAATGACAATAATTCTAAATGCTAAACTACCAAGTCAAACGTATAATTAAACATATATAATTCAAAAGTGTAATTAGTCATGCATCCTAAGATTTTTTGGACACATATTGATAGTCTTAGACCAGAGTTATTATCTTAAAATGAGACTCAATTAGCTCATAACTTTTGTAGGCATACAAATAATTGAGCTATTTCAGGGAGGCAATCAAGAATACTAGATAGAGTTAAACATAACTGAGGGCAAATCTAGGGATCACCACTCTGCAGTTCAGTGACCTAGGGCATCTGTAATCAGAGGCAATGCAATATCATCAGAAGAGACTGGATCTACTTGAAAATCTGAGTCTTAAGCCAGTCACCGTACCTCGCAACTCTCTGACCTTGGGCAAGTCACATATTTTCTTTGAGCTTCAGTTTCACATCTTTACAATGCAGTTATTCTTCCTCTACTTGGGTACCTTCCTTGTTTTATTGACATTATTATTCCAGGCCAGTGCATATACATCATGGCTTATATCAACCAAATCAGTGTGACCATCAAAACATGAGAAAACTGCTGAGTGGGCATGTGAATCTGTGAAATGTTTCACAACCTAAATGACATAACCACTAAGAAAGCTATTCCTGACCCCTCTAGGTTAGGTCCTCTGGCATGTATTATAGCCTGTATTTCTACTATAAAATCACTTATCACAGGGTATTCTAAATGCCTATGTCAAAGGAAAAATTATTAAAAACTGAATTTCTTATATTAGCATAGTGAAGTGAAAGTCGCTCAGTCGTGTCTGACTCTTTGCGACTCCATGGACTATACAGTCCATGGAACTCTCCAGGCCAGGATACTGGAGTAGATAGCCTTTCCCTTCTCCAGGGGAAATTCCCAACCCAGGAATTGAACCCAGATCTCCCACATTGCAGGTGGATTCTTTACCAGCTGAACCACAAGGGAAGCCCAAGAATACTGCACTGGGTAGCCTATCCCTTCTCCAGGGTATCTTCCCGAACCAGGAATTGAACTGGGGTCTCCAGAATTGCAGGCAGATTCTTTACCAACTGAGCTATGAGGGAAACCCCTATATCAGCCTAAGAATGGATATTAAAGCCAAGGTGGTGGGGGGGACAGTACAGTAATAGACCACACATATGAGATTCTTCAGTTTATGATCAAGATTTCACTGTAGTTCAGTGAAGGAGAAGGATAACCTTCTTAATGAATGATTTTAGAGGAACTAGGGGAAAAAAATAAATCTTGATCCCTACCTCACACTATACATAAAGTTAATTTGAGATAAAAATTAATCATGAAAGCTAAATAAATCAAGACTTTAGAAGACATAGTCGAGAATGTTCATAACCTTGGGGCATGCAAAATTTTCTTAACTGAGACACAAAAAGTAGCAAGAGAAATAAATTAATATTCTTCATTAAAATATAGAACATTTACCAAAGACACCAATAAGAAAGAAAAAGTCAAGTCATAGACTAAGGGAAGCTCACAATACATATGACAAAGACTTAAATTCATAACATAAAAAGAACCCCTTAAATTACTATCAAGGGAAGTCCCTTTTAAATGAAACTGGGCAGCACCAGTTTGGATATAAGCAGTTGAGACTGGGACTCAGCGAAGGAGCTAGAGCAGAAAATAGACTCATACCATATAAGGGACACGGCATGCTGGGTGGAAAATTAAAGGAAGGAAAGGTGGGGGGAAAAAAATGGTGAGATGTGAAAAAAGGAGAACTGGGTTTATTCAGGCAAAGAAAATGAATCTGGTGCCTGAAGGACATTTAAGAATAATCAGGTTTAATTTTATATGGGGAATCAATATAATCTCTGAATACAACTTTCTAGAATTCAATAAAGTATGCTACCTATACAGGACTTTATGTACAATTTTGCAGAAGTAAAAACAGGAGGCTATCTGCTATGTGTGGATTGTAGAATATGAAATGATAATGAAGCTAAACAGAAGCATGGTCTTGGAGCTAGAGGCGTCTACTGGTGTGTGAGTTCCATCAGTTCAGTTCAGTTCAGTCACTCTGTCATGTCTGACTCTTTGCAACCCCATGAACCACAGCACGCCAGGCCTCCCTGTCCATCACCAACACCCGGAGTCCACTCAAACCCATGTTCATCGAGTCGGTGATAACATCCAACCATCTCATTTTCTGTCATCCTCTTCTCCTCCTGCCATCAATCTTTCCCAGCATCAGGGTCTTTTCCAAAGAGGCAGCTCTTCACATCAGATGGCCAAAGTGTTGGAGTTTCAGCTTCAGCATCAGTCCTTCCAATGAACACCCAGGCCTGATCTCCTTTAGGATGGACTGGTTGGATCTCCTTGAAGTCCAAGGGACTCTCAAGAGTCTTCTCCAACACCACAGTTCAAAAGCATCAAATCTCTGGCACTCAGCTTTCTTTATAGTCCAACTCTCACATCCATACGTGACTACTGGAAAAACCATAGCCTTGACTAGACGGACCTTTGTTGGCAAAGTAATGTCTCTGCTTTTGAATATGCTATCTAGGTTGGTCATAACTTTCCTTCCAAGGAGTAAGCATCTTTTAATTTCATGGCTGCAATCACCATCTGCAGTGATTTTGGAGCCCAGAAAAATAAAGTCAGCCTCTGTTTCCACTGTTTCCCCATCTATTTGCCATGAAGTGATGGGACTCCATGGAATGCCTCAAGTTTTTTAGATATCACAGAGCATTCACAAGGCATGAAATGGAGGTTTGAACCAATATTATTTACATTTTATAGGATGTTAGAGCCCAGGTGCTTGGTTCTCTTCCATGAAGCTCTTGAGAGCAAGGTATATAATGAAAGTGAAAGTGAAGTCACTCAGTCATGTCTGACTCTTTGCGACCACATGAACTGTAGCCTACCAGGCTCCTCCATCCATAGGATTTCCCAGGCAAGAATACTGGAGTGGATTGCCATTTCCTTCTCCAGGGAATCTTCCCAACCCAGGGATCGAACCTGGGTCTCCTGCATTGCAGGCAGACGCTTTACCGTCTGAGCCACTAGCGAAGCCCTTAGGTATATAATAGGAGCTCAAAAATATTGCATGGAAAGTGACTGAATGAATGAGTGAATGAACATGTTCAGGAATGAAGTTTAGGCATTTGGTTCACCTTGATCCGTTTTCAGAGTTTCGATCACTTTTTTACCTCTTATTTTGCTGGTGTCTTTTCATTTGTCCATTTTCCTATCATTTAGCAGAAGCTCCCAGTCATATGCCTGCTGCATTGTCCATCTACAAAGCATCATTTCTTTCCAAATGTGCATCTTCCCCATTTGGGAGATGAGCTGCACTATAGCATACAGCAATTTAAATGCATTTGCAAAATAATTATTCCTCTTCCATACATGAGGCCTGTTATCTGAATAAATGTTTCCCTAATAAAGCTTGCAGCTGGGTTGAGTTTGAGAAATACAACAATTAGGAGTCATGGGACAGGAGCTCAAAAAAGGGTTCCCTTTTAACACCAGCATTTGCTTCCTACATCCCTGATTAGGGGGAATGGGGCCTGTATGTGACTGCCAACACAGTGCTGATTGCTAATCAAGTGGCCATGGTATGTGGGAGCAAAAGAAAATTAGAAAACAAACGTAGATGCTGATTAGTTTTCCACAAACATCTTGAAAGATGTGTGAAGCGGGAGCCAGCTAAGGTGAGACAAGTAAGAAGACTCCAGCCAAATACATCTTAGTCAAACCTGGAATTAAAAAGGAAACTATAGACCTGTTACTACTGCTGCTAAGTCGCTTCAGTCGTGCCCGACTCTGTGCAACCCCATAGACGGCAGCCCACCAGGCTCCCCCGTCCCTGGGATTCTCCAGGCAAGAACACTGGAGTGGGTTGCCATTTCCTTCTGCAATGCATGAAAGTGAAAAGTGAAAGTGAAGTTGATCAGTCGAGCCCAACTTTTAGCGACCCCATAGACTGCAGCCTACCAGGTTCCTCCGTCCATGGGATTTTCCAGGCAAGAGTACTGGAGTGGGGTGCCATTGCCTTCTCCAAACTATAGACCAGGGGTCTGCAAAATCCAGATGAACCAACAGAGTAAAATGTTGATAATAGAAACAGTCACAGTTACAACTGTTAAGATTTGTACCCAGCTTTACCCCTGAGCCAGTAAAATGATGCTCTAGCTCATTCTAGTCTTATAATTACCCCATGAGTTCGTTGTTAATTTGAGCATCTCTACTTTACAGGTCTAAAAAAACAGACTCAGCAAAGGGGCAATTTGCTCAAAGCAAAATATGTCAGTGACTGAATCAGGGTTTTTACTGGGGGCTTCATTTCCAGATTAGGTTTAGAATCTGACCTATTGTTTAATCGCTAAATTGTGTTCAACTCTTTGTGACCTCATGGACTTATAGCCCTCCAGGCTCCTCTATCCATGGGATTTCCCAGGCAAGAATAATGGAGTGGGTTGCTATTTCCTTCTCCAGGGGATCTTCCTGACCCAGGGATCAAAGCCGGGTCTTCTGAATTGCAGGCAGTTTCTTGACTGTCTGAGCCACCAGGAAGTCCTAACCTATAGTGTAATGGAATATACCCACATAAGCCAAGAGCTTATAAATTCAATACTACTAAAAATAAAAAGAATTTGAGAAATGAGTTTTAAAAAACTCAGAGATTTAGAGACCTGGGGCTAACCACTGCAGCTAGTGGAAACCAGTGGGAAGAAAGAGCTTCTTAAAAACACCCTTTCTGGAGGAAATCAGAAGCAATCATGAGTGTGGAGGAGAGTGACATTTAATTTCTACCCATTCATATGGTAGAAATTTCTACCCATTTATAGGTTAAAGTCCTCAACTCTGTACTTGAAAGTATATACTCAAGGATCTCACCTGAATATTCATTTAGCTATGTGGGTGGTTCTGTGGTAAAGAATACACCTGCCAATGCAGGAGACTCAAGTTTGATCCCTGGGTTGGGAAGAGCCCTGGAGAAGGAAACAGCAACCCACTCCAGTATTCTTACCTGGATAATTCTATAACAGGATTGGGGATTCTATGTTAATCCTATGACAGGAGAGCCTGGCAGGCTACAGTCCATGGGGTCACAAAGAGTCAGACACGACTAAACGACTAAACAACAACAGCCTGACCTTTAGGGGGCTGTTCATCTTTCTCCTTTGGTGGCACCCAGAGGCATCCTAGAGATGGCTTATCCCAGCTTATGAGAACCAACTATACACAATTTTTCCCAAATCCACATTCAGTGAGGTCATGTTGGTACCCAGTTTTGACTTGAGTCATGGTGGAAGTATTTATACCAAGAAAATAGGCAAAAACTTCAAATTACATATTCTTTTTTCAGAGGGCCAGTTGTCAAATATATAGTAACACCTTGCTTGATACATTTTTAATGTTGTTATTTTTTTCTGCACACTTTTATTTTTTACTAAAGTGCATTAAATTCAAAATGAAAGCACATCATTACTGTAGAAAACAATATGGTTTACCACATTGAAGGTACCCTTAAAGATAAGGGGACACAAATAGAAGGTACCCTTAAAGATAAATTCCAGTGGAAACAAAACAATGTTAGGACATTCTTAATGGATAATGGTATTGTAAAATAATAAGCTTGAGGTTTACTTCATCTTCTGTAAAAAAGGATATTAGCAAGTGTGGAGTGGTATTAAATATACTCAGAAACCATAGTAGGATTTTCTACTTGAGGTAAGAGAATTGCTAGAGGCAAATTACTATGATGCATCTGATAGAGAACAGGCAGTCCATGGGGCTACTTAATATCTTGACCACCTCTTCCTAAAACCATTTTACCAAAGGGAAAGCTGCCAGTGTCTTGCCCAAATCCCACAGGCCCCATCCCATTTTACTGGGCTCCAGACAACTTCCAATGGGGAGTGAATACACTCAACCAAAGGGAATTGTTTTATCAATGTCCCTTTTCCTCTTTCCTCGGGTGGAATAATTCCAAGGCATATCTTCTATGCTGTTTCCAGAATTTTCCTATGGGATCTACTTTAGTTACCTACCACTTAATATTGGCTTAATATTCTACCCTACATGGACTCTTTCCTTTCTCCTGTGTCCTGTCCATTTCTGGAACCCTCTGTCCCTACATAAGAAGGTACGGGCATTCACATCTTTGTCTCTTCTTGAGGACGCCAATTAAGATACACACAGACTCATGGCATCTCAGGTGTTCCCTTTGGATGAGGCTTTGGACAGCCATATCCTAACAGAAGGCCAACACTCATGTGGGCCATCTGATGTTGACTTTGAGTCACCCACAGATTTCCCAAACTTCACTCTGTAGAATACTTAATATGGAAATTACCTCATTATCTCCTTTAAGGCTGGCGAAGACCATTGATATTTGAGAGGGCTAATTTAAAAGAAACATTGATCATTTAATCCTCTCAGTTCATTGAGTTCTATTCCCAAATCAAGTCTGATCACCAAGAAGCTTAGTTCCTTGTGGGAAAGCATTCACCTTATCATGATTCCTTTTCATGTCTTTACTGAGGTAAATATACAAAGCAACCAGGCAAAGAATATTTTTATACCTCTGGCAAAGCAGTTGTTGGAAAAAGTTATTCTTTGCATACTCATAGTCCTTTTCAGTAAAAGCTCTTACAATACATTCCTACCAAAAATAAATGATGAGAGGAAAACTTTTCCTCTTCTCATTAATTGGCATGCTTCTTAAAAAAAAAAATCAAACAATGAGAACTATTTAAGCCAACACATTTCCATTTTTTCCATGGTTATGTGGAAATTCAAAGCAAATTTGGTACTAAATTTTAGCAATTATATTATTGTTCTTCCATATTATAGTTTGTTTTTTTTTAAAAAAAAAACATTTACCTTTATTGCAATTGTACTGTAATAAACTGTTTAAAAACCAGAATTTTTACAAATAATGCTAGGGGATATGATCAATGAATAAACAACATTAAACCCATAAGCCATCAAAATGCTGTCTTTGCTACAATATAGCTTTAGAAAGGAACAAGTAGATGTTATTAAGGTTTCACTCAAGATCAACTGCATTGGGTTGACAGCAAAAACAAAGTTCCTGCACATTCACAGAGAGCACAGAAAGCATCAACAGATAACTTCCATGATCACTGGCTTGCAAAGATATATACATTTATTCCGTCACAAATTATGTGTCTCTACTATGTGCCAGGTACCATATTAGGGTTAGCAATAGCTCTCTGAGAAAAGAGATGCCAACCCTTCTCTCATGGAATTTATAATTCAGCTAGATTTTGTGTGGTGTGTGTGTGTGTGTGTGTGTGAAAATAGCCTCAATTAAAGACTGCCTAACCTGCCCACCAGTGAAAAGTAAAACAGCAACAAAAGGAAAGCAGGAAAGAGCTTTGGAAATATGATTGTGAACATTTATGTAAATGGGTCTTGATATCTCTGAGGCTAGAACATTGCATGAGTCAGGGCTTGCATTATAGCTGCTCCAGAAAGAAACAAAACAAAACAAAACTGGGAAGCAATATAATGAGTGCGGCTGCCCTATCAGCAGGGAACAGGCATTTATGGGTTTAGTTTAATAGCCGTTATTATTTTTATTTTCTTAACAAAACAGAATCGAGAACTCTGTGGTTGCCATTGTTTAATGGTACATGAGGTATGAACACCAGCCCATGGCATCATTTTGGAAATGCTGTGTTAAAGTCATGGCATAGAGACCCTGATGAAGGGGCATCTCCAAGGAGTAAATCAACGGACCCCCATCCCCTCCCCACACATCTATCCTTGCCCTCAATCCACACCAGTATGACCCCTTCTGTGGATAATACCCATAAGTAGAGTTGATTATATCTAGTCTCAGAGTCCAGATTGATTTGTTCACAGACTTTTGTTGTTAGGACAGGAACTTCTTCACAGGAACTTTATGGCCTATAGATGTGGTTCTCAAAGTAAGGTCCTGGAACAGCAGCCTCAATAATTTAAAACTCGGTATGTGTGTACATTACTGGACCTCATTTCCAACCTTATGAGTCAAAAACTCTGAAGGTGGGACTTAATGTTTTGATGAACCATACAGGTGATACTGATGTACAGTCAAATTAGAGAACTACTGGCCTGAGAACCAGAGTTTTCTGAGTTATTTTTCCCATTTAGCCCCTTTAACTTTCTGCTTTAACCACACAGTGCTAGGAAAACACACTGGGAAGCAGCATTTATCCAAACAGCAAAGAGGTCTTGAGACCAAAGGAACTCTACATGAATAGTTGTGAGCTATCTTATCATACAACTGAAAACAGGCCCCCAGAGTCATTTGATTCAGCCATCCTAAAAGTTCACACAACTCCCTCATTCAAAAGTGTTTCATAAAAGAGACAGGAGAAAAAAAAAGTTGATCATACTACACATGGATATGACAATTAAATGCTAACTCTTGCCTTCATTTATGCTTCTACCAAGTCATGGTTCTCACATATTTAATCAGTATGATCCATCGTGTGGACCCAGTACGTTAACTGCTAATGGCTCAGCCCACCATTTCAGCCTACCAAATTATTTTTGATTCCTGAACCTGTTGTCAAGTGTCAGGACTTCCCTGGAGGTACAGGAGATAGGAAACGGCCTGACAGTGCAGGAGACATGGGTTTGATCCCCATGCTACAGAGCAAGTAAGCCTGTGCTCCGCAACTTCTCTAGTCTCCCAGAGAACTTCCACGCTCTAGAGCCCGTGAGCCACAGCTTCTGAGCCTGTGCACCTCAACTACTGAAGCCTGCATGCTCTAGGGCCCAGGAACCACAACGACTGAACCTGCACTCTGCAGCTACTGAGGCCCGTGTGCCTAGGGCCTGCGTTCTGCAGCAAGAGAAGCCACTGCAATGAGAAGCCCGCGCACCTCGACTAGACAGCAGCCCCCACTGGCTGCAATGAGAGAAAGCCCGTGTGCAGCGACGAAGACCCAGCACAACCAAAAATAAATAAATTAATCTATTTATTGATAGCATTTATCACTTGACCAGCATTTGGATGATAATCTCCGCCCTGCCCATAAGTACTGTTTTGGGAAGCTCCATCCCAAGTGTTAATTCTTTAAAAACTGTGTCACCCTCTATCTTAATGGAGAAGTTCATAGAAAAATTTACGATTTTCCCTTATAGAAGTGAAGTGAAGTGAAAGTCGCTCAGTTGTGTCTGACTCCTTGTGACCCCATGGACGATACAGTCCAGGCAGTTCTCCAGGCCAGAACACTGAAGTGTGTAGCCATTCCCTTTTCCAGGAGATCTTCCCAACTCAAGGATCAAACTGAGGTCTCCTGCATTGCAGGCAGATTCTTTACCAGCTGAGCCACCAGGAATGCCCTATAGATTAGCTAGGAATAGCTAAATACACTTTACTCTTGAAAAATACTTTACTTCTTTAGAAATTATTGGAGAAGGCAACGGCAACCCACTCCAGTAATCTTGCCTGGAAAATCCTATGGATGGAGGAGCCTGATAGGGGGCAGTCCATGGGGTCACGAAGAGTCAGATACAACTGAGCAACTTCACTTTCACGCATTGGAGAAGGAAATGGCAACCTGCTCCAGAGCTTGGTGGGCTGCTGTTCATGGGGTCGCACAGAGTTGGACACAACTGAAGCGACTTAGCAGCAGCAGCAGCATGGAATCTATCAGGGGGCTCAATCATGGCCCCTTTTTATTCTGTAGGTGCTTTCTGAGCATCCCTTCATGGCCAGGCTCTGTGCTAGATACAGAGTAGGTGGAAAAGGGCTCCCCATTCCATGGCTGTGTTGATTTCCACAGCAAAGAAACTCTGGAGGTCCATTTCTTGCTTCCCCACTGCTTACAGAGCTACCATACTTCTGTTTATGCTTAGAGTATCAAGAGTAGAATGGCTCAACTATTTTGCTAAGCCTTGTGCAGGTTCAAATCTTTCCCAGAGCAGATGTGTGTGTTTAGAACTGGAAAAGAGAATTCTCTGTATTTACTAGTAGATGTCATCTTATTTTTTCCTATTTATTAGCAGACATGATTGCAAAATAAAAATTGATATTATTTTCTAGTTACCTTCAAATACATAGTGAGAAAATGCTACAAGGGGTAGTCAGATAACTGAGATTAGCTACACCTTTTAGCTAAGGAGGTGAGTGGAACCTAAGTATAAGTGAGGTTGAAAGCCAGTTTCTTGGGCTGAGTCACATGTACAATTACCTAATCATAACAATCTCTTTAGGATTATCCCCCAGATTATTAGAGAACGTGCCTTTTTGTTCGGAATTAGCTTCAGTGGCCCATTCACCTTCTTCAGAATAGAAACTGAATAGTTTTGTGAGTACCAGCAAAAGCTACTGTGTACCACGTTATCCTGTGGAGAAATGATAAAGTGAAAGTTGATCAGTCATGTCCGATTCTTCGTGACCCCATGGACTATACAGTCTATGGAATTCTCCAGGTCAGAATCCTGGAGTGGGTAACCATTCCCTTCTCCAGAGAATCTTCCCAACCCAGGGATCAACCCAGGTCTCCCTCATTGCAGGTGGATTCTTTACCAGCTGAGCCACAAAATGATAAAGCCAGAGGTCTAATAGTACAGTCTGCAGGTAAAGGCAAGTTTGAAGCCTCAGAATTTTAATCTAACTTGGGAACAGGAGTGATTTATGTCCTCTCAGATAGGTCATCATTTCCCAAAAAGGAGATAGACAGAGAAAGATGTTTAATTCTCACTGCCTTTCTTACCTAGGGTGAACTTGGACATTGGTTTATTTAGGCATCTCCAAAGCTTCACAGCATTCATTTTAAGTGCTCAGTTTAAAATGATATATTTAAGGGCATAATTGCTCAAAATCCTAAAAACATCTTAACATGTTTATTAAATGATAATTATAAACTTACTGCAAAGAGAGCTGATGGGGAACTCTTTGTTAGATTATGGCTCTAATGAGTTTTCTAATATTAATAAATTATTTATAAAAAAGAATATATAAAATTGGACATGTGGAAAGGAAATACATCTCTTCGACATTCTTGTACAGACTAGAGTTACATCAAAGGAAAATGTAAATTGTCCAAATGTGATCCATATTTAACATACCTGTGTTTAATATAATGCACATAAAGTGCTTAGAAAAGTACCTGGTGCGTTGTGAGTGTATGCTGAATGTTAGCTATTGATCTGTTACAGTATTTAAAAGACAGGGTGCCAGCCAGACACAAAAGAGAACATGCTGTCTGATTCCATTTACATAAAGCACAAAACAGGCAAATGAATTCCTGCTATTAAACGTCAGAAGAGCGCTACTCTTGTGAACAGTGACAGGGAGAGCACAGGGGGCCTCTAGGGGCTGGTCAAACTGTTCCCCAACTGGGTGCTAGTTACATGGGTGAGAGTTCACTTTGTGAACTGAACACAAAAATTCATCAAGCTGTAGATTTGTGACTTCTACACTTTTCTACATGCAGGTTACAATTCAGCAAACAGTTAAAAACACAGAGTGTCAATCTGATTCAAATGATAACATATACCTTTCTTGAAGGTGATCTGATAATTTTAAAAGTACATATAATGTTTCCCAAAATGGATAACGAATGCCACTCAAACAACTAGAAATCAGAAATCTGCAAGAGAGAAAGTGCCTTGCAAACCCTGACCCTGATGCTCCCTGCATGGGTAGCGTGCACACGGGAGTGATCTAGCGAGACAGTTCTTCCCACTCTAGTGTCAGAAACACCGAGGCCTGATCAATGCAGGAAGAGTGGACACACAGTCAGAAGAGGATAAGTTGTTTCAGTTAATCTCGTAAACACAGGGTTTATCCCAATGTCTAATCTGTGATTTCTCATTAAATACCAGATATGGTAAAAAAAAAGTATCATCTCTCTATAAATCCTCCATTGCTTCAAGATTTAAAAACAATAAAGAAATTCAACCATTCCAATCTGTGATTTACTGATACTTGGGGGGTTTTCAGAACACCTGTAAAACTCTCATCTTGAATAATTCTTATTTATGTGGGAAGACAACACTAATTCTCAAAAGAAATGCAAATAAAAACAACAGTGAAATAGTTCATGTTCCCCAAAAGATGGGAAAATAGTGAATAAAGTTGATAGTATCCAGAGCTGATGAGGGTATAGGGAAAAGAACACTTTCACATGTTCTTGTCAGCAATATAAATTGGCACGGCATTTGGGAAGGCGACTTGGTAGTACCTGCCAAGCTTTTAACTGGGTCTGCCTTTAACCCACCCACACCACTTCTAGAATTCAATCCTACATTCAGCGGCTCTGCATGAAGATCGACCATTTTTACAATGCTTAGAGAAGAGTTAAAAAAAAACCAGATGCAACCTGGAGGTCCATCAGTAGCTGAGTGGCCAAATAAATGAATGGACAGTGATAAGAAATAATATGTAGTCATCAAAAAGCCTTAGTAGACCCCCCCCCCCCATGTACAGAGACTGAATAATATTATTGAATGAAAAAAATGACACAGGAGTATAATCATACTAATGGTATGATCACATTTATTTAAAAGAAAACTTGCTGACCCTTTAACAATGCAGGTTTAAACTATGTTCAAACTGTGTTCAAAATAGTTACCACCAAGCTCTCCCAAACTGCAGATTCATGAGCAAAATAAATGATTGATGTTTCTTTAAGCCACTGGGTTTATAGTGGTTTGCTATACAATTATAAGCAGACACTGAAACAAAAACAAATCAAAGTATAGCCTCTTATCTTAGCCACTAATGGACTGGTCACTAACGGACAGCCCTTCACCAACATAGCTGAAGAGACCTCTGGTCTAGTTGGACTCTTCCTGTCCATGCCTCAGATTGCTCAGGGAGGTCGAGTAAACTGACTACAGACACACAGATGGAAAGCAGCAGAGTTAGAATTTCTACCATGCTAGTCAACCTCCAAAGTCTGTGTGCCTAAAAAGTTAGAGATTTTGACCCCACCCTCTAGTTCGATCCCTGGGTTGGGAAGATTCCCCTGGAGAAGGAAATGGCAACCCACTCCAGTATTCTTGCCTGGAGAATCCCAGGGACAAAGGAGCCTGGTGGGCTACAGTCCACGGGGTCACAAAGAGTCAGACACGACTGAGTGACTTCTCTTGCTCACTCACTCACTCTAGTTACCCAGCACAGACTTCCAGAGACAGAATCAAGCCCAAAGCCACAGATGAGCTTTATAACATAGGGAAGAAAGTGAAGACAGTATTTCTAAGGATGTTTTGGGGATTCAAAGTGCAGGAAGGAAATTTAGCAAAGTTGGGAGGTAATAGGGAAGGACAAATCTGACTCTATGTTGGATCTGATTCTTTTACTTAAACCTCTGAATTCTATTGCTTTTGCTACAAGTTAATCACTAAAGGTATGGTGTCTATAAATTTAAGTTATACATAATGGACCATATCTGGGAACCCTGTCTCCAACGTAATGAACATTAAGCTAATATACCTTCATTCAGTTCACAAGAAACCTCTGGACGAGGCTCACCTGTTGAATGGCTGCAGAAAGGAAGAAATAACACGTCCTGTCTGGAGTCTGACCAGAGCCAGATTCTTACCTCCTCTGCTTCTAGTATGAAAGAAGCCAGAGTTCCAACTCAGAGAAGATGGTTCTTTAGGATACTCCATCTGCTAGCTTTCTATTCCTTGGGCCAACAATTCATCTCTCATTTTACTGACGAGTCATGCAATAAGCAGTACAAACTTGGACTTGGTAAGAGAAAGGCTGAGAGTGGGTCAGGGTGAGGCTTATTATCCAAGTCTGTGTCCTCAGTCAGGTCCTCTGAAGTTTCAGGGAAGTAGGAACCAGGTGTGAAATGTTTTAATACTTTTAAAGGCTTTGTGTAGGGATTAGCAAACTACAGTCTGCTGGCCAAATCTGACTCAACAGCCTTTCTTTGTAAATAAAGTTTTATGGGCACATGGCCACACTCATTCATTTACATATTATCTTGTGCTATAATAGCATAGAGTTGAACAGTCGTACTGTAGACCATATGGCCTGAAGTCTAAAATATTTATTTATGTGACCATTCACAGAAAGTTAGCAACCCCTGTCCTAGTGGAATTTATCCACTTATGCAAATAAAGCTTTAAATGCTAATTACAATGTCGTTTTAATTTTTTTTTAACTGTTGTCTGGAATTATACCAACTCTCCTGCTGGTTATCCTTTGTCGATCAGAGGCTCTGGTTGGCAGATCTGTAAGTCTTTGTTGAATTTTTTAAAATGGGAAAACTCATTATTACCTAACAAAAGGACTTTGTAGACAGAATGTTCCAACAGATGGATTCCATGGAGAAAACAGAAAAAATAAAAAGTAAGACAAGCCCTTGGTGGTAGCAGGCTGAGAGACACTGAATCAGGAAGAGTATATTACTGAAGTGACAGGTGGAGAGATACTAAGGATAGACATTAGTTTGTCTTAAGCAGAGGATATAAACTTTAGGTCTGTGGGCCAGATCTGGCACTCTGAGGTGTTTTGTTTCCTTTAATACAGAGTCAATATTTAAATATAGTGTCTACAAGCTGGCAGGCAGTTCAGGTTAGCTGTTCCAACACCCATTCCTAACTTCCTTCTCCCTGACTGCTTCTACCACAGTCGCTGAGTAGATAATACTCTCCCAGCTTCCTGTGTAGCTAGGGTGACCCCACGACCTGTTCCAGCCAATGAGATTTAAGTAGAAGTCTGTTAGGAGTTTCCAGGGCAAGCGTTAGCTTTTCTGCTAAATGGCTGACACTGCCTTCTCCCACTTCTTCCTTCCTTGCACAGATACTAAAAACTGATTTCCAGGTTTTCTGATAAATAGGTAGATCCAGCAACACTGAGTCCATACTCTTACCTGGCAATTATTTTTAGGAACAGTGGAGCAACTCCCCCCTCGCTTTAAGCACTGGCTGTGGATGCTCTGGGTGGCCAGAATTGCTCTGGGGTATTGCTCCAACTTTCTGTCACATCCCTCTTTGATAACTAGCTCAGGAGCTGCTAGGCGTTGCTGAGAGCTGACAGGGGCAGCCACCCAGAGGGCCAGGCTCTCTGCTGATCCTGCCCTTCCTCTTCCCAAAAAGAGGAATCTTACAGCATGTTCCACACTGCATGGTGAAGAAAGCTCAGATCTCTTAAGATAGTAAAAGGATGAGAAATAGAGAGTGCAAAACCACTCACGTGAGTAATCAGAGTATTATTCTTACATGGTTCTAAAGTCTCATGGGAACTTTTTTTAAAAAGAAAAAGGGATGTCTATATATACATTTTTTTTTTTTTTTCCAAGCATGTATCAATGAATGTCTCCAAAGTGCTTTAAAAACAAGAATTACCAGCTTTAATGAGGGGGTAATAACAGCCCTAAGAACATCTGAGACAGTTCGTCCTTAATAAAATTTGAAATGTTAGCTGGTTCCATTACTCAAAGCTTTCACTCGGTACGCACGTTATTTATTGTATCATTATGCATGCTGAGAAGCGCCAGCCACGGTGACTTAGAAGAGGTGGTGCTATTGTACAGGAAACCTCACATTCCATATTGATAATGGTAACTCACCTGCTTTCCTAGTGCTCTCGAGTTTATTCTGAAAGCTCTAAAAGTAGGTAGATGGTGGCTTTTCTTAAGGTGCTGGAATAATCTCAGGACCCACCTGACACACAGGATGGGAAGTAATGGCTCCAGCTAACAAAGTAAGCATCACAAATGCCCAGCAGCTGAGAAAAAGGCAAACCATGACAACCGGAGAAAATATTCTGTTCTGACTTTTTTATACTGAAACCATTGGATTACCAGGTGGATCTTATCCTAATCTAAACTTGCTTTTGTTTTTAAATAATTTCGACTTTTATCAGTTCAGAAGAGGGGATTGGTGAGAAGCAACCACTTAAAAAGTGAGTCCTTAATCCCTGTTTTCTGTTTTGCTAAACTTGAGTTTCTCGATTCACATTATCATCTTCTTACAGAAAAACTGTATATAACTAGTTCTCTGGGAAATACCTCATTGAATGGGTTTTCCTCCATTAACTTTGGTTGAATATAAGAAACTGGTTCATGATTCATTTGCCTATTAACAGTTCTTGGAAATTCTGAGGAGCCAGTTGCTAGATACACGCAAACCTGAATCCAAGATACATGCAAACCTGAATCCAAGGAACAGGATACACTGTTTTTGGAACCTAAACTGTGTTATCCCATGATAACAGAGGAAGAGGGTGAGAAACTCTAGATCTACAGTCTCCATCTCCAACCCGGGAATTTTCTCGTTATCTTTTACTACAAGAAAGACTCATTTCAAATGCAACGAATAAAGACTATTGCGTATATCACAGAATAGGCAGCAACAAAGCAGCAAAGTAGAAGGAAAGAAAACAAACATTTACCAAGCACCTGCCCGCTCCATGCCATAGGCTGTGTTCCACAGTTTCATATGATTTATCTTAATGAACTGTCACTGCTGGCCTGCTTTGCAGGTTTTCAAAACTGAAGACACGGAGTCTCAGGAAAGTAAAAGGACTTACTCCAGGTCAGAGGGTAGCAAGTGAAAGTGTGGTTTGTCTGATGCCCCACTTGAACATCTATGACCTCAAAGGGTATTTGAGGGCAGGCCAGCACTCTAACCCTACAACTTGACTAAGAGTTGGCCTTTGCTCAAAACCTTACAGAGAGAGACTCCACTCTTCAAACTAGAGCTGGAAACTTTCTTGCCTGGCTTTATTTCTGTATAAAACCTCAAGAACAAGAGTAACAATAACTATTCGCATGTACTAAAGACTTTCTTTAAGGCAAATAGGTTCCAAGTGCACTGCATACACCGGTCCTAACACTCACTTCATTGATTCACTGATTCACCCATTCACGCAACAAGTGTTTACTAAACTCCCAGCAACAAGTGTTCACAAAACTCCCACCTGTGCCAGATACTGGAGAGTGTAGGGGATACTCATAAGACAGACATTACTGTCCTCTTTTCACACACAGGAAAACAGAAGCCCAAAAAGATAAATCCCAAGCTATACAGGAAGTGATTCACCAAAGAGGTTTTCTTATCCTTGAGGGCTGTGGCTGGACTAATCCCACAGCCTCTCTTAGGCCTGGTCAGTGGAATGTGTGCTGGAGTCGAGTTCACCATGAGCAGACCTGGATCATAAAATCCTCATGGGTAGTTCTCTTGAGAGCAAGAAATGAGCTTCTACTTGCTAAACTCCTGAGTTTTGGAGGTCTGGATATAACAGCATGCGTTATCTAACTAATACATACAGGTGGCAAAGAGTCAGCCACAACTGAAGCGACTTAGCGCACACGCACACAGCAGAAGGTGAGGCCATGGTTTCGATCCAAATCTGTATGATTCTCATCCTCTGGTATCCCCTTCAGAGGATGAGATAGTTGGAGGGCATCAGTGACTTGACAGACATTAGTTTGAGCAAGCTCCAGGAATTGGTGATGGACAGGGAAACCTGGTATGCTGTAGTCCATGGGGTTGCAAAGAGTCGGACGCGACTGAGCAACTGAACTGAAGTGTTATGATTTTGGAGCCTGGGTTCTAAAATAAGTGGGCAAAACTGCTCACATTTGCTCCTCTTTAACTTGCATACACTGATCTGAGTTCTACATTCTGGGTGAGAGAATATTCCCATCTCTCCTTCTCTGATGCAGTTCTTTAGAGATTTGAATTCTATTTTCATACACCTTCCTTGCCTTTCCCGGTTCCTTATATGACATAGTTGTTCAACCAGATAAAATCTAGTTTGCCAGTGGCCTCTTTAAAGTATGAGGTAGGAAAGCTATAGAGAAAATCAATGAAACTAATAGCTGGTTCTCTGAAAATATCAAGACTGACAGTTTTTTAGTTACACTGACCAAGAAAAGGGAGAAGATACAGATCACCAAATTAAGAAATAGATGTGGAAAAGGCATTTGGTAAAATTCAACATTCATGATAAAAACTCTCAAAACACTTGAGATAGCAACAACTTCCTCAGCATGGTAGAGAACATGTGCAAAGAAAGTGGCATCTGACACCATATGGAAGGAAATGAAGGCTTAATAGACCGAATGCTTTCTCCCTGAGATCAGATACAGGGCAGTGATGTCTACCTGCACCACTTTCATTCAATATTACATTGGAGGTTTTAGCCAGTGCAAATGCGGGAAGGAGAGTGGGGAGAAATAAAGAGATAAAAAGAAATGTATAAACTAGAAAATGGTCCTGATGCTCCCTGAGGTTTCTGACCAACCAGCACGGTCCACAGGGGCAGTGCCCCAGAGATTCGGCCTTGCTTGCCCAGCACCCCTATTCCCCCATGGGGTATCTCCCCCAGCCCCCAGCCCAGACTCTCACCATGTGAACAGACAGGATGGCTCTATCCCTGGTGCAGGAGGGAAGGCCTGATCTTGGCCCAGGTCAGGACTACCAGTTTATTCGGTCTACTTTAGTCACATAGCTGATTCATGGAGGTCATGAGACAATGCATGAACCATGCTAATAAAAGCGAATTTTATTCTGGACTCTTGTTTGAGCTATGGGGAAATATATAGCCTCTCTCCACGGGAGCTGCTGTGAAGATAGAACTTGAGCCTGGAGCTACAGGAAGCTCTCTTGACTGTTAAAAAATATGGGGAGAATGGAGCTAGTGTAGAAGAAAGCCAAGCAAAGAGATGAAGATAAAGTCCTGGTGACAGGTGTTGTCTAAGCTTATGTACCCAGCCTGAAGCCAGGACTGTTCACGGACTTCTCACATACATCAGCCATGAAATACTGCTTCAGCCAATATTAACTGAGCTTCTGGCATTGGCAAGGGGAAAAATCCTGACTAACTCGGGGGTTGTGGCAGACTCCCTGCTGTGATTTCGATATAGCCTTTCATCATGCTCTTAGAATCTGCAACTCATACTTCCGTTAAGTCCCCCATTTGAATCTAAGTCCTAGTAGAATGAGGACTATCTATCTTTCATTTTACAGCAAAACAGTGTATCTCCAGTGCCTAGCACACACTAGGTATTCTATCAATATTTGTTGAATGAAGAGCAATTCATGGTAGAGGGTTGGGCAGATGGATGAATGCTGGCGAATGGGTGGATCTGGTCTGAATTTTACGAGGGTTTCAGTTCAGCTTCATTGGCCTTTAATTTCCAGGGCTCATCTTCTTTACCTTTTAAAAATGTTCACCATGCTCATTTCCTACTTACTCACACCTCTATCCTCCTCAATGTCTCAAAAATTACAGAAACTATTGCTGAGATGGTAAACCACTATTTTCTCGCTATCTTCTGTGAGAAATGATTCATCTAGTCTTATAGATGTGAATGTGCTTAAATCAATAGGATATACTTTTATCATCTTTTCAACTATCTTGGACTCCAATTTTCCCCTATTTGTATTTTTCGACCCTTTTACAGGGTGATGATTATTTTCTTTGACCGTGAAAAATGGAGGTAAGTGAGCCTGCATGGTTCTGCTTTTACCCTGCCATCCTTCAGCAGGGCACCATCTACCCGACAGCAGGTCAATCCACAGTCACCTTGACAAACTTCTTCACACTATTCTTGGCTTATTTTGAAACTTGTTGTGATCGGGAAGCTTTCAGCACCCGTACAAATGTTATGGGTCATGATATTCACAGACACCTTGATGTCTTCAATATGCAGTGGGCATGGTTGCTCAGCTATGTCCGACTCCCTGTGACCCCCTGGACTGTAGCCCACCAGGCTCCTCTGTCCATGGGATTTTCCAGACAAGAATGCTGGAGTGGGCTGCCATTTCCTGCTCTAGGGGATCTTACTGACCCAAGGATTGAACCCGCATCAATTGTGTCTCCGACATTGGCAGGCAGATTCTTGACCACTTGTGGCACCTTGGAAACCCATATGTCTTCTATACGCTCTCTTTCAAATTGAGTTTACTAGAAACATCCATATTTTGCCACAATATGCCTCTTTGGATATATTTTCGCCTCTCTCTTTCTCTCTTTCCTTACTCATTTTTCCTGTTTCTTCAGTGACACAACCAGGATTTCCCTTTTATGAATATTTCTTTTGTTACTGTGCTCTGTGTTAGTGTATCTGGCTTTTAAAAATGTCTACATTTTCTCTGAATTTGACTTGATATATTCTTTCCCCAAACCAGGACACTTGCCTACCTTAGCTCTGCGCACCCTTCTCTTAGACTCTCCCACACGAGACCAGCAATGTCCCAGGTTTCCATTGCCCCACGGACAACAGTGCCCACTGGCCCCTTCTGGGCAGTTAAGGTAGCCACTTCCTCCTTCCCACGTGTGAGCATCTGTCTTCATTTACCCTCTGATGAGAGCAGAGACATTCGGCCTTCCTTCCTCACCGAGCCCACTCCCCATGAGTTACCGTTTAATGTCATATCAGTTTAGAGACAAAGGCTGCTGCTTTTACCTGCCTCTTCATATTTATCAGTGATCACATTTACAAGGAGCAGCTGTGTGAGTGCGGATATGGGAATCTTCCCATTCTCTTGTCTTTGAATAGTTCCACATATTTCCATCTGCTACACATTAACGTGGGCTATGGTAAATTTAATTTTGTTTTAGGAAGACCCAGATGTGTCACATGAAAATGCAGAAATATAAATTCTACATATTTTATAGCCATCCCCTAATGGGGGAAATTCTTCAGATCTTCTACTTTATTAATTTATAACCAAAAGTAAGATGCATGACAATTAAACAACTCAACAGATGTAAAGATGCTGATACACTGAGTATGCTTCTGGGCTCTGTGCGCGCGTATCTATCATGGCGTTAACCACAGCTCTGCTTGCTTCTGAATCTTTTACACATGGATCTCTTACCTACAACTCCGGAGCCCCTCAGAGCCCGCGAATTAATTCACTTCTGTATCCTCTACTGCTGCCCGAATGTGGTGATGTACATGGAAAGTGACAAATAAATGTTCCCTCTGTGGAACTGACCTTTGGACTCTATGTAAAATCAATAGGATGAAAAGGAACCACTGTCTGGAGGCATTTAAACATCATCAGCTCCACAGAAACATTTGATATATTAAATATGAATTATTTTAAACTATTAATTAAAACAGAGCCCAAAAGACTTCTGCTCAGAAATGCTTTGAACATTTCTTGGAGTCCTTTAAGGCCCAGACTGCTTTTCCTTCGTGCTATGATTCAGACAGGTCTTCAGGATAGTTAATTGGCATCGAGAAGCTGTGATGTATCAGAGCGCCTCTGATGATCTCCTGTGCTAAGAAATCAAGAGCAGTGAAACGTGCCCATTTTTTTTAGAGTGTGTGTGTCAGGAGGCACCTCAAAGTGCCGCAGACATAAGGGATGATGCAAGGGAAGAGGCAGCTTTACAAGGAGCTCACCGGGCACCCTTCCCCGAAGCAATGTGGCACCCCAGAGCACAGCCCCTCCGCCTATCTGGCCAGCCCCTCCAGTCGAGGAGCGCGCTTTAGATGCTCCACTCTCTCCATGCCTGCTGTCCACACGGGCACTCTGAGATTTTTCATCAGTGACTGCCTTTCCCCCCAGGTCTCTGTATTTCAGCAGAGAACAAACGATCCCTGTATATCACTTTGATACGTTTGTAAAGCACTCTGCCGTCTTCAGGCAGGAAGCTGCTAAAGAAAGACGCCCTCGTTACGGTTTACAAAACCATTTTCAAACTGTGCTGCTTTGGCCCTTGGAGTCAAGTTCAAAAATAGAAGCCTGTAAAACTTACCCGGAGAACCACTGTCACAAAAAGACATTCTCCCCATAATTGGAGGGCACGCTTTAGTCTGTTACATTAGGCTGCTCCGGTATTAAATCTATATCCTAAGACTGCCTTAATTGACCATAAAAAGGACAATTGAAAACACAGGATTTGATCACTGCACATACAGCACTAGTGCTATAACTACCAAATTAGGCCATTTTGTGGAAAGCACCCGGGCCTGAGCTCTGTATAAGCTGTCTCGGGGTTACATTTCATCATCCAATTTCAAAAAGGCAACAGGATATTAAGTTGATTAGGATTCAGTGAAAGTTTAGACCATTGCACATCCTGCAAATTTAGCATTTGCCTCCATCCATCCTCCCTGATGAGGGTGGGGGAGGGAGGGAAAGAAAGACATTGACACATTTTCTGAGGATTCAAATTGCACTTGCCTGATGCTCACAGTGACACCTTTTAGTGTCACTGGATTTAATGATGTTATAAATAATGAGTTAAGCAAATTTGGAGAATCTGATTAATGAACTCAGGGACCATTCTGTAATGGAGAACACTGATGCCTAAATGAAGTGTGTAACTTCCACATTCTCAGACCTCTCATGAGTTGTGGATTCCAGGACAGCTGTGCCCTCTCCCTGCCCCACACACTGAGAATCAGAATGCAACTGTGCCTGCACCAGTTCTGACCAATCTTCAAGAAAGGATAACGTGCCTTTAAAAATCGTCACAACTTCAGTTTCTTTGCTCTGCTGCTTTTTGGAACTAGTTTCATTTGTTGATTAAATCAGCCTTGCTAATTACTGGTAGGTGTCTGGGTTATTTTAGAGAGAAAATTCTTGGTAGGTATCACGGCTAAGACACCTGCAGGTGGCTGGGTTGACAAAAACAAATGACCAATTTCACTACTTACTAGTTTTGCAACAATGGGTAATCTGCTTTGAATGACTGATCCTTACTATATTATAGGGGGCACACAGTACTCAACATATACCATTTATTATTATTAGCGACAAGCAGGCCATGGTGGTGGACTGCAGTGGGGTGGTACGCATTGTACCAAGTAGCAGCTTGCTCCAGAATTTAATTGAGCTTCTGGCAAAAGCCTGCCAAGTCACTGGTAGCAAGGAGGTGCTGGCTAGAATTCTCTCTTCTTTTCTCACAGCTTCTTTTCTCAGCATTCCATGCCTGTCCTTGTCCCACCAATGTCACTGCTCTTTTTCTTTTCACTGACAATTTTTTGAGAGTAATTGTAGGTTCATAGTATGATTAAGAGGGAGGCATAGAGATTTCCCATATCCTCCTGCCCCAACACAGGATAGCTTTCCCTGTTACCAACTTCCTCTACTAGAGGGGTATGTTTGTTTAACTGATGAACCTACCCCGACACCTCACCACCCAAAGTCCACAGTTTTCCATAAGGGTTCACTCTTGGTATTGTACATTCTATGGGTTTGGACAAACGTATAAGGAAATGGCAACCCACTCCAGTATTCTTGCCTAGGAAATCCCATGGACAGAGGAGCCTGGCAGGCTACAGTCCATGGGTCACAAAAAAGTCAGACATGATTTACCAACAGCAACAACATAATGAAGTATATTCACCAATATAGTATCTTATAGAGTAGTTTCACTGCCCTAAAAATCCTCTCTGCCCTGCAATACTCAACATTCTCTCCCTCCAAACCCCTGGCATCCACTGTTCTCTTCACTGTCTCCAAAGCTTTGCCTCTTCTAGAATGCCACTTTGTTGGAATGACACATTACATGTAGCCTTTTAAAATTGGCTTCTTTCACATAGCAATATGCATTTAAGTTTCCTCCATGTCTTTTCACGGCTTGATAATTCATTTCTTTTTTGTGCTGAGTAGTATTCCATTGTCTGAATGGGCCACACATTATTTATCTACTCACCAACTTGCGTGCGTGTGTGCCAAGTCGCCTCAGTCGCATCCGACTCTTTGAGACCCTATGGACTGTAGCCCACCAGGCTCCTCTGTCCACGGGATCCTTCAGGCAAGAATACTGGAATAGGTTGCCATACCCTCCTCCAAGGGATCTTCCCAACCCAGGGATCGAACCCATGTCTCCTGAGGCTCCTGCATTGCAGGCAGATTCTTTACCGCTTAGCCACCAGGGAAGCCCCCATCACCAACTGACCACACATTATTTATCTACTCACCGACATTATTTATCTACCCACCAAGGGCATCTTGGTTGCTTCTAAAATTTGGTAATCATGAATAAAGCTGCTATAAACATCCTTGTGCAGGTTCCTGTGTGGACAGGAGTTTTCAACTCCTTTGGGTAAATCCAAGGATTTGATTTTAATCAGATCCTGTGATTGCTGGACTGTCTGATAAGACTGCAGGAGAAGAGCCTGTTTAGTTTAACCGTTGCTCTTTCAATGCCGCATCACCCTTCGTTACCAGAGGGCTTTGGCTAACTGTGCTCCGCCAGCTTTCACAAAATGCCTGAGAGAAAGAGGAGTATAAATACCCCAGGGCTCCCTTGCCCCTCGGGTGGGATAACTCTGAGCAAGCTTTGTGCCCTTCTCAGCGTTCCCCTGAAGGATTAAGCTCCATTGGCCCTATCCCCCACCACACACCCACATTGGTTACTGTCTTAACGAGCCAAGCTTCCCTGCTAGTGACCTTGCCTTCCCTGTGTCAACCCCCTATTTCTCCACCTGTGTCTCCTTCGTTTCCCCAGTAAAGCAGGTGCCCAGAGCCCCTGAAGCGTCTGCTCATGCGATGCCAAAGTAAGACAGTCCTCAGTGGTCCTTCCTCTTCGCCCACCCCTCATTCGTCACCCTAGCATATCTGTCAACTTCAGTATCTCCTACGTTAATTTACCTGCCCTCCCGGCCTGGGCGGTACTGCCACTTTTAGGACTGTTTCCCCATGACTGCCTCCTGGGCTTTATTCACAGCTGGCTCTGATGGAGAAGACCTAGATTCCCACCTTGTTCCCTCTATTACAGCCCCGGGTGGAAGGTGGGGACACTGCTGGGAAAGAGAAAGTTCCATGTGCAGTGGGTCAGGGCACATGGTGTGTCTAGAAGATCCCCTGCACCTTCTGAGTTCAGTTCAGTTCAGTTGCTCAGTTGAGTCAGACTCTCTGCAACCCCATGGACTGCAGCACACCAGGCTTCCCTGTCCATCACCAACTCCTGGAGCTTTCTCAAACTCATGTCCATCAAGTTGGTGATGCCATCCATCGCTTCTCGGCCTTTTGGCTAAGATCAGGTGCATCTTCTGAAGATCTGCGTATTTCTGAAGAGCCAGCAGCAGTCACCTCCCAGAGCATCTCCCTACTGTCTGCTTCTCCCTACTTTCTGTCCTTTGCAGGGGGAAAAAAGCTAAACTATAATTCACTTTGTATCAGTAAATATGTTTTAGCCTAAATTCCATTTTTAAGTCTGAGTTCCATTTCTACTGCATTTTTGTTTATTTTTTTTGTATTAAACACACATTTACTCAGAGAACCTCATTCATCAACTCAGATAATGGGCTTCCCCAGCCCCACCCCCAAATTCCTGCAATTGGAATGGGGATCACAGATTTTATGATGCTGAGATGACAAACATTGAAAAGAGTCTCAGTTTAGCGGAACTGCTGTCCTCAGATGGAGAAATTGAAGATACGGATTATACTTGCTCTCTTCCTTCTAGGCATCAGTGAAGTATATCCAGTTAGGAGTATTTTAATCAAACTATTTTATGTACTTCCTATCTTTCATATTAATCACTCAACCACTTTAAGAACTGCTCTGACCTAGCAGAGGGTTTTACGCTAGATCGAAAGACCCTAGTTAACTGAGAAAATGTCAGCCTGTTTGCATTCATTCATGCACTAATTTCCTGGTTGTCTGAACTTCACTTGTGTCGTTGAGACCCATAAAGGCTTTAGAGTTGCATAGGAAATTTTAATTTAGGTAGGTTTGAACTTAGTTCCCTCATGTTGTGACTGAGGGTTTCAGTTATGGCAACCCCCCACTCTTGATGAGTTTATTAAATTGGCAAGAAAACAAGACAGACATGTGAAAAGTGCTACATTAGCAGGAAGAGGAAGAGCTTGGGTGAGTCTCGAAGGAGGAGTGCAGACAAGGAGGAGGGAGAGGTTGGAGATTTGGAGAAGAGGAAGGAAGAAAAGCTGCTCTCCCCGCTGGTAACCATGGTGATGGGAGGGCTCAGGAGAGGGCAGGAGCAGCTGTCAGATTAGAGCAGTGACAGCGGGGGTCTCTGAGGCCTGTGCAGAGAGGATAGGACTGGACCATGGTCAAAGAGTGAATGACGAGCACCTTGGGTTCACCAGGGGTGTCTGGAAGCCCAGGCAGCTGGACAAGGCCACAGCACTGGACATTGAAGGCTCTGGGACATCAGCTGGTGGGCGCAGATCAAACATTTGATGGGGCCCCTAGGGAACTCGGTGGCAGAAGTGAGGATTCCAGGCCAGCAGCCTGGGGCCTGGGTCTGAGAGTGATCCATGCCCTGCAGTTGAAGTTTGGCAGTGAGTGAGCAGTCATAGGAGGAAGATGAATGCCATGTCTACTGGGCGCTGTCTGCGTCATGGCGCCTGAGTACTGCTCCCCACAAAACCTCAGAACAGTGCATCATCCGTTTAGGGTCAGGGCATCTAATCCTGACCAACACCTTGTGGGGCGGGCACTGTCACTATCCCTGTGTTACAGATGGAGACACAGTCAGAGGAGAAAGGATTTATTCAGGGCTGTACAGTAAGCAAGAGGCATCATCAAGGTTCAGATTTCAGCCTCTGCAGAGCCCTCTCCAGGTCACTCTGTGCTAAAGAGGTGATGTCATGAACGTCAAGGAGCCACTGCAGTTTTGTGGGGAGGGGAAAGGAATGATGAGAAGGATGTAACAAATGCAGGGATCATACTCAGATGAACTGACAACTCTTTTCTTGAAGCTGACATAGACTCCTGGCTTTCCTCTTCTGGCAGGAGTTTTTCACACAAACCACGTTACACCTCACACCTTGATGAGATGTGTGAATGAATGAAAGTCACAAAGAATTGCATTGCTCAGGGAAACTGTGTGATTCAGTTCTAGAGCTCTCAAAGTTCTATTTTGGCTCTTGGCTTTCTTATACTTCCCATTAACATGGGATCTCAGGTCCCTCCACCCTGGGGATTAAAGTCTAGAAGTTACTAGGCAGGCTTTGTCCTGCAGTTGGGCTAAGCTCTGAGCTTACATCAACTTCAGCTGCTGCTAAGTTCAGCCCTCCCCTGCTGCTAACTTCTGCACGCAGCTCACCAGCTTCAAAGAAACCCCCATTCTATTTGCTGTCCCAGCTGCACAAGGAGATTAAACCAGTCAATTCTAAAGGAAATCCACCCTGAATATTCATTGGAAGGACTGATGCTGAAGCTACAGTACTTTGGCCACCTGATGCGAAGAGTCAACTCATTGGAAAAGACCCTAGTGCTGGGAAAGATCGAGGGAAGGAGGAGAAGGGGATAACAGAGGATGAGATGGTTAGGTGGCATCACCAACTCAATGGACATGAGTTTGAGCAATCTCCTAGAGTTGGTAATGGACGGGGAAGTCAGGTGTGCTGCAGTCTATGATGTTGCAAAGAGTCAGACACAGCTTAGTGGCTGAACAACAGCTGCCCCTATCAGAGCTGAATAAACACATCAACTGGGAAGCTGGCAGCATCGTTGGCCCCCTGGGTAGCAATGAACACCTCGCTGTGCTCTGAAGGAGAATACAGCACTTTAGAACTCCCATTTCCAAACTTAGTACCTCCCAAACCAAAAGGTAATCATTTTATACTGTGTGAATCATACTAGAAATGTTCAGAGAAAAATAACAATGTCATGTGGCCACCAATAAGCACCACAAAACACCCGCACAGCATGGTTCGTGGTTTGAGATTCAGAGTCTGGGAGCCTTCTTATAGGACAGAACATATTTTCCAGCATGGATTAGCCTTGAGATTAGAGTTTAATGAAACAATCACTAACACTGGAGGCTTGGGCAAAACAACCGGCAGACTCCAGGGAGAGCCTAGATTGTCTGGGGAAGGCAGTTATCTAATAAACCATGAATAAATAATAGAAAGGAGTTTAAAATCAAGAGATGTAGAGGAGCCAAGGGACAAAAGGTAGGGACTAGATGTATAAGTATAAGCTTTAAAAGCAATTTAATATTTTGACTTTGCAACAGACATTCACTCCTGGAGAGATGCTCTAGAAAGAAGCACAAGGCTGCTCTTGGCAGTGAAGGTCAGCCAGAATAGGACAGGTTACACAGTGATACTAAAGACTGTGAGAGTCTCCATGACTGAGAACAACAAGGATTTATTCCTTGCTTAAGCTCCTTGCCCTGTGCAGGGCAGCAGCTGGATTGTGATGATCAAAAACACCCAGGGACCTAGATGACCAAGATGGCAGCCTCTTATGGTGTGGAAGAGAGACTGGAGAATCGAGCACTAACAATTATATACTTTGGCCTGGAAATGACATATGCCACTTCTGCAGACTTTTCTGTGGTGAGATCAAGTGACATGGTGACAGCTGACATCAAGAAAGCAGGGAAGTATGATCTCTTATGACCAGGAAGTAGAAAAGTATTAGATATTGGTAAACATTAATACATCTACCATGTTTAATGGCGAAAATTGGGAAGAAGTATCTATTTCTTATTTGTATATAATTTATAAATATTATATGTCCATATGAAATAGTATTATGCAACAAAGGACTTGAAAAATTAAAAGGCAAATTAAAGAAAACTGCACATAGTAGTATCTCTCTTATATATGGCTCACCCATATCATAAACATCTATGTATCAGCGGACACATATATTTATGTGTATAAATGCCCAGAGAAACCTCTGGAATGATATCCATCAAACTAATTACAGTGGTTACCTCTAAGAGAGGAATATGGTTGCAGGGAAGAAAGGGGAGTTTATGTTTTTCTGAATTTAAAAATAAAATGAATTTATATATAGTCTTTGAATTTTTTAAGTATGTTCTAAAAAGGCATTTTTCTGTTGCCATGTTTGTTGGTGGATGACCCCTGGTGCTAACCTGGGTGCGTATTCATTGTAGGAAATTAACTGAGAGCACTTTTGACTTCCATGACATGTACCAGCCAAGTGCTCAGCAACCTTGTCCATATACGGGAGTGGTTTTCACCACTAGCTGGCCCTACTTGGTCCTGCATCTGGCACTTCCTGGAACATTCTGGAATTTTAATTCCATGAGAAGACACCTTTTTGCACAGGTTCTCTCCCTCATCACCCTTGGCTCCCATAGGGTAATATCCTGGGGAATGCCAAGCTTCCAGTATTTTCTTTTTCCTTCCCCATTTCAAAGCTGACCTATCCTCTTCCCATCCCTAATTATTCTTTCTTCAGGTCTCTTCTAATAGAATCATGAGCAAAATAAATCCAACACATACCTTATTTCTCCCAAGTAATATACTATTTTAAATTAAGCAAATTACACAGCTTTCTAGAAGGTCCTTAGAGCAGAAGTATGGGGTATTTCAGAGATAAGGGCAGGGCATGGAAGATGGCATGGAGCTGAATTCCAAGCTTTCTGCACAAGAGGCTGTGCCAGGAAGGATCTGCTAATGTTACTCTAGACTTGGCTTTCAAAAAGAAAACTACAGGCCAATATCACTGATGAACATAGATGCAAAAATCCTTAACAAAATTCTAGCAATCAGAATCCAACAACACATTAAAAAGATCATACACCATGACCAAGAGGGCTTTATCCCAGGGATGCAAGGATTCTTCAATATCCACAAATCAATGTAATTCACCACATTAACAAATTGAAAAATAAAAGCCATATGATTATCTCAATAGATGCAGAGAAAGCCTTGACAAAATTCAACATCCATTTATGATAAAAACTCTCCAGAAAGCAGGAATAGAAGGAACATACTTCAACATAATAAAAGCTATATATGACAAACCCACAGCAAACATTATCCTCAATGGTGAAAAGTTGAAAGCATTTCCCCTAAAGTCAGGAACAAGACAAGGGTGCCCACTTTCACCGCTACTATTCAACGTAGTTCTGGAAGTTTTGGCAACAGCAATTGGAGCAGAAAAAGAAATAAGGAATCCAAATTGGAATAGAACACATGTAAGAATTAAAGATTTTAAAATTTAAAAAATAAATAAATAAATAAAACATTAAAAAAAATAAATAAATAAAATAAAATAAAAAAGAAGAAGAAGTAAAACTCTCACTGTTTGCAGACGACATGATCCTCTACATAGAAAACCCTAAAGACTCCACCAGAAAATTACTAGAGCTAATCAATGAATATAGTAAAGTTGCAGGATATAAAGTCAACACACAGAAATCCCTTGTATTCCTATACACTAATAATGAGAAAGTAGAAAAAGAAATTAAGGAAATAATTCCATTCACCATTGCAATGAAAAGAATAAAATAGTTAGGAATATATCTACCTAAAGAAACTAAAGACTTATATATAGAAAACTATAAAACACTGACCAAAGAAATCAAAGAGGACACTAATAGATGGAGAAATATACCATGTTCATGGATCGGAAGAATCAATATAGTGAAAATGAGTATACTACCCAAAGCAATCTACAGATTTAATGCAATCCCTATCAAGCTACCAAGGGTATTCTTCACACAGCTAGAGCAAATAATTTCACAATTTGTATGGAAATACAAAAAACCTTGAATCGCCAAAGCAATCTTGAGAAAGAAGAATGGAACTGGAGGAATCAACCTGCCTGACTTCAGGCTCTACTACAAAGCCACAGTCATCCAGACAGTATGGTACTGGCACAAAGACAGAAATATAGATCAATGGAACAAAATAGAAAGCCCAGAGATAAATCCACGCACCTATGGACACCTTATCTTCGACAAAGGAGGCAAGAATATACAATGGGTTAAAGACAATCTCTTTAACAAGTGGTGCTGGGAAAACTGGTCAACCACTTGTAAAAGAATAAAACTAGAACACTTTCTAACACCATACACAAAAATAAACTCAAAATGGATTAAAGATCTAAATGTAAGACCAGAAACTATAAGACTCCTAGAGGAGAACTTAGGCAAAATGACATAAATCACAGCAGGATCCTCTATGATCTACCTCCCAGAATTCTGGAAATAAAAGCAAAAATAAACAAATGGGATCTAATTAAAATTAAAAGCTTCTGCACAATAAAGGAAACTATAAGCAAGGTGAAAAGACAGCCTTTGGAATAGGAGAAAATAATAGCAAATGAAGCAACTGACAAACAACTAATCTCAAAAATATACAAGCAGCTCCTGCAGCTCAATTCCAGAAAAATAAATGACCCAATCAAAAAATGGACCAAAGAACTAAATAGACATTTCTCCAAAGAAGACATACGGATGGCTAACAAACACATGAAAAGATGCTCAACATCACTCATTATCAGAGAAATGCAAATGAAGACCACAATGAGGTACCATTTCACACAAGACAGAATGGCTATGATCCAAAAGTCCACAAGCAATAAATGCTGGAGAGGGTATGGATAAAAGGGAACCCTCCTACACTGTTGGTGGGAATGCAAACTAGTACAACCACTATGGAGAACAGTGTGGAAATTCCTTAAAAAACTGGAAATAGAACTGCCTTATGACTCAGCAATCCCACTGCTGGGCATACACACCAAGGAAACCAGAATTGAAAGAGACACATGTACCCCAATGTTCATCGCAGCACTGTTTATAATAGCCAGGACATGGAAGCAACCTAGATGTCCATCAGCAGATGAACGGATAAGAAAGCTGTGGTACATATACACAATGGAGTATTACTCAGCCATTAAAAAGAATACTTTTGAATCAGTTCTAATGAGGTGGATGAAACTGGAGCCTATTATACAGAGTGAAGTAAGCCAGAAAGAAAAACACCAATACAGTATACTAACACATATATATGGAATTTAGAAAGATAGTAATGATAACCCTGTATGCGAGACAGCAAAAGAGACACAGATGTATAGAACAGACTTTTAGATTCTGTGGGAGAGGGAGAGGGTGGGATGATTTGGGAGCATGGCATTGAAACATGTATACTGTCATGTAAGAAACGAATCGCCAGTCTAGGTTTGATACAGGATACAGGATGCTTGGGGCGGGTGCACGGGGATGACCCAGAGAGATGATACGGGGAGAGTGGTGGGAGGGGGGTTCAGGATTGGGAACTCATATACACCTGTGGCAGATTCATGTCAATGTATGGCAAAACCAATACAGTATTGTAAAATAAAAGAAAATAAAAAATAAAAAAAAAAAAACAAAGTCAGAGACAGTCATTTTGTAGCTTGGAATCGGTGGAAAGCAGCTTGGAACACCCATAACATGGAATGTTATGCAGTGATGAAAAAGAAATGAGCTATCAGGCCATGAAAATAGGTGAGGGAATCTTAAACATGTATTTCTCAGTGAAAGAAACCAATTTGAAAAGGCTATATTCCATATGGCTGCAACTATCACATATTCAGGAAAAAGAGAAAACTATATTCAGGAATAAGATCTTTGCAGCTGTAATTATGTTAAGACAAGGTCATACTTGATTAGGGAAGGGCATAAATCCAGTGATTTCAGAATTGTAGTCTCCAGAACTGTGAGAAAATAAACCTCTATTGTTTTAAGCTTGTGGTAGTTTTTTTTTTCCACTGCAGTTCCAGGTACAAGGCATTTTCGAGTGTGTGCTCTCATTTAAACCTTTGCTATGAGAGGCCTGAGTTTATCATATTCCTCTTTCTCAGCTAGGAAATATCCTCTTAAGATCCCCAAGTTTCTAGATCATGGCAAGGGTCAAATGTGGCAATGCCAACTGGTTTGTGCTTGCTTCTGTGGGCCTTCCTGCACAAATGGCCAAAACTTGGATATAATGACAAAAACTAACTTCCCAAAGCTGGTAATTCATGATGGAGGAGTTAGACTGAGGGCCCATCCTGTTCTAAGATGCTGCCTCGGGGGTCTGCTAATCTAAGAGGTTAGTGGGGAGACTCTTAAACTATAAGGCTCCTAATAAAGAGCTTCTGAAAATCTGGAAGCCTGAAATGGAGAAATGCTACTTCAGGAACTTCTCCATCTGGCTTAAGAAACTACACTATGAGGAATCCTCTTTTTGCACTGCCTTGGAATAGTTCTCTCTCTCTCTCTCTCTCTGTACATATATAGGCATATATACACACACATATATGGACTTCCCTGTGGCTCAGAGGTAAAGAATTGACCTGCAATGCAGGTGCCCCAGGAGACACAGTTTGCATCCCTGGATTGGGAAGGAGGGCATGGGGACCCACTACAGTGTTCTTGCCTGGAGAATCTCATGGACAGAGGAGCCTGGCAGGCTACAGTCCATAAGGTAGAAAAGAATCAGACACAACTGAAGCGACTTAGCACACACACACATATGTATATACATATAACATATATGTTTACATAAATATACATGTATGTATTTTATTAAAAATCAGTGTACATTCTATTTAAATATTCTTTGAAAGATAAGTTTTGACTCAGTTCAGTTCAGTCACTCAGTCATGTCCAACTCTTCGCGACCCCATGAAACACAGCACGCCAGGCCTCCCTGTCTATCACCAACTCCCAGAGTCCACCCAAACCCATGTCTGGTGATGCCATCCAGCCATCTCATCCTCTGTGGTCCCCTTCTCCTTCTGCCATCAATCTTTGCCAGCATCAGGATCTTTTCCAATGAGTCATCTCTTCGCATCAGGTGGCCAAAGTATTGGAGTTTCAGCTTCAACATCAGTCCTTCCAATGAACACCCAGGACTGATGTCCTTTAGGATGGACTGGTTGGATCTCCTTGCAGTCCAAGGGACTCTCAAGAGTCTTCTCCAACACCAGAGTTCAAAAGCATCAATTCTTCGGTGCTCAGCTTTCTTTATAGTCCAACTTTCACATTCATACATGACCACTGGAAAAACCATAACCTTAACTAGACAGATCTTTATTGGTAAAGTAATGTCTCTGCTTTTTAATATGCTGTCTATGTTGGTCATAACATAGACATTTCAAGGAGTAAGCATAGACATAGACATAGACATTTCATTTCAAGGAGTAAGCATTTTTTAATTTCATGGCTGCATTCAAAATCTGCAGTGATTTTGGAGCCCAGAAAAATAAAGTCAGCCTCTGTTTCCACTGTTTCCCCATCTATTTGCCATGAGGTGATGGGACTGGATGCCATGATCTTGGTTTTCTGAACGTTGAGCTTTAAGCCCACATTTTCACTCTCTTCTTTCACTTTCATCAAGAGGCTCTTTAGTTCCTCTTCACTTTCTGCCATAAGGGTGGTCTCATCTGCATATCTGAGGTTATTGATATTTTTCCTGGCAATCCTGATTTCAGCTTGTGCTTCCTCCAGCCCAGCATTTCTCATGATGTACTCTGCATACAAGTTAAATAAGCAGGGTGACAATATACAGCCTTGACATACTCCTTTTCCTATTTGGAACAAGCCTCTTGTTCAATGTCCAGTTCTAACTGTTGCTTCCTGACCTGCATATACGTTTCTCAAGAGGCAGGTCAGGTGGTCTGGTATTCCCATCTCTTGAGGAATTTTCCACACTTTATTGTGATCCATACAGTCAAAGGCTTTGGCATAGTCAATAAAGCAGAAATCGATGTTTTTCTGGAACTCTCTTGCTTTTTCCATGATCCAGCAGATGTTGGCAATTTGATCTCTGGTTCCTCTGCCTTTTCTAAAACCAGCTTGAACATCTGGAAGTATTGCTGAAGCCTGGCTTGGAGAATTTTAAGCATCGCTTTACTAGCATGTGAGATGAGTGCAATTGTGTGGTAGTTTGAGCATTCTTTGGCATTGCCTTTCTTTGGGATTGGAATGAAAACTGACCTTTTCCAGTCCTGTGGCCACTGCTGAGTTTTCCAAATTTGCTGGCATATTGAGTGCAGCCCTTTCACAGTATCATCTTTTAGGATTTGAAATAGCTCCACTGGAATTCCATCACCTCCACTAGCTTTGTTCGTAGTGATGCTTTCTAAGGCCCACTTGACTTCACATTCCAGGATGTCTGGCTCTAGGTGAGTGATCACATCATCGTGATTATCTTGGTGAAGATCTTTTTTGTACAGCTCTTCTGTGTATCCTTGCCACTTCTTCTTAATATCTTCTGCTTCCGTTAGGTCCCTACCATTTCTGTCCTTTATTGTGCTCATCTTTGCATGAAATGTTCCATCGGTATCTCTAATTTTCTTGAAGAGATCTCTAGTCTTTCTCATTCTATTGTTTTCCTCTATTTCTTTGCATTGATCGCTGAGGAAGGCTTTCTTATCTCTCCTTGCTATTCTTTGGAACTCTGCATTCAAATGGGTATATCTTTCCTTTTCTCCTTTGCTTTTCACTTCCCTTTTTCACAGCTATTTGTAAGGCCTCCCCAGACAGCTGTTTGCTTTTTTGCATTTCTTTTCCACGGGGATGGTCTTGATTCCTCTCTCCTGTATAACGTCACAGACCTCCATCCATTGTTCATCAGGCACTCTGTCTATCAGATCTAGTCCCTTAAATCTATTTCTCACTTCCACTGTATAGTCATAAGGGATTTGATTTACATCATACCTGAATGGTCTAGTGGTTTTTCCTACTTTCTTCAATTTAATTCTGAATTTGGCAATAAGGAGGTCATGATCTGAGCCACAGTCAGCTCCCAGTCTTGTTTTTGCTGACTGTATAGAGCTTCTTCATCTTTGCTGCAAAGATTATAATCAATCTGATTTTGGTATTGACTATCTAGTGATGTCCATGTGTAGAGTCTTCTCTTGTGTTGTTGGAAGAGGGTGTTTACTATGACCAGTGTGTTCCCTTGGCAGAACTCTATTAGCCTTTGTCCTGCTTCATTCTGTACTCCAAGGCCAAATTTGCCTGTTACTCCAGGTGTTTCTTGACTTCCTACTTTTGCATTCCAGTCCCCTATAATGAAAAGACATCTGTTTTGGGTGTTAGCTCTAGAAGGTGTTGTAGGTCTTCATAGAACTGTTCAACTTCAGCTTCTTCAGCATTCCTGGTTGGGGCATCAACCTGGATTACTGTGATACTGAATGATTTGCCTTGGAAACGAACAGAGATCATTCTGTCATTTTTGAGATTGCCTCTAAGTACCGCATTTCAGACTCTTTTGTTGACATGATGGCTACTCCATATCTTCTAAGGGATTTCTGCCCACAGTAGTAGATATAATGGTCTTCTGAGTTAAATTCACACATTCCAGTCCATTTTAGTTCACTGATTCCTACAATGTTAGTGTTCACTCTTGCCATCTCTTGTTTGACCACTTCCAATTTGCCTTGATTCATGGACCCAACATTCCAGGTTCCTATGCAATATTGCTTTTTACAGCATGGAACCCTGCTTCTATCACCAGCCCCATTCACAACTGGGTGTTGTTTTTGCTTTGGCTCCATCCCTTCATTCTTTCTGGAGTTATTTCTCTACTGATCTCCAGTAGAATAAGTTTTTATAGGGACTGGGAAAAGAGAAGTATGGAGAGAAAGAGCCAGACTGCAACATGGTAGCCACTAGCTACATGTAGTTATGAAGCACTTGGAACATGGCTTATCCAAATGGACATGTACTTAAAGTATAAAATAAATGTGCACTGGATTTCAAAGACACACCAAAAAGTCAAATATCTCAGGAATTAATTACATTGAGTATATGCTGAAATGACTTTTTAGGTATACTGAGTGAAAATATATCACTAAAATTGATTTCTTTTACTTTTTTGATTGGCTACTATTTATGTGGCTTACACTATGTGTTGGCTAGCACTGGTCTAAGGGGACACATGCTCTCTGATACCCTTCACTTAGTCGCTGTATGAACACTTCTGTTCAGGAAGTTCTAATTTTCCTTTACAAGTGATTTTTTCCCTAACTTTCTGTAAGAATTCATATACACAGAAGGGATCCATTTTGTAAAACTTGAATTTCTGTTTTTATGGTAGCTTTTCTCTTTCTTGGGCTTCCCTTGTCGTTCAGTTGGTAAAGAATTTGTCTGCAATGCAGGAGACCTGGGTTTGATCCCTGGGTTGGGAAAATGCTCTGGAGGAGGGAACAGCTACCCACTCCAGTATTCTGACCTGGAGAATCCTACGGACTCTACAGTCCATGGGGCCACAGAGTTGGACACGACTGAGCGCCTTTCACTTCTCTTTCTTAGAAATAACTGTCAGATAAAAATAAGACTAGTTTTGCTCTTAAGTGTTAGGTATATGATGAATTGCTTAATGACCCTGGGTGAGTCACTTCACTTCTCTAGGCCCCAAGATCACCTATAAAATTCACTGGTGGAAAGATGGTCCCCAGCACAGTGAGTCTCAGCCTCTTTCTCTCTTTTCGTCACACCAGGTGGTTCAGGGAAACGACCAGCAGCAGCAGCGGTGGCTCACTGTGCTCCCTCCCAGTGCTCCCTCCCGATGCTCCCTGGCCTCCTCCCACTTCCCCTGGAGAGACACTGCCATCCTTTCACAGATGCAGTAAGAAATGTCCAGGGAGGAAGCAAAGAGCAGTAAGTAGGAGTTGGAGCCTATAGAATGTTGGAGCCATGGAGGAAACTTAAAGTTTGTCTGCTTTGGGTGGTGCATTCCCCTCACCGGAAATCAATGCCTGGGAGTAATGCCCAGCTAGTCCAGTCAGTCACCGAGCTGGTCGGGAGCAGAAGGCCGGCTCCGGCAAGCGCTGACCTCTAGTTGCCAGTGCCTCCTGGTGCATGCACGAAGCGCCAATAGGAACGGAGGCATGGGTGACACCCGACCGCCCAGCAAAGACTGCGACGCATGGTTGCTCATCCTCGTATCGCTCGCTTCTTCCCAGAGACCAGCATCCTATCGGGAGGTCATTTTTCTCTGTCTTAATTTACTACAAAGTGGAAAAGGACAAAGGGTTCAGGATGTGTATTAACAAGGGTGTCTAGGAGAAAACTTGACGTCTTCTCCCAATCTTAGTTGGAAGTCATCATTTCAACCTCTCTTCAAAGAGATTAGAAACTCAGCAGAAAGCTACTTGCAACAGCTTTGGACACCAAAATGTTGGGAAGTACCAGAAATTACGTAAACTTCTTACACACTTCTGAGCCTGGCAAAATGGTGGATGAGTCAGAATGCTCTGTACTATTTAGATGTGAGGCATATCAGGGTTAGATAAAGTCATGATTGACAAAGGTTTGTATTTATTACAAAAGATGCCAAGTTATATTTAGGTTTTATTTTTTAAATCTCACTCTAAATTGCTTGTCACTTTTTGAAACATCATAATTAGCACCAGTTAATTTACGTGCTTAAATATTTTAACGACAAGTTATAATTTTAATAGAAAAAGTGTTTAGAAGAAAACCACAGCTTCCCTGGTGGCTCAGAGGTTCAAGTGTCTGCAGTAATGCGGGAGACCTGGGTTCGATCCCTGGGTCAGGAAGATGCCCTGGAGAAGGAAATGGCAACCCACTCCAGTATTCTTGCCTGGAGAATCCCATGGATGGAGGAGCCTGGTGGGCTACAGTCCACGGGGTCGCAAAGAGTTGGACATGACTGAGCGACTTCACTTCACTACGACTTCCGGGGAGTAGTAGATAGGAGAAGGGAGAGAGAGACCAGAATTTGGAGTGGAGAGAACCCAGATGCTGGTCCTCATTCTGACCTACCACTTCCTACCTAGAGGGTCTTTTTTTCATCTGTGCGAGCTTTCCATATTTCAGTGTTCTTGCTCATGAAACTTGGATAACGAACCTAGCTCTTTAAGGTGAAGGTGCTCTAAGGATCACCCCAGGCCCCTGATACGCATGGTCCTCTGTCAGTGCCCATTCTCCCTTTCCCTGTACCTCTTGCCCCTTGAAGAGAGAGAACCATGGTAGAGTCTGGGCTCCAAGTAGAAAGTTCCCAGAGCAACTAGACTGTGAGAAACATTTTCCAGAGGCCGCAAGGGCTAAGTGAAAAAAAAAAAAACACACACACACACACACAAAAATCATCAAAAGGAAAAGGAAAGGGCTTCAGTCCCCAGGGTAAGAGGGAAGGACTGGCTGGTGAATAACTAGGAGGCTCCGGATCAGGAGGGAATGGAGTGGGAGGAGTGTCTGAGGACACAAGCCCATTGACCATGAAGCAGTGCTCCTACTTTACACAAGGGATGGTCCACTGGGGACCACCAGCGTACCCAAAGACCCTTCATAGGGCCAAACACCCACTGAGTCACTCCTGTCCCCATATGGGGTGGGCTGAGAGGGACCGTTTAGAGTAGATCTCAGCCCTTCGAGACTCATGATGCAATAGGGTGGCCATGCAAACTCAGCCCAGCAAGGTGCTGGGTCGAATGATCTGTGTTGAAAGTGTCCAGGACTGCTGCTGTTGCCTGTGCCATGTGTGAATTAGCGCTGCTGTGGGTTATCCTGTTAATAATTCAGGGACAGAGGCTTGAGGGCTGGTATCACCACATACTGCTCGTGTGATTTAAATTCCCTGCATCCCCGTTGCTTTGTCTGTAAGTTGAGGCCACCATTATCTTCTTTGTAGGGTTGTTGCAAGGATTAAAAGAAATAACCAATGAAAGAGGCAGGCTCAATGCCTGGACTAGAGCAAGAATGCACAGTTAACAGTATAGTCGTGAGGATGAAGATGGTAATGTTCATTGTATAATATTGCTATCTCTTGTAGCTTCTCCAAGACCCTTCGATTTTGTCCAGACTTCTCACCAATAGGTATTTGAAAACCCACCATTGGTAGCTTGCTCACATTGGATGAAACCCCTCCCTACCAAGCAGCCCAAGCCAAACATCCTCTGCATTTTAAAAGAATTATCTAGATGGAAATAAAGGAGGTCAACTGAGGTGGGCTTAGATAGAAACAGGAGGAAGGAAGGAAAGAAGGAAGCAAGGACAAATGCCAAGATGCTGAGGTATTAATATTTTGCCAACATGAATGAATATGGCACTGATTTATGGGGAGGTAAAGTTGGAAGAAGCCAAGCAAAGAAACACATGAGGAAAGTGGGGAGGGGGGGTTAAGAAGCTAAACACATTCCAGGTGAAATGAGTAAATAAATCCCAAGGAAAGAATGAAAATGAGAATTAATCAAGAGGGTGCTGAGCCGTGGCAGTGCCAGCCACAATCAGAAGGCTTCTTAATTGCTTGTCAAAGACCAATGCATCCTGGCAAAATGATCCTCGACTAATGCTGGGACTTTTTTTCCCCTAACCTGGCTTCATTTATCATGATTAGAAAACAAGTCAAAATTGATTTCTGTTTATTTTATAAAGCAAATCCCCAGGGTACCCTTCTTCCCTGTAGGTTTGATCATTTTTAACTTAGAAGTGGAACAGCCTCAGAACATGAAGAACGGCATTACACTGTATACGAGGTGAGGACATGTGGGTAGATACAGTGTATGGACTTCATGAAAAATGGCAGTTTCAAACTTTCACAAATACCTCAAACCCATCAGCATAAGCCTTCTAGCTCTCTCTCACTCACAAGTGGGCAAATGAGAGGCAATTCAGTGTGAAGAAAATGTCCCATACTTCAGAATCAGACAGATGAGTGTTTGATTCTTAGCTCTACCACCTAACTGCTGTGACGTTGGGCAAGTCACTCAGAAGTTTAGCTCAAATCTCTGAGATTTGAAAATGAGGTTGCTAATACTTCTAAGATTGTCCAGGGGGATCAGAGGTCGAGGATGTGACAGTTAGCTCAGGAAAACTGCTGTGCAGATGGAAGTGATGGGAGGTGATGTCCTGCAAGTTCAATGACGCGATCCACTGGATTCTAAGCTGCATGAGGGCAGGAGCTGTGTCTGTTTTACTCTGAGTTACAGCCTGGCAGTTGGCCCAGGGCTTGGTAGTTGATGTCCAACTTATCTATTTAACACTCACATTGCACCTAGCATATGCCAAGCTCTGTCTTAAGTGTTTATCAGACACTGATTCCTTTAATCCAATAAATATGTGCTGGCTACATAACTATTATGTTTGTAATTGAAGAAAGATATTTAGGCACTATGCCCCAAACAGTGTGCCTCCTTGGGGAGGAAATCATTCTAGAGCCTAGAGATTAACAGGTAGATTTATTCATTCTTTGATCCATACATTCCTCTGTTCACCCATGCACTCATTTGTTCAACAGATACTTATATTTTGTTTCACACTGCTGGCTTGGCCCACTATCCCCATGCTCGATAAAACACAGGGTCAGCATGTCCTCACCCCTGCTCCCCGGCCACCCAAGAACGTCATTTATTCATTTACACACATACACACACACACTCCCCACTGGGCAAATCCTCCATGTTCCACCAAGCTTTTCTTTTCAGTTAAATCATATTTGAACAAATGCAAGGAGATTGCTAACTTGGGGTCCTTGCTTCGCTTGCAAACAAACTGAGACAAGAATAAGACAATGTCAACAGAAGGTCAAAAAATGTCTTTTTCTCCTATGCAGACGTTTTAATTCTCCAAAATTGTGTTTTGTGTTTAATTCTCCAAGATTGTGTTCTTGTTCTGGAGGTATAATCACAGCAAAAAAGAAAAAAAAAACCTCAACGTACACCTTGACCATGTGAAGCAATCTTACGAGGGGCATTCGTGTGGTCGCCAAGTGCCTAGAGGTCTCCCTCGGCATTCTGGCTGCTGGACTGTTCTCATAAGCATTTCCTTGATCTGAAAAGGCCCCATTCCTGGGATTTAGTGTTTAAGACTTCCCTGCTCCTTTTGGTTTATGCTTAATCCTCACAATTAATTCTGAGACTCCTGGCTGGGGAAGTTTCTGCCGTAGAATTTCCTGGCATTTACCCAGCCACAGAGGAGGTGATTGATGCCTTCCTCACTCTTCTGCACAAAAGCCGAAAGCCTGCACAGAAATATCACCTGCCTCAGCGCTGGCCTCTCCCAGCCTCACCTCTTGACCCGCACTCTTGATTTCATCCCTCACGTCTCCTTGGGGACGTTGCTCCATCAATTACCCTTCCTTTCTCTCCCATCTTCAATCACTTCCTCTCTACTGGCTACTTCCTGGCAGCTTACAAACACGTTTAAGTCTTATTTATTCTAGAAAACTAACAAAAAAAATCCTCTTTTCAATTCTACCCACCTCTGAAGTTATTTCCCTATCTCTTACCTTCCCTAGACAGCCAAGCTTTTTGATAGAATTCACTCCCCATCTGTCTTCTCTATATCATCACCTGTATACTCCTTGAACCAGGGCAAACTGCCTCGTGGCTTCATCAATTCGCTCACGCTCTTGCAGTACAGATCATCAATATCCAAGTAAAACTCATCTCCACGGTTTATTCTGCTTGTCCTGTCTGTGGCATATCATTTCCTCTTACGTTCTCTTCACAGTGAGTATCCAGCCATGCTTTAGGTCTGCCCTCCCGGTTTTTCCCATCCATTGGGAACAAAGATATTGGCGAAAGTGGTGAAAGCTATGAGTAACAGTGGCACTAGGGGGCTGGGTAAACTTCAGACCTGACTGAAGTTTTTGGTTTTGGTTTTGTGTTTTTCTGGTGGTGTTGGCATTTAAACAGAGGAATGGATAGAACTCCATGATCTCAAAGGGACTCAGGATAAAGCACTCTTGGCAGAGGGAAGGACAGGGGCAAAGGTACTGGGCGTGGGAAAGAACATGACCTGTTGGGGGAAGCTGAGGCAGGGCTATGTTTCTGGGCCAGAGGGGAGATGCAAAATGAGAAGAGAGAGTTGGGGAGGGGCCGATCACGTGGACCATGTTGCAGGTTCTAACCTTCCCTCCCAGGCAATGGGGAACTCTGGTGACCTTCGGCACTTACAGTCATTTGCACACACTCCTTATCCAGAATACCATGTGCCAGAAAATAGTGGGACCAGTAAGAGCAAGTAAACAGAGAGAGAAATCTGGCTCCTTCTCAACTCAACTTATGCTGAAAACATTAACAGTTGAGCCTGCTTTGGTAGGTCCATGCCCTACCAAAGGAATGGTACCAAAGTAAAAGGAATGTTGTGATATACCGATAAATATGTACTTGGTCTCTGCCTTGGCTCCTGACTCAGAGCTCTAGAACCATTATAATTTCCTGAGTGATGAAGGTGATAGGAGGGTCTCACATGGAGCTCCTAAATTCTTTGGAATTTCCTGGGTAAGAGGAGCATCTTTCATTCTAATGAGGTGACTCTCGGTGGGCTTCTCAGTAACTTCTGGATGGGACTGGGTCAGAAAGATTGAATCATAATTCGAAGATTAGGAGGTCCAGGCCCACCCCTCCATCCTCTGGGAAGGGGGATGGATCTAGAAATTGGTCATGCCTATGTGGTGTGACCTTCATAAAGGTCCCCGAATAAGGGATGTGGAGGACGTCTGGGTTGGTGCACCTCTTCATCTGCCAGGAGGATGGCACATGCCGACCCCATGGGGACAGAGCTCCTGTGCTCGGGACACTTCACAACCTCACACTCGGTACCACTTCATCTGACCGTTCATCTGTATCCTCTATGACATCCTTTATAATAAACCAGTAAAAATAAAGTATTTCCCTGAATCCCATGATAGCAAATTATCAAATCTGGTTAGCGCATTGTGGAGTTTCTTGATTTGTAGCCAAGTCAGAGAGAAGTGGGGGTCACCTGGGGACCCACTACTTCTGATGGGCATCTGAGGTGGGGGCAGCCTTGTGGGACTGAGGCCCTAACCTGTACAGTCTGCTCTACCCTCAGGTAGTTGGTGTATGAGCTGAATAAAGTTGTAGGACACCCAGTTGATGTCCAGAAGTTTGGAAATTGCTTGGTGCAGAAAACCCACACATTTGGTGTCATGAGCGTTTTGAGAAGAGAAACGGTTTCCTTTTAAATGGAGTCACACCAAATGGGTCCGTTGAGATGGGAATGCACCTGTGTTTCACTTCATGACTATCATTTGATGAATATATGCTGATGATAAACTATAAGATCAAACCTGCAAACACACTCCAGGACACACACAAGCATGCCACCCACCTGCAGGCATTGCCTCATTTATTCTTGAGCCCTAAATTAGAGCTTGTACTAGATAATGAAATAGACAGGATATTCGTTATCATCAAACAAATATGAAGCTAAGCTTTAGATAACATACGGATTCCAAAAGTTAAGTGCTATTTTATGGTACCTTTCAATTTAGAAGTGCATTGCAGATAAAACATGGCTTTGGTGTAAACCATTGATGTATTGTGTTGTTAAGATCAATGAATTATTAAAAGGATAATCTTTTAAACACCAAGAAATTGTCCTCTAGTGTACTCTAGGGGCTGTGGGTAAATGCATTACACATACAAATTCACCACTGCTTTGGCTGTAATTTATACAAACTGCCAAGCACCCACCTGACATCACAGAGACCTGATTCTCCTCCCACCCACTCAGTTAATGTGAGACCCTGGGCACAGAGCGTGGAGTAAGGAAGGGATCTCTGCATTAGCACTCTGTCCCTCTATTTCTGTAGATGATGGAAGGGTGCACAGTGAAGGACAGCAGCTTGCCTTGTGAGGGAGGTCCTGACACTGTGCTCTCTAGGGACACTCTGTATATGGGTCCCATCATGAATCTCCTCAATTGCAGAGACTCATCTCACCCAAGGTCTCACACCTTCCCCAGGTGGCGCACGTCCTAATTCTGGCTGAAGCCAAGGGCACTCGTTAATGAACAAGCAATTTACTAAACATGCTAGCTTCCAGTTCAGAGTCTATTTCCCAGGGAACCCAAATTGAGACAAGAGTCTTGTCTAGGATCTCAGCTCTAAATTGCTGGATGTAGTGTTCATCTTCAGTTCCCCACACTTTAGTCTCTACAGCGCCATCCACCTGGAATGCCAAGTCCAGGACAGGTCAAATGTCCCGTCTCTGCAGACATCTCCACGGTCATTTGCTTCTTGCTCTGGGCTCCCATAGCCCTCTGTGCTAGTAAAGCACTTGTCTTTACTGTTCAACCGACCAGCAGTGTCCAAGAGACTCATAACATGGCCAAATGTGCATTTTTCACTGCCTAATAGCTATGATTAAAAGTTATTAATAAAAAGAAACAGGTGGGATTAATTTTAATAATATATTTTATTTAACTTTATGCTGCTGCTGCTGCTAAGTCGCTTCAGTCGTGTCTGACTCTGCGAGCCCATAGAAGGCAGCCTACAAGGCTCCCCCGTCCCTGGGATTCTCCAGGCAAGAACACTGGAGTGGGTTGCCATTTCCTTCTCCAGTGCATGAAAATGAAAAGTGAAAGTGAAGCCACTCAATCGTGTCTGACTCTTAGTGACCCCATGGACTGCAGCCTACTAGGCTCCTCTGCCCATGGGATTTTCCAGGCAAGAGTACTAGAGTGGGGTGCCATTGCCTTCTCTGATTTAACTTTATATATAGTCCCAAATGGTTATATGTAATCAGCATAAAAACTGTCCATGGGTTTTTTTTTTTAAACCACTTCTTCCATGCTCTTTGAAATCCAGTATGTATTTTATACTCACACCACAACTCAGTTTAGGCTAGAACATACCAAGTGCTTAACAGCCCTATGGAGCTTACTGAACTGGATGGTACGGACAGTGAGTGCCTCAAAGACAGATTAAAACTTAGTCCATGGACTGGCATGCAAAGGCCTTTGATAAACATTTACTGAATGAATGAACAAGTGAATGAATGGCCAAGGATGAGTGAGTGAATGAAAGAATGATGCAGATTCATGAATGAACATCATGGTTACCCTGGCCCAAGCATGGGATTCATGTCTACACTTCTGCTCCTTGGTATGTTGGGGACCATCCACTGCAGGGCAGTGAATCTCTTGGCTCCTGTATCCCCTCTACACTAATAATGTACAGCATTACAGCTAAGGGTCTAGACTCTAAGTGTTAACTCATGAAACAGATCTCTGCTATGTAGCAGCTTCTGAGGTGGGCAAGATACCTAACTTATTTGGAGTCTCATGCTCCCCACCTATGAAATGAGAATGGATAATAATGGTGCGTAGTGTTGCTATGAGAACCAAGTAAGGCATTGTAGTGAATGGCTTGTATGTAATAGGTGCTCAATAGAAAGGTAGATAGCTAAGCCAAAAGACTGAAAACTTTGAGGAAGAGGCAGGTATGAACATGGCATGAGGGGAAAATGCCTTTCTCCCTGTGTTCCTTCTTCATTCATGGAACTAATATTTTGTATGCACCTCTGTGATGGCCATGAAGATGTATCCCTCAGAGGCTTAACTGAAGGGCATAGTTAGATCAACAACTGTAGCTGTTATGCACTGAAATCCATCGCCACATTTCCTACCGTGGCCATGCTTCCGCATGCTGCTCCTCAGTATTTACTGTGCAACCAGGACATCAAGCAGCGGCATTCCTGGGGGGGCCCACCAGTCCTTGCATGGGAAGTTTGGGCTCAAGGGCCCTCCGACAACATTGCTGTACTTCCACCCAGGCTTTCTTCCTTCCTCCTCTCCTTTACTCAGGGTCAGACCCCCACCAGCCTTCCAGCTCTGTCCTCATTTTCTCTGTGTCTCTTCTTGCAAGGGCACTAATCCCACCACGGGGGTGGCACCTTCATGACCCAATTTTCTCCCAAGGCCCTCTCACGTTGGAGATTAGGGCTTCCACATTTGAGTGTTGGAGGGTCACATTCAGTCCATATCAATTACCCACAAAAAAATTTATGTTATCCTAATATCATATCAAAATTAACCATAAATTAATCACTTTGTACTTTACGATGATTAGAAAATCATTACTTAATTCAGTCCACATTCCACCTTTGTTTACTTTGCAATCACTTCTATTGGAGCGAAGGTTCATCATGTGGTAAATATTTCTTGCCATTGCTTAGGCCACATTAAAATTGCCATATCTATTTTTGCATTTCTCCTATTTTAAGCTGCATCTGTCAAAACTGCTGATGCCAACACATATGTATTCGTGTGATTCTGTAACATATTAAAAACTGAGATTTTCCTCTGAATATCTAATCGCCTCGAGTGATGGTGAGGTTTATGTGTTTGGGTCTACTCGTTTGTTTGTTTTCAATCTATGATGACTAATTTACACGGAACTCAGGGATCACAGTTGTCCACGATTAGAATTGCAATGACTTCGCCGTCTGGTTTCCATTCTTTCCCTTCTCAATGAGGACACATCTCTTAGACCATTGTCAGGCAAATATTCAGTATTAAGTTTCTGTCTGCAGCTCAAAAATTTTACAGACTTGGTCTTGGAGAGCCAAATGTGGAGATGTGTTTTAGCAATTACTTTATTAAACTCAATATCTGTGAAAAATAATTATCACATTTGACACTAGTGTAAAATGCCAACATTCCAAATAAAAAGAGCTGAAGGGTTACTAGCCCCAAATTCCCTGAACTGCCTGAATGCTTTTACTAATTTGGAAAACTCAGTCAACAGTCTGTCACGGAAAAAAAAAAAAAAGTTGTACTGAGTATTTCAATTAGCTGTTTTCCTAGTTATTTTTAATTAAATGCTAAATGACAGAACAACTTGTAGTGGTTCTGTTATACTTTTTAGACATTCCACCCCAAACTCCCTTCTGGTATGTAATAAAGTAATGAGGCAACAATTTGTACACTGAAATGACTGTTTTTCCCTTCCAAGTAGACATCTAGTGACTCACTTAACTAGCCAGACTTATTTGCCAAAAGTATTTTTAGTGTCCTCCATAAGAACTGTGTTCAGAGGAGACAACTCACCCCTTTTGAGTAAGCTTTATGAAGGAAAATCTTTGCCCATGGAAACTGGATTTGATTTCTGGAAACAGTCAAATGTCACCCAGAACAAATCTTGCTGAAGAAGCTGAGTGAGACCAGGGTGCATGGGTGTACATGCCTTAAAGCTGCATACATATGAGAAAAATTCATATACATATGTATGTGTGCTTAGTTGCTCAGTCATGTCCAACTCTTTGTGACCCCAAGGACTGTAGCCTGCCAGATTCCTCTGTTCATGGGGATTCTCCAGGCAAGAATACTGGAGTGGGTTGCCATGACCTCCTCCAGGGCATCTACATATATAATAACAGCTAGTTCTTATTGAGTGCTGTCTGTACTTGCTACTGTTCTAAACATCATATGGTGTTAATACATTTAATCCTCATGACAATCTTAGCAGGAAATATCATCATTTTACACACGAGGAAGCTGAAGCACAGAAAGGTTAAGTAACTTGTCCAAGGTCACAGAGCTCTGAGTTGATAGTTACAAACGAGTCAAAACTGTACTGAGCAACAGAAGTGCTCTCAGAGCTTTCCTTTCCTCATAGGTATAATAAAGATGAATGATACGCCAGCTTTAAGAAGCATTCATACATGCAATATATACATACATTCTTGCTAACCCACAGTATTTCTAAGTCACTCAATTTTGAGTGGAATGCTATTTTGCTTGATCATATGGGAACCTAGGAGCTTCCTTGCTGGCTCAGATGGTAAAGAATCCACCTGCAATGCAGGAGACCTGGGTTCAATCCCCAGATTGGGACGATCCCCTGAAGAAAGGAATGGTTACTCATTCCATTATCCTTGCCTGGAGAATCCCATGGACAGAGGAGCCCAGTGGGCTACAGTCCATGGGGTCACAAAGAGTTGGATGCAACTGAGCGACTAACACAGTTACGAAAGGGCACCTAGAGTGTGGCCAGTTCTGTCGGCCAGTGCTACAAGAATAAGGGTAACCCGTTACCTGTTCACCCATGGTCACAGGTCTTCACCTTCACAACACATAGTTCTCTGTAACATGACTACTCCTGGTCCTCCTAGAATGTTATTTTCGGATCCCCAAATGATAGCAAGCGATAAGTGCATGAGCAGCAGGGGGACAGTAGAGCCATCTACTTGATACAGGGGATCTTCTCAACAATCCAAGGCAAATGACCAACAAAATTTAGCATTTTCAACAGTGTATTGAATTCTTAAGGCACTGAATGCAGGGAAACCTAAGATGGCTACAGAACAGTCCCTGAATCTTAGCCTTGTAGTGGTGCCCTAGGACAGAGTTTTCCAAAGTGTGTTCTTTATTTCTTTCTCTACCTTCTAATGGCAGTGGGAGGTTTTTTTTTTTTTTTTTTTTTTTAATTTTAATGGGGAATTCTGGGTTCAAAAACACCTGCTTCTTTCTTGGGGGCCCTCTTTGACATCTGGGAAATTGAGAACCCCCACGAGAGAGGCACAGGTTTTCCACATGCTAGAACTCAGCTCACCCAGAGCCTCTGACAGGGAGGGCTCCATCGTGGGTGAGAGCCGTGCAAGATGCTGTGCTCTGGGGGCAGCATGAAGTGAGTCCTGAGAAAAAAAAAACTGAGTGGTAACAATACGAACAGGCTATCAGAAGCTCTCCTCTATGAGTCAACATCATAATCACATAAACTTCCTGGGCTCCAGGTGCCTGCCCTCCAGACGGAGATAAGAACCTTGACCCAGCCACGTCTGAAGTTTCCACGAAGACTCAGGAGGGCAGCCAAAAGCAGCACACCTTGCAAACTCCCCTTTCAGAATGCTGTTTATTTTACTCTTTGCAAAGAACAGGTCCATCTGTCGATGACCCACAGCTGAGACCTCAGATTTCAATGAGGTACTAGTGGAGCTGACTCCTCAGTTATTTATTTCCAACTCTAAGTTGGTGATGGACAGGGAGGCCTGGCACACTGCAGTCCATGGGATCACAAAGAGTCGGACATTATAAACAGTGCTGCGATGAACATTGGGGTACATGTGTCTCTTTCAATTCTGGTTTCCTCGGTGTGTATGCCCAGCAGTGGGATTGCTGGGTCATAACGTAGTTCTATTTGCAATTTTTTAAGGAATCTCCACACTGTTCTCCAAAGTGGCTGTACTAGTTTGCATTCCCACCAACAGTGTAGGAGGGTTCAGCCAGGACATGGAAACAACCTAGATGTCCATCAGCAGATGAATGGATAAGAAAGCTGTGGTACATATACACAATGGAGTCTTACTCAGCCATTAAAAAGAATTCATTGGAATCAGTTCTGATGAGATGGATGAAACTGGAGCCGATTATACAGAGTGAAGTAAGCCAGAAAGAAAAACACCAATACAGTAAACTAACACATATATATGGAATTTAGAAAGATGGCAATGATGACCCTGTATGCAAGACAGGAAAAAAGACACAGATGTGTATAACGGACTTTTGGACTCAGAGGGAGAGGGAGAGGGTGGGATGATTTGGGAGAATGGCATTCTAACATGTATACTATCATGTAAGAATTGAATCGCCAGTCTATGTCTGACGCAGGATACAGCATGCTTGGGGCTGGTGCATGGGGATGACCCAGAGAGATGTTATGGGGAGGGAGGTGGGAGGGGGGTTCATGTTTGGGAACGCATGTAAGAATTAAAGATTTTAAAATTAAAAAAATTAAAAAACTAAAAAAAAAGAAAAAAGAGTCGGACATGACTGAGTGACTGAACTGAACAGAACTGAACAAAGGCACAATAGAGAAACAGGTTTAAGATGGTCATTGAGTCCTGGGCCTCCCAAGGAGGCCAAGACTAGAAGTGCTGGTGGGACCAAAGTCACACTTGTCACTGAGGGGTCTGGGTCTTCCATCCTGTGCAAAGGCCCATCCCAGACAGTCAGATCTCTGGATGACTCTTGGTCAGGTCTTCTGCCCTGAGCATCTCTCTGGAACCAGGCTCTCGGGTCATTAATTATCCACCTTAACTGTGATCTCTTCCTGTCTGTCTATATTAAGATTCTGAATAATGACCCTCTGTGCCTGAAACCAGCATCCGGTGGTCAGTATCTCCAGAATCACCAAGACTGGGAGACTTATTGTAAATGTACTGAAATGCTAACGGCTTGTATTTTGGAGCCAGTTTAATGCAATGTATCATTGAATCTGTGGAGGGTCAAATACACAAAAAACAAAGAACTGGGAGGCAGTATCCCAGATGCATTTACATTTTAAATAAATTTCCTATGGAGCTCTGCAGCCTAGACCACGTCCCCAGGAGGAGTCTTCCCTCTCTTGAATGTACCTCTCTGTGAAGTTTCCCACTAGAAATCTTTAAATCAGTCTGGCCCTTGATTTGTGTATTTTAATTTGGAAGAAAAAGACTTTAAAATTGAACTACTTTTTAAAGAGACACACCAGATTATTTTTTGTCTAGAGCAATATTTAAATATAGACAGAAGCATCTCTATCAGTGTACCTCTTATGATAGAACATACAGCAGAAATGTAGGTGAGGTCTAATTCTAAAGATTAAGGTACAGAAGCATCATTTCAGCAACAGTTTTATCCTATGGATACTGTGAACCAAAGACCTGGAAACATCTTCCTCTTTGTCTTGGCTGTTAATGAGTTTCCAAATTTACATCTCTAGTGTCTGTATGCGATAGACAGAATGGGTGCCAATGTGCCCCAACTTCATCCTGGTTTCCCAGTTGCATTTTTCACTCCACTCCACTGAAAGTGAGTCACCCTCATTCATTTGTGAAACCAGGAAAACTGAGTGGGAGGGAGAGAGAAGCACAAGTTTCCCTAAGAGTGCTGCGGTTAATTTCATGTATAAATCAATCCAGAATTATTCAGGATTAGAAACATGATGACATTTAAATAGCAGAGGGAATTTTTCAAACAAAAGAAAATGATATTTTCTGTGGGAATTATTTTCAGTGATTGAGCACAATATTAAGGAGAATCACCACCTAAAAAGTGATTCTCATTCATATGAGACTATTTCACACAAGTAGCTTATCCAAATGGTCAACCACAATAATGATCAGACCCCAAGGCGGTAAATAAGGCAAATGGTTAGCTCAGAAAAATCTATTAAAGCTCAGGAAGTGTATTAAAGGCACAGGATCTTACACCACCTCCACCGAAGGAATAGTAACAGACTTGGTGAATAGGAAGCTGATCCCTGCCGCCCCAGCTTTCTTGAGACAAACGCTTTGTAACAGACCACAGGACGGAACAACTACTGAACCTAGAAGACAGAGGCGAATTGCAATGGTTTGTTTATTTGGCTAAGTTTACATTTCAAAGGCCTTTACACTTCGGGGTAGTTAAATGCACAGTGTTTCGGTGCTGACCAAAGCCACGCAAGATCCTCATTTAGGCAGGAACGTGTTTGAGACTCACATGTGGTAGGAACCAGAGAACTTTCCCGGTGGGCAGGAACCACCATCGAGACCCCCCAGGCTGGGCGGGAAGGGTCTGCTAGAGCAGCCTGCATGGAGAAGCCCTTCTCTCCAGGTAACCAGGGAGAAGGCAGTGATGGAGCAGCCGTGCCTGTCAGAGGCAACGAGGACAGAGCTATGTGCCTGCCAATTATTAGCCATTTCATTTCAGGTCCAATCCCCTCATTTGACTGAGAAGGAAACTGAAATATTCAGAAAAGGATCTGATGGAAGTCACCTGGGTTCCCTGGCCCCCAGTCCAGAGTCCTCCCTATAGTCCCTGCCTCGGCCCGATCAAAAGTTTTTGTCTTTTAGCTTCTAGTTTTCATGAAGCTGTCTATGGAAAGGGCAGTCTGTAATGAGGCAGTGTAGGCGCCAGTCTGATTAACCTTCCCGTGATAAGGCCACGAAGAATACAGATAGGCAGGCCCTGCGCAGCACAGGGGTCATTTTCCAAAAGGTCTTTAGGTGCTTTTTGAAATTTGGGTCTCAGAAAAAGAATGCCTTGGGTAGTTAACCAGAGAGACAAAAACAAACAAACCCCACCAAGATCAGCAAGACAAATATCTGACTTACTGCCCTTTCAGCTAAAATCATACTTCCCTGCAATAATGATGTGTCAAAGGGAAACTGCTGAGGTTCAGAAATGGAATTCAGGGGCCAGAACCATCACTACTTCCCAGAGTTTGCCCCCCAGGATAGGGACTTACCGTGGTTTTAAGTCACCCTTGACTTGAGGATGCTGTGGGTGGCTGGGGTCCCCTGCTGGATTAAGGCCCTTGGGCCATTCTTGTCACATTCTTGTCATCTTCCCAGGTGTTTTCTGCCCAGGACCTTCTCACAATTGGGACTGTCTGGGGTGTGGAAAGGAAAGGTCGTCCTCCAGGGAATTACCCACCTAATCATCCCACAGCCACTACGTGTTGAAGGCTCATTCCTGTCAATAGCACTGAGCTAAAATGTGTTCTCCTCCCATGCCATTCATTCCCGTTACAATCCTTTTCTCATACTTGGACCAGGAGCCAGCAAACTAAGCCCATGGACCAACCTGGACCTCTGCCTGTTTTTCTAAGTAAAATTTTATTGGAACTCAGCCAGGTGTGTCCTTTGCTTGGTGTCTACTGCAGCTGTCGTGCCATGCCAGGGCAGAGCGGAGTAGCTGCAACACCTGTGGCGTGGTCTTTAAAGCCAATACACGGACGATCTGGCCCTTTAGAGAAATGCCTGCCAACTTCTGTGTCAGACCATTAGAGGAGATAAATCCTTGAGCACAAGTCTAAAGTGATTTCTCCACATATTAAAGGGAAGTCTTATGGTAGGTTCTTCACCATATTTTGAGGGAGGCTTCTGGAGTGAGAAACCTACACGAGTGTCATTGTTCAGAGGCCTGTCTAATAAGCACAGGATGCTTGGGGCTGGTGCATGGGGATGATCCAGAGAGATGATATGGGGTGGGAGGTGGGAGGGGGGTTCAGGATTGGGAACTCATGTACACCCGTGGCAGATTCATGTCAATGTATGGCAAAACCAATACAGTATTGCAAAGTAAAATAAAGTAAAAATTAAAATTAAAAAAAAATAAAAATAAAAGGAAGGACAAAGGAGGAGAAGCCCACAGCCAAAGAGAGACACGTAAAAGGCACAGGAGGAGGAGCAGTCACCTACTATTATTACCTACTATTTCCTTCAGTGAGCAGAATGAACCTGAAAGTGAGAGGAACCAGAAGAACATCACAGAGATCAAAGGACACTCAGGAAAAGGTGTGGAGGTAAGAAGCCTCTGGGCCCTTAGAAATGGGTTCAAGTCCAGTGGCACTTGGCTGAATATATACTGGTTTAAAGGACACACTAAAGTTTAGGAAATCATAACAAACACTGGGGAAAGCTTTAGAATGCTACAGACAGACCATGATCGATGTTCATCAATTGGAAAAGAGTAAACTTTGAAACCTTTCCGTTAGAAAGTCAAAATTTTAAACTCTAGCAGAATCATTAAGAAAAGAACACATACCCCCATGGGAAAATGCACAAATATTAAGTTGACAGTTTTAAGAAGTAGAAACAAACATGGTCAAAAAACATATGGCAAAGTTATGCCACAGTCAACTATGCTGGTAATTAAATAAAAATAAAAACAAGTAATAAAATAGCAATGTTTTGCCTACTGGACTGGCAAATGTTTGCAGAGACACATAGGCTGGCAAGAGTGTAGAAAATCAGGCCATCACATCCATATGGAAAAGCAAAGTGGTACAGACTTTTTGCTGGGCAAAGTGGTAAGTTTTCAAATATGTGCAACATATAACCAGCGACTCTACTTCTAGGAATTTAATCTAAGGAAATAACTGTGAATAGGGATGTTCATCACAGCATTACTAATAACAACAGAAATTTGATATAGTCTAAATGAAAACTTTCACAGTTTGGTTACAAATACTTATACCATAGAATATTTTCAGCCATTAAAATAGCACTTAAAATGAGTTTATGAAACAGATGGCTATCAGTTACATAAACAAAATATGTGTGTATATATTTATTACTGCATTTATAGTTATAATATCTAGACACTGTATTTAGTATTACATGTTTCCTTGTCAGATCTTGGCAACTCTATTAAATAAAGAAGAGTAATAATAATGATAAGGATAGCTAATATTTATTGAGAGCTTCCTTTATGCCAGGCACTTTGCCAACCATCTTATATGGATTATGTCATTAAAATCTGACACAATTGTATGAGGTAGACACTATTATTAATGTCATTTTATAAAGGAGGAATAGAAGCCATAAAAACTTGTCCAAGGTTACACAGAAAGAGCAGGGTACAGCCAGGGTATGAATGCACACAGCAAGTCACTGAAACGCTGTGCTCTTAACCACGATTCTATACTCTTCGGGTACCATTATTTCTCCCAGGGACGGATGGAAGTACAAAGGGATGGATAGGAGGATGGATAGATACATAAATAGAAGGGTGGATGAACAGCTGGATGAATGGGCAGAAGTGTGGGTTGATGAATGGATGGATTGGTGTAGGAAGGAAGGATGGATGCGAGGGGAGATGACGGAGGGACAGATAGAAGGGCGGACAGACGGATAAGTGGAAACATAGATAAATAGGCAGGAAAGAAAAAACATAAAACTAGCTCTCTCTTAGTGGTTCTTTTATGGTTATATTTCCTTCTTTATCCTTTTCCAGGGATAGTCAGTTTTTCTACAGTGTATTCCCTCTGCAATCAGACTATAGAAATGTATTTTATATTAAAACAGATTACAATGCAAAGCACAAAATAGCACTCAAACTATTATGGTCTTTGTATCCATCTCTTGCAAAATGGTATTGAGTTCTAGGTTGAGCAAGAGTTGAACAATGTTCCTCTTCTACTTGCTATGTATAGTCCCAGAAGAAAATTTCCAACACACAGCCAAAACACCAGGCAGCTTCCTGAATGCCACCTGATAATCTGTGGGCAAGTCCAGCCAACCAAGAGAAAATGTGCAAATGGGATTTTCTCCCTCACAGATAGAGCCTCAGTTTAAAGCCATAGTTGGCTAGAGAATAAGGATGTGAAGGAACTTGGATTTTTTTGTTTTCACAGCTTAGACTTTATATTGTGAGTTTATGATTGGAGAAAAAATAGCATGGCCACTGAAGTATTCAAAAGGCTTGCATCCCAAAATTGGACAAGGCTGAGCAATCAGAGGAAACCAAGTGGCTTAAGTTTCGTTGCCTGAGAAAAACTTGGAGACACATTTTAAGTCTGAGCTGTTTCTAGTTCAATTGCACAGAAGATGCATCAGGGCAGTAAGAGTTTAAATGTAACGCATTTATTTCAGTGATGACATTTCTGAGCAAAGTCCTGTTAGTGTTAACTTCAGGTGAGTCAAACACTGCAACAAGGGGCATGAGAACAGATTCCCTCTGACTTCCCTCCTCTGTCCCTTGGCTCACCCTGGGCCACACAATATGCCTCCAAGGACTTGAAAAATTATAGGCACCGGATTGCTGCTATTAACTAAATAACTTGCTTTGTCTGCTGCATAGACAACTGAGGGAGCCTCATTTTGTTACCTGTCGGCTCTCCGAGTCACTAGAGCTGAATCCAGCTCACTCTCTTGACACCCTGCCCCAGGGAGCCTCCCCGTCTCAACAGCATGCCTCTGCTGGCTGCCAAACCCATCTAATGCCTGCAGATTTCCTTCCCCCAGGAGTGAAGGCTCTTAAAAGTGGTATCCACTTTAAAAGTCTGTCAGCTAGAGGAATATATCTGCATTATGTTGAAAAGAGGGAAAAGCAAAGAAGCTTAGCATGAGGGCACGCATGAATTGAATCAACAAGGCTTTGTTTATATACATAACTCTTACGCGACACTTTACTATTAGCCACATACTGGTCTTAAAGTTTTAGAGTAATTTTAAAATATACCCCCTCAAAAAAAAACATGAAGTGCATATTATAATTAGGCCTGTTTTATAGATGAGGAAACTGAGGCACTGAGAGGTTAAATAATTTGCCCAGAAAGTGTTAGTTGCTCAGTCATGTCAGACTCTTTGTAAACCCCTGGACTGTAGCCTGCCAGGATCCTCTGCCCATGGGATTCTCCAGGCAAGAATACTGAAGTGGGTAGCCATTCCCTTCTCTAGGGGATCTTCTTGACCCAAGGATCGAACCTGGGTCTTCTGCATTGCAGGCAAGATGCTTTACCGTCTGAGCCACCAGCCACCAGGGAAAACCAAGGTCACAAGCAAATTGAAGAGTCAAGATTTGGACCCAGGGCAACTGGGCTTCAGCAGTGAGCTCATTAGCAACAGGGAGTGTCCATTAAGCCCGGTGCTTCAGGCACAGGACCAAGATGACCAGCATGATGGACGTCTCACCTTTGGTCTCTACAGACAACACTGTCAAGAGCAGAGGCTGCCTAATCCCAGGCACGCTCTTACTTAATCCTCACAGAAGCTGTGTGAGCGAAGTATGGGTTTATATACACTCTTCATACAGATAAGGAACTGAAAGTTAGACTAGATATTGTGCCAAGGTGATGGGAAGGTGCAGTGTCTAGACTGACAGCTGAAAAGCAGAGGCTCGGTACCAGTGTTTCTCAAACCGGTCCTCCTACCACTTCATCAGGACCACCGGAGATGTCCGACAAAATGCACGTCCCCGGGCCCCGTCCCAACCATACTCAGTCTGGGCCACTAGGCACGGGGCCTGGCAACCTGGATTTTGCACAAGACCCCTCCTCTCGCTGATTCTGACATGCGCAGGTCTGAGAACTTTGTCTACTGTACCGGCTCTTTCTCCAGCTGCTAAACACAACTGCAGGTTATGGTGATGATGATGATGGTAATAGTTGCTATGCAATATCAAAGAAATCAGCTCACACACAATGGCATGGGTCATGAGCGGACCGTCCCTGCTTTCATTTCACACAGCTGCTTAGTAAGTCATATTTTCCACAATGAAACTGGCATGGCTTTTAAGCCCTCTCATTTCTTATCTCTTCTCCTATGCTTCCTGGATTTAATGGGGTGAAACCCCTTTGTCTTTGCCTCAGGTGATGACATTCTATAAAATCCTGTCTCTCCAACCCATATAAGGTGATAATAAAATCCAGATAATTGAAATTAGTGAACTCTCTCATAGGACAGATCTCCTCAGACCTCTAAACATTAGAGGCAACGTCTAGGATTTATGGGATCTTTGTATTAAAGTGGCAGGCTTATACCGGCTTCCTTCATTTAAACAGTTCCATTTAAAAAAATAAAAAAAATATTATTTTTCCTTCACAATATCCCAAGAAGGAGAGCAGGAATTATGCACACCAGAGAGAGTGAACAGAAGACAAAATGGCTGGATCAAAATCCTCCTAAGAATATAAATAACATTTTTAAGATTAAAAACCAGATTTTGCATGCCCATTACATTTGTTTTTTTTTTGTTGTTGTTGTTTTAAAGGAAGGAAGGGGGAAAGGAAGAGGGCAAGGGAGGGATGGAAAAGGAAGGAAGAGGTAGTCAGGGAGGGCAGAGGAAAAAGAAAGAAGGAGGAAGGAAGCCAAAGAAAAGCTGGGAGGAACAGAGCTCTGCAGCAGAGTCCCACCTCCTGCCAAGGGTCTGTCAGGGGCCGAAGCATTCTAGTGCTCTGCGGGGCTGGTGGTGACGGTTTAGTCAATAAGGAATGTCTGACTCTTTGCGATCCCATGGACTGCAGCCCACCAAGCTTCTCTGTCCATGGGATTTCCCAGGCAAGAATACTAGAGTTGCCATTTCCTTCTCCAGGGATCTTCCCAACTCAAGGATAGAACCTGCGTCTCCTGTATTGAGTGAGTCTCCTGGACTGAGGGCAGATTCTTTACTGACTGACCCACCAGGGAAACCCAAGAGTGAGAATCACCCTTATTTCCTTCACTATTCTCTCAGCACGGAGAAGGCAATGGCACCCCACTCCAGTACTCTTGCCTGGAAAATCCCACGGACAGAGGAGCCTGGAAGGCTGCAGTCCATGGGGTCGCTAAGAGTCGGACACGACTGAGCGACTTCCCTTTCACTTTTCACTTTCATGCATTGGAGAAGGAAATGGCAACCCACTCCACTGTTCTTGCCTGGAGAATCCCAGGGATGGGGGAGCCAGGTGGGCTGCCGTCTATGGGGTCGCACAGAGTCGGACACGACTGAAGCGACTTAGCAGCAGCAGCATTCTCTCAGCACAGTTAACACCTGTGATCCTGAAGCTCTCCCGGCAGAGGTGACCACCACACACTGCCGGCCCGGTTTGCCTTATGTGCACACGCACAGGTCAGAGAAGGCAGATGTGGAGACTTTGGAGCTGGAGGGCGTGGATTGGATCCACGTGACCTGAGGCAGCAAGTGAGTCTTAGTGTCTAGTCTCCACCTCCATGTCTGGGGGATTGTATTATATCCACCTCCTAGGAGGCTGGGAGGACTCACGCCATAGTAGTTGGATATTGCCTACCCTGTGTAATACTCTGCTAGTAAAGATGAACACTTATTACATGGCATACAAGTGTTACAAAAATATTGACATGGTAGTAATTTATGAAAACAGAAGTACAAACTGAGTCATAATTTATATGCTCTAGAAATTTCTGCTGATTATTTTTAAAAGTTCCACTAGAGCGCCAGGGAAACCCTTCCATATCTTTTCCGTGTGTATGTTGTTATCTCTGTGAAGAAAGAAAACATCAATCCAGAATGTCTGTCTATAAAGTTGTGCAGGCTGGGAAGACATTCCGGAGCCCAGTTTTCCAAGGTGTCCATCACTGTTATGATAAAAACAGAAGTTGCATAATAATAAGATTTACTATGGAAACCCAGCTAAGAAAATATTGTCTTGTTTATGTTTTATAGCTATTTTCTTTTGTGGAATGCTCTTCTTAAAATGGAGCACAACACACACCACCACCCCCCGCCCCGACCAACTTCTCCCGAGTCAGCTGAGAGGAGAGCACGTCCTGGTGCCGACAGTCTGGCAGCGTCAGAAGGAAAAAGAGGCAGCGGAGGGGGGCCCGAATCTACGGATGTGTAACTCTGTCTGTAGGTAAGCGACAGCTCTGCATCCTTCTGTGCCTCAGCTAGTTCTGGAACGGATTAGGGATAGAGTGGAACAGAGGCCAAACACGCTTTCTGGTTATTTTTTCTTGCTTTCAAAACACATCAGACAATGACTAATAACATTCATGACACTGCTCTGGAGATACTAACAAACATTCATTGAAGTTTAAGGTGTGCTCCTTGCTGTGCTCGAGGCATCAGTGCCTTATTTCATTTAGTCTTGGCCTGATGAGAAGGAAACAGGTACAGTGAATGTGCCCATTTTGCAGACTGGAAAACCAAGACTGACAAGCGACGGCACATGCCTGTGGTTGCGCCGTGGTTAGGAAGTGGCAGAGCCGGCAGGGATGGACTCAGCTCACCACGCTGGCCGTGTTCCCTCCCTGAGGGCTCCACGCAGCAGGTGGCGCCAGCCGTCCCCATCAGGGCAGACTCAGGGACACGGAGGGTAATGAGCAAACCCCAAGATGTGGACTTCTGTGTGGGAAATACGTTCCGTTTCTCTTTTACTTTCAAAACTAAACATTTTGTTAAGAAAATAATTATGGGATGAAATTCACACACTAGGTAGGCTACAAAGATATATGAAAAATTTAAGTAACATCTTCAAAATCAGCCTTACATTAATGTTGAAGAATTGCCAGGGGAGTATCCTAGTAGGCTTTTAAAAAGAATCTCAAATCCAGTTGGCTTTATTAACGTATTATGTTGCATTCCTTTTTTGCTTAACAGTCAATCATAGCATCTCCCTTGTCTTTGAGTAGTTTTCAGAAATATTGTTTTCATGACTTCATGACGCTTGATCATACACGTGTATCAGAGCCTGTATGACTTTCCACGAGTTGTTTCTGAATTTCTCCTGTTATAAATTGTGCTCCAGGTGACATTCTTGCACATAAAAACTTATGTATATATTTTTAATTCCAAAAGCCTTAAATAGAAATGGGATCTATAGAACACACCATCAAATGTGGTAATAAAGCAAAGGAAACTATGGAAGGGGGGCTTCCCTGGGGGCTCAGCGGTAAAGAACCCGCCTGCCAACGCAGGAGACATAGTTTCTATCCCTGGGTCAAGAAGATGCCCTGGAGAAGGAAATGGCAACCCACTCCAATATTCTTGCCTGGGAAATACCACGGGCAAAGGAGCCTGGTGGTCTATAGTCCATAGAGTCGCAAAAAGTCAGACATGCCTGAAGCAACTAACAACAACAGCCAACTATGGAAGCACATAAAGGGTCTGTAGGTGACTTTGTAACTCAGTCACCACTAGACACTGACTACATAAGATTTCTTTTCTCCTTTGAAGTCTTTCTCGGCTTCAGCAATTGCTCATCATGGAAAGCTCAGGTTTCATATGTGATACCAGGAGCACGAGGAAGAGTGTGTGAGCAGGGGCAGATTTTGCAAACATTTCCCAAAGCATCCAGCCTCTCCTTTTCCTGGGGCATACATCGTCTGAACTAACCTAACACACGTTAAAGCAACAGACTCCACCAGAGCAGGAATCAATTTCCATTTCCAAGTCCCTGATTAATTCTGCCTTTATTTAAGAGTTTGGATGAATGGATCAAGAAAATTATTTTTATGACCTCAGTATTCTAGTTACTGTATTCCTTTAGAAAACTCTATCCTTATTTCATTTAAATATAACCTCAAAATTTTCATCTTCTGCTTTAAAAAATTTGCATTTTTATACACTAAAATGCATGCACTTAAAAAAAATAAAATAAAATAAATAAAATGCATGCACTTGATACTACTTTATTTATAATGGCAGACTGAGCTGAAAATTCACTTAGACCTGAATTAATACAAACAGAGATTCCCAAGAACATACACACACAAATAATCACATATGAAAGTTAATATTAGGAAACTTGAAAGATAAGTTCCAGAAAGATAAAAATTAGACAGAATTACAGTTTTTTTAAAGAGCAAGTGCTGTCACAGAAAGTAGGGGTGGCTGCAGGGCAGTGCCCCCCGGGTGGGAGCTGGGAAGAGCAGGGGATGCGTGGGGGCGCCTGCCAGGTGATCAGCGGCATTCCACAGGTGAGCAGCCAGACAGCCTTCTCTCCCCTTCCCACCCACGTGCCAGGAAACAGCACTAGAAATGTGGGTGTCTGTCTCCAAGGGCAGCAGTGAGAAGCTGCTGAGACACTATCTCAGTGGCTTTATTTTCTTCCTAAGCTGAGAGGAATGTTGTAACACCCCTCTCAGACTCCTCTTCAGGACTGAAGAATTTCTTTCCCCAGTGTTTGGGGACAGCCATTAATGGTTGGTCCTCCATGGAACTGCCTTGGCTGAAGTCTCAACAGACTCAGTTGCTTTCACATAAGTCTTGGGTAAGCCCAGTCATTGAATCAACCTTGACCATGCGTCTCTTCCAAACACATTTCCCACAATAAGGAAAAACAACAGATCATTTGAGATTGATGTTGGAAACATTCCATTTGAAAGAGTCAACACAAACAGAGGAAAGTCTTCCCCAAAGAGGCACTGGACATCAGAGGGCTTAAAGGCTTAAAAAAAACGCTCTCATGGTCTTTCTCTCATTGAATTTTCACAGCCCCAGGACATGGGAATTATTCACCCTGTTTGTGGAAACTGAGGTTTTGAGTGTGAACTCCTTCAGCTAAAGCCAGGAGTTCCGTGTAAATCTTCTGAAGGATATCAGAAAAGTGGAGTTGACCTTAATTTCAATATTAGTATGGAAGGGCTGGTCAAGTTGTAAAGTATAGCATCATATTGATATATAATAGAAAAGTTATTAATTCATAATTATAAGATGCTTTTCACTACAGCGAACATGACATGCTTGCTAAAGGGCACGGTTGGCCATTGATTCAGGCTATTAGAGCAGCAGCCGGCCTTCTTCAATCAACCAAGCAAGTGTTATCCATAACCAGGATGGACCTGGCACAGATCCAAAAACAAAGCAATTTGCTACTTTCCATTTCCCTAAATCCATCACCAAAATAATAGAGCAAACGCTCCCATTCAAATCACTTTTATATATGCTCAGGCTGAGCTAGATGAAGGCCCTTGGCAGGCAAAACATTCAGTATCCACTTTAGTACTGTCGATATATGAAGCAATCAACCCAGCAGGGAACTATGTAAATGTAATGGCAAACATTTTAATAATAAACTAAAAACACTCAGACCCCTCAGCCAGGTACCAGGGCCTGGTGCCGAGTCTGTTTGAGGGTGATCTTGTGGGTAGGAAGAGAAGGAGGATGTTGCTGTGAATAGTCGAGTGACTCCCATTGCAAAGTGAAAAATATTTGTAGTGATAGGAAGAGGCTAAACAAACTCTATATGTATTATCAACATATATCATTTACTCATGGAGCTCCAAGTGAGTTTTGGGAGCCCATAATCAAGTTACATTAATTGCTATAAATCACTACCCTTCACTAAGCAGTGTCTATGTGTCAGCCTCAAATTTACTTTTAGCACCTCATTGTATGCTTGGCTTTTGGAAGAAATGAAAGCTCAGAGAAGTTAAATAACTTACCCCAGATCACCATTAGTAAGGGTTAGAGCTGGCATTTAAAACCAAGCATTCAGACCCCAGAGCCTGGGTGTTTGCCTGCTGTAGATACTATGAGGACCAGCACTGGGATGGCAACAAGCTTGTGCCAGGTCTGCAGAACCCCAAGCAATGCTTGACCCTCTCCCAGGAAAGATATGGAGATGGTGGGAGCTGACTATGGGGAGGAGGAATGTCCTGGAAGTCTAGATCAACGATGTAGCTGGCGTTACGGTTACAGGATGGGAGGGGACTGTGTCAGCAAACAGGGGAGCTTGAGAAAATTCCCAGGTTGTGCTAGTGGTGAAGAACCCACCAGTCAATGCAGGAGACATAAGAGACATGGGTTTGACCCTTGGGTTGGAAAGATCCCCTGAAAGAGGAAATGGCAGCCCAGTGCAGTATTCTTGCCTAGAGAATCCCATGGACAGAGGAGCTTGGCAGGCTACAGTCCTTGGGGTCTCAAAGAGTTGGAAATGTCTGAAGTGATTTAGCATGCACACACAATAGAGATCTTTGTGTCCTCAGAGAAGTTAGCAGCCCACGTAACATTTCAAAGAGAGTTTGCTGCCTTTGTTTATCTTTTTAAAGAGCTCAGTAAATTCAGACCTGACCTGCTTTTAAATGTCTCAGTCTCACATACTTAAGTGATGCCTGCTAATGGAGAAGGCAATGGCACCTCACTCCAGTACTCTTTCCTGGAAAATCCCATGGATGGAGGGCAGCCTGGTGGGCTGCAGTCCATGGGATCGCGAAGAGTAGGACACGACTGAGTGACTTCACTTTCACTTTTCACTTTCATGTATTAGAGAAGGAAATGGCAACCCACTCCAGTGTTCTTGCCTGGAGCATCCCAGGGACAGGGGAGCCTGGTGGGCTGCCGTCTATGGGGTCGCACAGAGTCAGACACTACTGAAGCGACTTAGCAGCCTTTATTTATTTATCTTTTGATGCCTATATGAGCATAAATGCTAAAGACAGAATCCTAGTGCTTCGGAGTGGTAAAGACAAAAATATTTGGCTTTTTGTGTTCAGTTCGCCAACAGCCTCTTAGAGGTTTGTAAATTCCCTACAGGCTGCCCCCTATCTCCACCTCCCCACCCATGGGCACTGATCCCTCCACCAATGCTGGTGCCCCAGACAACACTGTGACCAAGTAGGGCAGCTGCCCGAAGCCCAACCCACCAGCAGAGATTCCAGAATCATGCTTTCGGCTCTCAACTCCTGGGTGCTTGTGAGTGGCTTCCTGCCTTCCTGTCCCCCTGGGTTTGCACCTGTGCAACAGGGTCCATTTTATGGAAATGCTCCTGGTCGCTCTTCCTTTCAGATTTTCCTAGTTGACCTCCCTGCTCTTTGCCAGAGGCATCTATTGCCTTAGGGAAGATTAGGGTGTTGAATCAGGAATGCAAAGAGGGTGAAAGATTTGCTATTCAGCCTAAAAACTTCAGTGAAACAAAAGTCTTGAAAGCCTGGCTTTACCAAGAGGGAAAAGGGCTTCCTACACAGTAAATCTAAGCCTTAGGTGGAGCTAACTCAGGATTTCCTGGAGAGGTTCCCACCCACCTTGAGACCTGTTTAGCCTGGGTGAGGAGACAGGGGGCTGCTGCTGGACACAGACAAGGCAGGAAGGTGTTCTGAGTCTCAGAAAGTTTGGCTTTACTCAGAAAGCCCACTGCCTTTACGTTCAGAGCTTTATAGTTTACAAGCGCCTATGTTTCCAAGCATTTTACTCTGTCTTATTTCCTATGAGCTCAGCAGAATTAAAAAGAATAAAATAAGAATAAGGGAAAAAGAATAAAAAAGAAAATACTTTTCAAGAAGAAAGGCAAGGCTGCAGTTGCGCAGGCTCAGATCTTTCCAGCCCCCAGGTGAGATGGAAAGGTGGCTAACTTTTGCATGCTGAAGCTACTGCAAGTTTCTCAAAAGAGAAAAAAAAAAATGGAGGGGAGGTGGGTGAAACTCAACAGCTTAGGGAGGATAAGAGATACAGGAAGAGGTAAGGGATAAAGGAACTGCTTATTTCTCATTCTCAAAGTCAAGTAGAACTTCCGATCACATAGGTGCAGAACGGGTCCTCGAGGGTCAGAAAGGGACGGGGGACCACCAGGGCCTCCCTGGCGGCTCAGACAGTAAAGAATCTGCCTGCAGTGCAGGAGACCCAGGTTTGATTCCTGGGTTGGGAAGATCTCCTGGAGAAGGAAATGGCAACCCACTCCTGTATTCTTGCCTGGAGAATCCCATGGACAGAGGAACCTGGTAGGCTACAGTCCATGGACTCGCAAAGAGTCAGACATGAGTGAGCAACTAACTTTCACTCTCACCTTCATGACATCATAGTAGGTGACGTCAACCTACCCACAGGCCTTTTCACTAGAATCCATCTTGGCTCAGAGATGCACGTGCACACAGGGGAGGACTCTGAGTTAAACCCAATATGGACTCAAAGCTGGGCAAAAGCAAGATGACTGATCAGAAGCAGCCCAGTGGGAATCCCCCATATCAGTGATTCAGACTACACGAGGGCACGACTCCCTCTCTCTGAGCCCGCCCAAGTGAGTCTATGCACAGGTACTCTTTCCTTCTAATAAGCGCTTTACTTTTTTCACTACTTCCCATCCCTTTGTGGAAGTTCATTTCTACACAGCTAATAGGCCAGGACCTTGTCACAGGCCCTGGTGGCCCAGTGCTCCAGTGCTCTCATTACTGCAGCCTGCCTTCAACCTCTGGCTGGGGAACCAAAACCTTATTTCAAGCCACTGCAGGCCACCAGGGACCACTAGCCCATGCCCTCCCTCGACGCCTCTTCAGACCATGGGAATGACGCCTGGGCCACATCCCCGTGGGCATCTACCTGACAATCCTGGTTGCCCCCTAATTTCAGTTTCCTTCCTCAGTGCCTAGAATTTGATGCTGAATTCCCTTTCTAGCTTGATTTATCCCCACTCACCCTCTCTCTTTCTGTTTCTAATTCGACAAACTTCCTTCCACTGAAAAATGCAGTGCTAACCATATTCCTTGGAGGTTTTGAAGCATATTTCGAACTGTTTTTCAAGCACTAATTATTTCTTTCATGTTATTCAGAATCAGTGTTTCCTCATTTGGAATCCCCCCTGCCCCCATGGAATTTAATGTATACGTATGAAAATTAAGACCAGTTTTAGCTAAAAATCGATCCTCTGGGAGGTCTCTGCAATCAGCTGACTGGCGCAGTTAAGAGGAAGCTGGATGGCTGACAACTGTTGGGGCTTCAGATGGGGATGAAATAAGCTGGTGCAGCAGCTGGACACTTTTCAGGGGTGTCCTGCCAAGACGTCATTTACCAAGTTGCTCGCAAGGAGGAGCGGGGTTGTGTGGAGGTGGCTGGGATCTGGTGGCTGGTGGCCCAGCACACTCTGCTGCCCCAGAAGCAGCTGCGGTATGGAGGGCCAGCTGAATGTTTCAGTGGAACTGAGGTCTGCAAATTTTCAGGGGAATGTTCTCCTGAGGACGGCAGCCTAGAACTCAGAAATCCAAGATGCTCTGCATATGAAAAGTGTCCATTGTAACTCATTAGGTAGCAAAACCCAACCTGAACAGACATGGTGATATTTGCTGTCCTCAGTTAGCCTGCTTAGGGTAGATATCCATATGTGCTACTGCAGACGTATCTGACTTATTACAGGGGCTGCTCCAGAACCCCCTGGTGGAGTGGGTAATATACAGCATATACACGTTACTAGCTTTTTCTAAATTCCAAAACACATCTGGATCTAAGGTTTGGAAGAATCAGTTCTCAAATACTTTCATCCTCTTAATCTGTAACCCAAAGAGATTCACAAACGAGGAAGCAGAGTGTGTGTGCATTGGGAGGTGGTGGTGTGGAGACTTGGAGGAAGTAGCGAGAACACGTCCTATTTTGGAGGTGTTACGGTGAGGGTTGCAAGTCCCCTGTCCTGCCTTCAGTAAACGCTGGCACTGCCCATTCCAACAGCATCATTCTGCAGAATTCCCCTCCTTTGCCTGATTCTTTTAAATGATAAAATCAACCCAGATGGCTCAGCAGATAAAGAATCTGCCTGCAAGGCAGGAGACACAGGAGATGCAGGTTCCATCTCTGGGTCAGGAAGATCCTCTGGAGTAGGAAATGGCAACTCACTTCAGTATTCTTGCCTGAAAAATCCCATTGACAGAGTAGCTTGGTGGGCTATAGTCCATAGAGTTGCAAAGAGTCGGACACGACTAAGAGACTACATGCACCCACACACAAACACACACACACACACACACACACACACACACACACAAAACCTTTATGTAGAGTGCCCCAAGTGACAGGCACTCTTAGGATAACATTTTGCAAATGTTATCTTGAGTCATCAATCCTCGAAACAGTACTTCCATTCTACAGATGGGAAAACTGAGGAGCCGAGAGCTTGAGTGACTGGATACACCACCACGTGGCAAGTGATGGACACAAGTGAACCGACTCAGGAGCCCATCCCAAGAGCCCCACGAGGTTCACAGGTGCCCCAGTCTGTTCTTCACAGAAAGGACTGGAGCATTTCTGTGAGAGGAAAGTGGATACAGCTTTCCACGTGGAGAGAACAAGCAGGGTCAGAAAGTCAGAGCTCCTTTTCCACTGCTGACACTTCTTTTGAGATATTGGATCTTTAAATCAACCTTCATGCCTTCATTGCTAAAACGGGATTTAGAATCCTATCTTATAGAGTGGTTGATTTGATGAAATGGATAAAATGATAGCCCTTTTCAACCTAGGTCTCCTGCATTGCAGACGGATTCTTTACCAGCTGAGCCACAAGGGAAGCCCAAGAATACTGGAGTGGGTAGCCTATCCCTTCTCCAGCAGATTTTCCTGAATCAGGAAACTAACCAGGATCTCCTGTACTGCAGGCGGATTCTTTGCCAACTGAGCTATCAGGAAAGTCCTTTCCTAGATCAGAGTATCTCAAACTAAAAACCTGTTCTCATCTTAGGGCTTTCACATTACCTGATCCCTCTGCCTAAAGGTTTACGAATGCAGTCTCTACCTGATCGGTCCCTTCTCCTAGTTTAGGGCTGTTTCTCAGAGAGAATTTCTTTAGCCACCTATTTTATCACGTCCATCCAGAAATCTCTATCACACAACCTCCTCTTATTTCCTTCATGGTATTTATCGTCAGCATTTTACGTGTAATTTTTCTGTCTTCTTAGATGTTTATTTCTATCATGGCTGTCTCTCTCATTCCATAAAAATGAAAGCTCTAATATAAAAGGCATCTTTTCTAGAATTTTGGTTCAAAGTTTTACCCCTTGTACCTAGTATAGGGTCTGGCATAAGGGATGTGACCATACTACAATTCTTAAATAATTGGCTAAACAAATGGGACTCCATGTATGTCTTTTCCTATCCTATCCCCTATTTCTGCCTCCAAAAAGAGAATGCAAATTTGGTCAAATACAAAAAGTGCCTGGGGATATTCTAACTGGCACCTGTTTCCACCTCTTGCCCTTTTGCTTTCAAGGCAACAAAAATTTCCATGAAAATTAAGATAAAAAGGACAGACAGAAGGCATCATAATTTTTAGAATATGTGTGTATTTGACCTATTATAGAAAAATAAGATCTTCTGCCTTCTCATACTATTTAAAGACATGCTTAATCTTGTCCAATTTATGTTTTGATGTCACACTCATTAAGCAGCTCAATTCATGTGGTTCTAACACTTTAAATTAGGAGATGTTCCTGTAACACCTGTGTGTTCCTGAATTCTTAACCCCTTGAAGAAAAACAGAAATAAAAGAGATTTATATCAGCTCCAGAACCATGTGAATGAAGACACTCAACAGGTTGAAGAGTGAGGCCATATGGCAGTACTTAGAATTTGACAGTCTTAATTAAGCAATCTGCTCACCAGCATCACCAGTGAGAAACCTGGCATGATGGTTGTCCTCATCCCTGCCCCCTAAGAGACGTTTCCAATGTGCGCATGTGCTAGGTTCTAAAAATTCTCATGCATGAAGCCTAGCCTGCAGTCATAGAATGTCAGTCCTGAAAGGGACCTTAGCAATAGAGTAGAACACCCCGTCACTTCAGTCGTGTCCAGCTCTTTACTACCCTGTGGGCTGTAGCTCGCCAGGCTCCTCTGTCCGTGATATTCTCCAGGCAGGAATACTGGAGAGGGTTGCCGTGCGCTCCTCCAGGGGATCTTCCTGACCCAGGAATCAAACTGGTATCTCCTACATCTCCTGTATTGCAGGTGGATTTTTTTACCCAATCAGCCACCTGGGAAGCCCAGAGATGGAATGCAAATAGGCGGGAGAAACATCAACAACCTCAGAAATGCGGATGATAGCATTCTAATGGCAGAAAGTAAAGAGGAACTAAAGAACCTCTTGATGAGGGTGAAGGAGGAGAGTGAAAGAGCCGGCTTAAGATTAAATATTAAAAACACTAAGATCATGGCATCTGGTCCCTTTACTACACGGCAAATAGAAGCGGAAAATGTGGAAAGTAGTGACAGAGTTCCTCTTCTTGGGCACCAAAACCACTGCAGACGGCGACTACAGCCACGAAATCAGAAGACGACTGCGTCTTCACAGGAAAGCTATGACAAACCTAGACACTGGCGAAAAGCAGAGACAATACTCTGCTGAGAAAAGTCTGTATATTTAAGGCTACGGTCTTCCCAGTGGTCGCATACAGTTGTGAGAACTGGACCATAAAAAAGGCAGAAAGAATGCCAAAGAATTGATGCTTTTGAACTATGGTGCTGGAGAAGACTCCTGAAAATCTCTTGGACAGTAAGGAGGTCAAACCAGTCAATCTTAAGGGAGATTAACCCTGAATATTCACTGGAAGGAGTGATGCTAAAGCTGAAGCTCCATTATTTTGGTCATCTGATGTGAACAGATGACTCATTGGAAAAGTTCTGATGCTGGGAAAGACTGAGGGCAGAAAGAAAAGAGGGTGTCAGAGAATGAGATGGCTGGACAGTATCACCGATGAAATGAACATGAACTTGGGCAAACTCCAGGAGATGGTGAGGGACAGGGAGGCCTGGTGTGCTGCAGTCCATGGGGTCACAAAGAGTTGGGCACGGCTGGGTGAATGAACAGTGACAAAAAGAACACCCTCACAGTGAACTCTCCTACTTTTGCCAGCCCAAATCTTCCTGGATGCCTTGATTGGTTCAGGGATAGACACGTGACCCAAGCTGGACCCAGAGAGTTAGCCATGGAGTGTTTGCTGGGATACTTGAAAACAGAGATGCTCTGGGTTGTTAAGCTGGCAGAATGAACGGCTGGAACTTCTGGTGGCCATCCTGGAGGAGACCCCTCTGACACTGAGGGGCATCAACACTATATAAAGCAGGGCTGAAGAATGGTGATATTGATGATATCATTACAGCATCAGATCCAGGTGTTCCTGAAGCCAGATCAGACCTTGAGATGTTCAATTACATGAGCTGATTATTTGGCATTTTCCTAAAGCCAGTTGGAGTTGAATCCAATCAACTTTAGAATCCAATCAAAATAACCCTAATAGATCCTCATTATACAAATGGGGAAACAGGGGTCCAGAGAGGAAAAGGGTCATACAGGTTAGTGTTTGAGCTGGAACAGACTCAGGGATTCTGCACTCTTTTTAGAAAGCTTGTCTTCTAGACGTCTCCCCCAGTCTAGACCCTGGGAATTGCCTGGGGCTCTGCTCTCACCCTTGTTTCTTACTCTGCTACTTCTTAACCATCCTGCCTTCTCCACTGACCAGCTCTCCTTCCACATGCCTCCCATCCATCCCATCTCAGATCTTCTGAAATGGCTCCACGTAAGCCTGAGCCTCCCCAGCAGTTCTCTCTTATCCGTGTCCTATTCTGAACTTCCAGAAAGCCAGCCACGCTGATCACATGGCTCCCCTTTTCACCTAGTCCCTGTGTGGATGAGTCAAAACACTGAAGGTAGATTGCAAAGTCTCAGTCATTCCCTGCCCTTGCGTCTCTCAGTAGTGTCCTCCGCTTCCCTAACCACCAGTAAGAGCTACTGTCAATGACAGCAATGGTGTGATACAAACAACATGTGTGTTTGGTCTTTGGAGCGTATCATCTGACCTGCACACCTGTCTCAGGAGCAAGGGTGACTTCACGGAGGTAAATGTAGATACCTACAAGGGGCAGGTGGAATAAAGGAGGAAGCTGATTAGTTGACAGGAAGACAGTGGGGGCTGGAGAACCACCAGGAAGGCCTCAGCGACTGTTATTGCTATACTACTTCCCGCAGAGTTTTCAGAGCCCTGTACAGACCTGAGCATTTAATCCTCAGAACAGCCTATTGAGGCTGCTACCACTGTGATTCATTTTCCTCTGGGGTCTATATTCTGGAGGCCCAGTACTTCCCAGAAGTCATGAATTTTTAAAAATGAAATTCTCAATGTTGACAACAAATTCCTTTCATTAAACACGTCAGACTCCTACACTGAGCTGCCAAACAGGACAAGCAGGACATATCTGTGGGACAAATTTAGCCCATGAGCTGACAATGTGATTCCTCTGGTCTATTTATTCCTTTCATCCCACTGATAGGAAAATTTATGCCAAGAGCGCTCTACCCATATCCACATTCCTCTTCTCCTAAGGCCCTCTTAGCCTGTTACCTCATATGTTTCCCAATCTTCAAAGTGCAGCTTAGGACCCTGGTCTAATGGAGGATCTCTAAGCACTTTACCACACCCCTCTCTGGTGTGTATATGTGTTCCTTTCAGTCTGCAATCATTTTGTATCACTTTACATTTATGAAATGAGGCACTAATATAATGCATTTATGAGGATCATAATAAATATTCACTAACTGATTAGTCAGCTGTCACAGTTATGTTGGTGGTGGTGGGCGGGGAGCAAACCTGTAAAAATATTACCTTTCTATAGGATTCTGTTTACATATAGTAAAAAGTCATGAATGTAAACAGGAGTCCGCATTCAGACCCGAAGTATAACCACCTTCATGATGATGGAGTGAATTAAGTGACACCAGAATAATTTTCCTTGGTATATCATGACAGTTTAAAACAAATATACCACTTGTAACTCCAACCTATTCAGATCTATGTATACTGTAGTACAGGTCATGTTAAATAATTTCACTAATCAGTTAATCAGTCTCCCAACCTGAAAGAACATGAAAGTTAATAGTACAGAGGACAGTCAGAAAATGGAAAGGAAATTATCATTAGTTTCTTTTCCATTTTTTAAATCACTAAAACTGAAAACCAAAAGACCTTAGGACGTTCTCAAGGATAGAGGATATACATAGACAGAATCCCAAGTCAGCTTGAACTCAAGAAACAGGAATTCCTCCACCTGCCAGGTTGGAAAGTTCATCCATTTACTACCACTCAAATGAAACATTTTTAGCAGGGTCAAAAGGGCCTTTGTTTTGACATTTAATTCACTGGCGATGTATTTCCTGCGTTAGGATGCAAAACACCTCTCACATTGCTTTCTCATTAATTGCCTTCATTTTTCAAGTTCCCTGTGTGATTTATAGTCAATTAAAAACACCCTCAAAAGGCATGACTCATGTATGTTAAGTACAAATATGATTAATTGGACACCATGGATTCCATGGGTGACCTGGCTACCAACCAAGGTCAGTGTCAAGGTGGCATGACCAAGAAACATTTTGGTGAAAGAAACACAGGTGAAAGGCCAAAAGCCAGGAGTATAGGGTCATGGGCAATCTGGCACTGGGCCCATTCAAAATAAGCAAAATAGATACATTTTCCATGTTACAGAGGAAGAATGAACTTGTCTATGAACAGAAAAAACATAAATGCAGTAGAAATTTTCTATTTCATCCAGACTGACAAAAATAGATGGGAAAATTAAGCGGCAAATTTCCCTGATGGATCATCACCAACATCAACAAAAGCTACAAGGCCACAAAACCATGGGACTCTGGATAAGAGCCAGAACACAGGAACCCTGGATCCAAAATTTGATGCCACCAATTACAAGCAATACAACCATGGATAAATGGCCTCGCCTAGTCCAGCCTCAGCATCCTTACCTGTGAAATGGGCACATGAGTATATTTTTCCCTTAAGGTCTGTTATGAGGTTCAAGATGACACTCCACACTTAGAAAACATGCAGTAAATATCACCTATGAAAGCCACAGATGCTGCACGAGTCAACTCTAGGGGAGCCTTTTAAATTTCCCAACATCTGCCCCTAATGTGGGCACACTTGTTACATTTTCTGGAAGTTCTCTATACCTTAAATCAGCGGTTACCCACAAAATGAGGTAAACAAAAATATCTGGGGCATCTTTTACAATATAAATTTACTCAAAGACTGACTTCTCTTTTGTAATTGGTCCTAACTCCTATTTCGTTTGTTTTTTGATAACAATGACATTTTAAAAGTCTGGGCAAAGTAAACAGAGGTATTCTCACTTTATCTCACTCATAAGCCTGCTTTTTCTTCTTTTTTTCATATTCAGACTAAGAAAAATGTTGTAAAATACACTCCTATCAATTAGAGATTTTTAAAAAATTCTACTGGTCCATGAAATTCAAATCCTAGAATCATTGCTTTAGATTCTTCTTTAACCTCTTCAGATTTTAATGGCCATGATTTGTCTGCTAAATTCAGGTTTGCAGCTGCTAAGTTGCTTCAGTCGTGTCCAACCCTGTGTGACCCCATAGATGGCAGCCTACCAGGTTCCTCCGTCCCTGGGATTTTCCAGGCAAGAGTACTGGAGTGGGGCGCCATTGCCTTCTCCGAAATTCAGGTTTAGATGGCCATTATAAGGATACCAAACCTAAGATCTATGTATAATAATAATACTAACAGCAACAACAACAATAATAACAGCAATGGCAAGAATAATAGAAATACTACTACCAGCTTCCATTAACTCACAACTATGTTCTAAGCATTTTTCCATCAATCACTGCATTAACTCTAGAGTTAAAAACTGTGGTTATCCTTCTTAGAGAGATGCAATAATTCAGACTTGCAGGATTTGGATAACTCACTCATTGCCACGCAGCTAACATGGGAATATGTCATTTGTTTGAACTCTAGCCGACTCTAGTGAGTTTTAAACTGTATGACCTTAACCTCAATACGATAATCATCAGAAGAATGCAATCGGGGCCCATCCTTACTAGAACTATCCGAAGGTCCCTGCCTGGGTGTTTCTAAGAGGAGGCAGTGAAGAAGCTGTTCTGCTCAGTGGGAAGCAGACAAGAAAAGCAGGAGGTAGTCCCAGGGGCATGACCTCCTGTCCTGTTTGAATGACCGTCTTTGTCTCATCCCCGTGTTGACCAAAGCTAGTCAGAAACAGCGGCCTCTTTCGGGAGTCTCTTTTTGACTGGGGTCACTTGGCTGTGTTAGGATCTGTGCAGAGACGGTGAGCTCACGCCCGTACTTGAGTTCCTCCATGTCCAGCCTCTCTTGCAGTTAGCTTGGCTCTGTGATTAGGTCTGGCCAAGAATGTGAACAGAAACAATCCATGTCCCTTTTGAGCTCTAGTGGCTAAACACCCGTGGTGCCTTCTCCACCCTCTCTGCCAGCTTGATGACTTGGCCAAATATGCAGGACCAAGCAGGGAGCAACTTGCATCCTCAAGTTCCTGCATGGAAGCCAGCTCCATAAAGGAGAGTTACCCAGAGGGAGGCCAGCTATGGTTCCCTTAGCAAAGAGATCCCTCCCTGGTGCCAGGAAGGTCTGTCTGAGCTGATTAGAGCAGGGCAGAGTGTTCCATTCTGTAATTTTTCAGGACACAAGATAGTCAGGGCCTTATCACTTGGTCTTTGTCCACATCAGCTGGTTGGCTGGTCAGTTTTCCAGGCCAACTCTTCTTCTGGAGCCTGGGAGGCTGCAACCGGGGTCACTACCCAAATCTCGTGGTACCAAGATAGTGGCTACCAGAATCGCGTGATTTTCACACTGCAGGAGAAGCAACCTCATCAACCAGTTTAAGAGAATTCTGGGTCTTGGAGGCCTTGAAGGACAGCCTGCAATCTGCAAACCTCTGACAGAGCCCTCCCTGAGTCCAAAGATCATGAGCAGATGTTTCCTTTCTGAGTTTCTGTCTTTTAAACTGTCTTCCCCTTTCTTCTTGTACTTCCTACAGAAAATGAGAATAACCACATCTTCCCAGCTCACCTTTCAAGACTAGATGAAGCCAAGTGCTCCTGAGCTGGGGCCTTTGCATCACACTGTGAAAGATACAGTGATAAAGCTCCCTTGGTTACTTCAGAAGAAATAGTGGGATGCTATGTTTTGATCCTAGAATCTTGTTGAAAAATGGCCCTTTAAAGACGAAAGCAAGTCTAGTTACTGGAAAGGAGAGCAGAATAAAGAGTTATTTGGATGTGAGGAAAATAAAAGGCTTTAGAACAACTGAAGGAAAGATGTATCGGAGTGAGCAGTGAATAAAATATTATGGAAATAAAAGGAGCGGAGGTGACCATTAGTAACAGTTAAAACAGAAAAAGATAAGTCACTGAGAATTAAGGAGAAAGATGAAAAAAGATAAAAGGAAATATTACTGTCTGAACAAAGACAGAAGGAAGTCGTGGACAGAATAAACATTTACTGGAAGGTGCTGAACACTGAACACAGAATTGGTTGAATATAAGTCTGGCGTGTGAGCAGATATACTATGTCTGCCAGGCAAAGAGATAACACTTTCAGACAAGTTTATAGAATGGTGAAACGTGTGGACATCAATTGATTGATTATGCTGTATTTTATACTTTCTGCAAGACAAAAATTCACGATGACTGGAAGCCAAAGCTCTTGTAAAATATTACAAAGACAAAGAGAAAAACTGGAGTGTCATAGGAGGAGTTCAAGGTACTGTTACTAACCTGGTTTCTTTTAACCTCTGTTTTTACCTAGATCATCAGCTTATATTTACACGTTACTGAATGATCCCTAATCATTTCCAGGATCTTGGCAGTGACCTCACATATCTAAGTATGCTTAAATCACTGATTCTGTTTGATTCTTCCCACTTTTCCTCCAGATGTTACCCTTGTGACAATATGGTCTTCATTCTGAGAGAATGCATCACTTACTGGCTCTTTGGCTAATCACATTTTTCAGAAATAGAAAAGGTCTTGTGTCAGACCACAGAGAAATGCATGAAAGAAACTAAGAATGAGAAGGGAAGGAGGGGGATGTAAGATGTTGGTTGCTTGGGGAAAAAGTCTGTTCAAAGTTTTGGACTCTTTATTTCCTCCTGCATGTTGAATAGAGCAAAACACATTGTTGTTACTTCTGGAAATCCAGCTTTTCCCAACCAGTAGCCAGTAGGCATTCTCAGCTCCGTGAAAACTTTATTCTTCATTTAGGCATAATTAACCTTATTCACACTATGGGGTCGCACAGAGTCGGACACGACTGAAGCGACTTAGCAGCAGCAGCAGCAACATGACAACCTGTGCTCACTGTTTTGAGATAAACTGAAAAATAGCAGCCCACATCTGTTCTTTGTCCATTTTCTCCCCTAGTAATACATATAGGCCCACAGTTTCATTGACAGGGGAGGAGGCTGGCCAGATTTTGCTGATCCAACAATTCACTTACAAAATCACATATAAATTTTTAAATATCCTCAAATCACCAACTTTTACTGAATGTGCTATCATTGATAATCAACCCAGTTCCATTTCACTTTTACTAGCTTACACAGAATCAACAACCATAACCCACTAAATTACCTAGAGGATTAAAACAAATAAAAAACCTACACAGACACACACAAAACTGTAATACTGGAATGTACAGGATGGTCTAGTTTAAATTAAAAAGATCCCCCAAAGTATGATTGTTTCCAGCTTCTCAGAGGTAAATTAAAAGCTGTTTGGTGTCGTGAAGATTACAGAAGCAATCACATTTATGGGCCTGCTTTGCATACCAACTCTATTAATTTCCATACTCAGGGTGGCTTCACATTTCCACACATGTTAATATAGATGCCATTTGGGATAATCACTTGGAAAAAAAAGAGAAAGGAGAGAGAGAGAGAGAGAAGAGAGGGAGATGAAGCAGACGAGAGGAGAGGAGAGCCAGAAAAAATGGTTCTCTGAAGCCAAGTTCCATTTAAAATATATTGATTCTGATAAATAGAAGAATCAAAAGACGAATGAGAGTTCCTGAGGGCCTGACCCAGGAGTCACATCAGGGATCAGATTAACAATGAAACCACATGTTGGGTTTCACTCCTTGTGCCAGCCCTGCACCTTGTCATTATAGACCCTAATCACTAAAATGATTTCATTGCCATAACTGCCTCAAGACATGCATGGGCTTCCCCTTGCTGGGCTCCCTCGATCCTCAACACTGCATCTTCATTACTGTGCCCCTTTCAACCCTTCAAATGCATTCCAGCCTCACAGAACAGTCCAGGTGAGCCGGCTGAACATTCTTCCCCTTCCGTTTAAACATGCTCGCCACGTAGCACAGGAGGGAAGGAATACAGTCAGCCCGGAAGGCAAACCTGGGACCGTAGGGCAAGTGTACAGTTATCTTCCCTAAAGGGAGCACAGAGCATCGGACCAAACTAAACCACCGCTTTTATATGCTTCACTCCCAAATGTTAAAGAATGATGCTCAAGACCCTGCAATTAAATGGTTATTTGTCTACCATCAATTTTAAATTTGCTGTGCTAAAACAAAACCATGCTTGTTTTGCATCTAGCAATGCACTCCATGCCCTCGGAAAGATAAACAATATAATATTGGCATTAAAAAGAGGAAGATATTATAACCACAGATCTGAGGGTGGCATATTTTAAGGAAATCAATTGGAATTTGGGGGGATTTGAGCTCAATCCACAAAATAGCCAGTAGAGCTTTTGAATCTTTCAGAAAACCATCTTCTTAGTCTTAAGAGTTTAAATTCCTATGCCTAAAAATTCCTAGAAGCTAACCTTTTGCTCTGGATGTTATTCTTATCCAGTGCTATGTATGAGAAATCCAGGTAGAACAGCAATCCAATGGTCTGTTCTCAGGATCTGCCCAAAGAAAATGGGGCATTCCATTTCCTTTGCATAGGTCAGTACTCATGGTGGGAGCTGATGGTCCCCTTTCCTGGGAGCAATCAGGAAATGCTCTCTGGTGATCAAATGTGACAAAGAGATACACACCACTCGATTTACCTCTAAGCTGACAAAGCCCTAATTCAAGACTTTCCACCCTGGGGCAAACAGTGACATTAGAAAAATGATCAGAAAACTCTTAGCTTAGGGAATACTGTATACTGAGGGACATTCTTAAACATCAGTGAATAGGCCAAAAGCACCATCGAGTGACGTTGCTTACAGTTTAAAATCGCCTGGTCCTCAATGAATTCAGCTGGCTGATCGATACGGAACACTTTCTGCTGAAATCCAGGAGTGCAGTCCAAATCTTCTGCAGATGTTAGCAGCAGCACCTGAGAAAACCAAAGCCATCAATATTTTAACGCAGCTTATATGTTTGCCCTGCTAACTTTTTACCAAATCTGTGACTCTTAGAAATGAGCTGAGGTTTTAATTTCATTTCTCAAATGAAGAGGTAAGTTGATACTTCTCCTGTGGCTGCCAACCATTCATTTTGGCAATGAGACTTGGAAAATACGCAAATGGGAACAGCTGTTGCAGTTTCTATTAAGTTGCAGTTAAAGAAATAACTTCGTCAGATTTTTACACCTGCTTAGAATCTCACTATGGTTTTCCATGTGTGAAATTTCATTACAGAAACTGTCAATTTCATATGATGCCTGAGCGAAAACCAACTTCACTTTCATAGATGCAAAGGATCATTGTCCCCGTGAAGAGGAGGAAAGCAGAGATATTTCACCGGAAGTTACTTCTAACAAGAATTCAAGGCCCGAGACCTTCACAGTGCAACGTGGTGGCCATGAGCCACCCATGGATTCTGAGTACCTGGAATGTAGCCGTGCTGAAAGTGTCAGCAGAAAGTACATGTGGAATTTTGAAGACTAAATACCGAAAACAAAAATAAAGTAAAATGTATAATTAATGATTTGTATATAGATTACATGAGAATATGCTATTTTACAGATTAGACTAAATTAAGTCACTATTAAAATTAATATTACCCCTTTTTTTTACTTTAGTTAGTTTTGCTATTAGGCAATTAAAATTTTATAATTGCTTCTGAAGTCTCAGCTTTCTCTTTGCAAATTCTTAGAGCATTTCACTCAGAAGTCAAAAATTCAGGTTATATGATTTGGAACATAAAAGTTAAGTGACAACTCGTCTCCACAGCAGCACTATGACGTACTCAGCATGTTATAAAACACATTTAACCAACAAGGGGCCCAACATTCTGTGTGCGTTCATCACTCAGTCATGTCCGACTCTTGCAACCCATGGACTATAGCACACCAGGCTCCTCTGTCCACGGAATTGTCCAGGCAAGAATACAAGTGGGTAGCCATTTTCCTCTCCAGAGGATCCACCCAATCCAGGGATTGAACCCGGGTCTCCTGCTCTGCAGGCGGGTTCTTTACCATCTGAGCCACCAGGGAAGCCCCCCAACATTCTAGAGGTTAACGGTTGCTTCAGATCTCACAGCTAGGATGGGTGGAGCCAGGATCTGAATCCAGGTTTAAGTGTCCTCCGATTTTGACAGAGCTCTGCTCCCACCCTTCAGGTAAGCCTTTGTCTGGGATATTTCTCTGAAACCCATGGGATGCTGCTTTAACTGAGTCTGGTGCCAGCAGGCAGTATTTAGAAATCCACATCCCCAAACTATCACTGCAACCAGGAGAACTGCTCTGTGCTCACCCGCAGGTGAGAGAGTCGAGAGGCAACTGTTCTCTCTCCCACTTGGACCTGAGCACCAACTGTCCATGGTGGTATCTAGCTTGATATCTCATCGCGCATCAGATGTCGTCTCCTTGGCTCATTTTCTCATCCCTTGTTGCTATTTTTCTGACATCACCCTCAAAATAAGACTGCTTGCATTCAAGTCTTTGACTCAGTGTCTGCTTCTTGGGAAACTAAACTTTGATACCACAATGGAAACTCTTAACCACTGTACACAGGCTGTTGAAAACTCATTATTGTCCCCACCAGCGAACTCAAAGGAGTGTGCGAAAGGTTGGAAGCTGTGGAACCAGGGCCTCTCTCTAAATATCAGCTCTCTGAAATGCACTGAACCCAACGAACGAGAGCAAGAATCAATCTCCCAGGGTTCACAGTGTGGCTGGCCTGAGAAACATCAGAGGAATTGAGATGGGAGAGTCCCCACCCTGACCGACATCACCCTTCTAAAAATCAAAGGGGGAAGGATGCTGTAGTCCCGTATCTGAGCACTTCTGCGTGTAAATCTCTCCATTGCCTTGAGAGCAGGGTCTGGGTAGGTCGCTTCTGAGACAATTGTTAACACTGACATCCCAAGTGGTACACACAGAAAATGCAGATTCAGGACTCAGAATCATTTGCTGGCAATTTTACAAGCAGAAAATCTATAACTGGCGAACGTTAATTCAGTTAAACATCAAATGGTCGAGGGTCTTCCCCAGGCACTGTGTGCCTACAATTATATATTAACCTTTTAATCAGCTAATTCTTCCCTCAAATCTCAGACCAGGAAACCAGTCATCCCAGAGAAGCTAAGGTAGATGACATCTCTCCAGAGATGCTGAGCTAAGCATCCAGGACCGACTGAAAGTACAGGTGAGTGGCGTTCCTGCTGTTTATCTGTCTGTGGCTCAGTCTCTGTCCTGGCTTCTTGGCGGGATCTATTCAGGATTCCTCTGGAAGCACAAAGGGAAAATAAGCCATTCCCAACTGCAGGCCCTCAGGGAGAGTGGGAGTGGTGCGAGAACTCTCAGAGGCTCAGTTTTGTTTTTGCAAATTCTTGGATCACTCCATCCACCAGTCAAGATTCAGGTTAAGTGCTTGGCAATATGAACACACAGCACTTTCCTGGGCAAGAGTGACTTAGCAGGGTTAGAATCAGTCAAGTAATTCACTCACGTCCTCCTCCTTGTGTCCATCCATTCACTTGCTCCCAAACAATTGTTAAACTCCTGGTGATTCAGTGAGCACTTGGCTAGGTGTTGTCCTGTTACAGAGAAGCCCTGTCACACAGTTGTTAAAAGCATGAACTCCAGAGTCATTTGACTTGGTTCATTCTTGGCTTTGCCCTTTACCGACTGTGCGATTTTGCATTTTTTCCCATCACTCTGGCCTCAGTTTTCTCAGGTAGGTAAAAGTGAAAAATAAGATGTGCAATGACAATGGCCTTGTGGGTCCAATGGAATGAATGATGCATATAAAGCAGTTAGAACAGTGCTGCACAGGATAAGCAGTCAAGAGTACTGTTATCATAGACTAGAAAAGGTGAGAGGCATTAACAAACCATTAATTAGTTGATTAACTAAAATTAAAATCTAATGTGAAAGGAAATCACGGGTCTTTTCAGGAGCATGGACAAGCTGGGAGCCAGGGAGTCTAACATCATTTAGAGGAATCAAAGAAAGCAAACCCACAGAAGGAACATTTTTGCTTTGATCTCAAAGATGGGTCTGAATTAGCTGGGTAAATATAGAGGAGCCAGAGGAATCTTTTTAACTGACACATACTTTGCTTTCACGTGAATTCCTTTATGCCTCTCTGGGTTTCATGTAATGGATCTCTGAAATGACAAGACCACATTTTCAAAAGAATCCAGACTAATTTAATGCTCCGCATAAGTTGAACATCTGACTGGGCAGTAGTGTTAGAATGTTGTAGCTACTGCTATTGCCCCTTGAGGGAAAGGCTACCCACTCCAGTGTTCTGGCCTGGAGAATTCCATGGATTGTATAGTCCATGAGATCACAAAGAGTTGGACACGACTGAGCGACTTTCACTTCACTTCACTTGAATTTTTAGCAGATTTGGCTGTAAATAGTATTTGGCTGTGAATTTACATGTCTTCAATTTCAATAGCATTGAGTTTGGTTGTGGAATATCCCTCAGTGGTTTAAGATGAGTACTCAGACATTAAAAAGCAGAGACATTACTTTGCCAACAAAGATCCGTATAGTCAATAGTTTTTCCAACAGTCATGCATAGCTGTGAGAGTTGGACCATAAAGAAGGCTGACTGCTCAAGAATTAATGCTTTTGAACTATGGTACTGGAGAAGACTCTAGAGAATCCCTTGGACTACAAGGAGTTCAAACCAGTCAATACTAAAGGGAATCAATCCTAAATATTCATTGGAAGAACTGATGCTGAAGCTCCAATACTTTGGCCACCTGATGTGAAGATCTGACTTGTTAGAAAAGACCCTGATGCTGGGAAAGATTGAGGCATGAGGAGAAGGGGATGGCAGAGGATGAGATGGTTGGATGGCATCACTGACTCAAGGGACATAGCTTGAGCAAGCTCTGTGAGATGGTGATGGACAGGGAGGCCTGGCGTGCTGTAGTCCATAGGGTCACAAAGAGTCAGACACAGAGAGACTGAACAACAACAACTTGGACAGTACTCCATAAGTAGGCAGCCCCTTCTCCAGGATCGTCAGGTGTCACTGTTTTAAGGAGGCTCTCTGGACATGTTTTTCCCCATATACACTTTAACACTTCCCGAATACACGCTATGAGCAACACTGCAAATGTGCTTGCAAAGTCCGGGCAGTAACAGTCTCCCTATATGGCTCCTCTGTTAGTTTATGCCTTAGTCGGCACCTCAAAAACAACAGGCAACCGATACACCTTTGAAAGCTCAGCAATGATCAAATTTTATGATACCAAAGCATTTCTATTATGTGAAAATTACTATTAGCCTGCTTATGAAAGCAGATTTATGCTCAGACAGACTACAAACACAGGGCAGAACCACACTGGTTCTGTACAGTTCCAGTTTACCAGCAGCCAGTTACCAGTTGTAACTGGTAACTGTCTCAGTTTCCTCAGCAGAAAATGAGGACAGTATCTTACAGGCTATTATGAAGATTAAGTGAGTTAATTATTATAAAGAGCCCTCCATGGTACTGGACATATAGTAACTGCTCAATAAATGTTTTATATCATCACTATTATTATCATTTCTCTACATCACATTTAGACCGATACATATGATTCACCGATATTCCCCAGGATGAGACACTGACAAATATCATCAAAATGCTACTTCACTGCTGCTGTAAAATTGTTCAGTGGATAGACTGTGCTCGGAAATATCAGTGGGAAACAGCAGGGACCTGACTCAGGTAGACGAGCAGGAGGGGATGTGCACTTGGGGTCCGCTGCCCAGCGAGAGCACAGGGCCTATTGTGGGCTGAGCTGTGCTGCTTTTGCAGGACACCAAGCATCCTTGACTCATTTGAAAAGACCCTGATGCTGGGAAAGATTGAGGCAGGAGGAGAAGGGGATGACAGAGGAAGAGATGGCTGGATGGCATCACTGACTCAAAAGACATGGGTTTGGGTAGACTCTGGGAGTTGGTGATGGACGGGGAGGCCTGGCGTGCTGCGGTTCATGGGGTCGCAAAGAGTCGGACACAACTGAGTGACTGAACTGAACTGAACTGACCGTCCTTGAGAATAACAGCTCAGGGCCCTGTCCACTATGGCAAGAGCCACTGCCCTAAGCTTACGCGTGGATAGCGACTTCTGGCAACATACTCTCGATGCCCGCTTCTCTTTTTAGCTTCCATTTCTGTGTTGCTGTTCAGAGCCTTCTCTTTCAAAAAGAAAGAGTTTATGTTTGTCCTGACAGGTGCTGATTCAAGAATATAGCCAACTTTAGACTTTGCTTCCAGAAAAGTGATTTTTTTTTTTTTTTCTGCCCTAGACTGCAGGTTGCCAACTGGCAGCAGATGGGATGGATCGGGCCAGCAGATGTGGTTAGTTCAGCCAGAGCGGTCTGTCATGGAAGCTAAATTATCATGTTATATCGAGCGCTTCTCTCTGAGCGGCCTTTGCCTACAGCACTCCCTCTGCCTCTGCTCCGAACTCACACCCTTGTCTGGCCCTCTAGGCATCGGAGTTTGCAGCCCCCACTGTAGACTCAGGCAATATGCTTTCCAAGCAAAGAACTCTCCTTGTCACGACTCTCTAGTTATTTTTCATCAGGGTACCCACAGCTATGTGCTCCTGGCAATACTACAGCGGTTCTGGTCACATGATAAAGCACTGCCAACCAAAGGAGGGTGGAAGGGTTTTCACCACTAGTCCTGGCCCCTGAGATGCCCTCTCTTACCCACCTGGGACAACAGGAAGGAAGGACTCCCAGGGTGGTGGAGTCATCCAGCAGGAAGGACCCGGGAATTGGTCACTGTGTAGATGAGCACCTGGGAGAGCTGCCCAGCAAGGAAACTCCACATGCAAGTGTGGTCTCCAAGATTCTGGGCTGTTCATTACAGCAACACTTGGCTGATGACACACTAGACTTGGGAGCGCAGGGCAGAGGGTTTTCTCTGCCACAGCATCATAGACTGTCCCAGAGGCCAGGGAGAAATAGCAGAACTGAAGAAAAGCTGAACACAGCTGTATTCAAAAGTGGCCATAAATAAAAGGAGAGAAACTTACTGCCACAAATAATTATCTCAGCAGGCTGTGAACAACCTCAGATCTCATCCTCTCTTAAGTCAGCTTCTAAATGGCATTTTCCAAGTGGACCTGCTAGTGTCTCCTGGCCCCTTGTTGTCTTCCTTTCACTGATGTGCTCACTTTTTGCTGTTAGGGTAGATGGACAGTTACTTTATCCTCGCCACAAAACACCTCTGGTTTACTCTTGTCAAAGTCGCTCTACTGGAATCAGTTTGGAGGGGCTTAGATTGGCGGGGAAGAAAGGCTACTATCTCTGACTTGCAGGGTATAAAAATGTTACAGCAATGTATTTGACTGATTCTTTATCCTGCCAGGGACCAAAAACCCTGAGTCCTGGAAAGGTGTATAAAGGCACACTGCCCATAGGAATAGCACAGAGAAAAGAAGTGCTTCAAGGACACACACACACGCACACACACAGGCACACGCACACGCACAGTCACATGCCTATAGTGACGTGCTCACTGTGAGGGTCAGTTCATGCTACCTACATCCTCCCCGAGTCTGACCCCCTTGAAATACTCCTGCTGCTTTACAGCCTCCGGACCCAGAACACCTGCCGCCTTCTTGGCCATTAATGTAAGATGCTGAGCAATGATTTTGTGATTCTTAGGAAGATAAAGGGAGAGAAGACTTCCAGTTTGGCAAGTCCAGCTGTTGCCTCATACACAATTTGAAACCAGCATTCTAGACCTCATTTCTAATTAAATGCTACTCAGTATCTTTTCCTCAAATTATTTAAAGGGAAGCTGTGTATATCTGGAAAAATGTGGGACAACAAGCCCAAACTAATCTGAGCTTGAGTTCTGCCTATGTGGCCATTTCTCTGACTTCAGGCAAGTTATTTAACCTTGAACAGCCTCTCTGTTTTCTCTAAATGAGTATACTACCACTCATGCATACAGTCACTAGGGGAATTTAATGAGATAATGCAAGAAAAAATGCTATCTGCTAGACAGAATAATGGTCCCCAACAGATGCCCTTAGATGCCCTAAGCCCTGGGACCTGTGGGTATGGCATGCTACATGGAAAAGCGGAATTAAGGTTGAAAATCAGCTGACCTTAAAATAGAGTGATTACCCTGGATTAGGTGGACTCCATGTAATCACAAAGATCCCTACTGCCGGGGTCCAGCCCCGGTGGATCCAGGGAATTCAAAGGGTGGACGGAGTCCGCGAGGAAAACTTATTTATTAATATAAGATTGGATTAGGAAGAAATAGTGTAGTAGGAAAATTAAGTGGAGAGGAGAGGCTGATTAACTTGGGTTACGTGGAAAACCAATAAAGTTCCAGACAAGGAGCCTGCACCATCTACGTTAGGCCACCGGCGCCCATTTGAATATCGGAGAGTGTCCCGCCTTGGGCTCTCTCTCTTACGGATCATAAAAGCCGGGACAAGTAAGTAGATGTAGTGAGCCTCCATGCCCCAGATGGGAATTCAGCCTGAAATTAGAGTAAAGAGGAGACAGGGGAAACCAGTCCAGCGACTGGCTCCGTCCTCTATTGTTCAGAAGGCCTTTTACACTTTTAATAAAACATGGAGATCAATGGGTAACACAAAGTTATGCAGCGTTAGCAGTCCAGACTCTTATCAAAACCAGGCTTTTCTCTCTGTATACCTAATTGTATACACAAGTCTTAGGTGATTTACATCATTTTCTGGCTAAGAAGGGCCAATTAACATTTTACAGCCTTTTTTCTGATAAGGGTTTGTCAACCAAGACTTATTTGTGTTGATCTTCCCAAAGTCTGGTGCCATTCTCAGAAAGCACTAAATAAAGTTACATTCTTACATAGCAAGGACACAAGATGAGTGCAGTGATATATAACAATGAGTAAAGTAATTAACTCAAAAGTCTAGTGTTGCTAACATCAAAACTACTATATATCTTTTTCCATATCCTGTTTACATTGATTAACATCCTCCCAGGTGCCTAAAAGATAAAGAATATGGAGGCCTGGCAGCAGTCATTGAGTCAACAGTGAAAACCCTCTACCAATATAATTTTTAACTCTTTAGCAAAGGCTCTGTATCTTTAAGATGCTTTTAAGCTTTGTGCCTGTCGTGGTTGGGGGTGCTGTAAGCAATTCACAAGCTGTAAGAGGTCTGGGGAACCTGTTAGGCAAGCTAGAGAGCAATCCGAGGGGTTTTAACTGAAACATCCCTTTCAAATGCAGGAGACTAAAGCCCTGAGTTGACTTTTTTCCAGAGAATATCAGAAAAGTGGAAGAGCAGAGCACAAAAGCCGGCAGATTTTTGGTTTTTCGTTGGGGTACATGTTAAGGAAATTCCAGGGGGAAAACCTGAGGTCTGATTAGCCTTGCCATCAGAGCTCTTGCCACATGACCTTGTCACGGGTGGAATTCCTCACGCTGGCTCCCGGCACCCTACAAATGGAAGAATGAACTGAGCACTTAGAGAAAGAGATGTGATGTAGTAATGTCATGTGAGAAAGACCCAAGCTGCCGCTGCTGGACCTGAAAGTGGAGAAAGGGGCCACTAGCCAAAGAATGAAAGGAACCCCAAGAAGCTGGAAAAGGCAACAGAAAACGATTCCCCCCGGAGCTTCCAGACAAAAACGCAGCCCTGAGAACGCCTTGATTTTAGCCCAATGAGACATATTTTGACTTCTGACCTTAAAAGTAAAAGTGAAAGTCACTCAGCCATGTCCGACTCTTTGTGACCCCAAGGACCTACGGTCCATGAAATTCTCCAGGCCAAAATACTGGAGTGGGTAGCCTTTCCCTTCTCCAGGGGATCTTCCCAACCCAGGGATCGAACCCAGGTTTCCCACATTGCAGGCGAATTCTTTACCAGCTGAGCCACAAGGGAAGCCCAAGAATACTGGAGTGGGTAGCCTATCCCATCTCCAGGAGATCTTCTCAACCCAGGAATCGAACCAGAGCTTCCTGCTTGCAGGGGGATTCTTTACCAACTGAGCTATCAGGGAAGCCTCTGACCTTCTAAACTGTATGGTAATCCGTGTGCGCTATTTTTCCTTGCTACGCCAGTGGTAAGTCATTAAGCAGCCGTAGGACACGCATACTGTTACCATAGTGCTGACCCATGATAGACACTCAGAATATAGTAGCTCCCTTTCCTTGATTTTTCAGTGTATAACGTGACCAAACCAATGGAAAGGGAGAAACAGGAGGGAACAAGGAAGGCGGAGTAGAGGGGAACTGAGGGAGGGAGGACAAGAGGGAAGATGAAGAAAGAGTCGTGGCTTTGAAACCCTTGGACGAAGCCATCAGGAAGTCATGATACAGAAATACCTGCCTCCATACTCCATTCCTGAGCATAAATAGGCATAGCCACTTTTCTTTTGTCTTAGCCCTTGTTCCTTTGAAATGATGGGGTGTTTTGATCTGCTCTTATGACAGAGTGGTTGTGTTCAGTTTTTCATTAATTCCCTTAATCAAAATTAAAATTTCTATTATCTTCCAGGCCCTGGGCTAGATGCCAGAGATGAAGAAATAAACAAAGCCCTTGATAAACTTATTACTAGAAGGAAAGGCAGACACATAGGCATATAATATATATAATATTATATATATATAATATATATCTGGGAATTAGGAAGTAGTTCAAAGCAAAGATTCTTGAACTAGTCTCAGTTCAGTTCAGTCGCTCAGTCAAACTGACTCTTTGCAACCCCATGAAGTGCAGCACGCCAGGCCTCCCTGTCCATCACCAACTCCCGGAGTTCACTCAGACTCATGTCCATCGAGTCAGTGATGCCATCCAGCCATCTCGTCCTTTGTCGTCCCCTTCTCCTCCTGCCCCCAATCCCTCCCAGCATCACAGTCTTTTCCAATGAGTCAACTCTTCGCATGAGGTGGCCAAAGTACTGGAGTTTCAGCTTTAGCATCATTCCTTCCAAAGAAATCCCAGGGCTCATCTCCTTTATTTTTATTTTTTATTTTTTTTCCATTCTTGGCTTCCCTGGTGGCTCAGATGGCAGAGAATCCACCTGCAATGCAGGAGACCCAGTTTCAAACCCTGGGTTGGGAAATTCCCCTGGAGAATGAAATGGCAACCCACTCCAGTATTCCTGCCTGGACAGGCCCATGGACAGAGGAGCCTGGCCGGCTGCAGTTCATGGGGTCACAGACAGCTGGAGATGACTGAGCAACTAACACACACAATTCAATTCTTAGTTTTCTGAGAAAGTATTTATTTTATCTTAATTCCTGTAGGAGACTTTTGTTAATTATAGAATTCTGCACTGAAATTTCTTTTCTTTTAGCTCTTATGAATAATCTGTAGTCTTTTGAATAGATGTTCCCTATAAGCAGTGCATCATTTTTCTCTGGCTAATTTCAGAATTTTTATTTGTCTTTATTTTATTTTTTAATTTTATTTTTTAATTAAATTTTTATTTTTACTTTATTTTACTTTACAATACTGTATTGGTTTTGCCATACATTGACATGAATCCACCACGGGTGTACATGCATTCCCAAATATGAACCACCCCCCCCCCAACTCCCTCCCCATATCATCTCTCTGGGTCATCCCCGTGCACCCGCCCCAAGCATCCTGTATCCTGCATTGGACATAGACTGGCGATTCGTTTCTTACATGATAGTATACATGTTTCAATGTCATTCTCCAAAATCATCCCACCCTCTCCCTCTCCCACAGAGTCCAAAAGTCCGCTATACACATCTGTGTCTCTTTTGCTGTCTCGCATACAGGGTCGTCATTGCTATCTTTCTAAATTCCATATATATGTGTTAGTATACTGTATTAGTGTTTTTCTTTCTGGCTTACTTCACTCTGTATTATCGGCTCCAGTTTCATCTACCTCATTAGAACTGATTCAAATGTATTCTTTTTAATGGCTGAGTAATACTCCATTGTGTATATGTACCACAGCTTTCTTATCCATTTGTCTGCTGATGGACATCTAGGTTGTTTCCATGTCCTGGCTATTATAAACAGTGCTGCGATGAACATTGGGGTACACGTGTCTCTTTCAATTCTGGTTTCCTTGGTGTGTATGCCCAGTAGTGGGATTGCTGGGTCATAAGGCAGTTCTATTTGCAATTTTTTAAGGAATCTCCACACTGTTCTCCATAGTAGCTGTACTAGTTTGCATTCCCACCAACAGTGTAAGAGGGCTCCCTTTTCTCCACACCCTCTCCAGCATTTATTGCTTGCTGACTTTTGGATCACAGACATTCTGACTGGTGTGAAGGGGTACCTCACTGTGGTTTTGATTTGCATTTCTCTAATAATGAGTGATGTTGAGCATATGGTGAAAATGAGTATACTACCCAAAGCAATTTACAAATTCAATGCAATCCCTATCAAGCTACCAGTGATATTTTTCACAGAACTAGAACAAATCATTTCAAGATTTGTATGGAAATACAAAAAACCTCGAATTGCCAAAGCAATCTTGAGAAAGAAGAATGGAACTGGAGGAATCAACTTGCCTGACTTCAGGCTCTACTACAAAGCCACAGTCATCAAGACAGTATGGTCCTGGCACAAAGACGGACATATAGATCAATGGAACAAAATAGAAAGCCCAGAGATAAATCCACACACACATGGACACCTTATATTTGACAAAGGAGGCAAGAATATACAAGGGAGTAAAGACAATCTCTTTAACAAGTGGTGCTGGGAAAACTGGTCAACCACTTGTAAAAGAATGAAACTAGATCACTTTCTAACACCATACACAAAATAAACTCAACAAAAATGTAAGACCAGAAACTATAAAACTCCTAGAGGAGAATATAGGCAAAACACTCTCCGACATAAATCACAACAGGATCCTCTATGACCCACCCCCCAGAATTCTGGAAATAAAAGCAAAAATAAACAAATGGGATCTAATTAAAATTAAAAGCTTTTCACAACAAAGGAAACTATAAGCAAGGTGAAAAGACAGCCTTCTTATTGGGAGAAAATAATAGCAAATGAAGCAACTGACAAACAACTAATCTCAAAAATACACAAGCAACTTATGCAGCTCAATTCCAGAAAAATAAATGACCCAATCAAAAAATGGGCCAAAGAACTAAATAGACATTTCTCTGATCTCCTTTAGGATAGACTGGTTGGATCTCCTTGCAGTCCAAGGGACTCTCAAGAGTCTTCTCCAACACCACAGTTCGAAAGCATCAATTCTTCGGCGCTCAGCTTTCTTCACAGTTCAACTCTCACATCCATACATGACCACTGGAAAAACCATAGCCTTGACTAGAGGGACCTTTGTTGGTGAAGTTATGTCTCTGCTTTTGAATATACTATCTAGGTTGGTCATAACTTTCCTTCCAAGGAGTGTCTTTTAATTTCATGGCTGCAATCACCATCTGCAGTGATTTTGGAGCCCAGAAAAATAAAGTCTGACAGTTTCCACTGTTTCCCCATCTATTTCCCATGAACTAGTCTACTTCAGTCCAAATTTACCACATAGTTGCTGTGTGGCCCTGGGCAAGTTACTTAACATCTCTGTGCCGTAGTTCCTTCCTTTTTACAATACACAGTTTAATTGCGCCTGTTCTCATTGATTGTGTGGTTTGATGAGTCAACATAAATCAAAATGTTGAAGAGAGGGACAGGATTATAATAGGTGCTGTGCTGTGCTCAGTCATGTCTGACTCTTTGCAGCCCCTTGGACCGTAGTCTGCCAGGCTCCTCTGTCCAAGGAATTTTCCAGGTAAGAATATTGAAGTTGTTTGCCATTTCCTACTCCACATAACAGGTGCAACATGCCACCTATTGTTATTATTTGTATTAATATAAAGGAATATGTATTAACTGTTATGAAAATACAGAATAAGGAAAAATGTGCTCTTTAGATGAGAATAGGAAACGGGACCATGTCACAAATAAGGCCATATTGGAAAGAAGACTGACATTTTTCAAGTGGCAAAGTATAAGAAAGAATGCTCCATGCAGGGATTTGGTAAACGCACTAGGGCATGCCAGTTGAAGAGACAGGGAGCAATTTCCCAGGGATAATAAGCTCTATATTGTTTTCAAGATTATTTGAAAGTATTTTGCCATCTAAAATAGGACTGAATTCACCAGGTATGTGTCCTTGAGTCTGGCTAAAACAGAGTCAGAAATAATTCACTCAATGAAGTCACAGTTTTTGTCTGAATGGAATTAATTTTTCACTCTTAAGATTCCAGGATTAATCAATTAGACAGTTGGAAATTTTTAAAAGAAAAAATAGTGTTTTGTAAAAATGTTACTTAATGCAAAATTAGGAAGACTTGGTTTGTTGGCTCTTAGTAGAAACTAGAGGCTGTACCTGCCCTAGAATCATTTGTCTATTTATGAAATTTTGGTAATAAAATTAGCGCAGCCAAATATCAATTAAGACCTGCAGCCCCTAAGTCGAAAAAGGAGTCTTCATGTGAGATAATCTCGGGTGAGCCTTAACAGCCCTAGGAAATCCAGCATCAAGTGGAGCAGATATGAAATATCTGCCATGTGCAGGACCGAAAGACTTTTTTGGGCTACACACAAAACCCTAACTCCATGCGGACAACAAAGCAGGGTTTCTAAAGGAAGAGGTCTTGGATTTGAGGAGTCAGCTCAATGGAAGATCAGGACCTGAATCCATCACCGTGGCCAGCCTCTGATCCCAGTCACTACAGTTCCCAAGAGCAAGGCCTTGCCCTGCAGAGTGCCCGCAACCTTCCCATATTCTGCTCGGGGGCTTGCTGCTCTGCTGCAGGTTCCAGTGAGAGCAAGCGGAGCTAGGAAAGTCACAGGACGGAAGGCTCCCAGGACAGCCTCCAGTGCTGGCCTCGATGCTGGAAAGTGCAGCTGGTTAAGTGCCCCAACCCGCCTCATTCCAGACCTAGTCCTCTGAGAGCCATTTGTGCACCACCCAGAGGGGCCGGTGGGCTGAGACCTCACGGTCCGCAGCAGTGACATCAGTGATCCTCGATACACTGGCTCTCCCTCTCCTTCCCTGCATCCCTCTTCTGCCACTCACATCTGCTTCCTGCTGAAGGAAGCTACCTGTACCTAGTCCTTTGTCTTAGGCTGTCAGTGAGTGAGTGAAGTCGCTCAGTCGTGTCTGACTCTTTGCGACCCCGTGGACTGTAGCCTTCCAGGCTTCTCCGTCCATGGGATTCTCCAGGCAAGAACACTGGAGTGGGTTACCATGTCCTTCTCCAGGGGATCTTCCCAACCCAGGGATCAAACCTGGGTCTCCCGCAATGGAGGCAGACGCTTTAACCTCTTAGCCACCAGGGAAGCCCCTAGGCTCTCAGAGGAACCCAAAATAAGACAAGGCCCATGGATTTGCTGCTGTAACAAATTATTACCATCTTAGTGCCTGTGGTTTAGTCACTAAGTCCTGTCCAACTCTAGGGACCCCACAGACTGTGGACCATCAGGCTTCTCTGCCCATGGGATTTCCCAGGCAAGAATACTGGAGTGGGTTGCCATTCCCTTCTCCAGGGGATCTTTCTGACCCAGGGATCAAACCCACGTCTCCTGCACTGACAGGCAGAGTGTTTACTACTGAGCCACCATGGGGAAGCTGTCTTCGGGGCTTAAACATATTTTGTTATTGTACAGTTCTGGGTATCAGATATCTAACACGGTCCACAGGCTGTGTCCCTTCAGCAGGATCCTGGGTCCTTTCTGTCTCTAGCTCGCATGGGCCATGCACTTCCTTTAGCTCATGGCCTCTCCCTCCACCTTCAGAGCTGGGAACATAGCATCATGTCATCTCTTTCTGTCTCTCTCTTTTTCCATCATTTTATTGCCTTCTGTTTCTAACTCCTCCCACATACCTCTTATAAGGAGAGTTGTGCTTATATTAGGCTCGCTTGAGAAATCCAGGTAACAGTCACATGTTCTGAGAATTAGAACCTGGGAACCAGGGAACCATTTTCAGCCTCCTACCACTCATGAATAACTTATATAATGGAAGGAAAGTTGCATATTTAATACCGTTATATAAATATTTATAATTTACTCATGGCCATTATTCTGTCATGAGAAACAAAGAAAGAAATCCTGCCATTTTTGATAACATGGATAGAACTTGAGGGCATTTCTATGCTAAGTCGCTTCAGTCGTGTCCGACTCTTTGTAACCTGCCAAGCTCCTCTGTCCATGGGATTCTACAGGCAAGAATGCTGGAGTGGGTTGCCATTTCCTTCTCCAAGGGACCTTCCTGACCCAGGGATTGAACCCGCATCTCTTACGTCCTGCATTGGCAGTTGGGTTCTTTACCACTAGCGCCACTTGGGAAGCCCTAAGGCTGCAGTGAGGGCATTACGCTACGTGAAAATAAGTCAGGCAGAAAAACATACTATTCAAGGTATATCACATACACTATGCGGTGTGTCTTTCTCTATCCGGCTTATTTTACTTAGCATGATGGCAACCCACTCCGGTATTCTTGTCTGGAGAATTCCATGGACAGAGGAGCCTGGTGGGCTATAGTCCACGGGGTAGCAAAGAATGGGACACAACTGAGTGACTAACACACACAACACACACACATGCCACATATACGTGGAAGCTTAAAAAAAAACAAAACAGAATCAAACCCATAGAATCAGAGCGTCAAAAAGTAGCTGAGAGAGGCTTGAATATGGGGAAAACAGAGAGACTGGCAAAGGATGGCAACTTTTAGACACAAGATGAAGAAGGTCTGAGGTGACTTTGCTTAATAGTAGTGTTGTAGGTCTGCTGTGAGGGTGGAACTCATATGTTTTCACACACAGACACACACACAAAAGGAGGGGATAAATTGTTGAGTCATATATTAACTGACTAGATGAGGGGAATCCTTCCCAATGTATACATGTTCACATCACCATGTGTACTCTTTAAAGAGCTTATAATTTTATCAATTAAACTTGAAATTAAAAAAAAAAAGCAAAAATACCCATTTTGAGCATCATTCCACAATCACCCACATTCCTGAAAATATTTACCTGTGAAATCAGGAAAACCTGAATGGAGAGCCCACTGATGGTCCATAGTTACATATCCAGGCCTGTTGTGTCAGTTTAACAACCAACTATGACCTTTTCTTGCTCAGAAATAATGATTAGATCCTGCCTGGCCATGCTGTGAAGTGGAACATTTTATTCTAACCGTGCAGCTCTCGACACTTTCTTCTCTGCCAGACATTAGACAAGATGTCAGATTTGTCATCATACTGGAAGGTTTTTATTAATTATCTTTCAGAGGCAAAGTCCTTTTTGTAATTTATTTTTTCACACCAGGAAAATTCTTCTATTGAACTAAATGTCTATCTTGCTAAATTGTTTTTCACTGCTAAAGTTTCTTGCTTTGAAAAGTTCCAGAAGGAGAGAAATACACCCAGCAAAAATTGGTGTTAAAGTCACGGAAATGATTGTGTTAAGGAGAGCACCTCCTACCCTCCCTCAGCAAAAAAGTGTCATATGCATCTTTCTTTAAAATCTAACTGCTGAATTAATGTATATGCTAAGAGACAAAGTTCTCCAAATTTTCCTTGCCTGGATCACAAGGAGTTACAAAGACTGCTCTTTACATGCCAATTAATCATATTCTGAAATTCATGCTTTGATGTAAGTAGCATTTATTGAGTGCCTATTGCATATTGGTGGCCAAGATAGGTAACAATTAGTAAGACAAGCCCCCTCCTGTTTAGGAACACGGAACACAATAGGAGAGGTTGGTATGTGAATAGGTACTTGTAAAATGCAATTAAAAGTGTAAGAATGGAGCAAGTAATCTAGTTGAAAAACTCAAAAAAAAAAAAGGACAAAACTCAATGTTGGAGGGTAGGAATAAGGTCCCCAAAGAAACCACATCAATATGGATGGTTTTACCAGTGTACCCTTAACTTTGAAACAGAAGATGCTCAGTGGGGAGGACAAGCCTCTTCAGTGCTGCTACTAGAATTACTCAGACAGACTCAGATGTCTCAAGATCGAGACATGAAAATATTCTTGATAATTAAAAACTCCTAAAGTCTTTGAAAACAACTTTATTTTTAAAAGCAATAATTCTTGAGAAGATAGAAACCAGAAAATATTTTAAGAAGTAACATTTTCTGCTTTATATTTCCAGAGTAGCAAGCAAGATAGTAATATTATCTCCAAGGGGAACACAATGTGGTCTCAAGTTTCAAGGGAGAAAAAAAATAGAGGGAGTCCTTCCAGCTACAAGGAACACACCCAGGAAAAATCTGACGAGTGTTGAACAACCAGTTCTCCAAGAAAGAAATGCCTTGATTTGTCACACTTGTGAGTTTCCATGGTTTAAATACTCCCATTATGGCCAATTTCAAGCAACCAACATGAAGTCATTAGATGCAGAGTTGGGAAGACACACACGTACAGTTGGCTCCTCTGAGTCGAGAGGCTCCTGCCCAGCCCTGGGTGTACCAGCTCCTAATCCTGGAGCATTTGGGCCAAGAATTTGCCTGGACTTCTGCAGGGCCTTTATGAGCATGAACCGCCGTGACACCTAGGAGAGCTTCCTTCCTTCCCAGGATGACATTTCATAATCCAGGATGGGGTTACATTACACATGAATTAAAATGTCCTGGAAAACCCTCACTAATGGAGCAAAATGGCCCACCCTAATTTTCTTTTACAGTAAGAGAAAATGCAATGAATCCTTGATTCGTGACTGTGTGTTATTTAAATATTGCTTTTGATGTTTTATCCAGAGTCCTAGCTCAAATGATCAGAGATAATCCTGCCTTCTGACATAATTAGGGAGCTCCTGCTTAGCCAAGCTGGAGAATAATCAATCTGACCTTGACAGTTTGTCTGTAGTATCATACTAATGTTCAGAACGCAGATGAGGCAGCCACACTAGTGTCTCCCTAGATATTCAAACATCAGCTACAGACTCTGTTCCAAGGACAAACAGGCTTGAGCAGAGAGGGTGGAAATCATGATGGCCAGCAGGCTCCATATGGCCACTCTATCTGTTAGATGGCCTTTAGTTTGTGGATTAATTGCCACACGGAAATCACAAGGATTTTCACTAAGTACCTGGGATTGAGACAGCACTGGGGTTGGAGTCAAACAGAACAACGCTCCACACATGATCAGACCCTGAGGGGCAGAATTTCATCTCCAAATTACCACCATCCACGCCTCTCTTTATCTGTCCCCAAGACAAATAACATCTGTCTCTTATTATCCCAGTTGTGCTCTTAGTTTTCCTAAATTAAATTTGAAAGTGAATTTTGGTTTGCATTTGTGTCTTATATAGATTTTTCTTATGCCGAGGCCTCTTCATTCTTTTCCATTATGTTTCTGGCCTCCCCAAGCACCTAAGTTTTCATTCTTTATCCACTAATATTCCTAAGAGGGGTCTCCTTGAATGCACTGCAGAGAACTCATCTGTGTTTCAGTGAAACTGCTGCTGCTGCTGCTGCTGCTAAGTCACTTCAGTCGTGTCAGACTCTGTGTGACCCCATAGACGGCAGCCCACCAGGCTCCCCCGTCCCTGGGATTCTCCAGGCAGGAGTACTGGAGTGGGGTGCCATTGCCTTCTCCAGTGCATGAAAGTGAAAAGTGAAAGTGAAGTCGCTCAGTCGCATCCGACTCTTAGCGACCCCATGGGCTGCAGCCTACCAGGCTCCTCCATCCATGGGATTCTCCAGGCAGGAGTACTGGAGTGGGGTGCCATTGCCTTCTCCACAATGAAACTGCAACCACCATAAAACTGCAACCTCCATAAAAGAATCTCAAGTACCCTCCCCTCAGAACTTCTTCCGTATTTACTGTCTCCTGTGTTCTGGAGAGCTGAGTCAGCCTGGCCCATTACTCAAGTTCGTGTTTCTCAGAGTATCAGGCCCTTCCTCTTAGCAGGCTTGTTCAAAGGCACAGACATTTTAGAGCAATAAAAGTGGCTTACTGCTGGTCTTCCAAAAGTGAAGATATCCCTTCCCTCTGCTTCTTGAGATGTCAAATGATCCCGCTCCTCTCTGATCTCTACCATAAGCAGGAAGACTCTTCAACCTGCTTCTCATTAAAAACAAACCAAAAAAGCATATCTAGATACGAATGCACTAAGTCACAAAGGCACTAAGTCCATCCTAAAGGAAATTAGTCCTGAATATTCTTTGGAAGGACTGATGCTGAAGCTGAAACCCCAATACTTTGGCACCTGATGCAAAGAACTGACTCACTGGACAAGACACAGATGCTGGGAAAGATTGAAGGCAGGAGGAGAAGGGGATGACAGAGGATGAGATGGTTGGTTGGCATCACCGATTCAATGGACATGAGTTTGAGCAAGCTCCAGGAGTTGGTGATGGACAGGGAAGCCTGGCATGCTGCAGTCCATGGGGTCACAAAGAGTCGGACACGACTGAGTGAATGAACTGAACTGAACTGAACTGAAGTCACAAATCCCCTCATTATTATTACTGCATTAAATTTAGGTGTGAATGAGCCAGCTTCTTCTTTCCAACAAACAAACATTCATCAGGTTTTAAACTGAGAAGGAAAAAAAAAACAAAACTCTGAGCTGAAATAGTTTGAAAAGGATGGTACATATATATTTTCTCATGTCTGTTTGAGTCCAGAAGTACAATTACCTGAAATTTCATGAGCCAGTCCTTGGGATATTTTCAACTCAAGCTAGATTAATGCAATAGTCAAATTTCTGCTAATCCTACTGCTCTTTCAAAGTAAGTCTGAGTCTTCTAATGGAAAAATAGTATATCTCCCCAGTAGAAAAATCAGGAGGAGAGGTGATCTTCTTCAAAAAATTTTATATAGTATAAAATGTGACCATGTGTAGCGCCTCCAGACTAGGTTGGGAGACTACGCTAGAGTCTGTCTAGACAGTCAGACATCAGGTACAGACTTTATTTGAAGGGCAAATAAGCTTGAGCAGGGAGGAGCATGTAGAGGTGGCAATCACAGGCCCCATCTGAACAACTGATCTATTAAACGGCCAGCAAGGCCAGCACACGGGAGAGCTGAGGGCCAGAACTAAGGCAGTGGCTGGGGAGGAGAGAGACCTGGGTCTCAGCTATGGCCCTGGCTTCCCTGGGACTGTTTGGGATTTAGCCCCTAATATCCTGTATCCCAGGAAACGCCTCAGTGCCAGGGAGCCCAGACCCAGAAGCAAACTGACATCAAACTCAAATTGAGCCATTTGAGGAGAGAAGGCTATAGGAACTAGCAAAAGGATGGGCAGGGTTAGGTGGAAGGGCCACAGAGAAGCAACCCAGTAAGCGCAGGGCACATTTATCTCATCTAAGCCTGCAGGTCTAGGAGAGGAGCAGGCCTCCAGACCCAGGAAAGAGAGCTGCAGGAGGCGGCTCTCTGTGACCCCAGCGGAGGGGTCACTGCAGGCTGCAGAAACGTCCTCTCCTCTCTCCTGAGCACCTGCCCCAATCCCTGCAGTGGCTAAAGCACTTTTTGGCAAACCACAACTGACAGGCCCAATCTGGTCCGCTCCTGCTCCCTGGTTTTGTGAATAAAGTTGCATTTGAACACAAACAAGCTCATACCTGTTGTCATGGGTGCTTCTCACACTACAGTGGCAGAGTTGAGTGGCTGTGACAGAGACTTGATGTCTCCCAGAGCCTAATTCTGCAGACCCCGGGCGAAGGCCTTGGAAACAGGAGGGCAGGGGAACTGGGCAGAAGGCAAGGCATGGAAGGGTAAGCAGCGAGCCAGAAGGGGCTCATCACACTCCCCACCTGCAATATTAATCACAAAACTGGAGAACCGCTGGGAGATCCAGGCCAAAAAGCTGGAAACAGAGGCGCCCACAATTGCTCTCAGTGTGAACAAAGCCCTGAACTTCTTAAGCAGCCACCCATGAACCAGTCTTTTTTTTTTTTTAATTAGGCTCCTGCAGAGAAGATTTAATTGTAGAAAGATGGAATTTGAAAAGCTCAGAGGCACTCAGCCTTTTTACAAATATTTGTTGGGTGAATTTTCTAAGTTCAATATCTTATTAAAAAAAAAAAAACACAACACCTTCTTTTTTTCAAAATCTAAAGAAAATACTGTAAATTAGTAAACAGGATGTAGGGGTTTCGATTATTCTTTGGGACAAGAATGATGAACTATTCCACGATAATTCTCAGTATCTGGGTGACAAATATTAATTGAGCACTTCCTACTTGCCAGTCCTGTACTAGACTCTGGAGAGACCAAGCATACAGGACGGAAAGTGCTTTCTGCCCTCATGGAACTTAACTCTGGCATAGGAGATACTAATGAACGACTGAGAAACAAACAGAGGATCATTTTGGAGTGATAAATCCTATAGAGAAGTGAGAGCTGAATGAGGGGGTGGGGCGAAGGACAGTAGGGGACGGTTGGGAAAGCATCTCTGATGAGGAGAATAATAAGGGTTCTGTCTCACGGAGCTGCGGGAAGACCCTTTGAAGATCCTTTGACACGGAGGCAGCAGGAAGCACAAAGGGAAGGCTTGGTGCAGGGATATTTGAAAGTTCCTACAATAATAAAAGCTAAAAACAAAAAAAGGAAAAATCTGTGATGGTAAGAAGGCCAGAGCAGCTAGAAGGGAGGCCAGGGGCATCTGGAAGGCAGCCCAGTGGAGAAAGCCAGAGAGTTAGGTGAGGTCTTATGGACTAGGACTTTCCTGTAGCTCAGACGGTAAAGAATCTGCCTGCAATGCAGGAGACTGGGGTTTGATCCCTGGGTCAGGAAGATCCTCTGGAGAAGGGAATGGCAATCCACTCTAGTGTTGCCTGGAGAATCCCATGGACAGAGGAGCCTGGTGGGCTACAGTTGGGGTTGCAAAGAGTCGGCCACTTCTGAGCAACTAACACCACTACTATAGGCTATGTTGCTGAACAGAGAAGAGTTAACTCGGCAGATCTGAGCATGTAGCTTTGGAATGGCCCTGCTTGCCAGACTGGCCCTCAGCTGGCATCTGGGAATTTGGATTCCAGGGGAGTTCCCACCATCCTAAGTGACTAGAGTGCCTCACTGTGCCAAACCTGTTTGCACAATCAGTGCAGTTTATGCTAAACAGCATCCTTCTGGGTGCCTGGAGTTTGGCTACATACCAGGCTGAAGGATCCCAGGGGACCAGCACCCAGTACTAACTCAGGGCACCAGTCTCTCTTGAGTCTTCCTGGCTGGCAAGATTTCACTTGTACCATCACACTTCCTTGCGGGAGGAACGCTCTTCTAATGACTCCACTGGACGAGGACGCCTATGCTTTGTTTTGCTGACTTCTCCCCAGGCACTTTTTCCCTTTGTGACTTTGCTCTGATCTTTTCCCCGGAATAAGTCCTAGTCACGTGTATGAAGGCGGAAGAAGAAGGGGACAACAGAGGATGAAATGGTTGGATAACATCACCAACTCAGTGAACATGAGTTTGAGCAAATTCCAGGAGTTGGTGATGGATAGGGAGGCCTGGCGTGTTGCAGTCCATGGGGTCGCCAAGAGTCGGGCACGACTGAGCGACTGAACTGAACTGATGTGTATGACTATATTTTGAGTCCTGTGATTGCTCCTAGGGGGTCACTGACACTGGAGGTGGTCTTAGGGACCCCGAAATACTGAAATAACAGTATTTCGTTCATTTTCTCTGAGCCAGAACCCGGGCGGGGGCACTTTACATAAACTTTCCCACGTAATCGTCACCCCAAGTCTCTGAGCCTGGCAATTCTTCCCCGTTATTACTGGCACCATTTTACAAATGGAGTTAATTAAGATTTGGAGAATTTCTGTACCTCCCTCAAGGTCACCCAGTGGAGCCTGATGGAGAATCCAAGTAGTTTAACTCGCAATTGTATCATTTGCCCTCTGGGGTCACCCAAAGTATACACACAGCCTGCAGAAAACACAGATTTTTTGCACATTTGTTTGATTTCACCACAACGGGTTGTCCATTTTAAGACTTTAATCTATTTTATCATGAGATGCTCCAGCAAAGCTCATTCAAGCTCCACCTCTTAATCTTGATAGTGATTTTGAGCCTTTGTTGGAAGAAAGACTATTAAGATTTGGCAATAAGATTCTTCAAGGGTGATAAATGTCCCTTTAAAGGGACTGCAAATCCATTGACTGAATAACTCTGTCCTAAAAATGAAAGTCACACTTGGGGAATGGAAGGGTGGGTTATGAAAATGCAGATTAGGATGATTTTATTGGTGGAGTTGAATTCAGCCCTTTTATCACACAGAAATGTCAGTCCAATAGGTTCCTACTAAGGTAAGTCTGGAGAAGGAAATGGCAACCCACTCCAGTATTCTTGCCTAGAGAATCCCATGGACGGAGAGGCTTGGTAGGCTACAGTCCACGAGTCGCAAAGAGTCGGACACGACTGAGCAATTTCACTTTCACTAAGGCAAGTCTGAGGCCCTGTAGAACGTAGACACTTGGTATCAGTGGCCTCAAAATGGATTGTGATGTCTGCTGTTCAAAGTCAGTGGCAGGAAATGCTGAGATGCTATTATTTCCATTACTCTAGAGCTTATTTGTATTCTTTTCAAAAAAAAAAAAAAAAAACAAACCTCTCTAGGCCTGACTTCCTTTGTCATCGATATTTCTCAAAGCGGCTTACATATACTTACTGTAGTATGTGAGATAATTTTAGGCAGTATACTGAGATGAACAGTTTAAAAATTGTTTTGATTATTGTGTCTTTAATGTTTGCCTCCTATTTATAGTAAGCAATGCTGATTTTCTGTTTATGGTAATGACAGATAATGTCCTTTCTTGATGTATCTGTACCGAATAGTAAATTGATTTAAATAAAAGTAAACATGAAAGAGAATATGGTTCTATTAAATATGAAAGATTTAAATTGGGAGAAACTCTGAACTGGATAACTTGTTTGGGAAGGTTTGCAGGCAGGGGATTTCAATCAAAGGCAGAAAGAGTGAGATGGAAGGAGGTAACAGACTCAAAAGGAAGTGAAGCCTTGATAAACATCACATCAGTGGTGCCCGAAGTGTGGTCTCTGGCCAAGCAGTTTCCCTATTACCTGGGAGCTATAAATGCAGATTCTTAGGCCCCACCTCAGACCCGCTGAGTGAGAAACTGCAGGGCAGCGGGGAGAGAGGGATGGGATACAGCAATCGGTGTTCACACAAGCCCTCCAGGGGGCTTCTGAAGCCTACTCAAGTTGCTGTTCACTCATTCATTCGTTCACTAAATGCAAAAGAAGTACCTTCTATACACAAGGCTCCCTCCACACTCAAAGCCTTGGGAAGCCACAGAGGAAGAACATTTTACTAAGATGCAGGAACACATGCTGGGAGTGAATCGTGGTGAATTCTGATGAACAGAGCCTGAGTAAATGGGTCTCCGCTGTACAGAGGCTCTGGGGCTCGTAGCGTGATCTCCCGGGGTGTTAGCTGGGGAGACGTCCTGGTGTGACCAAGACATATATTCATTTTATTGTCATAGACTGATCGAACTGATGAAACACTGGGCAAGAATTAAATGTCCTTGGTTTGCTGGAGGCAAGCGTGCATATAGATTGATCATCACAGCAAGGCAGTCCCAGCCTCCTCCTGTGTGTGAGCTGAGACCTTCGAGCCTGGGGAAGTTTCCAGCTAGAGACCAAGAGTGATGAGGCCCTTGGTCAGCACTGCCATGGCAAAGTGGGTCCTCACAGTCCAAGATCACAGTGCCGTATCCTAGGCTATATTCCTGTGGGCCAACTAACTGGAAATGGATTAAAAAATGATAGAGCAAGAATAAGGGCAGAAAGAGGAACGTTTTGTCTCATCAAGGGTTATAGCAGCTAAGTTGACTTTCCCCAGGAAATTGGCTCGGTGAGGACATTTGAAGCTTACAATTTAGCCCCTGCATCCAAAGGTGGGGGCAGCTGTGGGTTTTAAATCCAAGCACCATGCGGCTTTGAAAAGTGAGCAGCAACAGAAATCTATACTACACTTTTTCTGTGAATGTTGGAGGGAGCATAAATTGACCTGATACAGAAGCCACATGTGCCTATAAGCCATGCTGTGAGGGCAGAATGCCCACTGGATTTCAAAGACTTGGTGTGAAAACAGAGGGCAAAATACTTCATTTTCAATCTTTATTACTTACATGTTGAAATGCCATACTTTAGATATATCAGGTTAAAGGAAATAAATCACAACAAACATTATCTCTTTCTTTTTACTCCTTTTAATGTGGCTATCAGAAAATTTTAAATTATCTACGTGAACTTATATGCAGAGGACACCATGAGAAACGCTGGACTGGAAGAAGCACAAGCTAGAATCAAGATTGCCTGGAGAAATATCAATAACCTCAGATATGCAGATGACACCACCCTTATGGCAGAAAGTGAAGAGGAACTAAAAAGCCTCTTGAAGTGAAAGAGGAGAATGAAAAAGTTGGCTAAAGCTCACATTCAGGAAACTAAGATCATGGCATCTGGTCCCATCACTTCATGGGAAATAGATGGGGAAACAGTGGAAACAGTGTCAGACTTCATTATTTTGGGCTCCAAAATCACTGCAGATGGTGATTGCAGCCATGAAATTAAAAGACGCTTACTCCTTGGAAGGAAAGTTATGACCAAGCCAGACAGCATATTCAAAAGCAGAGACATTACTTTGCCAACACAGGTCCATCTAGTCAAGGCTATGGTTTTTCCAGTGGTCATGTATGAATGTGAAAGTTGGACTGTGAAGAAAGCTTAGCACCGAAGAATTGATGCTTTTGAACTGTGGTGTTGGAGAAGACTCTTGAGAGTCCCTTGGACTGCAAGGAGATCCAACCAGTCCATTCTAAAGGAAATCAGTCCTGGGTGTTCATTGGAAGGACTGATGCTAAAGCTGAAACGCTAATACTTTGGCCACCTTATGTGAAGAGCTGACTCATTGGAAAAGACTCTGATGCTGGGAGGGATCGGGGGCAGGAGGAGAAGGAGACAACAAAGGATGAGATGGCTGGATGGCATCACCAACTCGATGGACATGAGTCTGAGTGAACTCCGGGAGTTGGTGATGGACAGGGAGGCCTGGCGTGCTGTGATTCATGGGGTCGCAAAGAGTTGGACACGACTGAGCGACTGAACTGAACTGAACTGACGTGGCTTGGATTAGATTTCTATTGCATTGCTCCAGAGCAGGGGCTCTCCTAACTTTTTCTTGAAAGGTCAGGCAGTAAATATCTTAGGCTTTGTGAACCAGTAGGTGTAATGCTTAAGCATTTAAAATGGAACTGTGTAAAAATGTAAAAATCATTCTTAACTTGAACTGATAAGCAAACAGGTATCAGACTGGATTTGGCCGATAGACCCCCCTTTGCAGACCTCTGTGCTAGAGTCTAGTGTTCCTCAGAACACCCTACACACAGCGCTGTGGGCCCAGCCATCCGCTTGTGTGGACCCAACTGTGCCAGCTGACGCACGGCGGGTGCATGGGGACGCAAGGTCCAAAGTCGGCCTGGAGAGGCAAGATGGGTCTTGCGCTAAGGCACGTGCAGCTGCAAAGTGCATTTTCTCAATCGCCAGGCGTCACCAAGGAAGGCCCCTAGTTATTGTCTCCTTTTCTCATTTTTTGCGGGGGAGGGTTTATCTTATGTCTGGAGAAGGAAATGGCAACCCACTCCAGTGTTCTTGCCTGGAGAATCCCAGAGACGGAGGAGCCTGGTGGGCTGCCGTCGATGGGGTCACACAGAGTCGGACACGACTGAAGCGACTCAGCAGTAGCAGCACATGGTCATGACAGACCATCTGAATACTGTGTTTGGTCGTCTTAAAATGGATAAACAAAAGGAATGCATAAGTGACTGGGCCCTCCAGGTGATTTTAAAATCTCTCTCTTGCTTCTCTGTCAGCATAAATGACCAAGGATTATGTAGCTCACCCATCTAGTGCAGGCCCCTGCTTTTCATGCAGGAAGCACTGACCTTTAAATTCATTTGAAAGATGCAAGCAGCCTGCCTGGTAGGGGGTGGAGGGCGGGGGAAGAAAGACCTCCAAAGGTCTGGTAGCAAAAATTGCTTTCAGTGCATCAAGAGTTAATCTTCTGGTGCTGCAGGTTATTAATATAGGGAACACAAAGCAGTTGTATCCTATCTTCTGAAAGCAGATGAGCTGGCTAGCACTGAATTGAGAAAATTATTATTTATTAAAAATGAGATAGTCACGGACCAGTGACTAATCCTGATTGGGTTCAGAGACAATTCCCCACCCACCAGGAAAGTAATACATTTTTCAGAAAGGTATTTTGTTAAATACAAAGTGCCAATAGCATTGCTATTCATCTGCTCTAGGCTCCCGTGTAGGATCTTTTCACATTATAATGGCATCAGCAGTGAAAAGCCCCTGTACATCGTCATACCCCATTTTCTCTTCTAAGCAGCCCCTGCACCGTCAGCCTGCTTACAGCTGGGGCTTCCTCGCTATGTATGGCTCACACAACCCTGAGTATGCGATTGGAGTGGATGGGTGACAGGATCCCAATAAGTTTCTGAGTTGGCATTAGGCTCACCCCTGGTCACACAAGAACAGAGAAGGAAAGAAGGGACTTTCCATCTGCATTGATTGCAAAGGCAACACAAGGCTCTTGTGTGGTTGAGAGAAAGAAGGTCTAAGGGATACATATGGAGCTTGTTTTCCTCAATGATACAATAAGAGGCTGTTGGGTTTTTGGATTAAGGATAGATTTCGAAGTCAAGCAATGAAAGTGTTAGTTGCTCAGTCCTATCCAACTCTTTGCTGACCCCATGGACTGTAGCCCGCCAGGCTCCTCTGTCCATGGAATTCTCCAGGCAAGAATACCAGAGTGGGTTGCTGTTTCCTACTCCAGGGGATCTTCCTGAGCCAGGGATTGAACCTGGGTCTCCTGCCCTGCAGGCAGATTCTTTACTGCTGAGCCACCAGGGAAACCCGAAGTCAAGCAGACCTCGATTGATGTAAATCCCCATGGCACAGTTTATTATCTATACAGCTTCTAAGGGGGTATTTTCTTTTCCAGGTACTTGCATGATTGGGCAGGTTAACTATTTTGTGGGGTCAATAAAGAATGGGCACATCAGTGTGGTTGGTGCTTGGTAAGGAGGCGCTACCTACCAATCCACATTATTAACATCTGAAATCGGAAATCCCTGTAAAGTCAGAGATGTTGGTTGCTGTACAAATTAGAGCAGGCTCCTGGGAGATGTTGTTATTGTTCAGTCGCTAAATCATGTCTGACTCTTTGTGACCCCATGGACTGCAGCATGCCAGGCTTCTCTGTCCTCCACTTTCCCCCAGAGTTTGCTCAAATTCAACTCCTTTGAGTTGATGATGCTCTCGAACCATCTTATCCTCTGCCACCCCCTTTCTCCTTTTGCCTTAAATCTTTCCCAGCATCAGGGTCTTTTCCAGAGAGTCACCTCTTCATATCAGGTGGCCAGTCGGCGCTTCAGTTTCAGCTTCAGTCTTTCCAATGAATATTCAGATGATTTCTTTTAGGATTGACTGGTTTGGTCTCCAAGAGACCAGGGGACTCTCAAGTGTCTTCTCCAGCACCACGATTCAAAAGCATCAGTTCTTCTTTGTGGTCCAACTCACATCCATACACGACTACAGGAAAAACTATAGTTTTGACTATATAGACCTTTGTTGGCAAAGTGATATCTCTGCTTTTTAATATACTATCTAGGTTTGTCATAGCTTTCCTTCCAAGGGGAAAGCATCTTTTAATTTCAAGGCTGTAGTCACTGTCCCCAGTGATTTTGGAGCCCAAGAAAATATATCCTGGAAGATGGATCTGTGTAATGTCAATTGGCTTATCACATCAGTTGCCCCTTTGCCTGCTATCATCAAGTGATACCATGACATACTCATTTTAGGAATAAGAAAGTCTAATTCCAGCATGGGAATTCTGTAGCAAACATGTCATCTTTATTGATCACTTATGTATTGGGTTGAATAACATCAACTTTTAGATGTTACTTGAAAACGCAAATGAACTTTTTGGCCAACCCGACAGCAGATGATGCGAACCCATTGCTACATTTCTATGGCTCGATCCAGCATCAGAATTCTCCCCAACACAGTTTCCTAGCATTTTCTGCCAAATAATTGGAGTTGCCATGTGAATCAAAAATCTGCCCATCTCACTTGGAGCAATCCAACGTGTATTCCCATCCAGCAGATGATCAAGAAATTCATTTTCTTTCTATCCATTTGTGTTTTGGGAGATACAGTTATTGTTTAGTGATGACTGATCTAGATGTGTGAGCTTATTGTAAGATGGCAATGTTATCAAAATTATTTCATATTGTTTTTTGGTTTTGTTTCTTTGTGGTGGTAGTAGTTGAAAGAGTATTAGATTCATATCATTCACTGTGAATCTTGCACATGATATAAAAATCTATCATCTATAATTATAACAGTGTATAGTGACAGCAGTCTTTACACAGTCTATAGATAGATATGTTTAGTAGACTGCATTTTCTAATTTCATCTGAATTTTTGTAACTATGTTGATATAACAAAAAAAAAAAAAAGAGGGGGCAAGGAGAAAAATGAGGATGAGAAGGAATAGGAGGCAGAGGAGATGGATGGAAAGTTACACCTAAGTTGTAAGTGTCTATTTGCTCTAAAACACTTAAAAACTGTCAGAAAGACCATGCATTAATTAGGGTGGAAATGCAACCTAGACATTGCAAAACTTATTTTCTAGCTGGTTTCATGTTCAAAATTAATGGCTAATATTCTGCCATTTATAAGAAATTAAAATAAACAGTAGTTTAATGAGATTTCACTAGGCCACTTGCAAACACTCCATCAAATCTTATTTCCAATATGCAAAAAATGTCTCCTTGACTCTTAATGCATTTAAGGTCAGCAGTAACATCTTCATACATAAAAGATTCTATTCCACTTTTAAAGAAGAGGTAATTATAAGAGAGGGGTCACACAGAAGGTCTAGGTTTTGTGTAACTTCTGTTCTAATTAATTTATCGTATGTGGGATTTTGCTTTGGCTTCCCAGTGTTGATCTTTTATAGCTACCACATTCCATGTGATAATGGGTTTCATTCCTTTACAAGGCCATACTTGATATAATTTCACCGTTAACAGAAGGAACCTGGGTGCGTGGGTGTTCCTATGTCATTGCATTATGAAAAGTCATTGGCAAAGTCCTGGGTCCTTTTTGCCCTTAGATGTCATTTAAAAACCAAGAGGCTAAGGCATTTGAACAAAAGGTGAGAAATTCAATTAATCATTAAGAATGGTGCCTTCACAATGGAAGCCCCACAGAAGCACATGGATCGACAGAAATATTTGTATCTGAGAATGTGTTTTCGCTTGTGCCTTTTGTTTTATAAGTGAAATGACCTGAATGTGACTGTTATTTTCTCTTGTGTTTATTCTGTGAGTGGTTTCTTTGGGGTGGCATGACCCACAGCTGGGCTCCTCAGGCCTTTCATCATCAGGAAACCTTTGTGTTGCTGTTTGGGTTGTTTCTTTCTGATGCTTCTCATCTTTAGAAAAATTTGGGTCTTCCAAGGAAACTGAAGTTATTAAGCAATAATTACTTCATTTCCCAGGGCCTTCCTACCCTGCCACTTAAAAAAAAAAATCAAAGACATACATAATTGTCAAATAGAAGCATCTTAGATAACCAACCAAGCTGAGATCGTAGAATTCTGGCTCAAGGAAGAGAAGCTTGATGTTAACCTAGCTCAAGATACATGTGTGAGTTCAACTGAGATTCCTGAAATGCTGCCAGTTTGCCGATCACAATCACTAACTGCAGAGAAACCCCTAGACTAAGGCAGATCAAAAACAGTGCGAGTGCAGATGACCTGGGGATTTGTGAAGATGCAGATTCTGATTTAGAAGGTCTGGGTTGGGGTCTGAGAACCTGCATTTCTGACAAGCCCCCCCGATGATGCTGATGTTGCCAGTGCTTGGACCACACTTTGAGAAGCTAGGCTCTGGACAGTAAAGGAAAGCAAACGGGGAACTGGGTCATAAGATGTGGCTCAGTTTCACCCCCAAGGAAGATTTGTTAAGCACCTTCTGTATGCCAGGCCCAAATATATAACACATGTCCATTTTTTATGCAGTATATTAATGGGGCAATATATTGGCATTTTTCCTTCACTGGCCCACCCACATGTTGCCACATAAAAATTCTGTGCATTCCTGTAAAAAGCCAGATTATGCTTGAGACAGGGAATATTTCTATGGCCATTATAACATGCACTTACTATCATTGTAACTGCCCCTCCTCCATGCATGGAATGATTCACAGATTAATTAGCAAATATTTATGTGCCAGGTGGGGCTTCCCTGGTGGCTCAGATGGTAAATATCCCCCTGCAATGCAGGAGACCCAGGTTTGATCCCTGGGTCAGGAAGATCCCCTGGAGGAGAGAATGGCAACCCACTCCAGTATTCCTGCCTGGAGAATCCCAAGCACAGAGGAGCCTGGAGGGCTGCATACAGTCCATGGGGTCAGCAAAGAGTTGGACATGACTGAGCGACTAATACTACGTGCCAGTTACTATGCTATGCAGTAGATGTGTGGTGCCAAGAGAAATAGATACAGTCTCTGCCTTCATGGAGTGTCAAGCTGGAAAGACCCTGCCAGGACACCGAAGAAATACACAGCTATACATTTATATGTGTGTGTGCGCGCGCGGCTTGTGTGTGTGTGTGCATAAACAGCATTAGGGAAGATGAGAGAGTGTATTCTCTCATCTCAGTACTCCCAACCCTCACCAACTTACAAGCAAATGAAACTAGTTCCTCTCCCTCCCTTCTGCTGTGTCACTCCCCACTTGTGCTAGAACATTCACTGTGCCAGGCACTGTGCCTGATGCTAACAACACTGTTCGCTGCTCTTGGGGACTCCAAGGGTTAGCGAGGAAAAAAAAGATGCTGACTTCCAGGATCACTGTTCAAGACTCAGCATGCTGTGTGCATAACAAAACCTAGTGTGGTGTCTCTCATGAAGCCAGCATTCAGACAGAGACTTCGGAGTGAATGAATGAATGAAAGAGTCGATGGGTACAAGGCCAAGTGTGTTTCCATAGTGAGACTCTAAAAAGCTGCTGTACAGTGGCTCTAATTAGCTTTATGTGCAAAGTAGGGTACAAATCCCAGTCCTGCCACCAACCAGCTGTCAGAAACTTTGTTTTCTCTTTCAGGAAAAAAAAAAAAAAATATGATCGTAACATTTTCCTTATAAGATTGTTGTGGGGATTAAACAAGATATCTATGAGATGATTACTCCACAGCATAACGCTGGTTACTCTTAACATCATCTTTATTATTACTTTCCTAGTGACTATTATGGATGTGGCATAGGATATAACCCTCAAAGGAGATGAAGGACTCTGAGACGTGGAGATGATGAGAAAGGTTCTGCAGAGAAAACAAGTCAGATTATTGCTTACACACTCAATAAGTATGCCACTGGTTATTTGTGCTTGCCAGGGAATTAGGTGGAGGTTAATTAATATTTATAAAGTATTTTGATATCCATGTAATATCTAGTAAGCAATTAGTTCTGTAACACAAAGCCAAATCCTTTTACATACCAAACAATGTAGAACAAACCAAATACAGCTATGTAAGAAAGAACAGCATTTCATTAGCTCCTGTTGTAGGAAATACAAAGTCAGTTGAATATTTTTACCCCCTTTTAGTAATTTTCTTGCTGATTTTCTCTGGCTTCTACTGCATTTTCCTGCCTTATCCCCTGCAGCACCAAATCAAGTTATTTCCTCCTGGGTAGCAGGGAAAGCAGGAGGATGAAGGTACATGAAATTCTGGCCTCTCCTGCTTGGAAGGTGTTCTGAACCCAAGAATGCACCAAGGGTTTAACAGGGAGGCAGGTGGGGCTCCCAGAGCACGTATTTCCGTATCTATCACCCCAGTCAGGTGGTGTTCCTCTTCTAGATCTTCACAGAGAAGAACTTTAGGGCAGGGGATAAAAAGGAAATTAGGTCGAAAGACTGGTTCCTCACTGGCCTGCCTTCTCAGGTTCTCTCCAGTCCACACATACATGTGCACTACCAAGCCCCTGAATGACCTGGCTGGATTCTCCCCACCCTTGCTCATGGCTTTCCATGCACCCTCCTTACTTATGGACAATTTGTTGTCACATATCCATAAATCCCTTGGCCCCACCTTTCTCTAAAGCCCATCACGCTAGCCTAAAAATTCCAACTTTGTGTTCGCTGTGGAAATGTCTGATCCATGAAGCTTTATGTAAAAGCCTCATCCATGGATCAGATACAAGAAGGAATGACCATGGAGGGAGCAGACGTTGGGGGCCAAGCTTCCTCTCAAACTCCTGAACCATCTTCCTAGAAGCAGCTCCAGAAACAGTTGGGATAGTACTCAAAGTCTTATCCTAGGCGAAGCTTTTCTCAGCTCATACAGCCGAGCTAAACTACCAGACTGTAAACTCATCTGGAAATACACCCTCTAGCCTCTCAAGACAGGATGGCCAGCTGTCTCTGCCCAGGACAGAAAGGTTCCCAGGAGGCAGAAATTTCAGCGCTAGAAGTGGGCAGCACTAGTCTTGGACAAGTTGGGATGGTTGGCCTCTCACCTCCTTTCTCACCTCTTAAGGTCGAGTCTCCTACCTCCATCACGGAGACACATGTGATCATCAACAATCAGGAGGCTCTGGCTCCATGCCACACTCACATCCCGCTTGACCATCCCTGCACCATAAATTCTCACAATTATTTCCCCCCATAACTGTTATTGATCTGTTCAAATAACCCAACCAATATCTGCCCTATTCCCGTGGAGTAAGAAGGGCATCAGTGCTGAGGCTCTTTTTAAAGCAGTTTTGAGACCTGACCCTCCCCAGAGATGCCATGTCTTGCCTCAGTTTCCCTACAGTGGGGGCTGCTTTGTGAAGTCAAAGACAAGCGTTCAGATACTGCCCAGAGAAGGCTAGCCAAGCTCTGTCTCCCAAGTACCTTGAGTCTGCGGTACCTTGTAAAAGAGGAGGACCCGCTTCTCTGACCACCCTCACTTACAGCACAGGGCTTGGCTTACATCATGAAGACACCTTGCGGCTTCTTCCCGATCATCTTCTAGGGCTCACTGGTCGAACTCCTGCCCCCATCTCCCTTGCTCACTGGTTAGCAGACCCTTGATGGACCCCTTTGTATCCCTGAAGACTGAAGCTGTCTCTGGAACCAGTAATCAAAACCCTCTTGTGGCAAAACAATAAATTCTTATCCAAAACAGTAAAGAGGAAGACACCCTAACAGAAAGAAGTTCACCAGATGATGGAAGCACTACCTGCCTGGACAGTTAGACACGGAGGCTCTCTGCGCCCTCCTGAAAGCCCAACAAGCATATTGTACTAAGTTGACATTATTACTAAAATTAGCACCAGCAGAGTAAGGCTGAGGCTGTGATGCCTGGGTACGATATGAGCCAAGTGTGTCTGCAGACAGAAATAACCTTGACTTTATTAACAGGCAGAGGGTAAGCAGAACATGCCAGGGGCTTGATGAATCATCCCAAAGCCAGCCATGTGGCATCTTTTGGTAATTACCTCAATTTTGCATTGTTAGTACCTTTCCTAGTCCCCTGCGAGCCAGCTACAGTCCTTCTCAGCATCTCCAGCTACTGAAACTCGAAAACTCACCTAACTTCCCCATGGTCAATATCTGCTAATGCCACATTTCAGTCATATGTAGGTGTATATGCTTGATCCTAAATTGTCTATGGTACCTGCCAAAGTGTTTCATCAGCAAATCCACCAAGTTACTTACAAATCAAAAAAGTTTATGGAACAAATTGCTGCATTCAGTAATTTACAAGCACTTTTCATTGTATAAAGCAATAAAATTATTGGGGCACTTCACCTTTTTTTTTTCTATAAATGCTTCAATCTGGAACTTATTGGGATTCTATTCCTGAGACAAGAGAGGTAATTTAACTTTTCTGGAGGACTTTATATATGTGTGTGTGTGTGCACACACACACACATATAATAGAAATACCTATTTTAAAAATGACTGAGGTCTGATCATGTGCAGCATTGAACAACTTAAAATTACTAATACGTCTAAAATTTTATCCATGCTTCTAGGTTGCAATTGAATTCGATATTGTATGTAGAAAATAAAAGCCACGGGACCATTTTATATCCTTGTGCCCATTCATCATTAAAATCAGAAGTTCAGCTTGGATGATTTAACCCTCCTGCCACACAGGAGACACCACGGCTCTCAAACAGTCTGATTTCATGCGAAAGCAACCTTCTGCTCTCTGGTCTCCATCTGACTCTCGTGAGGCTATTTATCGCGAAATAATTCAGACTCCAAATTGCCTCTCCCTTAGCAGACAACGCAACTTGACAACTTTTGTTGAAATTGTTTAGATCTAGGGGAAACTGGATGAGGTGATTTTAGTCCTCACTATTCACCAGATTCAAAATTGGATCGGAACACTTTTTAGCTAACGAGAAGGTTTTTTTCATAATTTTGTTTCTGAAGCACCAAGAACATATACAAGCTGCTTTGTCCCCAGAAAGTGAGGCATTATTTAAGGGTGGCACAATACAAACTAAACTGCTGACATCTTCCTGCCGAGTCCTGGTTGTGAAAATAGGGTCATGGATGGTGGATGAAGAGTAGGGTGCCCTTCACTTCTCTAGCTGGTAAGGGAAGACCCACCCATGCTGTCTGATCGTTTTCTGATGTTTACTGATGAAAATCATAGATGAGAGCCTTTTGAAATCAAAGTCCTTTTTCTGTCTTTTTTTTTTTTTTCTTGCTATGTTTTCATATTGAAAATTTGAAAGAAGCAGCAAAGTGAAAAGACTCACATAATGAACTTCTCCATACCCATCACCGGATCTCATAGCTTCCCTTGGTTCAAATGAACAGTCTTCCACTTCCCCAGCTGGTCTTGAAGAAAGTTCCAGATATCATAGTATTCATTTGTAAATATTTATAATGTGTCTGTGAAAGATAGAAGCCCCTTTTCTCTCACATAAGCATGATACATTACTGCACATGAACAAAAATAACAAGAGTCTCTAAATGTCACTAAATATCCAGTCTGTGTTCAAATTTTTCTAACTATCTTACAATTTTTAATAGCTTGTTTTTTAAATAGGATTCAAACTGAAACAAAAAAAATATGGTGAGCTGATGCACCTCTTCCATGCTTTCTGATTCACAGAGCCCCATTCACAATCCGGCTTGCTTCCACAGCCTAGCTGGTCTGGCACCCATCGCTGGGATGCCACTGAGCATGCGCACTGACCACCGTGTTTCCTGGGTAGCTGGCTCTGTCCTGGAGTCTTGATCAGATTCAGGTTCAACAGTTTTGGCACCAGACCACTTCATAGGTGGTGGCATAGATTTAAATCGAAATGTCAACTGGTCTCCCTTTTTTATGACATTAGCAACCAATGATGGCAATTGCCCAGAGCCGCTCTTTAAGCTAGGGTTGACAATTCGTGCTGTTCTATCATTTCTTCTTTCTTTAGCTGTAAAAAGAAACTCCCTCTAACAGGGTAAGTATTCACTTATTTCCCTTCATTTACCAGTTTCTGAAATAATAACTGGACTCTGTCATCTTTGAAAGGTGACCAATAAGTCATTTTGAGTTTTCCCTTTCATTATGTACTTGTGAATTTCAACCCATTAAAATTACTAATCTTGTTTCGATGCTCAAATTGTCTCATCTATGGCCCATTTATGTTGGTGTCTCTAAATGGCATGACCCTAATAGCATCAGATAACTTCCTTATTCTTCGATTTGACAAGATTTTACAGGTCTGTCTGGTACATTTCCTGCTTCAGACATGAAATCTACCACTTACCAAGGAAGCTTGGCTGCATTTGCTGGGAAATGGTAATTAGAGATTATAGTCTATTTGCTAAGGAAACTCATTTTTACTGGGTTGGTCAGTATTTCCAGGCCTTATTAACAGAGACAGAATATGTGAATTTTTAAGATCAAATGTATAATGAATTTATATTGATAATACTACTTCCAATTCTGGGCTCTAATGTATTTTAATTAACCTCATTGATCTTACATCTGTATATTTTCTTCCTCCCACATCTTAAAATTCTAGCTTTTCTGAAAACTGACATAATTATTACTCTTTTTTGTTCTTGGTGCACACAATAATAGCGATAACAATACCAAGCTATTTCCAGCTGAAAATAGTTAAGATTTTCCTTTTTGGCTTTATTAAAATCTCCTTTAAAGTGTACCCGCTGATGAATGCGGTCAGATTACTGTGTTTTAAAGTCAAGCCTATGGTTTTTCCTGTGGTCATGTATGGATGTGAGAGTTGGACTGTGAAGAAGTCTGAGCGCCGAAGAATTGATGCTTTTGAACTGTGGTGTTGGAGAAGACTCTTGAGAGTCCCTTGGACTGCAAGGAGATCCAACCAGTCCATTCTGAAGGAGATCAACCCTGGGATTTCTTTGGAAGGAATGATGCTAAAGCTGAAACTCCAGTACTTTGGCCACCTCAAGCGAAGAGTTGACTCATTGGAAAAGACTCTGATGCTGGGAGGGATTGGGGGCAGGAGGAGAAGGGGACGACAGAGGATGAGATGGCTGGATGGCATCACTGACTTGATGGACGTGAGTCTGAGTGAACTCCGGGAGTTGGTGATGGACAGGGAGGCCTGGTGTGCTGCAGTTCATGGGGTTGCAAAGAGTCGGACACGACTGAGTGACTGAACTGAACTGAACTGAACTGAACTGAACTGAACTGAAAGTCACCAGGGACAGTTCCACCCTAGGGGTCAGGCCATTACCTGAGTACACATTTAGGTTCAGCTGTTTCTCCGACCTTTGAGTTTTATAACGGCCTTGTTATCTAGTTTCATTTCCTAATTTATGAAGCAAGGTTTACTTTAAAAAGCCCCCCCCCCCCCGCCCAGATTCCCTTGTTTCATACTTCTCACTTTAGGGAACTGTCTAGATTATATTTCCCAGAATACTGCCACAGCAGTACCTTAGTTGTCCGCGCTCTTCCAGACCTTTCCGCCTCCTCTCTAAGAGATGAAGGCTGCTCTCCCCTCACCCACTTGAACCTAGGTGGACTCAGGAACTATCTCAGAAGGTGCAATGTGGCAACACTGATACTGTGTGACTTCTGAGACTAACCATAAAAGGTAATCCAGCTTGACCTGCTTCACTCTAAGGAAAGATACCTCTGGGGCCCTGAGTGAACATATCAGACCAGCTACCCAGAAGCCTCCAGGCCAGAGAGACCACAGACAGAAAGAGAGATGCCCCCCAGGGAGCCCAAGCTCTTCCAGCCCCACCCAGCCCCAGCTGATGGAATCTCCCACTCCTGACCAGGATGTGCGAGTAGGCAAGCTTCTAAATGATCCAGATGCTCCCAGCCTCAACTGCTCACTGCAAGCCCGAAGGAGACCCACACAGCTGAGAGCCAATAGAGGAGACACAGGTTTGATCCCTGGGTCGGGAAGATCCCCTGGAGAAGGAAATGGCAGCCCACTCCACTATTTCTATCTGGAGAATCCCATGGACAGAGGAGCCCCAGCAAGCTACAGTCCATGGGGTTGCAAAAAATCAGACATCACTTAGCAACTAAACAACAATAATAGAAAACTGGAACAGTAAACTTTTCTAAAAAATATTAGTTTATTCTATCTTTTCTTTAAAAAAAAAGTAAATTTGTATATAAATCTGGTTCTATTTCCCTCTATAGACAGTAGCACACTTTTCTTCACCTTACTTTTTTCCCCTAAAGAGTGCATCTGGAGGTTGTTCCAAAATAGTCTATAGCCATACCCCTCACTCCTTTTCAGAGCTGCATAGCACTCCTCTGTGCAGCAGCCCCATTGTTTATTTAACCAGTGCCCTTTTGATAAACACTCAGGATGCTTCAAATTTTATTTTCTTATTTTCAAATATTGCAGTAATAAATAACCTTGTTTCTCTTTTGATGCATGTCAATGTCACTTTTTCTAATATGGCAAGGATAATGTCTCTAGAATATCAAATGGGCTAATACATGAAAAGTCCCTGGACCAGTGCCTGTTACACAGTACACACTCACTACACATTAACTACAGATTTCACCAAAGAAAGCACCTTGTTTTCTGTGAGTGGGAGCCAACTCAGTGGGAAGCGTGATTCTCATGTCACAGGAGCTGTGAAGTCTAGGATGAGGGGGCACAGATGGTCTGAAGGGAACATACACTCACTGGAACACTGGTTTTTCCCTTCTCCTGAAATGGGAACCACAACCCCAAACAGGATCAAAGTCCTCTGCTATTCAAGGCCACAGAATACTGTTCTCTCACTTCTAGGGCATTTATTTATGTTCTCGTGGGCCTCCCCGTGGCTCAGCTGGGAAAGAATCTGCCTGCAATGCGGGAGACCTGGGCTCAATCCTTGGGTTGGGAAGGTCCCCTGGAGAAGGGAAAGGCTACCCCCTCCCCTCACCCTAGTATTCTGGCCTAGAGAATTCCATGGACTCTATAGTCCTTGGGGTCATAAAGAATAGCACACGACTGAGCGACTTTCACTTTACATTCTCAGTCTATTTATCCATGTTCTAGGAGCAGTATTGTTAGGTGAAAGTCTTTCTTCCTTCCCAGACAGCAAGCTCTGTGACTGTCCTCCATGCTGTGAGTCCTACACCCACCACTCATCAGGGCTCTCGACGAACAGTGATGGAAAGGAGAAATGTGGGGGGGTGGGCTTGCACTGAGAACCTGCTTGGAGGCCACACAGAGCCCTCCCCAGGCCAGATTTACACAGACCAACCCCAAGCCTGGGAAATTCAGTCATCTACTTTGCGTTGCCTCCTCATTAGTATAAATTTTAAAAATAGCCTTATGCCAGCACCATAAAGGTAATTTCCTCTTGGAAAGGACACTTACTCATTTGCTTTAAATAGTCATTAATGTTTCAAATTTCCCCTCAGAATTTCATGTCAATGATCCTATGGGGAATTTGAAAGTAAAACCAGACAAATAATGATGTGAGGAAAATGTCAGATGAGAACTGTGAACGCATTACAGACCTTCAACTCACACTGTTGCTGTCGGAGTTCAAGGATTAAATAGTCATCAGTTTGCAACTTTCCATGGGAGCCCATTTCTCCCTGACAGCAGCCAGTTGCCAGCTTGCCAATAATGATTGTTTCTGCTGTAACTGATGACTTTGTCTAATGAGGAGATCATGGTCTAAAAGTCACAAGTCGTCGGTAGAGGCAGGTCCCAGGGACTTACTGGGAAAGATGGCACGAGGAAAGGGGCAGGCTTCTTCACATGAGTAAAGATAACCTACTGTATAGCTGTAGCCAACATCGGTGCTCACAGTCCATTCAAGGGTGGAATACTTACACGCAGGGTCACACTCAGAAAATCTGGGGCATCATCCTTATTAAAGAATGTCTCTTCAGACCCAAATCACTCAGGTAGAGAAAATGCAAGTCTCACATTTACTCACATGTCTTTGGAAAAGGACCCTGTCTATCGTGTTCATCTCCTCAGTTCCTATCACAGACCTGTGGTACAGTAGACGGTCAACAAGTATCCGTTGGATGGGTGGCCCTGGGAGTAACTGCAGTGCAGTTCCAGAAGCAAGATACCTGGGTTCAAATCCTGCCTCTAGCATGAACTAGTTATAAGACTGTGCCTCAGTTTCATGAGCTGTAAAATGGGTGTAAAGTAGTTCCCGCCTCACAGGGCTGTGAGGGTAAAATGTGCTAGTCTCCGTGACGCATTTAGAACAGCGCCTCAAGCTCTGTGCAGCATCTGAGCTCTTCACTGTGCTTTTGATTACAGGTCTGTGTATGTGTATTACAGGTCTGAACACCCAGCATGCACCAGGCCCAGTGCTTGCTGCTTTACACACACTGTGGGCTATTTCAAATCCTTTGAGGTGGTGCAGCTCTGTCATTTTAATGAGGAAGCATAAACCAATGATATTCCCAACAGCATCTGATTTAACCCTCCCCTTGTCCCTCGCTGGCAGACACGGTTATCTCTTGAGTACCTAGGGGAGCTGGGGGACTTCAGGCCTGTCGTTCTGCGGCGCCCTCCTCCACCTCTCTCAGACCATTTTTAACACCAGCAAGCTGCTCTGCACGCTACTCCGGCACCCCAGCCCCCTCACTCTGCTCTCCTTAGGTCATTCCCATGGCACTTGTCACCTTCGAGAATGCTGTGTAATTTACTTTCTTATCATTTGTAGTATTTGTCTCTCCTGCTAGAATGTCAAGGCTACAAGCATAGAGATCTTTGACCTTTTAGTTCAGCGACGTATTCCAAGGGCCTCAAGAGTGCTTAGTCCATCAAGGGCACTCAAGAAGTACTGATGGAGGGAGGGAGAAAGAAACAAGGGAAGAGAGGAAAAGGGAAGTTAGGAAATGCCTTCTGCCCACTCCAGTGCTGCCTGGCCCTCGCTCGGTGGTGTCTCCCCGCTGGATACCACAGCCACCACGAATGCAAAGACCCTCTCTTCCCCAGTCTCCAGGGCAATCCTTCCAACACAAGGTGACTAGTCAGGAAAACAGAAGAGTCAGCTGAAGAGTTAGGGAAGCCTCCTCCTCAGATGAGAACAGCTCTGCGGCAGACAGAAAGGAGGAACGGGGGATGCGGGGAGTTTGGGAGGTTTTCGCAGAGTGAAACAGATAGGACTTCATGAGTCCTGAGTACATTGCTCCTTACATATTAATTCCTAAAATATATTGATTGAGGAACCAGAATTTGAGACTTGAATCTGCATTGCTATCGCTGGCTTCAATTCTTCTCTTTCCTGGAAAGTTATCTGAAATGTACCTTGATGCTTAGGAGGATAAAATATGTTATCCAATTAATTTAAATCAATTGATTGATTGTCTTTGTAATTACGGGATTACTCATCTAGCAATCAGGAGATTAATTTGAGGGCAATAATAACACCCTAAACAATGAAACCTATCCAGTTTGTGTGTAGAATATGCCTTTCTTCCTCTCTCTTGTAAAACTCAACTTTGTCTTTCTCAGTGTTGAATAAATAGAAGCAATCACACACGCTCGGTGGTTTTACTGAAAGAATACCCACACAGTCTTCAACAGCACCTCCCAGCAAAGCAGTGGTTTGTGATTACTGATCCTCAAAAAGTGCTCAGAGGGGAGCAGGTTCTGCCTCTGGTAATGCTGTATAAAAGCGTTAACTCATTCCGTCTTTACCATGTTTTGCTTCTTGTTCAAACTTTTGACACCCCTAACAGCAGACCTGTTTTCTGCGTGCAAACATATGAATATGCAGACGCAGTTGCCGAGAGAGAGCTGTCTATGGAGACTTGCCCTAGACCACTTGCATGCAGCTGAAATATGCCTGGAAGCCAGGTATGAGATGTCACCATTGCCAAAGGGGTAAAATGCCCCCTTTGGGCAAAAGTGTTGAGCACATTTGAAGCACACCCTAAGGGACAACAATGACTGTCCTGTTGCAATGACACTATCCACTTTAAGGGATATGCAAAATCTTTAGCTCCCCCACCCCTTTCTGGCAAACTTCTCATCCTTCCAGAGTCCGTTCACATGCCATTCTCTCTTTTATGCTCCCATACAGTCTTTTGTTTCTTTTTTATGGAAACTATCCCACATTATGCCCTAATAATTTCTCCATGTGTATTTCGTAAGAGTAGCTCAAGGACCAGATATATAGCTCAGCTGTTTGTTTTTTTTTTTTTTTTTTTTTTGCTTTTGCCCTCTTCCTATTAACATTATTTAAGTACTGGACTGGAATGGGCTTTCTTGTCTTTCAGTCCTTTGTTTGGATGTCAGTTTCATAACTTATCAGCTGCTTGAATGTGGCCAAGAAAATTAAACTTCTGGAGCCTCAGATTCCTCCTCTAAGCTACATGCACAGCAGAGTTGTGGGGTACACAAAGAGGGAGACTGGATGAAAGCTGCTGGCAGAATTGTGCTTTCTGAAATATCCACATGCCCATAATACATATACTCACATGTCACCCTATACATGCATTTGTGTTTACAAGCATTCATATATAAACACGTATGTCCATCTCTCCTCATATGTGTGAATAACCATGTGCTTATATATACATGTATATACTGCATGCATGTGTGCTTGCGTCTGTGTGTGCATCTGTATTTAACTAAGGTGTGTGCAGACTCACGTGTGTGTATATGCGTGCGCACATATAAACATAGATGTGCATGTGTGCATCTCCATGTATATTTGCACATGTGTATTGTATATAACTATATGTGAGAATTAATATATGTGTATGCTCATGCACTTATATATAACTCTGTATGTATGAATATTTTTTCACTGTTAACAGTCATCATTCCTTCTCCGTAGAGGCAGTGAAGCCCAGCATGTAGATTTCCCTGGGCTGTAAGCACTGGACTAATGGAAAGAATTGATGCTTTTGAACTGTGGTGTTGGAGAAGACTCTTGAGAGTTCCTTGGACTGCAAGGAGATCCAACCAGTCCATTCTGAAGGAGATCAACCCTGGATTTCTTTGGAGGGAATGATGCTAAAGCTGAAACTCCAGTACTTTGGCCACTTCATGCGAAGAGTTGACTCAGTGGAAAAGACTCTGATGCTGGGAGGGACTGGGGGCAGGAGGAGAAGGGGACGACCGAGGATGAGATGGCTGGATGGCATCACTGACTCGATGGACACGAGTCTGAGTGAACTCTGGGAGTTGGTGATGGACAGGGAGGCCTGGCGTGCTGCAATTCATGGGGTCGCAAAGAGTCGAACACGACTGAGCGACTGAACTGAACTGAATGGATACTGTAGAAATATATCAGATGGTAAAGAATCTGACTGCAATGCAGGAGACCTGGGTTTGATCCCTGGGTTGAGGAGATGCCCTAGAGAAGGGAACGGCAACCCACTCCAGGATTCTTGCCTGGAAAATCCCTTGGAAAGAGGATCCCAGTGGGCTATAGTTCACAGAGTCACACAGAGTCGGACACGACTGAGCAACTAACACACAATATTCCTCAAGAAAGTGAAGACAATGGAGCTGAAAGAGCTGTTTGTCAATATAGTGAGGGCAGCAGGGGGTGTACCTGGATGCTGCTGGAAGCAGGGCAAGATCATAAGTGATGAGAGGAAACCTCCAAGTTCAGAGGTGTAGTCAGGAAAAGGAACAGGTCCCCATCGTATAGCTGGTGGAGTGTAGAGAGAAGTGGAAGGAGAGGCAAGACAAGCTACAGAAGGGAATTTCAGGATTCTCTTAGCAGCAAAACTTAGCTTTACTCTTATCAGTTCGCTTGGCTGATTTCTACCAACCTCGCAAGTCTGTTAAAGCTTAGACGTCTCATCTTCCAGGAGGTCTCCCTTATCTGCTCTCCTGTTGAGTGTCCCTCCTGCCACAAAGCTCCCTGCAAATCTGTGTTCACTCCACTGGTAGCATGGATGATGATGTTCTTTAGTTGTCTCCTTTGCAGACTTTGAGTTTCTGGAGTGCAAGGACTATGATCTGTCTCCTGCCGAGTGTCAGCAGGTATTCAGCAGGAGGAGTGGTGATGGTGAGGACTGTGATGATGACAACAATGTCTAAACACAATCTTCCTCTAACTTTTGAACCTCACCTTCTATCTTTTCTGTATCTCTCTACAGTAACCTCCTGTGAATGCTCAGCTACACAAGGCTCCCTCCCTTACCCAGAATCAAGCCTGCTTCTGTCCACAATGCCCCAGACCAAGAATCCCAGCATCAACTTACTGTCACGTACTTTGTAATATGCTCCTCTTTATTCTGAAACAAAACATAGTAATGTATTTTATCAGCCCTAAACACGTGTCTTGTGTTCAGAAAGAGCAGCATTTTCCCTTTTCCCAACAATCATCTGTGGTGTTAAACTGCACATAATTAAATTAAAAGCATCCGTGAACTCTGAAATATAATGCTTTGAAGAAACCTCACATTACTGTAATTAAAGCTGTTGAGACCCCACAGTATAATGGTGATCAACAAATAGAACTGGAAAATGATATTCTACCATTAGGGACACTGCTTTTCACAGTGCGAGATCCACATATGAGAGCAGGACTGGAAAAGGAGAGAGACTATGAACGGGACAGCATTTGAAAGGGGCAGAGGGGGCAGGGGGAGTCTGGTGCAGAATTTCAACTAATCACTCTTCCCACCCAATTTCTATTTGAGATTGCAGGCTTTGATGGGAGTGGCTTGTTTCTGAAAATGGAAAAAATGCCTAACATTGATCAAGCACTTTCCAAGTTCCAGGCATTGTTCTAAGCACTTAATACGTACTAGCTTGTCTAGTCCTGGGAACGGCCCTCAGAAGTACATGCCATTATTGTGTCCATTGTGCAGGTGTGGAAACTGAGGCCCGGAGCAAGAGGCAGGTATACTGTCCCTGCTCCTGTGGCCAGTAACAGGAGGAGCTGTGACAAGGAGGCTAACGTTCTGTCCCCTAGGGCCTTCGACCCTAACTCTACTCCACTCCCAAGTTCCTACTGCGTGGCTGCCCTTACACCCTGCAGAACTGTCTGCTGACTGTGCGATGCCTCAGAGTGCTCCACTGTGCACAAAGAGGCATTTCTGGCTAAGCCTGGAGCATAAGGGACAAGAAAAGAAGTGAATGAGACACTTCTTACATGTGCTCCCTGGGCCTGGCACTTTGGCATACGCACACTTTCACTGAGGCTTATTGAGGCTGGGGGTCATGCTTGCTTTGCGCAGTTAATCGGTATTTGTATAGGCACTCAGGTATGTGTTGAATGGATGGGTCTCTACAATGGTCCTACAAGAGAGGCAAGGTTATCCCTATTGCATAGATCATAAACTGACTCTTAGAGAAGACAAGAGACTTGCTTAAGGTCCCACAGTCAATTAGAGAAGAGCTGATATCTGGAACCAAGACAGACTGAACTTCAAGATCTCTTTTCCAAAATGATACAGGTGGCAGAGGTTACAGGTAGGAGCAGCACTGGGCAGTCTAACTTCAGAAAGTTTTGTTTCTCTTTGTTTCCGTGGTGAAGACTTAGAAATCTGGGGCTCACAGTATCCGTGGTAATGGAAAGTGACATGTAAAGGCTGGCCCTGGCTGTCTGGGGTCAGTGTGGCCAAAGCAGCAAGGTTAGTGGCCACAGGCAGCCTCCAGGAGACTGCTGCCTCTTTGAAGCCTTTTATCTTAACTCCAGGTATCTCAGCATGCTGTCTACAGAGAAGCACTTTCTGCACTTAAAAAGAGTCCGCCAGCTAACACCATTACTGAGCCCTTTGATGCGAAGAAGAGTCCACATCAGTCAATAAGTTTTAGTACCTGAGTCTTGAGAGGCTTGCAACCCCAGCTGTATGCAGGGGTCAAAAGCAAGGATTGGAAAACCAGAGATATTTTAGCTCTGATCCCAGAAAGAGGAAGGAACATGTGGCTCTGAAGCCCCAAACCCATCCTCACCATGGATCCCTCCCCTAAGGATAAAGGGGAAGTCACTCAGTCGTGTTCGACTCTTTGTGACCCCATGGGCGGTAGCCTACCTTGTCCTCTGATCATGGAATTCTCCAGGCAAGAGTACTGGAGTGGCTTGCCATTTCCTTCTCCAGGGGATCTTCCTGACCCAGGAATCGAACCCGGGTCTCCCACATTGCAGGCAGATGCTTTACCATTTGAGCCACCAGGGAAGCCCCCTCTAAGGATGGTGCCCTTATTTTTCAACCACCCAGAGCCCTTAAATCCAATCTTTCCTGCCCAAACAATGCCCTTCCCAACCCTAATTTCAAAACTCACTCAGGAAACATTAGCAAAGCAGCTCAATTTCCAACTCACCTCAGCACACATTCACCTACACGTCCACAGGTGTATGAAGCCCTTCAGAACTCAATGCCCCAAGCCAATAGCAGGTGCTTCTAAGACAAAGGGACTTACATCCTCTCCAGGATGCCTCAGGCGGCCTTCCACAAGTGCAAGACCTGGAGCAAATTACTCTGCCTTCTAGAGCCACTGAAGGACTCCTCTTTAAGACAGAGGGCAATACATAAGCATCATTAGAGACAGTTGCACCATTCATTTAATCATCTGTTCATTCATTCAACTCTCTTCTATAAAAAGTGATCATTTCCCCTCCTCTCAAATTACTTCCATCTCCGTATTCCATCACACAGATCCCAGACCATGAACACCCTCTGTTATCACTAGATCCAACAAAGAGCTTTCAGTCCTCTCTTTCAACCTTCTGCTTAGTTGTCTCCTGGCTTCCTACTGAAGCACCATCTCCTCTCATCTTCTCCACCACCTCAGTGGGCTTTCCCCCATCTCTGTAGCTGATCCTCCTGAGCCTCATTCATGGGTTTGTCCGCTTCTGCTAGCTGCTGAACTTGGACATCCTTTAGGCTGCTGATCGCCACTCTTCTCACTCAGTCCTTGCCACTCTACTCACTCAATTATCTCGGGGCAGTTTCAAATAGGACAGACGCTCCAATTATTATACATATCCTACTGACTTCCTAATATTTATCTACTGCCCTGGCCTCTCCTGTGGATTCAGTCCAGCAAGGTAACTCTGCAGGAACTAGGAAGGTAGTTCCTCTCTTTGAGTAGAATTCTATTGAAGTGGGGCCATTGCACCAGCTCCTAAAGGCAATCTATTTGCAACATGCTTTCTAAGAGAGGGTAAGGTAGGAGATGCAGTGTGAAAAGCTACTGAAAGGTTGGCACGTTTCTATGTAGCTTGCTTCTCCACCAAGGAACAAGTTCTCCCTATTCTGGTCTCCCCGCAAGACTGATAGTAGAACTTATGCACACCTCTGTTCCAGATACTTAACCCCACTGTCTGTTTAGTGTTTTCATGGGAATACTTGAGAGGGATCGCAGACTCAACATGTCCCAAACCAAACTCAGGGTCATTGTCCCTCAGAGTTTGCCTTTGGTCCAAATCCAGGGACCCTTTCTGACATCCCATCCTCAGTAAATCCGTCATTATAAGCCAAAACCCTAGGAGTCACTCTTGACACCTCCCACACTTCTCTATCAACACAGTTCTAGTTTTTGTAGACGTTTCCCATTAACCATCTCTAATTCCATACACAGCTCTCTGCCTCCTCCTCCTGCTGAGAACAGACACCATGACTGCTCGTTGGGAATAACGCGACAGCCCCCTGGCTGGTCTCCTTGCTCCTCCTTTATCTTGTTTTCTGGACACTGTAGTTCAGGGGTTCTTTAGATGGCAAAATGCATCTTTATTCGCATTAATCTCGAACTGAAATTTAGCATTTCCTTTAATTATGGATGTAGGCAACAAATCACAGTAGTATTAGCCGTAACTCTGACTTTGTCATTAATTATAGAAAGAAATATTATATCACATTACAGTTGCTGCTGATATTCTGAAATATAATTTATACTCATCACTACTTCAAAATTATGGTAGTTATTAAACCTGTGATTAAATCTTGTTATTTAAAGCATTAATAAACTTTATATATAAACTTCTTTATTAATGTGTTAAATAACAGGATTTGATCACAGGTTTAATACATGCCTATATGCATTAAATAATTTGTGCGTGCTGTGCTCAGTTGTGTCCAGCTCTTTGCAACCCCATGGACTGTAGCCCACCAGGCTCCTCTTTCCATGGAATTTTCCAGGCAAGAATACTGGAGTGGGGAGGCATTCCCTTCTCCAGGGGATCTTCCCAACCCAGGAATCAAACCCACATCTGCACTGACAGGAGGATTCTTTACCACTGCACCACCTGGGAAGCCCATTATATAATGTACACACAGTGCTGTGTTTTCACAACCGGCTCTTGGTGCAGGGGTTCCAATTATTTAATGTTTGCCAATTTGCATGATGTAAATACTCCCACCATGGGTACATTCAAGCTACCAACATGAAATCACTGAACACAGAGCTGGAAAGAGACGTGCAACTCTGGCAGACTGCTGCATAGATACTGCTACTATTACTACTAAGTCGCTTCAGTCGTGTCCGACTCTGTGCGACCCCATAGACGGCAGCCCACCAGGCTCCACCATCCCTGGGATTCTCCAGGCAAGAACACTGGAGTGGGTTGCCATTTCCTTCTCCAATGCATGAAAGTGAAAATTGACAGTGAAGTCCCTGAGTCATGTCCAACTCTCAGCGACCCCATGGAGTGCAGCCCACCAGGCTCCTCCATCCATGGGGTTTTCCAGGCAAGAGTACTGGAGTGGGGTGCCATTGCCTTCTCTGACATAGATACTACTCTGTCACTAATACTTTAAAAAAATTTTTGAAAAGTATATCAAGTTATTATAGTATACATATGACATAAGCAGATTCTACCATAATTCTAAGTATTTGAATTTATATAGCTAAACACAACATTTTGAGGTGTTTCACCAGACTAACAGAACAGTCCAATGACACAAAAAAGTTAAGGACACTTGTGACTCTCAGAATGACAGCTGCAAAGAGAAATCTAATAAAGATGGTCACCCCCATATCCATGTACCTGTACCTCCAACAGACGGACACACACACCGAATCCTGTTAATAGCTTCCCTCTGCTCTTAGGATAAAGCCCAAAGCCTTTGACTTGCAAGGCCAAGTCCATCTCGTCTCCCCTCTCCTGCTTCATGGTCTTCCCACCCACGGCCCGCAACTAACTGGAGGGTGGATTCAGTCTGTGCATCTCTCCCGGACACTCCCACCCCCTACCACCACCACCGGTTACCTGGGAATCTTCTCTGCTGCCCCTGGGACCCACCATGGGAGCTGGGAATCAGATCCCAGCGTCTCAGAGTTTCAGGCCAATGCCACAGCTTGGATGGCCATGCACTTTACACACAGAAAGGCACCCTGTCTCTCAGCAGGCCACAGTGGAACTTTCTGAGGGGTCCCTCAGACACTTTGAGATCCTCTGATGAAGGATCATTGAGGACATAATTAAAGTTCCCAAAGATTAGAGGAAATTTCCAAAGTTTCCCTATAGCTGTGCTCTTCCTAACTGCGAGAATCCCCTCATTACTCCTCCTGTTTGGCAGACTTTTGTTTCCTCCAAGACTTCAGCAAAGAAAAGGAACAGGTTTTTCCTAATGAGGTGTTGTCTTGGCCCTCAGTCTTTATACCTCTGTTTAATGAAGGTTTTTCTTTTGTCAAACTGTACGTTGTTGTGTACACAGTCTTTGGAAAATGCTTCATTTAAAGAGGGAAAAACTAGGCCCTATGTCCTCAGCTTGGAGTAGAAAAGGTTTTCCCTTTCAATCAATGACAAAGGGCTGTCAGCAGCTAAGCAATTCCTAATCACTGTTGGCAAACAGGAGACGGTGCTGAGACCCGGGGCCATAGCAGGCTTCCTCCTTGAGGAATGCTGTCCTTAATGGATGAGCTTACGGAGAATGAACTGAGGTGTCTTAAAAGCAAGTCTATGTATCAGTTAATCAAAAACCCCTCCCTTTTTTCTTAGCAGGTGCCTTAACATGTATCTTGAGAAAGCCATAAATTGTGCTAATCCACTTCTTTCATTTCTGTCCAGAAGGAATTATTTTTGTTAATGGCCTGGTAAATCAGGAGACTTGTTAGTGAAACTGCTCAGAAAATGGGTCTTGAAAATGAAAGCTATAATATTTGTCAGATTTCCAAATTCCCTCTTGGGAACAAAGATGGCAACCGTAACATATTTGCTAAATTCCATTACTTTAATACATTTATGTTGCTTGAGATATGGGATGCTAAGGAAGGCACGCACATAAATCAGAGTAAAAACATAAAACCAAATCCAAAGATAGATATTATGGCTGTAAATTCAGACCTGATTTCAGGGTTAGTACTCTGACAGATTTGAGTGTCATCACTTCAGAGCTTCGAGGATCTGCTCAGCCTCCCTTATGACGACCAGGCAAATCCCTAATGAGAGTGTGATCTTACCGCCCCCTCCACTCCAGGATACCCAAGTCAAGTGACCCCACTGCACCCTCTTCACGGAGAAGCTCACCAGCTCTCTGCCAGCACAGGGCCGGGCTCAACTGCCCTCCCTCCATTTACTAGGAACCCTCTCTGGAGGAAAATAACTCAAGAGGTGCTCAAACTCACTCATGATCAGAGAAATGTACTTGAAAGAAATAATGTACTAAGGCTTTGGCAAATGTTTAAACTTTGATAATATCAAGTACTGGTGATGGTAGGAGGGAACAGATAGGTTCATGCGATGCTGCAGGGGACGGCGGCAAGTAAGCTGGCACAACCCCTTTGGAAGGGGAATCTGTCGGGATCTTAAAGATACATATGTGTATTACATACACAGAAATATGCTATATACATATACTACACATATACATACATACATACTTGTATGTATATATGTATACACGTTTTCACATCTACCTAGAAAAACACTTTAACACGCACAGATGGGAACAGGTGCCCTTGAATCCTTGTATCCATTACAGGATAATTTTTTAATAGAGAAAACCAATAGGGAAAAGATTAAATGAAGTAATTTGTGGTAGACCATGAATATGATATAGTAGTTGAGATAAATGGGTATTTCCACGGGAAGGTGGAATTATCCTTATATTGACATGGGAAGGTGTCGGAAGTATGCTGCAGAGTGAAATGGAAATGCTGTCAACATCTTAGAATAAGGAGAGGGGGCAGATTCAGGGTACAGTGGAAGCCTTATTTGTGATTATTTTATGTTTTATTTGCTCTCTGGCCTAAAATCTCAGTTGTGCCATTCACTTACTATGTGAACTCTCTGCCCCCAGATTCTCATCTGTGAAGTAGGGACAAATGTCTGGGCCCAACCTGTGCCTGGTGCACAGTAGGTGCTCACCAAACACTAGAAGCTCTCCCTCTATCACCGTTCCAAAATCATTCTATAAATAACTAAATACTCGAATATACTCAAGGAAGGAGAAAGAACCTTCCTCCTGGTGGCTTTCCTCATGCTCCTCCACACTGCCTTTTCGGTTTGTGCCCGCAAGATCTTCCTCCCTCCCTTTCCTGTCAATCCCTCTTATTTCGCCTTTGGCTTGTCTGCTATAAGAATTCAGCTCTGATAGCATTGTGGGAAAGCATAAGCCATTCAGTGACAGTTTTTGACTAAGTGTCTCCACAAAATCAAATGTTATTATATCTGTAATTCCCTAGAAAGTAGACAGAGATATCAAAGGCTGTTAGATCTTGCTTAACAGAAATATAGGGAGATGGAGATCTAGAAAATTGAGCTCCATTATTTCAAAGAGGAAGAAAGTAAATCATTTCATGCATGTAATAATTCAGCAGTTCTAAAAAATTAGAAAAAAACAGAGAGAAAGAGGTTTGAATATACCCCAGTCTCACTTCATTTTGCAAATGAGGAAACGGATGCAAAAAGTCAGAGAGTTGCCCAAGGTCATAGAGTTAGCCAGCAGGAAACCAGGGTAAGACCCTGGGATTTGGGGCTACACTGTGTTCTCTCCTCCCCAAATTGTCCCTCACCTAGAGCCCAGTAAGATATGCATTCAAGAGATATTGCCATTGAGGAATAGTCTGTCTCCAGTTAAGTTGACCCTGGATAGTAAGCAATTCCCTTTGATCATTTTAAGGAAAAAGAAAACACAATTTGAAAATAACCTGAGATATGGTTGAGAATAATGTCTTAAGCTCAGGAGAGCCTAAATAGAATCTGTTAAAATCCCAAAGAATCATTGCTATGGATCTAATTGCACATTCAATATTTTTCAGACATACATACAATATACTTTCATACATTCATATAATATACTTCATTATTGCTTTGGAGGGGTAAAGATCTGGAGTTTAATTTTCTTTTTACCTTTCATAAGAAACAAAGAATATCCTTTCTCTTCTAGCAAAACATAAAACTTTTAGCTTAAGAGTCATCCTTCAACCCGCAAGGAGGGATCTCTGTCTTCCAGGGACCCTTAGCACCAGAAACAAGGCAGGATGTCATTTTTACCTAGATGATTTTCTTCTTTGCAGTTGAGTGTTTTACCTCTCATACATCCACTCCAGCTGGGAATCCTTGGCCCTTGGCCCCTGCTCTTGCCCTCGGAATCCTCCTCTTTTCTCACTCCGCCCTTCCCAGATACCAGACCTCTCCCTATCAGCCATGATGCCCAAAACTCTAAAGTGAATGATCTTCCATCTTCAAACAACAAATACTCTACTTTCTTTTCCCCGCAAAACAATCAGAAAATCTCAACTCTTCTTTGTCTTTTGGGCAAAAAAAAAAAAAAAAAAAAAAAAGCTCATTCGTTCAAAAGGATTAAACAAATAGAAGGAATTATAACAGATCACTTAGCAATCTGGCCAATCACTGCATTTTTACATGGTATTTGGAATACTGGTTGTATGGATAATTCTGGCCATGTCCGTGGTCAGTAAAAGCAACTTAAGTCTTTTGTTTTATATATATATAAAGCATTCACACACACACACACACACACACACATACACACATATATATAAAGCATGGTCTCAAATGCAAGAGTGTATATTTAGAAACTAGAAGTTGCTTATCATTTGGACTGAAAACTATCAGTCTTATTCTCTCCAAGACAGCTACTTCCTCTCCTTTTTCTAGTTGTCTTTGTTTTCACCCTTCTGATGATTACTCCCACATCAGGCCCCACTGGAATATTCTAGAAGGTTTTGTTCTTTTCAAATTTATTACCTATATGTTATGTTCCTCGGGTATACCTTGCCCTTCTTTACTGTGTCAGAATGAAAGTCTTTTGAATCTGCGGACCTAAAATTTCCCACTGGAGAAACACTGCAAATTCCACTCATCTTGGTTCCATGTGAGTTCTAAGACAAATAAGCAAACAAACTCTCCAGATCTCCCTGCCTGGGAGTCAGTTCTACTCAAGAAAACAACACTGCAATCAAGCAGGCTGAAAGCATTATATGAGATCTTCCCCCAGATTTTCTCTGCTCATTACCTCACTTCCCATCATTTATTCCCTCAGGAAAGGGAATTCTCACTTGGGGAATTATGGAGACAATGAATGGACTTAGCTTAAGTTTCTACCAACTGGCGTAGAAGGTGATCAAAATACAAGTGTATGAAAAGTTTTCAAAGAAAAAGACGGTTGCTTATTTGCACCCCAGAGTCTGTAAACAGGAGAATAGTACCTTCTACAGACATCTTCATTTCTATGTGATATTAACAGCAAAGTGCCCTCTCCTCACACTGCAAAGCCATGCCTTTGAGACAGAACTTGGACACGCCCCGGACTTTCTCCAACAACAGCACCACTAGAAATCAGCCTAGCTGAAAAGTCCCAAATCAGAGTCTTGCTCAGTCCCCAAATCTTGTTTTTACAGAGTCCGTGTGGACTTTGACTCTAGTTCACAGAGTGACGCTCCACTTGTCACGCTCATATTTGGGCGTCTCTCACTGCAGTCGCCAACTATCAGCCCCTGGCCCTGGTCTCAGCTCGCGCAGGCCTCCTGAACATTTTGATATCCCACCCAATCAGTCTTCTGGCATTTCGCTAGGTTTGGGCCTCCTACATCTGTTTCTCCACAGACAGCTTGAACCAGCCATGCTGCTCTGCATACCTAAGATAAGCCAAGGATTGGATTTGGACAGCTGTCCTATTTAATCATCAAGTGAGCAGAAAGGCCAGAAAGCACACAGATTTACAGTTACTTTGGTCTTAAGGGTCGACAATCAACTTTATAATCTAATTGCCTCTCTTTTTTTTGCATGGCTGCTTGTGCACAACCAATCTCCTGCTCAAGGGCAATCTCATCTTGGTCCTAACAGAGGAAAGAATCATGGGAGTGGTGGCTGAGTGAAGATAGAGGTTCCCCCAAAAGACAGACACAGTGAAAGGAGAAAACAAGTCCACACTGTTCTGTGATTAAAAAAAAAAAATTAAAGTTTTGGGAATCTTAATGATGCACTGTGCTTTATGTTGATGGTTTTCCTTTGAGCCTTTGGATAAGGAAAAGTAGATAAGGTGAGAGTACCAAACTTGGTCATATTCTAAGTAAACAATCACAAGAAATTTTGTTTAAAATAGAAGTGAAAATATGGGTCCAAGTAAGGTGGAGAAAAAACAAATTTGAGGAACTGGTGCACATTCTTTGATAACCTTATATATTTTTTCTAAATTTCTTAACATATCGTTTAAGATATGGTGTTTTAATCCTAAACTGTGCTGATCGGTCATCAATTCACAGTTGTGTTTTATCTCTATTAGGTACCTACTCTGGGGGACTGTGTAACTTATACAGCCTTAGAACTTATTTTATACCCTGGAGAGCAGGATCAGGGAGGATCCAACCAAATATGAAGCATCTATGATCTCTGTCCTGGCTGAGTGTTTTGTATATATGGTGTCCACGCAGTTTGCATGGTGACTCTATATGGTATATAATAAATCCATCACTTTTCTTGTGGGGAAAATGAGGAAGCGATGTATACTGGGGGCATCCCTCAACCAATGAGAGGAAATAGATAGACAGATTCCTCAGCTTCCTTGCCAGGTGGGTGGCATAGCTCTGGGGTGCCTCTACACAGACTCCCAGAGGTCCTCAGTGGGACTGAGCCCCAGGCACCCATAATGGTTACATGTCCATCTGCACACAGCTCATTGCCTTCCTTTTATTTCCTGTACCACTCCTTGACCCTTTACTAGAATTTCCTGTCATTTCATGAATAAACTATTTGCACTAAATCCTTTTGTCAGGATCTGCCTTGTGGGAACAAAACCTGAGACCCTAGGGGTTGATATGAATGTAAATAACAAACTTTTAAAAGTGCCCTCTCCCTTGCCCCAATCTGCACCTCTATAGAGTCTACATTTCAAGAATTGTTAAACAATTCTGGGTTAAAATAATAATAAAATTACTTGGGATCATTATATACACTGCATATGTATTAAAAAGACTAAACCAGCACTTCCAAGTGCCTATGCAGGTTCATCCAGTTAATCTTTGTACTTTCCTTGGTTACTGATCTCAGAATGTCATGCCAGCTCCTCTTTTTGCCTTGAATCAACACCTTGGACTCAACAATCAAGTACTGTTAACTCAATATTCAAAAGTAGTAACCTCATCATTCTCGACCCTGACTGTCCATCATGACTTCATATCTGTGATCAAGGACTTGAATCTGCCATTTTCTGGCTTCACAGGAATCCAGAGAGGTTCCTGAGTGATTGCACTATGCTAGAAATTCCTGATGATAGGGTAAATTAGACAGGGCTTTTCCCCAAAACTTTTGAACCTATAAGAGCCAGTAGAACTAGTAGAGATCTCTCTTGCGGAGAAGGCAATGGCACCCACTCCAGCACTCTTGCCTGGAAAATCCCACGGATGGAGGAGCCTGGTAGGGGTCCATGGGGTCGCTAAGAGTCGGACACAACTGAGCGACTTCACTTTCAGTTTTCACTTTCATGCACTGGAGAAGGAAATGGCAACCCACTCCAGGGTTCTTGCCTGGAGAATCCCAGGGACGGGGGAGCCTGGTGGGCTGCCCTCTATGGGGTCGCACAGAGCCGGACACGACTGAAGCGACTTAGCAGCAGCAGCAGCAGAGATCTCTTGAGGAGCATCAAGCCAGATAAGATGGGCCCCAAAGAGGACAGTCATGCATGACTGGTGGACACGTTAATTGGAAACAGGCTAAAAGTATGTTGGGAGGTGGGTTGGGGGAAAATTCAGGAGGAAACCTGTGTGTGATGGGGAGTCTAAGAGTTTAGGAAGTCAGTATTGGACACTTGCTGTTTCTTACAAAAGACCCAGCATACTCTAGTTTCTGAAGAACTAGAAACAAGAACTCCTTAGAAAGAAAGTGTAAAAAATGTAAGCACAGATCTTAATTTTTGCTCAGTAAGGGTCACAAACCTGTAACTTTATGCTGCTTTTGAATTTCAGGTCTTCCTATTCCATTTTTTACCCCTGTTTAGTGGTGCAAAGTGTTCCAAATAAAGTTAAGAGGAGGAAAAAGAGAACAAGATACTTGAAAATCCACATTCTCAATTTAAATAATTAAATACTGACTGCAAATAAGTAAAATAACCAAACTCCACATGACTCTGGGTTTCTCATCTGAGACTCCCAAATCCCAGAACAAACTTTAATTAGCACAGGATCAGTATTCCTTTGAGCTTTAGGTAAATCCTGTTCTTTTTTCTTTTATTTAATGAGATGTACAGTTGTTGAATGGCATGACCAAGGATAAGCAGTAAGCAAATACATGATAAATATTCCTCACATCATGTATCACTGGCCAGACCCCATTATTTAGGAGAATTACCTGAGATCAGTGGTTCTTAACTTTTCTGAGTCATGAGTCCTTTTGCTAATATGATGACATCTTTTGAAACATGTATACATGCACAACATTTTCCATTCACTTAAACGCTGATGGGCCTCCTAAAGTCCATCCCTTAGTATCGGTTCCATGGATCTCAAGTTAAGAACTCTGATTTGTTTCAAGGATCATTTGGGGATCTCTTCACTTAAGGGACGGTGAAGTGAAGAGTTTTAGAAGTGAATAGCTACCATTTTATCTCAAGTTGGCTAAGAAATCCATTTAACTAGGTCTTGATACAAGAAAATCACAGAGTTTTAAAAGAGCCTGAGTCCACTGAATGAGAACCCATTTACTCACTCAGTAACGAAGGGCTTCCAATAAAGTTACCTAAAATATTCATTGAGAAATAGTGAAGGATTTTTGGCATAATCTCAAATTTAATTAACCCCAAATAAACAAATAAATGAAAATCAAGATTTAGACAAGCAAACGTCATCTTATTGACAAGACAGACAAATATGTAAAAATATTTAATGATCAACCAGAGTCTGCCCATGTTTTTTATCATGGTGACACCAACCATATCCACTAAAACAAAGTGTAATTTTGTGTGCAGTAAGAAGGTCGTCAGTAAACACCTGCTTAGAAAATAGATGCTCTTTGCCTGCAACAGCGCATCGCGATAATGCAGCAGTTTCACTGTTCCTTTTAGGAGCTAGTAAATTGTCCAGTTTTGACAGCTACAAGCCTGGTAGTGAGCTGCCATAAAGTCAAAATCCATAGCATGAAGAAATAGAGACGTATGATGGAAATGAAAGGTCTACACTCCATTTGGAAAAAACATATTCAGTAGTCACCATGTTTCCCCCCCCTCAAAAGCACAAAAACAGTTTTTTTCTATTTGAAAAATGTCTCTATTAATTATGGAAACAAAAAATCCGACAGTACACCAGAAACTGAACATGGGAAAATGAACCGAACTGACTTTCTCTCAGAAGCACTGATGGAAATAAATGGGTCCAAATGAGTCAATACTAAACAAGAGTTTTCCATTTATTTTTCCTTTATTACAAGGTGGGATTAGTAACGTAGGGGGAAAAAAGCTAAAGTGATGTGTTTACCCTGACAGCATTCCCTTAAGGAGAGTTGTTTCTAGCAGCTAATGAGCTTTCATAGCAGACTGCTGAGTATGTCTAGATATTAGGGTTAAAAGCCCATCTTATGGTAAATTACTCTGGACTCTAATTTGGCAAGAGTAAATGATTTGTGGTCCAAGAGGGGATTTGGTGCCAAGCTCCTAATTTGGGCTGTATACAATATTTCAAGACCAACTTTCATTTAGTATCAATTTACAAATGAATTATGTATAAGCAACTGACTCATACAACAACAACAACAAAACCCATGTATTAGACTTTCTTTGACTACCATCTAGCTTTACTCACCCAGTGCTCTTTAAGATACCGAGAAGAGCTGCAGTGCAGGGGAGGGGAAATTATTGACTTGCCATTTAGCTCCATGTTTATCTACTGTTCTCTGAGTGGAATTGCTGGGTTTGAACAATTATAAGAGGTGTGAAATTCAGTGGTTTAAGGGGGGACTCTGGGGGCAGACTGCCTGGATTGGAATCCCACCTCTGCCAAGTCCTAAATAACTCAGCTTCCTTGGGCAAATTATTTCAGCTCTCTGGGCCTCAGTTTCTGCATCTGCAAAATGAGGCTCGGAACTGCGCTCCCCGCCAAGGGTTACTGTCGATATTAAATAGGAGGACCCACTTAAGCAGTTAGCACGGTGCCAGGCCTGTGGCAGATGAATAGCCCTGCTGCTGCTGCTCCCAAGGAGGGAGCGGGAGAAAAGCAGAAACGAGAAAGGGAAAACACTTCCGGAGCATGTCTCCACTGGAAACTGTACCTGACGCTCTCAGAAACACAGATTTGAGGAACACAAAAACAAGCAAAAAATGAACAATAGCAAAAACTACTGAGCGACATGCACACCCTTCCAGTAGTCCACAGCTACAGCAATGCCCCAGGCGGCAGTCACCAGCGAGCTGAAAGACCGTGAGAGTTACACGTCCCTCAGACACACAGAAGGGAAAGACTCCAGTCTCTACAAGTGACCAGTGAATAGAGCTGCTTTTATGTTTTTAACTTTTTATTTTGCATTGAGGTATAGCCTATTAACAATATTGTGATAGATTCAGGTGAGCAGTGAAGGGGTTCAGCCATATAGATGTTTTAAGCACTCAGTCAACCCGTTTCCTTATTCATTTGTTTTTGTTTGTTTAAACATATCAGATTTAAAAATTACCCAGAAGGAAGTCTGATAACCAGTCACGCAAAAGAAGACAGGTTCAGTCGTCCTGGTTCCTTGCCTAATGGCCAGCTTTGCTCCAACAGTAAACCACAGTTAAGATGGAAAGAAAGGAAAGCACAGCCACGTGTAAGTTAATATATATGTGGCCCTAAGACTGGCTGATCTTGGACATTTGTCTGGCTCCCCAGGCTGTGTCTTCTGTTCTTCCTCCAAATCTCAAATGGGGAGCACTAGCAGGAAATGAGAGGGAGGAAGGAGAGTGACTTTGGGGGATGTAGTTCTCTGCCCACACCGTTGTAAACAGCCCCTTCATTAAGCTTTCTTCCAGTGGCCCTGCTGGAGCTGATCATGGTCTCCTTGCCAAGACCTGGCAGTCATCCTAACGGAGTACAGACCCCCACTCTAGCTGAGGTGTGTGCTTCCCAGTGCAGCCCAGCTCTTAACCCCACCACTGACCTCCTGCCACAGGCCAGTCTGCAGCACTTGTTTACGGTAACTACCTGGCCCCTGTGGACATCTGTGCTTATAACCACTGTCTTGGAGTGGGGAAGTGCCTTCTAAACACAGTGCTGAGTAATGCAGACATTACCCAGCCGACATTAGAAAGGTTGACCTGCATTCATGGCTCACCCCACCATTATCCCTTCAGCCTCGCACGTCAGTTCCCTTTGAAATGATGGTTGGGGAGTAATAACCAGAAATATAATCACATCATCACATTTCAAGAAACCCTGTATTGAAAGCAGAGCCACAAATTTAAGAAACAGTCCAGGGGAAAAAAAAAGAGAAGCTTTCATCTGGTGCATGAATATTTTAGGTACTGTGGAAAGAGCTTTGAAATCAGGCAGACCTGAGTTTCAATATTAGCTTACTGGTTGTGTGACTCCTACTCAAATGCTTAATCGCTTTGATGCTCTTGTTTTCCAGATTTGTAAAATGGGGATGATAATACCACTCCATGGGGTTGTTATTCACATTCAATGAAGTGGTGCTATAACAATAACCTGGCATCCAGTGGATAGTCAACAAATGCCAGCCTCTTTTCTTTCATGGTTCCAGATCAAGACATTGAGTCTGCATTTGATTTCCCTCCTTCCTTAGTCATCAGAGAAAGTCTTTTCAGCTCGGAGCTACCTGAGGGAGAAAGTGTCTGATTACTTTGCCAAGGCTCATTGATATCTTAAATCTGGACCGATGATGATGCCCACTGCATGCACCTGAGCTTTGCTCTTAATAAAGCACGCACAAACCAGCCAGGACACACTTCTCAGAAGGCTATGATCTCTTTCTGTTTTTTTAAACATCAGATTTAAGAAGTCCTACCACAGGGTAACACACACACACACACACACACACACACACACACACACACACCCCTACACACAGCCCCACAGGAGCTCTTGAAAATCTTACCATCATTCACTGGATGTTCACCCAAATGGCAGATACATTTTGAAAATTAAATTGTTACTATATGAACTTGAATCTATTTTTTTTTTCCTAAAAAGGTAAATAATTTTCAGCATCTCTTTGGTTGGTGTGGAGGAGGTCTCTGTTTTCTAGTAAAAAGTCAGCCTGCATGTAGAATGGTGATAGGTTTTATGTCGACAGCTAGCTCAGACCCACCGGCGGGACGTGGCGAAAAACCTTCCGAGGTATTGAGGAGTGCGAGCACAGTCAGGGACTAGTGACGCCTGCTCCTGGAGTGGGTGAGGGGCTGCTGGGAAAGCAAGGGCCCCCACCCAGGGCTCTGGGCTGGCCACAGTGGAGGTGATGTCCCTTCTGTGGCCACTGCTGTGCTGCTCCAAACTTGCTCTTCCACTGTCTCTTGGACTCGCAAATGAGCGCGATTAAGCTGTGGACCATATGAGGCTGCAAAAGCTGGGTTCTACCAAACCACACTTGTAGCACACTGTAAATGACAAACCTGATGTAACAGCAACTGAAAAGTCACCCTCCTTTCCCATAGTGGAAGAGAAATTTATAAGAATAACTATTAAGAACTATTAAATACAAAAACTGGAACCTTATTGCATCTGGACAGCGCAACTTTGAGATCAAATTGTGAGACAATGAGAAGTTACTTCTGCCTAACACACAGTCATGGAGGAATCAGAGCAATGAACACCGTGCCAGGCTCGTTTGGAGGAAGAAGAAGATGTCAGGATCCCTGCTCTCGATGGGCGTTCAGTCCAGCTGGAAAGGGCAAGCTCCCCTACGTGACATGAGCAGGGCTGCCGTTCAGTCAGTATGCACAGACACAGCCACTGTAGAAACATGGCAATATTTTTGTGCCTCTCGGAAAAGCAGCTGCTCCAAAACCTCTGTGTTCCCCTGCCCTAACGCACCAGGCTTTCTCGGGGATTCCGCAGGACTTCCTTATAATTCAGCCATTAAAGAGTTTGTCACAGCCAGGAAGCTCCAGGAATACTCTGTGGTCACTAGGGCCAGTGCCCATCCTGACTGAACCAGGTAAGTAATTTAAATGTCATCCCCGGCCTCAAGGGTGGAATGCCTATAAGCCAAAAATCACAAATTTATACTAACAGTCAAAAGTATGCACTGAAATGATAATTCCCGAGAAGAATACACACGGAGAAAAAATGCATCTTTAGAATATATATATGAAAACTCCATGACAGCGGGGACCATGTCTGTCTTTCCCTGTTAAATCACACCTCCTAGAGGGCTGCCTAGCCCACAGTAAGGACTCAGTATCTGGCTGTTCAATAAAATAACAAATGGCATTGGGTCATTTAGGGATTGTGCCCTGGGGAGGTATCTAAGGGGCTTCTAAAATGAAGAGATGGGCAGCAACTGGAGAAAGGGTTCTAAGTAAGACTTGGTACCTCCAGGAACCCAAGCACTGGCCCTACAAATCCACACTGCAGAGTCTAGGAGTCTAGCTAGTCAGAGAGCTGAGCTCACCTGCCTTTGCTACTTATGTGCTCTATTACTTCGGGCCAGTCATTCCACCTTACAGAACTCTTGTTTCCTGTTTGTAAAATGTAATCAATGTATGTAAGGAACCTGCCCCAGAGGAAGCAGTCAAAACGCTGTAAGATCCAGGAGGGCAACAGGCGAGTCTACGTCGTTCACTGAGTCGTACCCCAGGGCCCAGAAATATTCTTGAGGAACAGACACAGTCAAGGCTTGTTGAATGAAAAAATTAACCCAAATAAATGAGTGGTGGCAAATTTTGTTCACTATGTTAAGTGAACAGGGACACTATCTGTCTGGCTGCCCTTGAAATCTATAAGAGATGGAGACTAGGATCCAAGCTGGAACCTGGCAAAGAGGGGTCCGTTCGTGACCATAGCTGTGGTTTTTCTCTTGGTGAGCATTTGGGGTGGGGATCAGCAACCTGGAGGTGGACATTGGTGAGGAGGGGTCGGTAGCATGGTGGTTAAGGGTAAAGGGCTTACAGATAACCTGCTTGGGTGCAGGGCTCTATTCCATTATGTACCATTGTATGACGTTGGGCGAGGTGTTCAAGCTGCCTAAACCTCATCAGTAAAACGGGGATGACAGAACATATGATTCACGTACTATAGGGTTGGTGCAAACATTTAGTAAAACAATGCAAGGTAAGTATCCTGTGCAAGTAGCCTCAAAAATGGTAGTCATTGTTACTAGGTAGGGACGCCACCTTGAGCTTCCCTGATCCCTCGAGGCCCAGGCTGACTCTAACTCGTCACCTAACCTGCCTTCAGTTTCTCACCACTCTCTCTCTCTCCTTAGCGTAGGTTGCTGAGATGAAGAACACAGCCTCCAGGTTAACCAAATGAGGAAACCCACTGAGGCTGGGCTTGGCACATTCCCTTAATGTCCAGTCCACTGGGACAATTGCCTATGAACTAGGGCAGGCAGATCAGAAGCTAAAACTGCCAGGCAGAGACCTGGGGTGGCTAACTATAGACAAGAGCCTCCTCCCCACCCAGCTGGGTATGTCATACTGGCAAAGTCCTGTTGGAGAAGAAGACGACACTGGGAGAGACTGCTAAGGAAATGCTGAAAGAGTGTTATTTCTTCAGATCCGAGACCAGTGCCGGTTTACCCGGAGAATGAAGCAGAGAATGCCGAGCGCTGGGTGGAATCAGCATAACAGCCTTCCTAGACTATTTTGCAGCCATTTTTTCAGTCCTGCATCCTGGAAACAAATTGCTTTTCTGCCAGTGCAGGAGGTAAGGGGGAGTTTACATGTTCTATGATGGAGGAATTCAGGCAGAAGAATCAACCTCGAAGGAAGTGAAGTAGGAAAAATTGGTTTAAATTATTCTACAACTTCAGAGATAAAAATATCATAACAGCTTGAAATGAAAACTATAGCTTTTGAAATATTAAAGCTGAAGAGGTATTATATTTATAGGGTGTTTGGCTAAGGTATGACAACATAACTATTCATTTCAGTCCAAGAGAAATTAAGCCTCTGTTTGAGAAAATGGGTCTGGGTTCAGTATCATCAAATATTTTTCTAAATTAATAGAGTGTGCTGGGTGCTACACGGGTCAGATGTGAAACTTCCAAACAATTATTTCATGTTGTGTATCAGCCCACCCGTGTCTCTGAAGGGAAATATTTGAAATGATTCTTTACCCCACCCCTAGATTTCTGTCTCCAGGGAGAAAAAAAATAACCTCTTTGATGTTTAAGTGATTTCAGCCTGATCAATGGTGTTCTCAAGAACAATGAAGAGGATTATTTCAGGGAACTGGTGAGCTGCTTGGAGGGTCTAGACCCTGGTTCCGTCCCCAGATTCTCCCCATAAAGTTTGCCCTCACTAAGGAAGCTTTTGCAGACGGTTTTATCTGGGCTATTTCAACTCAGGGAAGGCCTGGTGTCTCCTGATAGACTAACACTCAGCACTACCCCAGGCTGTCCCTATTTTTTTTTTTTTTAAGCTTTAAGAGGAACCACTCTGAGAGGCCCATCTTCTGCTTAAATGGGTGCCCTGCAACGCTGCCATCTCTAAGCCTTCTAATCTCTTTCCCTCTGAGGCCATTCCCTGAATTACGAAAGGGTTTGGGGAGCAGCCCTGTTGATTCTAAGCATCCTCAGCGGCACAGAAATCTACATAAGAGACAAGAGGAAGGAGGCTATGGAGAATAACATGAGTGATGCCAGACTCGGCTCTGTTACTATATTGAGCATAAAATACTTTTCAGGTTTTTGACTTTTAAATGATGCGGCCCAGTAGGGGTTCACTGAGCACAGGGCAGACTGACATGGAAATAAGAATAATCATTCAGGAGAATGGTCTTTGAAACCTGAGGTACCAAATTCAATTGGATAATGAAACACTGGGAACTCCACAGGGTACTTTTTCACCTCTATAGAGAACGTTCAATTAAATGCTTTTTCATTTGGACAGGAGGGGTGGGGCTTCTTTTTTCCCCCTCTTTTCCACAGACTGTGTCTTCTTGGCTTCTGGCCCCAGTTTTCCCCCTGCTTCTTATTGCCTGCTTTTGCTCCCATTGTGAGCCACAATGCCCACACACCCTGCCTTCTCACAGGCTGATGGAAATCCCCCACATTGCCCTTGGAAATGCTCATCACCAAGGACAGACACAACGGCTTCCCTGGGTGACGCGTTGGCAATGCTTCCAGAGGCTTCTGGTGCCTCCATTTCATGGGCCACTTGCTTAGCTGCTGCTGAAATGCCTTAGTGCTATGAAGGCTGCATTTAACTTAGCCATCTGTGAATAACTCCATCAGGGGCAGCTTCAGATCCAAAGTCAAGACGGCTTCCTGGCCAGAACTGCACCCTGTCCCACACCGGCAAACAAGAGAGACTTCCTGACATAAATATCCACTGCTGTCGTTCCTCCCTGAGGAGCCCTTGGGAGCCCTTGGGAGCGTGCCCTGCATTCAATGTGGACTTGCTTACAAATCAGTTAGCACTTGGTGCTTTATGGTCTGGAATGATGTCACACGGCCCGTGTTTAGTCAGGCATTGGGTGATGATTTCAAAATTAATGTTATTGGACTAGTAGAGGTATACATTTCTTTCCTTCGGTATGAAAAGATAGGAGGAACCCAAGAAACAAATAAAGGGCTCCTTAGAATGGGGTCACACAACCAATTCAACTCAACTCACCCTGACTGAAGGTCTGCGAGTAACGCCCTGGGTGCCTGGTCCTCGGTACAGTGGAGTAAAAGACAGTGTTTGTCTCAGTGGTATCACAGCCTAGTGAAGAGAGTTAGGGCTCTTAATCCTGGAGTCAAGGACTTGAGAGAATTTATGAATGGTCCGTAGGGAGTGCAGAAACGTCCAGACTTGCTTATAAACAGAATTTGGACAAATGAGCATATTCACACACGTACCCACTTTTCTGGGTAGTAGACCTACAACTTTATTGGACTCTGAAAATATAATTTAGTAGTCTAGTATCTTTTTACTTTGTATTTCTCAAGAATGTGAGAAGAGGTGTTGAATAAATGAATGATGGTTGGATGAGTAAGGGATGGTTTCCATGTTGCAAAGGGCACACAGGCTAGCCTGCCCATCAGGGTCCTGTGGCTCCAGGAAGGAAGGTGGTGGAATCGTCTGTCATCTCAGGTTGTGAGTATAAGAAGTCAAGGGACTGAGGAAAGCTTGGAGCTGAATTGCTCGTGTAAAGAAAACTAAAACTGAGAAAAAGGTCGAAACAAGACCTCAGAGCAAGGAGGTCCTTCAAGCTAGAACAGGTGCTGCGTGTCAAAGGGAAACAGAGATCAAGAGCAGGAGGCCAAACCACACAAGGAGGAGGGCGGTCGAGGAAGATGGCAGACACTGAAGGCTTAGGCAGCGGTCTGAAGGAGATTTTAAGAAACTGGGCTGGAATCGGGCAGCCTTGAGTTCAAATCCCGCCCCTGCTTCTTGTTAGCTTCTCTCTGCTTAGTTTCCCCGGCTGCAAACTGGACCTAGAGCACTGCCTTCTCCAGGGGTTATTGTGAGGGATGAATGAGAGAACTCTCACAAAGCACACGGTCACTGTTCAGAATAGGGCTCTGATTGGATTCTTGGGAAGGGCTGGATCCCCTTTAAGGGGCTACAATTACAGTGGACACTTGCTACCATGGTTTGGTGCCACTTAAGTGGTCCAAAAACCTATTCACTTTCCTTTCTCTGTCTCCTCTCTATTCTCACTCCCGCTATGTGGCTCTTGCAAGGTACTGCCTATTATCAAACTAGATTGACTCTTTCCTTGTATTAATCAAAGCCTCCTCAGGGGAAATTTCTCCTTTTCCCTTTGAGAAGATGATTACTTCCCTGGTGGGGAATTATTAGGTCATCCGATGAGGGGGAAGAGTGTTCTCAATTCTCCATTGACGGTTCTCCCCCTCCTCTGCTGCCATCCCCTCTGCAGCCCCCAAGCCTTGGAGAGTCAGCCTCTAGCACGTGGGCTTGCGGCACCTTGGCAATCCCAAGCACATACCACCATCCTCGCGTTGTCCCCAGTTAACTCTCTTCACCGATTCACGAGAGGTCCTTACAGATGAAGAACCAGCTCCTCACATGGCATTCAAGGCCTTTCATAGACTGGTCCATCTGAGCTTCCTGATCTCTTGCATCTCACCACAGCTCTCCAAACCCTGACGCTTCAGAACTAACCAACCATCAGTCATTTCCTGAAACGGCCACAACTCATGTCTAAGACACCTCTTGACATTGACCACTTACCAAAATAAATCATCGGCACCCTCTCCTCTCTCCCTCCCCCCACCTTTAGTTATGGAGCACTTGTTACTTTTTGCTTTTTGTTAATGTGTGGTTCTTTGATTAGTTTTCTCTGCTCCCATTCATGGAGAAGGCACCCACACATTATTTTTTCCTCTATCTTTCTAGTACCTGTTTCAGTATCTTGTATAAAAGGTAATCAATATGTAATTGATGAATCAGTTAAGATGAGTCTAGGCCCCATATTTGGTTAGTGGAGTGAAAGTGACAGTCTCTCAGTCCTATCTGACTCTTTTCAACCCCCTGGGGGGGGGGGGATTATACAGTCCATGGAATTCTCCAGGCCAGAATACTGGAGTGGGTAGCTGTTCCCTTCTCTGGGAGATCTTTCCAACCCAGGGATCGAACCCAGGTCTCCCACATTGCAGGCAGATTCTTTACCAGCTGAGCTATCAGAGTATTTCCTAAATCAGTGGTTGTCAAAGTGTGGTCTGAGGATCCCCAGGGGTCCCTAAAAAATACTTTCAGTTGTGATATAAGGTGGGAACTGTTGTTATAACAGTTCTAAGATATTATTTGCTGTTTTTACACTTATCCTCTCACAAATGTACAGTTTATGAAAAGTTCAGATACCACATTAGGGTTTCAGATTCCACATTAGAAACAGCCTTTAAGGAAACTAGTTCTTCTTGAGCATCAAAGAAGACATTCAGTTCTCTAAAATGACAATTAAAATACTCCTACCTTTTTCAACTAAATCTGGGTGAGGAAGGATTTTCTTTACTTTCTTCAACCAAAACAACGTATTACAACAAACTGAACTGAAACAGATAAGAACATAGCTGACTCCTACCAAGGCATTCAATAAAGAGACTTGCAAAAATGCAAAACAATGCTGCTCTCTTTAATACTTTATTGCTCTGTTTTGTTTGGGTTTATATACTTTTTTTTTTTCACACAAACAAAATATGTTATCTATACTAGCACGGGATGGGCTTGTCATTATTTTAAAATAAATTAGTACATAAAACTTTCTCAGTTTTAATTTCAAATATGGTTAGTATCAATAGATAAAGTCCTCATAAACAAAAGGTTTATAGTCAGTTCTTTTTATGAGCATAATGGGGTCTTGAGAGGAAAGTGTTTAAGAACTGCTCTCCTAAACTTTGTTCTATGATATACCAGATCTCTACAAGGAGTTCCGATGTATTTTGTGGGAAGAAAAAAGAGGAGACAGTTGTTAATGATATGGGAAAGGCATATTAAATAGTTTAATATATTTCTTTTTTCCATGACCTCTTAAATGTTTTATTTTGCAAATGTTCTTTGTAAACATCTGAGGACACTGTACTGGTTTTCTACAGCTGTGTAACGGATTATCACAGACTTAGCTGCTTAAACACACACATTCATTATCTTGTAGCTTCCAGGCTCAAGAGTCTGGTCACACCTCAGAGGGGTCCTCTGCTTCAAGGTCTCACCAGGGTGCCATCCAGTTGTCAGCTGGGGCTACAAGCCTATCAGATGCTCACCTAGGGAGGGACTCACTTTCAGACACCCCCCACCCCCACCACCACTCAGGGTGCAGGCAGAATTTATCTCCGCAGGTGGTAGAACCAAGTCTCTGTGTTCTTGCTGGCCGCTGGGTGGGAGCTGTTCTTGGCACCTGGAGGCAGCCCACAGGACCTTTCCCTCTTCGCAGGCTCTCTCCCAACATGGCAGTTTACTCCTTTAAAGCCAACATGGAGGGTCTCCCCAGTCTGCTAAATGTTATTACAGAAATGACACCCGATCTTCTTTAATTATTCTGTTGGCTAGAAGCAAGTCACAGCTCCTTCCCTACACTCAAAAAATGGAGGCCTTTGCTGGCTTGGAACATTACAGACAGAGGTTGTGGGGGCCACCCTGTCTGCCACAAAGAACAGTCTGTGCTTTGCCCTCACTGACTTGACCAAACAATCCTTTTGTGAGCCTATTGACATGTCAAGAAGTCCTATTTGACAAATGCTCATCTAAAGTATTCAGTATAATTAGACATGCTGTATTCCCCCAAAGTGTATTCTAAGGTGTGTATGTGTGCATGTGAAATACAATTTTAAACTCCACTGGTCAGTAAGTCAGCACCCATCCAGAACTTCTGAAATGATTTGATGAAGAAGCAACCCTTTATGGTGCAGTGAGCAGTAGCTAAAGAAGCAATAATTCCCTTAAGCAGAAGTAGATGTGGTTCTGAGGCACTGGTTGCCGAGACTGGGAAACTCCTATCTGTTGCCTCATCACCCTGAGTCCTGCCAGGAGCATGCCCACCGTGCTGGTCCACAGAGAGGACCACACTCTGGGCGGACTGGTCAGACGTGCAGCCTGATGGGGACCTGAGGTATGGAGGCTCTCAGAATCTGATGACTGGCCTGGAGAGGGCCTAAGACTTAGAATGGGAAGAATTAGCCTGGTAGACTTTGCTCAACAAAACTCGATTTTTCTAAAAAAATTTTATTTGACACTCTCTTGATTAAAACAAAGAGTGGACAGCTATGGTAGATCAGGGTGGGTGTCCTGACCACTAGAACTTCTGGTTGCCCCCATCTTCGTGCCACCCAGAATATCCTTTGGAACAATTTCTCTTGCTTAGCTTCCTCATTATAAATTAAAAAAATAAACAAAACACTGAGCACTTGGGAGGTGAAGTGTCCTGTCAAAGCTACCCTCACCAAGCCTAGACCATCCATTCTCAGGATGCCTCCTTGATACATTGCAGAGCAGTCCTTAAAGCTGAGTTCTATCTCCTCACAAGGTGCAACACCCTCTCCATCCTCCAGCTTCATCCCAAGAAGACTATCCCTCATGAGTTCACAATTAGGGTCATTAACTCCCACTTCAAGGAATCAGACTGAATGAGTTCTTTCAGTAATTAACCAGAGGGGCACTTACATTTTGTGACCTCTCTAATTCCTGTGACCAACCCAACCACACAGAAGCTGAAGGACCAACACTTGCCTCCTAACACCACCCGCCTCCAGACACCCTGAGGGTGGCGTGGGGTGAAATCCCCAAGACACAAGGGAGCTGGCTGAATGTGGAGCTCAGCCTGAATCCAACCTGAGCTCCTTAGCTCTTTGGAGGTTAAGAGAAAAGACAGAAGCCACAAAAGAAACCTCCTTTATAACCCAGTGAAGTGAAGTGAAGTGAAGTGAAGTGAAGTCACTCAGTCGTGCCCGACTCTTTGCGACCCCATAGACAGTAGCCTGCACCAAGCTCCTCCATCCATGGGATTTTCTAGGCAAGAGTACCGGAGTGGGTTGCCGTTTCCTTCTCCAGAGGCAATTCCAAAAAGGAAACATACAATTGACAGCCTGGAGGGGGATTTGACCTGGAAGCTCACCTCTGTCTGTGCCCTAGCCTGGCCCATATCCTCATCAATGTCCTCCAGGAAAGCTGTTCCAAAGGCTTAATGAGCCACAAGGCATTAAGAACCGTGTACGTGAGTAATGCCACCGATTCTTACTTCTTTAATTGGATGTAAACAGCATCACCTGGGCTCCACATCCCAGGAGCCATCCTGCTCTTTGTCACGTGGCCCTCTAATGTACCCCGTTCTGAACAGCCTGGCAGGAGAGGAAGACATTAACTGTGAGATCTGCTGGCTTCTGCCAAATTCGCAAACGCTGGCAGCTAAGCCTATAGATAGAACGAGGGGTAATTTCATGCAAATTCTCTGCTATTCCCTGAGCTCCAAGATTAGAGATGTCAGAAAATGTAAGTGCTCCTCTGGTTAATAACACAAAGAACTAATTCAGTCTGATTCCCTAAGCTGGGAGTTAAAGAGAGTGATTGTGAACTTGAGGAGGAAGGTTCTTAGAGGGATGCTCAAGAGGGCCAGGTGCGTGCAGAGGCCGAGGTACCTGGTGAGGGAAACAGAGTCCTCCTTACGAGGGTCACTCGGACTCACACTGGGAGGGCTTGGCTATCTCTCAGGTACCCACTGGAAGTGTGGGCAGATGTAAAGGGCAGCAATGCGCTTGCCCTGCTGCTTGGAGAGGACTGGTTCAGGCCAGCCAAGGCTGCAGGGTTTGGGAACAAAGTCTGGAAGACGTGTGCAGAGGACACACCTCTCTCCTGTCCCATTTCGAAAAGAGACACTTGGATCCTAGATGCAGCTTCCTAATCTCCTGAACACGCGTTTCTCCCTTTTTACATGCCAGGTTGTATTTGGTCTGGTATAGTTTCCAGAGAGCACTGACTTATTCAAACAGGGTACTTCTTGGAGAAGATTTTACATCTCATGAATTGTATGTAGCAGTGGAACACTTCAGAGAATAAGTTTACCCCATTCTCCTATTTATTGTGATCTAGGTTAAACACTGGGATTACAGGTCAGGTTTTGGATTTTCAGATTTAAATTTTCAGGTTATCCTGAAGCATCAGTAATGGCTTTTGAGATTAACACACACACACACACATGCCTCCTCCCTCCAGTGGCCTCCATACAGTCACTGGAATAGACTTTGACTCCTAACTGTTCTAAGAAAAAGATAAGAAATTGTTATCAATTGAGGATCCATTGGCAGCTTTATCACATTTCTAGAATACACTGTAACACTGGGGACAGACAGTCTCAAGCCAGATGGTGTATGTTATTAGAATCAAGGGCATGATGAACTAGTCATCTTCTTGGAGCCTGACTCAGGATTTGGCCCTGCTTCCCCTACTGGCTATGATACCCTGTAGAAACCTCTTAACCTCTCTGGGCTACAGATCTCTCTAACCAATTTAGGTAATAATTTCTACTTCTAAGGTTATTATTGAGGATTGAGTGAGGTGATCCCTATGTCTAACATATAGTAACTGCTCAATAAGTAGCACCTAAATCGGGAAAAGAGTACGTCAAGGCTGTATATTGTCACCCTGCTTATTTAACTTATATGCAGAGTACATCATGAGAAATGCCAGGCTGGATGAAGCACAAGCTGGAATCAAAATTGCTGGGAGAAACATCAGTAACCTCAGATACACAGATGACACCACCCTTATGGCAGAAAGTGAAGAACTAAAAAGCTTCTTGATGAAACTGAAAGAGGAGAGTGAAAAAGTTGGCTTAAAACTCAGCATTCAGAAAACTAAGATCATGGCATCCGGTCCCATCACTTCATGGCAAATAGATGGGGAAACAATGGAAACAATGACAGACTTTATTTTGGGGGGCTCCAAAATCACTGCAGATGGTGACTGCAGCCATGAAATTAAGACACTTGCTCCTTGGAAGAAAAGTTATGACCAACCTAGACAGCATATTAAAAAGCAGAGACATTACTTTGCCAACAAAGGTTCATCTGGTCAAAGCTATGGTTTTTCCAGTAGTCATGTATAGATGTGAGAGCTGGACTATGAAAAAAGTTGAGCACTGAAGAACTGATGTTTTTGAACTATAGTGTTGGAGAAGACACTTGAGAGTCCCTTGGACTGCAAGGGACCATTCAAACCTAAAGGAAATCAGTCCTGAATACTGATTGGAAGGACTGATGTTGAAGCTGAAACTCCAATACTTTGGCCACTTGATGCTAAGAACTGACTCATTAGAAAAGACCCTGATGCTGGGAAAGATTGAAGGCAGGAGGAGAAGGGGACGACAGAGGATGAGATGATTGGATGGCATCACCAATTCGATGGACATGAGTTTGAGCAAGCTCACAGAAGCCTGGCATGCTGCAGTCCATGGGGTCGCCAAGAGTTGGACACGACTGAATGACTGAACCGAACTGAAAACATTTTTGGTTGGTTCACAGGATAAAGCTCACAGCACAGATACATATATGATTAAAGTCTTTGCACACAGTCAGTATACTTTTTTCTAGCATCATCAGATATCAGCCCCATGCCATCACACCTTCGCAATGGCAATTTCCTTCAAATAATGTAATGAGTCAAACGGGACAGGCTTTCTGTTTACCTGCCCCCCCCCCCCGTCCCCCCGTCCCCCCGCCACCAGGATATATGCTCTACTGTCCTTTTTAGTTTTGTTTTTCACAGTGTATATGTTGATACCAGTAAATTGGCCATATCCACCTATACAAATGAGTAAGGCAAAGAAGTCATTTTGAAAGTTTGGGACTCTTTTCCCAGAAGAATTCTGGGTATAATTGCCCAAATATTTACCTAGCCCAGATATTTGCCTTGCCCAGATACTTACCTTGCCCTGCCTGAGACCAGTTCAATGGAGAACTATCTTTAGTAATAAGACCATGGGTTCATTTTGCCAAGTGAGATAAAGAAACTCTTTGCAAGTGAGTTGTATTTTATTTTACGGAGCACTCTCTTCTAAATAAGTGGACCCATGACTCACTCGAAATTTTGAATCTTCAAATGGTGCCTAGGACTATGGATGTACAAGGTTTGGAGGCCACGCACAAGTGAGGCATGTTTGACTGCTTAAGTATTCACCATACTTGTCCAGCTACCCTTGAAAATAACAGTTTTCTGATTTGAAGGAGCACAGATACATAGCAAGCTAGCCCTCTGGCACAGATGTTTCCAGAATGAGTTTACACATTTTCAATGCGAGAGTGTCAAATTTGTCCCACAGATTATCCTCAAATATCTAGGATTTTTTTTAGATAAATACACACATACACACACAAAAATATTCTCCTTTCGTTCCTCTTCATACAGTTGTGAGAATATGCCTTGATCCTGAACTGTTTTAACAGAAGGAAAGAAGCCATTATCAATCAGGAATCCATGGGTGGCTTTACTGATTACCAAAATTTTAGAATAGAATGCAAGATTATAGACAGCTGAATCTTGAGCCAGACAGTATATGTTATTAAAATCAAGAGCATGATTAATTAGTCATTTACTTGGAGTGATTTATCTTGTACCTCTCTCCACTGGTGTTGGAACTGCCTGCTGAGGACATCAGGTGTACCACTCTACCATGAATACTAATCAAAGTCCACAGAAGTGCAGAGTGAGGGGGAATTTGAGCTCCACCAAATATCCATTTTAAAGAGCTGACTTTTATTAAATAGGCCTGAAGTCAAGAAACTGGTAAAACTACAGAGAGAAAGGATAGACTGGTTATGTCTAAGCTGTCTCACTATCAAATGACCCAAGTGCCAACCCGAGCCTGCCTACCTGGGACCGCAGGGCTGCCTCCTGACTTGTTATAGACATGAGTCCCATCTCTTCTCCTTCCTACATACTTCTCTAACCCATCCCACTTCTCTTTGTCTCCCCTATCAGCCCCTTAAACCAAGTACCCCGTCGCTCTCCTGAAAGACTACAATAGCCTCCTTGTTCTGGCTCCATTAAACAGAACACATTTTTAAAAACCATAATTAATCATACCGAAGGTTTTCTTAAACCAACAAGGAGCTCCCCGTTGCTCTGAAAAAGAAGCCCTTATTCTCTGGCTCAGCCCATGAAGGCCTCTACAGCCTCACCCCCACCCATATCTCCTGCTTCACTCAAACTTATCCATGGCTTATTCAATGTGCGTAAGCCCCCACTGCCGTCTTGGAGGGGTCTAAAATGTTCTAACTTCTTTTCTGCCTCAGGGCTCTTCACTTGCTGTTCCTCTTCTGAAAACGCTCTTCCACATGCTCTAGCCTGGCTGTCTTTCTGTCTTCCTGTCTGCAGCGCAAAGGTCACTTCTTCTCAGAAATCTTCCTCTTTCCCCTTCACCCTAGAGATAGTTACCAGCTGTCATGCTTCCCTGTAGCTTTCCCATGTAGCCCTTATCAAAATTGTCATTTTTGACGTTTACAGTTAGTCATTAGCACTTTTTTCGTCCTTCCCTATATCCTCAGCTCCTATCACAATGCAGTGTTCACAGCAAGCCTGCAGTAAGTGAGGGGATCAAACAGCAATGATGAAAGCTGTGTGTGGAGGAGACCGCTAGCTATCCACCCTAATCAGTGCTCCTTTCCTTTCAGCTGGACTACATTTCCCAACCTCCCTTGCAGGTAGGTGGTCATGTGACCACGAGGGGCGGCAGCGTGCCATTTTGAGCTGCAGGTCATAAAAACCTCCCTATGAGCAGCTGTGACAGTCCCTCACTCTGGTGGACTGGGATGTTGATATATGGGAAATGGCTGAGCTGCCTATTGGCCTGGGTTCCTGAATGACCTCATGGAAGAGACTCTCAGACCTCAACTGCTGGCCCAGAACTGCTGCGTGAGTAGGAAATGAAGTCTGTGCTGTTAAACCACTGAACTTTCAAGGTCAATCTGATCCTGCACCATCTTTGCCCACCCTAATACATTAGGATACCAATACACAGGATTCTAGGTCTTGGAGATGAGTGAAAAATGGTTACCTTCCTCACATACACACTCACAGCTCCATGTTAACGTATATGTGGAGCCCGAGGAGAGAGAAGGAAAAAGCAAATTGAGTTTCTGACAAAGTATAATATTATGAAAAAAAATAAGTATTTAACAAAAATTTTCTATATCCATTTAACTCTTTCCCTCCATGGACTTAATCCTTAATAACTAAGAATACTCTGATTACTAGTGTTTCTTATAAGAGAGCTGCCAGTGCCTCTTATGTTTCTATCCTTACTTGTCGCCCTAGTAATTGCATATAAAACCCTGGTATGGATGACCCCTTACAATCAGAAGAGGAGGCCATCTCAAAGAAGTAGAAAATTGAACAGTTTTCTCGCTGAAATTAGAATATCACATAGCAACCAATTCTATTTAGCTCAGTGCAGAATTTATTTTTGCCCCTAAGACAGGTCAGGGATAGAAGGAATCACTAGCCAGATTTTTCAAATGAATAAAAGTTCTCTAATGTCCTTGGGGTTTCTGTCGAGTAGTCTCAGGGCTGGACCCCCACCTCCTAGAGGTTGCCTCTCTGTGCCCTCAGAGCCCAATCTCTGTCTCAGGCTTTGTCAGATTCTGCCGAGCAAGTTAATCTAGCTGAGTTAATGACAATGCAGCCAGTTTCCCACCAGCACAAAGAGCCTAGTCAGTCAGCTGGTTGGAGTTTCCTGGCCGGGAAGCCCGCACCTCTCCGCCCAGCCTTCCTTTGGCTATGGAAACCTCTGTATGTATGAGGAGCACCTGCTTATCCAGTGGTGAGGCCTTCGGCCCTGAAAGGGAGGAAGTGAGCTCTTTTCTGCTCTGGGTATGGATCGCGCATGCTCCTGGAAGCCTGTTTCTTCCCCAGGAAATGCCCCTTGGTGCCAGCCCTGCAATAACGGAATGGAACATTTTCTCACATTGAGCCACACCTGTTGTCAACAAGAATTTGCTTCCAGTCTATCTAAGCTCCATGGCTGGGAGGAGACTGTGAGAGTCTCGGGCATTTTTGGCAATGCTGGGCCCACAGCACCTGGGAAAGCTCCACAAAGCCCATGTTCTTGTTTGGGAAGTGGAGTTGCCCCTGGTAACAGCTGCTGTGTTTCAACAGAGACCAGAGGCCTCTGGGAAAGTCATAAAGGCTTCACCCAGGCCTCTTTGCAGAACTGAGTGCCAGGCAGTTGGATCTGAAAGGCAGTTCGTGCCTGTGAGGATTCCTGCAGGCTCACCAACAGCAGGAGCAAGGCAGAGAGAAGGCCGGCTGCTGCCTGTGCTTTGTGATGGAGCTGATGTTGTTGTTATTGGCTTGGTTTTGGTCAAAGATGTCATCAGGCAAAGTTATATTCAGTGTCTATGTTGACTGAATATGAGTTTGCAATTTGGTCTGTAACCAAAGATGTATTTATCCACAAATATAGTTCATTTATCTCTTCATTCCTCCATTAGTTTCTTCTTTTCTCCTTCCCTTCATTCAGAACCAGATGCCCATCCTGAATCCTAGTTCTTTTGTTTGGCTTTTTGAGGGCCTTTCTTCAGTTTCCTTCACCTGCCTGATGCCTTAATAATACCCCAATACTTTCTGCTTCCTGGCAGGGTCCTTATCTGAATATGAGTGGTTCCACTGAACAGCAAACTGATATGCAGAGAGAACTTAGGGCCTGGACAGTCATCCACTGCTCAATTTCCTGTTGTCATTTTTCCCACCCAGTATTAACTCCCATATTTACCATGCGTAACATTATGGTTTGCAAATGGACATCATTTTTGGATCATTCAAAGCAAGCCGGTCCTTCTTGGAGAATTCCCACAGCCACATGGCATAGTTCCCTATAGTAGAGCTCAGCATTCTACTATGTAATTTTTTGTTGATATGATAAGCTCCTTAAGGACAGAACTGTGACTTAAGTGTTTCTATTACCAAAGCCTAGAGGTTTGATAAATGTTTGCTAAATTATTTTTTAAGGATGGGTGGTTGGATGGATGGATAAGATTATCTTTATGGATGAGAGGGTAGTTGAGTGGGTAGATGCGTGAAAGGATGAATGGATAAATGGATTTATAGTTAAACAGGTGGGTAAATGGGTTGGTGGGTGGATGGGATGGATGGATAAATGGATGGATAGATGACAGATTAATCGATGGGTGGATGGATAGGTGGATGAATACAGGATGACCAGATGCTTGATGAGTGAGGGTGAGTGGGTAGCTAGATGAATAAATGAAGAATGACCTCAACCATCAGGGCGCCAATATGTATACCAACAACATTGCTTACTTCCACTAAAATAATCTCCAACCATTAATCCCTTAAATAAACTCACAAACCCCAAACTGCCAGCAAGTGTAACAATAGGCAGGCCCTTTGGGGACTGTGTTCCCCAGAGTTGAAGAAATATGGGGAATACTCCAATTTTCCACCTATTGGCGAACTGGTAAAAAGCTTCCCTGTGGTAGCCCTTAACAGCACTGCCTGGCCGTAGTCAAAACTGACCCATCACCTTTTAAAAAATAATTGCCTACATGTTAAAACTGGCCCTTTTATCGTTCAGAAATGATACCTGAAAAGAACTTAGAGGCGGGCTGCAGAAGATGCCTTTAAAACAAAAACCAACACTGAGGGAAGAAAGGGAGTCAAGCCCAGACCACCGCCTGCCCAGTCTATCCTCACAAAGTGGCCCCTTCAGACAAGCAGGACAGAGTTCTGACTCCCGACTCCCCCAAACATGGCCTTGTTTCAAAGCCACAGGGCTCTCCTCGCTCCAGTCCACAGTGAGTCAGAAAATAAGAGAATGCATAGTGTTCAGCTCCTGCCAAACGCAGGATGAAACATCACCCTTGTTTTTGTGTGTTCGGTTATTACGTTTTTTATTACTACTACTGTGTTATAGATGTCTTTCCTTCCTCTAAGAAAACAATAGAACAATGAGCCAGTTTGAAAGAGAAAAGCTGTCAGCTTGGATAAAAGTATTCTGCTTTATTTTTTTATGAAAAAAATAGGAAGGTAATCATGCCAATTGTAATTTTAGTAAGTTATTTCTAGAGTGAGTTTATTAAACCATGAATTTTCCCTTGAGCTAAACTAATGACCACTATTAGGTATGCTACTGTATTTTAAATGATCAAAATAGTCAATGGAATAAGATGAAAATTATAGATAGTGATAATTACAAAATGTCAGCATCACCTGGAATCAATTTACTAATATGTCAGCTCGGGTGTGGAAGAGAAGAGTCAGTTTAAAATGAGCAGAAGGCACGTTGCACAGGCTGCTGTCATTTATCCTTTGGGGACTGTCACGACTGAATATTTATATCCCTTGCTCCCCTGCAGTTGTTTCTAGCCTGCTGGCTACACCCCTATCAGACAGCACATGAAGGACTGGCAATGAGAGAGGGCTCCTCCACCTCCTTGAATCCCCAGGTCCTTCCTTGAATTTTTGCAGGGGAAGTGAAGACAGCACTTTCTACCAATTCTGTTGCAACCACTTGGGTCTGTAAATACGCCTGTGGTCTTCCTCTTAAATGTATAGTACTAGCCTCCCCTCCCCCACGTGCTACAAATGAAAAGGGAACAAGAGATTGTGTCATTAGATGTGTTGCAAAACTCGTTTGATTTAAACCAAGTTTTCACTTTATGTCAATCACCTATGCACCTGAAATCCTGGGCAAAAGGAATCTGCTCTTGGCACAAGACTGTGTCCCCGGAAGTGCACCTGTCTGGGAAAGGTGCCGCTGACATAATACACATGTACAGATGTACCTGGCTCTTTGGGGGACAAATCGATTCGCTGTCAAAGGTACGTGTGTGTGAGACCAGACATGACCCTCCTCCTTTCTCTTGTCTGCACTTAACCTCCCCCCAGTATCCTCCTGCCACCATCTGCTACACACAAAAAACGTGAGAGTAAGCACACACTCACACAGGCACCCCGGCTCACTTTCCCCAGTCTGAACAAATCCAGCTATCTGGTTCCAGTGGGAGAGGGTGGTACCCGGGGAAATTCCCAAAGTAGAGCTGATTGGTTATGGGGAAATTCTTAGGTGAGTTTAAATCTTCATTTCCCAGTTTTTCTGGCTTCCTTCCTGCCTCCTACAGCCCTGCTCTTTGGAACCACTGACCACCCTTCTACATCCACTCCCAAGCCCTCTCTTCTGCACAACCTACTTTAAATTCCTTTTGCCTCAGGTAAGCAATCATTTCTCCAGAACCCTGGAGAATAAGCCCTGCTGTGCGAGCAGCCTGAGAATTCCTAGAGCAGCCTCTGCTCTGTTCTGGGTGGATGGTTCTGGGAGGCAGCAAAGTGCAATGGTAGAGACATAGGTTCTTAAGATGGACTGCTTCCTACCAGCTGTGTGACATTGGGCAAGTGCTCAATTTCTCTGTCCCTCAGTTTCTTCATCTGTAAAATGGGGCAACTTACACTTTCCTCCTAGGGGTAAATGTTTCAAGTGCTTAGAATGCAACTTAGCACATGGCATCTTTACATATTTATTCCATTAAAAAAGTAACTTCTAATAGGCTGATTACTCAAGCTTTATCCTCCTCCCTCCCCAATCTTTATACTTCAAGGCTTTCTTTCATTTCTGCTACAAAGCCCAGCACCTTTCCTCACTCTCTGGGATCTCAATATTTCCATCTGAGATTTATGAACATACCCAGCAATCCTCAGGGTAGATTCCTGATCATTCTCTTTTCTCATACATACACTTTTATTTAAAACTATCCCAGGATTCACAATCTAGGATGTCAGTCCCCGAGACAGTCAATCTAACATTTTAAGTCCCCTATTGAAAGATAGGAAGGGAGGTGGTAGTCTTTGCCATGTCTTAAATTTGGAAATGATTAAATACCAGTTCCTATTGCCTATGTGCCCAAAGCATAAAGCTGTTATACTAGGGCTCTGGTTAGGGCTGAGATCAAAACTATTAGTTCTAGGAAGAAAATGGAATAATAAATAAGCAAGGGGATGCCTCCCAGACAACCATAGGTAATAAATACTTCCTGGTGATCACATCTTAAAGAAAGGGGGCAGATTTTTGTTTTGTCTTGGTGGGACTCCAAAGGCCATTCCCAAAGAGGAGCTGCAATGGGGTCTGAGGCAAAGTCTGCATCATGAGAAAGCAGAAAGTCTTCCACTCCAGGGAGACTGCTTTAAAGGCCAGCACGTACTATGTAGAAAGGACATGGCAGCTACACGGCAATGCTCCATCACTCAGAACTTAGCAGCTCTCCTGGCTTTAGCATCATGGATCAAAGCAGCTGGATAGAAAGTTATCAAAAGAGACTTAATATGTCTAGACGGGTAAAGCTTGACGGCTATCCTGGGCTTTGCAGAATGGGATGCTTTATGCTATGAAGAGTATGTAGGCAGGTACAAGGGTGTGCATGACTTCTCCAGACGAGCAAGTATATCTGGAAAGACAATTTTACTCAGTATAAGTAATTTGAAGCATTATTTTGCATTCAAGTAATCACAGATGGAATGATGCTAAAGCTGAAACTCCAGTACTTTGGCCGTCTCATGCGAAGAGTTGACTCATTGGAAAAGACCCTCATGCTGGGAGGGATTGGGGGCAGGAGAAGAAGGGGATGACAGAGGATGAGATGGCTGGATGGCATCACTGACTCGATGGATGTGAGTCTGAGTGAACTCCAGGAGTTGGTGATGGACAGGGAGGCCTGGCGTGCTGCGATTCATGGGGTCGCAAAGAGTCGGACACGGCTGAGCGACTGAACTGAACTGAACTGAATCACAGATGGTGTGGTAGGCAATACCCAACTTTCAGAGATCCCTGCCATCCTGCATGCATGCTCTTGGGTAACCCCTCCTGTTAAGCATGGAATGGACTTAGTGACTTGCTTCTAATTAATAGAATATGGCAATAGGGGTGGGATACCTCCTCCGTGATTACGTTGCTGAAGACTATGATTTCTGCCTTGTTGGCCTTTTGGATCTTTGTTTCTTCTCACTTGTTCACTCTGGAAAAGCATGCTGCCATGTTGCGAACTGATCTACAGAGAAGTCCATATGGCAAGGAACCGAAGACTTCACCCAGCCAAGAGCCAAGAAGGAGGTAAGGTCCTGGTGGCCTCAAGGACAGGATCCTGCCACTAACCTCATAAATAAGCTTGCAAGGGAACCCATGCCCAGTAGAACCTGGAGATGACTGCAGCCTTTATGTAGCCAAAACACCAACGTAAGCACCAACCAGCTATGTGATGTTGGGCAACTTCTCTGTACCTCAGTTTCCTCATCTGGTTTCTGGCATACAGAAGCTTTGAGATAATAAATTTTGCAATTTTAAGCCACTAAGTCTTAGAGTAATTTGTTACGTACCATTAGACAAGCCACATAGATATATTATGGACTGGAGTACAAAACTGTCAGGAAAGACAAGGCCTGTTGCATCTACCAGGCCTGTTGCATCATCCCACACAGGGCTCCTCAAATTGCCCAACTCTAGGGGACACTGTTCTCAAAGAACATACAGTGGAGTTATGGAACATAAAAGCCTGGGAACCATCTGGATACCACATCTCCATACTGTTACGTCTTTTTGTCAGTTCTGCCACATTTGGACTGACCTCAGGTCTCACTAGGCTGATCTTCAACTTCCTCATCTGTACAGTAGGTGTAAGAACCTTGGTTTCATCCGCTTTCTGAGAAAGGTAAACGGGATGTCTGTGAAAAGCACAGTATCTGGCACATAGCAGAAACTGACTTGGAGCTCGGTAACTGAGTCTCAGGGTTCAACCAGAATTTCCAGGGCTTTAGTTCCATGCAAAGTGCTAGGACACTTAGTCCTCTATCTGCACTACAGCAGGGAGTGGAACCCCTACCTCTTCCCTGGCAGAGAAAGGGCAGAATGAAGCTTCCTCAGCAGTTCTTTCCCAAGACAGTTCCCCCATGTCTCATTATACCTTTAATTACCGGGTGTTTACTCTGGTAAGAAAACCAACTTCATAGTCATCCCATCAAGGCACAATGAAACTAGAACACAGAGTATGGATTTAACCTCCTCATTCAGTTAAAACTGGCGCTTCCAAAACCAAATAGATTCTTATGTGAAAAGAAGGTCCCTGTCTGTGGGCTGTTTGTGTATTAGTAAATTTGCCACTATGTCCATCTGGTCCTTTTGTGCGTCCCATTTTCCTGAGACTCCCCATAGGCATGACCGCTTATTAAAAATAATCAAGGGCTCCCGTTCAGTGAGCACCAGCTCCATGCTAGGCTTTTCTGTACACAGGTTTTGATACTCTTGCAAAGGCACATGGCATAAATACTACCCTTTCCTATTCCTCTCTTCACACCTCCATCCATTCACAGAAAACAGCCAACAGTATATGTCTCAAATGGAATCTAGTCCAGGAACAAGCTAAAGGATATTTCCCTCAGCATGCATTCAAGCAAAGAAGGAATGCACTGATGCTGAGAGGGTCACAGTGCATCTGGCCTGTGCTGGGAGCTTTCTTAGCGGGCCTCCGGGAGGCTGTGAGGTGTATGAGTTAAGGTCATTGGCTGAGAAGCCAAACCACCTGGTTTTTAATCCTAGCTCCAGTGTTCACCAATGTACTAGAGAACGCCAAGCATCTTACTTAACCTCTCTGTGGCTCAGTTTCTTCAGCTGATGCACCAGATTTTAAACACTTGGCTCATCTTACCGAAGAATCAATACATGTTAGTGATCTTACCCTTGACACAGCCTGTGAGAAGGGTATGAGTCCACTCCAGTTTGTAGATGAGGAGAGTGAAGGTAAGAGAAGGCAAACTACTTCCCAGGCTCATACAGATGGTAAGTGACAGAGCTGCAACTCAAGTTCACTCATGATTGAATCCAAAGTGGTAGCTACGGAAACCCCTGATTTATGAAGCACTGTTTATTCTCCTGCAGAGAATGATACTAGTGACCACAAAATGGCTGTTTCCTGTGTGCCAGGTACTGTTCTAAAAGCTTTACGTTCTCATATCTCATTCACTTGGTATCACAACTGTACATAGTAGTAGTAGGTCCAATTTCCACTCCCATTTCACGAGAAAGGAAACTGAGGCTTAACAGTTAAGCAATGTGCTCAAAATCACATGTGGGTGGTGAGGACTTCCCTCGCCCACCGCACCCTGCCCTGTTCTCCTTCCAGGCACGTGGGAGGGTTACGATTCCCAAGACCCCTGGGCAGAGACCTTGAGGCGCTCTTGCACGTGGGCTGTTGGCAGAAGTGGCCTCTTTCCTTTCCAGGTCACAGCATCTTCGAGGAGACTTTCCCAATGCTCTTTGCCCAGCAGCAGCAATTGTAGGGGCACAGTTCGTCCTGGAGGGGCAATTAGAGAGGGCAGCCTCGCTCATGCAGCCCCCTCACAGGGGAGTGCTCCCTGACTTGGTTTCTCAAGAGAGAGAACTAAACCTGTGTTGTGAACAAATTCTGAGACCTGTACTGGTCTGTGGTTAGAGCACAGCCTCACCAATCCTGGACAACACACGTGGCACGTGGCGCCTCCAGGGTTCAGACCCCAGAAAACGAGAACAATAATGACTAACACAGCACGGTGGTGAGAATTAAGTTGTAGATAAGGAAAAGCATGGCACAAAACCAAGCATATGCTAAGCATTTATGCTTCTTGAATACAAGAATTCTTTCCTGCAGGTCAAGATTAAAACTTGAAGAATGCATAGTGGTAGCTGACAATACACAGGACTTACTCTGGGCCAGACGTATTTCTAAGGGCTCTGTGCATATGCACCCGCTTCTCTCTCCCAATAACCTGTGAGAAAAGTACTGTTAAGTAGCTGCAATTTACAGATGGACAAGCCAACACATACAGAAAGTGAGGAACAGATCTCAAGTTGTACACGGTAAATGGGAGATCTGGGCCTCAAACCCAGGCAGTATGGCCCCAGACCTACATTCTTGACCTAGTGGTAGACGGATTTTTCTTTTTAAAGTAAGCTCCATCAAATAATCAGATGTAAAGGAAAACAATATTCTTGGATGAATTAAGGAAATGAAAAAAATGTAACCAGCAAAATAAGAAAGGTTCTATGTTCAGTTTGCTTCAGTGAAGTTGCTTTATGTTTGTAAGTGAGAAGAAAGTGCAGACGTACTGGAGAACAACGGCACCTGAACGGCAGCTCTAGACTGTTATGGAATAAGGCCCAAGATAAAAAACCCCAAACAGAAAACCGTAATGAGCTACTATTCAAAGGAAATTTTCAGATGCCTCCACTATGTCCCAGAGACAAGTACCTCCACTGCTTCCCGCTACAAAACCGCTCGAGTCAAAGCATGTCAAAGGATCCCTGGGGCACCAAAGCACGAGGCGCAGAGCTGGGCAGTGGGGAAGCTAAAGCGGCAACTTCCAAGAGCCTGCCGCGCTTCCTTGCTGCTGACCACCGCATCCGTCCAGGGATGGGCAAACCAGAGGAAGGAGACGAGGGGCTTTCACAGAGTGGCAGAGAAAACCACAGAGAATAAGAGGGACATTGATCTTTGCTGCCACAAGAGAATTCAGACAAGCCTGACTGAAAATGTGTCTGCTGGCTCAGCCCACACCCCAGGTTTTTCCCGCCTTTCTCAGCCTCTGCATCCTGCGTGATGGGCCCCAGCCTTGAGCTGATTCAGAGAGAGGGAGACAGTATATCTGGAGCTCCATCACTTGAGGGGAGATGGGTACCATCCTTTCTACACCAAGACCCACCCACCGCTTCTGGCTTTGGTATATCTCCTTCTGTATTTCCTTTTCTGACAAGCAGACTGTGTAAGATCAGGGTATTAACACTGGGGCGTCCTGATGACCCTCTCACCACCTTATACCCCCATCTCACTGGCTCACGGGTTGAATGAGATGGTGAAGAAGATGGTAACTTCTCCCTCCTAGGGCTCCCATGAAGAGTCACCACACTGAAGCATTTAACTCAGTGTCTGGCACCATGAAATGCTCACTCGTTCCGTTAGCTGTTATCTAGCTTCTTCCTAGGTTTGTCTGCTTGTCATTCCTCCTACCCCGGCCCTATCCAGTTTCAGAGATGTGACTCTGCCCTGAAATCCAGTTGGTCACCCTCCTTCTCACCAGTTCCCTTCCTCTCAGGGCCCCCTGCCTTGCCGCTCGCACGCGTGCGTGCGTGCGTGCGACTGCAGGAGGGTTGGGGAGGAGCTGGCTTTTGATGCATTTAGCACTTGCTATAGATTAGCAAGGCGGCAGATACTATCAGTGCTCCATCCACATCCCCCCGGACCTCTTTGCCACTTTACTGCACACCAGTCCCAGCGTGCATTCACTCCTAATAGCCAGCACCTGCGGCGGTATGCCAGTAAATATTTAACAACCACCTCTGGGGATGGGAGAGCCCTAATTTGTAATGTAAGCCAATTTCCATGGTGTAAGTACTCCCACCGTGGCTGATTTCAAGCTATCAATGTGAGGTTAACTAGCTTGCAAAATTCCTAACAATTTAACATCCAACACTCATGAACAGTTAGTTTCAAGCCAGTGCCTGCACACCATGGGCCTCTGTGTTTCTCTTTTACAAACGCTGCATCCTGGCGGCCTGGATCTGTTTTGCCTGTAATCAGGGAGGACAGGAAGTGTCTGGGCATTTATGTTCCTGCTTGTCTCTCATCCTAGAAGCCCCCAGAACTGGTTGGCCTGGTTGGTTCAGAGGTATAAATACTCGAGACCCCTTCCCCCTAATGGGCCAACATGGAAGCGCCACCCACAACTCTCCAGTTTCCCTGGGCGATTAGGCCAAATTTACCTCTCTAGGACTTGGCCTGACACCACACCCTTGCTCACCCTCCCCTTTCCCCGATTTACTTCCCCACCTCCCTAACAGTGTTGCCTGGGAATCTTTCTAACAGGTCACTTTCACACAACTTCTCATCCGCAGTCTGCTTCAGAGGAACTAAACTGACAGTTTCAAGAACATGCCTTCTAAAGCTCTGAGTTCAGGTCCTGATTCTGTTACAAACTGTATGACTAAAAAGTTACTTAAGCTCTATGAGTTTCTATTTCTTCATCTATAAAAGGGGCCTAATAAGTCCCTGCCTTATTAGATAATGGTGCTGCAGAAGACTCTTGAGAGTCCCAGGGACTACAAGGAGATCAAACCAGTCAAGTCTAAAGGAAATTAACCCCGAATATTCATCGGAAGGACTGATGCCAAAGATGAAGTTCTAACACTATGGCCACTTGATGTGAAGAGCCAGTCCACTGGGAAAGCCCCTGATGCTGGGAAAGACTGAAGGCAAAAGGAGAAGGGGGAGGCAGAGGATGAGATGGTTGGATAGCATCACCGGCTCAATGGACAGGAATCTGGGCAAACTCTGGGAAACAGTGGAGGCAAGAGGAGCCTGGCGCACTGCAGTCCACGGGGTCACAAAGAGTCGGACACGACTGAACAACAACAAAGTCCCTACTGCTAGGGTTATTGGGAGAATGAAAAAAGCTAAGTCATCTAGGAGGATTAGCATAGAGTCTGGCTCATGATCTGTCTTCCATAAATGCTGCTGTTGTTCCTATTGTTATTAAAGACAGCGTCTGTCCTGCCCTCCAGGTCAGAGCTTCACTTGGAATCGTGGATGACTGAGTCCTCCCAGCTAGGAGGACTGTGTGATGTCCTGCTGAGCTTTCACCACCCTTTGGAATCAGAGTTTAAGCTCTTTGGCTGTCCTTTCTTGAAATGGACCTCCCCTTATCTTTCCCTCTGCAGAGGGAATGAGTCTTCTGGAAAAGCTCTGGTCCCAGTTGACCAGCTCTGTGACCTTAGAATCCAAGCATGGCTTGTTTCTGAGTTCCATCCTTCCTCCAAAACCAGGGCAGTCAGACAGGGCTCCATGGAGGGTAACAAGTAACGAGGATCCCTCAAAAGGATGGGACCAGCATTTTGTTCATTATCCAGTAAAGATTCTTGTGCCACGGTCTCTACCTTCTTCTCATGGGGGAAAATAACATTTATCACCTAGAAGTGGTGAAACAAGCACCCATGAAGTGCTGGTGGTAAAACAGATTAATAACAGAGCTTCACCAGAGCCATCAGGCAACATCTACCCACAACCTTAAAAGCACACATCCCACTCAATTCAATGGCACCTATTTTAGAGATCCTAAGTAAAGCTTCCTAAACTTGAAAAAGCTTTAAGCACAAATATAACCAGTTTAGCCTAGTGCTTTGTATATAATTGGTACATAATGCATTTTGATTAACTAATGAAACTATCATTTAATATTCTAAAAAATTAGAGCGCACCTTCATCTCAGTGTTGAACACAGAGGAGTAGCTAAAGGAGTTAAACACAAAGGAGTAGTTATGAGGCTTTTGTGTGTGTGCGTGTGTGTGTGCTAGAACCATTTTAATATAATTATACGTATCTGCCAAACCAGGAAGAAAGGTTTATGCATATACAACTTTTCCAGTTAACATCTGCAAGCATAAACAACGATGATCTCAGTTTATAAATTCATCAGGGTCAGAGCAATTGACCAGGGTCTCTTTACTGCTAGGCTTACCAACAGTAAATTACATGATGAATTACTGTCCTTTCATTTCTCTTCTCTTACTCTCCTTGTCCAGAGACATTTTCTTGTAAAGTTTCAGTGCAGCTCACCTCCAGCCAAAGGTAATCTTTTTAGATAAGTACTCAGTTGCTCTGAATTTACTTATCATTATAACCTATTTAATCACAGAAGAAACTCTGCAGAGGTGGAGTTCAAGGCTGCATACAATAACAGGAGATCACAGTTTTGAAGTCTAGCACAGACTAAAATCCACAGATGTAACATTTCTACGAGACACACACTGACTGTCTCTTAAACTACATACTGACCCTTTATAAACATTATTTTTTAAATAAAGTAATGCAGCTAGGACAATCAGTCACACAATTCACACAGCCCTGAAAAGCTTTTCAGTGCCAACTGCCAGTTGGTCATGAAATGTGAATGAGCTTGAGACACTGTCCATTCCTAAGATTCAACATGGATTAGCTAAAACATTGGAACACCTCTGCTTAAGAAGGCTATGTCCTTCCCTCCTTCCCCTCACAGCTGAGCTCTGCTTGTTTATTTTTGGTGGTATTTGGTTGCACATGGCTAGATTGCTTTCAATCACCCTGTGAATCAGGAAAACCAATGATCTAAAACTATGACAGAATCTTAAGCATTAAGTAGGCTGATTTGTCTATTTCAGGTAGCTGGTTGGTAGGCCCTCACTAAGGCCTTTCATTTTCCTTCTATGCCTTCAAGGACATTGATCCAAAGATGAGTCTAAGCATCATACCATCCACCTCTTTTAACCAATGCCTGGCTAAAACTGGAATGTTCAGTGCAGTATATTTAAAAATCACCCACAAAAAGATGATTTTTGTGAAGATCACAGGTCTTCACAAAACCTGGAATTTCCACGAAGATGTTTGATCTTTATAATCCAAGCAGTCAGCATTGAAGTTAAGCTTCTAGGAGGCAATTTGGTCCTTATAATCCAAGCAATCAGTGGTTGAGTTAAAACCCAAGCTTGAAGCTCCACATCCCTGGGTGAAAAGAAAGGCTGGGGACTGACTGAGATGGATGGTGACTGCATTGGTACCCATGGGACTGAGTGCGGTCCCTGGTCCAGGAAGCTGGTGATGCATAGGGGTCAAATAAGATCCACAGTCCACGCCCCCCAAAGTAGGAAACTGAGCCAGCATATCCTGATTATAACCTGAAGCCTCAGTACAGGTCATGGGGTAGGACATCTGCATGCAGGGAGAGGAGGTGGACAGGGGATCTGACAATGGGGGGATGGCTGGGCTCCAGACAGACACAGGATCACTGCTGCTGGAAATGACTGGGACTGAGGTGCTAGAAGGGGGGAGTGATATGGCCACTTGTTCCACCCTCTGAACTCACTTCCCAGGCAGAAGACGTCTTCTTTTTGGCAGGTCTCACTTTGTTTTGACCTCCATTCTGCTTTTGCTGCCCCTGTTGGCGGCACTTCGCTGTTTGACTCTTAAACCATGCCTGTACCCTGGACTCAGGCAAATTGGTTTTCAGTGCCACCTCCTCCCACGTGAAGATGTCTGAGTATCGGGTCTTAGCAAACAGTGCTTCCAGCACATACAGCTGCACTCAGGTGAGCGTCGTCCTCTCCTGCCACTGTTTCCAAGGGGTGGCCGGGTAGCCCACCGAGGGGTGCAGCAAGTCCATGCCGGAAGCGGTCAGACTCAGCCCACTGACTGCATAAGGCAGTTGCTTAAGATAAGACATCATGCTAAGGTTGTTTGGAGGCGCAAAGTCAGCCCAAATCCAGGGGACCCAGCGAAAGGTCTTGCTTTGCCCGGATTGGACAGATTCAGAGCCCCTGTTGGGTGGGTTTGGAGTGGTAGAACTTGTCTGAGAATTAATTATAATAAATGTTTTCTTGATAAACTAACGAGATAATCTGAAGGGCATGCGTCCCTTAATTACAGGCCGCCGTGCTCAGCTCTGCTTCTCCGTCAGGGCTGATTACTTTTCCGCCTGATGGAAAAAGCTACTTTCTGCCTTTAAAAAAATATATGACCATTGAAAATTATGTTCATAGGACACTCTCAACTGCAACAGCCCACACTCTCTGGAGTGTGTTTCTCTCAAGGCAGCACTGGCCTTCTGGGATGGCCCACACTGTCTGTGGAGCGCGTTTCTCTCTAAATAGATCCACTTCTTGCTTATTACCTGGTCGGTCACTGAATGTTTTTCTGTGATGAGACATCAAGAACCAAAGCTTCATTATGTCCTCTCTAGTTTCACTTGCTCATAGGGGCCACTTGCAGAGATCTTACACCCAGCGCATCTGACCAGAGTTTCAAGTACGAAACAGTGGTGCTGACACCTCGGTTCGGAGGACCAAGTGCAGAAGCTTCGCCGGACACGCAGTTCAAGATGGCGGCAGCGAGCCACGTGCAGGGACGCTGGGCCCGGATCTAAGACCTGGAGGCTGAGCACCACAGCTGCTGAGCTCTGTGAGAACTCCGCCCCTTCCCCACTGTCTGATAACTCCGTAAAGCCCCCGGACGACCTTCCGGCCTGTCAAGGAAGCATGCACTCTCTCCGTTGTTTGATTAAAGAATACAACTTTACTTCTGAACTGAAGAAAAATATGTTTATAAAAAAACTGCGAAACAATTTGAAAAGATTTATGAAATGAAGGAAACAAACTTTATACCAAAGTCACAGCTTAAATTTTTTAATCTACAAAGGAAAAAAAAAAAGAATACTGAGTTCAAGAATGCTACAGTAAGGAAATACTTAACCAAAATATGATATATCTAAATAGAGGAATATTATGTAGCCATTGAGAACTGACTGTGTAAAAATTATAAAACGATATCTATGTATGGAATGGTAATACAGCTCAAAGCATAATTATAGCTAATTTAATTATATAGGCTAAACTTATGATTTTTAAGCAGAATATTGAATATATGATTCATGAGTCGTCTAACCATATAAAAACTAAACCAATTTAAAATGCATGCATAAAGGGAAAAGGCCCTGAATAACTACAGTAAATTGTTACTAATGATCATGTTTGAGCTGCAACCCTTGAGTGCTTTTCTTTCTCTTCCTTTTTTATGTCTCAAATTTTCTCTAATTAAGGAGAATTACTTTTATAATAAACAGCATTTTGATTGACTGGTTGAGTAACAATAGCACGACATACACGCAGACACACACACAGATGAAATAATAAGGAGTGGAAAGTAAGGGAGAACATTACTATTCAAACACCCTTCTCGGTTAATGGTTTCCAAATTTGTTTTCTAATAAGGCTAATAACGGCCATGTGTTATGGCAGGTAGCAGCCCAACCTAGCCAGAGAATCAGACTCAAATGATTCCCAAGCCACAGTTACACTTTGAATGTCACTTCAGCTCTGGTGACATTAGCTGGAGGCAGCAGCTGGGTGAGATGGTATGCAATTCATGAACAAGAGAACTCAGAACTTACTCTACACTTATTAAAAATCCAATTCCTTGTGCAGTTTTCAGAGTGCATTCGCAGGCTTGCCAAATCTCACCTCTGAAATCAAATTTCCTTTCTTCCATGTGCTGTTGCAGATTTAAGTCTATTGTTTCCAACTGAATTTTGTTTTTTAACTGCAATGCACTCAGGTAAGTCTGTTCTTGCTGATGCATTAGAAAAACCAGCTCAATGGAGGCCCACTGATTCACCACATGGTGGGTACGTGTCTTTTTGTGAATAATTTATCATTTGCCAGCATGAAGGAAAAGCCCAGGGCACCATGGAACAGGTCAGTTGCCCCCATCTCTCTCTCCAGCAGCTACTATCACAAGAAAAAGGCAGCATCAGCCTAAGTAATATTCCTTCACCTGTGTCCTGGGTAGCATCATGAGACCTAAATACCAACAGCCACTAATGTCCTTCTGACTATTACCTCCTTCCAAAGAGTTTCCCCAGTTGGAGGTTCAGTCTGGCATCCGTAAAGACACAGGTATCTTTATTCCTCCTTCTTCTCTGATGCAGAGGGCGGGATGCCTTTTTAATACCCCATTTCCTAACATATGAGGATACAGTATATAAAACCTGCCATCTGGCTCTTTCTTTTTTTGATGAAGCCATTTACATTTTCTTAGTATAATTAGTATTGCACAGTAACTTGTCAATACTCGTCTGCCATGACACCGAGTAACAGCTTACATATACCTGCAACTGGGAGGATTTATTTGTTCCTTCATGCTTTCAAGTGCTGGCCAGGGATAATTACCAGGGAGATTATTACATGGTGTTGGGTTAATTAAATATGATAAAGGCATTTGCCTGTGACATGATCGGTCTGTTTCAATCTAAATGATATAAAATAGTCAGCCTCATTGAAGGCAACATGGTGACCCCGCAGAAGATTAGACCTAGCCAAAATAGAATCCTGCTAATGATGTGTCTGAATTTGATGTTCTATCTCGATTTCACTAGCTGTCTTTTTAATCAGAGAGATGTCATTACAATGATCGCTCCTGAACATTCGTGCCCAGCCCTCATAAGAAAGCAGGGGACCTTCAAAGTACCTTGAAATATTGGCAAAATACAAAATATTAAAGGCATAAAAGTGAGTCTGCTGACCCTCAATTGCTTCTGATCTTCTTGTTAGACTGAATAAAAATCTGTCTTAATTGTGGAAGTCTGCCGGGTTAGGCAAGTAAGAAACGTGAAGAGGTAAGAGACTGATGTCCAGGGGCTGTTGGACCCTTTCCCTCTTCCAGAGGAGATATTGCTGATGGTGGTGGTTAATTGGTTCAGTCGTGTCCGACTCTTTTGTGACCCCATGGACTGTAGCCCACCAATTTCCTCCATCCATGGGATTCCACAGCAAGAATACTGGAGAGGTTGCCATTTCCTTCTCCAGGGCATCTTCCCGACCCATGTATCAAACCCACATATCCTACATTGGCAGGCAGATTCTTTACCATCTGAGCCACGAGGGAGGCCCAGTGGAGTTATTGCTGGCTTATAAACAGATGTAAGCACTAGGCTTGAAGTCTGAGGGACAAAACTTTGGGTACAAAAAAGTGTTATATTTTAATTTTAGAGCAAAAGGAACAGAGATTGATACTAAACCATATTTTTAAGACAAAAATTGACCTTATATCCTGAACATTCGTGGTGAGATGTTACCATGGTATGGTAGTAAAATGGCAATAAAATGGGAAAAGTCTCCAGTTCCCATTTTCTTGGTAGAGTTGGTGGACATAGCTGCTGCAAAGCCTAGTGGCTGAGATGGTCAATTCAGTCAAATACACATTAAAATCAGGCCCTCAAATATCAATAAAACTAATTGCTACAACCAATAGTCAGGGGAGAGGCGTCGTTTGCGATCAGTGGGTATCTACTGTGGCTCCTGTGTGCAGGTCACCACAGGGAACAAAATAAACACCTTATGAAACTTTGTCCCAGTCAATAGTAAGAGACTTCCTTGCAGTTTATTTGAGAAAATGAGACGTATGTTGCATGACTGTGTAGCAAGGAGAAGCACTCCCACCGGCCATGAGGAAAATCAATCCAGTTATTTTGTACTTAGACAACTTACACGAGAGCAGTTAGTCCTTACAGCTTCCCTCTCTCCCTTCTGAACCATCAGCCTCAACCCAACTCACATCCATCACTCAGACAGAGCTGATCCTCTCAGCCCTTCTTCTCTCTCCCTCCTCACTCCTTTCCTCTTTGGGGTCTTGCAGGTACCACTCTAGTCTTGCTTAATTTGGCTCTTCTAAGTAAAGAGTGCCCCTCCCTGGGACACTCAGCTCCTTTCCCCATCCCCTATTCCCTCCTAGTCCACAAGCAGGACCGCATCACCAGCAGCAACGCCCATCAGTGAGCTGGGAGTTCTGTCCAGAGCTCAGGGGGAAACTCGTGGTAGTCCTCAGAGGAGTCAGGGAGGTGCTGGGGCTGGAGATGAGCCCTGGAGAGAATGCTGGAAAGGGATGGCAGAGGCCAGGGCCTCACAGGGAGGAAGACTGGGAGCAAAGGCCCTGAGCTCAGAAAGTGAGGGCCAGGGACCATGAGACAAGTGTGCATGGCTTAGGAATTTAAGTCTAACATGGAGCAAGATAAAATGAGAAAGACTTTTGCTGGCAGCAACTCAAAAAATTTTGTTTCTACTCTCAGAGGGTGCATTGGTGCAATGTGGGTTAATGTTAAAAACATGTTGAGTGAAGGAAGCTTTGCATAAGAGTACATGCTGCATGACTCCACTTATGCCAAGTTCTAGAACAGAAAAAACCTAATCCACGGTACCCAATAATCAGAGCAGTGGTTGTTTTGGGGTTGCCGGGGGACTGTCAGAATTGGCTAGGTAGAGCTTTGAAGGAACTGTCTGGGAGAATGAGACTCTTCTACATCTTGACAAGGGTTTAGGTTCCAAAGATGCGTGCATATGTTAAACTCAGAGAATATACATGTAAGGTTTATACATTTCACTGTGGGTAAATTTTACATCAAAAGAGAAAAAAGTTTACACAAATACTAGTTAATAATATGCATGCTAAAGTATTTAGGAGGAAGGTATATTAATGTCTACAATTCACTTTGAAATTCATCAAATCAAAACCATGGGGTGGATTAACGGATGGATAGAGAGATGCATGGAGGGAGAGAGAGAGCAGAAATGCAGGGGATAAAATGTTAAAGGCAGAATCTAGATGGCGAATGCACGTGCGCCAACTACAAAATTCAACTTTTTGTTAGGTTTGAAGATTTTTATAATAAAATGCAATTTAAAAAAAAATTGTATGTTGGGTACAAATGAGCCTTGAAGATAAGGTAAATATTCTGTTTTATCATCAAAGGACATCTCATATTTGGCACTGAGGAATGCTGAAGAAAAGCATTTGGGGGGAGGGGGCATTTAGTCAGACCTATTGGAACTTACTGAATAATGGATAATATGTATTGGATAATAATAATAGATAGTAAAGACAGCAACAACCATGGCTACCGTTATTATTGCCACATATTGACTGCGCTTTCTGTGTCCAGCATTAGGCTAAGTGCTTTTAAGAACCATCCTGTTTAATCCTGTAACAACACTAAGAGAGAGAGAGAAATAACCCTGATTTTTCATGAGGAAACTAAACTTCTGTAGATTAACTGATTTGTCTGTAGATTAACTACGAAAGCTAGTCAGGCAGAAGGTTGTGGAGCTGAGGTCTGAACCTAGGCTTAGGCATGCATATACTGGGGACATGAACGGCACCCAGTGTGAACTCCAGTCCACCAAATGCAGGATCTATGTAGCACCTTGGATCTTTGGGACAACATGCAGTTATCCTGGGAAAGGCAGTGTTTCCCTAGTCTGTCAGACCTCAGACCTCCCCAGAGCTAAAGAGGGAGTTTCAATGCTTCAGAAATGATCTGAACCTGGTGTTAAATATATCAGCTTTGTATATAGGAGTTTTGTAAATTATTCTCAGTGCATTTCGACCTAAATTCTATAAATTTTCCTTGACTTAAAAAGAGGCTGCAGGAAGCGGTGGAGACGCAGACATAGTGAACAGACTCGTGGACACAGCGGGGGAGGCGAGGGTGGGATGAGAGGAGAGCGGCCGGGACACACGGGCGCTATCCATGTGAAACAGACAGACGGGGGGCGAGGGGCGGGGGGTGGGGTGCGTGTGACTCAGGGAGCTGAAACCGGTGCTCTGTGACAACCAGGAGAGGCGGGATGCGTGGGAGGTAGGAGAGAAGTTCAAGGGGGAGGGGACATATGTATGCCTATGGCTGATTCATGCTGATGTATGGCAGAAACCAACACAACAGTGTAAAGCAATTATCTTTCAATTAAAAATAAATAAATTAAATACACACACACAAACATGAAAAAAGAGGTTGTACTAGACATTCCCCATTTTAGCAGAAGCCTAAGAAGACTCCAGCCTTAGAAGAATGATTTTAATGGTGGACTTTCAGATAGTGAAGTGGAGTGATGAGGAAGATATTTGGGGGTAGGTGGCTCTTGGGGACGCTTCATTTCTTAAATTTGGCAAAAGAAACATTGGTATCGGATAAAGAGTCATTGTGTATTCCCTAGGAAATTTCATCTTACATTCTGATTTCACATAATTATAAGGCGGTGATTTTATGAGAAGTTATTTAAGCCTGGTGAAATTGGTTCTTTTTCATAATGAGGATGATTCCATGTACTTCTCAAGTTATTATAAGGCAAAACACATGTCTGGGAACTCACAGGGTCTGGCCCTGTGTAGATTCCTCAATGGAAGCTTATTTCCTTCCTGCTCCACAGGAAGAAATGACAGAGAGTCGGACCATGAAACACTCCTCAGAGTTATGTGTAACACTGGAATTAGCAATTATGCTTTCCCCAGTATAACCTCCCATTGGGAAGCTCACAGTATAAAAAAATACATGCTTACGAAGGCAATTATTCTCTTTATGCCACATGATTTTCTGGTAATAAATACCATTCACGATATAGATTCCCCATTGATAACGGTACCAGGCAGTGCCTGCACTGAGAAGGAGCAACGGGATGATTGGCAGGGAGCTGTTAGTGGGTTTTCAGTCAGAAACAATGTAGTCTGTGATTTTGACAGTTAAAATAGAAGGAGTAGGGAATGAACTTGTTGAGTTGAGCTGAAGATGGCGGGGGGGCAGCTTTTCACAAGATGCATAATGTCAATATCTTTGGAAAGAAACTCTTATGGTTCTAGAGGAGCATATAGTCTCAGTAATGGGGGACTCAAGAGATGTATAACCAAAAGAATTATGAAATTCTATAACTCAAAATGCCCAAACATTAGTCTCTTTAAACAGTGAAAGGAAAAATGATATTCATTCTGCCTGAGGCATCCATAAACTATGTAAAGATAAGGGGGTTCCATGAAGAAATAAATGAATTAATTAAGAATGAGTGAAGTGACTGTGAGTGCGATTCAGCCTCAGAAGATAAAAGGGATACACAACCAAAACTAGTTCCATAATGATTCATATCCTCATTCATTATCCAACACCTATGTATTGAGCATCTACTATGTTCCTGGTCTCATGCTATGGCCTTGGATATAATGAGAAATAAATCGATGCAAATTGCACTTTATAGTATTTAGCCCCACAAAGGAGGCAAATTGGACTTCAAAATTCTCTCTGCACTCTCACGTCTACTTGTCCAGCACCCTCACGTTTTAAAGTTCCATTTCTAGATGTAGATTTGAGTTCTTCCTTTCCACGTTTCCTCCGTCTTGTCATGGGGTAAGGGAAGAGGAAAAACCTAGACAGACAGAAGCAGAACCTTCTCCAGCAGGTCAGAGACAGAGGAGGGCTGTTTGCATTCTCTCTTTCCAAACATCTGATTCTTTTGTTTTCATATGTGCAATACCTGGAAATGTTACTATTACCCAGATCCCAGACCCAGATTATTGCTTTTCAAGCATTATCTCACCTAATCCTCACTAGAAGTTGCAAAGTACATATTATTTATATTATTGTTGTTGCTTGAATAGTTATCCCTCATTTAAAGACGAAGCATCTTTTGCATTGTCATAGGGCTGTAAATTAGGGCACCTAGAAACTGAACATTCTGTCAACTGTTGGGTTCCCAAAACCATGGTCTTGGTCTTGCCACTCTTCCTTTCCTTTTAAAACACACGGGCACATTTATTGAAAACTATATCTATTAAATTTATATATTCATTCCAGTCATATGTTCATTTCTTTCAATAAATATTTATCAAATGCCAAACACGGGCAAACTGTAACATAAAGACTGTCTTTTGACTTAAATTGTTGAAAAGTCACTCAGACCTTCATGTGTATCTTCACATACTTTCAAAATTCATTTGACAAACGGTTCCTGAGTGCTCACTATTGCTCTCCTAGAGCTGGGGACAAAATGGGGTCTGACACAGGCCAACGGCCTGCGCTTATGCAGCATGCATTCTGGCAGAGGGAATGGAAAATAAACAACTTTTAAATACTTACTACATCATGACGTGATAAACACTGTATAGATAAAGCATGGTCAGAGGGAAAGAGTGACTAGAAACAGGAGAAATGACTTCTGTGAAAAAGTGACATTCAAGCAAAAACTAGTTAAAAGTCGTAACAAGGCATGAGGCTATCAGGTGGGGTGCAGCCCAAGCAGGGAGACTTGCATGCGCAAAGGCCCTGAGGTGTATTCCAGGACTAGCAAGGCGACCAGGGCTGCTGGGATCCCATGTCCACGCTCGGAAATACAATCTACAAATGCCAAGGTTATTTTCTACACAGCTGTACCAGGAACATCCTGCTTTGTTCTTTCAATTTTAGAGCAGTCCATGTACCTCCAGGAGAGTGCTGGAGATAAACATTTTTCCTCCGCTTTAATCACGCCATGACAATGGCTGGATAATGAAGAGAATGCCCACCCAAGCCACTCAGGGCCTCTCCAAGAGTGACAGCCTGCTGATTAGTGAGATATATAAAAACAGACACAAAGAGAACTGAACTCTCTTCTTTTTGCAACATAAATGGTCTTTGCTTTTAGTCCCCAAGTCTTTGTTCACCGCTTGCCAGGGAATCCCTCCCTCAAGTCCAGCCTACTACTGTTTGGCTGGGAGACTTTAATCAGTAGACTTGGAAGAAATGACCCGGCCAGGAGCATGGCCATCACTGAGCAGCCCAAGACAGGAGGAGCTGCAGATAAAAGAGGTAAAGCTGACAGTCTGGCTTCTAATTAGTGGAAAATTAAAGTTGATTTGCATTATTAGAATTATGGACTTAGGGGTTTATTAAATAGCATCCTTTCATATATATTTTCTGTTAATACTCTGTGGTAGTTCCAGTTAGCTTTAGTGCTTGAGAACTGTGTGCATTAAAAGATAATATTTTAGAAAAGTCATGGGTAAATTTTGTGCCAAAAAATACAAGCTTGAATAATTTTCTTTTTACAAAGTCGCTAACAATGAAAAGGTAATCAATTCTAGTGCCACAGAACTCTTAGAAATCTTGAGAATCAGAATATCTTTGGAGCAGAGAGAGAAGCTTAGTGATCACTGCATTCAAAACTCTCGTTTTGTCTTGGGGAAAAGACAGAGAGGCAGGGTGAAGTCTGAGGTGCAGGTCAGCAGCGGGACAGAAGGGAAATCCCACCCCACAACGAGTCCCACTGCCAGCTGCTTCCCTTCCTGCCGCTGACTTGTGGTTTCACTTTTCAACTCCCCTTGACACACCCCGTACAAAAATGCAACGAGCCTTTCAAGTGTTCAGATAGTCATTTTTCTCTGTCTCTTAGCTCTGTACCCTCAATGCATATCTGACCTGTGAGAACTCAGTGTAAACAGAAGCCATTTTTCTTGTTATCAAAAATTTTTGTATTTTCATTTTTTCCTGCTAGGGTTTATATATCAGTGTTTATATAAATAAATATGTATAATCAGATAAGCAGGAGGAAAAACTTACAGGCATCACTCCAAATTTCACAGCTTTGAGCCATTCTCATCCTTCCCCTTCAAAACTATGTCACATTCTGTTCATGACAATGCAACTTGGAAAACACTAACTTAAACAAATGGAAGCCGTTGAGATACGAAGCAAGGGATGAATAAAGTACGTTTTGGAAGTTTGCAGTTAGTCAGTTCAGTCGCTCACTTGTGTCCAACTCTTTGCGACCCTGTGGACTGCAGCATGCCAGGCTTCCCTGTCCATCACCAACTCCCAGAGCTTACTCAAACTAATGCCCATTGAGCTGGTGATGCCATCCAACCATCTCATGCTCTGTCATCCCCTTCTCCTCCTACCTTCAATCTTTCCCAACATCAGGGACTTTCCTAAGAAATCAGTTTTTCATATCAGATAGCCAAAGTATTGGAGCTTCAGCTTCAGCATCAGTCCTTCCAATCAATATTCAGGACTGATTTCCTTTAGGATTTATTGGTTGGATCTCCTTCAGTCCAAGGGATTCTCAAGAGTCTTCTAACCCACAGTTCAAAAGCATCAATTCTTTGGCGCTCAGCTTTCTATATGGTCCAACTCTCACATCCATACATGACTACTGGAAAAACCATAGCTTTGACTAGATGGACCTTTATCTGCAAAATAATGTCTCTCCTTTTTAATATGCTGTCTAGGTTGGTCATAGATTTTCTTCCAAGGAGCAAGTGTCTTTTAATTTCATGGCTGTAGTCACCATCTGCAGAGATTTTGGAACCCCAAAAAATAAAGTCTGTCACTGTTTCCATTGTTTCCCTATCTATTTGCCATGAAGTGATGGAACAGGATGCCATAATCTTCGCTTTTTGAATGTTGAGCTTTAAGCCAACTTTTTTCACTCTTCTCTTTCACTTTCATCAAGAGGTTCTTCTTTACTTTCTGCCATAAGGGTGGTGTCATCTGCATATATGAGGTTATTGATATTTCTCCCTTGAGAAATCTTGATTCCAGCTTGTGTTTCATCCAGCCCAGCGTTTCTCATGATGTACTCTGCATACAAGTTAAATAAGCAGGGTGACAATACACACCCTTGACGTACTCCTTTCCCAATTTGTAACCAGTCTGTTGTTCCATGTCCAGTTCTAACTGTTGCTTCTTGACCTGCATACAGATTTCTCAGGAGGCAGGTCAGGTGGTCTGGTATTCCCATCTCTTTAAGAATTTTCCACAGTTTGTTGTGATTCACACACTCAAAGGCACAGTCAGTTAGGCAGAGGTAAATGCTTTTCTGAAATTCTCCTGCTTTTTCTATGATCCAGCGGATATTGGCGATTTGATCTTTGATTCCACTCCGTGGTGTTTAATCATGCCTACATCCTACTAACTCCTCATTCACTGTTACAGTTGAGCTTACCCCGTATATTTTTATGGCAGCATCGTGTTATGAAAGCAACAGACCTCAAATAATCTATCAAGGAGCAGACACCTAGGTGGGAAGGATACGAAAGCTGAGTTCAGACAGCGCTGGCTCTGAACACCAGACCTTGGCTAGGCACCCAGAACTCTCTGTGCCTCATCAGAGGCATGAATAGGAGTGTTCATCCCATAGGGTTGCTATGAGAGTTACATGGAAACAATGTATGTTCTCCTTTAGTTTGGTTCTTAGCATACAATAAAATAATAAATACTGTAAATAAAACCTGACATATTTTTGTAAAGAGGGTCCCTAGCAGGGATCATCAAGTAGCATTTTAATGATACCAAAATATTAATAAAAATATTTTTTACTTAGTTCATACTGTTATAAAGTCATAAAAGAAACAATGGTGAATCTTCTGCTGGATGAAACTAACAAAATACCAAATGATTGTGGTGCGCTTACCTCCCAAATGCAATGTGTCTTTCCACCTCCCAGCAGATGATAAGAAGGCAGCCATTCCCCTTTAGACAGCTGACTGAGCAGAGGACCAAAGCTAACTGCCGATCCCATCATGTCTAAAGAGTCTTGTGGCCAGGGTTGGGCTGCCCTCCTTCCCCTCACCTGCTAAGCATATAAACATATATCTGCATTCCCTGGTGGCTCAGTGGTAAAGAATCTGCCTGCAATGCAAGAGATGCCGGTTTAATCCCTGGGTCAGGAAGATCCTCTGGAGAAGGAAATGGCAACCCACTACAGCATTCTTGCTGGGAAATCCCATGGACAGAGAAGCCTGACGTAGCAAAGAGTGTATATACACACACATTCTCACTCACACACATACAGACAATGGGATACTATTCAGCCATTAACAAGAATGAAAGAGTGCCATTTGCAGCAACATGGATACAACTGGAGATTATCATACTAAGTAAAGTCAGTCAGAAAGAGAAAGACAGATACTATATGATATCACTTATATATGGAATCTAAAATATGGGGCAAATGAACCCACCTACAAAAAACCAGAAACAGACTCATATACCTAGAAAACAGACTTATGGTTGCCAAAGGGGAGGGAGGGTGGATGAGGAATGGATTGAGAGTTTGGGGTTAGTTGATGTAAATTATTACATATAGAATGGGTAAACCAGAAGGTCCTACTGTATAGCATAAGAATATATTCAATATCATGGGATAAATCATAATAGAAATGAACATAAAAAAGATGTAAAGAATGTATAAATGAGTACAAATGAGTCACTTTGCTGTACAGCAGAAATCAACTACACTTCAATTTAAAAAAAAAAAACAAATAAAAACATTTTCCAGGAAAGTATTCATCAGCTCCCAGATTTGCTCAGCTCTTCACTCATTTGGTACAAGAAAAACATTCCTCAAATCCAGACCAACTAGACCATTGCTCTGATCATAGGTCCAGTCTTTCCTGCCTTTGTCAGACTGGAGGATCATAACAAAGATGTGGACCATCTCCAAACATCCTCGAAGTTAAAGCCATTGCCTTGGAATTCACACACCTGCCAGAGAGATTTCCAGTCCCAAGACAGATTGACAGGGACATGTTAAGATGCTACAGCATTACTAAAGCCTGCATATTCAAGCTATAATAGTCAAATTGCTTCTACCTGATCAATTGCTCAGAAACTGAACTTTAAACCAAAAGCTAAGTTGTTCTGGAAGCCCTCTTGGCAGCGTTAACTATCTCTTGCAATTAAATGTCGACATAATTCTTTCAGAGCTACGGTCTTGCTTTTGCTCCAAGGCTTCCTTCCAGGCATATGAGTGAGTGCTACACAGGTAAACATTCTTTGAAAACCTCTGGGTGAATGGTGAAGGTCTTTGTGTTTGGGGGTTTTGGTGAGAATTTCAAATATCAAGAAAACTTTTCAGATACAAATGAAGGTAGTTACGGTCATTTATTCAAGCATCTGCAAATGCCTACTGTGAGTCAACCCTAAGCAAGGCGTCAGGGGCATGGAAAGAGGTAAAAAGTGGTCTAAATTTTAAAGAAGTCTGAGCAAGCGGGGCAACAGACAGGGAAGTAAAACGACAATACATCATGAAAATGGTTTTACCACTATATGAACTAGGAGCTTGTGTGGGAAATGAAGACAAAATCACCGAGTCCCACAGAGTTGGCAAGGCTGGTGGAGAGGAGAGTGTTGATGCTTAGTGACTCCTGATGGATGCAAAGCAGTTTGCCAGGGAAAGAAGAAGGAAAATTGAAGGTCAGTCCTCAAATGGAGAATGCGCTAGCAACCGCTACAGGGGGGGATACAGCAGTAGAAAATACCACACTCTCTGCTGCCACGAAGCTTATGAGAATCAGATGAAGTCACGTAGTGATGGCCGGGTGATGGGCACACAAAGGTGAGAGCTGTTTTGGCCATCAGTCTGAGTACCAGATGACTCTCTGTTTTAATATGTGCTCACAAGAGCGTGATTTTCTGGGAGTTCTGCCCTCAGCTATTGGTCATATCTAGAATGGTCTTCTTGAGCCTGTTTCCTCATCTGTGAAAGGAGGAGAGGAGTGCTAATACTAGCCAATACTTTAATATTCACTGACCTATTTACTCACTGCTTGACCCCATACAAAGCACATAATAAGCACTGTCTCATTTAATGTTCCCCAAAGTCTCCTGTGATCTCCATTTGCAGAAGGGGAAACTAAGGCTAGAGGAGGCTAAGTGACTGGGGCAAGGAACTGCTAAACTACAGCTTAATCATCTCTGCTTCCAGGCAGGTTAAGGGAGACAGAGCATGAGAAGGACTTCACAGGGCGCTCGGTTTGTGGTAAGTGATCAACAATGGTGGCTGTTAATGTTATTACTAGAGATTACCGTGAAACATCAGTTCTCTTCCTATCAGGAGGATATCAGTTTTCACTTGTCCATTTGGGAACATGGTGCCTTCTCCTCTTTCCCTAATTTTTTTTTTGGCTATGTCTAACTGGCAGACAATACATCCACCTCTAACCAATAGGTTCTTGGCCAAGCTACCCTAGTAACATATGAAAGGTATGCAATTTTTATAAGCCGCCTCATCAAAACCTTTCCTCGATAGAGGTTAAACACTGAACATTTCAAACTAAGTTCCTGGACCTGGTTAAACTTGAAAATATCACTTGCTGTACTACCTCCAGCCTGTACTCATGCAACTTCCCCCACTTCGAAGGCTCTGAGACTTGGTTTCTGCCCAAGCAGAAGCAACCCAACTGTAAAGTCTTCCTGCTTGTCTCTGAGACCTACTAAAATTTTAATGACTAGCTCTGTGTTTTCTTCACTGTACTCATGTCCCTACCATAACTCTTACCACAATTTTGGCATGCAAAATATTTAACAAGGCATTTAATCCAAACAAATGACTAAACATCCAATAACGCCATGCAATGCCCATCATACCTAAAGGTCAGCCATGCCACAATGGATTTCCATCTGCAAGCCAATTTCCAAAGCAAATTTCCCTAATTGCTTTGGTTTGCAGTTTGGTTTGGTTTTGTCTCCACATCTTGGAAATCAGGGGTTTTATTCATCTTACTCATCAGTAAACTTCAGTTGAGTGAATACATGAATGAATGAATAGATGAATGCTGCACCAGAATGAGAAAATAGAAATAAGGAAAAGTGAAGGAAGAAAGCCAGAATCTAAGTTTTAAAAGATTTTAGAAAATTGGAGGCACCATCAGAAATGACCAACCTGAGAAAATGTGGCTACAAGAAAAACTATTATTTGAACACAATTACTTCCTCAGAGACTTCAAATTAATCCTTCTGCACACTCCCTTCTCTAATCTTCCTGAACACAACTTGCTTAAGCGGTTTCCTTTGTTATTCCCTGGTTTTCTCTCCATGCAATCACCACCATCTAACTAGAGGGTCAGAAGGGAAGGCTTGTAAATGCTCTGCCCCCATGAGCCTTCATTTGGGGCTGAATGCACAAGCCACATCCCTGGAGGCCTGTGGGCAAGCCTCAAGCATCAGAGAAAGGGGGAAAGTTGGAGGAGGGCTGCAGGCCGTGGTTAATTGTCTGTTGAGTCCCAGTAGGACCAACTGTATTTGGAACAAACAGAAAACTGCCTACATTTTATTAGGCCTATCCATGCCAATGTACAATTGTATCTGCATGCCTGTGTAAGTGTGTGAGCGTATGTGTATACACACACACACATACACACACACATACTTCTAACAAATTTCTTTTTCATGTTATAGTAATGAGGACTTGGAAACTACTGCATTGGTTTGAGTTTCCCCTTAAAATACAGGAGTGCTCTCACAAAATGTCATTTCAATTACAGAAACCCAATAATGAACCAAAAATACCCTCCTATGCTCTCTTGGCTCATGAAGTACCCACTGACTGTGACAAGCACTAGTAGAGGTTTGGGGGTGTATTATTAATAAAAGGATGCAAATGAAATGAGTTGGCTTTTAGAGATCATTATCGAGAGTCTAGACAGCAAAGGTTTGTCAGAAGCTGTTTTGCATTTTGCCGTATCATCATCACAACAAAAGGCAGAGCTGCTTAGAAACTTAAATAAATGAATAAATAAATCAAATGATAACAAATATTGATCCAACAGCCCTGAATAGAGAGAGAATGGCTGACTGTCTACTTTTGTGCAAAAGCCTTGTCTCTGCCTGATAATGCTTAGCATTAGGGAAAGCAAAATGCACTTTTCATGGCAATTCTCAGGAACCTCATACAATTCTCACAATTTTTTCAGAAAATGGGAAGTTGGTTAGAAAGTTTGATTCAACAACTGGCTTATTTAATATGCAACAAATATTGACTCTCCTAAAGTTCAGGCCCAGAAATGAATTCGAAACAGTAATTTTCCTTGGTAGTATGCATTCAGTCACTCATTCAGCCATCATCTGTTCATTATTCAGTGATGATTATCAATGAGCGTCCATTTGTATTCGGGAATGAGAGGTAAGGAAAAGCATAGCATGTTAAAATTTATATTTTAGGACCTAGGGCAGAAATAGACATAAAAGGGTTTTGTAGAACCCTGAAGGAGAATCAAATGTCAGGCCTTAGAGTGACTATAGATGACATTCAAAGTTGGGGAGTTTCCCACCCTTAACCCTATGCAGTGAACTACAGAGGGCAACAGGCAGTCCTGCAATCTTGAGCTGTCATTCCAATAGTTCTGAAGCCAACAGAAACGTAAGCACCAGCTGAAGAATCATGGAATGCTTAGACCTGTAAGGGACCTAACGGATCATCCAGTTTGGTGATTCACAAAGTTTCCCAGATAACTGCTTCATGGAAGAAATATTTCATGGAAATTTAACTTATAAAAAGAGTGAAAGAGGAGTGTTCCTGGCTGAAGGGAGGGTGGGGTGCATAGGACTCCACTAGAGTCTTTCTTTTCTTGTTGCTTGGACCACTTCTGAGGCAGACCCACAAAATCAAGGTCTCTTAAAGTACGGCATAAAGACCATTACTCAAAGTCAATCCCATTCATCTGATTGTCAAACAGAGATCAGGAAAAAGATCAATGGCTTGTCCAAGGTAACAATGTCAAATAAGGGATACAAGTTGGCACTAGGCTCAAAGGTTGCACCTCACATTATAGAACATAGTCACTTGATTCAGAAGTATGTTTTTAGAGGGAGACACACAATTGTTTTAGATGCCTTGAGTTCAAGGTGATGATGGTAGGACATCCATGTGTTGGTGTCTAGGAAATAGTTAATTTAAATATATAGGCCCAAAGCTCAGCAGAGGAATGACACCAACGTTTTAGACTTCAGTGCTGCCAACACAGAAAGGATAAATGATGTCCAAAGACAGAGTATAGAGCCTTCAGTTAGGGGGTAGGAAGAAGAACCAGACAAGAGATGTTCAGAGGGGTCAGAGAAAAACAAAGACAAAAACAGATCCCAATTTTTTTTATATATAGAGTTATACACTGACTCTGAATTATGCCAAAATAAAATATCTGTGAAGAGACTGAACTTGAGAGACCATTTGCTCCTTCTGCTAGTCATTTCCTTCAACACACTCAGCCTCTTCTGCATTTTGTCTTCTCACAAAGGCTATCCTCCCAGTCCCATAAGGAAACAATGATATATGGGAGCCAAAATGTACTGTTACCAAGAGTTGACTATTAAATTTTCAGGACTTTTGTGAACCATAGATGTTAATAAAAATTTAATTGTATGCACTATGGTTAAACAAATTATCTTGAAAGCAAAGCCAACAAATACACAAAATATATCATTTCTTAATTACTTTACCATATTTTATTATTATCTCTGCTCTTATGATTACTTATGTCTGTACTCCACTTTGTGGACAAAGGTCTGTATAGTCAAAGCTATGGTCTTTCCAGTAGTCATGTACGGATGTGAGAGTTGGATCATAAAGAAAACAGAGCACTGAAGAACTGATGCTTTCGAACTGTGGTGCTGGAAAAGACTCTTGTGGTGCTGGAGAGTACCCTGGACAGCAAGGAGATCAAACCAGTTCATGCTAAAGGAAATCAACCCTGAATATTCACGGGAAGGACTGATGCTGAAGCTCCAATACTTTGGCCACCTGATGTGAAGAGCCAACTCATTGGAAAAGATCCTGATGCTGGGAAAGACTGAACGCAGAAGGAAGGGAGGGTAACAGAGGATGAAATGGTTGGGTGGCATCACTGATGCAATGGACATAAACTTGGGCAAACTCCAGGAGATGGTGAGGGACAGGGAGGCCTGGCATGCTGCAGTCCATGGGGTTACACAGAGTCAGACTTGACTTGGCCATGACTTGGCAACTGAACAACAACAAATTGCTGTTCTATTTTATCTAAGGGATTCCCTGGTAGCTCGGCTGGTAAAGAATCCACCAGCAATGCAGGAGACCCTGGTTTGATTCCTGGGTCAGGAATATCTGCTGGAGAAGGGGTAGGCTACTCACTCCAGCATGCTTGTGCTTCCCTGGTGCCTCAGCTGGTAAAGAATCCGCCTGCAATGTGGGAGACCTGGGTATGATAGAAATACTAAAATGGGGTGTAACTATGCATCTCTTCTCTACTTCGCATTAAGTGATGTCGTGTTGGTAGCCATGCTGGAGGTAGTTGCCACAGAAACAGGCCCATGCTACCAATCAGGACTCTGGGGTCTCCAACACCCAATATTCTGCCTTGTAGTTCTGGTCCTTTGGAAGGTCTGGCTGAACTTCCTGAGCTTGTGTCCTCTCAATAATTCCCTGTTTTTCTTAAGCTTGTTTGAGTAGGTGTTTGCTATTTTCAAACAACTGATCAATGACTGAGAATTGGACATTTTCAAAAGGAAAAGTCACATCACCTGTTTTAGAGTTAGGGCTTCCATCAGTTTAGACTTGCATCAGCCAATCATGAAAGGTGCAAAGATCTATTCAAAATAAGATTCTGAGCTAAACTGTTTAGGAAGTGAGGGATTGCAGAGGAGATTGTTCCAGACACATGGGCTGTGGTGGGGGAGGGAAGGGGGCGAGAGAGGACCAGGAGCCTGCAGGCAGGAGCACACCAAAGCAGGAAGAAAGCCTTCCTTTCCACATACTGCTCTCTGTCCTTCACTGCCAGATCTTTGAACAGAAGTTGACAGTCCAGAGAAATCCACTATTAGCTCCATTACATTTCCAGCTATTATTCTATTCATTGTTCTCACACCTCGGGCCATCTTATTTACATAACAAGAAGAGATTTGGCAGAGAGGAGGGGCGAGTGTCGATTGTCAAGGCCTGCCTTGTTAGTTTATACTCTAAATAACAACTTGTTTCCCATGCTGCTGTTCTGGGGAACATACTGTTAATTTCAGTCAGCATCTCGTTTTCACCAAATCTGGCAGCAGAGTTTTTAGAGGAATAGCTGTTTAGACATGGTCATTATCTGAGGGTGCTTTAGCCAGTATGTTTCTAGGAGACAGATACAACCAACAAGCTATGCCAGTGGAGAGCAATGCTGGCCTACAGGGTCCAGGTTTTTGGGTCTTTAGACAGAAGAATGATTTCCTATACTCACATGTGGGTAGACCCACATTTCTCACCCGCTCACCCACCCTCACGGTGATAAACAAAAGGCTGTGAGTAGGGATGGTCATATAACTCTTGTAGAACTTCAGGTATAAAACGAAAATGCGGGGTGTCTTGCTCAAAAAACAGGCAAAGATTTTCTTTTCCTTTTTTCCACCATCTCTCTCTGAACCTGTCATAGTGTTTTTTCTTTGCTATTTAATGTCACGCTTTCCCAGGCACCTGGAGCTCTGCCTTTCGCTTCCGCAAGTAGACAGACTCCTGATGGACACCCTCGCCCTGGAGCTCGCCGGGGGCAGGGCAGCGCAGCGGGACCCGGGCAGGGCCAGGGAGCAGGTAGGCAAGAGCCCAGCGCAGGGAGATGAATGAGGGAGCTACGGGAAGTGGGGCGGCCAGAGAAACGAGGCTCCCAAGCCCCAGACCGTGCTCCAGTGTCCCATAGGATTCCATTTACAAAACACAGAGACAAAGGGAAAAAAAATCTATTAAGAATTTCAAGATGGTGAATACGTAAAATAGATAGCCACAGGGACTCTACTGTATGACCCAGGGAACTCAAACTTGGGCTGTGTGACAACCTAGAGGGGTGGGATGGGGTGGGAGGTGGGAGGGAGAGGAGAGGACATATGTATACCTATAGCTGATTCATATGGATTTTGGGTGAAAAGAAAAAAAAGGCCACAATATTGTATAGCAATTATCCTTCAATTAAAAATAAATAAATTTTAAACAAAAGAATTTCAAGATGGTGAAATTAACCTCCAAACACAGAGTCTCCTTCTGAGCAGAGGACACTAAGCAACCGCACAAGTCACAGGCCCACAAAGCCATCCCTGACCGTATACCTTTCTTTCTCTTGTCTGTCATGGGGACACTGGTTGGTACATAGCTGGCTTTGTATGTAACAACACGTGCTCAAGACAACATACAGTTAAGCAGTGAACAGGAGAGATGCTCAGAAAGCAGGAGGATGGGAGAAGCTGAGTTGGCTGGGAGGAGGACCAGAACCATAATTTTGCAATTGCTGGTGACTGTCTCCCATTCTATCACTATTATAGTTTGAAGCTTTTGGGCTTCCCTTCTCGCTCAGCTGGTAAAGAATCTGCCTGCAATGTGAGAGACCTGAGTTCGATTCCTGGGTTGGGAAGATCCCCTGGAGAAGGGAAAGGCTACCCACTCCAGTATTCTGGCCTGGAGAATACCATGGACTGTATAGTCCATGGGGTCACAAAGAGTCAGACACCACTGAGTGACTTTCACTTTCCCTTACGTGTTTAAATGAAAATATTTGAAGACCCTTGTTTTAAATGACCAACCTTAACATTAAAATTCTCGGTAAGTATTTGCCAAAAGGATGTACATCTGTGGGGTCACACAGAGTCGGACACGACCGATGCGGCTTAGCAGCAGCAGCAGCAGCAGCCCTAACAGAAAAGTGGAAATCAAATCCCCCTATGCTTTTGGGAAAAGGAATCAGCTTAAGCCAATCTCTTGCAATTCTCAACGCTAACAAGCTCCAAGAGGACTTAGGGAATTTCTCCTTGCTCTTCTGTTCAACCCTGATCGGTTGTGAGCATCCTTTCAGACATTGCCCCATTTTCCTTATCAAGGAAACAGAAGTCATGTTTGAGGCCTTTGTCCTCCATCTGAAAGCCTTCTTAAGAGGACTGTAAGCAGCACTGAGCTCAGCTTTTAGGGGAGCCCTTGGACTCTTCTTATTCGTGTGCCAGAGAGCTAGTCTAGCAACACTCAGACCTGAGGAGGGGAAGCAAGTGGAAGAAGGCCTCTCACGCAGGCCCACGAGAGAAATAACTCGTAAGCTCCCAGAAAAACAGAGAATGAGCATTGATCCACCTGATAAAGACAGAGGCTGGCGGAGACACACGCTCAGGCCCAGCTCTCTTAAGGACTAGACATCCTTCCTGAAGGTTCAGGAAACTTCCGCTCATTTAGATCAGTGCCTGGCTTGTTTCTTGCTTCTTGTTTCTGGCCACAGGCACTCCCCTTGCTCCACAACCACCCGCTTTCTGATCTCTGTTTTCTGCTCCCCGCACCCCCACCAAGAGTAGCTCTGTCTTGGAGGTGACCTCCATTCACTCAGCTGAGCCTCTGTCCTCCAGAAAGCACACACATATTTGGGATAAGAGTCAGTGTGCTCTTTGTTATAAAAGGTCCTTGAGGATTCTTAATGTGATCTTTGAGTGAACCCAGGTACTCTCCCTAGAATCCCTAAACAGAAACCTGCTGACCTTGAGCTCCATGTTTCGAGGGACAGGGAGCCCTTACCTCAGCATACATTAATTCTCTCAGTCAGCCATTGGGAAATATACCACTGAGCACCTCTGATGCATCTGGTGTATCTTAGGTGATGGTGGAAATCAAAGGGAGGAAAGAAAGGGGGAAAGAAGGGAAGGATAGAGAAAAGAAGGAAAGGAAGCAATGGTGGGAGGGAGGGATGGAAGAAACAAATGCTCCTGTCAAGGCGTGGCCTAGACCACTCTGCAAATCATTAAAATATATTAAGTTTTAGAAGGCTCAGGAGGGTATGGATACAATACAATGAGATCTCAGGTATAGAGATACCTACTTACAATAATTGCATAAATTCAGGCTCTCATCTCAGTTCTTCCACTTCATACATGACTTTAAGCAAGCTGCAAACTGATGTTCAGTTTTCGAATCTAAGGAACAGTCTTAATAACAGGTTATACCTCAGAGTATTCTTTTGAGGAGTAGATATTATTATGCACAAAGTTCTCAGTTTAGAGGTAGCTGTTTTTCAGTGTTTCCCTGGTGGCTCGGTGGTAAAGGACTTGCCTGCCAATGCAGGAGACTCGAGTTTGATCTCTGGGTTGGGAAGATGCCCTGGAGTAGGAAACGGCAACCCACTCCAGTATTCTTGCCCAGAGAATTCCATGGACAGAGGAACCTGGCGGGCCACAGTCCATGGGGTTGCAAAGGAGTCAGACATGACTTAGCAACTAGACAACAGCAACGATAATTTATCGTCATCACCATGGTGCGGTTGATCCATTGGCAGAGCATTTGTGCTTTTTCAGTGTAATTTTATAAATAGTTCTTGAATAATGTACATCCTCACATCCACTTCAGTCCCCCTTCAACCCATACTCCACCCGCCACAGGAATGCTGTAGACAGGCCTACCCTCCTACTCTCTCTTTGGCTCTCCATTTCCCTTTCATTGGACCAAAACACCCCCCTGTTTGGCCTCCATCAAGCTGCATAGTCTGTTCCACACCTACCCCTCCAACCTGATTTACACCAAGCCCCCTCTGGGAACTCCAACCCAGCCCACTCTGGCTTCCTTTTCTTTTTTAATCCCTTCATTTCACAGCAAATCAGCACATGTTGCTCCCTTTGCCAAGAACATTTCCCTGACTCCTTAAACTCCTCTGGACTCTTCAGGTACCAGCTCAGGCCTGACCTCCTTTTCTGTGTCCCCTGACTGGTCAGCTGCCCCTCCACAGGCTATCACAGCCTCCACACTTCTCCTTCACCCCCATCACGGTGATAATTCTACATTCACACGTGATTGTGGCGTTCATTAATAATCCATTTCGCCACCACCAACTACAGACTCTAAGCCCTATGAAGACACCGATTTTGTCTTCCTTGTTCAGCCCTGGGTCCTTAACGCAATTATAGTACCTGACACAAAGTAGGTACTCAATAAATATATGCCATTTCCACTTGACACAGAGATAAGGGGGGCAAAGAGTATCATAATCATTGCATAAATGAGGAAACAGAGTCTGAAAGTTGACTGATTTGAGCAAGGTTTGAAAGTGGCAGCATTAGAGTGGGTGCCTGGGCTCCACCAGGCTGACATCTGTGTGTATGCCTTACCACTGCTGCCACCCTTGCTCAGCCTTTACATGACTGTTCCTAGTCCTGCTCCCAGAATGACAAGAACGTGAGAACACCTTCTCCCACATTGTAAATCTGGACACGCTTGAAGTGAGTCTTCCTACTCCACCCCGTCACCATCAAGCCTCATTGTTTTCTCAGTAAAGGTTGCCTCTGTCTTTAAACAACTCCTCATACATGGGATTTGCAGGCTCCATAAGTTAAGCCTCCCTAAAGGTAAAGTGAACTTGCCTTTGTTTACACAAATAGAGAATGTATTGGTGCGTGTAACTGGGAAGTCTCAGGCATGAACTTTTGGTACACCTGGATCCAGGAACTTAAGTAACTCCATCAGATCTCTCTCTTGACTCCCTTTTCACTTCTCTCTCTCTTGTTCATTCTCCATTTCTTGTCTCTGTTGGGCTTTTAAATTCAACTCACTATATCCATATGGAGGAAAGTTGAAACCCACAGTTACAGGCTCACTTAGCCTTTGGAACTAATTATTTCAGAGGAGTGTAAATGGCTGATACTCAGCAACTTTCAAATTACTTCCCCCAAAGTACTCTGAGTTGCCCTGTGTGGGTCAAACATGCATCATTAGACCAATCACCTAGCCCAGGCGATTAGAGATCTGATTGGCTGGGTTGCTACAAATACCTATTGGAACACAGAGGCACATATTTGAAAGCTCAAGTAGAATTGCTTAAAATCATCAGTGGCAGAAAGGAGAAGGTGCTTGGCAAACACAAATATAATTGAAGTCTAGTACACAGGTGTCCTACCATTTTATTCCTGTATAGAGAAGCATCTCTTACACTTAGGTTTCTATAATAGATACGCCCCAATTCTCTAGGTGGATTCCGACAAGCACAGCGACCAACATGCCTCACTTTCACATGATACGCCACTATTGAGTTTTGAGTAGTATCTCTCCCCACTTCCCTCTCTCACTCTCCCCCTCTCTCTTCTCTTTTTATAGACGCATCACATTGCTGACTCATATTGAGGTCACCGTCCAAAAAGAAAAAAAAAAGAAGAAAATCTCTGGTATCTGTCACATGGAATCAAAGCTCAGCTCAGGGAAGAATTTCCTCTCTGCTGATGACAGTGCCAAGAGATTACTCAAAGCCCATTTTGACTGTCACGTTGCACATGCAATTAAGGACACAGGTGATCATCTTATTCCAGAAGTTAGAATAAAAGCTGATACCAAGCAAAACACACTCTATTTAGTAAATTAGCTGCCATGTGCAATTGCAGCTGAAGCCTTCTTCTGGATGGGAACACGAATTTAGTGCAGTAATGAGACTAATTTCCTTCGGGGTTTGGGGATCCAGTATTTTCTCTTGGTACTTGTACGTCACACCAGGGAGAAGCATCAAGGGCTTTAGCACAAACCCAGCTGTGATGCTGAAAGCCACACCAAGAAAAATTATAATTAATACAGCAAAAATTAAAGATAAAGAGAAACTCTTTAAACCAGCAAGAGAAAAGCAACTAGTTACCTACAAGGGAACTCCATTAACTTGTTCAGTTAACTTTTAAGCAGAAACTTTTCAGGCCAGAAAGTATTGGCACAACTTAGTCAAAGTGATGAAAGGGGGAAAAAAAGCCTGCAACTAGGAATACTTTCGGAGAAGGCAATGGCATCCCACTCCAGTAACTCTTGCCTGGAAAATCCCATGGATGGAGGAGCCTGGTGGGCTGTGGTCCATGGGGTCCCTAAGAGTTGGACACGACTGAGCGACTTCCATTTCACTTTTCACTTTCATGCATTGGAGAAGGAAATGGCAACCCACTCCAGTGTTCTTGCCTGGAGAATCCCAGGGATGGCGGAGCCTGGTGGGCTGCTGTCTATGGGGTCGCACAGAGTCGGACACGACTGAAGTGACTTAGCAGCAGCAGCAGTAGGAATACTTTACCCAGCAAAGTATTCATTCAGATTTGAAGGAAAGACCAAGCAGAGAAATGCACAAAAATATAGTTTTGTCAAAATGGTAGGATTATAGATGGTCTTAGCTTCTATTTTCTTTTTCTGACTTTCAGTAATGTCTTTATTACTGACTTTATGGGACTTTATTAACAGAGAAAAATCACTTTCAAAAAATCAAAATCAGTCCAGAGCTATACATCTTATCTTTATTTAATAATCTGTTAAGGCAGGAAAAGCCACAGAAGCTTGACTTTCTATCCAAACCCTTATGAATCAAAGCTGCTGTCTTTGGAAGGGCATCATCTCATCCACGTGACTTCCTAAGAAAACCACACCCTCTTGTTTTACCAAGCTTTTATAGTGTGTGGTTTAAGGTGTGGACTCTAAAGTTAGAGAATCCAAGTTTGAATTTGGGCTTTCACTGTTTGTAGCTTTGCCACTAGACTGCATTTTTGCCCCAAATAGAGCATTTCAAAATTCACCACTCTTTTTGCACCAGAAAAGAATGACTCCATGGATGCTGCCTGTGAGCTCCATAGCTATTTTTTTTTTTGTCTTGGGAGAGGCAGCCCTGTTGGTGGACACAAGTTCTGAGGCTAGAATGACTCAAGTGAGCATCACTGCCAACCTGCCATTTTAGAGGCTCTGCACCTCTTGCAAGTAATCAAAATTATCTGTCCCAGTTTCCTCATCTACACCTCAAAGATAAAATGCACCTAGTCCATGAATTAGGTGGTGAGGCTTATATGAGATAATGTGTATAGAACAGTCACGGCAGGGCAAAGCACATGGTAAGCAGTCAAAACATCACTGCTACAGCTTTTTAATCCAGCAATTGTGGGGAAAGGAGATCTCTGTCTCAACTCTGGTGTGTGTGTGTTTCTAACCCTGCTATAGTTCCTCCTTGGAGCTTGAAGGGTAGGGGGCTGGCTGGGCAGTTGAAGGAAGAAAGGACCTGGTAACCTAAAGCCAGCCTGGAGATTTATGTCTGAAAAGAGATAGGGGTGATGCATAGACAGAGCAACCAGGGTTTACAAACTCCCCTCCTGAGTTTCAAAAAATCACTAGGAACCAGGGGAAGCTATCTGCTGCTCAAGCTCCTGCTGCCCACAGATAAGGCACATTTGGGCTCATTCCCTCTGGAGCACAGGAAGTTGAACCTGTGAAAAATTACTACAAGGGGGAGAATACTAGAGCCCAGATAGACACCATTTTTCAGTGTTTACTATAATTGCTCATGTCACAGTCATTCTTTTGCTTTGCTCTGGGGAATTGTTCCAACCGAGTATTTGCTTCTCTTTTCGAGGAAATGACGGGTGATTCTTGAGACAAACTGGGAGAAGGCGCCATCTTAACTCTGCTAGCTGAGCTGGGTGGAGAAAGGGCCTGCGCAAGCGTGGGAAAGGAAGCTAGACTCAGAACTTCCTCTCCAGTAGGAAAGAGCTGGAGAAACTTTGTGCTTTAAAGGTGGCTTTCCTTAGCCATCTCATTCACTGTCTCATCTCATTCTAAGACAGCACCTGTCTTCAAACAGGTGCCTAAAATATGCTGGAAAACAAAGCAATCACTCAAAATAACAATTTCAAATTGTTCTATAAAAAATCTAGTTTACACGGTTTGGATAGTCTATATAATTTTCGAAGTATTCTATGTAAGTGTTCTAAGCACATTTAAGGTGGGCTGGGCTAAGCTATGATGTTAGGTTGCTGCAGTTTACTTGCTAAATCGTGTCCGACCCTTTCCAACTCTGTGGACAGTAGCCCGCCAGTCTCCTCTGTCCATGGGTTTCCCCAGGCAAGAGTGCTGGAGTGGGCTGTCATTTCCTTCTCCAGGGGATCTTCCCCACCCAGGATCGAACCCGGGTCTCCAGCTTGGCAGGCAGATTCTTTACCACTGAGCCAACTGGGAAGCCATGTAAGGTGAATTAGATATGTTACCAACTTATGATATTCTCAATTTATGATGGGCTTATCAGGACATAACCCCAACATAAGGAAGGAAAATCTGTAGTCTGCAACCATTAAAATGTTCACTTTTGTTCAAAACTAGTTTTTCCCACAAGATGAAGCCAAAAAGTAGGTACTCAGCATTGTTTCAGATTTTAAAAATTATTCTCCAAAGAGACATTGTGCCAAAAACAGAATAGTGCCCATGATGGATACATGGAGTTTATTATACTATTCTATTTACATGGTAAAGGTCTCAATATTTTTATAATAAAAAACTTGCAATGTTTCTTGTTATCTTATATCATTTTTCCCTAAAGGCACAATTAGTAATTTTACGCACTTAAAAATTATATTATGTCACTTAGACTTTATTTCAGCGTGTGCTAGAATTAAACCAACCAATTTATTTTTAATAGACTCATGGAGGAATTTTCAGTATATCCTTGAGACTTATACGTTGCTACCAGCTTTACTCAGTGCATGATGGATAGTTTCTATTTTAAAATATGGCATTTGTTGTGATACAATTTAAATTACCTTTCTGCTGAGAGCATGCGTTCTTCAGAGTTACAATTATGCAAAGGGAAATTAAACATCATATTCCTATTTTGTCTTCCTTTATAGTCCTTGTTGCAGTTACTTTCACTCAGGTACAATTACATTAGAGAAAACAAGATTTTGCATTTATATTCAGAACTATTCTATTCAGAAAATTCATTTCAGTTCTTAGTTAATTATAGAAGAAAAATGAAAGCTATTCTAAAAATAAACAAGAGTAAAGGCTCAAAAGTAGCACAACTCACATATAAAGTGTTATGTATAATCAATAATTTGCAGTTCTCACAAGCCCACTTAACAAGTTACTGTATCATAATTATATGTTAAGAAAAATATTTTTAGATCTTTTCACTTACTATAAATGTTATGTATGCTCTTTACTGAAAATTTGGAAACTTGGACAAAAGCACAAAAAGAAATCAAGATCACCTTGTGATTATGACACCTAGATGTAACCAGTTAATATTTAGCTATATTTCCTTCAAGTTCACTTTTCTGTTCAGATAGGATGCAAATATCAATACCCCATTATATTTAACAAAATTGGCATCATATAATATATTCTGTATGCTATTTTACAACCTAATTCTTTTTATTAAATTTATTTATTTTTTTAATTTTAAAATCTTTAATTCTTACATGTGTTCCCAAACATGAACCCCCCCTCCCACCTCCCTCCCCATAACATCTCTCTGGGTCATCCCCATGCACCAGCCCCAAGCATGCTGTATCCTGCGTCAGACACAGACTGGCGATTCGATCCTTACATAATAGTATACATGTTAGAATGCCATTCTCCCAAATCATCCCACCCTCTCCCTCTCCCTCTGAGTCCAAAAGTCTGTTATACACGTCTGTGTCTTTTTTGCTGTCTTGCATACAGGGTCGTCATTGCCATCTTTCTAAATTCCATATATATGTGTTAGTATACTGTATTGGTGTTTTTCTTTCTGGCTTACTTCACTCTGTATAATCGGCTCCAGTTTCATCCATCTCATCAGAACTGATTCAAATGAATTCTTTTTAACGGCTGAGTAATACTCCATTGTGTACATGTACCACAGCTTTCTTATCCATTCATCTGCTGATGGACATCTAGGTTGTTTCCATGTCCTGGCTATTATAAACAGTGCTGCGATGAACATTGGGGTACATGTGTCTCTTTCAATTCTGGTTTCCTCGGTGTGTATGCCCAGCAGTGGGATTGCTGGGTCATAAGGCAGTTCTATTTGCAATTTTTTAAGGAATCTCCACACTGTTCTCCATAGTGGCTTTACTAGTTTGCATTCCCACCAACAGTGTAGGAGGGTTCCCTTTTCTCCACACCCTCTCCAGAGGGTATTGATTTTATATCCTGCAACTTTACTATATTCATTGATTAGCTCTAGTTATTTTCTGGTGGAGTCTTTAGGGTTTTCTATGTAGAGGATCATGTCATCTGCAAACAGTGAGAGTTTTACTTCTTCTTTTCCAATGTGGATTCCTTTTATTTCTTTTTCTGCTCTGATTGCTGTGGCCAAAACTTCCAGAACTATGTTGAATAGTAGTGGTGAAAGTGGGCACCCTTGTCTTGTTCCTGCCTTTAGGGGAAATGCTTTCAATTTTTCACCATTGAGGACAATGTTTGCTGTGGGTTTGTCATATATAGCTTTTATTATGTTGAGGTATGTTCCTTCTATTCCTGCTTTCTGGAGAGTTTTTATCATAAATGGATGTTGAATTTTGTCAAAGGCCTTCTCTGCATCTATTGAGATAATCATATGGCTTTTATTTTTCAATTTGTTAATGTGGTGAATTACATTGATTGATTTGTGGATATTGAAGAATCCTTGCATCCCTGGGATAAAGCCCACTTGGTCATGGTGTATGATCTTTTTAATGTGTTGTTGGATTCTGATTGCTAGAATTTTGTTGAGGATTTTTGCATCTATGTTCATCAGTGATATTGGCCTGTAGTTTTCTTTTTTTGTGACATCTTTGTCAGGTTTTGGTATTAGGGTGATGGTGGCCTCATAGAATGAGTTTGGAAGTTTACCTTCCTCTGCAATTTTCTGGAAGAGTTTGAGGAGGATAGGTGTTAGCTCTTCTCTAAATTTTTGGTAGAATTCAGCTGTGAAGCCGTCTGGACCTGGGCTTTTGTTTGCTGGAAGATTTCTGATTACAGTTTCAATTTCCGTGCTTGTGATGGGTCTGTTAAGATTTTCTATTTCTTCCTGGTTCAGTTTTGGAAAATTGTACTTTTCTAAGAAAAATATGGAACGCTTCACGAATTTGCGTGTCATCCTTGCGCAGGGGCTATGCTAATCTTCTCTGTATCATTCCAATTTTAGTATATGTGCTGCCGAAGCGAGCACAACCTAATTTATCTATTGGAAAATCTGTAGTAAACATTTATCCCATTTTATTAACTATCTCTCTTAATAACTGCAGATTTTCTAGGCCAGTGTTTTATGTACACTGTGATTTATCTACCCCATCTCATATTATTATAAATTTAGAATATTCTATTTTTCCCTATTATAAATGATGCCACAATCAATGACTCTATATAAAAATTTTTCACATCTCTATTTCCATTTGATACATTATTTGATGTCTATTTTGAGTCAACACATATGAATATTGTTAAGTATTTTGAAACATAATAAAAATCTCTAAAAAGCTGTCATTAAAACTCTCATAAGCAATTCCAGACATCCATATCCTTACAAACTATGCTTTAGCTTTTAAAAACATAACCACCAATCTGAAAAATAAAAATGGCATCTCCTGCAACTTCAGTTTGTTCCCTTATAGTTCATCTAATTATTAGTAAGACTGAACATATCTACTTGTGCTATGGCCATTTTTATTTCTTTTTTTTTTTTTTTTACTTTATTTTACTTTACAATACTGTATTGGTTTTGCCATACATCAACATGAATCCTCCACAGGTGTACACGTGTCCCCCATCCTGAAACCCCCTCCCATCTCCCTCCTCATACCATCTCCCTGGGTCATTCCAGTGCACCAGCCCCAAGCATCCTGTATCCTGCATCCTGCATCGAACCTAGACTGGCGATTCGTTTCTTACATGATAGTATACATGTTTCAATGGCATTCTCCAAAATCATCCCACCCTCTTCGTCTCCCATAGAGTCCAAAAGACTGTTCTATACATCTATGTCTCTTTTGCTGTCTCGCATACAGGGTTATCGTTACCATGTTTCTAAATTCCATATATATGTGTTAGTCTCCTGTATTGGTGTTTTTCTTTCTGTCTTACTTCACTCTGTATAATCGGCTCCAGTTTCATCCACCTCATTAGAACTGATTCAAATGTATTCTTTTTAATGGCTGAGTAATACTCCATTGTGAAAAAACTGGAAATAGAACTGCCTTATGACTCAGCAATCCCACTGCTGGGCATACACACCGAGGAAACCAGAATTGAAAGAGACACGTGTACCCCAATGTTCATCGCAACACTGTTTATAATAGCCAGGACATGGAAGCAACCTAGATGTCCATCAGCAGATGAATGGATAAGAAAGCTATGGTACATTTTTATTTCTTAAAAAAAGTCATTAAAAAAAAAATCTCCTTCAAATCAATCAAACCATCTTCTCTGAAATCTACCATGTTACAGGCATAGAGAGAAGTGCTAAGGATAGAAAATTAAGACGACATGGACCCTATCTTCAAGAATTTCACAGTCTAGTAGAAAAATAGACATGTGAATGACCACTTTCAATGTATTATTATAAGTGCCATGTTGACATATGTCTAACATACTAGGAAACCACAGAAGAGGAAGCAGAAAACTCTCCAGGGAATGAGTGAAGGGTACACAGAAGTTGTAAAGTTTCAGCTGGACTCTGACAAATGAATAAGAATTCACAGAGATGGGAGAAAGAAAAGAGAGTATCTGACAGAGCCCTGATAGAGGGAACAGTCAATATATTGTGAAGGATATTTTGAAGCCAGCCAAGGATTTGAGCTCTATCGGTGGGAAACAGGGATTCAGTAACATTTTTTTTTTTTTTCTGAGCAGCAAATGAACACGGTAAGTTTTGTATTTTAGAAAGTGGATGGAAAGGAAGACATGGAACCATTTAGAGAATGAGAAAGAATCAGGTAAGGGGCAATTGTGAGGTAATTTTAGCTTGATCCATTCAATGTGGAGCAAAATATTTACTTTTAAAATATAGGCACATGAGGAAGAGGTAACCCCTTTTGAACAACCATTTCTTTTTAAAAACAATCCAATGCACAGTAGCTGTGACAGAATGTGTTACTTTTCCCAAATGACTTACTATTTTCACTTACTATAAATGTTATGTATGCTCTTTACTGAAAATTTGGAAACTTGGACAAAAGCACAAAAAGAAATCAAGATCACCTTGTGATTATGACACCTAGATGTAACCAGTTAATATTTAGCTATATTTCCTTCAAGTTCACTTTTCTGTTCAGATAGGATGCAAATATCAATACCCCATTATATTTAACAAAATTGGCATCATATAATATATTCTGTATGCTATTTTACAACCTAATTTATCTATTGGAAAATCTGTAGTAAACATTTATGCCATTTTATTAACTATCTCTCTTAATAACTGCAGATTTGGCCAGCGGGTAGAAGTGACCATGTGACTGTTTCCACCTAGATTTCAAGAAGTATCCTGTGTTTCTACGTGTCAGTTTGGGATCTTTCGATTTCCACCAGGAAAATCTTTGCCCCAGGCGGCCCAGTGTTTCCAGAACACACAAGGAGCAGACCTGAATGAAAGCCAAACTCTGGAGCCAGCCCAGCTGAGCCCAGCCTAGAGCAGCCAATCCCCAGACTGACCTACAGTGTAAACCACCGAGTGTCGGCATGGTTTGCGATACAGCATTATATGGCAACAGCTAAACGGTACACTGGCATAGTCCACTCCTTTAATTTAAGAAACTGGCCAACAGAGAAGCCTGGCACGCTGCAGGCCATGGGCTCGCAAAGAGTCGGACATGACTTAGTAGCTGAACGACAAAAGAATGTGGGCTGGGTTAACACTCCATGCGCTATCTGGAAAGTGGGATAATAAAATTGGACATGTGTAATGATTAAATGTAGCCTAGTCCTTCCAATTCTGGATGGCCATCTCATCAACTGGAAGTTGCTGATGAATTTCCATCCAGAATTAAAGTACCCGCATATAATACATAAGACACCAATTAGCTATTGATCCTTCTGGGCTGACATGAATTAAAATAAAATACTAAATGGACAGGCATGAGCTCAGCTCCCTGTTGTCAATAAGAGCACTCATATCTTTGTTGTCTCCCTTCTGATCATGTTATATATAAGCAGCAACCCATTGCATCACATGGAGACTTTTTAATCAGGTCGTAATAGGCTTCCTCATTCTGCTCATTAAGCTAAAGAAAGGTTTGCTAGGGAAATGGTCTATTAGATTGTAATTTGCTTTCACATGCAAATTAAGGAATAATTAGTTTTGAATATCTAGAGATGTAGAATCTGGGTGTTTGACATATTTTCATATGTAGCCAACACCGAAAGTTCAAGTGTCTTTTCAGAAAAAAGAAAGGTTTTTTGCCAGTTAAAAGAGATTAAACAATATTCCATTCTGAATGTACACTATTTAGGCAAATATTACAGGTAGCATATATTTAGCTCACAATTCAGAACCAACTGTTTTTTTTTTTTAACTTGTTGATATTTTGAAAACACTGACGAAAGTTTGAATATCACCACATTTTCCTTTTCTTTTGCAAAAGCAAGGTGTTCTTTAAAATATGGATGAACCAAGATTTAAATTATTTTAAATAATCAGAGATAAATATATGTGCCTTCCATTATCTTAAAGTAGCACTTCCTCTTCTAATATTTTTAAAATAAATAAGTCAAATCTTTCATCACTCCAACAGGGACTCTAAGCAGGCTCAAATCATTTCATACCTTTGTAAACTTACTTGGTCATCTCTTTAAAATTAATGAAACAATTAAAGCTTATTACATTGTACTTAAAAACTTAGGCTGGATTTTGTGCTGTGCTCTCACCCTCAAAAAAGGGGGCCATAAGGAAACTTTTGGAGGTGATGAATGTTTATTACCTTGTTCATAAGAGTGATAGTTTCATGGGTATATGCCTATGCCCAAACTCATCAAATTAAGCATATCGACTATACTTCAGTAAAGCTATTTAAAAAGAGAAAAAGGAGGGTAGTAAAAACAAACAACAAGCAAACAAACTTAAAGGTCATGGAGGAAGAGAAGGAGAATTAAATGTTGAGAAAGTGCTCTTTGTAAAACCCAGAGCAGACTCTGCAGGGTTAAATCTCTGTGTCTGGGGCAGAGCTCAAGAATCTAAACCCCTCCTTTCCACAATAAGCAACATACTTCTGTGGTTAGATTTCTTTTGTCCAGTGGGGGATGACTCAGACCCTGTGGTATCACCAATGAGGGGAGTGAAAAAGAAATGGCATGGAAAGGCAACAGGGATAAAGAGATGGATGAATGGACAGGATGCGGCCGCTGAAGCAATCTGGAGGGCAGCAAAAGAGGAGGAGGAAGAGAAAGCACCACATTAACCCTTGGTCTTCAGCCTGGATGACTAGGTGAGTGTCCCTAGTGTTAAACCAAGTTAGTAAGTCAGAAATACTTTGGTTCCTGGCATGATGAGTTTGCACACCTTCGGGATATCCAGATACCCAGCACACAGGTGAAACTGTTCTAGAGTGTTCAGGAATGTATACAGAGATTAGGCATTAGCTCTTAAAGTAAATTATGATAGGATACCTGAAAAAAAAATGCTAATGGAGAAGGTATAAAAAGTTAGATTTTTTAAGTCACTGAGTTGTTGGGAAGAAGTAAAGGAATGAAGGGAGGCAGAAAAAGGATATTCAGAGAGGAGGAAAAAGAGCCAATATTATGCTACATCCGAGAAGCAAGGGAAGAGTGGCCAGTAACCACAACGCAGTGACGAGAGTGAGCAGGAAGAAAACTGAGAGGCCGCTGGACCAGCAGGATGGAGGTCTGGGATGATCACCCAGAGAGCCCTGTCCTTAAAGTGACATGGGGCGTGATCATATCAAATCGCTTGAAAGAATAAAGGGGCAAGAGAGTGCATGTGCCATAAAGGAGGTGGAGATAGTGACTATGTAGCCTAATCTTTCTAAAAGTTTATTGATAGAAATTTTGAGAAAAATGACAATATCGGTAGAGGATCAAGGAAACAAGATTTGAAATGAAGTCAGTGAGCAAGTGGGGGAGAGAGAGAAAAATATTATGACACAATGAACTTAAACTCAGCAAATGATTAGTGGGTTCTTACTACATACCACACACCAGATATATTGTAGAACAAGACCTGGTCTTCTACACACGGAACAAGTGTGTTGCAATATTCTGTTAATTTAAACCATTAGCTCAATGGAAAAAAGAACTATAACTTGTTCACAGGTGTATGGTGCCCACCATGGTGATTAAGGCATGATAGACTCTCAGCAAACTTTAATAGAATCATTGACTGACACAGTCCCAACCTTTAAGAGGTTCTTCCCTATCTTCATTTGTCTTTCTGGTCTAAACTCAGGCACTGTTTCTTCCAGGAAACTTTCTCTAATCTCCAAGGTGGAGTTAATCACCTCCCTCTGTGTGCCCATTACACCCTGGGTGTTCCTCCGTCTGTCTTTCACTCTAAAGAGAGAAAAACATCCACGAGAGCTTTCAAGGTTTTTATCAGCCCCTAAGCAAAACCACAATGGGGCTTGTGGGCTAGTTTAGACACTCGGGGGAATTAAATTCCTAAGCATTTTAGGTTTTTCATGAATAACTCCCACTGGCTCTCTTTACTTCTGCAGGTTTCCCAGGGCTAGTCTGACCAGCGTGGCTGAATTCAATGAGCAGAGAAGCCTCTAAATCAGGCTAGGGAGCATAGAATCTGTTTCTTCCTCGTGTTGTTAATCTCGTGTAAATAGCCAGCCACGTAGAGTGTAAGCAAAGCCCGTTAGACACCACTGGCTGACTGGGCACTTGCCTTAAAGATGCAACTCGCTGAACAGTTTACCCAGCAGATAGCTCTCTTTGGCAGAACCATGCTGTTCAGCCAGGGAGGGAATTTGATAAAGTGCTTTATTGGGTGGCAACATTTTGGTATCAGCTTTCCCCAGATCACAGGGGGATACTGAAACTGGAATCCATTTATATCTTCCATTTCACCCCACATGGCTCATAGACACCATGTCAAAACACATCGTGCCGTAATAAATGTGCTAAAATCTGCAAGCTCACTCCTCCTATTACAGACAGTGTTCTTTGTCAGATTGAAGATAAATTATGGAATACAATTTCTTGATTTTGCCCACTCATGTAGCCGTAGCAGAATCTCAAATGCAAGGCAATACCCCATGCCATGAAGATGCCTAAGTAACTGCACTGTTTCATGCCAAGGTTAGCAGTACAACACTCTTGCTGGATAGTCAAGGAATAGTGCAGTCACTGCTGGGACAGACCGGGCCATGTGATGAATACTTATACACCCTGTCTCCCACAACAGGTTCTATTCTGATGGAGGTCAGTGAAGCATTGGTGATTATGTCACACTTTGTCAACACACCTTGGAAAAAGATGATTCCAGGTTAAACTGAACCAAAGACCATCCACAAGCAATAATCAATGGATTTGGAGACTTTATGACTTGTCATCAAACGTTTTGCTCACTCCCCTTTATTGTGCTCCTCTGAGATGACCTAGGACATGAAGAATACCTGAAGGCTCTAACATTAGGGATATTTAGCATTTGCCGACTGTTCACCTGGCTCAAACCACCTTCATCTCTCAGTTAGATTTTTGAGTAGCCTACTTACTCATCTGGCTTTATCTCTTGCTCCCCAAGCCTCCGTGTGGTGGACGCAACAACGTACTATCACATCCTACTTCAGTGGAGAACCCACTGCCCCAGCTCCTGGGAGCACAGTCAGCAAAAATTCCTCAGCTGTCAGCCATTCAGGGGGTGTTCACACTCCTTCAGGGTCGTTGTCACTGCCATTAAAAGACCTCCTTCCGACCAATGATCAACACTGGAAAATATAGTCCTGGACATCTCAGACCAAGCGGAGACAGTTCTGAAACTGACAGGATTGAGGTTAATATACTGAGTGGCTATGTGAAGGGCTAAGGCTGTCATTGGGCGGCATCATGACAACTCCTCTCTCTGCCCGCTGCTGCATCCTGCCCCTCATTTCCACAGGAGTTGATCCCAAGGAGTCAGAAACATCCTGCATGTTAAACTCCACTTCAGTTTTGCTTCCCCAGCCTGTGATAGCTCATGGAATCATCCTGGTACCTCTAAGTGTGACTCTCCCCTACAGAGAACCCACTCTCTCCTCCCGCTGTCTTCAGAGGCTTTACAATGGCCCAGGAGTCTCTGCAGGGTGTGTCCCACATCCACCCTAACTTCATCTCCTCCCACTCATGCCATGATCACACAGCTCCAGCCACATCAGCCTCTTCAAGAACATCAAGCACCTTCATATCATGAGACACTCATTTGCTGTTTGCTCCCCCTGCCTGGAACACTCTCCTCTTGACCAGAGGTAGATAATTTTCTGTAAAGGCCAAATTACAAATACATCAGTATTTCTAGGCCACGAAACCCTCTGTTGCAACTACTGAACTCTGCCATTTTAGTACAAAAACAGCCACAGACAGTGCATAAATGAATGGGCCTGTCTTTATTCCAATAGACTTTGTTTATGAAAACAGGTGACAGCTGTCTTTGGCCTGGAGGCTGTGGTTGCTGACCTCTGACCTCGTTAGTAACATGGCTGGCTTCCTCACCTCCTCCAGGTTCTGATTCAAATGTTTCCCTCTCGGACCACACCTTTGGGATTTCAGCTCCCAACATTGCTCATTTCTCTTCCTCACCTTACTTTCTTCATGGCAGTCACTGGTATCTGGAATGCTAATTTTACTTATTGCTTCCTCCATCTTTCCCTACTAAGAAGTAAGCTTAATTAAGGCTGAGATTTTGTCTACTTTGAGGCACTTAACAGAGTGACTATCATAAAACAGCTGCTAAATAAATGTTTGCTGAATAACTGAATAAATGAATGAGCGTTCAGGTAATTCAACATTTACTCCAGTTTTCATTTTGTGTATTTGTGTGTGTGTTTATTCTCTTCATATCCCATGAGGCTCCTTTGACCTTTTCTATCCCAGTAGAGAGAGGTGATTAAAAGCACAAGCCCCTTGTGAGACCTCCTGAGTTTTAAACCCCAGTTCAGTTACCTACTAGCTGTGTGACTTTCTGCATATATATGACCTCACTATGCTTCCTTTTTCTCCATTGTAAGATGGATATATAACAGTGTACATATTACATGATCGTGATAATGAGACACACTCAACATAGAGTCTCATGCTTATAAGAGCCTCACCTCCATCACTGTTGCTGGGGCCCTGAAATTTGAATTTAAATTCCATGTGAGAGTTCCCTCCAGGCTCCCAACGAGACTTTTCCTCCATAATAGGTTTCCAGACTCCTAGGTCCTCAGACACCTGACACAGGTCTTCAAGAAACCAGAAACCCAAAGTAAGTGACAGATTCCCAGTGTGTCTGGGAATATGTGCTGTTGGTCAGGATAAAAATTAGGATTTTGAAACCAGCACTTAGATGATTGAGGTCACTAGTGAATGGGTTGGAAAATGATCCTAGCTTTCGCCTGGAATGGGTTGGTGGCCACTAACCATTCGCTTCTTGACCAGTACTGAAGGGGGAGCAATCTTTTAAACAACCTTCATTCCATCCCATTCATCTTCCTGCTTCAAATCATTTACAACAGCTTGAGAAATAGATTTGTCCCGGCTGTATTTAAAGAGATAGTCAATAACAATATGAGAAATAATTACTATACCTGGAGAAAGTGGGCATTGATTTCAGCACTGACTGGGGCCTCAAAACTGAATTTCAAGCATGCTGCAGCAGAGTGTTTGGCAATTTATTGCTTAACTTGCTGAATTTATACCTAACTTGAGTGGGAGGGAGTTGATGTTGAATCTCTTAAATACAGAGCTCATTTTATTTTAAATGACAGTTCAGCTCAGCTACAAATATATTGAGGGTCCACTACTTCCTAGAAAAAGCAGAAAGTAGGCGCTACTTGTGTTAGGCTCCAAATACACACTGGGCCATACCTGCCTGGAGACACCTGCATTCCTTTGGTGAAAGGAGATAATAAGCCACCACAAAAGTTATCATGAAATTATAATGAAGGCAAGCATTGCAAGGAAAGATGAGCATAATGGGGTGAACTCAGTTAGTCTTGGGGAAATCAGGGAACTCTTTTTTGAAGAAGTTACATTTAAGCTGCAAACCAAAGTATGAGTAGGAGTTAAATAGGCTAAGTGATGAAGAAAGAGCTGCTTCATGTGAAAGGTCCCAACCAAGGCCCAGAGAGAGACTGCACCCTTGGAGCAGTGCTCATAAAAGTTAACTGAGAAAAGATAGCTGGCCCTCTATAAAAACCCATATGTACGTATCCATGCATATATAAGTTTACTATAAATGTTACTGAGATCTGAGATAAGTAACATAATTAACAATCATAAAATACACAGTATTTCTATTGTAAATTCCACACATAGTCAGTTGAGTCTCAGAGAATGCTTTTGTTGATTTTTGCCAAATTTGTATATCTGTACCCAAGTTTCCATATCAGTGTTGATAGATTTTTTTCATTTAAGCTAAGCTAAGTAAGATGAATTGATGCTTTTGAACTGTGGTGTTGGAGAAGACTCTTGAGAGTCCCTTGGACTGCAAGGAGATCCAACCAGTCCATCCTAAAGAAAATCAGTCCTGAATATTCATTGGAAGGACTGATGCTGAAGCTGAAGCTCCAATACTTTGGCCACCTGATGCGAAGAGCTGACTCATTTGAAAACACCCTGATGCTGGAAAAGACTGAAGGCGGGAGGACAGAGGATGAGATGGTTGGATGGCATCACCGACTCAATGAACATGAGTTTGAGTAAACTCCAGGAGTTGGCGATGGACAGGGAGGCCTGGCGTGCTGCAGTCCATGGGGTTGCAAAGAGTTGGACACGACTGAGCAACTGAACTGAACTGAACTGAAGCAAGATGAAGGGAAACAATGAAGAAGTCAGAACTTCAGTCATCTGTCAATGATGTGAGCAGCTTCCTTGCTGAGTCATACAATACTTTTCAAGTGTTGGAAGAATATATCTTCTGGTGACTGCAGCTATGAAATCAAAAGACGTTTATTCCTTGGAAGAAAAGTTATGACCAACCTAGACAGGGTATTCAAAAGCAGAGATGTTACTTTGCCGACTAATGTCGATCTAGTCAGGGCTATGGTTTTTCCTGTGGTCATGTATGGATGTGAGAGTTGGACTGTGAAGAAGGCTGAGCACCGAAGAATTGATGCTTTTGAACTGTGGTGTTGGAGAAGACTCTTGAGAGTCCCTTGGACTGCAAGGAAATCCAACCAGTCCATTCTGAAGGAGATCAGCCCTGGGATTTCTTTGGAAGGAATGATGCTAAAGCTGAAACTCCAGTACTTTGGCCACCTCATGCGAAGAGTTGACTCATTGGAAAAGACTCTGATGCTGAGAGGCACTGGGGGCAGGAGGAGAAGGGGACGACCGAGGGTGAGATGGCTGGATGGCATCACGGACTCGATGGACGCGAGTCTGAGTGAACACCGGGAGGTGGTGATGGACAGGGAGGCCTGGCGTGCTGCAGTTCATGGGGTCGCAAAGAGTTGGACACGACTGAGCGACTGAACTGACTGAACTGACTGATACAAAGTACAATAGCTACCAGATGCAACACATTTTTAAAATTCAATTGGCAATATGAACATCTTTTCCATATTTTGTAAGTCTGGACTAGAAGTCAGCAAACCACAAACTTGCTGTCTTGGTAAATAAAGTTTTATTGAAACACAGTCATGCTCATTAGTTTATGTATTCTCTGTGACTGCTTTTTATGGCTGCAGAGTTGCGTAACTGTAACAGAGGGCTTATTGCCCACAAAACCTAAGATATTTATGATCTAGCCCTTTACGGAAGAAAAGTTTGCTGATTGCTATTCTAGACCATCGGCAAACAATAAGCTGTAGTGTTTGTCTATTCTTGTGGTGTAACTACACCCAGTACGGCTGATTTTAAGCTGTCATCATATGATGTCATGGAATGACAGGTAGGGAGTAGATGTGGAATAGTAACACGTCCTTATATAGATTTCATCAGATGGCTACAGCAGAACTAATAACCTCAAAAGCATAGACAGCAGTAAAGTGTGATACAGATAATTAGAAAGTGATGTTTTTCACATTTATTGCTCTTGTTTTTAACATAACTTAGTCAATTTTAAGTTTATATCATTTAATTTTAATGATAGATATATTTAATAACCAACTCACAAAATTCCTGAAAAATCTAACAGTTGACTCTCAGGCTGGTATGAGTTGGCTTCAGCACATCAGTGCCCTAAACCAACTAAAAGATAGATTGTGTAGCTGGGCGACAGAGATGGGTGGGTGGAATAGGGCCAAGTGGGTGAACTAAGTAAGGTCTTGTAAGCCAGATTTAGGAGATTAGGGTTTATCTCATGAGAAATGTGATGCCATTGAAGGTTTATAGCTGGCAAGTAACTTGATCTCTCCCAGCTCTTATCACCTAATATTTTTAATTCCAGTAAACATTTTTGGAGTGATTCCTATGTGTCAAACACCATTTTAGGTAGTTTACAACTATTAACTCTTATAAGCCCCTGAGGGATGGTATTAACATTACCTTCCAATTTTACAGAGGAACAGAGACGGTAAAGAATTAAGCAACTTGCTCCAAGGACTTGATTAATGAGTTGTGGAGCTGGGATATGTGCAGAAGATTCTAACTTTTCTCTCCTTTGGGGGAGTTTGACCCTGCAGAGGGACAGGGGTCTCTCCATGCATGAGGGGGTTCATGACACAGAATGGACAGGTCTGCCCAAGTGCTGCAGATGTAGTTGGCAAAGATGGGCGGGATCCATTGTGAAGGAATGTGGTGAGCAGATTTCTGTAGGTTGAGGTCATCTGTCTTCTGAGAGGGAGGACCTTAGAAACTGACCACAGGGGAACAGGCAGAACATATCAGCTACCAATCACATGTGATTTTTGTCCCAGTAATTTAAATCCCTCTAGAATCCACTCTGACACTTTCTCGGATCTCTTACCCTTTCATAAATTATCTGAGCAAGGAGGGAAAGGAATGAACACATCAAGCTCTAACTGGGATATATTGTTACCATTTAGATTTTAGGTAACTTCCACAGAAGTCAAAGTTGATCTTTAGCTCTAAGTGGAGCTAATGCACCTCTAAATCAAAATAGACCTGCTTATTCTCAGAGAGAGAGGGAATGAGGAAGAAGTGCTGCCAGGTAGAAGCTGATGTCGCTGCTAAGTGCATCACAGACATTTATGATTTAAGCTGAAATTTTACTTTTTAGGGAAAATGAAAATCAGCCAATCTTCTCATTTGGTGCATTAGGGAGGAAAGAATCATGTAATGGAGAGGATAAACGTGCATCTTGCAGTCATAACCCCTAACAATTGGCACACCTGACGGGGATGTCCCAAATGTAAACTCCACAGTGTGCCCAAAAAAGAGAGCAACGGGAAGAAAATTTTAAAAGTGGTGAGCACCGCTCTGTTGCTGTCATTTGATTTACCACTCCTCTGTGATCACCTGCGTGTTTCGTCACCGCTCTCCACCACCCTCGTCCCCTTGCCAAAGGCCAGTTTCTGAGAGCTATAGACAAATGCTGAAGGATGAAGAGGTGGAGGGGAAGGGACCCTTGGAGCATCATTACAAAGAAAACAGTACTAGTTTTACAGCAACTGAAGATTTCTCCCTTGTTAGTCAAAAATAGGTCCCCACTGTAAATAAGTCTTGTTCTAACTCTGGCCTTGAACAAATGACTTTGCATCCTCATGCCTCAGTCTTTTCATCTGGTAAATGGGGATGTTAATACTACCTCCTCCACCATGTGGTTGGAAGAAGTCAGTGAGATGATAAATGTGAAATGATTACATCAACAGTTAATATTTCTCAGGGTTATGCTGTGTACCAGGCACCATTTTAAGCATTTCACCTCTGCTAACTCTTAATCTTCCCTCTAACTTACAGGGTGCTATTACTGTTATTCCTATTTTGCAGATGTGGAAATTGAGGCACAGAGCAGTTAGGACCATGCCCGAAGTCAGACAGCAAACAATGGAAGGAGCGGGTGTTAACATGATGCAGACGATAATCCAGGGGTCGGCAAGCTACAGCTTATAGGTGAGATTCAGTCCGCCACCTGGTTTTGTAAGGCTTGCAAGGAAAGAATGCTTTTCACATTTGAAACTTTTTTTTAAATAAAAATAACAGTTTGTGGCCCATGAAAATTATATTCAGTTCAAGTTTCAATGCTAACAAATAAAGTTTTATTGGAACACAGCATATCTGTTCATTTATATATTGCCTTTTGCTGCTTTCACACTGAAGAGCAGAAATGAGTAGCTGAAACAGCCCTCAAAAACTAAAGTATTCACAGAAAAATTTGCTGATCCCTGCTCTTAGCCACTCGGAGAAGGCAATGGCACCCCACTCCAGTACTCTTGCCTGGAAAATCCCATGGACGGAGGAGCCTGAAAGGCTGCAGTCCTTGGGGTCGCTGAGGGTCGGACACGACTGAGCAACTTCACTTCACTTTTCACTTCCATGCGTTAGAGAAGGAAATGGCAACCCACTCCAGTGTTCTTGCCTGGAGAATTCCAGGGACGGGGGAGCCTGGTGGGCTGCCATCTGTGGGGTCGCACAGAGTCGGACACGACTGAAGCGACTTAGCAGCAGCAGCAGCAGCTCTTAGCCACTATACGATGTAGCCAACCAGTCTACTTGACCCCTAGGTGTTGAGGGACCCAAGATTGAATTAGCTATGTCCCACTTTCTATTTGTGTGTAACTTACTAAGGGGTTCCCAGGTGGCTCTGCAGTAAAGAACCAGCCTGCCAAGGCAGGAGGCAAGAGTTTGATCCCAGGGTCGGGAAGATCCCTGGAGTAGGAAATGGAAACCTGCTCCAGTATTCTTGCCTAGAAAATTCCATGGACAGAGGAGTCTGGAGGGCTACAGTCCATGGGGTCACAAAGAGCCAGACACAACTGAGCATGCACATGTAAGTTACTAAGCACCTGTGTGTGGGCCCATGCACTCACCAACGCACTTCTGGACATCTTTCCAATAAGCAAAATTAACATCTCAGGCACACTGAAAACATCCCAGGATTAAGGAAATCCTACCCAGGTTCCCAGCAGAGCTGAGCCCGTCTCACATCTGGCCATTTGACTGATGCAGCCACACTCTGTGCCTCTAAGTTCTCACACTTTCCCCCGAGAGCCTCAATAATTCTCTTATCTCAGTCAAGAAAAGCACTGCCACACATCCTCAGAGCTTATTAAGTCTGAGCACAGAAAGGCAACTAGATAACTGCAATAATTATCCGGGTAATGAGTTAAAAATCACTCTTGCCTAAAATAACCTGGTAATGAGTGAGTCCTGCTATCATATGCATTACAGAGGAGCATTTCTCAGAGAACCAACCAGAATGGAGATTGTGCCGAAATTAGTTTAAAAATCAGGAATGCACTGTGGGGCACTGAACACAATTATCCAAAGTGAAATAGAGGCAAAGCGCATAGGGGATACCCACAGAGTAAAGTTGAAGGGACCTTTTAATTTCAAAGTGAGAATGGCTAGCATTCATTAAGAGATTACCATGTGCCAGGAACTAGGCTAATAGCCTTTGTGGATTACTTCACCATTCTTTAACATTCCCTGGTGGGATGGTTACTATTTTCAGTCCCATTTTGCAGATGAAAAAAACCCGAGGCTCTGAGAAGCTGAGTTACTTGCACAAGGGCACACAGCTAAGTGTGATTCCAGGCAGTTCTAGCTCCAGAGCATACAACTCCATACTTCTCCTAGAGAGAAAAAGTGGTCAAGACAGGTTACATGCAAAGCCAGGTGGTGGCAGAGCTGGGACAATTCAGAACTTGAGAAGAAACACCACCACAGACCAAGGTAAACACGCATAAGTACTATTTGTGAAGAAGGAAAAAGAAGGAACATTTGTTCAATTGCCTCTAATTCCAAATTATCACAACCATTATCACGATCAAAGCTGATGTTTATCAAGAATTGATCAAATGTGAGGTCCCCTTCAAAGTATATTTCCTCAGTGAACTCTCACAACCTTATCTCATTTAATCCTTAACATTACCCTTTCAGTACGACCTATATTATCTCAATTTTATAGATGGGGAAACTGAGTCACAGCGATGTGGTAATCTGTCCTAAGATGTCCCCAGCTGAAAGTCTGAAGACATGAGATCAAACAGTCTGACTCTAGAATGCACACTTTTAGTCCCTACTTCCCTCTGACAGCCCTCCCTTTGTAGGCTAGAGCCCTGTGTTTCTCATCACCCTGGATTAGCAGGGTGCCTTCCAGTCTCTTGCAGGGCTCCTTGCTTTTCTTAGCTATTTCTCTCAACACCTTTCCAACTGTATTAACTATTTACGTGGCAGTCTTCTTCAACCACTCCATCTTCATGCAAAAACACATGCGTGCATGTGCACACACGCACACACACACAATATGAACGTCTTCAAGTCAGTTACCCTGTATGAGCCCTTCATCAAACACTGCACTTGACAGCATCCTGATAAATGGTCGAATGGGGAATGCTGCAGTGACTAAGAAACCAGGCTCTAGCATAGCTCGCCTCCCCACTTACTATAGCTTTAGATACGTGTCTTGGGACGTCAGTTTCCTCATATATTAAGTGATAATTATGGCACTTACCATAATGTAGGATTGTCATTTGAATTAAAAAGGACTATGCATGTTAATATCTTAGCAACCCTTGGCAAATGAGCATTTGAAAAGAAAAACATTATTAATCAAAACTATGTAGAAAGATTGGAGGGGTGTATGGATAGATGGATGGATGGATGGAAGCATGACTGGGTGGATGAAATTCTAGCCAAAAGAAAAGCTGCTTTAGAAAGAGAAAGTGAGAGAGAAGGGAAAAAATACAGGTTTTGCATATAATAAAAGATCTTTCATCTTCACAATTGAAAAATCTCTCAAGCTGCAGGATCAGGCTGTGACCCACAGATAAGCAAGGTGTTCATTTCCAAAACCTGGTCCAGCAGATGACTCTGCTGGACATTCACCAGAGCTATTTCAAGATTATTGTCTCTAGCATTATTTGTGAGTGCCTACAAAAATGGAGGGAGGAGGTGAGAACAGATAAAATTCCAGGTAAGACTGAAACCCTCATCAAGGTAAGAGCTGCACCTACTTTGCTTCATACTGAATCCCTAGCATACAGTAGTATTTTATAACTCATTGATTAGTCAAGGTAGGCTAAACTCTAGTTACTAAAGCAAGACAGAAATAAACTCTCAAAATTTTGACAATACCATGAAGATTTATCTGTCACTCCCATCACAGTCTATGTGGCTCCTTTTATTTGGAGTGGGCGAGGGGTTTGAGGACTCCCTATCTTCAAAGAAGCCTCCTTCCACCTTGTGGCTCTGCTGTGCCCCACGGAGATTCTCTGCCTCCAGCTGGTGGACAGGACAAAAGACGAATATTCACGGAGGCCTACACAGGAGGTTCTACAGAAGTAAGGCTTCCCCTTACAGAAGCCTGCAGTCTACTGGGCAGAATCCAGCCTAAGGGAGACTGGGAAAGATAACCTAGCTGGGTGCCCTGGAGAAGGGAGAAAATGATTTGATGAATAACTAGCCAGTCCACCACAGAGTTTACAAAATATGTGTTAAATGGAAAAATATTAGAAATCTGTGTTAAATGGAAAGTGAATATCTATTAGAAGCAAAGAAATGGTAGCCCACGTCGGATGATAACAGTGATATGGAGGAGCCAACCATCTCTCTACACACACACTCACTGCAGCCACTACCTGGCTGGAACTCGGGATGCACCAGTGCTTTCTGCGGGCACCTTCTCACATGGAGCACCCCCTCTGGAGCTGGAACTCGGGATGCCCCAGTGCTTTCTGCGGGCACCTTCTCACATGGAGCACCCCCTCTGGACAGCTCAGTTGCCCTTCCCAGGCCCACCTGTTCTGCACTGACACTGGCACTGGAGGCTGCTGCAGCCATGCCTCCCAGATCTTGGGTCAGACTAACCCAGTGTTTCCCTGGTGGCTCAGATGGTAAAAAACCAACCAACAAACAAACAAAACCTGCCTGCAATGCAGGAGACCTGGGTTCAATCCTTGGGTCTGAAAGATCCCCAAGAGAAGGGAATGGCTACCTTCTCCAGTATTCTTGCCTGGAAAATTCCAAGGACAGAGGAGCCTGGCAGGCTATAGTCCATGGGGTTGCAAAAGAGTCAGACACGACTTAGCAACTGACACTAACAACCCAATGCTACTACTGAGAGTCGACTTCAGACATCTCATCTCCTCAATCGGGGAAAAGAAAAACCCAAGTTTAATTTCCAGCCAAGGTGCCAGAAACAGTTTATTGACTTTAAAACAAAAAATGTGAATAAACATGTGCCAAGCCCCAGGTGCCCTTTGAATAAGCAGTTGGAGCTTTATGGTACTAGAGAAGCTACCAAATCAGGACACTCACCACAGGCAGGCTCACATTAAAGAGGCTTCTGTATGCATCTGCCTCCCTGATACCCACAAGCATCTGGAGGGCAGGGACTGAATTATTCATCTCTGACACCTTCACAGGAGGGCTAAGCAGAGCCCTGCACTTGACTGCAGGGGCTGATCATAGACATATGTCCTTCTGGTCTACCCACCATCTCTCAGCTTCATGCAGCAGCACCAAGTTTGCCTTTGGGAAACCACCTCACTCTCCACATTTAATCTATAAAATTAAGGATGACCCTATTTCCAGCTCCAGAGCTGGTAATGTGACCTTGGCCTGGTCAATCTCAGCAGTCAACCTGGAACTGTGCCTGGATTGGGGACGTTCACAGGACTCAGGCTGGGTGAATCATGGCCAGTCCTCAGCAAGGATGGTTGGAGAACAACAGCTCTCTTTCCACAGGGTTGCGAAACCATGAGGCTACAAATCTGGGCCTGCCAGCACCATTTGGTACCTCACGAGAAGAGCCTGCCTAAGATTGAAGTCACTAGAGAAGAAAACAGTGTCAATAGACAGAAAGAAATGAATTCAATTTGATAATAGTCAAGCCCCAAATTCAGTTGCTCCTGAAGCTCAATTTCCTGGACTTTTTCAGTTAAGTGAACTATACATCTCATATTTTGAGTTAGGTATTAACCCTTTAAAATCAAGAGGATCCTAACAAAAATAGGCTTCAAACTCCTTTAGAATCAAACGGCAACCACATTTGGAATATGTTTCTTCTATAATTGCTCTGTGGTATTGGAGAAGACTCTTGAGAGTCCCTTGGACTGCAAGGAGATCCAACCAGTCTATTCTAAAGGAGATCAGTCCTGGGTGTTCATTGGAAGGACTGATGCTGAAGCTGAAACCCCAATACTCTGGCCACCTCATGCGAAGAGTTGACTCATTGGAAAAGACCCTGATCCTGGGATGGATTGGGGGCAGGAGGAGAAGGGGACAACAGAGGATGAGATGGCTGGATGGCATTACTGACTCGATGGACATGAGTTTGAGTGAACTCCAGGAGTTGGTGATGGACGGGGAGGCCTGGTGTGCTGCAATTCATGGGGCCGCAAAGAGTCGGACACGACTGTGCAACTGACTGTGCGACTGACTGTGCGACACGACTGTGAACTGAATAATTGCTCTGTTGGGTTTCCATCCAAACCAGGAAGTCTCCCTTGACTCCATGATCCTGCCTCCTGGCGAGCCCAGTTACAGTGTGGTCCCTCTGAGGATGGGCTGGTAGAAGAGGGCGGGGCTACAGACTGTGAACACAGGGCACGCCCCCTACATTTTATGAAAGCACATTGTGATGCGTGGGTGTCCTTCCATCTCCAGGGCCATCAGCTTGCTTTAGCCTGTCACCTCCCACCTGAACTACATTCATAGCCTCTGGGTGACTCTCCCGGTTGCAAACTTGTTCTCTCTGCTCCATCACAGTCACAGGAGTGACGCTAAAGCTTAGGTCATTGAATGTCCCCCGCTTACAGTTAACCAACTGCTTCCATTGAATCAGAGTAAATTTGGACCTTTTTACCAAAGCACTAGAAGACCAGAAGGGTCTAGCCCCTGTCTATCCAATCAAACTGCATATCTGGCCACTCTCTCCATCATGCACGTGATTTACCTTTCAGTTCTTCAAACCTCTCAATCTATTTGTCGACTCCTGGCCTTTGACCTTGCTGGGACTGTCCCTTGGTGTGTCCTTCTCCAAGCCTACATGAGAAACCTCAGAGGTGTTGGTCCTCTGCTCTAGACTCTCTGGATGAATCACTATTTCCATGACCTTCCATGTGCCAAGCTCCATCCTGTGCCTTCTAGTCTTCCCTCTTAGCTGCCTGGGAATCTCCCAGCCTCCCTGTGCTCCAGTCACCCTACATGTAAGTGACTTTCCCAGCTGGTCTCCACTGACCACCTGGTAGGACTGATGCTTCCTCATCTGCGTTCCTTCAGCTCACCATGTGTGTAAATATGAAATTACAGCATGTGGTAATGCAGTCCTTTGTTTATAGATCTGAAGCCTCTACCAGACCACAAGTTTATCAAGGGCTGGGGCACTCTCTTATTCTTTTTGGTAGAACCTGGGGTTTAAATATCACCAACAATGTTGTAAGTACTCAGTGAATGTTATATAAAAGGAAGGAATGACTGTTTGCTGAGTAAATTAACCAAGTGCTCTTGGGGTGAGTTACCTAGCATTCACGGCTGCAATTTCATTATCTATAAAATGAATGTTTGTGCCAGTAGTTCTCAATTGTGGCTGCATCCCAGAGCAATGCATGAAGTGAAGTGTTAGTCACTGTAGCGTCCGAATCTTTGTGACCCCATGCACTGTAACCCTCCAGGGTCCCTTGTCCACGGGATTTTCCACGCAAGAATACTGGAGTGAGTTGCCATTCCCTTCTCCAGGGGATCTTCCCAATCCAAGGATCGAACCTGGGTCTCCTGCATTGGCAGGCAGATTCTTTACCGCTGTACCACCTGGGAAGCCCATGGGTAAAGGTTTCAAAAATTCAGGTTCTTGATCCTACCTCCAGGAAATCTCATTCATTCATTCATTCATTTGTCTGTTGTATATTATTGAGGAATAACAACTCACCAGCCCTTGCTTCAGGCATAGGAGACCCAGTTGTGAATGGGCCAGGCCAGCATCTTGCCCTCATGGAACTTCTATTGCTCATATTATTAACAGATCATATTTATTGAGGCCATGTGACACTCTAGCATTGAAATAATGGCTTTGCATACATTAACCTACAGAGTTTCTACCTCAGCCTTCGGAGACAGGACTCTTATTTATCACTGGGGAACAGAGAGTTTTACTTGGCAAATTCAGGCCTGGACCCTACTCTGTGTCTTATCACTGTATTCACTCCTCAGGTAACCTGTGACCTAGGCGTCATTACCCCATTTCATAGATGAGGAAACAGAGAGTCTCCGGGACATACCCGAGGCCATTCAGGAGTCAGTGGTAGATAAGAGCCAGATCTTGAATCAGGACTGCCTGACTCCAAGAAAAATGCAAACTTTTAATTTCCAACCTTTAAGCCTTCAATAACAGTACAGATCTCGCTATACTGCCCATTCCAGAAAGCCTCAGCCAAAATTGCATTATAGGCTGATGGCAGTCATGCGGACCTCTAAGAGCGAGTGTCACGGCTTGAATCTTTCCATCTTATCAGAATCAAACTGAAACCTCCCTAGCAACAAAACAGCAAAACCCTTCACCCAGGACTTCACACATTGCAAACAGCTTTCCCATGAAATATCTGATTTTACTCTTCACAGTCAGCTGGTGAAAGAGATACTGACCTTGGCATGAATGATATTCAAAATATTTATGACCTGTTATATCAAGGGCACCAAATGATCTGAACAGACACTGGCCTTATGCACCCAATGTGGACATACCAGGGCTTTTGTGGTGGCGGAGCAGAGACTGGAGGGATGTGCCTACAAGCAAAAGAATGCCGCGAATTGCTGGCAATGCAGGAAGCTAGGAGAGAAGCATGGACAGGTTCTCTAGAGTCTTCAGGATCATGTCCTTGCTATATAGGAATGCCCCTCTTTTCAAAAGTTTGCCTCACACCACTTCTTTTTCGTGAAAAACCTACATTAACACCTGTTTTCTCCAACGTAAAGAAATTTGAAGACGATTTTCACTTTCACACACACACAAAAAAAAAAACCAGAAAAATTGGAAATAGCATTGAGCCTTTATTTTGTGGCGAGGGGTTATAGAGGCAGCACACCCCAACAGCAAGGCTGGTACCGCCAAGCTCCTTCCCAGAGAACTGCACTCAGCTTCTCAGCATGAGCCGCCGTAGCTTTGAACTGTGCTTGATCTCAGTTTATCTTGTGCATTTTTGTGCAAGATGTGCCCTAAGGTAATTCCTTCTTCGCTGTATGCCATTTCACTTCAGGAACACTCTACTTTTGGATAGCAGGGGAAACCTGTACGTTAATTTCAGATGTCGTTGCCACCAGAACCGCAAGAGTAAAATGAGTTTCTGTTGATTTAAGCCACCAAGTTTGTGGTACTTTGTTCCAGCAGCCCCAGCATGCTCATATTGAGTCCCAAACCCTTCCTGCCATGTCTTGCTCCAAATTCACCAAAAGGTCTGGCTTCAGGCAGCGGGGAACTGAGAACCCTCCCTAGGTTTACTCCGGCAGTACCACAGCCCACAGTCTCTCGACTATTAATTGTTATTAACTTGCTTGGCTAATGTCCGGCTAATGATCTTTCTGGAGCACTTTAAGCCCAGGATATGGCTTTTCTAAAGATGTCATGAGTGCTGTGAGTAGCTCTTCACAATGCAGAAGACACTCCAGTTCTGAAACTCACAGGCTGAAGGGCAATTGCGGGCGCAAACAAGTCGCATGGCCATAATCAGCACACTTCTTACAGCAAAGTCAGGCTGTCTTTCTGTGGGGAGACTGAGAGGCTGGCTCCCCGCTCTGGCTTCTGCTTCCACATTATTAACGTGTAATGAAGAGCAGGTTCTGCTTTATTGATCTCAGACCAGAGCTACATGTGATGATGCCTAAGAAAAGCCCCAAAGGATTTTATTTGATTTTTGCGCACAACAATGAGCTCCCTCACCAAATTAACTGCTGGACTGATGGGGGTTTCACCTTGAGATTGTTGACATGGCAGCAAAACAGGAACGTCTATATTTGCTCAAGCTTGCTCAGATATACATCCCTGCTGTTTGCACCCTGTCAAAAGAGGCCCTGGGAAATATCAGGCCACGCCAAGGAAGGCAGAAACGCAGCCCAGAAGAGATTAGGACCATGAGAGGATACAGATGGACAGCACGAAGTGATGATGACAGGGGTTTGTTTTTGTAAAATGACAGCTTACCATGTCAGGCAGCCCCACCCCCTTTCTTCTCTTCTGCTCTCAGAACACTCCTAGTTAGAAAATTCCCAACCACAGAAGCCCAGAAGCATCCCTTCTCCCTTGGCCGGGTCATAATTCTACCGGAGGCCTTTTACGGAATGTTTGGTGACAGCTAAGCCGTGTACTGGCTGCTACACGATGTTGAAAACTCAAGAGTCAGCCTCTCCCCAGCCTGTGAGTGGCTCAGTTTTTTGGCTCAGGCTGAAGTCAGATAAGGAAATGGCCTTCCAGAAAAGGTCAGATAAGATCACAGGACAGAGCAGCAGGCCTGCCTGGCAGAGTCTGCACGTACTGTCAGACAGGGCCTGGCTTCCTTAAGTGCCCCAGAGGCTTGGGGTTCAACCTTGCTGATCATCTTTCTCTCCAGCCAACCCCTGCTGTGTCCATGCACTGAAATCGCACACATGAAACCCATTTGGGAAAGAATTCCCTCCTGGGTTCAGGCATGTCCTTTGGCTCCTGCCTTTATGAGAACTGGTTCTTCCAGACCTTGGAAGAACATCTTGTGACAAGGCAAAACTGACATCCCATCCAGAGTCCGTTTGTCAAGAGGAAGGTGATGAGAATCCTCCACATCACACTTACAGAAAAAAGGAGAGAGACTCAGATCCAAATTGGGCCTAAGATGGTCCCAGGCTCTAATGGATTCCTCTCTACTAATTGCCTGTGTAGCGTGTCTGTTAAATTGAGATAAGGCTTAAATGGGGCCCAAAGAAGAGTCAGGAGGGAGTCACAAAAATGATTAAAAGGTTGTAAAATTAGGGCTTATGAATGGAGGATTTGGGGCTTATTTATCCAGAAAAGAGAAAGCTGAGGAGGGACATATAAAGACGTCATACTAGATTAATTATGTAAATAAGCAGACACCCAGTTGGCCTGGAATCTCAACCATTTGGCAGGGAGAGTGGGTATTGAGGCGGGAGTTACTAGTAGTTTTTAAAATCATAAGTTGCCTGCACAGATTTCTGAGGGGTTGGTTGTTGCTGGATAATACACGTTATGGGTATTCCAGGTTCATTTGAACGAGCCCAGACACCACCCACTAAAAATTGTCTCCAGGTAAGCGAGTGAAGAAGGCAGGATTTTTTGGTTCATCACCACAAGCAGAGACCTTGCAGGGGTTCCTTGCATGATGACAGACTCCAGGGCTCAGGCCTTCTTCAGTCCCCCACCCAAGGTCAGGACTGGGGAGGGACAGTTGGCGGGGACGGGGTTCTGTCATCCAGATAGGAAGATGCTGGAAAGAAGGTCCCCTCAGGATGATGAGCTGAGCTTGGCCAGGGGCAGGAGAGGTGTCCCCTCCCTCAGAAGAGTCATAACTTGTCCTCTGGGTCCACCTCCTGCCTATACTGCGGCCAGTCGTCCTTTTGTTCAATAGGACACTGAGCACCAAGGACCACCTGGCCCTCCCTGAACCCTGGGCTCTGAGTCTGGACACTGAGATGAGGAAGAAGATTGTAATTGTGCAAAAAAAAGATTAAAAAAACAATAATAAGGGCATGATTTGAATACTAATGACACTAACAATCACCACAAGGACATTTAATGAGCACCAACTTGGCTCTCGGCCCTCAAACCAGCAATACTGACACACGGTTCCATTTAATTCTCGAAAAAGCCCTATTGAAACAGGAGGGAAGGGGGCAGGGCACAACTTTTAAAGAAAATGAAATAGCCTCAAAGGACATGACAAAGACTGGTTAGAACTGAGTAGGACTAAGATGGCTTTAGAATCGCCTTCCGGGGACTGTTGCACGCTCATCATAGCGCATCAGCTGACGGACACATCCACAGGCGCCATGACAGTTCTAAGGCCGCTGCCCCTTCCCTGAAAGAGCTGGGATAATCCTCCCACTCATCAGCCTACGAAATCACTCAGCCCATGGAAACCAACCACCCCCCGCACTTGGGTCTCTCGCCTCCTGAGATGGCCCACTCTCTGTCTGACAAGTGGTTTTCTCCCCGGGACGCTCTCACCTTTTGGGAGCCCATTCTGTCTATGGAGTGTGTTTCTGTCTAAATAAATCCACGCCACAGACTGTACAGAACTCAGAAGCTCTCTTCCTCTCCTTCTGTCACAAGGACTAATGTACATTCTTCAAGCTGGGCTCGTGTGCATCATGGCACAGAGGGCAGAGCTTCTTAGCCACTAATGTGTACAGATTATCTGTAGAGCATGTTTAAAATGCAAATCCTTGCTCCCCTCCCCCACCCAGGAACCCTGCTTTGATCAGCCTTGGCCAGGCCAGAGAATCCATTTTATTCAGAATCCCAAGAAATTCTAATGTGGGTGATACAGGAATCCCAAAATGAGAGGAAATACTTTAGACTTGCTATTCTCTCCCCTGACTCCTTTTTCTTGCCAAGCATCCTCTACTTCCACCATACACACACACAACCTCCCCAGAATTACTCAGTAAGCATCAACTAAGTAACCAGGTGGCAGGATTATAAAGATGGCTGCCCTCATGGAGACAGAGCATAGCAGAGGAAATAAGATGAGTAGACACCCGATCTACATGAAGCTGAATATGAAGCTAGCCCCCTGGGAGGGGCAAAGCCCTAGGGAAGTTCACAAGACAAACTGATGGTGGCTGACAGCTGGAACTACTGACCGGGAAAAGACGACAACCTAAAAGTAGAAAATTATGTCTTATTTGGTGGACTTTCTGAGGACTTCAGGCCCAGGAGGCAGCCTCTCAGATCACCTTGAGGGATGGCTAGGCATTCGCAAGGGAGAAGCCAGGATACATAGGTGTTTTACAACAAAGACCAGGGAGTCAGAGCATTAAAAGAATACTGTTAATTTTAAAAAACCGACATATTAATGAATTTAGTGCTTTTTTATGTCTGGGTAGCTGCAAGAGTGTGACTCACTGAAATCATTCCTTTGATATTCACCTTAGCTATCTAGGGCCAGCATCCTCTTATTTCCCATCATGCTTCCCCTCAGGGTGTGCCTTTTGGGGTGGCTGTAATGCACCACCCCTTGATGGGGGGCATTCTGCTGTTCTCATCCTGCGTTCCCTCAGGCTCACCACTGGGGACAACTGTGGAGGCTTGATATGGCTTCCCAGGTGGTACAGTGATAAAGAACTCATCTGCCAATGGAGAAGCAAGAGACTGCAATTCAACCCCTGGTCAGAAAGATGCCCTGGAGGAGGAAATTGCAACCCACTCCAGTATTCGTGCCTGGGAAATGCCATGGACAGAGCAGCCTGGAGGCCTACAGTCCACGGGGTCTCAGAGAGTTGAACATGACTGAGCCCGCACACACACACACACACACACACACACACACACACACACACACACAAACACACACACACAGAGTGGTGGCTTGGTGGCTGATACATCCTTTGTTTACTGATATGGCAGGCAACATTTTTCATTCACAGAACCCAGGAAGACTTCCAGGAGGTGAGCAGACTGGGAATAGATGGTGCTCATGGGAGGTACCGCAAGCAAAGCTATGGAAGTAGCCAAGAATCTGAGAGACCATGGGGTCAGCCATGTAGCTAGGGCTGGGGGTGGGGAGGGCCGCAGGATGGTAAAGGGTGGAGGAGGAATTAAACACTGATGCAGGTGGAGGTATGGATCACTGCTCAGGGTGTGCTTTAAGGCTGAACTTTAACAGCAGTCATTGAGAAATTTACGTAGAAAACACATGATGGGCAAAGCTCACGGCAATGAGTTTGGAGTCCATCGTGGCTGGCCTGGTGAGAGATACTAAGGCCATTTACATAGGTTACCAGGCAGGATAAGTTAGGATGGAAAAGAACAATCAAGGTGCTCATATTAAGCTTTCCTTTCATTTACATGTAAGTAGTATCAATGATAATAACAAATCACTGAAGTGAGTCCCAGAAGGGAGTACTCGTGTAAAATTTTGTTAAGGCACATGTTTAAAAGTAATAAAATACAATGCATTCTATAATTTAGACTTTCTCTAAATTACACCAGCCTTTAACTAATGAGTAAAAATTAACGAAGACTGACCATTTTGATACAGGACAGGTCATTATCTTCATCAAGGTCATGCTACCCAATGGCATGACACTGCAGAAGAATATTCAGTAAAGGAAAGGTTGCTGGATACTGTTACGTTTGTTTAAAAAGGTGTAGTAAAGTCAGATAAAATAATCTGGCAGTATCTGTTCTCCTCTGTCCTCTGGGAGCAGTGTGGAGAGGAGGAGGGCAAGAGAGCAGAATGGTTAATGCTGAGATTCCTGACTGAGGCCACCCGGGTTCAAGTCCAACCTCTACTGCCTAGAAGCTGTGTAATGTCAGCCAGGGATTACATATCTGTGAACATCATTTCCTCAACTGTAAAATGGGATTCATAAGAGCTCCTGACTCAGAGCATTGCTCTGGGGACCGAGTAAGTTAATGTCTCGGGGGCACTGACCACAAAGCAGAAACTCGTTAAGCGCCACTATCACCATGTGGATTTCCCAAGGCCCAAACTCGAGCCCAACTTTCCCTGTTTCATCAATAGCAGCAACTAGTGGGAAGAGCCCTAGTCCAGACTCGGTCTACTAGTAGACTCCACACAGTACCGGATCCTAGTCCTGGCCTTACCACAGGTGAGGTGGGCGACCCAAGGAGAACACCCGTGACAGCTTTGAGCCTCCATTCCCTCGTCTGTACAATGAGAAGGCATGTCTCCACTGGAATTCTAAACACTTTTTTCTTTATAGAAAAGCCCTACACTTTTTTATCAAGCAGACTCTCCTCTTGAACCCTACTAGCTAAAAGAAATTAAAGCATAATTACCCTAGTTGATGTTTGCTCCTAAGGCCAGGGTCCCACCTGCTTTCTTCTATCCTTCTCACACCCTCCCTACTTAAGGGCTTGAATCCCCTTCTCAACACTAGACCTCTGTAGAACACATTTTAAAACTACAGGAATAGGGTCCTACAAGATCTTTAGGGATTCTAAGATTTTATCCTCCTGGAATGAGATGATCAGAGGCTGTCTAAAGGGCAAGGTGAAATAAAATCCGTGATAAACCCTGGAGATCTCTTTATAAATTGTGTGCCTTTCCTGGTCATAATCAGAAACTCCAGAGTGCAGTCACTTCCTTGGTACCCTTTCATGTCGATTCCTGTTAGGAGACCTGGAGAGGGAAGTGGAGAATGTCAGGAGGTGTTTAGCTACAGTGCAGCGCAGATGAGGCACCCAGACCTTCAGCTGCAGCATAACATAACATTGGAACACTGAAGCTGGCCAGGAAGGTTAGACGGCTAGCTTCTTCCTTGACCTTGTTTATGCACAAGCTCTGTTTTTATAATGTTGGATATGGATAGAAAGCAGGTGACAGCTTATTAGATACACTAAATTAAACTATTCTTTCATGCATAATTAAAATGGGATTCTTTAGTACTGAAAAGCATATATCCAAATCTTTATATATGTATATTAATATATAAATAATATTATGATATAAAATTTCTATATCTCTATCAAATACATTTATGTTTAGTACAAATATGTGTAAAGTATATCTCTCTTATTAACCTATAAATTGATAATTCTTTAAGTCTTTCTCAGTCTATCCTAACTCATATATCACCAAGCTCAGAAGACAGTGCTGACTTAGGGATACCCCTTTAGGAGTTATCCAACCTCACAGTCTTATCGGGAGCCCCTTTGGTTAAAGAGAACTTCTGTTTTCTTGCACAGTTCTATCTATTATGCCTTTCTTCACTGACCTGAAATCTGTCTGCCCGTGGTTTCTCTCTTCTCTCTCAGCAATGCATACCAAAATGACCATCCTTGCCTTGTGGCCACACTAGGCTGAGGTTGTCCAGAGCCTTGGGGGCAGGACCTCCACCCCGGGACATCTGGAAGGCAGGACGTCAGCTCTAGGACACCTGGAGAGCATAGCCTCAACCAAAGAGGATCAATTCAAGTCTTAGGGTCTAAAGTAATTTTCCCCATTGGACTTTGATCTTTCTGGGACCCTTGGACCCATCATTCATGTCTTCCTTCTTTCCTTTCTCTCTCTTTTGGAATGGGAATGTCTATCCTATGTCTTTCGCCACCACTGTATTTTGAAAACATACAGTCTGTGGGATTTCACAGGTTCCGAACTGGAGAGGAATTTGTCTCAGGTGAGTGATACCTTGAGTCTCACCCATATCTGATTTCTGTGATATTTAAATACAAGTTTGGACTTTTTACTTTTGAGTTGATGCTGGAAGGAGATAAGACTTTTGGGGGACTCTTGGGGAGAAATGACTGTGCCCTTGTCATTTCCCTGTATTCATTTACTCCTTGCCCCCGAACAGCTTGGCGGTATCCATATACCACTGTCAGTGACTGTATTGTACCAGTTGTTCAAAATGTTGACTACCATGTCTATTCCTATCTATTTCCTACAAATGTTTTTAGAACTTTGTTAATGTTTCTAGAACTCCTTATCTGCCATCTCCACAAAAAACCGGCAGCTGGCTCTGTATACATACCTCATTAGAGATGGCTTTTGTTCAGCTAATGAAAAAAAAAAAATCGAGCATGGAATTGGTGTTAATTAGTTAAGCTGGATACAACTAAATCAGCTACTTGACTAAACTGTACCTCTGAGTTTACGCTTTAGAAAGCAAAGCAACTACCTATGACAAAATCTATTTTCCCGCTTTCCAAGGGATGACTCACACTTCAGGCCTCCAATCAGAGGTTTCGGCAACACTCCCTGAGACAAGCATTTTTTTTTCCATTTAATAAAAGAGAACTCACTAAATGTAGAATCAAATGCAAATTTTTAACTTAGGAGTGAAGGGTGAAATTAAATAGCTAAAGGAAAAAAAGATTTGGTTTGGAAAATGTAGTCAGCACATGTATCTAACTCACTGAAAACATTCAAAAATTAAAATAACCCCTGTTTTTCCAAACACTCTCCTGAATTGCAAATCCCTGCCACCACATTGCACCGTCTGCCGCCCCCTCCCTGCCCGCCGGCGAAGTGCTCCATCTCTTCACCCTCCTGGCTCATTGCTGGGCAGTCACAGGCTCTCTGCTCCAGGGCTCACTGGCTGGCTCCTTGTTAGTCTTCCATGACCATACAACTCCCTCCAAGGACACACCCTGTGTGTCTCTCTATTCCTTCAGAACACTTATTGGGGTGGCTTCTATCTTGTGGACTGTTTATTTCTTTATTACCCATTCTCCTATCATGGTATTAGAAACTGCATCTGCCCTGTTCATCCGTGTATCTCCAGTGCCTCAAATGGTGCCTGGTGCAAATAGGGTTGAATAAATGTTTGTAGAAGAAGGAGGGAGGGAGAGAGGGGAGGAAGGAGAGGGAGAGGGGAGGATAAAGGAGGGATGGCAGAAAGAGAGGGAAGGAGAGAGGGAGGGTAACACGAGTATGAACTTGATACCTGGTCTGTATTTAAGGTTGCAGCCACTAAACCCATTAAATAATACACCAGATGACCAAAATCTGTTGAAAGCCATCTACGCTTTCCTAATGAAATCAGAATCCACTTGGGAGAGAAAAGGTGGTAACTTGCAGAATTATAAACAAAATAAAAAGCACAACAAGTACATCTCTCCAGAATTATGTAAGGCCGACATAAACAGAGCTCTTAATCCTCTTAGACCATAACTGATTTTTTTTTTTAATTTGAAAACCAGAAGACCAAGTCTGAATGACATATTTGCAAGGAAGATGCCAACATATATCATGAAATAAGTCCCTACCAAATAAAATTTTTAAAAAACAGTTAAAGGGGAGGAAAATTTATTAAGTTTTTGAATGAGTTTTGGGATCACCAGCCCAGTGAAACTTCCACTGCTGAAATGAGCCTGACTCGTCTGATTCAGATGGGGACGCTGGGAAGCCGAGCTAATTTCCAGAAACCTGTGTGGCTTCACACATGTACCACTAGAGGCGATTGCATGGCTCTGCTAATGAGACATTGTATTAGCATACTGAATCCTAATTGTTACATTTCTGAACATCCCCTTGCTGGAGAGAAGGAGGGAGAAAATAAAATCTTGAGTAAAAATACACGGGACATCTCATCTGTTCAATGGGGCCCCCAGCAGGGCAGTTGCACCCTGCTCTCTCGTGCTGAAATGTATCTGTCAAGCTCATCAGGAAATAATGGCCCAGAAGAACCTGTTTACATGGATCCTCCCACTTTTGTGGCAGGCAAGATTGTTACTATCTCTGGCTTTATTTTTGATAAATTGCAGGTTTTAGCACAGGTATATGATGGGTCTCACCGAGGCCCACCAGAAAAGAAAGAGGAAGCCTTTCATTTGCCTGTCCAGCTAGAAATAAACTATCATTCACCCTCAATATCCTGCAAGGCAACACCTCATCCAGCACATCTCCATCCTTCTCCCTGGTCTTCACTGGGTATTTTCCAATATCCCATGCTTCTTGTTGCTCAGCCACTCAGTCACGTCTGACTCTTTGTGACCCCATGGACTGCAGCACGCCAGGCTTCCCTGTCCTTCACAGTCTCCCAGAGTTTGCTCAAACTCATCCACTGAATTGGTAATACCATCCTATGCTTGATTTAACTGTTGAAAGTTAATAAACATGGATTAAGTTGCTATTCATGCTATGAACCCTGCTAGGACAGTTCAGACGCTATCTCATTTACTTTGCACAATCCATGATACAGATATTATTCTAGACATTTTGGCAGATCAGGAAAATGAGGCCTCAAGGAGGTTACGTAGATTCAGTCAACTTAGCACAAAGCCTACGACAGAGCCAGTGCTATCCAATCCAGAGTCTTGGCTTTTGACAGCTGAGTCCTGGCTTCCTCATCTGAGATTCTTTCCTTGATCCCTCAGGCTGAGACAAGGAACCCAGGTGTGGCTGACTCTGCAGTGATTGCTCTTAAACAGTTCCGCTCAGCGCTTGCCCTGGGACAACACCAACCACAGGGCACTGGAGTTACTGATTCACTTCTGTCTCTCTCTCAATTAGATTTTGAGATCTTTGGGTATAAAGAATGGGCCTTAGATATCTCTGTAGCCCCGGCACTTAGTCACTAGCAGTGTGGAATGAATGAATGACGGGATGAAAGAGTGCTACACAAAACGTTGAAGTAATGCTTAGAAAAACGGAACAATGCTATGCCAGAGTTAACAGGCAGGAGAGCCAGAGCAGTCCCGACGGACACAGCCTTAATATTTTATCCAGCAACATCGATAGTTCAGGCTTGAACTCAGCCAGACAGATGCCCCAGTCTGTCTGTTCTGGCCACACTAGAGGCATGGTGTCCCGCAGAGCCTGCTGTGGCCTGAGGGCTGCTCCCACAGGGCGAAGAGACGCCCCGCTCTGCCCCTTTACTTGTCTGCAGCTCGCAGTTTTAGGGTTTAGGGACACTGGAGCCTCAGCGCCTGCCTTTTTCAAAGGCTTTTTTTTTTTCAGCTGCAGCAGTGTGATGGGTTTTTTATTTGATGCTGTTGTAAAGGAGGGGCTAGGGATGAAGGAGAAACGGGGAAAACAGAATGCCTTGAAAACAGGAATGGGAAAAGATAAAAGCAAAGCCGAATACAGAGGCAGCTATAAAATGGATGCCTCAGGAATCTGTGAAGCTCTTGGTGCTGGACAAGATTGCATTCTGAGCCAGAGTCACACTAATGGGGCTCCCTCCAACTGATGTCCCCCCCCCCCCCAAAATATGGACTGCTGTAAACACTCCCTGTAAACACAGTTGATGTCCACCACCTGCATCCAAGCACAGAGAGGAAGGGGTAGGCAGAAACCAAACTTCGAGCTGGGGTTTGAGCAGAGCAAAGCAAAGGCCACTTTCTTACCGTTTACAAAATGATTTTGATGATTTTTTTCCTTGTCTCAGGTAATAGACCCTCAGACTGAGCCATCATGTGCAAGTGGCTTCTTTAGCAGGAAACAGGGATTTGGAGATCAGAGGCGACATCAGGATAGGATATGGCATGATCAGTCTCACTCCCGGTGCGGGCACTGATCCTACAGGGGACTCAGAAACAGTGTGGAACCCTCCCCAGAGAAGTGCCTCCCGGGGGTGAGGGAGCTGGGGTAGATATCGCCTGGTCCTGTTTACCCATGGTCGAGGGCTACTCCTGGGCCCTGAGTTCCCCAGCACTCAGCCCTGCATGTGGGCTGAGGGTGCCGCTGCAGCCACAGTGAGGGCTCATCTCGGGTCTGCAGTGAGAAGCTGCCCGAAGAGATGATGAGTGAGGGGTGCACATGAGTGGGACACTCAAAGGAAGTTCAGTCGTCTTGAATTACATCTTCTTTACGATAGCCTCTGTGTGTGTGTACTTAGTGTCTGTATGTGTGTGGACATACACATGCACATATAAGCATATATATCTGAGTGTATAAGTGTTTATGTGAGTGGAAGGAAACAAAAAAAACGTAAGTAATGGTTACCTCTGCATGTATAACAGCATTCATTAATTGACACCATAAACATTATGTGCAAACCACACGATTCTAGGAGTGGAGATACACCGTAACCAAACTAAATGAGGTCTTTAACCACACAGGGCTTACATTACAGCCCAGAAAGACAGAAACACACAAATCAACATAAAGGATACTTCTTTTTTTTCTATCAGAATAACTGGTGTAAAGAGCACTGAGAAGCAAGAGAAAGTCTCAGTGTAAAACTGAAGTTCTTGTTAAGATGTGGCTCATAAAAAAACAGGCAGGAAAGGGGCCTGAGGTAGAGAAAAATAGCACCCGCAATGGCACTAAGAGAGGAAGAAGCTTGCTATCATCTTTACACTTTAATATTTGTAAATTTTCTGCGGTGCTTATACATGGCTAAAATTGGAGGGGAAAATGCCATTATTTTAAAATACTCTTCAAGTGAAAGAAAGAAACATCCAAATGAAGACTTATTGATTCTTAGAAATTTGACTGATAACAACAATCCAAAATTGGTCATCTGCTGGGAATCAGAAAACCTCCATTAACTTCTCTTAATGGATAGCAAGTCCCGAATCAATCAATAAGTATTTATGGAGCTCATACTGGGTAAAAGGCACTGCGCTTGGGCCCTGGGGAGCACTGAGATGGGCAGAACAGTGACCCGCTGCCATGCTGTCACGACTAGGAGGGGAGGCTGGGATCACAGGAAATTTCATGATTTGATTCATTGTGGTAAAAACCATAAGCGAATACAGATAATATGTCCAGAGACTAACCCAGGCAGGGGCAAGTTTAGGAAGGCTTTCTAAGAGGCAAGACATTCGAACTGGGCTTCTAGAGTGAGTGAGCTTGCCATGGCCACAGAGAGTGCTGCATGGCCAAGGGCAGCAAGAAGGAAACTGCAGCGTACAGTGGGGAGTGAGTCATTCACAGCAACCCGGAAAATCCAGGACTTAGCATTCAGGAACAGAAGACCAGGTTGATGGAATGGCATGACAGAACGCCTTGAGTGCCAGGAACAGCGGTCATTAGCTGAACGGTTTGCCAGCCACTCGTCCATTCCCAGGCTCCTGATAAGAATGCTCCAGTTTCACGGAGTCACTCATGCCCAGGCAACTGAAGCCCACATGACTGGGTAAAGCTGACAATCCATCATCCATGGCTTCAGAAGAGGATATGAGACTAAGGCCTGGTCAATAAGAGCATGCCATTCCCTTGTTCACGGCAACTGGTTGAATGATGAGCAGCTGACCTAATGAGAGAGAATTCCGGTAGAGGTGTGAATTGAGTGTGATAGCATAAGAGAAGTCTTCTCTCTGTTGGAGCTTCTGAGGAGCTGGACTGTACATCTGAGTCTGCTGCTGGACACCACACCACCACCATGGTGAGAGAGACTGTCAGATTGGAGCTGACAAAGAAGAAAGCGCTGAGAAAGCAAGTAAGACCCTTTCCTAATGACAGTTGTTAATGAACTGCCAGGATGGAAATTAAGTCAGCTGTAGGTTTCCCAACTGGGGAACCCAATCAATCTCTTTTCTTTCCCTCCTGAGGTAGCTTGGGGTAGATTTCTGTCCTTTGCAACCAAAAGCCCTAATTAGGGCACCACACTAAATCACGCCCACACTAAGCCTCAGTCATGAATGCTCACAGCAGCGTTAACCATGAAAGCCAAAAATGAAAAACGATCCAAATGTCCACCAACACGTGAACGGACCAGCAAAATGTGGTCTATTCATAAAAATAGTGTTCAATAACAAAAAGGAATAAACTGCTTATACATGCAACAATATAGATGAATCTTAAAAACATTATCCTAAATACAGTCGGACATAAAGTACTGTATGATTCTACGTAAACAAAGTTCTAGAAAAATGAAGCTAATCCATAGTGACAGAAAGCCAATCAGTAGTTGTCTGAGACCAGGGACCTTTGTGACGACAGTCTGGGAAGGGGCGCAAGGGACTTTTTAGGGTGGATGGGGAAAAAGATAATGGCAAAGGGACCATGTGGTCTGTCTAATAGGACCCTGAACTGGGGCAATGACCATGAAAATAAAAAGGAGGTGTGAATCTGAAAAATATTTCAGAGGTAGAGTCAACAGGATCTGGCAACTAATAGATGGAAGGAAGAGGAAGAAATTTAAAAAAAATTACTCAGAACTTTTTAACTTTGGAGGCTGAAGGGATGTTAATACTATTAGCTGGAGTGAGAAAAAAACAGGGAGAGGAAGTGACTCCTGGTAAAGATAATGGGTTCACTTTTAGCCACGTGGCGCTGAAGCCGCTCACAGGACAGCAGGCTAGAGATGTCCAGTGTGGGTGCTCAGTGAGGGGTAAAAATAAAAAGATGAACCATCATCAAAAGAAGCAAACCACATCACCTTTCTGTGCAGCTGAAGATACCCGATTAGTGTTCTGAATAGTAATCATTGTGAATGATCACTGAATACAGAGAAAACAAGGCTGGTATATTTGGACTCATACCAGAAAGCAATTAAAGTGTATTCTGTCAGCAATGCCATCAGTGAAATTGTGTGTGCGGCCAAAGAGGAGAGTAAGACCCACAGCAGGATGTTCTAACAGCTGCTTTCTCTAGCAGCTTTCAGAATTCTAGGACAGGGCTTGATGTCTCCGAATCTGGGAAATAATTAAGCTTAACTCCTAATCTTAACTTCTAGGGCTATATACATACATACATATATACATATTACATAATTACTGGCTCTGATTTTTTATGATAATATCTTCCTTAAAATACTGAGGTTTGATTTGACTGTTTAAACAAACAAATTATCACCCATTTACACACTAGCTCACTGGGGAGTGTTCTTCCAGGATGCTCCCCTGCCTCAGACTGTTTGTGACATTTCACTTGTGGTTACGGTTTTCAAAGTTTTTCTTACACAATATTATCTCATCAGATGTTTGGGGAACAAAAGGATTCCATGGTCAAGAAGATTTGGAAACTACTACACACTCCAAAAACCCTTTCTAGACTATTGAGGATACATATTCACATATTGAAAGCTTTAAAAAGAAAAAAAAAAATTTAATTCCATTTAACCTAGGTGTCCCAAATTATTTAGCCATATATATCTTTGATGCTACACACTTTTAAGCATGTGGAGGAACTAAAATTTATAAAGTATACTTCGGATAACCATACAAACATCTTCCATAAGCCGTATCTCTAAATTAAGACAACTTCTAGAGTAAGTCAATCTTAGTCAATCTAGAATAACTGAGCAAAGCTTTCTGTTTGATGACTTGTATATAAGAGCCCAGCCAACAAATTAGCTGATTCATTTTATTTCCCTTTTTTCAGAAAGTTGTTGAGGCGCTGAATTAGCACCACCTACATGAGCCTGCACAAATTGTATTGTTTCCTGCTCATGAACACTCAAGTGAACCTTCCTCTCCCCACAGCCAAAGGACACTCGTCATAGACTAAAGAGAAGGGCTTCTGTTGTGTTCGTTCTGCCACACTTTTTAGGGTTGAGGTAGGAAAAGGAAAGATATTAAAAGCTACATTCATGGATTAAGTGTAAAGATGCAAACTATATATACTGATTACATTTTGAGTTAAGAAACTACCATAATCACTATGGAGGCTTCGTTTAAACATGGTCCCTTAAATATAATTTCTAACAGATTCCTAGCAGAGACGCCTCTTTGGAAAGCAGAGGTGAGAAATTCATCCAAAGCAATCACGCTAATGAAGCAGAATTTGGAACTGAGACCTGGGGAACAACTGCACCCGTGGAATCAGCCTCATCTCAGCGTGAGTGGGGCTTCACAAGATGAGATGACGTCCCCTCCTCCTGGGCAGCTTGTGCGCTTGCGAGGGTGGACAGACCACTCTCTTCCTGCTAGGGGCCTTCCTAGAAGCTCAGCCAACCTAACTGACTTGAGAACAAAGAAATCACCAGGCGTGAATGGGAGCAGTCTTGTAGCCCACTTTCCTTGTATATTTCTCTGATGAAGTGAGCTAAGAGAGTTCTGACTTTGTTGCTATGGCCTGAATGAAGTCTGTTTTTACACTTTTTTTTTTTTTTGCCATCAAAACCAAAAAACGGTGTGGAAACTGGATTTGAAAGATGACCTCCATGTTGCTGTATCAAAGACTTTGTGGCAATCAAAATTTCTTATCTTTGCAAAGCAAGAGTGTTCTCACAATTTTTAACTTTTGAACATAAGTAAGGTTTGCTTTTTGTTTAACTTGCTTAGTTTTTTCTGATTTTTTTTAAAGTAGCCCTTACTTTCTATATCTGAAAAATCTAGAGTGAGTGACACTTGTTTTTAGTAAAGATTGTTTTTTATACTCTATGATGTGAAATTGAACAGAATCAATTCAAAATGCAACACAATAGACTATGCAGAATCTGTTTATAAATGTTTACCTCATTTCTTTTCCAACTGGGGAGTAGTCCAAAGATCTCTTCAGAGTTTCAGAAGGGTCTGTGATCACCAAAAGATTAACAGTCACAAATCCAGGGGTTTCCCTTGTCAATCCCATCTGTTTCACAGAGAGTTGATGTCACCTGTATTTCAGGTTTGAGAGAGAAAATAGCAACCCCCGGAGAAGCACAGAAAGGACTAGTGTTGTGGGAAGAATTGACAAATGTGTATAGATAAAGAATATATTTGGCAGGCTTGTAGATTTGGGACATTTATCTGCAAGACTGCTTTGAATGGGTTATGGTTGATTTAAGCCTGTGTTTAATGTCACTCAGTATTTTGTGTTTAATCTGTTAAAAATTAAATGTGCTCTCTTACACGTCCAGCAGCTATTCAGCCCGGCTCTGTCAGGGTGCGGTGCACAGCCCTGTGCCCTCATGTCAAGATCTCTCGCTGCTCCAACTCTATGAAGAATCAATCAATGACCTAACAGTCAGGCTTCTTACAAGAATTCAGACAGAGGTTTTGACCATAAGTCATCAAAACAGCTTCCTATCCCCGAAGTGAGTATTATGAGGCTTGGCTGGCCCCGAACAAAGGACACCTGACCCAACAACAACAGGCAGATTTCCTCTTTCTGGACTCTAACTCCTTTGGCAGCAGGACATACAAGAGCCAAGTGCGGGATAAAAGATGAATTTCTCCCCTTTAGCCCTGGAACCATACAATAACCCTGTCATGAGTGGTAGAGATGTAAAGACAGGTTGAAGGCAGAGGGAATGATGAGAAGTGGAGTTAAAGATAATTTATTAAAACCCCTCTGGACACCCAAATGCTGAGTAGGAGCCAAGGATTAGACACAGACAAACTGATACTTGCCATCAGTAATTAAGATTGTGTTTTAAGGAATACAGAACTATCCAAAGAACAACATACTGGGGACAACTTTGGGATACAGTAAACATCCAATCTGCAGACAGATTAAAGAGATGTGCTAACAGTTGAGAAAGACTAAAGGAGGAATGGAAATGAATGGCTCATATGACACCATTGTTCCCTCTTGAGCCCACACCATATCACCAACGGATGCCAGAACCATTTCCTGTGAAGCCTAGATATGGCTCCACCATCTTCTTCCACACACATACTGAGCAGTCACTACCTCTCAGTCTGATCTGGCTTGTGAGATAATGCCTGTCTGCCTAAATTTATTAGTTCAGAGGATGCTGAAACACTGAATGGTCATTCCAAAAAGCACTGAGGATATTGGGATGTTATACAGGCTACAGGAAAGGGAGCGCAGCCAACACACATTTAGGACGGGGCAGAATTTTTATGATGAGCAAATAGAAGGAAGCTATAGCTCTAATGCCTCCAGCAGCAAAGAAGGAGAAAGAGTATATCAAAGACCTCAGCAAGACCAAGGCACCGGCTGTCTGGATAACCTGTAGCCGATGACATGGCTGGTTTGGTACAGACTGGTGAGGAAATGCTTGCTCTTTAACTGGGGAGTGGGGGGAGGGGGAGTCTCTGGGAGGACACAGCAAAATGAAACTAACAAGACTGGTACTCACTCAGCATGGGTCTAACCAGCTCAGCCTTGGTTTCCTAAAGTTCAGTCATTCTGGGAAGCTAAAGCATGTGGCTTTAGCTTGGGAATCTCCCAGCCCTCTCCCAAATCTGGCTTGCTTCCTGTGCTTCTAACAGCTGAGCTGCAGACACCACCACCCATCCAACAAGTCAAGCCAGAAATCAGTAAGTTATCCTGAATGCGCATTTCTCCTGCACTTTTTGAATTCATCACGGTATCATATGGATTTTACCTCCTGAGGAATTCAAAATGCCTCTGCATTGCTCCACACTGCAGCCATGCTAGGTCAAGCCTTCATCACATCTTACCTGCATATGGCAACAGCCACAGCCCACATCCGAGCCAGTCATCTCCAGTCCATTCCCTACCTCCAGGCAGAGGGCTCTCTGTAAAATGTGAATCCTTTTCTCATAGAGGCACTTCCCTGCTTACGCTTTGTCTTCCCCATTTCCCCAGGCATTTGGAACATGCAACGAAGTTCAGAGTCCCCCAAAAGGGTCTGGATTCTGCCTGCTGGGGCCTCCTTAAGGCTCCTGTCCACTGAGCTGCTTCCAGTTTCAAAAACACCTCACATCTCCTTCTGCCACTAGGACTCTGCACACGCTGTTTGTTCTGCCTTGGAATACGTAACTCCTCCAGCACCTCCAGTCTCCACATACCTCTTCCACACACACATGTGCTCATGTATGTCCCTTTCAAATCTTAGTGTGAGTCACTTCATCAGAGAATGCTCCCTTCCTGGTTAGTCAGTTATCAGCATCTATTACGCTCACTAAGAATACCCAAGACCTGTCCTTTATAGGAACTTCTCCTTTCTGTACAGCATATGGCTGTAGCCGCTGTGTGCATAGGGGTAATGGCATCCTCCTTCCTGCCCACTATAAACCCTCAAAAAACATTTTTTTAATGACTGAGTGAGTGAATCATATTAGAGGTTCACTCATTCATCAGACCCTTATTTAAATTTGGAACTCTACCAGAGAAGGAAAATATTTGGAGAATGTGAGGCATGGCAGTGGGAAAATTCATAAAAGTACTAAGTGTTAAGAGGTTTGGGGAGATGGTTTAGGGTCTGGCAAAGAGAGGTGAGCTTCAGTTTAATAGCCTTAGTAAAATCATAATATAAATAAATTTGAGATAAAACAGGCTCCTTCTCATGCCTACAAGCTATTGATTCAGCTAAAAAGCAATTACCCAAGAAGAACATGAGAATCTGAATATTGTCTGTCACACAGACATAGGAAAAAGTGCAGTGATAGTGAGCAGTCTATAAAAACACTTGGGGTGGTGAAATACCAAAGTCTGCCTGTCACATTTTGTTATAAGTTGCTCAAATAACTCTGTTCGATCTCATTTGCTTGGAGCCAAACACTATTTTTTATTGTAAGTTGGAAGGCTGAGACATTTTCTATAAAAGTAGCCATAACTGGTAGTTGTCATGTAAACTTTTCTACATAAATAGCACTATGGGCTTGTGAAAAAATTAACTGAGAGGAAGCATTTTGAGCACCTAATAAGTGCCAGGCACTGAATTTTTATGATTATTTCATATATGTATATGATTTATTTTAACCAGATGTGGAAACTGAGAGTTGGAGTTGTTTTTTTTTTTTTTTAATTACTTGCTCAGGGCCATATACTTGAAAAATAAATGACAGCATTTTAATCCAGGTCGTCACTGTACCTTGGTGTGTCCCATGAAATCATGAAGGAGGAGTTTGAGCCAGGAAAGGAATACGATTATCCAGGGATGACAGAATCAACGAGTTCACTGGAATTTTACTGGAAGCTTTATGACTCTGGATCAAAACAAATGTCTTTTCCTATTCCTGCCCCTCCATGAAATATGTCTCCAGTGGCAGTAACTCAAATGAATATTGGAATGTAATTATACTTCACCACATGGCAGGGTGCAAAGCAGCATCATTAATGAATTATTGATAGCACAGATCTTTTTTGACGTGGGCCCGCTCACTGCTGTGTTTATAGAGTTGTCTACTTGGAGATTCTTGCGGAGCGCTTAGGGCTAGAAGATGGATGTTGGGGGTGGATGCCTACATGTTCAAAGCTCGTCTGCACTTATCTGGGACATTTAGTGCTTGTCCTGAGACAAAGGACATTGCTCTCAGCAAAGGGGTGGACTGGAATTCCCTAGACACCTGCATAACCATGTACAAGGATTCTGCCAGTAGGTCCCCAGATAATCCCCAAACCTAGATTTTCATGTGTTTATTAGTCACCTCTTGCTGTGTAACAAATTACCACAAACTTAGAGGCTTAAAACAATGCACATGTATTATATACTATGTATGCAATGGATGGTTCTTCTGCTTCAGTGTCTCTCCTGAAGCCTCAATCAAGGGACACACCAGATCTGGGGTCTCATTTGAAAGCTCATGACATGACTGCAGGTAGATTCAGTTCTTTCTGGGCTGCTGAACTGAGATTCCCAGTTCATAGTTGACTGTTGGAAGAAGGCCACCTGAGCTCCATTACCATGTGGGCCTCCCCAGCACGTGCTAATCGCTCAGTCGTGTCCAACTCTTTGCAACCCAATGGACTGTAGCCCTCCAGGCTCCTCTGTCCATGGGATTCTCCAGGAAAGAATACTGGAGTGGATCTTCCTGACCCAGGGATCGAACCCATGCCTCCTGTATCTCCTGCATTGGCGGGCAGATTCTTCACCACTGTGCCACCTGGGAAGCCCCTCCCCGCCCTCCCCCCTACCCCGCCCGCCCCGCAACAGCAACTTGCTTTATCAAAGGCAGTAAAGGAAAGAGTGTGCTAGCAAGATAGAAGTCAGAACTTCTTGTAATCCTATCACAGAAGTGAGTTCCCTAGAGGTGGAGATGGTCTATTACCCAGAAGCAAGTTCCTCAAGGAGAAATTACACACAAGGCTCTGAATACCAGGAGGAGGGACCACTGAGGCCACCTTAGCAGCTGCCTACCATGTACACTAAATGTAACGCCTAGGCAGACTGCTTCCCAGCTACTGAGAACTGCCCAGTTCTGCCATCCACGTGGCTTCAAGGGCACCAGGAATTCAGATTCCATCCACAGGGGATCCTGCTCCATCCCTCCTCCGGCTGCTAGGGACCACACTGCCATGTCATCAGTGTTCTGAGATGAGGTGGTAAGGGGGCAAAGGAATGTCAGGTCTGATGTGAATTGTTGATGCAGTTTACCTAATTTAAGCCTCATAACCACAGCTTGAGGTAAGCGCTACCTCCATTTTGCAAAGGAGAAATCTAATCCTTTGAGGGTTTCCTGCTGTTCCTGAGGAGATGGTGGGGCTCACACGTGAGCTCAGCTCAGTCATCTTTAATCACATCAGTGCCTCCATTCCACCTCCTGATGGCAACCAAAAAAAAAAAAAAAGGATCTGCGCCACCTGCTCCCACCCTCCGTCATTATTGTGCCCTCCTGGACTAGCCATCCGCCTCCACATGTGACCCCTTGTACTATTATCCCATGCTGCTATAGCAAATCACTGCAAACTCAAAGCAACGCAAATTCATTCTCCCATAGTTCTGGCTGTCCGAAGTCCAAAATGAGTCTTTCAGAGCCAAGATCAAGAGATTGGCAAGGCCGGCTCCTGCTGGGGAGCCAGCAGGGGAAATAAATTCCTTGCCTATTCCAGCGTCTAAAAACTGCCCATATCCCGAGGCCTGTGACCATCTAACTCCAAACTCCGCTTCAGCTCTCACATCTCCTCCTCTAGCCTTGACCTCCTGCTCCCTCTTACAGGGAACCTGTGATGACATTGGGCACCTGGACAATCCATGATCATCTCCCCACTTTAAGATTCTCATCTTCATTACATCTGCAAAGTCTTTCTTTGCTATACTTTGCTATAGGTTCCTGGGGATTAGGACCTGGATACATTTGGAGGTCATTATTTAGCCAACCACACTCCTATGATCCACTTTGCCCATGGTCAAGGGGAACCTTTCAATTTCAGTTCAGTCACTCAGTCGTGTCCAATTCTTTGTGACCCCATGGACTGCAGCACTCCAGCCATCTCTGTCCATCACCAGCTCCCAGAGTTTACTCAAACTCATGACCATCGAGTCGGTGATGCCATCCAACCATCTCATCCTCTGTCATCCCCTTCTCCTCCTGCCTTCAATCTTGCCCAGCATTAGGCTCTTTTCCAATGAGTCAGTTCTTCACATCACGTGGCCAAAGTACTGGAGTTTCAGCTTTAGCATCAGTCCTTCCAATGAATATTCAGGACTGATTTCCTTTAGGATTGACTGGTTGGATCTCCTTGCAGTCCAGGGCACTCTCAAGAGTCTTCTCCAACACCACAGTTCAAACGCATCAATTCTTAGGTGCTCAACTTTCTTTATAGTCCAACTCTCACATCCATACCTGACCACTGGAAAAACCAAACAGGTGTTTTCACATTCTCAGTCAAACCTAGTCAAACCCTGACGGCTTACACTGCACTCTACGCAAACCCCACTCCTTCCTTGTAGGGACTGCCTCATGCAGGCCTCCCTTACCCGTCTTTACACTTTGCCTGTTGATCACTAACTCTGACTGCTCTGGCCTGCTTTCTGGGCCCTGAAGTCCCGGCCCCTGTTCTGCCATTGCGTTTTCAGATCTGTGCTTTCTTCTGCGTGCAGATGGATTCTTCCCAACACTTCACTGAAATTTGGCCAGGGTGTCAGGGCTTCAGAGAGTCGATCCAGCTGGGCCACTTCATCTCAGATACAAGCTCTGAGACACAGAGTTGCCTCCAGCAGGATTTTGGGAACCGTTCCCTGGAGATTCCCTACCTGGAGGTAAGGAAGGCAGGGATGGGCAAAGGAGCAAGCAAACCCACAATGAGATGGCCCCTGAAGCCTTTATAGAACCTACAGAAAGCTCAAAGCTGGGTGGCCTTTTAGGGTTGTCTTAAATAGAGGCAACAAGACTGGGTCACTTGCCACAAGCTGCCCCCTACGAGGGGCTTTGCAAACAAAAACAAGCAACCAGTGTTATGCAAAAAGATATTATTAAACTGATTATAGTAAGGATGATCATCAAGATCGACTAAACTAATAAAAATCAGCTTTGCAGAAGAGTAGATGGATGGGGTAGCTTACCAACAATTTATCCTTGGAACAAATTTTTAATAACAGCGATTCATACCTGCTGAAAAACCCATTCTCACTGGAACCTGTGTGGGCCCATCTGTAATTCAGATATTTTCTCAAATCTACCAGGTAATATCAGTTTAACAGTTTGACACACTGGTCTTATTTTGAAAAAAAAAAAAAAATTTGGATGCAGGAAAGTTAGAGGAATAAACCTGAGCCTGCTAGAACATGCCCGTTATTTTCACAAATATGAAAATAGCAGGTGTGGAAGACAGCTGACCCAGCTCTTAAACTGAAGCATCTGACCCTGGAAAGCAAAATCTAAGTGCCTTGGTTCCAGCAGAGCCCAGCTCTGTGTTCCCGGCACTGGCCGTGGTCAGGGGGCCTGGGTCCGGCTCAGTCTGCACTCACTCCCGTCTCGGCCCAAGTATTGGCCTCCCTTTTTGAAGACACAGTTGACCACATGGTAACCCTGGTTTCTTTTCCTTCAGTTGTCCGTCTGTCTGGTCATCAAACCATCAACCCAGGCCTCTCCAGTCTTCTTACGTTCTTTCACTGGATATTTTAAAATTACTAAATACTGCAAATATATAAAAAAAAGTTAGTAACTGGGGAATACTCGCTTGCATCACTCTTGGATCCTTACTTCCTTTTACAGACACTAACAGAAACATCTCAAAATGGTTTACAAGACATGGCACCCGATGAATGATGCTTTGATTATTAGTCTTTAAACTATGTTATCATAGTTGCTGTTCTATGCAATAAATATTTGTGAGTCACCACCAGATGCCAAGCTTAGGAAATACAACCGAGTAAACACAGACTCTGCTTTGATGGAATTCAGAGTCTTGAATAATAACAGTGACCAGCACTAGGCTTCGAGTGGTCATCATTTGATTCAGTACACAAACAGCGCTGTGATCATGGCCCCTTCTTAAGGTAAGAAAGGTCAGGCTCAGAGAGGTACAGAGTGGACCTAAGTTGTATGGCTTGCTTTCACTAAGGACTGCTCTGTGTTCAGGTGCTTGGTCTTGTGAGGCAAAAGCATGGCGCCAGGTAGGGCATCCAGGACCCAGCCTGGAGGCAATGGTTACTGACAGGCTGTACCAGTGCCAGGCAAGAGGACCCCTGGCTTGTCCACATGAAGCAAGAGCCAAAAACTGGCCGCAGTTATGCACTTTAGAGATCCTAGGCAGAAGTTCCAGTTACGAACTACTTCATGTACATGCAAAGCCACAAACACCGATCTCATTTCTGGGCTGACCATGGCCGCTATATATGTCTGCAGCCACCAAGGCCCTGGATCCCTGTTGGCAACACTGCAGTGTTGCAATGAGAAGGTGAAGTCATTCTACCAACCCCATTCCAAGCATGTTAGTGTCCAGAGGACGCCGTGCTCATGACTGTCACCCTGGCTCTGTTCCCACCCCAAAGAGGGCCAGTTTAAACAGAGGCCCCTGCTGGGCCACCACTGTAGGGTCCACACTTTCAATGGACTGAGATCAGAATGGCAAGCAACCATACTGCAAATTATCTCTTTACCCTGCATAGACCGTAGACTTCCTGCTGATACCACTTACATCTTGTTATGAATTTAGAATAAAGAACAGCAAAAGCCCACTGCACAGTGCCCCACAGGCTAAGGATTTGGGTACTCTTGTTGCCAAACTCTGTCTTCTTTGAACCCTTTGAATTATGCTGTCTGTGGGTGCTAACATCTCCCTGACATCTACCCTGGGAGGGCGCCTGGCTTGCCTGCCCACATAAACCGCTGACCTGCTCTCCTGACACCTGTGTGACATGTGAAAGCCAGCTCTCTTCCTCTGTCCCCTCTTTGTACAATGTTTGAGGCAGGCCCCTACAGCTGTGAAGACAGAGAAGCCGTGGTCTTCCTCATCCTCAACGTCTTTGTTCAATTAAGCAAGAGCTTACTAACAGTGAGCGCCCATTTCTAACCTTTTGATGAAAAATAGAGACTCCCCCAGTGGTTTCTCTCTGAGAGATACAGTGAGGAAATCTCTTAGTGTAACTTGACCAAGAAATCTTCTTTTATGAGTTATCTCACATGGTGTATGCTGTGGCCATGGATATTCCCAGTATTTGATGAAATTACTGAAATAAACTCTCAATCGTCACTCATCTTCTTTGCCGTGCTATTTTCCCTGTAAAGTAAGTGACACTCTGGGTTTTCAGTATAAGGAATCTGGCTACTGGAATCTTTTTCACGAGTCATCACATGGAATCATCATAATAGTCGTTTGAGGAAACCAATGTTTTCATTTTTTTGCATTTGAAAAACTGATGCTCCGAATGGTTAAATAATTTACCCAGAGTTCTTCAGCAAGTAAATGACTGATTTGCTGGTTGATTCCAAGACAATCTCTGATCCATATATCACACTGCTGCGTCTGGGAAAAACAGAGACTGGAAACGTGCATTCCTTGGTCCTTCTCTCCCATAACCTCTGCCCACACCAGTAACCAATGGCTAGCAGCCAACCTCGCATTCGTAAGTGTATCATTCCTGAAGAATCTGTTCCTGTTAGGTCCTCTGGAGGACTAGGAGGGAAAAATCTTACCGCCATAAGAGGGCTAAATGTTCCAGTCTGCCCAGGAAAGTCCTAGTTTAGTCCACTCACCCCAATATAATTGTTAATAGCAGCCCCTCTTGCTCTCAAGAGTGTACTGGTTTGAACTAAAAACTACATAGTCACTGTCTTCAAGCCCCATATATACTAAACACATGTTCTCCACAAATGGTTACCATCAATGTTGATGTTTAGATGATTATGCCTTACATGAATTTCTAAGAAGGCTGAGGAAGGGTAATTCTAAGGGTTATTATCATTTCCACTTGCAGTTAGGAAGAAAATGTTCACTCTGATTCACTAGGCAAAATGTAGAAATAAACTTTTTCTACCTTAACACTCAGCTCTCTGTGCAAAGACACCAGGCTTGTTTGTTAGGACTTAACTCCCACAGGTTACATGATATGTAAGTCGGAGGCATTCATAACATGTGTAACTGAAAATCACTCATCAAAAAGATTGTTTACATACAAAAGTAAGATTTAATATAAAGACCTCTGAAATGGCACCTACGCACAGGGGACATTCCGGAATTGATCAAACTCCACAGGCATGCAAATGTACACATCTATATGTACAAATACGCCTTTGTCAACAACTAACAGTTCTTGGTTTCTCTGGTGGCTCAGGCAGTAAAGAGTCTGCCTGCAATGCAGGAGACCCAGGTTCAGTCCCTGGGTTGGGAAGATTACCTGGAGAAGGGCATGGCAACCCACTCCAGTATTCTTACCTGGAGAATCCCATGGATGGAGGAGCCTGGTGGGCTATAGTCCTTGGGGTCGCACAGAGTCAGGTACAACTTAGCAGCTGAACAACAACAACAATTCTTGACCCAGATGTCACTTTTTACACCACAGACATGATCTCATGATCTTCCAACGAAACTGAGGCTTGTGCCCTGTCACTGGGTCATTTCTCCAAAGTAAGCTTTGCCTGCCACTGGTGGCACTCAGTTCCTTACAAATTTATCAGGCAAACACACAAAACATACGTGTTGCTCCATAAAGTACCCTCCTTCTTAAGTTTTGCCCAGCTCAGCTAAATTTGCAACACTCTAGAATATTACATGAAACAGCCATGTTCAAGAAACTTTTTAAATGTGATATTTTTCCTCAAAGAACACACAAGCTTTTGTTTGGGGTTTCTTTTGTTTGTGTGTTTTATCCTCCATCCTTGCCCTCCTCAACTCTCAGAAGGAGACAGTGACCTTAGGAAACCAAAACTTGGATCAGGGGCTGAGGCCTGGCTCTAAGTTCAGGATCACAGTACACTTACAAGTCATGTTCATGGAGAATAATACCCCAAATAATGAATCTTCTGTGCTTTGCTCTTTTATGCCAAAGTACTCAGCCATTTGAGAAAAAAGGTCAAAAACCATTGTAAATAGTTCTGTTCTGTAGAACTAGTAGGCTCCAGATTGAACCTACTCTTCAAATTTTTCAAAGACATTTTTTGGGAAGTTCAGTTCAGCTTAGTTCAGTCGCTCAGTCGTGTCCGACTCTTTGCGACCTCATGAATCACAGCACACCAGGCCTCCCTGTCCATCACCAACTCCTGGAGCTCACTCAAACTCACGTCCATCGAGTTGGTGATGCCATCCAGCCATCTCATTCTCTGTCGTCCCCTTCTCCTCCTGCCCCCAATCCCTCCCAGCATCAGAGTCTTTTCCAGTGAGTCAACTCTTCACATGAGGTGGCCAAAGTATTGGAGTTTCAGCTTTAGCATCAGTCATTCCAATGAACACCCAGGACTGATCTCTTTTAGGATGGACTAGTTGGACCTCCTTGGAGTCCAAGGGACTCTCAAGAGTCTTCTCCAACACCACAGTTCAAAAGCATCAGTTCTCTGGCACTCAGCCTTCTTCACAGTCCAACTCTCACATCCATACATGACCACAGGAAAAACCATAGCCTTGACTAGATGGACCTTTGTTGGCAAAGTAATGTGTCTGCTTTTTAATATGCTGAGTCCTGATTTATTGAGTCCTATCTACTCCAGTATTCTCAGGCTTCCCTTGTGGTTCAGCTGGTAAAGAGTCTGCCTTCAGTGTGGAAGACCTGGATTCGATCCCTGAGTTAGGAAGACCCCCTGGAGTAGGGAAAAGCTACCCACTCCAGTATTCTGGCCTAGAGAATTCCATGGACTGTACAGTCCATGGGGTCGCAGAGTCAGAGGTGACTGGCTGACTTTCACTTTCTCTTTCCTCCTTAAATGAGGTAGATCCCAGATCTTGACTTCACTGTATGTATGTTAGACTGAGATGGTGAGGGTATGGTATTCTTGACACAGTTTCTATACCTACCTGTACTCACGACGGATGTCATTCATCACCTGCAGCACACTTTCCTGATAAGCCTCAGCATCTTACTCAACACAGAGATCTGGGAAGCCTCTCCAGGAGTGCTAACTCACAGAATTAACACTGGTTGCTATCCCTGACAGAGACACGTGATGGTAACTAAGGGACTCACAACCCGGAGACATTCATAGCTGGTCCTAATGAGACAAGCAGCAGAAGCACTTACAGCAGATGGCTCAGCCTCATGACCCCCTTATTATCTGAGTCCTGGGCCTGTGCTCTGTCACCCTGTCTTCTGAGCCCTGACATCAAGAGATCTGTAGGCATCAGAACCTGGGCATGTCACCCATTACTGACCCACTTTCCCCTGATGGGCTCAAGTCCCTCACACTCCTGAGACTCTCCTCAGTCTTCCCGTATTGACCTCAGCTCTACATTAATTCTTCATTGTTGGTTTTGATTGCTCCAAAACGTAAAGTCCTTGGGGAAGGGTAGACAGGAAGAAAGACATTTCTGACTAAGCTTCCTAGAGTAGATCTAGTAAAAGAGAGAGGGGTATAAAAGTAAAAAACAAATGTGCTACGATTCTATTCATTCTATAAAGAATAAAGAGCACACAGTTTTCATCAACATGGGAAACAATAGTCTTCCTGTATCATATCTCAAAAATATGTAATATAGTCTCTGCCACCAACAGAAAGAAAAAACATCATCTATGTCAAGTCTCTGCTTCCTTGGCTTGAGTCTTAGCTTCTCTCTCATTCCACAATCATTGATTGAGCTGGATGGTGTGGGAAGCCTCGTGAGCAAGACAAATGTAATTCTGCCAGTAAGATTATTCCATTCAGGATTGCCCACACATTTGGCCTGTGACCTCTATGGCTGGAACCCTTATTCCCCTGCCCCTTGAGAGCAGCTGGTCCTTCCGTGTCAACAGTGTATATGGACTCAACACCTTATCTTAGCCCATCCTTGTGTGATCTAATTATGGAAGAGGCAGCCAGAGGGCATCAATGCAATCTCTCCCCACTGTGATAGGCTGATAGGGTTGTCATTCCCTGTCACTGAGGTGACGAGAATGCAGGAGTAGGCGGGAAGATTGAAGGCACTGCCACTTTGTGGCACCAAGAGTAGGTCCAGAAAGCCAGGCATATTAGGCAAAATTGGACTAGGGTTTAGAATCATAAAGGGGCAAAGAGGGCACTGCAGCAAGAAGACAAGCTAGGAAGATCAGGCCAGAATGCTGGGCTCATACAGATCAAATGTGGGCAGAAAGGGTCAGAGGTGACCCAGACGTGGGGGAATAAGAGCCAAAGCAGAGAGAGAGAGCTTAGCAAGGCCACACCTGGGTCCCACCTTCTCATTTGTAACCTGGGTTTTTTCAGAATGTTTCTTATGTTATAACTACTACATAACATCATAAATCCTGGTTTTAAGATGAGAACACTAAGCCACATGGAGGTCAAAGTCAAATGACAAGGCTAAGTTCAGAGAGCTAGTAAGCTGAGAGCTGATGTCCTAGGTGGAGTTGGGCACTGTTGCCTACAGGGAGAGCCCAGACACTCTTAGGCTTGAGCTGAGCTGCGGGCAGGGGCTGTTTGCCCTCTGCCATCTGGATTCTGGAACGTGGCCAGACCATGGCTCAGAAGAAACACCCATCTCTAAGTGTCACTGACTTCCAAAAATATCAAGAGCAGAGGGTTAGGCCTTCTGGGAGATCCTTCCAATATTTTCCTTAGAATTGAGCACATCCATTTCCCAATTAATTATCTCCATTAGCTAAGCTCAATTACTCTGTGTCCACCTCCAAGAATACAACCTTCCTCCTTGGAGACTTCTTATTTGAATTTCCAAGGGGGCAAATATTGCCAGAAGCATGTTTTATGTAATTACCTGGTGTAGATACTTCACTCTCTCTTTACTTAATGATTATTAAATACTGAAATTAACTTCCATACTTGGATGTGGATTCCATCAGTTTAAGAGAAAATAAATGTACTGTGGGGTGTGCTCAGAGATGGCTGCATTCAGTGGCCTCCCTCTCAGTTCTCAGGGACAACTCCCAGTGTTCCTCCTTGGAGATACTCCCTATTCTATTCTGCATAAGAATAACCCAAGTGAAAGTGAAAGTCCTCAGTTATGTCTGACTCTTTGCGACGCAGTGAACTATAGTCCATGAAATACTCCAGGCAAGAACGCTGGAGTGGTAGCCTTTCTCTTCTCCAGGAGACCTTTCCAACCCAGGGATCAAACCCAGGTTGATCTCCTCCCACATTGCAGGCGGATTCTTTATCAGCTGAGCCACAAGGAAGCCCAAGAATAGCCCAAAGAGCCTGATGAAACCAGAGCTAGGCCCTACACCTGGACCTTCTGAAACAGCGTATCTCAGGGCGGGCCTGAGGGCACACCCCAGGGAATCTGCACCGTTCACACTCTCCCTTGTTGTGCGCTGTGTTAGCTCCTCAGTCACGTCTGACTCTGCGACCCCGTGGACTGTAGCCCACCAGGCTCCGCGGTCCGCGGGATTTCCCAGGCAAGAATACTGGAGTGGGTTGCCATTTCCTTCTCCAGGGGATCCTCCCGACCCAGGGATTAAACCCAGGTCTCCTGCATTGCAGGCAGATTCTTTACCATCTGAGCTGGGGGGAAGGAGGTGGGTGGGGGCGGGTCAGCAGAGGGATGGGGTGTCTGTTGACACTAACATCTAAGAATCAGTGATACTTATTATCCCTGATACATGAAGACAGCCTTATCATGGGGAACAGGAGAGGCAATATGAAGACGAGCTAGTCTGTCCTTACACATATCTTAATAATAAGAACAGAATTCATGCTATCTATTGTTATTTTATAGTTGTTATAAATCCTCACGCCAGGGCTTGAGTGCTGTAGCTGATTTGGGGGGTGCAGGCAGAACTAGTAGGTGAAGGGAAGGGAGACAGAGAGGGAAAGCAAGAGTAAAGGGCTGTTGCTGTCAGGCAACCACACAGGAGACTGGAGCTCAAGCCTGCTGGGCCTTGGAGGCACGTGAGGGGCATGCTACCCCTGGCCCCAGCCTTGCCCCGGGGAAGGCAACGCGGCTGGTGTTTACTGACTACTGTCAGTGCCTGGCTGGGCTCCTGGGCGCTGGGAATTCCCTGGCGCTGCTGTGAGGGGATGCTGGGTGGGCACGAACGGTGGGAGGCTGGGCTGCATAAAGGTGAGGTGCACACGTGAGGCCCCAAGAGCATCCGCTGCCTTCCCTACCACCTTTCTAGTGAGAAAACGTCAGGGCGTTCTGGTGCCCCACTTAGATGGTGAATAAGACACAAACATGAGCACTGGGAGAAGGAGGTTCCCTCTCATCGATGGACTTATGTATTTCTTTAACTGTGGTAAAATACACATAACATGAAATTTACTGTGAATGACTCAGTAAACTCACAGCGTTGACAGTTATGCCACCATCACCACAATCTAGTCGGGAACACTTCTGTCATCCACGAGGAAACCAGCACTCGTTAGCAGTCACTCTCTATCCCACTCCCCTCCGAACCCTGGCAACCACCAGTCTACTTTCTGTCCCTCTGGATTTGCCAGTTCTGGACCTCTCATGCAAGTGCAGTCTTACTGCGGGTGGGTTTCCACGTCTAAGCACGATGTTGTCGAGGTTCTTCCCCGCTGGAGCATGGATCAGCGCTTCATTCTCTTTTCTGGTTGAACAAATGTCCGTTGTAAGGACGATACTCCCTCTTGTTCTGGTTTCTCAAGGACATGTCTGCAGGTCGACCGCAGTGCTGGGTGGCCTCCACTTGCCATGCAGACCAGATCAGACCCCATTCATCTCTGTCCCTATTTGAGTGCCAAGATGCTGGCCTTCATGGGCTGCCTTTTCCTCTAGCTCTCTCCTCTGGCTTCCTGTGAGATGTGGCTGACAGAAGCTACTGGCAGGACATCACACAGGAGCAAGAGATGGACCTTTTTTCCTCCTGGCAAACTAACCGTGGTGGGCTCCCGTCAGTGGTCCTCTCCCCCAGGCTTCTCTCGCCAGGCTCTTCCGTGCCCTCTCTCTCCTTATACTTCCAGGGTCACAGGAAGCAACAGCTTCCTGCTGCTGAAAGCTCTCAAGCCCTACACTGTCCCTCACAAGTTTTCCCCAAATGTTCTCACATCTTTGTAAATAGTCTATTCAATTTTCTTCAAACTTTTGGTTTGCATGTGCCTCTTTCCTGCTGGGATCCTAATGTAATAATAACCAAAGATAAAGTAACACAAATAGTTTTCTCAATTACTGAAGCGATTGATCAAAGGTAATGTGGGTTATGGAATCACATTTCCTGGGTTCATTTCTCAGCTCCACACTGTGTGGCACCTTGACCTAGGGCAAATGACTTCATCTCAGATTCACGATGTATAAAAAATGTGAATTACGGCCCCTAGACCATCTATGACTACTAGACAGAAATTTCTCTAAGCAGGACCACACACCACAAGTTCTCCAGAAACGTGAGCTGTTGTGTTAAGCCTCATTAGTCCTGGCTGCAATTCCCTCTCCTGGTCTCTATCAGCTTCTCCTAGAGGACTCTAGAAGTCCTCGCTGCTGGCCCAGATTCTTCCCAGATGTCGAGCCAGCGATGACTAGAGCTGGAGGCGTGCCAGCACCAATTCTTTTCCGCAGTTAAGGGAGTAGGGATGTGAGGACAGGCAAGCTCCCACGGGCCCTGGGCTCCCCCATTTTAACAAGGGCCTCCTTGTGCTGTGGGTTGGTGGCCTTCCTTCCCTTCCCGTTTTTCATCACTGGCAGGAAGACCACCATGTGCTGGAGGTTTCTTCTGGGACCACTGCCTTCTAAGCATCCTTCATCTGACAGTCCTATCAGCCCTGTGAGGCATAGTTTCTTTTTAAAAATCTGTTGCAAATCTGTTCCAGTGTGGTATGATCTGCAGTCACACAGGCAACATGTGAAGATATTTTTCTTGTTAAAGATCCAAAACTTAAATAGCACGAGATTGCCCTTAATATCCCTGTTTCTCTGATGATGAACCTGTAACCAAGACAGATCAATAATGTTCTCAAAAGTCCACAATGAGAGACGGCAGAATTCAAAACCGAAAGTGCCTGGTGCCCACAGCGGGTTCAGCCTCGCTGTGTGGCGCTGTCCTTATCCACTGGACTGCTGTCTGCCTCCATTTCTCCCTTTTGGCCTCTGACTGGCCTTAACCTTCCTAGCTCGTAAGCCCATTCTAGTAAAACGTGGATCTTCTTAAATGACCTTTGAAGGCGACATCTGAACTAGTAGGCTGTTCTGGGCATTTCTCACACCCTGCTCCACACGCTTTCCTACCACACCTGTGACAACCAGCTTCCCACAGGTGCGATCCGACAGCACCCCAGGGACACGACCCACCCATTCCAGCCTTCTGTCCTAGGGTTTCTCAGACACCATGGGATGGAATGCCCAAGGGAACCTGTTGAGTCACTCCTGCTTGCACGGGAATGAGAGAGTACACATCTCATGGGCAAGCCTTGACCATGGGAGATGGGAACTGTTCCCCAGAGACAGACATTTTGGAGGTACTTCTGTGGCTCCTCTCGGAGGGCCTTGGGAGGTGCGTCTCAGGGGCCCGTGGTGGTGGCCGATCTGAGTCTGCTCCCTTGAACACGTGGGCCCTCTTTTTCGGTCTCACTCTCCCCACCCCGCAGCCTGTCTGCTGGAATCACACAGTCAATCACATCGGGCTTTACTTTCGGGGTAAGAGCAGGCTAAGTCGGGGATGATGGAAGAGTCGCTTTGTTGTGTAAATATTTGTTGTGAATAATAGGCTCTCCTTGCAAGCAGAGACATCTCCTCTCAGAGATGCCCGGATCGTGAAGGCAAGGATTGCACGGGCTGCCACATCCTTCAACTCTGCTCTCCCCACAGGCAGACGGGCTGCCTGCTGCATAGGAGTAGACCTGTACCCTTGACCTCACTAGAGATTCAAACGTTTCTCAGTAGCAAAACAAACAGAGATTCACCCTCCTAACCAGTCACTCGTGTTTCCAACATGCTTCACTGTCATTGTGAGAAGGCTGGGTTTTGTTCAAGAAAATGTCTGAGTACCTAGAAACAGCCAGGATTATGCAAGTCTCTAGGGATAAGAGGGTAAACATAACCTAGTCCTTGCCCTGAGGGACTGAACATTCTAGATTAAAAGTAGATAAGTGGGAAATTCTCACACCTTGCAAAGAGTACTGTAACTGGGGCAATCAATTGTGTAAGTGAAAATTGAGCTTTCAAAGACAAAAAAAAAAAAAAAAACCTTTTCTACATACAATGCATCACATTTTTTAAAATCTCATTTTAAACCAGAATTAATATAAATAATCTTCAGGGTTATTCCACTTTCTCTCTGGTCCTAGACCTGTGATCTATCCACCCATCCAACCCCTCCGTCTAATACAAGTTTGGTTATAACACTCTTACAGGAAAGAAAAGTTTCTGGCTCTGGCTGCCCCATGCAGGGACTTGGGGAGGCCAACGTAAAGGGCAAAGATGACAGAAGATGAGTAATTTTCATGCAAGACTTCCATGCGGTGCATCTTAGTATTCTGACCACGACTTGTTAAAATTACACTAGATTTGTGACTATAGATTTCCTGGATCATATCTGCAGCCATTTTTCCAACAGGGACCAAGCAAACATCAATCATTCTGAGATGGCAAACTGGTGAGAGCAAGGTCAGCAGCCAAGTTCACTGGATTAGTTTGATTGGGCACTTGAAGAAAGACTTAAGCAGGACATCCAGAAAACATTGAGACAGTGAAAAAAACGAGTGTCTGGTTCCTACTCTCAAAATATCCTATGTGCACAGGAAAAATAAAAGGGTAGAGTGGCAAACTGAAATTAGTGTAGCATGATTGGAGGGTCTTTCGACAACAAAAAACCTGTCATCGCTACAGTATGCATTAAAGTGTCTTACACTTGGTGACCTGGGGACTGAACCCTGCCCCTGATACTTCTAAGTTCTCACTTAGAGTGAGCCCTAGTTTCCTAATCTGTTAAAAGGGTCTAATTCTACCTACCTCACCCATGAATCCATTAATTCAGTCATTATTAATTAATTACCTACAAGCCAAGCACTTAGCCCAGCAGTGGGGATTCAATGATGAGTTAAAAAGAAATTCCTTGCCCTTGTATATAGCACTGAGTTGGAGAGATAAACAGTAATCACCTATTCACCATCAGTAAGTGGAAGTGATGTTTATAACCTGGGCTATGGGGGAGATGCTCATGGCATCACGAGAGAGAATAAAAGAGAAGAAAAGCCCAGCCTGACGGTAGAGATGAGATAGAAGAATGAGAGTCTGGATTAGGTGAAGGCTCTGGGGTGGATGGCAGGTAGATTCTTGATGGAGAAGGAAGTGTGTGCAAAGGCCTTGGTACATGAAGATCTCAGCAAATGAACCAACACTGGTACGGCTGGAGCTTAAAGTGCAGAGTGGTGTGAGAGGAGATCAGAGCAGTTTGCCTGGCTTTGTAGCTGATGTGGAAGGTTTGTTTTTTATTTAATCCTCAAAGCACTGAGAAACCATTGTAGGATTTTAAGCAAAGGAGTGGCATGATCAGATGCATCATATCAAAGCTTTCAAAGGATGGCTCTGGCTGAGGAGAAAAGAGCAATTGGAGGAAGGTAAAAGTGGCTGTGTGGAGACCAGCTGGGAGGCATACTGGTATTCAAAGCAAAAACATGATGGTAACTCAGAATAGAGTGCTGGTAAGAAAGAAGGAGAGGAGTGGATAGATTCCCAACACATTTAGGAGGATTTAAATTTGGAAATGAGGGGAAATGGATGGATAATGGTGTCATGGATTAAGGTAGGGAGCTGCAGAAAGCAGCAAGGTTTTGAAGAGAACATTACACATTGGTTAGGGAATGTCAAGTCCCAGGTGCCTTTGAGACATGGAAGAAGGATGTCCACCTGGCTGTTGGGTATAAGCTCTAGGGCTCAGCGATGACTAAGCCAAAGGGCTAAATATGAGTCATTAGTGGTCAGGTAGATAACATTGAAACCATGGACATGGATGAGATCATTATGAATATAAAACAAATGTTCATATACAAAGCACCTAGAATGCTATGGGACAGACTGGTGTTAATAAATCTTACCTCCCTCCTTCCTTCCTTGTCTGTCCTTTGAACAGTGGGATGGTGAGCGAGTTTGGGCAAATCCCCCTGGAAGCTGGCTCCTGAGGAGGGAGAAATGAGCCAGCCCACTGCTCCCAGCTGCTCTTCTGGTCTCCCGAGGACAAGGTCTAGGTTCCAAACAGCTCTTTGAAAGAAGAGCAAGACACCTTTCTCGTGACTTCTGAACCCTGATGCCCTCCAACTCTCTGCTTTTTAAACAAGCTGTTTGTGTGACAGAGAACACACAGGTGAAACCGGATTTGGAGAATAATTCCCTCTTCAACGCGGACTTTAACGGGGCCTCAGGTGGAAAGGCAGGAGGGAACATAGAAGGTTCCTTTACCACACCTGTCGGGAGCAGGAAGGGGAATTTCTGCTCCCGAGCCCTAGAGCTGAGCCCTAGAGCTTATACCCAACAGTGGGGTTGGTGACCTCTGCATCAGAAATAATTTTGGAAGTATCTAGAAGAGCATCTTAAACTTATCAGAATTGTAATGAGGCAAATGAGGCAAAAGTCTATTCAGCTTTGAAATATGTGCTGTAACAGCAACGGGCTACAGGGTTAAGTCTTCTCTTCCTATTTAGAGGAAGGGGGAGGTTCCCATCCAGTCGTCCTAGCAAGCCTAGTGGGTTCTGGAAAAGCTCTGTTTTTCTATGTGTGTGACATCTTTCATTTCATCCTTCCATCAGTTTGACATTTCACTGATAGACTAAAGCATTTTCCCCTGGTGCCCATTAGTAAGTTTCAAGGGCATGTCCACATAGTATATAGAAATAATAGATGGGCTGTAGGAATTTCCAAAGAAATCATCCCAGGTTCTGTTGTAATTTAAAACAGGAAACCTATGACACAATGGGTATGTCAGCAAAATCTTAGGATAAAATTATCTCCTTCTAATTGACTGTGGTGTGACTTTTGGACTTTTTCAATACAGTGTACTGATCAAATACCACTTTTAAGGTGCAAAATTGTTAAGACAGCTAAAATGATATTCACTCCCTAACTATGCCAAGAATGTTTGAGTCTTTTCTCCCTATAACTATCAGGATAAAAATAAAGGTATCCAGCAGTATTCTAAATGTCATGCTTCAAAGATCTGAGACACTTTAATCTGACACCTGATTGACAGATTATGGCTTTTGGATATCCATCAAATTAACAGATTATGACTTTTTGAAGCCAGAAACTATGTGATTATTGCCATGTTCTATCTTTAAAGAGATAACTTATTCTTTGTCATCCATTTATGTCTCAGAAGGCAGCCCCCGTCCCACCAACACATACATATCATAATTATAAATAATTTGGTTCCTCCTTTTTTTTTTCATTCCAGTATGCCCCCATTTGAACATCCACAAAATAATTCACTTTGAAAAAATGTTAGCTTAGGAGATAGCTGACACGTCTCATATTTCTCAATAATGTTTTGCAAATTTAAATATTCACCATCTATGCAATCCCTGGTGAGAGTTCTCCTCTGGTTTTATGTATCTGATCCAAGAATTTCTCTGGAGCAGATTTAGGAATATAAGGAACAAGATATTTTCAAGTCTGGATACTTGGCCCTGTTGCCACTAAGGATTTCAGTTTTGACAAAGTGGAGACAGAGGGAGAAGGAGGCTGTCCTAACTATCTGGAGAACTGCTGATACTTTTCACACCCCTTCATTTGTTTAGACCTCTGGTGCATCTCAAATACCTTATATAAGAGACGAAAACCAAGTCAGCCAATGGCATAAGTTGAAGTGCAATCTCTACTCTGAGCTAAAGAAAGAGAGTTTTAGAAAGACAGTTTAGAAAGGGGTGAGATTTAAACTGTCAGTCCTGCCAATGGAGAGGGTCACTTTCCAAAACAGATGCAAGACGGCCACAGTGTCACCGAAAGGGCCAAGGTTTATCAAATTGGAGTTGGATCTCCTGCTAATTCCCCTCTTGTTACAAATGAAAGCCTGTTTGCCATTCCGATCAGGAGGATTTTAGGGCTGAAACTTCAAAAGGATGTTCTTAAAGGGGAAGAAAAGCACAAACAGAAGAACCGACAGAAGCAGCTCTGCTCTCCCTCCTTGAGCCCTGGGGTGTGCCTTTGGAAGGTTTGAAGGCAAAAGACATCTTTTGTTCTGTTGACTCTTTCAACACACCAAACTGACCCACATAGCAGAGATGCATGTCAGAGAATACGGCTGGATGCAGGTAGAACTTAGAAGGTCTCTCAGTTTGAGCGGATTTGGAGTTGCTGCCCATCCAGTTGCCTCTGTTACTGATGCGCCCACCCTGGATCACGAACTTCTGTGCAGACGCCAGGAGCTCAGGCCAGCGGCACTATCTCTGTGAAGCCTCCTTCAGTCCACTCTAATGTGAACCCTCTTCTCGCTGCCCCAGCATACACCATGCTTAGAGCTCTCTTATGCTTGGTTTTCAACTTCATGTTTGATACCATTTCTTCAAGGGGACATTTCCCAGTTCAGAATAAAAACCTTTCCATTGTGCTCCCTCCTTCTCCCCTTTGTGACCTCCATGGCTCCTGGAATTATTTACCTAATATCAGCGTCTCTGCTGGGGTGTGAGTTCCACCAGAGCCGTGGCTATCTTGTTCACTGCTGAAAGCCCTAGTACCCAGGGAAGCGCCTGGGTTACAGAGCTCAGCAAATACTTGCTGCACTGAAACTGAATTCCCAGACTGCCCTGGTGGTACAGTGGTTCTGAATCCACCTGCCAGCGCAGGGCACAGCTGTTTGAGCCCTGGTCTGGGAGACTCTACACGCGGGGCAGCTAGCGCCGTGTGTCATCACTGCTAGGCCCGAGTGCCCCGGCACGGAGTCCAGCGAGTCTTTGAGTGAATGAACGCCTTGCTAAATACAGGACAGAAGAAAGCAACCAAAGCTGCGGGGAGAAACAACAGGTAGAGGAAGTTAATCAACCACCTACACCTACCAAATTCCTACCCTGAGTTCAGACCAGGTGCTTCACTGGGCCCTGAGGGAGGACACAAGAAGTGAAAATGCTTCCTTTCCTAAGTGGGATGTGAAACCCTCACCTACCAAGAGAGTTCAAGGGTGACTGCGGAAACCAGGAAAGCAGCAATTCAATAGGACTGTTTGGGGGAGGATGGAACTGAGGCTTCTAAGAGACGCCCCCTAAGGCAGATAAGAGAGGAAACAGTGGGAGTCAGTGGCTGATTATGCAGGAGTGTGGGTAGGGAAGTGGGTGGGACAACATGGGCAAAGGGGTCGGGGGCCAACTGAGAGTCGAAGGAGTCAAGAATGGCATTGGGCATTCTGACTGCGTGATTCCAAGACAATGGTATCAGTGGCTAGGGAGGGCTAAACCTGACCTTGCCGAGTAATCATCGCATACTGATGTACTAAGCTAAGGTGTTAAGCTGACAGCTTATAAATTAGAGCTTAGAGAAAAATCAGAATAGAGAAATAGACGAATGAGTCCACAGCACAATAATATTAGCTACCATTTTACTGAGGGTTAATGAGGAGCATGGTACTCTGCTAAATTGATCACACACATTATCTCAGGTGATTCTTACCCAAAAGAGTATTGTTATTAGTCTTATTTATTTTTGTTTTGCAGATAAGAAAATTGAAACTTAAAAAATTAAGTAATTTGCCCAAATTCACACAATAGAAAGTTACAGAGTTAGAATTTGAACACAGATCTGCCCACTTCAAAGTCTTAGTTCTTAACTAAAGCACTGAAAAACAAGGGAGAGAGCATCTTACAAGTGAGGACATTCTTTCCAAAACAGGAGTTAGTGGCAGGCAAGGCAGGGGTGGAAGCAGGAAGGCACCTGGAGAAATTCCTCCTTTTTCGGGGACACATAATGTAAAGGACACTTAGAGGAAGGGGACCTTCTCAGGAATATAATTCCACTCACTTTTGGACACATCTGCTTATCTAAGTGGAAGAAGTGTTAGTTGATCAGTCGTGTCTGACTCTTTGCAACCCTGTGGACTGTAGCCCACCAGGCTCCTCTGTCCATGGAATTCTCCAGGCCAGAATCCTGGAGTTAGGTTGCCATGCCCTTCTCCAGGGAATCTTCCCAACCCAGATATCAAACCCAGGTCTCCTGCATTGCAGGCAGGTTCTTTACCATCTGAGCCACCAGGGAAGCCCCCCTGCGTATATAAGAGTGGTATACATGTCTCCTCTTGTATAAAGCAATAGGTCGTGAATGGAAAAGAAGCCCTAAGGAAACTCTGAATGTGAAAACTAATATCTTTAGAAACCTGGATAAGGATCTAAGAACCTGAGTTCTAGAGAAGCTTGTATATTGAGATTTCAGTTGGATCATAAAGATTAGCATTTTTATCAGAGTCTGGATAGAAGATTATGGGTAGATTATGGTATTTGAGTAACAGTTAAAGGTTAGTGATTAAAAAAAAAACACACCTATGGATCTTAAAACTATTTTTATGAAGTTTGGTTTAAAGCTTTATGTTTTGATATTGGGTATAGAGATATTCTTTTCTTTAAAAGTTGATTGTAAAACTTTTGATTGAATATTTGTACAGGAAGTCTCATAAATATGGTTTTGCTCAGGAAGTTACCATTTTTAACATTAGGGGGAAAAACAGGGCTTGTTGATTGGCTCATGTGACCAAGGACCAATACTGCCCCCTGGTGACGGTGTATACAATACAATACGGTAGCAAAAATGAACCTTGCGTTCCGAAAAGTGAAGAAAGTGAAAGTTGTGTCCGACTCTTTGCGACCCCATGGACTGTATAGTGGCCAGAATGCTGGAGTGGGTAGCCTTTCCCTTCTCCAGGGGGTATTCCCAACCCAGGGATCAAACCCAGGTCTCCCGCATTGCAGGCAGATTCTTTACCAGCCGTGCCTCAAGGGAAGCCCTTTCTGAAACAAGACCATAAAAAGTCCTTCCGTGTTCCCCTTCTGCTCCTTGTCGTTTGTGACTTATAGAGTTGTGTTCTTTTCTCATTTACTTTACTTAGAGGAAATTTATTGCAATGGTAACAGTGAGTTAGCTTTGGCATGGGACAGACTTGGGTTCAACTTGGAGCAGAATCCACCTCTGGCTTTATGACCTCTTTTAACTTCATCCTAACGCTCACAAAAGGCTGAGGCGAGGATTTAATGCAATCATATATGAAGCGTGCTTAGCACAGTGTCTGGCACGCAGTGAAACAACACGTGATAACCAGCATCATGCTACTGACATCGTTGCTGTCACTGCTGTCTGTGAGAGGGGACCCTGGGAAGCAGACCTGCCTCGGCAATCCTGTGCCTCCAGGAGCATGCACAGTGACAGTCATGGGAGAAACGCTTTGCTTATGTCTCAGGTACTAAACAGCTGTTACTCCATATTAGGACCAGATGTTCTGAAATGATATGCAACATTATGCTCAGTTCTAACTTTTACTGAATTGCCTGGTGAGGAAAAATGACTGCTGAAGGAGATGATTTATTAAAGGGCAATCCAGGTATGTGTCTTTAGGTTTCCTGCCCAACTACCCTAGATTATGCGCCAGTCTATGTACTCTGCACATTACAAAAGTTTGGCCCATTCTGAGAATCCGTTGAGAGTTCATCCCCTAGTCATAGCCCACTTGTCTTTCTACCTGCCAGGCCTGTGTGCGTCTGTCCTGCAGCACCACATACAGCAAACCTGGGCCGAATACAGTTACAGAACCTTCGACCTCAGGCTTCCTTGAACATGTGAACTTTTCATTGCTTCCAGAGTCACTGTTGCTTTCGATTTCGTTTCAAGTGACTTTTTTCCTCATTTCACGCTCATATGTGCCCAAAGGAGAATCCACTGGGGGAAAGGGTGGAGAAGGAAGAGTAAAGAAATAGCTCTACGTTGTCTCCTCGTAACACCAGGCCACAGTGCTCTTGTTCTCTCTCCTATGAAATCTTCAGGTTATTTCCTGATCCCTCCAGATGACTTTCAAGTGTTCTGATTAGGGGAGAATTTGCAATTCAACATGAGGTCAAATACTTTGGTGGTAGCTGGTAAATCCCGCTTTTGCTTTATTAAATCTCTCCAATAAATTCCCAGGCACAGTGAGTAGGCAGGGCAGCCAGAAGCCCATATACTCAGTGACTCAAGAAACCCAGGCCGGACCTCAAACTCTGCTATAAGCAGCAATTACGCAACCGGAGCTGTTTTCCCAGTGGTATTTGCCCCTGAAGGCAGGTCAAGAATAAGGGCGTGTAATGACTTCTCTTTATTTTTTAAAGTAAAGATGTACAAACTGCAAGAAATTTTCCATGCTGAGAAAACAAAACACATCTCTGTCAAAGAGGCCAGGAGAAATATTTAACACTTAAGCTGCTTATAGAGATCCATTTGTCAACTCCCTAACTAGAGTTCAGGACATTTGTCTTTGCAAGACTACTAAGTGGGCTGGGATACATCTCACTAGAGAGAGTGATGATGGGAGAGCAAATGGTTCCATCCAATTATATATGCTTAATTGCTCTAGATTCTAGAGGGCATACTCGTATGGAAAAGGTTTGCCTACTAATCACAAAAGAAGAAATAGCATCTTAATTTGGTGGCTTTATATTGGGTGATATTACAATTAGCTACAAAGTTGAATAAGTTATCTACGATGCTTTTAATGAGAAACATTTAAGTCCTTCTGGAATTTTTCCAGTCAAATTAGTTATGAGGACTGAAGACAGCATCACAAGTAATGTGATCAGAATTACAATTACACGAGCACTAGAATGTGTCGCTTAAACTGCTCAGTGGATAGGTCCTAAAAGGCCCACTATTCTCTCTGTAGACTTTATTAATGTGGATAAGATATAGTGTACATGTGTCCCTTTCTCAGGAGCTGTGATAGGGCAATATGCTCTATTGTGCTTGAAAGGCCAAGACAGGTTCTGACTGCCCTACAGCGGGCATCTGAGGGACCCATCCTTGGATCTGAGACTCAGTTTTATCCAACACGCTGTCTCCCTGTCTAACCATGCCCCAAAGGTTCTGAACAGGAATTGCTCCTGAGAGGTGCCCGGTGGTCAGCAGTGGGTTTCCTACCACACCCTTGGGAAACAGTGCTCATGCCTGAGCCTCAGAAGGCCCTAAAAGTGAGTCTTAGGTTTGGTAATGAGGCTCATCCACAGCCTATGGGTCCAGCTGGTGCAGCCCCTTTGATGTGGGCGGTAATGACAGCAACGAACACACACTGTCAGGGCACCACTGTGCTGGGCACACCACAGACACCTCCCATTCAAACTTCCAAACCTCTAGCATCATAACAGGCACTGTCCCCACCTCCACGTTCCACGGGGCAACTCGTGTCCAGAGGAATTCTGGAGCTTGCTTACAGTCCAGAGAGGCACAGGTCTGACCACAAAGCGAGGGCTCCTGTGCCCTTTGGCCCAGCCACTCCGTGGCCTTCCCCATTCCCTCCCAGACGGTGTGCTGGACCGTGCTGAGAGCGCACTGCAGGGCTGAAGTGCTGCTGACGCTCAGGGCGGTAGTTCCCAAACTTTGCTGCACACCAGAATCACACAGGAAGTCTGTCAGGATACAGATGACCGCGCCCCATCCTGAGGACTTCTGAATCTGTAGGCCAGAGGCAGAGCTCCCCAGGTCTCTTCATTGGTCATACAAACCATTCTAAGGGGTCCTGAAGCACACAGTCCAGACTCTGCTTAAGGCAAAAGCACTACACGCAGGGCTGGTCCTGGGTTGTAGCCTCAAGGGGAAGAACTGTGTCCCCTGTCCCCTGCACTTCACTGTCAATTTCTTTTGTCCTTTTCAGAATGAAGGCAGGTCCACTAGAACCAATATTAGACTTGGCAATGTGTCCTAGGAGCCCTTTAATTATCAGTGGGCCGGACACCTCTCTGGGGTTGGCAGTTCTTGTCAACTCCGCTTTCTCATCTGTATAGCAACACTCACCTTGTGATCAGGGCTCATGGGACACAGGGAACCACCACGTCTTAGATGCCAAGATTCAGGGGAGTGGTTGAACAGGGAAGCAACAAGCCCATGGTCAGTGTGCTGCCTCTTCAGACTCTTCACAAACTCCCTGGGTAACCAGGCCCTGTCTCCCCTGCCAGGCGTGAGCCATCCTATAGGATCAACTTCATATTCAGGGTATCAGGCGCACAAATGAGCTCTGTAGACTCAGAGTGCGGCCCTGGTAATGCTGTAGCAATAGATGGAGTAACATTCAAGGAGAGACGAGACCCTGTGTTCATATTAGGTCAGCCAGACAAATACAGGTGTTTCTGAAAAACCTGCATTAGGCTTTAACTTATCTCATTTCAAGACAGCTTTGAAAGTAGAGCATAAAAGATTGAAAAAGGCTCCCTAACAACACAGTCATGAAATGCCTGCTGCGGCAGGGCAGAGGCACTGAGAAACCCAGGGACGTGGTGAGCGGCAGTGAGCTGTGGGGCGTGGACTAGGGGTGATGGTGACTGCGATTTCAAGGCTGTCTAGACTCAGGTACACACACTGCGGAGCCCCCGGGACTGGCTTGTGCCTGCTCCCACAGCTGCACGGCTGTGGCCCACATCAGGGTGGGCAGTGTGACAGCGCCCAGCTTCTGTCTGGCCTAGGAGCCTCTCACTTTCTGCCCTAGGGCTTCCTTCTCGAGTCTCTGCTGTGATCCAGAGACCTTACCTTTGAAGGCGAGCTTGGCTGCCTTACTAAAGTGGCTCTATTATTTAAAATACCCAGAAAGGTTTTGCAACAAATGATGTCATCCCTTCTCCAAGCATACAGCTGATGGCAGGCGCTTAGAAAGACAGCTGAAGGCAAACAGACCCCAACTTCCCTGAGCAGTTTCCCCAGTAGTTTTCTCTGGCAAAAAACAGGTGTTCAGTGGCCAAAGGCAGAAAGGTACATTGTGGCACTAGCTAGAGTTCAGGATCTTAAGCACCATAGTCGATTTCCTCTTATGCAGGCTCTGGGAGACTTTAAGGAGATTCAAACCCACATTAGATACAGTCGATGTGAACAGTGCATTAGCAAATAGTGAGCCAACACTCCCGCTGGAAATACAGGGTTGGGTTCCTCCTATAAGTCTCTGATCAGATCATTTCTGTCAGCCAATCAATATGTAACCTTGTTGTAGGTGTTTCTGTTCAAAGACAACTTATCTAACATATATTGTTGAATCACTAGCACTGAGCTCATGGCCAACAGTACAGAAACCCTCGTCTGAATGAAACTCATCTAACACGTTCTCCCGAGGTACCTCACAGCCTTCTGTGCTTGGGGATACTAGAGAGCGCTTCAGTACAACACTTGCAGGCCATTCTAAATAGCAAAACTGCCAACCAAAAGCACGAAAGTGCAACAACAAAAAAAGGCACTAAATACCACAGTAAGAACATTCGCCTGCAGTATGAGAGCTGCAGTAAGAAGGCAGAGTGTCACCTTGTTGACACTAGGGACATGCATGCCAGACGACTCAAATTTTTCACAGCTCTGTGTGTCTGCAAATGACGACGAAAATGGTTTGGGTGTCGCAAAGCCTTTTAGTGAGTAGGCGAATTCACAAGTACAGATCCCTCGGATAATAAAGATCAAATCTGCATGTATGAATGTGAGTGTGAATATGTATATACATAAATATATATACTATATATGCATAATATATATACATACATATATCACATATATACATACATAACTATACATGTATATGCATGTATGTGAATTAAGTGCTTTAGCCTAGTCTCTGTACCATACTTACTTGAAAAATACATTATATTATTTCACATAAAAATCTGTCAGTAGCCCAAAGTAAATCTTCATTTTCACGAACTAAATAAAGAAGAAACTGTAAGTACGGTTAATAGAGATTAACATTTTTTTTTTCTCTTTGAGAAAATTGAAAAAAAAAATCACACATAGAGAGTGAGGCTGCCCTAAGGAAACATGTAAGAAAAAGCACAGACTCTTCTCCCTACCAACAAAATAGAAGCACTTCCAGCCTTCTCCCTCAGAAAATGAAGCAACAAAGTTATGGCTGACTTCTCTTACTCTCCTACCTTGTTGACAGGACCCCAGGGCTGTACAGGGCTCACTGGCTGACACTTTCCACAGGGCAGCACTGAGCTCTCAGCCTCAAGCACAGTGTGCCAATTAGCTTAGACAGATCACTGTCGGGGACCCGACGCAAGAGAAAGCCTTGCAGCAGGACACGCATGCCCTCCAAGGACCCTCCTTTCATCTGGGAGAAGACACGCCTCCACAAGAAGCACAGGTGTCGCAAACTGCTTTGCAGCGTCGCTTAGCAAAAGGTAATACTGATGTCAATGCATGCTAACACTTGGTAGCGTTCACCGAGTGCCAAGTACTCCCTTGCTTCTCCCTTCCACTTTGAGCAACCACCCCATGAGGTAAGAGCTAGAGAGACTCTGTCTTCTCCACAAGCAGACTGAATTTCAAAGGTCAAGGAACTCTGTCCAGTGACCCGCAGTTACAGGAACAGAAGAGCATCCCCAAGAGTTCAGGTGACGCATAACCCACAGGGAAAAATCCATGATGCTGGATCACAGAAGAGAGCTTCTCAAAGAAAGCAGAGAGTATTTCCTCTTCAAGCCCATGCTTTATTCACAAAGTACACGAGCTGGCAGAGAAGTACATTTCCTAGAACAGGAAGAATAAGGGCACCTCACACCCATCCACCCACCCACACACACACACACACAATTTTAGTACTTTTACACCAGCCGGGAAGATATCTTTTTGTTCCTCTCCTAAATAGCAGAGAAGCCCTCCCTGACCAGCTTGCATCTGTGGTTGAATATGCTTCCCAGGTGCTATCTGACATTTAAGTCCAGTGTACTTCTGTCTCATCCCAGAGCAGAGGCTTCTATCGACTCACTCAAAGATTAATAGTAAAAGGTCCTCAGAATTGATTATAAAGTGCATTTGCCTCCCTCTCAGAACAGAACATTTGAGACAAGGAGGGCATGCCTGGAGGTGTGTCTCAAGAACAGCAGGGAAGGGTTTGCACTGGATCAGCCCCTTGCTCCTTCTATGATGCCCCTACCTAACAAGCCATCTGGTCGACCCCACTCAGGTGGCCTCATTAACCAGGCTTTAACCAACTAACATCCCAAGGAGATAAATCTCTCTATTCATGTTTTTAAATTGTCTTCACAGGTTATCCTAAAATTAATCTCTTTTTAAGTACAAAAGTAATGTATTCTCATCAAAATATATTCAGATAATACATCAGTGGTAAAAATAAAAAGCAAAGCTCTATGCTTTCCATCTCAAGACAATTACTACTTACAGTTTAGTGAGTATCCTTATACTCTTTTTCCTACACTAACACAAAAAAGTATGTGTGTGTATAATACCTTTTTTTAGTCAAAATTAATATTAAATTTTGTAATTTCTTTATATGCAATGCACAACACAGGCCTTTTCACATCAGAATGTCTGTACCAACCTTGTTCTTCTGAGAATAGGCAGAGTAATCAATTACCAGGACACAACATCATTTATCTAACCCAGCACTACCCAGCAGGTTTCTGTGATGATATCCTGTATCCGGACTGTATAACCTGGCAGCCACTGGTCACACAAGGCTGTTGAGTACCTGAAATGTGCCTCATGAGGCAGAGGGACTGAATCATTCATTTTTCACTTTCTGTAATTTGATTAATTAGAATTTAAAAGTAGTCACATGTGGCTAGCAGCTACTCTACTGGACAGTGCTGAGTTAATGAGTCCCCTAATTGAAGGGCATACATTAGTTTTTCCTAAATTATCTCCATTAGATATTCTGATGGGATGCACATTTCTGTGTGTGTGTGTGAATATCTGAGTTCATTATTCCCTAATTGAGGTTTCCCCCAATACTTTGTGTTCCTTATTAATAATAAAGCCGGTTTCCTATAAACTGCATTCATTTGATGGAATAAAAGACAGCTGTGCCCATATATTTGCTGCTAACGAGCCTTGAGGCACAGAGCCTCCTTTGGGCATTAGCCTCCTGTATGGAGGTGCACAGTTGCCCTGAAGCAACCAAACAGGCTGACCTTCTACAAGGTGCTGCTGCTGATAGCTAGGCTTTCACCAAGGAGGCACCGGTGCTAATCTCCCACTTGGGAAGAAGGGTCTTCTGGCTGCCTGGCATGAATGGGCTGGCAGCAACTTCTTCACTCGGTCTTTACAATATTAGCATCATTAATAGTGCTCATACTAAAGCACACCAAGCAACATTTTAGTTTGCTTCTTAATGTTCCTCAATTACCCATTCCTATCTGTTCCTGCCTGTCCCCAGAAAAGCATAAATAAGGTGTTTGGCTGCAGCTCATGTAATTAGGCTGTGACCAGAGCTAATCTGTTGCAGTGGAAGAAGTGTGTGTTCTCAGGACTATCTCTCACTACAACATGGGGAGGGAGGCCTTGATGCCAGCCTCACTGGGTCAGCATGAGCAATGAGCTGATGCTGGAGTGAGAAGAGAGGGGGCAAAGGAAACAGACAGCTGTGTCCCTCCGGCGTGAAACCCCACACCGGCCGCTGGGCCGTCATCACACACTCAGCCCCTGCCTCCGGGGCTGCTTTGAAGGGACTACTATCGTGTTCCTGGGAAGGAAGAAGACGGTGGGCGTTTGGTTTGTTTTTATGACTTCATCAATGAACTTAACATAATTTTTTAACCTAATGAATATTTAATTCTAACCAGTTACATCCTTCCAAAGGCTCTTCTCATCTTTGTTAACATCCACATATATTTTTCTTTTATAGCTGGAACAAAATTGTAGCAGCATCAACAGACCTTTAAATAAAGGAAGGAAAAAAATCACCCGCGATGCTGAAAGCCCTACAAATCAAACTGTTTTCATTTTACTGTGCTCCCTTTCTGTCTTTGTTCACGTGTATACATAATTTATGTCTGAAACTGCTCTGGTGATTTTGGTTCCAGGTATGCAGCAATGGGATTAAATATAACTCAACCCTCCAGCAGATTTTCTTCTGGGCCCTAGGCCCTCTTATTTCTTCTGCTTCTCCTTGGCCTCTGACCACTTCTGTTCCGCCAGGTTTTGCTCTAAGATTAATCCCTGTGTCGCTTGGGACCACAGCTGGATTGACTTACTCTGGCCAACTGTTTCTACTTTGTGGATTTCCCCCGGCCTTTGCAGGCATGGTAAAGTCCACACTGGGTATTTTCAGCAGATGGTCATTATTATTGATGGTCCTTCTTGCGCCATATTTGATTGTTAAATATTTAAAATATCACCCCTGATATACCATGTTCATCTGCCTTGGCTTTACTCACTTTTGACACCCAGTTTCCATGTCCCTGCATTTGACTGTTGCCGGACTCCTGCTTCTCTCTGGGCTCCTCATTCTAGACAAGCGAGGACAGGCCCTTCACTGAGGCTCCCTGGCTCCTCTGATCTGTAGCACTCCATTTTGCTCTCCTCCCTTTTCTCAGTGGCTTCCTCTGAACCCAGAACCTCAGTCAGACTGGTTGCAATCTTTCGGATAAATGCAGTCTTACTTTCTGCTTTTCAAACTTAACATAACTTTTCCAAATGCTGCTATATAAGCCTCCCAGTTGGTTTTATTTTTTTTATTGAATGAATGTTCCATAACTTCTTATGTATTCTCCTAAAGCAATGGTTCTCACTGGGGAGCAACTTTGCACCCCCCTCCAACTGGAAGACCCTTAACTACATCTGGAGACACTTCTGGCTGCCACAGGTTGGGTGGTCCAACTGGCATGAAGTGGGCCAAGGCCAGAGATGTTTTGAGACATCTTACAATGCACAGAACAGGCTCTACCATAAAAAATTATGATGCTCCAAATGACGACAGTGCTGCTGCTGCTGCTGCTGCTGCTAAGTCGCTTCAGTCGTGTCCGACTCTGTGTGACCCCACAGATGGCAGCCCACCAGGCTCCCCCATCCCTGGGATTCTCCAGGCAAGAACACTGGAGTGGGTTGCCATTTCCTTCTCTAATGCATGAAAGTGAAAAGTGAAAGTGAAGTCGCTCAGTCATATCCGACTCTTTGCAACCCCATGGACTGCAGCCCATCAGGCTCCTCCATCCATGGGATTTTCCAGGCAAGAGTGCTGGACTGGGGTGCCATCGCCTTCTCTGCTAACCCTGCCCTAATGTTACACATTCAAACTTTTGCAGGCTTTTGCCATGCCATTTTCATGAGTCTGCAAGTCCATTTTACTCATTGTTATATTCCCAGTGCCTCGCACACTACCTGGTCCATGATGCTCTTGAGAGCAGGGTGTTTTATTTCTTTGGAAATACTTTTTTTTAATTCCCATAGAGAAGTTTGCATTCATGCAAATGGTTTTTATATGTTTACAACAGTTAATATACACACTTTCCTTTCATGTAACTTGTTTTTACATTGCTTTTTTGTATCAGCTTCCACTTGGGAGGGTACTACATGATGCCGTTTTTAATAACTTTGCAAAAATACACACGGATAACACATAAACTCTGCCTGTGCACTGCTCTCCTATAGCCTTGCTTCTGCCACCCTCCTGTCAATGCCAAGGCCATCTTTCCATTGTTATGACTAATGTTTATTTATACTTGTTTATAAATTATGTGTTTCTACCTTTGGGGTAATTTCTACAAGATTGATAGTGAGCATTCTGAGAAGTTACACCATCTAGATGCTGAAAAAAAGTGATGGGAAACATTTGAAGAAGTTTTATCAACCCTTAGGAACCATTAGCAGCTATGTATGGTTTTTTCTTCTGGTATCATTTTTTATAAAATGGGGGTAACATTACTTATTATCAAATAGGGAAAGGAGTACTTCAAGGCTGTATATTGTCACCCTGCTTATTTAACTTAGATGCAGAGTACATCATGAGAAATGCTGGGCTGGATGAAACACAAGCTGGAATCAAGATTGCTGGGAGAAATATCAATAACCTCACATACACAGATGACACCACCCTTATGGCAGAAAGCAAAGAACTAAAAACCTCCTGATGAAGGTGAAAGAGGAGAGCGAAAAAGTTGGCTTAAAATTTAACATTCAGAAAACTAAGATCATGGCATCTGGTCCCATCACTTCATGGCAAATAGATGGGGAAACAATGGAAACAGTGACAGACTTTATTTTGGGGGGCTCCAAAATTACTGCAGATGGTGATTGTAGCCATTAAGTTAAAAGACGGTTGCTCCTTGGAAGAAAAGCTATGACCAACCTAGACAGCATATTAAAAAGTAGAGACATTACTTTGACAAGAAAGGTCCGTCTACTCAAAGCTAAACTTTTTCCAGTAGTCATGTATGAATGTGAGAGTTGGACTATAAAGAAAGCTGAGCACCAAAGAATTGATGCTTTAGAACTGTGGTGTTGGAGAAGACCCTTGAGAGTCCCTTGCACTGCAAGGAGATCAAACCAGTCCATCCAAAAGGAAATCAGTCCTGAATATTGATTGGAAGGACTGATGCTGAAACCTCAATACTTTGGCCACCTGATGAGAAGTACTGACTTATTTGAAAAGAACCTGATGCTGAGAAAGATTGAAGACAGGAGGAGAAGGGGACAACAGAGGATGAGATGGTTCTATGGCATTACCAACTCAGTGGACATGAATTTGAGTAAATTCTGGGAGTTGGTGATGGACAGGGAAGCCTGGCATGCTGCAGTCTGTGTGGTCACAAAGAGTCAGACACAACTGAGCGACTGAACTGAGCTGAAATATTACTTATCCCAGCTCAGTGGCAAGCTCCCATTTGCAGCTGCTATAAACTAACAGGAGACAATGGCCAGGAGGAGGTCAGATGCAACACAAGACAATAGAGAATGCTTTGGGAGCTATGATCAGAGCAATCTAAGAAAACTCACTCCTTGGAGACCCTTCTTCGGAGCTAATTTGTCTGAATATGAAGGATACAATCAAAGTAGAATTACAGAATCCTCACCATACACACACACACACACTAAAGGAAAAATATACACTTTTTTCCATAGAACTTTCTTTTGTTAAGTATCTATTTGATACTAGTCGTTGTGAATACAAAGAGAAACAAACACAGTGAGCATCCATTCAAATGAAGACAGATAATCATGGCAAACCATCATTTCACCCACCATGTGCTGGGTGGAGTCCTAAACTGTTTTCATATAATGTGATCCTCACAGTCACCCTTTAGGATCAGTTATTATTACTTGATAAACGTAGAAACTGAGACACAGAGAGGTTAGATAACTTGCCTGAGTTCAATCGCCTAATATGCAATAGAGGTCTAGTTTAAACCTAGGCAGCCTACCTCCACTCTTAATCATTGAGCTATACTCTCTCTTGAGACACGTGAGAAAGAAGTAAGTGTATTAGAAAGCAACCAAGATAGGATTTATCCCAGGTATACAAGTTGGATTAATACGCAAAAGTTGATGAATGTAACCCATTCATACAAACAGGCTCAGAAACTAAACCACATGATCATATCAATAAACACAAAAGAAAGCAATGGAGCAAGGACAGTCTTTTCATCAAAGACTATCCAGCTGAAACAACGGGATACCTACACGCAAAATATCAAGTCTAGACACATATCCTACATTCTTCACAAAAACTAACTCAAAATGGATCAGAGACCTAAAAACATGAAAAACACAAAACTGTAAAACTTCCAGAAGATAACATGGGAGAAAACGCAGATGGCCTCGGGTACGGTAATGACCTAGACATAACACCGCAGGTATACTCCAAGAAAGAAAGAGTTGATAAGCTGGGCTTCATTAACATTACTTCTGTTCTGCCAAAGATACTGTCAAGAGACTGAGAAAGTAATCAGCAGACTGGGAGAAAATATTTACAAAAGATAAAGGACTATTATCCAAAATTGCAAATACCTTTTTAAAATTTAATAATAAGAAATTAAACAACCCCATTAAGAAATGGGCCAAAGATATTAATAACCCTTCACCAAAGAAGATATACAGATGGCAAATAAGCACACAAGAGATACTCAACATTTTATATCATTAGGAAAATGCAAACTAACACAACATTGAGATACCACTGCACGTCTATTAGAATGGGCAACATTCAAACCACTAACAGCATCAAATGCTGATGAAGATATGGAGTAACAGGAACTCTCATTGCCACTTTGGAAGACAATTCGGCAATTTCTTACAAAATTAAACAAACCATATGATCCAGCAATGGCACTCCATGTTATTTCCCTAAAGAACTGGAAAACTTATGCCCATGCAAACCCCTTCCCCCCCACACACATAATAGCTTTATTCATAACTGCCAAAATTTGGAGGCAAGCAAAATGTCCTTTAGTAGGTGAATGGGTAAGTAAGTTGTGGTACATCTAGACAATGGAGTATTATTCAACAATAAAAAGAAATGAGCTATTAAGCCATGAAAAGACATAGCATAAACTCAACATTTACCAAACGAAAAAAGTCAATCTGTAAATGTATGACTCTAATCATATGACATTCTGGAAAAGGCAAAACTGTGGAGATGGTTAAAGGGTCAGTGGTTGTCAGGGATAGGAAGGAAGGAGGGATAAAAAGGCAAAGCACAGAGGATTTTTAGGGAAGTGAAACATTCCATAGGATACTAAAATATGATTACATATTTGTCAAACCTGTATAATGCACAATACCAAGAGTGAACCTGAAGTAAACTGTGGACTCTGAGTGATAATGATGTATTTATCTGGGTCCATTAATGATAACAAATGCATCAATCTGCAGTGGGAATTGAGTAGTGGGGGAGGCTGTGCGTACACGGAGGCAAGGAATACATGCAAAGCCTGTCTACCTTCCACTCAGTTTTTCTGTGAATCTAAAACTGCTCTTTAAAGTAAACTTTATTTACATAGAAAACAAACTTACAGTTACCAAAAGGGAAAGGGGAGTGGGGAAGAGATAAATTAGGAGTTTAAGATTAACAGATATATACTACTGTAAATATATAAAACAAATGAACAACAAGGTCCTAATATATAGCACAGGGGACTATATTCAATATCCTGTGATAATGTATAATGGAAAAGAATATGAAAAATAATATATATATATATATATGACTGAATCACTTTGCTGTATACCTAAAAGAAACACATCAGTGTAAATCAACTATACTTCGATAATAAATAAAAATAAAGTCTATTTAAAAACTGAAAAAACAGATGTAGCTAGGTGTAAACCTGTCTCCATCCAACCTCCTGCCCAAACGCAACCAGATGCACCCCTACCTCTCCAGCCGTGCTGGGCCAGCTGCCATTCACTCTCCGCCCTGTGCCTTTGAACCTCTCTGCTTGGAATCCCTCTCCCCAGCCCCATATCCCCAGCTTTGTTTGTTCATCTCCAGGGAGGCTCCTACTCCCAGCTCAGACATCACCTTTGGCTTCCCGACCCCTACGGGGCCAAGATGCTTTCTCTGTACTCCCAAATTAAAGTCAGAGCACCCCACCAGCCCAACACTTGCCATTATGCACATTACCTCTCTGCTTAATTCTGCCTCTCCTGGAGACAAGTCAGGGTCTAAAGTGGGTGTCTAGGCATCCCAGAATCTCATACAGAACCTGCCACATTTCAGGTGCCCACTAAATGCTAGCTGGAACTTACAGCGCTTGAGTAGTGGGCTGTTAACCCTAAGGCATCCTGTTTCCACTGCTTCCTATACAGGTGACTGTGCCTGCTCTGAGCCTTAGTTTCCCCACTGTAAAGTGAGGAATACTAATAATAGCAATGTCTATTTCATGGGTTGTCAGAAGGACTTGATTAAAATCGGAGAAGGAATTCAGAAAGAAATTTTACACATGTAAAATTAACATGTGTAACAAGACTTTGGCCACCTGATGTGAAGAACCAACTCATTGGGAAAGGTCTTAATGCTGGGAAAGATTGAAGGCAAGAGGAGAAGAGGGCGGCAGAGGATGAGATGGTTAGACAGTATCACCGACTCAATGGATGTAATATGAGCAAACTCCAGGAGATAGTGAAGGACAGTGAAGCCTGGCCGTGCTGCAGTCCATGGAGTCGCTAAGAGTCACACAGGACTTAGCGACTGAACGACGATAACAAAACAAGAAAGCAAGGAGAAGGTGAGCTTTTTCAGACTTCTAAATAGCTTTCGGCTTCCTCTATGCACATAGTAACAGATGATGTCACAGCCTTGCCCTCCCTCCACCAATAGCTTCCCATCACTCTCAGAATACTATCCAAACTCTCCCCACGGCCCAGTCTGTCTCCTGATCTCATCTCCCTTTCTCAGTCCAGCCACCATGGTCACCTCGCTATTTCTGGAGCACAACAGGCATGTTCCTTCTTTGGGGATTTTACACTTGTTCTCTGATCTGCCTGGCATATGCTGGCCCCCACAGGCTCACACAGCTCTCTCCTCCACAACAGGCAGGTCTCAGTTGAAATGTGCCCTCTTGAGGGGAGCCCCTTTCCCTCCCTGCAACCCTCCACCCCTATGGAAAAGAGCATCCTCATTACTTTATCCCTGACAGTGCCTTGGTTTTGCAGGGCACTTATGACTAATGGACTTTCTTTGGTTTGCTTCTCCCACTAAAACCAAAGCCTTATAGAGGCAGGAGCTCGGTTATGTCCATTGCTGCTTTTTCGGTATTTAGAACCGTACCTGGCACAGGCCGGGCAATCCACAAATGTGGTCAATGAATGCGTGAATGAATATGTGAACAGATGAATCCCCAGAGACAGTGGGAAAGGGAGCAAAATTGTCTTGCACTTCCTTCCGAATTCTTTCTCCACTTCCCGCAGCACATCAAGTACTCCAGAGCCAAGAGAAGCGGCGCAAGGTGGAGACCGCCAAGCCCACGGCTTATCCGCTGCGTAGCCATGGCCTTAGCTACTGCACCTGCGTAACGGGCGCAGTCTTAGGGCCCACTCAGTGCTGTCAGAACAGATGCGGTGCTACAAGGAGAGCCCTTAGCACAGGCTACATGGCAGCCCTTACATCTTCCCAATGGTTCATGTTATAATCTTAAAGCCTGTTCTGACCCCTCTCTGAGACCCCTGCCATCCAGCATGCAGGGGACTTGTTCTGCATATGGAAAAAAAAAAAAAAACTATTTAAATCCTGGTTCCTCTTTTTAACAGTACAACATTCACATCTTACCCACAGCCTGCTCCCCTGGGGATGTTTGCCCCCCAGTAAAGGTTGTCAAACATTTTAAATGTTATTAAATTGTCCAGTAAATGGGAATGCCCAAAGCAGAGAGCCAGTCAATCAGGATTATTTGAGAGCTTCAAAAAGACAGAAGGAAACAATTATTAGGTTTAAGAATATTGTGTTCCCTTTCCTACACAGCCTTTATCTAAATCTTCGTTTAATTGGCAGCCTTCAGCACTGTCAGAATTGCATTCTGAGAAGTAGGAGAAGTTTTCAAACATTTATGCAATGTTATATGCTTGGCTCACAGCTGCTGCTAGGAATGATCCCTTCTGCCAGGGATTTGGGGATGCGATATCAGTGCCACTGCAGGGACTGGGGAACTGACCTTGAATCAAAGAAGACACTGACACCACCATGTAAACTCAAACACATCTTCTGAAGTTTGAGGCAGAGAGAATAGGACCTGCAGCCTCCCCACACTATACAGGTGGCTCCTTGAGGGCAAGAGTTGGTCCCTTCTAGCTGATATCCTCAGAACCTCCCCGACTGCCTTGACATATCGTGGGCATACACAGATGTTTCTGGAATGGCTAATGAGGATCTTTGTGGTTTTATGTAAAAATAAGAGAAACCAGCACTCAGGCCCAAGGGTTTCTGAGGGGTTCTCACCAGAGGCTGGGTTGGCTGGGTTGGCTGGGTTGGAAGAGAAACTTGATTTCTTCCCATCTCTTCCCCTAACAACTACCCCCCACCACCTTGCAGTTCACCAACAAGTTTCATGTATGACCAAAGTTTCAGGAGGATTGTATGATACCTCCCGATCTTTCTGTCTGCTCCTCTCCTCTCTCGGTGCCTTAAATGGGGCCTTCAGCCTTCTTCTTTGGGACTATTGCAAAAGACACCTACACTTCTCCCATTCGCAACCCCATGCAGGAACAAACATGTTGAGTGTTCGAGGCAGTGCTTGACATTGTCACTCTGCTGCTTACAAATCTCCCATGGTGCCTGCTGTTTTGGGGACACTGTATCTGTGAAACAGTCCGGAATCTCCCCCTGCTGACCTCACCTACTACAGCCCCGCTCACTGGGCTCCAGCCACATCAAGCAACTCACAGCCCTCCCAAGCCCCGACTGCCAGCTGCCTCCCCTTCATGCCTTCCTTCTGCCTGAGGGCTTTGGGCAAGCACATCCCACCAGTTTTCTGACTGCCTGTTTCCTGCTGACTCCTCCTGGCCCAGTTCGAATATCCGAATATCCGTCCTCTGCCCTAGAGAGCCTTCTTCAGTCACCTCACTATCCTCCCCCAGGCAAAGGACAGCCACTGCTCTGTGCTCCCAAAGCCTGAAGCCGATAATCATTCCTTTCTTTATTTTTTTTACCTTAAACTCTACCATAGTACTACTGGGGGCTTCCTGGGTGGCTCAGTGACAAAGAATCTGCCTGCAATGCAGGAGACATGGGTTCAATCCCTGGGTCAGGAAGATCCCCTGGAGGAGGAAATGGTGACCCACTTCAGTAATCCTGCCTGAAAAATCCCACGGACAGGGGAGCCTGGCAGGCTACAGTCTGTGGGGTTGCAAAGAGTAAGACACGACTGAGCTCGCACATACACACATGGTACTACTTTGCACAGGGAGTGTGCAAAGCCTCAGTATGTAAAGTTCAGTATTTTCCACAAGGTGTCATGCAACTGGGGTCAAAAAATAAAATACTGTCAGGCTTTTAGAAACCCCCTCCTGCCTTCTTCACAACCACGTTGGAAAATTGGCTGGTGATACTTAGCAAAACTAAATGATTTTCCAAGTGGATAAATGGTCCCAAGTCCTTTCATCCTGTCTTGACAATGTTGACTGTTTAGTCTGTTTCAACTTGTGAATCATAAGACCCCTTAGGGACTATGATTCTGTTACCTCCTTATTACTGTTCCTATCACAGAACTGGCATATGATAAGTTCTCTATAAATGCTGACCAAATGAACGAGTGAATGAATTAAATGAATGCATGAGAGAGAAAGGTAAAGGACAGGCACTCTCAGTTTGGATAATGGTCTCGGATTTCTTCCGATCGATGCTTTGTGCACATTCCTCATTTGGAAGCCTCGGTAGTGGCACGATTCTGGGTTCCCATCGAAACTCACAAAAGACCAGATGTCCTCTAGAGATTGTCAGAGAAAAAAAAAAGGGGGCTTAAAGGTCATCTGTTTTAATCAGAAAAAAACAGAATTCTAGGAAGAGCAGGCTAGTTAAATTGGTTTGACAGTCAACCTCAGCAGCAAATGCAGCTTCCAGCGTCTTCCTAGATTGGTTCATTTTCCAAGATCTGTGATTTTTAAATGAGGAGTAGGATCAAAGGTCAACCTTACCCCCTGGAGCACAAGCTAAGTGTGTTCTGTAATCACATCACAGAGCAAGCTTCAAAAGCCCACAGTGTAGTGACAGCAACCACCTGTCTATCTTCACACCAGATGAATGGCTTTCTGATGCCATTAATCAGAAAGGTAGCTGAATAAAGAGCAGCCGATGCTTATTTAACCAAGCTCTCCTCATCCTGTCACGAGTGAGAAGCACAGACACAGTCCTGGCCCAGGTGGGAAAGGAAATCTGCTGGAAACTGCCAGAAGCCTGTTATTTCCTGTAACCTTTCAGAGCCTGGAGGTGTCACCAGTGACAGTCAGGAATGGCAAACAAATAATGCTTTTCCAAAGCACAAGACCCCAGGGAAATGGAGATCCAACTCCACAAGGTACCCCCGCCTTCCCAGAACCTGAGGCTGGTTCGGAACAATGGTCTCCCTAGAAAATGCTGTAGTGTTAACATGTCCTGAGAATTGTGCTTTGATGGCTGTGCCTGGCAGAGGAAGGCAGCAACAAAAGGTCGGCCTAACAAGTTGTTGCTTTCAAAGTGCAAATCGGAACTTACAGCCTCCAGGAAGATGAAAGTTCAGTTCAGTTGCTCAGTCGTGTCCCCAAATTTGTTCTGATTGGACAGAGCTGGTCCTGCCAAAAGTCTGTCATGTCTGATCTTCCCTCCAGGCCAGGATCACATTGACAGCAGCCTATTCAATTGTCAACACCAATGACCCATCCTAAGTCCGAAGGTCCAAGGCCAGAATCACTCTGCCACTGAACCTGCTGGGAAATCACCTGCTGTAGTTTCTGCTGTCGGAGGCACTGCAAGGAGAGGCTGCGGACAGCAGGGCAAACCCGCAGGGTGGGGAGAACGGGGAGCTACCAGGCCCAGCTCTACTCCCCATGACTTCCAGAATGGCTTTCCTCCAAAGCCTTCCCCTCTCTGAGCCTCAGTCTTCTCATTTGTAAAGTGGGAAAGCCACGCCTTTCTGATTGAGAACTGAAATAATCCACAGCAAACTTTTTCCTCTGGGCTTGAGAAAAGGAATTTAGTGAACCAACACCACCTCTCTTCCAACACAGCTGCAACAATAAAGAGTCAGGAGAACCAGATTCGAGTCCCGATTCTGCCAATCATTTGCTGAAGAAGAAAGGTCTCTGGGGCACAGGCCTGTTATGGCAGACCTCACCTGCAGGCTCCTGAGGGTGGAGCAGAGATGAAGGAAGACACTGTGTGAGCAAGCCCCACAGACGGTGAACTCCTCATCTCCAAGGTGGGAGGAATCAGTAACTCCCACCTTCAGAGATTTGAACCAGACATTCCGTATGTAAATACTTAGCTGGAGTGCCTGACACAGAGATGATGGTCCATAAATGTTACTTTTTAACTGAAGTAATCACTAGGGTGTCATTTAATTAAATAATAATTGTTAGAACACAAATGATGATGATGGTTCTTAGCCTCACCACGAAAGCAAATTAAAGTTCTGCCCTTGGAGAGACTGTGTCAAGCTGACCACATCTCCCTGGGGCCCCATCTGCCGGCAGGGGATGTGTCTAATGAGGGGTGCTCTCTCCGACTCCGCCCCTACCCCCAAAAAAAACCATGCACCAGGTAAAGACCTGCAGCACCAGATAAGTCCCCTTAATACAGAGAGAAAGGTCATTCCAGCCTGGCAAAACACACCCCTCAATTTCACCTGTTGGTCTGTTTACTTTTTTAACTTTCAGCCGCCCTGCACCGCTGGACCTCCAGCCAGCCTGAACTGGTTCTCCTGCGGACTGGAACCCGGGACAGTGCCTCTATTGCCCAGCGTGCAGACTGATTTCTACACTGTGCAAAATCAATCCCGGCTGTGCAATTTCTCTGGCAGCTCAGCCTCGGAGGGAATGCTTCCTTGGCAAGTTCCCGGCTCACCAAGGGCAGGAGCGAGCAGGCTTGCCAGCAGCCAGCCCTAGAGAGGCAGGGAGATTTGGAAGGACAGGGACCAGAGAGCGGCGCTGAGTTGAACTTCATCCCACCGGCGGAACATTTGGGGGCTCAGATAATCCTGAACCGAAATAGCCAGGGTAGGGGTTACACTCAGGAAGGCTAAGTGGCTGGGTTAATAAGGCTTTTAGGATTCCTCATGCCGAGTCTGCAGAGCGCAGACTTCTCCAAGCATCAATTATAAGAGCATAAAACTTTCCAGAATGGAGAAAGGGCGCTGAGTTCACAATGCTTGCTGGGGTCTGATGGATCTTCATCTACCCCCTCCGAATCTTCCAAGTGCTTCATTACTTGGCTCCCTCAGCTATTCTGCAGTGCCTTCCAAACTCCTCCAAACTTCGCTTTAATGAGCAGCCTCTATTTATTAACTCTTTGGTCAAAAAGAAAAAAAAAAACATGAAACCTAATGCATCTCATTTCCTGCAAATTGCAGATGGTTAATCTCCATCTAATAAAGCTATGCATAGGGTGTTACACAAAATCTGTTTTCTCCTGAAGGATAGGAGAGCTGACCACTTGCTGTCCCCAGCAGCGTGCTGTTGGGCTTCCAGGTGTATGTTCTTAAGGCACATTCAGTGAGCGTCAGTTTCTTGATCTATAGCTTGGGACTGTTTCCCAAGTAATAGCATTTATTGTGATGATTAAGACACAAGATCCCTGAACTTCCCTAGTGGTCCAATAATTAAGACTCCACACACGTCAACTGCAGAGAGCACAGGTTCAATCCCTTGTCAGAGAACTAAGATCCCACATGCCATGAGTTGTGGCCAGAAAAAAAAACACAGAAATACCATGATCTCTGCCCAGTTTGACTATACAGTGTACCAGGCGTTGTGCTGAATTTTCCAGGCAAGAATACTGGAGCGGGTTGCCATCCCCTTCTCTAAGGGATCTTACCAAACCAAGGAATCGAACCCTCATCTCTTGTGTCTACCCGCACTGGCAGGCAGGTTCTTCACGACCACCGCCGCCTAAGAAGCCCCTGGGATGGAGCGGTCACTATTCCCCCCATTTAACAAATGAAGAAACTGGGACAAAGAGTTCTGAATAGGATTTGCTCAAGGTAAAAAGGCAGTGGGAGCTGAGAGTCAGGCCCGGGCAGCCTGGTGTCCTCCTTCTTAACCAGTAAGTGCTTTTCCTTTTCCTATTTCTCCTTCACTTTCCCACTCCTTCCCTTCACTCTCTGACATCCCTCCTCCTCCTGACGCTTCATCTGCTCCTTAGACTTGTGCCTGTCTTTAAGTTTGTACATGGTCTGACCAGTCATTTCCCAGGTGCCCCCCACAGGGTCCCGCCTCCCCCCACAATGCAGCTAAGCTGTTTCTCGACTGCAGCAGTCTTCTCAAAGAACACCAGTGGCCATTCCTTCTTCGCAGAATCTAGCACTTTCCCCAGCCCTTCTCTCTTTACCTTCTAAGAGGTCTGCAAGGTCCTCCTTGAAATTCCCTCTTTCCTACTTTGGCATTGTAATAGCCTGTATTTCTTCCCCCTCTCATGGTTACCAATCCATTCCTCCATCATCCATTCATTTATCTGTCCATCCATCCAGTTCATTTAACAATTATCTGAGCTCAGATTCTCTGTAAACTTGGACAAGTCGTTTCTCACCATCTATTACCTCACCTATAAAACAGAAATATTAAAAACATAGTTTACAGGATTGTTGTTAGGTTTAAATAAGACAGCAGATATAAGGAAATCTGGCTCAAAGAGGCACTCAACACATATTAGTTGTTTCGTTGCTAACTTTCTCCCAATCAGCCTTTTAAATCCTGAAATCATTTCTGGCATGCTTTCTCTTTCTTCCCCACCAGTCCATTCACCAGCAAGCCTCTAAATCTGGTCCTTTCTCTTCCACACTTCTTTTGACCTTCATTAGCTCACAAGCTGGACTTGTCTTGGGTTTTTCTGGACCCCATCCATCTTTCACACCACCCCCACATTAATTTTTCTGAAATATTATTTTTCACTATGCTACTCCCATCTTCAAAACCTCCACTGACTCTCTAGTATCTATTTATTCCATTTTTTTCTTCTTTCACTTTTCAAGGTTATTATGTTTTTCATTATAAATGTAATATACACACATCAATGGAGATTTATAAACTGAAAGGGGGGGAAATCACTCAGAAACCCATCACATGAACAAAGCTACAGTTAGCATTTTGAAAAATACCCTTTCAGACTCCACACCTCTTTTCCATATATAGAGACTTTTTGCTTAGTAAGAATCCTATTCCACACACATTCTATTCAGTATTCATTTCCCGCTTATGTGATTTTTTTCATGTCGTTGCTGTCTTCATAACTTTCCCCTTTAATGCCTGTGTAATATTCCATTGAGTCACTTAACCAGTTTCCATCTGCTAGAAATTTAGCTTATTTGTCAAGCACTTAGGAGAGCCAGGCACATGGCAAATACTCAATGAATGCTAGCAATCGTCATTATTTCCCATTTGTGCCGACACATATCTGCTGAGAAGTATTTCTGCAGGTCTTTTTCTGTAGCATTTAGCTCTCTGACCTCTTTAACTTCTCAGATGTGGATTACTGACTCAGATGTAGGTTCCTGGGCTTTACTGGTTTTGTGCCTTGTGATACTGATGCCAGCACGTGCTGACACCTGCCCACTGACAAGGCCACATCCCTCCTGGCTGTTCACTAATGGACCAGCTTCCACTGCAAGAACCTACAGCTCTTCCCTGAGGGCCTTCTCTGGAACAAGAGTCCCCTAGTGGAGCCAGCCGTCCACTAGTGCTCAAACTCCATGCCACCTGGGGCAGCTCCAGAACAATGCCCACCTAGATCTGTGGCACAGAAACTGGAGCCCCACACCCGTCAGGTGGGGTAGCTCCCAGAGGTCCCGTGTACCTGCAGGAGCAGCTGTCTGAGCAACAGGTGCTTCACGTAACTGCCTCCCTTCCTTGCATTGCTTCCCCACCCTGCTATGGCTCTCCCTGGCTCGTCTCCCACATGAAATTAACTGTGCTCAAATTCTCCTCTCAGAACCTGCTTCTGGAAGAACTCGGGCTGAGACTGTGACGCTTACAGGCAAGTGGTTAACAGCCATGCTAACACCTGTCCGTTTATCTCTTCAAAGAACCAACTTCCATTTTCTAAGGTCTCATGGTTTACTAGACCAGGATTTTACAGGGTTGTCCTGAATCCCCATCCCAGTCGTATCAGATAGATATCATGGCCTTCATTTCAAAGACCTGGCAGCTGAAGCACAGAGGGGTTAAGCAACCTTGTCCATGGCCACCCAGCCCTGCAGGGGCAGAGCTGGGATTCAAACTGTAATTCCACTTTCCCCCGAGGCCTGAGCTCTTAACCTACAGGGTGTCCTGCCAGGCACTGCCCCAGAATGGTATTAGGACCCTCCCCCGGGCCCTAGGCAGCAACTAACCTCCTTTCAGTTCATATGGATTTGCATATTCTGGGCAGTTCTTTCCATTCCACAGAATCATGCATTTTGTGTGGAGGACTGCCCAAGTCTGAATCTCAGGCTCAGAGCTAAAACGCTGTGTGACCTTTATCAAGTTCCCCTGGAATTTCTCCATCTGTAGAATGGAATTAAAATCATACTAGACATACCGCAGAGTCACTGGAGGGCTGAATGTGCTAACCAATACATCTAAAATACTCACACAGGGCTCAGCTCACATTCAGCACTACTGAGATGTCAACCTCCATTTCTGCCACGACTACGGATATTACTAGTCTGCTGTTCCTCTGCCCCAAAGCATGTGACTGGTGGTGGGAATCCAAAGGTGGACAGAGCACAAAAAAACAGAGCTCTTGCCCTCCCCCAGTGCACGGCCTGGTAGGGACTATATGATTGGGAAACCAGTTTATATGAATGCAAAGTCTTATCACATGCATATTTGACTTACAGAAATCCAGGTCTCTCACCGAAAAGAGAAGGAAAAAGAACAATTTAAATACTGCAATTAAATTCTGTAAAATTATATCGTGCATATATCCTTTACTACGCAATATATACATCCCTGCGTGCATTTATACATTGTTACATATTGATTACAGTAAGGGTTGCATACAAAAACCAAATACATTGTAATTTAATGGGCAACTTAAGAGATCTCAAGGTTAATGAAGACTCTGTGTTTGCCTTAAACCTTGACTGTATAATCTAACCCTTGGGTAAAATGTGACTCTATTGTGTGCCGACAATAATAATTCACAGTGATTCCAGATAAACGAAATCAGCCAACAAGTACCAGGTGGAGTCGGGTGTTAGGCTGTGGTAGGTTCCAGCTGATCAACGCCAATTTGCAAAGCACCACTTCTGCCCTCCACAAGTCCACAGAATCATTTTGAAAATAAACCACATAAACATACTCATAAGGGGTTGGTGAGTGGCAGAACTGGGTTTAGGAACCAGGTGGAAATGATCTCTCACCTACCAGCAGACAGGACAGGCAGACACGGGAAGGGCGGTGCTTTCTCCTGCCCCACCCTTTGCCCACCTTGTCGTTCTCCAGAGCACTCATCACCACCTGGCAGACACCATGTGTCTACCTGTTTCTTTCTTTCTGTCTCTCCCTCAACCAGTATGGAAGCTCACTGGGGCAGGAACTGTGTGTACACCATTTATGTCTGTATTCCCAGTGCCAAGAAGACATCTGAGTGCTTTGAAGGTAGTCAGTAAGATCTGTTGGTGAATGAATGGACGAAGGTAATAATTTAGACAACCTCTACTTTTCTCCCATCTTCTGTGCCCAAACACCCATAGTCTTTTCCTCCAATCTCAACTTGCTTATCCCTTAATTATTCAAAGGTAATGGGAAAATATTACACACCAAGAATGAGGTCCTAAGGGAGCATTCCAGGGCTTTGGCATACTGGTACCATCTAGTGGGAAAGAGCATATTTGCAGATGGGTGCTAAACTGAATTTGGAGGGTTGATAAAAACAACCACCACAACTGTTTTCTTTATCATTTCCTCTACCGAGGAAGTTTTCTGTAACTCACACCAATGGTGGCAACTGGAATCCCTTATAAACTCATGTTCTACCCAAGGCATACACTGCTCATCCAAGCACCTGCCGTGCCTCTTCATTTTTCTTGCTCAAGAACTTTTCCAAAATCATGGTTGCCCCCAGGGTCACAAAGGCTCAGCAAGGAAGACAGAAATTTTGGCGCCAGGGGCCACCCCTGACCGATGGACAGACATAGGTACCCAGCCTCCTATCCTGCAGAGGGACCATTCTAAAGTGGTCTGGGCAACCAAGGGCCTGGGCAACCCACTCCAGTACTCTTGCCTGGAAAATCCCATGGACAGAGAAGCCTGGTAGGCTACAGTCCATGGGGTTGCAAAGAGTTGGACAGGACTGAGCGACTTCACTTTCACTTTCCAAGGGCCCCTAGCAGCGGTGAGCCTCAGTTGCCCAGGACAATAACCAGCTCAAAGATACGCTTTTTAATTGGCTCCCCTTCTTTCTTGCTTCACAGTTCTGACTTCGTGAACTGGAATTATCTCTCACATCAGTTCCCCGCATCGAAGTCTGTGTCTGCATTACTATTTGGGGTAACTCAATCCAAGATACAGGGTCTAGCACCAATATACCTTTGGGTGATAAGAAAGCCTTCAGAATTAGAGTCAAGATACTTACTATAAAAGCTTAAATATTGTATATTTTAGAGCTGGTCTAAGAATTGCTTTCCATAGTTGACTCCCAGCATCTTTACCTTGATTTAAGTCGAGGAGAATCAACAGTGATTTGTGGTCCTAAAGAAGTATTCATGGAGACGAGAGACCAAGGAAAAAGGCCTGGTCTCTGTCCCTGGGCTCTGCTCTGTTCCAATTTGACCAACTGGTGAGATAGCTAATGGTTTAGACTAGAGGGCCAACAATCTACAGGCTGAGGGTCAAACCCAGCTCTGCCCGTTTTTGTAAATAAAGTTTTATCGGAACACAGGCCTGACCATCAGTTTGCATATTGTCTGTCGCTGCTTTTGTGAGGCATTGATAGTGCTGAGTAGTTGCAAGAGAGACCATATATTTACTCGATAGCCCTTTATAGAAAGAGATTACCTGCCTGTGGTTTAAACCACTGGTTGTCATAGTTTTGGATTCCCAAAAGCAAAATTTCAAGAAAAGCGAAAAATAGAGACTGGACAAAGGTTTGCCAACAGCATCTTACCACTAAGGACAAAAATGCCCTCTATGTATTAACCAACTGCATTTCAAAAATCATAGGGCATTTTAACCCGAAAAAGTAGAAAGGTCATAGCATCAGAATAGTGAACTTTCCATCCCAAGAGAGAGTAGTGGGTGAGCTCAGAACAACTGCCTAGCCCATTTTAACTTTTTTCCTACAGCACTATCATTTTCCAAAATTATCATGTTTACTTAGATTTGTTTTTCATTCTTTTTCTCCCTCATAAGAACATAGACTCCAAGAGGGCAGACAATCCTGTCTTTCTTAATCACTGCTGCTTACCCAGTGTCAAGCACCATGTTTAAGATACAGTTGCTGATCGGTAAATATTTGTTAAGTGAATGACTCGGTCAAGTGTGAACTGTCCAGACTGGGGCAGATATAAACATCCTGAGAGGCAAAAGGTAAGACCATTGTGTGGGTGGCGAGGGCTGGGACAGTGGGGGAGTGTGTGTATCTGGCACAGGGGCTCTGTGAACACCTCCTGCTCTATCTCCAGGACATGAAACAGTGCCAGCCACATAACAGGTACTCAACAGATGTTCAAAGAATTAGTGGCTACCCTAACTAAAGGCCCTTATACTGAATTAACAGGAAAAAGAAAACTCATCTGATAAAATGCAACTAAACTTCAGTTTGGATTCCCAGGTAGCTCAATGATAAAGAATCCGCCTGCCAATGTAGAAGATACAGGTTCAGTCCCTGGGTCGGGAAGATCCCCCGGAGGAGGAAATGGCAACTCACTCCAGTATTCTTGCCTGGAAAATCCCATAGATAGAAGAGCCTGACGGGCTACCGTCCATGGGGTAGCAGAGTCAGACATGACTGAGCGACTGAGCGACTGAGCGAGGCACAAACTTCAGTTTAGATTCAGTCCAATTGCAGCTCTATAGATCTGAGTGTCTGGATATAGCTACAGGCTGCATATTTCTCATTTGCCTATATATCGAGAAAACAGTGTTGCAGACAGTGGCACTCAGGAGGCACTGGCTTGGACAGTCAAGTCCTCGGCACTCCCAGAGAGGGATGCTGTCCAGCCTCAGGGCTCAGGGGCAGGCAGGAAACTACCAGAGAATTAACCTGCATGTTGGAATTAGCCTGCAGAGAAGTGGTGATCCTCACTGGGATGGCTGTTCTTGTCGGGGGAAGCTTAAGGTGTAGGTGAGTCATTTGTTCCTGGTCAAAAGCAAGGACTCAGCAATAAAGAATACAGATAACCCTGAGCTAAACCAGTTCTGAAGGTTGTAACTGGTAATCCAGAGAGGAGGTCTGGGTCCCAGGCCTCCTTTTAAAGACCGGGAATTCAAAAATAAGGTCGCTGCAGGCAGCCGTTTTGACTCCAGGAGAGTCAGAGAACGAAAGAGTGAAAGAAGAGAATTCTTACATCATTTGAGGGGACAAGGGAGCAAGTTTTTGTACATTAGGGAAATATGGAGGAAAATGGACATGCACAGAAATCAGAAAAACATGGGTTCAAACCCTGGTCCCAGTTCTTAGTGGCTGTGTAGCCTTAGGCAGATGACTCACCCACTCTGAACTTCTTTTCATCATATATAAAATGCAGACACGAATACTTGCCCCTAAGGTTTGCAATAAGAATTTGAGGTAAGGCATGTAACTGGTACTTAGCAATAAGTTATACAGCAAGTTTATTACAGTTGTTTTGATTTATTTTAAATAATATGCTCATGGTGTTGACAAGCATACCCACATACACACTGTCCTGATAAAACCTCCTGGGAATAGCTGCTGGGAAGAAACATCTAGAAGATATGATCCCACCAGATCAAATTATTTTATGAGGCCTAAAATCCCCAGGAGAATGATCCTTGGGGAGCCACAGTATGAGAATTGGCAAATCCTTCTCTGGGGAGCAAACTTAATTTTTTATTTTTCAATGTCTGTACAGTTTTAAGTACACAAGTATTTTTCCCCTGTTAGTTAGAGACTCAAGACCAAGGCCCCCCTGTACCTTCAAACCATAAAGTGCCTTGCAGCACCATGTGTTAAAGTTAAAGCAACCAGCGTTCCTAAACTCCCAGCATTAGCAATTATGGGATGAAGCCATGAGCATACATTTATTTAATGCTCACCAGCACCCTGCTAGGCAGGTATTGGTATTCTCCATTCTTGTCTAGACACAGGAGGAAACAGGAGAAGAGGGGGAAAAAAAGGATAATTGATCAGAGGTCGCACAACACACAAAGGCTGGGTCAGAATTCAGATTCGATTCTCAAAGCTTCAGAAGTCTGCCTGATGCTCCTAAACTAAGACTCCTCTGGGTCCCAGGGGACCAGAGGCCCTGACTCACCCCCAGAACTTCCCCTACTGAGGGCCAGGGCTGTGTAGTAGTACTCGTCTCTGGATCCCCAAATTAGCAGAATTCTTGGCACTTGCCAGAAATGAAAAATTATGGGGAGAGAAGAAAATATGGGAGGAAGAGAGAGGGAAGGAGAAAAGATGGAAGGAAAGGAGAAAGGGTAGTTTGCTCCTTCAACCCCGTTTTAGCTCCCATTGTTGTAGTAATTACCAAATTCATATTATTTCAGCTATTTATTTCTTGTTTCTTATTGGCGGCCCTCAGAAGACCACAGGATCCACAAGAACAGGCTTCTTGTCCATCTTGTTTACCTATGAACTCCCCGAATGCTTCAGTAAATACTTGGCATGTGGACGACTGTGCATCGCTCACCTTCTGAGGATAACATACCTGTGCTGCCTTTTTTCTGAGACAGCAGTTGTTATACTTTTACCGGGACACCACTGCCCAGCACCCAGCTGAAGATTCTGCTACTACACCAAGAAATGTCAGCATCGCCGAGGCTATATCCTATGCTGAAATGAAGGTCTGTGAGCATTCGCAAAGTGATTGCTGAAAGGAGTAGCTCATTATTTGCTTCATGTAGGAAATATTTCTAGTGCTGCTGATTGAATGTTCAAGAAACGATTAAAGGGCTTGGCAATGTTTCTCTCAAATATCTTTTGCATGAAAAGCCTCAGAGATTGGTTAATTATAGAGGCTACACATCAGTCACTCTAGGCAAGGGCACTGCCAGGCCCCGTGGTGCCCATCCCGGCTGCAAGCACGGACTGGTCTGCAGGCATTAGCATCACCAGGGCCTGGATGCCTCGCCTAAGGAGCATTGCTGCAGCCTGGCTCACATCTCCTTGGAGATGGCCCTCAGACCCCGTTTATGATGTCAAATACCTGGGTTCCTTGTTTGGGGCAAGTGGTTCCAGCTCTCTGTCAACTGGAGGAGTGAGAACTTAAGCTTGCATCTTTAACCCCTCCCTAGCCCTTGTCCTGCGATCTCAAACCCAGATGCCAAGCCCTGGCAAATTCTCCCCTAAATGTCTCTTGGACGCTCCGAGAAGGTTGTGCCTACTTCTCCCATCTGCACTGTCACTCCCTGGGTCTAGAGTGACAAGAGTCCCTGGATTCTTCCCATGATCGCAGGCCCAGACTGGCTCCTCCTCCGACTCATATCCAGTTCCATCCTCCAGCTACACTGCAGCCAAATTACCTTTTCAAAATAGAAATCTGGCCTTGTCACGCTGGACCCTCCCACGTTGCTTTCAGTGACTTCCCCATTGCTCCAGGACAAACACCCACATCCTTGAGATGGCTGACAAGGCCCTGGTGGGTCTGGCACCCCCAGGCGCTCCCCACACCCACTCTCTGGGTGGCAGTGTCTCCTGCACGGGGTTCCCCCACTACCCACACCCTGGCGTTCCTGAGGCCATAAGCCTCGCTGCTCCTCCGGGCTCTGGACCAAGCAGCAGGCCATCAGGGAAGCCTCCCAGACTCTTCATCTAGTCTGATGCCTTCCTCATATTCATGCATTCATCCATGTTTACTGAGGGCCTACTATATGCCAGGCTCTGTTCTAGGCCCTGGGACCCCAACCGTGATTCAATCAGATGACAACATGGGCTGTGACGGAGCCTGTATTTTAGTAGAGGGGAAAGACGAGGCACCGTCAAGTGAAACACATAGACCCACAGGATCTGACCCAACTGTGTTTCCTTCCCTCTAGCAGTTGTCTCTGTTTTGAATCATTTATTAATGATTCCTGCCAGGGAATATATTGGGATTCTGAGGCCCAAGAGAGCAGAGACTGAATCAGCCTTACTAACAGGTGTTCCTTGAGCACACAGTAGGGCCTGCCAGAATATCACAGGCATTTACTGAATCTATCTGGCCCCAGGTGAACGTCCCTGAGGTCAAGTTGTTCGAGTGCTTGGGGCTTAGGAGGGATGATTCTTCATATAAACCTTTAATGTCTCCCTCCCTGTGGACTCTCTGGCTGTAATTTTGAGCCAGAGCAGGAGTCAGCAAACTTCTTCTGCAAAGGGCCAAATAGTAAATATTTTAGTCTTTGTGGGCCATATGGTGTAACAACTCTGTTGTTACAGCACAAGCCCAGCCACAGACAATTATATAAATGAATGGTCTTGGCTACGTTCCAATGAAACTATTTATAAAAACAGGCTGCAGGCAGGAATCGGCCCAGAGGCCCGTAGTGTGCAGCCCCTGAGTTAGACGATCCCAGATGCCCGGCAGCCTACAGCAGTTGGAGGCTGTGCCTGTGTGGCCTAAGTCAGATGTGGGTTCCGCAGGCGGGGTCCTGCAACTCTCGGCAGACCCTACATCGATCGACAGGGCGATTATCTCAGCAGCTCCAGCTTCAGGCATTCATAGGCACCATCTCCCACGGCACATGGAAAAGCAAGTCCCTGCCAACCCCTGGGAAGGAGACTTTGGCCTGGAGGCCGGGTTAGGCAGGAGTGGAGGCTGCCGCACTCCTTGCGGGGTCCCCAGGCTCCCCCAGAGGCTGAGCTCACTTCCTGGCCCTGCCCAGGCATGTGCATGGCTGCGCTCAGCTCGGCAGCTGCTCCCTCCACCCCAGCCTGGCCCGGCTCCATTGGGAGACACAGGGGCTTTGTGCTTCTGTAGCAGAAGGGGTGACACTTGCTGAGGCCCTTTGAAATGAGACGTGACATGTTAAAACGCGCCTAATGCTAAGGCTAATTTTCAGGAATTTGACTTCTGCTGGCAACTGACAGAAGGAAAACAATCCCCTCCCCCGCCTTTTTTTTTTTTTGGTATATGTATGTAGTTATATTTACCCTGATCTTTGGGGTCTGCAGCTATTGAAAACAATACTTATCTGAGGCTCACCTGCTGGTGTGGGATGAGTGGACAGATTAGTCTAGTATTTATGGAGCCAGAGAACATTAATTGTAGCATTAGCACTGCATGAAGACTGTGGTGGGTGTTAACTGCTAAAAACAGTTATAAAAACACCACGCAAACTGCAGCTGGCACTAGAGGTGACAATGTCCCGCGTATAAAAGCACTCCAGACACCAGAGCTATGGAGCCAGCGTCACCCTGAGGTCATGAATGCTCTGAGTGTTAGCTCCGTGCTCCCGGAGTCCCCTGCAGCACTAAGGACCGTAGGGTGCCGCGGTGATCTGACAACGTGCTTACTGTGGGTGAGCAAGACTGCTGGAATGGCAACACCCAGGGAGCCACTGTGCCTCCAAGGCAGGGATGCCCTCGGTGTGATCCTCTGTGCAGCGCATTGGGGCCCACGTTCTCTCCAGGGGTCCCAGAGCCCCTTGGCTGCTGTCGCGTAACACTGTTCACGAGGCGCAGCACTCAGGTTGACTCAGACCTGCAACGTGTCACTTCTCTGGGGCTAACGATCCCACGTGAAACAGTGACCTGGGTGTTGCGATGCTCTGGGTGGCCCTTTTGGTGGTAGTAGCGTTCTCAGGGAGGAATGCCCCTTGGTCTTGTTCTTTCAAAGTTCACATCCAGGTGGTTCAAACAGAGTGGTCGAAAAGGGGCCCTTCCTTTTCAAATAGCCTATCACTGAAAGATGGGCAACATCAATCTGATCAAGCCCCCAAATGTGCAAAACCAGAAGCTCCTGATGCAAATGCCTACCTGGGCAAGGTGGTGAAATAAATGAGTACAGTGGAACGGGTGGGTAGTAGGGAGTGGCAGGGATTGTGGCCAAGTACAGAGGCAGGTCCTAAAGGGGGCAGCAGTGACTCAGCTCCAGGGAAGTGTGGCCTTGTGGGAATGTGTTCTTGGGCTGCCTGACCTTCTGACATTTTAAGAAATGCAGGAAACATGTTGTTGTTTTTTAAATATACAATATTCTACTTTTCAAAACACTGGGGCCAAACAGGATACATCCATGAGCTACATTTGGCCTGTGGCTTCTACTCTGCAACTTCCCCCTGCAAACAAGAGTTACAGAATTGGGATGAATGCCGTTCAGCCCCACCAAGCAGATATCTTGAAGGTTCAACCTGCTAAGCCAAAAGGTGACCCATTCATCTCCATGAGCCTTGCCTCAGTCTGCATTGCAAGTTTGAAATGTCATTTCTTCTCCCTAGCCTGCCCTTAGCTGTTTCTCTCAGTAGAGAAAGGAGGCACTTTCCCCTCTAACCCTAGAATAAACTTCATATCTGGTGAAGGTGCGGGGCTCCCACAGTCCAGCCAGTCATCACTTGTACAGTCTGTGCAGATATGGGGAGCCAGGCCTGAGGTCCCCAGAGGCTACACAGGAGACAAGTGGCAGAGAATTGTATTGGCAGCATCCTTCAGGAGGGTCAGAGTCTCCCAGGGGTGTGGGTACCTTGCTGACAGCTAAGTGGAAACAGTGCAAAAACCAGTGGTCACCTGATTGATTCTGCTCAAGTGATTATTGTAATTGGATGACAGGCCGCTACTTCCCTCTCCTTTTCAACTGGTGTTGCAGGGTGAGTGGACCTGGCTAATGATTCGCTTTTCTGGGCAGTGACCTAATGGGGAAGATTGCCTCCTTTCACACGTAGAACTGTGCCTGCTGTGTGTTTGGTTGCCTAAAGAACCAGAGTCAAATGCCAGGAAATTTCAGAACTTCCTCACATTTCTTATTGCATTGTCTACCAGGGTCTTCGAAACGTTCCCTGCTCTAACCCTCCGAGGGGATAGATAGTTGAAGAGTAAAACAGAATCACGACAATTGGGAAAAAAGGAAGGAAAGATAATTTGTGCAAAATGATAGGACTTCTCACTGGGGGAGCTTGTGGAAAAGAATTGAAAATAAGGAGAACACTTTAGTTTGGTTTTGATGGAGCTTTTACACTGAAATTCCTCAAAATATGAGAGGTAGACTTAGAATTTTGTAATGCTGTGGATGGAGCCCTCTTCTGGAGAAATTTTTCAACAGGTATTAAAACAAGATGAAAACACACAGAGATGAGCCCACACACAAACACAGAAATATGGACGACTGTTGGCTGTTGTCATTCAGATGTGAATTGAATCCATAGCTCATCCTTTTCTTTAGCTTGCACTATACAGAAGTTAACTGGACTCCCCAAGCAACTGTCTTTTGGAAGGAGGGAAAGAAAGATATTCTCAAGGAACCAGCTGTACTTTTACCTCAACAGTGAACTTCAGACTGAGACTCAACATTCACACCCCAATACTGGTCCTTTTAGATAATGCAGTTACTGAGTGCACTGGTTTGCTGGGCAATTCTGCTGTAACACAGAGAGGATATTTCTAGGGGGGAGAAAAAGATTTTATTTAATGGAAAACCCACGGGCTAAAGATAGAAAAGGAGAGAAGGGAGGGAGGCAGAGCGGGAGATATTAGCTAAGATGACTGTTGGGGCTCCTAATGTAGACTGTGGCATTACATAAATTCCAGATCACATATTCAGCCTTGCAGTTTATTAAATCTCTTTGGGGACTTGCTAAAAAAAAATTTTTTTTTTTTTCCCAGATACATGAACACTACCACTTTGCAATTCCTTTCACCACTTCTATCTCTGTTTCCCCAGCGCTCTTGGAATCTTACAGGCTGTCACATGTTGAGCCCATCTCAGAGCAAGAGATCCCTCGGCAATGCTCACAATCCTTCCTCCCCAACAAAAGGGCTCTGCGAGTAAACTCTGCCCTTAAAAGACAATACATGAAGTTGCAGGGGCATAAGAAGACACTGATTCTCATTTAACACCCTGAAAATCAAGATTCTGACTCCAAGAAAAACCTCCCCATCTGAAACCAACATCTCAGAATGCCATGGAATAGTTTTAGTCACTTCCCAAGCTCTCCAAACCTGGACCACTCCCTACAGTCCTAATTCTTGGGAGATTACTCATTCATTGTTGGAGCTTTTGGCTAGATGTGACACCCAAATCGGGCTGGGGGGTGGAGGAATCACATTTTGCAGTGGAATTTCTAGCTCATGCCTCTCTTGATTTGTTTTGCATTCATTATTTACCATAGCCAAATTCCAGAGGCCGCTTCTGGGACTGCCTTTCCCAAAATGCCCCAGGGTAGAAGAGAGGTGACTGCTTCTCTGCTTTGCCAGCTTCCAGCCATTGTTGCTTTGAATTCCTCTTCTCTCTTCCAAAATGCCTAAAACAGCAACCTAGCCAGTAAACTTACAGAGATTGATGGCTTCCAAAACCAGACCCAGTGTATTTCAACGGTGGTAGAAAAACACACACATACTTGCCTGAACACCACTAAGGCCAAGTGACTAATTTGCTTTATTACATTGTTTTTCCCCTTTCTTATGTTTTCTCTCTGCCTGGGGAAAGTTTTATTTTTGCTTGTAGGCTCAAAGGCTCCCAGACTCTCCCCACCTTTCACTATGTCACACAGAGCTTTGCACTTGAACTTCTTGCTGGTTAACTGATTTGCACCACAATGATTTCCCTGCAAGGTACTACTATTGCTACCAGGATATCAGTTACTGTCCTAAGGTGGACATTTGCTCTGATTATGAATAACAGTGTAAGAGAGAAATAAGCCTCTCAGGGAAGGCAACTGAATTCGAGGTGAAACCTCTGCTCCTCCACCCTAAAGAAACTGAGAGAGCCAACAGCCTTGAAAAGCCACCTGTGCCAGGCAGGTCCTGGGAGAAGAGACATACCAGTTGCTTTGCAAAAGGCATCATGTCAGCCCCTAGAGCACAGGAATTGCTGGGTGCTGTCGTGTGGTCTGATTTGCTCAGAGGAAGACAGAACCCTGGAATCCAAACTGAGGTCAGACATGTCCATGGAGAAGAGGGCTATAAAGTCCTAGGTCAGGTGGTGGTAAGGGCTCCCACACATGAAAAGCTTCCAGAGTGCTAGGCCTGGTGCTAAACGCATTACCAAGGACATCCTGTTGAATGCAATCCAATCTGCCTAGCAGTCCTAGGAAGGTGACAGAATTACTCCACCATGGAGAATCTGGAAGTTCAAAGAGACTAAGCAAGCTGCCCAGGTGGTACCACCAGCACACAGCAGAGGGGATCTGTCTGAATCAGAGATATGCTCTGAACCACCCTACTAAATTAGGATACACACACACACGTACACATATACACACACACACGTACACATATACACACGCCTCCTCAGAGATAGTGAAGAGTCCAGAAAGTCTAGAAAACTGGCTCACAGACAGGCATAGGATTTGTGGCAGGACTTAAAGCTACAGGGACCTCAAGAGAATCAGCCCAAAACCCTAGTAGGGAAGAGTATGACTGTAGAGGGCTGTGGATCCAGGGAAGAAAGCAGTCATGAGCTGGGAGAGGGCTCACCAGCCAGGCACCCTACTCTGTCTCCAGACACCATCATCCAACCTCACCCACCCCACACAGTCATTGCCATGGTTACCGCTTCCTGGGACACTGACCCATTTCCTAAAGTGGATGCCTCCCTGGTCCCCCCTCTCAGAAGGCTCCACTGCATCTTTGCAGTCCAGCTAGCCCCTGCCTGGGACTCCAGCGGCCTTACCCTCCCTACCCCCCACCCCACTCACACCCTCACACATGTGTGTGCCCCTTGCCCTGGCATCCAGCAGTCCTGGCCAGGAACTCGACACCCATTCCCAGCACCCCAAGGCACTCCTTCCCTCCTCTCTGCCTGGCCCTGCCCCCGATCTCATCCACCCACTTGTAGGCTGCCAGCACATGCCATGTCCCGTAGGCTGCCAGGAAGGCCAGGGGGACTGGGTCACTGTGCTGTCAGAAAACGGGCCCCAGAGCAGGGCTGAGCCTGCAGCCACCAGCACCTCCAGCCTGGCCTCCTTTCCCGCGCACAAACTTCCAGAGATCTCGGAGGCGGTTGCAGAAGGACCAAGTCTCCATCGCCCCCTGTCTCCCGGGTGGCCCGCCCTTCCCTGGTGCCTCAGCGCTCGGAGGGTTAACAGGCAGCTGCAGCCTGGTGGGCAAGGCTTGAACTTTTCTCTGCGCTCCGCGCCGCCCTCGAACACCGCAGAAGAGGCAGTCGAGGCTCGGGCGGTAGTTCCAGGGGGCTAGACAAAGCGGGAGCAAGAGGGAGGGGGCTTTGCGGGGCCTGCGCCCGGGCGAAGGGATGAGCTCGGCCCTTATGGGCCCGAGGTCAGGGAGGGAATGGACCCCGATGCGGGCGCGGCCGGCGCCTTTGAGCGACAGCGGCAGCCGGGCTGCGGCGTTCGGCTGGCCCGAGGCGGCTTCCTGCGCGCCGCCTGGCCGGGCGAGGGGGCCCGGGCGCCCCGGGAAGTCAGAGATACCAGGTCGGCCTCTCCAGCCCGGCAGCCCGCAGTCCGGACCCGAGCTGCGCTTCCCGGATCGGCGCTGGGTTGGGGGAAACCACGACTCCTTGGAGTCGCCTCCAACTGAGTCTCGCCAATGCATGAGCCCACAGAGGAGGCGAATCAAAGTTACCCCAGTCGATGTAGGCGAGAATGTCGCCCCTGCTTGCAAAAAAAAAAGGTCTCGGAGCTCTCTCCACCTCTCCTGAACGTACACACACACACACACACACACACAAGCCAGAGTGGGAGACCGCCAGCCCCCCTCCCAACCGCCCTAGGATTTCAGGGGCTGGGAATGACCTCCCTTTTGAGCCCGCGAGCTGTCTTCGCCGCCGCACCCGGAGTCTCCCAACCCTACGAAAGCCCCCTCGCCTAGCCCGCGCCAGGCAATCGGAATGCAGAAAAGGGGCTCGGGCGCGCCCAGCAGCCCCCTCTTCCCTACCTGGGACAGGAGAACGCACAGGAAGAGCGGAGTTGTCGGCTGCATTTTGCCCGACTAGAAGCGCCCGGCGGCGTTTTCATTCATGCACGCGGCTGCACTGAGCATATTTTCCGTGGGAGCCAGGCTTTGAGGAGAGGCTCTGCCTCGCCAGCCAGCCAACTTCCCAAATAGATCAGCGGCAGCATCACGAAAGCATTGGGTAGAGGCTGATGACCAGGACCAATGGCTTTACAAGACGGATTCCTTCATAAAGCTCCCTCGTTTTGCATGGCAGATGCGGGGCTAGCACCTCGCCTGGCGCGAGCCCCTCGCAGGAGGCAGCCAGTTCGGTTTTTTTGGACTGTTGGGGCCCAGCCCCACAAATCACGCTGGGCAACGCCAGCTGATGCCACTTTTCCAAAGAATGGAATTGCACCGGGAACTGGCGGCCACTTGCAGCCCAGTGCAAGAGATTCTCTTTATTAAAATGTTAATAAGATCCACTTTATTTCCAATAAATCAAATGAAATGACCCCAGCAGCTCCAGTCCTTTCTAAGCCTGGAAAGACTTGGCGGTGGATTTTTTTTTTCTTTTTCTTTCTTATTTTCTTTTTCAACGTGGCCCGAGTTATGATGGTGTTTGGTGTTTCCCTGCCATCTCACAAATCACCAAGACGACAGATCAATTCTAGCTTGCAGGAAAAAAAAGAAAAATCCATCAAGGGGCAATAGATTTTATTAACTGCTCAGGTGAGGGCCTGACTGGCTGCTTGCTCCACAACTGTGCATCTGGCACCAAAGTTGAGGCCATGATTTGAGGAAACTTTTTTTTTCTCTATCTGGATGTGTTGTTTTAGAAGCTTCTAGCTATCTCCAGGGATTTAGAACAGTAGCAGCCACTGCTCAAGAGATTTTATAAGTGGGGTTCTTTGGGAATGAGGGTAAGAGGGATCTTTCGGTCTAACTTTCACAGTAGGAGTTTAAGAATGTGTATTAAAGTCCTTGCTTTGTCATTTCCATACAGCCTCCTTCTAAAAAAATTTTCAGGTTTTTTTAATAAATGACAGTTTTCTGATAGAATTTATGCAACCAAAATGAAAAAAAAAAATCTGGGTCAGGAGAAAAACTCAGAAAACTGAAATACTAAACCCAAACTCTAATGTATTTCCTCCTGTTTGGATCTGAGATCCCCAGTGGCCAAAGCAATAAGAGAAACATGTAGACTACATATAAGACTACTAGTTCTTTTATGTGCAAGTAAACAAATTCCTTCTGACATAATTTCCCTGACTCTAAAAACTGGACTAAATGTACGCTGCTGCTGCTGCTCCTAAGTCACTTCAGTCATGTCCAACTCTGTGCGACCCCATAGACGGCAGCCCACCAGGCACCCCCGTCCCTGGGATTCTCCAGGCAAGAACACTGGAGTGGGGTGCCACTTCCTTCTCCAATGCATGAAAGTGAAAAGTGAAAGGGAAGTCGCTCAGTCGTATCTGACTCTCAGCGACCCCATGGACCACAGCCAACCAGGCTCCTCCATCCATGGGATTTTCCAGGCAAAAGTACCGGAGTGGGGTGCCATCGCCTTCTCCTTATGATGTGACATCTAATATAGCAGCACGCTGAGCAATGGACCATGCTGAGATCTAGCGGGCTGGGCTGTATTCCCCAAGTCTGACGCAGGCCCTGAAACATGGAGACAGTCATAAGGGCATTAAATAGATGTCTAGGCTTAATCAAGAAATAGCAGAGGGTGGGGTGGGGCGAAAAATCTGGAGCGACATTTTCAAAGTTTGACCTCCAGCTCTGCCACTGGAGTTTCCCACCCTCTGTGCCTCTATTTGTCCACGGGTTAAATGAAATATAAATTGTACTGAACCCATAAGGTTATTGAGGATTAAGCGACAAAATAACCACTCAATAAATGTAAACTGATGCCCTTTTAAAAATTTCTCCATTGTCAGCAGTTCAGTCACAAGGTCGTCTCATGTGGTCCCAAGGTCACTGATCAAGATGCAGTGCCATCTGACCACCCGGCTGCATTAGCCAACACTGGTCCAAGAGATGGCAATGCTGGCCAAATACCCCCCAGAAAAGCCCAGGAAAGGTGGCGGCTGCTGCTGCTTCCAATCTCTTCAGCTTTCCACTGCTCTCTTTAGGCACCTCCGAGTCTCTGAGAAGGCAGTCAGCCTTGAACAGCTGATCCGATTGTCCAGCTGGGAACCCACATGTGTGGAGATGCTTCCCCAGATTACCCAACAATAGGGGTAAAATGGGGTACTCTGAAGTCACATAGACTTCAGATCAAAGCATCCTAGAGTACCATAATTGTTATCCATTCCAGGGCAGGCTCCTAGGTTGAGCCCATGGATTCAGCAGACACAGAGACAGAGAGAGAAGAGGACAGCTTGGGAGATGATCAACCATGACAAGGGGTAAAGAGGGCAGAAGGATGATGTTGCAGCCACTTTTCCACAAGCAGCCACTTGGGCAGGGAAGCACACTAAGTGTAGGGTGTGTCCAAGGTACAAAGCAGCATTACTGATTTTATTGTTCTGCTGGCCCTTTCTGTGGTCTTCCCACCCCATCTCTCTTACTGCTCCTCACCAAACAGCTCCAGCTTTCCCCTTTTTTTGCAGGGTGGTACTTGCTGGCCCCCTTGTGCTTACATGGGGCTGTGTGACTAGTTCTCGCCAATGAGCTGGGAACAAAAGTGACAGGTGTCACTTCAAGGCTGGAGCACTTAATCACCAGTGTGAGACAGGTTGGTTTCCCTGGAATAGGGACTGAGATGAATACTTGTGCAGGCGGCTTATGGGGGAGTGTTCTCACCACAACCGCTGCAAGAAGGAGGGAAGCAAGACTGACAGAGGGCGAGGTGGATGACTGCAGCTGCAGCAGAGGCCTCAGCCAACCCCAGGAGAGCTCTGAGGCTAGAGCATCTTTTTAGAGATGAGCCTAAGAGAGTCAGGGGGCTGCACCTTGGTGCCTCCAGTGGGCTGATTGTCAGCTGTTCCTCAAGGAGGGGAATAATCTGTCAGAGAGCTTGGTTTGGCCAAGGACCATCTTCCAGTCTGTCCTCAACTTTGTCACTTCTACATAAAACTAAGATGTGACCCGTAACAGGTAACCCGAGGTCATGATTCCCAGGCTGCTGCTGACCTCATGCCCCTGATGAGACCGGTGAGAACAGATGTAGATTTGCCTGGCTGAAGGCCTGCTGGTTCTGTCACTGGCCAGGACCAGCGCCAGCATTCACCCAAAGTCCTGGGCTTTTGTCCTGAGCTGTTCGACTGGCAGGCAGAGTGGCTCCATTTGATTTCAGTTGCGTGTACCCCATGGGCCAGTCTCCATTCCCTCCTGTCTCAGTCCCCACGGGGTGGAATATGGGGGCTGAGGAGAGTTAACTTCAAGAGTTTTTTCTGGCCTTGAGGCTCACCTCTAGAAACTCACAGCGGCGAGGAAGCCAAAAAGGTCGGTCCGCAAAATGAAACCTGGATTGGAATCTCCAGACTTTATTTACTTTGGGCAAGTTGCTTTTACTCCCTGAACCTCAGTTTCTTCATCAGATAAAACGGGAATAATGACATAACACTCCAAGGACGGATATAAAAATTGATGTCACTTCCCCCCTCTATCCCCTACTCCCTTCTACTCTCAGAGAATGTGCATTTTGCTAAAAAACAAAAGATGCCAAGTTTTGTTCAACAAAGATATAAGAAAAATCATTTCACCCTAATGATTCGAGGCATTTGAAGAAATCCAGTTTTATTTGTTTGTTTTGTCTTGTTTTCCCTTCAGCTCCCTAATGAGAGTCTTTAAACTGATAGATTGACGCTGGCAAGTAAATACCGAAGCTGAAAACCACCGCTTCCTACCCTGACTCTATCTCTTCCCACCCCAGCCCCCACCAACCCCTGACAGTTTTTGCAGCTGTGGGCCCCCCAGAAGCTTGGTCTAGATTATTCAGACACATTCCAAGCTCACACTCCTTTTCTGGGCACCTCATTCTGGCTTTGGAGCTGATGGAATCATCCAACAGTCAGCTTCTGTCTCCTGAGGTGCCAGGGGTTGAGACTGTTTCCTCTCACTGACTGACATGACAAAAACATCCTTCCTGTGTGTGTGGTGGTGGCCACACGAGTAGGTGAAGTGCTTGTGTCTTTTGTGTGTGTGTATACGGAACGGAGGCAACTGGTGTATCGTCCAGCAGAGGTCACTTGTTCAAACTGTGGTGTCTTTGAATGTGCTGCTGTGATGCGGCATTTGCATAGTGATCGACCAAATAGATGCCCTAATTTGGTATGCCAGGAGCCCTTGGTAACCGGGCTACACCCGGACGGCGGGAAGAGAAGCCCATCCTGAACAGCCTTGCGACACAGCATGATGTTGACGCTATCCCCCTCCCAATGGGATGGCCTGCTAAAAATAACCAGGGTGATGACAACACGCCCTCCTCCACACCTGGCCACCCAAAAGCACACCCAGTTGCCTGTGAGCCGTGAGCCTGCTCTGTGTCTCCCTTTATGTTACTTGACCTTAGGCTGTAGACGGCCACATGCACTATTGTCTTAATTATTCACTCCAACTGTGCCGATAACCTTTACCGCTTGACTTCGGGTTTGGCCACATGAACACGGTGTGACCAATGGAATGTGGCAGAAGTGATGGGGGCCCGTCTATAATTCAAAGCCCCAAGAGACCCTGTACATTTCAGCTGCTGCTTGCCAGGGCCTCTGCCAATGCCTTCGAAGGCACATTCATGGGCAAGCTCACTGGTCGTAGGAGAAGAGAACACCCCCATGGACCCAGAGATGCTTGAGCAAGTGTAGCAGAGCCGCTCCAGATCAGCTGGCCCACAGTTATATGAACTAAAAATAAATAATTGCGCTAAATCAGGGGATGGTTTGTTACACAGCAATAGCTAACCGATTATCACATTTGCTTTTTTTTTGTTTTGCAAAATGGAATATAATCCCTCTGGAATATAAATCCCATGTCTGTCTTTTGCTGCTGTGTGCTCAGCTTCTAGAACAGAGTCTGGCACATAGTAGGTGCTCAAGTGATTTTTGTTGAGAAGATGCATTACCTAGCTTCTGTACTGATGATAGTGCTGTTGATATGAACCTCCCCTACATGCATTGTCCTACCAGAAATACTTTCTGATGTACAGTTCAGTCCTCCCACATGGAAAGCATCCTATGACCTTGATAATCTTTACTGTCACTTAGCCACCCAATTCAGCCTATGACAAGGCAAGTTCCTCTTATGACGGTCTAGAGTAGGATTAGATGAAGTAAGGAACGTTCCGCAGAGACTAGGGTGGACAGCTAGGTGCTTGGGGATCTTCAGTGAAGGACACCTGGGGTGAGACAGCTTTCTGAATTTCCTCAGTGTATGTATGAAGAGCCCAGACATCTAAGAATTTGACAGAAAACACTCCTTTGGCTTTTGAGCTATGGCACTGCTATCGTGTCCTCTGAATGCATTTAATACTATCATGACTTCCACATTAGCACAAGAGATAAAACGGGGTGACTTTTAGGCCGTCTCAGTTCAAGTGACTTGTTTTTGGACTCCAGTCCTAAAGAGGGCTTGGTATTAATAGAGAAATTGGGCATTCGGTCACCAATTTCATCCTCTGAACTAGAAGCTGTTAAAACCCCCCTCTAGGTGTCTCCCTTACCCAAAATTAGTGACTGGGGCTATTTCTACACAGAATCATCTCAGCAGTATGATAAAGCCACAGTTTTCAAATTGTGGCCCCTAGACTGGGAGCATCGGCATCACCTGAGAACTCGTTAGAAATGAAAATTCTCAGGTCTCACTCGAGACGTACTGATTCAAAAAAAAAAAAAATGGGGGGATAGAGTCCAGAAATCTCTGTTTTACAAGCTTTTGATAGGCATAGTTAGAGAATCACTCCTCTAGAGAATTCACCAGCACTCACTTACATAGATTCATTCGTTCATTCAAGAAACCACATAAAGTGCCTACTGCATATTAGCCACTGAGCTAGGCAACAGGGAAGAAATGAAAAAGCATGGCTTGTGTGCTTCAGAAAATATGACTCACAGAGAGAAAGACATCATTCTATTACAGTGTGCTGCGGGAGGTGCTGAGAGGCAACGTAGCCAGAACTCTGGGGGCTTGGGAGGTCTTTACGGAGAGGCAAGGGCTCCTCTGCGGCTGGTTCCCACTGAACAAGGAAACCATTCTAGTCTCTACTTGGCAAAAGTTGTCCTTTTTGTATCTGTTGATGAGAAACTAAATAACAGGGTAAGGCAGCTCCAATTCAACACCTCCCTCTAACTTAAGTTGAAGTTTCTTCTCCAGTCTCTTCTAGGCAAAATCGCAAATGGCAGCGTCTGTGTGGGGTGGGAGCTGGCCAGTGGGGGCATTATTTATAACTGACAGATAATGCTTGGTATGCATTCAGTAAGATGCCTTCCAGTGATACCATGGCCTCTGGTCCCCACCCACCACCTGTCTGTGGTTCCAAGCAGAGATAAGGAAGAGGGGATACTTGTGGGGAGAGGCTGACGACCAACGGGATGGCAGAAGGCAAGTGTGGGCAGTCTGGGGGTCCAGGTTAGGATCAGCTTGAAGGTCAGCATCTGGAGGCTGCACTGTATCCTGCTGGTGAAGGGAAATCATCCAAACTGCTTAAAGGGACAGTTCAACATCTCATCTACATTTTAAGAAGTTCGTTTCAGCCACACTGGAGGATGGATTGCACTGAGGCCATAACTAAGGAAGTGAGACTTCTTAGAAAACTATTATACAAGCCATATAAAAGAGCCAGAATTCTCTTCCTTAGATTTTTAAGCAGTGAGTGATGCAGGAATGTTACATGGCCATCTCTCCTGCTGCCTGGCAGTGCCTGGCACCTAAAAGAAACGTAGACGATAATAGATGAATGGAACATACTTGTTATATTACAGGCGATTCCTTTGCACTCCAATTCTTTGCCCTTCGCGGCATCTAATCTATGCCTCATTAATGGGGGAGTGAACTGCCTCACCGCTGACTTTGGGCTTGACCATATGGCTTGCTTCAGCTAACAGAGCAAGGTGATGGTGGCAGCGTGCAGATCTGAGTCTAGATCTTAGGGGCCCTCATACGCCTGTACCATGCCCATGGAAAGAGCATCCCCTGGCTATCCAGCTGGTTCAAGGAGAAGAAACAAGTGACGCTCAGCCACCCCCACCCATCCACGGATCTTCAGTGAGAGGCAGAGTCTAGCTTAGATTAGCCAAATCCCAACCGACCTATGGATCCAAAGGAATTAATGCTTGTGACTGCATGCCATAGTGTGTGCTTGTTTGTTATCCAGCAATAGCTGACTGATACATAAATGAACCCTCTTCTTGAGGCTACGTACAGCTCAGGAAATGGGCTAAATCAGTGGTCCCCAAGCTTTTTAGGGGACTGGTTTCCTGGAAGACAATTTTTCCGTGAACTAGGAGGGAAAGGATGGTTTTGGAATGATTCAAGTGCATTACATTTATTTTGCACATTATTTTCTATAATTATTACATCAGCTCCACCTCGGATCATCAGGCATTAGATCCTAGAAGTTGAGGACCCCTGGACTAAGAGGTGAATACTTAAATTTAAGAGCATAAACATTTACATGGTATGACCGATGCTTTATGTTGACAATTCCAAGCCGTTCATGATTTCTCAACTCACCAAAGAGTCCTCTCTGTCAACCCACCTAATCCCTGTCAGCTGTTTCTTTGCAAAGCCCTAGGCTCCTGTTTGGATATTTACTGCAAAGCCACTGAGTCTGTCTCTGGCTGGTGTTCTTGTGCCAGTATAATTGTGAGGCCATCACTTAACAATTACTTGGGAAATTTATTTACAATGCAAGGCAGATCCCTGAATGTTTGTAGAGGATAAATTTATTTACAATGCAATCCAAATCTGCCAATGCCTCTAGTAGATAAAATTGTGCTGCTCCTAGAAAGAACAGCCCACCCGGTTAATGGTTTCTGTGGTCTTTTATGAATAGACCGAGGTCAAGGCCACCATAATGAGTTGAGGAAAGTTAATCAGTGGAAGCAAGTTAAGCACAGAAAACTATATTTTAATGATTCGGAATGTGTGACAGCTGCCGGAAGTTAATCAAATGAGAACCAGAAAAGGCGAATCGAAGACTCTTTGTTTCTTAAGCTGAGTTTTTATGGAGTTCAAATGGCCAGTGTGCAATTTCCATGATGTCAGGGATGACATCTGTCTTTCTCTCCCTTGAACACCCCTTGGCCACACATTGTCTGGCTCTGAGTAGACATTCAGTACACGTGAGTGGGCTGCATCAATAAAATAATCCAGGTGCATAGGAGAGGTCCTGCTTAGCCTTGCACATCTGCTGTTTGTCATACTCAGAATTATTTCAGCAAACAGTGCACCTCTAGTATCAGCATCCATCGCCCAGAGCAGTGGTTCTCAAACTGTTGGCCCACTGTGTGTCCCCATTCAGTCCCAAAACTCCACATGGAAGTTTTATCTACTGTTTCTATCACATAAAATTCAAAAGTGAGTATGTCTTGAATTATAAAATTCTCTCCTAGCACATGACAGAAAAGGGAAATGGTCACAGCCCCTAAGGACTTGCAAAGCTCTCCTCTGTCTCCCTTTCCAAATTCATCCTGTTTGCACTGTCCCCTTGCTCACTGCACCCTGCTCTTCTCTCAGTCATCAGGCAGGCCAAGCTTTTCCCTACACCTGAGCCTTTGCACATTCTAGTCTCTCTTTCTGGAATGTTTTTTCCTCTACTTCCAGGTTGTTCCTCCTCCCAGAATCTGTTTATGCATCACCTCCTCAGAGGAGAAGCCATCCCTCATCAGTTCACTCTTTATTTAGCTCATTTCCTTATTTATTCCCATCCTTTGTCATTATTTCATTTTATTATTCGCTTCTTTCTATGTTTGTTTCCCTCACTACAGTATGAGTTTCATGATGACAACTAAATCATGGTACTCCTGGACCTAGAACTAGGCCTGGTCCATGACAGGTAGGCACTCAATAATCTTCTTTCTTTCTTTTAAAGAAATGAATGAACACATGATCTTATGGCCAATGAGAACAGATGGGCCAGTGGGTCTCCGGATGCATTAACCTCGTTAGGAGTACCACGCAGTTGTCCAAAGGCTGAAGACTGCAGAACGCTGCTGGAGAACCACTGTGCAAAAATGCGGTCAGGATTAAGTGTGCACACCTCAGTCTTATGTTGTATAAACCATGAGGTCAAGGGTCTGGGGGCCCTGTGAGTGAACCAATTACACTACTGTCTGTCCTCTCTGCAAAGAACAAGGTGCCGCTCTCGGTGAACTCAGAAACTGGTTTTCCCAAGGGTGAAGAGAAGAAAACTCTGAGGCTGAAGGGACACTTGAGGATGACATGGTAGAGTATTTTCACACTATTTTCTCTTACCTCACCGGTCAGGAATTCATCTAAAGCCTTTCAAAGTGCCAGGTTCCTGTGCATGTAATGAATCTATTGATTCACTCGTCGTCCCCAGGAAACTCTGAAGACCACAGAATGCCAAAAGAGAAGACAAAGAATTCTCATTGCTTCTCATGGAGCCTGAAGGGTGAAGAGGCAAGTCTTCACAAATTCCCAGAAGATGCTCATGATCCAGTTATCATTCTTTGGGGGCTAAAGGGTTATTTATTTCAGGACTTCCCTAACTTAATTGCTCCCAGCTAACAGGCCTTCAGTGCCCATGAATCACGCCTCTCTTTATGTAGAAAGTAGAATAGGACAACTATTTATTCATTTCTTTGTTCACTCACTCATTCAGCAGGTGTTTCGATAATAAGCAGCAAGATACAGTAAAAAGGAAAACAAAAAAGGATTATTTTTCTGGAATCAAGGTAAGTAATTATTCCCTAGATTGCCATACTCCTCCAGCTCCCCATCTGACTTCCAATTAAAGCATGAGCATCGAGCATCTAGTATGAACTAGGCATTATTTTACCTGGCAGTGAATGACAGCAGCTTAGCTCTTGGCTTTTGTTCCTGTATCTACTTCTGGTATACACATAGAACCTTCAGCGACTTCCCACTGCATCAGTTCCAAAGCCCAAGCTTGGCATTCAGTGTCATACAGAACAATTCCAGAGGGCTGTTCTGCTTTCTGTCCCCAGCATAATTCAGGCACCAGCCATACAGAACGTTCTACCATCCACCCCACCTCATGCAAGGCTACTGCATTCCACAGGACCTCTGCACGTGTTGCTTTCTTGGATTTCTCTTGTGCCAGCCTAGGTCCACTTGCTGGGTCATAGCACACAGAGTTGGACACGACTGAAGCAACTTAGCAGCAGCAGCAGCAGCTCATAGTTAAGGACCAATGCCACTTCCTCCAGGAAGTCACCTCAGATCTACCCAGAGTTAATTGTACTTAGACCATGTCATAATTAATTTACTGGGGTCCGTCTCTGGACTACCAGATTCTTAAGGTAAGGAACCAAGTCTGATTTCACACCTACATCCTCAAAAAGCCCAGTGCCAAACATACTTCAAAATAATATCTATATATTGATACATTCATGCATGATATTCTTAAGAGCTGTGATCTTTGTTAAGAGCCAAGCACTCTTCCAAGTACTTCACACTCATGTTTGTTGTTGTTGTTGTTGTTGTTGTTGTTGAACGTTTGAATATCTTAAATGGATCCTTATGAAATATGAGTATCCCCTCTTACTGGCGACCAATGACAGACAAGCCTGTACCAGAGGGTGGGGGTGGGGGTGGGGTGGATAGAAGAAGAAGCACTAAACAGGGAGTCCAAGCATCTGAGTCCTAAGCTAGTCTCCACGGCTGACTTTTGCCTTAGCAGGGAATAAGTCAGTTCTCTCCAAGCCTCAATTTTCTTGCTTGTTAATAAGCACAGCCTTTGGAGTCAGATACCCAAGGTTTATGTTCCATTCTGTCACTTTCTAGGCAAGCTAACTTAACTCCACCAACTGAGCTCTTGACATCTCCCAAGTTCTGAGCTGCGTGGGGGGAATAATTAAAGAAAAGTAACATTAATTGAGAATTGTTTTATTTAAAAGTTTACTATTTTATTATTACTTATTTTATCTATTGAAATATATCTTATTTTTATTTAATTATTTCTTATAAGTTCAGTTCAGTTCAGTTCAGTCGCTCAGTCATGTCCGACTCTTTGCGACCCCATGAATCGCAGCATGCCAGGCATCCCTGTCCATCACCAAATCCCGGATTTCAATCAGACTCACATCTATCGAGTCAGTGATGCCATCCAGCCATCTCATCCTCTGTTGTCCCCTTCTCCTCCTGCCCCCAATCCCTCCCAGCATCAGAGTCGTTTCCAATGAGTCAACTCTTCACATGAGGTGGCCAAAGTACTGGAGTTTCAGCTTTAGCATCATTCCTTCCAAAGAAATCCCAGGGCTGATCTCCTTCAGAATGGACTGGTTGGATCTCCTTGTAGTCCAAGGAACTCTCAAGAATCTTTTCCAACAACACAGTTCAAAACCATCAATTCTTTGGTGCTCAGCTTTCTTCACAGTCCAACTCTCACATCCATACATGACCACAGGAAAAACCATAGCCTTGACTAGATGGACCTTTGTTGGCAAAGTAATGTCTCTGCTTTTCAATATGCTATCTAGGTTGGTCATAACTTTTCTTCCAAGGAGTAAGCGTCTTTTAATTTCATGCCTGCAGTCACCATCTGCAGTGATTCTGGAGCCCAGAAAAATAAAGTCTCTCACTGTTTCCACTGATTCCCCATCTATTTCCCATGAAGTGATGGGACCAGATGCCATGATCTTTGTTTTCTGAACGTTGAGCTTTAAGCCAACTTTTTCACTCTCCACTTTCACTTTCATCAAGAGGCTTTTTAGTTTCTCTTCACTTTCTGCCATAAGGGTGATGTCCTCTGCATATCTGAGGTTATTGATATTTCTCCCGGCAATCTTCATTCCAGCTTGTGCTTCTTCCAGCCCAGCGTTTCTCATGATGTACTCTGCATAGAAGTTAAATAAGCAGGGTGACAATATACAGCCTTGACGTACTCTTTTTCCTATTTGGAACCAGTCTGTCGTTCTATGCCCAGTTCTAACTCTTGCTTCCTGACCTGCATATAGGTTTTTCAAGAGACAGGTCAGGTGCTTTGGTATTCCCATCTCTTGAAGAATCTTCCACAGTTTACTGTGATCCACACAGTCAAAGGTATTGGCATAGTCAATAAAGCAGAAATAGATGTTTTCCTGGAACTCCCTTGCTTTTTCCATGATCCAGCAGATGTTGGCCATTTGATCTCTGGTTCCTCTGCCTTTTCTAAAACCAGCTTGAACATCTGGGAGTTCATGGTTCATGTATTGCTGAAGCCTGGCTTGGAGAATTTTGAGCATTACTTTACTAGCATGTCAGATATCTGAGCGCAATTGTGTGGTAGTTTGAGCATTCTTTGGCATTGCCTTTCTTTGGGATTGGAATGAAAACTGACCTTTTCTAGTCCTGTGGCCACTGCTGAGTTTTCCAAATTTATTGGCATATTGAGTGCAGCCCTTTCACAGCATCATCTTTCAGGTTTTGAAAGAACTCAACTGGAATTCCATCACCTCCACTAGCTTTGTTCGTAGTGATGCTTTCTAAGGCCCACTTGACTTCACATTCCAGGATGTCTGGCTCTAGGTGAATGATCACATCATCATGATTATCTCGGTCGTGAAGATTTTTTGTACAGTTTTTCTGTGTTCTTGCCACCTCTTCTTAATATCTTCTGCTTCTGTTAGGTCCAAACCATTTCTGCCCTTTATCGAGCCCATCTTTGCATGAAATGTTCCCTTGGTATCTCTAATTTTCTTGAAGAGATCTCTAGTCTTTCCCATTCTGTTGTTTGCCTCTATTTCTTTGCACTGATAACTGAGGAAGGCTTTCTTATCTCTCCTTGCTATTCTCTGGAATACTGCATTCAGATGCTTATATCTTTCCTTTTCGCTTTTGCTTTTCACTTCTCTTCTTTTCAGAGCTATTTGTAACGCCTCCCCAGATAGCCATTTTGCTGTTTTGCATTTCTTTTCCATGGGGATAGTCTTGATCCCTGTCTCCTATACAATGTCACGAACCTCCATCCATAGTTCATCAGGCACTCTATCTATCAGATCTAGTCCCTTAAATCTATTTTTCACTTCCACTGTATAATCATAAGGGATTTGATTTAGGTCATACCTGAATGGTCTAGTGGTTTTCCCTACTTTTTTCAATTTAAGCCTGAATTTGGCGATAAAGAGTTCATGATCTGAGCCACAGTCAACTCCTGGTCTTGTTTTTGTTGACTGTATAGAGCTTCTCCATCTTTGGCTGCAAAGAATATAATCAATCTGATTTGACCATTGGTGTTGACCATCTGGTGATGTCCATGTGTACAGTCTTCTCTTGTGTTGTTGGAAGAGGGTGTTTGCTATGACCAGTGCATTTTCTTGGCAAAATTCTATTAGTCTTTGCCCTGCTTCATTCCGTATTCCAAGACCAAATTTGCCTGTTACTCCAGGTGTTTCTTGACTTCCTACTTTTACATTCCAGTCCCCTATAATATAAAAGGACATCTTTTTGCGGGTGTTAGTTCTAAAAGGTCTTGTAGGTCTTCATAGAACTGTTCAACTTCATCTTCTTCAGCATTACTGGTTCAGGCATAGACTTGGATTACTGTGATATTGAATGGTTTGCCTTGGAGACGAACAGAGATCATTCTGTCATTTTTGAGATTGCATCCAAGTACTGCATTTTGGAGTCTTTTGTTGACCATGATGGCTACTCCACTTCTTCTGAGGGATTCCTGCCCGCAGTAGTAGATATAATGGTCATCTGAGTTAAATTCACCCATTCCAGTCCATTTTAGTTGGCTGATTTCTAGAATGTTGACACTCACTCTTGCCATCTCCTGTTTGACCACTTCCAATTTGCCTTGATTCATGGACCTGACATTCCAGGTTCCTATGCAATATTGCTCTTTACAGCATCGGACCTTGCTTCTATCACCAGTCATGTACACAACTGAGTGTTGTTTTTGCTTTGGCTCCATCCCTTCATTCTTTCTGGAGTTATTTCTCCACTGATCTCCAGTAGCATATTGGGCACCTACTGACCTGGGGAGTTCCTCTTTCAATATCCTATCATTTTGCCTTTTCATACTGTTCATGGTGTTCTCAAGGCAAGAATACTGAAGTGGTTTGCCATTCCCTTCTCCAGTGGACCACATTCTGTCAGACCTCTCCACCATGACCCATCCATCTTGGGTGGCCCCATGGGCATGGCTTAGTTTCATTGAGTTAGACAAGGCTGTGCTCCTAGTGTGATGAGACTGACTAGTTTTCTGTGAGTATGGTTTCAGTGTGTCTGCCCTCTGATGCCCTCTCGCAACACCTACCATTTTACTTGGGTTTCTCTTACCTTGGACGTGGGGTATCTCTTCACAGCTGCTCCAGCAAAGCGCAGCTGCTGCTCCTTACCTTGGACGAGGGGTATCTTCTCACAACTGCCCCTCCTGACCTTGAACATGGGATAGCTCCTCTAGGCCTTCCTGTGCCTGTGCCACCACCGCTCCTTGGACATGGGGTAGCTTCTCCTGGCCAGCGCCCCTGGCCTCGGACATAGGGTAGCTCCTCTCAGCTGCTCCTGCGCTGTTGCAGCCTGGCACTCTCAGCCGCCGCCCCTGATCTTGGCCCTTAGATGGACTTTTATTGGCAAAGCAATGTCTCTGTTTTTTAACATGCTGTCTAGTTTGGTTATAACTTTTCTTCCAAGGAGCAAGTGTCTTTTAATTTCATGACTGCAGGTACTATCTGCAGTGATTTTGGAGCCCAACAAAATAAAGTCTGTCACCGTTTCCATTGTTTCCCCATCTATTTGCCAGGAAGTGATGGGACCACATGCCATTTTCTTAGTTTTTTGAATGTTTAGTTTTAAGCCAGCTTTTTCACTCTCCTCTTTCACTTTCATCAAGAGGCTCTTTAGTTCCTCTTGACTTTTTGCCATAAGGTTGGTGTCATCTGCGTGAATGAGGTTATTGATTTCTCCCAGCAGTCTTGATTCTAGCTTGTGCTTCATCCCGTCCGGCATTTCTCATGATGCACTCTGCATAAGTTAAATAAGCAGGGTGACGATATACAGCCTTGTTGTACTCCTTTCCTAAGGTGGAACCAGTCTGATGCTCCATGTCTGGTTCTAACTGTTGCTTCTGACCTGCATACCCAAGAGGACAGAGTAAAAGAATGTGTGCTCATCTTCTCCTGCGAGAACTCATTGCTGAACAACCACCTACAGGAGAATGTTGGATCCCATGAAAAAATGATACCCCACATCTAAAGGGCAAAGGAGAAGCCCCAGCAAGATGGTCAGAGAGGTGAAATCACGTTTAGAATCAAAACCCCATACCTGCCAGAGATGCTCAGAGGGGTCAAACAAAACCTTGTGCACACTAGGACCCAGAGACCCCCCAGAGACTGAGCCAGACCTGCCTTTGAGTGTTAGAGCATATCCTTAGGTGGCATGGGTCAGCAGTGGCCTGGTGCAGGGACAGGGACTCTGGCTGCAGCAGACCTAGGCAGCCCAGCATGTGGCATAAGTCCTCTTGGAGAAGGTCACCATTAGCCCCACCATAGTGCCTCCAAGCAGACGACCCACAAACTGGAGAACCATTATACCAAAGAAATTCTCACATTGTTATGAAAGTTCTAGGGCCCACAACAGATTTCCAACCTGGGGATCTGGCAGAGGGACTGAGAACCCCCAGGGAATTTGACTTTGGAGGCCAGTGGGCTTTGATTACAGAACCTCTCCAGGTATGGGAAACAGACTCTTGGAGGGCACAAACGAAACCTTTGCACACCAGGACCCAGAAGAAAGGAGCAGTGACCCCACAAGAGACTGACCCAGGCTTGCCTGTGAGTGTCCAGGAGTCTCTGGTGGAGGCGTGGGTTGACACTGAATACAACAGTGCTAGCATAAGCCCTTCTGAAGGAGGTTGTCATTACCCTACCATAGGTTGGCCTCAGGCCAAACAACAGGGAAGGAACATAGCCATACCCGTCAACAGAAAATTGGATTAAAGACCTATTGAACACAGCCCATCAGAACAAGACCCTGATTTCCCCACAGGCAGTCCTTCCCATTAGGGAGCTTCCACAAGCCTCTTATCCTTATGCATCAGAGGACAGACAGAATGGAAACCACAATCACAGAAAACTAACCAAACTGATCATGTGGACCACAGCCTTGTCTAACCCAATGAAACTATGAGCCATGCCATGTAGGGCCACCCAAGACAGACAGGTCATGGTGGAGAGTTCTGATAAAATGTAGTCAACTGGAGAAGGGAATGGCAAACCGCTTCAGTATTCTTACCATGGTTCTCAAGGTACACTTTTGGGAGTCCCCTTCTCCTGTGTCTGCGCCATTCTTCCTTTCCTCTGCCCCTCTTTCTTTCTTCCTCCCAGGCTTCCAGGTCCATGGATTCCCAAAGGAACTCAGAACTATTCAGCACCCTGAAGCTCTTAGCCACTAGACTTTGCTGTTAATTTCAAACAGCATAGCTGTGCTGGGCAGCATATACATGCTTAATTAAATAGTGCCTTGAAAAATGAAGGGACAGGTGGATCAGTGGAGGTAATGCCCAAAGAAGTGGGCAGATGTACACAGGAATGAGAGACAAATAAAGCAAGAAAGGCAGCATGTGCGTGGAAAGAACAGCAAGGAGCAGCCCAGTCCAGGCGATGAGCAGCTTTGGAAACACCTGGAACCAAACAGTCTTCCCAAATATTGCTGTAAATACAAGTTTGCAACCGCCTAGCCGGGCAGACCTAACTTTGTTTTACAACTGCAGTTTGATAGGAGTCTCTTGCAGGGCTTTTTCCGTTTATAGACAAGGACAAGTGTGTTTGGGGGGACATAATTTGGGAGAGGCACCTGGTCAAGCTGAGACCGGAACCTGGGGAGGGAAGAAGGCGCCCTTGAGAGAAGCAGAAATGCCGAGGTGACGGGAGAGAGAATTGTGCTCCTAATCCCTCACACCCACCGGGACTTTACCAGCTCCTAATCGCCTAATGGCAGGGCACATAATTGGCAGAAAAGATTGCCCTGCCCTTTACGCATGTGTCTGCAATTACTTTTCCAACTGGGGTGATAAGTGGCATGATTGGTTTCCTTGTGCCGACGCAGCTGCTGCTCGGTGCCAGGGGCCTTTCTCCTGAAGCTGCAGTGGGCGCCACGGGTCACAGGCTCAACAGCCCCCTGGCAAATGATCATCTTCCATCACCGGGGAGAAAATCCCCAATTCCTGGCTAGGGCCTGACCTCGTCCACTGCCTCCCTCCTCACACTCTGCTTCATGCTGGCTTCCTCACTGGGCTCCGGCACCGTCACCCCAGCTTGCTCTTGTCTCTGTGCTTACCTTTGGCACATCCTCTGCCCATTTCTCCTCTTGCTTTCTTTAGGTCTGGACTCACAGCTCACCTCCTCAGAGAAACCTTCCGTAAACACTCTTATCTATGATCAACTCAGGGAACTCAAAGCAGGGCTCAGTAACAACCTAGAGGGGTGGGATGGGGAGGGAGGTGGAAGGGATGTTCAAGTGTGAGGGGATGTGGGTAAACCTATGGCTGACTCAGGTTGACGTTTGGTAGAAACCAATGCAACACAGGAAAGCAATTATCCTTCCAATAAAAATAAACACAATTTCTCTGTCCCACTCCCTAACCCCAGGTTACACCTCTCATTCCTGTTCTTCTTCATATCACATACCACAGTGCGGTGCTGTGTCTTACCTGTGTCTGTCCGAGTGTTTATTGTCTGTTTCCTAGTCTGGATGGAAACTCTATGAAGGAGGCCTTAGACTTGATCATCAGTGCACACTCAGTGTCCAGAAGGAAGCCTGTGACAGCGTGAGCTCACAACACATATTACTGAAAGGAGTGGCTGGACAGGGAGCAGATGCCACACTGCAAACACGCCACATGCTGTGCCAGGGGGTGTGTGCTTTATGAGCACAACAAAAGTTATTTGAGTGGAAGCAGAGAATATGCACCCTGGAGACCCATGGGCCTGGATTTACAGCTAAGTTCTGACCTTTAGAAGTTCTGGTCCGTCCTCCTGCCCCAACCTGAGACCCCGCTTCATTATCAGTAAGCTGAGAATGAAAATAGTAGCTCTCTCATTCAACCACTGCTTGAATTAACCGAGGCAATGCTTATACGACACATAACCCTGTACCTGGCATATCAATGATTATAGCAATTCAATGAGTAGTAATAGATACCGGTATTTCCATTCATCCCATGAGGATGGAAAGAGAGAGGTATCCATATTAGCTGAGCACCTGCGAGATGGGTGGTATGTGCTGTACTATGCCAAGTTGCTTCAGTCGTGTCCAACTCTTTGCGACCCTATGGACTGTAGCCCGCCAGGCTCCTCTGCCCAGGTGGATTCTCCAGGCAAGAATACTGGAGTGGGTTGCCATACCCTCCTCACGTGGGTGGTATCCCCCTGGCTAATCCTACCTGCCTAAACTTCTTCCCACAGCTGTCTTCTGAAACAGGCACTGCTCTGCCTGGTTTCTAGATGAGAAAACTGAGGCACCTGAAAACCAAATGGTTTGCCCAGCGTCATTCAGTTCCTAAGTGACGGATCCAGATCTCAAAGCCAGGCTCTCTGCTTTTTCATTACAGTAGGTTGCTTCTCTCGAAAATAAAAACAGAGCACAGAAAACAAACAGGACATGGACACAAGCAGCCCCAGGATGTGGAAACTTTATTTTGAGGCTCAGTTTAAATTCTCTCAAGTCCTTCTTCATGACAGCTCCAGTAGAAAAGGATTACCCTTGGGTAGCATTGCTGGATAAAATACAGGATGCTTAATTAAATATACATATCAGATAAACAAAAAATATTTTTTATATAACCATTATTGCATACTTAATTTTCTCTCCCCTGCTCTTTTCTCTTTCCACCAGCTTCCTCCTTCCTTCTCTCTCTCTTTTTTTTGTTCAGCTGGCAACTTTACAGCCAGCCTTGTATTTCTTTACCGCACTTTACAGTCCCTCAAGGTGTGCATTTATGAACTAACCAGTGCTCCACAGCAGGCGGGAAGTTTGCAGGGAGATTCTGGAGTGTCCATCCAATCTATGGCCCGCTTGTCTGATAATGACCTTACCCCACCCACAAGGGTACTGCTACTGCTAAGTCACTTCAGTCGTGTCTGACTCTGTGCGACGCCACAGACGGCAGCCCACCAGGCTCCCCCGTCCCTGGGATTCTCCAGGCAAGAACACTGGAGTGGGTTGCCATTTCCTTCTCCAAGGCATGAACATGAAAAGTGAAAGTGAAATCATTCAGTTGTGTCTGACCCTCAGCGACCCCATGGACTGCAGCCTTCTAGGCTTCTCTGTCCATGGGATTTTCCAGGCAAGAGTAGTGGAGTGGGGTGCCATTGCCTTCTCTGCCCACAAGGGTAGGCCCCCTCCAAAATTCTACCTGACTGCCTGGGAAGGATCCCAAGCCACTCTTGCCAATTCAATTCTCTCTCTTGAGAATATGAACCACAAAAGTGGAAGATGGAGCTAAGTCAAATCAATGAACCAGGAAACAGTCCAGTAAATTTCTCTTTCTTTTCTTTTTCTCTTTCATTTTTTGGTTTTGCTTTTGCTTTGGTTTGCTTATTTCATTTCAAGTGGGATTTTGGCTTTTATATCCAAATCAGTCTTAACTAGGCCATTCCTCTCTTGTGGCCATTTACCCAGAGGAGATTTAAAATGACCCACATTTTTGAGCACCTTGATGAAGATATTACTGCCTTTTTAAAATTCGCTGATGTTATTTCCTCAATTGGCTGCATTTTATTTCAAATCAGAAAAAATACTATCTAGAGCCCATCTTATGGAAAAGGTGACATGATTTAATGTCTTGAAAATAACAGTAATTCCAAGTGTCATCAGCTTTGACGAGTGCCCTCCACCCAGTCTTCACATACTATCTGGATGGCAAGGCACATAAACTCGGAGGGAAGAAAACTGGCTCCTCTGAAGGGAAGTGAAAACCACACCCTAGTCTTCCTGTATGGGGTGCATCTCTCACCGCAAGGGCCAGACTCCTTCCTGGCCACGCATCTGTGGCCTCATCCTAGCCTAGTCAATGCATTTCTTACATACCCTGGGAGTAGGGAAACACTAACAGCATCCTTTCCCCCCTAGTTTTAGCAAGGAAATTGGAGAATTCTAGACAGAGCATGGAACTGCTTATGCCAGTCATAGAGGCTTAAGTCCCTCTAAATATATCTGAGCAGCAGCCACGTCTGTAACAACTGTAAAGTCCTTCTCACTTGGCCCCCAGACCTGGCCCTGACCCTCTCCACCCCAGTTCTGCCCAGCTCCTGATCCTTACGGTCTGGCTTTTATTTGTGGTCTCATGCTGGTGACAATCCACAGTCAACTGAACTTCATGTCACATATTCTGAAATTGAAAAATCTCAACTAACAAGAGAACCAGAGTGTTTTACTCTGCTCGATCCCCACCATGACCCCTTTATAGATCTTCAAAGCCTTACTCTCTTCGAAAAATGCTACAGCCCATTTAGAGACCCTGCATGTTCTACTGGACAAATATAGTGACTTCTTTCAAAGACGTGCCATCTGCATGCTTTTCAAAAAGCCTTTTTGAAGTTTGCTAACTTAAGGCAAGGGCCACCTTCCTCTCCTCTGCTGAGAATCACAAGACTTCGTCTTTCCCCCACAATGTCACAAGACACCTCCTCTCCTGATGACCATAGGGAAACATCCACAGGGGCCTTTGGTTGTGTTCATGGACTTTCTTAAGCCTGGAACTTGATGTGTGAAGGATCTGGGGTACGGAATTCCCAGGCCTCTGAATGGTGAGTACTTTCCTCTTTTCCTTCCTGCAATGCAATTTAAATAAACTACAAAGTTTTTTGTGTTTTTTTTTAAAAATCAATCTCCTCCCCCACCCCCCGCTTTTACTCTGTAGATTAAAAGCAAAAATTGGCTTCTCTAGTTTCGACTGGCAGCTCTCCCTGGCACCGAGTTCACACCACTGTGTTAGTTACCTACTGTTGCCCCAGAATTCAGTGGCTTAAAATAAGACTAAACATTTATTATCACTCAGAGTTCCTATTGGTTAGAAATTCAGGAGCAACTCAGCTGGATAATTCTGACTTGGGGATTTCTATTAGGGCCAAGAGACAGACCAGGTCTACAGTCATCTGAAGGCTTGATTGGGATTATTCAGTAGTTAGTCCAGTTCAGTCGCTCAAACATATCTGACTCTTTGCGACCCCATGGACTGCAGGATGCCAGGCTTCCCCATCTATCACCAACTCCTGGAGCTTACTCAAACTCATTTCCATTGAGTCAGTGATGCCATCCAACCATCTCATCCTCTGTTGTCCCCTTCTCCTCCCCAGCATCAATCTTCCCCAGCATCAGGGTCTTTTCCAAGGAGTCAGTTCTTCATATCAGGTGGCCAAAGTATTGGAGTTTCACCTTCAGCAGTAGTCCTTCCAATGAATATTCAGGACTGATTTCCCTTAGGATTGACTGGTTGGATCTCCTTGCAGTCCAAGGGACTCTCAAGGGTCTTCTCTAACACCACCGTTCAAGAGCATCAATTCTTCAGCTCTCAGCTTTCTTTATAGTCCAACTCTCAGAATCCATACATGACTACTGGAAAAACCATAGCTTTGACTAGATGGACCTTTGTTGGCAAAGTAATGCTTTCTAATATGCTGCCTAGGTAGATCATAGCTTTTCTTCCAAGGAGCAAGTGTCTTTTAGTTTCATGGCTGCAGTCACCATCCACAGTGATTTTGGAGCTCAAAAAAATAAAGTCTCTCACTGTTTCCATTGTTTCCCTATCTATTTGCCATGAAGTCATGGGACCAAATGCCATGATCTTAGTTTTCTGAATGTTGAGCTTTAAGCCAACTTTTGCACTCTCCTCTTTCACTTTCATCAAGAGGCTCTTTAGTTCCTTTTTGCTTCCTGCCATAAGGGTGGTGTCATCTGCATATCTGAGGTTATTGATATTTCTCTCTGCAATCTTGATTCTAGCTTGTGCTTCATCCAGCCTGGCATTTCACATGATGTACTCTGCATATAAGTTAAATAAGCAGGGTGACTATAGACAGCCTTGACGTACTCCTTTCCCGATTTGGAACCAGTCTGTTGTTCCATGTCCAGTTCTAACTGTTGCTTCCTGACCTGCATATAGATTTCTCAGGAGGCAGGTCAGGTAGTCTGGTATTGCCCTCTCTATAAGAATTTTCCACAGTTTGTTGTGATCCACACACTTAAAGGCTTTGCCATAGTCAATAAAGCAGAAATAGATGTTTTTCTGGAACTCTCTTCCTTTTTCGATGATCTAATGGATATTGGCAATTTGATCTCTGGTTCCTCTCCTTTTTCTAAATCCAGCTTGGACATGTAGAAATTCATGGTTCACATACTGTTGAAGCCTGGCTTGGAGAATTTTGAGCGTTACTTTACTAGTGTGTGAGATGGGTGGTAGTTTGAACATTCTTTGGCATTGCCTTTCTTAGGGACTGGAATGAAAACTGACATTTTCCAGTCCTGTGGCCACTGCTGAGTTTTCCAAATTTGCTGGCATAGTGAGGGCAGCACTTTCACAGTATCATCTTTTAGGATTTGAAATAGCTCAACTGGAATTCCATCACCTCCACTAGCTTTGTTCCTAGTGATGCTTTCTAAGGCCCACTTGACTTCACATTCCAGGATGTCTGGCTCTAGGTGAGTGATCACACTGGGTCATGAAGATCTTTTTTGTATAGTTCTTCTGTGTATTCTTGCCATCTCTTCTTAGTATCTTCTGCTTCTGTTAGGTCCATACTGTTTGTGTCCTTTTTTGTGCCCATATTTATCTGTCCTTTATTGAACCCATCTTTGCATGAAGTGTTCCCTTGGAATCTCTAATTTTCTTAAAGAGGTCTCTAGTCTTCCACATTCTATTGTTTTCCTCTATTTCTTTGCACTGATCACTGAATAAGGCTTTCTCATCTCTCTGTGCTATTCTTTGGAAATCTGCATTCAAATGGGTATATCTTTCCTTTTCTCCTTTGCCTTTAGCTTCTCTTCTTTTCAGGTCTTTATAAGACTTCCTCAGACAACCATTTTGCCTTTTTGCATTTCTTTTTCTCAGGTATGGTCTTGATCACCGCCTCTTGTACAATGTCACGAAGCTCCATCCATACTTCTTCAGCCACTCTATCAGATCTAATCCCTTGAATCTATTTGTCACTTCCATGGCTTAATCAGGATTATACTGGGATTTAGAACCTTCTTTCAAAGTGGATCCCTCATATGGCTGGCAAACCGGTGCTTGCTTTTGGCAGGATGACCCCTGTTGTTCTTCACATGAGTTTCCTCATGTCATAGTGACTGACTTTCCCCAGAGTGAGAGATCCAAGGGACCAGAGAAGAAGTGGTAGTGCCTTTCATGACAGAGCCTCCGAAGTCACACACTGAAACCACCACCACATTTGACTGGCCCTCTGAGTCATTGTGGGAGGAGATTATACGAAAGAATGAAGACCTGGAGCCATCAAGGAGGCTGGACCCCAGATTCACCTCTGATTCTTCCCTCCTCTTTCTCTTCTGGCCAGCCCTTCATCAACACCATTTTAAGCCCCTAAATATCCATTCAAGGATTTATCTATATGGCTCCAGCCAATACTTTGAATTATCTAAAGTGGCTTTATTTATTTTTTTTTTTTAAGCTTGTCTCTTAAACATGAAATAGAGAATCAGTGAGATCTACATTGGCACCATCTTGTGAGAGAGAAGATGGGACAATAAGTTCAGATAGTCCGAAGGAAAACTTGATTGACAAAAAGAGACCAAAATGTGATCATTATAATTCTGGACTATATTAATAGATATGGAGTATGTTTGTTAAATGAGGTGACATTCTTACTGATGATTGAAATTTGAGCTGAAGTCTAATAACAGAGTACATCATGGGAAACTCTGGGCTGGAGGAAGCACAAGCTGGAATCAAGATTGCTGGGAGAAATGTCAGTAACCTCAGATATGCAGATGACACCACCCTTATGGCAGAAAGTGAAGAAGAACTAAAGAGCCTCTGGATGAAAGTGAAAGAGGAGAGTGAAAAAGCTGGCTTAAAGCTCAACATTCAGAAAACGAAGATCATGGCATCCGGTTCCATCATTTCATGGCAAATAGATGGGGAAACAGTGGAAAAAGTGGCTAACTTTATTTTTCTGGGCCCCAAAATCACTGCAGATGGTGACTGCAGCCATGAAATTAAAAAATGCTTACTCCTTGGAAGAAAAGTTATGACCAACCTAGATAGCATATTAAAAAGCAGAGACATTACTTTGCCAACAAAGGTCCATCTAGTCAAGGCTATGGTTTTTTCAGTAAGTCATGTATAGATGTGAGAGTTGGACTATGAAAAAAGCTGAGCACCAAAGAATTGATGCTTTTGAACTGTGGTGTTGGAGAATACTCTTGAGAGTCCCTTGGACTGCAAGGAGATCCAACTAGTCCATCCTAAAGGAGATCAGTCCTGGGTGTTCATTGGAAGGACTGATGTTAAAGCTGAAACTCCAATACTTTGGCCACCTGATGTGAAAAGCTGACTCACTGGTAAAGACCCTGATGCTGGGAAAGATTGAGGGCAGGAGGAGAAGGAGGCAACAGAGGATGAGATGGTTGGATGGCATCACCAACTCAATGGACATGGGTTTGGGTAGACTCCAGGAGTTGGTGATGGACAGGGAGGCCTGGCGTGCTACAGTTCATGGGGTCACAAAGAGTCGGACACGACTGAGCGACTGAACTGAACTGAACTGAACTAATAACGTAACAGGAGAGACTCTGACAACTCAACGTAGGTTCAGAAATGAGGGAGCTGGGGTGAAATCCAAACTGAAAGCGTAATAAAGATGCCAAGCATTTCACAGTCCCTGCTAAGGTCAGAATGTTTTGTGCCTCCCCCACTAAAATCCACATATTAAATCTTAAAGCCCAAGGTAATGGTATTAGGAGGTGAAGCCTTTGAATGGAGCCTCAGAAATGAGACTAGTGTTCTTATGAAAGAAATCCCTCACCCCCTCCACCATGGGAGGACACAGCACTGTGACCAAGAAGAGATACACTTAGCCATGCTGGCCCCTGATCTTGGACTTCTAGCTTCCAGGGCAGTGAGAAATTAACTTCTGTTTTTAGTAGACCCCTTGGTCTGCGGCATGTTGTTACCACAGCCTGAATGGACTAAGACAAGCACTATCTCCAGTGCACTAACTGACCTGGTTTCTTACCACCTATCACATCCCTCTGTCTTCCCTTCCACACTGTCCAGGTTTTACTCCACCTTAGATGCCTCCATTGATAGCCTTTCACCAGGCCTATGCAACCCTCATACCTTCCTTCATCTTTTCCCTCTCAGCACCCTACAGTGGGCCCACAGCCGCCCAGCAGACTCACGAGAAACAGCAATGGCAAAACCGCACTCAGACGTAGCACTGTACAGTTTACCAAGGGCTTGCACAGCTGATATTATCCCACCAAGTTATCTTAGTCTCTGGAGTCCCATGGGAAAGCAACCAGTGGCAGGCACTCTAGGTGCACGGAGGGGCCTATATTTCTTCCTTAACTCAAGGAAGACTATCTTAACATATATAGTTATGCAACCTCCCGAAGCTGGAACAAGTTTACAGGTTCACTACACAGAAGGAAATGGAAGCCCAGAAAGCTTCAGTCACACAGCAGAGTTGTCCCAAATGTTGGTGGTAAAGCCAGAACCAGTAACCAGAGTACTAGGACTCTCAGCACCTTCCCTCCTTTGCACGATTACGGAAAAGTCCTCCTATGGGTCCAGGTGGAGGACATGGGAAGACGGCAGAAAAGTGCTTTCTGCTGTGCAGCACAGAGCTCGGGCACTGGGGGTCCCAGAGCTGAAGGTAATAATGGTTTGCACTTATCAGCCCCCATTCATCTCTCCATTCCCCCCCTGTGACATTCATTATCGAAAACACAGGCACCAAGGAAGGGCAGGAGCTAGAATCAGAAGAATGCTCAGGCGCCTTTGCTGCCTTTAGAGGCTTTCTTTCCATTTCTAATAAACTCTGTTAAAAGCCTGTGCCTGGGAGTGTAAAAAAGTGGAGCACAAGGAACAAAGGCAAACATCTATTTTATTTGTGTGACAATGGCTCATGGGAGAAGCTGGCTTTGGCATAACAACGCAGCTCTTCTCCTGGATGTTACATGAGTGAGCAAATTCAGAAGAGCTTATGGGAAAGACACAGGAGATTATTGGAGCCTGGGAAGGTTTAGAAAGCAGAAACTGACAGACACGGTCACAGCAGGGGGCTGAGAGGGGGTAGCCAGGGTTTCCAAATACCCCCCAGAGACTAGGGACAGAGAGGGGAGAAGGCAAGGGGAGACAGCCAGAAGGAGCAGCTGAGAAAATTACCCTAAATTCTTGGTTTCTCAGGAAAAACTGGAAGTGGCTTTGTCCTTCCCCACCCCTACAATGCCAACAATTGCAGAGGGAAGACAGCTGGGGGTCAGCGGTTGAAAAAAGGCCTGGAAGGCAGGGAGGTGGCAGAGACTTGCCTGCTGGATCACTGGGTCAGACCCCAGGGCATCCCCCAGAAAACGCATCCTGTACCAAACTTTTTGGCAACCCACTCCCGTGTTCTTGCCTGGAGAATCCCATGGACAGAGGAGCCTGGCCACAGTCCATGGGGTTGTAGAGAATCAGACACAACTGAGTGACTCACACACACACCAAACTTTTTAAATGACAAACTTGCATGGGACCTGAGCAGGGCTTTCTAAGGGCTCTTGCAATGAAAGAGGAGTCCTTCCTCAGAGCAAAAGTCAGCCTCTCTGGTTTCCCTGAAGACTCTCCTCCTCTTCACCTTCTCAGGATCTAAGCCATGGTGGTAGTCTCTTCTCTGCCTCGGCGGTCAGCCTCCACCCTCCTCAATGTCTCTGTCTCATCTGCACCCTGGCAGGAAGGTGCCGCCTCCAAACGGGAAGCAGAACAACTCAGGCGACTGAAGGTGAAGGGGACCAACTGATGCTCACTCACTGGGAAAAATGCATCCACTTCACTTCTTCACCCTGCAACTCCAGACAGACTCTCACCAGCAGAGAGAACTGGGGGGGTGGGAGGTACTTAAAGGGTTATTCCCACCTCTGCCTCAGAACCCCAACCCAAAAGTATGACTCAGAGAGTTCAGTCACTCAGTCGTGTCTGACTCTCTGTGACCCCATGGACCGCAACACACCAGGCCTCCCTGTCCATCACCAACTCCCGGAGTTCACTCAAACTCATGTCCGTCGAGTCAGTGATGCCATCCAACCATCTCATCCTCTGTCGTCCCCTTCTCTTCCTGCCCTCAATCTTTCCTAGCATCAGGGTCTTTTCCAAGGAGTCAGCTCTTCACATCAGGTGGCCAACTATTGGAGTTTCAGCTTCACTATCAGTCCTTCCAATCAATATTCAGGGTTTATATCTTTAGGATTCACTCATTGGATCTCCTTGCAGTCCAAGGGACTCTCAAGAGTCTCCTCCAATACCATAGTTCAAAAGTATCAATTCTGCGCTTAGCTTTCTGCATGATCCAACTCTCACATCCCTACATGACCACTGGAAAAACCATAGCTTTGACTAGATGGACCTTTGTTAGCAAAGTAATGTCTCTGCTTTTTCATATGCTGTCTAGGTTGGTCATAGCATAAGAGTATGACTACAAGAACACAGATGGATTTCTCCATAATTTTCCTCCAGGGCCCCAACGTTTTCTTGAAAATTATTTTCTCCCAAACCAGCTAAGCTTAAGAGGTAAAGTTTATAAAAGCTGAAACTCTTCTAAGTGCTTTCTCTGCCTATTGCATAGGTCCTCCCCTTTTGGAGCAGTATTATTTCTACAACCTCCACTGCACACATAAGAAAACTGACTATTGCAGATGTTAAGAATTAACTATGGTCTCCCAACAAGGAAGTGATGAAGTAAACATTCCAAGCAAGGCCAACAGACTGCTGACCACTACTCCACACACTGCCTTGATTACAACGATAGGCTCAGCTCCAGGCTCGGATCACGGCCACCTTGGACATGCTGAGGAGTCTGGGTTCAGCTGGTCAGGAGCCCTGCTCCATGCTCACGGCCGTCCTACCCTAAGCCACCTCCCAGGGCCTTCCGGCTCTCTCAGCTGCCTTTGACTGTTTTCCGGACACTGACACCAAGGTTGAATGACAGTGACAGGAGCTCAGACCTCCTCCAGAAAGAGAAAAAGGAGCCCTGATTCCAGCAAGGGAGTGTCTATGCCCTTCTTGGCGAGAGCCTGCTAGCCAGCACCTTATTATGCTGTGAGAGTACTCGCCAGCCTCTTTAAGCCCATTCATCATTGTTCCGTAAGTCCTTGCTCAGATGCGGTAGCCTTGATGGTGGTTTTCCCGCAGCTACTGGCTTCACCAATCTGGAAAGCGGGGCGATGGGTAATCAGTCTCTCCGTCATTAGGGCCAACAGGAGAGTCTCCTGTGGATGCGGCCTCCCAGGGTAGGTGAGAGCAAGGCAGAGGGCAAGGCAGAGGTTTTTTAATGAAAGGGCTGGCTCAGGGTGACCTGCTTCCAAACAGAGGCGGCTGGAAGATGAATGGTGTTGCAGTAGGGAGCACAGGAAGTGTCTTTCTGCTCGGTTCTCAGGAGAGCCAGGGATGGACCTATGGAAAGCTTAGTCACTCGGGAGAGTCGAGAAAGAAGCCACTGGTTTCCAGGATGGCTGTGAGAAGTGGGAGTCTGAGGCTGCCTGGAAAAAGGTCTGCCAGCAGGGCTAACGATCTGCCTGGCTGGGAACTCAGCACAGCTCTCAGGGACACGCGTTTTAGAGTCCCCATCCTGGGCTCCATTCCTGACCTCCCCACTTTCCTAGCTGTGCGATCTTGGACACATTACTCATCTACACTGATCCCGGATATTCTCAACAGTAAAAATGGATAGGATAAACATCAGTGGATTTGTGAGGTTAAAATGCAATAAAGTCCATAAAATGCCCAGTATATAGTAAGCCTTCAAAAAATTTTAGTTGTCATCAGCCTCATCATGGACAGAATGAGAGGTTCAATGACAGGGACACCCACTAGGCCCTCAGACATGAGAAAGATGCCTTTGGGTCCTCACATGGCCCACTGTGTCCAAGCGAGGCCTTGGAGACCAAGGAAAGGGAGTGACTTTACTATGAGTCTAAAAAAACAAAATTAACCGTATTAATTAGTGCAACACTAACTTCTAACTTAGAAATTCCCAAATACCTGTGGCTTAACACAATGGAAGTTCATCTTTTGCTGTGTAGCCTGCCACAGACAGTGTTTCTGGCTGAAGGGCATGTCTGCCATCTTTAACTTGAGGCCCCAACGTTGCCCTTCATGAGGACAGGCAGCTGGCAAAAAGAGAGCATGGGGAGTGGACGAGGGAGGTTTGCACCAGGCAGGCCTGGGAGTGGTGCAGGGCACTTCTAGCCCATTGGCTGGAACTCAGTCACATGATTCCATCGACCTGCAAGGAAGGCTGGGAAATATCTGTCAGCTCAGGAGGAAAAGGAAATGAGTTTTGCTGAACACATTCTACGAGCAAAGTGAACTTCAATTAATGCCTCTTCTAAGAGTCCAGCCTCATTCTCGGAGCCTTGTCTTCAGGGATCTGGGGGGATTCTGAATGGAAAGGCACTGCTGAACTCCTGTGCTCTGGAATCCCTCACAGTCATGCGACCACCAATTCCTTCTTCCCTTTTAAGCCTGCCTTTGGATTCCAAGTCCAAACACATGGCAGGAAAAATAATGTGGGGCATGTCCTTTCCTGAAAGAGTAGCACAGCCAACACATGATTTCAGAGAGAGGTAGGAGACGCTGACCTCAGTTTTTCTTAAGGATGAAGTTAGAAGAGGGATTTAGCGTCTAAGACTAGGCTTTGAAAAATCCTTGTAGGCACAAAAATCCTCAAATCACTGTTGAGGCCCTGAGGTTACATATGCCCCCATCATTTTGGGCAAGCTGACCAAACCATACTGGCCTTAAGACTACACTACTACTGGGCTCATAGTTACCTTGACAGTTGGGAAAATTTTAATTGATGTTTAAGTGATTAATTATGTTTACCATATTGTCATAACTTCAAGCCATAATATGGTCATGATTTGACCTCCCAGGAACAGGGATTTTAACTAATAGCTCACTCGTTTTGGAAAGAGAAAATATTCAAAACTATGCCATGCAATCCAATTATAAGCCATTTTTATGATGCTTAGTATAACAGATGATGCCTTGAGCAGTTACAGTTTCTCCTATCCTTTTGCTGACCCCACCCAGAACTGTATTGTGTAGTGAATCACTTCTCTGTTGTCAAGGGCTTTGTGGGTAATAGATATTGTTTAATCCTTAAGACCAAGTAATCTCCATGCTCTGTTCATCCCCAAACAATGATGAAAACCTTCCCCTATATATTTCCAGAACCCAGAAGGCTAATTACCCATTCATAACTCTTTACTTAGGAGCATACATCCTATTTCTGAACACCTATCCCCGTGCCATAGGTTAACTATAAAATTGTCCCAGTGGCCCCTCGGCAGTGCAGAGTGCGGCTATGAATGCTTCTAGGTCACAGATCCCAACCCTGTGAGTAAGTTACCTTATAGTAAACAGACCCACTGATTACATGGAACTGCCTGCCTCATTTTTCAGTCTCAGAATGCCTTCTCAATCAGGTGGGCACTTTGTGTCCACTCCATCCTCCAATGCCATCATTCAAATCATCTGAGGATCATTCTGACCAACTTTCAACTACCTGACCAGGTCACTGTGTGGGCAGTGCCATCCAGGCATTCCATGAATAGTAGGAAAGTCTGGTCCCTTCTAGGAAATAACTTTATCTGGTGACTAAATACATGAAGATGCAAAAATAGGCTGATAGAATAACCAATACAATCAATACAAAATGGTATTGATTTGGTAATCAATACAAAATGATTTCTCTAAGTTTTAACTGAGAGCTATCTCAGAGATATGGCATTGATCTCACAGTATTTCAGTTTTCCCATTTAAAAAACAGAAATATTAGTATTCTTCTCTATGTAAATTATCTTACCATTTGGTAAATATTCACTCCTTTTCCCCAAACTTCTTGGGAGGAGTACATTTACCTGCCCTACCATTACTGGGTTTGGTCACATGACTTGCTCTGGCCAATGAAATGTGAATATCACTTCTGAACGTAGGCCTTGAGAGACATGATGTCACTATGTTCACCCTTCTGAGAGTTTCCAAGCTTTACAACACAAGACCTCTCCCCAGAAAACTGTTACCCCTTTATTCTGAGCTCAAGAGTGAAATATGTGGAAGAGAGCCACTTGAGGCAACATCAGCTGCCCCACAGATATATGGCATAAATAAACACATTGTAAAATGCCATTGAGTTTGGGGATGCCTTATAATAGTCTTATAATATCTAACTGATAGATATTTATAGATAGGTGGCAATATCTAATTGATTGATTCTTCATCCAGCAAGAGTATAGCAGCATGAGTAGTCTGCAATAACTTACACAAAAAATAACCAAGCAATTATCATGAGTTAGTCAGAGGCCCTAAAGCAGGACAAGGTCTTTGAAACAGAGCTCTTGTCGGAGCCTGTCTAGGGGTAGGATATCAAGCAACCTGCTTTCCTTCCCACAGAAAGTTTTGCTTGAGGCTCCATCTTCATTTACCCAACAAGCAGAGGGGGAGCTTTGAGTTCATTCTATTCTTTATTTGGAAAGTTTATCATTTAATATCTTTGAAGTCAGGTTAGACACACAAATCCTGTTTTTGATAGTACAAATTTCCTCTTTACCGAAGAAGGCAGAGATAACGACTCTGGCACAGATGGAGGAGATTTCTTCAGGGAAGGGAAGCAGCATTTAGGTTGGTTAATGCCTTCCCTGGTGAGCCATTGTATTCTTGTTTGGGGTTTCTGGGCCCTCATTTTGGATACAGCTAGACTCTTCAACTGAGATTTATAGAGTAGAAATAGTCAACAAGAGCAAATGAATCAATCTGGGAAGCCACGCTGCCCTCCACATAGTACACTTCCTTCTGCTTCCCCCAAGTATTTACCCTTTTCTTATAATCATTATTTATCCGATGAACCCATATTAAAGCACTTTCATGGGTATACGCAGCCAAAGGGTATCACAGTACACATGCTATAATGGCAGTATTTTCTTAAATATGTGGTTTTATTTATTTATTTAAAAAAGCAACACCTCTTTCCATTATGAATAAGTGCTAGGAAATAACCGGTTTGGGTCCAGTCATGTTATACATTCAGGAAGGCAATGGGAAACTAAGAAATCTCCTTAGCTGTGTATTCCCACCCAACATTCTAGCAGACTTCTTTTCCTGCCTAAGTTCCAAATAAGAGAGAGTATAGCAAACATTAGGGGGTTCTACATGGAATGCTGCCTCTTCCCCTCCCCAGCCTGTGATCTTCTTAATCCCATCCATCCCCATGGCTTCAAGCATCATCTTTATCAGTTCAGTTCAGGCGCTCAGTCCTGTCCGACTATTTGCAACCCCATGAATGGCAGCACACCAGGCCTCGCTGTCCATCACCAACTACTGGAGTTCACTCAGACTCACGTCCATCGAGTCAGTGATGCCATCCAGCCATCTCATCCTCGGTCGTCCCCTTCTCCTCCTGTCCCCAATCCCTCCCAGCATCAGAGTTTTTCCAATGAGTCAACTCTTCTCATGAGGTGGCCAAAGTACTGGAGTTTCAGCTTTAGCATCATTCCTTCCAAAGAAATCCCAGGGCTCATCTCCTTCAGAATGGACTGGTTGGATCTCCTTGCAGTCCAAGGGACTCTCAAGAGTCTTCTCCAACACCACAGGTCAAAAGCATCAATTCTTCAGTGCTCAGCGTTCTTCACAGTTCAACTCTCACATCCATACATGACCACAGGAAAAACCATAGCCTTGACTAGATGGACCTTTGTTGGCAAAGTAATGTCTCTGCTTTTCAATATGCTGTCTAGGTTGGTCATAACTTTTCTTCCAAGGAATAAGCGTCTTTTAATTTCATGGCTGCAGTCACCATCCACAGTGATTTTAGAGCCCCCCCAAATAAAGTCTGACATTGTTTCCACTGATTCCCCATCTATTTGCCATGAACTGATGGGACCAGATGCCATGATCTTCGTTTTCTGAATGTTGAGCTTTAAGCCAACACTTTTACTCTCCACTCTCACTTTCATCAAGAGGCTTTTTAGTTCCTCTTCATTTTCTGCCATAACAGTGGTGTCATCTGCATATCTGAGGTTATTGATATTTCTCCCGGCAATCTTGATTCCAGCTTGTGCTTCATCCAGCCCAGCATTTCTCATGATGTACTCTGCATATAAGTTAAATAAGCAGGGTGACAATATACAGCCTTGACGTACTCCTTTTCCTATTTGGAACCAGTCTGTTTTTCCATGTCCATTTCTAACTCTTGCTTCCTGACCTGCATATAGGTTTCTCAAGAGGCAGGTCAGGTGGTCTGATATTCCCATCTCTTTCAGAATTTTCCAGTTTATTGTGATCCACACAGTCAAAGGCTTTGGCATAATCAATAAAGCAGAAATAGATGTTTTCCTGGAACTCCCTTGCTTTTTCCATGATCCAGCAGATGTTGGCCATTTGATCTCTGGTTCCTCTGCCTTTTCTAAAACCAGCTTGAACATCTAGAAGTTCACAGTTCACGTATTGCTGAAGCCTGGCTTGGAGAATTTTGAGCATTACTTTACTAGCATGTCAGATGAGTGCAATTGTGTGGTAGTTTGAGCATTCTTTGGCATTGCCTTTCTTTGGGATTGGAATGAAAACTGACCTTTTCCAGTCCAGTAGCCACTGCTGAGTTTTCCAAATTTGCTGGCATATTGAGTGCAGCACTTTCACAGCATTATCTTTCAGGATTTGAAAGAGCTTAACTGGAATTCCATCACCTCCACTAGCTTTGTTCGTAGTGATGCTTTCTAAGGCCCACTTGACTTCACATTCCAGGATGTCTGGCTCTAGGTGAGTGATCACACTATCGTGATTATCTGGGTTGTGAAGATCTTTTTTGTACAGTTCTGTGTATTCTTGCCACCTCTTCTTAATATCTTCTGCTTCTGTTAGGTCCATACCATTTCTGCCCTTTATCGACCCCATCTTTGCATGAAATGTTCCCTTGGTATCTCTAATTTTCTTGAAGAGATCTCTAGTCTTTCCCATTCTGTTGTTTGCCTCTATTTCTTTGCACTGATCACTGAGGAAGGCTTTCTTATCTCTCCTTGCTATTCTCTGGAACTCTGCATTTAGATGCTTATATCTTTCCTTTTCTCCTTTGCTTTTCACTTCTCTTCTTTTCACAGCTATTTGTAAGGCCTCTCCAGACAGCCATTTTGCTTTTTTGCATTTCTTTTCCATGGGGATGGTCTTGATCCCTGTCTCCTGTACAATGTCACGAACCTCCGTCCATAGTTCATCAGGCACTCTATCTATCAGATCTAGTCCCTTAAATCTATTTTTCACTTCCACTGTATAATCATAAGGGATTTGATTGAGGTCATACCTGAATGGTCTAGTGGTTTTCCCTACTTTCTTCAATTTAAGTCTGAATTTGGCAATAAGGAGTTCATGATCTGAGCCACAGTCAGCTCCTGGTCTTGTTTTTGTTGACTGTATACAGCTTCTCCATCTTTGGCTGCGAAGAATATAATCAATCTGATTTCGGTGTTGACCATCTGGTGATGTCCATGTGTACAGTCTTCTCTTGTGTTGTTGGAAGAGGGTGTTTGCTATGACCAGTGCCTTCTCTTGGCAAAACTCTATTAGTCTTTGCCCTGCTTCATTCTGCATTCCAAGGCCAAATTTGCCTGTTACTCCAGGTGTTTCTTCACTTCCTCCTTTTACATTCCAGTCCCCTATAATGAAAAGGACATCTTTTTTGAGTGTTAGTTCTAAAAGGTCTTGTAGGTCTTCATAGAACTGTTCAACTTCAGCTTCTTCAGCGTTACTGGTTGGGGCATAGACTTGGATTACTGTGATATTGAATGGTTTGCCTTGGAAACGAACAGAGATCCTTCTGTCATGTTTGAGATTGCATCCAAGTACTGCATTTTGGAGTCTTTTGTTGACCATGATGGCTACTCCACTTCTTCTGAGGGATTCCTGCCCACAGTAGTAGATATAATGGTCATCTGAGTTAAATTCACCCATTCCAGTCCATTTTAGTTCGCTGATTCCTAGAATATCGATGTTCACTCTTGCCATCTCTTGTTTGACCACTTCCAATTTGCCTTGATTCATGGTCCTGTCATCCAGGTTCCTATGCAATATTGCTCTTTACAGCATCAGACTTTGCTTCTATCACCAGTCACATACACAACTCGGTATTATTTTTGCTTTGGCTCCATCCCTTCATTCTTTCTAGTTATTTCTCCACTGATCTCCAGTAGCATATTGGGCACCTACTGACCTGGGGAGTTCCTCTTTCAGTATCCTATCATTTTGCCTTTTCATACTGTTCATGGGGTTCTCAAGGCAAGAATACTGAAGTGGTTTGCCATTTCCTTCTCCAGTGGACCACATTCTTCTCCACCATGACCCGCCCACCTTGGGTGGTCCCATGGGCATGGCTTAGTTTCACTGAGTTAGACTGTGGTCCATATGATTAGATTGACTAGTGCTGGCACACAGAGCATGGGTGGCTGTGACTCACATAGCGGAACCAAGAGGAGCTACCTCACGTCCGAGGTCAGGGGCAGAAGCCAAGAGGACCCCATGCCCGGGGGGGCGGTGGCCAAGAGGAGTTACCCCACGTCCAAGGTCAGGGGCAGCTGCCGACAGTGCCAGGCTGCAAAGGCGCAGGAATGGCCAAAAGGAGCTACTCCACATCCAAGGTCAGTGGCGGTGGCCACGAGGAGCTACCCCATGTCCAAGGAGCGGTGGCTACGCGCGTGCAGGAGGGCTGAGAGGAACCACTCCACGTTCAAAGTAGGAGGGGCGACAGTGAGGAGATACCCCTCGTCCAAGGTAAGAGAAACCCAAGTAAGACGGTATGTGTTGCCAGAGGGCAGACACACTGAAACCATGATCATCTTTATACTGACAACTATTCCATTTAGACCTCTAGCCCAGACTACTCCCGAGTTTCAAATTCATTAAAAAAAACCTGCTACTTGACACCTGTGCTTTAATGTCTTACAGACACTTGAAGCGTAATATATCCAAAGAGGAATTCTCAATCCACTCCCTCCCTCCACATAGAGACACCAAACCTCCAAAACTGATTTTCCTTTAACCATAACCAATAGATAACATTTTCATCTTTTCAGCAACTTAAGTTGAGAGTCTGAGACTCATCCAGGCTCCTCTGTCTCCCTCATCCCCTTAAACCGATTTCTTACATACCGCGTCCTAGAGTCTGTTTTGAACATGAACATTCCACCACTCCTCTCCACTGTCATCACCTTTGACCAAGCTCCATAATCCCTTCTCTGGACTCCTGCAAATGCTTCTGCTTCCTCATTCCATCTTCCACATAATCGATGATTTTTTTTTTTTTCTTAAATGTAAGGAAGTTCACATCACAATTCTCTTCAAAATGTTCCAGTGACTTCCTGTTGTAAAATATTACCACAAACTTAGTGACTTAAAGTGACACAAACTTATTATCTTATCTGAGGTCAGAGGTTTGGAATGGGTCTTATGGTCTAAAATCAAGGCGTCAGCAGATTTTGTTCCTTTCTAGAGACTTTAGGAATATCTCTAGAGACTTAGGAATATCTCTAAGTCATATTTGACTCCCTGCAACCCATGGACTGCAGCAGACCAGGCTCCTCTGTCCTTCACTATCTCCTGGAGTTTGTTCAAATTCTTGTCCACTGAGTCAGTGATGCTATTTAACCATCTCATCCTCAGCTTCCCCGTTCTCCTTTTGCCTTCAATCTTTCCCAGCGTCAGGGTCTCTTCCAATGAGTCAGCTCTTCGCATGAGGTGGCCAAAGTATTGGAGCTTCAGCTTCAGCATCAGTCCTTCCTATAAATATTCAGGGTTGATTTCCTTTAGGATGGACTGGTTTGATCTCCTTGCAGTCCAAGGAACTCTCAAGAGTCTTCCCTAGCACCACAATTTGAAAGCATCAATTCATCAGCGCTCAGCCTTCTTTATGGCCTAATTCTCACATCTGTACAAGACTACTGAAAAAACTATGTTAGTGTTAGTCACTCAGATGTGTCTGACTCATTGCAACCCCATATACTATATAGCTTGCCAGGCTCCTCCATGGAATTCTCCAGGCAAGAAAACTGAAGTGGGCAGCAATTCCCTTCTCTGGAGGAAGTTTCTAACCTGAGGATCAAACCCTGGTCTCCTGTATTACAGGTGGATTCTCTACCATCTGAGCCACCAGGGAAGCCTGGAAAAACTATAGTTTTGACTATATGGACCTTGGCCAGCAAAGTGATATCTCTATTTTAATACACTGTCTAGGTTTGTCATAAGTTTCCTTCCAAAGAGCAAGTGTCCTTTAATTGCATGACTGCAGTCACTGTCTGCAGTGATTTTGGAGCCCAAGAAAATAAAATTTGTCACTGTTTCCACTTTTCCCCCTTCTATTTACCATGAAGTGATGGGACCAAATGCCTTGATCTTAGTTTTTTGAATGTTGAGTTTTAAGCCAGCTTTTTCACTCTCTTTTTTCACCTTCAAGAGGCTCTTTAGTTCCTTTTCATTTTCTTTCATTAGAATGGCATCATCTGCATATCTAAGGCTGTTGATATTTCTCCTGGCAATCTTAATTCCAGCTTGTGATTCATTTAGCCTAGCATTTTGCATGAAGCAATCTGCATGTAAGTTAAATAAGCAAGGTGACAATATACAGCCCTGTTGTACTCCTTTCTCAGTTTGAAACCCTCAGCTATCCCATGTCTGATTCTAACTGTTGCTTCTTGACCTGTATACAGGTTTCTCAGGAGACAGGTAAAGTGGTCTGACACTCCTATCTCTTTAAGAATTTTCCACAGTTTGTTGTGATACACAGTCAAAGGCTTTAGTGTAGTCAATGAAGCAGAAGTAGATATTTTTCTGGAATTCCCTTGCTTTCTCCTGGCAATTTAATCTTTATTTCCTCTGCTTTTTCTAGACCCAGCTTGTACATATCAGCTCATGTACTGCTGAAGCCTAGCTAGAAGTATTTTGAACAGAACCTGATTAGCATGTGAAATGAGCACAATCGTATGGTAGTTTGACTGTGCTTTGGCATTGCCTTTCTTTGGGATTGGAATGAAAACTGACCTTTTCCAGCCCAGTAGCCACTGCTGAGTTTCCCAAATTTGCTGACATATTGAGTGCAGCACTTGAACAGCCTCATATCTTAGGATTTTAAATAGCTCACCTGGAATTCCATCACCTTCACTAGCTTTGTTCATAGTAATGCTTCCTAAAGCCCTCTTGACTTCACACTCCAGGATGTCTGGCTCTAGGTGAGTGGCCACACTATCGTGATTATCCAGGTCATTAAGACCTTTTTTTGTACAGTTCTTCTGTGTATTCTTGCCACCTCTTCTTAATCTCTTCTGTTTCTGGTAGGTTCTTACCATTTCTGTCCTTTATCATGCACATCCTTGCATGAAATGTTTCCTTGATATCTCCAATTTTCTTGACTATACCTTTATTCTTTTCCACTCTATTGTCTTCCTCCATTTCTTTGCATTGTTCACTTAAGAAGGCTTTCTTATCTCTGCTTGCTATTCTCTGTAACCCTACATTCAGTTGGGTATATCTTTCCTTTTCTCCCTTGCCTTTTGATTATCTTCTTTCTTTGATATTTGTAAAGCCTCTTCAGATAAACACTTTGCCTTCTTGAATTTCTCTTTCTTTGGGATGGTTTTGTTGACCACCTCCGGTACAATGTTACAAACCTCCATCCATAGTTCTTCAGGCACTCTGTCTATCAGATCTAGTCTCTTGAATCTATTTGTCACCTCCACTATATAATAATAAGGTATTTGATTTAGGTCATACCTGAAGTATTCCTTGCCTTTTCTAACTTCTAGAAGCTGCCTCCATTTCTCAGCTCATGACCCTGCAAGATCTCAGTCTCTGCTTTGTCATCATATCTCCTTCTCTGTATCTGACCCTCCTGCCTCTTTTTTATAAGGACCCTAGTAATTCCATGGGCCCACCCTGATGACCCAGAATAAACTCCCCATCCCAAGATTCTTGGCTTAATCGCATATGCAAAATTTCCTTTGCCATGTAAAGATAACATAGTCCCAAATTCCAAGGATGAGGACCTGGTTGTCTCTGGAGGCCATTATTCTATCTACCAGACTTCTAAACCTTAGAACATGCCCAGGCTCACCTGGATGAGGAAAGACCCTCAAAGAAAATACTAACTTATCCCAAGAAAGATCAACCTAGACTGGACTTCCCTGGCAGTCCAGTGGTTATAAGTCTAACTGCCAATGAAAAGGACATGGGTTTGATCCTTGGTCCAGGAACTAAATCCCACATGCTGCAGGGCAACTAAGCCCGTGAGCCACAAATACTGAACATACGTGCCCTAGAGCCTGTGATCTGCAGTAAGATAAGCCACTGCAATGAGAAACTCGGGCCCTGCAACTAGAAAAATCCCACCCCATAGCAATGAAGACCCGGTGCCATCAAAAATAAATAAATAAAATTTAAAAGAAAGATCATCCTAGACTAAGTAGCCTCAAGTAGACCTGCTAACTGACCACAGATGTTTTAGCAAGCCCAGTCCCAATCAACCACACCTGACCCAGATTAGCAGAACCACCCAGTCACCAATGGCTCATGAGAAGGAGCATACAGTTGTAGTTTCAGCCAATACATTTGGGGATGGTTTGTTACATGGCAATGGCTAACTGATAGAAAAGTACACAGAAGGCTTGTCCCCTGAAGGGGGTCAACTCAGAGAGGTAGGGAATGTAGTGAACCCAGAGGATCCATAGTTATGTTGGACACTGCTGAGAACCCTGGACACAGAGTTCAGTGGCTATAGAGTCACAGCTAAGAACATGGAAAGGTGAGGTGAGCTGCTTCCCCAAGCAAGGTCAGCTGAAGTGCCCGTGCAGTTTTGCTCCTACTGTGATGTGATCAGTAATTTCACTTTATCCATGTGGAAAACCAAGTCTGGAATGATGCCGATGGGTTGTGAATGGCTCCAAAAAGGAGACGAAGACGAGAAGTTCTTCCTCTGCTTTTGAAAGCAAGAAAGTGTGCTCCTTGCCATTCAAGGACAGGATGTTATGTTCAACAGTCCGCCTTCCCCTGAAGACTCAGTAGCCGCCTGGAGACCTTGAAGAAGCAGCAATGAGAGAAAGCAAGCACAATATCAAAGCATTCACTCTAAAGTTTTTATCAATGCTTGATAGACACGGGTAGATGTGTCTCAGAAAGCAGAGAATCGCCCTCTCTTTGGAATAAAATCAGCTGGACAGAATTTTCCTTTCCAAATGTAAAATGATGTTTTCAAACAAAGGAAGTGAGATGTTTTCTACAGCTGCTCCACATCCATTATGCTTTGCAAAAGCATTGTTCATGAGGTTTTTATGATGCAAAAAAAATAATTAAGATGAGAGGCACTTCTTGTCTCTGAATCTTTTTTGTTTAAACATGTTTTGCAAATGGCCAATATCTCCTGTTACTTAGGTTTGCATCCAGAAAGTGTTAGCACTTAATTATAAAATCAGCAGCTAATATGCTTAATGACTTTCGATTATACCCAACAATAGCTGCAGTGTGCTTTAAAAAATGCATTTGCATTCATATTCCTTTGACCTATCTATCAGAACCTTGAGGCAACCACGCTCGAACCATTTACTAATAATTGCCCTAGTTAACCTCAGGGCCCTGGATATGGCATGGTGTGGCCACAAAGGGAAGGAAATGCCAAATGCCTTCTTGAGGGAAGAGCAGAGTCTAGGTTCACAACTCACTTTTGTATTTCAAGAGCTTGGAGCCTGTATTTTAATATTCAGCAGGGCACTGACTTCCCAGGAGCTAGTGAACCTCAACTCTCAATGGGGAAGATCACAAGGGAAAAGACCCAAGCTGGTCGCTAAGAGAGCCCAGTGGAGCTGAACGGGAGACTGGTGTTGAGGAGGGCCTGGGAGGGGAGGACAGTGGGTTGAGCTGTGTCCCCTCCCCAGATGTAGGTTGGGGTCCTAACTTCCAGTACCTCAGAACACAGCTGTATTTGGAGATAGGTCTTTAAAGAGGTAAAGGTGATAGGAGACTATGTGAGTGGTCTCTCATCTGATATAACCAGTGTCCTTGCAAGAAACAGGGAGAAAACAGCCATCATCAAGCCAAAGAGAAATCTCAGAAGAAACCAACCCTGATGATATCCTGATCTTGGACTTCCAGCCTATAGAGCTGTGAGAAAATAAATTTCTGTTGTTTAAGCCACCCAGCCTGTGGTACTTTGTTATGGACCCCAGGAAAGTAATACAGGCACACTCTGGTATTGTCCACTTCCGAGTCCAGTAGACACGCCATTAGACAAAGTGGTCTCCGATGATCATAAACGTGTGTGTTCACAGCTACGGTTCCTGTAGTAGTCTCCCTACCCACCTCACGCAAAGGGCTACACGCAAGGGGGATTCAAGCCTTTCTTAGTCTTCATGAGCTGAGGAACCACTGGTGGTTCCCCCTGAGGACCCTTCGCTTATTCTCTCTCCTGCTTTGCCTCCTGGATCTATTGCACTTACTAGGCTGGTTTTCAGGTTTTCCGCCCTAAGGCCATACTCAAAACCAAAATTCATGATCCCCAGCCCCAGTAACTACATTGGGGGGCACAATCATGAAGCTGGCACTACCAACCACTCTGAGAATCCTCACTGGTTGGAAAGATACATCCTAAAGGATTCTCTCTGCCTGTTATCTCCCCTAGTACTGTTATGATCACCAGTGGCCTGGTGCAAATTCAATGAGCTAAACATTGGACAAACTGTTCCCAAGCTGTTCTGCTTTGTTCAATTTGTTGTTCAGTATACATCCCACCAAGAAAGTGAAGGATTTGATTCCTTTTTTAAAGCACCAGTTGGTAACAAAGGACCAAAGAAGGTAAAGATGCCAAAGAACCTTGGCCTTGGTAAAGTTATGTGGTACAGTGACAGAAGGGCCAATGTTGGGGAACTGAGAATTGAATCAGTTGACTTATAAAAGTTTCCCAGGTAAAATCCCTTCTGAATAGACAAAGCCTGTCATGGAGTACTCAGGTTATCAGCAAAAGTAGACAGCCTTGCTTTCTTCTTCTCACGTTGCTTTAACCAAGCTGGTTGAAAAGTTGGAGCTTGGAGTTAGAGTAATGGACAATCAAGACAACCAACGGACAACCAAACCACCAATGCAGAAAAGTCAGATCCACCTAGAAGAGCTGGTAAGCAGAAGAGAGCTGAGGTAAGCACTGTCTACAAGAGGCCCGCCTGCTTCCTGGCACCTGCCAGAGCAGGCCATCAGCAGGCAGGAGCTGTGAATAAGCTCAGGTGAAACACTCTAGGTGGAAAAGTGAGTTATATTAACAAATGGCTCGTGAGTAAGGGGAAAAACAACTTCTGCTCTAAATGGTGATAGGAAGGAAGTGAGTTTAAAGGAAGCCAGACTTTTCCGGATATGCTACCTTGGACTAGAATACCACTTCCTTATTTCATCCTTGGGGCTTCCCTCATATCTCAGTTGGAAAAGAATCTGCCTGCAATGCAGGAGACCCCAGTTCGATTCCTGGGTGGGGAAGATCTGCTGGAGAAGGGGTAGGCTACTCATGGTAAATGTACTCATTTCCGAGAGCTTCTGTAACAAATGACCACCAACTGGAGGCCTGAAACAAAAGGAATTTATCCCGTCACAGTTCTGGAGGCCAGAGTCTGAAATCAAGGTGTCAGCAGGGCCATACTCCCTCCGAAGGCTCTAGGGAAGAACCCTTTCTCACCTCTTCCAGCCTCGAGACTCCTAGTGTTGCTTAGCTCATGGCAACATCCTACAGTCTCTGCCTCCAACTTCACGTGGCCTTCTCCTCTGTATCTTCTGTCTCTCATAACACTTGCCATTAGATTAGGGCCCATCTTGCTAATCCAGGATAATCTCCTCTCAGGATCTTGAACTTAACTATATCTGCAAGGACTTTCTTTTTTCCAAATGAGATACCATTCATGGGGAGCAGATATTACAATATGGTCCTATGTTGTTGGGGGGCATGTGGTGCGCGCACACACTTAGTCGCTCAGTGGTGTTTGCCTCTTTGCAACCCCGTGGGCTGTAGCCTGCCAGACTCCTCCGTCCATGGGATTTCCCAGGCAAGAATACTGGAGTGGGTTGCCATGCCCTCCTCCAGGGGATCTTCTCTGCCCAGGGCTCAAACCCACATCTCCTGTGTCCACCTTGCACTGCAGGTGGATTCTTAACCCACTGAGCCATTAGGGAAGCCCCACTTATTTGGGGGTAGGCGGACACTATTCAAAGCTATGAAATTTTTGTTTATAACTGTTATAAACAAAAAATAATATCACTATTTTGGGGGAAATCTATAATCTTAAGGAGGATTGCTAACAGGCCAGATCATGTGCTATGTGGGTAGAGACGCAGTTCACCTCCTTGCATGTTCCCATGAGTGCACTTCTACCTCATTCTCCAGGAAAGAGTGGGGCTGGAGTTCTTCTGGCCCCCTTGGCACCTCCTCATTTACTTACTCTTACGGGAAGGTCAGAGGTGAATTTCTGTGGAGACGGGAAAGGTTTGACATTCCTCTGGCCCCTTACTTACCAAGGATAAGGACAGATAAGCAGACAGCATAACTCTATTCCCCCACAAATGATGGGTCAGTGGACAACAGGAAATGCTTGGCTGGCTGGTAATTAGTTAGAAATGAAAACCCGGCTTTACTTCAGATAGGTCCAAATGCTAGATTTAGGAGTTATCTGCCAAAACCCTCACTTTGACCTTAGGTCCAAGCTGTGCTCTCCAGCACAGTTAATCAAAGACCCTGAATTTGAAAGGTTTGGCACTAGCCTTGCTCAAGAGTACATCTGAGCTTTCACTTGATCACCTGGTTCTTCCACAGGGAGGAAGAAGGTAGGATTAGAACCCTCAAATCTCCACTTTTCTATCTTGTCCCTTGTATACATCCTTTCATATATCCAAGGCAGGTGTCAGTACTGTTTACTGGCTCTTAGCTACAGAAACTGAAGATTGAAAAAGACAATCAACATTTATAGCTGTCGCCTTGTAAATTAAAACTTAGAAAGTGATAATACATATTATATAATTCAAGAGGTGAATTGCATAATAAAAGTTCTGAACTTGACAGCAAAATGTCAACATAAAATTTTAAATATTTACTTAGCCATATGTTGACTGTAAAACATCAAGCACTCCCTAGAATGAAAGCCTAAAGAATTACCCTCATAATGGTGAAAAGCAAAACCACCTAAATGTCTATCAGTAGAGGATCATTAAAGGAATCCTGGTTCCTTTGTGTTCTGGGGTGGTACCTAGACACCAAGTAAAAAAGATACATTGTGTAAAGGCAGAGGTTGCAGAATGATATATAATATAGGATTCTATTTTTGATACAAGAAAAAAACATATATTTTTTTATGTTCCTACACACAAAAATGCTAGTCTGTGCTCTGTGATGACCTAGCGGGGAAGGGAAGGAGGCTCAAGAGGGAGCGGATATGTGTATACATGATTCACTTTGCCTTATAGCAGAAACCAACAAGAGGTTGTAAAAATTAAAAAACAAAAACAAAATAAAAAAGGGAAAAAAAAGGCTACAAAAATCATAGTAAGCTGATAGCAGCAGTTGCCTCTGGGAAGAAGAGGTGGCTTGGAACAAGTGAATGGGGGTTTCACATTTGGGGAATTGTTTCAATTTTTGATGCTCCTTGAACAATTCAAATAATCATGTCAATGAACTATTTTATATACTGAAAGGCAATTTCTGGATTTTTTTAAAGGCCATAAACAAATAGGTATTATAAAAAAACAGTAAACACTAAAAAAATTTAGTAACCCAAACAAGTATCTAGCTAGCTAGCTATTTACACACATACACGTATATGTATTTATGCACATGGATGTGTATGGATCTATATGTGTGTGGGTGATCACGATGTATAGTATGAATTTATTAACAATGATCTAACTTCATTTTATAACATGCATTGAGTACCTTGTAATTCTTTTTTCAGAACTTTCTTTTTCTCTTCTTTCCTTTTCTCTCCCTCTTACTCTCTTATCTCTCTCATTGTCACCCCCAAACAAAAACAAGTCACACGAAACAAAAGAAATTCTCCACTCCCCCTTACACCCTGACTCTCTAGCATTACTTCTGCATGGAGGGTAAAGTGAACCAGCCCTTTCCTCTGAGAGGTCACAGCAGTGAGACCTTCGTGGAACGAGTGCAGGTAGAAAAATCTCGGGTCCTGACCATGGGGTTCAAAGAAAAGGCTGCATGATGTAGCGGAATCAGCTGCTCTGGGAGTCAGATTGACCTAGTTTAGAATCCTGGCTCTACCAACTTTTAATTAAATGGCCTGGCAGAATAATTCAATCTTACCTGTAAAATGAAGGATAAAAAGAAATACTTCAGAGGATTAGAGTGAGGATTCAGGAGGTTAACATGTAGCGACTGTGCAGCCACAGCTGGACCTGGCATGGAGTCTGACAAAGGCTGACCCTTGCCATCCACTCACTGCCTTTGGAAAGTGGGCGAAGTCTGTCTTGACTACAAGAGGCCACATGCTTGGGGTTGACAAAGCAGTAGGAACGGCAGGGACGGCTGACCTACTGACTTTGTGCCCCGTGCCCCTTGACCAGGGACGAGGCTGGGAATAGATTCTGTTACCAGAGGTTTCCAAACCCCCGGTAAACACACACTACCCTTCACATCTTTCTCACTTCAAGGCAGTTGCCTTCCAACCCAGTTAGTCTTGATTCTTTATTTAGTCCAATTAAAGTACACTTTCTTTCCTCTTCTTTTGGGGCAAGGCCAGTCACATGAAGTAAGTTTCTATAATTCCTTAAGGGAAAACGCCACTCTTCCGTTCCCACTGGCATCTGGCTGCTGCAGAATTGCGATCCTTGTTAGGGAGACTCCATGGCCGTTCTTTCTGCTTCCTTCCCCCGCCCTCACTGACGTCTTCAACAACTGGTCATTCCTTCCTTAGTATTCACAGTTCCTGAGAGCTGGGGACAGGGCGCCAGATTTCTCTGGGTGAATCAGATGCTAAAAATAGAGCATCCACTCTTCTCTTATAAAACCGCAAGCCCGTCCTCCCTCTCAGCCCCATGGGGTGCTCCCTGCCTGCCGGTCCCCGCCAGCAACCCCCCTTTACCATCTCAAGCTTCCTACCTCACATCAGAAAACGGGAAAGGTCCGTGAAGTGGGACTGAGCACTCAGGTGCCTCACAGATTGTGCTTACCTTCATACCAGCAAGAATGAAAGAAGGAAAGGGCGGGGACATGGGCCAGGCTTGCCGTGAGTGTTAAATTACACACTGTGTGGAAAGTACCCGGGAGCTCCTGGCCCCTCAAGGTGGTGGCATGACCCGTCCCCCTTCCTCTCTCCTCCCTCAGCCCCCTCCTTCTCTTTTCTATTATTATTTTAACACTAATATCAATAGCAGCTATCATGTCCTGCTGCTCTTCCGAAGTGTCAGGCCCTAACCTAAGAGTTCACCACAATATTTCCCTTAGTCCCTAAAACGGAGGTCTGCAAGATAGACACTGCTGACCACCCCTGACAGCAGCAAAGGCAGTAATTAATAGTGAGACCTTGGGATGTTAAGTCCAAATACCTGGGCTCCAATCACCCCCTGGCATGTATTAACTGTTGGTCCCCTGAGCAAATCATTTCTTCTCTGAGAGCCTCATCTGTAAAATGGTGAAACAAATATAGTAGCTACTGCAAAGGGTGGCTGAGAGGTTTAAGGTCAGGGTACAGTGTCGGGCACACAGTGGGACTCTCTGTGGAGCTGCCCTCTCTCCCCATTCTCTCCTTCTGCTCTTAATTCTGTGGATTAAAACTGTGCAATAAAGCAATGGATGCCTCAGATTGTACATGGAAGCCACAGACATAACTAAATTTCCTAGTGGCCATATTTTTTTAAAAGAAGGCAAAAGGTAACAGGTAAAATTAACAATAAATTTTATCTAACACAATATCCAAAATATACTCATTTCAACATGTCAACATGTAACCAATACAAAAATAATTAATCAAATAGTTTACAGTCATTATTTTTAAAAAAATAGTGTCATTCAGGAGGGACTTTATACTTGCAGCACACCTTAGGTCACACCAGCCACCTTGCAAGGACTCAATACCTACATGTGGCCGGTGGTTATGCTACTGAACTGGGCAGAGACAGACCAGGAAGATGGAGAGAGATAAAGAGGGTGAGTCATCTGTCCCAGCCTCCAGGGCTCAGAAGTGGTACAGCCAGGATCCAAACCATGTCTGTCTGGCTCCACTGCCTGCCATCATTTTGTGATAGTCACACAAGCAGTTAGTGGCTCGAGGGCCTCTCTTTCATTTCCTCTAGGTCTCCACATGGAATGACTGTTATGCTCTAAGAATGGCTGAAAACCCGCCCCCCATCTCTCTGCTGTCACATTAATGTCAAATTAATACCTTCTTGTGTGGATGGGCGGGGTGGGGGGGTACCTCTCTCTCTCTCTCATTCTATTAAGACTTAAACACAGCTGTGCTTCTCACCTCCCTTCCCTCCAGAGATAACCTCCTTCCAGAAGTTGATTGTGTCCTTTCTACTTCGGACCAGACCTTGGCAAGCCTGGGATGTCCTTAGGGACCGAGATGACTCATTGGTGCTGGTCTCTGGAGACAGAATGCCACTTGCTTATTCACCACAGTGAAGGACACATAAGCCTCAGTAATCTCTGCAAATCACTCTGAATTGCTTGGCTTCAATCCAGGCACCTCTGTCCCACCCCTCACGCTCTCTGATCCTCCAGCCATTCTGGAAAGCATGCCTGCCTGCCTGCGGTGACCTTTAGGAGAGCAGCACTAATGGTCTCTCTTCATCCTCCCATTCCACCCTCTCAGAGGAGCTCACTGTGGAGCCCTGAGCTGTTTGCAAAGTTGAGGAACTTCCTGCCCTCTGTGCCAACATTTCCCAAGAACTGGGTGGAGATCAAATTTCCACATGCTCTATAAAAATGAGCAACGTCTTAAGTTTTGCCACAGAGCTAAATTTATTTAATATAAAAGGCGATCTTGTTCAGTGTTCCAGCCACAGTCTCTACAACCCTTGAGATGAGTATAGGTTAGGGGTGGGGCCTCAGATACAACAGCCTGTGTCCCTTGGGTTGAAAATGCTAGCTGACTTCTAACAAATCATAACTGAGCATCCTGGAGTCCCAGGAGAATGGTGAGAGTGGACAGTGGTGTACATTTGTTTTTGAATGTCCTTACTTGGCATAAGACGTTGATGAGCCGATTTAAGTTTCCTAGAGTTGCATATACGTGTGTGTGCTCACACACAGCGTTGTATTTAGTCTTTAAAATCATCCTCCAAATCAGGGAGGATACAGACCTATAAAATCACCATGTCTGGGGACTACAGATTGGATGCTTACCTAATGGTTTTAGATCTGTACACCCTTGCAGACTAATGAGAAATATCCAGCTGAAATACCCAGGTGAGCCGCCTGTTTGTTGGGCAGCAAGAGAGGGGAAGAACTCAGCACCACCACTTCCTTGGACCCATCACTTGGTTCCTTTTTTGAAAAGGGTGGGCCACCTTCTTTGCAGCATGACACTATCACTGAACTAGCAACTAACATTAATTGTGTCAGGCATTGTGCAAAAGTGCCTACATGTACTACTGACTGATTCTCGCAACAGCTCTGTGAGGGGTGAGTTTAGATATTCCTGCTTGGGAATAAGGAAATCAACAGGCAGCCTGTCCGAAGTTACAGAGCTGGTGAGTGGCACGGCTGGGGTCAGCCAAAGCTTGTGTTCACAACTGCTGTGCTGTGATATACTGTGGAGCCATGTAGAGGCAAACAGAACTTTTGGGGTGTGAAAGTTATATGCAGTGTTTGTAGACTTTGCATTTCTCTTTAACTTGGATGGTTAGCTCCAGTGTTTGGAATTATGAGTTGGGGATGGACTTCTGATGCAGGAGAAGTGAATGACATTTTCCACCCAGGAGACCCAGGCTGCACCATCCTGGGCACCCGCCTGACTGACACTGGCCCTGAGGGGAGGGCAGAGAGAGTGTGACTGATGCAGGGCAAACCCACCTCAGCCTCTTGCCTCACCGCTCAAGGCGCACCTGCCACTGCAGAAAGCCATCCATTGCCTCACACTTCTCCACGATCTCCCTGTGTCTAACCTGTATCTACGAGGCATAATGGACAGGATTTTCTGGGTACTGATCATTGTATCATCAACACTGTCACATTTCATTCCCATGAGAGGAGTTATTATAATTATACTGAAAGGTCTAAGTGACATAGTGTTCAAAAGGAGCCTAAATTTGTCAGAAGTCCTTACTCTCGCTTCCATCGTAATTTCTCCACACCACCATGAAAGACAAAGTGAGCAGATCTGGAGCACCTTCCTGTGGCACTATGACGTCATCTGGCTGTGAAACGGGAACGAAGAGTGAAATCGGTCGATAAACATGGTGAGCCACATTGCATACGGCTCCGATTCAAAGGATCACTCAGCCAGCTCTGGGCATGACTTAAGTCTCTCATTACAACACAAGAAAATAGACTTGGCTTCTGCTACCCTGGAACCAGTCTCGGCCTGCCTGGGGGTCAAAAGCAAGAGAACCATATATTTTCATCTGCACAACCTTTATGGGTATCCATCTATGGCTTGGTTCAGGTCCAAGCACAAACTTGAATTAAAGGTTGAAATTGATGACTCAGAGCTTAGCTGAAATTGCAGCCGAGAAAATGGAGGTGTGAACTGGGAGGAAAATATGTCTGAGGATGAGAAGGAAAGATGGAAGAGCCAGATGCCCAGACCCATCTCCCACCCCGTCTGCCCCAGGTGCTCTCATTAAGTTGTCACACTGTGGGCAGCAGAGGGCACTATTAATACATTCAGAAGTGCAGAGCACACAGGAAGAAACAGGAGGTTTAGAAGAATTTTGAGTGTGGCCTTTGGGCAGGGGCAGCTCACAGGGTTATAGTTAATCAGCTTTAGAGTCTCCTGTTCCCAAACTCATGGATTAACAAGATCCTAAAGAGGAGAACAAAACTGACTAAACACACACACACACACACACACACACACACACACACACACACACATACATGCACACACTCACACCCATGTTAAATAGAGTGATTACTATAGTCCAGCTTCATGGTGCTAAACGCTTTACATGCATTATCTTGTTTAATTATCTTCACCTCTGTGTGGATAAGTCCTGTTGTCATCTCCACTGCTGCTGCTGCTGCTGGTAACTCACTTCAGTCGTGTCCGACTCTGTGCGACCCCATAGACAGCAGCCCACCAGGCTCCCCCGTCCCTGGGATTCTCCAGGCAAGACCACTGGAGTGGGTTGCCATTTCCTTCTCCAATGCATGAAAGTGAAAAGTGAAAGTGAAGTCGCTCAGTCGTGTCCGACCCTCAGCGATGCCATGGACTGCAGCCTTCCAGTCTCTTCCGTCCATGGGACTTACTGAACAGATGACAAAACTGAGACTCAGAGAGGTCAAGTGAATCCACTAGTGAGTGACAAAACAGGGATCTGAGCCAACTTCAGATGCCAAAGTCCACACGCATAACCATCATGCTATCCCTCGTAACACCAGCGCCACTCAGAATCTTATCATCTCTTATACAGTCCACTTTGGAACTCTATGACACTTTATTTTTGGATCCTTCTAGAAGTACTGCATTGGTTAATATTGCTCATAAAGTTCCCACAAACTAATCTAATAGGGATACCGAAGCTGTTCTTCTTGAAATTCTCTGTGTTTGAAGTGCATTGCTGCTGCTGCTGCTAAGTCGCTTCAGTCGTGTCCAACTCTGTGTGACCCCAGAGACGGCAGCCCACCAGGCTCCCCCGTCCCTGGAATTCTCCAGGCAAGAACACTGGAGTGGGTTGCCATTTCCTTCTCCAATGCATGGAAATGAAAAGTGAAAGAAGTCACACAGTCATGTCCGACTCTTAGCGATCCCATGGACTGCAGCCCACCAGGCTCCTCCGCCCATGGGATTCTCCAGGCAATAGTACTGGAGTGGGGTGCCGTTGAAGTGCATTATAGGTTTTCTAATTCAATTCCTTGTCTAAGGATGACAAATACATAGCATGTGTGTCTCTTTCCTCCCCACTTTCATGCCCAGGACAGACCTTGTTAATGGATCATGACACTCTTCCAATTGAGCCCAGATGGCCAGTAACTATCCATCAGACTGGATCTACAAGGTAAAACCCATTTATTTTCCTGACTCAAGACATATGGAATCACCAATTCAGCATCACAGTCAAATGATGACCCAGCTCGAGTCTGAACACCTCTGTAGACTGGAAATACATTCTCATAATGACAGCATATTCCATCTTCAGAATTCTGTTAGAAAACCTTTCTTAGGGACATTTCCGGTGAACATAGAGACAAAACAGTCATTCCTTCTATGCCTGCCTCTCTCCAAATTGTTTTAAAATACACTTGAAGATACGTATAACAGACAGCAGCTGGCCCTTGCAGAAAAAATCAAGACAAAAACCCAAGAGGAATTTCCTTTAACTGCACTGACGATGGAGACTGAAGGAAGAGCACATTTATGGAATGCACCATAAATCCGACCCTTTTAATTCATAACAGCATGCGTGCATGCATGCATAGTTGTTCAGTCATGCCCAACTCTTTGAGAAGCCCCCAGGTTCCTCTGTCCATGGGATTTTTCAGGCAAGAATACTGGAGTGGGTTGTTATTTTCTACTCCAGGGAATCTTCCTGACCCAGGGATCAAACCTGCATCTCCTGCATTGCAGGCAGATTCTTTACCCACTGAGCCAATGAAGAAGCCCCTCATAGCAACATAAATGCCCCCAAAGAATGCAGGTAACATATCAGACCCTTACTCCATTAAATTTCATTTTACGCTCTTTATTTTTACAATGCCCAAGAAAGAAATAGAAGGTAATGCCCAGGAATATCCTTCTCAGATACCCGGAACTAAGACTGTAGGAGATTCCTTCTCTCCCCATCAATGGCTCCTTTTTATCTGTAATCATTCTAAGACAATAACATTGACATGTGCTGTGATGAGAATCAGTGTTGATTCTAAGATGCTTCTTGGCAACCTAAGGAAATACCCTGTTACTAGAAATGTAGTCTCCCAAACCCACCTTATACAATGAAGAACTGTGCACACATCATCTGAGAGACCACACGGTAAGAAAGGTCCTTCTCTCGCTCCAGTAGCCTTGCATTAAAGAGTAACCGCTGAGCATGAAATGTGATCGTGTGAGAGTACATAGCACTGAGATCTGACCAGAGAGAGAAAAGTCAGCATCCAAGTGGGTTAGCTAAGGGTGTGAGCCCAGTCTGTTGACAAGACACCCCTAACCTTCTAAGGAAGTGCTAACAGTATTGCAACAATATCATACCTAGTGAAAAAGAGGACACTAACAAAATAATGTGTAGAACAAATGACTAAAAGAATGACTAAATGAACAGATGAAAAAGTGAACAAAAAGGGATAATGGGCATGGCCGGGTGGAGAAGAACATGTTGCTAGAAATTATGTTTCTTAAGAAATGGGCAGGAACTTCACAGGTGGTCTAGTGGTTGAAACTTGGCCTTCCAAAACAGGGTGTGTGGGTTCGATCCCTGATTGGGGAACTAAGATCCCAGGTGCCTCCTGGCCAACAAACCAAAACATGAAGCAGAAGCAATATTGTAACAAATTTGACAAAGACTTAAAAATAAAAAAGAAATGGGCAGACCACGGATTTCTGAGGCGCCAGGCCAGAAGTCACAGGGACAAACAAGTGGAGAGAATGGGAAAGGCAGAAAGGACAGCTCTCTTCTGAGGCTGCTAGACACTAGATGGCAGAGCCTAGGCCCTCACTGGAGGATAGAGAAGGGCAGAAAGGACAGCTCTCTTCTGAGGCTGCTAAACACTAGATGGCAGAACCTAGGTCCTCACTGGAGGATAGAGAAGGGCAGAAAGGATAGCTCTCTGCTGAGGCTGCTAGACACTAGATGGCAGAGCCTAGGCCCTCACTGGAGACAGAGAAGGGCAGAAAGGACAGCTCTCTTCTGAGGCTACTAGACACTAGATGGCAGAGTCTAGGTCCTCACTGGAGATATGGAAGGGCAGAAAGGACAGCTCTCTTCTGAGGCTGCTAGACACTAGATGGCAGAGCCTAGGCCCTCACTGGAGACAGAGAAGGGCAGAAAGGACAGCTCTCTTCTGAGGCTGCTAGATACTAGATGGCAGAGCCTAGGCCCTCACTGGAGACAGAGAAGGGCAGAAAGGACAGCTCTCTTCTGAGGCTGCTAGACACTAGATGGCAGAGCCTAGGTCCTCACTGGAGGATAGAGAAGGGCAGAAAGGATAGCTCTCTTCTGAGGCTACTAGACACTAGATGGCAGAGCCTAGGTCCTCACTGGAGACAGAGAAGGGCAGAAAGGACGATGCGGAAACTGAATCAGATGTGTGCCTTTGACAGCTGAGAAACGCCCAGATGGACAAGGAGGCTGGGACTGTGCCTACAGGGTTCTCACCATCTCATCACTTGGTAACTTAAATGGAGATGCTCTCTCTGGTGACTGAAATAGACCCTCCCCTTGGCCCACTAGTTACTCACTATGTTGTGCTTTCCTCCATGTTTAGCTTTACATATGTTTATTGTCTCCCAGACAGGGACCCCCATGGGAACAGGGTCCTTATCTATCCACTGCTGAGCCCTTACCCCAAAAAGGAGTGCTGGGCATGTAGGAAGCATTTAATGAGTATTTATTATATGAATACATGAATAAATCAGAGAAAAATTTACTACAACCAAACATAGGAAATCTATAACACAATGTATCATATTTATAGGTAAAATTCAAAGGTAAATTTAAAAATAAATCAATAAAACATAACTAATCATAATTAAAAGCAAAATTGTATCTTATTTGGAATAAAATAAAATTGACAATGTGAAATGAAAATTAGGTTAAACTGAGCATCGTTATATTGAATAGTGAAACACTAGCAACATTCCTCCTAAAATGAAAAATTAGGTTAGGGTATATACTATCCAAAGTTACTTTTTAATTTTTCCTAGGAGTTCTAGCCCATTCAGTAAGTCCCAAATGGAATAAAGAGTTAAATGTATACCTAAGACACTTTTAAAGGTTTTTTTTAAAGTGTAAAATTAGCTGATTTTTCTCAAAGTATCCAAGCATCAAAGAGATTTTAAAAAACATATATTTTTTCTACAAAAATTAAAGCTTTCTTAACTTTTAAAAGTAACAAAATAAAGGAAAAATTGCTTTAAAACCCCCAGAAATCATGTGTGTGTCTTTGCATATATATCAATTGTATCTCAATAAGTTTCAAAAATAAAACAAACTGGTAATGCCTTGATATTTTTAGGATGCTTGAAAATCTGTAATAAAAACTCTAAAACCAAATTTTTTAAATGTCAAGTCACAAAAAATGATAAAAGGAAAGCAAGTGTCCAAATAAACAAAAATTATTCAATGTCTCCAATGGAAAACGCAAAATAAAACAGTAAAATAAGATTGTATTTCAGAACTTTTCTCTTTAATGATCATGTTTCAAGCTTTTAAGGTGGAATGAAGCAGGTTCTTTTTCTTACTATCAGCAAGAAGAGTAAGTGTTGAAAGCCAAATGTTGAAATTCACTTTTCTCCCACTTCTAATCTATTCTCTACACTGCAGCCAGAGTAATCTTTTCAAAGAGCATATGACTGGGCTATTTCCTTATCTAAAACGCTCCAAGGACTTCCAGTTGCTTCTGGAATAAAAATCTAAATCCTAGCACAGCCTCCACGATCCTCCACGGTCTGGCCACAGTTTCCCCGATGTGCTCTCTGTCCTGCCCAACCAGAGCTCAGCGCTCCTCATTCCCTCTCACCCAGTCTTCTGGCCGTGAGCCTTGCTCCTGGACCACTCCTCTCCTTCTCCCAGCCCTTAGCTTATCTTTCCCGGGTGTTCGCCTTATCTGCAATTCCCATGGAAACTTTAACTGATCTCCCTGAATAGAAGAGGGAGATCAGTTAAAGTTAATTTTACGTTTGTTTTGGCTGGTGACTTAGTATCCCTCCCTTGCCCCAGCCTGTGAGCTCTAAGAAATCAATGGACAATCTCTTTGTGTTTGCTGTTGTAGCCCGAGTACCTGGACTACAGGATATGCTCAATGAATGTTTATTGAAAGAAGCAAACTGCTCCAGTTTATCTTGGCCTCTCCTAAAACAGCAAGACCTAAAGAGCACCCATGCATGGCTTGCCAAGGCATATATGTGTAAGACACACACATTTCTGAATACAGCCCTATTATAGGGTTGGACAAAGGAAAAGTTATGATCTTCTGACATGCTGCCATTAGACCATGTCATCTCCAATTTTATTGATATTCTTATGTACATACTTGTATTCCTGGATTTCAAGGTGAAATGTTATGTTTATTCCTACTAGATTTTCTCTTGTAAACTAAGCCCACAATTTCAACCTTTTAAACATCCTTCTAAACCCTGATTGTGTCAAGTTCTATGTTTCCTCTCGTTTCATGTCACCCACAGTTACCTTTCTTTTAAATTATTTATGAAGGTTGTAGAACTGAAGGGATAACTATGAAGATATCTATCATCTCTTGAGCCCTACTTAAAAGCATTAGGTCCCGTGACAGCCTATTTGCATACTGACTGCTGTCACCTTCATGACAACATTAAGAGGCAGATACTTTCATCACAGTCTTTGGAGAGGGTAAATCTATGGCTCTGAGGATCAGTTAACTTCTCTGTGATTTCACAGCACATAAATAGAAAGACAAGGATCTGAAGTCAGGCATCTCTCTTCCTAAGCCTCTTTATATGACTGGTGGTTTTCAAACTTTTTGTAGCCATGAAGTCCGTTGTTTCATGTAAATCTTACATGGAAGGATAGATCTCTGCCTCACACAGCCTCAAAATTCCTGCAGCACATTGGACTGATTTTCACCAAAGAAAGCATAAGTCAGAGGCCCTGCGTGAACCCCTGGGAAATTTGTTAGATTCACAGTAACCAGTCACTTGTTCTAGAATATACTGGAATATTCTGGGACATTTTAGAATACTCTGGGAAAGTCTATATTAACGGAAATGTTCCATTATATACTGTCCATATTATAGTCATTAGCCCAATAACACTAGAAAAGTGGCTAGTGTAACTGAAAAAAATGATTTTTTAATTTATACAAGTTTAAGTAGCCACAGGAATTATGAGTCAGCCTTATTTTACCAGCCTCTATGTCACACTTCCTTATTGTTTTTAAAACACAATAGAGTCACGAAAAGATATGGAGAAAATGTGAATACATATTACTAGGTGGAAGAAGTCAATCTGAAAAGGCAATACATTGTATGATTACAACTAAATGATGTTCTGGAAAAAGCCAAACTAAGGAGATAGTAAAAAGTTCAGCAGGTGCCAGGGGTTGGTGTGGGGGAGTGTCCGCCAGACTCCTCTGTCCATGAGATTCTCCAGGCAAGAATACTGCAGCGGGTTGCCATTTCCTACTCGAGGGGATCTTCCCGTCCCAGGATTTGAACCCAACTTTCTTACATCTCCTGCACTGGCAGGAGGGTTCTTTACCACTATCATTGTCTTAAGTCTCAGGTATTTCAAGGTTAACATTACAGCAGCATTGTGTTGCCTAAGCTGACTAATAAATAGTTGTGGAGGGCACTCAGCATTCTTTCTTGCAGCAGAAGTAGCAGAAGCAGGATTCACAGAGGTGAGGAATCAGAGATAATAAATTCCATTAACTCCAGCAATGATTTCTGTGCCTAACTCTGGTGGAATGAGGAAGTATTTTTACAGTAATTGTGAGCCAGCTTCAAAACAGCAAATAATTAGGAATAGTAATCTCCATTCTGTTATCCTACAGTGTGCTGCTAAAGAAAAGTTTTCCCATACCAAATATCATCTTGCTTCTTTCCTTCAGAAACAGTTTTAAGCCAATTATGTTAAATAAATGGAGATTATAAAACCTGCATTAGCAGTGATTCCTCTGGCAGCTCCATGTCCCTGGAGCTGTCATTTGGCAGTTGTTTAATGGGACAGATATGGACCTTTGATATTGAGGGTAATGTGGAAAATAGACATTTATGGCCACAGCTTATCCGACATTAATCCCCTTTGCTAATAGTAATTCCTGACTGTGATGACTGCTAAATCCCACCAGTTCTCTGCTTTTTCTCTGCTTCAAGAGTCAGTGGCCAGTTGGACACCATTAGCTAAGACCCACTTCATCTTTTGCTAAAAAGGTGCATTTTTTAGTAAGTGTTTGCAGAATGTCTTTCCTTGCAGATATGTGAGTCACTCATAGATTGCTATGCAGGAACATCTCAGTTCTCCTGAACAGGGATGTCTAGGACATCATGTGGATGTCAGCTGCTATCTCCCTGCCCCTGGAGAATACAAGAAAAGGTGAAATATATTACCAATTTTGTGGCTTGGCAAGAGTTCCAAAGCCTTCAGAATAGTCTACTACAGTGTAGAGTTGGAGGGAAATCGTGGGGCCAGACAGCCCAGGCCTGAATCCTGGTTATGCTACCTGATAGCACTGTAACCATAGACGGTTAGCTATTCTCTCCATCTCTGAGAGTAGAGGACAGTGAAAAGGTGCTGCTGAAATCTCCTTGGATTCCCTTAACTGATTCAATGTGTTGATCTCCTCACTTTCACATGTTTTTTCTCTTTCATTGCATGCCCTTCAGAAGACCATCATGGACTTCTGGAGCCACTGGACTCAAACGAACTGAGAAAGCCAGAGTGCTGAGACTTTACGATGCCTGGGCATCTGCAGCAGTGTCAGAGTCCAGCAACCTCGACTCCACGCAGGACAAACTCTGCTGTGTGATTCTCCTCTAGAACTCCTGCACACCTCGGATCAGGCTGAGACTGAAAGCTATCCCTCAAGTAGCTCTTTCCCTGCTGTACCCTCTCATACCAATTTCCCCAGGAGCACTTTTTTTTCCTTTTTTCTTACAATAACCTTTTTACTTTAGAGTAGATTTTGATTTACAGAAAATTTTCAGATAGTACAATATACTGTACTTCCTATATGTGGGATTCCCATATACCCCATATCCAATTTAGACTATGTAAAAAATAAACAGAAACCTTAACTGAATAGAGTTGAGAAACCAGAAGGAAAAGCTCTCATGCCCTGTGACTATAGCAGAGTTCAACAGGAAGAAGAAAGACTCCTCTTCTTACCTGGCAAGGACTCAACCAGTGGAAAGCCATGGAGTCTTTGTTTATTTCCTTGGTAGCTCAGCTGACAGAGAAGCTTCCTGCAATGCAGGAGACCTCGATCCAATCCCTGGGTTGAGAAGATCCCCTGGAGAAGGGAACGGCTACCCACTCCAGTATTCTGGCCTGGACAGTTCCATGGACAGAGGAGCCTGGTGAGCTACAGTCCATGGGGTCACAAAGAGTCAGACTTGACTGAGCAACTTTTACTTTCATAGCCCTCCTAGCTTCCTTTTCCCCTCTAGAAGTGTTCTCCTTCCCTTGTGGTATGGGAGTTTGCACGTGGCTCTCTATGGTTGCAGACTCTGAAGAGCAATTCTCTGCTGATCCCTCCCCCAACCAAAAACAAAACAAAACAAAACAAAACACACCTTTGCTTGGGGAAATATTTAGCAGTCTGTTTTTGGTGAACACCTATTATTAACATCTTCCACTAGTATAATACATTTGTCAAAATCACTGAATCAATATTGATACATACTTATGAAGTAAAGTCCATACTATACTCATATTTGTTTAGTTTTTTAGCTAATTTCCCTTTTCAACTCCAAGATCCCATCCAAGATCTCACAATACATCTAGTCATCATGTCTACTTAAGACTCCTCTGAGCTGTGGCAGTTTTTTAGACACTCCTTGTTTTCAATGACCTTGACAGTTTTGAGGAGTAAGGTGTTTTGCAGATCATCCCTCAGCTGGGATTTGTCTAATGTTTTTCTCATGATTGCACGGGGGTTATGGGTTTGGGAAGGAAGATCACAGAGGGAGTGTCATTTTCATCTCCTCATACCCAGAGTACACGATGATTTATCACTGTTGTCGTTCACCTTGATCCCCTGGCTGAGTCAGGCTTGTCAGGCTTCTCCACTGTAAAGTTACCTAGTGCCCACCCCACCCGCCCCCACCACCACACGCTGCAGTCTCTGGAAGGAGGTCACCATGTGTAGCCCTTACCCAAGGAGCGGGGAGTCACACTCCAGCTCCTCAAGAATGAAGCATCCACATCAAGTGCCTCCATCCCCCAGCTGCTGTGAGCTTTGGCTGCTAGCTGCTCGCAGCTGCTCCCCCTGTCCAGAAAAACAGCCCCTGGAGGGCCAGAAAGTGCACACCATTCTCCACTGGCATCCCATGGTCAATGACTGGCTGACACCGATGGACAAGAGCCCCATCCTGTTACCTCGATTCAGAGGACAACGCCCTGGGACACTTTATACCGCAGAGGTCCCCATGGGTTATGCCAAGATGAGAGGCCACTTGCCCGCTCATCTTTCTTCCCTTCCCTCTTCTGCTACCCTTACTCCCTCATGGTTTAGCAGTCCCTCAGTAAAATACATGCACCTGCATCCTTGATCTGAACTGATCTCCAGGGAAACCAAACCTAAGGTATCTGACAAACAAGAGTGGTCCCGGGGAAAAATGAGAGTCCGACGTTGAATCACTGGCTGGTGGGCATCAGAGATTGCCACCATCAGAGCTTGTCTCTGATGTGTGGGCACAGTGCAGTTGCAAAGACTGTTATGTGGGATAAACTGAAATGGGCTATAGGAGGAAGGGATGAGCCACCTGATACAGTATCTCTGGTGTTTAAGAGGCATGGGAGTCGGGGGGAGGAGATATATAAGGACTGTTGAATTGAGTGTTTGCTGTTGCAAGCAACCTTGATTGATGCTTTGAGGAGAGAAAGTAACAGAAAGAAAATGAATTTTCAGTTTCCAGGAAAAAATAGCCTTGAATGTAGCAGCGGGCATCCTGGGATTCCCATTCTATTCCCTGATTCTCCAGAAAGCTCACCACCTAAGAGGGTTTCCCCAAATGATCCTCTGGTCTATCTAGGTATGACAGCAAAATTCTAGCTACTCAGCCAAACATAACAGGAAATCAGTCACACTGTTCTCTTCATCCTTGTGAGTCTAAGAAAACAGGAGACAGAGGAATCTCAGACTTTACAGCATGTGGGTTTTGTTAGAAAGATAGTTCCTCTGTCATGAGGCTTACAACTTTTCCCAATTCAATTAATTGGAATCTCCCAGGAAAGCAAATGCCGTAAAATAAAAGACTCAAACATCTGGGACCCCAAGCACCATCCAATGGAAAACACTAATGTGATGCAGTTTCACAGCTTGCGGATGGGAATATTAAGAGCCTTTATTTCTAAGAACCACTGCTCAGAGAGCGCGTGGCTTCTTTTAACAGCTAGTTCACAGGTTTCGATGGTGGTTTTTCTCGGAATGCAGTTTAGTGAGGCATCCCCAGTGCATGCATGCAAAGTGTACTAACTGAATGTCTCTTTGGGGCTAGCCATGGTGTTAGGGTATAAAGGGACATACACAAAGAAGACACAAGTCATTTCTGACCTCACAGAGCTTGGGGTCTAACTCCTTTTCAAACCCTCCTGGCCCAGAAGGAGAGAGCCATGGACAGAAGGTAACCCCGACAAGATCTGTGACTGCTGGTTGAGGGACACAAGCAGACTGAGGCCCCTGCGCCCTCTGTTCCCTCTTAGGGCTTTCCACACCAGCCAGGGTCCAGAGGACCAAGGCGCCCTGCCGACAGAATCGATGCACACAAGCCACTGAGGGCACTGGGCAGGAGGGGAGCAGAGGAGACCTGGAGGGTGAGAGGACAAGACCCAGTGAGACGAGCAACTGCTGTCTCAGCAAGCTACTCCCCTCTGGGCGGCTCCCTTCAGCCTCCAGGATACTCACGGTGTCATTTATATATACTTTTTCTTTCACTTAGATCAAATAATCTTCTCCAGTCTCTATGACCAGGCTTATCTTCCCATATAGGAAGTTTTTGTCTTCCTATAAAGCTTCTGGATGTGCAGGGCGTCCACTCCCCTTCTCTTTCTATGTGACCTTGTTCTTTGGAGCAAATTATTCCCTTTGAGAACTTTGGAATTCCTAAAGAGATCATATTCAGCCTACTGGTATGAAAATATTGATGGAGATAACACCTGTAAAATCCCAATCTGACTGCCAAGTTGTGTTCAGAGCCACTTTCAAATGAGAGTTCATGAGATCACGGAAGAAAACGCAATCTGCAAAATGGTGAATACGTGCCTAAGGGACAATGATGTATGATCAGAATTGTTACTATTGAACACTAACTCAGTACCAGTGAGAAGATTCTATAGGAAAGGATGATCCTGAGAATAGTGCAGCCTAAACTGAGGAGGATGCTAATGATGTTTTAAAAAATGGTAACTTTGGTACATATCATTTTTCAAGTGTCTACCAAGTACCTGATATTATACTCAGCCCTTCTTACTTACCAATCTCATTTAAAATGTTATTGATCTGCTTAATGTTAATTTTATACACGTATCATTTAATATTCAAATTGACCTAAACAGAATTTTTACTTCATACAGCTTATCTCACTCAATACTTAAACTGATATTATTCTAGCATTTTCATACATATTACTATTTATATTGTATACACTTAATCTCATTTAATACTTAAATAGATATTATTTCAGCATGTTTACACATATAATTTTATATATTTTTATAAATTTTATTATCTCATTTGATCCAGAGATTGATAGTATCACTCCAGCTTTATAGCACAAGGTACTGCTGCCCAAGGAGTGTGAGCGATCACCGAGAACCACAATGCTGGTAAGTTCTGGCGCAAGGCTGACAAGCAGGCCTGTTCTGTCCCAACTCTTTCCTTGATGAGCTAAGTCTCTGGCCCAGGCAAGGCTCCATGCTATTTCTGTGTGTACTTTCTGCATTTGATTTTCACAACAACTCTATGAGGTGGGTTCTATTTTCAATTCCTGTTTTGCAGAGCTCAAAAATGGCACCCAGACAAGATATGGTAATTAAGGGAGACTTGTACTATCCAGACATCTGCTGGGAATCTGGCTAAAAATAGAGGGCCTGGCGAGTTGCTGCACTGGGGACAGTTTCATTCTTCCAGTGTTGATGAAGCAAAGAGGTGACCAGTGACTGAGGGCTTAGCCTGGGTTAAGGAAGAAAGAGGAGTGAGTGATGAGGAGGTGGCGGAAGGCCACAGGAAAGTAACTCTGCTTTCCTGAAGTTCTTGGCCATCCAGAAAGAGAAAAACCAGCGCTGACAGGTACAAACTCTGGATTCTTAGTAGCAGGTTTGTTTTTTCTTAACTTGATATATCAGAGTTCTATGGTTGTAAGTGACAGAAAGTGACTGGCTACTTGAGCAAACAACAGCAATAGCTACAAGGAAGATAAAAAGTATAGCTGTCCATATAGACAGAAAAAACATGGGCATGAGGTTTTGTAGACTTAGCAGTTACATGACTTAAAATGGATGGAAGATTCTAAAAAAGATTGTAAAGATGAAATCCCAAATCGCTCCAGTGAGAAGGAAAAGGGGTGAAGTCAGCAAGGCAACACTAACTCTCTGAAGGCATCGTGCTTTGAGAGGCTCAGTAACCAAAGGCAGAGCACATGACCAGAGAGACAGAGATGCGACATCCTATTGACCTAGAGGAACGCAAAGTTTGGGGAAAGAAAAAGGCCAAATTTAATGCAAGCAGCAGCCAAAGAAAAAAGACCAAGGGTGCACAGCCCATTACCCGGGGAGAACTAAAGAGGGAACTAGCATTCACGCACCTTAAGTGTTGCAGGCTTGGCTGCTGGAGTCTGATGTAGCCGAGTTGGAATCCTCTTTGCGTCTTTAATGAAGTGATCTTTGGTAGGTCTTCTTCCGGATAGAGCTCACATTTCTTTTTGCTTCAAGTCTTGATTTACATCATCAGCTTCTCAGTGAGGCTATCCTGACTACTCTAAATCCTCTCCCTCTTACTCCCAGCTCCCAAGACTTTTAATCTCGCTTTTCCTGTCTATCCTTTCCTTTTCCACAGGACTTATTATCTTTGACCATACTCAATAAGCTTGTTATTATTAACATAGTATATAGTTTATTGTGCATCTCAACCCACAACATACACTAGGGTTAAGGTGTTTGCTGATTTTGTCCAAAGATAAATCCCAACTCTCTAGAATAGTACCTGGCACATTGTAGGGCTTCATAAATATGTATTGAATGAATGAATGAAGTTCCTTAACCCTCTGTCTCGTTTGTAAAATGGGGACAATGTTTACTGTGTTTTATGGAGATTAAATGAGACAATGCATGTAAAAAACACCCAGTAAAGAGACTGGCAAAAAATACTTAATAGATGTAGGCAGTTCCAGGGATTTTTATTTTCTCATTTGATCCTCATGTTAACGCTGAAAAATAACATCTTGCAGATGAGGAAAATATAGTTCATTGAGATAAAACCAGTTGTTACCTTGATCTAATATCACAGAGGCTTCATTTGTGGGAATGTATAAATAGAAGAAGCCTAGAAGAGAGGGAAAGGAATTCACACTCCATTTTTCTAGCAAAGGATGGTTAGCCCCAGACTCATGAGCCCAGGGATAGAATTCCAAAAACAGTGATCCAATACACGTTCAGTGAGCGATTTACTTCCTAATGTGGTGATAGCTAGAAATCATGTTGGCTCACTAGGAGGTATTTGTACTACATAAGTGCATTGCCTTACTTGATAATGTTGCTGTGACAATAAAGGAAAGCTGTAGGCAAAGCGCAATGTATTTTGATTTCAACAGAGTATGCAAAAAGTTCCCCTTTAGACTTTATGCCTAAGACAGTGAAATGTGTGTTCATGTGGATTTATCACCTAGACCAAAGATCAATAAACTTTTTCTGTAAATAGGCAGACAGTATGTATGTCAAACTTGGCTGGCCATATTGTCTCTGTTGTAACTACTCAATTTTGCCACTGCAATGTGAGAAAAATAGACAGCCTAGACACTGTGTAAACAAATAAGAGTGGCTGTGTTCCAATAAAACTTTATTTACAAAAACAAGCTGCTGGCCAGATCTGGCTCTTGGCTATAGTTTGCCAACCCCTGGCCTAGATGGTTGAATGACTGTAACCCTAATGTGCCATGGACTGAACTGGCAAAGAGTTTCTGTGTTGATCATGTGAGAATAGGCTGACTACATTTATGAGTGATACAAAGCTAGAAGAAATATTCAACATGATGGATGACAAAGTCACAATTTTAAATTAGGCTGAGACACCAAAACAACCAGTCCAAATTAATGTGATGTAAGTTAATGCCTAAAAATATACTGTTTTTTGATTAACAAAACATCATGAATAACGGAAACTAAGCTACATTCTATCAACACAATGAAAGGAGAAAACTGGGTTTGGCTGTAATCGCTCAAAAATGACTGGGGGCTGGCTAGCGACTTCACTTGTTATTCACTCACTCACTTCTGCAGTTTCCAGCAATAAAGTCCCTGTTGCTTTCTAGGCCCTATATATAGTGCAGGAGGGATTTTGATGATAAACAAAATAGTCTCAGTCCTTAAAGACATGTAATATGAACTCTTAGACAAGGAAGATGTCCCTTTATTCCTTCTCTTATTCATTCATTCAGTTATTTGTTTTTTCAGCAACTAAATATTGCGGCCAACATCATGGCAAGGCCAGATCAGGGCACAAGGATGACAAAGGCAAATGAGATTTTTAAGGAGTTCTGATTATAATTTGGGAGATACATTATATGTGAACAGATCAATTACAATACAGCATGGTATATAGCGTTTCAGAAATATGAACTGAAGGTATGAGAGCAGAGAAATTGAAGCAGCTAAGGCACTCTAGATGATTCCATGAAACCCTAACATTTGAGCTGTTTCTACAAAGTGGATTACGAGTTTTACTATCAGATATGTTGATATATTGTTTAATGTCTGAAGGCTTTTTGTGCCTGGTTCTAAACAACCACAAATACTGTGTTTTGCTTTGATGTTCCATTTACTAAAATCATCCGTTAGATCCTAGGTAAGTTTTTCAGAAGAACTCTTTTGGTAATGTAAATATTGCTTACACATATTTACTAACCTCCAGCAAAGAAATTAAACTACAATGACAAGCATAGTCTAAGCTGGGTTTCCTGCAGAAACACTCCCTGATTAGGGCTCAAGTGTGCACAGTGTGTTTGGGAGCTGTAGGGAGCCGGGGGTGGGGGGAACTGGAGACTCAGTCTGGGTAAGGAGAGTCAGCCAGAACGGATATGTTGTCAAGCCAGCTACTACAGCTAGTGACTGAAACTCACCACTTGAGGAAGCTCTGGGAAATGATGTAAAGCCATGCCTGGAAATAACCACGGCCAGGGGTGAGGGAACTGAGGTATCTATGCTCCCACACCTGTCAGTCACTGGGTAGGGGCTGTTGCAGGATACTGACAGGCATGGGTAATTCCGAGGCACTTGCAGCCTACCCTGTGCACACATGAGGGTGGATTCTGGAAGCCTGTGGACAGCCCAGTGACAAAGATGTGGCTAGAGTGCCTGAAAATGGGGTTCTGAGAGCACAGGGGTGAGATGCGAGCAGGACCTGCTACCTGCACTGTGTGTGAGTCTCGGAAACACCAGACACCTTCAGGAGCAGGTGAAATATACAGACATAGAATGCTTACAAACGTACTAAAGCCTATTCTAAAACAGCAACACCAAGCATTCTGTTCATTGCTTCATTATATTTGTCCTTGTACCTGTAACATTCTCAGGTTATTTCTATGCACTTTTCATTTCTTCTAGGGTTTTCACTGTAACATTTTGACACCTTTCCTGGTTGTATTCATTATGCTGTACCCAAAGTAAAAGGAGAACTTCTCAGGCCACTTGAAGTTAAAGATCACCTGAAGCAATGCAAGCCTGGTCATAAGATTAAGTAAAGCCCATTCACTATATCCTCTAGATAGAACTTTCTGGACTCACCCTTTCACATGGACTTTAGTTTTTGGCAATTTAGGGATAGCCTGACAAAGTGTGTATGCTGAATGTCATGTTTGGCTAGTGTTACACCTCTTTGCCGGGCTTCCCTGCTGGCTCAGCAGTAAAGAACTCACCAGCCAATGCAGGAGACATGAGTTCGATCCCTGGGTTGGGAAGATCCCCAGGAGAAGGAAATGGCAACCCACTCCAGTATTCTTGCCTGGAAAATCCCATGGACGGAGGAGCTTGGTGGGCTGCAGTCCATGGGGTCACTGAGAGTCAGCCATGACTGAGCGACTTCACTTTCACTTTTCACTTTCATGCATTGGAGAAGGAACTGGCAACCCACTCCAGTATTCTTGCCAGGAAATCCCATGGACAGAGGAGCCTGGTGGACTACAGTCCATGAGGTCACGAAAGAGTTGGACATGAACTTAGTGACTCAACAGCAACACAGCACACCTCTTTACCTCTTACGCTGTGACTTTAATTTACTGATCTTGTCTGTTAGCACTATTTAAAAGGCACAAATTTCTGTTTCTATTTTATTGTAATTTCTACAGCTTTGTAGAGGTTTCATCTCCTAGGAGATGAGCAATTCAGTCTGTGTACTTAGTACCGCTCTCAAGGACATTGGGCTAATTAATCATTTTGGAACACTGACTTGAACCCTCTTTCTATCTGGCCATTACGCATGGCCATCAGTACTGATTTGTCTTGCCTACACTTTGAACATAATAAACTTTGTTATTTTTGGAATTACTTGACTCATGCATGCTTGTCTATTCTTTCTTAATTGCACTAATAGAAGCAAGTACAGATTTCTGTCTCATATGCAGACAAATATTTGATCAAAGAATATAAAAATATTTGCTTCTATGGGAAATGGCATGTTTTGTGACGAAAGCACAGACCCGGGAGCCAAATGACCTGGATTCGAATGTGGAGTTCCCCACCCAGGAGCTGTGTATCCTTGGAGAGATCACTTAATCTCTTAGTGCTGGGCAAAGGTGTATCAGTTACTGCCACTGATGAGCAATTTTTAGCAATGGCAGACCTATGCTATTTTAAAATTGTTAGTTCACACTTTTATTCCTCACTATAACAACTTTTGCTTGCAATATCCCACTTTTTAGCAAGTGTGGGTTTCTCGATTCCTAAGACTTTATCTTATCTTGACAGCAGTAAGGGGGTGGAAGGCAGAGAGCACTGAGGGAAGGCAGAGTAGGAAAGAGTATGCCAAGAGCTAGATACTAACAAGACTGGGGGGACTTGTGTGACCCTTGGACCCTGGAGCTGCTTTCTCCCACCTCCCTAACCAAGGTGAAACCCACCACACTACACCTGTATAACCCCTGCATCTCTCCTTGTACCAGTTAACACAGTTGCAGTTTTACAGTCGTTGGTGTGGCTCGATGTCTCTGGGCTTCCTAGGCAGCTCAGTGGTAAAGAACCTGCCTGCCAATGCAGGAGATGTGGGTTTGATCCCTGGGTGATTTTTAAGTTGAGGCATTGAGATCAAACAGACCTAGGTTTGCAGACTGGCTTCTGCTCTCACAGTCTGTGTGCTTCAGAAGGTTAATTTGCTCAAGCCACAACTTCCTTGGCTGTGAATTAAGGCTAACGGAAGTTCTCTAGGCTATTTTCTTCAGATCCATTCTCTATAAATCTGCACCAACCCATACAGGAGACTGACCTATCTGGACTAGACCAGTGGTTCTCAAATGGGACAATTTTGTCCCCTCAAGGGATGCCTGGAGATACAGAGACATTCTGGAGTGTCACAGCTGAGGAAATTGCTATTAACATCTAGTTGGGTAGAGGCCAGGGATGCTATTAAACACCCTGTGGTGTGCAGGAGTATTTCCTCACAACAAAGAATTATCCAACCCCAAATATCAATAGTGCAGAGGTTTGAGAAACCCTGGGCTATACCAACAGGTTCTCTGCCCCTCTGGCTTCTGGCCAATAGGGAGCCCTAGCAGGAATCAGGAGAGGATTATGAAGTCCAGCTAGTCGTTCCCTTTGCTCCAACTCAAAGCGGTTTCCTTGTGTTGGCTGTGGCCCTCCCCACAGGCCCTGACTCCACTCAAAGCAGGCTTTTCTCCTTCTGAGATCTGGCAACTGCTGCCTGTGTTCATTTCTTTGACTTAAGGATGGTTAACAGGTCTGCTGTTACTGGCCCCAGAGTACCACACTTTCTTTTGAGGCTCCTTTGTACCTTGCCACATCTTTGTAAATAGACCCCTTTCAAATAAACCCTCTTCAAATGATCTTAGTTTGATAATCTGTTTTCTTTTAGGATTCTGAGTGATGGCAATAACAACCTCTTCAGGCTGTTATAAGGATTTCAATGAGATAATAGACGGAAACTTTCCACACAATGTGAGGCAAGCCATGAACATTCAATAAATTATAGCCTTCTCTTAGTTTCACCTTCAGTTCAGTTCAGTCGCTCAGTCATGTCCGACTCTTTGTGACGCCATGAATCGCAGCATGCCGGGCCTCCCTGTCCATCACCAACTCCCGGAGTTCACTCAAACTCACGTCCATCGAGTCGGTGATGCCATCCAGCCATCTCATCCTCTGTCGTCCCCTTCTCCTCCTGCCCCCAATCCCTCCCAGCATCAGAGTCTTTTCCAATGAGTCAACTCTTCACATGAGGTGGCCAAAGTACTGGAGTTTCAGCTTTAGCATCAGTCCTTCCAATGAACACCCAGGACTGATCTCCTGGGTGGACTGGTTGGAATGGACTGGTTGGATCTCCTTGCAGTCCAAGGGACTCTCAAGAGTCTCCTCCAACACCACAGTTCAAAAGCATCAATTCTTCGGCGCTCAGCTTTCTTTATAGTCCGACTCTCTCATCCATACATGACTACTGGAAAAACCATAGCCTTGACTAGACGGACCTTGTTGGCAAAGTAATGTCTCTGCTTTTCAATATGCTATCTAGGTTGGTCATAGCTTTTCTTCCAAGGAGTAAGCGTCTTTTAATTTCATGGCTGCAATCACCATCTGCAGTGATTTTGGAGCCCCCCAAAATAAAGTCTGACACTGTTTCCACTGTTTCCCCATCTATTTCCCATGAAGTGATGGGACCAGATGCCATGAGCTTCGTTTTCTGAATGTTGAGCTTTAAGCCAACTTTTTCGCTCTCCTCTTTCACTTTCATCAAGAGGCTTTTTAGTTCCTCTTCACTTTCTGCCATAAGGGTGGTGTCATGTACATATCTGAGGTTATTGATATTTCTCCCGGCAATCTTAATTTCAGCTTGTGTTTCTTCCTGCCCAGCGTTTCTCATGGTGATTGATTATATTCTTTGCAACCAAAGATGGAGAAGCTCTATACAGTCGGCAAAAACAAGACCGGGAGCTGACTGTGACTCAGATCATGAACTCCTTATTGCCAAATTCAGACTGAAATTGAAGAAAGTAGGGAAACCACTGGACCATTCAGGTATGACCTAAATCAAATCCCTTATGATTATACAGTGGAAGTGAGAAATAGATTTAAGGGACTAGATCTGATAGATAGAATGCCTGATGAATTATGGATGGAGGTTTGTGACATTGTACAGGAGACAGGGATCAAAACCATCCCCATGAAAAAGAAATGCAAAAAAAGCAAAATGGCTGTCTGGGGAGGCCTTACACATAGCTGTGAAAAGAAGTTCCACCTTAGGCATTACTGTTACCTCGGGTTAGCTGCACAGTTGACCCTTCCTTCGTATGAGCCACCTGAAAATGTTTCCCTTTTTTATTTTGCAGCATACTTGGATATTAAAAATAGATTTTTTTTTTCACTGCTATGCTCTGGTGTCTAGAGATAGCAATTCTGCTGCAGAGCTCAAATATGGCATTAAAATATGTTGTGAGTTGGGAAACTTTTACAGAAATTCCAGGCCTGTCTCTGCTCTTGGAATGCAAGACATTATTTGTGATCTTATCACATAAATTTGGAAACAATGTCCATGCTGGCCTTTTTGTTTCTGGGTTTCTTGACTCGGGAACAAGAATGAAAGAGCCTGATTTTTATTCCCAGTGACAGGAGGAGAAAGGTTGGACTCCAGCCTCTGCAGATCAGGTTGGATGAGATTCAAACATGGTAAGCAAAATCACCATGCCCCTGCCCAAGAGAATAGGAGGCCCTGGGCAGATTTACTGAGGGTAAAACACAAGACCAGATTCCAGTTGTATTGTGTTTAGGAGATGTGGGAACCACTGGGGCAGCTCGGTTCAATCATTCACTCAGTCATTCCCATATATTGATATTTGGTTCTGGCTCTTTTTCATTTAAGTTGACTCTATCCATCACCCCAAGAACATAGAACAATACAAATTAAAGGCAGCTTTCACATTTTCATCCACTGTCTCATCCAGATCTTTCAAAAACTCTGCGGGGAGGCGGGTGGGGTCTATTGGCCCATTTTAAGGTGAGGAACTGAGACTTGGAAAGAAAAAGTCATTTGCCCAAGCTGCATGGTGGTAAACTAGGATTCATAAGCAGACCAGTAGACTCTAGAGTCACACAGACTGAGCTGATGATAGGAAGTTACTCTGCTGACCCTCTGTCCTCAATAACACCAGGATTATGGTGCCCACCTCACTGCCTGGCCCCTAGTCAACACTAAGGCCAGCTGCTGGCACTATTATCAGGAAGTAAGGAACTTTGAGTCTGGCACCCCTGGGTTACAATCCTGCTCTGCTTCTAAATAGCTAGGTCCATCAGGCAAACCATTTGACCTGCTGGGCTGTCACCTCATCTGCCAAGTGAAGGATAATAACGTCTGCCTTACGGGGTTGTGCTGAGGCCCACACAGGTGCAGAGGTCTCCAAAGTGGAGTGTACACATTCTCAGGTGGGATGCAGGAAGAATATCAGAGTTTTGATCTCTAGCTTATTTAATTCACTTCAAAATGAAAAAGAAAATGAAACTTTACTTATATTTCATGTATGTATATACACTTGCCACCCATATTTGATCTGTGTGTCAGCTCTTTTCTTTCTTTTACAATACAGATTAGCTGCTCACACACCCACATCTATTCATTTGCTTTGAGCAAATTGCCTGGTGTGGCAATTTATGTATGCTCAGGTAAATGGATTTAGGGATTGTAATAACCAGTTTTTAAGCAGGCTTATAAAATGGATGTGTGACTTTTAAAAAATATCCTGCTAAAATTCTATTTTAAAACATGCTAAGAAGGTAAGTATAAGTGAGCATCCAAAAAATGACAGAACTCACCTTCCTTCTATCTTGCTAAGGCTTCCTCTTGGGCTGCACCATGACATGTAAAGAAAATAATAATTTTATCTGAGAGGACGGAATATTGCCCCTCACCCATTCAAAGGAAATTATTGTAAAATGGCTTGTAATATGGATTTACAACAATTACTATTAATGACAACTTTTTTCTCTGTGATTAACTTGTGCTTAAAGATTTTAACTAGTAATAGAACAAGGCTACCACAATTAGCAAGACACCAAGATATTATTTATTTAAAGTTAGTTTCATTCATTCAGAATTTCTTATTTTGTGTATGTTTTATAGGGTACTCAAAAAGCAGCATCTGACAGTGTATAAGTAACAAATAAACTGTAATTATATTGGTGATATATGCTTCACATCATTTTTGTTGGTGGGGTGTACAATTTAAAAATCATGGAGATCCCTGAGCTAATGTAAAGTCATTAATTCAAAAGCTGCCATGCAGTAGATGCTCAATAAAAAGCAACTAGTGTTATCAACAACTTTCCACTGAGTACATACCACATATGATTATTTTTCACCTTAAAATAACTTTATTAAGGGAAATTTCAAACACCTGAAACATAAGAATGGGTTTATGAACCCATTATATACCTTTACCCAACTTTGACAATGATCATTTTTCCAACCTTATTTTATCTCTTCCCCTACTTATTTTGAATATGTTAAAGAAAAGTCCACATCATTTCACCTGCAAATTGTTCTGTATGAACTTCTAACTAATAAGGGCTTTTTGTTTAACCACCTCCCCATTATCACACCCAAACAGTCATTAGCAATTCTTCAATATCAACTTTCAGGTGGGAATCCATCTACCAAAGCAGGAGATGCAGGTTTGATCCCTGCGTTGGGAAGATCCCCTGGATCTTCAGCAGCAACCCACTCCAGTATTCTTGCCTTGAAAACTCTGTGGACAGAGGCGCATGGAGGGTTACAGTCCCTGGGATCACAAAGCCTTGGACATGCCTGAGCAACTGAGCACGCAGCTAAGCCCGGAGCACGCCATGCTACTATCAGTTTTACCATCCTTTGCAGCTGCAAATACGATTGCCTCCCTCCAGCATCCCTCTCCCTCCAGCATCCCTCTCCCTCCTCCATGACCGTGTCCACGCTCCTCCCAGAGGCCAAAACACACAGCAGCACAACTGTCCCTGCCTGCCCCCCTCTTGGCCCCCCATGCTCTCACTCAGGTGCCCTTTTCCAGCACTTTACTCAGCATCCTCAGTCCCTCCCCACTCAACACCCTCCCATTTGCTGTTCCCTCTGAAATGCCTGTCCCCCTGCTCTCCCCATCAGCTCCTTCTCAGCCTTCTGGCCTCAGCTCTAAGATCCCCTCTGCCCTAAGCAGGCCCCCAGTTGACTGCTCTCTTCCTCCACCAAGTAACGTTCATGTGTTTCACACCACTCATCACAAAGTCTAGGTCTGTGCCTGTCTCCTTCATTTGACTAGGAGGAACATAGTCTTTGATAGACACTTTTTTTTTTCTCCATCCTTAAGTTGAGCTCAGCTCAGTGCTGGGCAGAAGGTAGCAGCCAGCACATCACAGAAAGACTGAAAGGAGTGAGGCCCTGATCATGCCCGGCCTCCTCTTCCAGCGTCTGTGCTTCCTGCTCCTTCAGCCTGCAAGGTCTTCCTTTTCCCTCCCAAGCTGCCCCCTGTCCTTCCACAGCACATCCTACCCAACCTTCAGGTTCACTGTGGCCTCCTCTCGGAAGCCCAGGCTGCCTCTGTGCCCGCTCACTTCCATCGCCCATCCATTGGATCATTCATGTGTCTCTCACCCTCACCACGCTCTGTGCCCCTTGAGAACTGAGATGGTTCAATTTATGTGCTCCTCGACTGAACTAAGTTGCTGATAGAACATCATTCCTGGATGTGTCTGTGAGGGTGTTTCCAGAAGAGGTTAACATTTGAATCTGCAGACTGAGAGAAAATCTGCCTTCACCAATGCAGGGGGAATCCTCCAATCAATTGAGGGCCTGACCAGAACAAAAAGTCAGAGGAAGGACCAATGTATTTGCCCTTCTTGAGTCCAAACATTCATCATCCTCTGCTGTTGGACATCGGCTCTCCTGGCTCTTGGGCTTTTGGGTTTGAACCAGAACTATACCACTGGCTTTCCTGGAAGTCCAGCTTACAAACGGCAGATTGTGGGACTTCTCTGACTCTGTAATTGCATGAATCAGTCCCTCATCATAGATCTTTTCGTGGAAGTCCATACATATCCTAATGGCTCTGTTTCTCTTGAGGGCCCTGACTAATACAAGGACTAAGACTGTCCTATACAGTGTCTGGAGCTCAGTGCCTAGCCATAAGAATGTGAGGGCTGTAGAAATAAATCAGACAAGAGCAGGAAGGTACAGTTAAGCCGGAAGGACCAGGAAATAGAGAGCGAGTAAAGTAATGGGGGTCAGTGGGTCCTGAGGGCATAACAGGATGTCACACCAGGAAGGTTTGGATCAGTAGAGGAGACCTAAGACCCTAAACAAGTAAGAAGGCCCTGGGTTTCCATTTAAGGAGACGCCAAGTGTGATCTCAGGGTGATGACAACCTTTTAAGTAAATACAGAATAATCCAAATATAAGCTCCACTAGGAAAAACCTTCCTGGGGTGGGATAGGGGGGCTTTGATCTCTACCATTCACTGCTATATCTGTGCCTTCCATACAGTAGGTGCTCAGTGAAGATTTCTCGGACAAATAAGTGAAAGCATAGAAAATCAGGGCTGGTTGAAGCAAAGGCAGAGATGTGAATTGGATATGAATAGAGACATGAAAGCACCTCTTTTCTCACCACCCCTGAGAACCACCTAAGGGAAAAGACTCACACCTGCCAATCCTGTGGTGACCAGTACCAGGCCTATCTCCTGTAATCTTGTCTTCCCAGTGCCCAGCAGAGGCTGGCACCTGATAGCACTCAGTAAATCACTGTGGAACAAATGATTCTTTCTGTGAAATGGAGGCTAATATTACCTAGCTTGAAATGATTTAGGATTCTCAACAATCTGCATGTCTTCAGTGAAAATTCTAGATTAGTTCAGTCTCTAAGACATTTTTAGCCCTGTTTTTAAGACTGTTGAATCAATTCCAACTTATCAATCAAGGTCAGATTTGTCACTGGAGCATCTGCTTGCCAACATGAGCATGCTCGCATTTTGTTGAGCTATTTTCACATGCCAGGCTGTCTCCAGATCATGGTATTGTCATAAATGCGCCACCAGTGTGTTGGGAACTACTGGTAGGTTGTCTCTGGGGAAGAAAGGAGACGTTCTGAAGAGAAACAGATTTTGCAAATCCGGCATTAAGCAGAGAGTTCTTTAATTCAGGACTGCTGAGGACCTTTGTTATATTAATATGAAGTCATGATCCCCTGGGAGAGGGTCTCAAAAGGTGGTGATTCCCACATTCTTTATTGCTTAAAACCCCTATATTTTAGATATGTAATGAAACACCCAAAGGATACCTGTTCTACTGTTTTAGAAATGCTGTTTTCAAGAATACCAAATCATGAGGATTTTTGCATTTTTCTTAACTACTTAGGTTTCTAAAATGACTGGTCTACCATAATGGAGGAAGGGGCACAAACTCATTTACACTCCCTCATCCAGTCCTCTTAGGAGCAGAAGCACCAGAATCAAAAGAGATTAGGTTGTGCTGTGAGCTTGACTTATTACAAGCTTCAGCTCTGTCACTTAGCAGCTGTATAAAGTTCTGCAGATCAATTATCTCAGCCTCAGTCTTCTCATCCATAAAAATGAGGACAGCCACTCCATAGAGAGACTACAGAACCAGGACAGGAGACAATGTCTTGAGAGGCCAGAGCAAGGTCTGACCTGACACACAGGAGGGGAAATTTCATTCATCAAGTGTCAGGCACTGACCAAATCAGTGCGGACAGGGACTGCAGCCATGAAGTTAAAAGGTACTTGTTCCCTGGAAGGAAAGCTATGACAGATATTGACAGCACATTAAAAAGCAGAGACATCACTTTGCTGACAATGGTCCATGTAGTCAAAGATATGGTTTTTCCAGTAGTCATGTATGGATGTGAGAGTTGGACCATAAAGAAGGCTGAGTGCTGAGGAATTGATGCTTTTGAATTGTGGTACTGAAGAAGACTCTTGAGAGTACCTTGGACTGCAAGATCAAATCACTCAATCCTAAAGGAAATCAGCCCTGAATATTCATTGGAAGGACTGATGCTGAAGCTGAAGCTCTAATACTTTGGCCACCTGATGTGAAGAGACCACTCATTGGAAAAGACCCTGATGCTGGGAAAAACTGAAGTCAAAAGGAGAAGAGGGTGGCAGAGGATGAGATGGTTAGATAGCATCACCAACCCAATGGACACGAACTTGAGCCAACTCTGGGAGATAGTGAAGGACAGGGAAGCCTGGTGCGCTGCAGTCCATGGGGTCGCAAAGAGTCAGGCACAACTTAGCCACTGAACAACAGCAGGCACTGACAGAGAATCTGAGGCTGGAGTTATAAGCCAAACAGAGAAAAGTCCCTGCCCTTAGGAGACTCTAGCCCAGTAGAGCAAGAGAGAAACTTCTACAGAGTCTGGCTTCCCAAGTGATTCCAAGGGACAGCAGGGTGGGCATCAGAGACCCAGGGCAGCAGCAGGCACCGCTCAGGAGAAGCCTGTTGCCAGGTTCCTGGTGAAGGCGCAGAGGCCGCGTACCCACCAGGAGAGGGGCCCTGAGCCCTCCTGCTCCCCAGTGTGACGGAAGCACAGAGCCACAGAGCGCCGGTGAGGCCGCATACCCGAGAGCACTTGGCAGCCCCACGGTTGGAGCTGAAGACACACAGGGAGACCAGTCAGGGAAAACCCGTCTCCTCACCTGAGTTATAAGATGAGCTCATGTTTGATGCTGGAGACTGAGGCCATGAAAACCGGGCATGGCACAGACAGACCAGAGGCCAGGAGCTCTGCTGATTCTGAAGAGACTCATACAACTTTTTTAAACAGGCGGCACACGCCCCAGTGAGCAGCTGCTCAGTGCCCTGTTTTGCTCTCTCGTCTCCAAAGGGTGGGGCTAAACGATCCCCTGGGCTGCCTGCATCTTCTCCGTCACCTGCCTGCCTGGGAGGTGGAGCAGTTGGTCTCTGACTGCTTGCTTTTCTCCCTCTGTCTGCTGCCCCCACATGCTCACCTACCGGCCTTAGGCATTTCAACGTGCATGCCACAATTCACCCTGCCCAGGGTACAGGCAGGGGCTTCCAGCTTCTTCACTCTGCAAACCGAGGGCACACCAACCCCTGCCCTGTCCACTTCATGAGTCATATAGTTCGACAGGTTCTCCTGATTAGATCATGTTTAAGCCTTGAAAGGGAGATCCTAGCAAGCTCAGGAAGAAGGCAAAATATTTCATTTATACCAAATGACAAATACAACTGCGTGTGCTTCCTTTGTGTATCAATTAGCAGCATATGGTGAGAGTGAAACACGCTAATAAAGTTATAAAGAAATTTAAGGGTTAGGGAGACAGTCGCTTCCTCATGGGCTCAGGCAGAAGCGTCTGCTGCTAACACTGCAATTTCCAAACAGATTGTCTGAACACCTGCAGATGTTCAAAGACCCTCCTGCTCTCAAGTGCTCGCCTCCGTGTCTCTTTCAACAAATCAGCCTAATTCAGGGAGAAGTGCCGTGCTTGGGTTAGAGAAGCTACATGACAAACAAGCTTCCTCTCCCACGCCGACCCCAATCAGTTGGGACTGCTTGGAGTGCGGTGTTGAGAAGCCTTCTGAGGCCGCACTTGGGCTCAGTGGGAACTAGGATGGATTAGTTACAGTGTTTGCATTGAGAAGGTCACGGGGCAAGGAAGATGCCTGTGCACACCTTTGGCCTTTCAGCTGGGGAACAGTCATAACTGAGGGATTGAAGGTGGTGTGGTCTTGGGAACGTCATTCACTGTCCTGAGCCTCAGCTTCCTGACTATAACATCAAGATGTTGATATTTCCTTTAGGGTCATAGTGAAGATCACATCCAGTGAAGTGTATAGAACTGCTTTGGGAACCCCAATGTATTTACAAACAGAACCCCAATGTATTATAACTGCAAACATTTCTAAACTCAAATAACTGTGTGTATGTGCATATGTTTGCTTTTCTAACACTCTAGGGAAGGGTTTGTCAGCCTCAGCACTGTTGACAGTCTGTACTGGATCGCTCCTAACTGTGGGGGCTGCCCTGTGCATTGCAGAACCTTTAGTAGCATCACTGGTCTCAACTCACCAGATGCCAGCAGCAGTTCCCAGTGATCAAAATGTCAGTCAAAGATATTCCAGACATTGCCAAGTGTCCAGTGGGGATGAAAGTGCCCCAGAATCATGGGTCTAGGTTAGTTGCTTTCCCCTCTGGCTGCACATCAGACCCACCTGGAGGGTTTTTAAAACTGTATCAATGCCAGTTTTCAAGCCCCAAAGAAGAGCTTTTTATTTAACTGACCAGAGCAGGTGGGAGGCCAGCATCTATCCCCTGATGATTCTAACACACATCTCAGAGATGAGGATCTCTCAGGAAGCTGTATGGATTCCTTTCTGAGAGAATGCAGGCTCTTCTCTCCTGAAAGCAAGAGGCCTCCCCACCTTTCAGGTAAAGGCCAAGGGCCCTCCCAGGGGGAAATCAGGCAGAGAGTTCCCCCCAACCCAATATGCAATTTCCTTCCTCCATTCAATCACAAAAGTTCCCGTTTTTAATGAGTATATGAACAATGTGTCCTTTAACAGACGATGGAAGAGTGATGAAGGAGATAGTTAAATGTGATGGATATCCATGCTCGTCCATCTTACAGCAACTTTTCAGAGACAATGAAAGCCCTAAGATGCCTTTGATAAAATGGAACTAGACAGAAACATAACAAGTAACATATGACTGGGTACAAATGGTAAAATTAAAGGCAAACATTGTTGATGAGCTCACTAGACCCTGAAGTATTGGAGCACAATATTAGCCTTGGTGGAAAATAACTACATTGAAATATGTCCTTCCTGCTACATGGCTTTCTTAAGACTCTGGAAGCATTCTGTCTCTCTCAAGAGTCTTGTTCTCTGTCACCAGGCATTTTCAATAGAATGAACAAAGCAGAGAGTTTGGGAATGAAAGTGAAGGATAATTGAAATCTTGCCTTGATCTATTGTTATACCTGAATAGGCTGAGAGACAAATGCTTGGTCCCTGCAGAGACTCTCCCAGAAGCCCTTCACCTCCTGGGGCTGGCATAGCAGCCAGTCAATCAGCAACGCTCACGGAACACCCAGCATAGATAAGTCACCGCGCTAAACTGTCTGGGGAATACTAAGATGGATAAGACACAGATCCTGTCCTCCAGGTGTTTGTAGTCTAGTTAGGGACCTATAAAAACATGATCAACAATACTGAGTGGCCTGAGTTCAACTCCAAATGAGACTCCAAAGAGAAATACTGAGCTGGGAAGTTTCAGACAAAGCTAAGTGGAAATTGGACATGAAGGCAGGGCAGCCCTCTGAAACCCAGGCATCATTTCTTAGAACTGGTATACAAGAGGGCTGTTGGTCTCCTGATACATAAAGGAGCTGTGCAAAAAAACCAGAAAGTCCTGGCCCTTCACCATGGGACAGAGATAGCTTCCAGGGTAGAGCTCTGTTTTCCAGCAGAAGAAAACAGGACCTCAGTGTGAAGCAAGGATGTTGCAAGGCTGGCCAGCTCTGGGTAGAGAAGAGTGAGACTGCATGTGGGCCTGAGTGGAACGCCCTCTGGGGACTCCTGGACACATGCAAGTATTGATTAGGAATCCATCAGCAGACATCTTTATTCTGAGCTCAGGGGGTAGGGAGCACTGTGATACCAGTGGGAGAACAGAAGGGATGGGCAGCTAGGCAGAAAACACGCAGACGTGAGGATCAGGAGAGAAGCATGTTTTGAGTATGTCTAATTGCAAAACTACGTGTGAGGCAAGCAATGCTATAAATAATCAGCACTATCAGGACTGAGATAACATGTCACTATGGCCAAGAGCCTGAAATCTCCCTTGGCCAAGACGCATTGCTCTTGAAGTGGCATTTAACCCCAGCGGCCTCAGGAAGCCCAACTCAGCAGTTTGTATGCCAGTGAGGCCTCGCCTGGGCCACGGGAGGCAGGGGGTGGGACTTTAGAACAGCTGCTGTTAATTCATGGCCTCATCCAAGCCCCCTCCACTCCCTCCTTACAGCCTTGCCCCTAGAGCCTCTGTGCCACATGGCAGCAGAGTGCGTCTTTTATAGCTGCAAGGGACCACGATGCTGCCCTTCCCCTCTCTCTCAGGAAAAAAGCCAAACTTCCTCCCATGTCCACTGGACTCACAGGATCCACCAAGTCTGCTCCCCAGACTCATTCCCCAACTTTCTTTATCTGGCTCACTTCACTTCAGTGACAAGGGCTTGGTCCTGGACCTAGGACGTTCCTAACTCATTTCACGCCCCAGGGCCTCTGCATTTGCTGCCAAGACACCATTCTCCATATATTTGCACGTTTGTTCCATGTCTCCGTTCAGGTCCCTGCTCCCCTATTAGGTTCCCAGAGAGCTCTTCCTGCCCATGTTCCCTAAGAGAGTGTCTATCCCAAGCACTTAGGAGAACCCCTGCCATGTAGTACACCACAAGTATGTATTAAATGAGTGAACACTCCCTCCCTGACTATCAGGCAAACTTCTGAGCTCGCTAGACCCCGTTTTGAAGACCTAGATTTGGAAGCCACTAGCAGGCATTTCCGGAGAAGGCAATGGCACCCCACTCCAGTACTCTTGCCTGGAAAATCCCATGGATGGAGGAGCCTGGTGGGCTCCAGTCCATGGGGTCACAAAGAGTCGGACACGACTGAGCGACTTCCATTTCACTTTTCACTTTCATGCACTGGAGAAGGAAATGGCAACCCACTCCAGTGTTCTTGCCTGGAGAATCCCAGGGACGGGGGAGCCTGGTGGGCTGCCGTCTATGGGGTCACACAGAGTTGGACACGACTGAAGTGACTTAGCAGCAGCAGCAGCAGCAGGCACTTCATGATTACAAAGTCCCCAACTAACTACCTGGTCCTCTTCTCTGTCACCCTCACATCACCTGAAACATCTGTCCCCACTGGATCCCAGCATGCATCGACACTGCTGACTTACTATTTTCTCGACTTAGTTTTGCTTCTCTCAGCCCATAAGAATATCAGCCTCCTGAGACAAGGATTGAACCTTATTTGTTTATTGTTGTAACCCTAACGTCAGGCAAAGAATAGGTGTTCAGTAAATTTTTCTTGAATATCCATCCAGCTAGGCCAGGATTTTCTTGCACCTATATTTTGCTGGTAATTTTCACCCCAGGGCCAGATCTTACATTTACTAAATTGATTAGATATCACTGCACTAGATTCAACTGCTCCTTCTAGTCCACTGGGATCTTCGTGATCCTGATTCTGTCATTCAGTATAACACTGTCTTTGCCTGTCTGCAGAAACTTTATAAAGCTGCTACCCACATTGTTTTCAAGGCAGAGATGGCAGTGGTGGACGAGTGGGCAAGCCCCTCTGTCCTCCGGCCTCCTCACTGTCCTTGCTGACCAAGTTGGGAAAGTCAGGGCCCAGTCTCCTCTGTTCAGTTCAGTTGCTCAGTCATGTCCGTCTCTTTGCAGCCCCATGGACTGCAGCACACCAGGCTTCCCTGTCCATCACCAACTCCCGGACCTTTCCCGGTTAGGCGGTGATGCCATCTAACCTCATCCTCTGTCATCCCCTTCTTCTCCTGCCTTCAGTCTTTCCCGCATCAGGGGTCTTTTTCAATGAGTCAACTCTTCACATCAGATGGCCAAAGTTTTGGAGCTTCAGCTTCAGCATCAGTCCTTCCAATGAATATTCAGGACTGATTTCCTTTAGGATGGACTGGTTGGATCCCCTTGCTGTCCAAGAGACTCTCAAGAGTCTTCAGCCTCCTCTACCCACACCCCAAAAAGAGGAATACAGAACAGACCCCAAGTATAAGAAAAGGCTGGACCACATTCTGAACCCTACCTTCTCCACTTCCTACTTTGTAAGTCTTGGCCATGGCAATTCTCTTTGACTCCTTGCATCTGATTTTCTTTTTTTCTGGTACGTAAGACAATAATTCCTACACCTAGAGTTGTTGCGAGGACTGAACACAGCAACAAAGTACCCAGGACCACCCCAGGCATTTGATGAACGTGTTAACTGTGTGTGTTTAAACAACAAACAACTCTTAGCAGGCCAAATTTGGAATTGAGAGAGGAGAATGAAACCCAGATATTTCACTGAATCTTTTCAAGCCAATGGAAAAAAAAAAAACTCAGTACAGGTGAAAATGAGCTGAATCAGAGGTCATGTGGACAGTTGTGGTCTTGTTTAACCTTCCTGTTGAAGTCCCCATGCATCCATGAACCTGAAGACACGGGACGGCAGGGCTCATACGGGGGCAGCAGGAGCTATGCAGGGGCACGGGTCCCTACATGGACCCCGGATGGCAGACAGCAGGCGCGGGGCTCCACTCGCTCACACACCGCCTTCCTCGAGCACTGAAGCAGCATGCGCATCCAGCTGGCAGTTTTGTATCTACCTCACGCTCATTTAAATAATGGGGCAAACTATAAAGATGGGGAGATAATCATAAAAAGCTCAGGGAACGTATGCAAATAGAAAGCTCTGCAAAATTCAGAGGAGGCTGGGAGAACAAAGATAATCAAGAGCATTATCAACCTGGCCCAGGTGTGCAGGCGCTGGGAGCCCGAGGGGAGTACATGCCGGAGGGGAGGGGGCAGCCCCCACCACTGCACTCTGAATCTGTATCCATTTTTATTTATGAACTTGCTCTCTCGCTCTCTCTCGCTCTCTCGCTCTCTCTCTCTCTCTCTCTCTCTCTCTCTCTCTCTCTCTCTCTCTCGCTCCTGAGAATCCTAGAAGATGGAGCTCAAGTGCATTTAAGAATGGAGGAAGGTGGAAGTTAGATGTTTGCAGTGACGTCTGTTCTTGACCCTGATCCCGGAACACCTTCATCCTGATGACAAAACCAGAGACGCAGCATCATGATGCCAGCGTCATCACCCCTCTGCTCAAAAACCTCAGTGGCTGTCACCTCACTCAGAGTAAAGCCAAACACCCCCACCCAAGGCCTCCGAAGACACCCCCCAGCCCTCTCACTTCACTGCCTCCTGCCCCCTTTCCCCCCACAGCCACACCCTACTTCTTGCAGATCCTCGGACACCCATGGGGCTCTCGTTTTAGGCCTTTGCTCACCCTCCCTCCTGGCTTTCAACTTCAGCTGGAAGGTCTCACTTGCATGGAGACTTGTCTACCCAGCCCTTCTCCTTGACTCTCCCCCTGCCTTCTTTGTAATAAATAAATGAATGAATGCATTTTCAAAATTTCTTCAAGCTCTAATGTTTGGTGATCTGTGGTTTTCTCTTTCTAGTTCATCTTCTTCCTACTGCCTAAGTTGGGCTCCCCTGCCTCCATCAAGAGCCTCCTCAGCCCCTTTTGGGTGCTGAGCCCTGAAAATAGTTAAAACGTAGATCAGTTCAGTTCAATCACTCAGTCATGTCCGACTCTTTGTGACCCCATGAACTGCAGCACGCCAGGCCTCTCTGTCCATCACCAACTCTTGGAGTTCACTCAGACTCACATCCATCTAGTCAGTGATGCCATCCAGCCATCTCATCCTCTGTCGTCCCCTGCTCCTGCCTCCAATCCCTCCCAGCATCAAAGTCTTTTCTAATGAGTCAACTCTTTGCATGAGGTGGCCAAAGTACTCACCTTTAGCATCATTCCTTCCAAAGAAATCTCAGGACTGATCTCCTTCAGAATGGACTGGCTGGATCTCCTTGCAGTCCAAGGGACTCTCAAGAGTCTTCTCCAACACCACAGCAATTCTTAGGTGCTCAGCTTTCTTCACAGTCCAAAGCTCACATCCATACATGACCACTGGAAAAACCATAGCCTTGACTAGACAGACCTTTGTTGGCAAAGTAATGTCTCTGCTTTTCAACATGCTATCTAGGTTGGTCATAACTTTTCTTCCAAAGAGTAAGCGTCTTTCAATTTCATGGCTGCAGTCACCATCTGCAGTGATTTTGGAGCCCCCAAAAATTAAGTCTGACACTGTTTCCACTGTTTCCCCATCTATTTCCCATGAAGTGATGGGACCAGATGCCATGATCTTCGTTTTCTGAATGTTGAGCTTTAAGCCAACTTTTTCATTCTCCACTTTCACTTTCATCAAGAGACTTTTTAGTTCCTCTTCACTTTCTGCCATAAGGGTGGTATCATCTGCATATATGAGGTTATTGATATTTCTCCCAGCAATCTTCATTCCAGCTTGTGCTTCTTCCAGCCCAGCGTTTCTCATGATGTACTCTGCATAGAAGTTAAATAAGCAGGGTGACAATATATAGCCTTGACGTACACCTTTTCCTATTTGGAACCAGTCTCTTGTTCCATGTCCAGTTCTAACTGTTGCTTCCTGACCTGCATATAGGTTTCTCAAGAGGCAGGTGGTCTGGTATTCCCATCTCTTTCAGGATTTTCCACAGTTGATTGTGATCTACACAGTCAAAGGCTTTGGCATAGTCAATAAAGCAGAAATAGATGTTTTTCTGGAACTCTCTTGCTTTTTCCATGATCCAGTGGATATTGGCCATTTGATCTCTGGTTCCTCTGCCTTTTCTAAAACCAGCTTGAACATCTGGGAGTTCATGGTTCACATCTTGCTGAAGCCTGGCTTGGAGAATTTTGAGCATTACTTTACTAGCATGTGAGATGAGTGCAATTGTGCGGTAGTTTGAGCATTCTTTGGCATTGCCTTTCTTTGGGATTGGAATGAAAACTGACCTTTTCCAGTCCAGTAGCCACTGCTGAGTATTCCAAATTTATTGGCATATTGAGTGCAGCCCTTTCACAGCATTATCTTTCAGGATTTGAAAGAGCTCAACTGGAATTCCATCACCTCCACTAGCTTTGTTCGTAGTGATGCTTTCTAAGGCCACTTGACTTCACATTCCAGGATGTCTGGCTCTAGGTGAGTGATCACACCATCGTGATTATCTGGGTCGTGAAGATCTTTTTTGTACAGTTCTTCTATGTATTTTTGCCACCTCTTCTTAATATCTTCTGCTTCTGTTAGGTCCATACCATTTCTGTCCTTTATCGAGCCCATCTTTGCATGAAATGTTCCCTTGGTATCTCTAATTTTCTTGAAGAGATCTCTAGTCTTTCCCATTTTGTTCTTTTCCTCTATTTCTTTGCATTGATCGCTGAGGAAGGCTTTCTTATCTCTTCTTGCTCTTCTCTGGAACTCTGCATTCAGATGCTTATATCTTTCCTTTTCTCCTTTGCTTTTTGCTTCTTTTCTTTTCACAGCTATTTGTAAGGCCTCCCCAGACAGCCATCTTGCTTTTTTGCATTTCTTTTCCATGGGGATGGTCTTGATCCCTGTGTCCTGTACAATGTCACAAACCTCCGTCCATAGTTCATCAGGCACTCTATCAGATCTAGTCCCTTAAATCTATTTCTCACTTCCACTGTATAATCATAAGGGATTTGATTTAGGTCATACCTGAATGGTCTAGTGGTTTTCCCTACCTTCTTCGATTTAAGTCTGAATTTGGCAATAAGGAGTTCATGATCTGAGCCACAGTCAGATGTAGTATCCGCCCATAAAAATCACACCCTTTAAAAGGTTCTGTGAATCCCTTGTGGTCCAGTGGAGAGGACTCTGTGCCTCCACTGCAGGGTTATGAGTTGGATCCGTGGTTGAGGAATTAAGATCCCATATACTGCATTGCATGTCCCCTCCTCATAAAAATAAACCACAAATATGGTTCACCTATAAGCAACAACTTCAGTCTTTCAACTAATTACATCTCATTTCTAATGCCCCTATCTTTCTAACATTAAGCAGTAGGTACATTTTTCCATCCTTAGTGCCCAAAGAATTGTCCACTTTTTCTCCCTGTGGGCTTGTATTTTTGTAACTAGAAATCTGGATATTTTGTTCAGACTCATCATTGGAGTACTTCCTGCTTCTCCATTCTCCATGAGCTTCTATCCAGTCACTGGACATACAGCATCCTATCCTGCCTCCAGCAGAAAACACCCCCATGGCCGCAAATCCAACAGCCATCTTGGATCCCAGGAGCTTCGACCTTCACAGCCCGAATGTCCTTATTTACCCACTTTGCATGGCAGATCACTTGGCTTTCAGATCCTGGAGAGCTCTCTTTTATGAATAGCTTTAACCATAACTTTCTTGTTTTCCTATAATGAACCATTTTCCCCTAGGTCTAATATGCTTTTATTGTCTCCATGGGGACTCGTCTTCATCCTTAGAGATTCAATTTGTAGTATAAGAAAATCTATTCCCACAGGTCATCACATCAACAATAAAGGAGAAAACTCTACGACAACATAGGCTGAAAAGACGTCTGATAAACTCTTGCAGCCATTTATAATATATACTCTAAAATAAGAGTCAAAAGGAAACATTTAAATATGATAAATACATTTTTACAAAATTTACTAACAAATTTTAAAATAAGAAAAATTTCCATAAAATTAGACAGTGATAGAGAAGCCCACCATCACTAATAAATCGGTGAGCATGGTCTAAGTGGGTCTAACCAATGCAATAAGACAAGAATACTAAATAAGGGGCCTAATGCTAGGAAAGAAGTGGTAAAACTCTTTCCTTGGCTGATGATTTGATATTATATCTATAATGCCTATATAAGCTATTTTTAAAAATTCTATAATTGCAAGACTATTTAATAAGATTCAAGAGTTTAAAAAGAATTTGAGGGGAAAATAGATTTTCTATATGCTAGCAATAAGAACCTAAAAATGGAAATACTAAAAAAAAAAAAAATTTTATAAGCGAGGAAATAATTAACAAGAAAGCCATAAGACTTATATGAGTAAAACTATAAAATCTTATTGGATGACATAAAAAAGGTTCTGCACAAATGGAAAGAGAAACTAGATTCTTCATTAGGGAAATCTAATATCATAAAAGTGTCAAAATTATACATATAAATATATAAAATTTAATGATGTTCCTATTAACACACGAATAGCATATTTCTTTCCTTTTCCTTGAAAATAAACTAAATTTCAGTTCATATAGATGAAAAAAATGCTTGAGAACACTAAAATTTATATGTACGTATATAAAACTAAAGAGGAATCTGCCTTACCAGACACCAAAATACACTGCAAATCACTCTAAAAAATCAATATATATTAGCATAAGAATAGAAAAGTTAATCAGTGGAAAAGAACAGAGGATCCAAAGATAGATCCCAGTAAATATAAGATTTTAAACTATGGCAAAAGCCATATCTCCAGTCAATGAAAGAAGAATGACTTATTTAGCAAATGGCCATACACAAATGGGTGCTGAATTAAAAGAATGTGGAGTTGGACCATTACCTCATACCAGAAAAAAAACAGACTTACATAGATCTTTTACAGGTCTAGATATAAATGTTTTACAAAACACACACACACACACACACACACGAAAATGTATATCTGTTCAGAGCGTAAATGTGAAAGACCTTCATACCCAAAAGGGAAACCCTATGTTTTAAAGGGAAAACAAAACATGTATGTTTATTCTACGTAAACCATTAACTACAAACTATACACTGTATAACTATAAACAGCAAACTATCTAAAAGCAGCTAAAAGTAACAAATTGAAAGTTAACAGAGAAACCAAAGACTTGGAAAAATATTTGCAATTCAAATGACAAATTACTGGTTAATATCTATGGTATATAAAGAGCTCTTACAAACTGACAAAGAGAAACAATTCCACAGAAAAGATAAACAAAGGATATGAATGGGCAATTCAGAGAAGAGCAAAGCCAAATTGCCAATAAACATAAGAAAAGATATTCAAACTCACTGGTAGTCAGAGAATGGCAAATTAAAATACCGAGAGTTATTTCTCTATATTCTTGCCCCAGACAAAAATTAAAAGGAGAGTTAAGATTTATCACTGGTGGGGTTGATAGAAAAATTCTCTCAGTTATTAGCAATGCAGATGTGAAATATTTCTGAAAGTCATATGGATATATCTATTAATATTAAAAATACACATACCTTTCAACCCAGAAATGCCATACCTCCTATTATTTTATATAAAAATAAAAGCTTCAGTATCTAAAGATTTATGTTCAAGTACATTTATTATAGCATTCCTCAAAGAGGATAAAAATACTGAAAACAGTAAGTGTTCATCAGTAGCAATATATTAAATTATCATAAAATCATTCCTGGTAGCTCAGTTGGCAAAGAATCCTCCCGCAATGCAGGAGACCCCAGTCCAATTCCTGGGTTTGGAAGATTCCCCTGGAGAAGGAATAGGCTACCCACTCCAGTATTCTGGCACAGAGAATTTCATGGACAGTATTGTCCATGGGGTCGAAAGAGTTGGACACTACTGATCGACTTTCACTTTCACTTTATAGTAAAATCATACCATTAAATATTATACTATGCAGCCAACTAAATAAAAAATGAGATTTAGAACAATTATTGAGATTTGAACTATTGTAGAGTACAAGATACATGTAAGTATGCATAATATCATGTTTTAATAAACAAAGCATTTTAAAACAAATCATACATATATATATGTACTGTTGTTGTTCAGCCGCTCAGTCTTTTCTGACTCTTTTTGCAACCCCATGGACTATAGCCTCTCCAGGCTCCTCTGTCCATGGGATTTCCCAGCAAGAATACTGGAGTGCATGAAAAAGTCCATGCAAGGACTGAAAAGGAGAGCTTCCTCAGTTCTGGGTCCAAACCACACCCCTGTTCTCAGTTAACTCATGAATATTCCTCCCTCTCTTTCCAACTTCCTCCCTCTTACCTCCACTCTCCTACATACACAGCGACTCAGTCCAAACTGAACTGAAAAGTTGATCTGTGAACTGTTTCTGCTTCTCCATTTGGCAACTGAATGAAATCTGGGCTGTTTTGGTCTCAACATCAGTTTTGTTATTGGCTGTGCAAATCCAAGTGAAAAAAGAACCTCCCTGGCCAAGACAAGGGGTCTCAGCCTGGGCTAGGACCTTGGCATATGTTCAGGTCACCAATTTGGTAACACAAGTGGGTGCATCTGTAGTTGTTATATTGTGAATAGCACAAAATACTGAGAAAATATGCTCCAAGTTATCAAAAATCGTTACCTGACTCAATAAATATGTACCTGACGTTACTGATGAACAAGTGAATTTCAGACATGTTTTCATTGCTTCACTTTTGGTCTTGTATAACACTATATCCAACCAGTCTATCCTAAAGGAAATCATTCCTGAATATTCATTGGAAGGACTGATGCTGAAGCTGAAACTCCAATACTTTGGCCACCTGATGCAAAGAACTGACTCATTAGAAAAGACTCTGACGCTGGAAGGGATTGGGGGCAGGAGGAGAAGGTGATGACAGAGGATAAGGTGGTTGGATGGCATCACTGACTTGATGGACATGAGTCTGAGTAAGCTCCGGGAGTTGGTGATGCACGGGGAGGCTTGGCGTGCTGCAGTCCATGAAGTCACAAAGAGTCAGACACAACTGAGCGACTGAACTAAACTGAACTGATAACATTACCTTATTTCTTTGTTAACATAAATGAAAATATTAATCAGCAGTCATGTAGAAATACATTTGTTAACTACATCCATAGGCTGGCTAAGGATATGAGTTTGAAAAAAATCAGTAAAAGCACAAAATCAGTAAAAATGAAAAATCAATTGGCCATACACCTGAAATTTATAGTAAAGAGTATTGTATATTTTATTGTTATTTGTAAATTGTTATGCTATACATTCCATATATCAGTAACACATAAGTAATTGTATATATGTATGTATACTCAGTGGCTCAGACGGTAAAGCGTCTGTCTACAATGCGGGAGACCTGGGTTCGAGCCCTGGGTTGGGAAGATCCCCTGGAGAAGGAAATGGTAATCCACTCCAGGACTATTGCCTGGAAAGTCCCATGGACAGAGGAGCCTGGTAGCCTGCAGTCCATGGGGTCGCAAAGAGTTGGACACAACTGAGCGACTTCACTACTTCACTACTATGTATACTCAAAGCTATAGCTTTTCCAGTAGTCATGTATGGATGTGAGAGTTGGACCATAAGAAAGGCTGAGAGCCAAAGAATTGATGCTTTTGAACTGTGGTGTTGGAGAAGACTCTTGGGAGTCCCTTGGACAGCAAGGAGATCAAACCAGTCAGTCCTAAAGGAAGTCAGCCCTGAATATTCATTGGAAAGACTGATGCTGAAGCTGAAGCTCTAATACTTCGGCTACCTGATATGAAGAGCCCACTCATTGGAAAAGACCCTGATGCTGGGAAAGATTGAAGGCAAAAGGAGAAGGCGGCAGAGGATGAGATGGTTAGATAGCATCACTGACTGAATGGACATCAGTTCAGTTCAGTCACTCAGTCAAGTCTGACTCTTTGCGACCCCAGGGACTGCAGCACATTGAAGAGGGAGGGGACTGAAACTTGGACATGAACTTGTGCAAACTCCATCCATAGTTCTTCAGGCACTCTATCTATCAGATCTAATCCCTTGAACCTATTTGTCATTTTCACTGTATAAACTCCAGCAGAGAGTGAAGGACAGGCAAGCCTGGTGTGCTGCAGTCCATGGGGTCACACAGACGCAGCTGAGCGACTGAACAACAGCAATGTACGCATGCTTGTTTTATGTATATATATAGTGATTTTTTCCAGAAATCTAATTTTCAAACATTTACCAGCACGCCAGTGGTTGTATCACTTATCATAAGAAGCATGTGCATTTCAAAATGTATAAACAAAAGGAAAACAGTAAATAATTAAATGACACCTCCTCTGGGAAGCCTCCCTGGATCTTTCAGTTTCTCTCTGCTTAGTGTTCCCATAGCGTACTTCAGGTCCTCCTCTGTCAGGGACGGTTGTTACACTGCCTTGCACAGTGTCTGCTTCCTGTAAATTGTTCCCTGCAAGCGAGTGTGCTCAGTCACTTCAGTCAGGTCCGCCTCTCTGTGACCCTGTGGACCACAGCCCATTAGGCTCCTCTGTCCATGGGACTCTTCAGGCGAGAATACTGGAGTGGGTTGCCATGAACTCCTCCAGGGGATCTTCCCGACCCAGGGATCGAACCCGAGTCTCCTGCATCTCCTGCATGGCAGGTGGATTCTTAACTCTGAGCCACCAGGGAAGCCCAGCTCTTCCCCTCCCAACCTGTCAGTCCCTCTGTATGGGAATGGCATCGAACCTTCTCTCTCACACTGCCGCCTTGCAGAGTAACTGCTCAGCATGTGGATGAAGCAATCCGTTGGAGAATCAGAATGAGGAAAGGACACAGGACAAAGGCCCAGACCAGATTCATGTAGGGAAATGTGGGTGGGGCTTCCTCAAAGGGCTTGCCTGGAACGCCAGGAGGTCGCCAGCCATGGAACCTCCTAAACTTGGGACTGCTTCTGCAGCTGAGCTCTCTTTAGGGGTTACTTTTACCCACAAGCTCCTCAGCTCTCGGACTCCAAGGATGTTTGCCACTCTGCCTCCTCTATCTGCTTTCCTTTTTTTAACTCGCATTGTTAGGGTCCCAAAGGTACTCCGTAAATGAAGATACAGTCTCATACTCTTGGCAGGGAAATGTCCTGGCCCGTCGTAGCATCTTCTCGTCGCTTGTTGATGGGAAAACTGGAAGACCCAGCAGGAATGCTCATCTTGCCTCTGAGAGTCTGGGTGCAGCAGCCAATCCGGCTGGCCATGGCAGGTAGTAGTGATAGGCCGAGAAGCACACTCTCATAGTGGAAAAACTAAACATCTTCATTTCTCCCAGTGGAGGCATTCTGCTCAGCACAGGGATGCAGAATTGCACGGGAACTTTGAGCAAGGGGTCGTCCAAGAGATCTGGCCTCAAACTAGCCACTGGCCTCAGGCAGTATAGTTGATCTTGGCAGACTCCAGCTCCCTCATCTATAGACTTAGGCCTGCAATAGTACCATGCCATTCGTTTGTGGTAAGGATTAAATGTGGGCGATAGAATGTAAGCATTTGTGTACATGAAGACTTGTACACCAATGTTCAAAACAGTTTCATGTAATAGTCAAATGATAGAAGCAATCCAAATAGCCACCAACATGAATAGATAGACAACTTGTGCTATATTCATATAATGGAATACTACTCAGCAGCAGAAAGGAATAAACTCTTGATATACATCACAACTGGATAAGGAAATGGCAACCCACTCCAGTATTCTTGCCTGGGAAATCCTATGGACAGAGGAGCCTGGCGGGCTCCAGTTCATGGGGCTGCAAAGAGTTGGACCCAACTGAAGTGACTCAGCACACACTAGAAAAGTCAAATTTAGTGACAGAAAGCATATGGATGGTTGTGTGGAGACAGAACTAGGGTGAGGGGACAAGAAACTTAGGGAAGGATTAGAAAGGGGCCAAAGGAAACTTATTGGGAGTAATCAATATGCTCACTATTTGTGATAATGGTTTAATGGGCATATCCATATGTCAAAATTTATCAAATTGTTCATAGGTGCAGTTTACTGAATGTCAGTTATAACTCAGTAAGGCAGTTAAAACTATATGAGATAACAGATGTAAGTAAAGCAATCTTTAGTAAATAAATGGTGGTTTTTACAGTGAAGACAATGGTGAAGATAAAGTTGATAGTGCCATTAATGGGATTATTCCCGCACCTGTGCCTCTTGGGAGGGGATAGAGCTTCTTTCTTACACTCTTAGAATGCCCACACTCCTTTCTCTTCCTCCATTAATCACTCTGACCATCTAAGGCCCAGAATAATCCTCACTCCCTCAGTGTCCCCGAAAGTCATTCCCTTCTGTGACTGTTGGCATTCACTCTAGCTCAAAACCTTTCTCTTCACTGAACACCAACAGAGAGCCTTGATTTTGAGTTCAAACTGGCATGAGCTAAAATCGGCTTTCTCACTTCCTGATTTGATCAAGCCTCAGCTTTCTCATCTACAAACTGGGGATGGTAATAACAGACATATAGCTGGCATGCTCAGAGGAGATAGTGTGAGTAAGACTTGAGGCTCACAGAGAATAAACATCCAATTACTCTTCTTTCCCTGAGTTCCAAAAAAAAAAAAAAAATGAGACAGGAGACAAGAGAGTGGCAGATGGAAGCTACCATAGCCCCTCTATTCCCAAACAAGCCTAAATTAGAAGATGCCACTGAAGGTAAAAGCAGACCATATCCTTAATTCTAAACCTCAAATTTTAAGACTTATTCACATGGTAATGGCAGCACTGAACTCAGTCTCCCAACATGAGGATGTGAAAAGGGTGTTTATCCCTAGGAAAGAATAGAGGAATTTTGCTTTCTGTAGACTCCCAATAGAGAAGGGCGGGTGGTAGTTCTGAGCCCAGAATGCCAAGTTTATTATTCTTAAGTTGTGCAGCAGGTAAGTCTCTTCTCTCTCCCCCTTCAAAAGTGTGGGATGAGCAGAGGGCCAGAGACAAACCAGGGGTGTTACACTAATGGAGTTTCCAACAGGAGTAAGCAACTAACAATCTCCCTTTAAAACACTACTTCTGTGCATTATTGCATGAGCAGGACTACCCCTTTCTCAACGATATTATGTCATAATGGCTGAGCACACAGAAAACTGCAGTAAATACTCCGGTCATAAGTAATGAAATCATCATTTTTGGAAGACAATGTAGGGAAAAGGACTTCCTCAGGGCCACAGCCCTCTCTAAGTCTCCTCTGCCCATATTCCTTCAGGGTCCCAGAACTCACCACATCTCAAAGCAATTCATAACCCAGATTGCAACCACTGGCCCAACAGATCATATAACTATGACCCATGACTTCTGGATCAGTGTTAAACGAGACTGTGTCATCTTGCACAAGGAATCCCTTCAAGGAGCTGAAGAAAGTTATCCATATAACCTCTAAGTCTTCTTGGTAGAAGATCACCCATCCTCCATTTCTAAATTCTTTCCCACATATCATGGTTGACCCTCCTAATTCTCCTTCAGTGGACACACTCCAAACTGTCAATGACCTTCTTAAAACTTGCCACCTTAAAAGCCACAGATGCAGTTACTCAATCCACCTAATAATCACTAGTAAATGAAATCAGATTCCCTATACGGCACCGTCTGTGGCCAGAACCACACACCTCCTACGAAAGAATCGAGGCTTCCTTCTGCGCTTTTGGCGGCAGCCTCACTCTGTTAACTCCTATTGAACTTGTGGTCAACAAAAGCTCTAAGGTATTTATTCACATCAATTGCTGGCAAGTCACGGCTTCCCGATCTTCTGCTTGTACTGCTGATTTTTTTTTTTTTTAACTTGGAATCCCACTTCTATTTCACCATTTTACAACGCACCTTTTTCAAGAGGCAGCCAGTGTGAGGGGATTAAGAGCACGGGAAGTCATCAGGAAGACTTGGGTGCAAGCTTTGATTTTTCTGAGCTCCCATTTTCCCATTTATAAAATAGTAATGATGGTGCCGGTGACTTGAGATTGCTGTGAGGACAAAATGAGACCATGCATGTAAATAGCTTAGCACAATGCCTGACACAAATAAGCAAATAAATTACTTTATTACTATGGTGAATCCATAACACTATTATGAGAGGACAAAGTAAGAGGTATGTTACACTAGGTATATTCATAATTTGAGAGGAATTTATTTTAACTAATTGAGAAATGACCTTGTACTGTGCTTAGTACGCTCAGCCATGTCCAACTATTTGTGACCCCTTGGACTGTAGCCCACCAGGCTCCTCTGTCCATAGGATTCTTCAGGTCAGAATACTGGAGCGGGTTGCCATGCTCTCCTCCAGGGGACCTTCCCAACCCAGGGATCAAACCCAGGTCTCCCGTACTGCAGGCAGATTCTTTACCACCTGAGCCACCAGGAAAGCCCAAGGATACTGGAGTGGGCAGCCTATCCCTTCTCTGGGAGAACTTCCCAACCCAGGAATCAAAGCAGGGTCTCCTGCATTGCAGGTGGATTCTTTACCAGCTGAACTACCAGGGAAGCCCAGAAATGGCCTTAGACCTAGGTTTATAAAACCACTGATATTCATTTTTAGTTGAATATATTCAGCATTTTTAGTTATTCTAAAGGCATTTGATGGGGTGAGAGAATATTAAATACTCCAGACCACTTGTGAATTAAGATGTGTTAGGGAGATATCCCTTCCAAACATCAACCATTGAAAACCAACCTACCTTTTTTGGAAGCCTCTATCATTTTACCATGATGCTTCATGATCACTGTCAGCAGTTCCATGGTCAAGTCCTTCAATAGCCTGGGGTGGAAATCCTTTGGGACTACAAATATGGACTCTTTAGGGAGCTGGCTGCCTCCCCACCCAAACTGTCTGCTACTCCTCCTTGTGCTACCCTTTCCAGTGTTAAGACACTCTTCCTAACTAGATATTAATACAAGAAACCCAAAGAGCAGCCCAGTGGTTGAGCCATTCTGCAACTTGTGGACCTCTTCCCTCTTCATCTTTCTCTGAACATTTCTGTAAGGCTCTTTCTTCATCAGATTTAGCTTGATTGTCAAGCCCCAGCACTTTCTGGAGTTTAGCCTCTGTAGTGTATTGATGTATTAGTCAATTTGAATTAGTCACACCTTTTGATACCCATAATTTGGCCATGTAACTTTACAGGGCCCACTTACTATAGGCAGTGTCTTTGGCCTGGTTTTTTAATTCTGGCCTCAGTCATGTGATGAGCTTCGGCTAATGAAATGCTAGCAAACACAGTGCAAGCTCTTATATCTTTGTCACTGCCACAGACACATTTCCCAGCTAGCCCCTGGACAGAGAAAGTCATCCCAGTTAAGCTGGCCAAGACCATCCTAAATCAACCAACAACCATTCCACCTCCAGAAGGTGAGCACAGCCAGCCAGGATTATCAGAGCCTATTAGCCAACCTGCAATTGACCCCAGATACACAGGACCCCTAACACCCCAACCCAGCCCCATCTCAGTTGAGTCCCGCTGAGATCAGCTAAACTCTTCAGATTTCTAGGCTAAACAAATGCTATTGCCATATGTCAATGATAATTCGGGATTCTCTGGTGGATCAGAGACAAAGAATCGCCTGCAATCCAGGAGACATGGGTTGGATTCCTAGGTTGGGAAGAGCTCCTGGAACAGGAAATGGCAATCCACTCTTGCATGGGAAATCCCATGGACAGAGGAGCCAGGCGGGCTACAGCCCATGGGATCACAAAAGAGTGGGACATGACTTACCAACTAAACAACTATGATATTTATGGTTGTTACTTAGCATCACTGTGGCAATAGATAACAAAAATAGTCTCCTCCGCACGAACCTATATGAATTGTGTCTGGAAGACTTCAGAAATAAAAGGTAGGGGAGCCTTGCTCCATTTCCATCAGCTACCTCTCATTTAAGCCTAAGCAGTTAAGAAAGCTTCGTGAGTGACAATCATGACTCGCTCTGAACAGTTGGCATCATGGTCAAAAACCTAATAACCTCAGCCCCCCAGTGAATGGAAGCTTGATGATTTCCTTCAATATAAAAAACTATCCAACTCCACCAAGAGACACAGACACCAGCCACAAAGCTGACGCTTGGATTGACACCAGGACGCTCAAAATGGACGGCTTATCTATTCACTGTCACCCAGAACAATTTTACCATCACAAGCCTGCTTTTGAAATATGAAATCTTGAGAGAGTTAAAACTTTCTCTGCAGCTTGGCTTTTTTGTTTCTTTTGCAGAGAGCTATTTTAAATGCCCCCAAACTTGTGTGGGAGTGCCAATCGGCCACATTTAATTGGCCAGACTGTGAGCCTCAGAGATGCAACACCCTCCAGAAAATTAAACATAGACATGATTGTTGCTTTGCTCTGTTATTGTGGCTACAGAATGGCAAACCAATCTGTTGAAACTGAAAAATCCAGTCGCTCAATTATCTGTCAGGCCTACACAACTAAACATCACATAAGCAGCTTTTTCCCTTGCTTAGCTGAGGCATATTTCTGATTGAATATATTGCTTTCTCGGCTTTGTGTATGGCAAGACTCAAGATCCTCCTAATAGCCAGTCAGCTCCTTAGGAATAGGTTGGTCTTATAGACATTCATTCATTCACTCATTCATCCATTTAACCTATAAACATTTGCCACGTACCTACTCTGTGCCAGAAACTGTTAGGTGCTGGGCATAAGGAAAAGTTAAATAACAATTTGTTAAATAAACAACTAGTAAGAGATCAAGGCAGGAGCAAAAGCTATGTTTCTGACTCTAAAGCAAAGCTCAACAGGGGGCAATTTTGCCCTCCCTGATCAGGGGATATTTGTTACGGTCTGCAGAAATTTTTTGGTAATCATGACTAGAAGAGCAACGGCCACTGGAATCTAGTGGGTAGAGGCTAGGCACACTGTTGAATGTCTTATACTGCACACAACAGCCCTGACAAAAAAGGAGTGTCCAGCCCAAACAGTTGATAGCGTGGAAAGATTGGAAAGTCCTGCTCTAAAGCCAGGCACTCAACTAATTTCTTTGAAACCAAACTTTCTATCTAATCCATCATTGTATCTTCTGTCCTGGCAAGGGCCCAGCAAAGGCTGGTGCCCCATAAATGCTGGCTGGACACATAGATGGATGAATGAGTATATGAATCTCATGTCTATGGATGGTATCAATATACGCATATTATGGGCACTGAATGAGTTGTTTCGATCATCAGAACTTTTAACAGATGATTTAACTTTCCCACCTAGAATTTAGGTGGTTCCCAAAACAGGAACAACCAGCTAATTTGTGACGTGAACTGCACAGGACCTGGTGGATTGTGCTCGGTGATGAATTTGGTGCTCTAGAAAGCCCCACATCTTGAGCCTTAGCCTTTTCCCTAGTGCCTCCTTTAACTCATGTTTTTACTGAGCTGTTCCTTCACATCTTCCTTGCCTGAAATGAAGAGAATCTGTCTTCTTTTATTTCTTAACCACTGGAAATGAGAGTGAATTTGTCATAGCCAACATTTTGTAGATTCATTTGGCCAATTATTCTACTTTGGGTCTGAACTCATCCCTAGTAATGTACAATCTGTTTTAGATGTTAATTTTTAATGTTGTGATTTTGGCTTGTCCTTCAGATGAGTTGAGTAGAAACACTGATTTATTTCTATCCCTTTCATCAATGCCAGGGAACAGAATAAATTACTCAGGAACACATTCTCTTGCCTTTGCTTCTCCCCCATGAGAGATCATGAAGATAAATGTCTAAGGATTGATCCTTGCTCAACAGACTGGCTGTGCACCCCAGTTATAAATGAGATACTGAGTCTGTGCTGTGGAATGAGATGTCCCAAGGCCCATAGGACCCTGTCGCTGCCTTTTGGGAAGCAACAGTTAGGAAGCGTTCTGTGGTGCAGGTGAGATGCTGGAAGCTGCTTCTGGTGTCCAAGCTGCAAGCTCAGGTAGGATCCTGAAAATTGCTGACTTGTCTCCCATTTGGTCATACGATCCTGGGGCTAGAGGCCAGAACTTTAATGAGCGAGTTTCTCCTAACAACTTTATATTTGACTCTTCATTTGAAATTCTCCAAGGAGAATCACAAATTGGACCAAGTGTTTAGAAACCCTTTTCTCTTTAAGATTCAGGTGAAGTGTGTGAGTTTTGTGAATATAGGTCTGGGCAGCCAGGTTCAGCTATCCAGCTGCCTGCCTGGCCCCCTACGGCTGTGTGCTGTACTTAAATAGTTACCGTCTTTGGAAAGCCACCAAACAACCGTCATCACAACTGCTCTGATGAGCCAGATAGATTTGGCCAAAGTTAAAAGAGGTGAAAAGAAAGATTCCTTTGTTTGTTCAACAAACACCTACTGTGCCAGGCAGGATGCCAGTGCAAATGACACAGCACCGGGCACACGTTCTCCGCTTTCGAGTTGCTTCTGTCACTGCAGGGGATGGGGATGGGTTTGTTTTGGTTTTGTGCTCCTTTCCTTTCTGTGATTCTTTAAAATCCTAAGGGAGATGCTGACTCTTTCACTATTTTTTTTCCCTTTTTTAAAATTATTTTGGTTACTCTTTACATTTCCTATCTCTTTCTCCACATCTCTGGTATTATCCTTGAAAAGGGACAAATTAGAAGTCTGGGGGGCAGAAGGCTGCCAATGTTGGTTCAAGGGTCACTATCAGTCAAGGGCAGGATTCTCTGAGATTCTCTTATTCTTTTTCCTCAAGCTCATTGCTTCACATTGAAAAATGGCTGAAGGACCTCCAGGCGTTGTCTCTACAAGACATAGGAAGAAAAGAGAGAGGCAAAGGCTGCTGTCCTTTCCAACCTCTTTCATTAAAGAATGGAAACACTTCCTAGAAAGTCCTACCATACAGGTTTTTGCTCATATCAAGTTGTTCCAAACACTGGCACATAGCTGCCTCTAGCTAGAAGGTGGATTAATGGAATGACTGTGGATGAAGTCAGTCAACTAAGCAAAGGGGCCTGTCAAGCAGTCTATTTGGAAAATATCACTGAAGAAATGGATACCCATAAACAAAATCTTTATAAAATTTAGCTTCTGTGAATATATAAGAATACCTTGAAATCAGATATTTTGAAAACTAGAGCTATATTGCCTTGAATACTTTCTATATATCATCAGCACAAATTTAATCATTTTATCAATTCTATGGGATAAGTTTAATTGTTAGTACCATTTCACAGACAACGAAATTAAGGTACAAAGAGATAAGGTGACTAGTCCAAGGTCATATAGCTAGGATCTTATCCTAGATCTTTAAAAATATTTATTCACCTAATTCTTTCTTGATTCTGCCCTTGAGCACAAATGTGCACAATTAAAACTCACTGAAGCATGAACTGTGTATAAACATTCCAAGCATTGGTAGGGAAGTATAATAGAAACATTTCAGAGTAAGTAAGTTTTCAACCAAGAATTCTAGGACAGGTAAAAAGCCAATTCATCATTCACTCATTTAAGGATCCATGGAGCACCTACTGGATTTCCTCCCTAAGCAGAGGACACAAATGATAAAGACACAACTTCTTTTTGCATGTGGCTCCTTGTCCAGACATGTAAATGTACAAGTTGTCACGCACAGGGTGACAGACTCCAAGCGAAGGACATACAGGGGACCACATGAGTCCACTGAAGCTTCCTCCACCCTGGTCCTTCCGAAAACAGAGCCTGGATCAAGATCCTTTGAGATGTGCGAGCCCAGGGGTCAAGTGTGAGGAAGAAAAGGGAACTGAGGCAGAAAAAAAAAAAAAAAGGAATAGGAGGCAATGCAGGCCTATACTGGCCAGAGCTACACAATGACCCTCCCAGAGCCATCATGGGCTGTGGTTGGCTGAATAATGGACCCCAAAGATGTCCACATCCTACCCCCCAGGCCTGTGAAAATGCTGCCTAACAAAGCAAAAGCAATTTTATAAGTGTGAGTAAGTTAGTGATCATGCAAAGGGGAGCATGTCGTGGATTATCTATGTGGGCCCAGTGGAATCACAAGAGTCCTTATAAAAGGCAGGGGTGTCTTAACGGAAGAGGAGAGCGGGGCAGTGTGGGGCCTTGAGCCAGGGATGCAGGTGGCCTCTAGAAACCGAGAAAGGCAGGAAATGGATTCTCCCCAGAGCCTCCAGAAGGAATCCAGCCTTGCCAACTCGTTTTATATTTACGACCTCCAGATCTGTAAGGGAATACATTTACATTGCTTTAAGCTTCCACGTTTGTGGTAATTTGCTACAGCAGCAATAGAAATCTAATGCACGGGTCTCTTGGCAGATGTGTTCACGAGGAACTCAAGAGTCTTCTAGAAAGGTTTTATGAAGGCAAGGAAAAGGAGCAGGACTGCATCTGCACATTTGCTTCCAAATGTCTCTCATTCCTCACTCATCAAGTTTCCGCTTGTAGGGTGCTAACCTCCCTGCCTTTCCAGCTTTCACCTTCAAGCCCCTTGGCAGCCATTAGAAACCCATACCCCATGCTCATCAGCATGGAAAGTGCTGACTAAGCAAAGGAGAGCAGGTCTAGGAAACCTGCGAAGAGCCAAGATTATGCTGAATACTGAGGGTGACTTTGCTCAAAGAGAAAGCCACCCAAATACTTATCCAGCTCCTCCTACAGATGGGCATCATGTATAGGGAACAATGTTGCCTCTGTCTGCTTGGCATCCAATCCCCAGTTCTTTGAGCAACTGTACTCTATTTTCTGAGCAAACCGCCCTTCCAAACCCCATCTATGTCCCAAAGTGAGCTGACTCCTCCATTTATTCCAGAAGGAGGTATGGCCCAGCCTTGGCTCAGGAACTGGAAATTGGCTCATGGACAGGCCAAGGCTGGCCAGTCGGTCCCTGGCGTACCCCTGGCCACAGTGATTGGTTCAGTGTGGTATCCATGAACCCATCAGTTCACTGGGTCTCAGTTTTGAAACATGTTAGAACTATTGGGGATACGTCATCTTTTCACTTTCACACATTGGAGAAGGAAATGGCAACCCACTCCAGTGTTCTTGCCTGGAGAATCCCAGGAACGGGAGAGCCTGGTGGGCTGCCATCTCTGGGGTTGCACAGAGTTGGACACGACTGAAGCAACTTAGCAGCAGCAGCATCTGTTTTTTACCCATTGGTCCTGGAGTTGAAAGCCTGTCAGCCTGGAATTTCCCAGGCCTTCCACACAGCCATGAAGCCAGCACAAATGGGCAGGAAGGGGACACGCTAGGGATACAGCTGCACTTCTGCATCCAAACATACCTTACTCGAATGGACTTTACTTGCACATTATCCAATACATTTCCCTTTTTAACTTCGCTCAGATTGGCGGGGGGGGGGGGGGTGGGGTTGTCTTTTAAAAGATTCCCAGTACAGTAGTACTTCCTCAGGGGCACCTTTTCACTTATTTCCAACAGGAAGCCCTCATACTGATTTAGATGCTTCCCAAGGCTGGAGTACTTAGGAAGGCCAGAGGCAGGCCAGAGAGGCAATGGACCAGGTACTTCTGAATAGACCTGTCCTGATAAGACCTGGGTCTGTACCTTGACCCAGGATCTGCTGTACCTGGGCCCTTTCTCTGCTGGTAACAGTACAGGCCCCAATCCCACCATGGCCCCAGCCACAGCCTCCTCAGTAGGCACTCTTGAGAAGTTGTTCTTTGTTCAGTTACACCCCTTCTTACAGAACAGGAAGGCAGCATGAAATCCATTTCTTGGGTGCGAATACCTCAACTGCAGATGAGAGCGAAGTCTGACCCGTTTGCCCTGTCCGGTCTTCAGTGCAGTGATTCTAGTGATTAGACGTGGCCAATTCCAGCCTCCATGAAATAGAAAATTGCTGCAATTGTCAACAATGACCCAGGCTGCATCCAACACACCTACAGTCCCAAGCATGAAGGCCTCTTTCGACTCCCACGGCCCCTCTTCTGGAAACCAGGACTCGACTCTCAGAATGAAGAAAAGGCTATTTTCAAGGCGGTAATTGCATAATATACAGAATGTAACAAAAGGGAAACCCTCGAGCGCCATTACTTTGAAGGATCTGTCAGTGTTTTCATTATAGTCCATTTTCTGCAGTGATTTATCTTCAGCCACGAAGCTGGGCTGACAGCTGGGGCTTTGCACCCACAGGCCCAGCCCAGGAGAACTGTATGGAGTTTAATTTAGTTGAAACTGTTTGTTCAGCTCCATGCTGAGGACTTGCAGACTATGAGTTAGGTCCAAGCATGGGTCCTCTGACACTTTTGTGGCAGTTCTTGTTCAGAGCATCCTTGGTAGCTTGCCTGCAAATTATACCTTCTAGGCAGACCATCCAAGGTGAGGAACAAAAAGCAGGAGAGTCATTTTTTTATGTTCTTTAAGGAGCTAACTTTTGGGTGGGGGGAGAGGATTTATAGTTGTAATCCACGAATACAGTTTATGCTCCTTTTCATGTTAAAAAAAAAAAGGTACTTTAACTCTTAGTTATCTCCTACCTTCTCTCTTTACATGGTCCTCACATGACACTTGTTTCCAGCCTCAGGTGCAGGTTTTGGGCCCTCCCGGAGAAGATGGGACAAGATCTATTGCCCACCCCCCACCAAGACAGGTCATCTGTCTCCTTGGACAGACAGTCCCAGAGCCCAGGCCTTGGACCAGCAAAGCTAAGTCCGAAATTAAGGCCAGAATGACCCCTATAAACAGCTCCTTAGGTGGGCCAATGCCCATCTGATGTTTAGGGTATATCTGGATTCCAGCAGACTTCAGAATCCAACCCAGAACCCAGCCATCTCTCTGTACAATCAGACATGGCAAATAGGGCTAATGAAAAATCAGCCTTAAAAAGGTCTTTCCTCCGTAAGTTGCTCTCTGACCATCCTGGGCACTAAGAACTAAGCAACATATGAACTTTCTACTGAATGCCGTCCATAAACCACAGACTTGGCCATAAGCTCCTGGGGTTCTTAAGTCACTGTCTTCACCCTCACCACCTTTCCCACCATCGGTGACATCCATCAGTGTCAATTTCACCGTCATCAATTGCTTCAAGAATATTGTTGAGAACTTACACCAAGGCAGGCTCTGCACCACGTGGTGCCAATGTGGTCTCAGTCAATCGCCACAACAAGCTTCTGGGTAGGAGTTTCTCATCTTCATTTTTCAGTCAAAGAGACTGAGTCTTGAAGAACAAAGGCAACACACCCAAGGTTACACGTTGGGAGGCCAGGACAAACTGACCCAATACTCGAGTTCTGGATCAGTATTGGACACTACCTATGAACACAGCATGGGCTCCCCATGACTCAAAGAGAGTGACTAAAGGTCAGCGTGTACACTAGAGAGTGTCCCTGGGATCAAGCCCTGAGGAAGCGAGCAGGGAGGAAGCAAAAGCAGGAAGAGGGGGAGCCACGTTCTGAAGAAGGACCAGTCTTAGCTCTGGCTCCCCTGTACAGGGTAACCTGGAGCTAGGATGGTCTGCCTGTGACATTGCCCTGTCTTGGGCTAGGACAGCCATGTCTTTAGGTTCTGTATGAGTTTCCAATGGCTGAAGTGAAAAAGAGCTACAAACTCAGTGGCTTAAAATAACACAAATTCGTCTTTGCACAGTTCTGGAGGTGGGAAATCTGAGATGGGTCTTAGAGGGTCAAGATCAAGATGTTGGCACAGCTGAGTTCCTTCCAGAGGCCCTAGAGGAGAGTCTGTTTCCTTATCTTTCCAGCTCCTAGAGGCCCCCTGCACTCCTTGGCTTATGGTTCTTCTTCCACCTTCAGAGTGCTTCACTTCTGCCTCTGCCCCCGTCACTACATTTCTCTCTCTGTGCTCCCATCGTCACATTCCTTCTTAGACTCTGACCCTCCTGCCTTCCTCCTACAAGGCCTGTTGGGGTTACCTTTAGAGTTCACCAGATAATCGAGGATAATCTCCCTACCTAAGGCCCTTAATGTCATCACATTTGCCAAGTCTTTTTTGCATTCTCAGGCAACAGATTCACAGGTTCTGAAAGTGGATATCTTATGGGGCTATTCCTCAGCCTGCCACATACCCCCTCAATGACTCATTGCCTGTGGGTCTTCAGCTGAGGCCACCCATGAAGGGGGCTGATAACTGAAGACCATCTGCTGACCACACATCTGGGGCCACAAGTCCTTCCTGAAGGGGGGCCAGGGGAATCTGCATGTCTGTCACATGTCTTCAGAAAATTTAGGGTCAGCCCAGCCCAGACCATCCCTCATTTTGCTTTGAAGACCTGCACCCCTCCAGCTTCGAATCCTAGCTCTAAGCTTCACCTCAGGCTCCGTTACCAGGAGCTTTCATCTTCCTCTCCTGTGAATCATAACACTCTGATTTTATATTTATGACCAACTGTTTAAAGGACCACTTGAGGGTCTGACCACAGCTCAATTGTCCATTACTGCAACAATCATCTGCCTCTTTGTATTCAGAAAGCAGCACAGATTAGGAAATGCAGAGACTGCTTTTGGCGTTGAGCAGTTGTGTTTTGGGGGGCGTTTCTCCCCTTGCTGTAAAAGTGTTACACTGAAGCATATTTCTATCCATCTGCAGCTCTGCCATATTGCAGGTAACTGTGAACAAAACAAGCAATAAAACTGCAAAGGGGCTGCTGCCTTTCCCTACACTGACTCTCAGTTACCTGTGCTAATGGCCTAAGTGCCTCTTCTTAAGCGCAGTCATTACTCCCAGGCAACACCCTTGACCTAGAGACCCAGAGGAAAGTCAAGAAGGAATTTAAGAAACAGCCACGGGCTGTCCCCTCTGATCCGGCCTTCTGAAAGACCCCCTTCTAGGATGTGCATCCAGCAGAATGAGCGACACACACCAACCCGTCGCAATGCAGTGCTAACCCGTCCTCTGAGTGATTCTGGAAAGGCTGTCGGCGCAGAGAACCCCACCTCCTCTACCCCAGGGAGGGATACTGACTGCCAGAAGCCTGGGAATCCGGAAGCCACCACATCATTCTCTATGCTTCTCCCACACCCACCCCCAAGTTGCTAAGCTGCTAAGAGGTAAGTTTGGGGCTTCTGGTTGCTGTGAAATCCGTCTGCTCAGGAGATGGAGAGGATTCGAGCCGCGGCGTCTTTACTGAGCCCCGAATCCTATCACGCCTGAAGGTAGCACCGAATCCTTTTCAGTTACGAGAGCCAATGCACGCTCCTCTAGATGTAAGGTATTTGGGATGGGCTTCTACCACATGGTACTGAAAGTGGCTTACTTCTTTTTTGTGTCTCCTTCTAAATGATCCTCAGTAGGCTTGAATTCAACATGATCCAGAATAAATTCAACATTTTGCTGTCCCTACACCCACATCTAAACTTTCTGTTTTCCCCCCAAATACTTCCATTCTCTTCAGTCCCTAGCCCCCAGGCCCCTGTAAATCCATACGACCTCTCTTCCCCACAAGCTGCCCACCCCTCTCACCGCCTTCCTTTTCTTCTGGTCTGGATGAGTCCCCTCATGCTACTGCAAGAGCTCCTGTATCTGCCTCTGCTCCCTGTACCCCTGCCTGATGCTTCTTCCCAAACACTGATTTCACCAGGCCCATCTCTTAGGCAGAAGCTCCCTACAGTCCAGTGAAAGACAAATAGAGGCCCCAAAGGTCTTTACATCCAAAGCGAGGCTGTAGCACACACAGCTTAGATTTACGCTTCAGACTCAAGTCTTAGCTCTGACATTCCTTAGCTGTGTGACTTTGATCAAAGTACTAACCCTCTCTGCCCCTAACATCCCCACTTATAAAATGGAAAGATACCTGCTTCTTGTTGGTTGTGATGTGACTTAAGCAAATTACTATGCATTAAATGCTCAGCACAGAGACTGAGGCAGCAGCACCCAATATTTAATTCAATACGTACTTACTGAATACCTACTATGTTCCAGGCACTGTTTTTGTGACAATACACACACACACACACACACACACACACACACACACACACACACACAAGCAGAGCTTGGGTTTCAACTCCCATCTACTCAATGCCTTCATTTATTAATTCAGCAAACAAGGGTTAGTGCTTCCTGCACACAGCCTGATGCTAGAGACAGAAAGAGACAGAGCAGGCGACGACTGCATGCAGCCCTTGACTTCAAGGGATTCCCAGCCAGTAAGGGAGACAGACAATGGACGTGTAAACAGAGCATTTCAAATATCATCAGATTCTGTCCTCTCACAGTCCATGACTGGAGCTTCGAGGAAACTTGGTTTCTAAAATCCTGTGATATTATAAAAAGCAAATTTTTCTTCTCTAGAAATAGAAACAAGAAACCCTGTGGAATAGAGTCAGGAGGGATAACTAAATTCCCCCTGTTACCTGAGTCCCACTTTTGACAGTGTCCTTCCAGCATCCTGCCCAGCGGGAGAAACTAAGCCCAGCCCCCAGGGGTGGATGCGAACCATCACTAGGGCAGAGACTCCACAGAAGGAGAGAGGTCAAATCCGCAGGGTAGCTTTCGGGAGAGCAGCTTGTCCTTAGTGCCCTCAGGGTCTGTCTCACCGGAACCTCTTGCTTCAAGGCTCCGGGGCTTAGTGATGCTCTCCAGAGAAATATGGTCAAGATCCTGGCCAACCACTGCACTCCTTGTTGTTTCCAGCAAACTTCCCCTGCTCCAGGCCAACATGGAATGGGAATTTCCACAGAAAAGTGATCAGAAAGGTAGCTCTAGGAAGTGGGGCTCTCAGAGAGGGAGAAAGAAAAAAATTAAGGTAACTCCCAGGAAGCTTTCAGAAGAATGGCGAGCAGGGAGGGTAACTCTAAAGCAGCTACTTGACATTGTCAAGTGATGTTTAAGGCCACATCAGTCTTTGCTGTGGGGACTGTCCTTCGCATTGTAGGATGTTTAGCAGTATCCCTGACCTCATCTCTAGATGCCCTAGCATCCTCACCCCCAGTTGCAACTACCAGACTACCAAAAATGTGCCCAGTTACTGCCTGGGGTATAAATGTCCATTGGGAATCAAATTATCCCTGATTAGGAACCACTGGTCAGAAGGAGCAGCCTGAACAACAGAAAAAGGCTCATTGCAGAGACATAGGCACAAAAGACATTCTAGCAGTACACCAGCAGTGTCAGAAGAATAAAGCCAGGTGCAAACCTCACCCCAGTCCAAAGACCTTGGTAACATGGTCTTCCCTGAATGAAACATGTTCTCTGCAGTGACTCTATGTGAATCTACAGAGAATAAATCTTGCACATACAGGAACCAGACTTGAAACATCAACAAATTCATCTGATTCTAGAGATGGTGTGTGGCTTCAAGCCAGTCACTTCATCTCTTTAAGCTGTTCTTTGCTGAATGTGTTTGCTGGACTGCTCCAGGGAGGAAAATTGTTGTGACCCAATACTTCCCTCCCAACTACTATGCCTGGACAGACATCACTAATCAATCCCTGCACAGTTTCCTCTTGTGTGTGTACTCAGCCGCTCAGTCCTGTCCAACTCTTCGTGATCCCATGGACTGCAGACCACCAGGCTCCTCTGTCCATGCATGGAATTTCCCAGGCAAGAACACTGGAGTGGGTTACCATTTCCTTCTCCGGGGGATCTTCCTGACTCAGGAATCAAACTGGCATCTCTTGCCTTGGCAGGTGGATTCTTTACCACTGAGGCACCTGGAAAGCCTGAGCAAAGCCTTTGAATTCTCCACACAGAGTTTCTGGAAGCTGCTGCAGCTCCACTATTCGGCTGTTGCTGCCGAGTTATGTCAGCATTGTTCGCTATTCTTAGAGGAGTCAGTGATTTTTTTAAATTGTATTCTAGAGACTTCCTGCTTCTCCAGAGCTACTCCAGGGAGAAGGGAACTGGGCAAGTAAGTCTCCAAGTTGTGAAACTCTTCTTCACTCAGAGCTTTGGTCGGCTTTACATAATGGACTTACCAAATTTCACATGAGCAAAGTAATGCGTCATTCACATATCAAACTTTTCTAGGCTGCTGAAACAAAGTACCACAAGCTGAGGGGCTTACACAGCAGAAATATATTGGCTCATAAGTTCTGGAGGCAGAAGTCCAAGACCAAGGTGTTAGCAGATTTGGATTGTTCTGAGGACTATGAGGAAGGATCTGTTTCAGGCCTCTCTCCTAGCTTCCGGTGGTTTTTTAGCAATATTTGACACTTGGTGGTTTACAGGAGTGTAACTCCAACGTCTCCACGTATCTCTGCATGGCCTTCTCCCTATGGACAGTGGCTCTGTATTCAAATTTCCCCTTTTCATAAGAACACCAGGTATCGGGGTATGAAACATCCCAGGGCAACATTTGTCTCCATCTGTGACCTTGCGAAACAAACAAGCTTCTGAAACATAATGAAGGGACAGGCGTAGGACAGACATAGCATCCTGGGTGAGACCAAGTTTGCTCTCCAGAGTCTGGATATCTGCTTTCATCAGGGCCTTCTTATGAGTGGTTTCCTGAGCAGACCCGCTTTATGTACCTTCAAGCTTGTTTAAGAAAACCCAGGTTCATAGGTCTGTTTGCCACAAGTCAGGTCAGAGGTCACAGCTTCCTTAGTGTCCTGATGACATAATCAAACCCATGGCAGATGACAAAGCACTGAACACTGTTCTTGACACCCTAGTGACTGGATTCTCATGCCTGCCTTCCTTTTAGTTTTCCGTCTGGGAATAAGTGGCAAAAGGGACAAATTCTGAATTTTTTTCTTCCTTGCTGTCTCACTGAGGATCAAATATATGAGGCAATATTCCCACCCTGTATGACTTGACATGGAGATGTCTTTATGTGTTCCTTTGTTCATGCTGGTCTCCTCGTGGATAGAATGGTCCTGGAATTCGCTGTCTTAGAGCAGCACAGCATGAGAACAAAAGTCCTTGAAGATCAATGATTTTCAACGATCAGAGACTCAAGAGCCTTTTGGTCTAGTTGGATAATGCACTAAGGATTTTAATCAACCTTAACGTGTGGATTTTATACATTATTCAAGAACTCCACCAGCACCACGTAGATCCTCCTGTTGACAAACACTCTGTTAGAAGCCTGGATGTCTCGGTGCAACTCTGGGACCCTGTTGGTATGCATGGCAGCAGCTCCCAGAAGGACTGAAGTCAACACTTATTTGCACTCGAGCCAGATCTCTGAAATTGGACATTTTCTGTTCTAAAGAAAACTCCCCCAGTTGCTCTCTATGCTTCGGAATTAATATTGGTCTTGATGTAAATGTTGACTTTTATGGTGATTGAGAAGGACGTATATAAGAAAATAGCTCTGGGCAGGCATGAAGAAGTGCCCCAGGGGGCCCATTGCTCCGTCAGACAGGAGCCCAGTAAGATGGGGACTGAGTCAGAAGAACGAATTTCTGCCCGAGACACTGGCATCCCAATGAGCTCTAATCAACAGCTGGCTCTCAGCCTGCCCAGGCTCTTTCAGGCCTCTAGGCTGCAGGGCGTGTTAACCATCAGAGACACATGAGGACAGCACAGCCTATGATGTCTAGACAGGACTGACTCAGCAAGGCACAGAGGGTCTAGGATTAGGTGCCCAGGCTCTGGCCGATCCAGCGCTTGTAATTCCACCAGTTAACATCAGTAATATGATAGACAAGCCGCTTCACTCCCCCAGCCTTGTTTCTTTTGTGTGTAAAGTGGAGCAATAGTTGTATTTACCCACTGGGGATCAGATGCAATAGTGTGCCCAAGGCACTTGGCCCTGTTTTTGTTGCACAGGACATACCCAATTAATGTGGACCTTCCAGAGTCCCACAGATCTTGGAGAATCACCTCTGCGCATGCCCCAGGAGCAATAATACCAGCAATTTCAAAAATGCTCTCAGCAAGCACAGAAAATGCATTCCTCAGAAATGATGATAATCCTGATGGTAATGATAATTACAACAAAACAGTCAACATGCATTGATCCAGAACCTATAAAAAGCACTGTACAAACCTTACCTCATTTAATGCTCACAATTGCGAAATGGGTACTTACAGGTGGAGAGGTGAAATAAGATGTACCAAATCACAAAATCAGGTCTGAATTTGAAATGTATTACACAAGAAACAGGCAGCGCATTATTTAACTTCTCTGTACTTCAGCTGTAACTGGAAGTGTTTCGGAGGTGATTGTGGGGGTAAAACTGGGTATTGCATTTAAGGAAGATGCTTTGGGCATACAGAGATCTGGCTAGGCAGGTGGCTATTTGTTGTCAAGCCCATCAAGCCTTCCATGTAATCACCAGAAACACTGTGGTCCTGCAGCTTAGAAACTCACGGCACTGTTAGGAGTCCACCCTTCAGAGAGGAAGAAGAAAAGCCAGGATCTGCACCCTAGATGCAAGCAACCAGGCAACAGTCCCAAGCAATCTGAGTTTTCTTATTACACCAGAAAGATGGTGTGGCAGGTACAACAGCGATCCAAAGATATTCAGGTCCTAACCTCCTGTGATCACATTATCTTACATGGCAAAGGGAGTTTTCCAGGTGTTACTAAATTAAGGATTTTGAGATGAGGAGATTGTCCAAGTGGGCCCAAAGTCATCACAAAGTCCAAAGTCATCGTGAAGTCCTTTTAAGAAAGAGGCACGAGGGTCAATGTCAGAGAAGGAAATGAGGTTAAAGAAACTGAGGTCAGGGGGAGATAGGAAGATGCTACAGTCCTGGCTCTGAAGATGGAGAAAGGGGCCACAAGCTGAGGAATGCAAGTTGCCTTGGGAAGCTGAGAAGACAAGGACAAGAAGTTTCCTCCAGAATAGAAGGAACACAGTCCCTCTGACCCATTTTAGACTTCTGACTTCCAGAGCTGTAAGAGAAGAAATCTGTGCTTTCCTCAGTGACCAAGTCTGTGATGATGGGTTGCAGCAACAAGAGGAACCAACTACGCTCTGCATCTCCTACAAGGCTGGACACACTTCCCACCAAGCTCCAGCAGCAGAGGAAAGGAGAAGGACAAATCCCCTTCTACGTCGTGCCACTGTGAGAAATCATTTTACAGCTGGGCTTCGGAACAGATTCTGTTTTGTTCAAATCTTATTGTTAAATATTCAGAAGGAAAAGAGACACGGCCCCATTCAGAAAAGAATGTCAGCTTTTTGCATTTGCAGAAAGCAAGAATGTTAACAGGATGATATACAATCTTTTTGCAAAATTTGAGGTGATAGACATATGTACTGAATTATTATTAATAAGAATTTACAAAATGCAGAAGCAAGTTCCCAAAGTGGCACTCTGCAGGCTGTTCCACCACCCACTCATCTTTGGAATCAGAAAGAGCAAGGGAAAGCTGGCAGCCAGGCCAGAGAGAAGACCCAGCCTTTTGGAGAACCGGGAATAGCTGGGATCATCTCAAAATCGGTCACATCAGACGATGAAGCGTGAATCACTGAACAAATGTGCAATAGAGAAAAACCGCAAAATAAGCCTAGAGACAGAATGCTAATAGTCAGGCAAATAAGGGAAGACAAGTATTTGAATATTCATGAGCCTCTAATCAGGAGCTTTGGATGAATACAGAAATGGTCCCATTGGTGATAACCTGCTCCACAGGAAGGAATCCTGCCTGAGGAAATGCAAAGAAGTGTGGACCAGACCTGTCCCACTGCCCAGGACTGCCAGGATATTTATTGACCAGGGTGTTCACAGCCTGGTCCTACTAACAGTTTTCTTTCTTCATCCGTCACTCACACTACACTGAGTGTGGTCTTTCTTTGCTATAGAATAAGAGACTGTGTGAGGGTACCATCACACCCAGCCCATGTTGACCCCCAGCCCTTCCCTGATAGCCTGAGATTTCTGTCCTTACTGCTCTGGGCACACCAGCTGATTCTGAGAAAACTTGCAATGGGGTTGCCCCAGGTCCAGGCGGCTGGCATTCCTCATCCTCACTGCAGAGAAGATTCTTGACCCCTATTCTCTCTTCCACTTTTAGAGCTGGAAAGGGGAAGCTGGGAAGAACGGTAATCATGCTTGCTTTGTACACATTTCATATCACCTTCACAACCACCCTTTCATGTGGATGTAATTATCCCATTTTTCAGATGATGAAACCGAGGCCCAAGGAAATGACTTACTGCTGAAGTCAGAAAGCTAGTCACTGGCAGAGCTTAGATCTGAATAGCCTGTCTGTATGTCAGCAAATCTGGTATTTGTTCTTCATCACACAGAGACCCCAGGATTCACTCTATACTCATATATCCTTGAGATGTACATAAGCATCTGATTCTATTTAGGCTGAAACATGGTATCTGGGGATAGGCATAGTAGAAGCGTAGGGAATAGGACTCAGCTACAGAGAGAAGGGAGTGGCTTGGAGGAGAATGGGGGTCAAGAATCTTCTCTGCAATGAAGATGAGGAGTGCCAGCTGCCTGGATCTGGGGCAATCCCACTGGAAGTTTTCTCAGAATCAGCCGTTATGCCCGGAGCAGTGAGGACAGAAATCTCAGGCTATCAGGGGTGGGCTGGGTGTGGTGGTGCCCTCACACAGCCACACGGGCACACCTGGGCACCGCACACACATGTGGAGTGAGCCCCTGCTCATGCTTCGTACCAAGCTGGCACTGGGATCAGCAGGAAGTGAAACCAGCCTGGCATCGGGTCTCATGGACCCGAGAGACTACTGGGGAGAAGTGCATTAAACTAAACAAGCTAACAGAACCTTAGTTCCAGACTGTGAAAGTGTTTGAAGGAAACAAACAGGGACTCTGAGACTGGCGAGGGAGAAGGGCTCATCTAAGTGTCACCTTCTCAGAGGTGGTGACATTTGAGCTGAAACCCGAAGGATGAGCCAGCCTCCTAAGAATGAAAATGCTTTCAGCAAAAACGTGGAGCAAAAAAAAAAGGTGATCCAGACAAGTGGTCGATACTTAGACCTCACTTGGGGAGTGGTGGGCATCAAGACCCAGTCATGGCAAGATATAAGCCACCCCCAGGAAGAAGATGGTCAGGTCAGTAAGACCCCAGCTCACAGGCTCAGGGTTTACGGCAAGAACATGCTTCTGATGAAGGATGAAGGGCTATACCACTTGGCTGGGGAGACGGCCTGAAACCCAGGGCAGCCACACCAGGGAACTTCTATCCAGCTGTCCTGTATGCTCTCTGCAAATCAGCACATTTATTTCCCATAATATTTCTCTGAGGTAGATGTTATTTTCTCTCTACCGATTTTCTATTGCTACTTTTATTACTGCAAATTTAGTGGCTTAAAACAACGCACATTTCTTATCTCACAGTTTCCACAAGTTATAAGTTGAGCAGAGTTTGACTGTGTCCTCTACTCAGGGTCTCAGGAAACTGAAATCAAGACGTCCGCTGAGCTGTGATCTCCTCTGGTGGCTTGACTGCGAAAAGATGGCTGCCAAACTGCCTCAGGTCGTAAGCGGAATTCACTTCCTTGTGGGCGTGGGGCTGAGGCCCCCACTGCCTTGGTGGCTAAAACTGTGGCCCACTCTTAGATTGCTCCCAGACCTGGGCCACATGGCCCCCTCCACGGATCCTCTCACATTTCCAGTTCTCTGGGTTTAGAAAGGGTTCAGTCCCATTTAAAGACTCACCAATTATGTCAGGCTGACTTCGAGAATCTCATTCTGGGTTTACTCAAAGTCATCACCTAACATATCCACTGGTCCTGCCCTCACGCAAGGGAGATGTGCACACTGGAGGTGGGGGAGGGGCAGTCACTGTACGGCATGTAGAATTCGTAACTGATAATAATAATAATAGCCATCATCCTTCCAGTACCCTCTACGTGCCAGGCATTCTTCAAGAGACTTGATAAGCAACTGGATAACTGTCACTTTCATTGTAAAAAAAAAAATCTTCATTTTAAAGATGATACAGAGGTCGGGGAGGTTCACAACAGTTTGGCAAAGGACGTGTGATCACAGCAAGAAGAAGCCAGGTTTGAACCCAAGTCTGTCCCACTTCAAAGCCTAGCTGCTCCTAGTGGCCCCGGTGGCAAAGCTTATTGCACCTTCCCCAAGATCTTGCTCTCTGCAGACAGCTGGGTCCCGGAGGGAGTCCTGCTCACTTCCTGCAAGACTTAAAGGGAGGGCCCAGAACTGTACTAGAAGAGCTGCTTTGAGAGACCAGGAAGTGTTCATTGTACTGGACCACACAGCTATCACAAGGATCCTGGCCACAGCAGCCCACCCAGAAGACCCCCAGTCAGGGAGAAGAAGGCACTTGGGTCCAGGCTGTCTCCACCAGGACAGAGTGCTTCATGTGTCCAGGGGGGTCTCAGAAAACTCCGGAGTAAACAAAGCAATGTCAGGACACCTTCCCCAGCCTGTCGGAGACACCAGTGGCAAAGACTCCTACCCAGAGACCCGTGGAGCCCGGGTTGCACTCCCCAGGCTGTCCGCCGAGTGGCCAGCCCTCACCCCTCCCCTTGCAGCAGAGCCTGAGCAGATGGTTCCGAGTCACTCCAGTGGAAATTAATGGAGTCAGACTGTCCACACACTTCTTTTCAACAATAGAGAAATATTTTCCATGAGTCAAACACCAGATGTATTTTGTTTATGGGGTAATTTAGCACTTGTGAGGGGTAAGACACTAAAATCAGAGAAGAGTTGTGTTTGTGTTTCAGGCAGAGACCAAACACACTCCACCCGCTCACAGAAAAACTGTGGGCATCACTTCTGGAGCCTGGACCTTGAACTCAGCACATCACTTCTGAAGCACCTCTGTGTCTTTTCCCCGGGGTTCAGTTTGTGACCACGCTGGCTGGACTGGCAGGAGCCCTTGAGATGGGGGAACATAGGGGAGGTGAGAGAAAAGGATGGGGCATCATCACTAAAGGACTGATAAGGTTCTTTGGAGGTCCAAGAATAGCCAACCTTAACTAAATCAGCCTTCACTGGAATGGTAGTCATAAAATTCTCTAAACCAGCAGTTATCAAGTAGGGCCTCTGGCCTTCAAAGGGGAATGTGTTAGAAATGCAACTTCCTGGGCCTTTCCTCAGGTCCACTGAACCAAAATCTTCAGGGACAGGTGGCGCCCAGCAATCTGTTTTAATGTGCCCTCGAGAGGAGTCTGAAGCTCACTGGAGTTAGAGAACCATTGCTCCAACAAACACCTGAGGCACGCTTTTACTTCGCATCTAGCTATTAGTTTCACATACATTAGTTTAATCTTTCTGTAACTCAGTTTTCTCATCGGTAAAATGGAACAATGACAGTGTGTAGTTTAATTTATCGCACAAATTAAATGAAGGAATTCATCTAAAGCATTTAAGACCAGAACTTGCGTAGTATAACGCAGCAAACATTTGTCACCATCGTCATTATGTGCCCTTGTATTTGAAGTTCGGTGTGACAATAGCTGGTGACGTTAATAGCCACCACACTTCATGCACTTATGAGCCAGGCACTGTTACAGGATTTGATATGCAAATACATGACCGTCACATTGACTGTAAAAAGTCATTTGAGTGGTATTCATTACCTCCATTCACTCATCCTATTCATTCATCCAACAAACGTGAACCGAGCCCTACTATGTCCTAGGGACTGCTGGAGGCACAGGGATGAAAGCAGACAAATGGATCAGCTCTTTTAATTAAAATCATTGTTCCTGTCTCAAAGTTTCCTTCCAAGGTTTCCCCTGGGGACCCCAGGACCACCCCCTTGACTCCTGCCCCAGTTGCCACCTCTGCTCAGAGCCTGCCTCTGGCTCCTGCCTCCTCTGAATCCGCCAATCTCCCTCCACACCTGCTGCACCCTCACGCCAGAACACCAACAGCACTTGTTCCAGGCTTTGGCCACCTGTGCTCACCTCCTTTATGCTGCTCAGGAGCGCCTCCCTCAGGACCTGACTTCCTTCTTGAGAGGGGCCCCAGGCTGTTTTGTTTGACCCCAGGAGCAGCAAAACTATTCTTATTTTCCAAATGACGGTTTTAGCCATGTCCATGCCATGCAGGTGCCAGAGCAGGGCATATTCAATTAGTTAAAGTGTATTAGGGTATTAGGATTAACAACTAGAGGGTAAGCTGTATACACACACGGGAAAATTTTAGAACTTTCAGTCTCGTTCATTCTCCATGTGACATGATCCTAAGGTCTAATATCTCGAACGCCCAAACACTTGCATAAATGAGTATTTATCCATTTCTTCAGTTACTTTACACATCTTAATGCCTATACCTGAGGGTTTTAGATATGTAAGAATGAGGCCATTTGGAAACTGCAACTTGAGGTGTTGATCCTTTCTCCAGACAACCACTCAGGCAAGATGTAGAATCAGGTTTTGAAAACTACAGACCACAGGACAAACATGGCACACTGACTTTTTATAAATAAAGATGCACTCAAATATAGGCAGACTCATTCACTTACATGTTGTTTCTGGCTGCTTTTGCACTACAAGGGTAGAGTTGCGTAGTTCTGAGAGAGACCATATGACCCACAAAGCCTAAAACAATTACTATTTGGCCCTTTCAGAAATAAATTTGCCAGGTCCTGGTCTAAAATGCAAGACTTACACCACTGGCCTTAGAAGAAATCCTGTTAGCCTAGACCTAGCTCACCTAATGAGTTAAAAAAGAATAAGCTAGACCTAACGGAGGTGATATAAAATATTTCCTAAGTTATTGAGAGGCACAAAAGGATGTAGTGTGTGTGTGTGTGTGTGTGTGTGTGTGTGTACATACAGTAAGCACCCACTGGCATTAATGAAGGATGCGTAGATACAGACCCACACACGCATACACAAACATACAAATACTTACTAATGGGTAGAAAACTTGAAAATCTGAAAAATAAGAAACTGTCACAACCATCGTTGCCCCTAGAAGAGGAGCCTAAGAATCTGAACTTGAAGAGACAATCCTTTCGACTTTGGACCATTTTGTTCTGCCTTTTTTTTTTTTAAACCACATGCAGATTTTGTCGGTTTAATTTTAAAACATGCTTTTATAAAACAAAAGTGTCACTGTGTATGACAATGCTGCTCCTCAGGACCAGGGTCCTGGTGGGGAAGGGGAATTTGCCATTAGTCCGAAAGACCTGCCCCCCAGCAAAGAGCAACAGTGCCCAGGAGCAGCCAAGCATGCTGCCACAGACTCCCCAACTTGCAGACTCAGGCCACAGTGTACACAGAGACGCCAGTGTTATTAAAAGGGAAGAAAAACCAGTCACAGAGAGGGCTTTGGAGTCAGATGAGAAGGCGCTGGGTTCTGGTGTCCGCCCAACAGCTGTTAAGATCCCCAGAAGAGCAGTAAATATCGGAGCCCTCCGAGCCTCCGTTTTCCCTGCTGCGAAATGGGCATCACACCACCCACTCCCAGTGGCCTGGGCAGGGGAGGACTTGGGCCACACGTGCCTTGTGCCAGGCCCTAGGTTAAGCACGTCACAGACCCCACTGCGTTCAGCTCTGACAGCAGTCAAACCATTATCCCCATCTTTCAGATGGTGAAACTGAGGCTAAGGGAGCCATAAGACAATTATCTAAAGTCACAGTTATGAAGTTGCAGTTAGGGTACAAACTCTACAATCTCTATTTCCCTCTGTCTCTCTTACACACACACACACACACACACACACACACACACACCCTAGAATTGGAAAATAGACGTCAGCCACTTCACTGAGGCATACCTAGCTCCTCCCCTCAACAAAGGGAGATCACGCCTGCTCTGGCCCACGGGAGAGCCCCCAGCCTAGATTCTGTTCACCAGCAGGAGTCTTGACGTTGTCTCTGACCCTGGAGTCCATTCTGTTTTATACCTTTGTGTACCCAGGAGCTCACGTCCACTTAAGTCATAGCTGTCTTTCTGTAAAGCAGGGATAATAATACCTATGTCATAGTGGGCCTTGGAGGGAAAAGAGGGTATAGCCCAAGGTGGTGATGAGTAGGGGGACAGCTCCTGGTACTGGCTAAATGCATAAAGCATGAGAGTAGGGACCACTTCTGCTTTGTCCGTGATGTATCAACTGTGCCTAATGTAGATCAAAGCACAGAGCACATGTTCAATAGAAATTCATTGAGCCTATAAAGGAAGGAACTCAAATATATACTGGGTACCTGCCATTAGCACTTGGAAATAAGCACTGAGAAAGATGGTCTTCCTGGGCACTACTGGTCCAGGTAGACATGTTTGATGCAAAACAAATAGGGAGAGAAATCAGAGGAGCAGCAGCCTTGACCAAGCCCATCACATCTGCCAGGAACCCCAAACGACACTTTACTTGCTTTTTCTCATCTAATAATTACAGCAGGTCTGCCAGGCAAGTCTTCTCACCCCTACATTACTGAGAAGGAAATCAAGTCAAAAAGACATTAGGGAACATGCCCTCCGCTGCACCGTGAGTGGGAATAGGCAGAGACAGGGCTGGGCTTTCATCCGGACTGCCATTGTCACAGCTTGATCCTCCCCTCCCCTTGGCCGCTGGACGGCTCAGGTCCTTCCCAGCCAGTCCTGTACTCCTCCAAAAAGCCTCAGTTTCCCTTGGCAACAGGAGTCCTTTATCTCAGGCCGAAGCCCAATGACTGTGTCTGTCAAAACCTGGACCAGCCAGGGACCTCTCCCCATCCCCCACCTCCCAACAGTGTTCCCTGTTGGACCCTCTCTGATGATGGTCCTCAGACCCTTGGGCTTATCCCCACCCCAGGGAGGCCCAGTTCTCAGCTACGTGCTGCTGGGAGACTTCTCTTCTCCATCAGTGAAATTGGGAAGGGGAAGACTGGAACCTCAGTAGGGTGCTAGCTCTGCTGAGCTCTGTCTGCTGAGTTCCATGTATGGAGCCCAAGCAACTAGCTACACAGGGGAAACTGTCAAATGCACAGAAGACTTGGAAACACCAAGGAGGAACAGGACTTAAGGTAAAATACCTTAGTATTTTGCTGTATGAAGATACAGAACCTCCATTTTTATGCTGCAAGAGGTTAGAGGAAAGTTCTTGTTTGCCTGCCTTCCCACCCTGGAAGGCTCACAGGGTGCTCCCAGGAGCTCCCTGGAAATCTCAACCAAAACCTTTTATGTAGCCACAGACTTTACCACTCCTTCTTGGACTTACAGGTCAGGCTTCCACACAGCCTTGTCTTAAATGCTGTCGGTTGTCCCCGAAGAGCCTGTTGTTTCTGCTGCCCTTTCTGTTCCTTGATCCCAAATCTCCTGAAAGAAACTTCTGCATCTTCCTGATGAGCATGGAACAGACCACATGACCCTCTGAAGACAACTGCCAGGACCAGAGTGGATACCTTCAGAAAAATGGGCATGTATCATGACCAACTTAGTTAGCCTGAGTTAACTCATTCCTGGAAGGCATTTGCATTTAAGATGCTTGGGCTGAAAGTAACATAAGCAAAGCCGTTCTGTCGTGTCTGACTCTTTGTGACCCCATGAACTGTGGCCTACCAGGCTCCTCCGTCCATGGGATTTTCCAGGCAAGAATAGTGGAGTGGGTTTCCATAAGCCTACCTCAAACTCATTTTTTACAACCTCCTTAGTAATACTATTTGAACAAAATTAACCTTACCCCACCAGTTCTTTGTAGTAAGCACTTGGCAGAGAGGGTACCCTCAAGATTCTAAGAGATTTGGGCTGTACCAAAGTTCATCCTAAGGGAAACTGTGTTCTCAGCTGCCTGCTACAGGGAATGCAGGCCTTTCCATCAAGTGAATTCAAGATGGGAAATCTTGAGATTTAGAATAAGGACCCCAAACCTTCTGGGCTTACTGAAAAGAAAAAGCTGAGGGAGATGAAGGAAGAATGTTTTGCCTCTCACAACTGAAAAGTACAGACGCAAACTGCTTCAGGCAAGGCTGGATCCAGGGACTAAAACAATTTCTTCAGGACTTTATTTCTCTCTACCTTTTGCATTATGCTTTCCTATCTGTTGACTTCCTTCTTGCACAGCAAAATAGATGCCAGACAGCTTAGCCACCCTTTATCTAATAGTTCCAGTAGAAGTTAAGATTAAGTCTTATTGGATCAGCTTGGGTCCCAAACTCAACCCTGTTTGTTTTTTTTGTTTTTTGTTTGTGTGTGTATGTGTGTCTGTGTGTGTATGTGTGTGTGTGTGTGTGTGTGTGTGTGTGTGTGTAGTTAGAGGATAAAATAGGCTGATTAGCTTGGAATCAGAGGAAATGGAGAGACTAGCTAGAAGAAGTCACTAGGATGTTTTTACTTGGGTAAAAACAAGAGATGGTCACAAAGATCAGGTACGATGTAAGTCTGAGGCTGCGGTCATCCATGGATTCACATAGCAGATACTTATTTAGCAACTCCTGTGTTCCAGACACTGTGGGAGACTCTGATGTTGAATAAACCAGACAGTTATAGCACCTATTCTTAAGACTCCTGGGTCCAGCGTGGAAGACAAACAATCACACAGATCGATGAGACGGGTATGAAGAATGAAACTGCTGGGAAGGAAGAAAACAGGGATGAGAACAGGAAGTAATGGTGTCCAAAAAGGCCAAGTGGAGTGGCTATTTGAGTGCCTGTGTGTAAAAAGAAGCAGAAAGAACCAGCTCAAAGTGCAAAATCAGATCAGCTGGATGGTTGGCACAGATGCGCAAAGCCAAGAGACCACATTTTCCCAGGGGGAAGGGAAAGGAAGGAGGGAGCAGATACGGACAGAGATGTAAAGGCTTACAGCCAGTTGTCTCGTATTACTCTCACACTCTCAACTTCTTATCACGAACCCTTCTACTCAAGCTTGGTCAAGGAGTTTTGTCTTGACTATGGGACCAATTAAAAATTTCAAGGCTCCCAACCTCATTAGTCATCCACAAGACACCATTTTTTTTAGACTCATCCATTTTTTTTTAATTAGGTGAATTCTTTTTTTTTTTTTTTTTTTTTACTTTATTTTACCTTACAATACTGTATTGGTTTTGCCATACATTGACATGAATCCGCCATCCATTTTTAAATGATGTAAGTTACCCAAACTTTACTGGGTTACAGCTTAAAAGTACCCACACTTACTCCTCAGTAGAGCTGCAGGCCCATGAGGCAAAAAGAATGGTTCACTACTAGTCCTAGAAGGCACCTCACTGCTCAAAGATGCTCAAAGTGCACACACACACATGCACAGTGCACACACAGAGTACACACAAGCAGCACACACAGACACTAATTATCTCCATGCACATACATGCACATTGTCGTTATTGTTGTTCAGTTGCTAAGTCATGTCTGACTCTGTTTACAGAGCATGTCAGGCAGCATAGACTGCAGCATGTCAGGCTTCCCTGTCCTTCACTATCTCAGAGTTTGCTCAGACTCATGTCCATTAAGTCCATGATGCTATCTAACCATCTCATCCTCTGACACCCCCTTCTCCTTTTGCCTTCCATCTTTCCCAACATCAGGGTCTTTTTCACTGAGTGGGCTCTTCACATCAAGTGGCCAATGATTGGAGCTTCAGCTTCAGCATCAGTCCTACTAATGTATATTCAGGACTGATTTCCTTTAGGACTGACTGGTTTGATCTCCTTGCAGTCCAAGGGACTCTCAAGAGTCTTCTCCTGCACCACAATTTGAAAGCATCAGTTCTTCAGCGCTCGGCCTTCTTTATGGTCCAACTCTCACATCCATACATGACTACTGAAAAAACCATAGCTTTGATTATATGGACCTTTTTGGCAAAGTGATGTCTCTGCTTTTTTTAATACGCTGTCCAGGTTTTTCATAGCTTTCTTTCCAAGGAGCAAGCATCTTTTAATTTCACGGGTGTAGTCACCATCCGTGCACACACACAGAGAACACAAAGTGCAAACGTGTACATGCGAAGTACACCTACACTAAGCGTATGCATATATACATACACACACAAATTACACACATGCACCAAAACACACACACACAAAGTACACACACATATACACACAAAGTTCATGCAGTAAAACACACACGATGAAAAGTACTCAGGTGGGGTTTTGACGACCATTCATCAAGGTCCTACTCACCAAATCAAGGCTGGGCACTATGGCTGAAGGTGTTTTCGCACCCGCCATGATGGCAACAATTGAATGAATGCTTACCAATCTTCCTAGCACCACTAGAAAGCACAGTCTTATCATTATTCTCCTGTTTTAAAAGGAAATGACTTGCCCCAAACCATGCCTCTGTGTCATGGTGGAGCCAGATGTGACCTGACTGTTGGACAGCGCTCCCTTTGGTCAACACCATGTCTCTATGAAAGCGCAAGTGTGAGCAGCCAGGCCCTGCCACACCCATTGCATCTGCACACACGTGTCTCTCTGGGATGCAGATTTCAGCACCTCACCCATCTCCGGGAATAAAACAGTGCTCTGTATACTCTAGACCACTGACGCCACTCCAGATTTATTGCGTTTATTTAGAAACAACAAACATTCTCAATTATTTCCACACTGCTCAGGACCATAATTTACTCAGAGGTATGAGCTCTCAAGTTTCTCAGGGATTGCTTCAAAATGTCAGATCTAAAAGATGACTCCCATGTTAGTGAATATGAAACACCCATTTATATTTTTCATTTTTACTTTGATTTAATTTTCAGACAATTCAACTTTCTTCCCATGCCTGAGTGCCTAAATTCATTTCACTTGTCAAAAGAGACAAATTTTCATAATTACAAAATAAAACATGGTGGCCCTTCTTTGGTGACCGCATATTTTACATCATTTTTTTTTCCTGGATGAAAATGCCTTCCTAGTCGAGTTGGCTTACTTCTGACATATTTTTATTCAGTCTCTGCTTAGAACAGACAAGAGTACAGGCTAAACATTCACTAATGTTTTGTTATGTTAATGAACATCTGTAAAAAGGGAGATGAAATTTCCCAACCCCGCCTCCGAGACTCACATCTTCTTTTCTGTAATTTGCACTGAAAAACGTCCATTTTCTGAGATTACGAGCTGAGGCATGAGATATGCCCCTATCCTCTAACAATTCTTTCTGTCTTGACCAAAAACCCCTCAAGTTTTATCTCCAGTTTCAAACAGGGTGCTCGTTTCACAGAGGTCAAAAGCCTTTAGAGTTTTCTTACCATAGCCACCAGGGACATGCGCAGGATGTAGCGAGGGGGTTTTCTTAACTGAACATCTTTTTTTTTTTTTTTTTTTACTAAAGTAATACGTGCCTTTTATTTAGAAATTGAGGGGGGCAGACAGAAACAGTGAAAACCAGAAAATGACCTGTAACTCCACCATCCAAAGCAAAATACAGCCAACAAATGAACATGAATTCAGATCATTCTTCAAAAATAAAATTTACTTCTGAGTTGGTCAGCTCTTGAATACTTGAAAGTGAACGGCTTATCATGAGAAATTTAATGTAAAATTGAAAAGGGGTTAAAGATGAAAATTGGAAGAAAAATTTTAAGTCTTTGAACCTATTCCTATGAACTGCAAAGTTCTGATCTGAACTTTTGAAATGCCTGGTCTGGTCACTAGCCCCACTCCCTCACCCTCCACCTCTGCACTTAGACACACGGACCACTCCCAGGGTAAAAAAAAAAAAAAAGGTGATAGAATTTAAAATTCAGTGGCCAAATGGGCACATGAAAGGATGCTCATCATTGCTAATTATTAGAGAAATGCAAATCAGAACCACAATGAAGTATCCCCTCATGCTGGTCAGAAAAAGTCAAAGTCGCTCACTCCTGTCTGACTCTTTGCAACCCCATGGACTGTGTCCATGGAATTCTCCAGGCCAGAGTACTGGAGAGGGTAGCCTGTCCCTTCGCCAGGGGATCTTCCCACCCAAGTGATCAAACCCAGGTCTCCCGCATTGCAGGCGGATTCTTTCAGAAAGGCCATTTTTTAAATGACCTCAAATAACAAATGCTGGAGAGGGTGTGGAGAAAAGGGAACCTCCCTACACTGTTGGAGGGACAGCCACCATGAAAAACTGTATGGAGGTTCCTTAGAAAACTAAAGACAGATGCAAACGATTGCATATAGGGGATAAACAAGGTCCTACTGTATAGCACAGGAAACTATATTCAATATCCTCTACTCAACTATATTCAACCTTTAATTATGATAAGCCATAATGAAATTAAAAGACGCTTACTCCTTGGAAGAAAACTTACAACCAACCTAGATAGCATATTCAAAAGCAGAGACATTACTTTGCCGACTAACGTCCGTCTAGTCAAGGCTATGGTTTTTTCTGTGGTCATGTATGGACGTGAGAGTTGGACTGTGAAGAAGGCTGAGCGCCGAAGAATTGATGCTTTTGAACTGTGGTGTTGGAGAAGACTCTTGAGAGTCCCTTGGACTGCAAGGAGATCCAACCAGTCCATTCTGAAGGAGATCAGCCCTGGGATTTCTTTGGAAGGACTGATGCTAAAGCTGAAACTCCAGTACTTTGGCCACCTCATGCGAAGAGTTGACTCATTGGAAAAGACTCTGATGCTGGGAGGGATTGGGGGCAGGAGGAGAAGGGGACGACCGAGGATGAGATGGCTGGATGGCATCACGGACTCAATGGATGTGAGTCTGAGTGAACTTCAGGAGATGGTGATGGACAGGGAGGCCTGGCGTGCTGCGATTCATGGGGTCGCAAAGAGTCGGACACGACTGAGCCACTGAACTGAACTGAACTGACAATGGAAAAGAATATGGAAAAGAATATACGTATATATACCAATCATGTTGCTGTACAGCAGAAATACATGCATTAAATTTTAAATAAAAAATTTTTTAAATAAAATTCAATGGCTCATAAATGCAACCAAGAATGGAGAATGATGAGAAACTGCAGAGTGAAGAGAATAAACAGGGCAGGGTTATACGAAAGGGCGTGCCGTTCTCAAGAGGCACTGGCAAAGTCGGCACGGAAGGCGTTCTTGATGCATGTCCATATGCACACACCTTTGAACACATGTGGTCACTATCACAGATCAGGGTCTCTGGGGAGCAGTATCTGAGGTGGAGAGGAGCACACAGTAGTTGTCTTAGGTAGGGCTTATGGAATTGCCGCAACGTAAGGGACACGGAAGCAGGTTTGGGCACAGGAGGAAGCTGAGCTGAAATGCTCCACAAAGGCCTGAGATGGCCCTGTGGGGAGCTATGAAGCCAGGAAGGCTCTTCAGAGTTGTCCCGAGATGGTGTGAGAGGCCAGGCCTTTATAGCTCCTACAGTAATCAGTCACTGGATGTGGGCGGCCCTGGGCAAAGTGATGCTTTTCAGATGAGACTACTCCTGAGCGGGCTGTTTGAGGGCTGAGTGTCTACAGTGCTTCCCGCAGTATTCAAGGGGGGCTTCTGGGTGGCTCACCATAGCACCCATAATACCAGTGTCTCAGGACAGCAATGCTTCTTTCCCTGAATGAAAAAGCATACAGGTAGCCAGACTCCTCAAGACATTGCTACTAGGGTACAACCAGAAGTCAGGGGCAGAAGTCAGCAAGAGGCCGTGATGATGAAGAAACCCAAACGCTTGCTCTCATGAGCTGCTAACCCAGTCCACAATGGGGGAAAGAAGGAGAAGGAAAAAGAAGGGAGGGGAAAAGGGAAGGGGGAGGGAGGGAAGGAAAATGGAGAAAAGAAAGGCATAGGGCACTTTGAACGCTGCCTCACTGGCTAATCAACAGGGCAGTATGGACAATGGGGCCAGGCTCACCTGGAGACACCATAGCCCTGAATGTATCAGAAATTCCCATTTTAGCTGCCCCCAGAGCTACACTCCCAGATCTATGGCAGGTAAAACTCAATATTTCTAAAAAAAAAAAAAACGCTGAAAGAGCAGACGTTTAACCCCTTCATCTCCACAGACGTGTCAGTGCCTGAGGAGGGTTCTCAGCTCCCACACTGAGCTCACTGCACGGTTCATCAGGCTTAGAAAGCACCTTCCTCAGCAGGCCTGGTCGATGGCACCGGCTGTCACACTGAGCTCTTCTCTCTCGCTGTGCCCCTGGGAAGGTGCACGCCGCAATTCTCACCTCACAGACGAGGAAATAGAGGTCCAGCATCCTGTCCAGGAACAGGAACACCTAGAGCGCACAGAGCACCAGAACCCGCGCCCAGCTTGGGGACTGCGACGCTGGGTTACTCACGGCTGCCTGAGCCCGCTGGTATGACCATTAATTGGATCACGTTCACGCCCCCATTGCCAGCAGTGATTCTCTTCTGTTCTCTGAGCTGCACCTTGTTTTATTACAGTCATTACCGCCTCTTACAGAGATGTGACTCTCCCCGAGAGTGGTGAATTGTAAGTCCGCAGTTCCCTAGCAGGGAGGATCGGTCAATCTCTACAGAATGACAACGCACAGCGAGACACAGCGTCTCCCTTCAGCTTTACGAAAACCAAGCTGAGCGTCTCCTCTTTGAGAAAATCTTTCCCCTCATCATTTGTCCAGTGTCCTAACTATGGGGAGAGAAAAGGCACCTTAAACCCTATCTCTTTTGCCTTTTTCAAGCTTCATGTGTTTCATCAACCTAAAGAACTGCTCTTCCAACAGAAAAGAATGAATTGATAATAAAACCCCACAAAATTCCATTAACCTAGATACCACTTACTTTACATGGCCAGACACGGACTAGAGTAGGGCACAATAATAATCCGTATTTTGATAAGCTCAGGAAAACATGACGTTAAGTATGGATTCTTCATCAAGTTACCTTACCAGGGTCATCTGAAAAATATAAGGTGTCCGCTAGGTCATCTCTAAGACCCACTCCATTTCTAGCATTTCACAATCATCATCCACAGACCCATATCCTGTTCTTGCCACGGAAGAAAGTAGAGAAGATATAAGACTACCACCGTAACACCACCCCCTGAAACAGCAACAAGAACCTTCCCTGCAGTGTTTGGTGCTCCGTTAACAGGGCATAATTAAAAAATGCTTATATTGGAAGGTTTTTGTTCTTTTTTTAATGTGCTGCTTCACTATGAATGTAATAATAGAGACATTAGCAGACAGAGACCCAAAGCAAGCTGAAATATCACCCAAAGCTCACTGCAATGTTTAGGCTATAAATTGAAATTAAAATTACAAAAATGACACTCTGGAAATTATTTTTAAAATGAAAAACATCTTTAAAAAACGGAAATGGCATTCCGATTCAGTGGTTCGGCAGGCACCACCCCCCGCTCCAAGTTAGAATGTCTCAATTACAGCAACACTGCCATTACCCTCTCAACTGAAATTGCATGTGAGATCTGTATGATTTACATCTGCAGTTTATACAATAAATTAGACAGAAAAGATCCTCCTAATCTCAGACACATTCAGGTTACCAGATTCTACAAAGGTAAATGGATGAAGCATGTGATCTTTAAAGCAGCAAACAATAACGTTAATGCTTCATTAGCATGTTCATCAGAAGAAATTTGATAAATGCATGATATTCTCTTCCAGACCATTTTCAGGCAATGGATCAGCAAATCTCTCTAAGACATGCTCCCTCCCAAATTCTCCCCTCTCATCTTTCTGACCTCACTTTCTATGTCCACCTCTCCTTCCTTACTGAGTTTGCTCCAGCTATACAGGCCTCTTTGTCATTCTTCAAATTTCCAGGCAAGCTCCTACCTCAAGACTTAAGTGGTTGTGGTTCTCTCTGCTCTTCCGCCATACATTCATGCAGTGACCTCCCTCTCCTGCTTTGAAGGCTTGGCTCACAGGCCCTGATCATTTTCCTTAAGGCCATTACCTGCCCCTTCCTCCCAGGCAATCTCACATCATGTTATCCTGGTTGATTTTTTTTCTTTTTTGTCCAATAAAATGTAAAGCTCCTAATATACTATGTAATTTACTTATTTTTATGTCTGTTGTTTAATATCTGTAAGCTCCAGGGGGGCAGAAATCTTTATTTTGTGATGCTGTATCTCCAGGGCCTAAAAAAGTACCCAGGAAGAGTAGATACAGGATAAATCTGGGCAGGAAGGAAGGGAGGGGACTATGTGTTAATAAAAAGAGCTACATTGGAACAGTAGATTTATCTTTTTATCCATTCCTAACATTTATGCTATTGCTATTATTACTGAACCATGCTATAATTTAACTTCAAAATATCTACATAGCAAATTATTGGCATTCTCAGATGGTATGTCTTAGAAGTGCTTTTTGTTTTTAAATCAGTGACTCAATTTGAGTGTGTCATGGAGAGTTTTAAGTGAGAATCTTAAATTATAGTAATCTTAAATTATAGTAAACTTTTGCAAGACTCTATTTTATAACAAGGTAAGTCATGCAATCCTGCACATAGGGTACAACTCCAGAGACAAGGGAGAGAGGTCCCGGGGCAGGGTGCGCAGGCCCTGCACGCTGCCTCCAGCCCATTCTCCCCACACCCCTGCTGCTCAGTCAGTGCGGGGCTGTGGGTGAGGGCGCCGCCACCCGCCTCGGTTCTGCCACATCAAGTCAAGCACTCAGCACATCTTCCTAACCCTGTTTTGCAGGTCTACTGCTCATGAACTGTTTCTTACACTTTTCCAAGTATTTCTGGACTTTATACTCCAGCATACACACTTGACCAAGGAGGAGGGAGGAAAATACAGGCAGGGAGGGGTGGGGTAGACAGGGAGTAGTAGGAGAGAGACCCTGGAGGAACACCGGCCATGGGCAGCTTGTTGAGAAATATCAGGTTGGTCCCCAGTGTGCTCAAAAGAGATGCTATATGCATAACTTTATGAGCAGGTCAATGGATGAGCAAAGGTCGTTTGGTCGCTATGCGACGCCTCTCCCATGCTCTGATTGGAGACCCTAAGCCTAGAATTGGATTGTGCTCCATCATCTGTTTTGCTTCCCAAGTCCACATTTGCCTTGGATTTGCATTTGGCTTTTGCACCAGACCCACCACTTCACATCGGCGCCCATCCAGCCACTGTTAGGAGGACCCAACCATTGTTACTGAGGACCTAGGCCACGCTGTACACACACCAACTCATCACTGGTCTGAAGTGGATGAGACAGCACATATATTACGGGTGGCGAGGGAGTAAGGGGAGGGGGGAAGTACCAGCTGGACAGCAAATGGTCAGGGAACCTTTGGTGTACCTACAATAGAAGAAATCATTCAGTGAGCATCTTGGAGGAGAAGCAACTCAGTGCCAAAGCTCCCGAGTGAGTAGCACTAATAAATGAAGGATAAATAAATGGGCAATCAATGGCCACTGAACAGAGCGCTAAACAAGATGAGCTCTATAGCCTTCACACCAGTTCTAGTGCATTCAAATGAGTTCTAGAATGTCTAGCCAGCCACAGAGACTTTGCAGATTCAACAGCATCCCCCAGTTTGCTTGAAAAAGCTGCCAAGGCAGTGTCTGGGGCCCCCCGATGTCCCAGAAGAATGGCTCATGTATTCCTTCATCTATTCATTCATGTATATATTATTTTCAGTACAGAATTACAATTTAAACTCTAAACCATTCAAAATTAATTTGATGAGCTGATATCAGTAGAGCAACAATTTTATGTCAAGAACTTGTGCCAGAACTTCTTTTCTTTGCACAAATGCAGATAGCTCCTTCTACAGAGATCAATAGTCCAGTGGTGGGTATATCAAGAGATGTGAAAGTCCACTGCACACTTCTGCATCTCTACACTACACCCTTCCCCCCCCCAAAAAAGAAGAGAAATATTCCCCTCAGAACAGAAGCATCAAGTGAGCCACTATCTACATATATAAGTCCTATTGTTTTGCTATTTCTCCCTTTGTCTTCATGCAGTTTTAGCTTCTATTTATAAGGACCCAAATTAAAGTTTCAAGGTCAAAATGATATCTGACAGAGACATGAAAATTCTTAACTAGTTGTATGGAGATGGTACTTGTGAAATACGCAAAGGACATGTTGTTTGATTTTAACTTGCTCTTAAGACCTCTGAATTCAAATGTGAGGGCTTGCATACAGAGGATGAAGACAATTTATGTTATCTGAAAGAAGAAAGGGCTTTTATTTTTCAATAGATGAAAGATGCTTCCCTCCTCTAATGAGTCATGAGTGACTCATCTACTCTTGGGAAAATCTGAAGTGGCCAGTGACTAGATTGCTTTTTCTGGTGTAAACACATCTAAGAAGCAAAGCCTAACAGATAAACAATAAAGAACACTGTGAAATTCAAATAATTTTGTTTCTATTACAAATAAAACTACCCTGAAAATGATTTTTAGTGCAAAATATGAGCTCTCTTTCATACCGGCAATATTTCAGCATGGCCACTGATCCAGCTGATTTTGGCTGAGTGCATGTGGGGGAGGGGTGATTCTTCTTATCCATTATGGGATTCACCATGATATTGATCCAATTCCATCATTTAATAAATGAAAGCCACAGGATGACTTTTATCTCCTCTTAAGTCTGGTCGGTAAGACACTATCCTACATTCGTTTCTGTTTCTTTTTATCTCCAGACCCTCTATTTTGATAACTTACAAAGCTAAGAAATGTTCAATGTTGAAGAAAAACACCAGAGAACTTTTTGAAATTCATTGTACCCCAAAGGCTAACGGCAAGAAAATACTTTCTGGTACATGAGAAAGAAATATGTACTTGATATGACTCGCTGTTAATATGTCATCAGGGTAAATCATAAGTCTTATTCTTGGGAATCTTAATAAAAGAAGTCACTTGAGACGTGGAAGGTACAAAAATAATCACCAACAGCCTCTATCTTTGACTGGAACCTGGGGAAATTTCGAAAGTATTCATTCACAGAGACACTTAAAAAGACATTGCCCAAATTTATCATTGTCATAAATTCTTGCTGACTAAAAAGTTTCCTTAGAGTAATTTATAATACCCACTATAAAATACTTCATCAAAAGGAAACACTTAAATTTAATACAAAACTGTAAACTCCCAAGGACTCGGGGACAATGGTCTCAGCCAGTCTCCAGAGAAAAGGGAATGATCTGTGATTCCTATACACCTCAAGACCCGGTCTCACTTTCAATTGGCGTTCCTGCCTTCTGGGGTGTCACACAACTCTGGTGTGTTTGTTCCCCCCTGGGACTCCAGGAGGAGACGGGATTTTAAATCACATTCTGGTTCCTCACCGTCTATCCTGGGGGTGCAGGTGGTGGGGCAGGGCAGGGTGGGAAGGAAAGATGCTGCCATCTGGATACACTGATGGGGCGGCCGGAAGAAGTAACCCATGACTCGTAAAGCAGATACGCTGTGTCTGGGTTCCAGCCTCATGGTGGAGGGAAACTGCTCCACATGGGATGTTTCTGAGTGTCCCAATCACCCCGTCTAGGCAGTTGGTTTCGCTTTGTCTTAGGGCCAGGAAAGCTGTTAGTTGGCTAATGGGTCCCTCGTAAGATAAAACAAGCCTACACACTGAAGAACAGAACCATCGGCCTTCTGTCTGCTGTCCTTCCCCTGAAGCTCTTGGGCTTTGGCCACACAATTCCCTCTGCAGCTAGACGCCTCCATCTAGATGCTCTTGTTCCCTCTAATTCCTTTCTCTCAAGTGAAATTCAACATCTTCCTCCAAAACTGGCTGTTCTGTCAGGGTCTCATCACCTCCCTGTTTACTGCATTTGAAACCTCCTTCAATCCTGCATCCGAGCTGAATGCACCTGGCTTCTTAAACACTCTCATACCCTTCTCTCCTACGTAGCCCACTGCCCACAGCTTGGTCCAGCCAGACATCTCACTCTCTACCTGAGTCTCTAATCTACTTTTGATCCCTGAAGTAAATTCTGCACAACTTTGCCAAATAAGTCTGCCTAAAGCACAGCTCTGCTGATGTCACTCCGACCTCAGAACCTTTCTGTGATTCCATGGCCCCTACCAAATGCAGTCGACATTTCTCATCTAGCTTATCCCTCATTGTGATAACCAGCTATCTAGTCCCACTTTCCACTACCTCCTTTAAGTTATACGTGGATGCATGAAATGTCCCAACAGTGGTGTCATTGCCCCGGCTCCTTCCTGTTCCTAGAAATATTCATCTCGACTCTTACCTGCTGAAATTCTATCCTTCCTTCCAGGTCAAGCTAAGGTATGATATTACCTACCAAAGACTACTTTCCCTAGGATCCCCATCAAAAAAGCTATTTTGTTTTCTCCGTAACACCTTGATCACATGATACTGACTGAATTTTGATTCACTTTTTAATCTTTGTATGCATACTTCTCTCCTGTATTGGTCTGTGAGCTCATAAGAGGCAGGGATTCACCTTTTGTCTGATTCAAGTTTGTGCTACTCAGTGGACATTTCATTGTTGAATGGATGGATGCTTGGATGGACAGAATTCATGTTCATACATACAGAGCTGATACAAACACCACGGAGCACAGAGGCCTCTACTATAGACTCCTTGGTCAAAGATAAACAGTACCCCCTTTCCTCTTCATGCCCACGAGTGCTTGAGAACCGCTCTCTGCTATCTCACTCTCTGTTAAGTTGTGGTGCTTGGCAGTTAAAGAAAGCGTTGGAAACGCAGGAGGACTAAGAATAAAGAGACAAGCTGGAGCGTTGAGACATGCCTCTGCTCCAGGGAAGCCTGAAGACCTGGCCATCTTCAGGAGGGTGCTAACCGAGGGAACCTGGGCTGCTTGGCAGACTGCAGAAGTCAGCCAGATGAAGACAAGGGAAGGGAGAGAAGGGCTTTCAGACAGAAGACAACAGCCCCCACATACGCTCAGAGGTTCTGAACACGGAATGTTCAGGGAAAAGCAATAGTTGGAGCCTAGCGTTTAAGGAATTTGGTGATAAGAAACAAAGCTGAAGATATGGAGAGAGTTGTTCATTAAATATTTCAGTTCAGTTCAGTCGCTCAGTCGTGTCCAACTCTTTGCAACCCCATGAATTCTCAGCACGCCAGGCCTCCCTGTCCATCACCAACTCCCGGAGTTCACTCAAACTCACACCCATCGAGTCAGTGATGCCATCCAGCCATCTCATCCTCTGTCGTCCCCTTCTCCTGCCCTTGATCCCTCCCAGCATCAGGGTCTTTTCCAATGAGTCAACTCTTCGCATGAGGTGGCCAAAGTACTGGAGTTATTTACAACTTTCTAAAAACTATTCTTGTGAACAATATCATACCTTTCACCTGAGTCTGGGTTGTCCCCCTCAAAGATCAGTTATTTGGGGGACTCAGAAGGGCCAGAGCCAATAAGTTTTGGTGTCTGTCCGAGCTAAGGACTCAGACATAAGGACTGGGCATTGCAGTCAGTGTTGGAATCGGGATGGCTGCAGGGTTTTACTGTGTTATCACAACTAGGGGTAGCGTGGAAGGAAGATGCCAAAAGAAATTTTGTGAAGAAATATGTGTGGAGAAGCAGCCATCAGCCAATCAAAATCACGAATTGCAATCTCAGCTTCACTTTTCTCATAGGAAGAAATGAAGCTAGCAATACTGACAACCACACAAGAGATGCTGCTCGAGAGTCAGGTATGGTGCTAAGCACATGATATGAGATTTTCTCCTCAGAACAACTGTATTTGGCAGGTACCATTATCCATAGTGTACAGGTGAGGAAACTGAGTTGTATAGGGATTAAGAAACTTGCCCAAGTTCATACTGTCAGTTCATATCTGAGCTGAGTTTCAAACCAAAGCAGAGACATGCCCTATGGCCCCATAGCACTTATTCCCCTGGGCTCTACTTCCAAGTTTACAAAAGGCAGGTCTGAGCCACTGAAAGAACTGAAAAATCAAGCTCATTGGGGAAGGAGAAATTAATAAGCCTTTGCTGCCTAAGCCCTAATACTACACAATCAGGGAGAAGAATCAAGCGCGGAGGGCCAGCAAGTTATCCACAGCCCCAGCATGCCATCTGCGGCTAACAAACAGGAGGGACGGAGTTGTAAATAAGCCCTTGCAATGACGACGGTCATTACCCCATTCTTTAATAATAATGAGAAATCAATGAATTACAGCAAGACCAGCACCACGCTCTCTACAACCCTGCAAGTGAGAGAGCCCAGGGAGACCATTCTGGGGCTGCAGCTCTCACACTGAGGGTCAGACCTCAAGGCCTCTTGGAAGAAGAGGATTTTGATGTGGCTCTCCTGCAAAGTGGCACATGTAGCCCAGTGTGAGAGCCTCAAGCATTGCATGGGAGGAATGAAGAACACACAAGGAATGACAGCAACCTCTACAGAGTGGTGATGACCACAGGAAAGACAGCAAACTTTACAGAGTGGTGGCGACCACAGAAGCTGCAGGCAGCCCAGAGCCAGGGCTGCAGTCCAGACCCTCCGCATGGTGATGGACAGCAGACCAGATGCCCAGGTCTCCCTGCAAGGCAGGATTTACTGTTCCAGCTGCTGGGGGAGCTGTCAGCGAGCAGTCTGGAGCTGTCAGCCCTCTCAGGAGTTGCCTCACCCAAAGTCGCACATCAACGTCAGACGGAGGCAGGGGGATAAAGGCCAAGCCACTCTGGCCCAGCGCGGGACAGATCTGATGAGCTGAGTGGGCTCCAATCTCCTGTGTCACATTCAGCATCCCTCTGCCCGTCCACTTCCTTCCTCTGCCTCCCATAGGTGCTGTTCCAAACTGTGCTCCCGAATAAACATACCACCAGTCAACTCGGTCTCACAGACCCATTCGAAGGGCAGCCAGCCTGCCACAAGCACATGCCCTGTGTTTTCACTATATCTTTGGATTCCTCCTACTCCCCTACCTTAATTTTACTTAAGTCCTACACATCCCTCTGTATTAGGCAATGAGATTCAGGGATCTTCCATGATAAGAGAGGGACCAAAGGGGCAGTGGGGACAACAGAGAGAGAAGCTAAGTGACCTACCTGAAAAGGGATGGGATGAGTAAGAGCAAATCCCACACAGACTGGGAGTTGGGGGAAGTTTTCCAGGGTTGATGGATAACAACATGTGGGCAAAAGAGGATTGTATTGGTGATAAAATGGGCTTTAAGAGGAGTCACTAAAATTATGAATTATATCCCCATTGGTGTTTTTCAAGAGACACAAGTAAATATTGGAATCACTTTTTAATTACTCCTGAATGCTATACTATGTGGTTAATAAGTGACTCAACATGGAATGTGAAGCACACTTTCATTGGGTATATAGCTGCTTTAACAAACAACTCCAAATCTCACTGGCTTAATATAATGAAGTTTTATTTCTCACTCATCTTGTAGTCAGTTAGCGGGTGGGTGACTCCTTCTGGCAGCTCTCCTCCAAGTGCACCAGCCTACAATGTTGCCATTGTCATCCAATCTCCGGGTCTCTTTGCTCCCTAGCTAGCTTCCCGTTTGCCTCCAGCTGTGCCCTTCTCCCCCAAATCCTTGATCTGCCCTTTCTCCACTTTGCTTTCTGCCCTGGTAGGTTAAGTTCTATGGATTGCAGATCACAGGGACCCTCTTGCCTCTGGCTTCCAGTTGACTTTGGCCAAAAGAGATCCAGGCAGGAGATCACCTGAGGGAGGGGGGGTTTTCCTTTCCCAGCTTCGCCCCGTGTGTGTGTGTCTGTGTGTGCATGCTCAGTCGTGTCCCACTCTTCTGCTACCCCGCTATCAAGCTCCTCTTTCCATAGAATTTTCCAGGGAAGAACACTGGAGTGGGTAGCCATTTCCTACTCCAGGGGATCTTCCTGACCCAGGGATTGAATTGGTGTCTCTTGCATTTACCACTGTGCCACCTGGGAGCCATTCTTCCCCTGCGTCACTTGATAAAAGGTCACAGCTCTTTTCTTGGTGTCTCTCTCTCTGCACGCCCCTCATTGTCTCCAGGCTGTTTAATGGTGCTTGGACTTGGCCCTTCTGGCCTCAGATTAGTGACAGTTCTATTGCCCTTTGCGACCAGGCACTGTAACCTCCCTTGCGGTGTCTCTAAACCCCACCCACACCTTTATAAATAGCTCTTCAACTAAACTTCCTTGGATGGTACGAATTTGAAGCTATCTTTTGTTTCCTGCTGCAAACAGGACTGATACCACAGGAAAGAGAGCTGGGAGGCAGAGTATTCTGAGCGCCCAGAAAAGAGGGATGTGACCTGGGCGGTAGCACACTGAGCCTTTTCTCTGTCATCCCCTGCCAGTGTTTTTTCTTTCATTTTGTTTTGTTTTGAGAGGCAAATACTGTTTAGTCATTTCTTTGTATTTTACACTATAATTTTACATGAAATTTTTATCCTGCTTTATTTACTTATTTTGAGGTCAACATACATCTTTATTTCCACTGAGGCTTCTTCTTAGACTCATGAATTATTTAGAGCTGCATTGTTTACTTTCCACGTGTTTAGAGACCGTTCCATTATCTTTCTGTAATTGATTTCTAGTTTGATTCCTTGTGATCAGAAGATACCCTCTGTATGATGTCAATCCTTTTAAATCTCTTGAGGTGTGTTTTATGGCCCAGGATATGGTCCTGCTTGGTAGATGACCCTTGGATACTTGAAAAGCAGGTGTACCCTGCTTTTGAGCAGAGTGTTCCATGTTGATCAGATCCCATTGATTGATGGTGCTGAGTTCTTCTGTACCCTGGGTAATTTTTAATTGTTCTACCAGTTGTTGAAGAGAGAGAGGTTGATGTCTTCACCTACAGTTGTGGATTTTCTATTTTGCCTTTCAGTTCTATTCTATAGTTTTGTTTTGGTTTTTCTTGGCATGCTTTGCAGTTCCGTTTTGTTTTGTTTTTTTTTTTTTTGGCATGCTTTGCAGTTCCATTTTGTTTTGTTTTGTTTTGTCTTGTTTTGTTGGCATGCTTTGCAGTTCAATTGTTAGGTACATACCCATTCAGGACTGCTGTGTCTTCTTGGTGGACAACCCTCTTATGGTTATGTAAGGCCTCTCTTTGTCCCTGATCGTTTTCTTTGCTATGGAGTCTCTTTTATCTGATGTTAACATAGCCACTCCTGCTCTGCTTGCTTTTGATTACTGATCTATCATTCTTCCATTCTTTTACTTTTATTCTTTACTTTTCCTACCTATAACGTTATAGTTGCAATAAGATATTATTCATGTAGTTGTATCATTTTTTTCCACTATCAATCTCTGTATTTTAACTGATGCATTTAAACCATTCAAATCATGTTACAATTTAAGTGTGATTTTTTTTTTTTTCTGTTTGGTTTCTCTGTTTTACATTTCCTTTATCCTGCCTTCATCTGGACTACCTGAAAATTTTTTACAATTTCACTCTGGGCTTCCCTCATAGCTCAGTGGGTAAAGAATCTGCCTGCAATTCAGGAGACCTGGGTTTGATCCCTGGGTTGGGAAGATCCCCTGGTGAAGGGATAGGCTAGCTACTCCAATATTCTGACCTGGAGAATCCGATGGACTATATAGTCCATGGGGTCGAAGAGTCAGACACAATTGAGCAACTTTCACTTTCACTTATCATAGTGTTGAGTGTATTGCTTTGTATAGATTCCTTAGTAGTTGCTCTAAGTATTACATTATACACAAATTACTACACAACTTATCACAGCCTATTGGTATTGACAGCTTACCAGTTCACATGACTTGCAGAAACCTTCTACATGACATGTAGAAACCTTACCTCCATTCTACTACTGAGCCTCTCCATTGAGGGTTTTTGTTTGTTCTTTTTTTTTTTTTTTTAAGGTTTAATTACGTATATTTCAGGTCCGGAATGTCTATTTGGTTCTTCTTTATAACTTCTCCTTCTTAAAATTTCTCTGAAGCGTTTTATTTCTTTGCTGAGACTTTGTATTTTGTATCCTGGACACATTTTATTATATTGTGAGAATTTGGCTCTTATTTATGGATAATGTTCAAAGGTTGTTTGTTTGAATATATGCATGTAAATTGAGTTCAGTTCAGTTCAGCTCAGTTGCTCAGTCATGTCCGACTCTTTGCGACCCCATGAATCACAGCACACCAGGCCTCCCTGTCCATCACCAACTCCCGGAGTTCACTCAGACTCATGTCCATCGAGTCAGTGATGTCATCCAGCCATCTCATCCTCTGTCGTCCCCTTCTCCTCCTGCCCCCAATCCCTCCCAGCATCAGGGTCTTTTCCAATGAGTCAACTCTTCGCATGAGGTGGCCAAAGTACTGGAGTTTCAGCTTTAGCATCATTCCTTCCAAAGAAATCCCAGGGCTCATCTCCTTCAGAATGGACTGGTTGGATCTCCTTGCCGTCCAAGGGACTCTCAAGAGTCTTCTCCAACACCACAGTTCAAAAGCATCAATTCTTCGGTGCTCAGCCTTCTTCACAGTCCAACTCTCACATCCATACATGACCACAGGAAAAACCATAGCCTTGACTAGACGGACGTTAGTCGGCAAAGTAGTGTCTCTGCTTTTGAATATACCATATATATATATATATATATGAGACTATGAAGTTTCACAGTCTGCCCTCCAGATCCATAGTTCCACATCTGCAGAATCAGCTAGCCAGAATCATCACGTGGTACTGTAATATTTACATATATATTCAGTTTACCACTAGGGTAATGTACCATGCATATTTTAAAACATATACAAAATATTAAAAATACAAAAAATATTTTATGTAATTTAAAACAAAATTCTATGGATCATTTTGTGTGCCATACTGGAAACCACTGCTTGTATTCTATTTGAAAAGTGGAGAGAAAAGGGCCTCCCTCCATCAGCTGGTCCTTGGATCCCACTAAGCTTCACAGACACCCCATGGAGCCTGTTCCTATGATGTTCAGACATGTGTTCCTTCTGTGTGGCTCCTGAGCAGATCATGAGGAAAAGCTGCAGGTGTGACACTCTGCCCTGTAGGGTGCCTAGGAAGGGGTAGACAGGCTATCCACGCTTAATGTACCCTCTCAGAAACAAGCCAGTTACGCTGATAAACAAGACCCTGAAAGGGACACAAATCAATCACAGAGGCTTTATGTGGTGACTCTTTTTATGCAATACCCCATGGGCAGCTGTAGTTTTAAATACACACACACAGACACAAATTTCAGAAAATCTATTCCCAACTTTGGGTCCTGCTGAGCTTCTGTGGCCTCCAGCAGCTCAGCTTGTTCTTCAAGGGTGGTGCTGGTTTTGCTGCAATAATTTTCATCTTTAAATGGCCTTAAGTGAAAGCAAGAGAGGCTGCTGCCTAGATTTCAAATGGAAGACGTTGTGGCCTCAAATGGCTGCCTCTCCTCTACTTCAGGGGCCTGAAAAACTTGCCACCCTTCCTTCTCACTCCCCTACACACTCACCGCCTTATAAATACAAACATGTGTTTGTTATTGTTTAGTCACTGAGTCGTGTCCAACTCTTTGCATTCCCGTGGACTGTAGCCAACCAGGCTCCTCTGTCCGTGGGATTTCCCAGGTAAGAATACTGGAGTGGGTTGCCATTTCCTTCTCCAGGGGATCTTCCCCACCCAGGGATCAAACTAGCATCTCCTGCATTGCAGGCAGATCCCTTACCATTGAGCCACCGGGGAAGCCCTACACTTAGCATCTGTTTATTGAGCTTTTACTCTATTTGAGGCAACATAGCTAAGCACAGCACTGGGAGAAACCAAACCAGACTTGATCCAATTAGGAACAGGTGACAGAGAGATTCTTCTGCTGAAGATCTGTGGCCTTAACTTATGGACAGCAACCAAGCACATCTGCCACACCCATCCTCGTCCAGCAGACATCACTGATTAACCATGTCACGATGCACCACTGAGCCTGGATCTGGTTCTTTGTTTTCTCAAGACACTTTCCCCAAGAATCACTACCATTCAGTGGCAGCTGACCCCAGGATGGAATGTATTTGCCATCCCCAAATGAAGTCTTTGTTCTCTGATCCAGCTCTGTTCTCACTGAGATCCTTTGGATGGTTCATGGAGAACAAAGACCATCCATGTTCCCTGGATTTGGTGCTTATTATCTGGAAATGCTCTGACTGGTGGAAGACTTGGTGTACAGCTGATTATGCTGAATGTGAATCCTCCTCATAAATTGACACTTAAAAAAAAATCATGGAAGCAGGACATCTGTAATGCAGCATTGTCCCTTCTTCTTTCAATACATTACCATGAAGTAAACTATAAAGTTGAGACATTTAATGAATGTTTTCTTTAAAAAAAAAAAAAAAACTGTCCATGTGTTTTGCAGGCTCCCTTGGGAAACCCTTACTTTGTCTCAGGTTCCAAGATCTCACAGATAAAACCCAGCAAGTGAGAAATGAGCAATCCCAAGTCTCATGTATGAGTCGATACTTGCCCTCTGTCTTGGGCTGACTTGCTGCGTCTAGAGTTGGGCTGCAGAATGGCACCCATCACCCTAAAGTCAATTCCAGCTGTGCCTTCTCTAGAGAAAGCATATCTTGTGGCTAATATGAAATGCAACAGCACAAAACACAGATTTGAAGCAAAAATCTGAAATGGATTTATTTAATTCTTCTTAAGAATCAAGTCTCTTCTCATTATCCATGGCACCTATGCTTTATAAAATCACCAGGAATACTATATAAGTAAATGCTGAGCCACAGCTCCTAGAGGAAATAGAGTGAGCTAGGTTCCTGCAAGCTTCTGGTCATAGTATTTTAGTCAACCAATTATTTCATAACCTTGTTTTGTGTGTGTTTCTATTCAATGACACTTTGTTTAATATATATTATTGATCCATTAGGATTCAGTGCATGACCAACTTCACTGTAACTCATACTGGAAGGAAGTTTATATTTTCACATAAGGTACATCACAGCCTTCTTGCATTTAGGAAAACTGGACACTATGTCAGCTCTTGGGGGCCATTTTAAATAGCCAAATCACCAACAAAAATCACAGAAATGTGAAAAACAGGGCACTAAATAGATAGCAAACGGACAGTACTGTTTGCAGTATGAGAGCTGAAACAAAAAGACAGAAGTTCCCTGTTCAGCCTCAGCTGGAAACGTGTAGGGCAACCTACATTTTCCACCAGTTTGCTCGTGTATACAAATAACCAGGAAGTGCCACAGCACTGATTGGAGATTACAAATAACTTCATCAAGGAGGCAGATTCACAAATATGATTTCTTCAAATAAGGAGCACCTACCATCATGTTGCTGCACTATTCATTTTAAGCAGTATACTGTCACGTTAGGGAGTTAGGAGAATCTCCAAAAGCTTTAGTATGAAGAAACTATTTTCAAGTATCTGTGCAAATCCAGAAGAACGTTGAGTTCTGCCACTCTAACCTGTTGAGGATTTTTATGTCTCCATTAAACTACCCCACTCCCTTCTCCCAGTGTATCTCTAGGTTTATAGCATATTTGTAGCAAATGTTTACTTAGGAGGGAGAAGACAACGGCAACCCACTCCAGTACTCTTGCCTGGAAAATCCCATGGACGGAGGAGCCTGGTGGGCTGCAGTCCATGAGGTCGCTAAGAATCGGACACAACTGAGCGACTTCACTTTTACTTTTCACTTTCATGCACTGGAGAAGGAAATGGCACCCACTCCAGTGTTCTTGCCTGGAGAATCCCAGGGACGGGGAAGCCTGGTGGGCTGCCGTCTATGGGGTTGCACAGAGTCAGACACGACTGAAGCGACTTAGCAGCAGCAGCAGCAGCTTACTTAGGAATCCTCTGTAGATTGTTTAAACTTTTCCTTCTCATTCTCTTTCCCTTTCTTTCTTTCAGCTGCTACTTAAGCATTCCTATAGCACCCATTGGGCTTCTCAGGTGGTGCTAGTAGTAAAGAACCCGCTGCCAATGCAGGAGGCATGAGACACAGGTTCAGTGGCCATCCTGGTTGGTCACTGGGAATATGCCTGGTTGAGCTCACCTAGTACCTCAAGATCTATCCCCTAGATGTTTAGGGATGGGGGTACGAAGGAGAGAATGAAAGAAAGTAAGGGAGTGAGAAAGAAACTCAAGAGGAATATTTAGATTGAGATACTATGTATCTGGACATTGCTACACATACAGTAGGAGCTTCCCAGGTAGCTCTGCGGTAAAGAATGTGCCTGCCAATGCAAGAGACGTGGGTTCAGTTCCTGGGTCAGGAAGATTCCCTGGAGAAGGAAATGCCAACGCACTTCAATATTTTTTCCTGGGAAATCCCATCAACAGAGGAGCCTGGCAGGCTACAGTCCATGGGGTGGCAAAAGAGTCAGATACAATTAAGTAACTAAACAACACACATCGTGGGCACTCCATTATGTGTGTTTAATTAGATTAAAAATACCCCTTGGGGGAAGAAAGAAAGAAGACAGCCTCAGTAGTTTGCTGCAGGTTGGCTTTCACTGGAGGCAAATTTGCAGTGGGGTAGAAACAATGACACCATCACTTTAAATTGTGCAGGTATGTGTGAGCCGCTGTGCGGGAAGAAAGCCAAAGGTGCAGACGATCTTCCTTTGTCTTCCTCAGCCTCCATTCCTACCCTCCTCTTCTCACACACACCGTACCTGATACATAGTATTGATGTGATCCTCCTAGGTGAAGTATCAGGGTGCAAGAGAACACAGGAGATTTATGCTAAATTCCACCTAGATATGCACTGTGGGTTTTGTTCCTTTGTAGGAAACATACCAAACTTTTCTCCATCTTCCATATTGATTTCTCTGGCTAGCAGCCTCTGCTTCCAGCTTTGTGTGATTCTCTTTGCCAGCTGCACAAAGCAGGCTTTTTCCAAAGTCTAATGAAAGGCTTCACCTGGCTATTGTGGGTTTTGTTTTCACTTTCTTACTAAATCGTTTGGTAATGTAATGCCATATTTATAAATGTGAAAATGAAAGGACCCCTAACATATTTGAAAATTCCCTTCATGCATAGGAGTCCATCTTGCATTTGTCATTTTATATCACTTGGCACACAAAGTGAGTTAGTAGTTCAATATTTGTGTTACTTTACGTGTAACTAAACATTTCCTTGTGCTTTAGACCTTATACATGTATATTTATAAGTAAACATTTCCTGTACCACTGAGTTGCTACTATCACAATTCACACGTGGTGAAACGACTAAAAAGTTACTAGCTGGGAATTATGACAGAATGTCCTTGAGAAAATAAACCATGTAAACAGCAACACACAAGCTGTCCTCCAATGTCAGGTGTGAGTTTACCTGTATAGACTCTGGAGAGAAATGAATTTATTTACACTGGTATATATTCTACTCACATTTTCATTATCTAAGAATTTTCTGCATAAATAGCAATTCCTTTGTAAACACTAACATAATAGTTGCTAGCTGGTGTGTGATTTTTGAGAGTGTGTTTTGTTTCCATGTTTTGTTGCGGTTCTTGCGTTCATTTTTTGTTTCATTTCTGCAGATCTGTTCACAAAGTTGTAGTAGCTAAACCTTTCTGGGAAAAGAAAGTAAGAACTGAGTGTGCTGAGATCTAGACCAATAAAAAAAAGAACTAAGTGTGTACATGACAACTAACGCATAGGAGAGGAGGTATTTGAAGGAAGAAGTTTTTAAGAGAAAGTTAAGTGGCAGTTGTCAGGTTGTGAAAATTTCTTTTCCTATGGGGTACAGGATTTTCAATACGGAAATATTTCTTCCCAAATTGGGACTAGGCAAGGTAGTAATCAGTTTAGCTGTCTATTGCATACTCCTTTAAAAAGGAAAATACATAATATAAAAGAGAAAAAATGTTTTATGATGAGATTTATAAATGGATTTCTTATAGAATGACTTGTTCTCTAGCTGTGACTTCACCACTTCAAATAGTTGTAATTTGAATAAATTTTGGAAGGGAAAGAATCAACAAAAGTAATTATTTAAGGGAAAAAAAATCTGAAGTCAAGCAATTCAGAACTGGTATAGGGATAAACCTAACGTGTACAGCATTGTGGTTCAATATCTGTATATACTACAGTGATCGCCACCTCAAACCTGGGGCAGTCCATCATCAGCCTCCTTTCGTCTTGCTCCTCCATCTGTCTACAGCTTGACCTCATGGTCTAATGACGGTTGCTCAAGCTCCAGCTATCATGCCCACATACCAAGCATGCAGAGGTCAGAAATGCCTTCTCCCAGTGGAGTGACATTCCATAAGACAGCTTTCTCCTGTGTTCTAGACAATACTTAATATCCAGAACTAGCCTCATTTTTCTGCAGGAGAAGCTGAGAAATATGGTCTTTCAGCTGAGCATATTGCTGCTCTGAGAGAATTCAGAGTAGAGAGGATGAATAAATACTGGGAAATAGCTAGGAGTCTAAAAGTTTTAGTTAGGAACGAGGGAAAATGAGACAAGAGCTCCCTGCTCTCAGTGGACTCACAGGGGAGACAGAGGTAATGAAAGAACCACAACAATAAGGTAAAACCAAAGCTGGGCTGAATTAAAGGAGAGCCTACATAAAGAGGATTCGTAAACTGAGCTGAGATCTACTGAGGAGCTGAGGCGTTGATGAGGGGCTGAGCGAGGGGAAAGGAAGCACTGCCCAGTAGCGAAGGGAGGTGTAAATCAGGCCACACTGGGAGGCACTGGCCAACCCTGAGGCCCTGAAGGTAAAAGTGCTGACTGCCTAGCTCCTTCTAGGAGTCTTGGGAAGCATTTGCCAGAGTGGAGACAAAGATTCCATGGCTGAAATCTCACTTTGGAAACATTCTGGCTGCTGGAATGTGGGGAAGGTTCTTTCAGCGAGGTTATTGCAAAAATCCATGCAAGTGGGTGACTCAGGGGAGTGACAGCAAAAATGAAGGAAAGCATGCAGTTTGCAAAAAGAAAGCACTCAGGGCACAAAGCAAGAACTTTCTCTTGGGAGAACTACACTGCGGGATGCTTCCTTCAGGCAAGCAAAACAATCATTTTCTGATCTGTATTCCCACCTATGTAATCCTGGGTGGCCAGGCCCATTTCTGAGGAAATTGGGCAGTATTTAGAGACGTGGGCTCCCCGTGGTCATTGCATCATCTAATAATGGGTCTGAGGGGGGCTTGAGAGGGAAACCAGCCTGGGTCTGCCTGCAGCTTGTGATTTTCCTCTTGGAGCATTTTCCTGGCCCCCCAGCTGGGTTTCTGAAGTGAAAGGAGGGGCTCAGTCAGGTAAGCACACAGACACTGGCAGAGGTCTGCAGGGGCCTTTCTGCGACCCAAGCAACAGCAGTCAGTAGGAGGTGAGGGGTTGGTGAGGACTGAAATGAAGGGGTGCTCACTGTTTTACCTGCAGCAACTGCCTGGCCCAGAGCAGGCCCTCAGCGTATTTACTGTTTCTCAGCCCCCACGGTCAAGTGCTGTGTCTGCAAAATCTCCTGCTCTGGTTCACCACCCCTCTGCCTGCGTGGGCACCATTATCAATGTTTGCAATCTTCTCTCTAGCCTCTCCGCTTCCCTGAAGTTCCCACTCGCAGTGCCTTCTCCAGGAAATCTGCCCACTCTCTCATCCCAGCTTCTCACATCTCTCCTCCAGGAAATGCATTTACTGAGATAAATGCCTTGTGGCTCAGGCTCTAGCAGCAGTATCTCACCTGGGGCTCTGGAGTCAGGAAGACTTGCTGGGGTTTGGATCCCAGCTCATATGTTTACAGAATTGGAGGTAATCACAGTGCCTCACTTACCTGGTTTTGATGATTTAATACGAGGATCCCTATGAAACTTCCCTGGTAGCTCAGTCGATAAAGACTACACCTGTAATGAAGGAGACCTGGGTTCAATTCCTGGGTCAGGAAAGATCCCCAGAAGGAAATGGCAACCCACTCCAGCATTCTTGTTGGAGAATCCCACGGTCAGAGGAGCCTGGTGGGCTACAGTCCATGGGGTCACAAGAGATGGACATGACTTAGGGACCACACACCACCCCCACCCCCCCGCCATGAAACACTCAACACCATGCCTAGTTCCCAGGAGCTGCAGGAAACCATGTTGCCTGTCCCTCTCTTATATTCTATATTCCTTCTTAACTTCAGGGCTGGTAGTTCTTTAGCACAATGCACAAGCCTTAAATTAGGCTATAAAAAGTTAACCCATCTCATACAGCAGCCTTACAAAAAGAGTTTCATTATTATTGCCTCCATTTCACCCATGAGTAAAATGAGGCACAGAGAGGTGAGGCAACTTGCTGAAAGGCACCCAGCTTGGGCCAGAACTCAAATCTAGGTAGTTCACCTGTGGCCACCCCATTAACCCCAATACGTAGACGAGAAGAAGCAACCATTCTTAGCTCCTGCATCTTCAGAGAGTTGTTTTATCAATTCTCCATGGAAGAATCAGAAAAGCCAAGCTTTTTCAGCCTGCCCAACCTCACCTGAAAGCCCTCCCAAGATGAAACTTCAAGTGTCAAGTGTACAAGGCCCTAGGTCCACGTGGTACAATAGCAGGGACAGATCCAAGGCTGAGACAGAGAAGGAAATTGGGAGGGAAGGAGGGTGGATGGGAAGGTGGAGACAGGCACCATCTGGAGCAAATATGTGCATCATGAAAGGCAGGCAGCTGGAAAAAAAGGAAAGAAAGGTTTGCACTGTTCGTTCATTCATTCATTCAACGGTTGCTGTATTATTTACTACAACCATATGAACAACATAAAGCTCTTGTTCTCACTGAGGTTACACTCAGGTGCAGGAAAACAGCTAGTATTCAAACCAGAAAAGAAGAAAATGTAGGTATTAGAGGGTATTAAAATAGGGTAGGGTGATAGATCAGAGATCTTTGCCTCAACTACATATTAGAATCACTTGAGAGTGATTTTTCAAGTCCACATGCCCAGGCTGATCTCCAGACCAATTAAGCCAGAACCCATCATGGGTCAGACCCAGGCCTTGGTATTTTTAAAGCCCCCAATGTGTAACCAGGGTTGCAAAGTCCTTGGTAAGAGAGGAACGAGGTGGCTGACTTGGACAGGCTGGTGGTGGAAGTCATCTCTCAGATGGAAGCATTTAACAATGACCTCAGTGTCCAAGAAGAGCAAGACATGCAAAGATCCAATGCAAGACCCTTCCTGGCATAGGTAAATGCTGGTCCCTAAGCCCTAATGTCCAGACTTCCTGTGTGTCTACAATTAGGAGCCACTAAGTTTATTTTCTCCTAGCTGATAAAGAATGTTATCTACCAGGGTTCTGAGTGGCAAGCAACAGAAACTAGTTTTGATGTATTCAGCAGAGAAGCAATTTAGAGGAGGAAATTGGGGTTCACACAATGGCTGGGAAGGTGAAGGACCCAACTGGAAAACAGACACGAACCAAGTCAGTTTTAAGGTCCAGGAGGCAGCATCTTTTAGCTAACCAGCCTGACAAGGATACTACCACCATGCTACTGGCTTCATTTTGAAACTACCATCAGTGAATTCTACCCATCTAGCTGACCCCATTCAATCCTGATTGGCCAGCCTTGGGTATGTGTCTTCTTCCAGAGATTCACCCTGCTGTAGCTTCCACAGTAGGAGGCAGGTTAATAATGACCACAAATATGACACGGTCTGGAAAAAAGTTGGGTGTGAGACACCGAGGAAATGAGAACCGGCCACCACAGGCAACGTCAGTAGGTCCTCTCCCACATGCAGTGCCTAGAGTGTGATTATGTCAGTATTAACTCAATAAAAGCAAGGGACTGCCTTTTGTTTCTTTGCCTTATGATCTTCTTGCACTGCATAACATGTCTCTTTGCAAACTGTACATCACAAGTAAAGATTTGTTGAATGAATAAGATTGTTTTCATCTGTTTTCTTGCAAATGCAATCATAGAAAAATTTAAAAAGAAACTGTAGATTGCTTTGTGACTCACTACTTTCCTTTCCTTCCCCCATTCACCCTCCTAGTTTATCTTTCTCAAGGTTTAAGCCAATTAATGGCCCTGATGCCCTTTCCCTAAGCATCACCCCATCAGCCGCCTTTCACGGGCTGGAGTGAAGGTCACAGGATGGAAGGACTCTCCCATGGGCTCCTCCCTCCCAGTTTTCTTCCCAGAGCCAAGATGCAATTGCACCACCAAGCAATTTATCCTTTGTGTACAATGCCTGAATAACTTGCCTTTTGAATGGTTCTGATTAAAGGATGAAAGAATTGCATTCTAAAATTTGCAAATTTATAATATTCTTGAAAAAAAAAAAAGAACCCTGTGAAGTTAAAGTTCCATTTAAAAATATACTCTGAAAGACCTACAAGTTCCAAGGCCAGTTTTGACAGACAGCTTTTACTGCCTTTGGCATTTCAGTAACGACCCCAGAACTGCCACTGACCTGCCAGCTCGCTTGGTGAAGTGACAGTCTCCTAGATTCCTTCCCCTATTAAAATGTGGTGGCAGCAGGCAGGAGGAAAGGGAGAGAGAAGGGAAGGCAAGAAAGAATAATGACTCCAAAGAGGTCCACATCCAAAGCCTCAGAACCACGTTACATTTCATGGCAAAAGAGAATTATGTTGCAGATGGAATTAAAATGGCTAATCAAATAGCTGACTTTACAATAATGAGAGTAATCTGGATTGTCCAGGCAGCCCAATGTAATCACAAGGGTCCTTAAAAACGGGAGGAGAGTCAGAGGGGATGTGACTACCAAAGCAGGGTCTGACAGACATGTGAGGATGGTTTGGAAGATGGAAGAAGGGGTTACGAGTCAAGGAACAGGAGTGTCTTCCAGAAAGTAAAAAAAAAAGCAAGGAAATGGATTCTCTCTCCCCTGGAGCCTCCAAAATGAATGCTGCCTGCTGATACCTTGATTTTAGCCCAGTGGGACCTGTATGGGGCTCCTGGCCAACACAACACTAATGTAATAAGCTGTGTTGTTTTAAGCCACCATGTTTGTGGTCGTATGTAACAGCAGCCGTGAGAAACTAACACACAAGGCCAGGAGACAGAGAAAGGAAGGTTTTCTCAGTAATACTTGTGGGTCAGGCACTGGGCTGGAGGAGCTGACATGAGCTACGTGACTGGGTATTTGTGGTGCATTCTGGACATTTGAAGTAGACTCTTTTCTGAGCAATGTGAGCTCACTTGGATGTCAGGTAAGAAGTGGCCATCCATGGGCAGAAATATAAAACCAAAGGTTAGGGTGGATGTTTAGATGGTAAAAGGCGATCATGGATAGAAAGTGAAAAGTCTTATTTGAGAGGCAGATGAGATGAGACAGAGCATGACTGGGAACATCAGATCTGGAAAACCACCCCCTTCATCTAACCCAGGTGGTGCATGAGAATTTATCATGAGCGAGGCACCTGGCAAGATATGGAGAGATGATGCCAAAGGATTGGCCCCAAGGAAAGTCAAACCTCAAAAGATGCTGAGCTCCAATCAGGCCACATTGAGATGCCAATCTGCCTTCGCTGAGATGGCTATAACCAAAAAGACAGACAGCAAGTGTTGACAAGGATGTGGAGAAACTGGAACTTTCCTACTTTGCTCATGGGATGGTAAAATGGGGCAGCCACTTTGGAAAACAGCCTGCCAGTTCCTCAGAAAGATATCACAGAGTCACCATGTGACCCAGAGATTCTACTCCTAGGTATACTCTCAAGAGAAATGAAAACATACATCCACACAAAAACTTGAATATTCATGGAAGCATTATTCATAATAATCAAAAAGTAGAAATGTCCAAATGTCCATCAACCAATGGATGGATAAATTCAGTTTAGTTCAGTCGTTCAGTCGTGTCCGACTCTTTGCAACCCCATGAATCGCAGCACGCCAGGCCTCCCTGTCCATCACCAACTCCCAGAGTTTACTCAAACTCATGTCCATTGAGTCAGTAATGCCATCCAGCCATCTCATTCTCTGTTGAGCCCTTCTCCTCCCACCTTCAATCTTTCCCAGAGTCAGGGTCTTTTCAAATGAGTCAGTTCTTCACATCAGGTGGCCAAATTATTGGAGCGTCAGCTTCAGCATCAGTCCTTCCAATGAATATTCAGGACTGATCTCCTTTAGGATTGACTGGTTTGATCTCCTTGCAGTTCAAGGGATTCTCAACAGTCTTCTCCAACACCACAGTTCAAATGTTGGATGGATAAATACAACCTGGTGTATCCATAAAATGGAATATTATTCATCCATAAAAAGAAGGGAAGTACTGATACACGCTATTACATGGATGAACCTGGAGAACACTCTACTCAGTGAAAGAAGTCCATAACACTGTATAATTCCATTTATGCAAAATATCCAGACAGGCAAATCTATAGAGACAGAAAATAGATGAGTCGCTCCCTAGCACTGGAGGGAGCGGTGAAAGCATTAGGGGGTAACAGCTAAGAGTAAGAAGTTCCTTTGGGGGGTGATGAAAATGCCTAAAATTGTGGGGATGGTTGTACAATTCTATAAATATACAAAAAAAAACATTAAATTGCACATTTAAAACTGGTAAACCATATGGTATGTGAATTATCTCAATAAAGCTGTTACCAAAAAAAAAAAAAAAAAAAAGCAAGCAGGACAAGCATAAAACACCTAAGCCACGATCAAAGCTAAGCAGAGGCAAGCACAGGCCGGTGGCAGGCGCCACAAAGGTTTGTCATGGGCGACCCTTGCTACCAGGAACAGATGACTGAGAAGCCTCGTCAAGGCTGAGAGCCGGATCCTGGGGGCAGACTTGCCTCTTCCATAATCTGAGGCATCTGACGAAGCTGAAGTCAGTGGCTCAAAGGCATGGTTCTCTTGGAAGCCCCGGGATTCAGTTCTGAGACCACAGGAAGTCAGTCTCTGAGGTGGCGCTAAACGGGACTTCCCAGTGTACTCTGTCACATGGTTGCCCCACACCTCGTCTGCTGCAAGCTTCTCAGTCTCTGCTAGTCAGGAGTTGGGGCTGTAGGGGCCTTTTTGAAATAGCATTGGCCTGACAGTGCTAAGAGTGAAAGGCATTCTAGAAATAAAATTGAAGTCGCTCAGTTGCGTCCGACTCTTTGTGACCCCGTGGACTGTAGTCTGCCAGGTTCCTCCATCCATGGGATTCTCCAGGCAAGAATACTGGAGTAGGTTGCCATTTCCTTCTCCAGGGATCGAACCCAGGTCTCCCACATTGCAGACAGACGCTTTTCCCTCTGAGCCACCAGGGAAGCCAAGGGGCATTCTGGTGGCCCCTTTTCCAGCCACTTTGAAAGTTCCAACACTTTTGAAAGAAGAGGGAAAAGGAGGAAGGGGAGAGAAGGAGGGGGCCCTTGTGATCACAACACATCTGAGGGGTTGTTTTGTCCCTGTCAGAGGCCACACGGTCCTGGAAACCCCTGAAGGGAGGCCCTGTGCCTGCAAGGTCACTGCTCAGCCCCAGATGCCCCAGAAACTGGCACCTAGGACACTCTCAATAGACGCTGCTGCCATTTGGTCCCTCAGTCGTGTTGGACTCTGTGCGACCCCAGGGCTGTAGCCCGCCAGGCTCCTGTCCATGAGATTTCCCAGGCAAGAAGACTGGAGTGGGTTCCATTTCCTTATCCAGGGGATCTTCCTCACCCAGGGACTGAACCTGAGGCCCTGCCTTGGCAAGCAGATTTTTACCAATGAACCACCTAGGAAGCCCTCCTCAATAAATAACTGATTAACGCAAAGAGGTAAATAGTGGCAGGTAATGTAAAATCCCAGCCCTTTTTCCTTCTGCTGCCTCTAATCTCTGCACAGAACTTTATATTTCAACCATATGAATTATGACCCCCTCTAAAGCAAAAGAGGCAACAGACAGTTGGAGTTTAAGATTACATGTGTTATTTTTACTTTGGTGTCCTCATGAGCACTCTGTCACAGGAAGGGCAGCTGAGATTCAAATGAACTGAGTGTCCCAGGGTTGGGGTGGAACTCACTGAACCCAGAGAAAGAGCAGGCTGGTCAGTGCAAGACCGCAGTCTCTGAGCAACTGAACTCAGGACAGAGAGAGTGCAAGAAACTAGAGGATGTGTATGCTGCTATGTCTTAGTTAGGGTTTCTCTATTTGCAGATTTTAAAACATATCTACAGTGCTCCTTTCAAAGAAAGGGCCTAATTCCTCTCCTCTGGATGTAAACTCTACCTGGTAACTAATCGTTAATTAACATGGAGGACAGGATAGTGTGTGGCCTCTAAAGACAGGTTGCGGTCAGCTGGATAATGCCCGCATCCTAATCCCTAGGACCTGTGAACGTTACCTTAAATGACAAACAGGACTTTACAGCTGTGGTTAAGGATCTCAAGATGGGAAGATATTCCTGGATTATCTGGGAGGGTCCTAAGTAGTTATCAGGTCCTTATAAAAGGAGGATAGAGACGATTTCACTGCTGAAGAAGAAGCTGATTTGATAAGGCCAGGAGCCAAGGAATGAGGACGACCTCTAGAAACTAGAAAGGTCAAGGGAACAGAGTCTCCCCTCCAGCATCTGGAGGGAACATGGCCCTGTGGACACCTTGCCTTTTACCCAGTGAAAGTGATGTTAGACTTCCAATCAATCTATGTTGCTTTCAGCCACCTAGTTGTTGACCATTTCCTACAGCAGCCATAGGAAACTCGAGGTCAGAAAAGACATTGCTGCTCCGCCTTGCTCTCTTGGACTGTCCAAATGCCAGCTGCCATGCTGTGAAGACACTCGTGAAGCCATAAAAGGAATACTGTCAAGTCGGCGACCACTGTGGGCAACTGAAGCTGCTCCCACTGGGGAACTCTGGCATTCATCATAGAACACGCATCTCAGCATCAACCCATGGAGGGCCCAGGGAGCTGGGGTGTGCGCAGGGATTCTCATCGGTCATCGGGATGGACTGTCTCCAGGGTCAGGGGTGGAAAGGATACTAACTCTCCAAGACTGCCAGTCTGGTGGAGTAGGTTCTGGCAACTACAGGAATAAACGTAGGTTCTGGCAGTCTGGAGTTCAGAAGGGCTTCCACTGAGATGGAAAGGGCAAGGCAATGTGGGCAGGATTCTGGCAGCTTCTGCTACACCAACTGATCAAGCCTGGTGGAGGGGGTGCAGCAGAAGAAGAGTGCCCAAATCAGAGTCTGCAGAAGAACAAGCCGATGTTGAGAAACTCAAATACGGATGCACTCTACCATTATTGCATTCTGACTGTGTGCCACTGGCAGTTAATAAGCAGAACCCCTAATTCTTCAACAGCACGGGCAGCCATTCCCATTTTGAAGATGGAAACACTGAGGCTTAGAGACTAAGAGGCCCGTCCAAGGTTATGCTGGACTGGTGAGCACAAATGGGAGAGTGGCTCGTTTCCGAGTGCTCTCTCCTGCCTCTCCGGCAGCTGCAAGGAAACTGTCTTTAAAGCGATAATAGCTCGTGTCTGTCTCCTGACAGCCCATGCCCTTCCCGACTTCATGCGCCACGCATGGCCGTGTCATGCTACATTACTCCCAGCGTCACCTGCCGATCCGCCTGCCTCTGATCACGTGAACACACGTGTGTGCAGGTGTGTGTAGAAGCACACGCAGTCTGCTGTGTCACAGACAGCACAGAAAAGCCCTTCCACACAGGAGGCCACACATGGCACTCATCTTTCAGAGTTTAACCAGCTTAAACGGAAGCAAATATTTGAAGTTTACCAAACATAAACCAAGTAAAACCTAAGTCAATCAAAAGTGACTAAACACCACTTTAGTCCAAATACATGTTTCTAAAAGGTCACAGCTGGTGCAATTATCCATGCTAGACTTAGCACGCATTCAGCTGTGTGCTTAAGACTGCCAAGAACTGGAATACATTCAGAATCCTTAAATAAGAGTCACCTTGTTTCAGAAAATGCTTGGTTAAGTCAGGCTGAGGAGTGGGGGAGTTATAGGGAAAAGCCTATTAAAGTTTAATGACACTTTGAGAAAATGTATAGAGAAACTTCATTTGGAAAGGAATAGAAATACATGTCAGAGCCAATGTCTCATAATATATGGGTTGAGCCCTTTTTCTTCAAAGAAAATAAGTCCGGACAAGTACAACAACAACAGCAACAAAAGAACACAATGACAAAATGTGCAGTCTGGTGAGCCGGTCAGCAGGAAGGAAAAACAAATACCTAAATGCAGGCTCGGACAACGACCTTGGGAAACCGTGACCCGGGCCGGGGGCAGAGCGAGCAGGAGCTGCCAGTTTTTCCCCTCCCTTTAGCATTTTAACAAGCAGAGCCCCAACCCAAAGTGAGCAGGCAACTTGTGCAGAATGGTTCTTAAATTGCTCTGCTGCACCCGAGGGTGCTGTGCCAGAAGCCTTGGGAATTGCTGCAGAAAATGATGGGCAGACAAGGGAAAGGGGTTCCCAGATCTCCTGCCTCACTTGCACCAAAACAGTTTCCCCTCTTATCTGCTTTGATAGCTTAGACTTCCACCTACAGCTCTGCTTCAAGACAATGTTGTTCTATTAAATAGAAAACCTCAGGTTTATGCAATGTCTGAGGCTCACGCCTGCCCTTGTGCCCAGAGAAGAAGTTATACCCTCAATCAATGTCTTTCTGGAGAAATAAAGTACAGAATAAGAGAAATAGGAATGAATGAAGGAGGATAACAGGCTGGAAGTTAGACTGCCAAGCACAGAGTTCGGAAAAATCTGAAAAACAGCAGGGAAGAGAGTACTAATGGGTGTAGGAATGTAAGCACTTGGAAGGGCAAGGATTTTTGTCTGTCTTGTTCACTCACTGCTGCATCCAGTGCCTGGGAAAATACTTAGCACACAGTAGGTGCTCAATAAATGGAGAGAGTAACATGGAAATATGGGCTTCCCTTGTGGCTCAGACAGTAAAGAATCTGCCTGCAGTACATGAGACCCAGGTTTGATCCCTGGGTTGGGAAGATCCTCTGGACAAGGAAATGGCAACCCACTCCCATATTCTTGCCGGGAGAATCCCATGGACAGAGAAGCCTGGCGGGTTACAGTCCATGGGGTCGCAAAGAGTCAGACATAACTGAGCGACTAACACTCACAGTTTTCAGAAGTAAATAAGTTATGCCATGTAAATCACCTAGATAAGAAATAGCTATTGTTATGGATAAGGCACACTGCTAACGTTGTTAAATATAGGAGTTGGCACAGTGGCTCATTATAATTTTCTTGTATTTCACATAATTATAGTTTAAAAAATCCCCACCCCCACCAAAGGCATATGCTTCTGGTTATATCCCCACCTCACAAGGAAATTAACCCTTTAAACCACCAAAGAAACATTTAAGAGGAGGACAGGGAAAAGATGTCCAGATCTCAAAGTGGGGTCCAAAGCCCAGCAGCACCTGCATCACCTGGGAATTTGTTACGAACGCAAACTCTCAGTTTCTGATTCCACTGGATCAGGAGTGTGCTTCTGAGGCTGGGCAGCCTGCGTTTTAGCACACCCTCCAGAGGATTCTGATGCATGCTAGATGCCAAGATCCAAGAACAAATGAGGTCCCAAAGTGACCTGGCCTCTGGAAGCTAACGCAGCTGAACGTCTCTGATACGTATTGATGCTGCCGCTGGGCAGGCACCTTTATTGGCATCATTGGGGAATCTATTCTCCCTAGCAACCCTATTATCTACTCATAGGAGGGAGCTGGGAGAACTAGTTTGCCCAGAAGAAACTGCAACCTCACTTTTCCCGACCCTCCTGGTGGGGTAGACTGGGGCTTGACGAAGGTGATGGGGTATCTCTTGTGAATATCTCCTGTAGAACAGTCTCTGACCTGAACTCCAGAATATTTCATTGTGCATCCGCAGAGATCATAATCTCTTAAATTCTCTGAGCGCTCCCCACAACGACCACCAGGGTACACTACACAGATGCCAGCTACAACCCTTGAGCCTTAAATTTTGCTTAGGGCAGTAGTATTTGTCCTATCCACCCCCACCCTGGCATTTCCAGGCAGGGAATTTTCAATAGTGGTTGTTAGAAATATGAGAGAACTATCAAAATGCTACAAAAGCATCTTTGTAAGTTGTAAAATAGATAAAATAAAAATTATGGGATTTGTCCTACAATGGTATATAGGCTACAAATTTATCATCAGGGTAGAAGTTAAAAACAAAAACAAATTGTGAGCATAGTCTCCTGGGGAAGGATGTACAGTGTTAGAAGTAACAGAAAATGATGGTTTGGGATGATTTAGTGCCTATATCAGTGAATACTAGAGAGATGCCCAATAAATATTTGTTGAATGAATCAATAAATGGACGATTCACAGTACACACCAGTGTCATGTCTCTCTCCACACACACACACACACACACACACACACACACACACACACTTTAATAAGCCTCTACCAATCTGTCTATGCCTGCACATGAGATCATGTCCTTTCCTATGAAACTGGACATTTGTAGATGTCACTCTTAGCCCTTCCAGTTGCTAAAATGTTTTGGAAAGAGTACCAAAAAAAAAATTATGCAAAGATAGAGGAGCCAAATGCAGAACATGTATGGCGGGAGCATAAAAATAAAGCAGTGTTCACAGAACAAAGATGTAATTCTACTTCCTTCTAATAAAATTAATGATAATGAACTTCTGATCTAGAGGACTGGGCTGCTTGTGCCCAATGAAAGGACTCAAGAGGTGGAATCGCAAATGTCAGCAAAGTTAACTACAGAGAAGGACCTTAAGTGGATCAATCAGAGTTGAACTACTAGATAGAAGGATTAAGTGGCTAATAAAAGGGATGTTCCACTGACCTCTAACACAAGAGGGAGGAGATAATGAGATAAGTAAAGCTGGTGAGTATAATAAGACTATAATTATGGCCAAGTTCAAACCATTGAATGTACATTAGAAAACCATCTGGATATTCTGAAGAGAGAGGAAACTCTAGCCTCTTGAAGTGAATGCTGCTTCCAACGTCTGAGATGCTCCCAGCTGCACATCCCTCAGACCGATGTGAAGATAAAACCACTGCAATGGACATTTCAAATATGTTAAGGTGGTGCTAGTGGCTCAATATGCTGAATAAGGAATGCAGGAAAAAGGGAAGCCTTATCACTGGGAGAAACCCATTGTGCTCAGAAGTCTTGCCAAGTAATTATTTTTAATAGTAACCATTGTGGCCGCTGTCCACAGGCACTCAGTGAGCTTCTGCTATGTATGTGGTGGTGAGATTGGCCTTGTGCATCCTGGGATATTTAAGAAACACACACACACATACACACAGTGAGACTCCTGGCTGGAGGATAAAATGCAGCAAATTAATAAGCTGATTCTCTCTGAATGTGGGAATTCAGAGTCTGATGATAAAACTGCAGAAAATAAATGTATTAACGGAAAAACATTCGGTTCAGGAGCAGCACGCCAATCTCCTTGTGCATTTGGAGCACTTGGCTTTTTCCTGCAGAATGCTTTACATAATTGTTCACTTAATCTCTTGGGGGAAATAAACGTATGGCAGCTTTACTACACTATTGATTCAAATTATTACTGTAATGACAGAGCTGTCCAGGGATTTGTCACTAGGTTTCTCGAGATGTCCTGATAGCTGTCGTGTGCATTATTAAGGAGCAGTCTGAAAAGGAAGCCCCTCCCTGCTTGTCCTGAGCCAGAATCACTGATGGCACCTCTGGGTGGTTGGGACTCTGGACTCAGGCCTGGATGTCATGAGCCAAAAGTGAAGGTTTCAATGGGTTTGCAACTGTGAGGCCAACGTGCCCAGTGAAGTGACCTTAAGGGACTGGACTTCCGGGTTTTAGACCAGGTATCCTGAAGATATAATCGGACATCCACAAAGACAGAAAGAAACACAGTTTATAGGACAGAGTCCCTTCAGGAAACAGAAGACACACTTGGGTTCAAAAAGAACTTCAGGAAGGGCCTGTTTCCAGATGAGGATGGGGTTAGCAAACCAGTAAGGGATGACCAGGTGTCTAAGAGTAGTATCCGCAGAAAGCCCTTCTGACCTATAAGACTGAAAGGACACAGGGAGGAAACATGCTTCAAGAGCCCTTTGGGAATATGAGCACGGAGGCCACGGGGGAAGAAACGCCCTGCTCTCGCTCCTCTTGCTCACTGACCCTTGCCTCTGTCCCCCCAGCAGCTGAGCCCCAGTGGAAACCAGAGGAAGTCCGCAGAGGTCAGACCAGAGAGGTCAGATTGGGTACAGAATGAAAGAGGGCAGAGAATGGGTCTGCCGGTGGAGCAAACAAGTAGCAACCCCCCACAGCTCAAGGGCTCAGAGTATGCGAGAGAGAGGGAAGGCCTGAAGGGCTGAGGGACAGACAGGCTACAAGATCAAGTACCGCCCTGCACTGATGTCCCACTGATACCCCAAAGCCAACTTGAAGGTCAGTGAAGACTCCTCTCGTTTGGGGAGGGAGAAGGAGTCAGGTGTCTGGGATTTATAGTAGTGTAGACCTGGGATGGCATCCTGGGTCAGCCTTTCTGTGGCTGTGTAGCCTTGGGTCAGCTATTTAATGTCCCCACGGTTCAGTTTGCACTTCTGGAAAAGGAGCATCATATAGGATTATTTGAAATTGAATAATGCGTGTAAAGAACTTAGCCTATTTCCTGACTTACAATAAATGTTCCAGGATGGCGGTTATTTATATAGATTAGGAAATTCGGATTCCACTGAAGCTACTTTAGCAAACAGCAGGGAAGGGCCATTGAAAGGGATGTCTGGGAGAACTCAAGGGCAGCAGGCATGGACTTTCTTCAGAAAGAGTCCACAGGCGGGACCCGAGGGATGCCTGTCCTCCGTATCCTGGTTGTAGTCCTTTCTGTGCCCCTCTATCCTCCTTCCCTCTCTGAGCCCTGGCTCTCTCTGTTTTGCTGTCCTCGCAGTGGACTGTGACCACCCAATAGGGCTCCTGGATATTGTACAGTCAAAATAATTTCCAGTCACCCAAGCTCATTCCGAAGGGCTTCCCTCATAGCTCAGTTAGTAAAGAATCCCGTGCAATGCTGGAGACCCCAGTTCAATTCCTGGGTCAGGAAAGTCCACTGGAGAAGGATAGGTTACCCATTCCAGTACCTTGGCCTAGAGAATTCCATGGACTATACAGTCCATGGGGTTGCAAAGAGTTGAACATGACTGAGCGACTTTCACTTTGTTATCAAACTTCCAAAAAAAAAAAATCATTCCAAACTGATCCCCAGTCCTAGTTCTCAATTCCTAGGAGAGAGATTCAACCAGGCTGATTCTGGTGAGGAGCCCACTCTGGCCAGGCACCCTCAGCCTGCTGGCTCTCTTCGGGCAGCCCCTGCTGATTCACACCCAGCCCGTCTGCCTGACCCCGGCCCTGTGAGAAGTTCTTCTTTGACTCTGACTTCTGCTCGGGTGTGGTCGGGGGAGCCCCAGCAGGAGAGCAGAGGAAGGGGGAGGATGGGCCCAGGGCGCCCTGCCTGGAGGGTCAGCAGGGGCAGTCTGCGTGTCTACACGGAAGCCACAGCCTCACTGGAGGAGACCCTCTCATCAGGATGCCGAGGGGCCAGCAACCATTCTCTCTTCTTGCCCCTTCAGGACCAGGGGTTTTAACAGCCTGGCTGCTGCTAACCCTTGAGCTCTTCTGGTCTCCCCACACCCTGGGGTGTAGGGCTCCAGGGCCCTCCACCCACTGGAGTTCGGGGATAACTAAAGGCAGAGACCTCACAGTGTTTTCCATGCTGTTAATGCTGCCATCATTTTCATTATTACTTGTATTATAAACACCATTCACTGGTTAGGACTTCTACCCGTTCTCAAAGACAGCATATTGGACTGGAGTCAGCTTCTATTTCCCACACAACTCAAATGCAAAAGGCCTCCCAGAACACGACCATGTGATCCTCGGGGCTTGTATACTGCACTTCTCAGAGCTTCTTACATGAGCCTCGAGAGACCCTAACCTGAATTTTTTGCCTTTGAAGAAAAATAAAAAATAAAACAATACTTTGAAAAGCCTTGGTGATCCCCAGTCTCTTGGGGCATGTGGTAATACTGGCAGAACTCTGGAGGGCCTGGAGCTGACCAGGCTACCCCAAGAACACAGATTTATGTGCAAGAGGCCATTGCTGGTCACCGGAGAGGGAGGGGACACTGCCCTCACCTCTAAAGCAGGGCTCTCAGGATTACTGTCGGACCGTGTAAAACCTCAAAGCCTCAGCCCTATGCCTCTTCCATCTAGCTGCTCACACACTCTTCTCTGCTCTCATTTCCACCTGGAAAATATACCCTTTTGTCAGTGATTAAATAAACCCACTAACCTGCTTCCAACATTAGGAAGAGGTTATTCCTATCTAACTGTTTACAATGCATCAGAAATTGCTGAGGGCATCAGGTACAAAATGCAATCCTGGCTCCCATTCTCTCCTTCCACTCTGAGATTACACGCTCGCTGTAAGAAGCAGCATGACCCCCTAGAACTGGGGTTAAACATGCACATTTGTGATGTCAAAATATATCCTCCCACACAGCAGAGGTCATTTTTGTAAAATTAAAAGCAAACATCAAGTGGAATCAGTTTTCCCGACCAAGATGAGGCTTATGAGATGAAAATGAAAAGTGGAGAAAATAAGGATTAATTTACTAAGTCAGTCATCTGATTTTTTTTTTCCCTAGCTTGTTTAAACATTTGTGATTCCAGCCCGGAGTCCCGCTTTCCAAGCTGAATGTCTCCATCCAGTTGATCCTCCAAGACAGATAACATGGCCTGTTGTAGAAACAATGGTGAGGTCACATGCCCAGCATATTGACTTTTTAGTGACTTCAGGAGAGTTAGATCTAGTTGAAAACCTAATTCTGTCGTTGAATAGCCATATGACCTTGGGCATATCAGTGTATCTCTCTTAGCCTCCCGTTTCCTTATCTGGAAACTAGGAATATTGATAACAGCTCTAAGAGTTCTTATAGGAATCAAATGAGATCAACTGGCTAAAGTACTTGGCATGCTTTTTGGCATTATTTATGTTCAGAAAATGTTAGATGGTTCAGTTGTTATTATAACTAGGAAGCCAAACCACGCTTTCATTCCTTCCTTCATAATCTCGTGTATCTCACAAATATTTATTGAGCTTTACTATACTGCAGACACTGATCAAGACGCTAAAGACAAAATAATGAACAAAACTGACAGAGTTCTTATATTTTAGTGAGGGAGAAAGACAATAAACTGTATGTACCTGACATATTCTATCTGGTGGTGATACATGCTCTGAAGAAGCTGGCAGCAGGGTAAGAGGAGAAAGGGGGCAGGTTGCAAGCGCAAGGGGAGCTGTTTCAGAGAGCATCTTCTCTGAGGAAGAGAAGGCCAGAAAGTCCCTGACAGTACAAGCCTGTGAATGAGCAAGGGCAGGGAATGAGCAAGCCTGGGAAAGAGCAAGGGCAGGCGGTAAGCAGGACAGAACACAGGTTAGGGAGACGGGAACCAAAAGGGGGAACACGCATGGGTCAAGCTGTCGGGAAGCAAGGACACGTGTGCATCTTAGGCTTAAGCATGAGCGAGATAAGGGAGGCTGTCAGAGCAGTAAGAGGAAGCAATACAGCACAGCAGCGAAGACAGGCAGCCCCAGAGACTCCTGCTGCCTGTGAGTCTCAGCTCCACCACTGTCAGCTCTTGGTGCGGTCCCCGGACCAGCAGAAGCAGCATCACCTAAGATCTTGTCAGAAATGCAGAGTCCCAGTCCCCACCCCAGACCTGCAAGATCAGAATCCGTACTTCAACCCAGATGATTTATAAACTCACTGAAGTCTGAGAAGTGAAAGTATCAGTCCCTCAGTCATGTCTGACTCTTTGCGACCCCATGGGCTGTAGCCCACCAGGCTCCTCTGTCCATGAAATTCTCCAGGCGAGAATACTGGAGTGGGTTGCCGTTCCCTACTCCAGGGCTCGCCCCAACCCAGGGACTGAACCCAGGTCTCCTGCATCACAGGCAGATTCTTTACCGTCTGAGCCGCCAGGATGCACGGAGAAGCACTAACCTAGGACTTTTCACTTAATCTCTCTGGTTCTCAGAAACCTCATCTGCAAAATGGGCATCATAAAAATAATTCCCTCATAATATGAGGGAATCTTGTGATTTTTAAATAACCTTGTGCCAATAAAATGCTCAGCCCAATGCTTAAGACGTTGCTATTGCTCAGTAAATCTTAGCTTCTGCATTTAATCCTTAGTAGCACACCAGGGGGGTGGTCCTGAAGGTCTGAATTAAAGAGGATGAACTCTCTGCATCCTTCATGAAGCCGGGTAAGAACCCAGGGCGCTAAGAGATTGCGCTCTGTGGTGTTCAGGGAACTCTCTCTGTTGCTTGTTGACTGCTGTGATCCCCACCTGGAACCTGCATGGAAGGAATGGTAATCAATTCCGCTGCACCTTCCTTGAGACTGCTGGCTCCAAAGAGACCCATCGCCTTTGTTATACAACGAAGGTCATCTTCACCTGAGGTCTTCCTCACTTGAGAAGATAGCATGAGCACCTGCAGGAGGAATCAGGTTTCTTTTAATGAAGGTGATCTGCTGGAACCCACCCACACTGCTTGACCTGGTTCCCCTGTGATTCATAGTTCTCACCAGTGTTTTTCCTACACAGCTGGCTCTGGGGAGACTCAAACCTAAATATTGGCCTGGAAACCACGGTGTTTCCAAGTGCAAGACAATGTTTCTCTAACCAAGATGGCAGCTGTCAAACCAGTTAATTCCCAGATACATTACTATAAATCTCAAATCTACAATTGTGTAGAAAAGCAAAATATGTTTATGAAATAAGAGCCTGTAACTTTCAATTAAGCACCATTGGCAACTATAATAAAATAGCTAAGCAGTCGATTCTGCCAACAGGGACAAAAAAATGATAAAACCTGAACTGGAACAATCACAATGAGAATGAAGGGAAGCAAGCATTCAGGAGACCTTTCTGAAATTGAGGTAGTAGGACATTGTGACCTCTTGTGCACAGAGAGAAAGAAGAGAGTCAAGTTTTCTAGTCTGCATTCTTACATGTTCCTTCATTTCATAGGGAAACACAGGGAAAGGTTCATGAAAAAGGACAATGAGTTTAAAGGTAGTTGTAAACCTTGAGCACTGAAGAATTGATGCTTTTGAACTGTGGTGTTGGAGAAGACTCTTGAGAGTCCCTTGGACTGCAAGGAGATCCAACCAGTCCATTCTAAGGAGATCAGCCCTGGGATTTCTTTGGAAGGACTGATGCTAAAGCTGAAACCCCAATACTTTGGCCACCTCATGCGAAGAGCTGACTCATTGGAAAAGACTCTCATACTGGGAGGGATTGGGGGCAGGAGGAAAAAGGGATGACAGAGGATGAGATGGCTGGATGGCATCACCGACTTGATGGACATGAGTTTGAGTGAACTCTGGGAGTTGGTGATGGACAGGGAGGCCTGGCGTGCTGTGATTCATGGGGTTGCAAAGAGTCAGACACAACTGAGTGACTGAACTGAACTGAACTGAAACCTTGAGAGAGTACATACTCTGGAAAGTATATACTTGTTCAGAATGTAGAGTTAAATAAACATAAGAAAATGTGTCAAGACCATCTGTCATGTGGGAAATGCAAAGTGTGATCACAACCCAGGATGGCTCCATTTAAAAGGACCGACAGTGTCAAGAGCTGGTGAAGTTGTGAAGGAACTGGAACTCTCATTTACTGTGGACGGAAGTGTAAACAGATACAACCACTTGGGGGGAATGCTTGGTCCTACTTATTAAAGCAAAAATATGTTAGCAGTCCCACTCCTGGACATGCACACAACCAAAATGAATGATTACTCCACAAAAGTACATGAAAATGTTCTGAGTGATATTGTTCACAACTGACAAAAGCTGGAAACAAGCTAAATGCGCTAAATGTAGAATGAATAAATTATAATGTGTTCATACTATGTAAGAGTGCACAGCAATGAGAATTAATAAGGTACTGAATATCATAGCCAAAATATTGACTAAAAATATCCGGATACCAAAAAAACTCTGAGTGATGATTTTATGATGATATTTATATAAAGTGCAAGAACAGGCAAAACCAGTCTATGAGATTATGAAAGTAAAAATGGTGGTTCCATTTAGGGATTATTATCTGTGAGAGAGCACAAGGAAGCCAGCCCTCTGGGGTGGTGGAAATGTCCATGTCTTAATATATGTATAATGGTACATACATATGCCAAAAAAAAAATCACTTGTGCTCTTCACTTTAAATATATGCAATCTATTTTATGAAGGTTATACCTCAGTAAGAAAGTAAATTTAATAACACAGGGTTAAATATTTGATCAGCGCTTGAAAACAGTATACATAAGTAGAGGCAGCAATTCTTGAATGCACTGGAACCATAAGGCTAAAGTGATTATTTAGCATTCAAAATAAGCTTTTGGCTCTAACAGGCCTATCAAACAGTTTAAGGTCATTCTTGAAATTAATAGTTGGTGTTTATCGAGCATGGTCCCAAGGGGAATCTGTGATAAGCCTTTGAATTGAATTGAATTGAAGTCGCTCAGTCGTGTCCGACTCTTGGCAACCCCATGGGCTGTAGCCTATCAGGCTCCTCCGTCCATGGGATTCTCCAGGCAAGAGTACTGGAGTGGGTTGCCATTTCCTTCTCCAGGGGATCTTCCCGACCCAGGGATCGGACCCAGGGATCGAACCCGGGTCTCCCACATTCCAGGCAGACTCTTTAATCTCGCGATAAGCCTTTAGAAGGAGGTAAATGTGAAAGGCGGAGGCTCATAAGCTCTGTGCCTAAGAAACTGTAAGGACTGTGGATGAGCTGAGTGCATGTAACACAGCTGCCCCTAGAGGGCACCACTGGGCGCCTCTGCCAGAACCAGCCAGGGAGCTGTGGTTCCCACTGGCTCCTAAAAGATGAACTTTGCATACCACTCATCTCAATAGGGACCCATGAGATTATAGTTCCCAACAAGGGCAGCAGATGGTGTGACAGCCTGGGGTGGGAGAATGATGTGAATTCTTCCAGGGTGGCTTTGGTAGAACTGCCTCCTTTCCTGGGTCTCAGCTTTTAATTTTTTAAAAAATTAATTTATTTTAATTCGAAGCTAATTACTTTACAATATTGTAGTGGTTTTTACCATACATTGACATGAATCAGCCATGGGTGTACAAGTGTTCTCCATCTGAACCCCCCTCCCACATCCCTCCTCATCCCATCCCTCAAGGTCATCCCAGTGCACCAGCCCAGAGCACCCTGTCTCATGCTTCGAACCTGGACTGGAGATCTATTTCACATATGATAATACACATATTTCAATGCTATTCTCTTAAATCATCCCACCTCACCTTCTCCCACAGAGTCCAAAAGACTGTTCTTTATATCTGTGTCTCTTTTGCTGTCTCTCATACAGGGTCATTGTTACCATCTTTCTAAATTCCACATGTATGCGTTAATATACGGTATTGGTATTTTTCTTTCTGACTTACTTCACTCTGTATAATAGGCTTCAGTTTCATCCACCTCATTAGAATTGATTCAGATGCATTCTTTTTAATAGTTGAGTAATATTTCATTACTCAGACACACTGAAATCATAATCACAGAAAACTAGTCAGTCTAATCACACTAGGACCACAGCCTTGTCTAACTCAATGAAATTAAGCCATGCCCATGGGGCCACCCAAGACAGGCGGGTCATGGTGGAGAGGTCTGACAGAATGTGGTCCACTGGAGTAGGGAATGGCAAACCACTTCAGTATTCTTGCCTTGAGAACCCCATGAACAGTATGAAAAGGCAAAATGATAGGATACTGAAAGAGGAACTCCCGAGGTCAGTAGGTGCCCAATATGCTACTGGAGATCACTGGAGAAATAACTGCGAAAGAATGAAGGGATGGAGCCAAAGCAAAAACAATACTCAGTTGTGGATGTGACTGGTGATAGAAGCAAGGTCTGAGGCTATAAAGAGCAGTATTGCTTAGGAACCTGGAATGTTAGGTCCATGAATCAAGGCAAATTGGAAGTGGTCAAACAAGAGATGGCAAGAGTGAGTGTCAACATTCTAGGAATCAGCGAACTAAAATGGACTGGAATGCATGAATTTAACTCAGATGACCATTATATCTACTACTGCAGGCAGGAATCCCTCAAAAGAAGTGGAGTAGCCATCATGGTCAACAAAAGAGTCTGAAATGCAGTACTTAGATGCAATCTCAAAAATGACAGAATGATCTCTGTTCGTTTCCAAGGCAAACCATTCAATGTCACAGTAATCCAAGTCTATGCCCCAACCAGTAACACTGAAGAAGCTGAAGTTAAATGGTTTTATGAAGACCTACAAGACCTTTTAGAACTAACACCCAAAAAAGATGTCCTTTTCATTATAGGGGACTGGAATGTAAAAGTAGGAAGTCAAGAAACACCTGGAATAACAGGCAAATTTGGCCTTGGAATACAGAATGAAGCAGGGCAAAGACTGATAGAGTTTTGCCAAGAAAATGCACTGGTCATAGCAAACACCCTCTTCCAACAACACAAGAGAAGACTCTACACATGGACATCACCAGATGGTCAACACTGAAATCAGATTGATAATATTCTTTGCAGCCAAAGATAGAGAAGCTCTATACAGTCAGCAAAACCACAACCAGGAGCTGACTGTGGCTCAGATCATGAACTCCTTATTGCCAAATTCAGACTTAAATTGAAGAAAGTAGGGAAAACCACTAGACCATTCAGGTAGGACCTCAATCAAATCCCTTATGATTATACAGTGGAAGTGAGAAATAGATTTAAGGGACTAGGTCTGATAGATAGAGTGCCTGATGAATTATGGATAGAGGTTCGTGACATTGTACAGGAGACAGGGATCAAGACCATCCCTATGGAAAAGAAATGCAAAAAAGCAAAATGGCTGTCTGGGGAGGCCTTACAAATAGCTGTGAAAAGAAGAGAAGTGAAAAGCAAAGGAGAAAAGGAAAGATATAAGCATCTGAATGCAGAGTTCCAAAGAATAGCAAGAAGAGATAAGAAAGCCTTCCTCAGCGATCAATGCAAAGAAATAGAGGAAAAGAACAAAATGGGAAAGACTAGAGATCTCTTCAAGAAAATTAGAGATACCAAGGGAATATGTCATGCAAAGATGGGCTCGATAAAGGACAGAAATGGTATGGACCTAACGGAAGCAGAAGATATTAAGAAGAGGTGGCAAGAATACACAGAAGAACTACACAAAAAAGATCTTCACGACCCAGATAATCATGATGATGTGATCACTCACCTAGAGCCAGACATCCTGGAATGTGAAGTCAAGTGGGCCTTAGAAAGCATCACTACAAACAAAGCTAGTGGAGGTGATGGAATTCCAGTTGAGCTGTTTCAAATCCTGAAAGATGATGCTGTGAAAGGGCTGCATTCAATATGCCAGCAAATTTGGAAAACTCAGCAGAGGCCACATGACTGGAAAAGGTCAGTTTTCATTCCAATCCCAAAGAAAGGCAATGCCAAAGAATGCTCAAACTACCGCACAATTGCACTCATCTCACATGCTAGTAAAGTAATGCTCAAAATTCTCCAAGCCAGGCTTCAGCAATATGTGAACCATGAACTTCCAGATGTTCAAGCTGGTTTTAGAAAAGGCAGAGGAACCAGAGATCAAATTGCCAACATCCGCTGGATCAAGGAAAAAGCAAGAGAGTTCCAGAAAAACATCGATTTCTGCTTTATTGACTATGCCAAAGCCTTTGACTGTGTGGATCACAATCAACTCTGGAAAATCCTGAAAGAGATGGGAATACCAGACCACCTGACCTGCCTCTTGAGAAACCTAAATGCAGGTCAGGAAGCAACAGTTAGAACTGGACAGGGAACAACAGACTGGTTCCAAATAGGAAAAGGTGTACGTCAAAGCTGTATGTTGTCACCCTGCTTATTTAACTTCTATGGAGAGTACATCATGAGAAATGCTGGGCTGGAAGAAGCACAAGCTGGAATCAAGATTGCTGGGAGAAATATCAGTAACCTCAGATATGGAGATGATACCACCATTACGGCAGAAAGTAAAAAGGAACTAAAAAACCTCTTGATGAAAGTGAAAGTGGAGAGTGAAAAAGCTGGCTTAAAGCTCAACATTCAGAAAACGAAGATCACGGCATCTCGTCCCATCACTTCATGGGAAATAGATGGGGAAACAGCGGAAACAGTGTCAGATTTTATTTTTGGGGGGCTCCAAAATCACTGCAGATGGTGATTGCAGCCATGAAATTAAAAGACGCTCACTCCTCGGAAGGAAAGTTATGACCAATCTAGATAGCATATTCAAAAGCAGAGACATTACTTTGCCAACAAAGGTCCATCTAGTCAAGGCTATGGTTTTTCCAGTGGTCATGTATGGATGTGAGAGTTGGACTGTGAAGAAAGCTAAGCGCCGAAGAATTGATGCTTTTGACCTGTGGTGTTGGAGAAGACTCTTGAGAGTCCCTTGGACTGCAAGGAGATCAAACCAGTCCATTCTGAAGGAGTCAGCCCTGGGATTTCTTTGGAGGGAATGATGCTAAAGCTGAAACTCCAGTACTTTGGCCACCTCATGCGAAGAGTTGACTCATTGGAAAAGACCCTGATGCTGGGAGGGATTGGGGGCAGGAGGAGAAGGGGACAACAGAGGATGAGATGGCTGGATGGCATCACCAACTCGATGGATGTGAATCTGAGTGAACTCCAGGAGTTGGTGATGGACAGGAAGGCCTGGCGTGCTGCAAATCATGGGGTTGCAAAGAGTCGGACACGACTGAGTAACTGAACTGAAATGAATATTCCATTGTGTATATGTACCACAGCTTTCTTATCCATTCATCTGCTGATGGACATCTAGGTTGCTTCCATGTCCTGGCTATTGTAAACGGTGCTGCAATGAACATTGGGGTACATGTGTCTCTTTCAATTCTGGTTTCCTCCGTGTGTATGCCCAGTAGTGGGAATGCTGGGTTATGGCAGTTTTATTTCCAGTTTTTTAAGGAATTAAATACCTTTTAATTTTATTTAAAAAATTGTTTTTAAAAAAGCACAGCTCCTTCTAATCTTATAAAGACCAACATTCCATGATCTGTAGCTCAGGTGCTCCTCTATCAGCTGTTTATCTGATACATACTATATGAGCCTTTATATACCTATATCTGTATATTGGGGACACAACAGCAAACAAGACAGAAATGGCTCCTGTCCATACAGAACTTATCGTCTAACGAGGAAGACAGATCTGAAGCAGGAAGTGTTCACACTGTAGACTAAAGTGAAAGAAGGAAATGATTATTAGGTCTGATGTGGGGACGTGACAATTTTAGTTGGGGTACTCCTCTCCAAGGAGGCGGCACTTCTACTGAGGCTTGAACAATGGGAGGTGGCCGTCCCAGCAGCCCTGGGGAGAGCCTGAATCAGGAAAACAACTGCCAAGTCCAGGTAACAAGAGCTGTGCTGGCTTCCCTGCCATCCAGCAGGAGCCCTTAGGGGGCACACAGCGATCGGAAGGGCCTGGCCCAGCTCCCTGCATGTTTTACTTGGTAACGAGAAGTACCAAGGTGCTCTGATCTTCCATCTCTTCTTATCACAGGGAGGAAATGGCAATTTTCCACCAACAAACACCAGTATTTGGGAACTAAGCAACCCAGGAGTTAGACCTCAACAATGGGAGCAAAGAAACCTAATAGATTTAGAAATACATTTGCTCAGAAAGGTAGTGTATACACCTAGAGACTGTCCCAACGGGAAATAAACAATGAAACAGCAATTATGTGTTGGGTCCCCAGGTGGAATGAGCTGTACGAAAGCGGGAAGGACTCCCAGACCTCGTCCGTGCCCCCTTCCCCAAGCCCCCTTAGCACCACGGGTTTACACCACCTCTTAGTAATTGTCACATTCGATTGCTATTGTTGGTTTACATGCCACTCTCTCCTCATTAGGGTATAAACTGTTAAGGGCAGACAACAGCTTGAGCTTGTCTTGCTGAGTGTAGCTCCAAGTTCACTAGCTGTCACTGTGTACACACTCAGCAAATGCTGGAGAAACGAATGCATACATATGTGTGAGTTAATGCATTAACTCGATTCAACAGCTCTGAGTCCCTATTACATGCAGATATCCCTTTAGATGATGAGGATACAGCCGTAAGCACAACAGAAAGAAAGAAAAAAATACTCCTGACCCCTTGAGCTTTGTCTAATAGTGGGGGAACGGGGCAGACAGACAATGAAAGCAGTAAGTGAGGAGGTCAGGGTGGTTGCTGGGCGTTGTGCGAGGGTGAGAGTAGCAGGCGAGAAGCCGGAGAGTCAGCAGAGGGCCCCAGGGTGTAAGACCAAGCACGGCTTGTTAGGACGCGGCCCTGACTCTGAGAGGGATAGAAAGCCATAAGATAGCCCTGGCCCAGAACAGAAGATCATCTCTTTTAATGATCAGGAAAAATCACCTTAATATTCGAACTGAGGGCTAAAATGTCCATTCTGTCCCATAAATACCAAAAGAGAGGGACACTGACAGGCACGAGAATAAAGGAAACACATCTGAGGCTCTGTGAGTCATGCAGAGAAAAAAACAGTCTGAACAAGACCCTGAAGGGACCACGACTTCAGAGCTTACCTGCCACAGTGCCAGCGATATCATCTATCTCCTCACTCATTTTTTGCCTATTTTATTGAGATATATTTGACATATAATATTGTATTAGTTTCAGGCATACAGCACAATGATTTGATAAACGTGTGTGCTATGAAATTATCACCTCAATGAGCTGAGTTAACATCCATCACCTCACAGTTACAATTTTTTTTTCTTGTGATAGAAAGTCTTAAGATCTACTCTCTCAGCAACTTTCAAAAATACAACACAGTGTTGTCACACTGGAGTTACTCATTTTTAGAGATAAAAATGAGTGGCCACCCAGAAGGCAAGCATTGCCCAATCTCAGCCCCAATCTGAGGGTCAATTCAGAGAAAAAAGCTCTCCGTCAGGGTTTCCAGGAGTCTGCAAGGACCACAGGGCAGACGAAGCTTGTCTTGGGTGTAAAGTCGGCTCTGCAAGACCCCTTCTCACCGGCCATGCAGGAGCCAGGAGCCAGGGGGTGCTGTCACTCACATGTATCCAAAGGCCACTTCCTTCTCCTGTCCAACAAGCCGGGGTCCTTTCCTCCCTGGGGACACCAGCCCCACTCGAACTTCAGGGACTTGCGAGGTGGAAGGCGCTTCCCAAAGGAAAGCAGGTTCTGATTGTCTGGTCGATTAGAACCACGGCAACAGATTCTGGTGCAAACCAGGCCTGTGATGGCCAGCCTTTCCTGATACTATCTGTAAAGGGTGCTCTTTGCTCTGCCAGAGCTGCTAAAGCAGTGATATGGAAGCCCGCAGCTACGGATGGCTCCCCGCTCAGGGAAAGCCTGCCTCTGAGCGAGAGCATCGCAGAGGAGAACAGAGCTAGAGAATGAAGAGGGACGGCTTCACGGCCAGCTCATCAGGGCACCTGGAACCGACCAAGCCTGAAGCGGATGCTGCCCTGGACCCGTTAGGTACAGGCATTGTTATGAGTTTGCTATGTCTGCTCTATCAAATCACTACAAACTTGGTGATAAAAAAAAAAACACACATTTGTTCTCTTATTGTTCTGGGGAGGCCAGAGGTCTGAAATCAAGGTGTAGGCAGGGCTGCGTCACTTACAGAAGCCTCAGGGGAGGTTCCGTCTCCCTGCCTGTTCCGGCCCCTTCCTCACGTCACTCCACCCTTTTTCTTCCATCTTCTGTACTCAGATCTTCATACAGACCCTTGCGATTACATTGGCCCATCCAGATAATCTTCTTATTGCAGGAACCGTAATTTAATCTAAATTACAAAGCCTTTACTGCCATTTAAGGTAACAAACTCTTGGGGTTAGGATATGGATGACGGTGGGTGCCATTATTTAACCCATCACGGGAGTCGGTGCATTCCATTTTTTGTGTGAGCCAATTTAGGCCGGGAAATCTGTCACTTACAGCGGCAGGAGTCTGTATACATATTCCTAAATCCACAACATCATCTTACTCCTGGGGAGCACACACACCCTAGAATTCAGTTTATCCAGAGTTTTAACTTCTTTTTTTCCCTCCAGTGTTTTTTTAATTTCAGCTGACAGTACAGAGCAGAGGTTAAGAATGCAGATTTTGGATTCAGACAGCTTGGGTCTATGTCCTGCGCTTTCCACTTACTAGTTAAGCCTTTTAAGCTACAATCCTCTCGATCTGTCAAATGGAGATAATAAAAGCACCTGCTTCAGACAAGGACTGTACAAATTAAATGAAATAATGAGTGTACAGTGTTCACACTACAAGGTCAGTGTTCGGTACATAGTGCAGAGACACATTCCCTCCATCTGGCACTGCACTAGTTTCACATACGGTGTGCCTCGATTAATTGCTACATTTCTATCTAGCTCTTTGAGAAACAGCTCCAGACTCAGAGAAAGCACCACCGTGAATTTTTACACACCATCTTCATTTCAAAGGTGTTGCCAAGCACTTCCACACAGCAGAGAACCGGATCAAATCTTCCTTGACTTGCCTGTGCCTCCCTCCTTGGCCTCGCCCTTCGCTGCTAACATCACCCTGCCTCCAGAGTCACCTGAGCCCATCTGGGTGGGCTGTGGTTTCCAGCCACTCGAGGCAGAGTCTCTTCATACTTAGGTAATTTTGCTCTTGTCTCCAGCTTATCTAGTAACCACTTTTTCACGTCCTTACAGAAAATGTGATTGCTCCTCCTTTCTGCCAAATCCCACTGACCGCTTAATGCTCCAGTTTAACTAGAAATGGTATCAGCCTTGCACTCCGTGGGCATCCCATTTGCACGTGGGATGCCACTCTGGATGGAGTCCAGGTATTCTGGTGGACCAGGCCTTGCTATCAAGGAACAACAGACAATGACCTTACCGAGGGGTTTGCGTCTGGAGGACTTGGGCCAGCAAGAGGTGGTCATCTGTGACAAGTGACAGTTACGCAGTGTGGCCGATGGAGGCGGATATTTCCCTGTATGTTATCCCCCAGATGCAGGCTAATTGGAAGCAACATGACGGGGAGTTCCTAGAGAAGGTCAGTAAACACTGCACTTTTCCTTGGACACCTGCACATTCCAGCATCCAACCCACCCACTCTCTCCTTCCCACAGCTCTCACCTTGAAGAAATTCTTTGACATTTATCCCTACACATTTATAATTTTTGAAGAATTCTTTATATAATTAATCAAAAAATACTTATAAAAGATACCTTTATTTCTACCCAGCTGGCTAAGTAAATCCTATATGAATGAGGTAGAGAGCAGAAATCTCCTCATCTCATGGGTGGTATCAGGTCATCTCAGCCTCAGGTTGGTCTAAACCACCATGGCAATTCCTTCCCTCTTTGCCAGCAACTAGCTAGGTGTAGGCATGTGACCAAGTTCTGTCCAGTGAAACATGAGGAGAAGTCTGCTGAGAAGGTTCTCTTTGCTGAGAGAGCTTCGGGAGAGAGTCTTTTTGTTCCCTGACTTTCTGCTTGGAATGGAGGGCTTGATGCTTGAAAAAGTGTCAACCATTTTCCCTGTCATAAAGTAAAGGCCAAAAATAAACTCAGAGACACTGAATCCCACTCAGACCTCACTGAGCTGCTTGTTATGTGATACAGTAAATACCTTCATTATTTAAGCTACTATTAGGCATTTTATTGCTTGCAACTGAACGCATTCTAAATGATGTACCACTTAACTCTTTGTTTTCTAGATAGACCATTAAACAAAACTTAACTCTCCCTACGTCTGCCTTTAAAACTGTGTGTTTACATATGGTAGCAGTGTCAGTCTTCTTACTGAACAACATTTTAATAAAGTCAAGTGTTAAGTCCCCAAATGGTAGTTATATATCTTTGGATGCTCAGCTCCCCCACTGAGCTGACTGAACAAGGCTTTTTCCTCCCCTGTGCAGTGTACTGAATACATTGTTGGGATCTTATCACCCAAATATGACAGTATTTGATTATCTCTGTCCCTTTTCCCTATCTTGGCCATGCAGCAAAGTGTCTTGACCACAGCTTTCTAGGCAGAAATAAACAGATGGCAAGAAGTGAAACAAAACCTAAAATTCCCAGCTGTGAAGAAAGAAAAAAGCCCTAGCACGGAGTTGATTTCAAGAGAAAATGAAAGGAATAGAATCAGGAGCCATGTTTGCCGTAGATATAGGAGGATAAGCAGCACGCATGCATGCTAAGTCGCTTCAGTTGTGTCTGGCTCTGTGAGACCTCATGGACTGTAACCCGCCAGATTCTCTGTCCATGGGATTCTCCAGGCGAGAATACTGGAGTGAATCGCCATGCCCTTCTCCAGAGGATCTTCCCAACCTGGGACTTGAACTCATGTCTGCTTGCATCTCTTGCCTTGCAGGGAGATTCTTTACCCACTGAGAAACCTGGGAAGCCCTACATTTACTGTGGACATGGCTAATTAAAAATGGCTATTTAACCACAGTGTCCAGTTTAGGCTGTAAGTAAGTTTATTGTAAGTAACAAATGACATTTTTTTTTTTTTTACTGTGGCCCTGCATCTGATAAGGAAATTAGAAATCTGAATATGTTGTCAAGGTACAAACTGAAAATAGTTGAGGGGCCATTGGGTTATGAGAAGTAGCTAAGACCTAAACATTTCACAGCTTCCCTAAGGCACATCTACAAACAGTGTGACACGCCTGATGATGCCTAAGACTAAGACCTGAAGCACTTACATGAGCATGAACTCACAGGCAGGGGAGTCTGGTGGAACTGCAGCTGGAAATCAGCTGTTCCACATGGAGGAGACTTCAAGAAGCACAGCCACAGGCTCCCAAGGGCAGATGTAGGCCCACCAGTAAGAATTAGGCCAGTAGTCCACTTCTCAAAAGGCCTCATGAAGTGAAATTCACTCCCTTGGTGAATTTATTGGCTTCCAAGAGCTGACTGCTCAGTCTTAGAGGCTCACAGAACTGACTTTTCTAGCACAGAAAGATCATTCCTTCTTCAAATGTGGAATTGCATTACTAAAGCTCATGAGACTTGTTATAAAACTAGAATGTCAACTTATTAATGCAAAATGATAAATGACTGGCATGGGAACTTTTAAAAGTTCTCCCAATTAATCCAGCCTCTTTGTAGAGGCCAACTTACAGGGGGCCAAATCAATTTCATTTTAAAGTTCAATGAAATCAAAAGGCACTGGATGTGTAGGAGCGGCACAAGAGATGCCCTGATCCAGGGAGTGCGCCTTGACCACAGACCAAAGTCAGCTGACTCCACTTTCTTCAACTATCTCGACCAGCGAGGCCCTTGCGAAAATTCTCCAAGTTGGTTGGCAATACCACTTTCCCCTGTATGGCCACTGCTAAAAATTACCTCCAAGATTTTCTTTTCCTTTCTCACTGCTTTTATGAACAGATTCGAATCCCTTTTGAGTAATATACTGTTCATGAGATATGTTTCTTCATCCAACCAGATTGCTGAGATGTCTTGTAGCCTAGAAGCCATCTTCACTTTCCATTGTTTTTAGGAGTTAAATCTCAGAATGCAATCTTGTTACCCTCTTTACCAGGCTCTTGGCTAATGTCTCATAAAATCTTCTAATTGTTTTTTTATAAACATCAACTCTGGAATCCACAGATTTGAAGCTCTCCATCTTCTTAAACATGTATAGGTCAGTGATATTGTATTATTTACCACATTTACCTATTTATAACATCAAGAATAAGGGGCTTCTTTTCTCTGTTTTACAGCTGAAAAAACTAAGACAGACTTAAGGAATTTCCAGAACCACAGAGACAGTATGTGATGGATTTAGGATTTGTGGCAGACTGATTTACAAACATGGCCATCATAATACAGCCAACTCACACATTCCCTTCGCTAAGTGACTCTGGCCTCCCTCCCATTGGGTGACAGAGACTACATCTTCTTTCTTTGAACCTGGGTGGGCCTGCAACTGTGGTGGAAAGAATAATATGTGATCCAAACTGTGCAGGAGAAAATGTCATTTTTCCTTTACTTACTCACAAAGAACATGTCAACTCTGACATTTCAGGTCACCAAATGTGTGGGGGTTCTCCCCTATCAAGAAATTCTCTATGATATCAGCTAGGTACCCTACAATTCAGTTCAATTCTGATACTGTCTACCTGGAATTAGTATCAGACTCCATAGGTATAAGAACCTCAGTCCCACAAGGTTCAGTTGCTTCAAGCCCCTCACACACCCACACTTCAGGCTCCAATCACAAGTTCCAGTTTGCCACCTGTACTTCTGAATTACTGGCTATAGGCAAGGTTCCCATGACTGGAAACAGATGAACATCCAGAAGAAAGCGACAATAGGGCAAGGTATGTGAGAAGGGGCATAGGGCTTCCACTTTCCAGCACCTCCATGTGTTCAGCAACTGAGCACCTCCTTGAACCCCAATACCTTGAGGATTTTTAGGAAGTTTTGGCATATAGGCATGATTGATCACTAAGTCACTAATTTCTAGCACTTCTCCTTTCTAGAGGACATAGGATAGGGCTAAAATTTCCAAGCTTCTAAGCATGGTTTGGTCTTTCTAATGACAGACCCCATCCAGGAACCTACCAAGCATCACCTCATTAGAACAAAAGACACTTCTATAACCCAGGAAATTTCAAGAAATTTAGGAGCTCTGTGTCAGGAGCCAATGTAAAAGACCAACCATTAGAAAAAAAGATGCTCCAGGTGCAGATGTAGGCCCAAGTTCTTATCCCTTTGGAAATTGCAAGGGTTCCTGGAACTCTGTCCCAGGAACCGGGGCAGAGACCTCTGTCTGTGTGTGTGAGTGTATGCACGCTGGGGCAGAGACCTGTGTGTGTGTGACCAGTGTGTGTGTGACCAGTGTGTGTGTGTGTGTGTGTGTGTGTGTGTGTGTATACATATTTGGAAATAGGGTCTTGGCAGGTGTAATCAAGGTAAGAAAAGGTCATTGGTATGAATCCTACTCCAGCAGGACTGGCTTCTTATAAGAAATGGACTGGAGACAGAGACGGACACGCTGGGAGCACACTGTGTGACAATGGAGGCCGAGATTGGCGTGATGCCCCTACGAGTCAAGGGGGCATCATCCCTGGATTTTGGACTTTTCACCTCCAAAACCATGAGAGAATGAAGTCTTTTTGCTTTAAACCATCCAGTCTGTGATACTTGATTATAGCAGAACTAGAAATCTAATATACCAGCTCATATGTGGGAACTCTTGCTTCTTTACAAATTCCAGTTTAACCTCATTCCAGCCTTCTGGTCTTCTGGATTAAAATGGTTGAGAAACCCAATTACAGAATTAACTCTACTTCCTGACACCATCCAGTGAAGAGCAAAGCCCAACTTCCTTGAGCCCTCCACAAAATCACCTAACAGAATTCCAAATCTTACAGAAAGTCTTCATAACACCTTTTTCCTGAGACACTCCACAATCCCCAAGGTGTGCATTCTCCTTGTTTCAACAAACCAGTGAACCTAATTTTATCTGACTACAGGTGTATTCCTGATGGTCTTTCGTTGCAGGGCATTGACAATGTGAATTGATATAACTACTCTGAAAACTGTTCAGCAATATCTACCAAAACTGAAAATATCCATGCTCAGTGACTATAAAATTTTAATTTTAGGTATAAACCCAGCAGAAATAAATACCCATGTGTACCCCAAAAATGTACAAAAATGTCTATAGTGATATTATTCACAATAGAGAAAAAAGCTGGAAATAACCCAAAGTTTGTCAATAGTAGAAAAATTAAGTAAATTATGATATGTTGTAAATCTCTTACAATATAATTCTGTACAACAATGAAATGAAATGAATTACTACTGCATTGAACTAATAGATAAATTTCCCAAAACTGATATTGAATTAAAAAAAACTAGACACGAAAGAATATACTATATGATTTCAATTATATTAGTTTCAAAAGCAGACCAAATTGATTTATGTAGTAGAAGTCAGAATAATGGTTATCTGGAGAAAATATGTAGAGAGGCTACTGAGAAGCTGACAATGGGTCATTTTTTTTTAATCTGAGCGGTGTTTACATCAGTGTATTTAATTTGGGATTATCCATAAAGCTATATACTCATGAATTATTCAAGTGTCAGGATGGATATTAACTTCAATTAATAAGCTTGGCTTAAAAGTTATTTATTCACACATTATTTGGTATTTTTTATAATTTGAGATAAACCAAATTATTATATAATATACTCACTTAATAGACTTTATCAAGCACCTACTATGTGCCAGGCACCATGAAGACACAGAGCTCACAGGCAATGCATGGCCCTCCCTTCATGGATCTTTCTTTTACAGTCAAAAGGGAGAGAGCATATAAAAATAAATACACGGTAAGTGAGCCAGAGAAGAAAAAAAAAGAAAAAGAAGAGGAAAAAGGAAGTAATAGAAATTCTTAGAGGCAGTTTCAACATCGTATGAGCTCATGTATATTGCATGTGAAAGAAAATATTAAAATGATATATTTGACTATCACAAACAGATATACTGAAACACATTGTACTGATAACTAATAAATTGCAATGTGCTTCATAAAATGTTGATGTGGCTATATGCAATATATTCTCATCTCAAAATTTATTGCTAAATTATTTAACAGTTTAAAACTGTGTATATGAATCATAATTTTGTCAAAGTTGCAAAAAAAGTTTCTATTTTTAAAAATTAATTCCTTTGGATAATTTCTTCCTTCTTAAATTTTAGAATATTAAAACATAACTACCAGGGTATGGGGGTGGAGCATGGGGAGTAACTACATTCCATGCTTTTATTCCATATTATCCATCCACTTAGAGATCTCCTCCATCTACTCTTCCCCTACAGCTTACTTACTCATGCACTGGTGTCCAGCCAACCTAGACTCAAACTGTGACTCCACCTCAGCTATGTGGTAAGAAGAGAATTAGGAAAGAAAAATCACCCAGAAAATTTTAGTTCAACAGTTAAGAGCTCCAGCTCCAGAGACTAAGCATCTGGTTTTAACCTTCAGCTTTGCCACCTCTGTTGTGTGACCTCAGGTAAGTCCTTAATCTGTCTGTTCCCCAGTTTTCTCCTCTGAAAAACAGGGATAATACAAACAGCACTGTCCTCCTAGGGCTGTAGTATGAAATGGAAAAAAAAAAAAAAAAAACAGGAAAAGCACAGCATAGTACTTGGCACATCACAGGTTCTTTCCCTCTTCACACAACCTCTGCTATGAGCTATCACACCTTCTTCTCTCACTCCCAAGCCTCAGATCAAGCCATCTGGAGGCAAGCAAATTCTCCTGCACAACATTGCAAAGGAAGACTTGAATGTGTTAGTCAAGCACCATACAGTTGCAAATAACAGAATCCTAAATTAATACAATTTAAACAAAAGGAGTATCTAGTGCCTCTTCTATCTGTGAAGGCTAGGGGTAAAGGCCAGGATCAAGGGACTCACCATGCCAGCAGGACACTATCCCCCTATTTCTGTGTGGTCCTGTCTGTCTCTGTATTTACACATGCCTCTGTCAACCTCATTTTCCGGCATGCTCTCTCCTTTTTCTGTCAAAAGAATCCATCACCAGTGGATACTCAGTTCAGTTCAGTTGCTCAGTCGTGTCCAGCTCTTTGCGACCCCATGGACTGCAGCACACCAGGCTTCCCTGTCCATCACCAAGTCCCGGAGCTTGTTCAAACTCATGTCCCTCGAGTCTGTGATGCCATCCAACCATCTCATCCTCTGTAATCCCCTACTCCTCCTGCCTTCAATTTTTCCCAGCATCAGGGTCTTTTCCAAGGAGTCAGTTTTTCACATCAGGTGACCAAAGTATTGGCGTTTCAGCTTCAGCATCAGTCCTTCCAATGAATATTCAGGACTGATTTCCTTTAGGATGGACTGGTTGGATCTCCTTGCTGTCCAAGGAACTCTCAAGAGTCTTCTCCAACACCACAGTTCAAAAGCATCAATTATTTACCGCTCAGCTTTCTTTATAGTCCTAGTGAATCCATCCCCAGGAGGATGAATAGAAATTAGAGCAGGAGTGGGTTTCCAAAGGAAACTGAAATTACTAACCTGCTACACCAGGTGACTATTCCTAAGAAACAGTTAACATTCTCTGACCGATTCCTCAAGTCATTTTTACAATAGGAAGATTTCAAGGAAGAGTTCACACTGATTAAGTGGAATCACAGATATAGGGCAGTAAAACTGGGAAAAGACTGTGTAATCCCCTCATCTTTCAGATGAGAAAACTGAACCTCTGAGAGGGGAAGGAACTCATCTGAGGCCACACAGTTGATTAGTGACAGGGACAGTTAAAAAAAAAAAGCAAAATCTCTGGGTACATGGCCCACTGTATTGTTTTCTCAGTTTTTGTACTCAGCTATGTGGTAAGTTAGAAGAGAATTAGGAAAGAAAAATCATAGTTCAAGTATATGTGGTTTCTTTAGAAACGGAATCTCTCTTGAGATGAAAAGAACTATAGGCGATGCCCAGCAGTGACTACAGTTACTGCTGTTAACAATGGTAGCACTATAACAACTGTAGCAGTGACTACCATCGTTTCTTTAGAAACAGAGTCTCTCTTGAGATGAACAGAACTATAGGTGATGCCCAGCAGTGACTACAGTTAAATAATGCTTGTATACTCTCTACCTGGGATGAACACCCCATGCTGCTGCTGCTGCTGCTGCTGCTAAGTCACTTCAGTCGTGTCCGACTCTGTGCGACCCCATGGACAGCAGCCCACCAGGCTCCCCGGTCCCTGGGACTCTCCAGACAAGAACACTGAAGTGGGTTGCCATTTCCTTCTCCAATGATGAAAGTGAAACGTGAAAGTGAAGTCATTCAGTCGTGTCCAGCTCTTAGCGACTCCATGGACCACAGCCTACCAGGGTCCTCTGTCTGCCCAGTGTAAAGTACTCATAAATTTCACCAAGGACTGTGACAAGGGAAAGATGAGACTTCAGTGAAGTTCTCTGGTTGCTATCAAATTCTAATTGAACAGCAAGATGTGAGCAATATGAGAGGAGCAAAAGGGGATTCTTAAAACTTTTCATTCTTTGCCCACTCTGGCCAGTGGCATCATGAAAGCCTCCTGAAATAGGAAAGGACTTCAGTTTCTTATCCGGCTATGCTTATAATGGGATGGACTCCAGGCAATCTTGGAGTTAAAGCTTATTCACACTTAAATTATATGAATTTCAACAGTTTTCACAGAGAGGAAAAAATCAAGCAGTGTGGATGATTTTGCAGTTTTTTGCTGAAAAAATATCTGCTCCGAATTGGCTATGTAAGGAGAGGTATAAATCTGTAAGTAACACCTTTATCCAGAGATCAACCCAAGACAACCTAATCAGATTTACTGCTGGCAGGAAAACTGTCTGGGTTAGACTTATGAAGAAGTAAGATGGTTAGTCTCCAATGGAATTCGGAGGTGATTTTGGCCATGCAAGGTACTCACCTGAAGTGCTGACTCTGGTAACTCCACCTAAGATGCAATAGCACTATATAAAATGAACAGCACAAGGAAAAGGTCACAAACAGCATAATTAGCTGATAATAAAAATAGCTAACACTTTCTAGCACTGTTCTAAGCATTTTTACCTCTATTAACTCATTTAACCCTTAAAAATAACCCTAAGAAGTCAGAAGGCAGAAGTCTTTATAGATGACAGAAATATAACCTGCCCAAGGTCACACAGCTAATAAGTGGCAGAAACCAGGGTATTAAAATATAAATATGTTTCATTCTCCCTACTGCAAGGTAGGTTCCTCTTTGCAAGCTCAGAAAGGTAACTGTGTCTATATATAACATTGCCTTGAGTGTGTTTTTGTGGGTCAGAGACAAAAACAGGCTTTTCAGTAGAGAAGATAATGTCCTTCCTAGATTTTTTTTTCCAAAGCTTTGCGTCTCTGAGGGATGTTATGATGGGTTATACTGTACCAAGAGAAGAAACGTCGTTTGGACCTTTACAAGTAACTTGAATTGAGGACAAGTGAATATTTATCTGACCAGATGACAAGGACAAAAATCCTTCAGGGTTTTCACAAAAGCTGGTCCATGCCTAGTAGTCATCAGTGGCTGGGGTGGTATTTGAACAGTTAGAGCTTTAGCCCTGAGAACCACAGTGCCACTCAAACTTGACACAGAAGCCTAGGAATTGTGCCTTCAAGTAACATCAGGGCTGGGGCAATAAGCCTAGAAGCGGTAAACTGTGTAGATGAGAGACAAATGGACCTTTCCCTGAAAACGCTGCCCTACAAGGACATCCTGAGCCTTTGTATGACCCTATAGGGTATAACATTAGAAGTGGAAGAAGTTCAGGTAAGGACAGAGATTGAATTTTCTGCTATTACAGATGAAACATGATTTGGATAGCTAAAAAGAATGTGACATTTCTTGCCCCATGGTGTTGAGGAATAAAATGCATCCCTGCTACACAGATAAGGAGCCAATTCTTGAGAGAGGGGACTAGAGTTAACCTTGGTAAGAAAGCAGTGGAAAGAAGGTCCTGGGGAGGTAAAGGAGGTGATGAAACAAATTAGACCTCCACATAGATAACATTTCTGAACAAGACAAGATAAGGGAACAAAGGCATATTCTTGGCCGACCAGAGATAGAGGAACAAAAAAGAGACCACTGTGAGTGGCCTCCAGAGAGACTGAAGGGCAGGGAGGGGAACTGCATGATGGGAGGGAGGGAGGGGGAAACTGGGAGGAAAAGTGCTTAAGCGTGTATAATCATTGCTGCTTTAAATCTCTCTGCCTTCGTGTATCTATGGCTGATTCATGTTGCGGTCGGACAGAAAACAACAAAATTCTGTAAAGCAATTATCCTTCAATGACAAAATAAATTAATTTTTTAAAAATCTGCCTGCTTTGGAAGGCTTTCCCCGCCCCCAGCAGTCCACTGGTGGACTCGTAATAGAAAAGACAGGACCGCAGGTAAATGGGGAGTTTGGTTTCATGACCCTGTTCAACACCAAAGTGACCTCATCTCTCTAGGAATTACTCAAGATGGCAAGACTGTCTATGACACATAGCTGATATCATAATATGTATCTTGCATGTTGGGTGGGAGGCCAAAAGATGAATTGGCAGAGAAGGTAAGTGAGGCAGAGCTTGCAGGCCAGGGAGCCAATGGGCTCAGGCGGCCTAGCATCCCAAGGACAGAATCAGGGCCCATTCTACTATGATTTCATCAGGATCCAATAGGAGATAACAGTTTTGATAAAAGAGAAGTGTAGAAGAAGAAAAAAAAAAAAAGAGAAAGAGAAGTGTAGAGATTGAGTCCCAGTCCTAAAGTTAACAAGTAGGAGAAATAGACTACCCTGTCCATAAAATCAAGAGAAAGAGACAAGAAGGGAGCTGTCCCCCCGAGGCCTCCCAGTGCCCAGAGCTGATGCAGGCTCTACTGGAGACAGTCTCAGATGATATCACCTCATTCTAAGTGGCGCCAAGGTGTGTTTTATCAGGAAAGTTTAGCGGTGATGGTGCGTAGTTCTAATAAGCCTGATTGAGCTCAGGCTTATTCTCAGACCCCAGTGCCAGACAGAAGGATGCCCAGAGAAAGAACTCAAGAAGGCTGCATAGGGTCCAACTAGGGAACCAATCAACATATGTTTGAGGAAGCTTCTCTAAGTGTAGGGAGAGAAACACCCAAAAGGATTAGAACAGTACTCAGTGGTTTCTCCCAACAGCCTGAATGAAAAATCTCGTAATTAATGGGGCACTGGTTACATTACTAACAAGGGTCTTGCTTGAATAGTATGAAAAAATTAGTCTAGACTAAAGGCTGCTATGGTTCCACCTAGCAAAGTTTAGAAACAAGACATAGATTAAATTTTTTCCTAGAAATTTACTGTGTTCTAAAAAAAACCGTCAAGAACATTTATAGGAATACAAAATATTGACAACCTAGAAATCTTTACTCAGCAACAGTATCTTTCAAAAACAAAGGCCAAACAAACACTTTTTCAGATGTAGAAAATCTAAAATAATTTAAAAACAACAGATCTGTAATACTGGAAATATTAAAGATCCTTTAACCAAGTTCAGTTCAGTCGCTCAGTCGTGTCCAACTCTTTGCGGCCCCATGGACTGCAGCGCTCCAGGTCTCCCTGTCCATCACCAAATCCCAGACATGAAACTCATGTTCATGGAGTCAGTGACGCCATCCAGCCATCTCATCCTCTGTCATCCCCTTCTCCTCTGCCTTCAATCTTTCCCAGCATCAGGGTCTTCTCAAATGAGTCAGTTCTTCACATCAGATGGCCCAAGTATTGGAATTTCAGCTTCAGCATCAGTCCTTCCAACCAATATTCAGGACTGATTTCCTTTATGATGGACTGGCTGGATCTCCTTGCAGTCCAAGGGACTCTGAAGAGTCTTCTCCAACACCACAGTTCAAAAGCATGAATTCTTTGGCGCTCAGCTTTCTTTATAGTCCAACTCTCACATCCATACATGACTATGGGAAAAATCATAGCCTTGACTAGACAGACCTTTCTTGGCAAAGGAATGTCTCTGCTTTTGAATATTCTGTCTAGGTTGGTCATAACTCTTCTTCTAAGGAGTAAGCGTCTTTTAATTTCATGGCTGCAGTCACCATCTACAATGATTTTGGAGCCCCCAAAAATAAAGTCTGACACTGTTTCCACTGTTTCCCCATCTATTTCCCATGAAGTGATGGGACCAGATGCCATGATCTTCGTTTTCTGAATGTTGAGCTTTAAGCCAACTTTTTCACTCTCCACTTTCAGTTTCATCAAGAGGCTCTTTAGTTCCTCTTCACTTTCTGCCAGAAGGGTGGTGTCATCTGCATGTCTGAGGTTATTGACATTTCTCCTGGCAATCTTGAGTCCAGCTTGTGTCTCTTCCAGCCCAGCATTTCTCATGATGTATTCTGCATATAAGTAAATAAGCAGGGTGACAATACACAGCCTTGGCGTACTTCTTTCCCTATTTAACCAGTCTGTTGTTCCATGTCCAGTTCTAACTGTTGCTTCCTGACCTGCATATAGGTTTCTCAAGAGGCAGGTCAGGTGGTCTGGTATTCGCATCTCTTTAAGAATTTTCCATAAGCATATATATATGAAATTACAAACTTAAAACATTATAAACCCTAAAGCCCCCACTAAAATAACACAATGAAGAGCTATAACTAACAAATCAACAAAGGAAAACAATGAAATCATAAAAATGTTCTGTCTAACATTTCTCTGGTGGTCCAGTGGTTAAGACTCCACCAGCCAATGCAGGGGACACAGGCTCGATCTCTGGTCTGGGAAGATGGATCCCACATGCTGCAGGACACGTAAGCCTGTGTGCTCCAGAGCCCATGAGCCACAGCTGCTGAGACCCTGTGCCACAGCTCCTGGGGCCCATGCACCCAAGAGCCCATGCTCCGTGACAAGAGAGGCCACCAGAATGAGAAGCCCAGGCACTGCAATTAGAGCACCCCCTGCTTACCCCAACGAGAGAAAGCCTGCATGTAGCAGTGAAGGCATGGCACAGCCCAAAAATACATGGAATTTAAAAAAACATCCAATCCAAGAGAAGGTAGAAAAGAGGAAAAGAAACTTTGAATGAGACAGTATAGCAGAATGTTGCCCACATATATGTGTAAGTCAAACATATCAATAATCAAATTAAATGTAATAGCCTAAATTTCCTAACTAAAAATCAGAAATTATCAACTTGGATAATAAAGTAATACCCAATTATATCTGCCTATAAGAAAATAATTTTAAATATAAAGATAAGATTAAAGGTAAGAAGATGAAGCTATATATACCACACTAATATTAATCAAAATATTAATCAAAATAAAGGTGAGGAAGCTATATTAATAACAGACAATGTTAGATTTCAGAGGAAAACCTACTAAAATTAAATATTGACACTTAATAGTAATATAGAGGTCAGTTCAAGAGGATATAATAATTTTAAGTATTTATACATCTAAACACAAAGCTTCAAAATACCTAAATCCAAAAATGATAGAACTGCAACAAGAAATAGAAAAATTGGTACTTTTGTCAGATTTCAACAATATTCTGAATATTCTGAATATATGGTAAGCCATGCAATCAGAAAATTAGTAAGAAAATAGAAGACCTGAATAATAATATCAACAAATTTAACCTAATTGACAACACTCAACAACAGAATATACATTCTGTTCAAACTCACATAGAATATATTCTAAAACAGATCATATTATAGGTTATAAAACAAGACTCAACATATGTACAAGGATTCAAGTCATACAAACTATGTTCTCTGACCAACTGGGATTAAACTACAAACCAATAGTTAGAGATAATCTTCCAAATATTTGGAAAGTAAATAACACACTTCTAAACAACCCATGAGTCAAAGAAATCCAAAGAGTCTTCTGAATTCAATGAAAATAAAAACACAATTTATTCAAAATTTGTTGGATGCAAACAAATTTGTAAGGAAAATTTATGGCTTGCTTATATTGGAAAATTAGAAAGGTCTCAAATCAATAACTTCAACTTCCACTATAAGAAAAAGAGGAGAAAATAAAACCTAAGATAAGCATAAGAAAGGAAATAAATATCAGCATGGAAATCAGTGAATTAGAAGGAAAAAGAAAACACTGAAAAACAATAAAACAAAAACTTGGTTCCTTTACAAACTCAGTAACTAACATTGCAAACCTTTATCTGCTAATCAGGAACAAAAGAGAGAAGACACGTATTTCCAATATTAGAAATAAGACAGGTGATATGACTGATTCTACACACACTCAAAGGATAATAAGCAATACTGTGAACAATTTTATGCCAATATATTTGACAACATAGATAAGACAGACAAATGACTCAAGGACACAAAATTTCAAAGTTTACACAGGGAGGCCTGGTGTGCTGCTGTCCATGGCGTCACAAAGAGTCAGACACGACTGAGCGACTGAACTGAACTGAACTTATGAAACTTAGACTACTTGAATAGCACCGTAGCAAATGAAATTGTTGTTTAAAAAAAAAAAAGAAAGAAACTCCCACACAAAGCATACTCCAGGTTCTGGTAGCTTCACGGGAAATTCCTACCAAATATTTAAGGAACTAATAATACCAATTCTAGAAAAACTCTTCCAGAAATTTGAAGGGACGTGAATACTCCTCAACTAATTCTATGAGGCCCATTACTCTGGTTTAAAAAAAAAAGAAAGACAGATATACAAAAATGGGAAACCACAGCCCACTGTCTCTCACGAATATAGATGAAAAAAATCTTACTAAAATGTGATCAAACTGAATCCAACAATGTATAAAAAGTATATTACATCATTACCAGGTGAGGATTGTCCCAGGAAAAGAAGTCTGGTTTAACATTTGAAAATCAGTCAAAGTAATTTATGATAATTAGAATATTTTTAAGGAAAAAAATATAATCATTACAACTGGTGCAGAAAAAGCATTCAAAAAATTCAACATCCATTTCTGATTTTTTTAAAAAAAGAGGAAATAAAACCTCTAGGCAAACTAAGAATAGAACTCCTCAACCAGATAAAGAACATCTACAAAAATAATATAGCTATTATCATTCTTAATGGTGAAAGACTAAATATTTTACCCCTAAGCTCAGGAATAAGCAAAAAAGTTCATTTTTGTCATTTCTATTAAAGATTGTCCTAAAGTTTCAACCAGTGAACTAAGGCAGAAAAAATAAAGACATTCAGGATTAAACAAAGCTATTTTAATCAGCAAGGAACATGATCATCTATCTAAAACATAATTAAATAATTTTAAAATGTTTTTCAAAATCCCATGTAACCCCCTCCACAAAACATCACTGGAACTACTGTAAGAGTTTAGCAACAATGCAACATTCAAGATCAATATACTTAAAAATTGTATTCATACATACCATCAAGAAGGCAAGAATTACTCAGAACTTAAAATTTTAAAACAATACTATTTTCAATAGCATCGAAAATTATGAAATACACAGGGAAAATCTGACAAGAGATATGCAGGACATGTACACTGAAAACTACAAAACAATGCTGAGAAATATCCATGGTCTAAGTAAATGGAGAAATATATCACACTTGTGAATCAAAAGACTCAATATTGTAAAGATGCAAAATCTTCTCAAAGTGATTTGTAGATTCAACCTATTCCTAATGAAAATCCCAGCAGACATTTTTCTGGTTCTAAAATTCATTCAGTAATTCAAAAGACCTACAATAACCAAGAGAGTTGTGAATGAGAAGAGAAAATGTTGGAGGACTTAACACTGCTGCTGCTGCTGCTGCTGCTGCTTCTAAGTTGCTTCAGTCGTGTCCCACTCTGTGCAGCCCCATACATGGCAGCCCACCAGGCTCCCCCATCCCTGGGATTCTCCAGGCAAGAACACTGGAGTGGGTTGCCATTTCCTTCTCCAATGCATGAAAGTGAAAGTGACGTCGCTCAGTCTTATCCGACTCTTCACGACCCCATGGACTGCAGCCTACCAGGCTCCTCTGTCCATAGGATTTTCCAGGCAAGAGTACTGGAGTGGGGTGCCATTGCCTTCTCCTACCTGACTGTAAGACAACCTGTAGACAATAATCAAGACAGTTTGCGATCAGTGAACAAGTAGACAAAGAGATCAGTGAAAAAGAACAGAGAACCCAGAAATAGACCTGCACATGTATGGACAATTAATCTTTTACAAGTATTCAAATATGATTCAGTTGAAAAAGAACAGACTTCTCAACAAATAATCATACAAATATACATATATATACATACACACATCCTAACTCATCATACAGAGCCAGCACCACTCTATTACCAAAACCAGTCAAAGAAATTACAAGAAAAGAGAAACCAATATCTCTCATGAACATAAATACAAAAGTCCTCAAAGGAACATTAGTAAACCAAATCTAACAGTGTAGAAAAAGAATATCATCATGAGCAAGTGAGATTTATCCCAGGTATGCAAGGCTAGTTCATCATTTGAAAATCAATTAACGTAATTCATCACATCAACAGATTAAAAAATAAAATCACATAATCATATCAATATGTGAAGAAAAAGCATTTGAAAAAAACCCCAACATCTATTCATGATAAAAACTTGCAGTAAACTAGGAATAGAGGGAAACTTCCTCAACATGATAAAGAATAATGACAAAAATTCTACAGCTAACAACATACTTAATGATGAGAAATTTGAAGCTTTCCTACTAACGTAAGATACAAGGCAAGATAACCTCTCTCATCAGTAGTTTTCAGCATTGCTCTGGAAGTTTTATTTACTCTAATAAGGAGAAGGTTTGGCCGTTTTCTTACAAAACTGAACATTCCATATGATCTAGCAGTTGCACTCCTTGCTGCTTACCCAAAGGAGTCAGAAACTTATGTCTACACGAAAACCTGTGCATGGATGTTTATAAGCAAGATGCTTATTCATAATTCACTAATTCCCAAAGCTTGGAGGCAAGTAAGATGTCCCTAGTAGGTGAATAGATAAATAAACTGTGGTACATCCAGCAATGAAATATTATTCAGCACTAAAAACAAATGAGCTATTAAGCCATGAAAAGATATGGAGAAACTTTAAATACATATTTAAGTAAAAGACACCAACCTGATAAAACTGCATACAGTACGATTCCAACTACATGACATTTTAGAAAAAACAGAACCTGATTAGGTTAACAAGTTGGAGACAGTTAAAAAGATCGGTGGTTGCCAGAGGTTAGAGAGGGAGGGATGAATAAGCAGAGCACAGAGGATTTTTAGGGCAGTAAAACTGCTCTGTGTGATACCATCGTGATGGATACATCTCATTATACATTTGCCCAAACCCACAGAATGTACAGCACCAAGAGTGAGCTTTATGTAAACCGTGATTGTGTGATTAGGACATGTTAATATAGGCTCGTCAGTTATAACAGAGGTACCACTGTTAATGGGGGAGCCTATGCATGTGTGAGGGCAGGGAGCATATGGGAAATCTTTGGCCCTTCCCCTCAGTTTTGCTGGGAACCTAAAACTCTTTAAAAAACAAAGTCTTAATTTTAAAAAGAAAGAGAAAACAGTATTAGTATAATCCTTTCTACCATGGTCATAAAGGCACAGAAATGAAACTAGTTCTAATCCAAAGACAGGCCCAAACAGAAGATCTAGGAGTGGGCAGTTGGAGATGCAATACAGGACAGATTAAAAGCTTGAGTCTGGGGGTAGACAGAAATAGGTTAAAATTCTATCTTTGCCACTAGCTACACCTAAGCAAGTGCCTAGCCTTCCTTGAGTCTCCAGATTCCTCCTCAATGAACAATGGTAGTACACCAGCCTCCTAGGAGGGTTAGGGGCACAAATGAGATGATGCAGGGAAAGATGGAAAATCAAACTCTGTATACACACCTACATGGCAGCTTTTGAAAAGAAATAGAAAAACACAGCAAAGGTCTGAACCAGGAGAGGATGCTGAACAGTGATACCTGGTCACTGCAAGCTATGCTGCTGCTGCTGCTAAGTCGTTTCAGTCGTGTCCGACTCTGTGCGACCCCACAGACAGCAGTCCACCAGGCTCCCCCCTCCCTGGGATTCTCCAGGCAAGAACACTGGAGTGGGTTGCCATTTCCTTCTCCAATGCATGAAAGTGAAAATTTAAAATGAAGTCGCTCAATCATGTCTGACTCTTAGCGACCCCATGGACTGCGGCCCACCAGGCTCCTCTGTCCATCGGGTTTTCCAGGCAAGCATGCTGGAGTCGGGTGCCGTTGCCTTCTCCGACTGGAGGCTATAGTGAAGCCCTAAGGCACTACACACTTCAGTGAGACCCTTGAAGGGTCTCTGCAAAACCAGGCTCTCTGCAAAACCTTGAGAGGGTTGACTGGCTTGGTTCTGTTTTCAGGATGAAATTGTAATAGAAAAAAATGTGAAGACTTTTTTTTCTTTCTTTTTTTTTTTTTAATCTAGCTAAATGTGTTATTCTTCCTAAGTGAGTTGCTAATGGAACCATTCCACTGGCCACAGCATGTACTTAGCAGAACTGTCACAAGTGTTTAGAAACAAGAATATCCCTCTTCTGATGAAGATGTCCTGTCCTTGAAAAGTGGAGCAGCTTGGGGACGAACAGTGATGCTAGGGGACAGAAAGTAATCTGGTCACAGCAAGGGAGAGACAGACAGAAAACTAGAAATATTTGCTTACATAAAGCAGCAGATGCAAGTCTGATTTGACCTCTGAAGGTCATGCTTCTCGCAACATCCTCTTTTTAGGGGTTGCCTTGCCTGTGGAGTACAGGCTGTCAGGGTATAATTTTCCAAAGTTAAAAACATAAATCTCATATAAACAGTGAGTACATGTCAAAGTTTTATTTTAGCTTATCAATGAAAGAACCAACAGGGTGACAAAACTGGGTACAGAGATCAATACATATCAGACCTTCCTATATGCTGGATGAAGATTGCTGAATCAGGCAGTAAAAGCATTGCCACTGGGGTTATCTTTCTACTGCACATAAATCATTTGCATCTCTATCAGACAAAAGCAATTTGTAACTTGCCAACTATTAGTAAATAGTCAAAGTTACATGCCCCTACCACAGAAGTCAGCAAATTAAGGCCCATGGGCCAAATCGAGTCTGCCCCATGTTTTTGTAAATAAAGTTTTATTGGAATAGAGTCACATGCATTCATTTTCCTATTGTCCATGGCTTCTTTTAAGCTACAACAGCAGGGTTAAAAACTGTGACAGAGACCATACAATCTGCAGAATCTAAACTATTTATTATTTGGCCCTTTAAGGAAAAAGTTTGTCAACCCTGCCCTAAAAAAATCCCAAATAACCCTTAGGTGGGCTTGTTAATCAGTACTCTAGCATAATATTGAAACCATATGAAAGGATCAAATAATTACAATGTGACACTCTAAGTATCTTACAATTTTATTTGTCTTACTTCACTTCACTTCAGTCGCTCAGTCGTGTCCGACTTTACAACCCCATGAATTGCAGCACGCCAGGCCTCCCTGTCCATCACCAACTCCCGGAGTTCACTCAGACTCACGTCCATCGAGTCAGTGATGCCATCTAGCCATCTCATCCTCTGTCGTCCCCTTTTCCTCCTGCCCCCAATCCCTCCCAGCATCAGAGTCTTTTCCAATGAGTCAACTCTTCACATGAGGTGGCCAAAGTATCTCAATAGAACTGAAAAAATAAAACTCTGCACCAGGAAAAAAAACAAAAAGAAAGTCAGAATCCTTTGGCTTTGCTGCCAAATATCACCTAGAAAGATAGACTGATAAATCTATCAGATAGATAGAGTTGTTTTGTGTTGCTGTTATTGTTGTTTTTCTCTAACAAGACTAATTACCAATAACTATAGCTAAAGAAATGCATGACTTTCTTTCGGAAAAGTTTTGTGTAGACTGCCTCCATTCCTAAGGCAGAATTAACAGAGGGGTTACAAAGATGCTGAGTCGAAGGGTGAAATGTCCTGAGACTCTCCTTTGGCCACACCTTCATCTTTTTGGCTCACTTTTCCTTCGGTCAGGCCATGTCCACATAGCACTGAGACCTGGGTTTGCGTCCCATCTCTGATTGGGACGGCAGCTACTTCCTGAAAGTCCTGGAGGACACTTGGAGGCTCTCTTTGAGAATGCAGGACAAGAGAACCACAAGAATGTCCATCACAGAATTCATTACTGACAACAAAGCAGAAATTTTCTGAATTTTCAATGACAGAGCTTGCTTAAATAAAATAAGGCTTAAATCAAGTCACACAACGAATACTCTGCAGTCATTAGAAATTGTGATAATGCTGTGTATTTGTTAATAAAGGAAGATAGCCATTTTATACTGTTAAAAGAACAAAGCTGGTCTCAAACAGCAGACACAGTATGATTTATTGTTCTAAAAGATGAATGTATGAAAAAATATGGAAGCACAAGCATGAACTTAATAACAGCTACTATCACTGGATAGTAAATTTTGATTTTCTTCTTTGCGATCACCTGGTTTTCTTTATATTAATTGTGCTACTGTAGGTATGAGTAAGTGATGTAAGTAAGTGAAGTTGCTCAGTCGTGTCCAACTCTTTGCGACCCCGTGGACTGTAGCCTACCAGGCATCTCCGCCCATGGGATTCTCCAGGCAAGAATACTTGAGTGGGTTATCATTTCCTTCTCCAATTGTAGGTATGAACAACTTGTATAATAAAGAAAATTAAGGAATATTTTTAAAGGCTTTCCTCAGAGGAACTGTGTTATATTAGCTGTTTAGAGACAGTAACATGATTTTGTCTCACAATATACATATCTGTGGCAATATAAACTTTTTATAACAAGCAGAATAAATGTATGAGTGCTCAGTCGCTTCAGCTGTGTCCAACGTTTTGAGATTCTATGGACTGTAACCTGCCAGGCTCCTCTTTCCATGGGATTCTCCAGGCAAGAATACTGCAGCGGGTTGCCATGACCTTCTCCAGGGGATCTTCCCAACCCAGGGATCAAACCAGTGACTCCTGCACTGGCAGGTGGGTTCTTTACACTAGCACCACCTGGGAAGCTCCACAGTATAAACACTTGCCTGGTGGCTCAGATGGTAAAGTATCTGCCTACAATGTGGGAGACCTGGGTTCAATCCCTGGGTCAGGAAGATCTCCTGGAGAAGGAAATGGCAACCCACTCCAGTGTTTTTGCCTGGAAAATCCCATGGATGGAGGAACCTGGTAGGCTACAGTCCATGGGGGTCACAAAGAGTCAGACATGACTGAACGACTTCACTCACTCAGTCAAATAATCTAATGCACCCCTGTCATTATAAACTATTTTATATAAAGAGTAACTTTCCCAAAGATGACAGGCTATTATAGAGGACCCAAAGAGAGAATGAAACAAAGATTAGTGGAGTTTATGTGCATGCTATGGCAAATACTGTTGAGTCTAATTAGCTCTCTTTCAGAACATTGTTGATCCAGTTAAGATTCTAATCATTTGACACAAATATAAACCAGTACTTCACATGATAGCATGCAGACTAACCCATATGACCTATCTAAAAAACATGTCATATAAAATGGCGACATTTTAGCAACAACAAATATTAAACTGCAATAACCTTCTTCTTGCTTTTCTCTCTTCCCCTCCTTGTTTTTCAAGCAACGTGCTAGACCTCCACCCAGCATCCTGTGTACTGCAATATGCCAGGTGCAGTAAGGGTACAAAGAGCGTGGACATCACTCCAACACTCTCATTCCAATCTGCTTAGATTTGCTGCCATATACAATCTGCTTCTGAGGTCAAATTATTCTACTGAAATCTGAACAACCATCTTACTAAGAATTTTCTGTTTTTACAAAACAGCAAATATAAGATAACATGACTACCACAAGATATATGTTTAATACATCTCTTCGATTGCATAAATTTTAAATAAGGTAAATTTTAAATACAGTGAATCAATGCCTAGGTTTTAGTGAATGGTACTTCAAAATAGGCGGGGGGGGGGATGTTTTCTCTCCTCCTTTATCTAGAATAATAAAGGATAAGGACAGAAGTGAGTGTCCATTTTTGTTCTTATTTCTTCCCAGGGCAGAGGACATGTGATCAAAGAAGGGACTGCAGAAAGAGGAAGATGCCTTGTAAATTTTATTAAAATATGAAATAGTGACACATTTCTCATTTTTCGTAAGAGAGCAGCACTGAATGGAGAGACAGAACAAAGTAGGCTTGAGCTGGACAAAAGTTCATAGGGATGAATTTTAGTAGATTCTGATATCTTAGGTAAATTTGTAGGGAGATGTATCTAAACCAAGAGGCTGTAGGATTTAGACAGACAAAGGAGAAAGAGCTAAATGTGTACACAATTAAAGGAGGTTTAGATGATTTATATTTTTAAATGCTAGTTGATTTATTCATGTTGCTATGTTAATGCATTTGAAACGAGCAGTGACAAGGCAATTGGGAATATGCCTCAAGAATGATTCCACAGTGGAAATTTGCGGCCAGAGAGGTCTTCCCCCCCGCCAAAGTGACATCAGTTTTTCAATGAATTAATTGCAAATTTCAAGAATTATGAGATTTCCTAAGTTATTTGTATTAGGAAATGAACAGGAAAATGTAATTATTTTTCACCTCAAATAATATTTGAGGTCTGAAAAGAAGCTATGAGCTATGTCATATTTCTTGTATCTTTCTGACAGTTTGTAATTACTTTTAATGCTGCTGTTCTCTAAATTATTAATGCTAATCTGTCATGACAGGGGCTGAAGAGAACCAGTGATTATACGCCTTTTTACTAGCAAGCCTGGCTTTAAATAAATGTCTTAATCACAAGAAAATAGAAGAGTAGTTACTTTAAAAGAAATAGACTTGTACTTTCATTGGGGTCCTCCCATCCCTTAAAATAAAATAAATACACACTGACAACAGTTCAAGCAGCATGACAATCTATGCAATAATTTCTGAAAGTGACATCGTGCAGTGACACATAGTGATTCACAGACTCACAGAGCTGTAAGGTGTCTTAAAGCTCATCAGCGGCCACTTGCCTTTCAATGCCTGAACCATCTCTATTAATCACGGCCGTTGCCTACCTATTCTCTGCTTGAATATCTTCAGAATCACAGAATTCATTCCCTCCAACGGCATTCACTTCTTTCTTATTTGTGTCAAGATCTTGCTTCCTATAAATTCTACCTCCTGGTCTTAGCTCTGTGTTTCAGTAGCACACAGAATAGGCAGTTCTTCTCATCCCATACATTCTTGTCAAACCTTCCATTATTTGGATATATCCTCACTATTCTCTCTTCCACCATCTTGGACCTAGTTGGTTCTAACCAGTTTAATTTGTGCCCTTGGGCTATGTCATCTTTTTAAAGGCTGTGCCCTGCCCCCTTCCCTCTTGTTTCAATAAGACTCTGTTAATCATCTCTAGTTTTCCAATTGTTCATTTCCAGTGACTAAGAAACTTTTCCAGTCCTTGGCCAGTCACTCCCAAACTCCTCTGTCAGGAGACGACCTCACTCCAATTCACCAAAGAATGGAAGCTCATTCCCCAATTACCTCTTCTTCCATGTTTACACTACTCTTCCTTACTTTACTTTTGTTTCAAAGAAAGAGGCCTCTTATTTATCACCAAGGCTAATGCCACCATCTGAGCTATTCTCTCTTCCACTCCTCCATTCATTATATTTCCAGTCTATATTTAATCTCTTTACAGACACTTCTTCCGTTTATCAATATGCTTGAGCTGTGGCTTCCTAAAAACTAAACTTTCTCTGCATCTTGCCTTTCTCTCAAAAAACAAAACAAACAAACAAACAAAAAACTACCATCTTTTTTCATTACTACCAACATCTGCAGTCATTTTCTATAGACATATGTCTCCTTTATAAAATTATCAATATGTCATTATTAATAAAAACACACACAGAGATTTAAAAAAGAGAGAGAGAGAGAAGTACCATCCAAAGATTTCAGATTCTGTGTGGTGAGAATCAATGATTAGTGAGAGCAGATTACTAATAATGAGGTGTCAATCAACTAAACTCAGAGATAAAGTGAAGGATGAGAGCAAGCCCTATTATCTAATAAACAAACGTTAACTCTCTGGAAAAGCTTTTTATTGTTCAACATCAACTCATATTTATGCAGACGTTGGAATAAGGCTTATCTGTCTATGAATATATTTTTTTACAAAAACAGACAGAATTTTGATGGCCTAAATTCTATCACAAAATTTGAAAGTGTGTCCTCTTACCATTTTAAAATTCATTGTCAAAATTAAATGAATACCACATCCATATCCAACTTTAATTTTTAACTGGGATTAATAATATCAGAAATCAAACCTCTAGAATACATTCTTACGTTTATCATCAGCTCCTCTTAACACATCTACATTTTACATTTGTCCACTTCTCCCCATTTCTTCACAGTCAATAAAGTAAGGTCACAATGGCAGGGAGGGGGTTCCTTGGAGCAAGGGGTTATATCAAGGAATTGGAATCATGTAGACAACTTGACAATGGTTAAAACTGTAAGGCTTTTAGGAGGCACTCAGCAAATAAACTCGTGTACATTCTTTCATTGAGTCCTAGAAGATATAACAGTGTTTTCCATTCTACAGATGAGAAAATTGAAGTTCACAGAGGATAAATAATATGCCTCTGGTTACACAATCAGTAAGGAGCAAAGCTATGACTCAAATGCTAACTCTAAAAACTAATACTGCTGGAACTTCCCTGGGTGGTCCAGTGGTTAAGAATCCACCTGCCAGCGCAGGGGATGCAGGTCTGGTCCCTGGTCCAGGAAGACTCCATGTGCCATGAAGCAACTAAGCCCACAGGCCATAATTACTGAGCCCACACACTCTAGGGCCCATGATGGGCAACAAAAGAAGCCACAACAATGAGAAACCAGTGCATCGCAACTAGAGAGGCCCACGCACAGCAACGAAGGCCCAGTGAAGCCAAAAGTCAATTAACTAATTAAAAAACTCAGCACTCAGCTTTCTCTACAGTCCAACTCTCACATTCATACATGACTACTGGAAAAACCATAGCTTTGACTAGACGGACCTTTGATGGCAAAGTAATGTCTGCTTTTTAATATGCTGTCTAGGTTGGCCATAACTTTTCTTCCATGGAGCAAGTGTCTTTTAATTTCATGGCTGCAGTCACCATCTGAAGTGATTTTGGAGCCCCCCAAAATAAAGTCTGCCACTGTTTCCCTATCTATTTGCCATGAAATGAGGGGATCAGATGCTATGATCTTAGTTTTCTGAATGTTAAGTTTTAAACCAACTTTTTCACTCTCTTCTTTTACTTTCATCAAGAGGTTCTTTAGTTCTTCTTCACTTTCTGCCATAAAGGTGGTGTCATCTGCATATCTGAGGTTATTTCTATTTCTGCCAGCAATCTTGATTCCAGCTTGTGCTTCATCCAACCCAGCATTTTGCATGATGTACTCTGCATAGAAGTTAAGTAAGCAGAGTGACTAAACAGTCTTGACGTACTCTTTTCCCTATTTGGAACCAGTCTGTTGTTCCATGTCCAGTTCTAACTGTTGCTTCCTGACCCGCATACAGATTTCTCAAGAGGCAGGTCAGGTGATCTGGTATTCCCATCTCTTGAAGAATTTTCTACAGTTTGTTGTGATCCACACAGTCAAAAGCTTTGGCATAGTCAGTAAAGCAGAAATACATGTTTTTCTGGAACTCTATTGCTTTTGCGATGATCCAACAGATGTTGGCACTTTGATCTCTGGTTCCTCTGCCTTTTGTAAACCCAGCTTGAACATCTGGAAGTTCATGGTTCACATACTGTTGGAGCCTGGCTTGTAGAATTTTGAGCGTTACTTTACTAGTGTGTGAGATGAGTACAATTGTGTGGTAGTTTGAGCATTCTTTGGCATTGCCCTTCTTTGGGATTGGAATGAAAGCTCACATTTTCCAGTCCTGTGGCCACTGTTGAGTTTTCCAAATTTACTGGCATATTGAGTGCAGCACTTTCACAGCTTCATCTTTTAGGATTTGAAATAGAATAAAGAAAGCTGAGAATCAATGCCAAAGAATCAATGCTTTCGAACTGTGGTGCTGGAGAAGACTTTTGAGAGTCCCTTGGACTACAAGGAGATCCAACCAGTCCATCCTAAAGGAAATCAGTCCTGAATATTCATTGGAAGGACTGATGCTAAAGCTGAAACTCCAATACTTTGGCCACCTGATGTGAAGAACTGACTCATTTGAGAAGACCCTGAAGCTAGGAAAGATTGAAGGCGGAGGAGAAGGGGACAACAGAGGATAAGATGGTTGGATGGCATCACTGACTCAATGGACATGAGTTTGAGGAAACTTCAGGAGTTGGTGATGGACAGGGAGGCTGGTGTGCTACAGTCCACGGGGTTGCAAAGGGTTGGACACAACTGAGCAACTGAACTGAACTTAAAAATTAATACTCTTAACTAGAGCCACATTCTACTTCTTTAGTATTATTTAAACTCTTTCCAATGAGTTTAGAATTAGGACTTGGAAGTGCAAAGAAGTGAGTGATTTATCAAAGCTCTCCTACACTGCTAATTGCAAGAACCTAGATCACACAGCATTTGGAGTGAAAGAAGGTTTCCAATCATCCCAGCTCCTTTTCCAGAATCCACCTTCCCCTGGAAACCACTGGAGTTCTGAGTGGGGAGCCATGGGCAGGTAGGAAGTAATTAGAGTTTGCAGGATAGGAGAGAAAAGGGCAAGAACTTGAGTCCCCATTTCTTATTTGCCTAGCTCCTTCAGCTGTTTCCCCCACACTGTGAGTCCACAATTAGGAAGCAGAGAACAAAACAAAAACCTCTGCTGCTTTAGCATTTTTTCCTGAGTAGAGCTTTAACAGCAGCTTCTGTACTCAGGGAACACAGCAATAATAGAGCACAGGATTCTCTTAGCAATGAAGAGGAATCATGTTGGTCGCATCTACACTGAAAAACACTTCTCCCTACCCAAGGTAAAAGATTAAATTAAAAGCTACAAAGCCCACACCACTCCAAAGGCAGAGAGAACTTTTGCTGAGAACTTTTACAGAGAACTTTTTCTGTACAAGCAGAAGACATTTTTGCAGAACACATTTGCATTTGAAAGTACCAACATATCCTAAATGTGCAGCATATGCACAGATCTGTGCAGTAGCAATTAGGAACAGAAATAACCAGTGCAACTGAATTAGAGTTGATGAGGTGTTTGGTGTTCAAGGCAGCCACTTCCTTTATATGACTAATCCCTACACATTTCTTGGGGTTTCAGATTAGATGTTGCTTTTTCTGTGAAGTTTTTCCAGACCCTCAAAGTCTAGATGTGTGCCCGTCTGAAGGATTTCACCTTGCATTTCTCCTTCTCATAGATGGCATCTGTCCCCTGAGATCAGTACCAATAGAAAACTAATACATCATCCATCAATCTACTATCTGTTTAGCTATTATCTATGATCACTTATCTATTATCTATCACTTATCTATTATCTATCAGTCACTTATTGACTAGTAGTGGCCTAGTGTTTGTCTCTCATTCACGTCCACCTCTTTGCTACCCTATGGACTGTACTGCCCATGGAATTCTTCAGGCAAGAATACTGGAGTGGGTTGCTATTTCCTTCTCCAGATCTTCCAGACCCAGGGATTGAACCCAGATCTCCCGCACTGCAGACAGATTCAATCCCCACATCTATTTTAGCCAATCAATTTTAATTTGACTTATTGATTACAGAATCTCTTACCCATTACTTATCTATTATCTATCTAAACGGTATCTATCCATCCATCTTTGTTGCCTGAACTGGTTCAGAATTCTTAACAGCAGGCGTTTCTCCCTGAACCTTGCATCCCCAATGCCACACTCACATACTTTCCTCCTGGGAAGGACGAGCAGCAACCACCAGAAAGCCTGGGAACCTCTCCAGTCTGCACTTGCTCTAGTGCCCCCAGCTCTTCCCCAAACCTCTTCCCTCTGCTGGGCCTGCACTCAGACAGACTGTTCAGCTCCGGGTCTTGGGTCCACCCCTGGATACCCAACTCCACGCCATAGGTAAGTACCCACAACCCCAGCCCTAATCAGCCCACATGCAGTTACCTCAGCCAGTGAGCAGTACCCCCAAGGGTATGGCTGTCTAAGAAGAACCCCAGAAAAGCATCAGGACAGAGTTCACTCACCTCTATGAATTAGATCCACTTTGTTCACAATAAATGTTTTCTCTTCTTAAAGACCTAATTTCAAACAACTCTTTCAACTATTAAGAGATACCCAAAGCAGAAAACTGTCACTTACATTCACCTTTCTGGTACTAAGAAGCATTACATCTTTGAAAATGGAGCCAGCACAGGGCCAAGGGGTCTATTGGGATGCGTTAGCTTTCATGGAGACACTTAGACAATATTTATTTGTAAAAGACACTGTGCTGTCCTTCTAAGATCACATACCAGAACTGAAATGGCCATATAAATCCAACCTCATAAAAGAAGAGTCAATTTTAACTATTGACACCCTTAGAAATATAGGTCTTACAGCATTTAACTTTCCATAGATATGAGGATTTTATATAAATGCATAACTGTATGTACATATGAGTGTGTATTAAAATATATTTAAATTCCGAGTCCTTGCTTCATGTCAAGCATCAGACATTCACACTATTTCCTGCATTTTCACCTATAATCCCTGCAACTCTATAAAACCATTACCTGCCATTACCTGCTATTACCTGCATGGTGGAGATGAAAGATTAAGAAAGTTGTCCAAGGTCACTTGGCTAGAACAAAGCTGAGTTGGGATATAAACCCAAGGCTTATTCTCTCAACTACTACACTGTGTTTTGCTCTTACTTTGGTGAGAGTCACTGGGGTGTGATGAAGCATCCTTGCTTCTTGGATAAATCACTTCCCATTCCTTGTCTTGTGAAATGAGGGAGATGATGGTATGCGTACTCCCTCAGGCTCCATCAGATCTAATGGTCAGCAGTTTCCTGGTGTGGTCCCTCTAGTTGGGCCCTGCTCTAATCATGATGCCAGAAACAGATGGGGGTTATTATGTATCATCATTGCCTTTCTCTTTTCTGCACTAACCTTCTGATGTCATGCACATCATTGGGCTTCCCTTTTACTGAAGATCATTTACAACCCCAAGTAGTCACCCTTGATAATGTGCTCCAATGAAACAGTAAAAGGAGCAGCAGCTTCAAGGTGATTTCTCTACACTGAGCACATGCCAAGCTCTAGAGATCACCCAACCAGCATTCTAGTTCTGGAGCAGGCAGATGCAATAAGATTAACACCAACAGCAAAAATAATCCAGGCTCGATTGACTAGTTATTTATCAGAAAAGAACCAGGTTGTAGCTGACGATACTCATGTCTAGCGATACCCTTCAGAAACCATCCATCCTGACCCTGAACCACCAGACGAGTAGTTTAGCATGCCATAAGGAGTATAAACATATTTCATCTAAGTCGCCAACCCCAATTGATTATGAGTGGGCTCCTGGAGTGTGGAGGTGAAACACTCTGGAAGACAGGTCTGAGCTCAGCAGGAAAGAGGACTGATCGATTAATAATGTCTGTTGGGGTAGAGCATCTGAAAAGAGACACAAGGCTCCTGGCTACTCACAGCAGCCGCAAAATCAGCGGGCAGCTCAGGCTGTGCAGTTAAGTAGGCATAGATTCAAACCGCAGCTCTCCCACTTACTAGCTGTATAATACTGAGAAATTTTCTTAAACTTTCTGCTGCTGCTGCTAAGTCACTTCAGTTGTGTCTGACTCTGTGCAACCACATAGACGGCAGCCCACCAGGCTCCACCATCCCTGAGTGTCAGCTAAAATGGATTAGTTGTAAAAATAAAGATGGAAATGTTTAGGCATTGCTAGTAGGGACCCACTAACTCATTGGCAGTTATCAGTTTTCCCAAATAAAAAGCAGTAAAAAAAACATACTGTTAACTGTAGCTGGGTGCAAATATTTTACTTCTCTCCATCCATTGGATTGGTGCAGAAGTCAAAAACTGGCAGTCATGAGATCAATCTCACCTTTATACCTACTTTAACTTGGCTCATGTTGTTGGTTTGCACAAAGTCTCAATAATTCCTGAATCAGTTACAAGCTTAACATTAAAAAAAATAATAAATCCATGTATCTTACTTCTTTGAAAAGCTTGCTCTCACAACATTGGTCCCAAATGGCAAGTCAACTGGGGCTAACTGGTGGCTGCTCCCTTTGGAGAGTTCCTGAAACATTTTTTCTTTCCTTTCTTCATTGTGACATATGTCATATATTCAGAAGAGTGCATAAAATACATGAACAGTTTAAAGATTAATTGTATATTGATGAGCCTATTTGCAGGGAAGGAGTGGGGACACAGACATAGAGAACACACTTGTGGGAATAGCAGCAGGAGACGGTGGGGCAAATTGAAGAAGCGGCACTGACATATGTACACTACCATGTGTGAAACAGACAGCTAGTGAAAGTGACAGTCGCTCAGTCATGTCCGATTCTTTGCGATCTCATGGGCTATACAGTCCATGGAATTCTCCAGGCCAGAATACTGGAGTGGGTAGCCTTTCCCTTCTCCAGGGGATCTTCCCAATCCAGGGATCGAACCCAGGTCTCCTGCACTGCAGGCAGATTCTTTACCAGCTGAGCCACAAGAGAAGCCCAGACAGCTAGTGAGAAGCTGATATGTAACACAGGCAGCCCAGCCTGGTGCTCGGTGATGACCTAGGGGGCGGGATGGGTGGGGGGTGGGAAGGAGGCCCAAGAGGGAAGGGATATATATACATATCATGACTGACTCACATTGTTGTATGGCAGAAATCAACACAATGTTGTAAAGCAATTATTCTCAAGTTAAAAAAAAAAGAAACAAACAAAGTAATTGTAAAGCCAACATCTATGTAACCAAGTCCCAGGGCAAGAAGTAGAACAGGGACAGCACCCCGAGAAGACCACATGTCCTTCCAATAATAGCCTCTACTTCTCTCTGGGGTCACCACAATGCTGACCTTTGTGATAATCATGGACTTGCTTTTCAGTATGTTTTTACCATGGTGGTATGTATCTCTTAAGCTACGTAGTTTGGAGAGCTCTATGGACATGAATTCTTACAGAATGTCTTCTGTTGGGTCTAGCTACTTTTATTCAACATCGTGGTTGGAAGATCATGCTGGTGGACATGCTCCATTTATTTTCGACGCCATGTGGGTCATGCACTCTTCAATTTCAGTCTCTGTCATCTCTCCACCTGGCCCTATTATAAGCATTTGGATTTGTGCTTTTATATCAGGATACACATCCCCCCAGATGCAGGAAAAATAATCACCATTATAAGCTTGTTCCATTCGCTGATCACTCGAACCATGATTCCCAGCTTGTCTCACAGTGCGATTGTGACCTCAGCTTGCTGATAAGCCCAGGAGGCTTCAACCGAAGGATGCCCAGACTATCCAGTTTCTCCTCCACATCCCTCTTCAATCCCTGGTGACCTCCCCAGCCCATCCACTAAGCGATCGGGCAGCCAAGGCCGACTGCCCCACAGTTATTGGTCTCCTGTTCTCAATAAGGAATTAAGAGGCTCACTGAAGCCGGAGCCATATCACCCCTTTACTAGCACACTGGGCAGCTTGCAGTAGCTCTGCCCATGGCTGTTTGTCACTACCTTGGCTTTACGAGTCTTCATCCAGCTCTCAATCTGTGCCAATGGCTCCTCTGCCAACCCAATTTGAATTAATTTGTCAAGCAAAATTTTGTGATATATCAGCTGCATTACTGAAATAAGATCTATGATTTCTGTGATCCTTTCATCTTCTAATTTAGCCATTCTATCAATAAAAGCAATCAAGTTTTCTTGGCAAGTTTTTCTTTATAAATCAGCTTTATGTGTCACAGATCTACATTCTTCTTGATGTTTATGGACTTTCTTTCCTAGCATCAGTTCCATTCCCTTACTATAATGGAAGTGAGACATCTAAGACAATGAGAATATGGGTGCTTCCCAATATACTTCTGGCTACAAAAGCCAGGCTCAGAGTTGCAGGAATGCTGAATAGCTGTAGTCTACAGACCATCTGTGACAGGTAGAGAACAAAGTTCCAACCTCTCAGGCTGGCATACAAGGCCCTCTGGCCATCTGATCCCAGCCAGTCTCCCCAGTCTCATCCTTCTCATCCATAAATGACCTGACCAGGCCCTGGTGTGGCAGAGTCATTAGTCCTTTTATTCTATGTGCAATGCCCCCTGTGTCACTTAGGACTCTTTAGCTTGTGAGTCACAGAAATCCAAAGTAATGAGAGAAATTGGCTTAAGATAAAAAGAAATGTCTTGGAGCATGTAATTTAAAAGCCCAGGGATAGTACTGACTTCAGCGTTCAGGTTCCACTGGATCAGGACTTTAGCAGAGAGATATCTCTCTTCCTCTCTGCCCCCCTCTCCTCTTTTACTCTTTCCCTCTCTCCCCTCACATGTACATTCCACCTTGCAATATTACATAAATGCTTTTGAGTTTCCCGAGTGTTTATGCCATCTCACAGTCATAAAGGATAGGAAGCCTCTATATTGTATGGTTTTGCTAAATTCTTCAATGTGACATTTTTTCCCTGGTGGGACATCTGGCCATATCGGGGAACATCTTTGGTCATCACAATTTAGAGGGTACATTACTGAGGCCATGTGTACTGTTGATATCTTACAATTCACAGGACAGCCCCCACTACAAAGAATTATCTGACTCCAAATAAACGTGAATGGTGCTGTTGCAAGAAACTTTGCTCTATGCCCTTAGCTGTGTGAATTGGCAGTGAATATGTTCCTCTCTTTCTTCTGTAAGAGACTACAAAATGCTGGGTCTACTGCCCAAACACACTGGACCGGTCCACTTGGCTTGGACCACATAGTCTATACACAGATGCTGGACATAACTATGTACAAGGTGCCCAGGCGAGGGGCAAGCGGGACTGACCTGGGTCTGATGCCCACTGACCAGGTGGAACCACCCAACTGGAGAGGACATCTTTCCCCAGTTTTCATGGATTCCCAGCAGTGACAGAAGAGGAAGCCAGGCTCTTTACTGCATCTCTAACTAGGTTTATATTTTCACTTCGTAAGGTTTCTGCTGCTGCTGCTGCTAAGTTGCTTCAGTTGTGTCTGACTCTGTGCGACCCCATAGATGGCAGCCCACCAGGCTCCACCATCCCTGGGATTCTCCAGGCAAGAACACCAGAGTGGGTTGCCATTTCCCTCTCCAATGCATGAAAGTGAAAAGTGAAAGTGAAGTCACTCTGTCATGTCTGACTCTTCACGACCCCATGGGCTGCAGCCTACTAGGCTCCTCTGTCCATGGGATTTTCCAGGCAAGAGTACTGGAGTGGGGTGCCATTGCCTTCTCTGCATAAGGTTTCTAGATAGTTCATATTATTCTTTGAAGTCTTAAGAAGGACATGATTAACTACCTATTATATTAGTAAGCAAACATGGTAGATGACACAAGTGTCTCTAGGTAATTAGCTTCTAAGCATCATTCTAGAGTTCTCTTCCTTCTTCCTTCCATCTGACAGCCTCACCAGAAGCTCATGGTCCTCTAAGAGCATGGCCTATTGTTGTAGAACGAGGATATTGACACCATGGTGGTAAGCAGAAGTCTAAGATGCCCTCGGGTTTCTCATCCCTGGTATACAAGCCCTGTATAATTCCTGAAACTATGAGTATGATGAGATATCACTCTCATGATTAGGTTATTATAAAGAGAGTTTACAAACGTAAGTATGTCTTAAATCAATTAACCATAAGATGGATCTGTTATCTAGGTGGGCCTGACCTAATTACAGGAGTCCTTCAAATTTGGGTCTAGAGGTCAGCAACAGAGGAAGTCAGACCTTCAAAGTGCAAGAAGAATCTGACATACCATAGCTGACTTGAAGATGAAGGGGCCAAGGTGGCAAGGAATGTGAGCAGCCTGGGAGTGGCCCAGAGCACTGCAAAGAAATGGGAACCTCAGGCCTACAACCACTGGGAATCAAATTCGGCCAAAAAAAACAAGAATGAGATTGGAAGCAGGTTCATTCCTAGAAGCTCCAGATGTGAACTAGTCCAGCCAACACCTTGGTTTTAGTCCTGTGAGACAGTAAGCAGAGAACCCCGTCATGCTGCCCTGGACTTTTGACCTACAGAACTGTGAGTTAATAAATGAGTATTGTTGACCTCCTAAAATTGTGGTCATTTGGTGTGTGGCCATAGAAAGCTAATATAACCAGGAATAGGCCTCTAGTCACAGCAAATACCTCAGGCCCTTTGCCAACCACAAAACATTTACTTTCCCCTAATCCCTACTTTCTTTCCACACCACTATAATGTGGATGATTTACCTGAGGTCTTGCAAGCTTAGTCACTCGTGAATAAACTGTTTCAGGCTAAGACCAAAGGAATTTATTTTTCACAGCGTTAAACCACAGCTTCCTATAATATTCCATCAATACCCAAGGTTGCACCTGACCTTAATCACCTAGTAATGCTCATTTTCAGAGTTTAAAGCATATTACTTCTGAAACAAATGCAAACACAGTATGAATAAAAGCAGTCACCCTAATGCTGGGCTTTACTGGGTGTGGCAGGATTTCACAGCAGGTCCTCCTGGTTATTTAATATTCTCTTTGTCTACACCGGAGGCTGTGAGGCTGAATAGAGATGATGTCTTGGGATTGTTAAATAGAACTCCAGAATGCGTGCCTGAATCACATTCTAGTTGCTGGAAGATGTAAGATATAAGAGGCAGGCCTGCACTCTGCTGATGTAACTCTTCCTACTGAATCCCCAAGCTTAGACAGAGTAAGAATGTTCAAGTATTTGGGCCAAATGTTCATCTTCTTGCAATCTGAGAGATATTTAAAAAGTATCCACCAGCTCCCACAATAATTTGAAAGATATATTGGAAAGAAGTATTGGGACCTAGGAGAAAATGTTTTGATCATGAATTAAAATTTCATAACACCACTACCGTGTTTCTGATGGCACTTTTGTCTGCCTACGAAGTATTTCCCTTGAGTTCAGCGGTGCTATTTGCATGTTTAATATTCAGTTGTTTCTAACTCATGCCCAGACTTTTTGACCGTGTTTATAATACATTCTAAAGAAAAGCACTGGAAGTTCCCAACTGTTTTCTACAGAATACTCTTGTAAGTTACTTTCGAGCAGATCATTGCACAAAAACATTCCTTTTCTCTTGGAAACAATTTTGTAGATGGGTAAAATGTTTCTGACCAGTGATTAGCATCAGTAAAGTTACAGTTATAACAAGGATGTAATAAAAGAAAAGATCTACCATAAACTCCTCTGAACATTTAAAAACTTACAGAAATTATACTTGTTCCATAAAATAAACATAAACATACCACATATAAGTTTATGACTGCATTTAATATAAACCAATATAGTGGCTGTTATTTAACAGTTGGGTTTGTTTATATTTAGAAAGGCTGTTTTGAAGTTGTGAATGGTCTATTTTGTTTCTAAAGTTTCTCAGGAGTTTTTGAGAAAATGTAAGAAATGTACATTTTTCCCTCCCTTGTAAGTTTCCTGGAGCAAGGGATGATATTCAGAATCATATTAATGGTCACAAAACTACCCTCAGTTTCAGAATTTTTTTTCAATAAGCATTGCTTAGCTAGTTCGTGTGCATGCCTTTGTGTCTGGATGTATGTGCATGTGTGTGCATCCACACAGGAGACCCAGAAGTCTGCCCTCTCCTCTTCCAATTCCCCTGGCTGTCCTCCACACCCAGCCCTCCTCCCCTTGCCCCTCCACCTCCTCACTCCGTTCTGTCATGACATCACACTAGTGCAGGTCCTATAGAGCCAAGTGCGAAGAGGTGAAGAGGAAAGGGATGCTGACTTATGCAGGGAGGGCTTGTGTAGCAAAGAATGAAGAAAAGGGGGCTGGCCCTGGCTGAATATGTGGATATTACTATTTTTGCACCAGTTAACTACAGTATTTTCTCTACCTCCTGCTTCCTCTTTACTAGGGATAGACCCAAAAAAGTAAATCAATATGGTGGGAGGTACCAACACTAAATAAAATTAAACAAGCTTAACAATAATATTCAAAACTTGAAAAGTGGCGATAATCCCTGTTCATTCTGTCTCATCATCAACCTTGGAGACTACCTTGGAATTCTATTCGTCAGTTGGGTGGGGAGAGTGCAGGGTGGGGTGAGTTAGCTACTGTGGTTTCTTAGTTTTCTTATCCTATATATTCCTCTCTTTTCTCCTTCTACCCTAGTTACAGGGGTGGACATCTGACAGAAGCTTACCTATTGGAGTATCTTGTTTTTCTGAACACAGTGACTTAGGGCATGTGATTCAACAAAGGCCAATAGGGTTTCCTCCCTGGCATTGACATGCAGATGGTGGAAGAGAGAATTTCCCTTTATGTTGGTATGAATAACCAGGGGCTGCCAACAGATATTGTGCCCAGACACGTGGAAAGACACCGTCTGCTGAAAGAGAAAAGTCAAAGACCAGTAGAGACAACAGAAATGGATGGATAGAGGAAACGGATAGACGGATGAACGGAAAGATGGTCAGATGGATGACCAGATGGATGACCTCTCCCTTATCTTCCTTTAAGGGAACAGAGGTGCCAAAAATTGTATCCCAAAGTATGAGGGTGTATCTCTCCAATCTGATACTCCATTCATAGACCATGCTCCTAAATCAAATTCATCAGCTACTTTGGTTTGGTTCCCCAGTGCTAGCAACTTGAATTCTCAAAGTTCCAGGCAGATTTTTTAATGAACCCCTAACCTTGAGCAAGAAAAGGATCTGAGTAGCAAACTCAGATATGTAGATGATACCGCTCTAATGGCAAAAAGCAAAGAGGAACTAAAGAGCCTGTTGATGAGGGTGAAACAAGAGAGTAAAAAAGCTGAAATAAAACTCAACATTCAAAAAACTAAGATCATGGACTCTGGTCCCATCACTTCGTGGCAAGTAGAAGGGGAAAAAGTGGAAGCAGTGACAGATTTTATTTTCTTGGGCTCCAAAACCACTGCAGATGATGACTGAAGCCATGAAATTAAGACACTTGCTCCTTGGAAGGAAAGCTATGACAAACCTAGACAGCACATTAAAAAGCTGAGAAATCACTTTGCTGACAAAGGTCCATATAGTCAAACCTATGGTTTTTCCAGTAGTCATGTACAGATGTGAGAGCTGAACCATAGAAAAGGCTGAGCGCCAGAGAATTGACATTTTCAAACTGCGGTGCTGGAGAACTCTTGCAAGTATCTTGAACAGCAAGAAAATCAAGCCAATCAATCCTAAAAGAAATCAACCCTGAATATTCATTGGAAGGACTGATGCTAAAGCTGAAGCTCCAATACTTTGGCCACCTGATTCAAAGAGCTGACTCTTAGGAAAAGACTTTGATGCTGGGAAAGATTGAGGGCAGGGGGTGACAGAGGATAAGATGGATAAGAGGATAAGATGGCTTCATTGACTCAATGGACATGAATCTGAGCAAACTTCAGGAGACAGAGGAGAAAAGAAGAGCCTGGGTGCTGCAGTCCATGGAGTTGCAAATAGTCAGACATGACTTAGTGACTGAACAGTAACAACAGAAGGCACTGTCCTCCACCCGCCTTCAAACCCAGAGCCATTGCATTGCACACTTTCAGAATGTGAATGGGGTTATACTGCATGCTTCCAGGAGATAAATGATTGTCTACTGGCATTGGACCAGGTGATGGTCAGCCCTCCCTTGTGACGCATTCTTAGGAGAACTCTTTAAACTCTTTTATCTAAGTCTTTTCCCAAATGAATCCTCAGCGTCTCATCAAGTAGACTCCATGGTGATCTTTCCCTAGCAGTGCTTAAAGCATGTCCAGATTTTAGGATAACACAGCCCAGACCACAGCTGGAATCCTGGCAACCTGTGCTCATATCCTTGTTTGGTAGATGATGTGCTTTCTGGGCCAATCTGGGTTGTGGAGGTGTAACATGATGACTTCAGCCCCTTCACATTTATATGGGCCTTCTGAGCCCAAAGGAAAGATAAAACTTGGCAAGTATGAGGAATGATTTAAAGTCACCTTCTCAGAATATTCTATTCAAACATAATGTTTAGAACTTGTTTAGATCCTGATTCAAACAAGTCAGTAATAATAATAATTTTTTTAAAAACCACCATGTATGTTCCTAACAGGGAAATGAACACTGATGGCATACTTGATGGTAATAAGACATTTTCATTTTTTACATGTGAAAATGGTATTGTGATAGTGCTTTTTGAGAAAGAGTTCTTTTCTTAGACATACACACTGATTTATATGTAGAAGAAACTGAATGTTGACTGAGATTTGCTTCAAAATAAATTTGTCAGGGTGAAAGAGATACAGAGAAATAGGTGGGGGAAAAGATACAACACAGCTGCTGAGAACTGTTGAATCGGGTAATGACCACATGGAGTTGCACTGTACTATTTTGTCAACTTCCATCTATGCTTAAACGTCTTCATAATAGAAAATTTTAAAATAATTTCAGCTGTCTCCGAAGGCTGGAGTTCCTCTCTGTAAACAAGTAGATATGTCTCCATTGGCATTTCCCATACGCAAGAAAATTAATTGCCCAGTGGAAACTGTCTTAAAATGTCTAGTTTTGGTTTAAAGTCACTCAGTCATATCCGACTCTTTGTGATCCCGTGAATTATAGCCTGCCAGGCTCCTCTGTCCAAGGAATTCTCTAGAATTCCAGGATACTGGAATTCCAGAATTCTCCAGGATACTGGAGTGAGTAGTCTTTCCCTTCTCCAGGAGATCTTCCCAACCCAGGGGTCGAACCCAGGTCTCCTGTATTGTAGGTGGATTCTTTACCATCTGAGCTATGAGGGAAGCCCAAGAATACTGGAGTGGGTAACCTATCCCTTCCCCAGCAGATCTTTCTGACCCAGGAATCGAACCGGGATTTCCTGCATTGCAGGCAGATTCTTTACCAACTGATCTATCAGGGAATGTCTAGTTCCCATAAAAAATGTACAAGTTCTGTACATCATGCCAAGGTGAGCTATAGAAAGCTCTATCAAACCACAAAGATTTAGAAAATATCTGTTTACACACAAACTGAACAAAATTTTAGTAACATTTTAGCTCAAGCCAAAACACCATATCTCCACCTTCTATAGTCAAAGAAGGAGGTGTGTTTCTAACTGGAGGCAGAAGGATAAGCCCCTTGAACATATTCAGTGATCATAGGAACCCCAGGAATTCTTTCTCAAGTGGTCACTTTAGACTATATATTTATAATGTGGGGTTTCAACGCCACCAACCACTTCTCAAGTGTTATTATTTCCAACATATCCATCACTGTATTAGCCAAAATTCCCCAGAGAAACAGAACCACTAAGATATATATAGATACATAAACAGATATAGGAAGAGACTAATTGTAGGAATTGGCACACTTAGGTGTAGGGGCCAAGAAGTCCCATGATCTGCCATCTGCAACCTGGAGAACCAAGAAAACCAGTGATACAGTTCATCAGAGTTCAAATGCCTGTTAATGAGGTGGTGATGATATAAGCTCCAGCCTGAGTCCAAATGCCCAAGAACCAGGAGTACCAATCTCCTAGGGCAGGAGAAAATGAATGTCTCAGCTCAAGTACAGAGACCCTCAACATATTGGATGATGCCCACCTGCATTTGTGAGAGTTGTCTTCTTTATTCCATTTACCAACTCAAACATTAATCTCTTCTAGAAACACCCTCACAGACACAGCCAGAAATAATGTCTTACTAGCCATCTGGGCATCCCTTAGCTTAGTCAAATTGACACATTAAAAAAAATTGACATAAAATTAGCCGTCAGAATCATACTAGAAAAGAGGCATTCAAGGATTCTGACATGTGATGGAAATGTGAAGTTGCGCCTGTTTTAACCCAGTTCAGTTACAAGTCTTTCTAAGCAGCAAAATAATCCACATGAATAGAGGGCCCAGGGTACTATATATATACATATATATATATATATATATATATATATATATGTTTATATACACATATATGGACTTCCCTGGTGCCTCAGACGCTAAAGCGTCTGTCTACAATGCAGGAGACACAGGTTCAGTCCCTGGGTCGGGAAGATCCCATGGAGAAGGAAATGGCAATCCACTCCAGTACTATTGCCTAGAAAATCCCATGGACAGAGGAGCCTGGTAGGCTACAGTCCATGGAGTTGCAAAGAGTCAGACATGACTGAGCGAATTCACTTCACTTCACTTTATATACACATATATAACCCCACCTCTCATGTATTTCTACCAAATCACTGTGAGTGTATCATTGCCGCCCTCTCATAAAAGAAGTCTCTGTCTGCTTTTGTTCATGGTGATAAACAAGATCTTTGAAAACTGTGTGTTGAGTCTACAGCCAAACCACCCTGAACAGCCCTGATCCTATCTGATCTTATCTATCCGTGTGTCGAATAGCTCCACGGTCTGCTGCGGATCACCTGTACTGACAGTGGGGAAGATACTAGCTATGTGGCAGGACTATCATCTAAGCACGGCTGGACACAGAACCTTGAGGGAATTCTCAGCTTCATTCCCCACACGGACCCAGCAGGACTCACTGAGAGAGGCAGACAGTGCGGTGAGCAGAACTCAGCCCTGGCTCTGGAGAAGGAAGTGCCACCTGAATATCCCCAGGTGCATGCCTGGATGCTGGCATCTCCTGCCCTGCTTCTTGTATCCTCTAATACTCCCAGTCCTCGTCAGCTGTGGGTTCCGATTACCCTCAGCCAGAGCAATGGAGGCCCACATCCAACAAGGGGATGCAAGCCTCCTCCTTGTCTCTGAGGCAGGTAAGATGAGCCCTTTACACTATGCATTTCCACAAGCCCTGCCCCAGCCTCACTAGCTGTGCCTTTCCTCCTGATTTAAACTCTGCACCTGTGGTCCTCAGCCATCAACATGCATCAGAATCACCTGGAGGACTCCCACATCACAGAAGATGATGGGCCCAGTGTGCCATCGGTGTCCTCCAAGCCTCAGTACACTCCCTCTTCCGACTGAGTTGGTATCCCTGGCTGCGATGCTCTGAATAAACCTCACACCTTACTCTGACCTGGGCTCCAGATTCGAGGCCCTCACTTTGCACCTTAGTCTACGTCCCCCACCTTCACTCTCTCTCCCCAGCGTCCCCAGCTGTAAAGGTTTGTATTTCCTTTCCAGTGATTCCATCACTGTTGGGCAAAACTTCAGAGGCCTTCCCTGCCTACACTAAAGCAATCCAGTTTGTCCTCTCAGGGGCTAGAAAACTGGACTCATTATACACGCTATTAGCTATGAAAGCTTCGGGGGCTATTAGAGAGAAACAAAAGTCCCCCCAGTGGTTTCTCTGGATGGTCTAAAATGTTTGTCATTGTCCTCAAACAACAGATTGTCACAGGGACATATAATTCAGCCGAGTCTGAGCAGGCCCCTGGCTCCTCACTGGTTTATTTATGTCATTTATTGGGAGCTTTTAAAGAATTGTTTTTCTCGGTCAGCCAAAGGCACTGATGGAAGCATACTGTCAGCCTTCAAAAACCAGAATCACATCATTGTCCACTAAATATGTTCCTGCTCTTTTACAGAGTTTTTAAATCATGCTCCATTGAGGAAAGAAAAAATGGTATGTGTGTGAGCATGGACTGAAATCCCCCCACACTGGGGGAGGGTTAGCTGGGGTTCTGGCATCTTCCAACAAAATGTGGCAATTTATTTGTGGAAATCCCATTATAGCTAATAGGAGTTAAAAACCATTTAAAAAGATAAGGGTGTCTAGTCATTTCAAGATTATTTTGTGAAATGTGCCCTGCTAAAAAAGGAATTTTGCAGAGAACATCACAAATCTACTCATACCAATTCAACTCACATAAAACAATTAAAACTAAATAAATCTGATACCAGTGCTAAATGCTTTTTTAAATCTCTCTTTAAATACATCAAGCTTGGAAATTCTCGCTACTAGGAAAACATATACTGCACACTTAGACATCAATGGCTATTCTCAGGCAACATTCTTTAGGCAAGATAATTGGAAGAAATTCTAAATTAGCATGAGGGAAGACAGTGTACTATGATTTATAGAAGTGGAAGTTTCAAGCATAAAGAACTTTCAAACTGGAGTAAATCATATCTTTGAACCTATACCACTCAACATGTTTAGTATCATCTTGGTTAAAGATACAGAAAGAAAGCTTTTCCAATTTACAAAGGAAACAAAACTGGGTGAAATAACTGATCCAATAGAGAGTAAAATAAAGATGATTCATATTGATTTTGACAGGCTTGAAGAAATTGTGCCCTTTACTAAAGTAATTCTATTCTGCCTCTGGAAATTGATTCTAGGAAAATAATCCTAAGAATGTCAGAAGAGGAAAGAAAAAAGAAAAAAAAAACAAGGTGCATAAAGATGTTCAATACAGTCTTATTTATAATGGGAGGTATAATCATAGTATGCAAATATTTGACAAGCATTTCAATAATTTAAAATATATTCACTCAATGAAATGTAATGATGCACTGTTTACGGAAAGTTATACAATAACAAAAAGCACTTGTTTTATTATTAAGATTAAAAATCAGATTATAAAAAGAATTTTTTAAATAGAATAGAGAGAGGATAATAGCTAGAGAAGTATACCAGCATGGTAGCAGTTTATTCCTTCTTTCATGGTTATAGTTCCTACTCAGCACAATTAATTACACTCTCCACCACCTAACATTTATTAAACACCTACTTGGGCCAGCACCTAGGGGGTGACTTTTCTTTTACTTTCTATTTGTCTGTGATTTACAATTTCATATGCATAAAACTGCAATTTCCTTGTGAGGACCTAGTTATAATAGGATTCTCTCACTGAAATTACAAACTAATATAGACTCATTTTAAAATGAAATTCTGTCCTTGTTATAAGCTCCCAGGTCACCTGGGCCCTCTGCTCTTTCTGCTTCTCAACCCTGAGAAATGCTATTAACTGCCTGATTGTAGGAGTTTCAGGCTCAAGAGAAGAGGCTCACTGACCTCTGCAGACTTTCTGAGGTAGTTCTACCCTGCCTTTGAGTCCTCTCCTCAACAAACAAGAAGATAGTCTCCCCAAGCCGACCTCCCAATCACAGGTGCACAGTCTATCAGCACCATCCTTAGTAATAACCATATGGTTTAACACATGTGATAAAGAAAGATATTTATCACACAGTCCCTGAAATGCCCAACATGCTCCGACCATCTAATTCAGAGCACTGTGGGTTTCAAGTACCCGAAACTCTCAATCCAGGACTCGGGCCCTTGGCACTTGCTATTTCCTCTTTGCAGACACTCTTCTCTCAGATGTTTACCTGGCTTGCTCCATTGTTTACCACCTGCCTTTGCTCAAATTTCCCCTTCTCTGCAACCACACTATTTAAAAATTCTTGACAAACTCCCCATTCACACCCCACACTCCCTCTTCCTTTCCCTGCTTTTATTTTCTCCATTGCATTTGGTCTTTTCTTGCATACCATATATTTTACTTGATATCTGTGTACCGTTTCTTACTCTCCCACACTCCTGCCCCCCACCCAGTATCCTCTGGAATGCAAAGTTCCTGGAAGGCAGAGGGATTTTTGTACTTATTTTCTGAAGCTTAACCCCAGCCCCAAGAATGGTCTCAGGCACATTATCAGTTTAATTCAGTCACTCAGTCGTGTTCGACTCTTTGCAACCCCATGGACTGCAACACGCCAGGCAACCCTGTCCATCACCAATGCCTGGAGCCTACTCAAACTCATGTCCATCACGTCAGTGATGCCATCCAACCATGTCCTCCTCTGTCATCCCCTTCTTCTCCTGCCTTCAATCTTTCCCAGCATCAGGGTCTTAGGCACTCAATAATATTTATGGAATGAGTGATGAATACAGTGGTGCAACCCTAAGGAAAACTGTAGATCATGGCAATCAGCTATCTGTACAACACATGTCATTTACAGAGACCATTTGGATGTCTCAGGATGTTGGGGTCTCAATCTCCTTTCCTCATAAGGACACCAGTCAGACTGGATGAGGATTCACACATATGACCTCATCTTACCTTAATTATCTCTTTAAAGGCCCCATTTCCAGATGCAGTCACATCCTAAGGTGTCCAGCTCATAAAGATAGAAGCAGGAACATGAGTCTCCCGACCCCAGTGCCCACCCTCCCACTCCACTGCGCTCCCCCTCACCCCAGGATGGCCCCTGGCCTGCAGACATGGCAACAGCCTCCCTGTGAACTGTCCAGACTGCCCTGTTTCTTTCACAGCAGGGGGGGCGCCCCTCTCCTCCTCCTGAGCCAGATATAGCATGATTTCCCACTTCCTGGGGTGGCATGTGACCCAATTTCTCTCTTGCCTTGAATCGTATTAATCCAATTCCTCTGGTGCTTCAGACTCCATTGTGAGTCACATGGGGACCATCCTCTGTGCTGTCATGTGCACACAGCATCCTTCTTCCAAACAGCTCCCAAGGCAGTGCACAGACGCTGCAGAAATCCACAGCCCAGAGGATCCCCACAAGAGCCTGAGAAGCTCCTCTGGAAGGGGCAGTGAGAATCTGCTGGAGTTACAGCCCGAGATGACGTTATCGACATGACTCCCTGAGGTCATCATGTATCTTCTCCCAAATCTATAGTAAGTGCCCTCATTGGCACTCCGTCTTTAGGGACATTTATCCAGCTCTCCCATAGTATTTGGTCTGCCTTGAGCATTAGACAGTCTCCCCATTGATCAGACACTATCATCAAAGGCTCAGACCAGGGCTAAACAATGACCCATCACTATTTCATCGCCACTTCAGCTCAGATCCGATGTTGCTATTAAAAGAGACTAATTACGGATCACAAAGCAGTCTCCTTCCACCATCTAAATTTACAATCAAATTAGACTGACCAGGCAAACTGATGTAACCAACTGGTTAGTGATTGATCATTGAAAAAGCTTTGAAGAAAAATCTATTCACTGGGTGCAGTCAAGCTTTCGGGCATGGTTTCTATGTAAACGTGCTTTTGATAGGAATGCACATAAAGAGAAGAAAGACATATATCCATTTTGTAAATGCTGAGTTCCTTCCAAGTCTCAGGCACTGGCTGAGCCCTGGAGTTACCACAATGAATCGGATGTGATCAAAACCCTCAATAAGTTAGCCAGGCAATGGGAACAGCCCATCACAGTTCAAGATGGTGAGAAACAGGAAGTTCACTGTTGGACATGGTGTCAAGGGAGACCAGGAGAGAATGACACGCTTACCCTGGTGAGTCAGCTAATTGACCTTAAAATGGATACTGTTGGGGAGAGGAATTGGCAACTGGAGCTTGGACTGAGCTGCCTCAATATTTTCTGTGTCTCCCAGCCCCTCCACTGACCTCTCTCTACCGGTTTAGAGCACTTTTCCAAGGTGTCTCTGCCACAAGATCTGGTCCAGATCTAGGCAAAGAATCTACACTCTCATTTTCCTCTAAACACCCACTCACTTTCATATACACACTCACACGCACTCACACACTCACAAACACATACATACACTCAAACACTCCCACACTCATTCTGATATGTACTCATATGCTCAGACACATGTTTGTATACTCATTCATTCTCATACACATTCGTGAGTGTGCACATATGCACATGCTTTCATTTTTCCCTTCAACCTCATACTCATTTTCAAATTGGACACCACAGATGATGGGGCTACTGAAACAAAAGGAATCCAACATACGGGGCTACTGACCCCAAGACAGCATTCTCAAAGCAAACCTGATTTATGCCAGGGCTTTTTCTACAGCACCTTCAGCCTGTTCTCTACACAGATATCGGCCCTGTGAAGATTTCAGTCACAAAGTATCTCCTTCTAATTCCTAACCCTCCAGTAGCTTCATATCTCACGGAAACCTTAATGGCCCAATGGTTCCTTCACTCTGGCCCATGTGACCTCGCCTCCACACCCCTGGTATTCAGCCCCGTGCCCTACTTCCTCAAACACTCCAGGTGTTCTCTCCATTCACCAGCCACTCCACTTGCTCTTCTCATGTCCAGAAATGGTCTTTCCCCAGATAGCTGCATGGCCTACCCTCTTCACTCCAGATATCATCTTTCTGATAAGGTCTTTTCTAAAAATTGTGCCACCGCCTCTGCCACAGGACTCTTACCTTCCAGTCCTGTTTTGCTTTAGTTCATAGTATTTATGTTCTCTAATGTAGAGTATATGTTTCTCACTTTGGATTTTTTTTCTCCATTTACTCAGGGAGAAGACAAGCTCCCAGATGGCAGGGTCTGCTGACAACTTGGGCCACAGCTGCTTCCCCAGCACTTATAAAAGTCCTGGAACAGAGGATGGCTCCACAAATAATGAATCAGCTAGAGATTTGCCTCAAGATCCTCTACTGTGGTTGGTACAGTAACAGGACAATCACCTTTACAAGGAGAGGTTCCAGACCACAGCAAATGATGGGAAGGGGCTGAGTGTGACTCCCTCCGCCATCCAGGGCAGCACTATTTGCATTCATTTTTTGCCTCTAATGAAAGATTTCTACTGCCTTAGATAATAGTTTTAAAACCACTGAAGAAAGATCACAAAGACAAAAAGAAATAAACTGGAGTCCAACTCTACTGCTTACACAACAAGATGAAATATTGGCCAAGTCACATATGTTTTCTGAGCATAGTCTTCTGTATATTAAAAATGAGGACAATGTCTATCTCCAGGGGTGATTTTAACAATATTTAACAAATGGTGAAGCACAGGCAGCCACCAATCAGAACACACTGGTGTCAACATTAAAGGAAACAAAGAATGGCTATGCCTGGCATAGGCTGAAAGTCATTAAAGGGTGACTCCCCAAGTCAGAGTTGGACCATAAAGAAGACTGAGCACTGGAGAACTGATGTTTTCAAACTGTGGTTCTAGAGAAGACTCTTGAGAGTCCCTTGGACAGCCAGGAGATCAAACCAGTCAATCCTAAAGGAAATCAACCCTTCATTGAAAGGACTGATACTGAAGCTCTAAAACCTTGGCTACCTGATGTAAAGAGCAGACTCATTGGAAAACACCCTGATACTGAGAAAGATTGAGGGCAAGAGGGAAAGGGGGCAACAAAGGATGAAATGGTTGGATGGCACCACCAAATCAACGGACGTGAGTTTTAGCAAACTCCAGGAGGCAGTGAAGGACAAGGAAGCCTGGTGGACTGAAGTCAATACGGTCACAAAGAGTTGGACTCTATTCAGTGACTGAACAACAATAACCCCAAATTAATATCAGGACCTTCCCAGGCAATCTGGGGTTTTTGTGGCCCCTCTGGGAGATATGGAAGTGTAGGGGAAGAATGAGGCTAATTCAGAGTGAGCAATCAAAACCCAAACCTTCTTCCCTGGTGACTCAGATGGTAAAGAATCTGCCTGCAATGTGGGAGACCCAGGTTGATCCCTGGATTGGGAAGAGCTCTTGGAGAAGGGATTGGCTACCCACTCCAGTATTCTTGCCTAAAGAATTCCATAGACAGAGGAGCCTGGTGAGCTATTGTCCATGGAGTTGCAAAGGGTTAGACATGACCGAGTGACTAACATTTTGGAGTGCAGGCTCAGAATTCCCCAGGAATGAAAACCCAAAACAAAAGATCCAACCCACTTTCTCCCTCTGAGCCCTTGGCAGGGATTAAGGGCATACCCCAAAGCCACAGACAAGTCATAATCCACCCATATTTTATCTGGGCTGTATTATGTGCAGCATAATTAATGTTTAAAAAGCATTTCTGCAATAAAATGTCTCTGTGATAACGAGCATGAATCACAAGGAAGCTGTGGCTGTGTTTAATCTGATTGCAGAAGAGGTTTCTAGTTAGTGGAGCATCACCGCCAATGGCCCCTTACTGGACACAGCTACACACAGCCAAGTGATTGCAATTCCAATCAGAAGCAGAGCCTGGGACCAACAAGTCCCCAGTGAGTGCATTTCCTGGCCGAGAAAGCCTTTTGTTCCCTGTCTGGTTCTGTGAGTGTGCTTTCCCCAATTTCTCCCTATTGCTGAGCCGTTTACCAGCATCTCCGAGGAGGATCTTCGCGTGACTGTTATGAAAGAATTCTCTGCTGAGACTGCCTCATGGCAGACCTCTGTCGAGTCATTCTCTCAACTTTGTGAGCTGATGAAATGCATCAATTATTTCAAAGCACTAAAGTTTGACAATTTCTTCATGAAATGAATATTTTAGTCCCCACATAACAATGGAGGCAAAATTAGTTCGGATGAGTGGAAAATTGACATGCCAGGGTTTTGCAAAAGGAGCCAATTTCTCCTTGGCACAACAGACTTATTTCTCTGCCCATTCCTTCCCAGTCCTTGCCTCTTTCATCCCTTGGCTCTACTTCTCTGGAACTCAAGTGAGTGAGGGTCAGGGAGGGGGCACTTGTCTCATCTTTGAATTGGCAGGTGCTTGGCTGAATCTGATAGAAATAGGGATGATTTCTGGACCTTCAGAGACATGATCTACTAAGCCTAAAGAAAATATTCTCCTCTCTCTGGATTGGCTATGGACAGTAGGTCAGTTGTCTAGCCCAGTCTTGTAGATTTAACTGCAGTGCCTAGTTTTAAGTGCACATTGCTTTAACATAATTCATAATTAATCAGAAGATAACAATTGGCTACTAAAAATAAACTGTCAAAGCTGTATATCATTTATTCTTATATGAAAGTATAAGTTGGGTCAAGTTATGGCTATCCCTATAAAAACATATTTTATACTTGCATTCCAACTTGCTTCCTGAATAATCAGTGTTGCTTCGTGGTTAAACACTTGGACTCTTGAGTTGGATTGCCTGCATTCAACTCCTGACTTCCATTGCTTCTGTGTCCATAAAGTTGACTCTGTCTAAGAGCAGGCATTCTACTCAAATTTCCGCACAGAGCAGTGAGCAGTAACTCCTACAAGCATGTAGAGTACTTTGTTTGTGAAATACTCTAAATATATCTCAAGGAAATTTCCCAGCCCCCTTGTGGAGGAGGAGGAGATATTCTTTCATTTCTCAGGCCTTCTAGTGGCAATCTCTGTTCTGAATGGTCCCCTTCTTGGTTAATATCTCATCATCCTTCCGATTTCAGCTAAGATAACGCTCTCTCCAGAAGAAGCTGTCCTTAACCCAGACCTGTACTTGGAACCATGAATTGCTGCTGTACCCTTGATTTCTTCTGTGGCAGCACTCACAGCACTTCCTGCCATTGGTTGCTTGCACTTCTGACACTCAAAAAACAGCAGCTCTGTGAAGGCAGGGAAGGTGTGCATCTTGCACACCTCTTACCTGCCGAGAGCTCAGCACCATGACTAAACATGAAAGGTATGCACTAGCTCTTTGATGCATGCATCATTTAACAAATAGGTGAATTCCTTTGGAAACGTAGAAACTGAGAGCCAGTTATGGCAGAAATGTTTACTGTTCCCCCAGTATCTCTGTGTTCCCCAACATTTTCCAACCTCCTTGCAGTGGACAAAGGTATGTGATTAGTTCTGGCCATTGAGTTGTAGACAAAGAAATATGGTCTTAGGGTGAAAGCTTAAAAGACTGTGTCTTTGCTCGCAGTTCTCACATACCCTGGTATAAAGATTGCCGTGGCCACTTGTGGAGAGGATGGAGGAACCAGGTGGAACCACCTGGACCCTAAGTCATCATTTAGAAAAGAATTGACATGAAGAGGCCTTAGATTAGCAGAGGACTTTTAATGAGTGATTGTAAACTCATGGAGTTTCGAGGGGCTTGTTCCCGCCGCATAACCTAATCTGACCTGAGCTATTCAAAAGATTTTCCAGGATCACACAGCAGGCTAGTATCCAAACTCAGATCTCTTGAGTTTAAAAGTTTAAGACCAAGAGACTAATAAGGTTTTGCCTTTAATTCTTTATCAGCCTAGTACCTTTTTCATCTTTGTATCCCAAATGGCAAAAAAAGAAATATCCCATAAATCACCTACTCCAAAAATCTCTGAGAGAAATAACTAGCCATTTGCTATCAATTTGCAGACCTTCTCTGTGTGTTAGGTAAGTGCTTCTTGACCTGTACATCTACTCTATTCGTCCACAGAAAGAGCTGCATGGTAGAAGGAGCATCCCTCTTTGTGAATGAGGTCACCTGTTCCTGTGTTCTGATTCGACGGATTTCAGTCTCTTCTCTATGAGTACGTGGACAGTCAGAGTTGATTTGCTCAGATGTGATTACAACACAATTATACTGATAATCAGCTCGGTGTGTGGTCAAAATGTTTTCCAACAGAAAAAAAAAAAAGAAGTATTCTGGTACATGGAAATAGGAGTCTTTAGGGAATAGTTAATTTATAGGCTAATGTTTCCTTACATCAAATATGACTAAAAAAGAAGGGTTCTTTCTGAGCAAGTAGGCTATTGACAGGGAAACAAACCACATGAGCACAAATGAAAAGGCTTAATCTCTGACCCAGAACAAAGATGTAGAACTGGCCCTGTGTCTTGTTTCATCACAGGTAAGTGCAAACTATGCAAGCGTCTCTATAAACTTCCTTCCCTTCTCCTCCAACTCTGCAAGGATACTTCCAACCCTTTAGAGAAAGAACACTAGCATTTAGCAAGGACTTACTCTTCATAGTTACTTTTCATTCTCATTTAAACCATCAACACTTTGAAATAAGTGTTTTCCCAGCTCAGCACATAGTATGTAGGTGGCCTTGGGCAAGTCACAGAAGTGCACTGAACCTCCATTTTATCATCTATAAAATGGAGGGCCCTTCAGACCACAAAAAGGCTGCAAAGGGGTCAAGCACTGGGGGATATCTTTGATTTCCTGCTAAGTCGCTTCAGTCGTGTCCAACTCTTTGCAACCCCATGGACAGCAGCCCACCAGGCTCCTCTGTCCCTGGGATTCTCCAGGCAAGAATACTGGAGTGGGTTGCCATTTCCTTCTCCAATGCATGCTAAGTCGCTTCAGTCGTGTCCGACTCTGTGTGACCCCATAGACAGCAGCCCACCAGGCTCTTCTGTTCCTAGGATTCTCCAGGCAAGAATATTGGAGTGGGTTGCCATTTCCTTCTCCAATGCATGAAAGTGAAAAGTGAAAGTGAAGTCGCTCAGTCATATCTGACTCTTAGCGATTTCCTGGGAAACAGAATTTAAGATGCAGAATTGTGTGCAGGAAGCTTACTAGGGAAACAACCCCCATGCAGAAACAGAAGTCAAATTACAATTTCAACTGCGATGCAGCTGCAGAATGATCTCAGTCAATCAATCTGGGAATGGTGGGCCCTTCAGGGTTGTCCCAAATTGAAGCAATGGGAGACAACCCACACACACACCACCATCTACGACTCATTGAAAGCTGTCTGGTCACAGGGAGGGGGCATAATCTTGGACAAAGCAATTCCCTAAGAGCAGGGCATGGCCCTGAGAAGAACTCAGCTGTGAACCATCAGCAGGCAACACATCAGTAGCCAGGGAATGAATACCTAATTCCTGAGGGGGAAATGGACGGTAGACCACACCATTCACTACAGTGATGAGTAAGACAGACAAGAGATCTGCCCTCACAGAGTTTATAAGCCAGCCAGAGGGAAAGAGAAGCATTATTTGTAAGAAACAGTTATTTGTAGTGCACTTGATGCCGTTACAGACACACATTTGTATCCATTCACTTTCCTGGTGGTACAGTGGATAGGAATCCACCTGCCAGTGCAGAGGATCTGGGTTCAGTGCCTGGTCTGGGAAGATTTCACATGCCACAGAGCAACTAAGCCCACGCACCACAACTACTGAAGCCCACTCACTCTGGGGCCTGTGAGCCACAACTACTGAGCCCGCCTGCCACAACTATGGAAGCCCGTGTGTCTGAAGCCTGTGCTCTACAGCAAGAGAAGCCACCAAAATAAGAAGTCTGTGTACCACAACAAAGAGTACACCCTGCTCACCGCAACTAGAGAAAGCCTGTGAATAGCAACAAAGAACCAGCACAACCAAAAATGAATTAATTTTAATAAAAAAACTGTATTGAGTTTATTTGGACTTGTGGCCTGTATTTGTACATTGCAAGCAGTCTTCAAATTCCCTACATCATAACTTGCCACCCATCCATAATTTCTTTCAGTGGCTGGTCTTAAGCTATTGTCAGACAATCCCTCAGACTTTTACAGCAATGTCATGATGTTAGAGGCCAACCTGCCCACAACATCTGCTGTTCTGTGCCTTACATTTGCTCTAGCAAGAACTCCAGTCATTGTCAAAAGTGTGTGCCAGCCTCCAATGTGATACTCTTCCTTGGGTTCTCTGGGGCAGGTCCAGTATCAACACCCGCATACCTATCCCCAGTTACTGAAGTCAGAACTGTTCTCTAGGACACAGAACATACAGAGCAGGGAGAAGGACTCTTGCAGAGCAAACAACACATATTGCCAAACACACTTACTTCAAGATCATGCTGCAGTAGATACTCGCGAAGGGAGAACATTCCCAAGGTGTACAATGACATTTATTGATCAAGGTGTAGAGGACAGTCAGCTGAGTCCACAGCTGTCATCGACTGAGAGACATTAGCATGCAGGGCATGACAAAGAAGAAACACACACTCACACGGAGTAGTGTAATGGATTTTTCACATTGAAATATTTTATAATTTATACATGACTTTAGAATATGTTTTAGAGACAAATAGCAATTAACAGTACAATGTAAGGATGATATTAAACAAAATGTGTTTGCACAGGTTGTACAGGAATTCGTAAAAGGATGGCTGACTTAGATATGAGGGAATAGGGAAGATTTTCTGGTGGCGCTGAGATCAGAAAGGCAAGTGGGATTTAATGATATTCAGGGCTGGGGAAGCATATTTCAGGCAGAAGCAACAGCATATGCCCAGCCTGAGAGACGGGAGGGAGCATTTAGCACGTTTGAGGGAAGAAGCTCAAATGGCTGATGCACAGAGGGTGAAGATAGAAAAAGAGGTGAGAGTTACCCTGAAAAGAAAGGGAAGCCATGTGGGTGTCAGGCAAGGAGACAGAAAATATAAGACTGTGATTTTAGAAAGAGGCTATTGAAAGCCACCAGGCTCCTCTCTCAAACTATCAGCCCTCAGGGCGCTGTCTTTCTCTGAGTTGAGAATGTCTCCCCATCAACCTTATAACCTGTTATCATCAGAATAGCAATTCCTTAGATTTTAAAGCCATTTATAGCTATAGCACTTCATGATTTCATATCATTTCATAATATCAAATAGATACATTTCATAGTATCATTTAGATACATTTCATATATTCTGTATACATCATCACAAAAATTCTGTTAGATGGGTGGGGCAAAGTATAGGCAAAGAATGCTTACATTTTACAGATGGGCAAACAGATCCATGGAAATTATATAAACTGACTGTGATTACACAGATGGTGAACAGACCAGAACAAAAAATCAACCACAGATGATACATAAATAAATGGGTATAACTGAGTTCTAATAAAACTTTATTTATAAAAACTGCAGAAGCATAAATTTGGCCAGTAGGCATAGTTTGCCAATCCCTGCAGTGTGATAATGATAAAGTATGGCCATTTGGATTAGTAAAATAGAATTCCCCAAATAAGCTTAAATACACGTGGTCAATTAACTTTTCCAATAAAGGTACAGTAGTAAAAATCTTGACCTATATCACATTTCAGGACTAGGTCACAGAGCAAATGTAAATGGATCATTGACCTAAGTTTAAAACTTAAAACCATAAAACTTCTAAGAAAAATTTTTCACAATCATGAGTGAGACAAATATCGCTGAGATAAAACACAAAACTATGAACTGTAAAACAAAAATCGACATATCAAAATTCATAAACTTTAAAACTTCTGCTCTCTGAAAGACACTATTAGGAAAATCAAAAGACAAGTCGTAGAATAGTAGGAAATATTTGCACAACACATTGCTGATAAAGTACTTACAGCTAGACTACATAAAGAGCTCTCAAAACTCAATAGGAATAAAAAACTCCAGTTTTTTTTTTAAGGGTCAAATATATGAACGGACATTTTACTGAAGAAAAGCCGTGAATGCATGGTAAATAAACACAAGAAAAGATGCTCAACTTCATTATTAGCAATTAGGAAGCTGCAAATTCAAACCATAATAAATGACTAAAGTTTCAAAAAATCTGATGATACCAAATGCTGGTAAACATATAGACCAACAGCATCTCCCGTTCATTGCTGGTGGAAACACAAAGTGGTGCAGTCAATTTGGAAGACAGTTTGGCATTTTCTTAAAAATTAAACATGCACTTCCCATACAATGTAACAATTTCTTTGTTAGGTATTTATATAAGAGAAATAAAAACACATCTACACAAATAACTATATGAGAATATTTATATCAGATTTACTCACAGTCTTCAAAAACTGGAAATAAGTTGAATATCCATCAAATGTTGAATGGATAAGCAAACTGTTCAATTTAATATTATTCATAAATAAAAAGGAATAAACTACAGGCACATGGAATCACATGGATTGATCACAAAAGCATCTTACTAAGTGAAAGGAGTCAGACTCAAAGGGCTGCATACTGTATGATTCCACTTCAACAGCAATCAGAAAAAGACAGAGTCTATGAGGGAAAACAGACCAGTGGTTGCCAGTGCTGGGACAGGAAGAAGGGCTTGACTGAAAAAAGGGCACGAGAGAACTTTTGGGGTGAAAGAAATATTCTGCATAGTGATTGTGATAGACTGGTGGTCATATAACTGTATATTCTGTTAAAAACCATAGAACTTAAAAACGTGAATTCAACAGTATGTAAATTTTACTATAACTATACCATAAAAAACTCCTGAATGGTTCCCCCATTCTCTCAAGATTAAGACAAAAACATGCATCTTTAACAAGGTCTAGCTGTGCTGTCGACACTGTCTTCTATGAATCCACTATGCTAACCACCCCAAGATTCTTACTAAAGTGAAGATTCTATTTGAGATCATCTGGATCAGAATTCCTGGGGGTGGTGCAGGAATCTACATCCTTAAGCAGCATCTCTGAGAAATGCTGAAGTTCATTAAAGGTTGAGAATCCCTAGGGAAGAATTTCTATCTCAGGCCCTAGTTTCTCACTTCTGTGCCTTCCCCACCACTGCCCCACGCCCCACCCACCCCCCAGCTGTCTGTATTTCTGCCACACTGGGAGCCCAACACAAATGTCACCTTCCTAGGGACACCTTCCAAGACATGCCCCAAGTGGGCCGGGTCCACTGGAATCCCAGTCTTACTGCACCCTGCATGTCTCTCCCTGGGGAAATTCAGTGTCAATCTGCTGAGAAGTGGTATACTGCCCATCTTCCCAGGGAAAGTGCACTCTGTAAAGGCGGGTCCTTACTGGCTAGACCCTGCCGCATTCCTTGCCCTTAAGTTTGCTGCCTAGCGATGTGTTTGACCTACAGTATTAATACAGCAGCAAACTTAAACTGTGCCCACCAGATGCCAGGGATGACTCTCAGTTAACGTATGGAAATAATAATCCATTTAATCCTCACAACAACCCTGGAGATTGATCTATTATCTCAATTTTATCAGTGAGGAAACAGGTACAGGGAGGTTTAAAAAAACTCATTGGAGGCCTCACAGCTGCTAAGTGGCAAGCCAGGATGCAAACCCAGGAAATATGGCCACAGAGCACATGCTGGGAACCACTAGATTGTGAGTTTAATATCTATCTGCTGAATAAGCAAACTGTTTAATGAACAGGAAAAGTCAGCTTGACTAACCAACAGCACTGTTAGTGTTGAATTGACACCAAAGGGTTCCTCTGCTGGACCCTGACCCCAGGCATTGCAACCCCCTTCTCAGACACTCCAGCTCTTTGTGGAGTGCAGAGTACAGAAACCTATACCAGGGCTTTGTGTCCCAGAAAACTTTCTGTGACCAGGATGGAAAAGAAAAGAGCAAAGAGAAGGATTTGCTGGAGGCCCATAGACTTTCCAACAAACCACAACTCCCACCGCTCCACCACGTGTTTGCTTGAAGAGGATAATCAAGTCCATTTATCAGACGTTTGAAAGAGCAAGGATGCTTTTTTAGGCAGATAAGCAAGACAAAAACAAACTCATTTGAGCTTCCTTTCTCAATACTTGGATTTCTCTAACTAAACCAGTCAGTAAGCTCTTAAGGAGGCTTTGGGGGCATCAGAAAAGATAACAATGATTGCAGCTACAGTGATTGGTACCCAGCGGGACCACAGTCCTACAGAGAAGGGAAAAATGAGGTCAGGCCAAAGTCATCTGGCACCAGGCAAACAGCCGGAGGGTCCACAGATCCGGAAGCCTGTCTGACCCCTCAGTGGGTGGTCTTCTAAAGTGCTGTGCCATTTCTCCACCGCATGTCACCCCAGAGCCCAGAGCTCCCTACTGCCTTACCAGGCTGAAAATGGGCCCAGATCCTGCCAGGTCCAGCCAGGATCACAGTGCTATAAAAACAGCGTTCTTCCGTCTTTCCAGAGCACAGCAATCATGGGGTGGAGGTGGTGAAGCAAGCTCTGATTCCTGATTCAGGAGCCCCGGACCGGGACCTAAGGTTCTGCCTTTCTAACAAGCTTCCAGTTGCTGCTCTCATCCTGCCAGTCTGTGATCAAACCACCGTTTGATCACAAAGTTTGCAGAGGTCCACTGACTATAAAAGAAGAGAGTCAATTCCATCAAGATATTTGAAGGAGTAAAAAAAAAAAAAATCATTTCTCTAGACAACTAAAGATATAAAAACCAAACACAGTATATCCTTTTCCTCTTGCCCTCCAGACACATGAATTTTTCTAACTGGGCCATCAGTCAACCGGCGCTTACTGGTTGTTCTCTGAGAAATGGAAGACACATGGTTTAAAATCAATCAGGTGCTAAGATTATAATGACCCAGTGTAATGTGTGGAAAAACTACAGTTGAAGGGAATCAGGATACAGTCAAATACCAGGAGAATGTATCTACACTGAGGCTCATGTCTCAGTGTGGAATCTCTGCAGGGAATTGTCCATCCCACTGGGCCCCTTCTGTGGTCCTCAGGATAAAGGTTGATAAGGAGGCCCGTAGGAGAGGTGGGAAAAAAAAAAAAAAGTTTATAATAATCTATGGCTAGTAAAAAAAAATAATTTGGAGAAAGTTGGGATAACACAAATAAAAGGCTCTTCTAAGATTTAACAAAACCACACATGAGATGGGAAAGAAGGGCATGGGGACAGAGGAAGCAGGGAACATTTACACTTCTGCCACTATTTCTTGAAAGTGATATTTTACCTAAGAGTCGGACATGACTGAGTGACTTCACTTCACTTCACTTCACCTTCAAGGACACTCAGAATCAATCTGAAAGTGAACCCTGTTATTATCCCCATTCCCCAAATGAGGAAACTGAGCCTTCAAGAAGTTAGGTGATCGCTCATTGTCTCTCCAGACAAGGTCCACAGGAGTCCTGCTCTTTCATGCTGACTCCAAAAGAGGCTAAGGAGCAAATGGGAGTCACTGAGCGCACAAGTATATCTATAAAGCACTTTATGGCTTTTCAAGCCTCCTCACACACACTGTCTTGTTTAAGACGCCAGAAAATAAATCAAAAGTTCATTTCTTAAAACATCATACTTCATGTGAAGACAGAGTCGTGGTCGGGGGCTCAGTGGTGAGATAGAAATGCAGCATGTAATGTCACAGGAGGGGTATGGATGTCAACAGCAACGTGCTTAAGAATGTCAAGCATTCTTAACAAGGCTGGAACGTCAGGAGCTGTGCCAAGGGCTTGATGCACAACACCTCACCTAATCCTCAGAACAACCCCAGGGGGCATCATTAGCAGGATGAGGAACTGAGGCTTAGCTGGCTGAGTAAATTGCCTAAGATCGTATGGTTAAAACAAGGTAGAGATAAGATTCACACCCAGGTCTCTCAAATCTGGTGTTCTTACCACTGCGCTCACTGCAGATGAAGAGCTCGGGGGAATGACTTTCTGACCCAACTCCTTTCTAAGACACTGTACCACAACTGACTCTGTACCACATGGATGCTCTAAACTGGGTCTTTGGTGATGAGGTTCCTGTCTGAGGGCAGCGTGTTGAGGGGCAACTGGAGGAAAGAAACAAAGCTCTGAGTCATGGAGAGTCAAGAGAACAGAAGTTTCCAAGAGGAAAGTGGAAACCTAGCAGAAGCCGAGTCCTGTCTGAGACCTTTACAGCTTAAAGCACCAGATGAATTAGCTATCCCTGTCCTCAGTTTGTGTACACCTTCTAGCAGCTTAAAGTATCCAACCATTCACTCACATGTTCATTCAACAATGATCTCTTTACCCCTACATGCCAGGCACTATGCTAAGCAATAGGTATAAGACAGGAAACCAGACCAAATCCTTGGTCTCATAAAATTTACACCTGGCGTGGGGATGACAGAGGATGCAAATAAGGATATAGACAAGGTCAGGTAGTGATAATGGCCATGAAGGAAAACAAAACAAAGAGAGGAGCAGAGTGAGGCGGGAATGTGGGTATTTATTTTCAAGTCTCTGCTGAAGCATAACAGGCGCACAGAGAGGTACACAAGCCAGAGTCTATGGCTGACTGGATACTAACACGCTGAGCACAAAAATGCTACAAGCACTCAGATCAGGGAACAGAAGACCACACTTGAGCCTCTGCCATCCCCCTTCCAGTCACAAGCCTGGATGGTGAAGAAAATGTCTCTTGGAGAAACGACATTAACACAGAGACCCAAATAAAGGAAGCAAATAAATAAGCTACACGGGTACTGAGGGAAAGATTATTCTGGGCAGAAGGAACAGCAAGTGCAGAGAAGGAATGACCAAAATGCACCTAAGGAATAGTAAGAAAGCAACTGTGAGTCAGAGTGGATGGATGGATGGATAGAAGGACACAGGGAAGGAAGGAAGGATAGATGGATAGAAGACTTAAGTGAGGGGTAGGAGATGCCATTTAAAGAAATGCAAGAACCGTTCACATAGGGCTCTGGAATTTGGAAGCTTGGTTTTCTTAGCATTGGAAAACCTCTGGAAGGTTCTTAGCTGGGCACGGTATGATCTCATTCGCATTTTCAGAGCTCAAGTGGAAGGCAGATTTAAGGTGCAGAGCGGAGCAGTGTTCCCGTGAAGGTAGCTTTTAACCTCTGTGATGGAGGAAATCATGTCTCTTCCCTCCTCACCCCAGCCAAACCTTTTCACTACACAGGTCAGGAGGAAGGGCCCAGAGCGGATCTGACTTGAAATTCCCAAAAAAACACTGTAGCCTTGGAGAGCCTCACCAGGGACTTGGTCTCAGCTATAGTTCCCCAGAGGTCAAGCTGGATAAGGCAAACCACAGTGCAGAAGGGTTCTCTCAGGATCAGTTCCACAGGCTGGAGTTCTGTCTTCATCACTTCCAGGCCCCTCCCCTCTGGGTGGCTTCTCCACTCAGCATTCTTCCGTCCTCCCCCACCACCCTCAGTCACTCAGTGTTCCTATGCTCTCTAGCCCCTACCTTGACCCAAAAGCACAAAAATCTGATGTGCCAATTACCCTGGGACCTGACACTCTTCTCATCAGTGTGTGGACGATCTCATTCTTTCCTGTTGAAGCCCCACTTTCCTTAGTATGCAATGATTTCATTCTGTCTCTAGCTAGGAATTCCAGTCTGTCAGAAATAAGAAGTGGAGAGGTTTGCAGTGTTGACTTAAAAAATAGTCACAGCCTAAAAGTTGAGAGTTCTGTTTTATTCGGTGGGAATTATTAGGACCTCAAGCCCGGGAGACGGCATCTCAAGTAACCCTGAGAGAACTGCTCCAAGGAGGCAAGGGGAGGAGCCAGGTTATGTAGAAGTTTTGCTGCGACAAAGGGCAGGTAGTCTGAACGTCAAAAGATTATTGTTAATTAAAGAAAAGTTACCCCAAGTGTAGGAATTTAGCACTTTTCTATGTATGGGAAGATGCAAGAGTCAGGGCTCACTGAAATGATTTCTTTCATAAGCATCTCAGCTATCTGGGGCCAGGGTCCTGCATTTTTCACATCCCGAGTTCCTCAGTGCTCACACTAGGGAGTGGCTGTCAGATCCCGAAGGCATTTGTCTCCTTCCTGAGTGCCCTTAGGGCTCAGGAATTCACACTCGGAGGGCTGGAATCCCTGGCAACTGTGAAATTCTTGTTTACTAATATGGCAGGAAATATTCCATTTCTCAGCAGACAGAGAAGGCAAGACCATTCTTTTGACCTCTTAGCTGATGCTCTGTCCCTAACTGGCCTGGACCCTGGGTGACGTGGTGAAGAGACAGCACTCCCAGTATCGCCTGCAGACAGCCCCAGCTGGTAACTCTAGCTCTTCTTCCCTTAATCTAGCCTCCCCTCCTGCAATTTTGGCCTCAGGATACCTGTCACCTCTAAGCAACTCTGGGGTCACTAGCTGCCTCCCCCAAGCAGCCTCCTCTGCTTCACCTGGCACCTAGATGAAGCACAGGTGAGGGACAGAAAGGAGAAATTCAAGGATTCCACAAGTGGAAAACCAAGGAGGCAGTCTGGCCAGATGGGCCCCAAAAGCAGTGCTTTATTAATCCTCAATCCAGAGAAGAGTGGGAGAAGGAAAGGGAGCCTGAGAATGGAGTCAGAACCAGGATCTCTGTTTCAGAGCATGTGGGGAGGCAAAATTAATGCTAATTAGTGAAAAGGAAGAAGCAACAAGGTGGGAGTAGAAAAACTCAGATTGTATGCATAATCAATGCTAATCACAATCTTTTATGGGACTTGTTTCCCATTTTATTCCTAATTACCTCTCACTACAACAATGATAAAGCATATCACTAAATATAATCTCAAATTAACTTTGTAGTAAGTTCCCTCTGATGAAAACAGCAAATTCTCAATAGGTCCAAGGAGTGATTTCAAAGTAATGAGTGGTCCCAAAATTAACTCCTAAAAAGCATGATCTTTGCTGGAGGCCCAGGTCTCAAAGAGACAGGCTCTGAACACTCATTTCTATATGTTATGGTCATGGGTCCTGGATTTTCACAGAAGGTCCCCATTTTTAAATACCCCATGACTGCAGTTCTCATGGGCATTCAATTTTTGACCATACAGTGCTTTCTACTTTTAGTTCACAAGTATGATCAGGGATTTGGTTGATGTGGGTTGATAATCAAACTTTAGTAGTTCTGAGAACTTACAAGCCAAAGTATCCCACTCATCTCTGGAATACATGTCTTCCTCAGCCAAGCAAGAAGAGTTTCCGATCACTGCATAAGAAGTAGGGGCTTTTATGCTCTCATAGGTCTTTAATGAGGCACCAACTTTTACCTAGGGTTAACGTCTGAAGACTTGGAAATTTCATCTTAGCAAAATCCTAGAAGGATAAATCCCTTCTTCCTAGTAAACCAAGTGCTGTGTTGTGCTTAGTCACTCAGTTGTGTGTGACCCTTTGTGACCCCCTGGACTATAGCCCGCCAGGCTCCTCTGTCCATGGGGATTCTCCAGGCAAGAATACTGGAGTGGTAAGTCATGTACCCATGGCCAAAGTATGGGATTACTGGTCTAAGTGAAGAGAAAGCTGGCTTTTACATTTTTTGTTGTTTTTGTTTTGAAAGCTGTTTTGATAGGGCTGTCACGTGGAATCCTGCTGAATGAAATCCAGTCTGAAAGGATCCCAGTCTGACCCCATTCAGCCTGGGGCATTTTGTAACCAGCAGGGATTGCCTTACCCTAAATCATCACATCCTCCAGAGTACAAACTAAATCTGGTCTGTGGGTCAGCTAAGCCATGGAAGTGGGACCACTCAGGCCACAAACTCTCAGCAGCACTAACAGCTGAAGCCAGCTTCATCCCAGTTTCCCCCAGCATAGCTCAGGTTTCATGAAGTGTTTTAACGCTGAGAAAACTCAGCCAATTTACGGGCAGATGGAGTTGGGAGAGGAAACACTGTTTATAACTTCAAGGGACGCGTCTGATACTATTATATCATGCTATAATGACTACCATTTATTAAGGGCCTATTTAGGGCCCATAATGGGCACGGTTGGGGGGGTGGAGCATTTGACCCAGACCCCATCTCTTCAAGGGCATGGCTTTAGACTTTTGAGGTCATCCTTAAATTAGACTATCTACACAGTCCTTCTATTCTTGTACGTTTGTTAGAAGCATTCATCCATCCAAAGCAAACATTTAAAATGCATGTTTCTTGTAACAATTTGGGGATATCTTTAATTTTTTTAACATACCTGGAGGTTGAGCAAGTGAATTAGCTCAGGCCTCAAGAAAGCTAAGAAGTCCTGTTCCTATTAGGTATTAAATGTACTAAAGGCACTGCTTGGCATCTTAGGTATGTTATTTCTAATTCTCACAACAAAACTGCAAGAGGGGCATTATTACTTCTATTCTACAACTGATATTGAGAGGTGGGTATTATAATTTCTACTAACCAGATGAGATTGCAAGGTAGGTAATATGATTTCTATTATACAGATGAGGTTGGGAGATGGATATTATTAGTTCTTTATGGGGATGAGGAAATGGAAACCTACAGAGTCTTAGAAGCTTGCCTTGTTGCAGAAACCAATACTCGAGAAACCACGCACCACACTCGGAGAGTTGGAGAACTCAGATTTATTATGCCAGTAGGCCCAGAGGAGTTAACACTCCAAGCTCTGAGCCCCAAACAAAGGGATTACAGAGTTCTTACAGACAGATTGTAGTGGACAACACTAGCTATTAATAGGCTGGTTTAAACTAAGGGGTTTCGCACACACAGGAACAGCAATAAAGATGGGGAGGGGGATGCCTGGCCTGGACAGGCATGATGAAGCAGGCTTGCAGGGGCTGGGTGACTGCAAAGAGCAGGACAAGGGTGAGCGAGATAAACTCCAGTTCCTAGTATTTCGAGTCCTCACTTTCCAAGACTACATGACCTATGTGATCGAGACTTTGCAAGGGGTAAGCTGAGTTACAGAAGCAGAAGGAGAAGGAGATTATGTAAAATTTTAACTTTTTCTCTTCAGCCTAAAAGCATACAGTTTGGACAGGTGACACTCTCAGTTCTGAAGAGTTCAGCCCTCAGGGGTGTGTGCAAGTTCTATTGCCAGGAAACTTTTTCCAGGAAGGGGTCATGCAGCCCTATAGAAGCAGGATGCCTTCCTCTGAGAGGGAAGAAACTGCCTGCAAACCTCTATGGAGGCTTTGCCCCAGCCAGCTTATGTCTTTTCAAATGTGTCTCCCATGAATCAGCCGAGCATGGGGCATTCTCTACCACCTCCATCACCCCCAACACCTGTCAAAGAGGAGTTCCACTAATGGATGGGATGGGCCCTGGGCTTTCAGAGCAATTCTGAAAAATGAATCTGAAACGGTGCATGTCAAGGTTGCAGACAGTGATGCTTCAGTGACAAGCATCTATAATAATGTGACAGTACAGCTGCTAGCCTAGGCTGAAGAGGCTCAGAAACCTCCTTCTGGTCGCTGGGAATCTTCTGGGCATTTCCAGCAGAGGGTGGTCAAGGCCGTACCCCCAGAGTTCTGTGTACCTGCACATACCAGGTTAGGGAGAGCTGGCCTCCACTCTAAAGCTTCTGTAAGGCAGCAGCTGCTTTTTCCACGCTGCATGCCACAGGAAGTCACACCTCCTGAGTAAAGGTCAGCTCCAGGTCTCTTCCAAGTCACAAGGACAATCAGACCTTGCACACTTGCAGGAGTGACTCTAATCCTCGCTGGCTGCTACTTGAACAGTCACTGTCTATGCCAGAGGACAGGGATAGGGAAACAGGAGGAGAGAGATCTAGGCAAATCTAGTGTCTTGAAGGCACTGCTATTTCCTCACCTCTGAACTTGGGGGTCCATCTGAAATTGGACATGCAATAGGCAAACTGGCCAATTTCAGGCTATATATTTAGCTCTATACCCTTTTTCTCCAAATGGCAGAGCCTCTCCCGCAACATTTTAGGTGTGAGTTAGTTTTCAACGTTATTCTGAGGAATCCCAGGTTCCCTTAGGGGTGCCCCTGAGCTACCGTGGGGAGGAGAACAGGAAAAAGTAAAGTAGCCAATGTTCCAGATGCAGTCTGAGCAAACTCACTTTGGTCTGTGACTTAGGCTGCATTTTTACATAAGATAGTCTTTGCTCAAAAAGTTTCATTGCTACTTTTTTAAATATGGAAAGGAGAAAAAAATAAAAAGAAAGAAACCCATTTACAGGGCACCCAGAATCCTTCCATGGAGAGAGGATATGTCCTTCCTGGGGAAGGAATGTAAAAAGACTTCCTAATTGGGTATCCGAGTTTTAATTTGAAACAATCTTCTCCAAAGAACCAAGGAGGTCTGTTCTCTCTTATTTGACCGTTCCTGGTAGGACAGAGATCAGAGGTCTCACCAGGCAGGAAGTATACAGAAAGACGGTGCCTGTGGAGTCTCTGTATTTTGCATCTGAAAACTGCTACACATCTTCCCGTGGGGTCATCTTGAAGAGACGAAGGCCAGTGTTGCCAGAGTTCCTGATTTTACAAGACAAGTTAGGATTCCAAAACTGGATGTGATTTTCTCAGACTTAACTGGTGGCAATTCTTCCCCCACTTCCAAAATCAAAACACATGTGGGCCAAGCTACACACGCCTGTGATCCTCTGCTGCCATATCTGAGACCTGGAGCAGACAGCTTGGCCATCTTCACTAGGGCTGGAGAGGAGGAAACCCCCACAGACATATAGGAACAGCAGGGCTCAAAGATTCTGGCACAAGCGTCACTCTCAACCCGTGTGTTCCTCCCCGCCTCCCTCCACTCCACTCCATCTCGTATCAGGCCCAACATTCCTTCTCCTCTTCTACCTCTCAATTCAAACGTCCCTTTCTTTAGGACAACCCTTTCTTAACCTCCCTTCCTCCAGATCAGCTCAGAGTCTCCATGATACCTGGTCTCTCATAACTACTCCCCATGTGATTCTTTCCCAGTCACTAACACAGTTTGTTTTTATATCTCCACTTTTAAAGAACATCTGCCTCTCTCTCTCAACTATAAGCCCCAGGATAGTAAAGACTGTGCTTTTGACTCTCCACTATAAATTTCCCACACTTGGAACAGCACCTGGCCCACATGAATGAATTAGCCCAGAGCCCTGTGAACCACTCACTGGTCACCATCCTGTGCATTGGAAGGGAACATTTAAGTTCCCCTGACCACGTACATCTTGGATTCCTTGTGGACTCTGCCCATGTCCTTGCCTGGTTGAATTTGGTGTCACTCATTGGTTCGTTTCGTACTTGATCCAAGACCTTCCCTAACTTTCTATCCCTACACCTTGGGGTCCACAGCTGTTCCCCTTATTCTCTCCACATCCACAGAAGCCCTTTGAGGAAGGGAGAAATCAATTATCAGCTCCATTTTACAGAAAAGGAAACAGGAACTCCTGGAAGTTCAAGCATATTCAGTGTATAAACTTGGGGCTCTCTAAGTCCAATACCAGTTCCCTTTCTTCTGGGCTCAATACTAGGGAAGATGACTAAGAAAGAAACCCTGGCATGAAACAAACATAAACTCCCAATATCCGTGATCGAAGTTTTGTAGCTGTGAATTTATGCTATGCTAATATATTTAATGGATGTGAGAGTTGGACTTTAAAGAAAGCTGAGTGCCGAAGAATTGATGCTTTTGAACTGTGGTGTTGGAGAAGACTCTTGAGAGTCCCTTGGACTGCAAGGAGATCCAACCAGTCCCTCCTAAAGGAGATCAGTCCTGGGTGTTCATTGGAAGGACTGATGTTGAAGCTGAAACTCCAACACTTTGGCCACCTGATGTGAAGAGCTGACTCATTTGAAAAGACCCTGATGCTGGGAAAGATTGAGGGCAAGAGGAGGAGGGGATGACAGAGGATGGGATGGTTGGATGATATCACCGACTCAATGGACATGCGTTTGGGTGGACTCTGGGAGTTGGTGATGGACAGGAAGGCCTGGCGTGCTGTGGTTCATAGGGTCGTAAAGAGTTGGACACGACTGAGCAACTGAACTGAACTGAATATATTTAATATCAATACGCCTGCATCCTAGCCCATCCTTATTAACCCTTAAGCATGCCTTATACAAATCCACACAGTTAACAAATAATTGTGTATTAGAGAGATGCAGCCAGAAGCCAGGGAACACACTAAGGTTTGCAGGGAGCCACCAGAAGCTACGAATAGGCAAGTAAGGATTCCCCCTAGAACCTCAGGAGTGAGCCAAGCCCTGCCAGCACCTTGACTTCTGGCCTGTAAAACTGTGAGTGGACAATTTTCTGTTGCTTTAAGACACCAAATTTATTATGATTTGTTACAGCATCCCTAGAAGATGAACACGGGCCTCCCAGGTGCTGCTAGTGATAAAGAACCGGCCTGCCAATGCAGAAGACGTAAGAGACGTGGGTTCAATCCTTGGGTCAGGAAGATCTCCTGGAGGAGGGCATGGCAACCCACTCCAGTATTCTTGCCTGGAGAATCCCATGGACAGAGGAGCCTGGCAGGCTACAGTTTACAGGGTCGCAAAGATGGGAATATGCTATGCTTATATGTTTAATATCAACACCGCTGCATCCTAGCCCATCCTTATTAGCCCGTAAGCATGCTATGCCTTATGCAGACAAAACTGAAGCAACTTAGCACACACACACACAGGAAAAGAATACATGTGCTTTGTGTCATTTAATACTCACAGTAACCCCATGAGGTATAAGAGGAAATTGAGGCTCAGAGTGGTTATGTGACTTGAATGAGCACACAACCAGTGAACTGTTGAGTCAGTTTTGAACCCAGGTGGCCACTCTCTGACTCCCCTACAGCTACTGGTAGTCACTGACAAGCGTTCCCAGGCCTTCCCCTGGCTAGAGCAGAGTCCCCCAAAACACCCTAGTTGCCAGTCTCTGAAATATGATTAACACTGTTCACAAGGGAGGGAGGGGATTTTTTTTTTTTTTTCATAAAAATGTTATATTTGGGCTTCTCTCCCTCCTGAGTGTTCCAGCTCACACCATGGAGATTTATTTACCATTTTGAGCTGTGATCTGGTTTCACACTATTCCTTCACTCCCCAGATAGATTATTTTGGTAATTCAATCTCAGCCTACTTACTCTCAACCAGAATTTAAAGCATATATACTGCTCATAATCAAGCCTCTTCCCAGAACCCTTCAGTGAGAGGTGGGGGCGCAAAACACAGCAGGATCTCAGATAGGTGGAATACTCTAGCACACGTTCCTTTTTGTTCCACTCATATCAGCCTCAGAAACAGGCCTTCCTCCAGTTTCCTGCCAAGAGGTCAGGCGGGGCAAAGTGAACATGGTAATTTTTCTAAGTGTCTTATTAAATTTCTGTCAAGTGGCTGAACATCTGTTCTCTTTTCTGTTTGTGTTTTGAGGAACAGATATAGCCCAGAATCACAGGGCTTTGAGGGACCCCGTTCATGTATAATCATACCAAAGCTTTCTCTCAGGCCCTTGCCAAAGCAATTAGCAAAGCTGCTTTTAACCAATTAGTCCCATCTTTTCAGCTCCCTGAGGCAGAGGCTGCCTTCCCCCTCCCCACTGCCCGGCCTCCATGGAGGCCATTTCAAAAGGCACAATTGGCACCAATTATGCCTGTCTTGTTATTATAATCATTAATCATCATCAGTCTAATGACAACTAATAGGCTACTTCAAATCCCTTTTCTGGAACACGATGGGGGCCTACATAAGTAAAAAAACAAATATTTTGTAGAGTGCTTCCAAGTTCTGTAGTCCTTTCACATACAAGATATTGTTGGGTCGTCAGTGTTGCAAAGTGAGTTATTAATGGGAAAATAAAACACAGTCTGACTCTGAGTCTCAAGTCACCCAGTACACAGCCAATTGTTAAATAATAAACAGCACTGGTTAAAACCAAATAGGAAGCCCCCAGTGTGGCATGGTGGACAGAGAAAAGAGAAAGCTCTAAAGGTCTACGTCTGCACCATGATTCCCTATTTCCTAAGCCCAGTTTTCTTGTCTCTGAAGTGGGCATCATGGTGCCTGTCCCACTGAACTGTTGTGGAGACTCAATGGCATGGCACTTAGAGAGTGCCTAGAGGAACACGTATCAAATCAAATAATTATGGAGCTTATACAATGTGTCACACTTTGTGGTCTACCCCCTATACGTTTCATGCCATTTAATCCTCACAGCAACCCTACTAATTGACACTATTGTTCTACTGCTTCACATTTGAGGTAAATAAGGCAAGGAGAGTTGTTAGATAGGTAGAATAGGGAAGAGGAGTCCAAAATGGCAGTGGCTAAAAGACAAGGAAGGGAAAAGCCCGCAAAAATGGAACAAAAGAAGGTCTGAGGACCAGAGTGAGGACCTCAGGTAAAACAAACAACACTCTTGGCTGGCCCAATGTACATAGGACAGGCCCAGGGAGAGATAACCATATAAATAGAGGAGCCAAAGCTAGCTCTCTCTCTCTCTCCTGCACGCTGGGGCACTCTTCTCCTGTCTTTGGATCGACGTGCCCTCACGCCTCGAAGATGGATTTTCCTGCTATCTTCTAAATAAAGTAGAGCTGTAACACTGAGCTGTAACACTGATTTGTCGAAGAGCTATGACATGGTCCATTCGAGACCTGAGAGCTATAACACGGTCTATCCAAAACCTGAGAACTGTGACACACCGAGGGGGCTATAATGTCCGTCACTCCAAATCTCTGTTGTGACGAGACAAAGAACCAAGGAACATACACTCGCGTGACAGAGTCAAGTGTCTTGCCCCAAACTGTGCTGCTAGTAAGTAGGTAGCAGCTGTGTGTGTTGCACATGAGGAAACATCCCTGCCAGGCCCAGGAGTCCACTATAAAGGCTCTGAGCACCACCCGTAACAGCAAGAACCAGTGCTGCTGGCTGACAGGCAAAGCCCAGCACAAAGGAGAGAACCCAATAAGCAGGCCATGCCCCAATCTCAGCCACAAGGACCTGGCTGTCCCATAAGCTCCTCTGTACCCAGGTGATGCCTCCACAGCCCAAGCTTGGGAAACCAGCCCCTCTCCAGCCTGGGGCTTGGACTCCAGAAGGCACGTGCAGCTGAGATCTAGCCTTCCCGGGAGGAGCCTCCAGGGCCAAGTTTGGGGGCTTCCCAAATGTATACCCCACCAGACCCTCATCAGGTTTGTGAAACTAAGAAAAAAAATGAAAAAGCCTAGTCAATCTGGTCCCCAAATGATACTCTAAACATTCCATATACGGTGTCCTTAAACAACTAGAAAAAAATATCTGGAGAGAGTAGGGATGGTGGAGACAAAGACACCACCTGGCACCATGTGGGGAAGGGAGAAAAGGATTTGAGTACATGGTGTGTTTTGATCACTACACAGTATGACTTCCTATACATCACCTCCTTTACCTCTCATAGTGGTCCTTCAAAGTGGTATTGCCATCTCTATTTTTATTTATTTATTTTTATTTTCTTTTTGGCTGCATGGAGTCTTTGTTGCTGCACATGGGCTTTCTCGAGTTGTGGTGTGCGGGCTGCTCATTGCAGTGGCTTCCCTTGTTGCAGAACACAGGCTCTAGAGTGAGCTGGCTTCCCTAGTTGCAGAGCACAAGCTTAGTTGCCCGCAGCATGTGGGATTTTAGTTCCCAGACCAGGGATAGAACCCATTCCCCCTGCTTTGGCAGGCACATTCTTTACCGCTGAACCATCTATCTCCATTTTAGACATGTGGACCCTGGGGCAGAAAGAAATGCTGACTAGTTATTCAAGTCCCTTTCCACTTCCGCTATAGCCCACAATCTTTGATTGATACTTCCCAGGCTATAATGAAAGAATCTGCCTGCAATGCAGGAGACCGGGGTTCCATCCCTGGGTCTGGAAGATCCCCTGGAGAAGGGTGTGGCTACCCACTCCATTATTCTTGCCTGGAAAATCCCAAGAACAGAGGAGCCTGGCGGGTTACAGTCCATGGGGTGGCAAAGAGTCGGACCCGAATGAGCGACTAACACTTTGACACTTTCACTTTCAATGTGTTGTCCACCTCCTTTCTCAGCATTGCGCCTGGGTCTTTCAGCCCATTGCCTGGCCTCCAAACTTTCGGTTACATGAAAACCAACACACTGATTTCATCTGTTTTCCGTAGAGCAATCTTCTGTCTTGAAGAGGAGCCGAGTAGCAGGACTTGGCCTCAGGTCAGCGTCTCCCTGTACAGTGTAAGGCACTCAACACACATATACACCACCAGCAACAACAAACTCAGCTGCTTCCCACTCCCATACACTTCACATCCAGGCCCTTCTACAGTGCCTGCATTTCTGCTTCTACACCTCTTTCCTAATCTCTTTTATATTTACAATGTTTTCCATCTACCATCGAGCCAGTTGACTTTCTCATTTCATTTAAAGTGAGAAGTGTAACAAATGAGTTAAGAACTAGAGGCTCTGGAACCAACACTAAAGTCAAAACCTGTCTCAGCCACCTATCTGTCTGGGTCTTAGTTTCCGCATCTTTAAAATAGAGACAGTAATAATACCTGACAGGATTATTGCGGTTAAAAGAAATAATATGTGAACACAGCTTAGAACAATATCAGGTAGAGAATAAGCACTTAATAATGAAAGCTTTAGATATATGTCACTCTAGGCAAGCACAGTTCAATTCAGTTCAGTTCAGTCACTCAGTCATGTCCGATGCTTTGCGACCCCACGGACTGCAGCATGCCAGGCTTCTCTGTCCATCACCAACACCAGGAGCTTGCTCAAACTCATGTCCATCAAATCGGTGATGCCATCCAACCATCTTATCCTTTGCCGTCCCCTTCTCCTCCTGCCTTCAATCTTTCCCAGCATCAGGGTCTTTTCAAATGAGTCAGTACTTTGCATCAAGTGGCCAAAGTATTGGAGCTTCAGCATCAGTCCTTCCAATGAATATTCAGGACTGATTTCCTTTAGAATGGACTGGTTTGATCTGCTTGCAGTCCAAGAGACTCTCAAGAGTCTTCTCCAACACCACAGTTCAAAAGCATCAATTCTTCAGTGCTCAGCTTTCTTTATAGTCCAACTCTCACATCCATACGTGACCACTGGAAAAGCCATAGCTTTGACTAGATGGACCTTTGTTGTCAAAGTAATGTTCCTGCTTTTTAATACGCTGTCTAGGTTGGTCATAGCTTTTCTTCCAAGAAGCAAGCGTCTTTTAATTTCACGGCTGCAGTCACCATCTGCAGTGATTTTGAAGCCCCCAAAAATAAAGTCAGCCACTGTTTCTGTTGTTTCCCTATCTATTTGCCATGAAGTGATGGGACCAGATACCATGATCTTAGTTTTCTGAAAGTTAAGTTTTAAGCCAACTTTTTCACTCTCTACTTTCACTTTCAGCAAGAGGTTCTTTAGTTCTTCTTTGCTTTCTGCCATAGGGTGGTGTTATCTGCATATCTGAGGTTATTGATATTTTTCCAGGCAAACTTGATTCCAGCTTGTGTTTCATCCAGCCCAGTATTTCACATGATGTACACTGTATCTAAGTTAAATAAGCAGGGTGACAAAATATAGCCTTGATGTACTCTTTTTCTGATTCAGAACCAGTCTGTTGTTCCATGTCCAGTTCTAACTGTTGCTTCCTGACCTGCATACAGATTTCTCAAGAGGCAGGTTAGGTGGTCTGGTATTCCCAGCTCTTTCAGAATTTTCCACAGTTTATTGTGATCCACACAGTCAAAGCCTTTGGCATAGTCAATAAAGCAGAAGTAGGTGTTTTTCTGGAACTCTCTTGCTTTTTCGATGATCCAGCGGATGTTGGCAATTTGATCTCTGGTTCCTCTGCCTTTCCTAAATCCAAGTTGAACATCTGGAAGTTCATGGTTCATGTACTGTTGAAGCCTGGTTTGGAGAATTTTGAGCATTACTTTGCTAGCATGTGAGATGAGTGCAATTGTGCGGTAGTTGGTACAGTCTTTGGCATTGCCTTGCTTTGGGATTGGAATGAAAACTGATCTTTTCCAGTTCTGTGGCCACTGTTGATTTTTCCAAATTTGCTGACATATTGAATGCAGCACTTTCACAGCATCATCTTTTAGAGTTTGAAATAGCTCAACTGGAATTCCATCACCTCCACTAGCTTTGTTCATAGTGATGCTTTCTAAGGCCCACTTGACTTTGCATTCCAGGATGTCTGGCTCTAGGTGAGCGATCACACCATCGTGATTATCTAGGTCATGATGATCTTTTTTGTATAGTTCTTCCATGTATTTTTGCCACCTCTTCTTAATATCTGCTTTTGTTAGGTCCATATCATTTCTGTCCTTTGTTGTGCCCATTGGAGAAGGCAATGGCACCCCACTCCAGTACTCTTGCCTGGAAAATCCTATGGATGGAGGAGCCTGGTGGGCTGCAGTCCATGGGGTCGCTAAGAGTCGGAAAGGACTGAGCAACTTCACTTTCACTTTTCACTTTCATGCATTGGAAAAGGAAATGGCAACCCACTCCAGTGTTCTTGCCTGGAGAATCCCAGGGACAGGGGAGCCTGGTGGGCTGCCGTCTATGGGGTCACACAGAGTCGGACATGACTGAAGTGACTTAGCTTAGCTTAGCTTATTGTGCCCATCTTTGCTTGAAATGTTCCCTTGGTAACTCTAATTTTCTTGGAGAGATCTCTAGTTTTCCCCATTCTATTGTTTGAGGCAAGCACAACCCCTCAAATTTTTCTGATATTAATCAGGAATTCAGTGGGGTAATGTTCTTTTCCTGTTTCACCAGAGCACTTGTCTTGCATGGACCTTTCCCTTCCGTGATGTTGGCTTGTTCATAATTAACCTTTCTGGTCTGAAGCTATGAAAAATAAAAAAGAAGTGAAAGCATTAGACACTCAGTCATGTCTGACTTTTTGCAACCCCATGGACTGTAGCCCTCTAGGCTCCTCTGTCCATGGAATTCTCCAGGCTAGAATACTAGAGTGGGTAGCCACTCCCTTCTTCAGGGGATCTTCCCAACCCAGTGATCAAACCTGGGTCTCTTGCATTGCAGGCTGATTCTTTACCATCTGAGTCACCAGGGAAGTTTATACATTTGATTATAAACCTTCACTTGCTGGATATGGACTGCACATACCCAGAGAATGAAATCCTCATGGGGATGATAGCTTGTCTGACTGAAGCTAAGCTTTTTGAGGACCTGATATTCAGACCCTGCAGATCTTGGGCAAACATGTAATGCGGTCTACAGAGAGGACCTCTGGTTTCCAAGGGCTGGCAATAGGACAGTTTTCACAAACTCAGGGCTTCATGGTCTGGTCAACCTAACTGGATTCATCTAACCTGGTTCACTGGCTTAACATATGTCAATGACTGTCAATGGTGATTTTCAGAGACACTTTCCATGATGAAAAAAGGGCGCAGAATTGAGTTACTTGATTAGTAACTGAGACATAATCAGTATAACTCTCCTGCTCAAGAGCCTCTCATTCTCCTAGCTACCTGTAGCAGTGCCACTCAAATATTTTATCTCCTTTCCAGTATTAAAAAATATTGATGAACCTAAAGAGCTTTTAAGGGTTATATCTATCAATATTTGCCATTTTAGAAATTAAAACACAAAAAAAATTTTTTAATATTTCTTAATTCCTTTAAAAAGCACAATAAACTTTGCATGGATCTTTTCCCAGACATGATTTTATTACATCATGCATTGTTCATTTGGAAAATATTCAATGAGTAAGCTATGTAGCACCCCTTAATTATATATAATATCAAATATTAAATAATTTTTACTGTATATGGCAGGGAAGAATTCAATGATTTGAGGTACAGTTTAGAATCCACCTGCAATACAGGAGACCCCAGTTCGATTCCTGGGATGAGAAGATCCTCTGGAGAAGGGATAGGTGACCCACTCCAGTATTCTTGGACTTCCCTTGTGGCTCAGCTGGTAAAGAATCCACCTGCAATGTGGGAGACCTGGGTTTGATCCCTAGGTTGCGAAGATCTCTCAGAGAAGGGAAAGGCTACCCACTCCAGTATTCTGGCCTGGAGAATTCCATGGACACAGTCCATGGGGTCACAAAGAGTCAGACACAACTGAGTGACTTTCACTTTCACTTTTTGGTAACATTGCTTTGATTTGTACTAAGATGCCTTGGAGTCGCAAAGAGTCCGACACGACTGAGCGACTGAACTGAACTGAAGATGCCTTAAGTTTCAGTCATCATTCCTTGTACTCCACCAGTATAAATATCAACAAAAGACAAATGATGAATTTATTATTATGAAAAAAGTTTTGATTTCATGAACCCCCTCTGAAAGGGTCTCAGGGAATCCCTCAGGGTTCTGTGGACCACAGTTTGAGAACTGCTGGATTCAAATGAGTAGTTAAGAGAGTCAGCTTTGGAGTCAGGCACAGGTGGCCCAAGTCAAAGTTCTGACACATGTTAGATGCATGACCTTGACAAGGAATATCCTCTCTCTGAGCCTCAGTTGCTTTGTCTGTAAAATAGGACCAATGATAGTTCCCACCTCACAGGACTGTGTTGAGGTCAAAGTATTTTATATGAAAGGCTTAACATATTGCCTGAGTATCCAATAAATAATATATAGATTTTAAGTAAGTGAATCATTACAATGTGATATAAGTTCTAATAGAAGTGGGTAGACAATGTAGGCTATAAAGAGGAAATTGGCATCTATTTTACTCTTTATAATACACATTCTACATTGTATAACACACCTGTCTTCCTCATTCAGAATCACGAAGGAAAGAAAAGGGCTAAGTCCGATGCTGAATTTACATGCATTTTCAGGTAGCCGCATGCTTTATCTATCCCACCGAGCCTCTCGGTGCCCATATGTAGTTAATGCTTGTTATCAAATAAAAAATAAGTAGCAAAAAGGTAGCAGTTTAGCTCAAACATACATTTTCATTTGGATATGGATCTTTTTCAGGTTTTCTGTCTCTTGTTACATTAACTATTCATCCGTTACACCTAACTGACACTAATATTGCTTTCACACACTGAGGGGAGACTTCAAATTTAAATATTCAAACTTCTTAGAAGTCTTCTTTGCTATAAAAAATAATATGCCTTATTCTTTTAGAAGTCGGATCAAAGTAAAGAGCGAAGCTTTCCTCTAAAAACCAGGAGCAGATTCTCCCAGAAAAGATAGTCATGTACATCTCTGCACAGTTGAAAAGCAAGCCAGCAGTGTACCCAGTTCAATACAAAGCAAGGGAGTGTTATTAGCCTGCCTGGACGTTGAAATGTGCCTCTGCAGGGACTCCTGATGGGCCCTCCTGCTCACCTAGACTGCTGGTCCGCACACACCCTGCCTGCTGCTTACCACCTCCCCCAACTAGCCCCCCGCCGCCCCGAGGCACTGTGGCTCCCCATGGTCCTGTCCATGGCCCTGGGCTCTCCTTTGGCTAAGTCGACTGCAAGCTGCTTTATTTGCCTCTTCAGTCATTCAGCAACCCCTATAACAAAAGAAAACCTGTGCCTTGCAGACGAATTGTGAGAGAGATGGTACACAGGGCAAAGGAAGAGAATCCGAATTCCTCTCGGAAAATTCTTCAACTTCAACTTGACCCAGGCAGAGATGGCTCACGTGGGATCATTACTGGGGAGGAAGGCAACTCCATTGCACTCCATAAACAAAGTTGTAAGAGAGAGCTTTTTGGGCAGGGACAAGTTTACCTCACTGCACCACCTGCGTACAGGCTGTTCCAATGTCAGGGTGCTCCGAATCTACTGGAAAGCTTGCTAAGATGCAGATTCCCTGGCCTTGACGCTTCAGTGAGGCTGAGGAGGCACCTCTCAGATGCCCCTGAGACGTATTCTCTACCAATCTGGATTTCCATGATGATTTATTTCTATTTTCACTATTTCTAAATCTTTTCATTAAAAAAAAATTCATTAAGCACCTACCAAACGCCAAACACAATTAGTTATTTATACATGTCATTTGTTGTGTTGTCTAGTTGCTAAGTTGTGTCCAACTCCTTTGCGATCCTCTGTCCATGGGATTTCCCAGGCAAAAACACTTAGAGTGGGTTGCCATTTCCTCCTTTCCTTCTTTCAAATCCATGGATTGAACCCGCATCTCCTGTGGCAGATTCTTTACCAGAGCCACCTGGGAAGCCCATATATATATGTATAAAGTCCATATATGTCATATATATTTATGCTAATTATTAATGTAGATACTTTGTATGTATATGATACATGACAAACTTTGCTTTCACGGAGCTTAAATTCTAATGAGACAAGTCAGATCATCAAGAAATAAATAACATATGTGTTATATGCCAATGTTTGTAGCAGTATTATTCATAATAACCAAAAAATGGAAACAACCCAAATGTCCAACAGGAGATGGATGCATAAAATGCAGTATATCCATACCATGTAATATTATTCAATAATAAAAAGGAATGGTATACAGTGGATGAACTGTGAAAACATTATGCTAAGGAAAAGACAACAGACACAAAAGGCCACATATTATATTTTTCACTGACATGAAAGTCCAGAACACAATATATATAGTTATAGAAAATTGATCAGTGATTGTTAAGGGCTATGGAGTGGGGGAAATGGGGAGTAATTGCAAACTGGCAAGAAGGACCTCTCTGGGTGATTAAAAATGTTCTAAAACTAGATCACAGCGACTGTTGCACAATCACATGCTTCAGTCTTGTGTGACTGAACAAACGTTACTGCTAACAGGTTATGCTCCCCATCTCTCTGGCCTTCAGGAGTAGGGTAAGCCATGACACAGGGCTCAACAGAACCACGTAGACTCTAGAGTCAAGCATGGTGTGATAAGAAGTCTGGTGGGCTCAGGAGTAGCACAGGCTGACCCACCCATCAATCCAAACTTCAGAGAGAAAAGAACGTGTAACTGTCAGAAACATGACAGAACAGCCAAATGGTCATGAAATCGTGCACCTAAGTCATCCAACATGCTCCTGTTACTCTGAGACACAATAATATGAGAAGAATTAACAGTCATACAGCGCCTAAGGCGTAACAAGTCCACCCTCTATGCCGGGCACTGCTCTAAGCTCTTTATATGCATAAACTCTCTATGAAATTGTATCTTTGCAAGAGGTTTCTGTAAGATTCTGGCAGGACGAAGTTAGCATATTCAAATGTGGCAAATGAGGAAAGCTTGATCAAGGGTCACTTACAAAGGTATAGGCAGTGTTCCAGGAACCGGCAAGTACTGGTGTGGTACTACAGAGCTAGCAACAGCAGGGAGCCACGACTCCCCTGGGTCTGAAAATACTTGCAAGGGCAGGGATGGGTACGCAGCACTGGAAGAGGGCCACTAAAGCTAGGAAAGGGGATAAAACCAACCACAGTGACTCACAAAGGAGGGAGTGAGGGGAATAAATTCCCCAACCTCACTCTTCCCTTTATCCAATTTCCTTCTGCCAGATCCCACTGGACAAACTCATTGGGACCCCATAGGACACGTAAGCTCATTGATATAGCCCATATAAATCAACTTCCTTAGCCCATGGAAGGATGGAGAAGGGTGAATAATGAATCTGGAGGGACAAATGAAAAACATCCAGTGAAGTACCATTACCATTCACTCCGGACAGTCAGGGAAACTGAGGCCTGACACTGTGAAGGAACATGTCCAAGGGTATACAGCTCACAGGCTAGAGGTGGGCTAGTAATCCAGGTGTTCTGGTGGCTCTTCACCACCATCCTCAGGTGGCAAGTGTTTCCCTCGACAGCAAACAAGGGAGAACGTGATCAGTAAACACCGGGGAAGGATGACTAGGACTCCCCAGGTTCTAAGATGAGGGGAAACAAGTGTGCCCTCGCGCACAGTGGTAATCTAGAACCAAGGCTAGATCTATGATCCCGTTCTCCCTACAAGTCCCCACACCCAGATAATTTAGTCATGTTCCTCCCAGGGCTCCAGTCCATGGGACAAAAGCAGCCCACGTGTGGGTGTCAGCTCTTCAGCCAGGTCACTGAACGTGGCTCAAACACAGGCACAAGGTTTTCAGTCGAAAATATTTCAGACTCTTCCAAGTGGGTGCTGCTTTTCTGCCACCCATAGGCCTATGAGCTCCTGAACTGTCAGAGAAACACAAGCTCACACAATACCTGATTGTCCTTCAGCCTCAGAGGAAGCACACCTGGGGAGATGCTTCAATTTGTACAGTAAAAATAAAAAAAACCTCCTCAATCACTAAATAAGGAATAAATAAATGAAAGTGCTTCACCCCACTCTGATTTGCAGCAATCTGCAGAACTGGTATCTATGGAATGGGCTATGGAGTCCCTGAGTCCCCAAATAAACCTGGCTATGAGGGAAATCCTTGATTTGACCTCTCAAACCTCACCTGATCCCAGAGCAGATGCCAGCCTGGAGTCAGGCACTGGCAAGTTCCACCCCTTGCGGGCCCAGGAGCCCCGCAGGAGAAGAAGGTGAAGTGGGTCTCTTGGCAGCAGCTGAGCTGACAACCCAGTGGCGGGGCTAACGTGGAAGAACAAGTCTGCCATCCAAGCCTTTGCTATCAGACAGCTCCTACAGAACGGGTGCAGCGAGTGCATCGACACAAATGCAGGCAGCCTTTCAGAAGGCTTGCCGTTAGCCGGGGTCCTGGGGGCTCCCAACCCACCTATTCCACCCTTGCCTTCTAGCTTTACTGTCCAGTGATGGGGAGGAATGGACAGCTCTCCCGTGTCCACCTCATCTGCCTTGGCTGTGATGGTCTCTGCCCCAGCAGGTCGCAAAACCGAGCCAGCTTTACGATCACTCTCTCCCTGCTTCCCCACTCCACGGCTCTTCCTGTCCGAAATAAATCAATGTGACTATTCCTCCTTTTCCTCCTCGCTCTCAGCAGGCTGATGCTCGGGCCATTTCTTTTAGACAATGAGCCAGGCATGCTCTCAAGCCGGGCTGGTGTGGGGCCCAGGCCTGGATGGACACAAGACGACACAGTCCAAACCAGAGGGTTTCTGAGCTGCTGCAAAGATTACCCCTGGCTGGGCTATTACCGGAGGGTGGGACGGGACATGGCAGTGAGAGTGGAAAGAGCAGGCTCAAAGGCTTCATGCTACATTATCAAAGTGGACTCTGCGACTGGCCCATGGAAGACACTTCATCTTTATGTCAGCAGGGCTTCCAATACCATTTCCACTTCAGATGTCAAAAGAAGGACTCAACAAGCTATTTGGCAGAACAGTTTCCAAATTAGAGACTTTAAAACAAACAACCACCTACACAAGGTCCCTACAACACCACAGAAGAGGCCAGGGTAGCGATGCACCAGCTGATGTTGAGAGGAGGGCTCAGGTTTCCCCCATCTTCACTCCCCATCAACCTCGGGGGCTACCCACGGGTCTCCACAAAAGCCCAGAGTTCTCCAGATGTCGTTCAGAAAGCATGAGTCAGCGCTTTCACATGGGTTGGAACACCCTCTTCAGAATTTCCAGCGTGTTCCCACCACTGGTCCTTTGTGGCCTTCCCCACACACACACATCTCTGCGTCTGCCCCTGCCTGGTATTCACTGCACTCCTGGTAGTAGCTGGTGCCAATCCCACCTGAAGGCTCTGCTCTCCATCCAGCCTCTGCTCTCTTACCGCTCCCCTGTAAGAACGGCCTGACTGTGCTAGGGGCCCCCAGCTCTGTTGTGTTCTCTGTCCCCTTGCTTGGCCTTAGATGCCCAAGAATGTTCTTTGGACCTGCACAGTGACCAGCTCCTCCCCAGGGTGAGTCATTCCCCTGAGACCTCAGAAATTACTTCTAGGCATTGTGGCATGACAGCTGAGTGTGAGCTCCAAGTCAGCTGCCTGGGTTCAAATCCTGACCCCCTTCCTAGCTATGTGGCCTTTGGTAAGTTAACTGCTCCATGAATCAGTGTCCCCGTCTGCAAAGTCAAGACAGTAATCCATCCAACTTATAGGGTTGCGGGAGGATTAACTGGGTCAATAATCAGTCCTTGTGTGGCCTCAGTTCTTTGTGTGGCTTTGGCACATGGTAAACACCCCAAAATTGCTACTCTACTCCACTCACTCCACTTCCACCCCAGACGGCCTCGAGAACCCAGCAGGAGCTGGGCCACCAGGCAGTTCTCTAGCTCCCTGCTCCCAAATGCACACTTCAAACCACACTGCCACCTACTGGTAGCCTGCACACACTCCAAGAGCATCCAGTCAAAACAAAACTTGAACTTACAAATTCATTTCATAAACATCCATTCAATAAATATTTATTGAGCCCTCATGCAATGCCAGGAACTATTCGATGCATTAGGGATGCAACGGAGAATAAAGGAGACAAGATTTTTACTCCCGTGAAGCTTACATTGAAGTGACTTTTTAAACATAGTTTTCACCCCAAGGAACCCAGAGGCAAAAAGCTCATCCCAAGGGCTTAAAAAAGGCACAAGGAAATGCTCAGCTCCCCCACCTTCTGTTGCACAGTGTTCAGTGGAAGCCATAAGGCTAAGAGAAAAACATTAAAAGTACCACCATGATTGTGAACAGTGTTTTCTTTTCTTTCTTTTCTTTTTTTTTTACTTTACAATACTGTATTGGTTTTGCCATACATTGACATGAATCCACCACGGGTGTACATGAGTTACCAATCCTGAACCCCCCTCCCACCACCCTCCCCATATCATCTCTCTGGGTCATCTCCGTGCACCAGCCCCAAGCATCCTGTATCCTGCATCGAACCTAGACTGGCAAATTCGTTTCTTACATGATAGTATACATGTTTCAACACCATTCTCCAAAATCATCCCACCCTCTCCCTCTCCCACAGTATCCAAAAGTCCACTCTACACATCTGGGTCTCTTTTGCTGTCTCACATACAGGGTTATCATTACCATCTTTCTAAATTCCATATATATGTGTTAGTATACTGTATTGGTGTTTTTCTTTCTGGCTTACTTCACTCTGTATAATCGGCTCCAGTTTCATCCACCTCATTAGAACTGATTCAAATGTATTCTTTTTAATGGCTGAGTAATACTCCATTGTGTATATGTACCACAGCTTTCTTATCCGTTCGTCTGCTTATGGACATCTAGGTTGCTTTCATGTCCTGGCTATTATAAACAGTGCTGCGATGAACATTGGGGTACATGTGTCTCTTTCAATTCTGGTTTCCTCGGTGTGTATGCCCAGCAGTGGGATTGCTGGGTCATAAGGCAGTTCTATTTCCAGTTTTTTAAGGAATTTCCACACTGTTCTCCATAGTGGCTGTACTAGTTTGCATTCCCACCAACAGTGTAAGAGGGTTCCCTTTTCTCCACACCCTCTCCAGCATTTATTGCTTGTAGACTTTTGGATCACAGACATTCTGACTGGCATGAAATGGTACCTCATTGTGGTCTTGATTTGCATTTCTCTGATAATGAGTGATGTTGAGCATCTTCTCATGTGTTTGTTAGCCATCCATATGTCTTCTTTGGAGAAATGTCTATTTCGTTCTTTGGCCCATTTTTTGACTGGGTCATTTATTTTTCTGGACTTGAGCTGCAGGAGTTGCTTGTATATTTTTGAGATTAGTTATTGGTCACTTGCTTCATTTGCTATTATTTTCTCCCATTCCAAAGGCTGTCTTTTCACCTTGCTTATAGTTTCCTTTGTTGTGCAGAAGCTTTTACTTTTAATTAGATCCCATTTGTTTATTTTTGCTTTTATTTCCAGTATTCTGGAAGGTGGATCATAGAGGATCCTGCTGTGATTTATGTCAGAGAGTGTTTTGCCTATGTTCTCCTCTAGGAGTTTTAGTTTCCAGTCTTATGTTTAAATCTTTAATCCATTTTGAGTTTATTTTTGTGTATGGTGTTAGAAAGTGTTCCAGTTTCATTCTTTTACAAGTGGTTGACCAGTTTTCCCAGCACCACTTGTTAAAGAGATTGCCTTTAACCCATTGTATATTCTTGCATCCTTTGTCAAAGATAAGGTGCCCATAAGTGTGTGGATTTATCTCTGGGCTTTCTATTTTGTTCCATTGATCTATATTTCTGTCTTTGTGCCAGTACCATACTGTCTGGATGACTGTGGCTTTGTAGTAGAGCCTGAAGTCAGGCAGGTTGATTCCTCCAGTTCCATTCTTCTTTCTCAAGATTGCTTTGGCTATTCGAGGTTTTTTGTATTTCCATACAAATCTTGAAATTATTTGTTCTATCTCTGAGAAAAATACCCTTGGTAGCTTGACAGGGATTGCATTGAATCTGTAGATTGCTTTGGGTAGTATACTCATTTTCACTATATTGATTCTTCCGATCCATGAACATGGTATATTTCTCCGTCTATTAGTGTCCTCTTTGATTTCTTTCATCAGTGTTTTATAGTTTTCTATATATAGGTCTTTAGTTTCTTTAGGTAGATATATTCCTAAGTATTTTATTCTTTTCATTACAATGGTGAATGGAATTGTTTCCTTAATTTCTTTTTCTACTTTCTCATTATTAGTGTATAGGAATGCAAGGGATTTCTGTGTGTTGATTTTATATTGTGAAACTTTACTATATTCCTTGATTAGCTCTAGTAATTTTCTGGTGGAGTCTTTAGGGTTTTCTATGTAGAGGATCATGTCATCTGCAAACAGTGAGAGTTTTACTTCTTCTTTTCCAATTTGGATTCCTTTTATTTCTTTTTCTGCTCTGATTGCTGTGGCTAAAACTTTCAGAACTATGTTGAATAGTAGCGGTGAAAGTGGACACCCTTGTCTTGTTCCTGACTTTAGGGGAAATGCTTTCAATTTTTCACCATTGAGGACAATGTTTGCTGTGGGTTTGTCATATATAGCTTTTATTATGTTGAGGTATGTTCCTTCTGTTCCTGCTTTCTGGAGAATTTTTATCATAAATGGATGTTGAATTTTGTCAAAGGCTTTCTCTGCATCTATTGAGATAATCATATGGCTTTTATTTTTCAATTTGTTAATGTGGTGAATTACACTGATTGATTTGCAGATAGTGAAGAATCCTTGCATCCCTGGGATAAAGCCCACTTGGTCATGGTGTATGATCTTTTTAATGTGTTGTTGGATTCTGATTGCTAGAATTTTGTTAAGGATTTTTGCATCTATGTTCATCAGTGATAGTGGCCTGTAGTTTTCTTTTCGTGTGGCATCTTTGTCAGGTTTTGGTATTAGGGTGATGGTGGCCTCGTAGAATGAGTTTGGAAGTTTACCTTCCTCTGCAATTTTCTGGAAGAGTTTGAGTAGGATAGGTGTTAGCTCTTCTCGAAATTTTTGGTAAAATTCAGCTGTGAAGCCATCTGGACCTGGGCTTTTGTTTGCTGGATGATTTCTGATTACAGTTTCAATTTCCGTGCTTGTGATGCGACAGTTAAGATTTTCTATTTCCTCCTGGTTTAGTTTTGGAAAGTTGTACTTTTCTAAGAATTTGTCCATTTCTTCCACGTTGTCCATTTTATTGGCACATAATTGCCGATAGTAGTCTCTTATGATCCTTTGTATTTCTGTGTTGTCTGTTGTGATCTCTGCATTTTCATTTCTAATTTTATTGATTTGCTTTTTCTTGCTTTGTTTCTTGATGAGTCTGGCTAATGGTTTGTCAATTTTATTTATCCTTTCAAAGAACCAGCTTTTGGCTTTGTTGATTTTTGCTATGGTCTCTTTTGTTTCTTTTGCATTTATTTCTGCCCTAATTTTTAAGATTTCTTTCCTTCTACTAACCCTGGGGTTCTCCATTTCTTCCTTTTCTAGTTGCTTTAGGTGTAGAGTTAGGTTATTTATTTGACTTTTTTCTTGTTTCTTGAGGTATGCTTGTATTGCTATGAACTTTCCCCTTAGCACTGCTTTTACAGTGTCCCACAGGTTTTGAGTTGTTGTGTTTTCATTTTCATTCATTTCTATGCATATTTTGATTTCTTTTTTGATTTCTTCTGTGATTTGTTGGTTATTCAAAAGCGTGTTGTTCAGCCTCCATATGTTGGAATTTTTAATAGTTTTTCTCCTGTAATTGAGATCTAATCTTAATGCATTATGGTCAGAAAAGATGTTTGGAATGATTTCAATTTTTTTGAATTTATCAAGGCTAGATTTATGGCCCAGGATGTGATCTATCCTGGAGAAGGTTCCGTGAGCACTTGAAAAAAAGGTGAAATTCATTGTTTTGGGGTGAAATGTCCTATAGATATCAATTAGGTCTAACTGGTTTACTGTATCATTTAAAGTTTGTGTTTCTTTGTTAATTTTCCATTTAGTTGATCTGTCCATAGGTGTGAGTAGGGTATTAAAGTCTCCCACTATTATTGTGTTATTGTTGATTTCCCCTTTCATACTTGTTAGCATTTGTCTTACATATTGCGGTGATCCTATGTTGGGTGCGTATATATTTATAATTGTTATATCTTCTTCTTGGATTGATCCTTTGATCGTTATGTAGTGGCCTTCTTTGTCTCTTTTCACAGTCTTTGTTTTAAAGTCTATTTTATCTGATATGAGTATTGCTACTCCTGCTTTCTTTTGGTCTCTGTTTGCATGGAATATCTTTTTCCAGCCCTTCACTTTCAGTCTGTATGTGTCCCTTGTTTTGAGGTGGGTCTCTTGTAGACAACATATATAGGGGTCTTGTTTTTGTATCCATTCAGCCAGTCTTTGTCTTTTGGTTGGGGCATTCAACTCATTTACGTTTAAGGTAATTATTGATAAGTATGATCCCGTTACCATTTACTTTATTGTTTTGGGTTCAGGTTTATACACCCTTTATGTGTTTCCTGTCTAGAGAATATCCTTTAACATTTGTTGGAGAGCTGGTTTGGTGGTGCTGAATTCTCTCAGCTTTTGCTTGTCTGTAAAGCTTTTGATTTCTCCTTCATATTTGAAAGAGATCCTTGCTGGGTACAGTCATCTGGGCTGTAGGTTATTTTCTTTCATCACTTTAAGTATGTCTTGCCATTTCCTCCTGGCCTGAAGAGTTTCTATTGAAAGATCAGCTGTTTTCCTTATGGGAATCCCCTTGTGTGTTATTTGTTGTTTTTCCCTTGCTGCTTTTAATATTTGTCCTTTATGTTTGACCTTTGTTAATTTGATTAATTTGTCTTGGGGTGTTTCACCTTGGGTTTATCCTGTTTGGGACTCTCTGGGTTTCTTGGACTTGGGTGATTATTTCCTTCACCATTTCAGGGAAGTTTTCAACTATTATCTCCTCAAGGATTTTCTCATGGTCTTTCTTTTTGTCTTCTTCTTCTGGGACTCCTATAATTTGGATGTTGGAGCATTTCATATTGTCCTGGAGGTCTCTGAGATTGTCCACATTTCTTTTCATTTGTTTTTCTTTTTTCCTCTCTGATTCATTTATTTCTACCATTCTATCTTCTATTTCACTAATCCTATCTTCTGCCTCCGTTATTCTACTATTTGTTGCCTCCAGAGTGTTTCTGATCTCATTTATTGCATTATTCATTATATATTGACTCTTTTTTATTTCTTCTAGGCCCATGTTAAACCTTTCTTGCATCTTCTCAATCCTTGTCTCCAGGCTATTTATCTGTGATTCCATTTTGGTTTCAAGATTTTGGATCATTTTCACTATCAATATTCGGAATTCTTTATCAGGTAGATTCCCTATCTTTTCCTCTTTTGTTTGGTTTGGTGGGCATTTCTCCTGTTCCTTTACCTGCTGGGTATTCCTCTGTCTCTTCATCTTGGTTATATTGCTGCGTTTGGGGTGGCCTTTCTGTATTCTGGCAGTTTGTGGAGTTCTGTTTATTATGGAGCTTCATCTCTGTGGGTGGAGTTGTATCAGTGGCTTGTCAAGGTTTCTTGGTTAAGGAAGCTTGTGTCGGAGTTCTGGTGGCTGGAGCTGGATTTCTTCTCTCTGGAGTGCAATGAAGTGTCCAGTAATGAGTTATGAGATGTCAATGGTTTTGGAGTAACTTTGAGCTTCCTGTATATTGAAGCTCAGGGGTGTGTTCCTGTGTTGCTGGAGAATTTGCATGGTATGTCTTGCTCTGGAACTTGTTGGCCCTTGGGTGGTGCTTGGTTTCAGTGTAGGTATGAGGGTGTTTGATGAGCTCCTGTTGATTAATTTTCCCTGGAGTCAGGAGTTCTCTGATGTTCTCAGGATTTGGACTTAAGCCTCCTGCTTCTGGTTTTCAGTTTTATTTTTACAGTAGCCTCAAGACTTCTCCATCTATACAGCACTGATGATAAAACATCTAGGTTAAAGATGAAAAGTTTCTCCACAGTGAGGGACACCCAGAGAGGTTCACTGAGTTACATGGAGAAGAGAAGAGGGAGGGGGGAGTTACAGGTGACTGGAATGAAATGAGGTGAGAGAGCAAGCTAGCCAGTAATCACTTCCTTATGTGTGCTCCACTGTCTGGACCACTCAGAGAAGTTCACAGAGTTATACAGAGAAGAGGAGAGGAAGGAAAGAGACAGAGGTGGCCAGGAGGATAAAAGAGGGAAATGAAAAGGAGAGAAACAGATCCAGCCAGTAATCAGTTCCCTAAGTGGTCTCCACTGTCTGCAACACACAGAGATTCACAGAGTTGGGTAGAGAAGAGAAGGGGGAGGGAGGAGACAGAGGCAACTTGGTGGAGAAAAAGCAGAGTCCAAAGGAGGAGACAGTGGTCAAGCCAGTAATCTCACTCTCAAGTGAAAATGGGTACTGAAGATTGGGTTTTTAAAGGTACAAAATTGATAACAAATACCAAAAAGCAAAGATTAAAAATCTAGAGTAGAGGTTGGATCTTCAAAAATATAATATTAAAGAAAAGAAGAAGGAGAAAGAAAAGAAAAGAAAGTCACAAGAATTATTAAAAAACAATAACAACCACAATATATATAGATATATATATATGGCATTTGCTTTAAAAATAGGGTCTCTTTTTTTTTTGAAAAGTAATAGTAGGTGATAAAAATAAAAATTAAAGGAGAAATAGAGGGCTTAAAAATTTAAAAATTTTTAAAAAAAGAAAAAACAAACAAACAAAAAAGAATGATCGTAAAAATAGTAAAGGTATATCTTGGACTTTCTCTGGTAGTGTTGTGGGCAGTGTGGGTTCAGTTCATTTTCAGATAGTTCCTTGGTCCGGCTTATATTTCTCAAGATCTATAGGCCCCTTCCGGTGTAGTCAGTACTAACTACAGGGTTTTAATCTATTGTACCTGTCACTTCCAAGGCGGTTCCCTCTGTTTTAGCTTCTTCTGTTTGCTGGTCTCTTCAGTGTCTGATTTCTGCCCTGACACAAGTGCGGTGGTGGTGGACACTTTTTTTTTAGGCTCACTTGTTAAGTTGCACTGTGGGGAGGGAGGGCTGCTGCAAACAAATAACACTGGCGTGCGCTTGCAGTGCTTCAGCCACACTAGGCCTGCCCCCACTCACGGCGCACATCGCTCAGGCTCTAGGTTGCTCCGCCGGGAACCGTCTGAGGCCAGCCCTGGGCTGCATGCACCTCCCCAGTCTAAGCCGCTCCGGCTCAGGCACTCAGGTAGTCCTCAGAGGCGCAGACTTGGTTGGGCCTGCGTTTTGTGCCCTTCCCAGGTCCGAGTAGCTCAGGTGTTTGGTGAGCATGGCTGCTGCAACTTATCTCCTTTCCTGTCCCTGCTGCTCAGTTTTCTGGGTGTACAACTGGCGCCCCTTCTTAGGCGGATGGTGACTGTCCAGAACCCCAAGAAGTCTTAGTTAGCGAAGAAGCTAGCTTGCAGTTTGGTAGTTAATGTCTCTCTGGGGCTGCGATTGCCCCTTTCCGGCCCTTCTGACTCTGGCTGCCTGTCACCAGACAGGGATGGTCTGCAGCTGGCTAAATCTGTTCCATCCTTTGTTCTGTGCGCAGTCCTGGCGGTGTCTTATGTTAGAGCTTTTCGCGTGGTAGCTATCCCATAGTCTGGTTTGCTAGCCTAAGTTAGTTCGCTCTGGTTACGCTCGGGGCATTCCAGCCCGATTCTTAAAAAGCACTGCAGCCCGTGCCTCCCAGCCCAGCCCCCGCTTGCTAGTGGTGGATGCAGGCTTCTGCGCTGCTTCTCTGCTGGGGGAGTTACCGCTGGGCTCGTACTCTGTTGGTTTTATTTATTTATTTATTTTTCCTCCCTGTTATGTTGCCCTCTGTGCTTCCAAGGCTCGCCACAGACTCGGCAGCGAGAGTGTTTCCTGGTGTTTGGAAACCTCTCTTTTTAAGACTCCCTTCCTGGGACGGAGCTCCCTCCCTACCTCTTTTGTCTCTTTTTTTTTCATCTTTTATATTTTTTCCTACCTGTCTTTGAAGACAATGATCTGCTTTTCTGGGTGCCTGATGTCCTCTGCCAGCATTCAGAAGCTGTTTTGTGGAATTTACTCAGCGTTGAAATGTTCTTTTCATGAATTTGTGAGGGAGAAAGTGTTCTCCTCATCCTATTCCTCCACCATCTTAGGACCGCCTCCCATGAACAGTGCTTTCTTTCCCTCTTGGGCACAGAGCCTTCCTTGCAGTTATGGGTGGACAGAACAAAGTCTGGCCCACAGAACACGGGCAGAGGTGATGGAAGCCACATCCAAGCCTGGCCCGAAAAAACCTTTCTGCATAAGATGCTCTCCATGCTTTTCTCTCTTTCTGGTAGCCTTGAATGAAGAGGCTTCGCCACCCATGACAAACTTAAGAGCCACCCATTGAAGATAGAGTGAGTGAGTGAAGTCGCTCAGTCATGTTCGACTCTTTGCGACCCCATGAACTGTAGCCCACCAGGTTCCTCCATCCATGGGATTTTCCAGGCAAGAATACTGGAGTGGGTTGCCATTTCCTTCTCCAGGAAATCTTCCCAACCCAGGGATTGAACCCAGGTCTCCCACATTGTAGGCAGACGCTCTACCATCTGAGCCACCAGGAAGTCCAATTGAAGATATCTCCTACTGAAGATAGGAGAGTCACAAAACAGGAAAAGCTACAATTCTGAATCATCACTTGGGAGAAATTTGTTTAATCAGAATGCCTGCACTGCAGTTTGACAGAGGTGATAGATAAACTTTGAAACTTAGGGGTTATATCTTATCATAGCTGATACAATATTAATGTATAGAAATGGTATGGGATTTGGGGGAGAAACAGAGAAGCTAAATGAGAAAATAAGATGGGTGATGAATAAGATGATAATTTAATTGTATTCTGTAGCTCTTGTGAGTTTTTGTTCTTTTAACATTAAAAAGTAAATGTGGTTTATTTTTCCACTGAGCCCAGTAATAAAGTATGAGCCATGAAAGGGAATTAGGTGCCCAGTGATTTAGAAAAAGGAAAACATAACTTTAGTTTGACATGATTTCTGTCACTGAGGAGAGGAGAGAGAAAAAAGAAAGAAAAAATACAAAGGAAATTCTCAAGCTGCTCAGAGAATTTAGAGGCATAGACTCAGGCACAGAGAAAGCCCAGGAACTTGGAGGACATATGAGCAGTTTCAAAGGCTGAGAAACATCTTGGATTAGAAAGCCTCAGACCCAGGGAGGGGTCTGCTGAATTCACTAAACCACCAAGGAGTTGACAGAAGACAAAAGCCATATCTCCTCAATGCCCGATCAGAATTTAAGGAAGAAACCAAGCTAGCCTAAACACAAGTGATAAGAAAAGATATGCCAGAAGACGCTCTCCTCCAAAATCACATTAAAACTGCTTTCAGTGGGGCTCCTCAGATCATCAGCATCAGAATCATTAGGAATGCTATTTGAAATGTATTTATATTTATTTATAGTAGTTACAAACTGTAAACACCACAAATGTCCATTAACAGGTGAATGGATAGACTAAATGTGCAATATTCATACAATGGAATATCATTCAGTGGTGAAAAAGACAACATACTGATAACCACAACATGTATGAATCTCAGTAACTTTATGGTAAGCCAAAGAAGCCAGGAACAGAAGGGTATACTGTACATTTCCATTTATGTCAAACTCTAGAAAAGACAATTGAACCTATAGTGACAGAAAGAGTATCAGTAGATGCGTGGGGTGGGGGAAGAGGAAATGAAAAGTAAGTGGGAAGTGGCACAAGAATGTGGGGAGGTTCTCAACCTTGGTTGAGGGAGTGGCTACAATCTATTATAAATTTGTCCAAATCCATTAAAACGTTCACTTAAAATGTATTGCTTGTAAAGCATACCTCAATATGGTTAACTTAAACATTCAATTTTATAAAATACAGGTCCATTGTTAGCAAGAAGACTCCAGAAGCAACAAACACACCTACTACTCAGATGCTGGTTTCTAGTCCCATTCTCTAACACAACAAATCAGGACCTCTTGGAGAAATAGCTGGTTCCAGACCATGAGCAGAAATACACAGACAAGCCTTGAGTTTCTCATAGTGCCAAAAAGTGAGGAAGTACTAAAAAAAACAAAAACACAGTGATGGAAGTATGTCAAAGAGACACAGGATCAATTGAATCATTCCCATTGGCCAAGGCTGAAATGCTTTGAGCAAGAAAATAAAGTGGTATTGAATATAACCCAAAAGTAAAATATAAAGAACCATGTGTCAGTCAAGCAATCAATCAGTAAGGCAGAATACACAAACCTCTCATAAAGAAAAGTTTCAAATAGTTTCTATAGATATCCTGCCCACAAGGAGGTGGGGCACAGGGCCCACTCTCTAGGTGTGGGCCATGCACAGTGACTTCCTTCTAAAGAGCATAGAATGAAAAAGAGGGGTGTGGAAGTGCCTGGAGAAACCCAACAGGCACAACATCAGCCATGTGATGAAGGTCAACATCAACAATAAGTCATGTTGATTTTATGCGCTCCGATACCATGTGATGAAAATAGCACCTTACCTCTGTGATTTTCCCCTAAAACCCCAATAATCTCAATACAGCCCTGAGAAAGACATTGGAAAGATCTCAATTATGGGACATTCTACAAAATACCTCACCAGAGCTCGAAATAACTGTAAACGTCATCAAAAACCAAGAGAGGTCTGAGAAACTGTGGCAACCAAGGAGAGATGATGATTAAATGTATTGTGGTACCTGGATGGGATCCTGGGATAGAAAAAGGACACGAACTAAATTTACCAAGTTAATCTGAATAAAGTGTGTGAAAAAGAATGTATAATTATTGGCTCATTAATTGTGACAGATGTAAAACATTATTAATAGGAAAAACTGGGTGTGGGGTATATGGGAAATCTCTGTACTATCTTTGCAAACTTTTTGTAAACCTTAAACTATTTTAAAATTAAAAGCTTATTTTAAAAATTGCAGGTCCATTTAATAAGAATCTCCTTGGCCCATGGTGCCCTGTTGAAAAAGTTGCCACTATGAGCCATGGACGACGCCAGGATTCTTGCCTCAGAGGAAAGGAATTCGATCCAGGGCCAGCGACGAGGCTTGATCGTGCAGAGCTTTTGTGTAATAAAGTTTTATTGAATTGTAAAAGAGACAGAGAAAGCTTTTGACATAGACATCAAAAGGGGGCAAAAAGAATGCTCCCTTGCTAGTTTAGAGCAAGAAGTTATATACCTATTACCAAGTTGCTAATTAGAGAAAGGAAATGCCTCAAAACTGAGAGAGTTTCATGAGTCCCCTCACCCAAAACATGCATTTTGAGATGGCATTGGCACACGGTGAGTTATCCTGGGCCATAAAACAATTGACATGAATCTTGAAGAAAGGCAGATTTACAAGCAAATACATAGTTTCATTCACATAGCTTAAGAGAACTGAATAAAACCAATACTGGTTCGTTGAGCCATTATCGGTTTTGAGTGTTAGATGGAACCAACTTGAAGAAAGGCAGATTCTAAAGTAAATACATAGTTCATTAACAAAGCTTGAGAAAAATATTTCCATAAGAAAAGCACATTGGTTAGCTCAAGGCTTGAGAAGAGTTCCACTGGAGTGGAAGGAAAAGGCTACCCACTCCAGTAATCTGGCCTGGAGAATTCCATGGACTGTATATATAGTCCATGGGGTCATAAAGAGTCAGACACAACTGAGCGACTTTAAATGTAAAAAATAGCTCAAGGCTTGAGAAAAGTTAAGTTCTGGTGGAACCAGGTGTTGTCCTGGCAACACAGAATTTTAAAAGAAACCTCCTTTTAATTTTGTACAGAGAAGGAAAAAAAATGCCTGACACTTGCAGTTTGTTTCCTCCTGTGGCTTAAGAGAGAGTGAAAGAAACGTCTGACATTTGCAGTCTATTTCCTCTGCTTGGGGACCCTCGCCTTCCTGCCGGTTATCCTCTCACTGTCACCTGTATCCAACACACTCAGGTGCATCCAAGAAGCCCTAAAGCAGCGGTTCTCAACCTGAGCTGCTCATCATAATCGAGATACCTGGGCCCCACCCCCTGGAAACTGAGACTCGATCAATCAGCATGAAGAGGGAGCAAACACTGAGCTCATTGCAGAGGCCTCCTAGTGATTTTAGTGTGCAGCCCAATTTGACATTAACTGCTTTAGGACATGTAGGATTCCTTCACTCATTCTTTTTTACTTCTACAAACAATATTTCCTCTTTTCTTTCCCTAAAACACATCATGCCTGCTTGGGAAAAAAAAAAAAAAACTGCCATGGGCCTGCAGAACACAGGAGCCATTCGTGAGGGGTCGTATTACAGCCTTGGGTCACAAGAGCCCAGGCATCTCCCAGCTACACCTTTGTCTATCCCTACTGCACAGCAGGCATGCGCACAAGGCTCTGCTTCCTTCTCCGCACTGTGGGCCACAAGCCTCTTCTTTCCTTGAAGGAGGAAACAGACAGGACAGGCTCCATCTTGAAAGCAGGACTCCATCTTGGGCCGGACTGTGGACTTTGAGCTCTATGCCCAGTATCTATGGAAACGACATACCAACTGGAAAACCAGGCCCTCTGGATGGGAGAGCCCAGAGCTCATACCTAGACTCTCCGTTGCCTAAAAGAATACCCTAATTATCTGTGTAACCAAATAGAATCATAAATTCTATTATGCTTATTGGAGTATGACCACAGGTCTACTGATAATTGTTCACTGTTAACTACCTAGGCTTAAGGCATATGAATCACGGGTTAACTTTGATTGTATCTTTCTTTTCCTTTTTTCAGATTAGTTTCAGGGGATTTGGGGAGGTGGGTTTGGGCATGTACACCTAGGGTATACAAGGTCACAAAAACTTGTGGGGTCCTTGGCTAAGAGGAGACTCTGCCTTGGGCCGCTGGTGTAATAAACTGCACTCCACTATCTGCATTGTCCTTCTGAGTGAGTTTGTTTCCCGGAATGTGTGGCTACAACATCCTGGCTGGACTTTCCTACCTCTTCTGCCTGGAAAACTCTTCCTCATCCTTCAAAACCTAGATCAAATGTCACCCTCTCTGAAGACTTCCCAGATACCAACCTAGAACTTAGTCACTTTCCTCTTTTGTCTTCAACCAGACTTTTCTGATACCTGTCTTATCACCCACGCGCTGGATGGCACTCATGTGTTTGGGGGCCTCTGTCCAGTCACTGGAATGTGAACACTTTGAGGATAAGAATCTGGCACTGACTGTCACTAACATGCCCCCTTCCCTTGGCACAGTGCTGAGCACAGGGTAGTTCCTCAATATTCATTCAAGTGAGTGAATGAGTAGATGCATTAATGAACAGACTCATTCTGAAGGCCTTAGCCTTGTGTTAGGGGAAATAAAATCCATCAGCTAGGAGAAGATCTTTCTCTGTATCAGATATCATCTGTTTTGTTCATTTGCTTTGAAAACGACATTCAGAGCATTTTCTTTACGTGTTTAAGAACTTCCGACAGCAACTTAATGAACGGGTTCTCTTACATATAAGCCAGTCTGGATGTCACAGATGCTTCTGGGAATACGAAAACCAAGCAGATACCCCAGACTCCTGCACTGGCCTCGAAGCAGCAAATACCTTGCAAGGAAGAGAGCAAATAGAGGTAGGGCCAGAAGACCTGTGAAAGCCCAAGAGAATTTTCACTGCCCTGTCCTTAGCTCATCCCCTTGTGTGTGTGAGTGTGCGTGTGTGTGTATGCACACTCGGTCATATCCAATTTTTTGCAACCCCATAGACCTCTGAGGTCCACCAGGCTTCTCTGTCCATGGAATTTCCCAGGCTGGAGTGGGTTGCCATTTCCTTCTCCAGGGCATCTTCCTGACCCAGGATCAAGCCCACATCTCTTGTATGTCCTGCAATGACAGGCAGGTTCTTTACCAGCTGAGCCACCAGGGAAACACATGACCACCTACAAAGCAGGCAGGGCAGCTGCTTCAAACCTCTCTTTTTAATGGGAAGAAACTGAGGCTTAAAAAAGCTGAGATGGTAGCCAGTATAGGGACAAAGCCCAAAGCAGCCACTCACCACAGAGAAATTTGTAAAAACTTCATGAGAACCATACACTCAGTTCCATATAGCAAGTCAATACCCCCCAAGCTCATTCAGTGGAGAAACAAAGAATTTGATTGTCCAGTGACAGCAGGAAATATTCTGTGTGGTATAAAAAGAGAATCTAGGGACACAAATCATTTGAGGATCAGGTAAGAGTTCTAAAACCTCTTGCAGATTAAAAAAAAAAATCCAGTTCTCAAGATTTTAAATAAAACCTAGAGTCTAAAAATTCTCTGAAATATAGGCACTATGGAAGGTGAAATGATCCTCGGTAAGAAACCCTGAGCTAGACAGTCCTAGGATTCCTTTCAATCATGACATTCCATAATTTATCTAAAGACAAAAGTGTTTAGTATAGGCTGCACCATTTGTTGTTGTTCAGTCATTAAACTGTGCCCAACTCTTTGCAACCCATAGACTGTAGCACGCCAGGCTTCTCTGTCCTTCACTATCTCCCAGAGTTTGCACAAACTCATGTCCATTGAGTCGGTGATGCCATCCAACCATCTCATCTTCTGTTGCTCCCTTCTCATGCTGCCCTCAATCTTTCCCAGCATCAGGGTTTTTCCCAGTGAGTCGGCTGTTCGCATCAGGTGGCCAAAGTATTGGAGCTTCAGCTTCAGCATCAGTCTTTCCAATGAATATTCAGGGTTGATTTCCTTTAGGAGTGACTAGTTTGATCTTGCAGTCCAAGGGACTCTCCAGCACCACAATTCGAAAGCATCAATTCTTCAGCACTCAGCCTTCTTTATCGTTCAACTCTCACATGCGTACATGACTAATAGAAAAACCATAGTTTTGACTACATGGATCTTTGTCAGCAAAGTGATATCTCTGCTTTTTAACACACTGTCTAGGCTTGTCATCGTTTCCAAGGACCAAGTGTCTTTTAATTTCATGGCTGTCGTCAATGTCTGAAGTAAATTTGGAGCCCAAGAAAACAAAATCTGCCACTATTTCCATTGTTTCCCCATCTATTTGCCATGAAGTGATGGGACCGGATGCCATGATCTTCGTTTTCTGAATGTTGAGCTTTAAGCCAGCTTTTTGCTCTCCTCTTTCACTTTCAACAAGAGTCTCTTTAGTTCTTTTTTGCTTTCTGCCATTAGGGTAGTATCATTTGTATATTGGAGGCTGTTGATATTTCTCCCAGCAATCTTCATTCCCTGGTGGCTCAGAGAGTAAAGAATCCACGCGCAATGCAGGAGATCTAGGTTCTATCTCTGGGTTGGGAAGATCCCCTGAAGGAGGGCATGGCAATCCACTCCAGTATTCTTGCCTGAAGAATCCCCACGGACAGAAAGCCTGGTGGGCCCCAGACCATGGGCTGCAAAGAGTCAGACACAACTGAGCAACTAAGCACACAATCTTCATTCCAGCTTGTGATTCATCAGCCCTACTCTGCATATAAGTTAAATAAGCAGGGTGACAATATATATAGCCTTGATGTACTCCTTTCTCGATCTTGAACCATGTCTGTTGTTCCATGTCCAGTTCTGACTGTTGCTTCTTGACCTGCCTAGAGGTTTCTGAGAAGGAAGGTAAGGTGGCCTGGTATTCCCATCTCTTTAAGAATTTTCCAGTTTGTTGTGATGCACACACATAAAAGGCTTTAGTGTATCCAATGAGGCAGAAGTAGATGATTTACTGGAGTTCTTTTGATTTTTCAATGATCCAACAGATGTCAGCAATTTGTTCTCTTGTTCCTCCGTCTTTTCTAAATCCATCTTATACATCTGGAAGTTCTCAGTCCACGTACTATTGAAGCATACACGACCTTCGTGTACCACTTCTAGATCTAGGTGCTACATGAATTCACCTAAAAATCTGGATCTTCTTGGTTCATCTTTCTTGGACCTTGGTTCTGTTCTCAACCAGGCTGTCTCCTCATTGGGGCAAGATGGCCACCAGCTGCTCCAGACTCACATCTACCCTTTCAGTAACTCCAGAAGAAGCAGCAAGCTTCTTTTCCATTGTTTCAGGATCATCCTGTTTGGAATACCTCAAGTCATTTACCAATCCTTGAACAAATCTCTAAGCCAGAGTGACAGTGGGTTCTAATGGGCTTCAGTTTCAGATCTACAACAAGATCTAGAGCTGGTGAGGCTAGCCACCCAGGGGAGGCTCCCTGAGAAAAACCAGTGTGTTATTACCAGCAGAAATGAGAAAGTGATACTGAATGAGCCGAATCGATCTATGTCCATTACAATAAAATAAACAGTAATCATATCTCGTGGGCTATAGCCATGTAGAGTGGACCTAGCACACGAATGTTTATTCAATGCCGGTCTGGATAACTTATTACATAGACATGTTTGTCCAAAGGCATGGACCACCATCCCCATAATAGCCCTGTTTGTTCTTTTTTTTTTTTTAATTTATCTCCTTTCAAGAGAACCGTCCCAGTAACAGAAGCCCTCCCATCTCCTTCAGTCCTGTCTCTGCCAGTCAACAGCCACTGCTAAAGGTAGAAGAGAAAAATCTCCTATCACCTTGATAGGCCTCCTGCTCAGGTGTATTTTTGTTCCTTTACCTAACCCTGAAGGCGATCTTTATTTTCTCCCCTACTGAGTGGTTTGATGACTGTCTGCTTTAATCATTAAAGAGACTTAGAAATTTGCTAGGGGGAAAACTGTAATCCTTGCAGAACAGGAATATCTGAAGTGCTTTTTCTATTAATGACCTTGGCCCTGAAAAGGAATCTGAGCACCAGTGATATATTGCCAGCCTCCAGGCCTGAAGAATGAAGACTTGCTTCTCTGCCTCCTTGTCCTCCATCAGCAGCCGGCCCCAAGGCATCACCGGTCTCGATTAGACCAAGACAAGTGCTTTCAAGTCCATTTCCTCTTTCCAGCCCATTCTGGGCCACAGCCCAGCTCAGGTAAGCTCCCTACTCTTGCCATAATTCAAACAGCCACCCCAGAAGTCCCAGAAGAAATGATCTGCCTGCAGCCTTGAAGCTTTGTCTGAGGAGAACTCAACTCCTTTTTAGGATAGAAAGGGAAGAATACTTAGTGTAAATGAGAATTAAAAGGTATGAAAACTAAGAGCTGTTATCTAGGCAACCAAATTCTTTCTTCTTTCCTAAAAGCAAGGAAGAGAGTCCAGCGGTGATTTCTTCAACACTAAAACCTGCTTGTCCCCTGTTCAAATCCTTCTCTGGCTCCCTAATGTCTTAGAGATAAAAATCAACCTCTTGAGTGTACCTTCCAGGCCCTGTGTGATCTGGCTCCTACTTCATTTCTAGTCTCAGGTCTGTTCGTTTTATCCCTCCACTTTGTTTCACTGTGTCTTAAAAAAACCCATCTTGCTCTTGCCAGAAAGCTAGCTTATTCTCCCTATTTAACATGTTTCTCTGCTTGGTTACCGTATTAGTTTCCTTTTGCCCCTCTAACAAATTACCACAAACTTGCTGGCTTGAAACAACATAAATGTTTAAGGATATGGGCTGGAGACATCTGAGACTAACCCAATTTGCAAATTTCATCCCTCTTCATTCCATGTCACTTCTATAACAACATCTGTGAAGTTAATTTATTCTATTTTTCTAACAATTACTGAGAGAACAGTAATAAAATATCCCAGTGTGATTCTGGATTTTTTCCACTTATCACTTTAGTTATGTCATTTTTTGCTTCAAATATTAAGCTCTTTTAACAGGTACATGAACATATATGATGGTTAAGTCTTCCCAACAAACTGACAATTTAATTAATATGAAATATCCACTTTACTTTTGGTAATGCTCGTCTGACCTGACATCTACTTTGTATAATATTTACATAGCTGCATCCTCTTTCTTAAACTGTCAACCTTATGTATTTTCTTCCACTGTTTTACCTCCAATCTATGTCTTTATATTTAAACTGTTTCTGTCACGAATGACATATAGTTGCTGCTGCTGCTAAGTCGCTTCAGTCGTGTCCGACTCTGTGCGACCCCATAGACGGCAGCCTACCAGGCTCCCCCATCCCTGGGATTCTCCAGGCAAGAGTACTGGAGTGGGTTTCCATTTTCTTCTCCAATGCATGAAAATGAAAAGTGAAGTGAAGTCGCTCAGTCATGTCCGACTCTTAGCGACCCCATGGACTGCAGCCCACCAGGCTCCTCTGTCCATGGGATTTTCCAGGCAAGAGTACTGGAGTGGGGTGCCATTGCCTTCTCCAATGGCATATAGTTAGGTCTTACTTTTTATCTAACCTGACAGCTCTGCCTTGTAATGTACTATTCTGTTTCTTTAATGTAGTTGTTTGTTAGCATATGTTTAGGTCCACCATTTTTTATCCCCTTGCCATTTATTCCATTTACTCCATCTACTGTGTTGGCCAAAAAGTTCATTGGGATTGTCCCATAAAATGTTATAGAAAAACCTAAATGAACTTTTTGGCCAACCCAATATTTCATCTGTTCCTTTGTTCCTTCTTTTCTCCATTATTATTTGAGTAAACTGAGTACTTTTTAGTATTGTATTTTCTTTCCTTTGACTTTTGAACTATATCACTTTGTGTTTTTTTCCTTAGTAACTTCTCTAGAGTAACACTGTCTATTAGAAACACACTGAGAGCCACACATGTAACATTTACAGAATACCTCGATTTTTAGTTCACAGATTACCAAACTTAAAAGCAGTTAAATTAATTTAATAATATATTAACCTAACATAACCTAAATATTATCACTTTAATGTGTAATATGATATTTTAGATTCTAAAATTACATTCATACTATCTTTGAAATCTGATCTGAATTTTTATACCTGTAGCATATCATAACTGTTAAAGTGAAAGGTAGTTCTGTAAAAACAATAAAACGGTGCCTCATAGAAGAATGCAAACACCACTTCAGTTTTTCATTTAAATTTAAGTAAGTAAATGACAAATTCATCTCCTCGGTTTCATTAGACACATTTCAAGTGCTTAGTAGCCCCATGTGGCCAGTGACTGCTGTATTGAACAGAACAGCTCTGGAGTTCACAATATGTACATTTAATTTATCACAGTCCAGCCTAAAATAATATTAAGTTCTTAATTAGCAATGAACTTCTCCCACAACAGCACAATTCCATTTATCCTTCCTCATACTTTGTGCTATATTCACATATCTTTTTCTTCCTCTATGAATATAGACCTTGCAACACAAGGTTATGATTTTTGCTTTAAGCATCCTGTAGTCACCCATCAAAAAATGGACAGAAGATCTAACTAGACATTTCTCCAAAGAAGACCTACAGATGGCCAAAAAGCACATGAAAAGATGCTCAAGATCGTACATTATCAGAGAAATGCAAATCAAACCTATAGTGAGGTACTACCTCACACCAGTCAGAATGGCCATCATCAGAAAGTCTAAAACAATAAAAGCTGGAGAAGGCGTGGGGAAAGGGGGACCCCTCCTATACTGTGGGTGAGAATGTAAATTGGTACAGCCACTATAGAGAACAGTATGGAGGTTCCTTAAGAAACTAAAACTAGAACTACCATGTGATCCAGCGATCCCTCTCCCGGGCAAATATCTGGAGAAGATACATGCACTCCTATGTTTATAGCAGCACTATTTACAATAGCCAAGACATGGAAACAACCTAAATGTCCACTGAGAGATGATCAAATAAAAATGTAGTAGGAAGAGGGCTCCAAAGATGGGAAGTGAAGTCAGTGCCTCAGTAGCCAAGGAGAACTGTAGAAGGAAGAGTCAAATGTTGACAGAGATCTATGATTCAGTTGCAGTTTCATACTGTGGTCTCCCTAAGGAGTTGGCTTTTCAATGAGGATGACAATGGAATAGATGAAGCTGAGACCACTTCTGTGGTTTCTATGACCCTCTATGCAGTCATGTATCCTGTGTTCAACGAGATAAAATGAGTAAATCTCTCTGTAGCTCAGACACTGAGAGAAGCTTTCATCAAGGCTGAAAAAAGAAATCCCATGACTCATACAAGACATCATTATGAAAATTTTAGGGGCAAAAAAGTGTAGACGTCAACTTCACAGAGTCCCTTCTTTATATGACAGCTGATGATGTAGAAGAGTATATGGTTAAACGACCAGAGCCAGAATTCCAAGACCTAAATGAAAAAGCACAAGCACTTAAAGAAATTCTCGGTAAGATCCCAGATGAGATACATGACAGAGTGAGGTTTCTGCAGACAGTCAAGGATATAGCACGTGCAATAAATAAATAAAAAGTGATCAGTGTCTTCAAGAAATATCAGTACCAGAACCACAGGGCACTTGAACACCAAAAGAAAGGGTCTGTGAAGTACTCCAAAAGTTTCAGTGGTACTCTGAAAACCTATTTTAAAGATGACAAGGTAATATATGTGTTCATAAGTGCCAACCAACTAATTCATCAAACCGACTTGATACTTCAGACCTCAAAACTATGGCCTGAAAGTTGTATATGTTAACAGATATACTTCTCAGTGGCAGCACTGGATTGTCTGTATCCATAAACTTTAAAGTTTGACTGTATAAATTATCAGTCCCTTCTGAATGAATCTAATAATCCAGAATGTTGAATGGGATTACTGGCATATTATACCATGTTTTTGTAAAATATAGCTTAATCATAATCAGTCTGAAGATTTTACATCACTTTTGCTATTATCATTCTTTTAAGAATGCTAAGCCAAAAGAATTTATGCCTTACATGTCATTATATAACTTTCCTTGAAAGAATTATAAATATTGAGGTTTGTTTCTGACATTTTAACTTGAAAGTGATATGCTACAAGATAGTACTTTAACAACGTTTGCTGCCAAATATTCAATAAACAGTTTTACATCTGTTAAATATTTCTTTACTTGAAAATATGCATATATATATATATAAAATCAGAAGACCAAGATGACTGTGTAACGTCTAAAGAGTTCTAACAGGAGTTTATTAGCAGTTTATCAGATAATAAAGCAGTAAGAATTCCTATTTTTCTGTCCTTAATCATTCTGGGCAAAAACTAGTTAATGGAGATACTTTTGCTAGTTATTATATCTGAGATACTGAGTATTTTTCCAAACTTTGTTTTAAGAGACTTATGAGAAGCAGATGGCAGTTTACAGCATCTTCACACTATACTGCCACTTTTGAACACTATGATGATGTAAGATTAACTCTTTCTGATTTGCTGGGCCCTAATAAGCTCTGCTGAAGCCTGGCTTGAAGAATTTTGAGCATTACTTTACTAGCGTGTGAGATGAGTGCAACTGTGCAGTAGCTCAAGCATTCTTTGGCATTGCCTTTCTTTGGGACTGGAATGAAAACTGAACTTTTCTAGTCCTGTGGCCACTGCTGAGTTTTCCAAATTTGCTGGCATATTGAGTGCAGCACTTTCACAGCATCATCTTTCAGGATTTGAAAGAGCTCAACTGGAATTCCATCACCTCCACTAGCTTTATTCGTAGTGATACTTTCTAAGGCCCACTGACTTCACATTCCAGGATGACTGGCTCTAGGTGAGTGATCTGGTATTCCCATCTCTTTCAGAATTTTCCACAGTTTATTGTGATCCACACAGTCAAAGGCTTTGGCATAGTCAGTAAAGCAGAAATAGATGTTTTTCTGGAACTTTCTTCCTTTTTCCATGATCCAGCAGATGTTGGCAATTTGATCTCTGGTTCCTCTGCCTTTTCTAAAACTAGCTTGAACATCCATCTAGTCAAGGCTATGGTTTTTCCAGTAGTCATGTACGGATGTGAGAGTTGGACTGTGAAGAAAGCTGGGCATCAAAGAATTGATGCTTTTGAACTGTGGTGTTGGAGAAGACTCTTGAGAGTCCCTTGGACTGCAAGGAGATCCAACCAATCAATCCTAGAGGAAATCAGTCCTGGGTGTTCTTTGGAAGGACTGATGCTAAAGCTGAAACTCCAGTACTTTTGCCACCTCATGCCAAGAGTTGACTCATTGGAAAAGACTCTGATCCTGGGAGGGATTGGGGGCAGGAGGAGAAGGGGACGACAGAGGATGAGATGGTTGGATGGCATCAGCAGCTCGATGGACGTGAGTCTGAGTGAACTCCGGGAGTTGGTGATGGACAGGGAGGCCTGGTGTGCTGCAATTCATGGGGTTGCAAAGAGTCGGACACGACTGAGTGACTGAACTGAACTGAACTGAATAAGCTCTGCACCTTTCTTCCATGAATAGCCACAACTATAGTAATTTGAAGCCATACCAGTGCTAGTTGCACACATGGAGCACAGAAAGATTGGTACCTATTCCAGATGAGCCACCTGATATGTAGCAAAGCTGGAATTCCAGTGCTGACCCGGAGCCCATGCTGTCAGCCACTGTGTTATGTTGCTACCAGCATACCAGACAATTTGCCTACCTACAAATCCTCTACTGCTCTCAAGATGCCCCCCTCCTTGTCAGGAAAAATCTTCCCAGAAGAGTAGTCCCACATCCTAGACATCACTGAAGTAGCTTGAGTCCCAAGCAGGAAATCCCACAGTATTCCCAGACCTAAAGCCACAGGAGTAAGGAAAACGCTGTCCTTTTACAATAAGCTTAGGGTTCTCCCCCTGTTCTGGGTGCATCAGCCCCCCCTGCTTTTGACTCCTGCTTTACCCCACTACTTCTCCCTCCCCTTCTTGTCATTAATTACCCCTGCAGACTTCCGGTGTCTTCAAGCCAATAGCTCTGAGCTCATTCTGTCTACCCAGAGTCTGGTTGCTCTGAACCTACACTCTGCCTCCAGTCACAAGTTGCAAAGCCCTGCATCCCACAGATCAGTGATAACACTCAGCCTCTTCTGATGTGCCAGGACTAGAACTGTTTCCTCCTGTGTCCCTTTCACCCTGTACGACACCTGTATGGATGCTTTGGAATCCGATCAGACAAGAAAATGAGCAAAGTTCTCACTGCAGTGGGCAGCAGACATGGGGATTCTGTCAGAAAAGCATTTGCTCTTTGGGATGACATAATTCAACCACTGCAGAGACACTCTGAAGCTCTCTTAAATGAACCAAATGGCATCTTTAGAAAGCTTTTGAGATTGCCCACATCCAGCATCACTAGGTTATTTCTAAACACTTCAAAAGCTATGTTTGCATTCAAAATATATTGTACTTTTATATGACTCAGTTGGCTCATACCCCAACCCCATTTTATGGTTAAAGAGAATGATGCTGAGAGGTTCTAAATTATCTACTTTACATCAGTGGCTCTCAAAATTTAGTACATGTAAGATACACTTCAGGCGAGAACAAAAATGGGTTTGCTGTTCTAGTTTTTTAAAATTTGCATTTTCCAAAAAGGAATCTTCATTTCTGCCCCACTCCCCTCATGTCACCATTCATTTATTCTGATACTGCTAGCCCAGTACTTTGAGAAATACTACAGCAGAGTAAAGAAGGGAATCTGTGGATAGAATTCAGTGGTCTAAGCACCTAAAAAGGAAAAAAGCTCCCCATCTTTGTTTTCAGGATCTTCTAAGTGAAATTTAGCATTTCTTTCAATAATGAACAAGAGCAGCAGAACATAGTTATATTAACAGTGTCCGTGATGTTGTCGTCAATACAAGTTACAGATATTTTTATATATCACATGTGTTTTGCAGGACTTCAAAATACCTTCTACCTTTCACCAGTTCTTTGAAATTACAGTTATTGTGAGACTTGCTATTATCACATCAATGTGGTTTTAAAAAAAAATGGCAAATTTCATGTTATTGAGTATTCTTTTTTCTAATATTTGTCTTAGTTACAGCATGTGGGATCTTCAGTCTTTGTTGCGGCATTCAGGATCTTTAGTTGCAGCGTGTGACCTCTTAGTTGCAGCATGTGGGATCTAGTTCCCTGACCAGGGATCAAATCTGGGCCCCCTGCTTTGAGAGCATGGCGTCTTAGCCATTAGGCCACCAGGGAAGCCCCTCGATATTCTGATAATTGTAGTTTAATAGAATTAGCATCTTTTGTAATCCAACATATATTTTATGCATTTAAAAACATTATTCTGAGAAAGGCTGTACAGGCTTCAGCAGACTAGTTAAAGGGTCTTTGAAAGTAAAAGAACACAAAGTTTAGGATCTTCTGTTCTCAGACCTCCCCCTCACTACCTCTAACTGCCACAATGGTCACCTGACTAGAGAATGGTCTCCCTCTTAAGAAACAGCCAGCTTTCAGACTGGAGAGACTCTGAGGATTAAAGGAGTAGAATCTAGGCTGCAGTGAATTCCACTGAAAGCCACAGACAGACATGAAGAAGTTGAGAGAGCTGGTGTGCAGAGAGCAGGCACAGTGACGGAAGTAGAAACTAGCTCCATGAACTCCAATCTATGGTCTGAGATGGGCTAAAAGAGAAAGACCATTCCAGCCGCTCCATGGCCCAACTGTACTTCCTGTCTTAGACCTGCGTGAGATTCGCTTCTCTCCTTATAATCCATCTCCCTCCCCTGTCCTAGTTGGGATTTCTGCTCCTCATGACCAAGGCCTTAAATGCAACTGCCCACGTGACCCTTATTCCTCATTTCAGCATCTGTCTGTATTCATTCACAGCATCACTTAAGTCACATCATGGTGAAGAGTCTGTATGTTCAATTCAGACGTGCTGAACGCATCCTCCACCACTTTCTGGTTTAAGAACATAGGCAAGTGGCCTAGAACTTTCTGTGCCTCCTTGTCTTATCTGGGAAAATAGGAACACTAACAGTATTTACCTAAGGTGAGCATTCAATGAATTAATATATCTTAAATATACGCCTGATAGGGAGCAAGTGCTTGGCAATTGCGCACAATCATGATGTCCACTGTCCACAAGTCACAGGGCTTGGACTGTGCATCATCTGTGCCTGCTCACCACAGTTTTCGGCACCTCCCTAGTCAGAGCTAACAAGGATGGACAGGCTTCATCTGGGACAAAGTGCCCCCACAAATTGGCATTTTCCATCAGCAAGCTTAGACTTGCTTTTTGTAAAAAGTTTCCATAACAAGATTCTCAGAGTCCCATTCAATGGCTTTATTTTATATAAGATCATTGTTTCTCATATGCTGAGGCTTCTCTGCTTGTCTGGGCCAAAATTACGCCATCTCCCGTATCAAGCAGTTGGCTCAGACTTGCTAAGACTGGGACACCCTTATCATACAGGGTGCGCTGGATACATGTGAGGAGCTACACACTCACGGGGGAGGACAGTTACTAGAGTATTCCTGAACTGAACACAGTAGCTCCGAGAAAGGACAGCCACCTCTCCAGGCTAACCACCTCATCATGCACATCTCCTCCACCATGTGACCCTGAACTCTTCCTCTCTTATTTACAAACACCGTCCAGCCCCAGGTTCTGAAAATAAACACACAGTGGAACCGCTGCTGCTTCCTGGACACACATCTGCCCCGGCGACAGCAGGGCTGTCAAAATGCAGATGCACAGAGAGCTTGTTCCAAGGTTCAATTTCAGATCTCAAATCTATTTGACTTAATCTCTGTACCTCTGTGCTTCTCTTGTGGCTCAGCTGGTAAAGAATCCACCTGCAGCATGGGAGACCTGGGTTCCATCCCTGGGTTGGGAAGATCACCTGCAGAAGGGAAAGGCTACCCACTCCAGTATTCTGGCCTAGAGAATTCCATGGACTATACCCATGGGGTCACAAAGAGTCAGACATGACTGAGAGATTTTCTTTCTTTTTTTCTTTTCTTGCTGAACCTCTATCTATCATGGGCATACCCGTCAAGGAAGTCAGCTGGGGTTGATGTGGAATGCTAGAAAAGCTTGTCTGAGTTTTTTTTTTTTTCCCCTAACCACCAGGCAATTTCGTTGCTGCCTTTGGGTTTAGTACTTTTTTCTTTCTTAAGTGATTGACGGTGTGGTGGTGGAGGGTGGGGGACTTCTAAAGTTCAATTAGGCTGAAAACCTCCATCCAAATATAATAAATTAATAGTATAATTAACCAAGATAAGTGCTGGTCTAATTCTTAAAGTCTACAGATAAAAATAGTGAAATTCCCCCCATTCCTTCACTATATTCTTTAATCATGCTAACATTAGAAAAGTTATTAGAAGAAGAATAATAATATTAATAGCAGTATTTAAATACAGAGTATTTAATAAATGCTAGCTATGGGCCAGATACTTTCCTAAGTATGTTACATGTGTAAGTTCACTTAACTTTCACGAAAAATGAAGTAGGTGCTACCATTATTCCAATTTTACAAACTGGCACAAGGAAGTTAAGTGATTTGCCCAGGGTTATTGTACTAGCCATGCCAAAGCAAGGATTGAAGCTCAGGTACCTGGCTCCAGGACCATATGCTTAACTAGGACATGATTCTGTCAACCAGCATCGCTTCTGCTACAGATTGAGCCCATTTTCCCTTAAGTATCTGTAGAAAAATAACAACACTATCTAAAATAGCCTTTCCCGCTGTCCTCAGAAAAGATGGGAAAGTATCTCTTCACCCTTCCGTCTATTTCTCCTGCCAGTAGCTTTGCCGTGGGCTGCCCACATCCTCTTCCAGTGCTGCCAGTGAGTTCCTGTGCAACTCAGATGCATTCTCTTCTGGGTTCTGGGTCCAAAAAAGCTAATTAATCTCTTATTCTTACAAGATTCAGATTGTCACATGTGCCCACTCGGGAGAGAATGTAAAATCTGGCCATTTTTAACCCATTCAGCTCCTGGAATTTGTCAGGGGAATCCAGGAGTATTAAAGGCATCTCTAGACTTCTAAAGTCAAAGATTTTACCAGCACACACCCTTTCTGCACCTCTTTCATCTTCCGACTTTTTCCACGGCCATTGCTGTGTATTTTTTAAATGAAGGCATCATTCAGCTCCATTCCAGGCTCTCATAAGGACTTAGTTCCCTGATATCTTGATTCAGGTAAATGTCTCCTTACCTAGTGATGAAGTGTCACCGTCATAACTGGGCTGTCCTAAAAGGTCACTGCCTGAGCTTTGTGTGTGTGCATTAGCCACACAGTCGTGTCTGACTCTTTGCAATCCCACGGACTATAGCCCACCAGGCTTCTCTGTCCATGGAATTCTCCAGGCAAGAGTACTGGAGTGGATTACCATTCTCTTCTCCATAGGAACTTCCCAACGCAGGGATCGAACCCTGGTCTCCTGCATCACAGGCAGATTCTTTACTGTTTGAGCTACAGGGAATTCCTCGTGAGCTTTGTGTCACAACAAAAGGCACCATCACCCCCTAGATCACATGTTGGGCTGGAGGGCAGCCTGATAATGTCTCGCCATCTGGCCCTGACCTGGTGTTCCAGGATGGAAACCTTCAGACCTTGGCCTGAGCCGTGGTGTGTGTCAGCTGAGGGTCTCCATATTCCTACTAAGTGCTGCTGTGGCACTGACTTGGGCTAATCGTATGGATGGGAGTGAACTGTTCCATGTCCAGAAGAAAGCTTTGAGAGCCTAGATGTGATCTGTTATGTTTGTTTTCCATGCCGTAGCCACAGATGATGGTCCAGAGATTAAGTCCCAAGAGCATGGGTGTTAGAGGCAGGAAAGGTGGAGCAAAGCATCCAGCCAACCAACTATGGACAAGTGACAAGGTCTAGAAATTTGTTGCAGGGTCAGTGAGACTTAAGTTAACTCTCGCTGTAGCAGAACATAGCCTATCCTGATCACTATATAGCAGAGACTCTTGTATTAGGGGGTTCTCCATCTGGTTGCACGGGAGAACCATCTGGAGACCTGTAAAATGACAATGCCTGGGCCCATTCCAAAGCACAGTGGTGAGTACAGCATAACCACTCTCTTTAGATAGTGAGAGAGTACCACCATAAATATATGGAATAAGGGACATGGGGGATTTTTCAGACTGAAGTTTGAGGGGAGAAAGAAATAGTAATGAGTTTCTGAGTATATAGAATAATTTAATTCCTTTTATGACAATTTAAGACAATGGTGTCTTACAGGTACCTCTAAGTACCAAATGGTATGTTTATTAAACAACACCGAGAGCACTGAGGTGTCTCAGTTAGTCATGATTATTCTGAGAAATGTGACAGTTTTCCTGATCTACCAGCAGATACTCCTATCCTAGCCAGTTTAATTAACTTTTGTCATGTGGTTCGCTGAGTCTAGAAATGCAAAATTATCTGACTGTGTCCAGAGATTTGTCAAACATAACCTGAAAAAAAACTACTTTGCATTTACTGTAAGGACAGAAAGGGAGGAGGAAGGAAGAATTCGGAAACAGCATAAAATGTATTGCTGCAATTTCATTTTCTTAGAACCACCCTTTGTTTCAAAAACAAAGAGAAATTAGTTGGACATGTGACAAACAGACAAAAACCCCAAATAATGAAAACTTGCTCTGGGAAAAAAAAAAAAAATCCCCATTATTAGTATGCCTGGAGAGATCGCATCTACGAAGCAGCTGGGCTCGGCTAGTCTCCAAAGATAAGCAGGGATGAGGGGAAAAAAAGGCTGTTACAGAGATGATGCTGATACCCAGAAGAAAGCCACCCTCTTGACAACTGGCTAAGATTTTAAAATTAAAATACTGCTCCCTTGGCAGACCCAAAATTGCAGAATTACAAGTGCATGGAAATTTTTTTTTAACTGGGAAAGAAGACTCTGGGCAAGAAAGATGGGCTCTAGACACCTCTTCTGAAGTTGAATGGCAACTCTGAGCTGTTCCAGGCACATCCGCCACCTCTGGACCATCAGCCTCTTATTGATGGCATGAACCATGAACGGTAGAAGGCAGCTTCCCCGGATCTGGGGGGGAGTGAATAATGCCTGAACTCAACCAAGAGGAAGCCAGAGACTTGTGGTCCTTTCTCAGAGGCTATGAGGGAGGCTGACAAGTCAGAGACAAGGAGCCTATTCATAAATGACCAATTAAATTTCTGCAACACATCTGCCTGTGAAATATGTAAACATGGTTTCTAAAAACTAGGATAACAAGCAGTCCTTGGGGAGTGAAACAGTTCAGGAAGACAAAGCTTAGAGCATCAAAAAAAATTTTTTTAAGGAAAAAAATTTTCTTATTAAGTCCCCACTCTGACAGACACACACATCCCTGGCAGACATTGTTAATCAATCATGGCTGTCATTCCTGCTGAGTCCAGATATGGCCAGAATCCTCACTATCTTATTCCAAGTACTCACTACTAGTCAACTCAAGTTAGCATGCTCAGTGAGCACTATGCGCTCTGTCTATGAATTTGAGATTAGACAGAACTTCCAATGCATAGCAGGAAGTCCAAGCATATGCCAAGAGTTGCATGAGGCAGACACTGTCGGCTGCCTACCCAACAACCATTCACAATTTCTGAAAAAGTTCCAGTTTTGCTCAGGTAGCTACTCCCTCCTTACATAGCCATGTGCCTCAGAGGAGGCGGACCCCAGTTCTCCTCCCAGGAAGTAGATTATGCATGGTCTAAACCAATTACACTGCTCCATTTCATCTGCCAGTGATTGGTTAGACTGAGACATAGTGCCAGCCAGTGAGACTTGATGGGAGGTCCAGGGGAGTATCAGGAAAGGTTTTCTTTTTCCTAAGAAGGAAGGGGGGAGGGGATGGGGAGGGAGGGAAAAGAAAGAAGAAAGCAAGGAGGAAGGAAGGAAAGAAAGGCCTGTCTTCTGCTGGATACTCGTATTTGAATGTAGTACTCAGATCACATTTGCTACCAAGGAAAAAAAAGACTGAAAGATAAGCCATTGTGAAAAGATTGTCAGAAAACCCAGGTTTTTCCACCCACTTTAGGACTTCTAATTATAGGAGATAAGAAATCCTCTCTTCCATTTAAACAAGCTGAGTTAGGGCTTTTGTTTCTGGTAGCTGAAAAATTCCCATCAATACATAGGAGGGGGTCTGAGCAGATGGGCAGAAGAGATGCCAGAAGGTAGACCATCAATCCCACAGGTAGAGAAAGCAGAACCACACGTTGCTGATGTCAGCAAGCAAGGGGCCCACACATGGTCTGAGTTTGCGTTCCAGACCAAGCAAGGCAGGCTACCTTCCTAGGAAAAACCCAGTTAAGGACAGAGCCAGGACTGCAGGCCAGAAGGTCAAGGACAAATCCCTCAGCTCCCTAACTGGGGGCAAATTAAACAGAAGAGAAAGGGACCACCTTTCCTCAGTCGATCATGTGCCAAGGACGCTTCTCACTTAATGTGTGTTACAACCTTATAAGGTAGGTTGGTTATCTTCCTCTTGCAGGTGAGGAAGCTAAAGCACAGAGAGATCAAATGACTTCCCCCAGGTTACCAGGTGGTCAACAGCAGTTCTGGGATTTGATTCAGGGTCTGACTCTGAAGTTCAAGCTCTTTCCACTGTACAATGCTGCCTTCCCAAGCAACAAGGTAGGAACCAAAACCAACACTGAGTTTCTCCCAGTTCAAAGTTCTAAACTGGAACCCCTTTAGTATTAATACCTTGTCTGCCTTATAGTATTGGCCAGGCTTAAAACTAGAGCTGCTGGTGAGGGCTGTGACTTCCCCAGTTCTCCTGCCTCCAAGCAGCCTCCAATGCAGGGGCAGCTAGTGCAGCGTCATGGTCGTGGATGGCCCTGGGGCAAACAGTGTGGGCAAGAGCCCCCCAGCTCAGGCTCTATGAGCCCATGTTTCACTCAAAACTGATTTTATTTCAAACTAAGTCTAAGCCCTGTTATCATTACTTAATGTCAGTGTTACAGCAGTGTGATGCCCATGCTTTTACACAATATATCATCCTTCCAGACTTGAATGCTACCAGGGCACAGCAGAAATACAGCATCCCAACTTCCCAATGTGCTCATGGCCATCAATATTGATGGCGAGTCATCAATCAAATCCAGCAGGCTTCTGCGTGCTCTCATTTTTAACTGAGCCTTACCATGCATTACAATGGAATGTTTAAAACCATGTACACATTTTATCAAGCCTTCATGACCACTAAATGCTCTCTGGTTTGCAGCTCCAAGTATTATTCATTACATCTAGAGAGGTGGCATGCAAAAGTAAAGAAACCGAGCGGGAAGAGACTGTGATTAAGGACAGCACAGGAGAAAGACACCATCAGAACTGGCTGCCTGATCCAGCCCGGCCCTCCAGACCAGGCTTCCAAGCATGCACTCACATCCCCTCCCACTTGCTTCCTTCTCTGCCTCACGGGTCTTCGGGTCAAGATGCCTGATTTGAATCCCAGTCCTCAGGGGAGCTTGACCAGGCTGCTTTACCTCCATCAGCTTCACTTCACTATCCTCATCTGCAAAACGAGGATAAGTCCTAACCAACTTGGGAGTTCTGAGGACATAACCACATCTTACACACCTATGGGGCTTGGCTCAAGAGTCACTTTGAAGTGAAGCCTGATGACTACCCCTTTTTAAAATTTAACTGCCATCATTCCCCATTCCTAGACATGGAAATCCTTCTTACTAGGAGCCATTTTTCATTGTACTCATCACTTGCTCCTGGATTCTCTGACTCACATAGGTTTACAATCTGCACCCCCGTGCCAGAGCATAAGTTCAGCAAAGGTGGGATTTGTGCCTATTTTGTTCACTGACTTCCTCTCAGTTCTCAGAATAGTGCCTGGCACACAGTAACCTCTACTTGATAAATGTTTGTTGAGTAAGTAAATAAAACACATAGCACGCTCTTGATGAAGAGTTCACATTTGCTGAATGTAGATGGACGGAATCTTGAGAAGAAGCACAGGAGGAGCAGCACATGTGTGTTCAGTGCCGACTATGAGAGACACTGCAGGGAGCTTTGTGAGCGTCACCCCCACCAGTTCTGGCCGGCAGCCTCCTGCATTCTAAAGGAGGGCTCTCCGCATTCCTGCCCTGCACCTGCTGCATAGTCGCAGTGTGACCTCAGCCAGTCACTGACTCCCGACCTGTCTGCTCCGCTATGGCTCATTTCCGTGCATTTCCACAGTTCTCTGTCTTGACCCTTGGCTGACAGGACCACACTCCCTCATAAATTCCCTCTCCTGAACCAACTGACCCACTGCAGGTAGAGCCTGTGACTTACCCATTTCTGTGTCTCCATCACCTGGCAGTTGTCCCATACAGGGAGGATGAATAAATTAACAAAGGTAAAATGAAGAACTCCAACTAGAATCAGGGACAGCAAGTAGTGACATACGTATTGCCACCGTCCCCACCCTCAATCCCTAGAGCACAAAGAGTGGTCCTTCATATTCTTTCTTTCAAAGCGTGGACTAAGTCTCAAAATCCCCCTCCACAATTCACTCCAGCCAGCCATTCCCAACCCTTCAGAGTTGGCTGAACACGTGTATTAACCATCCCTGTCACAGAAATGGGTGCTCAAAGAGCACCTAACCCCCTCTCTCTGCTTGATGGGCACACCTCTACATTTCCCCCTTCTTTAAGAGAGGGTGTCATGTGACAGAGTCCCAGCTGATGGAAGGGGTGTGGGAATGATGGGCACCACATCCACGGCTGGCCTGCCCACACTGCCCATGTGGGAGCTTCCGAGCTCCTTTCTCCCCCTCTGTGGATTGATGCAGACAAACACCATGACCTTAAAGTCCTCACATGGAAGGTAGTGCAGTTGCAAGATAAAAGAAGCATGGAGCCCCAAGTCACCTCTTGCAGGAAGGCCAGAAGCCAGCCAGGAAGGCTCACTGATAATAGCAAGAAATAAATACTAACTAACTGCACCTTTCGGGCTTCTCTAATGGCTCAGACAGTAAAGAGTCCACTCGCAATGCAGGAGACCTGGTTTCGATCCCTGGGTTGGGAAGATCACCTGGAGGAAGGCATGGCAACCCACTCCAGTATTCTGGCCTGGAGAATCCCATGGACAGAGGAGCTTGGTGGGCTACAGTCCATGGGTCGCAGAGTCGGACACGACTGAGCAACTAAGCACACACAACTGCATCTTTGGCGCTCTATAATTCAAAGTCCTGTGTACAGAAGCTTGCTTTACCTTAACTAATATACCTGGACTACTTCTTTTTTCAAAACCTCTCTCCTAATTCTACATTCCTATGTTCCAAAAACTTCTCATTTGTTATCTAAGTGTCCAAAAGGTAGTTTCTGGTAGCTTACTAAGGCATGTGTATTTCTGGATGTTTTACATCATGTTACAGGGCACTACCTTTACCCCTCACTGTTCAGCAAGTAAACTTTTAACTCTGAGAAACACATAAAGAATTGCAGGATGTAATTCTTCAAACCAGAGATCATCTTCTTCAGAAGATATTTATAGGAAACAGTTGGTTATCCCAAAGCACTGCCTCAAAAAATGCAGCAATGAATGACGTGATGTTTAAGAAATAATACAACTACATCACTACCTTTGTGCTTTGGGCAAATTACTCACCCACCTCCAATACCCCAGCCTTTCGTTTCGTCTTTCTGCAATACATGCACAACAATTTTGCACCCACTTCACATCACTGAGGCTACTTTAAGTAAATGTGGGTGACATGCTTATAGCAGTAACTGGCACAAAGTACATGTTCTATAAATTTTAGCTGCCGTTTGTGACAGGAATGATAGATCACTGTTGGCTAGAATGGCTGAGTGAGGTGAGGGCTCAGAAAGGGTATGATGGGAGAAGGCGAGAGGAGCAGGAATGTACATATTATGTTAAGGAAACACTGAGGAAATCAGTCTGAATATGTTACAGAGACTTTGAAGCATAGGATCAGTCTTACCAAGACTTAGTTCCTGAAGGTCTTTAAATTCTAAAAAGAGAAATCAATCAGTTACTTGAACTTCTTTTTTGGAAAAGTGTGTGTTGAAGGGAGAAGAGAAGCATGACTGAATAGATAGAGGTATGAAAGCAAGAGGGGTGAGGGCAGGCAGGAAGCCAGGAAGAAAGAACGGAGGGAGAGCGGAGAGGGAAACAGGAAAGGAAAGATGATTTGTCATTTGAGATTTGACAGTGTAGCACAGGAGAAAGAAATCACGCTTTAGGAGGAAAAAGACCTGGAGAGAGATTTTAACTCTACTCTCTATTATTATATGATTTTGAATTAATTGCCTTTTCTCAGTAAGCCTTGGTTTGATACCATAAAACAGGGGGTCATAATCCCCATATCAGATGTCTGCTTGATGAGAATTAAATGAGCAAACCATAAGGGGCCTGGCGCAGAATCTGTGGGTAGGGTAAGATCGTCAGGGATTCATCGATTCAACATTTATGTGGCACTTACGAAGGCCCTGCAGTTGGACTGAAATTATGTTCTGCAAATATTAGCCTTCCCTCCTCATGCTATTTAGTTAGCAAAAGCCATGCTTGCCAACGCAACAGCGTTGAGTGCTTGGTCCCCAGCCAGCCCAGCGTCTGGAGAGGACCCAAACCAGCCGTCAATGGGAAGGTGAACAAAAGCCCAGAAAATGCCAGTTTCACCAAGTCCTAAGCAGCGTTTCCAGTCTCCACACGTCTCTATCGGGTGAAGGACGGGGAGGCAGTCAGGTGTGTGATGCCTTCCAACATCAAGCAGAACAGAACAGAAACAAGCCCTGGCCTGAGAAAGCTCTTTTCCACAGGCGCTTGCTATACCGGGCTCCCTTCCTGTCACAGGCAGTCAAAAAAGAGCAACCTACTTTTCACAATTCCTTAATCAGGCGAGGATTTCTGCCTGTGAAGAGCTGGGGAGGGAAGAGCCTCTCCGGCAGAGTCAGGAATGATAGTTACAGAAATAGGTTCTCATCCAGCACTGGGGTGGGCCGAGCATGGCATTCTCGTCAGCGGGCTTGGCTGAGGAAACGGTCCTCTTCTCAGAAGGCAAGGGTGAGTCTGCCAGCCAGGCGGCACCCACCACCGCCTCACAGAGAGGTTCCTGAGACTGAGAGCTGTTTTGGCCACTTCCCCTCGAACCTAGCAGAAGACCTGTTCCACTGAGGCATGGCAGCGCCCCGCCTGTGGTTCCTCACGGGCGGCTCCCACAGCGGGACATCGGAGGCCGGCCAGCGCGGATAGTTCCGAATGGGCCTGTTCACTCCCCTGAAACCCCCTGGAGTGTTGGGAAAACGGTAGGGGGAGGGGAGGGGAAAGATGTGGGAGAAGAGCAAGAATGTTCTTTTTAAAAAACATCAAAAAAACTGACCTGAGTCGGGGAAAAACACGAAGCAAAGGCTGCTCGCCATGAAAGTGAAGCTGGAGAGGAGAACACTGCCAGCACCCAGCGGGGTGAGGGCTCCAGAGGCGACGGGCTTGAGGGATGCACGGGTTCTGCCCGACAGTCTCCTCTGTGGGCCCAGCCACACAATTTGCAAGACCCAGTGCAAAATGGAATGAAATGCGGAGCTCCTTGCTCCCAAAGCAGAAAACTGTGCTGTTAATGGCACGAAAATTAAAGCTTTCCTTCTTCCACAGCCTTTCTTTCTCTCAACTTGTCACAATGCTTTTTACATACTGTTTAACATCGTTCTTAGTAAAGAAAAATTAAAATTTTTAAATATTAGCATGAACTTTCATCTTTGTTGTGTGGTACCAGTTTAAAATGCAAATACAGGAGCATTTTACTCACATGTGGAATCACAAAAATTGTACAATTCGTATTCCACATGAATTATGAATGTCATTCTTACCGTAACAGTGGAAATGCTGCACCGAACTAACTCAACTTATCCCACTTCTTGACATGTGCACTTTCCACCAACACTCTCTAGCTCTGGCTTACTGATGAGTGCAGAGGACTAAGAGGAAAAGGAACTCTGGGTTGCCCAGTCCTTCCCTTCCCTTCTCTGTCAGGGCTTCCCTGGTGGCGCAGATGGTAAAGAATCTGTCTGCAATGCAGGAGACCTGGGTTCGATCCCTGGGTCGGGAAGATCCCCTGGAGACCGGCATGGCAACACACTCCGGTATTCTTGCCTGTAGAATCCCATGGATGGAGGAGCCTGGTGGGCTGTAGTCCACAGGGTCACAAAGAGTCGGACACGACCGAGCAACTAACACTACACTACTACTCCCTTTCCTTCTCTGTCATCATCTTCACCCTACGTGGTTGCCTAATACAGGAAAGTAATATGAGTAAGAAAGAGTGTGCCAGGGCCGCTTGATCACACATGTTTCTTAGAAGGTCACGACACTCTTTATGTGTTCAAAGTCAGTCCTCGTGTGCATGGAGAGCGGGCCTCCCAGTGCTGTCGACTGCCTCACTTTCTCAGCAGCACATGTAATGTACTTACCTAGAACTTGCTCTGAGAATCCCTGAACCCCCATGTATACGGTGGGCCCCTTGGAATTCTGCTCTCTCAGAGCAGTGAAAATGTGATACGCAAACCGGGTGGCAAGGATCACTGGACACATACACACTGTGTGTCTGCTCTGTTGACATGCATGCTTCATTGTCCCACAGACTTCATGTGCAGAACACGAGTTCAGAGAGAAAATTCCCTAGGGCTTCAGGGGGACTATAGCAGAGCACTAACCCAGTACAGAGCCCCTCTGAGCACAGGGCACTCTGTGACTGCTTGCCTGTGAATTGATGAGATTCCCCAGGAGCCCCGGGAAACCCAACAAACACTCTGCCCTTCCAAATGACTGGACTCAATACCCTCCATGCTCCAGGGTGTTCTTTCTAGACTCAGGATATTTACTCACTGTGGTGGTGGTGGTTTAGTCGCTAAGTCGTGTCCGACTCTTGCGACCCCATGCACTGTAGCCTGCCAGGCTCCTCTGTCCATGGAGATTCTCCAGGCAAGAATACTGAACTGGGTTGCCATTTCCTTCTCCATTACTCACTGTAGTGGTGCAAATAGTGTCCCTCCAGAAGATATGGCCAAGTCCTAACCCTTCAATTCTTGTGAATGTGATCTTGTTTAGACATAGGATGTCTGCAGATTAGCTGAGGACTGATAGATGAGATCATGATTTAAGGTGGGCCTTAAATCCAATGACTAGTGTCCTTGTTAAAGACAGGAGAGGGATATTTAAGACACAAAGACACAGTGAGAAGACAAAGGGGAAAAGCCATGTGAAGACAGAAGCAGAGATTGGAGTGATGTTGCAACAAACCAAGGAAAATCTGCTAGCTAGAAGGAGAAATGTTGCCTAGAGTCTCAGGAGGAAACAGGGCCCGGTTGACCCCCTGACTTTGGACTTCCGGCCTCCAGAACTGTAAGAGAAAACATTTCTATTGTTTTAAGTCACAAAACATGTGGTGGTTTGTTGGGGTGGCCCTGGGAAATGAAAACACTCCCGCCTTCACCTCTGCCTGGGCTGCCTCCTGCAGCCCACATATACCATGCTCTCATATGGAGAGCACCCAGCAGAGCTCGGCACACAGCTCTTGTTCAATCAGTAGCTAAGACAGAACCTCAAAAGCTCGAGGCCTTGTCTATCATGACTCTATCCTCAGTGCACAGCACATGGGAGGGGTTTGCTGCGTAGCTTTTAAATTGGTAAATAAATGAATGAATGAATTTCCCTTTCAGGTTCAACACAGGTTTGACATTTACCCAACATTTTTCCCCAATACTCTGTTGTTGGTAAATTAAACATATCTCTTTATATTGCTATAGTATTGTTGGTGTTTATTCATTCACCCATTCAATAACTCTTTTACGACCTACTATGAGCTTGGCTCTATTCAAGGTGCTTTTTAATTTTATCCAGTGTTCACTATATGCCAGGTGCTGTTTTAAGCACTTTATATATATTACCTCATTCATTCTCAGCCCCTTATAAGTATTATCATTATCCTCATTTCCCAGATATGAAAATGCAGGCTCAGAGAGGTAAGACAACTTGCCCAGGGTAACACAGCTTATGAGTGGCTGCTGCTGCTGCTGCTGCTAAGTCGCTTCAGTCGTTTTCAACTCTGTGCGACCCCATAGACAGCAGCCCACTAGGCTCCTCTGTCTGGCAGAGCTAGGGTTCAAACCCAACTGACCCTAAGCTTTCTATCAACACACAACACTGCTGTGAAGCTTAATCTCAGTTGTTCTGACTACCACCAATCACCATATACGTACACACACCATAGCACTTACCATATGGTGCTGAAATTTTGCACCCATCTAGGAGAAGACAATGGCAAGCCACTCCAGTACTCTTGCCTGGAAAATCCCATGGACGGAGGAGCCTGGTAGGCTGCAGTCCATGGGGTGGCTATGAGTCGGACACGACTGAGCGACCTCACTTTCACACATTAGAGAAGGAAATGGCAACCCACTCCAGTGTTCTTGCCTGGAGAATCCCAGGGACGGGGGAGCCTGGTGGGCTGCCATCTATGGGGTCGCACAGAGTAGGACACGACTGAAGTGACTTAGCAGCAGCTGTGAGCCCTGAAGGTGAGAGCTGTGAATGTTCATCTCTGCACCCACCTAACACAGATAGGTGCTCTGAAACATGGGAAAAAGTGAAAAAATATAGTTGATTTGTGATCAACCCTGCTGGACACTTGCTGACAAATTCATAGGGTTAATTTTAAGACCTCTGTCATTTAGTGAGGAAGCTTCAGTCTCAGGACATCATTGAAGAAAAAGAATCATCACGTCTGGGAAGTGCCCACCTTCTGTAACTCAGTGCCATCTCCAAGAAACCTCCCCAGTCCCCTGTGACATTTACTCTTAATGAAAAGAGAAAAGGACTTGGCATTTGAGTCTAAAATCCAGGGCCCTATGGAACAGGCTATGGTGACTAATACCACAACTGCCATTAAACGATTTTCAGAAATTGGGCCAAAAGGTTTCTCATTTTAAGAAAGAACATCCCCTCATCAATTGTTCTGACCTGTGTTCTCAGCCAGGGAAATGAGCTTGGGATAGATTTTATAAGACCACCCATCCTGAAGCCTTCAGTGATGTTCTGCTTCAAGGGTACAGGAGTGCATCTGGGCTTACCGTGGACCCTGGGAGGCCATGCTACCAGAGAGGAATGTGCCTTTTTGTAGACTGCCTTAGAGGTATTTTTCTAAATCTATGATTTAAAATACAGATTATATATCTTATAGGCAATGCATTGTTGAAAGTTCCTTGAGGGACATTTCAAGGAGATGGACTATTAACTCTGGGAGCTAATGCAGGTGTTAATTTGTCATTGTGCTGCTATCAGGCTCCAAGAGCATTTATTGGTAGCAGGGATTCAATTATTTGAGTCACTCCAGTGGGAAGAAGGGATAAAGATAATTAGAATTATGATCATCATAACTTTTAAATAATAGTAAAAGGAAGAGGAAGAGTAATATCCATCGTACAAGTCCCAACTACATGCCAAGTACAAGACAGGGCCTTTTGTATTTACTGTTCCAAGTTCTTACAAATCACAAAAGGGTCTTTTTCAACCATTTCCATGATGTGGAGACAAGCTCAGAAAAGGTAGCCACCTTGTACAAACTGTGGTGACAGCACACAAGCACAGGTCTGCCAGCTTTAGAGTAAGGGCTTTGTCCATTAGGACAAGCTCACATGTAAATATTCCATGAAGAGAATACAAGGAGGAGAAGTAATTCACTTTACATGGCTTGACCCCCTGGTACTTAAGAACACTCCAGCCCTGCTGTGCCATCTTGCCTAGGCTGGAAATGCCTCCTGGTCAAAGCTGGGTCAGAATTTTAGTAGTCTTGAAGGCAGCTGTGTTATTGAGGTTTCTACTGTCTGATGACTTAGGGAAACAGTAGAGCTTAATTCTATTTACTCATATTGATTTATATAGCTTAGCTCTTTCCACAAAGGATTTGAGGAAACTTACAATAAAAACAACACAGCTGAATATATAGAATCCCAGAAATTAAATGCTATTTAAAATATATTCCCAGAACCATTTTTTTTTCCCATTGCATCTTTTGTTGTCCTATGAGAACAAAAGGAGAAATCACCGTCACAGCATCTTAGCCCTGGAAGAGGCTGTGATGGGCCTCAAACCAGAGAACATAAAAATCGCTGGAGAAATGTGTTTAAAATGCAGATCACCCCAAAAATCCATTCATTCATTTTACCATTATTTACTGACCTCCTGTTAGGTGCTAGCACTGAATTTACAGTGGTGAAAAAAAATGATACATAACCATGGCCTACATGAGGCTTAAAGTCTACTAAGGAAGAGAGATGTTAACCCAATTATCCCATAATTAAGTGTAAAATCCAGACTCTTGAGTACTACGAGGAAGGGTAGAGTGAGTGGCTCTTCAAGAATGTAATAGGAATATTCTGACCGAATCAGGAATATCAAGAAGGCTTCCATGAAGAACGGATCACAGGGCTGAGGTCTAAAGACTGCACAGGAATTAACCAGGTCAGGGTTTCACCCCTAGAGGCATATTAGAATTACTTGTGGAGCTCTTAAAATGCTGATTACCAGGCCCTCTCCAGACCAGTGAAATCCAAATCTTTGGTCGTAGATCCAAGCACTAATTCCTTTAGGATCTTTTGTCCTACACCCAGACAATTCTAATGTGCAGCCAAGGTTGGGGGCTACTAAACAGGGAGAGAGAGACAGGAGGTGAAGAAAGGGCAGGTGCCAAGTCCCATGAAGGAGACAGACATGGCCGCTGCGGAACCTAAAGAAGGTGATGTGGTTCGAGCCTGGAGAGCAAGAGGGAGCTCTTGTGGATGAGGCAGGAAAGGTGGGCAGTGGCCACACAGGACCATTCCAGCAGTGCTAGGAATTTGGGTTTTTTATTCTAACATCAATGAGAATCTAATGAAGCTTTTGTTTCACTGGAGTGTTTTTGAGGTTTTGTTGGGGGCGGCAGGTTGCCATTTGTTTCTTTAATTATTTTGGCCACGATCAGCTTTGCATTCTGAAAAGATCATTCTGACTTTCTGATAGAGAAGGACTGGAGGGAGCAGGGGGGACTAGAGTTGGAAGGAGAGCCCACCAGACCTATAGGCTGAGAACGGGAGGATGTGCAGAGACCACTGTCCCCAGGGCAGCGCAAGAGGGCAGAGTGAGGTCTGTCCATGAGAGAGACAAGCCTTGCCAAGCAGGCAGAGAACCCTGGCAGCCTCAGAGAGCACGAATCAACAAATTTGGCTGAAATCTCTCTTTTCAGGAGCACCAGGCACAGCAGCTTCAACAGCTCCACTTGGCACAGGGCTGGGCGACACTGGCACGATCCAGGCAGCCCGCCAGAAGCCATATGCCCTGCTTAATTCCTCCACTAACCTACTGCTTGCAGCCATGCAGACATATGCAGCCTTAATACAGTTAAGAGCGTTTCAAGCTCCCAAGGAAGTTGGGTGGAGGGAGGTTCCCGCCCAGGCACGGTGATGGAGAGAAAAATTGTCAGCAGCGATTCTTGGCTGAGATTGGCAACATACACTGTCACTTAAACCTATCAATAGATGGAGCTGATGATGTTTTTCACTTAACACCTAGCGACGAGGCTGTCAGAAACTGGCAGGAGATCCCTGCACGCCCTGCCAAGAGAGAGGAACATGAAAATCTGTCAAAATTCATGCTTGCTAATAAATATACCCCTGGAATTCTTTTTTAAGGAACCCAGGGTTTCAGATGTCTAGGTGACACTTGCCAGGGATTCAAAGAGCTTGATCAAGCTGAGAGGTTTCTCCTCAGCTTCAGTTTTCATGTGACTTTGGCTTGCTGGCAGAAGAAAAGGGGCGAACCAGAGGCTTAGTTAAGGAGCAGCCCCAAAGATACTAATCGTTGTAAATTCTAGCCTGGGAGTCTGTAGTCTATGGGCAAAGAAAGTAGACACGTGACATTGCCCCTAGGCTCCAGGCATGCCCTGTAGGCCATGGGACCAGATTCAGGAGAGGGCATGGTGGCTCGCCAGAGGGTTCAAAGGAAGGCTAAATAACCAGAAGTTCATGCTGTTTGGCTGCTGTGTAGTCACTGGTGGCCGTTCAATGAATAGGCCCAGTAGGATAACACTTTCCCATTCCCTGGAAGCTGGGTGAAGTCATGCGACTTGCACTGGCCAATGGAAATGCTACACGTCACACAGCTGGGTGGAAGCTTTAAGAGCCAAAGTACAGTGTGCGCTTGTGCTTTCCTCTTGCCCCAGTGACGAGCAGCAGTGACTCCTCTGTTAGCTGAGTCCCAGGGCAAGGATGGCACAGGGCAGCACCCCAGCCGACCTGCAATAGACATGGAGCTTGACTGGAAGACAAAATGAGTGGTTCTAAGTCACTGAGATATGAGGATTGCTACAGCGTAATTCATACGTGCTCTCTGTTAGAGCCATTTTAAACAACTCCTTCTCTCCTCCCTTGCTGCATACTTATTACAACCATTTCTGTTCTCTGATCTACCAGATGATTTGGGGTAGGTTTCTTAAAACCCCATAAATCTCAGTTTCTTCATCCCTAAATTATGAATAATAATACTATCCACGCTGTAAGGTTCTTGCAATAATTAAATAATGTCTAGAAATGAATACATTTTATTGCTTGCTCTGAAAAGAAGAGTCAACATAGTAGGCCTTATCTCTTTTTCTTTTTTTTATTTTGGCTGCACTGGGTCTTCATTGCATCTCACAGGCTCTCTTTGTTGCAGTGTGCAGACTTTCTCTAGTTGCAGAGCACGGGCTCTAGAATAGAGTGTGCAGGCTCGGTAGCTGCAGCATATAGGCTTAGTTGCAGGATCTTAATTCCCTGACCAGGGATCAAACCTATGTCCCCTTCACTGGAAGGCAGACTCCAACCTTAAGTTCCAACTTAGCACACTTTAGACTGCCATTCTTAGAAAGGTTTGCTTACAGGTTTGGCCCTTGGCTAGTATCTGAGAACTTGGGTTTTAAGAGCATTCCACTATTCCAAAACTGATAAAGGTGCCTACCATAACTCAATTTTGTACAAACAATATGGTTTATGTTGAACAATTGCTTTTCTTCTGGTAGTCTGGAATTTTGGTACCTGCTAGGCAGAAGGTGCCTATGTGAGCAACCCCTAGTAAAACCCTGGACACAGGTTCTCTAACAATAGTCAACAGTAGATCGCTCTTCACAATTTTGTTATAACTCATCATTGGGGGTTTTAAGTACATCCTGTGTGACTCCACTAGGAGAGGACTCTTGGAAGCCTGCACCTGTTTTCCTCCAGATTTTGCGCCATGAGCATCTTTCCTTTGCTGGTTTTGCTTTGTATCCTTTAACTGTACGTCTCAGCCATGAATCTAACTATACCCTGAGTCCTACAAGTCCTCCATGTGAGTCACCAAACCTGCGAGGGTTCTTGGAGACATAAAGGTATGGTTTGCTCTAAGTTAACAATAAGCAGAAAAAGATTAAGTTAACAATAAATGTAAGTATTATTAGCATTAAAAATAAAGGAAAACACATAAAGAAATGAAAATATCTAATCATAAGTAATCACAAAACAAAAACACTGGGACAATGACTTGTGTCTCAAAGGTACTTACTCAATTACCAGGTACCAAGAATGATGACTTACATAGCCTAAAATTCCCAAGCACCCTCCCTGTGGGACCTGCATTGGCTGCGTCCACTGACCCTGTACCTAACTGAGGTCTGCACAGAAGTAGCTGCACCTCAGTGAAACTCAGTGAAAACAACCACAATGCTAGGAGCAACAGGAGTCAAAATCTAGTGAACACTGTTCTGCACCAGCCAAACACTGTCCCATTTCATCCTCACAGCAGTGCTCTATTGTAGGCACAATTGCTGTACTCAATCATAGGTGAGGAAACAGAGAGGTGCAGCTACTTGCTGACGGGCCAGCATCAGAGCTGAGGGTGCAGACTTGGAAGCCCCCCAAACATGGTCCCCGTGTCAAAGTGGTGTGAGTTTCCTGGGGATGCCACAACAAGCTGCCACAAACTGGAGGGCTTAAAACAATAGAAACTTGTCCTCTCACTGTTCTGGAGGCCAGAAGTCTAAAATCAAGGTGTCAGCAGGGCCCATCCTTGCTTCCCCTGAAGGCTCTAGGAGAGGATCCTTCCTTTTCTCTTCCAGCTTCTGGAGGCTCCAGCTGTTCCTGTACATGTGGCTGCATCACTCCCATCTCCTCCTCTGTCTTTGTGTGGCCTTCTGCTCTTCTGTGTCTTATCTCTTTATAAGGACACTTGTGATTGGACTTAGAGCTCATTCAGATATTCCAGGTTGATTTTGTCTCACAATCCTTAACCTAATTACTTCTGCAGACTTTTTTTTCCAAATAAGGTCACATTCACAGGTTCCAGGGATAAGGACATATCTTTCCAGGGCCACCACCCAGCCCACAGACACCAACAGTTAGTTCCATGCCATTGCAGGCCAGTCATTTAACCATCTGGCAGTCAAGTGAAGCAGTGCATGAAAAAACATTCAGTATGTGGTCTGACATATAATAAGAGCCAAAAAACATTAGTGACTGTTACTTCCCATCATCACACAACTGTTGAGAAGAGGAACTAGGATTTGAACCAGGCACACATAACTAATATTTTTTCTTCTCTCAGACTAAAGAGTGGGGCTTGGAGAAATCATTGTAGACCCAGTGATCACCCACCCATCAACCTACAATCATTCTGTAGGACCCTTTGATACACTGTCCTGGTCCAGAGCTTGGGAAAGGGCTGATCTCTCCCCAGATCCCCTCCTGAGGCTCTCAAAAAATTATTCTGGAGAATCTCAGTTCCTCTGTCTCACCATCTCAAAAACCCTGACAGTAATTACAGCTGCCACACTAGAGTGCTTTGAGGGTTATTGAGTTAATGACTATAAAGTCTGTGGAGCTCTTCAGAGGGAAGAAGCCATAAAAATCAGATAAATAAAACAGTCAATCAGCACATGTTTATTGTGTCCACAGGGTGCACAGCACTGTACTTGGAAATAAAGATTAAAGAGGAGAAAACCAAAGAAAAGGAAGGAAAAGTTAGTTCAATAAAAGTCTTTCCAGGCCAGAGTATAAGACCTGCTATAAAGCAAAGATCTAGAGCTCTCCAAGACTTTAAAAAATGAAGGAGGTACCTACAAACCAGGAAGAAAAAGATAAAGAACTTAATTAGAAAAAAAGGTGGGCAAAGTATTTAAGTAGACAGTTAAAAAAAAATAAAATAGCAAAAAACAATAAAGAGATGAATAACTGTTTTCATAACTGAAACAACAATAAGATATTTTTCACATATCACATGGTCAATTTTTTGGTTTTCTGATACACAGTACTATCAAGAGAGTAAAGAAACAGATACTCTCAATCCACTTCTGGGGACAATATGAGTTGGAACAACCTGTCTGGAGAACAATGAAGCAAGAACTATCACCATTAAAAATGTATATGCCCTTTAATCACAGCTAGGAACCTGCCTTGGGAATATACTCACAGAAACACACTTGGCTATATAAACATATTCATTACATTGCTACTCTTGATGGCAGAAAACCTGGAAAACCTAATGTCTGGGACTACTGCACTGGCTAAATTATGGATAATGTACATGGTAAATATGAGGCAGATATAAGCAAGAGTGAGGTAACTTTGTCCACTGGTCGGACAGTGTGCCAAAGTGTCATAATAAGAGACAGACTCTAGAACAATACAGTATGCATAGTGCAACCCTTTTGTGAATAATAAGGGAAGCTTCATGTTTGAGGATGATCATCGGAATGTGCCGTGGACACACCTGGATCTGCAGTCTTGAGTTCCTGGTAGGACGGTAGGAGGCCATCAGGTTTAGGGTCCAGGCATTTCCTTCTTTTCTTTCTTAAGCATGGGTCCCATTAAGTCCCCACCACCATCCCCTACCTGGAGTTGGGCCACCAATGGGCAGGGAAAGCAACAGGTTAGACCTGGAGAGATGAGAGACTTTTGTTTTCTTTGTGAAAGCCAAACTTGACCCAGATTCATCACAAGAACAAGGAAGATCATAGTGTATCTAGGTCCTGAACCTTGCTGTAGTCTAGTCACTAAGTCGTATCCAACTCTTTGTGACCCCATGAACTCCAGCACTGACACCATCTCCCAGAGATTGCCCAAACTCGTATCCATTGAGTCAGCGATACCATCCAGCCATCTCATCCTCTGTCATCCCCTTTCTCCTCCTGCCTTCAATCTTTCCCAGCATCAGGATCTTTTCCATTGAGTTGGCTCAGATCTTCCCCAGGAAGCCGGCATGTGAGGGGCTAGTTTCCCTGGGGTGTGTCAGAAGTGACGGGAACTGAGTACAGGAACTCTGCCTCCCCCAGTGTGAGACTCTTCCTGGGTCCAGGCATTTCCTTCTTTTCTTTCTTAAGCATGAGTCCCATTAAGTCCCCACCACCATCCCCTTCCATGTCTCCCAGCAGCTACCTGGACTTGGGCCACCAAGGGGCAGGGAAAGCAACAGGTTAGACCTGAGACACCTCATGTTTAGTGTGGTGCTCAGTAAAAGTGCTTGCTCTTTTGATTGTCTTCAAATGGAAATCTGACAAAACCAACCTAAAAACATGTAAAGAATATCATGTATTCCAAAATCTTTTCAATCAAAAAGTACTGAAAGCTAAAAACACCATGATGGGTCTTGCTATTTTTTTTAATAGCCTGTGCATTTGAATGGATGTAGGCACCTATTTGCCTCACTATTTCCTGGTCTAAGTATAGTGGTGGGTGCATAATAAATATCCATTGAATGACTGATTAATTGTAAGACTCAGATTCTGGACTCAGCTTATGTTAAGATCTTGTGCAAGTCACACAATTCTCTGAGTCTCCTTTGTCAGTTCAGTTCAATTCAGTTGCTCAGTCATGTCTGACTCTTTGTGACCCCATGGACTGCCGCACACCAGGCTTCCCTGTCTATCACCAACACCCAGAGCTTGCTCAAACTCACATCCATTGAGTTGATGATGCCATCCAACCATCTCATCTTCTGTCATCCCCTTCCCCTCCTGCCTTCAGTTTTTCCCAGCATCAGGGTCTTTTCCAAGGAGTCAGTTCTTCACATCAGGTGACCAAAGTATTGGAGTTTCAGCTTCAGCATCAGTCCTTCCAATGAATATTCAAGACTGATTTCCTTTAGGATGGACTGGTTTGATCTCCTTCCAAACCAAGTTACCCTCAAGAGTCTTCTCCAGCACCACAGTTCGAAAGCACCAATTCTTTAGTACTCAGTCTTCTTTATGGTCCAACTTTCACATCTATACATGACTACTGAACTTGGACCCAAGTTAAAAGTCCAACTCTAGTGCTTCTTATTAGCTGTGTGACTTTGGGAAAGTCACTTCACCTCTCTATTCCTTAGTGTTCCTAAAATACTTCATGGAATTTGGGTTTCTTTTAAGTAGAAGCAGATTTATTGAGAGATATACTATGGACTTGGAGTTCTCACAGAAGAAGATGAGTGATGTGATCACTTACCTAAGACCAGACATCCTGGAATGTGAAGTCAAGTGGGCCTTAGGAAGCATCATGATGAACAAAGCTAGTGGAGCTGATGGAATTCCAACTGGGCTATTTCCAATCCTAGGAGATGATGCTGTGAAAGTGCTGCACTCAATAGGCCAGCAAATTTGGAAAACTCAGTAGTGACCACAGGACTGGAAAAGGTCAGTTTTTGTTCCAATCCCAAAGAAAGGCAATGCCAAAGAATGTTCAAACTACCACACAATTGTATTCATCTCACACGCTAGCAAAGTAATGCTCAAAATTCTCCAAACCAAGCTTCAACAGTATGTGTACCATGAACTTCCAGATGTTCAAACTGGATTTAAGAAAGGCAGAGGAACCAGAGAGCAAATTGCCAACATCCACTGGATCATGGAAAAAGCAAGAGAGTTCCAGAAAAACACCTACTTCTGCTTTATTGACTATGCCAAAGCCTTTGACTGTGTGGATCACAACAAACTGTGGAAAATTCTTAAAGAGATGGGAAAACCAGACCAACTGACCTGCATCCCAGGAAATCTGTATGCAGGTCGAGAAGCAACAGTTACAACTGGACATGGAACGAAAGACTGGTTCTAAATTGGGAAAGGAGTACATCAAGGCTGTAAATTGTCACCCTGCTTATTTAACTTATATAAAGAGTATATTTTGCGAAATGCCAGGCTGGATGAAGTGGAAGCTGGAATCAAGATTGCCAGAAGTATCAATAACCTCAGATACGCAGATGACACCACCCTTACGGCAGAAAGCGAAGAAGAATTAAAGAGCCTCTTGATGAAAGTAAAGGAGGAGGGTGAAAGAAAGTTGGCTTAAAACAACATTCAGAAAACTAAGATTATGTATCCGGTCCCATAATTTCATGGCAAATAGATGGGGAAACAATAGAAACAGTGAGAGACTATTTTGGGGGGCTCCAAAATCACTGCAGATGGTGACTGCAGCCATGAAATTAAAAGATGTTTGCTCCTTGGAAGAAAAGCTTGATCAACCTAGACAGCAAATTACAAAGCAGAGACATTACTTTGCCTACAAAAGTCCATCTAGTCAAAGCTATGATTTTTCCAGTAGTCATGTATGGATGTGAGAGTTGGACTATAAAGAAAGCAGAGTGCCGAAGAATTGATGCTTTTGAACTGTGGTGATGGAGAAGACTCTTGAGAGTCCCTTGGACTGCAAGGAGATCAAACCAGTAAATCCTAAATATAGTCAGTCCTGAATATTCACTGGAAGGATTGATGCTGAAGCTGAAACTCCAAAACTTTGGCCACCTGATGCAAAGAACTGACTCCTTGAAAAGACCCTGATGCTGGGAAAGACTGAAGGTGGGAGGAGAAGGGGACAACAGAGGATGAGATGGTTGGATGGCATCACTGACTCGATGGACATGAGTTTGAGCAAGCTCCAGGAGTTGGTGTTGGACAGGGAAGCCTGGCATGCTGCAGTCCATGGAGTTGCAAAGAGTCTGACATGACTGAGAGACTGAACTGAACTGAACTATGGACTTCCCTGATAGCTCAGTTGGTAAAGAATCTGCCTGCAACGCAGGAGACCTGGGTTCCATCCCTGGGTTGGGAATATCCCCTGGAGAAGGGAAAAACTACCCACTCCAGTATTCTAGTCTGGAGAATTGCATGGTCTGTATAGTCCATGGGGTCACAAAGAGTCAGACAGGACTGAGCAACTTTTGCTTTCATACTTTCCGTAGGCAGAATACAGTCCGTCTCAGAAGGTAAGAGATATCCTTTGTAGAGTCTTTATGAAAAATAAATGTGTTCTATCTGAGGAGTGTTTGAGACAATGCTTGACAGGTAGCCACACCCACTATAAATGCTGTTAAGCAAGTAAATCTGGATTCAAACACTGAGTGCTCCATCTCCAGTATCCCAGTGTGGCCTCCTCTATTACTGTGGCCCCAAACACCCAAGGGGAACAAAAGAAACGAAAAGAAAACTGCCTTGTATGTATTCAGTGGGCCACTCTACAGGATGAAGTCATTTTAAAAAGGATAATTAGACCTCCAATTGGTTTTCATTTTATTTCATTTTCTTGCCTGCAGTTGACAAGCAGCGAGATTGTGTTACTTCCACAGACGCCAAGAACAAAGCTGCCTGGTTCCCCTATTTCTATAGCAAACTGGTGAAAGAGAGAAGCCTGCTGGTGCAAACTGCTTTCATGGGAGGAAGCATCTAAAATGCATTTTAATTTCAATTTGTTTGAAGCTTTTGTATCAAATTACGGATCTGGGGCACGATGCGGCTCAGTGAAGAATCCCATTTTCCATTCGTTTGGATGTGTTCATCGTGCCATTATGGGGTAAAATAATTAAGGCTGAAAACCTATCTCCACTGGAGATTATCTACTGGTATCCCACTTCCTGTGTTGATCAAGTCAGGGGACAGACCAGTGATCAGTATTCCAGGACCAGCACTGCCCCCCTAGAAATCCCAGACCAGCCAAAAATCACCAGTCACATCAGTGAGTCCAAAGGACTTCTCACTCATCTTGCCAGGGGTCTGATGTCAACTGCAAGCCAAGGTTGCCTGAACAAACTAAAACAGAAGCTGGAAAAATTCAGTAAAGCAGCTGAATTCTGTAAAACCACTGAGCAACTGGTTATTAGGCAGATAAATCCACCTAACTGTGTTTTTGCAAATCAAATTGAGTCTGCATTTGGAGGTCAAAGCAATCAGGCTAAAAACCCACACATGCTTACATATTTTGTATTCCTCTGGTCTGGCACATCAGGTGGTTTCCTTGTGGTGTACAAGTTCTGTTCTGTACAAGGATCACCTCTACTGGGACTGTGCACCCATCCGTGCTCTGTGAGTGTTGGCTGCTAACAGGTCACAGGTGCCTCCCTTTCCAGAGAATGGTTCTGCTTACAGGACTCATGTCATCTAGGAGGATACATGCTGTTCCCAAGCCTTATGACAGCCATCAGCCCAGGAGCCACCAATGACTGGCTAAAACTGGAACCAAAGGGCAGCCTCCTTGCCTCAAGAGGGAATAACTCCTCAATGTGACCTATATCCAGGGCACAACCACCCTCCATGAATCGGGCCAGGCTAGATTTTAATCAGGGCCACAGCCCTGATTAGCAATTCCCTTTCATCTTGTCTCCCTTACTGTCTTACAGGAGTCTCCTGAGAGCATGCTCTCAATAAATCATGGGTACCCAAATGCCTGTCTCAGGCTCTGCTTCTAAGGAATTCAAATATATTAGCTTCTTATCACGGCTGTAACAAATCACCACATATTTAGCAACTCAAACATTGCAAATATATTACTATTCTGGAGGTCAGAAATCTGACATAGGTCTCACAGGGCTCAATCAAAGTGTTGGCAGGGCTATGCTCCTTCTGGAGATTCTTGGGGATAATCCATTCCTCACTTTTTCCAGTACCTAGAAGTTACCTGCACTTCTTAGTTCATGGCCCACATTCACTGCAAGCTTTTCTTCCATTATCACTTTAGGTTCTCTATGACCCCTTCCTCACCCCTCTTACAATGATGCTTGTAAGTATACTGGACCCCACTAGATAATCCAGGCTAGTTTCCCCATGTCAAGATCCTTCCTTTAACCACATCTGCAAAGTCTTCTGAACCATGTCAGGTAAGATACTAGCTCCAGGAATTAAAATATGAACATGTTGAGGGCCATTATTTTGCACCCCCCCCCACACACACACACACACACACACTAACCTAAGAGAGTTTGAGAAGCAGACCTAAGAATGAGATTCAAAGGAAAGGATCTAGAGTTGAATCACGACTTGGCTGCCTGGCAAAGAGGCCTCCATCATTGAGGGAGATGGAGCACCATCCATCCCTGGCACACTGGCACAGTGCAATTACTAAGACTTTGACCTGTGGATAACCAGGACAGGCTGGAGGTGGAAGGGAATGCGCTGGCTTCTGCAACGTCACTAGTGTCAAGAAGGAGTGAAAGACAGAGTAATTATCTGGACTGCAAAACTGAGTTGGCTGTTGCTGAATACAATGAATGCATCGGAAAGAAAAAAAAATGACAGCCTCAGGGCAATCTTTCAACAATTTAGAGCAAATTGTGTTGTGTTAGAAAGCCTCCTTGGCAGTAGTTAACTGCTACTGCTAAGTCGCTTCAGTCGTGTTCGACTCTGTGCGACCCCATAGACGGCAGCCCGCCAGGCTCCCCCGTCCCTGGGATTCTCCAGGCAAGAATACCGGAGTGGGTTGCCATTTCCTTCTCCAATGCATGAAAGTGAAAAGTGAAAGTGAAGTCGCTCAGTCATGTCCAACTCTTAGCGACCCCATGGACTGCAGCCTACCAGGCTCCTCCGTCCATGGGACTTTCCAGGCAAGAGTACTGTAGTGGGGTGCCATTGCCTTCTCCGGGCAGTAGTTAAAGGAGCCCTAATATTCTTCAGCATGAAACCAGAGCTGGAGAACAGACACAGGACTTCTCTGTAAGAGTGGCAGAACTTTAGAGAAGGTTGAATTTTCAGACTAGGCACATGTCCTACACTCAAGTCAGGGCCTTGATGGAATGAGTGTGACTCTGAGAATTGAGATGGGGATATCTTGGAAGATGTACTTGATTACTTTTGACCCAAAGAGCCCCCTGAACTGTGTGGGCCTGTTAAAGTGTCCTCCTTTTCTTGTTGGAAGACAGGCCCCATTTTCTGCTTGAAGAATAGCGATGCCACAAGTGGGCCAGGTGCCTAAGGACACAATGTTCCCACCTGCACTGCTGACTACCAGACCAACAGCAAGTGTTAACTCTCAGCCTAACCTAATGAGCAAGTGTTGGGCCTGCTAGGGAGAGAGGGATGCATGTCATGGTAGCCACAGGACTGGTTTACACGGCTGGGCAAGAACCAGGAGACCGTGACTGGAAATGAATCCCTGGATGCTTGGTCAATGAGGGCAGAAGATAAAGTTTTTAGGATAAAAGAGAGTTTATTTCATGGGAGCCCTCCTGTGACATAGGATTTAACTCCTGGCAAAGCTCTGAGATATGTCTTACATGCAGCAGGGATGGCTCTTGGGAATTTGAACTTAAGCCCTTTAGGCTGCATGCAAAGAAGAGGGTGTGGGTAACAATTTAATTGAAGCCAACTGTTAGCAGTGCCACGGTGGCTTGGAAATCAGTGATAAGGTATCTGCGAAAAAAAATCTGAGCTGACATTTTAGGAAGCCCCAGTTCCTCACGGAATCTAAGGAAAAGGGATTCTACTTGCTGGTGAATTATAGAGCTGCCTCCATTAACCAGGGAGAACCAGGGAGAAAAGGAGCAAATATAGCAGTAATGAGGACTGCTATTCTTAGAAAGGCCTGCTTAAAGATTGGCCCTTGGATGGCATCTGGAAATCTGGATTTGAGGGAGGTTTCCACCATTCCCGGAACTGAGAAGAGGACTCACAATGCCTAGACTATTAAAACAGTAGGACTTTTTTGTGGTGAACACCTGCTTTCCTCTTAGGAGTCTGGAATGTAGCCCTGTGCCAGACAGAAGGTGACCCCAGTAGAAACCCTAGGCATTGAGTCTCTAATGAACTTCCCTGGTGGACACATCTCAAGTGTTGTAACACACTGCTGGGGGAAGTAAGCACATCCTACGTGATGTTCTCCATGGGGTAAGGACTCTTGGAAGCTTGTAGAGCGTTTCCTTTGCTCTTTGCCCTAAGCACTTCTCCCTTGTGCTGATTTTGCTTTGTATCCTTTTGCTGTAATAAATCATAACTGTCAGTATAGCTATATGCTGAGTCTAGGAATCCTCCTAGCAAATCACCAAACCCGGGGGTGGTCTTCAGGACCTCCCCTCCACACCATGACAAATAGATACATAGTTTTCTTCATACACGTATATCTGGGCCCTCCTGAGGGTGAAAAGCTTAGTGAATCATGAAGAAAATGCCCTCTTACCCCAAGAGTTGTTTCTTTGCCTTCTATCCTAGGGGATTTTGCTTTCCCTTGAACCACTGTTGATGTGTTCCATTTTATTTAATGTATAAGGAGAATGATTTCATGTTTAGAGGTATATGTCTTCACCTTCTAAAACAGAATTTTTCAAACTTCTGGGGGCTCTTTTCCCATTCTCAAAGTACAGATACAGACTTTTTTATCCCACTGCCCCCCAAATCCCCAAAATATTAGAAATTTTAACATTCTTTCCCCTTAACTACGATCTCTAAACTACAACTCGCTAGTAAGTAGGACCAAAATCCTACTGGACAGATTTGTCCAATGCTCTGGCAGTGGGGGGATGAGAAGGAAGACTAGTATGATGCTGCGGGTGCCCAGAAGTCACCACCATCAGACCAGGGCTTGCTGGTTCTCTCAGTTGATCTTAAAGACTAATAATTATCATGGCTGACTAAGCCTTAAAGAAGGACTATGAATTATCATGATGAAAAAGTTGTCAAAGTGGACCATTTGCATTGAATGGACAGGAGTAAGAAATGGCTTCGGCTATTCCAAGAACCTGCAAGGAGCTCAGATCCTGGGGTAAAGGAGTGGGAAGATCTCAGATGCACATGAAAAGTGACTCTTCTCAATGTATACTAAGGAAAGGGAAAATATACTCGAGCAATAAAGGCATGTATGAAAGTGTGTGTGTATATAGCTGAAATCCACAGATCATCTCACCAACTGCCCCTTGAGTTGCAGCATTAATTTTCTGCCCTCTATTCTGGATGTCTCTCTTAGACAACTTTTCCAGATTCCTCTGTGTTCCCCATCTCCTGACCAAATCCCTCAGCCCCCAGATCTCCCGTTCTCTGGCCCAGGCTCATTAGGCACAAAGTGATAGGGTCACAGTTTGATAGTTGATCTGTATTCTGTTCCAGCCTTGGCAGTCTTGCCCCTACATGTCAATATCTGAGAGCTGTCATAGGGACCAGAGGTATTGAGTGGCTGTCCTAGTCAGAATCATGGCCAGAAACAGATGGCTTGCTGAAAGGGGGTGGTGTATAAAGAAGTGGCAAGCTGAGGAAAACCCACGGTCACAAAGCTCTTCCTGCAACAGTAGGAAGTAGATACTACCCTCTCGTTGAAGGGACAAATGGAGGAAGTATTACCGAAAGTCAAAAAAGAAAAAAAAAACAACTGTAGCTTTGGGAGAGGACCACCTGACAGGAGCTATGCCCCCACCACAGAAAAACACAACCACCACTAACCTGTGTCCCACCAGGAAGGGAATCACAAACTCAAATGCATTCAACTCCATTTCATCCTTCCCTCCAACCTCCTGCTAGTGCCTCCCATTGACCAAATCCAGCGAGAAAACCAGAGGGCAAGAGAATCCAGTGATGGGTCTAGCGGAGCAAATGGAAGATGCTCAGCTTAATGGCTGGTTACAAGACACACACAGAAAAATAAACCAAGGTACGTTCCAGAAGTTTTTATTTATATGAAATAGGAAACAGATTTCAACTTGCCAAGAGAGTTTGAAAACTTGTTTAAAAATTGGAAAATGCAATTTTTTGCTTCAATAGCAACACCTTGGTAGGCAGCCAGCTATTTATTAACATACTCAGGTGACTGGGGCATCCCACCCCTTCTAGTAGACAGAAGAAAGATGCCACTTTAGAACAAGATGGGAGCACTGCGGGATGCAGCCAGGCTCTTCAGTCCTCCCTGGGGTAGCAGATACAGCAAAGCTTTTGCTGCCTGTCTGCCCCACAGTGATGCTGGCACTTTCTAACAATCGGGTGTCTCTTAGGATCCGTTTCACTTTTCTGCAGTTACCAGGTCTCAGCTGTGACCCAGCGGAGACTTTGCTCTCAGCTTACTACTCAGTCACCCTGGGGTCTTATTTCAAAGGCTATCTAGATTCAATTTCACATTTCCACAGTCAATGCGTATTAATCCTAATGAACATCACTTATCCTGGGCTCTCTATGACCAGTGTTAGGAAAGACAGGCATTAAATGAAGACGCAAATGTTTGTGCAACTTTCCATTGAGATACGAGGCTTGAGAGTTCCACTATAACTGAAATCACCAGTCCCCCGGGGGCAAAGTGCTTAGAAGCTGTTAGAGACTGAAGGGATGACAGAAATGGGGAGAGGCTGGGAAAGTAAGTATTCCCTCTCCTCCAGGTGACGCAGGTGAGCCACCTGCACAGGTGAGCAGAAAAGTGCCCACAGAGATTCTGTTCACTTTCCCTTTGATGTTAAAAACAGTTTAATAGATGGTAGGTGGCTTTGTAGCTTTGCCATTAGGTAGCATTCCTGTAGTAAGAAGATTTTTCTTTCAATTAATAATCCTCTGAAGAAGCAAACTAACTCATATCTTGACATTATCCTCCTTAGGCACTGTAGGAGAGGGTAGCATAGCAGTTAAGGGCTCAGGTTTTACAACCAGCCTGCCTGGGTTTAAATCCCTACTTTACCACTTAGTAGCTATGTAACCTTGGAGAAGGCGATGGCACCCCACTCCAGTACTCTTGCCTGGAAAATTCCATGGATAGAGGAGCCTGGTAGGCTGTAGTCCATGGGGTTGCTAAGAGTCAGACACGACTGAGCGACTTCCCTTTCACTTTTCACTTTCATGCACTGGAGAAGGAAATGGCAACCCACTCCAGTGTTCTTGCCTGGAAAATCCCAGGGACGGGGGAGCCTGGTGGGCTTCCGTCTATGGGGTCACACAGAGTCATACACGACTGAAGTGACTTAGCAGCAGCAGCAGCAGCAGCTATGTAACCTTAGGAAAGGGCTTCCCAGGAGGCACTAGTGTTAAAGAATCTGCCTGCCAATGCAGAAGATGTAAGATGCAAGAATTCCATCCCTTGGTCAGGAAGATCCCCTGAAGGAGGGCATGGCAACCCACTCCAGTCTTCTTGGATTCTCTTGCCTGGAGAATCCCATGGACTGAGGAGCCTAGTGGGCTATAGTCCATAGGGTCACAAAGAGTCGGACACAACTGAAGTGACTTAGCATGCAGCATGAACACAACCTTAGGAAAACCACTTAACTTCTCTGGGCCTCTCACTCTTCTTATCTCTAACTTCTTATCTGTTAAGAGATAATTATAGCCCTTTCTCACTGAGTTGGTGAGAAGGTTAAGGAAGATAATAGATACAGCTCAGCATAGTCAAAAAATTAAACATAAAATTGCCATATGAACCAGCAATTCTACTCCTACACAAAAGAACTGAAAAACAAATATGCAGATATTCATGCACAAATGTTTACAGCAGCACTATTCACAATAACCAAAAGGTGGAAATAGCCCCAACAGGCATCAATAATGAATGGATAAACAAAATCTGCAACGTCTATACAACGGAATATCATTCAGCCATAAAAAGGCATGAAGTACTGACACATATACCATATGGATGAACCTCAAAAACATTATAATGAGTAAAATAAGTCAAGCACAAAGGCTATATACTATGATTCTGTTTATATGAAATATCCTCAGTTCAGTTCAGTCACTCAGTCGTGTCCGACTTTTTGCAACCCCATGGAATGCAGCACGCCAGGCATCCCTGTCCATTACCAACTCCTGGAACTTGCTCAAACTTATGTCCATTGAGTCAGTGATGCCATCCAACCATCTCATCCTCTGTCGTTCCCTTCTCTTCCTACCTTCAATCTTTCCCAGCATCAGAGTCTTTTCCAATGAGTCAGTTCTTCGCATCAAGTGGCCAAAATATTGGAGTTTCTGCTTCAGCATCAATCCTTCCAATGAATATTCAGGACTGATTTCCTTTAGGATTGACTGCTTTGAGCTCCTTGCAATCCAAGGGACTCTCAAGAGTCTTCTCCAACACCACAGTTCAAAAGCATCAATTCTTTGGTGCTCAGCTTTCTTTATAGTCCAGCTCTCACATCCAAACATGACTACTGGGAAAACTGTAGCTTTCACTAGATGGACTTCTGTTGGTAAAGTAATGTCTCTGCTTTTTAATATGCTGTCTAGGTTGATCATAGCTTTTCTTCCAAGGAGCAAGTGTCTTTTAATTTCATGGCTGCAGTCACCATCTGCAGCGATTTTGGAGTCCCCCCAAATAAAGTCATTGTTTCCAGTGTTTCCCCATCTATTTGCATGAAGTGATGGGACTGGATGCCATGATCTTAGTTTTCTAAATGTTGAGTTTTAAGCCAGCTTTTTCATTCTCCTCTTTTACTTTCATCAAGAGGCTCTTTAGTTCTTCTTCACTTTCTGCCATAAGCGTGATGTCATCTGTATATCTGAGGTTATTGATATTTCTCCCAGCAATCTTGATTCCAGCTTGTGCTTCATCCAGCCTGGCGTTTCGCATGATGTATTCTGCATATAAGCTAAATAAGCAGAGTGACAATATACAGCCTTGAAATACTCCTTTCCCAATTTGGAACCAGTTTTTTGTTCCATGTCCAGTTGTAACTGTTGCTTCTTGACCTACATACAGATTTCTCAGGAGGCAGGAAAGGAGGCATACAGATTTCTCAGGAGGCAGGAAATATCCTCAGGAGTCTAGAGACGAAGTGCAACAAGATATTGATGAAGAAGAGTAGGAAAAGAGCATACACAAAAGAGAAAATACAAATAGCCAACAAATACACAAAAAGATGTTCCTCATCATCAGAGTTCAAAGACTTCATGTAGGCAAATTAAAAACAAAACAAAACACTTCACATGGGTAAAAATTAAGGTTTGTTAATATCATTGATGTGGGGAAATGGTTATTTTTAAATTGCAAATGAGAGCATAATTTGGTACAGGTGCTTACAAGGACAATTTCCCAGTACCTATTAAGTTTAAATGTGCATCCCCAGTGACTTAGCAATTCCACTACTCATAGCCACTGTGGAGAAAGAGTCCACAAAGAGACATGTTCAAGGATGCTCATTGGAACAGTGTTGGCAAAAGCTAAAAACTGCAAATGTCCTAGATGTGTACCAACAGGGGATTGTCGGAGCAAGCTGACTAGTGTACTCATATAATGAAATACTATGAAGTACATAAACTAGTGAGGGAAATCTGTGTGTCCCAACACAGAAAACTCTCTAAGATTAGGTGCTAAAGGAAACACACACACGGTAAATAAAACTACCCATTTTCTTGGATACAAGTCTATGGGTGAGAATACATACAAATAGGTTTAAAAGAATCTAACTAATAAGAGGCTTCTCATTTGGAGGAATTTTCTAGAAATTTCTGGTGATGGTCAAGGTAAGTTGAGGCTTATTTGTAATATTTATTCTATTTTTCAACATTCATGCACCACCTGTGTTGAAAAAAATTAAAACATTTACATGGTTGCTTTGTAGATATGTTTTCAGCAAGGACATTCTGTGATCTTCCACCTTGTCACAAGCTTAAAACTCTCATAGTTCCTCCAAACCAACATTATTTGCCCATTTTGTTGTTATTGTTCTTGATTATACCACAGTGACTCTCTAACAATTCACTACATTATAACGTTGAACTTTCCCCAAGTTTCAGAATTAGTGTTTGAAACACAATTTTTCTTCCATTTATAAATGTACATATCCCTTTCAAAGCAAAAGCCTCCCATCAGACTCACATGCCCAAACTTGAAAATGGAAGCAGGTCTACCGAAGAAGCAGAGCCTGAGGCAGCCATTCTAAGAAAGACGGTAGCATCAACTTCATTGTATTCCACAGGCTGCAGTGATGAAGTCCCCATTCTCTCTCTCAGGTGTCTGTGAGCAGGAAACACCTCGGGGTTTGAACCTGAGGCAGCAGGAGTATGATCTTTGGCAGTTATTCCTGACTGTGGCCTCTAGACCTGTATTCCAGCCCTCCCAGACATGCTGTGAACTACACAATCAGTTCAGTTCAGTTCAGTCACTCAGTCGTGTCCGACTCTTTGCAACCCCATGAATCGCAGCACGCCAGGCCTCCCTGTCCATCACCAACTCCCAGTTCAGACTCAAGTCCATCAAGTCAGTGATGCCATCCAGCCATCTCATCCTCTGTCATCCCCTTCTCCTCCTGCCCCCAATCCCTCACAACACCATTTTGATAAATTTATTTTCTGCTGAAATGAATCAAGGTTGGTGTCTATTTTGTGCAGCCGACTCTGTGATCTTGTGAAAGCTAGCTAATTTCTTCTGTTTCTTCACCTATTAAAAATGAAGATAATCATATCTATCTCACAGGGTTACAAGAAGATAAAATGTATGCCATATATTTTAAATAGACATAGCACATATGAAATATATTTTTCATATGAAATATATTTAAAATGTATACATATTAATATAGCCACTGAATATATTTAATGCAGTTATATGAATCTTTCAATATTATATCTCTACATATAAAATCTTATTAAGGTAAAAAAATATTTAAAAACCTAATGTATACATTTTTCTGCAGGGTTGGGGGCAATGAAACATGGCAGGTTCTTAGAATGTATAGTAGATAAATTATAGCGAATTTCCACTTTTAATATCTCAGGTTAATGGAAAGGCAAATAATCTACAGCTTTCAAGGAAGAAGGAAAAATAAGCAAAAAGATGGCCTTTGTGGATCTAAACTTGAGTACCAACAATCACTCCAAACATCCCATGGCTCACCTATTTTGTGTATAATCTGTGGTGACCTTTCCACTGAAGGCCACTTTTCTGATACCAAATGACTTCCAATCACAGGCCAGCCAACTTGACAGCACTCACAGAACTCACCCATTCTAATATCAGTCACCATAAACATCATTAGGATTGAATATTTTCTGCAAAATGACTCTCAAGCCCTAGAGTGAAGTCCACAGCCAAAGCAGGTGACATCAAGATTAATGACGTTGTTGGGTGCCCGCGCAGGCGTTTCTCTGACAGCCCAAGTAATCAAGAGGCGGAGGATGTGATGGTGTGGAAGGGCCTTGGGGATCCTGGAGTGAAAATTAGTCTGAGCATCAGATTCTCTAGAGCCAAAAATCTATGTTCCCTGTCTGTTCACAGGGAGCACGTGACCCCACCAACGTGTCCTGCAGCTACTCTCTCAGACCAGGAGAAGAGAGGCTGGAAGTCCTCATTTCCCTGCTCCACGGGAGTCTTCAAGATGATCAGCCACAACAAGCAGAGACAGAAATGGAACTGAGCTGAAAAGCAGTGTCTTTTCCCACTTCTCTCTGGACCATCTGCAAAAGAGATCCAGGACTTCCTTGAAAATTACCAGGACATCATCAGTGTGTTCCTTGTTAATATTTTTTCACCTGAGGACTTCAGGCTTTCCCAGGATATTCCTTCACACATCCAAACAACAGAAGAAGAAGGGAGGTGGGAAGTACAAACCCCAAATTTAAGTGGGAAAAAAGCAGCAGCAAATCTCAGCCTGCTTTAGTCTTAACATAATGCCTGATTAGAAGGAATTGCAGCCATCCCTGGTGGCTCATCCCTGGTCTGCCTGCAATGCGGCAGACCTGGGTTTGTACCCTGGGTTGGCAAGATCCCCTGGAGGAGGGCATGGCAACTCACTCCAGTATTCTTGCCTGGAGAATTCCATGGACAGAGGAGCCTGGTGGGCTACAGTCCATGGGGTCACAAAGAGTCAAATAGGACTGAGCAACTAATACTTTAACTTTCTCTTTTAATTCAGGAACGGGTTAATACATTTAAAAATAAATGGGCCCCCTGAGCCATCTTTCTTCCTCTTCCTCTTACCCATATTCTAATAATTTCTTTAGGAGAAGAGTTTATAGATGTATTTGTCTCCCTGGCATACTATGCTCATTTCTCTTTGAATAAAACCTATGCTCTTCCCTGTGGAAAATTTCGTGTGGTTTTTACATGGGGCCAAACCTGCTATTCACAGCCCCGCCCTCCCAACATACACACACAAACACCCTTACAGCCATGATAGGTGTGAACACCATTACTCAGAAGTGGCCAGTTTGAGTGACTATATGACATGTCAGTCCAGGCAGAGTCTCTCTGATATATAAGCACCAGTAGAATGTCTGTCTCTTGCTCTAAGCGTATGGGCCTTAAGGATAATATAATCTTAAGTCCCTCTGGCCATTTCCACTGAAATATAGAAGAAGCTCTCTGCAGTAGGAGAGAATGATACCAACATCAAAAGGATGAACAGGAATGAACACAGAGCCCTGATGCTATCTTATGAGCCATTAAAGGGATGCTGATTAATAAAGAAGAAAATCAAAGTAAACAAGTCCATTTACTTGCAATAAGAGGTTTGAGTGAAGAAATGGTGAACGAGCAAAAGGCAAGTTGACCCCACAGGCTATAAATAAGCACTCAGGCCATAGAGCAAGTCCTGGCACTTGTAGCCCAGCTGTAAGTAGGAGTTTTCAGATACCTTTTGTTCAGCACTGGGATGTAGGAATTCCTTGTAACTCACATCAATTTATTTAAGAAGTAAACTGCCTGACTAAGACTTTGATACAGAGAGCTACTTAATAAATGTTTTATTGAATGTTTGTGGTCTGATAAATTCAGGAGACAGGGGGAACTATAATCTCCCTTGATCTTAACACTCCACTTCTATTAATTCAGTTTAGGAAGAGAGCTTTTTATCCACCATGTCACAGAGTTGGCTCTAATTGACTGTGTGCTGTTAAGCTGGGGCTCTGCTATCCCATACCTCTGCAAATTACTCTTCAAGGTCCCTTCTTGGCTGTGGATTTATTCCTAGTCAAATTCATCTTTTAGTTTCAGCCCGTCATCTTGGTCTGTCATATAATGTAGAATCCTGACTCCATCATCCATTACACAAACTTCTTCCTTCTGGCTTTGAATCATCTGGAAATTTGACAGGTTTGCCCACTACAACTGTATCCCAGCCATATCACAAACAAGAATGTCCTTCAGTGTTCTGGTGGAGAAATTTCCATCCTACCCTCCAAAAATTGACATTAGTATAAGATCTTCATATATAAACATTCAGTTATAAATCAGCTTGTTAACTTATCCAAGTCATGTTTCATCCTGTTGACTATGCGAGTTTTATAAAATATTTTACCAGCTGCCTTGCTGGGCATTATGAACATCATGCCTCCAGGCTGTTATGACGGTACAATAATGTGATCATAAAAGGAATAAGAGTTGGTTCAACATGACCAGTTCTTGGTGAAAACTCTGTGGCTCTCAGAAATCCTAACTTCCTTTCCCACAGCCTCATAAGCAGCGTGTGTATGCTCAGTCACTCAGTCGTGACGGATTCTGTGACCCAATGGACTGTAGCCCACCAGGCTCTTCTGTCCATGGAATTCTCCAGGCAATAATACCTCCTCCAGGAGATCTTTCTGACCCAGGGATTGAACCCATGTCTCCTGTATCTCCTGCATTGGCAGGCAGATTCTTTACCACTGAGCCATCTGGGAAGCCTTGAAGTGAGGCTGCTATTCTTGTTGAGTTAGGCTGAAGACTGCTGACTCTTGTATTTCAATCAAGGAAACATAACACAGGAGAATCAATGATGTGATTCACCAAGTCCATCTTTGGGGAGAATAGGAGATGTCAGTTACTAACTTTGCCTACATATTCCTAGTATTCTCCCTGTCTGACCTTCAACTCCCCCAGCCCACTTATCCACAGCAAAGAACTTCTCCTTCTTCTTGGGCAATTTTAAGAAAAATAATGAGATGATGGCCTGCAATTGCTGAGTAGGAATGTTTACTGGAAGAAATGTCTCCACTTTAGAGAACCATTTGCTACAGTCAACCATGGGGATATAAATGAGCAGCACACAGTAAAAAAAAAAAAAAAAAAAAGACGTGTCCTGCATGAATAAAGAACTCACTATAAACTTATGCATTAGCCAAAGCTTCACATTCCCGCCCAGGGAATAGTCCAGTATTGATAGGTACTGGCCTTACTAAATTAGAAAACCCCAGGGCAGGGACATGACTATTTACACTCATACTCCCAAAGCAATGCCTGGCCCAAACCAGATACTTGAGGGAGATTAACATCATTCATGGCCATGTGGCTTTCCAGTTCCTCTTATTAAAGAAACCAACTTTATCTTCCCACCTCTTCAGTCTGGGCCTCAGTTATGACTTGTTTTGGCCAGCAGAACTAGTTCCAAGGACAGACCCTCGGCCTTGTGTTTCCACTGTGTTCCTGTGCCTCTGCCTCCACCATGAGAGCACTCCCAGACAACACGCAAGCCTGAGGAGCCAGTGGGGAGGACCTGGGAGAGATTACACCAGGCAACCTGCTCCCTGGACTCCAGGCAGGTGAGCAAGTCTTGTCAAGGTCAGCAGCGCCACCCAGTCTGTTCCCAACTAACGTGAGACACATGAGCAAATAGAAATTCATCTTCCATTGTCTGCTATGTGGAATTATCTTTGCTACACACCATTCTTTTTAGTGGCAGTGCTCCAATATACGGAGAAGGCAATGGCGCCCCACTCTAATACTCCTGCCTGGAAAATCCCATGGATGGAGGAGCCTGGCAGGCTGCAGTCCATGGGGTTGCTGAGGGTCGGACACGACTGAGCAACTTCCCTTTCACTTTTCACTTTCACACATTGGAGAAGGAAATGGCAACCCACTCCAGTGTTTTTGCCTCGAGAATCCCAGGGACGGGGGCCTAGTGGGCTGCCGTCTATGGGATCACACAGAGTCGGACACGACTGAAATGACTTAGCAGCAGCAGCAGCAGCTCCAATATAAGGCCAAAGAGAAGGGGAAGAGAACATTTTAACACTTAACTCATTAAGAAATTTGCCACATATGTGGTATATACCTTCGTGTGTGACAGACTCTTCTTATGCCAAAAGTCTCTCAAGGAATAGATGTGGAGAAAAGAGGGAAAAAAAAATCTTCCATCTGAGTCTGAAAATATCTTGAGGAGAAACAGATACCAGGCAAAGGAGAAGGGAGACGTTCAAAGGTAGCATCTCTTGTGCAGCAACCAGCACCATAGATTTTATGCTTGAAAGTTCTAACAGGCCCACAAGATGAATTTCATCTAAGCCTGGAGACCTGAGCTCATGTTTATGAGCTGTGCTGGCTTCCTGCCTTCACATCCACACTGAGCCCCGACTCCCTCCTCTTCATTCTACTTTTCTCTTGTGGCAAAAGCATTCTCCTTAGTAGATAAGCCAAAATTCAAACAGCAATTGAGCAGTTCTACTTTCTCTCTCATAAGTTAAAATCTCCCCCAAGAAGTCCTTGCCTTGTTCATCCATCTTTTCCCCCAAATGGAGATGAAAGCACTTTTAGATTGTTTCTCAAGCCTCAGTTCTCTAGGTCTTAGATGAAGTGAGATAGTTAGCAGCACAGGCTCTAGAGTTAGACCATCATGAGTCCCAGATCTGCCAGGTAGCAACTGCATGACCTTAGGGAAGTTTCTTACCCCTTCAGAACTTCAATCTCCCTTTCTCTAAATGGAAAACATCATCATATCCACCTCAGAGGGTTGTTGTGAATATTAAATGAGAAAATGTAAGCAAAATGCTTAGCAGAGTCCCTGAGGCATAGAAGGTACCCAACACCTAGCCGCCAACAGGATTCTTTTAAGTTCAGGGACATTCTTTTTGACTTAGAGGATAAGCATTTGCTTTTAATCCTTTGTAATTTTTCTTCTTTTTATATGCCTTATCAATATCTGGATTTTTCAGAGAGCTCTACATATAAATACAAGGTTACCTGTCAACATTCTTCCATTTAATCTTTATGAGAGTCACTTTATACCAATTTCTAAGGTAAGACATTAATCAAGATTAGACTTTCCATCCCCAGACAACAGAAAGCCATACCAATATTAACCTGGCTTTTGGAATTATGAATGATGAGTTTGAATTCTGAGGTTACAGGTGTCAATGCCTGCTTGCATCCCTGTCAGCCAGTGGCCTTCCACTCACCCTGTGGTCTATCCCCTGGGCTTCTAACCACCAACAGAGAGTTCTAGTTCTTTCTGAACCACCCAGGTCCACCAAGGCTCTGCCCTGGGCTCTCGACTCATGTGTTGTACTTTCCTTCTGCTGCTGCTGCTGCTGCTGCTGCTGCTGCTGCTGCTGCTGCTGCTGCTGCTGCTGCTGCTGCTGCTGCTGCTAAGTCGCTTCAATCGTGTCCGACTCTGTGCGACCCCATAGATGGCAGCCCACCAAGCTCCCCTGTCCGTGGGATTCTCCAGGCAAGAACACTGGAGTGGGTTGCCATTTCCTTCTCCAATGCATGAAAGTGAAAAGTGAAAGGGAAGTTGCTCAGTCATGTCGACTATTAGCAACCCCATGGACTGCAGCCCACCAGGCTCCTCTGTCCATAGGATTTTCCAGGCAACAATACTGGAGTAGGGTGCTATTGCCTTCTCCAACTTTCCTTCTAGTCTGGCCTATTCTCTCCCACAAACCTGGTTTCAACCCAGGCTGTGGGCCTCATTGCCAGCTCCCTTGGGATGGCTGATTTTATGTGTTGACTTGGCCAGGCAACAGTGCCCACTTATTCAATTAAGCACTAGTCTAGATGTTGTTGTAAACGTGCTTTGTACATATGCTGAACATCTGCAATCAGTTTGACTTTTAAAAAAGAGAGATTATCCTTGATAGTCTTGGGTGGACCTCATTCAATCAGTTGAAAGGCCTTAGGAGCCAAAGTAAAGTTTCCCAGAGGAAGGAGAAATCCCACCTGTGGGCTGCAACATTAGCTCCTGCTCAAGAGCATGCAGCCTCACAGTTTCCCTACAGGTTTCAGACTTTTAGCATGAAAGACACATGTACACATTGGTTCAGTTCCCTGCTAGAACCCTGACGATCCACTCCTTCTGTTCCAGGCTCTCCTGCCACCACCACGGACCATGCAGCCAGCTCCCAAACAGCCAAAATACAAACTGCTCCTCCAATTCATGGCAAGACCAACCAGCCCCCAGTCACAAGGTCAACTGATCAGGTTGACTGTCCTGCTAATATTATCAACACCAAAAGCCAATAACATTTTACTGAGCTACTACTATGGGCCAGAGGCCATGCCAAGCACTTTTTATGCATTGTCTCGTTTAATCCTCATAGCATCATACCTAATAGGAACTATTATTATTCCTGTTTCTCCAAGGAAGGGATTAAAACTCAAGGGCTTTATGCAGCCTAAATTCACCCAGCTCCTAAGAGGCAGAGCCAAAATTTACACCTGCTCCAGCAATATTCTAATCCAAGCTTCAGTGATTACTTGCTTAGGCTACAATGTCTGTGTCCTGCTCCCAGACTTGCCCTAAATCTGTTTTTAACACAGCAGTTGCAGCAGGCTGAACGGTAGCCTCCCAAAACCTATCCAGAACCCGTGAATGTGACCTTGTGGTTTAGTTGCTCAATTCTGTCTGATTCTTTGTGACCCCATGAACTGTAGCCAGCAAGCCTCCTCTGTCCAGGGGGATCCTCCAGGCAAGAATACTGGAGTGGGTTGCCATGCCCTCCTCCAGGGTATCTTCCTGACCCAGGAATCTAACTGGGGTCTCCTGCATTGCAGGTGGATTTTTACCAGCTGAGCTACCAGGGAAGCCCAGCTTCCTGGAATAAGGAATGTGACCCTATTTGGGGAAAAAGGTGTCTGCAGATGTAATCAAGGACCTTGAGATGAAACCAACCTTGATTAGAGTGGACCCTAAATCCAATGACAAGTGTACTAAAGAAGAGAATGGAAAAAAGATACACAAGTAAAATCACAAAAAGTTGGAGGTGGAGATTGGAGTAATGCAGCTGCAAGCCAAGGAATGCCAAAGATTTCAGCAACCACCAGAAACTAGTGAGGTATGGAGCACTCTCTCTTGGAGCCTCCAGAAGGAACCAACCTTGCTAACACTGACTTTGGACTTCTGACCTGCAGCACTGTGAGAGAATAAGCTGCTGTCACTTTAAGCTACCAATCAATGTGTGGCTTGAATGTTATTGTTATAGCAACTCTAGGAAACTAATACAGTCGTTAGAGTGATCCTTTAGAAACACAAATCAGGTCATGTTGTTTTCCTATGCAAAACCTTCCAGTGGCATCATATTACACTCAAGTAAAATTCAGATCCTTTCCTCAGGCCCATTCAGTTCAGTCGCTCAGTCGTGTCCAACTCTTTGTGACCCCATGAATTGCAGCACGCCAGGCTTCCTTGTCCATCACCAACTCCCGGAGTTCACTCAGACTCATGTCCATCGAGTCAGTGATGCCATTCAGCCATCTCATCCTCTGTCATCCCCTTCTCCTCCTGCCCCCAATCCCTCCCAGCATCAGAGCCTTTTCCAATGAGTCAACTCTTCGCATGAGGTGGCCAAAGTACTGGAGCTTCAGCTTTAGCATCATTCCTTCCAAAGAAATCCCAGGGCTGATCTCCTTCAGAATGGACTGGCCCTATATAACCTGGTACCGCCTTTCCACTGTACTCATTGCATTCTCACTCCCCCAGCTCATTTCACCCCTGGACACACCTGCGCACTCTCTGTTTCCCAAATGCTCCAAGCCCACGTCTGCTCCCTCCACCTGGAATGTGTTTCCTTCAGGTCTTCCCAGGACTAGCTGCTTCTTATCTTCAGGACGACACTGCCCCTGTCCCATTCACACTGTCCCACTGTCCTGTTCTATCTATTACAGGAGTTACACTTGTTTGCTTCATTGGTTTGTGACTAGTGTCCATTTCCCATGAGAGAAGACTCTTGTCTGATTGTTCACTGATGAACCCTAAGATGAAGAATAGTGCTGGGTACACAGTAGGTGTTCAATAAATATTTGAATATTTGATAATGAATAAGGATAGTCTATTTAACTAATCTAACTCCAGAGTTCAAAAGACTCACCAGGGGTGGGGGAAGGAAGAGTTTGAGATTCTTCAGTCTCCAGGCTACTTGTAAACCTCTGTTCAGGTCATTCTGGGTCTGAATCAGTCTCTGCAGCAAAGCAGAGTCCCAAGCCACCTTGGGACTGTCAATTCCCCTTCCCACTGTTGCCACAATCACAAAGATCAGTCAGTTCAACACAAAAGCAAAGAGGATCTCATCCCAAATGCTGTCCAAGTCTGCGCCCACCCCTCTGCTGCCCTCCTCACCCCCAGGCATGCCCTGCCTCTGTCAGCATCACACATGATCCCCAGACTCAGGCCCACAGTTGAGCTCAGACGACATTTCTTGGACCAGCAGGCATTTCTTACCTCACTTCCTCCTTGGCCCACTCAGTAGCTCTCTACTTGCCTATGGAAAGGACCCTCAAGATGCTAATGATGCCCTCCCCAGCGTGAAGCTGCCAAGAAACCCAGCAGCACTGGGAGCTGCAACATTTCGGTCCCAGGAATCCTGTGGACTCCAGACTCTACAACTGACCCCGGATTGTTTACTGGATCCCATTAGGCAACAGAATCACAGGCTGGAAGAAATTGATGAGAGGAGCTGACAGCAGAGGCCTTCCCTAAACAAAGTCCCTGGCACAGAGGAAGCCCGCTGGGCATCCACGCTAAGGCACGGTCACAGTCCTCTTCTCCAAGGATCAGGTCTATTGGTGGCTCTGCAGCTGTGTGTCTGGCACAGGGAAGTGTCAGTTCTGGCCTTCTGAAAAACTATCGGATCCCAGCCTGGCCCTACATAAGCTTCCTTCCCCATCCCTGAGCCCCCAAATACTACACCTTCCTCCTCTGAATTCCCCAGTATCCAGCAACCAAGACAACCTCCATCCCTCCAAGTTCACAAAGCCCCAAGAAATGGTGCATTACAGTCACCAGGGAAACTTTTAAAAATATATCAATTCCCTCCATCCCCTACTAAAAAAATTATGACTCAACTAGCCTGGGGTATGGCCAGCAGGCATCTTTTGGTAACTCTTTATTTTTTTTCTTTTTTAAAAAAATGCAGCCACAGCCTTAGAGCTTAATTCAAGCTTCATGAACAAACTCCAAGTCATTCAGCTTCCTAGTTCCACAGACCTAACCTACACAGCTCTGGGGGCCCTCCTTGACCACTGAAATTGCTGCCCTCAGGAGAGGGCCCCTGTTCCTGGGAGGAGCCAGTCCTCTCACTCTTCTTGGACCACTGATCTCTCTTTTATCTTCTGTGACGTGAACTGAGTCAAATCCTAATGCTCACTACCCAGTGCTCCTACAGGCTGTGCTTGTGAAAACCGCCATTGAGCATCATCTCTTTCATCCTAGGCAAAGGCTATGGGTTTCTAATAGGTTTTCTTGATCCCTTCCTTAACACGTCTAATTCATTCCCCACAATGCAGACAAATTTCTCTCTAAAAGGTGCACCCAAGCATGTCACTTCCCGGCCTGGGATGGTCAATAATGTATTCACTGCTCTTAGGATACAACTCAAAACACTTAGTCCACAATAACTGTCATCATGGTACCCAAATTTATCTCACAGGCTTCTCTTCTCCCATTCTCTGCATTCTTCACTCTGCTCTTCCCAGAGTCCTGCTCCCAGTGCCTCAGAGGGGCTTGGTGCTCACTCCTCAGGGCCTGGGGAACCCTTTGTTATTGTTGTTCAGTCACTAAGTCGTGTCCGACTCTTTGCAACCCATGGACTGCAGCACTCCAAGCTTCCCTGACCTTCGCTATCTCCCGGAGTGTGCTCAAACTCATGTCCATTGAGTCAGTGACGCCAACCAACCATCTCATCCTCTGCCGCCCCCTTCTCCTCCTGCCCTCAGTCTTTCCCAGCATCAGGGTCTTTCCCAGTGAGTTGGCTCTTCGCATCAGGGGCCAAAGTATTGGAGCTTCATCTTCAGCATCAGTCTTTTCAATGAATATTCAGGTTGATTTCCTTTAGGATTAACTGGTTTGATCTTCTTTCTGTCCAAGGGACTCTCAAGAGTCTTCTCCAATACCACAGTTCAAAAGCATCAATTCTTCTGTGTTCAGCCTTCTTTATGGTCCAACTCTCACATCCATACATGACTACTGGAAAAACCATAGCTTTGACTAGATGGACCTTTCTCGGCAAAGTAATGTCTCTGCTTTTTAATACGCTGTTTCTTCCAAGAGTGTCATTTAATTTCATGGCTGCAGTCATCTTCCACAGTAATTTTGGAACCCAAGATAATGAAATCTGTCACTGTTTCCACTTTTTCCCCATCTATTTGCCATGAAGTGATGGGACCAGACACCATGATCTTCGTTGTTTTAATGTTGAGCTTTAATCCTAACTCATCCTTGAAATTCAGCCTGACTATTAGGCCACTTTCCACCCCCCAGATCAGTTCAGGTCTCATTAGTCCCTCCTTGGCCCTTTGGTGAAAGTGTGAGAGTGAAAGTGTTAGTCAGTCAGTGGTGTCTGACTCTTTGTGACCCTATGAATTTTGGCCAGCCAGGCTCCTCTGTTCACGGAATTCTCCAGGCAAGAATACTGGAGTGGGTAACCATGCCCTCCCCCAATGGATTGTCCTGACCCAGGAATTGAACCCAGATTTCCTACATTGGCAGGCAGATTCTTTGCCATCTGAGCCACCACGGAAGCCCAGTCCCTTGGTAGCATTTGTCAAAAGTGTAGCGAACTAATCACCTACAAAATTATGTGCTGTATCTGTCTTCCACAACAGGCTACAAGCAGCACCACAAGCACAATGGCCATGTGTGTCTTGCTCACCATGACACCCCCAGAGCTAGCATGGGGCCTAGCACATTATAAGTGTTCAATAAATATCTGTTGAATAAGTGAGCAAAAGAAGAATACCAATTAATTAATAAAAAATTTTAATAAAACCTACTTCCCCACACCAATTATTTTCAGGGACTACTGGGTAGCTGAACCTCTAGACTGGATTCAAGCAAACTTCTTGGCCTGCCTTTGAACAGTCCACAAGTTCAAAAGGGCAATGTTTGCCAAACATATGTGATTTTTTTTTTTTTTTTGCTTGACAAAGGAATTCTTCACTTTACCTCCCCCTCACTAAAATAATCCCTTGAACGGCATCTTTAAATAGTGTGTTCCCTCTGGTGCCCATAAGCTGTATTAAGAACTCATTAATTATCTGCCAGGGAGGCTAGAACTAAGAGGCAAGTTGTAAGAATGGTTGCCAGGGGAAGAAATGATGATAAATCAGCACTTACATGAAAGTGTAAATCATAGGGGAAGTAGGACCCGTTTAAAGAAGTGTGATTTGCACACAGCTCATCAAGAACTTTGTTATCGTGAAACATTCTTGGAAGTGAACACTGTTGACTTGAAACACGATTTTTACCTTTGAAGGGCATCTTCCACCCCTCCTTGGTCTTCTCAGCCCAGCTTTTGGAGGTGTCCTTGAGCTGTGCTTCAGACTGGAGCGTGGGCCTGCACCGGACACTGCAGCACACCTGTCACTTCATTGAACTCTTGGGCCCCTCAGTGCTGCAGACATTTTTGCCCAGCATGAGGATAGCAGATTTTATAAAGGTTCATTCCACCTTCAGCTAGGGTGGTGGGTCCCTTAGAAGAGAAGAGGGTGCTCTCCAGGCATGTTGTCAGCAGTGTAAGGAGTGCTCCATCAAGAAAGAACACTTACTGAGTGGCTAGAGGGTATTAGCACTGGTGTTCGTGGTTTGATGTACCCTTTACCAAAAACTGTGGAAATAAACAAACACCAAGCAGAGCTTCCTATAGCAGGAGAGTCAACCATCGTCACTTGCTCTGATGGGAAGTAGCTGGCCTGGGGAAGCTGTAGGTGGGCTAATGAAGCAGGACAGCCTACTCAGTGGGTTAGGGGAGCAGATGTAACTTTCTACATTTGGTCCTAAGTTGGAAACAGGATAAAATCAGGGGAAAAAAGTAAGGAAGCCGCAGTCATTGGTTAAATCCTGGCTGTTTGGGGCCAACTGCTGCAGAGATTATAGGTAGGGTTCTATTTTCATATGTGGTCTAGTTATTATCATTCTTCATTTCTCTTTATCATTTATGAACATTTATCATTGTCCATCCGAGAAGGCAATGGCAACCCACTCCAGTACTCTTGCCTGGAAAATCCCATGGACGGAGGAGCCTGGTAGGCTTCAGTCTATGGGGTCGCAAAGAGTCAGACACGACTGAGCGACTTCACTTTCACTTTTCACTTTCATGCATTGGAGAAGGAAATGGCAACCCACTCCAGTGTTCTTCCCTGGAGAATCCCAGGGACGGGGGAGCCTGGTAGGCTGCCGTCTATGGGGTCACACAGAGTCGGACACAACTGAAGCGACTCAGCAGCAGTAGCAGCAGCAGCAGCATCATTGCCCATACTCAATCGTTCACCAGAAAGGAACAAGATCCCATCAGCGCTTTCTACAAGGAAATGCTTTGGCTCTCTTCCAGGGAACAGCCAGACCTGGGTTTCTCTCCATGGGAAATTTCCGGGTGCTTTTAAGAGTCAACTGGCTCCGCTATTCCTCCCGACTGCTCCCTGCTTCACCAGACTGGGGTCTGTGCTCGATAGGAATGCTGTTTAAGAGAGTCATCCCTCAGTGTCCTCCATTCTGCTCCCCTTCTCTGTATCCTCATGGCTCTTGGCTTTTCCCTCTGATGAACAAGGCTTATTGTCATTGGGTGCTGAATATCCATCTCAAATCTTAGTCCTAGAAGATGGGACCAGGTCTGAGTTATCATCATAGGTTCAGAGTCCAGCACAGTACCTGATCCAGAGAAAGTATATAACAAATGTCTCTTGTATAATTCAGTGAATTCATTGGGTTTACTCCCAGCCACTCAATGACAAGGAAAGGAGAGGAGGGAAAAATGAAAACTACAAACACAGAGTAATTACACAATCTCAAGAAATCTTAGAATATTCTGCAGGAATGTCCCTGGTCTTCATGAAACATAAATGGGCCCACAACAGGGTCTTTCCTCTTCTTTTTTCTTCTCTGCTTGCCATTCCTAAAGGCTTCTGGATAAGATTTCATCTCTTCTCCTCTTATTATTTTTCCCAGATTTGAGGGTCTTGTGTTTTTCTTGCATCCATATATATATATATATATATATATATATATGTATATATATATGTATAATATATATATGTATATTACAATACAGGAGATACAGCAGAATCTCAAAAATTCATTAATTATGTGATTTCAAAATAGATGACGACAGGAGGGGAACAGTATTTTGAACTACTATGGCAAAAGTTGACAATGGGTAAGTTCACAGATGAGTCCACTAAGGAAAACCTCACCTTGGCCACCCTTGTCCAGGGGGAATGTATTATCCTCTATATGATGTAAAATAACAACTATAATAACAATTAAAATATAACCACTGTGTGATGTAAGAGGCAATGTGTGTGTCAGAGCACAGCTACTCTGAGGCATTTTTGGGGACACAGAAACTGCTAAGCAAAATTCTATTTAGCCATATCACAGAGTTTATGTCTTTACAGTTGAGATCATCTAATTAGGTCAGGTAAGAGTCCCCATCTTGGCCCAACTCAGCCAAATAATTAAAGGAAACTCAAAAAGCTTTGGGCCCCCAATATTGTCAGCACTCCAGTGTTTAGCCAGTTGTAAATACAGCAAAAGCCAGCACCTCAGCCATAACAAAGCAGAGAGGATAAGCCATTTTCCCCAAGCCCCTGGCCCAGGCTGTTAACTGCAGTTGTGCATGGCTACTATCCAATGATAATCACAACCCTGAGGCCCTACAAGATTGGGAAATGCCTTCTGAAGCATCAAGCAGAGATTAAATTGCCTTGCCTATAGTTGTAGCATTAATTTAAATTACAATTTTTTGAAAACTGGTATTGGATTACCAGTTCTCAAAGGACATGAAATCTTATCTAAAGGCAACTCTTTATGAACCAGAATGTGCAATTAAAATGAACCTTCTTTTTCTGGATTTCTAGATGCACAAGACTTTAAAAAAAACTATTTATTGACTACAAAAACCATCATTTGCTTGGGAAAAGGAACATTACAGTTTTCAAGCATTTTTACATATTTTCTCATCTGATACCAATACATTAGAAGTGTAGATGAGGTAAGAAGATGTGGCACCATCCTTCTACTCTCTTTTTAAAGTAATTTTTATTGGAGTAGAGTTGATTTACAATGTTGTGTTAGTTTCTGCCATACAGCAAAGTGAATCAGTATACATTTACACACAAATTTTGCAGCTCTGTTTCAGAGCACTTCCCTCGGACTACTAGAGAACACGTTGCCCAACTGGGTGGAGACCTGGAAGTGTCTGGAAATTTACATTCCCCCTTTTCTACCCAGTCAGTCCTTATCCAGTGACTGAGGTACAGGAGTATGAAAAGCCCAGTACCCCTGCCACAGATGGGGACCGCCAGGAGACTTGGCCCATTCCACAGAATTCCCGCAGGATCAGGCTGGCGCGTCCCTCCTTCTGCAGGACTTTGCTGTGATCACACTCTGGCTCCGCTTCCTCAACCTCCTCCACTGCTCCCCTCTTCCCTCCCAAATGTAGGAGCACTTCCTTAATACATCACTGGAACCCAAACCCACAAGTCAGGGGGTATTCCTGGAGTCTGACCTAAAACTCAGGGATGAACCTTCTGCAAAGGAAACAATGGAAACAGTGACAGCCTTTATTTTGGGGGGCACCAAAATCATTGCAGATGGTGACTGCAGCCATGAAATTAAAAGACACTTGCTCCTGGGAAGAAAGGCTATGACCAACCTAGAAAGCATATTAAAACCACAGACATTACTTTGCCAACAAAGGTCCATCTAGTCAAAGCTACGGTTTTTCCAGTAGTTGTGTACAGATGAGAGAATTGGACTATAAAGAAAGCTGAGCATCAAAGAATTAATATTTTTGAACTGTGGTGTTGGAGAAGACTCTTGAGAGTCCCTTGGACTGCAAGGAGATCAAACCAGTCCATCCTAAAGGAAATCAATCCTGAATATTCACTGCAAGGACTAATGCTGAAAACGAAGCTCCAATACTTTGGCCACCTGATGTGAAGGGCTGACTCACTGGAAAAGAGCCTGGGAAAGACTGAAGGTGGGAGCGGAAGGGGATGACAGATGGTTGGATAGCATCACCAACTTGATGGAAATGAGTCTGAGCAAGCTCTAGGCATTGGTAATGGACAGGGAAGCCTGGTATGCTGCAGTCCGTGGGGTTGCAAAGAGTCGGACATGACTGAGAGATTGAACTGACCTGAACTAACAAAGGAAACTCAGAGAACTGAGTGACTTGCTCAAGATCTTAACATAAGCTGAGTCCAGAATCCGAGTCTTACAATTAATCAGTCATTCAGTTGAGATTTATTAAGCATCTACTACTACATTCAGACCAGGAAATAATGAGACAAATAGGTACCTACCTCCATTCAAATGCACAGGCTGGTGAAAAAGATAACAAGACCCATCATGATGTTTTTAGCTGACACTATTTTTTTAACTGAAAGGATACTGGAATACATGATATTCTTTACATGTTTTTAGGTTGATTTTGTCAGATTTCCATTTGAAGGCAATCAAAAGAGCAAGCACTTTTACTGAGCACTACACAAAAGGAGTACGTCAAAGCTGCATATTATCACCCTGCTTATTTAACTTATATGCAGAGTACATCATGAGAAATGCTGGACTGGAAGAAACACAAGCTGGAATCAAGATTGCTGGGAGAAATATCAATAACCTCAGATATGCAGATAACACCACCCTTATGGCAGAAAGTGAAGAAGAACTAAAAAGCCTCTTGATGAAAGTGAAAGTGGAGAGTAAAAGAGTTGGCTTAAAGTTCAACATTCAGAAAATGAAGATCATGGCATCTGGTCCCATCGCTTCATGTGAAATAGATGGGGAAACAGTGGAAACGGTGTCAGAGTTTATTTTTTGGGGCTCCAAAATCACTGCAGATGGTGACTGTAGCCATGAAATTAAAAGACGTTTATTCCTTGGAAGAAAAGTTATGACCAACCTAGATAGCATATTCAAAAGCAGAATTACTTTGCCAACAAAGGTCCATCTAGTCAAGGCTATGGTTTTTCCAGTGGTCATGTATGGATGTGAGAGTTGGAGTGTGAAGAAGGCTGAGCGCAGAAGAATTGATGCTTTTGAACTGTGGTGTTGGAGAAGACTCTTGAGAGTCCCTTGGACTGCAAGGAGATCCAACCAGTCCATTCTGAAGGCGATCAGCCCTGGGATTTCTTTGGAAGGAATGATGCTAAAGCTGAAACTCCAGTACTTTGGCCACCTCATGCGAAGAGTTGACTCATTGGAAAAGACTCTGATGCTGGGAGGGATTGGGGGCAGGAGGAGAAGGGGATGACAGAGGATGAAATGGCTGGATGGCATCACTGACTCGATGGATGTGAGTCTGAGTGAACTCTGGGAGTTGGTGATGGACAGGGAGGCCTGGTGTGCTGCGATTCATGGGGTTGCAAAGAGTCGGACACGACTGAGCGACTGAACTGAACTAACACAAAACATCACCTTCACTAGCTTTGTTTGTGGTGATGCTTCCTAAGGCCCATTTGACTTCACACTCCAGGATGTCTGGCTCTAGGTGAGTGATCACACCATCGTGATTATCTGGGTCATGAAGATCTTTTTTGTACAGTTCTTCTGTGTATTCTTGCCACCTCTTCTTAATATCTTCTGCTTCTCTTAGGTCCATACCATTTCTGTCCTTTATTGTGCCCATCTTTGCATGAAACGTTCTCTTAGTATCTCTAATTTTCTTGAAGAGATCTCTAATCTTTCCCATTCTATTGTTTTCCTCTATTTCATTGATCACTGAGGAAAGCTTTCTTATCTCTCCTTGCTACTCTTTGGAACTCTGCCTCCTATACAATGCCAGGAAACACTGTTCATAGTTCTTCAGGTACTCTGTCTATCAGATCTAATCCCTCGAATTAGATTTTGTTCACATCACTATGAACAAAGCTAGTGGAGGTGATGGAATTCCAGTTGAGCTATTTCAAATCTTAAAAGATGAAGTTAAAGTGCCACACTCAATATGCCAGCAAATTTGAAAAACTCAGCAGTGACTACAGGACTGGAAAAGGTTAGTTTTCATTCCAATCCCAAAGAAAGGCAATGCCAGAGACTGTTCCAACTACCACACAATTGCACTCATCTCATGTGCTAGCAAAGTAATGCTCAAAATTCTCCAAGCCAGGCTTCAACAGTACATGAACTGTGAACTTCCAGATGTTCAAGATGGATTTAGAAAAGGCAGAGGAATCAGAGATCAAATTGACAACATCCACTGGATTATCAAAAAAGCAAGAGAGTTCCAGAAAAAATATCTACTTCTCCTTTATTGACTACGCCAAAGCTTTTGTATGGATCACAACAAACTGTGGAAAATTCTTGAAGATGTGGGAATACCAGACCACCTTACCTGCCTCCTGAAAAATCTGTATGCAAGTTAAGAAGCAACAGTTTGAACTGAACATGGAATAACAGACTGGTTAAAAGTTGGGGAAGGAGTACCTCAAGGCTGTATATGATCCTACTTATTTAACTTATATGCAGAGTACATCATGTGAAATGCCAGGCTGCATGAGGCACAAGCTTGAATCAAGATTGCTGAGAGAAATATCAATAACCTCAGATATGCAGATGACACCACCCTTATGGCAGAAAATGAAGAAGAACTAAAGAGCCTCTTGATGAAAGTGAAAGAGGAGAGTGAAAATGTTGGCTGAAAACTCAACATTCAGAAAACTAAGATCATGGCATCCAGTCCCATCACTTCATGGCAAATAGATGGGGAAACAATGGAAAGAATGAGAAAATTTGGGGAGGCTCCAAATTCACTGCAGATGGTGACTGCAGCCATGAAATTAAAAGATGCCTGCTCCTTGGAAGAAAAGCTATGATCAACCTAGATAGCATATTACAAAACAGAGACATTACTTTGCCAACAAAGGTCCGTCTAGTCAAAGCTATGGTTTTTCCAATAGTCATGTATGGATGTGAGAGCTGGACTATAAAGAAAGCAGAGTGCTGAAGAATTGATGCCTTTGAACTGTGCTGTTGGAGAAGACCCTTGAGAGTCCCTTGGACTGCAAGAAGATCAAACCAGTCAATCCTAAAGGAAATCAGTCCTGAATAGTCATTGGAAGGACTGATGCTGAAATTGAAACTCCAATACTTTGGCCACCTGATGCAAATAAGTGACTCATTTGAAAAGACCCTGATGCTGGGAAAGATTAAAGGTGGGAGGAGAAGGGGACGGCAGAGGATGAGATGGTTGGATGGCATCACCCACTCAATAGACATGAGTTTGAGCAAGCTCCGGGAGTTGGTGATGGACAGGGAGGCCTGGCGTGCTGCAGTCCATGGGGTCACAAAGAGTCGGACATGACTGAGTGACTGAACGGAACTGAACACTAAACATGAGGTGTCTCAGATCTAACCTGTTGCTTTCCCTACCCAAGTCCAAGTAGCTGCTGGGAGAACATGGGTGGAAGAGGATGATGGTGGGGACTTAATGGGACACATGCTTAAGAAAGAAAAGAAGAAAATGTCTGGACCCAGGAAGAGTCTCACACTGGGGGAGGCAGAGTTCCTGCACTCAGTTCCCATCACTTCTGACATACCCCAGGGAAACTAGTCCCTCACATCTCGGCTTCCTGGGGAAGATCTGAGCCCTTCCTCCTAAGTCAGCCACAACAATGCCCTACAGAGCTGAGGCACCACCAGAATCTGACGGCCCAGCAGTCTGCAACTGTTCCTAAACCTGGCTCACTTTCAGTGAGATACAGAAAGGTGAAGCTACTCATCCAAGTTCATACAATCCAGTAAGAGGCAAAGCTAAGATGTGAGCACAGGCGGGCCTAATTCCAAAACCCACACTTTAAGAATAACTAATGAGAAAAAGGCAGGGAGAACAGTGTCCTCATGAACACTCAGTCCTCTCAGCAGAATAAACTAAATTGATAAGTGGATGCCTAAACATAAAGGGAAATAAATTCCCACTCAAAAATGTAAACACTGAATTAAATCTTATATTTCAAAGAAATATCCCAGAAAGGAGGAGGAAAGCCTAAAAATGAGATACCTAAATGTTCTAAAACTTTAAAGCTGTGTCTGCTAGGAAGGAAATGCTAACGATGAAAGATGCTGGAAGTCATTGGTGTCTGCTTTGCTTTAACTTCATGAGTTCATTGTAATCCCCATGTATCACTTACTGTGAGAAAATAAAAACTAGACCTTGAAAAGACAAGAACAGGGTTAAACAGTATTTCCCTTGTGCACGTCAAATCATTGTTTGGATCAGACCTTTCCCAAGAATGACAGTAGCAAAATCAGACAAATACATATTTTTCCCTACATACAAACAAGGGAAAGAGAGACAAATGCTAGAAATGGCAAGGAAGCCAATCTAACTTCATCTGGCAGAGCAAATCTGACATTAATCTAACCTGAGGTTAAGCCATGGAAGGACACATGGGAAAGAGGAGCAAGGAGTCCCAAACACACCTAGAAAATAACCCCATGAAGTAAAGGCTTAAGCTAAAGAATGTATCTTTCTGGATCCAACCACGATCTAACCACTTTCCAGGCACAGAACATGGGCTCTCTTGTGCGGGAGGGCACCTTGTGGGGAGTCATAGGGTCTCCCTTCTTTCATCTCCTACCCTCTAGAAATCTCTGTCCTCGGATCCAAGCAAGGGAATCCAGAATTTTTACTTGGCTCCCTCCTGGGGCTTAGAGCCCCATTTAAAATGCGAAGAGAGCCTGGGAGGGAAAGGAAGCTTCATTTACTTGAAGCAAGGCCCTTGAAATGGTCCCTGTGTATACACTCCCTCACTAGTGACCTTGGACATTTCTTGCCCATAAAAAATGTGATGCTGGTCAAACTCTCTTCTCCAGAGTTTGTCGTGAGAACTCCAAGAATCTGTAGAAGGATCGGGCACTTAAGAGGTGTTCAATAACACTAAGTTCTCTCTCCTGTAATGGAGAAAGAATAGTGAGAGGCAAAGGGAAATAAATTTAATGAGGATATGGGAGTAGAGGAGGGAAAAAAGGAGACTGAGCCTCAAGCTGCCTTTGGCTGCAATAGAGCCATTAGGAAGCACGCTAAGTGAGCTGCACCCAGAGGATGGGAGTTGGGAGCATGGAGAAGTGGAGTATAGAGCACAAGTGTCTTTTTATCCAACCCAGCACAGATATGTCTACTTGGGAGATACTCTTCCCAGGGAACGTGTGAATGAGGTCAAGCTCCAGCAAGAAGCTGAGAACTGGCTGCACTCATCAGAGGCCAGAGGCTGGAGAGATGCTTATAGCACACAGAGGTAGGAACTAATGCCTTCCTACTCTGGTTAACAGTAGATCTTACACTTCAGTGAGATCAGAATCTACAGGACTAGTTAAAAAACACATTGCTGAGTCCCAACCCAGCCTTTCTGATTCAACAGGGCTAGGGTGGAACCCAAGAATTAGCGTTTCTAACAAATTCCCAGGTGAAAGTAATGACACTGGTCCAGGAACCACATTTTGAGAACCACTGTCTCATACTTACCTAGAGTAGCCCTAGGAGAGACTCCCGGCCTAGAGTTACCTGTGACCTTGGGGATTTCATTCTCTTCTTGGTGGCCCACATGTGAGCTGAGGCAATGTGCTAGATGACCTCAAGGACCCCTTCCTACTCTGACAGTCAGTGACTTTGCAAGTCTAACCAGTTCAGTGCATTTATTGCCTAATTCTGGGCTGGGAATTGTGGGGAGACCAGGCAGGCAGAAGTGACTGAACAACGAGAATCAACAGAATACGGAAAGAGCAAATACTGCATTTTTCCCCCCACTGCTCTAATTTTCTTCCATGCTCTAAATTACTCTCCTGATTTCAATTACACTTGCCCCGGGCTCCTGAGGTTAGCAGATATTTAAAGTAAGGAGTGAGCAGTTTGGTCAGGTAAAGTTGTTCTGAGAGTCCTCCCTGGAAGGATTCTCAGCCCCTCAGGCTGTGTGTCTGTGACTCAGTGGTGACATCTGGTGGTCGTCAAGGTGAGTCCCGGGCCCCAGCAACACCCACATGTGCTCCTAAAGACTAGGACACGAAAAGGGGAGTGCCTCTGTTCCCATAATAAGTCCATTTCTCAAGCACCTCCAGCTGACCTATTCTCTTGGTTGAATGCCAGAAACATTAAAGCCTCCAACTCCTATTTTATTTCTCTATTCATTCACCCATTTGAAAGGATACGATCCTTAGGAGGCTGACAACCCCACTGTGGCTGATGCATCTTAACTAATATTCATATCTAAACTCTTTGGTTAAAGGAACACATCAAAGCATTTGACAGGGAGAAAAATACATCCTAACTGGCTTCCAACGATTTGATCTAAGCAAATAAATAAGTCATTTTCATTTCCAGTTTAACATAAGAATATTTTTACATGATAATTTGCTTTTAAATATTCTAGCTGTGAAGTTTAATAATGGCACATGAAGCTGCCTGTCATTTCATATTTATGTTCCAATCCCAGTTTTGACAGTTCCCATGGGTTCTGGACCGCTTGGCTAGAGATATTCCAGGCCATGTTATCATAGTAACAGGTAGAAAACCCAGCCCCAGAGCCAGGAAAGAATAGAAAGCCTTTAACAGGGCTTTGAACAGGAGACTGGCTCACCTTTTGCCCCTTCTTGCAACAAAACAAGTCTACAACTTAGTAAAATGATCAACTAAGCCCTCCACCCCAGTCTTTTTTTTAACTGGAAGATAACCGCTTTATAATGTTGTGTTGGCTTCTGCCATACAGCAACATGAATCAGCCTTAGGTATAAGGGTGTCCCCTCCCTCTTGAACCTCCCTTCCGCCTCCCACCCCATCCCGCCCCTCTAGGTTGTCACAGAGCACCAGGTTTGCGCTCCCTGCGTCATTCAGCAAGTTCCCACTGACTGTTTTACATATGCTAATATATATGTTTCAATGCTACTCTCTCAAATATATGATCACAGGTGCTTTTCGAAGCAAACAATGTCAGAAAAGGCCCTACTCTCACAAGGACTGGCTAATGGCAACAGCAGCTGGTTTTGATTGAGTGCTTACTCTGTGCTGGGCACTGTGCCCAGAGCATTACATGCAGACAGCTGAATCTCCACAGCATCACCAGGCAGGCAGAGCTATTCGTATCCCATCTCATGGATGAGGACGCTGGGACTTAGCCAAGTGAGACAGGCCCTTTGCTCAAGGTCTCCCGCTGAGCATAGGCTGGGGCTGGGGTCTGAACCCAGAAGTCTGACTCCAGAACACGAATCAGACTGGAGTGAATGCCACTTTTCCCCACCTAGTCAAACCCTCCAAACCCTTCAAAGCTCAGCTTCAACATTTTCTCCTCCAGCCTTGCTTTTCCCAATACTGCTACAGCCACTCCACCACCTTCCAAGTGACAGCAATGCCTCTTGCCAGTGAAGTGTCACCCTGCCTTATCACCACCCCTCCATAGACCACGTAAGCATCTTAAAGGCAGAACCCATATCTAACTTGAATAATGACACCCCCACCTCCAGCTGGCATAGAACATTGTAAGCCGTCAGCAAATGATATGCTTTTGTCGAATGAACAAATAAACAAGCAGACCTTGAGAAAGGCACTTCTACTCTGTAAGAGACCCCTTGGATTGGAGGAAGGAGCTAACCCCCTCGAATGGAGTGAACAGTAAGAGGGGAATGAGAAGGTGGAGCAACAGCAAGGACACCTACAGAATCAGTCGGAAGGGAGCTCTGTACTCAACTGTATTCCCACCACTGAATAAGACCACCTCATGTCAAAGAGCCAGGCACCACAGCATGAGGTGCTTCCCTCTTTCTGCTATGGGATTTGTGGGTGATATGAGTCAGTCCCCTGCTAAAAGCCTGGGCACCTTGCACAGTGCCTGACACATAGGAGGGGCTCAATGAATATTTTTAAATTGCTCAAACTTTAATTTTGGCAACAATGACAAAGCAGTGATAAGGCCTGCGTCACATCCAGAGCAACTGCCAGAGTTTGCCAGTCTCTTACTGAAAGGGTGATGTATGTGCGTTCATATTCTGCAGATGCTAATTGTTGACAACATGATTCAGTGGCTCAACAAATTGGAACTGACACCATCAACCTGCTCGATCCATTTACAATCTTCCATCATCAATGCAGGGGACTTTGTCAACCGAGCAGGGCCAGATTCCCCTGTGAGGCACGAGCATTACAAGTAAACAGAGCAGCTTAGTAGTGTTAAATTGCATCCAAGAGCCCAGCCAAAAATCACAAGCAATGTAGAAAAGGCAAAGTAAGGAGGAGACAGACTCAAGTCAATGCACATTTACTGAGCAGAAGTTTCATTAACTAGTTTCTCTCCCACCAGCCTGGCTGCATCCCAGTCTCCATACGGTACCCAGAGTGATCTTTCTGAAAGGCCAGTCAGTTCACATCACCTCCCTGTTTAAACGCTGTAGTAATTCCTTTATTCTCTCCTTATCATTCATGTCTTCCCAGATGCCCTGGAATTTGAGCCTTGCCTACTTCTCTAGCCCCAAACTGCCCCATTCTCCTCATGCTACACTGTACTACTCACACACACACTCACTCACTCACTCACTCACTACACTCGAGAGTACACCATGACTGTGGAGTCTCTTCCAACAGGACCTTTGCACCCCCATGGTATCTCTCTGGAACAATTTCTCTGCCCTTTCACCAACCTAACTCCTTCAATATTTTTAACTCTACTGTTTTATGGCAACCAGGGAGGCTTCCCTGAATGGTAGCCCCCCTCAACAGATATGATCACATCATAACCCCCAGAACCTATGAATGTGACCTGACCCTTGAAAAAGGGTCTTACAGGTGTAAGTAAGTTAAAGATCTCAAGATGACAGCATCCTGGATTATCTGCTGCTACTGCTGCTGCTAAGTCGCTTCGGTCGTGTCCGAGTCTGTGCGACCCCATAGATGGCAGCCCACTAGGCTTCCCCGTCCCTGGGATTCTCCAGGCAAGAACACTGGAGTGGGTTGCCATTTCCTTTTCCAATGCATGAAAGTGAAAAGGGAAAGTGAAGTCGCTCAGTCGTGTCCGACTCTTAGCGACCCCATGGACTGTAGCCCACCAGGCTCCTCCATCCATGGGATTTCCCAGGCAAGAGTACTGGAGTGGGGCGCCATTATCTGGGTGAGCCCTAAATCCAGGGGCAAGTGCCCTTATAGGAGACACAGAGGGTAGACACAGGGAGTAGGAGGAAAGGGTCGTATGAAGATGAGGCAGAGATGGGAGCGATGTAGCCACAAGCCACGGAACACCTGGAAATACTAGCAGCTGCAAGAGGTGTGGAAAGATTCTCCCCTAGAGTTTTCAAAGAGAGCCTAGTCTTGCTGCCATCCCTATTTCAGATATCTGGACTCCAGGATTGAGAGACAATGGATCCTGTTGTTTTAAGCCCCCAGTTTGTGGCAGATGGTTATGACACCCCTAAGGAAACTAATAATCTGACCTCCCCTTCAGGTGCTCCCTATCAGCACTACTCCCAACCCAGTACACACTCTTATATTTGCCTTTTCCACGTGGTTTTACAACTTCTCTGTGACTTTGTTGCCTTCCACACTAGACCCCAAGCCCCTGGAAGGTGGGGATTTTATCACCTGTGACCTTCTGCCAAGTTCCAGCATCTCCTTGAAGGGGGCATCACGCCATTAGCAGAGTAAGAGCAAGACGACAAAGAGTCAAACTTGCTCTTTAAAATCTCTAAATCTTCCACAAATGTCTTCTGAGAAACAAACCTCTTAGTTCCCCTCAGGCCCCCTTCCTCAAAGCTTCTCCTGGCCTTTAACTAAGCCCTCCATTTCTTTATCCACAAAGTCATCACCACCCACTGAACTGGCCACCTGAATCATGCATCTCCCTTCTTTATCAAAGGGTGACAAGCCCTGAAAATTATTCATAAATAATTTCCATGGGTTTCAAGCCTGTGTTCACTGTTTCAGGCAGTGGGGGTGAGAGATGGGTGAGGTATCACTTGGTTTGGGCTGCTATAATAAAAATACCATAGACAAAGTGGCTTTAAAAAGGCATTTATTTTTCACAGTTCTAGAGGCTGAAAGTCCAAGATTAGAGGGTCAGCATGATCTGGTTCTTAGTAAGGGCCCTCTTCCCAGTTATGTCCGCACGTGGCCTTTGGTGCCTGCAAGCAGAGAGTGAGTGTGAGTGGACAACTTCTAGTCTCTTTCTCTTCTTATAAGGACACTAATACCCTTATGTCCTGTAGAAGGAAACTCAAATCCAGGACAACTAGCGTTCCCATCTTCTTTTTAAAAGGCGGTATGAGCTTATTCTGTGGTAGCACTGTTTTAAATGCTCTAGAACATTCAGCAAAATGTTGAACTTCCAGGATCTTATACAACAGGTAATTTAATTTCTGTTTTAAAAATGAAAAATCAGAGGCCCAGAGTAGCTAAGCTGCTTGCACATGATCACTACCTGGTCAAAGACAGAAGCCAAATATGACTCCAGAACCCAATGCCTAGTTGAGGAGACAAGACGCACCCAAATGAAAAGATGAGGAGCATAATCTGAGGACCAAGAGAATGGCCAGGCCAGTTGATAGCCTTCATAGTTCCCTGAAGGGAAAGTGCTTCTGCAGGGAAAGCCATGAAAGACTTGGTGAAGAAGGGAATTTCCAGATACCTGGACACTTGGAAAGGGAAACTGAGTTCCTATATCTCTGGGCACTAAACAAACAGCAGTAGAGAAAAAACAAAGTCCCTTCTCAACGTGTGTGAACCCCCAGAGGAGAGCTCCAAGTGGAAACCAAGGGCCTTGCCACCAGCATGACCTAATGAATCTGGCTCTGGGTGTGCCAAGAACCTTTCAGGCAGAAAGACATTTATTTTCAGGTCTAGAACAGATTTGATTGGGCTGTAAGATCTGTCTTGAATATAGTCTTTTTCTGCTGGACACAACTGAGATGTCCATAGTTTCTCAGCATGTATACCATGGACCATGGGTTTAGACAGAAAACAGTTTCATGGTTAAATAAGTTTTGGAAATGTTTAATAAAATGGAATTAAGGGGTTTTTTAACTGAGGACTTCTCAGAGTCTCTCAGAGTCTCACATGCACTGGGAATCTTCAAGAATGTGCAGTAGATAGCAATGTTCACCAAATTACAGGTCAGGGAAGCATAGTCTCACAATATATTATATAATGTGGCCTCAAAGAACTCCTTTCAGTTTTTATAAATGTGAATTTTCTCCCTTCTAGGCCCTCTTTCTCCTCCTTCCTTATTACTTGCCAAACTCATCATTTCTTCTAGGAGCCCTCCCTAGATCCTCCAAACTGACTTAGGATCTCTGGCTTTATGTTCACCAGATACCTCCACTCCACTGTAAGGACATCTGACATGCTTTATTGTTATCACCTGCTTCATCTTCTGCTTTTCTCACTAATCCATGAGCTAGGTATTTGTGATGGTTAATTTTACATGCTAGCTTGACTGGGCTAAGAGATGCCCACATAGCTGATAAAATATTATTTCTGGGTGTGTCTCTGAGGGTTTTTTGGGAAGAGATTAGTATATGAACTGGTAAACTGAGTCAAGCAAACATTCCTATCCAGTGTGGGTGTACAATCCATGGAGGGCTCCCATAGAACAAAAAGGCAGAGGAAGGGCAAGTTTACTCTCTCTGCTTGAACCAGGACACAGATCTCCTCCTGCCCTGTGACATCTGTCTCCTGGTTCACTGGCTTTCAGATTCACATCGTGAATTACACTGTCGGCCTCCTGGTTCTCAGTCCTTCAGTCTCAGACTGAATTACACCACCAGCTTCCCTGGTTCTCCAGTTTACAGACGGCAGAATGTAGGTCTTCTCAGCCTCTGTAACCATGTGAGTCAATTCCTATAATGTCTCTTCTTCTATCTATAGATCTATCTGTCTATCTAGCCTATTGGTTCTATTTCTCCAAGCACCCTGACTAACACAGCAATAAAGGAGTCACATCTGCTCTATTTATCATGGTATCCCCAGGGTCTAACACTCAGTCTGGCCCATGGTGGACACTCAATAAAATAGTGACTAAATGAAGTGAACGAATGAGTTACAGTCTGCCTCCTTGTAAACTCCACTCTCCTCTACAGACTTGTAAAAGCTCTGCCCAGACTAACAATGCTGATTGCTGCTTGCTCTGTCCACAGCTCCCCAACAACACACACAGCCTTTCTAGGGGGATCTGCTCACCACCCTCAGTCCTCCTGCCTATGGGGCTGTGTTCACACCACAGGGCCCTGATTCTATCCTGACTGACGCAATTAGGCTGGAACACCTGACCCAGATACTCTGTGAAGATGAGCTGGACAAGTCATATTCATTCCCTCCGTTTCAGGAATTGGAAATGAGACAAACAGAAGGCAATGGTGGTGGATAGGGCACAAAGAACATTCATGATGTGAAGAGGAACATTCAAGGCAGTCAAGGGCAAGATCAAGTTATAAGGCATCTAAACTCTCCATAGAGAGAAGAGAATAGCACAGAGAGAAATAGAGATGAGAGGCAAGGTGAAGAATGTAAGTCTAAGAGGAGCCATCACTTAGAGACACCCCAAACCCCACACATCCTGTCCTTAAAAATCTACATCTGCTCTGTTCATACAGTGGTCATTAGCTATTAAGATTTAAATTCAAATGAATAAAAATGAAAATTTTAGTTACCCTAACCACATTTCAAGAGTCACATGTGGCTGAACGGCTTTCCCTTGGAAGTGCACTGATGAAGAGCATTCATACATCAATGGAAGTTCTTTTGGACTGCACTTCCCTGTATTTCAGGAAATCAGTCCTGAATATTCACTGGAAGGACTGATACTGAAGCTGAAACTCCAATACTTTGGCCACCTGATATGAAGAACTGACTCAGTGGAAAAGACCCTGATGCTGGGCAAGATTGAAGGCAGGAGGAGAAGGGGACGATAGAGGATGAGATGGTTGGATGGCAACACCGACTTGATGGACATGAGTTTGAGCAAACTCCGGGAGTTAGTGATGGACAGGAAAGCTTGGTATGCTGCAGTCCAAGGGGTCGTAAAGAGTTGGACATAACTGAGCGACTGAACTGAACTGATTCTGTATCTTTACAATGAAGCCTGCGTACTTGAACAATGCAAATGCAATATAAGAGCCTCTATTCCTTGTAACAAAAGCCAACAACCAGAATACCCATTAGGTAATTCAGTCCTTCAGTCACTTAGCATCAAATTTATGTTGATGTTCAAGGTATCTTCTGAGTGCTAGAGATACACATTAGTGAACTGTATAGAGGCTAGCCCTGGTAGACCTTCAGTTATAACCTTCCAAACGTTAGCAGGTCATGCCCCCGTCCCACTGAATCTAGTCTTGTCTGGGCCAGATGTTGTCCCAATTTCTTTAGCCAGCCCTCAGGCAGTATGGATGCCTGGGCCTCCACTGTCTGGATTCCTCTTTGAAAATACTTTCAGTTATAAACATCCCTCTTAAATCTTAGAGCCCAAAACTGCATATAATATTATAAAAAAGCCAGCACAGAATTCAGTGGACTATTATACCTCTTGCTCCAAACTGAATTTCCATTAATATAGCTTGAGAATACATTTATTTCTAAAAGAGCCAGACACACTGCATGGCTGGTTTGACTTAGTGAGCAGTTAAGTCAATAATGTTTTAAAGTTATTTTTAACAGAAACTTGTTCTTCAGCTTGTCCATCCCCAGCTTTACTTATACAACTGATGTATAAACCAAAATGCAAATTTTCACATTTATCCCTGTTGAACTTTATTCTCTAAGTCAGCATTAATCTACTAATTTTTCACGGCTGTTGGAAGTACTATATGAAACCCCTGGTATATGCCAGGTTCATGGTTAATGCTCATTAAAAGGTAGCCATTGATACTATAGTGATTTCTTTTGGATGCTTCTCTTTTGCTTCAGGGTTGATGTCATATTGATAATTTAAACTCAATTCAATTAACACCTTCCACTGAGCTACTGTTATGGAGATGGGCCTCAAGGGCCCAGCCTTATACCCTCTAAGCAGAACAAATAATGCCCATGAAGGAGAGGGGCCTGCCTCCACAGGCCTCCCTTCACCCACTCACTCCCTTGTGCTAGCAATGGGTTGATCCTTTTCTAAGTGCGGCCCTCACATAATAGAGAGGAGCTGTGGCTCCAGCTGGATGAAGCTGGGCAAAGATGATCACCATAGAAGCAGAGCATGTAAGCCTGAGATCTCACTGGTGATTTGGAGTTGGGAGCAGTGATGGTGTTACTCTCCTAGTCCCTGGGACGGGTGGGTATTAGTCTACTCAGTCTCAGTCTACTCTACTAACTAGTCTAGTCTACTATTAACAAAATACCACATACGATATGTCTTTAACAACATAAATTTATTTCCCATGGTCCTAAAAGCTTGGAAGCCCAAGATCAAGGTGCCAGCTGATTTGATGAGAGCTGCCTTGCTGGCTTGCAGACAGCTGTCTTCTGGCTGTGTCCTCACACGGTGGAGAGGCAGAAACAGAGGAAGGGAGAGCATGTTAGAGAGAGAACATGCACTCTGCTGCCTGCTTCTGTAAGGACGCTAGTTCTATCAGACTAGGGGCACACCCTTATGACCTCACTCAACCTTAATTACCTCTTTTTGGCCCTGTCTCCAAAAATAGTCACACTGCGGGGGGCGGGGGGTGGGTGGGGAGTTGGCGCTTCAACATATTTATTTGGAGAAACAAAATTCAGCCCACAACAGTGAGGAGGGGCCCCAAGGAGTGCTCTAAGTGATAATTATTGGGTGAGGAGAAGAGAAGTCAGTATTCTGATATCCTCACTGATACAAACGGCTCAATTTGATTGTACGAGACACAACTTCAAACCTAAGCCACAATTCATAGGAAAATGCACTGGGAAGATGGATGCCTAAACTAAGTATTGATATTAGTGACCAAGGACAGTAATCCAGCCAGTTAGACAGAGAAACCTGCATCAGATCAGAGGCCTTGGCCAACACAGCATTGTCTGCTCACGCATACATCAGTTTTATCAGTCTCGTAACTCTACCACACAGGAAAGCATCTTTCGTCTTCTAAGAACTACGAGCACTGCAAAGGGAACAGTTACACTCTGGCCCAAAAAGTGATTATTTCTCTTATTCCATCGTAATTTCTCCTGTCCCAAAAGTATAAAACAGAGAAACAAACGTCCCCTCTGCAATCCCTTCTCACTTGCTCTCACTCCATTCTCTTCAGCAAACATTGAAAGAAGGATCAGATCACCCATGATGACTCACTACTCAGACACCAAGGTGTCTTTCTTTCTTCTTTCTTTCTCCTTTTGTTCCCTGAAATATGAGAGAAAGAGATAACAGAGGTGTTTCTTGCTTTTTTTCCTTTTTGGCTCAGAGCTAAATACGATGTTTAAGTGCCACAACTATCCCCAGCCTAGAATGATGATTTTACAATCCCCTAATCTCAAAAATGTTACTCTGGACATTTTGTTTTTATCTCAATGATTATTTTATGTAAGTGACTTTCAATGTCATATACCTTGAATGATTTTTTGATGCAAAAAGACTATAAGGAGTAAAAGCATTGTTGTATACACATATAAAACAATCTTTATATACTATGTATGCACATACAATGTGTATGCAATATGTAATTGCAGATAACAGACTGCTCAATGATACTAATCACTACTTACTGTGCACTTGTATGAGCCAGCTCCTCTGCTGGGTGCTGTGCATACACCATCCCATTTAATCACCCCACAACCCTGCTCCTTATTGTCAGCAGATGGGGCTCTCTTATGTCAAGAGAGCCTCATCTCAAGTCATAATTTCCGGGTCAGAGTCAGGACCCGGAAACTTTAGTTGGAAATTGGTTGCAGAAGATAGCGAGAGACAGAGTCCAGAAGCACTTGTCTGTTCACCAGGTGCTTAGGGCAATATAGGTATAGGAGCAAGGTGAGAATCAGACTGCAAGCTGGAGACACCATGTGACCAGGCAACAGGATGGGCGCAAACATCCAGTCAACTCTGCAAACATACACCAAACACCTCCCGGTTCAAGGAGCTTGGGGTTAAATAGAAACAAGTGCAGGTTGCCTCCCAGAACTACCCCTTGAAAGACAAGTGCTGGGACATTCATCCACAGGCTTCCACCCACTGCTGGTTGAGACTGACCTCAGGCACATCAACTCCTTGACACTCCCAGGGTGGCTTTGCAGGAACCAAGCAGACTCTGGCAGCCCAGAAAGTTTGTGAGGGCAGGACACAGAAAGGAACTCTGTGCCTCTGCACTTCAGGCAGGATGGTGCCAGGGGAACCTGAGCTTCCACACAACTGTCCTCCGTAGCTGTGGCTGAACTCAGAAGTGGGCATGAGAAACAGGGCACCAAAAGTGTCTGCTGTGTGGAGCTCTGGGGTCCTAGGAAAACTCAGGAAGAGGGGTTGCCACTGAAAATTCCATGTGCCTAATTCCTCTTGTGGCATCTGGGCTTACTATGCCCCTCTTCCCATAAACACCTAGGAATATGAGCTTTTCTCATTGTTTTGGTACTTGGCTGCTCTCCTGTGTCCAGATAAGTACCAAATCGTACAACTAATATACACAATAGAAAAAAAAACATATTTTTAAGTTTTCCACAACAAAGAAGAGCAGATTGCCTCCAACATATAATTTTAACAATGTTATAAATGAAGACATAGTAGAAACAGAGGAGTATTACAGTGCTTCATCCTGGAATAACTATGTCTCCAGACTTAGAATCCTGTTGAGGTTCTTTAATGGACCAGAACCTGGTGGTCAGAGTTGACGATAAGAAAGTAAAAGAGAGAAAGAGGCTGATATTCCTCGGTTTACACAGAAAGCCAATAAAGCCCCTTCACAGGGCTTGCTCTGTTCACGAAGGCCTCAGGCGCCCTCTCGATGGGGTGAAGACACAGAGCACCTTCTCAAGAGGGTCTTAGAAGCCCGGACAGGAAAGTGAACTCAGAGAGCCTTTGCACTCCAGGGGATCAGCCTGAAAAAGAATGGGAGAGAAAAAGAGAGAGAGAGAGAAAGAAAGACACAGGGACCAGAGCTCTGATGGAGCAAAGGTGTTTTAATTAACGTGGTGTGTGTATAAATACTGTCTTACAAAGTTGTTATTCTTCGCAAAGATAAAGATTAAAATTCCAGACTTACAAAACATAGGCAATCCATATTAAAGAGAGAGATTTGTAAACAATCACTTTTACCGTAAGGTTCACAAGGAGGAAGAGGATACTTATCACTGTATAGAAAAACTAATGAAGGAAATCCATGGATTCTTCAGTCCCTGGGAGAGGCTTGCCTCTCCTCTTAATTCCTGAGTATTCAGGAATTAATAAGGAGCAGAGAATTCCTGACAGATCCAAAACAGCACACAGGAAGCTTCCTGTTAAATGCTTCCTGACACAATCCTTTCAGACAGGTCCAGAATAATCTCTGAATGCTAAAAAAAAAAAAAAAAAAAAAAAAACCTACCCAAACAAACTAGTTGTTGTCGCCATGGAGGTGTACCACCCAGAGCTCCTTTCTAGGGAAGGTCAGTCATGAGGAGTCCAGGCAGCCAAAAGCCTTCAGCTACACAACCTTAGCGTGCACCCAGGGTTCAGGCTGGTTGGGTCCCAGCCAATGACTGGATGCGACAGGGGCAATACTGCCCAACAGTCCCTGTCCAAGATGCTCCTCTGATGGACCATCTCTACTCTGGAGCTCCCCATCTGCACAGCTGAAACTCTCAGATTTGCTCTGCTGGCTCTTCCTACTCAATCCTCTTTCCTTCCCCCGCTCCTTCTGCAGGTTCAGAATTTCACTGTGCCCTGAGGGCCGGTGGATGACAAAACTGACCCTAAGAGAGGCAGTGTCTCCTGCCCAGTCTCTCTCAGTGACTCCATGCTAGACCTGGAAGCAGAATGCACGTATCTGTAACCTCCTAGCACAATGCTCCTCCCAGTCACACAGCTGACATCTTATACCCACAGACGCAACAGTCGTCTCACTAGGTGCTCAGACAGCCAATTACATGACTTCACATCTCCATTTGCTCTACTATAAAACTGAGAAGACACTTGCTTCACACCAGCTCCCAGGGATTGAGGGAAGAGGAATAAAAAATTTCTCATAGCTGGAAGGAAAGTCATAAATAAATACAGAACTGTGCCATCAGCTTTCACTTATCGTGGCAAATGGATGGGTGCACTGGTGCAGATACATGGCCTAGGGCTTTTGTGACTGCCAGAGCTGCATTCAGACACCAAAAACAGAAATGGATGGAGGGTGGGGTGGAGGGAAGGGAGTCCCAGATAGTCCTTGGGAAAAGTAACCCTGCAAAGCCTGGCCAATCTGGGCCAGCCCTCGTAATAGGTGCTTTTTCAAATGGAAAAAGAGCATAAGCAAGCTGTCCAAAGGTATATGGCTTTTAAACATATAAAGAGATAGATGCTCAAGTTCACTCAAAATTACAGCAATACAAACCTAAACTCACAATGAGATAGCATTATAAATTCAAATTAATAAAGATCAATTTGCAGTACTGATGGAGGTGTGCAGAAAAACTGTATTACTGAAAATGTAAATTGTGGACATTTCTCCAGAGGGCAATTTGACAATTTCTATTAAAATATAAAGAGCCTGTACACTTGGACACAGACATCACGCTTCTAAGACTTATGATATAGACCTACTTTCACAAATGCACAGGATGGTCACTGCAGCAAAACTTGAAACAGCCAGTCACTGGAAACAGACTAAGTGTCCGTCATTTCAGTTAGTATGAGACGATGGACTCTAGAACACTACGCAGATGTGAAAAGAAGGACAAAAGTTTAACACAGTGATATGGAAGAGTAACTAACTATACAATAAGCAGAAAGAAAGATGGAGAAAGTGGTTACCATGTGTTGAAAAATATCTACATAAAAACTTACCTATATAAATATATACACACACACATGCTTATATATGCTGAGAATATTTTTGGAAGAAAACATGGTTAAAAGTAGCTGCTATTCTGAGAAGAGACTAAAGGTAGGAATGAGACAGTTTTCACTGTTTAATTTTCATACTATGTATTTTTACCATGTCTTTCTCCTACTCATTTGAAGAAAAAAAAACTTGTTAAAATGTATGTTTTCTCCTTATAGTGGCAAAAATAAAAACATTAATAATAATAACCAACGCATGATTTGTAGTTATTCTGCATGCAACACTTTCCCAGCCATGTCTTTAATGTGGACAGAGAAGAATGACTTCTACCCTCATTTTTTGTATAAGGAAGATAGAGCCAAAGGCAGTCAATGAATTGCTCAAGGTCTTTGGAGAGGTCATGTGGAAGAGACAGCTCTTACTTTTTACCATTGCCCACACGCACATCTTCAAGGAAAGAATTGGTGGAAGGAGGATCCTAGTTTTCTGGCTCCAAATCTTGGGGTCTTTTCTCTCTACATCTCCTTCCACCTCACAAAAAGAGGAAATCATTGGCTTTCATTTTTAAAAGCAAATGAAGCAATGATGAAGTTTTAAATAAGAGAAAGAAACAAATATCAGGCAGTACACAAAAAGAAAGGGTCCCAGAGGCCTTTGGGGCTACCAACGGCAGCCTGGGATGGAAGAAGGCAAGGCAGCACTGGAGGAAGATGACCCCAGATCCTGAGGAGATGACTCTCAACTCTCACTCTCTTCAAGACTTCTCAATCCCTGTTTCAAGAATTTTTTTAAAATCCCAAACTGATCCTTTCCCACACTTTCCCTGTAGTTAGAAGTTTCTCCTCCCAAGAGAGTCTGCAGGGTTTACCAGGGGGAATCAGAAGAGGGTTTCAAGGTGCTGTTTGTCCACCAGAAACAGATGAAAAGAAAGGTTATAGGGAAAGTTATGAAAGGGATTAAAAAAGAATCCCTGTCCTCTGTGGCCTCAAGGAAATGTTAATCCCCTGAGATGAGATGATCTTGAACTGACCTACCTGTTGCTGAATGGACAAATCACTATATGCACCAGGGTCCTTTCTTTGGAAAGATACTGCAATATTGAATTTTGCCTCAGTGTTAACAACACATCAGCAATGCATGATCCTAGTGACAGGGGAGGGGAGACTGTTCACAATTTGACAATCTATTGTTAAGCAAAAGGCCTGATGATTTTAGCAGGAATTCTGCTAAGCCAGTTGAGCAAGAATCCCCCCTGATACCCAATCAAGTTCCTCACCCACCCTTGATATCTAACCAATTCCTCTTAGTAACTTTCCATCCTATCCCTCACCCTGCCTGTAAGATATAAATCCCCAGCTGGATTCAACGTTAAGTTCAGTCTCTCTCCCCTATTGCAATAGTCTTGAATAAAGTTTTCCTTTCCATCTTTAACAAGTGTAGGTGTAATTTCTTTTCAGCATTACTTGAAATGTAGACCATGTCCTAGCAGCATCAGCATCACCTGGGAGCTTGTCAGAAATGCAGAATCTCAGGACCCACCCAAGACCTGTTGAATCCAGAGTCTCTACTTCAACAAGATCCCCAGATAGTTTGTGTGGAAATTAAAGTTCAAAACGGGTTGTTTTTGTCAACACAGCCCAATTCCTTCAATGGTACCATAATTCTGTACTTTCAGAGTACTCCCCTTAGGGCCAGCCACTCACAATGAGCTGAGAAAAGTCACTTCTTTGTATCTTTCCTCATTTTAACTCATCCTTTGTGACCTCTTTACTCACTCCCCCTGGATTTCATCTCCCATGAGCTATGCCTCCAGCGTGAGTTCTGCTCCATCATTCTACTCTCTCTAGGTGGTGATTCTTTGAATTCTAAGGATGGTGCAGGGGACCAGGGTAGAAGGCTGAAGGTCTAAACCTGGGATGGCATTTAAGAAGGCCATCAGACCTTAACACTTCCCAGATTGACTTCTTCTCAGTATTCAATATGAATATCTATCCTCAGCCAGTGTCTTTCCTCTGCTCTTCCCTAAGTCCTCCTTCTGTTATTCTGTGGGGAACTAGAATAGAGACTAGGGTGGGGTGGGACTGTTTTTTCCAGACATGTAGCATTGTTAATAACTTGATCCAATTAAGCTAGATATGGGGAAGAAACCAGACTATCCATTTATGGCCAAGATGACAAGTGAGCCTCGGAGGTTGCCAAGACATACTTAAACTAGGGAATTATTCATTATTTGTTTGTCTGAAATTCAAATTTAACTGGATGCCCTATATTTTATCTGGCAACTCTAGCCTGGCTGTCTCTGGAAACTCTTTAGTGCTCATGAGTAGGGGGTCTGTATTGTACAAGAAGGTAAGATTACTGGAGGAGACCTCCAGTTACTCTCTCCTAACTGGAGACACATATTTTTCTGGCAGGTTCCCCCATTATACCGCTCCTCCCACTTCCTGAGTTAATGGGACTTATGCTGACAGCAGAGAAAAGTCTAGATTTGGAGAGTATTATGAAATACCACAATAAGGAGAAGGATAATTTAATGTATATACAGCTCTTTAAAATATGTTTTAAGCCAATCTTGAGATGTTTCATTGTCTGCTTAGGAAATATGAAATCATGCAAGTATTCTAAGATTTGGCAAACCAGGTTCCTGATACTACTTTATGTTTCTCTCTGAACTCCAAGGAGGTTGCAGATAATACTCTACTAGTGACAAAATAATTATCTTTTTCCCCTTTCTACTACCTAATCCACCACCAACCCCTTGTCCTTATCTGGTCAAAGAAAACAGCCCTCTCCTCCAAGCCAAGTCACTGGCTTTTACCTCCTTTGGGGTTCTATTCATATTTAGTCTTGTGCAGTAGCTGTGTGTGAATATGCATTGCTTACACTGTTAGCTCTCTGAGGGCAGAAACATGAAGCCTGGAGTGCCCTGACCCCTGTCTTGCACATAGAAAGCACTCCACAAATATTTGCTGAATGAGTTCTGTGTAACTTTCTCCTGAGCCTAAAAAGAGACCCCAGCTGAACTCTGACTTGACTCTACTAGACTGTGATTGGAACTGAAAATAAAATGGCATCAGTTCACCCCAGAATCCCTGCCAGGACTTGCAATGACAAAAACTATTAACACTCTTTATGTTACTTTTACTTTTCAGTGCACTCTCAAAAGATTTTCTTTGGCCTCTTATTGTACTGGTGCCTTTGAATGGATGCAAGCACTTCCATGCCTTTTTATAATCCACTGCAATCATTAATTTTAAAAAAGACCCACATGCTACAGTTTAACTACTTTATTGTTTGGAAGTAGGAATGGCCCTCAGGAAGCAGGGCCTCCAACCTCTCAGGCAAGGGAGAAATAAACGCCTTTTCAAACTTTTCTATCAGACTTGTGGAAGTCCAGGGTGACAGTACTACTAATCATGATCAGCTGTGTGACTCCAGACACATTCAGACTGAGAAGTCTATTTATTTTTTTATTTTTTTATTGAAGGATAATTGCTTTACAGAATTTTGTTGTTTTCTGTCAAGCCTCAACATGAATCAGCCATAGGTATACATATATCCCCTCCCTCCTGAACCCCCTTCCAATCTCCCTCTGCATTGCACCCCCCCCAGGTTGACACAGAGTCCTGTTTGAGTTTCCTGAACCTTACAGTAAATTCCTGTCAGCCATCTATTTTACACATGGTAATGCAAGTTTCCGTGTTACTCTTTCCATACATCTCACCCTCTCCTTCCCTCTCCCCATGTCCATAGGTCTATTCTCTATGTCTGTTTCTCCACTGCTGCCCTATTAATAAAGTCTATTGAATGGAGAAGTTAGAGGGTAAAAGTGGAAGCATAGAGAAGATGCCACATGCATCCCTGCTGAGGTTCCAGGTCCAGCTGAGGCCCCATAACCCAGGGAGAGTCTCCAATGATCCCTGAAGGTATCCCCAAGCCACTCATCCAGACCTCGTGCTCTCCAAATCATATAATCCAACACACCTGGGTGAGCTGCACTCTCCTCCTGAGAACAGGGCACCAGCTAAGAGGTCCTAAGAAGAGAGGGATGCTACCTACATGATCCACCAACCTCACTCACTATCCCCAGTGTCTTTCCAGAAATCTACCTACACTCACTATTCCAGCATGAAAAAGCAACATTCTTTTGGCAGTGAATACAGGTTGATTTGTCTGCCCTATATCCACCTCCTGTCATTCACATGCTATCAGTCACAGTCCCCTAAACAACTTCCCTAAGAGACGGCAAAGGTCCTAGACCCGCCAATCATAATTCCTACAACAATGATCCAAGTAGAAAGTGTGTGACCCCAGGTGGGCTGCCCAGAGCTCTTCTCTGGCACTGATTCAACATTACATTAAAACAGGCTCTCTCTTGTTAGTGGGGTGGCTGAACAAGGAGGATGGGAATCTATAGCTGTAAGCAGGACCTGCCTACAGAGAAAAGCCAAACAAAGGGAAAGAGATGAGAAATGAGGAGACATGCATAAATCTTGCTGCCAAGGTGCTCTGAATCCTTTAGTTCTTCCTTTGATCTTGAGAAACACTCCACTTTCCATTCACTCCTTTGCTTAAGTTAGTTGAATTTAGGTTTTTATAGCTTGCAACAAAAAGAGTCAGGATTAGTACAATCCCTGACTCTCCTTCCAGCTTCGGTAGACAAGGAAACATGGCTCCATCTTAATCATTATGAAGGAGGAGTCTGTATAAAAGGAAAGAGAATGTACAAAACGGTACACTCTCACATGATGGTTGTAGGTTACAGCTGAGGTTGGCTGAGGAAAGTTGTTCTGAATGATAAAATAAATAATAACCCCAAAACAATGGTAACAACTAACATTTCTAGGCACCTTGGTCATGGCATAGCCAAGTGACTCTCTCTGCCAGATAAACACTGATTGATGGAACATGGGCAAAGCTTTGACAGAACTGAGGCAAATATCAATGAAGAGCTAAACTGAACATGAGACAGCATCAGGTACCAGGTAGTCGTTTTAGGATATTACAAAGGAACAAATGAAAGCAGATGAGCTGTCCACGAACTACAAGGAAAGAAGAATGAAGCAGGTACTTCCTTACAAAAAGTCAGAGGGAAGACAGAAAGGGACTCCTGATCCCCTCTCCCCAGTGTCCAGCTGCCACCACCCCAATTTATTGCAAGACCATGTTCTCCTATACCTGCTTAATAACCCTTTCTTATTTGAAATACTCAATTTGTTTTCGGACCTGGTATAGCAATATAAAGAAACTACTATTTTAACAACTGGCACCTATGATTTTATTCTATTCTATTGTACCTGTTTGCTTTTTAGAAGAACCCATCTTTATTAAAACTCATACTTTGCTGGTCTACTTTGGGGTGGAGAAAGTGAGATCCCAAACCTTCCTTACACAGAGAACAAGAAACAAACAGGTAAGCTTTGCTGCAGAAGAAACAATCCAGAATACTGGAGATATCCAAGAGATGCAACAGAGAGGACCCAACATGGCAGGAAACTGGAGCCTGCAGATCAAGGGCATCAGTGAGAAGCTCCCCGTGGCAGTGTGGCCACGGAAGTTTTAAGAACAGGAGTCAAATATACACTTTAATTGTTTTGCATTTAAAACATGTAAATAGCTCTGTATCTTCAATCTTTAATAAAGTCTGACAACACATGTGGGTGGGTAAAAAAAAAGGAAACAGTCTGAGTCCCACAGCCTGGTTATAAGCAGAGAAGACGGTAGTGAGAGATGAAACAACAGCAACAGAAATCCAGACCAGGAAACGAGAAGATAACCACCACCTCTGAACAGGTATTTACAGAAATTTTTAGGTAAAACAATGGCTTTTTCATAGGATGTCGAATAGACATCCTCAGACAATTAATCTAAAACCCCGGGTTTCCAAGGCTCTGTGCCTATGCCTCTATTTCTGACTTGAACACTAGACTGTATATTCACACATTTGTGGACTCACAAATTTCAGCTCTTTGAAGGAAGGGTCATGTCTAAGTTATCCCAGTGCCTGGCACAGTGGCTGCAATGTATTTTTAAATTGATAACAAATTTTATTTTTGGAACAGTTTTAGATTTATAGAAAAATTGCAAAGATAGTATAAAGTCTCCCTAAATCTCACAGTTTCCCCTATTATTACCATCTTCCATTAGTATGGGACATTTATCACAACTAATGAACCAATACCCACGCATTACTACTAGCTAAAGCCCATACTTTATTCAGATTACCTTCGTTTTTGCCTAACATTCTAATACTGTGCCAGGATTCCATCCAGGATACCGTGTTACATTTAGTCACCATGTCTCTTTAGGCTCCTCATGACTGACAGTTTCTCAGAATTTCCTTGTTTTTTATGACTTTGACAGTTTTGAGGAAGACTAGTAAGGTGTTTTGTAGAGGGCCCCACAGTTGCAATTTGCCTGATGTTTTCCCCATGAGTAGACAAGGGTTATGGTTTTGGGAAAAAAGAACCCAGAGGTAAAATGTCATTGTCATCACGTCATATCAAGAGTACACAGAACTCAGTCATTACTGTTGATTGTTACTCTTGATGGTTACTTTAACCATCTGACCAGGGTTGAGTTTGTCAGCCAACCAACCCCATCTTTTGCATAGTTTACTCTTGGGAAGAAGCCATAATGCAAAGCCCTACACTATGAGAATCAATAATTATACTCCACCAACTTGAAGGCACATTATCTACATAAGTTATATTTATTTTGCATAGGATATTTGTGTATTCTCCCCCTACTCCACCACTATCATTCATCTATTTATTCAATCATTTATTTGCATCTGTATGAACACATGGATATTGATTTTATACCTTAAGTTGCAATCTAATACTATTTTTTTTTAATTCAATTGTTTCAGCTTTGGCCATTGGAAGCTCTTTCAGTTGACTTCCTGTGATATATCCCATCACTGTGGGGGTTTTGTTTGTTTAGCACTATCTTAATTTCTGGCTCTAGAAAATGCTTTGGGTTTACCTGGTATATTTCCTGCCCCACTCTTTTCTTTTTTCCTGCCCCAGTCTTAGAATCTAAGAAGTTTATTGGATTGCAGAATGTATTAGAAACCATAATATGGGTGCAAGCATGCTAAGGTAGCTTCAGTCATGTCTGACTCTTTGCAACCCCATGGACTATAACCCTCCAGACTCCTCTGTCTGTGGGATTCTCCAGGCAAAAATACTGGAGTGGGTTGCCATGCCCTCCTCCAGTGGATCTTCTTGACCCTGGGATCAAACCCGCATCTCTTATGTCTTCTGCATTGGCAGGCGAGTTCTTTGCCACTAGCACCACCTGGGAGGCCCATAATATGGGTACCAGGTATTCATTATTCATAATAATATTCATTATTACCAGGGTGTTTGGCTTCCCTGGTGGCTCAGACAGTAAAGAATCTGCCTGCAATCCAGGAGACCTGGGTTTAATACCTGAGTTGGGAACATTCCCCTGGAGAAGGGAATGGCAACCCACTCCAGTATTCTTGCCTGGAGAATCCCATGGACAGAGGAGCCTGGTGGGCTAGACAGACAATCTAGATAAACATTCATATTATCTGAAAACAAAGATGGTTTTATTTTTTTCTTCCCATTCTGTATATATTTTGTTTCCTTTTCTTTCCTTATTGCACTGCCAAGGATTTTCATAAAATGCTGACTAGTATCGTGAATATGATTGTTAATTTTTTGTGTTAACTTGATTGGCCACAGGGTGCCCAGATTAAATATTATTTCTGATTGTGTTTATGAAAGGTGTTTCCAGATGAGATCAGTATCTGAATCAGTGGACTCAGTAGATTTCCCTTCCCAGTGTGGTCAGGCATCATCTAATCAAGGGCCTGAATAGGACAAAAGGCAAAGGAAGGAAGATTTCACCTTTTTCCCTGCCTCACTGGTAGAGCTAGGACATCTCATCTCATCTCTTCTGGCCCTCAGACTGGGATTTATACCATATGTTCCCCTAGTTCTCAGGTTAAATTACACCATCAGCTTTTCTGGGTCTCCAGCTAGAGAGAGCAGACTGTGGGACTTTTCAGTCTCCATAATTACATAAACCAAGTTCTCACAGTAAATCTCCTTATGAAAGTGAAAGTGAAGTCACTCAGTCGGGTCTGACTCTTTGCGACCTGCGAACTGTAGCCCACCAAGCTCCTAAGTCCATGGGATTCTCCAGGCAAGAATACTGGAGTGGGATGCCATTTCCTTCTCCAAGGGATCTTCCCGACCCAGGGATTGAACCCAGGTCTCCCACATTGCAGGCAGATGCTTTAACCTCTGCACCACCAGGGAAGCCTTTAAATACAAGAATCCAAGTACTAACATCAAAGATTTCAAGGGAGGAAAAGAAGCCAGGTTGAAAGAAGGGGGAGGAAGCGGGAGACGGGGGGGTGAAAGGAGTGGCCTTACAGACATCTCCTGCCACCTACAGATACCCAGGCATTATGGGACTTTTCCCTGGCCTCCATAGAAGGGAGGACTGGAACTCGGCCCTACCAGAAATCAGACCAGACCAGAACCAGAATTCGAGTTCTCTGCCAAGAGGAGGTGATCAGTCTCCAATCCTCAGCTCAGGCTGAGGGGCCTTCGACCAGATTCCTGCATCCAGGACCAGGGGACTAGAAAAATGGGGAAGGATAGGAAGGGTTAAGGAGAGGAAGGAGAGAGGGAAGGGGAGAGAGGTCAATAAAGTCTCTTGTTCCTTACCGGTCAGGGCACTCTGGCCAGTTGTCCATGTCAGGAAGAGACCAGGGACAAAAGGGTCCCAGTTGCAGCCGCTGGGTCTGGTCCATTGGCAGGCAAGCTGGCCCCTGAGTACTCCAAGCGGTCAGGATGTCCAGTCTCAGCGAAAAAGAGTCCCCACCAGAGTTGCCATTTGTTGCAGGAAGAGGGACCCCTTCCAGGGCCCGAAACTGGGCTCTTGTCTAACATTCGGAAATGAATTGTCCGAGGAGACACACGTGCTGAAAAAGCAAGAGATTTTACTGGGAAAGGGCATCTGGGTGGAGAGCAGGAAACCGGGTAGAGAGTAAGGAAACCCAGAACAGGATTTATACATATCCTACTAGTTATGTTTCTCTAGGAATCCTTGACTAATATGAGAAAGGACATTCTTGCCTTATTCTCAAACTCAGAGGGAAAGCATTATTTCTCACTATTAAGTATGACGTGGACATACTTAACAGTGAGTGTGTGTGTGCTCAGTCATATAAGGCTCTGCGACCCCACAGAGCCCCTGCCAGGCTCCTCTGTCCATGGAATTTTCCAGGCAAGAACGCTGGGGTGGGTTGCCATTTCCCAAGTATGTGTTAGGATTTCATAAATATTCTTTATCAAGTTGAGAAATTTCCCCCCATTCCTAGTCTGCTGAGATTTTTATCCTACAGAGATGCATTAACAGATTCCTCCTTGAAGGGATGACTTGTTGCCCCAGCTATCAGCTCCATCAAGGTATGCCTCAGCAGCAGGCAACCACCTTACCCAAGGGAACATTCTTCCTGGGGTAGTCCACACTCAGTGACTACTGACAGGGCTTCAGCAAAAAGGCGCAGCCAGTCCAGCCCAATGAGGGTCAACTGTGACAGAAAATATATGCTCAGAACTCCCCATGGAGCCAGGGAAATTTGTGCCTGGCCTATAGCCCAGTTCACCTTTCCCCCCTGCCCAATCCTGCTTCTTCCACCTCCCTTCCACAGACCTTAATTTCTAATAAACATCCTGCACACTAAATTCTACCTCAATGCCTACTTCCAACAATTCAACCTGCGACTTTCCTTACAGAGCAAAATCATTTTCCATGCTATTTCATAAAAGAAAGGGTGATTTTTTTCCCTACCAGACTATCTTGCATATAAGAATAGATGTTGAATAAATATTTGTTGAATGAACTAATTATTATTAATTATGTGGAGTTAGCAGTACTGGCTCCTGTTCCAGCTTTTGACACTCAGTATATGACTAATGACCAACTTTAAAAACTGTGATAAGGCTATGTTTCATTTCCATGTATTCAACTTCCACGCAATCCAGACATTGATAGCTTACTGATTTAACTCCCTAAATAAGAGTTTTTTTGTATCTGTACAGGGTTGGCTATTTCACAGTAGGACTGCTGGCCAGATGCATCCCCATTTTTGAAGGTAAAGCAATGTTTGTGTAATTATATGAATATTTCATTACATTTTCCCTTACTAGGTTACAAAAATGAGTGAAGAAAGGAAAAATGAAAGTGCTGATATCCGTGATAAGAAGCAGAGGTCTCATTAACTCAATGCAATTGAGGCAAAGATAGAAATCATTAGGCCTGTGGAAAGTGATAAGTCACTAGCCTCAATCAGATGCTCATTGACTTCAAGCTGGTCAACCTTCTGAAGGGAAAGAACATGTATGAAATATCTGAGTCACCAAGGATGATGCCTAATATGCAAAGTGTGATTAGGGATGTCAGTATATTTTTCAGTTCTCTAATAACAGAACCCATAGGAAATTTTGTTTAAGTTTTATATATATATATATATATGATTTGCCACAAGTCTTCGAGAGAAAACACTATGTGCAAACTCAGAGGAATCCCTTAATTAATGCATGGACTTTCACTCTTATAGAGTTGTTGCATTTCACGTTAGACAAAATCTGTGATTGCAATACAAGTCTGCAATATTGAGATATACCCTGCCATTTTTGTAAGTACAAATATATTGGTAATTTTAATGACCAAATGCCAATAAATGATAGGTGCAAGCTATAGGTATAGGTTTAGGTACAAGTATAGGTACAGGTGGGGTTTCCTAGATGGCTCAGTGGTAAAGAATCCACCTGCCAGTGGAGAGGATGGATGCAGGAGACACGAGTTTGATCCCTGGGTCTGGAAGATCCCCTGGAGGAGGAAATGGCAACCCATTCCAGTATTCTTGCCTGGAGAATCCCATGGACAGAGGAGTCCAGCAGGCTACAGTCCACAGGGTCACAAAGAGTCAGACATGACTGAGCATCTGAACACACACGCACAGGTACAGGTATAGGTGCACGTATGGAAATGGGTGTGAATGTGAGTATGGGTAGGTATGGATACACGTATGTACCCAGACACCTTAGCATGTTCCTTTTCCCAGAATTCAGTCTGTGAGAAAGAGGGTTCCAAAAAAAAAAAAAGAGAGACGTCTAAGAGGGATAATAGGATAGTGAAGAGAGAAAGGAGGAAAGCTTAGGGTTAGGGCCAATTCCCAGAACTTTCTGTGATGTTAACCTTCTATCTATTTTTAGAGTTAGATTACCCCACTTATTCTGATTCTCTTTTATCTCCAGACCACCATCCCTTCTATTAAGACCTGAACCCAGTTAGGCTTGGATTATAAGTTTTAATCAGGACTTTGGTCCCCAACAATCCTACCTGGAAAGATTCAAGCCTGAAAGATAAAGGAAGCTCAGGTTTTGATCTGGTCATCTATCTGGAGACGATGGGTAGATGAGGAACAATATCTGAGGATGAAGGGTAGATGAGGACAGTGGCCTCATGTCTTAACAAACTAAAATAGTAAAAATGTCATTTCAGTATTTTCTTAAATAAATATTGAAAAGGCTTATTGCCATTATGCTCTGATTCTTCACTGCTGACATGAAAGCATTTTGAAAAATGCACAGGAGGCATTTTTCCACTTGCAAATTTAACAGTCATGGCTTTGACAATGTGAGAGAGATCCTGGAGGACTATGACATGCAGCAATTAGTAATTTTGCTAAGGCACTGATTTGAATCACCCCCACTGTGAGCTGCTATGTGGGGAATTAGTCATTTAGGTAGTAAGTGAGCCAGTACCTGCATCTGACGTTAGTTTGTTGCTCACCAGTGCTTTTCATAAATCCGGGGGATTCTTGGAAGTCTCAGGACAAACACCAAGTACCATTGTATAGCTCAATCCCGGTAGGTGTTGTAATCACAATATGAAAAAAATGCATATTATCTTCCATAATGCAGATAAATCCCACTAGGATGACCACATGTGACTGCCAGAGCCACTTGTAGGTGCTCAAAGTAGTCAAAACCAGGTAACTCATCTCTGTTTTACATTCTGTCAGGGCATTGGGCATAATAACTGGCATTAAAGATCTAGCATTAACTTGTTTGCATTGGGATGAACATTGATTGTTAACAATATGTAGTTAGAAATACTTTGTCTGTCAGTATTGAGTCCTGGTGCTTCACCATATGCGAAAAACACTGTCACTGCCTGCACTGTCCAACTCCACCTCTTTCTTGCTAACAGCCCCTCAGTGTCTCCATGGCAGCATTATATCCAGACCCCACTTTATCTGCTCCCCTATGTCTAGGGGTGCCTGGCTAAAGAGATGTAAGAGGAAGCCATCTGGAGAAATTCTGGAAATTTTCTGCTCTCCAGATGTGGCTAAAACTATTCTCCCCACCATCCCCCTTCCTGCCTTGAATATGGACATGAGGGCTAGAGCTGTGGCAGCCTTCTTGCTCATGATTATGAGACAATGGGCAACAGAGAAAGGCCAGGAACACTGCAGTGATGATGGATCCCGACACTTTTGAGCCACCAAATCAACACTTTGTGTAAGAAAAATAAAACTCTATTCTCTTTAAACCACTGCAGATCAACTCATCTGTTTCCAGTGATGGGACAAATATAAATACACCATTAATAAAAAATCACAGACTTTGAACACGTGATTCCTAAAGGCTCTCTAGTCTCATATTATGTGCTTGTAGAAATTTAAGAGGCTCTTTGAGTGGTAAGTTCAATCTCAAACCCACTTACTTCACACTTCTAGTTGGGGCATAGAGCTTCTATAAGACTCTTCCCTTCAATTTTTGCCACACTTTTTTCACTTTCCACGCGAAAGACTTTTATCTATGGTATGTCATGATATCTCCTGGTATTGATGTCACATCTCTGTTACCAACGAATTATTTCAGGAAAGAGATGAATCCTTAGGAAGGACTGGCACAGGCAGTTAGCATTTTCTGAATTATATGAGAATCCAGGGCAGCCTGAGGCTTCAGAAAAGGGAACCCAATGAGTCAGTGGAAAGAAACAGGGCCCCCTCATAGTTCCTGTGATGAGCCTGCGCATGTACCATGTAATACAAAACTAAGCAACCACTTTTCTAGGAGCTCTACCAACTAGGGAGACATAAAGATGGTGCTTCTGTCTGACGGACAATAGAATTTAACTCAGTTATACTAACATTTTGAAAGCATCCACCACAGGCCAGATCCTCTGAGAGGAACCAGGAACATAAAAAGAGACAATGCCAGGGCCATGCTCCACGTTGAGACGTGTACTCCTTTCACTGATAAGAAGTCTACATTTTCATTTTTTAACCAGGTAAGGATGTAGTAACATCATCTTCCTTAGAGTTCCAGTCTCTTCTTTTGTATTACTAAGCCAGATGCTGTTTACTGTACCTCAGGCTGGGGGCACTGGGAGAGGGGGGGAAGGTGGGTAAGGCTAGTTAACTTACCATTCCTCCTCAGCCTATGCCATTCTGCAGGCTGGATGCCCAGCCTGGGTGTCAACTTTTTACAAACAGCAATTGAAGCTGTCAGTTATCTTGATGAGTAGCGCCCCAGTGCAAGAACAGCATAATTGGGGGTGAAGTGTTAGTGAGCTAATTTTTTCACCAGCAACAAGAACAAAACATCTTTCTGGGGATAATGTATTTACTGTTATTATTTGGTATGTAGCACAGAAATCCCAAATAATATAAGAATGAAAATATCAACTTCCTCAACTTTAGGAGAGGCACAGTATATAACCTCTCTCGCAGGTTAAAAAAAAATACAGAGATTATCAGAACCTTATTTCTTTTTTCTTCATTAAGTTTTCTCTCTCTCCTTTTTTTTTTGGGGGGGGGGTCTGTTTTAAACAGAAAAACTCTGGTGCTTATTTTTTGTTGGGTATTTGTATGCTTAAATATAAGGCATCAGGACTATAAAAAGACCCCAGTGTTTAAGCCTCAAGGCGAATATGATATGAATTTAAATGATCTATGACATTGTCCTCTAACACTCTGGATGGCTCATTATTCAGTCAACCAGAATGTAATTTCTCCATCCCTTCTAGTCTGTAAACCTAAGACCCCAGCAGTCTGCCCATTCTTGACCATCTTTTAAAATCTAACTCAAAAACTGAAATCCCGGTGGAGGCTTCCCTACCTTTGCCAGCAATGTTTCTCTTTTCCAATTTCATCCCTCTTCTGCCTGTCTCTCATCTGGCCCTCCTCAAACTGTCTTCTAATTGTTGCTTACATTCTGTCTTCCCTCTGGATAGGGACTAAGTTTGTTCACCTATGTACCCCAGGGTTATGCAATTTCTAGCACATAGAATATCCTCAATACATTCTTACTGAATAGGAAAAGGAAGGAAGGAATGCGGGAAGGGTGGAGCATCTTGGTAGGTGATCAGTACGCAGAGGAAGAGCTCCATAGTCAAGCCAAGTGAAGGCCTCTGGCTCCTGGTACCCAGCAGAGGGCAGCAGAGAACTAAGGAGCAAAAGCTGACTCCCCAGAAGAACGTCCTCCTGTGATTGCCAATGGGAAAGACCGGAAAGCAGGAAGGGAGGCCAACCCCCATGACACCCAAACTCAGGGGCGCAGCACTGTCAGATGTCACAGGATGCACAGGCAGGAAGGTATGAGGAGGTTAGGGTGCGTAAGAGACTCCAACAGTGAGTCCAAAAGAATTTGGATGGATTGTACTTTGGGGGCCAGGCATAATCTGAAGATTCATAGCCCTGGCCCAAGCAGGAAATGTCCCTCCACTGATCTCAAGGTCTTGGGACTCCAGAGGGAGATAATGGATGAACAAACCTAAACTTCTTACTGGATCACTAAGGAGAGGCTATAACTTGGAGAGATGAAGATTAGACATTCCAAAAGCCACTGAGCAGGAGTTGAGCAAAGAAACCCTAAATAAAAGGCAGCAATAATGAGAAGGTTCCACTGGTCAGCCCAGGAATTCAAAAAGCAAAGGACCTGGGTGGGAGAGGATAACACAGCTGTGTTTTGAAGGAACCACAGAATTTTAAACAAATAAACCCAAACCACACTCACAGAGGTTTGGGATTAGATTGCATTTCATAACTGCAGTCTTACCCTCTTGCTTACCACTTGCAAGCATGGTCAATGGACTAGCACCCACATCATTGCCAAGGAGTTGCTAAAATGCAGAATTTCAGTCCCACCCCCAGATCTACTGAATCAGAATCTGCACTTTAACAGAATTCCCAGGTGATTCGTACGCCCATTAACTTTGGGAAGCCCCGTTCACCACCAGCTGAGCCCTCACCACAAACACCTCTGACCATAACTTGAACTATTCTACCCAATGACCACCATATGGTCACTGTGTATTCCAACCATACCAACCTTTTTTGGTCGTGCAATATGCCATGTTTATTCCCAACACAGGGTCTCTGTTCTGTCTGGAACCATGGATGAGTTTTCTTGACATTCAGATTTTGACTTAAACATCAGCTCTTCAGAGAGGTCTTCCCCAGCACCCAACCCAAATGAAATACCTGAGTACTCTCAACTACATTAAGCAGCACTACTTCTGTGCATAGTGCCATTGTTCTCAACCTGGAGCAAACAGCTGAACCACACAGAGAACTTACTAAAATACAAATTCCAGGCCCAGCCCTCCAGAGTTTCTGATGTAGGTCTGGGGTAGATCTGAGAGTTCTGAGAATTTGCATTTCTAACAAACTGCTAGGTGACAACAATACTGTTGAGCTGGGACCACTCTTTGAGAATCATTGGCACTGTCTCACTATCTGATGGTATTTTCCTGATCACTCCTTTCTGGAGGGTCATCTACACTGTACCAGAGTGTCCACTCCAGAAGAGTAAACAGTCTATATGTTTTGTTCACCCAGTGTCTCCAGTGCACGGTATATAGTTAGGTGCTTTTTAATATTTGTTGACTAAAGAATGGATTCATTAGTAGCCACCTTTTTTCACTATAGATTTTGTATCTTTTGTATGTGGCTTAATATAATTTAGCAACAGCTTTGCATTCCATTCTGTAATACATGTAATCAGCAACCAGAGTTTTGTATTCATTAGACATTGTTTAACTTACAAAAATGTAAACCACACAGAGACAATTGAGAGCTATGTGTTATCTATAGCTATCTGCTATTGAAAGCACTTTTTATGCTGTTGACTTCATTAGCTGGTCTCCTACTTGAAGACAAAGACTCTATCCAATCCCATACCAATGCAGGGGCACAAGTTTGATCCCTGGTCTGGGAAGATGCCACATGCAAGGGAGAAACTTCTGTGCCACAGCTATTGAGCCAGAGCTCTAGAGCCTGCAAGCTGCAACTATCGAGCTCACATGCCTAGATCCCATGCTCCACAACACGAGAGGCCACCACAATGAGAAGCCTGCACACAGCAACAAAGAGGAGTCTCAACTCGCCACAACTAGAGAAAGCCCCTCAAAGCAAGGAAGACCCCGTGCCATCAAAAATGAATACATAAATTTTTTTAAGTATATTTTTTTTAAATCATGACCTCTGTCCCTTCTGAGCACTGAATAATAAGGAATATTTAGACAGCATTTTTCACATACCTCATTTCTCTTAGTTTGTATTGATAATAGTATGGATACCTAAGAAGTATTCATAATATCTATAAATCTTTAAGTTGATTCAAGAATACTTACATTCTTCAAACTATATATCAACTTCATAATATCTGTTAAGTAAATATTACTACTACTATCTCCATTTCACAGAAGAAATTGAAGATCAGAAAATTTAATAAATTGGAACCCACTTTTTTTCTTTCTCCTGGACAACCCACACAACCCTCTAGGGCACGATCTTTTCTGGAGACACCAGCAGCAAATGCAAAGATACAAGGAAAACTGTGTTTGATTCGTTTGGACATTCTTATGATGTTCTGGTTTGGCATCTGATTATCGAGTCTTAGGCAATAGGCCATTTTAGTTACCAATTCAAATCTGTATACACTGAATACTTTTATTGTTTTAAACCAGCAACAAAATCACAAATATCTGCTAATAATACACAAGCAAACTTTGAGAATTTAATGTCACAATTGAAATCAGGTACTTCTTGAGGAAAAAGGTAAACTTAAAACAGGGAATATGAGATTTTATTGAGTCTACATTTTCTTATAACGTTTTGATTTCTTTGTATTCAAGTAAGTGAAGATATTTCCAATAAGAACATGATTTTTTAATTATAAGTATTTTTTCCTTTTTAAAAACTTATTTGCTTTTATTCTTCACAATGATTGCCCTTAATATAACTTATTAATTCTTCAAGAATGTTCCCTATCAAAGTTACTTGGGATATACTGCTAGAACAACTGGGATTTGAAGCACTGTAGCAATTCATATGAGTCTGTCTTCTGCTAAAGATGCTTTATAAACACATAATTAAAAAAACTTCTAAAAATTCCATAATTGTACATACAAAAGAGGTGTGAGGAAGAGAAAAGAACAGCAAGTGTGAAAAAGGGAGACAGAATAAAAGGGGAGAGGTGAGGGAGAAGTTAGGAGTAGTCAGAAGAGATAAAAGGAAGAAAGGGGGAAAGGAGGAAAGAAGAAAGGGAAGGAGAGAAGGAAAAAGACTCCCACTTTGGCTCTTGGTCTAATTCTGGCCTTTCCTACCCTCACTCCATATACCCACCCCTCACACATGCACCACCACACACACACACTACTTCTCTGACAGTTGCCTCAGCCCCGTACATCTTGCACAGGATGTAGAAAGTGGCAACATCCTGACATCCAAGCTATTTCTTTCAAGAACACAAAATTATGGCAGTACATACATCAATTATTTAAAAATTGTTTTAAGATTTAAAAGATTCTCAGAATGGAACCATTTTCAAAAACAGTTCCATGAAAAAATAATACTTCAGTTGCAAGAGAGTTCCAGAAAAACATCTACTTCAGCTTTATTGACTACGCCAAAGCCTTTGACCATGTGGATCACAACAAACTGTGGAAAATTCTTCAAGAGATGGGAATACCAGACCGCCTGACCTGCCTCCTGATAAATCTGTATGCAGGTCAAGAAGCAACAGCTAGAACTGGACATGGAACAACAGACTGGTTCCAAATCGGAAAAGGATTACATCAAGGCTGTATATTGTCACCCTGCTTATTTAACTTATATGCAGAGAAGGCAATGACACCCCACTCCAGTACTCTTGCCTGGAAGATCCTATGGATGGAAGAGCCTGGTGGGCTGCAGTCCATGGGGTTGCTAGGAGTTGAACACGACTGAACGACTTCACTTTCACTTTTCACTCTCATGCATGGGAGAAGGCAATGGCAACCCACTCCAGTGTTCTTGCCTTGAGAATCCCAGGGACAGGGGAGCCTGGTGGGCTGCTGTCTATGGGGTCACACAGAGTCAGACATGACTGAAGTGACTTAGCAGTGACTCAGCAGCAGAGTACATCATGAGAAACACTGGGCTGGAGGAAGCACAAGCTGGAATCAAGATTGCTAGGAGAAATATCAATAACCTCAGATATGCAGATGACACCACCCTTATGGAAGAAAATGAAGAAGAACTAAAGAGCCTCTTGATGAAAGTGAAAGAGAAGAGTGAAAAAGTTGGCTCAAAACTCAACATTCAGAAAACGAAGATCATGGCATCCGGTCCCATCATTTCATGGGAAATAGATGGGGAAACAGTGGAAACAGTGTCAGACTTTATTTTTGGGGGCTCCAAAATCGCTGCAGATGGTGATTGCAGCCATGAAATTAAAAGACGCTTACTCCTTGGAAGAAAAGTTATGACCAACCTAGACAGCATATTAAAAAGCAGAGACATCACTTTGCCAACAAAGGTCCGTCTAGTCAAGGCTATGGTTTTTCTAGTAGTCATGTATGGATGTGAGAGTTGGACTATAAAGAAAGCTGAGAACCAAAGAATTGATGCTTTTGAACTGTGGTGTTGGTAAAGTCTCTTGAAGAGTCCCTTGGACTGCAAGGAGATCAAACCAGTCTATCCTAAAGGAAATCAGTCCTGAATATCATTGGAAGGACTGATGCTGAAGCTGAAACTCCAATATTTTGGCCACCTGATGCGAAGAACTGACTCATTAGAAAAGACCATGATGCTGGGAAAGATTGAAGGCGGGAGGAGAAGGGGACGACAGAGGATAAGATGGTTGGATGGCATCACCAACTCAATGGACATGAGTTTGAGTAAACTCTGGGAGTTGGTGATGGACCGGGAGGCCTGGCATGCTGCAGTCCATGGGGTCACAAAGAGCTGGACACGACTGAGCGACTGAACTGAACTGAAGTTGTTTTCTACATTCAATACTTTACAGTACTTTTTCTGGCTTTTTTTTTTTTAACAAAATATACTTCTTGAACAGATGGATGGATGATACACAGTTAGAATAGGTATCCTAAATCATTAAACAGCATAGCCACAACCAGAATTTTCTATCGGTGCTATCTCCTGTGCACATACCCACTCTGTTTCCCAATCCCTTGGGAATATGATTTCAACATCAGAATTTTGTCTTTGGGGAATATTTTCATTGTTACAAAGGAAAACAACATGAAATATTTTAGACTGGGGCTATCACATACACGCTCACATATGCATGTACTTATGTGAATGTGTACATGCAGGTACACGTGTGTACAGACACACCAATACCAGGTACATGAAAGCTATATACATATCATTCTCATTCAGTGATAGATGAAGGGAAATGTTGAGATTTGGATTGTAGCTTTTGCCTCCTCAATAGAACCATATTATATTCCTGAATGAGCTGTCAAACATCCTGATGACACTGTTTAAAATTCACAATTGGACATATGTTTCCATTTAATCTGAGAAATAGGAAGGCCTACTCTGGCCAGTGATATGCTGCTTATCTGTCGCTTCCTCCTGGGTTGTCAGTGTTTCTGAAATGCCAGTGCTACAGGCAAAGGACTCTGATTAGAACATCAACCTGCCTTTGAGCAAACACTGCCAACTGCCAGCCTGTGCCTGGAAACTGAATGCCCCCTTAGCTCTAGGCCAGGGCTGGGGAGCCAGTTAGGAAATCCCTAAGAGATACAAGAAACTGATATGGAGAGCTGTGCTCCCAAAAGGTAAGCTGGCCTATTTAGAAATGTGAGTCAGTATTGAGAGACGCCCTTTGTGGAGGAATATACTCAAATATCCTCACTCTTTCTAAACCCCCATACTGTCAATGGGCTTCCCCAGTGGCTCAGAGAGTAAAGAATCTGCCCACAATGCAGGGGACCTGGGTTTGATCCCTGGATTGGGAAGATCCCCTGGAGGAGGGCATGGCAACCCACTCTAGTATTCTTGCCTGGAGAATCCCCATGGACAGAGGAGCCTGGTGGGCTACAGTCTGCTGCTGCTGCTAAGTCGCTTCAGTCGTGCCCGACTCTGTGCAACCCCACAGACGGCAGCCCACCAGGCTCCCCCCCTCCCTGGGATTCTCCAGGCAAGAACATTGGAGTGGGTTGCCATTTCCTTCTCCAGTGCATGAAAGTGAAAAGGGAAAGTGAAGTCGCTCAGTCGTGTCTGACTCTTTGCGACCTCATGGACTGTGGCCTACTAGGCTCCTCCGTCCATGGGATTCTCCAGGCAAGAGTGCTGGGGTGGGTTGCCATCGCCTTCTCCAGGGCTACAGTCTATGGGGTTGCAAACAGTCAGACATGACTGAGCGACTAAGCACATACTGTCAATAGAAAATAATTGTTTTATATTCATAAAGTAAATAGATAAAAAGAAAATAAAATCTGTCACTTTTCTCATTTCAATTTGCATTACACAAATACAATGGGGATACATTCATGCTGTGAAAGATTCAAACATCCAAAATTACATAATTTGAAACACGAATGCTTCCTTCCCCTATTCCTTGATGGGCACCCTTCATATCATTTTTGCATGAATTGACTTACATATATGAACACTTTCTTAACACAAAGGGGATTAGATTCTACTATTCATCCTCTGACTTGCTTTCTTCACTTTAACAACACATCCTAGAGATCATATGCATGTCTGAACACACAGCTCTATCCCCTTTTTTTAAAGAGTTTACTAAACCTAAAACTGCTCTTAAAAAGTACACAAAATTTAGAGAGAGGTACACAGATTTACCATATACTCCCTGCCCTGCACACACAAGCCTCCTCATTATCAAAATCACTCACTAGAATGGTACTTTTTTTTTTTTTTTACCAAAGATGAATCTACATTGACACATTATAATCATCCAAAATCCACAGTGTACCTTAAGACTCAATTTTGGTGTTGCATGATCTATGGGTTTGGACAAATGCATAATGATAGATATCCACCAATATAATGCCATGCAGAGTATTTTTACTGCCTTTTAACTCTTCTGTGTTCCACCTGCTCATTGCTCTTCCTCACCTTCTACCCCACAACCACTGATCTTTTCACTGTCTACATAGCTTTGCCTTTTCGAGAATATCATGAGGATGAAATCACACAGCATGTAGCCTTTTCAGATTGACTTCTTTCACTCAGTAATATGCATTTAAATTTCCTCCATGTCTTTTCATAGCTTGATAACACACTTCTTTTTAGTGCTGAGTAGTATTCCATTCTCTTGATGTACCACAGTTTATTTACCCATTTACCTACCAAAGAGTATCTTGGTTGCTTTCAAGTTTTGGCAGTTATAAAATTGATACAAACAGGCCTGTGTCAATTTCTGTGTAGACATAGTTTCCAACTCCTCTGAGTAAATATCAAAGAACTCAGCTGGTGGATTGTATGGTTAGGGTGTTTAGCTTTGTAAGAAACCACCACATTGCCTTCTAAAATACCATTTTGCATTCCCACCAGCAGCATATGAGAATCCCTGCTGCTCCACATCCTCACCAGCATTTAGTGTCAGTGTTCTGGACTGTGGCCATTCCCAGAGGTGCACAGTGGTATCACACTATTGTTTTGATTTGCAGCTTCCTGATGGTACATGAAGTGGATCTTCTTTTCACATGCGTATTTGCCACCTGTGTATCCTCTTCAGTGAAGGGTTTATTAAAGTCTTTAGCCCATTTTTCTTTAGGTTGCTTTGTATCATTGAATTTTAAGAGTTCTGTGTATGTTTTTGGGTGTTTTATATATTACGTTTTTCTTCTTCTGTGAATTGCCTAATTTTTCCTGCACATTTTTATTGAGGTGTTTCCTATTTATAGTTACTGATTTGTTGGAGCTCATTATTGGATATTAATAAAATTCCCATTCTATATGTTGAAAATACTTTATACCAGTCTGTCCTCTCAACAAAACCTGAATTTCAGCATAATTTTCATAAATTTGCCTTTGATAGGCCTATTTTTTCATTTGAGGTCATCAAAACTTTTTGGTTATGTGAGATGTGTGCATTAAGGTAATCTGGGAGAAGGATGTAGAAAAACTGTCTGAACTATCTTTACACTTTTTTGTAAGTCTAAAATTATTTTTAAATAATTTTATTGTTTTTTAATGTTTAAAAATAATTTAATATATCTTTTTTACTCAATTATTTTAAAAACTATTTTTAAATAATTTTTTTTATTCATATTAAATACTTTTTTTTAAATTATGGTAGCTTTTATAGCTTTGTTTGCTTGCTTACATGATTGGTGGTAGTGGTGATTTTGCACCTAGTTTGTTAACACTCTTGGGATTGATTTTTGTGTATAATAATATGATATAATCTAGATGTCTGTTTTGATTTTTTTCTGAATGAGGAGCCTGTGATCCCAACATCATCTACTAAATGGTCTGTTAGTTTTCTATAGATTGAATGCTCCATAATAAACTGAATTCCCACACTTACCTAAAACTGTTTCTGAACTTTGCCCCATTTTATTCTTCTATTTGGGGCTTCCCTGGTGGCTCAGATGGTAAAGAATCTGATTTATCTATTTGTAAATTAATATCCACACTTATAAAATTACTATTGTTGTTCAGTCTCTAAGTCGTGTCCGACTCTTTGCGACCCCATGAACTGCAGCACATGACACTTCCCTGTCCTTTACTGTCTCCCGGAGTTTGCTCAAACTCATGTCCGCTGAGTCAGTGATGCCATCCAACCATCTTATCTTCTGTCACCCCCTTCTCCTCCTGCCCTCAATCTTTCCTAGCATTAGGGTCTTTTCCAATGAGCTCTTCGCATCAGGTGGCCAAAGTATTGGAGCTGCAGCTTCAGCATTGGTCCTTCCAGTGAATATTCAGAGTTGATTTCCTTTAGAATTGACTGGTTTGATCTCCTTGCAGTCCAAGGGACTCTCAAGAGTCTTCTCCAGCACCACAGTCTGAAAGCATCAATTCTTTGGTGCTCAACCTTCTTTATGGTCCAACTCTCACATCCATACATGACTCCTAATAAAACCGTAGCTTTAACTATACGACCTTTGTAGGCAAAGTGATGTCTCTGCTTTTTCATACACTGTCTAGATTTGTCATAGTTTTTCTTCCAAGGAGCACGTGTCTTTAATTTTAATTTAGTTTTTTGAATGCTGAGTTTTAAGCCAGTTTTTCCACTCTCCTCTTTCACCTTCATCAAGAGACTCTTTAGTTCCTCTTCTGCCATTAAAGTGGTATTATCTGCATATCTGAGATTGTTGATATTTCTCACAGCAATCTTGATTCTAGCTTTTGACTAATCCAGCCTGAGAGTTAGCTCACACGCTAGTAAGTAATGCTCAAAATTCTCCAAGCCAGGCTCCAGCAATATGTGAACCGTGAACTCCCAGATGTTCAAGCTGGTTTTAGAAAAGGCAGAGGAACCAGAGATCAAATTGCCAACATCCACTGGATTATCAAAAAAGCAAGAGAGTTCCAGAAAAACATCTATTTCTGCTTTATTGACTATGCCAAAGCCTTTGTATGGATCACAATAAAGTGTGGAAAATTCTGAAAGAGATAGGAATACCAGACCACCTGACCTGCCTCTTGAGAAACCTATATGCAGGTCAGGAAGCAACAGTTAGAACTGGACATGGAACAATAGACTGGTTCCAAATAGGAAAAGGAGTACGTCAGGGCTGTATATTGTCATCCTGCTTATTTAACTTATATGCAGAGTACATCATGAGAAACACTGGGCTGGAAGAAGCACAGGCTGGAATCAAGATTGCCGGGAGAAATATCAATAACCTCAGATATGCAGATGACACCACCCTTATGGCAGAAAGTGAAGAGGAACTCAAAAGCCTCTTGGTGAAAGTGAAAGAGGAGAGTGAAAAAGTTCCCTTAAAGCTCAACATTCAGAAAACGAAGATCATGGCATCTGGTCCCATCACTTCATGGGAAATAGATGGGGAAACAGTGGAAACTATCAGACTTTTTTTCGGGGGGCTCCAAAATCACTGCAGATGGTGATTGCAGCCATGAAATTAAAAGACGCTTACTCCTTGGAAGAAAAGTTATGACCAACCTAGATAGCATATTCAAAAGCAGAGACATTACTTTGCCAACAAAGGTCCGTCTAGTCAAGGCTATGGTTTTTCCAGTAGTCATGTATGGATGTGAGAGTTGGACTGTGAAGAAAGCTGAGCACTGAAAAATTGATGCTTTTGAACTGTGGTGCTGGAGAAGACTCTTGAGAGTCCCTTGGACTGCTAGGAGATCCAACCAGTCCATTCTAAAGGAGATAAGTCCTGGGTGTTCTTTGGAAGGAATGATGCTAAAGCTGAAACTCCAGTCCTTTGGCCACCTCATGCGAAGAGTTGACTCACTGGAAAAGACTCTGATGCTGGGAGGGATTGGGGGCAGGAGGAGAAGGGGACGACAGAGGATGAGATGGCTGGATGGCATCACCTACTCCATGGACATGAGTTTGAGTGAACTCTGGGAGTTGGTGATAGACAGGGAGGCCTGGCGTGCTGCAATTCATGGGGTTGCAAAGAGTCGGACACGACTGAGTGACTGAACTGAACTGAACTGATTCTGCATATAAGTTAAAAAAGCAGGGTGACAATATACAACCTTGATGTACTCCTTTCCCAATTTTGAACCAGTCCACTGTTCCATGTCTGGTTCCAACTGTTGCTTCTTGTCCTGCATACAGGTTTCTCAGGAGGCAGGTAAGGTGGTCTGATATTCCCATCTCTTTAAGAAATTTTCAGTTTGTTGTGATCCATAAAGTCAAAGGCTTTAGCGTAGTCAGTGAAGCAAATTTTTTTGGAATCTCTTGCTTTTTCTATGATCTAGCAGATGTTGGCAATTTGACCTCTGGTTCCTCTGCCTTTTCTAAATCCAGGTTATACAACTGGAAGTTCTTAGTTCACATACTGCTGAAGCCTAGCTTGAAGGATTTTGAGCAAAATCTAGCTAGCATGTGAAATGAGTGCATATGCTCCTTTCCTACTATCTTGATCCAATCTCTTAGAATTTGTAAAAAAAAAAATATATATATATACCAAATCATAATCCCTCCACCTTTACACAGGTATCTTTATCTTTTTATACTACCTTCTGGTCTTTGTCCACACATAGGGCTTCATATTTTTATAATCAAAATGTACTCACAATTTTGCATTCTTCTTTTCTATATAATATGCCTTAAACATTTTCCCATGCAATCTTCATAATTACTACTTTAATGGCTATATAATTGTAAATTTAGGTGATCTAGCATCATTTGTTTAACCACCCTCTAATTTTTCACTATTACAGACAAGTAGAAATGAACATTGTCAAATGCACCCTTTATTTTCTTCTGATGTATTATTTCCTTAGTATATACACCCAAGAATGGAACTGCAGATAAGAAGAGAGGAGATGTTTTAAGATTCTAGTGCTATTCTGTTCATACTGCATCTCAAAATGATTTTACCAATGTATTCTTAGAATTTTGTCAGCATTGGGTGTTACTGTTTTCGCTTCAAAAATAAGCATAAAAATTCGCCTGGTTTAAATGATGGTTAATTTTCTTTTTTGTAAGAAATACACATATTAAACTTTCTTAAACAGTATTGGCTTTCTTCTATAAATTGTTAAATATTTCATTAATCAAATGAGGTATTAATTTTATTTCTTACATTTGGATAAGTTTTATACAGGATAGATATTTACTACTATAGGTATTCATTAAAATCTGTCTCTGAATAAGTACAAATATCTCCCCTAATCTGTTGGGTGCCCTTTTTCAATGATAATTTTGACTTTTTCATTATTCTTAAAGTTTTCTATGTTATAATGGTAAATCTACCAACATTTTCCTTTGATTTTCTTTCTCCTCAAAACTATGCAAATCATCATTCATACAAATTCTTCTGATAAATATTTTAAACTTTTCTGATCATATGGAGTTGATTTTGGATGGATCATTAGATATGGACAAATGCCCCCACCCCACCCCAGACACTCTGGAAATTCATCCTCAAATACAGAATTAAACTCAGTCAGTACCACTCTCCACAACGGATAAAGAATATTTCATGATGTCCAATACTGTAGCCACTTAGCCACATGGTTGCTGAGAGCCTAAAATGTGGCTAGTCCAAACTGAAATGTGCTCTAAAAAAGTAAAATACATACCAGATTTTTAAGTCCAGCTATGAAAGAAGAATGTAAAATAGCTCATTAATAATTTTATGTTTATTACATATATTGGATTAAATATATTTATATATTAAAATAATCTCATCAGATTTGTTTTACTTTTTTAATGTGGCTATGAGGAAATTTTAAGTTGCCTATGTGGCTTGTGTACATGGCTTGCATTATGTTTCTACTGGAAAGAACCACTCCAACAAATATATTTTCTGTCATAGCTCTTGATAAGAAGCAGAGCTAAGCCCAGAGGATGATGGCAACTGACACAGTTCTCTTAAAGGAGAGAAATCTTGCTTTACAATTTAATGAACATGAGAGGAGACAAAAGTTTCATTAACCACTGTTGGCATTTTCTGTGTCAAGACAACACCTGTGCTCCTCTTTGAGCAAGATCCCCAAATTGATTCCTTGTTTAAAAATCTCTGGAGGCCCTGAAGAAGGGCAAGACTACAACACTAGGATCAGTCCAACTTTTAGAACCATATATTTCCAGCTCTTATCCTTGAAAACTTTCTTTCCTAAAAAGAAAGAAACACAAACCAGACTGGAATTCACCTTTCAGTTTTCCACACCTGAACTTCTCCCATTCTTCAAGGTCTTTGTATAGCTCCTCTAATTATTCCACTTCTCACGGACTGCCCTTCATGACCAAGTTCCTGCTCACTTGGTATCTGTAACACAATTCAGTAATTGTGCTTTTTGCTAACTATTTCTGGTGACACCCAGATGCCACATGGGGCATTTTAATGCCTGTCATAACTCCAGGACAGGTTTTTCTGTTTCAGCTTATGTTAGTGTCCATTCCATTCTCTGGCCTAAATTAATTACCTAAAAATTTAAAGTAAAAATAACCCTATATTCTACTAGTATTCTCCCAAAGTATTTTCACTCTAATGATCTCATTTAAGTCCAAACACGATTCAGATCTAACTGGCCAATTTTATACCTCTCTGTTCCATGATATATAATCATGCAGAGACAAAGTGAGGGATTCCAGTCACTGCTCCTCTACAGTGTACATGCCGTGAGAAGTCCAGAATTAAGTTCTCTTTTTAAAGCATGTGCTAGGCTGTCATCATACAGTTGCATTTTTTTTGCTATTACTAACTTTTCACCACTTTGCCTGGTAGTATGTATTTATGTGACAGTAAAAGTGATTAAATAACTAAGTGGACCTTGAAGTAAATGAGTTATTTCTTTTCTGCCATTATGTCTAATTCACCATACATTATTCAGTCTGAAGGCTTTTCAGAATCATAAGTAGCCAAGATCATTTTTCACCTCATCATCCCATTATCCGTTATGAGAAGATTTCTAAATGTGAGGATTACTCTTTCCAAAGATCCCTGGTGAATACTCCTATAGACATTAGTGAAATCTATTAAATATATATTTTTTTCACAGCAGAAGGAAGATGTAGGGGCTGCTCTCAAGAATCAGGTTCCTTCCAGAGTATAAATGGGCCCTCCTGGATGACCCTACTAAGGTGGCAACTGACGATCTCACCGCAGCTCATTGCATGAGATATTAGTGGGCTTCGATTCATACCCAAGGTTTTCAGGGAGAAGGCAAGTCTAGGTCTATCACGAAATTTCCTAGGGAATGTCAGTGGATCTAACCAGACTTAGTTTGATCCCTCAGCTCTAATAACTTCTCTATGCACTTTACAGTTCACAAAGGGCTTCTAAGCATATTATCCCATTTAATCCACTACATTCTAAAAGGTATTAATATTCACATGTTTCAGGTGGAGGAAAGGAGTTTCAGTGACAATCAGTGATTTACCCAAGATCACAGTTGCAGTTAACATTACAGCCAGACTTATGCCCAGGTCTTCTGAATTCAGATGTCAGGGGAAAAGACATTTAAGGAATAACTTAAGAGAACAAAATTCCAGCACCTACTTAAGCCAGTGGCAATTTTGGGACTTTGGATGAGTCACTTTCCCCAAAATGAGCTGGACCAGTATCACTACAACGCCACAACACTTTTAATATTCTAAGGATTCTAGGAATCCAAATGTATTAGGCTGACCAAAAAGTTCACTGGGATTTTTCCATACTATCTTATGGAAAAACCCAAACAAACATTTTGGCCAACCCAATAATCCCCACTTTACATCTGTTCACCCTGGTTCTCGTGCTTCACCTTTGACATACATTGTTTTCAAAGTTGGATTGGTTCTTTGGATTTCTGATCCATTTTCTCCTGCGTCCAACAGGATTCCAGTAACTCCATTGGACCCAGTCCAGAGAAAAAGTTCTATCCAGGCCAAAAAGTCCATTCATACCTAACTTTCTAAGTCTGCATGGAAGGTAATAGGGGAGGTAGAGCACTTCCTCTATTCAGGGATTCCCAGAACCCTGTGGTGAAAAGCTAAAGCCAAGTTCATCCCTCCTTATTTCATAAAGTGGATTTGAAATAGATTACAATTATTTCAAGAATAATCTTTATTATTATTGACTTAATAAGTTGTAGAGATTTCAGGAAACACTTGCAGGGTGGGACAGTCATGCCCTTTTCTTAAAAATAAGCTTAGGACCATCAGTCATGCATCAGATGATATAGGCTGGGTATCTAAGTACATCCACTTGTGATGAAAAGTGAATGCTCAGGTCAGGATAGATATCTGTCCTTGGTTGATTTTAACACAGTTCATTTATTTTTATAGTGTTAAAAATGTCTTTTTCTTCAGCTGTTTCCACAAAACTCTAACCAATAATTCATGGAATTTCTTACCACGCCCCCCCTCCCCGCCAACTCCCGCAAGGGAGATACTCTATCACTTAAGAAACAAACCCATGAAAAATTTAGGTGATAGATTAAAACCAACTGCAACATTCTCCCTCTTTATTTTCTCCCTTCTTCTCTCCCCGTCTCTCTCTTCTCCAAGCTGAAGAAAAATTTCAGTAGCAAGCCTTGACTGTAGTAGACAAAAGAAACACACTGCTTTACAGTACTTAATCTAAATCTGTTTGTTTTACTCTCTTCTTTTCTGTAGCACTAGAGTTGCAAGCAGAAATTTGCTCAGGATTCTGAGGTGAATTTAGATATCATTTCAAACACTAGAATTAACATAAAAAATTTTAATCACATCCATAAAAATGAATATAACCCAGAACTTGAGGGGAATATTTTTTTTTGAATAATCATTTGGTATGGTCCTAAGAGAATTCAGCCTTCCTAAAAGAGATAAATACATATCATGTGCCTAGGGATGAAACACTGATCTTCCCATTACTTAATAATGCAAACTCTGCAGAGGCAATATGGTATAAAAAGCATATAGGACTTGCAGCTATTAGACACTGGTTCCAGGCCTCGCTACATGTTTTACTCGCTGGCTGTATTGCCTTAGGAAAGTCACTTAACCTCTCTAAGCCTCATCTTCTTCAACTACATTATAGAATTTTCATTGCACATTTTTACTATAATGTTTATTACAGTAGAAGAAAGGCTTTAAAAAGGTCCTAATGAATTAACAGAGCTGGGCGTTGAACATCAATAGCTAATAACATGACACACAAATACCTAGATTATGAATTATTAAAGAAAAATAAAGCTGATTCTGATAAAACCTCACGACATAACTACCAGTTTATAGGAGACAGAGCACCACACTAAACCACATCTCAGAGATGCAATCAGCAAAATTAAGACTGGAGGAAGCTCTGTAAGATAGACAGGCCCAGTGTCTTTGATGACATAACAGAAAAAAGTAGCAAGGGAAAGAAAAAAGAGAGAAAGGCGGGAAGAAAATATAGATCAAAAAGGACTTAAGAGATATATAAACATTATGTTGTATAAATTTTATTTGGATTCTGACTAAAATAAACAATTGTGGGAAAAAAGCTGTGGAGCCTCCAGTTTCCAATTAGGGATTTAGAGAGCTGGACAGAGCACTCCTCTCACCCTTACAGCAGGAACAACAGAGAAAAGAAGGTCAGACAACTGCAAATTCATAACTTTTTTTCAAATCTCTTAGAGAACTGAGGTCTCAGGAAAACCAACAGATCCAAAATACAAGTAGATACGTATAGGGAGAGAGGAGATGTGACCACACACTTACCTGGGGTAGATGCCACTAAATGGACACTTCTAAGAAGAGCTCAGCTAAAACAGTCGACATACTATTAGCAAATCAGATTGAGCATTATGTAAAAAGAATAATAAATATTGCACAATCAAGTTTATCCTGGGAGTCTTGATTTGAAAATCAATCAATGTAACTAACACTAACAGAAAAAAGAAAAAACATGTCTCATGGTAAAAACCTGAATGTCCCCATTAAGAACAAGCCAGGAATGTCCTCTCTCACCATTTCTATCCAACATCCTACTGGATGTACCATGCTGGGTACATTCTAGCCAATACAAGAAAACAAGAAAAGGAAGTCAAAGGCTTACAGATTGGAGAGGAAGAAAGAAAATGGTCTCCATTCACACATGACATGATTGTCTACATAGAAAATTTCAAAATATATACCAAAAATATGTCTTAGAACTAGTATGTGAGTTTGGCAAGTTTACTGGATATAAAGTCAATTTTTGGTGATGAATTATTTTTTTAAATACCACTTATATAATAGTATACCAAAAATGAAATTTAGTTTCATATGTGTGCCTGAATCTATATGGCAAAATTTATAAAACACTGAAGAAAGAAACCAAAGAAGAACCAGATAGTCACATTCATGGATTGGAAGTTTCAGTATTATTAAGAAGTCAATTCTTTCCAATATGATCTATATATTTAACACAAAGTCACTGGTATACAGAACCTTCTACACTGCTTTTGAAATTCTATAAATCTAAAATTATCTCAAAACAAAATATTTTTAATTTATAATATAATCAGGACAATTAAGGAATTATTGTTCATTTGGGATGAGATGAAGGTATTAAGGTTATGTCTTTAAAATCCTTACTTCTTAGAGACATAAATTTGAATTTTAAATAATTAGAAAATCACTAAATGGCAACCTCCAGTTACTTATTTCATGCAAGATTCATAAATGCTAAAATTAATGAGTAAAATTGTTATGAGAAACAAGATACATATATTGTCTCAAAATATCTCTCCACAAGACGCTTACTAAATATAAACAAAATGGTAATTTTACAGTGAAGTAATATGGCAAACATCTTAACCAAGTACCTCCTGATATGATACACAGAGAAGGACACAGTACCATTTCTTGTATTCCTGTCCAAAATGCATCCTCTGACTCTTAATCATTTCAAAAGCATTACACAAAACCAAACTGAAGGACATTCTACAAAAGGACTGGCCTGTACTCTCTAAAAACGTGAAGATCCTGAAAGATAGAGACAGGCTGAATTACTGCTCCAAATTAAAGGAGACAAATGCAGTATGCGGTCCTGGGTTAGGTCCTGGAACAGAGAAAAATATACTCTTTGCTGTTAAGGACATTAATGTGGCAATTGGCAACATTTAAACAGGTTTTCAAGTTGGCTAACAGTGTTGTGTCATTTTAACTTACTGATTTTGTCTTCTATATATGGTTGTGCTATTTTAGGAATCACACAATGGAGTATTTGGGGAATAAGGGCATTATATCATCAACTTATTCTCAACTTATATTATATATGTATGTATGTATTATTTTATTCTTGAATTATTTGAGAATAAGTATATAATATTTATATATTATATTATAATTTATATATTATATATTACATATATATAACATATATTATATATTATATCATATAATCATATATTATGTGTTATAATAATATATCATATAATTATATATAATATAGCAATAGTATATAATTTATAAATTATAAATATTTATAAGTAATTTATCATTATAATAATATATCATTATACATTATATATTATATAATAATTAATGATTATTACATATATTATTATATATTACATAATTTTATATATTATATACTATAATATGTATATAATAATATACATTATATAACATTATATAATGTGTTATATATAAGATATACAATATATATTATATTTACTATATATTATGTATGATATATTATATTATATACATTATATCATATAATATATATTATAGTATAATAATATATTATTAAATTATTATTATATCTAATAATATATGCAATAATTATTTATTAAATATAATACATATAATTATATTATAATTATATATTATTTATAAATATTTATAATTATATATAAATATAATGATAAATTATAATTATTTATAATTATTTATAGCATATTGTATATAATATATATTAATTAATATAATATATATATACAGAAATTAGAATATTTATTATACAGATAAAGCAATGTGTTGAAATGTTAACCTTTAGGAAACCTATGTGAATTCTTTTGTACTATTTTTGTAACTTTTCTAAAAAGTCTGAAATTAATACAAAATTTAAAGTTTTAAAAATTAACAAAAGAGGTTAATAACAACATCTTGAGTCTATGGCCTCCCCTACTTTCACCTTCTGTCTATATCAGAGGAAAACCGACTCTATGACTACCATTCCTTAGACCACCTCAGCCACTGTTTCATTTTCTGTGGCTGATGTAACATATTACCACAAACTTAGTGGCTTAAAACAACACAAAGTTTTTATCTTATAATCCTCAGGTCAGACATCCAAAAGAACTCTACTGAGGTATGACCAAGGTGTCAGCAGCGCTGGCCCTTCCTGTCTGGAGGCTCTAGAAGAGAATTTGCTGCCTTGACTTTCCAGCTTCTAGAAAGTGACTGCATTCCTTGCTTCATGGCTCTTGCCTCCATCTTCAAAACCAGCGGCATGGCCTCTTCAAATCTTTCTCTGACTCCCTCTCCTGTCTTCTTCCACTCTAAAGTACCCTATGGTTTACAATGGGGCCTACAAGGACAATCAAGAATAATTTCCCTATGTTAAAGTCAGCCGATTAATGATCTTAATTTCATCTACAACCTAAAGTCTTCCATGCCATGCAACATAATATATTCACAGGTTCTAGGAACTGGGATGCAGACATTTTTAGGGGCCATGTTTATCTGCCTATCACTGTTATCCTCTGCCAGGAATGCCTGGAAAGTGTGCCCTATCCTAAACCCAGATCCCTAAATTGTAACTCCTCTAGAAACATGTCCCTAGGTAATCGGAAGTGTTGAGGTGATTGCTCCCGATGTAACTTCCTCAATTTACTCATCCCCAATAAACTTTACAGATTAGTCATTTCTGTTTTCTGTTTGTTTGCTTGTTAGTTGTACAGTCTTCCTTTCTTTGACTGTTATGCGTTGTCTGACTGAGACTATAAGTTGGAAGACTGATGCAGACAAGTAAAATAAATGTCACTGATAAGAAAACACTTCCATAAGTCAGAAAGAGAAACACCAATAGTATATTAATGCATATATATGGAATTTAGAAAGACAGTAACAATGACCCTGTATGCAGGACAGCGAAAGAGGCACAGATGTAAAGAACAGACTTTTGTACTATGTGCAGGTGAGGGTGGGATGATTTGAGAGAATAGCACTGAAACACGTGCATAACCATATGTAAAATAGATGACCAGTGCAAGTTTGATGCATGGAGCGGGGCACTGAAAGCCAGTGCTCTGGGACAACCCAGAGGGACGGGGTGTGGAGGGAGGGGGAGGGGGGTTCAGGATGGGGGACACATGTACACCCATGGCTGATTCATGTTGATATATGGCAAAAACCACCACAACATTATAAAGGAATTAGTCTCCAATTAAAATGGATTCATTTAAAAAAAAATAAATAATTTAAAGAAAAAAACCACTTCCTAATGTCTAATTTAAATCACCTTTGTTGAAACGTGACCACAGTTCTTGTCCTCACTTTGGAAGTAACAGTAAGCAATAAATCATTATTAACCTGATAAAACCTTTTAATTTAGAGTCTTTCTAATGGAAAACACACACACACACACACACACACAGAGATCATATGTTGATCAACTAGCCAATCCAGGATAAAAGTCAGTCAAGCTGCTTTTCAAATGTTGGCGTGATCACTCAAGTGATGGAGTGATAAAGCTTAAACCCTCAGATAAATAACCATCCACAAACATAACCTACTGATGCCTCCAGCTTTTCTCCCTTCACCAACATAACCCTACTCAGTCCTTGCCTGTTTCCTAAAGTGCTTATAGTTTCGGTTACCCTCTCTTAGTTCTGATTCCATTCAAATTGGACTTGGGGCTTTTTCCTTCTCCAACTGGCAGCATCTTTCTCATCTTTCAAGGTTTCTTACATGACCCCTTTCTCTCCCAAGAACAATTCGCCAATCTCTTCTTCGTGCTCCCATCTGATGTGCTGGGGGGTTCATACCTCCAATACAACAGGTAACTTGTGGTGCAATTCTCTACATTACCTTCAGTTTTGAACTCATATCTCATTTCTGGACTATGAACTCCAAAAAAAAGCAGCTACTGTTGTTACCTGTTGCCGCTGCCTGTTACTATTTATTAAACAAGTCCAGGATTTCTTACTACCTCTCCGGCTATTTCTTTCCTATTTTCAGATTAACTTTCCTTTACCTAGAAGAATTCCAACTCAGTGTTGGCATCCTTCAATGCTTGGTCCTGATCCTCTTCCCTTCTCATTGTATATTCCTCCCTCTAGTTGACTATCCATTCCCTTAGTTTCAGTGAGTAGTTTGGTGCAGATTACTCCCAAGGTATACCCAGCCCAGAACCCTCTGAGATTAAACCCACACATCCATCATCTATTGAATGATTCAAACACATGTTCAAGACGAAAGTCAGGAACTTTTCCATGGCAATGAGCACTTTGGCGGATGTAATGAGTCACAGTGATACCTTAGCTGGGGCTCCTAGAGAGAAAATTCCTCTTTCTATTTGGTGGTTTGAGTATGTGATCATCTTGCTTCCCCCTAAGTTTTCAAAGGTACCCAAGAGACTGATTCTTATCCCACTGGTCCCAAGACAAGCCATTCTTAAGGCCAGTTTACCCTGTTTTTTTTATTTATGTAAGTCAACTAATTCTCTTTCTGGTTAAGCAAGTTTGTATTGGGTTTTCTATCAGGAGAACCACATAGAAACGGATACTTTCTCCAGTACACCTGACCTTCCAGACTGCCCCGATTTAGTGAGCAGCAGCAGAGCCATGGGCTTCCCTGGAGGCTCAGATGGTAAAGAATCTGCCTGCAATGCAGAAGACCTGGGTTTGATCCCTGGGTCAGGAAGATCCCCTAGGGGAGGGCATGGCAACCCACTCCAGTATTTTTGCCTGGAGAATCCCATGAACAGAGGAGTCTATCAGATTACAATCTGTGGGGTTGCACAGAGTCAGACACAACTGAAGCAACTTAGCATGCATGCATGCCTCATTATCCACATGGCTTTAAAAGTCAGACACTAAGGAGTCATTTCCAGTATCTCCTCCCTTACCTGCCATATCCAATCTGTCACCACATCCTGTCAATTATAGGTCCTAAATATTTCTCAAATCTGTCTATATCTTTCTATCTTTACTGTTCCCACTCTATTCTAACTATTTTTGCCTATACTACTACAAAGCACTAACTGCTCTACCCTCCAATCCATCTTCCACACTCCAGCCAAAGTGATCTCTTTTAAGTGCTAAAGTGCTAATTTCACCATTCTGTTCAAAACACTCAATCATTTTCCATGGCTTTTAAGACAAAGACTAAAATATCATTTGGGGAGTGACCCCAAGAAGCCTGAATTATCGGTATTGGAAAGTGAGTGAAACAGAGAAGGAGGAAATTAATGAGCGAGTTGACCACTGCCATGAGCAACTGTGATCAATTCCTTGAGGAACTTCTGAGGACTGTGGGGAATGTATCTCAGAACTGTCCACCAGAGACAAAGAGAAGAGCATTTACCCATAGACTTTCATCTGCCAATGGGTGAGAGTTGCCCTATGGTGCTAACTCATTGACACTTCCAAGTTGCTCACATGTGACTGCCAGTGGTCTCCTGCAAAAGCCTCAGACCTGGGGACCAGAAAAGGCCCAGGCATACTTAGAATGAGGTCAGCACAGGATCAGTGGGAACTAGTACAGCACTGTCCCTCATAGCTCTGGCTGGAATCAGACTGAGGTGTGAAGTGGTGCAGCAAAGGTGTCTGATACTATGCATGGTCCAGCTTCTACCTTCCTCTTCCAGGCCCCTCTCACTATCTGACTTCATTCAAACCATTCAAAGTATTACAGCCCCTGGACTACCAAAGGGCCTTTGAACATGTTGTTCCCTGGACCTGGAATACTCTCTCCTTCCCTCTTTGTCCAATACCCTCGACTTACTCATCAGGACTCAAGTCTAACATCACTTTGTCTGGGAAGCCTTCCCTGACTGTCAAAACCATGGTAATGAGCACTCACAGCTGCCTGAGCCTCTCCTTTGAGGCACATGTGAAAGTTGCAATTATCTACTTGTGTGATCATTCAAAACTGGGGGATCATTCTGACTCCCCCAGAATTATAAGTAACCTGAGGAAAACTATGGAATTCCCAGCATTAGAACAGTATTTGGCATGTGACAGGTGAACTCAATAAATTGCACCTGAAACCATAAACAAATGTATCTTTCTATTTCTACTAGTTGGAGGAGGAAATGGCAACCCACTCCAGTATTCTTGCCTGGAGAACTCCATGGACAGGGAAGCCTGGGGGGCTTCAGTCCATGGGGTCACAAAGAGTCGGACATGACTGAGCACACAGTACATTTCCACTAGTATCTGGAACAAATAGGTGCTCAAATATTTTTAACATAAGTAATCGATTAATTAATGCAGCTAATATTTTAAGAAGCAGAAGTGTTACATTCTGGCAGAATGTATCTAACTTTCACTTAATTGCTAGTGAGACTTCTCTGGGAAGCCCTAGGGCAGACATTGTTTTGTTTTTGCTTTTTTTCCCTTTAATTTGTAATACCTGTAGACAGCAACTGAATTCCCCCAGAAAGAATAGTTGAGAAAGAGAAAACAGAAATCATCAATGCAGGTAAGAAAGCTACACTGTGGACTAAGAGATGTGATCTAAAACAAATGGGTAGAGGTCACTGACCACAGGAAGAATAAAATTCACTGGTATGTGAAAAAAAACTCCTGGAATCACTCTGAGCTCTCCCTTTTAGCCAGCACCATCAATTATAATTATTAAGTGCCTGCTCAGCTGCTGTGCAGTGGAAGAGGCAGGGAGGTTTGGTAGCTAGGCAACAGCCTGGAAACTCTAAGGGTAGGAGCTGTGATTCTGGCTCCTCCATAAAAGTGATAAGTGGCCTTGGGTAAACTCCCTGTGCCTTGTTTTCTTCATCTGAAAAATAGCATCACCAGTCTGCCTTTCTCTTCTGAGGGAAGAAAAACAGCAAACAATACCCCTCAACTGTAGAAAAGCAAACTAATGGGGCCTAGGGAGTGAGGAATTCATCAGGGGACCACATTTCTCAACCAAAGTCACCACTTCATTACAGATCATTTGAGCCTGAGGCATCACTGATGCGATGCACATGAGTTTGAGTAAGTTCCAGGAGTTGGGGGTAGACAGGGAAACCTGGCGTGCTCAAGCCCATGGGGTTGCAAAGAGTCGGACACAACTGAGGGACTGAACTGAACTGAATCTGTGCCTCAGTTTATCCACCTTGAATGATTCAAGGTAATAGTCAGGTTCTGACTTATAATACTAATTAAAATATGTGGTCTTTATTTCTATAGGATCCAGAGGGAAACTTGGGTGGAGGAATCTCTCCCCAGTAAGTGTCCTCAGAATTCCTCAAGTATCTCTAACCTGTAAGCATCTCAAAAGAAAGGTCACAGCTGCCTGGTTCACCACACAAATCCCAGTATCTGGCCCAGGGTCTAATACACAGTTAGCACGCAAGTATGTTTACTGAATGAGTACATTAGTTATTTTAATAATATCAACTCTTTAAATAGGGAAAAGACAATATGTAACTAACTTCAAGTGAAACATAACTAATCTTAAAGGAAAAAAAATCCATTGAACAATCTTGGAGGATGTGGCCTTGATCTATACTCTAGGGTAAAGATATTCCATGCCAGGTCATGAATAACCATGAAACAAGATTATACTTTGACTAATTCTCTTTTGTTATTTTTACTATTATTTAGAGCAGAACCAAAAATACAGTTACAGTTCAACTGCACTCCTAACTCCAAATATAACTGTCATTCCTGTAGAGTAAGTTTCAGAAATGTTTATATATTATCAAAATTAAGTTTCAAAATGAGCTACAGTATCTGGAAAAAGGGGATAATAATATTTCACAGAAACTAATTGGAAACTTGTTTGGAAATAAAGTAGTTATTATTTCCATCATGGAGAGATGAAAGTACAGAGATTTCCTTTTATCTCACAGCCTAGTATCTTACATTATTTATTCAAACTAAAATTAAAACCTGGCCAAATCCTACTGAGGCATTGCATATCAGTTAGAGATTATTCTTCTGGAAATGAACTTTTGTTCGCAAATTTCATTATGCAGTTACAAATGACTATTATTAAAATGTAACATATAAAACTAAATCGTCTTTTTTTCCTTGCCATGCACAAAGTTCAATTTCCTATGCAGTATTATTCTTTTCTTCTGGACTTAGTGGCATGCTGTCCCTCTGCCCATTGCCTCAGCATCCAGAGAATCTCAAAACACCTACTCCACTCTCCCGGAGCCCCCATCAATGCCACTTTTTATTGCTCTATCTGTTGCATCCCAACAGACAGACACCAAAGAACATTCTCCACCTGGTGACCTTCCCAAGGCCCATTTTTATTTTTTCTGCAGACTCAAACCTCAGGAAAAGTGACTACCTACAAAGAAGTACCTGGAGCATGATATTGAACCACTTGCAGCTTTCTGAGTGCCTAACTCTGAAGCTCTTTCTCACCCACCCCCTAGGCCTTGGCCTTACCACCTCCTACTCGCTTTGTCTTCCTTGATCACCTAACTCTGACTTGCCTTTCAGATCTCAGCTCATATGGAACCTTCTACAGAAAGATTTTCCTGACCTACCTCCCAGCTGTGAGATCAGGTACAGCCTCTGTGTTGCCATGGCACCCTGTACTATGTAGCACTTGCAACATCTTAATTGGCTCTACAACTCACCGCCTAGATTCTAAGCCTCATGACAACAAGAATTAGGTCGTGTTGCTTCACCTTTTTTTTCACCAGTTCTCAGCACAGTGATGGGCATATAGCAATTGAACAATAAATAGCTCATGAATTCTGGATTTAAATTCAACTCTGATATCTGGCCTCTAGGAAAATCAATCTTCCATTCAAATTCCATTCACTCTCTCTGGGCTTTCCTAGAATTGAAGTGGAAATAATTTGTGGTTCTCCTTGGTTCTTCACCTTCAGAACTCAAACTCCTCCTCTCCTCATTCCCTTCCACTCCCAGAAGGTCCTGTATAGCACTTCTAGGGTTTTCTCCTCTGGTCAATCTGTTTGAATTATGCTCATTTAAACCTGGCCCTCTTTCTTAGTTCTTCAGTCATATCTATCCAGTTTCCTGTATACCTAGGCCACCTTTTGCTTACTTCCATTCTCTGGTCTACTCTTTAACTCTGTCTAACTCAGCAAGGATGAAGCTTAGTATGTGCGCTAGTTAAGGGGAGACCTAAAGATGCATCTAGGCACTGCATGGATTTTTATATGGACAACAGTTTTAAGAAACTTCCAGTGTGAGTTTTTGTGCATCTAAATATGACCTGTGCCCTTCCTGCTACTCAAACTGTCCCTTGTTCCCTGGACAGTGACACTCCACTACCTCCTCTTCTAAAAAAAACAAACAAAAAAATAGCCTCTCACCACAGCTGCTCTGAAAGTCATTTTCCAATCAGCTCAGTCTAGCTTTCCTCTCTGGCTAGGTGCTACCAATAGCTCCTTTTTCATCACAGGCTTCTAGGCTTATTTGTATGTCTGTTTGACCCTGATGAAAGGTAAAAACAAGGGCAGGTTTTCCCAGGGAATTGGGGCCTCCCTGATAGCTCAGTTGGTAAAGAACCCACCTGCAATGCAGGAGACCCCAGGTCAGTTGCTGGGGGGGACGATCCACTGGACAAGGGACAGGCAGCCCACTCCAGCATTCTTCGTCTTCCCTTGTGGTTCAGCTGGTAAAGAATCTGCCTGCAGTGCAGAAGACCTGGGTTCAACCGCAGGGTTGGGAAGACCCCCTGAAGAAGGGAAAGGCTACCCACTCCAGTATTCAAGCCTGGAGAATTCATGGACTGTATAGTCTATGGGGTCGCAAAGAGTCGGACAAGACTGAGCAACTTTCACTTCCCAGGGAATAGTCAATCCCAGTTATTTTTGCACAAGCTACTTAAAGACAATCTTGGTTCATATCTTGGCTACATTTGAAGAAAGGAAGGAAAGAGTATTGCTTGTCTTCACTCTTATTGTGTGCATCATTGGAGGTATGAGCAGATCAATAAATAATATCAAGTTCTAAGAATGTACAGGAAATAAGACAAGCAAGACAGACAAATAGAGATCAAAACACCAGCATTATCATCATTGCTGATAAAAACTGATTTGAGAATTTGGCTTGATGTTTGGGTACAAATGGATTACTAATATTACTTCTCAATTAGACAAATTTACCCACCAATCACAGGCATCAATACACCACTGTACAACCCTCTAGAATCCTACCCACCCAGGCAGGGGCTGCTTCTGTGGTTTGCAACATGTGTCAGTATCTTGTAGAATTAAGACCGCCAGGAAAGACAGATGTGAGTTAAGTAGGTTTAGTTCTTTCTCCTATCAGAAAATGCCAACAATGTGACGATTGTTATGACAAAGGAAATCCACCATAAAAACACAAAGGCAGGGGAATGGAGAGTCTCTCCTTACAGCAACCATTCAAATCTGTCAAAGCATCCACCAAAGTCCCTATTTATGGTCCAAAGATCTGATAGCTCAGGATGAGTGAGTGACTGTAAGTTTACCTTTTCATATTGTTATGAAACCATATTTGAGGATTTGTCCAAGGAACGGCGGCTGCGCAGGGATGGTCAGAGGAGCTACTTCAAGTTCAAGGTCAGGAGAGGCAGCCATGAAGCTACTCCTCATCCAAGGTAAGAGAAACTCAAGTAAGATGGTAGGTGTTGCGAGAGGGCATCAGAGGGCAGACACACTGAAACCTTAATCACAGAAAACTAACCAATATGATCACACGGAACACAGCCTGTCTAACTCAATGAAACTAAGCCATGCCATGTGGGGCCACCCAAGATGGGCGGGTCATGGTGGAGAGGTCTGACAGAATGTGGTCCACTGGAGAAGGGAATGGCAAACCACTTCAGTATTTTTGCCTTGAGAACCCCATGAACAGTATGAAAAGGCAAAATGATAAGATGCTGAGAGAGGAACTCCCCAGGTCAGTAGGTGCCATCAATATGCTACTGGAGATCAGGGGAGAAATAACTCCAGAAAGAATGAAGGGATGGAGCCAAAACAAAAACAATACTCAGTTGTGGATGTGACTGGTGATAGAAGCAAGGTCCGATGCTGTAAACAGCAATATTGCAGAGGAACCTGGAATGTCAGGGCCATGAATCAAGGCAAATTGGAAGTGGTCAAACAAGAGATGGCAAGAGTGAGTGTCAACATTCTAGGAATCAGCGAACTAAAATGGACTCTAATGGGCGATTTTAACTCAGATGACCATTATATCTACTACTGCGGGCAGGAATCCCTCAGAAGAAATGGAGTAGCCATCATGGTCAACAAAACAGTCTGAAATGCAGTACTTGGATGCAATCTCAAAAATGACAGAATGATCTCTGTTCATTTCCAAGGCAAACTATTCAATATCATGGTAATCCAAGCCTATGCTCCAACCAGTAACGCTGAAGAAGCTGAAGTTGAACGGTTCTGTGAAGACCTACAAGACCTTTCAGAACTAATACCCAAAAAAGATGTCCTTTTCAATATAGGGGACTGGAATACAAAAGTAGGAAGTCAAGAAACACTTGAAGAAACAGGCAAATTTGGCCTTGGAGTATGGAATGAAGCAGGGCAAAGGCTAATAGAGTTTTGCCAAGAGAACACACAGGTCATAGTAAACACTCTCTTCTAACAACAAAGGAGAAGACTCTACATAAGGACATCATCAGATGGCCAACACCAAAATCAGATTGATTATATTCTTTGCAGCCAAAGATGGAGAAGCTCTATACAGTCAACAAAAGCAAAACTGGGAGCTGACTGTGGCTCAGATCATGAACTCCTTATTGCCAAATTCAGACTAAAATTGAAGAAAGTAGGGAAAATCACTACACCATTCAGGTATGACCTAAATCAAATCCCTTATGATTATACAGTGGAAGTGAGAAATAGATTTAAGGGACTAGATCTGATAGACAGAGTGCCTGATGAACTATGGAATGAGGTTCGTGACACTGTACAGGAGACAGGGATCAAGACCATCCCCATGGAAAAGAAATGCAAAAAAGCAAAATGGCTCTCTGAGGAGGACTTACAAATAGCTGTGAAAAGAAGAGAAGTAAAAAGCAAAGGAGAAAAGGAAACATATCCCCATTTGAATGCAGAGTTCCAAAGAATAGCAAGGAGAGATAAGAAAGCGTTCCTCGGTGATCAATGCAAAGAAATAGAGGAAAACAACAGAATGGGAAAGACTAGAGATCTCTTCAAGAAAATTAGAGATACCAAGGGAACATCTTGTGCAAAGATGGGCTCAATAAAGGACAGATATGGTATGGACCTAACAGAAGCAGAAGATATTAAGAAGAGATGGCAAGAATACACAGAAGAACTGTACAAAAAAGATCTTCACGACCCAGACAACACGATGGTGTGATCACTCACCTAGAGCCAGACATCCTGGAATGGGAAGTCAAGTGGGCCTTAGAAAGCATCACTACGAACAAAGCTAGTGGAGGTGATGGAATTCCAGTGGAGCTATTTCAAATCCTGAAAGATAATGCTGTGAAAGTGTTGCACTCAGTATGCCAGCAAATTTGGAAAACTCAGCAGTGGCCACAGGACTAGAAAAGGTCAGTTTTCATTCCAATCCCAAAGAAAGGCAATGCCAAAGAATGCTCAAACTACTGCACAATTGCACTCATCTCACGTGCTAGCAAAGTAATGCTCAAAATTCTCCAAGCCAGGCTTTAGAAATACGTGAACCGTGAACTTCCAGATGTTTAAGCTGGCTTTAGAAAAGGCAGAGGAACCAGAGATCAAATTGCCAACATCCGTTGGAGCACTGAAAAAGCAAGAGATTTCCTGAAAAACATCTACTTTTGCTTTATTGACTATGCCAAAGCCTTTGACTGTGTGGATCACAATAAACTGTGGAAAATTCCTCAAGAGATGGGAATACCAGACCACCTGACCTGCCTCTTGAGAAACCTATATGCAGGTCAGGAAGCAACAGTTAGAACTGGACATGGAACAACAGACTGGTTCCAAATAGGAAAAAGAGTACGTCAGGCTGTATATTGCACCCTATCATGAGAAACGCTGGGCTGGAAGAAGCACAAGCTGGAATCAAGATTGCTGGGAGAAATATCAATAACCTCAGATATGCAGATGACACCACCCTTAAGGTAGAAAGTGAAGAGGAACTAAAGAGCCTCTTGAGGAAAGTGAAAGAGGAGAGTTAAAAAGTTGGCTTAAAGCGCAACATTCAGAAAACTAAGCTCATGGTATGTGGTCCAATCACTTCATGCGAAATAGATGGGCAAACAGTGGAAACAGTGTCAGACTTTATTTTGGGGGGCTCCAAAATCACCACAGATGGTGATTGCAGCCATGAAATTAAAAGATGCTTACTCCTTGGGAGAAAGGTTATGACCAACCTAGATAGCATATTAAAAAGCAGAGACATTACTTTGCCAACAAAGGTCCATCTAGTCAAGGCTATGGTTTTTCCAATGGTCATGTATGGATGCGAGAGTTGGACTGTGAAGAAAGCTGACCGCTGAAGAATTGATGCTTTTGAACTGTGGTGTTGGAGAAGACTCTTGAAAGTCCCTTGGACTGCAAGGAGGTCCAACCAGTCCACCCTAAAGGAGATCAGTCCTGGGTATTCATTGGAAGGACTGATGCTAAAGCTAAAACTCCAATACTTTGGCCACCTCATGTGAAGAGTTAACTCATTGGAAAAGACCCTGATGCTGAGAGGGATTGGGGGGCAGGAGGAGAAGGTGATGACAGAGGATGAGATGGCTGGATGGCATCACCGACTCAATGGACATGAGTTCGACTAGACTCCGGGAGTTGGTGATGGACAGGGAGGCCTGGTGTGCTATGATTCATAGGGTTGCAAAGAGTTGGACATGACTGAGCGACTGAATTGAACTGAACTGACCGATGAGGTATTGTGGATTTGTTTAGCTCATCTGGGATCAAGACAAGCTTTCCTTTAGCATTTAAATTAAGTCAGAAGGCTTGGAAGTGAGTGTACTGGTTTACTTGGATTCCCTGATTAGGAAGAAATTCTTTTTTAAAAAATTTCAAGCCATATTCAAATGGCAGACTTTATAAAGAATTCATCCATTTATTTTGCTGCTGCCATGAGCACACTAAGCATAATTTAATCTTTCTTTGATGATTCATGGTCTTTGAATCATTATTTACATCAATTCTAACTGTTTGGTACTGGATACACAGAAACACAAGATACAAAAATCGGATTGAAGGGCCCTTAACCACAAGACAAACTGTGGCTGACCAGAAACCTCTCTGATGAGGTCAGTCTCTTTAAAATACATTTAAAGACGACAGGAATGCATTAGAAATGATGATAGTGGTGCTGGCTGTGATAAGCACTTATTATGCGCCAAACAGAATCCTAAGCACTCTTTGTGTATTAAATCATTGACTCTCAAGTCCTAGGAGGCAAGCATTACTATCTCCATTGTACAGGTGAGGCAAATCAGGTTCAAAGAAGTTAACTAACCTGCCCGTGGTCTCACTGCTATAGGAAATGGCACAGCCAGGATTTGCCCTTGGACTATGTAGTACTGCCTACAATGTGGGAGCCTCAGGTTTGACCCCTGATTTGGGGAGATCCCCTGGAGAAGGAAATGGCAACCCACTGCAGTATTCTTGCCTGGAGAATTCCAAGGACAGGACAGTCCATGGGGGTCACAAAGAGTTGGATACAATTGAGCGACTAACACACTGTGTAGTTCCAGAGCCTTCACTCACAACTGATGCTAAAACAAGAGAAAATGTGCACAGGAGTACTGAACTGAAAGAACACAACAGGAGGTAGGCCCTCACTGCACCGTAGTGAAATATGCTCAAACCTTCCATCCACAAACTCAGAAACACACACACACCCTTATCAGCTATAATCAAAGTAAAAAGGATGAACCTAAAAAACACACTTACTGCTTGGGGCACATGATACAACATTAACCAACAGCAAAGAGAAAGTCATATATCTCAACTGCTGTTGTATTTCCATCTTTCTTTATCAAGGAGAATGATCTTTAAACTCAGGAGGCTTGAATAAATGTGGTTTAGAAGGAACTGAAGTATGAGATAAGTAAGGTGATAGCTAGAGACCACCTTGCTGTTTTAAATGAGTTCAAGTCTGTAGGCCTAAACAAATTACATCCCAGAGTATGGAGAGACTTTGCAGATGTAATCTAAGAGTCACTGTCAGCAATCTTTAAGGGATCACAGAGACAAGAAAAGGCACCAGGGCAATGGAGCTAGAAAAACAGCCTTCCAATCTTTCAACTTGAGAAGAAAAGTGTATTCCATGATGTATACAGATTTTCTCCAATCATGTAAGATAATGTTTGCCCCTATTGTACTCTGAGTACCTTGTTTTATTTTTCCACATAGTGCTTGCAATTAGTTGATGTCACATTATACCTTGGGCTTTCTTTGTGGCTCAGCTGGTAAAGAATCTGTGTGTAATATGGGAGACCTGGGTTCGATCCCTGGGTTGGGAAGATCTCCTGGAGAAGGGAAAGGCTACTCACTCCAGTATTCTGGCCAGGAGAATTCCATGGACTGTCTAGTCCATGGGGTTGCAAAGTCAGACACATTATACATTACAGCTCTTACTATTATCTGACATTGTATTATATACACTGACACTGTATTTTACATATATATGAGGTGTCTCTATGTGTGTATGTATGTATTTAGGTACATATGTCTATCTTCTCGTCCTGCAGAGTCAACAAATTCTATGTGAATGAGGTCCTGATATTTTATGGTAGTCCTGCCCTTTTCAATGACAGCTCCATGAGGGCAAGGATTTCACTGCCCTTTTTTTTTTTTAACCACTATAACCCCAATCACTAGGATAGTACTAAAACACAGCCATCCTCAATAAATAGTCATTTCTCAATCATATTTGATTAATTAGTGGATGTCAGGCTACAGAATGGTCTCTAGAAGCTATATGGCTCTGTTCTTAGCCCTATCCAAAATATTAAATTTGACTCAGATGAGGAGAGAGAAAATAAGAGAATTGGTTCCATGTTACAAATAATTTATTATTATTATTATTACCAAAATCATCACCTACTCAACAATAGGAGCTTATATTATTGTAAATGCTCACAATAAACCTAAGAGGTAGAATTTATTATCATCTTCATTTTAATATGAGAAAACTGGGCTTGGGAAATTCAACATGCCAACATGAGACAGCAGGTACAGGAAGCTGGGATTAAAAACCCAGATTGTCTCAGTGCAAAGAACATGCTTTTTTACAATAATATGATAATACTTAGAAAAATATGGGGAAAAATTACCTAATTTGTAGCTGACAGGAAAGCCAGTATGAGATGAAAAAAATCAAGATTTTACAAGAGTGTGACATATTTGAATGGCAGGTCAGAATTCAAAAAACATGCAAAGGTGAAGTCCCCTGTGCCAATTTTACGAATCCAGCGCACATGTACAGGGTGCCGGGAGGAAGGGGTGGGGGGCACTTATTTATCTGAAACAGACCAAGAGGCACCAATTGACCACAAGCACGATACAAACCAACATTAAGATGTGGCCATCGAATGAACTACAATGGTATTAAACTGTATTATTTGAGACTTTTTAAAGCAAGGGGGACCCAGTTCTATTCTGCAGAAGTTAGACTAGTAAAACCACAGTCAAAGTAGGGTATTAAGGCCACTAGAATGGTGAAAATCTTGTTATGAACAGAAAGATCAAAGGGCTTGATGAAGCCTGGGAGAAAAGAGACTTGTGGGGATAAAATAACAATTTGCCTATTGGAAAAGGACCATCACAATAAACAGGAGGACCTTCTCTGTTGATCTGATGAAACAGGTTTGACTAAAGATACAAAGAAGTTTACTAATAATGAGATGCCTTCTGAGCTATGAACTGCCACTCTGTCAGGGAAGATATTCAAGCAGAGGCCATCTGACAACTTGGCCCAGATACTTTAGTATCTACCCAGTGAGGTATGAAACTTAGTTGACTTTCTGTATTACCATTCATTCACCTCCTTATGCATACAGTGACATTATTTTCTTAACCCCAAACCAAGACCTGTGGTCCTAAGAAGACTTTGTTTCAAAGACAGTCCTGCAGATACAGTGCCATTGGCTACCAAAATAGTGAGTTTCTAGGAGATATCAATGATTGAAACAATGGGGGAAATATCTGAAATGGGGACCTTCCTGGGGAAAGGAATTTGTAGAACCACTCTAGGGCAGGCATTTTCCTCTCAGTTCAGTTCAGTTGCTCAGTCATGTCCGACTCTTTGCGACCCCATGGACTACAGCACACCAGGCTTCCCTGTCCATCACCAACTCCTGGAGCTCACTCAAACTCAAGTCCATTAAGTCAGTGATGCCATCCAGCCATCTCAAGCTCTGTCACCCCCTTCTCCTCCCGCCTTCAATCTTTCCCAGCATCAGGGTGTTTTCAAATGAGTCAGTTCTTCGCATCAGGTGGCCAAAGTATTGGAGTTTCAGCTTCAGCATCAGTCCTCCCAGTGAATATTCAGGACTGATTTCCTTTAGGATGGACTGGTTGGATCTCCTTGCAGTCCAAGGGACTCTCAAGAGTCTTATCCAACACCACAGTTCAAAAGCATCAATTCTTCAGTGCTCAGCTTTCTTTAGAGTCCAACTCTCACATCCATACATCACTACTGGAAAAACTCCTAGAGTACTCATTTTTCAATCAGATAGGCAGAAACTTTTGGTTAGCATTCACTTATTTTTTTCTTAGTACAGCAAGTTTTCTTGAACTATGGCCTCTTCTTCCAAAAACTGAGAACAAAAATATCAGTAACTACTTCAGTTCATTCGCATTTAGAAAATCAAGAAGCTCTCAGAAAAGTTTCTTGGAATATAGTAAAAGTCCAAGCCCTCCTATAGAAGCTATGGCAGTGTTAGAGGAAACACTGACAGAAACCACTCATCCAGGCCAGGCAACATAATATTCACCAGCGTACGTTATTTTATAGCAGGAGGTCCTGGTAAGGAACCCAGAACTAACAAGCTACCCCCAACCAGAAGAATTCGGGAAAAATCAAAAGGAGATGCCACATGTCCTACCATACTCCCAGAATCCTCCTCAATGGAGTCCATCCTGGCTTAGCAAGGCGTGTACCACCAGGAAGGATCCTGAGTCAGAATGATTGGCCAGAGACAATCCAGAAACTAATCCCATCACCATAAACTCCAAGACTGTGAGCCAGTTCTCCTGGGTCTGCTGTCTGCCCAGGCTCCCTTTCCCAAAAAAGTCTCTTGCTTTGTCAGCACATGTGTCTCCTCGGACAATTCATTTCCAAGTGTTAGACAAGAGCATGCTCTCAGACCCTGGAAGGGGGTCCTCCTTCCTCCAATACCAACCCTTCCTTCATGGCATCACTTCTGCCTTTGTGGGGATGCTCTATGCTGTGCAGCTAATCAAAGTTGCAAACTCTCCTGGTTCCTCCAGACTGGACCAAAGAGCTTCCCAACCAACTCTTCACCTTGGGATTCTTGCTCCAGACGTAGGTGGGGCAAAAGAACTCCCACCCCAACCCTTGGCCAAATCTGGACTCTCTATCTTAGAATTACAATGCTATCTTTTAATACCAGATAGCATTCACTGAGCTGGTATCAGCCATTTCCTATTAGACACAATGTTCTTTTCAATAGTCTACTTTGTTTCACACTGACAGTCATTTTTCACCCTGCATGGCAGAATTTCAAAGCCAAGAATCCTGTATTACACAGTAAACAAACAAAATTAGACTCAAAATTGCCTTTTTTGATTTTGATATATTAATCAACTCTTTAGGAAAGCTTCTAAACATTTTCAATTACATCAAAAACAGGCTGGCAACATTTTCCAACTTTAAAAAAAAATCAGGCTTAGTTAAAGGTTTGTTTTCTATCCCACAGATACTGTATATTTCATATTTGCAACTATTTCTGTTTTAGGACAGATTGATTAATAGCATCAGCTCTAAAATCCCAGCATGTCCACAGAGGGTAAAAGTATTTCCATCTGTGATCTTTATTAACCAAGGCAGATATATCTATTTCGCTGTGTTTGCTTCTTCCTTCAGCAGCAGCCTCAGATACCTGCACCTCTCGGAGACCATAGGCTTCACTGTTGCCATTAAATGCTAATCGTTGGTCAGGTGCACACTCTAGTGATAGAAGGCAAATAGTGGGTTAAATGAGCCCAGGGCAAAGAAGTCTTGATATGCCAAAGACCTGGCCTCCCCCCTGTACTTGACATCTACCTTGACTGGGCAGGAAAACTGGCATTTGAACTAACAATGAAAACATCCTAAAAAAACAAAACAAGAAATACAGTATAGTTGACAGGGATAAATAAAAGAAAATGTATACTGGGCAATTATGTGTTTAATAAATTAGATGACAACAATAGCTAAATTGCTTAAATTATGTCTGTTACTTGCTGCTGCTAAGTCACTTCAGTCGTGTCCGACTCTGTGCGACCCCATAGATGGCAGCCCACCAGGCTCCCCCGTCCCTGGGATTCTCCAGGCAAGAACACTGGAGTGGGTTGCCATTTCCTTCTCCAGTGCATGAAAGTGAAAAGTGAAAGTGAAGTCGCTCAGTCGAGTCCAACTCTTTGCGACCCCATGGACTGCAGCCTACCAGGCTTAACTGCCATGGGATTTTCCAGGCAAGAGTACTGGAGTGGGGTGCCATCGCCTTCTCCGATGTCTGTTACTTAAAGAAGTGGAAATCATAGGAAGAATGATACCAAGACAACTGAAATGTTTACACATTCTTCCTAAATGTATTCTTTAACAAAACAGCTTAAGACTGCTCCTGCTGCTAATTGCCAAAGTTTTTTTGTAACCTTTAGAGGACTATCCTGGTGGTGGTGGTTTAGTCACTAAGTCATGTCCGACTCTTGCGACCCCATGGACTATAGCCCTCCAGGCTCCTGTGTCCATGGGATTCTCCAGGCAAGAATACTGGAGTGGGTCGCCATTTCCTTCTCCAGGGGATCCTCCCAACCCAGGAATCAAACCCAGGTCTCCTGCATCGCAGGCAGACTCTTTACCAACTGAGCTACAAGGGAAGCCTCAGAGGACTATCTTGTCTACTAGTTAAAACTTGCAAGTTATCAGGATTTATTGAATCCCCAGTTTGCAGAGTGTGTCACATGCAAGAATACAAAAGAATTAGAATACAGAAGATCTGCTGATAAATGGGGCCTACATTACAGGGTAGAAACCAGACAAAAAATTTGCAGAATACATAAGAATACTCTGAAATGTGAAAATGAATATAATCTGTTATGTAATTATTTAGGGCCTTATGTGACCCATAAAGCCTTGGAGTTTCACCTCCCTTACTGGCTCAGGCGGTAAAGAATCCATCTGCAATGCAGGAGTCCGCCTGCAGGAGAACCGGGTTTGATTCCTGGGTCGGGAAGATCCCCTGGAGAAGGAAATGGCAACCCACTCCAGTATTCTTACCTGGAAAATCCCATGGACACAGGAGCCTGGTGGGCTACAGTCCATGGGGGTCACAAGAGTCAGACACAATTTAGTGACTAAACCACACCACTGAAATGAAACACAGAGCTTGAAAGCTTCCAGCACTTGAAGAAGCTTCTCCCAGAAGATGTAGAGGCAATGCAAGTAATCACTGCTCTGTCCTGTGATTTTTCTCTCTCACACACACACACACACACACACACACACACACACACACACACGAGTTTTCTTGGCATTCCTCAATACAAATGAGACATACTAAGATTTTCAAAAAGACTTATTTCACTTTGTGTAAGATTCTTGAAAAGCAGTCAAGTTTATGGAGTCCAGCACAACAGCTACCCAAATCCCTTGACCTCAACAAACATTCACATTCTTACTCCCCAGAGGAGCTCAACATGAGGCTGGAGCCTCATGGACACCATTAAAGACAATTTCTAGGGCCTGTCCCAATATTCTCCCAAATTTGAGATGCCTCTCATCTCCAGCAAAAGCTGCAGTTTCATTCTTTATAGCAAGAAGGGGAGGAAATTTCAGGAGGCCAAAAGATTGAAACTCACATGCTCTTCACTTCCAATCAAATGATACACCAAATAATATCTCAGTATTACTCATACTACTTCCTGAATTCTACTTAAAAGTGAAAGAATTTTAATTATCCAAGGCTGGTTTCTTTAGGGGCGGAATTGGAGGAAGGTTTCCCAGAAAGTAGACAGAGTCCTAAAAATGGTTTTGAATTGTCTATGGACAAAAATTAAAAACCCACAGTGACATCCTTTACATCTTCATTTTGCCTTGCACAGGACAGGAAAGAACAATTTCTTCCCAGTCTCTCTCTACAGACGTACCAACTAAAATGTACTAGCAAGCAGGTGTTCTCAATTAACAGGCTTTAAGCAGGTATTTCTTAAGCTTTATGCAAATGTTTCTCTTTATTTTCCTTATTCTAAATATACAGCAGCCTGTATACCAGAAAAGGGGATGGGGATTTTGTTCTTTAATTAAGAACACTGATCATCATCTATTAGTCTATTTAACACCAAGAAAAGAAGCCATGCCAAGGGCCCAGGCTCCACCTGGGCACCTTCCTACCGGTCTTTCTGAACAGGCCCATCTGCGCAGCTCACTCACAGTTGGCTTTGCCGAGATGACTGATGAAATACCTAACAGGACACCCTTTACTGAGACCCTCTATCATCGACATTCATGGTCTGGTAACTGATAACAAATCTCTTGATGAAGCCATATGAAAAGTGACTCCCTCTTTACTATTATAGAAGGGGCACACTACTTGGTCAGTAACTCTACACAGTAAGAGTGTGTGGAGAGACAGTAGCCAAAATGCAGAGTCTTATTCAGTAGTGAAATTAACTGAGAAGAATTTCTTAAAGGTGGTAAGCTCTCCCTGTAGACTTGATCATTCTCCAATTAACCAAATGTACTTATTTTATAAGTCTCCTATAAATTGTAACCCTGGTAATTTACATGAATCAATTAATGCCTATGTCTAGTAATCATCCAAAAGAAAAATTAAATAGATTGAAATATATGTAAGTTAATTTTTTGTTTCACTTATCAAAACAAGAATCCTTTCTCACATATGTTCAGTCTTATCAATCTACAGCTGCTATTGCATGATTCTGTGCTCATGACTTTTAAAAAAGGAGGAAAGTTAATTTTAAGACACCCAAATTAAGCATTTTTGGTAGGAAAACACTATGTCAATTCAAAAGAGATTGCTATGCTAATGTAACAAAAGATCTAACGCATTCCTTACACTGACAGAAGTAATCCCCCATTTAGGTTGGCCCCCAAATGATGGGGTACCCAAAAGGAAATGAAATTGCAGCAAAACGGGACCCTATGAGGATTAATAATTTTATAATTTAGCATTTACATGATTATAACTAAAACATTAACTCCAGGTATAAAGACATGTAACTGGTTAGTACAAGTTTAAATACTTACAGTTATCAAGACAGTGGTCATTGGCAAGCGAAACGACGAGAGGAGAGGAGAGGCCCGTGCTATGCCTGATCCTGCTGAGCAATTTTCAGACCTCAGCTCATTCTGGCAGCTACGAGCAAAGAATATACAGAAACCAGAATTATAATTACATGACTTTACATTGTACCAATTAGCATGCTTCCATTGAAAATAGTAAGAGGCTGAGTAAAATTTGTTTCAACAATGACTTTTATTATATTACAAAACAAGAGGTCCACAGGTAGAGCAGTTCCAGGGTGAGTTCACTGGGTAACTCAACAACGTCAAGTAGGAACCAGGCCTTTCTATGTGTCTCCTCTGCCAGTGAAAGCATGCTGGCTTGTCCTCTGAGGCTGGTCCTCCTCAAAGTCCTAAGACAGTTTCTGCAATTCCAGGCACTATACAAAGATGGCAACATTAAGAGACAGAAATGTTTCCTTCTATGCATAAATTTTATCCAGAAGCACCCTCCTTCCCAAAGACTCCTCTCAACTCTCATTGGTCAAAACTATGTCACAAACTCATGTCTAAATCAACTACTGGAAGGGTAATAATGAGAATTAGAATGTCTGGTTTCGACTGCTCAAGATTTACCTCCCTGTAAGGTTGAGGGTTACTCCAACTTCCCCTAAAGCCTAATATCTGAGGGAAAAATAGGATTCTAATAGCAAGAAACCGTGTTCCTCCAAGGAGATGTATTTTAAGTTAGTGGAGTAGGCAGCCTAAAGTATCTGCTACATACATCTAATAAGAATAGAAATAGACCTTAACTCACTACACATGGCTCAAGGCGTAAAGCTGACACAAATGGTTTAACCGACAGTATCATAGATCTAAGATTAGCCATTGTTGCTGCAGAAGTATATCTTCATAGAAACTTGCAAAGACATGAATCTCTCTTTAAAAGGCCGTAATTATAATTGAAGAACCAATCATGGCTAAATCCATATTATCTATATGAACCCAGAAAAGATATTTCCTCTTTTATTGAAAAATCAAGGACTCCCTTTACGGGAAATTTCTCTTCCACTGAGTTTCCTGTAATAGTTTCACATTCCAGATGTGCATTTGTAATGAGCTTGTGTTGGTTAGTTGGGCTCAATTTATCTAATAAGCCACTGAAGTGGACAATTCTTGATGTGAATTAGGAATTGTGGCTGCATTAAAAAGTAATTTATTATATAAAGTACTATCTGAATATACTCAGACATACATCATTTAATTTTTTCCTTGCCATTCATTTATTACATGGACATCTCACACATGGAAAAAATAGCTATGATACTTGTTAAATATGCTCTTTTCTAAAATATTTTATCAATTCTAATGAGAAATAACAGTGATGAAATATTTTTAATGCCATATCAAATATACTTACGTGATGTCAGGAGCGACAATGTGGCACAACCATAAGACAATCCACTGTGAGGGAAGAAACATGAATTCTAACAGCATTTCTTCAGTACGCACTATGTACCAGGCACTGTGCTAAGCATTTAACTCACATTCATTTATTTAATCTTCATAATATCCCAACAAACTATGTACCATGGCTATCCCTTTTTCAGGTGTGGAAAGTGAGGCACAGAGAGATGACCTAGCTGGCACAAGGTCACAAAACTAATAAGTGGCAGAGGCAGGCTGCAGAACTTCAGAGGCAAAACACTTATCCACAGTTTAATATGACCTCTCTAGTCCTAGAACTGCCACTGGTTGCTTACCTTTGTTGGAACCACCGTTTCCTAATGACTTAAATAAAGAGTGGAGTGGAGATCTTTAAGAAAATTTCTAGCTCTAACACTTAAAATATCATGAAAACTGTAACCTTACAGAATCGTCCTCTGTCAAACTCTTTATATTAAGGTTGCATTTATCACAGACCAAACACCCATGTCTGGATACTTACTTTCTAGTAACAATTAGAAGATAATATAGAGGAAGAAATAACTAAAAAGCCAATCATGGTATATAAGTCACAGGAAAAACACATCTCCTTGGAGAAATACAGCTGCAGCTTATCAGACCTAAACTCATGAATTTCCTCAGATGTTGGGTGTGAGACCCACCTAGAGGAAAGGTTACATAACTGGGTTTTCCACAATATGGCCTCTAAATTACTTAAAAGCTTCCAAAGCATGTACAACATTTTCTGACATTAGGCAGTGGAAAGCTCATCACCCTTCAGAGCAATAAGCCCTCTTCTGTCTGGACCTCCTAACTTTTACTTTCAAAGGAATTAGAAATGAATTATTTAAAACATCTCAACAAACATAATTACAAGTACTTGTAAGATTCCTCAAAATAACCTCTTTGGAGTATCCAGACAGAGACACAGAGTAGAGCTATACATTTGCCGAAGAATTAATATTAAATTATTTCTCCAAGCACTGTGAACTACCCACTAGAGTGGCCATTCAGCTTAGCTGAAGAGCAAAATTTTAAATCTAAATGATTAAAGTCTCAAATTTTATTTCAGTAATACAACCAGGATTGGACAGTATCTTCTTTCAGTGTGTGAAGTACATGCTGTACTTTTTCACAGCGTGAAAAAGTAAATGTGTAAATGTGGTCTAAGTTCTGGAAAACTGACAGGGGCGTTTTCTTAAAATCTATAGAACTCCTGTTGCTCCCTGACAGGATGAACAGAGAAAAGGAGTGCAAAGGATAGAAAATTTCAAAACACTCATGTTTTTAAAAAGTTAATTGAATAATTTCAGCAAATTTTTGTAAGGATCAGTTTTCCTTGTTTAGACACAGTTTTCTTTTGGATACTCAGTAATATCTCAATTATCCCCAGTAGGTAAAGGATATAACAATATATAGAATACATAAATAATTTTTGTATCCTACTATGTGTGTTTTAAGGTATTTTGTTATATAGGCTATTTTGCTTTCCTATTGCATTTTTTATGTTAAATAATAAGTTAATTTGTTATTCCTGAACAACAACAGAAATTTACTGAGAAAGCCCAAAGCGTTATGAATGCCAGTGTCAAGTTGTGAAAAATAAATCTGCTACAGTATGCAAGGACTAATCCAAAACAACTTTCTTAAAAATATAGTTTTAGCACGTTTACATATATAATGTAAAATGTATCCCAAATAAAAGTGCTGGGCACTTCTGTTCCCATATACTTGCAATTCTGCTGTCCTACATTTATGGAACAGATAAATTAAGAAGAGCTTTATAAGAATTTTCAGCAAGAAAGAAAAGTTAGATAGCTGGATAACTGCACATAAAGCCGCTATTGACAAGAACCTTCTGCCTGTCATTTAAACGTTTCTCATATTAGAAAAGCATGATGTTCTTTTGAGGTTGTTTCACCCTTTAGTCCTCCAGGCCAGATTCTATGGACTATGGAGGGAAATGAGAGGACTTACTACTTGGTTTTGCCTGAGCTATTAAGTTTATAGTAAAATAAAACAAGGTAAAATATTGCAAAACAAAGTAATTAAAGCTAACATAGACACTAAGCAACAAAAGAAACAAGTATGAATTGAAATAATGAAACTCATTCTGTAACAGTGAGACCTTCAGATCCAAGGGAAGTGGGACCATCAGTTAAGTGCATGGGCAGGGGAGTCCCAGCACCTAATTTCCAAGCCTGGTCAGCCTCTTCCAAACTCTGACAAGTTATTTAACTGCTCTAGATCATGTTTCTTCATAAGTGAAATGGGAATACCCGCTTCAAAGGGTTGTGGTAAGAAATAAATAATCAGATTGAAAGCAAGTGTCCAAGGGTCTGCACCTAGCCAACTCTCTATACACCAGGAGTAAGGATTATTCAACTGAGGGACACTATCTGAACAGGATAGCCTGATAGCCTGATAGTCTCTTATTTCTCATACTGATATAATTTAAGTTATTCCTTTCATGAATTATTTTTTGAAAACTTAATTTCAAGTAATACACATATATTTTATAAATAAAAAATACTAAAGAATAGGTTAAAAGTAAGAGTTCCATACCCATCTCTAATACCAACTGTGATTATCTTATCTTATAATCCTTTGGATTATAAATAACCACATCTGTTTTTCTTTAAACATGTAAAAGCTTAGACATATATATAATATATCAAATCAAGAATAGTTATTACCTTTAAAGTACGATAATCATAGTTGGTATTGGGAGCCTGGTGGGCTGCCGTCTATGGGGTCACATAGGGTTGGACACGACTGAAGCGTCTTAGCAGCAGCAGCAGCAAAGTAGAAATTGAATCATGTTATAAAAATTACTCTATTATTTCCTCTTTCACTTAACAACATGTCCAGGATATCCTTCAGTATATGTTACTATATGAAGATTTATGCTGTTGATGTAAGTTTAGTATTAAATTTTAAATAAGGAGAAAAAATAAAGAGGCAGCATTCTTTCATCATGTTTGCCTTTTAAGAGCAATGACAGCTTTGTGATTACATTGATTTTTAAGTCCTTTACCATTTAGAGATATCTACTGAAATATTTGGGCTTCCCTGATAGCCCAGTTGGTAAAGAATTCACCTGCAATGCAGGAGACTCCGGTTTGATCCCTGGGTTGGGAAGATCCTCTGGAGAAGGGAAAGGCTACCCACTCCAGTATTCTAGCCTGGAGAATTCCATGGATCCATGGGGTCACAGAGTCAGACACAACTGAGCGACTTTCACTTTCACTGAAATGTTTACCAATAGATTATATTATACCTAAGATTGGCTTCAAAATAACTGGAAAAGGGATACAGAGAAGGAAAATGAGGGGACAAAAATAATACAAGATTAGCCATGAATTAATAATTAAGCTGGTTGGTGAGTATATGAGTGTTTTTATCTTTCAAGGCATGTGGGATCTTAGTTTACCAACCAAGGATCAAACCTGCATCTCCTGAATTGCAAGGTGGATTTTCACCCAACAGGATCACCAGGGAAGTCCCCATATGAGTCTTAATTAGACTACTCACTTCTCTGCTCTCTGTATTTTTAAATATTTTTGACATTTTCCATATTTAAAAAATTAACATTTTTCGATCCTTAAAATTTAGCTGCTAAATTCCAAACGGCTATGAATTTAACTTACAGTAATTAATTTCTGATTAGGTAATTTAATCAACAAAACTAATGGTTCCCAACACCCAAACAAACAGCACAAACAAACTTAGCTTCCTCACAGTTTGAATGTTGCTATAAAGATCCAAATACAATAACCAGCCCAGAGAAGCAATATTCACTAATGTTATGGGAGTATTTATCGACAAGTGTAAATTATAAACTATTATAATTATTGCTTTTTAGAGTTAATGACAGACGAAGTGTTTTTCTCTTATATTGAAACTGGAGCAGCTGGATGAAAATAGAAAAACAGTTCTTTAGTCTATGTATGGCAAGAAAAAGAAAAAATCAAGAAGATAATGTTTTGTGCTCTACTCATCCAGATAAAAAGACACAATATTTTTATCTTTCTGGTATACTCACCAAAGCTCTCCCTGCTGAAGCCAAGAGGAGACCTTTGTATGTCACTGGAGTAGAATACTTTTTGAATCTTTGGTTTGTATTTTTCTCTATATACACGTCAATAGTTTCAAGAAGGCAGAAAACCCCTTAATATCTTAAAGTCCACAGAACACAAGCTGCATGGATTCTACAGTTCTTCCTGACTCTTGGCAACATCTACACTCACTGAAAAAGTACATCCATGAGGCCTGAAGCCAAACGGGATAGCCAGAGTACCTTCTAAGGCAGCAAAAGGTAAAAGGAAAAGTTTTCTCAGTATTGGAAAGAGGTCAGAAGGATTCAGAAGATCTAGTGAGACACAGAGCATGGCAAGACAAGAGGGTGTCTGTGTGGTGCACCCAGAGAGATTAAATGCTTGGCACCCTGGTCCTTTCAAAGATTCATAACACCAAGCATGGACTACAAACAGTGGTAAAACAGTCTAGTGGACCTAACTAGCTGGACAATGGCATCTCCAGTGAGGTCCAATGATCAATTACAAGAGCTATGATTTTCACTCTGATTTGGCACCATTTAAGATCCTCAACATTCAGAAAACGAAGATCCTGGCATCTGGGCCCATCACTTCATGGGAAACAGATGGAGAAACACTGGAAACAGTGTCAGACTTTGTTTTGGGGGGCTCCAAAATCACTGCAGATGGTGACTGCAGCCATGAAATTAAGATGCTTACTCCTTGGAAGGAAAGTTATGACCAACCTAGATAGCATATTCAAAAGCAGAGACATTACTTTGCCAACAAAGGTCCATCTAGTCAAGGCTATGGTTTTTCCTGTGGTCATGTATGGATGCGAGAGTTGAACTGTGAAGAAAGCTGAGCACCGAAGAACTGATGCTTTTGAACTGTGGTGTTGGAGAAGACTCTTGAGAGTCCCTTGGACCGCAAGGAGATCCAACCAGTCCATTCTGAAGGAGATCAACCCTGGGTGTTCTTTGGAAGGAATGATGCTAAAGCTGAAACTCCAGTACTTTGGCCACCTCATGCAAAGAGTTGACTCATTGGAAAAGACTCTGATGCTGGGAGGGATTGGGGGCAGGAGGAAAAAGGATGACAGAGGATGAGATGGCTGGATGGCATCACCGACTCGACGGACATGAGTTTGAGTTAACTCCAGGAGATGGTGATGGATGGGGAGGCCTGGCGTGCTGCGATTCATGGGGTCACAAAGAGTTGGACACGACTGAGCTACTGAACTGAACTGAACTGAATTGAAGATCCTGAACCGGAGTCTCCTGCACTGCAGGCAGATTCTTTACCAACTGAGCTATCAGGGAAGCCTGACTGGGGGAAGATCCCCTGGAGAAGGGATAGGCTACACTCCCCAGTATTCTTGGGCTATCATTGTAGTTCAGCTGGTAAACAATCCAACTGCAATGTGGGAGACCTGGGTTCAATCCCTGGGTTGGGAAGATCCCAACTTTACAGTCCATGGAGTCACAAAGAGTTGGACATAACTAAGCAACTTTCACTCACTCAAGAACCTGAATTTTTGAAGTGTTTGGGACAGAAGAGTACTACATAAATATTTAGATTTAATTCCTGCCATCCCAGAAGTATGATGAGGTTTTACTTAGATCTGGATTTAAGTGACTTCAAATAAAATAAATATGTGCAATAGTTTTTGCAGATCTGTGAATTCTGTTTAATTCACACAGATGACTCCATTTAAAAAGCAATCATGCCAATAAAACTGGCTATGAAAGCAACCCGCATCCATGCTATAATGATAATTATCTTTCACATCTGCACAGCTTTGTACATTTGGTAAGGTGTTTTCATGTGTTATCTCATTTGATCCTCACAGGGTTAAGAGGGTTCAGTAGCTCTTAAACTGTTGAGAGTAGATGGTGCAGGAGCAAATGACTTATTGGAAGAGAGGATTTTCTCCCAGGTATCTGGTCATTAGTTATTTCCTTTGCTCAGCTGCATTCTCTCTCTCAGAATAGGAGGAAAATTTTATTCAACTCTTTCTTTAAAAACATCTGTGCAAAGTTGTCATTTCTCGGATGAATTTCACAGAACCCAATGAGGATGATTTCTTAAGAGGTTGCAATTTAGGCTGCCACCCAATGGTGGTAGTAAGTCATGGCCAAACCTTCTCATGATACAGAAAAACGGAACAAAACAAACACTCACAGGCACAGCGGCCAAAGGAAAAAAAAGATTATAACACTTTGCAATGCCTTCTTACTATCAGAAACAGGTATCTTTCTAAAGAAAAAAAGAGATTATAACACTTTGCAATGTCTTCTTACTATCAGAAACAGATATCTTGCTTAAAGTTAAAACTATTCAACAGACATAAAGTTTATTTAGACAGTATTTTTCTATTTCAAACTTTCAAAACCAAAGGATTTCACAGAAGTTGCCTGTAAGGAATGGGAATTAGGGGAACGAAGTAGGTAAGGTTTTCATTTCTCTACTTAGTGCATTTGTATATTTTTGTATTGGCTACAATAAAATGTATTACTTTTATAATACACTATATAAAAAACACTATAATTTGAAAACTAGTTTTTAATCAAAGGAATCTAATATCTAATTCAATTACTTTCCTCTTTATCACAAAACATCATTGCTGGTTCTCTTTTCAGGAACTGAAAAAAGAATACCTTCATTTCTTTAATAGTTCACTTCTGTCATGAAAAAGCCTGCCCTGGCTTGTCCATGTCCTCTAGGCCAGGAATTTCCAACTGTGGCAAGAACACCAGAGAAGGACTCAGAACAGCACCAGAATGAAAATTTCACTCTCCATCAACCTACACCATCTGGTGAGTGGACAAGGCTGAATGCGTTTGCCATACTTTTTCAGGCATACTCAGAGCAAACAGGTAGTAATCATCAAGGAGAGTGGGTGGGAGGCGGGGGTGGGGGTTGTTTCTTTTGTAAATTTCTAACAGGAAGTATTTCTCCAAAAGGGAAAAATGCATTTTAATGTCTGTAAAACTTACTACAAATAGTAAATAAAATAACAATAGCTACAAACACAACTTTCCTTTTAAGAAAAACAATGGGCTTTTTATTTTTGCAGTGTGGGACTCATATTCTTAAGAGTGACAGAGGGATATAAAACAGTAAAAGCCACTAATTTGGCTTGGTTCAAAGTCTCAGCAGCCTCCTTTTCAACTACCGGTTTTGACTTCTATAATTTTTTTCATGAGTAAGAATGGCATTGAAACATGTATATCATATATGAAACAAATCGCCAGTCCAGGTTCGATGCATGATACTGGATGCTTGGGGCTGGTGCACTGGGACGACCCAGAGGGATGGTATGGGGAGGGAGGAGGAAGGGGGGTTCAGGATGGGGAACACGTGTATACCTGTGGCGGATTCATGTTGATGTATGGCAAAACCAATACAATATTGTAAAGTAATTAACCTCCAATTAAAATAAATAAATTTATATATAAAAAAACAACTTGTCATATGTAAAGAGAAAACCATTTAGTCTCTCCAGCCCTCTGTTTAACTTTTCTTTTGTTCTTCTTATTATTAGTAAACACACAATTTTCCCTTGAAGAAAATAAACACCCATCTTAACTGTCTTGACTTCCACCACCATAACATGTTCCCCCAACAATTCATTTCCACATTCTTTTTCCCTCTGTGAAACCCCTCCGTCAAATAAATGTCTTCCAGGTTTAGACATGGTAGCTTCATATGCATAAATTTGATCATAGTTTTAAATATTTTGTCTTCTCAATTCCCATAGCAACTGGCTTCTTTAGAAACTTCCACAGAAAGTCCAAAGACATCATTATCTTTTAAATGAATGGAATATTTTGAATAGAATTAGTTCAGGAAAATAAGGTGGTTTGATTACCACATCCCTGGCCTTTCATTTCTCTTATTTTTTTTTCTTTTGTAAAATAAAATTTTAAATGTCAATTTCACTAGATAGAAATGGTTAGGTGTTCTGGGGCTTATCAGTTAGTTATTAAAGAATGTGTGTAATTTTCAAAGATGCTATCTCACCATTTTAAAGAACAGTTTTTCACTTACTGACTTGAGTAAGTATTTATTGAGTATACTAAGAATTGTTTGAAGCTGTGAAAGATTCAGGCAACTATAAAGCTCAGCAGTCCCCTCCGGTACCTGCAATCATTCAGAAAACTAAGATCATGGCATCTGGTTCCATCACTTCATGGGAAATAGATGGGGAAACAGTGGCTGACTTTATTTTTCTGGGCTCCAAAATCACTGCAGATGGTGATTGCAGCCATGAAATTAAAAGACGCTTACTCCTTGGAAGGAAAGTTATGACCAACCTAGACAGCATATTAAAAAGCAGAGACATTACTTTGCCAACAAAGGTCCATCTAGTCAAGGCTCTGGTTTTTCCAGTGGTCATGTGTGGATGTGAGAGTTGAACTATAAAGAAAGCTTAGTGCCGAAGAATTGATGCTTTTGAACTGTGGTGTTGGAGAAGACTCTTGAGAGTCCCTTAGACTGCAAGGAGATCCAACCAGTCCATCCTAAAGGAGATCAGTCCTGGGTGTTCATTGAAAGGACTGATGCTGAAGCTGAAACTCCAATACTTTGGCCACCTGATGCAAAGAGCTGACTCATTTGAAAAGACCCTGGTGCTGGGAAAAATTGAAGGCGGGAGGAGAAGGGGACGATAGAGGATGAGATAGCTGGATGGCATCACCGACTCGATGGACATGAGTCTGCGTGAACTCTGGGAGTTGGTGATGGACAGGGAGGCCTAGTGTGCCTGCAATCATGTTCAGTTCAGTTCAGTTCAGTCGCTCAGTCGTGTCCGATTCTTTGCGACCCTATGAATCGCAGCACACCAGGCCTCCCTGTCCATCACCATCTCCCGGAGTTCACTCAGACTCACGTCCATCAAGTCCGTGATGCCATCCAGCCATCTCATCCCCGGTCGTCCCCTTCTCCTCCTGCCCCCAATCCCTCCCAGCATCAGAGTCTTTTCCAATGAGTCAACTCTTCACATGAGGTGGCCAAAGTACTGGAGCTTCAGCTTTAGCATCATTCCTTCCAAAGAAATCCCAGGGCTGATCTTCAGAATGGACTGGTTGGATCTCCTTGCAGTCCAAGGGACTCTCAAGAGTCTTGTTAGGTGACAATAAAAAGCAGTGTGTAATTAAACACTGAAACTGTAAAACAGCCCTATCAGCAAAAAAGGAAAAAAGAAAAAGTCATCATTTTTGGTTGATTTGGTTGATGTAAGAGGAAGATGAAATTTGAATTGGGTTTTGAGAGATAGGCAGGATTTGAAAAGTTGAAAAAAGAGACAACATTATTCTGGGCATCATTCCAGAAATAGAAGGCAGTATGAATATTTACATGGAAGGTGAATATGAAATGTTTGGAGGCACAGCGAGTAGATCAGTCTGGCTAGAGGAAATGAAGTTGAGGCATACAGTTCAGTTCAGTTCAGTCGCTCAGTCATGTCAGATACAAGACAGGGCCAAAAAGGTAAGAGATAAGGCTAGAGGGCAGGTGTAGAAAGCCTTGTAATCAGTCTGGATTTTATGTAACAGATGATAGGATAAACTTGTTAAAACAGGAAATTAAAAGAAATTAGGGAGATTATCTTTTTTTCTTTTTCTGGCTGCACTGAGTCTTGACTGCATGCAGGCTTTCTCTAGTTGAGTCATGCAGGGGCTTTATGCCTGGGACAGGTGAGATCTTACTTCCTAGATGAGGGATCAAATACACATCCCTCCCATTGGAAGGCAGATTCTTGACCCCTGGACCACCAGGGAGTTCCCAGGAAGAGTAATCTAAAAGAACATTGGAGATTACTTAAGGGCTAGACTTTCTCCTTCTCTTTTTTTTCTTCTTCCATTTCCCTACTCCACTTTCAGTTAAAATTCAGTCTCTAAATACTTTTTATTGAATTATAATTAAAATAAATAAACTATTAGTTTCAAGTGTACAACATAATGATTTGGTATTTTTATTCATTATGAAATAACCAAAATAAAACCGGTTACCATCTATTACCATATAAAGTTGCTACAATATTATTGACAATATTCCCTACATGCACATTACATCTGCCTGGCTTATGAACATAGGGATACAAATGAACATAGGGATACAAGTATCTTTTTGAATCTGTATTTTCTCCAGATAAATACCTACTAGTGGAATTGTTGGATCATACAGCAGTTCTATTTTTAGTTTTTTTGAGGACTCTCTACAGTTTTCCACAGTGGCTGAACCAAGTTACATTCCCACCAACAGTGCACAAGCGTTCCCTTTTCTCCACATCCTCACCACCACTTGTTTCCTGTCTTTTTGAAAACAGCCAGTCTGTTAAGTATGAGGTATCCCATTGTGGTTTTGATTTGCATCCCCTCAGAGTGATGTTGAGCACCTTTTCATGTTTTTTGACCATATATTTGTCTTCTTTGGAAAAATGTCTACTCGGGTCCTCTGATTTTTTTAATGGAGTTGTTTGGGTATTTGATACTGTGGTGTATGAGTTCTTTATTTATTTTGGACATTGACTGCTTGTCAAATATATCATTTGCAACTATCTTCTTCCAATCCATGATTATCTTTTTGATCTGTTGGTGATTTCCTTCACTGTGCAAGTTTTTAACTTTGATACAGTCCCATTTGTTTATTTTTGCTTCTGTTTCCCTTGCCTGAGAGGATTGCTAATACTGGTGTCAAAAAGTTACTGCCTAGTTTTCCTCTAGGAGCTTAACAGTTTCAGGCCTTGCTTTTAAGACTTTATTCCATTTTGAGTTTATTTTATATATGGTGTAAGAAGTGATCCAGTTTCATTCTTTCTCATGTAGCTGCCCTATTTTCCCAACACCATTTATTGAAGAGACTATCTTTCCCCCATTATATACTTTAGGCTCCTTTGTCATAGATCAATTGACCATAACAGCATGGGTTTATTTCTATACTATTCTATCCTATCTTTCTATGTATACACTTTTGTGCCAGTACCATAATTTTGATTACTAGAACTTAGTAGCATGCTATAGTTTCAAGTCAAGTGTGATACTTTCAGCTTTTTCTTTTTCAAAATTGCTTTGGTTATTTGGGGCCATCTGTGGTTCAATACAAATGCTACCACTGTGTTCTAGTTCTGTGAAAAAAGCTATGCAAATTTTGAAAGGAACTGCATTGAATCTGTAGATTGCTTTGCGTAGTATAGGCATTTTAAGGATATTGATTCTTCCAGTCCATGAGCATCATATCTCATTTATTTGTGTTGTTTTCAAATTCTTTTGTCTTTGTCTTATAGTTTTCAAAAGTACAGATCTTTCAATTCTTTGGTTTAATTTATTCCTAGGTAATTTTCTTCTTGATGCAATTGTAAATGGGACTATTTCCTGCATTTCTTTCTCATAGTTTATTAGCATATAAAAATGTAACAAGTTTCTGCATATTAATTTTGTATCCTACAACTCTACTGAATTCATCTATTATTTCTAATAGTTTTTGGTAGTCAGTCAAAGTGGCTTCCCTGGTATCTCAGAAAGTAAAGAATCTGCCTGCAATACAGGAGACCGGGGTTCAATCCCTGGGTTGGGAAGATTCTTGCCTGGAGAATTCTATAGACAGAGGAGCCTGGCGGGCTACAGCCTATGGGTCGCAAACAGTCAGACACAACTGAGCAACTGTCACTTTTTTTACTTTCAGAGTGGTCTTAAGATGAACACAATTCTATTGTGCAATTCTGAAATGATGCCATTGTCCTGGTAAAACAGTTTAATAGCTTCACAGGAACTTTCAAAATTCTACTGACTTAACACATGACCTTTGAGATCTGGCCCTAGCTTGCCTCTCCACACTTGTCACTTACACAATTGCCATCATTGAAAAAAATTTCCATCAGAATTAAATACCTCCTTCATTCCTCCTGCCCCTTTCCCTTCGCTTAATTTATCTTGAGGTCTCAGCTTAGGTTTCCCTTTCCCAAGGAAGACTCTCCAAGCTCCTCAAATCCAGATTAGGTTTCCTGCAATAAGCCTTATCTCAATGACAGCATTTAAGACCTATATCCTTGTCTACAACATACCATTAGGAAGAGGTAGTTTCCCTACCACCTACCAAAGGGCCAAGAACATAAGACATATTTAAAAATATTTGTTGAAGAATGAAAAAGGCATACAGCAGAAAAAATAGGAGTCTATGATTGTTACTCATATAAAAGTAGTAAGATTTTGCAGCAATAGGGAAAACATTTTGTGAGAAATAATAGATCTGATGTGTGTGTCAGTTTCCCAACTGATGCTCTTTATTTGTCCTCCATGGCTGTGTCAAGGGAACTCTCTTCCTTCCTGCCTCAAATAGATACTTAACCTCAGCTTTGCTGTTTGGGCTATTACAACGATTATCTTTTCTTTGGGTTATACACCCAATTTCTCTTTAAAAAATTACCCTCCCCCATTGTGTATAGTCCTAAAGGGACTATAAATCGGGTCTTGCCCTCTCTTACCTAAGACTCAATGAGATTCTCTCCTTGACTATGAAAATTTGAAAATCCCACAGCAATCATCTGATGCTCTTTATTCCTGCAGTGACACTAATTCCCACTTCCTAGATACCTGCACTGCCCTGGTTTCCGTCCTTTTAACTTGCCCTTTCTTCCAGCCTTGTTATAAACTAATAGAAATGTCCTTCCAATAAATCCCCATTTTATTTAATAAGCCATGATCAATTTCTGGTACTTGCAAAAAAACAAAAGAACAAAAGCTAACAGAAAGAAATAAAAAGAAAGAAGAGAAGAGGGAGAGAGAGAGCATAAAAGAGAAAAGAAAAATACAATAGTAAAAGAAATTATACATAATTTTAAATTTTCTAGCAGACTCACTAAAAAAAAGAAACTGATGAAATTAATTTTAATGTTAGGTTTTATTTAGACCAATACATCCAAACTCTTATTTCAACATTTAATCAATACAAAAAATATAAATATTTTACTCTTGTTCCTTCCAAGTCTTTGAAATGTAGTATATATTTTACACTTATAGCACATTTCAACATAGACAGGCTAAAGTGAAATACAGTCCTGCCAAAATAATAAAATGTGTAAAACAGGAAAATATTTTACACTGCTATAGTTTTTAAATTTAAACAAATATTCCATTATGCAGTCACATTAGCCACATTTCAAGTGCTCATATTAATCATAGGTTTACTCTACTGGGCTGCATAGCCTTAGAAATGATCTGCTCCAAAAGTGAGGAGACTCAGGAACCTTTTCTTAATGGGTCTAGTAACTGGAAGTAATTGGAGGTTTTCACTTGTCCAGCAAATTCCATTATGAAAGGATTCAGAATTGTGTGAAAACCTATGAAAATACCTCTTCCCCCCAAATGATGTTTCTTTGGCTGTGTAACTAAAACAGGTTAACACATTATTGAGTGTGAAACCCATCCTCTGTATTTTACAGTTCAATAGCAGAGACAGATCAAGGAGTTATCTTCCCTGTCTGCAAGTTTAATTCAAAGTTAAAATTACATTATTACTCTTAAACCACTTTTCATTCATTACATTTTGATAGGTAGAGGCTTTGAGGATTTGTTTTAAATATAAGTATTTTCTATATCAAATAAAAATGCATAATTTTGAAGGTTGAGGAATTTGACTATTATCCCTCAGACAACAATATTCACTGTAAACTGTGGAGTAGGAGAGTGACCATGATGAAGCCAGTGTTTCAGGAAAAGGAATCAGAATCCAGTGTACAAATAGATTGGTAACAACAGAGATCCAGAGGGGAAGTGTAGAGCTTCTAGCTTCCTTAGCTGGTGTGCATATGCTCTTATTTCTTCAGGAATTGTTTCCCTCTTAAATCTGACAAGACATGTGCCTATATTTCAAGACAGTGTTCATAGTCAGCTATTTCCTGGATGCAGATGGCAGAATGGATCACTTCTTCACCGTGGCTCTCACAGCCTCTTTCAAAATCCTGAATAGAAACCAAATTAATAGAGGCAGAAAGTAGTATAGTTTGCTGGGAGGAGAGGGAATGAGTTTTTGTCCAATGAGTAGCATTTCAGTTCTGCAAGATAAGTTTTCTGTGGATGTATGGGAATTATGGTAGCACAAAACTAAATGACTAGAAGGCTTTTCCTCAGGCTAACTCCTCTCCCTTTCAGATCTCAAATGTCACACATTTAAGCAAACTTCCTTTTCCAGGCCAGAATTGTTTAGATGCCTTTTCTGTATCCTCTCATGAGTTCCACATTTTTCACGTTCGGCTCTTATTATAATTGTAATCGAGAACTAATTTGGTGTCATAAAAGAATAGTATGACCAGGTGGCTTAAGCCACAAAACTTTATTTTCTCACAGTTCTGAAGGCTCGAAGTTTGAGGTGAAGGTTTGGTTTCTCCTGAGACCTCTTCTGGGCTTCCCTGGTGGCTCAGAGGTTAAAACATCTGCCGGGAATGCGGGACACCTGGGTTCGATTCCTAGGTTGCGAAGATCCCCTGGTAGAAGGAAATGGCAACCCACTCCAGTACTCTTGCCTGGAGAATCCCATGGAGGGAGGAGCCTGGTAGGCTACAGTCCATGGGGTCACAAAGAGTCGGACACGACTGAGCGACTTCACCTTTCAAATGGCCACCTTCTTGCTGTGTCTTTCCTCTGTACATGCGCAATCCTGGTATCTTCCTGTGTATTCAAATTTCTTCTTATCAGGACACCAGTCAGATTGGATTGCCACCGACCCTAAGGGCCTCATTTTAATTTAATCACCTCCTTAAAGGTCCTGTTTCCAAACGCAGCCACCTTCTTTTAATCTTTTATTTTATATTGGAGTAGATTAATAACATTGGCATAGTTTCAGGTGAACAGTGAAGGGACTCAACTATACATATACATATATCCATTCTCCCCAAACTCCCCTCCCAACCAAGATACCACATAACAGAGCAGAGTTGCATGTGCTGTACAGTAGCTCTTTGCTGGTTAACCATTCTAAATCCAGCAGCGTGTACATGTCACCCCAAACTCCCTATCCCTTCCTCTTATCCTTCCCCCTGGCAACCATAAGTTCATTCTCTAAGTCATACAGCCACATTCTGAAACAAAATTCTGATGAAATTTGGAGGGACACAATTCCGCCCGTAACATGTGATTACCTCTACTATTCCCACTTGGTAACTCTATGATAACTCATCTTGTTCTCACTACAGGACTTTCACAGTTGCTATTCCCTCCTTTTGGTACACTCTACCTCCAATCTTTCATACAATTTGTTTTCCAACTTCCAGGCATAGGCACTATCATCTGACAAGAGCAATCCCAGATCAGCTTATCTAATGTCACCCTAAAAGTCCCTCTAACACATCATCCTTTTCTTTCTGCCATGGCTCTCACCAGATAGTCAGCTCCAGCAAAGACAGGTCATGTGATTTTATGCATCAGTGTAGCTCAGAGACGAACCCAGTGTTTCACACACAGACACGAATGAGTCAGTTTCTATACCCACTTACCATATTAAAATGACTTTTTTTTCTCCTCTAAGAAAACTTGCCAGGGAATGACTATGTTTTATTCAAGCGTCAGCTCTGTGATCAATCTTAGCTCTAACACTCACTAGCTGTGTAAACTGTTAAGTCCCTTAATTTCTGGGCCTCAGGTTCCCAAACAACATGAGGACCACAATACTTTAGAGTTTTTAGGAGGATCAACTAAAGCAATACACACTCCCAGGGGAAAAAATAAAATATAAAATTAAAAATAAAATTTTTTTAAAAATAAAAAATAAAAGACATGCGGTACCTGTAACTCATTATATAGTGCACGCTATCAGCCGAAGAGCTATCAGGATGGGTGTTTTTCAAAGTGTGGCAGCTATGAATGGCGTGAAAACTGTGTTTAGGTGGCAATGCGCAGCATTAAAACTATCATCTTGGCAAAGTTATTTTAACTCTTCTTATGAAAATAAGGTCATGTTCTCATGCTCATCCCTAAACTGGCCACTTTAGGTTTAAAGACGCACACTCCAGTCAACAGGTGGATTTGACACTGTAAAAGCCATTCGGCAGCCAGACTGTCTGGGTTTACCCCCACCTCCCTCACGTTGGCTTTGGGCTGGTTCTGGAACCTCCCTGTACCTCAGTTTATTCAACTGCAACAAAAGGATAATGACGGCCCCATGGGGTTATCAGAAAAATGAACTTATTACACGCATGGAGTGCCACAGGAAAACTCGCCAGCCACATTAGAAACACTTCAAAGAAACGGTCCAGGGGGAATGGTTGGTGTGGCCACTGTCTCAAAGGTCTCACCAGAGCAACTGGGTCGGCGACGCGCGGCAAGACGGGGTCCGTAAGGCGGGTGGCACGAGGCCGGTGCGCCGCCCTGAGGGGACCAATCGAAGCCCTCAGGGAAGGCCGACGGCGCCCAGGACTACGGCCTCCTGAGGCAGCGGCCGCTTTGGGTTCTCCCTCTCTCTCGGCGTCAAGTCGCTCTCACTCCTGCTGACAGCCGTGTTTACCATGGGCTTCTTCACGAAGAGAGCACCTCCTGAAGTAAATACTCTCTGAAGCGACGAGCAAAAAGCGCGGGCCAAGTCGACGCGCGAAAAACAGGGGCGGAGCCGACGTGGCGGGACGACGCACGCTACGTATGAGGGCGCCGACGCACACGCAGAATCGCGCATGCGCGGTGAGTCCAGTTGCAGACCGCGGCGCCCGGTGCGAGTCAGTATGGCGGCCGAGCGCAAAACTAAGTTGTCCAAGAACTTGCTGCGCATGAAGGTGCGGGGACGCGAGGGAGGCGGGTCGGGCGGTGGGGATACCCAGTCTTTCCGACCTGGCTGGAGCCGAGGCGGCGGGCGTACAGGGCATTAGAGAAGCCCCGGAGGACATACAGCTCTCGGGTTCATTCATTCACTGGAGCAGCGCCTGCTCTGCTTTAGGCACCGGGAACTGGATTATAAATTTCGGCGGATTCTCTCTTAAAACCGGCGGTCGGATAGGAGAGACGGACGCGTAAGCAGGCACTTAAAATATAGTGTACTCAGTGCAGTGGTGCTAGAAGCGCCGTAGCCCCTGGAACTAACTTGGGCTTCTGCAGGAAGTGGCATCAAGTAGACACTGAAGGGTAGGTGGGAGGGTGGGGGACAGAGCGGCACAGACTGGGGGAGAAGCGAGTTCAGGAAGTTGGTGAGGCAACCCCCACCCCAAATCCGTAATTTCAGAGAACTAAAGGTCATTCAGTCTGTCTGGAAGGCAAGTAGCAAGAAATGGGCCTGGAAAAGGAGCCAATAATCACAGCATGCAAGGAAGGAGTTTTAGGCCAGATTATGAATTTTTTTTTCTTTATTTTGTGAGCATTGGGAAGCGATTGAGCACCGGGGCGAGTATCAGGAGCTGTGCTTAAGTTTTCACCGTTACTTTCACTGTCCTGTGGAGAATACATTACTGACAGAAAGACCCGACAAAACTGCAGTCATAACGACCAGCGAGGACTGATGATTTGGGTGAGGGCTTTCAGTGGTGGTGGGAACAGAGAGAATTTTAACAATTGAGGTGAAAGTGAAGTTATGTCACCAACTTCAAACATTGATTTTCATATGAGGTGTGCGGACACGGGTAGATAAAATGAATACAGGAATTAATACAGGAGAAACATGTAAGCCTTAAAACTTAAGTAATGGTATTAGCGAACATTTCTAGCTCTGTGTGCTAGACACTGAGTGATTTGCATATTATAAGGCGGGAAAGCCACATAATAACCGATTGAGGTGGGTACGATTATTACCCCTCTCTGACGGCTAAGGCACCTGAAACAAGAAGTAGATAACTTGCCCAGAGTTACACAGTTTATAAATAAGTGTAGACAGGGCTTAAACTCAGGCAGTCTGGCTCTGAAGCCCCTGCTGTTAATTATCAGTACAGCTCTGTACTGCTTGTCACTGAACACCATCTCGATGCAAACTGCTAAATGTCTTGTTTACAGAATAATGGAATTTGCAGTGAAGGGAAGCAGGGCATAAATAATGTTTTGAAACATTGGAGAGTAAATGGCATATGCAGGAGGTGAGTGGAGTTGAGCTGGAGTATAACCTGGGATGGATAGGGCAAGTGAGGGTGGAGGGTGAGTAGTAGTGTAATTAATCATTTCTGAAGTACTTCTTTGATATGTATTAGCAAAATTTGGATCTTCAGTAAACAAAGGGGGTTCTTTGCTTATGGTTTGTAATCATGAAAATTTCAGAGAAGTATAATGGCAAAGCAGGCATTGGGAAGATTTTAGCAGTTGTTTTAATCTTGGAATAAGTCAAATGAAGGTATGCTGGCTGCTTAGGGCTCAGACCAACAATCTGACTCTGTAATTGTGAAGGAAGAAGTTAACTTTAAAAAGTTATCTAACCCTGCTTGGGCGGTTGGGGAACACGAAACTGGACACTTGAAGCAAAGGAGAGAGAAACAATTACCCAGCTTCTCTAGCAAGTTTGGCCATTGCCGACAAAAAGCCTTCTGGCAGAAGAGCAGGAGACACGGGGTATACAGATAAAGTGGGGTATCCTATGAGAAGCAAGGGAGCAGCTGCTTTAGGTCTCCTTATCTAGTGTAGCTGCTCAGCCAGGGCTAAATATAGAGCAAGAATGAGAGGATTGAGGATTTAGTACTGACTTGTTTATTTTCTAGTGTACTGGAAGTCGTCTTGGTCAGCTAATATGTTTGGTCACCCCACCCCCACCCTTAAGATGGGATTCCCAGAGAAATGAGGTTATTGGGGGAAATAGTTGCTGACTCTGATTTTGTTATGTTTTGACAGTTCATGCAAAGGGGACTGGACTCGGAGACCAAGAAACAACTAGAAGAGGAAGAAAAGAAAATCATTAGTGAAGAGCACTGGTACTTGGATTTGCCTGAGCTAAAAGAGAAAGAGTAGGTTTTTTATGATACATTGGAAGTTCACATCTCTGTAAATGTGATTCATCATTCCAGTGACATAAAACCCATGAACTGATATCTATTCAGTTTCTTGAGTTAGCCCTGCAAATATTTTTTTTAATCATTAAGTCTATAAGAGTTCTACTTGCATTTATATGTTTTTATTGATGCTTGCCATCATTTACAACATTGTTCTTTTTTTTACATTCCTTATTTAGAATAAAGGAATCTAAGCCGTATGTCTCTGGAGATAACTGGGGACCTTTTAAGAAAATCTGCAATGTGCTCTCTATTGTATTAAGTTCTGAAGATTATATGTGTACTTCAAGTCTTCCAGTTTTGTTTCAGTAACAGAGTTCTCCATAGACTGAGCTTTGTAAAGTCAAGAGTGTTTTGTTTATTTTCTTTTTAATTTTTACTATTAATACCAGTCATTTAGCTAACATTTATTGAGTCTTTAATGTATATACTAGGACCTGGGCAAAGCACTTTATGTCTCTTAATTATTTAATCCTCACAGCAAACTTGAGAGCTGGCTACCATCATTCCACCCATTTTATGGCTGAGGAAACTGAAGCTTAAGGGAGAGTTAATTGCTTAGGGTCACCAGATAGTTACTACTGAAACAGGATAACACACTAGATCATTTCTCTTCCACTGCTAAGCTTGGTTGTTGCATGATAAATTTTTGATGAAGGAGTGATGATTCACATCATCAGTTAACTTTTCTAAGTGTTTCTGAAAGCTGTTTATCATTTCTCCTTGATTCTTTTCTTACCTTGATAGCCTCTGTGGTATGGTAGTTTTACTTACGTTTTATCAAATGATTAAAGATACTGCTTATTGTCTTCAGACACACTTACGTTTTCCCTTTCCATACCTTATAATTTATTTTTTTCTTTCTAACGCAGTTGTTGTCCATTGTTTACATGGCTAATCTTCTCTAGACTTTCTTGGGAGGTTAAACATCCTTCTCTAAAGATAGAAAGTACATCCCACCAGGAGGGACAAAAGGAAAGTACTTTGTTTTTTCTGCTTACTTCTCAACTTGCGTTTCTCTTGCTTCTCAGAGAAGGCAAGATGTCAGTGAGGAAGGAGAAGATGATGCTGTAGGTGGTACAGATTTGGGAGCAGGGATTGGTAGGAAAGGGACTGTTACCAGTAAGGAGGTATAATTTAATTTTATGCCTTGGCTAAACTTGCTCAAGAGTATTCCAGATGTTTTTTTTTTTTTTTACTTATTTTTAATGAAAAGCAAGACCGTTTGTATCTTGTTTTCAGTATTCTTTCCCCCCACCCCCAACATAGCATATTAGTCCCAGGAAAATGACCTTTAGACTCCTTTCCTAGGGAGGTATGTGACATAGTCTGTTCAAGTTCTATAACAAAATACCACAGACTGCGTAGCTTATAAACAGCATAAATGTATTTCTCACAGCTCTGGAAGCTGGAAGTCCAAGATCAGGATATCAGCCTGATTGTGTTTTGATGGTGGCCCTCTTCCTGGCTCAGAGCCAGCACCTTCTTGCTGTATCCTTACCTGGTAGAAGTGGCTGAGGATCTCTGTGGGGTCTTTCCTAAGGCCCTGATCCCATCCATGAGAGTCCCACACTCGTGACTTAAGCACCTTCCCAAGGCCTCACCTCCTAATATCCTCATCTTTGGGAGTTAGGATTTCAATATATGAATTTATGGGGGGACACGAACTTTCAGATCATAGCAGTAAATATTAATAATAACCTTTTGCCATTATTCAGTGTCATATTTATGTTTAGAAATGAAGATCAGTTTGGGACATCAGCTGGAAGAGAAGAAGCTGTCCAGTTGGGTAATTTGAGGCGCGTATAACAGAGACCACCAAAGTGTGGGCAGGGGTAGGGAAGCAGCCGTGGACAGTGCGGCACCCAGGTGGCTCGTGTAGCAGAGATAGTTTCCCCCAGGCCTGGGGGGTCAAAGTGGGGAGTGGCTGCTGACTCTGAAGACGGGCTGTGTGGAGGGAGCATGCTGCAGGAGTCGCCATCTTATCTGAGGGCACAGCCAGCCCAGGTAAGCCTATGGAAGGGAGCCGTTCCACGTGTTAAATTCAGAGCAGCTTCGCAAGGCACTGATGGTGCGCGCTATGGGAGGTGAGAAGTAGACCGGATGGCGTGTCGCTGAGGTGTGTGTGCTTTAACACCCCAGAAAGTGGGATGGATTGGCTAATTTAGTGCATGGTCTCTGGAGACAGGCAGACCTGGGTTTGATGCCCGCCTCTGCCACTTGTTTACTTGTGATCTTAGACAAGTTTTTGAACCTGTCTCTTGTCATTGGTACATTGGGTGTGATAATATGAGAAGTAAATGAGACAGTACGTGTGAAGCAGTGACCACAGTGCTAGGCGTAAAGCACAAAGTGTTAGCAGTATATGTGCTTCCTTATATTTCAGTATTAGGAAATTCAACCACTCTTTCTGCTCATTTGTGTTTGTGAACGTTTACTTGGTAGTACCATCTGGATTATTCCAAAGGGTTACCGATCTCCCTGAAGCTGGAGATTTCATTGTGTATATGCTCTAGGAGTCTAGAGGTTGCCATTCAGCTATATTGGAGTATAACTCAGTGATGACCATTAGGACTGTTCAGTGTGCATGCCTCCCCTAGCCAGTGACCAGGCTATGTAGGTGGATTAAGACCTGCTTGCTTTGCCTCAGCTTGAAACACCTGCAGAGCTTCCTAACCCTGGAGCTCCCTGTAGGGGCTGAGGTCTTGGTGTAGCCACGCTGCAAATCAGCTTCTCCCTCAGCCCAGTCTTGTAGCCCTCACTTCCATAGAGGGGTGTCTCCCAGCCAGCACTCCCCAGTGAAACTTTTGTGCAGAACTCTTATCTCAGAGTCTGTTACCAGGGAACCTGATACTTAGTATAGAAGTGGAAGTTACCAGATCAGAGATTTTGCTCTGTTGTTGCCATGTTGTTTTTCTCCAAAGGATGTGCTGTGGTTTAGAGTATGTGAGTATAGCCAGTTTAATGACTCGCCGGCCACAGGATGATGTTTAAAAAGTATTTTTGGCTGCTGTGCTTCTTGTGCTTATATATTGTGGCCTGGTGAACGTCAAGAACTGTGAGGTCTGAGACTGACCCTACTTGCAAACTGACCAGCCAGCCTGCTACAGTTTCAGGGATACTGGTGGAAGGCAGGAGAGTTCTGAGTCAGAGACAGAGGACTTTATTACTCACAGCACAGCAAGCAGCTTGAGCATCACTTTGGCATCATTTCCTCTTATCCCAGGGAGGATGACATGGTACCCGCAGTAGGTTAACAGCAGAACAGAGAAGTCCTGAGCTTAGGGGCCCCGAGTCTTTGATACTGAACTGTAAACAGATTTGCCTTTGGCCCCAGAGGAGGCAGTATCCTTATTTTGAGCCTTAAAGCAAGTCTATGTGTTGCTCCAGCAGGAGAAGGGAGATAGTCGCTCAGCCTTTCAAAGCTTTTCACTGTGCATGTAATCCCTGAAAAGAACGAAAGGACATCTAGTGCCTCACTCACAGGTGTGCGGAAATGAAGGAGACCCACAGAGACTTGTTCCCCAGCAGTGAGTTTTTGCCTTGTTTTGCAGTGCTCATTATTTGTGGCCCTAGGCAGGGGTGTCTATTTTTTCCTGAGCAGTAGTTTCTCATCTGCAATAATCAACGAAATTGATAATTTCTTGGATGTGTTTTAGCTCTAAAAGTTACGGATTCTGATTAATGAAAACAGGAAAATTAAAATACAGAATGTTTTCAGTTATATTTTAGAATATTTCCCTTATTTGCTGGCTCCATGAGTGTCCCTCATCATTGAAACTATGCTTGCAGATAACAAACCACCTTTTCATACTAATGTTATTGAGTCAATAGAAACGCATAAGAAAACTCTCTGAGGGGTCACTGGTCCTTCCGTGACTCCTTTGCTGGTATTTGGGTCCATCTTTTGACTTAAGTGAATGCTTAAATGCATATGAATGGTGCTTTCCTGAGGGAGGTGATTTACTTGACACGTTCGTGATGTTTTATCACCTGCACTCGACAAGAAACAAGATTGGCCAGTTGAAGGGGAATCTCAAGTTTATGAGAAATACTGAACAAAAAGTTCAGGAGAACATGTGCTGCAGTCGGATGTGCTCACCTGGGATGGGGGTTATGCACTGGTGACTCATGGGAGAATCCCTTCGGCCACTGAAAGATCCACACCTGCGTCCTGTTTTCCGGATGCCCTCTGTGGTGTCCAGTGTTGAACCCTCTCAGTAGCAGCGCCGCTTTTACCTGGATGATTTTGGTGTGGGGTCAGCCACCTAGCCACTCTTATTTCTGCTCATTTTCCAGTCCCGCTCATCCGGCTCTCCCAGTGTCTGTAAGATACCCTGTATCCTTAGAGTAAATTACTGCTCTGCTTAAGTCATCCAACATTAGTCGTTGTTATTTATAGCTGAGAGCTCCAACTTAGACACTCACTTAAAGCTACCTAGGACACTGATTTCTGCAAATTTAATAAAATACTGGGGGTTGGGGGGCGGCATAAACATCAAGGAAACTTCACTTTACGTTTGGGAAATTCAGGTGCCCTCTGTTCTTGCCTCACAATGCTTTTGTTGACCAAAGCAATCTGTTTTTATCTCTAACCTTAGGTTAGAAAGCTTAGTGTATTTTTCCTTGATTCCACTGAGAACCATAAGATGTATTTTTCATTTGAAATCTTGACTTCTATTTGCTGTGCTTTGCTACAAGTAGACATGCTGTTAATGCAGGTTTATTTTCTCATTTAGGAGTTTCATTATAGAAGAGCAGAGTTTCTTGTTGTGTGAAGATCTTCTCTATGGAAGAATGTCATTCAGAGGATTTAATCCTGAGGTTGAGGTATTAAATATAATTGCTTCAGATTTAAAATTTTTCCAATTGAATTTTTTCTGCTAATGATTGGGTTTAGGTTTTTTCCGAACAGATACCATTTCTCCTCATTATATAGAAAATAACAAGTCTTGAAATATGGCCATAGCTATTTTTAAAAATTGCAGGCATTGCAGTCTAGTTTTATGTTAGAATTGAGTAGATGATTTAATTTAGCAGTATACAGTCCCTGACAGTGCCACTGTAAGTATTAGAATTTTAGCTCAGGTCTTTCACAGGAATGTCAGGATTTTATTCACTTGATGCCATTATGAAAAATTATTTTCTGGCATCTATAAATCTATCTTTTCTAATGGAAAAAGTGTTACTTAAAAATTGAATAATTTGACTTTTTAATGGACAGCTTTTAATCCAAGCTTGTAAATAGATTTTTAAGTGATTCTTTAAAAAGTTTGTCTTCAAAGGAAGTATTCACCTTATAACTGAGCTGTTTATTTTAATCTTCCTGTGTCGGGTTTGTAGAGAAGCACAGATTTGTCCATTTAACAAATAATTATTGGAACTCGTGCTCAGATATTGAAAGCTCTCCTATCAGTAGTTAGCCAACCAAATGGAGGTTTGTGATACAAAGCTTTCATTCGGTAACTGTCTCATGAAGCTGCGGTTTCTTAGCCCTGGGACTGTTGACACTGGGGCTAGAATTTCCTTTGTGGTGGGGGCTTTCCTGTGCACTGTGGAATGTTGAACAATATCCCTGACCTCTGCCCCCTACCCACTAGACACACACATACACACTCCAGTTGTGACAACCTGAACTGTGTCCAGACATTGTAGATGTTGCCAGGGGCCCCTCGGTGAGCAGAATCATCCCTGGTTGAAAACTGGTTCTCTAAGGACGCCTGGAGCAACCACAGTTAGCCAAACTAAACACCAGTGTTTATTTATAAAGACTGCAGGTTGATTTCCTTTGTCTCCTTTTTTTGAGTGGGTGTGCTAATTAAAGTGGTAAAAGCGACTTTACACAAAATCAACACTAGAAGTGTTTGTTTTTAATATATCTCCTGTTCTGGCCTGCTGAAATCTTTAGGAAGAGAATGAGAGCAAGGGGGTAAAAGATAAAGATAACAAAGATGATGAGCGAATGATGCCCAGAGACCAGGGTATTGGGTGGGCAGGGACTCCAAAGTGATGCAGTGGGGAACAGTGTTGATCTGACCCTCCAGATTTGATGTGGGACGCTATTCGAAAGTGACTTTAATTACCAGCACTCTACAACACTGAATATATTCTCTCTGGGAAAAGGTTCTGAACTGTTTGGCGTGCAGGTCTGAGCTGTCATAAATTGTGAGAAAAGTTCAGTGTACCTGGTTATAAAAAGAATGATACCAACTTGGGAACACTTACTTTATTACAAGCGGGATGTACTTAGGACACATTTCATAGTCTCTGTGTGTTTCTAGGGATGCCTGCCATGGGGTTTATTCAGTGAAATATTTACTGTGTGCCTGTGGTGCATCAGCCCTGTGGAGGCACTGGAAGTGCAGCAGGGAACCAAAGTCTGTGCCCCCACAGAGCTTGTACCGAGACTGCTTCATCTTCAGTCCTTTAAACGCTGGAAAAGCTAGTCAACAGTGATTTCTGCTTTCCTTTCCTGGTCCCACCTTTCTGGTAAAGAGGATACTGTTTTTAAGTCTGTTGGTGGATACCTGTCAAGAAAACATTAATGTGAGAAAAAGAAGCCAAGGAAAGATCCGTAGCATACAGACATCATGTGGGCATCAGTGTGTCATCCACCCGCATGTTTAGGGGTGAGGAGGCCCCCCCACCGTTATACCAGCGCCAGCCTTCCAGCTCTTTCAGCACTGCGCTGCTCTCCTTCCCCAGCTACCACCAAAGCTGCGTTTAAAATTACTCCAGACTGCAGTGTTTCTCCCATTTGGCTCAAAACTGGGAAGTTCAGAGGATGCCTGAAGTTTGCCACTTCTTTCCCCCGCTCACTACAGTGTGTTAGCAGTGTGCCTGCTTCAGACAGAAGTAACTAATACATTTCTGATCTAAAATACAGTTTGAACTCATTAACAGGAAGTCTAATCTACTGAGGCTTTGTCTTATTTTTAATTCAGAGCTGGCTTATATCAACATATTGTGGAATAAAGTTGGTTAAATTTTACAGAGACTCCCTTATAAGTTTTGGCTAGTCCTGTAGATTCTGTGTCTCTACCTTCAAATGTGTCTGACACTAGTTCCTTTAACAAGCTTTTTCCAGCCCTGCTAGTCACCACCGTTGGTTTTTTTTTTTTTTTTTTTTTTTTCAGAAATTAATGCTTCAGATGAACGCCAAGAACAAAACAGAAGAAGTTGAAGAGCAAACAGTGGAGCTCGATGTGTCAGATGAAGAAATGGCTAGAAGGTAAGTGTTACCTTAGACCAGGTTTATAATCTGAGCCCAGCATTCACTGACTCATGCTTACCCTCCTCCCGCCCAGTGATGGGTCTGCCCTGCCTTTGAAGGGAGTAACCCCAGCAGAAAGGGGATTTCCTGCTCTTTCTAACATGACCTGGGGTGGATTCATACCTGTCACAGGCTGGCAGCTGAGGGCTAATTTCTAGTGCTGCTTCTGATACATATTTTAAAATATGCATCTTAATTTATTAGGATAATGCAAAACCAAAAAAGAATTGTTCACAGAGAAACTCATGAATTTTAAATCAGATTATTTCTTTCAATCCTAGTTTTGGTTTTTCTTATTCTTTGTTGTGTATTTGGTTTGATATTCTTGACAAGTTTTGATTCCTTTTTTATTTGAAACTGAACTTGTTCTGTTTTATCATCTTAACAGATATGAGACCTTGGTGGGGACAATTGGGAAAAAGTTTGCCAAGAAAAGAGACCGTGCCATTTACGAAGAAGATGAAAATGGAGAGATAAAACCAATTAAAGCAAAGAAGATGTTCTTAAAGCCCCAAGATTAAAGTGGAGGCCTTAAGCTATGGCTCGGGGATGAGAGCATATTTTGGAACTCGACTCTGTAGGTTCCTCTATAGATATGAATGTCATAATGTGTATTTGTAAAGAAATGTATACTTTTGGAAACATGCTGATCTGGGAACAGACGTGTGATGGATGTTATACATCCTCTACTTAACGGTGTTCATCAAGAGTGGACTTTAAACCCTTGGTCTTCAAATGTACATAGGTATGTGGTAGCTTCCTAAAGAATATTTTATCTCAGATTTTTTTTTTAATATAACTCCCCAGTCACTGACCTTAAATTGAACTCATGAAAACTAATACCAGTGTTTAAATTGCCCTTATGTTTATAAACATGTCAAGTCAGTTCATACATATATTTTGGAATCATGTCATGAGACTTTATTATATGTTAATTCATCAAGAACAAACTTGCTTGTTCGGCCTAAGTATTTTCATGCTACAAAGTCAATGTCAATGTGTAGAATTATGTTTTTTGTTGTTGCTTAAGCCTTTAATTAATTTTTAGACATTGTTTATAATAAATACCTGTTTTCATATACTTTTTTGTTCTCTTATCAAATAAGAATTTTAGTCTAATTCAGCATTGGAACTTTTGTCCAATTGGTAATGTCCAATAGCCATTGACTTAGAATATGGTGATATATTAGATTGAAACTTTTGTGGGCCAAAAACAGTGATCAATTTTTAATAGTTCAACCCAGTAAAATTTACCACCAACCATACCACCTCTTGAAAGTGCAGGTCACTCAGTCATATCCAACTCTTTGTGACTCCATGGACTATCCACGGAATTCTCCAGGCCAGAATACTGGAGTGGGTAGCCTTTCCCTTCTCCAGGGGATCTTCCCCACCCAGGGATCAAACCAGGGACACCATCTCTTAATCTGAACCTTATTCTAGATAATAAGTGAGAGGCCCATGGAATTAAATGTGTATGTGTGTCTGTCCATCTGGAGATGTTTACCTAGGACATCTGAGAAATACTGATTTCATCTAATTATGTTCTAGCAATTGAATGAGGTGCTTTCCTCCTCTCTCTCAGAGTCTCCTTAGATTCAGACTGCTCTGTGACCGCAGTTCTCTGGTGAGTTACAAAAAAGTTGTGACTTTGAAGTTTATTTGGCTCTGAATTCATCGTGAAGGTGAGGACAGCTCTCCTTCCTGCTCTCTACATCCTGAGCCACAAGCTGGAAGTTTCTCACGGCGCTTGGCCAGCACCACAGTCCCTGAATTTATGGAACATCTCATCCACCCTCACGAAACTGCACCGTGATAGGACAGTGGAATGGTTTCCTGAAGGTGCAACGCACTGTGGCCCTAGGTGGGATACGACACTCTTATCTTACAACATGTAACTGATGCTTTGAGTCACTGAGCACTCAGATGGGTCATCTGCTCTCCCGTTGGTCAGAACATACCGTCTGGAATCAGCGGAGGCAAAGGGAACGGCTCCTCTCACTGCTGCTACACCCACACAGACATTTTGCTTCCTGTCCCTCGATTTTGATCTCTGTTGTTTGGAGCTCTGGGTTTCCAAGGAAGGTTTGTTCCCACTAGGGAAGACAACAGTGGTCCCGAGAAGACAGAAATTGAAACAGTCTGATCATTTTACCACTAAACCAGTAGGCAAAAAACGTTAACTCTCCCGGCTAGTGCTTGTCATCTCGAGAACAAAGGGACATTTGTGTTGTTCCTACACAATAGGTGATGAAGGATGTCAAACCCATAGCTTCCTCTAGGACGTGTTTTTTTAGCACTTCCATGTCCAGTGATAAGTTTTAAAGGAAAAGTACACCTCAGAGGTGAAAAAGATTTCAACCCTTTAGACTCTGAAGTCTTGGGTCGCTCTAGCAGGTGTCAACCCTGAGCAGTTGAGATACTGGCTGAGGAAAGAGGAAACACGGAGTGTGTAGGGGTAAAAATGAAGTTGATTAACTTGCAACCAATTACAGAAACAAGTTACCAAGCAGTTTCACACATTTTCTTTCTTGGTGTGTATGTGTGCTAATTTCTCCTTCCTCTTAGTATTGTGTCCATGTTTTTTTAAAGAGGGTTAACTTTGCTATTTAGCCTTGAGATAACAATATTCAGATGAGTCTGACCAAAGTCTAGGTATAACTGACAGGAGATAAGATGAATAGTGTGACTGTTTCCCAGAAACAGATACAATGTCCACTGAGATTTTGGAGAAGAGAGTGAGAACATCTTTTGTACAAAGGATGTTTGCAATTCATTTGGGAGAAATGGAGTTTTTCTTCTGGGAAGTTTAATCACATTTTGAAGCATGTATATACGTGAATGTTGAATGGCCCACTCAACGGACTGTAGCAGATTCTAACCTATTGTTTCTCAGATTTAAATGGTTCTATACTCAGCTTTGATGCTGGGCTAAGTGAAGAAGTGAAGTGAAAGTCACTGAGTCGTGGCTGACTCTGCCACCCCTGGACTACACAATCCATAGAATTCAGGTCAGAACACTGGAGTGGGTGGCCTGTCCTTTCTCTAGGGGATCTTCCAACCCAAGAATCAAATGGGGTTCTCCTGCATTGCAGACAGATTCTTTACCAACTGAGCTATCAGGGAAGCCCTCAGCAAATCCCATTTCTCTTTTGACAGCTGCCTCCTTACTGGGATCTGCCGATGAAGCCCAAAGGAGACAGCAAAGCTACCGGAGGAGGAGGGGCTCAGTTCTTTCTGTCTCTTTGCTTCCTATTCCTTTGCCCACCTCACCCATTCCCCCAATACCTCTTCACCCCAACAGAGGCTGGCGTTCCAGTCACACTTGTCGGTAACACTTGATGCCCTCTTATGTCTATCTGGTACCCCCCACTCACAGCTCAGAGACCCTGGTTTTAACTAAGCAGCTACTTGTCAGAGGATCTTGTATTTCAGCTCTCCAGGGTCCTCCAAGCTTCTAAAATTGAACGATTTCAGCCTCTTCCCTAAGAGTGGCAGCTTCCTGCATGATAACCCTGAGTATTATCTCTGTGCCTTTTTGGCTTTTTAATACCCCATTAATGCTCAAACTACTGCACAATTGCACTCATCTCACACGCTAGTAAAGTAATGCTCAAAATTCTCCAAGCCAAGCTTCAGCAATACGTGAACTGTGAACTCCCAGATGTTCAAACTGGTTTTAGAAAAGGCAGAGGAACCAGAGATCAAATGGCCAACATCTACTGGATCATCAAAAAAGCAAGAGAGTTCCAGAAAAACATCGATTTCTGCTTTATTGACTATGCCAAAGCCTTTAACTGTATGGATCACAATAAACTGTGGAAAATTCTGAGAGAGATGGAAATACCAGACCACCTGACCTGCCTCTTAAAAAACCTATATGCAGGTCAGGAAGCAACAGTTAGAACTGGACATGGAACAACAGGCTGGTTCCACATAGGAAAAGAAGTACGTCAAGGCTGTATATTGTCACCCTGCTTATTTAACTTCTATGCAGAGTACATCATGAGAAACGCTGGGCTGGAAGAAGCACAAGCGGGAATCAAGATTGCTGTGAGAAATATCAATAACCTCAGATATGCAGATGACACCACCCTTATGGCAGAAAGTGAAGGGGAGCTAAAAAGCCTCTTGATGAAAATGAAAGAGGAGAGTGACAAAGCTGGCTTAAAGCTCAACATTCAAAAAAACAAAGATCATGGCATCTGGTCCCATCACTTCATGGGAAATAGATGGGGAAACAGTGTCTGACTTTATTTTGGGGGGCTCCAAAATCACTGCAGATGGTGATTGCAGCCATGAAATTAAAAGACGCTTACTCCTTGGAAGAAAATTTATGAGCAACCTAGATAGCATATTGAAAAGCAGAGACATTACTTTGCCAACAAAGGTCCGTCTAGTCAAGGCTATGGTTTTTCCAGTGATCATGTATGGATGTGAGAGTTGGACTATGAAGAAAGCTGAGTGCCGAAGAATTGATGCTTTTGAACAGTGGTGTTGAAGACTCTTGAGAGTCCCTTGGACTGCAAGGAGATCAGCCCTGGGATTTCTTTGGAAGGAATGATGCTAAAACTGAAACTCCAGTACTTTGGCCACTTCATGCGAAGAGTTGACTCATTGGAAAAGACTCTGATGCTGGGAGGGATTGGGGGCAGGAGGAGAAGGGGACGACAGAGGATGAGATGGCTGGATTTCACTGACTTGATGGACGTGAGTCTGAGTGAACTCTGGGAGTTGGTGATGAACAGGGAGGCCTGGACTGCTGCGATTCATGGAGTTGCAAAGAATCAGACACGACTGAGCGACTGAACTGAACTGAACTGAACTGGATAATTATTTATGTTGAATTTCTCCTGTTAAAAGAAGGGTGATTTATCTCCTGACTAGATTTTGACAGATACAGATAAAGCAGTAATATCTATGAAACCGTGGGCTTGGTAGAGCTTGAAATCCCTTTTTCCCCCCTTTTCTGCCCTTTATTGAGGCACAATTGACAAATATCAAATATATGCCTTTAAGGTATACATTTTGATACGTGTATACATTGGTATATGATCACCAGAGTCAGCATATCCATGACTTCACACAGCTACATTTCCCCCCTTCCCTTGCCCCTTCCCCTCCTTCCCGCCTCTCTTTCTAGGTGGGAACCCTGAAGATCTACCCTATTAGTGTATTTCAAGTACACAACAGAGGATTATTAACCCTGTTCACATTGCATACATTAGATGTCCAGAGCGAATTCATCTTGCCTAACTGAAACTACGCCTGAACAAACACCTCCCAATTTCCCATCCCTCTAGCCCCTGACAACTGTCATTCCTCATTCCATTTCTAGGAGTTTGGCTCTTTTAGATTCCATATATAAGTGAAATCATGCAAGTTTGGTCTTTCTATAATCTGGCTTCCTTCCCTTAGCATCATACCCCTCAAGTTTATGGCTATTAAAGTAAAAACATTCAACCCTTCACACTTCCTGGAAGTTATCTCATGGAAGCCGTGGTCAGCATAACACTTTTTGAAGAACACTGCCCAGCACAGTAACACCCATCAACCTGGTTGCTGAGTTGTTCATGTTCACCTCCTCAGTTGCCAAGCGAATTAATGTCCTGTAAGGCAGGAACTATATCTTTTTTCATTTGCCTCTGCACCTAGCAAGGAATATGGCTCATATTAAAGGTTGTGATAAATGTTTCTTAAATGAATGGATGAATGAATGATAGTTGGATGATTTGGGAACCAGTTGGTCTACAGAGTGTATTTAAACCACACTGCTAGGTGGCGCTAGTGGTAAAGGACCCGCCTGCCAATGCAGGTAGATGCCAAAGACAAGGATCTGATCCCCGGGTCATGAAGGTCCCCTGAAGAAGGGCATGGCAACCCACTCCAGTATTCTCAGAGAAGCCTGCAAGATGGCAGGCTACAATTCATAGTGTCGCAAAGAGTTAGACCCAACTGAAACAACTTAGCATGCACGCATGCTATGGAACTAACAATCAATCAAATGAGAGAAAATAAAGACTTTACTCTGAACTTGCTATATAGCAAGGGAGTCAGCCACCATCACTTGTGCTTTGGCAGAGACTCAAAGGGAGGTAGAGAGTGGGAGAGCTTTACAGTGGGGAAGAAGGGAAGGGTTGAGGATGCCTTGATTGGCGGCTGTCAAAGCCTTGAAAAGCCCTAGGCAGCCAACTAGAAGCAGTATATTGTAAGTCATTGGTTAGGGTCACATATTTTACCTTCTCTGGTGGGGGTGGTTTAGTAGCTAAGGCATATCTGACTCTTGTGACCCCATAGACTGTAGCCCACCAGGCTCCTTCGTCCATGGGATTCTCTAGGCAAGAATACTGGAGTGGGTTGCCATTTCCTTCTCCAGGGGATCCTCCCGACCCAGGGATCAAACCCATGTCTCCTACATTACAGGCAGATTCTTTACCACTGAGCCACCAGGGAAACCTGTTATTTTCTCTAGTTGGTCCCAAATTGGAAGTGGGGACAAAAATTAGGTAAGATAATTGTCAATTATTAATCAACTTCTGACTATTTGGGGCTGACTATTATGAAGTTTTGTTTTAGCTCACTGGAGACACTAACTGACTTCCTGCCAAGTCTGACATTTAGCAGGCTGGCTTCCTAAGTTGTTTATTATAGATGAAGGTCTGATTTCTTGGGCAGGTTACTGCAGGTTATGAATCAAAGTTCTGTTTTTATATGTGGCCTGCCCATTGTCCGTTTGTGTATTCAGTCTCTGTGCCAGTTTATTTCTAATCATACTGTAACATGCAACCATTTCGTCATGTCTCCAAGGAAATGTGCACCCAATTTAAAAACAGAATGCCACCGATGGGATCGAGGATATTTGTGGCTCCAGCTGTTAAGGGAGCTGTCTGTGTTGGAGGCAGACACTTCAGTTAATGCCGCAAAGACAAAGCCACCAAATCAAGCAATTAAAACCTTTTACCATCCCAGATCTTGGGGACGAAAACTGAATACCGCTGGCTAATGGATATAAAATTCAATTTAAAAGATACCATCATTCCACTCAGGTATACAACTATCCATTCACTAACATTCAAGTTGGTTGACAAACTTTATCAAAGTGGGCTATATTTGGAGAGGAAGAGGAGATATAGCTCTAATAGTAATTTCAAGAAAATCCCCAGAGAACTTCCACTGTTTAATATGTCTTTTATGAAGAAAAATCAGTTTCTTCACTTGCCTGCCAAAACAGTCTTTCATTTTCCCAATCCTGGCTTCAGAAAACACACAAGTACCTTATCATTTGAGTCCAAGGTGTGTTGACAGCTTCTTAAAGAGAGTCTGTGGTCTGACCTTCCCTCTCCGTATAGGCATATCCTTCCATAAGCAGTTTACTAAAATTATTTGGTGGCTCTGTAAGTTCTTACAGAGCTATAAGCTTCCCACTACACAGTAAATTCTAATGTTAACATTAGTCATTGTGAAAGTCATTAACCCATAAATGTGCCCTGTTTAGCTGTGTTTGGACAAAGAAACTATTTGCACAGAGAGGATGCTACTTTCTAAACCAGCAGCTCAATTTCATATCCTGGAGTTTCTTTCCAACATATTTAGCTTGTTTTCCATATGGCCCTATGATTTCACTTGCCCCGGGATGAAAGACACACTGGGTTTCAGACATTCGTTGTAAAGTAGAAGTCCCTGGATGTACCCTACAAAGTCACAGTGTTCTCCTCAAGGCGTATTTTAATCTGGATGGTATCCCTTGCTAAAATCCCTCTTTTGTCAGTACTTTCTGGATGGGAGAAAACCCTGTCAGCCCAGAAGTATCAGAGGTAACCGTATGTTGTTGCAAAATTGCAACAGGATCAAGCAAGACCATCCAGGTAGTGCAGATGGCAATCTGACAAATACTGACAGAGGGTGACTCCCCGTGACTTCTCTCGCTCGTCTACCATCCACTAGGTTCTCACACCCACTTCCCCTTCTCTGACCTCTGCTCTGATCATTGTCCCTGCGTTACTTTACCACGTAAGACACCCCTGTCGAATAGATCCTATCCTTGAACCTGACACTTTGCTGTTCCCACCTCGGCTTCTCATTTGACCTCATTGGAATGGCAACGGCTCAAAAACGGAGAAGAACGATAAGCGTGCTCTTCAAGGCATGGACCAATTCTGGAGTCCGCGATAACGGAACACCTGAACTAAGTCAGTAGTATGAAGCACAAACCCACACTGGATCATCAGAGACCCTGCAGGTGTTTAACCAAGAAGGGTGCTGGTAATGGAGGACCCGGATGTCATCTGGAGAAAAATAAATCAAAGAAGAAACAGTTTCTCCGATACCACAGCAATAACCATGCAGAGGAGATTTGTCATTAAATGTCAGCCATGTGCCAGGGACATTTCTGAGATTATTCCACTGTTTGTCTGTTTAATAAATGTTGAGTTCTGACACTCAGCCAGGCACTGCCTTGTGGGCTGGAGACGTAATTTACCATCTCCATTTTATCCAAGAAGAAGCTGAGACACAGAGACATTCACTGACTCACCCGATGTCACACAGCTTGTTAGTGATAGAACCAGGATTTGAACCCAGGTCTACTGACCTCAAAGCCGACACTTTTTCTCTCATGTCACTCCACAGGCAAAAGCAAAAGAACAGAATTAGGAAATAGGCATAAAATCGCATAGCTTCCCAAGACCCTGATTGTTTCCAAACAGAATCATTCAGCAGTACAATGTACGACCTTACTTTCTTTTAATGTTTCCTTTTTTCCTGAATTTTTTTTCCAGATGGTATGCATTCAGTTCAGTTCAGTCGCTCAGTCGTGTCCAACTCTTTGCAACTCCATGGGCTGCAGCACGCCAGGCCTCCCTGTCCATCACCAACTCCCAGAGTTTACTCAGACTCATGTCCATTGAGTTGTTGATGCCATCCAACCATCTCATCCTCTGTCGTCCCATCTCCTCCCGCCTTCAATCTTTCCCAGCATCAGAGTATTTTCAAATCAGTCAGCTCTTCACATCAGGTGGCCAAAGTATTGGAGTTTCAGCTTCAACATAAGTCCTTCCAATGAACACTCAGGACTGATTTCTTTTAGGATGGACTGGTTGGATCTCGTTGCAGTCCAAGGGACTCTCAAGAGTCTTCTCCAACACCACTGTTCAAAAGCATCAATTCTCCAGTGCTCAGCTTTCTTTGTGGTCCAACTATTACATCCATACACGACTACTAGAAAAACCATAACCTCGACTAGACACACCTTTGTCAGCAAAGTAATGTCTCTGCTTTTTAATATGCTGTGTAGGTTAGTCATAACTTTCCTTCCAAGGAGTAAGTGTCTTTTCATTTCATGGCTGCAGTCACCATCTGCAGTGATTTTAGAGCCCCCAAAAATAAAGTCTGACACTGTTTCCCCTGTTTCTCCATCTATTTGCCATGAAGTGACGGGACAGGATGCCATGATCTTAGTTTTCTGAATGTTGAGCTTTAAGGCAACTTTTTCACTCTCCTCTTTCACTTTAATCAAGAGGCTCTTTAGTTCTTCTCTTTCTGCCATCAGAGTGATGTCATCTGCATATCTAAGGTTACTGATATTTCTCCTGGCAAATCTTGATTCCAGCTTGTGCTTTCTTCTCCAGCCCAGCGTTTCTCATGATGTACTCTGCATAGAAGTTAAATAAGCAGGGTGACAATATACAGCCTTGGCATACTCCTTTTCCTATTTGGAACCAGTCTGTTGTTCCATGTCCAGTTCTAACTGTTGCTTTCTGACCTGCATACAGATTTCTCAAGAAGCAGGTCAGGTGGTCTGGTAGTCCCATCTCTTATAGAATTTTACACAGTTTGTTGTGATCCACACAGTCAAAGGCTTTGGCATAGTCAGTAAAGCAGAAGTAGATGTTTTTCTAGAACTCTTTTTTCGATGATCTAGCTGATGTTGGCAATTTGATCTCTGGTTCCTCTGCCTTTTCTAAAACCAGCTTGAACATCTGGAAGTTCACAGTTTACGTATTGCTGAAGCCTGGCTTGGAGAATTTTGAGCATTACTTTACTAGTGTGTGAGATGAGTGCAATGGTGCAGTAGTTTTAACATTCTTTGGCATTGCCTTTCTTTCGGAGTGGAATGAAAACTGACATTTTCCAGTCCTGTGACCATTGCTGAGTTTTCCAAATTTGCTGGCATATTAAGTGCAGCACTTTCACAACATCATCTTTTAGGATTTGAAATAGCCCAACGGGAATTCCGTCACCTCCACTAGCTTTGTTCACAGTGATGCTTCCTAAGGCCCACTTGACTTCACATTCCATTAAATTCACACTAAAAATCTGTTTTCAACACAAATGATTTATTTTTTAAATAGGATATTCTCAACATCAGTAATCCTGTATTAAGAAAGATTTCATGTGTGACTCTCTATGGTAATAAAAACAATTGGAAAAGCAATTATGAGTGATCACTTGGAATGTAACTGTATGTCGTCACATATTTGTTTAGGTCACATTCTATGAAATATTACCTAATTTGAAAACAAGAGTTATGCCTCACTTTTAAAGTCTTTATTGAATTTGTTACAACATTGTTTCTGTTTCACGATCTGGTTTTTTGGCCTCGAGGCCTGTGGGATCTTAGCATCCTGACCAGAGATAGAACCTGCACCCCCTGCATTGGAAGGCAGAGTCTTAATCACTGGACCACCAGGAAAGTCAACTATGCCTTACTCTTCTTTGTCTAGTTCCAAGTCAAATTCCTCAAGCAGGCTTTTGTTTGTTTGTTTGTTTTTTTAAGTAGGTAATTAAAAGATAATAGACTTTAAAAAACTGTTTTTCTATTTACCTAACTGCACATAATGTTTTTAGTGACTCTCTTGTGAAATTTGTTTAATAAATATTGGCTCCTCAAATATTCTGCATACTTTACTGTTTTGCAAGATAAATCTATCTGCAGGCATGTATTCACAAACTCAAAGTCTTCAGGTGTTCAGTGCTCAAGAGTAATGGAGAATTTCCGAGTTTTCTCCAGGAGATTAGAATTATGAAAATCTTAGTTTAGGATGTACTTCTCCCTTTAATTCTGGTGCCAGATTTTACTCTCTCTGTCAAGCAGAAGATGCAAGGTTCTTCCCAGAAATTAACTACAGGCCCACTACATCTGGTAACATCTGGTTGGGGACATTCCCAGCTAAAAAGTTAAAGGTGACAGATGGCTTCTTCTTGATGCCTATGATAAAACAGGTCAATGTGGGGTTTTTTAAATTAATTAATTTATTTATTTATTGGAGGCTAATTACTTTACAATATTGTATTGGTTTTGCCATACATTAACATGAATCCGCCACCAGTGTACAATGTGGTTTTAAGAAGCCAGATAGATGAGCTACAGAAGGAACTGTTTAGTTTTGTAGCAGAATTTAGAGAAAATGTGAGAGCCTGGAGTAATCTTTCTAGCCAAGCAAAAGGCCCTCAAAGTAAGAAAATGTGAAGATTAAATCTGGAGAGTTTTCAATAAAATTTGGTCTTAGAATAAATATTGAAGTAAATCATCAAATTCAAGGATGCAGCTATACGATCATTTTCCGATTTGGGGATGTCAGATTTGAAGGTTTGTCTCCTAGATCTTCTTTGTTATGTAAGAGAGATTCTAAAAATCTTAATGGGAGTAGTTTGTTACACAGCCATGCGTAACAGATATTGACTTTGAAACATTTGCCAATCTTATGTGTATGAGGTATGGCATCTTGTTTCTCTCATCTACATTTCCTGGCTACTAGTGAGTTTAGGAAAGTTTTTATTTGAAATGTGGTTGATTTACCGTGTTTCATTAGTTTCAAGTGTATAGCAAAGTGATTCACTTATGTATATTTTATATATATGTTCTTTTGTATATTCTTTTCTATTATAGGTTATCATAAGATATTGCATACAGTTCCCTGTGCCATACAGTAGATTCTTGCTGTTTATCTATTTTATATACAGTAATGTGTGTCTGTTAATCCCAAACTCCTAATTTATCCTTCCCTATACCCTGTCCCTTTTGTTAACTGCAAATTATTTTTCTATGTCGGTAGGTCTGTTTATGTTGTATAACTAAGTTCATTTGTATCCCTTTTTTTAGATTCCACCTGTAAGTGATATCATATGATATTTGTCTTTGTCTGACTTCACTTAGTATGATCATCTCTAGGCTCGTCCATGTTGCTGCACACGACTACTATGACTGAGTAGTATTCCACTGTGTGCAGGTAACATCTTTTTTTATCTATTCATCTGTTGATGGACATTTAGGTTCTTCCTATGTCTTGGCCATTGTAAACAGTGCTACCATACATGCACTGGGGTGCATTTATCTTTTCAAGTTAGAGGTTTTGTCTTTTCTGGATATATGCTCAGGAGTAGAATTGCGGGATCCTATGGTAACTCTATTTTTGGTTTTTTAAGGCACCTCCATACCTTTCTCCTTAGTGATTATACCAGTTTACATTCCCACCAACAGTTAGAAGGGTTGGGAATCCTTTTTTTTTTTTTTAATCTCTGTGGGTACCCCTATACCTGTACATTGGATAACAAGGTTTGGAAGGGGGGAAAAAACATGTTTCTCTGAATTACCCAGGAGAAATCAGCTCTGTGGGATAAACTACAGTGCAGATATTTTTGGAGAGAAGTTGTAAGGGATGCAAATAATCCCAGAATGTTAGGTTGCTGGCTAGCCAGGTATTACACAGGATGGTGGTAACACTGTAGCTGATTTCAGTGATAACACTGTTCAACAGACTGTGGCACCTATGCCCTTGATTCTGGGAAAGTTGTCGACTGGATTTTTAGACGTTATAATCCATAGTACCAAATGTGCAATTCTGAGTGACTCCTGTCCTCTGTAACAATAGTGGCAGAAGCCCCAGAGCCTCCAGCAAGAATCAATGGGAAACCACTGGGTCCGAAGGCTTGCTGGTATAAAAGAAAGTGAGGCTGAAACCGGCTGTCCTCATGTTGAGGCAGAGACAGCTGGGTGGTGGCAGAGGGTTTCAACACACCCTCCAGCCCCCTGGATTGGCAGTTGGGAATTTTCAAATCAAAAATGGTATGCTTCCAAGTGTTTATACCTGGGAGCAGAAGAGCAAAACTAAGAAATGCCTGAGGTCTCCTGGAGCTTACTTCGCCCAGATGAAGTGATTACAAAAAAAACAAGAAATGCATGAAATAGATGCCAACGATTCCAAAGGTAGGAGGAAGTAATAATTATGAAGCTAAGAAAAACTGTCTCATGAATGTGAATTATGCCTGTTGGAGGCTTATGGGTTTTAATACTTTAAAGTGTTAGAATTAGTAGTACTGTCTTGTTCCAAAAATTCTAACTCATATTAAATCAACTCTGAATATAAAAAATTGACTATAAACTCACTCTTCATTTCCTTGATGGAGAATACTTTCCTCCTTAAGAAGAAAATGAAGGTGGGGAGAAAGTCCTGAAAGCTCTTTTTACACTGAGCTTCCCTGAGAAAGGGCCCAAGGAAGAAACTGGCTTCAAGCTGAAGGTTTTAAAAGTAATTCTTTTCAGAGGTTGGGTCATTTTATACATCCCTTTCACTTTGACACTCTGTCTACTGGTAAAGGGATTTTTTTTTTAAGTCAGCATTGGAATATAATGTACATGTGATAAGATCCACCCATTTTAAGTCTATGGTTTGATGACTTTTGACACAAGTATTCACTTTTGGCAAAGCCATCACTGCAACGAAGATGTAGACTGTTTCCATCCACCCTAGAAAGTCCCTCCTGCCTCCCTGTGGTCAGTTCCTGACCTCCTGTCTTAGGCAACCACTGATATGTTTCTGCCATATTATGTAAGTTTTGCCTGTTTTAACATTTTATATAAAAGGAATCTTATATATACTTTTTGTACCTAGGTTCTTTTGTTCATCCTAATGTTTTGGGACTTATCCATGTTGTTTGCTTATTTCCTGCACTTCCAAAATAAATTGCTTGTCTCCTTCTGGGGCAATCCAAATTAAGACAGCAACTCTGAGTCAGATATTAGAACAATTGTTATTGACAAAGTAAGGATAGGTTGGCAAGCAAACAAATAAATGATAGGTAGACAGATAAATAGATGATAAATAATACATAAAGCCAAGAAAAGAATGATTGGAAAGGAGAAGGATCACAGATATTTTTATCTGGAAAGTTTATATTGATTTCATTCATATTTCTTACTGAATGTTTAAAAATGGCAAATTTCAGTTTCTTTCAAAGATTTTTATTGTGGAATTTCAAATCTATATAAAAGTAGAATAGTATCATAAATTTTCTATTTATGGAAAATTTTCCATTTTCCAGCTTCAGCTTTCTACCTACAGCCATTGTTACATTTGTACTTTCATCCACTACCCCACTCTGTATAATTTTGAACAAAATACTAAATGTCATACCATTTCCCCTATGAAATGGCTAAAATATGAAAATATTTTACCATATACATCTAAAAGATAAGGTCTTTTAAAACAACTATTTTTGAAACAACTATCACACATAAAGTAACAATTTCTTAATATCATAAAATATCAAATTAGTATTAAATTTCTCAACTATCTAACAAATGCTTTTTTATAGTTTGTTTAAATCAAGATCCACGTCAGTTCTCTGCATAGCCACTCACTGATGTTTCTTTCAAGTCTCCTCTAATCTATATTCTCCCTACTCCATCTCACTCTGTTTCCTGCACTTCGTTTATTAAATAATTACTTGATATACTTTAATTTGCCAAGATTTGGCTAAATCTAATGCAAATTACATTTTGCTCCCTTTGAGTCATGCAATGTATAACCCAGGGTTAATCCAGTGCTTTAACATGATTTCTTCTTTTTTGCAGACTAATGTTGGAAAGTCTTCTTTGTATTTTGGAAGGCATTCTCAAAATGTAAATGCTTTGGAGGCTGTGGAAACAGACATATGTATATGAAAGTAAAATCAGGAGCGCTTAGAAGCTGGATAAGTAAAGAGAATGAGAAAGCCAGCAATAAGTGCCAAATTACTTTTTAAATCTAGAAATCGATCATGTCACTTTCTCGGCTTAAAATGTTTCTGTGGTTCTCTATCACACTGAGAATAAATTCAAAACTCCTTACCCTGGCCCTGTGTGACTTGAAACTGCCTTTGCAATCTCACCTTACTATCTAACTCTCTTATGACGATACGATCAGTCAGATGGCCTTCTCGCCACACTTCTCACACCTGTAGGGTTTGTGCGCTTGCTTTGTTCTCTGCTGGGTAATGCTTTTCCAGAATGTAAACAAGTCTGCTCAAAATGGAGGACTAAACAGATGCAGACTATGCCCCAAGTTTAAAAACACAGAGCCAAACCTAAAAACAAAAGACAGTGTTCCCGTGGCCACCAGGGGAACTGAGCCCCAGTGACAAGGAGAAGTCAAAACCGTGTGGCCTGGGAATGCAAAATGGGACAACCACTTTGGAAGACAGTTTGGCAGTTTCTTACAAAACTAAAACACATTCTTACCATCTGATCCCGCAATCATTGTCCTTGGTATTTATCCAAGGGAGTCGAAAATATGTCCACACAAAAACCTGCACATGGATGTTTACAGCAGCTTTATTCATAATTCACCCACCAAACTTGGAAGTAACCAAGATGTCCTTCAAGTAGGTGCAGGGATAAATAAACTGGTACCCCAGACAATGGAATATTATTCAGTGCTAAGGAAAAATGAGCTATCCAGCCATGAAAAGACATGAGGAAACTTGGATGTATATTACTTTGTGAAAGAAGCCAATCTGAAAAGGCTACATGCTGTATGATTCCAACTATATGACTGTCCGGAAATGGCAAAACCACGGAGACAGGAGAAAGATCAGTGGTTGCCGAAGGTAGGGCGGAAGGATGGATGAATAGGCAGAGTACAGAGGATTTTTAGGGCTGAGAAATTTTCTGTATGATATGACAATGGTGGCTACATGTCATTATACATTTATCCAAACCCGCAGAGCATAGGACATCAAGAGAGAAGCCGCGGTAAATTTTGTGCTTTGGGTGATTATGATGGCTTAATGTAGATTCATCACTTATAACAAATGTACCACCGTAGTGGGGGACACGGACAGTGGGGGAGCTTGTGCATGTGTGGGGACAGTGAGCATATGACAGATCTTTGTACTCTCCACTCAACTTTGCTGTGAACTTAAAACTTCTAAAAAATTATCTTAAAAAAAAAAACAACACTGGATGACTCATGTGAGGCTCTATATAAAATAAATACTCTGGAATTTTGACCTTGAACTCATGCTTAGAAATGGAATTACTCGTGGGGCTTCCCTGATGGTCCAGTGGTTAAAACTCTGCATTTCCAATTCAGGGAGCATGGGTTCAATCCCCTGTCAGGGAACTAAAAATCCATATACCTTGTGGCTAAAAAAAAATAAAAATAAAAAAAATAGAATGGAATCACTTGTGATGATAGTTCATTTGAGCATAGAATTCTGGACTGAAATTCACTTTCACAAACCCAGAAATCAAGAGCTATTATTTTTCACAGACCCTCCTTGAAAAAATTATTAAAACATGAAACTAGAAAAATAAAGACAAAGGTTGTGTCATGTAAAAAGAATTAGTAAGGACAGAAATCAGCAAAAATTGACCAGAGAATCTAAATATTAATTGATTGTAAGTTGTGTAATTATTTAGGAATTGATTGTAAGTAGTCTATTTGGTTTAAGAAATAATACCAGGAAAAAAATCAGCAAAGATGGGAAAGGAGCATTTTGAAGAAATTTCAATTGTCCTCATCTTATTCAAGAAGAGAAAAGAAATACAAATTTATGTAGATACTGTGTGCTGCATGCTAATTCGCTTCAGTCGTGGCCAACTCTTTGCAACCCTATGGACTGTATCCCACCAGGCTCCTCTGTCCATGGGATTTTCCAATTCAGGGAGCAAGAATACTGGAGTGGGTTGCCATGCCCTCCTCCAGGGGATCTCCCCAACCCAGGGATAGAACCCACGTCTCTTACGTCTCCTGAATTGGCAGTCGGGTTCTTTACCACTAGCACCATCTAGGAAGCCCCATGTAGATAATAGTTTTTAAAATAGAGCCTTAAGTGTACATGTGAAATTTTTGAGTAACCACTAAAGGAACCGAAACAGAATATGGTAAAGGTTTTAAAAGGAGGCCAAAAATAAAAGAAAAAAAGCTAAAAGAAATAAAAGCCATATGGTATTGGCATAAGATAGACACATAGGTCAATGAGATAGAGTATAATATAGAGATAGAAGAGTCCAGAAATCTATACGATCAGTAAAGTTTTACAAAGTGTGACAGCCATTCAGTGGGGAAGATAAAGTCTGTTCACCAAATGGTTCTGGAATGACTGGATGACTATATGGAGAAAAGTGAACCTGATCTCTGCTCCCACCAGCATGGGATACAGCATGGGAATAGAACTCTATTCATCTCTCAAAACGCATTGAGCCATGTGCTTAATGTGCGTGTGTGTGTGTGTGTGTTTCTTGTACATGAAGTCATAATTTTTTGTAACTGACCTGTGTTTGGTTGCTCTGTGTCTTCGTCACTGTGAGCAGGCTTTCTCTGGTCGTGGCAAGTGGGGAGCTGCTCTCTCGTTGCGGTGCACGGGCTTCTCACTGCCGCGGCTTCTCTTGCTGCAGAGCTCTAGGGGCCCGGCCTTCAGTAGCTGCAGCACGTGGGCTCAGTAGCTGTGGCTCGCGGACTCCGGTGTGTGGGTTTAGCAGTTGTGACTCACAGGATTAGTTGCTCTGCAGCATGTGGGAACTTCCTAGACCAAGGATCTAACTCATCCATGTCCCCTACATTGGCAGGCAGATTCTTATCCACTGTACCACCAGGAAAGTCCAATACTCAATTTCTTAAAGCTCTACTAAGAGATAAGAAAGCCTTCTTCAGCGATCAATGCAAAGAAATAGAGGAAAACAACAGAATGGGAAAGACTAGAGATCTCTTTAAGAAAATTAGAGATACCAAGGGAACATTTCATGCAAAGATGGGCTTGATAAAGGACAGATATGGTATGGACCTAACAGAAGCAGAAGATATTAAGAAGAGATGTCAAGAATACATGGAAGAACTGTACAAAAAAGATCTTCATGACCCAGATAATCATGATGATGTGATCACTAAATCTAGAGCCAGACATCTGGGAATGTGACGTCAAGTGGGCCTTAAGAAGCATCACTACAAACAAAGCTAGTTGAGGTGATGGAATTCCAGTTGAGCTGTTTCAAATCCTGAAAGATGATGCTGTGAAAGTGCTGCACTCAATATGCCAGCAAATTTGGAAAACTCAGCAGTGGCCACACGACTGGAAAAGGTCAGTTTTCATTCCAATTCCAAAGAAAGGCAATGCCAAAGAATGCTCAAATTACCACACAATTGCACTCATCTCACGTGCTAGTAAAGTAATGCTCAAAATTCTCCAAGCCAAGCTTCAGCAATACGTGAACCGTGAACTCCCTGACATTCAAACTGGTTTTAGAAAAGGCAGAGGAACCAGAGATCAAATTGCCAACATCCACTGGATCATGGAAAAAGCAAGAGAGTTCCAGAAAAACATCTATTTCTGCTTTATTGACTATGCCAAAGCCTTTGACTGTGTGGATCACAATATACTGTGGAAAATTCCTCAAGAGATGGGAATACCAGACCACCTGCCCTGCCTCTTGAGAAATCTGTATGCAGGTCAGGAAGCAACAGTTAGAACTGGACATGGAACAACAGACTGGTTCCAAATAGGAAAAGGAGTACGTCAAGGCTGTATATCGTCATCCTGCTTATTTAACTTCTATGCAGAGTACATCATGAGAAACGCTGGGCTGGAAGAAGCATAAGCTGGAATCAAGATTGCCGGGAGAAATATCAATAACCTCAGATATGCAGATGACACCACCCTTATGGCAGAAAGTGAAGAGGAGCTAAAAAGCCTCTTGATGTAAGTGAAAGAGGAGAGTGACAAAGTTGTCTTAAAGCTCAACATTCAGAAAACGAAGATCATGGCATCTGGTCCCATCACTTCATGGGAAATAGATGGGGAAACAGTGGAAACAGTGTCAGACTTTATCTTTTTGGGCTCCAAAATCACTGCAGATGGTGACTGCAGCCATGAAATTAAAAGACGCTTACTCCTTGGAAGAAAAGTTATGACCAACCTAGATAGTATATTCAAAAGCAGAGACATTACTTTGCCAACTAAGGTCCGTCTAGTCAAGGCTATGGTTTTTCCTGTTGTCACGTGTGGATGTGAGAGTTGGACTGTGAAGAAAGCTGAGTGCTGAAGAATTGATGCTTTTGAACTGTGGTGTTGGAGAAGACTCTTGAGAGTCCCTTGGACTGCAAGAAGATCCAACCAGTCCATTCTGAAGGAGATCAGCCCTGGGATTTCTTTGGAAGGAATGATGCCAAAGCTGAAACTCCAGTACTTTGGCCACCCCATGTGAAGGGTTAACTCATTGGAAAAGACTCTGATGCTGGGAGGGATTGGGGGCAGGAGGAGAAGGGGACGACAGAGGATGAGATGGCTGGATGGCATCACGGACTCAATGGACGTGAGTCTGAGTGAACTCCGGGAGATGGTGATGGACAGGGAGGCCTGGCATGCTGCGATTCATGGGATCGCAAAGAATCAGACACGACTGAGCGACTGAACTGAACTGAGAAATGATTACGAATTCTTCTCAACCTTTGCTCTCAGCCTAAATATCACCTCCTCAGAGAGGTCCTCCATAACCACTTCAGCACCTTCAGCATCTTGGATTGTACTGACTTCAGCCTGAAGAAGACAAAACATTATCTGTCAGGTGAGTGCAGAGAAAGAGAGAGTGAGCTGGACAGTCAGGCAAGAAGAGGAAATTTATTAGAGGGAAAAGAGAGGGTGACTGGCTCTTAAGGAGAACCAGAGTTCTCCCTTTCTGACGGAGTCCTTCTTATACCCCACCAATGAAAAAATCTCTGAAGGGATGGTCATGTAGCCGGAGTTCTGGAATCTGGTCGTGTAGCAGCTCTGAAAAGACAGGCACCAGTGAGATAACAGGATGCCATTTGGGCAGCTTGGTCAGCCTCACAGATCACTGTGATTTATTCTTTGTTTGCGAGGTTGACATAACGAGCCATCTTATCGAGACCCCATGTGGGCCCGATCATTATCCAGCCAAAATCCCTCATCCCTCTGCTCTATAACCCACCTCCATACCCCCTGCTTCCTCTCTCTCCTTTTTTTGTTCAGCCCCTTCCTCTGTATGTTTATCCCATTCCCTCCCACCAGCTCCAGCCTCTGCTCTCTCATTATCTTGTCTTCCCATCCCAGTGTCTTCATCATCTTCTACTGGAAATGCTTTCCAGGCCTCCTCCTCCTCCTCCAAGATGGTGGGGATCACAAGACAAGTGGTGATAACCACTCCCAATGGTTAATTTGGATTTTGAAACCTCATACTTGCCCTGCCTTCTGGGCATCCTGTCAGTCTGTCTGGTTTTTCAGTACCTAATGATTTGCTGTTGAGAATCCAAAATCATTTCTGATGGCCGTGGAACAGAAGACTTCACCAGGAAAGTGAAACTGAAGCTGGATTCCTACCTTTTCTTCTCTAAATGCTACTTGCTCTTCCCCTTGGATGTGATGCTAATTCTGTCCTCGCAGGGTGCCTTTTAAGGAAGGTTGATAGAAACTGTCCTTGGAGATTAGAAAGCTCAGCAAGGCTGACATGCACAGTTACACAGGTTGTACATTTCACAACACACCCTGCTGAGGCAGTAAGAGGGGCCTGAAATCCAGCCTTCACTCCCTTTACCAAGCCATACGTCTGTCAACTAAAAAAGAAGTACAACTTGAGATTTAAATTTCATATGGGGCAAAATGAGGACTGCAGCCTGGGAGGCAGTATCTCAGATAGCTCTGAGAGACCGCTCCAAAGTGGCAGAGGGGGAAAGTCAATAGATAAGGTTTTGGTGAAGGGGGAGTTCAGGACCATGAAGCACTCATTTTACAAAAGGTTTTTGTTAGTCATGAGGATCTGATGTCACCATGAAGGGATTTAGTGCTTGTCTAGATATGAGGAGATGCTAGGATTGAGACCATAACATTTGTTTCTAAAAACATCCAAGTATCTGAAGACCTGTCCCACCAGATTCCCGGGAGCACAGAGCACCTCACTCCACCCTGAGCTCCCTCAGGGGGTGTTGAAGGTCAACAGCTAGAGCAGATGGGGTTCAATCTCCATGGCAGATGGCAAATGCCTTTGTTGTTCAGTTGTTGGCAAAGCTCTTGGTAAGTGCCAATTTGTAGTTGACACATCCTTGAGCTGTGTCTGTCTAGTGGAAAATTAGTAAAATTGTGTACTAATTTGCAAAAGGCACTCTAGCACGCACCCTGAAGCCTAGCCTGGGGGAGACGCTAGCCAGGTAACTGGCTATGACTGGATGCAGAAGGCCTGCAGCCATTCAGGGCCCTGATTAACAGGGCTTTTCTGAGAAGATATGAAAGAAGCAGCCTAAAGGCATGTGCCAGTTTTTAGTGAGGCCTGTTATATGATGTTCAGCAAGTTAAGTGATATAAAATCACTTAACTTGTAAAATCAGCCACAGCCCCTGCCCAACAATTTCCATCCATCCACTCAGCTTTGGCCAGAGAGGCCCTCACATCTTGGGCCTCTGCCACCTAGCCTGTACCCAGATCAAACTGATTCAGCCATGCCAACTTTCCTTGTGTCAGGCGAGCGTATGCTGCTCGGTTCTGTCTCATCACAACAAAGATTTGGAGTGACGGACATGAAAGCCCTCAGGGTGTCGCAGCTCTCAGGTCTTAGACAGCCCGTGTTATAGCTCTTAGACAAATCGGTGTTACAGCTCTATTTTATTTAGAAAATAGCAAGGGAATCCATCCTCGAGGCGTGAGGGCATACCGACCCAAAGATGGGAAGAGAAGAGAGTGGGGGAGCGCGCCAGCACGCGGGGGAGAGACAGAGAGAGGGCGTGCTCTGTGGCTCCTCTTTTTATATGTTTTTTTCCTCCCCCTGGGGCCTTCCCTATGCAAACTGGGCTAGCCAGGAGTGCTGTTAGTTCTACCAGAGGTCCTCACTCAGGTCCTCGGACCTTCCTTTGACCTTCCTTTGACCTTCCTCTGTTCTATTTTCACGGGCTTTTCCCTTCCTTGTCTTTTAGCCACCGCCATTTTGGACTCCTGTTTCCTGTTCTAACTACGCAACACTTGGATTAGTAAATGCGTGGTATAATTTATCTTCTTCCCTTCAATCTTACGATGTTTCTCTCGTTGACACTAGTCTCAATGCCCTTGTGGACGTTGGCCCTCCACAGGCTGTGGATAGTCCTGGTATACTCCTATCTCCTACACAGTGAGTTCTGGTTGGGCAGGGGCGATCTTCTTTGCTTTAGACCTATGCCTCCCTCCCATAGCTTCTCACCCAGTGTGGTTGCTTCATGGTCTACTGAAGTAGGGTTGTCTCCCATCTCTCAACAAAGTAGGAATTTCACCCATTTTTTCTTATTTCTTTACTTTTTGGCTACCCTGGGTCTTCACTGTTGTGTGCAGGCTTTTCTCTGGTTGTGGCGAGCAGGGGCTTCTCTCTAGTTGCCAGGCACAGGCTTCTCACTGGAGTGGCTTCTCTTGTTTCAGAGCATGGTCTATAGGACATAGGGGCTCAGTAGTTGTAGTGCTTGGGCTTAACTGCCCCTCAGCATGTGGGAATCTTCCTACACCAAGGATCGAACCTGTGTCGGCCTGCACTGGGCGGTAGATTCTTAGCCACTGGACCACCAGGGAAGTCCAGGAATTTCACCCTAAATGAACACTGAAGCAGAGGTCACAGAACACCAAAGACACAGAGAGGGGTCCCGTCTTCCACTTTGTCTTTACTGTGTAAAACTCACGAGGCTGGATATCGTCTGCTCAGTTCCCAGCCTCTGCTTCCTTGTACTTTTCTTCAACTGACCATTCACAGCTGTCCCAAGGGAGAAGGTTTCCTGTCCCTTCTCTTCATTTCATTCAGAAATGACAGTCCTATGATAACAGTGAATTAGTGTTCTCTTACCTTATTTGAAACATTGATGAACCGCCTTCTCCCCAATTTTGGGGTAGAAATAGAAACGTCTGGGGTAAATTTCAAGCGGGAGATTTTGTTGACAATTTAAACACTGTGTAAGTATAGGAAAGAATATTTCAACAAAGGACACTGACACACTGCTTAAGTCTTCCCTCTTGCTGCAGATAGCCTTGCCTTTACTGGCAGAGGCACACAGGTCTTGGTGTAGCTCACAAAGGGAACTTGTTATACGGTAGCATCTCATGGTCTTTCTAGGGAAGAGACTTCCTGAGTTCCAATGGACTTCAATAAAGCTTGGCTTATAGTGGGTGCCAGAGTATGCCTTGGAATGAATGAAGGATGACTGCCTCTTTTTGAAGGCCTAATCTTCCCATTTCTCATGATTATAACAGGTCCATTTACTGGATGGATGAACCATAAACTCTGTCACGTCATTAGCAGCACCCAATGCAACTAAGAACAAATCTCCCATCTCCTTCCAAGCTCCTCACTCATTAACACTTAGCTCTCTACATTTGTTGTTATTCAGTGGATAAGTTGTGTCCAATTCTTTGTAACCCTGTGGACCGCAGGGACCCTGTCCTTCCCTGTCCTTCACTATCTCCTGGAGTTTGCTCAGATTCAAGTCCATTGAGTCAGAGATGCCATCCAACCATCTCATCTTCTGTTGCCCCCTTCTCCTCCTGCCCTCAATCTTTCCCAGCATCAGGGTCTTTTCCAATGAGTTGGCTCTTTGCATCAGGTGGCCGAAGTATTAGAGCTTCAGCATCAGTCTTCCAGCGGATATTCAGAGTTGGCACACAACTCTCTACACTAGGAAAAATCAAAACATACCATTCACATGAGATAAATGGCTCTGAAGCCATGTAGCTTGTCTATGAAATACTGACTTTAGGAAGGATAAGGGAACATTCATCTAGAATGGAAAAAAATCATCTTTGACCACCCACTTCCTTTGGCCTCTCACCTTCTCTCAATGAGAGATGATGCTTCTTTAGGTCTTTCCTCGTGGCTAAGCCAGAGCTCTGACTGAGTCATTGGTATAGCCCCTGCCAGCTGTGGGCAAAGCTGTTTGGAAATTATAAATCAAGCCACCATTGTCATCAAAGGCTGGATGACAAATCAGTTTCTCCCTTGCACCAGTTTCCATCAACTAGTCATAGCCACAGGAAGCACACTGCTGGAACAGCACCTGAGACCTTATCTAAGGCTTGGTGGAGAAGGATTTCTAATTGCTCACCAATCCCTTCCATGGTTATTGTTACCAAAGTGAAAGTGAAGTCGCTCAGTCGTGTCCGACTCTTTGCGACCCGTGGACTGTAGCCCACCAAGCTCCTCCATTCATGGGATTCTCCAGGCAAGAATACTGGAGTGGGTTGCCATTTCCTTCTCCAGGGGATCTTCCTGACCCAGGGATCGAACCCAGGTCTCCCACATTGCAGGCAGACACTTTAACCTCTGCACCACCAGGGAAGCCCCAAAAAAACCACCCAAAACTTGGAAATAAGACAAAAGTCTTTTTATTATCAGGCTAGAGCATTGTCTAAAAGCCCTCAAAGGACCATCTGAGTCTCCAAGGAAATGTGAATTTGTAAATTGACCAGAGACCCAGCTCTGCAAGGGTAGATAGTAACTTGGAAAAAACTTAGAGAGTACAGATTATTTTTATGTGGTAGAGATGCAAATGATTTCTGACTAGCAGAGAATATAGACCCAAACAGTATGGATATATTGTCCTTATATATATTAACCAGTCTTACAGTTTTATATCTTACTTAGCAACTAAATTCTAGCATCCTTCTATTATTTTAAGAGCACTGTATTTTTACATATCAGCTTTCATATCCTCTCTGAAGCCAGCTCTGCCATCCTGCTGGTTCTCTCATTAATGAGTTAAATAAAACTTTGGGACATGCTTGCTGTGCATTTGTTTGAGATGTTAATATTTTCTAAAATTATTCCTTGACAGTATGGAAGGAGGCGGGAGGCAGCAGGAGTTATGAGCTCTTTGTTTCTGGCCTGGGGTCCAGAGGAAGAGAAGGCTTTGAGGATGCTGCCTGCACAGCTTCCATGCTGCAACTCACCTTAAGCTCTCCATCTGCCAGGTACCCAGCTCTGGAGACAGAGACGCACATATGTGTTAGCAGTTGCCTGCTTGGGCCACCCAGTTACCTAGTGATGAGAGATATCATGTTGCCTTTCAACATTAGAGGAGATTTTAAAGATCTAATGAAACCCCATCAACCCCCTCCCCACCCCGCTCTTTTTTTTTTTTTTTTTTTGTCTTCATCTGGCCTCATCACACAGCATGTGGTATCTTTCTTCCCTGACCAGAGATCAAACCCACACCTCGTGCATCGGAAGCACAGAATCTCAACCGCTGGACTACCCAGACCGTCCTGGAATCCCATCAACTTGATTCAAGGAAGTGATGTATCACCTCAAGCCCAGCTAAAAGAAGTGAACTTGAATAAAATCCATGTGGTCCAAAGCCCTCTCCACATCACAGCATCTTTCCTAATGCTCTGATGTGCCAGCTTTCCTTCCGTCAGGACCACAGCACCCTGTAATTAGCAATAGGGAGTAATAACATCTAATGCTTCTTGTGTGCCTAATATCTCCAGGTGAATTCTAAGTACTTAATATAAACTGCAAGGAGATCCAACCAGTCCATTCTGAAGGAGATCAGCCCTGGGATTTCTTTGGAAGGAATGATGCTAAAGCTGAAACTCCAGTACTTTGGCCACCTCATGCGAAGAGTTGACTCAATGGAAAAGACTCTGATGCTGGGAGGGATTGGGGACAGGAGGAAAAGCGGACAACAGAGGATGAGATGGCTGGATGGCATCACTGACTCGATAGAGGTGAGTCTGAGTGAACTCTGGGAGTTGGTGATGGACAGGGAGGCCTGGCGTGCTGTGATTCATGGGGTCACAAAGAGTCGGACCTGACTGAGCGACTGAACTGAACTGAACTGAATATAAACTGAATCACTTAATATGATAACCACTCTACAAGACAGGCACCGTTAATTATCATACTCTCCATTTACAGAGGAAGGTACTGAGGCACTAAAAAAACCAAGTAACTTCCCCCAAGATCTCACAGCTCACCAAAGGCATACCTGAGGTTTGAACGCTCAAAGAATTTATACTCTAACTGCTTCATAATAGGCTCCATTCACAAATTAGAAGTTGAAGATGTTCCTGGTGGTATTAGGGTTAAGACCCCATGCTTCCAGTGGAGGGGGTGTGAGTTCCATCCCTGGTCAGGAAACTTAAGTTTCCACATGCTAAATGACACAGACCAAAAAAAAAAAAAAAAAAAGACACTGCACAAATTCAACTTAAAAAGCTCAACTCTTGGGATAGTGAAAAAATTCTGGGAATGAAGCGTGGTGATAGTCACACAGCATTGTAAATGTCCTTTATATGCCACTGAATTGTGTACTTAAAAGTGGTTAAAATGGTTAATTCACATGTTATGTATATTTTACCACAATTAAAAAAAAAATAAAACCTCAGTTTTACTACATACTAGCTGTATGACTTTGAGCAGATTAACTTTCTAAGCCTGATTTCCTACCTAAAAATGGAGATGTTAATAAAGTGTGTGCATCATAGTGTTATTGTAAGGACTGACTTAGTTGATTAAATTGCTCAGCAGAATTCCTGGCGCATAGGAAGACAGAAATAATTGTTAGCTTTAAAAAAAAAAAAGTAGAAATTCTTACCAGCAAGAGTAGGAAATGTGAATTTCACTGTTTATCTATGAAAGACTACCTTGTACTCTTGTGAGAGGAAGAAGTATTAGCCAACCACCAGTCATTCCACCGTCCAACCTCAACCTAGAAGGGACACACCAAGGGAACCTCATCTCCACAGCCATTGTGCTCAGATGCAAAGAAGAGAAACCCACCCACCACTATCCCATATTTGGGGGCCCTTCCTAAATGCTAGGCACCGGCTAAACCCTCTTGCATTATAATCCTACTGTCACAATCATTGTATGAGATTAGCATTACTACTTGCTTCTTAGGAAAAAGAAGATCCCACAGATGCAGAGAGGTTCATCAGCTTGCTTAAAGTCACCCAGCTGCTGAACAACAGACCCAAGATTTGAATCCACGTCTATGCATCTTCGTCAGTTCTGACTATTATAACAAATCACCATAACAAAACAGCTTCAACAACAGACCATTTATTTCTCACAGTTCTGGAGTGTGGCAAGTCCAAGATCAATATGCCAGCAGATCTGGTGTCTGCACAAGACCCACTTCTTGGTGTGCAGATGGACACCATCTTGTATCTTCACAGCAGGGAGAGAGAAAAGCAAGCTCTCTCCTTTCTTCTTCTAAGGGCACTAATCCCATCATGAGGGCTACACCCTCATGACCTAATTACCTCCCAAAGGCTCCACCTCCTAATACCACCACACGGTGGTGTAGGTTTTCAACATATGAATTGGAGGGGATGCATTAACACTCTTTAAAAATAACTCCAAAATGCCCATACTATACCACCTTGCTGCTCTGCCACCAAGAATGTGATATCTTTGGAGCAATATTAACCAGAATTCAAAACACAAAACAAAAACAAATCCAAGTGAAGGAGGAGGAGAGGGTCATCCTTTGACTTTGAAACGGAAGGGACCAGAAGTCCTAGATGGAGCAAGGGAGGAGGAGAGGCCTATTGGGATGCTACACAAGAAGAAATGTACACTCCATCCCTCTTTGTAGAGGGAGCATCCTTCTTGAGACCCACGAAGACATGGGGCTGTGTTTTGGGAGCGAGACTTTGAAAACACTGTGATGATGATAAGGAGGCGAAGGAGATAATTAAAATACTCGTAGTTGCAAGTAACAGAAACAGAGTTGCTTTGTTTTGTTTTGAAATTTTTGGCTATGCTGCACAGCATGTGGGATCTTAGTTCCCCAATCAGGAATTGAACCCACCTCTCTGTAGTGGAAGCATGGAGTCTTAACCACTGGACCACCAGGGAAGTCCCAGAAACTGAGTTCTGACCTCTTTGAAAAAAACAGGAGTTGATTCACTTAATCAAGGCAAGCCTGGAGAACAGATTGGAAAAAATAGAATAGATGAGACCAAGTGCCTCCAAAAGATAAAGAGACAGGAAACACAACTGTCATTTGTAGGAGACCGCCACCGTCACTCTTTTTATCCCTCAATCAACACCCCATATCGTAGGAAGGTCATATGTCTGTTCATGATGCCCAAGTCCTTGAGGCTAAGATTCTGGAAGAGACAGGCTTTAGACCTCTGGCTTCTATAACTGAAGGAAAAGCATTGCTTTCCACCAAGATCTCACACCTGGGGAATAACTTCCAAATAAGAAGATAAGTGGATGCTTAAAAGCACAACACCCCCCACGCCAAACCCCTGCCAAAAAATTCTGGTCATTGCAATTACTATGATATATATTAATATTAATAGCCCTTTTATGATTTTTCCAGTCCCAGTATACTTGGATACTATAAATATTCAAGATGAAAGTGTAAATTTTGTGTTCATCAGTGAAAATGTCTTGCATAAACATTTAAGTCTTACAAAAAAGTCCTACCCAGTCTAAAGAATAGCGTTTTCAGTTAGGACCTTCTGTATATGGAATTACTTCATTTTGGACAGTAAGGAGAGAGAGTACAGGACAAGTCAAAGAAAGAGGTTGCATGCTATCCAGCAGTGAATTATTACCTATTATCAAAACAGGAAGAAGAACAGAAAGCAGAACTAAACCAAATTATCTCTGTGGTAAAATTCCTAGGGCAATTACCAGAGGCCAGAACACTCTCATGTGGATGAAAGAATTTGAGAAGAACAAATAAGTGAGGACAGAAGTTTTGGGTTTCTTTGTTGATCTTCCTGCTTCCCATGGTAAGCTGGGATTTTCACTTTAGTCATCTCCATATTTTGCAATTTGATAAACAGGTTGTGCGATGAGCCAGGACAGGGTGTCCTACCACACCAGACACAGTGTACCTACCACTGTTCTTCTAGCCAAGTGTGATTTCACACTTGAATTTCTAGAATTGCCAGTGATCAGATGAAATCTTCGATCCCCACCATGGGGCCCAGAAAGAATTTTGTGTCACCTTTTCCCTGAGGGACCATGCTCACAGATTTGGGGGCATATTATGTGTGCTCTGTTGCTCAGCTATGTCTGACTCTTGGTGATCCCATGGACCGTAGCCCACCAGGTTCCTCTGTTCACCAAGTTTTCCAGACAATAATACAGGAGTGGTTTGCCATTTCCTCCTCCAGAGGGTCTTCCTGACCCAGGGATCGAACCCGGGTCTCCTGCATCTCCTGCACTGCAGGTGGTTTCTTTACTGCTGAGCTACCAGGAAGCCCCCACAGACTTTGAGGATAGAATCCCAAAATAAATTGTAACAGAAATAATTGCCTTTCTACGGAAGAGGGCCACTAAACCATAATATCACCCACCCTAACTTCCTTTATATTTTTTCTTTAGTTTCATCCCTTTCTTCCTCTCCTATGATATTGCGACATTGCCTATTTTCTCCATCAAGCATTATTTTACTCTTCAATTCTTCACTGAATTCCTCCTACAGTGTATATTTGTCAGGAACTAATCTTGTTGCAAAAGATAGAAACCCAACTCAAAATAGATTGAAGAAAATGTATCCGCTCACACCATTTGGAAATCAGTCCAAACAGTAGATATGCAGGTATAGCCAGATCAAGGGACTCAAACTATGTCATCACTCTTTGATTTTTCTTCATCATTCTGGTACACTATCCTCTTTATTCTCTACCAGATTCTCCTCTGTGGGGTCTAGAAGCTGCAGTTTAACATGGACATTGCAGTGGGAAAGGACAGCGTTTTCCTCCCAGTGCCCATGAGCAAACCTCACACAGTCAGGAGTCATGACTGGTTCTTGTGTGGTCATGTGTCCACCTCTGAACCAATCACTGGATCCAAGAGTATACACTGATTGGCCAGCCTGTGTCACATGCCCACCCCTATGATAGGGCTGTGAAGTCCCTTGAATGACCATCTCACTAAAATCCTCCACCAAAGGAAAGCTAGGCAGGCAAAAGAATAAGCAACTTCAGGCTACAAACACATGTTCAACCTTTACATTCGTTCCCAACTTCCTTTCCTTTTGCTTCTTGTTTCTTGCTGTGGAATTCGGATCTGGATATTAAGCTGAGTCTCTGAAACACCCACCTGGTCCCGCCATGGACACCCTACACTTGAGATCCCAGGAGAAATATTGGCTTATAAGATAAATCAACAGAGAAACACTGTTTGGAACTTCTCTAGACCAAGTGTTCAGGGGTCCTGGGTCCCTGAGTGGATGTTTACGTGTGAGTTGGACTGGGGACTTTTACTGGGCAGGAGGTACCAACACCTCATCAGAGCCATTTGCATGGAATTACTCTTCCTCAGAATTACATCATCCAGAATGGCATCCCAAAACACAGATATATCACCAGTATCATGAAACTCATGAAATTTAATGTTCCATTCAATAATGTAGTAAAGTTTATTTCCAGACCTTTCTCAGCTCCCTATGTAATAAAACAAATCATGTTTTCACCACATGCTTTTTTCTGATTCCTCCCTCTTATCCTGGGTTGTGAGGATGGCCCTCTTCCCTCTGCCAGTATTGGGAAAATACAGAAAGTGAAGAGATAAATGGGGCGTGGGTATGGGCTTGCATGCAATTTGCATGTGATACTGTGTGCCCGGGTATTAAATGTACCTTGCATTGTGCCCTTAAACAGAAAGCAGAACTGGGGAAGATACATACTTTTTCCAAGAGTCCTGTTGTTGAAATATCTGTTCGTTTTGCCTTCCCCTAAGAATATGACAAACACCCCAGTATTGGGGCTTCCCTCTGCCATTAGCTCTTATTATTTTTTTGTAGTAAACCAGGAACATCAATTACTGTGCAGACATGGTTCAGACGTGGTGTTTTGTATCCAGTACTTGTCTGTCTTATTTTCTGAGAACCTGTAGATACTGTTCTAAAATTGAAATATATCTAACTTATATGTTTTTAGAGTTTTTTAAATCTGGACCATTTTTAAAGTCTTCATTGAATTTATTACAGTATTGTTTTTGTTGTTTATGGTCTGGTTTCTTGACCATGAGGCACATGGGAACTTAAACCCACACCCCTGCATTGGAAGGCAAAGTCCTCACCATTAGATCTCCAGGGAAGTCCCTGAAATTTATTTTGATGCTTATTAATACTTACAGGTAACTTAGCCTCTTCTGGTTTAAAACAGGGTCTCCAGGTGACTGTGAAATAGAATTCCAGATCCCTTCCCCTACCATCTCTCTCTCTTTTGCTTGCCCTAATCCTCAGAGTCTGGGTCCATAGGAGCTGGTGTGTTTTCAAAGCACCAGGAAAACGGTGGTATCTCATCTTCACCAGCTCCTTGGTTGGACTTCTCATCCTCACATCAGCCCCTAGCTCAAGTGGCCCCTGCTACAGTATTCCCCCAAACCACCCTACAGACGCCCTGGGTCTTCATCCTGGAATTCTCTTCCTCTCTCCATGAGCCTCAGTGATGTTTCCAGACCTCCCACTTCCGCCCAAATCCAAGGGGTCATGGCCAGAGCGGTGGTGAGAGGTGGTCAGGCTTTCTCCAACCAAATGGACTGCACTGTGGTTTCTTTCCCTCTGTTGTTGTTTCTTGTTGCTAAGTCGTGTCCATCTCTTTTGCGAACCCAAAAGAGGGCCCTAAATCTCCATGGGGTTGAAAAATAGAAAAAGAACCTGCACAGTCTAGAAAGAAAATGAGACAAAGGGAGGTTTGCGATGAGCAAGGTGTCTGGATCTCTCCTTCCCTCGTGTCAAGCTGGTTTTCTAGAAAGTTACTTTCATGCCCCGTCTGTTCACCAGCTCCTCCCCTTTTACCAAGTGAACTTGGCTGCACCTTCCTTAGTATCTCACGTTGCTCCCTTCAGCTGGACTTCTGCAAGTAACGATGCTGGCTTTTCCATCCTGCATGCTCATATGGAGGCCACAGGGATGGTTACCATGGACACCAATCCAGCCAAAAGACCTCAGGGCCCGTGCTTGAGATGGGAGGCCTCATCCTGTTATCCCCCAGGCTCCTTGGGTAGAGGAAGGGAGAAGAAGGGCATGGACCACTGGTTATAGACAATGAATCCAACACCTTGGGTGCAGTAGCTGCAGTGAGACATCAGTGCACAGTGAGAAAGATTCCATTTCACTGTGGTTCTTGCCATTTCTTCCTCCTCTTCTCTCATCCTGCTCTGTTTTCTTTCTTCATCTCTCTTTCTCTCCCCCTCTCCTGGTGGGCAGTGGAGTCCAACCTGGATTTCAATTCTAGCTCTGCCTTTTGCTAGCTGTGTGACAGTGATCAAGGAATTTAACTTCTCTGATACTTAATTCCCTTGCCTATTAAACACGGGTGAAAATACCTACCTCCATTCTCTAGTGAGAACTAGATGAGAGAATGTCTTATATCTATCCAGGGCAAAGTAAATGCCATCTCCCCTCCAGTAAGTCCTATTGAAACTATGCAACTCCGATTGGGACTCAAACCCATTGTCCTTTTTTTTTTTTTTTTTTTTTTTTTTCAAATTTTTATTGACTAATTTTGGCTGCCTTGGGTCTTCATTGCTGCACACGGGCTTCCCGTTGCAGTGGCTTCTCTTGCAGAGCACAGGCTGTCGTGAGCACAGGCTTCAGTAGTTGCAGCACATGGGTTTAGTTGCCCTGTGGCATCTCACGTGGGATCTTTCCGGACCAGGGATCAAAACCTGTGTCCTCTGCAATGGCAGGTGGATTCCCAACCACTGGACCACCAGGGAAGCCCCTCAAACCCACTGTATTTTAATTGAAATCACCCAGCTGGTCTCAGGAAGTTTGGGTTCTTTATGTCTCATAGCAGAAGAGTGATAGGTAAAAAGTAGATTTATTGAGAAAGATATACGCTCCTCAGACCGAGTGTGGGCCATCTCAAGAGGCTTGGAGAGCAGCCCTGAAATATGGGGCAGTCAGTTTTTACGGGCTGGGTGATTTCATAAGCTAACAGGTGAGTGGGAGGGTCACTCCAATTGTTTCGGGGAAGGGGTAAGGATTTTCAGGAATTGGAGCACGGCCCGCTTTCTGGCCTTTTATGATCGGCTTCAGAACTGTCCTGGCACCTGTGAGTGTGTCATTTAGCTAATACATTGCGATGAGTGTCTAATGAGGCTCAATCCACTGGGAGCTGAATCTTCCAGCAACATAGGCCTCGTTGGTTCTAACCAGTTTTTTGGGGGGTTTTTTTGGTCATATGCTCAATGGCGCTATCATTCTTTTAAAAGTTGTGCCCTGCCCCCTTCCCTCCTGTCTCCCTATTCAACCAACAGAATTCACAGGGGCTGCAAGGTAGGAAACCACAACTTTAATGAGAAGCTTGAGATTTCTTTTTATTCCAAGACACTTAACATTTTCCACTGAGTTGCCTACATAGCCTCATTCTCCCAGTTAGATGTGTTTAACACTCTTGGCATCTTCTTACCGTAGTTATATATTTTTCTGCTAAGATAATCAAATATGCCAGTAGGGCTGAAGGAAGCAAAACAGAGCCATGGATAAGACAATTTCCCCGGTGCATAAAATGCAAAGGGGCTCTGAGCAGAGATGGCATGCCGAACGTCCAGGAGCACTGGGGAGATGTCCGGATCAGTGCAGGTTTTCATTAACCTGAGAAGACTACGTTCGCTAAGGATATAGTCCTGGCCGTAGTCCTCTTGCACTTCAGGGGAAAGGTTGTCCAGGACAGTTCTCTCCAGCGTCTCCCACATTTGACTTGTGCCTGAGATGTCTGAGATGCAAGAAGAAAAAAAAAGAGAGGCTCAGATGCTGGGAAGGCCAGAACAGGCATGTCCTACCCCTAACTGGGAAGAAGGCTCTTGTGAATTGGCTTCTGTCGGGAAGGACATTCCCAAATGCCTTTTAAAGTAAGTGCTTTGATTTTTATTTTTTAAAGATTTTTGGATGTGGGTCATTTTTAAAGTCCCTACTGAGTTTGTTACAGTATTGTTTCTGTTGTTGATGTTCTGGGTTTGTTTTTTTTTTTTTTTTTTTTGGTCAGAGAGGCATGTGGAATCTTAGCTCCCCAACCAGGGATTGAACCCACACCCCCTGCATTGCAAGGTGAAGTCTTAACCACTGAACCTCCAGAGAAATCCTAAAGTATGTGCTTTATAATGGCAATTCTATTCTTTGAAACAGGCATACAGAACAGGGCACAGAGGACTAGGCTTCCACAAACTGAACAGCTCATGTAACCAGCAGCCAGACCAAGAAAAGGAAAAACCAGCCAAGGCTCCTTTCCCAGGAGCAACTGTTCCAATGGACAGAATAGAGTTTTGCCTGACTTTAGATGCATGCACACATGGGTGAATTATTGATCTGTTATACTATGATGGCCGTTGAGGTTGTTTTCAATTTGAGGCTCTTACAAATAGTGTTGCCATAAACATTCTAGTACATATCTTTTCATGACTATTATATAAAATATAAAATATAATATATATATTATCTGTGCCAAGTCGCCTCAGTTGTGTCCGACTATTTGCAACCCTATGGACTGTGGCCAGCCAGGCCCCTCAATCCACTTTTAAAAATATAGCAGTAATGCCTGTGTATAAAGTTAAATCTATGACATTGGGAATTCCCTGGTAGCCTAGTGGTTGGAATTCCGGGTTTCCACTGCCATTGCCCAGGTTAAATCCTTGGTCAGGGCAGGTCCCAAAAGCCTTGCAGCCAAAAAAGAAAAAAAAATTAAAAAATAAATAATTTTGAACATGATTTTACCTATTTAATAAATATAACTTTCATTTTAAACAACACATTAAAATTTAACACATAATGATATGTGGTTAAATATATAACCATAATTTAATACAGAAGTAAATTCTTGCTTATTATAGAAAATTTAACAATATCTATGTGCTGTGCTGTGCTTAATAGCTCAGTCATGTCCAACTCTTTGTGACCCCATGGAGAACAGCCCACCAGGCTCCCCTGTCCATGGAATTCTCTAGGCAAGAATGCTAGAGTGGGTTGTCATGCCCTCCTCTAGGGGATCTTCCCAACCCAGGATTGAACCCATGTCTCCCTCTTTACAGGCTGACTCTTTACCATCTGAACCACCAGGGAAGCCCAAGAATACTGGAGTGGGTAACCTACCCCTTCTCTAGGGGATCTTCCTGACCCAGGAATCAAACCTGGGTCTCCTGCATTGCACACAGGTTCTTTACCAGCTGGGCTACCAGGGGAAGCCCCATAATATCTATGCTAAGTCGCTTCAGTCGTGTCCGACCCTGTGCGACCCCATAGACAGCAGCCCACCAGGCTCCTCTGTCCCTGGGATTCTCCAGGCAAGAACACTGGAGTGGGTTGCCATTTCCTTCTCCAATGGATGAGAGTGAAAAGTGAAAGTTAAGTGGCTCGGTCATGTCTGACTCTTCGCGACCCCATGGACTGTAGCCTACCAGGCTCCTCCGTCCATGGGATTTTCCAGGCAAGTGTACTGGAGTGGGTTGCCATTTTCTTCTCTAAATAATATCTATATATTTACTTTAAAATATAATTGCAATGTCTGCTTATTGTATAAATAATGAATACTAAGGAGACGCATATTTTTAAAAAATTAATTTCCTCTGAGGTCACTCACAGTTTTGTGTTATCTTACAGTCCCTCCTACTTCATGAACATATACATGTATGTTTGACTTCAGCTTAATTTCATTTCATTTGCGTTTTCACACACAAAACATGGAAAAGATCATACTATATGTGTTTTCATTGGAAAACATATAGTATTTATTTTTTTGTTTGTTTGCAGCTTTTGTTTTTGGTCTAAATCACAGACCTGCCTCCTGGTCAATGGCTCGAGGTTTAAACCAGAGCTGCAGAATTTTCCACCGAGCAGTTTTTAGTCACTGCTTCTCAATCAAAGGACCACACAGTTGTTCCTAGGTTTCCCCATTTCAGGCAGTGCTGCCATCAACAACCTTGCACAATATATCCTTTTGTTTTTCACCCTTTACTTCTTTTTTTCTTTTTTTTAAATTAATTTTTATTTTTACTTTATTTTGCTTTACAATACTGTGTTGGTTTTGCCATACATTCACATGAATCAGCCACAGGTGTACATGAATTCCCAATCCTGAACCCCCCTCCCAACTCCCACCCCCCACCCCTATATCATCTGTCTGGATCATCCCTGTGCACCAGCCCCAAGCATCCTGTATCCTGTATTGAACATAGATTGGTGATTCGTTTCTTACCTGATAGTATACATGTTTCAATGCCATTCTCCCAAATCATCCCACCCTCTCCCTCTCCCAGAGTCTAAAACTCCGTTCTATACATCTGTGTCTCTTTTGCTATCTCGCATACAGGGTTATCATTACCATCTTTCTAAATTCCATATATATGCATTAGTATACTGTATAGGTGTTCTTCTTTCTGGCTTACTTCACTCTGTATAATCGGCTCCAGTTTCATCTACCTCATTAGAACTGATTCAAATGTATTCTTTTTAATGGCTGAGTAATACTCCATTGTGTATATGTACCACAGCTTTCTTATCCATTCATCTGCTGATGGACATCTAGGTTGCTTCCATGTCCTGGATATTATAAACAGTGCTGCGATGAACATCGGGGTACATGTGTCTCTTTCAGTTCTGGTTTCCTCGGTGTGTGTGCCCAGCAGTGGGATTGCTGGGTCATAAGGCAGTTCTATTTGCAATTTTTTAAGGTATCTCCACACTGTTCTCCATAGTGGCTGTACTAGTTTGCATTCCCACCAACAGTGTAGGAGGGTTCCCTTTTCTCCACACCCTCTCCAGCATTTATTGCTTGCAGATTTTTGGATCGCAGCCATTCTGACTGGTGTGAAGTGGTACCTCATTGTGGTTTTGATTTGCATTTCTCTGATAATGAGTGATGTTCAGCATCTTTTCATGTGTTTGTTAGCCATCTGTATGTCTTCTTTGGAGAAATGTCTATTTAGTTCTTTGGCCCATTTTTTGATTGGGTCATTTATTTTTCTGGACTTGAGCTGCATAAGTTGCTTGTATATTTTTGAGATTAGTTGTTGGTCACTTGCTTCATTTGCTATTATTTTCTCCCATTCTGAAGGCTGTCTTTTCACCTTGCTTATAGTTTCCCTTGTTGTGCAGAAGCTTTTAATTTTAATTAGATCTCATTTGTTTATTTTTGTTTTTATTTCCAATATTCTGGGAGGTGGATCATAGAGGATCCTGCTGTGATTTATGTCGGAGAGTGTTTTGCCTATGTTCTCCTCTAGGAGTTTTATAGCTTCTGGTCTTACGTTTAGATCTTTAATCCATTTTGGGTTTATTTTTGTGTGTGGTGTTAGAACGTGATCTAGTTTCATTCTTTTACAAGGGGTTGACCAGTTTTCCCGGCACCACTGGTTAAAGAGACTGTCCTCACCCTTTACTTCTTTAGGCTACTGTCCCCAGAGGGTAATGATCTGGTCAAAAAGCAGGTATATTTTGAATTTTAATAGCTACTGCCAGATTACTTTCCAGAAAGGTTGTAGTGACCCACACTCCCTCCTGCAAAGTGTGTGGTTGCACAGGGGTTGCTGTGGGGGTGAATCTTGTTTGCCAGCCTGGGTGACTCCTGGATATCAGAACAGTGAGGGAGCCTGGCTAACCCAGTTATACTCAAGGAAATGCAAAGAGGGTTGCAATCGCTCATTTGTTTTCATGAAGGCATGACACCCTGACACCCATACTTAAAGAAATGATTACCCTGACAGTTACCACTCTGGGGGCTTCTTTGGCTTGGGAAACATGTTTGCATGAACTATCGTTCCTCCAGCTGCTTCTTCCCTAGTCTCTGCTCTCACAGACTAGGGGGTTTCTTTTCCTCTCCACTTCTTCCCTCTCTGAACATCTCATGGACATTCTAATCACTCTTGCACCTGCCCTGCCCACAATCCCCAAAGCTATGGTTATTGATGACAAAGCCACCAGCCTTTGATCAAACTTCACCTGCCTCTTCTAACATACAGTTGCCCTTCCCCTACCATTTTGAGGCCATATACAATAAAGCTGTTAAGATGACCTGGTTCCAAATCCAAACACTAGCTCATCTCAGCTCTGGCTGAGAAATTCCTTAACTCCTGAGCCTCAGTTTTCTGCCTATGAAATGGCACTATCATGATGCCTGCCTCGTGTGTGCTCAGTGGCTCAGTCCTGTCGCATCTTTGTGACCCCCGTGGACTGTAGCCCACCCGGCTCCTCCCTCCGTGGGATTTCCCAGGCAGGAATACTGGAGTGGGTTGTCATTTCCTTTTCCAGGGGATCGCATAAAATCTTAAAATGTGCTTGGAGTGCAAAATGTTCTAGCTATTTTTATTGCAAGGGACCCCTAAAATCTGATGCCTCCTTGAGTGTCTTCAGAAATTGTGTGTCCCTAAAGATCCCTTTTCTCATCTCCCAATTCAAACGTCATTCTCCAAGCATAAGTCCTCAGCCCTGTACCATCTGGCCTCTTGCCTTTAGAGAGCCCAGCAAATATCAGCTTTATTTTTCATTTTATTTATTTTTTTTGGCCCCACTGTGTAGCATGCGGTGGGATCTTCCCTGTGATCAGGGACTGAACCCCAGCCCCTTCAGTGGAAGCATGGAGTCCCAAGCACTGGACTGCCAGTGAAGTGAAGTGAAGGGAAAGTTGCTCAGTCGTGTCCAACTCTGTGAGACCCCATGGACTCTACAGTCCCTGGGATTTTCCAGGCCAGAATACTGGAGTTGGTAGCCTTTCCCTCTCCAGAGGATTTTCCCAACCCAAGAATTGAACACAGATCTCCTACATTGCAGACAGATTCTTTACCAGCTGAGCCATGAGGGAAGCCCAAGAATACTGGAGTGGGTAGCCTACCCCTCCTCTAACAGATCTTCCCTACCCAGGAAGCAAACCAGGGTCTCCTGCACGGCAGGCAGATTCTGAGCTATCAGGAAAGCCCACTGGGCCACCAGGGAAGTCCCCAAATGTCAGCTTTAAGTTGAGAGCAGCTTAGTTTATGATATAAAAGAACCAGACACTACACCAAGGGATCTGATTTCTAATTCCCCACCATTGTGGTGTCATAGACATCCATGCTGGAATATCTGTTACCCACCCTACAGCTGTGTCCTCGCCTGGTGAATGATGTCGATTAAACCTACCCCTCAGGGCTATGATGTAAATTAAGACATATACAGAAAGGATGGAAGGAAAATTGGAATGATAATTAAGGGAACAATTTAGAATTATCCAGTAAAGTTGAAGATAATGAAAATCTATGATCCAGTCATCCCATTCCTGGGTATGTGTTGTAGGAAAAATCACATACACACACACATACACCACAGTACGTGAGCCAGGAGCTCCACAGAATTGTTCACAATTGTCCCAAGAAGAAAGAAAGAAAGAAGAAAAATTTGCTCAGTCATGTCTTTGCAACCCCATGAGCTGTGTAGCCTGCCAGGCTACTCAGTCCATGGAATTCTCCAGTCTAGAGTACTGGAGTGGGCAGACATTCCCCTCTCCAGGGGATCTTTTCAACTCAGGGATCGAACCCAGATCTCCCGCATTACAGCCAGATTTTTTACCATCTAAGCCACCAGGGAAGTCCAAAGCAACCCAAATATCCCATTGATAGTAGAAAAAATTGTGGCATATTCACAGAATATGACACAGCAATGAAAATGGATGAACTACAGCTATGCAGAGCACAGAAGAATTGTGAAAACATAATATTTTGTGAAAAAAAGACAGACACAAAAGATTACATACATGTTGATTCCGTTCAAAGCTCAAAAACTAATAAAGGCAAGCTATTGTTTGAGGATGCAGGCATGCATGGAACACTGTCAAGAACAGCAAATAAACAATTGTCAGAGAAGGTACAGGAGGTTAGATGTTGCGGGAGGAGAGAGCCAAAAGTGGAGAGGACCGTATGGGGGCTCCTGGGAGCTGGAAATGCTTTGGGTTTTGATCTGGATGTTAAGTGCGCGAGTTTCTATAACAATTTACTGAACTGTGTATATGTGATATATTTCTCAGTTTAAAAAAGAAGATCAACAGCATCGAGAAGGAATGTATGGAAAATGCCTGATAAGAGCAGCTGCCCCCAAATGCTAGCGATGACAATTTCACTGGGTCCTTGAAACAGTCACTTAATTGCAGGGCTGCTGTCTGGTCCATAGTGCATCCTACATCTCTGTGTCAGAAGTTTACGTGGGCTGTGTCACCAAGCCCCAAAACCCCCTGCCAGTTCACCATTCTCCCCTTCTCCACTAGCTGTCGGGCAGCTCTCCTCGCGCTGTCTCCCAGGCTGTCACATTTGGCATCGTCTCCGCCCCATCCTCCTTCCCCATCAACTCTTCTCCCCACCCAGAGAGTCCCTAAGCTGAAAACCCCTCCCCAGACTTCACCTCCCCTCCACTCCTACAGTTCTGGTCCCACCTCTCAACCCAGATGGGCCACGTGTCTTTCCCCAGGTTTCCACCCCAGATGAACCATTTCACCATCTTCTGGCTCCTCCTGGACAGCTCTGGGAGACTCCTGGCTGCCAAATACCTCAAGACAAACTTCTGCTTTTCTTCTCAATTTACATCTGGTGCGTTTGAGTTAATATTCAGACCTCTAGGGTTTGTTCTTTAGCGTGTTAGGCATCCCTCTCCCAGTGTGTGGTTTTTTATTAGACATGCTCTTTTACATCTTCGCTTAAATCACCAATTAAATGTTTGATGGCCCAGAACTAAGGACTCAGCCATGAGGGGTCATTTGCCTCTCCCTAGAGTCCAGAAATTCAGCAAGAGGAGAAGAAAGGACAGCCATCTCCTGCCGGGGTAGAAGGAGGCAGATCATATCCATATCCTCCAGAGAGGACGAGGTGGTGTTTGAAAAAAGACATGGCATCACTATAATCTGTGGGTGTGAAGAGGTAGGGGGGCAACTATACATTGCAAAGCCGGGCACTCGGCCATCAGTGCTTGAAAGAGGGGCTTCCCAGTCGGCGCTAGTGGTAAAGAACCCACCTGCCAATGCAGGAGAAGTGAGAGATGGGGGTTTGATCCCTGGGTCAGGAAGAGTTTCTGGAGGAGGGCATGGCAACCCACTCCAGTATTCTTGCCTGCAGAATCCCATGGACAGAGGGGCCTAGCGGGCTGCAGTCCCCAGGGTCACAAAGAGTCGGACGCAACTGAAGCGACTGAGCGCGCATACTCGCTTAAGAAAGGCCCACCCATCCCAACCCCATTTTGGTCCACCGCTGACAGGTTTGATTTGACCTCTGTCAGAACAGAACCTCTGTCAGAATCTCTTCCAGAATGAACACTTCAGGGCTCCTGGGCTCAGACACCTACTTGTTTTGAAGCCTCCGGGCTGGATGACAGAGACTTTAACTCCCCATTTGGACAGCTCTTGTCGAAGGATTGATGAAAACATGATCAGAGCTGCCTTGGATGAGCCATAAGCTGCCATCTTCTGCATTGGAACCCCTCCTAGGGAACGACGAGACGAAGAAAAAAAAATCAGGTCTGAGGTTTTCATTTGTTCATCCACTAAGTTTTTAGATGGCACCTACTTCATGCCAGGAGCTGGTATCAGCAATGACTAAGGCAGACAAAGGAAGACAAGGGCCCCCGGTACCCAGGTGAGCGTGTGTTCCTGGTCACACTGTTGTCCTGCTTCCTCTGCTTCTGCTTTCCACAGCTGTTCCATCACAGCTGGTCCAATGACAAACCAAGTGTAAGGCTCAGTCTCTCCCAGCAATTAAGCTAATGTAATAAAGAGCGTCTACCCAACCTCTGACCTTCTGGTTTGACCAACCTACGTTCTGAGGTCCTGGGTGGACATATGTTGGGGGAAGGAGGGGTAGAATGGGCACTGCTCACTCCATTACTGTACTTGTACTTGGGCTTAACACATTGCCGCAAGGAGTAACAGACACCACAGGGAACTGCGGGACATCTCTGTAAGAGGGTATGACCCATCAGAATGGCCATCATCAAAAAGACTCTTAAGTAATAAATGCTGCAGAGAGAGTTTGGAGAAAAGGGAACCCAATTACTGTGGACAGTGACTGCAGCCATGAAATGAAAAGATGCTTGCTCCTGGGAAGAAAATTGCAGCCCAGCAAAACTGATGGGCAGGGAACATAGGCATTGAAGAGATACCTAGAAGAGCTAATATTAATTAGCATTATTCTTCTTACATGATTATTAAAGCTCTGGTCTAGGATGCCCCTGATGATCCAGCTGTTAAGACCCCATGCTTCCAGTGCAGAGGGTTCAGATTTGACCCCTGGTGGGGAACCTAAGATCTCACAGGCCAGGCGGTGCAGTCAAAAAAAAATTTTTTTTTAATAAATCTTTGGTCTGGCTCACATAACTTCCTTTTGGGAAACACTCTCCCTTATCCCTCTGTCTTTGCAGGAAGGCCGTCAGTCAGGGGTACTGTCATCATTAAGAGAGGCCGACTGGCCAATCATGATCTTGCATCCCCTGGCTGTGGAGACTGGGTTGGGGCTGTGCATGTGACTTCAACTGAGCAGAGTCCTGATATAGATTGTGGAAGGGAGATAGCTTTATCATTTATTCCTGGATATCTACATGTGATAATGGTGAAATATCAAAACTCCTGGGGCCGTTTTGGTCACCACCTCACAGAAGGTAAGCAAAATAAAGTGGTGACAAGCGAGTTCAGGAAGCTAGAGGTGGAGGGTTGTGGACTGAAACGGAGATGGAGCTGGGGGAAGAGTTATGATGACCTTGAAGCTTGTTTGCAACTGTCAGTGAGCTCATAAACTCCTACTTCCTTCTTTAAGTTCCTTTGAGGTTTGGCCCTGTCACTTAAAAGAAAGAGTCCTGAAGCTTAACTAATGCAATTTCAATACAGAATCTGGCATCAAATTTTAAACTCTGATTCCTGCTTGCCACATATTTAAGCTGCGTCTTATTGAAGTGATTAAATTAAGAGTTCAAAATCCAATTCCTTCCTTTGACCCGTGAGAAGGGCCAGAGAAGCTAAAGCAACTTGTTCAAACTCTCAACCCAGTTTGGACAGTTAGACTTGTCATTTCTTCACAGTTTTTAGAGATGAGGTATGCGTGGCCAGCTGGAAGCCAGGTTAGCAGAGGGCAGCAGTTAAGGGCTGGCTTCTGGAGCCAACTGTGCCTGTGTTCAAAGTCAGTTAAAGTTAGCAAAACCAGTTCATGTTTATGCACCTGTCTTTTGATCTGTAAATTAGGAATAAGGGTAATACGTGTATCACAGGCTGGTTGTGAAAGCTGAGTGAGTGTTTGGTACAAAACAGGCTCCCTAATAGGCCTTCCTGTTATTTGCCCAGGCACCGGGTTGTTTAAAAGCTCCCTCCGGTGATTCCAGTGGTCAGATTTGGTTGTTAAATGCTTCTCAAGAACATCTCTGAATTTTTTCCATTTATTTATGTCTTCTGGACGTGTAAATGTTAATACAGCTTGGGACCTGGGAAAACTGAGGTTTCTATTTCGGTTGTAGAAGTTGTGACTCAGAAGTTGGATAGTGACCTGGCATTGTTGTCTTATCTTTGATCTAAGTCTCAGAGATGTGGGTGGGGGCAGGGGTAATGTATGTTGTGTTTCAAGAGTCTGAAATTAAATCTAAGGCTATGCTGGAAGGAAGTGTTTCTTGTTTACATGTTTGGTTTTGATTGGTCTTGAGCTGTATGTGCCTTGGTCAAAATATATTTCCCTTAAATTATGTTGACTGAAAGCATATCTTAAAAGGTTGCATTCTGTATGATTCCATCTATATTACATTCTTGAAATAAAATTATACAGATGGAGAATAGATTCGTGGTCGCCAGAAGTTGGAGCGAGAGTGTGGATATGGTCCCGGAAGGGATAGCTCAGGGGATCCTTTTGCTGAAACATTCTGTATTTTGATTCTGTTGGTGGTTTTAGAAATCTATGCATATGATGAAACTGCACAGAATTACACACACACACATAAATGGGTGCAGATAAAACTGATGAAGTCTGAATAAGCTCTGTGCATGGTACTGATGGTTTTGATGTCACACTATAATTACGCAAAATGTTATCTTTAGGGAAGGCTGAGTGAAGGGCCAACAGGACTTCCCTGTACATTTCCTTGCAGCTTCCTGAGAATCTATACTTATTTCCAAATAAAAAAATTTTAAAGGCATACTCTATTTAAGACATCTTAGGGAAAGAGAATTGCCTAGCTCCCATGTAGGTCTTTGGATGTACCAAGATCATAAGGTCTGTTAACATTTTGGTAAATAAAACTAAAAATTTAGGTGTTTTTTTTTTTTAAGCTTGTCATGGGAGGCCCCTGGACTTCCCTGGTGGTTCATTGGTAAATAATCCGCCTGCCAATGCAGGAGATATGGGTTTTGATCCCTGGGTTGGGAAGATCTCCTGGAGAAGGAAATGGCAACCCGCTCCAGTATTCTTGCCTAGAGAATCCCATGGACAGAGGAGCCTGGCAGGCTACATGGGACTGCAAAAGAGTTAGACATGATTTAGCAACTAAATAACAATAAATAGGAAGCCCCCAAATCAAGGTCTGGCTAATCTGAAACCTAAAAGATGAGTCCCCTAAGCACACCAGAGTGTGAAATGTTTCTGCTGAGGCTGCAAGCAAATTTGAAGTGACAGTGCACTTGTTTGTCACTCCATCCCACATGCGCCCCCATCACATACGTGGCTAACGCGAAAGCAAAACCTTGCCCTTAGAGGGATACTCGCTTAAGAGATACTAAAATTGAATGCTGGGGTTCCTGTCAATGGATTCTAAGTACCCAGCGCTGGTAAACTGCCCAGAATATGGGGTGACCTGTTATTAAGCAACTTAATGGAACACCCAGGCAACAATGGGACTTGTTTTAACCATCTGCATACAAACCTATGGACCATTTTGCTGCTGCTGTGGTTGCTAAGTTGCTAAGTCATGTCTAACATTTTGCAACCCCATGGACTGTAGCCCACCAGGCTCCTCTGTCTACGGGATCTTCCAGGCCAGAATACTGGCGTGGGTTGCCCTTTCCTCCTTCAGGGGATCTTCCCAACCCTGGGATCGAACCCTCATCTCCTGCATCGGCAGGCAGAATCTTTACCACTGAGCCAGCAGGGAAGCCCCAGGGACTCTTTCCATCCCTCACAACTGCAAACCAGCTATCTCCCCTTGGTGGAGCCACCAGGAATGCAGCATCCCACCCCCTTCTAAATCTACCAGTCTCCCCTACCCAGTCCTTCTGCCTTGGGGAACTACTCAGTGACTCTGTTGTCTGGCAAGAACAAGCTCTGCACTCACATTTGTCATCAGTCTGGGGTTCCCTGTCTTGGACTTCATGGTGTAGAGGGAACCTTGAAGTTTCAATCCTGCAGCTTACAGAACTGTGAAGCCTTCCCGCGACCCCCACCCCCACCCCCATCCCCAAAGGTGGGGCTCAGTCCTAGTCTTTGCCTGACTCATTTGGTGCTGGACAAGCAACAGGTTAGTAACCTTTCTCTCAGTTCTAGCAGTCAAGTGCTCTTGAGGTGCTCTGAGGAAGCACAGGGCCTCAAAGGCTCCTCAGATGCACAACGATCCACACCTACCAGATCATCTTTTTCCTGACCGAAAGCTAACACACGGCTTCCCAAGTGGACGTCCTGTAACACAGGGCGGAATAACTGCCACTTTTCAGCCCGAAGCTGCATAGGTAGGGTGTGATACTTTGATTTATAATTAATGTGTATTTGGTCATGGCCGTTGTTTCTGACACTGGGCTTCTAAAGCCCCGGGAGCTTTCTAAGGCAGCGGTCCCCCGCCTTTTCGGCACCAGGGACTGATTTCATGAAAGACAATTTTTCCAGACAGGAGGTGGGGGGTGGGATGATTTCAGGATGATTCAAGCACATACATTTATTATGTGCTTTATTTCTGATCTAACCCCGCCACTAATCTGACAGGAGGTACTAGTCTCAGGGCTGGCTGTTGGGGACCCCTGCCCTAAGGGGCAGGAGCTGCAAAGGTTAGAGGAGATTTGTCGTGTTAATGAGGCAACCCACAAAACCCTCGCCTAAGGGTGGGGCTGGTGGCCACTGGATTCAACCTTGTGATTAGAGGTCTGGAACTTTTGGTTTTACCCCCACCTCCATCTCCAGTGAGGGGAGAGGGGAGATTGAGATCAATCATCAGTGGCTAATGATGTAGTCAATCACGTGCTCTAATGAAGCCTCACGAAAGCCCCAAAGGAGGGGGTTGGGAGAGCTTCCAGGTCAGTGACCACCTAGAGACTGGCTTTCAGAGAGCATGGAAACCTCTCACCCTTTCCCCATGCCTTGTCCTGTGTAGCTCTTCATCTGGCTCTTGATCTGTATCCTTTAATATCCTTTGTAATAAACCAGTAATCCAGTGAGTTGAGCTGCTCTAGCAAATTAATCAGTCCCAACAACGGAGTAGTTGGTACCTCCGCTCTAGAGCCCATCAATCAGAAGCACAGATGATACCCTGGGCTTGTGAGCAGCATCCACTGTTTGTTTGTTTGCCCCCGTGTTTGCCTGATATGTCCTTGTTTGGTGACCTGGAAGAGTGAGAATTTAGAGAATTTACAGTAAAAGACCTCAGTACCAACCCTCATTCCATTGCTTACCAGCTGGATGACCCTGGGCTAGATGTGCTTAATCTAAAAGGAATTAGTCTCTGGATCTTGCAGATAGATGTTAGAACTGAATCCAAAGTGGGGATGGTGGGGGGGGGGGGTGGTGGTGGGGGTTGGGGGGACAGTCCTATAGCACTGAGCCCTCAGCCAGCGGGACCTGATGCTATATCCAGGTAGAGAGCGTCAGAATTCAGTGGCATTGTAGGCACCTTGCTGGTATCTGAGCATTGCTTGTTGGTGTCGGGGAAACTCTTCTCTGTGATTTGGGACCAGGCACAGGACACATTTATAGGGGTACCAGGGTCCCATATCCACAGCAGCTTTTTCATTCTCTAATATCTTCCCAAGACAGTACTCATGACCTTGTCTCGGGAGAAAGTAGTGAGGGCTCCCAGATGGTTTCTGCTTCCTCCAAGGTCAAGTGAGTCAATTCAACTAACAAAGTCCAGGGAATTCCCTGGCAGTCCAGGGGTTAGGGCTTCCCTGCTGAGGGCCAGGGTTCAATCCCTGGTCAGGGATCTAAGAATCCCCACCTCCATCCTCCTCCCCCAAAAAAGGAACAAAGTTCATTACGACATTGCACCTTTCCAACTCAAGAACACAGACCAGGGCTTCCATGGAGGTCCACCGGTTGAGATTCCATGCTTCCACTGCAGGGGTCACGGGTTTGATCCCCTAGCTGGGGAAGTTCTGCATGCTACAAAGTGCAGCCAAAAGGAAAAAAAACAAAAAGAACACCCAGGAGAGGTAGGTTTGCTTACCTCGTTTAGGTATGGATAACAGAAATTTGAGATTAAGAGCATCTCCCCAGTCCCTGGGGGTTTAACAGACTGTTCAATAACAAAAGAAATATCTAAGACCTTGTTCAAAGTGTGATTGAGAAGCAGTGGCAGCAGCTGGGAGTCTATTAGAAGTGCAAGCCCTCGAGTCCCACTCCAGACCCACTGAATCAGAAATTCTGCGGGTGAGAGCAGGAATTTTTTCTTACTGTGATAAAACACACAAAATGTAAAATTCACCATCTAACCCTTTTAAGGTGTATAATTCAGTGGCTTTTAGTATGTTTACAATATTGCACAACCAACAGCACTGTTTGGTTCTGTATTTTCAATGCCCCCAAAGGAAACCCCGTAACCATTAAGAAGTCACCTCTCACACCTTTTCCCTCCAGGCCCTGAGAACCACTAACCTGCTTTCTGTCTCTATGGGTTTGCCTGTGTTGGACATTTCACATAAATAGGACTGTCCCAACATGTGGCCTTTTGTGGCTAGCCTCTGTCACTTAGCATGATCTTCTCAAGGTTCACCCTTCAGTGTATCAGCGCTTTGTTTCTTTTTGTGGATTAATAATATTCCACTGTGTGGACAGACCACATTATGTTCATCAGTTCATCAGTTGATGGACATGTGGATTGTTTCCACCTCTAGCTATTGTAAATAACGATGCTATGAAAACCTGTGTACAAGTTTTTGTTTGAACACCTGTTTTCTGTTCTCTCAAGTACACACTGAGGAGTAGAACTGCTGAGTCATACTGTAACTCTATGTTTAATTTATTGCTGCTGCTGCTGCTAAGTCACTTCAGTTGTGTCCGACTCTGTGCGACCCCATAGACGGCAGCCCACCAGGCTCCCCCTTTCCTGGGATTCTCCAGGCAAGAACACTGGAGTGGGTTGCCATTTCCTTCTCCAATTAAATTTATTGAGTAACTGCCAAATGTTTTCCACAGAGGGTGCACCATGTTACATTCCCACCAGCAATTCAGGAGAGTTCCACTTCCTCCACATCCTGGCAGATCAAGTGTTGTTTTCTGATTTTTCGTGACATCACCCTACTGGGTGTGAAATATTACCTCATTGAAGTTTTGGCTTCCTGTCATTGTTTTTAAGTAGCCCTCTTGCTGATATTAATGCATCCAAAGTTTAAAAAACATTGTCCAGGGATGAGTAGCATTCACGTAGGAACTAGTTACGAAATACAGACTCTTAGGCCCTCTCAGACCAATTCAGTCAAATCCTGCATTTTAACAGGGCCGCCCAATGCAAAGAGCAGAGTCACTGGGAGAGACCCTGATGCTGAGAAAAATTAAAAGCAAAAGGGGGCGAGGGCAATAAGGATGAGATGGATGGCATTACCGACTCAGTGGACATGAGTCTGAGCAAACTCGGGGAAATAGTGAAGGACAGGGAGCGTGCTGCAGTCCATGGGGTCACCGACAGTCAGACACGACTGAGCGACCGAACAGCAGCATCACCCAGGTGATCTCCGTGCACAGTGTCTGAGAAACACTGATGCAGGCGACAGCCCTCAGCTGCTAACACTTCCTCGTCATCTTAAACATACTAGAGTGAGGGTCTGTGGTTTTCTGTTTGTTTCGAGTTTTTTTTGGCCCCCTCCCCATTTTTGCCTGGTATCTCCTTGTTTGGTAGTCTGGAAGAGTGAGAGAAACACAGAATTTGGAGTCAAGAAACAGACCTGGGTACCAACCCTGACTCAACTACTTAGCAGCTGGATGATCCTGGGCTAGAGTGTTCTTGATCTAAAAGGGATTAGTCTCTGCATTCTGTAGACGTTAGAAATGAATGGCTTCAAGTATGTTAGCATCTAATTAAACTCAGCACGAAGACGTTCACTCCATCTTGCTCTCCCCTCTCCCGCATTGTCCTATGCTTGCCCTGGCTAGTTTTAAGGAAGTAGATCTCATCTTTGGCTTCCTCTCACATTACTGAGCAGCTGAGACTGGCCGAATGATTTGCCAGATGGTTCCCTTAAGGCAGCTAGTTCGGCAAGGGAAAAAAAAAAGAAATCCAGGTATGATCCCATAGTCAATTTCTACCGACTCGGGCTTCCTGGTGGCTCAGTCAGTAAAGAACCTGCCTGCAGGACAGGAGACACGGGGTTCAGTCCCTGGGCTGGAAGATCTGCTGGAGAAGGAAATGGCAACCCACTCAGTATTCTCACCTGGGAAACCCCATGGACAGAGTTGCCTGGCGGGTTACAGTCCCTGGGGTCACAAGAGTTGGACACGACTTAGTGACTAAACCACCACATGGACTAAGTTAAACTGAACTCAAGGTTGGATCTGCCGATACCTAGAATTTGTAGACTTGTAAGACTCTCTGTGAGGCCAATGACTTGGGCGCAAAGTTTTTCACGCATTTTTAAACAGCTTGATGTGATAGGTGTCAACTACAAATTGGCACTTGCCAAGATCGTTGCGAACAACTGAACAAGGGCATTCACCATCTGCCTCGGTGGAGGTTGAACCCTGCACTGTTGCAACTGTTGACCTTTAACACCCACCGAGGGAGTTCAGGGTGGAGTAAGGCACTCTGTGCCCCTGAGGGCATGGGCCTTTAGATAGATGTTTTAGGAACAGATTTTATAAGCTCAATCTTTGCATCTCCTCATATCTAGAAAAGCAATAAATCCCTTCATGGTGACATCAGATCCTCTTGACTAGCAGAAACCTTTTTGTAAATGAATGCTTAATGGTATTGAGCTCCCCTCTTCACCAAAATCTTATACATTAGCCTTCCCCTACTACCTTTTTTGGAACAGTCTCTCAGAACTATCTGAGGTGCTGCCTTCCGGGCTGCAGTCCTCATTTTGCCTGCAATAAAACTCAACACGCAACTCTCAAGTTGTGCATTGTTTTAGTGAACTTGGGCAACCATTACTACCTCTCGGTAGAGAGATCCCTGTTGCTAGAGTGACTCCTGCAACTGTGCTAAGTGCTCAGAACCCACAGTGCATTTAGTTCCACGGTTAAGACCGGAAATTCTCAGCTGGGGGTGATTCTGCACCCCAACCCCACCCCCAGTGGACACGTGGTAATATCTGAAGGTTTCTCCACGCTGTGGGTGGGTACTACTTACATCTAATGAATCAAGAACACGTGTTGCTAAACATCCTACAGTGCATCAGACAGCCCCCCACAGAAAGAATTAGCCTCCCCAGAAATATCAGTAATGTGGAGGCTGGGAAATGCTGCCTTAGACTCAGCTGCTGTGTCACCCTGTCACGACAGAAGACGAAAGGGACCCATAGACAAGTGGGGTAGCCTGCCCTCAGGTCACCCAGCTAGTTTAATACAAGAGTGCAGTTCAGAGCACAACCGGCTCAAAATCCCTGAGGCCTGTGTCGTTTCTATAAGGTTTGCTTTTAGCTGTTCTCACTCAAGCACAGCTTGCAGCATAACACAGGTATTTGCTCTGCAATTTCTTAAGAGGTCAGCTGGCCAGAAAGGACTTCAGACCTCTCAAACATAAAGATTTTTCACCTGCCCTTTGTCCCATCAATCAGAGAGTCTTCTCTCACTTCCTTCAATCCTTGGTTAAATATTTATCAAACTACCTTGCCGGGATTTAGGTTAAAGAGCCATCCTATTCTGAGGGAGGAATGAGAAACGAACTTGCTTACAGGGCGGGGGGAAATGTCCTCCCGGGTAAATTGTGATCAAATCTGGAAGTAGTAGCCTATTGGGCTTATCTGCCCAGGAGCTATAGTGTGTGATAGGGAGCAGCAGGATGAAATGCCATGAGTGTCACAGTCAGTAGTGGTGATGCCAGCAGCGGGCGAGATGAAAAGCCACAGGGGCGCACAGAGCCAGCCTCTTCATGGCAGATGGCCTTCAAGTCTCTGACTCTGCTACATGCCAGGTTCAAGGCTGACGCTTAACTCCATGTCATTTCATCCCATCTCACCATGGCCCTAAGAAGCAACCATCATTTTTATCCCCTCTGTAAAATGCACAAGCTGCAACTCAGATTCAGCACTTTGTCCTGGGTCACTCCACTGTCAGCGAGAAAGACAGGCTCAAAACCCACCTAATTTATCCCCACTCAGCTTCCTGGCTTTCTCTTCTTTTTGAAACCTGATTCTACCTATATAGCTACATGCTGCCTCTCTTGTTCTCTTTCTTGTTGCTTTCTTTGGAGAGGGGGAGATGTAGGAGGAAGGGGTGTATTCATAATGTGATCGACTGTTGTGTGCATCTCCTGGAGAAGTCTTTAAAGAAGCAATGTTTCTGCCCTGCCCCAATTCTGGAACTTCCTGTCTACAGGAGTGGTTCTATCGACCCTCTTTACACCTGGGTATGGGGGTGAGGCTAAAGCTTACAGATTAGTAGGCAGAGGAACATGGTAGAGGTGATCCTTTGGGAAAAGCCTCTGACATGATGTTAACACAAGATCTTACCTAAATCAGTGGGAGAGGCAGTGACTTGGTGCATCAGAACATGGGGCCAAAGTTCAATTCCAGTTCTAGCTGGAGGGTTGGTTTATATAACTGTTCTGAAACTTGATTTTCACAACTGCAAAAGGAGGAGACTAATACTTTGCAGGGTTGTTGGGATCATATCTCTGATGGCATCCCCAAAATGCCTAAAACCTAATAGTTGTTTGTGTAATTGCTAAGTCATGTCTGACTCTGACCCCATGGACTATAGCCTGCCAGGTTCCTCTGTCCATGGGATTTTCCAGGCAAGAATACTGGAGTAGGTTGCCATTTCCTTCTCCACAATGCCTAATGGATGCTTCCTAATAATTATTACCATCTATTAGATATCTGCTATATGCCAGGCACCACTCTAAGTACTTTAATATCAGTTCTATTGGTCACAGCTGTCCACCTTCCAACCACTCTTTGACTCTGACCCTCTGGCCTCCCTCTTATAAGCATTCTTGTAACTGCATCAGACCCACCTAGATAACTCAGGATGACCTCTGCCTTTCAGATCCTTGACTCAATCATACCTACAAAGTCCCTTTTGCCAAGTAAAGTCACATGATTCAGGTCCAGGGAATCACAGCATGGATATATTTGAGAGATCATTATTCACTATCAGACCACTGTCTATTCACAGTGTCCTGAGACACTGTCTTTGGGGTTACTTGCTATGCAGCCTTAGATAAGTGGAACAGAGTTATCAGTTCCAGCTTAGCTCCTCCTGGCTGATGCAAACTTCCATGATAAATCTACATGAAACTCTTGTCATGCAGAGGGTGGCTTAGGTGCCAGGCTCAAGACAACCTGAAGGGTCAGGGCAGCCAGGAGCTCCCGGGAGAACTTTGGAGAACACTTATTAGTGACTGGCGCTCTCTCTCTCGCCTTACCTCCATCTTCAAAATGAGAAAAAGACCAGCATGTACTCCCACATAAGTACATTTTCCAAAATTACTATTACATTAGCTTTGCCAAGAGACTCATCACCAAGCTGTCATCATCTTGGATGTTAATTTCTGTGGATTAGTAGTAGGCTATATACGGTCTTTTACACATCCCATGACTTTTCTGATTTTTGTGTTACAGTCTAGCTTCTTTTCTCCTTGCTTAAAATCTCTTCCATTGTTCTGCAAAACACTCATCCGCATGCTGCAAGGAATTCTGCTGAATTCCTCTGCTCCTCGTCGATAAGGTAGACTGTATGCGTGGCTTAACATCTTTGGCTCCGGTCTTCTTACAAACGCCTGGGCTGTCAGGGACACATGCTTCCTGTCTGCTCTGATTTCATGCTACTGTTCTAACAACTTTATAAAATACCCTGGGTGATTTCTGAGTCCTGTAAATGAACCCACTGCTGGGTTTTCCCTGAAACATAAGGATTCGGAGCTGGGTGTGATGAAGGAAGAGTCCACACATCCTGGTGGATGGAGTGAGAGGCTCCGGTGGGTGACTGGCTGAGAGCAAAGGAGAGAAAGGTGCAGGGGTAAACAAACCAAAGAAAGACCAGGAGATGAACAGAAAGAAGTTAAGAGAGCAAACTTTTGAGTTGCTACTAGCGAGTGTAGCTTCAAACATGTTGACTTGATGATGACGGTAAAATAATGGAATGGAAATAATTAAGGCTAGGTGTAAAGGTTTTGCACGTCTAGTGGTGAGAATAGGAGTGAGATGTGTGATTTAATACTCAAAAATTTTCCTCTAATGGAAACATGTGATAAGTGAAAGTGTTAGTTGCTCAGTCATGTCTGACTCTTTGCGACCCCATGGACTGTATCCCACCAGTCTCCTCTGTCCATGGAATTCTCCAGGCAAGAATACTGGAGTAGGTAGCTATTCCCTTCTCCAGGGGATCTTTCCAACCCAAGAGTCAAACCAGTGTCTCCTGCATTACAGACATACTGTTTACTGCCTGAGCCACCCGGGAAGCCCAAACATGTGACAAGTCAGTTCAAAGTCTTGACTTAAGGACTTCCATGGTGGTCTAGAGGTTAAGACTCTGTGCTTGCAATGCAGGGGTGGCCAGGGAACTAAGATCCTACATGCCATGTGGCATGGCCGATTTTTTTTTTTTTTAAGGCTTAGAAAAGTTTTAGAGGCCAAGTAGAAGATGTATGAATGGACATCCTCATAGTATAAATTCATCACTTGTCTATTCATTCATCCATTTTTCCATTCATTTGCACCCTTGCATTTTTTCATTTATTAATTGAGCTTTTACTTCATGCCAGACACTGGGCCCATAACAGATAGTGTGCATATTAGTGAAATGTAAAATAAAATCTTGTGAACGAATGAGCAGCTCAAAGTTGAGAACAGAGGAAGAGAAAAACTTCCTTGCCACTGTGTCAAGCAAAAGGCAATGATAAGTCATTTCAGTAAATATTTGTTGAATGAATGAGGCAAAGGAGCATGTGAGACTTCTAGAAGTACCAGACTGAGGAAATCGAAGTTTTTGCAGAGGTCAAAAATGTAAAGGCTAGATTCAGAAGAAAGATAAGGGTGAAATACTGCCAATGTGTTTTCTCAGGATTGGTTTGCTTTAGCAAAAAAACTGGAAATATTTTGGGGTTCTCATAAAAGTTAAAATACAACACTCATTGCTCTTAACCATCTTACACCTCTCTCTCTCCATCCTTTCCCCTCCTCCCTCCCTCTTTTCCTTCCTTCTTTCCTTCCTTCCTTGCGACTAGCAGCATTCATGTTTAAAGTGTTAGTTCCTCAGTCGTGTCCAACTCTGCGACCCCATGGACTGTAGTCTGCCAGGCTCCTCTGTCCATGGAATTCTCCAGGCAAGAATGCTGGAGCGGGTTGTCATTCCCTTCTCCTGGGGATCTTCCTGACCCAGGGATTGTGCCTGGGTCTCCTGCATTGCAGGCAGATTCTTTACTGTCTGAGCCACCAGGGAAAGTAGCAATGTTAGCAACACACTCAAATAACTGTAAAGCTCAAGGAAGTTGCTAACTTAGAACCAGGGAAGAAAATATCAGGGACAATATCAATTGTCTAAAAAAAAAAATAACCTTCCCCCTTGAAACGTAAAGAAACCCAAATCAGATGAACAAATAGTTGGACTTCTATTTTTTTAAAAAAATCTTACTCAGAACCAACTGATCTAACAGTGAAGATCGTCATTCCTCTATGCAAAGACAGGATCCTGGAGTTTAGAGCCCACCCTCTAGGCTTCCCACTTACCCATGCAGTGACTTCCCCAAACAACCCCCTGGACACCACTCAAAGCCTTCAGTACCAGGAAGGTTTTGTACTAAGACCAACGGCAAACACAGGATTGGACTAATCTTCATCCAGCCCTGCATGAGAGTCCTGTCTTCTTGTTCAGCCCACAAAGAATGCTACAAGCTGCATCTTGTAGGACTGGCACCCACGGCCTTGTGGGGGAAAGGCAAGCTCACCTGCCATGCTGCTGATGTTCACCAGCCTCCCCTTGGATTTTCTAAGAAGAGGCAGAAATGCCTTCGTGACTTCCACGGCCCCGAAGAAGTTTACGGCCATGCATCGTTTGTATTCGGTCATGGGAATGAGTTCCCCATCAGTTGGTAAGCCAAGGACTCCAGCGTTGTTGATCACAGCCCACAGTCCTGAGGACAGAAAGGAACAACTCTGAGATGGGGCTCTACCAAGAGAGCGGGATGATTTTTAATCCTTCAAGCTCCTAAGTCAAAAGGACCCATTTGAGACTTGAGATCTGGGCAAGAGATCACTTCAACTCTCACACCTTTGTCTTGGGGTTTTCCTGGAGGTCCAGTGGTTAAGACGTCACCTTCCAATGCAGGGGGGTGTGGGTTCAATCCTTTGTTAGGGAACTAAGATCCCACGTGCCTCATGGCCCAAGCCAAAACATAAAACAGAAGCAATACTGTACCAAATTCAATTAAGAGTTTAAATATGGTCCACATTTTTTTAAAAGTCTTGTAAAGGGAAAAACCTTACTCTCCTTGAATACTTGTGAAATATTAAGAAATGGTTTTATGGAGGTATATTCTTTTGCCTCAAAGTTTATTCCAAGTCTGCCTCGAGTTTCTCCCTCAAAGGAGTATGTGGAGGCAGAATGATGTCTCTAGGACATGCAGATTTAAGACAATGTGGCTTACCTGCAGTGCAACAAAACAAGATTCTGTCTTTCTTTTCCTTTGACTAGAAAAGTTCCCCTAGTACAGGGAAACAGGAAAACTAGGGCAGAAATGCCAAGAGCCAAGAAGACTGCAGAGTCCTTGAGCTCTGCTCCCTTCCCCAGTCAGCCTGAACCCCTTGACTGACTGGAATCACAAGGAGAGCTTGTTCACACACAGGTGGCTAGGATCCAGCTCCAGAGAAACTGATTGAGGATGTCTGGGGTGAGGCCTGACAATCTGCATCTCTAGCAAGTTCCCAGGTGATGCTGACACTACAGGCCTGGACTTCATTTGGAGAACCAGTGTCCACAACTGGTGATTTTTCAGCCTTGACTGCACATTAAAATCATCTGGGGAACTTTTTAAAACCCTGACACCCAGGCCATACCACAGCCAATTAGATCAGCAACTGTGGGGTAGTAAAGAAAGGGGATCTCGGCATTAGCCATTTTTTTAATTCCCTACATAGATGATTCCAGTGTACAACCAAGCTTCGGAGTCATTGCCCTAAATGGCAGGAGAGTGGTAACCCAGAAACTCCACGTGCTTTGTGGGGAGGAGGGTCTGGAGCACAAGTGAGTCACCTGGGAGAAACAGAGGCGACAGGATCTGGGGCATGTTCTGCTAGAAAGACCTGAAGCAGATTCTCTGAGTTCCCTGAGCCACTGCAGGGTTTAGACCAGTGGTTCTCAAGGCATGGTCCAGACCAGCAGCAACAACTGGGAACTTGTTAGAAATGCAAATACTGGAGCCCCATCTCAGACCTGCTGGATCAGAAACTGATGATCAGAAATTGCTGTTGAAGCTCAGCATTGTGACATAACATGCCCAAGGGTGAGCTGCATGCCCATGTGTGAGAACCACAGGGATATAGAGGAGCAGAATGAGGCTCCATGCTAGGAAAGGCACAGAAATGGCAGCAAACACCAGCCCTATCTTCAAAGAGGCAAGTAGCAGCCAACCTGCATGAGGACTGGACAGAGTATTGGACATCTCAGCAGAGTCCAGCATGAAGCACTGGCCATCAAAGATGTAATGTCCCGTCCCTAGGAATTTAGGATGCCACCCTGGGGGAATGAGAGAAGGCTCCAAACGACTGAAATGGTTTTCACCATGTGGCTCAAGATAGAAATTGAGTTGACTTATAGAAAATAAAGTTACATTTCTTGCACAGCTGAGTTGGTGGTCTGACATTTACATGCAGTAATGACTGGGAGCTGTAAGTGAGAGGATGCCTGGCACACAGTAAGAGCTCTACAGCTATTAGGAGGTTGGTGATAGGAGGAGAGGATGCCTCCAGCTAATGCCTCCAAGTGATGGTTTTAATTGACTCAGCCTGATGCATACCTTTGACCAGTCAAACATACAGGTGGCAGCTTGAGAATGCCCTATGACAGGGACCAGCAAACATATCCTGTAAAAGGCTGGATAGTAAATGCTTTAACACTGCAAGTCCTACTCACTCAACTCTGCCATTACAGTGTGAGCAGCCACAGCAATCTGTAAATGAACGGGAGTGGCTGCGTTCCAATAAAACAATAGGGATGTTGACATTTGTATCCCATATAATTTTTATGTGTCCAAAAAATCTTCTTCTGATTTCTTTTAACCATTTGAAAATATAAACATGATCCTGAGCTCACAGGATATACAAAAACAGGTGGCAGATCTATATAATAATCGATATATCTTTATAAAATACTCTTTAAATGACAAAGTTAAAGAGATAGAGAGCAGGTTAAGGATGAGAATATGGCTCTTCAGAGGTAACGTGAGAGGGTCTGGTGGTGATGGAACAGTTTTGTATTTTGAGTGGGGTCATCTGAGCAAGCACACACACAGACACACGCACACATGCACTTGCATGTATAGCTGATGAAATCTGAATGAACTCAGGGGATTACACCAATGCCAGTTCCCTGGTTTTGATATTGTACTATAGTTATGCAAGGTATTAACACTGGGGGAGGCTTGGCAAAGAGTGAATCTACTATTTTTCAAAATAAAATGTTAAAAAAAAACAAAGAGGCAGGGCCACAGCTTGCCAACTCCTGCCATAGAATTCTAAGCTGGCCAATAAACCTATTATACCTGTAGGGCTTCATAATAGGTTTTTAAAAATTAATATTAATAACGAACAAAGGGATTCCCCGATGGCTCACGGTAAAAGAATCCACTGCCATACAAGCGACACAGGAGACACAGGTTCAATCCCTGGGTCAGGAAGATCCACCTGGAGAAGGGCACAGCAGCCCACTGCAGTATTCCCGCCTGGAGAATTCCACACACCAAGGAACCCGCCAGGCGATAGTCCATCGCGGGTCACAAAGAGCCAGACACAACTGAGTACGCAGATACCAGGGCAATAACGAACAATGTGTTCATCCCAATTTTAAAATCTGCTATGGAGGGACACCGCACAGTTGCTGGCCCTCTCACAGGAGCTGAGGTTTTCTGGTTTATCCACGTGGCCCAGAAGGTTCTTTAGCAAACATCCTTCTTCGTGAGTTTAAATGAACCTGTTCTACTGCTCCACTTTCTGTTTGACTTGAGAGGCTGAAGTCGAGAGAGACCTCGAGAACAGGTAATTCTGTATTGGTGTTGAATTGGTATATTGGTAACTCTGCCTCAGTAAGGACTGTTCTCCAGAACGCAGGCCCCAAAACAGCATGTAAAGTGTTTTCCAAATGCTCACACCTTGGAAAGCATACTGATTGGATCCTTTCATCCCGGACACTGGCATTGTTACTGGCATTTCAAGAAGTACTACTTTATCATTCACTATGACCAACACTCCCGCTGGGCCTCTCTAGATGGTGTTTATTGAATATCTCCTAACAAGACACCATCAGGTCCATAAAAGGGACAGCAAAAGACAAGGCCAGGAAAATGACCTTTCTAGAAAACAACTATATTAGTTTCTTTTTTTCTGGGTAGATCAGCTGTGAAGAGGATATAAGGAGGAAGTCCTTGAGGCCTTCATGGAAAACCCCCAAGTGAAGGCAGAACAGGAGAAAGCAAAGCTGATTAAGAGAGGCTGGTCCTGATGACATTGCCTGAGTGCCTGGATCCAGACATGCCTGAAACCAACGGGTCCTCTTAGTTATGTAAGCAAAATGCATTCCCTTTATGCAAAGAGCTGACTCATTTGAAAAGGTTCTGATGTTGGGAAAGATTGAAGGCAGGAGGAAAAGGGGACAACAGAGGATGAGATGGTTGGATGGCATCACTGACTCAATGGACACGAGTTTGGTAAACTCTGGGAGTTGGTGATGGACAGGGAGGCCTGGGGTGCTGCAGTTCATGCGGTCACAAGGAGTCAGACACAACTGAGCGACTGAACTGAACTATGAATCTTCTTTCTTAACATCTGAACTGAACTATGTTTAGCAGTTTTGAATTGGTTATGTCACTTGTATCTGAAAGAATCCTGATGGAAACATAGTTTTGATTCTTAAGAAACCTGTGGTGAGGAGTGGGAGATGGACATATTTGTTTAATAATCTAGTAATGAGGGTGTGTGCACGGGGTAAAGAGTGAGCTTCCAGAAGAGGAAGTGAATGATGTAGCCTGGATTGCTTTTATGTTTGAGCTAGATCTCCTGTAGAGTGTGTGGTTGGACAAAGGCAAAAGTCTAGAGAAATGAAGTGAAGGCAAGAGGGAAGTTTGGATAAGAGGAAGCTGAAAGTACAAAGTCATGAACTAGAACATTCTATTCTGGAAACCATTCATCATTTACTGAGTGGAACACCAGATAGTGCAGATGAAGGTTTTGGCAAGGGCTATTCTCCTGAAAGGTCTTAGAATCCGTGTGAAGGTGTTTGATGGTGAATGGAGGACCACAGAACCGTTCAGTGAGACAAAGCATATGCCTGGCTCATGGGAGGAGCCCAAGACACGGAGGCTCAGTTTATCAAAGGAGATGGATGATACTCTAAGACGTGCACATTGTAAAGACCATTCTCCATCTGGAAAGCAATGGGGAAGGAAATTCAATTACAAAGCTCAGGTGGGAGATGAGGGTCCCAGTTAAACCATAGCTACCCCTGGATAATAAGAAGGGGCGGGATGATAAAGATCTAGGACATAGAATTGACAGGACTCAGGACCAACAGGATGCAGAAATCAAGGGTAAGCTGCAGGCCTAAGTGACCCCTGGTTGTTTGGCTTGAATGACTGATTAGCTGGCAGTGCTTGGGCTTCCCTGGTGGCTCAGACAGTAAAGAATTCACCTGCAGGATACCTGGGTTTGAACCCTGGATTGGGAAGATCCCCTGGAGGAGGTCATGGCAACCCACTCCAGTATTCTTGCCTGGAGAATCCCCCTAGACAGAGGAGCCTGGCGGGCTACAGTCCATGGGGCCACAGAGTCAGACATGACTGAGCAACTAAGCACAGCTGGTGTCTGAGCCAGTGCCTCAGTCGTCGGATGCAGGAGGGGAAACTGATTTGCAGACTAGAAGCAAAGGAAAAAATAAGGAGGTCCGTTTTTGACAAATTGAGGTGGGATATCTGGTAACCAGTTGTATATGCCTATAGGTCCTGACATTGTAAAGAGGGCTAGGTTGTTAACACAGGTTCAGAAATTACTGGATTAAATGGCAGTGTTTCTCAACTCTGGTGGAATATTAGCATTGCTGGAGGACCTTTAAAATGTGCTAATACCTGGGACCCCCAAATGGAATCTTTTTTATAGTGGACCTTCCCAGCAAAAGGAGAGCACCAGTACCAGCCTCGCTGCGGAAGGATCGGCTGAGTTACTGTCTGTAGATACTGACTTAACCTGCTGGGGAAAAGTCCCCAGGCCTTGTGGGAATCACAGACGTGTGACCTGTGCTCCAGATCTCAAGCTTCGTTTAATTTTCCACTGGCATTACCTTAACCTCGTAAACATTTTGTAAACAAGGGGCCCCACATAACTTGCAATTTTGCACTGCATCCCCTAAATTACATAGCCCATCCTGGGTCCACACAGAGATATTTTAAGACACTTCCCAGGTGTAAAGTCCTGGTATAGGAAGAGAAACAGGATAGCCCAGGAAACTTGGAGTGGGGTCTGGGGACGGAGCCCTCAGTAACATTCACACTTAGGGGACTGGCACGGTGGGCAGAGGAAGGAGGTTCATATAAGAGAAGCAGAAAGAATGATCAGAGAACTTAGAGGGCAAGATGTGGCTGGAGACCCCCAAAGCCCAAGGAGGGGAGGGTAATCAACACATTCAAACACTGCAGAGAAGTTGAGAGCTTGGTGTTCAGGATAACCCAGACTGATTCCCTTGGCCAGACCATTTAAGATGTGTCAAGAAGTGAACACAGAGCAGCAGGATTCCAAAGAGCTTGGCTGTGAAGAGAGAGGAAGACGAAGGCAGGGGCTAAGGGAAGACAGCCATTATGAAGCTACTTCAATTCTAATACATGTTAGTATCAGTAAGAGGAAAGACATGTGGAGGGGCAGCAAGTAACAGGAGAGTGACTGAGCAGAGGTTGGAGGGAAAGAGATGGAGAATTCTGTAAGTTCCGAGGAAGGACCATGCCTAACTCCTTCCCAATGTCTTCATACATGCAAGAGGTCCCAGCGAGGGGCAGGGGCTAAGCGCAGGGGTCTCCAGGTGCCATCAGAGACTAGAGAGAAGTGGTAATTAGAGGCTAGAACCAGTGTCTGGCATTTGCAAGGAGGGTGGAGGGCAGCCAAGGGCACAGGCAGCTGAAGGCAGTACCTTTCTTCTGCACCTTCTCCTTCACTTTGCTGTAGGCCTCTTGTATCTCCTGCGTGTTGGTGATGTTCAGCTGGAGCACAGAGAGATGCTTGGAGCAGGTTCTTCGTAATTCCTCTGCTCCGGACCCCTGTTCATCCAGAACTCCGGCAAATACAGTGAAGCCCAGCTCGTCCAGATACTTGGCCAAACCATGGCCAAACCCAGAATCGCAACCTGCAAGGGGCCAAAGCAATACAAAACGGACTCAGACTAAAGTGGCAGGAGAAGTTGTTGAAGAAAAACTCACTGCATGCTGTTCACGATGGTCCATGCTCTCTGTAGAGAGTGGGTCTTGAGGACGTTTTCTCCTTTGCTAAGTGGAAAATGGGCAGAGAAGCCACAACAGACAAATTTCTCCTTATTAAAAAAAAAAAATGGAGGTGAGGAAGAATTTGAGGTGGGGACATACACGGAAGGAGAAATGCTGATGAAGGGAAGTGGTCCAGGTGGCCAAAGAATGTAGCAGAGAAAACCAAGACATCCGACAGAAGCTTTTTTACTCATCTCTACGTGTAGTGTTCGATGTAATAACCTCCATCACTGCATACAATCTTCAGTAAAATTTTCATTACAAACTAACAGGTTGGAGTTGGGTTTTCTTTTTAAAGATATAACAAAACGTCAGGTCCTGCTTCAAAGTGGACCCAGGACAATAGTAGGGACTACCCACAGGGTCCAATTCCTTCTGAATTATGAAAGATGAAGACTCCTAGCCACCTGCCCCGCTCACCTCCTTGAAGCTTTCCCCTAGACATGGCCTTCTCCCAAACCACTGAACTCTAGGAAGACACCTGCAACAGAAACCAGATAGCAACCCCTAAGGGCACTGCTTTGTGAAATCAGAGGATAAGATCATGTGCAAAACATATGTCAAATCTCAGAATTTTTTTTTCACTAATCAGAAAAAGTCCATTCCTGTAAACACTAGAAGGAATTTGGTCCATGTTCTTCAGAGAACACAAATACACAGTTATTTTTTTCCAATCCAAATTTCTTGCCTGCTTTAGTTGGATCCTTTAAGGTAACTTTTTTGAGTGTTAGTTCTAGAAGGTCTTGTAGGTCTTCATAGAACTGTTCAACTTCAGCTTCTTCAGCATTACTGGTTGGGGCATAGACTTGGATTACCGTGATATTGAATGGTTTGCCTTGGAAACCAACAGAGGTCACTCTGTCATTTTTGAGATTGCATCCAAGTACTGCATTTCAAACTCTTTTGTTGACTATGATGGCTACTCCATTTCTTCTAAGGGATTCTTGCCCACAATAATAGATATAATGATCATCTGAGTTAAAGTCACCCAAAAAAGATGTCCTTTTCATTATAGGGGACTGGAATGCAAAAGTAGGAAGTCAAGAAATACCTGGAGTACTGGGAAAATTTGGCCTTGGAGTACAAAACAAAGCAGGTCAAAGGCTAATACAGTTTTGCCAAGAGAACGCACTGGTCTTATCAAACACCCTCTTCCAACAACAGAAGAGAAGACTCTACACATGGACATCACCAGATGGTCAATACCAAAATCAGATTGATTATATTCTTTGCAGCCAAAGATGGAGAAGCTCTATACAGTCAGCAAAAACAAGACCGGTAGCTGACTGGATCAGATCATGAATTCTGTATTACCAAATTCAGCCTTAAATTGAAGAAAGTAGAGAAAACCACTAGACCATTCAGGTATGATCTAAATCAAATTGCTTACAATCATATAATGGAAGTGACAGATAGATTCAAGGGATTAGATCTGATAGAGAGAATGCCTGAAGAACTATGGACAGAGGGTCATGACATTGTACAGGAGGAAGTGATCAAGACCATCCTCAAGAAAAAGAAAGGCAAAATGGTTGTCTGAGGAGGTCTTACAGATAGCTGAGAAAGAAGAGAAGCTAAAAGCAAAGGAGAAAAGGAAAGATATACCCATTTGAATGCAGAGTTCCAAAGAATAGCAAGGAGAGATAAGAAAGATTTCCTCAGTGATCAATGCAAAGAAATAAAAATAATAGAATGGGAAAGACTAGAGATCTCTTCAAGAAAATTAGAGATACCAAGGGGGACATTTCATGCAAAGATGGGCTCGATAAAGGACAGAAATGGTATGGACCTAACAGAAGCAGAAGATATTAAGAAGAGGTGGCAAGAATACACAGAAGAACTATACAAAACAGATCTTCACTACCCAGATAATCACGATGGTGTGATCACTCACCTAGAGCCAGGCATCCTGGAATGCGAAGTTAAGTGGGCCTTAGGAACATCACTACAAACAAAGCTAGTGGAGGTGATGGAATTCCAGTGGAGCTGTTTCAAATCCTAAAAGATGATGCTGTGAAAGCATTGCATTCAACATGCCAGCAAATTTGGAAAACTCAGCAGTGGCCACACGACTGGAAAAGGTCAGTTTTCATCCCAATCCCTAAGAAAGGCAATGCCAAAGAATGCTCAAAATACCACACAATTGCACTCATCTCACAAAATAGCAAAATAGTGCTCAAAATTCTCCAAGCCAGGCTTTAACAATATGTGAACTGTGAACTTCTAGATGTTCAAGCTGGATTTAGGAAAGCCAGAGGAACCAAAGATCAAATTTCCAACGTCTGTTGGATCATCGAAAAAGCAAGAGAGTTCCAGACAAACATCTACTTCTGCTTTATTGACTACACCAAAGTCTTTGTGTGGATCACAACAAACTGGAAAATTCTGAAAGAGACAGGAATACCAGACCACCTGACCTGCCTCCTGAGAAATCTGTATGCAGGTCAAGAAGCAACAGTTACAAATGGACATGGAACAATGATTGGTTCCAAATAGAGAAATGAGTACATCAAAGCTGTATATTGTCACCCTGCTTATTTAACTTATATGCAGAGTACATCATGAGAAACGCTGGGCTGGAGGAAGCACAAGCTGGAATCAAGATTGCCCGGAGAAATATCATCAACCTCAGATATGCAGATGATACCACCCTTATGGCAGAAAGTGAAGAAGAACTAAAGAGCCTCTTGATGAAAGTGAAAAAGGAGAGTGAAAAAGTTGGCTTAAGACTCAACATTCAAAAAACTAAGTTCATGACATCTGGTCCCATCACTTCATGGCAACTAGATGGGGAAACAATGGAAATAGTGAGAGACTTTATTTGGGGGGGCTCCAAAATCACTGCAGATGATGACTGCAGCCATTAAATTAAAAGACACTTGCTCCTTGGAAGAAAAGCTATGACCAAGTTAGAGAGCATATTAAAAAGCAGAGACATTACTTTGCCAACAAAGGTCCGTCTAGTCAAAGCTATGGTTTTTCCACTAGCCTTGTATGGGTGTGAAAGTTGGACTATGAAGAAAGCTGAGCCCTGAAGAATTGATGCTTTTGAATTGTGGTGTTGGAGAAGACTCTTGAGAGTCCCTTGGACTGCAAGGAGGTCCAACCAGTCCATCCTAAAGGAATTCAGCCCTGAATATTCATTGGAAGGACTGATGCTGAAACTGAAACTCCAATACTTTGGCCATCGGATGTGAAGAACTGAGTCATTGGAAAAGACCCTGATGCTGGGAAAGATGGAATGCAGGAGGAGAAGGGGATGACAGAGGATGAGATGGTTGGATGGCATCACCTACTAAATGGTCATGAGTGTGAGCAAGCTCTGGAAGTTGGTGATAGATAGGGAGGCCTGGTGTGCTGCAGTCCATGGGGTCGCAAAGAGTCAGACACTCCTGAGTGACTGAAATTAACTGAACGTAAGGTAAATTTAGATAATTCTGTTTCATTAATGTGGAACAGGATATGAATTCCGATCTTGGGATGCAGGCACTTAACCAAATTATCAAGCTATCTACAATGATGGTTTATTTGAAACAGTTCTTTTGAGCATGAGGCTTCTTTCTTGCAACAAATGAGTAAGGACTCAAAAGGGCAGGAGAAGTACTTGTCAGTGTGAGAGTCACAGACAGTTCATCCTTCTATAGTTAGCTTAGGAGAAAAAAGTGAAGAACCCACTGTAGCAGGAAGAAGCAAGAGTCTTCCAGGGCCTGACATTTGATTAATTATTGAAATTCCATTGTTTTTCCATGGCAGAACGTATGGCAGAAACTTGGGAACGTGCATGCCTGAAGCCAGGTTACTCTTATGTTCCATAACTATGTTATTTGCAGTGCCACAGAAGTTGGCTGTGCCCCAGACAAATGGGGTGCTGGTCTGTTCCCACAAACCTTTATCCCAGTCTTCATGGCAAGGAGGGCACTGCCATGTGCTCTCAGCCAGTCTCTTGTCCAAGGTTGCTGGTTTGGTTGACTCAGTTCAGTTCAGTCAGCTCAGTTGTGGCTGACTCTTTGCAACCCCATAAACAGCAGCACTCCAGGCCTCCCTGTCCATCACCAACTCCTGGAGTTCACTCAGACTCACATCCATAGAGTAGGTGATGCCATCCAGCCATCTCATCCTCTGTCATCCCCTTTTCCTCCTGCCCCCAATCTCTCCCAGCATCAGAGTCTTTTCCAATGAGTCAACTCTTTGCATGAGGTGGCCAAAGTACTGGAGTTTCAGCTTTAGCATCATTCCTTCCAAAGAAATCCCAGGGCTGATTTCCTTTAGGATGGACTGGTTGGATCTCCTTGGAGTCCAAGGGACTCTCAAGAGTCTTCTCCAACACCACAGTTCAAAAGCATCAATTCTTTGGCGCTCAGCTTTCTTCACAGTTCAACTCTCACATCCATACATGACCACTGGAAAAACCATAGCCTTGACTAGATGGATCTTTGTTGGCAAAGTAATGTCTCTGCTTTTGAATATGCTATCTAGGTTGACTACATCCTGCTCAATACAGCTTTTGTCATCACAGCTTGAAATGTGATGACTGATTTCAGCCCAAGGAACCTGATGACTAGCATTGAAGGACAAGTTGCCAGTTTGTCTGCGACATCAAGATGATTCTTTCTGCACTTGATCAGTTGATAAGGAAACCTGCAGGCCCTGATCTGGTGGTTTTTATCGTAAGGGCATCGTAACAGCTTTTCAGGGTTCAGAGTATCGATGTAAGTTTCTTCCATGTTGGGAATCAAGGAGCCTAATCCAACGTGCTCGGCTGAGACACACACTCCCAACTGTGGTCTTCACCTACACCCTGTCTCCCACCAATGGTTCACTTCCGGCCCCTGACATTAAGGGGTGGGGCCCCCACTTCCTGTGTCGCAGGGCTAGGTGTCAGCAGAGTGTGGGGATGGGGGCAAAATCTCAGAATTTGAGATGGGAGTCTACCCCATCCACTTGGAGTGTATTATGGACTCTAGTAAAGTTGGTTTATACCTATAAGTACAAAACAGAGATATCTGAAATTTTAAGATATCATTTTAAGACATTGTGGACATAAACTCACCCTTTGAGCCATGCCAGAATAAATGTGTAACAATTACTAAGTCTCTACAGCTCTAAAGATAAGAGATCATATTCACATCAGCTGTGCCAGGGGGTCTTTCCTGTAAAACCTGAAGGAACTGCCTTGTCAGCCGCTGGGGACTGCAGTCAGGCATGCCCCTAAAAATCAGAAAGTTCAGGAAATCAGATAGCACACTGACAATCAACTCAAGGATCAATATGCAAGTGATTAGAAAAGATATCTGACTTTAAAGCTAACAACACCTCCCTGGAGGGACTTCCCTAGTGATCCAGTGGTTAAGAATACATCTTGCAATACAAGAATTGCAGGTTCGATCCCTGGTCAGGGAACTAAGATCCCACATACTGCAGGGCAACAAAGCCCATGGGCCACAACTAGAGAATCTGTGCACTGCAGCAAAAGATCCTCTATGACACAGCAAAGCTCCCACATGCCTCAGCTGAAACCTGATGCAGCCAAAGTTAATTAATTAATTTTTAAAACCCCTTCATGGGTCACAGTCTTGTCATGGTGAAGAGGCTTGCATAACTCAATGAACCTATGGCTATGCCATGCAAGGCCACCCAAGTTGAACAGGTCATAATGAAGAGTTCTGACAAAACATGGTCCACTGGAGGAGGAAATGGCAAACCACCCTAGTACTCTTACTGCAAGAACCCCATGAACAGCATGAAAAGGCAAAAAGATAAGACACTGGAAGATAAGCACACCCAAGGTGTCTGATATGCTACTGGGGAAGAGTGGAGGGCAATTACTAATAGCCCCAGAAAGAATGAAGAGGCTGGGCCAAAGCGGAAATGATGCTCGGTTGTGGATGTATCTGGTGGTGAACTAAAGAGCCTCCTGATGAAAGTGAAAGAGGAGAATGAAAAAGTGCACTCAAAACTCAACTTTCAGAAAACTATGGTCATGGCATCCCGTCCCATCACTTCATGGGAAATAGATGGGGAAACAATGGAAACAGTGAGAGACTTTATTTTGGGGGGCTCCAAAATCACTGCAGATGGTGACTGCAGCCTTGAAGTCAAAAGACACTCGGTCCTTGGAAAAAATGTTACACCAACCTAGATAGCACATTGAAAAGCAGAGACATTACCTTGCGGACAAAGGTCCGCCTAGTCAAAGCTATGGTTTTTCTAGTCATCATGTATGGGTGTGAGAGCTGGACTATAAACAAAGCTGAGCCCTGAAGAACTGATGCTTTTGAACTGTGGTGTTGGAGAAGACTCTTGAGAGTCCCTTGACTGCAAGGAGATCCAACCAGTTAAGCAAATCAGTCCTGAATATTCATTGGAAGGACTAATGCTGAAGCTAAAACTCCAATACTTTGGCTACCTGATGCAAAGAACTGAGTCATTGGAAAAAACCCTGATGCTGAGAAAGATTGAAGGAAGGAAGAGAAGGAGATGACAGAGGATGAGATGGTTGGATGGCATCACCGACTCAATGGACATGAGTTTGAGCAAACTCTGGGAGTTGGTGATGGACAGGGAGGCCTGGTGTGCTACAGTCCATCACAAAGAGTCAGACATGACTGAGTGACTGAACTGAACTGAACTGAACTGGTGTTGAAAGTAAAGTCCAATGCTGTAAAGAATAATATTGCCTAGGAACCTAGAATGTTAGATCCATGAATCAAGGTAAATCGGGCTTGGTTGTGAACCTGGCACCCCACCTCTGCAACCCTGCTCGAGTTATTTAACCTCTCTGTACCTCAGCTTCCTCATGTCTAAAATGGGCTTGATAACGGTGCCTACATCAGTTTTCATTTGTGATGTGTTAATAGTGCCTGGAATTACTATAATAGATCTTTTTTTAAAAGGAAATAATACTAGGTACATGACGTTCTTCCTGAATTTCAGGTGTTTACATGCATGATCTTGGTAGATAGGAAGTTCGCCTCTACTGATAGCTAAACATCTCGGTGAAGACTCCACCTGCTTGATTCTGCCTTCACTATGTCTGAGCCCTGGGTAACATTACATAAAGTAGTGCAGAGCCTCCACTTATTCATCTGGGAAGTGGGGTTATAACGGTTCCTCTCTCCTAGGCTGATTTGGAAGTCAACAAGACAGAGAATGCAAAAAGCCCAGCATATCATACATGACTGTTACCAGTACTGTAGCTCTAACCCAGACATCATTTCTGATCTGCAGTGTGAACGATCAGGCTATGCTAACCCTGGTGTCTTAGGGCCGTGCAGGAGCCAGAGGGCCTTGAGAATGTAGGTGGCTGGGAAGCCACTCCCTGTCAAGATAGAGTAAGATTTGTGCACTCCAGAAACCCAAAGACAAGGCAGGGGCCTTTGTGAAAGCTACTTTCCCTGGTGGCTCCCTGGTAAAGAATCTACCTCCAATACAGGAGACCCAGGTTTAATCCCTGGGTTAGGAAGATCTCCTGGAGAGGGGAATGGCAACCCACTCCAGTATTCTTGCCTGAAGAATTCCATGGACAGAGGAACCTGGTAAGATACAGTCCATGAGCTTAGACACAAAGAGTCGGACACAACTGAGCAGCTAACACTTTGTGAAAAGGCAAAATGTTTCATAATTTACCCATCAGTAGCTCAGTTGGTAAAGAATTCGCCTGCAATGCAGGAGACTCAGGTTCAATCCCTGGGTCAGGATGATCCCCTGGAGAAGGAAATGGCAACCCACTCCAGTATTCTTGCCTGGAAAAATCCCATGACAGAGGAGCCTGGTAGGCTATAGTCCATAGGGTCATAAAGAGTCACACCCAACCAAGCAACTAAACCACCAGCCTCTGAAAATTATCAAACCTAGTGTGACTCGAATGCTTACCAAGACCCATCCAGCTTCATAATGGTAACTCCACCCACCCTGGGAGACAAGTCATTTTGCTATCATCACTCTATGGAGGAGGAAACTGAAACACAGAAGGGTTAAGTCATTTAGCTGGACATGGCAGAGGTAGGTTGAAACCCAGACAAGGGTTGATGTGTAAACATCTGGAATATAAAATATTCTATTCTTCTAGAGCACAGGGCTTGGCATATAGTAAGTGATCAATAAAACATGTGTGTTGGGGACTTCTCCAGCAGTCCAGTGGTTAAGACTCCACACTTCCAATCCAGGGAGAGCTCGACCCCTGGTGACGGAACTAAGATCTGACATGCTACACAGCACAGCCAAAAAATTACACACACAAAAAAGCATGTGTTGGCTAAATGGGCATTTAAGAGGGCACTGGCCTTAATGCCTTAAAAATGCAAAGAGTCTTATGTCATTAGTATCGAGGGTTCCTAGCCTCTAAGTCCTAACAAACACCTGTTGAGTTGGATGCCTACCCCAAGAGAGGGTGGAGGAATTGCTGGGAGTCATTTAAGCTATGCCCTTTGAGATAATTCTGTCTCTCGTGGCCTGGAAAATCATCAGCTTGGAGCAAGCAACGAGTACTAGAGTCTCAGTTTTGCAAAACTGGGGTGAATGTGAAATTATGATTTATTCTAAAATATTAATTAAGTCTCTCAATTTGTGTGAAAAACGGAAATGTGAATCACTTTAACTCAGAAGAGTTAAGAATCATAATTTCTGAGCTGGTGGACTAACTGTAAGTGGATTTATGCTATTGTCGTATGGGGGCACCACATCAGCTGGTGAATAGATACATAGCTCATCATTTGTTGGGTCAAGTCATTGGCAAGTTGTGAATAATTCAAGTTCTGGAGTTCTTCAAGGCTAGGTACCCTGAATGAAACACGCCTGTCAAGACTAACAGCATGTGCTCTTGGACACAAGCTGGTTCCTTGGAAGCTGCATTCGGAAAAGGATGAAGAGGGAAGAATTTGCAACCCTGTAAATGATTTCTTTGTTGTTGCTGTTACTGTTTAGTCGCTCAGTTGTGTCCGACTCTTTGCAACCCCGTGGACAGGGAGGCTCCTGCCAGGCTCCTCTGTCCATGGCAAGAATACAGAAGTGGGTTACCATTTCCTTCTGCAGGGTATCTCCTCTCAGGAATCAAACCCACATCTGCACTGGCAGGTAGATTCTTTACCCCTGAACTACCAATTTCTAGACAGTGTTAAAACATCATACAAGTAATGAAACTTTAAAAGTAACATCAGGATAAACAAAAGAAGTTACCCATAACATCACCAATCAAGCATAAGTTTTATAACTTTCTTGCTTTTTCTTTTAGTCCTTTTTTTTCTATACACTGTTTTCCTATACACTAATTTTTAAATTAGTATTATAGATATGCAGATGGCACCACGCTTATGGCAGAAAGTGAAGAAGAACTAAAGAGCCTCTTGATGAAAGTTAAAGAGGAGACTGAAAAAGTTGGCTTAAAGCTCAACATTCAGAAAACGAAGATCATGGCATCCAGTCCCATCACTTCATGGCAACTAGATGGGGAAACAGTGGCTGACTTTATTTTTCTGGGGTCCAAAGTCACTGCAGATGGTGATTGCAGCCATGAAATTAAAAGACGCTTACTCCTTGGAGGAAAGTTATGACCAACCTAGATAGCATATTGAAAAGCAGAGCCATTACTTTGCCAACAAAGGTCCATCTAGTCAAGGCTATGGTTTTTCCAGTGGTCATGTATGGATGTGAGAGTTGGACTGTGAAGAAAGCTGAGCGCCAAAGAATTTATGCTTTTGAACTATGGTGTTGGAGAAGACTCTTGAGAGTCCCTTGGACTGCAAGGAGGTCCAACCAGTCCATTCTAAAGGAGATCAGTCCTGGGTGTTTATTCGAGGGACTGATGTTGAAGCTGAAACGCCAATACTTTGGCCACATGATGTGAAGAGCTGACCCATTTGAAAAGCCCCTGATGCTGGGAAAGATTGAAGGCAGGAGAGGGGAGGACAGAGGATGAGATGGTTGGATGGCATCACTGACTTGATGGACATGGGTTTGGGTGAACTCCGGGAGTTGGTGATGGAAAGGGAGGCCTGGCATGCTGCGATTCATGGGGTCACAAAGAGTCGGACACGACTGAGTGACTGAACTGAACTGAGTGGAATAGACAAACACAAATGGAGGACCTGTTGTGTATCAAATAAGAGGATACTATCTGAATATGTGTTTTGCTTGGCCCATACAGTGTATTTCTTAAAAATTTAAACAAAGGCTAAAACCCAGGAATGCCACCTGAAAACCCAGATCGGTGGTTTCTCTTAATTTACCGGAAGATGGGCCAACTGTGGGCCTGCATTCCTGCGAGGAACCCGTGTACTGAAGCTGAGGATCCCAAAGCTGCCCCCTGCCACTCCTGTCCCCCACTCCCCCCGCCCCCCCATGCCCTCAGGCCCAGGTTTCCCTCTTCCTATCGCAACTGCCTTGGCCACTGAGACCCGCCCCACCTCTGCAGCCTTTTGAACCCAACATACCTGCCACTTACAAAGGTCATCTGGGTGTAGAGTTAATTATCTGTAAAACCGTTTAAAGCTAGGGTGGAAAAGACTTTCCCCTCCCTTGTTTGAAATTGAAGCACTCCACCAGATTGCCACCCTCATGTTGAATCTGCCTGGTCCCTATAAAATAGATTAAGGTATAATAAAATGGTAGACACATAGAATAAAACTGTAAGGTACCTAATAATTCCCTGAGAGCCATACAAGGCTCAGCTTCTAATCCAGGAAGAGAAAATACTTGACAGTTATACCACTGACACTACCTGTGTTGACTTTGGCACCCTTAAAAGATAGTGATGTTGGGTGGTGAACCCCTGGGAATTAGCTAGATCTTTTTTGCTTAATTGGAGGATAACTGCTTTACAGGGTTGTACTGGTATCTGCTCTACAAAGTGTGTGTTAGTAGCTCCGTCATGTCCAACTCTTTGCAACCCCATGGACTGTAGCCCACCAGGCTCCCTTGTCCGCTGGATTCTCCAGGCAAGAATATTGGAGTGGGCTGCCATTCCCTTCTCTAGGGGACCCTCCCGACTCAGGGATGGAACACAAGTCTCCTGGATTGGCAGGTTGATTCTTTACCATCTGAGCCACCAGGGAACAACATGAATCAGCCATAATTACATATATATATATATTTATCTTCTCCCTCTTGTGCCTCCCTCCCACCCCACCTTCCATCTCCCCTTCTAGGTCATCACAGAGCTTAGCTAGATCTTTCATGTCAATTTTTAAAAATAATTTTAAGTTTTATTTTTTGGCTGCACTGGGCAGGCGGCTGCGAGAGCAGGGCCAGCGCACTAGACGCAGCCGAGAGGAGCTACCCCACGTCCGAGATCAGGGGCAGCAGCCTAGAGTGCCAGGCTGCGACGGCGCAGGAACACCCGAGAGGAGCTACCCTGGGTCCGAGGTCAGTGGCGGCCGAGAGGAGCTACCCTGGGTCCAAGGTCAGTGGCGGCCGACAGGAGCTACCCCACGTGTGAGGTCAGGGGAGGCCGGGAGGAGACACCCCGCGTCCGAGGTCCGGGGCGGCAGCTGGGAGGAGCCACCCACGCCCGAGGCCAGGGCCGGCGGCCGGGAGGAGCAACCCAAGGAGCGGTGGCTGCGTGGGCGCAGGAGGGCCTAGAGGAGCTATCCCACGTTGAAGGTCAGGAACGGCGGCGGTAGGGAGATACCCCTCGTCCAAGGTAAGGAGCAGCGGCTGTGCTTTGCTGGAGCAGCCGTGAAGAGATACCCTACGCCCAAGGTAAGAGAAACCCAAGTAAGATGGTAGGTGTTGCAAGAGGGTATCAGAGGGCAGACACACTGAAAACTAGTCAATCTAATCACACTAGGACCACAGCCTTGTCTAACTCAATGAAACCATGAGCCATGCCTGCAGGGCAACCCAAGACCAGCGGGTCACGGTGGAGAGGTCTGAAGGAATCTGGTCCACTGGAGAAGGGAATGGCAGACCACTTCAGTATTCTTGCCTTGAGAACCCCATGAACAGTATGAAAAGGCAAAATGAGAGGATACCGAAAGAGGAACTCCCCAGGTCAGTAGGTGCCCAATATGCTATTGGAGAACAGTGGAGAAATAACTTTAGAAAGAATGAAGGGATGGAGCCAAAGCAAAAACAATACCCAGCTGTGGATGTGACTGGTGATAGAAGCAAGGTCCGATGCTGTAAAGAGCAATATTGCATAGGAACCTGGAATGTCAGGGCCATGAATCAAGGCAAATTGGAAGTGGTTAAACAAGAGATGGCAAGGGTGAACATCGACATCCTAGGAATCAGCAAACTAAAATGGACTGGAATGGGTGAATTTAACTCAGATGACCATTATATCTACTACTGTGGGCAGGAATCCCTCAGAAGAAATGGAGTAGCCATCATGGTCAACAAAAGAGTCCGAAATGCATTACTTGGATGCAATCTCAAAAACGACAGAATGATCTCTGTTCATCTCCAAGGCAAACCATTCAATGTCACAGTAATCCAAGTCTGTGCCCCAACCAGTAACGCTAAAGAAGCTGAAGTTGAACGGTTCTATGAAGACCTTCAAGACCTTTTAGAACTAACACCCAAAAAAGATGTCCTTTTCATTATAGGGGACTGGAATGCAAAGGTAGGAAGTCAAGAAACACCTGGAGTAACAGGCAAATTTGGCCTTGGAATGCGGAATGAAGCAGGGCAAAGACTAATAGAGTTTTGCCAAGAGAATGCACTGGTCATGGCAAACACCCTCTTCCAACAACACAAGAGAAGACTCTACACATGGACATCAGCAGATGGTCAACACCAAAATCATTGATTATATTCTTTGCAGCCAAAGATGGAGAAGCTCTATAGTCAGCTAAAACAAGACCGGGAGCTGACTGTGGCTCAGATCATGAACTCCTTATTGCCAAATTCAGACTGAAATTGAAGAAAGTAGGGAAAACCACTAGACCATTCAGGTATGACCTCAATCAAATCCCTTATGATTATACAGTGGAAGTGAGAAATAGATTTAAGGGACTAGATCTGATAGATAGAGTGCCTGATGAACTATGGAATGAGGTTCGTGACATTGTACAGGAGACAGGGATCAAGACCATCTCCATGGAAAAGAAATGCAAAAAAGCAACATGGCTGTCTGGGGAGGCCTTACAAATAGCTGTGAAGAGAAGAGAGGTGAAAAGCAAAGGAGAAAAGGAAAGATATAAGCATGTGAATGCAGAGTTCCAAAGAATAGCAAGAAGAGATAAGAAAGCCTTCCTCACCAATCAATGCAAAGAAATAGAGGAAAACAACAGAATGGGAAAGACTAGAGATCTCTTTAAGAAAATTAGAGATACCCAGGGAACATTTCATGCAAAGATGGGCTTGATAAAGGACAGAAATGGTATGGACCTAACAGAAGCAGAAGATATTAAGAAGAGGTGGCAAGAATACACAGAAGAACTGTACAAAAAAGATCTTCACGACCCAGATAATCACGATGGTGTGATCACTCATCTAGAGCCAGACATCTTGAAATGTGAAGTCAAGTGGGCCTTAGAAAGCATCACTACGAACAAAGCTAGTGGAGGTGATGGAATTCCAGTGGAGCTATTTCAAAACCTGAAAGATGATGCTGTGAAAGTGCTGCACTCAATATGCCAGCAAATTTGGAAAACTCAGCAGTGGCCACAGGACTAGAAAAGGTCAGTTTTCATTCCAATTCCAAAGAAAGGCAATGCCAAAGAATGCTCAAACTACCGCACAATTGCACTCATCTCACATGCTAGTAAAGTAATGCTCAAAATTCTCCAAGCCAGGCTTCAGCAATACGTGAACTGTGAACTTCCAGATGTTCAAGCTGGTTTTAGAAAAGGCAGAGGAACCAGAGATCAAATTGCCAGCATCATGGAAAAAGCAAGAGAGTTCCAGAAAAACATCTCTTTCTGCTTTATTGACTGTGCCAAAGCCTTTGACTGTGTGGATCACAATAAACTGTGGAAAATTCCTCAAGAGATGGGAATACCAGACCACCTAACCTGCCTCTTGAGAAATCTCTATGCAGGTCAGGAAGCAACAGTTAGAACTGGACAAGGAACGACAGACTGGTTCCAAATAGGAAAAGGAGTACGTCAAGGCTGTATATTGCCACCCTGCTTATTTAACTTCTATGCAGAGTACATCATGAGAAATGCTGGACTGGAAGAAACACAAGCTGGAATCAAGATTGCTGGGAGAAATATCAATAACCTCAGATATGCAGATGACACCACCCTTATGGCAGAAAGTGAAGAGGAACTCAAAAGCCTCTTGATGAAAATGAAAGAGGAGAGTGAAAAAGTTGGCTTAAAGCTCAACATTCAGAAAATGAAGATCATGGCATCCGGTCCCATCACTTCATGGGAAATAGATGGGAAACAATGGAAACAGTGTCAGACTTTATCTTTTTGGGCTCCAAAATCACTGCAGATGGTGATTGCAGCCATGAAATTAAAAGATGCTTACTCCTTGGCAGGAAAGTTATGACCAACCTAGATAGCATATTCAAAAGCAGAGACATTACTTTGCCAACAAAGGTCTGTCTAGTCAAGGCTATGGTTTTTCCAGTGGTCATGTATGGATGTGAGAGTTGGACTGTGAAGAAGGCTGAGCACCGAAGAATTGATGCTTTTGAACTGTGGTGTTGGAGAAGACTCTTGAGAGTCCCTTGGACTGCAAGGAGATCCAACCAGTCCATTCTGAAGGAGATCAACCCTGGGATTTCTTTGGAAGGAATGATGCTAAAGCTGAAGCTCCAGTCCTTTGGCCACCTCATGCGAAGAGTTGACTCACTGGAAAAGACTCTGATGCTGGGAGGGATTGGGGGCAGGAGGAGAAGGGGCTGACAGAGGATGAGATGGCTGGATGGCATCACGGACTTGATGGATGTGAGTCTGAGTGAACTCTGGGAGTTGGTGATGGACAGGGAGGCCTGGCGTGCTGCGATTCATGGGGTCGCAGAGTCAGACGCGACTGTGGGGCTGAGCTGAACGGGGCCCTCGTTGCTGTGAAGGATGTCCTCTAACCTGGGTGAGTGGGGACGATTCTCTAGTTGTGGTGCACAGGGCTTCTCATTGCGGTGGCCTCTCTTGTTGCTAAACACAGGCTCTAGACACTCAGGCTTCAGGGGTTGCAGCTCGAGGACTTGATTGCTCTGCAGCAGGTGGAATCTTCCCGGACTAGGGATTGAACCCATGTCTCTTGCATTGGCAAGCAGATTTTTCACCACTGAACCACCAGGGAAGCCCTCATGTCAAATTTTTAAAGAAAATGAATTTCTCCTGGAATGTGAAAACCTTTTTGAATATTTCTTCAGTACTGTTGATATTCCTATGTTAAGATGGGCAACTGAGATGCCAAGAGATTACTCATTCAAGGCTACACAGCTGGGATGTGCAAGAGTTGGCTCTCAGAGTAACCTGGAAATGCACATTACCATATGTAAAATAGATAGCCAGTGGGAATCCACTGTAAGACTCAGGGAACTCAAACCCAAGCTCTGTAACAACCTAGAGGAGTGGGATAGAGAGGGAGGTGGGAGGGAGGTTCAAGAGGGAGGGGACAGAGGAATACCTATGGCTGATTCATGTTGTTTGGCAGAAACCAACACAGTACCTTCAATTAAAAATAAATGAATTTTTTAAAAACATAAGGATAAAAAAAGGTTCTCGTGAACTGAAAACAAAACAAACAAACAAATAAAAAAAAGAGCTGGCTCTCAGACCCAGATTTGCTTCTTTCATGTTCTATTATTGCTATGATTCATTTATTATCTCCTTGAGTGCTTTGCAGTGGTGGGGATGGGGGCACCAAAGATGAAAGCTCTTTGCCTAAGAGGGGTCTCCATCAGTGATGCCAGTTCCCTTCACACAGGATGGACTGCCATCATCCACCCAGCAGTGAAAATGACTTACAGCTGAGTTTCTGGATGGAAAAATGCAGTGGGTTTGTTCTCAGTGGTGCATAAGGAAGCAACTCCTAGCCTTGCAAAATAAGCAACCAATCAAGGTAGCTCTGCTGGGTTTGAGCAAGTGGCTGGATTTCCAGTCTAGTCCTGATGCTTCTTGTGAACTCTACCTGCTGCAATTTCAAGTTGAACCAGAATTCATCACCAATTGCCCCCAACTGCTTCACCTTCTGGAATTTCTTGTTCTCCTAGTTACTCAGGACCAACACCTTCTCTCCCAGTGCTCACCTCCAGTCAGTGCCCATACCTGTCCTCCTAAGACTGATATTTATCTCTGTCTCCTTCCCAGCATCTCGTGACAAAAAATGCCAACTCAGCTCAGCCTCTTATCAGATTGTTAAGTTAGGGATTGTTTTCGCTGTTGCTTAGTCACTCAGTCAGGTCTGACTCTTTTGTGACTCCATGGACTGTGGCCCACCAGGCTCCTCCCTCCATGAAGTTTCCCAGGCAAGAATACTGGGGTGGGTGGCCATTTCCTCCTCCAAAGGATCTTCCTGACCCAGGGATCAAACCCACGTCTCCTGCATCGGCAGGTAGGTTCTTTACCCCTGAGCCATCAGGGAAGCCCGAAGTTAGGGGTATATATCCTCAAAAGCCACAGAAAACGATGCTGTAATTGAGTTAAGAAACACTGGACATGAAACTCAGTACTGACAGGGATGATGTTCAGTCAGCTGAGAAGGCCAGAATTTCAGAAATCCTCAGTCAAGCACAGAAGCCATTAAAAAGAGGTGACTTAAGGATCTAGACAAGATTCCAGTAAAAGAGAGCTGGACACAACTTCACAACTGAACAACACACAGAATCCAGGGATGCTTCTCAACATCCCACAGCATTCAGGACAGCCCCCACCACAAAGAATGATCTGGCCCCAAATGGCAATAGTGCTGAGAAACCCTGGTCTAGGGGAAGACACACATTAGGTAAATATGTAAAACAGAGAGTAAGGAATGTTTTCAATAGAAAATCTCTGGGAACTACAGGCCATAGTTTCTGTCCAAGGAGAACTCCCCTCCTTTAGGGGACATCCCATTGGAGAAGAAAACAGGCGGGAAAGAAAAAGAACTAGGTCACCTCCACCAGGACAGGGAATCTATTGGGTTAACCTAGTTCACTGTTCTAGCCTCTGTGCCTAAAACAGTGCTGTTAGGCTTCCCTGGTGGCTCAGACAGTAAAGAATCCACCTGCAATGCAAGAGACCCAGGTTCAGTCTGTAGGTCAGGAAGATCCCCTGGAGAAAGGAATAGCAACCCACTCCAGTGCTCTTGCCTGGAGAATCCCACAGACGGAGGAGCCTGGTGGGCTATAGTCCACAGGGTCTCAGAGTAGGACATGACTGAGTGAGTAAGCACACACACACAGACACCTCTGTGCCCAAAACAGTGCTGGGTCTAAGTCCCAACAGTCCGAGAGCCTTATGTTTATATAAGTTACCTTATTTCATGCCCAAGGTCTCAAAGTGGGTCTGTTTTTAAAAAATAGATTTTAATTTTTTAAAGTTTTAAATGTATATAAAAATTGAGAAGAGAGTATAGAGTTCTCTTTGCTTATAATTTCCACTATTATTAACATCTTACATTAGTATGCTACATTTTCTGAAATTAATGAACCAATATTGATACATTATTATTAACAGAATTTCAGACTTTTTTCAGATTTCCTTACTTTTTTACTTAAGGTCATTTTCCTATCCCAGGGTCCCATCCAGGATCCGTTATTATCTTTAGTCATTATATCTCCTTAGGCCTCTTTCTCACACTTTTTCTTGCTTTTGCTGTCTTTGATGGTTTTAAAGAGTACCAGTCAAGTATACAGGGCTTCCCAGGTGGATCAGTGATAAAGAATTTGCCTGCCAAAGCAGAAGACGCTGGTTTGAATCGGGACGATCCCTTGGAGAAGGAAGTGGGAACCTGCTCCAGTATTTTTGCCTGGAAAACCCCCTGGACACAGTGGGCTGGGTGGCTGCAGTCCATGGGGTCACAGAGAGTGGAGCACAACTGAGCACACAAGTATATTGCACACGTGCACGGTCGAGTATATTGCAGGATGCCCCTCTGGCGGGATCTGTCTGATGATTTTCTCATGTTCTGGCTGGGGTTATGAGCTTGGGGAAGGAGATCACAGACACAGTGCCATTTTCATCACATTGTATTAAGAGTACAAACAAGCAACAAGACATGAATGTTGAAGTGGCCTTTGATCACCTGGATGAAGTAAAGTGGGGAAATTTCTCTGCTATGAAGTTACTCTTTATCCACCCCCTCTTCCATACTATACTCTTTGGAAGGAAGCCTCTATGTATTAATACCTGCATAAATTATTTGGAAGTCTTGTACATGAGAGATTTGTCTCTTTTCCCTCATTTATTAATTTATTTTTATCTTTATGGACTCATGAATATTAATTTTATACTTTGGGTTATAATCCAATGCTTTATCTTAGTGCTCAAATTATTCCAGCTTAAATCATTTTGAGCTCTTTCGGTTGGCTCCTGTGAAAGCATATTTTTTATTCTGATTTTATAGGTGAAAGAATATAAAGTTTCTTTAATCCGAGCTTCAAAGAATATAAAGTTCCCACTATCACTAAACTAACAAGAGCAGAGGTGCAATGAAAATCATTAGATTCTAAAGCACAGGGTTTTTTTCTCCCTACTCATTCTTGCCTGGAGAATCCCAAGGACAGGTGAGCCTGGTGGGCTGCCGTCTCTGTGGTCGCACAGAGTCGGACACGACTGAAGCGACTTAGCAGCAGCAGCAGCAGCAGCAGCATTGGCTACTGATCATAGCCAATCTTTGTTGACCAATGACTAGTGTATCTTTCACCTGATGGAGTTACTTAAGGCAATAAGTTTTGAGACTACCAGTCTGTTTCGCACATTACAGGGAAACTTCCTTATTTTTTGACCTTTTATATGATGATGAATTTTCACAGAGTGAATCCACTCACGCAGCCAGCACCCACATCCAGACCCAGAGCTTCACTAGCTCACCAGAAATCTCCCTGGTGCCTTCCTCCAGTAATCCCCACCCCGGAAGCTACCATTATTCTGGCATCTAACAGCAGATCAGGTGTACCTGATTTTCACTTTAAATGGAGCCGTCCATTATTCCTTTTGGAGGCTGGATTCTTTTGTTCATCCTCACTTGTTTTCATGTGGTTTAGTTAGTGGAATTTTTTAAAAAGAGGTTCCAACCACTTATTTCATAAGAAAGGCTACAAACAAGGTAACACTTGTAAAAACATGTTAAGCAACTCCATTAAAAAAAGAAAATAGCAGACTACTATTTAAAAAGTAAATTTACTTAAGATTTACGTTACACAAAGAAGGGGAAACTACCTGGAGATGTCACTAAATTGCCCCATTATACCGGGGTGGCTCACTTCTTCCTCCCTATCTTTATCTATAATTTCATCTACCACAGGCTCTCTTAATGTTTCTGTTAGTCTCTTTCACAGCAAAGGTGCTTCTTGACTGACAGGATGTCCTTCTTGCCAACACACAGCCAAAACTTTACGAGGTTGCTTCTTACATCTAATGGTGCAAGATGCTACCTGCCAAACTGGACTAAAATACTGCCCAGAAACCCGAGAGACCTGTGATCTACAGAATTTCTCTTTCTCTTTCGTTAGCCGTCACTGCCGATGACCTAGTTCCTCCTGATAGGGCCCACGTGGGGTCTCGTTGGTAAGACGGCTCGTTATGTCGACCTCGCAAACAAAGAATGAATCACAGAGATCTGTGAGGCTGACCCAGTTGCCCAAACGGCATCCTGTTGTCCCACTGGTGCTTGTCTTCTCAAAGCTGCAAGACCACCAGACTCCAGACCTCCGGCTACGTGACCATCCCTTCAGAGAATTTTTCCTTGGTGGTGTATAAGAAGGACTCCGTCAGAAAGGGAGAACGCTGGTTCTCCTTAAGAGCCAGTCACCCTCTCTGTTCCCTCTAATATATTTCCTTTTCTTGCCTGACTGCCCGGCTCACCTTCTTTTTCTCTGCACTCGCCTTACACCTCCCAACAGAGGTGCAGAACCCTTGATGTCCCTGCCACCACCCCCCTCTGATGTCACCATGGACCTCATTCAGTCAAAGCACGCTCTCCCTCAGGACCCACTCCCCCACCACACGCTCCTAACCAACCAGAGACAGCACAAGAGAGGAAGGTATTTGCCATCCCCACTCACACACAAAGCATTGTGTTATTTTCTAGTTGGATCCAGGCTTTCACCCCGTTGTTTTCTAGTTGGAGTCAGGTTTCTAGCTCCTCCCGCATCCTTACCACCATATCTCTCACTGACTTACAAACCTCCTCTGGCTCCCTCTTGTCTGATAAGTGATGGATGAAGTACGCTGCTTGGGTTTCAGTAATCTCTTTAATTTGTTTGCATCCAGCCAAGCCCAAGATCAGGCTCTAGTTTGTATTCTAGTCAGGCTGGTTTCTTCCACATCCCACACATGTCCCGCTTTTCCTATCCTGTGTGTTCCAACCTATCCTTTTAATATGCATGCATGTGTTCATTCTTTCAATAGCTATTTTTTTTAACAGCTATTTGTTCAGTTCCGTTCAGTCACTCAGTCATGTCTGACTCTTTGTGACCCTATGGACTATAGAACGCCAAGCTTCCCTGTCCATCACCAGCTCCGGCAGTTTACTTAAACTCATGTCCATTGAGTCAGTGATGCCATCCAACCATCTCATCCTCTGTCATCCCCTTCTCCTCCTGCATTCCATCTTTCCCAGCATGAGGGTCTTTTCCAATGAGTCTGTTCTTCACATCAGGTGGCAAAGCTTGGGTGCTTCCGCTTCAGCATCAGTCCTTCCAGTGAATATTCAGGACTGATTTCCTTTAGGATGGACTGATTGAATCTCCTTGCAGTCCAAGGGACTCACAAGAGTCTTCTCCAACACCACAGTTCAAAAGCATCAATTCTTCGGTGCTCAGCTTTATTTATGGTCCAACTCTCACATCCATACATGACCACTGGAAAAACCATAGATTTGACTAGACAGACCTTTGTTGGCAAAGTAATGTCTCTGCTTTTCAATGTGCTGTTTAGGTTGGTCATAGCTTTTCTTCCAAGGAGCAAGTGTCTTTTAATTTAATGGCTGCAACCACCATCTGCAGTGATTTTGAAGCCCCCCAAAGTAAAGTCTCTCACTGTTTCCATTGGTTCCCCTTCTATTTGCCATGAAGTGATGGAACCAGATATCATGATCTTAATTTTCTGAATGTTGAGTTTTAAGCCAACTTTTTCACTCTCTTTCCCTTTCATCAAGAGGCTCTTCTTCACTTTCTGCCATAATGGTGGTGTCATCTGTGTATCTGAGGTTATTGATATTTTTCCAGAAATCTTGATTGCTTGTGTTTCATCCAGCCTGGCATTTCGCATGAGGTACTCTGCATATAAGTTAAATAAGCAGAGTGATAGTATACAGCCTTGATGTACTCCTTTCCCAATTTGGAACCAATCTGTTTTTCCATCTCCAGTGCTAACTGTTGCTTCTTGACCTGCATACAGATTTCTCAGGAGGCAGGTAAGGTGATCTGATATTCCCTTCTCTTTAAGAATATTTATTAAGTTATTTATTAAGTATTTATTAAGTGCCTAGAAGGTGTTGTGCAGACCTCCCAGGTGGCTCAGTGGCAAAGAATCTCCCTGCAATGCAGGAGACTCAGGTTCCCCCAGAGAAGAAAATGGCAACCCACTCCAGTATTCTTGCCTGGGAAATGCTATGGACAGAGGAGCCTGGTGGGCTACTGTTGATGGGGTCACAAAAGAGTCAGACATGACTTAACAACTAAACAACAATGACAACTGTGTGCTATGCACTCTCCATGAGGGTACAGCAGTACGTAAAGCCATCCAAGTCCCAGTCCCATGGGCCTTATGTTATAGAGATGGGATACATTCAGTAAACACACAAACAAATGCATATGGTATCAGGAGACAAGGGTGCTGTGACCAGAGAGGAGGACACCGGGTTCTGTATGGAGGTCAGGGAAGGCACCTCTGAGCAGGAGCAGTTGAACAGTCTTCCCAGGGAAAACTGTACAGGCACAAGGAAGAGTGGGTGCGAAGGCTGTCGGGGACATAACTGTTAGAGGAAGAACAGGGAGGCCATTGTGACCACAGGGGAATGAGTGAGGAAGGGAGCAACAGGAGGTAATCAGAACAGTGGTTCAAGGCCAGTTCATGTGGGGCCATTAAGCCAATGGCTCTCAACTGGGGCGATTTGGCCCCCACTCCAGGGGACAGCTAACAATACCTGGAGACATTTTTGGTTGTCACGGTTGTGTGGTGCTACTGGTATCTCACTGGACGCCAGGGTCTAAGGATGCTCTTTAATATCCTACAGTGCACAGGGTGGCACATCAAGGAAGTATCCAACCCCAGCACCATGGTGCCAAGGTAGAGAAACCCTGCTTTATTTATTTGCCTGTGCCTGGTCTCCATTGTGCCATATGAATTCTGAGTTGCAGCATATGTGATCTAGTTCCCTGACCAGGATCAAACCTGGGCCCCCTGCATTGGAAGCACAGAGTCTTAGCCACTGGACCACTGAAACCCTGCTTTAAACCATGGCGAAGACTTTGGCTTTTACTCTAAGTGTGATGAAATGGCATTACAAAGCTTTAAACAAAGGAAAGACATGAACTGACTTCGATTTTGAAAGGGTCACTTTAGATACTGTGTAGTAAATCATACCTTGAATAATGAGTGATATAAAAGGCTACCATTTATGAAGCCATTTAAAAGGCTACCAATTTGAGACACACTGTACTACACCCCTTAAGCTAGGATATCTTGATAACTTTCTTCATTGTTCCTACCACTACCTGACATTGTATGATATATTGGTATGTTATTGTTTAAATATTTGTCTCCCCCAGTAAAATGCCAGTTGAGAGAGCGCAAGAACTTTGCTATATGACCTGTTGAATCTCAAGCCCCTAGGACAGTGTCTGGCATACCCTGGGAATTCAGTATTTGTTGAATGAACACATGGCTCTTGAGGTCAATCCATTTATCCCCATTTCACAGACAAAAGAATCAAGTTTCAGCATTTGTGGCCTGAACAACACTGTGAGTACAACTCATTTGTGTTGTGTGAGCCATTTCCAGGGGGATCACCTCCGATTTTGGTGACAATTCCCAGAAAGAAAAGTTCCCAGGGGACACTATTCCAAGTGACTTGCCTAAGCTACTGAAGCTATTGCTACACCTTAATGATTTTTGACATCAGTATCTATTTAGTCATTCATTTGCCAAGATTTTACTGAGATCATACTGTGTGCCAGGCACTATGCTAGGCGCTTGGGATATACTGCTGAGGAAGATCAATGTGATCCCTATCTGACTGACATATATAAACTATTGATACTGCGTATAAAGTAGAGAACTTACTGTATAGTTCAGGGAATTCTACTCAGTGCTCTATCATAACCTAAATGGGAAGGAAATCCAAAAAGAGGGGATATATGCATGCGTAGAGCGGGTTCACTTTGCTGTACAGTAGAAACTAACAAAATATTGTAAAGCAACTATGCTCCAATAAAAATTATTAATTTTAAAAAAGAGAAGAAAGGAAAAGACAGATCAGTATTCATACAGGAATATCCAAGATGCATTGCTAATTTGCCTGTGAGGAAGTATAGTGTGATAACTTTATTGTGAAAGAGCCCATGAGATAGGAAGGTATATACACTTGTATGAGCACCAAGAAAGGCATGGAACCATAATGTCCAAGAAGAATGTTAATTTGAAACAACTGGGAATAAAGGAAATAAAAACAAATCTTTAAGTACAAAAGAAAATGTGAACTCTACTTGTATTAGTCGGCTCAGGCTGCCATAACAAAATAGCATAGACTGGATGGTATTTCAACCACAGAAAGCCATTCTCCCACAGTTCAGGAGGGCAGAAATCAGAGACCAGGGTGCAAACGTGAGCAGCTTCTGGTGAAAGCGATCTTCCTGGCCCTCTGCAAGAAAGCCCACTGCAAACCTCTTCACTGTGTCCTCACAGAGAGAGGGAGAGAGCTCTCTGGCAACTCTTCTTATTTTTTTTTTAATATTTATTTATTTATTTGGCTCCACTAGGTCTTAGCCATGGCACACAGGGTCTTCCATCTTTGTTGCAGCATGCAGGACCTAGTTCCCTGGCCAGGGATTGAACCCGGGCCCCCTGAATTGGGAGTGCAGAATATTAGCCACTAGACCACCTGGCAATCTCTTCTTATAAAGATACCGATCCCATCATGAGGGTCCCACCCTCATGAACCCATCTAAACCTAGTCACCTCCCAAAGGCTCCATCTCCAAACAGCATCACAGTGTGGGGGGCAGGGGGACTAGGGTTTCAACATATGAATTGAGGGAGAATATAATTCAGACTATACCACCATCCTCACAAAGTTTACAGTCCTGTGTGGGATATAGACATTACCTGTATGATATTAAAAAAAAATGGTGCACTGTGGTAAGTGTTACAGACGAATGAAGTGAGTGCTGTGTGGTGAGTAACTGAGGCAGAAAGGAGGGGCCAGGCTTAAGGAAGCAGGCTTCTTCAAGAAGTAACCTGCAAACAAATCACCAAAAATGTGGTACAATGAAAAATGCCTCATTAATAACTTTTACACAGATTACATATTGAAGTGATAACATTTTAAATATAATACATTAAATTCAATATATGATTAACATTCATTTTACCTGTTTCTTTTTCATTTCTTGTTAAATGTGACTATTCGAAAAATCTAAATTACTAATGTAGTATGCATGTGTGAATACTCTGTCGCGTCCAGCTCTTTGCAACCCCATGGACCCTGTGTAGCCTGCCAGGCTCCTCTGTCTATGGGATTTTCTTTCCCAGACAGGAGTGGGTTGCCGTTTCCTCCTCCAAGGGATCTTCCCAACCCAGGGATCAAACCCCCAACTCCTGTGTCTCCTGCATTGTTAGGCAGATTCTTTACCAATGAGCTGCCACAAAGTACTTCTGTGGCTTGCATGATATTTCCACTGGACAGCACTGCCTTGTACTATTCCCTTCTACCTAAAAACACCAGTGGAAAAGAAGAGTGACACCCCAAAGAGACAGAGGTGGAGGTGATGAAAAGCAACATGTCAGGAGGTTGAGAGGGCGAGTTGGCAAAAATGACTAAGCAACATTTTCAGAAGAGAACAGTCTGCTAATGGCTCCAGCTTTCTTTTGGGGGTTATTGAAAATTGGAGATTAGATAGTAGTGACAATTGGATGACCTTATAAGTATACTAAAATCCACTGCACTGTACACTTGAAAGCGTAAATTGTATGGTATGTGAATTTATAGATCAATAAAAAGTAAGATATAAAAAAGAGTAGAATAGGGCAATCTAATATCTACGATGTCTGCTATGACAAAAGACACCTGGATTTTCTGGAAAGCTTACTACGATTTGTGTATGGAAGGGTGTGGGTTTGAGAGTGAGTGATTAAGGAGACAGGGCTCTTACATGTTCTGGTGGAAAGCAGGGCGGAGAACAATATTGCACCTTCACTTGGAGAAAGATGAACTTGAGGATTTGCAAACACACTCTGGAGGGCATGAATGGACCTACTACAAGGGATCACATAGGGACTTAAGCACATGATGTCTTGACCTAGTGGGGCAGGGTGACCTTCCCTGATATCCGAGTCCCTTCGGTTATCTGCTTGATTAAATTCAACCGTGAACCTCTATCTATGGTTATACTTTCTAGGTTAGAACCTCCTTGCCTAGTGCCAAGGGGACACCCCTCCCATGGGCAACTCTCCATGTCCATCTTTCTGTTGATTCCCCAGCTGCAGCCAGAGATGAAGCTTATCCCCAGGGGACAACGACACACTGTATGCCCAGTCTCGGAGCTGATTAACAACACCTTTAGAGGCTAGCCCCAGCCAAAGAGTCCACTCATGAGTTCACTCGGCTTCTCTCTGCTTCACACAGGACTGGATGCTGCGGGTAGAATGGTGACTGACATCAACCCAGTCCCTGCCCTCAAGGCACTTCCAGTCTGGTGGGGAATTCCAAGTCCATGGCTAGCAGTATGGACTTTACCCATTCCTGATAAATGTATCATTGTTTGGCTATGCTGATATTTGTTGTCTTGGTTTGCGGTTCCTGTCATTGTTTTTAATTCAGGAGGATGGAAGATGGTGATGATTTCCATGAACCCTCTTCTCCTCTGTGGACTCTGCACAAGGGCTACGGTAATCTTAGCCTGTTTGGAACGTGTGCCTCTTCCAGATCTCCACTGCTCTTCATGCTTCACGGCTTGGCTTCTTTTCTCTGTGGTTCAAGTCATGACTCCCAGATCTGCATGGGCTCTGTGAGCTCCCTGTGCTTCCGCACCTGCAGTGCGGACAAGTCCTGCGCTAGGAAAAATCTCTAGAAAACACCTTGTTGCTGAGTTATTATTAAATGAAGTTATTGTTAGACAAAAAACCATGGAGACCCAGCAGTTATGACCAAGAGATGTCATTTAGTAAAGTGTGTGTTTAATCAAATGATAATTGTAGAATGAGCATTTCTTAGAAGTATAGTGGACATACTGTTATATTTGCTGCTCTGTAAGGCAGGATATCTTGGGTAAAGAGATGGCAAAATGGGTGATTGGAAAGAAAGCCAGTAATGGACGTGAGAAGAGTCAAAAGGCAGTGAAATACCCCTGGGCACATAAAAGTCAGGATCCCTATTTTAGGCCTAAGGGGCAAAGGAAGGGATCAGTTGCTGAAATCCAAAGAGAGTAAACTGTGACATTCCATCAGGGAGTTAGGCAGCCCCTAGTTCCCTGGTGGCTGAGCAGTAAAGACTGCAGGAGGCGCAGGTTTGATCCCTGGGTCAGGAAGGTCCCCTTGAAAAGGAAATGGCAATCCACTCCAGTGTTCTTAAAGAGGAAAAGTTAAAATTTTACATAACCTCCTGCTCCTTCTGCCTCTGTAACTCAGCTTGCTCCTTGCAAAGTCTGGATCACATAAGTCACATGGTCTCAGAAAATGAGGACTCACAGTACTAGTAACTGCAGCTTATCTCACTCACTCTTGTCCTGCTCTTTGCAATAGCTGCTGCTGCTAAGCTGCTTCCGTCATATCCGACTCTGTGCAACCCCATAGACGGCAGCCCACCAGGCTCCCCTGTCCCTGGGATTCTCCAGGCAAGAGCACTGGAGTGGGTTGCCATTTCCTTCTCCAATGCATGAAAGTGAAAAGTGAAAGTGAAGTCACTCAGTCGTGTCTGACTCTTTAGTGATCCCATGAACTGCAGCCCTCCAGGCTTCCCCATCCATTGGATTTTCCAGGCAAGAGTACTGGAGTGGTTGCAATAGCTAAGTCCCTATAAACCTGCTTAATCATGCCTGTCTGTGTATAAAAATTCTGTAACCCCTTTATTTAGGGCTCAGAGCTTAGAGTACTCCTCTGGGCCACCAGCATGAAAAGCCTGAGTTCTCCAACTCTCCTAGTGTGGTGCTTGCTTTCTTGAGTACTGGTTTCTGCAACATTTCGGGAGGCCCCAGTGAGATTCCAATCATACTGGCCTGTTGAGCAGCCAGACCGGTGGCTCAGCCGGGCTGGAGCAAAGGAGCCCTGAGACAAACACGGAGGTGCGCCCCCTGACAGTATTCCGGGTATTCTTTTGGACCAGTGTTCCAATTCTCTGGACAGCCGAGACCAGACTGGACTCATTGGAGGGGCGGACCAACTCACCAGGAATGGCCACAGGATCAGGTAAGGCCCTGGGGCCAGTCCCCAGTCAGGTCCTACTCCAACAGGTAGAAGACTGATAACCTCTCCTTGGGGCTCCCGGGAAGGGAGCAACAGTCACAGAAAACCTGGGGACTCGGGAGAAGGGAGGCATTGTGATAACCTCTGAATGACTGTGAGTGTGTGATGGCTGATTGAATGAAGTGAGAGAAATTTTTCTTTTTGGAAACTGTAAAACCAATTATTTTTGAATATACAATTAAAAACAACTAGCTGGTTAAAAGGCCTGCCCAGGAGAAAGATTGAAATTAACCCTTTCCATGTCTTTGAAATACACAACCAACTTTGCCTGAGACCTCAGCCTTTGTCAAATTAGAACTTCAAGCAAGGGAAAAAAAAGGGGGGGGGGGGTCAAAGAGATATTTTAAACCTCAAACAGAAAACTGTAAGATCTCTGTCAGTCTGTCTGTCTGGATTTATGTATGTCTCAGTGTATGTCTTTTGTTTTCTTCTGATAATACAGTTAAAGTTGTAAATGAGTTCTAATTTAATTGGCCTAAAGAAAAGCAAGCACTTACAAATCAAACAATTCTAAATTAAAAAAAAAACTTAACCTAAATAAATTTCAAATTCACATAAACTGTTCCCAGTTAATATTCAATATTAAATATCAGACTAGAGGTCTCTTCAAGAAAATTAGAGATACCAAGGGATACCATCTTTCATGCAAAGATGGGCTCAATAAAGGACAGAAATGGTATCGACCTAACAGAAGCAGAAGATATTAAGAAGAGGTGGCAAGAATACATAGAAGAACGGTACAAAAAAGATCCTCACAACCCAGATAATCACGATGATATGATCACTCACCTAAAGCCAGACATCCTGGAATGTGAAGTCAAGTGGGCATTAGAAAGCATCACTACGAACAAAGCTAGTGGAGGTGATGGAATTCCAGTGGAGCTATTTCAAATCCTGAAAGATGATGCTGTGAAAGTGCTGCACTCAATATGCCAGCAAATTTGGAAAACTCAGCAGTGGCCACAGGTCTAGAAAAGGTCAGTTTACATTCCAATCCCAAAGAACCGCAATACCAAAGAATGCTCAAACTACCGCACAATTGCACTCATCTCACATGCTAGTAAAGTAATGCTCAAAATTCTCCAAGCCAGGCTTCAGCAATACGTGAACCATGAACTTCCTGATGTTCAAGCTGGTTTTAGAAAAGGCAGAAGAACCAGAGATCAAATTGCCAACATCCGCTGGATCATGGAAAAAGCAAGAGAGTTCCAGAAAAACATCTCTTTCTGCTTTATTGACTATGCCAAAGCCTTTGACTGTGTGGATCACAATAAACTGTGGAAAATTCCTCAAGAGATGGGAATACCAGACCACCTGACCTGCCTCTTAAGAAATATATATGCAAGTCAGGAAGCAAGAGTTAGAACTAGACATAGAACAACAGACTGGTTCCAAATAGGAAAAAGAGTACGTCAAGGCTGTATATTGTCATCCTGCTTATTTAATTTATATGCAGAGTACATCATGAGAAACACTGGGCTGGATGAAGCACAAGCTGGAGTCAAGATTGCTGGGAGAAATATCAATAACCTCAGATATGCAGATGACACCACCCTTATGACAGAAAGTGAAGAGGAACTCAAAAGCCTCTTGATGAAAGTGAAAGTGGAGAATGAAAATGTTGGCTTAAAGCTCAACATTCAGATAACTAAATCATGGCATCCGGTCCCATCACTTCATGGGAAATAGATGGGAAACAGTGGAAACAGTGTCAGACTTTATTTTGGGGGGCTCCAAAATCACTGCAGATGGTGACTGCAGCCAGGAAATTAAAAGATGCTTACTCCCTGGAAGGAAAGTTATGGCCAACCTAGATAGCATATTCAAAAGCAGAGACATTACTTTGCCAACAAAGGTCCGTCTAGTCAAGGCTATGGTTTTTCCAATGGTCATGTATGGATGTGAGACTTGGACTGTGAAGAAAGCTGAGCGCCAAAGAATTAATGATTTTGAACCGTGGTGCTTGAGAAGCCTCTTGACAGTCCCTTGGACTGCAAGGAGATCCAACCAGTCCATCCTAAAGGAGACCAGTCCTGGGTATTCATTGGAAGGACTGATGCTGAAGCTGAAACTCCAATACTCTGGCCACCTCATGTGAAGAGGTGACTCATTGGAAAAGACCCTGATGCTGGGAGGGATTGGGGGCAGGAGGAGAAGGGGACGACAGAGGATGAGATGGCTGGATGGCATCACCGACTCGATGCACAAGAGTTTGTGTGAACTCCGGGAATTGGTGATGGACAGGGAGGCCTGGCATGCTGCGATTCATGGGGTCCGCAAAGAGTCAGACACGACTGAGTGACTGAACTGAACTGAATGTTTTGTAATCTAATAAGGAAGTAGGATGTGTGTTTTTAATAAAGGAGATAGAAAAAATAAGATTACATTTTATAAAGGGAAAAGAAAGTAGGTCTGACTTAAACAGGTCTGACTTACAGGCTGTTACAAAAAGTGATTAGAAGTTTAGTGGAAAGTGACCCGGAAAAAACAGTTTGTGCATGGTAGGACTGACTAGTCAAGATTAAAACACATTTAATTAAGTTCACTTAAATGAGTTTAAAGTAAGTTGGTGCAAAAACTTAAATTTGGCCTTTCTCTCTGTTAAGAGGACATGCTTTCTTCAGATGTTGAACTGCTTTTAATTATAGATTTAAGTTTCTTTACCTCTTAATTGATCTGTTCTATATTTACCTTTGAAATCTTCTGTTAACTTTGACTAAGTGAATAACTATTATTTCACAGTAAATTATATGATCTTACCTGACTGAGTGTTATAAGCCCGTTTGACATTTATTGACAAAACTTCCTAAATAACTTGACTTCTAGCTAACTTTGGGATGCTTCAGAGGGCCCCTGAGACATCCCAAAAAGCTATTAAGCTACCTGGGTTCATTAGACATGTTAAATTACATGAGAAGTACTGTTGAAGGGGTGATAAATCTTTTCGGGTTAAATGTATGGTTGATGTTTCTAATATAGATATCCTAAAATTATGTTAAATTCATATAGATCTGATATTCCCTGATAAAATATGGTCAGTTATAATCCTAGTTATCATATTAAAGTGTTACATATCACAACAATGATCAGGTTTCTTTGTTAATTACAATAGAATCAGATTTTAAACATGCCTTCTATGGTTTTACTCTCATGCCTTTAGAAGAATACTGCTAGCTCTTCAAGACTTATGGAAAAGACTTTCTAAGATTAAACAGATAAACAAACTTTGTTGTAAACAGTAAGCTGGTACAGGACTAAAGTTTGGTTTTCTCTCTGTCTAGAGAACAAAATTTTCTTACAATGCAGCTTTTAATAACAGATTAATTTCTTTGTCTTTAAGTGATTTACATTTGTTTTAAAAATCTTTTTGGTAAAGTAAATAAACTTTTTGGTAAAGTAAATAAACATTATTTAAGATTATGTTACATGTAGACAAAGCTCATTCTGCTTCACAAAAAAATAACCCATGACAATAAGACTTTTGCTATCCTGATGTCCTTAAAACATGGCAATAGTCTGTTCCTAAATCAGGAAATTAAAAATGAATAAACAACAGCTGAAAATCAAAGAGCCAAGGCCACTTGGTTTTTCCCGGCTCTCTGATGGACCTCATTTTTATTTGATAGGTTAAAGCCTTCCCTGGCTACAGTGTTAATGCCCTCACAATGAGTTCTCCAAAAAGAAAAAAATTATGTTTCACTGAATATTATGCGCAGGCAGCTGCGACGGTGCACATAGTGCGGCCAAGAGGAGTTACCCCACATCTGAGATCAGGGGCAGAAGCTGGGAGGACCCCATGCCCAAGGGGCAGCAGCCAAGAGAAGCTACCCCATGTCCAAGGTCAGGGGTGGCAGCCTAGAGAAGCTACCCCACACCAGAGGCCAGGGGCGGCGGCCAGGAGGAGCAACCCCACATCCAAAGAGTGGTGGCCATGCAGGTGCAGGAAGGCCTAGAGGAGGTATTCCATGTTCAAGGTCAGCAGGGGCGGCGGTGAGGAGATACCCCTCGTCCAAGGTAAGAGAAACCCAAGTAAGACAGTAGGTGTTGCAAGAGGGCATCAGAGGGCAGACACACTGAAACTATACTCACAGAAAACTAGTCAATCTAATCACACTAGGACCACAGCCTTGTCTAACTCAATGAAACTAAGCCATGCCCATGAGGCCACCCAAGATGGACGGGTCGTGGTGGACAGGTCTGACAGAATGTGGTCCACTGGAGAAGGGAATGGCAAACCACTTCAGTATTCTTGCCTTGAGAACCCCATGAACAGTATGAAAAGGCAAAATGATAGGATACTGAAAGAGGAACTCCCCAGGTCAGTAGGTGCCCAATATGCTACTGGAGGTCAGTGGAGAAATAACTCCAGAAAGAATGAAGGGATGGAGCCAAAGCAAAAACAATACCCAGCTGTGGATGTGACTGGTGATAGAAGCAAAGTCCGATGCTATAACGAGCAATATTGCATAGGAACCTGGAATGTCAGGTACATGAATCAAGGCAAATTGAAAGTGGTCAAACAGGAGATGGCAAGGGTGAACATCGACATCCTAGGAATCAGTGAACTAAAATGGACTGTAATGGGCGAATTTAACTCAGATGACCATTATATCTACTACTGCGGGCAGGAATCCCTTAGCAGGATGGAGTAAGCCATTATGGTCAATAAAAGAGTCCGAAATGCAGTACTTGGATGAAACTCAAAAACGACAGAATGATCTCTGTTCGTTTCCAAGGCAAACCTTTCAATATCACAGTTATCCAAGTCTATGCCCCAACCAGTAACGCTGAGAAGCTGAAGTTGAATGGTTTATGAAGACCTACAAGACCTTTTAGGTCTTCAACACCCAAAAAAGATGTCCTTTTCATTATAGGGGACTGGAATGCAAAGGTAGGAAGTCAAGAAACACCTGGAGTGACAGGCAAATTTGGCCTTGGAATACGGAATGAAGCAGGGCAAAGACTAATAGAGTTTTGCCGAGAAAATGCACGGGTCATAGCAAACACCCTCTTCCAACAACACAAGAGAAGACTCTACACATGAACATCACCAGATGGTCAACACCAAAATCATTAATTATATTCTTTGCAGCCAAAGATGGACAAGCTCTATACAATCAGCAAAAACAAGACTGGGAGTTGACTGTGGCTCAGATCATGAACTCCTTATTGCCAAATTCAGACTGAAATTGAAGAAAGTAGGGAAAACCACTAGACCATTCAGGTATGACCTCAATCAAATCCCTAAGGATTATACAGTGGAAGTGAGAAATAGATTTAAGGGACTAGATCTGATAGATAAGAGTGCCCAATGAACTATGGAATGAGGTTTGTGACATTGTACAGGAGACAGGGATTAAGACCATCCCCAAGGAATAGAAATGCAAAAAAGCAACATGGCTGTCTGAGGAGGACTAAAAATAGCTGTGAAAAGAAGAGAAACAAAAAGCAAAGGAGAAAAGGAAAGATATAAGCATCTGAATCAAGAGTTCCAAAGAGCAGCAAGAAGAGATAAGAAAGCCTTCTTCAGCGATCAATGCAAAGAAATAGAGGAAAAGAACAGAATGGGAAAGACTAGAGATCTCTTCAAGAAAATTAGAGATACCAAGGGAACATTTCATGAAAAGATGGGCACAATAAAGGACAGAAATGGTATGGATCCTACAGAAGCAGAAGATATTAAGAAGAGGTGGCAGAAATACACAGAAGAACGGTACAAAAAAGATCTTCACAACCCAGATAATCACGATGGTGTGATCACTCATCTAGAGCCAGACATCCTGGAATGTGAAGTCAAGTGGGCATTAGAAAGCATCACTACGAACAAAGCTAGTGGAGGTGATGGAATTCCAGTGGAGCTATTTCAAATCCTGAAAGATGATGCTGTGAAAGTGCTGCATTCAATATGCCAGCAAATTTGGAAAACTTAGCAGGGCACAGGACTAGAAAAGGTCAGTTTTCATCCCAATCCCAAAGAAAGGCAATGCCAAAGAATGCTCAAACTACCGCACAATTGCACTCATCTCACATGCTAGTAAAGTAATGCTCAAAATTCTCCAAGCCAGGCTTCAGCAATACGTGAACCGTGAACTCCCTGATGTTCAAGCTGGTTTTAGAAAAGGCAGAGGAACCAGAGATCAAATTGCCAACATCCACTGGATCATGGAAAAAGCAAGAGAGTTCCAGAAAAACATCTCTTTCTGCTTTATTGACTATGCCAAAGCCTTTGACTGTGTAGATCACAATAAACTGTGGAAAATTCCTCAAGAGATGGGAATACCAGACCACCTGACCTGCCTCTTAAGAAATCTATATGCAAGTCAGGAAGCAAGAGTTAGAATTGGACCTAGAACAACAGACTGGTTCCAAATAGGAAAAAGAGTACATCAAGGCTGTATATTGTCACCCTGCTTATTTAACTTATATGCAGAGTACATCATGAGAAACGCTGGGCTGGATGAAGCACAAGCTGAAATCAAGATTGCCGGGAGAAATATCAGTAACCTCAGATATGCAGATGACACCAGCCTTATGGCAGAAAGTGAAGAGGAACTCAAAAGCCTCTTGATGAAAGTGAAAGTGGAGAATGAAAAGGTTGGCTTGAAGCTCAACATTCAGAAAACGAAGATCATGGCATCTGGTCCCATCACTTCATGGGGAATAGATGGGGAAACATTGGAAACAGTGTCAGACTTTTTTGGGGGGGGGCTCCAAAATCACTGCAGATGGTGATTGCAGCCATGAAATTAAAAGACGCTTACTCCTTGGAAGAAAAGTTATGACCAACCTAGATAGCATATTCAAAAGCAGAGACATTACTTTGCCAGCAAAGGCCCATCTAGTCAAGGCTATGGTTTTTCCAGTAGTCATGTATGGATGTGAGAGTTGGACTGTGAAGAAGGCTGAGTGCTGAAGAATTGATGCTTTTGAACTGTGGTGTTGAGAAGACTCTTTAGAGTCCCTTGGACTCCAAGGAGATCAAACCAGTCCATTCTGAAGGAGATCAGCCTTGGGATTTCTTTGGAAGGAATGATGCTAAAGCTGAAGCTCCAGTACTTTGGCCACCTCATGTGAAGAGTTGACTCATTGGAAAAGAGTCTGACGCTGGGAGGGATTGGGGGCAGGAGGAGAAGGGGACGACAGAGGATGAGATGGCTGGATGGCGTCACTGACTGGATGGACATGAGGCTGAGTTAACCCCGGGAGTTGGTGGTGGACAGGGAGGCCTGGTGTACTGTGATTCATGGGGTCGCAAAGAGTTGGACATGACTGAGTGACTGAACTGATCTGAACTGAATATTAAGTTCTAGTTTTGTTAATTAAGGTTTGTGCCTACTAAGACTCACTTCTGAGATAGTTTCTTGTTATGTTATATTGCTAAAAGTTTTAATTGTTATTAAAAAGGACCCTCTAAGATTGTTTTTAAAGCTTATCTCAATAACCAATCTTTGGATAAAGGTCAGATGCTCCGTGTTTACAACCAGGAGATTCACACTTGGCTATAATCATTTAATTGAGTCAGATGACCTGGGGTATACCAGGCTATACCCAATGAAAGTTCTTGACTTAAATTCTTGCTGCTGACCTTACTAATAACGGCTAGCTATATTATTTTCTATGTAGCTTGTTTCAGAAGATTATTGCTTACATTACCAAATATGTGACTGAACCTGTGGTAAAATGCTGATATGCAATTCCATATGAAATCAATAATTGTAATAATGCAACTCTAGATATGGGAAGAAGCAATAAGAAGAAATATTTTCCTGGACCAAGAGGCTAGTAAGATAGGCAGGTATGGTCCAGAGACTTTTGCTACATACAAGGCCTGGTCTAGTGACAACACATTGAGTGGCCTGTCAATGGAATCTTTGTTAGACCTGGGAATGAGCCTTCCCAGCACCGTGGGACACAATGACCATGAAATGCCCCCAAAACATGGTCAAATATGTGACTATGAAGGGGCCCTGCTGACTGAAAGTTGGCCCTTGCCAGCTGCCTCTACAAAGATTAAATCATGAGCACTGAAAGATGCTGACCTTCAATACCCTCTTGAAAGGAGTCCAGGGTGGAGACAAAAAATGAGGCACTCTGTGCTCTGGGAAAAACCTGGAAAAACAGGCCTTCAGATAGTCAGATGTTTTCAGGTAAAGATTTTTGTGAGTCTAAATTCTTGTATCTTGTACCTAGAGAAACACTAATGTCACAAACCAACATTTGGACCTGATTCTCCTGGCTAGCCCCCCAGCACCTTTCGTACTTCTATTAATCTTTGGGCCAAATATCTTTAACTTTCTTGTTACGTTTCCTTCTCCAGGTAGTAGTACAACAAGAATATCGCCCGGGCAACACCCAGACAATGCTGAAACAAGCTGCCTTATCATTCTGTGGACTCTCCTCTCCCCCTGTAAATGCACCCTGAGGTCCTCAGGCTATTTTCCCTTTGAGATCTTATACAGGAGACCACCCCCCAGTGATAGAAAAGCTCAAGGGAGACCACCAACAACTAGCTGCACTGGAGATGTCCCAGCACCTCCAGGCCCTGGGAAAAGTCTTCTGCCATATTGCCTAAGAAACCTTAGAAAGAACAGCCATTCCCTTGAACAACTGGGTTCACCCCTATCAGCCAGGAGATGAGATATGAGTTAAAGACTGAAAACATGAGCCACTTCAGCCAGTTTGGACAGGCCTCACATGCTCGTCCTGGCAACCCGTATTGCTGTTAAAGTTACAGGCGTCGTCTCTTGGATCCACCACACCAGAGTCAAGAAGGCAGCAGCTTCCTGTGATGAGGACACCAGGAAAGCAGTTTGGGACCCCAAAAACCTCCTGAAGGTCCAGTTCCAAAGACAAAGGCCCTCATCCAGGAAGGACGCTGAGCCCTGCTCTAGTCACTCCGGAAGCTGACTAGACTACACACGGCAGAAGCTTGAGGATTTTTCAACCTTGCTCCAGCCACACTCCGGCAGCTGGCTGGTCAATGCACAGTGGAAGCTTGAGGATCCACCTATCAAAATATCAATGGATTTTCATTGTCAACCCTGGCTGAGACGGTTTTACAGAATAGGAGAGGGCTAGACATACTGAAAGCTGAAAAGGGAGGACTCTGCCTCTTCTTGAATGAAAAATGCTGCTTGTATGTAAACCAGTCAGGAATAGTCAGGGACATGGCCCAACAGCTAAGGGAATGAATCCTGAAAAGGAGAGAGGAACTAGCAAATTCCTGGGGTGATTGGAACAGTATCTGGAGCTGGGCATCGTGGCTTCTCCCTGTAACCAGTCCTCTCTTCATGTTCTTTGCACCACTCTTGCTTGGCCCTTGTATTCTCAATGCTATTACCCAATTTGTAACCTCTCAGGTTGAATCCATAAAGTTACAAATGGTAATAGTTCAATATAGCCCCCTAAATGATGGGAAGCTCTGAATGTCCTACCAAAACATGAGATGATGCTTTCTACAATGAGTGATAGAAGCATCGAGACGGGGGAATGAAGAGGAAAAGTTAAAATTTTACATAACCTCCTGCTCCTTCTGCCTCTGTAACTCAGCTTGCTCTTTGCAAAGTCTGGATCACATAGGTCACATGTAGTCTCAGAAAGTGGAGACTCATAATACAAGGAACTGGAGCTTATCTCACTCACCCTTGTCCTACTCTTTGCAATCACCAAGCCTCTACAAACCTGCTTAATCATGCCTGTCCATGTATAAAAACTCTGTAATCCCTTTGCTCAGGGCTCAGAGTTTACAGTGTTAACTCCTCCGGGACTGCTGGCGTAATAAACCTGAGTTCTGCAACTCTGAGTGTGGTGCTTGTTTTCTCAAGTACTGGTTTCTGCAACATTCTTGCCTGGAGAATTCCGTGGACAGAGATGCCTGGTGGGCTACTGTCTATGGGGTTGTAAAGAGTTGGACCTAAACAACATCAGTGACCCTACAGAAAGGGCATCAGGAGGAAAAAGCTGATTTCATGCTTCTCTCTTCATACAACCTCTGACCTTTGCTCTCTGCTGATGGAGGTCAGTCTCTGGGATAGAAAGCAGAGTGGGGAAGACACGTGGAGAAGGGTGGGTCCATGTGGATTTGCCCATGGCTAGCACATCTGCTCAAACATCCATCCCCACTTCCTCTGATGGGACATTGCTTTGGTTTGAGGGAATCTTATGAGTTGCATCATGTCTCCCAAAAAGATATGTGAAAGTTCCAACCTCTAGGACCTCAAAATGTGACCTTTATTTGGGAACAGGCTTGTTGCAGGTGAAATTAGTTAAGATGAGGTCATACGCAGTAGAAAAGAAAGAGGAAAGTGAAGTCACTCAGTCGTATCCAATTCTTTGCAACCCCGTGGACTGTAGCCTACCAGGCTCCTCTGTCCATGGGATTTCCCAGGCAAGAATACTGGAGTGGGTCGCCATTTCCTTCTCCAGGGGATCTCCCTGACCCAGGGATCAAACCCGGGTCTCCCGCATTCCAGGCAGACCCTTTACCCTCTGAGCCACCAGGGAAACCATACACAGTAGGGGAGGGCACATATTCCAATATGCTGCTGCTGCTAAGTCGCTTCAGTCATGTCCGACTCTGTACAACCCCAGAGACGGCAGCCCACCAGGCTCCCCTGTCCCTGGGATTCTCCAGGCAAGAACACTGGAGTGGGTTGCCATTTCCTTCTCCAATGCATGAAAGTGAAAAGTGAAAGTGAAGTCACTCAGTCGTGTCTGACTCTTAGCGACCCCATGGACTGCAGCCCATCAGGCTCCTCCGCCCATGGGATTTTCCAGGCAAGAGTACTGGAGTGGGGTGCCATTGACTTCTCCGATTCCAATATGACTGGTGTCCTTATTAGAAAAGGAAAATTTAGACACACAGGTGGAAGACTGTCATGTGAAGATGGAGGCAGAGATTAGAGTCACACTGCCACAAGCCAAGTATCACCTGGGGCCGCTGGAAGAGGCCTCCTTCTCTAGAGGCTTCGAAGGGAGTGAGGCCCTACTCACACCTTGATTGTGAATTTCTGGCATCAGAGCCATAAAACAAATTAAAAATGGAAGGAGAGGGAGGGATATATCAGGAGCCTGCAATGAACACACACACACACACACACACACACACACACACACACACACGTATATATAAGATAGATAACCAACAAGGATCTACTGTATAGCATAAGGACCTCTACTCAATATTCTGAGATAAGCTATATGAGAAAAGAATCTTTAAAAAGCATTTATGTGTATGTATGTAACTGAATCACTTTGTTGTACACCTGAAACTAACACTGCCTTGTAAATCAACTGTACTCCAATAAAAATAAAAACACCAACTCTTCTGATGTTTTAAGCCACCCAGGATACAGCCCCTTGTCACAGCATCTCTGGGACACCGCAAAGGGGGCTACCCCTTCCTCCCCACATGGCACTACATGACAGTCCAACCCTGCTGGAGCTAGTGAAAAGGGTATTTGCCCCCTGAGAAGTCGATTTTGAGCATGAAAACAGGGAGCTGGACAAGTCTTAAATTCAGATCCCTGCTTTGTCACTTGCTCGCCTGATGGGACTGGGATGAGCCAGTTCAAGGGAAATTCATACCCCTGGGGCTTGCCTCCTGGTTGGGATTTTTAAGCCATTAGGAGACCTCAAAATGCTGCCTCCTGAGGGAGCTCATGCTATGAACAAGCAGAAACTCACTGACAGCTCTACTCACAAAGACTGCTTGCTAGAACCATCTTGAAGACATAGACCTTCCCTTTTCTGGTGACTGAGGAGGAGGACATTACTGCCCACACTCAGCTCACTGGGTCTAAGACACAGTCAGAAAATATCATCAACTTCATTATTCACAAAGCCTGGAGAAGAAGGAGGAGCAGAGAAACAGGAAGACCAAGGCCTAGCTTTCCAGACTTCTGCATTAAGATGGGAAGCCCACCTGAGTGTGAGCACACAACAGAGAGGGGCACAAACTTCCCAGGCCCACGGCCCACCAAAGGGGGCACTTGGCATTGGCCATTTTCCTCCCAGCGACCAGCCCCATGGCGATCATCTCAGCAGACTGGCCACAGCGCTGTCGTTCAAACGTGGACACAGTATGATTTGTGGTCACGCTGCACACAGATTATTGTTGATATGCTTGGCACCAAATAAGGCCTTGAGGGTGCCGTGTTGATTCCTGTCCTTGGCGATGGTGAGCTCTGATAGAGACCTACTCCAGCGGCCAAGGGCAAGGGAAGGAATGCCTGGGATCTGGGAGAGCTGACCCAACACTCAAAGACAGTCTGCCAATTTTGCAGATAAATTAAGGCTCTGTGGTGTTAATCACCCAGAGGTGGGAGGCCAGAATTTGCTGGCTCCAAAGTTCATGCTCTTTCTGCTGTGCCAGGTCACCTCCCACTCACATGTCCAGCAGTCCTGGCTTATTTGTGAATTTAAACATTCATTCATTCATGCATGCACTTCTTCATCGCAGGTTTATTGAGTAGCTACTGTATCCCAGCAGCTGTGTTAGATACGAGTAAAGCAGAACTGAGTGAGATAGTCAAGGTAATCTAGTGGGGAGAGGGGAGCACAGATACTTAATAGATAAATAAATGTGTATTTAATTTCTATGTGAGAAAAGTACTATATCAAAGTAAGATATGGAGATTGAGAATAACAGCTGGAGACTTAAAGTCCCAACACTAGGGAACACTCACTCAATGAGGTAATATTTAAGCCACTAGTGTTTCAACTGGTCAGTGATTTTGTTCCCACGGGACATTGTCTGGAGACAATTTTGGTGATCACAGTAAGAAATGGCAGTAGGATGCTATTAGCGTCTAGTGAGCAGAGGACATGAATGTTTCTAGACATCCTACAATGCACAGGACAGCCCCCAAAACAAAGAATTTTCTGGCCCAGAGTGTTAATGGCACAAGACTGAGGAACCCTGATTTAGACAAAGATATGAAGGTGACCTTTGCCGACAAAGTAGTCAAAGCTATGGTTTTTCCAGTAGTCATATGCGGAGGTGAGAACTGGATCATAAAGAATGCTGAGCATCGAAGAACTGATGCTTTTGAACTGTAGTGCTGGAGAAGACTCTAGACAGTCGCTTGGACTGCAAGGAGATCCAACCAGTCAATCCTAAAGGAAATCAACCCTGAATATTCACAGGAAGGACTGATGCTGAAGCTCCCATAATTTGGCCACCTGATGCAATGAGCCAACTCACTGGAAAATAGCCTGATGATAGGAAAGATTGAAGGCAAAAGGAGAAGAGGGCGGTGGAGGATGAGATGGTTAGATAGCATCACCAACTTAAGGCACGTGCATTTGAGCAAATTCTGGGAGATGGTAAAGGATAGAGGATCCTGGAGTGCTGCAGTCCATAGGGTCACAAGGAGTTGGACACAAATTAGCAACTGAACAAAAACAGCATGAAGATGAAGAAGATGCTAGCCCTAGTCACCTGCCCCAAGCATTCCAGATGAAAGGGAAAGCATATGCAAAGGCTACAACATCAGGAAAAGCTTTGTGTCTCAAGCTAAGGAATAGGGGAGAAAGTTACAGAATGAGAGGGACCAGATTGTACAGGGCCCTTGGTCTTGGGCAGAAGTTTGACTTTTCATTCTTTGCCATGGAAAGCCTTTAAAGGGTCTTAAACCAGAGAGGGGCACTCTGGCTACTCGGCAGAGGAGTGGCAGTGAGGGAAGAGTTGAATTCCAGAGGCTGGGAACTGCCCAGGAAGAGATGACAGCCTTGACTAAGCCCAGAGGTGGTACAGGAGAGAAACGGGGGTATCAGTGACAGCTACACTGGCGATGAACCGGATCAGGGGAGGAAGAGGAGGAGAAACAGGAACTCTGGTCTCCAGGGTGCTGGCTCACGTGGACCTTCAGACGGGGAAGACTGAGCCAGGGCCAGGCCAGGAGGGGTCCCAGATCAAGAGCTCGCCTTCAGACACCGCAGGTGTGAGACACCCAGTGGACTTGGGTAGGTAAGGCGTTGGAAAGAGGAGTTACTCACAAAAGGCCTTGCAAATGTGCTTGCGGATCTGCCCCTGGCAGGGGACCTTCTCTGTGTGCACGGCAGCCCGCAGCTGGCTGAGAAGCCTCACCTCTGTGTGTTACCAAAACAACTCTCTTTTGTGTCTGTTTAAAATCCTGCCTCTGCTGCTGCCTCGGTGGTTGGCTGCGTTCCATCTGTCAAAGCAAAGAACGGTCAACGTCTGGGACATTCTCGCACCACCTCCAGTTCCAGACCCTTTGTTCTGAGAGTCTCTTGTTTACAGCAATGTCAGTCTCCTGCTGAAGCCCGAGGGCTGCTTCATCTCTTCCATCCCATTGGGGATAGAATATTTACAGTCTTCTTTCCGACCTCCTTTTTCCAAACAACTCCCAGCATCCTCTGCCACCGTGTACTCAAAGCAGGGAAAAATACATTGAGACCAGGCCTGTCCTTCAAGCTCTAGTTCAGTCCTCTATTTCCTGTTTTTCCCTACCTTTTGACTGCCTTCACCCATTTCCCCATTCCCCCACTCTCATCTCTGGTAACCACAAATTTGGCCTCCTTTTCTATGAGTTTGGTTTTGAAGCATGAGTGATCTATAAGACTGTGTTATTTCCTCCTATGCATCATAGCCATTTGGTATCTTATGCATTTTAAAATGATCATCATGATAAGTCTGGTTATAACATGTCAACGTACAAAGATATAACATAGTTATTGACAACATTCCCCACACAGGTACATTTTGTACCCATGACTGGAACTTTGTATCTCTTTAGTCTCCCTCATCTATTTCTCTCCTTGCCTACCACCTGTTTGTTCTCTGTATCTATAATCCTATATCTGTTTTATCATGTTTATTTGTCTTGCATTTTAGATGCCACATATAAGTGAAATCATATGCTGTTTGTCTTTCTCTGTCTGACTTATTTCACTTCATGATACCCTCATGATACCCTCCATCCGTGTTGTCACAGATGGCAAGATTTCATTCTTCCTTTATGGTTGAGTAATATTCCGGTGATTGCAGCCATGAAATTAAAGACGCTTACTCCTTGGAAGTAAAGTTGTGACCAACCTAGATAGCATATTCAAAAGCAAAGACATTACTTTGCCAACAAAGGTCCATCTAGTCAAGGCTATGGTTTTTCCAGTGGTCTTGTATGGATATGAGAGTTGGACTGTGAAGAAGGTTGAGCACCAAAGAATTGATGCTTTTGAACTGTGGTGTTGGAGAAGACTCTTGGGAGTCCCTTGGACTACAAGGGGATCCAACCAGTCCATTCTAAAGGCGATCAGACCTGGGTATTCATTGGAAAGACTGATGCTGAAGCTGAAACTCCAGTACTTTGGCCACCTCATGTGAAGAGTTGACTCATTGGAAAAGAGTCTGATGCTGGGAGGGATTAGGGGCAGGAGGAGAGGATGAGATGGCTGGATGGCATCACCGACTCGATGCATGTGAGTTTGAGTGAACTCGGGGAGTTGGTGATGGACAGGGAGGCCTGGTGTGCTGCAATTCATGGGGTCACAAAAAGTCGGACACGACTGAGTGACTGAACTGAACTGAACTGAACTAAATGTTCCATCACATGTATGCGCACGTGTGTGTGTGTGTGTATCTCCCATCTTCTTTATCCATTTCCTTTTATACCCTTTTATTATTATTGGACACCCATCATTGACTTGCTCTGTACCTGGCACTTGGGGATACCATGATCAATGAGAGTGATATGGTCCCTGATAGGGCCCCTGATAGAGACCCAGGCTTGATTCCTGGGTTGGGAAGATCTCCTGGAGAAGGAAATGGCTACTCAACCCAGTATTCTTGCCTGGAGAATTCCATGGACAGGAGAGCCTGGCTATATATAGTCCATGGGGTTGCAAAGAGTTGGACACGACTGAGCAACTAACACTCACTTTCAATATGGAGCTCACAGCTTAGGACAGGATGTCTCAATCTCAGCACTATTGGCATTTGACATCAAGTAATCCTTTGTTGTGGGGACCATCCTGTGTGTTGTATGATGTTTAGCAGCTTCCCTGGCTTCTACCTATTAGATGCCAGTAGCTTGTTCCCATCCCTCAAGTTGTCACTATCCAAAATATCTTCAGTCATTGCTAAAACTTCTCCTGGGAAGCAAAATTTTCCCAGTCAAGAGATTTTGTTCTAGAAGGAAGAGGACATTAAACAAACACTCATCAGGGTAGATAAATGTGATGACAGAAGGATAAATAAGAGATTCAATTTATCTTGGCAGGACTGGAGAGATAAGAGTCCAATGTGGAGACTACCTGTTCCAGCCCAGAAAAATAGTTGGTATTCCTTCCAACATGAGGCTTTCTCTGATCACTTAATTGTCTTCTGTCTTCCCTGGTTTCCTATAGTAGCATTTGCCAATTCTGTACCAGGCAGCCGGGTACAGTACTGAGCACTGGGCATGCCTTATATCCTTGTATCCTTGTAAGTACCCTATAAGCATAACTGGACCGCAAACCGCTAAAGATTCACCACAAAAGTAAATTGAAATAGTAAATTGAATGAAAGCTGAGACACTGACTGCTTCTACTTCTTGTTCATCCTCCGGCAACAGCTTCCCATTTCATCAGTTACTACAACCTTTTTGAACTGTCCATGTCTCCTGCCTTTTGAGCCTCCAAAACTACTCCCCCAGATTTTCCCATAACCCAAATTTCTTTGCTTGATCTTACTATTCCCTGGGCCTGACCTCCCATCTTGCTTCTTCCTTTTCCCGCCAATGTTCTCAAAACTTCAGAATTGCCCAACATCTCCTCCATTGTCCTTACACTGGGGTGCCTTCTTATACCCTTTACTGAAATCATTCTCATCAGTTTCCCCAAAGCATAGAATCCAGAGGTAGCCTGTCATCTCATTCAATCTGTCCTCCATGTTTGATGTTATTTAAAACTCTCTTCCTTGGAACTTTCTTCTCCCTTGGTACCCTGCACCCTTCAGGTCTACCTTCTGCCTCCTATGCTATAGGTTTGGGTAGCCTCCACTGTTCCTCCAAGTCCCCAGTTCCTGGTCCCACTCTCTATCTACGCTCATTGCTCAGGCATTGCTTTAGCTTTCAGAGCTATATTTAAACCTACCTTTATGGAACACTAGCTTAACTCACTTTTGCAATCCATCTGGACACTCTACCTGAATACAACCTTGACACCTCAAATTGAAAGTGTCCCAAAGAAAAGGCTCTATCTTTCCTTCAAAGTCAGTTCTTTCCCTCAGCTTCTCAAAATCTGTTGTTTCTTCTGGTAGGAAGAATCATTCTTGGAGCTTCAGAACGAACTGTCCACATTCATCTTTGTTCATGAACTCATTCCTTGAACCTATTGTGGGCACCATGCTTTACAGACCGTCTGCTCTCATGGAACTCGCAGTCCATCTGGCAAGACAGATGGTCAGAAGAAAGTGCAGAGACCTTTGATGAGGGTTATCGTAGGAGACGGAGAAGGCAATGGCACCCCACTCCAGTACTCTCGCCTGGAAAATCCCATGGGCGGAGGAGCCTGGTGGGCTGCAGTCCATGGGGTGGCGAAGAGTCGGACACAACTGAGAGACTTCACTTTCACTTTTCACTTTCATGCATTGGAGAAGGAAATGGAAACCCACTCCAGTGTTCTTGCCTGGAGAATCCCAGGGATCGGGGAGCCTGGTGGGCTGCTGTCTATGGGGTTGCACAGAGTCGGACACGACTGAAGCGACTTAGCAGCAGCCTAGTAGGAGAAGTCTAATGTGTAGCGGGTCTCTCCTCTTCTTTACCACCTAGACCCAGTGAGCTGGTAAGTGCTCTAGTTCCCCCATCATTGTGCCCCTCCAATCAGCTGCTTGCTCTCCAAACTCCTGGCCACTGCCTTGGCCTCCTAAGCGGTCTTATTTCCTCTTATTTCCTTTCACTTCTCTGAATTCTCACATGTTATGTTGCCTTGTAACATCTTCCTTCTTATCGGTCCCCTCACAACACTATAAGTTTATTCAATATAACTCTGTGTGTGTGTCTTGGTTGTTCATCATGTCCGACTCTTTTGTGACCCCATGGACTGTAGTCCACCAGGTTCCTCTGTCCATGGAATTCTCCAGGTAAGAATACTGGAGTGGGTTACCATGCCCTTCTCCAGGGAATCTTTCTGATCCAGGGATCAATCCAGGGTCTCCCTCACTATGGGCAGATTCTTTACCGTCTGAGTCACCTTGGAAGCCAAAGACAGAGAACACTGCATTTAAATTCTAGCACTGCCACTTACTTCTTTTACGTTATATAACCTTAATTGTATTATCTCTTGAAAGCCTCAATTTCTACATCTTTGAGTGGGAATAATAATAGACTTTCTATCAATGTCTCGATTATGATTTTAGAACATGGGTATTGGGCTTGTTGCATATATTCACCCACTTTTATATATTTAAAACTTTTTATATATTTAAAAATGATTTATAAGGTATTTGTGAAAATTAAATGAAATTAGGAAAATGCTAATCACAGTGCCTGTCACAGTTCCTAACACATAGTACCCCACTCCAGTACTCTTGCCTGAAAAATCCCATGGGCAGAGGAGCCTGATGGGCTGCAGTCCATGGGGTCGCTAAGAGTCAGACACGACTGAGTGACTTCACTTTCACTTTTCACTTTCATGCACTGGAGAAGGAAATGGCAACCCACTCCAGTGTTCTTGCCTGGAGAATCCCAGGGACTGGGGCCTGGTGGGCTGCCGTCTATGGGGTCGCACAGAGTCGGACATGACTGAAGCGACTTAGCAGCAGCAGCAGCAGCAAGATACCTTCTTCAAGGCTTATATCAGGAATAAAACTGACATCTTGATTTCCACTTGCCTGTCTCTATGAGACCAGAACTCAGCTAGAAATATTAGAAAGGGACTTATGAATTGACCCCACCAAACAAAACAACAACATCCAAGGAAGAACTTTAAATGTATACTGATTTAATTTTATTTCATTAATTCCAGTTTGGTTTGTATTGCTAATACCAAGATGGCACATGATGTTAAATCTGAGTCAACATCTCAAAGTAATGTCAGGTAATTAGAAAGGGTCCAGAGGAAACTTAAGAGAATGGTGAGAATTCTGGAAACCAGCCAGTAGGGAAAGGTAAAACAAATCAGGAGATTTAGTTCAAAGCAGATTTGGCTATGATATGACACAGTCTTCACATTTTTCAAGAGCTACCATGCAAAAGAGTGGTTTAATCAGATTATGTGACTGCCAAGGGCAGAATTAAGTGCACTGATGGATGTTCCAAGGAGGCATATTTTGGCTCATTATAAAAATTATATTTGCAATGACTAGCATTGGATAGAAGTATAGTTACCACCTACAGATGGCCCTTTATGTGTATTATCTCATTTCATCCTGGCAGCAGTCCCAGTGAGATCAGTATATGATTATCTCCATTTAACAGATAAAGAAACTGAGGTTCTGGGAGGTAGATTAATTTGCCCTAGGTCAAAAAACTAATAAGTGGCAAGGCAGGAGTTAGTAAATGCATCAGCCATTCCCCTAAGTATGTGGTCCTAACCACTACACGCTACTATTCACCCTGAATAACAGCGACCAGACCTGCACTTAGATGCACCTGTGTTGTTTCAAAAGAGGAACAGAGTTTTGGTTTTGTTTCTATTCTTCTTAATGATGCCCAGGTTTGGTTTGACTTTCTAGGCTACAGGACCTCAGTAAATGTGAGTGTTTATAGAAAATAGGATTCAGGGCTTCCCTGGTGACTCAGGGGGAAAGAATCCACCTGGAAACTCAGGAGACACAGGTTCAATCCCTGGTCCAGGAAGAACCCACATGCTGTGGCTTAACTAAGTCCGTGCACCGCAACTACTGAGTCTGTGCTCTAGAGCCCAACTACTGAAACCCGCGCGCTGCAACTGTTGGAGCCCATGCGCCCCAGAGTCCGGGTCTGTAACAAGAGAAGCCACTAGAGCGAGAACCCCACGCACTGCAACAGGAGTAACCCCTGGTTGCTGCACGTAGATTATAGCCCATGGGGCAATGAAGATCCAGAACAGCCAAAAATACAAATAGATAAAATTATTTTTTTCAAAACAGAATACAATGAAACCCAGATCCTTTCCCAGTGTTTCAATTGCCCTATCAAAGCCTTTGACCCATAAGGATGAAATTGAGGTTTCACTCAACCTAAGACCCTGCTGGGCGCTGACTGTTTCAAATAAAGATCCATCCAGTGCAGTCCCTGGGCCTTGAGTCCTCTGCACACAAAGAGCATTCCACACAGGTCCCTAGCAGCTTCTGGTTTTGAATTTTAGAATTGTTTTTCAGCGAACCTGTATCCACTGAGGATACATAAGAGGAAGGAACTCATAAGACATACCAGTGGGCAAGGGAGTGGAAGTAGGGGTCAGGGAGCACATGTTGTGCGTGGTAAATCCTTTTAAAGAGGAGACGCCCCTCTGTGACAAAGGTGGGTGGGATGGATGCAGGCGTCCCTGGATCATCCAAGCTAGACCTGTTCCTCCATTCCACTCCATGTCTGCCCCAGACTCCCTCCTGCTCCCTGCTTACCTAGCCCTGTCTTATTCTCCTTGGCAGCTGGATTCACTGACTTGTCTTACCCCTAGGTGTCTGTTTTTCTCCATTTTGTTCAGCACGACAGAACTATCTGAACCATCTACCCATTAACATGATGTCCCTGGCCTTGATTCAGAACCTCTGCCCACACCATGTCCTAGCACATATTTGTTGACATCTTATGATCTCATGTAAATCACCAACTCTGAGGGCCCAGCACTGGAGGGTAGGGGGATGATGCAAAGACGCAGCATCTGGAAAGGGTTCATCCTTAGGAGCATAAATAGGGGACACCAAAATCAAGGTTCACAGACTGAAAAACAAATGGACAAGGCAGCTATGTCTATGAGGCAGCAAGCAAGGATGATCTTGGATCAATTTTTTTTTTAATTTTTAATAGGAGTGTAATTAATTGCTTTACATTGTTGTGCTAGTTTCTGCCATACCACAACATGAAAAGTATGAAACACTGCATGTATTTTTGTGTGTTATCCCTTGCCCCAGGGCCAAGCTAATCTGTGTCATTCCAGTTTTAGTGTATGTGCTGCTGAAGCGAGCCCTTTCATGGCTTTCTTGAGATGAACTTGTTTGGACCAGGAATCCTGCTGAAGAGGGCTAAGGACAAAGGCCACCTAAGCGGGAGGGGGTAAGAAGAAGGACAGGGAGGAGTCAGAGGACACAGCAGTGGGGGGAAAGCATGGACATGTAGTGTTCTGGAAGGCAAAGGAGGCCATGTCAAGAAGGAAAACAGTCAGCAGTGCTGGCGTGGAAGCCATGCTCGGGGGATGAGGAGGGTACCGGTGACATGGGAGAGCAGCTTCAGCAGCTGGGGTACGAACCAGAGGGTGTTGTGTTCGTGCTGCATCCCGGGTGACCAGGAGCACGCTTCGAACAAAGTCATCACAAAGCCCTGTCCAGAGCAAGCCAAGAATGACATCTCTACAGAACAATGGGCCCGCCGCAGCTCAGCCATGTCACTCTGACCTTTCTACAAGCGTGACCTCAGCAAAAAGAACCAGCAGAGATAAGTCTTTAAGCAAGTGAGTCTATGGGGACAAACCCATTGTGTCCAACCAGTGACCACGACAAGGGGAGGACATTTCACCAGCTTGGTTCATTCACTAATGGCTCTCTCACTCATGAACACTGAGATGGCTCTAATGTGCTCAGAGACAGAGAAGGCACTTGGTCATAAAAGAGATCTGGTCTCTGCCATCAAACAGCTTACAACACATTTGGGGGAACTTCATTCCATGAGTATATCCGCCAACCTCAACACGCCATCTAGGATGCCTAATGAAGTCCCCATTCAAATTTTACAAAATTACCCAAGTCTTAGCAATACCTTTTTTATGTCTCTCTATAGAGGGCTACTGCTGCTGCTGCTGCTGCTAAGTTGCCTCAGTTGTGTCTGACTCTGTGCAACTCCATAGATGGCAGCCCACAAGGCTCCACCATCCCTAGGATTCTCCAGGCAAGGGTACTGGAGTGGGGTGCCATTGCCTTCTCTGGTAGAGGGCTAAGGTTAAGCTTAAAATGAATGATCAAAGACGATATGTGTTCATTAAAAACAATCTCATAGACTGACTAAATTATAGGCTCACTGAGGACTGTGTTGATTCCTTACAATACATACCAATGACCTCTTCCCTTGAAGCACTAACCATGCTATGCTGCTTGTGTTTCTCTTTCTCCATCCTCCTTCTCCAAACCTAATCAAGATCTAGGTCTGCATTTCCAACGGCCCCCTCACTGCCCTCAAACTCAAACCTGAGGTCAGATTCACCATATGGCGTCTCTCCATTATCACCCTTTTCAGGCATCCTCATTCCCACCTGTGGTGCCTTTCATTTTATCTTCTCTCATGAGCATATCCTGCATCCAGTCAGTTACCAAGTTCTGTGTCAAGCAGGGTCTTGTGCCCATAAAAGATGTTCAACACTTACTTTCTGATGAATGACACATTTTATATTCTGGAAACATTTATAGCTGACTGGTAACTGTAGCTATGGCACTGGTAATGACAGCTGTTAAGAGCAAGGCTTTGGGTGGCAGATGGGTCTGAGCTGGGTTTAGTCTCATAAGACGCTTGCTCCTTAGAAGAAAAGTTATGATCAACCTAGACAGCATATTAAAAAGCAGAGATATTACTTTGCATACAAAGGTCCATCTAGTCAAAGCTATGATTTTTCCAGTAGTCATGTACGGATGTGAGAGTTGGAGAAAGCTGAGCACCAAAGAAATGATGCTTTTGAACTGTGGTGTTGAAGAAGACCCTTGAGAGTCCCTTGGACTGCAAGAAGATCCAACCAGTGCATCCTAAAGGAAATCAGTCCTGAGTGTTCATTGGAAGGACTGATGCTGAAGCTGAAACTCCAATACTTTGGCCACCTGATGTGAAGAACTGACACATTTGAAAAGACCCTAATGCTGGGAAAGATTGAAGGTGGGAGGAGAAGGGGACGACAGAGGATGAGATGGTTGGGTGGCATCACTGACTCAATGCACATGAGTTTGAGTAAACTCCAGGAATTGGTGATGGACAGGGAGGCCTGGTGTGCTGCAGTCTATGGGGCCACAAAGAGTTGGACATGACTGAGTGACTGAACTGAACTGAACTGATGTTGCTTAGTATTCCAAGGACTTTGGACCCATCATTTCCTCATTCATAAGATGTTAGTTACTAAGGTTGTGGGAATCAAATATAAAAAGTATGTAGAGCTCTGAGTGCAGAGATGTTATTTCCTTTAGTTCCTAGTCCACTGTCAGCCTAGAAAAGGAAATGGCAACTCCAGTATTCTTTATTTTTTAATTGAAGGATAATTGCTTTACAGAATTTTGTTGTTTCTGTCAACCCTCAACATGAGTATACATATATCCACCCGCCTTTTGAACCTCCCTCCCATCTCCCTCCCCATCCTAACCATCTAGGTTGATACACAGCCCCTGTTTGAGTTTTTTGAGACATACAGCAAATTCCGGTTGGCTGTCTATTTTACATAAGGTAATGTAAGTTCCCATGTTACTCTTGCCTGGGAAATCCCACGGGCAGAAGAACCTGGTGTTCTACAGTCCATAAGGTCTCAAGAGTCAGAAGTAGCAACTAAACCACCATCACCCACTCTCAATGCTTATCCATTTGGGCAGTCTAACATTAAAGAAATGGAGTAGCCATCATAGTCCAACAAAGAGTCTGAAATGCAGTACTTGGATGCAATCTCAAAAATGACAGAATGATCTCTGTTCATTTCCAACGCAAACCATTCAATATCACAGTAATCCAAGTCTATGCTGCAACCAATAAAGCTGAAGAAGCTGAAGTTGAATGGCTCTATGAAGACCTTCAAGACCTTTTAGAACTAACACCGAAAAAAAGATGTCCTTTTCATTAAGGGGACTGGAATGCAAAAGTAGAAAGTCAAAAAACACCTGGGGTAACAGGCAAATTTGGCCTTGGAATATAGAGTTTTGCCAAGAAAACGCACTGGTCATAGCAAACACCCTCTTCCAACAACACAAGAGAAGACTCTACACATGGACTTCACCAGATGGTCAACACCAAAATCAGATTGATTATATTCTTTGCAGCCAAAGATGGAGAAGCTCTATACAGTCAGCAAAAACAAGACCAGGAGCTGACTGTGGCTCAGATCATGAACTCCTTATTGCCAAATTCAGACTGAAATTGAAGAAAGTAGGGAAAACCACTAGACCATTCAGGTATGACCTCAATCAAATCCCTAAGGATTATACAGTGGAAGTGAGAAATAGATTTAAGGGACTAGATCTGATAGAGTGCCTGATGAACTATGGACGGAGGTTCGTGATATTGTACAGGAGACAGGGATCAAGACCATCCCCATGGAACAGAAATGCAAAAAAGCAAAATGGCTGTCTGGGGAGGCCTTACAAACAGCTGTGAAAAGAAGAGAAGTGAAAAGCAAAGGAGAAAAGGAAAGATATACACATTTGATACAGAGTTCCAAAGAATAGCAAGGAGAGATAAGAAAGCCTTCCTCAGCAATCAGTGCAAAAACATAGAGGAAAACAACAGAATGGGAAAGACTAGAGATCTCTTCAAGAAAATTAGAGATGCCAAGGGAACATTTCATGCAAAGATGGGCTCGATAAAGGACAGAAATGGTATGGACCTAACAGAAGCAGAAGATATTAAGAAGAGGTGGCAAGAATACACAGAACTGTACAAAAAAGATCTTCAAGACCAAGATAATCACGATGGTGTGATCACTCATCTAGAGCCAGATATCCTGGAATGTGAAGTCAAATGGGCCTTAGAAAGCATCACTATGAACAAAGCTATTGGAGGTGATGGGATTCCAGTTGAGCTATTTCAAATCCTGAAAGATGATGCTGTGAAAGTGCTGCACTCAATATGCCAGCAAATTTAGAAAACTCAGCAGTGGCCACAGGACTGGAAAAGGTCAGTTTTCATTCCAATCCCAAGGAAAGGCAATGTCAAAGAATGCTCAAACTACCACACCATTACACTCATCTCACATGCTAGTAAAGTAATGCTCAAAATTCTCCAAGCCAGGCTTCAAGAATACTTGAATTGGGAATGTCCAGATGTTCAAGCTGGTTTTAGAAAAGGCAGAGGAACCAGAGATCAAAGTGCCAACATCTGCTGGACCATCAAAAAAGCAAGAGAGTTCCAGAAAAACATCTATTTCTGCTTTATTGACTATGCCAAAGCCTTTGACTGTGTGGATCACAATAAACTGTGGAAAATTTCTCAAGAGATGGGACTATAGACCACCTGATCTGCCTCTTGAGAAATCTGTATGCAGGTCAGGAAGCAACAGTTAGAACTGGACATGGAACAACAGACTGGTTCCAAAGAGGAAAAGGAGTACGTCAAGGCTGTATATTGTCACCCTGCTTATTTAATATATATGCAGAGCACATCATGAGAAACGCTGGGCTAGAAGAAGCACAAGCTGGAATCAAGATTGCTGGGAGAAATATCAATAACCTCAGATATGCAGATGACACCACCCTTATGGCAGAAAGTGAAGAGGAACTCAAAAGCCTCTTGATGAAAGTGAAAGAGGAGAGTGAAAAAGTTGGCTTGAAGCTCAACATTCAGAAAATGAATATCATGGCATCCGGTCCCATCATTTCATGGGAAATAGATGGGGAAACAGTGGAAATAATGTCAGACTTTATTTTTGGGGCCTCCAAATCACTGCAGATGGTGTTTGTAGCCATGAAATTAAAAGACACTTACTCCTTGGAAGGAAAGTTATGAGCAACCTAATTCAAAAGCAGAGACATTACTTTGCCAACAAAAGTCCGTCTAGTCAAGGCTATGGTTTTCCAGTAGTCATGTATGGATGTGAGCGTTGGACTGTGAAGAAAGCTGAGCGCCAAAGAATTGATGCTTTTGAACTGTGGTGTTGGAGAAGACTCTTGGGAGTCCCTTGGACTCCAAGGAGATCCAACCAGTCCATTCTGAAGGAGATCAGTCCTCCTTGTTCATTGGAAGGACTGATGCTAAAGCTGAAACTCCAGTACTTTGGCCACCTCATGCGAAAAGTTGACTCATTAGAAAAGAGTCTGATGCTGGGAGGGATTGGGGACAGGAGGAGAAGGGGACGACAGAGGATGAGATGGCTGGATGGCATCACCAACTCAATGGACGTGAGTCTGTGTGAACCCCGGGGGTTGGTGATGGACAGGGAGGCCTGGCATGCTGCAATTCATGGGGTCGCAAAGAGTCAGACATGACTGAGCAACTGAACTGAACTGAACTGAATGTTAAGTTTAAAGGAGCCCAGAGAATTCCCTGGTGGTCCAGTGGTTAGGACTCCTGACCTTCACTGCTGAGGATGCAGGTTCAATTTCTGGACAGGGAGGTAAGATCCCCCACAAGCCACGTGTTATATGCATCCCCACCCCCAACCCCCACCACAGCCACCAGAAAAAAAATTCAAAGGAACCTAAATCCCAAGCTGAGGCCGACAGTATTCCATTTTAGAACACAAATCGGGCTGTTTAGTAAGTCCTAGAAAGGGGTGACCATCCACTAGGACTCTGTTTGGGGCATAAGATGAAGACTTCCACATCAAACATATTCTTCTTCCCTTCCCTTATCTCTCTTCCATTGTACCTACTTTTGCAAATTCCAATTAAAAATTATGCAATTCAAAAAAAAAATATCCAACTCAACAAGTTTTAATGAGTGCTGGCTGTGTGTGTCATGGCTGATTAACCAGTTACCTGGAAGACCTTATCTTCCTTGTAGAAAGTAACTTTTTCAAATCCTAATGAGCTCCCTCCCACACCCAACACTGGGCTTCATGCCACTCTGGGAATCCTTCTGGAGGCACCCTCCATTCCTTTGTCAGCCATTGTTTTTCCTTTTGGTTCTCTTTTTATCCTACCTAACCTCACCTGTCACCACGTCAACAGACAAAATCACCTCTCTCCCTCCCTCCCCCTCCTCTTTCTCATCCACTAGCTCCATCTATAACTGTGAGTGTGAGTGTGTGTGTGTGTGTGTATCATGTCCAGTTTACAGAGGAGAAAACAGTTTAAAGCCTAAAACCAGGTACTTTGAAAGATCACACTGCTAGTAAGAGGTATCTAGCAGATATCAGGCTGCCCCAGATCCTTGATGATTTTTTTAAATTGTTTTAATTGGACTATAATTGCTTTACGGTATTGTGTTAATTTCTGCTGTACAATGACGTAAATTAACTATGCGTGCATGTTAAGTCACTTCAGTCATGTACCACTCTTTGTGACCTCATAGACTGTAGCCCTCCAGGCTTCTCTGTCCATGGAATTCTCCAGGCAAGAATACTGGAGTGGGTTGCCATTCCCTCCTCCAGGGGATCTATATGCATACATATATCCGAGGCTTCCCAGGTGGCGCTAATGGTAAAGAACCCGCCTGCCAATGCAGGAGACGTGGCTTCAGTCCCTGGATGAGGCAGATCCCTTGGAGAAGGGCGTGGCCACCCACTCTAGTATTCTTGCCTGGAGAATTCCATGGACAAAGGAGCCTGGTGGACTACAGTCCATAGGGGTCACAAAGACTCAGACATGACTGAAGCACTTAGCACACAAGCACACACATATACCCCCTCCCTCTTAGGCCTCTCTTCCACCTCACCCCAATCCCACCCCTCTATTTCCTTCCTCCAGGGGGTCTTCCCAACCCAGAGATCAAACCCAGGTCTCCCGCATTACAGGCAGAGTCTTCACCATTTGAGCCCACACCCCAGGAAGCCCCTTTCCACTCCTCTAGGTCATCACAAAGCACTGAGCTGAGCCCCCCGTGCTACACAGCAGCTTCCCCCCAGCTCTCTATTTTGCATACGGCAGTATATATGTGCCTTGACCATCTGGAGGGGCTCTCATCCACAGCGCACTTCACTCCCAGCGAGCAGAACCTGTGACCTTGTCCACCAGCTGCTCAGAATGCTGGGGTCCTTTTAGGCAGTGGCCATGGAAAGCCAGAGGGCTTCCCTGGTGGCTCAGACAGTAAAGAATCCACCTGCAATGCAGGAGACCTGGGTTTAGTCCCTGAGTTGGGAAGATCCCCTTGGAGGAGGGCATGGCAACTCACACCAGTATTCTTGCCTGGAGAATCCCCACGGATAGAGGAGCCTGGTGGGCTCCAGTCCAAGGGGTCGCAGACACGATTGAGCGACTAAGCACGCACACAGCAGGGAGAGCCAGCTGGAGTTTAAGCCACTCCTCCTCTTGCCAAAGGGGGTGGGGGTGACAGTACTTAACTAATGATGAACAAGTAAGAGGGTATCCCCTGGCCTGCAATGGGGACCGCTCTCACCTGTGACACCCGGGCCTCCGGATCTGCCCCAGGTTATTGAGCTAATACAGGAGCCAAACGCACTTCCCTTGTTGCTGAATCGGGGCTTGGCCTCCTCCCCTTCCCTGTTCATCTTCCCTACTCCACGACCTATCACCCTTAACCTATAAGTTCAGTTCAGTTCAGTTCAGTTCAGTTCAGTTCAGTCGTGTCCGACTCTTTGCGACCCCATGAATTGCAGCATGCCAGGCCTACCTGTCCTGTCCATCACCATCTCCCGGAGTTCAGTCAGACTCATGTCCAGCAAGTCCATGATGCCATCCAGCCATCTCATCCTCTGTCGTCCCCTTCTCCTGCCCCCAATCCCTCCCAGCATCAGAGTCTTTTCCAATGAGTCAACTCTGCGCATGAGGTGGCCAAAGTACTAGAGTTTCAGCTTTAGCATCATTCCTTCCAAAAAAATCCCAGGGCTGATCTCCTTCAAAATGGACTGGTTGGATCTCCTTGCAGTCCAAGGGACTCTCAAGAGGCTTCTCCAACACCACAGGTCAAAAGCATCAATTCTTCGGCACTCAGCCTTCTTCACAGTCCAACTCTCACATCCATACATGACTACTGGAAAACCATAGCCTTGACTAGACGGACTTTTGTTGGCAAAGTAATGTCTCTGCTTTTGAATACACTATCTAGGTTGGTCATAACTTTTCTTCCAAGGAGTAAGCGTCTTTTAATTTCATGGCTGCAGTCACCATCTGCAGTGATTTTGGAGCCCAAAAAGATAAAGTCTGACACTGTTTCCACTGTTTCTCCATCTATTTCCCATAAAGTAATGGGACCGGATGCCATGATCTTCATTTTCTGAATGTTGAGCTTTAAGCCAACTTTTTCACTCTCCTCTTTCACTTTCATCAAGAGGCTTTTTAGCTCCTCTTCACTTTCTGCCATAAGGGTGGTGTCATCTAACCTTTCCAATAAATTCCTTTCACACAAATCTTTGCCTCGATCCCTGCCCCTAGAGAACATACCCTGAGGCAACGTGCATGCAAGTTTCCAACCCAAGCCTGTCAGACTTCAACCCTCTTTTGCCTCTGTGGCCCTTGACATGCTGTTGCAGGGTGGCTGGGCTCTTCACTAATCTTACAGCCCTTTAAAAAAATTGACTGACTGCCATAAGCCTTTGGGGCCCTGAATGCCCTACGTGCTATAATTAAATGTCTCAGAGACAAAAGCCCTTTATCTTAACAAAGTGAAATAGGGGACTCAAGGAAAAAGGTTTTTTGAACTTGTAATTGTCCTACACCTGGGTCCATAATTAATTAGACACTACAGTGGACTTTATCCTTTTAATATGATCTCTGTTAAATGGTTTTGTTATGAGAAATGGAATATTTCCTGCTATATCCATAAACAAGAATATCATAGTCATCAAGGATTGCAGCCCTTCAAAGTAAGGTGGTGACCCCTAAGGGCACTCAGGAAGGAAAAGAATATCTGTCAGCTAGCAGCCATCAGACTGCAGCCACTCCCTGCAGTGAGCCCTGAGGAAAGGAAGCTCAGGATGTGAAGATGCGGGATGCTGGCCCCAGGTAGCCGAGGCGCATATGAAAGGAATGATCTTAGTGAGCCCTCATCTTCCCATCCAGAGAAAAGCCCCAAATTCCTTAACTTAGAATATCTGATCTTCTTTAATTAACAATAACCTTCTGATGTGCAAACTACCTGCCCTTTGTTCAAAAAGTTCTGGATAATCGTGGCCCTTCTCCTCGCCTCCTCTGAGCAATTTTCTTAGGGTTACTTGAGATGCTGTCTCAAGTAACAGCTTGAGAGGCTTGGCTTGAGGCCCTAAAAATTTCCACCAAATAAAACATGATTCTCAACTTTTAGATTATGAGTATTTTTAAAGTCCATAGTTATATAAGCAATATAACTACATTAGACAAATTTCTGAGGGAAAAACAAATCTAAGTACTCTGATCCAACCATTCACATACTATTTCCTTCTAGTGCTTTCCATCTTCATGTAACATGGATATAGTCTTAGCCAAACACCAGGATCCCCTGGGTGCTTTCCTTTAGTTCAGTTTTCATGTTCTAGCACAGTTGTCAGGTCATTTCACATGAATTTTTCAAATTCTCGTTTTACGTCCGGAGACGATACCATCATTTCTCACCATTTTGTTTTCTCTTCATTTTAATGACATTTGTTGCTTTCTGTCTAATTTTACAATGTGGTCACCTTTTTGATTGCTTTTGATATGTCACAATTTTAAATAACTTTGTAAATGTACCAGTTTGGTTTGCATGTACACTTTTTCTCACATTTCAGATTATTTCTTTAAGAGAAATGTCCAAATCTTGAATTACCAGGTAAAAGAATAACATTTATGGTTTTGAGGTACACTGCCCTTTTCTCTATGTACCCCCATCCCTAAAATGTGTACTGATTTACAGTATAAGCCAACCTGAAGCAAAAGCTGTTCCAAGTCATGATGGCTTATTCTTTAAGGAGTTATGAGCTGGATTACTATGATGGTGCGGTCAGTCACCCACAGCCAGACATTCTGGAGAGTGAAGTCAAGTGGGCCCTAGGAAGCACTGCTGTTAGTAAAGCTAGTGGATGTGACAGAATTCCAGTGAAACTATTCAAAACCCTAAAGGATGATGCCATCAAGGTGTTGCAGTCAATATGTCTGCAAATCTGAAAGACCCAGCAGTGGCCACAGGACTGGAAAAGGTCAATTCTCATCCGAATTCCTAAGAAAGGTAGTACTTAAAGAATGTTCTAACCATTGGACAATTGCATTCATCTCCCGTCAAATAAGGTCATGCTTAAATTCTTGCATGCTAGGCTTCAGCATTATGCAAACCAAGAACTTCGAGATGTCCAAGCTGGGTTTAGAAAAGGAAAAGGAACCAGAGATCAAATTGCCAACATTTGCTGGATCATAGAGAAAGCTAGGGAATTCCAGAAAAACATCTACCTCTGTTTCAAAGCCTTCGACTGTGTGGATCATAATAAACTGTGGAAACTCTTAAAGAGATGGGAATACCAGACCATCTTACCTGTCTCCTGAGAAACCTGTAGGTGGGTCAAGAAGTTAGAACCCTGTATGGAACAACTGATTGATTCAAGACTGAGAAAGGGATGTGACAGGGCTAGCTGCTGTCACTCTGATTGTTTAATCTATATGCTGAGCACATCAGGAGAAATCCCGGGCTGGATGAGTTACAAGCCTGGAATCAACATCAGTGGGACAAACATCAAACTTTATTTATGAGGATGATACCACTCTAATGGCAGAAAGCGCATTTAGAAGAAGTCCTAAATGTGAGTGGTGGCTGCACTGTGCTGGAGCAGCCATGTGCAGATAACCCACGTCCAAGGTCAGAAACACCCCAGTAAGACGATAGGCACTGGAGCGGCTATGAGGAGATATCCCACGTCCAAGGGCAAAGGAGACTGGCATATAGGTTTCTCAAGAGGCAGGTCAGGTGGTCGGATAGTCCCATCTCTTGAGAAATTTTCCACAGTTTATTGTGATCCACACAGTCAAAGGCTTTGGCATAGTCAATAAAGCAGAAAGAGATGTTTTTCTGGAACTCTCTTGCTTTCTCGATGGTCCAGCAGATGTTGGCAATTTGATCTCTGGTTCTTCTGCTTTTCTAAAACCAGCTTGAACATCTTGAAGTTCATGGTTCACATATTACTGAAGCCTGGCTTGGAGAATTTTGAGCACATTACTAGCATGTGAGATGAGTACAATTGTGCAGTAGTTTGCGCATTCTTTGGCATTGCCTTTCTTTGGGATTGGAATAAAAACTAACCTTTTCCAGTCCTGTGGCTACTGCTGAGTTTTCCAACTTTGCTGGCATATTGAGTGCAGCACTTTCACAGCATCATCTTTCAGGATTTGAAATAGCTCAACTGGAATTCTATCACCTCCACTAGCTTTGTTTGTAGTGATACTTCCTAAGGCCCAGTTGACTTTACATTCCAGGATGTCTGGCTCTAGGTGAGTGATCGTACCATCATGATTATCTGGGTCATGAAGATTTTTTTTGTACAGTTCTTCTGTGTATTCTTGCCATCTCTTCTTAATATCTTCTGCTTCTGTTAGGTCCATACAATTTCTGTCCTTTATTGTGCCCATCTTTGCATGAAATGTTCCATTGGTATCTCTAATTTTCTTGAAGAGATCTCTAGTCTTTCCCACTCTGTTGTTTTTCTCTATTTCTTTGCAATGATCACTGCTCAGTTCAGTTCATTTCAGTCACTCATCGTGTCCGACTCTTTGTGACCCCATGAATTACAGCATGCCAGGCCTCCCTGTCCATCACCAACTCCCGAGTTCACTCAAAGTCATGTCAATCGAGTCGGTGATGCCATCCAGCCATCTCATCCTCTGTCATCCCCTTCTCCTCCTGCCCACAATCTCTCCTAGCATCAGGGTCTTTTCCAATGAGTCAACTCTTCACATGAGGTGGCCAAAGTATTGGAGTTTCAGCCTCAGCATCAGTCCTTCCAATGAACACCCAGGACTGGTCTCCTTTAGGATGGACTGGTTTGATCTCCTTGCAGTCCAAGGGACTCTCAAGAGGCTTCTCCAACACCACAGTTCAAAAGCATCAATTCTTCCATGCTCAGCTTTCTTCACAGTCCAACTCTCACATCCATAGATGACCATTGGAAAAACCATAGCATTGACTAGATGGACATTTGTTGGCAAAGTAATATCTCTGCTTTTTAATATGTTATCTAGGTTGGTCATAACTTTCCTTCCAAGGAGTAAGCATCTTTTAATTTCATGGCTGCAACTACCATCTGCAGTGATTTTGGAGCCCCCCAAAAAAAGTCTGACACTGTTTCCCCATCTATTTCCCATGAAGTGACGGGACCAGATGCCATGATCTTCGTTTTCCGAATGTTGAGCTTTAAGCCAACTTTTTCACTCTCCTCTTTCACTTTCATCAAGAGGCTTTTGAGTTCCTCTTCACTTTCTGCCATAAGGGTCGTGTCATCTGCATATCTGAGGTTATTGATATTTCTCCCAGCAATCTTGATTCCAGCTTGTGCTTCTTCCAGCCCAGTGTTTCTCATGATGTACTCTGCATATAAGTTAAATAAGCAGGGTGACAATATACAGCCTTGACTTTTCCTTTTCCTATTGATTGCTGAAATGAAGTGAAGTCACTCAGTCGTGTCCAACTCTTTGCGATCCCATGGACTGTAGCCTACCGGGCTCCTCCGTCCATGGGATTTTCCAGGCAAGAATACTGGAGTGGGTTGCCATTTCCTTCTCCAGGGGAACTACCTGACCCAGGGATCCAACCCGGGTCTCCTGCATTGTAGGCAGACGCTTTACCGTCTGAACCACAAGGGAAGCCCCAGGTTAAGCCCACAAGTATAAATTGATTACTGAGCCCCAGGTAAATAGCAGGGAGGGAACACACTTCCACCCATCAACAGAAAATTGGATTAAAGATTTACTGGGCATGGCCCTGCCCATCAGAACAAGACCCAGTGTCCCCCTCAGTCAGTCTATCCCATCAGGAAGCTTTCATAAGCCTCTTATCCTTCTCCATCAGAGGGCAGATGGACTGAAAACCACCATCACAGAAAACTAACCAATCTGATCACATGGACCACAGCCTTGTCTAACTCAATGAAACCATGAGCCATGCATGTGGGGCCACCCAAGAAGGGCGGGTCAATGTGGAGAGTTCTGACAAAATATGGCCCACTGGAGAAGGGAATGGCAAACCACTTCAGTATTTATGCCTTGAGAACCCATGAACAGTATGAAAAGGCAAAAAGATAGGACACCGAAAGATGAACTCCCCAGGTTGGTAGGTGCCCAATATGCTACTGGAGATTGGTGGAGAAATAACTCCAGAAAGAATTAACAGATGGAGCCAAAACAAAAACAACACAGAGGCAAGATCTGATGCTATAAAGAGCAATATTGCATAGGAACCTGGAATGTTAGGTCCATGAATCAAGGCAATTGCAAGTGATCAAACAGGAGATGATAAGAGTGAACATCGACATTCTAGCAATCAGGAACTAAGATGGGCTGGAATGGGTGAATTTAACTCAAATGGCCATTATATCTACTACTGTGGGCAGGAATCCCTTAGAAGAAATGGAGTAACCATCTTGGTCAACAAAAGAGTCTGAAATGCAGTACTTGGATGCAATCTCAAAAACGACAGAATGATCTCTGTTCATTTCCAAGGCAAACCATTCAATATCACAGTAATCCAAGCCTATGCCCCAACCAGTAATGCTGAAGAAGCTGAAGTTGAATGGCTCTATCAAGATCTACAAGACCTTTTAGAACTAACACCCAAAGATGTCCTTTTCATTATAGGGGACTGGAATGCAAAAGGAGGAAGTCAAGAAACACCTAGAGTAACAGGCAAATTTGGCCTTGGAATACAGAATGAAGCAGGGGAAAGGCTAATGGAGTTTTACCAAGAGAACGCACTGGTCATAGCAAACACTCTCTTCCAACAACACAAGAGAAGACTCTACACATGGACATCGACAGATGGTCAACACCAAAATCAGATTGATTATATTCTTTGCAGCCAAAGATGGAGAAGCTCTATACAGTCAGCAAAAACAAGACTGGGAGCTGACTGTGGCTCAGATCATGAACTCCTTATTGCCAAATTCAGACTAAAATTGAAGAAAATAGGGAAAACCACCAGACTACTCAGGTATGACCTAAATCAAATCCCTAAGGGTTATACAGTGGAAGTGAGAAATAGATTTACAGGCCTAGATCTGATAGATAGAGTGCCTAATGAACTATGGATGGAGGTTCGTGATATTGTACAGGAGACAGGGATCAGGACCATACCACAAAACAGAAATGCAAAAAAGCAAAATGCCTGTCTGAGGAAGCCTTACAAATGGCTGTGAAAAGAAGAGAAGCCAAAAGCAAAGGAGAAAAGGAAAGATATACACATTTGATAGAGAGTTCCAAAGAATGGCAAGGAGAGATAAGAAAGCCTTCCTCAGTGATCAGTGCAAAGAAATAGAGGAAAACAACAGAATGGGAAAGACTAGAGATCTCTTCAAGAAAATTAGAGATACCAAGGGAACATTTCATGCAAAGATGAGCACAATAAAGGACAGAAATGGTATGGACCTAACAGAAGCAGAAGATATTAAGAAGAGGTGGCAAGAATACACAGAAGAACTGTACAAAAAAGATCTTCATGACCCAGATGGTGTGATCACTCACCTAGAGCCAGACATCCTGGGATGTGAAGTCAAGTGGGCCTTAGGGAAGTATCACTACGAACAAAGCTAGTGGAGGTGATGGAATTCCAGTTGAGCTATTTCAAATCCTGAAAGATGATGCTGTGAAAGTGCTGCACTCAATATGCCAGCAAATTTGGAAAACTCAGCAGTAGCCACAGGACTGGAAAAGGTCAGTTTTCATTCCAATCCCAAGGAAAGGCAATGTCAAAGAATGCTCAAACTACTGCACAATTGCACTCATCTCACATGCTAGTAAAGTAATGCTCAAAATTCTCCAAGCCAGGCTTCAAGAATACTTGAACTGCGAATGTCCAGATGTTCAAGCTGGTTTTAGAAAAGGCAGAGGAACCAGAGATCAAAGTGCCAACGTCCGCTGGATAGTGGAAAAAGCAAGAGAGTTCAGAAACACATCTACTTCTGCTTTGTTGACTGTGCCAAAGCCTTTGACTGTGTGGATCACAATAAACTGTGGAAAATTCCTCAAGAGATGGGAATACCAGACCACCTGACCTGCCTCTTGAGAAATCTGTATGCAGGTCTGGAAGCAACAGTTAGAACTGGACATGGAATAACAGACTGGTTCCAAATCAGGAAAGGAGTATGTCAAGGCTGTATATTGTCACCCTGCTTATTTAACTTATATGCAGAGTACATCAAGAGAAACGCTGGGCTGGATGAAGCACAAGCTGGAATCAAGATTGGTGGGAGAAATATCAAAAACCTCAGATATGCAGATGACACCACCCTTATGGCAGAAAATGAGGAAGAACTAAAGAGCCTCTTGATGAAAGTGAAAGAGGAGAGTAAAAAAGTTGGCTTAAAGCTCAACATTCAGAAAACGAAGATCATGGCATCCGGTCCCATCATTTCATGGGAAATAGATGGAGAAACAGTGGACACAGTGACTGACTTTATTTTGGGGGGCTCCAAAATCACTCTAGATGGTGACTGCAGCCATGAAATTAAAAGATGCTTACTCCTTGGAAGAAAAGTTATGACCAACCTAGACAGCATATTACAAAGCAGAGACATTACTTTGGCAACTGAGGTCCATCAAGTCATGGCTCTGGTTTTTCCTGTGGTTATGTATGGATGTGAGCGTTGGACTGTGAAGAAAGCTGAGCGCTGAAGAATTGATGCTTTTGAACTGTGGTGTTGGAGAAGACTCTTGAGAGTCCCTTGGACTACAAGGAGATCCAACCAGTCCAGCCTAAAGGAGATCAGTTTTGAATGGACATTCAGTCTGAAGGACTGTTGTTGAAGCTGAAACTCCAGTACTTTGGCCACCTCATGCAAAGAGCTGACTCATTTGAAAAGACCCATAATGCTGGGAAAGATCGAAGGCAGGAGGAGAAGGAGAGGACAGAGGATGAGATAGTTGGATGGCATCACTGACTCAATGGACATGAGTTTGAGTAAACTTCGGGAGTTGGAGATGGACAGGGAGGCCTGGTGTGCTGCAGTCCATGGGATTGCAAACAGTCAGAAACGACTGAGCTACTGAACTTAACTGAACTGAAGAGGAACTAAAGAGCCTCTTAATGAGGATGAAGGAGGAGAGTGAAAGAGCTAGCTTAAAACTAAATATTGAAAACCCTAAGATCTTGGCATCTGGCCCCATTACTTCATGGCACATTGAGAGGGAAAAGTTGGAAGTAGTGGCAGATTTCCTCTTCTTGGACTCTAAAATAACTGTGGATGGTGACTGCAGCCATGGAATCAGAAGACATTTACTGCTTGGCAGGAAAGCTATGACAAATCTAGACAGCATGTTGAAAAGCAGAGACATTGCTCTGCCATTACTCAAGGCTATGGTCTTCCCAGTGGGTATGGTTGTGAGAGCTGGACCATAAAGAAGGCAGAGCACCAAAGAATCGATGCCTTTGAACTATCGTTCTGGAGAAGACTCCTGAGAATCTGTTGGACAGCAAGGAGATCAAACCCATCAATCTTAAGGGAAATCAACCCAGAATACTCATTGGAAGGACTGATGCTGAAGATGAAACTCCAGTATTTTGGCCATCTGATGCAAACAACTGACTCATTGGAAAAGTTCCTGATGCTGGGAAAGACTGAGGAAAGAAGGAGAAAAGGGCATCTGAGGATGAGATGGCTGGATGGCATTGCTGATGCAATGGACATGAACTTGGGCAAACTTTGGGAGATGGTGAGGGACAAGGAGGCCTGGTGTGCTGCAATCCATGGAGTTGTTAAGAATTGAACACGACCGGGCAACTGAACAACCGCAAGAGTCTAACTAACTAAATTCATTTAAAATTTCCCTATTTGGTACAAAGGTCTTGAGAGCTTCTCTAGAATTATATGGACTCTATGGCATTCCTCATGAAAGTGACTTGAAAGGCGCAATTCAGTCAGCCTTAAGGCATGTCCTTCCTTTCCTAAGCCTGAGCCTTCTAATTGTTAAGCATTTCATTGAGGGATTAGTCACTGGGTTTGAGTTGCCTAATTGAATCAATCATTTTCCATGCCACTGAACACAAGTCAGGACATTTCAATGGCTGATGTGAGCTGAGCTGGGTGTGTATTTGGTGCGTTTCTGCATGCCTCTGTCTTCAAAACCATAGGATAAAGAACACTGACAAGACAAACAAGCAAAAGACAATTCCTGCTTTCTCAGTTACCTTGAAGTTTGCCTCTGTTTATCCTAAGCTTTAGTATTCTTATCTAATAGTCTTAGAAGAGCTGCTTCTTGAAATCCATTTCCCAGGAATATTTGGACCTCCGGGAAATCATAGCCATTAGTGTCAACAACAGCATCATGATTATTTTTTTAAAACATGCTTCATTGTTCTGTCTTCCTTCATGCAAGTGGAAAAGTACAAAAAATAAATTGGAACTGGAATTACTCTGAAGACTGTGGGGACTTGCTACTACAGACTGAACAGAAAAATTTATACTGTTCTTACAGCTTTTCGCCCAGCCAGCCCTAGAGCATTTGAGTGAAACAGTGGAAAACCCAGCCAAGCCCTCCAGATGCATGATTCCAGGTAACACCAGAGATTAGTGTAGATAAACATCCCATGGATCAACTGAATTTTTTTACCTTTGAACTGTTTTGGTGATTTTTCTTTTTCATTGCAGAAGCTTGTTTTTTGCAGCACTTCAGACCTCCAACAAGTGCCTACTTGCATCTCATTTTAAGAGAGAATTTCATGATTGAGTTAAAAGTCAAGAGCAAAATAGACAAGTGGCTTTCTAGTCCCTTTCTCGGCAACTTGGGAAATCGGCTGATTCGGTTCCGTTCACACTGCCTGTTTGCCTTCACTCTGCTCCGTGGGTCACAACCTAGGGGTGGAGAGCGGGGTAATGACCTCCCTCCCAGCAAATGCTTCTGCAGCCTTGCTGAGTGAGGATAACACTAGGTAACCCTAATTAAAGTCCTAGCCAAGCTCAAACTTCACAACCAAACAAACCAGTTTTACAACACCTAGGAATTTAATTTGGCCTCACACTTGCAGCAGGGGGAAAAAGCAACACAGGAGAAGGAAAAAAAGCTAGCACCTCAGCCAACCGGCAACCAGCCGCCTTCTGGACACCTTGCCAAATTGACCCAAATAAGAAACATTAGCAGTCCCAAGACAGATCTGAAAACAAAGGTTCGGATGAGACACAAGGTTCTTGACAGCAGTTGGGGAAAACCACAACTTTTTCCAACCCAGGTGAGTCTCTTTGATATCTAAATAATGAAGCAAAGTACAAGGATAACTTCAATTTGACAGCTTTTTTATGCATCTCAGGAATAAGAAGCAAAGTCTAAAACACAGCTGAACATTAATCTCAAAATAAAATTTGGTTTTAGCTTAAAAAAAAAAAAAGAAACATAAAGGGCTTTGCTGGCTATGATGAAACGAACCGCCTTGGCTTATTTGTACATATCCTGGGAAATTACCAAAATCGTGACTTAGACACATGTTCCCTTCCAAGTCCTTCTTACCACCAGCCTCATCAAAGGCACCTTCTAAAGAAAGCAGACCAAATCGCTGTAGTGAAAGACACTGGGGATGTGCTTGCATTTACTCCATGCCAAATATTTTCTTTTTAAACCTAATCTGAAAAAAAGTCCTGCTAAGGCAAAGCAAGGGCCAGTTCCGGCACTGAGTAGGGCTGTCCACTTACCTGTTATCAGCACCGCCTTTTGATCCACAGGTAACAGCTCTTGGCCAGAAAAGTAAGTATACATGACAAAATATGACAGGGAGAAGAGAACCAAGCCCCAGAAGAGGGACAGGCTGATCAGGCAAGCGCCTCCCCAGAGGCCCGCCAGGCAGACCACCTTTCTCCCCACCTGCCCTGGGCTCGTCTTGAGTTTGCAAAGAATTGTTCCTCCCAGCACTGCGGTGACAGTCAGGCAGAGCCACCCTGGCTCAGAGAAGAAAGTGCCCATTCTTGGCGACTCTGCACCTTTCCGTGCTCACGACCAGTGAGTCAAGTGGGCAAAGGCAGTCTGGAGGCAGCCTGGGTTATATGAACGGGGAGGCAAGAAGGGAGGGGGAGAAAACAGCCCCAGCTCACTTTGAATGAGTATGAATTAAGCATACTCATACAGCCACATATTTCCTGGTGGGTAATTTAAATCAATCTGCAGTTTAATATAAATACTAGAGCACTGACTATTTGATTACTCCCCCCCCACGCCCACTGCACACATGACACAGATGTGTACTCACCCACAACAAACGCACACATCATTATTTTTTAATCACCTCTGGAGAGATAACTAGTTGGGTAATAATTGACAGAATTCAAACTGTCTGAACAGTGAATACCGAAACCTCTAGCTTGCAGATCTCTTCTCCTTTCAGTGCCTGTGATGTGTGTGTGTGTGTGTGTTTGTGTGTGTGTGTGTAAATCCAGGCAACCACTCTGGAAGATCAACTCTGGAAGGGAAACAGTTCACTGATTTTGTCCACACCTGCAGCATTCCTGCCATCTCCCGCTGGAGCCAGGCTGAAGGGTTGGATGGAAAGAGAATGCAGAAGTAGAGATAGAGAGTCTCGGCAGATGAGACGTGCTTTGGTCTCACTGGAGGAAAGGCAAGCCAGGGAGAGATAACGCTATAATAAACATATGAGTAATGGCCGATAGATACCTATTTGTGCCAGGAGCCGTGTTCAGCTGAGACCCTATTTTCTGCTAAACTCTGCTCCAGGCAGTAGCGCTCAACAGTCAATATGCACAGTCTGTCTGAACACAGTATCTCTATGAAGTAACTTCTATCACTGCAGTGACTTGACGGACGAGGACACTGAGGCACACAGAACTTAAGCGACTTGCCCAAGATCACACAGAAGTGGAAACGAGCAGTCTTATTTCAGAGTTTTATGCTTTAACCACTCTCCTGTCCTAGGAGAAAAAAAAAATTAAAGACAATTAGTATATTATGTACTAGCTCTTCTCTATTTTACCCTCATTTGAAGCATGAAATAGTTCAAGGTGGATGTTCCTATGCACATTTTACAGTGTAGAAAGTTGAGGCTGGAAGAGGATAGGCTACTTAAGAACAGTGGGTCAAGACCCATAGCCATGACTCAATTTTCTCAAAAGGCAGCACTTAGGAGCGTTGACAATGCTGATAGCCCCAAGAGGTCACCGCCCCACTTGGGTTTACAGCCTCATGTGTGCTGGGCACCTGTCTGGGAGGGACCCAGAATTCTGATAAAGCTGACTGTTGGCATCTCTGGAGAAACAAGAAAAGTCCTCAGTCTGAGGTCGGATTGGCTCTATTCAAATCCAATCTCAGCTCTGCAGCTTAATAGCTAGGTTGTCTTGGGTGGGTGATTCTTTTTCCCTAAACCCTCATCTCCTCAGCTGTAAAATCATAAAAACACTAAGGTAAAGTGCTAAGCACATCCTGCCTGGCATACCAGAAGGAGCCTCATCAGTGCTGGCAATTTGCATTTCTTCAACAAGAGAGAAAGAACCAGAGGAGAAAAGCAGAGCACCTAGTGGCGTGTAGATTTCTCACAAACCCTGGCTGAAGTTAGCATGTGCTGAGGGTGGGGAGGAGGTGGGGGATTGTGTTGCTGTTGTTTAGTTGCTAAGTCATTCCGACTCTTTTGTGATCCCATGGACTGTAGCCAGCCAGGCTCCTCTATGCATGGGATTCTCCAGGCAAGAGTCCTGGAATGGGTTGCCATTTCCTCCCCCAGGGGATTTCCCAACCCAGGGACTGAAGCCACGTCTCCTGCGTTGGCAGGTGGATTCTCTACCACTGAGCCACCAGGGAAGCCCGAGGTCAGGGGAGAGGATTCCAGTGATGAATGATGGGGCGGAGGCAAGACTTTGGAGGAAGTGTACCTAGCAGCCCATCAGGTAGATAGGGCTTTGGATAGGAGTCGGGAAAGTTGTCTTCTGGCCTCAGATGAGCCTGAGATGAACCACTGGGCTCAGCCAGCTCAGCTGTAAAGGGAGATGAGGCCAAGCCACCTGGGCTTGGTGCTATCTCAAGACCCAAGGAGGGATAGTTCTTGGACTTCCCTGGTGGTCCAGTGGCTAATCACCTTCTGGACCATCACCTTCCAACGCAGCGGATGCAGTTTCAATCCTTGGTCAAGGAGGTAATATCCCACGTGCCTCGTGGCCAAAAAACCAAAATATAAAACAGAAGCACTATTGTAACAAATTCAATAAAGACTTTTTAAAAAATGGTCTACATCAAAAAATCTTAAAACAAAACCAAAAAAATGAGGGGAGACTGGGTGTGAAACTGATTGTGCTGTGGAACCATGAGGGGTGACAAGAAAGCCATTATGGGGGTCTCACTTGGGGCAATGGCCCTTCTTGTCTGCCCTCCCAGCCACGAGGACATCAGAAGTTGTCGGCTTCGGGTCAGGGAGCTGAGGGATAAGGATCTGAAATCCTGCTTGGTGAGCCCCGAGATCGCCCTCACACCACACACCCCATTTCTTCCTGTCCGCTGTCCACAAAGCCATCCCTGGAGCTGGTACCTCACTGTCCTTGTGGCCTCCTCAGCCAGGAGGATTCAGTCAAGCTAGCTCTGATGTCAGATGGATTCTAGGTGAGGATGCAGCTCTGGGCCAGGGCCCTTTGCGCTTTTTCTGGCCCCTCGGGCTGGGACCTGACCCCCCTGCAGGTCTTCTGACGGCACATGTCCACCAGAGACAGAGCGAATCTTCTCTGGTGGTGGCCCATGTAGCTTCCCAGCTGCTCGACGCTGGGGCCCCCAAGGAGAAAGCAAAAGACGCTGTGATGTGCAGGAAGGGCGTATGCTATACTAAGAATACGAGCCTTATTTTTTTATTTTTGTGGGATGTTGTCAATGTACAACGTGTTACTTTCTGCTGCACAGCAAAGTGATCCAGTTATACATATAGACACGTACTTTTTAATCTTACTGTTAATTGTTTATTATTATTATTATTTTGGCTGCACTGGGTCTTCGTTGCTGGACGAGGGCTTTCTCTAGTTGTGGCAAGTGGAGGCTCCTCTTTGCTGTGGTGCGCAGGCTTCTCATTGCAGTGGCCTCTCTTGCCGCAGAACATGGGCTGTACATGCATCAGCTCAGTAGTTGCGGCAGGCAGGCTTAGTTGCTATGTGCCACGTGGGATCATCCTAGACCAGGGATTCAACCCATGTCCCCAGCGCTGGCAGGCGGAGTCTTAACCACTGGACCACCAGGAAAGTCCTATACACATTCTTATTTTAATTTTATTTTCCATTATGGCTTATCATAGGTTATTGAATACAGTTCTCTGTGCTCTACAGTAGGACCTTGTGGTTTGTCCAACCTGTAGATAATAGAAAGTGAAAGTGAAAATGTGAGATGCTCAGTGGTGTCTGACTCTTTGCAACCCCATGGACTGTAGCCCACCAAGCTCCTCTGTCCATGGAACGCTCCAGGCAAGAAGACTGGCATGGGTAGCCATTCCCGACTCCAGGGGATCTTTCTGAACCAGGGATCAAACCCACGTCTCCTGCATTGCAGGCAGATTCTTTACCATCTGAGCCACCGGGGACACCCTTATACTGACTAACTCCACCATCCCACTCCACCCCTCCCCGAACACTCTCCCTCTTGGCCACCACAAGTCTGCTCTCCTTGTCCTAAGTCTGTTTGCTGTTTCATAGATAGGTTCGTTAGTGTCGTGTTTCAGATTCACATATAAGTAGTATCCTATGATATTTGTCTTTCTCCTTCTGACTTACTTCAATTAGTACAATAATCTCTAGTAACATCCATGTTGCTGCAAATGGCATTATTTCAAAGAAATCGTGAGCTTTAAAGATTCACAGGACTGAGTCTGAACCGTGATTCTGCCAACTTACTAGCTGTGAGGCATTGGGCAATTACCTGCCCTTCCTGAGACTCAGTCCCCTCCTCTGAAGCAGGGTAGATGGTGGTGGAAACGGAGGGTTTTTACCATTGGGAGAACAGACATGGGACTGCAGAGTTCCCAGTTGAAAACTAGTTCAATCCCACCTGATCTTTGGATGTCCTCGTTCAGATTGAGGATTCCAGGGCCCTAGTCCATCTGAGGGGCTGCTCTACCTCTAAATGACTTACCTTCCATCTGACTGAGCTGAACTGGGTCTCCTGTTCATCCTCATTATTCTATCCCAGAGCTTTCCTTGAGACCATTTTTGCTTGACCAATGTCCCATTTCTGGCAAACTTGTGCTTAGCTTTCCAGGGGGATGGTGCCAATTGGATCAAGTCATTCCTGTTTGTCAATGAGCCAACGTGTTGCTCCCTTCTGGCAGTGGAGGTCCCTTTTTGATGGTGCCTTCTGGCCCAGATGGTTAAGAATCTGCCTGCAGTGCAGAAGACCTGGGTTTGATCCCTGAGTTGGGAACATGGCAACCCACTCCAGTATTCTTGCCTGGAAAATCCCATGGACAGAGGAATCTGGTGGGCTACAGTCCATGCAGTCACAAAGAGTTGGACACAACTGAGTGATTAACACTCTGAAGACAAGGTATCTTACCCCATTTCTCAACCCAGGGAAGGGGGGAAATGCTGAGACTCTGGAATGTATATTTTCTTAGAATCGATGGATCTTGAGTTTAAAAGGGAAATTTGAAGAAGTAAAACATGGATTCTCTCTGTAACACCCCCACCAAGTGGTCATCTTGTCTATTGCCACTATGCCTCCCATAACAGGCACTGAAAAGCTTCTGTATCTGCCTTTCCAGTTCAGAACATTCAGAGCATTAGGAAGATCTCCGCTAGACTGAATTTTATCATGTCACTTGTCCGTCCTTTTTCACTTAGTGTCACACAAGCCAACTTAGTAGTCCCTATTTCATTCAAATATTTGAAGACTACTGTAATGTCTCACTTTCTCCAAGTGGATGGTCCTTAGTTCTCTCAGCTGCCCCTTATGTATAGTAGAATATAATCTATCTGGTACTTAGTGCCTGAAGCAGCCATAACTTCAGGAGTTCAAACATTTAAAAAATCATGTTGTTGCAATAACTGAAGAAATGTTGTTATAATGAATGTAACAGCATGATGACAACATAATTCATCCAGTAGAGAACGACCTTGTGTTGATATCACCATGACGCAAATGTCGAGATATGGAGATGGCAGCACCGTCATAATGGGTCATCCCATGGACATCAGGGTGGTCTTGGAGTAGCACAAGGGTTGTCATGTATTTTCAAGCTTTTGGGTGATAACTAACCTTTTAAGTGTTTAGCTGTAATTGTGCAAATATTATATATCTGTTCTCTAGTTCACATTTGGGAGGGGAGAAAAGACAAGCTGATGGTGGTGCTGGATGGAGCCTTTTTTTATTCCACTGAACTATTGTGGGGCGAAAATGTTGAAATCATTCATTTTAAATAGATCAGATCTAAATTTATTGTATATGGTTTCAAGGATCTTTAGCAGCCTGGCCTTTCCTAGAATGGAACTCAAGTACTTACTTCTCCTCTGAAAGGTTAGGCCCAGAAGAAGTCACCGTATTTTTAGTACAGTGCAAACAGCACAGAACAGAGCAAGATGATCACCTCCCCTATCCCTGAAGTGATATCTTTAGTTATATGTCCAAAGACTCATTTGCTCTTCTGGCAGCAGTGTACTGTGGCTTACTCCCATTGAGTTTGCTATCAAGTAAAATTCCAATTTTTGCAGCTTTTTGTCTTTTTAAAATTATTTTGGTGTCCAAAATATAAATGTAAGTAAATATCCATGAGTCTATGCTGATACAGATAAATGATTAAATAAGTATAAATAAATGGAGAAAAGACAAATCTCTTACGCAGAAAATTTCCAATTAATTTACATAGATACCCCCGCTCAAGGAGGTGGAACAGAACTCACACTAAGAAGTGTGGGCTGCACATAGTGACTTCCTTCCAAAATGCACAGCCTGGAAACTAAAACAGGAGCCTGCCATGGAGAAACATGAAGAAACTCCATCTCAGCCAGGTGATTGACATCAACTGACTGGGGATAAGTCACGTAATGAAAAGGGCACAATCATCCTTGCAGAACATTCTGAAAAACACCTGGCCAACACTCTTCAAAGACATCAAAAACAAGAAACTGCTGAGAAACGGTCACAGCCTAGAGGAGCCTAAGGAGACATGACAAGTAAATTAACGTGGGATCTCGGATGGGGTCCAGGAACAGAAACAGGACAAGGACGTCAGGTAAAAAGTATAGACTTTAGTCAATAATAATGTATCAGTATTGGCTCATTAGCTGTAACAGATCCCCCGTGGTAATGGGAGATACAGGGAAGAGTGGGTGGAAGTACAGAACTCCATAATAATCTTTGTCTCTTAATCAAACAGTTTAATTCATTTTGTTAAATGTGAGTGTTGATATATTTAGTTTAAACCCATTATTTTACTGTTTACCTTCTATTGGTCCCTTCTATTCTATATTACTTTTCTTCTATTTTTTGACTTCTTTTGAATTAATTATTTTTCAGCCCATCTTCCACCCTCCCCCCCATTACATTCACAGTTACATACTTTCAAAAAATAGATTTATTTATTTGGCCACACCAGGTCTTAGTTGCATTATCCAACTTGGTGCAGCATGCAAACCCTTAGCTGTGGCATGTGGGATCTAGTTCACTGACCAGGGACTGAACTTATGCCTCCTGCAATGAGAGCATGAAGTCTTAGCCACCAGACCAAAGTCCTTGACAGTTGCACACTTTTTATGATTCTTTTAATAGTTGCTTATGACACTTATCAAAGTCAACATGACTTGGCATTTTGGCTCCCTCTCTACACAATGCAGGACCTTTGAGCACCTTAACACCATTCCACCTTTCCTGACTTGAATGCTAACGTTGAAATTAATTTTTATTACCTAGACATGCCAAATCACACATGATACTACTATATTTGTCTTATAAGTCAAATGTTCAGCTAATTTTCCCACAAAGTTGTTACCTTTTGTGACTTCCCATTCTTTCTCATATCTTCACGCTTAATCCCAAGGTAATTTTTCTTTGATATTTCCTTTAGTGTGGAGGCCAGTGAAGAAACCTCTCAATTTTTGTTTTTCTAAAAATGTCTTCATTTTTTGAAGAATATTTTCACTGGGTATAGAATTTCTTGTTGGCAGTTGTTTTCTTTCAGCATTTTTATGCCTTTGGGGAGATATATTTTCTGTTTTATCTAGGACTATTGGATAAGTTCTCAGCAAAAGTGCTGATCCTAATTACCTTGTCTGCTGTTCCTGAAGGCAAAGTTCCTGATTCTCTTTTTATACTACCTGGTAAGACTCACCTCTCCCTGTCCTTGTATGATATGTTATTTATATAAAAGTAGAAATCCTGTTAAAAACAGGTCCCCTGTGCTAGCCTCCCAGCAACATGTCATGGGGAACATGTCTACATGTATCTTCCATAGCTTTATCTACATGTTAAAATAAGACATTTAATAAAACATTAATGCATTCATCACATATTTATAGAGTTCATATTATGTGCCGGATGCTGTTCTAGGTACTGCAAATACAACAGTGGGGGGAAAAAAAATGACTTGGTTCATGCTCTCATAGAGTTTAAAGTCTAGTCAGGGAAACAGACCATTAAATAGCTAATTACAACATAGCTATGAGAGATCTACCACTGGAAATCATTTTCTCAAGTTGATATTAATCATCTGACATGTCTTTATCTTGCCAACAGTGATATCAAAAGTGACCTTGTCAAATCCTTTGCTGAAATCCAAAGTCAACATGTTTATTCATTCCACCAGTCAGCAGAGTACTTTTAATCTGACATACTTATTTACTGGTCAACCATGTTAATTCCTGGGAACTGTGGATTCCTCTTCCAAGATTACCCAAATCATTTTTTAATAAGACCCATGATGAAAATCTCATTCCCTGCTCTGGTCTGTGGTTTTCAGAAGGCATTTTCTTTCCCTTTTTAGAAAAAACAAAAACTGGGAGTGCAGGGCTTTCAGAACCCCAAAGCATTTCTCAGAGTAATTAATTAATACACAACACAAAAAGATGTTATATGCTATGTCAGAAACAGTAAACATGCGGGGAAAGTGGTAAAAAGGCAAGGTTGTTGAAATGTATTTAAACTTAGGAGATCAACAATGTTAAAAATATAAATATATACACACATATGTGTGTTTGCATACATATATATACACACACATACATACCTCACAGTAACCACAAACCAAAATTTTATGATACATACACACACAGAAAAAAGAAAGGACTCCAAATATAATACTAAAAATAGTCATCAAGTAACAAGGGAAGAGAACTGAAAAAGAAAGGAACAAAAAAGAACTATAAAAACAACCCCAAAACAACAAAATGGCAATAAGTACATACCTATCAACAATGATTTTAAATGTAAATGAACTAAATACTTGAATTAAAAGACATAGAGTGGCTGAACGGATACAAAAACAAGAGCCATATATGTGCTGCCTATAAGAGACTCACTTCCAATCCAAAGACGCACACAAACTGAAAGTGAGGGAATGGAAAAAGATATTTCATGTAAGGAAATGAAAAGGAAGCTGGAGTAGCAATACTTATATCAGATAAAATAACTCTGAAACAAAACTGCTACAAGAGACAAAAAAAAGACATTACATAATAATTAAGGGATCGATCCAGGAAGAAGATTAAACAGTTATAAATATACATACATAGTTTCCCCAGTGGCTCGGTGGTAAAGAATCTGCCTGCAATGCAGGAGACCCAGGAGATGCAGGTTTGATCCTTGGGTCAGGAAGATCCTCCAGAGAAGGAAATGGCAACCTACTCCAGGATTCTTCCCAGGAAAATCCCGTAAACTGAGGAGTCTGGCAGGCTGCAGCTCGTAGGATCACAAAGAGCTGGACAAGACGGAGTGACTGAGCGTACACACAGACAGCAATGTTCACTGCAGAATTATTTACAATTGCCAAATCTATGGGGTCTCACAGGGTCGGACACGATTGAAGCAACTTAGCAGCAGCAGCAGCAGCAACAGCAAGATATGGAATCAATGCAAGTGCCCATAAATTAGTGGATAAAGAAGGCGATATACATAAGCACACATATATACACATACCCACACACACATGCACACACACATAAACACAATGGAATATGACCTGGCTATAAAAAAAAAAACAAAACCTTTCCATTTGCAGCAACATGGATGGACCTAGGTAGTACTATGTTCACTGAAATGTCAGAGAAGAACAAATACTACAAGATTTCACTTATATGTGGAATGTAAAAAAAATAAATAAAAACCCAAACAAACAAACACACCTAACAAAACAGAAACAGAGTCACAGATATATAGAAAAAATAGGCATTTGCCAGAGGGGAAGGGTGGGAGCGGAGGAAAGAAATAGGTGGGGGAGATTAAGTACAAACTTTTTGTTGCAAAATAAATGAGTCACAGGTGTGAAATGTACAGTTTGAGTCAATAACTATGTGATTCTTTGTGTGGTGACATATTGTAACTAGACTTATTGTGTTGATCTTTTTGAAATGTATAGAAATACCAAATCAAGAAGTTTTGTAACAGGAGCTAACGTAATGTTATGGGTCAATTCTACTTCAAAGACAAAGAGACTTACAGAAGAAGAGATCAGATTTGGGTAGGGGTAGGGAGGACAAATTGAAGGAAGGCAGTCAAAAGGTAAAAACTCTCAGTTATAAGATAAATTAGTACTAGGAGAAGGCAATGGCAACCCACTCCAGTACTCTTGCCTGGAAAATCTCATGGATGGGGGAGCCTGGTAGGCTGGTAGTCGAACATGACTAATGCGACTTAGCAGCAGCAGCAGCAGCAGTACAACATGCTAGATAGATCAAAAATTAACACTACTGTATGTTATATATGAAGATTGTTAAGGGACTAATTCCTAAGAGTTTTCATCACACATAAAAAAATTTTTTTTCTATTTCTTTAATTTTGATCTATACAAGATGATAGACATCCACTAAACTTACCATGATGATCATTTCATGATGTATGTAAGTCAGATCAGTATTTTTTAACTGAAGTATAGTTGATTTACAGTGTTGTATTAGTTTCTACTATGCAGCACAGTGATTCAGTTATACATATGCATATATGCTCTCTTTCTATTCTTTCCTATTATGGTTTATCAGGGAATATTGGGTCTAGTTCTCTGTGCCATACAGGAGGACCCTGTTGTTTATCCAGTCCATAGAGAACAGCTTCCATCTGCAAACCTTAGCTTCCCATCCATCCTTCCTTCACCCCTCCGCCTTGGCAGCCACAAGTCTGTCCGCTCTGTCTATGAATCTGTTTCTGTTTCATAGATAGGTTCATTTGCATCATATTTTATATTCAGACATAAGTGATCTGGTGACTCAGATGGTAAAGAATCCGCTTGCAGTGCAGGAGACCCGGGTTCAATCCTTCAGTCAGGAAGATCCCCTGGAGGAGGGAATGGCTACCCACTCCAGTATTCTTGCCTGGAGAGTCCCATGAACAGTCCATGGGGTCGCAAAGAGTCAGACACGACTTAGCAACTGAACAACAACAGCAGAATGCCCATTGCATCAAGGTTGCTTGCAGGTAAAATCCAAATCTGGGTCTTAGCTTCATAGAGGAAGGTATCCTATCTTTAGGTTTAGTAACACTTTATATTTTTAGTTCCTAGGCTGCTGTGTAATTTTCTTAGAAAATATTTACTGTGATTCTGGCTGATAATTTTCCTGGAACTATAACTAAATAACTGGACTGCAACTTAATAATAAAATTGCCTAAATTAGTAGTTTCCAAATTTTTTGCTTCATAGACCAGGAAACTATTTTTTAAGATGCAAGAGATACACATGGGGTCACCAATAGTTAGTTTTGCCAAGTGAGAATGCATTAAGAAATCAACTGCCAACAGTCTACACAAAAAAAGATATTTTAACACTGAAAAGATGGGCATAGTCTCAGAATAAATTGTGATCTCATACTGATTGATTTTAACTTTTAAAGAAACTTTCTATCTTGCCCTCCTCTTTTACGTGTCACCCCCCCCCCCCAAAAAAAGAAAAAGTTGTCACCAACTGGCAGTGGTGAATGGCCACTTGGGAACCAAAATGTGAAGTGTAAGAATGGAAAAGGTCTTGCTCTTGAGACAATAGAATTTCATGCTTAAGAGACATAGGGAAGAAGTTATGGGTTCTGTGGGTAGGAAATAGCATCCCAATTGTTAAAAATTTTGGCTGCACCAGGTCTTCATTGCAGTTCCCAGGCTCAGTAATTGTGGTAATTGGGATTTTCTAGTTGAGGCCCGTGGGTTTACTTGCTCTACAGCATACGGGATCTTAGTTCCCCAACCAGGGATTGAACCGCATCCCCTGCATTGGAAGGTGGATCCTTAACCTCTGGACCACAATGGAAGTCACAATCCCAGTGTATTTATCTCTGTTTTTGTTTGGGGGCCCATCCCCTTCTTGACTTTTAGTACTGACCACAGCAAGGGGCAATAAACAGCAAGCATCAAAAAATGGAAAGGCCAGATACACACACACCCTCACACACACACCCTCTAAGTTACATAAGTATGTTTAAGCAGATCACGAGGTATTTCTCCTCCTGCCAAGTGGGTTTGTAATCTCAGTTAGACAAAGATTTCAATATTCCTCTGCCACCTGATGGTAATTTTGGCTTAATGTTCACACAGATATATAACTCGGATATTTCCAAGTCTGGCTTTCTGAGACCTTCTTTCTCTTTCGTAAGGCTGGAGTCCTAATGTGTCATCAGAACTCAATATTATTCCTGAGGATTTGGGAGGAGTTCCATTTCTCATAAAGCATTTCTTGCCACCAGTAGGTTCAGGGAGGTCTGGGTCCTATAGGCAATTGGGTTCCCTTGGACCCCAGAGATTCCCTTCAGGCTACTGCATGGGAGCTCAGAGCCTTCCCTTCACATGACAGGAAGATGGCCCCGATTGTGGTCAGCAGGCTGCACTGTTCAACACCCTGTCCCACAGTCACCTGTAGCCCCAGAAAGGCAAGGCTCCCGCCTAGGACAGACCTCGGCTGTAAGCTGCAGGGTGGGAGGTGGCCACTAGGAGGCGGCGCAAGGCCCAGAGCATCAGCGGCTTCCACCCCTCCTCGGTGAAGCCCCTTGGCCCTGCCTGGTCTGCAGCATTTTCTCAGGCTGGTCCTCTCCCCAGGACTCGACTCTGCTTGCTTCCGGTACTTTTGTGCTAATAAAATAATTGAGTGGAACAGAAACCAGTGAAACGAACGCAAGTTTAGCCGTCCTGGTTGAAGCCCAGGTGAGGCAAGGGCAACCTTCCGGCTGGGCTTTTCCATCACCCCTGAAGCAGCCCCAAGGCAGGACCCGAGGACTCCCGGACCTGTGACCAGATGATCGTTGATTTAATCTAAACTTGCTGTGAGGAACCCGAGGAGCAGAGAGGGGATAACATTTTTTGCTAGAATCATACAGATAAGGGACGCTTCCCAGGTGGTGCAGTTGGTAAAGAAAGAATCTGCCAGCTACTGCAGGAAATGCAAGAGACCTGGGTTTGACCCCTGGATAGGGAAGATCTCCTAGGGAAGATCCTCTGGAGGAGGAAATGGCAACCCACTCCAGTATTCTTGCCTGGAAAATTCCATGAACAGAGGAGCCTGGCGGGCAAACAGTCCATGGGGTCGCAAAGAGTCAGAGATGACTGAACAATTGAGCACACACACATACCCACACACACACATACAGTGAGCGTCAGAATTTGGTATATGACCAGGGTTCTTGCTGTGTGTGTGTGGGGGGGGGGGGTGTATATATGTGCATGTGCATATATGTATATGTATGTAGGTGTGAATGTATATGACTCTGTGTATGTGTATGGGTGTGTGGGTATCTGTGGGAGTGTATATGTGTATGTGTGGGGGTGGGCTTGTCTCTGTGTGTGTGTGAGTGTATGTATGTGTGCCTGCTTTGTGTGTGTGGAAGGCTGGTGTGAGTTCCATCCTTGTTCCATTACAACTCTCAAGCCCAGCTGCTAAGCATCTCCTTGAGCTCTGCAGACTGTAAACTGGAGGTAATATGAATAATATCTCCTTCATCGTGTTCTTAGGGGGATTGTATGAGCTCAGTGCTTTAAGAAGGCTTTCTTATCTCTCCTTGCTGTTCTCAGGAACTCTGCATTCATTTGGGTATATCTTTCCCTTTCTTCTTTGCCTTTTGCTTCTCTTCTTTTCTCAGCTATGTGTAAAGCCTCCTTAGACAACCATTTTACCTTCTTGCATTTCCTTTTCTCTGAGATGGTTTTGGTCACCACCTCCTGTAGAATGTCATGTACAGGTAAGTGTTTTGTACAATGTCAGGTCCAAAGTGCTCATTCAACAATGGCTAACTTCAATGGTTGACTTCAGGAATCTCAACCTTATTCCTGAGTAAGAAGATCATCCTGACCTTCATTTTCTTTACCCTTTCAATGACATTTCTATCCATGGAAACTACAGCCAACTCTGCCTTTAGGAACCACGTATGACTGTAAATTGAAGAGAGAAGCAATGAGGGTGTATGGGGTGGAGTGAGGTACTAAAGTCAGATAATAACAGGTTGATGTAATAATTGGTGTTTGTCTATTTTGTGGCTCTTCAATTATTTACTAAGTGTCCATTTAGCACTAATAATTGGAAATACAGACCTCTCCTTGTCCCTGAGGGACTCAGTGTGAGTAAAGGAGTAAGGTGTACTCATGAATCCATTGCCCTTTCCTCCCATACATTGTGTATCAGAACAATAATGTTAGTAAAGGGACAGCTTGAAAGATCCATAAATCCATTTGGATTTATCTACTTGGAGACTGACAAGGGTTCTCCATGTACATAGCTCCACTTCTGATGAACACATTAAGGAATCTACTCCAAAATTTTTCTGTTCCCAAATACTCCTCTCTCTTCTTAATCTACCCTTAAATGTCTTGATATTAGTCTCCATCTCCTGCCTCCACTTCTCTTCCTCACTCCTAGAAAGGACTGGAGTGTGAGAATTCTGCCGTGAATAGAGGGGGTAATGACATGAATGCCCCACTCTCACCAGGCTGAATGTTTTCCCAGCTCCTTCCCACAAGCAGTCTTCCCTGGTGGCTCAGACAGTAAAGTGTCTGCCTACAATGTGGGAGACCTGGGTTCAATTCCTGGGTCAGGAAGATTCTCTGGAGAAGGAAATGGCAAGCCACTCCAGTCCTCTTGCTTGGAAAATCCCATCGATGGAGGAGTGTGGTAGGCTACAGTCCATGGGGTCGAAAAGTGTCAGACATGACTGAGCGACGTCACTTACACTTTCACTCCCCCACAGCAGAAGAGAGGCCATGCACCCCTTCGGTGTTGGTTAGCCAGGCCAGAAAAACATCCCCATCAAGCAGCAATGCAACAGGCCTCTCGAAGCAATTCTTGAGTGTGGTCTAGAGATAGCAACTGCTTTTCACTGATCCATGACGAGAAATGCTCATCAGCAAGGACAATGTACTGAACTTTCTTAAGACTGAATATTTCATTTAAAGGATTATCAGTGGAGAGTATATCCTTCCTCTCTTTTTGTCATTAAAATATCTATTCGTGTATGAAACAGTGGTGATAGGATATCACAGTTTGGTTGTTTTTTAAAAATATATATTTTATCTCCTTTCTTTTAAAAAAGCTTTTGTATTTTTGGCTGTGCTGGGTCTTAGTTGCAGCATGCAAACTCTTAGTATGTGGGATCTACTTCTCTGACCAGGGATTGAACCTGGGTCCCCTGCCCTGGGAGCATGGAGTCTTAGCCACGGGACCACCAGAGAAGCCCCTTGGTCATTGTTTCTGTTTTGATTTCCTTGGCAAAATTCAGTGCAGTTCAGTCGCTTGGTCATGTCTGACTCTTTGCAACCCCATGAATCCCAGCACGCCAGGCCTCCCTGTCCATCACCAACTCCCGGAGTTCATTCAGACTCACGTCCATCAAGTCAGTGATGCCATCCACATCTCATCCTCTGTCGTCCCCTTCTCCTCCTGCTCCCAATCCCTCCCAGCATCAGAGTCTTTTCCAATGAGTCAACTCTTCGCATGAAGTGGCCAAAGTACTGGTTTAGCATCATTCCTTCCAAAGAAATCCCAGGGCTGATCTCCTTCAGAATGGACTGGCTGGATCTCCTTGGAGTCCAAGGGACTCTCAAGAGTCTTCTCCAACACCACAAAAGCATCAAATCTTTGGCGCTCAGCCTTCTTCACAGTCCAACTCTCACATCCATACATGACCACAGGGAAAAAACCATAGCCTTGACTAGACAGAACTTAGTCGGCAAAATAATGTCTCTGCTTTTCAATATGCTATCTAGGTTGGTAGTAACTTTTCTTCCAAGGAGTAAGCATCTCTTAATTTCATGGCTGCAGTCACCATCTGCAGTGATATTGGAGCCCCCAAAAATAAAGTCTGACACTCTTTCCACTGTTTCCCCATCTATTTCCCATGAAGTGATGGGACCAGATGCCATGATCTTCATTTTCTGAATGTTGAGCTTTAAGCCAACTTTTTCACTCTCCTCTTTCACTTTCATCAAGAGGCTCTTTAGTTCCTCTTCACTGTCTGCCATAAGGGTGGTGTCATCTACATATCTGAGGTTATTGATATTTCTCCCGCCAATCTTGATTCCAGCTTGTGTTTCTTCCAGTCCAGCATTTCTCATGATGTACTCTGCATAGAAGTTAAATAAGCAGGGTGACAATATACAGCCTTGACGTACTCCTTTTCCTCTTTGGAACCAGTCTGTTGTTCCTTGTCCAGTTCTAACTGTTGCTTCCTGACCTGCATACAGATTTCTCAAGAGGCAGGTCAGGTGGTCTGGTATTCCCATCTCTTGAGGAATTTTCCACAGTTTATTGTGATCCATACAGTCAAAGGCTTTGGCATAGTCAATAAAGCAGAAATAGATGTTTTTCTGGAACTCTCTTGCTTTTTCCATGATCCAGCGGATGTTGGCAATTTGATCTCTGGTTCCTCTGCCTTTTCTAAAACCAGCTTGAACATCAGGAAGTTCATGGTTCATGTATTGCTGAATCCTGGCTTGGAGAATTTTGAGCATTACTTTACTAGCATGCGAAATGAGTGCAATTGTGCGGTAGTTTGAGCATTTTTGGCATTGCCTTTCTTTGGGATTGGAATGAAAACTGACCTTTTCCAGTCGTGTGGCCACTGCTGAGTTTTCCAAATTTGCTGGCATATTGAGTGCAGCACTTTCACAGCATCATCTTTCAGGATTTGAAATAGCTCCACTGGAATTCCATCACCTCCGCTAGCTTTGTTCGTAGTGATGCTTTCTAAGGCCCACTTGACTTCACATTCCAGAATGTCTGGCTCTAGATGAGTGATCACACCATCGTGATTATCTGGGTCATGAAGATCTTTTTTGTACAGTTCTTCTGTGTATTCTTGCCACCTCTTCTTAATATCTTCTGCTTCTGTTAGGTCCATACCATTTCTGTCCTTTATCGAGCCCATCTTTGCATGAAATGTTCCCTTGGCATCTCTAATTTTCTTGAAGAGATCTCTAGTCTTTCCCATTCTGTTGTTTTCCTCTATTTCTTTGCATTGGTCGCTGAAGAAGGCTTTCTTATCTCTTCTTGCTATTCTTTGGAACTCTGCATTCACATGCTTATATCTTTCCTTTTCTCCTTTGCTTTTCACCTCTCTTCTTTTCACAGCTGTTTGTAAGGCCTCTCCAGACAGCCATTTTGCTTTTTTGCATTTCTTTTCCATGGGGATGGTCTTGATCCCTGTCTCCTGTACAATGAACCTCCGTCCATAGTTCATCAGGCACTCTATCTATCAGATCTAGGCCCGTAAATCTATTTCTCACTTCCACTGTATAATCATAAGGGATTTGATTGAGGTCCTACCTGAATGGTCTAGTGGTTTTCCCTACTTTCTTCAATTTAAGTCTGAATTTGGTAATATTAAAAGTTGGCAAACTGACATGTCTCCCCAGATTTTAACCTGATATTTTACCAGGGTTCAAAATTCAAAAATGTGACAGTCCCACTAACACACCACATGGTGGATCTGAGTAAGACAAACCTTACGTATAAATCCAACTCTGTTACTGCCTTGATTGTGTGAACTGCCCTGTCTTGTCTGAGCCACAGGCTGCTCACCAATTGTTCAGTTGCTCGGTCATGTCCGACTCTTTTCGACCCCATGGACTTCAGCACGCCAGGCCTCCCTGTCCATCACCAACTCCCAGAGTTTGCTCAAACTCATGTCCATTGAGTTCGTGATGCCATCCGACCATATCCTCCTCTGTCATCCCCTTCTCCTCCCTCCTTCAGTCTTTCCCAGCATCAGAGTCTTTTCCAATGAGTTGGCTCTTCACATCAGGTGGCCAAAGTATTGGAGTTTCAGCTTTAGCATCAGTCCTTCCAGTGAATATTCACGGGTGATTTCCTTTAGGATGGACTGGTTGGATCTCCTTGCAGTCCAAGGGACTCTGAAGAATCTGATGCCTTCGAACAGTGGTGCTCATCAATAGTGGGATAATAATTTGTACCTCATATTGGTTATAATCTATGTGTATATGACCTGACATATTAGAGACTTTTATGGCAGCCATTATACAAAAATCTTTTTGGCTTCAGCAAGAATTCTTGCAATAGAATTTTTTCACTTCATGTCCCTTCTTGAAATTTACAAATTGAAAAATAGGAGCCACAAGCAACCAATGTACCACTTGGTGTGGGCTCTTTCCTACGGTCATGGCTCCCAGACTGAAGGTTCACAGAAGGAGACACACTGACATCTGTATCTCCAGAAGGGAAATTAAATCTCAGATAAGTCTGTTAGAAAGAAGACATTTCAAAATTTGAGAGCATAGCTGAATGCCAAAAGTAAATTATACCATAAGCCAGATGTTCCAGGAACTTCTTTTCCTTTTTTTTTTTTTGCCTGAAGGAAAAGTTTTAGTTCATAAAGAAAACAATGAACAGAAATTGTTATTGCAGAAGTGTTCATGGTTATTTAAAATGAGACCATTTGAAAATAATCAAAGAGGTGCACAATGATTTACAGAGAAAGTTGTTCATTTCAGTGTTATTTATCATGTGTTAAATGCAGAAACATTCTAAATGGATTACCATAAAGGATATGTTATATAAATTAAGGCACTTTCATTTGATGGACTGCTATACAGCCATTAAAATTGTGTTGTTGGAGAATATTTAATGTCTTGAGGAAAGCTTTGCAACATTTTTGAGCACAGAGAGCAGATTACAAAGAAAAATATATAATGTGGTCATATTTTATGCCCTCATCATCCAGATATCAGCTGGAACTTCTTAAACTTTGGGATCCAGATAAGACTGGCTCAAATTCCCAGTCCCACAGCCTGGGGAAGTCAAAGCCTCACCAAGATTTCTCCAAGATCCTAAGGACCTACCTTCTCACTGTTCCTTCTGCTTCTTCTAAGTCATTGCTTCTCTCTATCATTTTGAATTCAGTATGAAATCCAACCTCTCTTTTCTATTCGCAAAACAAAACTGAAAGCAGTAAAGTCAACTGTATTGAACTTCCTTCTACCTTCAGTGGCTTTGGAGTTCAGGTAGGAGAGATGGACAGGATGGAGGGAAAATTCTACCACTGTAGTGGAGTGAATCATTAGCATATGTTCAAGTCCTAAATCCATGAACCCATGAAGGTGACATTATTGGAGGGGAGGGGGTCTTTGCATGTGTAATTAACATAAGGATCTCTAGATAAGATCATTCGGAATTCAGACGGCCCCTAATTCCCATGACAGGCATCCGTGTAAGACACAGAACAGAGACCGAGGGAGATGGGTTGAATACCCTGGGAAGATGGAGGCAGAACCTGGAGTTATGGTGCCACAGCCAAGGAATACCTGGAGCCACCAGAAGCTGGGAGAGACAAGGAAGTTCCTCCCCTAGAGCCTTCAGAGGGAGCACAGCTCTGCCCATACCTTGAATTGGGGCTTCTACTCTTCTGAACTGTAAGAGAAAAAATGTCTGTTGTTTAAGCCACCAACTGAAACAACAGAGAGTGAAAAAGCTGGCTTAAAACTCAACATTCAAAAAACTAAGATCATGGCATCTGGTCCCATCACTTCATAGCAAATAGATGGGGAAAAAATGGAAACAGTGACAGACTTTTATTTTGGGGGGGCTCCAGAATCACTGCAGATGGTGATTGCAGCCATGAAATTAAAAGATGCTTGCTCCTTGGAAGAACAGCTATGACCAACCTAGACAGCAGATTGAAAAGCAGGGACATTACTTTGCCAGCAAAGGTCCATACAGTCAAAGCTATCATTTTTCAAGGAGTCATGGCTGGATGTGAGAGTAGGACCATAAAGAAGGTTGGATGGCAGCATCGACTCAATGGACTTGAATTTGAGCAAACTCTGGGAGATACTGAAGGATGGGAAAGCCTGGTGTGCTGCAGTTCATGGGGTCACAAAGGGTCACACATGACTGAATGACTGAACAACAACAAAGCCACCTAGTTTCTGGCCATTTATTATGGAAGACCCAAGAAACTAACACAATCACCCAAGTGTGTGCAACGGTAAAGGGAACTGTACCTGCTAATGGGCCTAGGCGTCCTCCCACCATCACCTCAGTGAGTGCCACCGACCTCGTGGGTGCTCCTTTGAGCTTCTCTCATGCTGTGTAACCCCCTCCTCTTCCTCCTTCCCTTCCTGTCCATAGACTCGCATGTCTCCTCCTTCCATCCTGCAGAATTCTCTGCTCACAGCTCACTCTAATGTCCCAATTTACATGTCCCAAACTTGCTTAACCACATCCTTCCCCATCTCAGTGAAGGCAAGGCCGCCCTTCCAGTGGCACAGCGCTGGACTCCCCTTCACTCTGATCTCTGACTCAGTCAGTTCAGTTACTCAGTCGTGTCTGACCCTTTGCGACCCCATGGACTGCAGCACACCAAGCTTCCTTGTCCATCACCAACTCCTGGAGCTTGCTCAAACTTACGTCCATTGAGTAGGTGACGCCATCCAACCATCTCATCCTCTGTCGTCCCCTTCTCCTCCCGCCTTCGATCTTCCCAGCATCAGGGTCTTTTCCAATGAGTCAGTTCTTTGCATCAGGTGGCCAAAGTATTGGAGTTTTAGCTTCAGCATCAGTCCTTCCAATGAATATTCAGAACTGATTTCCTTTAGGATTGACTGGTTGGATCTTCCTGCAGTCCAAGGGACTCTCAAGAGTCTTCTCCAACACCACAGTTCAAAAGCATCAGTTCTTCAGTGCTCAACTTTCCTTCTAGTTCAACTCTCACATCCATACATGACTACCGGAAAAGCCATAGCTTTGACATTTGTTAGCAAAGTAATGTCTCTGCTTTTCAATATGCTGTCTAGGTTGGTCATAACTTTTCTTCCAAGGAGCAAGTGTCTTTTAATTTCATGGCTGCAATCACCATCTGCAGTGATTTTGGAGCCTCCAAAAATAAAGTCTGACACTGTTTCCCCATTTATTTCCCATAAAGTGATGGGACCAGATGCCATGATCTTAGTTTTCTGAATGTTGAGTTTTAAGCCACTTTTTCACTCTCCTCTTTCACTTTCATCAAGAGGCTCTTTAGTTCTTCACTTTCTGCCGTAAGGGTGGTGTTATCTGCGTATCTGAAATTATGGACATTTCTCCCAGCAATCTTGATTCCACTTTGTGCTTCATCCAGCCCAGCATTTTTTATGATGTATTCTGCATAGAAGTTAAATAAGCAGAGTGACAATATTCAGCCTTGACATACTCCTTTCCTGATTTGGAACCAGTCTGTTGTTTCATGTCCAGTTCTAACTGTTGCTTCTTGGCCTGCATACAGGTTTCTCAAGAGGCAGGTAATGTAGTCTGGTATTCCCAAATCTTTAAGAATTCTCCACAGTCTGTTGTGATCCACACAGTCAAAGCCTTTGGTGTAGTCAATAAAGCAGAAGTAGATGTTTTGCTGGAACTCTCTTGCTTTTTCGATGACCCAGCAAATGTTGGCAATTTGATCTCTGGTTTCTCTGCCTTTTCTTGAACATCTGGAAGTTCACAGTTCATGTACTGTTGAAGCCTGGCTTGGAGAATTTTGAGCATTACTTCGCTAGCATGTGAAATGAGTGCAATTGTGTGGTAGTTTGAACATTCTTTGGCATTGGAATGAAAACTGACCTTTTCCAATCCTGTGGTCACTACTGAGTTTTCCAAATTTGCTGGCATATTGAGTGCAGCACTTTCACAGCATCGTCTTTTAGGATTTGAAATAGCTCAACTGGAATTCCGTCACCTCTATTAGCTTTGTACGTAGTGATGCTTCCTGACTCAACCCACAACCCATCCATCAACAATCTTGTGGGATATGCCTTTAAAATTTGCCCACTACCTGACAACTCTGCTGCTACTCACCTGGTCCAAGCAACCATCACCTCCCGCCTGGATGTCTGGTCCCACCCTTGTCTCCCTATAGTCTGTTCTCAACCAAGCACTGCAGAAACCCTTTCATAACCTTAGTGCTATCATCACTCATCTGCTGAAAACCTGGGTAAAAACCAGAATCTCTAAATGGCTCCAGGCTAAATGACCCGGCTCTTGTTGGTTTTGATCTCTGACTTCTGTTCCCTTATTCATTCCATTCTAGTCACAAGGGCCCCCTTGCCAACTCCTCAAACACACAGGCTGGACCTTGCCTTGGAGCCTCACTTCGGCTCTTCCCTCTGCCAGGAATACTCTTGCCCATTTGCTTATTTCCCTCTCCTTCTATGATTCCTTCTTCAAAGTCTCCTGCTCAGTGGACCCTGCTCCCACCTCCCTCCCCCTCAATATGCTGTAAATTTTCTCATGAAAGCCTAAGTAACAAACTCATGGCAACAACAAGGGCTACAATCTGTCTACTCTTTCTCTCTACCAAAAATGAAACAGTTGTCATGAGAATGTTGTTATGTTTATTCAGACTGAAATACAAACTCATTTTTTCCCTAACAGATGATCATTAAATGTAATCTGGGGCATATAACTCAGAAAGAATTCAAATACTTTGATCTGCCTGATTGATTTCATAATGTGGAATGCTTATGATACATTGAATATTTTCCATAAGTTAAATGAGGTAAATCTTCACTTACACAGTTGTTTTAAGAGATAGTTAAGACACATGATAAGACTGTGTTCACAAGATTGCATTTGTGTTGAAATGAACACTCTTTTGATTTACCCAATTCTAAGAACACTTAGTTAAGTATAAGATGCTCCTGAATGAATGAATGACAGGTCATTCCACAGGGCGATCTCGTGGATAGGCAGGAAGCCTTTCTCCTGGTATATTCTCTGAATCTTCCAGATTCTCAACACCCCGTGGTCCACGTTGTGCCTTTGGTCCCCAACATCCTCCCCTGTATTGCTCCATTTCATGTCCTTCTCTCTTATTGAAGGCTTTCTCCCAGCTTCATCTCATTTCACAGGACTTGGGGGAGTGATGCAGGGGCCAGGTATCTTTGGATCTTGGGAGTGAAGGAAGGGAGAAAGCAAGCAGCTTCAGAATGGAGATGATCAGATCTTGCAGACCACTAAGGTTAGCTTGCTGACATGCTGGAGTGTTCCTCTGGTTAGGAAGCCATCAGGAAAACAGTGAACATAGAAGAAATGGAAAGAGAGAATGAGGCCAAGAGACTTTGCAAGGCAAAATTAAACTCAAATGAAAATGAAGGGGAAAAAACGAAGTATGAAAATGGTACGGCCAATGTCAGGTGTTGTTGGAGGTGAGGGATTCACTTCTGGATATCAGGTTAAGATAAATGGGCCATTCCCATAAATACATCCCAGTGCCTGTTCATATATATTTGGGAAACGTCAGCTCAAGGTTCAGAATCGAAACGAAGAGAAATGAAGTGTTCTTTTAAGTGAAGGATGTAGGCATGAAAGAATAAAAAGACTCAAGATTCAGTCTTAGGTTTTAACCCAGTTAGGAGGTGGGAAGGAAATACAAAGCTTCTGAAGAAAGAAAATGGAGAGGAAAGGATGAATGGGGGTGAGACGACAGAGAAGAACATAAATACAGATTGTTAAGGAGAAGGGATTCTGTATGAAAAGTTTAGGGTAAGCAACTCTGTCCGTGACAGAGTAATTCAAAAGCATGACAACAAGGATGCGAAGCTTGTTTACAAAAAGAAAAATCTAAACAAATGGTAAATTTTGATTTGTCTTGTGTAACTGAATCCCTAATGAAACATCTGTGTGAGAATTGCATTTAATATCATGTAATGAACTCACAGCATTCACAACACTTGCCTTTGGTTTTATAGATGCATCTGAATAGCATATATGTTGCTTTTCAAGAAACGCCACCTGAATGTTCCTTACAAGCAAAGATGGAGAAATAAAAGGAACTTAATCTCGGTCCTGTGCACCACCTATTCACATTACATCGTGCTTCTGCAGTCTCTGAGGGAAGAGAACATTTGGGTGTGCTGCGGGTTAGGTAAACACCCACTAAATATTGATGCACGCATAATTAGAACGACTGAAATAATCCTGGCATAAAATTACCCTCACAGTTAGAAGAGAGACAAAATGAAGTAATTTGATCATGAAAATTAATACAGGTCAACTCTCAGTTTTCAATGCAGCTAACTGAAAACCTCTTATTATTCAAACCTCTTTCCCTCCAGGTTTGTACTTTTTTCTCCTTGCCCTGAGAAAGAGGGCTGGGAGAGGAGTGCCCTGGGGAAAAACTCTATCAAGATGGTGGAGGAAGGGAAGAGAATCATTTTTATTTTTCTAAGGCAGTGGCTCCTAAACCTTTCCCTGTATTGATTTTGCCACCCATAGCACATTTTTGTGGGCATGCCCAGGGTGAAATGACATCTGGTCCTCTTTCACTCAATGTTGAAATGACGAAATGGCATTTATTGTAGTTGAGCAACAGTTGTATTGAGATATAATTCACAGATTATACAACTCACCCATTCAAAGTATACACATCAGTGGTTTTCAGTGTTCACAGAAGTTGCAACTGTTACCATATTTTATCACCACCACCCCCTCAAAATGCCTGCTGGTAGTTCCTGGGATCACTTTCCAAATGAACTACTTGCACTTGAATTCTTGCCTCAAGATCTGCTTCTGCAGAAACTCAAGCTAGAACATGGTGGTTCTCCCACAATCCAGTCACCGGAATTCCTAGCGAAGTCTGTTCTGAGGTATGTCACCCGCTCCTAAGAGGACTCCCTACATGGAATAAGGAAATATTGATGGGATTTGTGCTTTGTTTCCTAAAGGGAATTCAAAAGAAGCAGGTCTAGGACTTCTCTGGTGGCGCAATGGATAAGAATCTGCCTCCCAAAGTAGGGGGCACAGGTTTCATTCCTGGTCCAGGAAGATTCCACACACCAGGAACAACTAAGCCCAAGCTCCATAACTACTGAAGCCCACACGCTCTAGGGCCCATGAGCTGCAACTACTGAAGCCCTTGAGCCTAGAGCCTGTCCTTCTGGAGGGGAGGGCAGATGCATCTGTCTTTCCTAGTTGGTATTGCCCTAATAATCCTTTTTCTGTGGCCCTAAGAAGCAAGTCGACAATGCTGGTTTGCACAGCTTGGGCATCTCATTCATAGTTCTTATTGTTGTTCAGTCGTTAAGTCACATCTGACTCTTTGCAACCCCACTGCAGCACACTAGGCTTCCCTGTTCATCACCAACTCCCAGAGCTTGCTCAAACTCATGTCCATCGAGTCAGTGATACCATCCAACCGTCTCATCTTCTATTGTCCTCTTCTCCTCCTTCCTTCAATCTTTCCCGGCATCAGGGTCTTTTTCAATGACTCGGTTCTTCACACCAGGTGACCAAAATATTGGAGCTTCAGCTTCAGCTTCAGTCCTTCCAGTGAATATTCAGGACTGATTTCCTTTAGGGTTGACTGGTTTGATCCCCCTATAGTCCAAGGGGGTCTCAAGAGTCTTCTCAAACACCACAGTTCAAAAGGATCAATTCTGTGGCGCTCAGCCTTCTTTATGGTCCAACTCTCACATCCGTACATGACTACTGGAAAAACCATAGCTGTTGGAGAGTTGACTCATTGGAAAAGACTGTGATGCTGGGAGGGATTGGGGGCAGGAGGAGAAGGGGACGACAGAGGATGAGATGACTGGATGGCATCACGGACTTGATGGACGTGAGTCTGAGTGAACTCCGGGAGTTGGTGATGGACAGGGAGGCCTGGCGTGCTGCGATTCATGGGGTTGCAAAGAGTCGGACACGACTGAGCAACTGAACTGAACTGAACTGACTATACGGACCTTTGTCAGCAAAGTGATGTCTCTGCTTTTTAACATGCTATCTAGGTTTGTCATAGCTTTCCTTCCAAGGACCAACTTTCTTTTAATTTCACGGTTGCCATCACTGTCCACAGTGATTTTGAAGCCCAAGAAAAGAAAATCTGTCACCACTTCCACTTTTTCCCCTTCTGTTTGCCATGAAGTGATGGGACCAGATGCCATGATCTTAATTTTTAAACGTTGAGTTTTAAGCCAGCTTTCTCATTCTCCTCTTTCACCTTCATCAAGAGGCTCTTTAGTTCCTCTTCAATTTGCCATAAGGGTGGTATCATCTGCCTAGATGAGGTTGCTGATATTTCTCCTGGCAATCTTGATTCTAACTTGTAACTCATCCAGCCTGGCATTTAGCATGATGTACTCTTCAAGTGAGTTAAATAAGCCACAGGAAGAGAACTGGTCAAATGGGAGCAACGGAAGCTGAGAGACGGGGAGATGGAACTCTGATGATGTTTAAGACTCTGAAGCTAGATCCAACTTTTGAGCTTCCAACTACAGCAGCCAATCATTTATACCTTTGATTTACCCATGCTAGGATAGATTTCTATGATTTGCAACCTGATTAACATGGTTGGTATCTACATTCTTCAATCTCTGAAAACAGTAAAGAACAAAAGTGGCAAAGGCAAGCTTCACTATCTCTGGGGGTCTTCTGTGTTCTAATAAGAAAGTTTCAAATGCCTGAGCCCTGAGCTGAGAGCCCTTGGCCAAGATACTCAAAATAACATGTAGTTTTAATCAGTGCTATGTAAACAACTTAATCCAAGAAGGAAAAAGAAAAACCATTGACCCAAATAGGATATTGGTAATTCTGAACAAGTGCTACAAATGCTTATAAAAGAATGTTAAGATGCCTAATTGGTGAATAAATGAAATATAAACATCCATTGTGTTACTTGGAGAGTTCTTTAATATGTAATGGGGAAAACGGTGTATTGGATGCACTGTAACCAATAAATGCCTGTTTCCTTTTCTAAAACAAATCAATTCTTGAAACCATTAACCAGCATTTAAATGTAACTCTATTTTTTCCCTATTTACTTCTCCCTTTTGAATCTTTCTCATTAGTGGGAGAAAATAGGTTTATCCAGGAGATAGAGCAGCATGGTGGAATAAGCATGGAGTGGAGTGGGATTTGGAGCCTGAAGCCTTGCCTTTTAACCCCAGCTCTGCCAATTACTAGTTCTGTGACCTTGGGTGAGTCACTAAATCTTATAAAATCAACACACAGAAATCCCTTGCATTTCTATACACTAATAATGAGAAAGTAGAAAAAGAAATTAAGGAAACAATTCCATTCACCATTGCAATGAAAAGAATAAAATACTTAGGAATTTACCTACCTAATGGAACTAAAGACCTATATATAGAAAACTATAAAACACTGGTGAAATAAATCAAAGAGGACACTAATAGATGGAGAAATATATCATGTTCATGGATCAGAAGAATCAATATAGTGAAAATGAGTATACTACCCAAAGCAATCTATAGATTCAGTGCAATCCCTATCAAGCTACCAACGGTATTTTTCACAGAACTAGAACAAATAATTTCACAATTTGTATGGAAATACAAAAAAACTCAAATAGCCAAAGAAATCTTGAGAAAGGAGAATGGAGCTGGAGGAATCAACCTGCCTGACTTCAGGCTTTACTACAAAGCCATAGTCATCAAGACAGTATGGTACTGGCACAAAGACAGAAATATAGATCAATGGAACAAAATAGAAAGCCCAGAGATAAATCCACACACCTATGGACAACTTATCTTTGACAAAGGAGGCAAGAATATACAATGGATTAAAGACAATCTCTTTAACAAGTGGTGCTGGGGAAACTGGTCAATCACTTGTAAAAGAATGAAACTAGAACACTTTCTAACACCATACACAAAAATAAACTCAAAATGGATTAAAGATCTAAACATAAGGCCAGTAACTATAAAACAACTAGAGAAGAACATAGGCAAAACACTCTCCAACATAAATCACAGCAGGATCCTCTATGACCCACCTCCCAGAATATTGGAAATTAAAGCAAAAGTAAACAAATGGGACCTAATTAAACTTAAAAGTTTCTGCACAACAAAGGAAACTATAAGCAAGGTGAAAAGACAGCCTTCAGAATGGCAGAAAAAAATAGCAAATGAAGCAAGTGACCAACAACTAATCTCATAAATATGCAAGCAACTCCTGCAGCTCAGTTCCAGAAAAATAAACGACCCAATCAAAAAATGGGCCAAAGAACTAAATAGACATTTCTCCAAAGAAGACACACAGATGGCTAACAAACACATGAAAAGATGCTCAACATCACTCATTATCAGAGAAATGCAAATCAAAACCACAATGAGGTACCATTTCACACCAGTCAGAATGGCAGCGATCCAAAAGTCTACAATCAATAAATGCTGGAGAGGGTGTGGAGAAAAGGGAACCCTCTTACACTGTTGGTGGGAATGCAAACTAGTACAGCCACTATGGAGAACAGTGTGGAGATTCCTTAAAAAACTGGAAATTGAACTGCCTTATGACCCAGCAATCCCACTGCTGGGCATACACACCGAGGAAACCAAAATTGAAAGAGACACGTGTACCCCAGTGTTCATCACAGCACTGTTTATAATAGCCAGGACATGGAAGCAACCTAGATGTCCATTAGCAGATGAATGGATAAGAAAACTGTGGTACATATACACAATGGAGTATTACTCAGCCATCAAAAAGAATACATTTGAATCAGTTCTAATGAGGTGGATGAAACTGGAGCTGATTATACAGAGTGAAGTGAGCCAGAAAGAAAAACACCAATACAGTATACTAACGCATATATATGGAATTTAGAAAGATGGTAATGATAACCCTGTATGTGAGACAGCAAAAGAGACACAGATGTATAGAAGTCTTTTGGACTCTGTGGGAAAGGGAGAGGGTGGGATGATTTGGGAGAATGGCATTGAAACATGTATAATATCATATATGAAATGAATCTCCAGTCCAGATTCGATGCATGATACTGGATGCTTGGGGCTGGTGCACTGGGATAACCCAGAGGGATGGTACAGGGAGGGAGGAGGGAGGGGGGTTCAGGATGCGGAATACGTGTATACCTGTGACAGATTCATGTTGATGTATGGCAAAACCAATACAATATTGTAAAGTAATTAACGTCCAGTTAAAATAAATAAATTTATATTTTTAAAAAAGAGGCTCTTCAGTTCTCTTCACTTTGTGCCATAAGGGTGGTGTCATCTGAGTATCTGAGGTTTTTGATACTTCTTCCAGCAATCTTAATTCCAGCTTGTGCTTCAAGTGCCAAGTCAAGCGGGCCTTAGGAAGCACCACTAGGAACAAAGCTAGTGGAAGTGATGGAATTCCAGTTGAGCTGTTTCAAATCCTAAAAGATGATACTGTTAAAGTGCTGCACTCAATATGCCAGCAACAAAGGTTAGTCTTCACATCTTTGCTTGCTCATTGATCAGAAGTGGAACTGTAAAAATAGGGAAAACTGGGGACACAGGAAAATATACATAAATATGGAAACTCAGAGACAGATTTTAGAAGATACATGGCAAGTGAATACTCAGGAGCCTAGAGAGCCTCATTCATCCATCACCCACCCATCTACCCATCCACCCGTCCATCTATCCATCCACACACCTACACATCCATTCATCCATCAAAGCAATAACTGAGCTGTTCAGTTCAGTTCAGTCGTTCAGTCGTGTCCGACTCTTTGCAACCCCATGAATCGCAGCACGCCAGGCCTCCCTGTCCATCACCATCTCCCGGAGTTCACTCAGACTCACGTCCATCGAGTCAGTGATGCCATCCAGCCATCTCATCCTCTGTCGTCCCCTTCTTCTGCCCCCAATCCCTCCCAACATCAGTCTTTTCCAATGAGTCAACTCTTCGCATGAGGTGGCCAAAGTACTGGAGCTTCAGCTTTAGCATCATTCCTTCCAAAGAAATCCCAGGGCTGATCTCCTTCAGAATGGACTGGTTGGATCTCCTTGCAGTCCAAGGGACTCTCAAGAGTCTTCTCCAACACCACAGTTCAAAAGCATCAATTCTTCGGCGCTCAGCCTTCTTCACAGTCCAACTCTCACATTCATACATGACCACTGGAAAAACCATAGCCTTGACTAGACGGACCTTAGTCGGCAAAGTAACGTCTCTGCTTTTGAACTGAGCTGAGCACCTCCTATTTATCAAGCACTGCCTATGCTCAACATTGTGCATGTGTTAGTCACTCAGTCGTGTCTGACTCCTTGCAACCCCACAGACTGTAGCCCGCCAGTCTTCTCTGTCCATGGAATTCTCCAGGCAAGAGTACTGGAGTGGATTCCCATTCCCTGCTCCATAGGAACTTTCCAACCCAGGGATCGAATCCCGGTCTCCTGCATCGCAGGCAGATTCTTTACCGTTTCAGCTACAGGGAAGTCCTGCTCAGCGTTTGAGGTACACAAAGACGGAAACGGAAGTCTAAATTGGAGATGGTTATAGCCGATGTGCCCTGAAAGGGCTCCCGCGAAGCTGAAACACACGGTTTGGGCACGTCGGGGAGATGCGTGAAGTGAACTCCACACCGTCGCACAGGTGACGGTGGGATAAACCTGCACACCATAGAGATGCCGAGACCTCCGAGCATCCTAGAGAGGCCGGAAGTGGCTCCAGGAGGCTGATCCGACGGCTCAGGCGCCGAGCGGGGGTGGCGGTGGGGAGAGGGAGGGGCCTGAGTCGCCCTACCTCGCGCAGTCCCGGCGTCGCTGTGGTCTTCTGCCTCTGTGAGTGAGCCCGGGTAGGGAGGGTCGCCCCTCCGCCGGGACCCAGGCGCGGGGCCTAGACTGAGTCCCAGACTTGGTTCTCCCATCAATTCCCTGTGTGACCCTGGCGGGGGCGCCTGGGCTCGCACGCGCGTCGGGGTCCTGCGGAGGGCGACCTTGTCGGCCGCTACCTACGTGTCGTGGCGGCCCAGGTGGGACAAACCCCGTGGCCGCTGGTACGGGGCGCGGTCGTGAGTAATGGCCGACCTGAGTTCACCCTACTTCCCCTCGGATTCCAAGCAGCGGGGCTCAGCGTCGCTTTCTAGGATCGTTGCAAAGGTCTCAAAGCACCGGCTAGCTTCTGGTTTTCGTCTTCTTTTTGAAAAAGATGGCAGGCCCCAAGCTCAGAACTTTGAACAGGCATCTGTGTCAAGCTAGACTCCATTCACATTTTTTAATTATAATCGCACTTTGTGGGGGAAGATTACTTTCTCTTGATGACAGATGATTCTGGTTTTCCATTTAAGTGGCCGTGTAAGGTTCCCATTTAAAATGAAGGTATCTATTGCTAAAAGATAAGTTTTAAATAAAACAGTAAGTACTAGTACCAGAGATAGGGCTTCTCTGGTGGCCCAGTGGTAAAGAATCTGCCTGTAATGCCAAAGACACGAGTTCGATCCCTGGGTCAGAAAGAGCCCCCAGAGTAGGAAATGGCAACCCACACCAGTAATCTTGTCTGGAAAATCCCACGGACAGAGGAGCCTGGCGGACTACAGTCCACGGGGTCGCAAAGAGCCACACACCATTTAGCGACTAAGCAGCAATAAAGTAGCAGAGATACCAGGTGTGACAAATTATGAAGGTGGTAAGTGAATGACACTGCGTTGTTCCCAACCCAGCTGGGTCCTCCTACTCTGATGTGTCTTCAGGTCCTTGCTCCAACTCAGCCTCTGTCACCTTCATAATTTGTGGGCCGGCTTTTTGTTTGTTTTAGGTGTTTTTCCTTTCAACTTGACTAGGGTAAAAACGAAGTGTAGCGTTGTGTGATTTTAAGATGCACAGCTTGATGACCTGATACGCATATATATTATGAAATGATAAGCACAGTGAGGTCAGTTAACATCTCCATCACTTCAGAGAATTATGATAGTTTTCTTTGTGTGTGGTCAACACTTGAAAGATCTACTCTCGCCTGGCGTGTGGGAAGATGGCGGCGTCCAGGTGGAGGTCTTGAGATCAGATCTGCATGGAGTTGGCATCTGGGCCAGCAAGGCAGAGCCTGGCTCACCCTGGGCGGTGCGGCCTTGGAAGCTGCGGGGTCCCAAAGGGGCGGGTGCGAGGGGTGGGAGGTGGGGTGGGGATCTACTCTCCTAGCAGCTTTCAAGCCTGTAATACGGTGATATTACATATGGCCCCCATGCTGTGTATTTGATCCCCAGAACTCAATTATGTCTTGTAACTAGAAGCTTATACCCTTTGACCAGCATCTCCTCATTTCCCACATCCCCCACCCCCTGGCAACTGCCTTCCTACTCTTGTTTCTATGAGATCAGCTCTTTTATAGTCTCGGTGTAATCAAGATCACCCCAGTATTTGTCTGTGACTTATTTCACGTAGCATAATGCCCTCAAGGTCAATGGGTACTGTCACTAATGGTAGGATTTCCTTCCCTTTTTGAGTGGCCGAATAGTATTCCACTGTGTGTGTGTGTATACATTATATTTTCCTTATCCATTCGTCCTTTAATGGGCACTTAGGTTGTTTCCATGACTCAGCAGTTTTGAATAATGCTGCAGTGAATATGGGGGCGCAGATACCTTTTCAAGATAGTGATTTCCTTTACTTTGGATATATATATAAATGGGTAGGCAAGGTTCTTGACCTCTGCGTCTTTTTCTCATATCAGAAAAGCTGAGGATAATAATTACCTCAGAAGATTGTTCTGAGGCTTCAGTGGTAAACCTTAAGCCCCTCACCCATAATAAATAGTAAATGCTGCCAAAGTTGCTATTTTCATTTTGGCAAGGAGGAAACAGGATCCGAGAGGTTCAGTGACCTTCCCAGGATCACACAGGGAATTGATGGGAGAACCAAGTCTAGGACTCGGATTTTCTGATTTATAACCTAAAAAGCTTAACCCTGCCTCCCCAACTACCTCTGCCTCTTGGGAGGGGTTGGGGCACCTCCTGCCTGCCCTTCTGGAAATTGGAAGGTCCCTTTTCACATTGCAGAATGTGTTAGCTGTGAAAGCCCCCACGGGACTCAGGTCACCATAGACTTGGCTGCTTCATCACGGACTCTGCACAGCCCTGAGTGCTTGATGTGGGTGAGGTGTAAGCTGTAGAGTCAGATGCATCTGGGTTCTAGTAGATACAGCCCCCTACTGTCCCAACTACTGACCTGGCCATAGGAAATGGGGTTTACCAATTAGTACTTGCCTCAGAGGGTTGTCAGTAGCATCAAGGGAAATGATTTGTGGAGAAGGTCTAGTGGGGTGCGCAGCACGCAGTAAGTGATTAATGAATGACAGATGACAGTACTTTGATGTGTTTTAAGTGGCAGGCATGCTGACCTAGAGGGGAGGAAGTACAACTGTAGTGCTTACAGCTACAACAGCAAAGGGCATTGGAAAGGTTGCAGAGTACAAACTGTGTTTGGATTTACCAGGTCTCAATTCAGTTCAATTCAGTTCAGTCGCTCAGTCGTGTCCGACTCTTTGTGACCCCATGAATTGCAGCACGCCAGGCCTCCCTGTCCATCACCAACTCCCGGAGTTCACTCAAACTCACATCCATCAAGTTGGTGATGCCATCCAGCCATCTCATCCTCTGTCGTCCCCTTCTCCTGCTCCCCGCAGTCCCTCCCAGCATCAGAGTCTTTTCTGATGAGTCCGCTCTTCACGTGAGGTGGCCAAAGTACTGGAGTTTCACCTTTAGCATCATTCCTTCCAAAGAACACCCAGGACTGATCTCCTTCAGAATGGACTGGTTGGATCTCCTTGCAGTCCAAGGAACTCACAAGAGTCTTCTCCAACACCACAGTTCAAAAGCATCAGTTCTTCGGTGCTCAGCTTTCTTCACAGTCCAACTCTCACATCCATACATGACCACTGGAAAAACCATAGCCTTGACTAGATGGACCTTAGTCAGCAAAGTAATGGCTCTGCTTTTGAATATGCTATCTAGGTTGGTCATAACTTTCCTTCCAAGGAGTAAGCATCTTTTAATTTCATGGCTGCAATCACCATCTGCAGTGATTTGGGATCCCAAAAAGATAAAGTCTGACACTGTTTCCACTGTTTCCCCATCTATTTCCCCTGTTTCGCCATCTATTTCCCATGAAGTGATGGGACCAGATGCCATGATCTTTGTTTTCTGAATGTTGAGCTTTAAGCCAACTTTTTCACTCTCTTCTTTCACTTTCATCAAGAGGCTTTTTAGTTCCTCTTTACTGTCTGCCATAAGGGTGGTGTCATCTGCATATCTGAGGTTACTGATATTTATTCCAGCTTGTGTTTCTTCCAGTCCAGCGTTTCTCATGATGTACTCTGCATAGAAGTTAAATAAGCAGGGTGACAATATACAGCCTTGACATACTCCTTTTCCTATTTGGAACCAGTCTGTTGTTCCATGTCCAGTTCCAACTGTTGCTTCCTGACCTGCATATAGGTTTCTCAAGAGGCAGGTCAGGTGGTCTGGTAGTCCCATCTCTTGAGGAATTTTCCACAGTTTATTGTGATCCACACAGTCAAAGGCTTTGGCATAGTCAATAAAGCAGAAATAGATATTTTTCTTTTGATGGTCCAGCGGATGTTGGCAATTTGATCTCTGGTTCCTGTGCCTTTTCTAAAACCAGCTTGAACATCTGGAATTTCACGGTTCACATATTTCTAAAGCCTGGCTTGGAGAATTTTGAGCATTACTTTACTAGCGTGTGAGATGAGTGCAATTGTGCAGTAGTTAGAGCATTCTTTGGCATTGCCTTTCTTTGGGATTGGAATGAAAACTGACCTTTTCCAGTCCTGTGGCCACTGCTGAGTTTTCCAAATTTGCTGGCATATTGAGTGCAGCACTTTCACAGCATCATCTTTTAGGATTTGAAATAGCTCAACTGGAATTCCATCACCTCCACTAGCTTTGTTCGTAATGATGCTTTCTAAGGCCCACTTGACTTCACATCCCAGGATGTCTGGCTCTAGGTGAGTGATCACACCATCATGATTATCTGTGTTGTGAAGATCTTTTTTATACACTTCTTCAGTGTATTCTTGCCACCTTTTCTTAATATCTTCTGCTTCTGTTAGGTCCATACCATATCTGTCCTTTATTGAGCCCATCTTTGCATGAAATGTTCCCTTGGTATCTCTAATTTTCTTGAAGAGATCTTTGGTCTTTCCCATTCTGTTGTTTTCCTCTATTTCTTTGCACTGATTGCTGAGGAAGGCTTTCTTATCTCTTCTTGCTATTCTTTGGAACTCTGCATTCAGATGCTTATGTCTTTCCTTTTCTTCTTTGCTTTTTGTTTCTCTTCTTTTCACAGCTATTTGTAAGGCCTCCCCAGACAGCCATTTTGCTTTTTTGCATTACTTTTCCATGGGGATGGTCTTGATCCCTGTCTCCTGTACAATGTCACGAACCTCCGTCCATAGTTCATCAGGCACTCTGTCTATCAGATCTAGTCCCTTAAATCTATTTCTCACTTCCACTGTATAATCTTTAGGGGTTTGATTTAGGTCCTACCTGAATGGTCTAGTGGTTTTCCCTACTTTCTTCAATTTCAGTCTGAATGTGGCAATAAGGAGTTCATGATCTGAGCCACAGTCAGCTCCTGATCTTGTTTTTGCTGACTGTATAGAGTTTCTCCATCTTTGGCTGCAAAGAATATAATCAATCTGATTTTGGTGTTGACCATCTGGTGATGTCCATGTGTAGAGTCTTCTCTTGTGTTGTTGGAAGAGGGTGTTTGCTATGACCAGTGCGTTCTCTTGGCAAAACTCTATTAGTCTTTGCCCTGCTTCATTCCATATTCCAAGGCCAAATTTTCCTGTTACTCCAGGTGTTTCTTGACTTCCTACTTTTGCATTCCAGTCCCCTATAATGAAAAGGACATCTTTTCTGAGTGTTAGTTCTAAAAGGTCTTGTAGGTCTTCATAGAATCGTTCAGCTTCTTCAGCCTTACTGGTTGGGGCATAGACTTGGATAACTGTGATATTGAATGGTTTGCCTTGGAAACAAACAGAGATCATTTTGTCACTTTTGAGATTGCATCCAAGTACTGCATTTTGGACTCTCTTGTTGACCATGATGGCTACTTCATTTCTTCTAAGGGATTCCTGCCCACAGTAATAGATATAATGGACCAGGTCTAGGATCTGTCAAATACTTCTTGTTCCTGCTGACATTCTTAGAGAAATGGCTTAGGTTTGCATGGAGTTAATATGATAGTTTGGGAAGCAGTTGGAAAATACCAATTATAAAACTTTGTGATTAACTTTTATCATAAACATCAGGAATAACTGTAAGACTGCAAGGATCTTTTGTGCAACAAATATCTAGGCAAAAGGAGTTTGAGTGGGTAGCTGGACAAGAAGATCAGATGATAGAATTAACTTCCCTGCCAGTGCCAGTAAAACTCAAAGCTGTGTGCGAATACCCCTGTTTGTCATGATTGTGTCAACTTTCCCCTTAATGCTGTGCCGTTAATTTTCTTCGCAGATGTGTTTGGCATTTTAGGTTTTACACCTCACAGCCCTTTTACCTGTATCAGGGTGACTCTCCTTATTGTCTGTAACTGCTTGTTCATCATTATGGCTCTGACTGCTTTGTATTAAACACAGATAACTTTCAGATCATGTGTGGAGTTTGAGCAGCACTGTTTCTAAACCTTCTAGCCTCAATACAGTTTCCTGGTCTCAGTACAGTAAGAACACAGTTAACTTTTGCTTCCGTTCAGTACCTGGGCAGTAATTTAAAACATGCCATCATAGGGTTAAATGACCTGGATATATTTTTATCTTCCTTTAAAGTAAATACAGTAAATTTTTATCTTTATGAAAGCTGTCTTCAGTTCTGCTTGCGATACTCCAATAGTGCCTAGATTTGTATGTTGCATTTTAATACCAGAGGGTCAGTAGCATCATCCTCTTGAACCCTGGGGATGAAGGAACTGTGTGCATAAGCTGAGGTTCTTATTACTGATCCTTCACATTTAATTAGGTCTTTGTAAATCTGAAATACTCCTAGTCATTTTTATGAGTTTCTTTTCTTGACTTCCCTGTGAGATGTCAACTTTATTACCCTCGTTCTATCTTAGTATTATCAAGGGGTCAGGCAGACTTTAAATTTCATTTTTTCTTATTTATAATTAAGATTCCTTTTTTTTTTTTGGATCGTGTACTTAACCATAACCTGTATCTGCTAAAATGACGCCTCAGATTAAATGTGACCCTCCCCCTCAACCCAGAAGAAAGCAATTACTGAACAAAGCCACATTTTGGAAGAGCCTTAAAGCAATTGAGATTATAAACAGTGGTCTGAGTGCCCATCCCTGCAAAGAATCAGATGGAAACTAGTAAAGCAGCCACCATGAAATATAAAAAATCAGGCAGCCGTTTGAAGGAAAACCACGCAGACCCTCTTTTCTCCCTTGTGGCTTAGTGTTCATGGGAATTTCTTTTGGTTTCCTGCGAAATGTGTTTGCTGCGGTTTTTCTGTGCTCGCTGATGCAGGCAGCTGGAAAGGAGGAGGTGGCTTCTGGGTGGCGGCACTAATGGCTGGTCACCTATGAAGGTTTCACCAGCCGGGTGGATAGGCTTCTTTCATTGCCATTCGTCTTGCTAACTTATTAATCTTTCCTTACTCATTACCACTCCTCTGACCCTCCAGTTCAAGTCAGTTACACAGGTTCTTGCCCCAGATAATTCTGGAATTAGTTGGAAGGTAATGAGGAATAGCGTGAATAGGCCTGACAGGTACTCGGAAGCATTAATAGTTTGAATTGGTACATTCCTGGTGTGATTAGTGTGCACTTGAGCCAGGACTGGCCTGCGGTCTTAGGACTGGATGGGAACGTGCAATTTTAAAAACAAAAGACATTGATACACACTGCTGTATTTAAAGTGGATAACCAACAAGCACCTACCGTGTAGCACAGAGAACTCTGCTCAGTGTTATGTGGCAGCCTGGATGGGAGGGGAGTTTGGAGAAGAACATGTACATGTCTGTGGATGGCTGAGTGACTTTGCTGTGCACTTGAAACTGTCACAGCGTCGTTAACTGGCTATACTCCAACATAAAATAAAAACTTTTTTAAAAAAGGACAGTGAGAGATTTGGAAGAATTTCTTTTTTCTTTTTCCTTTCCTAAAAAATATTTATTTATTCACTTACGTTCACTGCAGGATCTTTAGTTGCAGCATGAGAACTCTTAGTTGCAGCGTGTGGGATCTAGTTCCCTGATCAGGGATCGAACCCGGGCCATCTTCAGTGGGAGCACGGAGTCTGAACCACTGAACCACCAGGGAAGTCCCTGCGAAGAATTTCTGTTGCCAAATTCTTAGTTGGGCTCTTTGAAGCCTTGTCCATTTTCTGATTTCCTTATCAGGGAATTCATGTGGAGACAGAAAAATATCTTAACCTTTTTTTCCCCCCCTCTGGCATCCTCTTAATGAAAACCCTGTAACCAAACAGAACAGTTCTAAAACCTGTAAGTGCAGTTTTGCTTAAGGGCATCACCGTCCTTAGACTTCACCTGCTGCCCCTGCCTCCTGGTGATCTCAGCTGAGCACACTGGCCCTGCCCCTTCATCACCCCTCACCTAGACTCCTGCCAACCTCCAGTCTCTCCCTCCTCCAGGTAAAGCTTAATCTTTGACAAGGACTGGAGTGAGCCCGCCGTCCTGGACACCTGCAGAGACTCTGTTGTCTGCAGAATAGAGTGCAGGCTCCCCCGAAGGAATCTCGGTTTCTCCGTTTTGCCTTCTACTTTAATTTGCAGAAGCCTGTCTCCTCTAGCATACGCTCCGGAACACAGGAATTTTGTCACAATTTGCTTTATGTCATTTTCATGCCAGAACTTTTCTTTTTAGGAACTAAGTTAAATGAAAATGGCAGCACTGATTGGCATACACGGCGACGACTCTTGGACATGGCCAGGCCCTGCATAATTTGTGCCCATCATCATTTTACTAAATTGGATGTATTTCACCATGTTCCAAATCATCCATGAATTCTGCACATACTTGATGGGCATCCACTGCATCCGAGGTTCTCTGGCGGGAACATGCCAGTGAGAAAGGCTGAAGGTTTTGGTTCTCATGGCACCCACATTCCGCTGGAAGGAGATCAGTAGTCAGAAAGGAAACAAATACATTTAGGCAATGTGCCACGAAGAAAACAAAGCAGCGTTCAGATAAGGGAGAGCTCTTCAGAAACTACCCTCTGCGTCGAGCACTTGAGCAGACTTGAGTATTGAGAAAGATGCAGCCTGGCAGGGATCTGGCTCGTTGGCGGTTCACACAGAGGTGAAGCAACAGGTGAAGTCTAAGGACAGTGAAGCAACAGGTGAACTCTTAAGGACCGTGACGCCCTTAAGCAAAAAGGGCACGTAGGCCTCAGGGCACAGATGAGCTTGGCATCAAGAGAAGGGAGAAGTTCAGCGGGGTGGAGAGTAGACTAGAGTCGCAACAAAAGAGTGAGAGGAAGTCAGAGAAGGAGATTGCCACCAGGTCATGGTGGTGACAGTAAGAAATCTGGGCTAAAGTGTCAGTGATTGACACCCTTCTGTGTCTGATAACAAAGTCATGTGATCATGTTAAGCGACAGAATGGACCGCAGCAAGTTTTATGGCTGGCTAGTCCAAATCCGAATGGGAGCGTCCTGCACTCAGAAAATAATAGAAACACAAAGTCGCATATTAAAAGGATGCCGGGGCATTCATTCATGATGGATTTTCTTGTAAGCACAACAAATGGCAACTGCTTAGTCAGACCTTGGGACTCCAGCCATCCTTCACATCATTTTGCTCAGTTTTCCTAATTTTCTCACCCTCAAGCCATGGACACAGTCACTTGCTGAATCTTGTCTTCAGCTGTGACACCAACTGATTTCTGAATGATCTGATTAGCTTTACTGGTGATCAAAGCTTCTTAGAGTTATCAAGAAGAATCTGACAAGCTTTATGTAATCCTGTACTTCTGAGAGACCTTATCATGGTAAGTGGGAATGTAAGAGAAAAATTGAATCCCTAGACTCTGTAACTCGAAGAAAAGGAAATTCAAGCAGTGACATCCATGGAGCACCTACACTACATCAGGCAATTTTTATACATGTTCCCATTCGGTCTCCAGAATCCTGCAAGCTTATTTTTAGCTCCAATGTTTAATGCAGCAACAGCTCCGAGGGATGAACCTGTCCAAATGGTAGCACCTTTGGTTGCTTGCAGTCTCCCTAGCTAACCATACTTCTCAGTTGTCTTCACTTACTTGACTGAAAGAGAGAAGGTGTGTGTGTGTGTGTGTCTGTGTGTGTGTGTGTTTAAATGCATTTGAGGACCTGCAAGGCTCCTGTTCCATTTCTTCTTAAGTGGAAAGAGTTGAGTGGCCCACTTTTTGCTTGTTTTGTCTTGTTTTTGAAAGAAAGATGTCTTGGAGCCTTGAGAAAATAATAATTAGAATATAATTTTAGCATAGATGCGGAAGGAGGGAGAAGCAAGGTTCCCATAGGTATTGAGCACACACAGAACTTAGAAGATTTCCTGGGTAGGTGAATATGGTTTGCTACATAAAGGACCTTTCTGTCCTTCCCTGTTGTTGTTTTTTTTTTTTTTTTTACATAAAAGCCAGTATTAAACTATGCTGCAGTGTGCTGTCTTAAACAAAAGATGTTGGAAATTTGCTTCAGAGTTCTGTCCTTGATTTTTTGGTGGGGGCAAGGGTGCGGAAAATGACCCTCCCTACCAAATTTGAGCAACTTCTTTTCAAAAAGCCTCTAGTGTTTTCCACAGATTAAGAATAATGCTTTCTATTTGGAGAGTGCTTTGTGGTTTTTCAAAGCTCTCCCAACTACATTATCTTATTTAACCTTCACACTGACCTTGCCAGGCAGTCAGAGCAGATTATTACTGTTCCTGCTGACACACGGGAAGAAATGTTGTGCAGCCCAAGAAGTGACAGGAGGGGGGTGGGCAGGAGTCAGCTAATGTCCCAAAGCCATGACGGGAATCCAGGTCTGAGCTCTTCTTTCTGCTGGAGCACACTGCCTTTTTGTGTCTATTAACCCCAAGTAGGGGACCATCGCCTCTGCGGTTGGGTTAGTAATAGTGGTGCATCCTGCTTTCTTCACAGGTCCTGGTATCTTTGACTGCCACATATGGATTCCCACAAATCTCTAAAGGAAACGGTCCTCATTACAGGAGGAGGTGGCTATTTTGGTTTCCGGTCAGTACATCTGTAAAATATGTCCATGGAAGTATTTTACCGGTAGTTGCTGGGAAAAGTATAGCTTTCAGCCTACATTAATGCAGTGTAGACCAGGAATGAACCATGCTGCCCACTGTTCAGATTAGGAAATTGAAAGCTATAGATACATTCCCACTTGAAGAGAAATTCTTTATAAAGCCATTGAATCGGGGTGGGGAGATAGTCATATCACACACAAAAAAAATTAATAGCTATTCTTTCACAGTTATATTATCATTCATAAATATTCTGAAGAATAGATGGTGAGTGCTAGAACAGGGGGAGGAGGGGTTTTCTGGTGGCTCAGTGGTAAAGAATCCACCTGCAATACAGGGAGCTGCAGGAGATGCAGGTTCGATCCCTGGGTCAGGAAGATTCCTCGGAGGAGGGTATGGCAACCCACTCCAATATTCTTGCCTGGAGAATCCCATGGACAGAGGAGCCTGGTGGGCTACATTCCATGGGGTCACAAAGAGTCAGGCACGACTGAAGTGAGCTAGCATGCATGCATGCCTGGAACGGGGTGCTGGGTGAATGTAATATGTGGACACCACCATCTTTGAAGATAAAGCCTCTCTCATTGTAATTTAAATAAATGTGAAGATGCTCGTTTTTTAATATTTGCATAAGCAAGACTTGGACCAGTGAACGTGTAAAGTGAGGAACTCACAGGATAAGCCAAGGAGACTGGGAAAATTATATACTTTTCCAAAGAAAGAAAGAAAGTGAAGTCGCTCAGTCATGTCCGACTCTTTGTGAACCCATAGACTGTAGCCTACCAGGCTCCTCAGTCCATGGAATTTTCCAGGCAAGAGTACTAGAAAATTGCCATTTCCTTCTCCAGGGGATCTTCCCAACCCAGGGAACGAACCCAGGTATCCCACACTGCAGGCAGACACTTCACCGTCTGAGCCGTACTTTTCCAAGGCATAGCTTAATAGTGATTTGATCTAACTTACTCTTTTTTTCTTGCAGGCTTGGCTGTGCTCTGAACCAGAAAGGAGTCCATGTGATTCTGTTTGACATCAGCCGCCCTGCTCAGACCATTCCAGAAGGCATCCGGTTTATACTAGGAGACATCCGCCATCTCTCTGACATAGAGAACGCCTTCCAGGGTGTCGACGTGGCTTGTGTGTTCCATATCGCGTCTTATGGTATGTCGGGGCGCGAGCAACTGAATCGAAGCCTGATTGAAGAAGTCAACGTGGGGGGCACAGACAACATCCTCCAGGCGTGCAGGAGGAGAGGGGTGCCAAGGTTAGTGTACACAAGCACTTTCAACGTCATCTTCGGAGGGCAGGTCATCAGAAATGGAGACGAATCTCTGCCTTACCTGCCCCTTCACCTCCATCCTGATCACTACTCTCGGACCAAATCTATCGCCGAGAAGAAGGTGCTGTCAGCCAATGGTACGGCCCTGGAGAGGGGCGGTGGGGTCTTGAGCACCTGTGCCCTGAGGCCGGCTGGCATCTACGGGCCTGGAGAACAGAGGCACCTCCCCAGGATAGTGAGCTACATAGAGAAGGGCCTGTTCAGGTTTGTGTATGGAGACCCCAAGAGTCTGGTGGAATTTGTCCACGTGGACAACTTGGTGCAGGCTCACATCCTGGCCTCAGAGGCCCTCAAAGCCGACAAGGGCCACATTGCCGCCGGGCAGCCCTACTTCATCTCAGACGGCAGGCCCGTGAACAACTTTGAGTTCCTCCGGCCTCTGGTTGAGGGCCTGGGCTACAAATTCCCATCCATCCGCCTCCCTCTGACCCTCATCTATTGCTTCGCTTTCCTGACAGAGATGACCCACTTCATCTTGGGGCGACTCTACAACTTCCAGCCCTTCCTCACCCGCACCGAAGTTTACAAAACCGGCGTCACACATTACTTTAGCCTGGAGAAAGCCAGGAAGGAGCTGGGGTATGAGGCTCAGCCGTTTGACCTCCAGGAGGCAGTCGAGTGGTTTAAAGCCCACGGTCACGGCAGACGTCCTGGGAGTCGTGACTCCAAGTGTCTTGTTTGGGATGGGCTGGTGATCTTACTCCTGGTTACAGTGGTTCTCGCGTGGCTGCTGCCTTCCGTGATCCTGTCGGTGTGAAGGAGGAGCTGTACTGAGGTGTTACAGTACACCACTGAGGTGGTTATACATACTGAGGTGGTTTGCAGGAAACACACGTTTTATAAATAGAGAATAGATACCTGATGTCAACATTTGGATCTTCAAGTCACTACTTAAGAATAGATTCCTGGGGGACTTCGCCCTGGCTGTCCAGTGGTTAAGACTCTGAGTTTTCAGTGCAGGAGGTATGGATTCAATCTCTGGTTGGAGAATTAAGATCCCATGTGCTACACAGCACAGCCAAAAAAAAAAAAAATTGATTCTTGGATTAAGTCTTCATTTCCTACCTCCTGGCACAAATCCCGAAGGGAGAAAACAGAAACCAGGATAAGTTTGAGATTCGGATCCTTGGGTCCTCCTCCTTCAGACATGGACAGTAGACGTCATTCCGAAACCCACAGAGCTAAACTCCCTCAGCTGGGAAATGTCTTACTTGAATTTCTCAGAAGCCAAAAATGTACTTATCTTCATTCCATACGTTCTGCATTCACTTCACAGAGGTTAAAACACGATATGGGAATGGCAAAATGCTAACAGGCTTGCACTTGTGTGAAAAACACCAAGTTGAGCTACTTCCCGACAGCCCAAGCCTCTGAGGAGATGGTCACTTTTGCAGGGGAGGCGGTTGCTAGTCACATGTATGTTCTAGGAATGAGTTTTTGCCCTTCATGACATAAAGGTGTTATACCTGTGTGACCACATGGTAATGTTTGATATTGAAATGAGCAGACCTTTATCTTACCTCCCAGGATTCTTTGGAGGGTTAAATTGGACCAGGTATATAAAGTGCCACTCACCACACTTACAAGCCATTATTTTTATTAATATTGTTATTACACATTCCTTATGAGGGTTTTCTTCCTCAGGGTATTCTGTTTAGAGGGTGCTGTTGCTACTGATCTTTCTGGAATACCTTTGTGACATGCCCTCAGAGTCTATAACAAGTGTGCTTAAATATATTCAGTATTGATAAAGTTGTGATCTCCAAGGAGAGATTGAAATCTGGGAAACAGCTAAAAGTCTGATGATTGATGAGAATATTCAAGTTAATGATACCATTTGCAATTAAAAAATAAAGCATAACTCTCAACTAATAGACTGATTTTCTTCCTGGGGAGAATTTCCATTCTCTGAAGGCCTCTTCCAGTGAAGAATGTTCTGAACAATGGTGGCATTGTCCGGGCGCCCATGGGGATTGCTGTGGCAGACATTCAAGTTGTACTGTCACATGGGAACCAACGTGCAAAGAAGACAACATCTTCACCCATTCTCTGATTCCAACTACAGAAAGGACAGCATTCCTATGCTGTAAGGACAGATGGCTGTGGAAAGTCATGTTAGATTTGGTCTGAGAATATTTGTAGGAGGAGGGTGCTGGATGAAGAGGCCCTGGTGCATCTTGCCTGGACATTTTGGAAAAAGTGCTCAACTTGATACCAGAGGATCTGCAACCATGAATATCTTGTGTGGTCTTTTAACCCAGTAACTGCAGCCTCTGTAGGGCCTCAGTTGCCTGCTTTGGGAAATAGGAATGTATTTGCCCTTTCTATTAACCCACCTTTGGGCTTTTCACGTGGCACAATGGTAAAGAATCTGCCTGCCAATACAGGGGACACAAGAGACACAGGTTCAGTCCCTGGGTTGGGAAGATCCCTTGGAGTAGGAAATGGCAACTCACTCCAGTATTCTTGCCTGGAGAATCCCATGGACAGAGTAGCCTGGCAGGCTACAGTCCATGGGGTTGCAAACAGACACGACTGAGTGACTGAGTATCCAGCGCATTAACCCGCTTAGCCACCTCACAGGGTTTGTTCTGAGTATAACGTAAGATGTAGTGAGTACTTTTAATATATAATTTAATATATAAATTGCAACATTAATATAAGATGGTGGTGGGATTGTTTTTAGTAAAATATGAGTCTTTTATTTTGCATTTCATGAAGTTAACTTAGTCTGAAGGTAACTTGTCTGACCAAGGCTTCCCTGGTGGCTCAGATGGTAAAGAATCTGCCTGCAATGTGGGTTGATCCCTGGGTTTGATCCCTGGGGCGGGAAGATCCCCTGAAGAAGGGGATGGCAACTGACTTCAGTATTCTTGCCTGGAGAATTCCATGGACAGAGGAGTCTGGCAGGCTACAGTCCATGGGGTCACAATGAGTCAGACATGACTAAGTGACTAATACTTTGACTTTTCAACTTGTCTGAGTATCTGCAGCATACCTAACACTCCAGGTGCGAAAGGGCAGGTGTATCTGCCCTTTACAGAGTTGCAGTCCAGCAGTGACATGGTGTATCCATACGGGAAGGCAGCTGAGAGACCAGGTAAGTGCAGTAAAGCATTTTTATTTTATTTGTTGTCACTGAGAGGCCTCACAGACTTTCAGAACATTTTTAATGAAGTTCTTCAAAAGAATGGCAGATAGTTCTAAGTTTTCTCATACCAACTATACTGAGCACAGTGGATTTTTCTTGTTTATGTTTTCTACAATGAAGGTATCTAAATGAAATTGATAGATGGGCTTCATTGTCATCTAAATATGAGACATTTGATGTTTTCACAACATTTGACATACTTGTCCAATATCTCCTTGAAACATAATCCATTTACTTTTCATGAACTCGCACTCTTCTGGCCTTTCTCTTTGTTTTAATGATTTATTGTTACATAACAAATTACCCCCCAAGACATATCATCCTAAAATAACAAATATTACTTCTCAGTTGCTGTCGGCCAGGTATCTGGGTGTGGCCTACCTGGGTAAGCTCTAGTTTAGGGTCTCCTGATGTTGGCTGGCGCTGCAGTCATCAGAAAGCTTGACTGAAGCCAGAGGATCCACTTCCAGGATCATCCATGTTACTGTGGGCAGGAGAACTCAGTTCCTCAGCATGTAAGCATCTCCATAGGACTCAGTGTGTGGCATCCTCATGACATGGCGACTGGCTTCCCCCCAGAGCAGGTGATTCAGGAAAGCAAAGTGGAAGCTGCAGTGTCTTTCATGACTTGTCCTCAAGTCACACAGTGCACTCCACACTATGTACACTTTACACAGGTCAGTCCTTTTCAGTGTGGTATTCAGTACGAATAACGGAGGAGGAGTGTTGTGGGTCCCATCTTGGAGGCTGACCTCCACCATCTGAGTCATCCTTCCTCTTCCATGAAAGGTAGCCTATATTTACAGCTACATAATTTTCTCAGCCTGCTTCCCCTTGGTAGAATTTGAGGGGGTCAAAGTGAAGAACTGGCTCCTTGAAAAAGACCCTGATGCTGGGAAAGATTGAAGGCAGGAGGAGAAGGGGACAACAGAGGATATGGTTGGATGGCATCACCAACTCAATGGACATGAGTTTGAGCAAGCTTCAGGAGTTGATGATGGGCAGGGAAGCCTGGCCTGCTCTGGGGGGAAGCCAGTTGCCATGTATGAGGATGCCACATAGTGAGTCCTACGGAGATGCTCACGTGCTGAGGAACTGAGTTCTGCTCACAGTAACATGGATGATCCTGGAAGTGGATCCTCTGGCTTCAGTCAAGCTTTCTGATGACTGCAGCGCCAGCCAACATCAGGAGACCCTAAACTAGAGCTTACCCAGGTAGGCCACACCCAGATACCTGGTGTGCTGCAGTCCATGGGGTCTCAAAGAGTCGGATACAACTGAGTGACTGAACTAAGCTGAAAGGCCTCGTTCCCTTTTGTAGTGTATCCCTTTCAGTCCTAATTATTGTGAACACTTTATGTGTCTCCTAGGAATCTCACTGCAGTCACTCTATTAGGCAAGAGCCCCACCCACATATTTCTCTGAGATATATTCTATACTATGAGTTTCTCCTGAGACTGTTGAGGGACAAATGCCCTCAAGCTTCTTAGAAATCACTGTTTGAACCAGACCTCTTTCTGTTTGAACCAGAGATACCAGTTTAGGTCTCTAAAGATTCAGGTCTCAGGAGATTTTAGCCACCAGCTTGGTCATGCACTGTCATTTCCACAATCTATGGGCTGCCCTGACTAGCTGCCTTCACATGGGAGGACCTCTAGGATATGAAAACCAAGAAGGGGGGGTCACTGGAGGCCAAGCTGGAGCCTGCTCCCACACTTCTGCATCTCACCAGTTTTTCATGATCAATTTCTTCCGTGCTCAGCACGAGACCCTTGTCTAAAACCACAGTTTCTCCTGAAGTGATCTTGTCCAAGCTCCTGGCTTTAATTTCCATCTCTATTCCAAATATATTGATACAATACTAAATTTACAGTTCTAGCCCCACCCATCCAACCACCTCTGCACCTCCAGCTGGATATTTGACAAACACTTGGCAGTCAACATATCTAACATGAAATTCACAATCCCTCCAAATTCTTACAGGGTTCCTCTCCTTAATAGATGTCACCAGTGTTGAATTTCTCATGCCAGAAATCTGGGATAATCTTTGCTCCCAGCTGCCCTTAACCTGACACATCTGACCCACCTTTAGCCCTTGAGTTTACCTTTTGCCCATTCCCAGGGCACAGGTGTCACTGCTCTCCCCTGGCTCCAGTAACAGCCTCTTTTCTCTTCCATCTGCATCCACTTCTGTGTCCCTTTAATCCCTTCTCCACGTGCTAAGCAGAGTGGTCTTATAAAGGTGTAAATCTGTGTCACTTCCCTACTCCAAGCTCTCTGGGTTTAGGCTGAGAATCCTTAATGCAACCCAAGAGACTTTGCCTGATCTGACTCCGCCTACCTCTCCCTGGTCATCTCACACCATACTGCCTTCTCTGCCCGGCTACACCAGCTTCTTGCAGGGTCCTGAGTTCCGAGCTTCTCACACCCCATCCCCGACTTACTGACCTGTGTGTTTATTTCATATCTCAGGTTGATTTTCTTCCGGAGGCCTTCCATGATCCTAACAATTTAGGGTTGGCCCTCCAGCCACAAGCCCTCATAGCACCTGCTTCTCTTGTGTGGCCTTTCTCACAGCTGTCATAGTTTGAGTCATCATGTGTCAAATGCCTGTAAGTTCCACAAGGGCAGAACTTTTCCTTGCTTACTCTTGTACCTCTAACACCTAGCACAATATGGGAATTCAATAATAAGTATTTGTTATAAAAATACTTATTGAATTAATGTAGTTTTTCCTTCCAAGGGTGAATACCCATTTCTTCGTGTACATCACTTACTGTTTGTAATCTTGAAAACTGGGAAAATATCCAACCTACGAGAATTGTGTGTCAACTAAGTCAAGAGTAGACGAAGTCTAGTAAATCAGTACGCTTGTCCTCCATATAAATTGGTGGCATTCCATCCACATCAGAGCCAAAAAGCCAACCACTTAAAAGAACTCAATCTATTATCTGAAAGGCAGCTCCTTTGCTTTCTAAGGTCAGGAGATACTGCAGTTAAGGAATTCCATTATTACAGGGTTCCCAACTTCCCTCAACCAGGTGGAGCCTCCAAACCTGCATAGAACTATGAAATGATGCTCAGCCTTGTACATGGCTGGAGGACGGCGGAGGGGAATCTCCTAGACGCCTGAGCATAAGCCACCCAGCACTGCCACCCAAAACACTGCCTCCAAGGAATGGGTGAGCAGTTATCCATAAGCCTGTGGGAGGGTCACACCATGTGACATAGAGCCCTGTCATGGAACCCAAAGGACATGCCAAAGCTGCTGGAGTCTGCAGGCAGGAAGAGGGGCCCAGCAGGCCTGTTCCAATCCTGGATTTGCTTAATGCTGCTCCAGTCATAGGTGGCAGAGGATGCCATTATAAGAACTGTAGCAGTTACAGAAGGGCCAATTAACTAATTGTGGCACCACATTACCTAGGTTATCGTATTTCTCAAACTATAGAGTCGGCATAGGGATTCTTTTCAAGAGGAGGTTTTATTGTCCTAAATCACGTAATATGCTGATTGTAAGAAATCCAGTATTGCTGTGTCAGATTTAATTTGTTTGCTCACAACGTTGGAGCATCTTCTACCGTGGATTCCTTCCAAATCCCTACCAGTTCACTAAGCCTTACAGACAGGTTAGAAGAAATAGCCTACAGAATTCTACTCCCGGTCCCCAACACAGCCATGCACCCTAGAGTTAAGAACACCCCCTGTTAGCTGGCATGGGAAGCCGACACCAGCAATTCTTATTGAAGTTGTCACTGTTGGCTACCATCATCTCTTGCTGTGGAAGGTGACACCCGCCCCCTCCCATTTCAAAACAAGAAATCCAATCCCAGCCCTTAGGACTGACCTCCACAAACAAGACCTAGCCAATCAAAAAACTGCCCTCCTTCTGACTGCAGTCATTGGGCCAGAGTGGGCCAATCAATGTCCTCTTCTCAACTTTTCCGGCGAACGTTCAGCAGGGAAACAGCTTTCGCGGAGGTTGCTTCTTTGCGGGGGCGGTTGGGGGATTGTCGCTGGGCTTTGGGGCTGCCATGAACTGGCTTATCGCAGAAGAGAGACCAAATTCTGATAATGTTTGGGCTCCTGGTTCCAGTTGTGAGTTGAGCACAATAGGGCCATGAAATGGAGAGAGAGAGAGAGGAGGTCCTCAGAGCCGGCACCGCGCCTTTACCTCCTGCCCAAGGCTCACCTCTTCCTGGACCGTGCTGTCATGTGAGTCTCCATATATTTTGTTTTCTGCTTAGTCTTTTGAGCTGGGTTTTTTCTCCATGAATTGGAAAAGGTCTTGGTTTATAGTCTCCACTGCCCGATCCTGGGCACAGATGAACATCCTCTGTAGTAGTTTCCGAAGGCACTCACTTTCCATTCTCCTGTGTACCCCCTTCCTTACAAAGAGGGCCTTTTTTTTTTTTAGCACCCCCACCCCCCACCCCCAGGGAACTGAACATTTGCTGGAGTTCTTCCAGAAGAGACTAATTTCCTTTTCTAGAATAGCGTGTGTTTGGACTGGACACATATTTAAACAGTGTTGTTGAAACTCTTTCTCCAGTGGACCACCTTGAATGTTGAACGTGGTCCATTGGAGAAGGAAATGGCAAACCACTTCAGTGTTCTTGCCTTGAGAACCCCATGAACAGTATGAAAAGGCAAAAAGTGACACTGAAATATGACCTACCCATGCTGGTACTAGATAAGCTACTAGAGAAGAGTGGAGAAATAACTCCAGAAAGATTGACGAGAGAGAGTCAAAGAGAAAACAACACTCAGTTGGGGATGTGACGTGATAGAAGCAAGGTCTGATGCTGTAAAGAGCAATATCGCATAGGAACCTAGAATGTTAGGTCCATGAATCAAGGTAAATTAGAAGTGGTCAAACAGGAGATGGCAAGAGTGAACACTGACATTTTAGGAATCAGTGAACTAAAATGGACTGGAATGCTGCTGCTAAGTCGCTTCAGTCAAGTCTGACTCTGCGCAATCCCATAGACAGCAGCCCACCAGGCTCCTCTATCCTTGGGATTCTCCAGGCAAGAATACTGGAGTGGGTTGCCATTTCCTTCTCCGGGACTGGAATGGTCAAATAATTCACATGACTGTTGTATCTATTCCTGTGGGCAAGAATCCCTGGGAACAAATGGAGTAGCCCTCATAGTCAACAAAAGAGTCCAAAATGCAGTACTTGGGTGCAGTCCCAAAAATGACAGAATGGTCTCTGTTCATTTTCAAGGCAAACCATTCAATATCATGGTAATCCAAGTCTATGCCCCAACGAGTAATGCTGAAGAAGCTAAAGTTGAATGGTTCTATGAAGACCTACAAGATGTTCTAGAACTAACACCCAAAAAGGATGTCCTTTCCATCATAGGGGACTGGAATGCAAAAGGAGAAAGTCAAGAGATAACCTAGAGTAACAGGAGGAGACCCCGTGTCCGAGGTCAGGGCGGCGGCCAGGAGGAGCTACCCCGCATCCGAGGCCAGTGGCGGCCAGGAGGAGACACCCCACGTCTGATATCAGGGGCGGCCAGGAGAAGGCACCTTGCGCCTGAGGCCAGGGGCCGTGACCCTTAGGAGCCACCCCGAGCCCGAGGCCAGGGCCGGCAGCCGGGAGGAGCAACCCAAGGAGTGGTGGCTGCGCGGGCACAGGAGGGCCTAGAGGAACTATCCCTAGGTCAGGAACGGTGGTGGTAAGGAGATACCCCTCGTCCAAGGTAAGAAACAGCGGCTGTGCTTTGCTGGAGCAGCCGTGAGGAGATACCCCACGCCAAGGTAAGAGAAACCCAAGTAGGATGGTAAGTGTTGCAAGAGGGCATCAGAGGGCAGACACACTGAAACCATGCTCACAGAAAACTAGTCAATCTAATCACACTAGGACCACAGCCTTGTCTAACTCCATGAAACCAAGCCATGCCTGTGGGGCAACCCAAGACGGCCGGGTCATGGTGGAAAGGCCTGACAGAATGTGGTCCACTGGAGAAGGGAATGGCAAGCCACTTCAGTATTCTTGCCTTGAAAACCCCATGAACAGTAGGAAAAGGCAAATGATAGGATACCAAAAAAGGAACTCCCCAGGTCATTAGGTGCCCAATATGCTACTGGAGATCAGTGGAGAAATAACTCCAGAAAGAATGATGGGATGGAGCCAAAGCAAAAACAATGCCCAGTTGTGGATGTGACTGGTGATAGAAGCAAGATCCGATGCTGTAAAGAGCAATATTGCATAGGAACCTGGAATGTCAGGTCCATGAATCAAGGCAAATTGGAAGTGGTCAAACGAGATGGCAAGGGTGAATGTTGACATTAAGGGAATCAGCGAACTAAAATGGACTGGAATGGGTGAATTTAACTCATTACATGTACTACTGCGGGCAGGAATCCCTCAGAAGAAATGGAGTAGCCATTATGGTCAACAAAAGAGTCTGAAATGCAGTACTTGGATGCAGTCTCAAAAATGACGGAATGATCTCTGTTCGTTTCCAAGGCAAACCATTCAATATCACAATTATCCAAGTCTATGCCCCAACCAGTAACGCTGAAGAAACTGAAGTTGAATCGTTTTATGAAGACCTACAAGATCTTTTAGAACTAACACCCCCAAAAGATGTCCTTTTCATTATAGGGGACTGGAATGCCAAAGTAGGAGGTCAGGAAACACCTGGAGTGACAGGCAAATTTGGCCTTGGAATGCGGAATGAAGCAGAGCAAAGACTAATAGAGTTCTGCCTAGAGAATGCACTGGTCATAGCAAACACCCTCTTCCAAGAACACAAGAGAAGACGCTACACATGGACATCACATCACCAGCTGGTCAACACCAAAATCAGATTGATTATATTCTTTGCAGCCAAAGATGGAGAAACTCTATAGAGTCAAAAAAAACAAGACCAGGAGCTGACTGTGGCTCAGATCATGAACTCCTTATTACCAAATTCAGACTGAAATTGAAGAAAGTAGGGAAAACCGCTAGACCATTCAGGTATGACCTAAATCAAATCCCTTATGATTATACAGTGGAAGTGAGAAATAGATTTAAGGGCCTAGATCTGATAGATAGAGTGCCTGATGAACTATGGAATGAGGTTCGTGACATTGTACAGGAGACAGGGATCAAGACCATCTCCATGGAAAAGAAATGCAAAAAAGCAAAATGGCTGTCTGGGGAGGCCTTACAAATAGCTGTGAAAAGAAGAGAAACAAAAATCAAAGGAGAAAAGGAAAGATATAAGCATCTGAATGCAGAGTTCCAAAGAATAGCAGGAAGAGATAAGAAAGCCTTCCTCAGCGATCAATGCAGAGAAATAGAGGAAAACAACAGAATGGGAAAGACCAGAGATCTCTTCAAGAAAATTAGAGATACCAAGGGAACATTTCATGAAAAGATGGGCTCGATAAAGGACAGAAATGGTATGGACCTAACAGAAGCAGAAGATATTAAGAAGAGGTGGCAAGAATACACGGAAGAACTGTACAAAAAAGATCTTCACGACCCAGATAATCATGATGATGTGATCACTAATCTAGAGCCAGACATCTTGGAATGTGAAGTCAAGTGGGCCTTAGAAAGCATCACTAAGAACAAAGCTAGTGGAGGTGATGGGATTCCAGTGGAGCTATTTCAAATCCTGAAAGATGATGCTGTGAAAGTGCTGCATTCAATATGCCAGCAAGTTTGGAAAACTCAGCAGTGGCCACACGACTGGAAAAGGTCAGTTTTCATTCCAATTCCAAAGAAAGGCAATGCCAAAGAATGCTCAAACTACCGCACAATTGCACTCATCTCACATGCTAGTAGAGTAATGCTCAAAATTCTCCAAGCCAGGCTTCAGCAATACATGAACTGTGAACTCCCTGATGTTCAAGCTGGTTTTAGAAAAGGCAGAGGAACCAGCGATCAAATTGCCAACATCTACTGGATCATCAAAAAAGCAAGAGAGTTCCAGAAAAACATCTATTTCTGCTTTATTGACTATGCCAAAGCCTTTGACTGTGTGGATCACAATAAACTGTGGAAAATTCTGAAAGAGATGGGAATACCAGACCACCTAACCTGCCTCTTGAGAAATCTGTATGCAGGTCAGGAAGCAACAGTTAGAACTGGACAAGGAACGACAGACTGGTTCCAAATAGGAAAAGGAGTACGTCAAGGCTGTATATTGTCACCCTGCTTATTTAACTTCTATGCAGAGTACATCATGAGAAATGCTGGACTGGAAGAAACACAAGCTGGAATCAAGATTGGCGGGAGAAATATCAATAACCTCAGATATGCAGATGACACCACCCTTATGGCAGAAAGTGAAGAGGAACTAAAAAGCCTCTTGATGAAAGTGAAAGAGGAGAGTGAAAAAGTTGACTTAAAGCTCAACATTCAGAAAACGAAGATCATGACATCTGGTCCCATCACTTCATGGGAAATAGGGAAACAATGGAAACAGTGACAGACTTTATTTTCTTGGGCTCCAAAATCACTGCAGACAGTGACTGATGCCATGCAATTAAAAGAAGCTTGCTCCTTGGAAGAAAAGCTATGACTAACCTAGACAGTTATCAAAAAGCATTGACATTACTTTGCCGACAAAGGTCTGTATAATCAAAGTTATCGTTTTTCCAGTAGTCATATATGGATATGAGAGTTAGACTAAAAGAAAGTTGAGCATTGAAGAATTGATGCTTTTGAACTGTGGTGTTGGAGAAGACTCTTGAGAGTCCCTTGGACTGCAAGGAGATCCAACCAGTCCATCCTAAGGGAAATCAGTCCTAAATATTCATTGGAAGGACTGATGTTGAAGCTGAAACTCCAATATTTTGGCCACCTGATGTGAAGAACTGACTCATTTGAAAAGACTCTGATGCTGGGAAAGATTGAAGGCAGGAGGAAAAGGGGATGACAGAGGATGAAATGGTTGGATGGCATCACCAACTTGTTGGGCATGAGTTTGAGCAAGCTCTGGGAGTTGGTGATGGACAGGGAGGCCTATCGTGCTGCAGTCCATGGGGTCGCAAAGAGTCAGATAAGACTGAGCAGCTGAACTGTTCAACTCTTTTGTTACATGATGAAATTATTTGACAGAATGGTTTGTTCCTCAGAATCGTTTGTTCTGAGGAACCAACCATTGGCATCCTGTGGGAGCAGGGACTATGCCTGTTTTGCTGTTTTCTTTATTCAGAAATCTCTTTCCTTCATCAACCCAATAAGTGCTTGTTGATTGGCTGAATGCACTTACCAGGTGACCTCGCTTGAGATTATGACTCTGATATCCCAAGTATTCCTTTAAACCTGGAGTTCCAATCCCTACCTCAAAATAAGAACACTGGAAGCCCAAGGTAAAAATACTGACAGTATTTCATAGGGCTTCCCTGTGGCTCAGAGGTTAAAGCGTCTGCCTGCAGTGTGGGAGACCCGTGCAGTATTATTAACTATGGTCATCATGCTTTATATTAAATATAAATATCTAGATTTATTTCTGGGGCTATCATCACACACAAGAAAACTAACTATGCAAGAAGTGTTAATTAGCTTGACTGTAGTAATCATTTCACTTTGTATATGTATATCAAGTCATCATGTTTTACACCTTAAATATATATAATTTTCATTAAAAATATATTTATATTTCTTTATATATATAGAGCGAGAGAGAGAGAGAGAGAAAGACTTATGTATGTATAGACTCCAGAGGTGTGGTGTTAGGCAGAATAGCAGAGCCAGAAGCTCTAGGGTCAGCCCTTTCACCAAAACGACCAGTAAGCTGGGGGGAAATGAGCAGAACCAACAACTGCAGAACAGTTATGTATACTTTACCACAAATATACATGTGCAAAGTCTGAAAACTTTCCCTGGTGGTTGTGGTTCAGAAGCTCTATGTGGGTTGGGAGTCTATAATCCAGGTGTTCCTTATCTTCCAACAAGAAGGTTGAAAATGCTGCCAGATAACAAACACGTGCTCCCTTTGCAAGATTCTGAGCACGCGGCTCCTGCGTACTTGTTGCTTTCCCCTTTCAGTGCTGTGCACTGCTCACCTTTGCTGAACGACTGGAGGGGGAAATGGGGCTCACAGAAGAACCTTAAACCGAGGTGACCTCCTGCCTCCTTTTTCAACCATAGGCCCCATGGTCTGTTGACTCACAAGCACGCTACTTCCCAGTGCTGATTCCTCCAGGCCACCTGGGAACCCGCTTCCTTTGGCCCAAGGGTTTCTTTTGTGATGCGTCTCTTGGGCCTGGTTACCTGATCTTTTGGGCACAAAGTAGCTGTTTGCTGTTGAAAATCTAACCAGAAATGGAGTCAACCAAACCACAGCACCCCTAAACTCTGCAGATTCATACAATGTTACCCAACTCCACACACGGGGAAGATACTTCTGTTACTGAACTCAAGTGTAACTATGACCAAGGCAAAATCTAGCTCACCCCAAGAAATCACATAAAACAGTGACCTGGGCAAGTGTCTTGTAGCCAACAAGGGGTTGATCTGCAGTAATTTGCAAGGTTTATTTTTAACAGATCTGGTTGAAGCATGCAAGTAATTAAAACATTCTTCATTACTAATATGTGGTATTTTAATCCTGGCAAATATTCTAGATATGTTTTTCTCCGGTCCTCCTGGGGAGCCTTATTACAGATCTAAAAGTAAAATGCTTTCTTACCAATACATATTTTTAGTTCGTGTTATGAGAATTGAGTTGCCATGTGCTGTTCACCATCTCTAGAATCTAGTGTCCTGAATAGCTAATAGGGCTCAGAAATGCTGCCCAGCTTTGAAGAGGAATTACTTGGTGTGTTGCTGGGGCAATTGCAACACCCACACTTAAGTTGTCATCATGCAATTTCATCAGGGTTTTTTGCTCCTAGATATGTTTATCACTAGGATAATGATGGATGTAATCCATCACCCTCGTTAACTAAGTTATTCAAAGAAGGTCATTCTCACTAGTTAATTGCTACTATTTATTGAACACTTACTGTGTCTAGTCTCTCTATATTTCCTAAACTTATGTAATTCTCTCAGTGCTTTAAAAAGTGGGGACTTTTATCATCCCCAGTGTACATGTGAGGAATTGGTGGTGTTGGGAGGTGAAGCATCTGGCCCAGGTCACCCAAGTCACTCGACCAGGAACTGGCAAAGCTTGGATTTAAGAAACGTTCACTTGAATCCAGATATCAAACTCTTAAAAAAATCACAGTTGATTTACAATGTGTTAATTTCTATTGTACAGCAAAATGATTCAGTTATATATATATATATATATATATATATATATATATATATATACACACTCATAGTCTTTTCCATTGTAGTTTATCACAGGTTGTTGAATATAGTGCTGTGTGCTCTAACAGTAAGACCTTGTTTATCCATTCTATAGATAACAGTTGACATTTGCTAATCCCAACCTCACAGTCCATCCCTTCTCCACCCCTCTTCTCCTTGTCAACCACAAGTCTGTTCTCTATGTCCGTGAGTCAGTTGCACAGATAAGTTCATTGTCATATTTTAAATTGCATAAATATTTGATGTTATTTGCCTTACTCTTTCCAACTTCTCTTAGTACGGTAATCTCTAGTTGCATCTGTGTTGCTGCACATGGTGTGATTTGGAGTTTTTTCAAGATTGAGTGGTGTTCCATTGTGTATATATATGTATGACATCTTCTTGGTCCATTCTTCTTTGGTGGACAAGTTGCTTCCATGTCTTGGCTGTTGTGAATAGTGCTGCTGTGAGCATAGGGGTGCATGTGTCTTTTTAAATTAAAGTTTTGTCTGGATATATGCCCAGGAGAGGGATTGCGGGATCATATGATAATTCTATTTTTGTTTTTTTGAGGAACCTCCATACTGTTTTCCATAGTGGCTGCACCAATTTACAGTCCCACCAACAGTGTAGGAGGGTTCTGTTTTCACCATACCCTCTCCAGCATTTGTTATTTGTAAGTTCTTCAATGATGGCCATTCTGACTGGTGTGAGGTGGTACCTCACTGTAGTTTTGATTTGTGTTTCTCTAATGATTAGCAACATTAAGCATTTTTTCATGTGCCTGTTGACCATCTGTATGTCTTCTTTGGAGAAATGTCTATTTAGTTGTTCTGCCTATTCTTCGAATGGTTTGCTTGGGTTTTTGTTGTTGCTGCTGTAGAGTTATATGAGCTGTTGTGTATTTTGGAAATTAAGTGCTTGTTGGTCCTATTGTTTGTGGATATTTTCTCGCATTCTGTAAGTTGTGTTTTTTTTTTTTATTTCTTTGCTGTGTCAAAGTTTATAAATTTCATTAGGTCTCATTTGTTTGGTTTTGCTTTTATTTCTATTGTCTTGTGAGACTGACCTAAGAAAATCTTGATACAATTTATGTAAGAGAATATTTTGCCTATATTCTCTTCTAGGATATTTTATGGTGTCAGGTCTTATGTTTAAGCCTTTAAACCATTTAGAGTGTATTTTTGACAGACACCAAACTCTTGATGACCATGTCTGAGGTGGCTGTATCATTTTAACATTACACTATACAAGGCCAAACATCACCTAAACTCCTTTTGCAATTAAAATAAATGGTTGTATTTATTTGCAGCAAAAAAAAAGTTACTGTGCATAGTGACTTTTGCTGCACAAACCCTTAATAAGTCATAAGCAAAGCATTATTTTACAGATGAATGTGCTATGTGGTAGAGCTGGGGTGTGTGTGTGTGTGTGTGTGTGTGTGTGTGTGTGTGTGTAGGCAGGTTAATCTATCGAATCTCATTTATTTAGTAAAGAGTACGGCATGTTAGAGCCCTAATAATCCACAAGGCATCCTCCAAGAATAAATGACTTGCTCTTGCATCTAATTACCAGCATTGGTCACATTTTACATAACCTAATCTCCTCTCCTCATTGGTATCTGAGAGCAGAGCCCACATATTACTCACTGTTGATTGATATCTGCCTTCCTTGCAGTCTCTTACACCATTTTAGACACAGAGCACAGGCCTAATAAATATCTGTCAGAATAATGAAAACACAAAGTCCAGGTTTTAGACATGAGACGAGAGAAAGGGGCAGGATGCACATTCTAATCAATACTTTTTTTACTGAAGTACAGTTGATTTTCAGTGTTGTTAATTTCTGTTGTACAGTAAAGTGACTCAGTTATACACATATATACATTCCTTTTAATATTCTTTTCCAGTATGGTTTATCCCAGGATATTGAATAGACTTCCCTGTGCTGTATAATAGGACCTTGTTGTTTATCCATCCTATATGTAATAATTCGCATCTACTAACCCCCGACTCCCAGTCTGTCCTTCTCCCACCCTGTCTTCCCTTTGACAACTGCCGAGTCTGTCCTCTGTGTCCACGATTGTTCCATAGGTATGTTCATTTGAGTCATAATTTAGATTCCACAAATAAATGATACCATATGTTGTTTGTCTTTCTGACTTCACTTAGTATGACGATCTCTTGGTCCATCCGTGTTGCTTCAAAAGGCATTCTTTCATTCGTTTTAATGGCTGGGTAATAATCCATTGTGGACTTCGCAGCTGGCTCAGTGGTAAAGAATCTGCCTGGCAATGCAGGAGACGTGGGTTTGATCTTTGGGTTGTTAAGGTTCCCTGGAGTAGGAAATGGCAACCTACTCCAGTATTCTTGCCTAGAAAATTCCATGGACAGAGGAGCCTAGTGGGCTGCAGTCCATGGGTCACAAAAGAGTTGGGCATGACTGAGCAACTGTGCACACATACGCGCAATATTCTGTTGTCTGTATGGACCGCATCTTCTTCATCCATTCATCTATCATCGATGGACGTTTAGGTTTGTCCATGTCTTGGCTGTTGTGAATAGTGCTGCTGTGAACATAAGAGTGTGTGTATCTTTTTGAATTATAGTTTTGTCTGGATATATGCCCAGGAGTGGGGTTGCTAGGTGGTATGGTAATGTTATTTGTAGTTTTCTGAGGAACCTCCATACTATTTTCCACAGTGGCTTCACCAACTTATATTTCCGCCAACAGTATAGGAGGGTTCCCTTTTCTCCACACCCTCTCCAGTATTTGTTATTTATAGATTTTTTAATGATGGCCGTTCTGAGTGGTGTGGTACCTCATTGTTGTTTTGATTTGCGTTTCTCTAATAATTATCAGTGTTGAGCATATTTTCATATATCTCTTGGCCATCTGTATGTCTTCTTTGGAGAAATATTTCTTTAGTTCTTCTGCCCAATTTTTGATTGGGTTGTTTTCCTGTTGTTGAGTTGTATGAGCTGTTGGTTTATTTTGGGAGTTAAGCCTTTGTCTCATTGTTTGGAAATATTTTCTCCCAATCCATACATTATTTTGTTTATGGTTTCCTTTGCTATGCAAAAGCTTGTAAGGTTAATTAGGTCCATTTGTTTATTTTTATTGCTGTTGTTGTCTTGGGAGACTGACGACCTAAGCAAACCTAAGCACAATTTATGTCAGAATATTTTGCCCATAATCTCTTCTAGAAGTTTTATGGATGGGCACACATTATAGATGATGAAAAAGAGACACAGCTGTTGGGGTCCAATAAAGATTGGCTGGAGGGGACTTCTGGCAGTTTGGTGGTTAAGAATTTGCTCTTCTATTTTAGGGGCACAGGTTCAATCCCTGGTCAGGGAACTAAGATCCTGAATGCCTTGCAGTTCAGTAAAACAAATAAAAAAATAGACAAGCTGAAACCAGGGTAGCTTTGAGAATACTCCAGTCATTGATCTTTAGCTAATTATGGTTTTTTTTTTGTTCAGTCACTCAGTCGTGTTCAACTCTTTGTGACCCCTTGGACTGCAGCATGCTAGGCTTCTCTGTTCATCACTCTCTCCTGGCATTTACTCAGACACATGTCCATTGAGTCAGTGATGCTATCCAACCATCTCATCCTCTGTCGTCCCCTTCTCCTCCTGCCTTCATTCTTTCCCAGCATCAGGGTCTTTTCCAGTGAGTCAACTCTTTGCATCAGGTGGCGAAAGTATTGGAGCTTCAGCTTCAGTCCTTCCAATGAATATTCAGGACTTATTTCCTTTAGGATTGACTGGTTTGATCTCCTTGCTGTCCAATGGACTCTCAAGGGTCTTCTCCAGCACCACAGTTCAAAAGCATGAATTCTTTGGCACTCAGCTTTCTTTATGGTTCAACTCTCACATCCATACATGACTCCTGGAAAAACCATAGCTTTGACTAGATGGACCTTTGTTGGCAAAGTAATGTCTCTGCTTCTTATTATGCTGTCTAGGTTGGTCATAGCTTTTCTTCCAGAGAGCAAGCATTTTTTCATTTCATGGCTGCAGTCACCATCTGCAGTGATTTTGGAGCCCTAGAAAATAAAGTTCTGTCACTGTTTCCCCATCTATTTGCCATGAAGTGATAGGACCGGATGCCATGATCTTAGTTTCTTTAATGTTGAGTTTTAAGCCAGCTTTTTCACTCTCTTTTCCCCTTCGTCAAAAGGCTCTTTAGTTCCTCTTCACTTTCTGCCATAAGGATGGTGTCATCTGCATATCTGAGCCGATTATACCTTCTCTGTAATGCTAAAATCCACTCCCCCTTACTCCATGACAGTTCCAAGGCCGACCACAAAAGGCCAAAAAGTGGGCAGTGGCCCAATACCTGGGAAGTCCCCACCCTTCCCTGAAATAGCACGAATATGCCTCCTACTCTTTAGCCTATTAAATTACTTAATACATAAAAACCTACACCACCGACGCCCCAGCCTGCTTTCACTTTGAGACGTCTGCTTTCTGCAGATGGAATGTGTATCTCTCTAAGGAAACTTGCTTTCCCTTTACTGAGGCTCACTCTTGAATTCTTTCCTGCACAAAGTCAAGAACCCTCTCTTGGCAGTCTGACCTAAGGATTCCTGCAGGTCCCAGGATGTGACATTTTCCTCTGCTGCAACAGAGAACTTGAATATCTCTGCAACAGAGATATTTAAATTCTCCCATAGAAAGGTGAACTTTTCCCAAAGCCCCTCAGGACAGAAGTTTCTTTACGCACTGGGGTGACTTTAGACCTTTGGCCCAAGTGGAAAAGAGTTCTTTGGTGACAGGTGATCTTGGCCCCCTTCAGTGCACAAGGGATTCACACACTTGTTAGCACTTCCTAAGGCAGGATCCATCTCTAGTTTGCAATGTGACTTCCAGCAAATCTGTCCCTCACCTGTAAGATGGAGATAAAACATTCCCTGCTCATCTCACAGGGCTTCCTAGGTGGTGCTAGTGGTAAAGAACCTACTTGCCAGTGCAGGAGACATTAAGAGACACACTTTTGATCCCTTGGTTGGGAAGATCCCCTGGAGGAGGGCATGGCAACCCACTTCAGTTTCTCTTTCCTGGAGAATCCCATGGACAGAGGAGCCTGGCGGACTGTGGTCCATAGGGTCACAAAGGGTCGGACGTGACTGCAGCGACTTAGCATGCCCATCTCACAGGGATCCTTCAGTGGATGAAATGTCATGGAGGCCCTTTTGTAACCTGTAAAGCTCTATGCACATAGATCCTTAATTAATAGCAGTCCTTTTGGGAGAGGCAGAAGAGTTTGGAGAGGGAGCTGGTGGTATACAGGAGTAGATATGAGACATGACAATTGAGTTTGAGTCATTCGAATAGAATGCTCAGTAAATGATTAGCAGTGTCAGACTGGAGCTTCAGTGAGAACTGTCTGATCAGGTGAGGATGGTAGTAGTGAAACTATTTCATTGATTCACTGCTACAAAATCAGTGCTCATTTGGTAATTATGGTTTAAAGTACCTCAGTTCACTGATGCTTTGTGTTCTAAACTGAAAATAAAGAGGGGATTTTTTTTTTTAAAGATGCAGAGTAGATGGCACCATGCTGGAGAAAAATTGATAACCTATGCCTCTCTGCTTTAAATTTCAATGTGTTTAAATACTCACAGTGCTGTTGAAGACACATGGCTCAGAGTGGGGCTCGAACCCAGAGTATTCTAATGGCACTCCTTTCGGATGGTACTCGAACATAACCACTCTTCAGATGGGACTCAAACCCATGATCTCCCAACAGAAACTATTTATCTGGTCACAGAATTTAATGAAGCTCAGGTTCTTTATCCCTCAGTGCAGAAGGAATTCACCAAGAAGGAAGTAGTTTTATTAACAACAACAACAACAACAACTATCCTATCCAGTCCCTAATACTGTGTCTTGGTTTTAAAGGTGAAAAGGTCATTATTAATTCTGTGTGCAGAATAGTTCTTTTTAGTTTTAAAGGTAGCTGTCTAGATAATCCACACGTGGATTTTTCTTAGAAGTTAAAACTCTGCAGATCTGGCCGAAGAACCCTTTTACCAGTGTATCCCCAGTTCTGTATATGTAGGTGTTGTATAGAAAATTGGCCTGTAGGGTTCTTTTCTCTCTCCATACTGTTGCCTTCTACTTCACATCTGTTCTGCTAGTTGTTTCTCACTAAATTGTGCATCACGGTGATTTACTGGTATTAGAATATATTCCTTATTGGCTGATGGAGGAGGGATGCTGTTGTATGAAATGGTGAGTATATGTTCCAGTTTGTCCAGGATAGTTCTGATTTTATGCTTGTCGTCCTGTCTTAACTTTTAATTGTCCTCTTTTTTTCACTCTCATATGTGTCCCATTTTGTATTTTGAATTGTATAGTCACTCTATGTAAGATGCTTAAGTTATAATAGAAAGGATGACATATTTTCTGTGTTGTAAGTTGTGAAGTGGTTTTGAGGGGAAAATATCATTTTGAATGTGTATAATAGAATCTAGTAGGACATCCTAAATTCTGAGTATGCAGCAGTATTCTGCCAACACTGAGATAATTTTATGAGTACATGTTATTGCCCATCATTTTATGTAATGGGCAGCAAAACACATTTATTGGTGGAAGAGAAGGTAATCCGACATCGGATGGTGTAAAAGCGGATGCTGGTACTCTGTTTCACTGAATGCTGGTAACTAAAAAAAGAAAAGTCACAATGTAAAGTATATTTGAAGGAATTCCTCTACTGTGCATCCAAAATAAAGCAAACAAAAATTGGTAAAGCCATGTAGCAAGCCATAATACATTTGAATAAATTCCTATGCCAGTAGCCATTGAACATATAGAAAAATAGATATCTCAGCCCAATATTGGTACCAGTTATGCCGCATAATGATATACTTGAAAGAATTCCAATATCAACCTTGTCATTGCTGTAAAATAAATTTTCGCAGAATACTACAGTATTTAAGCAAAAAGAAAAGATTTCAATTAACTCAAATGGAACTTGATATTTCAGTAAACATAGCAACCTGAGTCCAAAAGTATTTGTAATATGCACTTTAAGTGTTTTACTCTTCATTTTCACAGAATGTTGAAAGCCATCTGTGCTGCCTGAGCCTAGGTAATTCTCTTTATAATTGACCATCACTGCGATAGTAAGTTGAGTCAGTGATCGCCTCAGACAGTGCATTGCCATTCTCACTGTTACGGTAGTTAAGTCTTGTGATCGATCGCTGCGTCAAATTTGCAAAAGCCCGGGCCAGCCCAATAGGAACAGGTGTTCAGGTGGCGCTGCCTCCCTGGGGCTCCCCAGATGTTCTGTGTGCACACCAGAACTTTCCTAACTCTGCTGCAGTCCATCTGCTCTCCCATCTCCCTGCTCCTCTCCCAAGGTCGTCAGTGCGACTCACCCACCCCTGAGGGTGGAGGCTGTGAGCTGGGCAGTCTAACTCCTGGGGTGCCTTTCTGCTTCCCACTCTGGGCACACATGCTGAGCAGCAACGTGGCTTCAAAGGAGAAGACTCAGAGTGTGAGCTTGGTAGCCCTCAGCCTTGATCTCACCGTGGTAATATGGGACCACTAGATGCATGACATTTTGTGAGATGATGGTATTATGGAACATGTCTTATTTATGACCACCGTGAGGTAGCTGCACCTACCTCTCTTTAATAGCTGCTTCCTGTTTCGCACTGTAAACCCACTCCTGTTGATTTAGCCACTTCCTCATGGATGCTTGGTCAGATTGTTTCTAATTTGCCACTTCATCAAACAGCGCGGCCATCAGTCCTCTTGTACACATCTCCTTGGATACACTGGCAAGTGGGTCTCTACAGTAGATCCCTAAAAGCAGGATTGGAACTTAAAATGGGTACTACTGTATCAGACATGCATTCAGCTTCTCATTTGTTAAAAATGAATTCAGAGCAGCTTAAAGTTACAGGGGTTTGTTTTTCTCACGTAACAGAGAGTCACGTAACAGAGGTCTGGGATGGTGATGTCAGGGACTGGGCCCCCGGTAGAAGTTGTCCATAAAAGTTATATGGAGTTGATGACACCTGGAGGGGGTGCACATCTTTGGCCACTATTTTTCCTTTGATTATAACTGGAGTGGTCCAACTTCTAGATTCTTAGACATGTAATAGTTTTTATTTTAATATAATATTGCCTAATCTGTCTAGGTTCCCAGATGTTTATATTAATAGACTTGAATGTAGTCTTTTCTTTTTTAATCTCTACTTAGGGATGCTTTTTTTTTCTTCTAGTACTGATAAAGTGCTTTCTCTCCTTTTTTCCCTTTATATATTTTATTAGTCTTTTTTAAAGAACTGCTTTATCAATTTTATTTAAGTTCTCTTCATTCTGTATTTTTTCTGTATTAATTTCATCTTTTACTTTTGAGGTTTTTCCCCTAGCTTCTAAGTTAAAAGTTTAACTCATTTATTTTCACTTTTTCTTCTTTTGGAATGAATGCACTTAAAGGTTTGATTTTTTTGAGCAGAAGTTTTGTCCTTTCCTGTTAACATAAAAATATTTCAGAAATAGATTGTAAAGTTTTCATGTGTAAGGACTTTGGGAGGATATCTTTATTTTGGAACTTTGTGAAACAGTGAATTTGAACTTGTATTAAAGCAATTAAAATAGTTCATCCTTCCCTGACCCACCACCCTCTATGGCTTGGTGTCCAGTCAAACATTTGTGAATATGCTATGCTTGGCCAAAGCAAGTATCCTCTGTGTACAAAATTCTAGTGTTTGTAGGAGCATATCTGTGCACTTGATCAAACTTGTGACTTACACTATTCAGAGTCTCTGAGCTTTTTTCACTTCCTTTAATAAGAGATTTCTGAGAGAGGAGTCTGTCCCTCACTGTAATTAGAAATTTGTTTTCTTTCCCATCTGCTTTATGTTCTTCAGAGCTATGCCATGAAAAGCACAAAAGTGTGTGTCTGTAACACTTTGGGGCAATGTTCTTGTTAGCAATATAAAAGGTTGCCCTTAAAGGTACCTACCTTGCATTGTAATTTGTCTGATTTAACAATGCTGCACCAGCTTAATTTTTATTCATATTTGCCAGGTACATTTTTTTATATAGCTTTTATCTTCTTTCCTTTCTTTTATTTTTTTAGTTAAATTTTAAAATAGGAAACATGAAAAAGTAATATAATGGCATCTTCTCACTACCCAGAATTATTAACTGCTAAAAATAACTATTTCTTTTAGTCTCAGTCTCCCTCTGGCGCTCTCATTCACTCTGATTCCCACCCCCACCCAAACCTTTCCTTCTTCCGCCTTTATTTTCCATGGTTATATATTGTTCAGTTCAGGTAGTCTGCTGTGGACCAGAAAGATTGAACATGCCTGCATCTGCTTTTGGTAGAGAAACCCTGCTTTTTTTTAAAAAAAAAAAAAAAAAGGCAATTTATTTAGTGTACTGTTAAGGTGCCAATTCTTTTTTTTTATTTAAGTATAACTGATTTATAATATTGTGTTAATTTCTTGTGTACAGCAAAGTGACTCAGTAATATATATACACATATATATACACTCTTTTCCATCATGGTTTGTCATAGGATATTGAGTGTAGTTCGCTATGCTATACAGTAAGACATTGTTGTTTATCCACTCTATATATAGTTGTTTGCCTCTGCTAATCCCAAGCTACCATTCCTCCTTTCCCTAGCCCACCTCTCCCTCGGCAACCTCATATTCGTTCTTTTTATCTGTGAGTCTGTTTTTGTTTCCTAGACATGTTGATTTACATTGTATTTTGGATTCCACACATAAGTGATATCGTGCGGTATTTGTCTTTGTCTGACTGACTTAGTATGATAATCTCTAGGTCCACCCATGTTACTGCAAATGACATTGTTTCATTCTTTTTGATGGCTGAGTAGTATTTCATTGTACATATGCATCACATCTTCTTTATCCATTTATCTATTGATGGACATTTTGGTCATTTCCCAGTCATAGCTATTGTAAATAGTGCAGCTCTGAACATAGAGGTGCATGTGTCTTGTTGAATTGTAGCTTTGTCTGGATATATGCACAAGAATGGGACTTCTATATCAAATAGAAACTCTACTTTTAGTGTTTTGAGGAACCTCTGTACTGTTTTCAGTAGTGGCTGCACCAGCTTACATTCGCACCAGCAGTGTAGGAGGGTTGCCTTTTCTCCATGCTCCCTCTAGCACTTGTATTGTTTGTACACTTGTTCATAATGGACATCTTGACTGCTGTGAGGTGATGCTTCATTACAGTTTTGATTTGCATTACTCTGATAACTAGTGTTGCTGAACATCTTTCCACATGGTTCTTGGCCATCTGTATGTCTTCTTTGGAGAAATGCTCATTTAGGTCTTCTGCCCCTTTTTCAATTTTTTTGAGTTGTTTTTATGTTGTTTAATTGTATGAGCTGTTTCTATAATTTGAAAATTAAGCCCTTGTGGATTGCATCATTTGCAAGTATCTTCTCCCATTCTGTAGGTTGTTTTGTTTTGTTTTTTTAATTTTTTAATGGAAGTATAGCTGATTTACAGTGTTGTACCACTCTTGGCTATACAGAAAAGTAACTTAGTTATATACATATAGACATTCTTTTTTATACATTCTTTTCCATTCTGGCTTACATAGGATATCAAATAGTTTCCTGTGCTATACAGTAAGACTTTGTTGTTTATCCATCCTGTATAGAATAATTTACATCTGCAGATCCCAAACTCCCAGTCCTTCCCTCCCCATCCCTCCTCCCTCTTGGCACCCACAAGTCTGTTCTTTATATCTGTGAGTCTGTTTCTGTTTTGTAGATAGGTTCATCTGTGCTATTAATATATTAGACTCCACATAAAAGTGATATCATATATAGTATTTGTCTCTCTCTTTATGACTTCATCAAGTATGATAATCTTTAGTTGCATCTATGTGCCTGCAAATGACATTATGTTGTTCTTTTTTTATGGCTGAGTAACAGCCCATTGCAGTATCCCAAAGAACACCACATCTTCTTTGTCCATTCATCTCTCGGTGGACATTTAGGTTGTTTCCATGTCTTGGCTGCTGTGAACATAAGGGTGCATGTATCTGTTTGAATTATATATGTTTTCTGGGCATGTTCCCAGGAGTGGGATTGAATCCTATGGTAATTCTGTTTTTAGTTCTTTGAGGAATCTCCACATTGTTTTCAGTGGTGGCTGCAGCAACTTACGTTCCCACCAACAGTGTAGAAGGTTTCCTTTCCTCCTGGAAACCCTCTCCAGGATTTGTTATTTGTAGTCTTTTTATTGAAGTGTAGTTGATTTATAATGTTGTTAGTTTCAGATGTATAGTAAAGTAAGCCTGTTGTACAAATAATATCCATTCTTTTTTGGATTATTTTCCCATCCAAGCCATTACAGAGTATTAAGTAGGTTCCCTGTAGTATATGGTAGGTATTTAATACTTAACTATAAAATAGTGTCTATTTTATATATAGTAGTGTGTATATGTCAGTCCCAGTCTTTCAGTTTATCCCTCTCCCCACCTTACTCCCTGGAGTTTATTTTCTACATATATCAATAACCTCAGATATGCAGATGACACCACCCTTATGGCAGAAAGTGAAGAGGAACTAAAAAGCCTCTTGATGAAAGTGAAAGTGGAGAGTGAAAAAGTTGCTTAAAGCTCAACATTCAGAAAAGGAAGATCATGGCCTCCAGTCCCATCACTTCATGGGAAATAGATGGGGAAACAGTGGAAACAGTGTCAGACTTTATTTTGGGGGGCTCCAAAATCATTGCAGATGGTGATTGCAGCCATGAAATTAAAAGACGCTTGCTCCTTGGAAGGAAAGTTATGACCAGCCTAGATAGTATATTCAAAAGCAGAGACATTACTTTACCGACTAAGGTCCATCTAGTCAAGGCTATGGTTTTTCCTGTGGTCATGTATGGATGTGAGAGTTGGAGTGTGAAGAAGGCTGAGCGCCGAAGAATTGATGCTTTTGAACTGTGGTGCTGGCGAAGACTCTTGAGAGTCCCTTGGACTCCAAGGAGATCCAACCAGTCCATTCTGAAGGAGATCAGCCCTGGGATTTCTTTGGAGGGAATGATGCTGAAGCTGAAACTCCAGTACTTTGGCCACCTCATGCGCAGAGTTGACTCATTGGAAAAGAGTCTGATGCTGGGAGGGATTGGGGGCAGGAGGAGAAGGGGACGACAGAGGATGAGATGGCTGGATGGCGTCACGGACTCGATGGACGCGAGTCTGAGTGAACTCCGGGAGCTGGTGATGGACAGGGAGGCCTGGCGTGCTGCGATTCATGGGGTCGCAAAGAGTCGGTCACGACTGAGCAACTGAACTGAACTGAACTCTTATTTCTCTTTTGTAGAGGAGTTCACTTGTACCCTTCTTTTCAGATTCCACATGTAAGCAATATCATATGATATTTGTCTTCATCTGACTTACTTCACTCAGTATGACAATCTCTTAAGTCCATCCATATTGCTGCAAATGGCATCATTTCATTCTTTGTAATGGCTGAGTGAGGAGGGCATGGCAGCCCACTCCAGTATTCTTGCCTGGAGAATCCCCATGGACAGAGGAGCCTGGCGGGCTACAGTGCATGGGGTCACCGAGAGTCAGACAAGATTGAGCGACTAAGCTCAATGGCTGAGTATTATTTCACTGTATGCATGTACCACATCTTCTTTGTCCATTCATCTTTTGATGGACATTAAGGCTGCTTACATATCCTAACTATTGTAAATAGCACTGCAGTGAACATTCGAGTCTATGTATCTTTTCAAATTATGGTTTTCTCCAGATATGAATGGGATTGCTGGATCATATGTTAGCTCTATTTTTAGTTTTATAAGGAAGCTCCATACTGTTCTCCATTGTGGCTGTACCAATTTATATCCAACATGTAGGTGCCTTTTCTCTACACCCTCTCCAGCTTATTGTTATCTGTAGATTTTTTTTTTTAGTTTGAATTTTTTTTTAATTTTAATTTTTACTTTATTTTACTTTACAATACTGTATTGGTTTTGCCATACATTGACATGAATCCACCACGGGTGTACATGCATTCCCAAACATGAACCCCCCTCCCACCTCCCTCCCCATAATATCTCTCTGGGTCATCACCGTGCACCAGCCCCAAGTATGCTGTATCCTGCATCGGACATAGACTGGCGATTCGATTCTTACATGATAGTATACATGTTTCAATGCCATTCTCCCAAGAAAAATATGGACCGCTTCACGAATTTGCGTGTCATCCTTGCACCGGGGCCATGCTAATCTTCTCTGTATCGTTCCAGTCTTAGTATATGTGCTGCCGAAGCGAGCACTATCTGTAGATTTTTAATGATGGCCCTTCTGACCAGTGTGAGGTGATACCTCATAGTTTTGATTTGCATCTTTCTAATAATTAGTGATGTTGAGCATCTTTTCAAGTGCCCACAGGATATCTGTACGTCTTCTTTGGAGAAATATCTACTAAGGTCTTCATTTTTCAATTGGGTTGTTGGTTGTTTGTGTTGTTGAGTGGTATGAGCTGTTTATATATTTTGGAGATTAAGCCCTTGTCTGTCACCTCATTTGCAAATATTTTCTCCCATTATATAGGTTGTCTTTTTTTCATGGTTTTCTTTGCTGTGAAAAAGCCTGTAGTTTGATTAGCTCCCATTATTGATTTTAGTTTTTTATTTTTATTGTCTTGGGAGACTAAAGAAATGCAACTGGTTTCTGAATGTTAATCTTGTATCCTGCTACCGTGCTGAATTTGTTTATCAGTCCTAGCGATTTTCTATATATATATACTAATGGCATCGTGTCATCTGCATATTTCAGTTTTACCGCTTCCCTACCAGTTTGAATACTTTCTCTTGTCTGATTGCTATAGGTAGGACTTACAATAGTGTGTTGAAGAGAAGTGATGAGAGTGGGCATCCTTGCTTGTTCCAGATTTTAGCAGAAAGCTTTCAGCGTTGAGTATTATATCGGCTGTGGGTTTGTCATAAGTATCTTTTATTATGTTGAGATGTGTTCCCTCTATACCCATGTTGGTAAGAGTTGTCTTTTTTAAAAATCATAAATGGATGTTGAATTTTGTCAAATACTCCCTGCATATGTTGAGATAATTATGTGGGTTTTGTCCTTTGTTCTGTCGTGTCGTGTATCACATTGGTTGATTTGCATATGTTGCAACATCTCTGTGACCCTGGGATGAGTCTAACCTGGTCACAGTGTATGACTTTTTGTGTGTGTTGTTGGATTTGGCTTCTTAATATTTGGTTGAGAATTTGGGGGTCTTCCCTGGTGGCTCAGATGGTAAAGCATCTGCTTGTAATGAGGGAAACTTGGGTTCAATCCCTGGGTCGGGAAGGAGAAGGAAATGGCACCCCACTCCCGTACTCTTGCCTGGAAAACCCCATGGACGGAGGAGCCTGGCAGAGTCGGACATGACTGAGCGACTGAACTGAACTGATTCATCAGAAATATTGGCCTGTAACTTGTTTTTTGATAATGTCTGTGATACTGTTGTTATCAGGGTGATGGTGGCTTTGTAGAGTCTTTGGGAGTATTCCTTCCTCTTCAGACTTTAGGAGGAGTTTGAGATGGATCAGTGCAAATTCTTTGTAAACAGTCCTGCTTTTATATTTGTACCAAGCAGAGCAACACTGCCAACATTTTAAAAGGATAAAACAGCCACAGAGCTAAACTTACCTTTCCCTGTCTCAGTCACTGCCTTCCCCACTGACTCGATCTTTGAACTTTTAGATGTTCCTTTCAGTCCATTTTTATACTTTACCCATCTTGCTATGTGTCTATTAGAAGGAGTAAATAGCACTGTTTGGCATGTAGTTTTAAAAATGTGTATAAATGGTATCACTGGGTGTGCATGTTTCTGCATTTCAGCTTTTCTCAAACATTATTGTTTAAATGTATCCATGTTGTGTATGGTTGCTGTTCTCCATTTCATTTCACCTCCTTACACTGTTCCATCTTACAAACACCCTACAGTTCCCTGTATACCTTTCTCTTAATCGGTTGTATTCCATCTTTTCCTTTGCTATATTTGTGTGTATGTAGCTCCTTTCACTCATAGTATCATTGTGGGATTACCTATGTTATTTCATGCAGTAGCTCGGTCATTTGCAGCTGCTATATGTGTTCTGTTGTATAAAGACACATAGTTTAACAATTGTGCAGTAGGCGAACAGTGGAACTCTTTTCTGGCGTTGCCTAGTGTGGATAATAGTGCTGTAGTACTCTCTGTAGACAGTCTTGTACATGTCCTCAGGAGACACACGTATGCATTTCTAGTAGGTATATAGTTATCCTTCAGTATCTGTGGGGACTACTTCCAGGAACTGCTGTGGATGCAAAAATCTGAGGATGTTTAAGACCCATAGCCAGCCCTCTGTATCCAAGGATTTGACATCTGTGGATTCAACCAGCTGTGGACTGCAAACGTAGTACATGATCTGAGGTTGGTTGAATCCACAGATGAAGAACCTGCAGATACAGAGGGTCAACTGTATGTAGGGGTGGAATTGCAAATGGTTAACTTTAGAAGAGAGAATGAAACATCTTTACAATGCATTGATAGTTAGGTACCGATTTACACAACCACCATAGTGCCAAGTGCTCTACAGTCTTGCTAAAATCTCAGATTATGAGTAAGCATCTTTTCATTTGTTCATCAGTCATTTGGATGTACCCTTGGGAGGTACTTATTCATGGAATACACCTTTTCCACTAATGGATTGTCTTAGTGACTTGGAGGGGTAGAATCACATTTTCACTGAGGTTCTTCGTCAGATAGATCATTGCAAATATCTCCTTCTATTGTCTTGCCTTATTATTCTCCTTGTATCTTTTGCCGAGCAGCAGTCGTGAGCTCTAGCAGAGTCTAGTTTAGCTGCCTTCCTTGCCGGGTAGTGCCTTTGGTATTCTGTTGAAACAACTTTTCCCTACTCTGAGGTTGTGAATGCTTTCTTGAATTGGTACTGTTTTATCTTTTGTTTTACGTTTTACATTTTGATGTGTAATCTAACCGGACACTTGATTTTTGTGTGTGGCATAAGGTAGAGATCAGATTTCTTGTTCATCTTTGTGGTAAAATAAGTTTGCTGAATCAGTTTAAAATTAACTGGCAAAATGTGTCAGTACTCACAGCTAATAATTAACTGAGTCTTCACTGAAGACTGATATGTCCAATGAGACCACATTTCTATTTTTAAAAAACATGATACAATCATTTAATTTTCACATTAACAAGAGCCAGCATTTGTGTGACACAGTCACATGATTGTGTACACACAAGCACCCACTATTCATATAAAAGACAAATTAAACTTTAATATGAAACATGCATTTACAAATGTAGCTTTGTAAAGTCTATGGAAAACAAGAAATACGACATTTCTGAGACAGGGTCACTATGGTATCTGACTCTTCAGGAAGGAAGTATTTTGTGACTGAAGGGCCTGAGACAAATCACTGAGTCGTTTTCAAATGCCAGTTTGTAATTCTACACATTTCCTAGATCTAATGATTTAACTTCCTTTTGGCAAGAATATAGCTTTTAGGGTTGTCTTCAGAAAGCTGGATGTCAACTAAGTTGAAAGTTCACCTACATGCCTTCTGGGAATTAAAAGAACTAGAGCCCCTTTCACCATCCTTCTTATTTCCAAACATAACTCGTTCTTAGTGGCCCAACTTAAAATTTTATGCTCAGAGACCTCATAAGTGAATTCTGAAAACCTGTGTGTCCCCTTACACATTTCTAAATTGATACCTAAAATTTTTCATCCTAAATAGTTGTAGAGGATCTAAGTGCCGGCCTGTGGTAGATACAGCATGTTTGGATAAAATGGACATTTCCTCATAAATTTAGCCAAGAGGATCTAAATATAATAGGTGGTAAACTCTATCATCCTTTCAAAAAATGACACCAAAAAAGACAATTTTTAATGGAAGGGAATGCCACATTTTTTCTTTTTACACATTGAATTTGTATTCTATTTCCCCCCTCAAAATTTCAGGTGAATTATTTATGTCTTTTATGTTATTCAGTTGCATATCTGTGACAAAATTACATAGGATCCTAAACTTATAAGGCTCCACATATTTTAAATTTCTTCTGAATTGCACTTGTTTAATAAACAGAGTTCACAGTTTAATAAACCACTAAATACAGTAAAATTTCAGTGGCAGCATGTCACTTAATGAGTTGAAGAAGGCTTCTACCTTCGATTATTCCATGTCTGTGTAGGTGACTATTATCTTTGTTAGAATGGCCATGGTACAGTATCAGTTATATTCTCCCTTTTCAATTTCATGTAGGGAGATGTTGAAGATTCTTGTCACACAGATAGATGGAAACAGAAGTACTTAGGGTAAAGCCATCTCCTTCAGAAGTACATGCTAAAATAAATAGTCAGAAATCTGGAGTGTTCCTTCAATCTAGTTGAAAGCAAAGAATTGGGAACCATCAGCATTGTGGGAGGATTTGTATCCTGTTAAGAGGCTTTTGCTTTCCAAACACTGTATTTTGAAATAGTATCTTGAGTTCTGCTCTACTGTAAGACTGAACGTGGAGAAAAGACCTCTCTTTCTCAGGCTGGTGAATCTTCGGAAAGAGTGCAAATAGGAAGGTGAGGATCTGAAAATTGATCCGCTGAAACTATTTGAGCCTGTGACTCCTTGGAAAGCTCTGGTAGACTGCTTGGGGGTAAGGCTGGCCCAATTTAAAAACCACTGGCCTTGGTAGGATGAGTATAGATTTTTCCTGTGTAATATAGCAAATGAATTATTAGATTATGTTACTTTCTTAATAGAGTAGCAGGTCCTCAAACGTATTCCACAGTAACTAGTCCCGTAAGATACTTCTTGGCAAAAGGGTTCTGAGATCAAACTTGGGAAATGTGACATTCCACCCTCCTCTTCACTGTGCGCATTAGAATAGCCAGGTTTTACAGCAGAGGAATTCACATTCTATAACCTAAATTTCCCATACCAGCCTCCTCCATTTCGTTTTCCACATAATAGCTAATGTTCACCATTTCCTTTATTCAGTAGAATAAAGACAGTTGTGCACATAGGCAGTCGTGGCCTGACTCCATCAGTGTTGCTGCCATCTTTCAGTGTTCCTGTCACTCTTCTGCTTGATCTGAATTGGCTGTGCTCTTTACATGGCTGTGAAAGCACAGTCTCAGCGAGGTGTTTATACTCAGGTTACGTGGCTTCCAGGCAGACTCAGGGAAGAGCAGCAATGTCATCTGTGCCCCTCTTTCTCTCTGTGTGTTCTCATGGAGAGAATTCCACCACCACCCAGAACCCTAGGTAACTGTGGGGAGACCTTGGTGCCAAAACAGATACTCTCTAATGATGTGTTGAAGTCACTGCAGCACCTAGGAGGAGTAGCCAGCTTTAGGGCTGAGGGTGTTTCCTAGCACCGTTTGTGGAATATAGTCCCCTCATTGCCTGCAAGGGGGTGGCTCAGTATGGATTCTACAACATAGCAGCTGAAAAGATGCTGAGCTTCTGCCTTCTGTGCAGCAAATCCTTAAATTTTTTTTGATACAGTAACTGAAAATGCATTTCAAGCAGAAAGGGGATCTTGGTCTGAACTGTACGGCTTTAGAATGGGGTGAGGTAGGAAGGCTTAGGTCTTTGTTCTACCCCTCACTAAAAACCGGTAATGACATCAATACCTGAGCTTGCAGAGGTAATGATGGACCCAAAAGGGACTTGCAGGTAGGGTTGCAATAATTAGGCTCCACTGGCTTCCTGTCCAACAGGTAATGAGGCACTGACTGTTGTTATTGTTGTTCAGTTGCCAAGTCCTGTCTTGACTCTCTGACCCATGGACTGCAGCATGCCAGGCTTCCCTGGAGTTTGCCCCAGTTCATGTCCACTGAATCAGTGATGCCATTCAACAATCTCATCCTCTGTCACCCTCTCTGCTTCTGCCTTCAGTCTTTTCCAGTGAGTTGGCTCTTCACATCAGGTGGCCAAAGTGTTGAAGCTTCAGCATCAGTCCTTCCAATGAATATTCAGGGTTGATTTCCTTTAGGATTGATTGGTTTGATCACCTTGCTGTCCAAGGGACTCTTAAGAGCCTTCTCCAGCAGCATAGTTCAAAAAGATGAATTCTTCGGCACTCTCCCTTCCTTATGGTCCAACTCTCACACATCTGTGCATGACTGCTGGAAAGACCAGAGCTTTGACTACATGGAACTTTGCCAGCTACAGTGTCAGAATTCCCTCCCTGAAGCGCTCAGCTCAGTGCCTTTTCCACTTAACCTTTCTTGAAAGGTGCTTGGAATGTTTTTACCAGCAGGAATATTCATCCCTCAGTTGCTGACTGCCAAGTAAAATAGCAACTCCAACTCAAGGAGTAACTAAGCAATAACAGCCCCATCTTGGTCAGTTCAGCTCAGTGCAGTCGCTCAGTCGTGTCCGACTCTTTGCGACCCCAGGAATCGCAGCATGCCAGGCCTCCCTGTCCATCACCAAAGCCCGGAGTTCACTCAGAGTCGCGTCCATTGAGTCAGTGATGCCATCCAGCCATCTCATCCTTGGTCGTCCCTTTCTCCCCCTGCCCCCAATCCCTCCCAGCATCAGAGTCTTCTCCAATGAGTCAACTCTGCGCATGAGGTGGCCAAAGTACTGGAGTTTCAGCTTTAGCATCATTCCTTCCAAAGAAATCCCCGGGTTGATCTCCTTTAAATGGACTGGTTGGATCTCCTTGGAGTCCAAGGGACTCTCAAGAGTCTTCTCCAACACCACAGTTCAAAAGCATCAATTCTTCGGCGCTCAGCCTTCTTCAGAGTCCAACTCTCACATCCATACATGACTCCTGGAAAAACCATAGCCTTGACTAGACGGACCTTAGTCGGCAAAGTAATGTCTCTGCTGTGAATATGCTATCTAGGTTGCTCATAACTTTTCTTCCAACGAGTAAGCGTCTTTTAATTTCATGGCTGCAATCACCATCTGCAGTGATTTTGGAGCCCAAAACAATAAAGTCTGACACTGTTTCCACTGTTTCCCCATCTATTTCCCATGAAGCAATGGGACCGGATGCCATGATCTTCGTTTTCTGAATGTTGAGCTTTAAGCCAACTTTTTCACTCTCCACTTTCACTTTCATCAAGAGGCTTTTTAGTTCCTCTTCATTTTCTGCCATAAGGGTGGTGTCATCTGCATATCCGAGGTTATTGATATTTCTCCCGGCAATCTTGATTCCAGCTTGTGTTTCTTCCAGTCCAGTGTTTCTCATGATGTACTCTGCATAGAAGTTAAATAAGCAGGGTGACAATATACAGCCTTGACGTACTCCTTTTCCTATTTGGAACCAGTCTGTTGTTCCATGTCCAGTTCTAACTGTTGCTTCCTGACCTGCATACAGATTTCTCAAGAGGCAGGTCAGGTGGTCTGGTATTCCCATCTCTTGAGGAATTTTCCACAGTTTATTGTGATCCACACAGTCAAAGGCTTTGGCATAGTCAATAAAGCAGAAATAGATGTGTTCTGAAACTCTCTTGCTTTTTCCATGATCCAGTGGATGTTGGCAATTTGATCTCTGGTTCCTCTGCCTTTTCTAAAACCAGCTTGAACATTAGGGAGTTTACGGTTCACGTATTGCTGAAGCCTGGCTTGGAGAATTTTGAGCATTACTTTACTAGCATGTGAGATGAGTGCAATTGTGTGGTAGTTTGAGCATTCTTTGGCATTGCCTTTCTTTGGGATTGGAATGAAAACTGACCTTTTCCAGTCGTGTGGCCACTGCTGAGTTTTCCAAATTTGCTGGGATATTGAGTGCAGCACTTTCACACCATCATCTTTCAGGATTTGAAATAGCTCTGTGGAATTCCATTACCTCCACTAGCTTTGTTCTTAGTGATGCTTTCTAAGGCCCACTTGACTTCACATTCCAGGATGTCTGGCTCTAGATGAGTGATCACACCATCGTGATTATCCAGGTTGTGAAGATCCTTTTTGTACAGATCAGGCTGCTATTAATGTTAGGTGTACTCCTGGCTTCATGGGAGATAAAATGCATTTTTTTAGAAGTACTTGGAGAGGTTCCATGAGACCAGGATGATAGCTTTATTCCCCTTAATATATTATAAAGGCATGGTCCCCCCTAACTTTAATGCTTGGTGTGTGGAAGTATTTGATAAATTTGTGTGGAATGAAGGGAAGGGTCTTTCAATCGCACAGAGCGTGGCTGGCTTTAATGGACTCTTCCGCTGATACAGGCACGCTCAGAATAATAAGGGGAGTGGGTTTCTAGGACCCAATTCCATCCAAGTAAAGCCACCAGGCTGACTACTAGTTGGTTCCTCCCCAGCACTTTTTTCCCTCATAGTTAAACCTCTTTTCTCCTAAGTCAGTTCTCAGTTCATTCTGTATTGTGCCTCTACTGACCATGCCCACCCCCCACCTTCTTTGCTTTGAAAAAGCCTTGCTAAAGCATCACACTGTACAGATCAGTAAATAGCATCCCAGGATGTGGATGAGTTATCACCTTGTCTTTGGTAGGTCTGCCCCTTCGGGGGTGGCTGCACCTGAGATTTTCTGTCCTTCCCTAAAGCTTAGCTCACTGCTCCAGGAAACTGTGACATCCAGGAAGCCCACCCTGTCTCACCCCATGTGAGCAGTGAGTGAGCCCACGGCCCCGTGGCTGTGCAGACCAGGGAGTGAACAGGCCAGTGGGGCTAAGCTGGCCAAGCCTTCATGGGGCTCTGCTCTCTGATAGGCCTGTAAGTCAGAGAGCTCCCAGATTGCCATCCTTGACCCCACTCACCCAGCAAGTCCCTGTCCTAATGAACAGCCCACCCCACCCCTCATGTGCGGCTGCAGGGGGGTCCAGCTGCCAGAGGGAGTTCAAGTGCTCTGAGCTGGGGCAGGACTGGGGCTCCTCTCCGGGCCTGGTGAAGTCCGAGGCCTTCAGTGTGAGATCATTTGCCTTTTAGTTCAGATCTTTTCAGAATCTAATGAATTAGTTCCTTACAGACCCGGCTCATCTTCTGTAGAAGTCAGTTACCTGGGTCTTTAGAGGCCAGAGAAGGAATCCTGCTCACTCTACAGCTCGTGCACAAAAGGTCACTGATCAAGTTTCACTGCATTTGTTCATGGGGGTTTGGAACGTGAGAGGCCTCGTGTGAGCACATCTTGGGATCCTCTTTAGAGACTGTAAGTTAAGAAAGTGTCCAAGATGAAAAAGTTAGCAGGAAATCATTCCAACTCATGCCACTTGGGTCTCCACATATGTCATCTCGGTGACAGGCTAGCGGAGTGACGACATCACATGTGAGGATGTTCCCAGGGTCTGAACAGAGCATACGCTCCTCCATGCAAACACACGCACACACGACACCCTTACACATAGACCCCAGCTTCTATGAGTAAACTTGCTGTTGCTGACTCTCTTCTCTCTTAACCTGAAATATGACAGATTTCACCATCATCCATTACCCTAGGACTCGTGTCATGTGCTGAACTGTCACGTTTCTGTCCACATGTTTGTGGATGTTCAGGGCTGGCTGTACAGGGCAGAGTTGGGGAAGTAGGTCCCTGACAGGATGCATAACTTTCATGATTCGGTTTCATCCCTGGTCGTTGTGCGGCACTCATTGTTGATGTGCAGGTGTTGTCAAGATGACATGAGGAGAACATGGGTAAGGAGTCTCCATGCTGTGTCCTGGAGAAGTTGCTACTAGCACTTTCTTGGAGAATGTTCTTTATGGAGCAGCACTCTGGCATACCTGGCTATCCCTCCTTACATGCCTCTTGTCATGCTCAGTCATGCCGGACTCTTTGCAACCTCATGGACTGTTGCCTGCCAAGATCCTTCCATCTTTGGGTTTTGTTAGGCAAGAATACTGGAGTGGGATGCCAATTCCCCCTCCAGGGGATCTTCCCAGCCCAGGAATCCAACCTGTATTTCCTATGTCTCTTGCACTGCAGATGGATGCTTTACCACTGAGCCATCATGGAAGCCCCCATACAAGTCTCTAGCACAATTCCAAGCATCCTACTCTGGAGAAGGGAGGTGGGGAGAGGGATTCCACTTCACCTGGGACCACTGGACGAGCCCAGGCTTGGGAGGCGAGAAGGGCTCCTTAAATGGTAAGGGTCATTGCTTATTTTCACTCTTACCTGGGTGTGCTCAGGAGGACAGTTCAGCTCAGGGAAGGTGCAGATCCTTGAGCTCTTAGTATAAGTAATTGATGGAGCCAACAGAAGAGGGGTCAGGGCTCAGGCTTTCTGAAAGGGGAGCCTTGCCCTCCGCCCTGGCCCAGGCCTGACCTCACAGTGGCTGCAGGGTGTGACCCACCTGCGGTTGCACTTCTGGTACAGCTGCAGCTGGTTCTTGTTGACGTTGAATTCTCTGACCAGGGCATCGCGGTTGGCGCTGCGCAGGTTCTGGTGGGTGTTGTACAGAAAGAGCTGGTTGTTCAGTTCTTCTTGCCGCCTCCGCAGCTGGCAGCAGGAGGAATACAGCTCCTCTTCGCTCTCCTGGAGAACAGAGGGGACGACAGCCATGGGGGGCAGGCTCGTCAAACCAGATGGGGGACATGCCAGCTGGAGGGGAGACTGCAGGGAGCACGGGGCAGACCCGATCGTCTGCTGGGATCTTCCCAGAAGAGCCAGGATCTGTTTTAACCAAAGATGAGCTCTCAATCATTTACTCCATGGGAAGCAGCAGTCTAGAAAGCTATGGCTGCCAGTTAAGGGGAGCTTTATTGTGAAACAGCAGCTGCATTGCTCAGCGATCCTGTTTCTTAATCCAGTCTGGGTTTTCATGGGTCTACGTCGCCTTCTGGTTCTCATGCAAATACAGAGGCCCTGTGCTCGCAGTAGACACAGCAGGTGAGGTGGAGGGTGGCCTGGACAGAAAGCAGACTGCTGGCGGCCTGGGGTGGAATGAGTGGAGACAGATGAGGAGCAGGAGTGGCTCTTTGGGGCGATGGAAATGTTCCAGAATTGGTAATAGTGATGGTTACTCAACTCCGAAGGGGCTAAAAAACAGTGCGTTGTACAAGTGGTGAAATGTATGGTATAAGAATCATCCCAAATAAATCTGTCACCCGCTTCCCCCCGCTCCTGCCAGAAGACCCAGGGAAACATAGGTTACACCCCCAGGGATGGGCATGTGACTCTGGCTAGAATCGTTGACTTCCTCCCCTGCCACCACCACCTCTAGCCACAAGACCCAGGTCAGGTTAGTGGACGGTGTCCATGGGAGTTGTTTGGTGCTCTTGGTAAAGAGAAAGTTCCTTTTCTGGTGGATCGGTGGAGAGAGTGATGCGTGTCTTCAGTTGCTGGTGGTCCCTCTGCCATCGTGTGGAGAAAGAGGGAAACAGAGCCACTGGGAGAGCGCCTGGGTCCAGCCATGACGGAAACAAGCCCTGCCGCTAAACCGTGCCGTTGTCTGAGCCAGAACAGCACCCCCGTTATGCTGAAAATCTTCCAGGGTGAGGGCTGTGGATGTTAGCATGGGAGGATGAGTGTGTGTTACCTCTGATGTTTTTAGAAGATCTCTATTGTGTAAAGGACGGCTCCTCGGGAGGTCAGTCTAGTGGCTGTTACCTCTGATGCAGTGATTCCAGTGAGTGACTCCAGTGCTACAAAAACATCCATTGGTAATCACAAATGTGCTTCTTTTGTCCTTTATTTTTACAGAAACTGGGCTCAGACCATACCTTGGTCTGAATTTTTTTCCCAGCTTAATGACCTAACAAACCATTGTGGGCATCGCCCATAACCACAGGTAGAACTCTGACTTTGGAGCTGGGGAGAGCCATGGTGAATGTTATTCTGTTCACTGGCCAAGGTGCAAAGGAGTAAAATGATTGGACAGTCGTTGCTAACTGATTCAATGTATTGAGTGAGGCATTGGGAAGAATCAGTGGTAACTTTGCCTAAATGTTTATTCTTCCTCAAGGAGACCAGTTTCCCTTCCTGTTAATGCTAAAGCAAAACAAGAGCCATGTTGAAATCTTAACTCTCAGCTACAAATGGTCTCCTTTACCTTCTCTCCACCAGGTAGAAAACAACTTCTGTTGCTTTCATATACGTAATGACTGTGATCAGCTTAAGGTAAGAATTCATCTTCTCTGCTAATGCTTCTATAATTGCCTTTATTTCTGAAACCCACAGCATGTATAACTGTTACATAATTTAGTACTTAATAGTCCATATTATGTATGATTTAACAAACATCCAGGAAAGTACATAAAACATATATATAGTTTAGTGATTAACTATAAAGCAAACAGCTATGGAGCCACCAGCAAGTCAAGAAACAGAGCGTCATCTGGCTTTCTTTGTTTTTCTATTCCAAGTAGATGGTTATTTCTATTTCATAATATCTTACTGATTATTCCTACCACTGCTTTTGTGTTACATTTCTTCTTCCTTACTGTGGTCATTCTTTTAGCAAAAAATGCCCATAGGTAAGGCAGTGGTGGTGGTGGTTTAGTCACTAAGTTGCGTCCAACTTGCAACCCCATGGGCTGTAGCCCACCAGGCTCCTCTGTCCATGGGATTCTCTAGGCAAGAAAACTAGAGTGGGTTGCCATTTGCTTCTCCAGGGGATCTTCCCGGCCCAGGAATTGAACCCAAGTCTTCTGCATTGCAGGCAGATTCTTTACCAACTGAGTTACAAAGGGAAGCCCATATAGTAAGGAAGCTAGCACCTTAAATACCATATCTAGCTAAAGAGAAAAGAAGACGTCAGGGGAAATGCCACTCTGAGATGTTATCGGGAAGAGTACAGAAATCAAGGGGTTTTTTTTTTATTATTTAATTGAAGTATAGTTGATTAAGAGTATGGTTTTTAATGTAGTTTTAAGTCCATGCCTTCTCCACTGATAAGAGTTTCTGGAGGTTTACACATCCCTCTCTACCTGGTATAGAGATTTCCCTCACTCTTGAATGGTAACTATTAGGATGTTAATTATCTAGACCTACAGCTATGTGTCTAAGGCATTTTGAAGGCATCCCTTGTTCTCAGGTGGTGCTAGTGGTGAAGAGCCCACCTGCCAGTGCGGAAGACGTAAGAGACGAAGCTTCAATACCTGGGCCGAGAAGATCCCCTGGAGGAGGGCCTGGCAACCCACTTCAGTATTCCTCCATGGAAAGAGGAGCCTAGTGGGTTGCAAAGAGTCAGGCACGAGTGACTTATTCTCTAGGCCGCTATTGCTGTACATGGAAGCACCACTGCTGTGTGTGGATAATCTGTCTTTTCTTCTTTTATGATTTTCTTTTTATCTTGATATTTCTCCACTTCAGTAGAATATGCCTGAATGTGGCTCTCTATACTGCTCTGCTTAGAGTTGGGGGATGTTTGTCTCTTCAGTGCTCGAAAATCATCAACCATGAATATTCAAGATATTTTACTATGGAGCTTCTCATTTTACCTTTTTTTTTTTTTTTTTTTTTTACCTTTTTCATATTTTTACCTTGTCCTGCTGTATTGGAGCCAATTGTTCAGTACAATCTTCACAGTTATTATTAATTCTTTTTCTAACCATACCTATTCTGGAATTTCTCACTTACTAAGCTTTTTTTTCAGGATTTTTCAACTCCTGTTTCCCAGAATTTCTGAATTTTTTCTTTCATTCCTACATGTTCTTGATTAAGTTTAAGAAAGAGTTGTTCTTTTGTGTGTAACCCTTGGGTTCCCTTTTAATTTTTTTTTTAATTTCAGAGTTATTTTCAGATTCACTGGAGTGAATTTCCTTGCTTATTTGCTTGTTAACTGTATTAGCATTATATTCCTTGAGGTTTAAATAGTCATGTGCAAGCTCCTTTAGAATGGGAAGTTTCTTTCCTCCCTCTGTTTATACGTTGGCATCTGGTTTTCTTTTTTTTTTTCTTTTTTTACTTTTTATTTTGTATTGTGATATATCCAATTAACAAACAATGTTGTGCTAGTCTCAGGTGAACATGAAGGGACTCAGCCATACGTGTATTTCTGTTTTGTAAGTTCATTGGTATCATTTCTTTTCAGATCCCACATATAAGGGATGTCGTACAATACTTCTCCTTCTCTGCCTTCACTCGGAGAGAGAGAGGGTATGGCTCTCTCCAGGCCTGTCCGTGTTGCTGCAGATGGCATTATTCCAGTCTTCTCATGGCTGAGCAGTGCCCCACTGCATGCACGTGCCGCATCTTCATCCATCCCTCTGCCGACGGACTTTTAGGTTCTTCTGCATCTTGGCCGTTGTCAACAGTGCTGCAGTGAACACGGGGGTGTGTGTCTCCTTTCGGATCATGCTTTTCTCCAGATATATGCGCAGGAGGGGGACTGCAGGGGCATGTGGTAGTTCTATTTTTAGTTTTTTAAAGGATCTCCATAATATTATCCATGGTAGCAGTCCCAGTTCCCACCAACAGTGTAGGAGGGGGTCCCTTCTCTCCACACCCTCTCCAGCATTTATTGTTTGTGGATTTTTTGATGAGAGCCTTTCTGGCAGGTGTGAGCTGATGCCGTATTGTAGATTTGATTGGCATTTCTCTACTAATTAGCGATGTTGAACATCTTTTCATGCGTCTATTGGCCATCATCATGTCTGCTTTATAGAAATGTCTATTTAGGTCTTCTGCCCATTTTGGGAGCATGTTGTTTGTTTTGATGCTGTTAAGCATCATGAGCTGTTTGTAAATTTTGGAGACTAATCCTTTATTGGTCACATCATTTGCAAATACTTTGTCCCAATCCATAAAGCCGTCTTTTTGTTTATTGTTTCCTTTGCTCAGGCATCAGGTTGTCTGAGTGCTCTAAACGGGGGACTCTCAAGGCCGGGGCCAGCACTGTTTCCATGCTGCACTGGGGCTCTAGGTTCTCTGGATGCCAGTAATCCTGTCTGAGTCCCAGCCACAGGGCTGTGTCCACTTTTACCCCATCACCTCAAGCAAACAGCTGACCCCTGGCCTGAGTCCTGGGCGCCTGCCAGGTCTCTTTTCATAAAGGGTGTTTCAGAAGAGTGATGCCCACTAGCCCCAGGCCACCTATCTGTGTACAGGTCCATGTGCATTAGCACACAAAAATGAAATACAGAGATCACCTACATAAACACAAGCAATTATAAAAAGAACAGGAAGCTAAGGAAAGACCGAGTTACTGGAGATAAACACAAAAATGGCTGAATTGGTACACCCAAATATCGAGTAAATGCAAGAGCTAGGTTGTTTTCTGGGAAAAACAGAGTCATGCAATAAATAATCCATTGTTTAAACTAATCGAGGAAAGTATGAAAGGCCAGTTAGCCAAGTAAAACATAACAGGTATAGAATTACAGGTTAAGAAGATGCAGAAAGAACCTATGAAATAGAAAACCAAGTGATAATGAAAAGAATAAATATGTGTATATTTGTTGTAAGGATCTCCAGTATATATTAAGGTAGGTGTGTATGTATTTGCTATTATAGAAAAGTAGCCCTTAAGAGAAAAAAAATTTATCCTGGAAGACAATGAGAAAATTCTTATATTAGGCCCAGAAAGCTTCACAAATGGTGTCTTAACATATGTTGAATGTTGGTAGCAGTTGCCTCCAGTTCTATTCAGAATATGCCACTGTCCTGGAAGAGAAGGCTTCTGAATAATTTTTATAAAGCCAGCACAACAGAACCTGATCCAAAACATCAGTGAATACCAGTGAGAAAGTCCTAAAGAAAGCATTGACACGTACAGTATAGAAACACATTAAACAATACAATCCTACTGTATTTCACCAAGAAATTCTTTTTTCCTTCTCTTAAGATGACTGTGTCACACCTCTGCTCTCCCTAACCCTCCCCAAGGTCAGCCGATGGCCTTGCTTTGTCTTTTGTGTAGAAGAAATTACACGGGAAATCTTCCCATCTTGGCCCCTTACCAGCGCCCACGGCTTCCCTCCTGCACTCGCCCTTTCTCTCCCTGCTTGCCTTCTCCACTACGTTGTCTGCATCAGCAGCACAATCACATCTTCAGAAGCTCTCCCTTCACCTACCAGCTCCCGACCCACCCCTCTCGTCCCGTCACCTCACAGCCGGTGTCCTTGAATAAAAGTCATCTGTCCCCATCAATGTATCATCTACTCACACTTAGATTCTGCATTTCTGGTTTTATTAATTACATATGCACAGGATTTAAAGGGCCAGAAGTACTGCTAGAATTGTTACCAAGCATCCCCAGCTGTCTCCTGCCCCTTGATCCCTGCTCCCCAAGGTCAGCAGTTGTTTCTTTTGATGATTAACTCCACAGTTCTAACAACAACAAAACCAACATGCTTATGCTGAAAGTTCTTGGTGTTTCAGTTTTTAGGGATTATCTCAGAGAGGAAGCATTGATTGTTTCCTTACATCCTGTTTTATCTTCCCCCATGGAGATAAATTCATTTTTGGTTACATCAGTGTATATTTACATTATAATTATTATTCCCACTTTGAACCCTTGAAGCTTCTTTAACCCCTGTATTAAATGGATGTATGTGTGTGTATATAATTTTTTGTTGTTGTTGTTGTTGTTTTGTATATAATTTTAAATCCTTGAATTCTTGGAAAACAGCTTTCATAATAAGCTTTCTCTGGCCTGTGACAGAATCTTCATGGAATTCTCTACCTGTAGGTTATTTCTGCTTGTTTTCACCCCTACCGGTGCTTTTAACTTTTAAATTTTTTATGTTGACATGTTAAACTTACAGAAAAGTTGCCATAACAGTTCAGCAGTTTCCGTACCCTGCACCACCCAGGTCCCCAGGGTTACCATCCTGCACAACCAGAGTACACTGGTCGAAGCTAAGAAATCAGCATTGGAGCATACTAGTTACTGAAGCACAGGGCCTCTGTGGTTCTCACTGGCTCTCCCACGCATGTCCTTTTTCTGGTCCATGATCCAGTCCAGGCCCCACAGCACACGCCGTTGCGGTGTCTCCCCGTCCTCCCGGCTCTGACTTTTCCCCAGGGCCCCATCCACCTTCCACTGTCCATGACCTTGACCTTTTGGAAGACTGCCGGTCACTCACTTTGTAGAACATCCTGCATTTCGAGAGTTTGTCTGGGTATTTTTCATGATTTGTTTGAGGTTCTGCAGCTTTGGCCCAAATGGCACCGAAGTGAGGGACCTTCTCGGGAGGTATGTGATGTTGCACATTACTGGTGGTGACACTGATCATTTTGGGTTAAGATGGTGTCTACTGGGTTCATCCACTGTATAGCCTCATTTTTTTTTTCTTTCCAATTGTATTTAGAGGAAGGTATTTTGAGACTATGCAAGTAGCCTGCTTCTCCTCAAACTTTGACTAATTTTAGCATTTATTGGTAGATGTTGACAGTCATATTGCAGTAGTGATTTTCTATTTCCTTCTCTCTTGCATTTTCTTCAGTGTTTATATTCTTAAATTTATTTTTGGAAGTATAGTTGATTTTAAAATGTGTTAATGTCTGTTGTACAGGAAAGTGACTCAGTTACACACATACATACATTCTTTTAAATATCCTTTTCCAGTATGGTTTTATCCCAGGGTATTGAATATAGTTCCCTGTGCTATGCATTAGGACCCTGCTTATCCATCCTGTGAGTGATAATTTGTATCTACTAACCCTAGACTCCTAGTCCCTCCTTCCCCCACACCCTGCTTGGCAACCACAAATCTGTTTTCTATATCTTTGAGTCTGTTTCTGTTTCATAGATATATTCATTTGTGTCATATTTTAGATTCCACATGTAAGTGATTTCATACAGTGTTTGTCTTTCTCTTTCTGACTTTACTTACTGTGTATCCAAGTTGCTGCAAATGGCATTATTTCATTCTTTTTATGGCTGAGTAATATGCCATTGTATATATGTACCACATCTGATTTATCCATCATCTGTTGGTCAGTTATTTCCACAGCTTGGCTATTGTAAATAGTGCTATTATGAATATATGGGCCCTTGTACCTTTTCAAATCATATTTTTGTCTGGGTGTATGCTCAAGAGTGGGATTGCTGGGTCAAACTCCAACTCTATCACAGTTTCCTGAGGAACCTGTGTGCTGTTTTCCAGAGTCGCTGTGCAGTTTCATTCCCACCAGCGGCGCAGCACGTTTCCCTTTTCTCTACACCCTCTGCAGGATTTGTCGTTTGTATTTAATGATGGCCATTCTGACGGGTGTGAGGTGGTGCCTTGTTGTAGTTTTGATGTGCATTTCTCTGATAATTTGTGATATGAGCATCTTTTTGTGTGCCTATTGGCCATCTTTATCTCTTCTTTGGGGAAATGTCTATTTAAGTCTGCTGCCCATATTTTGATTGAGTTGTTTTTGTGTTTTTGAGTTGTTCGTATATTCTGGAAATTAAGTCCTTGTTGGTCACATCATTTGCAAATATTTTCTCCCATTCCATAGCTTGTCTTTTCATTTTGTTTATAGTTTCCTTTGGTGGTAGCTCAAACTGTAAAGAATCTGCCTGCAATGTGGGAGATCCAGGTTCAGTCAGTGGGTTGGGAAGATCCCCTGTAGAAGGGAATGGCTACCTCCTCTGGTGTTCTTGCCCGGAGAATTCCATGGACAGAGTAGTCTGGTGGGCCACCATCCTTCAGGTCGCAGAGTCAGACACAACTGAGCGACTAACACGTTCACACTTGCTGTGCAAAGTTTGTAAGTTTGATTAGGTCCCATTTATTTATTTTTATTTTTGTTTTTGTTTCTATTGCCTTGGGAGAATGACCTAAGGAAACATTAGTGCAATTTATTTCAGAGAATGTTTTGCCTATGATCTCTTCCAGAAGTTTTATGGTATCATATCTTATGTTTAAATCTTTAAGCCATTTTGAGGTTATTTTTGTGCATGGTGAGAGGGTATGTTTCAACTTCATTAATTTACATGCAACTGTCCAGCCTTCCCAGCACCACTTCCTGAAGTGACTGTCTTTTTCTCATTTCATATATTTGCCTCCTTTGTGGAAGATTAGTTGACCATAGGTGTGTGGGTTCATTTCTGGCTTCTCTCTTCTGTTCTGTTGATCTATATGTCTGGCTTTCTGCCAGCATCACACTGTTTTGATTACGATAGCTTTGTAGTATTGTCTGAACCCTGGGAGGTTTATACGCCCTGCTTTTTTGTTCTTCCTCAGGATTATTTGGCAATTCTGGGTCTTTTATGGTTCCATATAAATACTAGGATTATATATTCTTATTCTGTGAAAAGTGTCATGGGTTATTTGGCAAAGGTCACATTAAATCTGTAGACTGATTTGGATAGTAGTGGCATTTTGAAAATATTAGTCCTTCCAACCCAAGATCATGGGATATCTTTCCATTTCTTTGAATTCTCTTTAATTTCCTTTACTAATGATTTCTCAGCACATAAGGCTTTCACCTCTTTGAAGTTTATTCATAAGTGGTTTTTATGTGATTTTAAAAGGGATTGTTTACGTTTCTGTTATTTCATTTTTAGTGTAAGGAAATTCAGTTCATTTCTGTATCCTGCTGCCTTGCTGAATTCATTTATCAGTTCTAGTAGTTTTGTATGGAGTCTTTAGGGTTTATATATATAGTATTGTGTTGTCAGTGCATAATGCCAATTTTAGCTCTTCCTTACCAATTTGCGTTCTTTTTATTTCTTTCTCTTATCTGATCGTTGTGGGTAGGGCTTCCAGTATTTGTTGAAGAGAAGTGGTAAGAGTGGGCATCATTGTCTTGGTCCAGATTTTAGCTCTTCATAAATAGCTTTTCTTATGTTGAGAGATGTTTTCTACATGCACTTTTGTAAGGGTTTTTATTATGAATGGATATTGAGTTTTGTCAATGCTTTTTATACATCTGTGGGATAATCGTGTGGCTTTTGTCCTTTTGTTGATGTGGTGTATCACATTTATTGATTTGCGTTATGCTGAAACATCCTTGTGACCCTGGGATGAATCCAACTTGGTCTTGGTGTATGACCTTCTTAATGTGTTTCTGGATTTGGTTTGCTGGTGTTTGGTTGAGAGTTTGGGGGTCTCTATTCATCAAAGATATTGGCCTGTAATTTTCTTTTTTGGTAGCATTTTTGCCTTTGGTTCTGGTATCAGGGTGATGGTGGCTTCATAGAATGTCTTTGGGAGTGTTCTTCCTCTTCAGTCTTTAGGAAGAGTCTGAGAAGGATAGATATGTAAGTTCATTGTAAGCAGGCCTGCTTTTACATTTGTACCAGGCAGAGCAGCACTTCCAGTGTTTAAAAAAGAAAGGAAACACACAACAGAGTTAACACTGCCCTTCCCTGTCTCAGTCACTGCCTCCCCCACTGACTCAGTCTTTGTCTTGACTCTCAGATGTCCCTTTCAGTCCATTTCTATACTTCTAGCTATCTATCCGTATGTCTGTTACAAGCAACATACAATATTGTTTTGTTTGCAGTTTTTAAGATGTATATAAATGGCATCTCTAATGTGCATTTTTCTGCATTTCACTCTTCTCCTACTGCAGTGTTTAGATGTATCCATGTTGTGTATATGTGCTGAGTTCCATTCCATGTCATTTTTTTATACTAATCCATGTCTCAAGTCGGGCTTCCCAGGTGGTACGCTAGTGGTAAAGGACCCACCTGCCAATGCAGGAGATGAGGGTTTGATCCCTGGGTCAGGAAGATCCCTGGAGGGGGACATGGCAGTCCATTCCAGTATTCTTGCCTAGAGAATCTCCATGGACAGAGGAGTCTGGGGTGGGGGGTGGGGGTGGGGGGCTATAGAGTCTGTGTCGCTATAGGGTCACACAGAGTTGGACATGACTGAAGCAACTTAGCATGCATGCACACATCTCTCAAATATCCTTCATTTTCCTATGTGCATTCATACTAATTTATAGTGTTCCTTTTTCCCCCTTTGCTATATTTGTGTTTTCAGCTCCCTTTGCTCAAATTATACTTGGAGTGAGATCCATCCATGTTGTTACAGCTTGGTCAGTTGTAGGTGCTGTGTGTGCTCCATTGTGTAAAGACAGACAGTTAACACTTGTGCAGCATGTAGACAGCAAGACTCTTTTTCTGGTTTTGCCTAGTGTGAAACAGTACTACACACTGTCTTGTACATGTCCTTAGGAGACTGTCTCTAGGATCTGCCGTGGATACAAAACTCTCAGGACGCTTAAGCCTCATAGCCTGCCCTCTGCACTCATGGATTCACCACCTGCTGATTCAGCCAGTGTGGACTCAAACATGATACACGATCTGAGGTTGGTTGAATCCACGAATGCAAGAACTCACAGATTACAGAGGGCCAACTCTATGCAGGAGTGGAATGCTTGCTCATAGGCTATGCACGTGGTAAATGACATCAGTAGAGAGTCAAATGTCTTTACAATGTAACTTGCTTCCAAATTAGACAATTACCAGTTGCTCTATGTTCTTGCTAACAATGGATAATACTGTTAGGTTTTCAGTTTTTGTCACTTCAGTAAAGGTTTTTGTGGTATCTTCTTGTCATCTTAATTTGTATTTTCTCTTACAAATAATGAATAAGCATTTTTTCATTTGCCTACCAGTCATTTGGATGTACTCTTGGGAGGTGCTTATTCATGGAATACGCCTCTTCCACTAATGGGTTACCGTAGTGTCTGGGAGGGATGGAATCACATTTTCACCAAGATTCTTTGTCAGATAGATTGTCACAAATATCTTCTTCCACCCTGTCCTGCCTTTTTGTTCTCCTTATTGTATCTTTTGCCGAGCAGCAGTCATGAGCTCTAGCAGAGTCTAGTTTAGCTGCCTTCCTTGCAGGTAGTGCCTTTGGTGTTCTGTTGAAACAACTTTTCCCTACTCTGAGGTTGTGAATCCCTTCTGGAACTGTTACTGTTTTATCTTTTACATTCTGATGTATAATCTAACTGGATCTAATTTTTATGTGTGATGTAAGGGTGGGGTCAGATTTCATGTCCATTGGTGATGCTAAAATAAATTTAATTAACTGACTTAAAAAATTGGTAAAATCGGTCAATACTCATAGCCAATGACCAATTGAGTCTGCATTGGACAGTTTGCATTTATAGGAACAAGAATCATCTGAATTACTCCTAGCAGAAGGTATAGAATCAGAGATTCTGGTGCCCAAAGCTTGTATTTTTGTTTAAATTCTACTTTTAACCCGTGATAACATTTTGTTTTGTTGTGAATTAAGGGGTTAAATACATTTTTGGATATATGTTCACTTATGTTTTTATGAGAGTTATGATTTTATCCATTTAAAAGAATGGTCCTTTAGCAGTTGTAATTTTGTCTTTGCTTTTTGCTTCTCTGTGATTATCTGCTAATGCAGGGGTCTGTCATGGACTGCTCAGGTTTGGGAGCAGTGTGACTGGTCCAGCATCTGCGTATGAGGATGGGGCTGGGGCAGCTCTAGGACGCACGGTGTGGCTTCCTGCACACAGGCCTTGATGACAGAAAACACAGCTACTGGCAGTTCTAGTGCCCTGTTACTTAGTTGAGAATTACAGGTATTTTTTTAATAGCATTGCCTGTCTAGCTCAAAATATTTTTCCAGTGACTGACACATTGCTAGTGGTCACATGGTAATTTTAGAAACTTGGGCTTCTACATAGAGTGAACTTTTGCTAAGAGTAAGACCAGTAACCCAGAGAATAGAGTAAATGATAGAAAAACACATAATTTGAAAAGAACTGTACCTATACCTATCTTGTGACAGAAGTCGTTCTTGTTTTCATATGAGGATGAAAAATTGAATGGTATTTAAAAAGAATAAAAATCCCTGGGCAAATTGCTATATCCAATGAGACCAATTTTTATTAATATTTGTTAAAAATGTGATACAGCCTTTTAATTTTCATATTAACAACTGCCAGCATTTGTATGACACATTGATATGATTGTGTACACACAAGCATACACTATTTATATAAAAAAAATAAGCTTTAATAATAAACACACCTTTACAAATGCAGCTTTTTAAAGCCTCTTGAGAAATAAGTATGGACATTTCTGAGATAGGATCACTGTGGAATCTGGCTCTTCAGGAAGAAAATATTTTGAGAATAAAAAGCCTGACACAAATTACTAACTAGTTTTCAAACGCCAGTTTTGTAATTCTGTGTACTTCTTAGTCTAATTATTACCTTTCTGTTGGTTTTTAGGGTTGTCTCCAAACTGTTCAGTTCAGTTCAGTTCAGTTCAGTCACTCAGTTGTGTCCGACTCTTTGCGACCCCATGAATTGCAGCACGCCACGCCTCCCTGTCCATCACCAACTCCCAAAGTTCATTCAGACTCATGTCCATCAAGTCCGTGATGCCATCCAGCCATCTCATCCTCAGTCGTCCCCTTCTCCTCCTGCCCCCAATCCCTCCCAGCATCAGAGTCTTTTCCAGTGAGTCAGCTCTTCGCATGAGGTAGCCAAAGTACTGGAGTTTCAGCTTCAGCATCATTCCTTCCAAAGAAATCCCAGGGCTGATCTCCTTAGAATGGACTGGTTGGATCTCCTTGCAGTCCAAGGGACTCTCAAGAGTCTTCTCCAACACCACAGTTCAAAAGCATCAATTCTTTGGCGCTCAACTTTCTTCACAGTCCAACTCTCACATCCATACATGACCACAGGAAAAACCATAGCCTTGACTAGATGGACCTTTGCTGGCAAAGTAATGTCTCTGCTTTTGAATATGCTATCTAGGTTGGTCATAACTTTCCTTCCAAGGAGTAAGTGTCTTTTAATTTCATGGCTGCAGTCACCATCTGCAGTGATTTTGGAGCCCAAAAAAATAAAGTCTGACGCTGTTTCCACACTTTCCCCATCTATTTCCCATGAAGTGATAGGACCGGATGCCATGATCTTCGTTTTCTGAATGTTGAGCTTTAAGCCAACTTTGTCACTCTCCTCTTTCACTTTCATCAAGAGGCTTTTTAGCTCCTCTTCACTTTCTGCCATAAGGGTGGTGTCATCTGCATATCTGAGGTTATTGATATTTCTCCTGGCAGTCTTGATTCCAGCTTGTGTTTCTTCCAGTCCAGCGTTTCTCATGATGTACTCTGCACGGAAGTTAAATAAGCAGGGTGACAATATACAGCCTTGACGTACTCCTTTTCCTATTTGGAACCAGTCTATTGTTCCATATCCAATTCTAACTGTTGCTTCCTGACCTGCATATAGGTTTCTCAAGAGGCAGGTCAGGTGGTCTAGTGTTCCCATCTCTTTTAGAATTTTCCATAGTTTATTGTGATCCACACAGTCAAAGGCTTTGGCATAGTCAGTAAAGCAGAAGTAGATGTTTTTCTGGAACTCTCTTAGTGAAGTCTAAAATTTTTCATCTGAAATATTTGCAAAGGATCTAAGTACCAGCATGCATAGATACTGCATCTTTGGGTAAAATGGCTACATTTGCCTTTAAATTTAGCCAAGAAGTTCTAAATACAGTTGGTGCTAGACACTATCATCCTTTCAAAAAATTACACAAAGAATACAAATTTTAATGGTAGGAAATGCCATACTTTTCTTTTTTACTCCCTGAATTTGTATTTTGATTCTACTTCTCCCTCAAAATTTTAGCCTAATTATTCTTGGCTTACATATTGTTTAGTTGACTGTCTGTAACAAAATTCCATATCATCCTACCATCATAAGGCTCTGCTGCTGCTGCTAAGTCACCTCAGTTGTGTCCGACTCTGTGCGACCCCATAGAGGGCAGCCCACCAGGCTCCGCCGTCCCTGGGATTCTCCAGGCAAGAACACTGGAGTGGGTTGCCATTTCCTTCTCCAATGCATGAAAGTGAAAAGTGATAGTGAGGTCACTCAGTCGTGTCCGACTCTTCGCGACCCCATGGACTGTAGCCCACCAGGCTTTTCCATCCATGGGATTTTCCAGGCAAGAGTACTGGAGTGGGATGCCATCGCCTTCTCCCATAAAGCTCTACATATTTTAAATTTCTTATGGACTGAGTTTGTTTAATAGACAGAGGGCAATTTTAATAAACTACTAAACACATAAAATTTCATTGACAGTGTATCACTTAATGGGTTGAAGTCTTCTCCTCCCAATTATTTCATCTCTATATGTTACCATTATTTTTGTTAGAATGGCCACAGTACAGCATCAGTTCTTTTCTCCCTTTTCAATTTTATGTATGGAAATGCTTATGACCCTCCTTCAGACAGATGGAAAGAGAAGGAGTTAGTGATAGAGGGTAAAGCCATCTTCTTTGGAATTACATGCTAAAATAAATACTCAGAAATTTTGATGTTCCTTCAATTTTGTTGGCAAAATTGGACCAATTTTGACCAGGTTGACTATATGGACCTTTGTTAGCAAAGTGATACCTGCTTTTTAATATGCTATCTAGGTTATCACAGCTTTGCTTCCAAGGAGCAAGGAATTGGGGACCAGCCAGCATTGCAGGAGGATCTGTATCCTGTTACTGTGCTTTCATTTCCAAACACTGTGTTTTGAAATTGTATCTTGAGTCCTGCTCTACAATAAGACGCATATGGGAAATGGTCTGTTTTCATCTGTAATGGGAAAAAAAGGGCATTTTCTCTGGCTGGTGAATCTTTGAAGAGTGCAATAGAAAGGTGAGGATATAAAAATGTATCCCCTGAAACTGTTTGAGTCTCTGACTCATTGGAAAACGCTGGTAGATGTAAGGCTGCTGTTGTTGAGTTGCTAAGTTGTGACCAGTTCTTTGCAACCCCCAAGGACTGCAGCACACCAGGCTTCCCTGTCTTTCACTGTCTCACAGAGTTTGCTTAAGTCCATTGATTCAGTGATGCCATCCAACCATCTCATCCTCTGTCACCCCCTTCTACTCCTGCCCTCAATCTTTCCCAGCATCAGGGTCTTTTCCAATGAGTTGGCTCTTCTCATCCAGTGGCCAAAGTACAGGAGCTTCAGCACCAGTCCTTCCAAAGAATATTGAGGGTTGATTTCCTTTTGGGTTGACTGGTTTGATCTTGCAGTCCAAGGAACTCTCAGGAGTTTTCTGTAGCACCACGGTTTGAAAGTATCAGTTCTTCAGCCCTCAGCCTTCTTAATGATCCGACTCTCACATCCATATATGACTACTGGAAAAACCATAGCTGTGACTAGATGGACCTTTGTTGGCAAAGTGATATCTGCTTTTCAATATGCTGTCTAGGTTGTCACAGCTTTGCTTCCAAGGAGCAAGCATCTTTTAATTTCATGGCTGCAGTCACAATCTGCAGTGATTTTGAAGCCCCCCAAAATAAAATCTGTCACTGTTTCCACTTTTCCCCCATCTGTTTGCCATGAAGTGATGGGACCAAATGCCATGATCTTAGTTTTCTGAATGCTGAGTTTTAAGTTAGTTTTTTTTTTCTTTTCACTCTCCTCTTTCACCCTCATCAAGAGGCTCTTTAGTTCCTCTTCACTTTCTGCCATTAGAGTGGTATCATCTGCATATCTGAGGTTGTTGATATTTCTCCTGGCAATCTTGATTCCAGCTTGTGCTTCACCTAGTCCAACATTTCACATGATGTACTCTGCATATAAGTTAAATAAGCAGGCTGACAATCTACAGCCTTGCCGTACTCCTTTCCTAATTTTGAACCAGTCTGTTGTTCTGTGTCTGGTTCTAACTGCTGCTTTTTGACCTGCATACAGGTTTCTCAGGAGACAGGTAAGGTGGTCTGGTATTCCCATCTCTTTAAGAATTTTCTAGTTGTCCTGATCCACACAGTCAAAGAATTCAGCATAGTCAATGAAGCAGAAGTAAATGTTCTTCTGGAATTCCCTTGGTTTTTCTGTGATCTAACAGATGCTGGCAATTCGATCTCTGGTTCCTCTGCCTTTTCTAAATCCAGCTTGTACATCTGGATATCCCAGTTTAAAAACTATTGGCTTCAGTGGCTTAAGTTTAGATTTAACTATGCTTTCATAAAGCATAGAAATTACTAGATTATGTCACCATCTTAATAGAGCCTCTTGTCATTAAATGCACTCTGTTGTAACTAGTCCTGTAAGATGTTTCTTGGCAAATGGGTTCTGAGATCTGTCTGTGTCTTTTGGTTGGTGCATTTAATCCATTTACGTTTAAGATAATTATGGATATCAATAGACTGACTGGGCAGATGAAAACATGTGCAAGTATGCACTTCCACTTAGCACGTCACTCTACTTAACCCCCAAATTAAATGTAATTATTTTTTAGGTTAGTCATGTTTGGATTATGGCTTGCAATTGTAATTATCTTTTTTTTAAGTCTGGCTATTGATTGTGAAAACAGACATTTTTTACAATTGTAATTAGGTAACTATTATTTAATACCATTGCATCATGACTTTGAGCAAAACCTTACTAGCATGGGAAATGAACACAACTGTCCAGTAGTTTGAACATTCTTTGGTACTTCCTTTCTTTGGGATTAGAATGAAAACTGACTTTTTCCAATCCTGTAGCCACTGCTGAGTTTTCCAAATTTGTTGACATACTGAGTGCAGCACTTTAACAGCATCATCTTTTAGGATTTGAAATAGCTCAGCTGGAATTCCATCACCTCCACTAGCTTTGTTGGAAGTAATGCTTTCTAAGGCCACTCCACGTTACACTCCAGGATGTCTGGCTCTCAGTGAGTGACCATACCATTGTGATCATTTGGGTCATTAAAACCTTTTTTGTACGATTCTGTGTATTCTTGCCACCTCATTTTAATCTCTTCTGCCTCTGTGAGGTCCTTACTATTTCTGTCCTTTATTGTACCCATTCTTGCATGAAATTTTCCCTTGATGTCTCCAGTTTTCTTGAGGAAGTCTCTTGTCTCTCCCGTTCTATTGTTTTCCTCTGTTTCTTTGCATTGCTTATTGAATAAGGCTTTCCTATCACTCCTTGATATTCTCTAGAATTCTGCATTCAGTTGGGTTTATCTTTTCCTTTCTCCCCTACTTTCCACTTCTCTTCTTTCCTCAGCTTTGTAAAGCTTCCTCGGACAACCACTTTGCCTCCTTGCATTTTTTTGGGGGGGGATGGTTTTGGTCACTGCCTCCTATACAATGTTACAAACCTCCACCCATAGTTCTTCAAGTACTCTCACATCTAAACCCTTGAATCTATTCATCACCTCCATTGTATAATCATAAGGGATTTGATTTAGGTTATACCTGAATGGCCTAGTGGTTTTTCCCTGCTTTCTTCAATTTAAGCCTGAATCTTGCAGTAAGGAGTCAATGATCTGAGCCACAGTCAGCTCCAGGTCTTGTTTTTGCTGACTGTATAGAGCTTCTCATACTGTTCATGGGGTTTTCAAGGCAAGAATACTGAAGTGATTTGCCATTCCCTTCTCTAGTGGGACACATTTTGTCAGAACTCTCCACCATGACCCGTCCACTTAGGTGGCCCTACACGGCATGGCTCATAGTTTCATTGTGTTAGACAAGGCTCTGGTTCTTGTGATCAGTTTGGTTAGTTTTCTGTGATTATGGTTTTCAGTCTGTGTTCCCTCTGATGGAGAAGGATAAGAGCCTTACGGAAGCTTCCTGATGGGAGAGACTGACTGAGGGGGAAACTGGGTCTTGTTCTGATGGGACAGGGCCATGCTCAGTTCAGTGCAGTTCAGTCACTCAGTCGTGTCTGACTCTTTCCGACCCCATAAATCGCAGCACGCCAGGCCTCCCTGTCCATCACCAACTCCCAGAGTTCACTCAAACTCATGTCCATCTAGTCAGCCGTCTCATCCTCTGTTGTCTCCTTCTCCTCCTGCTCCCAATCCCTCCCAGCATCAGAGTCTTCCAATGAGCCAACTCTTCGCATGAGGTGGCCAGAGTATTGGAGCTTCAGCTTCAGCATCAGTCCCTCCAAAGAACATCGAGGACTGATCTCCTTTAGAATGGACTGGATCTCCTTGCAGTCCAAGGGACTCTCAAGAGTCTTCTCCAACACCACAGTTCAAAAGCATCAATTCTTTGGCGCTCAACTTTCTTCACAGTCCAACTCTCACATCCATACATGACTACTGGAAAAACCATAGCCTTGACTAGACGGACCTTTGCTGGCAAAGTAATGTCTCTGCTTTTGAATATGCTATCTAGGTTGATCATAACTTTCCTTCCAAGGAGTAAGCGTCTTTTAATTTCATGGCTGCAATCACCATTTGCAGTGATTTTGGAGCCCCCCGAAAAAAGTCTGACACTGTTTCCACTGTTTCCCCATCTATTTCCCATGAAGTGATGGGACCAGATGCCATGATCTTCGTTTTCTGAATGTTGAGCTTTAAGCCAACTTTTTCACTCTCCACTTTCACTTTCATCAAGAGGCGAGTTCCTCTTCACTTTCTCCCATAAAGGTGGTGTTATCTGTATATCTGAGGTTATTTATATTTTTCCTGGCAATCTTGATTCCACCTTGTGCTTCTTCCAGCCCGGTGTTTCTCACGATGTACTCTGCATATAAGTTAAATAAGCAGGGTGACAATATACACCCTTGACTATTCCTTTTCCTATTTGGAACCAGTCTCAGTAAATATTTAATCCAATTTTCTGTTGATGGGTGGGGCTGTGTTCCCTCCCTGCTATTTACCTGGGGCTAAACTATGGCGGAGGTGATGAAGACAATGGCGACCTCCCTCAAAAGATCCCAGGCATGCACTGCTACACTCAGCGCCCCCAACCCTGCAGCAGGCCACCGCCGACCCTCGCCTCTGCTGGAGACTCCGGGACACCCACAGGCAAGTCCGGGACAGTCTCTTGTGGGGTCACTGCTCCTTTCTCCTGGGTCCTGGTGCACAAGGTTCTGTTTGTGCCCTCCAAGAGTCTATTTTCCAGTCCTGTGTAAGTTCTGGCAGCTCTATGGTGGGTTAATGGCGACCTCCTCCAAGAGGGCTTATGCCATACCCAAGACTGCTGCACCCAGAGCCCCTCTGCCCCGCAGCAGCCCACTGCTGACCCGCAGCTCCTCAGGAGACACCCAGACACAGTTCTGTCTCAGTCTCTGTGGGGTCCCTGGGTCCTGCACACAAGGTTTGTTTGAGCCCTCTGAGCACCTCTGGCAGAAATGGGGTTTGATTCTAAATGCAAATTTGCCTCTCCTACCATCTTTCTGGGGCTTCTCCTTTGCTCTTGGATATGGGGTATCGCCTCACAGCCTCGCCAGTGCCACGCAGCCACTGCTTGCCGCTCCAGCACGTGCAAATTGGACCATAAAGAAAACTGAGCACTGAAGAATTGATGCTTTTGAACTGTGGTGTTGGAAAATACTCTTGAGAGCTCCTTGGACTGCAAGGAGATCCAACCAGTCCATCCAAAAGGAAATCAGTCCTGAATATTCATTGGAAGGACTGATGCTGAAGCTGAAACTCCAATACTTTGGCTACCTGATGTGAAGAACTCACTCATCTGAAAAGACCGTGATGCTGGGAAAGATTGAAGGTGAGAGGAGAAGGGGATGACAGAGGATGAGATGGTTGGATGGTATCACCGACTCAATGGACATGAGTTTGAGTAAACTCTGGGAGTTGGTGATGGACAGGGAGGCCTGGTGTGCTGCAGTCCATGGGATCACAAAGAGTCGGACACAACTGAGCGACTGAACTGATAAAGCTTCTCTATCTTGAGCTACAAAGACTAATAATCAACCTGATTTTAGTATTGACCATCTGGTGATGTCCATGTATAGAATCTCTCTTGAGTTGTGGGAAGAGGGTGTTTGCTATGACCAGGGCATTCTCTTGGCAAAACTCCATTAGCCTTTGCCCTGGTTCATTTTTCAGTCCAAGGCCAAACTTGCCTGTTACTGCAGGTATCTCTTGACTTCCTACTTTTTGAATTCCAATCTGCTATAATGAAAAGGACATCATTTTGGTGTTAGTTCTGGAAGATCCTGTAGGTCCTTGAAGATCTTGTGGTTCTATGAGGAACTAGTCAACTTCACCTTCTTTAGCATTACTGACTGGGGCATAGACTTGGATAACTGTGATGTTGAATGGCTTGCCTTGGAAACGAGCCAATATCATTCTGTCATTTTTGAGATTGCACTCAAGTACTGCATTTTGGACTCTTTTGTTGACTATTTCTTCTCAAGGATTTTGGCCCACGGTAATAGATATAATGGTTGTCTGAGTTAAATTTGCCCGTTCCAGTCCATTTTAGTTCACTGATTCCTAAGATGTTGATTTTCACTCTTGCCATCTCCTGCTTGACCACTTCCAGTTTACCTAGATTCATGGACCTAACATTCCAGGTGTCTATACAGTATTGTTCTTTTTTTTCTTAATATGTATATTTTATTGAAGGACAGTTGGCTTACAGTGTTTCAGGTGCACAGCAAGGTGATTCAGCTATCCAGACACACATACATTATTTTCAGATTATTCCCCATTATAGGTTATTACAAAATATTGACTATAGTTCCTGGTGCTATACGGTAAACCTTTGTTGCTTGTTGCTTATCTGTTTCTTTTAGTTAGAAATCTAGCATTCTATTCATACTAAGTCAAACAAGCAGAATCAAAATGTCATAAAATTTTTAGTTAGGCAAAAATTCATAAGTTTTCTAAAATATATATATATTATACATATTATATATATGTATACAAAAGTTTTTCTACTATGCTTGATAAAGGCTTGAGAAGCAACATCAAAAAAAAAGAGATGGAGAAACTGGAGAACATAAGCTAAATGAAATGGGAGCACTGAATATGAAATAGAAAATGTTAAAATAACCAGATAAAAGTAAAAGATCCTCATACAGCCCAGTTGTTTTTAAACATGGCTGCTCATTAGAAACACATCTGGAGCTCTGGAGAAGAAAAAGCATTTGCTATTTTTCAAAAACTTCCAAGATAATTCTGATATGATCTGGATTTTAAAGTGATGACAGGATTTTCTATTAAATGTTAGTTTTATTGATAATTCTATTTTTTTTGTTGTTGACAATCATGATACAATGGTATTAAGTGAGTAATAGTTACATAATCACAAGAGTAAAAGATGTTTATCAGTTTTCACAATTGATAGCCAGACAAAAAATAAACAATAATTACAATTGCAAGCCATAATGGGAACATGATTAACCTAACAATATAAAATAATTACATACAATTTGGGGGGGGGGATCAAGCAGAGTAATATGATAAGTGAGAGTACATATATGCACATGTTTTCATCTGCCCAGCCAGTCAATGTCTTTTGGTTGGTGCGTTTAACCTATTTACATTTAAGGTAATTACCGATACATATGATCCTATTAGGGCTTCCCTCATAGCTCAGCTGGTAAAGAATCCGCCTGCAATGCAGCAGACCTGAGTTTGATCCCTAAGTTGGGAAGATCCCCTGGAAAAGGGAAAGGCTACCCACTCCAGTATTCTGGCCTAGAGAATTCCATAGACTGTATAGTCTATGGGGTTGCAAAGAGGTGGACACGACTGAGCGACTTTCACTTTCACTTTCATGATCCTATTACCATTTACTTAGTTGTTTTGGGTTTATTTTCTGTACGGCTTTTTCTTCTCTTGTGTTTCCTGCCTAGAGAAGTTCCCTTAACATTTGTTATAAAGCTGGTTTGGTGGTGCTGAATTCTCTTAACTTTTGCTTGTCTGAAAAGCTTTTGATTTCTCCATCAAATCTGAATGAGTCTTGCTGGGTAAAGTAGTCTTGGTCGTAGGTGCTTCTCTTTCATCACTTTAAATATATGGTGCCATTCCCTTCTGGTTCATAGAGTTTCTGTTAAGAAATCAGCTGATAACCTGATGAGACTTCCCTTGTATGTTATTTGTTGTTTTTCCCTTGTTGCTTTTAATATTTTACCTTTGTCTTTTTTTTCTTTTTAGTTAGCCTGACATGTTTATTAGAACTGTCAAAATCCAGAAGAACGATGATGCCAAAAGCTGATAAGAACATGGAGCAGCAGGAAGTCCCATTCATCATTGCTGAGAATGCAAAATGGTCCCGCCACCTTGGAAGATGGTTTGCCAGTTTATTACAAAGCTAAACACAGTCTCATGAAATGTTCCAACAATCAGGCTCCTAGGTATTTTACCCACATTGACTGAAAATTTATGTCTGCCCAAAGACCTGTTTATATACAAATGTTTATAGCAGTTTTACTCATAATTGCCAAAACTTGGCAGTAACCTTCAGTAGGTGAATAGATAAATAACTGGTACATCCAGACAATAGAATATTATTCAGCGCTAAAAATAAATGAGCCATCAAGCCATTAAAAGACGTGCAGGAAGCTTAAATTAATATTACCATATGAAAGAAGCCAATCTGAGAAGGCTGCAAACTGTACGATTCCAACTATAGGACACCTGAAAAAGGCAAGACTATGAAGACAGTGAAAAGGTCAGTGACTGTGGATGGGGGCAGTGGGGGCGGAAGAGAGGAGGCGGTGAATAGGCAGAGTAAAGGAGATTTTTAGAGCAGTGAAACTATTACATTTGATGCTGCAATAAACATGCCCATGTACATTTGCTACAACTCACAGAACACACAAAACCCAGAGTGAATCATAGTGTAAACTATGACCTAAGTTAATAACAATGGACCGATATTGGCTTGTCCATTGTACAAGTGTCCACACTGCCACAAGATGTTCTTCCCTGGCACCTCAGGCGGTAAAGCGTCTGCCTACAATGCGGGAGGCCCGGATTCAATCCTTGGGTTGGGAAGACCTCCTGGAGAAGGAAATGGCAATCCACTCCAGTACTCTTGCTTGGAAAATACCATGGATGGAGGAGCCTGGTAGGCTACAGTCCATGGGTCCACAAAGAGTCAGACATGACTGAGCGACTTCACTTTCTTTTTGAAGGGAAACTTGCAAAGGCCAGAGTTGTTGGTGATAGGAACTCCCTATACTTTCCACTCAAATTTTCTATAAACCTAAAACTGCTCTAGAAAGTAATATATATATCTGTTAATTTTTTTAAGGTATAACTTAATTGTAACTACAACCCTCTCAAACGCTTCTTACTGATTTTCCCACAAAAGAGGGGTTCAAATCCTGATCATCTATTAAGAATAACATTTATAATAAAGGCATGGAGACATTTTTGCAATAAAAAGGCCTGGAGAGTTAGTTATGTTTAAAAATAAAACAAGAAGTGAAAAGATGAAGTCTTGGTTCTTCACTTTGTATAAATTTAGGTAAGTGAATCAACCTCACTAAACCTCCGTCTAACACTTTTTATTTTTAATATATATTTATTTATTTTAATTGGAGGTTAATTACTTTATAATATTGTATTGGTTTTGCCATACATTAACATGAATCTGCCATGAGTGTACATGTGTTCCCCATCCTGAACCCCCCTCCCTCTCCCTCCCTGTACCATCCCTCTAGGTCGTCCCAGTGCACCAGCCCTGAGCATCCAGTATCATGCATTGAACCTGGACTGGTGATTCGTTTAATCTATGATATTATACATGTTTCAATGCCATTCTCCCAAATCATCCCACCCTCGCCCTCTCCCACAGAGTCCAAAAGACTGTTCTATACATCTGTGTCTCTTTTGCTGTCTCGCATACAGGGTTATCGTTACCATCTTTCTAAATTCCATATATATGCATTAGTATACCGTATTGGTGTTTTTCTTTCTGGCTTACTTTACTCTGTATAATCGGCTCCAGTTTCATCCACCTCATTAGAACTGATTCAAATGTATTCTTTTTAATGGCTGAGTAAATACTCCATTGTGTATATGTACCACAGCTTTCTTATCCGTTCGTCTGCTGATGGACATCTAGGTTGCTTCCATGTCCTGGCTATTATAAACAGTGCTGCGATGAACACTGGGGTACATGTATCTCTTTCAGTTCTGGTTTCCTTGGTGTGTATGCCCAGAAGTGGGATTGCTGGGTCATAAGGCAGTTCTATTTCCAGTTTTTTAAGGAATCTCCACACTGTTCTCCATAGTGGCTGTACTAGTTTGCATTCCCACCAACAGTGTAAGAGGGTTCCCTTTTCTCCACACCCTCTCCAGCATTTATTGATTGTACACTTTTGTATCACAGCCATTCTGACTGGCATGAAATGGTACCTCATTGTGGTTTTGATTTGCATTTCTCTGATAATGAGTGATGTTGAGCATCTTTTCATGTGTTTGTTAGCCATCTGTATGTCTTCTTTGGAGAAATGTCTATTTAGTTCTTTGGCCCATTTTTTGATTGGGTCGTTTATTTTTCTGGAACTGAGCTGCAGGAGTTGCTTGTATATTTATGAGATTAGTTGTTGGTCACTTGCTTCATTTGCTATTATTTTCTGCCATTCTGAAGGCTGTCTTTTCACCTTGCTTATAGTTTCCTTTGTTGTGCAGAAGTTTTTAAGTTTAATTAGGTCCCATTTGTTTACTTTTGCTTTAATTTCCAATATTCTGGGAGGTGGGTCATAGAGGATCCTGCTGTGATTTGATTACTATGTGTCTCAGTGTATTCCTCCTTGGGTTTACCCTGCCTGGGACTCCATGTGCCTCTGGGACTCGGTTGACTGTATCCTTTCACATGTTAGGGAAGTTTTCAGCTATTATCTCTTTAAATACTTTCCCAGGTCCTTTCTGTCTCTTCTACTTTGGGACCCCTATATTGCGAATGCTGGTGTGTTTAATGTTGTCCTAGAGGTCTTGGTCTGTCTTCATTTCTTTCCATTTTTTCCCTATATTCTGCTCTGTGGTAGGGATTTCTGCCATCCTGTCCTTCAGGTTATGTATCTGTTCTTCTGCCTCAGTTATCCTATTGATTCCCTCTAGTGTATTATTTATCTCTGTTTGTTTGCTCTTTAGTTCTTCTAAGTCTTTGGTAAACATTCCTTGCATCTTCTCCATTGTTTTCCCAAGATCCTAGGTCATCTTTACTACCATTATTTTGAAATTCTTTTTCTGGAAGGGTGCCTTTCTCCACTTCTTTTAGTTGTTTCTCTGGGGTTTTATCTTGTCCCTTCATCTGAGACATAACTCTCTGCTTTTTCATGCTGATTCAGTTCAGTCCAGTTGCTCAGTCGTGTCTGACTCTTTGCAACCTCATGGACTGCAGCACGCCAGGCTTCCCTGTCCATCACCAACTCCCAGAGCTTACTCATGTCCATAAATCCACTGATGCCATCCAACCATCTCATCCTGTCATCACCTACTCCTCCCATCTTCAATCTTTCCCAGCATCAGGGTCTTTTCAAATGAGTCAGTTCTTTGCATCAGGTGGCCAAAATATTGGAGCTTCAGCTTCAGCATCAGTCCTTCCAATGAATATTCAGGACTGATTTCCTTTAGGATTGACTGGTTGGATCTCCTTGCAATCCAAGGGACTCTCAAGGGTCTTCTCCAACACCACAGTTCAAAAGCATCAATTCTTTGGCGCTCAGCTTTCTTTATAGTCCAACTCTCACATCTATACATGAGTACTAGAAAAACCATAGCTTTGACTAGATGGACTTTGTCAGCAAAGTAATGTCTCTGCTTTTTTAATATGCTGTCTAGGTTTGTCATAGCTTTCCTTCCAAGGAGTAAGCGTGTTTTAATTTCATGGCTGCAATCACCATCTGCAGTGATTTTGGAGCCCAGGAAAATAAAGTCTGTCACTGTTTCCATTGTTTGCCCATCTATTTGCCATGAAGTGATGGCAAATACTGCCATCATGCTGATTAACTTTCTGTAATGTGATTTTTGTTGTAGCTGCTGTGGGATTGTGATTCTTCTTGCTTATTCTGTCTGCCCTCAGATGGAGGAGGCTATGAGGCTTGTGTAAGCTTCCTAATGGGAAGGACTGGAGGTCGGAAAAACTGGGTCTTGCTCTAGTGGGCAGGGCCTTGCTCAGTGAAGCTTTAATCCAATTATATACTGATAGGTGGGGTTCCCTCCCTGTTAGTTGTTTGGCCTGAGGTGACCCAGCCCTGGGGTCTACTGGGTCTCTTGTAGGGATAATGGCACCTCCAAGGGGGACCTTCCAGGACTGCTGCTGCCGCGCCCCTGTCCCTGTGGTGAACCCCTGCTGACCCACGCCTCCACAGGAGACCCTCCAACACTAGCAGGTGGCTTGGGTTCAGTCTCTATGGGGTCACTGCTCCTTTCCTCTGGGTCTTGGTGCATGCAACCTTTTGTTTGTGGCCTCCAAGACCGGAGTCTCTCTTTCCCCAAGTCCTGTGGAAGTCCTGCAGTCAAATCCCACTGGACATCAAGGTCAGATTCCCTGGGGATTCCTAGTCCCTTTGTCGGATCCCCAGGCTGGGAAGCCTGATGTGGGGTCCAGGACCTTCACAACAGTGGGAGAATGTCTTTGGTATTGCTCTCCTTCAGTTTGTGGGTCACCCACCCAGCGGGATTTGATTGGGATTTGATTTTACTGTGATTGTGCCCCTGCTACTGTCTCGCTGCAGCTGCTTTCTTTGTCTTTGGAGGTGGGTCCCTGTTTTTGGTAGGTTCCAGCGTTCTCCTGTCAGCGGTTGTTCACCAGCTAGTTGCGATTTTGGTGCTCTCCACAATACTGTTCTTTATAGCACTGGACATTACTTCCACCACCACACATATCCACAACTGGGCATTGTTTTCACTTTGGCCCAGCGGCTTCATCCTTTCTGGAGGTATTAGTAATTGCCCACCTCTTTCCCGGTGGCTGAGACGGTTAAAAAAAAAAAAAAAAAGCACCTGCAATGCAGGAGACCTGGATTCCATCCCTGGGTTGGGAAGATCCCCTGGAGCAGGAAATGGCTACCCACTCCAGTGTTCTTGCCTGGAGAATTCCATGGACAGGGGAGCCTGGTGGGCTGCAGTCCACAGGGTCACAAAGAGCTGGACACAACTGAGTGACTGATACTTTGACTTTCATACTTCCCCAGCAGCACATTGGATGCCTTCCAGCCTGGGGGACACATCTTTCAGAGTCATATCTTTTTGCCTTTTTATACTGTTCATAGGGTTATTGTGTCAAGAACACTGGAGTGGTTTGCTATTCCCTCCTCCAGTGGACCGCCTTTTGTCAGAACTCTTCACTGTGACCCATCCATCTTGGGTGACCCTACATGGCATGGCTCATAGCTTCACTGGGTTACACAAGCCCCTCCACCACGACAAGACTGTGATCCATGAAGGGACTTCGGGATAGAGTTTGGTGTATGGAAGCACTTGATAAACCTGTGTGGAATGGAGGGAGAGGGGTCTTCTGATCACACAGAGCTTGGCTGGCTTCAATGGACTCTTCCAATGACACAGGCAGTTTAAGCCCAGGATAATAAGAGGAGGGCAGAATGCATTTCTAGGACCCAGTTCCATCCAAGTAAAGCTACCAGGCTGACTGCTAGTTGGTTCCTCCCCAGCGCAGTCACTGTTTTCTCATAGTTAAACCTGTTTTCTCCTAAGTCAATTCTCAATTCATTCTGACTATGTTGTGCCTCTGCTGACTACCCCCAACCTCACATTTTCTCTTTGAAAGAGCCTTACTAAAGCATCACACTGTAAATCACATCATCAGTCAGTAAATAGCATCCCAGGATGTAGACGAGTATCATCTCGTCCTCAGTGGCTCTGCCCCTTCGGGAGTGGCTGCACCTGAGATTTTCTGTCGTTCCCTAAAGCTTAGCTCACTGCTCCAGGAAACTGGGACATCCAGGAAGCTCACCCTGTCTCACCCCGTGTGAGCAGTGAGTAAGCCCACGGCCCCGTGGCTGTGCAGACCAGGGAGTGGACAGGCCAGGGGAGTTAAGAAGCTGGCCAAGCCTTCACGTGGCTCTGCTCTCTGATAGGCCTGTCAGTCAGAGAGCTCCCAGATTGCCACCCTTGACCCCACTCACCCAGCAAGTCCCTGTCCTAATGAACGGCCCACCCTACCCCTCATGTGTGGCTGTAGGTGGGTCCAGCCGCCAGAGGGAGTTCAGGTGCTCTGAGCTGGGGCAGAACCAGGGCTCCTCTCCGGGCCTGGTGAAGTCCAAGGTCTTCAGTGTGAGATTGTTTGCCTTTTAGTTCAGATCCTTTTCAGAATCTAATGAATTAGTTCCTTACAGACCCGGCTCATCTTCTGTAGATGTCAGTTACCTGGGTCTTTAGAGGCCAGAGAAGGAATCCTGCTCACTCTACAGCTCGTGCACAAAAGGTCACTGATAGAGTTTCACTGCATTTGTTCATGGGGGTTTGAAACGTGAGAGGCCTCATGTGAGCACATTTTGGGATCCTCTTTAGAGACTGTAAGTTAAGAAAGTGTCCAAGATGAAAAAGTTAGCAGGAAATCATCCCAACTCATGCCACTTGGGTCTCCACATATGTCATCTCAGTGACAGGCTGGAGGAGTGACAACCTCACACTTGAGCATGTTCCCAGGGTCTGAACAGAGCACACGCTCCTCCATGCAAACACACGCACACACGACACCCTTACACATGGACCCAGCTTCTATGAGTAAACTTGCTGTTGCTGACTCTCTTCTCTCTTAACCTGAAATAAAACAGATTTCACTGTCATCCATTAGCCTAGGATTTGGGCCACAAGCTGAACTCTCACATTTCCCTGTGCTCACAGTTGCAGAATATTCAGGGTTGGAGGGTACAGGGCAGAGTCAGAGAAGTGGGTCCCTGGCAAGATGGGTAACTTCTGCAAATCTGTCTCCTCACTGTTCATTGTCCTGGGGTCACTGCTACTGTGCAGGTGTCGCCAAGATGAAATGGGAATAACGTGGGGAAGGCATTTCCACGCCGTTTCCCAGGGAGGTTACTACTGACATTTTCTTGGAGATAGTTTCAGTGGAGCAGGACTCTGGCATACCTGGCCGTCTGTCCTTATGTGTCTGCAGCACAACTCAGAGCACCCTTGTTGGAGGTGGGGAGATTCTCGTCAGTAGGACCCCTGGACTAGCCCATGTTTGGGAGGGTGAGAAGGGCTCCTTAAGGAGTAGTGGTGATTGCTTATTTTCACTCTTAACATGGACGTGTCCTCGTGAGGACAGTTCAGCCCAGGGAAGGGGCAGACTCCTAAGCTTGTGTGGGTACTCAGTGGTTTCAGCAGTGTCCGACTCTTTGTGACCCTGTGGACCGTAGCCCACCAGGCTTCTCTGTCTTTGGGATTCTTCAGGCAAGAAGTGTGTTGCTGGGTCCTCCTCCAGGGGATCTTCCTGACCCAGGGATCGAAGTTGCATCTCACGTCTCCAGCATTGGCAGGCAGGTTCTTTACCACTAGTACCACCTAAGCTCTTACTGTAAGTAATTGATGGAGCCAAGAGAAGAGGGGTGAGGGCTCAGGCTTTCTCTAGGGGGAGGCTTGCCCTCCGCCCTGGCCCAGGCCTGACCTCACAGTGGCTGCAGGGTGTGACCCACCTGCGGTTGCACTTCTCCTGGTACAGCTGCAGCTGGTTCTCGTTCACATTGAATTCTCTGACCAGGGCATCGCGGTTGGCGCTGCGCAGGCTCTGGTGGGTGTCATACAGAAAGAGCTGGTTGTTCAGTTCTTCTTGCCGCCTCCGCAGCTGGTGGCAGGAGGAATACAGCTCCTCTTCGCTCTCCTGGAGAACAGAGGGGACGACAGCCATGGGGGGCAGGCTCGTCAAACCAGATGGGGGACATGCCAGCTGGAGGGGAGACTGCAGGGAGCACGGGGCAGACCCGATCGTCTGCTGGGATCTTCCGAGAAGAGCCAGGATCTGTTTTAACCAAAGATGAGCTCTCAATCATTTACTCCATGGGAAGCAGCAGTCTAGAAAGCTATGGCTGCCAGTTAAGGGGAGCTTTATTGTGAAACAGCAGCTGCATTGCCCAGCGATCCTGTTTCTTAATCCAGTCTGGGTTTTCATGGGTCTACGTCACCTTCTGGTTCTCATGCAAATACAGAGGCCCTGTGCTCACAGTAGACACAGCAGGTGAGGTGGAGGGTGGCCTGGACAGAAAGCAGACTGCTGGCGGCCTGGGGTGGAATGAGTGGAGACAGATGAGGAGCAGGAGTGGCTCTTTGGGGCGATGGAAATGTTCCAGAATTGGTAATAGTGATGGTTACTCAACTCCGAAGGGGCTAAAAAACAGTGCGTTGTACAAGTGGTGAAATGTATGGTATAAGAATCATCCCAAATAAATCTGTCACCCGCTTCCCCCCGCTCCTGCCAGAAGACCCAGGGAAACATAGGTTACACCCCCAGGGATGGGCATGTGACTCTGGCTAGAATCGTTGACTTCCTCCCCTGCCACCACCACCTCTAGCCACAAGACCCAGGTCAGGTTAGTGGACGGTGTCCATGGGAGTTGGTTTGGTGCTCTTGGTAAAGAGAAAGTTCCTTTTCTGATGGATCGGTGGAGAGAGTGATGCGTGTCTTCAGTTGCTGGTGGTCCCTCTGCCATCGTGTGGAGAAAGAGGGAAACAGAGCCACTGGGAGAGCGCCTGGGTCCAGCCATGACGGAAACAAGCCCTGCCGCTAAACCGTGCCGTTGTCTGAGCCAGAACAGCACCCCCGTTATGCTGAAAATCTTCCAGGGTGAGGGCTGTGGATGTTAGCATGGGAGGATGAGTGTGTGTTACCTCTGATGTTTTTAGAAGATCTCTATTGTGTAAAGGACAGCTCCTCGGGAGGTCAGTCTAGTGTCTGTTACCTCTGATGCAGTGATTCCAGTGAGTGACTCCAGTGCTACAAAAACATCCATTGGTAATCACAAATGTGCTTCTTTTGTCCTTTATTTTTACAGAAATTGGGCTCAGACTGTACTTTGGTCTGAAATTTTTTCCCCAGCTTAATGACCTAACAAACCATCATGGACATGCCCTGGGATAATGGGTTGAATGAACTCTGACTTTGGAGGTGGGGAGAGCCATGGTAAAGGTTATTCTGACCACTGGCCAAGGTGCAGAGAAGTAAAACAATGATTGTCTTTGCACAAGGGGTACAGCTAAATGGACAGTCCTTGGTAGCTGATTCAGTGTACTGACTGAGTCACAGAGAAGAGTCAGTGGTTACCTGCCTTAAATGTCTGTTTTTCCACAAGGAGACCGGCTTCCTTTTCTGTTAAGACTAAAGCAAACAAAACAAAAGTACGTAAAAGTCCTAACACTGCACTAGAAATCATCTCTTTTCATCTTCTCTCCACCTAAAAGAAAACAACTTCTGTGGCTTTCATATATATGACTGTGATCTGGTTGAGGTAAAAAATTCACTGTTCCCACTAATGCTTCTATATAATTGGAGGCCTGTCCTCCTGTCCTGAATCTCAAATCATTTATAGCTGTTACATAGTTGAGGCTGTAGTATTGCATATCTATATAGAAGAAACATTCAGATAAGTACATAAACATATATATATATAGTTTAGTGACTAACTATAAAGCAGGCAGCCATGGAATCATCAGCAAGTCTAGAAATAAAGCATCGTTCATGCTGCGCACCCCTCACAATCAAGACTCCCTCTTCCCTTTTAGAATTTTGTGGTAACTATTTCCTGGCTTTGTTTTGAGTCTGAATTTTTTAAAAAAAAATTTAGTTTTACTTTCTATTCCAAGTCCATGATTATTTTTGTTTTGTTTATATATAATATACATATATAACTAATTTTTCTTACCATTGCTTTTGTATTGCATTCTTTCTTGCTTCCTATGATCATTCTTTAAGCAAAGTTTATTAGTACTAAATTGTCTGTCTTTGTATTTCTGAAAATACTTCCATTCTTCCCTCTATCTTGAAAAGCAGCTATTAGGAAATAAAATACCTAGACCTCCAGCTGTGTGTCCAAGGCATCCCTTATTCTTTAGGCTGCTCTTGCTATACATAGAAGCACTTCTGTTGAGTGTCCATCGCCTGTAGATAATCTGTCTTCTCTTCTTTTACAATTCTCTCTTTATCCTGATATTCTTCCACGTCAATAGAATATGCATGTATGTGGGTCTCTATACTGCTGTGTGTATAGTTGGAGGATGCTTGTCTCTGCAGTGCTGGAAAATTCTCAGCCATGATTTCTTGCTGTTCACTCAGTCATGTGTGACTCTTTGTAACCCCATGGACTGCAGCACACCAGGCTTCCTTGTCCTTCACTCTCTCTCTGAGTTTGCTCAAACTCCTGTCCATTGAGTTGATGATGCCATCCAACCATCGCATCCTCGTTCACCCCCTTCTCCTCCTGCCCTCAATCTTTCCCAGCATCAGGGTCTTATTCAGTGAGTTGGCTCTTTATATCAGGTGACCGAAGTATTGGAGCTCTAACTTCAGCATCGGTCCTTCCAGTGAATATTGAGGGTTGATTTCCTTTAGGATTGACAGATTTGATCTCCTTGCAGTCCAAAGGACTCTCAAGAGTCTTCTGCAACACCACAGTTCAAAAGCATCAATTCTTTGGCATTCAGCCTTCTTTATGGTCTAACTTTCACACCCATACATGACTACTGGAAAAACTATAGCTTTGACTATATGGACCTTTGTCAGCAAAGTGATGTCTGCTTTTTAATACTCTGTCGATGTTTGTTGTAGCTTTTCTTCCAAGGAGCAAGCATCTTTTAATTTCATGGCTGCAGTTACCATCCACAGTGATTTTGGAGCCCAAGAAAATAGAGTCTATCACTGTTTCCATTTTTTTCCCCATCGGTTTGCTGTGAAGTGATGGAACCAGATGCCATGATCTTAGTTTTTTGAATGCTGAGTTTCAAGCCAGCTTTTTCACTGTCCTCTTTCACCTTCATCAAGAGGCTGTTTAATTCCTCTTTGCTTTTTGCCATTAGGGTGGTGTCATCTGCATATCTGAGGTTGCTGATATTTCTCCCACCAATCTTGATTCCAGCTTGTGCTTCTTCCAGCCTGGCATTTTGCATGATGTACTCTGCATATAAGTAAATCAGAAGGGTGACAATATACAAACTTGACATACTCCTTTCCCAATTTTGAACTAGTTGATTGTTTCATGCCTGGTTCTAACTGTTTCTTTTTGACCTGCTTCTCATGAGGCAGGTAAGGTGGTCTGGTATTCCCATCTCTTTAAGAATTTTCCAGTTGTTGTGATCCACACAGTCAAAGACTTTAGCATAGTCAATGAAGCAGAAGTAGATGTTTTTCTGGAATTCCCTTGCTTTTTCTATGATCCAACGGATGTTGCAATTTGATCTCTGGTTTCTCTGCCTTTTCTAAATTCAGCTTGTATATCTGGAAATTCAGTTCACGTACTGTTGAAGCCTAGCTTGAAGGATTTTGAGCATTACCTTGCTAGCATGTGAAATACGCACAATTGTGTGGTAGTTGGAACATTCTTTGGCATTGCCTTTCTTTGGGATTGGAATGAAAACTGACCTTTTTCAGTCCTGTGGCCACTGCTTTTTCCAACTTTGCTGGCATACTGAGTGCATCACTTTAACAGCCTCATCTTTTAGAATTTGAAATAGCTCAACTGGAATTCCATCACCTCCACTAGCTTTGTTCATAGTGATGCTTCCTAAGGCCCACTTACTTTGCATTCCAGGATGTCTGGCGCTAGATGAGTGATCACACTGTTGTGGTTATATGGGTCATTAAGACCTTTTTTGTGCAATTTTTCTGTGTACTCTTGCCACCTGCTCTTAATATCTTCTGCTTCTGTAGGTCCATACTGTTTCTGTCCTTTATTGTGCCCATCTTTGCATGCAACGTTCCCTTGGTATCTCTAATTTTCTTGACGAGTTCTTTCCCATTCTATTGTTTTCCTCTATTTCTTTGCATTGTTCACTTAAGGCTTTCTTATCTCTCCTTACATGGGAACATTATCTCCTTTCTCTCTCCTTTCTTATTTCTCTTACATTGGAACTTCTCATTTTACTCTTTTTTTTTTTTTACCATTTTAATATTTTATTTTATCTTGCTATATTAAAGCAAATTCTCCAAACACAATCTTCACATACACTCATCCTTTTCTTACCTGTACCCATTCTGGAACTTCCCACTTACTAAGGTCTAAAAAAATTGTTTCAAGATTTTTCACCTCAGAGTTCCAGCGATTTCTTTCCTGGTCCTTTCATTCCTACATGTTCTTGATTAGGTTTAAGGAAGGTTGATCTTTTTAAAATGTGTGTATCCAACTGGACTCTCTTTTTTAAAACTTTTTTGTAATTTCAGTGTTATTTCATATGCACTGGAGTCAGTTCTCTTGCTTTGCTTGCTAGCTATATTAGCATTATATTCCTTGAGGGTTAAAATTTCTGTGTGCAGCTCATCTGGAATGGAAGTGTCTTTCCACCTCTGTGTGTACGGTGGCATCTGGTTGTCTGAAAGCTCTCAATGGGCGATTCCCAAGCACGAGGCCAGCAGTGTTACCGTGAAGGACCAGGGCACTCTGGATGCTACTAATCCTGTGTCCCGGCCACACGGTTGTGTCCACTTTATCCCATCCCGTCAAGAAGCAGCTGACCGCTGGCCTGAATCCTAGGTATCTGCCAGGTCTCTTTTCTTGAAGGGTATTTCAGAAGAGTGATGCCCACTAGCCCCAGGCCACCTATCTATGTACAGTTCCATGTGCATTAGCACACAAAAACGAAATAACAAAAATCACCTAACCAAACACAGTTCAGTTCAGTTCAGTCCAGTTCAGTCGCTCAGTCGTGTCCGAATCTTTGTGACCCCATGAATCGCAGCACGCCAGGCCTCCATCTCCCGGAGTTCACTCAGACTCACGTCCATCGAGTCAGTGATGCCATCCAGCCATCTCATCCTCGGTCGTCCCCTTCTCCTCCTGCCCCCAATCCCTCCCAGCATCAGAGTCTTTTCCAGTGAGTCAACTCTTCGCATGAGGTGACCAAAGTACTGGAGCTTCAGCTTTAGCATCATTCCTGCCAAAGAAATCCCAGGGTTGATCTCCTTCAGAATGGACTGGTTGGATCTCCTTGGAGTCCAAGGGACTCTCAAGAGTCTTCTCCAACACCACAGTTCAAAAGCATCAATTCTTCAGCGCTCAGCCTTCTTCACAGTCCAACTCTCACATCCATACATGACCACAGGAAAAACCATAGCCTTGACTAGACGGACCTTAGTCGGTAAAGTAATGTCTCTGCTTTTGAATATACTACCTAGGTTGGTCATAACTTTTCTTCCAAGGAGTAAGCGTCTTTTAATTTCATGGCTGCAGTCACCATCTGCAGTGATATTGGAGCCCCAAAATATAAAGTCTGACACTGTTTCCACAAGCAGTTATAAAAAGAACAGGAGGCTAAGGAAAGACTGAGTCACTGGAGATAAATGATAAACACAGAAATGGCCGAACTGGTCAACCCAAATATCAAATAAATGCAAGAGTAGGTTGTTTTGTGGGAAAAGCACAAACATGGAATCAGGGAAGTAGATAGTCCATTATCTAAACTAAACTAGGAAAGTGTGGAAGGTAAACTTGCCAAATAAAACCTAACAGGTATAAACTAAAGATAAGGGGATGTGGCAGGAGTGTATGAAATAGAAAACTGAGTGATGATGGAAAGAGTAAGTACATGTGTATAATTATTTTAAGGCTCTTATATCTTCAATATATACTTTAGATATGCACATAATAGCTATTATAGAAAGGTAGCCCATAAGAGATAATAAATTGTTTTATCCTAGAAGAAAATGAGAAAATTCTTAGGCCCGAAAAGTTTCACAAATGGTGTCTTTGTTGTGTGTTGTATGTAGGTAGCAGTTGCCTCCAGTTCTATTCAGAATGTGCCATGGCCCTGGGAAAGAAGGCTTCCAAGTAATTTTTATGAAACCAGCGCAAAACCTGACCCCCCAAAAAATCAATGAATACCAGTGAGAAAGTCCTAAAGAAACATTAACACGTATGTTAGAGAAACATGTCCAACCATACAATCCTACTGTATTTCACTAAGAAATTCTTCTCTCCTTCTCTTAAGATGATTGTGTCACACCTCCACCCTCCCTGCGTGTGCACACTAAGTCGCTCAGGCGTGTCCGACTTTGCGACCCCATGGACTGTGACCCGCCAGGCTCCTCTGCCCACGGGAGTCTCCAGGCAGCAACACTGGAGTGGGTTGCCATGCCCTCCTCCAGGGGATCTTCCCCACTCAGGGATCAAATCCACGTCTCTTAGGTCTCCTGCATGGCAGGCGGGTTCTTCACCACTAGCACCACCTGGGAAGCCGTTACCTTCCCCAAGGTCAGCCGATGGCCTTGCTTTGTCTTTTGTGTAGAAGAAATTACACGGAAAATCTTCCCATCTCGGCCCCTTACCAGCACCCACGGCTTCCTTCCTGCACTCACCCTTTCTCTGCCCTGCCTCCCTTCTCCACTACGTCGTCTCCATCAGCAGCACAAGCACATCTTCAGAAACTCTCCCTTCACCCACCAGCTCCCAACCCACCCCTCTCGTCACCTTCATAGCCGGTGTCCTCGAATAAGTCATATGTTCCTCATCAATGTATCATGTACTCACGTTCTGCATTTTCAGTTTTTATTGATTATATATACACAGAGTTAAAAGAGCCACTAAAAGCTACTAGGATTATTACCAAAAAAACCCCAGCAGACTCCTGGGCACCACCCCCAGCCCCTTGACCCCTGCTCCCCAAGGTCAGCAGTTGTTTCTTTTGGTTATTAACTCCACAGTTCTAACACAAAAGAAAAACCTGCATTCATACTACAAGTTCTTGCATTTTTCAATGTTAGCGATTATCTCCAAACAGAAAGATTTGACTATTTTCCCCACATACTCTCTTATCTTATTCCAGGGAGGTAAATCCATTTAGGTTATATCAATTCATGTTTACGTTGTGATTTTATTATTATTACCAACTTTGAACTTGTGAATCTTCTTTGACCCCTCGTTTTAGACTGATGTATGTATGTGTGTAATCAAATACAAAACAATCCTTGGGTTCTTAGAAAACACCTGCGGTGAGATGTTTGCTCTGGCCTGTGACAAAATCTTCGTGGAACTCACCATCTTTGGTTTTTTTCTCTTTGTTCTCTACCACCAATGCTTTTCCCGTTTAATTTTTTACGTTGACATTTTAAGCTTACAGAAAAGTTGCAGTAAGAGTTCAGCAAGTTCCATACCCTGGACTACCCAGAGTCCCCAGGGTTACCACCCTGCACAACCACTGTACAGCTGTCAAAACTAAGAGGCTGGCATGGAAGCAATGCGAGTAACGTGCAGATTTTCGTTGGTTTCCACTGGCTTTTCTACCCATGTCCTCTTTCTCATCCAAGATCCAGTCCAGGATCCCAAACAACGCGCAGTTGCTATGGCTTCCAGTTTCCTCCAATCCATGGCTTTGCTTAAGTGCCACTGCCCCTGCTCCCCCTGCCGCCCCCGCCATGTATGACCTGAACACTTTTGAAGACTGCAGGTCATTTGCTTTGTAGAACATCTTGCATTTCAAGGGTTTGTCTGATGATTTGTTTGAAGTTGGTGGCTCGTACAGTAAAGAATCCACCTGCAATGCAGGAGACCTGGGTTTGATCCCCTGGAGAAGGGAGTGGCTATCCACTCCTGTATTCTTGCCTGGAGAATTGCCTGGCAAGCAACAGTCCATGGGGTCACAAAGAGCTGGACGTGACTGAGCGACTAACACTTTCACAGAAACGAGGTACCTTCTCAGGTATGTGATGTCACGCTGATGACACTGATCATTTTTGGCATGATGATATCTGCTAGGTTCATCCACTGTAAAGCTCTTGATTTTCTTTTTACAATTATATTTCCTAGAAGAAGGTATTTTGAGACTGCAAATAGCCTGTTCTCCTCAAACTTTAACTAATTTTAGCATTCATTTGTAGATCTTGACAGTGGTGGTCTGATGGTAATTTCTGTTTCCCTCACACCTGTATTTATGCTTTTCAAGGTTTATTTTTTATTGTAGTTTATTTTTGTGAAAGTGTAGTTGATTTATAATGTAGTAATTTCTGCTATGCAGTAAAGTGGCTCCAATATACACACATATATATTCTTTTCAGTATGGTTTTATCCCATGATATTGAACATAGTTCCCTGTACTATACAGTGGGATCTGGTTGTCTATCCATCCCCCATGTAATAATTTGCATCTGCTAACCCCTAACATCAACACCATCCCTCCTCACCCTCCCTCCTGCTTGGCAGCCACAAGTCTGTTCTATATGTCTGTGAGTCTTTCTGTTTCATAGTTGTTTTCATTTGTATTGTTTTTGATTCCACATGTAAGTGATGTCATATGCTATCTGTCTTTCTCTTCGACTTATTTCACTTAGTATAATAATTTATAGTTGCATCCATGTTGCTATAAATGGCATTATTTATCATTTTTTATGGCTGAGTAATATTCCATTGTATACATGAACCAGTGAAGTTGCTCAGTCATGTCCAACTCTTTGCAGTCCCATGGACTGTAGCCTACCAGGCTCCTCCGCCCATGGAATTTTCCAGGCAAGAGTACTGGAGTGGATTGCCGTTTCCTTCTCCAGGGGATCTTCCCAACCCGGGAATCGAACCCAGGTCGCCTGCATTGCAGGCAGACGCTTTACTGTCTGAGCCACCAGGGAAGCCCTTGTACACATTCACCACATCTAGTTTATCCATCTTCTGTTGATGGATATGTCGGTTTTTCCAAGAGTCATGTCTGACTCTTTGCAATCCCATGGACTGCAGCATGCCAGGCTTCCCTGTCCTTCACTATAACCCAGTTGGTTCAAACTCTTGTCTATTGAGTCGGTGATTACATCCAACCATCTCATCCTCTTTCAACTCCTCCTCCTCCTGCCATCGGTCTTTCCCAGAATCCAGGTCTTTCCCAATGAGCCAGCTCTTCACATCAGGTGGCCAAAGTATTGGCGCTTCAGCATTAGTCCTTCGAATGAATATTTAGGGTTGATTTCCTTTAGGATTGACTGGTTTGATCTCCTTGCTGTCCAAGGTAATCTCAAGAGTCTTCTCCAGCACCAGAGTTTGAAAGCATCAACTTTTTGGCACTCAGCTTTTTTTATGATCCAACTCTCACATCCATACATGACTACTGGAAAAGGCTCAGAGGTTAAAGTGTCTGCCTGCAATGCAGGAGACCTGGGTTTGATCCCTGGGTCAGGAAGATCCCCTGAAGAAGAAAATGGCAACCCACTCCAGTACTCTTGCCTGGAGAATCCCATGGACGGAGGAGCCTGGTGGGCTACAGTCCACAAGATCGCAAAGAGTCAGACAGGACTGAGTGACTTCACTTTCACTTTCACTTTTGACTATATAGACCTTTGTCAGCAAAGTGATGTCTCTGCTTTTTAACATACTGTCTAGGTTTGTCATAACTTTTCCTCCAAGGATCAAGTGTCTTTTAATTTCATGGCTGCACTCACTGTCCATAGTGATTTTGGAGCCCAAGAAAATAAAGTCTGTCACTATTTTCACTTTTTTTCCTTTTATTTGCCATGAAGTGATGGGACCAGATGCCATGATCTTAGTCTTTTGAATGCTGAGTTTTAAGCTAGCCTTTTCATGCTCTTCTTTCACCTTCATCGAGAGGCTCTTTAGTTCCTCTTTGCTTTCTGCCGTTAGGGTGATGTCTTCTGCATATCTGAGGTTATTGACATTTCTCCTGGAAATCTTGATTCCAGCTTGTGCTTCATCCAGCTCAGTATTTCCCATGATGTACTCCACATATAAGTTAAATAAGCAAGGTGACAATATACAGCCTTGATGTATTCCTTTCGCAATTTTTAACCAGTCCGTTGTTCCATGTCTGGTTCTAACTGTTGCTTCTTGTCCTGCATGCAGGTTTCTCAGGAGGCAGGTCAGGTGGTCTGGTGTTCCCATTTCCAAGACTGGGCTGTTGTAAATAGTGCTGCTGTGAACATAGGGCCACATGTATCTTTTCAGTTTATAGTTTTGTCTGGGTATATGCCCAGGAGTAGGATTGCTGGATCAAACGGCAACTCTATTATAGTTTTTTGAGAAACTTCCATAATGTTTTCCATAATAGCAGCACCAGTTTACATTCTCACCAAAACTGTTAGAGGTTTCCCTTTACTCTACACCCTCTCCAGCATTTTTTTGTGGAATATTAAACCATGGCTTTACTGACTGCTATGAGGTGTTGTCTCATAGTCACTTTGATTTGCATTTCTCTAAATAACTAGTGATGTTGGGCATCTTTTTGTGTGCCTGTTGGCCACCTATATATCTTCTTTGGAGAAATGTCTATTTAAGTCTTCTGCCTGTTTTTCTACTGAGTTGTTTATTTTTGTGTTGTTGAGTTGTGTGAGCTGTTTGTGTATTGTGGAGATTAAGCCCTTGTGGGTCGCATCATTTTCAAATATTTTCTCCCGTTCCATAGATTGTCTTCTCATTTTGTTTGTATTTTTTCTGTGCTGTGAAAAAGCTTGCAAATTTGATTAGGTCCCATTTGTTTATTTTTATTTCTATTGCCTTGGGAGACTGACCTAAGAAAACACTGATATGATTTATATCAGATAATGTTTAGCCTGTGATCTCTTCTAGGTGTTTGATGGTGTTCTAAGCCATTTTGAGTTGATTTTTGTGCAACGTGAAAGGTTGTGTTCCAACTTCACTAATTGACATGCAGCTGTCCAGCTTTCCCAGCACCACTTCCTGAACTGACTTTTTCTCCTTTTAAATTTTGCCTCCTTTGTGGAAGATTAATTGACTGTAGTTGTGTGGGTTTTTCTGAGCTTTCTGTTCTGTTCTGTTGATTCGTTTGTCTGTTTTTCTGTCCCTAGGGCACCGTTCGGATTACTGTAGGTCTGTAGCATTGTCTGAAGTCTGGTAGGGTTATCCCTCCTGCTTTGTTGTTCTTCCTCAGGATTACTTGGGCAATTCCGGCTCTGTTATGGTCCATATAAACATAAGGATTATTTGTTCTAGTTCTGTGAAAAAAGTCATGGGTAATTTGATGGGGATAGCGCTAAATCTATAGATTGATTTGGGCAGTAGTACTGTCACTTTAAAAATATTAATTGGTACAATCCAAGAGCATGGGGTCTTCCCATTTGGGGAACCCTGTAATATCCTTCATCAATGTTTTGTGCTTCTCAGCATATTTGTCTCTCACCTCCTTGGTGAGATTTACTCCTAAGTTTGGGTTTTTGTTTTGATGAGATTTTAAAAAGGACTGTTTACCTTCCCTTTATGGTATTTCGTTTTTAGTATAAAGAAATGAAACTAATTTCTGTATGTTGTTCTTATATCCTACTACCTTGCTGAATTCATTCATAAGTGCTAGTATTTTTTCCTATGGAATCTTCAGCGTTTTCTACCTATTGTATAATGTTGTCTGCATATTATGACGATTTTACTCTTTTCCTACCGATTTGAATAATTTTTACTTCTTTTCTCTGATTACTATGGGTAGGACTTCCAGTAGTGTGTTGACGAGAAGTGGTGAGAGTGGGCACCCATGCCTTGGTCCAGATTTTAGCCAGAAGGCTTTCAGCTTTTCAAGGTTGAGTCTATTGTGTATGGTTCTGTCATAAATGCCTTTTCTTGTGTCGAGATATGTTCCCTCTATACCCACTGTTGTAAGGGTTTTATTGTGAATGGATGGATTGTGTCAAGTGCTTTTTCTGCGTCTATGGAAAGAATCATAGGCTTTTTCTCTTTGGTTGATGTAGTTTATCACATTGGTTTACATATGTCGAACCATCCTTGTGACCCTGGGATGAATCCAAGTTGGTCATAGTGTATGACTTCTTGACTTCTTTTTGACAGGAAAGTAGGGTTTATACAGGTGGGCATGAGTCAGGAGGGGACGGGGCCAAGGCTCTCATGAGTGAGTACAGTTCTGAGGGCATGATGAGGTATGGATATGACCTCACTGCCATCTGGGATGAGCTGCTTTTCTGCACCATGTTTTCAAATTCATCCACATTAAACTTAGTAAATCCCCAGTTCTTGGAGATGTGGCTCTTCTGGAGACCAGGGAACTTGAACTTGGCCCCCCGTGGAGGGCCTCAATCCCAGGTACCTTGTTCTGCAGCTTGGTGCAGATGGACATGATGGACTGGGCAATGTGGACCCTGGCCAGTGTGCCCTGGGGCTTTCCAAAGGCAGTGTGCACGCCTGTCTGGAGTCTAGACTGGGGACAGCATGCCAGTCACGCATGTCCACTGGAAAGGGCTGTCTCCAAGGCCCTGTAGGGCAGCTGGAGCCGGCCATCAGGCTGCATGCCCTACTGAGGCTGCCGTGTGCAGCCATCGCACACTGGGCCCCACGGGGAAGAGAGTATAGTCGGCTCCATCGGCTGCCATGGTTTATGGCCTTTTCTGTGTATTGTTGGATTCAGTTTGCTAATACTTGGTTGAGATTTGTTGGGTCTGTAGTCAACAAAATGACTAACCTGTAGTTTTCTCTTTTGGTGGAGCCTTTGGTTTTGGTATCAGGGTGATAGTGACTTCATAGAACGTCTTTGGGAGTGTTCTTTCCCCTTTAGTCTTTAGGAGGAGTTGGAGAATGATCGGTATAAGTTCTCTGTAAGCAGGCCTGCTTTTACATTTGTACTGGGCAGAGCAGCACTTCCAGTGTTTAAAAAAGAAAGGAAACACACAACAGAGTTAACACTGCCCTTCCCTGTCTCGGTCACTGCCTCCCGCACTGACTCAGTCTTTGCCTTGACTCTCAGATGTCCCTTTCAGTCCATTTCTATACTTCTAGCTATCTATCCATATGTCTGTTACAAGCAACATACAATATTGTTTTGTTTGCAGTTTTTAAGATATATATAAATGGCATCTCTAATGTGCATTTTTCTGCATTTCACTCTTCTACTGCAGTGTTTAGATGTATCCATGTTGTGCATATGTGCTGAGTTCCATTCTGTGTCACCATTTTATACTAATCCTTCTCTCAAATATCCTACATTTTCCTGTATATCTGCCTAGTAATTTGTGGTTTTCCTTTTTTTTTCTTCTTTGCTGTTTGTGCTGTTAGCTCCCGTCACTCAAATTATACTTGTGGAAAAGATGGCGGAGGAATAGGACAGGAAGACCAATTTCTCCCTCACAAATTCATCAAAAGAACATTTCAACGCTGAGCAAACTCCACAAAACAACTTCTGTAGGCTGGCAGAGGACATCAGGCAACCAGAAAAGCAGACCATTGTCTTCAAAAACAGGTAGGAAAAAATATAAAAGACGAAAAAGGAGACAAAGGAGGTGGGGAGGGAGCTCCGTCCCGGGAAGGGAAGCCCGTCCCAGGAAGGGAATTTTAAGAAGAGAGGTTTCCAAACACCAGGAAACACTCTCCCTGCCGAGTCTGTGGTGAGTCTTGGAAACACAGAGGGCAACATAACAGGAAGGAAAAATAAAGAAATAATTAAAACCAAGAGATTACAAGCCCAACAGTAACTCCCCCAGTGGAAAAGCAGCACAGACGCCTGCATCCGCCATTGGGAAGTGGGGGCAGGGCAGGGGCGCGTGGGAGGCGCGGGCTGCAGTGCTTTGTAAGAATCGGGCAGGAAAGCCCCACGCACAACCGGAACGATCTAACTTGGGCTAGCAAACCAGACTGTGGGATAGCTACCGCACGAAAAGCTCGAACATAAGACACCACCAGGACCGAGCACAGAACGAAGGACGGAACGGAAAAGCCGGCTGCAGACCATCCCCCGCCGGGGACAGGCAGCCAGAGCCGTAAGGGCTGGAAAGGGGCAATTGCAGACCTGGAGAGACTTTACCTACCTAACTGCAAGCAGGCTTCTTTGCTAAGACTTCTGGGGGTGCTGGACAGTCACAATCTGCCTCACGGGGGACGCCAGCGGTCCACCCAGAAAGCTGAGCAGCAGCGGCGGCAGAAAAGGTGACAAACCGCGGCGATCGCGCTCGCCAAATTCCTGAGCTACTCGGACCTGGGAAGGGCACAAAGCGCAGTCCCAGCCGAATCTGCCTCTGAGGGCTGCCTGAGCGCCGATCCTGAGCAGCTTGGACCGGGGAAGTGCACGCAGCCTAGGGCCAGCCCCAGACGGTTCCCGGCTGAGCATCATAGAGCCGGAGCGGTTTGTGCGCCGCGAGAAGGGACAGGTCAAGCGGGGCTGAGACTGTGTGCACACGACAGTGCTATTTGTTTGCAGCATCCCCCCTCCCCACAGCGCGACTGAACTAGTGAGCCTAAAAAACCAGCAAACGGAAGAAGTTAAACAGAGGGAACCACCTTGGAAGTGATCCCACATGGCCCAAAACATCAGAGAAGGGCCAGATATATTTTTACTATTTTTAAAATCATTCCTTGTTTTTTTTTTCTTTTTCTAACTTTTTTTTAAATTGTTAAGTCTTCTATTTCTCCTCTAATTTTTATTACTATAACCTATTATTACTATTTAAAAAAAAAAAAGGGCAAACACCATATATAGCCTTTGGATGGTTGTTGGTGTTTTTTGTTTGTTTGTTTGTTTGTTTGTTTTAATAATTCTTGTTTCTTTTTTCTTTTTTTTTCTTTCTTTCTTTCCTCCTTTTTCCTTCTGCTTCTTTTCTTTAATATTGTATTTTTGAAAATCCAACCTCTACTCTAGATTTTTAATCTTTGCTCTTAGGTTTTTGTTGTCAATTTTGTACATTTAAAAACCCAAACTTCACTACCCAAGTTTACCTGAGAGTGAGATTACTGGCTTGACCACTCTCTTCTCCTTTGGACTCTCCTTTTTCTCCACCAGGTGGCCTCTGTCTCTTTTCTCCCCCATCTCTTCTCTATCCAACTCTGTGAATCTCTGTGTGTTCCAGACGGTGGAGAACACCTAAGGAACTGGTTACTGGCAGGATTTGTCTCTCTCCTTCTCATTCCTCTCTCTTATCCTCCTGGTCACCTCTGTCTACTTCCTCCCTCTCCTCTTCCCCGTATAACTCCGTAAATACCTCCAAGCGGTCCAGACTATAGAGCGCACATAAGGAACTGACTACTGGCTAGCTTGCTCTCTCCTCTTTTGATCTCACCGCATCTCATTCCAGTCACCTCTAACTACCCCCGCCCTCTTCTCTTCTCCTTGTAACTCAGTGAACCTCTCTGAGTGTCCCTCAATGTGGAGAACTTTTCATCTTTAACCTAGATGTTTTATCATCGGTGCTGTATAGATGGAGAAGTCTAGAGGCTACTGTAAAAATAAAACTGAAGACCAGAAGCAGGAGGCTTAAATCCAAAGCCTGAAAACATTAGAGAACTCTTGAATTCAGGGAACATTAAGCAATAGGAGCTCATCAAATGCCTTCATACCTACACTGAAACCAAGCTCCACCCAAGGGCCAACAAGTTCCAAAACAAGACATACCATTCAAATTCTCCAGCAACACAGCAACACTCCCCTGAGCTTCAATATACAGGCAGCTCAAAATTATTCCAAAACCTTTGATGTCTCATAACCCATTACTGGTCACTCTACTGCACTCCAGAGAGAAGAAACCCAGCTCCACTCACCAGAACTCCAACACAAGCCTCCCTAACCAGGAAACCTTGACAAGCCACTGATAGAACCCCACCCACAGTGAGGAAGCTCCATAATAAAGAGAACTCCACAAATTACCAGAATATAAAAAGACCACCCCAAACGCAGCAATATAACCAAGATGAAGAGACAGAGGAATACTCAGCAGGTAAAGGAACAGGAGAGTTGCCCACCAAACCAAACAAAAGAGGAAGAAGTAGGGAATCTACCTGAGAAGGAATTCCGAATATTGATAGTGAAAATGATCCAAAATCTTGAAATCAAAATGGAATCACAGATAAATAGCCTAGAGACAAGGATTGAGAAGATGCAAGAAAGGTTTAACAAGGACCTAGAAGAAATAAAAAAGAGTCAAAATATAATGAATAACGCAATAAATGAGATCAGAAACACTCTGGAGGCAACAAATAGTAGAATAACGGAGGCAGAAGATAGGATTAGTGAAATAGAAGATAGAATGGTAGAAATAAATGAATCAAAGAGGAAACAAGAAATATGAATTAAACGAGGACAATCTCAGAGACCTCCAGGACAATATGAAACGCTCCAACATTCAAATTATAGGAGTCCCAGAAGAAGAAGACAGAAAGAAAGATCATGAGAAAATCCTTGAGGAGATAATAGTTGAAAACTTCCCTAAAATGGGGAAGGAAATAATCACCCAAGTCCAAGAAACACAGAGAGTTCCAAATAGGATAAACCCAAGGCGAAACACCCCAAGACACATATTAATTAAATTAACAAAGATCAAACACAAAGAACAAATATTAAAAGCAGCAAGGGAAAAACAACAAATAACACACAAGGGGATTCCCATAAGGATAACAGCTGATCTTTCAATAGAAACTCTTCAGGCCAGGAGGGAATGGCAAGACATACTTAAAGTGATGAAAGACAATAACCTACAGCCCAGATTACTGTACCCAGCAAGGATCTCATTCAAATACGAAGGAGAAATCAAAAGCTTTACAGACAAGCAAAAGCTGAGAGAATTCAGCACCACCAAACCAGCTCTCCAACAAATTCTAAAGGATATTCTCTAGACAGGAAACACGAAAAGGGTGTATAAACCCGAACCCAAAACAATAAAGTAAATGGTAACTGGATCATACTTATCAATAATTACCTTAAACGTAAATGGGTTGAACGCCCCAACCAAAAGGCAAACACTGGCCGAATGGATACAAAAACAAGACCCCTCTATATGCTGCTTACAAGAGACCCACCTCAAAACAAGGGACACATACAGACTGAAAGTGAAGGGCTGGAAACAGATATACCACGCAAATAGAGACCAAAAGAAAGCAGGAGTGGCAATACTCATATCTGATAAAATAGACTTTAAAACAAAGGCTGTGAAAAGAGACAAAGAAGGCCACTACATAATGATCAAAGGATCAACCCAAGAAGAAGATATAACAATTATAAATATATATGCACCCAATATAGGAGCACCGCAATATGTAAGACAAACGCTAACAAGTATGAAAGGGGAAATCAACAATAACACAGTAATAGTGGGAGACTTTAATACCCCACTCACACCTATGGACAGATCAACTAAACAGAAAATTAACAAAGACACACAAACTTTAAATGATACATTAGATCAATTAGACCTAATTGATATCTATAGGACATTTCACCCCAAAACAATGAATTTCACCTTTTTTTCAAGTGCTCATGGAACCTTCTCCAGGACAGATCACATCCTGGGCCATAAATCTAAACTTGATAAATTCAAAAAAATCGAAATCATTCCAAGCATCTTTTCTGACCATAATGCATTAAGATTAGATCTCAATTACAGGAGAAAAACTACTAAAAATTCCAACATATGGAGGTTGAACAACACACTTCTGAATAACCAACAAATCACAGAAGAAATCAAAAAAGAAATCAAAATATGCATAGAAACTAATGAAAATGAAAACACAACAACCCAAAACCTGTGGGACACTATAAAAGCAGTGCTAAGAGGAAAGTTCATAGCAATACAGGCATACCTCAAGAAACAAGAAAAAAGTCAAATAAATAACCTAACTCTACAACTAAAGCAACTAGAAAAGGAAGAATTGGAGAACCCCAGAGTTAGTAGAAGGAAAGAAATCTTAAAAATTAGGGCAGAAATAAATGCAAAAGAAACAAAAGAGACCATAGCAAAAATCAACAAGGCCAAAAGCTGGTTCTTTGAAAGGATAAATAAAATTGACAAACCACTAGCCAGACTCATCAAGAAACAAAGGGAGAAAAATCAAATCAATAAAATTAGAAATGAAAATGGAGAGATCACAACAGACATCACAGAAATCCAAAGGATCATGAGACTACTATCAGCAGTTGTATGCCAATAAAATGGACAACGTGGAAGAAATGGAAAAATTCTTAGAAAAGTACAATTTTCCAAAACTGAACCAGGAAGAAATAGAAAATCTTAACAGACCCATCACAAGCATGGAAATTGAAACTGTAATCAGAAATCTTCCAGCAAACAAAAGCCCAGGTCCAGACGGCTTCACAGCTGAATTCTACCAAAAATTTCGAGAAGAGCTAACACCTATCCTACTCAAACTCTTCCAGAAAATTGCAGAGGAAGGTAAACTTCCAAACTCATTCTATGAGGCCACCATCACCCTAATACCAAAACCTGACAAAGATGTCACAAAAAAAGAAAACTACAGGCCAATATCACTGATGAACATAGATGCAAAAATCCTCAACAAAATTCTAGCAATCAGAATCCAACAACACATTAAAAAGATCATACACCATGACCAAGTGGGCTTTATCCCAGGGATGCAAGGATTCTTCAATATCCGCAAATCAATCAATGTAATTCACCACATTAACAAATTGAAAAATAAAAACCATATGATTATCTCAATAGATGCAGAGAAGGCCTTTGACAAAATTCAACATCCATTTATGATAAAAACTCTCCAGAAAGCAGGAATAGAAGGAACATACCTGAACATAATAAAAGCTATATATGACAAACCTACAGCAAACATTATCCTCAATGGTGAAAAATTGAAAGCATTTCCCCTAAAGTCAGGAACAAGACAAGGATGTCCACTTTCACCGCTACTATTCAACATAGTTCTGGAAGTTTTGGCCACAGCAATCAGAGCAGAAAAAGAAATAAAAGGAATCCAAATTGGAAAAGAAGAAGTAAAACTCTCACTGTTTGCAGATGACATGATCCTCTACATGGAAAACCCTAAAGACTCCACCAGAAAATTACTAGAGCTCATCAATGAATATAGTAAAGTTGCAGGATATAAAATCAACACACAGAAATCCCTTGCATTCCTATACACTAATAATGAGAAAGTAGAAAAAGAAATTAAGGAAACAATTCCATTCACCATTGCAACGAAAAGAATAAAATACTTAGGAATATATCTACCCAAAGAAACTAAAGACCTATATATAGAAAACTATAAAACACTGATGAAAGAAATCAAAGAGGACACTAATAGATGGAGAAATATACCATGTTCATGGATTGGAAGAATCAATATAGTGAAAATGAGTATACTACCCAAAGCAATTTACAAATTCAGTGCAATCCCTATCAAGCTACCAGCCATATTTTTCACAGAACTAGAACAAATAATTTCAAGATTTGTATGGAAATACAAAAAACCTCGAATTGCCAAAGCAATCTTGAGAAAGAAGAATGGAACTGGAGGAATCAACCTGCCTGACTTCAGGCTCTACTACAAAGCCACAGTCATCAAGACAGTATGGTCCTGGCACAAAGACAGACATATAGATCAATGGAACAAAATAGAAAGCCCAGAGATAAATCCACACACATATGGACACCTTATCTTTGACAAAGGAGGCAAGAATATACAATGGAGTAAAGACAATCTCTTTAACAAGTGGTGCTGGGAAAACTGGTCAACCACTTGTAAAAGAATGAAACTAGATCACTTTCTAACACCGCACACAAAAATAAACTCAAAATGGATTAAAGATCTAAATGTAAGACCAGAAACTATAAGACTCCTAGAGGAGAACATAGGCAAAACACTCTCAGACATAAATCACAGCAGGATCCTCCATGATCCACCTCCCAGAATTCTGGAAATAAAAGCAAAAATAAACAAATGGGATCTAATTAAAATTAAAAGCTTCTGAACAACAAAGGAAAATATACGCAAGGTGAAAAGACAGCCTTCTGAATGGGAGAAAATAATAGCAAATGAAGCAACTGACCAACAACTAATCTCAAAAATATACAAGCAACTTATGCAGCTCAATTCCAGAAAAATAAACGACCCAATCAAAAATGGGCCAAAGAACTAAATAGACATTTCTCCAAAGAAGACATACAGATGGCTAACAAACACATGAAAAGATGCTCAACATCACTCATTATCAGAGAAATGCAAATCAAAACCACAATGAGGTACCACTTCACACCAGTCAGAATGGCTGCGATCCAAAAATCTGCAAGCAATAAATGCTGGAGAGGGTGTGGAGAAAAGGGAACCCTCCTACACTGTTGGTGGGAATGCAAACTAGTACAACCACTATGGAGAACAATGTGGAGATTCCTTAAAAAATTGCAAATAGAACTACCTTATGACCCAGCAATCCCACTGCTGGGCATACACACCGAGGAAACCAGAATTGAAAGAGACACATGTACCCCAATGTTCATCGCAGCACTGTTTATAATAGCCAGGACATGGAAACAACTTAGATGTCCATCAGCAGATGAATGGATAAGAAAGCTGTGGTACATATACACAATGGAGTATTACTCAGCCATTAAAAAGAATTCATTTGAGTCAGTTCTGATGAGATGGATGAAACTGGAGCCGATTATACAGAGTGAAGTAAGCCAGAAAGAAAAACACCAATACAGTATACTAACACATATATATGGAATTTAGAAAGATGGCAATGACGACCCTGTATGCAAGACAGGAAAAAAGACACAGCTGTGTATAACGGACTTTTGGACTCAGAGGGAGAGGGAGAGGGTGGGATGATTTGGGAGAATGGCATTCTATCATGTATGCTATCATGTAAGAATTGAATCACCAGTCTATGTCTGACACAGGATACAGCATACTTGGGGCTGGTGCATGGGGATGACCCACAGAGATGTTATGGGGAGGGAGGTGGGAGGGGGGTTCATGTTTGGGAACACATGTAAGAATTAAAGATTTTAAAATTAAAAAATAAAAATTAAAAAAAAATTATACTTGTGAGATCCATCCATGTTGCTTATAGCTCAGTCATTTGAGGTTGCTGTGTGTGCTCCATTGTATAGACACACAGTTAGCACATACAGGAGAGGGACAGCAGGACCCTTCTGGTTTTGCCTAGTGTGAAACGGCACTACAGACAGTCTTGTACATGTCCTTAGGGGACACAGGGACACACTGCTAGCAGGCACACTGTTGTCTCGCAGTACCCATAGGTGACTGTCTCCAGGATCTGCCGTGGATACCAAACTCTCAGGACGCTTAAGCCTCATAGCCTGCCCTCCGCACTCATGGATTCACCACCTGCTGATTCAGCCCGTGTGGACTCAAACATGGTACACGATCTGAGGCTGGTTGAATCCACGGATGCGGAACTCACAGATTATGGAGGGCCAACTGTATGCAGGAGTAGAATGCTTGCTCATAGGCTATACACGTGGTAAACATCAGTAGAGAGTCAAACATCTTTACAATGTAACTTGCTTCCAAATTACACAATTAACAGTTGCTCTACATTCTTGCTAAGAACTGATAGTACTGTTAAGACTTTTCAATTTTTGCCACTCCAGTAAGTGTGTTAGTGGTATCTTCTTGTGGTCTTAATTTGCATTTTCTCTTACAAATAATGAGTAAGCATCTTTTCATTTGCCTATCAGCCATTTGGATGTACTCTTGTGAGGTGGTTGTTCATGGAATACCTTTTACCCTAAAGGATTATCTTAGTGACTTGGAGGGGTGGAGTCACATTTTCAATGAGATTCTTTGTCAGATAAGTGTATTGGAAATTCTTCTTCCACCCTGTGGCTTGCTTTTCTATTATCCTCACTGTATCTCTTGATGAACAGCAGTTGTGAACTCCAGCAGAGTCTAGTTTCGCTGCCTTCCTTGCCAGGTGAAGCCTTTGGTGTTTTGTTGAAACAACTCTTCCCTACTGTAAGGTTGTGATACTGTTTGATCTTTCATCTCTTGATCTGTAATCTAACTTTGGTTGATATTTGCTTGTGGCATGAGGTCAGGGTCAGATTTCTGTTGGTCAGATGCCTGTTGGTGATGTTAAAATAAATTTGTTCAACAGATTAAAAAAAAAAAAACAACTAGGAAAACTGGTTAATACTCAGAGCCAGTGACCATTGTCTTCCACTGGACACAATCTGGGTTTCTAGGGATAAGAATCATCTGAACTTCTCACAATGAAAAGTGTAGAATCAGATAATCAAGACCACCAGGTAGCCTAACTGCGTGTTCTTCTTTGTCTTCTCCTTTGAACCAGTTATGACATTTTAATCATTCCATGGTTAATGAAGGGGTTAAATAAAATTTCAGACAGGTGTTCACTTAGTATCTTTATGAGAGTTATGACTTTATCCATTTTTAAGAAGTCACCTTTCAGCAGTTTTAACTCATCCTTTGTGTTTTACTCCTCTCCGTGTCTCTTCTACTGCAGGAGTTTGTCATAGACTCAGGTTTTTGGGCCAGGGTGACTAGTCCAGTCATCAGAGGATGAGGATTGGGGTGGGGAGCTCTAGCATGCACAGTGTGGCTTCCTGTGCACAGGACTTGATGACAAGAAAATACAATGATTGACAGTTCTGGCGTGTCCTGGTGCTTAGTTGAGAAATACAGGTGTTCTTACTAGCATCATTGCATGACTAGCACAAAACATTCTTCCAAAGACCAACAAACTGCAGAGTAGTCATGTATTAATTTTACAAACTTGGGTTTCTACATGGAGTGAGGTTTTGCTTAAAGTAAGAAAGACTAGTAACTGAGGGAAAAAAGAGAGGATAGAAAAACATTATTATTTTTTTAAATGGTAACTGTGTCATCACTGGCAGACCTATATCCTAGTTTATAGAAGAACAAAAAATGTGAATAGTTTTTAACAACAAACAACAAAAAATGATTCCAGACAGACTGCTAGTAATCTATTGAATGAGACAAATTTTATTTTTTTTTAAATGTGATACAGCCATTTAATTCTCACATTAACAACAGCCAACATTTGTGTGATACATTCACATGATTCTCTGTGTACACACAAGCACACACTATTTATATAAAAAATAAATTAAGCTTTAATAACAAACACACGTTTACAAGTGCAGCTTTTTAAAGCCTATTGAGAAATAAGTATGGACATTTCTGAGACAGGATCACCATGGAACTGGTTCTTCAGAAAGAAAATATTTTGAGAATGAAAAGCCTGACACAAAATCACTGAGTAGTTTTCAAATGCCAGTTTTATAATTTTGCATATTTCTTCATCTAATGATCAGCTTTCTGTTGGTAAGAATATAGCTTTGAGGGTTGTCTCCAAAAAGTTGGATATCACCTATTATGGAAAGTTCAGCTACACTTCTAGAAATTAAAAGAACTAGAGCCCTCTTTAACCATCCTTCTTAAGTCCAAATAAAACTCACCCTTAGTGGCCCTGGATCAGTCTTCTTAAAATTTTATGCTCAGAGACCTCCTGACTTTGGAAAACTCGTGGGTCCCCTTACACATTTCTACACTGATGTCTAATAATTTCATCCTGAATAGTTGCAAAGGTGCGTGCGGTACATGGTAGATACTGCATCTTCCGGTAAAATATTTCCATTTCCCTTTAAATTTAGCCAAAGGTTCTAAGTGCAATTGGTGATAGACACCATCATCCTTTCAAAAAATTCTACAAACAAGGGAATTTTTAATGGTAAGAAATGCCACATTTTTTTTACTCATTGAATTTATATTTTTATTCTACTTTATAAAATTGTAGCTTAATTATCCTTGGCTTATATATTATTTAGCTGCATATCTGTAACAAAATCACACATCATCCTACCTACACAATCATTTAAAAAGGCTCCACATATTCTAAATTTCTTCTGAACTCAGCTTGTTTAATAAACAGAGTACACATTTAATAAAGAACTAAACACAGTAAAATTCCACTGGCAATGTAATGAGTCAAAGAAGGCTTCTACTTTGGTTCTTTACTCTCTGTGTAGATTACTATTATCTTTGGGAGAATGGCAATGGTACAGTATCAATTCTATTCTCCGTTTTCAGTTTTACAAATGGAAATGCTAATGATCCTTTTTCACACAGACAACTGAGAACAGAAGGAGTTAAAACACTCAGAAATCTGGGTATTCCTTCAGTTTTGTTGAAAGCAAGGAACTGGAAACCACCGGCACTGGAGGAGGGCCTGTTAAGAGGCTTGCACTTTCCAGACACTATGCTTTGAAATTGTACCTTGAGTCCTGCTCTACAGTAAGACTGAATGTGGGGAGAAGACCTACTTCCTTCTGTAAGGGGGAAAAAGGGCATTTTCTCATGCTGATGAATCTCTGGATAGAGTGCAACAGGAAGTTGAGGATCTGAAAATTGATCCCCTGAAAAAATGAGTCTGTGACTCCTTAGAAAGCTCTGATAGACTGCTAGGGGTAAGGCTGGCCCAGTTTAAAAACCACTGGCCTTGGCTTAAGTTCAGATCCAACTACATTGTAAAGCATATAAATGATTAGATCATGTCACTGTCTTTAATAGAGAAGCAGGTCCTCAAATGTGTTCCTGTAAGATGTTTCTTGGCAAAAGGGTTCTCAGATCAAACTTAGGAAATGTGATAGTCTAACCCTCTTCAGTGTGCACATTAGAATAGGCAAGTTTACAGCAGAGAAATTAACTTTCTCCAACCCAAATTTCCCAAACTCAAATGATCTAACCAGCCTCCTCCATTTCATTTTCCACGTAATAGCTAATGTTCACCATTTCCCGTATTCAGTAGAATAAAGACAGTTGTGCACATAGGCAGTCATGGCCTGACTCCATCAGTGTTGCTGCTGTCTTTCAGTGTTCCTGTCGCTCTTCTGCTTGATCTGAATCGGCTGTGCTCTTTACGTGGCTGTGAAAGCACAGTCTCAGCGAGGTGTTTATACTCAGGTTACATGGCTTCCAGGCAGACTCGGGGAAGAGTGGCGATGTCATCTGTGCCCCTTTCTCTCTCTGTGCATCCTCATGGAGAGACTCCTAACACCAACATGACCGGATTCATGTGTTACCCAATTATGGGGAGAATGGTGGTACCAAGGCAAATACTCTGTGATGCGGAATCGACATCACTGGAGCACCTGGGAGGAGGAGCCAAGCTTTCAGGGCAAGGGTTCTTCTCAGTGCCGCTGAGAATGTCAGCACCCGCCTCAGCGGCTCTGCTCCACTCCGCTCTGCGAGGATGTGGCTGGGTGTGGATTCTACAGCACAGCAGCTGAACAGATGCTGAGCCTTCTGACTTCTACCTTGCTACTTCGTCATTCCTTTGACAAAGTAGCAGATAAATGCATTTTAAGCGGAAAGGGGATCCAGGTCTTAGCTTTTGAGCTTTTAAATGGAGTGAAGTGGGAAAGTGTTGTGTCCTCTACACACCCCAGGCTGCAAATAGGTAATGCCATCGACACCTGAGCTTGTAGGGAAAGTGATGGAGCCAAAAGCGGCTTGAGCTGAGGCTCCTCCGGCTGCCTGGCCAACAGCTAATAGGACACTGGCCACTATGCCTGCCCTGCAGCGCTCAGCTCAGTGCCTTTTTCATCTGAGCTTTCTTGAAAGGTGCTTTGAACATTTTTACCACCAGGAATACTCGTCCCTCGGTTGCCAATGCCAAATAAACTAGCAGCTTCGACTCGGGAATAACGAAGTTAATGAAGAACCCCACCTTGGTCAGTCTGCTATCGGGTGTGCCCTCCTGGCTTCATGGGAGAGAAATGCATTTCTTTAGAAGCACGTGGAGCGGTTCCGTGAGACCAGGATAATGGCTATTTTTCCTTAACATTTTAAAGACATGGTCTCCCCTGACTTTACTGCTTGCTGTGTGGAAGTTCTCAGTAAATTTGTGTGGAATGGAGGGAGGGGGTCTTCTGATCACACAGAGCGTGGCTGGCTTTAATGGACTCTTCCACTGACACAGGCACGCTAAGCTCAGGATAATAAGGGGAGTGGGTTTCTAGGACCCAGTTCCATCCAAGTAAATCTACCAGGCTGACTGCTAGTTTGTTCCTCCCAGCACAATCACTTTTCCCCCATAGGTAAACCTCTTTTCTCCTAAGTCAGTTCTCAATTCATTCTGTGTGGTGCCTCTACTGACCACCCCCAGCCCACTACTATCCTAACGTTGAAAAAGCCTTCCTAAAGCATCACATGTACAAATCAGTAAATAGCATCCCAGGATGTAGACGAGTATCACCTTGTCCTTGGTGGGTCTGCCCCTTCGGGAGTGGCTGCACCTGAGATTTTCTGTCGTTCCCTAAAGCTTAGCTCACTGCTCCAGGAAACTGGGACATCCAGGAAGCCCACCCTGTCTCACCCTGTGTGAGCAGTGAGTGAGCCCACGGCCCCGTCGCTGTGCAGACCAGGGAGTGGACAGGCCAGGGGGGCTAAGAAGCTGGCCAAGCCTTCACAGGGCTCTGCTCTCTGATAGGCCTGTAAGTCAGAGAGCTCCCAGATTGCCATCCTTGACCCCACTCACCCAGCAAGTCCCTGTCCTAATGAACAGCCCACCCGACCCCTCATGTGCAGCTGCAGGCAGGTCCAGCCACTAGAGGGAGTTCAGGTGCTCTGAGCTGGGGCAGGATCGGGGCTCCTCTCCAGGCCTGGAGAAGTCCGAGGCCTTCAGTGTGAGATCGTTTGCCTTTTAGTTCAGATCTTTTCAGAATCTAATGAGTTAGTTCCTTACAGACCCGGCTCATCTTCTGTAGAAGTCAGTTACCTGGTCTTTAGAGGCCAGAGAAGGAATCCTGCTCACTTTACAGCTCGTGCACAGAAGGTCACTGATCGAGTTTCACTACATTTATTCAGGGAGGTTTGGAACGTGAGAGGCCTCGTGTGAGCACATTTGGGGGTCCTCTTTAGAGTCGGTAAGTTAAGAAAGTGTCCAAGATGAAAAGGTTACCCCAATTCATGCCGATTGGGTCATCTTCAGGTTTGTCATCTTGGTGACAGGCTGGAGGAGTGACGACCTCACACGTGAGCATGTTCCCAGGGTCTGAACAGAGCACATGCTCCTCCATGCAAACTCACATGCATACACAACATGCTTAGACATGGACCCAGCTTCTATGAGTAAAACTTGCTGTTGCTGACTCTCTTCTCTCTTAACCTGAAACAAAACAGATTTCACTGTCATCCATTAGCCTAGGACTCGGGGATGCACAGCAGAGTTGGGGAAGTGGACCCCAGGCAAGAAACCTCTACAGATCTGTCTCCTCACTGGTCTTTGTCCTGGGGTCCCTGCTGTTGTGCAGGAGTCAAGATGAAATGAGAACAACATGCAGAAGGCATCTCCATGCTGTGTCCAGGGAGGCCACTGCTGACACTTTCTTGGAGATAGTTTTGGCGGAGCAGGACTCTGGCATACCTGGCCGTCTGTCCTTACGTGTCTGCAGCACAACTCAGAGCACCCCTTGTTGGAAGTGGGAGATTTTGCTTTAATTTAGGACCCTGGACAAGCCCAGGCTTGGGAGGCGAGAAGGGCTCCTTAAACGGTAGGGGTCGTTGCTTATTTTCACTCTTACCTGGGCATGCTCAGGAGGACAGTTCACCTCAGGGAAGGTGTAGATCCTTGAGCTCTTAGTATAAGTAATTGATGGAGCCAACAGAAGAGGGGTCAGGGCTCAGGCTTTCTGAAAGGGGAGCCTTGCCCTCCGCCCTGGCCCAGGCCTGACCTCACAGTGGCTGCAGAGTGTGACCCACCTGCGGTTGCACTTCTCCTGGTACAGCTGCAGCTGGTTCTCGTTGACATTGAATTCTCTGACCAGGGCATCGCGGTTGGCGCTGCGCAGGTTCTGGTGGGTGTCGTACAGAAAGAGCTGGTTGTTCAGTTCTTCTTGCCGCCTCCGCAGCTGGCGGCAGGAGGAATACAGCTCCTCTTCGCTCTCCTGGAGAACAGAGGGGACGACAGCCATGGGGGGCAGGCTCATCAAACCAGATGGGGGACGTGCCAGCTGGAGGGGAGACTGCAGGGAGCACGGGGCAGACCCGATCGTCTGCTGGGATCTTCCCAGAAGAGCCAGGGCCTATCTTATTCAAAGCAAAAAATGGTGCTTTTAAAGATCTCTAAATTTGGAAAACTCAGCAGTGCCCACAGGACTGGAAAAGGTCACTTTTCATTCCAATCCCAAAGAAAGGCAATGCCAAAGAATGTCACACTACTGCACAATTGCACTCATCTCACATGCTAGTAAAGTAATGCTCAAAATTCTCCAAGCCAGGCTTCAGCAATACGTGAACCGTGAACTTCCAGATGTTCAAGCTGGTTTTAGAAAAGGCAGAGGAACCAGAGATCAAATTGCCAACATCTGCTGGATCATGGAAAAAGCAAGAGAGTTCCAGAAAAAACATCTATTTCTGCTTTATTGACTATGCCAAAGCCTTTGACTATGTGGATCACAATAAACTGTGGAAAATTCTGAAAGAGATGGGAACACCAGACCACCTGACCTGCCTCTTGAGAAATCTATATGCAGGTCAGGAAGCAACAGTTAGAACTGGACAAGGAACAACAGACTGGAGTACGTCAAGGCTGTATATTGTCACCCTGCTTATTTAACTTCTATGCAGAGTACATCATGAGAAACTCTGGGCTGGAAGAAGCACAAGCTGGAATCAAGATTGCTGGGAGAAGTATCAATCACCTCAGATATGCAGATGACACCACCCTTCTGGCAGAAAGTGAAGAGGAACTAAAAAGCCTCTTGATGAAAGTGAAAGAGGAGAGTGAAAAAGTTGGCTTAAAGCTCAACATTCAGAAAATGAAGATCATGGCATCTGGTCCCATCACTTCATGGGAAATAGATGGGGAAACAGTGGAAACAGTGTCAGACTTTATTTTGGGGGGCTCCAAAATCACTGCAGATGGTGATTGCAGCCATGAAATTAAAAGATGCTTACTCCTTGGAAGGGAAGTTATGACCAACCTAGATAGCATATTCAAAAGCAGAGACATTACTTTGCCAGCAAAGGTCCGTCTAGTCAAGGCTATGGTTTTTCCTGTGGTCATGTATGGATGTGAAAGTTTGGACTGTGAAGAAAGCTGAGCACCAAAGAATTGATGCTTTTGCACTGTGGTGTTGGAGAAGACTCTTGAGAGTCCCTTGGACTGCCAGGAGATCCAACCAGTCCATCCTAAAGGAGATCAGTCCTGGGTGTTCTTTGGAAGGACTGATGCTAAAGCTGAAACTCCAATACTTTGGCCACCTCATGCGAAGAGTTGACTCATTGGAAAAGACTCTGATGCTGGGAGGGATTGGGGGCAGGAGGAGAAGGGGACGACAGAGGATGAGATGCCTGATGGCATCACCGACTCGATGGACATGAGTTTGGGTGAACTCCGGGAGTTGGTGATGGACAGGGAGGCCTGGCGTGCTGCGATTCATGGGGTCGCAAAGAGTCGGACACAACTGAGTGACTGAACTGAAGGGATGGCTACTCAGGAGGTCAGCCTAGTGCTGTTCCCACCGATGCAGTGGACCAAGTGAGAGACTCCAGTGCCTCCAAAGCGTGCGTGGATATACAGAGGTCAGCTTCTGCTGATGCTTATTTCTACAACAAGTGGACTCTGACCATACAGTGGCCTGAAATATTTTTCCCAGGTTAACAACCTAACAGACTGCCATGGGCATCCCCCCAAGCAAACAGGCAGAACTCTAACTTCTGAGGCGGGGAGAGCGAGGGTGAAAGTTATTCTGGCCACTGGCAAAGGTGCAGTGGAATAAAATGCTGACTGCCTTTGCACAAGGGGTGAAGGTAAATGGCCAGTCCCTACTCCCTGATGCAGCGCACCGAGTGAGGCACTGAGAAGAGTCAGTGGCGACTCTGCCTAAGTGTCGACTCTTCCTCAGAGACTCCAGTCTTCCTTCCTGCTAACCCTAAAGCGGAACAGAGCCAGAGCCACGCTGACGCTGCAACACTCAGCCACAGATGGGCCCCTTCACCTTCTCTCCGCCTGCAGGAAACAGCTGCTTTTGACCTCACAGATGTAATGACTGCCTGATCTGTTGGTCAAAAATTCATCTTTTCTGCTAACGCTTATATAATCAGAGGCCTTCGTCTCTGTTTCTGAATCCCAAAGGATTTACAGATGTTACATAATTTAGTTATTAGCAGTCCATATAAATGTGATATAACAAACATTCAGGAAAGTAAATAAAACATACATACAGTTTAGTGAGTAACTATAAAGCAAACAGCAGTGGAGCCACCAGCAAGTCAAAACGTAGAGCGTCATCCACTCTGTGAACCCCTCCCAATCAGGACTGCCCCCTTCCCTCTTAGAATTTTGTGACAATGCTTTCCTGGCTTTCTTTGGAGTCTGAGTTGTTTCCAAGAAGCTTAGTTTTTATATTCTAAGTTGACGGTTACTTCTGTTTTGCCATATATATATCTTTGTCACCACTGTGTTTCAATTGCATTCCTTCTTCCTTACTATGGTCATTCTTTTAGCAGAGTTTATTAGCAGTGAATCAAGTCTTTTTCACCTGAAAATACCTTCATTTTCCCCTCACTCTCGAATGGCAGCTCCTGGGATGGAGAACACCTAGACCCACGGCATGTCTAAGGCCTTGCGGAGCCATCACCTTAGTCTTGCGGCTGCTGTGGTGTGTCAGCCCTTTGCAGGTAATCTATCTTTTCTACTTTTGGAATTTTCTCCCTGTCCTGACATTCTGACACTTCAGTAGAAAAACACCTATATGTGGGTCTCTATACTGCTGTGTTTATATTGGAGGATGTTTTTCTCTTCAGTGCTAGAAAATTCTCCACCCTGAATATTTCAAGTATTTTATGTTGGAGCTTCTCATTTTACCCTAATTTTTTTCCCTTTTAATACATTTTTCTTGTCTTGCTGTATTAAAGCAAATTCCCCAAACACAATCTTTACATTTATTATTTCCCTTAACTGTACCCATTCTGGAATTTCCCACTTACTAAGCTTTAAAGACTCCCCCCACCCCAGTTTCAATTTGTATGTTACAGGAATTTCTTTTTCCCCCCAAACTTTAACCTTTTTATTTTGTATTGGGGTATAGGTGATTAATAATGTTGTGGTCGTTTCAGGTGAACAGCAAAGGGACTCAGCCGTACATATATTAATACATGCATCCGTTCTCCCCCAAACCCCACTCCCATCCAGGCTGCCACATAACATTGAGCAGAGTTCCCTGTGCTGTGTATACAATAGGCTCCAGGGATTTCTTAATTGTTCATTTCATTCCTACATGTTTTTGATTAAGTTTTTTAAATGTATGTATCCACTGGGTTCTCTTTTTAAAAAAGTGTTTGTTTTCACTTATTTTCAGAGTCACTGGAGTCAGTTCTCTAGCTTGCTGGCGGTGTTAGCGTTATTGTCCTTGAGTGCTAAGACGTTCCCGGGCAGGTTCACCTGGAATGGCAAGCTCCTCCCTCCCTCAGTCTGCACGCTGCCCTCTGCCCTCTCCCAGGCCGGGAAAGCTTCTGTGTCTTTACGTTTGTTGTATGTAGGTAGCAGTTGCCTCCAGTTCTATTCAGAATGTGCCATTGCCCTGGGAAAAAAAGCTTCCGAGGAATTTTTATGAAGCCAGCACAACAAAACCTGACCCAAAACATCAGTGAGTACCAGTGAGAAGGTCCTAAAGAAAATGTTAACACGTGCATCATAGAAGCTCATTCAACAATACGAGCCTCCAGTATTTCACCATGAAATTCTTTTCTCCTTCTCTTAAGTAAGCAGACACACCCTTTCTCTGCCCTGCCTCCCTTCTCCAGTACGTCGTCTGCATCAGCAGCACAAGCCCATCTTCAGAAGCTCTCCTTCACCCACCAGCTCCCGACCCACCCCTCGTCACCTCACAGCCGGTGTCCTCAAATAAGTCATATGTTCCTCATCAGTGTATCATGTACTCACGTTCTGCATTTTCAGTCTTTACTAATTATATATACACGGAGTTTAAAGAGCCACTAAGAGCTATTAGGATGATTACCAAAAAAACCCCAGCTGACTCCTGGGCACCACCCCCAGCCCTTGACCCCTGCTCCCCAAGGTCAGCAGTTGTTTTTTGGTGATTAACTCCACAGTTCTAACAGAAACAAAAACAACATGCTTACACTGCAAGGTCTTGGTTCTCCAGGTTTTAGGGATTATCTTCGGAGAGAATGATTTAGCTATTTTCTGCACACATTCTCTTATCTTCCCCCATGGAGATAAATCCATTTAGGTTATATCAATTTATGTTTACACTGCAGTTTTATTACTATTCCCACTTTGAACCCTTCCATCTTCTTTTACTCCTTGTTTTAGATAGAGTGTGCGTGTGTGTGTGTGTGTGTGTGTGTGTGTGAATTTAGAGTTTAAAAATCCTTGAAATCTTATTAATAAGCTGTTAATGTTATTAATAAGTTTTATCTGACCTGTGTCAAAACCTTCATGGAATTCTCTATCTCTGGTTTTCTTTTCTGTTTGTTCCCCCCTACCACCACCAATGCTTTTACCTTTTCATTTTTTTATGTTGACACTATAAACGTACAGAAAAGTTGCGGGAAGAGCTCGTTCCGTACCCTGGACCGCACAGGGTCCCCAGGGTTACCATCCTGCACAACCAGAGTACACTGGTCGAAGCTAAGAAATCGGCATTGGAGCATGCTAGTCACTGAAGCACAGGGCCTCTGGGTTCTCACCGGCTCTCCCACGCATGTCCTTTTTCTGGTCCGCGGTCCAGTCCAGGCCCCGCAGCACACGCCGCTGCGGTGGCTCCCTGTCCTCCCGGCTCTGACTTTTCCCCAGGGCCCCGTCCACCTTCCACTGTCCATGACCTTGACCCTTTGGAAGACTGCCGGTCACTCGCTTTGTAGAACGTCCTGCATTCAAGGGTTTGCCTGCGTTTTTCTCGTGATTTGAGCTTCTGCAGCTTTGGCCCGAATGGCGCAGAAGTGAGGTGCCTTCTCGGGAGGTATGTGATGTCACACATTACTGGTGGTGACACTGATCATTTTTGGTTAGCATGGTACCTGCTGGGTTCATCCACTATACAGCCTGTTTTTCTTTGCAAATAAATTTCTTAGTTCAAGGCACTTTACGTAAAGTTCCTCTCAAAGCTGAACTTTAGCATCCGCTGATAGATCTGGACAGTTGTGGTCCCATGGTGATTTTCTATTTCCCTCATCTTGCACGAACTTTTTTTCAGTGTTTATTTTTTTTATTCTTAATGGAAGTATAGTTGATTTACAATGTTCATTTCTTCTGTATAGCAAGAGACTCAGTTATATATGCATTCTTTTCAGTATTCTTTGCCAGTATGGTTTATCCCAGGATATTGAATTGAGTTCCCTTTGCTGTACAGCAGGACCTTGCTGTTTATCCGTCCTGCATGTAATAATTTGCATCCACTACCCCAGACTCCCAGTCCATCCCTCCTTTGCACCTTGGCATCCACAAGTCTGTTCTTTTTCTGTTTCTTAGGATCACTTGTGCCATATTTTAGATTCCACATATAAGTGATATCGTGTGGTATTTCTCTTTCTGATTGACTTCACTTAGTGTGCTAATCTCCAGGTCTATCCATGTTGCTACAAATGGCATTATTTCATTTTTTTTATGGCTGAGTCATTGGAAAGACTGATGCTGAAGCTGAAACTCCAATACTTTGGCCACCTGATGCAAAAAAGTGACTTGCTGGAAAAGGCCCTGATGCTGGGAAAGATTGAAGGCAGGAGGAGAAGGGGACAAGAGAGGATGAGATGGTTGGATGGCATCACCAACTCAATGGACATGAGTTTGAGCAAGCACCGGGAGTTGGTGATGGGCAGGGAGCCCTGGCGTGCTGCAGTCCATGGGTCACTAAGAGTCAGATACGACTGAGCGACTGAAATGAACTGAATATTCTGCTCCGTGTGTGTGTGTGTGTGTGTGTACGTCATCTTCTTTATCCATCTGTCCATGGACATTTCATTCGCTTCCATGTCTTAACTGTTGTAAATAGTGCTGCTATATGATAAGGGTGAATGCATCTTTTGAATTAGAGTTTTGTCTGGATACATGGCTAGGAGTGGGATTGCAGGATCATATGGTAACTATTTTTAAAGTTCTTGAGGAAGCTCCGTACTGTTCTCTATAGTTGCTGCACCAGTTTACACGCCCACCAACAATATAGGAGGGTTTCCTTTCCTTCACATCCTCTCCAGCATTTACTATTTGTAGACTTTCTGATGCTGGCCATTCTGACTGGTGCGATTTGCATCTTTGTGGTTTTGATTTGCATTTCTCTAATTAGTGACGTTGAGCATCTTTTCATGTGTCTTGGTCATCTGTATGTCTTCCCTGGAGAAATGTCTATTTAGATCTTCTGCCCGTCTGGTTGGGTGCTTGCTTTTATTTTTAGCTGTATGTCTCATTATTAAGCACTCCCACGTCCATGGGTTACAGTCCAGTATCATTATTTCGCTACTCAAATTGCTCCAGCTTTGGCCTTTGAGGGATTTTGATGTGTCACCATCCTTTCTTGATCTCTTCTCAACCCACTGAAATTTCAGTATAATCCAGGCTCACAGTTTATCTGTCCCAGCTTTCAGAGTAACTATTTGTCTACGGAGCTCTGATTTCTTCTACTGGAGAATGACGTTTAGAAAGGAAGATGTGGGTGCTTGGATGTGCTTGTTGCTACTGGGGTCTCAGCTGTTCTAGAGTTTGGGTACGTATGCACATACGTATAGTTACTAATGCAAACGTGTTCATTTCTCTATACCTGTGTGTGTGTATTTTGAGTTTATACTGATACTGCTGATTTCCATCAAACAAACATTAATTTTGGAAGGGTTGGTATATATTTCTGCTTATCAGGTCGGTTTATGTCTTCCAGTAAGATTTCATGGTTTTCCACCATAGGCCCTATACTTTTCTTATTTAAATTCCGTCTACCATGTTACAGTCTTTGTCAGTATCATGAGTGACATTTCCCATCTGTCCCTACCTCCCATCCCATTTTTCCAACTGTTATTTCTAGAATACAGTGACTTAATAAATACACAACAAATAAACAAGTCTCCTTAAAATTGGGGTCCTTTTTCAAAACTATATAGCCATAGTTTGTGAGCAGAAAATTTTATCTCTTTACCACACTTTATATTGTTTCTTTTAATTGGTTACATTTGTTGTATCTAAAGGTATTATTTTGCTCTCTCTTTTGCTCTCTATGCTAGTGATAAACCATCCTTACATTATCATCCTTGCATTCTTCACTTGTAATATATTGTTCTTCCAGTAAATAGTTGGGAACTACTTACTAATTTTTTTTAGAATTTTAGTCTGTATTCATAACTGACATTGATCTATGGGTGGAGGAGGAAGCATACTATTTCCAGTTTTGATGTGAAAGTTCTACAACTTCAAGACAAGCTAACGGCAGCACTTCTGGTTTTCTGTTGACTTCAGCAGATTAAAATTGGAATTGTGTTATTTAAACCCAGATTGAATACAGCTCTAACACCATCTACTACCTGATAGGTGCTTTATTACCCTTCAGGCATTTTCGATAGGACTCAGTAGCCAAGGTCTCTACTGCTTCCTGACACAATTTTAGCCCATTCTTCAAGGCAGTCACCCATTTGCCCTAGGTTTCCAAACTTACTTATCTTACTCTCTGGGGCTCCGTCTCCCTTTCAATATTTACTGCTGTATGTTTTTGCCCTTACTTTCTTCCTTTTTATTAAGCAGGTGAAGGGTTTATTTAATCGATCTTTTCAATGAATCAGCATTTGTTTCATTCAGTTGACTTATCTTTACTCTTTTTTTCTTTTAAATAAATATTCAGTCTCTATGCAGTTTCAAGGCAAGGACTTTCCTAAATATACTTATGGCATAAAATGTTTTTACTACTTTGGGGTAATCTACTTAATTTACTTCATCTCAGAATTCCTTATTTTCAAATAGGGAATATTTTGACCCTCTTATTTCCATCTTATTATCTTTCCAACTTTATCAGGTTATAATTTATTCAGGTTTTGTGACCAAGAACTCAATCAAGTTTGAGAAGCAGAAGAAAACAATGTACATTACCCACATGTAGGACCTAAGTGTGTCTCTCTTAAATCTAACTTGTTAGTCATTAGTTTGATCATCTGTCCTCGGTGATTTTTTTTTATATACCAGACATCCAAATTCTGAAAGATGTTTTCAGTCAGGTAAACGTTTTTATTGTATGAGCTTTCGTTTTCTATGTTTAACACAGTAATGATGGTTTCTAATTAAACATCTATGACTTTTGCATCCTTTTTGTAAACATTCTGTCCTTATATATTGTCCCTCTTAATGCTCTTTAGCACTTTCTCCCTTAAATTCTACTTGGCATTAACTTTTTCTTCACAGTTTTTCCCAGTAACTCTTCATTCTTGTTTGTTTGGGGTTTTTTAGGGGGGAGGGGGGAGGGTAACCTTTCTTTAGACTTACTTCTTTTAAACATCGCACTGCTCCATTTCTTTGCTTCTTCTCTAATAGAATCCAGGCCATTCACCTAATCAAAGATGTTATATCCATTCCATTTTAATTATTATATTTTTCTTTAATTTATTTCATCCTTTTGTATAATTTTTACACTCTTGGTCAAGTTTCTATTTTTTTTTTTCCTCCTTTGCTTTTCAATTCTTATAATGGTTGCTTTCGGTTTCTTAACATTTCCTTTGTACATCACAATATCAGAATTAACTGTCCCCGGCCAGGATGCTTTCTCTGCCTACTGACCTCACAGGCATAAATGCTAAAACCTTTTAGGATGGCTGTATTTTAATTCCTGGGTGTTGCTGATACATTTGATTATTTTCAGTTCTAGGATATCATGAAATCAAGCTCCCTCTTGAGTGGGACACACACTGTGTCTGAAACGTCGCATGTCCACAGATCTGTCTCTATTGCCTTGATGTGTCCAGAGTGTAGCACCCCCTGCTCATCCTCTAGGAGTGTGCACCCCGTTAGCACTTTTCCAGGGGGTACATGTGAATCCACACATCTGCTCCAGCTGAGCCTCAGCAGGAAGCACAGATCCTGGTCTTTCCAACCAGGCCACCCACCCCTGTACCTTTGCTCCAGCCAGCCCAGTCCACCCGGGGATCCATCCTAAAAGGTCCCGGGGTGGCCAGTCTTCTCAAGCATACCCTCCAGCTACGGTCACCTTGCCCATCGATGAGGATTAGGGTGACTTTCAAGGTTCCACACTGTCTCCTGCCTATGCTTCCGAATCTCACACGTTTAGCTCACTTGAGTGAAAGAGGCCCTCTTCAATCAACAGCAGGATTGGAGATCATACAACTGAAAAGAAACTATTCCAGAGAACAAGTTGACATGGATCCAAAAATATATGGTCTTTTCCCCGCCCACACCCCCCCGCCCCCGAGCTGTTATTCCATTACAAGGAGCTAGCCTCAGGAAATAATTTTTAATCAATGATATATGAAGATCTTCATTATTTATAAAGTAAAAAAGAAAAGTACAAAACAATGTACCTGTCCATCAGTGGGAGAAAGGCTAAGTGAATTAAGGACTTCTACCCGATGAAATGGGGATTTAATGGCTTCGACAATCATAGTAACATGGAAAATTTATTAGCATCATTTGTGAAGTGGAAGAAGGGCACATATTCATACATATTATATGAATCCAACTATGAAAATATCATGTGCAAAAAAATGGCCAGGCAAAGGAAGGACACCAGAACGCCAACAGTAGTGATGCGCAGGTGGTTTGTGGCTTTCCCAACATCCCCCTTCTTCCTTTCCCTACTTGTCAAATTAAACATCAGCGGTAATAAAATGGTGTTAGAAATACTTTTTGTAAACCATGCATACAGCTAACAGAGTAACAGAATTGATACGTGATTGTGACATTTAAATGGCTTCTTCAGAAAGAGCTCAATGTGCTCACTGACAGTTTTCTGGGGCTTTAAACTCTTTACCTCAGCCAATGTTTCATGAGTAAACTCCATCTCAGCTCTGCTGGATCAATCATTTGCTCAGACAAAGCTTTTTTGACCTTGGGCACCCAGAACGCCCAGGTCTCCCAAACACACCCCTCGTCACAGTGTGGGCAGAGACACCCAATGGGGCCTGTGAGTGCCTTACAACCAGGTGACATATGGAGTTAAAAGCTCGGGAACCCGCAGCAGCGATGAAACCCGCACCTTCTCAGACAGCTTTTCCCTGGGAACCCCACGCAATGCCCCTTCTCCCCCCTGCTCCCTTCTCAGGGACCTCCCCAACAGAAGCTTCCCTCACCAAGGGTCAAACCTGAATACACACATTTTCTTTTAAATATACTAATTTTACCTGCTGCCAGCGATGCCTATCATTTAAATTCTTTACGATGCTTCCAGATTGTTTATGACAGCTGTGCAGAGCAGGGTGCACACAAATGCTCAACAAGGACCACCAGGAAGGGAAGGACTTGGAACTTTCCTGTCCAAGCATTTCTACCACTCAGAATCATGAAAGGTGATTTTTTTTTTTTGATCCATAGTTTAAGGCTCAAGGGAAAACTATAATTTTCATATAAACAGTGCTTTGACAGAGTCTAAAACACTAACACTTAAAATTTGTTTCAAAACAGAAAACCTTCCATTATCCATCCCTTTATCCTTTTCAGACAATTTCATCATCATGAGCTTATTTTATACCAACAAACTGTCACTGAGGTTCTCTGGCCCTTACCTACTGTGCTTTGTATTTGTCATCCACTTCCGTCTTGATACTTCTAAAATGCTTTGAAGTGAAAAACTCTCAAGGTTGTAAAAACTGAACGGAAGGCAAACAGGTATGCAGAAAGCCTGGCATTCTCTCTGAGGTTTTGCCATGTGGGTGACGGCTCTGGCTGTTCACAGGCACCCCATCCCTGCCATCTCCCTCCCCACTGGATGTGCTCAGCTCGCCAGACACACCTGGGAGACTGCCGCAATAAAGCAAGTCACACAAATTTTCTGGTTTCCTGGTACATAGAAGAGTCACCTTCCCACCATACTATATAGCCTATTAATTATGTCTTTAAAAAATACATATTTACCTTCATTGAAAAGACTATACTGCTAAAAAAAAAAAAATGCTAACCATCATCTGAACAAGACATAGTATCAGTAGTTAACAGCCAAGATCACTGATCACCGTAACAAATATAACAGTAAAGGAAAAATGTGAAATAAGAGAATTATCAAAATGTGACCCAGACACAGAGAGAGCAAATGCTGTTGGAAAAATGGTGCCAACAGACTTTTCACAACCCTGCAATTTGTTTAAAAACAAAAAACGAAAGTGTGATAAAACGAGGCATGCAGCACTGACCAGGCTTATCCCAGGAGAACTGGGGTGACCGCAGACTCACCTGGCCCATGCTGAGGTTTCTGGGAAGGGGATGGAAGGATCCTGGGAGACTGTGGTGGCCACACGTGGGCCCTTGTGGGTTTCATTCTATAGGAGTGGCCGTCAGGAAAATTCTGAGGCTCCAGAATCACCAAGCACGTGTGTACGTGCTCAGTCACTCAGGCGTGTCCGCTCTCTGTGACCCCAGGGACTGTAGCCCACCAGGCTCCTCTCACCATGAGACTCTCCAGGCAAGAGTACCGGAGTGGGGTGCCATGCCCTCCTCCAGGGGATCTTCCCGACCCAAGGATCAAACCCGCATCTCCTGCACTGCAGGTGGGTTCTTTACCGCTGAGCTACCAGGGAAGCCCCCAGAATGACAACACATAATCAAACTCAAAACCTGAATTACCCACTGCTTGGTGTTGCGTTCTTAACCTTTTGTCCGACCAACCTTATCTCATCCTCTTTCATAGTTCAAATAGGCCAAGGCCTTTCCACCAAGCCAACCCAAACTGGTTCATCAGCATAGACTGTGCATCTTCAAGGCCTTGACAAACCAAAAGAACCAAGAAGGCAGGCTCCACCAAGAGCAGAAAGAACCACAAGAGGAGTGCCGCTCCCTATGGGAAGTTGACGTCTGTGAATTTCCTTCCGCAGGACAAGCCATAAAAAGACTCAATGGGACGCTTGCAGAAGGAATTACCAGGGTACCAGGTGGAGGAAAACACACCAGAAGGGCAAGTTCGCCCAGAAGAGCATCGTCTTGCCCAGCTCTGGCTGAAATGAAAGCACGGAACTTCCAAAGAGCTTTCCTCTTTCCAACGACACAACCCTATTCACAGACCCATCCAGCATCTTGCAAGAAGACAGGCTGCTGGAAGGGAAACCCGAGGACCTCGGAGGAAATCTGTGGCTAAAGGAATCCTCCTTTTACGGCGCGGCGCATGTGGCTAGGTGATTCTCACATGTGTTCAAAGTCCTTCAGCCACACTCAGTGGTTGTCCCCACCTCACCCCCGCCGCAGACGTGGCTCTGCGAGCCCCTACTGGTGTTTCTCCACTCACCAGGACTGGCCGCATCTCACAGAAAACCAGGAGGGACGCCAGCTCAATGTCTTCACTGTAGCCGTTCTTCAGAGGCACAGATCTAAATCCTGCAGGTCGAAAAAACAAACCAGTTCACATCAGATCTCTGCTTTTCCTGCAGTACCCAGGGATCACGTGCCCAGTGCATGGAGCAGAGAGGTCAGGGCCCCGTGCTGGGGGGCTGACTTCCTTTCTGGAAGCCAGAGGTTCCCCCCCCACCCCCCACCTGATGGTTGGGGAGCGGGGTTGCAGAACACAGCCTTGACTGCCAGGTCCAGCCGGAGAAATGAAGTTAAAAATGCCTGCCCCCTAGAAATGCAGATGACTCAGAAGAATCAAAGCCCACAGAGCACTGCACACTGAATTCAGACCCTCTACAGCTGTGGTTTCAGTCCCTTAAATATTCCTGAGCCCAAAAGACACAAAGGAGTAATGAATCCCCACATCCATCTTCTTCACTCAGCCGTGTACAAGGCTTGGGACGAGCGAGTGTTTTTAAAGATTTCCAGTGGGAGGAAATCTTTCCGTCCCTTGCCAGTCTGCCCTGTTCATCATCCTCCCCTAAAAGCCATTCCCTATTTGTAGTGAGGACCTGTGTCTGCCGGTCATTTAAATGTTTCTTTTTATTGAGGGAGAGGGTTAAGATGGGGCTGCATTCCCCACAGCCCTCCGCAGTGAGTAATGTTTAAGGCAACACATCTTAAAGGTTGGTTGTTTGGCTTGTTTTGATAGAGTAGTAGAACTGAATCGACAGCAGAAATTAACGTCTCATTCCCACCCACTCATACCTCTTATTACAGGAGGAACCACTGTTAACGGCTTTCCAAAATCATCTATGCAGTGTGTGTTTCCCTTAAAATCACAGAGAATAGTACCCTAACCAGCCATTCTGAATCTTACAGGTTCCACTGAACACTCTATCTTAGGGATTCACTATGTAGCCCTAGCTTGACTTGAAAGCTTTTTCTTAAATGGAAACATAGTTGACGTACAATATGATATTAGTTTCAAGCGTACTGCATAGTGATTTGACATCTGCATGTACTATGAAATGATTATCGCAGTAACTCCAGTAACCATCTGTCCCGAAGTAAGTACAGTTATTACCACATTCCTTATGCTGTTCCACAGTACATCCCTGTGGCTTATTAGTAAGTAGAGATTTGTGCCTTGAGAGCTTTATATTTGCCTTGTATCTACTGATTTTCTGGGACAAGCGACGCACAAAGTGCCTTCTGCCAGTCAGGTTTTGGCTTATTTGGTGATTATCTTTCTATCTCTTAGAGAATCTTTTAGTCTGTTAGTTGATTTATCATCTTTAAATAGTATCTATTGACTCTCTCTGTGTGCCACTTATGTTGAAGACACTGGCATGCTTACATAACTTGATAGCATCTCTCCCTTTCCCTTCCCCAATTGGGTAAACTGTACTATTATTTCTATGTTGACGTAGTATGTAATATTAGCATTCCATTTTGTAACCATAATTCTCCCACAGAGAGGCTTAGTTTTCCTGATATTTAGCAAAAGCCAAAAAAATACAATAAGGAACGCTTGAACACCCACGACCTAAATCTTACATTAACCTTTCACTTATGCTTATCCAAACACTACTCTATCGGGTGATATTTACTTCCTGTTTCAAAGAAAGATGAAGACATCTACACAGTTCTTTGTCAGCATGAATCTCATGAACAAGAAGTCCTTTTTGTGACGTAAAACTTATACACAATGATTTTTTTTCAATGTCCAACGCTCACCTCCTCCTTACTGACCTGACCTTTTTCCATTAGATATTCTGGCTGGCTAAAATTGTCTTTTGAGATCTTCAGTACAAGCTCATGGGAACATATAATCCCTGGACTGTGCCTGTTTGAACATATCCATCCTTTGATTTTACACTTGAGTGGGCACAAAACTCTCAGGTCACACTCTTCTCATTGAAGGATTCTGGGGGACCCTGCTCTCCTTGAATTCCACTGTAGAGAAGTTTTCTGAACTGTTTTCCCCCTATACGTGTTGGGAATTATGCTAAGATGTGCATCACCTCTGGGTCTTGTTAAGATGCAGATGCTGACTCCAGAGGCCTGGGACGGGGCCGAGGTTCCGCACCTCTATGGAGCTGGTCTCTGTGGAAGCTGTTGGTGTAGGTGTTGATCGACTGCCAGAACGCACGGCAGGGCCGAGTGCCCTGCCCACGCACGCAGAGCAGAGCGGGCCCGCCCAGTGCCCAGTGCGGGCCTCCCCGTTTGGGGCAGTCAGCTCTGCCCCCTCCCTCGGAGGGACGACTCCAGGTCCACAGACATCCTGCCACCGCCTAAGTCGCAGCCCTTCAAGTGGATGGGGCTGAAAGGTGCTGGCCAGTTTCACTAGAATCTGATGCCACTGTTCTTCTGATTGACACAAGCAAGACCCGAGCGGAAAGGGAAAAGGAGACACCGCTTGAAGCAGCGTCAGTGTGGCTGGTCAGGCGTCGCGGCAGCCCGAGGGTGGCAGGCAGAGTAAGAATAACATGGGGTTTGAAGTCAAGACATTCCCGGGTCTGAATCGCAGGCTCTGGTCGGTCAGGTGTGTGACCCCTGAGCTGGTTAATTAACATCTCTCGGCCCCAGAGTGCTTATATTTAAAAAGCGGAAATGATAAAACTTTCACAGGACTGCTGCGAGGATTAAGAGAGAGAGAGTTTTGAGGCGCCGAGCCCAATAAATGCTGTTTCCCTCTTTGCTGAGCTCCAGCTGGCTTAAAGGCTTAAGTGCACCCCTGGTAACAACAGGCAGGGTTTATTTTCGAGTTCAGAAGGCCCCTGAAGCCTTATGCACAAAGGTATTGTTATTCTGTGGCATGCCCTCCATGAATATGGATGTCCCAGGCAGGAGGGAGAGAGAAGGTCTTCCTGGGAGCATCTCACAGCCGTCACCTTCTGTATCATCCCTGAGATGTTCTTTGTGTTCTAAATGCCCCCAAGCTCAGTCACAGCGTTTTGGAGAGGAGTCCACACAGTTAAGGCGGCAGCTCTCTCTAAGTCCTGGAGGGGCTCCAGGGCTCCGTCAGGACCCCGTCTGGAGGGGGACATGGCAGAGCCCCTGCACCGTGCGGGATGCATCCGGGGGTTGCTGTGTCCAGAAGGGGAGGGCACAGCTACCACAAAGAAATCCATCACCACCTGATGCAAAGAAGTGACTCATTTGAAAAGACCCTGATGCTGGGAAAGATGGAAGGCAGGAGGAGAAGAGGATGACAGAGGATGAGATGGTTGGATGGCATCACCGACTCAATGGACATGAGTTTGAGTAAACCACAGGAGCTGGTGATGGACAGGGAGGCCTGGTGTGCTGCAGTCCCTGGGGTTGCAAAGAGTCGGACATGAACTGGAATCCCCTACAATGTAGATTTTGTGTTTGTTTGTTTGGCAGCTCTGCACTGCACGTGTGATCTTAGTTCCCTGAACAGGGATCAAACCCATGCCCCCTGCAGTGGAAGCATGGAATCCTCACCACTGGGCCACCAGGGAGTGCCCCTTACAAGGTTCTTGTCTATTTACCCTGATACTCTTATAATTTTTGATTTACGAACATTGTTGCCATATTATTTGTTGCAAATATATACATTATTGTTTATGGGAAAAAAAAGAAATCCGTTGTAAGCCTGACTGACTTGGCTGATGTGAAGGAGGTGAACTGCAGAGTGAAGAAGTCCTGCGGCTAACTAGCTGAGTTTCACGTCATTTGCTGGGAAGGGGGGGGCAAGTTAACCCAGAGGATTGGCAAACATCGGGCCTCTCGGACTTACAAACCAGTGTGCACTGCTCTTCCCAAATTAGGGGAACAGTGTGGCGTTTCTAACCAGGCAAGTGTTTCTCACGGGGAAGTGCGTGTCCTCAGACGGGCAGCCGAGGCCTTGTCCGGTCTTCTCCGAGTGCCGGCTGAGCAGCTGGCTCCACATGCAGCTTCCTGGCCCCGCCCCACAGGGGCTGAACAAGAGCACCGCGGGACCGGCCCAGGAGCCTGGACTCCCCCACCTCACACACACTCACCGAGTTGTAGAAATGATCAAAGGCAGATACAAAGAAAGGTGCAGAAACTTAGGGAGTATCTGATATGTTTCCAAGTTGAAAAGAATTTAAAAAAAAAAAAGACCCCAGGTTTTCAAGCAACATCAAGAAAAAAGATTATCTGTGTATCAGTTCAGTTCAGTTGCTCAGTCGTGCCCGACTCTATGTGACCCCATGAATCGCAGCACGCCACGCCTCCCTGTCCATCACCAACTCCCAGAGTTCACTCAGACTCACGTGCATCGAGTCAGTGATGCCATCCAGCCATCTCATCCTCTGTCGGCCCCTTCTCCTCCTGCCCTCAATCCCTCCCAGCATCAGAATCTTTTCCAATGACTCAACTCCTCGCATGAGGTGGCCAAAGTACTGGAGTTTCAGCTTTAGCATCATTCCTTCCAAAGAAATCCCAGGGCTGATCTCCTTCAGAATGGACTGGTTGGATCTCCTTGCAGTTCAAGGGACTCTCAAGAGTCTTCTCCAACACCACAGTTCAGAAGCTTCAATTCTTTGGCGCTCAGCCTTCTTCACAGTCCAACTCTCACATCCATACATGACCACAGGAAAAACCATAGCCTGAATAGACGGACCTTTGCTGGCAAAGTAATGTCTCTGCTTTTGAATATGCTATCTAGGTTGGTCATAACTTTTCTTCCAAGGAGTAAGCGTCTTTTAATTTCATGGCTGCAGTCACCATCTGCAGTGATTTTGGAGCCCCCCAAAAATAAAGTCTGACACTGTTTCCACTGTTTCCGCATCTATTTCCCATGAAGTGTATACAAATTACTAAAAGGAGAGTGGTCTTTTTCTCTCAAAAAAATGATCCTTGACAAACAGGGACCAGGGACCTCATAAAGAATCCAGAAGGATCTGTGGCTGTTTTTCTCAGAAATACAGGGCCCTTCTTCAGGCATGCAGGGGGTTGTGCTTTGCTCAGCATGGGAGACAATCAGAAGTGAATCAGCCTACCTCGGAGAAGAGGAAGGTGAAACTCTGACAGCCCAGATGACTTGCCCAGGACGAGGCGGGGAGGAGGGACCTAAGACCGTGGCTCTGGGCCTCGCCCTCCCCTCCAAGCACCTAACCAGCCCGAGCCTGCCTGAGGAGAGACCAACAGAGTCTAAGCTTCCAAAACAAAATCCAATTACGGTGCCAAGTGGACCGTCAGCTAGTAATCCGATGTTGGATGCAGGAGCCCCCGGAGCCGCCCAGCACCCCATCCTGCCTCCCTCCCCTGTCTCTGTCCCGCTCACGGGACTCCCACGAGGACCCACTGCTCAGCCTACCCATGAGTGAATACAAACCAAGACAAAGGCATCATTCTTTCCAAAAGCTGGCAACGCAAACCAAAAGACAATGCCGAGAAAAACTGAACGCTGTGATTAAAACAGGCCTTACCTGACTTTATGCCTTTAATGGGGTACGTGGCATGGGCCAGAAAGTTGGGATCGCTGAACATATCTTCCTCATAAACCACAAAGCGCAGAAACGCAAGGCTGGGGTCATAAATCTCAAAAGTCACCTTCTCCTGCGTTGGGGCCCAAACAGGGCTGAGGCCGTTGTCATCTGGAAGAAGATCCAGGCTCTTTCAGGGGTCCCTTTGTCCTGCTCTGTCTCAGCTCACCATCTCTACCCCCATCAGCTGTGGCTCTCCTTAGCAGCCATGTAAATTCACATCTAGGCCAAGATCTGATCCTTTTTGTTCCCCAGTGGCATCGCAGAGCTGGCCCTCAGTAAGCAGAGAAGATGGGACCACTTCTCCTTAGACTCTCCCATCTCAACTCCCTGGGGCGTGGGAGGGATGGGAGGTGGCCCACAGAGCAACAACAGGTTTGTAAGAAAGGAAAGAGGAGCTGGGGGCCACATCACTCGTCTGATGGGGGAGGCGGGCCAGGCTCTGAACAGGTGGTGGGTTCTGGAGTCACTGGGGAGAGCCAGCCTCAGGGAACAGGGAAAAGAGGCAACCTTCACCCTCCACAGGGCCAGCTTCACCGGCCAGTTTGTGAGCTGTTACCCGGCTGCCTTTTACCAGGAGCCAGTGATCCCAAGCCTAGAAAGCCCCCCAGTTCGGTTCTTCCCAGGCTTCAGATGGCAGAACAAGCCATTTCTCTGGGCCTCCCCGCCCGCTGTGGGGTCAGATCACCCAAGTTTGGCTGCAGCCTTGGGGGTGAGTCAGCATCCTCTCTGAGCCCTGGACTTAGGTGGGGGCTGATACATAGAGGGGACACCCCGGAGTGACGGGCACAGGGAGCCGCGGCCTCACCCAGGCCTCCTGACATGGGTGACGGGCTGAGAAACACCACGGTGGGTCTAGCTCTCAGGTCCTGCGGCCCTCCGTTGCCCCTCCGAGCTGCCCACAGAGGGCAAGGGGAACGAAGGGAAAGACCTGGCCACCAACACGTTAGTGAAGCCCCGCTGACCAGCATCTCCAACGTGCGGCTCAGCTCGCCTAAAGTCTCAGTGAGGAAAGGACCCAGGCAACTTACTCACAACTGTCGTCTTGAACTTGTTGTTGTCATACTCCGCTCCGCATATCTCCACCTCCACAAAGGGACACGCGATGCTTCGTCCGGGTTTGGGGAGATGACGGGCCCCCAGTACCTAGGACCCCAAGAGCCAAGTGTTAGAATTCCGCCCGCCCGCACTCCACCCTGGGCAGAGCTGGAGAGGTCTACATGGGTGGATTCTCGTTTCCTCATCACTGGTGAGGTGCTGCACCCTCCAGTAGCGGACACCCCCACCGCTTCCCTGTTGTGGACGAGGGAAATAGTTTCCAAACAGGAGAAGACAGACACTCTTAACAAAGAGACAAAGCAATGTCTAAAAGTCGGTTCAGTTTTAAAAAGCTTCCACCCCTCAAAGTGGCCATTGCAAGGATAAGCCCTCTCCTCAGTAAAGAGCAGAGAGCCGTGTCGCACCTGTTTTATTTCTCTCTCTCTGACCAGATGCTGACCCTGCTGAGCCCAGCAAGAGATGGATCTGTAACTCGCCCCACCGACAAGGGGAGGTGACCACCATGGACCTGGGGAGATGCCCTCCCGCCTCTCTGCCCTGCAACGGCCCTGGCGGGCACCGCAGTGAAAACCCTCAGCTGCATCTGGGTGCGGAGCCCAGGCAGAGGGCGGGGCCTTACCTTGACCGTCAGGGTCATCAGGATCTTCCTCTGGGACTCGGGCGGCATGGGGTCGTACTTCTCTGCCCTCATGCTCTCAGGCTGCAGGACGTAGCCTGTCCGCCCGTTGAGGGAGAAGAGCGCGTGGTTCATCTGCATGTACTTATCTGGGGAGGAGAGAGCTGCTGCTGAGAGGGGGCCAGAAGGGCGCCCAGGGGCTGGGTAGGGGAGGGCTTAGGCCTCCTTCCAGAAGTGACATGAGGCACGCCGGCAGATGAATGGATAAGGAAGTTGTGACACACGCATGCCACGGAACACTGTTCAGCCATAAAACAGCGAAACTGGGCCACCTGTCGCGAGGCAGATGGACCCAGAGTCTATCATCCAGAGTGGAGGAAGTCCGAAAGAGAAAAATGGGCATCAGATAGTGATGCGTATGTGCAGAATCTAGAAAAATGGCCCTGATGGCCCCAGGCCAGGAACAGAGACACAGATGCTGGGAAGGGACATGTGGACACTGGGAGGCCAGGGCTGACGCCCGCTCCTGCCATCTACAAGACAGACAGCTAGCGGGAAGCTGCCGGGGAGCCCGGGGAGCTCTGCGCTGACCGGGAGGGCTGGGCTGGGCGGCCCAAGAGGGAGGGATGGGTGTACACAGAGCTGACTCACTTCACCGTACAGCAGAAACTAGCACAACATTGCAAAGCAACTATACCCCAATGGAAGATGAAAATAATGTGAGGTGGCTGTGGAAACAGGTATCTGACTTAAAACTATGGATTTAAAAATTCATTAAAAACTCATGTTATTGGAAGAAAATCAGATTAAAAAAAACTCACACTGGGGACAACTTTCCGAGTATGATACAAAGTCCAGAATGTACTCAAAGCTAAACATTTTTACCCAGGACAAAATTTCCATAGAATCTGACATGCTTTAGAAAAATCTGTTTCACTCCACTGATAGGTAACTTTAACCTGTTAAGAAATCTGATATCTGTTTGCTGTGAATACTTACACCCCCTTAGAAAAATAAGAAGCATAAATATAATCTGCAGAAAAGAAAACGTCTATGTTTCTTAAGGATATGAAAACCTGGTTAACTTCTCTGTTACTCAGAGAAGTTACCAATAAGGGAAGCTCTGACTGCAGTGTGACACCAGTTTTCACTAACAAAGACTGAGGCGCCTGCCGAAACTAAGTTGGTGAAGTAAAGCCAGAAAAGAGTTTCACCCGTTTGCATTCCCATGCACAGCCTCCATGGAGGCGGTCTGGCAGAGTGTCTTGGCCCGGACACTCCTGGATACAGGCGTGCAGTGGTTTTGCTTGGGGCCAAGTTGGTCAAAGCTGTTGGATCCGCCCTGCACCACAGGTGCTCCCACGTGTGAAGGGAGGTTCACACAAGGTTACGGGCGGCAGTGCCATCTGCAACAGCAATGAAGGGAAGTCACCTCGGGCCGCCGCAGCAGGGCGCCAGTTGAGGACATGAGGGCTCCACTCAGTGGAGTCTGACGCAGGCACAAAGGAGGCAGTACTGATGAGCAGGCCTCCAAAGAGGCTGAAAGAACCATGCAGCGCCTCTGTGCCGCACACTATAGTTAACGCTGCCCTTTGCATGAAGAAGTTCGGCATGCCGGCTCTTTCCAGCAGAGGATTATCTCCAGAAGAGAGCCCGAGCAGAAAGTCTCCAGAGAGGGATGGCCCCAAAGAGGACGGGGGCCAGGACATAGCCACTGGACACCTGGGTCCAGCTGTGCCTGAAGCTCCCCTCCTAGACTTCTCAATTACATGAGCAAATGCATTTCCTTTTCTCCCTGAAACCAGACTGACCATGTCTGTCATTTACATCGGGAAGCCTGCCAGACACAAAGGTCTGGCGTGCCCAGTGGTCCCTCCACCGCTCCATTCAAGGGATGGGACCTCACGCTAGCATGCTGGCTGAACTCTGACGGCTCCTAAGAAAAACTACGTGCTCCGGCCACCACATCGCACTGATGGCCCCAGAAGAATGTGCCTGGAATGATGCCCCGGCATAGATTTACTGGCCACAGTAGGCCCCCTTTACCTGGAGTCTGGAAATTGAGTGCCACCATCTGGGAGCCACACAGCCAGAGGCGGAAGGGGTCGTAGTTGGACGAGTCCACCCGCTGTCCTTTGGGGTACACACGGGTCAGGCCCTTTTGATTGTATTTCAGGAGATCGCTGGGCTTCTGTCTGACGATACTGTCAGCCTTCGTCTCCACAAAGGAGCGGATTTCTCGGAAGTCAGGGTTTTCTGCACAAAGAGAGGGAGTCAACGTTTATCCTGTGTCTCGTGAGTTTTTCTTAACACCACTGGCAGAATGTGCAGGTCATCAAACACAACCCGGAACCTCTCTCGGAGAAGATGTCCAAATGCTTGTGACGATCCCGTCATAACTGGTTCTGCAGTGGGCTCTTGCCCTCTGGGGAAGTCTCAGAGATGAAAGGGCAGCCCAGGGTTCCCACTGCTTCTTAGTCTAGGATTAATGTAATCTGCTTTTTTTGTTTAAAACTACCAGCAGCCTTGTGCAGGAAAGCACCAAAGCGATACAGGATGCAGTTATAGAAAGGTGTGGTGCAGGACGGGATCAGCAGGGAGGAGGTCTGAGGAGTGGAAGATGCAGACAGGGCCCTGGCTTCCTCAGCGAAGGTGTCACAGACGTGAGATGAGTGAACCCAGCATCTTGATGGAAGGAGGACCGCCCACCCGCAGGAAGCGGGGATAGAGAGAGGAGACGGGGTCCTGTGGAGGGACAAAGAATGGGAAGCAGCGTAGAGGAAACGCAAACAATTCTTGAAGTGTTTGGATAAAGCTCTGCTTTAGGTAGGACAGCTCCTGTAACACGCCGGGCCTGGCCGACTCCGGTTAAGAGCGCCAGCCTCTTGCCCTGGACGTCGAGAGGTGCCCAGGGACCAACCTCCGGGCGACCATTAACTCTGGGGTTTAGGACTGCCTCTCTCCCTGCCCTGGAATTAAAGCAACCACAGGAGTTGCTTGCAAGGGGAAAGAAAATATGACTAGGACCATTGTAAGTGCAAAGAACCTGCTGCTTTGGAGAATGTGGTCAAAGATCCACTTTTGAATTCTCCTGCAGCAGGCCTCCAAAGACAACCCAGGTCCTGACCTCTGGAACCTGAGACCATGTTCTTTCAAAGGGACTTGGCAGATGGCAGGCTTGAAGTGGGGAGATTACCTGGCCCTAAATGAAACCACACAGTCTTTGTACTTGCGAGGCTGAGGGAGATGGGACTACAAAGAGAAGGCAACATGACCACAAAGGTGGGGACTGGAGTGACCTGGCCAAAAGCCAAGGAATGCCAGCGGCCGCCAGAAGCTGCCAGAGGCCAGGTCCAGACCCTCCTCTGGAGGGAGCGGGGCCCTGCTGACACCCTGATTTCAGCTCCGTGATACTGACTTCAGTCCACGACTATGAGAGAATAAACATGTATTGTTTCTGCCACCAAGTGTGTAATAATTGGTTACGTGGGCAGGAAAAAAAAAACCAATCCACCCTTTAAGAGGGTTTCTCCTTCTAAAGATACCAGGAGGGCCTGCTTCACCAGCATCCTGGCCCTGAGGACACTCTGACGGGAAGGTTCCCACTTGGCATCCGGAGGATGAGCAGGAAGCACCGTCACTGTGCTGCGTGACAGCGCCAGGCTCAGGAAGGAACCCCGTGTTCACAGAGGCGGGGAGGCGGGGTGACGGCAGGCGGTACCGAGGCTGTCCTTGGTCTTGCTGGTTGGCTTGCAGTAGACGACCAGGTCTGAGAGCTCGATGGCGATGGACTGGTTCTTCTCCCAGTACTTCATGTTGTTCTCCTGTGTGGAGCCAGCCGTCTTTAGTTTCCGCTCTCAAGTTGGCCCCTGGGAAACCCCATTCTTCCAGCTCAGCTGGCGGGCGCCCTCCTCCTCCGACTCTCCCCCTCGTCTTTCCACTTGGCCCTCGCGCACGCACAAAGTGCAGTGGTGGAGAGTTTTCCCTCCCCTGACCCCCGCCCCACTCCCCGCTTCCTCTGCCTGCGGAAATTCTCCACTACGCCATCCGGACCCCGAAGCAGCATAGAGCTCAGTCTCCAACCGCGGCTCTCGAGAATACCAGGGACGAGGGCTCTTCTTTATCACCACCTCTCTCCTGAACCCTCTTGCTCTCACCCGCTGCCCTATCCAGCCCACTAAAATCACTCTGTCACAGCTCATCCAAAATTCTAGTTGTCCCAGTTCAGGATCTCTGTAGACCATGGCAGCTTTGTGCTCACTCGCTGTCCCCTGAACCATGCACAGCTTTGTGCAAAGGGCCCTCTGGGGACCAGACCACACGCCGTAGACTTGGGAGCCATTCGCCCCTGGAGGACCCCACAGTCGCAGACAGGCCGCTCGCCCCGCTTGCTCCACTCCAAACCAGGCCTCCCTCTCAAGCCCTGCCAACCTTGGACTCATCCCCCCAGGGGCCACAGTGGGGATGGACCCCCTGGGAGGATTATCACGTACCGGTGGCAACATTCAGCATGGGGGTGGGCAGGGGGTGGCGCTGCCTGGCTCCAGGCATCGCACACTGAGTGAGTGCTTGACGGATACTATCTAAGCCCACCCATCCCCGAGAGGAAGACTGTTTCTCTGTTCTCCAAAGAACCCGCAGCACACAGGGTGAGCAGCTGACCCCAGGCCCCGCAGGCCTAGGCCGAGACCAGAGGCCTGAGCAGCGGCCTCACCCGTGTCACCACCCTGGCCCCGGCGCTTCTGCACCCTCGGCCACCGGGTGCCGGAGGAGACCTCGCTGCAGCGCCCCCAGGCTCACAGGCTGGGTCCCCCTGAACCACAGCGCTGCCCGTCCTGGCCCCTCCCCCCTCCCTTCTCGGCAGGCCCGTGGGTCCCTCTTCCTCTGGGCCCCCCGCCTCACTCTTCCAGGACGCCTTCCTGGAGACCTCCATCCGGGACTAGGAAAGAGACGCTGCGTCCCCCACACCTTCCGGAATGCCCACAGCCTCCCCCGACCTTGCACCGTCCCTCATCCGACTGTCCCATGCTGGTGCCTTTCAGCATGAGTGTCCAGACCCGTGTCCCGCCCCCTGACCCGAGACAGGTCCCTGGGAAGCAGGACTCCCCGCGGGTGGCGAGTCCCCAGGTGACAGGTGGTGACAGGAGTGTCACGGCAGTTGCCCAGCGGGGACTGGACTCGCGGGCGGGTCTGAAAGCTGGCCTGAGTTGCTGGCTTTCCCGAGTGGGCCAGCCATCAAGCCTCTCTGCCTCAGTTTCCTCATCTGTATGATGGGGCTAACGTGAGTCCCTCCCTGCTGCAGCTGTTATGCTAACTCAGGAAGGAGGCCTCTCCCCTCGCTGGACATGTAGGAAACAAGGGTGCCACACAGACTGCCCCGGAGACACCTTTCCAGGCCAAGGACAAGAGCGTCCCCTTTTTAAATGAGTGGGGAAGGACACTCGAACTCTTCTGGAAGAATGCCTTCACCTAGGACTGCCGACAAAAGTCCCGAGGCCCCCGTGAACCCTAGCAGTGACCAGCAAACAAGCCTGTCACCTGAGCTCAGCAACCACCTCACCGGGGCAGATTGGAACGTGAAGTTTGCCAGAGTTCATCTAAGCACACCCAGCCTCCTCCAGCCGCTCCCACATGCCCTGAATCCCCTAGGCACCAAACAAGCTGCAGCAGTAAGGCTCAAAGGGCTGGCATGGGATGGGCGGGCACGGAGCAGGGAAGGCGTCAGCCAGTCCGCAGCCGATGCTTCAGGGAGACTCAAGCCCCAGGTGTGCTCTCCTGACCCCTGTGTCCACCTGGCACTGCCTTCTTGGTGCCCAGTCTTCACCACAGGCTGTCTGGGGAGAGGAAACCCTGGCAACGACGCAGCTCGCTTCTAGTGACGATAGGACCGCTTTAAAGTCAGGGTGGGGTGAAGCAAGACACACCTGTGTCTCAGGGCGGGGACCTCTGGCCTCACAGAAGACAAAGCAAGGAAAGATTACAGAGCATCACTTTTTCTCTCAACTTCAGCAAAAAGCAGGATCAGTTCAAGATGAAACACAGCTGCTACTTCAAAACTGCGCAACAGCTCCTCTCCAGACCCGCAGTTTTGCCCAGAGGCTGTCCCAGAGTTTGGCATCACAGTGCACTTAATCAGTCAGGCTTTGGAAACTAACTAGACAGACCTCAGTGACTGGTCTTTTGCCATCAACCAAAGGAAGCCAGAGATGACGTAAAACTACAGGGCCCCGGGCAGGTTCTCAGGGCCTCGGTGAGGAGCTCCCAGGAGTGCGCCGAGGGCACAGTGCATGTTGGTTTCCCGGTGGCACCAGCCGCTCCCACAGCTGGTTATGCCCAGCACAGGACCTTGGTTACTTCTGCTGCCTCTTATTTTTTGGTTTTGTTTTCTGAACATTCATAATCAATATGAGAAGGCTCCTCTATCCATGGACTTCTCCAGGCAAGAATACTGGAGTGGGATGTCATTTCCTTCTCCAGGGGCTCTTCCCGACCCGGGGATCGAACCTGGGTCTCCTGCATCGCAGGCAGACTCTTTACTGGCTGAGCCACCAGGGAAATCACCATGAGAGGACTTAGCAGATGTAAAAGCTAGTTTAAAAGGACTGTAGATCAAAGGCAGAGAACAGCAGGCTTGAAGAGCTAGGCTTAGTTTCAAAACCCTTCCTGCGATGGGGAATGCGGGGGACAACCTTCCAGCCAAGTCACGTTTTCTTCCAGAAGAAACGGAGAGAGCCAGGGGCTTCCCAGGTGGTGCTAGTGGTAAAGAACCTGCCTACCAATTCAGGAGACCTAGGGGACACGGGTTCGAGCCCTACGCTGGGAACATCCTCTGGTGGAAGGCGTGGCAACCCACTCCAGAATTCTTAGGCCTAGAGAATCCCCATGGACAGAGGAGCCTGGCGGGCTACAGTCCATGGGGTCGCAAAGAGTCGGACATGGCTGAAGCAACTTAGCACGCAGGAAGCACCAGGCCAGAGGGTGTCACGGCCAGGCCCTCTCCTCTCCCAGCCGCACGCTCGGAGCAGGCTTGAGTGCCTGAGAATAAGTCTACAGGGAACGGTGGCTAGACACTCTCTCTAGGCTGTTTATCCTCGGCTAGAGGGGCCCAGAACGTCACACCCTAGAACATGCTCAGGAGGTCCACCGCCTGGCAAGCGGCGCCGGCCAGATCGTGATGACGACCACTCAGCTGACACTGAAAACCACACCTGGAAGGAGACGGGGAGGCCATCTCTCAGAGAAGCCCAGGACAGCGGGCCCCGCCCCCGGGCCTCGGAGGCGCTGCGCTGGAGGCGCGAGCGCGCAGATGAGAGGGCCCCGCAGGGGCGGGGCAGCCTGCCGGCCACAGGCTCGCGGTCCATCCCGAGTGACTGATGTGACGGCGCGACGAGCCTCGCAGAGAATAAGGACCCGTACGTAAGGCCTCGTGACGAGGATCCGGGATGGGAGGAAGATGGGAGGCACGCCAGGGAAGGTGCCCGTCTGAACAGCCCTCGGCACAAAGTCCTATAAAGAAGAGGACTTGACTCCGAGGTGTTGGAAAGATGAGTCCCGGAGCCTCTGGTAACCAGCGACTGGCCAACTGTGCAGTCGCCCCCAGTGGGGGAAGAAAAGGTCAGGCCAGTACACTGGAGGAGGGAGGCTCGTCGCCTGCAAGCCAAGGTCAGAGGGGTCCAGGGGAACCTGAGGGAGTTCCGGGCTCAGTCCTTTGGGCCAGGACCTGCCTGAGAAGCAGCTGGGCACATGGGGAACCTTACTAAAGCTTCTTCCCAGCTCTGCGGCCACAAGAAAGGGCAGACAGCACTAAGCTCCATCACCCAAGAGACGACAATGCCTCGAGGCCCTCCAGGCACGACAACAGTGCAATGGTGAAATGCCACCATGACCTCAGGCCCTGCTGTGTGTCAGGCGCGGGCCCAGTGGCGTCCATGCACCGTCCCACTTCGTCCTCACCGCACCCTTGGACTTAGGTACCCGGCTCCCCGTTTTACTGACGAGGAAACCGAGGCCCAGAGGAGTGTGGTTACCTGCCCAGGGTCCAGCCATGCCAGGAGGCACACTCCAGTCGGCCTAGTTCTAACCCTTCTGTTCTTACCTAGAACCTCACCCTTCAGAAAACCGCCAGTGGTTAGGACTCTGTGCTTCCAGTGAGGGCAGTGTGGGCTCGACCCCGGCCCGGGAACTAAGATCCTACATGCCCGTGGGGGGCGGCCCCCAGAATAAAAACTGAAACAAAGGAAAGACCTTTCAGGATAAATCCTCAAAAGCTCATGCCCATCTGGAGTGGAAGTTCCCCCACAAGAACAGAAACTTCTGGAAGCAAGGAGCTGGGTCTTATGAATTCCAGTACGCCCAGGGCCCTTTCCAGTCCAGGGAGATGAGCTCAATGAATGCACAGGAAGGATCCAGGCTGCTTGGGATAGTATTTAGAAGCAAGATAACATTTAAAATGAGGATGGCAAAGCTTTGTTGTTAAGATACATGAAGCCGGACAGGCCTCAAACATCAAGGGTCACCGTGCACACGCTGAACCTTCAAAGGTTTCACAAGAGACCCAGCACCCCCAGGAAGACCCCGCGCCCCCTTCCTCTCCGCAACGCCCCTGCTGTCTGAGCTCCCCGCCTGCCCTGCCCCCCAAATTCTCTGTGGTTGCAGCCTGGACCCACCCACACCTCGGCAGAGGACCAGAAGCCCGAGGACACCAGGCTCAGCGGAGCCCAGGTGCCCAGGCTTACCTTGGTGTCCATCTTCCAGGTGATCTCCCGGATGCTCTGGAACCACTCGAACAGCTCCTCCACGCTGTCCGTGGCAAACTCTACCGGAGGGTCGCCCTGCTTCTTGGGCTCCAAGACAAAGACGAAAGGCTTCTGGTTCTTCCCATGTGGGGCTTTAACTTTGGGGAAAGGATAACAAAAGTCCTGATCAGCCTGACAGAAGGCCAAGACGCCCGGACTTCTAGGCCCCAGGCCACTTCTCTTACGACCCCAAGCTGACCGTCACTGTGGATGTCGGCGCTGACTGGGACGTCTGTCTTGGATCAGGTAGTAGTCTGGGTTTTAATGCGTGTCTTAAATGTGAATGTGACCCTATCTGGAAATGGGGGTCTGGGCAGACGTACGGAAGGATCTCAGGAGATCATCCCTGCCTTCCAGGTGGACCCTAAACCTGAGAACCAGTATCCTCATCACAGGAAGGAGAGCAAAAGGGAGCCCGAGACACTGGGCAGTCAGCTGGCCATCAACGATGGAGACAGGGACTGGAGTGATGGGCACAGGGCACGCGTGGCCAGCAGCCCCGAGAAGCTGGGGTCAGTCTCTCTGCAGAGAAAGCATGCCCTAGACAGAGAAAACGATGTCTGCAAGAGGAAAAACTATCTGCCAAATAATCCCCTCAGCGAAGACCTCTGGGCTCATCTGCCAGGCAGCGCTCTAAGCAGGTCTCCTCCCACTGTATCTTATCTAATCCTCGTCGCCGCTTTCTGCGGTATTCTTCCCGTTTCACAGGAGAGAAAACAGGGACTGGCTGAGGCAGAGTAGCCCACGGAAGGCCACAGAGCTGGCAGTGGCCAAAGCGGAGGCTCGACTCAGACCTGACTCCCCTCCCCGCTCGCCAGCCTGAGCCACAGGCCTGTGCCCTGAAAATGCCGCGCAGGGTGGTACAAAGGGCGAGGGAAGGGAGGACAGAGCACCCTAGGTCCGGCGGAGCGGCTCAGCCCTGTCCAGCTCTCTGCGACCCCATGGACTGTAGCTCGCCAGGCTCCTCCGTCCATGGAATTCTCCAAGCAAGAATAGCGGAGTGGGTTGCCATTCCCTTCTCCAGAGGATCTTCCCGACCCAGGGATCGAACCCAGGTCTCCTGCATTGCAGGCAGATTCTTTACCATCTGAGCCACCAGGGACGTCCTGGATCCAGCCCATCCCATAACTCGCAGCAGAACCTCAGGCAGCTCCTATGGTCACTACGGGGCTTGGTTTTCTCATCTGTTAATTGGAATGAGAGTCCTTCTCCCACTTGCTGAGGCAAATGGACTGATGGGCTGTGGTGGGGTGGGGGTCGAGGTGGGAGGGGCAGAGGACATGGAAGCCAGCTCTGGAAACCTGGGCAGCCCCAGAGACGCAAGCTGCTCTGGCTTCTTGCCCAGAGAGCCTCTCCTCACTGCCTCCAGCCCTTCCATCTTAAAAGGCCCAGGAAGCCCTGTGCAGATCACACCCCTGCCACCACGGGCCCGCTGAGGCTGTGGGCTCCCTCCTGCCCCAGGCTCCGAGGGGGAGGCCAGGCTTCCTGACGCCCAGCTGAACTGAAGGCAGCTGCAGCCTTGGGGGGGTTATGACAGGCGCAGGGTCTTGCAGGGCCTGAGAGGTGGAGCTGGGCTGAGAACTGACACCCCCAACCCCACACTCCACTGCACGGATGTCTCGGCTCCTCTGAGAAAAGCCCAGGGAACCCAGCCAGGCCCCTGAAATAAGGATGACAGCGTCGGGAGTAAGAGCAGCCCACGCCCATCCAGCACTTGTTACGTACACACCAGACTGTTTCCACACTGTACAGATGTTAACAGCGTAGCAATCTGTGAGACGTAAGATAAGTCATTGACCAGCCTGGCCCAATACTCAGCTTCAGTACTCAAGCTGAGGCTAGAAAGACCCACCCCCTGCCCGGGGGGGCAGAGGGGACGACTTGGGTGGGAATCCAGGCTGAGACCACGTGTGCACATACCAACATTATAGATGTTGAGATTCAGGATTCCTCTGCAAAGGGACCCTAAGGGATTGTCTTCAATAATCTGTGAAGAAACAAGACATAACTCACGTTCGTCTTAACGGGAATAATAAAAAGAGAACCAGTTTCCAAAGCACACCATTTAGCAGAGACACTGCCTGTGGAACTGTTTAAAATGCATTTTCATCACAGGCTACGTCCATGGGGAGAGAGCTAAATAATGAAGCCTGTTGCTGACGGGGACCCAGCGGGGAGTAGGTGCCAGCAGGCTCAGCATTTCATTTCCCAACCTGTAAAAACACGCCTTGTGCAGTCTAGAGCAGGTTTCAAAGTGTTTCCGCAGATCTGGTTTCAAAAGAACACCCTAGACCCTTTGTTGTGACGTTATTATGAAATGGGACTGGCCTCCTTCTCCAGCCCAGCTCAAGAACCTTCTGTGGCTCCCTGTGTCCTACGGAACCAACACCCAAGCTCTGCAGTCTGGTCTCCGGGCTTTCCGCTCCATCTGCCAGCACATCTGAAGCATCGCAGAGGCCAGGTGAGATGGGAGTATCTTGGTCTCCGAAAAGCTGGTAGAACTGTGCATCTGCTCATTGCATGGACTCATCCCCACCCTCCACCGGGCTAATGCTGACTGTGGGTAATGGGCAACATGGGACAGACACAGCTGGGAGGGTCACGTCTCTGCCTCAGGCTGAGCACAGTGAACTGCGTTTCCACCACCACACTTTGGCTCAGGCTGTACCTCCCACCTGGAATTCCCTCCTGCCGGTCTCTCGCTGTTGAACTCTAACTTGACTTTTAACGCTCAAAGGCCCCTTCCACCATGCAGCCTTCCCAGACTGCCCCCAACTCTCTTAGAAGAAAGTCTAGGATTTCAGCCTCAGTGCACTGCTGTCACCTTGAAGTAGCTGCTCGTCAAGCTTTCTGAGCAAGAGGCAATGAGTAGAAACCAGGTTTGCAATGTCACCAGAAGAGCCTCCCCTCACCCTCCAACGTGCGCCGGCTTACTTACTCACACCGAGCACGTTCTGAACGTCTGGCTGGCCAAGCTAAATGTGTTTCATCTGCAAGCCGGTTTAAGCAAAGGACAAATTCCCCGTCTGGCCGTTTTCACCCTGGAGGGAATCCTCCTACATACGCAAAGCCTTCCGGCCCAGCGCAACCTAATTTAAACCTGCCTATCTGGTCACAGACTTTCACCCACAACTCGGGGACAGTCCTAATTTCCCCATCATTCTGCTGTCCCTGGTCCAGAGCTCAGGGCAACATATGCAAAAACGTGTCCACAGAGCTGGCTCGGCAGAGCCTCCAGAACAGGATCGGCGGGTCCCTCCCTGCAACGAACGATGGAGACTCACCTGCTTATCCGCCTCCTCCCCTTCTGCTGGTGAAATGTCCTCAACGTAATTGGACGGGAAGTACTGCTGGATTCTGGTCCCATAGTCTCCTTTCCACCTACAGAAACACAGAAGGCACTTTCGGGGCCTCAGCCGAGTGCTGTTAACCCTCATCACTGCTCGCTAGCTCCCTGCTGCTGGGGCGGGGGAGGGGCCGGGGGCCGGGCCAGGACTCCCCCGCAGCAGGGTCCTCTGCTGTGTCCCCAGCAGAGACTGCTAGGGCTCGCCATCCCCTGCCCAGGACCCTAGTGTTTGGCAGAGCCACCGAGTCCCAAGTTTCAGTGCTTTAACTGGACATCAGATACTGTACAAGACAAAAGCTTGGTTCTAGCGGAGGCCCAGGCCCTTCAGGGAGGGCTATGAATTTAGAGATGGGGGTGAGGGTAAGGAAGGGTCTGCCGTCAGATGGCCTGGACTCGAGTCCCAGATCCTCTACCAACCACACTGGTGCCCTGAGCCTCAGATCCACCGTCTGGGTGTGGGGGCGGTCCCCGTGTCCCCCTCAGGATCTTACCGGGGCCACAGGAGTTAACATCGTCTTGCGTTTACATATAAAGCGCTCCATAGTGTTAGTTCTTGTTATTCAGCTAAAGCTGTGCCCCCACCCCCGACCTTCCCACCGTGGTAGCAAAACTAATAACATGAGACATTATCAACTTTGTACGTGTCTTGACTCAAAGAAACTGGCCGCACCTCCAAGATGCCCCCAAGTCTGATGCCTGGACTGGATCCTCCTCTGAGCCCTCCCATGGCCCACTTTCTGCAGCCAGGGGGCTCCTTCCAGAATGCTCTTCTGACCCCACCACACTGAGGCCTTCAAAATCAAGCCGAGACTGTGTAGCTTGGCCATCATAATGCTCTAACTCAGGGACCTCAACTCCTGCCTCTCTCTGACTTGAACCGGATATTCATTCCAGACCGTCTGTGGCCCACTCCCCACATGGCCCTGCCATGCTCTCTACCTTCTATGCCATACTCAATGCCCTCTATAGCCACCTAGCAATATAAGACTCAGCCGGGGTCTTCCTCTTCCAGGGAGCCTTCCCTGACTGCCAGGCTGAGCGCTCTTCCTCTGTGCTCCCTGGCATCTTTCCCCACAGCTGTCAAAGCGGTCCACACCTTATATTAACTTACAGTTACCCATCAGTTTCCCTTCTACACGCGACCTTCCTCAGTCTTAATCAAATCTACACTCGGCAGCACTTAACGCATTACTGACTGGAAACATATTAACTCCACAGGCATTAGTTTCCCTGGTCAATAATGTTAATAAATGTTTGCTGAGCTGAACAAGCAGAGAGGACTGCCTGTCCCACGGCCTGGTGGAAACAGAAATGCCAGCTGTGAGCCCCTTTCACATACCCTTCAGCCTTCATTTCTCCAGCCCTATCTCCAGCAAAGTCTGGCTGTATGGGCAACTGTATGGGCAACCGTGTGGGCAACTGTATGGGCCATGTGCCCAGAACTGGGTAGTTTACACCTGCGGCCCAGGTGTAATTATTAACTATGCATTCCCTTCACTCTCAAATGCATGCCAGTTTAAACAAAAATGATGTGGTCCTCTAATCTGGAAGGATGCAAAAAAAAAATATGTGGTTCGAGGCAGGCATCCCACTAGGTGGCGATACTGACACCAGGCAGAGAGTAAGCAAGGAGGGCGCCTCAGGAGGGCCTACAGTTTACCCGCAGCCCCTCGCCAACAGCACTCACTCCAGTCTCTTAACCCATCTTGAGACAAAAGCCTCTGTGGATCCAGGTAAGCAATGGGTTTAAAAAGAGGGTGATCTCCAAATTGAAAGAAAACAGCTGGTAAGCCTCTGGATCTAGCACACGAGTGAGCAGAGCGTGTGGCCCCGTGAGTCAGAAGGCCGAGCTTCAAATCTCAGGCTGCTCTGTGACCCTGGCAAGGCGCTGCTTCTCGTGCCTCACTGTCCTCATGCGTGAAGTGCAGGGGAGCAAAGCAGCAACCTTACAGGGTCACTGTGTGGACCACAGGAATGACTTCAAATGAACTCCTTATGATGGTGCTCAACACTGCTCCATCTGAGCCACTATTCAGACCTCTAAGTCAGGTCTGCTATCTTCCAAGAGGAAGAAGCACCAATTTTGTGAGGTGCCCGAGTCTCTGCAAGGGCTCATGGTTATGAACAATCCTTACTGCTCTAAGATAGGAATCATCCCATGAAACCACCTGCTGAGGGAACCTATGGTGGGCAGAGCATTCTTCTCCCTGGGTGGAAAAAAAAGGGGAAGAGATAACTCAACTGTCACACACCCAGATGCCTTTGGCCTGGGTGCACCTCTTTAGTTAAATGCACCTCTTTAATCCACGATGGGGCCACTGCACAGGGCATGGGGCTATGTAATAGCAAAAGAATCTGAATTTAAAATGCACAGGCTTGCATAATGGGAAGAGCCTGTAGTGTTCAGTAGCTGAACTTTGCAAAGCCTCATTCACTGCATCTATTCATTGCCCATGGGATTCTCCAGGCATGAACACTGGAGTGGGCTGCCATGCCCTCCTCCACAGTATCCTCCCGATCCAGGGATCGGGCCCACCACGTCTCTTATGACTCCTGTGTTGGAGGCAGATTCTTGACCACTAGCGCCACCTGGGAAGCTGACATAAAGCAGAGATAATCACAGTCATAACCCTGCAGGGCTGTAACAAGAATTTGCTTAGATATTGTATGAAAGCAATTAGCATAGTGCTTGCCACACAGTAAGACCTCAATAAATGGCAGCTACTATTATAATTAACATGTAGTATGATATATATTAATAAATGACATTATCATAATTGCTATTGCTATTTACCCACTTTTGCAAATAGAGCATATATCGGTCACCTTCCCAAAGAAAGTATGACAGGTCAAAGCCAGGCCAGAACAGGAGATAAAGGGGTCAGGGTTCAGCCAGCGCTTGAGTCTCACCGCTAGAAAGGGACAGGTCGAAGGGCCCAGCTCCCCTTAGCCTTACCAGCCCCCGGGCTCCTTGGAGACGTTGTGGATGAGGGCACCGCGGCAAAAGCTCAGCTCATCACTCTGCTTGGCTCTGTAGTCATACAGAGCTTTCACGGTTCTCTGAGGCTTTCAGGGAAAACAAGAAGGTAACGGGTCAGGCCAGGCGAAAGAAGAGGGAGGCGGCTGCCCTTTCTGGCACATTTGGTTCTCAAACGAGAGGGCGGCTTTAGTCCAGGCTTATGGCGCCATCTGGTGGTGAGGGCTTGCATTGCCAGGGAGCCACAAGGGGAACTGGCCTAAATCAGAGCCTAGGTTTTTCCAGTAGTCATGTACAGACGCCAGAGTTGGACCACAAAGAAGAATTGATGCTTTCGAACTGTGGTGCTGAAGACTCTTGAGAGTCCCTTAGATAGCAAGGAATCAAACCAGTTCCTCCTAAAGGAAATCAACCCTGAATAATCATTGGAAGGACTGATGCTGAAGCTGAAGCTCCAATACTTAGGCCACCTGATGCAAAGAGCAGACTCTATTGGAAAAGAGTCTGTTGCTGGGAAAGATTGAAGGCGGGAGGAGAAGGGGATGACAGAGGATGAGATGGTTGGATGGCATCACCGACTCAATGGACATGAGTTTAAGCAAGCTCCAGGCAATGGTGAAGGACAGGGAAGCCTGGGGTGATGCAGTCCATGGGGTCGCAAAGAGTCGGACATGACTGAGCATCTGAACAGCAACAAAGGGCACCTCAGAGTGAGCTGGTATTTCCTCAACAGAGAAAGGACACGCCTTTCAGGCGAAACCATGCCCCCCATCTCCGAAGTCCTCACTACCCATATTCACCAACCCGCTCAGCAGTTCAAGCTCAACACTACTTCTGGCAGCCCCCGAGCCTCACCAGCAATTTTACTGGTGATGCCCTGACATGCCCTGGGATGCTGGCATTCTGCAAGTGCCCGAGGTGCTCCTCCATGAAATCACCAAGTGCGGCCTCTGCACTGGCAGAAACAAGACAGAACTGAGGGCAGAATTCCTCCTCCGTGATTTGCCACTGGGCAAGCACAAATGCACGGCAAGATGAACACCCACACAGCAAGCAAACACTTAGTGGGAAAACGTCCGAGACTGCCAACCTCCTCCAACACAAGGAAAAGGGAATGCAGCTTTTCACAAGGAATCCACAAAACTGCTCCTCAGGAGCATGGGGCTCTGGAGTCAGACATGTGGCTCAAATCCTCGGTTTGCCCCTTCTGTTCAAGAGCTATATAACAATGAGGCTCTCTCGGCCTGTTTCCCCATCTGTGAAATAGGAATTAAAACACTGCATACTTCACAGGGTCATTGCGACTATTAAGTGAGATAACACACGTAAGGATAAAAATGACAACAGCGAGCATTTCTTAAGTTCTTACTACAGTCAAAGCCCTGCTTTAGGCCTTTTATCTACAGTTATCTCCTCTAATCCTCATAATCCTAACAGGCAGGGAGTAGCGATGGTATCCCATTTTACAGACGAGGAAATAGAGGTCCAGAGAGATGAAGCATCCTTGGCCAAAGTCAACCACCTGGCAAGTGGCTGAGCAGAGAAAAACTCCATTAATATGAGTTACCACCATCGACTGTGATGAGCAGAGAAAAACTCCATTAATATGAGTTACCACCATCGACTGTGATGCTTACAGTGTGGGTTCTGTGAGCTTTGCCATGGGAACTCCAACCAGAGCTTCTGAACTTGACTCCTCAACCTGCAAGCAGAGCCAGCTCTTCTGTGCACCCTGCATCAAGGGCAGACCGGACGTAGGGAGCGGAGTTGTCTCTTTCCCCACAAAACTCTACAGCTCACTGCCAGACTCCAAGGCGATGAGGAAGGTGCAGCCAGTGGCAGAGGGGGTGGCACGCAGTGGTGTCTACGAGGAGTAAGTCTCCAGCCTGACGGATGGCAGGAGAGGTCCTCATGTCACGTCCCTCATGGACTAGAGAAATGAGCCACCCATCACATGAGCAAGCAGGCATGTGGCACCACAGAGTGGCCACAAGTGCATGTCTGGCAGCAGCCAAATCCTAGCTCCACACTTAGATCATCATTCAACTACTATGTACAGTTGTCTCATCTGTACAATGGGCACAAAAATGGTACTTGATGCCTGGGGCTGTTAGAGGACTAATGAGCCATCAGGCGCTTAGCTCAATGCTCGCTATGTGGTCATCAATATGTGTTACCTGTTATTACTGACCTCGTCACTCCAGTCCTAAGAACTCACCCAAAGGACGTAAAGTGAAAGATACAAAACCTCACAGGTGAAGAAATTCATTTTAGCGTTAACGAGAAGAGCACAGCCTAGAGACAACCCAAATGGCCATTGATGGAGATGCAGCTAAAAGGGCCCAGTCACCTCGAATATTCTACAGCATAAAAAATATTCTCTCTACAATTCCAGTCCAGGTTCAGTTCAGTTGCTCAGTCATGTCCGACTCTTTGAGACCCCATGGACTGCAACACGCTAGGCTTCCCTGTCCAAGTACCCAGCCCAGGTACTGCATCGAAATTGCGTGGCCTACCAGGTTCAACAAAAAATGGTCATTAAGTAGATCAGCAGTGAAGAAACTCACTCGTGGCCGAGTGGCAGGTGAACAAAGAATAGAAATGGCAGGTGCTGGGGTGGGGACTGTAAAACACATCTCCCCGCGGACAAGGACCAGAGGGGACGGAACACCCACAGGTGCAGATGGCCACTGCGTCAGGATGGCGAGCCCAGGGTGCATTGTTTTCCCTGCCTTGAAAGTGTTTCCCTTTTCATTGTTACATCATTTTTCAAACACAAGAATAATAATTGTATTTTGAGGTACTTGCCATGGTCTGGCAGCTTGCACTCAAACTCCCCATACGATCATGTTTTACTTGGCTCACTGACTATAGGAAGACTTCCTCTACATACCTTGGTATAGCGACCAGGGTTTAATAATGGGGAGATTTCACATCAAACATCCAGATCACTGGCTTGTCTTGAGAAATCAGAAGACCCCGCCTGGTCTCTGAAATGGCAGCTGCTGACAGGGGTGGCTGCTCTCGAGATGGGGCGTGTCCTCGGTTTACCATGATCTCCACCATCCCCCGACATCTGCCTGACATGAGGCTGTATCATTCTCATAACCAAAGCATCTGTCAGCTCTAATAAATGGGTTTTTTTTTTTTTTTCTATTTGGCTAAGTCCCCTAATGCACTTCACACCCGGTTCCACGCACCCATAATTTTTCAAGACTTCACTGCTTGCTGAAAGGGATTTGCATTGGCCAAGGATTATTTTAAAAGAAAATCCCCAGATTTTTACAGAGCCCACCAGCAGGGTATCCCTTCCAAAGTGAGAACTGTACACTAATCACAGACAAGACAGCCCCGCCAAACAGAAAACTCGCCAGCATTGCTCCTCTGCAAGCTCCAGCTAAATTTAAGATGAAACTGGGAGCTTCAGGCTAACAGTAAAATCCAGCCCTACCTGCATGAAAGGACTCAGCAGCCAGGGTGGGAATACAAGATAGCGTGCACACGGCAGAGGGGTCGCTGAACCAAGTGGAATTTATAAACACCACAGGCTCAGTCCGTGAGCAAGGAACATTTGAAAGCCTTTCAGTTAGAAGCTGTTGGGCCCAAAGGTGGCTCATCAAAGTTCAGAATTTTAGCAAGGCTCAGTCACATTTGGATGGAATGCTATTAACCTCTTCCCTGAAACTAGATGTCACTTTGTCAACTGTCATGTCTTCTCCCCTCCAAGAATTCTTTGGCAGAGTTTTCCAAAGCGTTCCCTTGCCCTGTTTTACCTGGGGGTAGACCCTATGTCAATCTGCTTGTTGTTGAATCGCTAAGTTGTGTCCAGCTCTTCTGTGACCCCATGGACTGCAGCCCGACAGGTTCCTCTGTCTATGGTATCGTCCAGGCAAGAATACTGGAGTGGGTTGCCGTTTCCTTCTCCAGGGGATCTTCCTGACCCAGGGACTGACCCCGCATCTCCTGCATTGGCAGCCAATTTCTTTACTACTGAACCACCTGGGACGACCCATGCCAGTCTAGTGACGAGGTAATAGTGTGAGTCAGAAGTTTGCACTGTACCATTGAAGGATTGATTTCACTGGGATCCACATACATCCTGCTGACATCATAGAGGGAGTTTATATCTCTTTCCTGTAAAAGAAGAGAGAAAAATAAATAGAGTCATTCAAGCTCCCGGGACAGCCCTAACTTGGAACAAGGATTCTATGCAACCTCATGGTTTCCTGCCTTCGAGTAGAAGAGCTGAAACCTCAGTTTATTCACCTTGTAGGCAGAGCCAGTAAGAGGCTATTAAGAAATTCCCCAAAACTTGGAAATGTTACCCCAGGATCAGAGAGGCCCCAACGCGGCCTACCGCATGCCAGGCACCATCCTCCTTTGTCAAAACACAAGCCCTACGAGGCACTGGTGTCCTGGGGCGAGCTCACCACTCTTCCTGACCCACGCTCAATGTCGGCAGCTTGAAACGCCACCGCGGGAGTGCTCAAGGCACAGAAACTGGCAAACGCCACAAAGCGGGGCTTCTCTCCGCAGAGCGGGTAGACCTTCACCAGCGCACACTGGAGACCCCTCCTGCCCCTCCCCGGCCCCCCACTGGGCTGCACCCCCACCCCACATTGTGGTCCTGCGCCCACCTGCCCCCCACCTGGAACCCGCCACCTCCACAGCTCCCCAGCCGCTCCGCCCCCCGGCTGCCTTCCCACCCTCTGCAGGAGGCCCGCTCCCAGCTCCCGGCCCCAGTCTAACACAGTGCCCACCCCACAGCGCCCCATCCTGTTCTCGTCTTCACTGTAACTCGCCCTGCCCGGGGGCACCTTTCTAGAACCTGAATGTGCCAAGGGCTGACAGTGCTCCGCCGAGCTCTCCCAGCATCTACACTCGGCTCCTGATAGTGCAGTCAGCCTCCTTCCAACAACGTACTGAGTCTGGCTGAGAGGAGCTGAGACACGATAATCAGACTGGCCCCCTTCACCACTCAGAGCCCCCCAGTGGGGACCTCCCTGGTGGTCCAGATACCACTTCCACCACAGGGGCTGCAGGTTTGATCCCTGGTCAGGGAACTAAGATCCTTCATGCTGCATGGCATGGCCCCCCCCAAAAAAGACAAACCCTCCAATGGCTCAGAATAAAAGCTGCTGTGTGTGGCCCCACTCCATGCAGTTCCATCCTTATTTAGGTCTGCTCCAACCCTGGACCACTTAGGTCCAGCCATACCAGCTTCTCCTCTTTGCCTCCTTGCATGCTCTCACCTCAGGACCTTTGCACTGACCGTTCTTTCTTCCTCCTCACAGCTGCAGGCTGTCTCCTCCACTTCCTGGAGTGTCTGCCCATGTCTCCTAGTCAGCAAGCCCCTCCCGAGCACCCCTGAGAACTGCAGCCCCTTCCCCATCATCTACCCACTTATCCACCTGCCTCAGCATGTCTGTGACACTGGCTCAGTGTCTCTCTTATCATCCTATCAGCTGACACGTGCTCTGACAGTTCTTCATTTCGTGTGTCGTCTGTCTCACCCACACTGGACTGTAAGAGCACAGGGGCAGAGTCTGAGTCCACTCTGCAGTTTTGGACCCAGAGCCGTGTGGGACACACGTACGTGCTCAATAAAGGTTTGCTGAATGAACCAACAGGTGAATCGTAACCTCAGACAGTGTCCGCCGCATCCCGGGCGGGTCAGCCACCCACCATGTTGTAGCGCTCCAGGAGTTCGGGGGTCACGGGGTAACGCAGTTTCATCTTCCGGTAGAGTGCGTGCTTCTCGTAGTAGCTGACCAGCTCCACGAGGCTCTCAAAGTAGGCGGAGGTGCCCAGCACGAAGTGCCGGCCGTCTCGGTTGATACGACAGTGCTTCACTTTGCCCCTGGCCCTGGGAGGAGAGCACACGGGGCTGACATCCCGCAGCCGGGTGACAGCCACACCAGCCCAGGAACCACAGACAGCCCGGTCCCCCATCCTAGGGCACCAGACAGACAGACGTGGCGGGACTTCCCTGGCACCCATGGGCAAGCTCCACGCTTCCAAAGCAAGGCGCACAGGTTTGATCCCTGGTCAGGCAACCAAGATCCCACATGCCATGCAGTGAGGTCAAAAGAGTATTGGAAGGGACTTCCCTGGCGGCTCAGCAGCTAAGACTCTGCACCCCCAATGCAGACACCCTGAGTTCAATCCCTGGTCAGGGAACTAGATCCCACATACTGCAACTAAGACTTGGCAAAGCTAAATAAATGAATAAATATTTTTTAAAGTATTTGAAAAAATATTAATTGAAAAATAAATAAATGAAAATAAATAGGTGAGGCCCTGAAGGCAGCCCAGTGTCCGGAACATCACCTGGGAACCCGGGCTTTGGCACCCAGTACTCCACTACCATCACCAAGAACACGCAGGGGAGCCCTGCAGATGGGGAGATGGAGGGGCAGTTTGATGAACGGGGTCTGACCCTCCCTCATACTGCTTTCGGTGGAAACTGGAGGACTCAGGTGTCTTGGGGTAGAATTAACACAGAGAGCCACAGCCCTGAGACGGCTGGTCCACACGGCCTGCCCACTGGCAGTCAGTGGCAACGGCGGATGGGAGGAGACCGGAGCTGCATCACCCATCTGGGTTGGAGTGCTGCTGGGGCGCAAACTCCACCTCCACCGCTAATGGGCTGCATGTTTTCAGCAGGTCATTCCATCACCCTGGCCTCAGTTTCCTCCTCCAAAAAGTAGGGGTATGGGTCATGCTCATCCCATAGAGTTTTGGGAGGATTAAATGAATTCATGTAAACCACATTACTCTCAGGAGTACAGAGCAGTGCCTGGCATGCTGAAAGCACACGTTAGCATCTGCTTTTGCTATCACTGTTACTATTACTGTCCCCATCATAGCTGACACTCTGGACAGAGGACACTGGGCTCAGCGCCCACCTGCAGTTCCCGCTTTCTTCTCCCTCCTGCCATGCCCAGGCGCCTCCGCAGAGTGAGAAGTGGCTGCAGCCCAGATACTTACCTGAAGGTGATCGCGTAGGAGTCGGTACCTTCCCGCTTCCGGATCAGGAAGGCCCCGTCCCGGGGGACCCTCATCAGCATGTCCTCCGCTTCTCCGCGGCTCAGCCCATCGTAGTACCACCTGCAGCACAGGCCCAGGGCAATGGTCAGGGGAGAGGCTGCTAAGACTGGCAGCAGAGGAGGACATGGTGGGTCCCCGGGAGGCCTGAAATACAACCCTGGAGCCCACCACGGAAATCACGCAGCAGGCCTCCCCACCCGAAATCCCCTCTAGAGACGGCAACTTTGAAAACAATCACCCAGACACAGCTCGGGTGAAGCATTTGTGTAGGGAGTCTGCTTGGAGCACGAGAGAATAAATCAACTTAAATCTTCAGCCCCCTCCCAGACCACTGACCCAAGCATCAGAGCGTGACACAGCCCTGCAGTGTCTCAGAAAACCAGAGGCAGAAAACACACAGAATGGGGTTTTAGAGGGGTTGGGAGTTAATTTTAAAGATGCAAAATAGCAAATTTTAAGGCCATCCACTTGAATACAGACAAGAAAAGTAAAAATCAAAGTTGTCACAGCTATATGGCTTCTTCAGAAAGGTGCACTTGAGCAGGTTTCTGCTTAAAAATTACTCTTTTCTTTCCAGAACTAGTTAACCCTTTGCAAGGCCTAACCGATATTCTCTTTACAATTTTTTTTTTTTTTTTTGCTTTCAAACCAACAGGAATGAGCTCTGACAAGTAGAACGGTAACACCAGGTCAGAATTCGTCTCTGAAAAATCAAAGGCCAAGACCTCGGGACTCTGAAGACGAAGAAGAAAGGATGGGAGCGGCGGAGGGAGAGGCAGGAGGAACGGGCAGCAGGTTTCTAGACAGCGGCCGTCCCGGGGAACTTAAAGAGACCCTGGTGGGCCCAGGTGAGGAGCCTCGTGCGAACGCGGGCCCCAGCCCACCCGCAAGGCTGGCATTTCCGACTCGCGCCCCCAGAGCACGGGCACACATACGGCTTGGACTCGTGCGGGTTGGGGTTGGGCACGGGGTCGGTCAGCCGGAGCTCGAACTCGGCGCAGCGCAGGTGTGTCTCGCGGTAGTGCTGAATGAGGGCGTAGATGCTGGTGAACATGAGGTTGTCGGTCAGGTAGTACTTCATGGTCCCGCCCTCCATGGTGGAGCGGATCCGGCAGTGCTGCACGCGGCCCGACCGCCTGCGGGGAGAGGGACCCCGTCAAAGCCAGCCCAGTGGGCTCCTCCTGCGCCCAGGGCAGCAGAGGATGCAGGCCAGAGCTGCAGCCGCGGCCCCCAGGGTGGACGCTGTGTGTGGCCGCACAGGCCTCCCTCTGCTCTTTGAACCCACCAGGGCTTCCACACAAGCTACTCCTTGAGCCTGGATTCCAGAACATTCCACCTACTTCCCCTGGCTGCTGTCCCCTTTACCTACATAACTGCTCCTCTGGAGCCAGACAGCCTGGGTTCCAATCCTGACTCTGCCACTGATGAGCTAAGTGACCTTGAACAAGTGACTTGTCCCCTTTGAGCCTCCCTATTATGATCCTAGTGGTCCAGCAAGGATAATGGCAGTATCTGCCTCACAGAGATATCCTGAGGATGAAACAAGATCACACACACACACAGAATGTGCCTGGAATGCTGCCTGTTACATGGTAAGCATCTTACAGGTGTTAGCTCTCACTATTATCTGTATGTTGTTAATATTAGAACTTTTATCCTTCAGGTCTCAATTTAAATACCACTTCTTTCAGGAAGTCTTCCCTGAATTTTCTCCCAACATCACACCAGATCCCGCTCTCACTGACGTTCATAACGTCCTGCATTTTTTTCATTGCACTTGTCACCACTAGAATTATGCATGATTTGCGTGATTCCTTTTTCACTGTCCATCTCCATTCTCAGACCCTAATTTCCAAGAGGACAGGGACCATGTCTGCCTGGTCACTGCTAAGTCACTGTGCCTAGCACTGAGCAAGTACCCCCAAAATAAGTATATTTTAATGAATTAATGTAGATGAGCTCACTATAGCCTCACCAAAGTTCTGTAAGGTTACTTTATAATATTTGATATTGCACTGAAATATCACTAATGTTGATGACTATGTTTCGGGGGCCTCACTCAACCCAAGTCTTGCCCCCTAAAACTCACTAAATGAAGTCTGGGTTTCTAGCCCATGCGTGCATGCTAAGCCACTTCAGTCGTGTCCAACTCTTTGCGACCCTACGCAGCCCACCAGGCTCCTCTGTCCATGGCATTTCCCAGGCAAGAGTACTGGAGTGGGTAGCCATTCCCTTCTCCAGGGGATCTTCCTGACCCAGGGATCAAACCTGTGTCTTCTGTGGCTCTGCACTGTAGGCGGATTCTTTACCACTGAGTCACCAGGGAAGCCTCGGTTTCTAGCCCAGCTCCACCCAAATCCAGCCTAAGCTGGTACCACTTGCCACATGGCCCCTCGATCCCACCAGCTGTGGGGAGAAGGTAGGCATGGCCTGGACAGAGGGGCATTACCAGAAGGACAGGGTGTAGTCGTTGGGGAAGGTCTCACTCTCCCGCACCAAGAAGGTCCCATCCTTGCCCCCTGTCTCAGCGCAGTATTCCTGCAGCAGCTTCTCAGCACTTGTCCTCTTCTCCACCTTCTTGTGGAACCATTTCTCCCCAAAATGCAGCTCTGTGGGGGGTATATCCTGGGCCACAAAGAGAGAAGAGGCTTCTGAAAACCAGGACAAGCATCACCAGACCAGTCCATCTGTGCACGCTGCTTCAGGGGACTGGATAACAGACCAAGGATGGCCTCAGCTTGCCTTCACCCCAAGAGGTCTGGGAAGCCAGCCTCCACTGCCCTCCCCCGGCCAGCCACCTACTCCTGACAGCCCCTATTTGTGGTGGCCTCCTGAGTCATGGCCCAGTACAGCCTCAACTCTATCGTACAGGAAGTCTGAAAGCTACAATCCCCTCGGGGCTGCACTCAAGGAACAGCACCAAGGATGGTCAGCAGCCCAGGGGCAGAGGGCAGGAAGTGGGGCTGAACGGAGCATCCAAATGTCCTCATTCTCCCCAGGTAGCACAGGCCAATCAAGCCTTTCAGAGAGCAGGAAAGACTCTTAAGCCTCATTGGCTAAGCACATGGGCCAGACAACCAATCAGAGAAGAGCCAGGCAAGCCTTGGTACCCAAAGAGGCAGCTAGCTGCATGGATGGGCTGAGCATGTCCAGGCCTGAACTGGATGAGAGGAGCAGTATAGGAGGTCTCCACCTACCAGGGGCAGCTCCTCTTCCACAGTCTGTTCAATGTCATCGCTGAAGGACAGCTTGGCATCAGCAATGGCACAGTAGTGCCGAGTCCATTTCTACAAAATAAGATCAGCATTAGGTTTCCCCCCAGATCTCTGCTCCATCAACTCTGAGGCCCAAGGCTCCTGCCTGGCGTCACCCTGGGGACTTGCCTTTCCCACGTTTGTAGCCATTTATGGTGGTTTCACTGACCTCAAGCCCCTGAGATGTTTCCTTGAAAACACCTATTATTCTGGGGTTCTTTAGCATTTTGAGGACTTCTATATTCAGTATGCCTATAAGTAGACACAAGGCAGTATCATATTCACTTAATTTCAAGCCTTTTATGAATGATGGGATTGTTTTCTCTGTGTGTGTCTTCATGACTGTCTTTTTCTCTTTCATCTTCCTTTTAAAACTTTCACGATTTCTCAGCCAGTCTGTCTAGAGACCCTTTCTTCAACTTTTAAATATGACTTAATTCTTTATTTAACCATTTTTAAGGTTTATTTCTAGGCTATAAGGACATGTAAAAAATACTCAAATATTTGCAGAAAAACAAATATTACATATTTATATAAAATCTATAATAATCACTTTGCTATACACCTGAAACTAATACAACGCTGTATATCAATTATATACTTCAATTGATCATTTGATCAATACCTACTCAAATGGACTGCCATGTTAGGTTAAGGGATATGAGAAGTGGCATTAACATTCAAAACGCCTCATTTTTATCAAAAAACAATGTTACTTTGGGAATTCCCAGGCAGTCCAGTGGTTAGAACTTCGTGCTTCCACGCAGGGGACCTGGGTTCAACTCCTGATCGGGGAACTGAGATCCTGCAAGCCGTGTGGCACAGCCAACAATAATAATGATAATGTTCCCAGTGGAACTGTCTCAGGTTGGAGGATACTAAGGAGTTAGGACAACTAAGTGCATTATTGCATCCCTTAGACCAGAAAAAGGACATCAGTGGACAGACTGGAATACGGCCCATAAATTAGTCCATAGCAATGTAGCTCGTGTTCCACTTCCTGGTTATGACAATTGCACTCTGGTTACAGAGGATGTTATTATTTGGGGAAACTGGCTGAAGGATGTATGACGAGTGTGTGCGTGTGTGTGTGTGTGTGTGTGTTGGGGGAAAGGGGCGTCAGTGTGTGTCTGTGTGTGTGTCTGTCTGTCTACATTTCTGCCTCAGAATCTATAGTATGTTACACTGAATATAAAATTATTTCAAAATGAAACATTCATAAGGCCGAAGAAAAACACAGTCTGCTAAAATGGCCAGTTCACTTTGAACGAGCTGCGAGCGCAGCGAGCGCGGCCGGCGCGGCCTCGGTGCGGCGGCGGGAGGGCGGGGCGCCCACGGCCCCGGGCGGGGCGCGAGGAGCCGCACCTGGTCGATGGGGTCCCACATGTGCAGTTCGCCCTGCTGCTTGTGCTCGTCCTTCTTGTCCTCCATGTTGACGTCCACGTCACCGCGGGGGCCCAGCTTCTTATGCTGAGGGGAAGAACACACAGAGCCTGTCTTCCTGAGCCCGAGTCAGGATCGTGGGGCCAGCAGACCTCCACCCCCGTCAGCGCAGCATCCGCCTGCACCGTCCCGCCTCGGGCCTTTGCGCTGCCGGTTCTCTCCGCCCGGCTTCTCTCTCTCCACCTTCAGCTCTGCACCTGGCGTCACCGCCCCAGAGGCGCTTCCCTTGTCTACGTGACATGAAATTGCCCACGCGCCCCTTTCCCGCCCCTTTCCCACCCCTGTCACTCTCAAGCCCCTGGATATACTCAACCCTCATACTCTTTAGCTAACCTTCGTACTCTCCAGCCCTGTGTGTAGCTACGTATCTAGCTGTCCTCTGTCTTCCCTGCTGGAATATAAGCCCCATGAGGGCAGGAACTTTGTTGAATTTCCTGAGCTAGTTTAGCACATAGTGATTGCTTGATAAATATTCAGTGAATCAATGACGTGCCCAAATTCTCCAGCGCACAGAGGGAAAGGCGAGGCCACGGTGCATCCACGGGCACAGGCTGTGCAGGGCAGGGGCGGGCACACTGGGGAGGTAGGCTGAGAAGACCTGGGTGCAAACAGTCCTGCTGCAGCTTTATCAGCTGTGTGACCCAGGGCAGGTGGCCACGCTGCTCTGAAACCTTCGTGTCCATCGGCAAGACAAAGAGGGCGATCATGAAGACATGCACCTGGGCGAGTGCTGACCACCCACATCACACGCACAGCCTTGGGAAGCGGCGGCCTGGTGGAGGAGACTCTGGATGGGGAGTCAGACCCGGGCGTGAACTCAGGGCCCACCGCCTTCCTCTCTGGGTAGCCTTGGCCGCATGACAATCTGTCTCAGTAACCTCCCCTGTAAAATGGGGGTGACAGAGCCCAGCTGGGTCCCGTAAGACAGTGGGCAAATGGGACACATGCCGTGGCAGGACATGAACGTCCCATTTTAACAGCCCCGAGTGACATCTTTGGCAGGAACCGTGCAACCTCCGCCGAGTCAACCTCTGCACCTGTGGCCTCCCCTGTCGAGGGGGCCGGGGGCCCGGATGACCCGTCCTGCGGGCTGTCATGAGATGGAGTACCGTCTGTAAGTGTGAACCAGCCCAGTGTGCAGCACTCACTGATTGGGTCACAGACGGTATTTCCACCCCCTTTCCTTGCAGTTGAGAGCGGTGAGCCACGAGGTAGCACAGTGAGCCCATGACTGGCCTAAAGGGGTGTGCGCTACCTCACACCGTGGAACGAGAGCCGAGAAATCCCTGGGGACACGCAGAGAGCTGTCCTAATGGACACAGGGGGAAGTTGCGGCGAGAGGCAACGAGGCCCCCTGAAGAATCACCAACCAAACCTGAGAAGTCGTGGACGCTCCCCGGCCAAGCCCCCTCTGCGTCGCATTCTACTGGAATGCTAGAAGCTTCCCTGAACTTCTCAGAGAAATCTACCCCAAAATCTCAGCCAATTCCTCCAAATATGCTACTGCTCTGACCCGAGGGCACACCAGGGTCCTCCCCTCTGGATGGGGCTCGGCCGAAGCCCCCTCACTGCTCGGTTCTCCTCCGCTTAGAGGTTGGTCTCCCCACCAGACTGTGACCTCCCAACATGTAGGGAATGTCCCCAGTGAGTCTTCGTGGCCCAGTGACAATCTAGGGAACACACCACGTGCAGCACCCACCCCAAACCTTCCCCCTTCTCTGCCTGGTAAACCCCCGTCCGTCCTTCCCATGGACCTGCTGGCTGTCACCGAAATCCACGTCGCTTCTTCCACCGATGCTTCCCTGCTAGTATCAGTGCCCCTGCAGGTGGGGTGGTCACGTGACTGAGTTCTCAGGCCAGGAAAGGAGAGGCCAGGCCTGTCCCACTGACGTCCCGCCTGCCTCCCAGGCATCCCTCGCCCTGGATCCCTTGTGTTCCCCTTTCTGTGAGCCGGATCTCCATGTGCCTGCGACCCAGCATCAACCACACAAGGACGGTGCCCTAAGGCAGGCTTGGCCAGTTCTGTGCTATGAACCCCAGCTCTGAAGTCTGGGGAAGAGTACAGATCCTTTCCTCAGAAGAGCATTCATAATACATAGAATTATAAGAGAAACCAACGATACTGAAATACAACTATTAAGGCAGTAGATAAAAGTCCTTGTAACATACTAACAGACACGCCTCTTTATTAACACCTCATGTAACATCTAGAGGCAGATCTAAGAAGCATCATAATTTCAAAGTCACGATGAGCAAACTTTGAGATGTTTGCAACAACTGCAAATGTGATGTGAAAATATCCATGATTTCTGCTGGTGACAAAGCCCCACGTGGCTTGTTGCCAATATTGATGATGGGAGGAGAGGTTAAGTTTTGCTTACATGTTAACAAAGAGGCAACATTTCTGCCCCAAGTTCACATGCCACCGTGCCATCCCCCCGAATTCAGAGCCCCTGTGGGCTCTTGGGGGCTCTGCAGGCCCTCACCTGAAAACCTCTTCTCTGGGAGAGCCCTGAACAAGGGGAGAGGGTCCTGGGTCCCTGGACAACCTCATGGACCAGAGTCCACTCTCCTGCACACAGGGCTTGAATTGCCGTGCTTTAAGCCACTATCCATCGGGTCTCCTGACCCAAATGTCACCCTCTCCATGGTGCCGCTGGCTGTCACTCATCCCCCTCCCACAGCACCCCCGGAGCGCACAGTCCTTTGGGGGCAGCTGGCCCCCTCCAGTCCACCTCCCGAGCTACCCTGGGAGCTCTCAAGGGCAAGGTCGGAGCCTGGGTCTCACTGGATCAGCCCCAGCACATCGCGACGGCCTGACAGAGAGGAACGTGGTGAAGAGCTGCCAAGAAACGAGTGAGTGGCACTGAGCGAATGCGCCCGGGGCTCTGCTGTGGGGCGGGGCGGTTCCACGCACTCTGCACACACTCTTTCACATTTGTATTCACAGCACACTGACGGTGTGGGTTCTATCGTGAGCCCCCAGACAGCAAGAACGCACAGGCGCTGGGAGGTTAAGTGACCTTGCCCAGTCAGCTGTGGAGTTAGGGAGGAGAACGGCGAGCCCGGGACCCCAGCCCTCCGCGCGCGAGACGCCCCGAGCCACTACCTTGATGATGATCTTCCCACGCAGCTGGCTGGGCGACGGCAGCTGGTCGGCACTGGCCTCCTTGGGTTTGGTCAGCAGCAGGTCTCCAAACACCTCCTTGAACACCCTGGCCATGTGGCGCTGCTGCTCCACACAGCAGTGCTCCTCGATGGACAGGATCACGGGGAAGCTGCGGGCGGGCAGGCGGCCGGGGTCAGCAAGGCGGGACGGTGTCAGTATGTGTCTGTGTGTGTGTGTGTGTGTGTGCGCGCTGGGGAAAGGGGTGTGTGTGTGTGTGTGTCTGTGTGTGTGCTGGGGAAAGGTGTGTGTGTGTCTGTGTGTGTGTCTGTGTGTGTGCTGGGGAAAGGGGCGTCAGTGTGTGTATGTGTGTGTGTGCTGGGGAAAGGGGTGTGTGTGTCTGTGTGTGTGTCTGTGTGTGTGCTGGGGAAAGGGGTGTGTGTGTGTCTGTGTGTCTGTGTGTGTGCTGGGGAAAGGGGCGTCAGTGTGTATGTGTGTGTGTGCTGGGGAAAGGGGGCGTCAGTGTGTGTCTGTGTGTGCTGGGGAAAGGGGTATGTGTGTCTGTATGTGTGTCTGTGTGTGTGTTGGGGAAAGGGGTGTCAGTGTGTGTGTGTGTGTGTGTTGGGGAAAGGGGCGTCAGTGTGTGTTTGTGTGTGTGTGTTGGGGGAAAGGGGTGTCAGTGTGTGTTTGTGTGTGTGTGTTGGGGGAAAGGGGCGTCAGTGTGTGTATGTGTGTGTGTTGGGGGAAAGGGGTGTCTGTGTGTTTGTGTGTGTGTGTTGGGGGAAAGGGGTGTCAGTGTGTATGTGTGTGTGTGTTGGGGAAAGGGGCGTCAGTGTGTATGTGTGTGTGTGCTGGGGGAAAGGGGGCGTCAGTGTGTGTCTGTGTGTGTGTTGGGGGAAAGGGGTATCAGTGTGTGACTGTGTGTGTGTGTGTTGGGGGAAAGGGGGTGTCAGTGTGTGTCTGTGTGTGTGTTGGGGGAAAGGGGCATCAGTGTGTGCGTGTGTGCTGGGGGAAAGGGGGCGTCAGTGTGTGTTTGTGTGTGTGTGTTGGAGGAAAGGGGTGTCAGTGTGTGTATGTGTGTGTGTTGGGGGAAAGGGGTGTCAGTGTGTGTTTGTGTGTGTGTGTTGGGGGAAAGGGGTGTCAGTGTGTGTTTGTGTGTGTGTGTTGGAGGAAAGGGGTGTCAGTGTGTGTATGTGTGTGTGTTGGGGGAAAGGGGTGTCAGTGTGTGTTTGTGTGTGTGTGTTGGGGGAAAGGGGCGTCAGTGTGTGTATGTGTGTGTGTTGGGGGAAAGGGGTGTCTGTGTGTTTGTGTGTGTGTGTTGGGGGAAAGGGGTGTCAGTGTGTATGTGTGTGTGTGTTGGGGAAAGGGGCGTCAGTGTGTGCGTGTGTGCTGGGGGAAAGGGGGCGTCAGTGTGTGTTTGTGTGTGTGTGTTGGAGGAAAGGGGTGTCAGTGTGTGTATGTGTGTGTGTTGGGGGAAAGGGGTGTCAGTGTGTGTTTGTGTGTGTGTGTTGGAGGAAAGGGGTGTCAGTGTGTGTATGTGTGTGTGTTGGGGGAAAGGGGCGTCAGTGTGTGTGTGTGTGTGTGTTGGGGAAAGGGGCGTCAGTGTGTGTCTGTGTGTGTGTTGGGGGAAAGGGGTATCAGTGTGTGACTGTGTGTGTGTGTGTTGGGGGAAAGGGGGTGTCAGTGTGTGTCTGTGTGTGTGTTGGGGGAAAGGGGCATCAGTGTGTGCGTGTGTGCTGGGGGAAAGGGGGCGTCAGTGTGTGTTTGTGTGTGTGTGTTGGAGGAAAGGGGTGTCAGTGTGTGTATGTGTGTGTGTTGGGGGAAAGGGGTGTCAGTGTGTGTTTGTGTGTGTGTGTTGGAGGAAAGGGGTGTCAGTGTGTGTATGTGTGTGTGTTGGGGGAAAGGGGTGTCAGTGTGTGTTTGTGTGTGTGTGTTGGGGGAAAGGGGCGTCAGTGTGTGTATGTGTGTGTGTTGGGGGAAAGGGGTGTCTGTGTGTTTGTGTGTGTGTGTTGGGGGAAAGGGGTGTCAGTGTGTATGTGTGTGTGTGTTGGGGAAAGGGGCGTCAGTGTGTGCGTGTGTGCTGGGGGAAAGGGGGCGTCAGTGTGTGTTTGTGTGTGTGTGTTGGAGGAAAGGGGTGTCAGTGTGTGTATGTGTGTGTGTTGGGGGAAAGGGGTGTCAGTGTGTGTTTGTGTGTGTGTGTTGGAGGAAAGGGGTGTCAGTGTGTGTATGTGTGTGTGTTGGGGGAAAGGGGTGTCAGTGTGTGTTTGTGTGTGTGTGTTGGAGGAAAGGGGTGTCAGTGTGTGTATGTGTGTGTGTTGGGGGAAAGGGGCGTCAGTGTGTGTGTGTGTGTGTGTTGGGGAAAGGGGCGTCAGTGTGTGTCTGTGTGTGTGTTGGGGGAAAGGGGTATCAGTGTGTGACTGTGTGTGTGTGTGTTGGGGGAAAGGGGGTGTCAGTGTGTGTCTGTGTGTGTGTTGGGGGAAAGGGGCATCAGTGTGTGCGTGTGTGCTGGGGGAAAGGGGGCGTCAGTGTGTGTTTGTGTGTGTGTGTTGGAGGAAAGGGGTGTCAGTGTGTGTATGTGTGTGTGTTGGGGGAAAGGGGTGTCAGTGTGTGTTTGTGTGTGTGTGTTGGAGGAAAGGGGTGTCAGTGTGTGTATGTGTGTGTGTTGGGGGAAAGGGGTGTCAGTGTGTGTTTGTGTGTGTGTGTTGGAGGAAAGGGGTGTCAGTGTGTGTATGTGTGTGTGTTGGGGGAAAGGGGCGTCAGTGTGTGTATGTGTGTGTGTTGGGGGAAAGGGGCGTCAGTGTGTTTGTGTCTGTGTGCTGGGGGAAAGGGGGCGTCAGTGTGTGTGTGTGTGTGTTGGGGGAGAGGGGTATCAGTGTGTGACTGTGTGTATGTGTGTTCGGGGAAAGGGGGCGTCAGTGTGTGTCTGTGTGTGTGTTGGGGGAAAGGGGTGTCAGTGTGTCTGTGTGTGTGCTGGGGGAAAGGGGACGTCAGTTTGTGTCTGTGTGTGCGTTGGGGAAAAGGGGGCGTCAGTGTGTTTGTGTGTGCTGGGGGAAAGGGGGCATCAGTGTGTGTCTGTGTGTGTGTTGGGGGAAAGGGGTGTCTGTGTGTTTTTGTGTGTGTGTTGGGGAAAAGGGGTGTGAGTGTGTGTGTGTGGAGAGTATATGTCTGGGTGTATGTGGGGTGGGGGTGTGTCTGTGTCTGCTGGAGGGGTATCTGTGGTGGAGTGTCTACTCAGCCTATGTCTTTGTGTGTGTCTATGTGTGTTACAGGTGTTTATGTAGGGGGTGTATCTCTGTGAGAATCTATGTGTAGTGTGTATGTATAAGTGTGTGCACTAGGGGGAAGGGAGTGTCTGTGTGTATTTGTTCGGGAAGAGTATCTGTTCCTGTGTCTGTGTGTCTGTGTGGGGTGCATCTGGGGTGGTGGGGAGTGTGTGTGTGTGTGTGTGTCTGGGGGGTGGGGAGTATGCGTGTGTGTGTGTGTGTGTGTGTGTGTGTGTCTGAGGTGAGGTGTGTCTGGTGTGGTGGGAAGAGTGTGTGTGTGTGTGTGTCTGTCTGTCTGTCTGGGGTAGTGGGGAGTATGCATGTGTGTATGTATGTATGCAGTGGGGTGTGTCTGGGGTGGTGGGGAGTGTGTGTGTGTCTATGTGGGGTGTGTCAGGGGATAGGGAGTAAGTCTGTGTATCTATGTGGGGTGTCTGAGGGGTGGGGAGTATGTGTATATATGTGTGTCTATGTGGGGTGTGGGTGTGTGTGTGTGTGTGTGGGTGTGTGTGTGGGTGTATGTCGGGTGTGTCAGGGGGTAGGGAGTAAGTCTGTGTATCTATGTGGGGTGTCTGAGGGGTGGGGAGTATGTGTATATATGTGTGTCTATGTGGGGGGGGTGGGTGGGTGGGTATGTGTGTGTGTGTGTCTATGTGGGGTGTGTCAGGAGGTAGGGAGTAAGTCTGTGTATCTATGTGGGGTGTCTGAGGGGTGGGGAGTATGTGTATATATGTGTGTCTATGTGGGGTGTGGGTGTGTGTGTGTGTGTGTGTGGGTGTGGGTGTGGGTGTGTGTCTATGTCGGGTGTGTCAGGGGGTAGGGAGTAAGTCTGTGTGTCTATGTGGGGTGTCTGGAGGGTGGGGAGTATATATATGTGTGTGTGTGTGTGTGTGTGTGTCTATATGGGGTGTTTCTGGGAGGTGGGGAGTATGTGTATATGTGTGAGTCTATGTGGGGTGTCTGGGAGTGGGCACTATGTGTATATTTCTGTGTGTATGTGGGGCATGTCTAGGAGGTTGAGAATGTGTGTGTGTGTGTGTGTCTATGTGGGGTGTGCAGGGGGGTGGGGAGTATGTCTGTCTGTCCACTCAACCCCAGCGACCTCCCCTTGAAGGTGAACCACCAGGAAATCCGCCGCCGACCTGGAGGTGACAAAGGCGTGGTCTTTGATGGCCTGCACAACGTCGTCGAACTTGATCTTGGTGGTCCGCGTCCAGCCGTGGTAGATGATGGGCTTGCCGTCGGGCCCATCCCAGCAGTCCACTGTGGGCAGAACCGGGTGCCCTGAGCTCCCGCCCGTCCCCCTCCACCCCCAGTCCACTGGAGGTGCCACGCTGCCTGGTGACGGCAGTGCCCCGGCCCCCGCCCCAGCGCTGGCTCCATCACCTGGATACTGGGGTCAGACCCGGCCAGATCGGGGCCACCAGCCTGAGGACACGCCTCACCTGTGTGCACATGTCACCTGCGTCATTACAGGAAGACTGGGTGGTCTAATTAAAGGTCCCTTTGTAATGCCACACATCTGTCCAAAAGACACTAGTCCAAATTTTTTTTAACAGAGATTCATCGTGCGTTTTATCTTCTGATTTGACTTGTCTAAACCCTGGCTTGCTTTCTCTGCTAGAGGGAACATTACAGGGCAGTGATTTATTTTTCGAGATTCATGGTGAAATGTTCAGACAGAACTAGGTTACGTAGAAGGTGAACAGCCTCTATATTTTTAACCCCCAGAGGAGACAGGAGCTGACAGTTTCAAACTAAATTTTTTTCACATTTGCTTTTTCCCTAACAGGGAAAAAGGCATAAATTAGGCAGCACTCTGTAGGAGGAATTGCCATTAAGGTCTGACACCCTGATGAATGCTTCTGATTAAACTGGAGCCGACATCGGTGCTCTGGGCCCTTCCTCAGCCTGGCACAGCCATAAGCCTCTGGCACTGAGGCAGGCTGGGGGGTCAGAAGGAAGCACCCGCTCCCAGCCACGTCCAGGGGCCTGGAGTCATCTCTGTGGGGCAGCTGCAGGCACCCGGGCACAGGCGCTCAGGGACCCCTGCTGAACTGCGCAGGGCGCCCTCCTGCCTCTAACAACAGCCCCGAGGGATGGCAGGACAGGAAGGCCATCTTTGCCACGGGCCTCCCAGCCCCTCCGCTGTATCTGGACGCCTTCCGGACAAGAAGACCACTGCCCAAGGTGCTGTGGCTCCGACCTGGCCAGGCCCAACGTCCCTCCTTGTCGCGGGGGACCCCATCTTCGGGGGAAAGCCCCCCGGCTGGTGGGGGCTGCCTCGCTCACCCCAGATGCTGAGGGTGCCTGGCTCGGCCCCCAGGCTGCTCCGCCCACCCCCACCATCAGGCCCCACGCGAAGCGTCCGGCGGGCGGGCACTCACGCTCGATGCAGCGGCAGCCCATCCGCAGGCAGCGGATGTAGGCCTCCGTGGACGACTCGCTCCGCAGCTGGTCCCCCGTGAGGTACCTGCGGGAGAAGGGGCCGTGTCGGGGCAGGCCTGCACCTCAGGGCGCCCCTGAGGGACTTCTCAGCCTGAGCCCCCAATGCCCTGAGTCCTTCCTGTCTAGAAAGATCCCCCCCACCTGACCCCCCAGTTAGGATCTGGGCCAGACACAGGCCATCGTGTGGCTGACAGTCAGGAGCCTCAGACTCAGGCTATGGTCGCGGGAGGTGAAGGGCAACCATCCTGGACACCCAAGGGTGGGATGGAGAACGTGTGTCCTTTCGAGGAAAACGTGGTCGAAGGGAGTCAGGAGCGAGACTGACGGACGATGATAAACCCACGACTCCCGACGGCTGCCCCCCAGGCTACACAAGGCAGAGTCGGGCCATCATTCGGACATCAGGGCCCCAGGCCGGGCACAGGATAAATGGAACTTGCTACCCTGTGAACTATGTCCACCAGAACTGATGCAGAAAGACCAATTTTTATCATTCTCCTCCTTACCACCCATGCCCCCCCCCTTAAGAGTCTGTGTTGCTCAGCTATCTTCTGGGTTTGGCAGAATTCGCCATTCTAAGACACGTACTCAAATCAAAGGCAGGGATGAGAACTATGAAGTCCCTTTGCCCCTGAATAGGAAGGTGTCTTCCAAAATGCCTGGAGACAAACCTAAGGGCCTTCTCTCCAACTCCTGTCTGGACCGACACTCGGGAAAGTACCAGTCAACAGCCCAGGACCAAAAGCCTCCACCCTCTCACCTTATAGAGTAGACGGAGGATGAGAGCCTTTTCTCCCTTCCTGTCTGCTCTTTTTTTTTCATTCAGGGCAAGCTCCCAAAGACACACATGAGTGTGCTGCTCTCCGGCCTAAAAACCACGAGTGGGGGCTCCCACTGCCCTCGCTGCAGCTTCAAAGATTCCACTCGAGCCGACTCTTCCTGGCCTCGTCTCCTGCCGCTCTCCCTCCCAGGGTCTGTGCCCTGGTCTTACGAGACTCCGCTCAGTTCCTCCTACCCCCACACATGTGCTGTTCCCGTGTCTGAAGCCCTCCTCCTCCTCCTCGCCTTGCCACCTGTTCTTCTCGCACCAACTCCTGCTCATTGCTAAGACTCAAAGGAGGCCCTTTCCCCCTCCAAACACAGGAGGACAGGGGCTGATCCTGTGCCCAGCCCCATTTTTCCTACTTTTTGGCCCTGCTGTGCAGCATGTGGGATCTTAGTCCCCAACCAGGGACTGAACCCGTGCCCCCTGCAGTGGAATGCAAGCCCAGGGCCTGGCGCAAGGTGAGCTCTCAGTAAATGTCAGTTCAGTGACTAATTCAACTGCCTTCCTGAGAGCTGGACCATAAAGAAGGCTGAGCACCAAAGAATTGATGCTTTCGAACTCTGGTGTTGCAGAAGACTCTTGAGAGTCCCTGGACAGCAAGAAGAACAAAGCAGTCCATCCTAAAGGAAATCAACCCTGAATATTCACTGGAAGGACTGATGCTGAAGGTGAAGCTCCAATACTTTGGCCACCTGATACAAAGAGCTGACTCACTGGAAAAGACCCTGAGGCTGGGAAAGACTGAAGGCAGGAGGAGAAGGGGATGAGATGGTTGGATGGCATCACCCACTCAATGGACATAAGTCAGGGAGATAGTGAAGGACAGGGGAGCTTAGCATGTTGCAGTCCTTGGGGTCACAAAGAGTTGGACATGACTTAAGAGAGTCAACAACAACAACTATGAATGAGATGCCCAAACTGTGCAAACTGGCTTTGTCAACTTGCTTCTTAGGGCCACAAAGAAAGGACTGCTATGGCAATACCAACTAGGAAAGACAGATGCATTTCCCCTCCCCTCCAGAAGCGTCCATATATCCCAGTCTGAGCAGCGAGGGCCTGCACTCTGCCCACTGCCCACACGCTCTGCCGGAGCAGCGCCCTGAAGCGCCCTCCATACCACCGTTCTCCTGCCCGACGGGCCACAGGGTAGCAGGAAGACTCACGTGTTGTGAGACGAGGAGATCCAGTAATGAGACAAGGGGTTGTTCATGTCCTGCATGTCCACCACGTCATACTTCTCGTCCCAGATGCTGTTCTCCCGGGAAAACAGGTACGTGAGGAACTAGGAGAGTCACAAACACAGGGAGGGATCAGCACACAGGTGGTGACTGGCTCTTATGGGCCTGTGTCAGCTCGGGGAGACGGTGTGTGAAGATTCAACACACAGCCCCCAGGGCCTCAGTTACCCCAGCTGCCAAAGCAGAAAACTCGGATTGCAACAGGCTGTATGGACACACGCTCCGCTGACCTATACAGTTCATTTCCTTTCCAATATGTATCCTCAAGTACTGGAGGCTACAAGAGTACACGCTGCCCATATACAAGTGTTTGGGGACAATAATACCATGAACATTTGCAAACGCACCATCCGAGGTGAGGTACAGAACACTGCCAGGGTCATGATACCTAAAAGGCAGGAAATTTCACATGCCAGTTCCTGACCCCTTAGAAAGAAAACAGAAGCTTGAGTGACACTCTGCTTCCTGGGAACAACCCTGCATGGGACGAGGGGTGCTCCCCAGTTCCCGTCAGCCCCTGCTGCCTCACGCTGGGCCAAGTGCACACATTTCCACAACCCATTTCCACATCTTGCAAGAGCCACGTAAACCTCGGAATTCTAGCGCTGTGCTTGTAACGGTTTAAGGCTCACTGGCAGCAACTCCCTCTAGCGGCAAAAGAAAAGATTTCACCTATCTGATCACACAGAGGAGGAGGAGAAAAATCAAAGCCTATGATGGTTTAGGACCGGGGAAAAAACAGCTCTTGACTGAGAGAGTCGGTCCAGGGACATCTAGCAGCAAAGCCCTCCAAGGGAAGAGGCCTAGAACATACACTTCGGAGGACAGCGATGTGAATCCAAAAGCAATGTGCACAGGACAGGGAGCTCACTCACCTCATCCACAAACAAGAAGGGTTCAGCAGTTTCCCTCATGGTGTCGTCAATAAACTTCGTCATCCGCTCACGGACTTTGTTCAGATCCTGGGCCCAAAGCTCCTTAGAATGATAAAAAGAACATGAAATCATCAGAAAGAAGACTTTGCAAAATTCTTTACCTCCCAGGATCCAGTTTTACTGAAACATGGATGCATTCTGGACACGAATACCATCAAGGCCTCACCCTATGCACAGCACACATGTTCCCTAAAGGACCAGAGAGTAAACATTTTAGGCTTTTGGCCACAACAACTTAATTCTTCTATAATAGTGCAGAAAGAACCACAGACAACAGGCACACAAATGGCCATGGTTGTGTTTATAAATAAAACTTTATTTGTAAAAAACAAGCTGTGGGCCAGATGCGGTCTGTGGTAATAGTCTGCCAACTCCTGCTCTAAGCCAGCTCCTTACACTTGCTAGCATGAAGAGGAGGGGACCACAGTTATGTAGGACAGCTACGGTCACTCCCCTGGCTGATGGTGGGCAAGTCACAGACCCTCTCTGAGCTCCTGGTCCATTACCTGGGAATAATGATACCTAAGCACACAGACTGTGAAAGACTGGATGAAATAAAAGTTCTGTGCTTAAAACACCTGGTACACAGAAGGTGCTCAAATCACAGCAACATGAATGGTCGATTGTCATCCTCCTATGACATCTCATTCTGTCCAGACAACTCTGCAGGCCACATACTGTCACTGTCATTTTAGAGATAAGGACACAGAAGCTCAGAACATCCCACAATCCCAACTTCACACAGCTAGTAATCTGGAGAGCTAGGCTTCCAAATAACTAAACGTTGGAAAACCAACACAGAATCAGTCTAGATCAGCAAAGTATTGCTACTCAGACACCAATAAGGTCTGAAAGATACATGACCAGTTCAAGAGCAGCTTCTGCACGGTCTCAGAAATTCAGAAGCCCTTTAGAAACAAGAACATGTAACGTAAAAGAACTTCACTGTGTTCTCTTCAAACCCTAAATCCCCAAATATTCCTGGACAAAAGGATAAAACATGACCCAGATACTCAATTTTGGCTCATGTTTTCTGGATTCCTAACACTCTAAACCCTCCATCTGTAGGAAAAACAAAACCAGAGGTGCTGCCAGTGACGTGTGGTTGGATGGGAAGGTCAGAACAGGAAGTTGGAAAGAAAAGCATACGGGCAGACACAAATGAGGTAGGTGCAAGGCAACAACAAGCCTCACTGTTGATTCTTGCAAATCGCCTCGGATGAAGGACACCCAACAGCCAGGAGCCAGGGGAGCGGCTGGTTCATTTGCATAGAGGATGTTACAACCTTTGAAGACCAGAACAGGAAACTCAAATTGTAGGATATTTAATGCAAACACCTTGCCAGGCCTAGATGCCCTGCAAAGGCCAGAAGCTTCCTGCTTCCTTCTCCTGTAGAGCTTTTGCATAAAAAATCATGGGTACTGAGCCGACATAACCTGGAACTGAAATAGCTGTGAACAAGAAATCTTCTGCCTAAAGGAGTTTAAAATATGAATATCCTAGGGGGTTAGTAAATGTTTCTACTTGGTGGGACTTTCCTAGTGGTCCAGTGGTTAAAGCTCCACCATTCCAATGCAGGGGGCACAGGTTTGATCCCCAGTCAGGGTACTAAGATCCCACATGCCACAGGGCCAGAAAAGAAAAAAAATGTGTCTCTGTGGTGTGGGGTACTGTGCTGGGCAACTGCGATAATGGCAGTGATGAGATTACAAGGAGAGAAGTAACTGTGGTGAGGTGGTCTGCACTGGGCAGGGGCGGCATGCCAGGCTCTGCCCTCAACATTGTCATGTGTGGTTCATTTTGAACTCATACAAGCCCAGGAGATATGTATAACATTATTCTCCGGTTAAATAAACAAGAAAGCTGAGGCTTCGGGTCATTAAACAAGCTGACCCAACAGTGACCCAGACACATCAGGTTCGGGTCAGTTCACGTCACCTGTCCCTTCCAGGGCTGGACTGCAGCCCACCTGACCAGCCCCCAGATGGAAATTCAGACGGGTTCTCTGAAACCCTCACATCTATTAAAATGCCGCCATCACACCAGCTTGTTAGAAAAGACGAAGATGCTGGATTTCCATGTGAAAACTGTGCCAGGAACAGAAGTACCAGGGCGCAAAAACTGGGTTGTGAGTAAATCTGGAAGAGTCTTCCCTGTCCTTCATGTAAAGAATGAACATAAATGTAAAATCACAAAGTATGACGCCTCAAAATACTGCCACAACTTAAAGAAGATAGGGGAGGGGTTCACAAATGCTGTCCCTGTATCCAGCCTCACTTGGGAACTGGAAGGAGAGAATGATCCTATGAGTAAGAAACAGCGAGGAGAATTCTCTGCCTTTCACAGCCCTGCCAAGGAGACAATAAAAGTGCAGAAGAATGAGGGTTCCCCTGCATCTCTAACCATGAGATCAAAACCGAGTAGCGTAACGGAGAGTCCGCATTTAATACAACAATTTGCACAAAAAACACCTCATAATTCCATTACTCCTAAATCACCCTCTACAACTGATGATGACCGTCAGGAATTTTAAAATGTATTTTTTCAGACTTCTGGTTTAGAAACTACCAAAAACAGAAACAGCATATCTGATGATGATATTGATCCTGAAGATGAATTAAGACCAATGACTGCGAGACAGGAAAACTTAGGGAAAATGACACGGTCCTCCAATGAGTCTGAAAATGATCTCTTTGAAGTTGTAAGGGATGATTCTAAATCTGATTTTCACAAATGTCATACTTCAACAGGTTTAGGCCTCAGAAACAATGTCTCTTGCCTCAACAGTGAAAATAATGTTATGGAAAATGGTTGTGACTCTGATTCAGGAGATAGAGATGAAATCATTGCAATGAAAAAAAAGCTTTAGTAAGATCAAAAACAGTGTAGACTTTTCACAGATAGAAAAGTCTATGAACAAGAACACTTATTTGAAAAACAGAAAAAAAAGGATGATCTTTCTGATGACTGTATTAAAGTACAAAAAAAGAAAAAACAAAGTAGATAGCCCTCAGTCACAGAGTTAAGGCTCTTAGTTGTAATCTCTGATTGAGTCCAGTAGCAGTGAAGACGCTGATTCCGTATCAGAAATAACTGAGTCTGAAGGAGGTAAGGAGTATAACACCTTGAGGGAAAACTGTCTCCGGGTGGATCTGACTTTGGCTGATTTGGAAGAGTTGGCAGGTGGTAACCAGGAGGCTCCAAAAGAGAAGACTGAGGGCAATGGCCAGGAAACCACTGCCCAGCGTGACAGGGCCTCCAAGAGCCAAAGGACTCCAGGTGACCTCCTCAGAGGCCAGCACTGTAGTCATCCCGAGGAGACTGCGGCTTCTCCTCTAGAAGGAAAAGAGAACCCACGTGGAAAACAGAAACCAAAGGAAAATAGCTTAGAGTCAAACTTACAGGCTTTCAAAGGAGTGGGCTGTCTCTATGGAAAGGAATCAATGAAAAAATCCTTGCAAGAGAGTGTCGCCTCTAACAATATTAATAAAAATCAAATTTCCTTGAAACTTGAGGAACCCAGGAAGAACATGTCCATGGAAAAATGGTCCCTGTGTGCTAATGGCCCATCAAGCGAACACTCCTTTCCAACATGCAAAGGAGGCAAATGACTCAAACCAAATTCAGCCTCAAGAGACAGGCTTCTTTTGAGAGCAAGGGTCACAAAGCAGGTGTGCCCTAACAGTTCAGAAAAAAGAAACAGGAATCCTATTTCTAGTCTGTTGCCACTAAAAGATAAGAAATCTTTAAGTCTTGGTGCTAAGACTCACAGCAGAGGCCTTGATGAAGACTGTGCCACACGACTGGAAAGTCAGGAGAGGGCTCTGATCAGAGGCCTGATCTGTGCAGCTCCAAGGCCCCTGAGAAACCACCAGAGGTTTTCTCAAGGAGAGACTCCCAGGGACACAACACTGACGTCCCACTTTCTGTCAATCGCTCATCAGGTGTTAGTGCTAAGGATAAGCATGCTGAAGATAATCAGAAACGTCTGGCAGCCTTAGAGGCAAGGTGGAAAGCCAAAGAACTCCAAAAGAAGTCGGTTCACAATGCTCTGGCAAATTTGGACAGTCATCCAGAGGACAAGCCGACGCATACCACCTTTGGTTCCAATAGTGAAAGTGAAAGAAGAGACATCCACTCAGGAGCAAAGCCACCCAGGAGGGGAACTAGCAGAAGAGTCCCTGGGAGAGCCTCTGGGAAGCTCTTTGACAGCAGTGGTGATAAGGAATATTGTTCCAAAGGTGACAATAACAGGTTCAGAATTAAACCTCAATTTGAGGGCAGAGCTGGACAGAAGCTCATGAATTTGCAGTCTCACTTTGGCACTGACTCCCAGTTTCTAGAAAGTGATAATGAAGAGGAACAGAAAGAAATACATGAAAAGAAAACTGCTGAGGAGGAAGAACTTGCTGCAGAAAAGCTGAAAGCCCTAAATGTCGTGCAGAGCAATTTGCAGATCAGCTTAAGCAATTCTACAAGCGAAGGATCAGTAGCTGCAAAGAAATTTAAGGACATCACGCATTATGACTCAATGAGGCATGGCCATGCCGCTTATGAGAGAAGGCAAGATGATAAGCCCAAAGAAAGTAAGGCAAAACTAAAGAAGAAGAGGGAAGAAGCTGAGAAACTACCTGAGGCGTCTAAAGAAATGTATTATAACTTTCAGTTCAGTCACTCAGTCATGTCTGACTCTTTGCGACCCCATGGACTGCAGCACGCCAGGCCTCCCTGTCCATCACCAACTCCCGGAGCTTGCTCAAACTCATGTCCATCACGTCGGTGATACAATCCAGCCATCTCATCCTCTGTCGTCTCCTTTTCCTCTCACCTTCAATCTTTCCCAGCATCAGGGTCTTTTCAAATGAGTCAGTTCTTTGCCTCAGCTGGCCGAAATATCAGAGTTTCAGCTTCAGCATCAGTCCTTCCAGTGAATATTCAGGACTGACTTCCTTTAGGATGGACTGGTTGGATCTCCTTGCACTCCAAGGGACTCTCAAGAGTCTCCTCCAACACCACAGTTCAAAAGCATCAATTCTTCGGTGCTCAGCTTTCTTTATAGTCCAACTCTCACATCCATACATGACTAATGGAAAAACCACAGCTTTGACTAGATGGACCTTTGTTGGCGAAGCAATGTCTCTGCTTTTTAATATGCTGTCTAGGTTGGTCATAGCTTTTCTTCCAAGGAGCAAGCGTCTTTTAATTCCATGGCTGCAGTCACCATCTGCACTGATTTTGGAGCCCCAAAATAAAGTCTGACACTGTTCCCACTGTTTCCCCATCTATTTGCCATGAAGTGATAGGATTATAACATTGCTATGTATTTAAAACAAATATTTCAGACTGCAAAAGATACCAGTGAAAAGGAAGACGAGACACCTTGGAATGTGGACTCTGATAGAGAGAAAGCTGAGGTAGTCCGGGGCCCTACAGCTCTGATGATTTGGGGTGAACAAACTGGCAGGTTCACATTTTCCGTTTTTGGGTCTGACGCCAAAGATGAAAAGGAAGAGACCTATAGAGCTGAAGCAGTAAAACCTGGGAAGATGGCCTGGCAGGGAGACCCTAGTTTCCAAGACAGCAGTTCAGAAGAGGAAGCGAAGTGAAGTGAAGTGAAGTCGCTCAGTCGTGTCCGACTCTTTGCGACCCCGTGGACTGTAGCCCACCAGGCTCTTCTGTCCATGGGATTCTCCAGGCAAGAATACAGGAGTGGGTTGCCATTTCCTTCTCCATCAGAAAAGGAAGATGTTACTAAAGAAACAGATGACAAAAAGCACAGCCCTGAAGAAGGATCATTACCTGAGAAAGAGACTACTAGATTTTTCTTTTTCTATAAGAATGATGAGAGACTTCAGGGTTCCGACTTATTCTGGAGAGGAGTGGGAAGTAACATCAGCAGGAATTCTTGGGAGATCAGAACAAACAACTTGCATAATGGACTGTCGGAAGAAATGTAAAAATGCCAAAAGGAGAGTGAAACCAAAATAATAAATGTCATCGTTAATTTTGATAACGAATGTAAGCAAGTCTCACCGTGGAAACTGCAGTGATCTAGAAAATGATTTCAACTGGCAAAGAATTCAGAGCAAAGGAATATTCAAAATCTTATCTGGTGGATATCATTCTGATTGCTTTCTTTTTCTGTAGATTTCCTATCTGTTCTTACCTAATTACTTCAAACAACCTGAACCTTTGTTTTAATGAAGCATAAGATAGTCCCTCAAAATACTTTTGTATATAATCTCTTTGCTCTCTATCGTCAGTAACTAATGGGCATTTCCTGACATGAGGTTTACATAAAGCTTTTTAAAATATATGCATCATAGCACTTATATTTTCCAAGTTATGTTTCATGTAAATTATACTTGAAATATTTCTGATTGTATTAAATACACCTTAACTCCAAAAAAAAAAAAAAATGCTGCTGTCGTTTCTTTAGGATGAGTTCCTAGGAGAGCAATTATTAAAAGTACAGAAGGCTGTTTTCAAAGTTTTCATATTAACTGCATTTTGCCCAAAGTGGTTTCTAAAAAAATCTGTGTTAACTCGTACACCAAGTGCTACAGCGATTATTTTACATTACATATGAGCCTCCGGGCCCTAGGTCACCGGTTCAGCATCCCACAGCCCGCCGGGGGCTGACAGCCCGGGCCCCACCCCTGGCTTCACCCCTTGTTCCCGCCCGCACACTCACATGGACGCATGCAGGCTGTCTGTGTCCTAGCTCCCAGACGTGGGATCCTAACTCCCTGAACTTTGCTGCCAGCCCGTGACCCTGACCTCTGAGGGCAGCACAGTGACGGGGCCAGTGTGGGGAAAGCATGCAACTCTCCCAGGAATATCATTACCCTGCACACAGCGGTGGATCCAGGATACAAGGTGAGTTGCCTCCAGGAGTTTAACCATTTAACTCCAACATCTCCCTACAAATTCAGGGAGTAATTCAGCGCAAGGGAGAGCACAGAGGAAAAGCAGACAGCATGGGTGCCTCTCTCTCTGCTTCGATCTCTGGGCAGCTCAGCACCGTACATGTAATTGGGTCCAAGAGACTTCATCTATGCCCTCATTTCACCTGCCCTCGGTCACAGCCCCAGGTGGGTGGGACTTCTCTTGGTCACTCCCACGCACCCCAGCACCCTGATCACCATTCATCATGAGCCACTGCCGGCACCCGCTCCGCCTGGACCTCCCTGCGGCCGGCCTCGTCTGACTGTCTCTGTTCATCAGTGTCCCTACGAGCAATGGCATCCGAACACCGGACGGGTGCTGACACTGAGAAGTTAGTGCTGGCTGCAAAAGGGTTAACAGGAGTGTTACTGTCCTGTTTTGTTTTAAGAAAAGCTCCATTTCACAAGAGAGACATACTGGAGTATCTACAGAGGGAACGATACAGAGTCTGGGGTTTCCATTAGAATTTGCCAGCAAAGAAACGAAGAAGGAGGGAGGGGAAGGGAGACACGTGGGTGTGGGGATGGAAGAGGGATGAAATGAAAGCGGCAAAACGTCCGTAATCCTGTAATCTGAGTGATGGGTCCACGGAAGTTTATGATACCAGCCTGTCTACTTTTGTGTATGTTTGAGATGCTGTACAATACAAAGTATTTTTTAAAGCAAATAAGCTGAACATCATTATGAATCTAAAGCTGCCCTTAAAAAGTCTATTTAAAAAACAACAACAAGGGACGTCCCTGGCAGTCCAGTGGTTAGGACTTTGCCTTCCAACACACAGGGGAGGGTCCAATCCCTGGTCAGGGAGTTAAGATCCCACATGCCTCAGGGCCAAAAAATACAAAATCCAAAACAGTCGCAGTATTGTAAAAATTCAATAAAGACTTTTAAAATCTTTAAAAACAACTGAAGAGAATAAAAGTACATGAAATTCCAGAGATTAGAAATAAAATTTTTGAATAGTCAATGTGACTATATATGTACACCCACACATACAAAGATCAACACCATCTTCTCCGAACCCCATAATTCCGAGAGGCAGGGCTCTCATCCCCATTCAAAGAGGAGGAAAGCGGGGCACAGACAGGTCGAACCACCTGCCCAGGGTCATACAGCCCGTGACAGGATGGCAGGCTTCTCTCACTCTAGCTCGGCGTCTCCACTGAGGCACTCCTGACACGCGGGGCTGGGGAACTCCTTGCTTCGGGAGTAGGGCGGAGGTGGGGTGTGGTCGCCTCGCAACAGCCCTGGGCTCCCCCCACTAGATGCCAGGAGCCCCGACCTGAGTCTGCAGCTCCTGCCCGGACGGCCCCATAAAAAACCACTGCCAGACATGAACTCCTACTCAGCCCCCAGCTCGGGGCCCACACGCAAACACCCCAAGAGACGTCCACGGGTCACCTGTTTGAGGATAGCGTGCTGCCTTATCCCTCAGAGGACCCGCAGGCTCGTCCACCTGAGTCCCATCCTCCCCGAGCCAGGGATGGCTTCCCGGGGAAGGGCCCCCCTAGAGGAGCCGGAGTGGGGGAGCAGAGGCCAGCAGGTGAGGGCCCCGCCCGCCCTGCAGGGTCCCCATCGCCCCCTCCTCCGTCTGCGCCCGGGGAAGGGGCTGCTGCGACGCCAGCCTCATTCCAGAGTCTCAGCTCCCAGGCGCCGCTGGGCAGGGAGACGATTCGTTTCCTGATGGCAGGTGCCAACAAGGTGACAAACTGCGGGTACAGCGCCCCCCGCCCACCCAGGGCCCCCGCCCTGCTATCCCCTCACCTGCTGTTCATGCAAGAGAAACCGCTGGAAGTCATGCAAGTGGACAGCAGAGGCGTCCGGCCGGTCGGTGTTGCTGCCCTCGGGGAAAGAGATGGTGTTTAGAGGAGGGCAGCCAGCAGTCAGGAGGCGGTCCCCGCCAGCAGACACCCGGGAGCCTGGGCACCCAGCCGAGCCCCCCACCGCCACCCCACGGGGTCAGGTGTGGGCTGGCCGATGGGAAGACAAAGTCACCCAGAGGACACCCCTGACCCAGGAGGATGCAAAGAGGGTCCTGACACCAGAACCCAGGAGAATCAGGCCCCAGAATCCACACCCAGCTGCTCCCAGCTGGTCCCGCAGGGGCAGGGAGCGCAGGCAGGACAGCAGAGGCCAGGGTGGGGCTGGCCATGGGGTGCATTTAGGGGGTGGCAACGCTGGAGAACTGACGCCAGAGCCTGCTCTGAGGCAGGAGAGGGGCCTGGATGAAGGCCCGACTCTGGGCAGGCAGGGAGAACCCGCTGGAATATGCGAGACCAGGGCCAGGGAGTGAGTGGAGGGCCTCTGCTGGGAGAATCTTCTGCCTGAGACAGGGAATCCTTCAGCCTGAGAAAAGGGAGATTCCTCCTTGGCCAGCAGGCTGCTGGCCTCCGGGAGAGGGTGCTCAACTGGACCGAGAACCTCGCTGGTCCAAGCAACCATGAGGGCTACACAAGGTGCGTCCTGCAAAACAGGGCTCTCCAGGGAAACGCATACTTTTCCCTGCGCGTCTGCAGTGGGGGTGGGAGGGTGTGTGTTTTTTTTAATACAGGAGATGAAACATGCTTTAAGTTTTCTCCCTTTACTGAACACTCAGGGTCCAAATCTACTGTCTCTGAGTGTATTTCTAACCTTTTTTCTTAACAGCCTCATGGTCCAACACTAATCTTTTCAGTAAAACACTGCAAACAAATCAGATTCATTTAGATGAATGAATACTTTGGAGTTTTCAGGTTTCTGGTTTAGAACTCAACAGAGAAACAGTTGCCAGGGCATCTTCATCAACGAGGGCTGGTTCCTAAAAGCAGGCCCAGGTCAGCAGGCCACAAATCACATTCCAGGTGCTGTTAACGTCACAGTAAACCTTTCTCCCAGGTAGACAGGCTTGGGAGACACAGCACACTACAGCTCTCCCACTTGGGGAATCAGTAAGTTCAGTAAAGGGCCTCACAAGTCCTGCAGCACTTAAGTTTTAGCCATCACATCATCACCACTATTTATGAGCCTTGGCTGCATCACATATAGCACTTTATGTGCTTCGATTCATTTTAATTCGGTTCAACCTGCTTAACCAGGACGTCCTGAAGCAAGCAGCCTTCTCTACAGAACCTTCCAGGCCATCCTCCCAACACTCCACAAGCCCTGCTGCTGTGCACATTTACTCGTGGTATTGGGTTGACTGGAGTCCATGACTCAATGGACATGAGTTTGAGCAAGCTCCAGGAGCCGGTGATGGACAGGGAAGCCTGGCGTGCTGCAGTCCACAGGGTCGCAAAGAGTCGGACGTGACTGAGCAACTGAACTGAACTGAGTGTCAGGACAGTCAGTTCCCCAACAAGGGGACCCCGTCTCTGTGGAGACCAGTGCCTGCCAGAGAGGTGACCTCCTGGAGGTCAGGTGGCCGGGCTGGGAGGACCCACAAGGGTGCCACTGCCCGGCACAGCCGCCCAGAACTACAACCCAGCAGAGATGCCTCACCCCAAGAGGAACACGGAAGAATCCTTTTTGAATTCGTCAAGGATCTGAAACAGAAAATAGAACACAGACACAAAACAAGAAAATTAGACATGTCAAGACAACGAAAATAAACAGAGTTTTTGTTAAAAAATTACCATGGTCATTTATGTGACTTGTAAATATTCAAATATTTACATCTTGACACAAAAGGTGGAAGTCTTCCTCGCCTCTTTCACAGCCTGATTCCTGAGAAGCAATCACTCATAATAATTTGGCAGTTCTCCTCCTTGAGTTCATTTTATGGATATTCAATTAGTTATATCTTATCATCTTACGTTACATCTGTGTCTTCCAGCTTTTTTGCTGTTGCTTTACGCTTTAGCTATTATTTAGCAACTTCAAATCGCCCTGCCTCACTACTTTGAAAACCGACACTGTATTCCATGTCTGTCCTTCTATATTCTGCTAATCGATTCAGTATTACACAGAATGTTCCCACATATCTGTCTTCACCCACTTGCGCCAGCATTTCCGTGGGGTGGATTCCTGGGTGGGAAAGCACCTGGACACAGCGTGTGCACATCACCTTTCACAGATTCACCAGCTGCTGCTGCTGCTGCTAAGTCGCTTCAGTCGTGTCCGACTCTGTGTGACCACATAGACAGCAGCCCACCAGGCTCCCCCGTCCCTGGGATTCTCCAGGCAAGAACACTGGAGTGGGTTGCCATTTCCTTCTCCAATGCATGAAAGTGAAAAGTGAAAGTGAAGTCACTCAGTCGTGTCCGACTCTTGGCGACTCCATGGACTGCAACCCACCAGGCTCCTCAGTCCGTGGGATTTTCCAGGCAAGAGTACTGGAGTGGGGTGCCATTGCCTTCTCCCAGATTCACCAGAGTCCTCTCTAAACAGTTGTCCTGACTGGCATGCCCAGCAGAAAATACACACTCCTTTCTGCACCCTCACAGCTACATTTCAAATCCTTAATATTTCAACGGGCTCATTTCTCATCCTTGAATTCAAGAGAAAGAAAAATATTGAGAGCTCTAGTCCAAGGCTTCACGGCCTGCTCGTACTGCAGCTGTTGAGGAAGTGCGGTGAGCTCCTCCACCAAGGAGGAGCGGGGATACCCCCTCCCCCAGCCGCCACCGTACCAGCTCCCTGGCCAGGCGTCTTACACACACAAGGGCATGGATGCACAAACACCCGCATGCCACTTACACACGTGCACACCCACACCGCGTCCACTTCCAGTTAGGCTGTATGACTGGAACAGTCTCTAATGACGCCGTGACTGGATCAGCACTGGAGTAATTCAGGACACAGATGCAGCGCCTGGCGGGTCATAAACGCTAACAATCTAAAACGACTCCTGCCCTCGATGCCCCAGTCGTCTTGCCAAACAGCGTGCGCTCCAGGATGACATGTGGAAAATCAGTGTTCTAGAAAAGGTGGCCACTGGCCCCTGGAAAGCCTCAGGAGGTCTGCAGAAGTCTGTGCGTGTACTTTTTTTTTTCCCTTTTCCTGGAAAGATGGTCCGTAGCTTTAATCAGCATCTCAAAGAAGTAGGTCACCAAAAAGAGTTAGGAGTCACACTTTTAGAAAGACAGAAGGACTTCCTTTCACGCACATGTCACTTACAGCAGCAGTCCCCAACCTTTTTGGCACCCGGGAGTGGTTTTGTGAAAGACAATTCTTCCAAGGACTGGGGAGAGGGGACGGTTTCGGGATGATTCAAGCACAGCACATTCATTGGGCACTCCTATCACTATTGTACCGCCTCAGATCATCAGGCATTAGACCCCAGAGGGTGGGGAACCCCTGATTTATAGCATGGCTATTTATTTTTTTTAAGGAGGGAGGATTTTAGGCAGGGCATGCTGTTTGCCATCTGGACTCATTCGGCCCTTACATCGCTGGGTCAAATGGGGCATAAGGCCAGATCCTCTCAAACCCAAACCCCGAGACCGGATTCCCCACGTCTAGAGGAAGGCCACCTGTGACTCCCCTCAGTGTTCCCACTCCACGTGGTCCTTACTTAAAGCCAGCCCCTTCCTCGCCACGCAATGAAGCAGAGAAAAGGCTCCACTCCATTCCAGCCACGCGGGGGGCCAGGATGAAGGAGGGGGCACCTCTGCTTCAGAGGTGACTCCAGACCAGGAAAGACCGGGAGACACACCCCAGCTTCCCGGCCCCTCTGCCTGCAGTCTCACATCACCCCACTTTCTGAACCCTCAGAAGCCTGTGCACAGAGGCAGAACACGTTTGTAGGAACCAGCCCCTGGGGTACAGAGCAGGGACCAGACAGAAAGCAAAGGTAGAAGCAGACTTAAAGCAAAGGGGTTTGCTACACTATTATCTCTGCCCGTCTGGGTCTGAGATTTCCCTTAACACAAAGGTTTAAAGAATTAAAAAGCATCAATGGGAGACGCTTCCCCAATGGCTCAAACGGCAAAGAATCTGCCTGCAGTAACCTGCATTCCATCTCTGGGTTGGGTCGGGAAGATCCCCTGGAGGAGGGCGTGGCAGCCCACTCCAGTACTCTTGCCTGGAGAATTCCATGGACAGAGGAGCCTGGCAGGCTACCGTCCATGGGGTCATAAAGAGCTGGACACGACTGAACAGCTAACACACACACCCCGCAACGGGGACCACTGGTGGTCCAGTGGCTAAGACTCCACTGCAGGGGGCCCAGGTTCCATCCCTGGTCAGGGTTCCTGCATGTCGCAACTAAGACCCAGCAGAGCTAAATAAACAATAAGTATTTTTAAAATAATAAAAAATAAAAAGAAGTCTCCGTGGGTGGGCAGCGAAGCTGAGCAAAGGAGAACTGAAGCTCTAGCTCGGCAGCAGCCCCCTGACCTCCAACAAGTGACCTCTCTGAGTGTCAGCATCTTCAGTCCATAAAATGAGGATAGTAAGAGTTCCTATCCTACAGGGTCTTGAGGAGAATTAAATGCATGTAAGACATAGCACAGTGCCCGACATAGAGTTTACACTTAGCAAATGTTAGTTGTGATCTTTTATTCGTAACACCATTATTACAACCTAGTCGGAGATATACCCCTCTCCCAAGGGTGGACACACGTGAAATTTTAAGTTCTTATCCTCCTTCTGCTGCCAAACTTTTGGAAGCTTTGAGGCTTGAGTGCGGCAATGTAAGCCGGTAGTTAGACAGGAGGAGGAACGGGCAACTTCAAGCTGGAAACCTACAGCTACTGATAAGCAGGACTCCACTCCCTGGACTTAAGTCTGGGGGTGATCATCACCAACCATCATGAACAGCTCTATCACCCCAAGGAGCCCAAGAAAACCAGCTGAACCCCTAAGAGCACCAAGGTAACACTTTTCTCTGCCCTGAGCTTCCAGGAAGTAAATGGTTTTGCTGTCAGCTGGAAAGTGAAAGTGAAATCTTTGCGACCCCATGGACTATATCCAGGCCAGAATAATGGAGTGGTCAGCCTTTCCCTTCCCCAGGGGATCATCCCAACCCAGGGATGGAACCCAGGTCTCCCACACTGCAGGCAGATTCTTTACCAGCTGAGCCACAGCCCGCTGACAGCTGGGGGAGAGGCATTTACATACACAAGAGCCGAGAGCCTTCTCAAGTGGACCAGTAACTATCTATAGAGCCTGGGGCTTTGTTAATCAAATTCCAAGTCACTGAGTTGAAACACGCAGTGGCCAGACGGGACAGCTATACCTGCCAATGAGAGAGAGAAGAGGCTGTTGGCCCAAAAAGTCTTAGGTACCAGGGAGTGACCCTGGGCCCTAAATCAGTAAAGAGGGCTGCATGGGGGTGGGGGGCAGGGCTGGGACAAACCAGAAAGCATTCTTCCCTCCACTCACAGGTCGCCAAATATAGCCAGAACATGATTATTTTTTTTCCCAAGAGAAGCGAAAAATCTGGATCTTAATGAGAAATCTTCCAAGTTTTAAATACAGGCAATTCATTTAAAAAACGTTTAGTTTATGGCCATACCACCCTGAACACCCCCAACTGCATGTGATCTCAGAAGCTAAGCAGAGTCGGGCCTGGTTAGTACTAGGATGGAAAAAACATTTAAACCACTAGGCTAAGTACCAACCGAATGCCAGCTGAACGTGGTATTCTGGCCACCAGGGGTAACCTCTGATAAGTACAGACATTTCCCCCAAAAAACTGGCCATCTAGGACTCATGGACTATGCAGAAATTTGACTTAAATTTCTCTCTCCCTTCTCCCTCTCAAACATACAAACATTCGCTTTAAAAAGAACCACAGTGAAAAGTTCTCTTATGCGGAATTTGATCATGGTGGAGACTCAGTGGGTAACCTGTACTGGCAGGTATGACAGCTTTTATGCAAAACATATTCCCAAGCGTCGCCTGCCCTCCATCTGATGAGACAGCAGCTTGAAATGTCACGGCAAATGATAAGCACTGTTTTTTTTGCAACTGCTTATCTTGAGTGAGTCAGTTTTTTCTCAGTCCTGGTCAACCGCCTAAGACAGCAATTGTCATTATTCTGGACTTCGTTTCTATACTATTATCACAACATTTTCATTGCTCTCAAGAACTGATTATAAATGAAAGTTGAAGATTTAAATCTAAAAAGTGTTTTGATCAGCTTTTGGGCAGCAGAATCGTCTTAGTTAAGGTTTCACATAAAAAAGAAGAGGGGGTTGGACAGTTTAAAAAGCTGTATAACCAACGACCTGACTTAATACTTTCATTTGATAGAGGAGGTTGAGTGATGGAGCAAGATGGCTTTCCCCCAAACCAGCTGGGGGCTGGAATTTAACTCTTTCTACTCCCAAAGCCTACCATTTCTTTCTACTCCCCTTGGCAAACCAAGCACTAATTATTACATGGGTAAAAACGTGAACACTACAACTCAGTCTTTTACTCCATACAACCATGTATTTTTCCCCAATCTAGGCAGACAAGAAATGCTCCTCTCATTTCTCCGCCTCGGATGCGTCCAAAGTCCCACAGCCAGTGGTCAAGAGGTGTGGCCCTCCGGCCAGTCTGAAGGAAGAAGCCGACTGAAAACTGTCTCTCGTGCCCATCGCTTTAAAACGTCTGCACTCCTGACCTCCAAACCCTCGTTCAGTCTTCCCCAGAGCCCGGTAGGGTAAGACTCGTCACCCCCACTGCACGGATGGGAAGACTGAGGCCGGGAGGGGTCAGTGGCTGGCCCAAGATCACACAGAGTCCTACCCATTCTCTGCTCTGGACCCACCTCGGCCGCCTGCAGAGCCCTGTCCCCACAGCAGCGGCCACCAGCAGGCACAGCGCTCCATGCACTGCACCCAGCACCTCCCTTTTTAAGCCTTATGCTTTAATGAGACTTTTTTTTTTTTCATTGCAAAAGTAGCATGCTACTTGGAACAGGCTGAAGAAAACTGAGGGATGAAAAGAAAAATTTAATTATCTCGCCGGCACATTTTCCCAAATCCCTCCAGGATGTGCCGAAAATCAACATTAAATGTGAGGTGTGTGCACTCTTCTCCTTGTTCATAAAAACACATGCAAACGTATACAGAATGACTGTTTGTTACCAAAAAGTCAGACCTGGCTCCTCCTTTCTGCTGCTGGTTTTCCTCACAAAATACCATCAACAGCCCTCCAGAAGGACAGAAACCCAATGAACTCAGGCTTCTTAATCAGCTGCGGTGTCCCATAGTATGGCTGGACCATAACTTACCCGCTATCACTCTCCTGAGAGGCATTCAGACGGCTCCCAGGTATTTGGCCAGCATAAGTGATGCTGCAATAAGCAGCCTGGTAATACATTCCTAGGCCTCAGTGCTTTCATTTTTCTAAAACAGAGCCCCCAGATGCCACTGTCAGGTCAAAATGCATGCACGTCCTAATTTTAAAATAGCATATTATCGTAATCGAAAACCATTCTCATTATAGGAACAAAGCGGTAAAGAGAACAACACACACACACATAATCCCTCCACCCAGAGGTAGCTAACTGTTAATACTTTGGTAAATTTCCTTCCAGAACAAGTTGACACAGTAGAGTTAGCTGAACCTTTTTACTTTAATAGTCTCAGACTAAATTCCAATCAGACCGACAGGCACTCACATTCCCGCCAAGAAGGTAGGAGACAGTCATTTCCCCACCCTGTCCCCTCAACTCTGTCCTATTCGAGACCTTTGCCCATCTAACAGATGAAAATAGGACGTCACTGTCACTCCCACTGTATATTTCCTGGACTAGAACGGAGACTGAGCGCTTCTCATGGGTCTCTTAGGAACAGGCCAGACTTTGAAACCCAGCGGAAACAGAAGCATCGTTTGATCGTTTGCTTAGGAATCGTCTTACCCATAAAGATGGCAGACAGGCACAAGAAAAGAAGCTCCACATCCCTAATCATCAGGGAAATGTCAAGCAAAAGCACAATGAGGTGCCACCTCGCACTTGTCAGAAAGGCCATCATCAAAGAGAACACGAGTAACAAACGCTGGCGAGGACGTGGAGAAGAGGAAACCCTCAGATACTGTCGGTGGGAATATAAACCGATGCAGCCACTGTGGAGGTTTCTCAAAAAAACTAACCACAGAGTTACCATATGACCCAGCACATCCACTCCTGGGTATATATATCCAAAAGGAGCAACAGCGCTAATTAAGAGAGATACGGGAACCCAAAGTTCACAGCAGCATTATCAATAACTGGCAAGATACAGAAGCAACCTAAATGTCCATCAACTGATGAACGGACAAAGATGTCACACACACACACACACACACACACACACACTGGAATACTACTCAGCCATAAAAAGAATGGAATACTACTCAGCCATAAAAAGAATGAAACATTGCATAATTCCTTTGAAATACGGCCATATCCAACATGGATGAACTTAGAGAGTGACATGCTAAGTAAAATAAGTCAGAGAAAAACACACACTGTATGATATCATTCACACATGGAATATAAATAACTGTAAATGCAGTATAACCTCTAAAAAGTGTGTACCTGTAATTTATAAAACATTATACATCACTAGACTTCAATTTTAAAAAATAAGGTCAAACAAGACTATCAAAACCTTCAAAAAAATGAATGGGGGAGAAAAGAATCATCTTACCGATTTTTGCTGTTCAAACATAAGTTTTTTATAGAAGAGATGGAACTGTTCAAAGCTGAGTTCATCTTTGTGTGCGCCTATTTCCTGTAAAAATTTAAAAAAAAGTGACCACCCAATTTTTTGTGTCCACCACAAGAATGCCTCCTCCCTGTGCACAGAAATAGCCAGCTGTGCTGCAACACTGGCTGAAAGCAAACTTGCATTCCTCTGAACCCAACCTCTCTGCTTGGAGAACATACCCACCAGGGACCCCAGCTAAGATCCTTCAACTCCCCAAAAGGGAAGGGTCTCAGCCAGAATTCCAACAGGCATAATGCAGAACCCCTCCTTTTGGGGCAGGAGACACTTTCAAATCTAGACGTACTTATAGGGTATGTACACACAGGTCATTTTTAAAGCACAGCTTCCCAGGTGGCTCAGATGGTAAAGAATCTGCCTGCAATGCAAGAGACCCAGGTTTGATCCCTGGGTAGGAAAGACCCCCTGGAGAAGGGAACAGCAACCCACTCCAGCATTCTTGCCTGGAGAACTCCATGGACAGAGGAGCCTAGCAGACTATAGTCCATTGGGTCGCAATGAGTCGGACATGACTGAGTGACTTTCACTGTACTTTAAGAAAAAGTACCAAGCCCTTAGAGTTAATAGAGCTCAACTCCAGTCAAGGCTTGTCCCCTGAATTGCTTCGTGGCTTCCCCGGAAGCTCAGTTGGTAAAGAATCTGCCTGCAATGCAGGACACCCTGGTTCAATTCCTGGGTCGGGAAGATCTGCTGGAGAAGGAATAGGCTACTTATTCCAGTATTCTTGGGCTTCCATCGTGGCTCAGCTGGTAAAGAATCCACCAGCAATGTGGGAGACCTGGGTTCAATCCCTGGGTTGGGAAGATCCCCTGGAGATGGGAAAGGCTACCCGCACCAGTATTCTGGCCTGGAGAATCCCAAGGACTGTATAGTCCATGGGGTCACAAGGAGTTGGACACAACTGAGCAACTTTCGCTTCACTTTGTCCCAATTCACTTAGCTCCATCAAACTCCCAGTTTCTTCCTCTGTAAAATGGGAGAACCGCCACTACCCTGCTAGGACTTCCCTGAAACCAAACCAGGTAACATTCACGTAGCACCTGCTTGGTTAAGGCATGATAAGGGACAAAATCCCAATTACGGGGTGGCCAGTGGTAAATGCTTCTCCCATCTCTCTTCTCTCAGTCTCCACCCTTCTCTGGTTTTGCCGTCTTGGATGAGTTGAAACAATGGGGGCGGGCCAAAAGATGGCCAGATACGCCATAAAATGGGTTAACTCTTCTGGGAACTCATGGGTACAAAATGAATGAGCTTTTCTAAGCTGAGGAGTCCTGCGGCACGGCCCTGAGAGCCTCCAACTGGGAGTATTGGGATGGAGTCCAGCTGGGGTCCTTGACAAGAGTCCGGACCTCTGTGAAGGCCAGAAAGGATGCCCAGGGTCATCTCCATCCTACACCCTTCAGAAGAGCCCCACCCGACCTACACTATCCCCTCACTCATGGAACAACCTGCCCCAGATCTACCAACAGCTTAGCTACAGAGGAACAGAAGTGAAATGATGGCGGAAGGAGGGATGGAAGGAAGGGTGGGTGGGTGGAGGGTGGGCTGGGAAAGGGGGGAAGGGAAGAGAAGAGCCAACTCCAACAGCTCCACTATCAGGGCTTGCATACAAAATGCCATCTCCCTGGCAACCTACATAAGGAATCGTTCATAATATTTTCCAAATGAAACACATGTGTTCATATTATTAAAAGAAAAACAGGCTGTGGGTTGGTGAGGGAAAGGGAAAGTTAGACTGATGGAAAAATTCCGAGCCAAGCAGCTCGGTAAACATGGTCTTCCTGGATGACATCCTCTGTCGGGATGGAGAACGCGGGCCTAAGATCTTCACATGATGCCTCAGTCGGGACTAAGACGGCCGAGTCTGGAGGCGGAGGGCTTGCCTGAGCACGGCATGCAACAGCGCTTCAAGGCGTGCGGTGGCTTCGTGGAGGCACGCATAACCCCGGGTTCACAAAATCGCCAGGCTGAGCCGCGAAACTTACCAGGAACTTATCTTTCAGGAACTTGGCACTGCTCACTTTGAAGTTGACCAGGGGCAAGATGGTCTTCAACTCCCGGAGGCTGATGCTGCAAAAGAGGGGAACCCCAGTGTTCTGTCAGCCTCAAGGGGTTTCAACAGCAGAAGGCATGGCTACTCCCACCAGCGCCCACCTCAACGAGAAGACCTGCCACCAGCTCTGAGTGATTGGGGACAGAGAGCCTGAGGTCAAGGTGGGGGTGACACCCCATGTGCGAGGATGGTCCCCGTCGTCAGGGGAGTGGCCGTGGATGTGGGTCACGGAGGAGATGCACAGAGTGGGCAGAGACATTGCAGATGACCTTGGTATACAGGCAATGTCACTGGGGTTCAAACCAAGAGGAGGTCACTGAAGGCCAGAGATGAGGAAGGGAAAGAGGCAACCTTATCTGAACACCTACTATGTGCCAGGCTGCCCTGGGTACCTCCAAGCAATGATGTCACCTTGCCCCTCAGTACACTCGCCCCTCAGGATTCAGAACAGGCAATGAGGGTGGGGGCCGGAACACTCACGATCGGAGCTGCTCTAAAGATCTTAGAAGGCAGATATCATTATCACCATTATCACAAGTTCATCCTAAAGGAAATCAACCCTGAACATTCACTGGTAGGACTGATGCTGAAGCTCCAACACTTTGGCCACCTGATGCAAAGAGCTGACTCACTGGAAAAGACCCTGATGCTGGGAAAGACTGAAGGCAAGACAAGGTAGGGGGCAACAGAGGATGAGATGGTTGGATGGCATCACTGACTCGATGGACATGAGTTTGAGCAAGCTCCGGAAGACAGTGAAGGGCCGGGAAGCCTGGCGTGCTGCCGTCTGTGGGGCTGCAAAGAGTCAGACGTGACTTGAGAGACTGAACAAGAACAACCGTTATTACTCTGCACTCCAGGTGAAGAAACTGGGGCTCAGGGAGGTTCGGTGCTGCATGAGGGAGGTAAGACTGCAGAGGAGCTGGCCTCTGGGTCTGCCTGTAAGCGCTGCGTTTACCTGCCTCTGTGGGAATGGCAGGAACAGAGGCAGGGGAGGAGGTGGTCGAGGGCACGCGTTCCAGACCCTTGTGGCTGCAGAGCCGAGGGCCCAGCAGAGCAAGCGAGGGTGGTCCTGGGGAGCCTCTGGCTGTGGCCAAAGAAAAGTGTGCCACGTTCTCAGAGACGTCAGACCAGACAGGGGCTGTGCATGGCCAGGAAGGAAGTCTGCCCAGGCTGCGGGCAGACAGCAGCCCCGCTACCCCCGCCCCGTCTACTCACCCAGAAGGAAGCGGCACGTCCCAGCCAGCAGCCGCCCCGGGAGACGGCCAGGCGGCCTCCTGGCCGCCTCGTGGCCCCACCCCCGGCATCCTTGCCTCTCATCTAACGGCCTCCCTGACGCCAGAGACCATCACGTGCCCAGTGCCCCCCTATGCCCCCTGCTCCCGGGGCTGGCACCCAGGGCTTCCCCCGAGAGACGGCAAGAGCCACACAAAGTCCCCAGTGGGCCAGGCGGGGCTGGCCGGGCAGAGGAGTGAGCAGACTGGCTGAGACCCTTTCCCACCCTGCCCTGGGATGTCCGCAAAGAGCCTGCTGGACTAGGGTGAAGGGAGAGGAGCTAGGGGTGGGGCTGGTGCTGCAAAACGAGGCAGGGTGAGGGTCTGGCCAAGACGGTGGCCCCAGGGGCTCATCCAGGACCAGGGACGAGGACAGAGTCCCCCTGCGGAACCCAAGACTTCCAGGCAGAAACAGGGCCAAGAGACCCTCCCATAACCAGGAACGGAGAGGCTGGGGAGCCGGGAGTCAGGGCAGCTGCTGGGGGGCCAGCGGAGCAAACACAGCCTCCAGGGTCGTGAGAATCTGAGCACTGGGACATCCGAGCCCACCTGCTCCAATGGGCCCCCTCAGAGCAGAACAGGTGAGCCTCCAGGGAAAGGTGGGGCCCGAAGAGCTCCTTGGGGCTCCCATGCAGGGACCTCCGCCCGCCCATCCTGGGCGTGTGGTCAGGCCCCACTTGACCCCCAGCCAGGACTGGCACTTGGATTCTCAGCCACTGGAGGGCAGGAAGCTAGCAGCTCCCAACTTCACCCCTCTCCCCACCCAGGACTTGTCTTCAAAGAAAGGGAGGGCCTCGGCCACCGTCACGCCCTGCCCTCTGGCCTCCATTCGGGGCAGTTCTGCGGGGCCATCCCGGAGCTCCACCAGGGGCCAGCTGAGGCTGTGGTTGTGACGGCATCTGAGCTCAATTCCTCAGCCTTCACTTCCACAGGTGAGGGTCCCCTACACATTCCACAAGCTTCCTGCACACAAACCCACATCTCAGGTTCTATCTCCTGCAGGCTCGGCCTGTGAAGCAGGCTAGGAACTGGGGCGACTCCTTTGGGGAGAGATGGCAAAAAACAATTCCTTGCCCTAGAGGCGATAAACAACCAGGGCCCCTCCTCTCATCAGGCTGGCCTGGTCCCAGATCCCACCACACTGCACCCCGGGGGTTGATGGCCCCAGACAACTTGCCTGCCACCCTGAGGCTGATTGTCAACAGGCCCACCATCCCTGGTTTATCATAACAATGGTGGCTCAGACAGCAAAGAGTCTGCCTGCCATGCAGGAGACCCGGTCTGGATCCCTGGGTCAGGAAGATCCCTGGAGAAGGAAACGGCAACCCCCTCCAGAATTCTCGCCTGGAGAATCCCATGGACTGAGGAGCCTGGCGGGCGACAGTCCGTGGGACCGCAAGAGTGGGACACGACTGAGTGAATAAACCACCTCCACACCCACCTCTGCAAGCAGGCACTGGCCAAGCACTTTTCACATACTGACCCACTGAATCCTCACACCAATCCCAGGAGGTAAGAACTAGGATCTCTTTTACAAATTAGGAAACTAAGGCACAGGGAAATTGAGCAATTTACCCAAACTCATCAACCAGTAAGTGTGAAGAGCTGAGATTCAAACCTCAGTGCTGCCCAACAGAATGTTCCACAGTGCTGCAAATATTCTAGATCAGAGCTGTCCAAGGCAACTAGGCCGACCAAGGAATTGAGCTTCTTAAATTTTATTTAATTGTAATTAATTTAGATTTAAATAGTGACATGTGGACAGTGCAGCTCTAGAAGCCTGCTCCTCTAAGTAGGGTCCCTAAGTAGCGTCAGCTGGAAATCTGCTGGAAATGAACATCTGTGATCCCCACCCAGACAGAGAAAAATCTGTGATCCCCACCCTGCTGTGGGGCAGGCAGGGCCCCCTCCAGGCTGTTCATAGTGCTGGAGCCAGGACTGCTGACCACAGGGAACCTATTTGCCTTTCTGTTGAAGACAGAACCAGACTACACACCTGTGAGCCTGCCCCTTCCACAACCTGAAGGCCCAGGTGAGCAAGAACAGGAAGTGCAGGCATAGGCTCAAGCTTATGCAAAGTCAGGGTTACAGGCCAAGGGGCAAGGGCAAGGTGGGAAAGAAACCACAACCCTGAGGCCTGCTGGCCCCACCAGAGGACCTGCCCGTGAGCCCCACCCTGAGGAATGCAATTCCAGTGGCTGTCCCAGAAGGTCCAGGGGCTTTCTCAAGGGGTATTTTGACAGGAGAAGTTTTCACCTAAAGCACTGACCTTAGAAACCTAATTCCCAGATAAGGCAACTAAACTCCACAGATTCAAAAAGAGGGGGTTTCTAGAAATCTGGCTAGGATGAATGTTAAAACGTTCGTCTTTGACCCAATCTCCCCAGGCCTGGAGATGTCATAACGAAAGCTTCCAAAGGGGGAACGATCTAGTTTTCCGATGTTACCTGCAGGGATGAAAAGGGAGGGCCTTTCATTTCATCTGACCAACCAGCCAGATCCCTGACCTCAAGGAGCCCCTTCAACGTGAACAGCAGCAACGAGGACGAAATTCTAAGAAAGCAGATGGGACCGTGGAGCCTGGCACTAAGGCCAGAATCCCACAGTGAGCCCAGACGTGCAGCTCTTGAGGGGCACTTCCTACCGCCTCGTACGTCCACTTTGAAACACAAGACACAACCCAAATGACAAACAAAAGGCAACTTTTCAAGCGAGATATCAAATCCCATTGGTTGAATTATAACGTAGGCGTTGATACCAGTCTCAAGAGTTACAAGGAAATGAAAACATGTTTATAATTTAAGGGGAGGTGAAAAAAGTTTGCCCCCCTTTCACACGGGCTGGACTTAGTGACTGATTCCCAGAAAATAGAGTGGGAATGAGTCGGGGGCAGAGGGCCGGTGAGGGGGACAGGGGTCATTACAAAGGAGAGATCTGGAAGACACCACTTTGGCCAGATGGTCAAGACTTCCATCACCCTTGACAGACCACGTGAGAGCAGATACCCCTTAACTGAGGTGAAGAGAAAGGCCTTCACCTCCACGATGTTCACCTCCATGCATGCTTCCCAAACACAGCCTCAGGTTCCCCTTAACTCCAGTCTACCCATGAGGAAAATGCCAGGTCGCCACAAACGGAGGGGCATGCTACAGAATGCCCAAGACCTACTCCTCCATACTGTCAAGGTCGGGACGTCTCCAGTGGTCCAGGGGCCAAGACGCCACACTCGCAATGCAGGGGGCCTGGGTTGGATCCCTGGTTGGGGAACTAGATCCCACATGCTGCAACTAAACGAAAAATAAAAAGATTCTGCACACAGCAATGAAGATCATGTTATGTGCAGATCGTGGAATATCATTCAGCCTTAAAAAGGAAGGGAGTTCTGACACCTGCTACAGTGACATACCTGATCCACAAAGACATCACACTGAGCAAAATAAGCCACTCACAAACACAGCATCCTTCCACGCACAGGTGGTGCCCGAAGGAAGCAAATTCACAGAGACGGAAGGAAGAACAGAGGTTACCAGCAGCTGCAGGGGGAAATGGGGTACTGGTTTGATGGGTAGAGAGTTTCAGGTTTGCAAGATGAGCAGAGCTCTGGAGACAGACGTTGATGGCAGCATGCCAACATAAATGCACATAAATGTACCCTGAAAACGGTAAGTTTTATGTTACATAGTTCATCACAATGAATGAGTAATTTTCAGTCATAGGAAGTCACGGCAGGAAGAGATTTCTGCCTTTGACCAGCTTAGTGATCACTAAGCCACGGCTGACTGGCTCGGTTGCTCTGTTCAAATGACACCCTCTCGTGGCCTCAGCATCCTCATTAAATCCTCAGCATCCCAGGGGATGCCTAGCTGCTCAGTCTCCCAGCATTCATTCCATAACCTCTCCCCAAGTTACTAAGTCCAGAGGGCGCTCAGAACAGCGGCTGCCGCAAAGCCACTTCTCAACAAACGCCAGCTGCTGCCGTCTGGCCCCTCAAAATGTTGAAAGTGAAACACACGTTCAGGCCAAGGAAAACCTGGGAGCGGGCACTGCCAAGCCGGCCCTCCCCGCCCAGAGGACGCTTCGCCCCGCTGCTGCGCCTTTGTTTTCCTCCAGGAGACGCGATTAACGTGGGCGACAGGAAAGGAGGGGAAACTGGCAGGAGTCAAGAGCCCTTTCGTGGGCTCCTTGGGCAAAGCTCCTTTGGAAAAGCTCCCTCAGGGCCTCCCAGAGCCACGTGAAAGGTGGGATTTTCCATGTGTCGACAGAGCAGCAGGGCTCAGCCCACAGGGAGGGAGGGAAGGATGCTGGGGTCGGGCAGGGACAGGGAACAGGGAACAAGGCATCGAGGCCAGAGTCAGACTCGCTCCCTGCCGAAGGTTCTGAAAAGCACTTCTCAATGAAGGACTTGCAAGAATCGTTCCAAGCAGAGAAAGCCGGGCTTCCGTTTCTTGACAACACAAGATGGAGAGCAGACTCTGGAACCAAACCAATGATGCCATGTACCCCACCTCATGGAGACAGGGCCCTGGCGGGCTCCCTCCACCCGCTCTGTGCCAACCTCAGCTCTGAATCACCGGGCAGCCAGAGAAGGGAAATGGTCATGGGAGGCTCCACCCTGAGGCTGAACGAGCCCAGTGTGTACAAAGGCCCCCTCGTTTGATCCACCTCTGAAACACCAGGCCCAAGCCCAGGGTGGACCACAGAGGATGCTGGCAGGAGAGGAGGAGGAGGAGGGGGAGGGAAGGAAGGAGGGAAAGGCAGATGGAAAGACACAGGGAGAGGCTGGCTGACCTAACAGCACCAGTTAACTCTCCACGCTTCCTGGCTGCCTGGTTATACCGTTTGCAAATCACCCCTTGGGGCATGCGTACAACAGACCACTTGAAATTGACAAGTGATGGGTGACGCTGGCATCACACCAAAATGCCTTAAAGATGGAAAGACGTTCAGGAACAAGCTGGGTAGGGACTTCCCTGGTGGTCCAGGGTTAAAACTGCACTTTCAATGTTGGGGGCACGGGTTCAATCACTGGTGGGGAATTAGCTCCCACGCGCTGTGCAATACACGAGGGGAGCGTTGCAGAGGTTACTTGTTGCCTCGTGTATGAAGCTGACGTCTCTTAATGGAGAATGGAAGGAAGGAAGGACATTTAAAAATGCTGAAAGAGGTCTGATGTGAGGCTAAAATGATACAGTGACTGTCAAGTGCTGAGGATGGTGCCTGCCAGGCCAGGTGCTCCATAAACGGTGGGTTTTATCATTACACTATTAACAGGAACTGGATCATAACCTAAAAAAAAAAAGTGATAAGAGGCTGTTCAACCTCTCCCTTAAATAAAGAAATGCAAATTTAAGCCAAAGCTCCACTGCTGCTTTTCACCCATCAGGTTAGTGAAGGTCAAAGTCTGGCGACACACGGCAGAGAAGAGTCCTCTGAACTGCTAGCAGAAACACAAACTGCCATCACCCCTCTCGAACTGTCAGACCCAGGGACGCCTGACCTCTGGAATGCCTCTGGTAGGAATTTATCCTGTTCATATCTGTGTCCCGCACATTTACAAAAAAGGAGACCCAGGGACTTCTCTGGTGGTCCAGTGGCTAAGACTCCACGGAACCAATGAAGGAAGCACAGGTTCGAGTCCTGATCAGGGAACTAGATCCCACATGCTGCAACTAAGAGCTTGCATGCCACAACTAACGATCCCACCTGCGCAATGAAGATGGACAATCCTGCAGACCTCAACTGAGACCCGGCCCCGCCAGATAAACAAATAATGATAATTAACAATAACAGTTTTTAAAAGGGAGACCTGAAGGTTTTCATAGCTTTATAATAAAGTAACAACCTGATGTTCATCGAGAAGGAACTGGTTTCCCATCAATTTGGCAATCACACCACATCTATCCAAGGACCAATCACATCTGTTCCAAAACTGTGTGGCATAGAGCCTTGTATGTGCCAAGAGGGAACCGCTCCAAGACATGCTATTAAGTGAACCAGTCAGGGACACTGAATTACAGGCTGTCACATCGCCTGCCGGGTGTTCACCCAGCTCTTAGAAGCATCGCCCCTGAACTGGGTTTACTTCCTGATGGTCAATCTCCACCACAAAGGATGGGCGGGCACCATGGGGATCCTGTTTCTCCCCGGGACACAGAAGATGCTCAAACGCGAAGGCCTAAGTGACGAGGTCTGAGTGCTTCACATAGCAGAGAAGTCCTCCCCACAGATGGAGTGGCACTGTCCACTGCAATGAGACCCCACATGGGTGGAGACTTTTATCACCACGATCCACACCACTGAGCGCTGCGTCTGCCGCCTTGTTAAGTCAAATCTGATTTCACGAGGACCTTTCCACAGCACAGAACTCACTCTGACCCCCTTGGGATATTTCAAGAAACAATGAGATGATTCAAAATGATCGGGAGGAAACCACAAACATGTAAGCGAATCTCACCTGTTTCTCCTGGTTTGATCCACAGAATAAATCTGCTTTCTCAGCCAGCTGGGAAGAGATGAGACAAGAGACAGAGAGTTAGAAAATCAGAAAGCTAGACTCACAAGTCCAAGGAATTTCTGTAGGATGGGACACAGAGCCTGGAAATGAAAAGGAAGGCCCTTCTCACTTTCTAACACCAGCAACCTGGGAAGAAGCAGCTTCTCCGTGTGGGTGAAATGCCGCCCAGCCGAGCCAAGCAGCGCCGTGGCCTCACAGAGGCTGGATTCTTTAAACTGACAGTTCCCTCTGGTGCTCTCTGTTAATCTCCCAAAAAGCTGGTCGAGATCAGAGGGCTCTGGTTGGCTGGATGGGCAGCAATTCATACACGAGCCCCACCCGACACCCATGACGTTGATGGACAGTCCTGAGAAGGCCCTCGTCAAGCCAGGAGGAAAATCCCAGACCTCGAGCCCGAGGTCCTCCCATCAGTCAGCTTAATCTCTTCTTAAATCCTCTGAGAAAGAAGCCTCGGGCCCTCCCCTCAGACCCCACACCAGGACGAGTTTCTGTCTCAATCCCAGTGCACTTCTCACCCCGGCAGAACAAGGCCCAGGGAGACGGGCGGCTCTTCTGGGAGATGCTGGAGTGTCCACCGTCACTGCTGGACACCTACTGCATTCAGGGCACTCCAGGAGCCCCCAAGACGAAGCATCTCCTTTTCCCTTCTTTCGCCATACTGGCTAGAGGGAGCCGAACAGATGCCCGAGTGAGCTACTACGGAGAGAAACAGGCAAAGCCATTACCTCTCGATGATGGTGGGGGTGGACGCGCTCATCACTTCCTGGTGTAAGATCTTCAAGCCAGACAGCCACTTAGCTGCATCTTCCTTCGAGTCGGCTGGAGAGAGAAGGGGCCAGAAATGCTGTGTTACTCCCTGGGAAGATCTCTGCTTGGAGACTCCCTCCCCACACAGACCACGGCGATGGGAGGAACCTGTGCTGGTTCCCGGGACCTGCTTTTTGCCCAGGGTGAGCCTCCTACAGCAGGAGTGACAAGCTGGTCGAGCTTTAGCTTTAGTCCTATACTAACAAACAAGAGGCAGAACTCAGGACAACTTGGACCACAATCCTGAGAGCCCTAGGCACCTCCCTTGTTTCCCATCAAGGCCACAGAGAGGGCCACCAAGTAGCCGAGGCTGCTGCCTGTAAGGGAAGCAGCAATGAGCGGTGGGTAAGAGCTTAGCATCAACCCCAAAGCCCACTGTAGCGCTTCAGGGCTGTGTGATGTTACTTAACCTCCCTGTGCCTCATTTCCTCATCATAAAATGCAGCTGGCAGTGCAAACACCTGGTCCCGCTATTAAACATCTTTTCACACCGCCAGGGGCCTCGTTAGCCTGGACAGAGCATGCCGAGGCCTCTGCTCTCATTCTTCCCAGGCAGATGAAGAGAAAGGCATGGCTAGGAAGGGCGAAGGGAAGAAGCCGGGATCCAGCCATCAAGCTGGCATCCTGGACTCCACATCTTGCTTGGGCTTTCACGGCCTCCCTACCAAGAAGAGCAACCAGGCCTCAGCCTGCAGCCGGGCTAAGTGGACAAAGCTCTGAAGGTTCAGGCTCATGGGCCCCTCTCTCCTGTCCTGTCTCTGCCTCCTGCCACACCCCCTCCATCAGACATGCACCCATCACTTCCCACATCCGGCTTACTATTTCCCTCCTCCAAGCCTGGCACATGCAAGGCTCTCTCCCTGGACCATCCTCTCTCTTTCCTCACAACTCCTACTGATGTCTCAAAACCCAGTTTAAAAAAAGCCACCTCCCCGGCAAAGCCTTCCAGGGAGTTAGGCTCCGTGTATTCCTCCAGCGCACTGTATTACGTTTGGACTACGGCTCCTATCAGAGAGTACTCTAACTTCCTGTCCACACATCTTCTCCCCAAGTAGACCGTGAGCTCCTTAGAGGTGGTAACTGGGTCTTATGTCTCACTTCAGCCCCACGGACATCTAGCACAACCCAGAACAGAGCATAAAGCTCAAAAGATGCCTGAGGAAAGCATGAATGAGAAATTAAACCAATGAGAGTCATCGGGCCTTAAATTAAAAGTCCCTAATGCTACTCAGCTTCCACAGTTTCCACCCACTTTGGCTTACTTTTAATGCTACTTATTTTCTCTCTTGTCCACCATGATTTTATATCAAGTTCTAAGTCAAGAAATTCTGGGGTTAGACCTGAAGGTAGCTATAAGCTTCTGCCCCTGAGCCAAGCACCTGAGCTTTCTCAGTTCTTCTCCTGGCTAAAGGCCTCTTTGACTTTCTGGAGGATTCACAAGGAGGACCAGACATCACACCCCCAGACTGTGTCTATGTGCATGTACTGTGTGTGTGCACATATCCATGTATGAGAGAGGAGATTTCAGGATCGTTCCTTCAGATCAGTTAAGCTGAATAAATGGTGCAGGCCACACTCAGCTGGACAACAAAAGGTAACCTGCCTTCAATTCTCAGCACATCATGAGCCAAACGGGCCCTTAACATAATCCTTTCAACATCCCCACGAGGTCAGCATGAGGATGAACTGGGTCCTGTTTTACAACTGGGCAAACTATAGCTCAGAGAGGCAGAGTCGCTTACTCAAAGCCACACAGCTAGAAAGAGGCAGGGTCAGGATTTGAAACCAGGATGCCCCAAACACGCATTAGCAGGGGGCCAGGGGAGGGCATCCGCTGGAGCACTCTCCTGGAAGGCAACCCCGGCGCAGGGAGGGGAAGCGCGCACGGCGGGCGCCCACCTGCCAGGCTGAGCGTGCTGAGGACAAACTGGGTGCCGTACAGGATGGTGAGGCAGCACTCTTCCTTCTGGCGGACCGCTTTCGCGCGCTCGAAATCCTTGGAGTTCTTCCCAGGCCGGATCTCCTTTATCTCCATGATGTCCACTGAAAGAAAAGTAACAGCAGCCGGTCAGAAGCTGGACGTCACCCCACCTGAGGCTGCCGCCACGTGCCTGCACCCCAGAGACACCCCGCCCAGCGCTTCACTGCCCAGGGTGAAGACCAGCTCGACCAGCCCCAAGGCCCTGCCCGTTCACAGCTTTATGTGCAAATAATGAAATGCGTGTGGTTCGCAGGCACTCAGCGCCGGGAGAGCTGTTGTGCAGCAATGCTGAGAGCCGTCGCTCAGTCGCGTCTGACTCTTCGCGACCCTGTGGACTGCAGTGTAGGCCGCCAGGCTCCCCTGTCCATGGGATTCTCCATGCAAGAACACTGGAGTGGGTTGCCATTCCCTTCTCCAGGGGATCTTCCTGACCCAGGGATTGAACCCAGGTCTCCCACACTGCAGGCAGATTCTTTACCGTCTGAGTCACTGGAGCAGCCCTAGATGACAGAAAAAGAGGAAATTCATCCTCCCTAGAGCCCCGGCCACGGGACTCCGACTTTCTCCTGGGCAAAGGTCAGGACGGCCCCTGACTCAAAAGGTGAGCCCCTCCCCTCACAGGGTGGCCGTTTGTTGCATGAGGGACCCTGCTCCTATCTCAGGAGGTCCAGTGAACTAAGGAGTGTCACCAAGAGACAAGTCCATCGATCCCTTCCTCCTTTTCTTCTGTCAGAAAAGCACCTTTTCCTGGGATGGACCCACTCCACACGCCTGAGATGAAGATGGTCCACCCCCCTCCCACCACAACAGGCCAAAGGAGGGGCCCAGGGTCCCAGAAATGACCAAGGCATCCCACCTCGTGGCCAGGATTCAGGGAGGAGCACACGGCCTAAGCGGGGCCCGTCAGCATCCTCCCAGGACTGACTTGGCCAAAGCCATTCATCACATTTCTCCTGCTGCTGCTGCAGGCTGAGGAAATGTGAGTCGAGGGGTAGCAGGGTCCATGCTGCTGGGCACGCGGAAAGCAAAACGACTCAGCTCTGACGCACTGTCCAACTCCTGGGTCCGTTTGGGCTTGAAGCCTCTTCTGCATTGGAACACGCTATCTATGTGACCTAATCCATTCTTTTTGGCTTTGGTCAGTGGGGAATTTCTGTCACATGCAACCATAAGAATCCTGGGACATACACCTCCATTACCACACTGAACAGAGAAACAGCAGAGAGAGGTATTCCTGGAAGTGAGAGGGTAGGAAGGAGACCTCAGCTTTGACCTGGAGTCCGGGAAGCCAACAGACCCAAGTGAACCAGGGCGTTTCAGAGTCAGAGTTGAAGTAGGAGTAAAGGTTCACAGCTGTTCACACATGACAGCAGAATGAGACACGTGTGTGCTGAGTCGTGTCTGACTCTTTGCGACCCCATGGACTGTAGCCCACCAGGCTCCTCTGTCCATGGGATTCTCCACGCAAGAATACTAAAGTGGGTTGCCATTTCCTCCTCCAGGGGATCATCCCGACCCAGGGATCGAACCTGCATCTCTTGCGTCTCCTGCACTGGTAGGCGGACTGTCTACCACTAGCACGACCTGAAATGGTATAATTTCGTTCTTTTTTTATGGCTGAGTTGTCCGGCCATCATCAGTTCTCACCATTTTTTTATATGGCCTCAATTTTGTTTTTTTTTGTTTCAGTGTACAGTTTTGAGGAATTTGGTCACATGTATAGACTCATGAAGCTACCACCGCACACAGGGTGCAGAAGAGGGGAGATACTTACATTGGGGAGGAAGGGGGTGGAATGAACTAAAGGCTTTCCACTGTCTTACCATGGGTCTAGTCAGACTGAAAACAGTTCGGGGGACAAGAGTCATGAAGTAAAGTGAAAAAACTTGAAATAAACAGCATTTATTCTGCATTCTGTGCGTGGTGGTGGTTTCACAGGTCTATACATGTGAGAAAATTCCTTAAAACTCTTCACTGAAACAAAAACAAACCAAAACTGAGTCCACATAAAAAAATGATGAAAACCCATTATGGCCTGACCACTCAGCCATAAAATAGAACAAAATTATACCATTTGCAGCAACTTGGATGCAACTGGAGATTACCACAGAAAGTGGAGTAAATGAGAGAGAGAGAAACACTACACGGCATCAAAGACACGGGCTTTCTCGGTGACTCGGTGGTAAAGAGCCCACCAACTATGCACGAGACACTGCCCAGTTTGATCCCCGGGCTGGGAAGATCCCCTGGAGGAGGAAATGGCAACCCACTCCAGGATTCTTGCCTGGGAAATCCCATGGACAGAGGAGCCTGGCGGACTACAGTCCAGGAGGGCTGCAGAGAGTCAGACACGGCTGAGCGTCGGAGCATGCACACATCACGTATATGTGAAATCTAAAATGTAAAACAAATGAACCTCTCTATGAAACAGAAACAGGATCAGGGACGTGAGAGAACAGACTGGGTTGCCAAAGGAGCGGGGTGTGAGAGAGCTGCATTGGGAGCTCGGGATGAGCAGATGCAAACTGGCATATACAGAATGAACAAACTACAAGGTCCTACTGCGGAGCGCAGGGAACTATATTCAGTATGCTGTGATACGTCATAATGGAAAAGAATGTATATACATGTATCAATGAGTCACTCTGCTGTACAGCAGTAACATAACAGTGTAACTCAATTATACTTCAATAAAAAATGAATTTAAAAAATAACTAATTACAGTTTAAGAACATTTTACCAGCTCAATTTCCCAGGTTGATAACTATGGTTATGAAAAATGTTATCACGGGGGGAAATTAGATGAATGGTACCCAGAAACTTCGAATTATTTGAATCTACAATTTTTTCAAGCCAAAAAAAGTTTTTGAGACACTTAGCAATTATGAATGGCCCTATTATTGGGCGGGGTCTCTAAACCTTGGCGGGTAGAGAGGCGGGAGGTATAATCCCACCCTTCATCCAGCCCTGAAACCAGGGAATCTTATCTTTTCTTCTCTTCCTCATTCCTCAAACGCCAACAAAACACAAAGAGACTTTGTGTGTGCTCAGACCCACCACCTTCTGAGAGGTCAGATCGGCAGTGCTTTAGCAGTTATCTGGGAACATCTAAGGTATCAAGGTCTGTTCTCAGAAATCAGTTACTCACCCACACAGCCAGTCAAGAGTCTAGCGACTTTAAGTAAATACTCTTTTTTTTCCCCCCTAGTTAGTCTAGCAATGATTATCTAACCATTCTCTTTCCCCATAAAATATTGCTAAGAGGGAATTTCTGAACTGGCCTACTGTGAGCTTTTTTCCTTACAGCAAAATTATAATAAACATATGACTGTTAAAAGGGGAAGGGGACAAGGACTTCCCTGGCGGTCTAGTGGTTAAGAATTGGCCTTCCAATGCAGAGGGCACTGGTTCAATCCCCGGTCAGGGAACTAAGATACCACATGCCACGTGCTGTGGCCAAATAAATATTTTTTAAAGAAAGAGGAAGAGGAGAGTGATGGGGACTATGGGACAGACCTCGAGATGGGACAGAGTGGGAGACTGAGGGAGACAGACACACACAGATATGAACACACACAAACAGGGTCAACCAGGGTCAGGGACAACCAGACACAGAGAGAAGACAAGCTACCCAGACGAGGAGGGAGAAGGACGACCGTGCAACATACAAAGAGAGAAAGAGGGGCTTCCCTGGTGGCCGGCGGTTAAGAATCCGCCTTCCAGCGCAGCGGGCACTGGTTCAATCCCTGGTCCAGGAACGAAGATCCCACATATCACGGAGCAACTAAGCCCATGCCCTCTGGGCTTCATGCACCAAAATTACTGAGTTCACGGGGCTGCAACACAGCACACATGCCGCAACTAAGACCCAGACAAATAAATATTTTTTTAAAAGATAGAGAAAACAGGAAATGGGGAGAGAATGAAATACAACAGCTACTCTGATGACATAAACAGCCCCAATGACCCCTACACCACCGCCCCTCACTTCACTGCAAGCGAGCACCCTTTGGAGGCCAGCCCTGTCCCAGGAGAGGGCTGCAGGTGTCCACCCTCATCGGCAGGCCTGGACACCTCCATGAGGTCATCCTGATCACTCCCCTCTTTGCCCAGATAAGTACTGGCCTATTCATCATACTTCTGGTAAGACCATGCTTTCTCCACTGGAGCCTCCCTTCCATTATCAAAGGTCAGCTGACTATTTGTGTGGGTCTATTTCTGGTCTCTCTCTTCTGTTCCATGGATCTATTATTTCCCTGATTGTCCTGGTATCTATGACTTTACTGTAAGTCTCAGAGTGAGGCTGCAACCCCCTCTGACTTTGTCCTTCAACACTGCATTGACTGTCCCAGGTGTCTTGCCTCTCTACATGAACTTTAGGATCAGACTGTCCATATCTACAGAAGAACCTGCTAGGATATTGATGGAGACTGTTTTGACTACACTCGGTTGCAGAGAACTGACATATCAAGTCTTTCTATCCATGAAGGTGGAGTATTGATTCATCACGCTTTGTCAGCCAGACAATCCCCTGAATGTACACAGTCCTGGCCCCCAACAGTCTTACAGACACACTGAGTTCAACTGTGAGAATACAAATCCAAGCAATGATAACCATGTGCAGCTCTCACAGAGCACACACTGTAACTCCAGGCATGCTGCCAGTGCTTTGCACGAGTCATCAGTTGGCTCCCTGGAAAGCTCCTCACCAGCACCATCTGCAATCACAGGATGATCTGTTTACTGCCCATCCGCTCTCCCCTCCAAGCCCCAGCAGGACAAGGGTCGTGTCCACCCTGTGCACAGCCGCCTGTGTCAGAGCCTGGCTCAGGGCAGACACTTAGACTGCCGCACAATAAATGAGAAGGTCTCCCAGGTGGCTTGGCTTGGCTTCCCCAAGAAGCAGATTCTGAGACCGCGATTTGAGCACATGCAGTTGCCCCGGGACCAGATGCCAGGAAACACCAGCAGAGGCACGGGGAAGCAAGACAGGTGCTCTGTTATCAAGCTGGCACCCCAGGGGCACTGGGAGCTGACCCCACGGGGATTAGGAGCCCCCTTAGAGGCTGCCCCATGGAGGAGGGAGGGAGCTGGGGTATTTATCCCCTGACTTCCACCTGCTATTGGTTGATGACTGCTTCTGGAGGCCTTAACCTCCCCAGGCCCTGAGCAGAGGGCTTTAGTGTTCAGAGCAAAGTGCCTTCAATGTGCATCAGCGACCACTCTAGCATAAGGGTCAGCCCACAGCATCCTCTGCTGTGTCAGCTTATCAGTCTGGTAGCTTCTGCACTGTGTGTGCCCAGCCGCTAAATCGTGTCCGATTCCTCGCAACCCCACGGACTGTAGCCCACCAGGCTCCTCTGTCCATGGAATGCTCCAGGCAAGAATACTGGAGCAAGTTGCCATTTCCTTCTCCAGGGGATCTTCCCGACCCAGGGATTGATCCTGACTCTTCTAAGTCCCCTGCGCTGGCAAGCAGATTCTTGACCACTGAGCCACCTGGCAAGCCCGTAGTTTCTGTGCTACCCTCGCGGAACTCGGGGATCGGAGGCATCAAAGTTGCAGTGTCTCCAGTTCAGGCAGAACAGCGGGGATGTGGACAGCCCCAGTTATTGACAAGAGCAGCGTCTCTGGGCTCCCTGAGTGGAGCTGCTGCATGGAGACAGGACGAGATGTTACCACTTCTATACATTTTGCAGCCCTGAAGGTATCCCGGAACTACACAAATCAGTGCACTCTCTCAACCTCTCACCCAATCTCTTTTAAAATAACAGCTTTTTTAAGATACAGCTCAGGACTTCCCTGGTGGTAGAGCGAATAAGAATCCTGCCAACGCAGGACACAGGAGTTCGATCCCTGGTCTGGGAAGAACCGCCATGCCGCAGGGCAACTAGGACCGCGCGCCACAGCTACTGGGCCCGTGTGCTGCAGCCAGTGAAGACCGCACCCCTAGGGCCTGTGCGCAACCAGAGAAGCCGGCACAGTGAGGAGCCCACGCACCACAGAAGAGGCGCAACTAGAGAGAGCCCGCACGCGGCACGGAAGACCCAGCACAAACAAAAACAAACGGGTTTTTTAAAAGGCTGTAGTTCACATGCCATCCACTTAGAGCACACAATTCAACGGCTTCTAGTAGATTCGCAGGCTCGGGCAGCCACCGGAGTCAATGTTAGAATGTTTCCATCTCCACGAAAAGAAGCCCCTACCCTCAGGCTCCACGTTCCCGCTCATCCCCGCCAGCCCCTGGACACCACTCGTCCACTTTCAGCCTACATACAGCTGCCCGTTCTGGACGTTCCATAGAAGCAGAATCATAGGATACGCGATCTCCTTTCTGGGCCTGGCCTTTCCATTCACTCGGCAGGACATCTCCGGGGTCCCTCCGTGCTGCAGCACGCGTCATTCTCATGAATGAGTAACATTCCATCACATGAATCTTTTCTAACCATTTATCCACTGCTGGACATTTGGGTTGCTTCCGCGTTTGGGTTGTTGTAAATACCACAGTTCTGAACATCCGCATGCAGGCTGCTGCTTGAACACCTGTTTTCAGTGATCTTGGGTGTCTGGTAGCAGCGGAAACTGGTCCCCTATCGTTTACACCCTCAGGGCCGCAAGTGTAATGGTGAAGTGCCCCCCTCACACCACGAGGCTGACCAGCCACCAACCCGGGGCAGAAGTGGCTCATACATAGGTGGACAGTCACCTGTCTGTGTGGGCCTGTGGCTGGGCCTCCGTGAACCACCACCAAGTCCTTCAAAGCAGGCACCACCACCTTCCAGGCATTCTGGGCGAGCAGGGGCCACCTCCAGAGACACAGGGGTACCCACTGTCTGGCCATCCCTTGAATACCGGGAGCCCCAGGAAGGAAATCCCTGACCAGTGGGAGCGGCTTTCTATTGGTGATCTGCAGAGGCTGATTCTTAAAGAGACAGAAATATCAGACCACCTGACCTGCCTCCTGAGAAACCTGTATGCAGGTCAGGAAGCAAAAGTTAGTACCAGACATGGAACAACAGACTGGTTCCAAATAGGGAAAGGAGTACGTCAAGGCTGTATATTGTCACCCTGCTTATTTAACTTATACGCAGAGTACATCATGAGAAACGCTGGGCTGGAAGAAGCATAAGCTGGAATCAAGATTGCCGGGAGAAATGTCAGTAACCTCAGATATGCAGATGACACCATCCTTATGGCAGAAAGTGAAGAGGAACTAAAGAGCCTCTTGATGAAAGTAAAAGAGGAGAGTGAAAAAGTTGGCTTAAAGCTCAATATGCAGAAAATGAAGATCGTGGCATCTGGTCCCATCACTTCATGGCAAATAGATGGGGAAACAGTGGAATCAGTGGCTGACTTTATTTTGGGGGCTCCAAAATCACTGCAGATGGTGACTGCAGCCATGAAATCAAAAGATGAAAAGTTATGACCAACCTAGACAGCATATTAAAAAGCAAAGACAATACTTTGCCAACAAAGGTCCATCTAGTCAAGGCTATGGTTTTTCCAGTAGTCATGTGTGGATGTGAGAGTTGGACTATAAAGAAAGCTGAGTGCCAGAGAACTGACGCTTTTGAACTGTGGTGTTGGAGAAGACTCTTGAGAGTCCTTTGGACTGCGAGGAGATCCAACCATTCCATCCTAAAGGAAATCAGTCCTGAATATTCATTGGAAGGACTGATGTTGAAGCTGAAACTCCAATGCTTTGGCCACCTGATGCGAAGAACTTTCTCACTGGAAAAGACCCTGATGCTGGGAAAGATTGCAGGCGGAAGGAGAAGGGGATGACATAGGATGAAATGGTTGGATGGCATCACCGACTCAACAGACATGAGTTTGAGTAAACTCCGTGAGCTGGTGATACACAGGGAGGCCTGGCGCGCTGAAGTCCACAGGGTCGCAGAGTCAGACACGACTGAGAGACTGAACTGAACTGAACTGAAGAGGCTGCAGGAGCCCTTTGAGCATTTTTGTTGACACACCCAGCACTTGATCTTACATCACGTGGGGCAGCGGGGCACCTTCCTTATTGAAGGGTGGGCCCACTGACCCAGGGGTGTGAGACAGCAAGGTGGGTTATGCTGGCTGCACTCGGCCAGGTTAACCCCAAAGTGCCTTTCTGACCTGCCACTGGGAATAAAACCCCAGTGCTAGGGATGCAAATCCACATGTTCCCGAGGGTCTCCCAGGTGCAGGAGACTTGTGTGTGGGTCCACACGTACGTACACACATGTGCACGCACATACTGTACACAGGTGCCTATTGCCATTCAAATGCTCACATATGAGTATCTGCTCTACGACCCCGATGCTGGGAAAGACTGAGGGCGAGAGAAGAAGGGGGCAACAGACAATGAGATGGGTGGATGGCATCACCGACTCAATGGACGTGACTTGGAGCAAACTCCAGGAGCTGGTGGAGGACAGGAAAGCCTGGCGTGCTGCAGTCCATGGGGTCGCAAAGAGTCGAAAACGACTTAGAGACTGAACAAAGGCAACAGCAACGATTTTTCACCTGAAATGCACCACCTGGACCGCACACACCTGTGAGAGGGGCTTCGCGAGCAGACACCTGTGAAAATGGCACTGCGCACCAGTCTGCCCTGGAGAGGAGCGCAGCCAGCGCTACTGGTGGCGAGAATCGTCATGCAACAAACCGGTGTCCTGCCACCCCAGTCCATCTCAGGGCTTACTTCCGGCAAGCCAACTACCAACCAGAGTCCAATTTAGATACTCTCTTTAGTACTTTTAACAGGCGATTTCACTGTCGTTTCTATTAAGCTACAAAGTAGTTACGTGACAGGAACAAAAAAATCAAAATTCAGAACCAGTACTGTACAGCTTCATATACACGAGTAATAAGGTCATCAAAGCATCAAATCATTAGGTGTTTGTTGCTGTCAATATGCTCTATATTCTTGCAGAAACATCTGATGGGCTGGTTTTTAGGTGCCTAAGGGTGTTAAGCAATACTGCGGAAATGGGCTGGGTTTTTTTCAAGCTGTTGGTGATGGGCCGCCACTTGTATTCACGTAATAGGACATAACACATTATCCCAAGAAAGATGCTCTCCATTGCATCTTCAGGGATGCACTAGGCTCGGCTAAGGAGAGGTGCTTTTATCTGTACATGTGCGCATGTGTGTGTAAAAGTGTGAGAAGAGGTTTTAAAAAAGACAGAGAGAGAGGTTCCCACCAATTTGCTGACAGTAGGGGTGACTCACGGGAAGGGTGATGGGCAAACGGTGGCCGGGGGACCTTGACCTGCGTGGGCGGGAGTTTTGGCCAAGGGCTCAGGCAGAGCACAGACTCGATTAGCGACTGGGCTCCGGGGGTGCTTGTGTGGTCAGCTCTGCAGCCGCGCTTCCTGCTTGAAGAAGCGAGATGACACAGCCACAGAGGCGAGGTCTCGGCACAGCCCCTTCCCGGCATCACCCCGGGTCTTCCCCAAGTCCGGCCACCACTACCCACCCATCACCTGCAGGCGCGCCTGGGGTTTTTGTGCCCCGTGTCAGTTGTCCCCATGACCCTGCTTCGTGACTCCTGTTTCCTTCCTCCTCTCACTCTTGACTCTGGGCCGCTCTCAGGCTGCCCCCCACACCTGGAACCTCCTCCTGCCCTCGCCTGGCCTTCTCCCCATCTCCTCACCCGACCTCAGGTGGCACCACCAGCCAACGAGCTTAACAGAACACCTTCAAGGAAGCTCCAGGTGTAACCGATGGGAAAAGAGACAGACCAGGCTCAGGCACCTCCCTGCACATGCCCACCGTCCCCCTTTCCATCTTTCAGTCATTCAACCAATCGGGTGGGGAGTGAGCAGCCCGCTGAGTGCCAGGGAAGAAGCCGACAGGCACAGTCCCCATCCTCAGAAGCTCTGAGACTGGACGGAGGGACAGACCCTGAGCAGATTGGCACACGAGTGCATAAACCTCCCTCTGAGCTAAACACCGCAAAGGAGCAAGATCAAGTCTACACGGGGGCTTCGGCCCAGCAAGGGGAAGAAAGGCTACTCGAGGCTGTGAACATCCCGGCTGAGTTCTGAAGCCTGGAGTTATCCTGTGAGGGGGTTGGGGGGAAGCGCTGGGAGGAGTCTGGACTGCAGAGACCCCAGTTCCAAGCCCAGCTCTGCTCCCCAGCGACACCTGGGAGCCTGGGCAAGTCACCTCCCTTCTCCCTTCAGCTGCATGCACAGTGCTAACAGCAGCGCCTTCCCTGAGCTGCTCTGCAAAAGAGATGAAATGGCAGTCACTGCGGTGGCCCCCGAGAGGTCTCAGAGTCAGGGTTAGCTGAGCTGTTGGGATGAACACTCTTTCACGGCATCTCTCAACAACACCTTCGCCACCACTGCTGGTTTCGCTTTGTCTCAGTATTGCTGTCTCAGTGAAGGACACTGCTTTAAAAAGCCAAAGGGCATGGGGTTACTTCGATAAATAACTGAGATGCACCACGGAACACGCAGTTACAGGAGGTGCACGTGGGGCGCAGGAAGAGTCCAACTCCACAAAAATCGAGGAGACACGGCTTCAACTTCCACGCTATCACCCCCAGCTATGCACCTGGGGAGGAGTTCCTTTATTCTGACTTGGCCTCTACCTTCTCACAGGTGCAATGGGGAAATAACATCCATCCCATAGGTAGATATACCTCAAAGAACTTGGTAAAATGTCAAAAAGATGAGTTTTTTATATTAAAAATTATTCTGGGATCTTCCCTGGTACAGTCCAATGGCTAAGACTCTGCGCTCCCAACATCAGGGGGCCCAGGTTCAATCCCTGCTCGGGGAACTAGGGTCTGCGTGCCAGAACTAAGACCCAGCGCAGCCAAACAAATAAATATTCAAAAAATTATTTTAAAGGCTAGAGATGGGGAGTGAGGGGGGCTGCTCTCATCTTCCTTGTTGAAGAAAGCAACACGCAATGGATGAGACGGTGCTGACACCCAGCTGAGTACACTCGCCTCCTGCTTCCACACGGAGACTTTTCCAGAGAAAGAACACTCAAACATTAAGCTGTTCATGGAAGGCTCTGCATCCAGGCAGGAATGTTTGAAGGGCCGATTTACGGGTGTTTAAGAGTTTGAAGTGATCCTAAAGAAACTGACCGGCCTTCTCTTACGCTCGGGGACTCCCTCTCCCCCCAGAGACGAGGGAACGCTCTCCGGCAGGAGAATCGGGGAGAACGAAGTCAGCTTGCCCAACTCAGGCTGCTTATCCAGCTCTGGTCCAACCTACCCCCTAGGAACCACACGCCCAGCCCCACTCCCTGTGGCTTGGAGTGGGCATCCAACAGTGCCCAGGGTGAGCGTGTCAGGGGTCAGAGAGCAGTGCTAAACCAGATTCTCGGGGCAGCTCAAACACAGAGCAAATCTTCTCACAGCCCGTTATGAGTGACCTGGGAGTCAGTTCTTAATTGTGCTCGAGCTCAGGAGAAGATGACAGAAAGAGAAGCCTTATGAACTGGCCAGCCAAAACATCAAACACCAAGCGTCAAATACAGCTCTTTAAGTACTCATTGTTTCCGTGTCACTTTAATTCGACGCTCCCTCTCTCCTGCTGAAAATGAAACAAGAATGATCCCACATGTCTGTTGTGGGAGATGACTTTAACAGTCTCTACATTCTCTTTCTCTCTTAATTGTGAGGTGTATCTTTCCAGTTCATACTGAAACCCACCTGGCAGCCTCTAAACGGTGAGCTCAAAGTTCCTTCTACACAAACTCAAGTTCTAAAAAGTTGATTTTAAAATATGTATTAGGTCTAGAAAACAGGTGGTATGCAGATACAACAGAAATCACTAAGGAATTAAAAGGAAGGACTCACTCCTTTACGTGGGCGTGGCCTAGCCAAATTTTCATTTTCTTTGCTTTAAACCCACTATTGGGGTTTCCCTGGCGGTCCAGTGGTTAAATTTTTGCCTTCCAATGCAGGGAGTGGGGATTCGATCCCTGGCCAGGAAGCTAGGATCCCCCATGGCCAAAAAAGCCACATCCAACAACAGAAGCAATAGTGTAACAAACTCAACGAGGACTTTAAAAGTGGCCCACGTCAAAAAGAATCTTAAATAAACCCAGTACTGTGAATCAGAATGGCATAGAAGGCCTTGATTGTACCAAGCCTATCTACAGATCTTTCCTCCCGTTGGACTGACCATCTTGGGGTCTAGAGTTTTCTTGGAACCGTATGTGTTTCTGACACTATTTCTCAAATGCCCTCTGATTATCAGCTCAGTAAAGTCTGCCGTATGGCATGGTGCTGGTACTGTTTGTCTAATATTTACCTTTAAATCAACTTGCCTTTTCATCTGAGTATTCTGAGTTTATGTCTTAGGTAAAAAGAAAACCAGTCCCATCCATTGTATATCACACTGGTGGTGTTTAGTCGCTAAGTCGACTCTTTTTCGACCCCATGGGCCTCCAAGCTCCCCTGTCCATGGGATTTCCCAATCAAGAATACTGGAGTTGGCTGCCAATTCCTCCTCCACGGGATCTTCCCAACCCAGGGATTAAATCCAAGCCTCCTGTATAGGTAGGTGGATTCTTTACCACTGAGCCACCTGCGAAGCCCGGATATCATAGGAACTGTAAAATAATGCAGTCAGTAGAAATGGGACAATGTTATTAAACTTATGCCTACAGCTGATGCCAAAGCAAACCCTTGGGTGCTTCTGAGTTACAAGAGGACAGCAGTTTTCAGACGGCATGAGGCCAAGTTCACCATAGTCAGTCACAGAAGGACACAGAAGCAGAGCGGTGGTTTCCTCGTGGGGACAGTGGGCACAGAGCTGGACACGTGTAATCTGAGCTCATGCCCACCTCACTTGCATTTTTTCCCATAGCTAAGTTATATTTTATTGAAGAAAACGTACACCTTTCAAAATGAGATGTGTCAAAATTTTAGAAATGGAGGTGGGTGTGGTTATTAAGAGGCATGCTGATGGCAATGAACCGCGATATCTTGTCCGAGGTGGGGATAAAACTGTACAGAATTAACACATAAATGCATACAGAGTATAAGGGAAACCAGGGGACTTCGCTGGTGGTCCCTCGGCTGAGACTCGGTGCTCCCGATCCAGGGAGCCCAGGTTTGATCCCTGCTCCGAGAACTAGATCCCACATGCTGCAACTAAGACCCAGCGCAGCCAAATAAATAAATGTTAAAAATAAAAGGGAAACTGGGGACATCTGAGTGAGACGGGCCAAGAACTGATCAGGGCCAGTGTCCTGGCTGTGACGTCACATTACAACTTGGCAGGATGTTATTAGTACTGGGGGAAACTGAATGCAGTCCACACACAGAAGATCCTTGGAAGACCTCGATAAAAGTTTCAGTTAAAAATACAGAGTATTAAGAAAGAAACAAACCAACCGTGCTAGTACCACACAGATGTTCTCCTTGACGTGCTCAGAAAGACCAGAAAAGAACTTTGGAGGGAACGGTGTTTCCAGCACCGGCTCCCGTCCCCGGGGCCTGAGTCAGTCTCCCAGGGGGCACTGGGGACAGCACCCCTCACCCCTCCCTGTGGACTGCTCCTCTCTCCACCAGGATCCATACTATTTCTAGCTGGACCACAAATAGACGCACATGGGGCTGCCTGATAACCAGTCACAAACCCAGAGGAAGTGGCCTGCAGGGGGCCCATGACGGGGCCCAGCCTGGGGGCCCGCTCATTCTGCAAAGGCCGAGGACGGCTGCCAAGAACACAATTTCAATGAACGTCCGGGAGGAGCCCGAGCACTCAGCACCTGCGGAAGGACAGTGTGAACTCCCCTGTGACAGCAGCCTCTCATCCCATCACCCCTCCCTGACCTCAGTCCAACCAGTGTGCGTGCACGCTCGGTTGCTCCGTCATGTCCGACCCTTCGCGACCCCATGGGCTGTAGCCCTTCAGGCTCCTCTGTCCATGGGCTCAGGCAGGCAGCACTGCACATAAACACATGCTCATCCTTTGTGTCCGACGGTTCTTTTCTTATCATTTTTTTTAAACAGGAAAAGAAAGGTTCTGAGAATACACAATTATCTCAACTTTGACCACTTTGTGTAGAGAAAATGCTCGAGGTCAACTGATGTTAAATCCTCCGATGGAAAATGCTGGCCCTCATCTTTCTACCAGGGACCTCTTGGCTTCAGTGGAAATCCAACAGGCACAAAGGACAGGAAAGCCACATTCACAGAAACACCAAGTACAGCCAGCCAGGCACCACACCAGAGATTCTGACACGCGCATGTGAGCAGAGATCGTCATCTGTGTTCCAAAGATGGGGAAACTAAGACAGAGATTCATGACTTTCTAAGGCCACCGCCAGGCTTCCCAAGTGGCCCAATGGTAAAGAACCCACTTGCCAAGCAGGAGACGCAGGTTTGCTCCCTGGGTTGGGAAGATCCCCCGGAGGAAGGCATGGCAACCCATTCCAGTATTCTTCCCTGGAGAATCCCATGGACAGAGGAGCCTGGTGGGCTACAGTCCATGGGGTCACAAAGAGTCAGACACGGCTTAGCAACCAAACGGCAGCAAACGAGTTCACCACCACCATGGTGCAGCCAGGACTTGAACCCTGGCAATCCACCTCCCAGCAGGCACTCTTAACCCCTCCTCAGGGAAGGCCAGCTCCTCTCCTGGGAAGACCCCCTGCCTGCTCAGATCTTCCCCAGCCCAGCTGTGTCCCTCGGGGTCCTTTGTCTCAGGAACATCCTTGCTCAGATCACGGCTCCGAAACCCCTACACACAGGCAGCAGCAACTCTGACAGGCCACCGTCCACCAGCCACCAGCCAAGGATAACACTTGGTATCCGTCACTTCAGAGGCGCCTCCTGCAGCCCTAAGGGGTGAGTGGCCACTGTTATCAGCACCCCCATTTTGCAGAGGAGGAAGCAGACTCTGGCAGGTTGGGTGACCCAGGTCCAAGCCCTGCCAGTCCAGCCCCAGCACCACCCAGGCAGGCTCCCCAATTCCACCAGCAGAAACGGGGAGCCCTGCCAAGGTCAAGACCCAAAGTCAAAACACCTGAGCTGGACAGGTAACAGACAGGACCCTTCTTATTAGGTGCCAGAGCTGAGCTCACCGGCTCCTTACTCCTTTCAACCCCAGGAACAAACTCCCATCTTCCAGACTCAACTCAGGAAGGTGAGGTCATCCCCTCATGGCCGCCTGGCCGGCCAGACCATGACACCAAAGGCAGCAGGGCATGAGAGGGCATGAGCCCCCACGTGTGACATGGGGGTGTCGCACAGAGAGAGCCCGCCGCCCAGGGGAGCCTGCCTCTCTCCTCTCCCCACTTCTGTTTCGGGGGACGGGCTGCTGCCATGATGGTCTCTAGGAAAACCTTCAGGGTGAACAGGACAGATACAGACTCAAGGGGGCTCTTTGAAGGCAAGTCTTGGCGGGCTTTGGAGAGAGAGGCCAGAAGCACTCAGGGCTCCCGATGCCAAGCTCAGTCCCCGGAGGAGAAGGCAGAGACCCCTTTTCACCCTGCTGTTGACCAGGACAGGCCAGGAGTCGCCAGCGGAACACTCTCCCAGTCTCCAGCAGGACCTGGGCCATGTTGGCAAGAAAAAGGGTTCAGGTGCTTAGGGACCCGACTGACGGAGCCACTCAAGGGGAAGGGCCCCGAGGGACATGGGCAGCCTGCAAGGGAAGACCTGGCTCTTCCCGGAGCCGACCCGGGGCCCCGGGGGGTGAACGCAGCTGGGGAGCAGGAAACGGCATTCATCTGGCTGGGCCCCGAGTAGATGCCCCCCTCCTCCAGGAGGCCTTCCCTTCCTCTTCTCAACTTCCCCTTTCCTGGTTCTCACTACACTTTCAGTAATGACTCGCTGCTCTGCTTTACTGCTACGGCCTTGACCCAGGCCCTGGCCCCGGGAAAGCTGGGCCCCCTGGGAGCCTCCAGAGAGTTACTGGCAGGGACGCCGGACGTCCCGGCGCAGGGGTGTGGGGGTGCTCACTAGGCACCCGTGGGCTCCCCTGCTGGTCCCAAGGCGAGAGGCCCAGTTCTGCCTCCTTGTTCAGCTTTGCAGGCATGAGGTCCGACCCTCACAACGCCCTCCACTGAATCGATGTCAGACTGCCCCGTGAAGTTTGACTAATCTGGCCAGGTCTGCTCAAACAGGAAAAGGAAATCATGCGTCAGGAAATATTCCTTTATCCCCTGCTTGCTCCACCTGAGGATTATTCCTAAAAAGCAGCTACCGAGTGGAGCGCAGGCTGGAAGAGGGGTGCCCACTGTCTGTTGGCACCCCAGGAATGATGCTAAGAGCCCCCCAGGAGGAACAGGGTGTCAGGCACCGCGTGCATCTCCTCCTCTGGGCAGCCATCGGACCACCACCACATTACCATGATTACTCCCATTTAACAGAGGGAAAGACTGAGGCTGAAAGACGAGAAAGCCCACAGTCTGTTAACTATCTCAAGGCTCCCAGGCCCCATGGTGGGACATGACCCGCCCCAGCAAGACAGCTGCCTACAGATGTGGGTCCCTTCTGCAGGGGCAGAGAAGGGGCCTGTGGCCCCTGCTTTGCCTTTGCAAATGAGTTTTCACTGTGGTTAGCAAGCCAGCCCTTCATTTCCCCACTAGGCTCAGAGTTTTGCAAACCAAGGCTGGGGGGGAGGTGGCAGTTCCTGTTACAATGAGCTAGAAGGTGAGAGTCTTCCTTCCCCTTCAGAGAGGGCAGGATGGGGGCAAGAGGGTCCCCCCAGCACTCCAGGCCAGGCAGGTTCACCCGCGTCTTCCTGGCACAAGGATCCCGTGTCCAGCCCAGGGCCATGAGCACTTGTCTGACTTCACAGCCCAGAGCGGAAACCCACAGCCTGCCTCCTCTTCATAGCATCTGCCAGGGAGTCAGCCTGGGCTCCCAGCTGGAGCTTGGGTCAGCGGATGGCCGAGTCCCTGCCCCACAGTCATGCCACCCACACCCCCACCAGCTCCCAACCCCCCTGCAGAGAAGAGACACCATTAAGTTGGGTCGGGCTCATGGAGGGGATGCGGGGATTTAAGGAGAAGACAGCTCATGACACAGAGCTGCATCTGACCCAGTGCTAAATGCCTGCTGCTGTCGTCTCAGGTCACCCAGCGAGGGGAACACCCAGCCACTCATCCCGTCGGCAGAGGCGCCGAGGCTCCCGGCCCGGCACAGGGTGGGGCTGGAGATCCAAACAGACCAAATCCCTGCCCTCAAGGAAGGACATTCTAAGGAGGCTGACAGATAAATCCACACACATCTACCATCCAGGATGGCATCAACAGATCAATGCACATGAGACTGACCAAACTCCAGGAGATAACGGAGGACAGGGAAGCCTGGAGTGCTACAGGGTTTCAAAGAGTCAGACACGGCGGAATGACTGAACGACAACATGATGCCTGCTAGCGAGAAGGGCTGCAAGAAGTAAACCAAAGCAGAGTGAGGCCCAGGGCTTCTCAGATGGCGCAGTGGTAAAGAACCCACCTGCCAATGCAGAAGACGCAAGAGACACGGGTTTGATCCCTGGGTCGGGAAGATCCCCTGGAGGAGGGCACGGCAACCGGCTCCACCCAGTATTCTTGCCTGGAGAATCCCATGGACAGAGGAGCCTGGTGGGCTACAGTCCACGGGGTCGCAAAGAGTCGGACACGACTGAGCGCACAGGCTCAGAGTGAGGCCTGGTGGGTGATGGGCAGCATGAAGCTTGAAAGAGATGCCCTCTAAGCTGTGGCCCGAAGGAAGCAAGGGCAGATCCATGCAGACGTCTAGATTAAAACAGCAGGGGGAAGGGTAGTGGGATGGGATCGTTAGGGAGTTGAGGGATGGGATCGTTAGGGAGTTGGGGGGATGGACATATACACACTGCTGTATTTTAAATGGAAAGCCAACAAGGTCCCACTATAGAGCACAGGGGACTCTGCTCAACGCTGTGTGGCAGCCCAGCTGGGAGGGGAGTTTGGGGGAGAAGGGATACACGTATACATATGGCTGAGTTCCCTTTGCTGTCCACCTGAAACTACCACAACATTGTTAATTGGCTATACCCCAATATAAAATAAAAGTTTAAATTAAAAAAAAAAGAGCAAACAGCAAGCACTAAGGAGCCAAGAGGGAGCTGGGTGCGTTCTGTCCGGCACACCGCCAAGCTCTAGACGTGAGGAGCAGGAGGGCGCTATGGACGCACGGCCTGTGCCCCCGGAGCCCCGTGGCCCCCAGCGCCTGCCCACCTCACCTCCCCCGCCTGGACAGTCCAATCACACCAGCCCTGCCTCGGTACAGTCGGTCAGCCCACCTGCCTGGAGCACACACCTGCATGGTCTTCGCACCTGCCTGGAGCCCCATCCCAACAGCTTTCTCAGCCCTCTCCACTGTCCATCCAGCTCTTCTAGGGTCCTCTGGGGTCAGCTGCGACCCACAATGGTGGTCTTGCCATGATTTATGGACATCTACTAAAAAAGCTACCTAGATAGCATACTGAACAGCATATTGAAAAGCAGAGACACTACTTTGCCAACAAAGGTCCGTCTAGTCAAGGCTACGGTTTTTCCAGTGGTCATGTACGGATGTGAGAGTTGGACTGTGAAGAAAGCTGAGCACCAAAGAATTAATGCTTTTGCACTGTGGTGTTGGAGAAGACTCTTGAGAGTCCCTTGGACTGCAAGGAGGTCCAACCAGTCCATTCTGAAGGAGATAAGCCCTGGGATTTCTTTGGAAGGAATGATGCTAAAGCTGAAACTCCAGTACTTTGGCCACCTCATGCAAAGAGTTGACTCATTGGAAAAGACTCTGATGCTGGGAGGGATTGGGGGCAGGAGGAGAAGGGGACGACAGAGGATGAGATGGCTGGATGGCATCACTGACTCGATGGACATGAGTCTGAGTGAACTCCGGGAGTTGGTGATGGACAGGGAGGCCTGGCGTGCTGCGATTCATGGGGTCACAAAGAGTCGGACACGACTGAGCAACTGAACTGAACTGACTAAAAAGCTGTCTCCCTCATTTCTGTGTCCTGCGTTCAGTGCCTGTCACCAAAGAGGGAACTCAACCAAGAAGCAGAACAAGGACCCTGGAGAGTGACCTGGCAATCAGCGATCACACTAGAAACACAGGCTCCCTCCCACCTGGCGATTCTACCTCCCTGCGTCCATCCACCTGCAAGAAACCCCACCTGTACTGAGGGCAGTGTGACTCACAACTGCAGAAGGGAAAGAGAATCAATGTGCGTGTTCAACACTGGAAATATGAGCAAACGGGCTCTCATCATCAATGGATCCGTTTCCATCAATTAAAAAAAAAACAGACCTATACATAGCAACGTGGATAAATCAAAACAACTCAATGCAACGGGCTGCTCTGGATGGATTTTGGAACAGAATAAGAACATTTGTGGAAAAACATTTGTGGAACATTTGTAAGATCCAAATAAAGTCTGAAATTTAGTTAACAGTCATTCACTGATGTTAATTTCCTGGTTCAGGCAAATTCATCACACAACAGAAGGTGGGAGTCTGGGAGAAAGGCACATGGGAACTCTGGATCTTTGCAACTCCTCTGTAAATCAAAACCTATTCCACGACTTCCTGGGGGTCCAGTGGTTAGGGGTCCTGGAGGACCCAACATTCCACGGGGCAACTGAGCCCGTGCGCCCAGCTACAGAGCCTGAGCTCCGCAACAGAAGAAGCCACGGCAGTGAGAAGCCCGAGCTACACCAGAGAGTAGCCCCCGCTCGCCGCAGCTCCAGAGAGCCCGCAAGCAGCGACGGAGACCCACACCGCCATAAAGGAATCAAAAGCACATCCTCAAAACAGCCATTCCAAAAGCTTAGCTGCAAGAAACACTGAGCAGGGAAAAGCTGCTAAAGTCTGAAATTTTATACAAATGGTAATGACCCATTTAAAAGACACAAGTCAATTGTCACGGGTGCCTGTGATGCCAGTTACCCCAGGTACAGAAAGTTTAAGACATAAAAGGGTACATACCATCACAAAATGGTTATTTCTGGGAGAACTGACAGAGGGATTTATAGCCCTTTAACATTTAATAAAAAAGAATCTCCATGCTCCCAATGCGGGGGGCCAGGACTCGATCCCTGGTCAGGGAACCAGATCCCACATACTGCAACTAGAGACGCTGCATGCCGCAGCTAAGACCCAAGACGGTCGAATAAATAAATATATTTTTTTTAAACTTAAACATGTTATTTATTAAAATAATTAAACCAAAGCTCATGAATGAATGAGAAGCAGAGAAGCAGGAAAAAGGGCAGAGCTAAGCCACGTGCCTCAGCATCACTAAAACCCAGATTCTGTGACGATCTATTTCTGAGTCTAGACTCCGTTAAGAGATTCAATGTTCATAGCAGAGAATTCCCTCTAAAACCAGGCTACAGCTGGTGAGAAAATATGACGGGATCTATGAAAATGTTCAGTGTGCACACCCAGGAATTCCACCTCCAAGAACCCATCCTGCAGAAAGAGTAGCACAGGTGCACGGAGACGCTGGTACCGGGGGTTTCTCCTCTGGACGGTGCCCTCCTGTCCACCGGTCAGGCACGTGAGTTAAAGAAACGACAGTGCAGCCACTGTCTGGAATACCAGGCAGCTGTGAAGGAAGAACGGAACAGACCCGCGTGTGCTGACGCGAAAGCTGCCCAGAGCACGGTTAAGGGAAACAGCAAGCCGCAGAGCAACAGGCATCGTGTGGTCCTACTTCTGCTTAGAAAACCGTACATAAACCTATGTACAGGGACCACCCTGGTGGCCCAGAGGTTGAAAACCCGCCTTGAAATGCAGGGGACGCGGGTTCAAGCCCTGGCTGGGGAATTAAGATCCCACATCCCGTGGAGCTGCAACCGCTGAGCCCATGCATTCCGGAGCCGCTCGCCACAACTAGAGAGTCCGTGCCCACTGTGGAAGATCCTGCATGCCACAGCTAAGACCTGACAAAGCCAAAGAAATAATGTAAAATTCCCGCGTACATAAGTGTGTATATGGACACATACACACATAGGAAAGACATAAAAAAATCACACTAAACGGTTAATACTGGTTATTTCCAAGATGCAGCAGAAAGACAGCACACTTTTTTCCTCACTTGCATTGTTTGAGCTTGGCAACGTAAGCAGGTAAGGCTTTTGCACTAATACGGCCCCTTTATCTCAACATTTACAGTGGCTAGCGGAAAAAACAAAAACCTGACCACACAGTAAAGGTGGAGGAATAGGTGACTTACCTGTGGTTCCGCCACACCGAAGGTTAGATGGCCCAACTATACAGAAAAGTGAAGAGCTAGTTGGCAAGGGAGGAGGGGTGACTGGGACCGTACACAGGAAACTTCTGGGAAGTACAATGTTCTTGGTCTCAATTTGATGGTGACACGGTAGCTCGTCTTGTAATCATTCATTCTACTGAATATTTAATTTGTGTTATTTCAAATTGGAGAAGCAAATGGCAACCCATTCTACTATCCTTGCCTGGAAAATCCCATGGACAGAGAAGCCTGGCGGGCTACAGTCTGCAAAGAGTCGGACATGACTGAGAAATTAAGCAACAACAACAATTTCAAATATAAAAAATAAAGCTTACAGGACTTCCCTGGCAGTACAGTGGATAAGAATCTGTCTGCCAATGCAAGGCATACAGGTTCGATCCCTGGTCCGGGAAGATTCCACATGCCACCCATTCCAACTAAGCCTGTTCGCCACAGCTACGGAGCCTGTGCTCCTCAACAAGGGATGCCACTGCAAGGAGAAGTCTGTGCACCACGATGAAGAGTAGCCCCCACTCACTGCAACCAGAGAAAGACCACTCTCAGCAACAAAGATCCAGCGCAGCCAAAAAGAAAAAAAAATTTAAGCTTAAAAACACATAGTCGACAGAGAAGAGTCTCTGTAATGGCCACAAGCCCATAGCTCACTGGCCTCACTTCCAGCCACCCTGGTCCTCATCAACACCCTGCCCTTCTTGCCCTTTTTTTTATTTAAACACATCCAATTCATATTTAAAAACCTGGCCATGAGACCTTGGCACCTGCCAGGATTCAGAATCCGTTCTCTTGCAGCAATCACTCTTCCCTTTAGACCACACTGCCAAGTGCATCTCCAGACCCAGAGCCAAGTCTGAACAAGAGCAACACACACAACATGAAGCCCACACAGAGGATCTCGGGTGACTTGCAATGTCTCCCTGAAAAGAGGTCTCTAGTGATGAACCAAAAGGGCTCTGGGCTGTTGTGGGCTCCTTGTTTTAAAAATTTTAATCCAAAACTTGGAAAAGAAAAGGAATGCAAATGGATGGGAAAGAAACGCACTTTTATTGACACCTTCTATGTAACACACCTTTCACGCTCTAAAAAACGTGCAAGTTGAGCTGCCACAGCAGCTTTGGAAGGCTGGTGTTGTACAGGCCAGCTGAGTCCCGGAGATCTGTAACTTGCTTCAGGTCACACTAGCATGTCTTCCCAGATTCCTCTGTGGACCCGAGGAACACACTGATCAAAACTGTGGCTGAAATAAAGGAGGAGGCACCACCTGCCGTGCAACAGTAAAAACTGCGAAAAAGCTGGCTTAAAGCTCAACATTCAAAAAACTAAGATCGTGGCATCCAGTCCCATCACTTCGCAGCAAATAGATGGGGAAACAATGGAAAGTGACAACCTTTATGCTCTTAGGCTCCAAAATCACTGCATATGGTGACCACAGTCATGAAATTAAAAGATATAACTCCTTGAAGAAAAGCTATGACCAACCTAGACAGCATATTCAAAAGCAGAAACATTATTTTGCCAACAAAGGTCCGTCTACCCAAAGCTACAGTTTTTCCAGTAGTCATGCATGAATGTGAGAGTTGGACTATAAAGAAAGCTGAGTGCCAAAGAATTGATGCTTTTGAACTGTGGTGTTGGAGAAGACTCTTGAGAGTCCCTTGGACTGCAAGGAGATCAAACCAGTCCATCCTAAAGGAAATCAGTTCTGAATATTCATTGGAAGGACTGATGCTGAAGCTGAAACTCCAATACTTTGGCCACCTGATACGAAGAGTCATTTGAAAAGACCCTGATGCTGAGAAAGATTAAAGGCAGGAGGAGAAGGGGACAACAGAGGGTGAGATGGTTGGATGGCATCACCAACTCGACGGACATGAGTCTGAGCAAGCTCTGGGAGTTGCTGATGGACAGGGAAGCCTGGCGTGCTGCAGTCCATGGGGTCGCAAAGAGTCGGACAGGACTGAGCAACTGGACTGAACTGAACTGACCCTCAACAGTCTAAAACAGAGTTTATATTCATTGGCTGGGGGCTGCATCTGCTGCAGACATGTTTAGGTGGGTCAAGACCATGCTGTTTATCTATTTATTTAAATGTGTCAGCACTTTTTAAAACTGAGCTGATTTCGCAGTAAAGACCAGTGTTTTCAGCCGCAGGTCTGTCGACCCTGAGCCTGCAGCACTGAGCGTGATCTGCCCACCTCGCACCCCCTGCTCCATGGTTCCCACCCGCCCTCACATCTCTGCAGCCCAGGCGTCCTGTCACTCATCCCCTAGACCCTGTCCCGTTCTCTTATGCAGGTCACCTGCCCGGCCTCCTACAAGCAGATGAGTTTCTGGTTCCCCCATCGGGAACGGAGGAGGCGGAATTTTAAAAGAATAAATGCAAAGTTCTATTTGGGGGTCTGAAAGCTTAATTGACACAGAAGTACAGAAGTAGCCAGAGTTCCCAAGCAGCACAGACCCTTTCTAACTGCAGTAGATGTGAACTCACCAGGCTCCTTCCCACACATCTCATCTATGAGGTCCCAGAAAACGTCCAGTGAGTCTGATGTCAGCACAAGGTCACAGAGACTCTCGAACATGGTGACAGAGAGTCTGTAGATTACGAGGCTATTCCTTAGGGCAGCGGTCCCCACAGCAACGAGAAGCCCTGCACTGCAACAGAGAGTAGCCCCTGCTCTCCGCAACCAGAGAAAACCTGCACAGCAGTGAAGACCCAGCACCGCCCCTTCCCCACCAAAATAACAAATAAACTAACGAGAGGTTGGGGACTGCTGTCTTCAGGGACTGAGGAGGTGGCATCTAGAGAGGAGTTCAGGGCCAAGCTCCCTGGTGTCAGTTAACTGATCCACAGGAAGCAGGAGCCTGGTTTCGCTCCTCTCCAGTAGTAAGGTCCAGACTTCCAAGCGGTTACAGGAAGAAACCTTCCAAAACCCAAGAGGTTCTGAAACCGGTCCCAGGCCGCACTGGGACATACTGGAAGAAATCACAGCAGAGTTTTACCAGCTAAGTGGCTTCAGGAAGGTCATGCTACTCTGTGAGACTCAGTTTCCCCATCTGTGAAATGGGGAGGCTTTATAAAGGCACAGTGAGGACTGATGAAGACACCAAGGACAGAGGTCGTAAGACCTCTCAGAGGACACGGTTAGAAGGCGGCTACTACTCTGAAGATTTTCAGTGCTTCTCCACCATTTATGGAGGGCGTCATTCTAAGCGCTTTCTGTATTTTAATACATTTAATTCCAAGACAGCAGTACTGTTTTTATTACCATTTTATCAGTGAGGAGACTGGGGCACTCGAAATGAAGTGATTTGACCTCAAGAGCACACTGCTGGGCTTCCCAGGTGGTGCGGTGGTAAAGAATCCACAGGAGATGTGGGTTTGATCCCTGGGTCAGGAAGATCCTCTGGAGAAGGAAATGGCAACCCACTCCAGCATTCTTGCCGGAAGAATCCCACGAACAGAGAAGCCTGGAGGGCTACAGTCCACAGGGGTTGCAAAGAGTCGGACACCACAGAGCAACTGACTACGAGCACACCAAGTGCAGAGCTGGGGTCTCAACCCAGGAAGTCCGTCTTTGGGGCCCACCCTTCTGGCCATGACCCCTGGGGCCTCCTACCACCTGATGAGGGAGGTCATACAGGAGGTTTTTCTCCACTGCCTCCATCTCTGACCCTGGATCCCAGTGCTGTGCAGCTGGTGGGAGGGGAAAGGGTCCCCAGATGGGGACAAACCCACAGCCCTCTGGGGCAGGTTTGTTGTCGAAAGCGGAGGCGAGAGCAGAATCAGGGGGACTCCAGTTGTCTGGTGTGGGCCATGGGGTGGGTGTGGTGAACCTCTCACCAAGGTGGGGGAACAAGGAGTAGGCTTTAAAGAAGGAGGCCTCAGAACTCCGCCTCGGGATAGGAATCTACCAATGCTGGGGTCGTGGGTTCGATCCCTGGTCCGGGAAGATCCCACATGTGCCACAGCTACTGAGCCTGTGCTCCAGAGGCTGAGAGTCGCCATTACTGAGCCCCCGCGCCGCAACCCCTGAAGCCGCAGGCCCAGAGCGGGTGCTCTGCAGCTACCGAAGTCGCTGCGGGGAGGAGTTCACCCACCGCGACAAAGCGTAGCCCCCACTCGCCACAACTGGAGAAAGCCCACGCGCAGCAACAAAGACCCAGTGCAGCCAAGAAGAAATATATAAAAGAAGGCAGCCTCAAGTTGGTTTTTCTTTTTTTTGGTGACAAATTCCATCTTGAACAGTTTCAGCTTAAAAGACTTAACTAGATGTCCAAGTAGCGATAACCAAGAGATGACGGACATTTCTAGAATTCCCACTCCGAGTTCAGGGATCCTTCCGATGACTCTCACCAGAACTCTCCCATGCCCCCACCCCCGGGGGTGGTTCCATGTCTTCCCCGACAATTCCAGAGCACCCTGCACACGGGCGTTATCAACTCTCGCCTGACTGTGAACCCCTGAGACACAGGATCCTGCTGTATTCAACCTGCTCACCTCGATGCCCAGCAGAGTGTCTCAAACATGGTTGATAAATCTCTACCAAGTGGACCAGTCTGAAAAAGCTTGAAAGGAGATGCGTATTTGGGAGTGTACTCACCTCCTGTTACTGCTCTAACAAGTGACCGCAAACTTAGAGGCCTAAAGCAACGCACATGTATTATCTCACCCTTTTACAGACCAGAATTCCAAAGCAGGTGTGGCCAGGGCTGCCCCTCCTAGAGGCTCTGGGCAGAACGCTCTCCTTTTTCAGTTTCCGAGGCCGCCTCATCCCTTGGCTCTGCACCCCTCCTCCATGTTCAAGGCCAGAATCTCTCAGCCTCTCCCTGACTCTGAACCTTCTACCTCCCTTTTCCGTCTTTTACAGATCGTGGTGATGGTACGGGCCCACGGGGAGTGTCCAGCATCATCTCCCATCTCAAGCACTTTAACTTAGTCACACCTGCCAAGTCCCTCTTGCCACATCAGTCACGTATCCATAGGTTCCGGGGATTAGAACCTGGACTTCACTGGGGGACCACTATTCTGCCCACTCGGGGGTGGGGGCAGGGGTATCCTGGAAAGGACCAAAAGGGCAAAAGGTCACAAGATGACCATCTCACACCCAGTGAGATGACCCAGCCGTGGCACGTGGCTCATTTCTCAGCCTTGAGGCTGCTCCTTCATTAGAACAATGATTATTACATTGGAATGCCCACCACGGCCTAGCACCTCACACAAGCAGGACATCAGGAAAAGTGCCAAGACCGCCCAAGACGGACCCGAACAGGGTCCCCGCAGGAAGCCGCGGCCAGCTCTGATGCCCCACTCCTGCGCCTCCACGGAGGCTGCGGTGGCCTTACACTCACACCTCCAGGGGCTGAGTGGTACCACATCACAGCAAAACAATCATTTAAAAGACTACACACAGCCCCACACTGGGCAGAGAGAGGCGCTCGCGCCAGAGGACACGGGAGTGTGCCCTCCCACCCCACCTGGACCCGGCGCGCCGGCGGGCGGAGGCAGCACACAGGAAGCCTGGCCCCCAACGCCGCGCGGCTCGTTTCTCTTCCTGCTGAAGAGAGGAAGCCCGTCTGCAGCAGCTCCCCCAGCTGGGGGGGCTCGCAGCCACCTGACCACAGAGGCCAAGGCCGGGCCCCGGAGAGGCCGGAGCATCTCAAGTCCCACAGGCTTGACCAAAGCAGTCCATCCAAGTCAGAAAGGGAGACGCTTACACACGGGCACAGGGGCCACCACCTCGGAGGTGACCTTCCTACAGAACCATCACAGCACAAACCCGGCGGGCTGTGCATGTCTCCCACGGCTGCTGTAACAAATGGCCGCAGATGGAGCGGCTTGCAGCAACATACACTGACTCTCTTTCTGTCCCGAGGTCAGGATCAGCCTCACTGGGCTAAGGTGGGCTACGCAGATGTAGGCAGAGCCGGTCTCTTCGGGGGCCCTTTGGGGAGAATCCATCTACACACACTGTTCTCAGCAGCCAGGGGCCTGGCCATCTGCACTCCTTGGCTCATGGCCCCTTCCTCCAGGACATCTCTGCAACCTCTGCTCCTCCCACACCTCTACGAACTCCGACCTCTCACTTAGAAGGACCCCTGTGATGACACTGGACCCCCATCCCCGCCGCCCCGGAGACAGATCACCTAGAATGACCTTCCCATGGCAAGATCCTTAACTCAACCCCATCAGCAAAGTCGCTGCTGCCACAGAAAGGAACGCGTCCACAAGTTCTGGGACGTCTGGGCCACTGTTCAAGCCCTGCCTTTCAACTCTCCCTATCAGTGACCTGCAGAGGAGGAAGGTATTACTTCAAGGGCACCCTTGCAAATACTTTCCTAGGAAAGCCCAAGCTTACCCCTCCCCCTCATGCCTACCACATTTACAGACACCGAGGCACAAGCGCTGGGACACTTTATTATTTATCAAGAAAAAAAAAGGATACTTTCTATTTGCAGCAGCCCACCACGTGTCAAACACAGGGCAAGGTGCTCTGCTTACATACTTGAGAGTCTGGTCTTATTGTTGCCAGTGAGAACAGAGGAAAAGTGAGGCTCAGAGAGGTTAAGGAACTTGCCCAAGAGCCCACAGCTTGCCAATGGTGCCTCTGGGATTCCAATTCAGGCCTCTTACTCTGGGCTTCTCAAAAAAAAACTTGGATCTTCTTGAGATTTTTTTTTTTTTCCCCTTTTGGTCCCAAAAAGTTGTTCACAGTAAAAACCTTTCCTTTTGGGTAGGAAATTATGCAAAGCATTCACCACTGCCTCCCCTGGCTTGGAGACTGAGCAGAGAAAGGTCTATTTTGGGGCTTTGCGCTCCAGTGATCTGCTTTCTTGGCCTAAAGCTCACCACCACCCGCTGCTTATACGTTTTTTTTTTGTTGGTTTTTTTTTTTTTTTTTTCTACAGAGGCCACTTCCTGAGGCCCAAATGAGGTAAGCTGGTGGGTCGGCTCAGCAAGGCCAGAGCCAGGCTCAGGGCAGGACGCAGTGCGAGAAGCAGGGCCAGTGCTGAGCAGATCAGAGCCCCCAGCACCCACCTCCGAACAAAACCCGCCCGTGTTCAAAGCGGCAGCATCTGCCTGTTAGCCTGTTGCCAAGATGCTCACCGATTTTATTCAGTCGTCCGTTTTATTCAAAAGAGCCTCAGACTGAAAACGTCCCCAACGTCTACCACCCAGTTTTCGGGGTAGTCTGTTACAAGCAACAGGTACCTGAAACCACCATTACTCTCAGGAAGAACCCCCATCATTTAGCGCTTGCCATGGGCCAGGCAGTCTTCTCATCACCCACAGGAATCACTCAATCCTCACAGCAATCCCGCAGAGTGAACCTATTTCCCCCCATTTTACAGAAGGGGAAACTGAGGTGCCCAAGGTCATCCATCAGAAGGGTGCGTGGAATACCTGCAACCACACGTATGACCTCAAGAACAGCATGCTGAGTGGAAGAAGCTGGCCACCAAAGCGCACATCCTGTAGGACTCCCTTCATGTGACATTCTCACACACACAAAGCAAGCTAAGGATGGAAAGAAGGCAGAGGAGGAGCTCCCTGGGGCAGGGGTGCTGGCGGCAAAGGAGCAAGAGGGAGTTCTCTGGGGGGAGCCAGGGCGGTGATTTTTTACACGTGAACACGTGTGTCAAAGTGCACCAAACCATATACTTAAAATGGAGTACTGCATGGCATATGAATTACCCCTCAATAAAGTTCATTTTTTAAATACCAGGCACAGCTATCTCCCAGGAGATCATAACCCTTAGAGATGCAACATCATATCTGCACAGAAAAGCAACCAAATACTAGCTTGGTTCCTGAGCGGATGCCTAGACCATAGGCAATGGGAGATATTCTTCTTTTATCTGTGTTTTTCTGTATCTACCAAAGGTTCTACAATGAAAATTTCTTCACTTGTAATGGCAAATAAATCTACAGTCAGTGTAACTTTTTAAACTCAAGTGGGAGGTCATCCAGCCTTCCTGAGATGACTCGGATGACCGCCTTCCCCAACGAAGCATGGAGAGGAGTCAGGAGGTGTCCTGGGTTCCGTCTGGAGCTTCCTGGACATCTTGGGCCTGATCCTTAACTTCTGTGAGCCTGGCAGTACCAGGGGACTCATGTGAGACCCTCCTGAAAATTCTGCCCAACCATCTGCTCTAAAAGGCACACAGATCACCCTCCATGCGTCCCCAGAAGCAGCCATGCATGCAGCAAGGCCTTTGCGCTCCATGCTAAACCCCAGAGGCAGACCGACCAGGACCTGGATCCCACCTCGGCCATCCGCTGGCTGTGGGGCCTCCAACAAGTCACTGGACCTGAGCCTGTTTCCTCATCCTCAAATCAGAGGAGTTATTCTTGCTTATGAAAGGGCTGGAAAAATAAAATGAAACAATGATGGTACTGGGTATACCCTAAATTCCCACTAAAAAGCTGGGCTTGTTTTTACTCTTATTTTTAATTTATTTATTTGGCTGTGCTGGGTCTTACTTGCAGCATGCAGGATCTTTAGCTGCAGCATGTGAACTCTTAACTGTAGCATGTGGGATTTAGTACCTCAACCAGGGATCGAACCTGGGCCTCCTGCATCAGGAGCTCAGCGTCTTAGCCACTGGACCACCAGCAGGCAAGTCCCTGTTTTCACTTTTGATTCAAAGATTCCCCCACCAAAAAAAGTTCAATGAGTCCCCACTAGTTTATGGAAAGGGAAGCAAATCTCCCCCATTCATGCTTCAGCTAAACACCAACTCCATCCTCCTCCCTTATGCCAAGGTTGACGAGGTAGGCAGCCCTCAGTTTCCATGGAAACTCATGACAAGGGGCACCCTCATGGTGAAGCCACTTCCTTCTGCCTGTGAGTGCCAACCAGGCTGACAGAGGCTGGGTCTGGATGGGTGGCTCTGGGCTGGCTCTCATCCAGACCACAGAGGCCTACAGATACAGTGCCCTTGCTGGGCAGATGGTTCCTGAAGCTCGGGCCTCCAGAGCTTCATTTCACTGCAGCGGAAGGGTATCCCCAGGCTGGGCAGGGAAAGGATGGCATTCTCCCACTCAGACGATGTCTACGGTGCAGCTGGAGTACATTAGTTATCGTGGAGCACGCTGCAGCTGTGAACAAAACAAGCACGCCCCCTCCCCACCAAGGGCTAACGCAAATGGACGGGGCACAGAAATAAGCAGTAACTGTCAACAACGTTCACAGAGCTCCCCGGCAGGAGGCCACGCTGAAATCAGAAAGGACAATGACGAGCTGGGCCCACGGAGGAACGAGAGACCAGACGGGGAGGCAGGAGGTGAGGATGCAACTGAACTCAGGTCCTCTGAGTCAGAAAGGCCCTCACCAATGAGGAAACCGAGGCACTGCAGGTGGAAGTGGTCAGAGCAACTCGAAGAGCTTCAGACACCAGCTCGCTGAGTCCTCACCACCGCCCGACCAAGGACGGCAATCATTACTTGACAGATGGAGGGCTTGGGCTCACGGACAGGAAGTGACTGGGCCTGGTCACGTGCCGGGAAGGGGCAGCGGGGGGATGACCCCCAGCACACCGTGTCTTGCCCCTCCTCCCAGGGCCTGACTTCTCCTTCCAGGCTTGCTCTCAACCCCGAAGGCTCACTGAATCTCTTTCCTTCCCTCCCCTAAGAGTAAGGGACACTAGACTCAACGCTCCACAAGAGCAGGGAGCTTGGCCCGAGCCTGGGCTGTCAGAAGTACTCAGGAAGTGCATCATGGCAAAGAAGAACCCCCTACCCTCTGAAATGGTGCATTCACGTCTAGAGTGTTCTAGAAGAGCAGGTGCAGCTTGAGAACCTCACTGTGACCAGCTGTATTACCTGCAACATGCAACTGATGAAGTGCCCGGATGAGGGGGCAGACAGTGACCCTCAGGGTGGCGATCATGGCTGGAGAGGACACTGTGGAGCACGGCCCACCTCACTGCTCCTCCCGCCAAGGCGCGTACCCCTCTCCTTGAATCTGGGCCTCCTGACTGCTCTGGTCAACAGGACGAGTCAGAAGTGACACTGTGCAAGGTCCAGAGTCGAGACCTCAAGAAACCTTGCCGCTTCTGCCTCTCAAAACTCTTCTCTGAGACCGCCACGTGAGGATCAGGGCTGGGCCTGCTGGAGGATGAGAGGCCACACGGAGGGCAGAGGCCAGGAGCCAGGACCACCTGCCAGCCACGTGAGCGAGGTCCCAACATCCAGCAGAGGAACAGCCTCAGAACCAGCAAGACGACAAGTCGCCGCAGGTTTAAGCCACTGAGCTTTGGGGCAGTTTGTTGCAGACCCATGGCTAACCGAAACCATCGTGACCACTATCAAGAGAAACCACGGGCCATGCAGCAGTTACTACGTGCCAGGCAGTCGTCTAATCACCGCGCATTAACTCATTCAATCAGCGCAACACTCTGATAAGGCGGGTGATGTTTTCCCCTGCTGCACATAAACCGGAAGCTAGGGAGTCAAGAGGCGGAGCGACTTACCCCAGGTCACCCACAGTGACCACCTGAACTCAGCTCCTCTGATTCAAGCTCAAGATCCCCTACAACTAGCAACAGCTTACCTTTCTTCAGCCCTCTCTGGATGCCAGCAATTCAACAAAACGCTTCGTGTGAGTTAGCTCACTAAAAATTCATCACGGTCGGCAAGGCAGTTCTGATTATCCTCGCTTTACAGATGAGGGGAAAGCCCAGAGAGGTGAAGCTACATGCCCCAGGTCACCCAGCTGAAGTGAGAGCATGCCAGGGTCTGCACAGACTGTGCGCTTCCAGGGTCCTGGTCCTTAACCACTCCCGGCAATGGTAACGGAAAAGCCACACCACCGTCTGTCTTTTGATCAACACCGCCCACTTCTTTGTCAAATATGCTGAGGGCACGCACCATGTACCACTCTGACACAGCTCACGCCCAAGCTTCAGAAACAGGCCGGAACACATTCCTGGTCTTTGGGCATCATACACACACACACACACACACACACACACACACTCACACTCACACTCTCTCTCTCTCTCAGGTTTCCCAGGAGAAACAGTCAGACTCCTCTCTAGCATCACAATAAAATAATGATACCTATAAAAGCCTTTGGTGCTTACTCAAGGGGTAGATGCTTAGGTCGTAACTCATTCTATCTTTGCAGCTGCCAAGGACGTGGACGCTAATGCTCCCATTTTACCTGTGGGGGGGCTGAGACCGCAACGTCCTCAGACAGGGGTCTTCACTGGCCACCCCCACCGAGGGTGGCCTCACACCCCTTGAGCTGCCTTCATTAGAAACGACGGGTCTTGGTCTTCAATGCACTACCCGTCTCTCCCACCAGCCCTCAAGAGTCACGAGAAGGACCTTGTCACTGTCACTTGCTCATTCGCCCAGCATCCAGAACATCCAGGGCCTCACCTCCCAGGCTCTAAGCGGGCAGTTGAGCAACGGATACAGAAGCGAAGAACCTGACTCGGAGGAGACGCAGAGAACCAGCATACGGCCCCGGGCGTCTGAGTCCCGCCCTACACGTGGTCACAACGCGTCCACAACTCTTGGTTCTCTGTTCCGGAGCCCCGTCATCTTGGGAGTGAGTAGTCATCTCTGACGGGGACAAGGTCCCCTTCTCAGACCTGTCAGGTGGCCCTTTCATAGCCCCAAACTGGGTTCTGCCCAGCAACTCGGGAGACAGGGATCCCCCCGAGGAGGCAGGATCCCCCTAAGGAGACAGGATCCTCGGGGGCTCAGACCCAGAGCTGCTGGAAGGGGACCTGAGTTGCAGGTGGCTCCGGAGCACCCTTCACCTTTGGAAGAGCCAGGAGAACCCCCAAGCAACAGGGCGAGTGGGCAGACCCCACACAGGGGTTAGCAGAAGGCGAAATAGCCCCCGACCGTGGCAGTTCTAAAGAAACAAATCAGGCAGCCTTAGGGGTGGCCTCACAGTCCCCAGGCTTCCTCCCAGAGGTACAGGTCACCCTGGGGTTGCACCTTCTGATCCTGGGATTCCCAGGGCCCAGCCGAGCAAGAGCAGCTCGCTGTCCTGGGTGGCCGCCCCCTGCTCAGGCCGAGACCCCTTGGGGAAGGCTGGGAGGCTCGCCGGCTAACCTGGGCACCCCCACAAGGGAGGGCCGAGACCCTCCAGCCGAAGGGCCCCTCACCTCTCCTATCAGAAAGCCTCCCTTCACTCACTCTCAGCAACTGGCCAGTGCCCATCCTCAGCACTCCTTTGATAAGCAGGGAGAGAGAAGAACTTAAAAGTTAACCTCAGCAACAAATCACCTGGAAGGCATCTGTTAGGCTGGCGCAACTTCTGAAACAAGCAGTCCCAACCACAGCAGAGGTAACTGCATGCTGGCAGGACCCTCAGGACGAGCGTTCACGGAGCACCTGCTCTGGGCCAAACCCTGGGCTGCACACCCGGCACGTATGCACTCACGTGCCAGCCCTGTGCGGTGGGCGCCATGAGGATCCCCACGGAACACAGACAAAGAATCTGAGTTCAGAGAGGGTAAGTCTACGGCCCATGGCCACACCGCAAGGCAGCATGGGGCCGACAGGAGCTGGGGTCTCTGCTCTCCAGCCTCCCTGTGCCTCATCTCCCACTGGGCGTCCTTCAGCCAGACCCCCACTATACCCCACCTTGCCGACCTCCCCAGGCAGGTCCTCCACTCCCGAACGCACTGACCTAAAATATACCCGTGCCCCTTTCCACCTCTCAGGCAGGTCCCTGCCTATGACTTTATACCCACCCAGCAGAGCAGCGCCATAAACAGTGGACAGAAAGCAAACAGAGAAGAGCCAGCCCACCCTCCCTCCCTGGGGAAGAGACCCTCTAAACACCCCCTTACCAGAGATGCCCCCGGGACACCCAGGTGCATCCAGGGTCAAGGCCCAGAAAGGCAGAGAGACTGCCTGGCTACCATGGTCGTTCTCTCTGGGGGTTAAAGACGGCCACAAATTTACAGCCCATGACGGGGCAGGGTCTACTTCCTTCCCTTTGACTCTGGACTGACCCTGTGACTTGCTTTGACCAGGAGAACGCAGCACAAGTGACACTGGGCCAACCTTCGACCCTAACCCTGAAGGTGACTCCCAGTTCCCTCTCCTCCTTGCCCCCATCCACAGGAGCCAGTCCGATGTAAGAAGTTCAAATACTGCGAGACCACCATGCTGTTAAGAAGCCCAAGCTAGCCATGTGGAAGGAGAGAGGCAGACAGACTCTCTGGTGCTGTGGAGAGCACACACCAGCAGAGAGCCCCCTGGGAGCTTCCCGCCCAGCCAGCAGCTGACTACACCCCGGTGAGTCCAGTCAACCCCCAGGAGCAGAACCATGCCCAGCTGAGCCCTGCCCAAGTTCCTGACCCACAGAATTCAGGCCCTGAGTTCGGATAAGGCTTGTTACACAGTGATAGAGAAATTCCCAAACCGGTCTCCAGGCTGGAGGGGTGGGGAGGAGGGGGGCAGAGGCCACGTCACCTTCTCAGGAGACTGGCACCAGGGAAGACTGTCTCCTATGTGAGTCCTGGACCCCGGGTAAGCAAAGCCATGCCCTACTGATGACACGGAGAACAGGACTCAATTAACCCCGAGCAAAAGGCTCCAGGAAGCGACCTCTGGTCTGCACACCAACCCACGAGGCAGGTACCACGGCTGCGCCCATTTCACAGATGCAGACCCTGAGTCAGGAGCTCACACAGACAGAGCGGCAGAGCCGGGACTCAAGCCCAGGCTTGAGCACGCCAGTACTGCCCTTACGTGTGATGCCGCACGACCTCCTGCAGCCCAACCACCACCCCAGCGGCACCCCTGGACGTGCACTCTCACAGCCCTCTGGGACACAGGGTAGGCTTGGGCTGGAGCCACAGATCACAGCCAGTGGGACCAGACAGGCCACAGTGGGCTCGGTTCGGGGGCTGTCTCCTGGGCCCCGAACAGACGTAAAACCTCCTGGAGTCCCTCCAAGAAAGTGTCAGAACTTACCTCCATTTTCATTAGAAATGTGTTCACGTGTATGCTCCACCAACGTTTGCCCATCCTCCAAAACAATAATGCCCATGTCATTGAAGACCATGTCTATTTCAATCAGAAGACAGCTTCCTCATCCTTGGTAGATGATCAGCACACGCTGCGCTGGGCTGAGTCACTCAGTCGTGTCCAACTGTTTGCGACCCAATGGACTGTGGCCCACCAGGCTCCTCTGTCCATGGGATTCTCCAGGCAAAAGTACTGGAGTGGGCTGCCATGCTCTTCACCAGGGGATATTCCCCACCCAGGGATCAAACCCGCAACTCCTGTGTCTCCTGCGTTGCAGGCAGATTCTTTACCTGCTGAGCCATCAGGGAAGCCCGACGATCAGTAAATAGTTATTAAATGAATGCATGATGAGGGGAATGCATTCAGCGATGAATAAAAGAGGTGGCCTCTCTCCCTGACCAGCCTTCAAGAGCCATGGCCCAGATGTGTCCTTGAGACCAAAAAGCTTTCACAACCTTGCAGTAGAAAAGGCTAATAATTCTAAAGAAGCAGACCTTCTTCCCTCTCAGACCTGAGAGACCTCAGATCTCCTGCAGCTGTGGGAAGAACAGGCAAAAGGTCCTAGAAAGCAGGATGAGGGGCTGAGTTTCACATTGAGACTCCCAGTAGGTGGCTTTCATGGCAGGAGACATGCTCTCAAGCCCAGGGAAGCGGCCAGGCACACGCTCCCACCCGTCCTCTGGCCTCTAGTGGCCCTCTTCTAGAGTTCACGTCAGGTGGGGAGCCCAAGACAAAAGCAGAACCAGGCTTACTCCTGTGTTGACATATAGGGGCAAGTCTCAGCTTCCACAACCATTACATTCTGTAAAGCCACTGTAAACACTGAATTGGCAAATAATGAACCATCACCCCAGGGGGGGAACACAAGGTTAGGTTCCTGCGAGCCTCCTCAATCAATCAACACCAAACCTTGGTCTTCTGGGGGAGGGAAGTGAATTGGGAGATTGGGATTGACAAATATACACTACTGATGTGTGCGCGTGCTAAGTTGCTGCCGTCATGTCCGAGTCTTTGTGATGCTATGGACTGTAACCCATCAGGCTCCTCTGCCCATGGGGAGTCTCCAGGCAAGAATACTGGAGTGGGTTGCCAGGCCCTCCTCCACGGGATTGTCCCAACCCAGGGACTGAACCCATGTCTCCTGTCTCCTGTGTTGGCAGGCAAGCTCTTTACCACCAGCACCGCCTAGGAAGCCCTGTACAGCATTGATTCATTGTTGCTGTCAGTCACTCAGTCATGTCCAATCTTTTGTGATTCCCACGGACTGCATCATGCCAGGCCTCCCTGTCCTTCAACGTCTCCCGAAATTTGTCCAAGTTCATGTCCATTGAGTCAGTGATGCCATCCAACCATCTCATCCTCTGTCGTCCCCTTCTCCTCCTGTCCTCGATCTTTCCCAGCATCAGGGTCTTTTCTAATGAGTCAACTCTTCACATCAGGTGGCCAAAATACTGGAGTTTCACCTTCAGCATCAGTCCTTCCAATGTGTATTCAAGGTTGATTTCCCTTGAGATTGACTGGTTTGATCTCCCTTCAGTCCAAGGGACTCTCCAGAGTCTTCTCTAACCCCACATTTTGAAGGCATCAATTCTTCCACACTCTGCCTTCTTTACAGTCCAGCCCTCTCAAACATACATGATCAACGGGGAGACCATGGCCTTGACTAGACGGACCTCTGTCAGCAAAGCAACATCTTTGCTTTTCAACACGCGATCTAGGTCTGTCATAGCTTTTCTTCCAAGGAGCAAGCGTCCTTTAATTTCATGGCTGCAGTCACCATCCACAATGATTTTGGGGCCCAAGTAAATAAAGTCTCCCACTGTTTCCATTGTTCCCCAACTATCTGCCATGAAGTGATGGGACTGGATGCCGTGATCTTCATTTTCTGAATGCTGAGTTTTAAGCCAGCTTTTTCACTCTCCTCTTTCACCCTCATCAAAAGGCTCTTGGATCCCTCTTCGCTTTCTGCCAAGAGGGTAGTGTTATCTGCATACCCCTAAGGGTAGCTGGCAGCCAAACGGCAGGCAGATGGGCTCAAGCAGACCATTCAGAATGGAGGAGGCACCTCCAGGGTTCTGTGAAGAGATTCACATGAATCTCTTCTCTACTAGGTACCCTGGGGCCAAGGCATTAAGTCTCGATGTGAGAGTAAATCTGTGCTGACTTTGAACATTTACTAAGAAAGCTAAGATGAGCTACCCCCATGAAAAACCAGTCCTTTGTCCCCTCAAAGCAGAAGTAATGGTTAAAATGTATGGTTCGAGACTGAAGGCAGGAACAGCACCCTGATGACCAGTGTTCATCCACACGTGCTCCACGCTAGACTTTTCAGAGTCTCTTTGTCCATTTGCCCTGTAGTGATAAGCACCCAGATGGCAATGCCAGACCCCCGGCAAGTGAAAGTAAGATTGGATGCTGCCGTGGAAAGCAAGCATTTGATGGGAAAGCACTGCATCAGCTCAAAAGTACACCCTACAATCAGCTCCATTTACAATAGAACAAAGAGCCGTCAGAGAAATGCAGATCAGAACCGCAAGGAGATCCGACTTTACCTCCACAGAGAACAGAAGGCTAACATCAAGACAGACAACAGGGCCTTTCCTGGCGGTCCAGTGGCTAAGAGCTCCCAACGCAGGGGACCCAAGTTCAATCTCTGGCCAGGGAACTAGATCCCACATGCCACAACTAAGTGATCCAGCATGCAGCGCCTAAGACTCGGTGCAGCCAAATACTGGAAGTGTCAGTCCCTCAGTCCTGTCTGACTCTGCGACCCCATGGACTGCAGCCTGCCAGGCCCCTCTGTCCATGGAGTTCTCCAGGCAAGAATACTGGAGTGGGTACCCATTCCTTCTCCAGGGGATCTTCCCGAACCAGGGATTGAACCTGGGTATCCCACACTGCAGGCAGATTCTTTCCCGTCTGAGCCACCAGGGAAGCCCAAATAAAGAAATATTTAAAAAAAAAGAAAAAAAAAAAGGAGACAGTAACAAGTGGTGGTGAGGTTGTGGAGAAATTGGAACCCTCATACACTGCTGGCGGGAATATAAAATGGTACAGCCACTTTAGAAAACAGCCTGGCAACTCCTCAAATGACTGAACAGCTACGTGTGACCTGGCAATTCCATTCTTAGGGATACATCCAAGAGAATGAAAATACAGTCACACAAAAACTTGTACACAAATATTCACAGCAGCACTATCCATGGTAGCCAAAAAGTGGAAAAAACTCCCATGTCCACGAAGCCTTGAACAAAATACGGTCTATCCTTACAGGGGAGTATCGTTCAGCCATGCAAAGGACACATGCCACTACGTGGGTAAACCTCGATGACACCACATTAAATGAAAGTAACCAGGTGCAAAAGGGTAACACGGCTCGTTTTTGTTGCTGTTCAGTTGCTAAGTTGTGTCCGACTCTTTTGGCACCCCACGGACTGTACCCCACCAGGCTATGGAATTTCCCAGGCAAGATACTGTAGCTCTACTTAAATAAAATGTCCAAACTAGGCAAGGCTATAGAAGAGAAAGTAGTTCCTCCCAAAAAAAAGAAAAAGGACTTCCCTGATGGTCCAGTGGCTCAGACTCCACATTCCAAATGCAGGGGCTCGGGTTTGATCCCTGGTGGGGGAACTACATTCCACGTGCTGCAGAGAAGAAGCTCACAGGCCACAATTAAGAAACCCCCATGCCTAAACTAAAGACTGACGATCCTGGCGCAGCCAAATAAATAAACAAATGAAAATGTTTAAGTGGTAGCTCGTAGTGGAAATAGTCGCTCAAGGGCACACATTTAGCGAGCGCCTCCTGATGAGCTGGTGGCACTAGCTAGAATTAGAGACCAACAAGACACACCCCATCCCAAGGAACTGGGGTCCAATCTTTCCACTCCAGACTCAACTCTGGTCAGCAACTCTGCACAGCCATACATTTGTGGAACCAACTGCAAAAGGGGAGGCCATCCGACGCCTCACTCTCGAGACAGGAAAGTGACACCCAGCTAGCGTCCCAGAATAGAGCCCACCCTGCTAGTAAAGCGAGTGAGCTGAGCAGTGAGAGTAACTGGAACTAACTCCCTGCTGTCAACCTTGGAAAGTTCCCCCGCTTCCCTCAACGCCACATTCTCTCTTACTAACTTCACGGGGCTATCGTGAGGGCCCGTCAGCAGCTCTGGCCCACAGGACGGGCTCCGGAGTTTTCTGCCACCATCTGAAGTGGTCCTGATGACGTCACGATGAGACCCACAGCCTTCAGCCAACAGGGAATCAAGCTGCTGGTGTCAGGTCCTGGGACAGTACAAATGTAAACCAGGAGCAGAAGGATAGGCACCCAACACTCAGGATAACACTTCATCGTCCTGTGAATTTCACAAAAGACGTGAGAGCCCATGATGTCCACCACCTGGCAAGGGAGGTGGGTGGACATACAAGTCGGTGCAGCTTTCCTGGGGACAACAGAACTCTGTGCCCAGAGACTGTGGCGCAGCCTGTCCTTCCTCCCAGAAATCCTTTTAGAAATTTATCCTAGGGAAATTACCAGGGATATGCTTAACAGTTAGGTATGAAACTGTCCCTGGGATTACTGTTTGACGTGGCAAAATAATAAACTACGAGATGTCCAAGAATAGAAGATTGATTTTAAAAATTAAAAAACATTAAGAAATTGGGTAGAAAACCATAGCTATTTAAAACAAAACGGGGGATTCCCTGGTGGTCCAGTGGTCAGGACTCCCGAGCTTCCACTGAAGGGGGCGCAGGTTCGATCACTGATAGGGAAACTAAGATCCCATAAACCAACTGTGACAAAAAATAAATGAAACAAGATGGAAGGCATATACTTGGAATGGGAAGATTTTTGCAATTGGCAACAACCTAAATATCCATAAACAAAAGGACTGGGGAATGTCTCAAGATGCGCTCACAGAGTGAGACAGCCCAGGGCAGGTCAGATAAAGCCACTGACACAATGCGGATACGTCACACACAACGCACTGTATCAACTGCAGGCTACGATGTTTTAAGTAAGGGTAAGACATATCCACAAGAATGGCAGTTATCAAAGCATGCTACTGGTTTCTCCAGGGAAGGAGGGGTATACTTGAGGACTTAAATGTAAAACCTTATTTCTTAAAAACAAAAGAAAAAGACCCAAACCAAATACTATGATGTGTCTAACTTGGTGAGAAGGGCACATTCATTTCCTACTGCTGCTGTGACGATTTACCACAAACTCAGCGCTGCCAATCATTGCCTGAGTTCTGGAGGTCAGAAGTCAAAACTGGGTCTCACTGGACTAAAATCAAGGTTCGGCCAGGCTCCCTTCCTTCTGGGGGCTCCAGGGGAGAATTCGCTTCCTGCCTTTTCCAGTTTCCGGCACCACATGCACCCCTTGGCTCGTGGACCCCTTCCACCTTGCAAGCACTGATGTCATCACTCTGACCTCTCCTTCCATCATCCCACCTCCTCCGACTCTGACCCTCCTCCCTCCCTTTCACTCTTTAGGACCCATGGGATGACATCAGGCCCCCCAGACAATCCAGAATAATCTCATCTCAAGATCCTCAACTTTATCACACCTGCAAGGAGCCTTTGGCCACACAGGATAACAGAGTCGCGGGTTCTGAGGCTTAGAATATCTGGGGGCAGGGAGTATTCTGCTGACCACAAAGTACATAGAAGTAATAACAGTATCGTAGCAGCAGCTAACTGTTACTGAGTGATCTGGGCTATCTGTGAGGTCCTATCCCAAGAGTGCTACGTAGCTAGTTCTCCTAACCCCCATGAGGATGTGGTGAGGGAGGCATTACTATGGCCCCATTCCATAGATGGGAAAATGAGAGGCGAAAACACTCGTCCATGGTCACAAAACTCTAAGTGGCAGAGCCAAGATCTGAACCCTGGCAGTCGGACCCTAGAGGACATGCTCTTAAGCACAAAGGCATCTCTATGCCAATCACAACATTCTAAATAACTCAAAAAAAGGTGGTGGTCACAATACAGCATGAAATTAAAAGGCAGGTAACTAAAGAGTATTATGAGAGGGTTACGTTTTGTAAAAATGCATCTATGTCTTGCAAGAAAAAAAATCTTGAAGGGTTATACCAAGTGTGAACACACATTGCTCTGGGGGTAGGTGGGTAACCCTCACTGTAAAGTTTAAAATCTTTCCACTGATGGACACATGTTACTGCTTCAAGGAGACCCGCTTAATTCAGTTCAGTTCAGTTCAGTCACTCAGTCGTGTCCGACTCTTTGCGACCCCATGAATCGCAGCACGCCAGGCCTCCCTGTCCATCACCAACTTCCGGGGTTCACTCAGACTCACGTCCATCGAGTCAGTGATGCCATCCAGCCATCTCATCCTCGGTCGTCCCCTTCTCCTCCTGCCCCCAATCCCTCCCAGCACCCAAAGAGTCAACTCTTTGCATGAGGTGGCCAAAGTACTGGAGTTTCAGCTTTAGCATCACTCCTTCCAAAGAAATCCCAGGGCTGATCTCCTTCAGAATGGACTGGATGGATCTCCTTGCAGTCCAAGGGACTCTCAAGAGTCTTCTCCAACACCACTGTTCAAAAGCATCAATTCTTCGGCGCTCAGCTTTCTTCACAGTCCAACTCTCACATCCATACATGACCACAGGAAAAACCATAGCCTTGACTAGACGGACCTTTGTTGGCAAAGTAATGTCTCTGCTTTTCAATGTGCTATCTAGGTTGGTCATAACTTTTCTTCCAAGGAGTAAGCATCTTTTAATTTCATGGCTGCAGTCACCATCTGCAATGATTTTGGAGCCCAAAAAAATAAAGTCTGACACTGTTTCCACTTAGGGGAAACAAAACCAGGTCAGACAGAAAAGTCTGGCTCAGAGCTCTCTTCAGCAGGAAACTGGTGTAGCTTTTACCATCAGCCACCCCAGCTCAGGCCTCCTCAGGGACACTGGTCCTTCCCCAGCCAGGTACCTGCTAACCACCAGGAGTCGCTGGCCAGGCGTGGTGGGCAGGTGATAGCGGCTGGTAAACTCTGACCAGAGAAGCTGAAAGCTGAAGCAGGAAAGATGCCAGCAGGCCTCCCAGTCCTGAGGCTGGCCTGTCCCCCGGCCACATGCTCTTGGCCCTGCTGTGCTAACTTCGCTAGTTTCCACCCTATGGATCAGCAAATTCCCATACTTTTCTTTCTCAGTAAACAGTCCTTCACACACAGACAATTCCCGCCCCTGCCTCCCCCAGCATTCACTCCCACCATGGCCGCCAGAACACCATGCAAGACGAAGGCTTCTTCCCGCTTCTTCCTGTTGTCCGGGGCACATGGAAGAGGGCCCCCTGCTCTCAGCTGGTATCCGCACTGACTGTTTACAAAACGAAGTCACCGCTGCCCTGCAGACGCTCTTCCTCCAAAGCCAGGCCTCCCCAGGCTTGCAGAAGGACAAAGGCAAGGATTGGGCTGCCCGCTGACACTCAGGCTCAAACCAAGGACCTTAACCTCATAGGGACCCTACCCACGTGCACCAGAAGGGACCAGCCTCTACACAGGGGGTGACACCACAGCCCCCCCACCAGCGCCCCCAATCAGACACAAATGTGCACAGACAAGCCATGTCAGGTACACACTGTGCACGTCAGATGCACTGAGAAACACAAGCCTCACTCCCATCCTGCAAGGCAGCCCGGCCACCACCCACCTCCCCAAAGAGAAAACTGAGGCCAGCACCATCACGTGTGGCTAAAGCAGGGGTCATCAGAGGAAAACACAGGCAGTACCCTCTTTGACACGCATCACAGCAAGATCCTCTGTGACTCAGCTCCTAGATTAATGGAAATAAAAACAAATAAAGGGGACTTCATTAAACTTAAAAGCTTTTGCACAGCAAAGGAAACAATGAACAAGATTAAAAGACAGCCCTCAGAATGGGAGAAAACAATTGCAAATGAAATAGCTGACAAAGGATTGATCTCCAGAATACACAAGCGGCTCATAGAGTTCAATATCAGGAAAACAAACAGCCCAGTCAAAAAGTGGGCACAAGATCTAAACAGACATCTCCCCCAAGAGGACACACAGATGGCTAAGACGCACATGGAAAGATGCTCAACATCGCTCATTATTAGAGAAATGCAAATCAAAACTACAATGAGGTGCCACTTCACACCAGTCAGAATGTCCGTCATCAAAAAGTCTACAAACAATAAATGCTGGAGAGGGTGTGGAGAACAGGGAGCCCTCTTGCACTGTTGGTGGGAATGCAAGTTGATACAGCCACTACAAAGAACAGTGAGATTCTGTCAGAGATCCCATAGAGATGTCCTCTAAAAACCGGGAATAGAGCTGCCACCTGCTCCAGCGGTCCCACCGCTGCACGGCACCCTGAGGAAACCAGAACTGAAAGAGGCACATGTGCCCCAGTGTCCCCGGCAGCACTGTTTACAGTCGCCAGGACACGGAAGCAACATGTGCCCATCAGCGCGGGAATGGACCAAGAAGCTGTGGTACACATGCATAACGGAATATTACTCAGCCATAAAAAGGAACACATGTGAGTCGGTCCTAATGAGGTGGATGCATCCAGAGCCCATTATACAGAGTGAAGTAAGTCAGAAAGAGAAAAGCAAATATCATATATTAACACACATAGTTGGAGTCTAGAAAGATGGTACTGATGAGTCTTTTTGCAGGGCAGGAATGGAGACACAATGGAAGATCCCGTGGAGAAGATATAGGCTACCCACTCCAGTATTCTTGGGCTTCCTTGGTGGCTCAGATGGTAAAGAATCCTCGAGCAATACTGGAGACCTGGCTTCAATCCCTGGGTTGGGAAGATCCCCTGGAGGAGGGCACGGCAACCCCCTCCAGTATTCTTGCCTGGAGAACCCCATGGACAGAGGAGCCTGGCGGGCTAAGGTCCATGGGGTCACCAAGAGTTGGACACGGCTGAAGGGACAGCACATAGCTCAGTGGAGACGCAGAATTAAAAGAACAAACTCGCGGACACAGTGCAGGAAGGAGAGGGTGCGGCGAATAAACACACCAATTACCACGTGCGGAAGAGGCAGCCAGTGGGAAGACGCCGAATGAGACAGGTAGCTCAAATCAAGCGCTCCGTGACAGCCCGGAGGGGTGGGGTGGGGTGGGAGGTGGGAGGTTCAAAAGGGACATGCGTATACCTACGGCTGATTCATGTTGATCTATGGCAGAAACCAGCGTCGTACTGCAAAGCCATTATTCTCCAATTAAAAACTAAAAACAGAAATATAAGCAAGCAAGAGAAGTCACAGAGCTGCCCTCCCTTCACCGCAGACACTGCCGTCTCTGGGGAGAAGAGGCTACAGAGGCTGAGAGGGCGGTAGCCAGGGCCTTGTCCTGGCTCGCCGGCTGACCGCTCTCTGGGGAGCACCAACGACAGGTCAGGTGTGGGCCAGCAGCTGGGACTCCTCCTGGTGGGCAGAACCGATGGGTCCCTGCCTCTGGGAGCTCACCGCCTGGGGTGACAGCCACCAGGGGCCTGGCTCCAGGGCCAGGCATTGCTGGGGGCAGGGAGAGTCGATACCAAGATTTCTGGCTTCAGCTTCAACATGCACAGTGCTTAGGTCTCTCCCAAGATGAAAAAAAGACGTGTCACTTCACCAGCCCAACACACGAAAATGTTCACTTACAGCTAAGCTAGACCGTGGTGTGGCAGCAAGAGGGTCTTTCCTGAAGGATTCAGCAGAGGATGGCTTCTGACAGCTCCCTCTCCTAGTCAGACATGCATAAGAGATCCGGGATCTGCCTTTCCAGGGCTTGGCCCTGCCCTCAGCTGCTCCCTGGACGGCCTCGGGCTTCTCAGAGCAGGTGTGTCCACAGCCCAGCTGCCCCCTCCTCCTGTCCTCTCCTCTCCAACAGCCAGACGGACTTCTGGTGGGGATACTGAGATCCCCAACAACCCAGAGGGAAAGAGAATCCCGGCCACACACTCCCAGGGTGTGTGTGGTAGAACTGGATGGACCACAACTAACCAGACATGCGCAGCGTCCTGTGGGGTGGGCGTGGGGGCTGGTGACTTGCAGGACAGACTTCAAGGGATGCGCCCCCAAGAGATGAGGAAGATGCGTGAGCCATTGACAAGGGCAAACCACACAGGGCGCGCCCCCTCCCGACCTTTCTAAGTGCTCCACCTTGAGGAGCTCATCCGACCCTCCTGAAGGCCGTCGAAGCTGGGCACTCTCGCTCTTCCCATTTTACAGGTGAGGAAGCTGAGGCACAGAGTGGGAGGTCTCCGGCCCAAGTCACAGGGTCAGGATTCAAGCCCAAGGAGGCGGCCAGTCCCTGCGGTTAACCAGGACACCATGCTGCCTCTCACCCCTCACAGCCGGGAAATAAGACGACGCTTGGAACAGAAAGTGAGGGCTCTTAAATTCCTTTACGACAGAGTCCAGCTTGTCCATGGTTTCTGCGGCCACGTGGACACATCAGCTGCCAAGCTCACCACTCTCCCATCCCTCAGCCCCTTGAAGGGCAGTGCGCTGGTGTACCACGGCTGCTGCAGCAAAACAGCCCCAACCAAAACCGTACTGTCTCCCACAACAGAAACGGACCGTCTCACAGCTCAGATCAAGGAGTCAGCAGGCGCAGCTCCTTCTGCTATGACGGGGAAACAACTCCCCAGTTCCCTCCTGGCTTCTGGTGATGCCAGCAATCCTCAGCGGACTCATGTCCATTGAGTCAGTGATGCCATCCAACCATCTTATCCTCTGTCACTCACTTCTGCCCTCAATCCTTCCCAGCATCAAGGGTCTCTTCCAATGAGTCGGCTCTTTGCGTCAGGTGGCCAAAGTATTAGAGCTTCAGCATCAGTCCTTTCAATGAACATTCAGGGTTGATTTCCTTTAGGATTTACTGGATTGATCTCCTTGCAGCAAGGGACTCTCGAGTCTTCTCCAACACCGCAGTTCAAAAGCATCAATTCTTTGGCGCTCAGCCTTCTTTATGGTCCAACTCTCACATTCATTGGAGAAGGAAAAGGCAACCCACTCCAGTACTCTTTCCTGGAAAATCCCATGGACAGAGGTGCCTGGTAGGCTACAGTCCACAGGGTCGCAAAGAGTCGGACACGACTGAGCGACTTCACTCACTCACTCCCTCTCACATTCATACATGGCTACTGGAAAAACCGTAGCTTTGACTGTACGGACCTTTGTTGGCAAATGATATCTCTCGGCTTTTTAATATGCTGTCTAGGTCTGTCACAGCTTTTCTTCCAAGGAGCAAGTGTCTTTTAATTTCATGGCTGCAGCCATCATCAGCAGTGATTTTAGAGCCTAGGAAAATAAAGTTTCTCACTATTTCCACTGTTTCCCCTTCTATTTGCCACCAAGTGATGGGACTGGACGCCATGATCTTAATTTTTTTTTTAATATTGTGTGTCAGTTCAGTCGCTCAGTCATGTCCGACTCTTTGTGACCCCATGAATCGCAGCATGCCAGGCCTCCCTGTCCATCACCATCTCCCGGATTTCACTCAAACTCACGTTCATTGAGTCGGTGATGCCATCCAGCCATCTCATCCTCTGTCGGCCCCTTCTCCTCCTGCCCCCAATCCCTCCCAGCATCAGAGTCTTTTCCAATGACTCAACTCTTTGCATGAGGTGGCCAAAGTACTGGAGTTTCAGCTTTAGCATCATTCCTTCCAAAGAACACCCAGGACTGATCTCTAGAATGGACTGGTTGGATCTCCTTGCAGTCCAAGGGCCTCTCCAGAGTCTTCTCCAGCACCACAGTTCAGAAGCATCGATGCTGTGTGTGCATCCTCTTAATTATTTCCTTATGCCTGCGCTAGGTCTTCACTGCTACCTGCTGTCTTTCTCTAGTTTGGGGGAGGGGGGGCTACTCTTTGATGTGATGGGTGGGCTTCTCGCTGCGGTGGCTTCTCTTGATGAGACGCACAGGCTCCAGAGCTTCAGGAGTTACGGCTTGTGGGATCCAGAGGGCAGGCTCAGCCGTTGTGGTGAACGGGCTCAGTAGCCCACAGGGTGTGGCTTTTCCTGGACCAGGCATCAGAGCCACGTCCCCTGGACTGGCAGGCGGATCCTCAGCCGCTGGACCACCAGGGAAGTCCCATCCTCTTCATACAAGGATGCCAGTCGCGTGGGATCGGCGGCCCACTCTGTGCCAGTAGGACCTCGTCTTGGCTAATCACCTCTGCAGTGACCAGATCTCCAACTAAGGCCACATTCAGAGGGCCTGGGGGTTAGGGCCTCACCACCTGAATTTCGAAGGGAGACACAGTCCACCCATAACAGGAACCCACCTCCACCCAGAAGCCCTGAAGAAGCCAGACCGTGTTCTCCAGCAGTAGACCCACCTAACCCAGCCTCCACATCGAAGCTGATCAGAGAGGACACTGTTCTCAGAGGCAGCCAAGCCTTGTGCACTGGCTCAGAAGACCCAGCCATCAGAGGCCTCACTCGGGCATCCATCACTGGGAGGCTGGGGGGCAACAGAGTCAAGGTGGAGGACTTTGCTGGGGACAGTCTAACCGTGGCTCCAAGGAAACCTAAGAGGGCTAACGAGGCCCATCTGTACGGGTAGACGTCATCACCACAGCGGTTTCCATCACAGACAGGATGGGAGAGACTTCAATGCCACCATCTCCCATTCCCAGGAGGCCCAGTGCAAGGGCTCTACACTCTCCTTGGATTCCTGCAGGAGTCCCTAAATTCCTACAATCATTCTACTCTCGAGCCATCTGTGGGGCTACAGCCACGTCTGCATTCTCCAAAAATGAGAGGCCGTGAAGAGCCTGGGGGACGCCCACCACGCCCACGTCCATTCTGCCTGGCACACAACGGACCATATTTCCCAGCCTCCTCTGCAGCCAGTCCCGTGCTGAGTTCTGGTCAACAGAAGGCGGGAGGGAAGAGGCACACTGGTTCCAGGCCTGACCCCCTAGTGCCTCCTAAGCCATCCTCCACTCGTCCTCTTACCCCACACGCTGACCCCACACTGTCCTGCAGCGGCCTCAGACACCTTAGGGGATGGCGGTGTCACAAGACAGCAGAGCGCCCCCTGAATCCCACTAGACCACGACTTGAGTGAAACATTTATATCAGGAAGGCATTTGTCTACACAACCAGCTCGTGCAACTCAATACCAGAAAAACAAACAGCCCAATCAAAAAGTGAGCAGAAGACCTAAACAGTCATTTCCCCAAAGAAGAGACACAGATGCCTAAGACACACATGAAAAGATGCTCAACATCGCTCATTATCAGAGAAACGCAAATCAAAACTACAATGAGGCACCACTTCACACCAGTCAGAATGGCCATCATCAAAAAGTCTACAAACAAAAATGCTGGAGAGGGTGTGGAGAACCGGGAACGCTCTTGCACTGCTGGTGGGAATGCAAGTTGATACAGCCACTATGGAGAACAGTATGGAGATTACTTTACAAAACAGGAAATAGAGCTACCATACGACCCAGCAGTTCCACCACTGGGCACAGGCCCTGAGGAAACCGTAACTGAAAGAGACACATGCACCCCAGCGTCCGCTGCAGCACTACTTACAATAGCTAGGACATGGAAGCAACCTAGATGTCCATCAGCAGGTGAGAGGATAAAGAAATTACGTACACAATTACTCAGCTAGAAAAACGAACGCACCTGAGTCAGTTCCAATGAGGTGGACAAACCTAGAGCCTCTTATACAAAGTGAAGCAAGTCCGAAAGAGAAAGACAGATATCATATACTAAAACATATAAACGGAATCTAGGGAGATGGTACTGATGGGCCTGTTTGCAGCACAGTGATGGAGACACAGACATAGTGAAGAGACCTGTGGGCCCAGAGGGGAAGGAGAGGCTGGGATGAATGGAGAGCGCGGCAGAGACACTCATACAGCGCCACGTGTGAAACAGACAGAGGGCGGGATTTGCTGTGTGACTCAGGGAGCTGAACCAGGGTTCCGTGACAACCAAAAGGGGTGGGATGGGGCGGGAGGGCCAAGAGGGAGGGGACATGTGTGCACCTGCGGCTGACTCCTGTTGCTGTATGGCAGTCCCCAACACAATATTGTAAAGCAATTATCCTGCAATTAAGCATAAATTTAAAAAGTAATTCTAAAGAAAAAGACCTTTATCACTGCCATTCGTCTATCCAGACTAATATGGAAGCTTTACTGCTGTGCCCTCGGCCAGGAATGCTCCCCACCGCCCCCGGCCAGAGCTTCCCACGACTCCCTTATCACCTTGCAAGTCTCAGCTCAGACGTCGCCTCCATGGACACGCTTCCCTGAGGCCTGCCCTCCTAACACTGCGCTCTTCGCTGGTTACTCTTTGCCACGGGCTCTGCTTCTTCCTTCCCTGGCATCCGACACAGTCCTGAACGCTTAGTCTGGCCTTCTCTGTCCTTCCTGTGACACCGTAAGCTCCTCTGGGGTCCCCACCGTCCCATTCACCAGGCGTCCCCAGTGACAAGGCTCATATCTGACATACACCAATCCTCTGAGTATTTGCTAAGTCAAAGAAGGGACAGGGACTTCCCTGGTGGTCCAGGGGTTAGGACTCTGAGCTGCCAGTGCAATGGGCACGGGTTTGATTTCTGGTCAAGGATCTAAGATCCCATATGCCACACAGCATGGCCAAATACATTAAAAAAAATAACAACAAAGGACAAATTCTAAGGATGTCAAGTGACTGTCACCCAGGACAGAGGACAATCCTTGAATGGTCACAGAAACCAATTCCTCAGCTGAATGGCAGACAGGCAGGTCTGTATCCGCGTCAGGGATAAAAACATCAGTTCTGTTTCTCACACCAGCAGGCTCCACGTGGAGAATTGGTACCTGGGAAGGGGAGCAGGACGACCCATGCAGATGCAGGAAAACAATGGTTTCATTATGTGAATGGACACTCACAGTCCACCTCATCCTTTCCACGATGCCAACAAGAGCAGTGACTACTTGAGCACCTGTCTCCTCCGTGTGACTGAGAGCAAATTATAGGGATTATTTTGTTTAATTCTGTAATTACTTCATTTAACCCTTTAATTCCCCTACACAAACACACACACACATATACACTGGAAGACTACTCAGCCATAAAAAAGAATGGAATAACGCCATTTGCAAATAGATGGGGAAACTATGGAAACAGTGAGAGACTTTATTTTCTTGGGCTCCAAAATCACTGCAGATGGTGACTGCAGCCATGAAATTAAAAGATGCTTGCTCCTTGGAAGAAAAATTATGAGCAACCTAGATAGCATATTAAAAAGCAAAGACATTACTTTGTCAACAAAGGTCCATCTAGTTGAAGCTATGGTTTTTCCAGTAGTCATGTATGGATGTGAGAGTTGGACTATAAAGAAAGCTGAGTGCTGGAGAATTGACGCTTTTGAACTGTAATGTTGGAGCAGACTCTTGAGAGTTCCTTGCACTCCAAGGAGATCCAACCAGTCCATCCTAAAGGAAATCAGTCTTGAGTGTTCATTGGAAGGACTGATGCTGAAGCTGAAACTCCAATACTGTGGCCACCTGATGTGAAGAACTGACTCACGGAAAAGACCCTGATGCTGGGGAAGATTGTAGGCAGGAGGAGACAGGGACGACAGAGGATGAAATGGTTGGATGGTATCACCGACTCAATGGATGTGAGTTTGAGCATTCTCTGGGAGTTGGTGATAGACAGGGAGGCCTGGCATGCTGCAATTCATGGGGTCCCAAAGAGGTGGACACAACTGAGCGACTGAACTGAACTGAATGGCACCTGTAGCAACATTGATGCACCTAGATATTATCACACTAAGTGGAGTGAGACAGAGAAAGATAAATACCATGAAGGAGATCAGCCCTGGGATTTCTTTGGAAGGAATGATGCTAAAGCTGGAACTCTAGTACTCTGGCCACCTCATGCGAAGAGTTGACTCATTGGAAAAGACTTTGATGCTGCGAGGGATTGGGGGCAGGAGGAGAAGGGGACGACAGAGGATGAGATGGCTGGATGGCATCACTGACTTGATGGAAGTGAGTCTGAGTGAACTCCGGGAGTTAGTGATAGACAGGGAGGCCTGGCGTGCTGTGATTCATGGGGTTGCAAAGAGTCGGACACGACTGAGCGACTGAACTGAACTGATCCCTTATATGTGGAATCAAAAAAATGATACAAATGAACTTATTTATGAAGCAGAATCACCAACACAGAAGACAAGCTAGGGCTATCAAAGGGCAAAAAGAGGGTAGCAATAAATTAGGAGGTTGAGATTAATACTGTACTATATCAACTGTAATACACTGGGAGCATTGGCTGAATCTTATTTCTCATGGGACACTTGACTGATGGAGCTTGGGAACCACTTTCAGACAATGGATTTTGCAGACGGAAGATTTCGGTGGAAAAACGCCTGCTCCACTGTTTCAAAAATGCATTGTTAAAATAAGAACTTTGCAAAATACTCATTGTTTTAATGGATAAGTAGCTCGAAGATGGATCTCAGAAGAAGCTAAGATAGAGGATGAGCCCATTTCAGCACCCCCGGTTGGGTCCACACTCGTCCCCACTGTGGGGGCCCCAGCAGGCACGTCTGGCTTCCAGCTAGCCAGGCACCTGTCCAGCCTCCTGCCCTTGGCATCTCAGCACCGGGCAGGGCATGTCCTCTGTGAGAAGAAGGGATCAGTGCCTTCCCTCTTGCTGTAACAAAGGCTGAGCGAGGCTGTCCTCCTTCGGTCCCCAGCAGGGTGCCCCGCTACCCCATACAGAACTCAGACATCTCTGAGATCACACAGGAGGAGAAGGCAACCCAGAACAGAAGACATGAGACTCCAAAAGGCAGGTAGAACGAAAGCAAATTGGGGTGCTGCCCCTTCCTGGCTGTGTGGCCTTGGGCATGTCACCAAGTCTCCCCAGGACTCAGTTTCCTCATAAATAAAGTGGGTATGATTCCTGCTCACAGGGTCACTGTGAGGATTTGAAGAGCAGCAACGCGTGATGTATCCACACAGAGACTAGGACAAGGAGAGCACTCAGAGGCGGCTCTCATCACCAACAACATCACCATCATCATCATTCACTTATTAGGCAGGCAAGACAAGAGCCCAATACCAGGGAAGCACGTGGTATTTGTGAGCACCCCGCATTCGCAGACAGCCACCACTTGCCCAAAATAAGCAGATAGAGAAAATGTGCACAAGCAGAAGTGAAAACCTGAGAACAAAAGCCCGTTCAGTCAGATGGACGTGGTCCACGCCCCCACAGGTGGTTCATCACACAACCAGCCCCGTGCACACCCCCACCGGTGGTTCATCACACAACCAGCCCCGTCCACAACTCACGGGCAGGTGGCACCACTGTGGCTCCCAGGACACGTCCCAGGCCACCACCCAAACGGACAAGGTGCCAGCGGACCCCAAAGCTCACCTCAGCAAGGTGCTCCGGCAGACTCCCTTCTAGGCGGAGTCTGTTTCACTAGCGCCTGGAGGGAACAAAAAACCAGAGAGGCAGGACTTCCAGCACCAGCTCCCGCCCCACACCCAGAGACTCGCAGGAGGCCCACACAGGAGGGGATCCAGCGCACCATCTTGCCCAGCGGCCTCGGAAAGTCAGCAAGAGAACGATGGCCAAGACGTGAGTGTCCGGCTGAAGTTCACCTTGTCAGAAGCCAGGCCTTGGGACTCGACTGTTTAAAATATGCACCTTTCGTATACAGATGAAATATGTAAACACATACAGAAACATACTTAAATAAAATCCACTTGCTTCTCACCCTTATCTCATTGACTGTCATCTCACTTGACCAACAGAGAAACTGGGGCACAGACAGCTCGCGCAAACCTACCTCGGATCACACGGCTCCCAGGAGGTGGTGGAGCGGGGCTCTGAACCATGAGTCTGAACCCTCGTGGTCGTTTGGCACCAAGGCGGCTGCTGTCAACTTTCTCCCCACCTGGGAAGGTCTCATCTTCTCCAAGAGGAGATGCCCCATTCTCTGAACCCGAGCTGGCCCCGCGGACACTTTCTCAGGCTAGGTCACAAGAACTCCGTGACTCTTGGAAGACACATCCCGGGGGACACCAGGCACCGTGTAAAGAGCCCGATGACCGTGGGACCGCCACGCAGTAGGTGCTCAGCCAACATTATCAGCTGAGCCCGGGCTACCGGCCATCACCGCCACAACACCAGACACAGGAGCCAAGATTCTGGAAACTTCCAGACCACGGGACAGGCCCACTGAGTACCACCGCAGTCAAGGCCACAGAGAGAACCACCACCCAGCTGCTGTTGCTGTTGTTCAGCCACTAAGTCGTGTCTGACTCTTTTGCCACCCCATGGACGAAAGCCCGCCAGGCTCCTCTATCTGTGGGATTTCACCTGTTTCCTCCAGGACAGGGACCCCATCCCTCCTCCTCTCTCTTAGCAAAACTGGGGGCCCGGTATGATGGCAAATATGGGCATGGCACTTCACATGGAACAGCTCCGTCACAACACGGTCCAAGGGGGAATCCTAACATATCCAGTGACATTTCACGGTCCTAAGAAAAGCAAACACATGACTTCAGACCAAGGTTTCTTGATTTCTTTTAAGGAAAAAATACACTTTTTCTTCTTCCTTTTTAATTTTTTTTTTATGTTATATGGCTGTGCCAGGGCTTAGTCACGGCATGCGGGATATAGCTCCCTGACCGGGAACTGTGCTTCCCATGTGGCTTAGTGGTAAAGAATCCGCCTGCCAGTGCAGGAGACTCGGGAGATGCGGGTTCGATCCCTGGGTCGGGGAGATCCCCTGAAGAAGGAAATGGCGACCCACTCGAGTATTCTTACCTGGAAAATCCCAAGGACAGAGGAGCCTGGTAGGCTACAGTCCATAGGCTTGCAAAGGAGCTGGACACAGCTTAGCAACTCAACAACAACGGACAACCCCTGCATTGAAGGGCAGAGTCTTAGCCCCCGACCACCAGGGAAGCCCCTAGGCCAGAGTTTCTAACCTTGGCACCACTGACATCTTATAATTTTATACTGGATAATTATTTGTGGTGGGGACTGTCCTACGCATTGTAAGATGTTTAGCAGTAGCCCTGGCCTCACCCTGCTAGATGCCAGAAGCAACCTCCTCCAAATAACCAGGACTAAGAGCATCTCCAGGCACTGCTGAATGCCCCCGCGTGGGTGGGACGGGATCGCCCGACTGAGAACCACTCTCTGCTGTGCACAGTGAGACCTGTGGCCATCTGCCCTCACCCAGGCCCACACAGGAGGCTGTGACGCCTGTCCAGAGGCCAGAGGCCACCCGCCAACGACCCCAGAGCCACACACGGGTGCTGTCTTCTGCAGACCCCACAATAACCTGCAGGCTTCTACTGACTCAGACCAACACTACAGCTGGGGCCCCCAGAACACCACCTGTATATCAAGAGGCTGGAAACGAGGTGCTGAGTGGCCCCATCCAGGGCCCAAAGGCCTGTTCTCTCTAGGTGGTCAGGGGAGCACCTCTGTAAAGCACTTTACCCCCAAATCGGCTTCTGTGTCACTTTACAAACACCGCGACACAGCCATCTCACATAGGCTCGCCAGTGCAGTTCACAACACCACCGCTCGGCTGAAAACCCTTCAGTGGAGCCCTACTGCTCTCCAGAGAAAGTCCAAACACCTAAGCAAGACTCTGCTGCCCCTGACAGGCTGGCCACTGCTCGTCACCCACAACAACGGCAAAAGCAAAAGCAGCAGTTCGCACCGGTCCAGGGCTGTGCACCGTGCTCAGCCCTCTGATCCAGCGACTCATCTGTTCATTCACAGCTGCGACACTGTGCGCGGACAGCAATACCGTCCCCGTCCTGCAGCCAGGAGAACCGGGTATCAGCAGGGGACGGGACGCGCCTAGGCTCACGTGGCCAAGCTCATCAAACCCTGCTGGAGTCAGGCTCCACGCTGCCTGCACCTGATCCACCAGGGCAGGCTCTGTGAAGGCAAGTCTAATTCAGTTACTGCCGTATCTCCAGCACCCAGAACAGTGCCTGGCAGAGCAGGCACTCAAACATGGGTAGGTGGAGAGAGGGAGGGACGCTACCGGAGAAAGAAAGAAGGAAGGCTGGAAGGAGGGGAGGGTGGAGGGGTGCGAGAGTGGGGGGTGGGAGGACAGGGAGTGGGGGGGCGGTGGGGAGGATGGAGAGTGGGAGGACGGGGAGTGGGGGGGACAGGGGTGGGGGGACGGGGAGTGGCAGGGATGGGGAGTGGGAGGACGGGGAGTAGGGGGACAGGGAGTGGGAGGACGGAGAGTGGGGGGATGGGGAGTGGGGGGATGGGGAGTGGGGGGATGGGGAGTGGGAGGACGGGGAGTGGGAGTGACGGGGGGTGGGAGGACGGAGAGTGGGAGGACAGGGAGTGGGGGGGCGGGGGGAGGATGGAGAGTGGGAGGACGGAGAGTGGGAGGACGGAGAATGGGGGGACAGGGGTGGGGGGGACAGGGAGTGGCGGGGACAGGGAGTGGGAGGACGAGGAGTGGGGGGATGGGGAGTGGGAGGACGAGGAGTGGGGGATGGGGAGTGGGAGGACGGAGAGTGGGAGGACAGGGAGTGGGAGGGCGGTGGGAGGATGGAGAGTGGGAGGACGAAGAGTGGGGGGGACAGGGGTGGGGGGAACGGTGATTGGGGGGGACAGGGAGTGGGAGGACGGAGAGTGGGAGGACAGGGGGTGGGAGGATGATGAGTGGGAGGACGAGGAGTGGGAGGACGGGGAGTGGGGGATGGGGAGTGGGAGGACGGGGAGTGGGGGGATGGGGAGTGGGAGGACGAGGAGTGGGGGGATGGGGAGTGGGAGGACGGAGAGTGGGAGGACAGGGAGTGGGAGGGCGGTGGGAGGATGGAGAGTGGGAGGACGAGGAGTGGGAGGACGGGGAGTGGGAGGATGGGGAGTGGGGGATGGGGAGTGGGAGGACGGGGAGTGGGAGGACGGAGAGTGGGGGTGACAGGGGTGGGAGGACGGAGAGTGGGAGGACAGGGAGTGGGAGGACAGTGTGTGGGAGGACGGAGAGTGGGAGGACAGGGAATGGGGGGACGGGGAGTGGGGGTGACGGGGGGGTGGGAGGAGGGGGAGTGGGAGGACAGGGAGTAGAGGGGAAGGGGGTGGGAGGACAGGGAGTGGGAGGACGGGGAGTGGGGGACGGGGAGTGGGGGGGCGGTGGGAGGATGGAGAGTGGGAGGACGGGGAGTGGGAGGACAGTGGGTGGGAGGACGGAGAATGGGAGGACAGGGAACGGGGGGACGGGGAGTGGCGGGGACAGGGAGTGGGAGGACAGGGAGTGGGGGGATGGGGAGTGGGGGGATGGGGAGTGGGGGTGACGGGGGTGGGAGGAGGGGGAGTGGGAGGACAGGGAGTAGAGGGGAAGGGGGTGGGAGGACAGGGAGTGGGAGGACGGGGCAGGGGGGTGGGATGATGGGGAGTTGGGGGGACAGGGGGTGGGAGGATGGGGAGTGGGAGGACAGGGAGTGGGGGGACGGGTGGGAGGAGGGGGAGTGGGAGGATGGGGCAGGGGAGGTGGTGGGAGGACGGGGAGTGGGAGGAGGGAGTCGCTAGTGCGGTACCTACCAAACCTGGCTAGCTACCAGGATCACCTGGGGAGCTCATTAAAACACTGAATCCCAAAAAAGTAAATAAATAAATAAAAATAATAAAACAAAATAAAATACTGAATCCCAACCAACCTGGTGAATGACAGTCATCCTCAGCCACCCCAAGGAGGAGGAACTACTCTTAGCGAGTAACCGGGGAGAACCACAGGGTGTGGATTTCAGGAGGCAAAACCCTGTCTCACAACCATCAGGACCGTCAGGAGAAAGTTCCAGAGGCCTGCACACCTTCAAATGCCCCTCACCAGGTGTTTCTGGCACTCGGCCAGCTGGCTGACACGGGCCGGCCATCCGCTCTCAGTGCGGCAGGGCACCTGTGTTTACCATTGGGCCCATCCTGCCCCTGCAGGCCCCCACCCCCGCCCCAGCTGCCACAGGTCTCTGGGCCACCTGGGAGGTCGTGAGGCCAAGGTAAACAAAATCGGGGTGGTGGGGTGGGGGGTAAGGCCGGCAGCCTCCAGACACGGGCACTGTCAAAGCAGGCCCTCTGGCTCAGTGCTGTTGGAGGTCATCTTGGCTCTAGAGTCAGGAGAAACCTTTTGGGAAGCTACCTCGTCTCACTCATGATAAAAGAAACCGAACAAAGAGCCATGTCACACTGTCAGAGTCCACCTGTGAGCTGCCAAGTTCAGACCCCATGGCAGCATGGGAGGGGATGTGGGGAACTAGAGGGGCCCCCAACACCTCAGGAGCTTCTGTGGGATATGATCCAACCATCCTTTAAAGTTAAAAATACCCCGTGCCCTCTAACTCAGAAATCACACATGGAGGACGCTGTCCTTCAAATAAACCCAACATACGCGCATGAAAGAATGATGCAAAGGTGACCCCCACACACAGCTGGTGGAAATTTAAAATAGTGCGGCCACTTGGGAAACAGTCCAGGGGCTTCCTAAAAGGATCAAACAAAGTGACTGCATTGCCTGAGGAGCAGCCCTGCCCCTGGGCATACACCCAGGAGAAATGAAAACACACAGCCGCACAAAAAATCATTCACGAAAGCTCACAGCGGCAGGATTCATACCAGCCAAAAAGAGCAAACAACCCAAATTTCCATCAACAGATGAATGGGTCAACAAACTGTGGAATATTTGTAGAAAGGAATATTACCCGGCCACATAAAGGAATCAAGTCCTGAGACACACACACAACACGGATGGATCATGAAAACGTGGGAAACATGCTGTTAAGTGAAAGAAGCCAGTCGCAAAAGGCCACACACTACGTGATTCCTTTTCTAGGAAGTGTCCGGAACAGGGGAATGGAGAGATGAAAGGTTGCTTAGGGCAGGAGAGGTGGAGGAGGACCAGATGGATGGCTGGAGGGTACAGGGTTTCTTTTAGGGGTGATGAAATGTTCTAAAACTGTGGTGGCTGCACATACCTGGGAATATACCAATCTGTGAATGGATGAATTATAAGGTATGTGAATTGTATCTCCATAAATCTGCTAGCAAAAGAAAGGAAGAATCCATGTACAGTTGCTACAGCTAGTAGCAAAAGACTGGAAAACCCCAAAGCGTCCATCTCTAGGGGTTAAACTATCACACTGTAGCCAGAATGCTATGTGGCAATGAAAGGATCAGATCAATATGCTGATAAGAAACCACTTCAATGGGTAACTGCTCGGGGGCCTCCCCTGGCAGCTCAGTGGTAAAGAATCTGCCTGCTGGTGCAGGAGACACAGATTTAATCTCTGATCCAGGAAGATCCCACGTGCCTCAGAGCACCTAAGCCCATGCACCATAACTACACAGCCTCTGCTCTAGAGCCAGGGGGCAACAGAGCCGGCGCCCCAGAGCCTGTGACCCACAGCAAGAGAAGCCACTGCAAGAAGAAGCAGCCCAGCACGGCTAGAGAGTGGCCCCAGCTCGCCACAGCTAAAGAAAGGTCCAGGCAGCAACGAAGACCCAGCACAGCCAAACATAAAGAATAAAAACTCTTTTTAAAGAAAACTACTAAATTTAAAAAAGAAATCGAAGTGCAGAAGTATATGCAATAGGTACTCATTCGTGTCAAAAACAGACACATCCCACAAGCACAGAAGACATCTAGAAGGCCACAGAACCTGGGCGGGAGCTGGCCTCTAGAGCCTGGGGTGGGCCTGGGGAAGAGAGACATTTATTTATGAATTGTCTGATTTTTCCCCAAGCGTACGCTTTAATTTCTCAATTTAAAAGAAGTCAATAAAAACTCATTAAAGCAAGTCTCTGCAACTGGACGTTGCTTAAGTCTCTGGACTCTGAGTGAAAAAGGGGCCTTAGGAACTTGAGGATCTGAACCCACTGCCCAATGGAAGGGGGAAGGAAAAAAGAAGCTGCCTCCACACACTCAGCGATGTGCTCTGTCCACATGGAGTAAAGCACAGGCCTCTCGCTCTGCTGTCTACACTAAAACACACATCTGGCTACCAAGTGATGACTTTCCACAAGCTCTGGCCAGTGAGTCCTCAAGAGGGCACACGGCTTGACCATCAACGCAGATCGCATGATCCCCGAGGCCGTGAGATGGTGCGCTCAGCCCCCAGCAGCCCAGGCGAGCTGTCTGGAGGTCATTTCCAAGCTGGCCCACTCATGCCTCCGCACCAGGGCTTTCCTGGCCGACGTCCCCCACCTGCCCCAAACCCCATCAGAGATCCAGACAAAGCGACGCCACTTTTCCTTTTCAGAAGAAGGGGTCGAACCGATGACGGCTGCGGGGCCCACTGCTCCAGGTGGGGTGGTGAGAGGTACTCACGGAAGCCCTCGATCTTGTCGGCCGTCTTGCTCCAGGCCACCTGCCGCGTCTCCATGATCACCTGGACGGTCCTCCGCTCCGGGGTGGACTTGCGGAAGCTGAACACGGTCATGACGGTGCCCAGCTCCAGGGCCCGCTTGATCTGACTCTTCTCGTACTCCGGGAGGGTGTCCACGTTGGCCATGGTGCTCACCGTCGTCTGCTCCCAGTGCGGGGGGAGGCGAGGAGGAAGGGGGTGAACAAGGAGGCTGGAGGGAGGAAGCAAGGGGAAACTGGTTTCAGTTAACTGAGCGGGCTTCGGTTAACAGGAGGAAGCTTCAAAAGCCAAAATCCCGTCTCATGCCCATCAGGATGAGCTTGGAGAGAAGGCGCTGGCGGCAGCGGGGCTCACCAGCTGCTCAGACGTTTAAATGGAAGCAAGGTGTGGGTGGAGCCCTTGACCTCAGTGAGCCAACCGTTATCTGGGCTTTGAATAACCAAATCACCCCAACCTGGCCGCCACCTCTCCTTCCCCAAGCAGGTTTATGCTGTAGAATATTTGAATAGCCAAAGAACCCCAGGCTGGCTCCCACCCCAACCCCGACACCCCACCCAGAGACTTCTAACCACCCCTTTACTTCCCGAGTGGAGCCGGGAATAGAGAAAAAACCGCCCAAATGGGTCCGTGGACACCTCTGCGTGGAAATGGAGCAGAAAGGGCAGAAACCAGCAGGGCCCGGCAGCCCCGCATGGAGGCTCCCGCTGACCGTGTGGCCCTGGGCAGGCCACGTGGGAGCCCCACTCTGAGTGGGAAGCCACCAGCGAAGCACCTTGTGTGCAGCCCGGCTTCCAGGGGTGGCCCTGGTCACCCCTCATCCTCCTGAACAGTCGGAGCTTCCCAGAGAGGTGCCTGGGCCCCAGGTCTCAGAGCCTTCCTTGCCTGGCTCCTCTCACGCCCGCATCTAGCCCACCAGCAAGCCCAGAAAGCAGTGGGTCTCCCTGCGTCCCTGCTCCCTCCAGGGATCTTATACACGTGGGTCAGTCTGGCCGCCTGCTCCCACCCCAGACCCTGGAGTGAACTCTCAGACCAGGAACCAAAAGGATGCTTTAAGAAGAAGAGTGGAAGGGGACGTAGGCATACCTATGGCTGATTCATGCTGATGTATGGCAGAAACCAACACAATGTTATAAAGCAATTATCCTCCAATTAAAAATAAATGAATAATAAAAAAAAAAAGAGTGGGACTTCCCTGGTGGTGCAGTAGATAAGACTCCACCTGCCAACGGCGGGGACACAGGTTCGACCCCTGGTCCGGGAAGACTCCACACGCCGCAGAGCAACTGAGCCTGCACACCACAGCTACTGAAGACCACGTGCCTAGAGCCCGGGCTCTGCAGCAAGAGAAGCCTCCGCAGGGAGAAGCCCAGAAGCAATGCCATGGAGAGTGGCCCCCACCGGCCACAACTAGAGAGAGCGCAAGCAAAGCAAGGAAGGCCCGGCACGGCCCAAAATAAAACTACACAAACAGAAAGAATAAGAATGAATACAGGTCGCTCCCAGAGCTATGCTCTGCACAACCCTACCCCCCCTCCAACATCCTGCCTCCAAATGTCCGAAGACTCAGGGCCCCTCGCTCTAAGGGACTTGACCGCAGCCCCTACCCCAAATCACTACACCCCCAGGGCTGAATTCCACCCTTGTAAAGGGGAAGAAAACAGACGAAGGATTCTCCTTCAAGGAAGGCTGAAGGTTCTGCGGACTAAACCAGACAGTGTATCTCGGCCCTTAAAACAAAGATTCACGGTCAGTGACGCTCAGGTTTTGCTCCTGTTACTGTCCACTGTTGCCTGTATCTTTTTTCCCCCTTTCCCACTCAGTCTTTATATATATATATACATCAGTTCAGTGCAGCTCAGTCGCTCAGTCGTTTCCAACTCTTTGCAACCCCATGAATCGCAGCATGCCAGGCCTCCCTGTCCATCACCATCTCTCGGAGCTCACTCAGACTCACGTCCATCGAGTATAATTGCTTTACAATGTTGTGTAAGCTTCTGCTGTACAACAAAGTGAATCAGCTATGTGTGTACCACACACTGGAGAAGGAAGTGGCAAGCCACTCTGGTATTCTCGCCTGGGAAATCCCACGGACAGAGGAGCCTGGCAGGCTGCAGTCCATGGGGTCGCACAGTCAGACACGGCTGAGCAGGCACACATGTGCGTATACCACCTATCCGTTCCCTTTAGGACCGCCCTCCCACCCCCTACCCCACCCCACCCCACCCCTCGAGGACAGCACAGAGCACAGAGCTCAGCTCCCCGTGCTCCGCAGCAGCTTCCCACGAGCTGTTCATTCCACGCATGGTAGGGTATGTACATGTCAGTGCCACTCTCTCAACACATCCCACCCTGCCCTTCCCCTCCCCGTGCCCACAAGCCATTCTCTACACCTGCGTCTCTATCCCTGTATCTTTCTTATCTTGTCCCCACCTCCAAACCCCTTTAGGCTCCCACGGTTCTTACTTTGCAGAGAAGCTGGGTGTTCAGCCAGGGCTGCCTGGGCCTCCCCACAGCCTCTGTGCCAAGCTGCTCAAAATCAGGGTCTCAGCTGTTCCAGCTGTATAATGGGAATAACACCACCCTCGAGGGGCTCTGGATGGACTAGACCCCACAATGTTTGTACAGCCCCCAGTCAATCCTATAGGAAATCAACCCTGAATATTCACTGGAAGGACTGATGCTGAAGCTCCCAAAACTCTGACCACCTGATGCAAAGAGCCAAGTCACTGGAAAAGACCCTGATGCTGGGAAAGATTGAGGACAGGAGGAGAAGAGGATGACAGAGGATAAGAATGTTGGACGGCATCACCAACTCAATGGACGTGAGTTTGAGCCAACTCCGGGAGATGGTGAAGGACAGGGACGCCTCATGTGCTGCAGTCCACGGGGCTGGAGAGAGTTGGACATGACTGAGCAACTGAACAACAAAAATAGCATCTAGCAGGGCCTCCGATGATATTAATCAGCCAGCTGATCAAAGTGTTAACCAAGGGTCAGCTCTATAACAGGCACGGACTGTGGACTCGCACGCAAACGAGAGGTGAGGCCCGGGCCCTGTCCTTTGCCCTCGTCCCCCTCCCCCTCCACCCACAGCCAGGGGCACCTCCCAGGTGTGCTGATAGCCCAGCAATAAAATCATAAATTACACCTGCTCTCCACCCATTAGGAAACATCAGCTCCATGATTCTGCAGAAGCAGAGACGTGGGGGTCTCGAGGGAGCAGCAGGAAGGAGTCCCCAACTGAGTCTAAGGTGAGGCTGGGAACTTAATAGTGCTCAGAGGAAGCTTCTAGGGGAAGAGGCCATCTGAATCCAATCTTTAAAAGAGATGAAGTGGGAGGGGACGGTGCTCTAGTCCGAGGAACTGGCTGAAACAAAAGCCCAGGGGCCAAGGGTGTGCAGGAACCCTGCCTGATCCGAGCCTCCCGCCTCACCATCCCTATTCCAGGTCAGCAAGGGGCCTGAGGCCAGTCTCCGCCCTGGAAAACCTGCTGTTTATTGGCCCTCCCGGGTGCCTGCACCTGCCGTATCGGGTTCATCTCATTTACCTCAGAAATACTGGCGCTGCAAACTCAAGGCCTGGGAGGTGAAATCACGTGATCAAGGTCACGGAGACATGTGGCAACATCAGGATGGGAACCCGGGTCTGAATCCCATGCCCCTGCTCCTTCTGCAACCCTCTTCTGGAATTCACAATCTGGTCAGATAGTAACTAACCACGCAGAGAGGTCAAAGGACTCATCCAAGGTCACACAGCTGCAAAGTGTCAGAAGCAGGACACAGCTCTCGAGTTCCCCACTCCCAGGTGCAGCAGGGCACAAATAGGAAGCACACCCCCTCTCACAACAGCGCCACTTAAACCAGCCGACCTGGAAGCACCAGGGCCCTCTGGAAGGGCCCTGCACTAACCTTCCCAAGATTCTGGTCACTCCCCATTCAGAAGCCCAGTGGACTGGCTCAACCATAAACATCAAGTCTCTCATGTCCTTCTCTAAGAACCAGGAAAGCATCCTTACGGCCACAAGATCCCTGGAGTCAACCACTAAAATCCACCAGCTCCCAAGTCGGGCTTTCAGGGTTCAACGCTTCAGCAACTAAGACAAGGTCTCCAAGGCCTTGACCCCAGAGGAGGGCACTAGCCATCACCGGCAATTTCTATTTTGCTTCTGCTTTCAAAAAAAAAAAAAAAAAATGAAATAGGCTTGAAATCCCTTTCTTGTTCCTGTTTCTCATCCTCCCTGGGTAATTTTATAAAATGACTTATGGTGTTAAACACAAATGAGGCTGAGATTTAATAAGATCCTACTTTTCATGTTCTTCTCTTTGAAATAAACTTCTGGGAAAGACAAATTATCATATGACATCGTTTATATGTGGAATAAGGTACAAATGAAGCCATCTGCAAAGCAAATAAAGGGTCACAGATGCAGAAAACAAACTTCTGGTTCCTGGGCGAAAGGGGAGCATAGATTGAGACTGGTATCGACATATACACACTACTGGAGGTAACTAATAAGGACCTACCGTATAGCTCAGGGAACTCTACTCAATACTCTAGAATGACCTATATGGGAAAGAATCTAAAAAAGAGTAAATACATGTATATATATGGGCTTAAGCAGTGGCTCAACTGTAAAGAATCAGCCTGCAAGGCAGGAGACATGGCTTCGATCCCTGGGTCGGGGAGATCCCCTGGAAGACAGCATGGCAACCCACTCCAGTGTTACTAGCCATGGAAAATCCCGTGAACAGGGGAGCCTGGCGGGCTACAGTCCAGAGGGTGGCAAAGAGTCGAGACAATGGAAGCAACTGAGCACACGTAACACGTATGTGTATATATACTTGATTCATTCTGCTGCACAGCAGAAACTAACACATTCTAAGCCAACAATATTCCAATAAAGATTTTTTAAAAAGTAATGCAAGGACCCAGAACCAGGAAACAGAAGTTTTCTTCTCTTCAAGGCTCTCAGCACACGTCAGAGCAGGGCAGGATTTCATACAAAATCCCACAAGACAATTCCCTTGGACTCCGGGCACAGTCGCATCCCTGAAAAGTGACAGCCCCTCTGGGGGCAGGAGGGATGTTATCGCTGCGTGTCACACCCACCTGCAGAAACAGGGTGACTCACATTCTCACTGGAGGAACTCGCAGGGTCAGCCATGGCAGGTACGGATGTGCCTTAGTTGCACTTTTATTTTTTTTAGGGCAACCTGCGAGCATCTATTAAAATGTAAAACATGCAGCTGCTCTGATCCAGCATTGTACAGAAAAATGCACAAAAATATTTGTAAGAGGAAAGATCAGGAAACAATTCAGCTGCCCATGAATGGGTTGGGGGGAGGTATCCCTTACATGATGGGACATACACGTTAAAGAATTGTTTAGCTGCTCCGTCACATCTGACTCTTTTATGACCCCACAGGCTGTAGCCCACCAGGCTCCTGTCCATGGGATTTCACAGACAGTAATACTAGAATGGGTTGCCATTTCCGTTTCCTGAGGATCCTCCTGATCCAGGGATCAAACTCATGTCTCCTGAATTGGCAGGCAGATTCTTTACCACTGAGCCACCAGGGAAGCCCACATTAAAGAATGTTCAATAGCTACTGAAAAGAAGGAGGAAGATTTACAAGTACTGTGATCTGGAAAGATTTGTGAGGCAGATGAAAAAGAGTTGCAAACTAATAAATATTATTACATGTTTAAAAAGGCTATCTGTTGCCATATGTGAAACAGGTTCAATGCATGAGACAGGGTGCTCAGGGCCGATGCACTGGGATGACCCTGAGGGACGGGATGGAGAGGGAGGTGGGAGGGGGGTCAGGATGGGGGACACATGTAACCCGTGGCGGATTCATGTCAATGTAAGGCAAAACCCACTACAATACTGTAAAGTACTTAGTCTCCAATCAAAATAAATTAATTAATTTTTAATGATTTTTTTTAAAGGCTGTCTGCTTATAAACCTAGAAGGAATGGTTATTTTTGGGGAGTGGGAGAAGGTAAAGGGTCTGACCATCCGCTTATGACTAATTTAAGTGCTAACATAATGGATGAGCTTTTCTGCTTTGAGTTTTTAGCGTTTTCTAAGTAAAGACACGGTTTCAAAAGTTTTCTCATTTTCAATTTTCCATCAACTCCACTCAGCCCAAGGGCTATTTATGGAGGTCCTGGCTTTGCCTCCTCCAGAGGAGTTTCACAAGCTTGGGGAGAAGGGGACGGGTATCATTAGGCAATTTGAGGATCGGGGAACCCTGCAGTGGTACACACGCGGCATTCGTCTCTGTAATAAGGAGACCTGCTTGGGACCGCCAGGGACTCAAAACTGTCTGCAAGGCTGTAGCTGCGGACGCTGGCCCAGGCCCCCACGCAGGGCCCTTAACCACAGGGTCAAGAAGTGGCAGATAAGCCCCAACTCTGCATACAGCCCTGGGATGTAGGCCTGGGTGGCCCAAGTATCCAGGGGAAGAAACGGGGGCTCAGAGAGTCTTTGATGTGCCCAAGGTTACACAGCTGGAACCGAAATTCTAATTACGTTGACTGACAAGGCCACCTGTTTCCCGTGCGCGTCACCCCCACCCAGCCACCCCACACTTTCTTACTCTAGTTCAAGATCAGGGTGCTAGAAGAGCCATCCCAGGCCCCCTCTGAAATCCAGCTGCCAACACCCCCTCCTCCGGGGTGCACACCGGGCTCGTCTTTCCCTCAAATTCTTCCGCTGTGGGGTAACCACCCCTCCGCGATTCCACAGCATAACCAGGAAAACGCACAGTCGCACAAACATAATTGTGCACACCGCTGTGGGGCAGACAGGGAACCCTGGATCCCTCGAAAACCCTCCAATCTCTCAGGGCAAAGGGCTGCGCCTTCCTTGGTATCGCTCACCACCCACCCACCGGCAACCACCTGTGTAGTGCGAGGAAGTGCCAGGGGCCGGCCTGCGCCTGGAGTCCACAAGCCCTGGGCACAGAGGTGGCCAGGAGACACGCCCGACTCCACGCGGGACCCCCAGAGCCACCGGAGCCTAGAACTCAGGCGCTGGCGCGAACCCCCGACCGCAAGCCGCGCCGCTTCCTCCGGTTCCCATTCAAAGCCGGGCTGCCCCGGGGCATCAACCGACAGAGTGGCGCCGGTCCGGGGTGAGGAAGTGGCCGTCCCCGCCCGGACGCTGGGCACAGCGAGCGGGGGTTCGGGCGGCGCGCCCCACCCCTGCCCGCGCCAGCTGCGCCCCGCGCAGGACCCCCTCCCTGGACGCGGCTTTCCGGGCGCGCGTCCCCCGGGCGCACGCCCCCGGGGCGGCCCCGCCCGACCCGGCCACTCACCTGGCCGCGCCCCCGCCGCGGGTCCCGGCTCCGGGGTCCCGCGCGCAGCCGCCCGCCGTCCGGGCTCCGGGCACTCCCTGCCGCGCACGCCCTCCAACGCGGGCGCTGCTACTTCTCCTTCGGCCGCGGCCGCGCGCCACGTGACTCCTCCGGGGCCGCCCCCCACGCCCCGGCCCGCCCCGCCCCACCCCCGGCCCCGAGGCGGGCCCAGCGCCGCCCGCTGCTCTGAGCACCCGGGGCGCCGCGTGCTCCCTCTCGGGGGCGGGCCAGCCTCGGGACCGCGCCTCCGCGGGCCGAGGAAGAAACTGAGGCAGCGGAAGGGGATCCACCTGCCTGCCCCAGGTCCCTTGCAAGGTGGAGAGAGAACTTCCAGAGGGACCAGCATGTATGGAGCGCTCACTGCACACGTGTGTTTTACATGCATTTAATATGCTCCCCTGTAATCCCCGTGAATTGGCAGTTCATGGTCCTACTGTGAGACCGTCACTGAGTCTGCGCAGGTGTCTGACCGCCTCTTACTACATGGAACAAACCACATAAATACCCTAAGCTCAGCTTCCTCATCTGTCAGACAGGATCAAAGTCCCAAAAGTTTGTTCTAGGGAACATGGAATACCAAGAGAACTGATCTCTCGTTTTCCCAATGAGAGATTATTTTATGGCTCACTCTATAAACTTCTACGCGTATAGATGACACCGTCAAGTGCCTAGTGATGGGATTTAGTTGATTCATTGAGCTACACCAAGCCTATTTCAAGTCGCATATTGTATGATGTAACATATTCTTTGAGAAATATTGCTCTTTTCCTCTTTCCTGTTTCATGAAGCTGTTTTATTCAGACCTTCCATATGCATCTTGGACGTGTCCGCTGTGACGAGAGAGAGACTTTCTTTTACCTATAGAGCTGTCAGGACACGTCAGTTCTACTCCTGAGCCACTTGACTTACAGCATTTTTTTAAATCTATGACTGTGGCTCTAGCTGAAGATATGATATCTAGCCACAGGGCTCATGTGCTGGCTTCAGGCAAGCTGGACTCATTTTTCACTGCTCCTAGCCCAGGGGTGTACACTAGCTATTTCCTATAGATCAGTTATTGCACTGCTTTTTAAAGAAATCCTTGAAACCACTTGAAAACATGGGGCCACCTCCCCAGGAATGATAAATCTGGGTTAAATTTATTGCTTTTTTTTTTTTTTAAGAACTTCAATTTATATTTCCATCGATCCTTTTTATCATTTCTATTTTGGTACATGTTATCTAATGTACATGATAAACTGGTACAACCGCCTATGTGTAGAATTTATTATTACAAAGTCCATGTGTATAGTGGACCATGTTAAATTTCTTGCTGATCAGATGAAACTAAAGGCAATTGGCTTTGGAAACCACTGTGGGAAGCTCTGGCTCCTCTTCTCGGTCCAGATAGGTGCTGATTCTGATTGGAGATCTCCCTGGTCCCCGGGAATCAAGCAAGAAAGAAGAACACGGAGCACCTACTTCAGCTTACTTTTCTTGCGAGCCTACAGCATTTTTGGAGTTAAAATGTCTGTTGTGCTTGAGATGGCAATTTGATTTTTTTTCGTATTTTTAATTGCTTTTCCTCTTTCTCACTGTTTTCATTTTTCAGGTAAACAGCTACAGGAATCCAGTGCGATGAATGGGAGTGTCTGGGGCTCCACATCGCCTGTTTTTCTGCAACTCGTTTGTTCAAAATAAAGTCACTGAGATAGTAGCCCTGGTTCTGGGAAGGCTCAAATACAAAATGACATTTCTTCTCCAAGGCATAAGGGGTGGGGGGAGAAGCCACCCTGTATATTCAGATATAAATGTAGTGGAAAGTCCCCATCACAAGTTAGCTATGCTAGGGCTCAAGGGCATTAAATGGGGGTGGGGGGGGCGGTGGAAGCAGAATTTGAACCCGAGTCTGTCTGGTGCTGGAGCCTGGGGGCACACAGGCCCATGACCCATCCCCGGCATTACTAGGAGGAATGCAAGCAGGGAGAGGTGTGCGTGTAACCACTCCGCATAGATTCACAAATGGGTCAGGAAGTGACCTCAAAGGGTGGAGGGAACTTGCTTTTCCTTTTCATATAAAAAGAAGAAGGGGGAGGGAGGGAATAATCTGAAAGAAAACTGTGTTTTAATCAGCATTGTCTGGACTTGCTATTCTGTCCCTCACCAGTCCTCAAGGATGAGCGTGTTTTTCTTCATAACCCTCTTCCATTTGCTAGCAGCCATGATGTATTGGACCATTAGCACCCCCCACCCTGTGGCTCAGTTTCCCTCTCTGCAAAAATGGGTATAATAACTACCTACCTCCCAGGGGTGATTATAATGATTAAATGAGACAACGGAGCGATAAAACAGGCAAAACAGTTCAGCCATCACGGTTGACTATTTTCAGTATTGTTATTGACAGGAAGAAGAAAAAGGCCCGTGCTGCAGTGAGAAAGCGTGGATCTGGAGGACATGGGGATCTGGGTTCAAATTCCAAGGCCACTTCCTTAGCTGTGTGACCTTAAGCTGGTCAGTTACCCTCTCTGAACCTTCAATTTCCCCATCATTCAATCTACTTTTGGGATACCAAGAACAGGGATAGAAAGTATATTAGTAGTTGCCTGGGACTGGGGGGGACATGGGGGGTCTTGGAAGGGGTACAGGGTTTCTCTGTGGAGGGATGAAAATATTCTGAAATAGATTGTGATAATGGCTGAACAGCTCTGTGAAGATACTAAAGGCCACTGAACTGCAGGCTTTAGATGGGTGAACTGTATGTGATATGAATTATGTCTTAATAAAGCTATTGGGGAAAAAAAAAAAAACCTACCTTAGAAGGCTGTTTAAAAAATGAATGGCTAACACAGCTTAGCACAACACAGCCTTCAATAAAGCAGCAGTTGCTCACATAATAATCATTATTAGAGAGTAGGTCTTCTGAACCTGGCCCTCCTTGCCCTGCCAGTCACCGCAGCAGCCAGGCCAAGGCCCACTGCCCTGCCCCAGCGCCTTGCCAGCCTACCCCCTCCACCCCCACGGCCAAAAACAGCCAGAAAACCCCTGAGAGGCTTTGAGTTTGGCTTCCTTTCCTGATATTGTTCAGAGAAGTGCATGTCCCCTGGGGACAAGCTGAGTCTCAGCTGCTGGGTGGCAGGACTCTGAGAGGAAGTACCACCCAGAACTGGCTTCCAGACCTGGTCAGGGTCAGGCCCGACACAGAAGCTTCTGCATGGGAGTGGTCAGACCCACACACCTCGTTTTTTCCCAGCTTTATTGAGGTATAATTAGTATACAAAAAAAAAAAAAAACCTGCACACAATCAAAGTATACAATCTGATGAATTTGGACTTCTGCATACCCCCGTGAAACCGTCAGCACATTCAAGGCAATAAATACCCATCACCTTCAAATTTTCCTATGGATTTATCATTGCTGTCATGTTTTACCCATTTTTAAAGCTGGTTGTTTGGGTTTTGTTTGCTTGTTTTTTGCTATTGAGTTGTAGGAGTCTGCTATTCAAATCGAGGGCTGCTTGGAAAAGCCTCTGTTACTGTAGTTTTAATTTGGGCTTCTCAAAAAATAGGCAGGAGACCTAAATAGACATTTCTCCAAAGAAGACATACAGATGGCTGACAGGCACATGAAAATATGCTCAACACTTCATTATCAGAGAGATGCAAATCAAAACTACAATGAGGGACCACCTCACCAGTCAGAACAGCCATTATTTAAAAGTCAACAAATAACAAATGCTGGAGAGGGCATGGACAAAAGGGAACCCTCCTACACTGTTGGTGGGAGTGTAAGTTGGTGCAGCCACTGTGGAAAACAGTATGGAGGTTCCTCAAAAAACTAAAAATAGAATTATCATATGATCCAGCAATCCCACTCCTGGGCATATATCCAGACAAAACTAATCCAAAAAGATACATGCACCCCTATGTTCATAGCAGCACTAGTCACAATAACCAAGATATGGAAACAACCATCGACAGGCAGATGAATGGATAAAGATGTGGTACATATACATGATGGAATATTACTCAACCACAAAAAAGGATGAAATGATGCCATTGTCAGCAACATGGTTGGACCTAGAGATTATCATACTAAGTGAAGTGAAGTCAGACAGACAAAGACAAATATCGTATGATATCGCTTACATTGTGGAATCCAAAATATGGTACAAACAGGGGACTTCCTTGGTGGTCCAGCAGCTAAGTCTCCACGCTCCCAATGCGGGGGGCTCAGGTCCAATCCCTGGTCAGGGAACTAGATCCCACATGGCGAAACTAAAAGATACTGCATGCTGCAGTAAGACCCATAACAGTCAAATACATAAAATAAATATCAAAAATAATAATAAAAAATAAAACATGACACCAATAAACTTATTTAAGAAACAGACTCATGGACACAGAGAACAGACTTGTCATTGCCTAGGAGGAGCCGGGGGTAGGGATGGAGTGAGAGCTGGGGTTAGGAGATGCCCACTATTATCTATTGGAGGGATAAGCAACAAGGTCCTACTGTGTGGCAGAGGGAACTATATTCAATATCCTGCTCTAGGCCAAATGGTAAAGAATGTGGAACAGAATGTGTGTGTGTGTGTTTATATATGTATGAATATATATATACATTTATGTGTACATGTAGGTATAACTAAGTGAATTTGCTGTGCAGCAGAAGTTAATGCAACATTGTAAACCAACTATCCTTGAATAAAATAAATTATCAAAAACTATAAATAAGATTAACAAGGCTGTTTGGGCAAAGCTGATCAATCTCCTTGGAACAGCGGTTCTTGCCGTATTGTTCTCAATTTCAATTTGGTGATTAACGTGAGGTGGTCACCCAGTGAAAATATATTGGGCCTTATGCTTACAACCTGCGCAATCTTATGTTAGATCTCAATTAAAAAATTAGCATTTTAAAGGGCTGTTCAATATGTTAACAGGCTGTCTCTATGCTTCTGCCTTCCGTGTTTTCAACATAAGCTTCACTGAGCACATCTTAGCTATACTAGAAAAACAAAAGTGTTTCACAATCAAGGCCGTTACAGTCACAGGTCCAGGAGAGGTCAGTCTGGAAGGCGGTTGATGAGCGTGAACTGAGGGGAGCCCCAGGGATGTGGTCACGTCCCGTTTTGGTGGGGCGTTGGCGTCACGGATGAGTTCTACGTGTGAGAATTCACTGAACTGTACACTTGTCTTCAGGGCACTTTCTTCCTTATGCTACGCATCAATAAAAACATTAAAATATAAGGCCGTTAGCTAAAGGGAGCAGGAAGCATTTAAAATCTTTGCAGTTGACCAAAATCGGTAACATTTATTGAATACCTACCTAGAACCAGGCCCCTTCACACAGTAACGCATTAAGCCCTCACAGCAAACTAGGAAGCTCAGTGATTTTCACATCTATTTTACTAATGAGGAAACTGAGGCTCGGAGGCGACAGATGATTCACAGAGGTGACCCAGAAGCTAGCGGCAGAGCTGGACACTGAAACCGAGTGCCTGCATCAAGATCTGGGGTTCTTTCTGCCCCCACAAAGGACTCCTGCTTCTCCTGGGGGCTCTCAGGGAGGTCTAAGACACACCCAGGGATGCCTCAAGGGTAGGGCCTGGGGAATCTGCAAGTTAGCCACCCCAGCCCATGACTCCTCTGCACCCTCTAGTGTGTACATCAGCGCATTCTGCTGAAACAACAAGGAAGAAACACATCGTGGAGCCAGTGACGGGAGTGCAAAATGGTGCAGCCTCTTCAGAAGACGGCTAGGCAGTTTATTCTAATAAGTGAAATACACACTTACTATGACACAGCAATCCCACATCTAGGTATTTACCCAAGAGAAACGAAAACATACAATCATGCAAAGATCTGTACCCTAATGTTTACAGCAGCATGGGCCACCCTGGTGATTCAGATGGTAAAAAAAAATCTGCCTATAATGCAGGAGACCCAAGTTCGATCCTTGGGTTGGGACGATCCCGTGGAGAAGGAAATGGCAACCCACTCCACTATTCTTGCCTGGAGAATCCCATGGACAGAGAAGCCTGGTGGGCTACAGTCCATGGGATCACAAAGAGTCGGACATCACTGAGTGACTAACACTGTATAACCAATAACTGGAAACAGCACTAAGGTCTTTCAGCTGGTAAAGGGATAAACAAACATTCATACATGGAAACAGCACCCTTGGATAAAAGAGAAGAAAACACTGCTAGACGTGAGACCAAGGATGAATCTCCAATGCACTCTGCTCAATGAAAGACCACTCTGTCACTCAACAGATATTAGCCAAGCACTTGCCACCTGCCAGCACTGTTAACAGAAGTTGGGGAGACAAGAACAGGCTGAAACTGCCCTGTGCCTCTTGCATTCTACTGGTGAAGTGGCACGTGCTTGGTTAATGTCTGGGAGCGACAAAATGACAAAATGCCTCAGTCAAGGATGGACACTGTTAGGCAAAGAACATCTGGACCAGCCCTACTGCCTTTAGCCTGGCTCCCTCATCCCACCCTCCTGCTCCATGGTGAGTTTTCCAAACCAGAAGCCAACGAGGTCACTCTGAAGTCCAAATGCCTGAGCAAGACTGAGCCGGCCCTGCAGGAATGGAGCCAGGCCTGCCTTCCCCTCCGGGCACATCCAGCCTTCAGCTTCTGCAGAACTGTGTCACTCCTGCTGTTCCTCTGCCTGAAATCCCGCCCTCTCTCCTCTCCTCCCGGTTCAAGTTCAACAAACACTTTCTCTAGTCTCAGTGTGAGGACCACCACCTCCAGGAAGACTTCCGGATCCTCGCTTCCCATTTCTTCCCCAAACCTGCATTAATTATTCTTGGCCTCAACCTTGGCCTTATCGCTTGTAAACTTTTTTTTTTTTAAGTAAAATACTATTTACATTCAGTAAAACTCATCCTTTTGGGTACAGAGTTCTGTGAGTTTGGGCAACTTCATTAAGTCCTGTAACTCCACCACAACCGACAATAAAACGACCCCACTCCACTCCCAACCCTGCAAATTCCACTGTGCTGTTTGTAGTCAATCCGTCCCCCACAGAGCCAGGGTCCCACTGATAGGAGATTCTCAAAGAGGCATGAGGAACGCTTCCAACACAGGGCCACAGGTTCAAGTCCCAGTCGTGGAACTGAGATTCCCACATGCCCCAGGGGGCAGCCAAAAAATATACAGAAATAAATAAAAACAAGGAAACACAGTAACAAGGTCACTGCAGATGACCTTGGGGTGAGGGCAGATGAATAAAACAGGGGAGGTGAGGGTGGTGTTAGATGAGGCACACAGGGGCGCCTCAGGGGAGGCAACGTCTGAGCCAACCTGCACAGGAGAAGCGGCTCCAAGAGGAAGACGCCCCATTGCCTCCGAGGGTCACACCGGGAGCTCAGGACGTGGGAGCCCTCCCTCAAGCCCCGGGGTGGGTCTCCATTCCTCAGTATTTTGGAGAATAATGAGGCCCCGAGTGTGAGCGTGGAAGCAGAGCCTGACTCCACCAGGGCAGCTGTCCTCCCGGCCCTGAAGGTCACAGCCGCGGCCACTGTAAACAGCGCCTGTGTTGACAGAAGCCGGGCTGCTCCAGAGGCGGGAGACGCAGGACGCACCTGGGAAGGCCAAGCTGGATTTTCACGGTTAGAACATAAGAGACCGGAGCGAGCAAACACACACCAGCGACTCATGCGTCACCCGAGTCCCGCCCGTCCACAGAGCCGGCACCGCCCTCGTGTCTCCTGGACCGTGACCTCCTTCGGCCACACTGCACAGTGTCCCCAGGCCTCATTCCTGCGCGTTCTGAGCCTTTGCATCAGGTCGGAATTCAGCCGCCAACCAGCCGGCCAGACCCTCAATTTGTCAGGGGACCAAAATGTCACTGTCAACTGCATAGGTCTCCTGGGTTTGCCGTAACAAACCTCTAACCGGGGAGCTTAAAACAACAGGAATGCGTTCTCTAATTGTTCAGGAGCCAGGAGTCCGGAATTACGGTGTCTGCAGGTGGTTCCTCCTGCAGGCGCTGGGGGTGGATCTGGGCTGAGCCTCTCTCAGTCCCTGCCACGGCCGACCGCCCTCGGTGTCCTGGGCAGCTGGACGCATCCCTGCAGCCTGAGCCTCTGTTGCCACGTGGCTTCTCCCTGTGAGTCTGGGTCTGTATACTATCTTTCCTCTGTGTCCTCTCTCTCTTTTTATTTTTTCAATATTTATTTATTTTGGCTGTGCCGGGCCTTAGCTGCAACATGAGTGACGGCATATGGCATCTGGTTCTGACCAGGTTTTGAACACGGGCATCCTGCACTGGGAGTGTGGAGTCTTAACCACTGGACCACCAGGGAGGTCCCTCCTCTCTTCTTTCCGTAAGGACACCAGCCACCTGATTTAGGGCTCACCCCAACCAAATGTGATCTCATCTGAGCTTGATTACACAGGCAAAGACCCTGCTTCTGAATGCGGTGACCTTCTGAGGTTCCCGGTGGATGTGGATTTGGGATGGACCCTACTCAACCTAGCACACGAGGTCACAAGCCGGATGGAGAGAACAGGGCTTGCCATCAGCTTCCCGGGGAGCTAGAATGACCAGAGAGCTCAGCTCGTGGCTGAGAAGACAACCACAGCAGGTGAGGCTGAGACAACCACAGGGGGTGAGGGTGAGACCCCCACTGCAAGGTAAGCCCTGGTGGCTACACTGCCTTCCCGGGAGATGGAGGTTACCCAGAAGCCACCTGGGGGCGACTGTGTTTCCCATCACTCCTGCTCTTCCACAAGGTGACCTGACTTTTCTCCTCTGAGAGGTGGCGTCCAGCTCCCCTTCACTGGAACCTGGCCAATCTTTGTAACTGCAACCCAATAGAAGGGAGCAGCAGGGACAATGTGTGAAGCTGCTGCCCAGCTCAGGACACACACCTTAGGAGCCCCAAGCTGACTTAAGAAGACCAGTGCCTCTGAACTCACCATGCTGGAAAGTCTGCAGAGACTGCACCAAGATGCCCGGGAGCTCCAGCCGCCCCAGCCCCACTCTCCCAGCCTCAGTCTCCTCAGCCCAGCGCCAGATATGAGAGTGAAGCAGCCTTTGATATGGTCCCCAAACAAATCAGCACCCACCTGCTGTTGCACGAGAGACTCCCCGCCCAAGCCAGAAGTGCCCTGCCTCTCCCAAATCCCTGACCCACAGTGGCTCTGACAGATGATCAATGAGCATTGTGATTCCAAGCCACGGGGACTTTGTTATGCAGCAACATATAACTGGTACAAGAGGTCTGCTTCGCTGGATGGGGCTTGGAAGTCTGGGACAGAGCAGAATTGTCCAAGACCGTGGAAGCAAGGCAGGGCTTCTGAACGCCAGGCTTGTGTTCAGCAGCTGGCGATGGGAGAAGCAGGTGTCAGAGGGCACGTACCTGACAAAGGCTGCAGCAGAGACACCTAGCACTCAACAGCAGCAGGTCCAGAGGCTAGAGCCTCCGAGCCCAGGGGCATCAGCTGTGCAGTCTGTGCCCGACCCTGCCGGGGGCAGCCCATGCCTAGTTTTGCTTTGCTTCCTCTCATGTAGATTCCAGACCTGGATCTCTGCCCTTCCAGGGAGTCTGCAATCACCTATTATCCTTCCATAAACGCCTCAGTGTTGGACTGGGTTTGTCCTCCACCTCCTATAACTAATGGATACACCGTATCATCAGGATAACTCCTAACTATATAAGGAAAGCTCTGTAGAGCTGGAAGACAGGAAAGGAGAAAAAAGACTGGACAAGTGCTGGGTGTGAAGGCTGATATGCTATACGCTTTAAGGGGAAATTGACATGTATATGTCTATATGTATAAACCAGCTCCAAAAAAATCACCAAGAACATGGTAACAGTGGATGTTGCTAGAAGGAGGTTGGGTGGCTGGGGCCCAGGACAGGAGACTTATTTTAAACCTTTAAATTTACTTGTGCAAATATTACCTATCAGAAAATAAATACATAATTGATTAAAAGGATAAAGAAAAAAGGAGGCATCATTAAATACCAATCATAGTGGTCTTGGGATGGTTATTTCTTCACCTCTTTATACATTTCTCCATCTTTTGAACATGTTAGCATGAGAACGTATACTTCAATAGTCAGAAAATAAAATATAGTGAAAAAGAACTGAAGCCCACCGAATGGAAGAAGATCTCTGAAAATCATATATCTGTATCTTGTATCAATAATAATAAGACCAATAACCCAATGCAATCTCAAAAGCGACAGAATAATCTCTTCGTTTCCAAGGCAAACCATTCACTATCACAGTAATCCAAGTCTATGCCCCAACCAGCAATGCTGAAGAAGCTGAAGTTAAACAGTTCTATGAAGACCTACAAGACCTTTTAGAACTAACACCCAAAAGAGAAGTCCTTTTCATTATAGGGGACTGGAATGCAAAAGTAGGAAGTCAAGAAACACCTGGAGTAACAGGCAAATTTGGCCTTGGAATGCAGAATGAAGCAGGGGAAAGGCTAATAGAGTTTTGCCAAGAGAACGCACAGGTCATAGTAAACACCCTCTTCCAACAACACAGGAGAAGACTCTACACATGGACACCATCAGATGGTCAACACCAAAATCAGATTGATTATATTCGTTGGAGCCAAAGATGGAGAAGCTCTACACAGCCAGCAAAAGCAAGACTGGGAGCTGACTGTGGCTCAGATCATGAACTCCTTATTGCCAAATTCAGACTTAAATTGAAGAAAGTAGGGAAAACCACTAGACCATTCAGGTATGACCTAAATCAAATCCCTTATGATTATACAGTGTAAGTGAGAAATAGATTTAAGGGACTAGATCTGATAGACAGAGTGCCTGATGAACTATGGAATGAGGTTCATGACATTGTACAGGAGACAGGGATCAAGACCATCCCCAAGAAAAAGAAATGCAAAAAAGCAAAATGGCTGTCTGAGGAGGCCTTACAAACAGCTGAGAAAAGAAGAGAAGCGAAAAGCAAAGGAGAAAAGGAAAGATATAACCATTTGAATGCAGAGTTCCAAAGAATAGCAAGGAGAGATAAGAAAGCCTTCCTCAGTGATCAGTGCAAAGAAATAGAGGAAAACAACAGAATGGGAAAGACTAGAGATCTCTTCAAGAAAATCAGAGATACCAAGGGAACATTTCATGCAAAGATGGGCTTGATAAAGGACAGAAATGGTATGGACCTAACAGAAGCAGAAGATATTAAGAAGAGGTGGCAAGAATACACAGAAGAACTGTACAAAAAAGATCTTCATGACCCAGATAATCACAATGGTGTGATCATTCACCTAGAGCCAGACATCCTGGAATGTGAAGTCAAGTGGGCCTTAGAAAGCATCACTATGAACAAAGCTAGTGGAGGTGATGGAATTCCAGTTGATCTATTTCAAATCCTAAAAGATGAGGCTGTGATAGTGCTGCACTCAATACGCCAGCAAATTTGGAAAACTCAGCAGTGGCCACAGGACTGGAAAAGGTCAGTTTTCATTCCAATCCCTAAGAAAGGCAATGCCAAAGAATGCTCAAACTACCGCACAACTACACTCATCTCACATGCTAGTAAAGTAATGCTCAAAATTCTCCAAGCCAGGCTTCAGCAATACGTGAACCATGAACTTCCAGATGTTCAAGCTGGTTTTAGAAAAGGCAGAGGAACCAGAGATCAAACTGCCAACATCCATTGGACCATCGAAAAACCAAGAGAGTTCCAGAAAAACATCTACCTCTGCTTTATTGACTATGCCAAAGCCTTTGACTGTGTGGATCACAATAAACTGTGGAAAATTCTTCAAGAGATGGGAATACTAGACCACCTGACCCCCCTCTTGAGAAATATGTATGCAGGTCAGGAAGCAACAGTTAGATCTGGACATGGAACAAAAGAATGGTTCCAAATAGGGAAAGGAGTACGTCAAGGCTGTATATTGTCACCCTGCTTATTTAACTTATATGCAGAGTACATCATGAGAAACACTGGGCTGGAGGAAGCACCAGCTGGAATCAAGATTGCTGGGAGAAATATCAATCACCTCAGATATGCAGATGACACCACCCTTATGGCAGAAAGTGAAGAAGAACTAAAGAGCCTCTTGATGAAAGTGAAAGAGTGAGAAAGTTGGCTTAAAGCTCAACATTCAGAAAACTAAGATCATGGCATCCGGTCCCATCACTTCATGGCAAATAGATGGAAAAACAATGGAAACAGTGAGAGACTTTTTTTTTTTTTTTTTTGGTTCCAAAATCACCGCAGATGGTGATTGCAGCCATGAAATTAAAAGACGCTTACCCCTTGGAAGGAAAGTTATGACCAACCTAGACAGCATATTAAAAAGCAGAGACATTACTTTGCCAACAAAGGTCCATCTAGTCAAAGCTATGGTTTTTCCAGTGGTCATGTATGGATGTGAGAGTTGGACTATAAAGAAAGCTAAGCGCCAAAGAATTTATGCTTTTGAACTATGGTGTTGGAGAAGACTCCTGAGAGTCCCTTTGACTGCAAGGAGATCCAACCAGTCCATCCTAAAGGGGATCAGTCCTGAGTGTTCATTGGAAGGACTGATGTTGAAGCTGAAACTCCAATACTTTGGCCACCTGATGCGAAGAGCTGACTCATTTGAAAAGACCCTGATGCTGGAAAAGATTGAAGGCAGGAGAAGAGGATGACAGAGGAGGCAATGGTTGGATGGCAACACCAACTCTGTGGAGATGAGTTTAAGTAAACTCCTGGAGTTGGTGATGGACATGGAGGCCTGGTGTGCTGCGGTCCATGGGGTCAAGAAGAGTCGGATGCAACTGAGCAACTGAACTGAACTGAACCCAGTTTAAAAATGAGCAAAAAAAAATTCAAATACACATTTTTCCCAAGAAGATATACAAATGGCTGATAAGAGCATGAAAAGATGCTCTTCATCGTTAGCCATTTGGGAAATGCAAAGTGAAATCACATGAGATACCACTTCACACCCACTAGGACTGCAGATGTAAAAAAGACAATAACAAGTGTTGGTAAGGAAGAGGGAGCAATTAGAACTCTCATACACAGATGGTGGGAATGTAAAATAGTGTAGCTGCTTTGGAAAACAGTCTGGCAGTTCCTCAAAAGGTTAAAAATAGAGTTACTATATGACTCAGCAATTCCACGCCCAGGTGGATACCCAAGAGAACTGAAAATGTATGTTCACACAAAAACTTGTACATGACGTTAATATCAGCATTATTCATAATAGACAAAAGGTGGAAACGATTCAGATGTCCATCAGCAAATGAATGGATAAACAAATTGTGGAATATCCACACGATGGAATATTTTCAGCAAAAAAAAAAGAAATTAAGCACTGATACATACTGTAACATGAACGAACCTTGAAAACATCATGCGAAGTGAAAGTCAGTCATAAAAGACCACCTAGGGTGTGATTCCATTTACATGAAACAGCTAGAATGAGCAAATCTATAGACACAGAAGGTGAATCGGTGATTAAAGGTGGTTGGGGAAAAGGGGAAATGACGAGTGACTGCAAGGGGTGTGGGGTTTCTGTTTGGGGTGATTAAAAACGTTCTAAAATCAACTGTGGTGATGGTTTTACAACCCCGTGAATACACCAAAAGCCACTGAATATACACTCCAAATGGGTGAATGGTACGGTATGTGAACTGTATCTCAATACAACCTGACGGATGGATGGGTGGATAGATGGACGGTGGTGGCCAGCCTCCAAGATGGCTCCTCCTGATCGCCGTCTCCTGAGCTTACGACCTTATGATGCCACCCCCGACACGGAACAAAGGCTGCCTCTGCCTTAGCAGAGTCCCGTGGGAGGGACAATGTGTGACGTGGGAGGCTGGGTTATGAAGGCATGGTGGCTTTTGGTGTGCTCCCTTGGGCCTCTCTGGGGCCCACCCACGACATTGTAAAGACACTCCAGGAGCCCCTGGAGAGGTTCCCGTGGAGAGGGACCAAGGCTTCTCACCAGCAGCAAGCACCAACTAGACAGCCGCTCCTGAATTCCTGACTCTCGGAGACCATGAGACAATAAACTACTGTTGTTGTTTACACCACAAAGTTTTGGAGTCAAGAAGCAATGGATTACTAATAAAGATTTGTAAAGGGATGGATAGATGGATGATGGGTGGGGGACAGATGGAAGGATGGATGAGTGGGTGGATGGGTGGGTGCATGGATGCATGGATGGAAGAATGGGTGACTGGCTGGATGAATGTGTGGGTGGGAGCAAGGAGGATTGGAAGGTGGAGGGGTGGGAGGATGTGTGGATGGGAGAAAGGATGGATGGGTGAGTCGGTGGATGGATGGGAGGGGGACAGACGGAAGGCTGGGTGCATGGGTGGGTGCATGGATGCATGGATGGAAGGATGGGTGACTGGTTGGATGAATGTGTAGGTAGGAGGAAGGAGGGTTTGAGGGTGGGTGGGTGGATAGATGGATGGATGGATGGATAGAAGGATGGGTGAATGGGTGGATGGGTGATGGATGGGTGGGTGAATGGATGGATAGATGGAAGAAAGGACAGGTGGGTGGCTGGCAGAATAGATGGAAGGATGGGTGAGTGGGTGGATGGGTGATAGATGGTTGGAAACTGGAAGGAAGGACGGATGGGTGGGTGGACAGAATTTTCAATTCAGGTCCCTCCTAGAGATTTCCTTTTTCTTTGACTCCCACACAAGTAAAGATGCAACACTCCAACGTGATTGCCATTTCAAAACTCTCCATTTCAGCAGAGTTCAGGCTCAGGGAAACATCCAGGCGCCAAAGATACGAGGTCACTACACTTACTACCACCCTTCCTCTTCCTCGCCCAAAGAGGCAGTGAGTGGAAGTGCCTGGGATCTTGTACGTAATCTCAGAAAACATGTGTAGATTCCTGGTGTGTCTGCCCTAGGTCCAGGGTTTCCAAGAAGGATCAGATTTGGTACAGATGGCCAAAGAAGCAAGACAAAGTGGCAGGATGGGGGCAGGGGGGTCACTGAACAAGCCACACATCTGGATCAGATTGCAGCTCCCTTGCTTGGGGGACTCACTGAGCCTCCCCGCGCTCCCAGTGCCTCATTTATGAGAGCCATGACACCCCCTCATGAAGTCGGTGACTCTTCAACACCAGTATTAACAAGAGATTCGGGTGAGACCTGGGTGCTAGGACTTACCTTTCCTCTTTCCCTGCCTCAGCTCTCTGCTTGTCCCTCCTCTGGCCCATGGCAGTGTATGGCATGGTCACCAGCTCTGGCTTCAGATGACCTGGGCTGGACTTCAGGCTCTGCTCCTCCCCTGTGTAAACTTGGGCACAACACCCAAGGAGGCGCAAACCCTTCTGTGACTCAGTTTCATCATCTGTAAAATGGGGATGGCAATAGCAACTGCCTCACAGTTTTGCTGTGAGCATTAAAGGCGATAATCTTACAATCACTAAGGTTGGTGACTTACACAAAGCATGCTGAATGCAGGCAGTAATAATGCAGATGGGAAGAACACGGCCCATCATGCCCACCCCACCAAGCTCTGTCTGAAAGGCAGGACAGGTGGCATTGAGTTATCTGCTGGGCCCTCCAGAGACAAAGCTGCCATCCACCTGGCCTCCCCGACTGTCCTGGACTTGGCCACCCGACACTTCACCCTGATGGAACAACGGGGGCTCCACCACTCACCTGAGCACCACCCTCCTCAAACTCTAAAACCTTAAACAAAAGCTCACCTTTCCTCCCAGAATTGCTGTCTCCTTTCCTGGTCTCCATGGAAACAAACTCCATGGACCACTCTGGAGTCAGGGTAGCATTGGGATGACTCAGGGCATCACCACGCCCTCACCCAGGGGACCAGGGGAATGACTGTCTTTCCATGGACTCGGAGGAACATTCTTTTCCAGACAGGCTGGAACTCTGGAGGAGAGCCCCATCTTAGTGTCCTTGAGGGGTGTGCTCTGAGCTTGCAGATGTGGCTTCAGGAGCCTGAGGGCAGGTGCTCCAGTTACAGGCTCAGGACAGGCTGGTCTCCCCTGGATGCCCACCTCCCTGCTTGGTGGGACAGTACCTTCCAACTTTTGCCAAGCCTGACCCCCAACCCATGAGAAGCGGGAGAGGGGTTTTCCAGCCTCGCTTTTACAGATCAGGAAACAGGGACTCAGAGAGGCCAGGCACTCTGCCTGAGGACGCAGAGCTGACTCTTTCCTCCTCCGGGGAGATGACCTTGACGGGGCGTCAACGCTGCTGAGCCAGGTTGGAAAGTCAGCTCAACTCTCAGAGCAGAGTGCATGTGCTGCAGTATACCTGGGATAGAGTAGGTGTCCAATAAACATTTTTTAAAAAACATTCCCCTTTTACACATTATTATTTTTTAAAATAATTTAAAAAAAAAACTACAATGCAGTAACTAGGCAGCTTCTACGTATTATTCTGCTTAATCTTCATGGCATATTCTATTCACTACCCCCAGAGCACGTATTAGTAATACCTGCTTTGTATTAATAATCCCCTTTGGGGATTTCTGCAAGTATTTAAGACAGGCCTGGTTTTGACAAAGCTAGTGAAAAGTGTGTGGAGGAGGAGGGGTCCCCATTAGTGAGATCTGCCAGAGGGCTGTGCAAAGAGCCACTCACTGAAGCCGGTCCTGAGTGCTCACTTCTTACCAGGTCCTTGATGCAGATAAACCGGATGCACTGCTTGGGAATTTCCAAAGTACCTCCCACCCGAGAGGAGGTGAAAGGCAAAGACAAACGGAGAGGAGAGGGAATGCCAAGGAAGGCAACGGGGGAAGGGGCGGGCAGGGAGTTCCAGAGGCTCCTCTGTTCCTCCCTACTACAGGTGAGGGCGGCAAACTCACAGGGGGGTCCCCAGGACCTGGCTTCCCTGAGTCAACTCCCAGGCAAGGTCTCCAAGGACCAAAGTCCTCAGCCTGCCAGGTCTGGCCGTTCCTTCCTCCTGGAATCACGCAGGTCAGCGGGGCCGTGAGGGGGACCCAGTGCAGGCCTGCTGGCCGGGCAGCGCCCTCACGCCAGCTTAGCCTCCAGCACAGGTGGGACTGTCCCGGCCCTTACCGCCTCCTCTCCCTGCCCACCCACTGCCCACCACCCGAGCCCCCCAGCTAATGCTCCTCAGGATGAGGCTCCAAACCAGTGCTCCTTTCATGTCCCGAGCACCTCTTCCCGTCCCTGCCACCCTGGCTGTGGCCTGTCTTCATTCATCCTCCCAGATCCCTCGTCCCCTCCTAGACTCAGGGCTCCGACGGGACCCAGGCATGGAGAAGGATATGGTCCAGGTTAAAGGGAAGAGAAGAGGGCTCCTCCTCACCTGCACCACGGCCTGCGTTCGTCAGTGCAGTGTCCCCTCTGGTCCTGGCTCAGGCCTTCCCACACGTGGTCCAAGGCACTGCTTTCTGGTTTTTGTCTTCAAAGGGTTAAGCCACAGTCAGGGAGACAGCGACTCCCTCCAGATGAAGAGAGAAGCCAGGAACCTGGAAACGGGGAAAAAGAAACCTGAGTCCTGGGGGAAGACAGAGCATCCCCCCCAGGGATGCTCCACGGAGGAACCAGGCTGGTGCACTGCTACGGAAGCAGTGAGCGTGCAGGACTGGATCTCAGCAAGCGCACAGACGCACCAGTAACCAGAGAGGGCGGTTACTAGCACTTCCGGGGTGCCAGGCACCGTTCCCAGTGAATCCTCTAGCCACCATCGCAGCCCATGAGGCAGCGCCGCACCTCCCATGTTACAGCAGAGGAAACTGAGGCGCAGAGTGCAAGGGACCTGCCCAAGGCCACAGCCCTGGTGGGGGCAGAGTCAGGGCTGGTATCCACCTCGTCAGACTCCTCCTGAGTCCGCCCTCTGTCCTCAGTACAGCTAGAGGGGCCTCCCCAGTGACTGGGTCTGAATGAACACCTCAAGACTTTGGGCAACTCCTCAAAAAAGAGAAAAAATCAATACCATATGTCCCAGCCATTCCACTTCTAAGTATACACCCCAGAAAATCAAAACAGGATTAAGAACAGATATTTGCACAGCAGCATTAGCAGTATTATTCACAATTAGCCAAGATGCAGAAGCAACCCAAGTGCCCACTGATGAATGAGGGGATCAGCAAAACGTGGTCTAGACATAACATGAACATCATCCAGGGCTCCCCTGGGGGTCCAGTGGTTAGGAAGCCGCCTTGCAATGCAAGGGACACAGGTTCGACCCTGGCCTGGGAGGACCCCACATGCCGCAGAGTAACTAAGCCCGTGTCCCACAACCACTGAGCCCGCGCACTGCAGCTTCTGAAGCCCACGTGCTTCACAAGAAGCCACTGCACTGAGACGTTCACACACGGCAACAAAGAGGAGCCCTGCTCGCCACAGCTAGAGAAAGCCCGCATGCAATGACCCAGACCCGAGCACAGCCAAAAACAAAACAAATAAACCTTTAAAAAATGTATTTTAGAAATGTTGTCCAACCACAAAAAGGAGAGAAATTCTGACACCTGCCACACCACGGAGGAACCTTGAGGACATTATGGCAATTGAAATAAGCCAGTTGCAAAAGACAAAATACTGTGTGATTCCACCTCTATGCGGCACGTAGAGCAATTAGACTCGTAGAGACAGGACACAGAAGGGTGGGTGCCAGGAGCTGGGAGAGGGGGCTGGGGGTTAGCGCTTCATGGGGATGCAGTCTAAATCAGGGAAGATTTAAAAAAAATAAAAAGTTCCAGAGACGGGCACTAGTGATGGCCATAGAGCCGTGTGAATGCACGCGATGCCACAGAGCTGTACTTGACAATGCTTAAGAGGTCGATCTCATGTTTCGTAAATCTTCCCACAAGAATCAACACAGGTCTTCCCTGGTGGCCCAGGGGTTAAGAATCTGCCTGCTAATGCAGAGGACACAGGTTGGTTCCTGGTCCAGGAACAGCCCGCATGCCACGAGCAACTAAGCCCGTGCATCAGAGCTACGAGCTCTGCAACAAGAGAAGCCCCCGCCGCGAGAAGGCCCTGCGCTGCAATGGAGAGCAGCTCCTATTCTCCGCAACTCGAGAAAGCCCGCACGCAACAACAAAGACTCAGTGCAGCTGTAAATAAACAAGCAAACAAAAAGAATTAAGATAGACCCCAGCCTTTGGCACAATACTGGGCTGGACACCCCAACAATAACTGACACTGATCTTTTTTCCAGACTGGCTAAGTGGGGCTGAGATGCTGCCAACCAGAGAAAGGTGTCCTCCTTGTGGACCTGAGCTTGAGGCTGTACCAGCTCTGGGAAGGAAGCCAGGGCAACTGCTCGGGTGGGAGTGGAGACTGGGTAGAGGCCACGAACCGGGCCCATGGCTGTGACTAGCGGGGTGGGGGGCATCCTGAAAGGATCAGGCCAGCTGCAAGCTCTGCCTAATAATGGGGCTTCCCTGGTGGCTCAGATGGTAAAGAATCTGCCTGCAGCGCGGGAGACCTGGGTTCGATCCCTGGGTCAGGAAGATCCCCTGGAGTAGGAAATGGCAACCCACTCCAGTATTCTTGCCTGGAAATTTCCATGCACATAGGAGGCTGGTGGGCTACAGTTGAGGAGGTCAACCTTTGTCTGCCTGTTAATAGCTGATACCATTATTAAGAGCCTGCTGTGTCTCTGTACTTAGCACTGTACACGTAGTGCCTCATTTACTTCCTACTACAACCCTTGAAGGTATTATTTATGCCCATTGCACAGATGCGGAAACTGAGGCTCCAAGAAGAAAAGCAGCCTGCCCCAGCCCCCAGCTAACAAGTGGCCAAGCCAGGCCTGTGTCTCTGGGCGCCCACTGGCTTCCCAGGCTGCATCTCCTCTGCCTCCGGGGGCGGCCTTCACTGCCGGAGAGCCTGGTGCTGCGCCTTCACCTCCGTGGGTATCCCTCGGGCGGCGGGGATGTCTGGCCGCCGGGCAGGGGTCCTGGACTTGGGCCACATCCTCCACGGAAGCTGCTTGGAGCGGCTTCAGCCCAGGCAGAGCCTGAGGGAGGGTGGGCAGCCCTGGGTCGGGGTTTTTGATCCATGAGGGAGCCGTCGGGGAGCCCACCCACCCTTCACTGCTCTGGGGCTCAAGGCGGGACCCCGGAAGTAAAGGCAGAGAAGACCCCCAGCCAGCGGGAGGGCCCTTCCAGGACAGCCTCCGAGGCCACTCTCTGGACAGCTGCCACGAGTGTGGTCACAGCTGCCTCCGCCCCAGGGCAAAGAGGAAGTGGTCAGAAGCAGCGAGAGAGGAAAGAGAGAGACAGCCCTACAAGAGGACGTGTCCCAACCCGCCCCGCCCCTCCCCTCGGAAGAAAAGAGGCCAAGCTGGCCCAGCGCTTCTTGGAACCTCCGGCTGGCCAAGAGGAAACCTGCTTTAACCCCACTCTGATGTCCTGAAGACACTCTAGAACCCTCCAGCCCTGGGGAGCCCCGAGGTCCAGGGACAGAGGACTGTGGGAGCCCCCGGGCCAGTGCCCAGCACCCAGCAGGCTCACGGCCATGAGAAGGGAGGATGGGCGTTCTGGGGTTCTCGGTTCAGACCCTGCTCTCCCTCGTTAGCTCTGTGGTCAGACAGGCTGTTTCCTCATCAGCAACCTAGAAACAACAAGAGCCCCCAGCTTGCGGTAAGAATTCAGTGAGGCTTGAGATGCTGACTGCTGAGTGCCACGCGTGGTAGGCGGTGAAAGTCTGACCAGTGCCCGCTCTAGTTTGGGGTTTTTTTGGCTGCACCAGATCTTCGTTGCAGCACACGGGATCTTTAGTTGCAGCACGTGGAATCTCGTTCCCTGACCAGGGATCGACTCCAGGCATGGAGGAGTCTTAGGCCCTGAACCACCAGAGAAGTCCTGTGCTAACCACTGCCGTGTCAGGGGAATCTCTGAGGCCCGCAGGCTGCCTCTCCTCTCTGGGAGGCAGGGCTGAGGGCTGGCAGCAGGCAGAGGCTGCGCGTGGGGTGGGTCCAGAGGGAGGCAGCCATGCTGCTATGGCGAATGGAGAGGGAGTCAGAAAAATCCGAGGGACAGAAACGGATGGTCTCCATCTCTCCAGAGGCCTACTCTGAGTCCCCTCCGAAGCACAGTCTAACCCTGCACGCCTCCAGACAACATGCTGGTACCAGACAACGTGCTGGTATCACCCAACATGCCAAACAGCACAGCACAAGGGGTCTGGGACCCCATCCCGGGAGCTGAGCCCAAACTCTGCAGCCTTGACCTGCAGGTAGAATCAGCTGTGTCTGCCCCCCGACCATGGTGAATCCAGAAATGCTCAGCACCACCGCAGCCCAGTGCGGTAGCTGACGACAGATGGTTCGTGAAGTACCCAGGACGGGCCCCCAAGAGAGCCCCTCCTTACACTTTGTGTCCTGAAATTCTCCAGCTCCTGAAATGTTCACTCTTGGGGTGGACCCGAGGCCGCTTTACTCACCCACCCTCGTCTTGAACTTGGTCATCAATCTCTAGTTCCCCTCACACCTCCCTCTTTCACACAATCCAACCACCCCCACTGTCAAACGCTGCACCAAGAACGCCCTAAAATTTAAAGGAAGAAATAGGAGCAATGCTTTGGGCAGAACGCTTCCTTATCTTCCAGAGCCCTTCATTGCACAGGCTAATTCATCACAGTAAGACGGAGAGTGCCCTCTACTTCAAGTTCAGAAACCTCTTTTCCAAAATATCCTCATGAAGGAAGCACTGGCCATCTAAATAGAAACTCTTATAAGACATGGTACAGAATTTCCCACTATTTGTATGTAATGAAACAGCAAGGGACAGTAACATTTCAGCAATTCACACAAGAGGAAACACAATTGGCCAACTCAAAAAAAAAAAAAGATTAGTGAGGTCAACCTCACTAATCAATGAAAATAAAAGGCCATTTTTACATTCCTGTCAAATAATTTGCTTTCTAATCTTATAAATTGTTTTTTATGTTTATTCAGTCACATATAGCTCTGTGTATATATGCTTTTAGCTGGCTTTCCCCCTCCCCCTCAAAATGAGGTCATTTTTTAACTCACTATATTGAGGACCTCTTTCTGGGCCAGGAAACACAGCCAGCTTCATGATGCTTCGTTTTGTTTAGTTTTGTGTTGAATCACCATGCCACTTGTCATTCCCTTGTGTGGATGGAGACCCACTGTGTTTAGCGGTTGCCAACTGATGGGCTGTTTACAGTTTTGGGTCTTTCTCTTATAAGCAATGCATCTTTGCATGTGTATGTTTGGACACCTGAGTGAGCATAATCATAGAAAAAACCAACATCCATAAATGCTGGCTCATATAGCAAAACATATATATAACATACATATATGACATATATCTAATACGTAATATATAATATATAACATATATATGTGTGTGTGTGTGCACGCATTTTAAATTTTGACAGAACCAAATTGTCCCCTAAATACATTACTGTTGAATTGGTAACAACATCCATCTAATACTTTAATTTTTTTTTAATAAAAAGACCACTTTAGATTACAGAGATGGTAAAAACCAGCCCGGATGGGCTCAGGTTTGAGGTTCTTTGGCTGAGTTACCAGAGGTCCCCCAAATAAACCCCCAAAGCAGTAATGCATGAACATGTAAATGCTTTGGACGCCCAGCATCAACTTCTGTTTCCTGCCTGGAGAGCCCCGCGCAAAAGCAGCAATGGGAAGGCAGCTGGGCTGACATGCAGGCTCCACCCTGGGCCCTCTCCTGCCACCCCCAGCCCTCAGGGCTCAGACAGGTACTCTGAGGGAGGAAGGAGCCAGGCTGGGTCACTAGAAAAGACTCTGTTTCAATCCCAGTTCTGGCAGTAGCCTACCAGATGACTTTGCACCAGTTGCTAAGACTCTCCGAGCCTCAGTTTTCCTAGTTTGTAAAATGGGCCCAATAAAACCTGCCTGGCTCACTTGTGATGAGGGTCAGATGTGGGAAAGGATGTGAAAGTAACTGGTTTTCCTTCCTTCTGTTTCGGGTTTGCTGTCAGGCCTACAGCTGGGGAATCGGGGAGCCCAGTCTGGGGTTTTCTGACCACAAGTGCTTTCCCAGAAACAATCTTCTCTGAAGTTGTTAGGTTTTTTTTTTTTTTTTAATCTGAATAGATTATACATGCAATACAAAATTCAAAAGATCTAGAAGGCTAAATGTGAGAAGCATCCCTTCCCGATCCTGCCCCCTCAGCCCCGACTTCCCCTTCCCAGAGGCAGCCTTGCCACCTCTTTCTTCTGTTTTCCTCTGGGATCAGTCTTTGAGCTCTTTCACAAAAATGCAGCATTCCACATCTATTACTCTGCATCTTGCTTTTTAAAAAGTTCACCAACATTTGTTGAAGCTTTTCCCCTATCAGTAGATATGGCACTTCCTCTTTCTTTTTCCTCCCTACTTTCTACTTTGAAATATTTTAATGCTATTAAAAAAACAAGTTGCAAAAAAAAAAAAAAGTTGCAAGAATAGGGAAAATAAACAATCATATTTTTAACTTCTTGAGAGAGTCCCTTGGACAGCAAGATTAAACCAGTCAATCCTAAAGGAAACCAACCCTAAATATTAACTGGAAGGACTGATGGTGACGCTCCAATACTTTGACCACCTGATGCGAAGATCCGACTCACTGGGGAAAATCCTGACGCTGGGAAAGATTGAAGGCAGGAGGAAAAGGGAGTGACAGAGGACGAGATGGTGGGATGGCATCACTGACTCAATGGACATGAGTTTGAGGCAACTCCAGGAGACAGTGAAAGACAGGGCAGCCTGGTGTGCTGCAGTTCCTGGGGTCGCAGAGAATTGGACGCGACTTAGTGACTGAACAACAGCAACGATTATTAATACAGGCCATGTTTTTTATCTTTTTTTTCCCTAAGCTATCCAAGAGTTAGTATTTCAGTCCTAAATATTTCATCGGGCATCTCCTAAGAAGAAAGATATTCTCCTCCATAACCACACTATGATGATCACATTCAGGAAACACGGTATCAGTACAATGCCGCCATGCGCTATACTGCCTATAATCACACTGCCCCAGGTATCTAATTTTAAAAACCTTTTCAAATACTCAGGTTTCAATGAAGGACTTCCCATTGCATTTATGGTCATCTCGCTAAATCTAGAACAGTCCCAGCTTCTCCAGTCTTTTAGAACATTGACATTTTTAAGTATCCAGGCCAGTTTTGCAAACTATCCCTCAATTTGGATTTCCCCAAATCCTTCAGGACATTTTTCTATTTTTTTGCAAAAATAGTACCTGGCTGACATTACACCTCATTATTTTTTATGACAACAAAGTACCCAGTGTATACAATAGCTAGTCCTCTATCCAAAGATGTCTGGATGATTTCCAATAATTTGTTTTATACAAAATGACACAATGAACATTTTTAAAACTGTCATTTTGAAAGTTTCTGAGTATGAGTAGGTCTATAGCGTCACAAAGAGTCAGACGCAGCTGAGCAACTGAGCACACAAACGGTAGTGGCCAGGCTGCCTGACCTCCTGAGCCTGTTTGCATATCTGTAAAATGAGCGTGTTAAGAGTGCACACTTCACAGGCATACATCAGGCATTGCTTAACAAACCCCTCTTTTTGAATCATAGCAGCTTACTTAACAAACAGATGTGTTTTGTAACAAAGATCAAGGATATACACCTAGAAGAGAAATCACTGTGCTTACATATATTTGCATTTGTAATCCTGAACGTTATTGCTAAATAGCCCTTTAACTGAGGATATATTTATTAATACTTCCACTTACACTGTGAGGATGCTTGCCCCTGAAGCTTGTCATACTTTCAAACTTTCTCCCTGTGTCCTAGCTACTAGGCCACGCAGCCTTGCTGAGCCACTGTCTGACAAGATTTCCTTACATTTTCCCCTGTGAGTTTGGGCTACAATCCAAAGAAAATCCCATCTTCCAAAGACAAAGCCCAAAGAATTCTCCTGGAGCAGAATTCTTGATCTTTGTTACAAAACACATCTGTTTGTTAAGTAAGCTGCTATGATTCAAAAAGAGGGGTTTGTTAAGCAATGCCTGATGTATGCCTGTGAAGTGTGCACTCTTAACACGCTCATTTTACAGATATGCAAACAGGCTCAGGAGGTCAGGCAGCCTGGCCACTACCGTTTGTGTGCTCAGTTGCTCAGCTGCGTCTGACTCTTTGTGATGCTATGAACTGTGGCCTGCCAGGCCCCTCTGTCCATGGGATTCTCCAGGCAAGAATACTGGAGTGGGCTGCCATGCCCTCCGCCAGGGCATCTTCCTGACCCAGGGAGAAAACCTGCATCTATCTAGACTACAGTTTGAGCGAGGATTAACCAACCCAGACCAGTTTGACATCCCAGAAGTGAAAATAGCCTCCTTGGATGTTGGGAGAGTTGGACAGATACAAAAAAAACAAAACCCTACAAAGTAACTCCAAATCCAAAAATTGCCAATCTCTGGCCGAAGCTTTCTGCTCAGATGATGTCGTCTTGGTTTTCACCTTCCCGTTCTCAAGCTACCTGAAAACTATCTTCCCCAGAACGCATCACTCTACAGTCTCTACAGAGGCTCTTTGGACCTCTTTAGACTACACTTCCCAGAATACAGTGCTGCCACATCCGCCGGTAAGCTTCCGCTTCCGGCCTAGGGTTTTCTGGGAGTTGTGGTCTCAAACAGTACTGGGGTTGAAGAGGTTGGAAAGAGTCCTGGTGGTAAGCCCACGTGGCACAAAGACTCGGGGTGGGAATAGATACTGTCTTTATAAACCGGAGGCAGCAAGCAGGCCTAACACTTTCCACTTCCCTTTATCCAGCAGACTGGCTCTGTGACCGCACCACCCTGGGAATCTATCGGTTGCGACTACCTCTGACGGACTTCAGGGTCAGCAGAGGTTCATTTAGGAGGATCACGGTATTCACTTCACTGCTGAGTCTTCTAAAGGCCCTGAAGTTTGGTCCTTTGGTTCCTATGGCATATTTCCTCAGAAGCGCACCCTGTTTCTTCCTCCCTGAGACACCCGCACCTTCTAAGCAGCGAAGAAAAAAGAAAAAAAGGAAGCACCTTTTAAAAGTTATCTGGTTCCTTCAGATAGTCAAATAGTTGTATTACAGGCAGGAAGTTCAAGAACAAAGTCTGGCGACTGAAGTCTGCTTCTGACTCAATAGCTGAAAGCAGAGTTCTCAACCTCCTCTTTGTTAAAACCCACATGCCCATGCCAACGGAGATCTGCTGAATCAGTCCGGACTAAGCTGAATCCGTTTGGAGAAAGCTCCTCACATGAGCTGCAGCCAAGGTCAAAGCCTCAGGTTTACAGGGGAAATACTAGATGCTTATATTCTAGATTTACCTACGTTTTCTTAAAGAAGCTACCAGACTGGCTGAGGTGAGAGCAATAAATGTACATGCTTTATCACTGCATCCCCAGGACCCAGCCCACGCTATCCTTGGGGTTGATATGCAGCTGGCATTTACCAGATGGCCAGTTGTCTGTGTCCAGTGGCCATTCCTACTTCAGTGCTCGAGTCTTCCTGGATGTTGAATATTTTGAATACAGTCCCTAAAAGTTATAGTCATTGTTTCAAAAGGGTGTGTGTGTGTGTGTGTGCACAAGCACACTTCAGGGGGTGTAGGTGGAATTCAAGAAAATTGAAGCTGGGAGAGACAGAGAATAGTCAGAGGCAGAAATATTTGATAGCAACATTCAGAGAATACTGGAACTCAAGAAAACAAATATCTATGCGGCCACAGGTCATCATGGAAGGCTTCTGGAAACCCTACCTACTTCTGGTAGGTCAGGACCAAGGAGGTGATCAGCTCATGTGACTAAGAGGACATGTGCCATCAGTGGGAAGAGGATGACAAATGTCATTTTGGCTTAGACCAGCCAAGATTCAATCTCTGCGGCTGGACACCCTGGCATGGGGTCGCAACAGAAGCAAGGGAACCTCTGACACCAAGTGTAACTGAATACAGCCCCTTCTCTGGGGTTCATTTACAAGTACTTAACGATTCCTATATTCTTCACCGAATGTTTATGGAAGGATGAAAAGTCCTACTGCACAATTCTTTTTAAAATCCACAGTAGCGTTGGGGTTAAGATTAGACCTTTTTGTTCTAGAAAAAGCAGCACTTTTTTGTATCTCCCCTTCCTTCCCTTTCCAGCTCTCCACATTTCTCTCAAAATTTAAAATTCCTTTTCCCGTCACCACTCAGAGCAATTAAGGTCTTTCGCAGCTCCTTTCTCACACCTGCCTCATCACCCCCACCACTACTACAGGTGACGCTTAAACAATGAGAGGCTTCTGGTGCTGACCCCCTCGAAGTCAAAAATCTGCCTATAACCTCACAGTCAGTTGCACCCCACCCCACAATCCCAGGTTCTGCATCCAGGGATCCAACCGTAAGTTGCGCGGCAAGTACGTATTGACCAAAGTCAAACCCATGTTGTTCGAGGGTCAATTGCAGCACTTATGGAGACTACTGCTGTGCAACTGGAATCTTCTGCTTGCAAGGGAGAGAAAAGTCAACTAAACTGGCTTGAACAAGAAGGGAGGTGATCAGCTCATGTAACTAAGAGCCCAGGCCTGTGGTCACAGCTGGACCCAGGAGGTCAGATGATGTCATTATAAGCACCCCCTCTCCATCTCACCCTGTCATTTCCCTTGATGGGGACTTTGCCCTCAGGCAGCTTGTCTCCCACAGTAGCCTCAGGAACTCCAAGGTTCCCTTCTCCCAGCTTCCCATCCACAAGGAAGGAGGGCTCCTGACCCACCAGGTCAGCTGAAAGCCCTGAGCCCAAGTTCTCATCAGCTCTCAACGTAGACGAAGTGCCCCTGCCTGAGCCGCCATCTGAACAGAGATGGAGCTCGGGGACCAGCTTAGGTGGGAGTGGATGATCACACCTGTGATCATCAGGTCAGGAGACAGTCCGCGCCATCAACCCACGGACCTGGAGTGTGTGCGAGCTTGTTCCCCTAAGGCAGGCAGGGGACGGACCACAGGCAGGAAGGTGGATTGTGGGTTAGACCATGCCTGTCTGCTAGGATGCCACTTCACACAGATGAGCCAGTTAATCACCCGTGAACACGACCTCCCTGGTGGTCCACTGGCTAAAATTTTGTGCTCCCAATGCAGGGGGCAGAGGTTCAATCACCAATCAGGGGATTAGATTCCACATACCACATCTAAAAGACACCATATGCTCCAATGATGATCGAAGATTCCATGTACTTCAACACACAGCTGGCACAACCAACCAACCCAACAAACAAAAATACTCACCAGAGGGATTATTACCCCCATCGAATTGATGAGTAAACAGGCTAGTAGGGAGACCATGAGGTTTACACCCAGGCAGTCCTAACTCCAGAGCCAGGTGCATTTGGGTGCTCAGTGAAGGGAAGGGTCTTCCAGTCAACAGGACACCATCCCCCAGCAGGCAGTTGAGCGGTCGCTGCCACTTGAACATAACTTCAGGGGTCCACCTTCCACCCTAAGCAGCTCAAGAAAGTATTTCTAATAAACATACAGGCCCTTTTCACTAGAACAGTTTATTTTGAGGACTGTGGTTAAAGGGGTCTATGAATTTGGATGCTATTTCTGATGAAAGTCTGCGTGCCCCTGATATCCTCCACATGATGATACTTAAAGCTGGGGGGTGGGAGATGATTATAGTTAAAGGTCAAGAGGGTAAGACCCTCTATCATGGGATTAGTGCCATGTCGGGACACAGTGATAAAGCAGCTGTTTGACAGCCAGGAAGTGGGTTCTTACCAGGAACTAAATTGGCCAGCATCTTGATCTCAGGCTTCCAGCCTCCAGGGCTATGAGAAATAAATATCTGGCATTGAAGCCATTCAGTTCAATTAGATCAGTCACTCATCCTGTCTGACTCTTTGCGACTCCATGGAGTGCAGCACACCAGGCTTCCCTGTCCATCACTAACTCCCAGAGCTTGCTCAAACTCATATCCATCAAGCCAGTGATGCCATCCAACCATCTCATCCTCTGTGGTCCCCTTCTCCCCCTGCCTTCAATCTTTCTCGGCATCAGGGTCTTTTCTGATGAGTCAGTTCTTAGCATCAGGTGGCCAAAATACTGGAGCTTCAGCTTCAGCATCAGTCGTTCCAATGAATATGCAGGACTGATTTCCTTTAGGATTGACTGGTTTGATCTCCTTGCAGTCCAAAGGACTCTCAAGAGTCTTCTCCAAAACTGCAGTTCAAAAGCATCAATTCTTCGGCGCTCAGCTTTCTTCACAGTCCAACTCTCACATCCATACATGACCACTGGAAAAACCACAGCTTTAACTAGACGGACCTTTGTCGGCAATGTAATGTCTCTGCTTTTTTTATATGCTGTCTAGCTTGTTGGTCATAGGTTTTCTTCCAAAGAGCAAGTGTCTTTTAATTTCATAGCTGCAGTCACCATTTGCAGTGATTTTGGAGCCCAAGAAAATAAAGTCTGTCACTGTTTCCATTGTTTCCCCATGTATTTGCCTTGAAGTGATGGGACCAGATGCCATGATCTTTGTGTTTTGAATGCTGAGTTTTAAGCCAGCTTTTTCACTCTCCTCTTTCACTTTCATCAAGAGGCTCTTTAGCTCCTCTTTGCTTTCTGACATAGGGTGCTGTCATCTGCGTATCTGAGGCTATTGATACTGAAGCCACTCAGTCTACGGTATTTTATTATGGCAGCCAGGGCTGACTAATACAGATGTGGGGGAAAATGACACCTTCATGTACGCTGACCTTTAACTGAAATTTCACATTTCCTTCCATGACGACTGTAGGCAAAGGACACAGGAGTATCAGCAAGGCCTGTGACTTCCTCACTCTCAGAAACTGCAGATGTCTTCACATCACACACAGTTGTTGCCGACATCTGAAAATATCATCGATGCTCATCACTTCTTGGAAAGTCTAACATTATTAGACTGCTTGCTAGAGCTGGTTATTAAATATGTCACTAACAAGCATAGGAATTATTATATCACAAATTTGGATGCTTTTTATCTTAACTGTATTCAGTATAACCGGCCTCTTCAAGGCTTCTTGAACTTTATCTTATACACTTAAAAATACTATTTGAAGAGCTTCCCTGATGGTACAGTTGTTAAGACTCTGCCTGCTAACGCAGGCGACATGGGTTCAATCCCTGGTCCCGGAAGATCCAACATGCTGCAGGGCAACTAAGCCCATGTGCTTATCATAACTACTGAGCCCTCACGCCTAAAGCCTGTGCACCACTAACAGAGAAGTCACTACAACGAACCCCCACTTGCCGCAACCAGAGAAGTCCACACCCAGCAATGAAGACCCAGTGCAGCCAAAAATAAATACACAAATAAATTTAAAAAAATTTTTTTAATTATCTGAAGGACACAGGTGTGGGCCTAGAAGAAGCCTGGGGAGTAACTGTTCTCTTCCTTGTTACGACATCTCATGGAAAGAACAACTGATGGACTCACAAGGTTCTGCCCAAAGCAGATAAGCCCTGGGGACATCCGGGCCGCCAGCAAATCCCCAGGGATATTTGCAGTTAGGAGCGAGGGCCGAAGATGGGGCTTACAGGAACACAAGCCTGGGGTTCCCACAGGCAGACTGCTCCTCACCATCGGAGAGACCCCACCCTGGAATGGACCTACTCCCACCCCTGCCCCCTCCAGTGAGGTAGGCTCCTCTAATAAGGGAGGCTCACTGTTCCAAGGCAATCCTTTGGAAAATAAATCGGATCATGTCACTTAGTCACTTGACACTTCCGTGGCTCCGCAGTGCCCTCGGGATCTCATCGAGGCTCTGTTCCACAGCCCACAAGGGCTGACCCGTGCAGCCTCACCTTGCCCTGTCACCCCGTCACTCCTCCAGTGCCCTCGGCTTTGGAATGTGCCTTGCTCCCTCCCGGCTTCCGGCCCCGCGGGCGCCTCTGCCTGCACCGTCTTCAGCTCCTTGCCCAGCTGACGCCCTTTCCTCCGGCATCACCGAGACTCCCTCCAGGACACCGAAAGCACCCTGCTTCTTTGCTCAGAGACACTGTGATGGGATTGCTGGCCAGGGGTTGCGAACCCAAAAGACAACACGGGGACGATGAGGTACTGTGGGCTAACATGACCCAGGGCGGCCACCATCCCCGGGGCTGGAGGAACATGGGAAGCAGGTGATGATGACAACGTGGAGGCTTAGAGGGGGTCTCAGAGGTGGACCCAGGCCTCTGAGGAGGGGCCGGCCAGCTTGGGAGCCGCAGTTGGAACATCAGCACCCTGGAGAGGGGCCCTGACGGTGGCCGTGTCCCTGCCCTTGAGGATGCTGTCACAGGCGGTAACCTGGTGTACCCGCAAGCTCAGTCTCTCCTCCAGACCCCCAGTGATTCGGCCGTGTTGTGCCAAGTGGCCCCCACCCTGGAAACCTTGCCAACAATCATTCCTCAGGGACAGTGTGTCGGAAGCTCCTTTCCTGGCTGGACTGGGTGTCTGCCAGGTTATCTAAACTCTCCTTGATCTTTTTTTGGGGGGCGGGGGTGCTTGTGGGACTTTAGTGCCCTGACCAGGTATCAAATACCCATGGCCCCTGCAGCAGAAGTGCAAAGTCTGATGTGGAACCTGGGCTGGGGCTACAGTGTCCAAGCTAGGCTGCTGGCGCAGGATTTGGGGTGGGGTCACCTTGGGGTGGGGGGCTGTGCAGGGTCAACCCTGAGAAGGAGCATCACCTTAAACTCTTCACCTGAGTCCTCTCATGGCCTCATCTTGAATGCTGGGCCCTGCCTTGGACCCCGCCAGACACCTAGTAGGGGCCCCATAATGTGCTACATGAATGAGCCCAGGCCTCCATTCTCCAGGGGCACCAGCCCACTGGGAGCAGTGAATTCTCTACATCATCTTTTGGTATATCTGCCTTGCAAAATCCCCTCTCTTAGATGGTGAATTTTATATTATACATTTTTTAATGGGAAAAAAGTGCCCCCACCAATAGTAAGCTGCTGGGTGCTGTGAGAAGTACCCCTGCTTTGGAGTCAGACTGCCTGGGTTCAAATGGAAGGGATTCTACTTCCTTACTGTGTGGCCATGGGCAAGTCACTGCACCTCTCTGCATCACAGCCACCTCAGCTGTAGATACAACAAAAGCTCCAGCACCATATCTGGGGCCTGGTAGGGACTCTACACAAGCCTGTTTCCTTTTGTTGTGAGCCCTGATTGCAGCTCAGACACAGAAGACCTGCCTCTCTGAGTGAGCAAGAGTGATCCAGTGTGGGGCTGGATCAAAACCAAGACCGGGGACCCTAGCCCACGGGAGAAGGGGACTGTCCTGCGGAAACCTTTCACGTCCTATGGAGCAAAGAAGGGATATGGATCAGAACTCCATTCAAACTTGTTTAAACAAAATAAGAGCATTATGGTCTCGCATGTTGGGAATCCCAGGGCACACACGGGCTTCAGGTTAGGCTGGATCCAGGGACTGAACTAGACCTTGATCAGGCTGGTCTTACTAACCCAGCAACTTCCCGGGGCAACAGGGCACAGTGATTGGTCTTGCCTGAGTCAATATACCCCTTAGAGGAGGGTTGTGACTGACAGCCCCACTGAATCAGCTCCCTGAGGGACGGAGGCTTGACATCACAAGAAGGGGTGAAAGTTGACAAATAGTAAATCTTCCTATCTGCCACATACTGTCTTAAGCACTCATAATTGTTAAGCCACTGAATCCTTAAAACAGCCCTACAAAGTGGGTACCATTTTCATCACTCCCATATTACAGATGAAGAAACTGAGGCCCTGGGTGCCTCAGGTCACAGTCAGGGAGAGACAGAGTCAGTCTCCAGCCCCAGACCATCTGGCTCTGAACCCATGTCCGTCTCCACTTCCCCAAGTCACTTCTCCCCATCAGACGGAAACAAGAGCTGGTCATCACAGGGACAGCCCCAGAAGGAGGCCCAGGGCTCCCCTGGAGCAGAATAAGGGGGCAGCTGAGGACCGCAGGGGGCCCAGCTTCGGCGTGAAGCCTGTGTTGAGTGCCTCTCGCTGTGTCTGAAAATGCGGGGAGCTCCTAGAGAACTTACCAGGAACCGAGGATACTCCCAGGCTCCACCCGGGGGCAGGAGTCCTAGCCTGAAGGCCTAGACCCTAGCTTTGCACCACCACGAGCTGGCTGTGTGACTTGGGGCCACTCACTGCCTCTCTCTGGCCTGGTTCCTTCCTCTTGCAAGTGAGTAAGCTGGGCCTGAACCTCCGTCACTGAGGGCCTGGCTCCCCCTGGGGAAGAGCTGGGAGGTGCGCTGCTCTGATTTGTGGTCGGCCACAAGCTGCCCTGCCCCCAACAGCCCCCAGTGTGGGAAGCAGGGTGGCCCCTCCCAGCCCGGCCCTCAGTGTGTCACTGAGAAGGCCCAACCATGAACCCAGCTTCCGCCTCGACGGGGGCCCCTAGTCCTGGGCTGACCATTGCTGGGCGCGCCCCCAGACAGCACCCATGGTGGTCTCAACCCAGTTCCACCCAGATACAACCTCCCCATCTGGCATCTGAGCCTCCTAAACAGTTATCAACAGCTCGCCAGGACGGGGGCTCTCAAATGAGTGATTCTGTCCCCAGGTAGGGTTTCCTGACTTAAATAAACTTGCAGTCTTTGCAAAATGATTCCACTAAAAAGTTATGAGCTTTTTATCTGCGATGCAAATGTAATTGGGAAAGTTGTATTTTATCTGGCAGCCTTGTACTCGGGGGACATGTGTCCACATTTGGAGACATTTTTGAGGATCACAATGGAGGGCTTGTATTGGCAGCTGGTGGGCGAAAGCCCAGCAGCTGCTCAACACCCCACCACACCCAGGACGGCTCCAGTACAGAGAACGACCCAGCCCCCAATGCCCGAGGTGGACACACCGGCCCTGGGTCCTTCCGGAGGCTGACACACATACCCACCGGCGATCTCAGGGACTCGTCAGAGGAGTGGTGGTGGTTATTCTCACATGAAAGCCTGGGAAACCGAGGCACAGTTCAAATGACTTGTTAAGTTCACACAAAGTGGAGTCTTCTGCCTGTCTGTGTCCTCTCCTCTCTCACAACCTCCTCTGTCCCTCTAGACATGGAGCCACGCAAGGCCAGCAAGGAAGTACAGTGGGGGCGCGGGGACAGGTCGAGCTCTGCAGGGTCCCCAGACCTGCAGGGCTGGCACTGTGGGCTCCCAGGGGGTGGGCAAGCCCGTCCTGGAGAGCGGGGCTCCCAGGAATGCTGTCAGTTGTGCCACCAGGGGGCAGCAGAGACTTGGAAATGAGCCCATGAGCCTGCGCCTTCTATCCCTGGAAGGAAGCGGGCCTTCATCCGGACTCCAGGGGTTCACCTTCAGAGGCGCTGCCACTGAGGCAGGTCTGTCTGCACGGGCACCAGCATCGGGCTTGTGCGAGTTTTTCTGTCTGTGCTTTACAGCTCCCAGGTAATTCTAATGGGCAGCCGGGATTGAGAACGAAGGCCTTGGTTTTCATGCCTACTTTCACATCAGAATCGCTTTAGAGCTTTTAAAAAATATCAATACCAATATGGAAACGACCCAGATGCCCATCGACAGAGGAAGGGATGAACGAAATGTGGTGTATACAGCGGATATTACTCTTTCATGAGAGGGGTGACATCTGACGCCTGCTCCCTGCATGGAGCTGGAACACACTGTGCTTCCCATATTAATAGCCGGACACAAAAGGACAGATACTGTATGACCCCATTTATATAAGTTTCCCAGAGCAGTCAAATTCCCAGAGACAGAGAGGAGAACAGAGATTATCAGGGACTGGGTAAAATGCAGCCCACATTATTCACTGCGGCAGTTCACAACAGTCAAAACAGGGAAGCAGCCTAAATGTTCATCAGCAGAGGAATGGATGAAGATGCGGGGTGTGTGTCAGAGAGAGTGGTGGCGGTTACCCTCCACCACTGTGTGTGTGTGTGAGCCGAGTCATTGGAAAAGACTGATACCGGGAAAGATTGAAGGCAAAAGACGGGGGTGACAAAGGATGAGATGAGTACATAGCATCGCTGACTCAGTGGACATGAAACTGAGCAAACTCTGGGAGACAGCAAAGGACAGGAAAGCCTGGCATGCTCCAGTCCATGGGCTCGCAGAAGCTGGACATGACTAAGCAACTGAACAATAACAACATAATGTATATAATATGTAAGATACATAATATGTAGTATATATAATGCAATGTTACTCAGCCATGAAAAAGAAGGAAGTAATGTCATTTGCAGCTACGTGGATCAGCCTGAAGATTATCATACTAAGTGAAGTCCGTTCAGTTCAGTTCAATCATGTCCGACTCTTTGCAACCCCATGGACTGCAGCACGCCAGGCCTCCCTGTCCATCACCAGATCTCGGAGTTTACTCAAACTTATGCCCATTGAGTCGGTGATGCCATCCAACCATCTCATCCTCTGTCGTCCCCTTTTTCTCCCGCCTTCAATCTTTCCCAACACCAGGGTCTTTTCAAATGAGTCAGCCCTTCACATCAGTGGTCAAAGTGTTGGAGTTTCAGCTTCAACATCAGTCTTTCCAATGAATAGTCAGGCCTGATTTCCTTTAGGATTGACTGGTTGGATCTCCTTGCTGTCCAAGGGACTCTCAAGAGTCTTCTCCAACATTGTAGTTCAAAAGCATCAACTCTTCAGCACTCAGCTTTCTTTATAATCCAACTCTCACATCCATACATGACTATTGGAAAAACCATAGCTTCGACTAGATGGACCTTTGTTGACAAAGTAATGTCTCTGCTTTTTAATATGCTGTCTAGGTTGGTCACAGCTTTTCCTCCAAGGAGCAAATGTCTTTTAATTTCATGGCTGTAATCACCATCTGCAGTGATTTTGGAGCCCTCCCCAAAATAAAGTTTCTATTGTTTTCCCATCTATTTCCCATGAAGTGATGGGACTGGATGCCATGATCTTTGTTTTCTGAATGTTGAGTTTTAAGCCAACTTTTTCACTCTCTTCTTTCACTTTCATCAAGAGGCTCTTTAGTTCCTCTTCACTTTCTGCCATAAAGGTGGTATCATCTGCATATCTGAGGTGATTGATATTTCTCTCAGCAATCTTGACTCCAGTTTGTGCTTCCTCCAGCCCAACATTTCTCATGATGTACTCTGCATATAAGTTAAATAAGCAGGGTGACAATATACAGCCTTGACGTACTCCTTTCCCTATTTGGAACCAGTCTGTTGTTCCATGTCCAGTTCTAACTGTTGCTTCTTGACCTGCATACAGATTTCTCAAGAGGCAGGTCAGGTGGTCTGGTATTCCCATCTCTTTCAGAATTTTCCACAGTTTATTGTGATCCACACAGTCAAAGGCTTTGGCATAGTCAATAAAGCAGAAGTAGATGTTTTTCTGGAACTTTCTTGCTTTTTCGATGATACAACGGATCTTGGCAATTTGATCTCTGGTTCTTCTGCCTTTTCTAAATCCAGCTTGAACATCTGAAAGTTCACAGTTCACGTACCGTTGAAGCCTGGCTTGGAGAATTTTGAGCGTTACTTTGCTAGCACGTGAGATGAGTGCAGTTGTGCAGTTTTTTAAGTATTCTTTGGCATTGCCTTTCTTTGGGATTGGAATGAAAACTGTCCTTTTCCAGTCCTGTGACCACTGCTGAGTTTTCCAAATTTGCTGGCATATTGAGTGCAGCACTTTCACAGCATCATCTTTTAGAATTTGAAATAGCTCAACTGGAATTCCATCCCCTCCACGAGCTTTGTTGGTAGTGATGCTTCCTAAGGCCCACTTGACTTCACATTCCACGACCCCATGGACTATAGCCACCAGGCTCCTCTGTCCATGGGATTCTCCAGGCAAGAATACTGGAGTGGGTTGCCATGCCCTTCTCCAGGGGATCTTCCTGACCCAGGGATCGAGCCTGTGTCTCCTGCATTGCAGGCAGATTCTTTATACTGCTGAGCCACAGGGGAAGACGTGAAGTCAGACAGAGAAAGACAAATATCATATGATATCCCTTATATGTGAAACCTAAAAAAAGTGATGCAAATGAACTCAATTTACAAGACAGAAACAGACTCACAGGCTTTGAAAACAACTGTATGGCTACCAAAGGGGAAAGGTCAGGGGAGGGAAAAGCTAGGAGTCGGGGACTGAGATTCACACGCTACTACATATAAAACAGATAATCGACAAGGACCTACTGCATAGCACAAGGAACCCTCCTCAGTCCTCGGGAATGACATGTATGGGAAAGAATCTGAAAGAGAGCTAGTATATGTATATGGGTAACTGAATCGCTTTGCTGTAGGCTGGAAACTAACACAGCATCGTAAATCAACGACAATATAAAATAAAAATTAAATTTAAAAATGGTTTCGATGGCAAGTTTTGTGTTGTGTATATTTTACCGCAATAAAAAAACCCTACCACAATTAAAAAAAAAAAAAAACGAACCCCCATGTGGTGGGAACATAAATGCTGGGTTTCATGATTAAAGTTTGCTGTTGTTCAGTCACTCAGTCATGTCCAGCTCTTTGCAACCCCGTGGACTGCAGCACACCAGGCTTTCCTGTCCTTCACTACCTCTCTGAGTTTGCTCAAACTCATGTCTATTAAGTCGGTGATGCCATCCAACCATCTCATCCTCTGTCACCCCATTCTCCTGCACTCAATCTTTCCCAGCATCAGGTTACAAAACAAAACATAAACGTCCACAGGTTTCATCAGACTAATAAGATGGTCTGGGGGTTGAGCCCTGAACACTGATAGGTTCTAAGTGTCCCAGATGAATTTAACATACAGTCATGATTCGGGGTGGCGGGGGGGGGGGTCCCTGGTCTAAGATTATCTGAAGACTCCAGCATCCAGGAAGAAGAGTGGGCATGCCAATCCCTCTGTCTGTTGGGATGGGTTTACAATCTGTCCCCAAATTCTCTGATGCCCTTCCTTCAAAAGATGGAGCCTAATTCCCCTCCCCGAGTGCGAAGGACTTAGTGACTTGCTTCTAAGAAAGAGGAAAAATAAATAAGAGGAGGAGTGATGGTGATGGAGAAATAGGCTGTCCACCAACAGCCCCAAGAGGGGGCCCTCACAGACGCGGAAACTGGGGCCTCCCTGGTGGCCCCGTGGCTAAGAATCCACCTACCAACGCAGGGCAAGCAGGCTCGATCCCCGGTCAGAAAGGCTAAGAATCCACCTACCAACACAGGGCAAGCAGGCTCACTCCCCGGTCAGAGAAGGCAATGGCACCCCACTCCAGTCCTCCTGCCTGGAAAATCCCATGGACAGAGGAGCCTGGTGGGCTGCAGTCCATGGGGTCGCTGAGAGTTGGACACGACTGAGCGACTTCACTTTCACTTTTCACTTTCACGCATTGAAGAAGGAAATGGCCACCCACTCCAGTGTTCTTGCCTGGAGAATCCCAGGGACGGGGGAGCCTGGTGGGCTTCCGTCTATGGGGTCGCAAAGAGTCGGACAGGACTGAACGACTTCATTTTCACTTTCAGGGAACTAAGATCCCACACACTGTGGGGGAACTAAGCCCTGTGCTGCAGCTAGAGAGTCCATGCCACAAGTCCTGAGCCTGGGTGCTCCAGAGCTTGTTCACCACAACAAGAGACACCCACACCCCACAACGAAGACCCAGCACGGCCAAAAACAGACAAAAGAAAATAAATAAGCGGATGCTGCAGTCCCAGTCAAGTCCCATCTGACACTCTGGTTGCAACCACAGGAGCGATCCTGAGTCAGAACTACCCAGTTAAGTTATTTCCGAATTCCGATCCCACAAAAGTGGTAAGACAGTGTCTGTTTTAAGCCAGTAAACTTTGGGATAATTTGTTGCACGACAGATAGTAAACACATGCATTCAGGAGTCACTAAACCACATAAGAGCACTAAACTGTGCTCTTATGCACAGCTTCCATTTACTGACCCATCCACTCCCCCACAGTCCATTCATTTTTCCATCTGTCCATCCGTTGATCTACCAGCTATTCATTCATTTATTCATGTTCACACCCACCCATCCATCCACCATCCTGGAGCACAGGCCCTAGCACATAGGAGACTCACGTCGAGTGAATGAATAAACGATTTCTAAATGGGTCCTCTGTGTTAAGGCCTGAGATGGGCCAGAGGACTTACCAAGAAACACGACTCTCAGATCATGCGTGACTAGTACCTGGTCCTGCTGGACAAGCCTGCACCGCCCGGCAACATACACTGGCTCCCAGAGACGGCTGGCCCCCTCATGGGGAGGGTCCTGCCCGGCTGAGCCCACCAGCCTCATTTCCTGAGAACCACCCCCTCCCTCCCCACAGGAGAAGAGAGCTGGCAAGAGGTGCCAGGACGTAGGAGGTCACCACAACAGGTCAGGGGCATGTGAGCTTCTGAGAGTCCCGCGGGCACCAGGAAGCCAGCAGGGCCCGAGCATCATTCCACAAGGAGACCTCTGCCCCCAGCCCCAGGAGGGAGTGGAAGGTGGGAGACAGGCCTCAGGGAGAGGGGGCCGCAGGGGAGCGGCCCTGTGGGCTCCCTCACCTCTGCCCACACCCACACACGTCCCCCAGAAGCACACATTTGGGCTACCCCGGTGACAGAAACAGGGTACTTGCCATTTCAGTAAACAGAGAACGTGCCTGCCATTCTGAGAGACAGGGAATGTTGCCAGTCATCAGGCCATGAGCCACTGGAGCCAACCAATGGTACACCCTGAGGGGATTCAGGGTGGGAAAGCACAGGATACTGGCCCTGGCTAGCTAAGCGTGTGTGAAGTCCATTCGGTGGGTGTTTGACTCTGCGACCCTATGGACTGTCGCCCGCCAGGCTCCTCTGTCCACGGGGAGTCTCCAGGCAAGAACATGGAGTGGGTTGCCACACCCTCCTCCAGCGGATCTTCCCGAGCCAGGGATCGAACCCATGTCTCTCACAGCTCCTGCACTGGCGGGTGGCCTCTTTCCTACTACTGCCATCTGGGGGCCCCAAGACAGCTAAGATGCCTATCAAAGGAATCATTCCATTGAGCCCAGACTCTTGCACTTTCCCATACATAGAAAGACACTAAAATCATTAACTTGAGATGTTTGCCTCAGTGGTTGGCAATAACCTTCTGTAGCCTTTCTACTTTTCCCAGCTAAAACGCCTGTAAGTCCTGGCTCCGCCCTCATTTCTCTGGATCAGTCCCTCAGAGCAACCTGAGAGGCTGCCTGTGTGGGCTGTAGTTCGCAGCAATGTCCTCAAATCAAACTAATTCTCAGCTTTTAGGTGGTGTTTTTTGCTTTTCACTCGACAGCCCTGTGGCCACTCAGAGAAACAGCAATGACCAGACAAGGACAATGGCCCCTCTTCACCTTCCCCCAACCCCGGGGAGGAGGCAGGGACTCAGAAACCAGAAGAGGTGTGAAATGAACATGGAGTTGAATGGGAGGCTGAAGTTCTTAGCTAGCCTGGGCATTTTGCCACTGAAGGTGTCTTTCGGAAACTGCAAAGATTTCAGAGAACAAGGTTTAAAGACAAAGAAAACACCATTTCATAGGTGCGCTTGCCTGTGAGCAGCAGGCCAGCATCCCTCGCTGGGATCAGAGGCGCTCACAGAGCATCTGACACGTGGAGGGCTCAGGAAATGACTGAATGAGGAGGCATCTGAAACACAACAAGGGAGCTGGGACTGAGGGGGTGGGAGGGGTCAGTGCAGGGAGCACACCCCACTCCCCCCCTTCCTTGGCTGCTACAGCGGGGAAAGGGCACAGCCCGAGCTGTTTCATACCAAGGCATCTCTCAGACTGCAGCAAAGGAGCATGGCAGGGGGCTTGGCCGCCAGCCGGATGGAGAGCCGGAGGGTCCCCTCCAGGACTGGCTCCCCTGCCCTCTCCGGGACCCTGCTCAGGGACAGGGCCGCAGGCCTGCGGGGTCCTGCTCTTTTCTGCTTCCCTCCACCCCACCGAGCCTTCCCTGCCCGGGGGTCTCCTACAGCTGCAACACGTGCTGATGGAAGCAGGGGTCTCCATGGCAACACTGACGTCAAGGGCCTGGAGTCCGGGAACGCTGCCTCCCGCCCCCAGCGCCTGGTTCTGCAGCAGCCCGGGGCCCAGGGGAGTCGTAGCGGCCGCCCTGGCCTCGCTCGTCCTGGCCACCAGAGGCACGCACACGGGTGTGACCTGGGCCGACCAGGCCTCACCTGCGGCTGCCTCCCCGACCCCCGCTTCCTCGGGCCCCTCTATCCTCAGTCTGCTGCCAGCCGGCTGCTAGCTAAACAGACCTTACTTCCTGTTTCACGAACAGGAAGCCCCCCTCCCTGGGAGAAAGCACATCTTAATACAATGTGGGAGGTGAGGTGCCGGGCCCTCCCGCCTCCACCGCGACTGGGGCCCTCGGTCCATTGCACAATAAAACCCGGGGATTCTGTCCTCCAAAAGGATCACAGACCCCGCTTGCCCCCACTGCCCAGCTGCAGCCCCCAGCACTTCCCACGCAGGAGGACAAAGACCTCAGGGACCTAGCCAGTCTCTCCTGGCCCCATACTTCTCCTCCTCAGTCTTTCCTTCCAAGCGCCAGGCGCCGCCTCGGGGCCTGTGCCCTCGCCCTTCCCTCTGTCTGGAAAGCTGTTCCCACCTCCCTGTCTCCCCAAAGGGCTGGTCATTTCCAGCTCCTCCGGGTCAGCTCTGTGCTGCCCGGTCCTGGAAGGTGCTCCCTCCAGCTTGCACGTCCATTTAGCTCTATACACTGCCCTTGTGAAAAAGATGTGTGGGATGAGTTGTCTAGTGGCTGGCTCCTCCATCAGGCTGTATGTGGCGGAGGACTGTGTTAACTTTTATCCACTCCTGAGTCCCTAGTTTACCTGGCACACAGTAGGTACTCTCTCTCTCTCTATATATATATATATATATATTTTTTTTTTAAGTAGGCTATTGAGATAGAATTCACATACAGTACAATCCATCCAAGTAATTTGTACAATTCCATGGTTTTTAGCATATTTACACAGCTGTGCAGACTTTACCAGAGTCAATTTTAGAACATGTTCCTCACCAAAAAAAAAAAAAAAAAACCTCTCAGGACTTCGCTGGTGGTCCAGTGGCTCAGACTCCACGCTTCCAATGCAGGGGCCCGAGTTCAATCCCTGGTCAGGAAACGCAATCCCACATGCCACAGACCTGGTACAGCCAAATAAATAAATAATTTTTTTTAAAGAAACCTCTTCCCTTCAGCTCTCACCTTCCTGTCCCCCATCCCGTCCTCCCTACCCCCATCCCTCAGCCCTAAGCAGCCATCAGTCAACTTTCTGCCTCCGTAGATTCCCCTGCACTGGACGCTCAGATGGCTGGACTTTGGCTTATTTCACTGGGCAGTGCTTCCAGGGTTCAGTGTATATAAATTTTTGCTCAAGGAATGAATGAATGAACGGGTGACTGAATGAATGAAAGGCCATGGAGAGCAAAGGTAAGCTGCTCTTCTGGGTGGACTAATGGGCAGTGGGAGGAAGAACCTGGGACTGTCGTGGGAGCCACAGCTAAGAAGGGACAGACTCTGAATGCGCCTGCAGCCTGGCCACCCACACACACACTTCCTCGTCTCAACGTGGAGATTCCAGTCTCGCTGCCCAGCCCCTGACGTTAGATGTAGGTCTGATGCCCACTGCCCCTCATCGGCACAGGCGCTTTCTGGTCTTCATATTGAAGTTTCTCACTCATTCATTCATTCATGCCACAAAAATGCATAGGAACCGCTGACAAAAACTGCCTGCCCTTGGCAGACAGGATAGTCACCACTTGTATGAGTTATCTTACAACAGGAGGTCCTGGTAAGGAATGCGGAACTAACAAGCTACCACCACCTGGAGGAATTCAGGAAAGGTCAAAAGGGGAGAGGAGACACCAGCCCATGTGTCCTGCCAATCTCCCAGAATCCTTGCTGGGTTCCATCTGGGCTGCGTGCACCACCAGGAAGGACCTTGAGTCAGAAAGACTGGCCAGAGACAGCCCGGCACTGACCACATCACCATAGACCCCAAGACCACGAGCCACAGGCAGGGCGGTTCTGGGCCCTCTTGCCCAGCTGCTCTCCATGGGCAGCTCTTCCCGGCAGAGGCTCTTGCTTTGTGAGCACGTGTGTCTCCTCGGACAACTCATTTCTGAGAGTTAGACAAGAGCCCACTCTTGGGCCCTGGAATGGGGTCCCCCTTCCTGTAAGTTATCATCTATAAGTTTTTTTTTTTGTAAGTGAATATATGTTTCTTTTTAAAAAAATCAATTGAAATAGATGCTTGCTTTCCAGGGGGACTTAAGATCAGACCCACGAACCTGGCAGCTCTGGACATCAGTCTGTAGGAGGACTCCCACAGGGGCCTTGGAACTGAGTGGGACCCTGTGGGGTCCTCCCCCCTCCTTCCTTGAGTGTAGGAAATGGGCTTCATTCAGCGTCCTTGACCTTCCCTGAGTTTGAGTTGAGGGCAGGTCCAAACAGTTGCTAATCGGGGAAGGGAGGGGACATAGAAACAAGGGAGGAGCCGTCAAGAAACAATGGCCCAGCCTTGGGGCAGGCTCCTGGTTCCTCCTCAAGAACCATATAGAACAATACCTTTGAGTTCTTCTGCAGAAACTAAGCCCCAACCCAGGTGGAGGATGGTAACTTCAGCTGGGGGCAAGATTCCTGGAGCAAGCCAGTCAAATGAAAGTCACATACCCTACAGCTCTCATCTCACATTTAGCCTATAAAAGTTTCTCCCCCCACCCGAACCCAAAACCATTGGGAATTCAGGGTTTCTGAGTGCAAGGCACCCATTCTCCTTGCTGGGCCCCGCAGCAAACATTTCTCTGCTAGTTTCTCTTCACTGTGTGTTGGGCACACAGACTTGTGTCCTGTAACAGCTTCTCAACTCACACCACCTCAGTAAAAGCCACTTACAGGTGTGTAAGTGCTGGCTCAAGTCCTGTCTCCCTGCTGCTCTCTCCCCACTTCCCATCAGGGTGCCACTGCCCCACTCCTGGTTTATGGAAATTCTGGAAACATGCTGTCCACACAGGAGCCACTGGCTGCTTATGGCTGCTGCCAGGCACTTGAACATGACTGGACCTGACACACCAAGTTTTGAAGACTTTGTATATTGGGGAAAAAAAACAGAATGCAAAATATCTCATTAATAATTTTTATATTGATTGCATGTTGAAATGATAATGTTTGAGATCCCCCGGAGAAGGAAATGGCAACCCACTGCAGTATTCTTGTCTGGAAAATTCCATGGACAGAGGAGCCTGGTGGTACTGTCCATGGGGGTCACAAAAAGTTGGACATGATTGAGTGACTGAGCATTGATTGATTTCATTGAGTATGTTAGGGTAAAAAAAAAAATATGCTATTAAAATGAATGTGGCCTGTTTTCCTTTAACTTTTTAAAATGTGGCTATGAGACCACTCCACCTGTGTGGCTTGCAGTCTATTTCTCTAGGACAGCCGTAGTCTTGAAGAGACACCCACCAGGGAAGACAGCCCCTCATCTCATAGTTGTGGTGGGCACCACTAGAACTCTGGGGCAGTGAGGGGCTTAAGATGCATTGCTGATGTCCACAAAACACTCACCTCCCACCCCAGCAAATCCCCTGCAGCCAGTGGGGGTGAGTCATGGGAGAGCCCCAGGCAAGAGCTGTTAGGACCCAGTGGGATGGATGAACCTTGCGGGACTCCTGGGCAAAGAAGTCTTTCTGTGGTGTGTGTGTGTGTGTGTGTGTGTGTGTGTGCTCAATCACTCAGTCGTGTCCAACTCTTTGTGACCCCATGAACTGTAGCCACCAGGCTCTTCTGTCCTTGGGATTCTCCAGGCAACAATACTGGAGAGGGCTGCCATGCCCTCCTCCAGGGGATCTTCCCTACCCAAGGGTCAGACCTGTATCTCCTGCATTGGCAGGTGGGTTCTTTACCACTGAGCCACTTGGGAAGCCCCAGGTCGAGGGATATACATCACATTGTTGGGCTAAATCTTTACAGAACTGAAACCCCCAACAAATGGGAGATGTGAGCATTCTTTATTCCAGAGAACCTCAGTTTGATGGCCTGGAGAAGCTCATCAAGAAGTCACCTGAGGCCAGATGAACCAGAAAAGCCCATCAGGGGACTGGTCACCTGAGACCCTGATCCTCATCAGCAACCCAGCCCTGGAACCACTGCAGTAGAAACCTCCCCACCAAATCCTCCCAAGTTGGACACAGTTTTTCAGGGCACAGACCCGCTGTGGCCCCCTTTGCCTGGCAAAGCAATAAAGCTATTCTTTTCGCCCAAAACTCTGTCTCTGAAATCGGATTTTGCACCGGCTTCACAGAGGCTGAATTTCTGGCATCAATGTGAGGGGTAAGGTGTGCCCAGCACAGAGTCCTCTTGGCTGAACCTCCATCCCACTGGATCCCACAGCCCTTTCCCCTCCCTGGCAAATCCTGGCAAGTGAGAGATGAGACACAGCCCAGTGCTTTAGGCATGTTTTAGGCTCGTTGTCCCTACAACAGAGAAAAAACAGCCAAGGTGCCCATGGCTAGGAGCTTGGCGGAGCCTGAACGTTTCCTCTCAGTGATTTGCAGCCCCAACAGAGGCAGGTAAGCCTGAGGGAACTTGGGAAGGAAAAGAATACCTGAGATCCAGCAGACAGCAGCCACTCCCTACAGTGAGCCCGGAGGAAACTGTGAAGGCAGGATGCTGGCCCCAGAGAGGTGAGGGGCCTGTCAAAGGAAGGCCTTCCCCATGGCTCAGCAGTAAAGAACCTGCCTGCAATGTGGGAACTACAGGAGACACAGGCTTTGTCCCTGGGTCAGGAAGATCCCCTGGAGAAGCGCGTGGCAACCCACTCCAGTATTCTTGCCTGGAGAATCCCATGGACAGAGGAGCTTGGCTGGCTTCAGTCCATGGGGTCGTAGAGTCAGACAGGACTGAGCGAGTAGAGAAATGGAAACAGTCTGAAGCGACTTAGCATGCACATATCAGAGGAATGACTTCAGTGAGCCCCGAGTTTTCCCACGCACAGAAAAGCACCAACTTCCTTAACTGGGAATATCTGCCTGTTTGGTTTTTTCTTTGATGTTCAGACTACCTGCCCTTTGTTACAAAAATCTATATAACCGGCCTCCTCCCCTCACCTCCTTGGAGCAGTTCTCTCAGGGTTACTGGAGATGCTGTCTTCTTGAAGTCCTAAAAATTCCCACCGAATAAAACAGAACTCTCAGCTTTGAGGCTGTGAATACTTTTAAGTCCACAAGGCCTTCTAGCCCATTCTCAACCTCCTGCCTCTGTGATAACCAGAAGTGCCCTGGGGAACGTTTCGCTTCTGGAGGTGGCTCTGAAAGGCAGGTTTCAATGTACTGATGAGTGAACTAGGGACCGTGTGGATTTCATCTCCCTGACAAATCTGGAAGAGGCTAGCCTAGGCTAGACTTACTGGGCATTAGTGTGGAACAGAGGGAGGTCATCCTTGAGGTGCTCGAGGGCCCATTCACATCTGGATAGAGTACACTGAGAAACAGAGCCCAGTCACCTGTCCGCCATGTACAGCTGTGCAGAAGAGCACCACATTGAGAAGTACGCACGTTTATTATACAAACTTGTGTGTTTGCTATGACAATTTCCAGCAGATGGCAGTAGAGAGTTTTTTGAGGCAGGGACACAACCATTCACCAAGAGGCTTCATAAGGATGGACAAGTATGGCTCTAACAGACAATGTCATGGTGGCATTAGTGGCATTCTGCTGCAGCAAAAATACAAAAGAAGTTTCCCCTCTCTTGAGAACAAGGAAAGTAAAAGAAAGAGTGAACAGGCTAGGGAAGAGACAGGAGTTAATCAGAGTTAATCGCTCCTAATTCAACTGTTACTAATCTACAGTGTCTGTAAACTAGAATTGTCCTTCACAAAGGAAACGTATCACCCCCGATACCATGTACATTACACCCTAGATTCTCTTGTAGCAAATCACCCCTTAGAATGGTTTGCATTTCAGAAAGAAGGTCGCAGGCCAATAGCGCAGAGACAAACGGACAAAGCTGCCTGATGCCAGCTGTTACTGCTTTGAAGTAACGTGGGAAGAAGAAAGATGCAAGACGCTCATTACTTGGCGCCTTACCATTTACTCTAAGCCTGAAATCCAGGCTACATAAAGTCTCTCGGTTCTCCTAGGGAGGGGGCACAGTCCTCGAGGCGCTGGTCTGCTGTGTCCTCCCCTTGCCCAGCAGAGGACTAAAGCCATCTTTCTATTTCCTCCAAACTCCATCTCCGTATTTTTATTTGGCGTCGGTGGACAGGGAGCCAAGTTTTTGGCAATGCACCCCTCACCCTCCCCAGACCAGACAGAGCAGAGACGAGCAGCAGCTACCTTTCCATTTAAAAAGTTCTGTTTTGATGCTGCTTTTAAAAAACTGGCACCAAAGTAAAATTCAAGATATCACTTTAACATGGCATTTTGAACACTCACCATGTTCGCCCACCACCACCGCTTATCTAGTTCCCCAAATTTTTCCTCAACCTTGGGCTGCACCCCACAGGCCTAAAAGGTTCTGCAAGGCCCTACACCCCGCAGGCCCATAAGACCTGTAAGAACTGCACTTGAACAAAAAAGCCCTGCACTTGCCCAGCTTTAAAACAGGACGAAAGAGCTGGGAGTCAGCAACAGAGACGTGAAAATTTAGTGGATGCGGGAGCTTACCTGTCTGAAGTAACGGTCCTGGAGTGACAACCACCAAGTGCAGAGGTTGGAGGGGGGCAAAGAATGGCGGCAGGCTTTGCTTCCGGGGTCAGGGCACGGCCCCTTTGAGAAGCATAATCACCAGCTGGGGCCTGGGGCAAGCGTGTAGGAAGGCAAGTTGTGTGTGCGAGCTAACGGTGAAGCAGGCCCAGGTCGGGCAGGGCAAGTAGAGAGAGCGAGAGAGCCGCCCTCTTGGCTGGCCTGACCATACGACTGCCCCCACATAAAACCCCACACCGATTAAGTGGTCACGCCCCTGCTGCTGCTGCGGCTAAGTCGCTTCAGTCGTGTCCAACTCTGTGCGACGCCATAGATGGCAGCCCACCAGGCTCCCCCGTCCCTGGGATTCTCCAGGCAAGAACCCTGGAGTGGGTTGCCATTTCCTTCTCCAATGCATGAAAGTGAAAAGTGAAAGGGAAGTCGCTCAGTCGTGTCCGACTCTTCGTGACCCCATGGACTGCAGCCCACCAGGCTCCTCCATCCATGGGATTTTCCAGGCAAGAGTACTGGAGTGGGGTGTCATTGCCTTCTCCGGTCACGCCCCAGGTGCTGGTAAACCCTAATCTGTTTTCTGTCTGTACAGACGTTCCTGTTCTGGGTATTTCAGATAAATGGAACCACACAGTAGGTGGTCTTTGGTGTCTGGCTTATTTAACATGCTGGGCTCAAGGTTCCCCCATGTTGGAGCAGGCAGCGGTGCTTTATTCCTTCTTATGCGTGGCTAAGAGTCCACTGTGAGTATGCATCCCGGTTACTTATCTGTTCATCTATGAATGGGCTTGTGGACTATTTCTACCTGCTGCTCCTGTTTAAAAGCTGATGCTGAGGAACTTCCCTCGTAGTCCGGTGGTTAAGACTTCACCTTCCAACGCACCTCATGCCGGTTCGACTCCTGATAGGGGAGCCAAGATCCCACATGCCTTGAGGCCAAAACCCCAAACAGAAAACGGAAATAATGTTGTAAAACAAATTCAATAGACTTCAGAAATGGTCCACATTAAAAAAAAAAATCTTGAAAAAAAAAAAAAAAGCTGATATTGGGATTTGCTAGTGGGCCAGTGGTTAAGATACCATGCTTTCACTGCAGGGGGATAAGTTTGATCCCTGGTTGAGCAACTAAAATCCCGCTAGTTACACGGCATAGCCAAAAACAAAAAAAAGCTGATGTGTACATACGCAGTAAACTACACAAGTCTTAAGTGTAGAACTCCATGTGTACAAATATTTGTGTATCAAGATGCAGCGAATTTTCATCACCCGCAGAAGATTCCCTCCTGTCTTCCTGATCAGCGATGATCCCCACCCTTGCAGAGATACCCACTCCTGTGACCTCTATAATTACTGAGGATCTGTGGCTGTTCGTGAACTTTATATAAGTGGAATCACACGCAAACCCTCATTTGTGTCTGCCTCCTTTTGCACAACATAACGCCTGCCCAGTGCATTTACCCAACTGTATGTGTCTGTCGGGTCACGTTTGCTGCAGAACCCCATCATGGGGATGTGCCACGGTGTCTTCACTCTTCCTCCCATCAACGGAGGCATCTGCGTCGTCCCCTGTGTATCTGTTCCACGGCTAGTTTACCCATTCTCCTGCGAGCAGACATTAGGGTGTCTCCACTCTGGGCTATTATGAATACTCTGCTCTAAACATTCTTGTTTGTGTCTCTGGTGGACATGTGAGCTCGGCCCTCTTGGCTGTCTCCCCAGGAGCAGAGCTCCGGGGTCATGGTGTTGACAGATGTTTAGCTTTAGTATTGATTAGATACACTTCCCAAAGCAGTCAAACTGATTTCTAGTTCCACCAGCAATATCTGGGAGCTCCCATCAGCTGCCACCCCCACCTCTGAAAATGGGTGCAAGTTGGCTCTGGGGACCCTAGCTGCAGAGCCCTTCTGGCAAAGCTCAGCAGTGCCTGTGTCACCAAGGACGTGGCAGGAATACCGGGTGCCCTGGTCCCCTTGGGAGGGATTTCCCAGTCTGTCATGGAGGCGCTCCCCTCCATCCTGGCCCTCTGACCCCTGGCACAGTCAGGCAATCTTAGTTTGGGGCCTCCTCAGAAGTCAGCTCTAAAACAATGATATCCTCCAACCCAGGTAAGCTTATGTGGGAAGTGACCCCAGAACCAGAAATGGAACCACGGGAAAGTGAGAGAAGGGTAGGAAGCCTTAAGCTAGAGAACCCTGGGGGCAGTTGGAGATGAACCCCAGCGGACTCCAGGAAAGGACAGGAGCCTTGGAGCTCTCTGCCCCCACCAGGACCCAGAGCCAGGGTTCACACACCAGCCCTGCCTGCCATGAGGGCTCCTGCCCGGCAGAGGTACAATTCTGGAGCTCACAGAGCTTCTGGAAGGAAACAAGGCAAGAAATTGAACTTCTTCCTTCACTTCTCGCTGGCCCTCCCTCATACCAATCCCCACGTTCTGCAGTTTTACTCCTAAGCTTCTCGTGAATTTGTTTCTCCTTATAGTCCAAGCTCCAGCCTCAGCCCTATCCGTTCAGCAGCCAGCGGTGGATAGATCTTCCCATAATGCCTGGGTCATAAGCTTGCCTTGGTCCCCTGCTCCCTGCATGACCTTGACTGAAGGATGCCGCATCTCCTGACCTCCATTTCCCCAGTGGTCAAGAGGGATCATGTTAGCACCTGCCTCAAAGGTTTGGCAGGAGGAGTGAATGGGTTCAGACTTACAAAACTCTGTTGCTGTGCCTGGCATGTAGGAGGGGCTATATACATGCTTTGTCAGAAAATGAGTAAGATAACTGCAATGTCCTAACAGTCTCTCAGAGCCCTCGGGGTAAATCCCAGGCTTCTAAATACGACTAAGGAGACGATGGCTAGTCTCGCCCCCACTGTGAAGCATGGCCCCAGAAGGTGCCTTCACCTGGAACCAGTGACTGGAACCTTGTATGGTAAAAGAAAAACTTCTTTGCAGATCAGGTGATGTGTTAAGGCTCTGGCCGTGAGATCACTCTGGATTATCCAGGATGTGACCCTGTGGACTGCAGCCCACCAGGCTCCTCTGTCCATGAGATTTCTCAGACAAGAATACTGGAATGGGTTGCCATTTCCTACTCCAGGGGATTTTCCCAATCCAGAAATCTCCTGCATTGCAGGCTGATCCTTTACCGTCTGAGCTATGAGGGAAGCCCTCGATTATCCAAGTGGGCGCTGAATCCAACGTCAAACGTCCTTGAAGGAGAAAGGCAGAGGGAGGGGTGCGGCGGAGAAGAGGCAGGGAGGGCCACATGGGGCAGAGGCAGGGATGGACACGACGCAGCGGCCAGCCAGGGGCCGGAAGAGAAGGGAAGGAAGGCCCCCTTCCGACATCTTGAGTTTGGACTTCTGGTCTCCAGAAACAAGAGAATACATCTCTGGGTTTTCAGCCATGGGGTTTGGGGCACTCTGCGTGGTGGCCCAGGGAAACGGATGTACTCTGTCTCAGGGCTGCTGTGAGAAAGCAGCATGGATTAGGGGTGGAACAGAGGCGTGTTCTCTCACAGAACTCCGAGCTGAAGGTGGCGGTAGGGTCTGCGAGGCAGGGTCTGCTGCAGCCCTCTCCCCCCAGCTTCTGGGGGCTTGCTGTGGAGGAGGCCTCACTCCCGTCTCTGCCTCATCCTCACACGGCCCTCTCCGTGTGCCGGTCTCATCCGGTAGATGTCCCGCTGTGCATGTCTACTTCTGGGTCCAAACTTCCCCTTTCTACAGGGACACCAGTCATACTGGAATACCTTGTTTCCAAATACAGTCCTACTCCTAGGTACTGGGGGGAGGGGTTGGTTAGGACTTCAACATCTCTTTTTTTTGTCCCCTTCCCCCTCAATATCTTTTTAAGGGACACAATTCAGCCCCAACAAATAACAGTCCCTCCTGTGTCACCCCTCACTCCGCCACGCTCTCCATCTGCAGTTCCCAACACAGATCCCACTCCAGTCTTTGCACACTCCCCTTTCCTCTCTGATGACTTGACATATGTCCTCATTCTTCACTGTCAACAATGCCACCTCCTCCAGGAAGCCCTCCTGGCTTCCAAAGCTTGGGTTAGCTGTCACCTTCTGTGCCTGCCATAGCTTCCTGTCACTGCCATTGCCACAGGATATCAACGCAATCTGACTCCTCGCCAGCATGCTCCAGGTCATGGGGCCCCAAAGGGCAAGGGCCACGTTTCTTGCTCCTTCTAGCATGTTGTCTGGAACCTGCTAGCACCTCCTAGAAGTGGGTGTTCAACAAAGAATGGTCGAATGCGTGAGTGAATGAATGAAGCCAGGCCCTTTTCCAAGGCTCTCTGATCCCCTTCCCTGTGGGCCTTCAGAGAAACTTCTAGCACAGCTTAACTTCAGAGCAGTCTGGCAGGCACAAATACCAACCAGGTTCCCACTTGGCAAGACTCCAGGGTGTACCATTCACACTGTAGCCTAAGTGACTGGAAGACAGCGCACTCTGGAGCAGTCACTGTGAGCGGGGCATCAAGCTGACCTGTGGACCACAGAGTTCAGCTCCCACTAATCCAACAGCCACTCTTTGGAGTGTTTCTCCCTGTCCCTAATTCAGGATTTGCCCTGATATCTCCTGATGAACGTCCCTCCCCATCTCAAGGGCCCAGCGCTCCACTGGGCTCTTAGTTGGGGCACTCACATCAGCTGCGGGGGTTGCCTGAGTGTTGGTGGGGGAAAGCAGGGTCTCGCCGTGAAACAGAAGGCCCACTCTGGTGGGCTGTGTCAAGTGTATGAGGAAGGGCCAACTCCTGGTGGTGGGGGTGCTGGGCAGGGCTACAGTTGGAGACCTGACAAGGGATACTGAGGTCCGGGGACTTGCAGCAGGGGCTGCCTCCACGTGCAGGCCAGCGGGACAAGGGGAAGACATCGCGTAACTCAGTTTCCGGAAGCGGAGGGCCTTCCAGTTCAGGGGGTGTGAGGCATGTGGGTGGGCGGAGTTAAGAGCTGCGGAGTCACGTGGGTGGGCGGGGTTGAGCTGAGAGTCACGTGGGTGGGTGGGGTTGAAGCAAGTGAGGCTCCTGGGACCCCCGCAGATACTGCCAGGCCAAGGTTGAAAGTGGGGTTTGTGCTGGGAGCTGGAATCAAAGCTCAGGGAAGAGGATGCTCCTGACAGAACAGCAGGGGGTAGGAAACACCCTCTCCCCGGCCCTGCCTCCCCTGGTAGTCTGCACTCTCCCCGCTCAGCCAGAGGAGCCGAGGCGACAGCAGAGGGCTGAGGCCGGTCGCCGGCAGGGTCCTCCCTTTCGTCTGCCAGGTGATGAGTGCCTGCTGAGCCAGGGCCTCTGCTGGGCGGGAAGGCGGCGGGTTGCGGTGCCTCGCGGCCCTGCGTCCCGGCCTGCAGCTGGCCTTCGTGACAACCGGCCCATCTGGCCTGAGGACCGGAGCTCCCAAAGCCCGCCCGCCGGCCCCACCCGTCCGGGGCTGTCGTGAGCTTCCCGCAGGGCACCCGCTTTCCCTGATCTGCTGGAGGGTGTCCTGCAGGTCAGCCGAGTGGGGTCAGCTGCAGCGGCCTTGGGAAGTGAGAGCAAGTGTGCAGCAAGGCAGTGTCCTCGGGGCTTGGAAGATGGTGTAGGGGGTTAGGGGACAGAGGAGGGTGGGTGGAGGCATCCATGTCGCCCAGAGCTCCTCAAAAATGCAGAGCCCGGGGCCCCAGCCCAGACCCTGCATTTTGCCAGGCACCTCGCTGGGCTGGAGCTTCCCCCAGGGGTCCTGCGGCACGAGTGGACAGCCAGGCTCTCTGCTGGGGTGACTGTCCCCCAGGGGCGCTAGGCACCCTCTGGAGACATTTTCGGTTGTTCTATATGCTGGGGTGGGGGTGGGTGCTCCTAGAATCCACTGGGTAGCAGTTGGGGGTCTGGGTTTGATACCCAGGGTGGCCCCACTGGCTCCCAAGTGTGCTGGGGTGAGGCACCCTGGACACAGGGCATAGAGGCTCTGCTGTGAGCCCCCCAACTCTTGGCCTAGGTCTTGGCCCTTCCTGTCCCCACGCCAGGCGCCCTCCAAGCCACACAGAAAGGCCAGATGTCAATGAGTCACTTACAGTTTATTTTTGCCTGAAAGTTTTTCACATCTCTGAACACAGCTACGTGACAGTAGTATTAACCATCAGGAAAAGCAACAGTGCGAAGGGTAAAGGTGGCATGTCTCGGCTCTTCTTCTTTTTTTTTTTAAGATTTTTTATTTTTTTGCTTCTGCTTCTTCCTGCACCAGAGTGCTGTAAAATATGGGACCAGAGGGGAGCAAATAAAACCAAACAACAGAAAACAACAACAACAAAAACAAAACACGAAACGGAACACATTCACACGCACGCACGAAATCAAACCTGGCACAGAAAAGGAATTAAGACTGAAACCCAATTTCTTTTTTTTTTCCTTTTTTAAAAAAATGAGGGCATAGTTGGGGGGGGGTAATAAAGTCTACCTAGCAAAGTATAAAACGACAAAAGCATGGTTTCCATTGAATAAGATTAAATATATATAAAACAATTACATTGACTGGGGGTTAGGTCTGGAGGTGCTGAAAGAGAGGGGTATTTGTGCTAAACCAACAGAAGATGGGGCTTGGGGGAGAGGGGATCCCAAGTAAACCATGAGGGCTGTTCTGTACAGTGAGGGCTTGTTTATAAAAGAAATGGAGGTGGGTGTGTCTTTGGGGCAGGTAGGGGCACAGAGAAGGGCAGGAGGGAGTCTGTGTCGCAGTGGTCACATTCGTGGGGTGGGGTGGGCAGTCAGGCCGGTGGAGGAGACGTCTCTCTTCTCCTGAGAGACCATGCAGAGAGGCGGGCATGCATGAGGGGCCACAGGAGGCACAGGACGGCGGGGAGGCCACGGGTGGCAGAGTCTCAGTCGGGAGGGGGACAGCAGAGGCCACCAGAGATGGGCGTGCTCCAGGGGAGGGGGTGGGGGCAGCTCTCTTACGGGACGACGGGAGAACAGGTTAGCACCCCACCCCTCTAGATGTGTAAAAGGGGGCCAAGAGGAAACTGGGGCCTTAGAGGAGCGAGACGACAATGTGGGGACCCCACTTCTCCTCCCCCAGTCTGACCCCAACCCCGTGAGGAAACTGGAGACTTCTGGAATCGAAATGCACGGTGGCGTGGCGGGCAGAGGGACGGACGGACAAGAGAGCATTAGCGGACAGAATCCATTACAAAAAAAGCAATTAATTTTCCAAGGAGGTTCTTTTTTTTTTTTTTTCTTTTCCGTCTGTTTCCTTTAAAAAAATAACAAGAATACTACCACTACCAGCTGACTGGTTTGTACAGTACTACACGCCAGGGGCGGCCGGCGGGCGGGCGGGCGGGCGGGCGGGTCAAAGACTTCATAAATAACAGGCAGGTCCCAGACCTGCAATTTGTCAACGTTTCTTAAATAGGCGCGTTATTTAAATCTTATGTACAACAAGAATCACTTTGCATAGCAATGGCGAGGACACAGGACGGTGGGGTGACGGGACAGGGTCTTGTCCGATGGCGATGGCGGGGCGAGTTCTCGGCGGGCCTCGGAGGAGGACAGGTCCTTCCTCGGCCTCTGGGCCCAGCGGGGTCACGTGATGTGGGGTCGGACTTGACTGTTCCCACGCGGCATTGAACACAAAGGCAAAGAAAATCCACAAAGGGTCCCCCTTCCCCAAGCCCCCCACCCCCACCCTCTCCCCGACCCACTGCCACTCCTCTGGTTGCTACGAAGTCCGTTTTAGATCAGGTCAAGGTTTCCGATTATGAAGCTAAAAGAATCAGGCGGGGGCTGGGCGTGCTTACGGACCCCCCCTCCCCCCCTCCCCCCTCCGCCCTCTGCCCCCAGAAAGACTCCCCCATCTATCTCACAGCCAGGACGGGGGTGGGACCCCAAGACCCGCTGCTCTACGGCTATTAGTCAGGAGTTGTGAGTTGCGGTTGCAAACTGCTTCCTGCCGATGGGAGCTTCACCAGGCTTCCGTGTAGCGGACGTCCACCTCCTTCAGGTTGGGCAGCTTAGCCTGGGGGAGCAAGAAGGATCCAGTCCCTTCCAGAACCTGGTGGTGCGGAGCTCCACCTGTTCCAGTGACTACCGTTCCCACTGAGCTCTCCCCACTTTGCCACTGTTGAGGGCTCTGAAGCCCAGAGCTGGGAGACCTTGGGGAGAACCCAGTGGGGGGGATGTGGCCAGCCCCAGAGAAAGCAGGTGACAGCTGCTGGGGAGTCCACGTCCATACCCCAGAGGGGCTTCAAATCACTAGCTCTGGGGCTGGGAAGCCTGGGGTGCATGCCCTCCGCTGCCATGTGCAGGCTACGTGCCAGTGGGCAGTCTGGGCCTCTAGAGCGGAATCCCTCCTCTGTGGAGGGACTCCAGGTGCAGCTGTGTCCAGGTGGGGTGAGGGACTGAACGCAGCACGCCCTGTGTGCGGCCACACTGCGTGCTCAGCACACAGACTCTTATCACTTGCCTGGGGACTGTGTGTCCTCAGGGCTGTCGGGAGTTGGGCAGGGAGAATGGAGGCGGGTCCCCAAGTTACAGGCTCCTGGGGGTGGGCAGAGAGCCTTCACACTCAGGCTCCCCTACGGGACGCGTCACTGGACTACACAGTCGCGCCTGCAGCTCCTCTGAGCGGCTTCCTGCTCCCCACACCTGCCACCCAGACGCGGTCCTGCTCTGCCTTCTTGTATAAACAAACAGCTGACTTTTTTTTTTTTGCAAGCCTTCGCTGTACAGAGAGGCTGCTGTCTCCTGCCTTTACACCCTGTCTCCCCAGCTTCCCGCACACTGGCCTGCCCGGCAGGCTCACCTCTAACCCCTCCTTTCTGTGTAGGCTCCTTCGGCCCAATGAACAGAGCAGGTGGTCCCCTCCCTGCTGGCTCCCGAGCCCTGACCTCCCTCAGTTTGCTGTGCGTGTCTGTCCGCTGGGTCTGAGCTCTCTCCTGGATAGAGGTAAACTGGCCGCACCTCCTTGCCCTCGTTCTCAGCATGGGCCTGGCACACAGTGGGTGCTCCAAGGCCATCTGGAGGCTTCGCCAGTGAGTGAGCCCTGGGCTGTGGGTCTGACTGAGCTGGGGGGCAGGGGGCCACATTGGAGGTGGGCTTCCAGGATGCCCAGGGGCTGGTGCACTCATGGCACTGTGTCTCCTGGCCCAGCCCTTCCTCCAGTCCTGATGAGACATGCTTTTTTTAACAAACAAATGTGTCTGCCTTCTACCACTCAGATTCTGTCTTTCCCCAGCTTTAAGCTGCCAGCCTAGCCCGGCGGGCCGGTCCCAGCTCTCGCCCATGTGACAGCTCCAGTCCTGCAAACCTTCTCCGTGGTGCTACCCTTGCTTGTACTCTCCCTCAGAATCCTCGTTTTCCACGTAACAGCCAGAAACAAGCTTTTAGCATAATGCATTGCCCTTCTCGGAGCCTCTGCAAGCTTTCTACTGAACTCAGATGAAATCGAGGGTCCTGCCACAACATGCAAGGGCTGATGCAGTCTGGCCCCAAGCTGTTCTCTCGCTTCTAGTCACGTCTGCTGCAGAGCCGGTTCATGCTGACCCCCTCCACCTCAGGACCTTTGCACGTGCAAAGGCAGGAAGCAAGGGCAAGAAGGGATTACCTTCAGGTCTTCGTAGGTGTCCGCAGAGAGCTTGGTGCTGTTCATGTTTAAGCTGCAGAGACTCTTCATGGCTGTATGGGAATGGACAGACAGACAGTTGTCAGGTCAGTGAGACCCTGCCAGGGGTAGCTGGAGGTACGGGATGGAAGAGCTGGGGGCTGAGTTGCCGAGGCTTCTGTTCAGGAGACGGAGTTGGGGAGTGGGGATTCAGGGGAGCATCTGGGGGCCGCGAGGTACAGAGGTCTGTTTCAGGCAGGAGCTGATCTGAATTGGGCCCGCATTCCCTCCCAGCTCTTGGGGCCTGCCCTGCTGCCGTCACTGCCGTGGCCCTCCACTGCCTGTGCCCCAGTGTCCACAGAGGATGCTGCCCACTGTGGACCGGCCCAAAGGGACCCCGCCCCTCAGGCTGGGACCACGCGAGGGGACGGGCTGGGCCTCGCACACGTTTCCTGTCCTCAACGACATCAGCTCCATGGGGGCAGGGAGAGCCCCCTGCTGTGCTCCTGGCCTGGAGGTGCTCAGTGAGGTGCCCCGTGTGCCATGGGGACGGAGAAGGGCCTGAGGGGATGGGCGTGTGGACTCACAGCTGAGGGCCAGCAGGCCAGCGTCGGTGACAGGCGTCTCGCACAGGTTCAGCACCTGGAGCATCGTGAGGTGTTCCGACAGGAGCCGCAGGCCGGCGTCTCCGAACTGCGGGAGAGACACCCTCAGAAGGGGGCCTGGCTCAGGCCTCCCCCAGGCACCTCGGGCCGGGGCAGTGGTCGAGGAAGCGGCCGGGACCCAGCCCAGGCCTGAGGCTGCTCTCATTCGTTTCGGAGACCCCACCTCCCTGACCTGGGTTCACACTAGGCCGGGTCTGCTGGTGCCGTGGCCCCAACAAAGGCCCCACTCCCCCACCAGAGTCAGTGTTGCTGTCTGTCAAGGGGGGCTGTGAACCCAGCAACTTGTGGCTACCATTGGGATGGGGGGGCCCTGCACCTCACGGGGGCGTGGTGAGCACATGTGCTGGTAAGTGCGTAAGAGCCAGATTGGTGCAGGCAGGACAGAGCACGCTGCATGCCGCGTGTTCACATCACCCGGAAGAGACCCATGGGCTGCCTGCAGCCCCCCCGGGCAGGGGCCTGAGACCTGCGTCAGCTCCCCCAGGCTCTGCCCGGCAGATTCCTGCTCTGGGCCTCGGCAGCTCCGACTGTGAGATGGGCCACTGGGCTTCACGGGGCCTAGCCCTCCTCTGGCCTGGGACCCTGGGGGGGCATGGGTGCTGGGCTGCAGAGGGGGGTGGGGATCAAGCGGCTGGACCCATGGGTCCTGGGCAGAAAGCTGGCCATGGAGGATGGTGCAGGGCAGGCCTGGGGCAGGGGTGCAGGGCAGGCACGGAGGAGGGCGCAGTGGACAGGCCGTGCGTACCTGAGTGGACCACAGGTTTAGCTGCTTGAGAGAAGGCAGTTTGATGAGGTGCTCAGCGCAGGCACTGGTTACGTTGGTGAAGGCCAAACTGAGGTTCTCCAGGTTTCCGAAGGAGCCAGAGCTCAGCAAACGAGCCAAGTCGGCGTCCTGCAGGTGGGTGAATGGGCAGGCGGGGTCTCATGGGAGGCCTGGGGCCTCCCCACGAAGGGCTCAACTGGGGGGACAGCATGGGCCAGTGGGTGGGGACAAAGTGGGGCGTCCAGGAGCGGGGGGCTGCCTCCACATCTCTGTGGGTGGCAGCTGCTTGGCTGGAGAAAGCCTTAGGAGCACTGAGTCACACCCTGAGTCACCACTGGGGGTTCCGAGGCCATGTCCCTCCCACAGAGTGTGTGTGTGTGTGTGTGTGTGTGTGTCTGACCCTCTCTCTTTCCCAGGCTTGTGCCCATTCCCCGCCTGCAAACACTGAGGTCCCCTCGACACTGAGGCCTGTGGGAATCAGCGAGTATGTGAGCACTAGATGCTGCGGTTGCTGAGGGTCCCTTCCATCTTTGTGATAGAATCCTTGAGTGCTAGATGCCAACTGGTTGCCCTGAATTAAGGCTCACGTCCTAGCTAGGTGGGGCCACGTGCTAAACCCAGACAATGGTATATAAGCAGATGTGTCCATTGGAACGTCCAGGAAGGTCCATAAAGGGAAGGGGGGTGTTCTTCTTTGCCTCTTCCTCCTGGCTTGAATGGAGATTAGATGGCTGGAGCTTAAGCAGCTCCTGTGGACTGTGAAGTGGAAGCTATGTGCCAAGGGACAGGAAGAACCAAGATCCCTGAAGACCTTGTAAAATGGGGAAGGAAGAGGCACTGACCTGACAGGCTTAGCGTAGAGATAAAATGAACTATTAGCGCAGACTCTGACACACGAGCGCACAACCTATGTGAGCTATCAGTTGTGCTATTATACATAACTGGTAACATATTAACAATAATCTTTATCCCGTTTGGTTTCCTGAAGCAGTTCTAGCCTCCAAAAGCTGGCTTGCGAAGCACCACTGAGTCCCTGTTCACCTCTCCCCATCAAGAGAGGCTGCCTGCTGTTACCCCCTACCCCAGGGAGGGCTAGCCCACCTTCTTCCCTCCACCCAGCCCCCAGGAGGAGACCAACTCACTGTGGACTTGGAGGGCAGTGTTAGCCTGGTGGGCCCGCCTTTCCTTTGCTGCAAACAGAAGGCAGCTGGTTACAACCCATTTTTCCCTGAGCGTTCACCCTGGACCCCCGCCCCGCCCCTCCAGCTAACACCTCTCAGGGCAGCAGTGGCTGACAACACGATGGTTTTGGTCTCAGGGAGGACCCCGAGGCCAGGCCCGAGTGCAGGCAGTTTATCAGAGAGGTGATTCCAAGAAACACAGGGAACTGAGACCGTGAAAGCCCCTAAAGGAAGAGGGGTGGCCAGCCCAGCTGCCGCTGGACGCTGGGACATTAGCGGAGTCGGAGGCAGGGGCCACGATGGGCGGGGCCGGGGGCGCGCTCACCAGCTCCCTCAGCTCCCGCTGCCGGTCGCACAGCTGCTCGTACATGCGCCTCCCCGCGCCCGTGCTCTCCAGGGTCGAGATGATCTGCAGCTGCGTGTCGTTGTTGTCGATGACGTTGTACTCCAGCATCAGGCACAGGATCTGCCGAGAGCGGGAGGCGCGTCACCGCCGGCCGGGGCTCCGGGCAGGGCTGCTCTGCAAAGGCTGCGCGGCCCAGCCCTCGCCAGTCCTGCGCGCAGCGAGAGCCGCGCGCGCGCGCGGAGGGCCGGAAGGGGCGCCCTGCGATCGGAGGTCGTCCTCCCCCCGCCCTCTGCGTGATGCTGGGGCATCGCCGGCCCCGGCACCCGCTCCGTGTCACGGGCGTGCCGGCAGCACCTGGCCAACACGGCACGCACGGTGCGGCTGGGCTCAGGGGCTGGGGGAGCCAAGAGACAGGCCACGCTCTCTCCCCTCGGTCTGATTGCTTGATGCCCTCCCGGCCAACAGGTGAAGTCTAACTCCTGTCCTTGCCCCTGGGTCCGGCCTTGCTGACTCCCTTTCGGTGGCTAGAAGGTGACGCCGCCTGACTCTGAGGCGGAGGCCGGAGGAGAGACGTGGCTTCTGCCTGGTCTCCCTGGACAGTAGCTCAGGAGCCCCAGGCTGCTGGGGGCTCTGGGGGACAGAGAGGTGACCGAGGGCCGAGGCTGGCGAGTGGGCAGGTTAAGGCCAGGGCTACGGTGCCGACAGTGGCCTGGGAGCTCTAGCTGCTGTCTCTGTGTTGGGCATGCAGAGGGGACAGCCTCGGCAAGACTCAGCCCGCCTGCCCCCATCCACCGCCACCCCATGAGAGACCACAGTGAGAAGCAGTTGGCGGAGCCCAACCGTCTGAAGACCCAGGAGCAAAACAGATGAGCATCACTGTTTGGAGCCCCTGCCTGGAGGTGGTCTGTTCTGCAGCAAAAGGCAGGACAGAACAGAAACCTGCTCCATCCCTGAGACCGACAGACGATCACGAGTTAATGATCGTGGGATGAGGAGACAGTTTGATGAAGGCCTCCTGCCCCGCCAAGCTCGGGAGGGCTGCCTCGCCTGCTGCCGTGGCCCAGCTCCTGCAGTAGCTCTGGGCGCCTGGAAGCTTCTGGAAGGTGCTCCGTCAGCAACGAGGGCCCGGGAGAGTCAGCCACCTGGCCAGGGCATGGGGCCAGTTCCTCACCTCCACCATGGTCTGGTTCCCCCTCAGCGCCAGGAGCATGCACGGTCCCAGCTTGTTCTCCGCCAGGGAGAGCAGAAATTTTTTGGTCTTGTAACAGGAGCCCATGAGGATGTGCACCTGTGAGGAGACACGGGCCAGGTGAGGGGCCGTGACCGCCACAGGCTGTGCCCCTCAGTGCCTGCCTGTGGCCCAAAGACTGTGAGGCCGGAAGATAATGACCAGACGCACCCCACATCCTGTCTGGACACCAGACCTGAAACCATCACCAGACCCTCCCCAGGGGCTCAGAGGATCCCTCTCTGACACAGGCTCCCACTGGGATGAACCTTGCGGTCACTGCGCTGCCTGAGGTCAGCCAGTCCCAGAAGGACACACCCTGCAGGGTCCACTCCTAGGAGGGACGCAGAGTCAGACCACAGATGCAGAAGAGGGTGGGCTGGGGACCAGCGGGGAGTGAGCAATTACAGAGACATCTGGGCCCCTGGGTTCTAGGCACAGTCAAGCCTGGCAGGAACTTCTGGAGGCCCGTGCTCAGGGTGCACAGGGCCCAGCCGCACACGCTCGTCCCCAGTGCCCTCTGAGGCCCCGAAGGCCCCTGCCCCAGAAATCCAGGAACGGGTAAATTCTGCTCCATCTGGGTTATGTGCGGGACAGCTGTTAAGAAAACTGTGTTTCTTGGATGGACCTAGAGATTGTCATACTGAGTGAAGTAAGTCAGGTGCAGAAAGACAAACATCCTGTGATATCGCGTATATGTGGACTCTAATAAGAAGGAGGGGTACAAATGAACTTACATACGAAACAGGAGTTACCGATGTAGAAAACAAACCGTTACTGGCCCCTGGTCGGGGCCGGGGGTAAACTGGGATATTGGGACTGACACTGCTGTACGTGAAACAGCTAACGAGTAAGGACCTGCTGTGTAGCACAGGGAACTCTATGCTCAGTACTCTGTAATGGCCTAGTTGGGAAAAGAATCTTAAGGAGAGTGGATCTGTGTACACATGTGACTGACTCACTCCGCTGCGTACCTGCAGGTATCATGACGCTGTAAACCCGCTGCCCTCCAGCACAGAGATCAGTTTCTGCCCAGTGCACCTGCGGGCGGGGCTCGGGGCCGAGGGTCCCCAGCCACCTGGTTTGCTCATCCCGACTTCACAGGGGAGCAGGTGCCCTTCCACGGCTGGAAGCGGCAGCTGCATCCAGGGGACGGCGTCTGTGCCACGTGTCTCCATGGCAACGCTGCACCGCCATCCAGGGGCCGTCTGCTTCCTTCCCCACACAGACCCTTTTCCGCGCCATCATTAACAATTCTGGCTCACAAATGCGATCTCTCAGGCTGGGGAGCTGCCAGCTCCCGGCTTCTCTTGTTCACAGTCACTGCACTGAGGTGGGGGGTGGCGCACCACGAAACGTTGCCATGGTGACACTGTGACATGAGAGGAGCCCAGGAGAAGTGAGAGAGAGGTGGTGCAGGCAGGCAAGGCCGGCAATTTCCAGGATGCACAGGACACTCTGAAGGGGGCCATCAGGCAGCAGGTGATGAGGAGTGCTGAGTGAGCGTGTAAGAAAAGGAACCTAAAAATAAGCCCCTTTCCAAGCAAGGACCCAGAGGCAGCGCTGGGGTCTGTTGTCACAGCGCAAACACCACCCTAAGTTCACTGCAGAGGGCATGACAAGCTGCTCACCCCGCTGAACCGGCTACCCAGCAGAGACGAGAGGAACCACAGCCGTCACTTGTGCGTGCTGACGGAGCGCCAGGTGCCTCGCATCTAGTATCACCATAACCACAGTAATCCCAAGACGCCGGGACTACGACCCCCATTTCACAGATGAGGACACTGAAGGCTGGAGAGGGAAGATACTGGTCCAAGGTCATCAGGCTAGCGTGGGGCAGGGCAGTGACCTTAGCCACAGCTGGCCTAGGCTTGTGCCTTCTCACGCTCTGGGACAGGTGTGATTGTGGAACAGAGCTAGCTGTGTCAGGAAGCAGGCTCGGCGAGAGCACCGACTGCCTGGAGGGGCGTCTGCCCTGGGGAAGGGGCATCTGAGCTCCCTCCGCTATGGAAGGAAGGTGGCTCCAGACAGCGTGGGCCCAGCGCAGGGAGGGTCGTGGAGGCCGGAGGGTCGTGGAGGCCAGAGGCCTGTGCAACCTCAGGTACGCCCCTGCACCTCTCTGTGCTTGTCAGCATAGAAGCAGTTAAGGGAATGGGTTGCCCTGAAGACGAAGAAAGACAGTGCGTGGTCAGATGAGGTGCTGGCCCCTGTGTGGGGGAAAGGGGAAGCCGCCAAAGGGTGTGCTTGCTGGTTTGGTGGCCTCTAGAGCCGTCATCTCCAAGCTGGGCCGTTCATCCTGACCTTGACTTCTCAGTGGAAGGATGAGATGAGCGGGTGGACCTGCTTCTGGGGCCCCTGCACCAGCAAGTGCTTGGTCCCCTCAACCTACACGGTGCTGGAGTGCAGAGTGAACCCACTAGCTTGAGCAGTTAATGCCTCGACTCTAAAATGGGGCGACAGGAAGTGTCCCTCCTCACGTTTCTGGGGGGGCCTCTGGCTCAGTGCCCACTCGGGTGAGACATGGGAAGGTGACGCTCGGGGCTGGTGTCACCATCACTGCCTTCATCACCAGCATCCTTTTGGCCTGGAAATTTCAGGGCAGGCCCCAGCGGGTACGGGGCAGCTCTCTCACTGCTTAGAAGGGGTGAACCCAGCGCCCACACAGAGCTCTGGTGCCCCCTGCACTCCACGTACCATGCTGGCGAACAGCTCCCCGTCATCGTCGCAGGCCACCCCTCCGGGGCTGTAGAGCTGAAACCAGCCATCCTTGCCGGCTCGCACGCTCAGCAGGCACGAGTGGACCTGCGGCAGAGAAGACACGCTCAGTCAGTCCTGAGCACCCACGGCAACGGGGGCCCACGGTCCACGCATGCCAACACCCAAGGCCCGGATGAGCCCCACGCTCATGCTTAAGGGACCTGTTCAGCCTGGTTTAGCCCGGACACGCCCAGCCTTCTCCTAAATTCCAGGAAAGGCTTTTAAGGAAAAACTGATGACCACACACAAGGGGAACTCCAGCCATCTGCCACCAGCTCCTCGAGATGGACGGCCAGGCCCGGGCTTGTCTAGTCGCCCAGAATGAAGCCAGTCTTCATTGAATGAAGCCGGACTCGCCCAGTCTGAAGCCCCATTGAAGCTGGGGCAGAGGGGAGAAGGGACCTCCACGGCGTTCTCCTGTGCCTCTGATGGGGAAGCTGCTTTTCCCTCCTGTCTGGGCCTCGGTCCCCCGCCCGTGTCTCCAGGTCCCCCCTCTTGCACTCTGCTCTCCTTTCTCTCGGAACCTCCGGCCCGCCCCTCACTACTGTGGTGTCTGCTCCCCGCATCCCTCACCCTCATCTGTGGGGCATCTGTCCCTCCAACCCTGGGGGTCGGCCTCTCCCCTGCTCCACCCTCATGGGCGCCATCCTCTGGCGTCAGCTCTGCCCCACTGACCGCCCCCCCCCTCTCTCTGGGACCCTGACACCCTCTTTTAGGAAAAATGGTTTGTGCAGAGCATAGGCAATCTCAATGCCCCCAGCTCTCTCCACGGCTGTCAGCTCCCTTCCCAGAGTGCCGTGTGTCCGCCTGTGGGCGCGTGCGTGTGTGCAAACACGTGTGCGTATGTGGGAGGAACCCCACATCCACCTGGCCCCAGTGTAACTGCAGAGAGAGAGACAGACAAAGGCCTGTGCTCCTCCTCCTCCTCCCTGTCCTCAGCAGAGAGCGAGGCGACAGCCCCATCACTTCCCTTGGGAGTGAAGGCCGACCTGCTGCCAAGAGCCACTTGCTCACAGACAGTCCACTGATCACAACCCCCGCACAAGTAAACAGCATGCAGGGGCGGCCAGGCTTTGATTTCCCCTCCAAACGTCAACTGAGCTACTTCAAAGAAACGAGAGATCCAGAGTATGGAACTCTGTGCAGCAGATCCAGCCAATGATTTATAGGAAAACAGCCACTGGCTCCATCTGAGATGGAGAAGGTGGGAGGGGAGGGGAGGGGAGAGAGGGCGAGCGCGAGGAGGGCGGAGGGGCGTGGGGGAGAGAGGCGGTGAGGAGGGGAGAGGGGAGGAGAGCCGGGGGAGGCGACAGCAGTGGGAGGCGAGGCGGGGTGGGGGCCTGCCGCGGGCCGTGTCCTCGCGGGGCAACCCCGCCTGGGAGATGCCGCTCCCAGCACTTGGGCCACGGCTCCGCTCTGGGAAACAGCTGGCACCACTTTCATTCATCAACATCAAAGTCGGTTTGAAATAAAGCCTCCCTTTCCGGGAGAACTCAGACTCTGCCTCCAGCAGGGAATGGCTCAGGTTTAAGAGCGGTGGACGACATCTCTGGGACCCGGACTCTCAGAAGCTCCATCTACTGCTTCGTGCCCGAGGACTGTTTTTGGAGAAGGAAATGGCAGCCCACTCCAGTATTCTTGCCTGGAGAATCCCATGGACAGAGGAGCCTGGCAGGCTACAGTCCAGGGGTCACACAGAGTCGGACGCGACTGAGAGAGACTACCACACACAGTGGTGCTTTAGAACTAGATCTTTCCGGGTCCTTCCAGAACAAGGCTTTAAAGCGTGGCCTTGGCCCCACTGAGAATAACCCCCTCCTCCTCTGCCTTTCTTGTCCTCCGGCTCTGCTGGGGGTGCCTGGGTCCCCCTCTGTCCCTGCCCGGGAGCCAGCCCCTTCATGTCCCAGACTCCACGTGCAGAGAAGGGGCCTGAGCTCCCCGGGGCGGCCCCCTGTAGCCCCTCTCCCCCTCGCCTAGCGTGCGTGATGCAGGGCTGGGTCCTACACAGGCTCCGGAGCCCGACTCCCGCGGTGCGGTTCCTGTCCCGGCCAGGGCACCCGTCTTGTGACCCTGGGCAGGCAGCCCCAGTTTTCTCAACTCTGAAAGGAGGGTGATTCTGGTGCAAAATAGCAGTGATAAAAGCACCTACTCGTAGGGCTGCCATGAGGATTAAACAAGAAAGTGTGTGTGCACGACGCAGGGTGAGCCCCTCACGAAGTCTGGCTGTTGCCCTTATGCTGGCGTGATGGGAACATGGCTGGGGTGGGTGCCCAGCCCGCTCCGAGTCCCGTTCACACACAGGGGTCCTGGGCTGCAAGGCTTCGCTCCCCTTGAAGGCTACCTGCTGCAGGCAGGGAGCGGCCCCTTGGGGCGGCCCTCAGCCACTGTGCCCGGGAAGATCCCAGCGCAGTGTCGTCCCTGGCCCGCTGATCCTCAGCACGGCAGAGAGGATGTGCTGTGATCTCAGATGCGGTTAGGAGCCCTGGTGCCGGCCTGGCTCTAAAGCAAGGCCTGTGCTCCAAGGAGAAACCGCCGCTGGGAAATACCTCTCGTGAGCCCGCGTTTACCGTAGAATGCTGGCATCATGGGCCGGGCTCAGACACGCGGGGCAGGGGCTGTGTCTGAGCAGCGGCAGGGGAGGGGGCCCGTGTGAACTGTCGGGATGCCCGAGGGGGCCAGGGAGGCGCCAGCAGAGCCACAGGCACTGTGCTGCAGCCAGGACAGCGTGCCCGCCAGGGGTGGGGCGGCCTCACCTCTTGTCGAGGGTCTTCGGCGAACCTCTGAATCACGTACTTCAGTTCCCTGAAAGAGATGGGGTGGGGACAGGGTCGCGCCCGGGGTCCTGGCTGGGGCGGACTGGGACAGGGGCCTGAGGATGGGGTGGGGTGCCAGCACCAGGAGACGCCCGGGCAGGCCTGGAGGGACACTTGTCTCAGGAGAACTTCCAGGGGGCGCCATCCTCGCCTCCCCGGACGCACGTGTCGGGGACTGGCCGCAAGGACGGCTGGTCGCTAGGGGACACTCACAGGACAGGGGACGGGCGTCCCGGAAGAGGGTAACGGGTGTTGCCCGGATACTCACTTGGTGAACTTCTCGTGTGCGAGAGCTCTGGAACAGAAACAAAGGGAAGACTGCAGTGAGCGGGGCGATCACGGGGACAGCACGGTGGCCTGCAGGCCTGCCTCTGGGGACGGTAGGCCTGGTCCCAGGCACGGACGTCGTGTCCCGATTCAACAGGACGTGGTCACAATGGGAACAGGCTGAGCGCCCGGGGCCCGCCCCAGTGAACAGGAGCAGCGCTCAGCGTGGTGCACGTGAGCGTGTCTGCATGTGGGCACCAGGGACCCAGGTGTGTTTGTTAATCGCTCCACCATCAAGGCACGGCGGCGCTAATTACCGGCTCGCATCACAGTGGCGGCCGGGGACCACTCCCAGGCAGAGTTGCATCATGGCTCACTGTCGGGTGCGTCCCCTGGGCCGCGGGGCCAGGGCTGCAGCCCATGACGCCACTGCCCTCGGGAGTCGGATTTCTCTGGTCGCACATCCTGGGGGCTCCAGGGACCAGCCAGGCCGACAAATGGGGCGATTACGGAGGGTAATGTCCCCTTGGAGGGCCGCATTTCATAAACATGGCCTTGTTAATAGGCTCAGCAGAGGGCTCGTGGCGGCCTCCTGGGGCCAGCTGCTTCGCCTCTATCAAAACAGAGGCCTGCAGGCATTTTAGGCCCTGGTTATGGAGACAGAGCCTTCTCCTCAGGCCATTATCCATCAGACAGCTTTCTCCCTCTTCCCCCAGATAAATTCAATATCGGGATGAGGACCATCCAGAGAGACCAAAGGGTCCATTTCTGGCCCAGCTCACTATGGAGCGAGATCACCGTCATGGGGATAACAAGGGAGCGTTCAGCATCTGGCTGTACCCCAGACGGAGCGGTCCTACCCGCATTATCTTCACTCTGGTCCTCAGAGACAGGAGGGGCGGGCGCCCAGCTCCACCTGATGCTCCGTAAGCATCGCTAACTTGACAGCCTGAAGGCCAGTGCAGAGAGCTTTGTATTCGTGGCCCAGTGAAGCCATCCAACCATGCAGTGAGGTGGTGTTCCCATTTCTCGGGGTGGGGGCATGAACATTCCCTGGGTCCCACGGCCGAGGACCAACACTTCCACCTCCCTCTGTCATCTGAGGTGTCCCCAGGTGCATCGCACGACCTGATCAGTGCCCCCACTAAGGCCAAGGTGGATGCTGGAGGTTGTTCTCTTAGGCCAAAGGTTCCCAGGGTGTGTGGGGGACTCACTCTTTGGGGAATGGAATGGGTTGGAGCAGGCTGGCCAGGGATGGTCTCCAGTCATCGTAGTCCGACCTGGAAAGAGAAGGGGTGACGGTCAGGCCTGGTCTGGACCCGGGGAGGTTAATGGTGTGTCATCACTGAGGGTGGGAGACGGGGTGAGAGTCGGGCAGGGACCACATGGCCCTGACTCTTCTCGGTCACCTCGGCTCCCAGGGACCCTGAGGGACAAGCACATGCTATCTGCAATGTGGCGGCGGGGGCCTGTCAAGCCTGTCCAGAGACTTGGCCACGGCCACCGAAGGGGCTGGCCCCCCAGCTCCCGGACTCCATTCAGCTGTACCCAGCTCCTAGACCACCATTCAGCTGCGGGCTGGAACGTGCCCCCGCATTCACACATTGAAGGCCTAACCCCAAGGCCCCGGACGGTAGCTTTACGGAGGTGGGGCCTTCAAAGATGAGAGCAAGGTAAAACTGGGGTCACTGGGGCGGGCCCTGATTCAACCCGACCAGTGTCCCCATAACCAGAGCTCAGGACACATAACACACAGAGGGGAGACCTCCCAGCCGAGCAGAGAGGCCTCAGACAAAACCAACAGCCCCCACACCTTGATTCCAGACGGCCAGCCCCCCCGGAAATGAGAGAAAATGCACTTTCCTTGTTTATTAGCCCCTGGGTCTCCGTGAGAGCCTGGCCTAGGCAGAGGGTGGCCCCAGACCCCAGACCTAATTCTTGGTCCTATGGCCCCAGGACTCCGTTGTGTATAGAATTCAATGGTTTTTTTTGTTTTTGTTTTTTTTTGCTGCACACCACAGCCTGTGGGATCTTACTTCCCCAAACAGGGGTTGAACCTGGGCCTCTGGCAGAGGTAGCGCAGATCCTACCCCTGGGAATTCCCAGAGTTCAGTTTCTCAATCCTCTTTCCCGGAGTTGGGCCTTCCTGTTCCCCACCCCAAGGGGCTTTCTCAACATTTCCCCTAACTGTGCTCTCAGCATACAGTTTATCTGTTTATATGCCATGTGTCTGCCTGTACTTTATTCCCAAAAAAGGAGGAAGATCTTTTCACCCAGCACGGTTTAGATAACCCCTGGGTCGGGAGTGCTCCCAGCCCTCCTTCCTCCACATAAAGAGGCGATGATGGGGCAGCCTTTGGTGCCCGGCACACACACTGGAGTACGCCAAGGAAAAACGCAAGCCCCGGATGCACGGGAAAGGACTCCCAAAAAGGCTTGTGGGCCTGAGATAAGTCTTCGGGGTGGGCCCAGCTGAGGTTTACTGAGCCCTTTACCAGGCCATGAGCTTGGCACAGCCTGGCTCTCTGAGTCCCCAGGACAGGCTCCTGAGGACAGGAGGATCACACCTGCCCTCCAGGTGAGGAAGTGAGGCCTGGAATGCCTCCTGGCTCGGCCGAGTTCAGGCAGCTGGGAGGCTGGGAGCAAGGATACCCAGCCAGGCCCTCAGACTCCAGTGGCAAGACTGGGTGTCCGCTGCCTGGGATGGGGGGTGCTGGCCTCAGGGAGCCCCCGTCAGGACATGGAAACCCCTCTGACCTCAGACCTGCCGTCGCCGATTTTGGTAGGCGCCTCATCTCCCTCTGAACCCACCCCCCGCCCCCACCTGTCTCTGCCTCACTCACGGTTTCCAGACAAATTTAAGAATAATCGGTGCAAATGCTGTAGACAGCGCCCATCACAAGCCAGAGGCTATTCCAGGCACATGTGTGGATCAGACCTGCGTTTCTCCAGGGTACCCGGTGAGCTCCCCATCCTACAGCCAAGAAGACTGAGTCTTGGTGAGCACAGGCCCAAGGTCACATGGCTCCTGAGTCTGCGCTCCAGCTGTTTCCATCTGCAGAGGCAGGCCCATTCCCGTTCTTAAAAAGGGGCACGTACTAGTTTTTCTTGTGTTTTAAGAAAGATGATAAAAAACGCTCAGTGTTGAAAGGCTGCTAAATACAGAAAATTCTAAGCAATGTTTAAATCCTCCATAATCAGAGTGGACATGGACTTGGGCAAGCTCCAAGAGATAGTGAGGGACAGGGAGGCTGGGCGTGCTGCAGTCCATGGGGTCGCAAAGAGTCAGACACGACGGGGCAGCTGAACAACCACAAACCAGAGTGGGTGTCAGAGGCCCAGAACCGGGGTCGGGCCAGGGCCGTGGGTGCCTGCCGGGCTCCCGGGTGGGGTCTGCCTGGCCCAGGGCTCACTCCTGAACCAAAGGGGATGTCCACAGCACTGCTCGGTGAACAGTGTGCGTTGCCTGGCACCCAGTGGGCAGCTGGGATGGCGTCTGGGTGGAAGTGGGTGCCCAGTCCAGCGTGGCAGCTCAGGCAGGACCAGGAGGAGAACCAGGGGCGAAGGACAGGGCGGTGGGCAGACAGACTTCCTGCCTGGCCACGGCCCTGCCCAGCTCCGAGTCTGTGGCTGGCTCCTGGATCTGCTCCAAACACCCAGCGGCACCAGTCTGGAGGCTCCAGTGGCAGTGTCGGGCCACGGCCGGGTCGCGGAGCTGGGGTCTGGCCAGGCCCACGGGATGGGGGTGGGACCCCCGTGGTCAGCAGGGCGCCTGTCGCGAGCACCCTGAGAGCCGGGCCAGCCGGCCTCAAGGCTGACAGGCCAGGCCGGCCTGCCAGGGGGCAGGGAGAGCTGCCGGCCAGGTTGGGAGGACTGAGCCCAGCCTGGGAAGCACAGGACAGCCAGGCCGCCCTGGGCTCAGGGAGGAGGCGAGGGCAGACCAGGGGCCCTTAAGCATCCTCAAGGCGTCTGGTGCGCCCTGGGGACCAAAGAGCACGCATGGACTCCCCTAAGCCCTGCTTACGGAGGCGGGGCAGGCCCAGAGAGGCCAGGACGCCTGCTGCAGGTCACGGTGCTGATGAGGGAGAAGCTGCACTTGAATGAGGCCCTCTGAGCAGGAGACCCGGGCCTCCAGCCCCGCGCTGCTCCACGAGAGGCTCAGCAACGACGTGACCAAGGACTTCCTTTCACGGGCGCGGGGTGGGTGGGCAGCACCAGGGTCAAGCTGGGCCAGGGAGGCGGGGTTGCAGGACGTGAGGGTGGGGTGCCTCTGAGGGCATGGGTGACCGCCCTGACCCAGCAGGAGAGATCTGTGGCCCAGCTCGACTGGTGCCGCGAAACTGGGGCTCTGCACCACCCCCGGACGAGGTACCTGGGGAAACATCCCAGCCAGAGGCGCTGGGGCCACACGAGCCTCTCAGAAGCCGGTCCCTGGCACACAGGTCTGGGTCAGGCAGGCCTGGTCCTGGTGGCAGCCTGTACGCGGCGTCCGACCCGAACCCCAGTCTTTTGAAGCCACACCCTGGAGGGTGGCTCCCTGGGCTGGGGGTGGGGTCCTCACAGGGGCTCCGGGGTGGCGGGGGCAAACTAGGGCAGAGCGAGGCCTGAGGGATCGGCGGGAGATCCACGGCCTTCCTGGAGGACCGTGAGCAGGGCACCAGGGGTGAGGCAGGCCAGGGTGCCAGAAGGCTGTGTCGAGGGCTCGCCCTGCTCTGCTCTTGCTGTCACACGCACAACTATCTGCTCCCTCAACAGGCCAACCAGCTGGCCCGGGGATTAAAATCCATGGTGAGAAGCGAGTGGCCGTTATCTCTGCGGCCGGTGGCCTGGCAAAGCCCTGCCCTCGGCCCCGTCACCCCTTCCCGGGGTGCGGGCGGATCCACTGCTCTCAGGCGCGCCAGGGAGCGTCTGGACTCTGCCAAGCGGCCAGGAGCCCCAGGGACTTGTATCTGCAAGGTTCCGAACAGATGGGTCCACCTACTCGAACACGTACACTGCGCACACACAGAACCCTCGCCAGAGGCCCACACACAGAGATGCTGACTGTGGGGACCGGGTACCCGTCCTTGCCACAAGGCTGCAGGTGCCAGGTGCTGTGGCGAACACGAGGCACGCAGGAATTCACTGAATGCTCAAGGCAGCCCTGGGGGCCGGAACGCACTGCCCAGGAGGACCATCCTTAGTTCACAACTGGGAAACCAAGGCCCAGAGAGGCAGACTCACAGTCCTAAAGCATCTCATCAGTCAGATGTGGACTGATGTGCAACTAAGGAGGTGATCCTTCCACCCCTGCCCCCCCAGGGAACCCAGCTCGCAATCCTGAGTCCCACTGGGAGGACAGTGGCTGGTGGAGGGTGAGCTGGTAGTGGTCACATCTGGGGGACGGGACCCTCATGAAGACAGAGGATGCTGGCTGGGCTCCAGTCCACTGCACCCCAGAGCCTCATCAGACTGGCTTCATCCTGGCCCCTCACCTGTTACAGCCCCCCTCTCCATCTCTCAGCCTGCCAGAGGCCATTTCAGCCATTCCTATCTGCCAGGGTCTCCAGTCTCCCCGCTTCCTTGCACCAAACCCTTGCTGCTTCCCCTCTGCAGAGCTGTGCCATCCGACACGTCTGGCCGAGCAAGTTCTTCACTGAGCAAGGCGGTCCTGGGCCATGTCCCCAGCGCCTGCCTTCTACATTCTGATCACTATGTTTCTCGGTCACTAGAACAACCCCAAGTCCATCTGCATTTTCCCTAAGGGCCCCAGGGGGTGAGGCATCTTCCAACTGACCCCCAGCCCATTGAGGCCTCTTTCAAAATCCAGGTGTTTGCAAAAGTAACAAGGAGGCAGACAGATTCGAGCTGATGAGAAAATGGCCAACGTGCCCATCTAGTGCTCGTGACAGCAGCTTTTCTCTTCCTGGACAGAAGGGCATCCCTCGGCCTGCCGTCGCACTTGTGCCTAGAGGTTCCCATGCTCCACCCCACCGGGCGGGTGACGCCACTGCTTCCAGCACTTGGCACTACTGGGACTCAGAGGCTTCGAGCAAAGGGGCCCTGGCATTTAGCACAGAACCCGGCCCCTCTGGGTGTGCACTCAGTGTTTGATGGAAGAATGCATAGAGATGGATACATAAATGTGTGAACTGCACACACGTGCCCAGCAGCTTAAGAGCTGGACTCCAGATGACTAGAAGCCAAAGTTGGTCTGTCTGACTCCCAAGTGCACGTTCTTCCCATCATCCCACCCAGCCTGGCCCTCACACCATGATAATTTCAGCGTCAGCCCTGACCTGTGCTGGGCTCCTCCTTTGCATGAGTCTCCGGGGAGCTGATTGTGGCCTATGTTCCTTTCTGAAGGTGTCAGACTCTAACGGTTTGCAGGCCCTCTGGCAGGCAGACCACTAAATAGGACCCTTGCCCATTCTCTCAGGATGGAGAGGTGCCTGCTCCTTGTGGATGTGGTCTGCCAGGCTGGGCCCTGGCTCTGGGCAGGGCTTCTCTGGACCCCACAATGTGCTGGAAAGACCCCTCAATTTCACACGAGAGCCTCTGTTCTTTCATTGTTGACACACGACTCTCATCTAGCGAGCCGTTCTATTGATCACATCAGTCCACTCTCACCAAGTCCAAGATTCCTCCCTCTGAGGAAAACACCCACTTTACAGATGAGAAAACCGAGGCCCCGAGAACACATCAGACTAAGTCCTATGGGTGCACTTCCTCAATTCTCAGATGCACGTTTCTTGCAAACTGAGTCTGCACTGAATCCCATAAATTTTTTTTCCCCCTCCTGAAGTGCTGTTACTAAATAGATGATGTGTCTCAGTCCCAACAGTGCCTTAAAATAGAGGAAATACAGTTGTTGTTGTTACTGAAAGTATAGTAACCCCCACCTGCCCAGTATTCACAGCTGGGGGGTACTTGCTCTGTGTTGTACCCGCGCCTTCTCTGCTTGGAGGCAGCTATGACTCAGAGAGGGCGGGTAACCAGCCCACAGTCACAGCCCCTGAGCCCCACAGCCTGGCTCTGAATGTGTGCTTCTTCCAACAGATTGTACTTTGGAGTGCTCTGAGCTGCTGGGGTTTTGCGGATTTGACAGACGTGAGGCCCTCTGGTGGGCCAGTGATTCAAGCAGGCAGCAGAGTCAGCGGAGGACAGTGGCCAGGAGAAGAAGTAATCAGGCCCAAACTGTGCTCTGAGCACCCCCATGGTGAAAAGGGCTTCAGGAAGTGTGCACCCTGCTTCGTGGAGAACCCCGAACTCGGCGGGAGGGGCTGCTCCAAGCAGCGGTCAGGAACACTGCCCGGTGGGCCCCCCGACCCCCACCCACGACCTGGCATCTGGGCAGCACGGGCAGGCAGGAGGTCTGGAAGCAGATTAGGAAGAACAGAGTCTTCATTCATGCATGTGTTTACGAAGAAGGGAAAAAAATATGAGTGTCAACTGCATGATGAAACTCAAGCCCTTAGCGCTTAATGAGAAACATGAGTCAGGGCCCAGGCCACCCCAAGGCCCAGGAGCTCTAGGTGTCTGCAGAGAACAGTCGGACTCAGGGGCCCGGGGAGGAGACCAGGGCCCAGCCAGAGGAGGAGACGGGACCGTGGCTGGTCTGTCCCTCGGAGAGCTGACTGCCACCCCGGGAGGAGTGGGCAGTTCTTCAGCCTCAAACTGAGATGAGTTCTGGGGGATGCTCTCTGGGCGGAATCTGGGATTTGCTTTGGGTGGGGGCATTGCTAAATGCACGTGCACTCTGGGCTGGCCTTGGCTGCCAAAACCATGAGCCAGGCTGGGGTGAGCCCTGGGAGACCCCGGCCTCCTCTCCGGGGGGAAAGCAAGGGCTGAGGAAGAGTCTGAGGGGGCTGCATCCAGTCGCCTCCAAACAGGAGAAGCTACTGCTTAACATGCGTGCATATGTGCATACATGTGTGTGCACAGGCGTGTATCTGTGCACTGGTGTGTGTGTGTGTGCCTGTGCATGCGTGCACGTGCTCACCCTCACAGACACCATAGGCTCCTCAGAGTCCCACAGCTGAGGCTCAGGAAGGGGCATGCACAGGCCCGGAGCACCCAGCTCAGAAGCACCACCCAGAGCAGACCGTGTCTCCTGGCTCCCGCCCAGGGCTCCTCCCACCAGCCAGGCACGCAGACCCTCATCTGCACGGCACGCTCCTCCCTGCCCACCGGATGAGGCCATGGGACATAACTCCGTGTACATACCACGCACACGGGCATGCATAGATCACACAACATACTCACGTGCCAGTTCATGCGCACCTCTGCACACATACACAGAGAAACACACACACACTCCAGCTCTTGTGCACAAGTGTTCACACCCACACAGGAGCACTCAAGAGCTACTCATGCGTAGAAGCAGCACAAGCACCCAGACACAACCACACTTGTGTACATGCACTTGAAACACACATATGGGCTTCTTAGAAGCATCCACACCCATCCCACATCCAGCTCCTGTATGCAGACAGTCACACACACACACGCAGGCAACCACTCACATGCTGCCGTGCCCTCATACATGCAAAGGCACTCACACGCACACGAGGACAATCACAAATTCAGCATGAGCCCACACCTTACACAACACGCTAAGGTGTCCACACACAGACACACTTGGGTACCACGTACTGCAGCACACCCTGGGCAGGTGTGTGCACTCACAGATTCTCACACTCATGGACACACGTGTGGACATCCTGCTTGTGCCATGCCTGACACACATGTCCAGGTCCTCAGACAAACACGCACATACAGAGCCTGGCCTGCCCGCCCAACACCCCCCAAAACCTGTGCCCTCATGCCGTACGTTTGCATCCTGTGCACCCACACGCATGCGTGTGCACACTCAACTCACACCCCCAGCTGCGAGCCCCTGCCCACCCCGAGGCGCCTGGCGGTGGGGTCACTCACAGCAGCTTGAGGATCTCCACATAGCAGCCGAGCGTGCGGTCGGCCTGCGGGCCCAGCTCGATGCTCATGGTGCTGCAGGCGGGGCTGACCATGAGGCAGTCGATGAGGTTGGGCTCGTTGTCGTCGCCCGCGCTGGCCGTCAGCGCCGGCTTGGCAGTGCTGGCGGGTTCCACCTCCACATGGATCTCACTGGAGGCCACGACCACTGACTTGAGCCGCGCCTCGGACAGCGTGGCTTCCTGAGACACCAGGTCCGGGCTGGGGTGCAGAAGGCGCAGAGGTAAGGTGGGCTTCCGGTCGCAGGGCTGCTGGCAGCCGTTCCGGATCTCCTTCAGGCTGGGGGAGTTGTCACGGCTGCGGGAGAGGCGGGGGTGGGGTGTGAGTGCGGCCCCAGACGTCACAGGTGGGGCTGCACCTGCTCAGTGGCCCCCGCGGCCCTGGATCGGGTTGGGGGCCACCTCCCACCCACCAGCGAGCACACAGGCCTGCTCAAGACCTGTAGACAAGGAGAGGTGGAGGTTCACAGGTGGCATCTGAACTGGGCCGCCTATTGCTAAGGCGCGTGCCAGCATCCCCACACGCAGCAGGCGGTTGACACACGATTGTGAATGAGTGAATGCTGACCTCTCTACTGACCCGTAAGGCCCTCGGTGTCCACCTCCACCAAGACACCTTCTGGACATACCTTGGAGACCTCCTAGCAATCTGGCTTCCAGTTGCTTCCTGTGGTCTAACTGTCCCTTTGGGCTGAGGCCGTAAGGTTAAGGTCCTCGGGACAAGCCCTAAACCCCGCCTCTGCTGCCCCATCCCTGCCGGCTGAGAAAGCTCAGCGTCTGCTCTCCACCGCGGAAACTCCTTCCAAGGGACCCCAAACCTCAGATTCTGATTCCCTGAAGCCCGCAGGTCACTCCTGTCTGCGGCACCCCACCACTCTTGGCTAACTCCCCAGAATAGCCTCTCCACCACCTAGAGAAATGATGTGTGTGCAAAGGGTTAATAGGTGTTAGCTGGGCAAAGGGTGCTGTGGCATCACTGAGGTCACACGTGAGTGGGAAATGCTGGGCCTCTTTATGGCAGGACTTGTCAGGGCATCGTGGAGGTAAAACACCCCCTCTCTGGGTGCTTCCAAATACTGCGAGGTGGTGCTTCAGAACGAAGGGAACTCCAGCAGTGGGCATCCTTTGTTGGTGCCCCTGGGCTGGCACCGTGCTGAGCACTTTCACACAGACATTCTCAGATATCTCTGAAAAGGAGGAATTACTCTCTCCACATTACAGATGAGAAAAGTTGTTACCAGAGGTCAAATGACTACCCAGATGACACAGCTTGTTAGTGGGGAGGCAGGGCTGGGATGTGAAACCAGGTCGCTGCCTCCACTTCTAAGATGCAGGATGAGCCCATGCAGGTCCTCCTCCTCCAAGAAGTCTTCCCTGATTTCCCCCACCTGCCATTCTCACCCTTCCTGCCCCTGTACCAGAGCTCTCCACCCCTGGCTGGACACCAGTGTCCCCTGGGGCACTTCTAAGCATCCCGAGGTCCTGTTAGGTTGGACTCTCTGGGGTGGAATCTAGACACCGGTAAGGTTTGGGGCTCCCTGTGTGTGCTGTCAAGGTTGAGCCTGCTGCTCTCAGGGACTCAGAGCACAATGATGTGACCACAAACAGCTGCTTGTCCTGACCCTCCCTAAATGGGCCACACACATGGAGCTAAGTGTCCAAAGGGACGTGCACGTGGGCCGGGCGTAGAACTCACACCCACGGCATTTGGAGGGCCTAAATGGTCTGGCACATGCCATGAGCCAGGTCTGGGCAGAGCCCACCAAGGACATTCAATAAATACACTCTAAGCTTTGCTGGGGAAAAAACAAAGCCCTCGAGCTGAAGTCCAAGAATCCTACGGCTCATGGAACACTGTGTGTGGTCCGGTGGGGAGGTGCGCTAGCTGACTCCAGGGGCTCGGAGCCGACTTGCTACCCAAAGGCTCAGCTCCGTCCCCTTCGCCTCTGCTGGGATTTAGGAGTGGATTTTCAAGGCTGTTTGGCTCAGACTGGGTGATTTTCCAGCAAGCTACGCTAACCTGGGTCAGCTTGTCTGTTCTTTGTGTATGAGGACATCGTGTACCCACTGAGAGTACCGCAGACCGGTCCGGAGGACAGTGTGGGGCTCTATCTTCCAGGGACTGACCAGCAGGGTGGGGGGACCCGAGCCCAGGAAAGGTCTCAAAGCCCGCGGCGTGACTTCCTGGAGGGGCTCACGGTAGCTCTCAGAACCCAAGCTACTTTGGGCCTCTAAGCGGGGCTGTCTTCAGCAGGGAGTTGGAGCTGCCCGTGTGGGCTGGGGAGGCACCAGGGCCCGCTTCACCCTCCCCAGGCGTTCACCCTGGGCATCGAGTTGCAACCACTGCCTAATGGTATGCTCAAGGTCACGCCTGGCCTCTGCAGCAGTGGCCAGAGGGGATTCTGGAAACGGACATTAAGTCCTTTCTTTGCTTAAAACCCGACTACATTGCCCTTAGGAGAAAACCTCTAAGGCAGGCACAGCCCTGCCACTCAAAGAGTGCTCCCCGACCAGCGGCACCAGTGGTCCTGGGGGTCTCTCAGGCAAGCAGGCCTGGCAGGAGGACCCCAGGAGCAGCTCGGCGTGGGAGGTGGGAGATGCTCAGCAGTGCAGGTCCCTTCATGGCCAGGCCTTCCTTTCCAACTTCGTCTTCCGCCCCCGTCCCTCTCTCTGCTCGGGTCACACCCAGTTTCCCTCACTACCTTCCCTGCAGGGGCCTTTCGCCTGAAGCAGATCACCCATGGAGCTTGCCAAGAATGCAGATTCCCGGGCCGCGGCCAGAGACGCGGCATCCAGGAGCCTGCATTTGAAATAAGCCGTCCAGGGGACTGTGAAGCAGGCGCTTAAGGACCACCAATAGAGGACATGTGACCACCGGCCGGCCCACCTGCTCTGCAAGGCCTGGGCGCCTGCCGGTCCCCTGCCTGGGTCCTCCTGTCCTGCCTTCAGCCCTGTGAAGGCCAGAACATGTCAGTTTAAGTATCACGGCTCTGCAGAACCCCTTCCTCTCTTTCCCCTAGAGCAGGAGTTCTCAGCTCTGGCCACACACGCCATTTGCCTAAGGTGTTAAAAAAAAACCCAAACACCAAACAGAACCTGATGCCAGGGGCACTCCAATTAAATCAGAGCTGCAGTGGGTGGGGCCCAGGCACCCTTTTTTCCTTTTCTTTTTAAAGATATAACAAGTGGGACGTTGGTAAATATCTCACAACCAACTCTGCAGAAAACAGGAGCCCTATGGGGTAGTGCCTGCCGATTCTCCTGGAGTAAATACTCCCACCATGACCGGATTCAATGGCCAATGCGCCACCCCTGACTGTGGGATCCGAGCGTGCCAGGGCCCCAGCACACCCCAGCGTGACTTCAGTCCAGGTGAGTCCACGGATCTCAGGTGCAGCCTGGTGTAACAGACAGCCACCAGACCAAGGTTCCTCCATGTGGACACACCTGATACCTGCTCCCAGACAGTTCAGGTAATTCCTGGGAGGGTGGGGGGCTGCCCCATGCACGGCAGTGAGTTCAGCAGCATCCCTGACCTCTTCCCACTCTTTCAGCAGCACCCCTCCTTCTGCAACCCAAGAAGTCTCCAGACACTGCCAGATACGCCCTGGGGGTCAAAGCTGCCCCCAGCTGAGAACCACTGACGTGGTCAAGACGTGAAACTTTCCTGAGGCCCAGAAACTCCTCTCATGCCTAACTCCCCACCTGCCAGCAGCCACTGTTCTGGCCTCTCTCACCATGGATTTGTTTTCCTGTTCTTGCACTTTAAGGAACAAGATTTACACTCTCTGGCTTCTTCTGTTCCATACTGTGTTTGGGAGATTAATCCTCGGCTTGCCTCCTCTCGCTGCCCTGCGGTATTCCTCCGTGTGAACAGACCACAGCTTATCCGCGTGTCTGCCGCAGGACGCTGGGCTCGAGGCAGATCTCAGTTTGGGGCTGTGACTGACAATGCTGCTATAAACCTCCTCGTACCTGTCTTCTGATGGATGTAGCCCAGCGATGAGGGGCTGCGTCCCAGGGTTCACTTTATGCTTAGCGTCATGCAGGCTTCAGTTTGAGGCACCCTCTCGGGTGACTGAAGTGCCCCCAGGGTTGCAGACCACGTGAGTGCCACCTCTGGCTTCTTTCATCACAGCCCTGACCTCGCCGCTCGCTTTCTCACTCCCCGCCCCCTCCGTCCACTGTTTCACCAGCCACTTGGAGGGCGGGAGACTGGCCGCTTCACTCTTGTGCCCTCAGCACCTGGCACCCCATGGACCCTCACTAAACGAGTGTTGAAGGGCAGGGGACCTCGGTGTGGGAAGAGTGGTTAAGACTCCACACACCCAATGCAGGGGCCCTGGGTCGATCCCCAGTCAGAGAACTAAGACCCTGTGTGCTGGGTGGCACAGCCCAAAGGACCCCCCCACCCCCCCACCCCCCCCCCCCGCCAAAAGAAAAGGACGAGAGAAGGGTGAGGGCGGCCACTGCTGCCTGTAGGTCCTCTCTGTGCAACAGAGTGCGTGGTTTGTAATCCTGGTTCTTTCTCCTGGGGGGATCTGGGAGAGAAAGTCCATTCTGCTTCCTGGTCAGGGAATCCCTGCTCCAGGGCACCCAGGCAGAGCCGTGGAGACTCAGAGGGAAAACTCTAGGGGGTGCCATCTCCTGCTCCTGCCCCCGAGACCTGAGTCCCAGCTCGGGTGTCCACGGAGTGAGCCGGGGAGGGAGGCGCTGCGGGAGCAAAAGGAGCCTGAGAGTGTGCGACACCCCTGATGCGCCTCCTGCTTCCGGGGTGGCCTGTGTTCAACACGCATGTGCACCAGCTCCAGAGGTGCAGGCTGTGAGGCCAGGGCACGTGACCACCTGTGTGCACGGGGAAGCTGGAGACAGCTGTATCGGCTGTGCACTACTCTTAACCGCCTTCTCTCTTTCTTTTTGAAAACCATAAGCTGCTGTAGAGCATGAAACAGGCACTCAGGAATGACCAGCAGGACATCTTCATGTTGCCCAGCTCACTCAGGCTTTCAGTGATGCTCCACTGCCTCTTCTTTAAGGACTGAAATACATTCCTGTGGTGGCCCTGTCTCTAGTGGTGCCTGGAAACGATTGGGCCCTCTTGGAGTTGTGCAGTGCACCGCCTGAACAACTGGACAGGGCTGCTGCTGCAGATGCCAAATGTGCCCTGCACGTCATATCTTCCCTCATGACCCCAGAGATCACCATACGAAGTTCATATGACTAATGGGATCCACATCACTCTGCATCCTAGGAGCCAACCTCGACCCGGGAAGAATGGGAGCTGGTAACTACCCACCCCGGCGTCATCATCCCTCAGGGGGAGGGCTCTGAGAACGCACTCAAGGGCCTCCCGGGCTCCCTCCCATGGCCTTCAGGGGGTTAGCTCCCTCACAAGCCGACGCACCCAAGCCCTGGGGGACCCAGGACAGTGGCTCTATCACGCCTGCTTCCCGTCACACGGGCCTGAGGCTGAGAAATCTCCACTGATGCTCCGGCGCCGGCTTTTCCGGTCGCATCCTGGGTCTGGGCCCCGGCACCAGCGAGCATGGGGGTTTGCAGGCGCACTAGGGGCAGCTCCCCTGGAAGCCACTCCACTCTCCTGGCTGGCCAGGAGTGCACAAACCCCCATCCCTGGAGAGAGCGTGTCCCACCCAGGCCCTCCTGAGGCCGAGGGCACTGACCTGTTGATGAACTCTTCGTAGCAGGAGTAGATGGCGGCCAGGCACACAGCCACCAGGTTGGGCAGGACCCGGGGATGGGGGCAGTGCCCCGTGGGGCCGTGCATGCTGGAAAAGAGCAGAGGGCCTGTGAGCGGGGGGCTGTGGGGGCACCGCCCAGGGCAGGGAGGCGGGGGCTGGGACAGGTGGCCCCGGTCCTCTGAGGGGAAGTGGTAACCCTGGGACCTGAGTCCTGGGCCCCGCTGTGCACAGGCATGAGGGCCAAGTTCCGGGCAGAGGATCCCTGGCTTCAGGGAGCCTGGGTTCCAGCCCAGTGGAGCACCTTGGCACACTTTGGAAACTCTCCACGCTTTCCTCAGCTCTGGGATGAGGACAACGGCCCCCTCCTCATTTCAGGACCCAATTCTCTAATTCAGGGGACGACGTCGCCTACAGGGGCCAGGCGGCCTGGGACCGACGTGTTTATGCCCAGTGGTTCTGTAAATGAGGATTCACAGCACCTCATTTTCCTGTCCACGTGGGCTGTTTTGAAAGAAAAAGTTATTATTGGCATCCTGGCCTGGCACGGGGTCTGGGCATGGCCCTCTCCAAGTGCCAGCCGCTGTCACTTACCACAGCTATCTCTGTGCCTGTTTTCTCATCTGCAAAATGGGTCTCGTACCCTCATTCCCAGTGCTGTTTGGGGCCTGGGGACAGTACCCAAAACATTGCTGGAAAAACGTCATGGCTGCTGGGGCTGAGAGCCTGAAACAGGTTCATAAACCATGACTGGGTGCTGTAAGGGGGCCCTGGAGTCCCCAGGGCTCTGGCAGAAGGACAGTCCTCTGGGTCTGGACATGCTTTGTGAGTTCCAGGTAATGAGTAGCTTTTGGAACCGGCTTGAACAGGCTATCGCAATTTTCTTTAAAAAATTGAGAAGAGTTGTGACGATGATCGCTAACGTTTCTGCCACGCTTAGGCCCCGTTCTTGATGTTTACATGTGTGAGTTCACCGAGTCCTCACGGTAACTGGATCACGTGGGTACCATAGTCCTTATCTTACAGATGAGGACACCGAGGCACAGAGAAAAGTTTTAAAAAATCAGAGCAAAACAACCCCTCTTCCCCCACCGCCCCGAAACCAGAAGTGACTGAGGATCTGACTTCCTCGAGGCCAAGTTTGGGAGGTGGCTGCTCAGTTCCCCGTCGAGGACTCTCCGGGGCTACCAGGAGAAGGTTCCCCACACCCCCAGCACCCACAGGAATACTCTCATCATTTAGGACTGCTGCCATTTCCTGAGTTCCTAGTGACCATCAGGCACTGTGCTGGGGGCTTCCTCAGATATCACCTGATTAATTGCACAAACAATCCCGGGAGATAACAGAGGAAAGAGGATCAGAGAGGCACAGCAACTGACTTGATGTCACACAGCAAGTGAGTGCCTCAGACGGCACATGGTCAAGAGGACCCAGGAGGCCCTTGTGGAAGATGAGGTGCCTGGGGCCTCGCAACGCCAGCAGCGCCTCTCCTGGGTGCAGGGGAAAGCTGGCCTGCCGGCCAGGAGCAGAGGGGCCCCAGACGAGAGACCCACCTCTGAATGAACTTCTTCACCACCTCCATCCCTGCGTTCAGCTCGTTCAAGGCAAGGATGTACTCCTGAGTAAACAGCCTCAGTCGCGGGCACTTCCCAAAGTCCTGCAGGGAGCGCAGAGGGCAGGGGTTGGGAGGAGAGCAGAAGAGGTCGGGGGGGGGGTCCCACTCTGCCCCGGGTGTGTGAGCAATGGGGGGCCGCCAGCGATGCCCTCCTCCTAGAAGCACACACGTCTTCCGCGTGCAGGAACGGGCCTGCTCACCCCCGAGCTCACGCCCTTTCATGGCTGCCTGCGGAGCTCGGAGATGACCTGGCACAGGAGGGTCCCAGGCACTGGTCAGCCACCCTGCGATGGGGCAGGGGTCAGCACGCCACCCAGTCGTGCTGGGAACACAGCCCAGCTGGGCTGCGTGGGGGCCCGCTGATGCCCAGCTGGCCTCCAGCTGTGACCACAAATGCCCTTTCTGTAGCCCCCAAGGGATTCTGGGCCCCCTGCTTCCTGTGCATGTGGGCGTGAGTGCCTGAGAGCTGTGGCCTGCAAGGCAGGTGTGTGCCCTGGATGGGGAGTGTATGTAGGGAGGTGGCTGCTAAGTCCAGGGTCAGCCCAACAGGGGTGGGGCAGGAAGGAGGAATCACGTGCCCAGTGTGAAGAGCCGAACAGGTGGTTGGGGCAGGCGAGTGTAAGCCGGGAAAGGACTGCGCCCATTACCACGTCATGTTAGGGACCTGGCGTCGGGCTTGTGAGCCCACGAGCTGGGGTGCCAACAGTCAGGAGGGCCGGTCCGGGTGGCGACAAGGCTGACCAGCACGACCTCAGTGGGGAGCCTGGCAGTCTCCAGGCTCCTCGGCTTCTCCTCCAGCCCTCACTCAGAGGAACCCACTTAACAAAAAGCAACCTGGACCAAGACTCTAATCTAAATAGAGCCCCTCAGGACTTGTCCTGTGGATCTCACGGATCCCACAGGCCCTGGGGAAAGAGCTCGGAGTAGGATGTGGCCTGCCGCCTCCTCCGGCCAGCTCACAAGGCGGGTTTTCAGACCTGCCTGGTACTCTGCACCTGCAGGGAGGGGCTGAATTAGGTTCCCCAAGGGGTCGGGGCTCATCTTCTCCCATCCCGCCTGCTAAAGTTATGCCCCGGCATGAGGAGGGCAGCAAAAGCCACAGAGAAAGCTCAGAAGGAATCTAAACACGTGCATATGTGTGTGCGTGCACATATGTACCTACGTGCACACATGCACACTGGGCTTGAAGACGGGGCCCCTGCCTGAAGCCTGACTGTGCTTTCACACCTAGGTGGACGCCCGGAGTCCCTGGAAGAAGGGCAGCAGGAACGCCCCTCCCTGGGCCCACTGTCCCGCCCTGCGCAACAAGGGCTGCAAGAACTCATCTCCAGGACCCTTCCACCCATGAGGTTTTATGATTCTATGAAAACTGCTTCCATTAAGCCCTGCTAAAGATAGCTGCCATTATCATCCCTATTAGATTTCTGCAGAGCCAAGGTCATTTTTAACATTACAGATTGGCCTGGTGGCCTTTGAATGTGTGGGTGAGGGACACCTCACCTCTTTGGCAAAGTCGAACATGCTCCCCTTGGAAAGCAGGAGGTCTGATCAGCCAGGGGTCCACCAGGATCACGGCCACATCTTCCTGCCACTTTGGCTACAAGAACACGCCAGTGAGTGGCAGGTGGGCACAGGGACTGTGATCATTCTTAAGGAGGCAGTGAACACATCGTTTAGAATCTCCAGGGGAACGTACTTAACTACTGCTTCCATATCTAAATTTTATTGCGGCCCAGGCAGCAACACTCTGAGATTCTTAACTTAGGTTCGGCCTGCTCATCCATGAGATGGGACACACGATATACTGATAAGAGTTGCGCTCGCAGTATAGGAACTGCAGAGTAGGAGCACTCCAAAGGCACCACGGGGCAGGTGCGTGCGTGCATGTGTGCGTGTCCCACCCCATTTCCACAATGTTCTGGTGTCCCCTCAACGAGAAACACTGCACACCGGCTGAAGCGACATCAGGGTTCACACTGTGCTAACAGGTCCGTGGCTGGCGGCCAGCTAGGCACACTCACTGGCCAGTGAGTGACCAGGCGCTCCATGTCAGCTCCCAAATGGTGTCCCGGCTGATCACTGAGCTTTAGGGGGTGTCATGTGGGGGACACCGAAGGCTCGTGGTGCTTCCCACATGGGGTGTGAGCCACAGTCACGTTCGTCTCTCCTGCAGGAGGGCCTCACTCCCGACCCGGTCCTGTCTACAGCTCTCCTCACACAGTTCGGTGTGTCATCAGTGGACTTAAAGAGCAAGTGGGACTGTGAAGCTTTATAGCATCCCTGGACGCCGGGACCACAGGGGGCAAGTTCTATAAACATGAAGAGAGGGTTCTTGCCTGAGGGATCCTGGGCTCTGCCAGACCACAACAGATGCTATAAATTCTGGGTCTGCCCTGTAGCTGTTCTGATTTTCATCCAGAAAATTACATGGTCAACACTCCGGGCCCATAAAACTAACCAGACATAAGGGAGACGCTGTACGGTCAAGCCTTGGGAGGCTGCCTGAATTTTGACGTTTTCCCCGGAAGTCAGACGTCCTAGGAGAACCCTTATTAAGTGCTTCTGTACCTGAGCAGGGTGGACCTGGCCAGGGACGCCCGGGGGGGTGGCTCCATCCCTGACAAGTGTGATGAGATGAGGTCCTTTCCCAAAGGAACTCCAGCACCTTTGCTCTGGGTTCCGAGAAAGCGTGACCCTCACCTCACACTACATCCACGGTGACTTTAAAGTTAACAGTCAGGGACCCTTTTCTCCCAGCTGGCCGAAGCCAGAGCACCCTTGAAGTGATTAAAGCCCAAACCAGGCAGAACACCTCTCACCCCCCACCCCCCAGCAGAGTTTCTTTCTTAGTCCTGGAGAAGGACTGGATGGAGGGGACCCACCCCCTGTGCTCAGAAAACAAGAAATACATGTTCGTCTCAGGCCACAGAGGAGCGCTCTGAAACAAGCCAGAGTTCAGCGGCGGTGTGCGATCGATCAGGCAGAGAGTTTGCACAGCACCAGCACGGTTGCCCGCTCGTGGCCTCCTGGAGGAAGATTCTGAAGCTGCTCTGGGCTCCGCGGACGAGTGCTGCGATCGACTAAGGATGTCTGCCCTCGTGTGGGATGCGGGGGCGCAGTGCCCATGTCCTGTGTCTCCACCCCTGACTTGGGAAGGGGGTGGGCTGCATCCTTCTCTTTGGGGGCCCGGTGTCAAGGCAGGAAAGCTCCCTCACAGATCAAACTGTGAGCAGGTCACCCTTCTTCAGAGCCGCTTTCACACCTGCCCACGGGGTCCCGGAGTGGCCCACGGGGCTCTCTGGGTCTCCTCATCCACTGCCCACGGGGCTCCAGAGTGGCCCACGGGGCTCCGGAGTGGCCCACGGGGCTCCCTGGGTCTCCTCGCCCACTGCCCAGGGGGCTCCGGAGTGGCCCACGGGGCTCTCTGGGTCTCCTCGCCCACTGCCCACGGGGCTCCGGAGTGGCCCACGGGGTCCTGGAGTGGCCCACGGGGCTCTCTGGGTCTCCTCGCCCACTGCCCACGGGGTCCCGGAGTGGCCCCACAGGGCTCTCTGGGTCTCCTCGTCCACGGCCCACGGGGTCCCGGAGTGGCCCACGGGGCTCTCTGGGTCTCCTCGTCCACGGCCCACGGGGTCCCGGAGTGGCCCACGGGGCTCTCTGGGTCTCCTCGCCCACTGCCCACGGGGCTCCGGAGTGGCCCACAGGGCTCTCTGGGTCTCCTCGTCCACTGCCCACGGGGCTCCGGAGTGGCCCACGGGGCTCTCTGGGTCTCCTCGCCCACAGGCCGTCAGGAGAGCCGCGGGGGATGATGCAGCGGAGTGTCACTCGGCTCCGAGAGGCGCTCCGTGGCTAGCTGAGAGCAGGCGTCACTTGCTCCGGTTCCCCGCTGCGTTCCTGGGGCCAGTCGGCCAAGTCTGCTCAGCCCAGCCTCTCCGCATGCAATGCAGAGAAAAAAACCTCATCCAGGGCTGTTCCCACTGGACTGAGGTGAGACTGCAGAAGGGCTGGCGGGTTATGGGAGCCTGGACCACTGAGTGTGCAATGAAATGCTACCTCTGTGCTTTTAAAATGAACTACAGGGCAGACTTGGCGTGGATTTCCTCACGGTCCCCCCATGCCCTTTTCCTGTCCAGGGATCCCCTCCTGAACACCTGTGACACTGAGTCGTCAGGTCCCTTGGGGCCTCGAGGCTGTGATCACTTCTCGGACTCTCCTTGTGTTTGAGCCCCTGGCCGTTCAGAGGACCGTCGTGTGGAATGTTCCTCAGCTGGGACTGGTCTGAGGCTTTTCTCATGATCAGACGGAGGCGGAGGGTTGGAGAGAGAAGACCCCTGCGGGCCGGGGCCCTCCTGCTCACATCACAAAGGGTGCCTGCCACACTGTGACTTCTCATTGTTGACCTTGACCTCGCCTAGCAGTCTGAGGTCACGATCGTCAGGTTCCTACACCACATGGCCCTGCTCCCCACTTCCATGGATACTGCTCCCGGCAGCCCCCTCCTACGGTGTGAGGGGCTCACCCCACCTCCTCGAGGGCAAGTTTCCACAGGTATTATCTGAGATGCTATACACACGAGACCTATCTCTTCTCCCCCGACCACGTTATTTTTGTCATTCTTACTGTGCAAAGATTCTTCCTGTTGCCTTTTACCTGCAAAGCATAGAGCCAAGCAGGGCAGGCTGCACGAAGACCCCGACTTGCAGTCCCAAGTCCAGTCCCCCAGTCCTTGGCCGCCAGCCCCATCTCCTGGTTTTTTGGGAAAAGTGAGACTGGAAGCTCACGGCCCTCAGTGGGCTCTACGGTGGGGGGCCCTGGCAACTCACCATGTTATGCTTCAGGATTCTCTGGACCACGGGGGTGAACACTTCGATGACCACCATGGACCGGGGCCGCTCTCTGCAGTGCTGGGGAGACAGCAGGGCACGGTCAGGGCCAAGCCTGGCGGGGTCCAGCAGGGGCCCCGGGAGCCCTGACCACGGGGGCCCAGCTCCCCTGCCCGGGACCCCCTGCTCCACACTACTGTATGGCTTTCTGCTCCCTCTGGGGAGAGTAAGAAAAGTGGGCAGGGATGGGACCTCCTGCTTGCGCTCTGTTTTGATCTGACAGTCTGCGGTTGTTTCCAGTGGTACAGACAATCCTATTTAACAGGACAGTCTTATCACACAGTCCTGTTTAACAGGGTGAGATTCTTGCAGTAAGAGTCTCTTGAAAATCGGGGGCTAGTGTTTGGATGCCAGAACCTCGGAAATTCCGTGATTCTTCTGTTGAGGGCTTTGAGAGTAAGCTCTCAGCGTATTTCTCTCACTGGCATGGGATTTTGTTTTTCAAAATGAAATTGAAGGCCCTCGGGTGGAGCAGATGGGACCCGTTGCTCCAACACATTTAAATCTGCCGGGGCCTGAAGGCGCTGTTTCCAGAGGTCCTGGACTTGGGATGTGAGAAAGCAGGGCTATCCTGGACAATCCTTCATAAACAAACCCTCCCCAGAACTTGGGGTCCTGGCTTCCAAGAACTAGTGGGCCCCCAGTGCCCGCCTGGCCACGCCACACCTGTCTCACTGGTGTACACAGACCATACCCCCACGAGCTTGGGGAAGAGGGTCGGCAGGAGGAAGACCAGAGGCGCTGGACGAGCGGCAAACCCAGGCCCAGAGACTGTCCAAGGACATCAGATCACTGCGCCAAAAATCACCCGGCTAGGGGCCAAGGAGGACGGCCTGCTGGCCCAGCCCCGAGGCTGCCAAGGTGCACTCTCGGGCGAGGGGTAACTGGTCCCGACGTGCTCTGGGCGTGTTCTGTGCGAACCCCACCGCGAGGCTGGCACTAGGTCCCTGGGAGCAGAGATCCTGCTCCGAGGCTCCTCCAAGCTCACCTGCACCCCCACCACCCCATACTTGCCCGGCTCAGGGAAAGCCCCATGGCCAGGCTCCCACTGTCGGCCGACCGGTGCTCACAGGAGCCCTGGCTAATAAAAAGCCCAGCTGTGATGTCAGGAGCCAGAAAACGTGCTGCAAACTTCTCTCAAGATGGCCAGGAAGATACTCCCGGGAAAAGCTCAGTGCTTCCCCCTGACCTGTTGGTCTGGACCCTGGGCCTCACTTATCACCTGTCTGGTGGAGAGGGTTCCTAGCTCGTCTCCAACTCTGTCTGGGGCCCTGATCTGTTTGGGGAGGAGTCCGGGTTTCCAGGAAATTTCGCAAAACCAACCCCCGCAACGCACACACGGAGACAGGCTGCTTCCTGCAAACACAGCCCTGCTTCGGTGATGCCGTACCTTGCAGAAGAATTCACAGAGATCCGGTGGTGGATGGTTGTTTTCCAGCAAAGGAGCAATTGCCTGAAAGAGGAGGAACACACGTCAGTCGGAATCTCTCGGAAGGAATCGTAGGGGGGTGTGTCAACCCATGAGGGCTGATTCACGGTGGAAAACCCGACCTTCTGGTCGCTGTCTGGGCAGATAAGGCCAGTTATGTGAGCACTGCAGTAGGAGATGAAGCCATGGAAACTGAGGCTCTGTTCATAGCAGCAACAGGCAGGCTGAGCCACAGGCGGAGACAGAGCCCAGGGTTTTACTTGCCTGGGGCTGTGCTGTTCAATATAGTAGCCACTGGCCACGTGTGAATCTTACCATTTTAAGTGACATGGGAGAAAACTTTTTTTTTTCGCCATGCCATATGGCTTGCAGGATCTTAGTTCCCCAACCAGGGATCGAACCTGCAGCAGAAGCACAGAGTTCTAACCACCACTGGACTGCCAGGGAAGTCCCAAGAAAATAATTTTTCAAGGCAATAAAAGTACAGTTCCTCAGTTATGCTAACCACATTTCAAGCGGTCACCAGTGTCATGAAGCCAGTGGCCAATGCCACGTACAGGGCAGACAGAGGACATGCCCATCAGCACGGGAAGCTCTCCCCCAGGGTGTGGGAAGGGGGTGGTGGGCTCCAAGCTGACCGCGAGGCTGAGCCCACCACCCTCGCGCCATCCCCCACCGCCACGTGGACCAATCACTACACTGGTGATAGTTTAACAGCCCACCACGAGCGACACCCCAGCAGCCGTTGCTGTAAGAGGCCACTTGTCTGTGCCGGGCTCCGGGCTGTGTCCTGTCATTCACTCTTCACTACGCGCTGGGAGGCGGGTGTGCGTCCTGCCCTTTCCTTAGAGAGGTGACGTCTGCAGCCCAGGGTCACATGATTAGGAGATGCTGGAGCCAGATGTGAACCCTCGAGTGTGACCCAAGAGCCTGAACTATTCACCAGCTGACTTCTCAGCCGGAGCTCTCCACAGGACCGGGAAAGGGGGCAGTGAGAGACCCCAAGTAAGCCAGGCCCACGGTTCGGGCTCTGCACCTCGTTTTCAGAAGCTCAGCGCCTGGCCTGCTGGATGGGGATGCTCCGCTGCCCAATGTGGGTGACCACAGGAGAGGCCGGGTCGCAGCAGGGGGAGGGGTTGGGGCGAGGGGCTGCCCCAGGCCTCGAGTTACCGCCTGGCCCTCAGCCCCGCTCCCTACACTGATCTCTGGGAGGGGGGACCACGAGGCAGGGTGGAGCCCCTTGGCTCCAGCCCCTTCCATCAAGCTGGGCACCCCCTTCACAGGAATGAGTCAAAGAATGATGGAGTGGGAACAGATTAAGGGTCCACAGTGGGCGTCAGGCGTGGGCCCCACGCTTCCATGCCTATTATTTCACTTGAGCCTCATGACAACTCTGTGAGGTCAAACGGGAGTGATTTCCACTTGCACAGATGAATAGACAGAGGGCTGGGGAGGGTATTACAAGCCCTGCCCCAGTCACAGAGTGCTGATCATTTTAGATCGTAGTATTAAAAAGAAGACTAAATGTTCTTGTGGAATCTTTCCCAGTTAATTACTCCGGCAGCCCTGCAGGAAAGGCTCTGTGGTCACCCCATTTCACAGATGAGAAGACTGAGGCTCAGAGCGTCAAGGCAGTTGAACGGAGTACAGGGTAGACCAGGGGTTTTCCCCGGGGTTGCTTTGTCCCCCTCCCAGGGGGCATTAGCATGTCTGGAGACAGTTTGATCGTCATGACAGGGGGATGCGACCGGCATCCAGGGGGTTGTGGCCAGGGATGCTGTGACGTCCTACGATGGGCGGGACAGCCCCCACCATGAGAAACCGTCCATGCACAAACGTCACTAATGCCGAGGGCAAGAAACTCCAGGTTAGACGTGCAAGAAAGGACTTATGAGAATCTCCAAGACATGTCGTTAAGTAAACAAACCAAACACAGAACAACACATTCAGCTTCACATCATTAATGTTAAAAGCAAAATATAAACATACAACCGTATCTCTCTATATGAGTTTATCACCCCCTGAAATGCCCCAGGGCTGGGATGGGATGAAATCTTTTTCTTTTTGTTTTTAAAACCAGTGAAAATATACTCATGAAATTCTTAAAGATATTCTTTAAGTAAAATTAAAAGCTCTTCATTATTTGCCCAAGGTCTCAGCTGGTATGAGGTTGGCCCAGGGTCTACACTCGCCTCTGAACTTGAACCATACTTGGCTCTAAGCCCACGCTCTTCACCAGCATGTGGGAACCCTGCCAGGGTCTGGACCCCAGGTCCACGATTGTCCAGTGACAGGCCAGCTCTTACCAGCCAACAATTACCTACAGCACTGATGTCTGACTGATAGCTGAATAAAACCAACTCAAATTACCTGTGAAAGTATTTCTGAAAACTAAGTACATTATAAAAAAAATACCTAATACCAATCCCCATGGGGAGAAGACTAATTGTCAACAGGTCAAATCGGATCATGTGATTGCTGGAATGAAAAGGAGGCGACAGAAGGCTGTGTGGTTATTTTAACAGCACTGGTCACAGAGAACATTGAACACGAGAGAGGCTGCAAAACGGTGGGCTCAGGGTCAGACCTCGAGATCAAATTCTTTCCCGTTCTCAGGCTTCCCCGCTGAGCAGGGAAACAGCCCAGTGCAATTAAGGGGTCAGCCGGCCAAATTAGCTGGATAAACGCAGCCCAGATTTCTCAGATCAAAATTCCTTTCCCAGGCTCCTCCCAAGTCCAAGGCCCTGACCCTGCTTCGGGAGACAAGGTGCAGAGTGGGACCCGGGGTGCTGCCAGCCGAGAGGGGAAGACGCCGGCGCCTTGCTCGGTCACCGCCTGCTTCTCCAACAGACAGAACTTCTTGGCCTTTGCCCGTGCTGGGCTCCCCGCCTGGACTGCCTTGCCCTGGGAGCATCCTATCCCCTCGTCAGGACTCCAGCTCCCTCACCTCCTCCTTGAAGCCCTCCGTCATCTTCCCCCCAGTCCCCCTGTACTCCCCTAACTCCCTGGAAGCAGCTCCAGCCCAGCCCACGTGATTCCCGGACTATCTGCCACGCCCCCCAGCACACAGAAATCCCTCAATGGCGGCTCTGCTGGTGGAAGAGAGACCAGTGTCTGGCACACACTTGTACTCATGGGTCAACAGATGTCTGTTAAATTAAATTATTAATTGACAGCATGCCAGAGAAACGAGGTGGTGGGGAGGCCCAGGTAGATGCTGCCCCTGTTCTAGCAAGAGAAGGCGAGGGGTGGTCAGGGCAGAGCGTGGGGAAAACCTCTACATTCAGAGTGGACACTCAGCAAGCAGCTGCGGTGAGTGACTCCGTGGGGGGACCTCCACAGAAGCTTCTGCCTTTACGCTCTGTGATTAAAATGCAATTCAGAGGGGCACGGTGTCTGGGATGTTGTCCTTGTATCAAAAGCTGTACCCACGGGACATCCTGGGCAGACGAATATTCCAGACCCTTTCCTAGGCATACAGAGCTCTGCCTCTCACTTCCATCTCAAGTTCTGCCTTCCTGCTTCCCGCTGCCTTAACGTTTCGTGCTCCAGCAAAGCTGACGTGTCCAGAATATCCCATGTTGCTTAAAATCTCTGTTTACACTTTGCTTTCTCTCTGGAAAGACTTTCCTCTGTTTTCCCATCTGGCAAACTCCTATTGATTCTTCAAAGCCCAGCTCAGAACCTCACTGCCTCTGGGAAGCTCTCTGGCTTCTTTCCCAGGTGAGTTCACAACTCCACTTTCCAGGTAACAAGCCTCTATCTCTGCAATGATCTCATTTACCAGATGAAGGACTCCTTGGGAGCAGGGGCTGTTTTCATTATCCATGAATTCAAACACACAGCACAGGGCCTGGCACCCAGAAGGGGCAACTTCTTTTCTTTCTTCTCTCTGGTGAGAGTCACACTCGTAGCTTAGAATCACCCAGGAAGGATGTTTCACCTCAAACACGCTTACAGTCATAGTCAAGGCCCAGAGACTATCCCTCACTTTGCACATTAGAGGGAATGAAATCCGGGTTCTATGTGTGGATTAATCAGGAGACAGGTCCTGGGGCAAGAAAGAACAAGTTTACCTTTCAGCTAATGGGGTGACGGCTGAGAATACATTATAGGGTCTCTGCCATCTCCTGCCTCTGACTCTGCACAGCAGACTCAAGAAGAAGGAGGTGATTAAGACACATTTGCTACAGGCCTCAGAGACTGATAATTACCACCCCCTCCCATCAACTGGGGCTCTGACATGTGCAAAGACAGGAGGGAGGCATGTCTGGCCTAACAGAAGGGATGAAACTGAGCAAGGCCGCCGTGCTGGGAGATGACAGTGGTGCCCGGGGGATCCACTGAGACCCGGGTAGGGCTGCGGGTGCGGGAGAGGGGCGAGGCAGGTGGCCGCCCAGGACTTACCACGATGATGTTCTCGTGTTCCTGGGTGGTCAAGTTTGTGTTCTGAAGGGCGAGCAGGGAGGCCGGGAGGAAAACAGAACAAGACACACGGTTAGTAAGAGGGAACATCGGTATCTCAAAGGGCCACATGGTTCCAAAGCCGCTTTCAGCCTCTTGGACAGAGGACGGTTGCCACTTTTTCTTAATTAAACAGATCAGAAGCTGATCAAAGTCACAGTCGGGAAGCGGGGGGGTGGGAGGAAGCACAGCCTTGGGGCAGGGATTAGAGAGCTCCAAGTCTGTTTCACCAGTGGAGTGACACGCCCTCGGGGAGTCACTCCTCAGTGAGACGGTTTCTCCGTCCATAGATGGAGTCCACTTTGGGCTTAAACCTGTGCTCGGTCCTTTTCATGGCCACGCACGCTACCTGGAAGCCTGGAGGCAGGTGCATAATAAAGACACAATAAGCGTGTAGAACACTCTGTCAGCCAGTCTTTGAGAAGTATTTCAGTGGTTCCCCAGCTACGTTCCCAGGGAACACTAGTGTTCCACGATGTTGGCCCAAGATGGTTTAGCTATGTTAAAATTCTAGCGACTAACCTGCGAAAGTATTAAGTGGAATGCATTAAACTTACTAAATTCTTAGGGTTTTTTTTTTTCCTCTCCTCCCTATCTGGAATTTTTTTACACAACTGGTACCTGTGACCACCATCCTGTGTATAAGAGGATGTGAATGAGGAAAGAGACAGATATGCAATAAACAAGAGACTGTGAGAAACTTCAAACAGAGTCTCATCTGTTTCGCTAGCCTCCTGCTGTGTTCCGCTCCGAATGTCTCCGTGGATGCAGATTTTCACCCGTGTCGACTTTTTTTCCAACAGGTGTTCATAACGCACCTCCTCACTGGGCAGTAAATGGCAAGACCGACACGGTCCCCGAATTCTGGAAGGAGCCCCACGGACTGAACAGGTTTAAGGAGTGTCTGGTATCGAACGCGTTTACCCCAGTTGAAGCGAAGGAAAAGCGAGGGAGCTATCCTTCTGCTTTGGTCCAGGCAGCTGGCCGCCGAGGGAGATGGGGTGAGCACCGGGAGCATCCCGGTTCCCATGGCGACCGCCAGACCCGTGTGCCCAGGGTCCAGACCACGCAGGGGGGACGCTGCTTGGACTCGAACACCTTTTCTTTTTGTGGACGTGGGTGGAGTCTGAGCAGCCACGGATGGCAGATTTTTAACCACCGGCCGTTTCTCAGCCAAGGTCAGGTAAAAAGCCTGGCTTTCGCAGCTCTGCTCACCACCCCTCAGGTGCTGTGTTGGGGCTCCGCAACACTCCTTCCACCCGCTTCCTGCGCCCGTGACAGGTTCTATGGCCAGGGGCTTGCCCGGCGGCGGGGATGACGGGGTGGAGTGGGGCCGTGACCCCGTCTGCCCTGTCCCTGAGCTCCTACCCCCCACCAATGAGCTGCAGGGCTCAGGCCACACGAGGGCCAGTTCCCCCTTTCGGGCTGCTGTGGGCACGCCGAAGGGACCACTGGGCCTCACAGCCCCCACGGACGGTTCCAGCGAGAGTCTCCAGCAGTCACGGGTGTGTCTCTTTGGTTCCCGTCGCCAGTGACAGCGCTTGCCCTTCTCAGGGAGCCTTCTCTCCACTGAAGCCCTTCCTGACCCTGGGTGGGGAGTGCTCACTAACAACCACTGTGTTGAAGGGGACAACTGTATGCCACACAGTGTGGCCACTCCACACACTTGACCCAACAAAAGCCCGGGAGGCAGGGGACACCGGCTTTCACAGGCTCATCCTCCTTCTCCCTTCTTGGGATCCTGCCTGCCTTCGGGCTGATTTGGTGATGATGCCTGGAGCCTCTTAGGAGGAGGAGGCTTGGGCAGCAACTTAAGTAAAGAGAACGAAGAATTTAGTCTACATGCTCGAAACAAAAATGGGCAAGGAGTGGGGAGAGCTTGCTTTTCCAGCCATCCCCTCTATGTATCCAGCTGATGGTGCTGAAGGTCAAGTTCACAGCCATCTCCCACCATGAGAGAAATGTGTTTATCAATTGGTCCCCGTATGTTAGGCACAAAGCCAGGCTCTGTGTACACATGAGGACATCTAATGCCTAATTCTAGGAAACGGGTGCTAATCTTAGCCCAACCCACTGAGAGACCTAGCTCCTTGTGTAAGGCCCGTGAGCTCCTGAGGGTAGAACCACGACTCGTGGACTCCGCACACTGCTGCCCTAGGGGCCTGGTCCCTCGCTCACCTAAAAGCCTCCGCCAGTTCAGGTAACATCCCATCAGCCTTGCAGTGGGGCAGACCTGGGCCTGGGTCCTGCCCACCCCTCATCCAAGTGACCCTGGACAACCGACTTAATCCCGCAGAGCCTGCATTTGCGATTCCGTGTGCTTCCCGTGCAGGGTCGCTGCGAGAAATGTAAAGGGGCTGGTGTAAATCCCTGCCACCCTGATCGTCCCAGGGCACGTGCTCAGAGAACCTCGGTATCACTGGCAGAGGTGTGAATCTCACCGGAAGGGACGCCGCCTGGGCTGCAGCCCCAGCTCTTTCCCTCGCCAACGGCTGCTCTCATCAGTATATCGGGGACAGTGTGGGCCCCCTGCCTGACACCCAGCAGGTGCAGAGCAGATACAAGCTTCTTCCATTTTTGTTTCTCTAAATGCCTTCGTCTCTCTACCCTAGTGCTTGGGATCAGCTGACTCTGAGACCCTTGATCTAAAGCCTGCGAAGTGATGTGAAGTCCATGAGACTGTGGCCATGGGAACCACATCTGAGATGAGCAGGAAGTCCCAGCAGAGGCCGGTCACGGGGTCACCTGCCGCCATCCCCACCACATTGACCACGAGCCTGACTTAGAGATGGTGGCTGAGACCAGTGGGGCCGACGAAGTGGTCAGAGCGACTATGCGGTGGGAGCCAGGCCGCCCTTCAGGGTGGAATTTCCAGCCCCACGGCCTACTTGGCAGGTCACGCGGTGTCTCTGGGCCTCAGTTTCCCCATCTGTGAGATGGAGGCAGCGAGGCCCATCTCTCAGGGGGAATGTGAGTGTTAGATGGAAAGCGGCACCCGCCCGGCACATGACAGGTACATCCTGAGGGTAAGCTGCTCTGCTCTCTCCCGTGAGAAACCAGCCCGGGCCTGACGACTGGCCCCGCCCGCCATGCAGGCAGCCTGGACTCAAATCCCAGACTGTGACCGTGATCTGTTTCAGAGTCGAAGTCTAGACTCTCCTGTGGGATGCGGCTGGTCTCCCACCTGAGGACGGTCACACCCTCTGCCCACAGCCATCTCTGCCACGTACCTTTCACCGCCTGCCCCCACCACCCCCCAGGGTGGGGGACCCTCTCTCTTCAGCAGACGTGGAAGGCCTGGGCTGGTTTCCTGAACTGATGGGCAGTGACCAGCCTGCACCTGCGAGAGGGTGGAGGTTCTAGGCAGCAGGGACCTTGTGTGGGGTCTGGGGGGCTGCAGAGGAGCCACCCAGGGAACCAGGGCCACTCCCAGGGAAGAGGGGCAGAGAGACCACTCTGGTGGCTGTGCATAGCTGAGACCGGGAGTCATCAACCCCGGGGCCCCCGGGGGCCAGGGAGCAGATGAAAGAGGGCAGCACTGACCTCTGCGAAGCGCTCAGTATAGCACGGGGACAGCGGGAATGGTGAGACACTCCCGAGCGCCCCTCGCCCTCCATCGGGCAAGCCCAGCTAAGATCAGGCCTCACGTCCCTCTTCCCCGGGAGGGAGGCGACCGCCTTTATACAGGAGCCCGGGGCCACTCACAGCCTGGGGCTGCCTGGCGGAGCCTGAGGCTCGGATGGGTGGCGCTGCGCAGCCGCTGCCAACTGCTGCTGGGCGTTCTGATCATTTCTAAGGACAATCTGCAAAGTCCTCCTTTGCGGTGAAGCCTCTCAGTTTTTAAAACCCTGTGCGAGCTAAACAGAGTGTGGCTGTGGGCTGTGGGTGCCAAGGAGAGCAGGAAGCCACATCTGCCCAGAACCCCAGTGCTGGGGGTCGGGGAGACAGAGGCGGCCAGCGCCAGGTGGGGGGGGGGGGAAGGGCAGTCTGGGGGCTGCACAATGCGCTCCCACCCGGGATGAACGAGAGGATTCTGACAGCGGCCACCAGCCCAGCTCGGGTCCAAGGCCAGCCCCTGCCAGGTCCTGTCCCAAAGCAGGTCCTGGGACACGGTGGGGTGACAACCACTCTCCCCTCGACCTGACCTCCTTCTCAGCTCCCTCGTGTCACTGGGGGATGGCTCACCTCCTCCCACGACGACGGGGAGACAACACAAACTCGAATTCGATCTGCCGCTTGGCATGGGGTGGTGCTCAGCAGACCCCGTAAAATAATTAAACTTCAAAGTGTTGGAGGGGCTGGGGTGGGGGCGGGTGGCACAGAGCGGAATCAGGCCAAGCGGCCTTACCTCTGAGAGCAGTTTCGAGACGATTTCCAGTGGGGCCTGGTTGATGGAGTCGTCTTGCAGAGGGGACGTCAGAGCCATGTCCACCAGCGTCCGGATCTCCTTCAGGACGACCTCCCAACGGCTCGGGTTACTCAGGACTTTCTTGTATTTGTAAATCTTTTTCTGTTTGGGAGAGAGAAAGAGACCCACGCGTGTGATGGACAGGCCAGGGGTGGGCGAAGTATACAACACGATCGGTGACTCCGCTGCTTCAGGGTGGAGGCCTCCCTCCCTCCCCATCAGAATCCCATCCCGGAAGAACAGAGTCTTGCCCCAAGTCGGAGGTTGCGGCTGCAGACAGCCGGGCCTCCTGACCACTAGGAGAGTCATTTCTACTCTGCTTCCAGTGACCTTTTGAAAAGGATGAACATAGTTATCGGTCAGATTGCATCTTGTGCCAAACTCGTTCCCCAAGTATTCTAATGCAATCACAGCAGGAAGGTACTTTCTTTGTGTTGGAGGCAATGTTTCTGCTCACCTACGAGGCCACCTGGAGTGTGAGCAGCTGGGAAACCGGACAGACAGGCTTGGGGCCCGGAATTCAGCTCCAGCCAGGCAGGGACTGAGCCCAGAGTGGTCCTCAGACTGCACGTGGGGAGTAAGACAGTGCCTTCTCGCCTCTGCAACCAGAGCTGGGGAGCGGCTGGGGCAGGGGCCGGGCTGGTTCCGCCCTCTGACATCATGGAAACAGAAGCCCTCTCCGAAGGCTGAGGTCCCAACAGCTGCCTGCCTCGCTGCCGCCCAGCTTGCCTGGGAGCCTCTCTTTCTAACTGGATAAACTCCTTCATTAAGTGTCCCGCTCCCTGGGGAAAACCTAATTTTAAAGTCACGGAGCCAGCAGCCAGCTGGGTGACACGTCACAGCCTCTGAGCCAAAGTCTGAACGAGGGGAGGAGGCAGCGAGGGTCTCACGCTGGCCCCCGAGGCCCAGAGGCAAGCTCGCAGGCCTCCAGCCTCTCCCTGACCACTGGGTTTCCCAGTTAACAAGGATGAAGGGTCTTGGACCCCAGGACCTAGAATGGAACATCTCGGGGACAAAGTCCACACTGGACTGAGCAGCGCACGGTGCTGAGTGAGGCGTCGTGGTGGAAACTCCCAGGCAGACTGTGGAATCAGATGGACCCGGTTCTTCCTATAAAGCGTTCCACCTCCTGAGCCTCAGTTTCCACTTCTGTAAATAACGCGTGAAAACGGCCTGTGGCCTCGTCCACTGAGTAAGCCTTATAAACCCTGGACCCGCGTGGTCCCCTCTCTGGACGGAGTTGTGCTCAGAAGCACAGTCCAAGGAGCACAACCACGCAACAGAGAGGGAACTCAGACGCTCAGCTGGTCTCCTGAGAAACTTGGAAGGGATGAAGCCTACAAGCACGGTGATCCAGACATCACAGCGTCCTAACTGTCTTTCTCCCGTTTTTGTTTTTTTCTCACACGCCACGGTCTTCTGGAGCCTCTTCCTTGCTAATCACGCCCGCCACCACCGCCATCCCCCACTCAGTGAACTCACACCTGGGAGTACTTGCCTGTCTTCATCCCAGCCCTCTCTCATGTATGCAGGCGGTCTGTCTCCTCCCCTCCCTCTCCCTCCACACACCCTCCACCTCCCCCACCTCCCTCTACTCTACACCCCCAGCTGCTGCCATGAAGACAGCCCAGCTCTCCTCAAGCGGGGTATGGAACAGAGTGGAGATGTTTACTTGCCAATCATGTTAGATCCTACAAGGGCCGGAAGAAACCATGGCAACTTGTCTGTGTGCGTGTGTGTGGGGGGCGGTGTTTATTGAACAGTACATACACCGTTGATGGGGATGACGGTGACTGGCAGTGTTCACCGAACACCGTTCTCTTGTGAGGAGGTGCACCCAGCTTCCCGAAGCTTCCCTGGGACGGTAACCAGCCTCAGTCCCAGCGACTGTCAGCCAGGAGCATAGCCAGGTCCAAGCAGACACACAGCGCCTGGAATCTCAGGCAGCAGAGATACTCTGCAAGGCAAGAACCTGACCCAGCCCTGAAGGCGAATGCTCCTTAGAGTTCTGGATGTTGCGGGTCGGCTCTGTGACCAGAGAATTGCTTAATTTTTTAAATGACCATGAGATGGCTGCAGGAACTTGCCGTGGATTAAGCCCCAGAGAAAACCACAGGGCGCACAGGCAAGTCTTCCCATGGTATACTCTAGATGGGCCTACGGTCTGGGCTTAGCGCGCTCTCTTCTAATCAGCTGCAGGTTATTTATTTTGGAAAGAATAATGACTTCATTCTTTATGTGAAAACAGGGCATGCTCACCGTGAGAAATGTAAACCATGCTGAAACACAGAGGAAAGGCTCAATGAGAAAAGGGCCTCAGAGACCCCGCCACCTAGAAATGGCCGTCGTTAACCTTCGGTGATCACTGTTCAGCTCTCCTTTAGACTTGGCCCGTGGGGGTTGGTGGCCGTGAGCGTGGTTCCCTCCGTCTCCGGGTACCCACACCTGGATGTCGCCAAGACTCCGGGATACATGGCCCAGGGGGAGGGCTCTCCGGGAGCCCCCAGCCCCTGCACAGCTTCCCATGAGCCCCCTCCCAGGCACGCCCAGCCTCGGGCTCACAGACACAGTCCTCCTCGAAGGACTGGGGGAATGACAGCTTTCCCACAGGTCCCTGCCCAGGCGGCATCCCCGCTGGATGTTCCCAGGGGCTGACGAGGACTGACGTTTAATGAGCACATACTGCGACCCGCCAGGCACCATGCAGGGCACTTCCAGGCATCAGCTCATGCCACCCTCCCGGTCACCCCAGGAGCCGGGGACCTGCCAGGGGCCCTGGGAGGTGATGGAGGGCACAGAAGAGCAGGTAGGGAGTGGGGCTGGGGGGAATGGGCAGCAAGTTGCCAGGGTGTCGTGGAGCGGTAGGACCGGGCAGCCGGCACCGCCACCCTCGTGGGGACGAGACGGTCAGGGCAGATCACACCCTGGAGCCAACCCACCCAAGGGCCAAGGAGGCTGGGCTGCTACCCACCAGCTTCCTGGGTTCCTGGCTGCCCCGTGCCCAGGCCAGGGTGCTCCTGTAGACACGTCCCCGGGTGGATCTCCCGGGCTTACAGGGAGCAGCCTTCAGGGCAAGGTGAAGCCAAGAATTGGGGGACCTGCCGCTTCCACCATGGGCTCCGGTAGCCCCTTTACACATGTGGCTACTGCAGCCACGAGGTGACATGGCTCAACACCAGGTCACACAGCTAGAAAGGTGGCAGAGTCACAAGTGTGAACTGGCTCCGAGGGACCTGAGAGGTGTCTTATCACACAGGTCAGGACCAGCGCAGATGGTTCACTAGAGACACGGTCAGGGAGGCAACAGGAATGCTTCGGGGCCTGGGACGAGGGCTCTGGGGGCTGTGGGAGCAGCCGTGGGCAGGGCGGCTGTGGCAGCCGTGGTTACAGGGTGTGGGCCAGCAGCAGGCTCCCAGAAGGGGCTCTGAGCCCTGGCAGGGGACGGCCGCAGGGTGGAGGCAGGACCAGGGGCCTGGTCGTTCCACCTTGGGTGACAAAACGGCACGTTTCATCCCAGGAGCCAGTCTGATGAGCTCATGTGGCGATGAATCACGGCGGGGCTGGGCTGGGGCCGCCTCTGGAACCCGGACTCCCAGGCTCCTGGCAGCCCGGCCCTGGGCTCTGCCGTGTGGGACCCCTCCACTGAGCCCATTTCCCCAGAGGGGTGGGCGACCTCCTGCCCTGTACCAAGTGCATGGGCCGAGGGATTCCTTTGACAAGAGCCTCGGAGCTGTCTCCCTGCTTATTTTTGTGCAAGGAAGCCAAGAATGGTCTCATTTTTGTTCTTGTTAAGGGTTGGGGGGGAAAAAAACATAAAAGAATATGCCACAGGCTCGTATGCAGCCCGCAGAGCCCCAAACATCTGCCATCTGGCCCTTTCAAGAAAAAGTTTGCTAACCCGGAGGCAGGAAAGGGTCAAAAGCCCACCCAGCCGAGAAGTCAGAGCATGTGCAGCTCAAGCTGGGAGGCCGTCAGGGAGACGCGGGTTCCAACATAGAGACGCTGCTCTGCAACCACCAGACTGGACGGAACCAAGAGGTCCCACCACGTGTTGCGAAGGTGTGGATCCAACGGGACCCTTGTGCGTTGCATCAGTACGACACCACTGGAAAAAGCCTGACAGTGTCTCAAGTCGTTAAACACAGATTTATCATATGACCTAGCAATTCTGTTCCTAGAAATCTACTCCAGAGAAACAGACTCTACATAAAGACACACACATGAACAGGCATAGCAGCACTGTTCATAACAGCTCCGAACCGGAAACAACCCAAATGTCCGTTAGCTGATGAATGGAGGAAGCAAGAAGTGGTCTCTCTGCACAATGGTATAGGAGTTGGCAGCAAAAAGGATGGAACCACTCATATGTGCTACAACACAGACGAACCTCGCTAAACATGCCAAGTGAAGGAAAACAGACACAACAGACACACTGGAGGGCTCCTTTTACATAAAATGTCTAGAAAAAGGCACATTTACAGCGACAGAAAGTGCCTGGGGTGGGGAGGTGACAACAGGGACTAGAACTGCAAACAGGTATGAGGACGTCTTGCAGATGATGGAACTATTCTAAACCTGCACCGTGATGGCTGCACAACTATAAACTTACAATCACTGAGTCACTCACTCACAATAGGTGAATTTTTAAACCTTATGCCATGTACATTACACCTCAATTAAGGTATATAAGGAAAAGAATCTCCACCCATGCAGGTGGAGGGTATCAAAGTCAGAGGCAGTATGGCTCGCGATTAGGAGTGCAGGCTTTGCAATCAGCAGACTTCAGATCTGAGCTCGGCTTCATCTACCCGTTCACCTATTCACTCCTCCATTCATCCACCCATCCATCCTCTCCAGCCAAGCGTTATCCATCTTTCCAACCAGCCAGCAATACTGCTGGCACCATCTAGTATGATCTCCCAAGGACTGAGTTAAGCGCTAAGGTTACCCGCGGGAAGCAAGGCAGACAGACCCCAGCGCTCGTGGAGCTTACCGACACCCTGCTGCCCTCGTCTGCAGCGTGGTATGAAAGCGACCACTACCAGAGGCTTGCCATGCCCAGCCCGTGAGAGGGTAATATATACAAACACTCAGTCCTGTTCCTGGCTGAACAGCAGCTCTAATTCTTATTGCCCGAGTCCTGAAGGTGAGTGACCCAGAGCAGGCAGGGCTGAGGAAGTCTCCCAGCTCCCCAGACCACGGAGCCCGCAGCTCCACTGCAGTCCTCGCCCTCTGCTTATCAGGGAGGGGGCGTTACCTGGGCAACCTCCGCCATCTCTCCGGCAAGCGCGACGCCCGGCTCCTCCAGCCTGGGAGAGCAGAGCCCGCCGGCGCCTTCGCGGGAGACGAACTGTCACCAGGGAGGCGCCCGTCGGCGTGACTCAGAAGGGACTGGGAGCACGCCTCCCAGTGACGGGGCGGCCGCTCCAGCACTTGCCGCAGCCTGCGAGGCTGGGCTCACGCGAGCACGCATGCTCCCCCGCCCGTCATCAAAGGGGAGGCAGCCCAGGGCGCTGGGGGGGGGGGGGGGCGGCGCGGGGGAGGAGCCGGCTGGAGCTGGGCTGGCTTCTACAACTTCTTTTGTGCCAGGGGACATCCTGAAGCTGTGCTGCCCAGCTCGAAAGCCACCAGCTTTCGAAAGCGTGTGGCTACTTAGGCTGAAACAAATTAAAAGGAAACACAGCTGATCATTCAGTGTCTCCACGGCCACACAGGGCAGGCGGCTGCCACACTGGGTGCTGCAAACAGAGGATGCGTTCAGCGTGGCAGAAAAGTTCTACCAGGCAGGCTGTCCTGAAGTCTGAAGTGTCCCCTCGGTCACCCCCGCCCCAGAGGACCAGCCACGGGCTCGCTGCCCCTCCCATCCCTCAGGGCTGGTGTGTGAGCAGCACCCAGACCAACCGCCTGCCCAGGCCCCGCTGGCCTCCCCTCCAAAGCCTACAGGGGCCTCTCCCCGATGTCTTCTGCACTCCCGGGAAGAACGACACGTGGGTAGCCTCCTCGGCTTCCCCGATTCCTAGACAGGCCTCTGGCCTCCTCGTTTCTCTCAAGCTCGCCCTGAGTGTCCATGCTGACCGTGCCAGTTGGCCGTGCCCTGCCGAGCCAGCGTGCTTCTGGGCTGGGGGTGGGGGTCCCTGACATTGGGGTGGGGCGCGCTTCTGACCCTTTCTGGCCCTCCAGAACGGCCTCTGTTAAATCCTTTCTGCATGAAGCACCATCCCTTTGCCTTCAGAATCAACTCAGGTCTGTGACCGGCCCGCGTGTGTCACTTCCTGACTGCCCATCTGGGCCCAAGCCTAGATCGTTACCCTGAGACCATCATCGCGTCTCAGCACCCCCCGCAGACTCTGCAGAGGCTCCAGCTTAGCCAGTACAGTTACTGTACTGTTACTGCTGGACCGACCAACCAACAGACAGATGAATCAAGTACACCCTCAGGGACTTGGGTTTGTCAGGATGGGAGTCGGACACCCACTCTGAGTGGGTGGGGCCTTTGGCTCTAGTACGGAGGGGCGGAAAGCGAGACTCGAGCCTAGCCCTGGGGCTCCCTTGCCGGCTGGAGGGGAGGGCACGGCCTTCTCGCCCAGCAGAGCCGCTGTTTCCAGCAGTGCTGGCCACCCCAGTCCAGGGCGCACCGTGTGCCAGGGTAACGGGCTGCGACAAGAGACACAAGAGCACTGGCCGCCATCGCTTCTGGAGGGCTCCCCATAGATCAGCCCCTCTTCTGCAAACCACTTTCACAATTCTCACAACCACTCATTGGCGTTCACGTTACAACCACTTCACTGACAATTATGTCAATGTGAACGAAGTGATTAGCTCCATTTCACAGTTAAGAAGACTGAGGGTGAGAGAAGTTAAGTCACGGAGCTGGTAAGAGCCAGAGCGGGAGCTGGACTCAGGCCCAGCTTTGGATCCGAGTCCCGACCGCCAGGCCACTCTGAGGGGCACGCCCAAGTGCTTTCTCTGCCTTGATCGACGCTGCTGCCTCCCGCTGAAACAAACGAGAAGCCCTTCAAATTGAGGCGCTGAGCCCAGGGGCAGGTGGAGACTGGCTGCAACTGGGCACCTAAATGACATCTGCCCGGGAAGCCTGGGGAGCTGGGTAATCTGTGTGAAAGAATGGGGGTGAGATCCTGGCACTCTGCCACCTGAGTGCCCACCGGAGGCGGTCTCCCTGCAGTCATTACTGCTTCCAAGGAAACAGCAGACACACGGGCACAGTGTCCCGCTTGTTGTCTCCAGAGCATCGGCTGGTTGCCTGGGAAACCAAGCATCTGGCTGGTGGGGCAATGAACTGGTTGTGGTGCCAGGCTGGCAGCTGGGTACCACATCCTACTTAGCTCTTGGGGACTGCTACAACCTTTGCAAAATCCAGTCAACCCATGGATCTGACTGACTGCACTGAGAAAATTCTAGGTGGCTGTTCTCCCCTCTCAGCTCTGACCCCAGGGGAAAGGGTCAAGCCTTGTCTGTCTCCTCACTGTTCTGTGTGGTGGTGGAACTGCTGGGGTCACGTGGAAGGTGCTCTCAGTATTTGTCAAAGGGAGGAGATTCAGAATCAGAAAGAGAGCTACAAACGGCTTGGTTTTCTCTATTTCCTGGCATACTGAGTGCAGCACTTTAACAGCATCATCTGTTAGGATTTGAAAGAGCTTAGCTGAAATAGCATCACTACCATGAGCTTGGTTTGTAGTGGTATGTGTTGGCCGTTACCAGCTACCACACCAGACCCTTAATCCTCCCTGCCCACTGAAAACGCAGGAACCACCTGCAGGGGGGCTTGTTAAAAGGCAGGTTCTAACTCGGTAGACCCCATGGGGCCTGGGAGTCTGCACTTGGCAGCAGCTTGCACGCGAGAGCGGCGTGAACCCGGCCCCGGGGCCTGGTCTGCTCCTCCCTAGGGGGCAGGCACACTCGCTCGGTCCCTGTGACACATGGAAGGGGACACGGAGGGGTTAAGGCCTCGCCGGAGCTCACGCAGCTGGCGCTGTGGGTTATGTCCCCCACGTGGTATGTCAGAGTCCGAGCCCCTGGTGTCTGCGGCTGTGACCTTCTTTGGAAATAGGTCTTTTCAGACGCCATCAAGGGAAGATGAGGTCATGCTGGAGCAGGGTGGGTCCTCGTAAAAAGGTCAGGGGAAGACACACACAGGGAGAAGGTCAGGTAAGGACGGGGGCAGGGACGGGAGCAAGGCTCCCACCAGCAGAGGGACGCTGAGCGGCACGGCAGCCCCCAGAAGCTGCAAGAAGCCGGGAAGGAACCTGCCCGCACCCTGACGTCCGAGAGGTGGCACACTTTTGCTCATGCCGCCCAGTTTGTGGTCCTTTGTCACAGGAAACACACAGCTGGCGAGCGTGAGAGCAAGGCGGGCCCGGGGGGCCTGGCTCCTGGCCTCCCTGCTTCTGCTGTCTCAGCTGGCCCTTCCCATCCTTTTCTCGTGTGGAGGTGGTAGCCGGGGCCCCTGTTCCCAGCAGCCTCTCCCAGCTTACCCTTGGAATCTGCTGGGCTGTCTCTTCTTGAGCTTCCCTGCTAGCTCAGACGTTAAACAATCTGCCTGCAAGGCAGGAGACCCAGGTTCGATCCCTGGGTCGGGAAGATATCCTGGAGGAGGAAATGGCAACCCACTCCAGCATCTTGCCTGGAGGATTCCATGGACAGAGGAATCTGACGGGCTACAGTCCATGGGGTTGCAAAGAGTCAGACACAACTGAGCGACTATCACTTTCACTTTTCACTTTCTCCTCTTGGGAAAGGCCTGACCCCGTCTCTTCCTTGCTCTCTCATTGACGCCCACCCCTAGCTGATGACCTGGTCCTGTGCTCCCTCAAGGAAGGCCGGGCAGGGACGCCTATCCATTACTGCCGTCGCAAGGAGCGGGCTGGACGCCCAGGGAAGCTGCAGAGGGAACTCCTGAGAGGACCTCGGCACAGGAGTCACGGGGCAGGCTCAGCCCCACCCCTGGTTTGGCCCTCAGGTGTGTGCAGAGTGGGGCATCTCTGCATTCAGACTTCCGTTCTGCTGCTTGTGAGCTGTGCAGCCGCAGGCAAACCATACCACCTCCCTGAACCTTAGTTTCCTCATCTGCAAAACGGGGCTAAGAGGTGCGCCTGCCTCTGGCAGCTCTGACGAGATTGAACGTGGTATTTCATGCTGAACCTTCTAGGTGTTTAGTAATGTTAGCCATTGGCCCAGTGGGGCATTGATCAAGATAGTTAAGTCTGGAGAGAAAATAAAGGTGACGAGAAACCTCTAAATGCCCACTGACAAGGAAACGCCTGAACTAACCATGGCCACGTGCAAGATCACACCAGCAGCAGGAAAAAGGAACGAAGCGCGGCCAGCAGCCCTGCCGTGGACTCCAGCCCCACGAGCCACATGTGTCGGAGCACACACGCCGGTGGGCAGGGGAGGACCACGGTGGTGGTGGGTGCAGGGCACCGAGGAGGAGCTTTGGCTTCATGAAACGTTTCAAACTGCTGCAGGAAGCCAGAGCTGTGCCGAACATTTAACTTCAAAGCAGTGAAGAGAAACACCCCCAAAGATTTCAGAAACTGGGATCATGGAGGTGGTGGGGTCCCTGTCCACAGACTCCTTAAAATTGGGCAGAACCCCACATTCTTAGAAGGAGCAGGAAAGTATCTGAGATCCCGTTCTCCTTGATTTTCCACTGTTCCAGTCGATCACTTTGCTTTTGAAATGATAAAGATGCTGACAGAGCGGTGTTTGGGAGGGGACTGCTACAGAGCACGAGGGCTCATGGAGTGCTCACCGCCAGCACGGTCGTGAGCTGGCGTCCATCATTCCAAGGATTCCCTGAGTACACACCCTCCCCCCCCTTAAAAGGGTACATGAATCCAGCCCACATCATACAGGCTGGCTTGTTTTTAGCCTCACCTCTGCCCCCCCCAACACCCTACCCCAGCACCCATGCCAAAACCATGACATACGGTTGGCAAACGTTTCCTGGGAAGCGGCCAGGTGATAAATACTGCAGGCTTTTCGGGCCACGCTCTGCTGTTGTAGCATGACCGGGGGTTGGGGTGGGGCGGCTGGGTCCCCCTGAATCTATTTAAAAAAAACAAACAGGTGATGGGCCAGTCTGTCAACCCCCAGGGGTGTCAGTTCCCATCGTCCTCCCTGGCCACACGCAAACAGATGCAAACGTACAGAGAGCTGGGTTTTGCTCCCAGCCTTCGTTGCTTGGTCCCTCCTTTCGTTTTACACAAAGGGCATCACGCTGTACACAGGTCTCTGCATCCACACCCTGTGGGTGGAAGTGGCCCCACATCAATTAGAATAGATTTTCCCATGCTGAGTGTTGTCGTAAGCCACCTAAAATGTCACCGGGCAAAGGCAGCATGTACATTTAGAAAATGAAAATCAAGCAAATGGAAGTCTTCTCTCCTGACCTCAGCCAGAGCTCTGGGCAACTCCTTTGCGTGGCCTGGGCAGTGGTCACTGGGTGCTGTAACTGCCACGCATCAGGGACCCGGCAGGGCGGTCCCCTGACCAGACAGCCGGACCCTTTCCAGGCACTCTGTGTCACCGAGCTCTTTTCCAGGGACCACTGCCTGCCCCCGAGGGGGGCCCCCTCAGTCCAAGAGGGTCTTCCATGGTCCCCGGGATCAAAGCCCAGCCAGCCTCCAGGCTCTCACATACCCAGAAATGTGTCCTGCTTCCCCATAACTATAAACTCAACCCAGGATGTGTTCATCACTAACAGGAAAGGCTGTCTTTGAGGAATCACCCCCGGTAGACTCAACAAATAAATTTAAAAATGCAAATACGGTACCGAGGTTGCTCCTCTTCTGCCGGCTGGGAGAGATGTTCAGAGCAAGTTTTGCTCCCCTGAAAGGCAGAGGACAGCACAGGGCTGTTTGCCTTGGGCTTGAAAAAGAGAACTCTCTATCCCAAATAAGGAGTTCCCGGGCTCGGCTTCAGGCGGTAGCATCTCGACAGGGGCCTCCGCTGTTTATTTGACTCAGAACTTTATCTGGGGCTCGCAGGACTTCAAAGGCATCCGATCTGCTTGGGCCTCGTGCGGGGAGCCTCGAGGCCTCGCCAGGCTGCCTCCTCTTGGGCTGGAGCCACGGCTCCTGCTGCGAAGGGCCTTAATTTATGAGCGCCCTGGAAAAGGACCCAGCTCCCCAATTAATTCACCTGTAGTGGATCATCAATGTTGGTGTCCAGGCAGGCAATGAAGGTGCGCTCGAATCAAAGGGGGAGGGTGTCCTCCTGAGTTCCTGAGAAGGGGGTCTTATGGGGAGCAGGAGTCACTAGTCACTTAGGCAGGCCCAGGGCAAGGGCAAGGCAGATCCAGGGGTGGGACCTGGAGGGCATTCACGGCAGTGAAATCCGAGTGGCCCACATGGTGGAGGAGACGCTGGCAGAGGCCGTCACGAAAGACCTCAATGGTCTAAAGCAGAGAGGGACGAAGAGGAGGCTCAGGCCGGGGGCTGAGTTCTGCCTGAGGTACAGGGGAGAGTTCTTTACTCTGAGAGTCAGTTTTCTGGTCTGCAAAATGGAGACATGAAATTAAAAGACGCTTGCTCCTTAGAAGAAAATCTATGACCAACCTAGACAGAATATTAAAAAGCAGAGACATTACTTTGCCGACTAAGGTCCGTCTAGTCAAAGCTATGGTTTTTCCAGTAGTCACGTATTGATGTGAGAGTTGGACTATAAAAAAAGTTGAATGCTGAAGAATTGATGCTTTTCAACTGTGGTGTTGGAGAAGACTCTTGAGAGTCCCTTGGACTCCAAGGAGATCCAACCAGTCCATCCTAAAGGAAATCAGTCCTGAATATTCATTGGAAGGACTGATGCTGAAGCTCCAATACTTTGGCCACCTGACGGGAAGAAACGACTCATTGGAAAAGACCCTGATGCTGGGAAAGATTGAAGGCAGGAGGAGAAGGGGAGGACAGAGGATGAGATAGTCGGATGGCCATCACCAACTCAACGGACATGAGTTTGAGCAAGCTCCAAGAGTTGGTGATGGACAGGGAGGCCTGGTGTGCTGCAGCCATGGGGTCACAAAGAGTCGGACACGACTGAGCCACCGAACTGAACTGAATCCTACCTGCCAGGGCCGCTGTACCGTCTCAACAGGGCAGCAGACGAAGAGGCTGGAAAACAGTAGGCACGCAGTGCGTGCCTGCTGCGCTTTTTCCCTTTCTTCCAGATACTGCAGGGCCTCTCCAACTGCAGTGTGTACCAGGATCACCTGGAAAACACACCTTGCTACATTCTCCTCCCCCACCTTCCAGTTCATGAGACAGGGGTGTGCACTGCTAGCAAGTTTCCCGATCACATAGAGGCTACTGGTCTGAGAGCCCCACTTTGAGAACCAGTGAGCCATGGTGGGTCCACTGTGGTGGAGAGGCCTAGAAGGAAATAAAAACTGTTCTAGACAGAAAGTTCATCGCAGACACTGACAGAGGCTCTGAGAGCCGACAGTCATCAAGGGTCTGCTGCAGGCCACCACCTCCACTCAGTATCAAGTTGGTCCCGGACCTCCTGGATGTGCTTTTCAGGTTCCACGGGCTCCTGGACATCTTTTCCAGCCCAGAGGTCAACCAAAGGATGACCTCAGAATGGCATCCCTTCTGCCAAAGGCTGCTATCCATGCACCCGCCTGGTCCCTGTCACCTCTCCAGCCCCTAGCTGGACACAAACCACTGTGGCCTCCAGCCGCCAAGGTCGGCAGGCTCCATCTGAGTGGCTTTAGGACCCTGGACAGGGGCTCTCTGTCCATTTCAGAGTTTTCTGCAAAACTACCCTTGGGGTCTAAGCGGGCACCAGGGTGCAAACGTGGAGCCTCTGCCTTTGTCTCAGGATCAATCAGCCTCCCTCCCAAACCCCATTCCATCCAGAGGGCAGGCTGCCCCCGGGGTGTTTTCTGGTCCCCCGGTGAGGTAAGGACCTAGTCCCTCTGCGGGGCCTGCTCTTTTTGAAGGCTTTGTTTGGCTTCGTCTCTGAGAAAACAAGCAGGCAGGAGCCTTGGAGGCAAACCCAGAAGGGCAGCCCCACCCCCCTGCCGAGAGCTGCCAGCCTCCCCAACTTGGGGGATCGCTGCCCACCCCCCCAGACAGGCTCCAGCAGAACAGAAGGTCTTCCTGGCCAAGAGACAGCCTCCCATTTACGTTTTACAGACTTATTTGAAGAAAGAGAAAGGGAGAGAAAAAAATTCTGCCTTAAACGGCAGAAAACAAATTCACCCGCAAAGCGTTTACGTGGAAGGCTTCCTTGTGTGGTGGGGTGAGTCATCAGCCCCGTCAAAGCGTGCGTGGGATGACAAGCTGAGCCCCTGGGCCCCCTCCTCGTCTGGGAGAGAGAAGCAACCCACAAATGCGCTTCTTTCCTGGCTGTGTGGCGAGCCGGCTGTCACTCGCCCCTTCTGAGGCCAGGGGAAGGCTGTCATGCGGGCGTTGTGGGGTGTCTGATGTCCCCGAGCCCAGAGCTGGGGCAGTGCGGGGTGGGGACAGGCTTGGGGTCCCAGGGATGTGGTGCAAACCCCAATCCCCTGCTTCCTGCCCTGGGGCTCAAGCAGGTGCTTCTTCCGGGCCCCCCAGGGCTCTGCACTCTTGATCTTTTGAGTGCGATGGTCAGAGGGCTCCGCAGGGGTGAGGCTATACGAGGTACCCCTTGCTGTCTCTGGTCCACGGACGATGGGCACCTGCATCGCCTGTCCTTTCTCTCAGACACTCAACTTCCTGTCTGAACAATGGGGTTTCACTCAAAGATTTAGGTCCTGCCGGGCTTGACCCTTGTCTGAACGAGTTACTACAAAACCGTAAAAAGCAACGAGGTAGGTAGAGCCGAGCGCGCTGTACAAGCTTGTGTGTGAGATCAACCACGGGACGTGACAGAACGCTGAGGGAGCAAGGAGCGCCCAGCGTGGGTAATGAGATCCGTGTGGGGCTTTAAAAGGAACTTTGATGAGAACCTTCTGAAGGGCTCCACGAAGCTAACAGGACTGCCTCTGGGAAAAGGAACTTGAGGGAGGAGAAACTGTGCATTTCGAACCTTTCAGAATTCCCCCAAGGACTGAGTACATGTTTAGCTGTCACTGGTCTCAGCTGCCATCAGCAGGTATCTGGGGAGCGACAGGCTGAAAGGGAAGATGGCAGGAGGGAGCTGTCCGGGCTGATGGGAACCCAGGCGTCTGAGACTCAAGTGAGGACAGCAGTCAAAACCCACGCGACCCACAGATTTGTGCAATTTGTTATGTCTAAGTTACAGCTCCATTTTTTTTAACTTAAAAGTGTTTACAGAGGTCTATGGACAGTGGCACATTTTTTTCCCCCCAGTTTTCTCTGTCCTTTTTACTATTCAGAGGAAACCTTAATAAATGCAATTTTAAATGTCCCACCTCAGTACTCCTGCATTCCATTATCAGGTGTATAAACTGGTTTGGATCACGTTGGATAACTGCTGGGGAAGCGTCCACCAAAAGGGACCCTCTGCCTACCCAATGGCCTGACCTCAAAAGGATGTAAATGTATGTTCACTCAGAGACGTGTTTATAACAGTTCTGTTCGTAATAGCCCCAACCTGGAAATCTCTGTCTGTAACAGAATGAACAAACTAATAGTCTATTCATTTAACGGAACACTATCGAGTGAAGCAAATCACTACTACATAGAATATTATACGTTGCACAGATAAATCTTAAAAACGTAACTTTGAGCCGAAGAAGCCAGGCATGCAGGAGTTTAGGCTGTGTGACTCCATTTACCTGAAGTCCAGGTCTGTGCCAGACAAATCCATGCTGTGGGAAGGGAGGAGAGTGGGTCCCTTGGTGGGCGGTGGGGTGCACAGGGGCCGGGGGAACTCTGTGGGGAAGGGGGGCTCCAGGGAGGTGGTCACATTCTCTGTATCAATCTGGGCGGTTACAGGATCAATTCTATAAGCATCGGCGGCATTTTTAGCCAGTAATATCGCGTGGTCTGTGTGCTTTTCTACATGTATGCTATCCCTTCAATGAAAAGTCTGCTTCAAACACAGACCAAATCGCTCTACGCTGATTCCAAAGAGACCTCTGGTTGAGGAAGGGCCTGATGTTCACTGGGGCTTCTGTGCCTCCGTGGGCTCAGACAGGGGACCAGGCCACCCACCCTCTCCATGCCCAAGGTGGTGCCCCTTCTGCCAAACGAAGCGGGTTGGAGACCCACCAACCACCCAGGGTTCAAATCTCAGCTCCGCCTAGTTCTGGCTGTGGACGAGCTCCCTGGCCCTCTCCGCTCCCCCTTCCAAATGAACCTGCCTTTGAGAAGACTGGCAGAGAGCATCCACTGGAGCCCCCAGCACGGCCCCAGGCCCTAGCAGGCACCTAGTAACTGTTCTCTCCGGTTACCATGAGGAAAGCCCACAAGAGCATGAGCTCTCCTCCCCAGGGCGCCCTGCCCTCCGCCACTTGTTAGCTTCAATCCCTGAAGCTTCCCACGTTATTACTTTCAGGGCCCCTGATGGCCCACCAGGGGCCAGGAGCTGCGGCTGTGAGTCGCTGGAGACCGTGGCCTCCCGTGGGTTGTGATGAGCGCAGGTGCAGAGGCGGCCTGGCTGGACTCACCTCGGGAAGGGCCTCTGCTCCCCGGGGTCAGCTCTGCCACTGGGGCACCTCCCGCTGGGCATCCCCTGCAGTCTTGGACGGTGATGGCCCCCCTGCCTCACGGCGGGGGAGCCCCCCTTTCACGGTTCTCTGTGGAATCCCTCTGATCCCTCTTAGGAAGTCACAAAGCCCTCTTTGACCAAGTGCCAGAAACTAATCTGGACGGGATTCTTGCCTCTTGGGCCTGGAGGAAGCCGACCTGTGGCTGGGCCTGTGAAAGGACCGAAGAGGCCACTCCCGGCTGTTCCCAACCTGCTCTCCACCCTGGCTTCACCTTCTCACTCAGGGGCAGGACGGCCGGCATTCACGACCCCGCTGGGCAGCTCAGTAAAGGCTCCCGAGAACACACCTCAAAGAGGCACGGGCTGGAGCCAACGGGACTGGACGTGGATTCCCAGTTGCACTGCCTCCACAGGCCCGGGAGGTCACTGAGGCAGGGGTCGGGGGGGAGCTTTCGCTCCCTCTGTTAACTCAGGGTGACCCACAGGGGCTGCGTGGAGAGGGGTCTGCCCCGGGGGGTGCAGTGACTGCTTAGTGCCGCCTGCCTGGGGCTCCCTGGGGGGGTGGCATGCGCATGGTTTCCATGCGCCTTCTTTCTTCCAGAGCCTGTCTTCTGGAAACTATCTACATGAAGGGAACGAGACCTCGGTCACTAGAAAAGAGTAACTAACCCTGATCGTGCGCTTATTCACACGGTGGTGCCATTTCTAAGCTCTTTGCTGCTGTTAACCCGTGTGACTCTCATAGCGACCTAAGAGGCTTGGTCTTAATGTGACCCCCACTTAGTTCAGGAGGGAAAAAAAGAGGTCCATGGAGGAAAGGAGCCAGTCCAGGGGTCCCAATGGCCCATGGGGGAGGTGGAGCCAGGGTTGGAACCTGGGCAGTCTAGGGCTAGAAACGTTTCTCTTGGGGGTGAATTAGAAATATGTGGAAAGAGTCACAAAAAAAAATACACCTCTACTGCCTGTCTAGCACCCACTGTTCTGGAAATCTGCCCTGAAAGAGGAGTTCTAAAGAAGTGAAAGCCTGGCTACGACGGAAGGTCATGACTTCACTGTCTGTAATTGAGGAGAATGGGCAATGACCAAGTGCCCAACAGCAGGCCCTGTGGTCAGCTGTGCGTGACCTCCTCACAGGTGTGACGGACACACTGACACGCCTAAGGACCTGGCCACAGCTGTCAGGAGGCTGTGCAAAGGGAGACAAAGCCTGGAAGGGCATCGGGGGGTGAGACCAGGGAGCAGGGGGGCCACTGGCTTCACTGTGGCCGTAAGGGTGCTTTCACCATGACTAAAGAGGGGAGCAGGTGGCGGGGCAGGGGCGTAGGCCGCGTGGAAACAGCAGGAGGGGAGCACGGGTCGCCACCTCCCCTCCAGACACGTCGAGCCCAGCCCGAGTCACCCAGGAGCCTGTGGCGCAGGGCCCAGAGCCAGGAGCCAGGTGCAGGCGGGTGTGTAAGCGGCCGGTCCTGAGCGTGACCTTCCGTGGCCAGGCCCAGGGGTCTGCCATGTTCCAGAAAATCAGGTCTTCCGTGAGAAGCAGGGGATTGCCGTCAGAGGTTAATTCACGTAATCCTCTCGGTGACGGCTGTGAGGCTCAGAGAAAAATGTAAAGCTCTCATGAAACGCTCCTGGCACACGAGGCATGAGGGCAGACAGGCGACGGGGATGCTGCGGAGCAAAGCCCGCAGGTGTGAGGGGGGAGCTGCCGGTGCATGTGCGTATCTGTGTGCACACGCATGTGCAGTGCGAGCCCCGCTCCCAGTGGCTACACGCCCAGGTGGTGGAGCCACACCTGTGTTTGAGCCCCAGCTCTGCCATTAAGAGCTGCGGGCCCTTGAGCCAGCGTGTTAGCCTCTCGGCCTCGGTCTCTGCATCTGGGAGATGGGGAAACGGGAGGCCGAGGCCCCTTCTTGGGGCTGCGGGGATCCCCCAGGGTGCCGAGCAAGGTGCTAGCACTGGCTGGGCACAGAAGGAGCACCCTGGGCAGGGTGGCGGGGCTGGACTTGGCCTTGGCATGCGTGTCGAGAATGCATGCTCCGGGGTCTGCAGTGGGCACAGCACGGCATCTAAGGGCCAGGCTGGGACTAGAAGTGGCTCCCCACTACCCGGGAGGAAGGTCAGAGTTGGGGGTGAGGGTCCTACCCTTCCTCCCAGGCTCCCGGCAGGGAGAGCATGAGCTCGGGGCCCTCTGTCCCTCTGACCTGGCTCCTGGGGACCCTGCCACCTGCCGGGCCTCTCTCCTTGCATGGGAACAGGGGTGAAGGGCCAGCTTTTCCAAGAGGGTGCCCAGTGGGAGTGGGAACCCAGGCTCTCAGCCCCACATCTGGCAACCCCAGTTCCTCACCTACCTACTGGGGGCCCTCACAGGGGCTCAGCCAGGGGCCTGGTGTGGAAGCTGGATCGTGATACCATGAAGAGCAGCTGTCCTTGGCAATGGGCTTCGTCCCCTGCATCCCTTCATCCATGAGACCGGGGAGCTGGGACCATGCAGAATCACTCTAGCAGGCGTTACTGACAGGGGCACTCCCGCCAGGCAGTGCCCTCCGAGGACAGATTGCCGCCCCCCACCCCGATCTTACAGACACTCCATGGGGGGCCCTGTGAGGGCTGGTGAGTACCCGCTGGCTGCTCTGACCGGGGCGTGTGTGGTGACGCTCCCACAGCTCTGGCAGGGCAGCCCGTCTTCACATGGACCCGTGAGTGAGGCGCTACTTAGTGATCTTCCCATTTCACAGATGAGAAAACTGAGGCCCCAGTAAACACCCCCGACATCCAATGTACTCAAAACACAGTCTCCCTGCAGCACACATGCACACACAGGCACAGACCCCACCTTCTTCTCGACCCACCTACTCTGTCCAGCAGAGGGGCAGGCCCTGGACAGGGGTGACTGAGCGGCGGTGGCCGCCTCAGGGGCTGGGGAAACTCTGCTCAGGGATGCAGGCGGTGGGCAGCCGGCCGGGGAGGATGGGGGCCTGGACTGGGATTTCCCCAGCTTCCCCGGGGGGAAAATCACCTTGGTTTTCAAGACTTCTAGGCAGTGACCCAGGAACCCCACCTCAGGAAGCGAGAAGTTGTTTTTCGGAGCTGGGGGCACCAGAAGTGCCAGCTGCACGAAGCAGGCATATCATGCTTCTCAAGGCTCCTTCGGGGCAGCTTAGAGCGTGTCTCCCCCGAGCCGGGTCCTCAGGGCCTGTGGTCCAGGGCCTGACGGGTCTGTCCCACACAGCTCGAGCAGTGGGCTTCTCGCCTCGAACCCAGGGACGGGCCAGTCTCCTCCCAGCTTTGCAAACACACCCCAGACCCTCCCACCTGAAGCACACCCTGGCTCTATCCCATAGACCCGGCCTGGTCCCTCCTGGCCTTGTGAGCAGGACAGGCCTGGCCCCTCACAGCCTGACGTGCAGGGACAGGCCCGTGTCCACAGAACAGGGCTTCCAAGTGCATCTGAGACAGAAATGAGGCCTCATCAACCCAGGACGACTGTTTATGCTTCCACACCCCCAGGGATCGGCCTCAGGGGCCAAACCCCCCAAACGCAGCAGGGTAGGGCTGGCCTCTCCAGGGAGCCTCAGTGGCACTCACTGCTCTGCTCCGGCGCACCCTGGGGGGCTGGCTGCCACCCCAGCCTGCTCCTGTTGGCTCTGGGCCCTGGCCCCCCCCGCAACTCCCTGACCCGCCTGCCCCAGGGCGGGAGGCCAGGAAGAACAGCAGAGCTGCCTGCAGCCTGGAGGGGGCAGGGAAGGAGGCCCAGAGCCGGGGACGTTGAGGGTCGGCCCCTGTCCCCTTCTGGGGGCTTTGGAATCTTGGACAAGTGGCTCAGAGTCCCTCACTTGCAAACATCAACAACAGCGGACCATTTGGTAAGCTGAGATGACGCTCAAAGCCCAGTGCCCCTCGGAGGAAACGCTCCCCGCGGGCTGGGGTACGCTGGAGAGCAGCGCTGAGGCCGGAAGAGCAGCGGGACCCCCAGGATGGAGAGAGGCAAGGACGTCACACGGGTGTTGTTCTCGGACTCTGCCTGTTCCACAGCGCACCTGGAGGTCGATTCTCGAGACGTGGTTCTCAAGCTTTTTTTTTCCTTTTTTTCATTACGGTTCCCCTAAGGAGCCTTTTAAGACACTTCCATCCCAATCCGTCCTGATCCCATTGAGGTTAAATTCTAGAAAACAAGATTCTCTTGAGTAGACTAAACTATATTCTCTACGCACCGCTGGAATAACTAGGCATTTTTAAGCCCCAAACAGATTCCAGCCCCCTTGGAGGCAGTGCCACACCTGTGGAGAGCGCCCTGGGAGGGCCCCAGTATGCTGCGTAAAGACTCCATAAAGCTACGGGACACAGCAGGTAAGAGGCAGCACTCTTCAAAAGCAGAACTTCCCTATGTCGCCCTGCAGCCACAGCACGCACATGCATGGGGTGTAAGGGGAAACGATAAATACAGCATTTAGAGAATTAAAAGCTCAAGCTGAGGTTGTGGGATTTCAAATGTCCTTAATTTTGATGTTCTATTGATTTCAAGTTAAAGGTAGAGAAAAGCAAAGGAAAGGAAAAGAAAAATCCCCAACGGCCGGTGGCAAATACAGAGGAGAGAGTGGCGGCATCAGGCAGGAAAACCAGGACACAACCTGAGCGGGGCTGAGCAGCCGAAGCGCGGGATCGGGCGCAGGTGGATCGGGCACGGGGCAGGGGGGCCCTGGATCCACGCTGAAGCCTGCTGTGCGACCATGCGCAAGTCGCTGGACCTCTCTGAGCCCTCACGTGTGCTGAACGACAAGGAGCAGGAAGCGCCAAGACATGCCCCATGCGCCGCAGATACTCAGCAGCTGCATCTTACGGGATGAACCCTTGCTGAATCTATGCAAACCACAAGATGGATCAGCTACAGAGCCGGGATTCAAACCCCGGGTCTCTTGGCTCATTTCACCAGCCAGCAGTCCCTCAACACCTTATGTTTCTTTGCCATTTTATAAGGAAGGGGAGAATGCCTCCCTTCAGTCTCTTCAACACTGAGCGCAAAGTCCCCGGGAACAACATCAGGATGCTGCCACTGAGATGTCACTGCCACCTGGCGGCAGCACACCTAAATTACCGGGGGCGGGGGGGTCAAAGGGGACGATCACCAGCACCGCATCTGTGCTGCGCTCCCGTGGACTGCAGCCCACCAGGCTCCTCTGCCCATGGGACTCTCTAGGCAAGAATGCTGGAGTGGGCTGCCATGCCCTCCTCCAGGGGATCTTCCCAATCCGGGGATCAAACCCAGGTCTCCTGAATTGCAGGCGGATTCTTTACCATCTGAGCCACCAGGGAAACCCTACACACTCCTTAAGCCTATGACAAAAAGTGCTTAAACAGTGAGAACACAGGTCACCATCCATCACCAGGCAAAAGGGCCACTCACTACTGGGCATCTGTTGATTGCTTGACACCCTGACCTCAGTGTGCTTGCTTTCGTTTTGGGGGATGAACACATACATACTGCTGTATTTAAGAGGGATAACCAACAAGGAGCCAGCAAACAAATAAATAAAACAATGCTATAGAAAAATAATAAATAAAATTTAACTGATTTAACAACCATTAACAAACCAACCACCGCCAAAATGGAGCAGACATCCAGGTCTTGATGAGAACTGCTAGAAGCCCAGGGCTCCCCAATTCGGTACCTGCTCAATCAACTGTCTGAACCCCACACGCGCCTGAATTCATGCATTTCGAGCTTGTCACCTTTAAATCATCTTCTGGCTGTCAAAGTCTCCCGAAGTGCCACTTTCCACACCTACCATCTTGGTCATCGCTTGTGGCTGCGTAGAATTCACACACGTCACAAGCGCTGCCTTTCAGGAGTTCCCAGAGATTCCGGAAAGCGCTGGAGACAAAGTGGACCAGGGCAAGGCGACAAGCAGAGGGGAATCCACTCAAGACCACCTCTTCCTTGACACTGACCTTGGCCACCTGTTCAGAGAGACATTTCCCCAACCTGCTGGGCGGGCAGTAAGTCTCCATCCTGAGCTAAGAGAAAGCAAGGTGCTCACTCACTGAGGACTCACGAGGAAACATGCACGAGAGGAAGAACAGAAGAGGGAAGCTCTGAGCAGGCAGCCGCTGCTGTCCATGGCAGCAGGGCAGCCTCTCCTCGCAGGGACCACATCACACTGCCTGTGTTCCTCTCTCCCGCGACTGGTCTGGCGTTCACCTCCCAGGGCCCGCCGGCAGGTCCTGATGTAGGACCCGCCTGTTCCGGGACACCTGGCTGCAGGATCAGGCCTCAGAGAGGATGTCCCTGCAGACATCAAGGTCTCAGCAGCACCTGCCATGCCACAAACGGGTGCCTCCCAGGGCCTTCCGCCTGCATTCAGGAAGCCCCAGGAGCAGGCGAGGCCTGGGTCTGAACCCAGCTCCGGGCTTGTACCAGCTGCGGGAGCTGGGCTCGAGTCTGGCCTTGCCTTCCCCACGGAGAAGATGGGAGCAACGGTAACGAGCAGCCTGACAAGGGTCAAAGAGGAACAATGCAGCAGGCGCTCCGTAAACGCCAGTCCCTTCCCTGCACAGCTCCAGCTTGGAGACTCAGGCTCAGCCTCGGAGACAGCCACCCAGGCACAAGCGAGAGGCCCTGCCGCTGTTGGGGGGGTGGGGGGCCGTCTAGAGGACCTGGAATGTCAGTTTTCAGGGCTGGGTTTCTGTCCTCTGCCCAGCTGCGACGAGAGCCCCTCCAAAGGCGTGACAAGAATGTGAAGTGTCCCCTGGTCCTCCCCACACGACACACGGCCTCAAACCCCGCCCAGGGCCAGCTGCTCAGTCCCAGTGCACTCCAGCTTACTGTAAAGGTTGGGGACCATCCCATGCAGAGCCAGAACCCGGAAATCAGGCCAAAGCACCAGAGAGTGGAAAGGAAGGGAAGCCTGTATCTCTGATAAACTGTCCTCTGCTGCCAACTTCAAAAGTTACTTTCAACTCATCACTTGGACTCCCTCAAGTCCTGCCCCCTGGAGCTGCTCAGCTGAGCTCCTGTTCTGAGAGCAAGCGGTTCTACGATCCTTCTGGAAGCTGGCATGCCGCGAGGTTCCCAGGCAAAGTCAGGGGCCAACTGGGCAGAGACACAGCTTTGGCACTGCAAGGGGCAAAGTATCAACCATCCCAGAGGGAGGTAGGGGCTTTTGGACAACAGGGCAAAGCACCCAGGAGGTGGGAGACTCCTGCTCTCCAGCCTCCAGGTGACAGAGTGGCACCTCGAATGAGCAACGAGCCAGGACTCACCTTCCACTGCAGAGAATGGAACCACTGGTCTCGCAGGTAGCTGTTGGCGGCCTGCAACGAGAAGAGGACAGTGGGGGTCAGTCACTGGCCGGCAGCATCTCAGAGCATTTTACAGGCCAGCATGAGGTCCTGCACCAGGCTGAACCCCTCGTGTGTAAAACCAAACTGGAAGCGGTCACCTGGTGGACTTGTCTGAAATAAGACACTGCTCTCGCCTAGCGCTTATTCTGTTGGGCAGATGATGGTGGCTGCAAGAGCTTCAAGTGCACACATTATGTCAGCTTCCTCAGGATCAGAGAAGGGGCCGGGATGAGTGGGGAAGAGGCATGGGGTGAGGGGGTGATGGGGATGAGCCGCCTGGGTGCTCCGGGCGCCAGGCATTTGCCATCCATGTAATCTGTCCTCCGAGGTGGGCAATGCTCTGTCTCACAAAGGGAAAAACTGAGACCCTAAACGCTCGTCGTCAACTGACCGCATTTAAACCCGCAGCCTGTCTTCCAAGCCTGTGGGTTTAACCACTGCACCCCCTGCCAACTGCAGACAGCCACAGTAAAGACCAGGCAGCCTTGGCCTCAGGCAGAACTAGTGGATGTTACACATCCCCGTTCGGGGAGCTCGGCCTTCCGTGACTGACACCACGCCAGCTGCGAGCCTCTGGGCCACTCGGGGTCAGACAGCTCTCACCCCCGATTCCAGCACGTCTGCTGATGACAAGGGCAGTATTCACGGCGGGTCTGACGCTAGGCCCTACGCCCGGACGAGCTCATCCCGTCCTTAAGTCAACCCCGGGGAGCGGGCACTGCGGGCCGTGGTGCAGATGAGGAAACTGAGGCTCAGGAGGTTGAACTCATCCCCCAGGGGCTCACAGGCAGCAGGGGTGGGGGGCCAGGGCCTGGACCCAGCGGTCTGACTCACGGTGAAACCACAGTGCGACAGCATCTCAGTCTGCCACTGGCCACACCCAAGGCAGAAACGTAGTGCCCGTCCCCTGACTGAGCCTCAGCCCACCGTTCCGAGCGGCCGACTCTGATGGGCAAGAACTCTGACAAAGGCCAGCGCCTCTCTCCAGGCAGGAATGCCTGCCTTCTTTCTCTGAGCCACACGCACACACACACAGGCACACACATGCACAAATGCACCCAGCATGTGCATCCTGGGGTCACTTTCATTCAAGGAGATTCAGCACTTACAAATGAGCTCCCCTGATCCCCGGCAAACCACAGATGGGACTCCAGCTGCTCGCTCAGGCCACTTTGGGGAAGTCTCTGAGCTGCAGCAAATGAACCAGCTCACTGGCCCGTGGGGCTGGGAGTTGGGCTTCCGCGGGCAAGCTCGGAGACACACCTGAAACCCCGAGCGGCTCCACACGAGCGCCTGGGGGCAACGTGAGCCTGTGCTTCTGCTCCGAGTGGGGCAGTAGGCTGGGGGACTCCCTGCGTGGGACGCAGGAACCTCTGCAGTAGCTGAGTCTCCAGAAGCCCCAGGTTCAAGGCCCCTGAGGACCCAAAGCCTGCGACACCTGACTGGGGCGGGGCAGGCCGAGGGAGAGTCTGCCACGGGGCCCAGCAGCCCCCTTGGAGGGCCCGTGGGGGTTACCTGCCGGTGCTGAGTGAGCTGTGGTCTCAGGACGGGGCGTGGGCGGCAGGGTGACTGAACGCAGCCCACACTCAGGAAGACCCCAAACAGTGAGAGCAGCCACAGAAGATGGCCACTGAGCACGATGCCCCGCACGTGCCAGCAGCAGGGGTCAGGGCGGAGCGGCCTCGGCCAGCATGGTGCTGACGGACGAGCAACAGCAGGCTCCCCTGGACGAACAGCCCTGACCGCGGTGTGCGCAGACGTCCACACTGACGCCCCTTGGCTGATTCCAGGCTCCCAGGGGACGTCCCGAGACCAGAGCTAAGACAGGATCCTGGTGGCTCTCAGGAGCTCGTACAGGCGGGAATGAGCTGCTCCAGCATGCTTCACGCCCACAGCCATTTCTCTGCTTTTCAACACACCAAGGTGATCAGGGACAGGGGAGGTATGGCAGGTCGAATGCGGGGCCTCCAAATCTGTCCATGTCCTAACCTCCAGGAATGTGTTCAGTTCAGTTGCTCAGTCGTGTCTGACTCTTTGTGATCCATGGACTGCAGCATGCCAGGCTTCCCTGTCCATCACCAACTCTGGAGTTTACTCAAACTCACATGCATCAAGTCGGTGATGCCATCCAACCATCTCCTCCTCTGTTGTCCCCTTCTCCTGCCTTCAATCTTTCCCAGCATCAGGGTGTTTTCAAATGAGTCAGTTCTTTGCATCAGGTGGCCAAAGTATGGAGTTTCAGCTTCAGCATCAGTCCTTCCAATGAACATTCAGGACTGATCTCCTTTAGGATGGACTGGTTGGAATGTGTTACCTTTGTGCAAAGGGACTTTGCAGATGAAGTTAAGGACCTTGATGTGGGGAGATTACTCTGGCCCCTCTGGGTGAGCCTGTGTAGTTATGAGTGTCTGTATAAGAGGAAGACAAGATCAGATGGGAGTTAGAGATGGAAACAGAGGTTGGAATGACGTGGCCATGAGCCCAGGGATGCAGGCAGCCTCGAGAAGCTGCGGATGGATTCCTCCATAGGGCTTCAGATGACCAGCCCTGCCCACACTTGGGAGTTTAGCTCAGAGGGACACATGTTGGATTCAGATCTCCAGAATGGTCAGGATACAAATCTGTGCTGTTTTGTTCTTTTTTTTTGTAGAATCTTAGTTCCCTGACCAGGGATCAAACACAGGCCCAGAGCAGGGAAAGTGCCAAGTCTTAACCCCCACATCAGCAGGGAATTCTCAAACTTGTGTTGTGTTAACCACCACAGTCAAGGAAATCTGCCTTTTGGCAGCAGGTGTGACCCTACCACCTGCTCTCTGTACCACTGGGCCCCTGGGAACCAGGCTGGGAAACCCGAAGGCGCCGTGCTGGTGAAGGGAGAGGCTCTGGTCAGGGCAAGGCCCCCACCCTACAAACAAAAGGGTGGGCCAGAAGTTTGCGCCAGGAGAGGGAAAGCGACGTGTGTGACACTCTGGCAGTCGCGACCCCCGTCTCGATGCTAGAGACAGGGAGGCCACAGCAAGAGCAGGCCCTCCTGCTCCTTCCTCCGGCTGGCTGAGTTTCGAGGAAGGACAGAGGCCGTGGGGGGACACCCGGAATCCCAGGGCGGGCAACTCAAGGCGCCATCCGGGGGAAGGCAGCGTGGAGGGCCCCAGCCCCACCGCCGGGCACCCAGGGCGCATCTCTGCATCCTGAGGGTCTGTCCGCGGAGCCGGGGCCCAGCCTGGGAAAGAGGCCCTGGAGGCAGGCTCTGGCGGGCGCTGGCCTCTCCTGGCGATAAATCTTTCGAATCATGCAAGGGCCTCGTTCCAGGCAAATTCTGCCTAATTTCCTCTTCGAAAGTTGCCAAGTTCCCTCTCATTGTTGTATTGTCTGGAGAGGTGAGAAAAACAGCCAAGGGTGCACGGTGGGTGACTGTTCCCAGGTTCGCCCTCCCCGCCCCACTTCTTAGGGGAAAAAACAGCACGTGCTGTGCAGCCGGAAAAGGTCTCTCTCTCTGGCTTCCAGTAAGGAGGGCACCCGCCCTGTCCTGCCCCGGCTGCCAGCGTTTGGGGTAAACAGTGGCCTGGCCTCCCCGGGGGCTTTCAGGAACATCACTGAGATGAGCTGGTCTTGGAAACGGTTCCAGAACACAGCAGCACTCTCGAGAAAGCGGGGTAGGGTGGGGAGGGTCCCCTTGCTTCTGGTCTCGCCTGAAACCTTGTTGTCCGAGCAGTGGGCTTTGTCCACTTCTCATCAGTGACTGGACAGCCACTGGGGAGGCAGAGATCCCTGGGAGATGATCCGGGTCTTCATCTCTGCTCCACAACGCCACGGGCCGGCAAGGAGCGCCCACCTCGCCCCCGCCCGGCACCATTCATGGGCTCACAGAGTTACTCCTCACAATGAAATGCCAGCAGACAGGGCATTAGGGGAAGGAAGAAGATAAACAGGTCCTTTCTGCACCCGGGACTCTAATAACTTGCCATTAGGGAGCTCACCCTGAAACACAAAGCATCCACAGACACGCTGGTCGGACCCAGGCTGGAGGGCGGGCGCCTTTGTCTGCTGACTCAACGTGCTGGCGTGTTGCTCGGCGTCTCTGAGCAGGGGAGGACATCTGCCTGAGAGCGCTTGTCCTTTGTTTTTAACATTCATTTGCTTATTTATCTGGCTGCATCAGGCCTTAGTTGCAGAAGGCGGGATCTTTTTTTTCCTTTTAGCTCCGGCCTGAGGGTCTTCTGTCCGTGGCATGCAGCATCCAGCTCTCTGACCAGGGATGGAAGCCAGCCCCCCTGCCTAGGAGGCCTGGAGTCTTAGCCACTGGACCACCAGGGAAGGCCCCTGAGAGCATTCCTGAACCTTCCCTGAACTCAGGTCAGTTCCCAGGGGGTCTGAGTGAGGCACTGGCTCAAATTCTCACAAAGCAGCTACATAAGGATGAGGGGTAGGGAGTGCAGAGGGGAAAAAAACAGCGGAAGAGAGACTTAGGTCAGGACCACAGAGAGAAAGGGCTGGGGGGCAGAGAGGCCTGGAGAAAGACCCCAGGGGGGAAAGCAGAGAGTGAGGTGCATCAAGGGTCAGAGACAGGGGAGGGGAGGGGAGGGAAGTATCAGAGAGACAGAGAGCCTACACAGGAGGTGGGCAGGGACCCCCAGACACCGCCCCGCCACAGAGACGCGCCACAGGATGGACTCCTATGCGGGGAGGCAGGGGAGCTGGGGGCCCGCAGGCCGCCTGCGCTGAGGCTGTTCCCGCGGGGGCAGCAGGGGTCGGGATGACAAGTCCTGGGGTCTCAGCCCTGGTGTGTGGATCGGAGCCATTTGCAGAGCCGAGCCACTGGCACCAACCAGCACCACCGGCACCTGGACGTCCTGAGCACCCGGAGCGCAGCTGGTGGACAGAGGAGCCGCCCTCCTGATTCATTAACTCGGCCCTAAGTGCAGGTGACCCTGTGCGCCTGGCGGCACGCTGTGGCATGATCTTGATCGCAGCGCCCCTCACCACCGTGCTCGGCCCCCACCCCCGACCTCCGCTGGGGCACAGGGACTGCCGCCGCAGCCCTGCTCTGGGCCCGTCCTGTGACTCTGGACAAGCCCCCAGGCAGGGGGTCCCGCTGACCAGCAGCAGAGCCTGTGCGGGGCGCCCTGCCCGCCACCTCGGGGGCCGCCCCGTCACCGCATGGGCCCGCAGCCTGCAGCCCAGCCCTGCGGCGCCTCAAGCCCGCTTAGACCATCGGGCGGCCTCTTGCCACACGTGAACCACAGGAGGGCAAGGAGGAGGGGACGACACAGGGGAAGCAAGCTCCCCGAGGACGGCGGGGCTGCACCCACCTGGCTGCTGCCTCGGCCCGCCCACCCTGGTCAGCCCGGCCCAGGGAGCACTGACAGGAGGCCCCCGCGGGATCAAAGGGACACTCGGGTGGTGCCCGGCGCCCCACATCCTCCAAGCGCCCTGCCCCTCTGTCTGCGGGTCCCTCCTCGGAGCACACTGCCCGCTCCAGCCCCGGAGCAACTGGAAGATGCCCCTGCTGGGGGCAGGGCAATTACAAGGCTTCCCTCGGGCTCGCCCGCCTGGGGGGCTCACGGCCAGCAGACCGGTCCCTCAACTGTCCCCCCGCCTCTCAGGAGCTCTTGGCAGCTGCCTGTGGCCCTCAGAACGGCACTGCGGCTCCCTTGCTCGGCTGACATGACCTGTGGGGCCTGGTGCCTGCAACCCCACAACTCTGGGCACGTGTTTAGGGCCTGCACTGCCACCCCGTCCTGTCCACGGCAGGGAACGCCTGCCCCGACACTCCCAGGCTTCGCACCCCCCCTTCCCTCTGCCCACAGTGGGTGTCCCATCCCGGCACACTCCTACTTACCCCTCAACACCCAGCTCTAGCATCACCACCCATGGGGAGCATTCCCTGGGACCTCCAGGGTGACAGCGAGTCCCCCAGCCCTTGGGGACAGACCTCTATTTCAGCCGCTGCCTCTGGGCGGTTGGTTTGCGGCTCTGTCTCCCCGGGGGCCTGACTCACCTCCTGACCCCCCGCCTGCACAGGGGACAGCAGGCTTGGGGCTCTGATTCCAAGGGGATCTTCTCAGCCCCCTCCTCTCCGCTTTCTATGGACTCCTAGTATTGCCCCCCTCGCCCCCAGTCTTCTGCCACTGCTCCCCACCAGCCCAAGGGGGCCAGAGCTGACCACTCCCTTCGCAGAAGGTGCAACATCACAGAGGGGCAGGAAGGACAGAAAGGAAAGGGCTGCTGGCTGGAGGTGAAGAGGGAGAAGGGGAGGGCGGCTAGGAGAAAACCTGCAGGCTGTGAGAGATTTAGGAAGAAGACAGACAGGCAGTGTCCTCTGTGGGATGACGGTAAAGCCTGGAGCCTTCCCGAAGGATCATGAGCCGTTACACTCAGCTTCCGGCGCTCGACATTCCTCAGAGGCCAAACTGTGTGCCCCTCAGCTCCAGCATCATTGAATAGTCCGGTGGCCACTTTTGGGGAAACAAGTTTTAGGGAGCATCTCTCTGGGCCCAGGAGAGACAGAGTTAGAAAGAAAATGTTCCTGAAAGAGAGGCGAAGGGAGACCACTCTCCCGGGGGTGAGAGTCCATTCCCTCTGGACGAGCAGTCTTGCCTTGAGTCCCCGCTGGAGACCCAGGGGAGAGCGGCAACAGTGGGCCACTGAAAGCCGACAGGAAGGGGCTGAGAACACCCCCTTGAGCACACGGGGGCGGGGACCCCCGGAACGACAGCGCGTGGCCACGTGAATGGACTGCAGCAGCTGCGTCAGGAGCTCTGCTCAGTCCCGTCCTTGGTGGACCCGCCTCTCCCCACCCACGAGGCCCTGGCAGGGCTGTCAGAGTGCACGGCTGCCTGTGCTCAAGGTGGGTGTGGAACCCAGGGCAGGTGTTCCCCCCGGGGTGAACCAGATCTCAGCCCAGGCAATCAGGACCTTCCAGGAGACTTGATAGGAAGATACTGAAGGGAAAGTGGGCTCTCACATGTTTTAAGGATTACAGACTCCCAAGAATGCAGCCTGAGGCTGCCAGACATCCGTCTTTCCCATCACATGGGGAGCCTCTGTCTGACAGCGAAGCCAGCACACAGATGCAAAGCCAGGAGACGCAGAGATTAGACATTCACGATCGTGTCTGACTCCTGGGTCCAGCTGTGCCTGAAGCCCACTCTCAGACTGCCCAGTTAGGTGACGCAGCCACAGCGTCAAATTCTCTTCCTGCTTCAGGTCATTTGAACAGCGTCTGCGTCATTTCCAACCAACAGTGCCTGATCAGTGCACACAAAACCTGCACTCTTTCCCAAGGAGAGGGCTCCTACTTCCATCAAGGCCTCAACAGACCAAGATTAATGAAGAGTGAGAAATCCCCCCACTCACAGTACAACAGAAGGTAGTACATCTGTCGCTCACTTGCTTTTCATAGCCTTTTAAAGCCTGTGTCTGTGTGCCTCGGTTTCCTCATCTGTAAAATGGGAGAACAGAAAACTGATGGTTTGGTTTTGTTAGGAGAAACAAAAATACAACGTGGGAAGCTCCTCGGTGGGGAGAGGCGCTCAGCAGGAGCCAGCCTGTGCGCACTCCCTCTACCGCTCCCCAGGTGAGCCCCGATCTACACCTTTCTCATACCTGGAGGGAAAAAAACCCACTCCAAGTCCAACAGTCTTTCCTCTTGATAGTTGGCTGTCTCCTAGGGGGAGGAGGAGGGCGCTGAGCGGGGATGGAGCAGAAAGCGCTTGTTCCTGTTTACGAGCCCTACCTGCAGCAGGACGGTTCCCCCAGGAATTGTGAGCTGTAAACAGTACTTCGGGGCGTTCTCCCAGGACAGCAGCTGAACGTCTTCAATTGCGCTGTAGGAGACTGAGTTTTCCATGTACCCAGTTGGCTGCAGCAAAAGGGAAAAAGAAAAGACATACATTGGTTATGAGATCAGGCACAATAGCCACCTTGGAAAACATTCTTGCTTTAGCACCGAGCACGCGGAGCTGGTACAGACACCTGGCAACTCCGGAGGCAGAAGGAGTTCGTCTTTCCCGGCCGCCGGCGCTCAGCTGGAGGGGAGGGGCCGGGGCAGACACCCACCCACATGTTTCGGGAGGTGTGGAGTCAGGACTAGACTGGGGGCACTTTGGGGGCAAGGCCCGGGCACTGCTCCTCCGGGCATCTGTGGGGCCCAATGTGGCCAGAGCCAGGACTGCTCCACCCCTCACTGTGTCCCAGCCACCACCCTCCCCTGCCCAGGAAGCGGTCACAGCCCCCTGCCCTCCGGACTCCCCTCCTGTCTCCCCCTGCAGATACACGTTCCCCGCGTGGCACTCAGGGCCACGTTCCGAGTCGGCAAACTCGACCCCTCCACACCCCTGCTCGCATCTGCAAGGGGCTCCCGGTGACCCAACCACTAACTCCACCCACGGGCCCCCCACATCTGGCCTCGTGCCCGCTCCAGCCCCACCCCACCTCTCTCTGCCTCTCCATGCACCCCGACACGGGCCTGCAGACAGCACTCGGCCTGCCCTGTGTCCCCGAAAGGCGGGGGTCACCCCCACCCCACCCTTCCACTCTCCAGACCCCGAAACCCACCGTGCCGTCCCCCTCCCCGGGTCCTGCGTGCTCACTACATCCATCTCAATCCCTGTGACCTGCGCAGGTCGTCTGTCTGCCGTCTGCCTCCCCCAGGCCATGGCTCCATGAGGTCAGGCCACATCTGTCTGGGTCCCCGCTCTGCCTCCAGGGTCTGGTGCACGGTGAGGGCCCAGTGACTTGTGTTGAAAGGGGGCGACCGGTGAGGGTTATCACCGGTCAGTGCTGGGGTGAGGGTTGGGAGAGGGAAATTCACAGTCGCTCATGGGTGAGTGAGCTCCTCTGTCATGGAGAGGAGGTGCCAGGCACCCAGAGGCCGTGTCCTTGGCACTCGGGGCCCGGGAAGCCAGACTTCAGCAGTGTCGCAGGCCAAGTGTGGCCCAGCTGGGAAGGGGGACAGGTAACACCCCCCGCAATCTGACGTAGGCTGAGACACCCTGAGAGGGGGGACAGCCAACACCCCCCGCAACCTGACGCAGGCCGAGACGCCCCGAGAAGGGGGACAGCCAACACCCCCCGCAACCTGACGCAGGCCGAGACGCCCCGAGAAGGGGGACAGCCAACACCCCCCGCAATCTGACACAGGCCAAGATGCCCCGAGCGTGCGGCAGGAACTAGCACCTTTGGCTCTTGTGACCGTGCCCAGAGCAGGTGCCGGGCTGTCCCCGCTGCACGGATGAGGAAAACGAGACTCAGGAGGTCACCTGACTGGCCTAGGGCCGCCTGGCTGCTAGCTCAGGGATCTCCACCCTGATCAGTAAGCTCTGACACAAGCAATGTAAAATCTGGGGCCCAGCAAGCTAATTTTCTCCTAAGGACTGAGGACCTCCATGAGGCTTTCTTTTTTTTCTAAATTAAACTTATTTTTTAATTGAAGTATAATTGCTTTACCGTACCGTGTTGCCTTCTGCCCACCAAGTTGCTTATTTTCAATTCCTATCCGCCAAAGCTGAGATACGGTGGTGGTGGCGGCTGAGGAACAGAAAAGGGCTGAAGACTTAAGCTGCCTCAAATTTCCCTGATACGATCAGCTCCCACACTCAGGTAGTCAGAGGCACTGATGGATCAACTCATTCATTCACTCACTCCGTCAGTCACCTAACAGACACGTAACTGAGCACCTGTTACCTTCCAGGCCCCGTGCAGGCTGCTGTGGGATCTAGCAGCGAACATGATGGAAGCCCAGTGGTGCAAACAGACAACAGACAGACAGACAGACAGACACAAACACCCAGCAACGGGAGAGTGGTGAGTGCGGCACAGAAAACCAGGACCGGCCGTGAGCACCGAGGGGCAAGGCCGGGAAAGCGCGAAGCGCTGGGGGCGGCCACAAGCTGGCGGTGCTCGCTTGGGGAGGAGTGAGGCAGGGCAGGTGAGAAAGGCCATGGAGAGGCGGGCAGGCCGCACCTGGAGGCACGGGCAGGCCCGCCAGGGCTCCGGGAACAGGTGCCCACGGGCAGGAGGGGCAGGGCTGCGGGGAGCTCTCCAGCATCACTGGACTGCTGTGTGGACCGAGTGGGCGGAAGCAGGAACAGCCTGGAGCCTCCTCCTCGGGTCCAGATGAGCCAAGAGGCCGCCCAGACCGTGGCGGGGGTGGGGAGCCAAGTTCACCCGGCCCTTCTCTCCGGCCCACGGCCCACCCCTTGGCACCAACCCAGGCAGCCTCGGTGTCCAGCCAAGATGGTTTGCCAATGCATCCCAAAGGCAAACGCGTGGGATCCCCATGGCCCCTCTGCCCTGCTCCACAGCCGTCACGTTCTCAATATTCTGCACAAATGACTCAGCCCCGGCTGCACGTCCTGTCCTGAGAAGACCAGCGGCACCAGGGGCCTCGGGGATGCGTGTGAACAGGCTTGTGCTTCCCGCTGACCGTCTCCGCGCTGGTGTTTCCAGCACAGCGCGAGTGGGAACTTTCACCTGCCCTGTTTCACGTGCCTGATGTTTAGGAGGTGATGAGTATACCTCCTTGACAAACAAAGGAAGATTTTCCTAAGTGAAAAAAGGCCCATCCACGCATAACATACTTGGGAAGAGGCTTTGGTTACCAGTTTTACGTATTAAATTAAAAATAGTAAGTTAAAGAACTCTCCTTTAGAAAGCAATGGTGCCTGCGCGCCTGGATGCACTGCAGGTCTTTCTTCCCTTGGCGGCCCACAGCCACCTCTCTGCCTTTTCATGGTCTGGCTGGTTCCTAAACCCCAGCCCACGGTCCCCTTGATGCACAGAGAAGTCTGAGAACACGGGCTATGACACACTCGCTTTGGCATCTTGAAAATCACCTGGCCACACCCAGCGACGGGTACAGAAACCCATTCGAAAATCCCACAACGGTACAGAGTGTGAGTACACGGGGCAGATCTGATTATCAAGCAAACGGCCAGTTTGGAGTCACACTTTGGGCACGTGAACAGAAAGCCTGGATGCTTCCATTTCCCACCACGGCTTTCTGGAGACTGAGACATGGAGGGGCCCTGCACTGCCTGGAGCCCACCCCCACACCAAGCCCGTGGGAACCCGCTCCAGATGGCCACGACAGGTGGGGCTTAGCATGATGGGGGGACAGCTGACCACCCGTGCCTGCTTTTTTCGTGACCCGGCTGCAGCTGTCTCAAGGTGGCCTTGATTAGAAGTTTCAGCACAAGCATTTTCGAGAAACACTGGATATAAATAAACACATACTGTTTTTTTTTTTTTTTTAAAAAAAAGCAGATGTATTGCTGTTTGAAGTAGTACTGGCAAAAGGCAAAACTTGGAGAATGAATGAGTTCTGTGTTTGAGCCCCTTACTTGTGGGTCTTTGTGTAAGTTACCGCGCCTCTCTCGATACCACTTCCGCCAATGGTACAATAAGTTACTAGGTAAAACAGAATTGAAAGGGGATCCAACCTGTTAATGGCTCAGCGCAGCATCTGGAACATGGTGGAAAACTCAGTAAAAATAAACTATTGTGAGAAACACTGAACTCTTTTATCTCCAGGATCCTCCTCCCCTAAAGCCGTAATTCTAGTCTAACCATGAGAAAAACATCAGACAGACTGCCACCGAGCAACAGCCCTCAAAACACCTGAGCGGTGCTCACCAAACACGTCAAGTCTATGCAGACAAGACGACTAAATGGACTGGAGGCCCGTATGAGATGCTGGGACGGAAAAACGACGTTGGGGGGAAACTACGGAAACCACAGTGTGAACTTCAATAACAGCAAATCAGTGTGAGTCCATTAGCTGTGACAAGCGTCTCGTGCTTTTGTAAGAAGTTAGCACCTGGGGGGGTGGGGCGGAGAACTTTCCTGGTGGTCCAGTGGTTGAGACTCGGCACTTCCAAGGCAGGGGGTGCAGGTTCGACCCCCGGTCAGGGAACTGAAACTCTGCATGTTGCCCAGCAAGGCCAACCACCCCCACCCCCAGCCCCGCAGACGAAAAACACAACTGGGGAAAGCGGGTGTGGCATCTATGGGCGCTCTCTGTATGTCCCTGCAGCTTTCCTTTGCATTTCAAACTGCCCTGACGCAAAAGCCTCACTAAAAAAGCGCCCCGCTGCTGCTACCGCCACTGCTGACACTATCATCGGCATCGTGGACAGGCCCTGGACAGGAGCCCCCGAGGTCTCCGAGGGGAATGGGCAGCCCAGGACTGGAAGACCCCCGCCCCTCTCTGGATGCAGGTGTGAGCCTGGGTACTTTCACACTGCCGGGACGATTTTACAGAGGACTGATAATTCCCTGGTAATCTGAACACGATGATCAGGGCTACGGTGGAGGAGATTCCTGCATGGGGCAAAGGCTGAGTTAGATAGAAAGGAGAAATTAAATTCTCTGCTTGAGGGGAGCGAGAAAAACTCACTCTAAGAGCTGTTCTTAAGAGAACATTAAGCAGATGACGAGTTATCAGTACCGTATGACATCCTGGAATACGGTACCACAGCGAGAACTATAGCAACGGCTCAGACCAGCAGTGGCCAGCAGGGGGGCGAGGGGACTGGTCACCGAGGGGCGCGGGAGTGGGGGCACCTCTGGGGGCGACGGAAACAGTCTGTCTCAACGGTGGTGGGGGTTACTTCACCACACACACTCGTCAAAGTCCACAGATGTGTGCACGCAGAGTGGATTTCACCCAATGTAAATTACGACCCAAACCCGACTAAGAAAGGCAACGCATGAACATTCCAGGTAATTCGGGAGATGATGAATAGGACGAAATCTCTCAGATAGAACTGTTATCATGACCGCTCACGAGCACCTGGCAGACCGCCTGTGTCACTTTTTAACACCTCACTTTTTGAAGGTCCATACAGTTCTGTAACTTGCCTCTCGCCACACAATGCTGCAGCACACGCCCACCCCGTCTTCGGAGCTACCATTTTAGGAGCTGTCCAATATTCGACCCCGCGAGTCTCATCGCCACTCCAGCCCCCTCCCCCAGACAGCGCGGTGGTCCCGCTCAGTGCTAACATACACAGCGCCACAACGGACGTCCCTGTGAAGCACGTTTTTCTGCCCCGTGTTTAGGATTACTTCCTTAGGCCAGATTCCCAGAAATGGAATTACTGGGACAAAGGGTAAGAGCATAGTTTATGTTGCTGCCAAACTGCTCTCATTAAGGAGAACTGGGGAGCCCTGGCTAAGACCGGGGGCCTTTACCCTGGGGCACCAGCTTGGCTGGGTCCTGTGGGCTGCTGCGGGCCTGCGATGTAACTGCAGGGCAAGGGTGCTGGTATCTCAGAAGGCTGCGGGGGTCCTTCTGTGGGGCGGGGTGGGGCGGGGTGGGGTCCTTCCACAAGCAGGGTCCTCGCTCCTGGGAAGCTGGGGGACAGGTCGGGCTGCCTCTGTCCTTTTGCTCTCAGAGACTGATGAGGGGCCAGGTGGGGGTCTGGTGTAGACAGGCCAGGAAGAGACCACTTCCTCCCCCCACCCCGCCGCCCCTCCTCCAGCTTTTGTCTCTGAGATGAGCTTCTTCCCTGATCACACAGCACCTGGACCTGTTGGAGGCAGCAGGGTCTGGAGGGATGCCATCAAGGTTCCCAGGGACCCCCAAAAGCCTTCAAAGCTGACATTCCAAACCCTGGACCTTCTCGGGTTTCCCGTGAGGCAGGGAGCAGGGCGACCACAGGCGCCCTGCCCCCTCACCCCAACAGCCTCTGACCTCGGCCCCTAAGGCTGGCAGAATGTCTCCAGGCTCCGCCTCCCCCTGCCTCTCTGGGGAACCCCTCCCTCCCGCCCAGGGCTGCCTGCCTGCTGGTTTCCATGGGGATTTCTGTAGAGGCAAGTGAGAATCATGACGTCCGCAGGCCCCCAAGTTGAGGCTCTGGGCTGATTCAAGACACAAGAAGGAAAAGGGCCTCTTGCACAAACGTTCTCCAAGGCCCTGCATCACCATGGATCGCTCCAAAAAGGCAGATCAGAGAGGAGCACTCTGGCGGGCAGGGCCTGGCACATAGGAGGCCCCTGGCCAGCTCTGGATGACCGACGCCAAGCAGGCCTTCATCAGTTACAGACATTTGGTCTGGGGTCTAGAGGTACCCCAGGAGCTCTGGGCCGCCTGCCCCAGGCCACTCACCTTGCCCTGTCCCATCAACCACCCCCGCAGTAGCCCAGGCCTCCCTGGGGGCCAGGAAGGGTCACCCAGGGGACCGTGGGATCGGCAGGACAGAAGGAAGAGCCACCAGCCCCTGGGCCCTGCTGCACAGACCTCGACAGAGCAGAGGCCGGGCCGAGAGGGCAGGCCCGGAGTCCAGGGCCGGCCAGGGCTGCTCTCCACGGACTGCGCTCTGCAAAGACAGTCAGGAGGCCCTTTCGGGCCCATTAATCACAAGTCCAGCCATGGCAGCTGCCCCCTTTTATGGCCAAACAGCTCAAGAAGTTTAAGAATAGAGCCGAGGGCTGATAATTCCAGGTTCAGACCCTTCCAGCCCCGGCCACCAGCGTGGGCATGGGGAGCCAGATGGAAACCGGGGCCCTAGGGGAGCCGCGCCACCCTGGGGCGTCTTTGATCAGAATGGCTGATGGAGGCACCCGAGGGCCAAACACAAGGGCAGTACACTGCCAACCAGCAGGTCGGCAAATGTCCCAAGGATCACAGACTCCCCAGGCGCCTCCTCACTGACTCTTCACGAGGCCCCTGGGAACCAGGAGCGGCTGGTGCCCCCATCCAGTAGAGGGGGCCCTGGGGCATCATGGCTGCTTGGCACAAAGGCCACATCGCTGACTCAGAGGCCAGGTGTGGTCCACGGTGCCACGTCCCCTGCCTGCTCCGTGAGACGATGGCCCAGGAGCCCCAAGGTGACCAGAGGGTACAGGAGGGGGCCTCTTGAGTAGGGCGGTGGGGGGAAGGGGTGTGTGTCATGGGTGCAACAACTAATGACAGCACAGGGTGATAAGCACCCCGGCACCAACGTGAGGTACAAAGGGCAGGCCCAGGGGAAGGAACGCGCTGGAACACTGGGGAGGGCTTCCCAGAGGCGACCTTCGACCCGGTGGGCAGGGCAGCGCCAGGCACTCCCGGCAGAGGGAAGGGAGGGTCTCCAGGCCCACGGTGTGCTTACCCCAGTCTCAGGACATGGCTGGAGGACAAAGACTCCCAGGGAGGCCTCGGACAGGACCCCGAGCAGGGCTCAGCCTTGACTGCCCAACCCTCTAATTTCTGACATTCCCCCCCCCCACGCTTGTTTTTGTTTTAAACAAAGGCAGACCATATAAACAGCCAAGTGGAAAAAAGCACAAATACTTGACCGCATTTACTTTTGCATAAGCCTAGGCCAAGCCGGCCCAGGTCAAGACATGGACCGTCTGCGACTCCCCATAAGGCAGGCCCCCTCGAGCCCATCCTAGGAGGACTGCCTGGCAGTGTCCGCTCTTCTCAATCTGTCACGAGAGCTGGGTCCCTGGGCTGCTGCCGCTGGAAGCGCGCGGCCCATGCGCCTGTGTCCGGCTTCTCCTGCTCGGCATCCTGTCTGTGCAGACGTGTGCCCACAGCTTCTTCCATCGCCCGCCGTCTGCCTCCCTATGCACCGCCGCTGTCTGCGGACCCTTGTCTATTTCCAGTTTGGGGCTGCCGTGTAGGAAGCTGCTGGGAACATTCCTGCACTTACGGGGGGCGGGGGGTACAGGGGAACAAGAGCTCCCACTTGGGGAAATATCTGGGAGTGGGGTTGCTCCTGGGCCACCGAGTAAACTGCTTTAAGTCCAAGAACATCGGTGTGTGGGGAGTTCCCGGGAGGTCTGCTGTAAACACGAGCTCGTCTAAGGGCCGCTATTCTCACGTACCCACGCCTTAAGGAGAACACAATTCCTGAGTCTCGGGGGTGGGATCAGGTGGGGATGGAGCTCGGTTTTCTCAAGAGTCTTTCTCCCGGGCCTCTGAGGACTGCGGGAGGCAGCACCCTCCTCAAAGCTGGACTCAGAGCCACCGAGGATGTGGCCGGGCCGCCGAGAAACTTTCTCTGTGGCTCATGTGGCAGAAACGGAGGTCCCTGCTCCCTTCAGGCCTGGTCTCCTCGCCGAGCTTGCACAGATGCTGCTCCAGGAGGAAAGGGCGTGTCTGCCCAAGGCTGGAGCGGGAGCAGAGTTAAAACTGACACTTTGGGGTTAACGTGAGCGTTAACTTAGCTCCCAGATCACAGGCTGCTGTCAGGCAGGCCTTAACCCGCTTGCTGTTTCGGATGGAAGATGTCGGCAGGGACTGGAAGGCACACGGCCATGTACTCGCAGACGTGCCAGTTGACGGTGCGAGTCGGCCAGGGGAAAGCTGCGGCCTCTGACAGCCTGGAAACAGGGCCACCTGGCTCTGGGGTCCTCTAGGCTGGGACCCCCACCCCGGTGCCATCCTGTGCTCTGTGCTCCTGAGGACAGGGACCCTGCCACCTCTGCCTGTGTCCGCATAACTATCCTCATCAAGGGCCGTCTGTGTGCCCGTGCAGGTCGTCTTCACACTGACTCCTTAGAAGGACCCACAAGATGGGTGTCGCTGTGATCCCACGTTACAGCTAAGAAAACTGAGGCCCAGAAAAGCGAAATAACTCTCTTCCTAAGCCACGCTGCCAGGCTTTCCACGTGGCGCTAGTGGTAAAGAACCTGCCTGCCAATGCAGGAGACATAGGAGACCCAGGTTCAGTCCCTGAACTGGGAAGATCCCCTGGAGGAGGGCATGGCAACCCACTCCAGGATTCTTGCCTGGACAGAGGAGCCTGGTGGGCTACAGCCCACGGGGTCGAAAAGAGTTGGACGCGACTGAAGCGACTGGCACACACGCAGGCCACGCCGCCAGTTACTAGTGCAGCCCGGACTGGCACTCCAGCCCTCGGTCTAAACCAGAGGTGGGGAAACACTTTCTGCAAAGGACCAGTCAGTAAATTCTTCAGGCTTTGTGAGTCACGTGGCCTCTGTCCTAACAACTCAACAGTGCTGCTAAGGTGTGAAAGCAGCTGCAGATAGTGGACAAATGGCCGTGCCTGCGTTCCAGTAACACCTTATCAACAAAGACGGGCAGAGGGGGTGCCAGAGTGGCCTTGGCACTGTTTCTGAGAGGAGTATAAACAGGTGACGGACAGGCGGACGGGAGAAAATGAGTGGACCGTTCTCTCTCCTCACTTTCCTTCTAGGGTGATGTCAGCATATAACCTTCACACGTGGAAATCGTCTTTCACTTACGTTTTGTCATAAAAGAGAACGCCAGGCCCGAGTTCACCCCACTCTCAGCCTAAGGGAGAGAAGGAGCTGGGCTCCTTTTTACAAAGCCTGACGACGCAAAGGCCTTTGCAAGCATCAGTGATCAACACACTGAGGTGTGCAGCGCCGTTCCTCCCATTTTACAGATGGGCCTGCGAGGCGCCAGGAGGCAAGGTCAGCTGCCAAGACTGGGGTCCCGACTTGTCTAATCCCCAGATTCGCTGCTCCACCCTGCGATGCTGGTAACAAAGAAGCCCCTGGAGCAGCCGCCGGCTCGCAGAAAACGGAAGAAGAGGGAAGAGAGGGCAGAGGGGAAGGAAGAGGCTCTTGGGGACGCAGAATACGAGGTGCCCCTAGGTCTCCTGATCTGGACGCCGGCTCTGACACTACACAGGCCAGCCTGGGGGCCTACCTGGGATCCGCTGAAGTCACCGGAGGTGTGCCCACCAGCACAAGGAACGAGTGGACTAAGGAAAAGCTCTAGCTAGACATGCAGACGGAGCAGAGAGAGACAGTGTGGCTGGAGCTGGCTCCCAACACATCGCAAGGTCGGAAAGGCGGCCGACGACACCTTCGGGGGCGGGGCTGGGGGTGGCCCATGGGTTCAAGCCTGGCCCAGGCAGGGCACGGGCAGGCCTGGCACAGAGTTCTTCTCTCTGTCAGTTGTCATTTCCAGAAGGTGCTGCCCTGTGCTAGCTGCAGCAAGGCGGACGTGGCCCTGTTTGGTCACGGCTGCGAGGCTGGCCTTTTGCGTGCCCCTCAGGAGTGTGTGTGTGCTTCCGGGGTTCCCAGCAGAGGGGCTGCACCGGGGCTTGGCCGGCAGCCACTCTGGCCCCGGACGTTTCTCAGCTACTGCCGTCTCCGACACTCTGTGAGACAGAATCTGGGAGTGTGATCCGATCTGTGGACAAGAACTTGCAAAAGGTGAGCAGGTCTCTTCTTGCGAAGAAAGAGAGAGAGACAGGAGACCCTACAGGCTGGGGGTTGTGGGGGTTCCACACGTGTCGGGACAAGTGCAGCTCTGAAGTTTCCACAGCTCAGGCCCCCTGGAATCCCGGCATGTGGCTGGCTCTCTCAACAAGGGCTGAACGCCGCGAGCGAGTACGGTGCACCTTCTGTGCGCCAGCAGCCTCACCATGGCCGAAGAACACGGACAGTGGCCCAGCACCAGCTGCCACAGCCCAGGGTAGAACAATCCAGACTCTAGGCAGGCACCCGGACAAAGTCACTACACCTTCATGCTTCCGAAATCAGATTAACACCACCAAAGGATCTCTACACACCTACCAGAACGGCTTAAAAAAAAAAGACACCATCAGCACCTCACACACATCAGTATGGCCACAATCAAACTAAAACCAAAACCCAGAAAATGAACAAGGGTTGGTGAGGATATGAAGAAACTGAAACTCTTGGGCATGGCTGGTAGGAACAGAAAATGCTGCAGCTGCTGTGGAAAACAGTTGGAGGTTTCTCAAAAAATGAAACACAGAACCACCGTACGATTCAGCAGTTCCACTTCTGGTATGTACCCCAAACAACTGGAAAGTAGTTACTGCAACAGGGAACAGATATTTGTATATCAGATTCACAGGGGACTGTATCCAATATCCTGTGATAAACATAATGGAAAAGAGTGTGACAAAGAACACGCGCGTGTGTGTGTACATATATATATATAAAACCGAGTCGCTTTACTGTGCAGCAGAAATTAATACAGCATTGTAAATCAACTGTAATTCAATCAATTAAAAAAAAAACTAATCTAGAAAATTCCAAAAAGCAAACCAAAAAAAGGACGGAAATTTGAACACACGCTACAACATGTATGAACCTTGAGGACATTATGCCAAGTGAAATGAGACGGTCACAAAAAAGACAAATACCGTAGGACTCCACGCACATGAGGAATCTAGAGTAGTCGAATTCGTGGAGACAGAGAGTAGGAAGACCGTCAGTGGCTGGGGCTGGAGGCGGGTGGTGGGAGTTACTGTTGAATCAGTACGGAGTTTCAGTTCTGCAAGATAAAGAGCTCTGGAGAAGGATGGTGGTGATGGGGGCATGATAGCGCGAATGGACGGATGCCACAGAACTGTATGGCTAACATAGTCAGTTTTACATCATGCATGTTTTACGACCACAACGAAAAATACTGGGGGGAAATGACAACGGCCAGTGACAGCGGGATGAGGGAAGCCAGCACTGCTAGTGAGAGCAGGACCTGGCCCCAGCCCTCTGGAAGCAACTCGCAGCGTTCGCGAAAGCCCTCTCCCCTACCTTCTGCGTTCCGGGACCGGCCCCCGCACGTCACCATGTCCCCTGCAGCACAGCAGCGCTTCACAGGCACCCATCGATAGCGAGTAGCAAAATGAAGGTGTGTTCACCCAGCGCAAAGCTACACAGCCGTGAGAACAGAGGACTGCACATCTACGCAGCAGGGTGATGAGTTTCACCAACAGAAGTCTGTACCGTGAGAGTCCGTTTACACAAGGTCCAGACGCTGGCCCAGGCAGGGCAGCGGTCGCTCTAAGGGAGAGGGGTGGCTGGAAGGGGACCCAGGAGGGTCTCGGGAGTGGCCACCCTCTTGGCCTAAGCCAGGACACGGTGAAAGGACACGGTGGATGTGCAGATTCACTGAGGCACAGGCTTAGGAGCCGTGGGTTTCTCTGTAGGTATTTTGCACAACTCAACAGAAAACGTGTCCTTTGAAAGACAGCATTCCTTTGGACTGACGGTTTCCGATAACGGGCCAAGACCCTGGTGGGGACTGGCAGGATGACTGTGACACCGCCTCGCCAGGCACGCCGCATCATTTGACAGAGTGCCCACGTGTGCCAGGCACACCTCCGGGCTGGGGGGCGGTCACAGCGTGAATCCCACCCCTGCCCATTGGAACAGCCTGCAGACTGAGAAAAAGCTCTGTCTGTGTGCACACTGCTTTTCCAATGTGGGCAGATGCCATTTCTATGAATATAAACTTGCTGAAGAGCAAGACTGAGTTCGGGCATTTTATAAGCAAAATACATAGGGTGTCAAGTGGCTACAAGTTCAAGTGAAACAAAAGCAGGGCGGGAGGGAGGCCAGGCTTTGGCGTGGCCACACAGTTTCGAAAGAAAGCTCAGAATACAGACAGCATCACACGGAGACCCACTGGGACGCGCTGGTTCCCAAGGCGAACCACCCCAGCCTGAAACAAGACCCCCAGATGGTGCCAAAAAGAGACCAGGCTAACCAGCTCCTCCTACTAAGGGTCAGAGTTCATGGAGGCAGCCCTTTCTAGGGGCCCTGTTGATAGACAGTCCCACCTAGAGCCTCTTAAGGAGGTTTAATCCATGAACAGGGAAGAAGAGAGAGAGAGGACGGTGAAGCGGGGGGCGTCTATCCCATGAGAAGGACTTGTGTGTGCTTCCTGGTCAGAAAACAAAAGCAATGCAAAGCCACGTTGCCATTTTTCCGCCTAAACAGAGAGCCGGGGCAGCCAGACGAGGCTCGAGCTGATCGGCGTCTCCGGGGATCAAGGGCCCCTTCTGTGAGATCCTTAGCTACCTCGTCTCACACGGCGGGCGTCTGGGCTTCTGAGAAGCCGCCAGCCTCCAGGAGGCAGGCAGGCTTAGACAAATAAGCACAATTGCTCTCAGGGAAGCATGGCTGGCAGCCACCGCCAGGGCCTTGCAAATCAGAAGTGGGGAATCCTTGATTGTTCTGCCTCAGATCCTGCCTGGGGGCTGCAGGCTTCCACCCGAAGGTTCCAGGCCGTGTGACAGGCCAGCCGCTTGCACACAGACCTGCTGACCCTTCTCCAGGGAAGCTGGGCCACAGGGCCAGAATGGTCTTTAAGACACATGCAGACTCTCGCTCACCCACCTAGAGGTGGGATCTCGAGGACTACTGCTGAAAAATCTGCTTTTGAAAAACATATATCCACGTGAACACCTACTGGGGTGCTGGGGTGCTTACAGCAGCTTTCTCTGTGACTGCCAAAGCCTGGAAGCAACCCACATGTCTTTCAGCAGGTGAGTGGATATTGTGTGGTACGTCCAGACAGTGGAATACTGGTCAGCACTAGAAAGAAACGAGCTACCAAGCCATGGAAAGACGAGGAGGAAGCTTACATGCCTGTTACTGAGGGAAGGAAGTCAATCTGAAGAGGCTGCATACCATTTAATTCCAACAATCTGACCTTCTGGAAAAGGCAGAAATCTGGAGACAGTGACAAGATCAGCTGTTGCCAGGGGTTGCGGGGAGAAGGGGTGAAGAAGGGATGAATTTTTTTAGGGCAGTGAGAAGTGTTTTCTGTGATACTATAGTGGTGGACACACGGCCATTACGTATTTGTCCACAGAACGTACAACACCAGGAGGGACCCCCTCGCTGCCTAAGGCAGGCAACGGGCTTTAGGGGATGGGGTGGCGTGTCAGTGCAGGTCCGTCAACTGTGATGAATGAGCCACCGGGGCGGGGCTGCACGGGCGGGGCTGCACAGGCCGGGCACAGGTACATAGGAAATATCTGTACCTTCGCCTTGATTTTGCTGTGAACGTAAAACTGCTCTTAAAAAAAAAATGAAGACTGGAAAAAAAAAAAACAACCAAAAACCCAGAACCTGCTCCCCTGGAAGAAGAGGGTGGCCACTTCAGGAAGCCAGGTGACCTGGGATGTGGACTCCAGGGGCCTGGATCCCCCCGTTCCGGCTCTGCAGCCCACCGGCGGGGAGGCCGCGGGCGGCCAGCTTGCCTTCTGTCGCCGCTAGGATGGTCACTGGGACCGTGATGGTTGTGACGTCTATGTGGAAGCTTGGGAAGCCAAGGACTGTCTGTGCAGTGGCGCTGGGCGTGCAGAGGTCAAGTGGGCCGCCTAGTCTTGGTCCCTCATGTCCAGACGTGACGCAGGGTAACCACCTCACGATCTGACCCTCAGGCATACTCCCTACCAAACAAAACCTATCTGTGACGTAATAAACAGAAGCGATAGTAAAAATATTTAATACCCGAGACAGCCTGGGAATGAACGAAGCGGAACAGACACCAGCTGGAAGCAGCTGCTCCTGTGTCCAGGTGCAGCCCATGGGACTCCCGCCCGTGGCACAACCCCCTTCTCACCCCTCTCTCTCCACCCGGCAGCATTCTGGACCACTGATGATGCCAAATCCAGCAGAATACACTGTACTGAAAACCCCAAACCAACCAACTCTGTAAGTTTGGTCTTGAAGACTGTTCCCTTTTCCCTGGGTCCCAAGGGATGTATGTGAATCCCTAGAATTCAGCCATCGCCCCTCTATGGGTCATCTATCTGCTTGTTTCCTTTACCAGCTTAAAGCACCCACACTGATACCTTCTCATTCACCGTCAAGCAATTGCTCCAAAGGGGGAAAAAAAAAAAGTCTAGAATTAAGGACCTTGCAGCTGAGTCGGGGAGTCATAGGCCACAGATCATCAGACATCCACGGGTGTGACGCCGGCAGAACTGAAGGCACGGCAGGCCTGGGGAAGGGGAGCTGACCCAGGGCCGTTCCAGAAGCCTTCAGAGGCTGTGAGCTCTCTGACTCGGGTTTTGCAGGGTGAAGAGGAGTTTATCCGGCAGAGATGGGAGACTGAGGGAGATGAGCTGGAGAAAACTATTACGATCCAGATTACGGAGTTCCTCGGATGCCTGGCTGTAATTCCAAAGGACAGCTGAGGAAGGTGGGATCCGATTCCCCCGTGCAAAAGACAGTGGGGGGACCAACATGCGTGAGCAGGCCTTGTAGAGAGCGACTCATTAGGTTGCCCCCAAAGATGGCTGTTGCTATGTGTCTGCAACTGGGCAACCAGGTGACCCAGGAACAAACTATGTCCTTCCGTTATCGACACTGCTATCAGAATAGTTACAGGTCGTCACCTCTACAAGGAAGAGCCGCACAGCAGTCCCAGCAGGTCTTCCCTCTCAGGCATAAAGGAACACGGGGGGACGTCTTGCCCTGTCCATCAAGAGCGCTTCTAAGCCTGAGTTATCAAAACAGTGGTGTAAAAGTCACCTTCTACTACTCAGCACCCTACTTAACACAATAGATTCCAAACTCCGACCTCTGAGGGCCCCCTGAAGTCGGGAGGTTAGATGCAGTGACCCCACTCACTACAAGCAGCTGTTTAGACCCAAGCAAACCCCAAATCCCTTCTGGAGAAAGGCCAAGCGCACACGTAAGTGACACATGGACGAACCGCAGGTGCTGGGAAGAGGGGGCAGGGATGGCCGAGGGTCAGAACGCCAGCTGCTCTTTCACCAGGCCCCTCGTTCACGCAACAGACCGGCAGCGCCCTGAGCCCTGTCCTCCAGCAGCTCACAGAAAACGGGGGCCTGGCGAGCTTGGCACGGGGTGAGACCGCAGAGCCGCACGAGGGTGCAGGCTCTGCCGCAGGCGTGAAGGAGAGGACGACCACCGGTTCTGCAAGGCTGACTCTGGGGAAGCGAGTCAGGAGTCTGCTAGGACAAGGGGACGGAAAGGGGCAGCTTCCAGGGAGGTGGGGAGCAGGCGTCACTGCAGGGCGGCTCCACAATAGGGGGCGGCTGTGAGACCAGAGAGCTGGGCTGGGCCGGGAAGGCCCAGCTACAGACTCGGGTGGCGTCCTGGGCCTCTAGGTGGGTGACGGGCAGGCTGGCGACCCGGGCAGAGGAGCTGCCAGGGGCCAGGGAAGAGGCCTGAGTGCTGCTCAGCGAAGGGCATCTGCTAACTCTGTGGTTTGGCGTGAACTTCTCTACAGAATGGGCTGAACTCATACTGACGCAGGCGACAACGCAGACAAGCCTGGCAACACCACGCTAAGTGAAAGAAGCCAGACACAAGAGGCCTCAGCGCGTATGGCTCCATTTACATGAGACATCCAGAATGGGTAAATCCAGACAGACGGAAAGCAGATCTGCGGCTCTCGAGGGCTGGGGAGTGACTTAACGAGCGCCGGGGGGGGGTGGGGGGGGTGGGGGGTGGGGGCGGGGCAGGCGGGGTGCCTTTGGAGGTGACTAGAGTGCCTTGGAGCCAGATAAACGGGGTGTCTAAGACACCATGACAGTATGAAAGGCCACCAAATGGCTAATTGCATGTTATGTGAACTTCACTTCAATTTCTAAAAAGTTCTGAATAAATGTAATGAGTTCCAAGAACTTTCTAGACTGGAGGGCGATGGTGGAGCCGTTGGCCTGAAGCCTCTGCCCCCCTTCAGGTCTCACGTGCGGGTGTCTGGGCCCAGCGGCCGACAGTGTTCCTGCTCTGGACGGGGCAGGGGGTCTCAGGGGACTCCTTCAGAGGCCATCTCAAGAGCAGAAAATCATCTCTTGGCACTGAATCACGTGTTGATAATTCAGATGATGGATGGCGCTGGGCTGGTCTGTACAGGATGAAGCCACGGTTATTTCCAAGAGCACCGGCCGCCCCGGTAGGACGAAGCGAGCCACTGTGTGCCACTGGAGTGAGTTGATGTCAACAAGCTCTTAACTCCAGATCAATGGCCTCATCGATTTCCATGGAAAACTCTATGGCCACACGAGGTAGAAACAGGGTCATTCTTCTGGCAGAGAGAAAGATGGTTTGATATGCGCACACATACACACACACACACACACAGAGGCATGCGCACACCCATGCACACACACACACACACACACACACTGCCTTGTACTCTGCTCAACATAAATAATCCCAAAACTGGATTAAGAGTCTGTTTCCTGAGCTTCAGACTCACAGTTTATTCATTCATCAAATATTTATTGAAGGCTTCCTGTGTGCCACAAAAGTGCTTCCAGAGTGTTCTGGGTGTTTGGGAACAAGGCCCTTTGCTTCAGTGGAGGGCTTACACTCTGGCGAGGGCCTGAGGGCACCACCCCCTTGATGTCCTCCAGGCCCCCCCAGATCACCACCCAAGCTGCGCCCACCCAGGGGGTCTCCCTGTGGTCTTCCCAAGCCTGCTGTGTGGCAGCACCTCATCTAGGTGGCCTCCTGCGAAGTCTAATGACTGTCTGACTCCCAGCCCTAAGCCCCGAAGTCAGTTCAGCAGCAGGGCCAGATCCTGCTGCCGCTCATCCCTTCAACTGACCCGCGCCTTCCCAGGCTCACTCCTCCAGTTCTGCGCCTCTCGCCTCTCGTTTCCCTTCTAGAATACGGCAAAGGCTTCCCGGCTGGAGCTCCCGTTCCCAGCTTCCTCTCCCCATCTCTCTCTGACGGGACGCTGCCACCAGAGGTTTCCTCCCGAAACCCACTGGCTTTCCTTGCCCCTCTGCCCCGTGACTTTGGGTAGCCCTGCTCTGCTTACAGAGAAGACCCCAGCCCTCTGGCCCTGCACCCAGGAGCTACCGTGAGGTGTCTCAGATGCTCTGGTGTCTCCCGGAGTCCAGAGCACCTGTGCAACGTCTAAGAGCATAGAGGAGCTTGGGTCCAAAGAAACATTTCCTCAACTGGGGGCAGCGGTGAAAAGAAGGACTCAGAGACAACAGGCCTTTTCTGGGGGCTCACTCCATTGCCCCCCTCCTCCGAACTTCTGACCCGACTGTGGGAAACTCTACTGACAACTTTCATGGAGGGCTGGTCCCTCGCTCTGCCCAGAGACAAATATTCCCCATGATTTATTTTTAAGAAGCAAAATCGGGCAATGATTGAGAAAGAATTCAGATTTAGCCCCGGACAGTTGCTCCACAAATAACAAGAATAGCCTGGTGGCCGATCGCAGTCAGGGTCAAGGAACAGAGCCTCCTTTGCTGCCGGCTGGGACCGCAGCTGCCGGAGAAGCCCCCAGCCCCGACCTCAGGGCAGGACTCGTGACACGGGGGGGGACATTCACACAGATGAGAGGCTCGGGACTCTCCCGACGCTGCTCGCCATCAGTGGGGAGACACGGGGACCAGGCGGCCCAGATGTTGGCAGGGTCCTGTTTGCAGCCCCAGCAACAATTCCCTCTTTCACAGCCCAGGCAGGCGGCCAAGGTCAGAGGCAACGCCAGCCAGGGCTTACCCTCCGTGCCAAGGCCCTTTAGAAAAATTTAAATAATTTTAGATAGAAATGTCTCCTCTTTCCTTGCCGTAAACAGACCATTCAGAAGATCCTCTGCCCTTTTCTGGGTGACATTATTGCCATTCTGAGCATCTGTGACCACACACTGCCCCCGTCAGGAGCTCAGGATGCAGCGGTGAGCGGCGAGTAGCAAGCTGGCCCCACACTCAGGGCTCCAACCGCTGTGCATTTCTGCACTCTCATCTCCTTCCCATCAATTGCTGCCCTCCCCCAGCCTCAGCGCTCCAAGCGTTTGTGCTCTGAGGACTGCAAGTCGGTTCGTGAAACCCCCCCCACATCCCACCTCCCAAAGTCGCTGTTTCCAGTTCGTGGTCTCGGGAACCCAAGCAATACACTTGTTGGGGCAGCGCCCAGGGTGTGAGTGAATGAGACCTGTGAGCTTGCGGTGTAGCGGCCACCGCTTCTCAGGAAGCAGGCCTTTGATTTCTGGGTCCCTACTTGTCCAGGCCCACCTGCCCTTCTCAAGCTCGGTCTGATGACTGATTTTTTACAAGTATCACCTTGGCCTCGTTAGGCTCAGAAAGATAGATGGGGGCTGAGCTGTCGAGACAGCACGTAACCAGGCCAGGCAGGAATTCCAGGGTGCTGGCCGAGCACTTGGAACGCCAATGTGGGGGGAGCATTCCCTGGGTCCCCAGGCCCTCCAGGGAGGAGGCAGAGAGCAGGAGCCAAAGGCCCTAAGCTCTGGGAGTCAGCCTCCCTGGGTTCAAATCCCAGCTCTGTCGCTTCAAGGCTGTTGAATGTGAGGCGAGCGGTTCCATCACTCTGCGTCTCTGAAACATCTCCACTTAACCTCAGAGTGTTATTGTGAGGAGTAAAGAAGACATGGTTCTTTAAACATGATGCTGAGAAATCCCCCTCCAAGGTACGGTAGCCAAAAGAACTGAAAACAGGGACCTAAGCAAATACTTATGCATCACTGTGCACAGCAGCGTATTCATGATAGCCAGAAGGTGGGGATGACACACAAGTCCGCCAACGGATGAACGGACAAGCCAAACGGGGTCTGAATACTATTCACCCACAGAAACAGCCCTTTACACAATGCAACATGGATGAACCTTGAAAACATCAGGCTAAGTAGACGGAGCCAGACAGAAGGCCACGTATTGCATGATTCCAAGTACCTGGAGCATCTCGAATACGGAAACCACAGGGGTGACAGGGCACAGCGCGCAGGGGCGGCAGGGAAAGGTGAGGAGTGACTGTGAGGGAGACAGAGCTTCTGCTGGAGATGGTGAGACGTCCTGGAGTTAGAGGTGGCGGCTGAGCCACAAGGATGTATTAAGTGCCTCTGAACACGCCCCTTTACAATAGGTAATTTCACGCGGTGTGATTTTCACCTGAGCTTTAAAGAGCTTCAGCTCAGTGCCCGGCACCTAGCCCAGCACCTGGCACACAGTCAGCGCCCAGCCCACGGCCCAGCACCCAGCACATGGCCCACTGTGTCAAAGGCCCCAGCAGTGGGAGATTCTGCAGCTCCCTTCTTGGAGTCTCAGGTTCCTCACCAGCCCACCAAGTGGGTCTTGCACAGCCGTGACCTCATGGGGCTGCTGAGGTGAAGAAATGAGACAGTGGGGGCAGGTGCTTCGGCCTAGACGGTGGCCGAAACATTCAGCTTGTGATGCTGGGGGTCCCGAGAGGCGGGAGGAGGCGGGGAAGGGATGGAGACCCGGTGCAGGGGCTTTACGTGAGGCATGTTTGAAGGCAGACACACATTCCTTTTTTTACAAGGATCCGAAGAGGAGCGAGAATCCTTCCAAATCCAGAGACGCGGGCTCAGTTCTACCAGAACGAACACTGGTTCCTCAGCAAGTCTTAGCTAAGTGCTTTGCAAACCTGTCGAATCATATTGTCTTTTTAAAGCATCAGACCCTTTTTTCAGATGCAGTCTGTGCCCAGAGTCCCAGTGGGTAAAAGGTAAGGCGGGCACCTCTGGGGAGAAGTGGCGGGGAGGGCCTGGGCGAAGCCCCCAGAACTTGCCCCACCTGGTCCTGGTCCCTCTCCTCACACCCTCCTAGGGACCCACGCAGGGACTGACCCAGCAGGTTCCTGCTGATCCCTTCAAGAAGGAGGCTCAAGGTGAACCCTTTTCAGTACAGGACAGAGGTGCTTTGGAGCTAGACACTGCCTTCTAAAGTCTGGAGGGCTGCTCGTAGGGCCAGGAGAAACAGCTGCATCTGTGGGTGTCTCAAGAGAACAGAGCGAGGGCTGAAGGGTCTGAGGCAGAGGGGTGGGTGTGAGAGCTGCCCGGGGAGGCGAGCAGCCCCAGGGGGGTCACTGCACCTGTCTCGGCTGACCTCAGTGGCCCTCACCCTCATCTTCCTGCTTGTTGTTGAAAGTGAACGTCGCTCAGTCGTGTCCGACTCCTTGCAGCCCCGTGGACTAGCCAGTCCATGGAATTCTCCAGGCCGGAATACTGGAGTGGGTAGCCTGTCCCTTCTCCAGGGGATCTTCCCAACCCAGGGATTGAACCCAGGTCTCCTGCATTGCAGGCAGATTCTTTATCTGCTGAGCCACCAGGGACGCCCAGGTGGAGGACTATTCACCTGCTCCATCAGGCAGGGGCACCCTCCCCATTTCTGGGCAGGGGAAACAGGGGCACAGAGCGGGCAGCGTGCCTGCTCGAGGTAAACTGGACCTCTTTGCTGAACTCGCAAAGAAAAACAGGGGCTCAGGAGAGGAATGTCACTTTCCTGAGCTGACGGAGCTGAGCAAGACTGGGACACTTGTCTCCTGACTCGTAGCCAAGCGCCCCTTCTACCCTACCGCCCTGGCCTATCCAGAGAGGTAAGAGAGACCCAGCTGGGAAAGTCAGCAGGTGACGCTTGCCAGCCAGGGTGAGAGCACGTGGCTTCGGGGCCGAGGTGGCCTGGGCTCGGCTCTGCCATCACCACTCCCCAAGGACCGGTGTGGAGGCAGCTCTGACTCACCTGCAGCGGCACCTCCCTGCAGCCACCACCGGCAGGGAGCAGGTGTTACTGCTTCCAGGCCACCGTCCCCAGAGACAGCCATGGAGCGTGCTTGCACACAGCTGTCCGCGACATCTTCCACGTGAAAAACCCCCAGGGCATCCCTATCTACCTGGTTCAGAAAGTTATCTGCCCGTCAGCTGATCCATGAGGATGTCACACCTTCAGGGCTGAAGGGACCAGGGGGAAGGGATGGGAAATTCACAGGGAGAGCCCTCTCTAACGTGGGTTCCGAGATGAGGCTGGGTTTGGACAGAAGAGAAAGGTAGGAAGGAAGGAGGAGGACAGGAAGGCAGGGAGGGATCTCGCAGACAGACACGTGGAGAACTGCCTCCCTGGCATTCCCACCGAGGGCTCCCACTCACGGTGCCCTACTAAAGGCACTGGGGAGGCCCATAGCCAAACACTTATTAACATCGTGGAACAAAACTCACTTTAGGAAACATGAGACTAAGATATGCCTGGCACCACCAGGAAAGGGGCGGGAGCAATTCGAGTTTCTTCAAAGGAGAGGATCATCGGCCTTCTTAAGGAACTGTGATGCAAAGCTGTCATGCTCAGAAAAAGTCCAAACTCCTCAGGACGGTATTTGACACCCTCGACAACTGGGTGCTAGTCTCCCCAGTATCACCTCCCCTCCCTTCACCACTGAGGACTTCACTGATCCCTTTGTTCCCCGCTCAGAATCCGCTGAGCCTCCAGAAAAAGCCCTGGTAACAAATCTCGTGGGCTTCCCAGGTGGTGCTAGTGGTAAAGAACCAGCCTGACAATGTGGGGGACATCAGAAAAGCGGGTTCGATGCCTGGGCTGGGCATGGCAACCCACTCCAGTATTCTTGCCTGGAGAATGCCATGAACAGAGGAGCCTGGCGGGCTACAGTCCACAGGATTGAAAAGAATCAGATAGGACTGAAGTGACTTGGCATGCGCACACAACAATCTGCTGAGCTTACCAGGCAGGGGGAGCTTTTCAGAGGTAAGAAAAAAAAATCACACACGTTGTTTTCCCGCAAGGAAGAGGGAGCATGGTGAGGGACTGTTAGTGAATTCGGTGCTGTGGTACCCATTTTACAGATGAGAAAACAGAGGCTGGAACCCCTTCTCAGTCCTCTCTTGGGGTTTCCTGCTTTTGAGCTGACCCAACGCGGGCGTGCTGGCAAACTGGACGGAAGGATCACACCGAGTCTCCTCTCAGTACTCTAGAAGGACTCCGTCGGGTGGGCTGTTTCTCCCACTTCCTCCCTGCACCCACCTCACTCCAGAGCACTCTTATTCTCCAAGCCGAATTTTATGGCCCGTTAGTCCCCCAGCTGGGGTTGAGCACTTAACATTCTCCCCTGCCTTTCGTCTCTGAACACTGTCCAGACACCCCTCTGCCCTCATCCAGAATGAACACAGTGACTGTGTATTTCATCCACTCAGACGCACAGCTGAAACTCCCCTACTCTAAAGCTGATGTGATAATGAAGTTTGGGGTGCACTCTTTTCTCTCTGAGAGTGCTTCAGAGAATCCTGTCTTACGAGCTGTGGTCTCTTATTTGCTGAAAGATGGGGTCCCCAGCCCACAGAGCTGTTCCAGGGACGAGGTGAGACACCATCTACTGCACCAGCCGCTCAGCAGGCATTTCCAAGCATCCGCTCTCATTCTGAAACACAGCCCATCTATAAAACATATTCAAGTGTAGTTAAGTGATGTAACTGCCCCTCCCCTGTGAGACCATCAAAGAGTCCTGCCCACACGGGTTGGACCCCATGCTCACAGGGCTAGGAAGGGCCCAGGGCAGGACTAGAACTTGGAACTCCTAACTGCCCACACCCAGCTCGGAGAGCTCTGGCTCGGAGCTTCCCAGCTGTCACACTGGCAGAAATTCGGCATCCCCAGGGGGACCAGGGAGGCGGAGGGAGGGAGGGGCCCGTGTCTCAGGCGGCGGCTCAGCCCCGAGGGCCCACAGTCACGGTGCTTGCTTTGCACTAATGGATGAGGTCAGCCTCCACATGGGACCTGCTTTCCTGGGGCTCAGATCCTTACTCTGCAGACCCATTGGCTGGACTTGGTGGGGTAAAGAACTCTGTTCCCCATAGCCCTGCGTGGGCCCTACTCTGAGTCACCTAGAAAACCTGGGCCGGTGACAGCTTTGGAACCGATCGCAAGCGTGGTGGGTGAGGGCAAGGAATTCAATGCCAGGGTCAACGCAGTCCAAGCTGGCGTCTCGGGAAGGCTCTAAGCCTCGTAAAGCAGCGGAGGAGGCGGAGGGGTTGCCACTCCTCTGCTGCGAGCCGTAAGTTTTCTGTGCCTCAGTCTCCACCTCTGTATAATGGGAATGATAATAATAGGTCCCTTGTTTGTGTGAAAGTTAAACGAGGTCATCAGGGTAAAGCATTCAGCAGGTACCAGTGGCGCTAGTGGTAAAGAAACCGCCTGCCAATGCAAGATATGTGGGGGTTTGATCCCTGGGTCGGGAAGATCCCCCGGATAAGGAAACAGCAACCCACTCCAGTACTCTTGCCTAGAAAATTCCATGGATGGAAGAGCCTGGCGGGCTACAGTCCATGGGGTCGCGAAGAGTCGGACATGACTGAGTGACTTAGCATGCACACACAAGCACATAGTAAGCTCAGTACACCTAAGTTCATCTTCGATACTACGCTATCAGGCAACTCTCCTTGAGAATATTCCCGAAGTGGCAGGGCATGCCTCTTTGAAGCCCATGAATTGGGAGCAATCAATATCCCCTCTCTGAGGAGGACATGAGAGAGATTTCAGCAGGTGACAACATTATATAGAATATAGAAACGGTCCTACTCCAATAGAAAATAAAAAGTTGAAAAAAAAAAAAGTCCCTCCAGCAACCACTTAACGAGCTCCTACTGTGCGCAGGGCCCTGGGGACACTCCGGGGACCACACAGTCCTTGCCAGGGTCTGGGACCTGTCAGTGGGGACGGTGACCTGTCCCCAAGGGTTGCCCACGTACCTCCCGGCGTGGAGCACAGCACCCAACACCCCAAACCGGACAGACGGGTCAAAGAAAAGAGCAAAGGTCAAGGTCTATTTCAGCTCAAAGTCAAAGCCAAAGCCTCTTTCTTACAGAGAAACACCCCTCACCTTCCCCTCCCTCCGTGTTCCAGTGAATCAAAGCTTCCCGACTCGTCCAGGGCGAAACCCTCCGGCGGTTCTCCGCTTTCGCCAGGGCGTCCTCTCCTTCTGGCGGGTCACACAGACATCGCGGGCCCAGGACAGGGCCTGCCCAGTCTGACTGAGCTGACATGCCAGGTGCCAGGCCTGGCACCCCTCACGCTCCAGACCTGCCAGCAGGACTCCCGGCACCGAGAAGGCTGCCGGGCCAGGACCCAGGTGGCTGGGATGGGCCAAGAGCTTGCGCTCCTGCAGCCTGCGGTCGGACGCTGAGTGAGGGGAAGCGGGAACATGGGCTCCCTGGCAGCGCCAACACCCCCCCAACCCCCAGGATCAGCGCCCCAACAGCAGCCAGGAGGGGCGACGGGGCACCTAGCGTGACTGCAGAACTGAACTCGCAGGTTGACTCTGCTGTAATTAACGTGAATCCGTGGCTTGTGGCTAGTGGCTGCCATGCTGGGCTGCCTAGGGAGAGCCTCCAGAGGTCCAACCTGGGATCCTGAGGTTAAACTGCACCCCTGGAAATCAGCCGGATGAAGCAAAGCACATCGGGGCCCTGCTCTCAGACACACGGTCTCCTCTCTGCACCAGGGGCTTCAGACAACTGACAGCTCACGTTTCCAAACCCAGGCACTGCGTGAAGCCCTCCTCGGGCGTGACCACCCGGGGAGGTGAGCGTGGTGACATTGCCCATCTCACAGACAAAGAGGCTGAGGCTTGTGCTGCTGGAGGGACAAAGGATTTGAACTCAGGTCTGAGTATTCTGCCCCCATCCTACAGAACCCCACTCCCCACCCCCAGCCAAGCTCAACGCTGCCCCCGCGCCCCCACTCCCGGAGCAGGCCGGCCCTCCTGCAGCAGGGTGTGGTGCCCTGCGTTTTCTCCCCATTTTGTCCATCTGGAAAACAGGGACACAGAGTAGCCGTGGGCGCGGAGGGTGGTGAAAGCCTCCAGAGGGTGCCCAGTTCATCTCAGATGGGCCACCATCCTCAGGAGAGGAGAGGCATTGCCAGAACAATACGTAAAGGGACAACTCCATCGCCAACGCTGCCTCCGACTGAAAGTGCACTTCTGATTCCACGTCTCCCCTCAAACCCCTCCCTCCAGCCCGGGAGAAGAAAGCCTTGGCTCTCAGGGACCGCAGGTTGCAGGTCTCCTCTCGATTTCACAACGCTCACTGACACCCTGATGTGGGGGCACTCCCCTGTCTGGACCTCCCCCACCTCCCGCGTCCAACCTCTGGGGCGCCCACTCCGCAATTTCCCCCACCCCCCAGCCAACGATCCAATTCCTCACTGCTTCTTCCCGAAGCCTCCAAGGATGAAATGAGCAGGGTGCACACACCTTTTAAAAAGAAAGTTCTCACGCCATGGTTTCCCTTAAATCCTGGCTCTTCCTATAGAGGAATTCCTCTATGATGGCTTTGATGATTAGGGACGGGAGGTCGTTTCACTGCATTATTTCATTATCTTCTGTCTACACTTCTCTCTGCACCTGAGACTCACTGACACCTGAAGAAACTGGGATGTGAATGACCAACCAACCCACCAACCACATGGTTTGCCTGGGGTGGAGGAGTTTCCCAGAATGTGGGCCTTCCCACGCTGGGACAGGGAAGGCACCTGCGGGACAATGACCTCCGTCACGAGGGACTGACTCTTTCTGACCCGTGTCGCTTTCCAGGAGAAGCGTTGGGCTGGTTTCCCAACCACCACCAGGGACCTGGGGCACCTCTGACTGAGGGGCCAGCAGCCCCCAGGCAAGCAGGGGGACGAAGAGAGGAGTCTGGATTTGAAGCCAGACTGATCCCAGCCCCACCCCTGCAAGCTGGCGCCTGGAGCAAGGAGTTTCTTGAAGCCTCAGTTTCCTCATCTATATGATAAGGACGGTGAGACTCCCCTACCAGGGCAGCTGTGGGGAGAACGAAGGAATAAAAGCGTAGCAGGGACTCATAGAACACTGGTTCTTGCCCTTTTGTGCTGCTACTGTTAAAAGCCCAGAAGAACAACTAACTTCTCCAAATGACTGCAAGGAAGAACTCTCAGTATTTGATTTAATTCACATCCCCACACCCCACATCCCATTTTCTGCCACGGGAGCGACTCTTTCCAAGAGAGACCCCAGAGTCCTGTGCTGGAATGGGGGGAGGGGTTCACGTCGTGCACACCGTCCACAGAAAGAGCTGATCGGGTCACATGGTGTTCTGAGCAGGGTCAGGACACACATGCGGGAGCCAGGCAGGAGGCTGATCTGATAGCAGAGACAGGAACTTGAGTCTGGGGTGACTGCTTGAAATCACCACTCTGGAGATCCAGGAAAGAGATGGCCGCTTGGATAGTGAGCTCAAGGTTTCTGAAGCCTTGGGAAGAACACGCAAGAAAGCCCCGGGCAGAGAAGGAGGGAAGCTGGCCCAAGGACCAGCCAGAACACTACATCAAAGTGTCCTGGGCTGGTGCCCAGGGCTGGGACCAAGGCCTTCCCAGTGATGTGTCCAGGAGGCTCTGACAGCAGGGGACTCTCTTCCCAGTGCTCTTCCTCTCCGAGAGGAAGGCCGAGTGAGGAGAGCAGGGTGGGGAGGACCAGGGAAGGGGTCGTTTCAGCACAAGCCCGCCTGTGGGTGCAGGAAGAGGCTGGGGTTCTTCCTGGCCATCTCAGGAAGGGCTCAGAGCTGGGAAGCGATGCCCGCCTGGGAGGCACAGTTGGCAGGGGCTGCCACGCTCGGCAGGGGCTGCCACGCTCGGTCGGGGAGGGGTGGGACCGGCCAAGGTGATGAATGGGAGGCCTGCCAGCCCATGCTGTGATCTCTAAGTACTTGCAAGCTCAAGACGAGGGGCTAACTGATTTCTTTCTCAGTCCTTTTTTTTTTCCTTTAATGGATTTTTTTTTTCAAATAGCTTCAGATCTACAGACAATAGGGAAGGTAAGAAAGCCCCCATGGTCTCCCCTGCTCACACTGGTGCGATGCCTTTGTCACCACAAGTGGAATAATAGTGATGCTTTATTACAACAAATGTCCATGCCTGTTTCTGATTTCCTTAGATTTACCTATTTTATTTAACCTAACATTCTTTCTCTGCTCCAGGATCTCACATCGCATCTAGTCATCATGTTGCCTCAGGCTCCTCCTCTAAGTGTGACAGCCTCTTAGATTCTTCTTGTTTTTCATGACCTGGAGTTACAGGGAGTGCTGGTCAGGTGTTCTGGAGAAGGTCCCTTGGTTGGGAGGTCTGATGCCCATTTGGTCACACCTCTGCCCAATTCTGCCCTCCGTGGTCTTGCTTTGTGTACACCGGTGGTATTTACACTGGAAATTGGCAAACTCTGCAAATCAAGGCTTCCCCCCGAGAAAATTCACCACTTCCCAGAAAGCAGATTCTCAGACACATCACTGATTCAAATACAGGGAGTCAGAATTCTTACCCGTGTTCTCCACCACCAGGCCATATCCGTTCTCTGAGCGTGAGTCTATATGTCTATGGGGTAGGGTGAAGCTCTGGCCTTCAGCGCTCCCAGGTTTTGTTAAAAACCCACATTTCCACAATGAGAGTTCAGATACTTATGGGATGACTTGTCTCAATGAGCAAAGGCCCCAAGCCCCATGTGGCAAAGATACGGATGCCCACCCGCGGCCAACCGGCCTCCTGGGCAGGACTGCCCTGTCCAGTCAGCCCCTGCAGACCATGGCGGCAGCGGCAAGGCTGAAACACAGACCAGAGATGCCAGGACCACTTGGGCTCCAGCCAGCGTCATCTCCCTCTGAGAAAGGCAGGAGCTAAAAAGTGGTTAGCGGGTAGGCAGAGAGGAGGAGGGCGTGGTCTCTGGGGCTGGTTACCTCTTGGTTCAAACTCTGGCTCCACCACCCACTGTGGGGCCTTCCCCAAGTCACTGCACCATCCTGAGCCTCAGTTTTCTCATCTGTAAAATGGAGCAATAGGCCATCCCATAGAGGTTGTCCAGAACAGGACAATAAGGGCAGAAGGCCTGATCCAGAGTCGGTGCTCCTGAGTGGTGGCTAAAAAGTCTCAGCGGACACGGAACACGAGGGCAGAGGGAGCAGGACAAGGCCAGGGGCTACAGCGATGCTGCAGGCGTCTCTCCTTCCTGGAGGACTCATTATCACGTGCAGATCTCCACGAGCCCCAGGTGAAAACTTCTGCCCCACTTCCTCTCTTACGCGCCCCTCTGCTTGTCGGGAGGCTGACTCTTCTCACGTGCTTACTGGCCATCCTGTCTCCTGGTCTTTGCACTTTTTCCCCTTGAGGCAGTCATGCCTTCTCACTGATTCACACACACGTTTTGCACATTAAGTTTTGGGTTTTTTTTAATCCTTTATTTGCCAAACATGCTGCAACTGCATCTTCTTGGTTCATCATTTGCCTTTCAAATGGATTTACAGTGAGGCTGGTCTGTTTCTCCGTGCTCGAGGGTCACTTCCTATGCAGCCACATCTAGCTCTCCCTCCCTTTGTGGTTTCTCAAACAGAAACAGCCAAGGTTCAGGACTGTTGTTGATCTGAGGTTGATCCCTGCTAATTGGCTTGCACAGTGAGAAACAACTGTAAAAGTTTCCGCTCCCCTCTCTCCTCCCCCAGCAAGCCGAGGGCCGTGCCGGGGCCTCCTCCCGGCCAGGCCTTGGCTCCACGGGGTCACTCCCCTGTTCCCTGGAGCTCCTGCCTGGCCCGGAGAAGGAGTGACTCACCCCGAGGCACGGCGCCTCAGCGGCCCAGCAGTTACAGGGTTTTCGTGGAGCAGCCCCTCACCTGAGGGTGGGGGACCCAGTTCCCTTCTGATTCTTGCGCAGGCTGGCTGGACATTCATACATGCACACACCCGTGTGACCACTGCCCCCCTCCCAGGAGGCTCGCTCACGCCTCTTCCCTGGCAACAACCCCCAGAAATAGGCACTCCTGTTATTTCTATCACTACAGGCTAGTTCTGCCTGCCCTAGAACTTCGTAATGTACTCATCTGTGTCCAGCTTATGTTGCTCAGCATAATGCCTGTGAGGCTGAGCAGCAGGATCTGTTATTTTTCGTGGCTGTATAGTACTCCCCTGTGTGATTATGTCATAATGTGCTTACCCATTCTACTGCTGGGTCGTTTCCAGTCTCAGGCCGTTACTCTGGCTGCTCAGAACTCTCTTGCTCATGTCTCTTGGTGAATATCATTGGGAGTAGGATCACCGGGCACCAGGAGAAGGCGGTATAAACACAATGGATCCTTGCCAAGACCTGGTAGGCAGGCAACATGAGCCTCATCATACAGATGAGGAAACAGAGAAGTGGAGTCATTTGCCTGGGGTCACACAGCTGCAGTGTAGCAGAGCTGGGCCTCACACTCAGCTAGGCACAGCTCCCCTCTCGCACGGGTGGGTGCCCTGAGTGGTACCTGGCAGATATGCCCTGAGAGATTTCAGAGAGAGAGGACAGGGGAGGACAATGTTCCTAACTCCCTGAAAGAGCAGCAAGGCCCCACTCTGTCCCCAGGAGGCCGGGAGACCGAGGATGGGGCTGGGAGGGCTGAGCAAACAGAGACGCATGAATGAGGCCTAAGTCCAGCAAACCCCAAGCACATAATTTCATCTGGAAGCAAAGGCGTCCAGCCGCCCGGCGCGCCCTCCTTCTTGGGGAGAGGGTAGCCTCCGATCTGAAGCGCCTTTGTCTCCCCAGGGTGTCCGAGACAGGGTGGCAGAAGCCTCGCTTGTGCAAACAGATGACAGTCAACGGTCCCCCATGTCCCCCAGTGCCCGCCTCCAGCTTCAAAGGACCGACTATTTCTCTGGTCTCTCGAGTTTCCCTGCAGCCTCCCGTTGGCAGTGAGCACCCGCTCTGAAACCTGCAGGGGGTGGGGGGTGCCCACCCCACCGGCCCCCTCACAGGGCTGGGAGCCGACGGAGGGCGCCGGTGGGGCCAGAAGGCGTTCACGTGTGCAGAGGGGGCTGCACACAACCACAGGCCTGTGAGCGTGGAAGGCTGCTTTCCCACTGACCGGACGGGCGAAGGGCTGCAGAATCAGATAGGCCAGCAGGGCCCCTCCCTCCTCTTTCAAAAACTCTAACTTCCCCTCTGAACACCCCTCCTCTCCAGGGGCTGCACGGCCACCACAGTTACACAGGCAGCTCCCTGTGGTGGCTGGGACCCCGCCCAGCAGCCACCGTCAAGGGACCAAGGGTCAGTGTAGGCCCTGAGCCTGGCCCTGTGGAGTCCCTTCTTGGGAATCTGGAAAGAGGGTGAGAGCAACGGGGAAGCTGAGAAGAGGAAGCTGGGTGCATGGGGGCCACACGCCAGCCCAAGGGGGCCGGGGGAGGAAGCGAAGGGCAGAGGAAGTGAAGGGCAGAGGAAGTGGGGACGGAGGGGCCGGGCCTTTGGGTCCTGTTGCCCCGTGGCCTCTTGAGCCACGCCGCCATGACACGCGCCTGGCCCTCGGGAGGTTAACTGGGGACGGTGCATTTCAGCGGGTCCTGAGGATGCACAGGAGTTCATAGAGACCTGGGAGAAAGGCTCATCTCCTCTGAGCAAGCCCGCTGGCACCCAAAGGTGCGAGCATCCCTGTGGAAGGTCCGCCACATAGCCAAACGCACCCCCTGCACACCCAGCGGGGGCACGGACTCCGAGCTCAAGTTCACCCGCTGCCCCGACCTTGGTCTAAGTAGGGACGTTCCGCGGACTCCACGGTGACCGTGCCATTGCTGCCTCACTCCCGGAACTGAGCCCGCCGCCAGCCGGAGGTCCTGCGCTCCCTCCCAGATCGGCCAGACCTCACAGGGCCCTCCAGAGTGCTGTCCCTGCGTGCGAGCCAGGTGGGAGGCCGCCGCTCCACACTCATCGTCCTGGAACGCCGACCTGCACACATGTACCCGCATGCACGCTCCCCCGCTTTGCTTCAGCACGTTATCAGCTGCAAACTCACGGTCCGCACACTCATCCAACACCGCGCATGAGTCTTACTCCTCCCTCTAGTCCTGCCTCCTTTCATCAGTCACCTATCATGTGCGGATTCTCCCCCCAGTCCCCCGTTTCTCAGAGGGGGTGACCCGCAGGGCCACAGCCTCAGGCCCGCCTGGGCCTTCCCGTCAGAAATACAGAGCCGCCGGCACGCCGCCAGCAGCCCCCCGAGCCACGCTCCTGTAACAGGCTCGCTGAGCTCTGCCCCTCCCCACCGACCCTCAAAAATTCCAGGAAGGGGCTGAGAACCCCAGGATGCGGAGACGAGATTCCTCTCTAATAGCTTTATGGTTTATTTCTGCTCTGAGAGCATTAAATATACAACACGCACCCACCACAAAGATCTATCTCTATTTTTAACCGTGCCTATGTATACATATGCTTTTAAATTGAGTGTCTGGAGAGCTTCGTGAAACATCTTAGGGAAGCACCCCCCAAGAAAGGTGGCTTCGGTGGGGGTGCGGTGCGGATGGCCCAGGGGCGAGGCCTTTATTTTTTTTCCTTTTTATTTTTTAGGCCATGCTGTGTGGCATGTAGGAATCCCAGTTCCCCGGCCACGGATGGAACCCACGGCCCCTGCAGTGGAAACGCAGGGGGTCTTAAGCACTGGGCTCCCAGGGAAGTGCCCCAACCAGCCGCTGAATCCCCTTCCTGCGTGGGGGCTGCATTCTCTTCTCCCTCGGGAGACCCATCTGCCCAACTGAGACCCAGACTCTGCTGGGATGTACCAGCCACCTGCTTCTCTCCCACCCACCAGGAGCTCTCTCAGACCACGTACGTCCATCTGTCCGAAAGCTGCCGGCTCGGGGTGAGGAGGGAGGCCAAGTGGCTGGCCTCCGGGCCCCGGGCTCGGGCTCTGCAGTTCCGGCAGCCGCTGGGTGCCAAGCTCCACTGGCTGGAGACGGCCGGGCCGCAGCAGGGCTGGTCGGCCTCCAGCCTGCGGTCTGCAATGGGAGCCTGGCTCTCCCGGCGAGGTAAACAGCCAGATAGCAGCGAGAGCGGGGCCAAAGGCAGAGACTTTTATAGGTACTGATCTGTTTTCCAGGGCACCTCATCTTTGCACCATGAAGTCCGGGAATAACAAGAGCATGACAGAGGCAGCCTTGAGGCCACACAGCTCGGACAAAGGCAGAATGTGCCTGCCCCCTCGTCCAGTTCACCCCGAGCTGCCAACTCTGAATGCTTACAGGTCACCTGCGTGCCTAGTGAAGACCCCCAGCACTGTGCAGCAGGCTCGAGCAGGGTCTGAGCATGTGCGTTCCCAGCACACTTCCAGGCGAGGCGGAGGTTGCTGTGCGCGGACCATGTGTCAGAGGCAAAGTGATTTCCCACCAGACAGGAGGAGGTTGTCACCAGCGTTAACCACAAACGGGGAACGGCAGCTTGTAGAATTCAAGGTCCGCCTGGAGTCACAAAGGCGGGCGACACAGAGGCGGGATCTGAACCCGGGCTGGGGGGCCCTGGGGCCCGAGGGTGTGACTACACCCTGGGGGAGCCTCCCCCCGGGCGCCCTCCAGGCTTTGCTTCCTTCTTGCCAGTTTCCCGGGTCCGGGGTGCCAGCCAGGCTGTGGGAACTGGAAAATGAACCCTCCTCTCAGTCAGCATGGGTCATGGCCGGGCGAACTGGGGACGCCTTTGTGCAAAGAACAAGATGCCCTTTAGTCAGGGTGGGTCAGTTCCTTGCCAGGGCACGTGGGGTTCCAGCCCACTCGACCCTTAGCCGTGACGAAGGCCAAAATGAAAAGCTGAAAAGCACGCCGCCAGCTGAGGGAGGCCCTGCCCCCGGTGTTTCAGGCTGAGGCAGTAAATTCTAGGAAGAGCATGGGCCCTGCGTTCCAATGGTCTGGAGTCCAAATTCCACCTTTACTACTTGGCCGCTGTGTGACGTTGAGCAAGTGGCTGCACCTCTCTGAGCCTCAGTGTCCACATTTGGAAAGGGGGGAAATACCTCCCTCCCTCGTGGAACTATTGTGAAATATGAACTCTGTGCCTCTCGATGCTGGCAGAGTTGACACTGGATAGATGAACGAGCCAGGCAGGTGCTCAGGGGCCCCGCTGGGCAACCCGCCCGTGCTGAGAGAGGGCATCGTCGGGGAAACGCGAGGACTGCTCGGCGGCCACTGCCCTGGGGCCCTGCCCAGTGAGACCGCCCTGCTCGCTGTGTCAGCCCTGGAGGGCCTCGCTTGAGGGCAGAGAGGCTGGCGCCTCGCAGGTGGTTTCTGGAATGAGAGAACACCATAGAGGGGTTCCATGTGTGCAGCTCAGAGCTGAATTCTGACACTCTGCGCTCAGAGCCAGGTGAGCCGGGCAGGCCGTGGCCCTCCGTGGGGCGTCCCCCGGTCTGCTGCGAGGCCTCCAGGAGAGCCAGTCCAGCAGTGAGCTCCGGTCACGTCCATGCCCTCGTCATGGAGGTGCCTCTCCGCCAGCGACCCCCGAGCTGCCCTCAGCTTCCCTCCCTCACACGCCTAGACCCCCTCAACCCCGGGCAAGTCCTATCCGCTTCCCTGCCAGCCAGGTCCTGCAGCCAACCCCTGGTCGCAGCCCCCAGCACGGCTGCTAAGCATTGTGTAACTCTGCCCCGGTCATGACAGCAAGCCCCGGTGGGAGCCCAGACACGCTCTCCTCGTCCACACGGTCTGTCTTTGACAGCGGAGACGTCTGTATCTGCACCGGCTACCAGATGTGCAAAACATGGCCCCTGTGGCGTTCTGCACTTTCAACTTCATTTCTTTTCAATTCACTTAAACTTCGATGGCCACGTGCCGAGTGGCACTCTGTCGGACTGGAGGCTTAGCCCATCCTCCATCCAACAGCCGAGGGACGGATTTTAAAGGCAAAGTCAGGCTGTGTCCCTCCTCTGCTCAAAAGCCCCCAGAGGCTCCCTTCTCACTCGGAAGGAAACGCAGAGCCCTGGCGCTTGCCTGTGAGACCCTCCGTGACCCACCAGCCTCACTCTCTGCAGGCTGAGCACCCACTACCCTCTTCCTCGCTCACTCTGCTCCACCCCAAAGGCTCACCCCGGCCAATGCCACTCTGCCACAGGGCCTTGGCAAGTGCTGCATACACCCCCCCCCCCAACCAAACATCATCCCAGCTGGTGCCCTTCACTCAGCGCTCTGTGCCGATGCCACGAAAGGACACCTGAGTCCCCAGTGCCTCGCCACCCCCGCCCCAGGGCGGCTCCTTGAAACCCCTATGCTCACCTGAGATATGGTGTCACCTGTTCACACATCTATTCTCCCCTTCCTTACCAGAATGTTAAGGTTCACGGACACAAAACCTTTGCCTGGCACGCTCACGGCTGTGTCTCCTGGGCCTGGAGCAGCCCTGGCCAGGCACACGGCAGAGAAAGTTGAGCAGAAGCGTCGTTAAGATGCCTGGCACACAGCACACGCTCTACTGCCGTGGTAACAATAAACTGTGATTATCATTCTCGCTCCAACCCTGACCGGCCCACACCAGGGCTGGATGCCACATCACAGGGCCCACCCGGCCGGGCCTGGCGTTCCCTTTAATAAAAACCCACAGGGGGGCGACACCCTCTCCTCTGCCCGTGTGCCCTGCCTGTGGGCGCCAAGAAGCTGGAAGCCCCGCAGAGAAGGAGGGAGTGCTGTGCAGGACGGCAGCAGGGGGCACCCACAGGCCCGGCTGCCATGCAACCACACCCCATCCCTCACGAACCCGGGCAAGCGGGTTCCACCGGGAAGGGCTGCGTGTTTACACGGCTGTCTTATCTGCCCGTGTGGCCGTCGAAGTCTGCGCCTTGCTTTCGAAAGGACAAAGTATCCTGGGGAGCGACGCCGAAGGGGACCAGCGTCACGATCGCAGGGCACGTGTCTGTAGGGGGAGGGGAGGCAGGTTCAGGTTGCTGAGAACCTCCTGTGTGCAGCCCCGTTTCAACGCTCTGGACCCACCGTTGCGGTGCCGTGGGTTTAAGTGGCAACACGGGACAAAGGAGCTTCCTGCGGCGCCTGGCATCCAGGGAAGAGCTCAGTGAACACTGACCACTGCTGCGCTCACCAGCTTTATTCCCCAGGACACAGCAGCCTGCCTGGCCGGCGCGCTTCCACCTCCACCACCTCCCTCGTTCTGACTCCGTGTCCCTGTTCCCCTTGCTCATTCCAACCCAGGGTTTCTCCATCTGGAGACATCTGGGGCCAGATCGCCCTTTGCGGTGGGGGCCTGTCCCGAGCATGGTCTGGTGCTGAGCAGTCGCCCCGGCCTCTGCCCACTGTGGGTGGGAAGTGGAGATGCAGGCTTCTCAGAAAAGGAGAAATCGATTTTCAGAGGCTCCAGCTATCCCTCTTCTGGGTACACGCCCCTGAGAAGTGAAGGCGGGATCCCTAAGAGGCACGTGCACACGTGTGCTCCCAGCAGCACTGCTCACAGTAACCAGGAGGCAGAGGCGGCCCAAGTATCCACTGGAGGACGAGAGGGCAAAGGAAATGCGGTCTCCCCTCACAGCGGAACCGCGCAGCCTCGAAGAGGAAGGCGACTTGGACGCGTGATGAACCCCGAGGACGTCAGGACAGCTGTAAAGATACAGATGTCGCATTCCACCTGGATGAGCCACCTAAAGGAGTCACGGTCGCAGAGACAGGGTGTGGACCTGGGCCACTGGGGACCGCGTCCCTCACCAGCCCAGGCCGCCTGCTCATCCACGCTCTCCCATCCCCCACGCTCCTCCATGCGGGTGGGCCACCCTCACCCCATCACCAGCCCCCGGGTCAGAGGTAACTCGCCCCAGCTTGCACAGTTGAACCCACATGGCCCAGAGCCCCTGAAAGTTCTCTGGGTTTTTAGCATAATGAGGATTATTCAGAAAGAGGACTGGGATCTCCCAGGGATCCAAGGAAAGGTTAAAGATGAAAAAAAAAAAAAGGCCTGGAAGAACATGCCCACAAATACTAACCGTGCTATCTCTGGGCTGCGGGAGTCCGAGTAATTTCTATTCACTTTGCTCTGCTTTATCTCCTATAAGCAAGTATTTTGTTTGCCTGTGTGTGTGTGTTGCTGTAAAGAGTCGATTTACAAAAGAAATAAATAAAGGCATTTCACTCAAAGAAAAAAGCTAATACTCAACGTATTGCAATTAACACATTATTGACCAGGGGGTTTTTGCAGAAACACTTAAGGCCTAAGATTTGTTATGGACGTGAGTAACGTTTGGGTAACAAAAGATATAATACGTCTCTCATCAAAAAGTTGTTAAGAACCCAGTGAAATAACAGGGTTTTGGCACTTGCAGGGGAAAACAAACAAGCTCCAGAGACCGAGAATACTCTCTTGGGTGGAGAAGCGGCCGAGGCTGCGGAATCCAGCTCTCTGGGGATTCCAGCTGCGGGGCTGCACTCTGAGCCCGCTGTGAGAGCTGCTCCTTCTGCCCCACACCCTTCCCTCCATGCTCGCCCCAGAAGGCAACGTGGCACGTTAACCGCCTCTCCTCCTGGAAGCCAGACCCCCCCAGAGCAGACACCTCCCCACTTTTAACAGCTTCTTGAATTTTAAGACCATTTTAGTAAGATGTTAACACCCATGGAGCATTCATCACGGCCAAGAAGCCAGCACTGGGGCGTGGCTACTGGCTGACTCGACCTTTCACCTGGACTTGGCTGCCCGCCCCCGCCCTGCCCCAAGGCCCCTTTCCTGCCCCGGGACCCCGGCCAGGACCCCAGATTACACACGTCCTTTTACCCTAGCCGCCTCAGGTCTAGAACTGTGGCACACACCTGGCCTCTGAGGTCTCGACAGGCTTGAGGACCACTGCTCAGGTGTTTTACAGAATGTCCTTGAATTCGGGTTTCTACTGTGGGGCATCCCACATTTCTTTATTGAGGTGAAATATATATAACTAACATTTATAATCTTAGCCATTTTTAAGTATCATTAACTACAGGCACACCGTTGCGCAACCACCACCATCCACCCGTCTCCAGAACTTTCTAGCACTTTCTCAGTCTTCCCAGCTGGAACTCTGCCCCCAAGACACAGTCACTTCTCATTCAGGGCCAGCCACCCCTCCTTGGTCCCTCACCCCCATCCTCATGCCTCGGGGTGCCCATCATTCCACCCCGTCTCTGAATGCAAACCAGAACCACCACCAAGATGCCACTTCACACCCATCAGGATGGCCATTATCAAAACAACAGAAAGTACCAAGTGCTGGGAAGACAGGGGATTGTGTTACAAAACACAGCCAGCAGTGAGGTCACATCCGTGATTCCTCCAAAAATTAAACATGGAATCACCACACAACCCAGCAATTCCATCCCTAGGGACATGCTCTCAAAAATCCTCAGAAGGGACCTGCATGGGTATTTGGTCATCTGTGTTCATAGAGGCATTATTTATTCATAATACCCAGGAAACAGATGCATTGACTTCCTTTCACCATGGGCCTCCCCCTGGAATAGTGCCCCAGGGCATCCCTGCGCCAGCAATGTGGGCACAGGGCGTGGGTTCCCTGAGGGTGCACTGGCGGCCAGGTGAGCCGGCCGGCCATGGATGTCCCAGCTGAGGCTGCATCCCAGGGCAGGGATGAGGCACCAGAGCGGACGCCCAGGGCCCCAGACAGCGGCTGCCCCTCCGGAGGAGACGGACCAGGGCCGGCGGCCCTGCTGACACTGCCAGCCAGGGGCTCTTGATGGCGGGAGAGAGGCTCCCCCCGGTCCCCAGCACACCCACCCCTGGGGAGTCACAGAACAGCACCCACCGAGAGCAGCTGCCTGCTGAGAGTCACCCTCACGGGGCTGAACAAGCGCTGGACAGGACAGCCAGCCCTGCCCCAACCCCCGTTTCACCACAGGGAAACTGAGGCGTGCATTCCTGATCAGACTCACCCAAGGTCACAGATGTCGGCCTGGTCCGTGTGACTCCAGAACTCAAGTTCTGATGCCAAGGGGATGTTCCCCGCCCACCCAACCCCCACCCCAGCTGGAGGATCAGGACCCATCACCAGCCATCTCCAGGTCTGCGGTTTTTAGGGGAAAACAGAGGCTAATGCGAGAGAAGGAGGTGATTCTACTGGGTGGGACCATACTCAAGCTGTGAGGAAAGCGAACAGCGGCGCCAGTGGAGTTCCTGCTTATTAAGCACCTACTGTCTGCTAAGACTTAACCTCCCAGCCATCCTGTTCATGGCCCCCCTCCAGCAGCATTGTAACTGACCCACTCTAGAGACAAGGAAACTGAGACTCAGCAGAAAGAACCACTTGGCAGCAATCCGGCGCCTCGATCAGGGCAGGGGGCAACCAGCCCCACTCCGCACGGAGGAACTGGCCCCGGGGAGTGTCCCTGACTCTTCAGTGTGAGGCTGGATGCATTAAGGCAAGAAGGGGCCTCAGAGCCCCCGAGGACAGAAGCCGAGGGTCTGCGCGTGGGGACAACTTTCCTGAGGCCATGCCTGGGGCTGGAGGGGAGGGCCAAGAACACAGCCCTTCTGTCAACCCTAACCCACATCAAAACTACCTTCTGGAGCTCACATTTTTTGGCCTCTTGTTAATTTTTTAGTTTCTTCTCTGGCACCCGCTTTGTTCCTCAAACTTGGGAAGTTCCAGCATGGTCCAAGGTGTGTTCCAAGGAGGCAACTCAGCCCCACCGCACCTGCACTAGCACCCCTGGGAGCTGTGTGGCCTTGGGCAAGTGGCTTCACAATCTCTGAGGTCAGTCTCAGCCACGCAGGGTGAGCGAGGGACTCGTGTGCAGCACGCGGGCTGCAGGGCTGCGGAGCATCTGGACAGTCGGGCACGCGCGGCTCTGCAGCAGGCTGGGCGGAATCAGAATGGGAGGGAATACACGGCAAAGACTGCGTGCTCCCAGCCAGGGCAAGGAAGACGAAACAGGCCTGCCCAGGCGACACGCCTTCCGCTTCACGGTAACAGCCGCGTGGGGCACAGAGGGGCCCTGGCCCTGGCTGGCTGCCTGGGGCCCCCTCCACACCCGTGCAGGGCAGCAGGCCCGCCCTTTCTGGCAACTTGACCTGGGGCCTGCTGGTTCTGCCCCCATCTGCCTGGGGCTGCCTCCCTGGGAGGCCCGGCAGTGGCGCTGGCAAGTCTTTTGGGGGTCCCCATCTCCCTGTGTCCGCTGCCAGGGTGTTGAGGTCTGCTTCCCAAAGGTAAGTCAGGAAGGAGAAAACGTCTCCATCTCAGCCCAGGGCACCTCGATCTCCCCAGAGGCAAGAGACCACTTCGGAGAAAAGGTCAAGAGGGATGTTTTTCTGAGCTGCTCCGTCGTGTTCCCGTCCCTCAGTGATGCCTGCTGCTTATTATACCTATGACAACATCGGAAATGTTTCTTGTGATTTCCGCAAGTGGGGGGGAACGTCTCTGGCTTTCTTTTCCCCCTGGCTTTGCATTGGGTGCGGCAGGCCAGAGATGAGGTCTTGAGGGGCGCGGCGGTTCCCTGGGCCAGGAGGTGTGAAGGCAGGGGTGTGGCATCCAGGTGAGAGGGTGCCCCCGCCCACCACAGGGGTGTGCTGAGGGGGGCTGGCCAGAGACGTGGGATGGGCAGGCCTCCCTGGGTGTGTCAGCCCAGGGCCACCTGCTGCCGGGGCTTCAATCTGCTGAGGATTTGGGGGGAGACAAATGTCTTTTAAAATTGCTCTCATTTCCTGAGTGCCCATTAGATGCTGGCAAGTAAGTACTGTGCCAAGTGCACTAAGCTTTGTTTGGGTCTCAGGGAGTCCTGCCAGACATTATAATTATTTCCATTCTACAAGCAAGGAACTGTGGTCCACGAGAAGGCTAAAGCGGCCCGGACCAGGTTCACACGGTCAGTGAAGTGGCCAGGGGGAGAAAGACACCTACTGAAGTCGATGATTAAAGAAAACGAGAAAGTGCACTGGTCATCCTGAGTCAGGAAGTAAAAATCTGGAGGTAAGGCACAGATGAATTAGATCACATGGAGATGTCTGTCAGTTTGGATTTTGCAAACACCTCATGCGCCTGGTGGTGACTGCCTGGGAGTGTGTTTGAAGGATCCTGCCGCGGGCATCTGGGCTCAACAGGAGAGCAGTGATTGATTACTGATGTCTGCTCTGGACACGACTGTGGGACGCTATAGAAGAGATGCCGCGTTTCTCATCACGAATTGACAGCACATCCTCTCCTGATGCTGGAGAAGGACTCCCTGCTCCTTCGCGTCCTCTTGCATTTGGTGAGCTCAGTACAGAATAACAGGCAGAAATGCTTTTGGAGAGGGAGCTATTTTCTCTGAACATTAAAAGACACATTTAGCATTTCAGGGGTAAGATTCAGTTCTTACAGGAAAGGTAGTCTCCACGCAGTGCACACTTACCAGCACCTACTGTGCTCACGCGGTGCACTCTTACCAGCACCTACTGTGCTCACGCGGTGCACTCTTACCAGGCAACCACTGTGCTCACGCGGTGCACACTTCCCAGGCACCCACTGTGCTCACGCGGTGCACTCTTACCAGGCACCCACTGTGCTCACGCGGTGCACTCTTACCAGCACCTACTGTGCTCACGCGGTGCACACTTACCAGCACCTACTGTGCTCACGCGGTGCACTCTTACCAGGCACCCACTGTGCTCACGCGGTGCACTCTTACCAGCACCTACTGTGCTCACGCGGTGCACTCTTACCAGCACCTACTGTGCTCACGCGGTGCACTCTTACCAGGCACCCACTGTGCTCACGCGGTACACTCTTCCCAGGCACCCACTGTGCTCACGCGGTACACTCTTACCAGGCACCCATTGCGCTCACGTGGTGCACACTTACCAGGCACCCACTGTGCTCACGCGGTGCACTCTTACCAGGCACCCAATGTGCTCACGCGGTGCACACTTACTAGGCACCTACTGTGTTCCAGGGTGTCTGCACTTACTACGTTTAAGCAAGGAAGACAAACCATCAACTTAATTAAATGCAGTTGGTCTAAATGCCTCCAGTGGAGAAGTGCAAGGGGCCACATCACGCCTGCCAGTCCTTGCCTCCCTGGAAGGGATTTGATCCTGATGTGGAAAATTACGTTTCTGTCCACAGCCCACTGGGAACACTTGCATGTCGGCTCCGGTGCCTGGGGTTGAAGGCTGAGAAGTGTGGGCACCAGATGGAAAGCCCGCTGGACGCTGCAGCACACGAAGCCCAGGGTGGTCCCTCCACTGGCCACGGGTCCATCTCTGCTAATTAGAAGCTCATGTCTCCTCCTTTGATTTTTCCACCCCAGAGAGGAATCTTGGCCACACCGCTAGAGCTTTTGGCAGGGGGCGAGGGCACAGGAGAGTGAGGGGAAAGAGGGAAGGTGTGTGTGAGGCGGTGGAGCGTGTCCAGCTTCTATCTCTAGGCTGTACTTAGAGGTCGCGCTCTCCCCTCAGCCTGAACAGCCTTAGCCGCCGTTGTGGGGGCAGCCGCCACACGGCACAGTCGCCCCTGTCTACGGCTGGCACCAGGACCGGCAGCGGGGTTTGTTTAGAGTATCTGTTCTTCATCAGAGGAGTGGCAGGCAATCCCCCTTTCTGGCCTGGCGGGGGGAGGAGGAGGAAGGCATCCGAGGGACGGGCGCTTCCCAGGCACAAACAGTGAGCCCAGCCTGTCTGCCCAGCGTCCCACCGGGGGCTTCCGCCAACAGGTCCCGGGTCCTAATTCCCACATTCCTGCAGCCAAGTCCAGCGGCCGCTCTAGGGCCCTGAACCAGCATGAGGAGGAGGAGGTCCGCCCCCTGCCACCTCCCAGAAGAGTGGTGGGCGGAGTGGTGGGTGGTCCCGGAACGGGCAGGCGTGGGGATCAGGGCAGACTACGGTGAGGAGCCACCTCCAGAAGCCGAGGGGGCCCGAGCGGCCAGGAAGCGCTCTGCAGAACGTGCTCCCCCAGCTCACGGCCCGGAGCCCTGCTCACTGCTCAGATCGCAGCTGCCCAGGCACTGCCTGCCCCCACCCCAGCCCCAGAAGGTGCCCACCGGAAGGCCTGTTCACACCAGCCGCCCCTCTGGGAGGTGATGCTGGCTCCAGGAAGAAAAGGAACTGGTCATCCCCAGCTCCCAGCACGGTGGCTGGAGGGAAACCAGAGCAAGGGAAGAACAAAGGTGGAGGGGCTGGGGTGGGGTGGGGACACCTGGTTTCTACCCCCAGGGCTGGCCCGTTGTGGTCAGCAGAGTAATGGTCCCCCAAAGACTCCCATACCCCAACCCCCAGAAGCTGTGAGTGTGTGCTCTAACGTGGCACACGGGTCCCTGCAGGCGGGGTCATGACCCCCGAGGTGGGAGATGACGCCGGATCATTCAGGCGGCCGCACGTCACCGCGCGCTCCCTATCAGACGGAGGCAGGGGACCAGAGGCAGGCGTCAGGGTGATGCCACTGCGAGCCAAGAGGAGTGGGCAGGCCGTCGAGATGGCAGGAGGGAGGGACCGGATTCGCCCCTGGAACACCTTGCCGACACCTTGACTTTTTAGCCTGGGGCACCCATGCTGGACTCCTGACCTCCTGAACAACAAGACGGTAGATGTAAGTGGGTTTAAGCCACAGTTTACGGGAATTTTGTCACAGCAGCCAAAGGAAACCAGAACAGCTAAGGAGGAAGCTCTTGGGCCCCCGGCAGCAAGGCAGACGGCACTAACGTCCCCAGAGCCCGGGTCTCCTCCTCCTCCGCCGGGCACCCGAAAGGCGAAGATTCCTGCCCCCTTGAAGCCAAGCCCCGTGATAGACGGGACAATAAAGCTGGGAAAACATCCACTGACTGCCTGGAGTCCAGCGGAACGCATGGAGTGATGCGACGTGAGTCACTTCCGGGGCCAAAGGACCGTGCGGAGGGCCCTCCCTGCCCCAGAAGCCTGGCGCAGCACTGACACGTCGCTGGATGGGGGAAGCCCTGCGCTGCCCGCGTGGGGCACGGTCGCTGCGGACGCTCCACGGACGAGACCGGGCAGGAGGAAACCACCTTCAGGCCCTAGGGTCGGGGACTCTTCATTACGACGCACGACCTCCCCCGTCCAACGGGCAACTCGGGACCCCCCTACGTAGCAGCAGCTGGGCCCCTCTCCCGTGTCTGCTCAAGGGCTCCCGGCCACCTTGGGAAGCTTTGCCATCGGCCCTTGCAACGTCCCCAGGGTCCCCTCGACAACCGCCCCCGGGGATGGGGGAAATCCGCCTTAGTCATCAGATGATCATGATGTGAGTATCACTCCTTCCAGATGGCGCGGAGGTGAAGGGCGAGCCAGAGCCTCCCGAGCCTGCCACGCGTGCCCCGTGTCCCTGGGGCGCGTGCCCGGACGCCCGGCGCGACGTGGCCCTGGGCACGTGTCTCCCCGTCTCGCTGCTTCTCGCCCAGGCCCTCGCCACGCCTCTGGCTGGGGCTCCAGGCAGTCAGTGGATGTCTTCCCAGCTTCACTGTCCCATCTATCACGTGCTACTCACTCAGGAGTGACTGATCAGAAAACAGAGAGGCAGAGAAAATGCTCCCATTCCCTTGCCTCTGGGTTGCCCGTGTTTACTGAGAACCCTCTGGGTTTATCTGATGGAGCTGGGGCGGGGGGGGTGTGCAAAATGGGGGTGGGATGCTCTTTGTCCGGGTCTGGGCCAATGTGGAGAACCCTGGAGGCTGTCACCAGGGGACAGGTGGCAGCTTCACACCTCAGTGACAGTGTTGCGGTCACCAGTGGGCGCAGTCAGGGTCTCCAGAGCCCTGGACCTCAGACCTGTAGTGACTTCTCGCCCTGAGCAGAAGAGCTGCAGGAGCGCAAACAGTCCCGCTGATTCTGGCCTCTCCGGGCACTGGCGGCCTTGTGACTGGGCCACACAGAGTATACAGAGCCCAGCCCGAGCCACTGGGGTTCCAGAGCTTCGGGGTGGGGGCTGCAGTGGCAAAGAGAACTAGCGTCCCTGCCTCCCCAAAGCCGGGGGCACAAGCCTCTACTGGCTGCTCCCAGCCAGGCTTCCAGCCAGGGGCACGCCCATCACCCGTGGTTCACCCGTGGTTTTCCTCATGTTGCTGGCTTCTATTCTCCCACTTCACAGACTGGAATGCCGAGCCTAGAAAGCAGGCATGGCAGGCCTCAGATCACACAGTAAGCAGCTGGCATAGCCGGGTGCCATCCAGGTCTTTCTGTGTCCACATGCGGCGACGAAGGTAGCAGGTGTCATGTCGCACACAAGTGTGCAATACGCACGCACACACACTGATGACACACGTGCACGCACAGATTTAAACACACACGGGCACACAGATGCGTGTACACGCATGCAAGGGCACACAAACGCACACACACGGCGCGGCACATACCACGGTCCCCCAGACGCAGGCGAACGGGCACAGGCACACCCAAGCACTGTGTGTGCACACACACGCTCAACACTCAGGAGGAAGGACACGTGGCCCCCTGTGCCCTGCTGGTCTGGCCGCCAGGTCTAGCAAATGCCAGGCCTTGCCGCCTCTGGCCCTCAGGCGTTTCATCACTGACAGTGATTTCCAAAGACAGTAAATAAACAAGGAGGCCTCAGGCCTAGGTCTCAGGGCCATTTCCTCAACACATCCTGGAAACACACACACATACACACACCATACATTATACACACACACACACACACATACTTTATAAAACCCGGCCCTGAGAGACCCCCACGTGGACAGTTTCCAGGGGCCACGCGACAGACAGGAGCTGGCAAGGAAGGAGGGAGGGATCCACCTGAGACGCCCAGTGGCCCTCCGCCGTGCCTGTGGCCTCATGAGTAACAAGCCCATTAAAAAAGAGCATCTGAAACGATGGCCCCACGCCTGCAAGGCTGGCACTTTCCAAGCTCAAGTTCTGACTTTTGAATGAGAGACCAGCCCCGCCTAAGAACTTAACCCCCTAAGAATTAACCCCTGGGTTAATCTTTGCCTAAGAACAGGTGGCTCCCTCATCCCTGAAGCTGGTCCCTGGGTGCGACTGCAGATCTGGGGGTCAGGGACCAGCCAGGGGTCCGAGCCTGCCCTCCCACCCTGTGTCTCCAGGTCCGAGGGCCTGCTTTACCAACTGAGCAAGCAAGCGATTCCCCATCCAAAGCGACCATTCACCCACTGCCTACGACATGCCTGGCCTTGGCTGTGCCTGTGCCATCCAGACGAGCCATAACACAGCATCAACAGCCAATTAACCCAGGCCCGAGCGGATGGACGACCTGGGTTCAAACCCCAGCACGGACACTTAAGTTCTGATGCCAGCCAGTCCCTCGTCTGTCAAACTGGCCACTGTGAGAATACAAGGGACAATAAGCCCCCAGTAAATGTCGGCCACTCGATTGTCTCAAACTGGTCCCCAGCAGCCCTGCGGCCTGACACCACCGTCACCAGGCTGCAGAGAGGGGAGCTGGGCTCCCAGGGGCTGAGACTTGCTCTCACAACAGCAGGAGCAGAGCCGCCCGGGCCACCCGGCTCCACCCGCGCCCCTGCCCCCACGGCGCCCGGAGCTGGGCACGGCCCGTCAGTCCACCCTCCTGCCCAGCGTCGCGGGCCAGCCCCTCCGCCGCTCCGTCCTCCCGCAGCTGCACAAGGTGGAGGCGGCCCGTTTCTGCAACTACATCCTCAGGGGCAGGACGGGCGGGCTCCGGGCCTGGACCCGGGCGGGGGCCCAGAGCACACTCCTCCTTGCCTGCCTCCGGGCCTGGACCCGGGCGGGGCCCAGAGCACACTCCTCCTTGCCTGCCTCCGGGTCTGGACCCGGGCGGGGACCCAGAGCACAGTCCTCCTTGCCTGCCTCCGGGCCTGGACCTGGGCGGGGGCCCAGAGCACACTCCTTGCCTGCCTCCTCCCTCTCCTGGCCTCTCAGCGGCCACTCCAGCTTTTTGCCAAGAGTGCTCCTCTGAGCAAGGTGCCCAGCCCAGGCGTGCAAACCAGACCCTCCTCTCACTGACCCCCCTGCAGAGAGGTCTCTCTCCAGAGGTGACAGAGGGTCCCACGACACAGCCAGCTTGGCCTGGGGTCGGCCCACCTCCCCGCCCACCAGTCTGCACACCCCCCACACTGACGGCCACGAGAACACACAGGGCCACATGGAACAAGCCCAGGCCGTGACACCTGTCCCTCCCTCGTCCTGGCACACGGCTCCCAACACCCTCTCCACGTGAGAGGGTTCACTGCAACAGCTCCAGCCTCGGCTCCGGCGCGCTCACTTCTCAGCGCCTACTTCCCTGCATCAGAACGGAACGCCTGCTCGTCTCCATCCAACGCCACGCGACCGGACTGCCAACTCCAAGGGCAGAGCCTTCCCAAGCGGCCCCCTTTCACAGCCCGGCGTCTGCATTCCCTACAAAACGTCCCACAGTGATAGAGACTGTCTGCATGTGCCCCGTCCAATACGGGGGACAGTGCCCACACACAGCGAAGGAGCGTGAGAAACGCGGCCTGGCCACCTGAAGGACTGAATTCTCAGTTTTGCTTAATTTTAATTAAATGTGAACAGCCACACGTGGCTCGCTGGCCACCCCAGAGGAGGTGCAGGCCCAGAACAATGCCTGGGCCGTGGTGAGTACTCGGTGCCCTCTTGTTCAATGGACGAATGAGTGGCATCTATTATCCCACTCCACCAACCCGCGTCGTAACGGCCCCATGGCAGTCTTCTCCTGCCGAGGGCATCCTGAGTGCAGGACAAGCTTCTCACTCAGCACTGCATCCCCACTGTCTTATTAACACGTGCTTCTTGTGACCTCAGTAAGTATCCATGGGAGGAATGAACCGTAGCTCAGTCCCTCTCTCCTTTCCCCGTGACACTGAGGGAAAGCCGTCTCGCTGGGCTGGTTTCTGAACGTGTCTCCAGCCCAGTTCCTCCTGCCCGCTGCCGTGCCTGTCTCCGCCGCACCCTGGTGGCACCTGCGAGCCTCGGCTGCCAGCGGGCGCCTCCTTCCTCTGTGCCCCGCCCTCCCCACCGACGCCAGGGAAGGAGGAGGGCAGGCCTAGTGCCCCAGACTCAGAGGAAAGGGCCTGGGACCCCCCCCTTCCCTGGGGCTGTGGGTCCCCACTCAGGCGGCACAGGCCCCCCAGGAACTTTCAGGGGAAAAGCCCAACTCTGGAGAGTGAGGGTAACACTTCTATGTTCAACAACAGATGCTTTATCTCCGAATGTTGGCCGTGAGCGCTCTGACACTGCTACACTCCCCCTGATCCGCTGACCCACTTCCCTCCAGCGTAGGTCACAGAGGACGCTCCCCGCCTTCACTAGGTGTGCTGGGGGTAGGGGTGGGGAGAGGTGCTTGAAGCAAGTTCATGAATGCTCTTAAGGGCACGTAGGAACGCTGTGCTCCCTTGTTCCGCTGACACCCAGACTTCAACCGCAGGGGGAAATCCTGTGCAAAGGTCCTGGGAACATGGGAAGGTGGTGCCCGTAGCCAAGGAAGTTGGACGGGTGGGCCTCAAAAACCACCGTCACAAGAAAAAGGATGTCCAGGGAGGCTTAGTGTTCAGAATAAAAGCAGGTCGGCTGAGTGGGGACTGGCCCTACTTCAGGGTGACTTGGAACAAGTCACTTCTCTCCTCTGGGCCGCATGTTCCCATCTGTAAATAGGGGCGGTCACGCCAGAACCCACCCTCAGAGTGGTATGGGCTAAATATGATCACAGAGGTCCAGGGCTTAGAGGGGGGCCCAGAACAGAAGCAGCCCTCAATACACTATGTTACTATCGACACTGATGAGTCCGCCAGCCTCTTTCAGCCACAGGACACGAGTGTCTCACGACAGACCCTGCGCTTCCGTTCCCCAGTTCCAACCAGCACTGAACGTGGACCGCTACTGGGCACCCCTCTAGGTGCCGCGGACACGGAGACGGGTCAGACTCTGCACCGGTGCTCAGGCAGCCGGACGCGTGCTCGGGTGGCAGACTGCAATGGATCACACAGCGCGGCGCACGTGACGAGCGGGCCTCGTGAGGACAGGAGAGGCGGAGCAGTCCCGCGGAGGAAGGACTGGATCCGGGCAGGCCTGGGAGGTTTCACACCCATGCGAGCTGGCCCCGGGAAGAGCAAAGAAAGGGGATCTCTGGCCGTGGGCCCGGCACCCTCAAAGGTCTTGGAGTGCACAAGATCATGGGCTCTTTGGGCAATGGCAAAAGGTTGCTTGTGGCTGGAGCAGAGGGTGCTTGGTAAGGAACTGGCAGGGGATGAAAATGAAAAGATTGAGTTCGGGCCAAATTTGGCTTCTTCTGCCAGGAAAAAAAGGAGCTGAACTTTGTCCTGTGAATGACAGAAGGGTTTTAAGCACCACTCATAAAGTTGCTCAACCCTGGAGACTGGGAGCACACACACACACACACACACACACACACTCCTGGCCCCGTGCGCATGCACACACACACACACATACTCCTGGCCCATGGGCGCGCGTGCACACACACACACACACACAGTCCTAGACCCATGCACACACACACACCCTACACACACACATACATACACTCAGAGTCCTGACCCTGTGCACACACACACACACAGTTCTGGCCCTGTGCACTGGACCCAGAGCAGAAATAGGAGCTCCTAAGCACCAAGAGGCTTCCTGGTAGCTCAGATGGTAAAGAAACTGCCTGCAATGTGGGAGACTAGCGTTCGATCCCTGGGTTGGGAAGATCCCCTGGAGAAGGAAATGGCAACCCACTCCAGTACTCTTGCCTGGAGAATCCCATGGATAGAGGACCCTGGTGGGCTACAGTCCACAGGGTGGCAGAGAGCCCCACGTGCCTGAGCGACTAACACTTTCACCTTCACTTCAGGCACCAAGATACAGCCAAGAGGACGCGTTGTGAGAACCACATAGAAAACTGGGAGGCCAGCTTCAAGCTGTTCGGAGGAGGAAATATTCGTAAGCAAGAGGTTTCCTGCATGCGCGCACACATGCGCCTTCTGAAGACAGAAGGGCTCTTGCGGGTAAATTCAACGTGATGCCTTTGCAGGTCAGGGCGACCACATGCAGCACCAGAGACTTTACAATAAAAAGTTTTTCCCTTGCACAACTTTCCAGCCTCATCCTCATTAAAAAACAGAAACCAAAGCTTTCTCCCTTCTCCATCACCCACATTTAAAAGGAGAGTGTGCGTGTGTCTGCAGGAACTCAGAGCTGGGGTACAGGACTGGAGTGGTGGGGGGCCCCAGGACGGATGGAATGATATTGGGGAGGCACTTTACCACAGGGACCCCACACCTGGCCTCTCCTTTCCTCCCTCTCCTGAGCTGATGGAATGCTTTCCACGGAGAATGGCTACCCCGAGGAGGCTCAATCACAAGAGAGATTTCTTGTGGCAGGTTGGTGCAATGGAAATATGCTCATGCTGCTTAAAACAGCGGCACGGTCCTCCGTAGGACAGACCTTTGCCCCTGCAAGATGGTCCCTACCAGCGATGAGCTCAGTAAACCTTCTTCAGAGAGAAAGTAGCAGTTGATATGGAAGGGACCTCACAGGGTAGACTGGAGGGAGTCGATTTTGTAAAGATGAATTCAAACTCAATTATTTCCTCGGAAGGAGAGACTGCCTGAGCCAAATAAAGATTTACATTTGCCTCAGAGAATTAAACCATCTCCGCTAGGCTCGACACAGGAGCCAGGCGCTGTTCTAAGATGTGTGTGTCTGTGTGTGCTCACTCACTCAGTTGTGTCCAGCTCTGTGTGACCCCATGGACTCTAGCCCGCCAGGCTCCTCTGCCCATGGGATTCCCAGCCAAGAGTACTGCAGTGGGTTGTCACTTCCTCCTCCAAGGGATCTTCGTGATGCAGGGATGGAACCAGAGTCTCCTGAGTCTCCCACTCTGGCAGGCGGGTTCTTCATCTCTGTGCCACCTGGGAAGCCCACGTTCTGAGAGGGCAGCTGGTTGCATCCTCGCCACAGCTCTCAGCGAGGAAGCTGAGCAGGGAAGCGATGTGCCCAACGCCACTGAGCTGAAGCCAGCGTATGCACCCAGGCCACCAGGTTCTGGGGTCAGGCTCTCACCCCACAGCACGGCCCTTCCGTCCCAGCACCCTGGGCCCTCTGGCTCCGCTGGGATGAGGCCTGGTCGCACGCACACCTCGCGGGGCCTATGCAGCCGTAGCAGTGTCCCGAGCAGCCCTGAGCTGTGACGTGGGGCTGGCCGGCCAACACAAGCTTAGCAACAGGCAGCAATCTGTGGGGGCGGATGTGATTGTTTCCAAATGGTCTCCTGGGGCCAGCGGAAGGGACTCTCTGGCTGTCCTGTGTCCTTGGCTGTGACTAGGGGTCGGGTGGGGGCGGTCATCACGCTCAGGGCAACGACAGCCACGAGGCCTGGTGCCAGCTGCCACTCTGCGGCTTCCCGGGACCGGACAGCTTTCAGATGCCCGGAACCCGGCCTAGCCCACCTATCGGATGGGTACACTGAGGCCCAGGGAGGGGAAGCAACTTCTCCAAAGCCGCACAGCAAGCGCGAGGCAGGACCCGGAGCAACCCAGAGGTCTCACAACACTTCTGTCCACCCCACCTCACAGATTCCCAGTCATGACGGGGGGAGGTGGTCAGATGGATGCTCTCTGGAAGGCACTTTGAATGTACCTTTCACTAGGCCTTGGACTGAAAATCCACAGCCCCTGCAAAGAGGCAAGACGCAAGTGAACCTATACATTTTCTGCTCCTTTGTAGCACAATGTTCCTCCTTTGTTCTTCCATGACGGGGATGGTGCTATGGACTTAATGTGTTTGTCCCCAAATCCCCTACACTGAAGCTCCAACCCCCAGTGTGCTGGTGTTGAGGAGGAGGACCTTCAGTAGGCCATCAGGTATGGACGAGTCGTGAGGGTGGCCCCCTACGATGGGATCAGCATCCTCACACGACAAGGAGGAGACCAGGGCGCCTCCGCTCAGCTGTGTGAGGACTGGGCAGAAGGGCGTGGGGCTGGCGGAGAGATGGCTTGCGGAACTGCGCAGCGTAAGGAGCCGCATGAGGCAGGGATACAGCCGGCAGAGCCGGCGGTCGGGTGACGGACCCAAAACAATTAAAGGAGAGAATCACTTTGGGTTGGCTAAAAAGCTTGTTTGCGAGTTTCCCCAGAACGTGTTTTGCGGAAAATCTGAACAAACTTTTTACCAACGCAATAAAATGAAACAGACGTTTTATTTCTACTGAAAATATATGAAATAGGTGTTTGTTCTCCATCTTTTGGGGCGGCAGCAGGGTCTCGCCCCTGAAGATGCCACTCCTGAAGTGCCTCCAGTTTTTTGTGTTTTGTTTTTGTTTTTGTTTTTTTCAGATAAACCCCAAACCATTTGCAATTGGCAATTTGCAGTTCCTGTTTCTGTAAAGACCTCCTCAAGGCCATCTGGTTATTATGGCTTTTTCTCACTCTTTGATGACCATCACAATAGCTATTGTTTCACCGAGACTTTCATAAAAACAACCACTCTTTTCACACTCGTATGGAGTAAATTGTGTAATTATTGTAACACCTATAGCCAGCATAATCAGGCCTGGGAACAAACACACCAGCTCCTGGAAACACAACGTGATTTGCCAGGAGAAAAGCTCAGGGGCTTCCCAGAGCATCACCTCATCAGCGGTGCACCAGCCGCAGAGGAGGGGTCGTCACCCCTGCCAACCTGTTAAGCAAGGCTTCTGACATTTACACTCAGGAGTCCAGTTAGCACAGTCCACGCGGCTCTACTGAACGAACATGGACACATGCCCACGGTCTCAGGAGGAGGAGAGGCAAGCTGAAGAGGCACGCGTACAATCGGACTCCTCTTAGGTTTCTATACTTCCCACAGAACTGCCTGTTCAGGTGTGAACCTACAGAGCAAACACTGGAAGGGTGGGACGCGGGAACAGGACTGCTGGCAGAGGAAGGAGAACATTACTCTTTTCTGTAAGGTGCTGTTTCTCAAAAGGACTTATGTCTAAAAGACAAGATTGGATTTTTCTTTTTTAATCAACAGGGTTTAACAGAAGACTACAGTGCATTAGACAAATAAGCCCAGAGCCTGATATGAATGCAGGTTAGAAACAATATTAAAAGAACACTCAAAATGAGAGACATTCAACTGGCTTCAAAGAAACAGCTGTCTGCCTCTCAGTCGGGGTGAGAAAGTGAGTGGTGTGGCCAGCGGCATTCCCGGGCCAGAGCTCCTCAATGGGCAGGGCTGGTAACAGTCGGCGGATTCATCAAACCAGAGGGTTCGGACCAGACACAAGGTCACTGGTGGCGTTCAGCTGCCGCAGCGACCAGCGTCACCCTTGATTTGTTCCCGTTTAGCTGGATATGCGGTACATCTGATAAGCCCACCGAGAAGCAGCGCTCCAAGGGAGCTTTCAAGATGGCAGAGATGGTTCTGTGAGCTGGACAACCACTTTCAGCCTCCTCCACTGCAAACGCGTTTCCATCCTCCACCCCCAGCGATCTGCGTGGGCCCCTCATTCACATGAGGCGCTGCGTTTGGAGCTACGGGCCGGCCGCGAACCTGGAGCTTGTGTCTCGGCACACAGGGACCCCAAACCACCAACAGACGAACTATTTCACCAGAACGGTGATCGCGGGGTAAAGCCCATGAGGACAACGACCCGGCCTATCCCGGGGGGGTGGGGAAGGGCATCCTGAAGGGCCCCTGAGGAGGGGCCCCTGAAACTGAGAGCTGGAGGGGAATCAGGGTGGGAACATTCAACTGACTTCAGAGGAGGAGCTGTCTACCTTTCAGTGGGGTGAGAAGGTGAATGGTGTGGCCAGAGACCCGGTGAGAGCTGGGGGGTAGGGGGGAGTGAAGCTCGGGGAGAGAGTCAGTCTTTGCAGAGCGGTCAGAGTGCACCGGGCGGTCAGCAGGCTGGCCTGGCTGAGCAGAGGACCCCTTGGCTGGGGCGGGGAAGTGAACTCCACGGCCTGTGAGCAGCGGGGAGAGACGGGTCTGGATGGCAGCCTGCGGAGCCGTGAGGCTCAGGTCAGGAACTATGCAGGTTTTCCCAAAACACACTGGGGCACCCTGAGCAGGGTTCCTGAGTGGGAGGGTGGCATTTTGCCACGCACGTGCCATCCACGCCCAGCTGAGCACCGATTTTGCAGCCTGTGCCGCCAGCTTGGCCCTCATTTTCTTCCATCACTTTCTTCTATCACCGAGGGCCTTGCCATGGTGTGCGTCGGGCCCCCAAGGACAGTGGGACCCTTTGCAGCTGCCCCCACCCGTTGTGGTCAAGGACGCCTGGTTAAAGCCTGCTCACGGGGCTGCAGAAACCCTCAGACCACCAGGCTTATGGAAACATTCCCACAGTTTTCCTCTGTGCAGCGGAGACGCCTGCTCAGAAGGTCCCTGTTGCAAAGCAAGCGTTTCTTCCTCGCGGGTGGCTACACCCAACTGTTCTGCTGCAGGGCTTCTGCGTCACGCCGGGGATCTCCCCAGCTAATAGGATGTTCGAGTGAACCGGAGAAATCTGGGCCGCCTGAATTCAGGGCAATCGCGTCCCATCTGTGTGTGCTCTTCCTCTGCTCTATCTAATCAAATTTCCTGTGTGCACGAATATAAATACTGTTGTTCTGACCCGTGATGATCTGGTAAACAGACTGATCATATCGACTTTGATAGATTAAGGTTTCCAAAAACAGAGGGATGCCGTTACTTCCATTTTAATTGAAAATGGACGCAATTTCCAGTAGATATGGATAAACCTAATGATCTTGAAGGAATCAACTTGCCGTGGGGAAAAAAAAAAAACCAGACGACTTGTATCACCATCTGAGATCGTGACAGTCTTACTTGGAGACGTCACACGCTGCCTTGCCTTTTCTCTGTTTTCTCGGAACGAGGCTCGCCCCCCACATTCTTCTGGGCACGCTGAGCTTCAGCGGGACTTGGCTCCACTTGGCAGGGGATAGGTCACCACCCCAAAATTACCGAAACCGAAAGAAATCCACAGGATCAAGCCCAGACCAAGAAAATCTTATAAAACGGTAATCAAATCAACTTCCTTCCAAAACCAGGCTCTTCTTAAATTGCAGTTATCAACTTACTCCGTTTATGAAGTAAAAATGTGGAGACGCATGCCAGCCTCAAGCAAATCCTCTGGAAAAAACTCCAGCCAACCCACTGCACATCTGCTAATGATGCTGAAACTGGTTTTGACCATTCCCACTTGGTCCTGACAACCCCTCGTAGGCATACAGAGAATATTCTCTCAGTGTTTACCGCGCTCAGACTCCTGGGAGCAGGAAAGCCCATCGCTGGCTCCCTGCGTGTCTTCACTGCATGAGTTCCGTGGGCAGGTCACAGAGCGTGGGGTCAGGGAGGCAATTCTGAGAACCCGACCGCCCAATCCCGCGCCTGCTCCCTGCAGACACCTGACTAGGGAGTCACCTCACCCACTGAGCCTCAGTTTCCTCGTCTGAAAATGGGCACAGCGACAGTTCCCGCCTCCTCGGGAGGATACGGGAGGCAGGGAAACGCGTCACCTGCTTATCCAGTGCTGGGGCCGGCACAGGGCAGCCCTGACCAAGGCCAGGTATTACCGTTCCTCACGTTCCAATGCTTATTTCCTAACTGACTAAAACAGTTTGTAGTACTGTGTTTATTAAACCAGATCACAGCTATAACACTCATGTTCTCTGTGATATTTTCATGGTAGTGTCTAGGCTGAATTAACTTCAGAAAAATAGTAACTGCTTTAAAAATGCTGTTTGTTGATCAGTCGCTAAGTTGCATCTGACGCTTTGTGAAACCGTGGATGGCAGCCCGCCAGGCTCCTCTGTCCATGGGATTTCCCAGGCAAGGATATTGGAATACTTAATTTAAGAATACTTTCAAATTAAGTGAATAAGATAAATACTAATGTTGCATGATTATAGATGAAGCAGGTTCAACAGGAAATTAAGACAGTATCGTTACAAAGCAACCACTCTGAATAAATTAACCATCTTTAAAAAGTTATTACTGTTCGATCCAGAACACCTGGTCTCTTCCCGTGACGCACGCAACTCCCACACCACCCTACGCTCCTCTGGGAATCCTCGCTCCCTCTTCTCGTGGACCGTTGCCCAGCGCTCCCACCGGATCGCTCTCACCACCCCGGGGGTCTCGCTGTCACCGAGAACACAGGTCGCTTCCCTAATCAACAAGAGCGGTTTCTGGAACACCTGTGTCCGACGCTGCTGAACATTCATGGAACTCCTGATCTGGCCAAATCTAGCCAACTTTATTTCTTGGGTTCCCCCCCACTACCCTAGGCCAACTGGCATTCCTGCGTGCCCCCTGCAAGGTAGGCCAGTGGAGCAGCCTGAGTCTGCAGCCCAGCTCTGTCCCCAAGGGCTCCAGTAAGCTGCCTGCATAAATCACACAAACATCACTTACGCGAAAGCCTCCAGACGAAATGGTACGTGCTGGATGCCCCAGGGTGAAGCTCCGGGACAGGCAAGACTAGTGAATGAATGCTAATGAAGGTCAGGAGAGCGGTTACCTTGGGCCTAGGGACACGGGGACAGCTAGGCTGTTTCTTGATTTGAGTGCTGGTTACAGAGCCCTTTAGTTAGCAAAAATTCACTGAAAACTATACAGTATGTGTGCACATTTCTGGCTGTGTATTTCAATAACGTTTGCCCCCCAAAAAGAAAAGCAATGAATGACAATCTGCCTCGGTTTCACCAAATGTAAAATGGGCAGTACTAGGGAGGTAACCAGACCTTCTGGAGAGGCCTCTGCCAATGGAGCTCCTCCTTCGCCTTCCTGTCCTAAATTCTACCTCCCTCACCCGGAGGCTGTGAACTAGCTGCCCATCCTGAGGTAAGCTCTATTTAAGATGAATGATTAAGTTTTGGAGACTGGCTGCAGAGCAATGTAAACATACTCAGCACCATGAAACTACACACTTTAGGACAGTTAAGACTTGTAAGACAAATTTTTACACTGCATTTTGCCACAATCAGGGAGGGGCTAGGATGAACTATAAGGGAACAGATGAACTATAAGGGAACACTCTAATTCCCAAGATCCATTTTCAATGCCCCAGAGGTAAAGACTGGAGGGGAAAGGTACCAGGTTGTACCCTGGGGCTTCTATGTTTCAAAACTCTTGCCTTAAGGCATGGGAAAATGAATTAACAGCCAGAGCTGTCAAAAGAAAAAACAGGGTGCACATTTTTATGTCTTTGGAAAAGTCCGTTGAAATAGGCAGGGATTTAGACAGAGAGCAAGAAATAGAGTCACAGACAAACAGCATTTGCTGTTCTGGAGAGCAGAAATTCTGCTATTCTATTTCTCGACACTTTGAATATTTTACGTTCATATTTCTTGATTGTAAAACTACGTGAAAATAGCTAACCCTCTGCGTGTCAGGGTCTAGCTCCCCCCCTTCGTGCAGTGTCTGGCCCAGGTTTGCTTTTGTTTTCACTCTCCATGGATCCCTGCGCCTCTAAGAGGCCCCACTGCCGCTCTTCTCCACGTGGAAGCAGCTGCAGCCCTTTACCTGCTGAGCTGAACTCCAGGCCCAGAATCCTGCCCAACACAGCGTCTAGGGCAACACAGCGTCCAGGGCAATGCCACCCAGGCACACACGCCTGACACCGCTAGTTACACTCACCCTCCCTGAGGCTGTCCTCACTCCGTGACGTGAGCGCAGGACGGGGCGCTGACGCTTACCCTCGTTCCCATGTCTCATTTCTCAGCAGAGGTGACGGAAGACTCGTCAGCCACACCTGTGTGGACCACCTCTTCGGTGACACCACCACTCTCACTCTCGACTTGGTCCCAAGTGCAGACCAGGTACCTCTTTTCAAGCCAAGGAACTGCCCAGCATAGGTTCCTCCAGAGCCTGACGTAAGGGGCTTCCGCCGATGGTTGATACTGACATCAGCCCCCATTCCAGAGTCCAGGCACTCTGAGGGGACGCACCTCTGCCCATGTGCAAGACGGCGACTTCAGCAACAAGGATGGGGAGGGCTTCCTAGTGCCTCTGGTTGTCACCCTGCAAAGGGGCTCCAGGAACCAGCCATGTCACAGGACGGGGCCTCTCCTGTGTGCAGCGTGAAAGGAACTGACATTTTACCTGAGTGCAAACATTCGACACTGCCCTGCAGACCCTCGGGTTAGGTGGGGGTGCTCTGAGTCCCAGCATACAAGCTTCTCCTGCACAGGGACCCTGTGGGCCCAGAAGGGCCCGGGGTGCAGCAGACACACAGCCCCGCGTCACTGAGGCTCTCTGTGCCCTCAGGTGGCACGACTCTGGGGGAGACCCGGATGGACCTGGAGTGCCCACAGCTCACAGGAGTGTTCGCGTGTGTGACTTCTTATCACTGTAAGAGCCTGTCAGCCCCTTCAGAAGGCGGGGCCGCCTCAATAACATACTGGCTCGAAGAGGGGGAGGTGGACGTCAGGTCTAACACTGGCCACTGGGAGTATCCTTTAGCATCAGTGACACGCGACTACAGTGCATTTACTGCGGATTCTGCCCAGAGGTGAAAGGTGTGAGAAGCACCTTACTTCTTAAAAAAGTAAGAACGTACGCCAGAGAAAGTCAATTACACCAACGGGAATAAAAATAACTACTACTATTAAAAGATTAAGGGCTTCTGTGTGCCAGGCATGGTGCTATGAAATTCACATCTGCTCTCATTCTTGTTAGTGACTTTACGAGGCAGATTCTTACGGCGAGTTCCCCTTAGGGGAGACAGAACTTACTAAGGCTGCAGGGGGAAAAACAACCCTCAGTGACATACTGTGAGTAACAGTGACGATAATTCAAGAAGCACAAGAAGGCGTCGTGAGACAAGGCCGACGAGGAGGTTAAACACGCTGGAAACAATACACACGTGAGATTCGGAGCCTCCAATTAGCTGGGAGATTTTGGGGAAGTTACTTGACCTCTCCATGCCTCAGTTCCTTCATCTTTAAAAAACAAAGGTGTTTAATTTTACAACACTGTGCGTCTACAATAAGCAAAACAGCACAGAGCCGGAGCGAGGACAGTCAGCAGGAACGGACAGAAGGCCCAAGAGACTCGAGCACACGCGTGAAATTCTCAGTGTATGGCATAGCGATGTTTTAGAGCAGCGGATAAGGGAACAGTATTCAGCGAATAGTACTCAACTGTCAGTGAACTATCTGGAACAGCACTATGCCCTGCCTCACACCAAAAGTTAATTCTAGATCAATTTTACAGTTATATGTTAGAAACAACAACAACAACAACAAAAATGGGGAGTGTCTGCTCAATCTTGAAATCTGGAAGAACTTTGATAAACCACTAAGACAAGTCATTAACAAGCCGTGAACATAAGGCACTGAGATCCAACCACCAAAAAATGTGAAACGTCTGTGTATCAATAAATACCTCATATGAAATTCAGAAGCCAGAGGAAACGCAGGAAAAGCTAACAACTGTTACACATTTGATTTGAAAAAAGATTAGTGATTTTTCTATATTAAAAATGAAAACCCTTATAAACAGCTTTTCTTGTTTAAAAAAACAAGGCATATCCTCCAATTACAAATAAAATATATAAGCATCTAAACTGCGCAAAAGAAATGCAGATAGCTGATGAACTCACGGAGTAAGGGGAGAGAATGAGGTTCAAGGTGGCCAATCTTCACGGAAGGCGCCGTGTGAGGTTCACGCTCCTTCAAAGAGTTCAGAGTTCACTATAATCAGGCATGTGTGGCCTGGCCTGTGTGGTCAAAAGGGTGCATTCCTGAAAGTCCTGGCCACGAGACACAGCTGACCGCAGGCTGCCCGGGACGTGCCCAGGTGCAGGAACCCTGACAGAGACAGGAGCCCCAGCCCCAGCCTGGTGCGGACACGCAGGCCCATGAAAACGGGGCGTCGGAGGTGTGAAAAGAGCTTCCACGGGGCCCCTCTTCTGCTCTGCCTGGAATCAGACAGGAGGGCAGGGGGAGAGGGAAATGCTAGTCTCCAGGATGTTCCCCTCCTTCTGGCTCCCAGAGGACGCCCGAGATGCTCACAGTCGACGGGCAGGGGCAGAATGAAGCGGGTCTTCCTGCCTTCAGACTAGGGCTCCTCTGCTGCCCTGCATGCACGCAGCCCCTGCTCAGCCTCTGCGGAGACTTCAGCTGCAGCCCCTCAATTTTAAAGGTAAAGCACAGAATGATTACATAAATACTGTCGCTCAGCGAGTGTCTATAGTTTCAGGAACGCCAACCACGTACGTAGTAGGCTGACTTCACTCCAGTGGGTAAAGTGAGGCTCTGCAAAGTCAAACTGATTGATTCATTCATTCATTCACTCACTCACTTAAAAGGTATTTATCCGGCATCGACAGGCACAGAGCCCTGTTCTACATGCTGGGAATACAGCAGTAGGGAGGGAGGGAAAGGAGAGGAGATAAAATTCTTGCCTTTCTAGCAGGAGGAGAAAATAAAATAAGAAAGGCATAGTACGTTAGATTATGGTAAGTGCTCAGGAGAAGGAATAAGGTAGAGGACGAGAAATAAATAAAAGATTGTGGTGGGGGGGTGAGGTGTCAACATTTCAGATGGGTAGCCAAGGAAACCTGCCTAGGCGACTTCTCAGTAAAGATCAAAAGGAAGTGAGACAGTGGGCGGTTTGGCTACTTAGGCAAACACGCAGACTGAAGACCCAGCTGGGGCAGAGGCTTCGGGGGCATCGCCGGGCATGTCCCAGGAGGCAGCCCAGGTCGGTCCCAGGGTGAGCGACGAGGTCAGCTCACAGGCCACACTGCCTCTGCTGGCTGCCCGGGAGCCCACGTGGCATGCCCAAGGTTGCACAGCTAATCATTGAGAGACCAGCCAGACGATGATGGCGCTCTGAGAAGGGGGCTCGGAGCCCCGCACAGGTCACCCCGCCTCCACCCTCCTCCAGGGGCTGGTGGCCAGAAGCCCTGGGCTCTGTCGATGTCCCCCCTGCCCACCTCGTGGCATGGGGTCCCAGAGCATCGCCTCCCGCTCGCCCCAGCCACGGGGACGCTTCTCCTGACTCAACCACTGGACAAGCCAAGGGGCCTCCATGCACCTCCAGGGCTGAGCAGGACAGACAGCCCCGGTCCCTGGGGAAGCGCAGGGCTACTTGTGGGATTTTTTTCCAAACAATCTGATGGTCAACGTTCTTGCAGACCGTCGTGTGTCGGCAGTGGCCTCCTGCGGGAGCATGCACACGCATGCGCTCGGGACACTCTTCTCCCAGGGCACATCTCAGCGTGAACGCCCAGTGTTTGTCTTCTCTGCCGTCTGATTATGAAGCTGTCTGCAGTTCACAGGAAGACAGGTGGGGCGGGGCAGACTCTGGAGTCTGGAGACTGCAGTTTAGCAGCCAGCTTGCACATGTGTGAGGTGCATGACCTTGGAGCCTAACTTTCTTAGCTGTCCTGACCTCAGTTTCCTCATCTGTGAAGTGGACCTCACTAGGTTACTGTGAAAGCCACAGACACGATAAGGAAAGCACCCACCGCTGTGCCTGTCAGTGTCGGAGAGCCAGGAAATGGAAGCTATCAAATCACAGTATGGTTCTGGAACTACTTGCAGTGCAACCGTTTCCTCGCAGAGGACAAACCAGACCCACGTAAGCAAATTTATGACCCATTTCTAAATACAAATGGCAACAGAGGTGAGATAATCAACAACTAGCCCCAACCAGTAATTTTCTACAGAAATGAATGTTTCTTCGTCAATAATCTGTTGGCTTTTTTTTTCTTTCCTGGCTGTGGCACAGTTTGAATCAGCTGGTTTGGGAAAAGCCACAGCGTGGTTTGGCCTCTTGAAATCAGCTAGCCTGTAAGGAGAGGGAGCAATTCTTGAACCCAGTGAACTCAGTTCTCCAAGCAAAGGTTGGACAGCGAACCTGAGCCTGACTGGATCTGCAAAGGCCCTGCCTCCAAATAAGGTCACGCTCCCAGGTACCAGAGGCAAGAACTTGAACAGACCTGCTTCAGGGACACAGTTCAACCCACAGCGGTGACGACGGTATTGGCGTAAGCTGACCTCAGCCAGCGGTGAACATCCCAAGTTCAGCAGTGGAAGGGGTGCCAGCTGTTGGCGGGTAAAGGTGCTGGGTGTCAGGTTCAGCTTTCCCCATTATTAACCCTGAGGTGTCAGGATAAAACACTTACTGCAGGGAGTATACTGGTAACAAGGTGACGGATGGAAAGGCGGGCCAGCACATAGTCCCACCTAGAACTGCCGCCCTCGGCGGTGACGAGAGGAGGCTCCCGGCTCCACCGCCGGCAACACGGACATCCCGTCGGGGACACAGGCATCTAGGGGGTAGCAGCAGACAGGCCCGGCTCTCCCCAAGCGGTGGGAGGGGGGTGGGACGGGAGAGGCTCTGCTCTGGTTCCCAGGGAGGGAGGCTTTTGTGAGCAGGAGACGCAAGAGGATGGATTGTCAGGGTGTCAGCGGCAGAGGGTGCAGCTGGGGGAGTCGCTGAGTCAGACGGGCTGCACCCGTCCCACAAGAGAGGAATACTCCCACCCACAGAGATCTGTTTGACTTCAGGAAAGTACAGGTTACAGTGATACTCACTGAACACCCCACCTCCCGCTCAGCAGACGGGAGGATGAGTAACAGAACAGCTGGCAAGGCCCCTGGGGGGTTGCCACTGTCGCTGCGATGTTCCCCCCAGAGCGAGGCCCTGCTCATCTTGTATTTGCCTGGGACGGTGTGTTATCAGAATCCCCCTAGAAAGAGGCTCGAAAGGCAGAACACACGGGTCCTGGGCGAGAATGTATCAGGAGCAGCGAAGCTCCTTGATCCTAAAGGAGGGGAACTTCCCCTGGACTTGAGTGGAACCACCATCTACCTACCAAGAACACAAGATGGAAGAGGGACTCCCTAAGAGTTTCCAGGTAATGGTGATGACCTCACCATCAAGGTTAGGCCAAAAAGTCCTGCCCACCCCCCCTTAACCCAGACCCTTGTACAAAGGTTTTTGGGTGAGTCCACACTTTACTAGCGTATCAGGTTCCTAAGGATGCTGCAATGCATGAGTATACCTCCGTGAGTTAAAACAACACAAACGTGTCCTCTGACAGGTCTGGAGGTCAGAAATCCCAAACAGGTCTCACGGGGCCAAAAACCACGGTGTTGGCAGGGCTGCGGTCCTTCCAGAGGCCCAAGCGTAGAGACTGCCTCCTGGCCTTCCCGGCCTCCCGAGGTGCCCAGTCCCCGGTCTTGGGGCCCCTCCGTCCACCGTCAAAGCTGGCAGCAGCACCCCCTTGCCTGCGCTCTGTCCCACGGCCTCCTCCTCTGGCCTGTCTCTCCTGCCTCCCCTTCTCCTAAGGGACCCCTGTGGCTGCAGGGAGCCCACCTGGGTAACCCAGGACGATCCCATCGCAAGATCCTTGACTTGGTCACATCTCAGCAGCCCCCGTGCCGTGGCAGGTCACACAGTCACAGCTCCGGGGGTCAGGATGCGGACATCCTTGGGCGGGGAGGGCACTGGTCTGTCCTACCACCCCATGGTAAAGCTGCCCCAGCACCCCTGGGGACCATTAGGTCCCAACCAATCTGCCTGCAACCCTGTCAGAGCTCTGTCTCCCACCTGACCTCACAAGGGGTGGCCCGAGGTCCACTCCAGGCCCCAGGCTCTGTCCCTCCACCAGGGAAGCCAGATGCCCACTGTCTCCATCACCCTCCCTCCCTGGGCCCATCCCAAGACACCGTGAAGACGAAGCGTCAGCCCGTGACCTGCAGGCAGCTCTTGCTGGGGCTGCTTGCCTGGCCTCCACAGCCTGTTTCTTCCCGCTTCCTGACCCACCATGCACGTCACACTCTTCCGACAGGAGTACCCCCATGGTACCGGGTGGACCACGGTCCGTTCATCTGCGTCGGACCCGAGGCCTGTCCTGCAAAGGATATCCAGTCAGTGCTGGGTGGCGGCATGGACGGGCAGATGGGATGGGTGGACAGGCAGACAGATGCAAAGACGGAGGGACAGAGGGAGGGAGGGAGACTGTGGCCACGCCTGGCACAAAAGTACACGCTCAATAAGCACTTGTTGAGAGAAAGCCAGGAGGCAGGGAGAAAGAGAGGAAAAGGACATGAAGCGGGGACACCATCCATGTTGGGAGAACTCAGCTACGTAGCAGCCAACGTGAGGAAGAAACTCAAGACAGGGGCATCTCTGGTGCCGAGTCCAAGAAAGCTCCCTAGTGAGAGGACGGGCCTGACACAGTCAGCTAGAACCTGCGAAAGCTCCATCAACTAGTCTAAGCTCCATGCTGACTCATAAGCGCGCCTCTCTGGGAACCAGCGGGAGGTGTCCGGACCTCCTCTGGGCCAGAAACCAGCTCGGGGTCCACCCCCCCCCCCGGCCCTGTGCCACCGTAACTCGATGCACAGGCACAGTTCTAAGGTGTCCTCACCTCACTCGGGCCCCACCCGTCTACATCCAGCTTTACTAAATGCTGCCCAGGACCTGCCAGTGTCTTGTGGGGGTGGGGATGGGGGTGGGGAGGTGGATCACAGGACTAGGGCAGCCTGGGCCCTGTCCGTTCACCATGAAGAGCTGCATCTTCACTTCCAGGCCAGGCATGCACCCGTTTCAACCACTTGCCTTAAAAAGACCCTTTCTTCGTGAAGTTGCTGCATGAGTATGCACGGTGTTTCTCCGGGATTTTACTGAGAAGAATTTCAAACATAAAGAAAGCTGCATGCTGCTCTGCACCCGTGAGAAAGGCGAGAATTTTAAAGACTCACAGTAACAAATATGGGCATGGAAACCTCATACACTGCTCCTGGGAGGGTAAGCTGGTGCAACCACTGTGGAAAACAGCTTGGCATCACCTACAAAGGCTGACTATGCATACCCTGTGACTCCAGCTCATTCCCAACTCTAAGCCAACAGAGCTTCACGCACAAATCCCCCAGCGGCATGTGCAAACGCTCCTGAGGATGGACACAACCCAAATGCCCACCACTAGTAGAATGTACAGTCATAAGAGGAAACACAATCTGGCAACAAAAACGAACAACTCACAAGGGAACCCAATCGTACTGAAATACGGCTGTCAAGATACTCCTTAAAACCTGCGGTAGTGCCACAGGAAAAGACAACTTCTTTACTGCATTAAATAATGAGCTCTAGCCAAGGGTCTGATAACTCCGGTGACTCTGGAGTAGTGACGAAGGTAACACTATTCCAAGATGGTCTGCAATGGCGGGAACGGGCCTGGAAAGCCTCCGGGCTGTCCACTAGGGGCCGGGTCCCGGTTATGGCTAACAGCCCCGCCGGCGCGCATCCCCAACGGAAATGCTGTGTGTCAGTCACAGGCCAGTGACGGCAGAGCTGTCACGGTTTTTTCATGCCCAGGGTCACAGACACCCTGAATTCTATCCATGGGCCTGAGGATAAGAACTGGAAACTGGGGCTTTTCTTTTTGCCCCTTTTATTCTATTCCTGGTGATAAAATGCTCCCTGAACCTACATGTATACGTGGACAAAGTGACAGCTGAAAGGAGGGTCTCAGATACTTGCACACGAGCATGCAGCGGAGCTACTTCCCTTAGCAGAAAGGTGCAAACAACCCACAAGTCCACTGACGGATGAACACACTGTGGTGTGCACACACACGAACATTATTCAGCCTTAGAAAGGAAATTCTGACATGTAACAACATGGGTGACCCTTGAGGATATTATGCTAAGTGATGTAGAGAGACACAAAAACACAAGTACTGCTTGATTCCACTCACGCGAGGGGCCTAGGGTACACAGATTCATAGAGGCGGAAAGGAAAACACCTGGGGCAGGGAGAACGTGAAGTCAGGGTATACTGGAGACAGAGCTTCTGTACCGGAAGACGCAAGTCAGGCTCCGGAGACGGATGGTAGCAATGGTTACACAACAAGGTGAAGGTACTCAGCACCACTGAACTGCATGCTTACAAACAGCTAAAATGGTAAGCTTTGTGTCATGTATATTTGACCATGATCACTTGTAGCTCAGCTGGTAAAGAATCCACCTGCAATGCAGGAGACCTGGGTTCGAACCTGGGTTGGAAAGATGCCCTGAAGAAGGGAACGGCTACCCACTCCAGTATTCTGGCCTGGAGAATCCCATGGACTGTATAGTCCATGGGGTCGCAAAGAGTCGGACATGACTGAAAGACTTTCACTTTCACAAATAAGTAAATAAACTCCCTGCACAACATGGAAGGCACTGGCTTTCTGAGGGCAGGAACCGCCTCCCCGTGGCTGGGGGCCAGCTGCCACACACGCCTGGGCTTGAGAGCTGCTGGGCCACCGTGGGCAGGTTGCTTCACTTCTCTGGTCTCAGCTGCCACCTCCGCAGCAGGGCTGCAGTCACAAACGCAGCTGTGGCGCGTCAGGCACGGGTGCCATGCCGGCCGGGCGGCGGACCCGCTGTCATGCGGAGACTTCTGTGACCCCGCGGGGTCATGAGCACCGTGCCTGCCCTGACAGGGGACTTGGCTAACTTGCCCGAGGTCGCCGGCAAGGCCAGGCTGACGGAGGAGCCCAGGTCCGGCCTGTGGTCATCTGCCTGCTGCTTGTTTATCGTCTCTCCCACTGGGCAGCAGGCTCCACGCGACAGACCCCATGTCTGTTCCGTTGGCCACACGGTCCCCAGGGCCGCACAAAGGAGGCTCAGTAAAGACCTGCCCAGCGACTGCAAGAATCCAGTTCTGTCTGGCCCCTGTGAAGCGTGGCACGGTGGCGGCCACAGGGCCAGGGCGCCCTGGTCTCTGCAGAGCCGCAATCGCTGCTGTTCAGTCGCCCAGTCGCGTCTGACTCTTTGCGACCCCCCGGACTGCAACACACCCTTCACTACCTCCCAGAGCTCGCTCAAACTCACATCCATCGAGTCAGTGATGCCATCCAGCCATCTCATCCTCTGTCGTCCCCTTCTCCTCCTGCCCTCAATCCCTCCCAGCATCAGAGTCTTTTCCAATGAGTCAACTCTTCGCATGAGGTGGCCAAAGTACTAGAGTTTCAGCTTTAGCATCATTCCTTCCAAAGAAATCCCAGGGCTGATCTTCTTCAGAATGGACTGGTTGGATCTCCTTGCAGTCCAAGGCACTCTCAAGAGTCTTCTCCAACACCACAGTTCAAAAGCATCAATTCTTCGGCACTCAGCCTTCTTCACAATCCAACTCTCACATCCATACATGACCACTGGAAAAACCAAAGCCTTGACTAGATGGACCTTTGTTGGCAAAGTGATGTCACTGCTTTTTAATATGCTGTGATACCCTCCAGCAGAGGTGGGGCTGGAGGCGGCCGCAGTGAGAGGAACAGAAAAGAAAAAAAAAAAAATACATGTGTATACCTTCCGGGGCCGCACCCAGCCACATACTGCGGCACAGCCCAAGTGTGCCTGGTGAGGACATCGGAGACCCAGGCCAGGGCCCTCGCGCAGCTGCCAGCACGTGCGGGGACACTGACGGTCCAAGGGGCCCTGGTGCTGAGAGAGCTGGGGCACGACCCCAGCCCTATGGCCATGCTCCCTGGATGAGGAGGCTGCGCCCAAGCAAGAAGGTCAGGGTTCCCTGACAGTGACTCGGCACAAGAGGCAGCTCGGGGTGCCCAGCGGCCCAGGGACCCCAGGTGCCTCTGCCACCTCGATGCCGAGAGCATCCGACTAATGACGAGGGTGGTCAGGGAGGCGGGTGCTGGGCCCCCACCACCGAGAGCACGTCAGTGGGTTTCCTGTGCAGACGGCGTTCTGGGCCACAGGGCTCTGTGGGGTAGCAGAGGGGGTGGCAGTGCCCTAAATTAGGCCAGGGCAGCTGGGCTGGGTGACTCGGGGACCTGGGCTCCTCGCCGCTAGGCCGGGCGCCAGGCAGGCGTGAGGTGTGAGAGGGATGCCCTGCCTTCAGAGTCCCACCTAGATGGGCGCTATTCAGGGGGTTATGCAGCCCACTTTGTAGCCAGGTGACCGTGGGCAAAAACAGATAAGACGGGGGGAATCTGCACAAAAGGGCAAGCGCAAGACCCCTGCACAGCAGGGAAGATGAAGAACTAAGCAGGAACCGACAGCTGCAGACCCCAAACCCAGGAGCAGATGGCGCAGAGGGGAAAAGGCAAGCTGCAGGCACATTTCAAGAGCACACATGAAGCAACGTTACATATTGTTTACGGTTCCTTACGGTTACGTAAGTGTGTGAAAGTGCTTAAAATCTTACGGAAAGATCTACACCAGATTTAAAATAAAGGGGACCTGGAGGCAGGTGCTAAGCCAGAGGTCAAGGTAATTAATTACCACTTTTCCAAGGATGTTTTATTCCTTTTACTTATATCAACGAGGATATATAATATAAACAGGGGTCAGTCTGGGTGATAGAAATGTGGTTCTTACTATCAGTCCTTGACGCTCTTTGTTTGATTGCTGGCTAATCTGAAAGTATCCAGGTATCAGTATATGGTCAAATAATGAATCTTCTTGATTGCATGTGTCCTGAATTGTATTTTTCTTTGTAATTCTCAAAACTCAAAAAGAAAAGGTCTCCCAGAGCACAGAGTGCTCCTTAAAAGTGCTCACTAGACTGCAGTCCTCCCAGTAAGAACCCAGAGTTGGGGCGGACGGCACGCCTCTGACCTCTGGAGGAGCTAGGGGTGTCCAGCGGCGGAGGCAGCCTCACTGAGCCCCCCAGCCCTCTGCCTGTGGCCCAGGGGTGCCCGCCTGGACGGCGCCTCTGCTGGCAGGGTCCCCTCCGCCAATCACACTCCAGCAGACCGGGTGACGGCACCGGCCACCAATCGGAGCGCTGGCCGGCGTGAGCAAAGCGTGTTGCCACACCAGGCTGACAGGCTGTCAGCTGGAGGCAGAGATGCTTCCTTCCTCTCGGGGAGCCTTCATCAAGGTGCATGTGCAATTTATGGACGCACTGCCCGGCGCCGAAACTGGCGGCCCCCATGCCTGCCCACGCTGAGCTCCCAAATTTCAGATTTCCTCTTGTATTGTAACGGTACCCCTTGAGTCCTGCTTACTCACTCTGCCCCCCTCATCTCCAGATAAAAAAGAGGTGACATTCCGCGAGCTACGTCCGTGTCATCCGTTCACCCTTCTACGGAGAAATCCTAGCTGCAAGATTCAGATGCCAGAGGGGGAGAGGAATACTCAGGGTACTATCTTCCTTTCCCTGGGGCTCGACAACCCAAGTGACCCCCACAGTGTGGCCGTGCTGAAATCTGGATGCAAGACACCGAGTTTTCCAAACCGTCTAGTTTCTCCAGAAAACCAAGGCAAACTCGGATGGGAAATAATTCACTGCAGGAAGCCACCAGGAGGGGCTTATGAGCTCCCCCACAGGCCCCACCTGCTACGCTCGGGGTGAGCATAAAGCCCCCGCCCCAGCAGAAGGGCCCCAGACACTCAGCCTCCACCCCTTCTGGAAGCAGAAACACCCCAGTACGACCCTGTCTTTCCAAGAAGCAGCAGTGGCGTTTCGGGGAGGCGGTGACCTCAACAGTAACCATTCTGCAGAGCAGAGCGGCAGTGGGGGCAGGTCGTGCTGTGCTGCTCAGGGGGGCGGCAAACACGGAGCCACCGGATAACTAAAACCTCTGCTGTCTTCCTGCCACGGCCGACCATCACCATAGGAACCACATCCTGCTGCTACCATGGCAACCGCACAGTACCATCCACTCAGCAAGCAGTGATGCAGAGGCCACTCAGGAAGGCTTGCTTGCAAAAGGCCTTGGGGCTGACAGGGTCCTGCGGTCCCCAGTCACGGGGACCGGGAAGTGGCAGAAGCCTTCTGAAATGACTAGCTTGGGAGTTAAAAGCCCTCCTCCTGCTCCTCAGGAACTAATGTACCCCCCAAATTAAATCCTTTCTAAAGTACCTTCCTGTCCCTGAGCTGCAGAAATTTCCAGAGCAGAACACCCAAGATAGGAACTTTACAGGTGCCTCTCTCCACATTTGGCCACGGCTCAAATGGAGACAATAGCAAGCCTTGACACCAAGGGGCTTCCACGGTAAGACCACAAGCTCCCTGTGGCAGCCTCTACAGCAGACCAGGTGCTGGCAGAGGCCCTTTCAAAAGCAGCATCTGATTTCCTCCTCACAACCCTGCTCATCAACTGAATGTCCCATTTCCTACCCACATTTTACAGAGGAATGAGGCTCAGAGAGGGTCAGGGACCTGCGTATGGTCACACAGCACACTGGGCAGGGCTGTCTGGATCTGACTCTCTCGGCCCTGAGACAGTCTGCTCACCTGTATCATCTCCAATGCTGTGCTCAGTGAATCGGGCCCTACTTAAGAACAGCAGCTAGTGGATGAATTTTAGTAAGTGTTATCTTCAATAAGCATTCACACAGTCATTGCTTACTTTGTGCGAGGCAGTTTGCACGGGGCAGTGTATGAGTCCATGAGGCAGAGCCGCCGCAGAAGAGGAAGGTGAGGCGCAGAGAGGTGGGGGCACGTCTGAGGGCCGCAGACAGCAAGCAAGAGGGAGGCCTGGGGTTCAAACTCGCCCGGCTCAACTTCAGAGCCTGGGCCCTCAGCCAGCCGCTTCCCAACTACGCCAGCAGGTGACACACAAGCGTGGATCCAGCCACCCAACCACCCTCCCAAGGTCCCCACGCTCCGGCCTGCACCTGTCACCCCACGGCACGGGTGAGAAGACCCTGCCTGGCCTCACAGGAGCATGTGGGTCACGGCCCACGGCTGGGTCCCTGGCGCCCCTTCACGCATCCTAATGACAGCCCACTCCAGGGAGTCACAGCTTCAACGCTCCCTCTTCATCCCGAGGCAACAATTTCAGAAGCCACCTCCCGTTCACTGCAGTCCAGGCAGGCAGAGCCCCCAAGGCCAAGAGCATGAAGGGAAGAAATGAGAGTCTAGTCGGTCCCTGCAGCTCACAAAGGTTATTTCCATGCTGCATAGATTCGGCACAGCCATATGAAACTGCGTTATGATAAGGTAAAAGTAGCTGAATGCTGGCAATTTCATAAGGTTTGTCTCAGTACCTGAGCCTCACCACATACCCACTTCACAGATGAGGAAACCCACCTGTGAGGTTACTTGACCTGTCTTAAGAAGTCACTGAGATGGCAAGCAGGGGCTCCAGAACTGGAGCCAGGTCTGTCTGGTCTCAAAGTCCTTCCCCTCCACCAAGCCCTGCTGTCTCCTCCAAGAGCTCCAGGGGCTGGGAAGCCAGGCGACAGGGGGACTGAGTGGGGAAACAGGCCAGAGGAACCACCTGCTGTACTGCATGAGATCTGACGCGGGGGCCAGGGCCGGGGGCCTTCTCCAGGGACCCAGCTCGCTCTCAAACAGACACAGCGGATACCAGCGATTCCAAGGGTTTCATCTCACGTTTTGAACCAGTACCAACAGACACAGGACACAGGGAAAGACCCTGATGCTGAGAAGGAGTGAGGGCAGGAGGAGCAGGGGGGAACAGAGGACGAGAGGGCTGGATGGCATCACCAGCTCAGTGCACACAAGTTTAAGCAAGCTTCGGGAGACGGTGAAGGACAAGGAAGCCTGGCGTGCTGCAGTCCGTGGGGTCACAAAGAGTCACACACAACTGAGCAACGGAACCGCAACACAGGAAGCAGGCAGACAGTTCCTTAGTCGCCAAGAGCCCAGCTGGCCAGTGAGTAAGGGAGGGCGCTAACGCCCACTGCACACACTGGCTGAGAACTCAACGTCATCCTGGGAGCCGCGAGCCCAGCACGGCGCCTGGGACGCGGGCGGGGCTCCAGACCCGTACTTCTCCTATGCACAGCTGGCCTCTGGACCGCTCGCCAAGCCGGACGGGTGTGGCCCAGCCTGCTCCCTTGGGGGACTCTGGGAGAAAGCCTGTCCCAAGCCTGCGCCCTCCTCTTTCCCTGAAAGGCCCAGGCATTTCCTGTATTCCATCCACCATGAGAAAGCCCCCGTTTTCATTCACAACTCTGACACCTCTCTCCACTTCCCCAAGTCCATGGTGTTAAAGGTCCAGAGGACACACAGTGGGCCAGAGCAACGGAGTCCTTCGCAGATGGACAGGCACACTTTCAAAAATGACCCCAAATCTCTCTGAGCTCAGTGACCTTCTGACCAAAGAGAGAGCCAGACAGGAAATGGAGGGGTGAGGAGATCCACTGGCTTTAGCCACGGGAGTTTCCAAGGTGACTCGGGAGACAGCATCCCGTCCACTGCAGCCTTCCAGAGGGTGGTGCGTCCTCCGAGAGCGGCATCACCCGTTCTGCCTCCACTGCCACAGCATGTGAGTGTGTGCACACACACACAGACACAGAAACACACAGACACCGACAGATAGACATGCAGAGACACACACATGCATGCACACAGACACACGCACACAGACACACAAACACACGCAGAGACACAGACAGACACGCAGAGACACACACGCACACACACAGACACACACATGCAGAGACAAAGAGACACACACAGAGACACACAAACACACACACACACACACACTCAGAGCTAACCACGGTGCAGTGAGGGGAGAGGACACTCGAAGCCAACGCTTTTCGTTTACTTTGCCGGCAAAGAAATTCCACAGACCCACTGGCACCCATTTTCCCAGAAAATACAACAATTACAAGAGGTTCCCATTGTTGTGGTGGGAGGTCAAGGTTGAAAATGTGTGTTTTAAGCCAACTTTGTACCATGGCTGCACCTTCCAAGTCTCCAGGGAAGATCTAACTAACTCCAAAATGGCATTCCCATAGGATGGGACTGTTTCGACATATTCACAACAGAATCAAGGCTGTTCCATGCTTCTTCTGGAGAAAATGTTCCCAGGCTCCCTCCGTTGTCTGTGGGGATACTCCGAGGATAAGATACACTAGCTTCAATGTGGGGCTGTCGTTTCCTTGACAGACCATTACTTATTTTACAGTTACACAGCTGACAAGTGAATATGATGTCATCATAAAAACTCAAACAACCCAGAAATATGAAAAGCGAGAAACACCAAAGACAACTTTAGCTGGATTCAATCCCACTGGCTTCCCCAGAGATGATCCCCTTGGTCAGGCTGAGGTGCTTCCTTGGAGTCTTTTTCTAGGCATTTATGTGCATGTAAAAAAAACCTTTTTCTCATGCTTTGAAGTCTCACGCAACGGCGCAGGTCTCACGCAACAGCGCGTGTTGGGCATCCTTCCATGGCCAGGCATTTCGGACGGCCCTCACTGCTCTTCACCGTGCATCACCCGCCGCAGAACCAGCGGACTGGCGGCCTCTGAGCCCTGCACGCGGCCTCTAGCTTTCACTCTGCTCCCTCACACGTCCCCGGGCGTGTCTCTAGACACGTGAGGGAGCACTTCTTTGGAACAGACACCTAGATGGTCTGGTACCTGTCGCAGGCCCCTGGACTCAGCAGTGCACAGCCAGATCCGGGCCCAGCGTGAGCACGGGGTGCCCGCCATCCCCGGGACACCCAGCCTGGGGAGGCAGGGCCAGCTTGCTCTAGGGAGGACTAGTGCGGGGTCCTGGTGAAGCGTGCCGAGACAGAGGGGCAGAGGGCTGAGGGCTCTGCCAGGGACCACCTGGGTGGCCATGGGTCACTCCGGCCTCACATTGCAACTCTGGGAAACAGGGAGGGCAGGATCTCCCTCCAGGGATGCTGGGAAATTCACTGAGATGGTGCCTGGTTCTCAGTGACCTTTGGGTGACCCACCTGCTGCACATCCTGTTACTGAAGCAAAGGGCCCTGTTCTGGAACCATGACAGCCACCTTGGACAGAAGGACTGGAGATATTTAAATGATTAAATGCTTTAGGGTAGAAGTTGTTATTAGAAAGAGATGGTGGGAGAGACGTATTTTTGTTGAGTTAGAGTAGAAATGTAAACTTCTGATAAGAAAAATTAAGTTCTTTCCTTCTTTATTAGCCAGAGTAACAATGCCGGCACTGACCCAGCACAGACACATGCCAGGTGTTACGCTAGGACTTTGCGTCTATTAAGGCACTCAATCTTCACAAGCTGGGGAGACAGGAAATACAATCATGCCTGTTTTACAGATGAGAAGACTGAGGCATTGTTGGAAACGTGCCAAATGAAATGAACCCACGAGTTCACCATTTATAAGCGGAGGTGCCAGAACTCGTTTGTAGGCACCCCAGAGCCCATATGAATAAGCACCATGCTGGCACTGACTGTCACGGGTGCCCGCAATGTGCCAAGAACGACCAGAAGGGCTCCCCACTTTGTGGACGAAGAAGCGGAGGCTCGGGGAGGTGAAGCCGCTGTCCGGGGTCACAGGCTCACAAGTGGCCACGCAGCTTGCAGCCCACGCAGTCTCATTCCAGAGCTACTCCCTGGGCCTGAGGGCTCAGCCTTGCTGCCAAGTTCGGGCTGGGCTGCCCCTTCCGCTCTCCGCACACCACTTCCGGAGACTTCTCTCAGCCTCATCCATTGGGGATGGTCACACGCACCCCCCTCCCCGGAGGGGAAGCTCTCTTGGTCCTCCTCGCTGCCCGCCCTCCCTGGATTTAGCTGCGTGGGCTGGAATACCTGCCTTCCAACGCAAATCCACCCTCAAATAGACCAGGAGTGTCACCGGATTCTAGCCTCCTGTCTAGTAAATATATGAAGTCATTCTCCATAAACAAACATTATTTCGGTATCTCTGGACATCAACAAAGTTGGCAGCAGCATTTTCCCTTTTTTGTTTTCTTTTGTTTTTTAAACGAGCAGCAGCAACCAGGGCAGAAGCCCCGAGGTCCACCAGGGGCTCCAGTCACAGGGCCTTCCTGGTGCCCACAACAGCGCTGGGCACTCGGGACAAGCCCGGCCTGGGCAAGGGGAGCAGACACTGACAGTGCTGCCCGAGTGCCCGAGGCCACAAGGCAGGGTGGCGAGGCCAAACCCAGAGAGGCTCCGGGAGGTGGGGCAGCAGAAACCCACCCGGGAAGGAGCCCTGCCGCGGGGCAGGAACTGGCTCCAGCTCAGCCTGGCCCCCGGACGGCCAGGTCTTGGAAGTGTCCAGGGCCAGCCCTCGCCTCCTCTCGGGGCCGCAGGGCAGGTGGCCCCCACGCCAGCAGCCTCGGTGTGACCCTGGAAGTTCCGCCCCTGCTTCCCGCGTGCCTGGCTCCGAGGTGTCCTGAGGTCGCAGGGAAGCGGGGGCCAGCTCTATTTTCGCGCTGGCCTCCCGGGAGGATCCCCAGGTGGAGAGGAGCCCAGCCCAGCCGGGTGGCGTGACGGATCAGCTTTCAGGCCCTTCATCCACCCGACAGCCGCTTCCGGAACACCTACTACGCGTGGGGCCCGGGCCAGCGGGGCTGGCCTGGCTCGGCCACTCTGCCACCTGCCGCAGCCTTGGCAGCGGGAACAGCAGGAAGGTGGCACCTCTGAATAGCCCGCTGGCAAGGAGCCCCCACCTCCTGGCCTGGGGCGCAGCAGAGAACGCGGGCAGGCCCTGCTCCACAGAAGACTCTTTCTGGAAGCCAGGAACTCTCTGTCCTGATGAAAAGAGGATAGAACTTAAGAGATCTGTTCACAAAAGGTCTAACTGAGGAACTCACCGGCCACAGGTGGGGGACGATCTGGGCATGAGAAAGAAGAGTAAACAACTACCCTGGATTCAAACACACCAAGTAAAAATTTAGATCCCTGAATTCATACTGACGGTAAAAAAAAATTTTTTTAAATAAGCCTTGGGAACAGTGCTACAAAATCAGCTCATTGCTCTAAAACTTAGCAATAAAGGGGAAGACTAAAGCTTTCTTCACTGCCGTCTCCTCCTCGGTGCAAACAAGCAGTTGATGAAGTCCCCTTTAGAATAATTCCATCTAATAAATGAAGAAGGAAAGGCAGACTCCAGATAGCTTCGCTTTGCAACCCTGATACTACTGGACCCAGGCATGGTTGTCGATGACAGCTAGAAACTGAGCAGGCCAGCGGTGGCTGCTCCATTAGAAGCGCGGGTGCAGGGCGAACCAGAAAGTCGTGGTGAGCGTGAAACTTTCAGGGACCACAGGGCACTGGGGAGCGGGTTCCCTGACACCATGAGGACGCAGTCAGCAGGGCTGGGAATACGGAAAATTCCACAAGCCACATGCCCTGATTCCAAAAGAGGTTTTAAAAACCCTTAAGAGACATACCAAGCAGACATGATGTACTAACCCATGTTTGGATTCTTACTGAACAAATCACGACCAAAATCATTTATGAGACAATTGGGAAAATGTGACTGAGCATTTGATATCAAGGAATTATTGTCAGTTTCTTAGGCATGAGAATGGTATTACATTTATATGTGTCTTTTTTTGGAGATACCTGTTTCGGTAATTTCTAATGACATGGTAAGATGTCACGGGATTGCTTCCAGATAATTTCACGGTTGGAGAGGAGGGAAGTGGCGGCGGGGAGAGGTTACTAGACAAGACCAGCCCAGGGTTGGTGAAGCCAGTGATGGGTACACAGGGGGTCACTGTACTCTTCTCTGTTGTCAGTGTATGTTTTTAAGTTTCCCCCAAATATTGGTTCTCTTCTATTTCTTTTCTAATTAGAGGAAGAAAAAAAAAAAATCCACGGGTCTCAGGCTGATCTGGGGTAGCAGCAGAGAAGGGTGGCGCTGGTATGCCGAGAGCCAGCCTGGGAATCACGTCTCCAGGACCGAAAGCCTGGCCCTGGAGCGGGCTGGTCACGGTCACGGCTGTGTCCCTTCAGCCAAGCCTCACTTTACGCCCCTGTTAAGTGGGCTGATCACCACAGTGCTTCCTCGGGAGACTGCTATGAGGACTGAATACAACAACCCAAACAAAGGGTTTCCTGAGGGCCCACAGCAACGTTAAGCAGCCACACCCCCAGCTTTCCCTATGTCGTAGTCACCTAGAGGGAGAATGTCAAAGATGAGCTGCCTACGTGAGCACACGTCCACCCTGAGCTCTCGGGGCCTCGCCCTGGGAGATGGAGACCCAGGCGGCCGTGAGGAGCAAGCGTCTGCTGGTCCCCGGACAGCCCGAGAACCAGGAGGCCGGCAGGACGCTGACGGCATCACCTAAGACCCACCGGGCGGGCTCCTGCCGAAGGGCCCATCAGAGACACAGGAGCATCCTCCCTGAGTGTGACGCCAACTGATCAGAGCACGCTGCGTGTGCCCGCCAGACCCGGCTGAGAAGACGCTCCTCCGGGGCAAGACTTTCAGGTGCAGCCCCAGGCAGGCGGCCTCGCTGCAGAGAGGCAGGGAGGCCCTGAACCCTGTGCTCCCAACACACTTGTGCGGTGCAGCCCGTCTGGTCAGAGGAGACAGGGGACCCCGGTCTGGGGCCTGGGAAAGACCTGTCCACAGAGACAGGAGCACCCCAAGAGCAGGCTGGTCAGGCTGTGCCCTTGGGGGGCCCAGGTACGGTTTGGGAGCTACCCCGAAACGTGTCCCCACCCCACTCACGGGAAAAGCTCTGTGCTGGGGCCACACTGGCCCAACCTGCTCGGGATGACCAGAGGGAGATGGACAAATAGGAGGGCGGGAAAGACAGCCGGCCCGTGACTCCCTGGGCGCCCCTATCATGACAGCCATTCCCGCTGAGTGCTGACGAGGCTCAAGTTCAGACACGCTGGAGGTGGCGCAGGCAGGAAGCAGAGGAGCCTCTACTTCAAACCCAGTGACTATCTCCAAAGCCACGCTCCATCTGCTACAGGCTGCCGGACCTGGGGGGCGGGCGGGGATGGAACCCCAAGAGCACGCGTGACCCTTATAGACTTGCAGAGCCCGCTCTTCACTGGGGCCCGGGGGCTCTTCTCCCTGAAGGTGACCTTTCTTGGAAAAACAGTAAGTCAATGATTTTCCTTTCGCATCGTGAAAGCTGCCACTCTCTGGATGAAGTGAAAAGAATCTGAGGTTTGTGAAAAGCTCATTGGGGGTGTGAGGCGGGGGCTTCACTCCCAAAAAGAAGAGGGCTCTACCTCCCAAATATCCAAATTCCACTTCTTTGGAATGCATGTATCATGCACTCAATTTTGCAAGCCACTGGCTGCAGGACCAGGGAGGCTGGCTCTGGACCCGGGCACGTGTTCTCTTAAGCATTTCCCAGCCCATGCGGCAGGGCTGATGGAGCACATGTCAGGCCCTGGCGCCCGGGTCCCGGCCCACCCATCCCGGCGCCTGCCTCTTCCACGGGCCATCCCAGGCCTCCACCGTGGTCCTGACACTTTCCTCGGGGGCACCCTCTCCCGGCAGCAGCAATTTGGAAATTTCTATTAATATTCCAAAGGCACACAATCTCTGACCCAGCAACTCCACCTCTAGGAACTGATCCCAGAGATGAGCTTGCGTGTCTCAAAGATGCGTGTACATGGCTGATTGCCACAGCAGCACGTGAAAGAGCAAGAGACTGGAAACAAACCCATCGTGAGGGAAGGGCTCCATGAACCTGAACAGGAATCCTCTGCACAGCGAGAACGAGGAAGCTACACTGATTGGGAGCAATCGCTTGCCACTGCTCAGTGGGAAAAAAACAACGCAGGATTCCATCATCTTCTTAACAAAAAAGAAAATAAAAATATGCGTTCATTTGCTTATGTGTACTAGGCTACCTCTGGAGAAAGGACTGCTCTGTCCTTCAGAGACCCTCAAGGCTGGCCTTGTGTCCTGGGCAGCAAGAGGACCCCCAGGCACGCTCCCAGCACTGCTGGCGCTGTGGTTAGAAACCCTCCCTAGAACCTAAGCCTCCTGATTCTCCAAGAACCCCACATACAATGGGAAACACTCAGTAACCCACATCCATTCTGTCAGGAAATCTCACGCAAGCCTTCGCTTCTAAGAAGACGTGTGAATTTTGTGTTGCCCCCCACAACTGTGACTTCCTGGGTGACTCAGTGGTAAAGAATCCACCGGCCAAGGCAGGAGACACAGGAGACGTGGGTCAGGAAGATGCCCTGGAGGAGGGCAGGGCAGCCCACTCCAGAATTCTTGCCTGGAGAATCCCCATGGACAGAGAGCCTGGCAGGCTACAGTCCACGGGGTCAGAGTCAGACACAATTGAGCGTGCACGCCATACTCGCACCTGCTCTGACAGTATACTAATATTTTAAATGACTCCCTGCTTAAACTTTTCCCCTGCCCGTTTAGTCTGCTACTAAAATGGATGCTTCCAGAAAGAGGTGCCATGTTAGAAATTACACACTGGTGAAATCATGTAACCTTTCCCCCCTTCAAGTAAAATGCTTATTCCAAGAGGATCGGTCACGTTTTCAATTACAGATCAGCTAAGAGACTTAAGCTCTTCCCTCTGAATTGACAAGTCAAGCAGGTATGTGGGGAACACACACCAAGTCAGCCTATGGATTCTGCAACTCCTGATTCCTGGTGGGCTACACGCATGCTGTCTGAGAGGAGTAGCTGGGGGCCGATCTTTAAAATCTGCCGAGAGCAGGCACCCGAGAACCCCAAGAGCCAGGCCACAGGGCTGAGCCTCAGGGCACCCCAGAGCAAAGGCTGAGCCCACTGCAAGGTCAGAGACCCGCTCTATTCTCCGCCTGCTTAATCATCTTCACATTTGGGAAACCTCCCCTGCCCCCAACTAGTGCTCTTAAGCCATCACTAACTTTTATTCTCCTTGTATTTCCAATTTTCTAACGTTGCTTCCATCACACAAAGACAGTAAGAAAAAACAATAGTACATGTCAATAAAAGGATCAGGGTTCTCTATGGAGAAAAAGTGGCTGAACCGAACCTAGGATCCAGGTCTCAAGAACAAACGTCAAGACCGCACTAGACTTTCTCTCTGAAGGGCTGAAGAGTTCTCTGCAGAGTCTGCCTCTTTCCTATCTTCTGAGACCCCCCCTCAGTCACTAGGACACCACTGAAACACTCAGAGCGCAAGGCCGTCACAGCGGCTGGGGTCCAACCCCAGTGCAGCCAGCCGTGAGACCCGGAGGACGTGCCTTAACCTCTCCTAGCCTCGATCACCTCATCCCAAACAAGTCTGGACGGTCCCCTCTGTTACGGGTCGCCATGAACTGTGGAGAAGGCAATGGCACCCCACTCCAGGACTCTTGCCTGGAAAGTCCCATGGACGAAGGAGCCTGGTAGGCTGCAGTCCATGGGGTCACTAAGGGTCAGACACAACTGAGCGACTTCACTTTCACTTTTCACTTTCATGCATTGGAGAAGGAAATGGCAACCCACTCCAGTGTTCTTGTCTGGAGAATCCCAGGGACGGGGGAGCCTGGTGGGCTGCCGTCTATGGGGTCACACAGAGTCGGACACGACTGAAGTGACTTAGCAGCAGCAGAGGATGAACTGAGACAATGTGTGCAAACTGCTCAGCCTGCTGACTGGCACAGAGGAAGCCTCCAACAAAGGGTAATTCGTGTTATTCCCAATCCACCCCGCCCCCGTCTCAGCAAGGACAGCCCCGAGGTCTGGGGAGGGAAATTATCTCGGCCAGCAGGTCAGAGCAGCTTCCTGACGCCGCTCACCATCTCTTCCCTCGCACGGGGTTGGCGGAAGTAGACAAGACTTTCAGTTCCCAAACCAAGAAAGCACTAAAGCTCCCCTGCAACAACACGCCCAGAATCCAAGAGGGCCCCGCGGATGCCCTGAGCTCACAAACCCCGCTGCTTGAGGACGAGAGGGAGCAGAGTCTGGGGGACAGAACCCGCAGCCCCGGGGCTGTGTGAGCCTGGCCGGCCCAGAGGACTGGGCACCCCGCACGGGAGCGGGAAGCAGGGTGGTCCCCAGACACGCAGGGCCCCTCCTTCACCTGGGCACAGAGTAGGACTCCACCCCCACCACCCCTCCTCAAACTGTAGGGTGGCTGTGTGACTTGCTCCAGCCGGTGCAACGGGAACAGGGACGTGCGTCATTTCAGGCCCGTGTGCAAGCTGCCACATCTCTTACCCTGCCTCTCCTGATGGTAGAGACGCACATTTAGATGGGGTCTCCGGCAGCCTGAGGCCCGAGTATTCTAGAGATAAAGCAAGGCACATGCTGAAGTGCCCTGATGTTTAGCACAAAGGGGAAATAAACTTCAGTTGCATAAAGCTACCAGCGGGTAGGGCTGTTTGTTACTCGGGCATAACCTAGCCTAACTGGCTGAAACAAGGAGTCAAAGAGGACATTCTACAGCAGCACTTCTCAACACAGCTGGGACAAGAGACCAGCCTTCAGCCTTCACTTCAAATCTGCTGCAGACCGATACTTTTGGAAACACAATAGAAACATCATTCCAATGTTAAGTTAGAAAAGTGTCTAGCTCTTACTCTCTGCACTCGCCTCCTCCTCGCAGAGCAGCACAGACCCTGCGCCACCCTGCCTGTGGATCAAAAGGAAAGCGGCCCCGGCTCCCCCTTTTTCTGATGATGGGGACACAATTTAACCTTTCCAAGTCTCAGGTCTCTGTTTGCAAGGTAAGAATTTTCACGTGAGAATTTTAAGGACGAAGCACGCAGACCACAATACCAGGTGTGAAGGGCTCAGCATGCACCGCCTCCTCACGCAGGTGACCCTCACGTCACACGCAGGCCCAGGGACGGACTCGGGGGTCTGGGCAGGGCCGCAGGCTGCAAGCAGCCTCCCAGGACAAGGCAGTGGGCTGAGAGGCAGAATTCACTTGCAGACACCCTCCCTGAGATAAGGTGGTGAGACTGGCATCTGAAGGGGGGCTGGGGAGGCCTCCTGGGGGGTCTGCTAAGACCAGAGGATAAAAACTGCCGCCTCAGTTGGGCTGCCCTGGTGGTTGAGTGGTAAAGAATCCACCTGCCAATGCAGGAGACACGGGTTCGATCCCTGATCCGGGAAGATCCCACATGCATGGAGCAACTAAGCCCGTGCGCCACAACCACTGAGGCTGTGCTCTAGAGCCTGGGGGCCGCAGCCACTGAGGCCCACCTGCCCAGAGTCCACGCTTTGCAACAAGAGAAGCCACTGCAACGAGGACCCCGCGCACCGACGTTAAGAGCAGCCCCAGCTCTCTGCAACTAGAGAAAAACCCACCCAGCAATGAAGACTCAGTACGCCCGAAAATAAACAAAGAAATACAAAGCGACTGCCTCAGAACCATCAGGATAACCAGTACAGAGCCACACATCACTGTGACACCTCGCAGTGACCCCACGAGACGGGCACCAACAAGCCTCTCTTGCTGGGGAGGAAACTGAGGCTCAGTGTGGTTGAGCCACGCACCTGCCCACACACAGCAGAGCCGGGTGTGGGTGCTCACGGCGGGCTCCACTCCAGAGGAGGGTGCCAACTGCTGGCTGTTCCTGGGATTTGGGGAGTTCCAGTTTTAAAAGGGGGCTGCTGCTGCTGCTGCTAAGTTGCTTCAGTCGTGTCCGACTCTGTGCGACCCCATAGACGGCAGCCCACTGGGCTCCCCTATCCCTGGGATTCTCTAGGCAAGAATACTGAAGTGGGTTGCCATTTCCTTCTCCATAAAAGGGGGCTAGCTGCGGGCAAACATGGGTGAGCTGGTCAGCAGGCCCCAGAGCCCGTGTTCTTGAGCCACAATATTTAGCACGTGCGGCGCTGCAACATGACTTTAATAAAACACCTACCGGGAAAGTCACATCCCATGACATCCCGCCAACACTTCTGAGAACAGGGAGATGGGCGCGGTGGGTACACACTGAGGCATCTCAGGGCCAGGATGGCTCCACGTGGCCTGGGGACCAGCCCTGCCCTGAGGCCTGCTCAGGAATGGAAACTTCTAAATACTGATCATATAACCAGAAGCAATTCTGGCCAGCTTCTTTAAAAAAAAAAAAAAAATTCAAACAATAGGTAATCAGAATGTGCTGGGTCAGTGACACGCTGTCACAATTTGCCAAACAAAGCAAGGGGCGTATGATCCCAACGGTAATGCTTTGCATTTCTTACAAGGGCGAGTCCTGGGCGTGACTTCTTTTTCCAGAGCTGCTGGCTGTGCCCTCTGTCTGCCTCCAGCCTCATCACCCCCTCCCCAGCAGGATACCCGAGTGCCTGGCGTGTGACAGATTCCCAGCACAGTCGCTGGATGAAGCAATGCGGGACGACATCCCTGTTCTGCGCTGACCCAGCCACCGCCCCAGGTGCCCCCAGCTGGGGGTGGTGGCTGGGTCACCTTCCCCACCGCCTTCCGGACTATCCTGCGTGCTCCATGCATAAGCCGACCACATCATCCCTCCTCCAAACAGGACACGCTGCAGAATGACGTGAAATGAGGCACAGCTCAGTTCAGTTCAGTCGCTCAGTCATGTCTGACACTGCAATCCCATGGACTGCAGCATGAGAGGCTTCCCTGTCCATCACCAACCCCCGGAATTTACTCAAACTCATGTCCACCGAGTCGGGGATACCATGAGGCACAGGCAGTAGTTATACCCGGACTGCAAGTGCAACCCCAGGATTGTCCTAAGCGAAACGGGACAGGGGTCACCCTGCTGAAGGACAGCACCTCACCTGAGCCTGACCCTGGGGCCAGCCCCTCAGCCTCAGGCCCAGCCCTGCCACCTACAGCTGTGTGGCTTCCTTAACCTCTCATCTGCACACAGGAGCTGGGTACCAGCAGTCGCCCAGAGGGCCACTGTCAATACCAGCGAGGCCCTGATGCAGAGCCCAGCGCGTGGCAGGCGCGTTATCTGGGTGTTTGCGGAATCAGAGTTCTACCACCCCCAGGGGACGAACCCGAATCATCACTGACAAAGAAGATGGCTAGAGCACAGAGCGGTTACGCTGCCTGCCAGCTAGTGTCAGTCTTAGGGGCCTAACCTTAGACTCAGGTCATGTCTTAGTCCTACCCTCTCCGCCACTGTGGAGCACAGCACTTCCTCTCCCGGTTTGGGAAGTCAGGACACAGGTCAAGCAAGACATCCAGGGAGGCCCGAACCCACACACGGCACGTGGTGCTGCTAGAGCTCACCCGGGCCTGGTGGCTGACTCGGAGGAGGGGGCCTGGGTCCCCTGAGGCTGGGTGGCCATTTGCAAAGCCGAGCGGCCTTCGCCCTGTAGGACGTTCCGGTAGAAAGGGCACTGTGCCTCAGTCACAAGCCAGAGTTCCCCTTTCCCCTCCACTAGCCAAATTACTCGAGTTCAGAAATTCCTCTGCAAGACAAGACTGAAATGCAATCTCCAACCCCATCGGGCCCAGTGGAATTTCACCAACACAAATCGCCGAGTTCTCCAGGAAAACGCAGGAAGCTTGCCTGAAGTTTCAGATTCCTGGTAGGTCTTCGAAAGCTCAGGCGCTCGGGCGGCCGGGCTCCTGGAAGCGGCAGGAAGTGGTTTGCCTTTGCTTATTTTCCAAAGGATAACCACCAGATTTGCTCATAAAAACTTTTTAACCAATTGGCAAAGGGCACCTGCACAATCGAGTGATTTCCCAGCTCCTTGGGGTTTTCTTTCTGTTGTTCAGCTTGTGGGGCTTCAGGGAGGCAATGCCGGGGCTAGACACAGCACTGGGCAAGTGGAAAGAAAAGGGAGGGGACGGGGGAGGGAGAGGGGAAGGATGGGCATCTGGACCAAGAACTAAAATCCACCAGGAGGACAGTTACGAGCTCGGTGAGAGGCCTCGGCTCCAGGCCCAGCGGCGCCCAGCACTGACCACCAGCCCTGACAGTCAGGGGCTGAGGACGGCTGAGTGCAGCGGGGGCACCTGGCCCCTCCTAGGCTGGGGGTGTTGTGCGGCAGGAAAGAGATGCGCCATGGCGGGGGCCGGGGGGGTGGGAGCAGCCAAGCCAGGTGCAGCGACAGGTGACCGTGCCGGGGAGCCCAGCGGCTCAGGGCCCAGAGGGCTGGATGCTTCTGATGAGGACAAAACAGGAGAGACCCACCTTGGCTAACAAGCCCAGACCTGAACCTGAGAACAACGGGCAACAACGGCAGGCCCTGGGCAGGGCCGGGAGCCACAGCGGTCAGATCAGATTCGAAGGCCCTGTGGGGTGGGGTGGAGATGAGAGGCGGGGGGAGCGGCAGGAAGTGAAGACCTGGAAGCAGGAGGCCTGAGTTTCCCCTGGGCCCGTCACTCCTGCTCCCTGGGATGTAGTCCCATCCACCGCCCAGTGTAGCATGGACGTTCCCAGACTCCTGCATCAGCTGAGAGAATGGACGTGCGGGGGGCCATGGGGGGTCCTGGCAGAAGGAAGGGCCGCGGGGTGCTCGGGGAGCTGCCGGGACAGGGTCGCCTCCCATACAGAGGCCACAGGCCCGGGAGGTAGGGGGCACGGGTGGACTGTGCTGGGCGAGCCAAGACCTGCAGGATCACTCCCCTCTCCATCAGGGTGCGTGGGAGGAGCAGAGAACAATCCAGAAGGTGGGAAAGGGAGCTGGAGACGGGGGCAAAGCTTGGGACCCAGGCGCAGGATACGTGTGTGTGTGTGTGTGTGTGTGTGTGGTGTGTGTGTGTGTGTGTGTGTGTGTGTGTGTGAGGGTGTGAGTGGTGTGTGTGGGGACACAAGCGTGTTCTCCAGCACGAGTCCTTCCATGCACGCAGGAGGGGTGTGCGCCCGTGACCTTGAGAAGAGGGGGCCACCATCGTGAGGGTGCACGTCGCGCCTGCACACACTCACGTAGGGAGGCAGCGCTTGCCGCACACTTCCAGAGAACAGCGTCCTCACGGGTTCGGAGCCCTGGGTGGAGCCAGGCTGGCTGGCAGCGCGTCTTGGCCTGCAGTGCCCCGGCGCGTGACCTGACTTCCCAACCTCCCAGGCCTGCTTCCTCATCTAGGAACGGGGCTCCTGGCGGTCCCCAGCTCAGAGCGCCGGAAGCAGAGCTGAGTGAACTCCCAGTTGTAAAGCGCTGAGACAGGGCCTGAATAAAGGTGACCTAGGTGGGAGTTAAGAAAACAAATGGGTGCTGGCACAGCTGGGCACGGACACCTGTACACACAGAGAGGGGTGCAGAGCACAGGATCGACTGGGGCGTGCACGCACCCGGGGCAGGGACACACGGGCTGTGGGTGCCTGGGGGCGCAATGGTGGAGTGTGTCTGGCCATTCTCATGCACGTGTGTCCCGTGTCCCCACAGTGCCTGAGGAAGTGTGTGTGACTGCCCGAGACGCACTGCTCCTGGGCCCGTGCACGTGGGGCGTGCAGGCGTGCTTGCAGAGCGCGCGTGCGCGTGAGGTGGACACGCTCGGCGGGAGCAGCGGTGGGCGAAGGCCTGATGACGCTGGTGAGGACGGCAGCTCTGGGCGGCCTGGGCCAGGAGCGGCCAGAGGCACCCGTCGGCCGACTGGAAGCGGGAAGAGGTGGGACCCACTCCAGTAAGGCTGACAGGGCCCTGCGCCTCACGCGAGCAGGGGAGGGACAGACACCCACGACGGGACACGGACCGGCCGCTGCACGCACTCTCACCAGAACCCCCTACCCTCCAGACAGCCCCAGGAGGAGCACCACACCTGCCGGGTTGAGCGGTTTGCCCCCAGACGCCCCGCTCGGAGCAGGAGCGCTGAGCCAGCTCTGTGACTCTGGGCCTGCCCTCTCAGCCCCTGCGCTGCTCTGAGCAGAGAATGAATGAGTGAGCATGAATGAACGAGTGCGCCCGCACAGGCAGGAATGAAGGAATAAACAAAGGACAATGGGGAGGAACCCGAAACCGAGCCCAGGGCACTGGCACGAGGGAAGGGCTGGCATCGCGGGGCACGTCACATTCAAGGAGCCGCGAGGGCACAGGGCCACTCCCGGCTGTGGTTCTGACGGGGGCCTCGAGGCAGAGGAGGCAGCCTGTGCCGGGTAGAGGCTCCTGGGCTGACCTCTACCAGCCCAGAGCCCACGCGGGCCTGGCAACTGCACGCTCAGACTGGCATCCCATTCACCAGGGCTCCCCTGGGATTTCAGATGAGCTGGGTTCCAGCTGCCAAGGCCTGGCCACCCTGCCGGGGCTGGGACATCACGGCGGGGACGAGTGAGCACCATGACCTCTCCACGCTGGCTAGGTCACAAGGCCCCGAAGGGTCTGAACCCACAGTGGTGACTCGCAGCGTCTCCAAGCCCCCCGCCTTCTGTCGCTGGCTCTCTGGCCCGGCCCCCACCCATGCTTGAACAGGACCCTGCTTCCCACGACCCTCCCCTTTCCACCACTGTCCCTGGGCCTGTAAGTCTCAGCGCAGCATGGACGAGGTGAGCGCGGGCAACAATCCCACAAACGTGCACAGTCCTGAGGTGAGGAGACGTGCAACTGGGAGCATCCTCTCTAGGTGGGGAATGACGTGGAAAGGAAAGAAGTGAAGTTGCTGAGTGGGGCTAACCCCACTTCAAGAAGAACGAGTGCCCACCACCGAGCATCAGAGAGGGCTTCCAGGAGGCGATGGGCCTCAAGATGGGCAGGCTGGAGCGGAGTGTCCTCCAGCTGGGAGGGCCGCATGCCGTGGCCTGAGAACAGCAGAGGCTGACAGCTCTGGGGTCTCGCCCACTCCGCCCACACACACAGAAGGAAGGGAAGGGAACTGAACTGAACGGAAAGTTGCTGCTCAGTCGTGTCTGACTCTTTCAGACCCCATGGACTGCAGCCCGCCAGGCTCCTCTGTCCATGGGGTTCTCCAGGCAAGAATACTGGAGTGTGTTGCCATGCCCTCCTCCAGGGGATCTTCCCAACCCAGGGATTCAACCCAGGTCTCCCGTACTGCAGGCAGATTCTTTACTGTCTGAGACACCAGGAGGAAAGCCCCCCAAAAGGAAGGGGGTCCAGGATATGTGAGAGTAGGGGTGAAGCCGACTCACCCTCCGGAAGCAGGTCTGTGACTCCCGCTGGGCTGTGGGCAGGCCCTGACTCAGCCCGAGGGTGGGGCAGAGCTCGGCCGGCTTCCCCCGTCCTCCCCATGCATACCGCGCCCCTGCAGCGGGTCCCATCCTTCCCTGGACGCCAGGGCGGAAACCTGTAACTTCCCTCCTCGCGGGAAGCGGAGCAGTGACCAGGCTGGGCCGATCTGCTGCTCTCCCGGAGGCCCCTCTGCCGCCCGCCTGCGCCCAGGCCCCCCAGAAGCCTCGCTCCCTTGGGTCTGCCTGGCTCCTACCACCACGGCGCCCGGCCTGCCCAGGAACAGCCCTGGGGGCTCCTCTGCTCCCTGCCCAGGCCAGGGAGACCCACTCTGATCATCAGCGTGGATTCCTCGGGAGACCCTGTGCGATGGTGCCAGGCGCTGCTCGTGTGTTAGTTCACAGAATCCAGAACTGAGCCACAGCGGGCAGGGTTAGGTCCATGTACAGAGGAGGAAACTGAGGTTCAGAGAGGTCACCTGACTGGCCCAGAGCCTCCAGTGCCCGGGGACAGGACTTTAGTCATCAGAGAAGGGGCAGGTCCCATCCCTCCATCTCCACACCAGCTCGGTGGCGGATGGCTAGTGATGTAATCCAGGCATCATGGTGGATAAAGGGGCCCGTGTCAGGGACGGCTCTGGCGGACTAGTAAGGGACTGCAGAAAAGGGCCAGCATCTACAGGCTCTGGGTAAGCGGCAGCTGTCATCATTAACAGGAACACTCAAGACTCAGGAGTCAATTCTGTGCTGTTCGGGGAGAGAGGACCCAGTACCGAGAGGCACCTGGGCAGCAACAGGGAGTCAGAGTAGCCCAAGCTGACAAGCCGGAATCCGGTCTCAGCGCTCCTCACCGCGGGGCCCCGGGCACCAGGAGCAAGGTGAGGGGGCCGCTCGGGTCACACTGCAGCCCCAGGATCCCTGCAGAGAAACACCGAGAGGGCCTGGCACCAGGGGCCGCCCTGAACTCTCGGCCTGGGCGGACACCAGCCAGCGCCCCTCTCCAACCCACTCTTTTGACGCTGGCTTCCTGCAGGAAGTGCATCCTGCTCATTTCCTCCCCGGGGTGAAAGGAGGGCCATACGGCCTTCCCCTGGAAAGCTCCCAAGGGGGCCAGCCCTGCCTGCAGCCCCACTCCTCTCCTGCCCTCTGCATGCACGGAGCTTGGCCCTGGCCCTCCCCCTGCACCTGCCCTGTTCTCAGCACACGGCAGCAAACACCCCCAGACAACCAGACCTGCTGCGGGTGCCTCAGTGCAGGGCCAGGGACGGGGAGGCGGAGGACCACATTTCGAGGGGGGCCAGGCCGAGGTCAGGGCCAGAGATGGGCTGGAGACCCAGGAAGAGGCAGCCCCAACAGCCTGGTGCCAACCTAACCTGATCTTGCTTCCCCAGGCGACTGAGGACGGCACCTGGACACAAGCTTCTGGAACATTCCTCACCCAGGCGGCACGGCTGCAGCCTTTGGGTCGGGGACCGTGGCTTCCACCCTCAGGTCCCACGTGGAATCACACCTCCACAGACTCACAGACCTTTTTTTAAAAACTAAGAGATGCAACATGGCTAGTAAGGAAGCCATCTCTCCTAAGCTTTCCTGAAAAGCTCCAGCTCACCGGCTCTGAGCCTGGGGACGAAACCAGACCCCCCTGCCCAGCTGGGTCCCAGCCCCGGGCGGCCGTGGGACCGGAGCAGCCCAGGCTCCTCCTGGAGCTTCAGTCTGCTCGTGGGTCAGTCCCACGGTTTGCAGGATCACAAACGGCATGGGCGCCGTGCGATGGGGGCCCATGACCGCAGTGTGCTGAGTGCCCAGCCACCCCGGCCACAGGGCCCGCGCCCACGCACCGCCTCCCCCTGTCGGCCTGGCCTCTGATGCTGGCGGGGTGTCAGAGAGCACCTGGAGGGGGGCACTGTCACTCTGAAGCAGGCGTGCCTGTGTGCCGGCTGCTCACCGGCCCTGTCTCCCTGCAGGACGGTGCCATCACCAGAGACGGGAATGGCATCACATGCCTGGGAAGGGGTAGCCTGGGGCAGAAAATAGGTCCCAGAGACAAGTCATGGCGCGGAGCTCCCCATCCAGCGCCATGGGGACGACACAGGGGTCCCAGCCCCCGTCCCCCCGCCCCCTCACCCTGATCCCACCCGGCTCGTAGGTCACCGCCCGCCCCCGCAAAGAAAGCGACCACCTCCTAAGAAACAGGGGTTTCTATCTCCCCAGCAGCCACCTCTCCCTGCATTTCAGCCCTTCTCACGCTCTGTTTCTCTCTTTTCCCTCCTGGCCCCTGCTCCTCCCCTGGAACCACCGCCTCCCCCCCCTCCGACCCCCGCCGTCCCGCGCCCTGCCTCCCCCCGCGCCTCTCCGCGGTCCTTGCTGCTGCTCGGGGCTTGACTCCTGATGCCCTGTGCTCCCCTCCTCGGGTCTCTCCGGGGCCCTCCCTGCCTGGCACACCCTCCCCAGGAGCCACCAAGCCCAGACCCTCTCCCACGATCCCATGGGAGGCCCTCTCTGCTCCTCGCGCCCCCTGCTCTGCAGGTGGAAGGGAGGGGGCCCGGGTCACAGCCACCTTTCAGCGGCGGTGCTGGCGGCCGAGCATGGAGGGGCAGGAGGAAAGCGAGCTGGACAAAAGCTGAAGGCACGCGAGAAGGTGTCTCAGAGCTGACGGCTGGCTGATGACACTCAGCGCCACATCGCTTCCCACCCATGAAGTCAATTTAAGACGAAAAAGAAGAAAGAAAAAACGACACCTGGAGATGACTCAGTTGTGGGAAAACAAGGCCGCATCGCCGTCGATGGCGTCACAAATGGGTTCAGCTCTTTGGAAAGCGACAGAGCCTCGTCGCTATCAAAAGCCATCAGAACGCTCATATTCCTTTGACCAACTAATCTCCCTCCTGGGAATTTTTCCAAACAATTATTCATCATCACAAGGAAAGGGGGGAAAGAACTAGGAGTGTGCAGATATGCACGGTGACATACCCCAGTGAAGAAGAAAGGCTGGAAGCTGCCTTAACGTCTAACCACAGAGAGGGTTTCATAGAGACATGGCGCAAGGACTGCCGCGGAGCCACTGAAAACAATGGCTGTGGAGACTGCGAGAAGCGTCGTCTGTGTCAGGGGCAGGGGAGGAAAAAATGAGAAGAAGCTGCACGCTCGCCCAGCAAAGACATCAAAACACATGCATATATGTACAGAAACCGAGAGGAATAATTAGAAAATCAATACGAGAAATTCCCGACGGCCAAATCCATTCGCTCCAGATCAGACGGGAGAGGATACCAGAGACGGCCAAATCCATTCGCTCCAGATCAGACGGGAGAGGATACCAGAGACGGCCAAATCCATTCGCTCCAGGTCAGACGGGAGAGGGTACCAGATAAAGGAAACCCGTGCGGCTCTGAGCGGGGGATAGGAACGGGCGCAAAGTTTGCTAAATACAGAATTTATGTGAAAACACATCCCAAGCTGTGCAGCTGGGGCATGTTTGGGCAGGACAGGATATTCGTGGCTGTGTTGAGGTGGTAGAACTGTGAGTAAAGGAGTCTTCTTTTCCTTTTAAACTCTTTTTAATGTTGCTTTGATACCATTTTTGCTATTAAATAAAGGAAACCATCAGAATTTTCACATGCCATCTTGAGGGCTGACAAAGAGCTTCCTCGTCTATACTCTCTCTTGGTTCTCTGGAACGGGAGGCAGGGCAGGGAAGTTGCTGACCCTGGTTTGCATGAAGATGAGAGCGAGGGCTCAGAAACAGAGTGACTTCCCCAGCATCACACGGCCATGTGGTGGCAAAGACAGGGCTCCGACCAGGCCACCAGGAGGGAGGCGCCAAGCCCCACACCAGGCCCCGGGCCCATCCTCAGACACCAGAGTTCCAGCCCCTGGACGTCTCTGGCTGTGACCCTGCTCTGAGCCAGACTCCCCCAAAAGAGGTAGCCCCCTGGCCTGCAGCTGACCGTTCACATGGGGGAACCTCCACCACACGTCCCTCACCTCAGCCCTGCAGCCGGATGGGCAGGACGGTGTAAACGCGGAGCTGAGGCTGTGAGTTCAACTCCTCCGCTTGCTGAGCCACCCTGAGCCTCAGCGTGACCGTGAGCAACGTGGTCAGGACCCCAGGGGTCGCTGATGAAAGGGGCCCGCCTGGCCACAGCGCACACTCCTCCGTGCCTCAGGGCCTTTGCACGTGCTCCCTGTCTGGAACGGTATCTGCGTGACTGCCCTCTTCACGGCTCAAGGGTTCCCCTGGCACGGAGAGCCTACCCCGTGCGCAAGGTGCGCGCTCCTACCCCTCACCTGCCTCAGTCTCCTTCGTGGCCCTCATCCATAGCTGACACGCAGCGTGTTCACAGGTTAGGCTCAGGCTCCGCCCACCACGAGAACAGAGGCTGTTTCCGCTCTTTGTGATGTATCTTTCAGGCACGTAGTAGGAACTCAACAAAGGCTGAACTAAGGATTAAATAAGCATGGATGGTGATAACTTTGCCAGAGAAACAGGAACCTTCACTCACACTTAACTGAGGGCTGACACGGCCTTTACAGCCCCCAAGGGACACCAGCCTCCCTGGACAATGCAGGCCTCTGGCCAGGCCACCCCAGTGCCCACGGGCCTGAGCCTTCTCTGCTTCCCTGCCCCCTCCCTAGGGACCGAAAGGGCCTCAGACCAGAGGCTGCCACTGAGAAGATGTCACGAGTCCCGCTGGCCAGAAACACGAGAGACTGCCTCACGGCAGCGAGAACGACGGATTTCAAGCGCTGCACTCGGGAACACTGGAGACGCCGAGGCCGGGCTCCTGGTGCTGGATGGCTGGGGGCTGCACTCGGGAGCCCCGGAGAGGCCGAGGCCGGGCTCCTGGTGCTGGATGGCTGGAGCGCTAGCACTCCGGAGCCCGCGGAGAGGCCGAGGCCGGGCTACTGGTGCTGGATGGCTGGAGCGCCAGCACTCGGGAGCCCCGGAGAGGCCAAAGCCGGGCTCCTGGTGCTGGATGGCCAGAGCGCTAGCACTCGGGAGCCCCCGGAGAGGCCAAGCCCGGGCTCCTGGTGCTGGATGGCCGGAGCGCTAGCACTCGGGAGCCCCCGGAGAGGCCAAGGCCAGGCTCCTGGTGCTGGATGGCCGGGGCGCTAGCACTCGGGAGCCCCGGAGAGGCCAAGGCCGGGCTCCTGGTGCTGGATGGCCAGAGCGCTAGCACTCGGGAGCCCCCGGAGAGGCCAAGGCCGGGCTCCTGGTGCTGGATGCCCGGAGCGCTAGCACTCGGGAGCCCCCAGAGAGGCCAAGGCCAGGCTCCTGGTGCTGGATGGCTGGGGCAGTTCCCCAGGGCTGGCGCCCCCAACATGCCTGCTGCTGGGGGAAGGGGCACCGGGCCAGGACCCGGGCCGCGGGGCACTGCCATTTGCAGAAGCCTCCCCCGTACGGGCACTTCACAGTCGTCCCAGCTCTGCCCCTCCACGGCGGCGTGGACAGGCGTGGAGCAGGCCTGACAGAGCCATGTCACAGAGCACAGGGCTCCAGCCCAGAGGGAAGGACCACCAAGGCCACCCCGGGGGCTGCGTCCTGGGAGAAGGGCGCTGTGGGGCCTGCTGGTGACACAGCTGTCCCAGAGGGCCGCCAGACCTCTGGGAACAGTGGCGTCTTGGGGATGAGGGACCCACAAGCCAGATCTCACTTGCAGGCCGAGCACCTCAGCCCCTGGGCCCAATGGCGGTGCCTCTCGTGACGGGGGGAATAGAGAGCACAGCCCCCCCTGCAGCTCTGGAAGCCCATGCTCGGCCTCAGGAACCCTGAGGCTCTGCAGTAAGGTCCACTCTACACGGAACGAGTGCCACCTCCCTTCCTCACCTGGCTACCTCCAGCTCCACCCCCGGGGGTCCACTGAGATGCTGCCTCCTCCAGGAAGCCTCCCCTCATCCCTCAAGTCGGCCTCTGAGGATCCCCGCAGCCTCTGTGTGGGCCCTGGCCGCATCTCCGACACCTGAGCGTGAGGCCAGGACACAGCACACACTCAGAAAGGCAGTGAGTGAGTGAGGACGAAAGAACAGCGAAGAGAGTGAATGAGCAAAAAGGGTGGGAATAGAGCGAAAAAAACCCACGGACGAAAGAAGCATGAATGAAACGCAGGAGCCACAGAGGGGCCGTCTCCCCACCAGCGGTCGCCCAGAGTCAGGAGCCACAGAGGGGCCATCTCCCCACCAGCGGTCGCCCAGAGTCAGGAGCCACAGAGGGGCCGTCTCCCCGCCAGCGGCCGCCCAGACTCAGGAGCCAACGCCGAGAGTCTCACGACGGCGGCGCCGACCTGGACTGGACAGTCCCCTCCTCCTCGTCCCCTGGAGATCACTCTGGGTCACAAGGATGGAGTCAGGCCCAGGGCAGAGTCCCCAGAGCGGGGTCTGGGGGCTCCGGGGCCCACCTGAGGTGCTTCTGGGCATCCCAGCAGCCATGCCAGGGCTGAGGTCAGGTGGAGACGGGGGGGAAAGAGCCCACCGAGAGGGGACGGGGGCAAGACTGGCCCCAGGTCACCCAGCTAGGAAGCAGATGAAGAGAAATTTAAAACCCACGCAGGCTGGCTGTGGAACCTGAGCTCGTAACCGCTACGGTCGACGTCTCTCAGCTTTAGGGTGCTTTGGTCATGGAGGTGATGGTCATGATAATCTAATAATACGCTGAGCGTTAGTGTGCAAAGGCCACATGGCCAACAACAGTCATAATTAAAACAGTGCAACAAAGGCTCCTCCAGAACGTATAGGAAGAAGGGCTGCAGGCAGCAAGTCAGTGAGACGAGGGCAATCACGAGACTATCTAAGAGCGGTCTGCAAAACTAGCACCTTTTTTGTCTGGGGTTGCACCTCAGCTAGGGTGTGGCTCGTGCCTCCTCCCACTAACTACTGTCTGATACTGTAACTTTGGAGCCAGTCACTTCACTGTAGATTTTCTCCTTTGAAGGTGCAGCAAATTAAAGCAAGCTGAGGCTCAGAGAGATCAAGGGACTTGCCCAGGGTCACACAGGTAGGAAGAGACCTCAGAACTGAGGCTCTGTGACCCCTTTGCCTGGCCCCTGGCCCCGGGGCTCCGGTCTCCTTCAGTACAGAGGGGAGGAGCTGCCGGAAGCCAAGAGGGACAAGCCCGGTGTGCCCCTTCACGCCCAGTCAGCCCCTCAGCTGCCACGGGACCCAGACCCCTGTCACTTCAAAGTGATTCACCCTTGAGGGCTGTGGTCCGGTCTGGGCCAAGGGCAGGGAGTGGAGCAATCGGAGCCGTGCTCACCCCGACCACCCAAGTTTGAACTAGGTTCCCCAGGGCCTCAGGAATCCAGGTGCAGCCCGCGCAGCCACCCAGTGGGAGCAGCAGGACACCGCCGTGGCTCAGAAGTCGGGCTGGGGCTCCTGCGCAGATGCTCCGGGTGTGGACGGGAGCCCCCAGGCACCCCCACACCCGGCCGCTCAGGTGGTCTCGCCTCTGCTCCAGCGGAGAGGGCCTGGCCCCTCCCTGGACTCCCCCCAGGCCTCCCCTCACCTTCTCCCGCTGCCCCCACCCCGGGTCCCACGCTCCCTCCAGGCACGCCCCTCTCACCGCCCCTGACGGGGTCACCCCTGCCTTGTGCCCCGGCCCCCAGGAGGCCGGGGAAGGCTGGAATGTGTGATGCCTGAGGTCACAGCCCGAGTCTGATCTGAGCTGGGCCGAGATGAGGGGAAAACGGCCAAGAACAACTCGCTCACTTACTGCATTTCCAGACTTGGCGGCTGCCGGGGCCGGGCTTCCAAACCAAGCTGGCTTTGGCCAGGACATGTGCAGCAGCGCCGGCCACAAGGAGCATCTGGATCCGCTTAGGGAGTTAAGAGCCATAAAGTTCTCTTAAGAAATTAGTTCCTGGGAAGCCTGGGTCTCTCCGGGGGTTGGGTGAGGGGCCCGCTGGGCTAAGGCACCCGGAAACCGCCTCCGTGGAGAGCGTGGACCTCTAGGCATGCGCTCACGGGCACAGCGGCTTGAGAGGGCACCAGGCCCAGCCTGGGCACTGCCTGCTGTGTGCCCCTGGGCTCCTCTCCTGCCCTCTCTGGGCTGTGGGGCAAATCATCTCACCTCTCACGATGGAGAATAAACCCCAGAAAGGACCCAAAAGGCCATTTCCTAAGTGGCCCCTGTGTGCTGGGGTCCAGAGAGGGGAGTGAGTGGAGGAACCTGGGAATGAGCACCCAGGCCTCGGTTTCCTCGTTTGTCCAGTGGACACGATCCTCTCTACCCCCAGGCTGTCCTGAGGGCAGACAGGGAAACAGACGCAAGGCCCTGGCAGAGCATGTCAGCACGCTCGCCCCTGCATTTCTCAGTCCGCCCACTCCAGACCTCACGGCCTGAGTCCTGGGCTCCTGAATGCCCCCGAGAAAGCCTCACCCACACAACAGCCCCCACAGCCACTCACATGAGGTCTGACAAACGTGTTCGCTCTGACCAGGCAGGTAACGAGAATGCACACCCAACGGGCAGAGAACACAGGGTGACAACCTTGACCGTGACCTTGGCTGAGCGCCCCCAAGCCTGCCAGGCACGGAGCCAGACTCACACCCAACGCCTCGCCTCTCGGCAGCAGGCCTGGGAGCTCTGAGCCCCGTGACGCAGCTCAGAGCAGTGGGGTGACCCAGTGGAAGGAGGGGCGGGTGCAGACAGACCCCAGGGCCCCACCTCTGTGCAGCGGCCCGAACACTGAGAGCGCCTCCAGCCAGTCCTCCTGCTTCGACGTCCCCACCTACACCGGGGGTCACGGGAGCACCTATCTCACCAGGTCACTTCTTACCTGCGTAAGACAGCACCCACATAACTAGACAACACCCCAGATGCTCAAAAACGTCTGGGGTAGTTTAAGTGCATAGCAAACGAGAACTCTTACTATTATGCCCACTGTTGGTCAAAACCTACAGCAAAACAAATAAGCCATTGGTTCCCATCAGGGCCAGAGGATGACAAGAGTCTGTGGCTGGAGATGACCTGGAACCTTCTAGGCTGGAGAGAGCCACTCTGGATGCACAATAAAGTCACCTGGGGCGTGTTTTCAAACGATGGTGTCCAGCAGTAACCAGCTGCGTTCCGTGGGCACGCTCAGTCGGCACTTCTATGAACAAGAATCATTTACATGTATCATCAGCTTTCTACAATAGAGTTGTAAAATAGCTCGAAGACAATGAAAGGCAGAAAATAGCTCAGGTGAGTGAGCCAGACAAGACACCCAGGAATCTTCTCCCCACCCATTTCAAAGTCATTTACAGTGTTTCTTGACAGACATGATCTCAGAAAAAGATAGATGTAAAACGTACTATAGTTGGAAATCTCAGGAACAACTGAAATGTCTGTCAAAGGAAACAATGCTGGTACATACGTGCAAGAGACGACTCTGCAGCTGTTGAATGAGATGATGTCACCATAAAGACCGATGCCTGGGACCCACCAAACATCGCAGGAATCCCAGTCCCCAGGGGTGGGGCCAGGCATCGGCAGTCTCCTAAACCCCCAGACGTTCTGAAGGGCAGCCCAGGGTGAAAGCTGTCGCCTTGGACAGAAAAGGGAGGCCGTCAGGGTCCGCCAGCAGGCAGGAGGGGAGGGAAGAGGGTGTCCTGAGCAGAGGCCACTACCAGGAGGGGACAGAGGAAAAAGGAAGCTGGGAGTCAACTGAAGGCCCGTGGACCAGGGAGCAGGAGAAGGGGGTGAAGTCCCACACATTCTAGAAGCCACCTGGCATCTTCAACCGCATCCAGAGCCTCAGAGGATGGGGTCTGCCCAGTATCTCCATCACTTACAGGTTCTGATCTGTGGTGTTGGAGAAGACTCTTAAGAGTCCCTTGGACTGCAAGGAGATCCAACCAGTCCATCCTAAAGGAGATCAGTCCTGAATATTCATTGGAAGGACTGATGCTGAAGCTGAAACTCCAATACTTTGGCCATCTGATGTGAAGAGCTGACTCATTTGAAAAGACCCTGATGCTGGGAAAGATTGAAAGTGGGAGAAGGGGACGACAGAGGATGAGATGGATGGATGGCGTCACTGACTTGATGGACATGAGTTTGACTAAATTCCTGGAGTCGGTGATGGACAGGGAGGCCTGGCAGGCTGCAATCCATGGGGTCGCAAACAGTTGGGCACGACTGAGCGACTGAACTGAAATGTCTGCAAAAGTGATCAATGGCCCTTAACTAGCTGGTCTGTGTACACGCCTCACCTCCAGCTCCACTCAGACCAAGAGGGAGGGAGATGGTTTTTACATGAAGGTTTCTAGAAGCGAGTAATCCTTCTCACTAAAGTCAAGGAGGACCTGCACCCTCTCGGGGACCTCGGGGAGGCAGGGAGCCATGCCAACTGCACCCTCAAGACCTTGGCCCAGGAGGAGGCCTGCTGAGTGCTGCCGGCAGTTTCTGATCCTGCACCCACAGAAGGTGCCCCAGGCTGGCAAGTGCAACCGCCGGCCAGAAGGAACAGGGGCCAGCAGGGCCCAGGAGGGGAGGATGGCTTCTGCCAGAAGGGCCTCCAAGCTGACCTGGGGTGATGACGTCAAAACAAGACAAAAATTATTTTGACTTGTTTGCTCGCTTCCTATAAAGCCACGCAGAAAAAGAGAAGGGACCCTTCTGTCCACTGTCAAATCTCACCTCTACCAGAAAACTGCGCGGAGGGTAGACGCTCAACCAACGTTAACCAGTCCAGTAACCCTGAGATGTTCACATACAGACTTGAGCTAAACCACACGCTACCTTACACGAGTCCACTGCAAGTCCGATGAATAAGGGAAAACGTAGTGGGTGGGAAGCATGGATGCAGACGACCTTTCTGCGGTCGCTGACTGGGAGAAAGCTCGCCATTACGCACCTGGAGAGGGAGCGTGCTGGGGGGAGACTGTGACGTTCTAGAAGCAGAGCTTGTAAACCACGTGCCGTCTAAACAGCAAAAGCCGTGTCAGTCGGGTGGGAGGCTGGCTGGAGGAGGGGACGGCTGAGTGAGGTCCCCAAGCCAGAGAGTAAGTGAGGCTCAGCTCGGCGGGGCAAGGCCTTGACGGGCCAGCCCTTCTCGCGCAGCAGAGTGGGCGGTGGGGGAGGGGGCGCGGAGGGGCAGGGAGGGCAGGAGGCAGGTGCTCAGGCCTTTCTCGGATGTCTGCTCCCGCACGGCTCTCTTCTCCCCGCAGCGCCCTAGGCCGTCTGGCCCCTCACACCCACCACCCTCCTCAAGCTGAAGGGCTCCATCTCCGCCACACTGACCTCCAGACCCCACCAGGATACGCCAAGCTCCCACCCCAAGGCCTTGACACGTGCTGAGATGGCTGCGCGGCTCACTCCCTTACTCCCTTCCCGTCTCTGCTCAGGTGTCGCCTGACCCCCATCTCCCCCGGCCACCTCATCTAAAGTGCCACGACACGCAGACCCCCCCCCCCACTCAAGCCAGCACTCCCGTGCCCCTTATCCTGCTGTGTTTTCCGGAAGCTCACAGGGCTCTCTGTTCCCTCCTCCTTCCCACTATGGCCGGGCGGCTCCATGGGGCCCTGGCCCCGTGTGCTCTGCAGCTCTGCTGTCCCAAGATGCGCCTCGTCTGGCACCTGCTCACAGGTGACCCTGGGAGATAGCCACCACCACACCCCCGTTTTACACAAGAATGGGCTCGAATTAGAATGGGGCGGATCCCGCATCCAGCCAGCTCCCTGCTCCAAAGCCCGGGCGTGTCGAAGCGGATGACGTACGTAGCACGTGGGGCCTGCCCGCCCTGATGGAGTCAGACATCGTCCTGCCTCAGAGACCACGGGCACCCGGGGACACTGACGCCCCAGCTCTCCACTCTGTGGGCCAGACACCACTGGGTGGAGGGGCCCCTCTCCCCCGGGGCCCAGGCCAGCCTGTGGAAGGCACAGCAGTGAGGTCCCTGCCCTGGGAACGTGCGACAGTCGGTGGTAACTGGGACTCTGCAGATGCCGCTAAGCCAGGGATCCTGCCCTGGATCACGTGGGTGGCCCCAACGTCATCACGAGGGTCCATACGAGAGGGAGGCAGGAGGATCGTGGAAGGAGAAGTGACAACAGAAGCAGGGGCTAGACTAAAGGCGCTGGGAACCAGGAAGCGCCAGCAGCCTCCAGAGACTGGAAAAGGCAGGAAACAAATTCTGCGCTACAGCTGCTAGAAGGAGAGCAAACACCTTCTGCAGCCCGCATGAGAACCATTTTTGGACTTTCAACCTCCGTAAGCGTATGAAGATAAACGGGTTCTGTTTTAAGTCACCGAGTTTGTGGTCCTTTGTTACAGTAGCCATAGGAAAGCAACACACCCCCCACCCTGTGGTCTGAGCCCACACAGGCGCTCTGGGGACTTCCTCTTTCACAATGATCCATCAGCGGTGGGGAGCCTGAACCAGGAGGCCAGGCAGCCCGATCAACTTCAGCCTCTACCTCCCGAAAGCCGCGCAACTTTGCAAACGGTTTCCCAACTCCTCTGCCACCTCCTCATCTCCCACACGGAGCCACCCCAAGGGCGTGTCCCCTACAACGGCCGTGAGAACCCACTCAGAGACGGTCCCAGCTCGCAGACCCGGCGAGGGGCTCCACGACCATCTGTGTTCCGGGAAGAAGTCCAGACTGCAGAGAAGGGAGACTGTGCCCAGCCTGCCCACCACGCATCCAGAGCCCCCCGCAGCACCAGGCTGTTGGGCCTCAGCACTATTTGGTGAATGACTGAGGCCCACGGCATCGAAAGGGCTAAGGCACAAGCCACGTGACCTGATGCTCCTGAAGGAAGCCAAGCCAGGCCCTTGAGGTCACGCTGATTTCTCCTGGGCTGATGCCAGCGGCCCCCAAATATTTCCGAGTGGGCAGAGGGAAAATCGACCACCAAAGCCCTCCTGTGAAAACACCGTCCCCAGCTTCAGGACCGAGCTCAGACTGCCCTCCCACGGTGACAGCTGCGTGACAGCTGGCGGGGTCCCACCTGGCTCTCCAGGAGTGTCTCAGCAAATCATGTGCCCTTTAGCTCCAGCTCCTGGGAAACGTGTCCCTATGATGTCTCTTCAGCCCAGGGCTCTCGCAGGGGTGAAACCAGGGAAACTGAATGAAGCACGTAGGGTCTAGCATACAGTTGGTACTCCAAACATGCTAGTGAGGAGTTTTCAGCTATTTTAGCCCACAGTACACATTTTGGTAGCTACAGAACCCCTTTCAAAATCGCCTAGGATAGGATTAATCAGGGGAGGGAGGGGCAGCAGAGAGGCTCGGGTCAGAGCTCTGGACTCAAAGACTGGAATCTGTGTGAGCCTAGGTAAGTTGCTTAACCTCGCTGAACCTGTTTCCTTTTCTATAAAATGGAGAGATTGTATGCAGCCCCAAAGGAGGGCTAGAGCACAATGACATGTTGCATTATTGGTCATTCTCACATTGGAACACTTCAGGAGTGGTCTGAAAAAGGCTAGTGCCCAGGCCTCCCCTGGACCAACGCACTCAGCATCTCCAGGTGATGAAGACCGCCTGGGTGGTTCCACAGCATAACCAGGGCAGAGAAACACCGGTGCCTGCATGGACAGTGCTCAGGAGAGTCAAGCTTCCTCACCTGGCAAGGTTTTCCTTCATTCATTCAACATACGTCTTGTATGTACGGTGCCAAGCACACGCCTAGGAGACGCAAACTCGGCTTTAGAACCGTCTGCTGGTTGCCAAGGGCCAGGGGCAGGGGACAGGGCAGCGACTGTGAGCGGGCAGAAGGTTTCCTCTGGAGGTGATGGAACACTGTGGAACTAGACAGAGGTGCTGGTCGCACAAGACCGTGACCGCACTGCACGCCCCGGAGCTGTGCGCTTCAGCACGGCTGGACTTTGTCAATCTCACCTCACCAGAAAACAAAAACCATAATCCAGACACACAAGCGCCAACACAGTGCAATATATGATTCCACCTTTACGAGGCGCCTGACGTGGTCAAACTCAGAGACGGAAGCAGAAGGGTGCCTGCTGGGAGGGCGGGTGCTGGGGAAGGGTGAGTGGAGGGGACAGCGTTTCTGCTGGGGAGGGGAGAGTTCTGGAGACGGGTGATGGTGACGGGTGCAGAACCGCACACATGCTCAGATGGCTGGAAGGGTCAGACTGTGTGTCCTGCGTCGTTACCCACAGTGCCAGAAGTCACAGCTGACCATCCAAGACGTGGACGCACACAGCTCACTTCTGTCCGGGGACACCGTCCCAGCTTCTCCAGGGCCGAACGCCCTCTCTACAAACAGGATGGAGACTGTGCGTTTGTTTTCTCTCCGGGGCAAGGCCAGATTAAGTAAAGAAAACAGCGCCTCCCTCCCCTCCCCCCAGGAAAGGCTCTGCCGGGTCAGTAGCAGAACTAGAAGGGCTGGCGTACACTTTCACTTCCCACTCGCCTGGCGCCCCGCGTCCGGGTGTCCAGCCCAGCCTCGGCGTGGGGGCAGGTGTGGCCTTCCAGCCGGCCCCACGGGACGGGGCTGCACTGGGCCCCGGCAAACACAACCCAGCCACGCCAGCCCCTGGAGGCAGTGTTTGCAGGCCCGGGTTTCACTGAGGAGGCACACAGCGGGGCTGATGGGGGCCTGAATCTGGGCGTGCTGGCCTGCACTGCGCACTGCCGGGCACATCACGGCCCTGTCTCACTCTTCTCGTCCTCAGCTGACAGACTGGACTCCTGCAGGAAAGGCGACTGAGCCGAGGCCAGCAACAGGGGGCTCCAGGAGGGGTCTCAGGTGGCCCATGGCTCGGCGGGGCCCCGGGGAACCAGTGATGACCACGGCAGGCGGGATGGGGAGGGAGGTGCGCACACACGGTCCAGTCCTGGATGAGATCCCCTGGACAGCGATTCTTTCATGAGGTCCCATGAACCTTCCTTCCAGATCTGGCACACTCGGCGGCCTCCCTGACTAACACACGTCCATTCAACTTCCACTTCCATACTTCCTCTCTCGGGGGAGCTCACTACCTCACCTGGTAACCTACTGCTCCACATACAGGAAGCCAAAATCTCTGCCTCCAACCCTTTCTCAGGGATCTCAGCTCTAATCTCTTATTCCATAAAAAATAAGACAGTTCTCTGGACTACTTTACTTCTCTGATCTGCTACCCTTGATGAAGAAAACTTACTGCTCATCCTGGGACCCTGGGATAAGACTTCCTTCCTTCCACTGTTCCACGTGTGAGCAGGCTTCCCAAGGATGGCCTGAAACATATGGCTGTGTCTCTGCCCTGCTCGCCATATGCCTTCCTGACTCTATTTCCCAGACTCCCTCGCAGCTAGGAATTGCTGTGTGACTCCTTATGACCAATAACATGAGAGCAGAAGTCTCCTTTAAAGAAAAGTCCTTTTCCACTCTCCCCGCCCCCACTCCCTGCTATCACAAACTGGAATGCAGACATGATGGCAGGAACTTGAGCAGCTACTTGGACCATGAGACAAGGTGTGAACAGTGAAACAGCAAGATAAAAGCAGCAGAGTCCGTGAAGAGCAAAGACCAACCACACTGGCTCTAACGTGACAGCCTGTCTTACTGTGATAGCCTATACTCTAGACTTTTGTATGAGAGGAAAAAAAAACAAAGTTTCAGTTTATTTAAGCTGCTGGGAGTTCTTTCTATGAACCCTGAATCCCTGTGCAGGATAAACCAAGTCTAACTGCAGATGACGAAAGAGTCTGGCTGCCTTCATGCAAGACAAGCACCCTGCCATCTTCAGCAGGAAGGGAGGCAGCCCCAGTCATTAGGCCCTTGTGATTTCAACATACAGCCCCCACCATGCCCTGATATCTTCCCCTTGGGAATTCAGGGCCAGCGTTTCCAAGGTTGACATGTTTCTGCCAAGTCAGTGGATGGACTGGTTTTACCAGTGAAGGGTAATACAACTAGCCACCATTTAGCAAGCACCTACTGTATGCCCCCGGTGCTCTGCTCAACTGTGCAAGAATTATCTTAGCCCCACAAGATGGAAACAGCCCTGTTACAGGTGAAGTCCAAAGACATCCAGCACTTGGGGGCAAAAACCAAAGACCCAGCCCTCTGGCCTGGAGTTCTTTCCATTACTCTTCACCGTACCCTGAGGATTTCCAAGAGGCCCAACGGGCCAAACTTGGCTGCCACTGGGATGCGAGGACGTGAGGAAGGGAGGCGTGGGGAGAGGAAGAGAGGACGGGTCAGCAGGGGAAATGCCTCACTCTGTGAAGGGGGATATTTACAAGAATTCAGGACCTGGAGAAAGGCCAAGGAGGGAAGGCAGAGAGGGGCTGTTCCCAAACACGGGAACAGCGGGAGTGGAAGCTGGGAGGGTTTCTTCCTTATGCTGGGGGGGGCTACAGTCACACACTACTTTACTCATTGCTTCGAACCGCTGAAGCTGTTGAGCATCTTAAAAGGAGAGGGACACTGTGCAGTTTATTGTATGCCAATTAAACTGCAATAAAGAGGCTTTTTTTAAATAATGTACCCAGAGAAGGAGAGCGCGGGGCAGGGGGTGGGGGCGGTGACGGATAGGAAGGAGGGAGGGAGGGAGGGAGGGAGGGAAGAGTTAAGGCCTCCAAACACAGCGGCTTCTCATCGCAACACACGCTCCTCTCTGCCCCGGGGGAGCCTAGCCACGCTGACCACAGCAGCTCCATCCTCGAAGCCACAGGCTCTCTGTGAAAAAGGCCACTTCACCTCCATGTTGCTGAAGCCTCCTTAGGTGCAATGCCATCTCAAAGCTTCCAGGATGAGTCAGCTCGAGCCTGGCCACCCCAGAACCACGGTCCGCCCACCGGCAGTTTCGACAAACAGTGGCGGTCCCCCACTGCCAGCCCCCAGCAGCAGGACAGGATGGCCAGGCTGGCGGGGCCTGGGCACAGACACCGCCCTGGGCTTGCTCCCTGGCACCGAGGCAGTGGAGGAGGCAGGGGCACCCTATAAGGAAGCACCCCCCAGCACAGCCCCCATGCAGCTCTTTCCACAGGTGAGCCACGGATTCTCAGCCACCCTCTCAGCTTCCTCTCTAGGAAGGCTGGGTCCCCTGCCCCTGGGACCTGACTCCGGTTCACCCGGGAGATCCTCACGGGGCACCTCCCCCGGGGTGGGGGAGAGGCAGTGGTGTGCGATCGGCCGGCCCAGGTGGCCTGGCTGACTTGCCAGCTCATGGGCGGGAGGGATGGGCTAGTGACGAGTGACTCAGTGCAGAGATGAGCAGCGTTCCTCCCCGCACCCATCCTGACCTCTCCACGCTCAAGACGGTCCAAGTCCAATGACCCCCAAGCCTGGGCCCGGGCAGGGGAGGAACCCGTGTACAGAGAGCGGGCGAGGCTGAGGTGAGTGGAGGGCGCGTGCCCAGGCCACCTCCAGCCCGGGCCCATGGCTGCCAGGCGGGCACACACACTACCAGGAGCAGCCTGGGCCACCGCCTCGGCTGCCCCAGCCGCAGAAGGCGGCTAACAGCAAGACGGACGCCTGCAGCACAGAACCGTCCCAGCACAGACCTCTCCCAGTCAGGGGAGCAGAGAGACGCAAGCCATTTGGAAGGGCACCACACGCAGTAAGCGACACAGAAATGTTTGCTTTTGTTATTATTATTAGAAAATGGAAATCCGATTTTTTTAGGGGAACTCTCCCGAGTTTTAAATGTGGACAACTTACTGGAGATTTTTTTTTTTTTTCCAAAATACTGTGTGAGCCAAACAAAACAGATCGGCAGACTGGACTCGGCCCTCGGATCCTCGCCTGTAACCTCCGTGCGGCGGGCTCCCCGCTTCCCGCCCAGGCGGGCCGGTCAGCGGGCATCGCAGACCACCAGCCAGGCCTCGGGATCGCCCCACTTCCAGCACCAGCTTCCAGCCCGTGAACTGCTTAATGGGAAATAAATGTTTAAATCAGCACTCCCCCCGGCCCCCCACCTCCCACATCAAAAGGACAGAAACTACTAATTCCTACCCACCACATCCAAGTCGCCAGCTTTTTTTTCATGGCAGGGGGGTGGGGGAAGGCCTCTTATAACAAGAAGAAGAAAAAAGGAAACCAACAAAGGCAAACCAGGGGACACACTGCTGTTGACTCGGGCGACAGCCGCCCCATCAGAGCAGAGCAGCTCAGCGCGGGGCCCGTCCCAGACATGGAAATTACAGAGCGGTGGTGCAGACACGCCCCTGCCCTGTGTGTCACTCACGCAGCAGGAATGCACCGCGACGCCCTCCCCCGGGACGGACGGGACGGAGCTGACCTCGGGGGAGGACGCGGGGGCAGGGCCCCGGGCAGAGGGGTGCTGGGCTGAAGACGCCCACGTCCGGCTCACTCCACAGGTCAGGACGCCGAGGACACAGGCCTGGCCCGTCGGACACCCAGGGACCGTCTGTGAGAAAGCCCTCCAGATGAGGGCTCCGCTGGCCTGGGGCAGCCGCCGGGCAGCTGCCGTGCGGCCAGGTCCAGGCAGGCCCAAAGGGGCAGCAGGAGAACAGGACACACGGGCCGCCCTCAAGCCCTGTCCCACCAACCTGAGAGAAAGGCTGACCTCACCACGCCCCTGCTCCCCAAGACACTGGGAACAAAATCCCAGCTCCTTGCTGAGGTCACCGTGCTTGCCCCACGAGCCTTCCACCTCAGGGCCTTTGCCACCTGCTGTTCCCAACCCGGAAACATTCCTCCCCAGACCCCACAGGACTGGCTCACCATCAGCGTCGCCACCTCATGGAGGCCCTCCCTGACTACACCGTCTACAGTGTGGCTGCCCTCCCGCCCCGCTTCTGCCCCAGCGCTCGGCACCTCCACCGTCTACAGTGCGGCTGCCCTCCCGTCCGGCTTCTTCCCCAGCGCTTGGCACCTCCACCGTCTGCAGTGCAGCTGCCCTCCCGTCCAGCTTCTGCCCCAGCGCTCGGCACCTCCACCGTCTACAGTGTGGCTGCCCTCCTGTCCAGCTTCTGCCCCAGCGCTCGGCACCTCCACCGTCTACAGTGTGGCTGCCCTCCCACCCCGCTTCTGCCCCTCCGTCCCGCTTCTGCCCCAGCACTCGGCACCTCCACCGTCTACGGTGTGCTGCCCTCCCGCCCCGCTTCTGCCCCAGCGCTCGGCACCTCTGAAGGGACCGTGGCGACTGCTGACTAGTTCGGTGGCTATCATCACAGCCCCACCATGAACGCTAAGCTTCCTGAGAGCAGAGGCCGTGCATGGCCCTGGGACAGAGCCGGGCACGGAGCGGCCATTTGGCGGTGCTGAGTGAGTGGCAGAGTCACTGCGTGCAACCAGGAGAACCACAGCCCAGATGGGCCAAATCCTCCAGCCGTGGGCAGGCCGAGGGCCGTGGGAACAGCAGAGGGGGCAGCCAGGGAGACACAGGAAGAACGAGGAACACAATAGCTCGTCTGCACTGAGCCGCTTCCAGGCCCTGGGCCTTGTCGCGAGCTTGCTGCACGGGTGCTTTCTCTGCATCCTGACCACAATCCCAGGCCACCAAGAGTACCGCCCATCTCCTCACAGAGACGAGGACTCATCAACAGTACCGCCCATCTCCTCACAGAGCTGAGGACTCATCAACAGTACCGCCCATCTCCTCACAGAGCTGAGGACTTGGGGCAGAGGTTGGACGACTTGCCCCAAGTCAAGCAGTGAACACAGGAGTGAAACCTCAGACAGTCTCTGAAGACGTGTGCATAGGTGCGTGTGCGCATGTATGCATGTGTCCATTTGTGTGTACACCCGTGTGTGTCTATATGTATATGTACAGGCTTGTGTACACGCATAAGAACATCAACCGTCACGTTCCCCTTTCCTCCCCAAGAAAGGGCCTCCTCCTGTTACTGATCTTAGGAGTCTCGGGGCCACAGCCAAGAAATAACACCAGAAAGTCAGGAATTGAGTTGACTTGCGAAGTTGTAGTTTGAACTTTGTGAAACCAATATTCAATCACTTCTGCCACCAAATCAGTTCCCTGAAGTCTCCCAGGCTCCCGAGAGTACCCCGTGTGTGCAGTCTTAGCAGGCGGCCAGGGGCCGAGGGGACAAGACCCAGGCCAGAATCCCAGGGGGCCGGCCGGTCACTGCAGGGTGGCCCAGCTTATCTTCAGCACTTTCTCCAAACACTGAGAGGGGAAAAGAAAGCTACTTTGAGGTCAAACTTCTGAAACATCATCTCCGCAACCTGATGTCTGTGTGCAGATACACCAGAGCGCGCAGGACGAGGAACCCGGGGAAGAGGCCTGCAGCCCTGGCCTCTCAGCCAGCAGCCCGCATGCAGAAGGCTCCCAACTCGGACAACCCCTCGAACCCGAGGGCATCGCCGCAGCCTCCCGCAGACCCGCAGATGGGCGCCCTGTCCAAAGGTGGGGTTCAGGGAGCAGAGGCTGGAGGCCGCTGTGTTTATCTAATGCTTCTCAACATCGTTGCTTGCTTCGTGGTTTTTTTTTCCAATTCTCTTCAAACTGAAACTGTCAAAAGTTGAGCCTGATAAATCTGAAGGCTGTAAAGGAAGTGGTTTGTCCTTCCTCCGGCTCATGACTTCTGCAAAAGATAACACACAGCTCTGGGTGAAATGTCACGAGGCCAGCGCTCCCACCAGGGCTGAGCCTTGGCTTCCCTGCCCTCAACCGTCTGCGGGGGGTTTTCAGGAGACAGGGGGAGCTGCGGAAAGCCCTGCTCAACGCCATCCCCTCAGACGCCATCCCCTCACACGTGGTTCAGACTGAATCCTCCACCTGGAGGCTCTCACCCCCACCTCGGCCTGGGAGTAAAGGGTTGTCATCCCATTTTCCAAGCCAGGCAACTAAGGGGTGAGGATGAGGCTGTAAATAACGTGCACAATTTTAGCTCAGGGACTTGCCCAGGGTCACACACAGGGCAGAGCCTGTCTCCAAAGCGCCAAGCTACCTGCCCTGGAAAGCCGTCTCTGGCCCCTCCCTCCCAGGTGCAGGAGTCAGACCCCTCCTCTTGTTCTTGGGGAGGGGAGTGCTAAGATTCCCTCTTTGTCTTGGGCACCGTTTACGTGCCGGGCACAGCTCTAACTGGACGTGCACTGTTCTCAGCAAGTCCTCTCTGGTGCCCAGAGGACTGGGACCGAGAGCCACCCCACTGTACCAGCGAGAAATGAAAGCTCAGAAAGGTTAGGACACTTGCCCAAGGTCACACAGCTGGAGCCCGGAGGAGAACTCCCGACCTGCTGCTTTGGTCACTGGCCCCAGGGTTCCCTTCGCCCTGGAAAACTGATCCTAGCCTTACAAATACCAGGCAGTTCTCTCCACCGTCTTGGGCCTAGAAGCTTGTGGCCTAGGGAGATCTCAAGGGCTGGCCCTGTGAGTCTCCCCACCAACACCAAAGGTTCAGGGGGAAAGGCCACTTCCTCACTGGCAATAAATCGAGCCCCACCCCGGTCACCAGCTGGCCTTCCCCAAGTTCTCAAGCCTAAGGATGACCAAGTGCCCTGCAAGGCTGAGTATGCAGGAGCAAGATGTGCAGGGACATTCCAGAGCTTGGGCTTGCATGTCCGAGTCCAAAGTCCTGAGCCTGGCACACGGACAGCTTGCCTGGGCCCACCCCGCTCACCACAGTCCTGGCACAAGGAGCATCTCCCTCTCCAGCTGGGCCGGCCCTGCCACGCCTCCAGGCCTGGAATGCTGCCCCTCGCCTCTTCCAACCGGCCAGAGTCAACTCCTTCTCTGATCAGCAGCTCTCTCCTCGGGGGACCCCAGTGCTTCCCCTGAACCCCCAGCACACGGGACGTTAGCTCCAACTGTCCTCAGCTCTCTTTCTCTCGAGCTCTCTGTATTCCTGACCCTTGCCACCACACCTGGTAGCCAGCAGGCGCTCCGTAAGTGCGTACTTCGGGCACGGACACCTAAGTGCCGAGCGAGAGCCCCCAGCACACAGGCAGGAGGCTCTTCTCACGTGGTTGCCACCCTCCCTCATGCAGAAGGCTCCATCCCGTGAGGAAAGGTGGTGCAGGGCTGGGGCTGGAAGCGGGCAGGAGGGGAGGGGGTGAGCCCAGCAGAGCGTCTTTCAGAGCCGACCTGGGGAGGAGGGAGCAGCTCCCCACACACTCCTCGTCCACCTCCTCGCCCTAACGTCGTCTCGGACTCAAGAGCCACCATGCAGCCCCAGCATGGACATCACAGTCTGGTGGGACAGGCCCAGGCCTGGGACCCCTTGGATTCAAAGAAGAGCAAAACAAGGAGGCCCAGAGCAAAGCCCCCTGTGTCCGTCCTTTCCGGACCCGAACTGGGGTACAAGTGGCACTCCCAAGGGGACTGCATCCACACGGCAGGCCTCTGGGGCGCTCCTATTGGGGCCGCTCTGTCCCCCACCCCATGCCGCGCCTCCTGCGCAGGCGAACCTGAGGCTGGACTCTCAGAAACACCGAAGGGCTCACCCGGGGCCCACAGTGAGGGGCCATGAGGGTTCAGGACCGATGGCCACACTGGCTGGGCCCACATGGGCCTGCGATCTTGCCAACCACTGTGCCTGATGACCTGGAAACTGGCTCAATTTGGAAACCTCTCTGAACCCAGGGAGGCCCCTGTCCACGCCCTGTGAGGATGGGGGTGCGTCCAAGGGCATTCTGGGGGCTTCTGCTTATTCTCCTGTATGCTCTGAGCATCCCAACCATCTAACCAGAGGGCCCTGGCCCCATCTGAGGCAAAGGGAAAGGGCCGGGCCCTGACGCAGAACTGCCGGCGCCGGCTTCCCCAGCCTGGTGAGGCCCAGGGCCCGTCACGCTGGACCCCTCTGTCCCTGCTCCCAGGGAGAAGGGCGGGCTGGACAAACGTGATTCAGCCTCCCATCCAGGGAAGCGAAGCTGTGCCGAGTGCCCACACTCAGTGCTCCTCTGGCTCCTCTGCTCCAGATGGGCTGGTTTCGTCGTTTTAAAACCACAGAGCTGGCAGCTTCATTCTGGGATCACAGGTTCCTGGAGAGGAGCTGCACACGAGACACTCACTTGCACGGTGCGCTGCGGGCCCCGTCGCCCCGGAGCCGCGCCACAGCCCAGGGAGCAGACACACCTCTATCTTTCCTACACAGACGGGAAGACGGAGGCTTGCCAAGTGTAAGGGCGTTGCCAAGGGCACTGCCAGCAAGAGGAGCTGGGATTCGAACCCAGTAAAGTGCACACAACCCTGGCCTCAAGCAAGCAAGAAACTGCTGGATTGGATTTTTCTTTTTTTTTTTAAGATACAGAGAAACAAAAGGGGAGGGGGAGAGAAAAAGAAAAAGATGTTTTTCTTCTTCACACCTGATGACTATCTGAAGTCGCCGTGTTCTTTTGCACACAGACGTCCCCTACTGTGGAATGAAAGGTCCTTGAAGGGGCCCTGTTGTTGGTCACCCCACACCCAGCCACTTGATACACAGGAGACCCGCGGCAAGCACGTGCGCAGGGAGGGGACACACAGGGGGAGTAAACGGGCCGTGTGAAGGCAGCTTTCGGGGAGAGCACCCACAGCAGGGGGACCCGGAAGAGGACAGCTCGGCGTGAAGCGCGCTGGGTGCAGGGCGCCGGCGGAAGGGCCCCCCCCGAAAATCCCCTCCTTTATCTCCGTGCGTCTCAAGTCAGCAGGCTTATCAGTTTCCCCCACCCATTCATTCAGCCCCTTCTCTATGGAACAGGAAGCACCACCAGACGCGGGGCTGGGTGGACTGGCCAGGGGGCAAGTGGGGAAGGGGAACGGGTGAAGGAGGCCCAGCAGCCTCAGGCAGGAACGGGTCCCCGAGAGGGGCTTCCTGGAGGGAGCGCGTGTTCAGCTGGTGTCAGAGGCCAGCCGGCACCTCCTCCCTGCTCCCGGCGCCTCACGCCGCTGAGGCCTTCCCATCCCTGCACGAAGACCTATTCACAGCACCGAAGACTGCAGATAGAGTGATCCCGTGTGGACGGAAAGAACGGCCCACGCCAATGACTGGCCTACCAAAAAACACAAATTATCATTCCTGGATGCTCTCGTTCTGGCTAAATTTTACTTTCTTCTCTTGTTTGACAGTATCGACTAAGTATTCTACAGAGCACCTGAGTTCCCCTTGAAATGGGAGAGGTGGAGATGACTGTCCTTCAATAATAAACGTCTACAACGAGGTATATAGACAAAAGAACTGCAATCAACCGCGCTTTCCATCTGGGGTGAATGCTCAGAGGCCCAAGGACCCCTCCATGGTCTGGCCTGGGCCTCCAACCTGCATCCCTTTGCTGGGGAGGAGGAGAAGGTCTGATTTGTCCTGTGTGGGGAAGGGGAAAGAAACATGAGTCCCTTGGGAGGTCAAGGCTACCCACCCACCCCAGAAGAGAACCGTGTCTCTGATAAAGGTTTTGAAGTGAATAACATTTAAAAAAAAAAAACCCTGTAATCAGCAGCCCTAACCAACATTTGCCCCCATGTTCACAGCATCATCAATCATAGAACGAAAAGTTCATGGAAACAACCCAAGTGTCCATCAATAGATGAATGGATAAACAAAATGTGGCCCACCCATACAACAGAGTACTTTTCAGCCATGAAAAGGAATGAAGTTTTGATATATGTTACAATGTGGGCAGGGGCTTCCCTGATGGCTCAGCTGATAAAGAACCCACCTGCCAACGCAGGAGACGCAAGAGACTTGGGATCAATCCCCGGGTCAGGAAGATCCCCTGGAGAAAGAAATGGCCACCCACTCCAGTATTCTTGCCCGGAAAATTCAATGGACAGAGGAGCCTGGCAGACTACAGCCCGTGGGGTAAAGAGTCGGACATGACTGAGCGCACACACACACACCATGGGGAGACTTTGAAACATTAAGCCTAGTGACACGAGGCAGACACAGGAGGACAAGTACCGCGTGATTCCACTTACATGAGGTGCTAGGAGAGGCAAACCCACAAAGACAGCAAGTGGGATAGGGGTCGCCAGGAGCTGGGGGGAGGGGGAAGGGGGAGCAATAGTTTAAGAGGGGCAGGGTTTACGCTGAGGGTGATGAAGATCGGGGCACAGGTGGTGGTGAGGGCACCATTACCCCAACAAGCAGCTAGAATGATAAACGGTGTGCACACACACGGAACTCAGATGCCTAAGTAAGACTGCGGCAGCACACTGTAACTAAAGAGAGAAAACCAGAAGCTGTGCCGGGGAAGGAAGAGAGACTCCGTTTGCCCAACTGCAAAATGGAAGCACCAGCCCAGGTGATCCCACCAGACCAGACGTGGGCTGAGTGACCACACAGACCCGTTCCTTCCTGCAGTGACTCAGAGCTGATTCGAGGAAGATGCTGGCAGGTATCTGCCTCCAGGTCCTGACACCAACCCCCAAGAGGCATCTGCTCCAGGTAAAGGGGCGGTGCACACCTACCAGGAACAACTCAGGCTCCGCCTGGACTCCCATCGGTCTGTCTGAGTGGCCACGTGCAAGCCACGCCCCCGGAGCCCAGACCTCACCTGTGAAATAGGGAAACTGATGGGAAAGCTACCTCCTCTGCCCTCTTCTTTACACACCAGCCCCAGCTGCCAGGGAAGGTCACAGAGGTGAGGCAGACGGAGCCCCAACTTCACCCCAGAGCTAGTTACTTGGAGAGGGCCGGCCTGGCCAGTGGCTGGATGGCAGAGACAATCCCAGCCACACCTGAGCTCGGCGGGGAGACGGCTGAGCTGGAGAAACAGAACTCTCTAGACCTTGCCTTGCTGTCCAACCGATGCCTACTCATTTTTCCTCCAGTGGAATCTTACCAGGGTGGAGACAGAAGGAACACTCAGAAAGTCCCTCGAGGTCACAGGAGAAGCGTGGGACTCAGGGAAAAGCCCACGGACTCAGGCCAGCCGGACCAGGGTGTGACTCCCAGCCTAAAGCTGTGAGAGCCCAGAGGCCAGGGGCTGTCCACAGCCCTGTAACATAGGGACACTATCCACCCGGGGGTGGGGGTGCTGCAAGGGTGCAATCAGGTGCCCAAGCACCTGGCACAGAGCAGGTGCTCAAGAAATGGCAGATTCCATTGTTATGCCCAGCTGGACAGTTGGTTTGGAACTCCCTACGAAATCTTCAAGGATGCAAGAGGCCTCCAGGCGCACAGCACACTTCTAAAATCGAATCTGAGAGTCATAAAAAAAAACACAACCACATCCCACCCAAACTGCCAAATGTGGTGGGAGTAATGAAGCAAACAAGAGGGAAAGTTCAACTCTTCTATCTGGCTTAAGAAGACGCAAGTGCAAAACCGTGGCAAAGGAATCAGCCCGGCAAAGTTCCAGGTCTACATGTGAAATGCTCCCCCGGAACCTTCTCTCTCTAGTCACCTAAATCATGGTTCTCCAGGGCTTGGCTACAGAGGATACCCGGATTGGGGGAGGCGGCATCGAAGAGCCAAGACAACGAGGAAACCCATTCCTGGGGTTCTTCTGCAAGCTGCCAACCAAGGAAGACCCTGGCCTTCTCCTCACTCTGCAGGTCAGCCTGCCCCAAGTCCCCACATCCAGGGGAGGAGGCGTTAGACCCGTACCCACCTGCACCTAACGGAGGAGCTCAGTCCCGCTCAGCTGGATCTGCCAGGCCACACGAAACACCAACCTTTCACAGCGCCAAGGACCCACATTCCAAAAGCAAGTGAATACAAAGTCCACTGCAGCTCAAGTGGACGTCCTCCAGGCCTAGACTGTCGGGCTTACTCTTCTTTAGTTCTTGACCTCCAGGGGTTGGGGGTCATTCTGTCCCCAGCTCCGCAGGTCCGAGAGGTGAGGGGGCCCAAGGTCACTCTGCGCGCTGGGCGAGCTGAATGCTGGGCCACCACCTGCGGTGCCGGCGCAATCGGCCTGGGCTTGACCACAGCGTGTCTGCAGGGATGATGTCTGCAGGGATGATGTCTGCCTTATCAGAGAGTAAAGAACTGTACTGAACCTTAAAATAAACACTTTAGGGGCAAGAAGTACCAACCTTGAAACTCCAGACTAGGATAAAAGAAAAAATGTTTTACCATAACCAAGAAGACTAAACACAGCTTAACGAGCATACAAAGTGCTACGTGGACAAACCCACGGGCCCAGCCAGAAGAGAGGAACTCCAATTAAAGACCTTGACCTTTCATAACGAAACGTCCTTCTTTTGTCATTTACACGTTTATTTCTGGGCAGAGGTCCATTTCCTGCTGGTGCAGTCTCACAGGCCCCCTGGACTGGTTTATAACCTGAGGGGGGGTCCATGAATCAATTCCTAAAAATGCCTATACTCTAGATGCCAAACTTTATGATCCTGTCTTCTTACCATTTTGCCTGAGGAAGGGTCCACAGCTCTCATCAGATTTCCAAGAGGAGGGTGTCCCTCTAAACAGTCTAAAAGACCCAGGATCCTGGCACATCCATTTGGTCTCCCTGACCCAACCCGCCTTGATACACAGACAAAAACGAAACTAGGAAGGAAAGAAAAAAATAAATTCCCTGTGATGCATAAACAGGGCAAATGTAAGTGGATGTGATGGAAGAGTTGTTAAAAAATAATAATAATAACCATACCAGTACAATATCACAGGCTTCCAAGAAGCAAAGAGAGAGAAACCCAGCGCTACTTGAGTCAGGCCTTGTCTTTGAGGTCACAGAGGGCGGGGCCTCGTCCACGGGGCTGACACCACATGCCGGGACCAGAGCAGTCCCCGTGCCACCAGGCCCTCAATCGGCATCTGCAGGAGGCCGAGTGAACCCTCCGTGGCATTCACCCCCCACAGCCCCACGACACCGGCCCTATATTTTCCAGTTTCAGAGACCCGGGCTCACAGAAGCCACGTGGCCTGCCTCAAGTTGCAACCAGAAGCAGAAGTGGGATTTAAACCCAGATCCACACACTGCTATGCAAAACCCAGGTCCTTCCCCCACGCTGGCAGGCTTTCAACCCCAAGTCATCTCCCAGCGGGTCCCCTGAAGAGGGAGCTCCACAGCCCCAGCGGCTCCCACGAGGGCCACGTAACTTCGCTGGGCCTCAGGTTCTGAATGTGTGCAGAAGGACACGTGCTGCGTGCCAGCGACGACTGACCGGCACTGACCGTCTCCAGGTGTAAAGGGAAGGGGTGGCTCTGCCAGCGTCGATTAGCGATGTCTACCAGGGGACAGAGAGGAGGGGCTGCACGTGTCACATACTGCCAGCGTTGATTAGCGATGTCTACCAGGGGCCGGAGAGGAGGGGCTACACGTGTCACATACATTTGCCATCCCAGAACTAGATGACCTGCAGGCTTGCTTTCAATTCTGGCCGCCTCTGATTTTAATTACAAAAATTTTCAAAGTGGGGAGGGATGGAAAAGGAAAGAACAGACTAACATTTTCCAACATTGGCCATAGCTAAATTCAGCAAAGCCAAAACCGGCCGCCCAGCCAGTCCTGCGTGCTCCATGCACACAAGCCCCGCCACATGAGAGGAAGTGGAAAACATCAGATCTGCTGCCTGCACACCCAGCGAGACAGCCCGTCCAAGCCAGGAGGAGCGCAACTGTGGGCTCGCCTGTGTCGGCCTGGGCTGTGGAACACCTCATCTGTGAGCACAGGAACCTCGCAGGGAGGGCCTCTAGGGTTCAGGCCCTGGCCCGACCTCAGGCCCATCCTGAGCTCCAGCAAATTACTTCATCTCACTCAGCCTCAGTTTTCTCATCCTGGAAAAGCCGCTGAGGGTTGTCATGATGATTAAACACATCAGTGCACTGGGGCTCTCAACACAACAACAAACTCGTGGTAAGTGGGCAAAGAGCCACCGCTTCCTCCACCACCACCACCATCATCACCGTGTGTCTTTGAAGGGGCAGATTTTCAGGAAAAAAAGGTCTCAGTGCAGAAGAGTAACTTCTTTCCCCAAGTTCAGCAGTACAGCCCCTTTGGTTACTCCGAACTATAAGGGGAGAGGGGCTCTGCAAACAGCTCCATCCTCCTGGAGCTGCTGGGGCATCAGCCGGGGCCCTGGAAAGAAACAGATTGCAGACACAAACTGGTGTCATCTGAAGAAACTGCGACAAAAGGCCAACACACCAAGGTGTGGGCAGAGCACGGGGAAAGCACGAGGGGGGGCTTCTCCCTGGGGTGACCCACTGTCTTGACCAGCTTGGGGCTGGGGCTTTCCCGGAACGCAGGAGCGAGTGGAAACACGTGGGACAGTTCCAGTTGCCTAATTTCTGCCCTGCAGCCAGAAGGGACATGGAGAAGCCCCAGCTGCAGAAGCCGGGACGGAGGCGAAGGGACGGGGCTGTGGCTGAGGGACACTGCCTTCCCACGGCAGCCCGAGGGAGAAGCTGCAGGGCTCATCTCCCTCCAGGGTCCCTACCGATGGGCCAGACCCACCTGGAGCCCCGAGGGCATGGAAGCCCGGGGGGTGGGCTGACACATGGAAGCGTGCACGATGGGGGAGCGTCAGCCCTGGGGCGGCCGGGGCCACACCTCCCCTCTTAGAAGGCTCCACGGAGGCCCAGTGGGGACGCAGAGCTCCCAGGCCTCGACCGACGGGAGAGCACCCAGTTCCCGCTCCAAGATGGGCACGCCGGAAGTGAAGAACCAGAGGCAAGCCCCGTGAAGCCACTCAGCAAGGGGCTCGGTTCTCAGCAGGGGTCCAAGGGAGGTGCCCCCTCCCCTGGTGGCAGGGTTACCAACGCTGTCAGCGAGGCTGAGACCACACAGTGAGCTACCTCCAGAGACGAGGGCCTCCCTGGGCCCTGTCTAAACCGCGCGCTGTTGCACTGCAGACCCAAGTCGGGGGATTACAGGTGGGAAGCCGGGGTGCGGGGGTTATGATGTGCACACAGGCATGCCTCGCAGAAGCGCCACGCGTGGCCTCCCCATTGACAGGCTCAGCCTCAACGCCAACATTTAGGCCCTGTGCATGTGTCAGGGGCAATCTCGTTGAGAAAATAAAAGCGACTTTCATTTCTGTTTTTAAATCATATTTTCCAAGATCAAAATCTTATTTCCCAAGCACTGCTGCTGAAAGCTGAGGTGAAAACCACCAATAATAGTTTAATCCTCCCAACTGCCGGTTTCCATCTTGCCCGAGTCGGTGACGCGGTGGCTGGGGTTGAGTCCAGGGCTGAGGTCCATTCCAGGTCCCAGGGTCCGAGGTCACAGGCACACCCTGGAGGTTCTCCCGACAGCTCTGGGGTCACCAGGCAGGGCTGGGGTTTCCCACAAAACCCGAGACCCATTCCGTCCCTTCTCGGCCTGCGATGCCCGGGGCCTCTACACGTCAGGCGACTGGATCCCGCCAGAAGCCGGCGCTGACATCGTTGGGTGTTGCTGGATGAGACCCCTGCCTTCAAGAAGTTCCCAGTCGAGCAGAAGCAGGAGCGTGGCAGGCAGAGCGGGACAGGCTCGAGCTGGCGGTGACGACGCAGGGGTGTCTGCTGAGCGCTGCTCTCTGCGTAACACCACTGGGCACTTTCCATGCATGCACCATGTCCCTTCATTCTTTAGAGAACCCCGGGGGCAGCCCCCCTTAGCCCCAGCTTACAGACAAGAAAACTGAGGGCTGCATCATGCCACTGCTCCTGTGGCCTAATTAAGAAGTATCTGGATCCAGATTCACTGGGCAGCAGTTGTAGACAATGAGCGTCCCCATCAGGGAAGGCTGGACCCAGGAGGCAGGGTCATGAGCTACCTCTTCCCCAGGGTGTTGCTCTGCCTCGGGCGCCCCTTCAATCAGGACCCACTGTGAACGCCGAGCGGGTCGTGCCTGACACAGGACCACCCGGCCAGGCGCTGAGATCCACCAGCGCTTGGCTGTCCCAGCCCAGAGGGCGCCCTGCTCACCATGGGGGCATCAGAGGGCCCCAGACCACTGCCCTCCACAACAGTCTCTGGCCAGAGACCCTCACCCCGGCACTGCACCTGCCAGCAGGACCCACAAGATTCCAGAAGCTTCCTCTGGGTATCCTTGCTGGTGGTGTGGTCACGCAGCTCCAAAGAGCAGGGGAACCCAAAGCACAGCCACGGTGGGGCTTGACTCAAGCACAGGAGGCCTTTACAGGAGAGTCACGGAGCCGGCCGCCCACTGCACCCACCCCCTCCTCTCTGCGCCCCATCCCCCTAAAACACAACTTAGACAGGATTCAAGAGGCAAGTCTCAAAATCGTTTTCCCCACACCAAAACTTTCTAATGCTAATTTTCTCTTCTTTTTTTATTGGCATGATGCAATTCCCCTTCCAACAACCCAGATCTCTGAAGTCCTGAGTCATCAGGCTAAGGCAGGGACAGTGGGGGGTGCCCCGCAGCAGGGATCAAAGGTGTGGGGAGCTCGGGGTTTCCTTCCGGGGGCCCTCGGCTCTCAGCCTTGCACCACAGACGTCGGGGTCAGGGCTCCTGCAGCCCCGCACAGCTAGCTCTTGCTTCGCACCGTGTGCCAGGTTCCAGAGGGGCAAGGTGACTGCTCACGGGAGTGCAGGCTCCCAGCTCCGCCAGGCGCCAGCCCGAAGCCAGGGCCGCGCCTCACGTAGGACCTCTGGGGGCAGACGAGGCCCCCGCCGGGTCACTACGGCGTTCTCAATCCGCCCTGTGCCCCCCAGAGGACTCCCGGCAGCATCTGCGGGCGTCAGGGGCCGTTCCAACTGTGGGGAGCAGAGCACTGGCACCTAGTGGCCCGGGGCCAAGTGCGCAGCTCAGCATCCACAAGCCCAGGACAGTCCCCACCAGCAAGCAGGGTCTGGGCCCCAAGACCCATGGGGCCAGAGCGCACACACGCTCTGAGACCGTGCACAAAAATGGCTCAGCACCAGTGACTAAGAAGGCCTGGCCCGGCTCGCTGTGCACACGACCGCGTGTGTCACACAGACTCATTCAGGGGAGAGCAGAGATGCCTCTACCCCAAAGCGTCCACCTGGGTAGTTTCTGGGTGGCGGGGTTATGGGAGAATCGTTTCCTTCTGTGTTTTGTAAGATCATCATCGTCCCCGTGGGATTATTTTTATTTTATTTTACAAGTGTGGAGGCGAACAGCTGACAGAGAAGATAGGTGGGCACAGATGCCATGGTCCCCCAGCTGGGTAAGCACTGGGCCAAGTTTCCCCTCACCCCACCAGCAGTCAGGGAAGGCTCTGAGGGGCTGAGCCAGAGCCCCAAGGACTGGGGGAGCCCAGCCATGCTCCACGGTGGGCTCTGGATGCCAGGCTTGCCACCACTGAGCCATTACAAAGTCAGCACTAGGGGACAGGCCATCTCAGGTGAGCAAACAGGCTCTGAGAGGTTGAGTTCATGATCCTGACACCTTACCGGGGCAGGTGAGAAGCAAACCTCCACAGGTTTGCAGAGGGACGGCTGAACCACCCAGGGAGAGACACTCACCGGTCCCCACCCTCCCCCACTTCCACAGGCACCACCCCCTCACACAGCCTTGACCACCCTGGTCCTCTCAGCCTCTGCTCCTGAGCCCTGCTCACCAGCGCACGCAGTTATTCTCTGGAGCCAAATCCCAACTCCACCACCACTAGCTGGGTGAACAGCGACCTCATCTCTCTAGGACCCAGTCTGACCATCTGCAGAATGGACACAATGAAGGCGGCACCTCACAGGGGCATTGGGAAGTTTAAACAAGCTCATCTACATCTGACCCAGCAGTTTCACTCCTGGGAACATACCTAGGAAAAAAAGGACAACTCTAATTTGAAAAGATACATGCACCTCCATGCTCACAGCAGCACTGTTTACAACAGCCACAGCATAGAGGCAACCCAGGTGTCCCTCAACAAACAGATAATGAAAACGGGACACATACGCATGATGGAATACTACTCAGCCATGACAAAGAATGAGATTCCGGCATCTGCAGCAACAGGACGGAACCTAGAGAACATTATGCTTAGTGGAGCAAGTCAGACAGAGAAAGATGAATACCATATGATGTCACTTATGCGTGGAATCTGAAAAACAGCACATATGAATGCATACAGCCAAACGGATATAGACTCAGACGTGAAAACAAACCAGTGGTCGCCAGCAGGGAAAGGGCAGGGGTGGGGGGCAAGATAGGGGCACAAGCTACTGTGTATACCATGGGTAAGCAACAAGGACATGCCGTACCGCACAGGGGATTGTAGCCGTTACCTTATAACGTCTAGCTGAGCAAAAGTGGTGGCAACATTGGAGCACGATGCCTGGCACACCTGACACTAACTCAGTGCTGTAAACTGACCACACTGCGATAAAAATGAAAGAGAGAAGCGCCCGTGTACGTGAAGGACACAGCACAGAGGCAGGGTGGGTGCCAGCTGCGGTTCTCACCACCCTGCGGGCACCGTGCTGTTGAGGAAGGGGCCTGTGGCTGTGGAGCCAGGCCATCTGGGTCCCGGTGTCGCTGAGGCTCTCGGGGCCTCGGTTTCCCCACGTGTAAACAGGCACCTCGGGGGCTGGTCTGAACGCGCAGACACACCAAGGCTCAGCGCCACTGCTGGCCTGCAGCCCCTTCCGTCCAGGGACCCCTGGGCCGTCTGACTCTGGAGGCCCCTCTGCTGGGACCCCCAAGTGCAGGAGTCACCAGATGGCCGGGACGGGTCAAGCTCTCCCGTTTTCCCAGCCCCAAGGCAGGTCACCAGGTCAGGAAACGCAAACCCACCGGAACAGCAGACAGATGCCAGAGAGGGGCTGCTCCTCCTCCAGGGAGCAGCCCTGCCCCCGCCCGCCACTGCCCAGCCCGCTGGCCCAAGGGCCCACGAGGGCCCACGATGGCCCCCGGGTGCCAGCACGGCTGCCCGGCCTCGGCTCCATGTGACCCCCTTCCCAAGCACCCAAGGGCCGGGCTGGGCCTCCCCGCCAGGCCTCCGGGAAGGAAGCTTCCAGAAGGGGAGCACTGGGAGCCACAGTGCCCCGCGGAGGGCCCAGGGTCTGGAAAGCACCCGAGGGCCCTGGGGGCTGCGGGCCAGGAAGCGCAGGCCTGTCCAGCCCTTTGTGGGGAACCGCAGGGCACACGCTGCCCTTCACTGGAGGCAACGGAAGGGCAGGGACTCAGACAGTGGAGGTCTTCCGCGCCCCACCCACACGAGGGCCCACCCGACCAGACGTTCGCCCCTTCCTTCACTCGGTCATCCACACACTCAGCCAAAGAGCAGCTGCTGAGAGGCCTGGCCCTGGGGCCCCCTCTGTGAAAAGGAGGGGTGACAGCAGCGTTGGGGGTGCTTGGGGGTCACGGCAGTGTCCACCCAGCCCAGCTCCTGAAAGTGAACCCCAGGCAGTGACTGCGGTCTGGCGGCTGCTGCTGGGGCTGAAGCCTGGCCTGGTGACGCAGACCCCCACTCTCCCGAAGCTCCTGCTCAGGGGCACCCCGGGCTCTCAGCTGGGCCCCCCACCCCCGCATCGTGATACAAGCTCTCCCAGCCCACCCGTGCCCTGGTGAGCCCCCCGACGCTGGGGAGCAACTCTGCCTGTCCTCATCCCCACATGCTCTCACGCCGCCCACCGCCTGCGAAGGATGGCACAGTGTCCCCAGCGTGCCCCCACGGCCCCGGCCCCTACCCCCTTCTTTGCCAGTCCCCAATCCCACTTCTATCCATCGAGATGAGTCTCTCCAACCAAGTCCTTCATGAAACCCCCTGCCCTCCAGCAGCAGCACCTCTTCCTGCCTCCAAACAGCAGGACGAGGCACACATCTCTCCGAGGAGGCATGCTCCTATAGTACCCCTCATTTGAAGTGCACCCCAATCTGAGTGTGAGTCTTTAGGGGGGCAAAGGGTGTATCGGACTTTGTACGTGCAGTGCCAGCGAACACGCACCTTGCCCGCCCAGCGCCTGGGGGTGCGGGGGCCTGCTCCCAAGGGCAGGACCTGGAAACCCCTCTGCACACACAGTAGCTGGTGCGCCGTCCAAAAACCTAGTACCTGGCGCTTGCTCTGTGCAAATACTTGGCATTCACGTTCCAACACCAGTTCCCTGAACTCACTTGACAAATTCGCCAAGGGACGTCTGCCAAACACGAAACTGATAAGCACATTGGTTCCCAACTGAGAAGCTTCTGCAAGAAGCTTAAGTCATTCTGGACCTCCAGCAGACAGACGCGCGGACATTCACACACAAGCACCCTCAGGTGTGGCGTAGACCCACCTTTGCCTCACCACTCCGCCTCTCCCGAGTTCTCGCCGTCTGAGTCTCCAGTGCAGCGTCTGTAAAATGGGAAGGCTGACACCTGCCCCGCAGGGTTGTTCGGAAACTTCACTGAGCATGGTGCCTGGTCCTCAGCGCACGGACGGTGAGCCTCACAGTGATCATGAGCACGCTGCTCAGCCGGTGCAAGAGGTTTGCATTCTCTGTTTTATTCCCCACCAGACAGCAAGACTGCAAACTTTCCTGATTGGCCCCCTCACTCAAACCCAGGAGCCAGATGAGACCAGGCCATGTGGATTTCCTTCCAGGGCAGCAGCTCCGCTCCAGGTACCCTGGAGACCCCTGGAACCGCTGTCGCGTCTCAGAGGCCCCGGGGCAGGAGTCACCATTGATCCAGGGGCTCCTGTCTCCTGCATGTGACGCACTCTGCTCCCCAGCCTCCCCCGCCCTCCGGGGTCACCCTGTGACTGAGCTGTGGCCCAGAGCGGCCAGACTCACAGACCAAACCTCCGTGTGGCGCTCGCGCCCTCTCCCCAGCCCCTACTCCATGAGGCCCTGGACGGGGCAGAAACCCCCACTAGCCCAGGACAGGAGCCAGAAGGGACCCGTGCTGCAGGAAGCACAGGCTGGCTCTCCCCCACCCCTACAGCACCCCGACCCACGCATGGGGAGGCCCCAGCGCTCGCTGAGCCTCACGCGGGCACGCAGAGGAGACCAGACGCACCTGGGCCGGACAGTGAGCCGAGAGGCAGCAGACAGGCCGGGAGGCGGTCTGGGCTCTCCCCAGGCTGTGCGCTCCTACCTGCGACTCTCCCAGACCTCTGAGAGCTGGGGACCAGCAGACAGGCCGGGAGGCGGTCTGGGCTCTCCCCAGGCTGTGCGCTCCTACCTGCGACTCTCCCAGACCTCTGAGAGCTGGGGACCAGCAGACAGGCCGGGAGGCGGTCTGGGCTCTCCCCAGGCTGTGCGCTCCTACCTGCGACTCTCCCAGACCTCTGAGAGCTGGGGACCAGCCCAGGACCCCAGGACATGCCAGGGCCCTCTCCTCTCCCCTGACAACCCCAGCCCCAGGAGCCTCTGCTGCCCTGCCCCACGGAGTCCCGCCAGCGACGGGAGAATCCGGCCCTTCTCCTTCCCAGCGAAAGGAGTTTGCTCAGCCTCGTCTGTGCACGCTCTCCCAGTCACATCATTTCCGACAGCAGCCTGAGAGCAGGAGAACCAACAGAAAAGGCAAGCAGTAGCAGCCTGGGGTGCTGGGGATGGGAGGCCCGGGGTGAGTGCCTGCCCAGCTGCTGGGTCAAGTCCAAGGGTCTTTGGGCAACACGCTGGCCCTCAGCGCTTACTCAACAGAAAAAAAGCCTGAGGCGAATTCAATGATTAGTAGGTTCTAGGTCTGAGAACCTCTAATGCAGTATGGACAAAGGGCGCTGGTTTTGAAGAGTTTGGCTGGGAATTGTACTGAATAATTTAAGAGTCTCTTAGAGCACTGCCATTCTCCACTAAGGGAGGGAGCAGGTTAAATAAAACACACACACCCCAGAAGTGCTAGAAAGAAAGGAAAGAGCTCCACGGGGCAAGGAGCTGCCGGTGTGCCCCGCACCAAGTATGTACAGGTGCTTACAGATATTTTTTAATAGGTGACGAGAGCTCCTGGAAGGCAGGGGTGACGACAACTGGAACGCGTTTACTGAGATGCGGGCACTTCGCTGCGTGATCACTAAGCCAGGCCAGCCTCAGGGCCTTTGCACCTGCAGTCCTCTCTGTCAGGAACACTCTCCCACCAGACACCGCCTCCTGCCCTGAATGCGGCATGCATATCAGCGAGGCTGAGCCCCGTGCAGCTCGCCCACCTGTTGCTGCTGCTTTCTCAGGGGCTGGACAGACTTTATATTCCTTACTTAGTGGTTTCTTGTCTGCCCCCACCCCACCGACACATGTTCCAGGAGGGCAGGGACTGGTTTTCCTCAAAGTGCCTACAGACAGCGATATTTATCTGCTAAATGAACTGCCAAGCCTTAATTCACCTAACCCTGACATCATGCTAAAAGGAAGTCCCCATAATGTGAACTTCACAGATAACGAGAGAGGGGAGGTGGCCTGCCCGAGGTCACCCACCATCCAGGGCGCTGCGGGAGCTGGACTCAAGCCTGCCTGTCTGACCCCTCTGCTGGGTCTGGCTGCTCCCCTCCACCCACCCCACCGACACCGCAGACAGCGGGATGTGGCAGGTATATAAGCTACAGCACAACAACCCATTTCCGCACCAAAAAATATGTTCTCCGTGATCCCCTTAGTCTCAACAGACACGAAAACCACCCGCATACACACGCACACACGCACGCGTGCGCGCACCCTTCGTAGGGCCCTGCTGGTATCAGCCCAGCTTCAGCCTCACACGGCCTCCCTCAGCGCCCCACTGAACACACTGGGTGCCTTGTCACTAGCGCCAGGAGCCGGGAAGAGACACTGTCACTTCCTCCTTTTCTAACCGTGGGGCCGGGCAGCCTGGCCTCCATCCTGGGGAAGCAGGAAGCCAGGGGACAGCAGCGATGCTCTCAGGTGGGGCAGGAAACGGCCGGCCTGGCCACACAGACCCTTGTCCTCAGGGCGGAGGTCAACGGCTCCGGCTGGGGCCGGGCGGCCAGGCCCTCAGGAGGCTCGCTGGCCCCTGATAGTGAGCCCGACCCAGGCGTGACTCAAGACAGCAGTGACCCCAGGCTGCACGGCCCAACCCCGCCGTGGGAGGGTCAGCACACCCTCCCAAAGCACTGCAGGCCTGAATATTTTAACACTCGCCAGAAAAGCAGGCGAAGAGCACTCAAATGGTAAAGACAGAGCGACTCCACTCCATAAAAACGGCAGGTTGTCTGTCTGGAAACAGCAGAAGCCTGGGGCTAAGCTAAGTGTCCAGTGGCAGGGGATGGTCTACTGACGCCGCTGCGGTGGCCCCTGACATGCGCAGAGAGGGGCAGCTCGGCTGGGACGGGTCTGCACAGAACGAATGACAGAGAGCACACCGCCCGGCCAGGAACGGCAGCACAGGACCCTGTGAAGACGCCCCGAACGCTCAGCAAGGACGCAGGGCCAGCCTGCAAGCAGAACTGGGGACTGTAGGGACGCGTCACCTTCCCCATGTGCCCTGCCGTACCATCTGAAGGTACTCGACGTGCCTGTTAGTGTTTCAGTTTTCAGGAAAAAAAAAAAGATGGTGGGGGGAATTCTGTATTAAAAAAAAAAAAAAAAAAAAAAAAACTAGACTGTTCCCCTTGAGGAATTGTTCACAAACTGCTTCCAACAATTTCTCTTCCTTCATACATCCCAGATCCACTAAACAGCCCTAAGTCTCCCAAACACACCATTCGTCCCTGGAGACTTTGCTCTGGACTTGGCCCACTTCTAAAGAGCGGTCGCCCCCTGCATCCATCCAGGGTTTCACAACACTCTCTCAGGCTAAAGTGGAGAACCTCAAGGGGATCACGGGCCCCTGTCACACCCCTGTTGCGTGCTGGCACCTGCCAGGTGCCAACGTGAGCGATCTCCAGTATCCACAGGAGCCCTGGACGTGAGGCAGGCTCATCCCCTCTTCTAGGGGAAAAGCAAAGCCCAGCAAGGGAAAGCAACGTTCCCAAAGTCACAGAGCCAGGAAGTTTACAATCCAGACCCTGAGCAAACCCTTCTGTGCTGCTCCACAGTGGAGACGCCTGAACTGGGAGGCTGCCTTGCTGAATCTCATTTAACCCTCTCATCTAAGGCATAACTTGACCACATCTGGAGGTCCATTCCACCAAACTACCAAGTGGGTACCACACTCGCGGGCCAAGCTGAAGCCAGCAATGAGGTACCCTTGGGGAGCTTCAGTTTTTCAGGGTGACCTGGCTGCCAGGGTCCCCCCTAAGCCTGGCTGAATGCGGTGCCCCACGAATGCCCTATCCCACTGCCAGGTGAGTCAGCAGGCACCCCAGCTGGCACCAAGGAGTGGGCACGCTGGGCATGGCCACCTGTGGGCACGGAGCCCACGCTGGCTCAATAGCAGAGCCCAGTCATGAGCTGCAGGCTTGACACCTTCAACCTGGACTGGCGCGATTTTGTCTGTGGCCAGAAACGGCACCTCAGATTGCACCAGGCCAGCAGCAGCATCAAAACTACTCCCTCCTGAAAACGCACTTATTTATTACAACCTGGGGGAACAGACTACCTGTGCTGTTTACAGAGAATTCAGACTTTCTCCTCCTCTTCTGTCTCTGCCTCTCCCCTCCACCCCTCCAATCAGACAAGTTACCTGGGAAACAAATTTGATATACTCCAAAATCTTATGACAAATGGCATTGAAAGAGGAAAAAAGAATTCTCTGTGTTTAGTCATGCCACGAAAAGCATCACACAAATCAAAGGCCGGGACGGGCCCAAGGAGGAGGTGCAAGTGACAGGAATGGAGAAACGAACACACGTGTGCATGCACACGCAGGAAAGTTCCCACGGGACCTGGGACTCACTCAGGAGGACACAGATTTTAACTCCCAAGAGAAACCACCATCCGGACGAACCTGGCACTCGACACCCAGTAGGTGCTTAGGAAGCATGAGTCCAAGCTCAGAAGGTCGGGCCCTGAAGAAAACATCAGGCCAAAGAGACCAACAAAAACTGAAGGGACTCCTCTTTTCCCTTTCACAGCAAAATGCCCAGAGACATTTCAGTCGAAGCAGCAGAATGGCTGAGAATTTAAAAACAAGTCTCATCAATGAATCGAGCCTTAAGAATAAAGAAGGCCACTGGTAACCCATGTTCTGACCCCTCTTTGGTCAGACGAGACCACCTCCCCCAATTCTGAGATGCCACATGCTAAATGTTATTTTTTTTTTAAGGCAGAATAAAAGGTTAGCAGCTGATGCACACTTCTCTGGTGCAGAGGAGACAAAGCACGGGGACAAAGCCCTCTTCCCGCGGACAAACATGCCCAGCGGGTGATCAAATTCAGCTCAGGCAAGACCACAGCAAAATGGATTCTGGTCCCTCAGACCTGAATCCTGCCTGCTTCTGCAGGACTCCAAGCCTTTGGCTACCACCAACGCCATGGGCAGCAGCCACGAGAGGCCCAGGGAGGCGGGGGACTGGGAAGTCCGGACATGAAACGGCAAGGAGGCGCCGTGTGCAGGCCACAGCCCGGGCAGATGGGCCCTTCCCCCGCAAGGTGCGGCCATGTGTACCCCAGGGAGGGGCAGGCGCCGCGCAAGCACCCCCACCCAGCCCCTCGGCAGCCAGCCGGGTCGCCGTCGCCTTTGTGCTTCCCTCTTTGTTTGTGAGTCTTCCGGATCCAAAGTCTCCTGCACACAGTGCATCAGGCCTGGCGCTGTCACCGGCCATGCCAGGCACACTGTTGACTCTGCAAGGATTTAATCAGTAACCGGCCCAGCAGATAGGCACGGGGGCAAGCTCCAACCTGACCCCGCGGAAGGCAAAGTTTACAGCCGGGCCAGGGGAGGAGGCTGCCACCGTCCAGCCCATCCTCCGCCGCCCCCTGGGCCCCCCCGCCCCCGGGCTGAGCCCACCTCCCCAGCAGGGAATGGAGAGAGGGCCGTCCACCCAGGGGGTGGGGGGCACCCGGCAGGAGCTGCCGCCAGGTGGGACTGAGAGCCTGGATGCCATCCCCCACCCGCCTGAGACAGCTGTGGTCCTGGACGCCTGGTCTGTATCTCTGACCACCATCCAGCTAATTGGATCGTGTAGACAGACTACAAAGAGGGTTTGGGCAAAGAGTGTATTTGGTTTGTTTATTGGTTTGAATCCAGATCAATCACTCTGAGTCTTGTGCCTGAAGCCCACACAGTTAACCAGATAATTACCAGACGGTTCCGAGAGGAGCTGTGTAGACGGCTTAATGAAAGAACAGTGCACATTTTATGGAGGGCTGTGACCGGTACGAAACACCGCCCCACCGGCAGCTTGAGGCTGGGCCGCACGGGGCTTTCCGCCGCCACCGTGAACTACACTCAAGTTCACCTTTGTTTCATTTGGGCTAACGTTTCTCAATCGAGGGCTTGGGCCGCGCTCTAAAACGCAGACAGATTACATAATGCCCAGGCCTCAGAGAAACCCCTTGGGCTGCTTTCCTTCCCCGGGGCCTGGACACCAGCACCAGCCAGGTGTCTGGTGATGGGATAAGGTGCCCACCAACCCCACCTCTGCCCTGGAGGCCGCCGCCGTGGCCGGGCCTGCCTCAGCAGCCCCAGTCCGTGCCCACGGGCCCTGGCACACAGAGACCCGTGCATCCCCCTGGAGCCCACCATGGCCAAAGTTAGGGACAACCCTTCCCCTGACAGCGGGGCCTGGGGGCAGCCCATGGCACACCGGCCCAGAGATCCCCCCTACGTGTTTCCCAACGCCAGGGCAAGGCTCTGCTGAGACACATCTGGCCCCCGGCCCCCAGGCCCAGAAAATCATGGCTCTTCTCCGGAGGTGCCTGGGCAGGGGAAGGTGCCACCCAACCCAGTTGGGGAAGGTGGTGCGGGGAGGGGGGGCGGCGGCTGCTTGAGAAGCCCAGGGCAAGTGGCTTCACCCTCGTCTCCTCCTCTCTCTCTCTCCAAAACACACCTCTTGAGCAATCAGAGGTAAACTGGGGGAGGGCAGTGAGGGGGAGGGGCACCCTGCACCTCCCAAGCTGGCTCCCCCGCAACCGCGGGCAGCACAGCACAGTGCCCAGCTTCGCCCAGGGGGGGACAGGAGCTGGGCCCGTCCTTCCCACGGAGGGCCGCTGTGCCTCCCAGCCACTTTCTCCTCCCCGGCTCCCCTTCATGTTAAGGAGGGGCAGAAAGAAAGACAAAAGTCCCTCACTCTGACCCCCCACCCCCCGCCAGCCAGGGGGAAATTCTGAAGCCAGATTCGGAGGCTGCGGCTCCCAGGCAGGGGACCACTGAGGGCTGAATCTAAAACTCTGTGTGCTGGCGGGTTTTCCGAGGCTCCCCCTCCGTCAAATGAAAAGCCAAATGCCGCGGCCTGGGGCTCAGGACAGGGTTTGAGAACATGCGCGAGCCTGAAACTGGGGCTGGAAGGCTTCACGGCAACCCAGGATCCTCCCCGAGAAGGCGGTCATTGCAGACTGCACCAGCGTGCCCACAGGAAAGAAAAAATAGGTGTTCTGAGCACATCGGACCCAAAATTCAGAATAAGAGTCCTCGTGTGTTTCAATGCTCTCGGGAGGTGGGGGGGAGGGGGAGCTGTTTCAAGGAGTATGGTTTCTTCTGCTAACTTTTCCCCCCTCCCCATTCCTTGGAGCATGTGTCATGGCCTGTGACACACTGCCAAGGGAACATGGACGCTGGGGGGATGTCTGCACACGCTACACGTTTGTGACATGTCGTGTAAGTGACACCCTGCTTCCTGGCTGGGTTTTCTTGGCACAGGTGTGGGCAGGCATTGGATTCAGCACACCCCCACTGCCCCACAGGCTTAGTAAACAGGATCAGGGCTGCCCCAGGGAAGACTGCATTCTGGGGAAGACCTGCCACCTCTCCAGAGAGGATGGGACACCCCCCACCACATACCACCCTGCACCCATCAAGACTCGGGCCCAAGCAGAGCTGCTGCTTTAAACTGTCCTTGTTTCAAAACACAAAGCATCCTGTTCACCTCCGGCCTGCTACCCTCCCCCGCAGCGACCCCACCACAGCCCTCTCTCTCCACCTTGCAGATTTGATTTCAGAAACCAATCCGCGACTTCTCTCCCTCTCATCAGGGTGACCCAGTCTCAACCATACATTTTAAAACAATAACATAAATACAACCTCCAGCAACAAAACACACGTACAAAATACTACACAGACAATGCAACACCAGAGCCCCACAAGCCAGCTTCCGCACTGGAACTTGACCGCCCTCGGTGGGGAGGAGATAACCCAGGACCCCCGCCCCCTCCCCCTCCACTTCCACCCTCCCTGTGTTGCCAACGAGGTGGTTTTTTTTTTGTTTTGTTTTTTTTTTTTTTTTTTCAGAAAGGGAAGCACCCAGTTTTGCCTGCCAGCCCGGGCAGGAAAAAGACGGGTAGAGCAAAGAAAGGAACTGGCTTCTGGAAATTTTTTGGGTTTTGGGGTTTTGAGGTTGTTGGGGCTTTTTTTTCTTTTTTAAAAAAACTGTTTTGTTTTCCCTTCCGGCGCAGATCCAGATGTGCCTTCAGAAAGGGAACCCTCACCACCAACGGGGCCCAGCCTCGGGTCTATCCCAAGGTCCCAGCCGTAAGGAACACAAGCGCTGGGCCCGGAGGTGCCCGAATGCTCAGTCTGGGGACAAGGCCAGATCCTCTCCAGAATTCCAGGGTCTCCCCGGGCCCGCAGGAATCCACAATGCAGCCGGGAGCCCAGCCGGGGAAAGGGGTGCCCGGTTCTCCCGGTGCCCCCACCACCACCACCCCCCGGCGCCGGGCAGGCCCCGAGCTCCAGGTGCAGCGGCCGGTGGGAGGGGGCGCCTCCCGGGCCCCGAGGGGAGGCGCGGGGGTGCGGGCGCGCCGACGCGCATAGCGACTCACCGTGGCGGACGCCAGGCTGTTGTCGGCCAGCGTTAGGTGGTGCGGCTCCCAGCGCCTCAGGAATTTCGAGGTGAGGATCTTGCTGAGAAAGGTCCGCGGGTGCCGGATGACACAGACCTGGATGTCGCCCTCCTGCAGCAGCTTGTACCTCATCCCGTTGCACAGCAGCAGGGCCCGGCGGCAGGGCACGGCGCCCATCTTCGTGCCCTCGGGGGCCGGCACGTCGCCCCCCAGCAGCGGCTTGGTCTCCTCGATCTGCCGAGGGTCGCCGCCGCCCGAGCTGCTGGTCAGATCCATGGCCGGGCCGGAGGGAAGCGGGGAGAGGGGCTGGCCCGGGCTGCCGGGGCGGCGGGGCCCCCCGGGCGGCGGCCCGCACCCCCCCAGCCCCCGGGAAGGCGGCGGGCGCGGGGCTGGGGGCGCCCCGCAGGGGCGGGGCCCGGGCGGCCGGAGGCGCGGGGCTTCCTGCGGGCTCCGGCTTCCTCCTAGCTCGTCGGGTGCATGCTCGCGGCGGCCGGACCGGCTCGGCGGGCGGCGGGCGGGGGCGCGGGCGAGCGGGGGGCGGCGGCGGCGTGGGCGGGCGGCCGCGCGGGCGGGCGTGTCTCGGGCCCGCCGCCCGCTCGTGTGCACGGTGCGTGTGTCCGGGCGGCCGTCCGCGAGCGAGTGTGCGGCGGGGCCGCGGGGGCCGGCGCGGCGGGGAGCTCGCGGAGCCGCGCGGCGCGCGCGCGATTGGTCCCCGGGGGTCATGTGCCCGCCCTCTGACGTCAATGGCGGCAACGCCGGCCGCCGCCGCGGCTTCGGCCTCGCGCGGGCGGGGTCCGCCGGCGGGGGGGGCGAGGGGCGGGCGCGGCCCGGCAGAAGCCGCGGCCCCGGGGAGTGGGGCGGGGGCGGCCTGGCCCGCGGGACCCCGGCGCCCCGCCCGGAACCGGGGGACGGGGGCGGGGCGCCTGACGTCACGCCGGGCCGCGCCCCCCCGCCGCCGGTGCCCAGGCGGCCCGGGCCCGAGAGCGGTCCGCGCGGGTGGCGGAGGGCCGGCCGGGTGCCAGCCCGAGGGCCCGGGGCCGCGGCCGGGGAGGGCTGGGCCGGAGGTGCTGGGGGAGGGCCGCCCGACCTGGGACCCCCTCGCAGCTCTGGCCTCCCACCTGGATGGCCAGGTGACCCTCCACCCCCGCTCAGCTCTGGCCGCCCACCTGGATGGCCAGGTGAGCCTCCACCCCCGCCCAGCTCTGGCGGTCCACCTGGATGGCCAGGTGACCCTCCACCCCCGCTCAGCTCTGGCCGCCCACCTGGATGGCCAGGGGACATAGATAGTCCCTGGAATTGCAAATGTCCCATCAGGTATCCAAATACTGAGCCACACACACCCTGGCTCAGCCGGTGGGACTCTACAGGCCTTCTGGTCACTTACAGATGTCTGTCTGCCCTTGGGGTCCTCAAGCTTCTGCGGGGAGGAGACAGGCTCCCCAGCCACCATGCCCCCTTGCTTCCCTTCTCCTCCTGGAGTCTGATCAGTTCCTAACAGGAACCTAGACACAGAACCCCTCTCCAGTGTTATGTTCGCCCCCTCTGCCTGCACCCCAGCAGCCCAGACCTTTTTTCCTCTCCCCTTCAGGCCGGGTCATTTCTGTCTGCGTTCCCAGGCCCTGCAGGGCTGTGAGAGAACCATATTGGAAGCACCCTCAGGGAAAGAACTGCCATGTCACGGGGGCACTCCAGCTGTGCAACAAGAAATGGTCCCTGTGTGCCATCGGAAAAGGTACCCAGAGCTACCTAGCCAGTGCTCAGCTCTGGGGTTGGGTTCCTCACATCCACCTGTCAATAGCATTAAAACCCCCAGATCTGTGCCTTTTTGTTTAGTGAAGGTGCCTCTGTAAGTGGACACACGGGTGTGTGAGCATGCATTGAATTGCATCATAAATGCCAAAGTCTGTCCACGGCAGCCCTTCAGTGGGGATTGTCCCTTTTCCCTGCTCCAGAACACACGAGGTTAGGGCTTCCCAAAAGATACTCACCCAAGCCGGGCCAGGGCTGGCACCTGGGTGGAAGTCAGGGCCCGATGTGTGTCCCTCCGCAGAGAAGAAACATGCAGGCTGCCCAGGAGATAGATGTGCAGAGCTGTTCTCTCATGAGCCATGGGGAGGCAAATGAGGTGGGGAAATGGAGAATTCACTGACTCCCTACAACCTGCTGGCAATTTCTCTTCTTCAAGTTCTGAACTTCAACAGCCTTGAGAAAACCATCAAACAAGAAGGAGTGAAGCCGGAGTCCCTAACTGATGACGCAGCTCCAGGCCATACCTTTAAGAGGGTTTGTGCCTGCTCAGTCGCTTCAGTCGTGTCTGACTCTTTGCGACCCCGTGGACTGTAGCCCGCCAGGCTCCTCTGTCCCTGGGATTCTCCAGGCCAGAATACTGGAGGGGGTTGCCATGCCCTCCTCCAGGAGATCTTCCTGACCCAGGGATCGAACCCACGTCTCTTACATCTCCTGAATTGGCAGGCAGGTTCCTTACCACCTGGGAAGCCCATTTAAGGGGGTTAGATCTGTTGTTCAGACCTTTATTGAGCTGCTGTTTGCCAATTGCAGAAATAATTTCTAGCATCCTAAGCACACATACAACTTTTCCTTCTCACAGCAACACTATGACACAGGATTGACCCATCACCATCCCCTCCTGCAGGTAAGGATACAGAGAGGCTGCCAGCCTCATGTGGCTAATCAGGACCTGGCCCAGGTGCGAAGCTCAGCATCTAAGGCCATGTAAAGACAATTACCATACTCCTCATGGCGGGGAGTGGGGGTGGGGAGAGGTTTGCGGGTGTGTGCTGTGGCGCTGTGGACATGTCCTGACTCCACGTGGTCATTAGGAATCAGGGAAGACCCTCAGCCCATGCAGGAAACGGCAGGCGTTTTGCCACGGCATAGAAAGAGCCCGGAGGGTGCAGGGCAAAGGCCCTAGAGGTGAGCAGGGTTAGAGCAAGCAGTGCCCTGAAGTGCAGGCCCAGGGACCAGACTCTCCCCTGAGAGCAGTGGGAAGCCACCACACAGGCCATCCAGGGGAGTGACTTGTAGATGTCACCTTCATCCAGGTCACTGGCCACAGCACATGGACAAGGTTTGCAGAGCAGCAGCCTGGAGGCAGGGAGGCTGGTGGAGAGGCTGTCGAGGGTACCCAGGAAGGAGGTGATAGGGTGCAACAGGAAATCTTGAGCAGGGAGGCTCGATGGCAGACAAAGCAGCCGCCGTCCACTTGAGGGACATCTGTGGACCCTCCTCTCCCCATTCAGGGGGCAGAGCTTCAGCAGAATGAGATTTACCAGGATGCAGTTTCAGATGTCATCCAGACCTCCTCAGCACTGCTTGGCATGGTGCTTGATGAATAGGAGCAGCGTGATAAAGTGCCAGGTACTATGCTAGGGGAGTTATAAATTTGTTCTCTTTCCTTCCTCTCAACCAACCCAGAAGACGGAAATCACCATCTCCATCTTAAGGACGAGGAAGTTGAGGTTTAGACAAACATGAGGATCTTAGCCAAGATTTTGACCCAAAATTCTGTCTGACCATGTCTTTCCCACTCCTGTAATGTTTTCCTGAGCAGAGGCTCAGGAAGAAAAGTGCTGAATTTGATCAATATATCTTTCAATAATATTTCTTGGTTTGAGTTTGAGGTCAGTGACATGGAGCCCACAAGGTACTATAAGAAGTTCCCTGGAAACTGAAAGCAGGAGTTCCTGGTCAACAGTAGCCCTCGTGCTTGCAAGCAAATACACAGTGACCTGTGGTCAGGCTCACCTGTCCCCTGTTGCTTAGGCAGTAGATTGAGGTCAGTGAGCGAGGCTGCGAGGAGATGGAATGCACTCATACTCAGTGATACGCAGAGTCCCTCACCTCCCAATGGCCCAGGTTCTCGACCTAAAAATGAGTAAGTCCAGCTGTCAGATTCCATCAGAAGCCCCCTCCCTGCAGCCCCCCAGCCTCTGTGGGAGACACAAGCCCACTGAGTTTCCACCAATGCCTTGGGTACCCAGGTCATCCTCGGTGCCACAGGAGTCCAGATTCTGCCAGCGATAGTACAGGTCCCTTAAAGGTCACCCTCCTGGCATCAAACTTGAGAGGGTCATGGAGCAGTAGGAACGACAGGCAAGGTCACGAACCCATCACTCTCCCGGGGCTCATAGGCCAGTTGACTTACAAAGATCACCAGACAAAGTTCCATGTTCTCCAATCTTTGCTGGCAGCCCCTCGTTTGAGCCTGCCCCAAAGACCAACGTTCTGCTCTCACCGGCTCACTGCAAGTTCCTCTTCCACTTGGATCAACAGTGTACCACGGATTCACTCAGGGCCATGTTGGTGAAGATGCTACTCCATGCTAGACGCTGGGGGCATGTAGTGAGGGAGCGGGAAAGAGCTCGCAGCTCAACCCTGAGGTCCCTCAGGTCACCCCCTGGGGCCAACTCAGAGGGGAAAGACAGACCTGCTGCCCTGGCAGCCTACAAAGGGACGTGAGGAAGTCGCAAAGTCCCCGGTGGGGAGGAGAGCGTGAGAGCCGATGACTAGCCCTGAGAGAGGGCCGCCTAGGCGTCTGCTTCTACCTAACACACGCCCATAGGTCCTTTGCCCAGTTCCCTCCTCCCCTCTCCACAAAATGCTCCACAAACCCAACACACTGTATCCTCCAAGAGGGCAGGATCTGTTCCAGTTCTGCCCATCACTGTGTCCAGCGGTGTGCTGGTGAATGTTTAAGCGTCAGCTTGCGGGGGTTGGGGGGTTGCTGATTTATAGCATCTGACAATCTCCCTGGTGGAAATATTCCCACCATGGCCATCTTCAGGTTATCAGCAGGCCTCACTGAACATGGAGAATTGAGAAGAGACGTACCCGATTGCAGTGTTTCCACCCTACAGATAGAACATTCCGGGGGACATGAAACAGGGGCAGAGGGGTCTCAGCTCAGGGCTTGCAAAGCCTAAAATATTTCTATCTAGCCCTTTAACAGAAGTTTGGCGACCCCTGAAATAGGCATAAATAACCTTCGGAACAGAAATGCTAGTAAAATAATTAGGAAGTGGGGAGTTGGTGATGGACAGGGAGGCCTGGCGTGCTGCGGTTCATGGGGTCGCAAAGAGTCGGACACAACTGAGCAACTGAACTGGACTGAACTGATGAGTTTTATTACCTTTTTTAAAGATATAATTTATTTAAATATAATTTGATATTAATTCCATCCTGTTTAATGGCTCTGACAACCAGCTTGCAAAGTTCCTGAAAAACAGTCAGCTCTCATGGGCGAGCATAGGTCAGCTCCAACAGGTCCCTGCCTGTTCTGGACTATAGAAGCTGCATGATGGTTATCTGCTGGAAATCAAACTGCAATGCCAACATTCTAATCATTAGGCAATACTGCCCTGCTTCCTGCCTGCCTTCATTCAATTCCATTAAACCCGTGTCAGCACCTACTGAGGGCCAAGGACTTTGCTGGGGACTATAGGTCCAGCTCACACAAGGTGCTGCCCTGGTGAGGCTCATAGTTGAGTGAGGGGAATCGGACACCCCTCCTCCCCCTTCACCCCCCAAAAAAAAGTGTGCTGAGAAGAAAACAAACTCCTTGCCCTTCCATTTACCAGATGTGTGTATCTTTGGTTGATTTGCTGTAAAATGGGATTATAACAGCCCCTTTTCCCAGAGTCACAGGAATTAAATGAGCTCACAGCCCAGCGCTGGGTGAGCACGTAGAATAAGCATTGTATTTTCACGTCACCACTGTCATCTTCGAACCCGTGTTCCCAAGGCCCTGATTACAGCCCTTCTCAAGCTCATGTTGCCCAACAACTAGAGCACAGACACTCAGTACAGCGTCTTTGCAGGGGTTTCAACTTTGGCCGCTATGAACATTTAAGGGCTGGATCATTCCTGGCAGCAGACAGCTGCCCGGGGCACTGGAGGGTGTTCAGCAGCATCCTTGGCCCTAACCCATAGATGCCAGGAGCAGCCACGATTTGCGACAAACAGAATGTCTCCAGACGTTACCGCATGTCACCTGGGAGGCAGAATCAGCCCTGATTGAGAACCCCTGGTTTGAAGGAAAATGTTTTTCCCACCTTCTCAGCCAGTACAGGATGCTCCCCAGGCATCCTGTGGTTCTCAGTCTAGGGGAGATTATATTGTCCACACTCATGCAACGGCACGTCCTTCCTCAGATGCCACTTCCCAGGGGCCGGAGGAAACACAGTCAGCTTTATCAGGCTGTCAAGGAACACAGGAAGTCACCGGATGAAATGAGATGCAACCTGTTTGGAGTCATGTTTCTGGAGCCCCTTAATGGCATGAAGCTATGCCTGTAATCATATGCCAGGTGCTAGAAGCAGAATTATTTGTTCTTAATTTCATAGCTGCCCCCATGGAACTGCTGCTTTGGGGGAACATTCCCAAAGCTCCGACTGAAAACTCCGTCTCAAAATTACATCATCCAGGAGAGTATTCCTGAGCCTCATTTTTAACAGGCATGAGACACCAGCATAATGGAACACACACTCTGTACTGATGGCATTTAATGTACTGATCAAATAATGTGCTTATTCTCCTGGTATAAGGAGAGGAGTCATGTTTTCATCCTGAAGTCAGGGAACATCCCCCTCCTGCTTCTGAGCTGATGTGAAGTCAGCCCATTTTCTAGGCTCATGGGTGGGGAGGGACGGAGGGGGCGTAGGAGCCCCATTTCCTACTTAGCAGCCTGTGTACTGGGTAGCTGAGTGATGACCTGCCACACCCCCTACTTCTCTAGTTTGGGAGATTTGGAGGCGCAATATTGCTGCTGTTTTTTTATCTTTTGGGTCTCTTGGCCCCAAGGTATATGAGGGCCCCAACCAGGAATCAAACCTGTACCTGACTCATTGGAAGGTGAAGTCTTAACCACTGGACTGCTAGGGAAGTCCCTGAGGTTAATTAAAAAAAAAATGTATTACAGAGGATTGAACATTTATCTAAAACTAATCTTTGTCACTCAATATGCCAGCAAATTTGGAAAACTCAGCAGTGGCCACAGGACTGGAAAAGGTCAGTTTTCATTCCAATCCTTAAGAAAGGCAACGCCAAAGAGTACTCAAACTACCGCACAATTGCACTCATCTCACACGCTAGTAAAGTAACGCTCAAGATTCTCCAAGCCAGGCTTCAGCAGTACGTGAACCGTGAACTTCCAGATGTTCAAGCTGGGTATGGAAAAGGCAGAGGAACCAGAGATCAAATTACCAACATCTGCTGGATCATCGAAAAAGCAAGAGAGTTCCAGAAAAACATCTATTTCTGCTTTATTGACTATGCCAAAGCCTTTGACTGTGTGGATCACAATAAACTGTGGAAAATTCTGAAAGAGATGGGAATACCAGACCACTTGACCTGCTTCTTGAGAAACCTATATGCAGGTCAGGAAGCAACAGTTAGAACTGGACATGGAACAACAGACTGGTTCCAAATAGGAAAAGGAGTACGTCAAGGCTGTATATTGTCACCTTGCTTATTTAACTTATATGCAGAGTACATCATGAGAAAAGCTGGAATCAAGATTGCCGGAAGAAATATCAATAACCTCAGATATGCAGATGACACTACCCTTATGACAGAAAGTGAAGAGGAACTAAAATGCCTCTTGAGGAAAGTGAAAGAGGAGAGTGAAAAAGTTGGCTTAAAGCTCAACATTCAGAAAACGAAGATCATGGCATCCGGTCCCATCACTTCATGGGAAATAGATGGGGAAACAGTGGAAACAGTGGCTGACTTTATTTTGGGGGGCTTCAAAATCACTGCAGATGGTGATTGTAGCCATGAAATTAAAAGACGCTTACTCCTTGGAAGGAAAGTTATGACCAACTTAGATAGCATATTCAAAAGCAGAGACATTACTTTGCCAGCAAAGGTCCGTCTAGTCAAGGCTATGGTTTTTCCTGTGGTCATGTGTGAATGTGAGAGTTGGACTGTGAAGAAAGCTGAGTGCCAAAGAATTGATGCTTTTGAACTGTGGTGTTGGAGAAGACTCTTGAGAGTCCCTTGGACTGCAAGGAGATCCAATCAGTCCATCCTAAAGGAAATCAGTCCTGGGTGTTCATTGGAAGGAGTGATGCTGAAGCTGAAACTCCAATACTTTGGCCACCTCATGCGAAGAGTTGACTCATTGGAAAAGACTCTGATGCTGGGAGGGATTGGGGGCAGGAGGAGAAGGGGATGACAGAGGATGAGATGGCTGGATGGCATCACGGACTCGATGGACATGAGTCTGAGTAAACTCTGGGAGTTGGTGATGGACACAGAGGCCTGGCGTGCTGCGATTCATGAGTCGCAAAGAGTTGGACACGACTGAGCAACTGAACTGAACTGAACTGAATCTTTGTTACACACAATCAGTTAATTGATTTACATACACACACCAAAACCTTAATAGCAGTTATCTCTGCAGTGGCTGGGATTATAAGTCATTCTTTTGCCTTTTGAAATCAACATTATCAAAATACAATTTACATGAAATAAAAGTCACCTGTTTAAAAGAACAGGTTGATAAGCGTTGATGAAGATCTACACCGAGGTAACCACCACCCGAATCAGGACACCAATAGAGAACATTCTCACAACCCAGACAAAGCTTCTTCTGCTCCTCTGCTGTTGATCCCAGCCACCCACTTGCTGGCCTAGACATCCCCCCATCTGCCTTCCGTCACTATAGATCGTTTCACCCCTTCTTGAAGTTCATATCAATAGAGTCAGAAGATACATCCTCCTTTGGGTCTGACCTCTGACGCACCATAACACTTTTGGTGATCCATCCGTGTTGGTGCACGTATTGTGGTCTGTTCCTTTCGTGGCTGACTAATCTATCCATTACACAGCTGCAAGACTTATGGGTAAATACTGTTGTCCTCTTTCTGCTCTCTTCCCACCCCCCAAGCCCAAATTTTTTACAAGGAACATGTATTGATTTGTTTTACTTTTGAAAAAAGACAAATGCCATTCATTTTTAAAAAAATTCACAGGGACTTTATGAAATGCCAGGCTGCTGCTGACGCGTGGAAATGGATGCCTGGCACAGCCGCACAGAGGTTTGAAGGCCACGGATCATATTTTTAAAAATAAAAACCACTGTTTTTCAGATTAATTGCATCTCTCTCCCACACCAGCCTTTGCGGTGAGCTGCTCAAATTGACCAATTTAAATGTGACCTCACTTCTTTCCCCTCCATCCGCTCTGAGTCAGTTGCTAAGAAGCAAGGAAAGGAAGTATGGCGGGGGGCAGGGAGGGGGGGCGGCGTGTTAACATGTGTGGAGTATGTGTGGCTCTTCCAAAACCTAGCCACATCCCCTTTCATGAGCCGAGACATGATCAAGGGTCTGTCCAGGATCCCAGAGCAGGAGAACAGGAGGATGGAATCCAGGGGCTCCAGGAGGGATGGGAAGGAGGCTGAAAGCACAAACTTTGGATTTGGATCCCAGCTGTCCACCTGAGTTAGCTGGGTGACACTACCCGAACCTCTTAACTTCTCAGAAGCCTCAGTCTCTTCATCTGTGAAACAGAGATCCAATCTGATGGCCACAATCAAGCAAACGGGACAATGCATGTAAAGTGCTCAGAGCGAGGTTTAGGAAGAAGTGCCCAGTGCATGGTAGGGAAGCCAGGTTGCTCAACTCCTGGTTCCTTCTTTCTTCAGCCACGAAGCTGAACTTCATGGCAGCCATGGAACCGAAACTGCAGTCTGCCTGGGCTGAAGGGAGAGGAGTGGACGTTTTCTTGCAGCTCTGGTGAGCAGACCCTCACAGATTCAGAGAAACGAGCGAGGGCAGGCTGCAGCAGCAGGGTGCTCGCCGAGACCCCTGCTGCAACAGAAACCAACCAGGGTAGCTTCAAATAGAGTGGAAATGGCTTAGGAGGAATCAAGGGTGTCTCACAGGACCCCTAAGAACATAAAGGTAGACAGGTCTCAGAAACGGCCAGAAACCAGGGCCCTTCTCTCGGTTCTGTGTGCCTGCTTCTCTCTGCGTCTTCTTACCCTGCATCCAGACTTCCTCCGCTGTGTCACTTCAGCCTGACAGAAGGGGACCCCTCGAGAGATCCGCTGAGATCAACTATCGACGAGCTCTTTCTATCTATCTTTTAAATTATGAAAATATGATAACGCATTTATAGGAGACTTGAAAAACTACCTATACAATGTTATATGTAGTTACTGGGAGTTCTTTCTTTGGTCCAGTTCTAAGGGAAGAATTTCGTTGCTCAAATGGCCCAGATGCCCACCCCAGCCAGTGTCTGAGCTAAGCTGTCCGAATATGGATGCTGGCGCCCACTCCTTAGAGGTGAGGATGGTCAGGTGGGTCATTGTGAGCTGGACAGTCCCCCAAGAAACGTCTTATCCCAAATAATAACCACTTCTTTTCATTGTGTTCCCCAACCTTGTGCATTTATTTTATTAACAATAGCAAATACCTACATATGTCTTACTATGTGCCAGCCACTAGTATAAACACTTTGCCTGTGTTGATTCCTTTAAATTAATCCTCACGAAATTGCAGTGGGGTTTATTGTCTCCATTGTATGAATGAGGAAGTTGACCAGTAGGGAGGTTCATTAACTTGCCCAAGGTCACACTTGAACCTGGTCAGTTTAGTACTAGCCTCCCTCTCTTAGCCACCCTGCCACGTTGCCTATTTTATTTGTTTTAAATATTTATTTACTTACTCATCTGTCTGCGTCGGGTCTGAGTTGTGGCACTCAAATCTTCGCTGTAGAGTGCAGAATCTTACAGGACGCAGGATCTTTCGTTGCAGCCTGTGAATTCTTAGTTGCAGCCTGTGGGATGGGATCTAGTTCCCTGACCAGGGATCAAACCCGGGCCCTTGGCACTGAGAGCCTGGAGTCTGTCTCTGGACCTCCAGGGAAGTCCCTGCTTATTTTATTTTTCTGGGTCGTGCTTCATGGCACGCAAGATCGTAGTTCCTCGACCCGGGCCCTTGGCAGTGAGAGCCTGGACTTCTAACCACTGGACTGCCAGGGAGTTCCCAGCGCTGCCTGTTTTAGCCTGAGTTATGCTTTTCATAATTTTGCTGTTAGCTCACATTTCTCAAAAAGAGAAAAAAGATAAGGAAGGGGATGAATGCTGTCTCTGACGTCTCACAAAACCTCTTCCAGTCGACAGTGGGAAACACTGGAGCCCTGCCGGCCGGCCTGTCCCATTCTGAACTGGGTGGGGGCGGGGGGCAGGACGGCATTGCCACTGCTTGCCCACGCCACCCTGTGGCCCCACCCTGTCCTGGACCACCTAGGGCAGCTTCTTTACCTGCACGCAGCAGGTGTTCAATAAGGTGGCTGTTGCCGAGAAAACATGTTCCCCACTTTACAAGTTTCAAAGCACTTCCAAAGACAGGCAAAGAGATCAGCTAGCGTACTGTTCTGTGACACCTTGAGGAAGGAGAGTCTTCAGAAAGGACATACACGTCAGAACCCAGCCGGCACAGAACAGCCAGGCCCCGGGAGGAACAGGAGCCGGGCAGGGTCTGCACAAAGCCTCCTCTCTCCTCCGTCTTCTGTCCTGATCTCTCTGGAATTCTGTTTCAGTGCCTCAAGGGATTCCGGCTGCCTCTGCTGTGTGTCTGGCACTGGGCCCAAAATGGGCAACTCAGTCCAGTCTCCAGAGCTAAGTGGGCACCGCTTCCAGTTTCCCACCACCTCCAGATGTCCAGGTAACGCATCCAGGGGACCTGGCTGGGCTTTATCCAGACGGGCCCCCTGAGTCTCGGGTTCTAGGCCCCAGACTCAAAGAAGGAAGGTAACCTGCCCCAGGGCTCCCAGAGAGGAGGCCACCAACCCAAGATCCTGGCCCGTCGCCACCTAAACCCCTGTCCGAGGGTGCTGTTACAGAGCACTGTGAACTGGGCGGGTTGCACAGCAGAGACATCTTCTCTCACAGCTCTCGAGGCTCAGCAGGGTTGCTGTCATCCGAGGGCCAAGGAGAGTATCTGTTCTGGGCCTGTCTCGCTCCCGAGGGTTTGCTGGCCATCTCTGGCTTGTACACAGGGGCATCTTCCCAAGCTCTCCCTTCAAGTCCAGGGCATCCTCCCTACATGTGCCTGTGCCCCAGCTTCCCCTTTTTATTTATAAGGACACAGTCTTACTGGATAAGGGGCCCACTCTACCCCAGCTTGACCACATTTCAACTTACTACATCTGCAACAACCCTATTTCCAAATACAGTGACAGTCTTTATTTGGAGGTACTGGGGGCTAGGACTTGGACATGTGTTTTTTCCTTTCTTTCTTCTTTTCTTTGGCCGTGAGTGTGGCACGTGGCATCTTAGTTCCCCAGTCAGGGATCGAACCCGGGCCCCTGGCAGTGGAAGTACAGAGTCCTAACCACGGGACCATCAGGGAATCCCTCCTTGGCCATTTCTGGAGGGGCACAATTTGACCCATTACAAAGCCCAAAGCGGGCCGCGTTAACTGCTACTCCGTTCTGCCCTAACCAGCTCTGGCCATGACGCCTCACTCCCGGCTTCTACAGCCCCAGAGGGCATTGCTCATCCTGTTTTCCCAGGAATGAGCATGAACACAAGTCTGCCCTCCTGTCCTCAAGCTCACATGGAGCAGTTCCCAGGGAGCTGCCGTGATTCAGGAGGACCCACTGGGGCACCTTGGGTGGGGCGTGACTCAACTCTGGGCGAGGCACTTAGGGAGCCTGTATTCAGGCTCTGTGGTCTGAGCTTCTCCACCACGCGCCAGTGTCATCAGGCAACTTCAGAGGCCCTAGACCTGAATAGCACCAGACCTAGCTCACAATCGGCTAATGAATTTCATTAGCGTGGATGACAGTGACCCACACATGCAAGTTGGCTGGCGTGACCTCTGGTCTTGTGGTTTCACAGTGGTGGTGGTTGACAGGTGGCTGGGTTGTGGGCCAGGGACTCAGGCAAGCGGTTTATTTCTATATTTATTCACTTTTCTGTTTGGTTTGGCTAAAAATATTCAGCAGGTTTTCCTTGGAGGTGAATTAGCCAAATCTACTCCAAGCATTAACTGCTTTTCAGAAGTCTGGGATCTGGGTTCAGGAAAAGCCGGCTGGGCCCATTTCTTTAGCCTTGACGGGCATCACCAGTCCTTTGTGGAATGCTACCTCAGATCACAGGCCAGGAAGGGCAGAGTGAGGAATGGAATCCAGGATGCTGTACGCTACAGCCTGAGCTCACTTGGTACTTTGACTTGATGACTCACGGTTTTGAGCCTGGACTTGGTGTTTCAGTTCAGTTCAGTTCAGTCACTCAGTCGTATCCCACTCTCTGCGACCACATGAATCGCACCACACCAGGCCTCCCTGTCCATCACCAACTCCCGGAGTCCACCCAAACACGTCCATTGAGTCGGTGATGCCATCCAACCATCTCATCCTCTCATTTTGAGGCACTCTCAAGAGTCTTCTCCACCACCAGAAGAATTGATGCTTTTGCACTCAGCTTTCTTTATAGTCCAACTCTCACATCCATACATGACTACTGGAAAAATCATAGCCTTGACTAGATGGATCTTTGTTGGCAAAGTAATGTCTCTGCTTTTGAATATGCTATCTAGGTTGGTCATAACTTTCCTTCCAAGGAGTAAGCGTCTTTTAATTTCATGGCTACAAGCACCATCTGCAGTGATTTTAGAGCCCCCCAAAATAAAGTCAGCCACTGTTCCCACTGTTTCCCCATCTATTTGCTATGCAGTGATGGGACCAGATGCCATAATCTTCGTTTTCTGAATGTTGAGCTTTAAGCCAACTTTTTCACTCTCCATTTTCACTTTCAAGAGGCTTTTTAGTTCCTCTTCACTTTCTGCCATAAGGGTGGTGTCATCTGTATATCTGAGGTTGTTGATATTTCTCTTGGCAATCTTGATTCCAGCTTGTGCTTCCTCCAGCCCAATGTTTCTCATGATGTACTCTGCATAGAAGTTAAATAAGCAGGGTGACGTACTCCTTTTCCTATTTGGAACCAGTCTGTTGTTCCCTGTCCAGTTCTAACTGTTCCTTCTTGACCTGCACACAGATTTCTCAAGAGGCAGGTCAGGTGGTTTGGAATTCCCACCTCTCTAAGAATTTCCCACAGTTTGTTGTGATCCACACAGTGGACTCGGTGTTTACCTTCTTGAAAGAAAAAGTGCCAAAGCAGTCACCAGCACATCCAGATCCCAGCAGTGACCCCCTCCTTCACCCCCAGGAAGCAGCCAGTGAGATGGGATACTGGCCTTGCCTGAGCGAAAAGAAAGCCTTAGGAGGCTTCTGGTTCATCCCTATTTTGCAGGTGGGGAAAGCTGAGGTTCAGGGAAGGGAGGGAGCCTTACCCAGGACTGCTCAGGTGATGGGGGGGGACTCCCGGCTCGGAGCCCCTGAGCCCTCCTCCCAGAGCTCCCTACCGCCAGTCTCCTGCTTTTCCTCAGCTGCTCATGCAGGATGCCGGCTCCTGTGTATTTCTCATCTGCCTGCCTGGTGTCCGTCCGCGTTTGTGGAGTCAGATCCCTGGAGAGGCTCATCTTCCTCTTTCCCATCTGCCCCAGCCCCTCGAAACCAAGCTGTGTGCTTCCTCTCCGCCCTAATGATGTGTGCTGTTGCTTCCACGCTCTCCTGAGATTTCTGCCGCTTTTCACCCTCTGCAGCGTTTCCTCTGGCCTCCCTCCTGGTGTCACTGCCCTCACCCCAGGGGAAGGGGCGATGCAGGTTGCTGGACCCCAGACTCCCCCCTCCATGGCCTTTCCTTTGAGCCCCTCCGGCTCTGTTTCCCACCTCCACATTCCCTCATTCTGCCATCTTCCACTGCCCAGCGCTGGTGGTCCTTCCTGAGGGCCTAGGGGGTGGAGCGAGCCCAGCAAACCAAGTGAAGACAGACCCCCTTGTGGCTACAAACCAATGTAGCTTTGAAAAGTCTAGCAGCCCAGGGACGTTTTTAAAACTCTCTCTCTTTTTTTTTACAAAAAGGATATATTTTCATTGGGAAAACCCGGAAGATACAGATAAAGAACAAAACAATGAGTAATGAATATTAAGCCATGAAATTAAAAGACGCTTACTCCTTGGAAGAAAAGTTATGGCCAACCTAGACAGTATATTCAAAAGCAGAGACATTACTTTGCTGACTAAGGTCCGTCTAGTCAAGGCTATGGTTTTTCCTGTGGTCATGTATGGATGTGAGAGTTGGACTGTGAAGAAGGCTGAGCTCCGAAGAATTGATGCTTTTGAACTGTGGTGCTGGCGAAGACTCTTTTTATTTTATTTTATTTTATTTTTACTTTATTTGACTTTACAATACTGTATTGGTTTTGCCATACATTGACATGAATCCGCCACGGGTGTATACGAGCCCCCAATCCTGAATCCCCCTCCCACCTCCCACCCCATATCATCTCTCTGGATCATCCCCGTGCACCAGCCCCAAGCATCCTGTATCCTGTATCGAACATAGACAGGCGCTTCGTTTCTTACATGATAGTATACATGGTTCAATGAAGACTCTTGAGAGTCCCTTGGATTGCAAGGAGATCCAACCAGTCCATTCTGAAGGAGATCAGCCCTGGGATTTCTTTGGAAGGAATGATGCTAAAGCTGCAACTCCAGTACTTTGGCCACCTCATGAGAAGAGTTGACTCATTGGAAAAGACTCTGATGCTGGGAGGGATTGGGGGCAGGAGGAGAAGGGGACGACAGAGGATGAGATGGCTGGATGGCATCACTGACTCGATGGACGTGAGTCTGAGTGAACTCCGGGAGTTGGTGATGGACAGGGAGGCCTGGCGTGCTGCGATTCATGGGGTCGCAAAGAGTTGGACACGACTGAGTGACTGAACTGAACTGAACTACATTTTAAGCACTACGCACACAGTGCATCTAATCTTCAAATGAGAAATTCTACAGGACAAATGGTATGATTTCTTCAACAGATAAATGGCAAGGAGAAAACATGAGAGCAAGGATAGTGTTTAGGTCAAAAGACTTAAAAGTACTACTGACTACAGAGAGACAGGGAGATGGGTGAGCACGGGACAGTAACACGTCAGTGGTTGAATCTGGGGGCCATGCACACACTCACTGTAAAATCCTTTTGCCTCCACTGGACATTTCAGAACTGTTCAGTTAAAACTCTGGGGAAATGGATATACCAAGCAAGTGTAATGTGTGGGTCTTGTGGATCCTGATTCAAGCAAATCAAATTAAAAAAGCATTCACAGGACAATCAAGGATGATTATACACTGATTAGATATTAGATAATTTTTTTTTATTTTCTTATTTTTTTTTTAAATTTTGGTCGCACCACACAGCATGTGGGATCTCAGTTTCCTGACTAGGGATGGAATTTGTGCCCCCTGCAGTGGAAGCATGGAGCCCTAACCTGGACCGCCAAAGTCCCTACGCCTAAAATTTTTTTAAAAATCAATTTTTTTAATTACCTAGGGACTTCCCTGGCGGGCCAGTGGTTAAGACTCTGAGCTTCTGCTGTAGGGAGCGTGGCTTCCAGTCTTGGTTGGGGAACTAAGGTCTTGCATTCTATGTGGTGTGACCAAAAAATTAAGCAAAAAAACAAAGGTGTGATAATGCTTATTTAACTTCTATGCAGAGTACATCATGAGAAACGCTGGACTGGAAGAAATACAAGGGGGAATCAAGATTGCCAAGAGAAATATCAATAATCTCAGATATGCAGATGACACCACCCTTATGGCAGAAAGTGAAGAGGAACTAAAAAGCCTCTTGATGAAAGTGAAAGTGGAGAGTGAAAAAGTTGGCTTAAAGCTCAACATTCAGAAAACGAAGATCATGGCATCCGGTCCCATCACTTCATGGGAAATAGATGGGGAAACAGTGGAAACAGTGTCAGACTTTATTTTGGGGGGCTCCAAAATCACTGCAGATGGTGCTTGTAGCCATGAAATTAAAAGACACTTACTCCTTGGAAGAAAAGTTATGACCAACCTAGATAGCATATTCAAAAGCAGAGACATTACTTTGCCGACTAAGGTCCATCTAGTCAAGGCTATGGTTTTTCCAGTGGTCATGTATGGATGTGAGAGTTGGACTGTGAAGAAGGCTGAGCCCGAAGAGTTGATGCTTTTGAACTGTGATGCTGGAGAAGACTCTTGAGAGTCCCTTGGATGGCAAGGAGATCCAACCAGTCCATTCTGAAGGAGATCAGCCCTGGGATTTCTTTGGAAGGAATGATGCTAAAGCTGCAACTCCAGTACTTTGGCCACCTCATGAGAAGAGTCGACTCATTGGAAAAGACTCTGATGCTGGGAGGGATTGGGGGCAGGAGGAGAAGGGGACGACAGAGGATGAGATGGCTGGATGGCATCACTGACTCGATGGACCTGAGTCTTAGTGAACTCCGGGAGATGGTGATGAACAGGGAGGCCTGGCGAGCTGCGATTCATGGGGTCGCAAAGAGTCGGACACGACTGAGGGACTGAACTGAACCAAATGGTATTGTGATGATTTTTTTAAAAGAGTTTCTTTGTTTGGGATTTGCTTTAAAATAACCAGCAGGAGAAGAGATAGGGAGGCAGAGATGAAATAAAATTGGCAATTTATTGCTATCTCTTGATTCTTGGGGAGTGGCTGCTACTGCTGCTATGTCGCTTCAGTTGTGTCCGACTCTTTGCAACCCCATAGACGGCAGCCCACTAGGCTCCTCTGTCCCTGGGATTCTCCAGGCAAGAACACTGGAGTGGGTTGCCATTTCCTTCTCCAATACATGAAAGTGAAAGGCGAAAGTGAAGTCGTTCAGTCGTGCCTGACCCTTAGCGACCCCATGGACTGCAGCCTACCAGGCTCCTCTGTCCATGGGATTTTCCAGGCAAGAGTACTGGAGTGGGGTGCCATTGCCTTCTCCGTTGGGTAGTGGAGTTCATGACTATTTCTTCTTCTTTGGTGAAGGCTTGAACATTCCCACAATAAAGCATTAAAAAGAAAAAAACATTCTTATTTTGCATCTGAGAAAACCAAACTGAAGTTTAGAGGTGTCAGGATATTTGCTCAAGATCTCCCTGAACTGAGATTAAGGGAAAAAATTCCTAGCTGCCATCCTATCACCCGTTCTTCACACCTTGGTGAATATCCTGCCAGACCTTCTGGGCATATAAAAGGATAGTACGTGACTTAAAATACCTGGATATATACTGCCTGAGTCCATCCTGGGCAACACGAATCATGTCAGCACTGTCCACAGGCATCTCTTTCTGACGTGGAGCTCCGGAAAAGGAACTCACCCCTGCGGAGGGCCTGCTCAGCTAAGCACTCCCGCCTGGGCCATTCAGAGGACACTCATGCTTTATCATCAGTCATGTGACTGTCCCTGTTCCTACTGACAAGGAAACAGGCTCAGAAAAGAGAGGCAGCTTGTGCAAGGCCACAGACCTAATAACAGAGGAAACCCATGCCCGTATTTGATGATGTGACTTGGTGAAGGCCTGCCGCCCGCCCCTGCTGCCCGGAGCCTCCCACAGAGCAGAGGACCCTCACTACCACACAGCGTCCGAGCAGGAGCAGTGAAGCCAGAGGGACAGAAGGACGCACAGAGAGGCGTGGCTGGGATTTGAACACTCCCTCCCCCCAGCCAGTCAGCTACTATACTAGGCATCCTTTCCCTAAGAAAATTGTGGTGAAATACACATAGTGTACTCCATCTTAACCACCTGTTACATGCACAAAGCTCTGCAGTGTTGTGTTTGTCCTCGTGACACAACCATCACCACCATCCATGTACAGAACTGTGTAACTTCCCAAATTAAACACGAACTCCCCTCCCCTTCCCACCAGCCCCAGCGACCACATTCTGCTTTCTGTTTCTATGAATAATCTGACTGCTCCAGGTCCCTCATGTCAGGGGATTATATAGTATTTGTCCTTTGCATTTGGCTTACTTCATTTAGAAGTAATGATCGAGGTTCATCCACGATGTAACGTGTGCCAGAATTTCCCACCTCTTTAAGGCTGAATAATATTACACTGCATGGATAGACCACACTTGGTTCATCCATTTATTTGGGGATAATGGACGTTTGGGTTCTTTCCACCTTTTGACTATTGGGAACAATGCTGCTATGAACACAGATGGACTCACATCTCTCTGAATCCCTGTTTTTCCTTACGGGTAGATGCCCAGAAGTAGGATTTCTGGGTCATAGGGCAATTCTATTTTTCTAGGCACTTCTCTGACTCAATTTTATGCCGTACTTTTCACCTAATCAGGCACCCTTCTGTGTTGCCATGTTTTTGTGATTTTGGTGGCCGGTCATGGGTCCCAGCAAAGTAAGGAGGTTCCTGCAGACTTCGTCAGGCTGCCCTCCTCTGGAAGCCTCCTTCCTGGCTCAGCCTGGTCCACCAGAGAAAACATATCCCTCATGGCTTAGTCTCATGGATTCAGACCAGCTTATCACACCCAAGACTTCCCTGGGTGTCCACTTCCTTACTGACATCATGTGACCTTCCAGGTCATCACAAGTGGAACATCCCCCTCACCAGGGAGGCGGCAACGGTCCCCTCTTATCCTGCTCGGTCCTCTCCCCAGCTGCTTCTAAGTCTCTCAGTCAGTCTGGGTGAGGAACAAGTGTTATTGAAGTAATTAAGTAATTACCTCCTCTCCTAGGGGTTATGTCCAACTTTTCAGTGTTATCAACAAGGAAACAACAAGAAGATCTTTTTTCTCATGCTGTTGAGTCAGTTCCTTAAGACACATTTCCAGAAGTGGGATAACTCATCACTGGACTGGGGAGTCGGGGAGGAACAAAAGAAAAACTGCAGATTGGGCTCCCAGATCACCCAGCAAAGGAGCCAGAAGGCAGTGCACGTCAGTGAGAGAAAGCGACTGCTGCAGAAGGGTCACTGTTGCTGCCCCAGTGAGTAGAAACTCACCTTCCCACTGCAGATAAGACCTAGAGTGGGCTGAATAGTGGCCCCCAAAAGCTATGTCCACTTAGAACTTGTGGATATGACCTGACTTTCAAAAAGGTTTTGGCAAACGTAATACAGGATCTCAGGTGACATCCTTGCAGATTAGGGTGGGCCCTAAATCCACTGACAATGCTTAGAAGAGAGGGGGAAACTGACACAGGCATGGAGGAGGAGACCACGTGAGATGAAGCAGAAACTGGACTGGCCCATCCATAGGCCGATGACTGCCAAGAACCACCAAAGGCCACGAGAAGCTCAGAGAGCGGCCCAGGACAGATTCTCTCTTGCAGCTTCCAGAAGGAATCAACACTTCTGATGCCATGACTGCAGACTCCTGGCCTCCAGAGCTATGAGAGGAAAACCTGTCTGTCGTTTCAAGGCACTGAGTTTGCAGTCATTTGTTATGGCCACCCCAGGAAACTAGAATCCATCTCTGCAGCCCCTTCCAGCAGGGCACAGCCACTGCTGCGGGCTCCAGCTCAACTCCTCTTGGGAGCAGGCACAGACGGCCCCGCTCTGAGCACTGAGCCCTTCAGAGGAAAATCCCGGTGTGCCATGGATGTGGACATCAGGGGTCAGGATGCTGGGGCCTCGGCACACCAGGGAAACCAGGAATGAGTCCAGCCATCAGCAATCCAACAGGGAAAACAAAATTAGATTTTTTTTCATCCATCGCAAATAAAGCCCAGATTGACCAAGGCCAGAATGTGAGAAACAAAGCTTGAAATTATTTAGTAGAAAATATAAAACAGCATTTTCATGACGGTGACATAGGGGGAGATGCGACGATGTTTGGAGATCGTTCTTTAAAAAGGTAAATATGTTAAAATGAGGTCCCTCATCCAATAGGAATAGTATCCTTATAAAAGGGGGGAAATTTGGACACAGAGACAGAAAAGCACAGAAAGTGGCAGGAAGACTCATGGAGAATGCCATGTGCAAGGCCAGGGGCACCTAAGACCACCAGGAGCTGGCGGAAAGGGCCTGGGGTGGATGCGCGCCCCAGCCCTCAGGAGGAGCCAACATTGCCGACGCCTTCACCTGAGACTTCTGGCCTCCAGAGCTGTGACAGAATCCATCTCTGTTGTTTAAGCCACCCAACCTGTGATATTTCATTACTGGAAAACCCATACAGTTCAGTTCAGTTCAGTAGCTCAGTTGTGTCCGAGTCTTTGCGACTCCATGGACTGCAGCACGCCAGGCCTCCCTGTCCATCACCAACTCCTGGAGCTTGCTCAAATTCATGTCCATCGAGTCAGTGATGCCATCCAACCATCTCATCCTGTAGTCCCCTTCTCCTCCTGCCTTCAGTCTTTCCCGGCATCAGGGTCTCTTCCAATTAGTCAGTTCTTTGCATCAAGTGGCCAAAGTATTGGAGTTTTAGCTTCAGCATCAGTTCTTCCAATGAATATTCAGGACTGATTTCCTTTAGGATGGACTGGTTTGATATCCTTTCAGTCCAACAGACTCTCAAGAGTCTTCTCCAAAATCACAATTTGAAAACATCAATTCTTCGGCACTCAGTCTCCTTCACGGTCCAGCTCTCACATCTGTACATGACTACTGGGAAAACCATAGCTTTGACTCTACAGACCTTTGTCAGCAAAATAATGTCTTTGTTTTTTAATATGTTGTCTAGGTTGGTCATAGCTTTTCTTCTAAAGAGCAAGTGTCTTTTAATTTCATGGCTACAATCACCATCTGCAGTGATTTTGGAGCCCCCAAAAATAAAGTCTCTCACTGTTTCCATTGTTTCCTCATCTATTTGCCATGAAGGGATGGGACCAGATGCCATGATCTTAGTTTTCTGAATGCTGAGTTTTAAGCCAGCTTTTTCACTCTCCTCTTTCACTTTTATCAAGAAGCTCTTTAGGTCTTCTTCGCTTTCTGCCATAAGGGTGGTATCATCTGCATATCTAAGGTTATTGATACTTCTCCCGGCAATCTTGATTCCAGCTTGTGCTTCATCAACCCCGGTGTTGCACATGATGTACTCTGCATATAAGTTAAATAAGCAGGGTGACAATATACAGCCTTGACATACTCCTTTCCCAATTTGGAAACTGTCTGTTGTTCCATGTCCGGTTCTAACTGTTGCTTCTTGACCTGCATACAGATTTCTCAGGAGGCAGGTAAGGTGGTCTGGTATTCCCATCTCTTGAAGAATTTTCCAGTTTGTTGTGATCCACACAGTCAAAGGTTTTGATGTAGTCAATGAAGCAGAAGTAGATGTTTTTCTGGAACTCTCTTGCTTTTTTGATGATCCAGTGGATGTTGGTAATTTGATCTCTGGTTCCTCTGCCTTTTCTAAATCCAGCTTGGACATCTGGAAGTTCTCAGTTCACATACTGTTGAAGCCTGGCTTCGAGAATTTTGAGCGTTACTTTGCTAGTGTGTGAGATGAGTGCAATTGTGCGGTAGTTTGAACATTCTTTGGCGTTGCCTTTCTTAGGGATTGGAATGAAAACTGACCTTTTCCAGTCCTGTAGCCACTGCTGAGTTTTCCAAATTTGCTGGCATATTGCCACCAACCCAAAAAATGGGTCATTAATTGTGGGACACCCACCCAATGAAATCCTATATGAAATGAAAAGTAGTCAGCACCAACTAGCTGCAGAGTGAAGCGGAAGGCATCACACCATTTACATACAGTCGGGAAATATGCAAAACGCTAGATCTAGTTTTTGCAAGCATAAATAAACATCCACAGTATGAAAACAGGCATAGGAAGAGAAACTACAGACAGTGGGGATACATCTCCGGGAGGGAAGAGGAAACCTGGATACAAAAGGGCTTCCTGAAGACGGGAGCTTCAGTCACATCTGGAGTATTTCTTACAAGGATCAAGAGAAATCAGGTAAGAGTCAAACATTCAGTGAACGCTGAGTGCCCACCAGGTGAGGGGCAGGGGAGGGACCCATGCAAAGCTACACCCAGGAGTCTAGGGAAATGCTTCCTGATTCACACCCTTCTCTGGCATCCACCCCCACCTTCTCCCCAGCAGACAGCACACAGCACACAAGGTGAGCTTCAGACTGCAGCTTCTTACCCACATCTGTGAGCGTGCATGCACGCAAACACAGACTTCAAAAGGAACAAAACAACATAGCAATTTATCCATAAAGAAACAGAAAAACTCAGATCCATCTTTCACAGGATGATAAGAGGAAAAAAAAAGAACAAAAATACACTAAGAAAAAAGCTACCAGCAAGACAAACCCCCTTCAACAGCTGGAAAAGGTATGCAAATCCCAAAGCCATAAACCCACAAAGGCCCAGGAGGAAATTCAAACAGGAAACAAATGTATGGAAAATGGTTAACCTCAGGAGCAGCCGGAATCCCCACTCCCACCCTCCACCCCTGCACACATGGGGGAGGGGGTTGAGGGGACTCCTGGGGGCTGAGGCGGGTTTGGGGGTTCCTACCCACTGGCTTCACAAATGACAGGGAGCAAAGGACCTTCAGAGAGGCCAGGTGTTTAGAGTGAGAGATGGGGAGCAGGCCCAAGAAGGTGGGGGACACTGGGCCATGTAGGGAATGCCGGGGGCTCCCCAGAGACTGTCTCAAGCACAGATGACTTGTGGGTGTCTCAGCCACAGCATAGTAACTGTCAGAGAAACAATGAAAGCACCACTTTATTCTATTTCCAGTTTTTAAAACGCCCAGTCCTGGGAATATGGGGACTGGGAAAAGCAGAGCTCCTGGGCACACAGGATCTGAACCATCCGTGAATTACACACACAGCGTGTGCCCGTCAGCTCTGGGGGCCTGCGGGGCCCATGTGTTCAATCGACTGGTTTCCTACTTACAGCAAGTCTCTGCAGGGCCCTGGCAAAATCCGACTATCACTGGACTGACCAGCCTGTCTGGGTTTGCCTGGGACATGCCTGACTCCAGCACTGAAAGTCTCACATCCTGGGAAAACTGGGACAGTTGGGTCACCCTACGCTTTCCAGGTGAGGAAATCTGATCAGAGAGGTGAAGTGGTCAGACCCAGGCCCAAATGCCAAGACGGTTCAAAGAATCCACAGCAGCACAGAGAGATCAAGGGCAGCCAGATCAGAGCAAATCTGAGGCTCCACAATACGCTTTTTTGGACAAGAGTGGCTAAGGCTCAACACTGGCTCAGGGCTGGTGAGGCAGGCAGACCCAGCTGCCACCCGAGTCGGCGTCTAGAGGACTGTCTCCTTGGGAAGCAATTTGGCAACTTGCAGTTTGTGCGGTGAAACCGTTCCTAGCCTTTGACTGAATGATACTATGCTGGGAAATCCATTCTAAGGAAATTATCCCTCTTGTTATTATTATTAAAAAGCTACTGGAAAGAAAATGTTCTCTGCAATATTATCTAGAAGAGAAAATAAACCTGAACAGTCCATAGAGGGTAATGACTTCGTACATCATGATCCATTTGCCCAGGGACACTGTCGCAGAACCACAGAGCTGTAACATTGAGGGCTGTGCAGTAACATGGAAAACTTGAACAACGTTCGCTGTGTTTTATGAGAGGGAATAAAGATGTGTCTACAACTTGGCAAAACGCTTGATTAAGGATCAGGCTGGAAGGGAATATGCAGAGTGATGGGTGTGGTGGGGATAAGGGAAGATTTTTAAAAATTAAAGCTAGTTTTTAATCCCTTGTATCATCTTTTCAAAAGCAAGACGCAGTTTTCCACACGGATAGGCGCATATTACTGCTTAGAAACATCACTGAGGTGGTCTTTATGGCACTGGTGGAACTAGCAAAATGGTAGGAGACAACCTGACTATCCATCAAGAGGGCAACAGCTAAATAAAAACTCGTACAGCCATAGAGTGGGGTTCAAATAGCCGTCTAAAAGAATGAGGTAGCTGTAGTTACGAGACCATCATTCAGATGCACCGTGTAAGAAAGGCCAGATGAAGACGTGTAGAGAATGTGACTATTTGTGTCGAAAGGACACACCATACAGATACATCTAGATTCCTGCACCCACAGAGACTGTTTCAGGAAGGAACTCGGGGGCTATGGGCCTGGATGACAAGGGTGGGAGGGTGCTCCCCTCCACACAGTTGGTATGGGGAGTGGGTTAAATGGTGTCCCGCCCCCGAGGTACTCACAGCACCATTCTTCATTCTTCTCACAGCCCCAAATTACAACCTAAACTTCTGTCAAGAGCAGAGTAGAAAAAAATCAACTGTAGTGCATTAATACAATAAAACATACTCAGGAATACAAACAAACTAGTGATCCATCAAAATGGGCGAGTCTCACAAACAGTATGATTGTTTGTGCCAAGCCGGACACACATAAGACACCCAGTGTAGTAATTCCATTTACCTGAAGCTCAAGAACAGGCAAAAATGACCTGCGGAGGTACAGGCAAGAAGAGCAATTACCTTGGAGGGTGATGACTTGGAGGGGAGCTGGGGGGCTTCGGGTAGAGTTCTACGTGTTGATCTCAAGGGTAGTTTCTCAGAGCGAACATGTGTAAAAAGTCAGGGAGCTGTACCCTTAAGAGGTGTTCGTTTTATAGAATATAAATTAAACTTTCACTTTAAAAAAATTAAAAGCAAAGATTAAAAATTATGGGGGAACAAGAGATCCCATATAAAGAGCTAGACACCTCATTTTAAAGTGCTTTGATGAGGAGTAACCAAAAAAGGTCTGTGTACAGCACAAAAAGTCGGTATGACAGACTCCCAGGAACTTTCCAGACACACATGGGGTTCTGGCAGTGACATGCCCACCTCCTACAGCAGGTCACTCACCAGGAGCTGGTGGCCAGCCGGCCTGTGTGCCTCCCAGCTGGGGGCCTGTGTCATCCATGCCTGCCATGGGTCCTTGGTACTGGGGCTGACCTTGAATTGCCTTGCCTCCACGGCAGTGAGAAGGACAGCAACCTCTCTGTGGGCACAGGAGCCCCGCGGGAGTAGCCAGCCAGGTGGACAGAGCAGGCGCCACCTGGTCAGTCACAGGGCCGCGGTGCAGGAGTGGGTGGGGTCCAGGACACTGCACGGTGGTCAGAATTAAGGTCTGAAGGAAGAACAGGGATGTGCCAGCCATGAAAGGAAGGATTAGGGGAGGGTTTTCCCAGGCAAAGGGGGCCACATGCGCAAAGGCACAGAGTATGGAAAAAACAAGAGAGATGCAGATGCCCAAAGCAGTCCACAGACTCAGTACAATCCTTATCAAACTGCCAAGAGCATTTTCCACAGAATTAGAACAAACACAGTTTTTAAATTTGTTGTTGTTGTTCGGTCGCTCAGACATGTCTAACTCTTTGCAACCCGATGGACTGTAGCACATCAGACCTCTCTGTCCCTCATCATCTCCAGAAGTCTGCCCAAGTTCATGTCCATTGCATCGATGGAAACACAAAAGACCCAGAAGAGCCAAACCATATCCTGAGAAAGAAAAATGGAGCTGGAGGAATCAAGCTCCCTAACTTCAGATTATACTACAAAGCTAGTCATCAAAACAGCATAGTACTGTTTGGATCCACCTCCTACAGTAATAAAAATAAAAACGAAAATAAACAAATGGGGCCTAGTTAAACTTAAAAGTATTTGCACAGCAAAGGTAACCATAAATAAAAGACAACCTATAGAATGGGAGAAAATACTCGCAGACAAAAGAACCAACAGGGATTAACGTCCAAAATACACAAGAGCTCAGGCAGCTCGAGATCAAGAAAACAAACAACCCAATCAAATTATGGGCAGAAGATCTGAACAGACATTTCTCCAAAGGAGACACACAGATGGTCAAAAAGCACATGAAGAGATGCTCAACGTCACTCATTATTAGAGAAATGCAAATCAAAATTATAATGAGGTATCACCTTACCTAGGTCAGAATGTACATCATCAAAAAATCTACAAATAATAAATACTGGAGAGGGTGTGGAGAAAAGGAAACCCTCCTACACTGTTGGTGGGAATGTAAATTGGTACAACCATTGAGAACAGTATGGAGGTTCCTTCCTAAAAACAGAACTACCATATGATCTTGCAATCCTACTCCTGGGTATGTATTCGGAGAAAGCCTTACCCCTATGTTCAGAGCAGCACTATTCCCAATAGCCAAGACACGGAAACAACCTCGATGTCCATCGACAGAGGAACGGATAAAGACGTGGTACATATGTACAATGGAACCCTACTCAGCCATAATAAAGAGTGAAGCAACCTCATCTGCAGCAACATGGATGGACTTAGAGATTATCACACTGAGTGAAGTGAGGTCAGCTAGAGAAAGACAGGTAACCTATGATATCACTTATCTGTGGAATCTAAAGGAAAAAATGATACAAAGAACTCATCCAAAAAACAGATACAGACTCACAGACTTCAAAAACAAACTTACACTTACCAAAAGGGAAACGTGAGCGGGGGCATAAATTAGGAGTTCGAGATTAACCTACACACACTATTATAAACAAGATAGATAACAAACAAGGACTTACTGCACAGCACAGGGAACTCTCCTCAATATTCTCTAATAACTTATAAGGGAAAGGAATCTGAAAAAGAATAGATATATGCATATGTATAACTGAATTTAGCTGTACACCTGAAAATAACACACATCGTAAATCAACTATACGCTAATATAAAATAAAAATTAAAAAAAATAATATAAAATCATTAATACAAAATATATTTATATTTTACAAAATTTATTTATATTTTGTAAAATAAAAATTAAATTTAAAAAGATACAGAATATCCAGGGAGCTGTTGCCGTGGCTGGGTGAATGGGATGGTTGTGGGAGTTATCAAGGTTCTCGAAGTCTGATGGGTGGTGCCTTAGGGCAGGAAAGGGTACTGCCCCAGGCTGGTGGCATCAAGGAGAGCTTCCTGGAGGAAGAGTAGATGTTCCCTCCATGAGAAGGAAGGAGGGAAAAACAACATAAGCCAAGACCTGGGAGGGGATGGCTTAACCCCCTAGCCCATTGTGCTCCTGGGGGCAGACTTGCCCCTGCCTCTGTTGGACATGCGTCCTCAGAAAGTGCGTGGGGAGCCACTGGCACTTGGCGGTGGCAGTGGGTGGGGAGGCTAGATGTCCTGCAATGTCCTGCAGCCTCCACGACAGAGATGAGCCCACGCGCCCCATGACAGTCCAAAGTCTCATCGGGCACTCATGTAGGCGAAAACCTGGCTTGAAATTATCTGCATCTAGAATCTAACTTCACCTAACATGTTAATGCAAATTTTCTTTTCCTCTCTCATTTTAATAGTCACTGAATTTTCCAGGAGTGCAACCACTGTGTCAATCGAGGGAAGGCTGTTCTTTGTTTCATTTGGACGGTAACCAAGAGCTGGTCACCATTTCGGAAAACCGCGTCACCAACGGCCTCACCCACAGGGCACACCTGTGGACTGTCTGCACTTGTGGCTGTTGCCTTCCTGGTAATCCTGGGATAGGACAAGATTCTGATTCTCTTCCTGTGATTTTATGACAAGTTACCTTCCTTTTAATTCTCCTCCTTTGTATTATAATGAGGGAATTGTATTGCTGTTTTGGAAATCACAGGTACAGATGAATTACATACCTGTGAACTCAACTTCAGGAAATAGAGGCACATTACAAGATAAAAAGTTTTACAAAAGAAGCATCCGGTCTGAATGTTTGCGAGGCCCTGAGTCAGGAGGAGACAGACGGGGAACTGGTTTTGTGATGGTGTCATCCAGGCTGAGTGGAGGGACCAGCCCGCCTGGGGCACCCACCAAGGAGCATGCAGGCCTCAGGAATGAGTCAGTGATGTGGGAATGAGTCAGGATGGGGGCTCAGAACCTCGTACCATCCTCTCCAAACAGTGCCCTCAGGTGGAGGTTTCAAAAGGACCTCTGCCTGGTGCTGACCCATCTGTGTTCTCATATGACCTAGGTAAGGACTGTGGTTCTGAGCACTGCCCCAATTTGGAGAGGCAAGGCAGAGGCTCCCTATGGCAAACAAGACTTTGAGACTAAATCCACCTGAGGTACAATCAGCCTTTAAGGAGGGTGAATGACACACCATTGAGGGCAGGAAATATCAAATGAGACATCTCCAGATCAGCTGGCAGGTCTCTTCAGAGGACAGCATCTAAAGCCTCTGGGTTCACCAGGAGAGAGAGGGAAGGCCTTTAATACTCATTAAAAACGCAGTTTCCTTTTGGGAAAGTGTGCAAATATTTAAAACCTATCAAGTGTCAAATTTCCAACCTGCCTTGGACCCCCATGGATGGACCCTGGCTGTCCCTTACAGGGATGAGGCTGGAGCCCAGGCATTGGCCAGATGACCAAAGGCCTCATAAATCATGTCAACGAGTTGAAACTTAATCCCAAATTTAATGGGCAGCCTTTGGTGGGTATTGAGCAGGGAGCAACACGGCTAGATTCACATTTTAGGAAAGTCAGTTTGGCCACAGGGTAGGTGGTGGGTGGGAGGGTTCAAGACTAGGTTGGGAGTCTGGCAGGGGGAGATTGTTTGGGGGGCAGGAGACGACAGTGAGGGCCATGTAGACAGGAGATGAGCTGGATTAAGTACTCTGGAGAGTGTGGGGTAGAAAGGTGGCCTGAATTGTTCAGGAGGGAGATGACAGCGGCAGTGGGCACGTGCAGCCCTTGAGCCAGGTATTGCTCACCCATCCTCCCAGCACACCTCTATGGCAGGTCCATTAGGGTTATCTCTGTCAGTTTTACAGACAAGGGAACTGATATACAGACAGCTTAAGCCCTTGTGGTGGTCACCTGTGTGGGATCCCCCCTCAGTGACCCTACTCTCAGATTCCAGGACTCTTTTGGAGGCAGCAAGGCCAGGTCTCATGACTGACTTGTGCTAAGGATGGCTGAGGTCTGCTTGGGTGGACTGATCAGGGCGGGGTGGGGGTGGGGTGGGGAGGTGGTGGAGAGGTGGTGGAGAGGGCGCTGCCCAACCTCATTCAGGGACAAAGAATGCAGGATATTCTGTCCAGCCCGCAGCCCCTAACTCAAACCTGCTCACACTGGGAAGGCCACCCTGCAGAGTTGCCTCCTTGAGAAATGGGTGGAAGCGTGTTCTTGGAGGGCAGCTGAGCTGGGAGGGTGCAGCCAAGAGCTTCTTGTCTGTAGACACAGCTCCCCGACACAGAGGAAGGACCAGACCCTCCTCCCACCACCTCCAAGGTCATGAGCAGCTCTGATCGGGGCCAGAGAGGGTGCAGAACTCCCCTGCCTTCCTGCTTCTCCGTCATCACCAGCGAGTAACCTTAGCTTCGTCCACAGTCCGGAGGTCCTTCTGCAGAAGACCTGCCACACCCAGGTCGAGGCCAAAACCCAGAACCTCCCCTCCCCCCACGCCTTCCTGGGCAACCCGCAAAAGCAGAGCCGTCGGCCCTGCGGGTTTGGGGCGCCCTCTGCTGGTCGTTTCCTATCGTCCGCCGTGTGAGGCCCGACCCGCCTCTGTATTGGGTATTGGGGTGTTTGTGGCAGCGCGGATGCCACGCACGTGGAGAGAGGATCTCCTTTCTTCTCAAGTTGGGAAGGGGAGCCAGTCACAGCGGGGAGATGGCTGATCCCCAGCCGACCAGGGCACAAGGGCCTGCTTTTCATTTCAATTTTTGTGTCCCAATCAATAGCGGTCTGCCAGGCTGGGACCCTCCCCGACTCCACCCTTCTCACAGGAAGTCTTTGATCACATCTCTCCTTTCGGATTCACAGTAGCCCACGATAATCACGGTGTTAAAATTATTTTAATGAGGGGCTTCCCTGGTTGCTCAGTGGTAAAGAATCCACCTGCCAATGCAAGAGGCACAGGTTCGATCGCCAGCCCAGGAAAATCCCATACGCCTTGGAGCAACTAAGCCCGTGCGCCGCAACTATTGAGCCTGTGCGCGAGAGCCCAGGCTCCACAGGGTATAACATTTTCATACGTAAAACTCCAAGTCACATACCGAGAAGCCAGCGTCCTGCCGCTAGAAAGCAGTCCCCGCTCTCTGCAGCTGGAGAAAAGCAACAAAGACCGAGGCTGGCACAGCCAAAACTAAAATAAATTCTAAAAATTGCTTTAATGAATATCACTGCTACTCTTTATTTCAGTGGGTATTATTTACTGGCTACTGGATTCACAATAGCCCATGATAACAGTGTTAAAATTATTTTAGTGGATATAATTATTATCCCTATTTATTTATTAGATATTGCTTGAATGGATACACCAATTCTTAGTTATGGATATTTTATTCAATATTATTGTTGGATTTGGAAATTTACTGATATAACTTACTGCTCATCAGATATTATATATTGGATTTGCAGTAGCTCAGATATCACAGCACTAAACTCATTTTAATGGCTAGAGCCACTCCTCCTATCTATTGCATATTATTTGAAAGGATAGACCCACTACTGCTAACAGCTACCACTCAATGAGAGGCCATGATAAGCCCATGAGGCAGCACCTAGATGGAGTTTCAACTGCACTTCTGTTATCAAGGCCCCTCTTCTGAGGAGAAAACTGTGGCCCTCAAAGATTAAGTCCCATGCCCAGGTCCAGTGGTTGCGAGGAAGCCTGCCGATGCAGGGGACAGAGGTTCGATCCCTGGTCCAGAGCTTCCACGCGTCCGGGGCAGCTGAGTCCCGCGAGCCGCAAGCACAGAGATCCCGCCCCACAAGGGGAGGCACGGCCGAGGGGCCCGTGCGGCGCGACTGGAGCGCGGGCCCCACTCGCGGCAAGGAGACAAAGGCCGCAGAGCGACGAAGACTCAGTGCGGCGACAAGAAATAAAATGAAGAGGTAAATAAAAAGCAAAAAGCCCCATGCCTCAGCCGCGGCCGGCGCTCTCCCACCGGCCCCTTGGCCCCGCACACGCGCCCGCGCAGCCGCCCCGGGCGGTGGGGACGCTCTCGCGGGGCCCCTGCTCCCTCGGGAGCGCTGGCCGTCCCCGCCCCCCGCAGCCGCGGCGCAGCACCCGAGGCGACGGTTGGGCCTGACGCATGCGCGCGTCGCTCGCGGGCCTTCCGCGCGGGGCGAGGCTGCGGGGCTCCCGTCAGCCCCCGCTGCGTGGGCGCGAGGAGGGCTTGGCCGAGGCCAGCCGTGCGATCGGGCGTGTAGATTAAAGAGAGCTCACGTCTTGGCTGGGCGAGAACAGTCTCTTGTAAGAACGTTCTTTCAAAACTAATCCACTTCGGGCCTGAGAGTGTGTGTGGGGAGGGGTGCGCCCCAGGCTGCCGGCGGTCCTAAGGGGCCCCTCAGGGCTCTTTCCGGAGACTCTTGGGCTAGACAGGGGGCGGTGGAATTAGCAGAATTAGCCCTCACTGAACACCCTGGACGCCGCCGCCGCCGCTTTCCAGGCCCTGTGCTGGGTGTTTTCATTTGCCATCTCAGAACAGCTCGGTGTTCACCCGTGGGAAGACTTGAGGCACCGAAATGTTAAATGACTTCCTGGCCCAGGGTCCTGCAGAGGAGGCGTGAAAGCCCTTGGGCTTGAACTAGGGTCTTTCTCACGCCAAAAAAAACCCACCCCATGTCACTAAAGTGACATCTGTATTTGGCCCGTGGCCCGCTTTGACTTCCAGATCCTTTTCTTCTCCACGTCCACGCAAGACCAGGCTTATCCCACCTGGCAACACTGCGGTGTTCAAGTGCACGGGCCCAGGGATCAGTCCATCTGGGCTTTAATCCTGGGCCTGCTACTCTCTAGCACCAGGCACTCCTGCCTCAGTTGAAGTGAAGTCGCTCAGTCGTGTCCGACTCTTTGCGACCCCATGGACTATAGCCTACCAGGCTCCTTAGTCCACGGAATTTTCCAGGCAAGAGTACTGGAGTGGGTTGCCATTTCCTTCTCCAGGGGATCTTCCCAACCCAGGGATCAAATCAGGGTCTCCTGCACTGCAGGCAGACGCTTTACCGTCTGAGCCACCAGGGAAGCCTCAGTTTCCTCATCTGTGAAACAGGGATAATGACTGTAGTATCTACCTCCAAAGGTCACGTGAAGAGTAAATCAGTTAACATTTTCATATGTAAAACTCATATTAAGAGTCTGATGCAAGATAAAAAACCTCAACAGACATGGGCTTTTAATCACTGATGTAGTTGCTCTTGGCCTTGGCTGCAAATCAACCTGGGAACTTTAGAAAAATGCCAAAGTGTGGGTTCCACCCCAGAGATTCTGATTTAATTGGTCTCAGGTGGAGGCCAAGTGCAGGTGTTTGTCAGAGCTCCGCAGGTGATGCCAATGCTCAGGCAAAGGTGAGATGTATCAGGACAGTCTCCACAGCACAGCCGGCGTCCCAGGCACCCAGGGCAGTGGGTGGCGCCCAGCAGGTGTCAGGAAGTGCTGGAGGGCTGCTCAGATGCCTTGTGGGTCTATGTCACTAGGAGTTTGGATCTTATCTCCCATCAGTTAGGAGGGAGGTCACCCACTCAGACAAGAGGTCATCAGCTCTGAAATAAAGACAAGCTTTGTCCCATCCTGAAAGTCCCTAACCCAAACATGAAGTCATCTCGGCCCTGCCTCTGCCGAGGGCAGCTGAGTCCCTGGAATTTCTAAGAAGGGACCCGCCCCTAAGCCACATGTTGCTGGCCTCTGGCTTCCCTGGGTTGTGTCAGGAGAAATTCAGGTCCAGCAAGGATGAGGGGGCAGGCAGAGGCTGCAAAACTCCAGCCAGGGGCTCAGGTCCCAGCCACACCCCCACTCCCCCTCCGCCCAAATACCTCTCCTGCAGAGGAGGGTGATACATGTTGGCCTCCTTTATACCATTTTACAAATGACTGCAACTCTCTAGGTCTTTCATTTCTTTGTCTGAAAACATTTTGTAGGTTTCAGTGAGGATTCAAATGACTGAAGACACAGAGCAGGGCTTCACTGAGTGGTGGTTACAGTAAATAGTCACAGGCTGCTGGGTCGGGGGTGGCCTGGGAAGTGGCCAGAGTGACCTCCTGGAGGGCGGACTGTGGTCACCTCACCTGATGAGGGGCAGCTAGCTGGCTGTGCTGAGCTGGGAGAGGGCCGTGCGAGTTACAGACCCAGGTCTGGCCCTGAGAGGGGAGGCCAGAGGCTGGCAAACAGCAGACAGAGAAAGTGAACCTGGCACCCAACCTGCGCCGCCTAAAACGTTCCTAACTGGGACCTGACTACGGACAGAGAACATACTCAGGGACCAGCATGGGTTGTTTGCAGCTCTGGAACTGAGCATCCTCATCTCTGCTCTTCTGGCCCCAGCTGCGGACCCCAAGCTTGGGAAGCAAGTCAGAAAATGCTCCCCAACCCCTAGACAACGTTTCCCCAAAGATGTTAAGGGACTCACACTTCCTGAGTTCCTCTAGGCATGGAGCAATATCCCTCACAGGCAGTAGGCACAGCTCAGGGAAGTCTCCCAGCAGCCTTTCAGGGAGATCCCTGCCTCTGTTCCCATTTAAAGTCCACCATGGCTCAGAAGGGTTAAATGCTCCAGAGTCCACACCTAAATTCGCTCAAGTGTGAAGCCATACCATTTCCACTCTGCATGCCAGAATTGGATGTGGCTGAAATATCAGCCAGGAGTCTCAGGGACCTCCCTACATTTCCCGGTTAGATTATATGATGGAAGATAAGCCCAAGTCTACGATGCTGAGTCCCCTACTGGGCGAACAGGTCACTTTCACCTCCAGCTTGGTGTTTTGTGACAAGAGGCGGCATCACAAATCTTTGTTGACTTAGACATTCGTTTCTTCATTCCTTGAACAAATATTTGTTGAGCACCTCCTGGGCATGACATGAAGCACTAGGGACCCCAACAGGGAACGAAACAGACAAGGTCCATGGGCTGATGGAGCCGGGGTTACAGGCTGTGTGTGGGGAGCTGGATGAGCAAAGATGGGAGACAAAAAGGTAAATACACATCAATGATGAAAGGATAATAATGGCTATGTATCAGTACCTGTTGCTGGCTTCCCAAGGGGCACAATGGTAAAGAACCCGCCTGCCAACGCAGGAGACGCAACAGAAGTGGGTTCGGTCCCTGGGTTGGGAAGATCCCCTGGAGGAGGAAAGGACAGCCAACTCTAGTATTCTTGCCTGGGAAATCCCATGGGCAGAGGAGTCTGGCGGGCTGCGGTCCACGGGGTCGCAAAGAGTCGGACACCACTGAGCGTGCACACACAGCACCCACGCCTAACAAACACTCCTATTCGTATGACGTAAAGGACCCTCATCTACTTCCTCCCCGTTCTGCAATTCAGGCCGGGGGCAGCGGGGCAGTTCTTTTGCTGGTCCACTCTCCTGAGGTCATTTGTAGCCTCAGGTGTCACTGTGTGGCTTGACCGTACTAGAGTTTCAGCTGGCCTCACGATTGTCTTCTCTCTCCATGTGGTCTCTTAGTATCCAACAGTCTAGCCTGAGGGCTCCCTTACACGGTGGCCAGAGGGTTTCAAGAGGTAAAGATAGAGCTGTAAGGCCATTTGGGGTGGAACCACTGCAGTCACTTCTGCCTCCTTTTGGCAGAGTAAGTCTCCAGACCAGCCTAGATTCAGGAGATGGGAAAGTTAACTCCCTCCCTCTTTTTTGTGGGAGCAGCTGCAAAATGATATGGCCACATTTTTCAATCTACTCCAAGCTAGGAGAGATATAAACCAGGTGATGAAATAGGGCAAAAGTCAGAAATCAGGCCCACAGACATTTGCTTGGTCTCCATAGTGTTATAGTCTGGCCTCCATCAGATGGGGTGCCAAAGTTCTCACCTCTCCTTATTGATTTCTTTCTTTAAATATTTATTTATTTTGCTATGTCAGGTTCCAGCTGTAGCATGCGGGATCTTTTTTTTTAGTTGCAGCATGCCAATTCTTAGCTGAGGCATGTGGAATCTAGTTCCCTGGCCAGGAACCGAACCCAGGCCCCTACACTGGAAGCTCAGTCTTTGCCATTAGGTCACCACAGAAGTCCCTCCTTATTGATTTCTAACCTTGAGGTCAAGCGTCTGTGGCTGCTTAGGGCCCTTGAGCTATTGTGGTTCTGACAGTAGGGCTGGGCTAAGGAGGAAAGTGCAACATTGTTCCTACCTGTGGAAAAATGATATGCTTATGATTCGCTTTCTGAGACTATGGCACTGAGAAGAGCCCAGGTTTGGTTATTTGCAGAGAATCAGCAGTTGGTTCTCTACACTTCTGCTTCACTTTAGCTCTTAGACCCTTTTGGCATCTTTCACCCTTTCTGATAGAGTCGGAGGAGAGAAGCAGAGAAGTTCTCCATAAAGATGAGCCACTGATGCTGCACCTGAAGGATGAGAAGCCAGGATGAGTGAAGGGAGGGGGCACAGCAGGTGCTAATGCCCTGTGGTCACAGAGGGCCCCTGGGGCTGAAGGGTGAGGCGTCAGGTGACACAGAATGAAGCTGTAGCAGCGGGCAGGGGCCCCTTGCAGTGGTTCAGAGGCCATGGCATGGTCAGGTCTCATTCTCAAGGCAGTGAACATCAGCAACGGGCTTTTCAGCTGGGGAGTAACATGGTGGGATTCCCGAAGGCTGAGAAAGCACATTGCGGAAGGCGTGGGCTGCCATTTGGGGGTGGGTTTTTATAGAAGTTGAGAGGGACTACTGGCAGAGGGCACTGCTGAAGACAAGGTCTGTCTAGACTCTCGTCTGTCTGAAGGAAGCCTGGGTAGAGAGAGACCACCAGCGACTCGGGTGGCCCAGGGCCTGCTGCTGTAGCCTGTACAGGACGGGAAGTTGGAATGGCTCAGACCTCGAGGCATAGGACTGGCCAGCTCTGGTCAACGAAAGCCTTGGCAGTGTCGAGCTAACTGGAAGCAGATGCCTCATTTACACAAATGCAAGATCTATGCATCATCGAGGCAGATGCAAGAAAGACGTCTGGGAGATGGGTGGGTCGCAGCGCTGGCTGATCATTAGAGTCACCTGGGTCTTGTGGCTGGGCCCCTCCACCACCAATCAAGGTGGAACTTCTGGAGGGTGGGGTTGAATGAGTTTCCTAGGGCTGCTGTAACAAGTCACCACATGCCAAATGGCTTCAAACAACACACATTTATTACCTCACAGTTCTGGATGTCAGAAGTGGTCTTACTGGGCTAAAATTGAGCTGTAACAAGACTGTCGTTCTGGGGGCTCAAGGGCAGGATCTGTTTCTTCTTTGAGCTCCTAGAGGCTGGCCACAGTCCTTGGCCTGGGGGCCTGCGTCACTCCAACCTCTGCTTCTGTTGTTACTTCTTCTCTGTGGCCCTCCAGCCTCCCTGTCATAAGAACCCTGGCTGTGACAGGGCCCTCCGGGACCATCCACAGTCACCTCCCATCTCAGATCGATAACTCAGGTCACATGTGCCACGTTCCTTCTGCCAGGTCAGGTCACAGATTCACTGGTTTGGGGATTAGGACATCGATATACCTGGGGGCCCAGGAAGCATCGTTCCGTTGGCCACAGGAGTTAAGGTATCTCAGAGATTCGGAGAAGGCAATGGCACCCCACTCCAGTACTCCTGCCTGGAAAATCCCATGGACGGAGGAGCCTGGTAGGCTGCAGTCTATGGGGTCGCAAAGAGTCGGACATGACTGATCGACTTCACTTTCACTTTTCACTTTCATGCATTGGAGAAGGAAATGGCAACCCACTCCAGTGTTCTTGCCTGGAGAATCCCAGGGCCGGGGGAGCCTGGTGGGCTGCCGCCTATGGGGTTACATAGAGTCGGACACAACTGAAGCGACTTAGCAGCAGCAGTGATTTCTCTGCAGGGTGAGGATGCTCAAAGGGAGGCCCCAGAGCACAGCTGGCTCTCCTGGCCATGTCGCCAGGCCCGTGCTGTGCAGACCCATCAGAGTGGAGACCGTGTTAGTGCAGAGCCTCCAGTGTTGTGTCTAATGACAAAGAGAGCGAGCCTAACAGTGAAAGGACAACTGTCAGAAGCAGCCTGATACACAGGCCTGGGTCCAATCCCAGCCTGGCCTCAGACCAGCCACATGACTTGCAGCATGTGACTCAAATGGCTTGTGACGTTCTAATCTGTTAGGCGAGGGTCATGCTCTCAGGAACGTTGTGAGGGTAACCAGCAGCAGAGGTCCTGCCACTGGACGGCAGGTGTCTGATGGATGCTGCCCCCCAGAAGTCTCTGGGCAGCTTAGAGGACCGGAGGGAAGCCAGCTGAGGGGCACCAGCACCCCAGGCAGGTGATAACCTCCTTCTCCCTCCTCCCTCCCTGCCTCCCAGCGGCACTGGGGAAACACAGCCATTGCAGCGATGGAGAGTCTGGCAGGGCTGGAATTGTTAAGTCAGTTTCCCCTTTCCTGGCTGTAGCTGATAAGTATATCCTGCTGGATAAAAATACACCCACCCTTACGGTAAGATCCTCAGGCTGGGAATTCTCTGAGCACCCCGCCTCCAGCCTGAGGGAGCGCCTGCTGCCTTTCCCTGCAAACATTTTAGGAGTGGCCACTGTTCCTGGGCGAGGGGTCTGACAGGCCTATCCGGCTCTAGGAGGGGGAGGAGGAGGCTGGGGCTGCCACTGGGGAAGCAGCAGGCCAGGCCAGGCAGCGCGGCAGGCGTCCTGTTTATAAGCAGCAGCCCCTACAGAGCTGAGGTGAGCCCTGTGTATAGCACAGGGTCGTGCTGTGCATCGGCAAGGGTGGGGCACCATGCCGCGGCCCCTTCAGCTCCCACCACATGTCAGGATGAGGCCTCTGTCCCCCAGGCACAGGGGATAAGAAAGTACCCCAAGGAGGGGATGGTGGTGCCGACTGGCTTTGTATCCAGTGGTCTGGTATTTCACAGGCAGACTGGTTCCCATTGAATCTGAGAAAAATCTGTTCAGATTTTCAATTTCCTGATGGTAAGGAAGAAGTCGGTGGATCACCCCAAACACCAGGGGACACACACAGGTGGCTGACTCTGCACACACGTAGCCCCCCAGCCTGAATCTTGCCTGCCCAAGGAGCGTCTACAGGACACACCACTCGGGGCTGGCAAGTGGGTTCTCCTCTTCCTCAATCTTCCCAACGACCCAGCATGTAGTGGTGATCTTTTCTCTTATGTGCTCCCCATATTCGATCCCTCTTTTTTTTTTAATTGAGGGAAACGTTACACAACACAAACCATCCAAAAGGGCACAATTCAGTGGCATTCAGTACATTCCGAATATTGTGCAAGCATCATTTCTATCTGGTTCAAAACCCTTTCTTCATCTGCAGGGAACCCATCATAGGCAGTCACTCCCCATGCCTCCCTCCTAGGCCCTGGCAACCGTGAATCTGCTGCGTGTCTCCAGGGATCTGTCTTTTCTGGACGTTTCAGATAAATTGTATATAGGTGGGCTTTTGTGACCGGCTCCCTTCACTTGGCGTGTTTTATGGACGGACCACAGGAGGTGAATCCACTCATCTCTGCGTGGATCGGTGGGTGGTCTGCACCTGTGGGCTAATGTGAGTAGTGCTGCTGTGAACACTGGTTTGAGCCCGTTTTCATCTCTCTTGGCTGCTTGCACCTGGAAGTGGAGGTGCTGGGGCGCATGGTAACTTGTGGTGGAGACACCGAGTGGTTCCCCACAGTGGCTGCACCGCTGCCCCTCCCACCAGCAGTGCACGAGGGTCCCGGCTGCTCCACACCCTCAGCAACACTTGCCATTTTCTGTTGCTGTTGTTTCACGACAGCATCCCAGTGTGTGTGAACTGTTTTCAGAGGGGTGATGAGGAGCATACCCTGCGAACACCCAAATTTCAGAAGCTGCTCCAAAACCCAACAGGCAGTGAACACAAATGAATGAACTCAGTTCTTTAGAAAGCTACAGGTTTCTTTTAAAAAGAAACAACATGCACACACACACACACACCCTCTTCACTCAGAGTTGGTCTTGGCACTCATCAGCTTCTATTCTAGCTGAACAAATAGTGGCAGTATCACCAGACCTCCTAATTTGCCTCCTATCCAGGAAGCCTTCCCTGACTGACCCCTTTGGCTATGAAACTACTTAATTTTCCACCCTTGGCCATTAAGCAAACACATGAGCAGCTTTCAAGGTCTGTCCCCCTTCTAGAGAAGCCACTGGACCACCTGGCCTTGAATCCAGTTCTGCCCTCTCACCACTTAATCTGTGGAGTCTGGCCAAGTGCCTATCTCTGGGCCTCAGTTTTCTCTGCTGTGAAATGGGTTGTTCTGAGGATGAAGTGAGGTAACATGTGAGGTGCTTGAAGCAGCCGCTGTCCGCAGCTGGTCAACAAGACGTGTTACCCTCTGATACCAGCAACAGTATCAGGAGGGTGACACGGTCAACCCCTGATGTCCCATCTATGAAAACTAGCAAAGTGCCCCTCCCCTCACCAAGAACAGGCAATCGGGGTGTATTCTCCCAGAAGTGGGTTCCTTTGTAGGGCAGGCTGTGAGCAGATTGACACCTCAGGTAATGTACATACAAAAGGGACCTGGTATGATCTAGTCCAGGGTTTTATGTAAGAAGGAATTAAGTCCCTGCCCTCCAGACAAGGAAATCCAGTGACTTAGTCTCATTTTACAGACAAGAAACAGAGGCTCTGAGAGGGCAGAGACTGCCAAGGTTTCCCAGGAGTGAGTGGGCACAGCATGGACTGCTGCTGACAGAGGCCTGGACATCAAACGGCCGGGCTTTAGGATCTGATGGCCCCGACCACACCCTTCCACAACCAGCCAACTTGGGCACTGGTTTCTGGCCAAGGCTTTGTTTAAATAAAGGGTTCCACAGCAACCTTCCCACCCACCAAAGATAAAAAGGCTGAGAGACCACGAGGCCATAGAACCTTCCCGTCATTGTGGGAGGTGGAAAAACTTTAAACCAACTTCCAAACCTACCTGACGCTACACTGGGCAACTGAGGAGGAGCATTCCGTTTCTTCTTCTTTCCACCTGATTTCGGGAGCAATTCTGGCAGACTTTACATGTGTGCCTTTGGCCTTGCTGGGAAGTCTCTCCCCCTCACGCCTTCGGTGGAGATCTGCCTGTGAGAGTTTCCCTGATCTCTGCAGCTGTGCAGTCTATGGGCAGGATAGCAAGAAAGTACAGAGAATCCTGTCATAGAATTCTCCAACCTATGACTAGACCCTTGATGTTAAGACCCTCTGTTCCTCGTTAAGTCTAATGTCTTTCTCTCCTCCAAGGAAAGGAAATCTGAAACTCTTTTGGGAGACTGAATGGAGACTTACCCAGATGGAGAATGGAAGACACCAAGGCAGAGACTGTGGAGTATGGGCAAGGAGAGTGTGGCTTACACTGTGAGCCAGGACCCAGGACCCTGACGCTCAGACCATGCAAGATACGGTGTACAAGGACCACGTTCCATTCAGAAGCCAGGTCCAGCCAAGCTGTACCGACAGTGCTAACTCGGCAGGAACCACTGTAAAAACGAGAATCAATTACAATGCCTTCCCCATCAAATTGTTTTATTAGGTTAATTAAACAGCTTAAAGACAATTCATTTGTTCGGTACCCTTCTAGAAAATATTTCAAGTTTTAAATGAACTTCCAATACGTAAAACAAAATTACTTTACCATAGACAAATTTCAGATCAAAATACAACACTCTGTTTCTGTTTTCTTACAATTATAAAATCCAGTCAGTACAAACTACATAAAAAAGATAAAACACTTTCACTGATCCTTAGTACTAGAGGACAGCACAACTGCAGTATGCTCCCAAAGCACAAATCCTGTGCTCGTGAGATGGGGTGACCCCGTAGTTACCCCACAATAAACCGAAGCAGATAAACAAAGTGCGTGCTACTTAATTTAAGAAAGTTAACACAGCCTCTCTGCATGAGGATTACTTGTGAACCACAGAGCAACTTCGTAAGAAAGGTTACTAATTCAAATTTACTTCAAGTTCACTAAAGTTTCATACCAGCAACGGAATAGAAAATTACTCCACGGAACAAACTAGTACACTTGGACCACAGAATGTTTGAGACGTGACATTTCAATGAAATCACATTAGCACAATTTCTCTGCAAGCCTACTGAATTTGGGGAGGATAATTCTACAAGTTGCAACTTCCCGGTACTTGAAATACTTTGAACTTTCTCTAGAATGTCTTTTGTCTAGCTTATATATGTTTCATTGCAAATCTCTAGTTTTTTTTTCAGTAGTAGGTCTCTCTCTAAAGATCAGGATACCTTATCACACACAATGTAACCTCATCTGAAAACACGTCTAAGTAGACTGGTCAACTTGGAAGCTTACCAGGTAATAAAAGCGGCAGGATTTAAATGAAAAACTCTACTATATGTACCAAGTCAGAAAATGCAGCTACGTTAACTAAACAAAGATCTGCATTTAGAACAGGATGAATTTTGGTATGGCATTTTGGGAATTTGGTATTCATGGACTTTGCTTTGTGGCATTAAAAGCATCAGAATGACAAATCAGGAGTGTGCTACAAACTGGTCCTGGACAAGGGTGACTGTCACACATGGTGGCTGGTACTGCACAGGCAACCAGCCAACAGAAGTGTTTTCTGCTTTTCATTTTAATCAGAGGGTTACTTTACAATACTGTGACGGGTTTTTGCCATACATCAAGGTGAACTGGCCACAGTGTGTCTGCTGGTCGCTCTGTCGGGCCAGGGCCCACTGTGAGGGTCAGCCCTGAGTCTGGAGAGCCACACTGAACCTGTGGCCCTGTTTCAAGGAATTCTCTTGGCAGGCTTGTCTCACAGTGGGACAGTGGGGTCAGTGAGAGAAAACTGAGTCTACATGTTTAGGACGAGTGATGGATGGGCCCCATCCACAGACAGGGACGAGCATCTCTCGTCACCAGGAACACAGTGAGAAAGCAGTCTGCTGGGGGCCTGATGAGGATGGGGGGGAGTGGGTGGAGGAGGGAGGTGCTTTGGTTAAATCCATTGATCACTCTCAGCTCTGTTGGTGCAACTGCAGAATGGGCTGTGATGGGACTTCAAAAGTTCTGCTGAGAACAGGATTCCTTTTTTTATGGTCGTACCAATTCACAAGGGGTATTAGTAAAAACAAAACAAGTGTTTCTATGTCACCGGTGACTTGAAGGGGCACAGGAATGAGGAACCAGACAAAAGCAGTGCTACAGATGAGTCAAAATGAAAAGAATTCCATCAGCAGAAAAAGCCACTGATACTGCTTTTTTTTTTTTTAAACTGAGTGCTGCTAGGAGAGCCTGTGCTTTTTTCAACTGAAGGCCACTTGAGATATTTCCCACCATAAAATCATCTACCCCGTGGAACGTGGCTGATCTTGGTTTTCATGTAGCACTTGACTTCTGAAGTCCTCTACAGGAAAACAACGCTAAACCCACCGACACTGAAGGTTTGTTTTTAAGCTGATGATACCCTTTTGCCCTATGTTACTACATATTTTTTTTTTTTACAAAGCATAGTCAAATTCAATGAGCATATGCCTAGGTTAACAAGAATACATTTATGTTCTGGAGTTTCTTCTGAAGCAAAAATTCCTTAAAAAAAACAACAATATGAAGAGATGGGTCTCTTTCTTATTGTAAACGAGTAATTCTAATTTCCAATCCTATTCACCATTTGGAGTGCAGTGTGTTTCTAAGCAGAGCTAAATAAGAGAAAAGGAAGAGGTGGGCCCTGCATGGTGCCAGGTGGCTGGTGCTGAGGTAGAACTTGCGGCACGAGGACCCCTTGCCCGGGCTCCAGGAGGAGCCCTGAGAACCTCCAGGGCAGCTGTGGAAGGTGGGGACAACCTGGGCCCCAGGGAGGCTGTTCCTGTCTAGTTGCTTAAGGAGCCGCTGAGATGTGCTTGGCCACGCCTGGGGCAGCACGACGGGGGGATCTGAGGCTCTGCTCCCTGCATCCCCGCCCCCGGCTGTCAAAATGGTGCAGACCCTGGAGGCTGCCCAGCCTGGGTGACCACTCTGGCTCTCTGGCTGCGGAAAGTGCTGGTCATAAAGGCCAAGTCAGGGGCTCCCAGAAGAATGCCTTTTCAACACATATTGTTAGACTAATGGGCTGGGGAACCCAAGAGTCCGCCCGCCCCGCCCTCCCGCCCCCAGCACCACCATGGGCCCCGTCCCCACCCCAGGCCCTTTTCTTGGATACTTAAATCAAGCAGCTAAAAAAATCAGGCTGGGAGAGGCTATGGGATGAGAATAGAGGGCAGGGTGGAGATGCGATTGCAAAAGTACATGACTAAGGGTACACTTGAGAACATGACCAAAATAATCTCCTTCTCCCTTGACTAAAGTTCTTCGACTGCCCAGGGAGAAGTTGTGGGAAGCGCCTGCATCCTTGGAGATGCTGCCCGCAGCCCGTGTGGGCACAATGGGGCATGGGAGGTAAATCAACACTGGGTCAAACCAAAGATTATTAGTGAGTGAAGATGACCAAGGGCATGGGCAGAAGACACAGATCTGGAGAACAACATGGACACCCTCCCGACGACTTGGGCTTGTGTGCCCGGCCCAGCCTCTGCTCGGTTCCTGCGCTTTGGGGCAAGTGGCATCGGGAAAGACACACAGAGGGAGTGGAGCCCCCGCTGCATGGCTTTCACGGAAGAGGGATAGACAGAGCCTGGCAGGAGACAGGTCCTCTGGAGACACTTCCCAAGGGATGACAAAGTGACCCACTAGTGAGGGGACCCATTCCTGGAGTCAGAAGGTGCTGGAAGAGGTCGGCCAACCCAACTCTCCCCACTGCACGGTCCCCTCGATGGCATCCCAGGCCATAGGTCACCTAAGCCCTGCTTAAAATAATACGATTTTGACTTATTAGCTTTCTTAACTCTGCAGAGATATTGAGAGATTTATAACAAAAAATATACAAAGAACAAGAATCACTGTCTAGTTGACAATTATGGTTTTAGGGAAGTCTCTAGAGATTTGTCTGTTTATGAAGGTTCTACTCAAGTTGGCTGTGCCTCAGGCCAGCAGCCACAGTCAGGAGATGGTGAGCAGGTGGAGGGCAGGGAGGAGAATGGGAGACGGCACACACGAGAGGAACAAGACCCTTCTCCCTCAAAAACAATGTGAAAGCTGAGGCACAAACATTTCCCCCCTCTTTTTTTTTAAACTGAACTGTTCATAGAACCTCCAAGCTCTGGAGCTTGTGACAATATCTGCACACCATGCAAGACTCCCATGGCTGACTCTGTCATTCTCGAGAGACAGCTGCAGAGGGCAGCTTTGGGGTGATCCTCAGAGCCAAGCACGCTGAACCACAGGAGGCACCCAGTTTATTATGAGGCAATTTTAGAAAGTTCTAAAAGTGACAGAAACATTTTACCTCTTATAGTTTCTGCTTCCTGGCCTGGGCAAGGAGGCAGTGCTCTGGGACACGCACAACTGCTCCTCCTAAAACCCAGCAGGCCAGAGCCTGGGGCCTCCAGAGATTCTTGTTAGAGCCTCCAGAGCGCCCGCCAGCCTGGCTCTCATCCTCCTGGATGCTGGTTCCCAGGGCCCATCAGTGCAGGGGGTGGACAAAACACACTTCCTCGTCTGACTACCAACCCCTACACACAGACTAGGGCACTACTTTAAACAGCTGGCTTATGTTCAAATTATCAATGATTTCCACCCCATCCCCCAGTTTGTTTGTTTCCCTTGCAACTGGGAACTGTCTTCTGTGAATCTGGACATAAGACTATATTTAGCCATGTTATTAGAGTGTAAAATAAGCACCTAACACCCAATGCTTCTGTCATCTATATTTTTATACGTTATTAAAGAAAACATTAAGAATGCACACTGCTAGATTATTCCCATCCGTGTGGACACAAGGACCATTCTCATCAATAGCGCCTATTTCTCACTTCCTTTAAACCTATTTCTACTTCCTTTTCTCAATCACAAAAATATCAAGAATGACTTTATAAAATGTCTTACTGAATCAAAATGAGCTGGATAAGTCACGTACCACTAAATCCAGCAGTCCAGTCCATGATCTGAACTGGAAAGGAAGCGACTTTATAAAAGGGTTAAGTAGCTCACTCTTGATATCGCTGTTAAATAACCCTTCTTTAGTTGAAGGTATATAAGTTCTACACACACACACACACACACACACACACACACCACAAAGTTTGTCTTTAGGTTCCACACAACATCCAAGTTCAGAGAAGTAGTTTAGGTCTAGTGATCTCAAACAGACCTAGAAAATATTTATTTGAGTAGCACTGACTACTACCTTTTATATTTTAGGGAAAAAAGAAAAATTCAACTTCCAGAAAGTTTTAATTATTATTAGAGTACTTCATCAAGCAAACCCTGAAACAAAGTATATTCATAACCACTCTAAATATCCTAAACACGTATCTTGGGGTGTTTCCACTGTCTAGAATTATCCTGAATTCCAGGTTTTAGAAAAGCAGGAGAGCGGTAACCCGGATCCAAAAAATATGCATCTTGTAAAAGCAAACGTATGCTTGCTTGTGTATCCCGTGGCGGCAGACGCGAGCATGAAGCCAGCTCTGAGGCCGGGATACTGAGCGAGGGGAGACTGCGGCTGAGACGGGCGGCAACTGCAGCCCAGGTCCCAACCACCCCCAATTTGTGCGCAAGGCGCCAAGCTCTCACGGTTCTCACTCCGCTGGCTCTCCAGAGGATCCCCGGCAGCTGAACACCCGTCCTCTGCTTCCGGGGTGACGGGCTTCGAGGGGCACGAGGCGGTGGAAGCCATCTTTAAACCCAGCATGCACCGCGCCCCCGACGCCCGCGCATGCTCACGACCACCGGGTTCGCCTGGCGCCGTACCGAGAATGTTTACAATTTCCTCAAAATCGTTACAACCAGGGAAGCTTGGGGCTGTCCGGGGGTGAACCTTGGCTCTCTTGGAAACCAAAAAGAGGGCACGGCCCATGGCTAGATCCACCTGAGAAGAACTTTGCCAGAATCCTGCTGAGGGGAGCAAGCCCTTTAGTATGAAAAGCACAAGCCTAACCATTGTATCTTATTAATGCACAGGGACAGTGAAGGTTTTAGATTTTACCTGGTATGTAAGTTATTCCAGTATGCCAGGAACGGGCATAACTCTTTTTGGCCATCAGGGGTCCTAGGTAATTCCTAATAAGAAATCATCCCTGGAAGGGAAGGTCTGTCTACAAGAATTGAAGGACCTGAGAGCTTCCCCTAACTCACCAGCCAGGTAAGCTGACCGGTGCTGGGGAGGACAGCGCCCAGGTGTACCCTGTACAGGAGGAAGTTGGGGACATTCCACTGACACACCAGACAAATCCGATCACTTGTGATTTTAAGTATAATGCAGTTCTGTGTTGTTTGGTCAACTCAACTCTGCACTTTCAGTTTCATTGTAAAACCCCAGGTTATCAGAACAGAGGAACTTCATGAGGAGCCCTATACTTTCATCAAAGGTAAGAATCTTGGGTAACAAATTCACGAATATACACCTATTAGATCCTTAAACTGCTCCCACTAGCACCTTATAGAATATGAAGAACAGCAATCCCAAGCATCTGAATCCCAACCACTGGGTCAGATGGCAGACAGACATGTTTTCGTATCTGCTGAGAATGACCGTGGCAATGAAGCCCTCTATTTTACATAGCAGCGGTGTTGCAACACACTACTTTTCTATGCTACGAAAACAGAGCCTTGTAAAGATTCTTTAAGTTCAAGTCGAATTTCAAGTAATCACTATGCAGCAGCTCTAGGAGAATTATTGTTCCTCCTGATTAAAAGTAAAATGGAAACTACGCCTTAGAGAATTGTATTCCTCAAGGCCGCTTACTGCTTGCTTCCAGGCTTTTGTTAAAGGACAGAATGTGTTGAATTCTTCTCAGTTGGCAGGGGATCAAGCATAACACTACATAATGAGGTAGCTGAGAACAGTTTTTCCTATAAACACGAAGAACAAGGGAATAAGTGCATGTGTGATTCTCATCCAATTAAACAGGAAACATGATGAAGCAAACTATTTGTACAGTCATCTTTGAACCAAGTTCCTCCGTGTAACCCGAAAAAGTGTACTTCAAGGTTCTAAGGTATACCTTGTAACTGATGAGTGAGAGGAATACGAATAAAGTCCTTAAAAACTTCTACTGCAATGCTAAAAATGAAGTTATAATAAATATAATTCACCAACCAGAAAGATGAACCTATAGCCACTTGGGGTCTGAATTATTTGAAGCGGCCATTCACTTGGGTCACAGGAAGTGGCTAAGTCTTCCCCACGTGATCTTATGCAGTGTGTACCCAGACTCTGAGGGCTGTCATCCCCTGCACCCTCTCTAATTCAAATCACAGTGATTTAAGAATTTGCAACAATTCTGTTGGGCCTTGGGGACACCAATATCAAAATCAGCCCAAACTTCAGTTGAGTAGCAATTTTAGAAGATTATTTTTTATCTCAACAGGAAAAAGAAAAGGCAACAGATATGTCTCACTAGCTAATTAAGCAATGTTATTAGATATTAAATGTTATTAGAAATTAAAAGGTACTTTTTCCTTGGAAGGAAAGCTATGGCAAACCTAGATAGCATATTAAAAAGTGAAGACAAAACTTTGCTGACAAAGGTCTATATAGTCAAGGCTGTGGTTTTTCAAGTAGTCATGTATGGATTTGAAAGCTGGACTATAAAGAAAACTGAGCACTGAAGAACTGATGCTTTTGAACTGTGGTGTTGGAGAAGACTCTTGAGTGTCCCTTGGACTGCAAGGAGATCCAACCAGTCCATCCTAAAGCAGATCAGTCCTGGGTGTGCACTGGAATGACTGATGCTGAAGTTCCAATACTTTGGCCACCTCATGCAAAGAGCCGACTCATTGGAAAAGATCCTGATGCTGGGTAAGAAGACTGAGGGCAGGAGAAGGGGGCAAGAGAATGAGATAGATGGTTAAACAGCATCACCAACTCAATGGACATGAATCTGAGCAAACTCCGAGAGATAGTAAAAGACAGGAAAGCCTGACATGTTGCAGTCCATGGGGTTGCAGAGAGTTGGGCAAGACTTAGTGACTGAGCAACAAGAAAGTAGATATTTAATTGCATAAGAAAGGGAAGGCGCTGAAAAGTCCTTCCACTTAGAGAGCTTCAAAGGGAAAACTGAGCAAGAACTAATTTTCCTAAAGGGTCTGAATCAGACCAGAGGAGATAGAGTTACATGTGAGGTTCTCACATGGCACATATCTCAATGTGACAAAGTTGAGACATGTTTAAAATTAAAATAATAGAATTACCTCTGAAAAAATACAAAACATTTACAAGTTTTACTAGGTGGTGTGCCCCCCCACCAAAAAAAAGAATAGCTGAAGCCGCCAGCTCAATTTCACTGGCAACAGCAGGGCCGGCTCACCCGAGCTCACGCTCTCCTCAGATCGCAGCACGTGTGCCACACTCCTCACCGCTGTAGCATGAACTTCTATCATTTCTGAACCAGCCTCAAAGAATACTTCATGGATTGCTAGAAAACCAGAAAAATGCTTTCCTCAGCATTCTAAGACACAGTATCTTTTCCCCTAAATGTGGTAAGAAAGCGAAGGGTAAGTGAAGCTTCAGCTTTTCAAAGTAAAAACAGCTTCTCTCTCAAACGCAAATACTTATTACCTCTGCTCTTACGACTTCAGTAAATTCTTAAATTTCCCACAGCTAACTGACAAAGAAAACCAAAGATCTTTTAGTTTATATTTGTGTAACCTGTAAAGGTTATGTTTGGGAGTTTAAGTTACACTATAAGTGATTCTTATATGATTAAAATACTTGCCTGCCTATAATATTAAGTGATATTCTAATGGGCTGAACAGTGAAATGATAGTCCAAAGACTGGATCCCACTTTTTGGTTTCCATTCACATCTGAAGTGGGGAATGAAGCTGTATCTATGGGGATGCTTTCTGTCCGCTAGAGAGCACTGCACCTATTACAGGCAAGTCAGGGTCAAAGAGTATGTTCTGGGAAGATTCTGAGCCCCAGATAAAAAGCAGTGAAAAAAAATTAAATGTGATAGACATTATTAGGTATGCTGAAGATAGGGTCTCAAAAATCCTATGGCACAAACAGAGACCACAGAGCTGTGCATAATACAGGTCAGGCACTTTGCTTTTTGTATTCTGTACAGGTTTCCGGCTCTATGTTAGGAGGCCGGCCCATCCATGTACAAAGCTTCTCTCATTTGAAAATCTCACTTAACAGCAAGTCACTTTCAATCCTGTGAAGAGTGTTAACTTGGATCGCAAGGACACCATATTCATTGGTCATAATAAATGACTACCTACTGTGTGCCAAGTACTGTGATTAGCAGAAGACTAAGGTAGGGTCCTTCCCACGAGGAGTTTATAGTCTAGAGGGAGGGCCGTATTTCACCTGCCTCGCTGTGATGCTCCTCAGAAGCCCAAGCAGAATTCTGAGTAGGAGCTCAGTCAACACTGGTGATTAAACCCAGGGCGGGCTTTTCTGTGCCAAGCGGGATCACTTCTCTCAGAGCACAAAGGGCAGCCCCTGAATCCAAGCAGCTTCACCCTTCCCTTCCCTCCCACTGGGTGCTCTGTGAGGGGGTTCCAGCACCTTCAAAGTTGATGCACTGGAAATGCCACCTCATTCTTTCCCTGGACAGTTGCATGTCTTCATCTGACCACAGGCAGCCTCCTCTTGAATCAAGAGAGCCAACATTCTAGAAGGTAATACTGTAGTGTTTTTAGAGCTCCTTGGAAAATTCTGGGGGATCCCTGGTCTGGTGCACTGTAGTAAGAACACACCAGGCAGAAACCCAATGGACCAAGGCAGCTAACATATTTCTCTAGAACCCTAACCTGCTACCCTGAGTAACTGCAGTGCTACAGCAAAGGAGCCCTGTCTTTACCACGTCAATACAAAGGCTGTATCTCTGGTGCGTCGCCCAGGGAACTCCCCGCTCATAAAGGACAAAATGGCACTTCCGAAGTGTCACTGAAGAAAGTGCCATCACTAAAGTGGTAGTGCAAGGTGAGACAATACTTCACGACAAACAGTATACTGTCCAACATCCCCCAAATATTCCTTTTTGGTTGCTGCACAGTTTGAAAAAAGCCTACTGTTAACTATCAACTCCTGACGGCGATCAAAGAACGGATTAGTGAAACAAACGATGAATTTAGAAATTTCTTGGGCCAAATTTTTACAGTATACCAACTATGAGTTGGTAAGCACTGTTTTTACTAAGCTAAAGAAAAGAAATGCAAATGCCAAGTAAAACTTACCACAAACTACAAATACATCAATATATTCACTCAACATGAGTTTAACACAGTAGTATAAGCTGAAGGGCCAGAGGCTCAAGAATTTCTCTGAAGCACCAGGAGACAATAATGTATGTAGTTTGGAATGACAATTCCAAAAGTAAACATATATAAACAGACATACCAAATCACATCACACATACACACACTCTCTCTCTCCCCCTCACACACACACACACACACACACACACACACACTTTTATCTCTCACAGGATATAAGCACTATCAAAAAAAAATTTAAAACTTCATTTTAAATTAAACACTTAAATCTTTGAAAAAAAAAAAAAAAACAACCAACAACTATGTTTGGATGTATTAAACAAAGAAACAAACAAACCTACTTTAGACTGTAGCCTAGAAGAAATCCTTTCACTATTCACTTACTCTAACCTGAGACAACTTGGATAATGAAAATAAATTGCACTTCCCCCCAAGATATTGTATTTAAAATTTTAAGATCTTTAGCCGCTAATTTCAACATACACCTGGTAAAAGTGCCTTCTGTTAAAAGAAGTATCAAAAATTTACCAAGAAAGCATGTTTCAAGGCATAAGTGGATGGTTAAAACACAAACTTGAGTGAAATGAGTTCAAATTTACTTCACAATACTGACGTAACTGTGATTTACAAGAAAGTCATGATTAATTTTGGAACATAATAAAATTAAATATATCCCAACACTTCAATGTAATATTTTTATATTTATATATAATAAAATAACAGTTTGGCACTTAGCAGCTTTTGTTGGTTATTGCATCCCATATTATGTGGCAAATTTACTTTTAGAAAACATTACCTAACTTTTGCAGCTACAGTGTCAACGAACTAAAGAATAATAATAAAACTTTTATAAAATGAATTGACCGAGTCATGCAGGCACTGATAGTATTGCAACAGGGACTCATTCACTCCTGAACAATGAACTGTCTCCTTGGAGAGGCCTGGCGTAGCCTGGAAAGAATTTTAAACTTCAGAAATTAAAGAAGAGAGAATTGCTGACTGTCACAGCTTTAACAGGACATCGGTTACCACTTTAATGCACCTCAGTGGTGGCTTCTGAAGGCCAAGGTTCTGTTCTGTATGGGGCATTTTACCAAAGAAAACCTACTTTTCCGGCAGTTTATTTCCCATAAAATTAACATCTAGTTGTACAAAGAAAGTTTTCTTTCTTTGCAGTGGCCATGCATTTTGCCTTGATTAAAAGACATCCAAGACATCCTGGGGAAAGCGTGCAGACAACAGGTGACTGGTACACGGCACAAAGCAAAGAGGCTGGCTTTGACTTAGGGGTCAGATCTGCTACTGAGTGGCCTAGTGCCTCTGATAGAGAAGATGGAAACCCCGTGCCTCTGTGACCCACGTCTTCTGCCAGGATGGAGAGCAAATGTGCACACATAGCATTCTTCAGAATCCCCACAGGCAAGGCTGCTCAGCGACCTTTTCTAGCATTGGATTGACTTCTAACAAGTAGAAGAAAAAAGACTGCACACAGGCCCCCTTCTACTGTCTCTGGGTGGAAGAACACAAGTGATGTTTCATATGCATGTGAAAAGCATACAAACATTCTAGGCAGGAAGTTTCCAGAAGAAATTCCTATTCTCAAATTTATAACCAAAGGATACATTTGTTAATCTTTAAATGCTGCTTCTTACAGCCATATACTAAGAGGGAGGGGAAAAAAAAGCTGTAGAAAACAATTAGAAATAAAGACCTCTATATTGATTAGAAATCTGATATTGCATAAATTTCAAATGATAAAGTCATCAAGCACTTTGAAGTCCCTGGTTTCACATGAAAGTGGCATAATTCAAATGGAAAACAAAGTATCTTACAAGGTTAAGTGCCACTAATGACAGACTTTTTTCCCCCATGGGGAGTGGGGTCAGTGTGGGTTGACATGGAGAGAGAGGAAAGGAGGAAAGGATTAATTTGCTCTACTATGAACAGAATGAAATTAAGTTGAGGTAGTTTATTCTACCAGCCAAACTTTACTTGTTATGTAATTAGTCAGAAACTCGTACTAGTGAACGGCATTGAGAAAATTCTGCTACAAAGGCTTGATTCTTAACATGGATTCGCATTCTAAGACATTTTCAAACCCTAGACAGTAGTAAACAAGACTGTGTGTGCTTTCAGGCAGATTTTTTTTTTTTTTTTGTAAGTTTTTGATCCCTATATGGTTTTCTCTGGACCTTTTTTTTTTTTTTTTTTTCTTTTTTGGTCATAGCAGACCTTTATTATTTGTCTGACTCGGGTCCTTCTTTTATAAAATCTCCTACTTACTAATGTCCTCAGATTTATAAAATGGTTCTGCTTAGTTGCAAAGGAAGAATGGCACTGCAGGAGATCCTTCTCAACCCCAGACATGACAGCATGAGGCATCTTCCTCTGAATTAACACAGAAGTTACAACTTCCTTTAAAGTCACAGGGGGGCTGCCACCTGACTCCTTAATTTACTGACCCTTTAGATTACTAAGACAGAATGTCATACAAGAGAAATTTTATCTTAGTTTTTTGATTCATCATAATTTAGTTCAAAAACGATTCTTAGGATAGAGAACTAGTAGTTAAGTGGAGACTAACTGGCATTGAGTCCAAACTAACATTTTTAGGCACAAACCTTTAAATGGTTGGGCAGAGTTAGGCATAATATCTCCTTCCAAGTGCAGTGGAAAAGCAATCCCGGTATGTTTGGATATGTTGATTTGCATATATGGATTTTTTTTTTTTCCCCAACCAAAGCCAGGTACTTGAACACAGCGGTCAGTCAGATATGATATCCCCTCAGGGAAAATGCACCTTAGGGCTTTAACTTCCATATTTTACACGATAGGATTCCCACTTCCCTTTTCCTGGGACACTGACTAGCCCCGGTTGGTCTAGGGACACAACTACGGGAGAAATGGATTCCCCCCATTGGTAGTTTTTTTCCCAGCAGTTTACGTTTTCTCCGGAACAAGAGCTGAAGCCCAGGCTTCAAGGCGTTAGAAAACCACCCGCGTTACCGCACGGAGGCCGGGGCGAGGTCAGCAGCTGCGCGTCCCGCGGCCGCGCATCACGGCGAGTGCACGCGGATGCGGAAGAGGCCCTGCTGCAGCTGCAGGCGGAACAGCTTGCAGTTGGCGATGCGCAGGGCCGCGCAGCCGGTGCGGCGCAGGTCGGAGGGCAGCAGGGGCTTGGTGTGCTGCCAGGTCCCCGTGCTCCTTTTGAACTCGCGCACGTAGTCGTAGTTGGTGCCTGCGCCCCAGGAGAACAAGCAGAGGTGACATACCGTGCCTGGGGTGCCTGGGGCGCCTGGGGCCCCTGGGGCCCCTGAGCACCACCCCTTGCCCGGGAAACGGCTCCCGCGAGATCATTCTTACACGCTGACCTGTATCGAGATCTCCGATGACGTAGATACTGGCGCCTATGGGGACGGCTCCGTACACGAAAGACGAACTGGCCGGGATGCATAGATTCTGGTCATTAAGATAGATCCACCTGAAAACAGAGGGACAGGATGAAGGAGGCTAAGAAGATGGCCCGTGACTCTGGGCCGGCTGAGATGACAAAACTCGGGGCGCTGCCAACAGGAGGCACGACCCCCACACCCCCTCTTGGGGAAACGCTCATCTCTCTCCTGTCACTGAAGACTGAGGCGTGTCTGTTCCGGAAGGTGTCATGTATTGAATCACAGAGACCACTATTCAGTGTGCTCCTGTCCCTCAGCACAGTGTTCCTGAGATTCACCCATGCTGTGGCTTCATCATTATCTCATTGCTTGTTATTTTACATAGGACTGCCCTACACTGGTGTAGCAGAATTTGTCAATCATTGACCTGTTCAGGTTCATTTGGGCAGCCTCTAGTGTCAACCTTCCCTTGCGGTTCAGCTGGTGAAGAGTCTGCCTGCAATGTGGGAGACCTGGGTTCGATTCCCCAGTCGGGAAGATCCCTGGGAGAAGGAAATGGCAACCCACTCCAGTATTCTTGCCCTGGAAAATCCCATGGACAGAGGAGCAGGACAGGCTGCAGTCCATGGAATCAGAGTCTGACACTACTATGGGATTAACTAACTATCCAGTGTCTGGCTATTTTGAGTGAAGCTATTTTGGACATTAGAGGGCAAAGCTCTTTTGTGGGCTTATGCTATGGAATTGCTTGTTTATACGGTTAAAGGTATATTTCCTTTGATAAGAAAATGCCCACTGTTTTCCAGGGTGTTGTGTTCTTTTGCATGTCAATGAACAACATGTGAAAATTCCAGCTGCTGGGCATTTCTGCCAGCTCTTGGTACTGTCGGTCTTTTTTCACTTTAATGGTGCTGAGCATCTGTGTGTGTGCTTACTGGACACCTTGTGTATCTACTTTGGTGAAATGTCTGCTCAAAGATCTGTTCATTTTTCAAACTGGGTTTTCTGTCTTACTGAATTTTAAGATTCTCTTTTATTTTACAGTTACAAGTCCTTTGTTGGATATGTGTATCACAGATCCTTTTCCCCAGCATGTAGACTGTCTTTTCATTATCTTAATGGGGACTTTTGAGAACAGCGGTTTTTTAATTTTGGTGAATTCCAGTTTATCTTTTTTTTTTTCTTTTTATAGTTCACGCTTATCTATGTCCTTCTAGAAAAATCTTTGCCTATTCCAAAGTTGCAAAAGTTTTTTAAATTAAAATTTCTGGAAATTTTATTGTTTCAGTGTTAACATTTAGGTCTTATGATACACTTCAAGTTACCTTTGGTATATGGTGTGAGGTATAAGAGTCAAGTCCTTTTTATCCTTATATCTAGGCATATAGATAGATAGTTTTTCCAGCATCATTTGCTAAAAAGACATTTCTTTCCCCGCTGAATTGCCTTGGCTCTTCTGTTGAAAATCAATTTAATAACCATGAACAGGAGCCAAAGCTCCATGAAGTGGCTGATTCCACAGCTGAGACAGAAAACACAAGATGAGCCTGGACCATCTTGCGCTGCCATGGAGGAAGCGCTTCAAAAAGGGTGAGGTGTGTCAGAGGACACAGAGCCAGCATGCAGCTACTGACGACCGCAGCTGGAGCAGCTGGAGCAACTCAGTCAACGACAGTCCTGGCTGGGCAACTCAGAGAGTAAGATGAATATCCGTGAGTCCATACCGATATAAATAAACGGCTGAATCCATTAAAGAAAATAGGGAGAAGGGACAGGTGTTCTTTACAGAATTCCAGCTGACAAAGGGAGAAGGAACGAGGGAAGCAGAAAGATCCCCCGGAGGCAAACAGCACGGCTCTAACTTCCGTGAGGCCAGTCCATCGAGGGCGCTCCATTAGTGGGGAAACTTTAAGGAAAAACAGTATATTTGCATACTCTCAAATTATCTCTCCCAAGATATTCATGAATTACAAAGGGGGAAGCAGTGACTTTCCAGGGGGGAAACCCCACAGACAGCGCCTTAACCAAGTCACCAAGATTAGCGTCACCAGTGACGGAACAAAGTGCCTCTCCCCCTGACACCACGCAGAGAAGGGCCCAGAAGTGCTTATGAGGGATCCCCACCTCCAACGCACAGCCTCAGCCTCATCACAAGACATTGTCAGACAAGCCCAGGTGGAGAGACATCCTAGTAAAAACCATCCAATAACCTTCAAAGACTCCCAAGCACAAGGGTGGTGCCCCATCGCATCCCCACTTAATTCACTTAGAACAACTAGAAACGTCAGCTGCAGTTTGGGTAAACGATATTAGTGGATGAACTGGTGAAATTCGAATAAAGTCTGTAGTTTACTTAATAATACCGTACCAAAGTGAATACTACAGCATGTAAGATGTTAACAGTAGGAGAAGCTGGGTGAATAGCTTATGGGAACTCGATTTTTGCTACTTTTCTACAGGTCTAAAATTATTCCCAAATAAAAGGTTTTTGTTTTTTTTACTTTAAAACAAAACAAACTAGACTCTGCTATATAATAATGTTCACTTAAGTAAATTTGATCAATTCCCTTTCATAGCTAAAAGCATAGCCAGGTCAGAGCAGACCTCAGTTAGAAGAAATGTATGCAAGTCCTTTAGCACCACCAATGTCCAGGCTTCCACTCACTACTGGAGCACGTATAATTATTTCACTAAGAGCAGCGCTCTGTTTTTTTCCCAATGCACACTCTCCCCAGACTGTTACAGAGTGGTACATTTCCTATTTTGAATCCCAAGAAATGTAGAAGCAGAATGTTGTCCGAGATCACAGAACAACTCAGAGACCAAGCTGCTATAAAGTGAAGATCTGATTCCTCGAATATCTGAAAGCTGATTGGTATCAAGCAGTTTGTGGGACTGGGAATACAACTTGGCCCCTGCCTCTGAGCTGCCTCTAATGAACAGGGAAAGGGAAAAACTAAGAGCTATCCCTGCAAACGAAATCGGGCGATCGCTGACCTCATGTCTCACGGGCACTGGACCCACGAATGCTTGCACCCGAGGCTCCGCCAAGTCTGAGCACGCCCACTGCCTGCAGAGCGCTGGAAGCCCCTCTCTGGAGTGCCAGAGGAGACCTCAGGTCCGCAAGAGTGTCCTGCTCACAGAGCCCGGACGTTACCCAGGCGTACTCAACAGAAGAGCCAGATAAATGAGCCCCTTCTCAGGGCACTAAACAATTAACAGACGCCAACTCTGATGACTCGGATGATGGGATTATCTGCCAAGCAGGGATGTGGACACAGCTAGCACAACGATGCTCCGTAAGTGAAAGAGGAAAATAGGCTTATGATGGGAAGGTAGGAGACTGCGGCAGAGAAATTTTACAAATCTAATATGCTACCTGAGGAAGGTAGAAAAGGAAAAACAAAATAAACCCAGAGTGAGTAAAAGGAGGGAAATAAGACAAGAGAAGAAACCAATGAAACAATACACAATGGAGAAAATGAACACTGATAGGAGCGGGCTCTTTGAGAAGGTAAGTACAATGCTAAACTTTGTCAACAGAGGGCGCTGGAGGGACTGCAAGGCTCGGAGAGGAAAGGGCTTCTTTCCTGGTGCCGGTTGTCGGCTCTGCCGTCTCCAGTGTGCAGGGGACCCGGAGGTGCTCACTTGCGGGGAGGTGCTCTGCTAGCCAGCAAGCAGCTTCGCGCACCAGCTCTGGCCCCGGCATCCCAGGGCTCTGCTGTATCCTGGGCCACTGCGCCCACTCCTCTACAGAGGTGAATCCCAGCCCTGCAGGGTGGGGGGCAAACTTCCAAGCTTGTTCCTTCCTGGGACATTTTCCCTCGGTCCTAAAGGCTGCAGCTGCACTTCTTTCTTGGCTATTTCTGCTTTCATCAGAGTCTCCTCTCACAGGTTAGCAGTTAACTCCTCCTACTGGTTAATCATTAGGTCGGTGACCACCTAGCCACCTGTTTAAGTTTATGGAAAGCTGACAGCTATTTTCGAAACTGCAGCTGACTTTTCTACTTACTCTAAGTGAATTACGTGGGGATGTGGTGGGGCCCCACCCTTGTACTTGCGAGTCTTTGATGGTGGCACTGAGGTCTGCATGCTCCTCAGCGTGCACTGCTGCCCCTGGTTCTCGACCTTGGCAGGGGAGGAACGCTCCGGGGACTTCCACTTAACCCTTGCTCCCGTAATGGTCCCTGACCTGCAGGTCAGAGAACCATATGGGGATGTGGCCAGTGGTCAGAGATGTCGGTCAAGTATCCGTTCATCAAAAGATGAAGCTGACAGGTCTTGACTTCAGAGAATAGTTAACTGATTTATTAAAAACAAGAAGGGGAGGGCACGTGGGCTGAGCACATGCACAGAGGCAACAAGACACAGGATGGATGTAAGAAGTGAGCTGCGCTCCAGAACACGGGAAAAGAAGAAAGGGGAAAAGGCCGGATGTTCTTCTCAACCTCAGATCACGGAGGGCCCCGAGGAGGAGGCAACTAGGAATAATCTCCATCTGAACAAAATGACCAAAGGCAGACTAATCTTTCAAAAGCACTAGTAGGTGAAATGTATCAGAGAGACTGGTTAGAAGGCCAAGGACACCGCACGTATGACAGGGAACTCGCTGGAGTTGTGGCAGAGAAATAAAGGTGGGTGTGTGTGAAAAACACTATAGAGTTTAAAAAAAAATAAGATTTGGCAACTCATGAGATGTGAAGCGTAACAGAGAATCAAAGATGACTTAAAAAGAACACAGACCACCAGGAGGACGACAGTACCAGTCTAGCACAGTCCTAGAACCAGGGATGCAAAGAGCAGACGTAGATACACTGTCTTTCTGGATACATGAAGTTGCTACTGTGACTTGGTATAAATACGGGCACTTTTAAAAAAATTTTGCTTTCCTTCAAACACTTTTGCTTTTAGTCAGAAACACAGAAAATAGTAAGATGTGGCATTTTTCCAGGAAACTTTTAACCTAAAAATAGGGAACAAAGACAGGAAAGACAAGAGATTACTTAAAAACAATAAATAGTCTTCCATCTAAGGCAGGTTGTTCACTTGGCAGCAGCTTCCAAAGTATGCAAATACCACACACTTGGAAACATCTGAGCTTTAAAGAGAGAAACTACTCACAGATGTTTTCCCCCTTCTATAGGTTTTCGTGGGAAAGACTAAGTTTTTTAGGCACTATTGTGTGGTATCTGAAATTGTGGTCTCTGAGGCCAGGACGCCCGAGTTCAAATGCCAGCTCAGCCACATGCTGTCTGTGTGTTTTGGGGCACATGACTCAACCTCTCTGTGTTTTGATTTCCTCATATGCAAGACAGGAATGAAAGAGTACCTATATCTCAGAGGACTGTTTTGAAGATTAAATGTGTTAAACGAGGTAATATATGGCACTTAGTATTGTATGTTTATGTTTAGCTTTATCTAAACAAGAGTCCTATATATTGACAACAGAAATCAAGCTCTCTTCATTCTATTTGTGAACAAACACTGAGAACTTGAATATAAGCAAACTACAGATAAGTGAATTTTATTGGGAAGTACTTTAAACAGCAATGAAGTAATAGTCATGTGTAACAATTACGAAGGAAAGCAAGTTAATACTCTTACTGAAAGTGAAAAGTGAAAGTGAAGTTGCTTAGTCATGTCCAACTCTTTGCGACCCCAAGGACTGGCCCTACCCAGGCTCCTCCATCCATGGAATTTCCCAGGCAAAAGTACTGGAGTGGGTTGCCATTTCCTTCTCCAGGGGATCTTCCTGACCCAGGGATTGAACCCATGTCCCCCGCATTGCAGGCAGACACTTTACCATCTGAGCCATCTGGGAAGCCCAATACTCTTATTACTCAATACTCCATAAACAGGAGACAACCTGAGAGAAATCTTAAGGTTCTAATGACGATCGCATATCAAGGGAGACTGAAAACTTCACAGCCAGCTTCAAGTCCTATACAATCAAAACAGGAACAGGAAATGGTAAAACCATAAGCAACCTTGATTATTCCAGCAAGTAAGATACAGCTCTCTAGCTCACACTGTCCAAACAGTAATTCAGTCATTATGAGAAAGGCTTATATCAATATTTTATCAGAAACCAAATGTACTGACCCCTGTTTGTTAATTAACTTGGGCAACTGTTTTGAGATTCATTTGGGAAGGAAATTCATACCCTACTTTGTACCGTGAACAGTCAGCCCTCACAGTAACACATTATGGAAGAGAGGTATAGAAAAGTCTTTGAAATTCTGCCCCTGTCCCGACCAGAGTAGCAAGCATTCTCAAATTGCTCTCACACTTTGTCTAGAAAATTTTCATAAGATTGTCTGCCCCCAGTAACTGAAGGGAAAAAAACAAATAGGCTATGTAAACATCATAAAATTAAAATACATTAATAGGTAACATACATATTTCTAAAATCTTGGCAACTGTGCATTGTTTACCCTAAAATAACATGAAATTAAACATTATATTCTGGCACCCCCTTCTGGCAACACGATAGAAATGCTATCACAAGATTAACTTTAGCACAGCAATTTTGCTGTAGGATTTGAACATATTACTGCAAGAAAAATGCTGTTCGGTGGTTATAATAAAACGGGTGAGAGGAGCGAAGTGAGGGGGATTGGACCACTGCTGGCGACTCCACCGCACATGTATGGCAGCCCGTCAGGTGATTTAAGAATCTCTGATACCACGTTTATTGAGTGTCTGATACAGGCCAGGGGTGAGGCCAGAAGCCAGGACCCAAAGCTGAGCTGGAACTTGCCCTGAAGGAGCATCAGTTCACAGTCACAATCCAAGAAAGACAGGCATGGGGTCACAGACTGAGGAGCCTAACTCAAGACTGGGAGACATGAGAAGGCCTTCTCGCTCTTGGTGGTGATCATTAAACTGAGTTTTGAAGAAGCCAAATTAACTGGATAAATGTGAGAAGGGAAGTTTTAGGCAAAAGGAAAAGTATGAAAGCACAGAGCTGGGACAATGATACCATGTTGTGGAGGGAAAATATCACCCAGTGGGACTCAAGTGAAGCACCTGGGTTGCACAGTGGCAGAAAGAGTACACACAGGTCATATCACAAAAAGCCGTATCTGCTAAGTTAAGGAGTTTAAACTTTCTCCTAAAAGTTATCAGAAGCATCAAGTACTGCTCTGCACTCGAGAAACATTTTTCTCTGGCTTTCCTATGAGTTACCAAGACTTCTGAAGTCACTAAATAAATATCCGGCATGCATTAGACATAAATAGCTAAGTTCAGCGAAATGATTTGAAAGCAAAACTAAATAAAGTGAAGACACGCCTTTGAAAGCATAAAGAGAAAGCTGCAGAAGCCACATGAAACCATTCATAAATACCTTTTAAACTCATCGTGGTAGAACTCCGACTTGCAAGTTACCATCTCGCCCCCCTGGATGTCCTCTCGACTTCTGACTCCCCCAAACACATACAGCTCCATGGCGACTCCACAGGCCACCGCTCCAAACCTGAAAGGCCATGCAATGTATTCATACTAAGCATTGGATTCATCAGTATATCTCAGGACTTGATTCCCTAATTCCTCTTTTGCTTGTCTTAGCTCTGTGACATTCAGTGTTTCACAAATACATGAGTCTTCCTTTTTCAGGGTGTGGATTATTCATTTAGCGTTACATGAACCAAATGGCAAGTCAAATAAAAGATCCATTTAAAAGAGGGGAGACGCGAAAGCCAGGCGAAGGGGGCTCTGCGCAGCCCACACCCCCATTCTCTCACCTCCTCTCTTTCAGGGGGCAGATGGCGGTCCACTGCTGGGTCCGGGGGTCATAGCATTCCACAGACTCGAAGAGTTTCCCGTAGGATCCCCCACCCATGGCGTAGATTTTCTTCTTCATAGCTGCGTAGCAGCCAATCTGGGAGGAGGAAGCAGCAGGGGAGGCAGCGCTCATCATTACAGTCGGCTGGTCAGCACCAGCTTGGCTGGGACCCTGGCAGATGCTTGGAAAAGGGCCTGACGGAGGCTTTCAAAAATGGGAAGAGCACGGCTGATACACACACTGTCCTCAGGGAAGGGTCAGCGCCACCTAGCACTACTCCTCTAAGTGAGACAAGCACACAAGCCTTGCTTTTAAAGGCGCTTTCCAAGCTCTCTTCTTTCACCACTATTTGAAGAGTCCAAGACGCAGAGTCCACAGAGAAAGATGTCACTCAACTCTTGCCCCAGATTAAGTCAGCTGGAAGGGCACACACACAGTGAGTGATCATATTACCAGTGAGTCCCAGTACCAAGGTGTGAAATACCCAGGGCACTAGAAGGGCTCTGGCCTGATGATGGAACGCCCGTCTCCACCAGGGAGCAGAAATACAGACCAAGCCCTGAACAGCTAATGCGAGCCCTTAGTCTTCATTCTTCTCAGACACCAATGGCAGTTCTTTACCTCTGGATCAATGGATTAAAGTTTCCTCCCAAGCGCGCACGACGATTCAGAAAACAGGTCTGGGAGATCTGGTTCCTGTCTAGGTTAGCGCCATCATGCAGCATTCATCAGGTGTGGGCCACAGACGCAACAGCGCTGCCCAGAGCCCACCTCCCCCTGCGGACTCTCTCACACAGCTCCCCAGCTTGGTATGTGACTGGCAATAGTGAAGGCAAGAAGCTACCAGCAAAGGCAGACTTCTTTAATGTTAATGCTTTAACACTATCGATTGCATTAAAATGCATCTGTGAGAAATGAAGAAACTAACTTTAAAACCCAGTGTGTGAATTAGTCATCACGAGGCATAGTTCTCACCTTTCTAACCATGGTCAAGTCAGGTTGCTTGGTCCAGGTTTTAGAATAAATATCATAACATTCCATGGAAATTAGCTCTTTTTCACCATCTTCTCCTCCTAAAACGTACAGCATGCCATCTATCTCCACAATTCCAAAATTATGTCTTGCCTGAAAAAACATTAAAGAGCTTTGTAGACAAAAGGCCGACTATCATATTGAAAGCTGATAATCACACATTTAATACAAATGACAGGTTTTCATTACATTCCTGCAAAGAAATACAAGACTCAGAACTGTGTCTCTCAAACAGTTCTGCTTTCCCCAGAAGCTCACTCTTCTATCACAAGAGACAGAGAACCCAAGTCCAGGAATTTCCCGGAACAAGGGAATTTCATGCGAGGTGGACTCCCGGGTAAAATCCTTATCTTTCGCTCAAGTCAGCTCATGACAAGAAAAAGAACGATTACCGCCCGATTCCATAAACTGATTTTTGTTCAGCATGGGTAGTAGTGGCTCCCAGCTGACGTGTGAAATTGTGTAAGAGCCCCAGCAACAGGCCCGCCCGTGGTGGTGGTGGGGTGGTGTGTACGGGCCTGCACGAAGGCTGCCCGCAGTGTGACACTCACCCACTCACAACACTGACCACTCAGAAGCCCCTGCCATCCAGAAGTCTGTGCGAACAACTTAAAAGGCCCAGTGTGTGAGGAGGGGCGATGTGGTATGAAGAGAAAGAAAGCAAGGGAGGCGAAAGGGGAGCTGAGGGACAGCGGGGAGGCCTTGCTGAGAAGGAGGCGGGCAGCGTGCCACGCGGGTACCTGGCAAAGGACTGAAGCAAGTGTGTTTCCAGGAGGTGGGGTGGAGGGCACAGGCACGCCAGGCAGGGGTCTCTGTCATCACACTCAGAGGCAGAAGCAAACCGAAGTGCTACTGGGGGTGAAAAGCAACGTCAAACAGAAAGAAGCAATGCTCTATCTACCTCGTTCATCGGCGGCAACGCGGTCCACATGTTCACATCTGGGTCATACTTTTCTCCTGAGCTCAGGGTCTGCTTGTTTTCATCTTGGCCCCCAAATACAAACAAAAACCCTTCTGAAAAAATCAAAGGAGACACACAAGAAAGCTGAAGCATAAGTTTTCAATACCCACGCCCAGGCGAATGCAAATGCCGTGAGGGCAGACAGTACGTGGAGGCACCTTCTTTGATGACAAGGGACTTGAGATCTTCGTCACACTTCACTCAATCCTTGATGACACAGTTAATCTGTCAGTCACCCTGACCGTTTCACTTCACTCAGAATCTCTGAGCAGATTCCCACTTCTCTGTGGCTTAAAAGGGAAACTGACCCCACCCATCCAGTCATCAGATGACTCAAGTTATCTCAGTTTGTCTATTCTGTTCCCCAGCCGTATTTTAAAATAAAATAGTTTTCTTAAAGGAGAAACAGCCAAAGAGACACTGGTAAAACCGAAGGGAAATGTAGGCTGGAGAGGTTACCATGCATGGAAGCCACTTTGGTCTGAGGGTATTAGCAATGTGGGAAACATGCAAGCTTTTTCCTAATGGCTTTGAGGGCATGAAGAAGATAGAAATCTACATCCCAGGCCCACAGAGAGTGTGGTTTCTGGCAGGAAAGCCTCTTCGAAGTTCTAACCCTCAGGATGAAGGCCAACCAGAATGAGAAGCCAAATTTAAATATCCTTGCTTATCTAGGAAATCTCAAAATTTGAATTTGATTTACAGTAATTACAAATTAGTGTTTTTAGGCAACTGGCAGAAACAAATGCAAAACTTCTATGGAAGACAGTACCTTTATCTAAGTTTTAGAATCTAACATTCTAAGATTTTAAATCATTAAAGTTTTCCCACAAATAATTTTTAATAAAATGATCAGCACCCAGCCAAAGATACTCAGGTATACAAAGGAACTAGGCTCTATGAAGATGAAGCAGTAGAAACAGACAACAGGAAATAATCTAGAAAAAGACTGCAAATTTCAAATATCAGAGTAATAAGAGAGATGATAAAACAGAAATGCTCACTATGTTATTTAAAGATAACTCTATATGGAGGGATGGACATAGCAGGTTTGAAAAAAAGAAAATTCTAGAGGGGAAAAAAAGATGAAATAGATTGAATAAAACATTCAATGGATGGATTCAATGGCAGATTCATCACAAAGAAAACAAAACAAAAGGAAGGCGGAAGGCAGGGGATGGAGTAAAAAGGTCTAGCCACGTTTAATCTGACCTCCAAAAGCAGAGGGACAGAGGAGAATGAGCAGGGACAACATCTGAAGACATAATAAATAAAAATTTTCGAGATTTGATGATAGGCCAACCTTCAGAGTCAAGATGCCCAACAATCCCCCAATATGGTAAAATTTCAAATAAAATGTTTACCTAATACTGAAATGACAGGGAAAAAAGACAAAAAACAACAAAAAACTTAAACATAGTCCAGAGAAAAGACAAGTTTTATATCTGACAACTGACTTAACAACTAGGAATAACAGAGGTCAGAAGAAAAATATCTTCAGTGTGTTGAACAATAATAGAGGCCAACCTAAAATTCTATACCCGGCAAACATATCCTTTAAGGATGAAGGCAAAATAATGACATCTTTAGACAAATCTTAGAGTTTGCCATCATTAGACCATGTTAAATTCAGAAGGATGAACTTCAGAGAGAAGGAAAATGATCCCAGATGGAAAGTTTGAGGAGTAAGAGGGAAAAAACAAAGAAGTTGGTAAATATGTGGATAAATCTAAATGAATACTACCTATAGGTGTGTATATAACATAGATTAACAAAACACACAAACATGTAAATATTTACTTGTAAATAACCACATATTTTAATACTGTAAAACTGTAGAAGATGAAAAACAGTATAAATGTACTGATTAACTCTGGACTTCGATCAAGTGTTTTTTGAAAAAAGGCAGGAAAAGAAGAAACATGGAATAGGCTGGACATATAGGAACTACTCAGTCATTTCACAACTTTGGTCAACATGATTGGAAACAATTCCTCTCCTCACTGTTTCAAGTTTCTGAAACAACCACCCCTCTAGGAAACCTGAAAGTTAGTGATACAAGAACCTTTGTGGTAGGTGTGCATGTGTGAAAATTATGTACAACTATACACATTATGGGGGGAAAATTTAAGGAAAGTAAGTCTGAGAAAAAGAACAGAGAAATCAGACCCATATTGCGTTGCCTACACCACTCCATTCAGCAGCTGACTACCATTGATGAAAACGTCCATAATTGTGGAACCTACAGCTTCATTTCTATTCCACAGCTTTAGCCATATCTATAATACAGTACAATGTGGGAGAGCTTAAAAATGTTAACGTACTGTTAGTGGGCAAACAGAGACTATGAAAGAGTTCCAGGAAGACTGCTGACAATAGCTGGAACGAAGTGAAATGGTACCGGCGGGATGACGCCAGCAAGGTAGTGAGAACTTCCAATAACGCTCCAAACGTGCAAAGGTTAACCAAAACATTCTTTCTACAGTAAAGTAACTTATGCTAGAACTAATTTAGGTAATATTTTCTCGAGTCTCCTATGAAATGCCTGCTCTTACACGACACTCTTACTTTGGATGTGTGTTACGCGCTATAACTCTAGACTGCCGGGCTCTCCAAGTTGGGGCACAAGCATGGCTCAAAGAAGTCTGGTTCTCAGATGTGATCATCCGGCCAGTGGGTGGTAAGAGTCACTCGGCTCTGCTCTTCCAGCAGTTAAGTCAGCCAATAAAAATGCTCCGCTACTGACGTCTTAAAAATAGCTGCATAGTTAAGACTTGGGAACAGTAAGGACTGGTCAGAAGACACTCTTCTTACCACAGTCTTGAAAGCTAGAGCCGCGCTGAACATGTCCCCACAGAGGGGCAGTATCTTTAAGAGGTTCTGAGCCATCCTGCACAGCACTGAAATTATGTCTCCCTCGATCTTGTGTTTAAGTGAAGCAGATGAGGGCACAGTACCTGCTGAGAGGACCCCGTGGTTGATTCTCGGCATGCTTAGAGGGGCCAGTTCGATCCACAGCTGCCGATTGGGGTCGTAAAGGGGGCACATACATCGCATCGCTGCCGTTGGCTTCCGCGAGCTAAGAGGAGGCAGACGATCAGTTAGCAGTTAATATGTTTATATTCTGCTTAGAATAACCACGAGTTTACTGCTCTCAAGAATGTTTCAAACATTAAGACAAAAAAAAAAATCGATTGCTATATAGGCTTTAGACACTGAGAACTGTCCTGAGTTCTTGTGCACATGGAAATCTCTCTTCCCTTACTTAGACCACGGCTCACGGCCACGCTTACACTCTCTCCTCTCCACCCACGGTCACGATGCACTCCGAGTAGCCGCGGGGCTTGAAGCTGGCCAGCATGGCCTCCCCCTGCTGCGGCTGGCTGAGGGGGATGTTGCTGCACTCCTTGACGATCTCGCGGACCAAGGGCTCGTTGAGCATCTGCTCCCGTAAGTAGCTAGAGTCCAACCCTGAAACCCACAGGGCTGACATGACATCCTTCATGTGGACCTGCAGAGCAGGGCAGAAAGCACGGGGAAGAGAAAGGGAGAGTGTGCATTTAGAAGGCACATTTTCCGACTCATAGAAAACTACAACTGTTGACAAGTCAGATGATCAACAGACAAGGAGTAAGGGCCAGTGCTGTTTGAATGTGTGAGGCGGCCCCTTTCCTTTCTACTTCCTCTGGCCTCGATAAACAAAAGTTTAACTTAAAACAGCATCACTTCAGATTCATACTTGCTGGATCACTGCAAAGTTTTAAGAAGCCTCCATTACACCCTACAGGGTTCCCACTGCAACAGGAAAACCTACGAGATCTCTGCTATGATTTACTTTACCTCACTAACTTGGATGTGCTATGAGTTATACCCCATTTATACAAATATTAATTACAGAAAGAGCTTGACACAATACGTCAACTAGATAATGAAAATGCACCAACATTAGTTATGAGAAAAATCTGAAAAAGCCCAAGTTCCAAAAACAAAAGTCGTGACAACTATGTAATCATTTCTTCAGGAATTACTACTAAAAATGATCTAACATGTATAATATGAATTACATGCCTTTCATGCTCAATCATTAAATTTGAACCAAATGAATACAGGACTCTACATATGTAAGGCGACTAGTTTTTCTGGGCTTTGGAATCATCATTTTAAGGTCCACTTGTCTATACCCTGAGTAGTAAAGGCCAGCAGTCCTTAACAGCGTTAAGCTGGGATTAACCAAAGGATGAGGAACTGCCTTTTCTTTCCCAGCAGCCACTCCACCTTTGACACCCTCATCACTTTAAGGCAAGAAGAGGGTCACAGAGAAGCTGTTTCAGTGGTGTTGTCAAGGTGGAAGCTCTCCTTTCCTCCTTCCTAAGCTACCCCACCCACTGGCGTGGAAACCAGAACACTAACTGTGCCAACCGAGCCGAGACTAAGCATGCAGTCTCCAAGCGGGCACAGCTTATGGGCCCACAGAATTTAAACATTACAAGCTGATCAGTAACATGTAAACCGAGGATTACCAAGAACAAGTAACAACGCAATTACACATTTTGAAAGCCTCTCCGAAATCTAATATATTTATTTTGGAGCTAGCCTCTAGAACACACACACGAGATTCAAAGCCCTGTGATGTAAAGGCTAAAGCACCCTCCCTGAATGTGATATCCTCTAACACATTTCCCATTAAAAACAACATTCGAAGGATGTCAAGTCACTTTTAAGTGTTAATATTTTCATTGCTATATGATGAGTTACACTCACTCTGGTGGACAGATCTGAAAAAAACCAACCGCTTTAGAGAGCCTATGGGAAGATGTTTAACAGGTCGTGGTTTAGATCACCACTCTGTACGTTTCTCAAGTTGGAGGAGAAAGATAAAACATGTAAAACTGGGGTGGAGAACAGACGAACACGAAGGAGTGAGTGGAACGCCAAAGTCAGGGCATGCTACAAGGCACCTTTCTTAGTTCTGTATCATGCGCTATCCACCGGATGACCGCTTCAAACACGTATCTCTCGTTGCCGACGTTCAGCTTCTCGAGGGAAATCACCTCCTTCAGCTTCTGAGGACTCAGCTCGAGGAACTCCTCGGTGCTGCTGACGTCTCGGAAGTGGGTCTCCAGGTACTCGGTGGCCAGGTAGCGCACGTGGGGCAGGCAGTAGTGGAGCGCGAAGTCCCGGATGCCGATGCAGTTCTCGGCGGCGATGCAGCCCTCCAGGAACTCGCAGCAGAGCGCCTTGAGGTCCGTCAGCAGCAGCAGGTCCGCCGCCTGCACCACGTCCTGGATGGTGTCCTCGCTCAGCCGGATCTGGAAGGGCCGCAGGGGACAGTCTGCGTCTCAGAGTGGGTGTCTGGGACCCACACCACTAATCTAGCAGGCCAGACCACACGGGAGCTCCACTGTGGGAGGTCAAAGGCGACTGAGGTCTGGCGGATTTCACTCAGCTCAGCTTTGCTTTCAAGAGCAGACAGAGGGCCCCAAGGTACCTGGGGACGACACAGACCGTGCGTGGCTGGTCAGCTTCTCCCAGTCCTTCCCTCGCTCTACCCACATGAACCACCAACAGCCCTTCTGAGTGAACTGTCCACAGTGCTCATGCTTAACTCAGAGGAAAACCTTAAATGACTGAAATGCTTATCAGGAAGTCGCAAGTTTTGCAATTCTACGGTAGACGGAGAGGGATTTCTATAAATGCAAGCACTTCAACTAATGAAAATCTTTCCTCCAAATAAATAAGGGTCCCTCCTTTTGCCACACGGTATTCGAAAGACACCATGTGGGCCCCCTGAAGAAAGGGACAGCCACGCTGCCTGAGCGGCTGCCTTCGGGACACCAAACACCGCACTCAGTGTGAAAGATACCATTTGGTCTCAAAGCTACCTTCTGGAATAAATCCCCCCGAATTCCACTGCGGACATCTACTTTTCCTTAATTTTCTTCAGTTTTCTTACTGATGCTTCTTCCTCCACCCCCTTCACAGTTTTTCTACGCCATGGTGAGGCAACATAAAGACACAGGCCCCTAAAATACTGCCATGATCACAAACGGTCCACTCCACAAGGAAACGTGAAGGAGGGATTTCATAGTGAAGTGCAGCAAGAAACATTTTACCACGATTTGAGATGCACATGTTTGGTACCACAGGTAAGGGCTCCAAGTTTCAAATGCAAGCTTGAACATGAATATGCTCTAACTGGCTTCTAACCTGTCATAACTGTCACTGAACTGATTTTACAAGTTAGGTAAGAGTTGGGTCCTATGTCTGGTTTTGTGATGCTACAGAGCATCGCCAATATTTTAAGGGCTGTCCCCAAACTGATTTAAGTGCATTTATTTTAAATAATCATTCACATAACCTTACTTCCACACACTCACCACCTAGCGTTTAGAGAAACGAGAAAGTGGTAACATCGTGAAATGAAATAGAAAGCTTCAAAGAGGATGATGGTCACCGAGTGTGATTCTGGACAGAATGAACGTTGAGAGAAAAGTAAGGAGTGCACTCAGAATACTTATGCAGGAGACAGAGCCTTTACAGAAGGAAAATCAGAAGAATGAGGAGAAGGAAGGAGAGAGAGAGAGCAGGCCACGCACCCTCAAGAGGAGCAGAGCGAAAACGCACTCTTGCATAACCAGGCATAAAATACATCAGCATCCTCCTAATTCAAACCCAGATCGTTAAGTCTTCATGCTACCCTTTAAACCACATGAATAGCGGGGCACGGGGGACAGAGGAGGGCAGAGAACCAGATCGTTGAGTCTTCATGCTGCCCTTTAAGCCACATGAATAGCGGGGCACGGGGGGACAGAGGAGGGCAGAGAAAAGGAAAGGGTCCCTAGCCACTGATCACTTCCTTCCTTGGGTTTCATGAAATTTCCAGAAATGTAAGCGGGTACAGAGAGTAAAGGGAAATGAGCAGGAAAGAATGAGGGGAGGACAGGACCGAGGCATTGAGAACACAAGGCAGGTGCCCATCACCTGAGTCTTGAAGTCTTTACCTCTAGAGAATAAGCCCCACCACCCACAGAGGCTCCCGGGCCCATGCCATGGAGATGGAACGAGTTCCCTGAGAGTGTGGGTCCAGGGCAAGACTGGAATAGAGGCTTAAACACCAGCAGCCAGCAGTGAGGGGCATCCCATGTGTGCACGTCTCAGACTGGAAGGTGGCGCTCAGAACGGGAGAGACAAAGCCTGGGATCTGGGTAAATTAGCCTGCTTTTCTTTCAAGGGCAGACCCCGGAAGAAAGCACTCGGGTGCTGCGTGGGGCAGGAGACGCCAGTCAAGCCCGCGGTGATGCAAGATGGAGGGGACGGGACTGCTCGGCCTCACCCTGAGCCTGAGGGTCTACTCAGTCCTTCCTCTGGGTCTCAGCATACCTGCCCACTGAAGATGTAATCCAGGATCTCTCTCATAACCATTACCGATATCCCTTCAAGTTCAATCTTATAGGTTGATCCATCATCTTTTGGAGGATTATAGTTTAACTTTGTCCTAAGAAAGGGAAAAAAATGTAAAATTTCTATGAAAGAACAGAAATAGCTAGAAATATTTATGCACTAAATACTCTACAAAGTATATGATACTTATCGATATATGAATCCTATCTAGAACATTTGGCTTGTTAACTTTGGAGCAACATATGTTCTATGACTTTCAACTGCAAAGTACTTGTTCAAGGGTTCAGTGCTTCCTCTTAAAAAACAAGCAAAACAGACAACCAAAGCACTAAGGGCATGCGAGTAAGGGTCTCTATTTCACCTGGGGAACCCCAGGCCCTTTAGGCTTATTTTTCCCTGTATTTAATTATCCAGCTATTTTCAATGATGTAACAAGGACCCCACACATCCACCACCCAAAACAAAAGCTAGGACCTCGACAACAACCTGCTTCTAACCAAATCATCCTCCCCATCGGTTCATTCCCCTCCTTCCTCATCTGAAGTAACTATTAAACCAAATGCTGTATTCAAGTTTCCCGTTTAAAGTTTTTGATTTTATAAGAGTGTTTCATGCTGTCTGTAATCTGGGGCTGTTTTTATTTACTGTTATATTGCTGAGCCATTCATCTCGCTGAGTATCACACTTTTCCTTTTTTTTTTGGCTGTATAATATGCCTCTTTCCTGTTGATGGGCCCCTGGGCTGTGGGTATTGGGCTGGGCTTGGGGTATTGGGAACAGTTCTGCTAGGTATTGTGTCTGTCTCCTTTCGTGATATACTAAAGAATTTCTCTTGGGTTTATCCCTGGGGGTAGAATTAAGCTAAATTCTTCTCCAAAGTATGAGCTGATACTCTGTTACTCTGCCCAGTAGCTGGAGCTGTTTTCGGCCTCATCTGGTGTGGACCCGCAAACTCTACGACACTCGTCTCTGTCCCAGTTCCTAATCCTGCCCGTCGGTGAGTGGAGTGTGGTCTCTGATGTGGTTGTGGCCCGTCTTCCCTCACCACCCAGGTGCTGAACATCTCTTCACAGGTCCGTGGCCACACGTGGCTCCTCCTTCATGAAATACACGTTCAGTTCAAGTCTCATTTTTAATTGAGTTCACTGCCCTCCTCATAACGAGGTGCAGGCCTTCTTTGGTAAACCTTGGCAGACTTGATACTTTTTTTTTCCTTAAGGTGACGGAAAAAGAGAGTTTCAGAAAAACATCTATTTCTGCTTTATTGACTATGCCAAAGCCTTTGACTGTGTGGATCACAATAAACTGTGGAAAATTCTGAAAGAGATGGGAATACCAGACCACCTGACCTGCCTCTTGAGAAATCTGTATGCAGGTCAGGAAGCAAGTTAGAACTGGACATGGAACAACAGACTGGTTCCAAACAGGAAAAGGAGTACATCAAGGCTGTATATTGTCACCCTGCTTATTTAACTTCTATGCAGAGTACATCATGAGAAACGCTGGACTGGAAGAAGCACAAGCTGGAATCAAGATTGCCGGGAGAAATATCAATAACCTCAGATATGCAGATGACACCACCCTTATGGCAGAAAGTGAAGAGGAACTAAAAAGCCTCTTGATGAAAATGAAAGAGGAGAGTGAAAAAGTTGGCTTAAAGCTCAACATTCAGAAAACGAAGGTCATGGCATCTGGTCCCATCACTTCATGGGAAATAGATGGGGAAACAGTGGAAAAAGTGTCAGACTTTATTTTTGGGGGGCTCCAAAATCACTGCAGATGGTGACTGCAGCCATGAAATTAAAAGACGCTTAGTCCTTGGAAGAAAAGTTATGACCAACCTAGATAGCATATTCAAAAGCAGAGATATTACTTTGCCGACTAAGGTCCGTCTAGTCAAGGCTATGGTTTTTCCTGTGGTCATGTATGGATGTGAGAGTTGGACTGTGAAGAAGGCTGAGCGCTGAAGAATCGATGCTTTTGAACTGTGGTGTTGGAGAAGACTCTTGAGAGTCCCTTGGACTCCAAGGAGATCCAACCAGTCCATTCTGAAGGAGATCAGCCCTGGGATTTCTCTGGAAGGAATGATGCTAAAGCTGAAGCTCCAGTACTTTGGCCACCTCATGAGAAGAGTTGACTCATTGGAAAAGACTCTGATGCTGGGAGGGATTGGGGGCAGGAGGAGAAGGGGACAACAGAGGATGAGATGGCTAGATGGCATCACTGACTCGATGGACTTGAGTCTGAGTGAACTCCGGGAGTTGGTGATGGACAGGGAGGCCTGGCGTGCTGCGATTCATGGGGTCACAAAGAGTCGGACACGACTGAGTGACTGAACTGAACTGAACTGAAGGTGATGAACAACTTGAAGACTAATTTTTCACAGTCAGTGCTTTCTGGGTCTTGTTTAAGAACAGGTCCTTTACCCAAGGTCTAAAAGATGCTCCTAATTTAGCAGCGAGGGAAGTGAAGACACACTTAAGTCACAGTTAGGAAGCAGCCCAAAGGCCTGGAGTTGGCAGGATAAGGCAGCCGTGGAAGGAGGGTGAAGGATGAACTGAGTGCAGAGCAACGGATGGACTAAGTCTTAGCAAACAGGTGAGTTCCCAGACCCTTGCTCCACGGAGGGAACGACTCCCCTGCCCTGCTGAGGGAGGCTGCCCGGCTCCAGTGGAAGGCTGATGTACTCTGAAGGGTGTGCAACGGAGAGAGTAGTTTAACCAGTCAAAATGCCAACCAAATATCAGGACTGAACAGACATTTTCATCTATATAAAGTCTCAAAACAAATGATCTCCCATGCAACACTTCTCAGAATGCTGTTCCGAAAACTGCCCCAGAAAACATCCAGGAGGAGGAAGGTTTTGAACAAAAAAAAGACAGGATCCAACACAGGAAAGCAGGGAAGGGAATGGTGAGGGATGGCCCTAGGGTAACAGCCCCGCACCAGCAGAAGGAAGCTGGCTCATTCTGGTCCAACAGGAGGCCTTGGGAGGCCTTTAGGCAGGCGAAATCGATGGACTATATACCGCATCTGAAGGTAGAAAGAGGGTATTTAGACAACTCTGCTCCCCCCCTATATTCCGTATCTGCTGTTCCTGCCTCTGTAGTTTCCCCTGAACTAATAATTTTACTCAAAAGGCATGTCTTTTCTGCTTGCTGCACTCTAGGTGTATCTATACAAGTGACACTTTTATTAAAAGTGAAGAAAAATTTTTCAGTCAATTCTCAATCAAGAAAGACAGCAGAAGTGCTAAGAATCACACTGAAGTCACTAATATTGGGCTCTACAATCTATTGTACGCAGACGCGTCCTCAGGGAATGTTTCACTGAGGATGGTGTCAGTATTCGTATTTCTAACTCACCGTGCCGGCGATTACCATATCGCCTCTTCGGCCCCGAGTCCACCCTTCTTGCAGGCTCCGTGAAAACTGATCTGAGCCTTCTAAAGGGTGAACTGGCAGGGTGCGAAGCGTTTGAAGTGGAGGGTGCTGGGGAGGCACCGCAGGGGGAGGGTCTGCCGCCTGGCCCTGGCCCCGCAGCGGGGCAGCCTCCTGGGGGTGCGGCTGCCCGTGGTGCCCCGCAGCATGCCCTGGAACTCCTGGAGGCATTCCCTGGCACCACAGGGGACAGATTTCTGGCGCGTTCCAGAGGGCTGACTTCAAGCAAATTCCACCAGCGTGGCTTCTCTGCCACGCGTTGATCTGTCCTGGCCGATCAAGTCTGCATCTCAGCTGCTCCTTACGTCAGCTACGCCTTGAATCTGCAGAGTTTCCTCTTTGTGGCCAATCTCTCTGTTATAGTTAAAATTTTTTAAACTTTTGTTGCTCAGATTACTATGTGGCTTCTTAATCCTGATTAGATGCAGTCTTGAACATATTTAAAGGCACTAGCTCCAAAATGTGTTCACACAGAGGAGCGCCACCTAGAACTCAAGTGGTTCCAACCGGAGCCGGCTGTGATTGCCCACGGGCTGCAGACGGCATAGGGGGAGGGGACCGAGCTGATGGGGAAAGAGGTTATGAAGACGCTGATCAGCGTGCCCCCTTTCTACTTTTCAGCCATGTGACTGGACTTTTTTTTCAGATGATTATAGACATCTCTCGGTATCCTTGAGGGAATGACTCCCGGACCCACAGAGATATCACAATCTGCAGACTCTCAAGTCCCTTTGTCCAGTCCCCCGCACCTGCATCTACAGAGTCAACCAACCATGGGTCACGCAGAACTGACCTTTGAACACCACGGGTCTGAACTGCATGAGTTCACTTACGTGTAGGTTTTCTTCAATTAACCTGTGTATCAGTAAACCCATGCAATACTGAAAAAAAATACCCGCACATGTGGACCCGTACGGTTCAAACCCACATTGTTTAGGGGTCAACTACTGCCGCATGTTTCACAATGGAAAAGAACCGCTTTTAGAGAGTACAGTTTCCTGGGGCTTCTCCGGTGGTTCAGTGCTTAAGCATTTGCCTGTCAAGGCAGGGGACATGGGTTTGATCCCTGGTCAGGGAAGATCCCACATACTGCGAGGGAACTAAGCCTGTGTACCACAACTACTGAGCCCACATGCCACTTGTCGCATCTAGAGAAAGCCCGTGTATAGCAACAAAGACTCACCACAGCAAAAAATTGAATTTATATATATATATATATATATTTTAAAGGTACAGTTTTATTTCAGCAGCTGGCAGAGTATAGACAATGGCTAAGTGAAGTGAAGTTGCTCAGTCGTGTCCAACTCTTTGCGACCCCATGGACTGTAGCCCAGCAGGCTTCTTCCATCCATGGAATTTTCTAGGCAAGAGTACTGGAGTGGGCTGCCATTTCCTTCTCCAGGGGATCTTCCCGACCCAGGGATCGAACCTGGCTCTCCCGCATTGGGGGCAGATGCTTTACCATCTGAGCCACCAGGGAATCCCAGTGGCAAAGAGGACAGAAAAAAAAAAAGACTTCCTTAAATACTGACCATTTCAGACGTCCATAAAATCTGACCCTTTTCAGAGTCCGTGAAACTGAATCACTGCACTATTGAAGTCTTTAAATGTCTGAGGGTCAAATCACAAAACTTTATTTTAATTACGGTTTAAATTCAGATCCAAAATTTCCCACCTTCCTGTCCCTCTTATATTATCATGGGCAGGTGACAACTCACAGACCATCCTGCAGGTTCCAAGAGGCTGATGTCCATTTGTCTGTCAGGAAGTAGTCAAAGTTGGCCATTAGTCCCTTCCCATGAGACGCTAAGAGTCTTTCAGAACTGTTGTGAAACTGTCTTGCTTCGCAGCCCATGACCATTTGCAATGACTTCCTTCTTTCATTTCTTAGATAGTCACCATCCTTTCTCACCGATGAACCTTATAAACTTGTCTTATTCCCCTTCCTTTTGTCTTCACTTCCCTACCTCCCCACTAAATCTCTACAGTCTCTGTTCCATTGTTTCACGTTTGTTTCCTCCAGTAAGCACCCTCATCTTCCCAATATCTATCGTATCTATCATTTCCTCCATACTTTCCCTTTTTTATCCAGAACTTTCTCACCTTTCACATCGTTTCTGTGTCCCTTGCCACATATCGCATATAACTGAAAATTCAGTGAGCTGGACTGAACGAGTTAATTTTAAAAAAGAAAAGGCTAAGCCAAAGAGCTAATAACTGACAGCTTTGTTTCTATAGTTAGTCCAGATATTTGTTGTTGTTGTGTAGTTGCTAAGTCGTGTCCAGCTCTTTTGTGACCCCATGGACTGTAGCCCACCAGGCTCCTCTGTCCACGGGATTTCCCAGGCAAGAGTACTGGAGTGAGCTGCCATTTCCTTCTCCAGGGGATCTTCCCAGCCCAGGGATCGAACCCGGGCCTCCTGCATTGGTGGGTGGCTTCTTTACCACTGAGCCTCCAGGGCAGTCAATCAGCTCTTCTGATTTCTCTCTCTTTTAATTGAAGTATAGTGGACGCACAATGTTATATAAGCTGCAGGTGTACAATATGGCGACTCACAGTTCTTAAAGGCTACAGGCCCCTTACAGTTATTATAAAACGCTGGCTATACTCCCTGTGTCGTATGATATATCCTTGTAGATCACTTTACAGATAACGGACTGTACCTATACTGCTGCTCTCCCTCTTTTCTCGTTTTCCGTCTCCGCCCCAGGTTTAGAATCATACATGAATTCATCGGAAGTCACAATATCCTTGTTTTTATTACCATGTGACGTCAATTTACAAACTCTCCCAGAAGCTGCGGTAGTCTTAAAATATCGCTTTGAGAATGTCATAAGACTCTTTACAACAAGGAAGAGTGGGGACTATTCTAAGACGGGGCCTCCGGTGCTGAGATATAAACATCCACGCCTGTCACGTTCTTGCCCAGTTTTCTGTTTCCAGGGCAGGCGCTCCCTCCTCACCATCCCTGTTCTCTCGTTTGTAGAGAGAAGAGGTTAAATGAGGTGACTTGAGAGCTTCCCATCCCTGAACACTCCTGGGCTGAACTGCTGAAACAGACTCAAGAGTTACTGTGGAGACTCTGCTCTGGAGACGCATCTGTCGAGTCCTAGATGATACAGTCCAGCCAACTCAATCTGTTCCCGAGGGTTTATAACACGCCTCCTGTGGGTGACATGGTGGGAGTTCCCTTTCCCTCCAGTTACCCACTCTCGGCAAGCACAAAGGCCCCTGCTGGTTATACACGGTCCTCTCCTCACCGGCTTCCAACGGCCGGAGAGTTCGGTTGAGCCTAGATGTGCTAACGCGCACCCGATCATCGGGTCTGGTGCTCCTCCTCCCCGCAGACACCGCTGACACTGGGGTTCGAGGTGGGTGACACGGAAGACATCTAAGTGACTTTCCTTCCCCTCAGCTGCAAAGGCTTGTCTCCAAAAAGAGAAAGAAACCTACTCAGACGGGACTCAGGAGAAAGCAGTGCTCAGGGAGTCAGGCTTCACAGGAACTCCAGGGAGGGCAATTCACAGGCGTTACTCACACTGTTTCCAATGATTCCCGTCAAACCAGCAGCTCCCAAGAGCAGAGGGCCGAGGGCTCAGCAGTGCGTATGCCCACGGAGGCCCCCCTGATGACGCCTGCACTGCGGGGAGTCTGTCTTACGGACGCCCTCCCTTCAAGTCTTCATGAACTCCTCAAAGCCATACGAAAATTGGGCCTTTCGGGCAGAGGAATCTCAGGGCAGCAACACTGGTCAGTACGCTACCATGATGGTGGACACCGATCATCCTGTGTCTGCCCAAACCCACAAAATGCACACCAAGGGTGAACCCTAGTGTCAGCCATGGACCCTGGGTGGTGAAGGGAAGTGGAGGGCTGTCGGTTGTGACTGAGGTTCCCCTCTTTGTCGGGGAGGCTCTGCACACCTGCCGGTAGGAGGCTATGGAACCTCTCTCTTCCTCTCAGTTTTCCTATGAACTTCACTCTAAAAAGAAAGTCTACTTTTCAAATGATTTTTTTTAGTCTTTTTTTTCTTTTCCTTTGTTATTTCCTTTAATTTCCTCTATTCATTTCTCTCTGCATCCAAGTCTTTTTTTTTTTTCACCCAGAGAGAGTGTGGTTTTTACTTATTTACCATCAAAACTTTCCCCCTCATATAGATCCTGGCATGACTCATAATTTTAATGGATTTTAAGAGCAGCTCCCCAACCTGCTTCCCAGAATCTTCTGGAGAGCTTTTACAGATAAAGCAGGTCCTAGACCAATGATGTCAGGTCCAAGACTGTGCATATTTTCAAAGTGTCCCAGCTTAGTCTGATGTGTGCCCTCCTGCCTGGAATATTCTGTTTGCCTCCCACTTGCCTGATCAGGGGAAGATTTAATCCTTCACTGACTTTAGGTCTCTGCTCCGGTAATACCCACAAAGAGCGGCCCAGGTACTGTGTTATCTAAAATAACACCCCTGTCCCCTCCCTGCTTCATTTCTCTTCCCAGAATTTGCCACTATCAAATAGACGGTGTTTGTCTCACGCCTGCACCTCTGAAAGCAAGGACTCTGTTTGGCTCCCTGCTCTACCCCATCAAGCGTCTGAATGGGGATTTGGGAAACATCAGGGACTTGGTAACAGCACACAGCCAGTGGGCTTCAGCGCTGCAGTGATCAGCTACTGTGCTCGTCTGGCTCCAAGACAAAAGCAGCACCAATGTTCAGAAGTGGCATTATCCCCCAGCCACGCAGCTGGACGCTCCCCGGCACGGCGCCCGCGGGTTGGTCCACACTGGGGGAAGGCAACGCTCTCGCCGGCATCCGACCCGGGTGTGCTGCAGTCAGCAATTCAAAACTGAAAGCTCGAACGTTCCACCACCCAGAGGCCCCCGAGGAAATCATCGGCCTTTGTGCTGAGGCCCAAATGGACAGTGGCCGAAGGGGAGGCCTGTCCTCTGTGCATAAGCCTGATTGCCCGGCACTCCATCCTGCCTGCTTCAGCGCCATCCCCTCACGTCTCTGGTGCACCACGTGGAAAACGAGCAGCTACAGAGTGATGGGCAAGTATGAAGCTTAGGAAAGGGTTCCAAGAAACCAAAGGTTTACTGTTCGGGTGTCAGCCCACCCACTCAGCCCCCAGTAATGAGGCCGATGCACAGCCACTTCGTCGTAGAGGATGCCTCCACGGTCTCCACCCGCCCCTGACCACCTCCCCTCCTCAGAGCCCGCGAGGATTCACAAAAGCGCTTTCCATCTTCCTCCTCTTATCACGTCATCTGCTCTGAAGATGAAATACAGTGTTTCATATTTAGATTTGCTCTGAGTAACCACATCCAGTGACATCAATATCTGGAAGAAATGTGAAAACACAAAATATCTGCCTTCCAGAGTCGTGTGATCTGAACAAAAGAGAAATCTATCTTAGGGAAGATGATGTCTCCTGAAATAAGAGAATGTGGAAAAGTGTGAAGTACCCCTCAAACAGGGACAGCTCAAGGAAACTGCAGAGTGTGAGTCAGGGTGTGAATCTGGGGGACAGGGAGGGCTGGACAGTGGGTGTACACGACCGTGCGGGACATTAATTATTCCTGCAGCAATGCGGCCATCACCAGAGGGAAAGATGTATAGACTACAAAAACCAAACCCATAAAGATGGTGACTGTTTTGCATAGCATCCAGCACCGGGCGTGGATTTAAAAACTGGACCTCCACCAGCTGGTGGTCCCCACCCTTGAGAAACTGACCAGCCCCACTTCTAACCACGGTTTACTGTCAGTGAAATGAAATGGTGCCAGCCATTTCTAGGAGTCCTGAGTTTTAAACTTCCTCGTCTGAAACCTCTGGATAAAGTACCCATTACTTTATTCTATAATAAATGCTTTGTCTCCGTCTGCTGAAAGCCTGTTTCTCCCTCCGCTGTCCTTACCGTCATAATCGTTTGATTTCCTGCCCAGCTGCTTACCCCTAAAATTTAGGAGACTTGACTAATAAACACAGAAGCAGTGATGGTTACACAGGGACGCTGAAACTACGGATGGAAAGTTGGTGAGGAATAGAATATGCACATAACCTCCAAGCCTCACCCTGTAAGTTACATGTTAATTACAAAGAGAAGAGGCCTGAGATTAATCCAGGAGACACCATCTCTAACCATGTGATCAACCCAACACTAACGATGTCGGGACAAGTGGCTATCCCAATGTCAGGACAAGTGGCTATCCTGGGCCCCTGATACCACGCACCCAGGAGGACATGCCATCGCCCCTGTGCTCTTCTTGACAGAAACATGTAGTAAAGTGAGGAACAACTAAAGAGCCTCTTGATGAAAGTCAAAGAGGAGAGTGAAAAAGTTGGCTGAAACCTCAACATTCAGAAAACGAAGATCATGGCATCCGGTCCCATCACTTCATGGGAAATAGATGGGGAAAGAGTGGAAACAGTGTCAGACTTTATTTTGGGGGGCTCCAAAATCACTGCAGATGGTGACTGCAGCCATGAAATTAAAAGACGCTTACTCCTTGGAAGGAAAGTTATGACCAACCCAGACAGCATATTAAAAAGCAGAGACATTACTTTGCCAATAAAGGTCCCTCTAGTCAAGGCTATGGTTTTTCCAGTGGTCACGTATGGATGTGAGAGCTGGACAATAAAGAAGGCTGAGCACCGAAGAACTGATGCTTTTGAACTGTGGTGTTGGAGAAGACTCTTGAGAGTCCCTTGGACTGCAAGGAGATGCAACCAGTCCATCCTAAAGGAGATCAGTCCTGGGTATTCATTGGATGGACTGATGCTGAAGCTGAAACTCCAATACTTTGGCCACCTGATGTGAAGAGCTGACTCATTTGAAAAGATCCTGATGCTGGGAGGGATTGGGGGCAGGAGGAGAAGGGGACAACAGAGGATGAGATGGTTGGATGGCATCAATGACTCACTAGACATGGGTTTGGGTGGACAAGAGTCGGACATGACTGAGCGACTGAACTGAACTGAACCTCCACTGAATTTTAAGAAATCAAATAGACCCAAGTCGAAAGGCCATGCAAAAGAATCTGCTCTTCACCTGGAAGGGAAATGGAGAAACCTCTTAACCTGAAATAATTTTAGACTTGCTGCAAAGTTTTTTTTTAAAGTTGTAGGGTTCCTGTATACTCTTCATGGAGCATATCTACTAATGTTAATAAACTTACATGATCTTAAAAAAAAAAGATTTTATAAAACAAACTTACAATGTTGTATCAGTTTTGGGTGTCCAGCAAAGTGATTCGGTTACACATACATATATATTTTTTTCAGTTTCTTTTCCCTTACAGGTTACTGCAAAATCCCGACTAGAGTTCTATACTGTGCTATGCTGCAGGTCCATATTGCTGATCTATCTCACATGCAGCAGTGGTATACGTTGGTCCCAAACTCTTAATTCATCCCCCCTTCTCTCCCCTTTGGCAACCATAAGTTTGTTTTCTATCTCTGTGGATCTCTTTCTGCTTTTTGTAAATAAGTCCGTTTATATCCTTACCTTTTAGATTCCACATATAAGCCACATCATTTGACCTTTGTCTTCCTCTAACACATAATCTTAGTACAATGACCAAAGCTAAGAAATGAAGACTGGCACAACGCTAGTAAGTTTATTCAGATTTAAGCAGCTTTCCCTCTAATGTCCTTTCTCTGTTCTGGGACCCAACCCAGGGTTCCAAACTGCACTTAGCTACTGTGGCCCTAACCTGCGACTCTTCCTCAATCTTTCTTCACCTTTCGAGACCTGACGCTTTGGTGAGCCCTGGTCAATTATTTCGTACAGTGTCCCTGAACTTGAACTGCATTTCTTACAACTAGACTGAGGTTGAGCATTTCTGGCAGGGACACTATGAGAGCAACACTGTGTCCTTCACATCAGCGAGAACATGATGTCAACGTGTTGTTACTGCTGACCTTAACTGTGGCCACCTGGTTAGGTGATGTTTGTTGGGTTTCTCCACTGTAAGTTACCATTTTCCCTTTTGTAATTAATAAGAACATTGGAGGAGCTAATACGAGAACACGCAAATATCCTTTTTCTCCTCAAACTCTTGCCCACTAATTTTAGTTGCCACTGGTAGCTCTTGCCGGCAACATTAACGTGGTGTTCAACTGACGGCTTCTGATTCTCTTATCGCTTCTTCTACATTTACTAATTGAGCTTCTTCTATAAGAAAGAACTGTCTCTTCTCTCCCATTTATTTATTTATCCATCCTCAGATACATCAGTGTTTCTTTATTCTATGGATTACAATCCAATGTTATTGTTATTCATTTTCTTACTCAAATCGTTCCAGCTTTGGCCATCAAGATTTCTTTCAGGGCAGCTCCATGTTCCTGCTAAAAGCCTCTATGTTCTTTTGAGCCCTCCTTACTTGCTGGCACAAATACTCCAGACACACAGTCTATTTTTCCTGCCCCAGTGCCTGAATCAAGCACATCCCCAAAGACACTGGAGTTTCGAACATTATCTAATTACATTCTAGAAACATCACTCTGGCGGCAGCTTTGGGAGACGGGTGGAGCCTGAGCATAGAGGCAGACAGGCCAGCAGGGAGCCTGTCACAACTCAGCAACAGTGGAAGCTCGAACCCAAGTGGCGGCGACGGCAGAGAGGAGACGGCTTTCAGAGACCTGAGAGGATGAAACGACAGGTCCTGGCGTTAACTTGACGCTGAAGGGAAAGGGAGGAGGTGGCCTCCCCGAGGAGCCCCCGGGTCCTGCTGGAGAGCCTGGCAGGACAGCCGCCATCACGGCAGAGGAAGGACCACCTGCCTGGGGGCAGAGGGAGCGGGCAGGGCCGGGCTTGGGGTGGCCGTGCGGCTGGCCATCAGATGGACGTGCTTGGGGCTCAGCCAGAGGAGGAGATACGACTGCGGTGGGGAGAGGGCAGGCCGAGGACACAGCCGGTGCCGCACCACGTCTGGGGACAGACGGGGGACCAGAAAAGGAGACGGCGGAATGGGATGAGGGCTGTCGAGAGCACGATAAACCAAGAATGGCAGACACAGCAGACAGGTCGAGGAGGACAGGCACTTAGCAGTTTTCACTTAAGTCAGAAAGAGAAAGAAATGCCGTAAGGTGTCAGTTATACGCGGTCTCTGAAATACGGCACACGCGAAGCTCTCTATGAAACGGAAACAGTTAGAGACACAGAGAACCGACTGCTGGTGGCCGAGGCGGGGGCCGGGAGCGTGGAGTGCGTGGCGGGGGCTAGCGGACGAGCGGCGGGCACACAGCAAGGCCCTGCGGGACAGCACGGGGGACTCTACTCACCACCCCAGGAGAAACCACAATGAAAAAGAACGTGTGCGTATGTGTAGCTGAATCACTCTGCTGTACAGCAGAAATTAATATAACATTCTAAATCAACTCTAAAAAAAATTTGTTTTTTTACCCGATGTGGCCATTATATTTAGCAGTTTTTAGAAGAACAGTTTTAATGGAGTGAGAAGACATGTGCCTAGAGGCAGAGGGGAGCAGGAGGTGAGACCAAGGACGAGATACACACACGCTGCCTTCAGACTGTCGGCACAAAGTCAAGAAAATCGTGCACTTGTTGGAAGAGGATGCAGAGTGTGTTTGCTTTTATCAGATGCATTTATTTAACATTTGTGCATTGCCTATGTTCTGGGTGCTGGAAAGGACTTAAGCATACTTTTATGCTCAGGAAAAGGAGCCAGAAAGGAATGAAAATTATTACCTTTTTTTTTTTAAGGACAAGGAAAAGGATACACTACAGAATGTCCTAGAAGGAGGAGATGAATATGGGGCAGGAGGAGAGCAGGGGAGAGAGCGCCAGGGAAAACTAAGCTTGACTGCCAGCCTCTGCTCTCTGAAGACTGGCATGCAGATCATCACGCGACATGTAAACCGCACTAAAGACGATCTCCGGAGTTAAAGACTTCATATCCAAATTTTGAAAAGTCAGACACTCTAGATCACGGCTGACACAATACAAACCACAGCCTGTTTTTGTATGCCCTTTCAACTAAAAATGTTTTTTTTTTTTTAATATTTTAAAAGATTGTTGTTGAAACAAGAAACAAAGAATATGTGACCGAGACTGGATACAGACTGGAAAGCCTAAAATATTTCTGACCCTTTAGAGAAAAGTTTGCCAAACCCTGCTCTAAATGTTTTCACAATAGCAAACATATAACATTTGAAAATTCAGCCTAACAAAATAGTAATGATATGTAACACAGTAATAACGTCGAGAAACAATCTGGAAAAGTGACAAGGCAATGGCAATAAATCTAAAGGAAAAAAAAAAATCAGATACATACTGTCAGGGTCTTGACAGGATAATCCAGTCTTCCTGGACAGTAATCTGGTCTCATGTAACGAGAACAAATCTGTTCTATCTTCAGATACAGATATGCCTGGGACAAAGTCCCTAAAGTGGGTTTACCCACAAAAAACACAAGAAAAAAGAACCAAGAATTTTGTTTTGTTTTGTTTCTAACTTGTTTAGTGCTACTATTCAGGAGGAAAAAAAAAGGAACTGAAAATTAAAAGGTCAAAGGGGAATGATGAAGCAAATTAGATGGAACAGCAATGATGTCATAACAAGTAACTATTAAAAATGATTATGGGCATTACCTTGAGATATTAGAGGGATACAAAATGACTTCAAATGAAAAGATGAACCAGAAATTACATATATATGTGTGTGTATATATATACAGAGAAATTGCAACCGTGACAATATATTAGTGCACTGTTCAGAACCGGAACTCTGGGAGACGTAAATAACTGAACTCTGATGTGGTTTCCCATAAAACCTTTTGCATAAAAAAAAAGATTCTTAAAATGTAAATCCAGTTCTTATATGTTTCCAAGTAAAGCAGTCAATAAAAATTCACCTTTTAAAAGACAAGGTTTGAAAATGCATGTTAAAATTTTAAGACGAGTTCAAAGACAGAACATGACGCAGCAACTTGAGAAGCAGAAAATTCTTCTAGGATGAAACAAACCTGATTCCTTGTTCTGGTCACACCCTGGCCTTCTAGAAATAAAAGAAAGACATTCATGCCTTAACCTGTCAAACAGTTCCAGATTTTCTACTCAGGTAGGATTTTTCAGGTGCTGCTTAAAAGAGCCTCCTCCTGTAACCTTAAGAGCCCATGGAAATGGCCATTTCAAGAGGAAGCCCCTTTGGTCTGGGGGCACTCTTTTCTTTTTGGCTGCACCACATGGCTCATGGGGTCTTAGTTCCTGACCAGGGATCGAACTCACAGCCCCTGTGTTGGAAGCGCGGAGTCTTAACCACTGGACCACTGGGGAGGTTCTCGGGGGCACTCTCACAAGTCTTCTCCAATTAAAAACTGGCGGATCTGGTTCTTCTTTGCCGCCGCACACAAATGGCACTGAATACTACTGAAGTTTCTTATCGCAGAAGTAGGTCCGTATTTCTCCTCGCTTTCTACTCCCTCTTCTCATAGTCAGAAGGAAGGTCTACCTTTTCCAAGGCAAAATGGGACTCCCGATTTAAATTCAAAGAAGTAAGAACTTCTAGGAATGTATTTTCATGTCTTTGTATTCTTCCTTTCAAAGCAGTTCAAACCAAAGCATTACATGGTGCTTAAAAACTTTTCTTTTTCTTTTTAAAGATAGTGGGAGTAGGAAAACAAAAACCCACTACGGCCTGAAATAAAACCCCACACCCCGCCACTGCCCTTTCAAGACCGTTTAATAAATGAGAGACAGCTCATTTTCTGTCTGATGACTTTCACTTCAGCATCTCAAAATGCTCTTTCTGTTTCTGGCGCCGCCTTCATTTATAATCTGTTATAAACTTCTCTAAACAACCTGACGCCGAAAAAGCCTTCCAAAACGTTGTCACAGGAACGAATGCTTCTCTGTTAATTCTCTGGCCATGTTGTGACAAAATGGTCTCTCTCTGGAGCTACTACTTTTGAAGCAAGAATTTGGTTCCTGCTCCCAGGTTTCTTGGCACCAGAAATGGGACTTTGTTGAGCTTGGCTGCGCCATCTAAAGCGGAACAAAGTTCAAGGCTCTCTTCTGGGTTAAAATCTGTCCTAAGATGGTTTATTCTGCCCCTCTCCCCAAGTCCTCGATACACGTTCAGCTATGTAGTAAAACGCCTCGGCCAAAAGCTTCATCTCACTTCCACGTAAGATGTAGCATCCTGAACTCTCATCCCCTACTTCCTCTTCAGCACTTAGACTGCAGGCAACTCAATTCTCTTACCTACAGACTTCCTAATGGATCAGTGCCTCTGGCCCTGGAGGTAAAAGACGCTTTAAGAGCGCCCAGTCCATCTGTCTGTCCTGTTTCTCCTTACTGAATAAAAGAGTCACACGTGTCACTGAAGGCACCCACCATCCACCACAAAGAAGCCTGTGGGAGGCAGTGATTGTTGGGCAGAACAGGAAAGACATTACAAAAGAAGGGACACTGGGTCCTGAAGGACGAAAAGGAAAAAAAGCAGGAGGTTAAAAGGGGCAGAGACAAGAAACGCATACATTCAGACACGTGTCACCCTCTGTAGGATTTTCAGCAACTGAAAGAGCCTAATTAAAGTGTTTCTAGAGCAATGCTACCTTGAACTGGACACCTCAGAGATAGGTCGTAGTCTTCCCCATTCTTCACAGGCAGCGGGCTCAAAACCTGTTAGCTCTTCCTTCTTCCTTCAGCCTAACTCCCGCATCCAAATAGCGGTTGGTTGATTTCTCCCGTAACGTCTACCTCAGCCACGACTGACACCGGGGCCCAGGTGCTGACCCGAATCAGGCAGCAGCTCTGGTCCCTCTGTGGCCCTGGGAACAAACCCCCACCGAGCTGCCTTCTCAGAGCACAGCCCCGTCTCCATTACTGGTGTAATCCTGGTGAATGACTGAGTGAAACTCTAGACGAATTGGTCAGGCACTGGAGAATACCATCCCGATCGGCCGTCCACCCACACTTCCCACCACTCCAGTCCAGCCCGCGCGGCGTGCTTACCATCGTGAGCACACACCTGAGCCCCTGCATGCACACCTGTGCTAACGTGGACCCTGCTCTTTGCCGCTCTCTTCACCTGCCCCACCCAGCCCTCTACCTCTGACTCATGCCCAAGGCCAGGCTTCACTGTTTCCTCCTTGGCACCTTAAGGGTCAAGCAAGCAGCCCTTCCTCCTTGGAACGCCTGTGGCTGGAAGTATCTGTACCAATAAAACAGCCTCGGTTCCACACTTTGTTCTTTCACACCTGAGCTGTAACCTCTGAGGACGGAGCCTGTACTTGACAGAGTCTTTGAAAGCTGTCCTTCATATGTCCAGTAAGTGACAACCAGCGTTGTTCACTGATGAAGAGGACGTGAACCTGGGCTCTCCTGGCTCTTCCCTTCTCCTCACCAGGTCCTACTGCTAATCCCTCTACTCCAGCCACGCCAGCTCCACTGATGAACCCAAGCCCAGGGAACTCCTATCTCCTGTCTGAACCATTCTCAGTTCAGTTCAGTCGCACATTCGTGTCTAAGTCTTTGAGACCCTGTGGACTGCAGCATGCCAGGCTTCCCTGTCCATCACCAACTCCTGACGTTTGCTCAAACTCATGTCCATCAAGTCAGTGATGCCATCCAACCATCTCATCCTCAGTCGTCCCCTTCTCCGCCTGCCTTTAATCTTTCTCAGCATCAGGGTCTTTTCCAATGAGTCAGTTCTTCACATCAGGTGGCCAAAGTATTGGAGTTTCAGCTTCAGCATCAGTCCTTCCAATGAATTTTCAGGACTGATTTCCTTTAAGATTGACTGGTTTGACCTCCTTGCAGTCCAAGGGACTCTCAAGAGTCTTCCCCAACAGCACAATTTGAAAGCATCAATTCTTTGGCACTCAGCCTTCTTTATGGTCCGATTCTCACATCCATACATGACTACTGAAAAAACCATAGCTTTGACTAGATGGACCTCTGTCGGCAAACTAATGTCTCTGCTTTTTAATTTGCTGTTAAGGTTAGTCATAGCTTTTCTTCCAAGGAGTAAGCGTCTTTTTAATTTCATGGCTGTAGTCACCATCTGCAGTGATTTTGGAGCCCAAGAAAATAAAGTCTGTCACTGTTTCCATTGTTTCCCCATCTATTTGCCATGAAGTGATTAAACACAAGCTGGAATCAAGATTGCCGGGAGAAATATCAATAACCTCACATATGCAGATGACATCACCCTTATGGCAGAAAGTGAAGAGGAGCTAAAAAGCCTCTTGATGAAAGTGAAAGAGGAGAGTGAAAAAGTTGGCTTAAAGCTCAACATTCAGAAAACGAAGATCATGGCATCTGGTCCCATCACTTCATGGGAAATAGATGGGGAAAGAGTGGAAACACTGTCAGACTTTATTTTTTTGGGCTCCAAAATCACTGCAGATGGTGACTGCAGCCATGAAATTAAAAGACGCTTACTCCTTGGAAGAAAAGTTATGACCAACCTAGATAGTACATTCAAAAGCAGAGACATTACTTTGCCGACTAAGGTCCGTCTAGTCAAGGCTATGGTTTCTCCTGTGGTCATGTATGGATGTGAGAGTTGGACTGTGAAGAAAGCTGAGCGCCAAAGAATTGATGCGTTTGAACTGTGGTGTTGGAGAAGACTCTTGAGAGTCCCTTGGACTCCAAGGAGATCCAACCAGTCCATTCTGAAGGAGATCAGACCTGGGATTTCTTTGGAAGGAATGATGCTAAAGCTGAAGCTCCAGTACTTTGGCCACCTCATGAGAAGAGTTGACTCATTGGAAAAGACTCTGATGCTGGGAGGGATTGGGGGCAGGAGGAGAAGGGGACGACCGAGGATGAGATGGCTGGATGGCATCACGGACTCGATGGACCTGAGTCTTAGTGAACTCCAGGAGATGGTGATGAACAGGGAGGCCTGGCGTGCTGCAATTCATGGGGTCGCAAAGAGTTGGACACGACTGAGCGACTGAACTGAACTGATGGGACCAGATGCCATGATCTTAGTTTTTTGAATGTTGAGTTTTAAGTCAGGTTTTTCACTCTCCTCTTTCACTTTCATCAAGAGGCTCTTTAGTTCTTCACTTTCTGCCATAAGGGTGGTATCATCTGTGTATCTGAAAAGCATATCTGATTGCGTATTCTCCTGGCAATCTTGATTCCAGCTTGTGCTTCATCCAGCCCAGCAATTTGCATGATGAACCATTCTAGCACCCTCCAAAAGGCCTCTCATCAACACCTGACCTAAACTCTTCTGATAAAATCTAAACTATCTCACACAAACTAAACTATATTGGAAAAAAAAGGTTTGTGGTCCCTTTCCTGTATCTGCCACCTGCCCAGCTAGCTCCCAACATACAGCTCTCCGGGAAGTGTTCCAGTGGGAGCTGGGCCTTGGGGGGAGCAGTGTGCACGCCACTCTGAACTCAGGGCTACGAGGCCCTGCTGCCCCAATCTGGATTCCTGCAGCTCCACCAGCTGCGCGTCATCTCCTCGGGCTGGCATTCCAGTCCAACCTTGAATCGGATCACAGCACTTCGGATCCCTGTGCTCTCCCTGTGGCCCCCAGCTCTGCTCACACCGACTCTCCCTCCTCCACACGCCCTCCAGATCTCAGGTTAGACAGCTCTTCCTCAGAGTGATGCTCCCCCACCTGGTCCACCCCTCACATCTCTCTGTAACGAGATCTCTTCACTGTCTGCCTCGCCAGCCGAATTCCACAGATCCAGAGCCCTGGAGGCCCAGGGCATGGCAACACCGTGCATAAATGCAATGCTCAAGAAAAGTTTAATGAATGATCAAGCATTTAGGAAACCTTTGACCAAGGATCTATATTCTCTACTTAAAAACAGCTGTTTCTGTAAATGTAATGAATGGGGGTTACGAACACAGTAGCGAATGATTAGATGAGTCATTTAAGTATACTTTTAGAGCAGACTTTCAGAAGTAACTCTTCTGAAAATAAAATCAATCTCTTCCTTTTCCATTCTTGAAATTCTGGTACTACCACAATATCGTAAAATACCACACAATATCGTGAAAAATTAAGTGAACATCAAAGATAACTTAACACTAGTTAGTTTTATGTTTCTTTCCTTTACTGGCCCCCCCAGAGGTGGGAAAAATAAGTTGAGTGATTTCAAGCTCCACGTGCTCAGTCGCAGTTTTGACACTGTTTGTGGGAGATCACTGAATATACAGTCAAATGGCACCCAGCACACGAGACAATGGAACCTGGGAAGGCGTAACGTTCCATAAGCCCTGAATTGCAAGCTCCTGCCGATCCCCGACTCTCCATCCAGCACCCAGTTGTGGATACCCAGGGTCTCTGATGTATTTTTTGAATTAATGTCTATCTCTAATTAGTCAACACTAGTTATATAAGGTCTCTTTATAGGAAACTCTGATTTAATACACAGCACATCTCAATTATTTTAGACAATGCTAATTCTTGAACTGGACTTTATCACTGGTGAGCACAAGCTCACAAGCACATGGGTTAAAGGGTGATGACATTTCTAAAGAATGTACTGACTGCTGTGACGGTGATGTCCATTTTCCTAACTCCCCTTCCTATCAATAGGTAAAAAGACCAGGAAGTAAGGAAGCAGAGCCTCTCCTTTGCTTTTGCTCCACTGCAGGAGTGAGAGAAACGAGAATCCTGGTGTGTCTGCAAGCAGCAGGCCTCATTCCTTTCAGGCAAAGGCAGCTCTGTTCACATGGGGCACCAGTGTTAAGGAGGCAGGCAGGAAAGTAAACGTAAGGACCAACCAACCAACCACCTGTAGGAAGTCTCTAATCTGCGAGGGTAAGTCTGAACTTCCCACATCAGCTGGAACACAGGAGGAGGAAAAGCTGGACGGGTGTGGGAAACTCTTCCCATGACTAACAGATGAAACATTCAAGACAACGATGGCTTCTGCTGGCCTCCAACTCACATCCCTGAAGCAGAAGTGGGCTCTAGCAAGGAGACAGCAGCAAACAGTGATGACTGACTTTGCTTTCTAAGGATTTTCTTGCTCTTCCCAATCCCACCTCCTTACACGGCCAGCCACTCACAGTGAATGGGCTCAAAGTGGTAGATGAGATGCAGACCAAACTCACACCTTAAATGTGAGGTTTCTCCAATTCAGAGAACTGACTGATATGAACAATTCAAGTGACAAAGGTCTGAAAATATTTTGAGCTCAATAATACATGACAATTTAGAATTATTCAGAGGCAGAGGCACTTGGATGCTGATGAATGTGAATGTGACTATAAAACTATGTTTTACAATATTTCTACTCATGTTAAAACAAAAATTGCAAGTGCCAAATGAACTTTAAAAAGAATCACAAAATACTTATGAGCAAAAATGTACATTTAAAGTTCTATATCCATTAGCACATTAACTGTAAAAAGAAAAACGAAGCACATTGTATTGGTCTATACCCCATTACAACAGTCTATTTTTAAAAACCAGTCTTCCCCACTTCCACTTGATATGTGCTGCCTCTTAAAGCTTTATTGCCTGAAGGCCAACTCTTTTATCTAACAAAATATTTCCCGGAGATCTTATTTTCCTAAAATCTCTGAAAAGAAGGTAAAAAAATTACAATTTATTCCCATAGAGAATTGAAAGCAGCAAACATTAGACCATCATTCTACGGTGAAGACATTCTTTGGCAATAAATGCTTAGGGAGACAACTTCAGTCTCTGCTCTTCTGAGCACAGGGGTCAGGAACTCAAGCTGAGCAATGAAGGACATTTAGAAGGACACACCACCTTCACCCTCCACACAGCTGTGGTTGCCAGCTTTACTAGAGCCTTTGATTGCCTTCCTTCTTTGGACTCATCATGTTTTAGGAGACAGACGACCCATGGGAAGCACTCAGAATTCAAGGTTGCAACCATAACCTGCCCCTTGTCACACTCACACCCCTGCATCTCCACCCTTAACCTAGAATTCCAACTTACAAATTATTCATTTATATCATAGCTCGAGCATACAAAATGATAGACTTGTGTTCTTCCAAACGATGAAGCCACTCCCCAAAGGACTCAGAAGCAAAACGACTCCTTATTTGTCCTAATTATGTTTTCTTTATGGAATATAAATAGAGTTTAAGCCTCACTTTGAAATCATGAGACAGACTGATTAACAGTTTAAACAATAGATAAGGTGGTTTTATAATCTGGATGCTTGGTCTATATTATCCTCGGACAGCAAGGAGATCAAACCGGTCAATCCTAAAGAAAATCAACAGTGACTATTCAATGGAAGGACTTGCTGCTGAAGCTGAAGCTCCAATACTTTGGCCACCTGATGCAAAGACCCAACTCACTGGAAAAGATCCTGCTGCTGGGAAAGACTGAAGGCAGACAGAGAAGGGGGGCAGCAGAGGATGAGATGGTTGGATGGCATCACCATCACCCATGGACACGGATCTGAATAAAGTCCAGGAGATCGCGGAGGACAACGGAGCGTGGCACGCTGCAGTCCATGGGTGGCACAGAGTCAGACACCACTTAGCAACTGAACAACAACCAATCTGCGAAGCCAGAATTTCTATGCGGAAAAGCACTTCGCTCAACTCTCTAAATTATATAATAAAAATCACTTTAAGAACACTGAAGAGAACTTGCAGAAGAAAATGCCAACTGGAAGAAGAGGCAGAAGTCAGAGGGCGCAGGTAAGACAGGGAGAGCTTCCCAGCCGGCATTCAGTGGAGCTAAGATTAAAGATGCACCTCTGTCACACTGCTTTTTGCTCAAAGTAACAAGCCCTGGGAAAGCTATACAGTAAGTCTAAACATTCAACACTTCACTTAATGTTAGATCCCTTAGTCCAACAAGAATTTTATTGATCTGTTTCATCATTTGAAACCTTCCGAGAACCTGTCCAGAATTAGAGCTTTCACTGCTACTAAGAGTGGCAACCGCTGCCTTGTATAAATAAACGTGTGTCTTTCAGCTGAAATGAGTGATCTATGTTAAACTTAGGGCTCCAACTCACAAGCTCTTGGTTTTCTTAGGAGCGCTGGGAAAATCTTTCTTTGATCTTCTGAAAGAGAACATGCTTCAGTATTGGTTTTGGAAAATCTCACATTAAGAACAGGGTTCAATCCAATACTAAAGGAAGAAGAGGAAGAGGAGGGAGAAGTGGGGGGAGGGGAAGGAGAGGAGGAAGAGAATGGAGATGATCATTTTGAAGCATGTGACTGTAAGCTGTTCAGGGCAAGATTTCACCTTTTTAAGCAGTTGTTAGGGATGCCTTACAGTAAACAGATAGAAACAAACAAGGCCAAACACGGCCTAGATCCATTAATAAGACAGTCAAGCCCAGTGTATTTTCCATCACCACCAGAGCGCAGCATGAGTAGGTACAGTTGATTTAAAGATTGCTCAGGACTCAGTAAGCATCTCAGAACCTGGAGTTTCCAGCTGAACCCGTGAGGACTAAGAAACCGAACAGCTTACAATCACTATGCAAAACCCTTAAGATAATCATTCATGAGCTGCTTTGAGGAAACTAAGAACTCAAGTGCAAGTGAAAGAAAAGAGACTTCAGGACTGAAAGCTTGCTCTGCACACAGCAGACAAAACTAGCAGACATCAGTGCTCAGAAACTAAAGGGCGGGTTTCAAGTACCCAAGGAAAGGATGACAACAATTTCTACATTACCACGAAACTTGGACTCCCACAAAGATCATCATATGAGTCTCGTTAAGAAGTTTCATCAGCATCATCGATGAGTCAAATTTTAGATTTAAATGGCAAAACAGGCTCATCAATAATTAGGCCTTGGAACGCATCCAAATTAACAGGATAAAGTAAATGCTTGTAACAAAAGAACTCTACAGAGCTAGATTTATGCAGCAGAATATGCAACCAAGTCCTGCATGACAAGGCAAAGGGAAGGCTGTAACATCAATGTGCCACAAAATCAAAAAAAAAAATCTTTTTGGCCACATTGCATAGCATGAGGGATCTCAGTTCCCCCATCAGGGATGGAACCTGCACCCGCTGCAGTGGAAGGTCTGAATCTTAACCACTGGACCACCAGGGAAAACTACAGGCGGTCCAACGGAGCTGTAAGACGGAGACAGACCTCTGCCTCCTCACGACACAGACACACAGAGCAGAGCAAAACCAGCCCAAAGCCCAATCAGCCTCACTTCACAGACAAGAAGACTAGACTAAGGCCCACAGAACTGTCCAAGATGATCCAGGCTGGAGTCTAGGCCCAATGGCTCCACTCCACACCCACCAGACCAGCTCTTCCTCAAAACACAAGGGACAGAAATCGCCATTCTTACTGTTGGCTAACTTATCACAGGGTCCAAATTCTTGGGAATCTTTTTTTCCTTTACTCTCTGGGACTAAAATCTAAGCAAACTCCTGTTCCAACAGATTCCCTAGAAAACCCAAAATTCCCCAAAGTGGATATGGGACTGGATCCTGCACAGAGCCCTGTTACACCACCACAGAGCCACACGGCAATTCACCTGCAAATTCCTTCACAGACATCGTGCCCCAAGAGCCACAGCTCGCGAAAGAGAGGAGGGCGAACTCCACACCAGATCAAGGGAACTGTGCAACTCTGCAACACTCAGGAGAAAAGGAAATTTCCTACAAGCCTCAGGGAACCTTTCCCAGAAGGTCTCATGGTTGCTGAGAAAGGAAAGGGTTGCTGTGGGTCGTCATTATAGCTCTGAATTCAATGTCATCATTCTTAAAGGTCATCAGCTACGTTTAGATTGTTTTTTTGCCAACAAACCAAAGGGAAAATGTCATTCAGGGATCCTGAGAAAGTGCTGGGCAGAGGGCACGCTGGGAAAGCAGCATCCCACGGTAAGCTGCGGGGAGTGACGAGCTCCGGGAGTCTCTGCCCGCCCTTCCTGGAGCACCTCAATCTTCAGTGGTGTGACAGATGCCCCCCCCCGCCCCCAGCCTTCCTCCAGGTGATCATTAGGAGTTTGTTGCTGAATTTAGGTTTTCCTGGCTTTTTCCTTTTATAATGAAAGTCCTCCAGTGCTAAGACGATCAGGAGGAAAAACAAATGTTAAACCAAAGATAAAGCACAGGAAAAGATTAAAACCAAGTTAGGCTAAAAGACTTTTTATACGGAGTAAAAAGTATGTCAAATGATTTGCTTCAATTCCTAGTGCCACAAACTTGGATTGGTTCCCTTGGCTGATGATACAGAAACAATATATAACATTGTTTCTAAGCCACACAACTTCAGAGGCCTATAACACTTACTGCTGCTGCTAAGTCACTTCAGTCCTGTCCGACTCAGTGAGACCCCACAGACGGCAGCCCACCAGGCTCCATCCCTGGGACACTTACCAAAACCAGGCAAACTGGAGACATTAAACAAAACTCAGACTACCAAATTTACAAACACCCAATCCATACATTTGGAGAAGGCAATGGCAAGCCACTCCAGTACTCTTGCCTAGAAAATCTCATGGACTGAGGAGCTTGGTAGGCTGCAGTCCATGGGGTCATGAAGCGTCGGACACCACTGAGCGACTTCCCTTTCACTATTCACTTTCATGCATTGGAGAAGGAAATGGCAATCCACTCCAGTGTTCTTGCCTGGAGAATCCCAGGGATGGGGGAGCCTGGTGGGCTGCCGTCTGGACATTAATGACATCACAGGCCTAAGTGTTTATGCTTCAAAAGGGAAAGTAAGAAACATCAAGTTCTGTTGCTGCTGCTGCTAAGTCGCTTCAGTTGTGTCCGACTCTGTGTGACCCCACAGACTGCAGCCCGCCAGGCTTCCCTGTCCCTGGGATTCTCTGGGCAAGAACACTGGAGTGGGTTGCCATTTCCTTCTCCAATGCATGAAAGTGAAAAGTGACAGTGAAGTCGCTCAGTCGCGTCTGACTCTAGTGACCCCATGGACTGCAGCCCACCAGGCTCCTCCATCCATGAGATTTTCCAGGCAAAAGTACTGGAGTGGGGTGCCATTGCCTTAGAACATACAAATTCATTTTGTTTCACTATAACTCTTTAAAGTTTCACTCAAACAAAATGGAGATATTATAAAAGCCCAATATAATCAGCATCAAAAATTAAACAGTTCGTTTCTAAATACTAATATAAATTAGTCATATTACTTTGAAGAAGCCTTGAGACTGATAATTTTAAAAGAACCCCAGGAACAAATCTACAGCTTCAATGACCAAATAAACCTACAGCAGTCAATCAGTCCCTGAAAAAACACACACTGACCAATTCATATTTACCTAGAAAATGTCAAAAATAAGTGCCCTACCTACTGTGCAAGATGGCTGAAAATAAAAATCAAAATGAGACAGTATGTGAAAGTACTTAATAAACAAAGTCAGTAAGAGAGTTTACACAAAGACTAGTTAAACGCAAGTAATGCTTTAACCTGGTATAGTAAACAAGAAGGAGACTAGGCATCACTAACCTGGAGTCTAATCCTAGTTGAACCACTAAGTGCTAGTAACCTCACTGTAATATAAATCACTAATGCCCACCGTGTTCTATTTTTTTAATTGGAAGGTTAACAGAATTGGACTAGAGCGTTTGAAGTCCCTTTTGGCTCTACTAGTATGATCACTAATATTTCACACCTAAATTACTACTAGTATAAACTAATATTACTAAATATTCTCATCTGTGCCACTATGTCACAAGCAGATACACCATCTTTCCTAACTTGGCAGATATAGCAGTGGTACCTTACCAGTGATACTTCTGGAGACCTGTGTGCAGACCTGGGAGGGGTTTAAAGCCCAATTACCTATTTCTGCACAGGGTTGGTCCAAGATTAAATGAGAGGAAGACACATTTTATCCCTCATTGATCAGACTAGTGAGCGGAAGCTGAGATGAAGTCATCTACTGACAACTCGAAAAAGAGTGAAAGCTGGGAGCAGAAAGCAGGTGCAGGGCTCTTCTCCATCAGGGACAACTGCGTGTCTGAGATGGAAATGCACCAGAACCGGTCCCCTCGTGTCCAGTCTGCTGTGGCAAAAAGGAGGGCAGTCCCTGCTTCCACTCATCTGCTAACCACCAGGCACTGGTCTTTCTGCATGCCAGGGATGTGGAAATGAACAAAAGCAAAGTCCCTGGCCTCATGGAGCTTACTCTGTGGTTGGGGAAGAACCACAAAGTAAATGAGTAAAATGCAGGGTATATTATCATGGTAAGGGCTAAGGGCTAGGGAGAAAAACGAAGCATGCCAAGGGAACAGAGAGCATGTATTTGGTGATTCACGATTTTCTTTTAAGCCAGCTGGATGCCACTTACAGAACTACAAGAATGCATCTAAAGTAGTTTTCCTCAGCATTTCATCAAACAAGGAATTCTCTGTACACAGGAAGATGCTAGCCTGCTGATTCCAATTTTATATTGATTGCTCAAAAGCTCTAAACTGCCAGCCGCGAGCTATCTGTCACGTGAGCAATCTAAACCCCACACTAACATCAACTCACCCCAAGCCCACCTTGGAAATCCACAGAGTGCAAATAGATTTTAAGAAAGAGAGCCAGGAAGAGTCAGGAGAAGTTACCAGAAATTAGTTGAAATGCTTCTGACTAGGCGTAGATGTCTCAACGCACAGGTTAAAAAGCAATTTGTGTGCCGAGGTCCGCCAGGACAAGGCATTGAGACTACAGCACACATCATTTTGCTTTTTTTCTGACCTGTCAATTCTAGTGACATTCTCTACTATTAGTCTATATTTAACCAGCTTACTGGGCAGTTTCTCCAGCTTTTAGCATTTCCCCCCTCTTTTATTATTATTATTATTTTTTTTATCCCCACCCCTCCCCCCTTTTATTAAAAGAGCAACTCAGTCTGCAAGAAAGTTCCTACAACATACCAGCCCCTGCAAGATGTGATACCCTTGTATGAACACTGTCCTATCCACCTTCAAATCACGTTAGTTGAGCTGACGAAACAGGCTGATCTTCGTTTTAAAATGCCTTCTCTAAATCGCTAAAATCTCATCATGGTCCTCGGATTGTATAACAGCATCCTGAGAATTACAGTAAGTCTTTCGAAATGTGCGACAGCTTACTGTAATGTCTGTCTATAACACACTGCCCTTCTTTTTAAACGGAGGACCCACAAGGGGTGGCAAAGCCACTTTTGCGAAGAGCCCGGGCCTGGAGTGGGGGTGGGGGGGCGGGTTGGGCCGTCCATCCTAAGAAAAACATCCGATGGGTTTGCCCTCTGCCCACATCCGAGGGGAGGCGTGCATTCGGCTTCTCCGTGGGAGGGGCGCTCCCTGGCCGCGTTCGCTGCGTGGGACCCGGGCCACCGCGCGTCGATTCCGAGGAGAACGGGCCGGCAAACTTGAGCCGGGATCCGCGGGCCGGGCCCCGTGCGAGGGGACAGGCTCTCCCCGGCGCCGCCCCGCCCTGCGCGCGGTTGCGGCCCTGGGTCCGGCCCAGCACGGCGTCTGGGGGCCTCGGAGGCCGGGCGGCGGAGACCCGAGGAGCGAGGGACGGCAGGGGCGGGGGGGACTGCGGTTCAGGGTCCCCTCCGGGGAGCAGGGCCGGGCCCCGGGGCGGCTGTCCTGGGCGGGGGTGAGGCCCGGCGGCCGGGGCGTCTCCCGGGAGGCACGCCGAGCCGAGCGCTGACCACTGGGACCCCGGCGGCCGGCGGGGACTGGGGACCCGGGGCTCCGCGCCCCGCCCGGCTCTCCCTGCCCCTGGGCCCGGGGCTGCGCGGCCCCGCCCGGCCCCCGCCTCACCTGATGTACGGGCTGGCGGCCGCCAGGATGTTCTTTTGCACCGGGATCTCCTCCCCGTCGAGGACCAGGTGCGCGTCGCAGAAGCGGGACTCCTCCCGGAACGAGCTCAGCGCGCGCAGCAGGCGCGTGGCGTGCTGAGGGTCGGACACGGCGCTGCCCTCGGCCATCGCGGCACACGCTCCTCCGCCCGCCCGTGGAGGCTCTGGAAGTCGCCCCGCCGGACCTCGCGAGCCGCCTGCGCTCGGCGCGCGCCCAGTCCGCTCGGCCCGCGCGCGCCCCGCCCGCTCGGCCCCGCGCTCGGCGAGGCGAGATCCAGCCCGAGCCTCTGGAACGCGCTTGCGCCGTCCGCCCCGCGAGCGGCCGGTGCCTTTAAGGAGCCGCGGCGTTGCGTCATTTCTCCGCGACGCCCCCGCGCCCTCCCTCCTCTCTTTCTCTCTCTGTCCCGCCCTCCGTCGCCGGAGGCGGCCAATCAGAAGCCTCGTCCCCCTCCCGAATGCCCAGATCCCGGAACTGGCGCTGCCTGGGCGCGGGTCCGAGGCTGAGAGCGATCTCTGCAGCGCTGAAGCGGTATGCGCGCGCGCCGGCGCTCTAGGGTCAAGTCCGTGGCTCTGGCGCCGTGAGTCTGAATCCGAGCCTCGGTTCCTCCGCTCACTAGCCGTGTGACCATGGGTAAGGTCCCATCCGCAGTTTGTCTTTCTGCAAGATGAAGATGATTTCTTAGGTGTTGTTGCTGGCTGATGTGAGATAACCGCACGTAAAAGAGGGCGCACTAGGTGTAGCTTTGATTATTTACGAGAGAAAAGGCGCTTCCCAGGTGAGAGCACAGAGATCCGAGAAAGCCATCCCCGAAAAGAGCGTTTGGGTTGCGGGCCCGGGAGGGAGATGCAGCCGATGAAGCTGAAGACGTAAGCGAGACCTCTTTGACTTACGGTCGGGAGGTTGGTCTTGATCCCATAGATGTTAGGAACCGTGATAGGGTTTTTCACGAAGATCACTCAGCTGCTGCGTGGAGCACTGGAGGGTGGGATTGGATGCCAGCGGTAGAAACGTGGTTAAATATCGCCTTATTTGAGGGAAGGGACTGGTGGCCTAGATGGAAGGGTGATGATGGAGGTGGGCAGTAGCGGATGGCTTTAAAAGAACAGGCAGAATTAGGAGGGGGAGGGAGTCCTGGATAATGTTCTGGATTGAGTAGCTGCGTGATGTTGGTACCTTTCAGAGAGAGACAGAAACGCTGAAGGAGTGGAAGGTAGAGAGCCCAGACAGATGTGGGCTCTGTACAGGTGTGACCAGGCTCCCCATTCAGTGAGGATCAAGGGGCTGACAGGAAGCAAATATGGGACAGCTTTGTCTACGGAGCACGCCCTGTACTGTCAGAGATTTCTGGGAAGGCTGCTAAGGCCTCATGGGAACGTGAAATGTAGCCCCCGTTTTGTCCAAACGTTAGGGACTCCACAAGCTCCTAAGGAATTAGCAGTTTTACCAGGGCCAAAGGCCCAAAGAACAGGGTCAGTATTCCAGACAGGCAGGGATAGGGTTTTCAGTGGATCAGCTTAGGTTTTTCCTTCAGCCAGCTCAAAGGCCCCAATAATGTCTGGCATCTTTATCCTGAACCAGCCAGGGGTTTGGGGTTACTGGCAGGAATCAGGATATTTAACTGGTGGAGTCACTGACCAAAGAATAGATAGGGAGAAGGAAGTTACTAGAGGGCTTCCCTGGTGGCTTGGCTGGTAAATAAACAGCCTGCAATGTAGGAGACCCCGGTTGGATTCCTGGATCAGGAAGGTCCCCTGGAGAAGGGACAGGCTACCCACTCCAGTGTTCTTGGACTTCCCAGGTGGCTCAGATGATAAAGAATCTGCCTGCAATAGGGAGACTTGGGTTGGGAAGATCCCCCTGGAGGAGAGCATGGCAACCCACTTCAGTATTCTTGCCTGGAGAATCCCCATGGACAGAAGAGCCTGGTGGGCTACAAGTCCATGGGGTCGCAAAGAGTCGGACACAACTGAGTGACTAAGCACAGTGGAAAATCCAGACATTTCTAGATCAGTATTATGGATAAAATGATTAAAACATCTAGGATTGGCTACAAAACAATATGAAGGGAAGGAGGAAAGTAGGTGGGGGTATAAATGAATCAAAGTGGCTATGAGTTACTCCTTTTAAAGCTGGGTCATAGATATGTGGAGATTCGTTGTGCTAGTCTCCGTATTTCTTTGTATGTGGTAAAATGTTATAATACAAAGTCAACAAGATAAGCGGCTAGAGCTTATATCCCCCATAATATCTGTCCAGTATCCCTGGGAGCAGTCGAAACACTTCTTCCTTGAAGTTGTTGCTGTACTTTGAACATTGCTCTGGCAGGAAAGTTACTGTAAGGGGTTTATTTGTCCATCTCACCTGCTGCTGCTGCTAAGTCGCTTCAGTCGTGTCCGACTCTGTGCAACCCCATAGACGGCAGCCCACCAGGCTTCCCCATCCCTGGGATTCTCCAGGCAAGAACACTGGAGTAGGTTGCCATTTCCTTCTCCAATCCATGAAAGTGAAAAGTGAAAGTCAAGTCGCTCAGCCGTGTCTGACCCTTAGCGACCTCACGGACTGCAGCCTACCAGGCTCCTCTGCCCATGGGTTTTCCAGGCAAGAGTACTGGAGTGGGGTGCCCTTGCCTTCTCCACCTGCTAGCTTGTAAATTTAGTGCATCTCCATTTCCAGATCCCAAGTGCACCGCCTAGCCCTGTTAGTGCTCAGTGGATGTTGGATGGATGGAGGGATTTTAAAAATTGTGAATACCAGGCATTTAATAAATGTTTTCTGAATTGCAATCAGTTTTTAGTTTATTTGTGTTTGTCTTCTTTCTCAACTGGGTTGTTGCTGGAGTCAAAAATGATACATATAACAGAAAGCCTTCATATCAAATATGTAGGTACTTGATAAACACTTACTTAGAATTACTTGGAATGCTCATCTAGTCTTCAAATGTCAGCGGTTCCAAAACAAAGAGCTCAAATAACAGAATCACCTTCAGGTAACCAGTTTTCCCAGAATGGGAGTGTTGGCTTAGTTGAAGTAACTGGAGGTGAATGGGGATTAGTCAGGCAGGTTCTTCCTGGTAGAGGTGAAACTTCTCTGATGTTTTGACAGAAGGAAGGTATAGGAGGGCCTGGGCAGAGGGTTGTAGACAGACCAACGTCAATCAGGGCAGCCTCCCACCTGACACCTGGCACAGGAAAGGCAGTTGCTGGCTTGAGAGGTTCCCCTGTGCAGCAGGCAGCAGATGGACCGAAGGCCATGCGAATGTTCTGCATTCCATCCCCGCCGTTGCAGTATTCCCCACCAACCACCTGCCTGAATCACTCATATTCATCCTTCAAAATCCAGCTCAGTGACCTCCAGCCAGCTTCTCGGGGCAGATTCCCTGTTTATGCTCCACCATGTTTATGCCTTCTTCTGTTCTGCACTTAGCTGGCAGCACTGTAATTCACCAGTTTATACGCTGGTTTGCAAGCTCCTCCAGGGAAGGAGCTAGGTTGTATTTACCTATTTCAAGGGACTTGCACAGTGCCTGGTGCTTAGTGGGTACCCCCTGAATGCCTCACGTAATCAGAGGTGGCAAGTTGGGTAAAGGAGCATGGGGGGCAGGCTGTAACACGGTAGGGGCAGATGGTCTCACAGGGAGCTGAAGAGCACACCCTCGGGTCAGGTGGGAGGCCATCCTTCACTGCCAGCTGATGGCCCCAGGAGATAAGGGGCCAGTGGTGCCAAATCCAATAATTTTTCAAAAGATCTGAAAATTCAGATCCACATGTGTGGTGTCCCAGTTTTTCAACATTAGCCACACATTACATTTGAGGGGGAAAAAAAAAAAAAGATGCCGCAGGTGTCTGCAAACAAAATCTGGCTTCTTTTCATTTCCAGAGGCAATCAGAAGACCATCTTGGTTTACTGAGAAGGGAGTTAACAATCCAGAGGGTGCTAGATCCTCAATAAAATTGTTGACTTGAACTCGGGTGCCCCCACTAAGCCTCATCCTGATGGTGTAGGGAAGGAAGAGGGCCCACATGTGGGAGGATCTGTCGGGCAGCTGCTGCCGGAGCCACTCCTGGTTAGACCGTGAACTGTCTTGCAGTCTATTGATACTGCTCAAACCGAGCCACCCTTGACATTGTTTATGGCCATCAGAGTGGTGTATTTAGTGTTCTTGTTTCCCTACATTCCATGTATATCAGACATCAAGCCGTTGTGAAACATGCAATCTGAGCGATTTAATAAACGTCCCAGCAGTTTCCGTCTCTGGTGACTATCAGTGATCCCTCTTTAGAGGCTAAAGAGCCCTAGAGGAAGGATTCTTCTTTGGGTCTGAAGACTGAAAAGGATATTTTCACAAGGTACTAACAGTAGTCATCCACTCAACATTTATTGAGCACCTGCTGCTGTATGGTACATGTTGCAGAGGTGCTGATGTTGAAAACACAGTTTCCTCCCATGCCATCATCCAAGAGACTTTTACTCTCTTCCTGCTTTCCTGATCATGTATCATTTTACAATCAGGAAAAAACAATTTTCATCTCCAAAAAGGAAATACTTTGTTTCCAAAAATGAACCCTTCAAGAAAAGAATCACTTTGGGGTTTTCTTTTAAAATAAATGTTAGAAAGAGGAATAAGAGTCCAGTAAAAGAGATGATGCAAAGCAAAAGAATTAATAGTTTAGAAGTTCTTTAGAAAACACTGACTTGAGTGGATTCATTTTATTGAAGTGAAAACTGAAGCTCGAGAAGTAAGGGACTCAGTCAAGGTCACACATGTGACCTAGTTGGGGCAGAACAGACCGGCCTCGAGCTTCTGCCTTCCAGCCTTGTAAGCTTTTCCATTACACCAAGTTGACTCTTCATAAACATTAATTTGGTTGAGACAGTCTCTTCTGATTCATCTTAAGGCAGTCTTCAGATATTTTATTAGGTAAATCTGTCTTTGGTCCAAATCTATATATGGCTCCTTTCCGAAAATCTGAGCTCTTCCAAATTGCTGAGTCAGAGAACATCTCAGTATTTATAACTCTTGAGAGTTGATTCTACATATTTACACAACATTCAGAGAAGTATCTCAGAAGCAGTGAACTAATTAAGCTGTGATGAAGATAGTGACTGTTTCTGTCCAAATCCGTGCTGTGTTGCTAGCACCTGGTGCAGTGTCTGAGACACAGTAGGTACTCAGAAAATATTGGCTGAGTGAATAAATGTTAATAAGTGGGGAGACCTGGGATCTTTCTATCCACTGAAGGGGTTACTTCAGTTGCTTACCATAGTCCCACACTGAACTCCAACTAGTCTATGCAACAGCAGGCTAACATCTCCGGTTGAAAATAAGCTCCTGATTTTACTCTTTAAACCCAATCATTCCTAGACCTCCCTGGTGGTCCAGTGGCAAAGACTCTGTGCTCCCAAAGCAGGTTTTGATCCCTGGTCGGGGAACGGGATCCCACATGATGCAATTCAAAAAGATTCAAGCCTAAATTTAAGAGCTGGTGCAGCCAAATAAATATGTAGATAAAATAAAACCCTAATCATTCCCCAAATAAAGTGGCAGCATTATTCACTTAATCACAGACAGAGATTTCTTGACATTCTTGACCTTTTGTCTCATCCCCTTCACCCAATTCAGCAGCAAAACCCTGCAGACTCTGTCCTGAGTCCAGCCTCACCTGACGCCCGTTGGTGCCACCCTGTCCAGCCACTAGTCAGTCCCCCTGGACTCCTGCACCGACCTCTTAGCTGTGCTGCCTGCTTCCCCTCTTGCCCCCTTCTGAGTTCTTTCTCTTCATAAGTTAATCAGATCCAGTCACTTCCCAAAACAAGACCCTCCAAAGGCTCCCCGTTTAACGGGATGGAAAAAATTCAAAGCGGAAAGCCCTGCCTGATCAACCTTGTACTTCCTCTTCAACCTCATTTGCCATCACTTTCCTCTCCCCTGATGTTCACTAACCAAACCAGCCCTTTCGCTGTTCCCTGAACAGGCCTCACATATGCCCACCCCAGGGGCTTTGCATCGGCTCATCTCAGGCTGGAAATGTCCTTCCTCATATTCTCAGACCTTGTTCTTTCCTTCTACGTAGATCAGAGCTCGAATGCCGACTCCTCAGAGAGGACTTCACTTATCTTCACTTGAGTGAGTCGAATGCCTCACTCAACCACTTCGTTCTTGCTCACTGCATTCAGTCACGGCCTAACATATGTTTATTTGGGAGATGTCTCCTCTGACTTTAAGCTTCATGAGGCCTGGCAGGAGCCTCCTATTTTAGGTGTCACTGTTACTCCCTAGCCTCTAAAACAATGCATAGGGAATAGCAGACGCACAATAAACATAGATTTACTGAAAGAAACAAGCTGATGGGAGTGAGAAGATATTCCTGGATCTTTTCATCTCTTGCCACCTAACCTGACCTTGCCAACATGGAGGAAGATGAACGGTCAAGGGCGATGAAGATTCAAAGGACATGAAACTTCCAAACCTCAGAAGGTCACGATATAACAGCTCTGGACAGACGTTGCTTCAATTACTTCTTTCAAACCAAGTCCTCTGTGAGAACCTACACGTCCTCCTGCAAACCACGCCATCTTCCACTTTGTACTCTTTAAATTTAGTTTGAGTAGTATATATTGTTATTGTACCTGCTGCTACTGCTAAGTCGCTTCAGTTGTGTCTGACTCTGAGATCCCAGAGACGGCAGCCCACCAGGCTCCCCCATCCCTGGGATTCTTCAGGCAAGAACACTGGAGTGGGTTGCCATTTACCTAAGAGCATGTAAAAGATACTCAATTTCTGTCCTCCCTGTAGAATTCTAGCCAATACACTGCAAGGTGGATGAGCTGATTTTTCTGCAACATTTATATCATGTAAGTAATTTGCCTGCTCCTTAGACTTATTTATCTGAGGTTATTGATATTTCTCCCCGAAATCTTGATTCCAGCTTGCGCTTCTTCCAGCCCAGCGTTTCTCATGATGTACTCTGCATATAAGTTAAATAAGCAGGGTGACAATATACAGCCTTCAGTTCGGTTCAGTTCCGTTGCTCAGTCGTGTCCGACTCTGCGACCCCATGAATCGCAGCGCGCCAGGCCTCCCTATCCATCACCAACTCCTGGAGTTCACTCAGACTCACATCCATCGAGTCCGTGATGCCATCCAGCCATCTCATCCTCAGTCGTCCCCTTCTCCTCCTGCCCCCAATCCCTCCCAGCATCAGAGTCTTTTCCAATGAGTCAACTCTTCTTATTTGGAACCAGTCTGTTGTTCCATGTCCAGTTCTAACTGATGCTTCCTGACCTGCATATAGGTTTCTCAAGAGGCAGGGCAGGTGGTCTGGTATTCCCATCTCTTGAGGAATTTTCCACAGTTTATTGTGATCCACATAGTCAAAGGCTTTGGCATAGTCAATAAAGCAGAAATAGATGTTTTTCTGGAACTCTCTTGCTTTTTCGATGATCCAGCAGATGTTGGCATTTTGATCTCTGGTTCCTCTGCCTTTTCTAAAACCAGCTTGAACATCTGGAAGTTCATGGTTCATGTACTGCTGAAGCCTGGCTTGGAGAATTTTGAGCATTACTTTACTAGCATGTGAGATGAGTGCAATTGTGCGGTAGTTTGAGCATTCTTTGGCATTGCCTTTCTTTGGGATTGGAATGAAAACTGACCTTTTCCAGTCCTGTGGCCACTGCTGAGTTTTCCAAATTTGCTGGCATACTGAGTGCAGCACTTTCACAGCATCATCTTTCAGGATTTGAAATAGCTCAACTGGAATTCCATCACCTCCACTAGCTTTGTTCGTAGTGATGCTTTCTAAGGCCCACTTGACTTCACATTCCAGGATGTCTGGTGCTATGCAGATGACACCACCATTATGGCAGAAAGTGAAGAGGAACTTAAAAGCCTCTTGATGAAAGTGAAAGTGGAAAAGTTGGCTTAAAGCTCAACATTCAGAAAATGAACATCGTGGCATCTGGTCCCATCACTTCATGGGAAATAGATGGGGAAACAGTGGAAACAGTGTCAGACTTTATTTTTGGAGGGCTTCAAAATCACGGCAGATGGTGATTGCAGCCATGAAATTAAAAGACGCTTAGTCCTTGGAAGGAAAGTTATGACCAACCTAGATAGCATATTCAAAAGCAGAGACATTACTTTGCCAACAAAGGTCCGTCTAGTCAAGGCTATGGTTTTTCCAGTGGTCATGTATGGATGTGAGAGTTGGACTGTGAAGAAAGCTGAGTGCCAAAGAATTGAAGCTTTTGAACTGTGGTGTTGGAGAAGACTCTTGAGAGTCCCTTGGACTCCAAGGAGATCCAACCAGTCCATTCTAAAGGAGATCAGCCCTGGGATTTCTTTGGAAGGAATGATGCTAAAGCTGAAGCTCCAGTACTTTGGCCACCTCATGCGAAGAGTTGACTCATTGGAAAAGACTCTGATGCTGGAAGGGACTGGGGGCAGGAGGAGAAGGGGACGACAGAGGATGAGATGGCTGGATGGCATCACCAACTCGATGGACATGAGCTTGAGTTAACTCCGGGAGATGGTGATGGATAGGGAGGCCTGGCATGCTGCGATTCATGGGGTCGCAAGGAGTTGGACACGACTGAGCAACTGAACTGAACTGAACTAGACTTATTTAAATGTAAAGTCATCTGAATTCCTTTAAGTCACTGGGCTTCCTCTATACCTCCCTGTGGGTCTCTTCCTCCTATTCTGGGAGGCTCCAGGGTTCATTACTCCACTACTTCAGTTTCCCTGGCATAACCTTAGTAACTTCCCAGAGCAGTTGAGAAGCTCTGACACAAGGGTCTGCCACATAGTAGGAGCTCAACAAAGGCTAAGTGTTGTTATGCTTCCTAATGCGATCATCGCCACAGTCATCATCCTGGTTTATAATGGCATCTTTCCCAGCTCAGGAATTACTATCTTCTAGTTGATTTTCAAGTCAAAAGTCTAGCCTCATCACCTCTACAATCAAGGCCCCACCAGCTTCATCCTCTCGGGTCCGGGTTGACAGCTTCATTTCTTGTTTCTCTCTGATGTTAATGCTGGACTATAGTGAACTTTATTATTTTCTCACTCTATCTGCCATCTTCCCTTCTTACTCTTTAAACATTCCATTCTACTCCTTTGTATTTCATGCTCTATGCCTTTAATTTCATTTTTTTACCTTTAGATTCATTCTTGTATTTTCTGAACTATGTTAGATCTCTTTAATGAGCAATGTTTGACCTAGTTAACACTTTAATATATTTATTATCTTTGGAACACATCTTGATTGAGGTATAACATAAAGCATATAGAATTGTTTCATATGGATACCTCTGTGAACTCACCAGATGGATGAAGATAAAGAACATTTCCAGTAACGCAGAAGGTTTCTTCAGACCTGCTTCTAATCAGAACCTCCCAGTAGAAACCACTCTTCTGACTTCTATCACAATTGATTCGTTTTTCCTGTTCTCGAACCTTTGCATTATTTCACTCAGGACGATGTCTTTGAAATTCTTCCATTTGTTGCTTGCAGCCATAGTCAACCAGCTGTACCCCTGTGTGCACATGCCACCATTTATGTATCTGTTTCCCTGCAGGTGGACACTGGTTGTTTCCGGTTTGGGGCTATTACAATGAAGCTGTTATGGACATTCTCAAACAAGTCTTTGGGTGGGCATATGTATGTTTTCCCCTGTGGATGTGCCCTAGTTCAGTTGCCAGGTTATAGGAAAGACATGTGTTAAACTTTCGCAGATAACTGCCAGTTTTCCAGAGTGGCTGTACCAAATTTTACTCCCACCAGTCTTGCATGAGAGTTCCAGTTGCTCCGCATCCTTTGGTAATCGGTGGTGTCTGTCTTTTAATTACACCCATTCCGGGGGATGTAGTGGTATCTTTTTGTTTTAATTTCTATTTCCTTAATGAATAATGATGTCAAGCACCTTTTTATATGCTCTTGGTTCACTTGGATATAGCTTTTGTAAGGGCTGGTTCAGATATGCAGATGACACCACCCTTATGGCAGAAAGTGAAAAGGAGCTAAAAAGCCTCTTGATGAAAGTGAAAGAGGAGAGCAAAAAAGTTGGCTTAAAGCTCAACGTTCAGAAAACGAAGATCATGGCATCTGGTCCCATCACTTCATGGGAAATAGATGGGGAAACAGTAGAAACAGTGTCAGACTTTATTTTTGGGGGCTCCAAAATCAATGCAGATGGTGACTGCAGCCATGAAATTAAAAGACGCTTAGTCCTTGGAAGGAAAGTTATGACCAACCTAGATAGTATATTCAAAAGCAGAGACATTACTTTGCCGACTAAGGTCCGTCTAGTCAAGGCTATGGTTTTACCAGTGGTCATGTATGGATGTGAGAGTTGGACTGTGAAGAAGGCTGAGCACCAAAGAATTGATGCTTTTGAACTGTGGTGTTGGAGAAGACTCTTGAGAGTCTCTTGGACTCCAAGGAGATCCAACCAGTCCATTCTGAAGGAGATCAATCCTGGGATTTCTTTGGAAGGAATGATGCTAAAGCTGAAGCTCCAGTACTTTGGCCACCTCACGCGAAGTGCTGACTCATTGGAAAAGACTGTGATGCTGGGAGGGATTGGGGGCAGGAGGAGAAGGGGACGACTGAGGATGAGATGGCTGGATGGCATCACCGACTCGATGGACTTGAGTCTGAGTGAACTCCGGGAGTTGGTGATGGACAGGGAGGCCTGGCGATTCGTGGGGTCGCAAAGAGTCGGACACAACTGAGCGACTGAACTGAACTGAACTGAAGGGCTGGTTTAACTTTTGTTTCATTTATAGAAGTGGATTTCCACATCAATTTTCAGTTATTTTATTATCTGTCAGTTCAGTTCAGTTCAGTTCAGTCACTCAGTCGTGTCCTACTCTTTGCGACCCCATGAATTGCAGCACGCCAGGCCTCCCTGTCCATCACCATCTTCTGGAGTTCACTCAGACTCACGTCCATCGAGTCGGTGTTGCCATCCAGCCATCTCATCCTCTGTCGTCCCCTTCTCCTCCTGCCCCTAGTCCCTCCCAGCATCAGAGTCTTTTCCAATGAGTCAACTCTTTGCATGAGGTGGCCAAAGTACTGGAGTTTCAGCTTCAGCTTCATTCCTTCCAAAGAAATCCCAGGTCTGATCTCCTTCAGAATGGACTGGTTGGATCTCCTTGGAGTCCAAGGGACTCTCAAGAGTCTTCTCCAACACCACAGTTCAAATGCATCAATTCTTCGGCGCTCAGCTTTCTTCACAGTCCAACTCTCACATCCATACATGACCACTGGAGAAACCATAGCCTTGACTAGACGGACCTTTGTTGGCAAAGCAATTTCTCTGCTTTTGAATATACTATCTAGGTTGGTCATAACTTTCCTTCCAAGGACTAAGCGTCTTTTAATGTCATGGCTGCAGTCACCATCTGCAGTGATTTTGGAGCCCCCAAAAATAAAGTCTGACACTGTTTCTACTGTTTCCCCATCTATTTCCCATGAAGTGATGGGACCAGATGCCATGATCTTCGTTTTCTGAACGTTGAGCTTTAAGCCAACTTTTTCGCTCTCCTCTTTCACTTTCATCAAGAGGCTTTTTAGTTCCTCTTCACTTTCTGCCATAAGGGTGGTGTCATCTGCATATCTGAGGTGATTGATATTTCTCCCGGCAATCTTGATTCCAGCTTGTGCTTCCTCCAGCCCAGCGTTTCTCATGATGTACTCTGCATAGAAGTTAAATAAGCAGGGTGACAATATACAGCCTTGACGTACTCCTTTTCCTATTTGGAACCAGTCTGTTGTTCCATGTCCAGTTCTAACTGTTGCCTCCTGACCTGCATAGAGGTTTCTCCATATGGGAATGCCAATGTCCTCTTCCACCCTGTGGCTTGTCTTTACACTCTCTTTGTCTGTGATGAACAGTCTCAGTTTTAATGAAGTTCAGTTGATCAGTTTCCTCTTTTATGGCTAGTGCTTCTCGTGTTCTGTTTTAAAATCTTTAAACCATGATGACCTTCTCCTATGCTCTCTTGTAGCAGTTTTATTTTGTTTATTTCTTTCACATTTAGGTTTATGACCCACATCAGCTCCATGCATTTTTCTTAAATCCAGATTAAAATTCACTTCTTCAGAAACTCACTCATTCATGCTTTTAATCACTCCTCCGTTTAACAGAATTAAGCACCTACCATATGCCAGGTATTTGTGGGAGAACAAAAGCAATTAGAGTCAACATTTAAGGAACTTACAAGCTAGTAGGAGAAAGGGTTAGCCTTGCACATAAACAATATCTAGAAAGTAGTAACTTAGCTGGAAATTATGATACGGCCTAATTATTTAGACATACCACCCAGAGTAATTTCCCCTTTGAACATCGGCATAAATTCCATTCCCTACAGGCCATGATGCTGTCTTCCTCATCCTTCACTGGTCCCCTGAGTCCCTGTGCCTGGCTTGCGAGGCGTCCCACCATCTGGCCCACCCCTCCCTCCTCACCCTCACCGTCCTCTGTCCCAGGCCCTCCGCGCAGACCCAGCTGTTGGTCCTGCCACCTCTTCCCTCCTGCCTGGACTCCCGCTCCCACCACTTTGATGCCTGAAAAACTGCTCGCTGCTCCAGCACCTCCTCTGTGAAGCATCTCCTGGCTTTTTTCTGTCTCTTTGTGCCTTGAAATCAGTCCGTGGAGCCAGATTTCTGGGTTCAAATACTCCTTCTGTCACTTGCCAGCTCTGTAACCCCGAGTGTGTTACTTAAACTGTCTAAAACTCTGACACCTCATTGGGAAAAATTGTGGTTCCTGTTATACAGGGTTTTGTGCAAATAAATGAGATGACCCAGGTACAACTGTCTAGCACAGAGTCTGACACATAGTTAAGGACTCCGTAAAAGTTCACTTTTTTAAAAAAAGAGCAAACGAAATAAGACAGTCATACCCAACACACGAATGACATTTATCTATTAACATGCTGGTCTTTTTTCACTAGACTGGGTGTTTCTTGAAATCAGAAGTAGTCATTTCCTTCATTTTCCTACAGTTGCCACTTCTCCTAGGACCCACTTGTGGAGTCCTTAGTGCATTTCACTGTGCAGGGAGCTTTACATACATTTCCCGAACAGATCTTTACAAGGAACTGCAAGGTAAATATTAGGATCTCCGTGCCATGGTTCACAAAGCCGTGTGCCTCAGCTGATTGGTGGAGGAGCCAGGATTTTCACTCCCTGATTCACTGCAAAGTTTTGAGCCATTCATTATCCTGCCCTTCCCTCCACGTCCCCGGCACCTACACAGTGACCTTGGTAACCATCTGATGAATAGAACTGAATCTAATAAGCCCCAATCTACTCAAGTTTGTCAGAAAGGAACCTGGATTTATCTGTGTTGCTAAAGTTCTGAACATGACCCTCAAAGGTCAAGCAATCAGGGACTGAGACCCTTCTGGCAAAACAGACAGCTCCTAGAACAGGTGGCTGTTTTCAACTTTCCCTCTTGGGAAAGGGCGGTTTCAACATCAGTAATTTGTACTTTGTGGCTTGAAGGCGTGCTCTTCAATTGACACAGTGCCGCCTTTCCAGAGGAACAGGTTGTTGCTTTTCACAAAATTTGTCCTATTTAACGAAACTTCTTGTTTGCTGTCTTAATTACCTACCATCTCGCCTACCGCTCTATTACAGTGGAAATGTACCAAGCTTTTAAACTGCTGTCCCAAGAGGCTTGGGAAGATCCTTTTCAAGCAAATTCTGGAAGCTTGGCCTCTCCGGTTCAATTGTAAATATCATGAGAGCAGGAATCACCTCATATTTGTCTGTATCTCCCATGGCACCTGACTTGGTTAGGCAGGAATTCAATATTTGCTGACCCCATTATCTATCTGCTTATTTCATGCTGGAGACTGGGTTAAGCCTTGGAAAGGAGAAAGGAGGAATCAGATTCAGGGATTACCCTCCAGGAGCTTCTAGTCCAATGCAGGAGATGAGATTCAAACATAAATAATGAGTGTCTGAGATGGAAAATGGTGTTTGTAATAGTGATTCCCTGGTGGCTCAGACAGTGAAGAGCCTGACTGCAATGGAGGAGACCTGGGTTTGATCCCTGGGTCAGGAAGATCCATTAGAGAAGGGAATGGCAACCCACTCCAGTATTCTTGCCTGGAGAATTACTTGGACAGAGGAGCCTGGTGGGCCGCAGTCCATGGGGTTGCAAAGTACCAGACATGACTGAGAGTCTAACACACTACACTGGGGTACCCCCCCAACATACACACCAAAGCATCACTTGTACCTAAAGACTGATGAGAAATTCTTTGCTATTAAAGCAAGCAGGGAAATACTATGGAGTACACCCTAACATGTATATGCATTTTGGTAAAACCACAGGTTTCAAGGTGCTTTATTTGGTAGACCTGTGCCCTCGCCTTTCTTTAGGAATGTTATGGTGGGCGTGATATTGAACAGTGACACTGGCATCAGACAGAACTGGGTTTTCATTCAGGCTCTGCTCCATCACTTTCTAGCTGTGTGATTTTGAGCAAGTGGTCTGAGCTCTCTGAACCTCAGTTCTCATGATTTTTATGAGGATTAGTGTTTTATGTAAAGCTTTTGTCACATACACAGTAGCTTTTACGCTCATTATGAGAATACAGGTGTGGGATGGATGGATGGATGGAGTAGAGAACAAGCCAGTCTTGCCCCAGCAAAAAAGGCACAGGTTCCCTTTGACGTGAGTACTTGGCAATTCTGTAGCATTTTATACTCTTGAAGCACTTTCATAATTAAACAAAAATCAAAGAAAGAAGAGCCATCCCAGTTCTACCTATGAGAAAAGCTGAAGCCTCAAGAAATGCCCAGAGTCTTGCAAGAATCGGGACTGGTCATCTTGAGATTTGAACCAGTGCCTGGTTCGGTATCTTTTACACAGGAGCCTGGGGACTTGTTAGTGGGTGGGGTGGGGAAAAGGGGGCCTGCCTTTCAAGCTGCAGCCTTTCTTTGCTGAACCGTGTAGGGCCTGTTAACCTGACCCACATGTTTGGAGACAGGGCCATAGAACGCGCATGGCTGAGGCAGCACACAAGTCCTTCACTTTCCCTGCTGAGAAGCTGGTACAAGCGATGGGCTCCTCTCCCCTTATGGACATACCAGATGTACAAAGCCCCACATACAGTTGCAGGAAGCCCTGGGCACCCTGAAGGCCCTCCACTATGCCCCCTGCACGAGGACTCAAGGCCATCACCCAAGCCCTCTACAGCAACCGTTCTGAACCTGACCCACTGCAGAAATGACAGACTCCTTTCCTCCAGCAGACCAGTAGAAACAGTCTAATCCAACATAACGAACGCTGGCAGTGTCAGCCAGGGACAGCTCGCCCTCCCAACTCTGCAATTATCCAGATTCCAGAAAGTTTATCCTTCAAAAATGGCCAAAGTCAAACCATCCATTTCCCTCCCAGACTTTCACAAGTCTTGGTGGAGATGAGAATTGAGGTTATCTGAGTTTTAGAAATCAGAATTGCCAGTGTGTTGATAGAAGGGGGTGGAGAACAGGGATAATACATAGGTTACCTAGAATTGATTGGCTGCACCACAGCCCAGTTGCCTTCCTTGTCATGAAAGTCAAGATCGAGCACGGAAGATAAGAACTCGACCTGCAGCTCAGGGAAACTTGGGAGGGCGTTAAGTTTGTGTGTTCATTCAGCCCTTGTTTATCAAGCACCCACTACATGCCAGGCCCTGTTCTAAACACCCAGGAAACATCTAAGACTAGAGCAGAAAAGAAAATCCTTGCCCTGTATGTAACCTCTGAGCTTACATTCTAGTGAGGGCTGGTCTGCTGGAGGAAATGAGTCTGTGATTTCTGCAGCAGGTCAGGTTCAGAATCATTGCTGTAGCGGACTTGAGCGGTGGCCTTGAGTCCTCGTGGAGGGGGCATGGTGCAGGGGCTTCAGGGTGCCCAGGGCTTCCTGCAACGTCCCAAGTTTGGGATGATTTGTTACAATAAGCATAACAAATAAGTTAATTTTATAGCATTCTAGAACACAAAAAGTGCTCCAGGGAAAAAGAAATTAAGCAGGATAAAGGGATCGGGTGTGTGGGGTGATGGAGAAATCAATTTGCAATGTTAAATTACATACAGGAAATGTGTATTGAAGGTGACATTTGAGAAGACTTGAAGGTGAGGAGACCACACACATCTTGAAGCCCAGCCGATGCCAATGAAAACAGTAAGTGGCTAACATTCACGCATTCACTCACCAAATATTTACTGAGTGCATGAAGAGTGAGTTGCTTGCGGTAGGCTGAATAAAGGCCCCCACAGACACCCAGGTCCTAACCCCTGGAACCTGTCTGTGTCTGGCAGCTATATGGCAAAAGGGACTTTTTGGATGTCAGGAAGTTAAGGGTTTTACACTAGGGAGATGGTCCTGGATTATCCAGTGGGCCCTAAATGCAATCATAGGGGTCCTTATTCAAGGGAGGTAGAGGGAGATTTGACTTTACAGAAGGAAAAAGTGAGGGGAGGAAGACAGTAGAGAGAAAAAGGTGGTGGGAGGCAGGACCACGAGCCAAGGAAGCTGGAAAAGGCGCTCTTGCCTGGAGACTTCAGAAGGAAGCTGCCCTCTGACACCTCGAACTTACTCCCATGAAACTCATTTTAGACTTGTGACTCTTAGAACTGTAAAAACAGATCTGTGTTGTTTTACACCACCAAGTTTGGGATGATTTGTTACAGAAGCCATAGGAAACTAATACAGCACTATTTTAGACGAGGATATAGTGAAGATCAAAACTGATGAAAATCCCTGCCACGTGGATCCCTTGGTCACTCATTCTGTGCCTGGCACTGGCCTGTGTCTTTGATACATAGCATTCTTTTAATGATCACATCTGTCCTAGGAGATGGCTGCTGTTTGACCGTGTAACTCGGAGACCCTGTTCTTTACCCACCGGATGGTCTTCTGGTCATGCCGGATTAGACTGTCTGTTGTGTGATGGCTATTTTGGGTGTGCCAGGGGTATGCTTCTGTCATATCTGATGCCACTGGCCACTCTGGGTGCCTGGGACGTGGTCCCCTTCTTCTCTCCCCAGACCATGAGTAAGGCCCCTCCCAAAGACAGGAGGGCCAGCAACAAGTAGCACCCTCTGCATGAACTGCCCCGAACTGCCCGCACAATCTTTGTTAAGTCAAATGGTGACAGCTCAGAGGCAGGCACTTCTTCTAAGGGCTACAGGACATTATTTCATCCTCACTGTAGCCCTGTGAAGTCTGTTCCAATGTCATCCCCATTTCACAGGGCAGGAACCAGGGGCACTGGGAGTTTAAACAACTTATCAAAGGTCTTATGACTCACAAGGTTTGGGAGCCAAGATTCAACCTCTCAACTGTGTTTAAGGCTCATCGGAGCTAAAACTTATTGAAGAATTGCCGTGTGTCAGGCAACCTTCATTTAAGTTTTGCAACTCTCTGGACGAGGGACATGTACTGTCTCTGTTTTATGGATGATGAAACCGGGGCGTCATCAGGTCTTGAGAGGATCAAAATGCAGGCGGCAAGGCTGGAGCCCCTGTTCTCACCTCTTGCGCTGTCCTTTAATTACGCACCCAGCTTGTCCCAGGCACTATACAAGCTCCCGAGGGTGATGAAGTGAATGAAATTAAGACAATAAAAGCAGTGGTTAAGCAGTTTGACTTTGGGGTCCCAGTAACCACCTGTGTGATCTTGGGCAAACCACGTAAGTGTTCTGAGACTCAGTTTTCTCACCCATAACAGGAGAAGGGTACCAGGACCGACCTCAGGGCTGCTGCAGGGATGATGTGGGAACCAGCACCTGTAGGTATCAGTACATGTCAGCTAATGTTACACTGTTGCTACCAGCATAATACGCTCCATTTCTGCCCTTAACTAGAGAAGAAGCACAGTGTAGCCATCACTGCTCCTCCCACATTAACTCAGATGAGAATTTAAAGAACACTGAACTAGGCTGAGACCTCCTGCCTGTCCAATCCAAATGGCAGACTGAAGACAAAATCAGGGACCCCGGGCCTTCCACTGGTCCCAACCTCCTGGAGGGGGTCAGCATCTCAAGAAACACCAGTCAAGCTCAGCCCTCCAGGAACACAGTGGACACCCTTAAGGAAAGAGTGTGCTAGAAAATCCTACCAGGGCATGTGATTCTGAGTTGAACATGCATATGCTGGCCTTTCCTGGAACTTTGCCAGGCCCCAGAGGCAAAGAGGGAGGAAGATGCTACCTCTCCACTGACTGAGGCCTCCATCTTGGCCTCCTCGTCCCTGGACCAGGGCCTTGCTGGCACCAGCAGAGAGCTATCCTGGAGTCTCTTCCCATTAGCTGAAGAAATCCTCTTCTAGGGGATGGTGGAGGAAAAGGACACACTTTTGTTTTCTCTGTGTAGATTTATCAACCCTAAATGGTGACTTCTATACTTGGACAATTGGATACCTGAATGCAAAAGAATGAAGTGGGACCCCTAGATCACACTGTCTACAAAAATTAACTCAAAATGGACCACAGACCTAAATATAACTGCTAAAACCATAACATTCACAGAAGCACACAGGCATACATCTCTGGGACCACAGATTAAATAATGGTTTCTTAGATACAACACCAAAAGCAGAAGAGATAAAAGAAAAATTAGATTAAATTGGACTTCATCAGAATTTTAAAACCTTTGTACCTCAAAAGGCGCCATCAAGAAGGTGAAAAGCCTGCCCAAAGAATGAGAGAAAATATCGCAAAGCATAAATCTGATGAGGGATTTACTTCTACAAAATATAGAGAACTCTTATAACTCAACAATAATTAAAGAAAAAAACTCCAAATACTCCAGTTTAAAAGTAGCAAGGGATGTGAGCGGATATTTCCCCAAAGAAGATACACAAATGGCCAATTAGCGCATGGAAAGATGCTTGACATCATTAGTTATCAGGGAAGTGCCAACCAAAACCACGATGAGATACCACTTCATTGTATCTCGGATGACTGAAATAAGAACAGCAGACAATGACAAATTAGGGAGGATGTAGACACACTGAAACTCTCAGATGCTGCTGGTAAGACTCTAAAATGGTGCAGCCACTTTGAAAAACAGTTTGGCAATTCCTCAAAATGTTAGACATATTCACCCTAGGATCCAACAATTTCACTCATTTAAGAGAAATGCAAACATATGTCCACATTAGTAACTTGAATACGCATGTTATTCATGACAGCCAAAAACAGGAAACAACTCAGATGTCTCTCAGCTGATGAGCAGATAAACACAATGTGGTTTGCTCATACAATGGAATATGATTTATCCACAGCAGGAATGAAGTACTGATTCATACGGCAACATAGGTGAAGCTTGAAAACATGCTGAAAAATCAGTTACCAAAACACACCCATGTTACCATATGACTCTATTCATATCAAAACACACACATATGGTATGATTCCCTTGGTATGAATTGTCCAGACTAGGCAAATCCATAGAGACAGAAAGTAGGATGGCGGCTGCCTAGAACCGGGCCGCAGAGGGATGCAGAACGAGGGGTGACTGCCCATGGGTATAGGATTTCTTTTACGGGTGATGAAAATGTTCTAAAATTAGACAGTGGTAATAGTTACACAATATTGAATATACTAAAGGCCACTGAATTGAGTATCCTAAAGGAGTGAATTTTATGGTATATGAATTAGATCTCAAAAAAGCTATTATTAAAAAAAATTACTATCAGTCCTTGATTGTCCTTGAGGAAACCATCAGAGACTTCTCTTTAGTTAATGCCAATTCCACTCTATACCTGAGTATGGAAAAACTGGGGTTCTGGCTGAAAGTTGGCTTTTCTGTCCCTCTTCTTCTGCGCCACAGGAGTTCTCTCCTGACTCCAGCCCTTTTCTTTATCTGCTTTGCCCATTTTACCTGGTTACCTACTACCATCCTTCACACATCAGCCCTCTCTGGCTCCCAAGACATTATTAGGGGTCCCTGGGGGTCCCTTTTCCACTGCTACTCCATTGAGTTGTGCTGATCTGTTCCTTGGTGCTGTGTCCTTCACTGTGCTGTGCGATCCCTGAGGACCGAGGAGGTACTGGTTCTGCTGATCATTATGTGCCAATGTGATCCTGGTCATCACTGAGGGAATGGATGAGTCCATGAGTGAGTGAGTGGGTGACTATGTGCCTGAGAAGAACAAGCGTCTGAACTGAGTGGAAAGATACAGAGCGTGGGAAAGAACGGAGGAAAGGAGGACGGAAGGATCTGCACAACGGTTTTTTCACGTGCACCTGCTTTTTTCCCCGTTTGCTGAGAAGGTTGGATTTCTCAGCTCTATAGCCATTTGAGCCTCTTAGATTGTACAATGGCTTCTCAGTTTCCTATGAATCAATCAAAACCTTTGGCCTTTGAAAGAACATCCAAACCTCATTTTTCTACTCTTTGGCTCAGAAATCCAAAGTTGGGGATCTAGCCAAGGCATGCATGCTCAGTCACTCAGCTGTGTCCGACTCTCTGCACCCCCATGTAGCCTGCCAAGCTCCTCTGTCCATGGGATTTCTCAGGCACGAATACTGGAGTGGGTTGCCATTTCCTCCTCCAAGGGATCTCCCCAACCCAGGGATCGAACTTGCATCTCCTACTTCTCCTGCATTGGCAGGTGGATTCTTTACCACTGAGCCACCTGGGAAGCCTAATCTAGCCAAAAAAAAAAAAAGATGACAATAACAAGAACCTGAATATAGAGAGAGATGTGGGGTGGGCCCTGGAAATACACACATGAAGCCACAGATCTTGTGTCAAAATGTCCACCTGCAGGCTGGACATCACACCATATCCCAGAGATGGAATAATTTGCATCCCTTAGAAGAATTTAGTGATCTTGGGAAAACACTTGGATAGTCAGGGGAAAAACCAGGTTATAACCTGGTGGGTTATAAACCTATTGCCAATATGTAAACAGTGCATCAAAATTTTTTTTAAATGGAGGAAAAATACACCAGAAGGATTTCAGGGGTTTTCTTTTTTTTTTTTTTTAACTTGAAACTTTTTATTTTGTGTTAGGGTATAGCCGATTAACAGTGTTGTGGTAGTTTCAGGAGAACAGGGAAGGGACGCAGCTGTACATATACGTGTATCCATGCTGTCCCAAACTCCCCTCCCATCCAGGATGCCACATAACACTGAGTAGAGTTCAGTGTGCGTTCAGTAGGTCTTTGTTGGTTCAGGGGTTTTCTTTTGGTAATGGGGTTTTGGATATCGTTTTCATTTCTTGGATAACAACAAGAGGGTTTCTACAATGAAGAAAGCAATCCCCTTAATTCTCTCTCTTTCCACTGCTCTCTTGGGGAATTCACTCTGCACCTGCTTTGTTCAGTCAACCCACCTCTGGCTCCACACCCTCATCGGGAGCTGCACCCTCAGCATCTTGCCAGGTGCTCCCGAAGGCCACTCAGCACATCCCTCCTGGTCCCCAGGAGGAAGGCAGGCTGGCTCATCCCCACCTGTCCCAACACAGGGCTCCCACATCCCTGCCGGCTCACCGTGTGCAAGGAAACTCCAACCTCCTGCTGGTGCTTGACCTCGAGAGTCCACTTCCAGCTGCAGCAGGCAGCCCTGTGTCTGCACCTGGTTCCTACTCCTGGAAGGAACCTGAAGAGCAGAGGCCCCGGGTCTCACCGTTGTTGGATGAAGAGGAAGTAGGTGGTGACTTTTCTGTCTGCATGTCCTGATTTGCCGTGAGAAAGACTTCTCCCGGCCATTTAAAAACCATCCAAACTGTCTCTAAACAGTGTAAGAAGTGATCAAAGGTGTTTTCATGTAACCTGGACCCGCAGCCTTCTCAACAGTCAGTCCAATGCTTGGTGACTTTCAGAGGAAATGAGTACAACCCAGTAACGTGGATACAGCTGGAATGCACTTATATTTTTTGTGAGTTGATATTCCCTGGTAGCTCAGCTGCTAAATAATCTGCTTGCAATTCAGGAGACCCCGGTTCAATTCCTGGGTCGGGAAGATCCCCTGGAGAAGGGATGGGCTACCCACTCCAGTATTCTTGCGTGGAGAATCCGCATGGCTAGAGGAGCCTGGCGGGCTACACAGTCCATGGGATGCAAAGAGTTGGATACAACTGAGCGACTAAGCACATGTCCACGTTCACACCTAGCTTATTCCTGGGGTGGAATCAGATTAGAGAAAACCTGGAATGAAAAAGTTAGTGGTCAAACATTTGCAGGCTTACCACGTACCTGACACATCCTTAGAGCGCTTGTGAAATGCTGTGGCTTTATCAAAGCAATGAGCAAATCCCTGGTGATTTTTCCTGCAGAACTTCCTGATCACGCATTACACCCACACGAAGCATAACAAGGAAGGCTCCCAGGGTAAGACAGACGGTCTCGGCTTCAAGAAAGGCGCATGTGTCTTGGCTCCTGCAGCCTTTTGAGCTGATTACCCTGGCCTGTGTCTGAAACACAGGGGAATTCAGGTTCGAGATAAATCAGATGTCCTAACATTGACCTTGGTGTTTTTGAAACTGAGAAGAGAAGACGTGGTATGCCAGGCGTCCTCATCAGTCTGGTATTTCGCCTGTCTTCCTAAGCAAGGCAAATAAACCATGACATACTTTTCTTCCATGCCGAACTGCACCCTTTTTTCATGGCCACATCTGGGTAGTGTTTGGCAATGAGAATTGAGTAGAATAGAGGTGGGGAAGCATTTTTTAAATACCACCCTCTTCTCAAATATTTAAAGTAAAATAATGAATAGGTGAGTAACTGTCCCATCTGTTAACTCTTTTCCGTTCCTGCCACCCAGATGCAGGCCTCCATCACACGTTTCTTAGGCCACCATGGTTGACATTTCCTCCCAATCCATCTTATCAATACTGGAGATGCTGACGTCCCCAGAGGAGAAGAGCAGATGGTCTTCATTCTGCCATCCCCAAGGTTTATTTATTTATTTTGCCATCCCCAGGGTTTGGGTTTTTGTCTGATGGGCTCCATGAGCTGAGCTGAAATGGAAATGACGGAATGGTAAACGAGGTTTTGAGGGAGCAACAGGGGAAGAAAGAGAGACCAAGGATGGCTGGGAGAGGAACCTGGGGCGTCATCGTTGGTCTCTATGTGAACCACCTTCCTGGTCTTCCTGGGAGACCTTCAGTAAAATATGCATTTCTTAAAAAAAAAAGTACCCACTTCTTGTTGGTACATTACAGAGTTGGACTTCTTTGTTGGCGGAATTCATTCATCCAACAAATATTTAATTGAGAGCCTGATCCACCAGGAAGTTTTCTAGGTGCAGAGGGTAGAGTAGTGAATAAAATACACCCAACACAGGACAACTTGGATGAAAACAAACAACGGGCACGAGTCTCCAGGGAGCACTGCCGAGGGGACTCCTCTCCTGAATGGCTCAGATGCACCTCAATGCCCTGGCTCTCAGTCAGCCAAGACAGGACTCAGTCCTGGACCCCAGCCCCTCCACGCCCTCCTGCAGTGGGGGACCCCCCACACCAGCCCTCTGGCCCCCTGGGTGTACCACGAGGCACCTGTCTTTGCCTCTGTTTCTCTGCCTTAGAAGATCTTCAGAGGAAGAAGCCATACAGAAAAATAAAATTAGGTCTGAATGGGCTTTTAAGGTTTTATTTTATATTATGCCATACCTTGCATGGAATGACCACAAAGCACACGCCTTCTGGGTCAGCTGGTTGAGAAAGCTAGAACTCACGACCAGGTCCACTGGAAAGCGGAGAGGGAAGGGGGAGCAATGATAAATGCTTCTGTGTCTCTTCTCCAGTGGGTCATATGTGCCCATTCTAGGGACAACGATTATGTGACAATACAGTTTCTGATTCATGGTCACGGTCTTTGTACTCAAGGAAGGGGGCTTTCTTAGAAGGGCTAGAGCTAATCAAGAAATATTTGATTGACTTTCAAGCAAGGTCCTCATGGCCAAAATAAAATAAGAGGAAAGACACTGACAAGTTCTGTTTTCAGAACGTTGACTCAAAGCAGCTGCGGAAAGAATAAGTGCGAAATGGAATGAAGGACCACCTCTCCTGCACCTCGCCCGGGGCGGGACCAGCCGTGAGCTGGGCAGAGCTGGTCCCCAGGACCAAAGCCTCCAGGCTGTCAGGTCCGTGGGGCCGCTTGTCCGGCGGCAGCCCTAGCTGGCGCCTCCCAGGAAGGGGCCTGCTTCCCCAGGTCCCAGCCTGCGTCTGGGATGAACAGCCCGTGGATATCCAGGTGCATCTCCACATCGACGGACGCACGGGCCAGTTCCGTAAAAGTTCTGGCATCGAGAACCAGCAGAAAAGGCGACTTCTGGGGATCAGTAGAGACTATGGCCGATAAGATAATCCCTTTGGGGAAACAAAGAGAGACATTTTTTAAAAGCACAGCCTCGAACCTCTTCCAGCCGGGGCGGGGGCTAAGTTTCTCAGCTCTGTCTCCCTGTTCTTTGACTGTACCTCATGCGAAGAGTTGACTCATTGGAAAAGACCCTGATGCTGGGAGGGATTGGGGGAAGGAGGAGAAGGGGACGACAGAGGATGAGATGGCTGGATGGCATTACCAACTCAATGGACGTGAGTTTGAGTGAACTCCAGGAGTTGGTGATGGACAGGGAGGCCTGGTGTGCTGTGATTCATGGGGTCGCAAAGAGTCGGACACGACTGAGAGACTGAACTGAATCCAGACAGAAGGGAAGTGAAACTGATATTCTGTGTGAGCTGAAGGGAAAGGCCAGGGAAATCAGAAGGCTTGGGTGGGCTTGTCCCTTCACCTTTCTGAGCCTCAGTCTCTTCATCTGTAGAGTGGGGATAATCCTCCCCACTCTCAGGGAGTTGCTGAGAGGATCTTGCACGGTCAGTTATGAAAGCACTTTGTGAATTATTGCATATACAGAAGAATGGCTATTTTTCTACTATTTAGAAATTCTAGTTACAGTGAATCAGCTTTAACACTGCACTTAGCCTAAACTCAGACCAGCCGCATTCAAGTGGCATTTGAATAAGCCCAATCCACCTCATGTGTGTACAGCTTTCCCCTTTGTGAAATGAGAATAGTCTAAATATTCACTCTCAAAGGGACAGAGGGCTAAACAAAAAAGAGCAATAAACTTCCAGAAAATATTCCTGATTCTTCCCGAGGCCTCCGGGGTTTCAGAGTGACTGAGCACAGCTGAGGTCAAATCAGCTTGGACTCAAACCCTCCCCTGTGTATGTACTGGGTGTGCAACCGTGGGTAAGTGACCTCATGCTCCGAGCCTTTCCGCTGGTGGAATGAAGACAAGGCTGCTTCCTGTCCACAGGAGAATATGCAGGGTGTACATGCCCAACCTGGGGGAGGCCAGCCTTGGCAGGAGGTGGCACCAACTGTTCCCCACCTTAGAGGCGACAGTGACACAGGCCCCCTGCCTGGCACGCTGTGCCATGCAGGTCAATAGGGAGACACTCCCAGGTAGAAAGCCACTCCCTTCTTGCCCAAGGGGAGCAGCTGGCAGGCTCAGCGGGCAGCCTGCCCTCCCCCCAGGTGTTGGCAGCCCCACCTAAGCTTCTAGTTACCCTCCTTGGCATCCCCAGGGGGATGGGCAGGGCATTTCTGGGGCAAAATCATGGAGGGAAAGGACCTTTTGATCAGGTGGAAACCTGTCCAAGAGAGGAATCCCACGAGCTTTTCGAGGGGCTCCCTGTGGCTCAGACGGTAAAAAGCATCTGCCTACAATGCGGGAGACCTGGGTTTGATACCTGGGTTGGGAAGATCCCCTGGAGAAGGAAATGGCAGCCCACTCCAGTATTGTTGCCTGGAAAATCCCATGGACAGAGGAGCCTGGCAGGCTGCAGTCCATGGGGTCATAAAGAATCAGACATGACTGAGTGACTTCACTTTCACTTTCTGGAAAGTTTATGTGCTCAGAGGAGTTACAAGTTCTGACCCAGCCACCACAATGAATTTTAAAACCAAGATTCCATACTCTGGGCCAGGGCAGTGTTGCCCTGTGGAAAGGAAGTGGGCTTTTGTGTTAGTCTCCCCTAAAAGGAGGTCTCTCCTTCTGCCCCTGGGAGATGTCGCCCGAGTCCTTGGACTGTTGGTCTGATGAGAGAGTCTTTGTTTAAAAAAAAAAAAAAGAGAGTCTTTGTTTACCTGAGGCCGTGCCATCCAACCTGGCCTAGCAAAGTGATTCAGAGGAGGCCTTGGGCCACAGGGCTTCCCAGGAGGCACTAGTGGTAAAGGTCTCACCTGCCAATGCAGGAGACATACAGATGCAGGTTGGATCCCTGGGTCAGGAAGATCCCCCGGAGGAGGGCACGGCAACCCACTCCAGTGTTCCTGCCTGGAGAATCCCATGGACAGAGGAGCCTGGTGGGTGACTGTCCATGGGCACGCAAAGAGTGGGACACGCCGGAAGCAGTTTAGCACTTGGGCCACAGCCGTCAGCTCGACCTCCAGAGGGGCGAAGACTAGAAGTCAGCACGGTCGGCGCGACCACGCCCCACACGGGCTCCGAGGCTGAGGGAGCACCCCTGGTTGGCCTCGCTCCGTGGGGGTCTTTGGAGAAGTGGGAGTGGTCCGTGACGCCCGCAGGGAGGACCACCGGAGACCACCTATGGGACTCTCCCGGATTCCACCCCACTCGCCTTTTCTCTTTCAGTCTGTACCCTTCCGCTGAGATAACTCGTCACCCGAGTGTAATAGCTTTCAGTGTGTTCTGTGGGTGCTCCTACTGAAGCTGAGGGTGGTCTTGGGGACCCCTGAACTTGCAGCTGATGTCAGAAGTGGGGGTGGGCTTGGGGATTCCCTCGCCCTACCGCTTTGCACTCAGAACCGCCTGGACTTCAAAGCATGGCTGCACCAGCTGTGTGATGAGGGCGGAGTCGCTTCCCCCGAACGGTATCTTGGTTTGAGGGGTGACCACGAGCACAGTGCAGCAGGCCGGTTGCCCTTCCCGGGCCTTACCATCATCCTCGTCCTTGGCACCTGGTGTGGGCACGAACAGGGGCTCCGCCGGCCAGCAGTGTTCCTCTCCCCACTTCAAGGAGGACTTGGTGAGAATGTCGTATTTTATTATCTGCTCATGCAAAGTGGAGAAATGCAAAATGAATGGTTGCAGAGCGTGCTCATTCCCAGCGAATAGGAAGGCGTTAAGGCCCCAGAGAAGGGGTGAGCGCCTCAGATGGGGACCTCACACTAGCGAGCATAGGCCCCAGATGACACCTGCCTCTGGTCAGCACAAAAACAGAAAGGAAAGCAGCTCCCTTCCTTCTCCAACTTTAAGCTAAGGTCCTCCCACCACAGCAGAGCTGATATACACTCTGAATTCTTTAAGACATAAGAACCCTGGATTTATCTGGCATTGGGCACTATATTGCAAATTTTATACATATCAGATAATCTAACATATTCAATGCCCAGCCTTTAAAGCATAATGTGCTTTCTTTATTGCTTTCCAAGCTTGAGTCCCTGGCCTTCTCTCTGTCTCTAATAAGCCTCTTTCCCCTTAGGGTGTGGGATTAATGGGGAGTGACTCGGGGCATGTGGATGTGCGTGTAGGAACCTTAATTTTTCTCATTGTACATTCCTGCACTGCTTGTGTTTTTTAAAAAAAGATTTCCCATTTTCTTACTAAAACCTGAAGCTACTAAGGAAAAGTGATGTCTGTACAGCACTCAGCATGGTCCCTGGGAAACAGCAAGTGTTCAACAAACAGCAGTTTAAGAACCAAATATGAACCGCTGTGCTGAACACCTGAAACTGAACATCAGCCCCGTTGTTACAGTTGTTGAGTTGCCAAGTCGTGTCCGACTCTGTGACCCCATGGACTGTAGCCTGCCAGGCTCCTCTGTCCATGAGATTTCCCACGTAAGAACACTGGAGTGGGTTCCCATTTCTTTCTCCAGGGGATCTTCCGGACCCAGGGATTGAACCCTCGACTCCTACATTGGCAGGGGAATTCTTTACCACTGAGCCACTATACTTGAATAAAAAAATTTTTTAAAGCAAAATAAATCCTCCAAGTTTCAGCTCTACCTTCCCTGCCTGGGACAAAGAGTTCCTTGAGGGCAGGAAGCAGGATCCTCCTGTTCACTTGCTTTTCCTGGGTGCCTAAGCTGGTGCTCAATAAACATCCGTCTGATAAAGAAATCTATGGATAAACTCCGGCCGCCACGTCTTACCTGAGTGAAGCCCATTAGGTGCAGTTCCCTCTCCTGGAGGCTCCGTCATTGTTTCAAGCGTATTTTGTCCCACACTGACCTCACTCTCTGACCTATCCCCATCCCCAAGGCCATCTCAGTCCTGACATCCCTGAGAACTCAGCTTTGCAGACAGACATGACCATCCCAGGCTGCCACCCGCCAGGCACCAGTACCTTGGTTGGGATGGGGCTCCACTGGACTCCAGCTGCAAAGACATAGCGGTATGGCTTCCCATTGTGGGCATAATTGATCCGAGGCAGTTCTAAGCCTGGAGAGAGATGACACGGCTGACAGAGCCCCCTTCAGGAGGGCTGGGACCACCCGCCCTTCGTGGCATCCAGGCCAGGCATCCTTTCTACAAAAATGGCTTCCAAGCCAGGGTCCCTGAACTCCTGTCAGGCCCTGAGTTGGATCAAGGGTGGTCAAAGGGCAGGAGGAGGGAACCTTGGATAATTACCCCAGCTCCATTAGAAGCTTCGGGAGCAAGGTAAGATAGACCTTGGTTTTTAAGTGTATAAACATCTTTAATTATCCAAGATAGAAATCAAAGAGAATTACATGATTAAAATCAGAGGCCACTGCAACTTTTTAAAAGCTCTTAAAAGAAAAGTATGTGCCTGCAAATGTTTGTGGGTGTGAACAGAAACTTCTGAAGTGTGGAGGAAGCATCAGTGGGGAATATTTAAATAAATCTCATGAAATCGTATAATAAAAAGGAATATTTACAAAGAATTTTAGTAACATGGGGAAATGTCCCCATCATAACATTAGATGTAAAAGGCTGCTTAGAGAATTATCACCACTATGTTATAAATGTAGAGGAAAAGTTTAGGAATGCTACTGGAGTGATAACTTCCTTATTGTGGCTCATAGTTTATATTTTCCATTCTAAGTTTCTCATGTGAAAATTTCATTACATCTATTACTTTTGTAATCCAAAAAAGCCTTCACATTTCATCCATGTCCATGTATACATATTTACATATGTCTGCTGTGTCAAATTAAATTTCTAAGTCCCTGCCCCGTGGCATGGGGCAACGATGTGGGGAGCCGGGCCCCTGGAGCCCGGCCCCTCCACTCCCCAGCCATGTCCTGGGCAGGCCAGTTCACTCCTCACCTGCGTACTGAGCACAGCCTGCTCTGAGCCAGGTTCCTGTCTCGTGCTGGTGACAAGCCTGAGCACAGGGGCGCAGGCCCTGCTTCACAGACTTCTGCTCTAAGACAGTGGTTCTCAGTCGGGTTGCAGGCCCTGGACGCTGCTCAACAGCTTCAATGCCCAGTGCCGCCCCCTCCGCCCCGCGTCTGCAGCGCTGGGCTGGGAAGCCTTGCTCCAGGGGCTGTGGCTTCTCTCCAAGGGGCTTTATGTTCTGCATGTCACACAGCCTTTCTGAGGCCCAGTTTTCTCCTCTGGCCACCAGAGGAGACAGCACCTGTTCTGCAGGGCGCTCTCAGTGTGCCCAGGTGGAGACCCGTGTATGCCGTGCTGTCCAGCACTCGGCAGCCTCGGAACTGTGGTTTCCTCAGGTGTAGGCCCTGAAGTGGGATTGCTGTGTCACATGGTAGTTTTATTCCTAGTTTTCAAAGACATCTCCATACTGTTTTCCATAGTGGCTGAATCAGTTTACATTCCCACCAACTGTGCAAGAGGGGGTTCCCTTTTCTCCATACCCTCTCCAGCATTTATTTTTATAGATTTGTTTTTTTGGGCTGATGATGGCCATTCTGACCGGTGTGAGCTGATCCCTCCCTGCAGTTTTGATTTCCATCTCTCTAATAATGAGCGATGTCGAGCATTTTTTGCAAATGCACGGCAGCATTTGAGACAGAGAACAAGTTAGTGGTTACCAGGGAGGGGGGAGGAGGGGGTGACACAGGGGTGGGGAGAGGGAAGTACAGACTGTTGGATGTAAGACAGGCTCAAGGACGATTGTACAACGTGGGGAACAGAGCCAATATTTTGGAACAACTAAGCGGAAAGTAACCTTTAAAAAGTGTACAAAAATTTAAATGCAATAAATAAATAAATGTTTTAAAAGAAAGCAAAAAATTACATGGCAGCATTCAAAAGGCCAGCCATGAAAGTTCCTGGGTCTAGAGACCACCCCAGTGCTGGGAGGGGTGTGAAGGTGCATGAGAGAGAAGGGTCTCCAATACAATGTCTAGTGCCCCACAGCCTTCCTTTCCCTCCCTGGTCCACACACAGCTCCTCTGCACTGGAAGGAGGCGTTACGTACAGAGGACATTCACCCCTTCCTCTAAACGCAGGAGAGAAGCTGCGCTTTACCTTCGTAGAGCAACTCCGGCTGACAGTAGACTTGGCCATCTTTCTCCTTTAGGGCTCGTGCTGTTGTGGACGACAGGTTGATTAAATTGGAGCCCACTTCTGCATTCTGAAAGAGATCAGTTTTTCCAAATAAATCAAAACGTTGTCCAGAGCAAACACTTGCTCTATGTGCGCATGTTTAAGAGAATGCTTCAGTGTCTGTCATCTGGTTTTGGCCTCACGGTAGCCACCAGAAGCAGCTATCACATGATTGGTGTTCTCAGTTAAAAATGAGAATCGGGGACTGGAGGTGACTCCCCGAAGAAGGCAAAGCTGGTGGGTTGTTGGAAAGAGGCTCCGAAAGCCTGGAACTTTTCTTCTGCTCTGGGCTGCCTGATCCCTCACAGGTGAAATGGATGTACTTATTAGTGAAATGATGTACTTATAAGTTCTTATAAGTTCTCGCTTTTTAAATACTCTATGATTCACTTGTCAAAGGCTGCATCAGTTATTAAAAAGGTGTTTATAAAGAGTTCATAATAACACGGGAAACACCGAGTGAAAGAGCAGCAGAGAGAACTGCAGACACGGTCTGAGCTCAGCCGTGTCCAAAAAGAAAAGAAATCACATTGAAAAGAGCCTGGGAGAAATGTGCCAGATAGTAGCAATAGAGCATGCAGTGGGTGGTGGAGACTTTAATTTCTTTGTCTGTGTTTTTCTAGATTTTCAGTATTTCTTCTACGAAAAAATAGGAGAAAAACAAACAAACAAGCAGGAAAGAAAAACAAACATGAGATAAAAATTACTTGGGAGGAAAGAAGATCTATGAAGGACGTCTCTTGGTCTTAAGTGACAGTCAAGACTTGGTTTAGTACTTTAACCTGGGAGAGAGACGTAACACAATCAATTAAATATCTATCGAGCAGCAGTTACTCTCTGTGTCCCACACACTTGCCATGGTACTTGAACAAGTTACTTGACATCTCTGAAGTTCAGTTTCCCCACCTGTATAATGAGGTATAGCACAAGCATTGTATGAATAGCATATGCATCTCCGAGTTATCATGCAAATTAAATAAAATAACCCATGCTGTTGGCTTACAAGAAGGCCAGGTTAACAGTAAGTGCTAAATAAATGTTAACTGCTGTTGATCACATAATTGTATTATATTATTTTATTATTATTATTGCCACTACCCCTGGCAGGTGAGTTCAGGTTGGGCACTTGGGAGGGGGACGAGGAACAAGACCACCAGGATCTGTGAAATTCCAGGAGGAGAATTACTGTCATGCCTGACTTCTCATTTAAACTTTTCTCGACTTTCCAAATGTCTCCAAACAAGTTTTTATAATTAAAACAAATCGACAAATGGCAACCCACTCCAGTATTCTTGCCTGGAAGAATCCCATGGACAGAGGAGCCTGGTGAGCTAAAGTCCATGGGGTCACAAAAGAGTCGGACACGACTTAGCGACTACCCAACAACAACAAATTTGAACAACAGCAGCTTTTTGCTAGGAAGGCAGGACATTTACTGCATCTTAGAAGCTGAATTTTGAGATGTGTTTAGTGCAATCCCAGTAGACAGAGGAGGAAACTGAGGCCCAGGGTAGGAAAGTGGCTTGCTCAAGGTCACAGTAGGGGAGCGGAAGCTGAGCCCAGACCTCCACACTGCGGTTCTTCTGCTCAGAAGCAGAAGCACTGCCCGCAGCAGGCGTAGCAGGGGCAAAGGCCCTGAGGCTGGTCCATCCCCTCCCATAGGTCTCCGCTCCAACGTCCCTTTCCCTGACAGCCCAGTATGCAGTGTCTCCAAGGTGTCTGTCCCACACTGTAATCATCTCCTTATGGACCTGGTTCCTTCTCTGATGCTGACTTCCCTGTGAAGACAGTGACCACATTTCACCGTGTGCACAGCACACAGGCAGCTCCTAAGAAGCAACTGCTAAAGGAATGTGTGAATGTGTGCCTTAATGAGCTTTTCCTTCAACTCTCGAGAGGCAGAACATGTGCTTTGCAGGTGGTTGTAAGAATCAGACAAAGGGCGTGAAACAGCCGACCAGTGCCCAGCACACTGGGCGTCTTGTTGGGAGCAGCTCTTGTTTGCCTCCGCCTGTGCGCACAGCCTCACAGACAGTGAGAGGCTCTGCCCGTTGCCTTGCAGTCACGAGGCAGCAGCCACGGGCCTCTGGTGCATGTCCTGGGCTTGATTCTCAGGGAGGCAGTCTGCAGACATGTTTTCTAGCTCCAGCATGAAACTGGTCAGACTGGTTGAGGCATGGACCGTGAATTTTTCCACACACAGCAGTAACGAGCATGACTCGGCTGCTTTCTGTGGCCAGTGTGCTTGACTTTGGGAAGAAATCGCTCTCCAGCCAGAATTCAATAAAATCTTGCAGACTGGCTTTGAAATTCTTCAATGCGGGGGACCTCCCAGGAAGAACAGTTAATCTCAGTCATCCCCAGAAAACACTGGCTTTGAAGTTTGGCAGTCCTGGGTGTGAAATCTGACTCTATAGGTTTCTTCGTGAGTTCGAGCAGGCCTCCCTGAGACTAGGTGAACTGGAGCCTGCTTCCTCGTTTGTAAAACTGGGGGCAATCTGTAACTTCTGGACAGTTGGCGAGTGCAAGCGAAGGTTCCTTCGACCGGCGTCTGAACACCGTGAGTAGGATTAAGTTAAATAATGGTTATGAAAACACCTGGTCCAGGGCCAAACCCACTGTAGTTAGTAACTTGGAATGAGACAGACAAGCATGCAAATCCCAGCTACGATGATTCTGCGACGTTGGGCACGATACTTTCTCTCTCATCTGTTGTTATGGGGATGACAAATAACTTCAAGCACTCACATGCAGATTCATTGAGGAGCATGCAGACCATTACACAGCCCCACACGTTTGAGGGGGGCATGGCAACCCACTCCAGTATTCTTGCCTGGAGAACCCCCATGGACAGAGGAGCCTGGTGGGCCACAGTCCATGGGGTCGCACAAAGTCGGACACGGCCGAAGTGACTCGGCACTCATGCAGCATTTCCAGGACCCAGGATGAGCACAGAGGCCCGCCAACCCTGTGTCCACATATATTGAATGGTTAAGTCAAACACCATTTTATCTTCCCGTCCTTTATGCACAGAGCTTCAACACGTTGTGGAACTGTGCTGTCCGGGTGAGGCAACCACCTCCAGCCACAGGTGGCTATTTAAATTTAAATTCAGTAAAATTTAAAATTCTATTCCTTGGCTTCACTGGCTGCATTTCAATAGCCCAGGCATCCAGTCCAGCGGCTACTGCGTTGGACAGAGAGTATTGCCTCATCACACCAGTTTTCTAGTGCACAGTGCTGGGTCTGGAAGGACGCATGTGAATTTAGAATTCCAGGACTCCTTGGCCTTCTGGAGTGGGCTGCAGGGGAGAATGAAGGCCGGCCTCTGGGCCCAGGCTCCCCACCCTCTCTTCTCCTCCCTGCATGGAAGCCCTGGCCTCCCCGGCTTCCTCGTGGGCCTGAGGCTGACACACTGGCAGCTCTGTCTGCCCTCAGGAGGACAGAGGCAGGCAGGAGGCAGGTGTGGGACATCTGGGCAAGGAACTCAGGGATCCCAGGTTACGGCTGGGGTCGGGAGGGTGCCCTTCTGGGTGGGCACCCTGTGGCCCCGTGGGTTCCTCACCCTGTGGAGAAGGGCCACTGGAGAAAAGCCAGAACAGGGGCCCCTCTGGCCTGGATCTAAGAGAAAAAAAGGCATCTAACAGAGGGCCCAGCGCAGAAGGGGCCCTCGAGGAATGGGGCTTCTCTTGCTATCTGAACACAAGACAAACCAAATCCACGGAGCCAGGAGTTGGAGCCACCCCTTTGAGGTTGAAGATGCCACCCCCATGGCAGCGCACGGAGCCCTGCAGGGTGAGGGCAGGGCAGCTGGCACAGACAGGTCACACCACCCAAGCCCCTGGAGGCCCAGCCTCGCCTTAGACAACCCCCACACCACCCTAACAAACAGGCCAAGGGTACCAACAGGCCTCTCCTTCCTCTGACCCCAGCTGGCCCAAATGCCAGAGATTCTGGGACAGCTGGGAGGCCTCAGACTTCTGAACACACTTCATTCACTTTAGCCCATTCTACGTGGAAGGCGCTTTCCACTTTGGAAGTGTTCCAAATGCTAAAGGAAGGCCTTGTGTCCTTTGAGAGAACTTGCATCACCTTTCTCATTCATTCATTTAAAATATCTAAGGGCTTCAAGAGAACCCGCTGAGAGCCAGACCCTGTGATGGGTGCAGGGGATAAATGGCTGACAAGACCAAGAGTCCGGGCCCCCTGAGAGCTTTCACAGAAGAGGTGACCCAACAAGCTCATTACTCCTGGGATCAATGTGAGCAAAGAGCGGTAGGTGCCACTGGAATGTACAAACCCACTGAGGGAGTCAGGACGCCAGGCCTGAAGGATGAGCAGGAACTAGGATCCTGGGGTGGGTGTTGGGGGTGCCTGGGAGCCATGCCCACCCTGACCCGTCCCCTGGAGTTTCTGCCTTCACTGGACTGGTGGTCCTGGAGGCCCCAGGCCAGTCCGACCTGCAGCCGGGACGAGAATGGAGGACTCATGGAAAGAGGACGACAGAGGGACAGCGACGTGCAAAGGCACCAGAATGAAGGGCATTTGAGAAAATTTGGCATTGCCCGCCCCCAAGGCCCCTCCGTAATGTAGATTGTGGATGGGATGGAATCGGAGCTGCTGGATCTGAACACACAGGCGTGTCTGCCTGCTCAGCCTTCCCCTGTCCACATGCAGTGAAGCAAGAAGACTTTTTTAAGGGACAATAAATAGCAATTAAAAAGCGTGGCCAGAGCTACCCTTCCCAGTGCTCACTCTTCTTTGCAGATGGTTCAAGCAGCACCTGTTTAAACTGTACAGGCTAAACTTCTTAGCTTGGTTCCAAGGAAGCAGATTGTCGAGCTTGTTAAGAGGTTGCAGAATCCTGCAGTGCGGGCATCGGGGGGAGAGTGCTTGCTCTCTGTGCATCACCCCAGGCTGAGGTCTGTGAAGCAGGGGGAAGGGTTGGCCTCAGGACTCGCCCTCTGGGTGACAGCCCCCCAGCCCACCCCCATTGCACCCTGAAGCCAGGAAATGCTCCAAGCGCTGCACTGTGGAACTTTCCAGAGTGGGGGGCGCCGAGGCAAGGGTCTCAGGTGGATATTCTGTGGGGCACGGCTGTTCACTCGTTAGCCCTGAATCACACCGGGAGAAAGTTAATCCCTTCTCTTCCAATCTTCCCGACTGGGTCAAGGAGAGCGTCTCAGTTAGGTGCCACTATACCCTTAACACTCAGTATTTTCCCAGTGTTCTCTTTAAGGAAGAGAGCGGGTCTTGGCAAGAGCAACAGCATCAGGCCAGTGCTCAGGACCTGTGCTTCATCACAGCACTTGGTGCTTATCGCTTCCTCCTTTGGCAGCACGCAATGCTGGCTTTGCCCTGGGTTGTCATAGGTTCCCTTCCAAATGAGTTAGGGAAAGAGTGAGTTGATTTAAATGAAAACATGATTTTGTAAATTTAACAGAAGTGGTAGGAAATACAGTGAACATCATGACAGAGATACACAAGGGACTGCAGATGGGGGAAACGCTAGAGAGGAGAAAGGACCAGGCTCTGTGGTCTGACAAAGCTGGGCTCAAATGCAGGCCCCAGGGCCTCTGGCTGGGAGGGGTCTGGGGGGTGGCGGAAGCCTCCCTGGGCAGGTAGGAGTGTCTCCTGTTCCCTAGGCCTGCAGGGGGTCCCTGTGAGGGGTCAAGGTGACCCCCTGGGGAGATCTGCAGAGTTGTACCCCTTACCAGCTCCAAGGAAGGGCTCAGAGCCAGTCTTGCTTTGCTACCAGGCTATGTGACCTTGGGCACATTCCTTAACCTCTCTGAGCCTCAGTTTCTTCATCTGTAAAATGAGGCTAACGTGTGGATCTCTCCCATAGGTTTTGATCATTAAGTGAGGTAAAAAAAATATAATGCTTAGCAACGTACCTGGTACAGAGAGTGTGTTCAGTACAGATGAGCCATCAAAATTGAATTGAACCCAATTGGGTTTCATTTAAATTCATTAAGTCATGAAGTAAGGAAGTTCTGGAGCCAGAAGCCTCTGTAGCCTTTAAAACCAAGCCCAGAGCCTAGGCAGCAGCACCCTAATTGGCGGTAATGTCTGGCCCGGTGGTCATTTTGAATATAAGAACAGGACTGTTCAACATCAGGAGATGAATCCCCACCGCAGACTGTCAGGCAAATATTTAAAACGATGTCACAGAAGAATATTTAATGTCATGGAAAGATGTTTAGATACTTGAGGAGGACAGAAAGCAGCACAAAAAATAGCATGCACATATTCAGTCATGAAAAGAAGAAGCACTGATACACGTCACAGTGCTGATGAACTCTGAAAACGTGCTAAGTGAAAGGAGCCAGCCACAGCAGACTGCTCACGGCGTGCTTCCATTCCCATGAAATGTCTCAAATAGCCAAATCCACAGAGGCAGAAAGCAGGGCAGTGGTTACCTGCGGGCGGAAGGAATGGGGGAGGCTCTTTTGGGGGAAACGAAAATACTTTAAAACTGACTGTAGTGTAACTCTGTGACTATACTAAAAGCCATTGAACTGTACCCTTTAAATGAGTGAAAATGGGTGAATAGTATGGTACGGGGGTTATATTTCATTAAAGCTGTTAAAAATTATGCACAGCGCAATTTTCTCTCTAAAATTAAGAAATACATATTTACATGCTATATATTAATTTTAGAAAAGAAAATCATACTGTACATACTTTTTAACAGCTGTGATGTATATATACAATATGCATGTTATATGCATATATATCATTGTATACTAATATGTATGCATATCTTCCGGTCTATTTGTCTATCTGCGGAGAGAGAGAGACTTGGGAGGCAATACAAATATATTTGCAATGGGCTTATGGTGATTTTTTTCCTTTTCACTTAATCTATATTTTCTAAAATTTCTACCATGAATATGTTCAATATTTGGAAAAAATAATGAAAGAATTTTCTGCCTTTCTCTAAGAACAGCTCATTTTGAATTTCAATATCAATGAAATCGGGACCAAAGCCACTTCCTGAGTGGGCTCACCTCCCCCAGAACTCAAGCCGTTACCTTGTCCACGTGGAGGGGCAGCACGAACCTCTTGAGGGTGGGCATGGAGGTGAGCCTGGAGTTCTCCTTGAAGTCCTTGTTCAGGTTGGCCAAGTAGAAGAGCTGGTAGAGGCTGCCGTCCTCATAGGCGATGACGTCGAACAGGAGGCAGCCGTCCTCTTCATAGGCGTTGACGTGGTGAAACACCACCATGGGGTCCGTGTGATACTTGGTCAGCACGGGCTTCCGCGTCCTTTGGTCGATGATGTGGATGTGAGTCTGAAAGGAGATGCAGCCCGGGGCTCAGCTCTCCCTCTGCCAGCCCCATGCTGCAGCACCGGGTGGGGCACAAGGCCCAGCCAACATTCACCTGCTTGGGACCCTGAAGCAACCCCTCGCCTTTCTGAGCTTCTCTGTCCCACTCCAGGGGGCAAACCTCACCAGAAGCCATGGGGAGGAGGGAAGCCTTGCCGCACGGGGTCTCAGCCTCACCTGGAGGACCGGACCTTTCAGGGAGGCCCCTGAAAGTGCAGCCTCTCTCTGACCTTCACTCGACTGAGATCCAGGTGGGCGGCAGTGGCCAGCTCCCTGGCAAAGGCCAAGTTGGGGAGAACTAGTCAAGGCCAGCCCTCTCAGCTTCCTCAGGTCCCACCCATGGCCAGAGCCCCTGAAGCCCCATCCTGGGCCCCCTCCCCTGACCCCAGCCCACTGCAGGTTGTCCCAGCAACCGGGCTGCCCTGGAGGGCGAAGGTGCCAAGTGACTGGTCTAGTCAAGCTGATATCAGCCCAGGAGGCCTCCGCACACACTTCTTTCTGGGTGTCACAGGCAGTATTGCTCTGGGTGGCAATTAGCCATGTCTGCAGCCCCAGTTGCTTAATCTGAGGGTGAAGGGGTGTTTTCTTTCTTTTGGCAGCTCTGGCCTGACCATCCTCCTCTGAAAGGAGGGAGGGGCAGCTCCAGCCACCTCCTCTGAAAGGAGGGAGGGGCAGCTCTAGCCACCTCCTCTGGCTCATCGTCCCTTTCTCTCTTTCCCCAAAATCAAGCCCTGAAGTTAAGTGGGGGTGATGAGGGCTGAGTGTTGCAGAGGGGGAGGGACAGTGGGTTTGGGAGATGAACACAGGGTGACGTGACAGGCACTTCTTTCCCATAAACCCAGTCCTGGGGTCAGCTGCAGGGACGGCTCAGAAAACTCTCCAAATGCATTCAAAGCCCTGCCGGGGCTCGGGGGCTCTCACTGCGGGACTCTCTGGGGCCAGAGATCCCTGGGGGATCCCTGTAGCCTGGAGGCCTATGGCACCCTGATGCTCCAGGTCCCCCAGAGCAAACCCACTTCCGCTGGCCCCCTGATGGCCCCCTTGCCCAGCTCACTCATGCCACAAACACTGACACATTTTGGGGGGAACTAGAGAGATAAACCCCTGACACTTTCATGCAGTTTATAGTCCAGTCAGGGTGAGGCCAAGGGTCAGTGACCAAATGTACAATATGTGAAGGATGATGGCTGAGCACAACTGGGAAAATGAGGTGGGAGGTGGAGAAAGCCTGGTAGTGGGGAGGGGTCTGTGACAGCTAGGGGGACCTCAGGGCTGGTGGGGGGCCCTTAGAGCCAGACATGGATTCATCAGGGGAGGGAGCCAGCTGGGGAAGAGCATTCCAGTGGAGGGGGCAGAAAGTGCAGAGGCCCCGAGGCAGGAACATGTGTGCGGCAGGTCTGAGGTTTAGGAGGGAGCCAGAGGCTAGTCTGAGTGTGATGAGGGCCTTCCCAGGCCGGTGAGAGAGGCCTGTGGGTCCGATTCTGGGGAAGACAGGGAACCAGCAGAAGGTTCTGAGCAGGGGAGGGACCTCAGGGAGCTGCTTTGCTCCCTCTCCTCCCTGAGAATGCAGGCATTAAAGAGGGGGCGGCCCCAAAGACACCTCTGTATGGGCACCCGAGGATGCTCCTGGCGCACGGAAAGGGGAGCAGAAGGGTGCTGAATGGACGATGGAGGGGCCCTCTGGCGGGGCTGGATGGGGAAGAGGAGGGGACTTGGCCGCTGCTTTCTACACTCGTGTGCTGTTTGAACAGATGATGCTGAGCCCCTTGCCCTAACTTGGGACCCCTGTGAAGGCCTACCCAGCCTCAGAAATCTCTGGAAGGCTGGCTGGCACCTCTGCGGACACTGCCTGGGAGCTCACTTCCTCCCCCGCTGAGCCCCCGCCCCTGCCTGCTGACCTCCGGCTGGCTCTGGCTGTCCTGGGGCTGCGGGGGCGTCCCTGGCCAGGCCTTACCTTGTCCTCCCCGTGGAAGGCCAGGCAGGAAGCCCAGCTCACGCCCCGAATGTAGGCCGTGGCCATCTTGAGGATGTCCAACTTGAAAGGCTGCTCGAGGAAAACGACGTAGTTCTCGGTGACTCCGAAGCTGTGGTAATAGCTCGGGGAGAGGAGGGAGCGGGCGGCGATGGAAGAGAAGACCTCCGCATCCTTCAGGGGGCTCCGGCCCTCCTTCCTGCCCCCTGCGGAGAAGCCAGCCTCTGCAGCAGCCGGGACCTGACCGCCCCCCAAGGACACCACAGGGCCACCGCCTCCCACAGCCCAGCCCCTCAGCCTGGCCCACTGAGGAGAACCTTTGAGAGTCGACAGCAAACCGGGCGAAGGGCTGCTGCCCGGCTGAGGCAGGGATCGGACCTCCCCCCGCATCTGCCCCTGGGGGGCTGGTTTAGTCTGAAACCTCCCCAGGCTCAAGGCCCCTGGGCCTCTGGGCCTCAGGGCCAGGCGTCGGCAACTCTGGCCTGGGGCTAAGCCGGCCTCCACCTGCTTCCGAAATAAAGGTTTATCTGGAGCGTGGGCCACTCTGCCGCCTCCTGCAGAGTCCACAGCTGCTTTGCCTTCAGGATTCAGAGTCGAGCAGACGTGGCACAGAACACACAGCCAGCAAAGTCTCAAATAGTTACGCTGGGGCCCTTTACAGAAAACATTTGCCGACTTCCGCTCTGGAGCAATGCTCCTCAAGCTTCCACGTGCACGCAGATCATCTGGGGGTCACGACAAAGTGTGGAGGCCGACTCAGCCTGTGGGGTGGGGCCCACGGCTCTGTATTTCCATCAGTCTTCCAGGCCATGCCCTGGAGCAAGGCATGGCAATCCACTCCAGTGTTCCTGCCTGGAGAATCCCCATGGACAATCCCCACGGACAGAGGAGCCTGGCGGGCTACAGTCCACAGGGTCGCAAACAGTCGGACACGACTGAGCGACTAAGCAGAGCCACACCTGGGCCGTGGGCTAGCTTCCCAAGGTTAAGCTTTGACATGTTGCTGAGGTCCATCGTCTGACATGCATTTCACAGGGTTTCTGTGAATTTCTCTTGGCATTGCCTGTTCTGAAACCCCTAGGAGTGAGCCCAAGTGCCTATGCTGATGTGACAGACTGTGACAGTCAAGGTCGGCTGTATGATTCCCATTTTACAGATGGGAAACTGAGGCTTGGGACAGCCAAAGGCACAGGGCTAAGCCAAAAGGACACAGTCCCCTCAGCCTGGCCACCTCCTCTGTTCTTGGAGGGACAACCCTTAGAGGGAAGGGGGGAACTGAAGGAAATACTGCAGGAGGCCAAGCACCTCGCCCGGCACCCAGCGCGAAGGTGCTTGGGACCGCTCGGTTTCCTTATTCGTCTGCAAGGATGAGTCACCCGCTGGCCAAAAGGCCTCCCCACCCAGGCCTGGGGCTGGGTTATAATGAGTTACATTAATGAGTTACACGCAAGCGTCCTCGCCGTTCCCGTGGCCACCTGTGCGCCCTGTAAACAGCTGGCTGGTGGGAGGCAGGCTGTCGGGTTGTGGCGTAGGTCTTTTCTTCACTAAACAAATGGAACACAAGGCAAACGGGAAGGAAATGCACCCTGGCCTGGGAGGCGGGAGGCAGGTGTGAATCCTGGTGAAGCGCCAGCCTGGAGCAGGTGCGGAGGTAACCTGCTGTGAGCCATGGGGATGTCACCCGATCCCCTGGGGCTCCCGGTCCTCAGGAACATGAGGTGGCAAACTCAAATGGCTAGCCTACCCTCAGGTGTGACATTCTAGGATCCTGAGCCGGACCCTGCATCCCTTTATTGGCTTAATTAACGGGGGTTCCATTTAACAAGAGCACTCACTGCACCGTGTGACCCAGGGACTCCCGTGTGCCAGTGGAGCCTGGAATTTGCTGGACTGGGGGTGCTCTACAGAATGATAAGGGAGGGGCCAGGAGCGATCTCGGATGGAAACCCGTCTTCCTAAACCAGAAGGCCTAGCTGAGCACCCTCGCAGTCCTGCACCATCCCTGGAGCCCGCACAGCCGCCCTCGGAGGCCTGGTCTCCCGGGTGTGGTTTCGAGAGGGTCCTGCCCAAATAAGGGCTAGGAGTCCCACCCTTCTCCCACGCAGGAACGCGCAATCGCAATCAGCCTGGGCGCCATGCCAGACTCCCGGGCCTGAGTGAAGAATGTCTAGAAGGCCCAGGGAGCAGGGCGGAATCTGGAGTGGATGCCAGCAGGCCTGAGCTCCCTGAACCAACCCGGGGAGCCTGGCTTTTGGGGCTGGGGTGAGAGAGAGCACCCCAGCCCTGACAGATGGAGGTTTGTCAGAAAACTAAAAAACGAATGAATGAAAGGAAGGATGGATGATGGATGGATGGATGGATGACAACATCAGTGGATAGATTGATAAATACATGATTAATGGATAAATTAATGAAAGAATGAACAGGAATCGAAAGAAAAGGAGGCTGGAACAGCAAAGGGGTTCACTTCTTCCAAAAGGAAACGTAGCATCATCCCTTTGCTCCTAAAGGAGAAAAGCGAGTCCATGGTCCTCTGAGTCATCGATGTGGGCAAGTATCGGGCTGAGCGTTGTGCCATCAAACAAAACCAGAACTCTTCCCAAAGAGCCACCCTTGGTGTCCATGCCTCATCACAGCCCCAGAATGACCCACCTGGGACTGTGGCAGGGATCTTAAAGATCACGTATTTTGTCTTCCCCTTGTCCACGATGGATGTGCCAACGTTGAGAACATTTCCAGCAGCATCGTAGTGAGGATGTGATGTTGCCAGATTTACAGCCACGTATTTACGATAATCAACCTGCAAAACACAACAGTCAGCTGCTTTGAAAAGGGGGAGAGGGTGAAGTCCCGCCAAGAGCTGCCTGACTCCAGGCTCAGGGAGATGACGGCTATTTTTGCACGTCTCCCAACCTGAAAATAAGGCAGACATTCCCTTTAAAGGAGATGCTTCCTCTTGCGACCTGATGTAACCTCGTGGGGGCTCCCACAGCCCATACGCTGCAGGGGGCTTGGTGAGCTACGTGTGTTCTCTGATGGTTGGTCCTCTCTGGCCCCGCCGGGTGGGCTCGGTGTGGAAACCCGATGCCTCACCGCAGAGAGCTCCAAGTGACATCGTGGGCAGAGAGGCCGCCTGAGTGCTAATCCTGGCCCTGGTGAAGCCATTTAAACCCTCCCCTTTTGAATCCCACAGAGGCATAAATCCCCAGGCCTCTCTCCTAGGCTTATTCTGGGAACGGAGAGGTTACAAAAAGCATTTGGTCAAAGGGAAACATTGACTAACGACCTCAGTAACGATCCCGACTCCAAACAGGCCACAACCATAGCACAATGGGGTGGCCAGGGAACCAGCTGTCCGCCCTTCCTCCCTGAGAACAGCACAACCTTCAACCGAAAGTCGGGCGCCACCTCCTTCTCACCTAGTGATTCCTCTCTGCAGCTTTGTGGAAAACGCTCCTCAGTTGGACCTATGCTGCCTAGCTTCAGAGGAGCTGGACGTGATTTCATGGCTAAGAAAAGCACTCCCTCTAACAGATCGTTAAGATGTGTTGCAAAGACATCAAGGCTTTGAACAGGCAGCTGGAGAAAACTGAAGTGGGTCTACTGATCTTCACGAAAATGTAGACCCGCTTCTGCCCAGGAAAGGCCTCCGCGTGGGCGCTGACGTGCACCCGTGCTCTCTGCCCCACGCCTCCCTCTTCGGGGCTCCTGGGAGTCCTGGACAGCCCAGCACTGTCATTCATTCACATTTCCACTGCGGGTCCACTCAGTGCTGAGGGCTGTCCACACTGTCGGGGCTCGAACTGGAGCTTCCAAAAAGGCAAGCTGAAGTAAGTCCTAACCACTCGTGTCTGTATTTTGGAAACAGGGTTAAAATGAGGTCATTCTGGAATAGGGTGGGTGATTTGTATCTTTACAAGAGATGGGAACGAGGCATCTGTAAACCAAGGGGAGACCACCAGAAGCAGGAAGAGGCAAAGAAGTTTCCTTCCCTAGAAGCTTCAGAGAGAACAGGGCTTGCCAGCACCTGATTTCAGACTTCCAGCCTTCAGAACTGTGGGGGAATACGTTTCTGTTGACCTAAGCCACCTAGTTTGTGTTCCTTTGTCACGGGAGTGCTAGGAACGAATTCAGACACAGAGATGACAGGGCAGAGTCCTGCCATCAGGAAGCTTAGAATCTAGTGCTAAGATGCCCAAGACGAGGGGATCAGAGGGGGCTCCTCTCTGAGTGCCTGCAGCCTCCCGGCATCCCCGCAGAGGGTCCATTCCTTAAGTGAGGCACTGAGGCTGCTTGTAGATTCACTGATACCTTCTCCAGGGTTTCCAGGGTCTGGGGGTTGATCTTCCTGATGTAATTGGTCTCTGTGGTCGCGTAGAAGTCTTCTCCACACCTCATGATGTTGATCAGACAGTTGTCTGTGAAATCGGGGATGGTGTGGGACAGGTAGGAGAAAGCTCTGGGGAGGAAAGCAAGTCAGCGAGTCAACCACTGTGTCCGCTCAGCTGGAAGGTTCTACTCCAGATGGCTTTAGTTTGCCTACCACCTAAAACACTCTACTTCAACTAAGGGAGGGAAAGTGCTGGGTCACAACTGGTCATTTGAGGGATCTGACAGTCCGGAGATCGAGTTAACCCAAAGCACCACCACATCCAATCAGCTAAGAAGGGAGTCAGCCGGGACAGCAAGGCTGCCCACTGAGCCCTCCCCAGCTCCCCACATCCAAAGGTCTCCCCCACCAGAGCCATCAAGAGCTGGTGGGCGGTTCTCAAGTATTTTAAGAAGCCCTATAGAAATCACACACATACCCATGATGGCTCCCCCAAAACTAGAAAGCAGCTGATCTCTGCTTTTAGCAGGAATGAGAGTCCACCCTCGTTACCTCAACTTTGTCCAAGAAATTCGTTTCTTTGAAAAAGGAAAGTAAACTGAGTTAAGAACTGATCATTTGATTAGAGTGAAGTGAAGTCGCTCAGTCGTGTCTGACTCTTTGCGACCCCGTGGACTGTAGCCCTCCAGGCTCCTCCGTCCATGGGATTCTCCAGGCAAGAATACTGGAGTGGGTTGCCATTTCCCTCTCCAGGGAATCGAACTCAGGTCTCCCACATTGCAGGCAGACGCTTTAACCTGAGCCACCAGGGAAGCAGGCAAACTCAAAAGCAGGACGACTTGGCCCCGTGTACTGGTGAGTGCTCCCCCTACTGGTAATCACTGTAACAGCGAGGATGCCGCACAAGCTGCGGTTTTCAATTCCTTCCCTCCCGCTGCCCCCCTGCTCCTCCCCCGTCTGCAATGGGTGTTTCCAGCCTGCTGTTTGCCGGACTCCCAGCGCTGGAAGCTGGGATTGGAGGGACGATGTCAGTTCTGGAGAAGCAGAAACCAGCTTCCCTCTCCAGGCCAGTCTACCCCTAATGTACCCCTTCTATGTCTAAAGCGTATCAGAAAGGAGATGATGACCACTGGCCTGATTCCCTGGCCAACAATTCAAAACGTGTAAGGCATTCATATGCATCACAACCCAGATGATTTTAAATGTATACAACTGAAAATCTCCCCCATCCTTCCTCCCGTTGGTTCCCTACCTCGCCCATGCCTTCTCCCAGGCTTTCTGCACATTCAAAAACAAACCTAGATATCCCCTGCCTTATAGCACAAATTACAGCATATTATATGCTCTTTCTACACTTTACTTTTTTTCCCTTTTTCCCCACTTAGCAGTATATCCTGGAAATCTTCCATTCAGTACATAGAGAGCATCCTCACTGCTTTTATGTCTGCCTGGTGTTCTCCTGTATAGTGTTACTGCGATTTATTTAACACTCTTCTGCTAGTGATCACCTGAGTTATTTTCAGTTCCTCATCATAACAAATCATTCAGCCATGAATAACCTTGTACGTCTGTCATTTCAGAAACAAGCAAGCGCCTCTCTGGACTGAAGGGAATGTGTGTTTGTAATTTTGACAGGTGATTTCAAAGTGCTCTCCCAGCAGCCCTGTGGAGAACATCTGACAATCTGCCAGATGCTCTTTGCCTCGCTGCTATCAGTGATCCAGAAGAACGTAGGCTGCATGGTCAAAGGCCATCACGGGAAGTTTTCCATCCACCCTAAACACACCGTCAGAGGATCAAACGCTGGTTGTTCCAACCATCAGGGATATCGGAAAGCAGGACTAGATACAAAACGGACAGTTACTTGGAAAATATGTTTTTGCAGGGGTCTGGATAGGCCATTGTTCCGAATTCTGACACCACAATCCTGTTTGCTTCGATATTGGCAGTGTAGGTATCACTTCTCAGGTATTTGCTCCTGTAGTAGACTTCGCCTGAAAGAGAAGCAGCAGAATCATCCCAGGCTTATTTGAAACTCATTTGAACTTATTTCAGCCATTCCAGGGATGTGACGGGTGGGGGTGGGGGTGGCTCACTGAGACCGTCCCTTTAATGTGTGTGCTGGATACAACAAGCACGGGTGTGAACTCTCACATGCATTTTGGCAAGGTTGACTCACAACAATATGGCAAGGTAAGTATTCCTAGACCCAGCTCCATCTATGTATGATGGAACTGAGGCTCAGAAATGTTCCATCGCCTTGTCCAGCATCACCCAGAGACCTGCTGGCCCAGGCAATTGACCATGCTTTCCACCATGCTGGAATCCCTCCAGGTAAGGTCCAGGTTTGGAGGACGGATCCAGAAGGCCCCATACTCAGGCTGGGTTTCCCAAGGACCCAGTTCAGTTCTGGGAGACTTACATTAACAATTTAGCCCCTGGAGTAACATTTTTGTAATTGAAATAAACATGGTTTTATTTTTAATTATTAATGGTACAGAAGACTTTTTGCTCTTACTAAAATTATTTTTCAAATCTTTAAAAAAAATTTTAATTGGAGGATAATTGTTTTACAATATTGTGTTGGCTTCTGCCGTACTCGGTTTGCAACCAGGGAGCACTCTTATACCCACTCTGCACACAGGAGAAGGTCAGCACATGTGCTGATGACACTGGAGAGAATCTCACTCATTCCAGAAAAGCATGGACCCTCGCTTGACCAGTCTGCCAAGACCAACTTGAAAATATACTAGATAGTTCTAAACCTGTATTAATTTCTTGTGGCTGCTGTAACAAATTATCATAAATGTAGTGGCTTCACAAAACACAAATTTGTTATCTGTTTTGAAAGACAGGTCTGAAGTGGGTTTTTCAGGGCAAAAATCAAAGTGTCAGCAGGACGGGTTCCTCCTGGAGCTCTCGGGGAGAGTGTAGGAGCTGCCTGTTTCCCTTGGCTGTGGCTGTGTCACTCTGATCTCTGATTCCCTTGCCACAGCTTTTCAAAGCCCTTGAAGGATGAGTGGAATTGAACCACGAATCGGGGAGGTGGGCTAGGAAAGAGGGCGAGGTGTTCCCAGTCAGTCTCCCCAGAGTCTGTAAGTCAAGACCTGGGGTTGGGGAGCACAGCCCACTTCCTGTAAGGGCTGAGTCAGCACCGGCTGAAGCACCAGTCAGGTGCTTGAGAGCCGCAGGAGTGGGATGAGGCTGGGGGGACCCGTGGGGACCCCACCAGGTCTTCAGGGCTGTGAATACTTAGGCCTGGGACCTTCATTTTGGTGGATAATTTGAAACCTCTAGAGTTTGGTGGGGTTTTTTGCCATTAATTAGCACATGACATTATGTTGACTCTTCACATTCCTCGCTGTAGCATAACCTACGCTTCCATGGTTGGTGCAATTATATTATGCCAAAAAGTAGGGCCCAAGACACACTGACAACTCGTTCCCATTAGAGAAATGCCCATCACATATCCACTGTCACAATGATGGGCTTCAAAGAGAGACTGCATCTCGGGAAATTCTTGCCCAATAGTGTATATATACACTATTATATATAAAGTAGATAACTAATAAGGACTTACTGTTCAGAACAGGGAACTCTACTCAATACTCTGTGATAGCCTATATGGGAAAAGAATCTTAAAAAAGAGCTGTTCAGTCGCTCAGTTGTGTCTAACTCTTTTTCGATCTCATGGACTGCAGCATGCCAGCAGGTTCCTCTGTCCATGGGATTCTCCTGGCAAGAGTACTGGAGTGGGTTATCATTTCCTTCTCCAAAACAAAAAGGAGTAGATACATGTATATGTATAACTGACTCACTTTGCTGTACACCTGAAACTAACACAGCACTGTAAATCAACTATAATTTAAAAAAAAATCTCTGTGACTTTGATTCTTGGAATTCACACGTTCGAATCCTCATGGGATGACGACTTTGTTTCTTATTGGAAAACAATCAAATCTATCGCTAAGGGGGACCTGGGTTGACTCATCTCCATATCTGCTTTATAAAAATTTTTAATTTTGAAAGAATTTTAGACTTGAAGAAAGCGCTCCCGTATGCTCTGCCGCATCTCCACTCGGCCTTCATTATTGAGATCTCTGTTAACGTTTGAAAGCGTTATCTTCTAGTGGCCTCTGCTGAGGGCTATGAGCCATTTTTCTGTCTTTGCTTCCTTACTCCGGTTCTTTCCTTCCTGATTTGGCACTAACTTCCATTCTTCATGCTAACTGCTCTAGAACCGCCTGGTTTTAAAGATCACGGAGGCCTGAGGCCAATGCCACCAGTGTGCTCGGGGTCATCTGGGAACGCAGATGCTCTATCCTTGCCCTTCGAGCCCTGGGCAGGGTCTCAGGATGCACAGCTTAAATGAGCATCCTGGGGGGTTCTGATGCAGAAACCCACAGACTACCTTTTGAGAAGTACTGCCTTTATGTTACCTGCAAATCAGAGGGCCCTGATTGCCTTATGCGTGCCCTCTTAAATTGTGTATGAGTGAGTGAGTGAGTGAAGTCGCTCAGTCGTGTCCGACTCTTTGCGACCCCATGGACTGTAGCCTATCAGGCTCCTCCGTCCATGGGATTTTCCAGGCAAGAGTGCTGGAGTGGATTGCCATTTCCTTCTCCAGGGGATCTTCCCAACCCAGGAATCGAACCCAGGTCTCCCGCGTTGCAGGCAGACGCTTTACCGTCTTTGTTTATATTTCCACTGTTAGACACAGGAGAGGCATTGAGAGCTCTAGAGGAGAGGAGAGACCAGGCCAGGCTGTGCTGCACCAACACCGGCAACCTGACTGACCATCTCAGAAAAGAACAGAAGACAGCTGCTTACCTCTGAGAGTAAGGTTTTAGTCTGAGACCCACTAGAAACTTTTAGGGGCTTCTCAGGTGGCTCAGTGGTATAGGCTCCACTTGCAATGCAGGAGCCACAGGAGATGCAGGTTGGATCCCTGGGTTGGGAAGATCCCCTGGAAGAGGAAATGGCAACCTACTCCAGTATTCTTGCCTGGAAAATCCCATGGACAGAGGAGCCTGGTGGGTTACCATGCATGGGATCACAAAAGAGTCAGACATGATTTAGCTACTAAACCAGAAGAGAATTAAAATTGTGTGTTGCTTTAAGCTACTCCATCGGTGGTCATCTGTTACAGCACCCACGGCAAACCATGCGGTGCTCTTACCATCTCTGATTGTGAAGCTGTGGAGCAAGGCCAGGCCATCGAACCAGTGGTTGTATCTGGTCTCGCCCACCGTGTGCATTCCAGGCCCATTGCGGAGCAGGGTTCCCTGCAGCCAGGCTGGAATCTTGCCTGACGAGAGAAAGAATGTTTAGTTTCCAGCTCTGGACCTAAACCAAAAAGCTCAAAGAAGTGGCCATATAGCCCCTGTACCACTCACGGAATCTGTTCACTTCCAGAAAGAATGTGCCTGGCATTATGTGGGCGCTGAGGATACCGAGATGAACAGGCATCATCTCTGCTTTCAAGTGGGGCTTCCCAGGCGGCGCTAGTGGGAAAGAACCGGCCTGTCAATGCAGGAGACATAAAAGACACAGGTTCCATCCGTGGGTTGGGAAGGCCCCTGGAGGAGGGCATGGCAACCCACTCCAGTATTCTTGCCTGGAGTCCCATGGACAGAGGAGCCTGGCGGGCTGCAGTCCCTGGAGACACAGAGTTGGGCACAACTGAGCACCCATGCTTACTGCTTCCAAGGAACTCCTCCTCCATTAAGAGACAGAGACAAAGGGAAACACCCAAAATACACTGGGATGAAGGCAACGCAACAGACTCAGCAGGGGTGCTGGGGGAGCAGAACTCCACTCCAAGGCGGGCTGAGAGCAGGAGGGCGAGGAACACTTCCTGGAGGAGGTGGCCTGGCTGAGTTTTGAGGGAGAGTTGGTGTTTGCCCTGCAAAGGCATGAGGAAAGAACATTCTAGAGCTGTGCTGTCCCATGTAGGGGAACTGCATACTGGAAACTTGGTTAGTCCCAACTGAGATGTACAGTAATTGTGAAATGCACACCAGATTCCAGAGACTTAGGATGAAAAAGAAATGTAATACATCTCATTAGCAATTTAAAAACATTAGCTATATGTTGAACTGATAACATTTTGGATATGTGGCATTACATGAAAAACACTATTAAAATTAACGTCATCTGTTTCTTTGTACTTTCTGGTACGGGGCTGTTGGAAAAGTTTAAATCACACATGAGGCAGGCATTCCACGGCTGTTGGGACAGTGTTGCACGTGCTCTTGGTGCCCTGCCCACGTCCCCTTGCCTTTCAGCTCTCCCTGAAGGCTGCTTTCTGCAAATACCTAAAGCTCTTCACCTGAGGGCTTTGTTCTCACTGTGGAGCAGCTCTGCACACACGTGGACAAGCCAGAACCATGTTGGAGAGTTAATGCCCCTGGAAGCTGCTCTCACTCGACGATAGATGGGATGATGTGGGTCCAAGATCACCTCTTCCTTGCCCTCGGTGGACACAATGTGAGGCGTGGTTTATACTTTGCTCGGAGGATCCAGCTCCACTGACTCCTGGTGGTCAATAGCTTGACAACGCCTCCTTCGCTGCCTTCCCAGTGTTCCTTGGGAAGGATATCCCAAATAAATGACTTACTCCTGAATTCTTAGCTCTGGAGAAACCTGAACCCAGAGACCAGACACCGGTTCAAAGACCAGGAAGTGTGCAAGCTGTTTAGTAAGAGCTGGCCTGTAACTTTCAAGTGAGAGTATAGCAAGTATTGAGCCTGCAAGGTTAAGTAGGGCCAAGAGGCCAAGGTCAATAAGACCATACCTAGCTTTGATTTGGTGCTTAGAAAAAAGGGACACTTTTGATGGGTGTAACAGGGAATAATAGGATTAATTTTTTTTATTTGGTAATTTAAAAAATTGAGATAAAATTCACATAACATAAATCCATCATTTCAAAGTATACAGTTCAGGGTGTGGTTTTTTTTTTTTTTTTTTTTTTTTAGTATATTTACAATGTTGTGCAACCATACCACTAACCCAAGAGCATTTCCATCACCCCCAAAAGAAGCCCTGTGCCCATTAGCAGTTAATCCGAATATGCCACCCAGCTCCTAGCAACTCCTAATCCACGTTCTGTCTCTAAGGACCTATTTCTTCTCATACTAATGGAATGTGATCAGATTTGGGGTACCAAAAGTTATTTCTGGCTATGGTGTGGACTCTGGGTGGGAGGAGAAGCTAAAGAGAGGTGGGAAGACCTGAGGGAGGAGGAAGATAGTAGCAGCGGGACAGAGAGAAACTGATAAAACAAAGGGACTTAGAGCTTGACTAATTGTAGGGGAAACGGGAGGGGAGCACTGGAAAAGTGCCAGCCGAGTCTCTTGCCCTGGGTGTGACTATTCACAGCGACCTGGGACACAGGAGAAGGAGCAGGTTGAGGCAGAGCAGGGAAAGATGAGTCTCAGCTTAAAAGTAAAGCCCCAGACGTCAACAGAAGAGCGTTTGTGCTGTGCTTAGTCGCTCAGTCATGCCCATCTCTTTGCACCCCGTGAACTGTGGCCCACCAGGCTCCTCTGTCCATGGGGATTCTCCAGGGGGGTTGCCATGCACTTCCCCAGGGGATCTCCCCAGCCAGGGATCAAGCCCAGGTCTCCCGCATTGCACGCAGATTCTTTACCAGCTGAGCCACCAGGGAAGCCCTAAGAAGGTTTACTGAGCACTATGTGCTGCAGTAGATTAAATCATGTAGTCATTGCAGCAATCCCACGTGGTAGGTATGTGCTGACTTTATTAGCCACACGAGGAAACTGAGTCAGGAAATGCTCAAGTGTCTTGTAAAGGAGGAATCAGTCATGAATGCACAGCCAGATGTGAGGCCAGAGCCTTGGCCTGGCTTCCCTGGACAGATGTGGCCACACGGCACCGTGTGTGGCGAGCTGCCTGCCAGCAGACCCTGACGGGCGGATTAGACGTGACCCTGCAGGGAGGCCGGCTCTGGGCTGGAGCCTGTCCTCTGCTGGCCGCCTGGCCTCGGGCACGTTGCTGCTTCTCCCTGCCCCACAGCTTCACACCTGTCAAGGAAGGGGGCCCAGTTTACAGCAGTGGTCCCCCACCTACATGCAGCCAGAGGGCTCTGAAAACACACATGTCTGGGCTCCACCCCTGGGCATCTGATTCAGAGGGTCTGAAGCAGGTCCAGGAATCTGAGATTCTAGCAAGAGCCTGGGGAGTGCTTGAGCTGCAGGGCTGGGGACCATCCTTTGAAAACAACTGACTTAGAGCTAAAGGTTCGTTCAGCATCTCAGGTCCTGGGATTCTTGTTCTCTAAAATTTCCAAGTATTGACATGGTCAGTAAACATGAGCTATAAGGGAGTATAACGGCAAAATGCCCACCGTACCCCAGAGCATACAATGATGGGTATCACAGACCCACTTTTTAAAAAATAAAAAGTTAATAGTAAGTGTACATTTGTTTTTTGAAAAAGTATTTATATATAAAGTCTACCTATCAACAGATTAATCTATCTTTGTACTATCTTATGGGTTTCCCTAGTGGCTCAGTGGTACCTGCAATGCAGGAGACACGGGTTCAGTCCCTGGGTTGGGAAGATCCCCTGGAGGAGGGCAGGGCAACCCACTCCAGTATTCTTGCCTGGGGAATCCCACAGACAGAGGAGCCTGGTGGGCTACAGTCCATATGGTTGCGAAGGGTCAGAAACAACTGAAGGGACAGAGCACGCATGCATATACTATCTATATTGATGTTTCTTTCAAAAACTTAAAGAAAATAGACTCAAATATTAATAGTCCTTACGAGACAGAAGAAATACAGCTGATTTTTATTTCCCTCTGGGTTCTCATTTGCACTTCCAAGTTTTATAACTGTGTAATATACATACACATATAGGTTGCACATTACCTCTGTAATCAGAACAAATATACATAGACAGTATTTCTTTCTTCCAAAAGCCTTCCAAGGCAATTCGTCTGCTGTAAAGCTCCAATGTGACTTGCCTCTCAGAGGGCACTGCTGTCTTGTCCTTGTGAAAACCACCCATCTGTCCAAAACAGTGGTGTGGCTGAGCTGACCCCCTTCCCTGTTCTCAGCATAGCTCCTGGGACCCGGAGTGCAGACCACTCCCTGCCCTGTAGAGTCTAAACAAGATGGTCCCAGGAAAGTGGCCATGCGGAAGAGGAGGAGAAAGCTATGAAAAGAGGGTTATGTGGCAGCTCCCACCCTGGAGCTGTCTCATCTGCTCTGCAGTGCTTGCACCCCGAAACCACACCTTTGAGGAAATTTCATCCGGCTCTGCGGTGCCCACCCTGCACCACGCATGCATAGGAATGGGCCCTCGCACACGCTTCTCGTATCATTTTGAAATTAATTTAGGATGCACCCACTTCTACAAATACTGCACCCTGGGGACAGAACACAGTTTGCAGAATAATCTCACTGGCTATGAGCCAATAGCAGTAGGCCTGAGACTTTTCTCCTGGCAGTAGTGAGCACCACTGACTCCCCTTGAAAACTGAGTTATAATGCATAAAAGCACACCGAGATTTTCACGGGGAATATGCCTAGAATATGGATCATGTCTCCTCTATTTACAGTTTTCCAGATTTTCCAAAAATGATTTACAATAAGCATTACTTTTATAAGCAGGAAAAAAAAAAAGTATACACCAAAACATATAAGTACCTGTGGTTTAAACAAAATGCTCACCTGTTACTCTGGCCCTCACAGGCTCCAGTTGCTCCTTCTTATTTCTGCCAAATATTATTTCCATCGTGCAGGGCTCTGAGCAAGAGCGACGCTAACAGTGAGCAGATGCTCGTCCGTGTTCAGGGACTGCTCTTGGCCCCTCCTTGTCTTCCCTCCCTGCAGCTTCCTTTACGTCTCTTTCCCTTCAGATGGCACCGGCTTCTCCCGGTGTGTCCCTTCTGGGAGGGCCCGGGATCTCTTCCTGCACGGAGAGAAGCTGTGCTGGCGTGACTTATGTTTGGTCAAAGGTCCGTTCCCCGGCCCTGTGTCGCAGCTAATCTTTAATCCTCCGCTTATGTCCCCAGCTCTCCCTTTCCACGTCCACTTTTGGCTGAACCAAAAGAAACAAACAAACAAACAACTTTCTTGATGGCTTTAAACTGGTGGGATGGGGGGAAAGATAAATTGGAAGATTGGAATTGATACATACACACTAATATATATAAAATAGACAACTAACAAGGAGCTTCTGTATAGCATAGGAAACTCTACTCAGTACTCTATAATGGCCTATATGGGAAAGAATCTAAAAAAAAGAGTGGCTATATTGTATAGGTATAACATTCATTTTGCTGTACACCTGAAATTAACATAACGCTATGTTACGCTATTGCTTTGGTCGCGATGTTGTGTCCAGTTCTTTTGCGACCCCATGGACTGTAGGCCGCCAGACTCCTCTGTCCATGGGATTTCCCAGGCAAGAGTACTGGAGTGGGGTTGCCATTTCCTTCTCCAGGGGATCCTCCTGACCCAGGGATCAAACCCACATTTCCTGCATCAGCAGGTGGGTTCTTTATCACTGAGCCACTAGGGAAGTCCCAAATCAACTATACTACAATAAAAATGAAAGAAAAAAGCTGGCAAGATCATTTAGGGAAAACTGTTTTGTTTTACTTTGACTAAAGGTCCTCGAGTCTCCTCACCACCCCCTATCTCCCAGCAAGAAAAAGAATCATATGTAAAGAGCAACTTAATTATATTTCATTTTTTGAAGAAGTAAATGTAAAATGTTTCATGTACCCTTTTAAACAATAAATACTGGGAACCAAAAACTTTACTCACGAACTGTAAGGAATAGTATTGAAGGTTCCTCTGCATTTCTGAATCTCGAGGTGATGCTATAACCGGAAATCCACACTCACATTGCTATGAATGTTGGATGATGAGTTACTGACCTCACCTTCTCTTATGTTGCTTCAAGAAAGAACCAACTGTTCCTTCTCTGGGTGGAGTGAGAAAAGTGAGAGGCGCTGGCCTTTGTACAACCAGCTGGGTCTAGCAGTGTCAGGGCTGGGTCCAGACTGTCTCAGGATCGCAGAGCTCAGCTCTGAGCGCAGCCTGGCCTGGCTTTGCTCCACCGTGGCCACACGTTCCAATCACCTGGTTGGGAGCTTTAGCAGTGCCCATGCTGGGCCCCACTCCAGGCCCACCCAGAGCCTCTGAAGGTGCAGCCCAGCCCTCAGGAGTCTTGCAACTTCTCCAGAAGATGCTCACTTGTGCAGCAGCTGCTAAGAAATTCTGGACCAAGGAAAGATGCTACATGTTTCCAGTGATGCTAGATTCACATTCCTCCCTTTTCTGTTTCTGGGGTACATTATGTACCCTTTTGGAGCCTCCATTTCCTTATCTATAAATGGAGGTATAGTGACATCAAAATCTCAAGGTTATTCAGAGTCAAGAGTCTAGCAAAAGCCCCTGTCCCCCAGTCAATGTGGGGGTCCTTTCTTCCCCACTGTCTCCAAAGGCATTTCTGTTTGACCCACATTTTCCATTCAGTCCCACAATAACTTGCCAGTTTATTCTGCTGTCTGGTTTAAACACGTGTATCCATGTCAAGAGTTATTTATTCCTAGGTTGTGAACGCTGAGTTCCTGTGAGGATTAAAGGAGAATGTCTGGCATGCACTGAGCATTTGGGAAAAAATTACACTGCCAAAGGCGGCAGCTCTGGTGCAGAAATAAAGAGCTCAGGGCTTATGGGGATCAGAAGACCTGGACTCTATGATTTAAAAACTGTAACTTGTCACACAACCCCCTCTGAACCTCACTTTATTCTGCCAAAAGGGTTGGCAACGCCCAAGTCATGGGGTTTGTTGAGAGGATCAGACTGAAGCTATAAAGTGAAAACATGAGCATGTTCTCCTTGTCCATTTTGTATATTCAGAAAAGCAATGGCCCCCATCCATGGAGAATATTCTCTGAGTCAAGCACTTGGTGAAGCACCCTGCATGTACTGGCTTGCTCTGGCCTTATATAATAATCCTGTGACATGAGTGTTCTTAGCAGCGTTTGGGGGATGAGAAAACTCAGGGAAGACAACCAGGTTGCCCTGGATCACACAGCTACTAAGAGATCGAAGCAAAACCAGGAAGTCTGACTTCAAAATACACGCTCTTGCCAATTTCACACAGCTCCGATGAGTGAGGGATGTTCGCTAGGTTTCTACTGAACAAAGTGATGGGTAGAGGACCCCGAGAGGGCCAGTCTTGGGTTGATATGTTGGCCTTATTATATACAGAACACTGAAGAACCCCAGTTCTTGAGCCCCAGTTCTTGAACCTTCATTCAGGTTCCAACTGTTCCTCAGGGCAACGTTATGGTGAAACAAAGGATTTTTTACAATGGTGATAATAACTTGATCATTACAATAGAGCTCCATATTTATTACCTAGAGCTGCCATCACAACGTAGCGCAGCAGGTAATTTTCTCACTGTTCCGGAGGCTGGGGACTCCATAGCCCAGGTGTCGGCAGGGCTGATTTCTTCCGAGACGTCTTCTTGGCTTGTAGACAGTCTTCTCACACGGTCATCCCTCTGGATGTGTGGATCCCCCCAGTGTCTCTGTGTGTCCACTTTTCCTCTTGAAAGGACACCAGTCTGTTGGATGAGGGCCCACCCCCATGGCCTCATTTTACATTAATCACCTCTCAAAGGCCCCACCTCCGACACTGTCACAGTCTGAGGGGCTAGGGGTTGGGATTTCAACATATGAATTGGGGAGGGGCACAGCTGAGCCCGCCACAATATCATGAAGGCACAATGACAAGTTAATACAGGATATGTTGGCCGAAAGTAACAGAATATCTGCTGACACACCAAAGACATGCATTTATCTTAGACATCAAGTCACCTGGGGGGCGCGGGGGCTCGGAATCTCACCTGGGTCATCTCGCCAGACTCCCACCTCCCACACTGCCTTCCTCAGAGGGTTAATTTTTCACTCTTGGGCTTGCTCAGTTTTGCTTATGAATGACTGCCTTCCCTCCAGGAATCATGTCCTTGCAGAATAACTACAAAAGTAAGTAGCTAAGCTGGGGACATAGCAGGCATTTTTTTAAAAACACTTGCCTCTCTTTTTGTGCTAGAGAAAACTCTTTCCCGTAATGACCTGAGCAGATTTTTCTTAGTCTCATTGGTGGAACAGTGTCACATGATCTCCCCTAGTCCAGCCCCTGGCAAGGAGGAACAGCAGTGCCCCGAGTTCCTTAAATCCATCAAGAGTCACCCCTGAGGAGCATGTTGCCATCTGAATCATACCAGGATTCCATGACCAAGGAAAAAGGAGGGAATGGCTTGTCACAGGCAACCCACAGTGTCGGCTGCAGGCAATACAATGTTCCTGCGTCCTCAAATTCACATTTCCTTGGCACCAACTACGGGCTGAAAATGCAGCAGCAAGCCAAGCAGGAAAACTATTCTGTGCCTTCTTGGAACTTACACTGACTACACGCCAAGTTCTGAGGATACAGAAGTGATTAATGAGAGTCAGTCCCTGCCTTCTTAGGCTCTCATGATGTTCTTTCGGTTTGGGGGCTGAGTCTGCATACCCCACAGGACATACATTTCCTAAGGCAGTTAAAGGTGGTGCAGTGGTTCACAGGGCTGTCTTCATGTCAAACTTCTACCCTCCCTCTTTGTAAACAGTGCTATTTCCCAAGAAGCTCTGGCATCACTCTGGAACCACAAAGCCTGACCCCTGCTTTCTATGTCTTTGCTAATATGGAAGAGTGGACAAGTAGGAGTTGTCTCCTGGCCTGTCCTCCAGCCTCTGATAAACACCACTCATAAGGTCAACAGCTAGTCAGTGCATGTTCTTGCCCAGTACCCAGTAATGCTGCCCGCTTTTTGAAGCTGTTGGTTGAGGAACAGAGTAGACATGAGAACAAAAGTAGGTGTTATCCAAAAAGTAGGTGTTTCACAATTTCTAAAATGCCTTAAAATGGGACAAAAACTGGCCAATGCATAAGCGAACAGGGCAAGAGGAATATGAAGGGAAGCAGCTCTTTATACACAAGAGTTTTGGTCATTTATTGATATGTAACAAACCACTCTAAGACTCAGTGTCTTCAACATACAGATGGCCAAAAAACACATAAAAAGATGCTCAACATCACTAATTATTGTGTGTGTGTGTGTGTGAGTTGCTCAGTCGTGTCCAACTCTTTGCAATCCTACAGATTGTAGCCCATCAGGCTCCCCTGTCCATGAGATTCTCCAGGCAAGAATACTGGAGTGGGTTAGAGAAATCCAAATCAAACTATAATGAGGTACCACCTCACACCAGTCAGAATGGCCATTATTTAAAAGTCTGCATGAAACAAATGCTGGAGAGAGTGTGGAGAAAAGGCAACCCTCCGCCTACACTGTTGGTAGGATATAAATTGGTGCAGACACTATGCAGACCAGTATGGAGGTTCCTTAAAAAATAAAAATACCATATGATCCAGCAATCCCACTCCTGGGCGTGTATCTGGAGAAAACCGTAATTCGAAAAGATATACGGACCCCTATGTTCATTGCACCATTATTTACGATAGCCAGGGCATGGAAGCAACCTAAATGTCCATCAACAGATGAACAGATAAAGAAGATGAGGCGCATATACGCAACAGAATATTATTCATCCATAAAATAGGACGAAATGATGCCATTTGCAGCAACATGGATGGACCTAGAGGCTATCACACTAAGTGAAGTGAGTCAGACAGAGACACATACCATATGATATCACTTATAAGTGAAATCTAAAATACGGAACAAATGAATCCATCTACAAAACAGAAACAAACTTACAGACGTGGGGAGCACACTTATGATTACCAAAGGGAAAAGGTGGGAGAGGGGTAAATTAGGAGTTCGGGATTAATATAAACACACTACTATATATAAAGTAGAAAATCAACACAGAGAACTCTACTCAGTATTCTGTGCTAACCTAAATGGGAAAAGAGTCTGAAAAAGAATGGATGGATGTATCTGTATAACTGAATCACTTTGCTGCACACCTGAAACCTATACAATATTGTCAATCAACTCCAATATAACACAAAAATTAAATTAAAAAACACTATTAAATGGAAAAAAAAGACTTAGTGACTTCAAACAACAGCCATTTTGATTGCGTCTGCGGGTTCAGTGGGCTCAGCTCTGGGGGTCTGCAGTGCTGTGTGGGTCAGTCCTCTGCTTGCACTGTGTGTGGTTCTGGGAGTGGTTGGGAGTCTGCTGGCAGCTGACTGGGACGCCAGGAGCGCTGGGCCTGGACCTCTCTGCCTCTCCATGTGGTCTCAGGGCCCGTCACTCACCCTCTCCCTGTGATCTATCAGGATAGCCAGAACTTCTTCCGTGGCAGCAAAAGTCCCCTTAAGGTGAAGGCTTCAAGAGAGAGGAAGCCAAAGATACCAGTCTCCGCTAAGGCTGAACCCAGGACTGGTGGATGGTGAGGAAGCATGGATGACCCTGTCACTGACATAGTAAGAGATACTAACTATAAGTGCCATTTATTGAGAGCTTCCTGTGTACTGGGCTTTCTTCTAAAACTTTTGTACGTAAAAACTCATGTCCTCCACACAATAACCCTAGGTACAGGTGTTTAGCTCCATGGTACAGATAAGGAGAGGGAGGCACAGAGGAGCTAAGTAACTTTCCTAATACACGGAACTCGGCTTTGAACTATGCCTGAGCGACTGAACTGAACTGAACTGAACTGTTGACATGTGCAGCTGGTGGCTGCCATATTGGACAGTGCGGATCATCATGGAAAGTTCTTCTGACAGTGCTGAGTTAGCTGGAGAGCTGCCAGGACGGCATTTAAATGTGACTCGGGCAGACAGAAGCAGGTATGACTGCACAACAAGCCAGTTTGGAGGGTACAAGGGTCAGAGAACCCCATGGTTCACAGTGGTAAAAATGCAAATAGCCCAAGTATCCATTCATTTATCCATTCACATATTCATCTGCTCCACAAGTATAGAGCGCCTCCCTCGGGGAGGGGGGTAGCAGTGGCACACCAGAGGTGACAAAGAGGCAGGAGTGGGAAATCCTCTAGGGTGAGGAACGTGGTGAGGAGAGTGAATGTCCAGAAGGCTTCCCAGAAGGGGCAATGCTGAGCTGAGAGCTGAAGGACAACTGGGAGTTGGCCACATGGAGAAGCTGGGAAGAGGCCAAAAGGGGACCCAGCTTGGGTAGAGACTCAGAGGCATCTCACAACCTGGCCACACCACTTCATACCAGACTCTTGACGGAGTGGGCATGCAGGAGAGGGGAGGAGGGATCGGGGGAAACGGTGGGCAAGAGAGAGGGAAGCGGGGAAGAGAACTGTTCAGACTTGAAGCACTGGAGGCTGGGGTTGCCAAGAGGGAAGCAGGAAGAAGGTTGGAACTCTAGGAGGCGCTGACTGGCAGGGCCCTTCCCTGAGCTGGGTTGAGTATCCCTGGAGCTCCTCCCAAGTCACACACATGTTTGCACAAGTTGGCCATGTTGCCTCCAGCAGCAATCCAGAGACTTGGAAGAGGACTCCCTCCCAGAGGGTGGAGGGTGGAGTGCAGAACCACACACCGTCTGCCCTCTGGAGGATCTGAGAGGCTCTCAGGGGGAGCAAGAAGGCATGGTCTCCTCCCTCGGGAAGGGGGAAGGACGGGCCTTCCCAGATGTATGCCCCGCTTTGTGCTTTGTGCTTACCAGCCATATTTTCTTATCCTGGCCCAGACCCAGCAGGCACTATTACTGTCCCCTCTTTATGGAGGAGGGCTTCCCTTGTGGCTCAGCTGGTAAAGAATCCACCTGCAATGCAGGAGACCTGGGTTCGATCCCTGGGTTGGGAAGATCCTCTGGAGAAGGGAAAGACTGTCCACTCCAGTATTCTGACCTAGAAAATTCCATGGACTTGCATAGTCCATGGGGCCGCAAAGAGTTGGACACAACTGAGCGACTGAACTGGAAGCTACTCTCTCCAGGAGTTGGTGATGGACAGGGAAGCCTGGTGTGCTGCAGTCCATGGGGTTGCAAAAAGTTGGGCACAACTGAGCAACTGAACGAACTGAACTTTATGGAGGAAGCAACTGAAGCTTTTGAGGTTGTAGCCCTGGGCCAGAAATCACACAACAAGACAGGGGTAGGTGACTGAACATGGGATCCTCTTACCTGATCATCTGGAGAAGGAGGCAGGAAGAGGAGGCTACACTTCCCTGAGGCCACTTTTTCCATGGAGCATGTTACATCCATAAAGTAGTCTTGGGATCAAGAAGTAAAGCTAAATTCAAAAGGAGAAGTTCTTGTGATATAAAAACAACAGCCTCAGGGCTTCCCTGGTGGTGGCTCGTTGATAAAGAATCTGCCTGCTGATGCAGGAGACATGGGTTCAATCCCTGATCCTGGAACATCCCACATGCTGAGAGGCGACTAGGCCCAGCTGACGCAACCGCTGAGCCTGTGCTCTAGAGCCCGGCAGCTGCAGCTGCTGAAGCCCTGGAGCTCGGGAGCCCGGGCTCTGCGACAAGAGAAGCCAGTGTGATGAGAAGCCTTTAAACTACAGCTTGAGAGTTGCCTCCACTTGCCACAACTAGAGAAAAGCCTGTGCAGCAACAGAGACCCAGCACAGCCAAAAATAAACATAAATAAATAAAATCATTAAAAACAAAAAAAAGACAGCCTCGGACTTCCCTGCTGGTCCAGTAGTTAAGACTCTGCGCTTCCACTGCAAGAGGCATAGGTTCGATCCCTGGTCAGGGAAGTTCTGCGTGACACGCAGTACAGCCAAAAAAAAATAAAAATAAAAAAAAACCACAGCAGCCTTATTTTGCAATTCTGTATCTTCTGCTAAAATTATGGCCTATAATGAGTTAATGTTTCCCTTTCAGAGATAATGTTATCATATCTAAATTACTTTGCAGTTTTCCAATTAAGCTAACTTTTAAATGGTGCCTCTAATTAGCCATGGTGATAAGCTGAGCAGATAATGTGGAAATCTTGGATAGCAGGGTTCAGGGTGGCAAAGTCCCAGCAAAGGCGGCAGCTGCCTCCCCTAGGGACAGGCACTGGGACGGGGTCGGGGGGGGGGACACAGGATGTAGGGAGCAGGGGGTGAGCCTCCCTGGGACTCCAGGAGCAAACACTTCATTGCTAAACAAAGACCATAAATTATGCCATTAACACTTAACAGGATTTGTAACTTCCTCAAAATTCTACTAAACAGCAGAGGCTGGTGTCATATAGGGTATGACAGGCAGAAAAGCGGGAAATCATAGCTCCTGACCTCAGGGAGCTGACCTGACCTCATGGAGAAAGGAATGCAGGTAATAATAATAATAACCACATGGCACCCCACTCCAGTACTCCTGCCTGGAAAATCCCATGGACGGAGGAGCCTGGCAGGCTGCAGTCCATGGGGTCGCTAAGAGTCGGACACGACTGAGCCACTTCACTTTCACTTTTCACTTTCATGCATTGGAGAAGGCAATGGCAACCCACTCCAGTATTCTTGCCTGGAGAATCCCAGGTACGGGGGAGCCTGGTGGGCTGCCGTCTATGGGGTCGCACAGAGTCAGACACGACTGAAGTGACACAGCAGCAGCACACAGATGTACTGTATATTATCATTTATATAAAACGAATCTGTCACACTTGGGAGCTAGAATTGACAAGACTAAAATACAGTGGGCATTAATGTTAAAATGGAAGTAAACTGTTATAAAGACATGAAATAAGTGGCACTTAACTCCTGCCGCACCTGAGAAGGCTTAGGGGAAGAGGTTTACAGTTGAGCTATTCTTGAAAAAGTGTGTAAGTGTGCAAATGTATAAGAGAAGGCATTCTCAGTAAAGAAACAGCATGTGCAAAAGAGTGGTGGTGTGGCTGGCTGCGGCAGGCCACCCAGCGGGAGATAAGGTAAGGTTCTGTAGTTTATCTTGGTTCTGGGGTACTGATATGAGGTAGGAACTTGGCAATCTGGGGGCCTCTGCCTGAGACGCCTCTTCAACTAGCTCTCCTCCAATCCCTACCTCTACCCCATTTCTTTCTAGTCCTTCAAGATCCAGGTTACCAGGCACCTTACAGTAGCAAGCAACCAAGTATATGTGAGCAAACCTGGAAGGTTCGTCTACACAAGTGTTTAAAAGATCTAGAGAACACCACCCACTATTCCAATACTGAGGTCATTATCAGCTGCTCAGAGCTGGTCCCCAAGTATAGTACTGAAATCATCAGAAGAGTGTGCAGGACACGATGACTCAGCTGTGCAAACATGTTTCTCGGAATTTGATCCAGCAGCCTAAGCCTTCAGGTGGGATCAGAAACATGAACAACAGGGAGATTATTAATTTGGTTTAAATAGGTGTTGAGTCTACAGCAAGAATCACAGAGATGTTCATGCCCTGTGGGCAGCATCCCAGTCCTGAGAAGAGACTTGTCTGAGCTTGGCTTTCCCAGAAGCAGACCTGAAGACCAAGATTCCAGTGCACAGACGGTTTATTTGGGACATGAACCCAGGAAATGCCAGGGAGGGAGTGGGAAGTGAGACCGGGAGGGCAGACATTGCTGTTGTCATTTAGTTGCTAAGTCATGTCTGACTCTTTGCGACGCCGTGGACTGTAGCCTGCCAGGCTCTTCTGTCCATGGGATTTCCCAGGCTAGAATACTGGAGTGGATTGCCATTTCTTTCTTCAGGGGATCTTCCCAACCCAGGGATCAAACCTGTGTCTCCTGCTTGGTAGGCAGATTCTTCACCACTGAGCCACCTAGGAAGCCTTTGGTAGACATTAACAGTGCATTATCAAGGCCATTACCATCTGGGACAACTGAGCTCCCTTGGTGGGGAACTCTAGAGATGGTGTGAACATGCCTTAGAGTGATCTTGAGAGAGCTGGGGGATTGACCCAGCAACTTTGGTCAATAAGGGTGAGAGTTTCTCCTGACAGGCTAACTTCTGGAAACGTCCATCCTGTTCCTTGTGTGCAGAGGGAGGCAAAGAGCCATGGGTGTCTGCATTGCGAACCCTTACATGGTATAAGGGGTTAAGGTAAGGCATTGCCAGTGTCTGCTATAACCCTCAAGAGATAACTCAGAAGATGTTCATAGCAGTGTTGACTAGGATAGCAAAACTGAATAGATGGAGAAAATCACACATAAAATCTAGCAAATGGGAATGGATGAGTAAAGGTCCATTCATGAAAGGAGACTCAGCCACCACCATGCTGATTTCAAAGCCATTTAGCAACATGAAAAAGACTTCCTATAATACTAAGAGGGAAAGGCAGGATTCAATGTGAACTAGTTAGTTATACGTGTACTATGACTGTGCCTGAGTAAAATGTTTATCTTCAAGAGAAGAAGCATTCAAAGGAGGCACAAAGAAATGAAAATGTGTTAGGAGGATGAAACTATGAAAATTCTTTTGCTTTGTTGTCTTTTTGATCAAATAAGTGGCAAAGATTCAATATGACTAACAAAAACACCAATTCATGTAGAACTGCACCCTTTTCCAAATAAACTGCTTGCACTTGAGTTCTTGTCTCAGGTTTCTGAGGGAAGCCAGACTAATGTGGGTCTGTTCCTAGGACTGGGATGTCTGGTCTGCAGGGCATGAACAGCATTCTGGTTCTTTTTAGGGACTCAATGCCCTATTTAAACCAAACCTGCTCTCTTCCTCTTTTCCACTTACTGATAATGCAAACCAGGATTTGCAGGCTTGGGCAGCTGGATTGGATCCCTGGAATCAGGCTCACATGGGTCCAGTCATGTCCAGTGTCTTTTCTTCACATACACAGAGGTTAAGGCACCTTGAGAGCTGACATCACCCAGATAAATTCTGTGCCCAGGAGTCTGCAATTAATCAGAATATGAAGAACATGAAAATGGAATTTAGCCTGCAGATTTGCAATCCTTATCGAATGTCGCCAAGCACATTCCATGAGGCACATAAATTAAGCCTTTACCCAGGAGATACACTATCTCTGCGTGTGGCCTTCCACATAATTTTCTAAAGAAAGTCATTTGTTGCTTGGCCCCTAGAGATAAGAGGCTAGCTCTGCCCAGCCGTTGTTCCAGCCTGTGAGTCAGCGCTGACATCGAATCGTACCCAGGGCCCTGCCTGGCGGAACGACTCCTGAGGGCTTGGAAGGCTTCTGGGAATGGAAATTGGGTTGGGGGGAGGGGTTGGTTTTCAAGGGTCAGCCCCAGGGACCTGGGATGGGGCCAGGCTGGCCAGTGCAATTGAGTCCTACTGTGTGCCAGCCAAGGGATACACGGAGATTAAGAGACATCATTCCTTTTCCCCAAGAAGTGCACAGAATAAAATAATCCAAGTGTACCTCAACAGAAAGATGGATAAGCAATATGTGGTCTATATTACCTGCAGTAAAAAAGGAATAAAGTGAAAACTTTGAAAATATTATGCTAGACACAAAGGTACACATATGATTCTGTGTGTATGAAACATCCAGAATGGTTAAGTCCATAAAGACAGAAAGTCGTAGTTGCCAGAAGCTGGGGGAGAGAGGGATGGGAGCGAAAAACAAAAAGTGGTAACTTAGGTCAGAGCAAGTTAACAGCTTAAAACCAAACATCAGACAACTGTGTTTTCTAAAGCCTTTGGCCACCCTGCCATGAGAATCCATTTATCTGATACCTTTTCTGAAGGCTCCCGAGTCCCACCACATTGCATGGCTCCCTTCTCCAACCGCAAATTACTAGCTTCTTAAGCAGCCCATCTCTTCCAGTGCTGTGTTTTGTCATAATGGTATAAACCAGGCCCTGGTATCACCCCTATCACAACCCAAACGGCCTCCATAGATATCTTTCTAAAGAAAAAATTCCCTAGAGAAACTCTGGCATTTTCCCACTGCTAAAGTGTCATAGTAATTTTGGCAAACTTAATTAATATTAAAAGTTATCATGAACAACAAACATTACCCAGAAAGGCAAACAAAAAGCTAAGGTGGGGATATAACATATCTGAAAGACTCTTCATTGAACATTTATTCTATAAACTTTTTAGGAATGCTCTCCCCACCAAAAAAAAAAAGCATCAATACCTGCTGTAAGATGGATGAACCTTGAAGACATTATGCTAAAGTGAAAGAAGCCAGTCACAAAAGGCAACATAGTGTAAGATTCCATTTAGATGAAATTTCCAGAATAGTGGGTACATGGGATGTACCATATTTTATTAACCAGTTTTCTCTCAATGGATGTTTAGGTTGTTTCCAATCTTTCCTTCTTGCAAAATTCTGCAACAAATAACCATATATCTATATATATGATATTTCACATATGTATGAATTTCTCTGTAGGTAAAATTCCTAGGAGTGGAACTGCAACATTACAGAGCTTTTGCTTTTAAAATTTTAATGTTTTTTGGTAGATATTTCTATACTGCCCACAACAGAGGTTGTACTAATTTATAATTCCAACAGCAATCAGTGAAAAACCCTGTTTCCCCACATTTTGGGGGTGTATTTGGAAACACTGTCAGGGACCAGTTCTTATAGGGCCTTGAATACAAAGCCAAGAGGCTTGAACTTGATCCACTGACCATGGACACCTGTTGGAGGGTTTAGGTAGTTGGGTGAGGATGGGCAGGTTTGAAGTTTTAAAAGCTTATTTTCATGATGACATCAAATACATTTTGTAGGAAATATTTATTCTCAAATAGGCACGAGTGGTAATGTGATAAGTCAGAGAGCAGAAAAAAGTCTTACTTAGGATGGAGCCATGCTGGGAGAATGCGATTATCATCTGGGCAGAGTGGCCACTCCAGACAGTAGGGCTGGAGATGAGCACCACTTGGTTTCTTCACCATCCATAACTCTAGCTTTCCTGCTGTTTTCCTTTTATCGGATAGTTCCCACAAGCTGATGGCTCCTCGTGAAACATTTAGCCCTGAAGGGTAATGACGTAAAACCAATAACCAGTCATTTTTATCAGAAGCTGACAGTTGACCCAATGACAAGCAGACAGGTGATACAGCAATGTTATCTTTCTCTACAAGACTGTTTTGCAAATTAACTGGATTTGGACCTGTCATGGAACAAAGAGCCGGGGGAAGCAAAACGGCAGACACATTCATCCTGAGTGTTTTGTCTCTTAGACAAGAGGTTAGTCACTATGATGTGATACAAAACGAGGAGGAAAGATGGATCGCAGTCAGTTGTGAGGGCACCAACATATGAAGGACCTGAGCCGACTCCACCCAGATGCTCCAGCCGTGGTTCAAACATGAGCACCTTGGCCGTGGTACTCCTGGGGCTTGCTCTGGAGTTTGGGGCCATTACTGCTAAGCCAGAGGCTGGCAGCTTTTGCTCTAAGAGCCAAGTGGCTTTCAGAGATGCTTGCTATGAATTTGTGTCTCTCAGCCGCACCTTCCATGGTGCCCAGCGCTGGTGCGAGGGGCAAGGAGGTCATCTGGTCTTCATTCGTGATGAAGCCACCCAGCAATTTCTGCAGAAGCACCTCTCCCAGGACAGGGAATGGTGGATTGGACTCACAGGGAACTCAGCTCGGAATGGAACCGCGGAAGGTAGGTGCTGTGATAATTACAGTTTACGGGGAGTTTGTGGCTGTGATTCTCACCATAGCTTCTTATCCAGAGCTCCATGGAGCAAATTAACATGTGCCAATTCTCATGATTAGGAGATTCTCCTTTTGGTTGTTTCGTGGATCAAATGAAATAATTCTTGCTCAGTCGCTAGCAGAGAATCTGGCACACAGCTAACGTGCTAGAAATGTCCTTTTCTTTACTTGTGCCTAAGACTAGCTGTGGCATCTTCAGTTCTTGGTGGAACAGTGATGGGCACTGCCCTGAGGGCTTCACATCCATTTTCACACTGAATCCTTATAATTGATGAGACTTATCACTGTTGTCCCTACTCGATAAACAAGAAAACTGAGCCTCAGGAAATAATGACTAAGTTATTTCCAAAGCACTCCCATATGTCTTTCCTTACTTGTTATGAGGCTGAAGCGGGTTAAGTGCTTAACACAGTTCAGTTCACAACAGAAAGTCTCATGTTAACGGTCGCCCTGGAAACCCTTCCTTATCCTTTTCTCGGTTCTTGGTGGAATAGTGAGCCTTCCTTCAACCCCCGCATGCTCAGGTGAGCCCTCCTCTTTGCACCTGAGGACCTTGCCCACTTCTGGCATGACGTCAGTTCCTAGGTGTCTTCCCCACACTGCGAACTCTTCGAGGGGAGGAATGGTATTCTGGCCGTTCTTGTTCTCCTGGGGTCCGTTCATAACAAAGAATGGGTGTTCATACCTAAGCTTTACACCTGCCCCATGAGGCGAGCACTGCTACACTTATTCTATGGACAGGAAACATATGTCCAGAGAGAGGACATGACTTGTCCAAGATGACTGTGTCCTGCCACCTTGCATTGCTCTGTAGAAACTGCTGGACTTTAGCAATGAGTAGCTTGGTCTGGGCTGAGCACCTGCAGAAACGTGCCAGCATGGATGGAAAGGCTTTAATAAAGGAGCATCCGGCAAAGCTCAGTTTAGGAAACTCACAACCAGGAGATCTGAATTCTAAGATGCATCTTCAGGTGACATCCATTGAACGGTTTCTTGTTTTGTAGGCACAGAAAGTGTGGATTTCGGTATATCAGACACTCGTCTACACGCAGTTAAAGGAGCATGTCTATTTTAGGTCTTTCCTTGCTCATTATTGGCTGTGCTGGGCCTTTGCTGCTGCGTGAAGGCTGGCTCTAGTTGCAGCAAGTGGGGGCTGCTCTCCAGGCGCAGGGGCTTCTCTCGTCCTGGAGCACGGGCTCTGGGGGTAACCGGCTGCCGCAGCTGTGGCATGTGGGCTCAGTAGCTGTGGCACACGGGCTTAGCTGCCCCGCAACATGCAGGATCTCCCCAGACCAGGGATCGGACCAGTGTCCCCTGCATTGGCAGGTGGATTCTTTACCACTGAGGTCCGGAGCATGTCTGTTTAAAATCTCCAAGGGATGCTGCATGGCTGTTACAGAAAATGGGGTAGATCTGAGTAGGCTGCTAGGTCCCAACCTCCAACATTCAAAGTTGCTTAAGAAGCAGGGGACTGTCCTGGCTGTGTGCAGTACCATAGCATTTGTGTACTATGCTACGTACCATTCGTGTACTAGATTCCAGGAGCTCTAGAGGTGGATGTGTGGATGCCATTTGTTCCGGAACAATTTGCAAGAAACATAACAATGATGGGAGAAGTCTGTGAGTTGAAAGAGGGAAGATGTTTTCATTTTACACCTTTTTGCCCTCTTTGAATCTTCCTTAACCATATGTATGGATTCCTTTTCCTCTAAGAAATGGTAAATGTATTTTTAAGTCTTCACAGTGAATATTTCATATCCAGTGCTTTCGAGATCTCTGGTGTCGTTGATACACTCACACACACACACACACACACACACACACACACACAGAGTCTCTCTCTCACTTCTTCAGTAGTCTTGTCAGTGCATTCAAGTCTCTGAAGAGTACTGAGGCAATGAAAACTGCTTTAACTTATCCCTGTCCACGTATATATAACAAGTCCCCGTTTCTTTCTGAAACATTTCTTACCATCCCAAGGCAAACTGCTATGCTCTTTTTTAGACTGGGCTTAGACATTGCTGGGAGCATCATTTATTTAATCAAACTGCCTTGCATGGGCTCTCTGGCTCGGTGACCTGGTTTGCAAGTCAAGAAACCTGGAAGACAGGTCTTCCTGTCTTACGTTGGAAGACAGTGGCTAGGCAATGCTCCTGCACTGGCGTGGTACAGAGGCCCTCAGGCTGTCCGTCAGCACTGATTAAGCACCCACGGCACACAAGGAGTGGCGCTGGGGCAAGGCCTGGTGGTCGTGTTCCCATCCCAGGGCCCAGGATCTGGATGGACGCCTCAGGTGTGAGCTACAGCCACTGGCGCCGAGGGCAGGATGCTTCTGCACCCAAAGCCTGCAGCTACATCGGGAGAGACCCTTCCTTTAGGTGGGTGGCTTCGGACAACTGCACGCAGGAGTTCGCCTTCATCTGTGAGTTTGGTGAGTTGGCCTCTGCTCTGGGGTCCCCCTCCATCTTTTCTCTCTCTTGGTTTGTCCCTGTCTCTCCACATCTCTCCTCACTGTGTCTCTCTGTCTCTCTCTCTGAATGTCCACGGTCTTTGTGTGTGATGCTCTGTGTCTCTCTGTTTCTCTCTGACTCTCTCTGTCTCTCTCTGAATGCCCACGGTCTCTGTGTATGATGCTCTGTGTCTCTCTGTCTCTCTGTCTCTCTCTGAATGCCCACGGTCTCTGCGTGTGATGCTTTGTGTCTCTCTGTCTCTCTTTGTCTCTCTCTGAATGCCCACGGTCTCTGCATGTGATGCTCTGTGTCTCTCTGACTCTCTCTGTCTCTCTCTGAATGCCCACGGTCTCTGTGTGTGATGCTCTGGGTCTCTCTCTGTCTCTCTCTGTCTCTCTTTGAATGCCCACGGTCTCTGCGTGTGATGCGCTGTGTCTCTCTGTCTCTCTGTCTCTCTGTCTCTCTCTGAATGCCCACGGTCTCTGCGTGTGATGCTCTGTGTCTCTCTGTGTCTCTCTCTGTCTCTCTCTGAATGCCCACGGTCTCTGCATGTGATGCTCTGTGTCTCTCTGTGTCTCTCTGTGTCTCTCTCTGAATGCCCACGGTATCTGCGTGTGATGCTCTGTGTCTCTCTGTCTCTCTGAATGCCCACAGTCTCTTTGTGTGATGCTCTGTGTCTCTCTGTGTCTCTCTCTGAATGCCCACGGTCTCTGTGTGTAATGCTCTGTGTCTCTCTGTGTCTCTCTCTGTCTCTCTCTGAATGCCCACGGTCTCTGTGTGTGATGCTCTGTGTCTCTCTGTCTCTCACTGTCTCTCTATGAATGCCCACGGTCTTGTGTGTGATGCTCTGTGTCTCTCTGTGTCTCTCTGTCTCTCTCTGAATGCCCACGTTCTCTGCATGTGATGCTCTGTGTCTCTCTGACTCTCTCTGTCTCTCTCTGAATGCCCACGGTCTCTGCGTGTGATGCTCTGTGTCTCTCTGTCTCTCACTGTCTCTCTATGCATGCCCACGGTCTTGTGTGTGATGCTCTGTGTCTCTGTGTCTCTCTGAATGCCCACGGTCTCTGCGTGTGATGCTCTGTGTCTCTCTGTGTCTCTCTGTGTCTCTCTGTCTCTCTGTCTCTCTGAATGCCCACGGTCTCTGCATGTGATGCTCTGTGTCTCTCTGTCTCTCTGTGTCTCTCTCTGAATGGCCACAGTCTCTGTGTGTGATGCTCTGTGTCTCTGTGTCTCACTCCACCGTCTCTCCAGCTTGCATCCCTGTCCACTTACCTGCCTACCTCTGCTCTAGGCTCACCTGTCTCTGTCTTCCCCTCTCACAATCTGCATTAGAGGGAGATGCCCAGCTCCATTTCCTTTCCTTTCCAGTCTTCCCGTGGAAGGAGATGTGGTCCCAGGAGATTGTTCTCACTCGCCCTTGACTCCTGCTCCCTGGTCAGCCTGCCTTTGAGCCCCTCACCCCCAACTCCTGAATCCCCTCTATGCTCTGCTTTTGTGCCCTTTCCAGCTGCTGCCCGTGGTTGACCCTTTGCGGGCCCTGGGGGCTGTGTGTGTGTGCAAGTCCCTGAAGGCATGGCCTGTGGCTCCATGCTGGGTCCTGCCCGCCATGTGGGGCCTGGTCTTGGAGTTGAGCTACCCCATGGTCCCCCGACCCTCAAGCCAGGCCCAGTAGAAGCTTTTGGGCTTTCTGGGCCCAGCTCTCTTCCTGTTTCTAAACCCCTTAGTGGAGACTCTGGCTTCCAGGCCCCATTCTGGGCTCAGACACTTACAGGGGTCCCTGCTCTATTTCCCCCATGCTCAGCTTTAAATAGGTGCATTCAAGCTTAACTCTCCTGCCTGGCTGATTCTGAAACTCAGAAACTTTGTGCACCTGTGGGTTATGCAACTTCCCTGGCTTACCAAGTCCCTCCCTCACCCCCACGAAGCCCCTCCCCTTCCCCACCCCCACCGCAAGCCTGTCTCAGCACCTTCAGCCCCAGGAGCTGAACTGCGCACGCCTGTGTGCACTTACTCGTCACACAGTAGAAGGACCTCTACTGTTCTGTTGCAGGCCCACTACAAAGCTAAGAAAGGGAGACTCGGAAGTTCTGGGGTAAATTCCTGGCCCAAGGTCACACATCTAGGAAGTGACGAGACGAGATGTGACGATCAGAGACAGAGAGACAGGGGTAGATGCTGTGCTACTGGCTTTGAAGACGGAGGAAGGGGCCACGGAATGAGGACTGTAGGGGCCTCCAGAAGCTGGAAAAGGCGAGGGAATCGATTCTCCCCTGAAGGCTCTAGGAGCAATCAGCCCTGGCCACACCTGGATTTAGCCCAGCAAAGCCCACACTGAACCACGACTATAAGAAGATACATTTGTGATGTTTAAGCCACTAAGTTTGTGGTCATTTGTTACAGCAGCCATAAGAATGAACACAGATTTTGGTCTCAACCTCTGCCCTGTGGCGCTCCCACCAGGCAGACAGGCTTGAGTTTAAAGCCAGTGGTTCCCACTTTCTGCTGTTCACACCTCAGCTAGGTCAATAAACAAATGCTTACTTAGTGTGGACCACATGCCAGGAGCTGGGCTGGAGTGGGGTCTCAACACAGGGACCCCACAGAGCCCAATGTCACCAAAGAGAAGGATAACAGTACAGCTCATAGGACTGGTAAAAAGACTCAATGAAATCACCTGTTCTTTCAAAAAATGCTTGTTTAGCATCTATTATGTGCCAGGCATTGTCTTCAGATAAGGCTCAAGGAAGGTACTTGAACAGGCGGAGCTATAGTTGCCGCTTCTAGGGCCCCGACTTTACGTGTAAAGATTCATTTGATCCTCCTAACAGCTGTATGGGGTGTGATATTGACTACCCCATACAGGGCAGGCACAGAGAAGCTGAGTAGCCTGCAGAAGGCAGCACAGCCAGGGCAAGGCCAGGCCGGCCCAGACCCTGGGCAGTCTGGCTCCAGAGCCACGCTCACGCGCACTACATTGTTTCTCAGCCCTGCTGAGTCAGCTCCCGCTGTGTCCAGCATCTCACAGTCCTGGCCCAAGGGCCCTCCACTTCCCATCAATGGGCACTGGCCCATCTGCGACCATGTGTCCTCCTTACCTTTGCCACAGGTGTCGGCCAGAGTCTGGCCTGCGAGGGCCTCAATGCCACCATGCACTGTGGCTCGGGGGAGGTCATCCAGATCCAGGACGCTTTCTATGGGCGCCGGACGCCCCATTACTGCATCCAGGATGCCAGGCACCCCTCAGACCTGGAGGAGGAATGCAGCTGGGTCAGCGTCAAGGATGAAGTGGCAGGTAGGACCCAGGGGCTCTGGCTGCAAGTGCAGGGCACTCCTCGGTGTCCTGCGCCCACCGAAGGGGCCTGGAAGCATTGCGCTGCTTTCACGTCTGAACTCGGGCCTCTTTCATGTGGGGAGACTGGCCAGTCTGCCCACACCAAGGAGGGCAGTAAGGCGGCCGTGGCTCACACCTCACCTGACATCAAAGCCACCTGATGAGTCCGGTGGGCATGTTGCTCCCCATCCCAACTGGGTGCAAACAATATTGCTTTCTCTTCTGTATTTAAACTTCTAAAATTTGAAAATAATTCAAATGTACAGACAAGACTAAAAAATACTTCAACAAACTCCTTGGACTCAATACCCAACTTTGTCAGATCTTAACATTATTCCATATTTGCTTAACATTTTCTCATTACCAAAATGAATAAAGTGTTAGACTACCCGTCATTCCTCTTGATACATGTACTAGCATATTTGCTTCACCCATTATGTGACTACATCATAGTTTGTCTCTGCCTCTGTTGAGAGATGTGTGGATTGATCCTTGCTATGCGAACAGTCCTGAAACAATTGTTTTTCTTTGTCTAATCAAACCACCATTCTGGATGGTATCTCCCCTTTACATGGGAGGATTTCTCTAGGCCCTTGTTTTCCTAAACCAGATTAAATCTGCCCCTGAGCCAGGTTTGTCTGGTGACAAGGATTTTCCCTTGGAAAACAACTTGCTCCTCTCCCCACACGTCTGACCCACACTGCGCTTGCTCCTCTTAGAGCAGGCGCCGGGGAAGGAAATGCCGGCTTCAGCTAGTTGGTTCCCTCCGACTCCCTCGTTGGCCCCACATCCCTGAGACTGTGGCCCCTAAGGGGGAATGGCCTGGGCTGGACGGGCCAATGAGTGTGCCTCCCTCTCAGGTGGAACTCAGTAGGCTATTTCCTCAAACACTCAGATGCAAGCTCTCAAACCTTGTAGTCACACCCAGGGGGCACACAGGATGAAGCCCTGCATCCTTTGGGGGAAGGTTGGAGGAGATCTGGGCAGAGCCCCAGGAGGTGTCTGTTTGTACCTAAGAGCCACAATCACTCTTTCATTCAATCAGTTTGCCAACAGTAAACTGATTAATCGAGTACCGACAGTATGCCATGCACGATAGCGGGCTCTGTAGATTCAGTGATGAGTAAAACACAATCTGTTCCTCAACAGAGGTCACAGTCTGATGGGGAGATAGACACAAATGCAGGCTTACCTAGCACTGTGCTCAGTGCCACACAGAAGGGAGCAAAGCTGCTCCTTAGTCACTCACACAGAACTCACTTTGTGCCTGCTGTGTGTCAGGTACTGTTCTGTGTGCAGGAGAAAGAGCAGCGGACAGGAGCAAAGCAAAACCAACGTCCCCTCTCTCTTGGAGACTGCACTCCAGTGCTACGGGAGCCCCTAGCAGGGAAAGAACGCACGCTAAGGGGTGCAGCAAACGGCCCCGGCAGGACACCAGGCATCATGCTGGGTCTCCCAGCAGAGCGGATTACCCAAGCCATGGAAGCGCTGAGAAGCCAAATAGATGAGGATGCAACCCCCAGATCAGAGTGGCACAAAGCCACTACCATCCCAAAGGGCTGGAGGGGCAGCCACAGTGGGTGTCACACCAAAACCAGAAGTCAGGGCCGCCCAGCAGGCGCCGGAACCATGACGGAGGCTGCCCTGTGGGAGCAAGGACCCAGGGGAGGTCCTTGCCAGAGGGAGCTGGGGCTGCAGAGGAGCTACCGTGAGAAGGGGTGAGAGGCATCCTGCCCACACCTCTTCCCATCCGGGGCAGGTAGAATTATGAACACCAAGGTTCCCATCCCAGTTTCTGGAACTGTGGGTATGATGAGATGCTATGCCCACTAATACGCGAAATTACGTGGCAAAAGGGTCTCTGTGCAAGTAATTATGGTTGCTAATCTTAAAATAGGGAGATTATCCTGGATTACCCAAGTGGGCACAGTCTAATCGCATGAGCCCCTCAAAGCAGAGAACTTTCTCCAGCTAGAAGCATAAGACAGATGTGGCAGATGGAAAAGTTGGATAGATTCAAGCATGAAACAGATCTGATGGTAACTGCAGGCTCTGAGATACAGGGGGCCATGTGGAAGGACTGGAGAGAGGCCTCTAAGAGCTAAGGGCGGTCCCAGCTGACAGCCAGCAAATACATGGGACCTCAGTCCTACAGTCCCAAGGAACGGAGTTCAGCCATCAGGAAGAATGAGACTGGAGGCAGGTTCTTCCCCAGAAGCTCCAGGAAGGAAACACAGCCCTGCTGTGACACTGTGATTTCAGCCTGTCATACGCTGAGCAGAACCCAGGTGAGCCCACGCAGACCTCTGACCTCCAGAACTGTGAGGTAATAAATGCTTTATGCCACTAAGTTTCCATCGTTTGTTACAGCAGCCACTGGAAACTAATACATTGCCTTCAGTCTTCCATCAGCACCTGCTAAAGCACAGGGGAGTGTGGGAAGTGTAGTTCCCCGAATTTGAGACCAAGTGGGGTGAGGGTGGATATGCGGGCTGATGGTCAAAGGACTGGCCCACTTCCCAGGGGAGGTGAGATCTAACTGAGACCTGAAGATCTGATAGGAATCACGCAGGAAAAGGACAACAGGGTGAATGGGGCGGGGTGTTTAGGGAGAAGGAAGAGCCAGTGTTGGTCTTGGGGCTGAGACAGAGCGCAGTAGGTGCAGGCAGCTGCAAAGTGCTCAGCACAGGTAGAGGTGGGGCGCTCGCACCCGAGGAACCCAGGCTGTAGCCCAGGATGTTGGGAAAGCACTGGAAGCTTTAGAGCAGGGGAGGAATACGGCCAGGTGTATTTTAAAGCCACCCACTGGCTGCTGTGAGTCCAGGCAAGGGAGGCTGATGCCCGAAACCCAGGTGAGAGAGGCTGGGGGCACAGACTAGGGCAGTGCAGATGGAGAGAAAGGGAGAGGTTTCAGAAACAGGAAGTACTGATGGGACTCATCGATGATGGGAGTCCAGGATGACCCTGACATTGAGAAGAGAGGCTGGAGGAGGAGCAGCTGGTGGAAAGGGGAGAAGGGAGATCGTACTCATGTCCTGGGGCTGCCTTACCAAGTACCACAAACTGAGCTGCTTAAAACAACAGAAACACATTCTCTGGCAGTCTAGAGGCCACGTACGAAATCAAGATGAGAGCTGGACTTCTCTAGCTCTGAAACCTGCAGAGGCGAGCCCTTCTTCTCCTCATCTAGCATCCAGTATTTGTCAGCAACACTCCGCCATAAACCCTTGTAGATGTGTCTCTCTAATCTCTGCTTCCAGCTTCACGTGTCCTGTCTCTGTGTCCAAAGGACTGCAATCATACTGGACAAAGGGCTTACCCTAATGACCTCATCCTAACTTGATTATGTTTGCAAAGACTCTATTTCCAAGTAAGCTCGCATGCACAGGCACCAAAGGCTAGAACTTCAAGATACATTTTGGGGGACACACTTGAACTCTAATCAGAGATCAAAACCTCATTTCAGGATATGAGAAACCCGGGGTACCCTGTGATATCCATGTGTAGATGCTGTGTAGACAACTGGACACGCAGGATCGAAATTCAAGAGAAAGCCAGACAAGAGACATAAATTGGAGAGTCATTGCTGCTGCTGCTGCTGCTAAGTTGCTTCAGTCGTGTCCGACTCTGTGCGACCCCATAGACGGCAGCCCACCAGGCTCCCCCGTCCCTGGGATTCTCCAGGCAAGAACACTGGAGTGGGTTGCCATTTCCTTTTCCAATGCATGAAAGTGAAAAGTGAAAGTGAAGTTGCTCAGTCGCATCCAACTCGTCCATGGCTAATAACAACAGGTGAGGGTTATTAGTCTAAAATCACTATGGATGGTGACTGCAGCCATGAAATCAGAAGACAATTGCTTTTCGGTAGGAAAATTATGACGAACCTAGACAGTGTGTTGAAAAGCAGAGACATTACTCTGCTGACAAAAATCCATATAGTCAAGGCTATGGTCAAGGCTATGGTCTTCCCAGTGGTCACATATGGTTGTGAGAGCTGGACCATAAAGAAGGCAGAGCACCGAAGAATTGATGCCTTTGAACTGTGGTGCTGGAGAAGACGCCTGAGAGTCCCTTGGACAGCAAAGAGAAATCAACCCTGAATACTCATTGGAAGAACTGATGCTGAAGCTGAAGCTCTAATAATGGTCACCTGATGCGAACAGCTGAATCATTGGAAAAGTCCCTGATACTGAAAACGTTGAGGGCAGGAGAAGAGGGCATCGGAGAGTGAGATGGTTGGATGGCATCACCAATGCAGTGAACATGAACTTGGGCAAACTCTGGGAGATGGTGAGGGACAGGCAGGCCTGGCATGCTGCAATCTATGGGGTCGCAAACAGTTGGACATGACTGGGCAGTTGAAGAAGACAAGAGGGAGGCATGAAACCGTGACACAGGGGGAGGAATCAGAGCCAGGAGAGAATCTGAGGATGGGGTGGTGCTTGCCTGGCAAAGTAACTGGACAGGCAAAGAGCACTGAGAAATGTCAAAATCTGGGACTTTCCTGGTGGCACAGTGAATGAGAGTCGGCCTACTAATGGAGGGGACACAGGTTTGATCCCTGGTCTGGGAAGACTGTACATGCCAAGGAGCAACGAAGCCCCCAGGCTGCAGCTCCTGAGTCTGCATGCCACAACTGCTGAAGCCCGTGTGCCTCGAGTCTGCTCTGCAGCAAGAGACGCTACCGCAATGGGAAGACCACACACTGCCTCAGACAGTAGCCCCAGGTCGCTGCAACTAGAGAAAGCCCATGCAGAGCAATGAAGACCCAGCACAGCCAAGAACAATAAATGAAAGTAGAAAGAACAAAAATTTAATTTGAATTTTAGCCAATCAGTCGTGTCTGACTCTTTGCTACCCCATGGTAGCAAAGAGTATAGCTTTGGTATTGCTATACTCTTTGAGTATAGAGTAAGAGTATAACCATGGTATAGCTCACCAAGATCCTCCGTCCACGGGATTTCCCAGGCAAGAATACTGGACGGGGTTGCCATTCCCTTCTCCAGGGGATCTTCCCAACCCAGGGATTGAAGCCAGGGCTCCTGCTTTGCAGGCGGTCTCCTGTGTTGCAGGCAGATTCCTTACCTACTGAGCCACCTGGGAAGCCCCAATAAAGTTGTCTAAAAAAATAAAAATGTATGCCAAAATCTGGAGCAGGCATGGGTTTCTAAGAGATGAAAGAGGACAAGGAAGGCACCCTACAGGGTGCTCTGGAGCCAAGGAGGGAACCGGGACCTGCCTGTCCCTTCTCCAGGCCTCTCTAGGCAGCTATTACATCTACATGGGTGGAGGGAGGGGGGTTGGCATGACCCCGCAGTTTCTGACCAGGGCTCTGACCAGACCACACCCCCCTCCTGTGGACACCTGGTGCCCTTGGCAGACTCAGAGTTCCTAATCTTGTCCCCTCTTTGCCAGTTCTCAGGGTGTGGAATTCTACCCTAGGTCATCTGACTAGATGCCAGTGGACCAGTGGTTCTCAAAGTGGGGTCCCTGGGCCAGCAGCCTCGACATCACCTGTTAGAAAAGCAAATTTTCAAGCTGCTGTCCAAATCTAGTGAATCTAAATCGGGGTCCAGAATCTGTGTCTTCACAAGCCCTCCTGGGGATTCTGGTGTATTCCAACATTCTGGACCCTGAGCTATTGGAGGGAGGGAATCTGCTTCTCTCACAGCCAGCACCAGGCTTAGTACTGGGTCTTCAGTAGATACCAACTGGTGCTTGTTGGGGGCGTGGTGGGTGAATGAACAAATGCAAGGTCGTTCATCTCTTGTCTGGTGTTATCCCTTGTCTCCTTCACACGGCTCCTGCTTCCTCTGGGATGTGGGTGCCTCCCAGGCCAGTGCCAGGGGCTGCAGGCCTGCCAGGTGGCAGCAGATGGGACCTACTTTGGAGACCTGTGCCCCGGCCGGGGCAGCTACCTGTGGGTGCAGTACCTGTGCCGGGAAGGTGAGTCCCCAGCTTGCCTGGGTGTGGGAATTCCCTTCTTATTTCCAAGCCATGTCTAGTCCCCCTTGGAGCAGAGGGAGCAGCCGTCCACGGGGCGGAAGAGACCTTCTCGCTCAAAACCGCTCTCCTCAAAACTCCCTGCCTGGCTTAGTCTGGGGGAAAACCATTTGAGGTTCAGTTGCAAAACAAGCCACCAAACCAGAAGTTTAAAATAACTATTTTAACCCCAAGACCTTTCAAATTAAATTTCATGGATTGGGCCAATAAACACAGCAGACAAAACCGAGATTACTTGATTAGAAGGGTTCCTACGTGCCACCCCCACTCAACCGCCACCCTCCCCATAGGCTGCCATTTTAGAATGCACAGGGACTTACACAAATCTGAAAACCATAAACAGAACCCAACGACCACAGTTTGTGCAAGTTTCATGAATCAAGAAGGAAGACTCCCCCCATTCGATTCTATGATTCTACTTGCCATTAGAAACAACCGTTGACTACTTAGAATAAATTCTTCCCTCCTTTCAAAGTGTTTTCATAGACAGCCATAGACATGAATGTACAGATGTATATTTTCATACAAATATAAATGAGTTAAACACATTAGTCTGCAACTCAATGGTTTTCACTTAATAATATATCCTGGACCTCTCTCCAAGTCACTACTTTATCCTTTTAATGACTGCACAGTATCCCGTCATAAGTGAAAGTGAAGTCGCTAGTCGTGTTCAACTCTTTGTGACCCCATGAACTGTAGCCCACCAAGTTCCTCCGAACATGGGATTTTCCAGGCAAGGTACTGGAGTGGGTTGCCATTGCCTTCTCCCATCATAAGATTAAGTCAAAATTTATTTACCCTGTTCCCCTCTTGATGGACACTTAGAGTGCATCTGAGTTTTCCTTCTTACAGATCACTCTGCAGTGATCTCTTGTGCATGTATCTCGGCATGTACCTGGGATTATTTTTAGAGGAGAGATCTCTAGTAGCAGAAATGCTGGGTCATAGGGTACGTGAATTTTAAATGTTAGTAGATATTGCCAGATTACCTTCCAAAATGGCTGTATCGAGTTCATTCTTACTAACAGTGCCAATTCATTCCTCTTGGGTTGGGACACCACATTATGCCCTTGTCTAACCAATTAATCAGTCAGAACAGCAAATTCTACTGAGGCTGTGAGTAATGGAGCAAGGAGCTCTGCAGGGGAAAGAGGAGTCAGGGAAGGTTGGGGTCCCCAGGGGCCATCCAGGAGAGTGGAACCCACAGAGACAGGAGGAAGAAGCCTGCATAGAAGAGAGGGTACAGGACATGGGGTGGCATTAGTTTATGCAACACACATGGGTGGAATAATTAGTGGGGTGTCTTGTTTTGTTTGCTGGGAAGAGAGGCCACGTGGTTTGGCAGCAGTCTCCGTCTGGTGATTTTGCTCCTGGACAAAGGGTGCCCTTGGAGATCTGCCAGCCGCAGCCTCACTGTCATCAGACAGGCACGCAGCTTAGGGCAGGGGGTGAGCTGGGTCTGGGTCTGGCTGCCACATGGACCAGATTTTCTGTCTCGACTTTGATTTCAAGTATCCTGTCCCTTATGAATCAGTGTGGTCTGATCACATCAGTTTCTGATTTCTGAAGGCAGGGACTTCAGCAGTCCCCTCTCCCTCCACCCCCAGCCTTTGTGCCCAGAATGGCCTGCTGCATCCCGAATTTCCTCGGTTGAGTCAGGACCAATCAGGACCGCAGTGGCCTTCTGACCAGCTCAGGAAAGTCCTTTTCATTTGTGTCTGCTTTTTATTTCTTTTCCCTTCTCTTTTGTGTCAGAAACCAAAAGATGGTATTGCACAAATTAGCCCAGGGCTGCATGAACCCCAGAAGTTCTACCCTTCACCCCATCCTCTAGGCTAACTTATGAAGCTTAAGGTTTTGTAAAATTTAAGGTACACTAAATGGCTAACAATGATTCACCAGCCACCCTAACAAAGGAGATTTTCCTAAAGATGCTTTGCCTTTTGTCTTTTTAAACATTATAAAGTACATTTAGACAATCAACGGATCCCGGTTAAATTAGGGTACCTTGTGCAGCTACTAAAGGGTATAAGAGCTCTCTGACTGAATTCATACAGAACAATCTCCAAGATATATTAAGTGAAAAAAAAAGGAAGGTGCCAAATAGTGAACAGAGCACCATCTGTATAAATAAAAAAGTATGTACATGCTTGTGCATGTGTAGGTATCTGTAAAAGGCGACCCAGGAGACTGGTTAACAGTGATTGCTTCTGGGGACCGGAACTGGGGGGTCTGAGGGGTAACAGTAGGGAAGGGCTTTCTTTTCACTGTAGACCCTCTGTACATTTTAAGTTCTATATCTTGGATGAAAAACAAAATTCAAAAGAACTTTATAAAGTAGAATAAACATGCAGAAGCTGTAAAAGCTCCACTAAGGACAGGTAGACAGAAGACAGTAAGTTTTAAACAGAAACATGCAATTTTGCTTCATAACAGCAAGTGGTATTTGTGTTTTGATCTGTAGGCCTGCAGTTGATGGTGTCCAATGAGAGTTTCATCTTTGACAATGTTACCATCTCCCTCACATGGCTCCTCTCTCCCTACATCGGAAATCTGTCCTGTATAATTAATATGGGAGATGGCCACATTTTCGATCCCTACTACCCACCCAGGTAAGAGGTATCTCTGAGCCTTGATTCAGAATGTATCAGTCAGTTTTTGCTGCATGACAAGACATTCTAACACTTAGTGACTTACGATGATAGTGATTATCTTCTGTGGTTCTTTGGATTAGCTAAGTGGCTTTTCTTGCGTGGACTAGCTCAGGTAGGTGGCCTAGGAAGGCCTCATCCATGTGTCTGGCAGTAAGTTGGATGTTGGCTAGTGGTATGTGTCACTCGTCACCCAGCAGGCTAGTCTAGGCTCAGGTGCATGGTGGGAGAAGAGTCTTCAGCAATGAGTGAAAGCAAAGCGCAACATGCAAGCATTTTTGAATCACTACCTATGTCACATTTTCTAATTTCCCCTTTGGCCAAAGCAAGTTCCCACGCCAGAGAAATAGTCTCCAACTCGACAGAAGGCGTGGCAGAACCACAGTACAAGGCGGCATACATATGGAATGGGAAGAATGGTGTTAATGGGTTTTCTCAGTGAAGGTCACTCCAGCAGTCATGGAGAGCCGGGTTCTTTCGGTTTGGCTCAGTAGAATCTTCCCTGAGTCACTGTCCAAGGAGTCAGTAATGGGGTGAAGAAGATGCTCACCTGGGGGTGGGAATGTTTTTTATGGATAAGGATAATAAAAATAATAGTAGCATTATTAATAATAGTGCAGCTAAGCAGCTTTCATACATGAGTTCACTTAATCCTCACAACAACCTCATGAGCTAAAGTTATGCTGTCCAATATAATAGCCACTCACCATAGGAGCTACTGGGCTCTTGGAGTAAGGCAGCTCTCAATTGAGATGTGCTGTAAATGTAAATACACACGGAATATTGGAGACATACCTCCCTCCCCACCAAAGAGTGTAAAATATCTTACTAAATGATGTTTTGATATTGATTATACATAGAAATGGGCTGTCCCCAGGTGGCGCCAGTGGTAAAGAACCCACCCACAATGCAGGAGACATGAGACGTAGGTTCGATCCCTGGGTCAGGAAGATGCCCTGGAGGCGGGCACAGCAATCCACTTCAGAGTGTTGGCCCAGAGGATCTCCTAGACAGAGGAACTTCTTGGGCTACAGTCCACAGGGTCTCAAAGAGTTGGACACAACTAAAGTGACTTAACATGCATCCACATATACGTATAAATGATAGTGTTATGGATTTATGAGGTTCAATTCAGTTTAGTCGCTCAGTAGTGTCCAGGTCTTTGCAACCCCATGGACTGCAGCATGCCAGGCCTCCCTGTCCATCACCATCTCCCAGAGCTTGCTCAAACTCATGTCCATCGAGTTGGTGATGCCATCCAATCATTTCATCCTCTGTTGTCCCCTTATCCTCCCACCTTCAATCTTTCCCAGCATCAGGGTCTTTACCAATGAGTCAGTGCTTCGAATCAGGTGGCCAAAGTACTGGAGCTTCAGCTTCAGCATCAGTCCTTGCAATGAATATTCAGGACTGATTTCCTTTAGGATGGACTGGTTTGATCTCCTTGCAGTCCAAGGGACTCTCAAGAGTCTTCTCCAACATCACAGTTCAAAAGCATCAAGTTAAAGAAATAAATTATTAAAATTAATTTCACCTGTTCCTTCTCACTTTTTTCAATGTGACCATTAGAAAGTTCATATTGACACATGTGGCTCACAGTTTCTGTTGGACAGTGCTGAGCTAGATAACGATTACCTTGTTTTACAGACAGAGCTGTTGAGGCTTAGAGGGTTCAACAGCATTGACCAAGCCATGCAGCTAGTGAGTGGCAGCACAGCCGGATAAGTCAGGGCTGCCTGGGAATCAAAGCCCTGGCTCTTAGACCCCAGTGGAGAACACGGCTGGCAGCATCAGGGCCCAAGGGCATCGGGTGCTGCCTCCTCTAGGGAACAGTACCTCCCCAACCCGAAGGCAGCTGCACACACTTCATAACATTTCAGAGTCCTACCTGGGCCTGGGTAAGCTCCATTCTGCCTGGCTGGGTGCCCCAGCCAGAGGGCTGCCCCATCAGTTCCAGGTCTTCCTTGGGTTCTGGCTCATTTCAGGGGCCCAAGTTCAACAAGGATCCTCAGGGAAATCATGGAGGCCCATAAGCCCCTCACCTAACCCTGAAACACCTCTGGTTCTACCTTGTGGGGCTAGGTCTCTGAATCCAGCCCCGCAGGTGCCTGGCCTTCCTGGAAGGCCTGGGTGGGCTGGGGCAAACGAAGGGCAAGCTCTGCCCACAGCCCAGATCTGGTCCAGTGAGTGTGCTGGGTCTCATGCTCAGAAATCCTCTGGGGTCTCAGGCATTGTGCCGTGCCGCCAAATAAACTGTGTCCAGAGGTTGGGGTTCTTATCCCAGATACAATTTGAGACCCAGAGGTAATATCTGAGTTTCCATTTCCTTCCCTATCACATTTATATTGATGGTGATCTTAATACATTTATTGACCAGGGAATTTTTGTGGAAATTAATATCTGTACTGTTAATATGTTTCTGGTCAATAATGTGTTAACAGTTTTACAGAATAAAATAAATTATACATGAAGATGCTTTGCGGGGAAAAAAAAGGTTTAAGTGATAGAAACACCCAAGGCATTATTATGTGGGTTTCTTCCCATTTGCTAGTATTTCATTAATAAAACAAGAAGTGCTATGTTATACAATCTTTCACCCCCTAAATTTCATACAAATTGTATTTAGCATAAGTTAAAATTGACTGACTGTAGCCCTGCTAAGCTCTTTAGTTATACAAGGACATCCTAGTAACATACAAGTATAGTTAAAAACTGGAGCAAGTGGGACAAAATGCAAATATTTGTCCACTCTGGATGGTGAATTCAAGGGTGTTTATCATATTACTCTCTGGAATTCTCTGATTAATTTTTTTCATAATCTAAGAGAAACAGCAATAAGCAATGCTTTACATTTGCAATCCCTCAGGGCATTCCTGTAAGTAAAAGCTACTGGTATTTTTTTTCTTCTCTTTCGAAAGAAATAGATGGTGACACCCTTCACCATCACCCAACCCAAACAATCCAATTTTGTCTACTTTAAAGATTTGTTAGACCTTGAAACTACCCACTCACCTTCTTCTATGATTCTTTTTAACATTAGGAGATATATTTCTGATGCTCTCTTATCTGCACTAGCGGCCTCAGCACTCAATTTACAATATGAAAATAGCATGAATTTTAAGTGTACAGAAGTCACATACTCTGCATGAATGTCACTATGCTCTTTTAAAATGTGTTTGTACAGACTCCTACTTTTGCTTAACTCATTAGCGTATGAGGTGGGCTTTTCAAACCAGACTGTTCATCTCCATGCCAGATAAGTCACCTGAGTTAATGGGATAGGAGGACTCTCCCAGTGGCTCAACAGGAAAGAATCCACCTGCCAACGCAGGAAACAACGGTTCTATCCTTGGGTCAGGAAGATCCTCTGGAAAAGGAAATGGCAACCCACTCCAGGATTCCTGCCAGGGAAACCCCATGGACAGAGGAGCCTGGCAGGCTATAGTCCATGGGGCTGCAGAAGAGTCAGACCCGACTTAGCGTCTAAACAACGACGGGATAGGATCAGACCTCAAACAGAAACAACAGTTACGTCAAAGAACTTCTCCTTTAAATGCTTGCCTTGCGCCTCCATGTCTTGTGTTCACTTGCATGGCAAGCTGTTTTGCTTCTTTCTTTGTCATGGGCAACCTTCTACATTTCTGAAATTATATTACGTTCCTTAAGGGACCATTAGCATAAAGTGAGATTTGTCCTAGTGCGATATAACTCAGTGCCACCTACTGGCAGGTCAGGGTGTTGCCGTTATTCTTGCGTCTTTATTTCAAGTCACCTCTGGACACCTCTGAGTCTGGAGGGTGACCTTCCCTTCCCATTAAGCTGTATCCCATTCATGTCAAAGCAATGTATACAAATCAGTAAGTGAGGGAGTCTTGAACTAGTTTTTAAACTTTTCATTGAGGCACAAGGTGTGTACAGAAAAGCGCACAAAAAGATACAGCTCAATTAATTTTTACACAATAAACTCAGGCATATAACCAGCATCCAGACCAAGAAACAAAACATGACTCTCCCCCCAAAAATCCTCCAGGGCCCCTCAAGGATAATTTCTAACATCACTGAATACTGTGACCTGTGTTTGAAGATTATATAAATATAACCATAAAGTATATTTTCTTTTGTGTCTTACTTCTGCTTAATAAGCATGCTTCTGAGATTGATCCATGTTGTTGTGTATAACTGTGGTTTCTTTTTTCTCATTGCCATATACACTCTGTTGTACGAATATTCCTCTATTTATTCATTCATTCTAGCATTGACATGTACAGGGGTGGTTTCACATTTGGACTATTATTAATACAACTTGTACAGCTGTGAACATTCTAGTAAATGACTTTTCAAGCACATATGTACACATTTCCATTGGGCTTATACCCAGGAGTGGAATTGCTGGGTCATAGGATTATTAAATTTAAGTTCGTCTCCATTGCTTTGTACTCCGAGCATGGCTTCTCTTTGTTGGCAGCAGTTACTAAACCACTTTGTGCTCTTCTCCCTTGGGTAAGATCACTGAGAGAGAAATCAGGAAAAAAAAAAAATCCATTTCCCTGCTTTTTAGTCCTGGGCAATTTCAGCTGGCATCAGAGTTTAGAGAATGAAATAAATATTTGCTAAAAAACGGGCTACATTCAAAGCTATCCTTCACATTTCTATAAAGAGTTAGAGCTAGTTTATTCTGAAATCTACATTGTTTGATATTAATAATGGACACTCCAGCATTCTTCTGATTAGTGTTTACTGTTACATCTTTCTTTATCCTTTTACTTTTAACCGAGCCATATTGTCGTATGTAAAGTGGGCATCTAGTAGACAGCACATGGTTGAGTCTTGGTTTCTATTAAATTCCATCTGGCATAATAATTGTTACGTTTAGGTCTTTTACAATTGATATAACTATTGACATAGTTAGATTTAGGGCTGTTATTTTGTTATTTGTGTTCTGTTTTACCCTGTTTACTTCCTCCTTGTTTCTCCCCTTTCTTGCCCTCTTTCGATTATTTGAGTATTTTCAGTATTCTATTTTTGCTTATTTATTGACTTTTTTGGTAACACTTATTTGGATAACGTTTTAAGTAGTTTCTTTGGGGATTATAATATATATATTTAAACTTTCACTTTATTAACTTCCAGTGCTAAAATGTTACCACTAAGATATTACTAAATATTACCACTAAAATATTCACTCTAAGTGAATATTTTACCACTTCAGGTAAAATGTTAAGGCCTTATTAGCATATGGTTTCCTTTGCCTTTCATCTTTTATGTTATAATTGTCAATTGTAGGGCACTTACATACACTGAAAAGCCTGTCCAACAGTTATGCATGTATCGAAGAACTTAAGAAGAAAAAACCAGTCTACATTTACCAAGACATCTACCTTTTCCTGTGCTCTCCCTTCATTCCTGAAGTTCCAAGTCTCCCTCTGATATCATTTCCCTTCAGCTGGAAAAACTTCCTTTAGCATTTTCTTTAAAGTAGATTTTATAGCAACAAAGTCTCTTAGAGAATTTCTTTGTTCCTGATAATGCGTTTATTTTGCTTTAATTCCTGGAAGATACTTTTGTCAGCTATGGAATTATGTGTTGACAGTTCTTTTGACACTTTGAAGATGTCATTCACTATCTCTGACCTCCACAGTCTCCAAAGAAATCTACAGTCATTCACATCACTGTTTCCTCTATGTGGGAGGTAACTCACTTCAGTTGTGTCCAACTCTTTGTGACCTATGGACTGCAGTCCTCCAGGCTCCTCTGTCCATGGGGTTCTCCAGGCAAGAGCGCTAGAGTGGGTTGCCATGCCCTTCTCCAGGGTAGCTTCCTAACCCAGGGATCCAGCCCATGTTTCTTACATCTCCTGCATTGGCAGGCAGGTTCTTTCCCAATAGTGCCACCTGGGAAGCCCCTCACTATATGTAGTGTATCATTTTTTTCAGACCAATTTCCAGATTTTCTTTTTATTCTTTTGATTTTCAAGCTATTCAGCAATTGTGTGGGCATGCTTCAAGTTTTTTTGCTTGTTTGCTTTTTGTTTACATTTGGTTTCACAGAACTTCTTGAATCTTTGAATTTATGTGTTTTGCCAAATATGGAAAAATTTCAGCCATTATTTCTTCAAATATATTTTTCTACAGCAATCGCTCTGCTGCTAAAATAACACAAATGTTTTACTTTTAGATATTGTTACACAGATTGCTGACATCCTACTCATTTTAAAAATTTTAATATTTTTTCTCTCTGTGTTCTTTAGGTTGGATAATTCCTCTTGCTCTATCTTTAAGTTAGGTGACTTTTCCCTCTTCCATCTCTATTCTGCTATTAAAACCATCCAATGAATCTTTTGTTTCATACAGTGTGCTTTTCATTTCTAAAATTTCCATTTGGCTTTTAATGGTTTATATTTTTCTGCTGAGAATGTCTACTTTTTCATTCATTTCAAGAGGATTTCCTTTTATCTCATGGGGCATGGTTATAATCCCTGGGTTAAAGTCTTTCATCATTTCAATATCTGAGTCATCTCAGAGCTGACATATATCGATGACATTTTCCATGAAATTTGGTCACATTTTCCTTGTTTTTTGTGTATCAGGCAATTTTGAATTGTATTCTGGACATTTGGGGTAGTAGGTTCCAAGACTCTGGGTTCTTTTTAAAATGCTCTGGAAAATGTTAATATTTTATTTGTTTGTTTTGTTTCAGCAGACAACCAACCCAATTAGATTCAGAACACACATTCTGACTTGCCTTCTATGAGCAGAGATTCCCACACTAGTTCAGTTTCCAAAGCTGTCATGTTCCGTTCCACTCATGCACCACTTGGGGTGCTGGTTTCCGTTGCAGTTTAGTCCTTTACTAAAGGCTTTTACTGTGTCTCTTTGGGTCTGTTCTGCACATGCTGTTTATGGGTGAACTCGTGATTCATGCTAGGTCACACACAGAATTAGGGAATTCTCTTCTCTCCTTTTCAGGACTTTCCCTACAACCTCCAGCTTCCACAGTCCCCTTTCCATGGTTCCTCTGGATAGAAAGATCAGTTTTCTCTTAGGTATTTCTGCATCATCCCATACAGTCAGTGTAGCTCCAAGAGAGAGGACAGCTTGGGATGGGGACAAGAGAGAAGAAAAGAGAAACAACATGGAACAAAAAATGGGCATTTCCTCTGTATGCTCAGACTCACTAGGCCCCTTTCTCTGGTCCCCTGGCTAACAGAAGGGATTTCTATCTGGGTTGTTGTTTTCTTTACTCACTGTGCAGTACCATGACTCAGGCTACCACTAGGACAAAGAAAACAGGGAACTCCCATCTTTATGGATGATTCTTACAGTTTTGACTTCTGTCCTCAGTCTGCCTGCTGGTGTTTCCTTCTCAGGGTCCTCTCATAGTTTCTTTTTGTGTTCTTCCAGTATGTTAGTTGTGATTAAAGGGAGAAACAGGCTATCGTGGGCTAAGTCCAGGTCACTGTTCTCCAGGCTTTTTCACAACTGTGTACTTTTGTAAACTATTTCTCAAGCACTTGCTATGTGCTCGGTGCTGCGCCAGGTGCCAGGTATAAAGGGGGAACTAGACAGGCACTACCTGCACTGACAGCCTCGCAGAGAAGGATGACGGTGAATAAGCAAGGGTCACCTAGGAGAAGCAGAGAAGCTGCAGTGTCTACAAAGGGAATCTAGGAGAACTTCCCAGAGGAGGCAATGTTTAAAATGAAAACTGAAGGAAGACCAAGAGCATGAGCAGAGAGAAGGGCAGGAGTCTTCCCTGCAAAGAACAGCATGCTTACTGGCCTTTGGGTGGGGAAGAGGTGACAAGTCCTATGAACTGCAAAGAGGTCTGAGCTACTAGGATAGTCAGAGAAGGGGAGTGTGGCAGGGGGTGAGGAGAGGGACAGGAAGGGAGGTGATGGGGATCTTTGTGGGCCATTTTAGAGATTTAAGTTAGTCCCCTCGGGAAAATGAGAAGCAAAACAGCCACAGTTTTGATATGTTTGGACTCTGAGCCCATTTTACAGACGGGAAAAGAAAGCTCAGAGAGGTAGACTGGGCACAGTATTTTACAGACTAAGTAAGAAGGCCCAAAGAGGGGGTTTGTATGAACCACAGAGGCAGAAAATGGCAGAAAACAGACTTCCAGCTCAATATTTGGCTCCCTGGTTAGTCAGAGCTATTTCTTCCACTTCTCACTTGCTTTGGGAGTCCTAATGTAACCTCTGTGAACACTGAGACCCTGGCTTGGTCATGTAGCATCTTTTTCTTCATTCTTTTTATCTTGGCAGAGCAGGGAAGATGCGCCGTGGGTGAGTATATGTGTGCACATGTGTGTGAATGCATGTGTTTGTGTGAGCCCAACACTGGTAACGTTTCTGACTGTTGCTGGCAGTCTGTCCAGCAGGGTGACCCACCAATTCACAGCCCCTGGGGATTTCACCGTGTTTGCTGAGTGTTCAACCAGCGAGTGGCATGTGATGGCTCAGAAGCAAGTGATGATTCAAGACAACACAGAGAGGCTCCGTGTGACTGGGTGCTCTGGCCTGACCACATCAGGAGCCAGCCCTCTCTGCCGGGCAGTCTTTGGAGACCCTCTGTGGATTCAGGTGGAGCTTGACGGAGGTGAGTCTGCAGAAATGGTCAAGATCAAAGCAACCTTGATTTGCCCCAAATCTATCCATCCAGCTCCTAGGCTTCAATAAATACTAACAGCAATGATTTATGGGGTCAATTTTTTTTCATTTATCTAGCACCTAGTGTATACCACAACCTGGTCTAAGTGCTTTATATACACTAGCCCACCCAGTATATTTTACAAAGGAAGAAATGGAAGAAATGTTTAGAAATTTGGCCTAAGTCACAAGGCTAGTGAGAGCAATTAGCCTCCTAAAGATCCTTGGCATGCCCCTGTCCCATTGCAAGAAGTGGACTTCCAAGCCACCCACTGTTGGGGGAATGTGAACAGGAGTGGGAGGGCTGCCAGCTGGGCCTGAGCGCATCTCAGCGCTGCCAGCATTGACCAGCTTGGCACAATCATGCTGCCCCCAGTTCAAGCTAATATTCAGTTGCACACACTGGTACAGCCCCAGCAGCTGTTATGGCTGGTGTACATCTGGTTGCTCAGTTTCCCTCTGACTGGTCACAGAGGCCATTCTGCTTGGTTATCATGTCCATTTTGATTGGTCATGGTATCCATTCTGATTGGCCATGGCATTTATTCCAACTGGTTACAGCAATATTTCTCATTGGTCACAATGTCCATTCTAATTGGTCACAGCATCCATTTCGATTGGTCACACTGTCCATTCTGATTTATCAGGACATCATTCTACTTAGTTAGTGCCCATGCAATGGCAGTTGCTAAATATTTTGTCTATCACCCCTTCTGTCCATAGAGAATCCTTCCAACCAAGACCTGACCTCATCCGAAGCAGCATCTTTCCTCAAGGCACAGGTCCAGTCTGAGATCTGGACAGAGGCCACTGAGTGGCACAGAGCTGTGGAGAGGACAGGTCTCAGCCCAGCCTAACACCCCCTGGAGCCTCACTCAGAGCAGGAACTTCATGGGGCTATAACTGGACTTTGAACACAGTGCTTGTGGCTCCTTTCTGTTCTGGTGTTCTGGTTGGCTGAAGATGCAACCTAGGTGCACCCAGAAAAGCTTAAGATAACCTTTCTTCATTCTACAAATATAACTGAGTGACTACTTTCTGCCAGATATGGGGAAGGCAGCAATAAACATGAAAGTCAAGGTTCGTGTTCCCAGAGGGCTATCATCACCATCATCACCCTCATCAACATCACCATCACTCGAACAAGAAACACACTAGCTTGGTTTCTATTGGAAAGAGTATTAATTTGGGGGCTTAAATAATATTTTAAGAGTCAACCACAATATTTAGCATCCAGGTAGCACAACCACCCCCAAGCTGTAAGGGAGCCCTATCTTAATGTGAATGGGCTGAGTTCTCCCACTGGGCAGCGTTTCAGGTGGCCAGTCATGGAGATGGAAATAATTAAGACTATGCAAGTGAGCAGTGAGGACGCTGAAAGAAAAATCACTTGTGAACCCAATACTCGAGAGATCAGTGTTAATTATCTGGGGGAGGATATACCCTTATATACGTCTTTATATCCACATCTGTGTGTATACGTGGACTCTGACTTCACAGCTGGAGTCTGAACTATCTCAGTATAATCTACTGCATGTAGTTACTGACATCCTTAAATGTTTCTTACTCCACCTAGGAACAGGGGTGACTTACACTGTGCTGCTAGGTAACACAACCCTGGCTGAGTTCACCACGCAGAGGGGCCTGCTCCCCTACAATCTGACCTTGGACAAAGGAGTCCAGCACCGAGTGGGCCCAGGGATGCACCACCTGGAGATCCGAGCCACCAGCGACACCACCAACTCCGCCCCCTCCAGGAACATCACCGTCTACTTCGTGGAGACTCTGTCGGGGCTGCAGGCCTCCTGGGCTTCTGACCACTTGGAGCTTGGACAGGACCTACCAGTCAATGTCTCAGTGGCTCACGGCATCCCGGAGAGTTTGACTTTTGAGGTGGCAGGACTCAATACAACCTTCTCCTATGAGAAAGAGAACCTCAGAGGGTCATTTGGGACTTACCATGTGGCGGTTCCTCTTGAAGGTATTTGGGGTGTGTGGCTCCCCTTCCAAATCTCCCTCATCTTCCCTTCCCAACTTGGTGTCTAGGGTCCTCTTAGCCAGTTTCTCCATACGTCCAAGATACAAACATGGCTCACAGCATCCCGCTGAGGTCACAAGGAAGAGGCAGAGGCCATCTTCAGTCACGGAGCTTATAGTTACAGGGATTCTCAACTCTGGCACTGCTGACATTCTGTTGTTCAGTCGCTTGATCATGTCCGACCCTTTCTGACTCCATGGACTGCAGCACGCCAGGCTTCCCTGTCCTCCACTGTCTGGAGTTTACTCACACTCACGTCCATTGAGTCAGTGATGCCATCCAACCAATTTATTCTCTGCCGCCCCCTTCTCCTGCCCTCAGCCTTTCCCAGGAGCCAGGGAACCCCGCCCCTGACACTGGGACCGGATAATTCTCTGTTGTGGAGACAGTCCTGTGCATCACAGGATGTTTAGCAGCATCTCTGGCCTTGGCCCACTTGACGCCAGCAGCACCAAACCACGACAACTACAAACGTCCCCAGTCACTGCCAACTGCGCCCTGGAGAGCAGAATCACCCCCATGGAGAGTCGCTGGAAGTGAGCAGGCGCACCTGGATCTCTTCTATCATTTCTAGGGGAGAATGTGTTTCGGGAAACTGCAGTCCACGCCCTGTGGGGAGAGAGACTGTTAAAAAACGACAGGGTGGGAAACAGAGGGACAAGAAGGAAGTGCTGGGACGCTGGCGGGAATAGATGATAGGGCAGCAGACTGGCTGGCACCAGCCAGGGCAGGAGGCCACAGCTGACGTGCAATTAATCTGGAAAGAACAGAGCTCTTTGAGGCCAGTGTGGTGAGGTCAGCAGGCAGGAATGTGATGAAGGCCGCAGAGCCTCCAGCCCACCCAGGTCCCCTGCCCTGGGCCTCAGACGTGTGTGAGAAGGTGGGGTAATGAGGTGCAGGTGTGGGCCACCATGCCCTCAGCAAGGGAGTTGGTTTAAAAACAAAGAGAGAGAGAGATGGTAGAAGGAACGATAGAGTCAAGAAGAGGAACACTGCAATTTTGCCAGGTACCGAAGGGTACAGATTGGAACAGGAAGAATCTGGAAATGAAATGGAATGACAATGGAAAATACAATACAGAGGCTATAGATCAAATGCAAATTAATTTTTTGTCCCCTTTAAAGTTACTCAGTGGGGGATGAGAGATTAAAATCGCCGTACACCCTCTGACTTTTGGACTCACTCCCAGATGATAAGCAGTCTTCTCTTCCCACAAGAACAAACTGGATGCCTCCGGGATGAAGGGGGTGAGGGAAGGGAAAGGGCACCGGGTGGGAACAGAAGGCCTTCATGTGACGGCACCGGCCCTACTCTCGGGGCCCTGGAGGTGTTTGCAGCTGCCTCTCGGAGGAGCTTCCACGGGCTCCTGGGGTGGGGGTAATGCCTCTCCTTCAGGGCCATATCGCCTCAGCTGGTGCTTCTCCCAGCACCAAGAGGGTCCCTCTGTCTGTTCTCCTCATTCTCTCTACCATCTCCAGTGCCTCCTCTCCCGAGGGCAAACGTCTGGTCCATTGCAAATTCTCACCCAGTCCTTGGCTGCTACCGGCCAACTGTAGTCATTTCCCAAATGCAGAAATGCCACCTTTCCTGTCTTCCCTTCCCCCTCTCTCCACCTGTCATAGGTCATTCCTTTAAGGCCATGAGTAAGGAATTGCCCATGCGAGTCTCAGTTCGCGCTAGTGGCAGATAATCTGCCTGCCAATGCAGGAGACATAAGAGACACAGGTTCAATCCCTGGGTTGGGAAGATCCCCTGGAGGAGGAATTGGCAACCCACTCCAGTATTCCTGCCTGGGAAATTCCATGGGCAGAGAGGAGCCTGGTGGGCTAGAGTCCACGGGGTCGCAGAGTCAGACGTGACTGAGTGACCGAGCACACCACATGTGAGTCCTCAGCCCCAAAGAATACAAACCCAGCTGTGCAAGGGCCCTCTCTGGAGACCTTCTCTCCAAGCTTGAGAAGAGAAGAAGGCAGCACCCACGCCCACTTCCCCATGAGAGAGGCAAGATGGAGATACACATGTAGCAGCAGCTCTGTCCAAATCCTCTAACTCATCTTTCTCCCCACTCTCCACTCTCTTGACCCTTTAAAACCTCGGCAAGGCCCCCTTCTGCTGGAATCTCCTCTCTCATCTGGCAAATGAGGACTACGCATCCTTTGAACTTCAGCTCTGGCCCCTGCCACACCCCATAAACATTTCTTTCTCCCCCAAGGTGGAAGCAGCCCCCTAACCTGTGCTCACACTGCTCCCCATGCCAATTCCTGGAGAGCCCCACATGCCTACTAGACCATACGGCCCTGAGGACAAGGACCACGTTTCATTCATTTCTGTGTCCTCAGAGCCTTGCTCCATGGCTGGCATACAACAGGGAATCATTAAATGCTTCAATGAGGAAAGAGTCAGATGCTGTGCTCAGAGGACTGGGGAAGTACAGGCTGGGAGACCTGTCTCAGAGTAAGTTGAACCTCTGATTACAATGCCCATAATTCTCCACTTTTTGTATTGCAGGCACCTTTCTGGTCACTGTAGTGGTGAGGGACTCCTTCTCAAACTTGAGTCTGGAAATTGGAAGCATCACTGTCACAGGTAAGGATTTTCTGAAAAGGGGTATAAAATTTGTGCCTAGGGGCATCCACACTGGCTCAGGATCTAGAAAGGGGCCCCTCAAAAAGAGATATTAAGAATTCTCTGGTTACTCTAAACAGGCAATAATGTAAGCAGTATAACATCCAACCACTGATACAGAATGGTATCAATCAGGTCTAAAACATCCAGACTTGTATTACTTACAATCCTTTTGGCTTCAAGTAATAGAAAGCCACATCTAAGTAGCTTTAAGTTCAAGTCACATTATCTCATGTAATTGGTTAGGAGGTAAGTAGTTCCAGGGATGGTTCAGTGGCTCAATATCACCAGCAAGGACCCAGACTCCATCTGTCATTCTGCTCTGTCATCCTCAGAGCATTTGTTTGATCCTTCGGCTTGTGCCTCATGTGATCAAGATGGCTGCTGCAGTTCCAGACATCACATGTCAACCCAGCATTATCCAGCAGCAGCAGAAACCCACTTACCCATAGTCATCTCTTTTTAAAATAATTTTATTTACTTATTTATGGTTGTGCCGGGTCTTCATTGCTGCATAGGCTTTCTCTAGTTGCAGTGAGCAGGACTACTCTCTAGTTGTGCTGAGTGGGCATCTCACCTCGGTGGGTGGCATCACTTGTGGATCATGGGCTCTAGGAGGCACGTGCTTCGGTAGTGGCAGCTCCCAGGCTCCAGAGCACGGGCTTAATAATTGTTGTGGTGCTCAGGCTTAGTTGCTTTGTGGCATGTGGGATTTTCCTGGCCCAGGGATCAAACCCATGTCTCTTGCATTGGTAGGCAGATTCATTACTACTGAGCCACCAGGGAAGCCTCCCTCTTCTTTTTATTTGGCGGGGGTGGGGGGGGGGTGGGGGGGCACTTTTCCACTAGTCCCTAGCAACCTTCCCTTTAAATACCATTGGCCAAGGTAGGGTCATATGCCCAGCTGCAAGGGATGCTGGGAAGCCAGCATTTTTAGGCCCTGTGGGAGAAGATGGATTCTGTCAGCCAAGAGGAGGGCTGTTGGTAGGCAGCCAAGAGTAGATGTCACTGTCTGAAAGTTTGCCTTGAACATGTTTGCCAAAACTTTTCAGTAGCAAGAGGCAGAAAAGCAATTCAGACTGGCTCAAGTCAAAAGGAAATTTTATCAATTCTCAGAAAAGTCCAGGGTTTAGGCACAGCAGGATCCAATCACTCAATGTCTTCAGAAATCTGCCTCTCTCCATCTCTTTCCATCTCTTGATTCTATGTTGGCTGCAGTCTGAGTCCCTCTTCCTAAGTAAGTAGCAAGATGGCCCCAGGCTTCAGTCCTTAACCCCGAGGAGAAAAAGCATCTCTTTGTTGACATTTCCACCACAAGTCCTGACGCTGCCTCTCACTTGTCCCAGCTTGGTTCATGGTCCCTCCTAGACCTGCTGCTGAGGCCAGGGGGAAGTGGTACTCAGGGCATACCAGGGTCACACGTCCATCCCGGAACCTAATGTAGGATCAGATCCACCCACAGGACTGAGAGTGTTGGAGGGATGCTCCCCCAGGGAAAAAACATCACCTGTAAGCGCTGTTATCAAAAGAAGGTGGCAAGGACACCTGGAGGGGAGGGAAAATATGAGATGTCCATTCTGCCCCACACATGCCATTTAAGGCCCAGAGAGGTTAAGTGACTTTGCAGAAGTCACTCAGTTGATTCATGGCAGGACCAGGGTAGCAGCTATCTCTCTAAATTTCTTTATTCAGGGACCATCTTCCTTCTTAAGGTTAAGCAAGTTCTCTGGGTCTAGCATTTTAGCTTTGCTTTGTATAATTTTACAGACCTTCAAACTTATCATTGTGAGAATGAGAATTTACTGAGAGGGAATTTTTTTAAAGATCAGTAATACTTTGATATGAAAATATCCAAGCCACCAGGGCCTAGTGAATCATATGGAATGACCAACTCTAAGTGCTCACCTTAATCACTACACTTTAATTAGGCAGTAATCACACTCACATTTCAGTTATCTTCAGAGCATATCACCTGAGAGGACCTGCTCCATTTTTAAAACACTTGACACACTAATGTTCTTTATGGATGAACAGATGACAAAGCAATTATATATAGCACAGCACTCAGTCTTCTTGGAGCTTTGAAAAATAAGGGTTGCCTTCAGCCTTCTTTACAGATGTGTACGCTCAGTCGCTCAGCTGTGTCGGGCTCTTTGCAGCCCTATGGGCTGTAGTCCACCAGGCTCTTCTGTCCATGGCTTTCCAGGCAAGAACACTGGAACAGGTTGCCATTTCCTACTCCAGGGACTCTTCCCAACCCATGGATCAAACCTGCATCTCTTGCGTCTCCTGCATTGGCAGGTGGGTTCTTTACCACTAGTGCCACCTGGGAAGCCCACTCTTTATGGATGAAGCATCTGATACTCAGTAACTAACCTGTCCAGGTTCACACAGCTGGTAAGAGGCCAATGAAAGGATCCAGAAACACACCATGGTGTGCTGAGTCCAACTCCTACCAGACTGCCAGATCAGCTTGTACCCATCTCTCCCCATTCTGCATTCAGTGAGGTCAACTTGGCATCTTGAGCTCTGCCTTTATGGGATCATTTGCACCACAGAAATAATCCACAAGCACTACAAATCAGAGCTCCCACCCTCACCCTTCAAGTGCTAGGTAAACATTAATAGAAAACAGTTGCATGTCTGACCTAAATATTGAGTTCTACCTGCACTGGAAGCTGTCTACCTCTTTCTTACCTACAAAAGCAGTGTCTCTGGGCCGGTGGCAAACATGACGGTTTTGCTTCTGACCTGTTTCCTATGACCCGAATGTTTGCTATGTGTCCCTAGATTATTTCCAGAGACAGGCAGATGCTCTGACTCTGCCCTTTGGTGACCTTATAAACACCACCAATGTTTGACACCCATCCCCACTGTGTTCACAGCTCCTTCCAGTCTCCAAGAACCACCTGGAACAAAGGTCCAGAGAAAGAATGTGAGTATTTTTAAAAAAAACACTTAACCTTACAAGAAAAAAGGTGTCTAAGTACTCTGTTTTATTGGGGTTTGGGCCTTTCGGGTACTAACAGCAGAGCACTAGCAATTAATGAGGTTTCTTCTGTTTAAAAAGAAGCCCAGAAGAACTGAAATCAAATGAAGCATGCTCTCTAACCACAACAGCACTATGCAATAAGTCAATAATAAGTCATCTAGGATATGTAGATAACTATCAGACATTTTGGAAATTAAACAGCATATTTCTTTAAAAAAAAAGATCAATGGATCAAAGAAAAAAATCAGGAGGATATTTTTAAGCATTTATAAGTGATAATGATAACACAGCCTATCCAAATATACGGGACGCAGCTAAGGCAATGCTCAGAGGGAGATTCATGGCTTTTAACGCTTATTTTAGAAAACAGGCCCAGGTTCTTTAGTGTTTATAGCAAGACCAAGTCTTGGATTCCTTGCTGTTGACTTTTTTCTTGCATTCATTTGTTCAACAACAAGATTTTCTGTGCCTCTACAATGTTCAACGTTCAGATATTAGGGGCTGGGGATACATTGGTGAATAAACATATGTGTGGTCCCTGCCTTCATGAAGCTTAGTGGGTTGAGACTAACAAATCAGCAAAGAATTAATAATTGTGATGTGTCTAACTAGAATCAATAGGGTGTGGTGACAGCAACTAACAGACAGTGTAAGTGTACTATTAAATGCGACCAGACAAGACCTCTGAAGAAGTGACGTTTATGTGGGGACCTGAAGGTAGGATAGTCAGCCACCCTGTTAGGAAGAACAAGAGCTGCCTGGGTGCATAGATGAGAGGGCTCTGAGGCTGTGTCAGGGGAGGAGGAGGATGGAGGAGATTACAGAGATGGGCAGAGGCCAAATCACACGGGGTCTCGGGTGCGAGGGTGTTTGGGTTTTATTCTCGGCCCATGGAGACCCCTGGGGGTCGAGCTCTGTTGCAGCCTCCTGATATTCCCAGGCCAAGCCCTCTGGGCCTGAGCTTTCAACAGGTCCAACCAGAACTGATCCTGGAGCATACTGCACTCCTGACCACTCCTTTCCTAGAATCCATGTGCTCTCTGTCACCGCCCGGCTCACCCTCCCTCCTCCTCCCAGAAGCCTCCAGGGTCCTGTCCTCTGGGAAGCTTACCCCAACACCAGCTGTCTGCTGTGTAGAGCTGACAGCTCTGCAGCCTCTCTGCTCCAGACACAAGAGGACGCACATCACTATTATTCTCACTTGATATGCAGCAACCCCAGGAGTCAGACACGATCAGAACCTCCAGGGAAACAGACTCAGCCTACTGCCTCCCTCATCTACGTTCTCGTGATCCTCTGAGTGCCCTCTACTGCAGCAGTTAGCACTCTGCGTTTTAATCCTTGGTCTTCTGGTCTGTCCGTCAGAGGAGACATAAGGGCAGGGGCTGGGTCTCTCTCTGTTCCCGTATCTCTAGGCATCAAGCACAGGACCTGGCCCATAGCTGCCACTGCCAGCACAGCTGAATGTATGATGAACCCTTAGCCGTCAGTCCACACCAGGCCAGTGACTTACCTGGTGATCCATCCTACTCCACGCCTTACACTGTAGCCATCTCTTGCACAGACTGCTCTGGGGTGGAAGGTGGGGTGCCAGCTGTGGAGGGTATCTCACTGGCCAGCTGCTTCTTCTGCAGAGAGACAAAGGGAACGTGGAGCTGTACGTGGAACCTGGTCAGTACTTGGATCCTTTCACCACAGTGACCCTGGGCTGGCCCGATGGGGATGAGGACTTACGCTTCCAGTGGGCATGTGGTAGGTGGTCTCAGAGCTCTGAAACATCTTATCTCATCACAAAGCAATGGACAGCGGTCAGCTTTTGCTGTTCTTAATCTTCACACCTGGATTATTCATGCGACATTTTGTGTGCCTTGTATGTGCCAGAGACGGTGAATTCCATGGAAATGGGAGGTGCGGGGAGCAGTGGCCTTGAAGGCAGGCAACCAGAAGAGGCACTATCTATAGAGAATTTAGGAACAATAATTAGACCCTAAAAGTCAGTCTGCTTTTTTATTATTGCCACAAATAATGTCAGTGGTAAAACACTCCTCTCCTCTTGAACTCCATCCCTCTTTTAACCTCCACGCTTTTGGTATGACACAGTTTAGAAAAAGGAAATGATGAGGCCTTTTCTGACAAAATTTTTTTGTCAACCACTAGCACCTATTTTGGAGAAGGCAATGGCACCCCACTCTAGTACTCTTGCCTGGAAAATCCCACGGACGGAGGAGCCTGGTAGGCTGCAGTGCATGGAGTTGCTGAGTCGGACACAACTGAACAACTTCACTTTCACTTTTCACTTTCATGCATTGGAGAAGGAAATGGCAACCCACTCCAGTGTTCTTGCCTAGAGAATCCCAGGGACGGGGGAGCCTGGTGGGCTACTGTCTATAGGGTTGCACAGAGTTGGACACGACTGAAGCGACTTAGCAGCAGCAGCAGCAGCACCTATTTTTAAGAAGTGGTTGTTCTCCTTTTAAAAGGAATAGCTAGCTAAGTGTATGTGCTCAGTTGTATCCGACTCTTTGTGACCCAATGGACTGTAGTTCACCGTGCTCCTCTGTCCATGGAATTTCCCAAGTAAGAATATGGAGTAGACTGCCATTTCCTACTCCAGGGGAATCTTTCCAATTCAGGGATCAAACCCGCGCCTCTTGCACCTCCTGCTAGCGGGCAGATTCTTAGATATATCCTACCTATGGACACACTCCTTTAGAAATAAAATGAATGCCATTCATACTGTACATATTGCTTTTGTTAACCATTTTTTCCATCGAACAAAATACCCTAATATTTTTAAGTCAATATATTCTTCTGCACCTTGATTTTTGTAACTGCATAATAGACTGTCAAGTTGCTATATGGGCATTTACTCACCAGTGCCCTCTTTTTGGACACTGAGTTTCTTTTGAATTATTTGCCCTTAAAAACAATGCTATAATGAACATCCTTGCAATGTTCAATTTTTATTTGCATCTGTGATTACTTTCATCAACAAGTTCCAAAGTCATGTAATATTTGAAATCTTTTGATATGAATTGGCAAGTTTCACAACACCCTTCAGCATGTTCATTCTTATTATCTGAATTAATAGAGGATACAACAAGTATACACTTTAGGTGACTGAGCTGATGACCCGACCCCCAGGCATGTCCTGTGAATGACTACACATTGAGGGTGGTTGGGGTAGTGGATAAACATTGATCAACAGAGTTGAAGGGCAAAGATTTACTGAGCTGATATAAAGCAGGAGATGATCTGCAGCCTCCCAGATGGAGATTCATCCTCCCTGGTCCCCAGTGTACCCCCAGAGACAGACAGCTGTGGACAATCCCTTACATCAAGAACAAGAAGACGCCTTGAATGTTCTCCAGGCGAGGCTGTTTATCCTCTCAGCGCCTCTCCAGCTATAGGCTGTCCTGCTCACCAGTGCAAGTCACTGATGCGAAACAAGCCAACAAACCCTGCAGGTTTGCTTAGAGTTTGGGGGAAGCAAGGGTCATTTTCCTAAAAGCATCATTCTGCAGCACCATTCCTGCAACCTGAAAGTGAACCAAAAAAAACGCCCCAAATCTCTATTTGGAGCCAATTTTCTTATCAATGACCCATTTCTTCTAAAAACCCAAACCAGAAGGTAGCCACATGTGTTAAGTTCAAGGTTCCTGGTGGATCGCAGTGTTGACCCACCTCTCTCTCTCTCTCTCTCAGGGCGCTGCTGGGCCCAGTGGAGTGACTGTGTTGAGAGGCAGCTGCTCCGCACAGACCAGAGGGAGGTGGTGATTCCACCGTCCTGCCTGCCGCCCTCGGACTCTGCTGTTACCCTGCGCCTGACAGTCTGGAGAGGCCCGGAGCTGGAGAACCTGGGGGAGCAGTGCCTCTATGTGTCCGCCCCCTTAGAACTCAGGCCGCGAATCAGGTGGGGGCGTGAGAGCAAACTCCAGCAGGGTTGCCGTTCAGCCAGGGTGTTCTGACAGTCAACTCTGGTTACACTGAATAAGGGGCAGGGTTCACACTGGTGGGGAAAACCAGGCCCTGTCTCCGTTCTCTCTGGAATCACTCAGTGGTCAGTGATGAATCACACAAAAGAATGGAAGGAGAGAGTGTACCTCCATGACCCAAAGGCTGCTTCAGCACAGATGCAAAGACGGAAGAGGAGTGAACTTGGCCAGGAAAAGGGGGCTTGAGAGAGAAAAGAACAGCAAAGGGAGGGAGCATAGAACAATCTAAAAGTGAAAGAGGCTGGTATGGCTGAAGCACAGAGGAAGAGCAGGCAGGGGCTAGCTCGGCAGGGCCTCGAGGGTTGTGTGAGACGCATGACTTTGGACTCTATCCTAAGAGTTCTGGAAAGCCACCAAGATGTTTAAACAGGCTGGGAATGTGAACATGTTTTGCTTCCAAACACTGGTAGCTGGGTAGAGAAGCAGCTGGAGTGGGTGAGAGAGGACTCAGGGAGACTGCTTAAGCTCATGCAGGAATCAAGAGGAGAGTTCAAGGTAGCAATGACTGCCAGCTGGGTCCCTGAAGGAAGAAGATGGCTCACTCGAACTGGGCACTGATGGGAGCTGGATAAGGGTTGATTTACAGATGTGGGCAGGGATAAGAGGACCAACCATGGATGACCATGGAGGCTGCAAGAGGAAGCCACTGTCCCTCTTAGGACTTCAGGGGAAAGAGGCGGGGATGGCATTCCTGTGAACCCCCAGGGGAGCTGCAGCTGCGGGAGAGGTGCCCCTGGAAGGAGCTGGGGCCTCAGCCAGAGGAGCACGGCCTCTGTCAACTACAGGCCATTTGGTGAGGAGCAGGGAGAGTGGTGAACAACTATCCCAATGCTCCCATCGGCTAGGCCCAAACAGAAGAGAGAGAGTGTTGGAACCTGGTGATGCAATTTATGGAGCTCAGTCCTGGGTACACAGAGCCACAGAGTTGACAGTAGCGGGCTCCAGGGGCAAAGGGAGAATGTCCGGCCCACTAGTTCTAGGGTAGGGAGATTATTCAGCTACTATGAAGCTCATATGGAAAGGATTGGGAATGGGCTAGACACAGCAGGAGTCAAACTGACCTCTCATTGACTCAAGAGAGGGAATATGACAACACAGAGAAGGCCTAAGACTCAGGTCAGGATGTGTGGGCCCATGTTCCATCCCCTAGCCAGGATGAATCACATAACCTCTCTGAGCTCGGTTTGCTCATCTGTGATATGGGAATGCTGATAGGGTTATGGTCAGCACTGAAAGCCAATAAAAGTAGGACATGGCAGGTATGCTGCCAAATCATAGCGTTCATTGGAGCCGGAGCTCCAATACATTGGCCACCTGATGTGAAGAGCCGACTTGCTGGAAAAGACCCTGATGCTGGGGAAAACTGAAGGCAAAAGGTAAGAGGGGGCAGAGGATGAGATGGTTGGATGGTATTACCGATGGACATGAATCTGAGCAAATTCCAGGACACACTGAAGGATGGGGGAGCCTGGTGTGCTGCAGTCCATGGGGTCGCAAACAGTCAGACATGACTTAGCAACTGAACAACAATTGATCATTATTAGAACTATAAAGAATCATGGAGATTGATAGCTCTCATCCCCTCACTTTGCAAGTGAGGAAACTGAGGCTCAGACAGGTTAAGTGACTTGTGCGAGGTAGCCTTTCATAAGTGGCGGGGATGAGATTGGAGCCTGGGGTCCTGTTAGCCTCCTGCACTTTTCATACTGTTATCCTGTGCAGTGAATGGAATGGGGATTCAGGCAGACACAAACTGCTCCATCTCCACGACCACAGGCATGTCCCGGTTTGGGTTGGGGAAGGGGCTGCTTTTATTCTGCTTTTACTTGAAAAAAGGCTGTTTCCTCCTTCTCAAATAACTTGAGAAGAACTGGACCAAGCAAGGTGGCTCCTCAGACTAAGGATCTTCCCGGCCCCATTCTCTGTCTCCCTTTCAGCTGTGAGGAGAACTGCGGGCCCGTGGACGCCAGCAGGGACGTTATGCTGAAGGTCACCATGGGGGACAGGTCTGCAGCAGCCATGTTCAGCTGGTATTTGGATGACACCCCACCGGCGAAGGTGAGGATACTGGCAGCCTCGCAAAAACAGAAATGTCTTCCCACTTTGACTGACCAGACCTGTGTCACGCTCCCAGGACTGAGCTGGGGGTGGGTCAGTCCACTCAGCCCGTGGAATAGGAGTCAGGGGCTGGGGGCACTGGCCTGCAGAGATGCAGGGGAGCAAAACCAACAATAAACATCACAGCAGATGCCACGGGGGCCCCAGCCATCCCTCTTACCAGGCTGATCCAGGCCTCCTGCAGTGCTATGGGGAGGCTGCTGGCCCATAACCGTGGGGGTCTAAACAGCCAGCCCCCCAGCGTTTGAGTGCCACAATTTCTGTGGCGCAGCTTATGCTCCAGAGCTCCCCATGACACCAGGCTGAATGAAGCTGGGTGCCTCCTAAAACCGCTTCTTTGCCTCGTTTCCTTTTCTCCCCACCTCAGCTGCCCTCTTGGTTTTCCCTGGGAGCCTTCCCTTGTAAATGCCCTGCACATGAACCCTCGTCTCAGGCTCTGCTTCCAGGGAACCTGACTGAGGACAGATACCCCAACATGCTGGGGATGAGCATTTGGGCTGACCTCAGGGAAGGAGCCGGTGCTGCTGTCCATCCATCAGAGACAAATCCGAAAGGCCTCCCCAGCTCAGAAGCCACTGCCCGGGGGGTCTGGTGGCCTGGCTGCAGCCTCAGGGGTACTGGGCTGTGCTCTCTTTCAGGCCGAGCCTCTCCCTGAGGCCTGCAGACTCCAAGGATTCTGGCCGCGTTCTTCAGTCCTCCTTCAGAGCAACACCTCCACTCTGCTGCTCAACAGCTCCTTCCTGAGGATCTGCGACCAGGCCGCCCGGATCAGGGTCACAGGTGGGCAGGCTCCTCCAGTCTGTCACAGACCCCACCTCTGGCAGAGAGTGAACTGAGAGGGAGCCAGGGGTGCTGAGACAGGGCCAGCACACATAGGCTCTGGTGTGAATCCCACCACCACCACCTTCTAGCCGGGAGACCTTAGGCCAGAGATTTGAGCCTGTTTCCTCACATGCAAGCAGGGCAATAGAAAGGTCTGCCTCTGAACTGTACGGCGCAGGCTGAGCGACACGACACGGGTGGTGAAAGCAGACCGTCCCGGGGTGCAGTCTGCATCCTGTGAGGCGATTCAGCACTTCTCACTGAAAACAAGTGCCGCACAGCAGAATGTAGGCTCTCAGAAAGATAAATAATGGGGTAACTATTCCTTTTCAGATCAACTCCTTTGATTCAGTATTTCTCAAAGTGGCTCATAGGCCACTCGCCCAGGATAACCTGGTACTATTTTAAATTACACATTCCGGGGTTCACCCCAAACCTTCTGAATTAAGTCTGGGCCAGGGAATTCATTTTAATTGATTAAAATTCTGTATGAACAACTCTTCCAGGCATGCACTGTTTTTGAAAACTAGGTGATTGTAACAGGTGGTTTGGGGTGTCGGTGCAGGTTAGCTGGGGCTCTTCATGGTGCTGTGGGAGCCCTTGGTTTGGGGTAGGATCTTCCTCCTTCTAGGTCCTGATTGTGGCCCTTCCAAGCTTGGTCTCTTGGGACAAAATTCTTATTTTCCAATATTCTTCCTCCTCACTAAAGCCCTGTGAGGAAGCTATTGCTATTAGCTCCACTTTACAGATGAGGAACTGAGTCTCAAAAAGGTCAGAGCCAAGGTCACATGGAGAGTAAACGGCAGGACTAGGATTCTGTCTCTGTCCAGTTTTGCTGAGTGAGACCCTGGAATGCCCTGCCTGAGGTGTGAAGGGTAGGGGTGTAGTACTTAAGATATGCAGATTTCTGAGCCTTACCCCCAAATCTCCAGAGAGAGGCTCTGGAGCAAGGCCTGGGAATCTGCATGCTAAACAAGTTCCCAGGAGACCATGAGCCATGGTGGAGTCTGTGTGGCACACACAGCCCCTAAGCACATCTTCTGTCTTCACTCCCTAGCAGTGACCGGGTGTGCCTACGGGGAGGACACCTATGTGGTCAGCTCCCTGCCTCCCCTGGAAGTGCCCACCTGCACCATTGCCCCAGAGGAGGGGACCATCCTGACGAGCTTCGCCGTCTCCTGCAGTGTCTCCACTGCCCTGGGCCCCCTGGAGTACTGCTTCTGCTTGGAGTCAGGTACCGGCTCAGGACTGCACTCACCCCTCACTCCTGGGCTCATTCCTCTCCAAGAGCAGGCACCTCTCTCTCTCTCAGAGCTGCAAAAAATGTGTTCTGTGGGTGAGAGAGGTTTGCAGGATGACCCATAACCCCCACCCCAGGCCCACTGACCCAGCATGGCCCATCACTATCTCCTCTGCAACTATAGAGGCCAAAATGACCTCTGTCCTGGCACGAGGGACATGGGGAGGATGAAATGGAGGAGGGTGTGCAGAAGTATGACTACCAGGACACCATTCCTTAGTACACTCTGGGAGGAGCCCTGACTCCTGGAGCTCCTCAGGACTAACATGGCCCAGCTCACAGAATCATCAGTGATGCTGGAGAGCCATTTTGGAGAGGCAACAGGGAGTGGGTGATGTCACAGAGCATGCCAGGAGGAGAACCGCTTGCCAAGGTCCACAGGAGGAGATGCCCTGGCCAGCGCCCTGTCGCTGTAGCCCCCACCCAGGACTGCTGCGGGGCATCCTCAGGGGAGACAGGAAAGCCACCCAAGGTGCCTCTGCTCACCTGGAATGGGGGTGGCTGGTTCTTGGCAGGCTTATCTGAGTCCTTGTCTCTTCCCAATGAACTTCAGCATTTTATGACCCTCACAAGAGCTCTTGAAAATGTTCTAGTCAGACTGGGACCATCATCCAAACCGAGGCTCCAGGAGTGTTGCTGGAGGGCTCCCCAGTATCTAGCATTAAACACCACAATGATGTAAACTGGACACCTTGACAAGGTGAAGGTGGAGGGGAGCTATCGTCAGATCATGGGGTGTCCTTCAAATAGATGTGGAATGCATGTCTGTGACTGGGTCTGAGCCTACAGGGAAACAATTCAAGGACGGTAAGTAGATTTCATTTCAAATCTTTGTCTCCCTAAATGAAGACACCCGGCCAGCTGCTCCAGTTCTGACTGGTTATTCTGTTATAGTTCCTCCTTCTGCCTGACACAGGTGAGCAGGGGCAAGGAAGCATGACCAATATAAAAATGAATTGGCAATTGCAGTTCAATAACTTTGTGACTGTTTGCACACTACAATGAAGAGATTCCAATGACAGGCGAGTCCCCTTTAAGGACACAAGGATATTCATTCATTCATTAATTCATTTTTACAACAAATATATTGAATTTCAGGCTCTGTTCCAGGTCCTATATATAGTAATGAACAAAATAGAGAAAGTCTCTGACCTCACTGTATTTATAATCAGTGGTGGAGACAGCTGGTAAACAAAGACAGAGGATGGGAGGCACTGTTTTAGACAGAGCAGCCTGGGAAGACCTTTATACAGGAAGTAATATTTGAGGGAGTCTGGATAAGCTTTGAACCAGTTGTTAAGATCGTCTTCCTTTCCTTCTGCTCCTCTTTCTCCTTATTTTTGTAATTTGGTTTACCACTTTGAATTTTTCTAAAAAATCTATCGAGGGGGATTGTTTTTCTGAAAATCTTCATGGATTCTAGTAAGGCTATTCCAAAGTCACAGCAGCAGGTGATTTCCTAGGGAGGACAGTCAGTCAGTTCAGTAGCTCAGTCGTGTCCGACTCTTTGTGACTCCATGGACTGCAGCACGCCAGGCTTCCCTGTCCATCACCAACTCCCAGAGCTTGCTCAAACTCACATCCATTGAGTCAGTGACACCATCCAACCATCTCATCCTCTGTCGTCCCTTTCTCTTCCTGCCTTCAATCTTTCCCAGCATCAGGGTCTTTTCCAATGAGTCGGTTCTTCGCGTCAGGTGGCCAAAGTACTGGAGATTCAGCTTCAACATCAGTCCTTCCAATGAATATTTAGGACTGACTTCCTTTAGGATGGACTGGTTGGATCTCCTTGCTGTCCAAGGGACTCTCGAGAGTCTTCTCCAACACCACAGATCAAAAGCATCAATTCTTTGACACGCAGCTTTCTTTATAGTCCAACTCTAACATCAACACATAACTACAGAAAATATAGCCTTGACTAGACAGACCTTTGTTGGCCAAGTAAAGTCTCTGCTTTTTAATATGCTGTCTAGGTTTTCCTAGCTTTTCTTCCAAGGAGCAAGTGTCTTTTAACTTCATGGGTGTGGTCACCATCTGCAGTGATTTTGAAGCCCAAGAAAATAACATCTGTCACTGTTTCCATTGTTTCCCATCTATTTGCCATGAAGTGATGGGACCAGATGTCATGATGGTCATTTTTTGAATGTTGAGCTTTAAGCCATCTTTTTCACTCTCCTCTTTCACCTTTATCAAGAGGCTCTTTAGTTCCTCTTCACTTTCTGCCATAAGGGTGGTGTCATCTGCATATCTGAGGTTATTGATATTTCTCCTGGCAATCTTGATTCCAGCTTGTGCTTCATCCAGCCTGGCATTTCGCATGATGTACTCTGTATATAAGTTAAGTAAGCCGGGTGACAATATCCAAAGTCATAGCAGCAGGTGATTTCCTAGGGAGGACAGTGGATCAGCATAAACTGTCTTCTCCCGGGAAGTATGGAGGCCAAGAGTCCCTGACGTGCCCTCACGAGCTGTGGCTTTTGTGTCCTTGTCATCAGGCTCTACCCTGGTGGACTTACAGTCACGCTGAGACCTGGGAATGCACCCTTAATTATTCAGTGTCCATTTGCCAGGTTCCTGTCTATACTGTGGCCCTGAACCTGCCCTCCCATCAGTTTACCTGCCACTTGGAAAAGAAAGCAATGACTTCATGTTGACAGTGGTCATTTCTGTCTCCAATCACGTGGGGAGCAGACAGCAGACCCAGGCAGTGGTTAAGGTAAGTGGCAGCCACTGTTCCTCTACTGAGACAATTTCTTCTTGTTTGTTTTTTTTTAATTAACTAATTTATTTCTTTGCTTGGCTGTGTTGGGTCTTACTTGTGGCATGTGGGATCTTGGTTGCATCACGTAGAATCTTTCATTGTGGTGCATGGACTCTCCAGTTGTGGTGCACAGGCTTATTTGCCCGATGGCATGTAGGATCTCAGTTCCCCAACCAGGGACTGAACCCATGTCTTCTGCATTGCAGGACAGATTTTTAACCACTGAACCACCAGTAAAGTCCCTGAAATAACTTCTTGACTTGTCTGAACTTCACCAAGAGGGTGGTGGGGTTGAAAGGAGCCAAGGGCATGACCATATGAGGGTTTATTCATTCATTCCTTCAACATATATTTACAGAGCACCTACCACATGCCTGGTCCTGGTGACACAGCCATGGGCAAAACAGACCTGGTCTCTCCCTTTGTAGATCTTATGATTAGTGGGCGGTACAGGAGAAGGATCCAGGGGATTTGGGGTGGGGTGCCTGAGGGAGGTGGGGGCAGAAGAACCTAGAGATGAGTTAGACCAGTGCCTTCAGAGTTCAGAGGAAGGAGGACCAAGATCAGCCACTAGGTCTACAAGGAAGAGGTTGGATAAAATTTCAAGTCAGTTTCAAAGGTGAGAAGCCAGGTGGATGGAAAGACCTGAGGGCACAATGAGGAGAACAGTGAGAGGTGAAGTCATGACCTGCCCGAGATTTGCTCCAGGTGGCCATCAGCACAAGTGGGTCCACTGCCCTCAAGCCCTGGGGGGAGCGCCCATGCCAGGTAAAGCCATCCAGTCCTACTCTGCTTCACCATGTGCAGGCTGGGCCTTCAGGCTCCAGGTTGAGAAGAACTGGTGGGTTTAGATCCTCCTGCTCTGAGCACATCTCTGGTCTCCTGTTAGGTGGGACTTGGACACACCTGTGTGGAGGAGGAAGCATTCCAGGCCGTGGTGTGGGACAATGTCACCGCCATTCTGCAGGGTGGGCGTGGCCCTGAGCGGCTCTTCCAGCTGGCCAGGGCCGTGTCATCCGTACTGGACCAGGGGCCGGGCTCCAGGCAGCTGCCGAGAGTGGACACCAGACAGAAGGTGCTCCCAATGGACTCCTCTGTCCTTTTGCTGGGGTCCCGGGGTCTGCATGCAGCCATCTGGGGAGGGTAGTGGGGTCCATGGATCCATGGGGAAGTCTTTGGTGTCTCCCAAGTTGATGTCACGTCTCTCTTCCAGTACTTTCAGTGACTGACATAAAATGAAGTAACCTTTCTCTGCTCAGCTTCATGGAACCACAGGTTTCTAGGGTGGGAGGGAATTTAGAGGGTACCACTCCTGTCTCTTTCTGTTCAATTCAGTTCAGTTGCACAGTTGTGTCCAACTCTATGCAACCCCATGGACTACAGCACGCCAGGCTTCCCTGTCCATCACCAACTCCCAGAGCTTACTCAAATTCATGTCCATCGAGTCGGTGATGCCATCCAACCATCTCATCCTCTGTTGTCCCCTTCATCTCCTGCCTTCAATCTTTCCCATCATCGGGGTCTTTTCCAATGAGTCAGTTCTTTGCATCAGAAAGGGGATGAAACTGAGGCCCAGAGGAGAAAAGTGACCCCGTCTTGGTCATACGGTTCATGGTTTGATGCTGTCCCAGCTCTGTCACTTACCATTTCTATTGTCAGGCCCAAGACTGAAATTCTCTAAGCCTCAGTTTTCCCACCTGGAAAACAGGGACAATAATAGTATTTTCCTTACAAGGTTGTGGTGAATGTTCAGAGTTACATTCACTATAGCTATGAGTCAAATCACAGGAAAATTGCCAACATTCAAACAGCTTTAATTCATGAATATGGCCATTCCATGTGATACAACCTAGTATAAGCAACTCAGGCAGAAGGCACGGTTACTTCCACTCCCAGTGCATGCTCCTAGGTAGCTGCCTGCACTCACCACACACAGCGTCACACACACCTGCCGGGTGTGGGGGGCAGAGGACAGACTCCTCTGGAACCTGAAGGGTTTGATGAGAGCGCTGAGCACACTGCAGAGGATGTGAGCAGCTTTCCCAGGTCCACATTTCCAGTAGGTAGTGAAGATAAGAGCAAACCCAGGGTAGCTCTTCCCCTGCCCACCTCCGGCCCTCTCACCCCAGCCTTTCTCCCCACTTAGTCCCCCAGCCCCAACACACATGCATACAACTCCACCTGGCTCTCCTTCACCCTGAGCATGACTTAGATGCTTCCCTTTGGAAGGGAACTTCTTTTTGGATACTGTATGATCCTAAGCACACGGACTACATGGCCTGACCCCAGGTCTTCTCATGAAACACTGGGGTCCTGGTGACAGACAGATGTCAAGCTCTCATTGGGCAATGGAGGAGATTTTAAGGGCTCTGTTGAGAAAACTGGAGGCAAGTTTTCAGAAACAAACAAGAGAGGACACAGGACCCCAGGGGCTCACCCTGAAGTGACCAGCATCCTGAAGGGACAGCTGTGTGTGGAGGGGGCTCCTTGGTAGGAGTGGTGGTTTTTGAAGGATGAGGCTGGCAACCCTGGCAGGGAGGGTGCCTGCAACAAAGCTTCCTGCTCTCTCCTCCCGCCCTCTCGTCTCCTGCGAGTGAATCCACAGGCCAGAGGCCCAGCAGCCTGACATCTCCATGCAGGCAGCCTCCAGGATGGCGACCAAGGATGGGGAAGATCTGCAGAGGCAAATGTGAGATCATAACCCACTTGAGTTTCCCTCCAGAACATTCTGATACGAGTCCCCTCACAGACAGGCCTATTCTTCCCTCCACCCAAGTTGTAGCCTGAATGGGAGCCTGGCTGGCAGCAGACACGCTCAGACTCTGCAGCTGCTGTGAAAGACTGTTGCTTGCCTGCCAGGCTCCTCTGTCTATGGGATCTCCCAGTCAAGAAACTGGAGTGGGTTGCCATTTCCTTCTCTAGGGGTTCCTTCCTAACCCAGGGATAGAACCCTCATCTCCTGCATTGGCAGGCGAGTTCTTTATCACTGAGCCACCAGGGAAACCTGAAAGACCGTTAGGCGATTAGATGAGCAAGTTGTGAGTAGCAAGCAGGGCAGGAGGGTGAGAGCGAAAGTTCACCTCTATCTGTGCTCTCCTAGATGGCTGCTATGAGCCATATCTGGCCACCTATTTTTAAATTAAAAAGAATTTTAATGAAATAAAGTTAAAAATCCAGTTCTCTGGTAGCACTAGCCACATTCCAAGGGCTTAATATGTAGTTACATTTTGCAAGCGGCTATGTTACTGGACAAGCAAAAAGACAGAACGTTTCTATCAACATAGAAATTTCGATGGGGTGGTGCTAAAATTATATTCTTAGATTTTATCTGCCTCAACCAAAGCCAGCCCCTGGCCAGCCCCTGGTTAGGGCTTAGAAAGCATGTTCCCCTAGATGCTCCAGGAGGTCTGGCTTAAGGCTGCAGTGGGAGGGGGACTGGAGGGAGTCTTGTCCCCACTGCCCCCCAAAGCACACAGGGACCTATGCCTGCAACAAGCTCTCCCAGTAAGCCAGTTTCTGAATTTCATGCCATCTGAGTCACAATGAGACCACTTGTTTTAAAATAATGCCAGATTTTACAAATTTGATTTGAAGAACTGGAAAAAGCTTGAGACATCCTGTATTAGTTTCCTCCTGCTGCTGTAACAAATAACCATAAACTTCATGACTTAAAATGACACAAATGTCTTATCTTACCATTCTGGAGGTCAGGAGTGTGAAAGAAACAAGGTTCACTGGGGCTAAAGCCAAGGTGAGGGGCTTGGCAGGGCTGTGAGCTGTCTGGAGGCTACAAGCAAGAATCCATCTATGGGCTTTTCCAGCTTCTAGAAGCTGCCCCCATTGCCTGCTCCATTTCCAACACCAGCATCTTCAAGCCTCCGCCCTCCACGGCCTCCCCCTTCTCCTCCCGTCTTCTGTCTCCCCCTGCCACCTCCTCCTCCACCATCCCATCTCCTTCTCTGACTCTGACCCTCCTAGCTCCCTCCTTCAAAGACCCCCATGAAGACTCAGAAAACGAACATATGGTTGCTGGAGGGGGAAGGGATAGTTACGGAGTTTGGGGAGGTCATGTACACACTGCTGTATTCAAAATGGATAACCAACAAGGACCTACTGCACAGCACAGGGAACTCTGCTCAGTGTTATGTGGCAGCCTGGATGGGAGAGGGGTTTGAGGGGAGAGTGGATATGTGTATATGTATGGCTGAGTCCTTTCACCATTCACCTGAAACTATCACAACCTTGTTAATAGGCTATACCCTGATACAAAATAGAAAGTTAAAGTTTGAAAAAAATAAATAAAGGAGAAAAAAATCACAGGGACCCCTGTGATTATACTGGTCCCACCTGGTTAGTACAGGATATTCTCCCCATCTCAGAATCCTTAATTTAATCAAACCTCCACAGAGATTCTGCCCAAATGTCTCTTGTCATGTGAATAACATATGCACAGATTTCAGGGACTAGGGTGTGCCTATCTTTGGGAGGCTATGATCCTGCCTACCATACATCCTAGTAGACAAGCAGAGATCTATCAGCTTTGGAAGACCCCACATGAGCCTGGTCGCTTTCTCAGACCCCAGATCTTGCTGGGACAGCCTCATCAAGCCACTGGAATTACATTACCTCCCCCACTTTCCTCTGTCTTTTCCAAGGTCAGAGAGCACATCCTGGGGTCACTGTCTGTGGTCAATGCCACCATGGGGGACATGCAGAGGGTGCAGGAGCTGGCTGAGGTGCTGAAAGAGGTGACCCAGCGCAGTGAGGAGCTCACGCCCTTGGCCCAGGTGAGTAGTTCCCACCCACTAAGTCCTAACCTTTATTTCTGGGACCCTGATCATTCTTCCCACTTAACACATCCATTTGCTCGCACACCCCTTCTATCCATATACATCTATACATATACATTTCTGACCTTTCACTCATGTATCCATGTGTTAATTTATTCATTCATTTAACAAATGCTCCCTAAACGCCTAGTATGTGCAGGTACTATGCAATTCACAGAAAATTCAGCAGCAAACCCCATAGACATGGCTTGTACCTTCATGGCACTTTTAGGCCAGTGGGATGACCAGATACTGAACAAATAACTTCATAAGTACATATATGATTACAAAATTGGAATAAGTGCTGTGTCCGGCCAGTCAGTGAATGTTTACTGAATACCTACTATGTGCTGGGCATTGTGCAAGACACTCTGGGAAAGACTCCGAGATGGACAAGGTTACTGTCCTGAAGGAATTGAGCACATGGCAGGGAAGGAACACCTGGCTTCCAGTCCTCGACACAGGCAGTTTGTGTGACAGGCTCGGCCCAGATCTCCCCTGGCTTGAGTTCCCACATGCTCCCTTCCACCGCAGTGCTGGTCCCTGGAGGAGTTTGGGGGATGGTCTGTTCCAAGCAGGGCCTCATGCTGTTCTTCCTCCTCCTCTGGGTGAGCCAGCGGGAGGCCGGCAGGGCTCTGCAGCACGCCAGTGAGGGCCTGCTGGCAATGAGTGCCGAGGCCCACCCTGAGGACCGGAGGCGCCAGGCGGCCACCAGGGACCTGCTCCAGGCTGTGGGCAATGTGCTGGAAGCTTCCCTGAGGGACCGGTCTGAAGAGCCTGCACAGGCCAACGGCAGCCAGGTGGGTGTCCCGGCCCAGATGTGGACCTCATGCTAACCACATGCCCGGCTCACACCAGCGTTTCTAGGCGGATCCTTCTCCACTTCGTGCAGATGAGGAAACTGAGACGCGGCAGTTAAAGGCCCTTCTAGGAGCTGACAGAAAGGCTCCAGGACAGGAGCTCCCAGGAGGTGGAGTGGTGCAGGCAGGCCAAGCACAGGCTTCAGAGGAGGTGGCCTGAGTTGGAACTCTGCCTTTGTCACTTGCAAGCCTTGTGCCTTGGGCAAGGACACTTCCTGCAGCCTTATCTTCTCATCTGCATTAAGCTGACAAGGTCTGCTTCATCTGACTGGAGAGATCCTATACTCACTCTTGCAAGTCTGAACTCCTGGTTCACTTAGCCAAGGACACAGAGCATCTTTAGGAGAGAGGTCATTCCAGCACCCAGGACGTCACAGAACGGAGACACAAAACCCGTCTCCTGCTGCTCCACAGCCCTTTACTTTGTGGTACCACCATTCCATTCAAGAACTCACACATCCTCACGGTGGCCACACAGGCACACTCAAACACATACCCACACACTTACACACATGCACAACTCACATACACGCACACACATTCACACACACTGAGAGCCATCGCTTATACTTTCACATATACCTCAAAGCACACACTCCTGCATTTGCTCATACCTTCACATTCAGCTACACAGTCACACACAGACTCTCACATATAGTTGCAATCACACATAAAATCACATACACACACACTCATTCATGCTCAGATACTTATACTCCCATACCCTCAAGCCACATCTACTCAGACACACATCCACACACTTCCACCCACACATACCCACATCAGTTCAGTTCAGTTCAGTTCAGTTCAGTTGCTTAGTCGTGTCCGACTCTTTGCGACCCCATGGACTGCAGCATGCCAGGCTTCCCTGTCCATCACCAACTCCCGGAGTTTACTAAAACTCATCTCCATTGAGTCAGTGACGCCATCCAACCATCTCATCCCGTCGTCCCCTTCTCCGCCTGCCTTCAAACTTTCCCAGCATCAGGGTCTTTTCCAATGAGTCAGTTCTTTGCATCAGGTGGCCAAAGTATTAGAGATTCAGCTTGAACATCAGTCCTTCCAATGAATATTCAGGACTGATTTCCTTTAGGATGGACTGGTTAGATCTCCTTGCAGTCCAAGGGACTCTCGAAAGTTTTCTCTAACATCACAGTTCAAAAGCATTAATTCTTCGGCACTCAGCTTTCTTTATAGCCTAACTCTCACATCCATACATGACTATTGGAAAAACCATAGCTTTGATCAGATGGACCTTTGTTGGCAAAGTAATGTCTCTGCTTTTTAATATGCTGTCTAGGTTCAAAAGCACCAATTCTTCAGCACTCAGCTTTCTTTATAGTCCATCTCTCACATCCATACATGACTATTGGAAAAACCATAGCTTTGATCAGATGGACCTTTGTTGGCAAAGTAATGTCTCTGCTTTTTAATATGCTGTCTAGGTTCAAAAGCACCAATTCTTCAGCACTCAGCTTTCTTTATAGTCCATCTCTCACATCCATACATGACTACTGGAAAAACCATAGCTGTGGCTAGACAGACCTTTGTTGGCCAAGTAAGGTCTCTGCTTTTTAATATGCTGTCTAGCTTGGTCATAACTTTCCATCCAAGAAGCAAGCGTCTTTTAATTTCATGGCTGCACCCACCATCTGCCGTGATTTTAGAGACCCCCCAAAATAAAGTCTGCCACTGTTTCCCATCTATTTGCCATGAAGTGATGGGACCAGATGCCATGATCTTAGTTTTCTGAACGTTGAGCTTTAAGCCAACTTTTTCACTCTCCTCTTTCACTTTCATCAAGAGGCTCTTTAGTTCTTCTTCGCTTTCTGCCATAATGGTGGTGTCATCTGCATATCTGAGGTTACTGATATTTCTCCCTGCAATTTTGATTCCAGCTTGTGCTTCATCCAGCCCAGCGTTTCTTTTGATGTACTCTGCATATAAGTTAAATAAGCAGGGTGACAATATACAGCCTTGACGTACTCCTTTTCCTATTTGGAACCAGTCTGTTGTTGCATGTCCAGTTATAACTGTTGCTTCTTGACCTGCACACAGATTTCTCAAGAGACAGGTCAGGTGGTCTGGTATGCTCATTTCTTTCAGAATTTTCCACAGTTTCTTGTGATCCACACAGTCAAAGGCTTTGGCATAGTCAATAAAGCAGAAGTAGATGTTTTTCTTGGAGAAGGCAATGGCAACCCACTCTAGTACTCTGGCCTGGAAAATCCCATGGACAGAGGAGCCTGATAGGCTGCAGTCCATGGGGTCACTAAGAATCGGACACGACTGAGCGACTTTACTTTCACTTTTCACTTTCATGCATTGGAGAAGGAAATGGCAACTCACTCCATTATTCTTGCCTGGAGAATCCCAGGGACCGGGGAACCTGGTGGGCTGACATCTATGGGGTTGCACAGAGACGGACACGACTGAAGTGACTTAGCAGCAGCAGCAGCAGCAGCAGGCATTTTTCTGGAACTCTCTTGCTTTCTCGATGATCCAGTGGATATTGGCAACTTGATCTCTGGTTCCTCTGCCTTTTCTAAATCCAGTTTGAACATCTGGAAGTTCACGGTTCATGTATTGCTGAAGCCTGGCTTGGAGAATTTTGAGCATTGCTTTACTAGCGTGTGAGATGAGTGCAATTGTGCAGTAGTTTGAGCATTCTTTGGCATTGTCTTTCTTTGGGACTGGAATGAAAACTGACCTTTTCCAGTCCTGTGGCCACTGCTGAATTTTCCAAATTTGCTGGCATATTGAATGCAGCACTTTCACAACATCATCTTTCAGGATTTGAAATAGTTCAACTGGAATTCCATCACCTCCTCTAGCTTTGTTCATAGAGATGCTTCCTAAGGCCCACTTGACTTCATATTCCAGGATGTCTGGCTCTAGGTGAGTGATCATATCATTGTGATTATATGGGTCACGAAGATCTTTTTTGTATAGTTCTGCTGTGTATTCTTGCCACCTCTTCTTAATATCTTCTGCTTCTGTTAGGTCCATACTGTTTCTGCCCTTTATTGTGCTCATCTTTGCATGAAATGTTCCCTTGGTATCTCTAAATTTTTTTGAAGAGATCTCTAGTCTTTCCAATTCTAATGTTTTCCTCTATTTCTTTGCACTGAGGAAGGCTTTCTTACCTCTCCTTGCTATTCCTTGGAACTCTGCATTCAAATGGGTATATTTTTCCATTTCTCCTTTGCCTTTCACTTCTCTTCTTTTCTCAGCTATTTGTAACACCTCCTCAGACAGCCACTTTGCCTTTTTGCATTTCTTTTTCTTGGGGATGGTCTTGATCCCTGCCTCCTGTACAATGTCACGAACCTCCGTCCATAGTTCTTCAGATACTCTATCAGATCTGATCTCTTGACTCTATCTCTCACTTCCACTGTATAACGGTAAGGGATTTGACTTAGGTCATACCTGAATGGTATAGTGGTTTTCCCTACTTTCCTCAATTTAAGTATGAATTTGGCAATAAGGAGTTCATGATCTAAGCCACAGTCAGCTCTTGGTCTTGTTTTTGCTGACTGTATAGAGCTTCTCCATCTTTGGCTGCAAAGAACATAACCAATCTGATTTTGGAGTTGACCATCTGGCAATGTCCATGTGTAGAGTCTTCTCTTGTGTTGTTGGAAGAGGGTGTTTGCTATGACCAGTGCATTCTCTTGGCAAAACTCCACTAGCCTTTGCCTTGCTTCATTCTATACTCCAAGGCCAAATTTGCCTGTTACTCCAGGTGTTTCTTGACTTCCTCCTTTTGTATTCCAGTCCCCTATAATGAAAAGGACATCTTTTTGGGGTGCTAGTTCTAGAAGATCTTGTAGGTCTTCATAGAACCATTCAACTTCAGCTTCTTCAGCATTACTGATCAGGGCATAGATCTGGATTACTGTGATACTGAATGGTTTGCCTTGGAAATGAACAGATATCATTCTGTTGTTTTTGAGACTGCATCCAAGTACTGCATTTCGGACTCTTTTGTTGACTACGATGGCTACTCCATTTTTTCTAAGGGATTCTTGCCCACAGTCATAGATATAATGGTCATCTGAGTTAAATTCACCCATTCTGGTCCATTTTAGTTTGCTGATTCCTAAATGTTCATTAGATTAGTCAGTCTAACCACACGGACCACAGCCTTGTCTAACTCAATGAAACTAAGCCATGCCGTGTGGGGCCACCCAAGACGGGTGGGTCATGGTAGACAGGTCTGACAGAATGTGGTCCACTGGAGAAGGGAATGGCAAACCACTTCAGTATTCTTGCCTTGAGAACCTCATGAACAGTATGAAAAGGCAAAATGATAGGATACTGAAAGAGGATCTCCCCAGGTCAGTAGGTGCCCAATATGCCATGGGAGATTAGTAGAGAAATAACTCCAGAAAGAATGAAGGGATGGAGCTAAACCAAAAACAATATCCAGTTGTGGATGTGACTGGTGATGGAAGCAAGATCCGATGCTGTAAAGAGCAATATTGCAAAGGAACCTGGAATGTTAGGTCCATGAATCAAGACAAATTAGAAGTGGTCAAACAGGAGATGGCAAGTGTGAACATTGACATTCTAGGAATCAGCAAACTAAAATGGACTGGAATGGGTGAATTTAACTCAGATGACCATTATATCTAGCACTGTGGGCAGGAATCCCTTAGAAGAAATGGAGTAGCCATCGTAGTCAACAAAACAGTCTGAAATGCGGTACTTGGATGCGATCTCAAAAATGACAGAATGATCTCTGTTCGTTTCCAAGGCAAACCATTCAGTGTCACAGTAATCCAAGTCTATGCCCCAACCAGTAATGCTGAAGAAGCTGAAGTTGAATGGTTCTATGAAGACCTACAAGACCTTTTAGAACTAACACCCAAAAAAGATGTCCTTTTCATTATAGGGGACTGGAATGCAAAAGTAGGAAGTCAAGAAACACCTGGAGTAACAGGCAAATTTGGCGATGGAGTACGGAATGAAGCAGGGCAAAGGCTAATAGAGTTTTGCCAAGAGAATGCACTGGTCATAGCAAACACCCTCTTCCAACAACACAAGAGAAGACTCTACACATGGACATTGCCAGATGGTCAACACCGAAATCAGATTGATTATATTCTTTGCAGCCAAAGATGGAGAAGCTCTATACAGCCAGCAAAAACAAGACTGGGAGCTGACGTGGCTCAGATCATGAACTCCTAATTGCCAAATTCATACTTAAATTGAAGAAACTAGGGAAAACCACTAGACCATTCAGATATGACCTAAATCAAATCCCTCATGATTATACAGTGGAAGTGAGAAATAGATTTAAGGGACTAGATCTGATAGATAGAGTGCCTGAAGAACTATGGGCCGAGGTTCATGACACTGTACAGGAGACAGGGATCAAGACCATCCCCATGGAAAAGAAATGCAAAAAAGCAAAATGGCTGTCTGGGGAGGCCTTACTAATAGCTGTGAAAAGAAGAGAAGCTTTTAAAAGCAAAGGAGAAAAGGAAAGATATAAGCATCTGAATGCAGAGTTCCAAAGTATAGCAAGGAGATAAGAAAGCCTTCCTCAGCAATCAATGCAAAGAAATAGAGGAAAACAACAGAATGGAAAGATTAGAGATCTCTTCAAGAAAACTAGAGATACCAAGGGAACATTTCATGCAAAGATGGGCTTGATAAAGGACAGAAATGGTATGGACCTAACAGAAACAGAAGATATTAAGAAGAGGTGGCAAGAATACACAGAAGAACTATACAAAAAAGATCTTCACAACCAAGATAATCATGATGGTGTGATCACTCACCTAGAGCCAGACATCCTGGAATGTGAAGTAAAGTGGGCCTTAGAAAGCATCACTATGAACAAAGCTAGTGGAGGTGATGGAATTCCAGCTGGAGCGATTTCAAATCCTGAAAGATGATGCTGTGAAAGTGCTGCACTCAGTATGCCAGCAAATTTGGAAAACTCAGCAGTGGCCACAGGACTGGAAAAGGTCAGTTTTCATTCCAATCTCCAAGAAAGGCAATACCAAAGAATGCTCAAACCACTGCACATTTGTACTCATCTCACATGCTAGTAAAGTAATGCTCAAAAAAGTAATGCTCAAAATTCTCCAAGCCAGGCTTCAGCAATACGTGAACTGTGAACTTCCAGATGTTCAAGCTGGTTTCAGAAAAGGCAGAGGAACCAGAGGTCAAATTGCCAACCTCTGCTGGATCATCAAAAAAGCAAGAGAGTTCCAGAAAAGCATCTACTTCTGCTTTATTGACTATGCCAAAGCCTTTGACTATGTGCATCACAAGTAACTGTGGAAAATTCTGAAAGAGATGGGAATACCAGACCACCTGAACTGCCTCTTGAGAAACCTATATGCAGGTCAGGAAGCAACAGTTAGAACTGGACATGCAACAACAGACTGGTTCCAAATAGGAAAAGGAGTCTGTCAAGGCTGTATATTGTCACCCTGCTTATTTAACTTATATGCAGAGTACATCATGAGAAATGCTGGGCTGGAAGAAGCACAAGCTAGAATCAAGATTGCTGGGAGAAATATCAATAACCTCAGATATCCAGATGACACCATCCTTATGGCAGAAAGTGAAGAGGAACTCAAAAGCCTCTTGAGGAAAGTGAAAGAAGAGAGTAAAAATGTTGGCTTAAAGCTCAACATTCAGAAAGCGAAGATCATGGCATCTGGTCCCATCATTTCATGGGAAATAGATGGGGAAACAGTGGAAACAGTGTCAGACTTTATTTTTTTGTGCTCCAAAATCACTGCAGATGGTGATTGCAGCCATGAATTTAAAAGACGCTTACTCCTTGGACAGAAAGTTATGACCAACCTAGATAGCATATTCAAAAGCAAAGACATTACTTTGCCAATAAAGGTCCATCTAGTCAAGGCTATGGCTTTTCCAGTGGTCATGTATGGATGTGAGAGTTAGACTATGAAGAAGGCTGAGCGCCGAAGAATTGATGCTTTTGAACTGTGGTGTTGGAGAAGACTCTTGAGAGTCCCTTGGACTGCAAGGAGATCCAACCAGTCCATTCTGAAGGAGATCAGTCCTGGGGTTTCTTTGGAATGAATGATGCTAAAGCTGAAACTCTAGTACTTTGGCCACCTCATGCGAAGAAAAGACTCACTGGAAAAGACCCTGATGCTGGGAGGGATTGGGGGCAGGAGGAGAAGGGGACGACAGAGGATGAGATGGCTGGATGGCATCACAGACTCGATGGATGTGAGCATGAGTAAACTCCGGGAGATGGTGATGGATAGGGAGGCCTGGCGTGCTGCAATTCATGGGGTCACAAAAAGTCGGACACGACTGAGCAACTGAACTGAACTGAACTGAAATGTTCATGTTCACTTTTGCCATCTCCTGTTTGACCGTTTCCAATTTGCCTTGATTCATGGACCTAACATTCCAGGTTCCTATGCAATATTGCTCTTTACAGCATTAGACTTTACTTCCATCACCAGTCACATCCACAACTGGATGTTGCTTTTGCTTCGGTTCCTTCTCTTCATTCTTTCTGGAGTTATTTCTCCACTGATCTCCAGTAGCATATTGGGCACCTACCAACCTGGGACGTTCATCTTTCAGTGCCCTATATTTTTTTCCTTTTCATGCTGTTCGTGGGGTTCTCAAGGCAAGAATACTGAAGTGGTTTGCCATTCCCTTCTCCAGTACATACCCACATAAACAAACTCAAATACTTATATTCACACACAATCCTCCTCAACATGCATGTACACACTCACATTCACACATGTATACACACCTATCAGATGTATGCACACATGCATACATGGTCTGTCCTCTGATAGGAACTCCGCAAAAATGTCCAGCCCTCCTGGTCCTCACGCCTGCCTTGGCTTCAGTGAGGCCACATCTCCACTCAAGGCTTGAGCAGGGTTGGGGAGGAGTTTGAGCCCGGGTGAACCGCGCAATGGCTCCGCCTGTGACTTTCCATTTCTCCTCGGGTAAGACCTGGGCTGTGGGTAGACATCAGGTTCCAGTGGAGCAGCAGAGGCAGGCACACAATGAGCCTCCCCATGGTTCTGCGGCTTCCCCTTATCAACACGTGGCCTCCACAATTCACCACCCTCTCTGTGCCTCTGTCTCCCCGTCCGCCAAACAGGATGGTAAAAGCACCTGCTCACAGAGCTTGGAATCTTCTCAGGGCTTATGCCCGATTCCCTATAGCACCTGGTGCTTGGTGAAGTGCTTCCCATCCGAGTCTCTGCTTTGCTCCTGCTGAAGGCCCACACGAGCTTGGTGGCAGCAACCAGAGGTGGTATATGGAGACCGGCCCACAGCAGTGGTCCCCTGCTTCCTTTTCCAGATGGCTACAGTGTCTCGGCTGCTGGAAGCTGCAGAGCATGTGCAGGCTGCCCTCCTGCTGGGGAGACTGCCCGGGGGCCTTCCAGCCATGGTGACAACCTCCTCCATCTCTGTGTACACAAACAGGTAATCTGCTGTACTGTGGGTGACCCAAAAAGCTCATCCCCTGACCTGTTTCACTCCACATCCACATCTCAAGACCCTGGGACAGGCAGAGCCCAGGAGACCCACCTGGTGGGAGGCAGGGGGGTGAGTGATGGGACCTAGAAGTGGGAAGGGCTTTTCACTGTAAGGTCCCCATACTGGGTGTTTGTACAGCATGAGAAGGGAGGTGGTAAGTGCCACGTCAGTGTGGTAAGTGCCACCCATGTGTCTTGAGAGATGGGTCATATTGAAGGGGGCTGAATGAGGGGGACCAACCCACTTTTAACCTCACTTAGAGTGTATCTGGCAAGCCCGCTGCTCCGTGGACTATGGGACTTACTCAGAGTGTGTCTGGCAAGCCCGCTGCTCTGAGGATTATGGGACTTCCAGACACTCTGGCCTTAGGTGTTTCTCCGAGGAGTGCCAGCCTCCTTTCACTGAGCCCTCCTCCAGCACCTAGGGATGGCCTGCCACTTCCATGCCACCCCCTGACAATCGGGGGCTGGACGACACTGCAGGCACTGCTGGGACCCTCGGCACTGAGCACCCTCCCTTGGTTCCTCTGCCACAGATGCCTTCCTGGATCCCAGGGGCAGTTTCCCAAAGCAGCGTTGTGATCATGACTAGGATCTGAAACCAGGTCCCCAGTCTACTCAATTGGGACGAGGTCAATAGCCAGTAAAGATGGTCTTATGGGAGGTCAAGTAGGTTGGGGAGATAGGTCTGGAGAAGTGTCTACATCCAAGCTCATTTATTCATTCAACAAAATATGTATTGACCACCATCACATGCCAGGCACTGCTCTAGGCACTGGGGCGGCACGGAAGAGAAAGCAGGCTGAAGCCCTGTCCATGTGGGGCCACCTGCCCAGCCTTGAGGCATCTCCTGCCTTTTATGCTATTCCCACTGAGGCAAACAAAGAATCATCTGAGTAAGGCAGGGGTCCCTAACCTCCGGGGTCTAATGCCTGATGATCTGAGGTGGAGCTGATGTAACAATAATTCAAATAAAGTGCCCAATAAGTATAATGTGTTTGAATCATCCCCAAGCCATCCCCCTACCTGGTCTTTGGAAAATTTGGCTCCCATGAAACGGGTCCCTGGTGACAGAACGTTGGGGGCTGCTGATCTAAGGGGATCGCGAAAGAAGCGCTGATGCTAAGGCTAGCCCCCATGCAGTGCTAAAGCGGGCAGATCCTCCTCCGACACTGACCTTCTCCTCTCTCTCCCGGCACCTCTGCTCTCACCTTGTGGACAGAATACAGCCCTGGAGTTGGCGAGGCTCCTCCGTGCATGTTGCTGCAGCCAGCTCTGTGACCTTCGCCCTGCCCACTGCCCCCCTTGGCTCCATGGAGGACTATCGGGAGCCTGTGGACATAAGGGTAACAATAGAAAGAACACCCTTGGAAGCAGCCCTTTACAGTCTGCAAAGCACCTGCACATATGCTTGCTCATTCATGTTGCTAACAGCTCTATAAATTAATTAAGCCCATTTTACAGCTGAGTTCAGTGACTTGCCCGAGGTGACCAGCAAAGTGGCAGGGCTGGGATTCAGAGCCAGGCCTTCTGACTCCCCAGACCATCCTCTTTCCACTGTATTGTGGAATTTCTCCAGCAGCCCTGGTTTAATTAGTCCTTGGACATGAAGCTCTTCAGACTCCATTCCATAAGTAGGCAATAGTAAACTCAGGGCTTTTTCCTTCTCAAATTAGGGCACATCTGACTCTTGGCTCCTTGAGCCTCCAAGAAAGCAGACAAACATCTTTCTCTTAGAGACCTTGTGCCTTGCTATAAGAAAGTGTCACACTGTTCATAGTCCAGTAATTGCTCAGCTGTGGCAAGTGTGATCAGGTCTCTAGGCCCAGGTTTCTGAGGTCAGAACCTTGAAGGTCACACAAACACACACCAGGAAAGATAGCAGCAGCTAAAGACAGGGCCCTCTCATTCACCCCACAGCACAAGGGCCACCTGTCCACCCGTCTGGGGAAAACTTTTCCTTCACACAGGGGCCTAGTTACCTTTCGGCCCTTGGACTCCTTGGCTCTCTGTTCTTGGTTTCAGATGATGAGCTTCCCCAAGAGCCCCTTTCCAGCCCGAGGTCACTTTGATGTCAGCGGAACTGTGGGTGGCCTCTCTCTGACCAGTCCTAGTGGACAGCTCATCCCTGTGAAGAATCTGTCAGAGTATATCGAGGTAGGCTTGGGGTGTGCTCAGAAGTCAGGTGGCACTTCTGTCTTCTTTTTCAACTTGGTTCGGTCCAAAAGTTGACTGGTTATGAAAAAAAATAAAGAAGAGAATCATTGGGAATCACCTGGAGTCCAGTAGGTAGGACTTCACATTTCCACTGCCAAGGGCCCAGGTTCAATCCCTGGTCAGAGAACTAAGATCCCATAAGCTTCATGGTGTGGGCAAAAAAAGAAAGAAGAAGAAAAGAAAAAAAGAAGAGAATATTTTATTATACCCAGCAGTATATACTAAACATGTTCTGCTTTTATGGCTTCACAGAGATTCAGTTCATTGCCTAATTCATGAATAATTTTTGTGAAGTACAGAGAGAAACAATAAAATTTATATTTTGCTTTCAGAGTAAAAGAAAGAAGAGAATCAAGAGAAATTATCCTCATCCTGCTATAAGCATTGCAAGCATTGTGGTTTAACATAAAACTATATATTTTATACAGTTTAACACAGAACTATATATTATTTGGTTATATATATGCTGTGATAAAGAATGTTCAAACGACTGGTTCAACCCCTGGTCAGGGAACTAGATCCCACATGTTGCAACTAAGATCCAGCTTAATCAAATAAATACATATTTAAAAAACGAAAAAGGGTGGAGGGAATTCCCTGGTGGTCCTGGTTAGGACTTGGTGCTTTCACTATGGTGGTCCCAGATTCAACTTTCGTGGTGCAGTCAAAAACTTTTTTAACTAACTAAATAAATAGTGGGTGGAAGGCTTTAGTTAATCCAGAGAGCTGATTAAATGGAGAGTGGTTATAAGAAGTTCTAATGTAAGAATAAAAGAGAGGAACAGCACCAACTAATTGAGTGCTACTGTGTATGTGGTGCTTGGCTAAGGATTTTGTACATAATAACATTTTTAATACTTTCAGTGAGGGCTTCCCTGGTGGCTCAGAGGTTAGGAATCTGCCTGCAATTCAGGAGACTGCCTGTAATACAGGAGAACCAGGTTTGATCTCCAACGCAGGGGACATGGGTTTGATCCCTGGTCTGGGAAGATCCCACATGCCATGCAGCAACTGAGCCTGTGCGCCACTATTGAGCCTGTGCGCTGGAGCCTAGAGCCAAGCTGGTGCACCCTCTGTGCAGGTGCAGCCCCGAGCCAGGGTGCACAGCTTGAGGAGCAGGGGCCGAATAAAGGCCCCCAAGATATCCTCATCCCTGAGCCATGAATACGTCACCTGACACGGCAAAATGTGACTCTGCAGATGTGATTTAAGTTAAAGATCCTGAAATAGATGATCCTGATCACCTGGGTGGGCCCAGTGTCATTGAGAGGTCCTTCTAAGTGGCAGGCAGGTTGCGGGGCAGGGGAGGCAGTTTGATGACAGAACCAAGAGGTCGGGTGATGCAAGGAGGGGTCCATGAGACAATGACTGCAGGCACTTCCAGAAGCTGGAAAAGGCAAAGAAGAGGGTTCTCCCTCTGGAGCCCTGAGAAGGAAAGAGCTCTGACAACTGTAGCCCCATGCGACTGATTCTGGGGCTTCTGGCCCTTGTGCTGTTTTAAGCCACAAAGCTTGTGGTCATTTGTCACAACAGCCTCAGTAAACTAATGAAAACAGCAGAGCACAGGTTGGATTTCAGCTCCCCAGGGGCTCACCCTGATGTTCACCGGCATTCCTGTCCTTGCACACCCTTGATTTTACTGTTTCTGATGACAGATCCTGCTGCCTCGGCTTTCAGAAGGACACGGTGAGCCAACTGTGCTGAACCTGAGCAGACCTGAAGCCCTGTGGGTGAACCTGACGTCAGGCAGCGCGGCTTTGGGGATCCAGCTGCACTGGAGACCTGACACCCCACTCACGCTCAGCCTGGGTTATGGCTACCACCCCAATGAGACCAGCTACGATGCCCAGGCTCACCTCCTGCCAACAGCTGCTTCAGGTAGTCCCACCACCCAGGGCGGCTTCTTGAGTTGCTTCCTGGGGGTGTGATCAGCTTAAAACTTGGGAATCAGAGCCATAGAGGAAAAAAAAAGAAAAAGAGAAAAAACACTTGCTACATTCAGTACTTATTTTTGTTGGTGGTATTCTTATTAGGCAATATACTAGGTGAACAATTAACTATATGTCCTGAAGGAGCTGAGAAGCACTCACAGAATTGACCTCATTGCAGTCCTCATGACAGGCTTTGGGGATGAGGATGACTGAAATATCTACTTTCCAGATAAAAACAGAGAGGTTAAGTAACTGGTCCAAAGTCACACAGCCAAGGAGGAGCAAAGTCAGAATCTGTACTCTCATTGGTCTGATTGGCAGCCTGCTTGGCACACTGAGCTGGGCGTGCTTCCTCTCCTATACTCCTGGGACATTGGGGAGACCATCAGTGCCTGCTTCCCTGCCCAGGCACCTGGTGCTCCCCTCCCATCACATTAGATCCAGTTTCCATGAGGCTTCAGGCTGACCCGGACACCCCCACCCCCCGTACCCACTGCTTCCTGCAGATGAGCTGTCCACGTGGATCCTGAGCCCAGAGGACCTGCCTTTTGGAGAAGGCGTCTACTATCTGACTGTTATCCCCGAGTCTGACCTGGAGCCAGCTCCAGGCAGGGACCTTACAGTCGGCATCACCACCTTCCTGTCCCATTGTGTTTTCTGGGACGAGGTCCAGGGCACTTGGGACAACTCCGGGTGCCAGGTAAGGAGGGGGCAGTAAAGAAGATGGTAGAGCCGAGAGTCAAACCCAGGTCTGTCCCCAGAGCATAAGCTTTAAGCAACATGAGGCACTGCTTCTCCAGAGCCTACCCCAGGCTCCCGGAGCCCTGGAGGCAGGTGGTTCTATTAATATCAATCACACCCTTGTCTCAGGGCAGCTCAGATCTGCCTCCGAGGAGCCAAGGCCTGTGACAGTGTTCTGGCAGCAGACATTGGTTTTGAGGCCATCAGAAGCCATTTCTGGGGTATCAGTGTCCCCCTTCCTTCTTCCATGGCTTTGCACATGCAGTTCTTTCCCCCAGAATGCCCTTTGTCCCTACCCTGACTGGAAAACTTCCATTCCCACTTCGATCTTCCAATCCAAAGCCATTTCTTGGGGAGGCAGATGTCTGCTGTCTCCCTCTGCTGGACTTCCACACCCTCCCCAGGAACAGCCTCCACGTCTAGTTGAAATTTATCACACACCCGTCCCCATCCCCTAGATCATATCCCTTCTTTCATTCATCCTACACATGTTCACCAGGTGCCAGGCCAACTGGTAGGGATACAATGATGAGACAAACCAGTGAGCACTCAGTCTAGTAGAGGACACAGACGAGAAGCAAATGGTGCGTATGTCCAATGATAGCAGTCACAAGTAGTTAAAGAGGCCAGGTCCCAGCAGAGCCACAAAAGGGGACTCAGAACCAAGCTCCTTTGGGATTTGTTTCTGCTTCCTCTTTGGCTTCCTTGTCACCTCCTGCCTGGCTTCCAGCTGCCACAAATGGCAGTTCCCCAAAATGCCAAGAAGAGACAAGGGCTCATTGAGATGCCCAAGAGACAGCGTGTTTCCCACACTTGCAGCCTAAGTCTTTGTACCTTGTGAATAAGACCTGAGTGTGTTGCCACTTTTGAGAGTCCTCGCTACCAGTGACTTGTCTGATCTCCACGTTGCTGACACAGAATACCCACTGAAGACTGCCTTCTGAGGCCTGAGGCTCAGATTAGGATGGTGCAGGAGCTGGCCACAAGGAGTCTGCCATTGGACAGACTTGGGTCCAATCCCACATCATCAGTACTTTCAAGATGACCTTGGACAGGCCCCACACCTCTCTGAACTTTCCCATCTGAAAACAGGGATAAAGGATGGCTGCCACTTTCCACAGTGGGGGATCTAGACCAGGTTAGAAGTGCATACCAGTGCACTCAGTGTGGCACCTGGCACATAGTAGGTGCTCCACAGATGAAAGTGACTGCTGTGGCAGACACTCTGGGCTGAGAGAGCATGAGGACAGACTGAGGGAGGCCCACTTAGCTAAATGCAAGTTACTGGCAAGTTCCTAGCTTCTGGGTGGAATCATGGGGTCTAGGAGCTTACATGTGTTTAAGAATATATAGATACTAATGCCCACACACATAAATGTGGGGCATACAAAGGTCATGTGGGAGTGTGTCATATTACCGAAATTATGCTAACCCGAAACTGTAAACCTGATGGTCATTATAGAAGCAGATGTTGGCACAGATGAATACTGATACAGAGCCATCTGAAATAGGACACAGAAACCCACTCCAGTGTTCTTGCCTGGGAAGTCCCATGAACAGACGTGCCTGGCAGGCTACAGTCCATGGGGTCACAAAGAGTCAGACACGACTGAGTGAAAGCGCACAGAGAGAGAGAGAGAGACAGAGAGAGAGCCATAAATAATTAAATGGGGGGAAAAAATAAATAGGATCACCAATTTTGGATGGAAAAATCACCACTGTCTATTCTCTAAATAACTAAAGAAATCTCCAAATCTGTGAACTGCAGACCTTATCAGTGGAGTAAAGGCAGAATTATTGCAAGGGGTTTGAGAACTGTATTCTTTTTTATGTATTTTTTCAAAGGATACTAAAGGTGCAGCTTCTGTCACATGGGGGAATCTCATGAAGAGTTTCTGGTTTTTCCGGATTAGCTCTGGTTTTCAAAAGGGCTGTCATACTGGAAAAGAGTAGGAAAGCCACTGCCCTCCAAGTCTTTGTGAAAACCCAGGAAAGTAAAACGTTAGGCATAGATCAGGTTTGGCCCCTGGGTGCTTAGTGCTGAGAGGGTCTTGTCAGGCGCACTTGCTTGGGGTTCTTCTCTGAACCAGCCCCACCCCTCCTGGGTGTGCCAAGGGTTTGCATAAGACCCACAGCTGATGCAAAACACTGATCAGGATTGGGAAACAGTAAGCAAACACGGATGTGAGACCCACGTGAATTCTGTCAATAAAACAGTTGACACCATAGCTGTCAGAGGGGTCAGCCCCGCCAGGAGGTGTGTTAAGGGTAAAAGATAAGAATGATCTGCTGAGGCATGTTTGGGCTGCCACAGGTTCTTCCTCACCAGGTGTTGAGCAAAGAACTTTCCACATGTCAGTATTTTCTGTTGTCGCCTACCTTACCATCTCATGGTGGACCCTGGAATGAAAAAGTAGTGCTGGGTTGTGGGTCTGAATGAAATCTACACCCTCCAAATAGCCCTGGGTGGACTGCAAGCTAAGGAAGGCCATAGCCTGCAAGGGAAGTCTTGCCGCTAAGTGTACAAAATGAATTAAGAGCCAGATAGAGTGCTCTCCCCTGCCTCACTCCTGTCTCTCTCTCCCCTAACCTCAGTCCCCATACCACAAGGACCCCAAGCCCAAGCTCCATCTACATGCCCCATTTCCCCATGTTTTGCCACAGGAAATGGCAACCCACTCCAGTATTCTTGCCTGGAAAATTCCATGGACAGAGGAGCCTTGTAGGCTACAGTCAAAAAGAGTTGGACACGACTGAGCGACTTCACTTCACTTCACTTCTTTGCCACTCTTGTGCTCGTGGGTGGCCACACCAGTAGCCAGTCCTCCACAGAAGGACGATCCTGAGGAATGGGTCTGGGCAGGCCCTGGAGGAGGGAATTCTGAGGTTCAAGTCCCCAGACCACAGTCTAAAAGTGGGAGTCCTAGGGTTAGGATTAGGAAAGACAAATGAGGCATCTGGAGTGCAAAATTTAAGGGGAGGCTCTTTCTCAGGGTCACCAAGGATCTCGCCCTGGTCTTTGCTGGGTTGTATGTGCTGTGGTGGGCATTCCCTCTGCCCCCACGACTCTCTTCATCTTGTGCACAAGGGCACAGCCCTAGGATGGCTAGAGTGGGACCCTTCAAAGCATGATCCTGGGACAGGGGCCACAGGTCCCTAGGTCCAAAGTGGGTAAAATATAGAGAATTCTTTTCTATTGCTGAGAATCAGCTTAGGATGTGAATATTTGTCCTTTCTGTTTTCTTGCCATGGTTCCCCTTATCTCTGCTGTTTTTCTCTTCAGTGTAAGATAACCCACTGTCTCAGTTTGCCTGGGACTCAGGGGGCTCCCAGGATCTAAGACTTTCAGTTTGAGAAGCAGAGAGGTCCCTGGCAAACTGAGATGAGTTGGTCACCCTGAATGTCCTCTCAGCACCTTGCCCGTTGCCTGGCCTGGAAGCAGCACCCTACAAATACCTGCCTGGTGAGTGAGCACCAGGTGGGAGAGAGTACTGGAAAGGATGCATACCAAACACATGGCAGGGGCTGCTTCTGGAGGCTGGGGGACAGAGGGCGTTTTGGCTTTACCCTTAATACTCCCTATTCAAAACGGCAAAGCAGGTTGGCAAGATGAACATGGTCACTCACTGAGAATGACAGGTGCAAAAATGCTTATTACAGACATGTGTAAGCATTAAGTCGCTCAGTCATGCCTAACTCTTTGTGACCTCATGGGCTGTAGTCTGCCAGGCTCCTCTGTCCCTGGAATTCTCCAGGTAAGAACACTGGAGTGGGTAACTATTCCCTTCTTCAAGGGATCTTCCCAACCCAGATATTGAACCTGGGTCTCGGGCATTGCAAGCAGAGTTTTTACCACCTGAGCCACCAGGTGAGCCCACTACAAGACATAATTCACTATATTTAAAAAATTACTGTTTAACTAAATAAAAAAGCCCAAAGAGAATCCTGAAGCTGGCCTTCAGCAGTCTCCCAGCCCTCCCCAGGACACCATATCTTCCCCACTCCTCACTGCTCTCCTCCCATGGGTGGGGAAGATATGCTCCCCGAGTGCTTTCACCAGGGCCTCTTTGGGGTTGCAGGTGGGGCCGCAGACCACCCTCTCGCAGACCCACTGCCTTTGCAACCACCTCACCTTCTTTGGGAGCACGCTCCTGGTGATGCCCAATGCCGTGGACGTCCGCCAGACTGCTGAGCTCTTTGCCACCTTTGCGGACAACCCTGTGGTTGTGACCACCGTGAGCTGCCTCTGCGTGGCCTACCTCCTGGTGCTGATCTGGGCGAGGAGGAAGGATGTTCAGGATCAAGCCAAGGTGAGGTGGCATGATCCACGGGAACAGCAGGGGGCGAGCAGTCCCCTTGCAGGAGCTCCAGAGAATGGAGCCCTGGCGGGGAGCTGAGGGGCCAGCTGCAAGTCCAGGCCTTGACCCCTGGAGTCATCTCCTGTTAGCTGGCCTCTCAGCCTCTTTACTTCTAAAATGTTCTTGTTTATCAAATTATCAGGAGGATTATAAAGCTGACGACTTATTGAGGATTGACTATGTGCCAGGTACTACTCCCACTTAATGCCCACAACAGCACCAAGGGGGAGGGTACTGATGTTGAGAGTCCCCTAGACCACCCTCAAATTCAGTGATTTGCTAGGAGGACAGACAGAACTTTAAATAGCTATTATCCTCATGGTTACAGTTTACTACAGTGAAAAACTGCAGATTAAAATCAGAAAAAGGAAGGGTTCAAGAGATATCAGGCAAGAGATTCTAACTGTCCTCTCCCCATGGAGCCCTACAGACAGATGAATTCTTCTAGCAATGATGTGCAACAGCACATGTGATGCATTGCCCACCAAGGAAGCTCCCCAAACCTTGGTTTTACTAGGGGTCAGTCTCATAAGTATGGCACCTGCATGACTGCCTTTAGTCTCCAGCAACCACTGCCCCTCATCCCTGCCCAGGTCAGACTGATAGAGCATGGCCCAAAGCTCTCACTACAGATCAGACTGTTAGCACATAATGCCTAGGGTGGCCCGAGGCCCCAGATAGTCAGACACCCTGATCATGCAGAATATTTCAAGAACTTAGAGATTATCTTCCAGGAGCGTGCCAAAACCAATCCTTTCTTTGGAATGTATAGGATAATTATCTAGTCCAAAGCCATCTCCAAGGAGCCAGAATTCAAACCCAGATCTGCCTGACAATAAGTCAGGTCTGAGGGTAAAAACAAGATCAAACAATAACCAATTGTGACAACAAAGTTCTGATTCTTTTTCTGATACATGCATCACACCTGACCCATAGGAGCCTTCAATACACACTCACGAGTGAGTGAGCACATAAATGAATATAATGCACTGAACCTTTCAACATTGCCTACCCTCCCTACATATAGCAACACCTCTCAGGATGTGAATGGTATGAAACCTAAAAAGATAATAGTTGCCCAATTTATACTGTTGTCTTTGATTTGCCCAAGGGGTTTAACACTAATATTTTAAGTCCTTCAGCTGTAGGTTGGTTTCTGGGGAGCAGACCCTCAGATGGAGTTGAATATGCAGGTTGTTTATTAAGAAGTGCTTGGGATCAGCCCCGGGGCAAGGAAGGAGGAAGGTAGGATGGGCAGGGGGAGAAGTCAATTTGGGATGCAGCCTACTGATAGTTGATTGACCCCTTGAGGAGCTCTGGAATTGTCCTGAACTACGCTGAGAAGCCCAGGTCTTGATCTTTGGCAATGAACCAATCTGTCCTTAGATATCTGCTTCCCTAGGAGGTGCATGACTTTGACAGAGATGACTTGCATCCCTGACAATTCCACCTTGGCAACTGAAAAAACAGCCCTCCACTGACAATAGATCTGGGCAGCTCATCACTGACCAGCCCTCTGTAGCCTCTGACCAACTCCAGCTATTTATTTTTTGCTAAAACAACATTCATTCGTTTAAAATTTCCTTAGAGGCACAATCTGGTTACAATGGTATGAGAAATCATTTATGAACAGAGTTTGTATTTATCAGCTCAAACATCAAACATTCTCAGCTTAATACCAAATTCATTTCCAATTTGACTACTTTGGGTCATATTTAATAATGAGTGTATATTTTTTATTTTAAAAGTTTTGGTTTTCACTTGAAACCCTGCTTTTATAAAGAACAGTTCATACCTGATGCAATGAATCAATAGCAGACATAAGTGTGATTCCCCCCTTTAACTCTCATGAACGCCCAACTCACTCCTGGCTACGTGTGTGGTGGATGACCCCACAATGCCATCCTTCTGCCCAGGTAAAGGTCACAGCGCTGGAGGACAACGACCCCTTGGCTCAGTACCACTACCTGGTGACAATCTACACCGGACACCGGAGGGGGGCAGCCACCTCCTCAAAGGTACTTGACTTACAAGACCCCTTGGTCAGTTAGCATGTACCACCCAGCAAAGCGCTGGCCAGCTGGTTGTTGAGTTACTTTAGCACACTGGATTTTGTTGTGGGTTTTTTTTTAACTTCTGCTTTTTTGGAGAAGAGTATCTTTTTGCTAGACAAAAATAATACCCTAAGGCCCCATATTTAAAAAGATAAAGGAGGAGTGGATTAAGGGAGATCTGGGGTCTGGTGCTGCTTCCCTGGTAGCTCAGTTGGTAAAGAATCTGCCTGCCAATGTAGTAGACACGAGAGATGTAGGTTCAGTCCCTGGGCTGGGAAGATCCCCTGGAGAAGGAAATGGCAACCCATTCCAGCATTCTTGCCTGGGAAATCCCAGGGACAAAGGAGCCTGCCAGGCTACAGTTCATGGGGTTTCAAGAGTCGGACACGACTTACCCCTATCACTGGACCCACTGGTCTTCTCATTTAACCCTACTAAAGGATAATTCAAACAGCTAGTTACCTGCACTCAAATGTGCTCACATATGCAGAACAGTCAGTAGACTGCTACCAACGAATAAAGGGGAAAAAAGAATTTTTAAGAGAAAGGGGACAAAAGAAAGAAACAATGGCAATCATTTGAAAAAGAACCTCGAATTACATTTTTGAGGAAAACAGGTTAGCTGGCATCCAGCTAAGAGGTCAGGCTGTCCTTGAAAGGCTGACTAAAGGTAGTGAAGCCATGATTTCATTTGTTTGTGGATTCTCCAAACTCCCTAAGTTTAGTTGTGGAGCACACAGCAGGTTGCTTCTGTCATGTCTTAGGATCCTTAGTTAAGTCTGGCCTGCGTCATGTCCTTCATCAGAATGTACCATCCCTCACAGCAGCCTCCAGGCTTCCTTTACTGAAACTGTGCTCCATGGAACATAGTTTGAGACCATGGGTACTGTGTGTACTCTGCTGAAGAAAGCTCTGTTGATTTGGGGTTTTTTAAAAAATATTTATTTATTTATTTGGCTGCACCAGATCTTAGTCGTAGCTTGCAGGATCTTCCATCTTCACTGCAGTATGAAAACTCTTAGTTGTGGCATTCAAGATCTAGCTCCCTGACTAGGGAACTCCCTTGCATTGGGAGCTCAGAGTCTTAGCCACTGAATCACCAGGGAACTCCCTCCATTGTTTTTTTAAAAATGATATTAGGCTCCATGAGAGCATGGCATGTGTCCATTTACTTTTTACTTCTTGAGTCCTATTTAAATCTTATTTTTACTTGTGTATACATTTATTTTTATTTGAATTAAATAAATTTTTTAAAATTGCTGCACCTCAGTGCCTCAATCAGCTATCTAACGCAGAGTAAGTACTCAGTAACTGTTTGCTGAATAAATGCAGGAATCACTTTCATCCATCTAATGAAACACCCACCCCATTTCTGTTTGATACAAGGAACTGACCTTCCTAGGAATGAAAGAGTGAAAGTATGTGATCTCCACAGGCCATTTCATGGCTCCCCATTTCACTTTTCAATTGATACTTCTTAGTTGGGTTCTCCTGGCACAGTGGTTCTCAAATGGTTGGCCCCCAAGGATGGCTGGTAATTTTGGAAGTCGTTCTGGTTGTCACAACTTGGGAGAGGAAGAGATGCTACTGGCACCTAGTGAGTGGAGGCCAAGGTTGATGCTAAACATCCTACAGCACACAGGAAAGCCCCAGAGCAAGGAATTATCTGACTGAGAGTGTCTACAGGGGAGACTCTGCTTTAGAAACTGACTCTGAAACAAGGATTCAAGCACAAGTAGTTCATTTGAGAGGAGATTCCAGGGCACCCCATAGGGGAGTGGGAAGCCAGGCAGGGAAGGGAAGGAACAAAGAACTCATAATCAAGCCCACCACCCGCCCTGGGCAACTGTAGCCCAATCCCACTGGGGAACTCTGGAAAGCAGTGAAGAACGTGGGCCTCAGAGTTATCCCAGCAGAGGACTGAGGGAACTGGACTGTTTATCCACCAATCCCACAAGTCATCGGGGGAACACAGCTTGCAGAGGACATTAATTCTCTGCCAGCTTTCACCTGCTGCTCTGACAGCCAAGAAACCCCTAGAGCAAGAGACACAGCAGTGGCAGTGGGACAGCCTCACCACAGTGGTGAGGCTGAGGGATGGATATCAGTGGGGCATAGTGATACCTGCTGTAGTTGTTTTGGGCTCAGGTAATCAGGCATGGCCACCAGCAGCACCTGCAGGGCTTCAGAAAAATACAGATTCCTGGTAGATCTGGATGGGGCCCGAGAATATGTGTTTTCAAAGTAATGGGCAGTCATTCATTCCTGCCTCAATACTGGGAACTCTGGGAGCCCTAAGAATATAGTCATTAGGGAGAAAAACCAGTTCCTGCCCTACGGCCCTTTCAAATAAATAGATGGGAAGTCTGAAAAGTTCATCAGGAAGCATTTTATGAGTACAGCTCATCTCAAAGATGTGCACACAGATAGTGTATGCAAAATCAAAGATGTGCATACAGATAGCATATCCAGATCTTCATACAGCTGAAAAATAACTCAGGCAGGCCCAAGGTGGGAGGAGAGGAGGAGAAAGGGCTGAGCTCCGTTGGGTTTCATTGGTTTTCAGACACCTCCAGTGAAACACGGGGCTCAGTTACCATGCAGAGCTGGCCACTCCTGGCCTCTGGGTTTCAGGTGACTGTCACCCTATATGGCCTGGATGGAGAGAGTGAGCCCCACCACCTGTCGGACCCCGACATTCCAGTTTTTGAGCGAGGGGGAGTGGATGTCTTCTTGCTCTCCACCCTGTTTCCCCTGGGGGAGCTGAGGAGCCTGCGACTATGGCATGACAACTCAGGGGACCAGCCATCCTGGTGAGTCAGGGGTGGGCAAACCATGGGGACCTACTAAGCGACAGGTCCAAGGCTGGGTACTGTGCATGTGCTGCCTTGCTGATTCTCATGAGCCTCTGTAAGAAAACATAGAATGGGTCCCTATTTCACAGATGAGGAAACCAAGGGTCAGAGAGGCCCACCAGTCCACAGGCCACACATAATGTTCAGTCTCTCATTTAGCTCTCAGTTTCCACATCTATAAAATGGGGATAGATGTCTACTCTAATGACAAACCCTGCCCAATTTGAGGAGAGTAGATGAGACACTGGCTGATTCTCCAGAAGATGTCAGAACGGCTCCCATGCTTTCCTCACTGGATGCTCACTGACCCTCTGGGACAAGTGTGCTTTATAAGTGGGAGAATCTAAACTTGGGAAAGCTTAACTGACTTGCCCAAGGTCACACAACTGGCAAGCTCAGAGCCAAGAGTCCTCCCCATTTTGTCTGAGGCCCAGATGAGTGGCCTCCAGCCTGAACACTTGCCGGTGGCTGGCAGCTTTCAGAAAACATAGCATTTCAACCACTGTCCTTAACTCATCTACAGGATTAAGACCCTCAGCTGAGGGTTGGTTCCTAGGATGCAGACTCTGAGATGAAGTTGAATATGGAGGCTGTTTACCTAAGGGAGGCCTGGTATCAGCCCCTGGACAGGGAGGGAAGCAAGCAGGATGGGCAGAAGAGCTTTGATACAGCCCAAAGACAGCTCAGCTGACCACACAGGGAGGTCTGGAGCTGTGCTGAGTTGGGTTGAGATGTCCAGGTCTTGATCACACCCAGGTGCCTCACCCAATGGGCACTGGATGTCAGCCACCTCAGGAGGGTGTGTGACCTCAACAGAGGTGGCTCTTACATGCCTGATGGGGACTATCCTCCATGAAAGGAGAAAATGCATGTCAAGAGGTTCTTAGCATAATCCCCACCGTGCAGTAAATGCTCAATAAAGAGTGCCTACAGGGCTTCCCTGGAGGCTCAGTGGTAAAGAATTCTCTTGCCAATGTAGGTTTGATCCCTGATCTGGGAAGATCCCACATGCCTCAGAGCAACAAAGCCCATGCACCACAACTTTTGAGCCTGAGCTCCAGAGCCCTGGAGCCACAACTACGGAAGGCTGAGCGCCCTAGAACCCATGCTCCACAACAAGAGAAGCCACCGCAATGAGAAGTCCACCTACTGCAACCAAGAGTAGCCCCCACTCGCTACAACTAGAGAAAAGCCCACACAGCAACAAAGACCCAGCCAAAAATAAAAATAGATAACATTATTTTTAAATAAATAAAACATAAAAGTAGATAGTTAAAAAAAAAAGAGTGCCTATTGATATCATTAGTCTCATTTCCCTGTAAGGCAACAGAGAAAACAGTTGCTGCTGAATCTGACCACCCAGCAGAGGCAAGATGACTTCATTTCTTCCCTGGGCCTCAAAGATCTAAATCAGATTTGATGATCACCACAGAGCCCTTGGAGGGCAGGCCCATTCTCTGGATGGAGGCCCAGGGGTACACCAGGTTTGTGTGCTCAAGCCTGCACCTCCCTGGACACACAGTCCAAACAATTCCACTTTCCTTGCTTGTATCAGGATGGTGACCCTGGGCTTGCTCCCCTACACGAGGGTGCAGTTTCAGAATGCACGCTCTTGCAGCATACCTGTGAAAACTTGGCAGCCTCCAAGCTGGTGGTCTACACTAGCTGAATTCCCCAGATGAAGCCAAATTCACCCACTGATTGGGGCACTTTGATCAAGGCACTAACGGCAATGAAGAAAAATACAAAGTCTCTTTTTAGGAGTTCTCGTTCTTGAGCTCAGGTCTGCAATATATTAACATTATCTTCAAGGGGTCCAAAGACATCTCATCTGCCTAACATTATCTTCAAAAGTGTGGGTCCCCTCCAGGTATGTAAGCCGGGTGCTGGTGCATGACCTGGCAATGGACCGGAAGTGGTACTTCCTCTGCAACTCATGGCTATCCATCGATGTCGGAGACTGTGTTCTTGACAAGGTATTTCCGGTGGCCACAGAGGAGGACAGGAAACAATTCAGGTACTGTTCTTTTTTCTTTAAAGCAAATGCTCTTTTACTTTGTCATTTCATCTCTAGAGAAGTTGCCTCATAATTCAGTCTCAGCCAAATAAAAGCATGTTTCTGCTTGCAGGTCTGGGTAGCTCTGAATGTGTGATATTAATGACTAATCAGTTTTTCTTGATGTGATAGAAGGGCCCTGGAGGGACATGGACCCTTCAAGGCAGAATTATCTTCAGGTGGTGATAACAGTTATAGAACAGTTATCCAAATTTCCTTGGATGTCACAGAATAATACTTTTTATATGAGTGAACAGACTGATCTGAATGGTGATTCCATGTCTGGCCACCTGGAGCCTCTTCTTCACATCGCTTTACTCTCAATGCGTTTTTCAGAGTCTCCTGTGCTTTACTCACTCCCTCATCCCCTTTCCTGTTGTGCACCCTTCCACAGCTGTTCCCAGACATACATAAGCAGATACAAATGTACATGCCTGTACACCCACACACACAGGACACCACATATTGCCGTTTATCTTATATCTTTTAAAACAGCATGTTATTCTGAATATGTTGCCTTTTTTCTTTTAAAGGACTTCCCTGGTGGCTCAGATGGTAAAGCATCTGCCTACCATGCGGGAGCCCCGGGTTCAATCTCTGGGTCGGGAAGATCTCCTGGAGAAGGAAATGGCAACCCACTCCAGTATTCTTGCCTGGAAAATCCCATGGACGGAGGAGCCTGTAGGCTACAGTCCATGGGGTCGCAAAGAGTCGGACACAACTGAGCAACTTCATTTTCACTTTTCACTTTAATAATATATCACACACATCCTTCTAGGAAGGTCAAACTTCTGAGTTAAACTTTCCTTATTGGCTGCATGATATTCCACAGAATGGATGACCCACAATTCTCCTACACATGGGCATTCGGTCTACTTTTAGTGTATCTACCAAAAGGTGACATTTTCTCCCAGCTGCCACTGGGAGCAGCTCAGCCTCCAAGGGGGAAGAAGTCTGAACCAGAGAGACTTGGACCCCAACAGAGGCATAAAATAGATGTGGGCACAGGTCATAAAGTCCCACACGCCTGCTGGTGACTTGCTGTGTAACCCTGGATAAGTCACCACACCTCCCCAGGTCTCAGCTTCCACATCTGAAAACTGACCAATTCAATGTGCCTACCCCATAGGGGGCCTTGGGTCCCATGGAACGATGTAGTAATGTGCTTGGCACACTGTGCGGTTCAGGCTAAGTACCCAGTTCCAGGAGCACCTCTTATCTCCAACTGCATCAGCACACATGATGCCTGGAAACCTGGCAATGAGCTCTCTGAAGACAGGAGCTTCTCATCCCTGTGAATCCCTGGGGCCCAGCAGACAGCCTGGGACAGGGCACTGGGGTATCAAATATTTGCTGAATAAGACAAATAACATGGACACTGTTTTTGGCAACTGACCTCTCTCTCTTTCTTCACCTTTACTCTGAGTCTAGGGCACCCACATTCCCTACAGTGACAGTCAAAGTATTGTACAACCCTGGAGGGTGCTGGCACTGACCAATCGGAACAAGCGACAGTAGGAAATCTCTGCTCCGGACACTCTATTATCAGAATCTGCATCTTTCAAAAGCTCCTGAGGTTGAACTACATTCTACTCACAGGGAACTAATACAAATCCTTTATGAGAATGTGATGCCTTTTCTGAGATCCTGTTTCACAATTCTTACTCTCTCAACTCAGTCTGAATCCAAAACCTGGGATTTTTAACCACTATTCTCTAATGCTGTAATTATAACAAAGCAAATGATATTAAGAGTTATATTATTATATAAAAATTATAGCAAAAATTATTGCTAACACTGATGAATACTCACCTGTATGTCAGCTACTTTGCCAAATGCTTTTATCACTTTTAATCCTTTCAACAATCCAGTGAAGCACTTTCTGTTATTAACTGCCTCCCCCCATTTTACAGATAAGTAAACTGAGGTACAAAGAGTAAAGTAACTTGCCTGAGGTCACACAGTAGGTAAGAGGGCTCCAACCACTCTGTCCAGAGTCCCCATCACTAATTCTAAATGATGCTACTATGATGCTGTATTTCTTCTATAACAGAAAAAAAAAAAAAAAACAGATGAAGAATTTTAGAAACAAATCCTCTCTCTCAGTCCAGGATTGCTCCAAAGAGACCAGGCTTCTCCCCTATTCCTGTCTCCCTAATGCCTGTCACTCTCCCCTGGTCTGTCCACAGCCACCTGTTTTTCATGAAGACCTCCACAGGCTTCAAGGATGGCCACATTTGGTGCTCCATCTTCAGCAGCTCAGCTTGGAGCAACTTCACACGTGTCCAGAGGGTGTCCTGCTGCTTCTCACTGCTCCTCTGCACCATGCTGACCAGCATCATGTTCTGGGGTGTCCCCAAGGACCCAGCTGGGCAAAAGATGGACTTGGGTAACTCCCACTCTCAAGGCATGGAGAACAGGGCTACTGGCAGTAGACATGAGCTGTTACTGCCCCAGAAATGCCATGCAATTTCAGAGGTCCCAAGACTACCCTGAAGTTCAATAACTCATTAGAAGGACTCAGAAGTCAGATATGCCATTATACTCATAATTATTAGAGAAAGGATACAGATCAAAATCAGAAAAGGGAAGAGGTATGTGGGGCAGGATCCATGGGAGACTAGGCACTGAGCTTCCAGTGGAGTCTGGATGGCACTCACTCCTTCAGACAATGACATGTGATCAAATGCACAGAGTAATGCCAACCATGGATCCTCTCTTGAGCCTTAGTGTCTAGTTTTTATTGGGGCATGCTAACATAGACATGGCTAACCCTGGATGACTGACCTAAGACTCCAGCTCCTCTAGACATTGAGGTGATACAGGGCAACCAAGGCCCCCACCATAAATCACATTGTTAGCACAGACTATACCAGATGACCCAAGAAACCAGGTAAACAAAGGCACACCCACCAGGCAGGACATCCCAAGGGCTCAGTGGTCACCACCCGCCGGCCCCCCGCCCCCAGCCTTGGAGCCATTCAAGAGGCAGACCTCTCTTCAGGCAAGGTTAACCCTTGCTGCACAGCCACATTCTGGGAAGGGTGGAGGGGACTCTCTCCTTGACCCTTGCCCTCCATCTGCCCCAGGTCAAATCGAGTTCACTTGGCAGGAAGTGATGATTGGGTTGGAGAGCTCACTCCTCATGTTCCCCATCAACCTCCTGATCGTTCAGATCTTTCGGAATACCCGTCCTCGGGTGGCCAAGGAGCAGAATGCTGGGAAATGGGACGGGCGGCGCCTCAGCCTGGCGCCCTCACCACAGCCCATGGAGGATGGCCTTCTGACGCCTGAAGCAGTGACCAAGGCAGGTCTCAACCCCGGCAGCATAGGGGGACTTCCAGCCTGGGAAGAAGCTGGGGTGGGGACTGGGGTTTGAGGCCTGCAGTCCATGTTTTCTGACAGCATCACCCACCAAGATTCATCAACTGCACACACACGCACATACACATATGTGCAAACACGTGTACATGACACGTACACATGCACACACACATACACATGCCACATGTACACACATTCACACAAACCATGGATGCACCCACAAATATGTACAGATGCACACAATGTTTATCTGCACAGTGCACATGTTTACATGTGCACACATGTACCCACACAAATGCTTACACACATGCCACATGTACACATTCACACACACCACAGATCTACAACACATACATATATGCAAACAACACGCACACATCTCCATACACATGTACACACATGTGCGTGGATACACTTGTTTGTACACAGACCTACAACATACATTCACACATGCACAGATACCTTTTTTGGGTATCTATTCTGTACAAAATATACTTTCACTACAGATCATGGGCTGGAAGTACCCAGAAAGAATTCCCTCTCTATTCATGCATTCATTACGCATTTATTGAGCACCTACTATGTGCCACACTTTGAGGAATATAGCCTGAAATGTGTCAGTTGAAATCCTAGAATAGAGATTTTATGCAGGACAAAACAGAAGCTCAAGGTGGTCCAAGGTCATGTCTCAGTAGGCACACCTGGGATCAGACCCGGAGTGTCCAGCCCCAGGGTGGGTGCTCTTGAGTACTCTGCTGTCCCCTTACCTGTAGTTCACATCCTGTTCCCACTGGATGACTTGCAGGATTTGTGGAGACTTGTCAGCTCCCTGCTCAAAGCTCTGAAGGTGCCACCCCCTCTCTTGGGCTGGGACTCCACGAACTCAATGAACATCAACCAACTGCTGGGCTTGATGGAAGATGTCATCTGTCAACAGAACAAAGTAGGACAGGTCTTCTCGGGGGCCCCTTTAACACTCACTCTTGGATCAGTACAAGTAAAAGGTGAGTCTTGGTATTTCTGTGCTTGGAGAGGGCATGTTGGAGCCAGGTGGATGCAGGACTGAGGGCTGTGTCTGTATCACTAGGGGGTCAAGAAGTCCTCCCAGGGTTTCCCTCACCAGCCTCCACTCCAACCACTCACCATAGCCTCCCTCTCTGTGCTGCAGGTATCCTGGTCTCCACATAATTCCAAGGTGCCTTCCCATGAAGTCCTGTACACATTGTTAGTCTTCTGACCTTTAATTTTCTCTCTCCTCTCTTTGCATGGCTAATGCCTACTCAGCTTGTATTCTTGGCTGACATGTCCCTTCCTCAGAGGAGCAACTCAACCACTCAGCCCACAACAGCGTCTCCAGCCATGTGCTCTTTAGCCCTTAAGTATCTCCTGCACTGCTTTCACACTGCTTGCTGCCGGATCATGAATTACATGGAGAGCTGCACATGTGTACTGCACATTATTCTGGTCTGAACTAGTCTGGCTCCCCTCTTGCCCCTTTCCACCTAGATCGCTGTCTCCAGTGCTTAGATCAGTTGTCCAATAGAACTTCTCACAGTGACAGGAATGGTCTATGTCTCCATTGACCAATATGGCAGCCACTGGCCACAAGTAGCTATTGGCACACTTGGAACATGGCCAGTGTGACTAGGGAACTAAATTAGTTTTAATTTAAATAGTCACACATGGCAAGTGGCTGCCATATTTGGTGGTGTGGCTTAAGTATGCTGCCATTTTTAAAACACAAGACTGATCACTGTCTTAACCTTGTTTTGAATACAAAAATGGGCTCTATAGATTGGGGAGTTTGAATTCATAACTCTTTGGCCCACTTCTGATACAGTGAATTAAATTTTCTGGAGTGAGGCCAGGAATCTGCATTTTAAACCAATCACTTTGGTGACTGTTATGTGGACTGTCAGCCACTGCCCCACTGACAAAGTCCCAGTTCCTTAATGGAGCACTCAAAGCCCACCTGGCCAGGCCCATGCTGACACCATGGTCAGCTACATTTTGACCCCTGTGTTCCAGCCACACTGGAAGATTAGCCCCAGAGAGCTGGGCTTGGGCTGCCCATGAAGGTCATCACAGCAGGAGCTCTGCTGATGCCCACACTGGACACTAATTCCTGTTTGGGGGTCTTTGGGGTTTGGGGGCATAGGCATTCACAGCATGGGCCTTAGAACAAGGACTGTAGAGTTGGTCAGACCTGGGGCTCTCCCACATGCAAGAGCAGCTGTGCAGCTTTGGACAGTTGGTCAACCTCCCTGAGAAAACAATTTCTTCCTCTGTAAAATGGAAGCATTGATCCAGCCCTCTCCTTGGCTGGTTCTGAGGAATCAGTGAGATTATTTGGACATGTGAACTGCTTAGACCCGAGACTGACACAGAGCAGGGATTCAATAAGTAATTATCATTGGGAGTGATGGGATCTTCTGGAAACACTGCCAGAATGCTTGCAACACCAAGGCTATTGATGCTGGAAACTAGCTGTGGCGTCAGTGAGGGAGGCCCAGGAAGGAGTTGGGGTGGGGTAGGAGGCCTGAGTTGAGTCAAGGAAGGCAGGATCTGTGTCACCATTCCTTTACTCACAGCTGGTCTGAGCCTCTACTTTCTCCACATCATTTATTTGCTCAGTCACTTCTCACTCATGACTGGAGAGGGGTCCTGGAGCCAGGGTGCTCCATCGTGCCATCTTCTATATCCAGTTTCATGCACCCTTTTTGAAAATGAACTCTGGTCCAGACCTGGGCTCTTCTTGCCCAGGAGAAAGCCCCAGGGGTGCCGGTCTCCCATCTCAGGGTCCAGGGACTGAGGCCAGGCTCTACCTGGAGAGGCCAAGCTTCCTTTAGAAGGTATGGGTAAACAGTGGAAAGGGTCAAAAGTGTGTTTTTCTTGCATGAATATGTTTTACCTCTGTAATTTAAGACATAAAACTCCTTTGCTTTTTAAAAAACTTTTTAGGAAACTGAAATTTGAAGAAAAGAACTGCAGAAGAACATTCAGAAGTAATCAGGGGAAACTTTTTCACTGGCTGTTTCATGCTGTTAAGGAATTATTACTAATTGTTTTAAAAATTGATAATGACATTGGTTTTGTTCTTAAAAGGAGCCTTTTCCTGATACAGGAGAATATTTAGTGTCAGGACATGGGGCTCGGAATTTAGGTGAGATACAACTGGCCATGAGGAGATAATTTTGAGCAATGGGTACAGGTTCATCTCATTCTCTTTTCTAATTTAGAATTTTTCATAATAAAAAAACTAAAAACAAAAGATCAAGACTTACACCATCTTTGGCAACAGGCAAACTTGGCTTCAAATTAAAATCTTGTATGTATTAAAATATTTGCAGATGAGAGAACTCTGTGTCTAGGATTTGCTTTCTATATACTCCAGAAAAAAAAAAAACAAAAAACACAAACACTGCAGGGCAGAGACAAGACTGCCAAAATGTGGAATGTGGGTATATGCTGTGGGAGGGCAATAGGTATATTATTCTCATCTCTTCTATGTGTAAGGAAATTTTGAAAATGCCCTTGATAAAAGACTAGAAATATGTGTGTGCTCAGTTGCTCAGTCATGTCTGATTCTTTGTGGACCCATGGACTGTAGCCTGGCAGGGTCTTCTGTCCATGGGACTTTTGGGCAAGGAGCACACTCAGACCATGTGGGCTGAGTACCCCATCTTTCTGAATCTCAGGTTTCTCGAGTGCTCGAGAGAAGAAAACCATCACCAACACCCCTATTTCTATTGCAGGCAGTCTACTCTGTCATTCAGCACCAGCTGATGCTCTTTCTCTCCCTTGTCCTCCAGAAGACATGCAACGCCCCAGGCCCACGGCGGGCCCAAGTGATGCCTGGAAGAACAGTGCCTTCCGGCAGTGTCTCTACCTTCAGCTGGAGCACCTGGAGCAAGAGCTGCTGCTCCTGGAGCCCCAGGGCTCCTCCCAGGGTCAGAGCCACACCAGGGCACTAGGGCAGCTACAGACCCTGAAAGGCTGTCTGGTGGCACAGGGTGGAACCCTGCCCCCAGCACACTCCAGGTAATCCACTCCCCTGGGTGTTCCCAGCCTAGGGGCCTGCATCCTGGGCAACTCTATCAGATCTAGTCCCTTAAATCTATTTCCCACTTACACTGTATAATCATAAGGGATTTGATTTAGGTCATACCTGAATGGTCTAGCGGTTTTCCCTACTTTCTTCAATTTAAGTCTGAATTTGGCAATAAGGAGTTCATGATCTGAGCCACAGTCAGCTCCTGGTCTTGTTTCTGGTGACTGTATAGAGCTTCTCCAACTTTGGCTGCAAAGAATATAATCAGTCTGATTTCGGTGTTGATCATTTGGCAATGTCCATGTGTAGAGTCTTCTCTTGTATTGTTGGAAGAGGGTGTTTGCTATGACCAGTGTGTTCTCTTGGCAAAACTCTATTAGCCTTTGCCCTGTTTCATTCCGTATTCCAAGGTCAAATTTGCCTGTTACTCCAGGTGTTTCTTGACTTCCTACTTTTGCATTCCAGTCCCCTATAATGAAAAGGACATCTTTTGGGGGTGTTAGTTCTAAAAGGTCTTGTAGGTCTTCATAGAACCGTTCAACTTCAGCTTCTTCAGCATTACTGGTTGGGGCATAGACTTGGATTACTGTGACACTGAATGGTTTGCCTTGGAAACGAACAGAGATCATTCTGTCGTTTTTGAGATTGCATCCAAGTACTGCATTTCGGACTCTTTTGTTGATCATGATGGCTACTGCATTTCTTCTAAGGGATTCCTGCCCACAGTGCTAGATATAATGGTCATCTGAGTTAAATTCACCCATTCCAGTCCATTTTAGTTCGCTGATTCCTAGAATGTCAATGTTCACCCTTGCCATCTCCTGTTTGAGCACTTCCAATTTGCCTTGATTCATGGACCTTATATTCCAGGTTCCTATGCAATATTGCCCTTTGCAGCATTGGACCTTGCTTCTATCACCAGTTACATCCACAGCTGGGTATTGTTTTTGCTTTGGCTCCATCCCTTCATTCTTTCTGGAGGTTCTCCAGTAGCATATTGGACACCTACCGACCTGGGGAGTTCATCTTTCAGTATCCCATCATTTTGCCTTTTCATACTGTTCATGGGGTTCTCAAGGCAAGAATACTGAAGTGGTTTGCCATTCCCTTCTCCAGTGGACCACATTCTGTCAGACCTGTCCACCATGACCCGCCCGTCTTGGGTGGCCCCACACGGCATGGCTTAGTTTCATTGAGTTAGACAAGGCTGTGGTCCGTGTGATTAGATTGACTAGTTTTCTGTGAGTATGGTTTCAGTGTGTCTGCCCTCTGATGCCCTCTCACAACACCTACTGTCTTACTTGGGTTTCTCTTACCTCGGACGTGGGGTAGCTCTTCACGGCTGCTCCAGCAAAGCGCAGCCACTGCTTCTTACCTTGGGTGAGGGGTATCTCCTCACCGCCACCCCTCCTGACCTTGAATGTGGAGTAGCTCCTCTCGGCCCTCCTGCGTCCAGTAAGCATTGAGTAAAGGTGACCTCAATAGCATATCTGTATGTATATCAGACAGAATACAGAACAAGACAAGGAGAAAACTGAGGGTCTGAGGGGTCAAGGAGCTTGACCAAGTCATGCAGCTGGTGGAGGTGGAGCAGGAGTTGAGCTTGAGCCCAAATGGTGCCACACTGATTATATCCACCCTCTCTTGCAGTTCCTTGCAGGCAAGCAAGCTCCCTCGAGGCCTGCCCTGGTGGTGTGTCCTGGTGGGCTGGCTCCTGGTGGTAGTCACAAGTGGGGTGGCAGCCTTCTTCACCATGCTGTACGGCTTGCACTACGGGCGGACTAGCTCCCTCAAGTGGCTCATCTCCATGGCTGTCTCCTTCGTGGAGAGCGTGTTTGTCACCCAGCCACTGAAGGTCAGGACCTCTGTGGGGCTGCCCTCATGTCCTCCTCCCCTCTGTCCATGCTTTCCCTCCTTCCAGCTGCTCCCTCCTTAGGCTTCAGCAGTTCCCTCATCTGTTCATTCAACAAACCCAGCTGTAGGGCTACCACAGCTGGGTAGACCTGGGGCAGGAAGGTAATTACCAGGATAACCCATACTCCCTCATGGCCAAATGCTGGCATCTCATCATCACTGTCACCCTTGGAGGGTCTTCGCCTCCACGTTACAGATGGGAAAACCTGAGGTAAAGTGGACATGAGTTTGAGCAAACTCTGGGAGATGAAGGACTGGGAAGCCTGGTGTGCTGCAGTCCACAGGGTCACAAAGAGTCAGACAAGATTTAGAGACTGAAGAACAACAACAAAAGAGGACAAGGTCACAAAAAAATCTTGCCCTAGGTCACATGTAGAACAGGAATGATATATTTCCTCAGGACTAGGATGCTTTCGATTGTGGCATGTGCAACTTACAAGAACTTTATTTTCAGAAAATAAAAACACCAAGTCATTAAATGTGTCCATGAACTGGAAATACACTCCTATTCCTGAAAATGTAAAATTATGCAAGTGAGCAGTCAGAGTCACTGAACCTGGCCTGGAAGAAGCCAGGCGGTAGGAATACTGGCATGGGGTAAGGGGAAGGTATAGAAATGAGGGAACATTTATAGAGAGACTTTTTCTACCTATGAGGCATTGCAGAATCTTTCTCACCCCTCGTCCCAAAACAGCTCCTAACACCTGCCCCAATCCAGTCTGAGAATATTAAGAACAGAGACCTGAGCCTTATGCTTCTATACTGTGGGTGCAGAGACAATGTAATGGGAGGAATTACTTCATATAGAAAGGGAGGGACAGACGGAGGGAGGAGGCAGGCGTATATGCTAGGGAGGTGTAAGTCACCAGGCTGAGAGGTAACAGAAAGGCTAAGCAAAAGGAGAGCAGCAGGTGGGAGGGCTCAGGGAATGCCAGAAGCAGGGTGAGTTCAAGGATTTGCCTGTCTTGGCCTGGTTGGTGACCAGGCGCACACACACTTCATGACCATGTGTCCTCTCTGCAGAGGATGGGTTGGTTCCCACCTGGCTGCCCCAGAGCATGGCTCCTGTTCCAGGACACCAATGTATCTCCCATTCTACCCAACTCAGACCAGGAATTGGCAGAGTTTCCAGCACAGGCTTGGGGTTCACGGTGGGTGTTTTCCAGGTGCTGGGGTTCGCAGCTTTCTTTGCGCTGGTGTTGAAGCGAGTGGAGGACGAGGAGGAGCCTGTGGTCCCCCTCCTGGGACATCTCTCCGGCCCAGGTAATGGTGCCTGGGTGCAGGCAGGGGGCTGACAAGGCTGAGAAAGCCCCACAGAGCCCAGCCACTGGGTGATCCTGGGCTCAGACCTTTGCTCCCCATCAGACTTCAGCCCTACTGGTGAGGCACCCCCAGACCATCCAGGAACAAGCGCCTCCTCCTCTGTCTCCTGGGCAATATCATTCCTCCCCTATCCAAGCCTTTCTGACACCCAAGCATGAAGAGGCACCATGGAGTCCATGTTCAGTGGGGGCTATCATCCTCTGTGTAATACCAAGCAAGCTTTCCTCTCCAGGGTTCAGGTCATTAGAGAACTAAAATACAAGTTGTGGGGGTGAGGGGTGAGAATGGGGGATAAGAGAGTTGTAATTAGGGTTCCCAGACAAGGGTCTGCAAACAACAGCCAGGGGCCCAAATCCAGCCCAGCACCTGCTTTTGTAAAGCATTTTAGTGGAACACAGCCATGCTGCCTCTGGTCAGAGGAGCCCATGACCAGACCTCTTCCCCGCAACCTGACCTCTCACTTTCCAGCCAAAACTCCTGAGGGTCCCTACAATAAGAGAATTACAAAAAACAAACAGGCAAACAGAACAGAATCAACACTCTAACAGTCTATGCAGAGATTCTGATTCTCAAGGAAAAACAGGAGCAAACAAAAGCCCATACCCCTATATCCCCAGGCAGTATGGTGACCTCCTCATGGGCCTGGATCCTTCCGTCCTCCAATAGGGTTTTGGCTTTGCAGATCCAAAAAGTCCATTAAAACCATCTTCCAAGTCAAAAATTAATTTTCTCCAAAGAGACATCAGCCTCCAAATCAATTAAATATCCATCAATCATTCCTTTGGCATTTATCCAGGGAGTACTTGCTGTGTTCCAGGCAATACACTGCCTTGGGAACATGATTTACATAAAACCCAATCACTGTAAGTGTATAATTCATTGATTTTAGTAAATTTATAGAGTTGTGCAACTATCACCACAATTCAGAACAGCTGTGTTACCCCCAAAAGTTCCCTCTTGCCTGTTTGAAATCAATCCTTGCTCTCCACTCAGCCCTAGCAACACAGCACTGACTGGCTGGAACAGGTTACTGCTCTTAGAATAAAAGGCATTTGTGGTGTTAGAGGTAAAGAACCCGCCTGCCAGGGCAGGAGATGTAAGAGATGCAGGTTCGATCCCTGGGTCGGGAAGGTCCCCTGGAGAAGAGCATGGCAACCCACTCCAGTGTTCTTGCCTGGAGAACCCCATGGACAGAGGAGCCTGGTGGGCCACAGTCTATGGGGTCACAAAGAGTTGGACATGACTGAAGTGACTTAGCACACTTGGAATAAACAGCCCATTTGGGAGACACACTAACAAATAAATGTACAAAATGACTTGTAAGAAAGAATGAGGAGGGTAGAATAAGAGGGTGCAGGCCTCTCTGCTGAAGGGGTACCTAAGCTGGCTCCCAGAGGATGGGACAGGGAAGGACTGAACACTGAGTATGTGCCAAGACCCTGAGGTGGAACCACAGCTTGTCGTTTTATAGCAGTTGCTGACAGGGTGGCTAGAGCACGGGGAGCTGTGTGCACGTGGAAGGAGTGGCTCAAGATGAGGGCAGAGAAGTGGGTGAGGACCGGGTCGTGCCACGTCCTGGGGCCAGGCTGGGGCTTTGGAGTGTCTTAAATAGGAGATTTGTGATTGTAGGAAGATTACTATGACTGCTCTTGGAGACCAGAGGTAGTGGCTCAAAGGTAGAAGTGGGGAGGCCAGTAGGAAGACTGGTGAAACGGTCCTAGACTGGGGATGGCATGCGTTAGCAGTGGGGATGGACAGAGGGGTGTGGATCTAAAAAGACAGTTGGGTCAATATAGCCATATCAGACTGCCTATAAACGGTGTTAATACCGAATGCAGACAAGGATGCAGAGAAGCTGGAGGACTGATACAGTCCCAGTGGGAATGTAGAATGGTACAGACATTCTGGAAAACAGTTTGGCAGTTCCTTTCAAAACTAAAAATGGGTTTACCATTTGACTCGGCAATTGCACTCTTGGGCATTTATCCCAGAGAAATGAAGACTTATTTTCATACAGGAATCTGTACACAAACGTTCACAGCAGTTTCATTTGCAATAGTCAAAAGATACTTAGCTACTCCAAGGAATCTACCCAAGAGAAATGAAAATATATGTCCATACAAAACATTCATAGACACACTATTCTTAATAGCCCAAACCAGGAGCAATCCAAATATCCATCAATAGGTGAATTAAACAGAACGTAGTATGTCCATTCAACAGAATACTGCTCAAACATAAAAAGAAACTAACTACTAATATACATAACATGGATGAGCATCAAATCATTACACTAAGTAAAAGATGCCAGATACAAAAAAAATATGGACATATGACTCTATTTATATGAAAAGTCTAGAAAGAAAAATCTATGGATACAGAAGCAAATTAATGAGGCTGAGGGTAGAGATAGAGTGGGAGTAGACACTAACTTCAGAGACATGAGGGAACCTCTAGAGGGTGACAGAAACACTCTAAAACTGGGTTGTGGTGATGGTGGCACAACTCTATAAATTTACTAAAATCACTGAATTGTAGGCTTCTATAGGGTGAGTTTGTGAAAATTATAGCCAGAAGGCAATGGCACCCAACTCCAGTACTCTTGCCTGGAAAATCCCATGGACAGAGGAGCCTGGTAGGCTGCAGTCCATGGGGTCGCGAAGAGTCAAACGAGACTGAGCGACTTCACCTTCACTTTTCACTTTCATGCATTGGAGAAGGAAATGGCAACCCACTCCGGTGTTCTTGCCTGGAGAATCCCGGGGACGGCAGAGCATGGTGGGCTGCCGTCTATGGGGTCGCACAGAGTCAGACACGACTGAAGTGACTTAGCAGCAGTAGCAGCAAAGTGATCTGAGAAAGAAGATACTTGGAATTAGACATACCAGGACTTTGAGATATTAGATACCCTCATCTTTCCAAGTTCGGGAAGCACTGGGATCCACCTTAGAGTTCAGGAACACAGGAAGACTGCATCCAGTGATCGATGAGACCACAGTAATGGGAGGCATCTGTTCCTGGAGAAGAAGGGACGGGACCCTGGGCACAGGGATAGCCCAGGCAGCGGAATGGAGGGCAGCACTGGGAAATGGCTCCTGAAGAGGGGGAATGATGGGTCCCGTGGTACCTGGTGAGGGGAGTCTCTCAGTTGCAAATGTACGACCTGGTTCCACTGCCCATTTGGGGGACTGCTCTTATGCCCTTCACTTTCACAGACCCCTCTGCCTTGTTCCGAGCACGAAGAAACAGCAGAAAGGATATCTACCAGCCACCTCTGGCCTCTGACATTGAGAAGATGAAAACCATGCACCTCAAGGAGCAGAAAGCGTTTGCCTTAATAAGAGAAATCTTGGGTAGGCAGCCAAGATTACCTATCAGTGACCTTCCCACTTGCTGGTTCTTAACACCGACCTGAACAGATGTGGTACAATCTCTTTTCTTTTTCTACTCTTTTTGTTCTGTTTATTCATTTGGTTTTCCAGGCACTGGTCAACCCCCGATTAGTGTTCTAGATGTCTCTTGAGATGTGCATTCACATGAGACATTTTGTCTCTTCATCTTCTGGGGGAGTCTCTCTGGGAGTCCTCTGACAAGCTCTTGTAAAGACTGGCTACTGTCATTCTGAGGTCCCTCTTCACTGGGCCCTGAGAATTCTCTTTATTATTCTACTGTGTTGCAGCTGTGGCCTGGATCTCATATTTTCATCCTTCTTGGTTCATTCCTTTGTTTCATGAAACACACTCTCCCATAGCTTCCATGACAAGGAGGCCATGCTTGCGTTTGTGCTTCCACAGGCCAAGCACGCATGGCTAAAGCACACAGCTTTAGTAGGAGCTTGCGTAGGAATTGCATATACAGAATGAAGAACAAGAGGGGTGTGGGCAGAACCCCAATAAGTCATCTTGATGTGGAGGGAGGGGTGCCAGAATGCATATTCCCAAGCCATGGACCCAGAGATTCCGGTTCAGTAAGGTTATGCAACCCCCACGTGATTCTAACTTCGGGCTTTCTAAACTAAATCTTTGTACGTAATGGCCCTTAGGTCACACTCATCTGTTTACAGGTGAGCTGCATGAGGGCAGGGAACACATCTGGCATCTTTATCACTCTATTCTGAGCGTTGCGACTTGGCAGAGCACCCCCTTTTTTTTGCCGTGCTGCACAGCATGTGGGGTATTAGCTCCCAACCAGGGATCGAACCCATGCCCCCTGCAGTGGAAGCCCTGGACCACCAGGGGAGTCCCTGGAGCCCCATTTAAAAAAAATCCTCTTTAAGAAACATTCAGACAGCACAAAGTCCATGCAGGCACTATTTAAAGTGCTTTATGAACATTAACTTGTTGACTCCATCACAACTCTGTGTGACAGAATTTTCATCTCCACTTCACAGACGAGGAGAAGGAGACTCAGAAGGGTTAAGTCACTTGCGAAGGGCACATGGGTAGGAAATGTCAGAGCTGGAATTTGAACCCAGACAGAGGCTCAAGGCCTGTGGACTTTGCTCCTTTCTGCTGTCCTTATAAGGACTGGCTCCTTTGTCACCAGAGGGGCGAGTGACAGGTCTACAAGACCTCAACTGTTCTGAGCCATGTGCCTTTCCACATCTTGCCCTGCGCTTGGTAGGAGTTGGGGCTTCTGCCTGATGAGGGGCTGTGCCTCCCTTCCCAGCGTACCTGGGCTTCCTGTGGATGCTGCTGCTGGTTGCCTATGGGCAGAGGGACCCCAGCGCCTATCACCTCAACAGACACCTCGAGCACAGCTTCACCCAAGGCTTTTCAACTGTGCTGAGCTTCCAACAGTTCTTCACATGGGCCAACACCACCCTCGTGAGCAACCTGTACAGTCATTATCCAGGTATTGTTCCCAGCCCAGGATGTGTATCAGCACCTTGTACACACTCCTTTCTTGGAACAGCAGTGGGTCACTGCCTCAGCCTTACAGAGAACTAATAACCACAGAACGATATGCTCTGAAGGAGAGACCCGCTGAGGGTCCCTAACTCTTCCAGAATGCAGCGTAAAGAAACTCCTTCTTAGATAACTGAGCCAGAGTTGGCCAGGCGGAAATGATGTGGCAGGCAGAAAGGACAACATAAGTGAAGGCAAGCCTGAAACACCAAGGCACTACACTTCCTGGAACTACAGAGTGTTGAGTGTGGCTGCCTTGTGGGGTAGGAGTAGAGGACCTGTGAGAAGCAAAGCGGGACAGAGGAACAGGGGCCACATCATGAAGGCTCTGGAAGTTCACAGTTTATGTTTAAGGAAGTGAAGAGCCATTGACAGCTTCTTTGTGAGGCAGTAACAATCAGTTCTGTGGTATAAACAGCACATGGAATCTGAAGTAGAGGGTAGGTAGGTTAGGAAGCCGGGGAGAAATGATGGGACTGATGTAAGCACAAGAGGCAGAGGTGATGGAGAAAAGGAGGTGGGAACATCGAAGATGCACGCTGATGGGCCCTGCTGACTCACAGGATGAGCACTGAGGGAAAGGACAAAAATGGTCTCCAAGATGATGCCTGGGTAGGGTGTGTCATTCCTCAAGAGAAGTTATGCAAAAAGTAGACCAGGTCCAAGGTGGGGAGATGGTGATGAATGGTTGAATGTGGTTGGCCATGAACTTCTCTTGGCTGATTCTACGTGGGTACACTGGAGGTCGTGTTAGCATCCAGGCCAAAAAGCTTGGAATATGTTAAGATGATGTTGATGGCTATATTTACCCACGTGTTTCTCATCCCCAGGCTTTGTCACTGATGGGAACGCCAAGCTGGTTGGTAGCGCCCAGATTCGCCAAGTGAGGGTCCAGGAGAGCTCCTGCCTTCTTGGCCCGCAGCTGCAGGCTTTTCTTGACAGGTGCCGTGCACCATATTCCCTGGATGTGGAAGACCTGTCAGACTATGGGGAAGGTTGGAATGCCTCTGTCCTCAACAACAGCAATGGCTTCTCCCAGGCTTGGCGGTACCAGAGCCAGAGCCAGCGCCGAGGGTATCCCCTCTGGGGCAAACTCACCATGTACCGGGGAGGAGGTTACGTGGTCCCCTTGGGGACTGATCGCCAAAGTGCATCAAGGTAAGGCTTACTTGATTCACGTGCAGCAGAGGAAAGACAGTTGCTTGATTCCAGGTCTGATTGGCGGGTGCCGCCTTCAAAACAGGGCTGAGCCAAGCTCATTTTACCATTGTGGGGAGGGCCTGGGGGATTCAGGTAGTATTTTCAGGCCACTGGGAACTATGCAGTCTCCAAGTTGGAAGAGAAATCCTGCCTCCAGGATTCTCAGCCTGGGCACCAAGCCTGGTGGCCTCAGTTAGAAACAGTAGAGAGATGGGGAAGCACCACACAAAGCACCCACCACCAGGCAAGGAGGAAGTGGTTAGGGCTCTTAAACCTTAACCACAAATTTGCAAGTTCTGAGGTTTTACCTACTCATAAGCTAACATGCTAGTTTGTTTCATGGATGCTGGCAGAAGACACAAGACTCCTAGGTCAGAGAAAAAGGATTTCACTCCTCATAGCAAAAAACAGTAGCAGAGCTTCATGGTGATGGGACAGTCCCCAGGAAGGGCCATGATAGATGCTTGCCCATGCAGGGAGTGACAGTACCAAGGAGGAACACTGCCCGTGGAGCACTTTATCCACTGTTTCTACAGTGGCGGAAGCAAGCCTGCTCTTTGTCTGAAGGAGGACGTCATCCCATTGCTTGAAGCTGCCCACTGCAAACTCAGCACTGAGATGAGGCCTGGGTAAAGCCCAGCCAGAACCTTGCGTTTCTGGAACACTCGGCATGAATGTGTGGGGACACACAGGGCTCACGCACACTGCCTCTCCCAGCACGCTCTAGTGCTGGAGGTTTGAAACCTGGCACTGCTCCTGTTAGCGGTGTAGATCCAGGTGAGTGAGTAAACCCGTGTGAACCCCTGGCTCCTCCGCTGCATTATTACAACATCAAGGAACAGAGGTAACAAACTCCAAAAGAAAACACCTGGCGGGGTCCCCTGGGATTAAGGACAGGCCAGAAATAGTCTATTTCCACATAAGAGGTGTTTTCCTGCCACTCAGAACTGACACATTCAGCAGGGTGCATACCCACCAGAAAAGTGAAAGTCGCTCAGTTACATCTGACTCTTTGCGACCCCATGGAATTCTCCAGGCCAGAATACTGGAGTGGGTAGCTCTTCCTTTTTCCAGGGGATCTTCCTGACCCAGGAATCAAATTGGGGTCTCCCACATCGCAGGGAGATTCTTTACCAGCTGAGCTACCAGGGAAGCCCCAAACTCACCAGGGATGGGGCATATTTTAAAACAGGCCCGTCATTACTGCTCTAATAACAGCTATTATTATTAATACTGCAAGCACACACACACATATTTCTATTTTCTCTTCATAATGATCCCGAGGCACTGGTATTAACACCACTGCAAATGAGGAAGCTGAGACCTCGAGATGTTATCAGCTTGCCCACGAGGCAGGCAAGTTTTGAACCCAGGTCCCTCTGGCACATGCTGTTCCTACAACACCTGTGAGCAGATCTCTGGGAACTGGTTTTGTGAACTTCCAGCCCGAGAGGGACTGTGGCAGCTATAGCTGCTGCCTGCCAAGCCCCTAATGTTCTATGTGGCTCCTCTAACACCATGTCCTCAAGCTTTAAAATGCATCAGATACGAAGTACTACGTATAAGATTGGGACTTCCCTGGTGGTCCAGTGGTTAAGACTCCATGCTTCCACTGCAGGGGGCATGGATTTGATCTCTCTGGTCAGGGAACTGAGATCTCGCATGCTACTCCACATGCCAAAAAAATAATAAAAATGAAAATGAAATAGTCAAGCAACAAGGATATATTGTCCAGCACAGAGAATTATAGGCCTTACTTTGTAATAACTTTTAATGGAAGTTATTAAAATCTATAAAAATACTGAATCACTATGCTGTACACCTGAACTAACATTGTACATCAAGTATACTTAAAAAAGATAGACAGAGATGGATAATGGTTAAAACAAACCAAAAACCACATCATAATCCCTTGGATGGCTCACCAAAGCACAGATTCTCAGGTCCCCACCCCCAGAGATTCTGACTGGGGAGATCCGGGGTGGAGCTTGAGAATTTGCATTTCTAACAAGTTTCCAGATGATCTGATGCTAGCAGTCTGGGGACCACATTTTTAGAACCTTTGCACTCCCAGGAGCAGCCTGAAGGCCCTGGGGCCTGGGGCGCAGAGGAGAAACAGAGGGAGGAATCTTGACAGGAAGCGTTGGGCTCCTCCCTGGGCTGAGAGGGCAAGGAACCCCTATGTATTGAGACACCCCTAAATGCTCCTCTTCCCACAGAACCCTCCAGTATCTCTTTGACAACACCTGGCTGGACAGCTTGACCAGAGCCGTGTTTGTGGAGTTCACGGTCTACAACGCTAACGTCAACCTGTTCTGCATTGTCACTCTGACCCTGGAGACCAGCGCCCTTGGTGGGTAGGCTTGCCTGTGAACCTATCTGCATGTTCCAGATGATAGATACCCCTCCCTCTGGGCTAGGGCTCCTCACCCCCAGGCCAGAGCTCCAGGGCAAAAGGTTGTTTGGGCAATACTGCCAAAGGGTCTTAGTTCTGCCTTTGCCCCTAAAGGCTAAGTTTCAGAGCGGCTCCACCCTTCTTCCTGGCTGCCTGCATTTCTCTCTGGCCTGTCTCTCACATCTGGGAGACAGTCGGGGTCTGAAGGCAGCTCACGTTCTTGAGCTTTCCACTCTCCTGTGTGTAGGGATGGGGGCCTAGCAGTGAAGGGCTGGGGAGGGGGTGACCTGGTAACAGATAACTTCACCTAAATCACACTTTATTTACGGTATCTCAATGTACAATGCAAAAGTTACATGCAACCTACACGTAAAAGTCCATTTTACATAAAATTCTAATACATACATACCAATATATTAAAACATAACTGAGACAAGGGCTTCAAAAATAATTTCCTTAACTACATGTAATACTATTTTGTGTTCTATTCTTTCTCTCCATTCCCTGCTTTCCACCCTTTTTTAATGCTAATCATAATCCACTAAAAACACTGATTTAAGGCCTCTTCAGCTAATAATCAACTTTCCTAAAATAAACCACCTCTTTTTTTAAAATAAAACTTTTAAAATATGACCTTTTTTTTTTCTTCTGGCCACTCTTTGTGGCATGTGGGATCTTACTCTCCTGACCTGGCATTGAACCTGGGTCCCCTGAAGTGGAAGCACAGGGTCTTAACCACTGGACTGTCAGGGAATTCTGTAAATTACATATTTTAAAAAGTAATATTTGTAGGTCTTTTAAAATTTCAGGACTGTGTAAAGTGCAAAGTAAAAGGCTTTCAACTTTCATTATCATTCGCTACTGTCAAAAGTTTCTTTCAAATCCTTTTGGGGGGGTTTATTCGCACGTCTTGTAATTTCCTATTTCTTTTTGCCATCTCTCTGGCTGTTCAAGAACCTTTTAAACAATTTGGTCCCAACACAACCTGATTAATTTATTTCTACAAATGAGAAGCATGGTGTAGGTTTCTGGTCTAGCTGATTCAGCAGCCCACTGATGTCAGCAAGGTCTCAGGTGACTTGTATCTCTTCAGTCTGCCATTTTTCTGACTGGCTTTATCTTTACAGGCAGTAGCCTTATTAGTCAAATTGGTTTAGGAAAAGACATAAATAGATGAAAAAGAATTCTAAAAAAGGTTGAATTTTAGGCATATTGGTTAACAGCTGAATTGATCTCCAGCGTTCTCTTTAGATGAAACGGCCTTAAACAGGCCAACTTGGAGTAAATTGATGTTAGGCAAGCAGGTATGCTGTGGCTGGAGGTGATGAGGGTACAATGGCCGATGCTGAAGGAAAAGGCCGGAGGCTGTCTTCTACTGCAGCCCCCCTTGTCCCGTCAGTTACGGCAGCCGTTTCTGGCCTTCCCCTTTCAGTCCCTTGGTCTGTGGGTTAGAAGGACGTCTATCTTCTTTTCTGCCCGTGGCCACCCCTCAGAAGGGCTTGAGTTCACTTCCTCTCACTGATGACTTCCTGTATCGAGTGGGCATGTGGCCGCAGGTGAGGAAAACACGCTCTGCTTTGCAGGAACCTTCTTTGCACATGCGCACCTGCAGAGCCTGCACCTGTACCCCTTCACTGACGGCTGGCACCCCTTCGTGGTAGCCGCGGAGATCATCTACTTCCTGTTCCTCCTCTACTACATGGTTGTGCAGGTGAGGGGCGGGCTTGTGGCTCCATGAGTGAGGACGGAGTGGGCATGCGCCTGCTTGTTCTCTCTCCCTACTCCCCTCTTCCTCTCAGGGGGCCTAAAGAAGGGAGAGGAAGATGTTCTGCTTAGCTGAGTGCCATGGCAATCTTCCACATTCCCTGCTGGCCCCGAGGGCTGACCCAGCTCAGGCACCTCTCAGGATCTGAGACTTTTAGGATGGTCCTTCCTGGGTGGTCTCTAGGAATTAGGGAAAATCCCCTTTCCCACATTTACCACCATGTTGCACACTGATCCATAAACCTGGATTCCACATGGTCTTTAAGCACTGCCAATTCAAAACCACCAGCCAACAGTTACCTAATAGCAGTTTAAGTCCCTGCATTTCTCTAACAACATCAAAGGAGGCCCATCCACCACCCACCTTTCCTCTCCATAGCCCTCACACTCTGCCTGCAGCTGCTACAGAAAGCCTCTAAAACTCTTAAATCCTTCTCATCACGCTGCTTAAACAGTTAAAAATCCCTCCATCTCTTTATAAAAGAGGTGAATTTAGCGTCTTACCAGCCAAACACACGTCCTTCTTCCAGAGGAGTGGGAAAGAGGAGGGAAGTGGAACAGACAACACAAGATTCTCTTGCATGTAAGGGAAAGGGCTGAGAGGGAGGGCAAGACCACAAACTGTTCTCATTTAACAATAACTCCTATTCCCCCTAAGAAAACAACTTAAAAAAAAATTGATTAGGCATTGAACCCCCTAGTGGATCAGTGGTAGAGAATCTGCCTGTCCATGTAGGAGCCATGTGTTCAATCCCCGGGTTGGGAAGATCCCCCAGAGAAGGAAACAGCAACCCACTCCAGTATTCCTGCCTGGGAGAATCCTCACGGACAGAGGAGCCTGGCGGGCTACAGTCCACGGGGTCTCAAAGAGTTGGATATGACTTAGCAACTAAACAACAAAGCATTAAACTGAATGTGAAGCTTATCCCAGACAATCTGATAAAGAGGTTGTAAAGACAAATAAATCTCACCCTTGCATATCTTCAGGCAGATACACACCTACTCTTAAGATTAATGTTGATTAATCCTTAAGAGGACTTGGAATACCACTTATACCACTATAGGATTGTTTATACCACTAGAAGGCAATGGCACCCCACTCCAGTACTCTTGCCTGGAAAATCCCATGGACGGAGGAGCCTGGTGGGCTGCAGTCCATGGGGTTGCTAAGAGTCCGACATGACTGAGCGACTTGACTTTTCACTTTCATGCATTGGAGAAGGAAATGGCAACCCGCTCCAGTGTTCTTGCCTGGAGAATCCCAGGGACAGGGGAGCCTGGTGGGCTGCCGTCTATGGGGTTGCACAGAGTCAGACACGACTGAAGTGACTTAGCAGCAGCAGCAGCAGCAGGATTGTTTATACCACTAGTTCAACCTAAGTTCACCTGTTAATTGTGGTAGCCACCTGAGTTTGCTAACTGCCTTTACCAAATGGAAAAAACAGACTTCTATGTTTACAACAGGAGGTAATTTTCCAACTTGTAACCAAGTGGCTTGGTGCCTACCTTCCCAGAGAAACTGGGAGATAAGGGCTCTATCTTCCTTGATGACTACATTTCAAAGAGATGACTCCTTGGCCCTTGAGAAAAAAATTTCTGACTTTTAACGTTGGGCAAGAGGATTGTTTTTTGTTTCCCTGATGGCTCAGACAGTAAAGTGTCTGCCTAAAATGCAGGAGATTTGGGTTTGATCCCTGGGTTGGAAAGATCCCCTGGAGAAGGAAATGGCAATCCACTGCAGCACTCTCGCCTGGAAAATCCCATGGATTGGAGGAGCCTGGCAGGCTACAGTCCATGTGGTTGCAAAGAGTCAGACAAGACTGAATGACTTCACTTCCCTTAAGAGGATTGTTTAGCTTTAAAAAGATGTACATACATCTCAAAGTAAGGGTCAAGTCAGTTCTTATGTATTGGCTTTTATGTGTGTGTTAGTCACTCATGTAGCCCGCCAGGCTCCTCTGTCCATGGGATCTTCCAGGCAAGAATACTGGAGTGGGTTGCCATTTCCTTCTCCAGGGGATCTTTCCAACCCAGGGATCAAACCTGAATCTCCTGCACTGCAGGCAGATTCTTTACTGTCTGAGCCACCAGGAAAGTTCTTACATCTCAAAGAGGCAGAGAAAGAATTCACAATTATAAGTTTTCTAAAGTAAATGGTTTTTTGAGGGGAGAGTTTTCTTTCTCCCTTCTCCCCCTGCCTTTTTTTTGCATCTGAGAGAATTAAGTGCTTTTTTATTAGATCCTGTACTTTCTCTTAAACACCCACAAATCCTGCAGCCCCGACTGATGATGGGGACAGGTGAGGTCCATGCACAGGATTGGGGAGAGGCCCCTGTGCTCTACGCATATGAAGCCAGGGCTCTGAGAAACCCCTAGGGATCCACAGCCTTTGTTAGAATCTCTGGCTCCTTTCCCAGGGCGAGCTCCTGAGGAAGCAAAAGTGGTGCTATTTCCACAGCAAGTGGAACATTCTGGAGCTGGCCATCATCCTGGCCAGCTGGAGTGCCCTGGCGGTGTTTGTGAAGAGGGCTGTCCTGGTGGAGCGTGACCTCCAGCGCTACCGAAAACATGGGGAAGAGTAAGTGGCTCTGCCTCAGGTCCCAGCTCCTACCACTAACACTGACACTGCTGCCTCCAGCTCTGAGTGGCCCAGAGGGAGGCTTCTGAAATCCTGCTGGCCCTCAGAGGATCCGGGGTTACTCTTGAAAAAATAACTCTAGCTGTAGCACTTAGACTTGGGGTCTGAAGCATACACAACTGGAGAGGACTCAAAGACAAAAACAGAATCTTTTGCAAATCTTACCAAAGCATAGGACTATGTGACACTCTGTAAGGTCCCTCCCGGCTTTGGGGGCAGGGTCTTTGCAAGTATTAGTGCCCAGTCAACCCACGTCTGCTACCATTTACCAAGAGTCCACTCTGTGCTGTGCAGGAGGTACTAACATTGGATCCTCAGGAGAAGCCATGGAGGTAAATGTTGTCATCACTACAGTTCACAAATAAGGAAATTAGAGAGGTAATGGGACTTCCCCAATGCCACAAAACGAAAAAGTGGCAGAGAAAGAATTCAAACCTAGTTTATGTCTCCAGGATCTTGGTACTCACTCTGAAACATCCACTGATTGTATAGATATGGCTAACATTTATTGAGTCATTGTTGGATACCTTACACATTCATAAAAACACCACTTTAAAAGCATTATCTCATCTACTTTAATCTTACTAGAACTTCTAAGAGATGATGTTATCCCTTTTTTGCAGATGAAGTAATTGAAGCTCAGAAAGGTTGTCTCTGCAAGGTCACACAGCAAGGAAATGCAGAGTTTAGAATCTGAACTCTGCACTCTATCCTAGACTGTGTCCTTCATTAACAAACTTCATTCACAAACCCCTCAAAGGGGAGAAAATGGAAGGCAGGAGGTTAAACAGAAGGATGGTTTTTCTCAGGCATTATATATATTAAATGCTTTTATAAACTTCAGATCATATAATTTTTTTCTATAACCTGTTCGCCATCCATGTCAATAGACACAGGTATAAGTCATACTCGATAATGTACCAACATTAAGACTGAACTGACATTCAAAGGCAGGCACAAAAGGGTCATGAAAGGCAGGGCAGGACGGCAGGAAGAGCCTGGACTGTGGAATGAGACACAGCTGGATTCCAACTCTCATTCTTCCACCACTAGTTTTATCACTATATCACTAGCTATGTGACCTTGTACCAACTATCTGTCCTTATTTGTAAAATGGAGATGTGATATCTCACTCGGTGGTCTTGAAGGTCAAATGGAACAATGCAATTGAGGTTCCTCAGCACAGCAACTCGATAGTACTTCCATCATTCCTTTAAATGTAAGGATGGTGTGGATACACACTCAGACAGGTGTGCAGGAGGACATGGCATCCAGAGACCCCCAAAGCAGGAGGGGAGGCTCATGGAACCCCCTTACTTCTGTCTTCTCAACTCTGGGAGGATTCCTCCTTTATCACTCTTCCTCAGCTCTGTGGCCATTAACCGAGATTGTCAGGTAATAGTCCTGTGACCACCACCAGCACTGTCCCTTTTGGAAACAGGACGCTCACCCTCACCGTGACCACCATCTCTTCAGTGCCTGGCTGGGGAGTTAGGACAGCTCTGTCCCCAGACCATGATCAGGCTAATCTTGACAGATGAGCGCTGGCTGAGGCTCTCACCGTCTCTGAGACCAGTCTCTCCATTTGGTCCCACAGAGGGATCAGCTTCAGCGAGACTGCAGCAGCCGATGCTGCCCTTGGCTACATCCTCGCCTTCCTGGTACTCCTATCCACAGTGAAGCTTTGGCATCTGTTCAGGCTGAACCCCAAAATGAACATGATCACGTCAGCTCTGCATCGTGCCTGGGGGGACATTTCAGGCTTTATCGTTGTCATCCTTATCATGCTTCTGGCTTACTCCATTGCAGTGAGTGGCTCCTTTGGGAAAACTTTCTGGGCTGGTCTCCTCAGAAGTAAAGGCTGCTCAGTGGTGGAGAGTTGAGGGGCTAGGAAAACCCTGGGAATCTGAGGGAGACGGTGGATCTTGAGTCTGGAGCCTTTCAGCTGGGAGCTCACGAACTGGTCACCCCAAATGGCAGAGACTGGACACCTTGGTTGGATAAGAGTGAGGAAGTGTAGTCTCTAAGACTGAAGGGACCAACTATCTGCCACGAAGGACTCCTTTCTTTACCTGCTCTGCCTTAAGGGCCAGTTGTCCTGACATCCCAGTTACTCTGACATGCACAGAGCCCTCCCTCAGGCCAGGGGATGCAGAGGTGAAGTAGGCAGTCCCTGACCCTGAGGTGGGGCAGAGACTGGGGAGAGAAGATAGACAAGACTGCAGGCCATGTTGGTGCCTGATGCCCTACACATGCGGCACGAACTTAGAAGGGCCGAAACCACTTCATTTAGCTCCTTAACATTGAGAGCTTTTTGACAATCATGCTCTTATGTGACTGAAAACAATTTTTTTGAACTATCAATTATTTTTTTTAACTATTGAGTAAAATGAGAAACAAAGACCCTCTGCCACATGCTGATTTCCATCTAAATAAGCTTCATCCCCATCCTCTCCAAGTCTATGATCCCCACTGTAACCCAGGCTCCCACCTCTCTGCGACCCTTCACCCAGTCCCAACCCATACCAGCCCCCTTCCCAGTTCTCACCCTGCCCCATCCAGTCTCTCACCGCTGTCATCCCCCTGGTGTCCATACCATACAGCAGTTCATCTTATCCTAGACTTCACTCCACCTCTAACCTTTTCCCTGCCCTTTTCACCCCAGTCCTGGCTCTCACTCCACTGACCCCACCTCATCTTCCTCTCTCACCCTCAGAAATAGGATGAAGTGTGCTGAATAAGTGATGGAGGGTATTGGCTAAGAAGCTGGAATCTGGCTTTGTTAAAAGTACCCCATCCCATCCTTTAATTCATGTGGATTTTTTCAGTCCTCCATCTGCAGTGTGTGGGCTGCAAGGACACTGCAGTGTCTTGTGGGACCAGGAGTCACCAACTCAGGGCCGAGGAACTGCTGGGCTTCCGTCTGATGCAAGAGCTATGGGGAAATCTTTGAAGAGGGGGTAACTATGGTGAGAGGAGACCATGGTGGGGAGGCTGGTCCTGCCCAGGCAGAAGCCTGTTGCACATCCAACCCAAATCCCCCAGAGCAAAGAGGCTGGGGCTGCAGAGAGCACAGCACCATTACTGAGCCTTAGAGTGACCATCCGGGAGACCACAGCAGTGGCCTCCGAGTGTTGGTGTGTGAGCCCAGGTGCATGTGCATCCCCTACAGAACTAAGTGTGTACACACACCCATTTGAAGGCCCTGTGACATGGACAGTATTGCCAGGCCAAGGATGTGGCTGATCCAGACTGCTGACTCTGCTGTCAAACAACACACTTTGGGGGTGGCATGGTTTCTTTCCTTTTTCATAAGGACTCTTTCCTTAACAGTCAAACTTAATCTTTGGTTGGAAACTCCGTTCCTACAAAACCCTCTTTGATGCGGCAGAAACAATGATCAGCCTTCAGCTGGGAATCTTCAACTATGAGGAGGTAATGGAGGAGAGAGGCAGTGAGGGGGGTATGGATACTACCATCAACACCAAACCTTTATGAAAATTAGAGAAAGCACCCCCTCAAATGCCTCCCCAGTGGATGTCACCCCTTGGGTCCATGGCCTGGCAAGCGCAGGGCAACTCCACACAAATAAAAAGGTTCCCATAGCTCACCCTGGGGACCCCTGTCTACAGAACATCAGACACTGGCTAATCAGGGGAAGGCTGTGCTGGTGGGTGTCTGGAAGGGAATGCTCCTGAGGCTAGACAGAATGACACCCGTATTGGAAATGGCAGCAGTGGGGAAGAGAGGGGCTGCCCTTTCCATCCCCGGGCAGCTTTTGAGAGCACTGCCCACACTCTCAGCCCCCAGGCAGAAGGGAAACTTCCTGGCTCCAGGATCTGCCTAGCTCTAAGGACCAGCTTCCCTCTGAAGGTGCCTACTGAGTGAAGTGACCACTAGCACACAGGACCCTGAGGGATGATTCTGGTTCTCTTCCTGACAGGTCCTGGACTACAGCCCAGTGCTCGGCTCCTTCCTAATTGGGTCCTGCATTGTTTTCGTGACATTTGTGGTGCTGAATCTGTTTATCTCTGTCATCCTGGTGGCGTTCAATGAAGAGCAAAAATATTATCAGGTGGGTCCCTTTGGCTTGGTCTTCAAAAGTCACTGACCTTGAACTAAGAAGAGGCTGGCTGAGCAGCATCAGACATTAGGGGAACCAAAGGATCACTGTAGCTCAAGGCCCTCATTTCACAGGAAGGGAAATGGAGGCCCAGAAGGAGGAAATTAATTCCCCAAGATCATAGCAAATGAAAGGCAGACTAGAATCACATCTCCAATTCCCAGCTTGGGACTTTGTTCATTACATCGGTGATTCCCAGCTATGCCTGTACACTAGAATCATCTGGGGGCTTCTGGAAATGCCTGCTACTGCACCTGAGGCAAATAAAAACAGAATCCCTGGGGGAAGGATCCAGCCACTGGTATTCCTAAAATTTCTTGTGTGGTCTGCATGTACAGTGAAGACTGAGAATCCCTTGGATTTAGGTGATGACAAACAAAAGTTAATATTTCATGAAGTGGACTGTCTCCATTCAGAGATCTGCAAAATGGGGTGTAAGGCAGGAAACTTTTATAGGATAAAGAATAAAGGATAAGGAAGTAGAAAATAGAAAATATCTGATTGGCCAGGGCCACAGAGTCAGCCTGGTTTGGGGTGAGAAGGAAGAGGAATTAGGTATAGAGCCTGGAGTGGTCTGGCATCTGGGGACTGGCTGACTGGCTATACTGCATTGCTGGGGGAGCCTTTACAGAGACACAAAAGATATCCAAGTTTCAATCTGCTGACATGGCACTCTGGGCAGGAGTGGCTCTATCTTGGGGCTAGAAATTTATTTCAAGATGTCATATGGTCACTTTGGCTTAAATTTGAGAAACCACCAAACTCTTCTCCATTTCACATTCCCAGCAGCAACACATGAGGGTCTTTGTACACAAATTCCTAATAGCCTTTGTTGGGGGTGGTAGAGGGCATCTTGTCATTTTCAATGGAGGGGAAGAAGGAAATCCCTGGGGAAAAAGGCAGGAGTGAATACCCTTAAGATTCCCAGAAGAAGGTCAATTCCAAAACAAAAGCAACTCTAAACAGTGATATCACTTTGGCAGGGACCAAAGTGGATGATAAAACCATGGTTTCCCCATAAGAAAGAAAAGCCCCTGGAGAGAACAGCTCTACATCAGTCACATGGTTCTTTCTCCCTCTGCAGCTGTCGGAGGACGGAGAGATCGTCGATTTGCTACTGATGAAGACACTCAGTTTTCTGGGCATTAAATGCAAAAGGCAGGAGCCTGGAAGCAACAGTGAGCAGCCTGAGTTGTTGTCTGAGGTCTGGCACCCTCAACCTGTTTCAACTATGCCCCCAATTTAAGCTGTTGGTCCAGGCATGATCTGTAGAATAGGGGAAGGCCAGCACATTAGGCCTACACTTACCAGTGATTCTGTAATCTCTCCAGGTTAGCACTTTTCTGTGTCCATATTAGAGTCACCAAGCCTGGAAAGCAAAAAAGATAAGAGAAATACATACATATAGTTGCCACCACTATGATACTGTTCAAATGTATTTCCTCCTAGAAATAAAACAAATATTGTCTGGAGTTCATGGGGAAAAGATCCCCTCTATAGACTAATTATTTCATCTTCTTGGTCAGTCAGGAGTTGCCTTTGAATGATTCTAGTTCAGGGTTTCCCAAACTGCGGTCCAACAGATGCTAATGGATGTTGTATTAGTTTGCGAGGGTTGCCAGAACAAAGTGCCATAAACAATGAAAGCATATTGCTCCACGGTTCTGGAGGCTAGAAGTCCACAGCCGAGGTGCTGACGGGGCCATGCTCCTGTGGCAGGCTCTATGAAGTAGCTCCCTCTTTTAGCTTCCAGCGTGTGCCAGCAATCCTTGGCATTCCTTGGCTTGTAGGTGCATCACTGCAGCCTCTGCCTCAGTTGTCACATGGCCTTCTCCCCAGTACGGGGGCTGGAACTTCAGCTTATCTCTTTAGGGGACACAATTCAACTCATAACAGGTGTCGTCCCCCCTTAAATGTTTCTAGATCAAATGTGGGAAACACTGGACATACAAATTCTTTAGCATGGGAATTGTTAGAGCTTTTAATATGCTAAATGTGTACTGTGAATCTCTTGGGATAGTGTGAGCAATAACATGTGTAATGATTCCCAAACCCCTATAACCAGGGCTTCTGGTATGACAGCACTTCAATCAGGGCTAGTGTTCTTTAGGCAATATTTTGAGAACTGCTGATCTATACTAGTGGTTCTCAATCTTGCCTACATGCTAGAGACCCCAGACTTCACCCCAATTTATCTATCAGCATCTCTGAGTCACAGGCATCAATATTTTTTATGCCCCTTAGGTGATTCCAATGTGCAGTCAGACATGATAAACATGCTTTAAATTCTGAGAACCATAGATCTAGATAATAAAAGTCTTCCAGGTCACTGTGAGGATAAGTGTACATTTCCCCTCTGTTGCACAGTGGAAGCACCTGATGAATCCTTTCCAATTTACCCTGTCTTGTCTCTCCTCACACACCCACTGGAGCAGATACTCTAGTTACCTGCTCCAGATCCATTCCATGCTTTCCTCCTTGTTGTCAGAATCCTGATTTATTCAAGTAGCCACTACCCTTACCCCACGTGACACACAGCAAGGTGAGGCTGCAGCCACCTCAAAGTAAATCTCAATCTGCCTTGATAATAGCCCTTGACAATGAGCCATTTAGGCTGGCCACATGATCCAGTCCCACTCCAGTACTCTTGCCTGGAAAATCCCATGGACGGAGGAGCCAGGTAGGCTGCAGTCCATGGGGTTGCTAAGAGTTGGGCACGACTGAGCGACTTCACTTTCACGCATTGGAGAAGGAAATGGCAACCCACTCCAGTATTCTTGCCTGGAGAATACCAGGGACAGAGGAGCCTAGTGGGCTGCCGTCTATGGGGTTGCACAGAGTCAGACACGACTGAAGCGACTTAGCAGCAGCATGATCCAGTCTGGCCAATGAAAATTTTGAAAAAAGGTCTCTGGGACACTTCTGGGGAAGGTCAGTTTGGTAATAAAAAGAGATGAGCTCAAGGGCTGCTGAACACTGTCTGGTATAAGACTGCTGGAACTCTGACAGCTACCTTGAGACCATGGGGTACAATCTGAAGATGGCAGAGCAGAAAGATGAAAGGAACATGCATACTTGATGAGGTCTTTAAATAGCTAGTGTAACAATGAAGCTGAATTACTGCCAGCCTTCTATCTGGATGAGAGCTTAAATTTTCTTTTATGATGGTTGAACCAGGATCCCACTCTACTACTAACAATGAAAAGCCAGGATCCTTTACAAACAAAGAGACACATAACATGACAATGCACATAAAACCGTGGGGGATTTATCTTCTATCCATCCCAAAACCCATCATCCACTATGTATTTTGTCATGAGCTACATTTTCAGATACTCATCAAATAACTCACAGCAAAGTGTACACATGTCTTCTGAAAATATGGCACAGAAATCAACCCAAACACATACTGTCTGTTTGTTTTAAACAGGAAAAGTTCTAAGATCTGGATTAGTTATAAATTCTTCATTTCTTTTTCCAACTACTCCACTTCTCTATTGACTGTAAATATCAAATCGTAAACTTCTTCCATTGTATTTCTGTGAGAGAAATAAATATATCTGCACAAAGAGATGAAGTGAAGTGAAGTGAAGTGAAGTCGCTCAGTCGTGTCCGACTCTTTGCAACCCCGTGGACCCCTGCCAGGCTCCTCTGTCCAGGGGATTCTCCAGGCAAGAATACTGGAGTGGGTTACCATTTCCTTCTCCAGGGGATCTTCCTGACCCAGGGATTGAACCCAGGTCTCCCACACTGGAGGGAGGTGCTTTAACCTCTGAGCCATCAGGGACTGTCACAAAGAGATGAGCAGACCCCTTTGAGACACCTGAAAGAAATGACCACCTAAATTTCCAGGTGCCTGTACCAATTGTATAATGAGATGAACTTTCACATCTCAAGCCATGGATGCTACAAAGATAATCAGATGGAAAAAAAAAATTTAATCCCCAATGCTTGTTACATTAAGAAAAAAAAAAAAGACACACTTCCTACTGCTTTGGCATAAGGGCCCATGACATAGCCTACAGATTGATAAGTGACCCTGTTCTTTGTATCAAATGAGTTATTGAAGCTGGGAATAAATATTTTAGGGGATGGCTTGCATTATGCTGAAGTGACTTGCAACAAAACAATAAAAACAGAACACTGACATTATGGAAGTTAACCAAGATCTGGAGTTTAGAATACAGCACTGTGAATCAGTCAGCATCCCAAACAGTGACAAGTAGAACTGAGCTTAAGAGCAGTTGACTGCAAATGGGACTGATAAGCAAGTTCTGCTACTGACACCTAGTTTGCTTAAACCATAGAATGTCTCCCTCATTCCACTCCTGGGAAAGTTAGTTAACCTTTCCAAGCCTCCAGCTCTTCATCTACGAAATGAGTATAATACCTACCAGTAGGGGTTTGGTGAGGATTACAAAGGTAGTGCATCCCTCCCAGGCACATAACAAAGGTTCAGTGTACTCAGAGGAAAAGACAACTCAAAGGAGCATGACAGCCCCTGCAAACTACTGCACAGATGTGTTGACATCCCCAGTTTTGTGAGGCAGAATCTCAGCACAACATTTGGGTCTCCCTAACACACACACACATATATTCGCACATATACTCATACACACATATACTTTAAGGTATACCCTGTAATACTGACAGTGTGGAGATTGAGGTGTTTCTCACTCCAGTGTTTCTTTGCTGATTCTTGCCTACTCCACAAAATCTGTGTTAAAGGTGAGGTCTTTTCCCAAACCGAATTTTCTGTCTCCTTGGATTGGGTGAGACATGTCTTCTGCTTTTCTCCTAAAGTTTCAGTCACAGGACTGCTTAAGCAAGGAGCTGATCATGCTGGGTCTCAACTCTCTGCCTTTTGACTGCTACTGCAGTAGCTCCTGCAGTATAGACTCCACCAGAAGCCACTCCTGACCCTACAAGTCCTTGCCCCTCTATGAGCTTTATGATTAGGTTTCTCCCCTCTTTGGAGACTGTAGGGTTTGGGGAATATGCAAAGTAATAAAGTTTTCAATATTTCAAAAAGTCAAAGAGAAACTGCATTCGTGTTAGCGCACCTTTGGCCAGTGCCCAACAACCAACTTTGGCTGGAATGATTCTTTGGTTCTGCTATGAATACTGCTCTGGGTGACCTTGATCCTCTTTAGAAGGTGGAGACCTTATCTTTTAACAGGACTGGGAGCACCCTGCCTCCCCGAGGACTCAAGAGCACCACTCCTGCCTGGAGCCCGTCTCATAGCCTGGGTGGGTCTTGGAAGTCACAAATGCTGACCTACAGCTTTCACTCGCCCAGAAGCACCGCCTGAAGGCGTGGTCCCACCCCTCCCGGGACGCCCCGCCCTCGACGCCCCGCCCAGCTGGGCCTGGCCCGCCTAGTCCACAAGCCAGTCCCCGCCCCTTGCCACCGCCCCTTCCGGGCCTCAGGGCTTTCCGAGCGTCCACGCCTCTCCCGCCTGCGGCCCTGTCAGGCCCCGCCCCTCCCGGGGCCCCGCCCCCGCGCCCCCGTCCAGCCAGCTCGCTCCGGCCCGCTCCGGCTCGCTCCGGCCCGGGGCCGCCCGGTCCCGCCCCGCCCCGTCCCGCCCCGCCCCCGCCGGCCGGGGTGCTCTAGGTGCCGCGCGGAGACCCTCTGCACCCGTGCGAACATGGCGCTGCGCGCGGTGCGGAGCGTGCGGGCCGCGGTCGGCAGCCTCCGCGCCATCTCGGCACCCAGCGCGCCCTGCTCGCTGCGGCCCTGGGGACTGCGAGCGGGTGCCGTCCGGGCGCTGCGCACCGGCCCTGCTCTGCTGTCGGGTAAGTGCTGGAGGGCACGTGGGCCGAGCCGGGCTGCCTCGGGGGAAAGGGGCTGGGCCTCGATCCTTACCTTGGGTCCTCGGCCGTGGGCCGCCCGGATCCAGCGAGGCGACCTCTGCGCGTTTTTTGTTGCTGGGACCTCGTGTTGCGGCGCCGTTGCTACCTCCCTGAGCTGCTTGGACGGCCCCGCAGCCTTTGTCCTGCGGGTTGGGAGCCGGGGCGAGGGGGCGGGGAGACTGAAGAGACTGGCGCGGCCGCCGTGTCCAGGGTGTTTCTGGCAGGATCGTCGGCCGCTCGCTGCTGCAGACCTGGGCAAGGTCGCTGAGCTCCTTCGTGACCTTAGGTTCCTCGCATTTGTGAGCATCGTGCACCCTGAGTGAGGACAAGTAATAGGCTTTACTTTGCTCTGCATATCGTCACTGTAAGTTCTGAAGTAAAAGTAAAGCAAGAGCATTTATTGAAACTTAAAGCACTGGGTCGTTTTACCAGCTAAAGCTAGCATAATGTTGCAGACAGCTATTTCCTAAAGCAGTGCGATAGTCTCCTGGGTTCCACTGAGGACGTTCTGCTAAAGTCTGTATCGTCGTATATAAAGTATAGTCGTGAATGTGTGTTGGGCTGAAACGAGGCCTTACATACACGGGCTTGAAGTAACTGGGAGACTTGCCCGTAAATATCTTGGCCATCTGTGCTACTTCAGCACAAGTGAGCGCAGAGCAGAAACTGCTGTACTTCATGCACCAAAACGTGAGGCACTAAGTGCACCTCTTCGCGAGCTCCGGCTTCTTACTTGCACGGAGCACAGGTCTGGGGGCTGTTGTCTCATTAAGTTCGTTGTTTTAGAAACCTGTTTGGGACTAGAAAAGTTGATAAATTTAGTTCAAAGTCAAACATAACGAAGCTTACTTATCTCCTCCCCACCCGCCCACCGTAATCTCTCAGATCTGTTGGTGGTACATATCAGTACATTACTAATTTACATACATCAATACATTACTAATTTGAATATAAGGGAAAAGCATTTCTCAGATAACTGACTTAAAAGCCTGTATTTTTTGGTTAGTTCAGTATTACTTTTTTTGCATTGTCCTGTTAACTAGTTAAATATTGCCCAAGATATCAATAGCCATGATCTGGTTGAACACGAGTTTTCAATACTAGACACTTGAGTTCCAAATTTTGGCTTCCTCTATCTTGGGTGGTCACTTGTTTCCCTCGCTGGAAAAATGGAAATGATAATCCCTACTTTACAGACTTGTTGGATGAAATGAAACAATGTAACTGCTGTACATATAGCCTGATACATAGTAAGTACTTGATAATGTTACTTATTAAATGTTAGTGTATAGAATCAGCAGAAAATTGATCAAATGTTAGTGTATTTGATTCAGTGACTTTGAAAGGGGGGAAAATGCAAAGTTCTCATAAATTACTCAAAACACTTTATCTTCTGGGGGCTCAAACCCAATCATTGTTTTTAGCCTAAATTTCGTGGCCTGGCATAAAGACTAAATGGCCTTTGAGGCTAACAGGACCTGGGTGCATTTAGCTTAGCAATGTTGCTGTCTTTTCCTCTAAACTGTGGTTGCTCAGTTGCTAAAACTGAATGTTGAGAACTCTTGTTCCTCAAGATTATCTTTACAATTAGGCAAGATGGAAAGACCAAGGTCAGGACAGTCTCAGAGAAGTCATATTTATGGTTGTCCAGTCCTTTCTATAAAAAAAGTGTATTAGTTTAAACTGCTAGTTCTAGAGTCACAGAATGTTAGGGAGAATTGAGTGCTGTAGCCAGATAACTATATACTCTGTTTTGCTCAGAATCTTCTTACACTTTAAAAAATTACTTCCCTCCAACTTTTGATTGCTTACTGTATGCCAAGGACAGTGTTGAGAACTGGGGCTACGAATGCAATAAACCCTGCTCTTGCTTGCTTTGTGCTTGGTCTACTCCCCGGGGGAAGGTGACAGAAGAGCTGTATCTGTAGCATGTTAAGCGCCATGAGTGTGTTGAGGGGAGAGGTGCAGAGAGCTGGGGGAGCAGACTGGACAGCCCAGGAACCCAGGCTTGGAGGGCTAGATAAGGCTGCTGGCAGGAAGTTTCTAAGCTGAGATCGAAAGTCAAGAAAAGGCAGTGGGGAGAGTGGGTTGCAGTCAGAACACTAAGTACAAACAAACCTTAACCTTAGGGAAACATCAGATTGACCTGAAGCATTCAGTAATTTGAAGTGGAGCGGAGCAACTGACTGTGAGATTTTGCAACCTCTTCCACTGAGGAGTATGATATTCAAGTTATTTAATGATGGGGGTGGAAATTAATACTTTTTATTTACATTCTGCTATGTATCAGAGCTGTGTAATCAAGAGAGTTTAATGTTTTAAGTACAGTTATCTTTTGGGTTAGGGGTAAGAGTGAACTAGCAATACTTTTAAAACAGTATTGAAATTAAGCCATTTTCATATTAATTTCTGTACTTTTGGAAAACTGCTTCACTTCAGAATGTGGTATATATTTAAGAAGATATGCTTTATAAAAATTTTCATTCTTTTAAGGAAGTACTATTAATTCCTAAGTAATTTTTTTCACATCACTCAAATTTTGGTAGGTCTTTGTTCCAGGAATCCTTGAGTAGTTTGGCCATCCTTTTATTTGAAAAGAAGCAGGTTATAAAGCCAAGGGCTAACCTGTCCAGTGAATGTTGAGCAGAGCTTGCCTTTCTACCAGTTAATGTCTTAGCTCTGAGGTGACAACTGAGTTCTGATGGTATAATTTGCTTCTCATAATGATGGTAGCCACTTTATTCAAGGGCTGATTTGAATTCAGTTAAAGTAGAATCAAGAACTTAGTCAAGTTATAATTGTTCAAGGTCAGTTTTATTCTTGATACAGCTCTACCTAAAGAGGCACATTATTTTTTAGGTTAAATCATTTATGAGCAGTCTTTATGCTCCCAAAACTTCATCACTCTTTCTTCAGAGGGACAGACTTCTTTCTGCAAGACAGATCAGTAATGGATAGGTATACATTTGAAATGTGCTCCAGTATTTGTGTGTATGATTTAGACCGAGTAATGTTGAGTACAAATAATCAAATTGCCAAAAGATCCAAAGGTATTTACATCAAGCCATCTTTGCCTAAATAATACCACTGTTGAGATGTGTCTTTTCATATGATCTATTTCGTCCTGGGCAGTATACTGTTGAATGACAGTGTCAATAAGTCAAACAGATACTGGGAAGGCCTTGCCTTTTGATAGCATTGATATGAAAAAAAAATGCTTTTAAAGAAGTGATGCCACTGCTTTTCTGAAATGTTGGTCTTTATTTTAGTGCGGAAATTCACAGAAAAACACGAATGGGTAACAACAGAAAATGGTGTTGGAACAGTGGGAATCAGCAATTTTGCACAGGTACTAGATTGTCTTGAAATATTTAAAACAGTCTGCTCTTGCCTAAATTCCATTGTCTTTATCAAATTGTTTATTCTGCCCCTTAGTATCTTGGGCCCTTTAAAGGCCCTTAGAAGAACATCTGTCATAGGTGGAAAAAGAAAAACATAGGAAAGTGTATAGTGCTTTAAGAGATTAAAAGGTTAACAGTTAATAAATTCAAGGGAAATGTTTGTTTCATATTGAGGCAGTTAAGGAAAGCAGCAGAGCAAGCAAAAGGGCTGGAGTGTTAGTGTTTTGTGGATAATAGTGATATACACATGACCTGATATACACAGGACTTCCCTGGTGGCTCAGACAGTAAAGCATCTGCCTACAATCCGGGAGCCACTTCACTTTCACACATGACCTGGGGACTTGAAGAGGGAACACCTAGAATGGCACAGATTACACAAAGATAAACTTTTTATTTAGAGTTTATCTCAACTAATTCCACTATTGCCACTGAGCCTCTAGTTTGATATTGTGTAAAAGAAAACTACAATACTAGAAGACTACACCAGGACTTCCCTGGTGGCTCAGACAGTAAAGCGTCTGCCTACAATGTGGGAGACCTGGGTTCAATCCCTGGGTTGGGAAGATCTCCTGAAGGAAATGGCAACCCACTCCAGTATTCTTGCCTGGAAAATCCCATGGACGGAGGAGACTGTTAGGCTACAGTCCATGGGGTTGCAAAGAGTTGGACATGACTGAGCGACTTCATTCAAAAGAAAACTAGAAGCCAAACAGCAATATGGATCAGTGACTTTTCAACTGGACCTCTGGGTGGGGTGGGGAGAGGAGGGGGCAGGGGATATTAACTGATGGGAGGATATGGTATTCCTCAGAAATGCTGGGATCTCATGTACTGAGAATCAATGACAGCCGTATCTTTGTGGGCATATCTGTGTACCTACTGAGGCCTAGTACAGAATGCTCTGTGAAATAGTGTATAATTAGTGTCCTCCTCTCCTCAATTTTATGAGGGGAAATCACTTAACATGGAAAACGACATGCAAAACAACACGTGGTGGATGACCTGAATCGTACAAGGGGTTGTAACCCACTCAACTTGATGGAGAGATCACTGTTGATTAGTCAGCAAATCAATAGGAGAAATGTCCTCAGTAAAACTGCAGAAGTGGAAAAGCACAAAGTGTGTTTGTTCTTAATGGAGCTAGTCATCTTTTCGAGGGCATATGGTTGGTGACAAGGGTCACTGCCACCTGTGGGCCAGCTGATGGCATGTTTTCTTGCAAGTCCTGAGGTAAGAATAATTTTACATTTTTAAAGGGTTATAAGAAAAAACAGAATTTGATCCCTCAAGTGTAAAGTATATACTATTTGAATTAAAGGGATTAAATGCTTGGCTTGTTCCTAATTACTAGATTTAATTTGATCTCTTAGAGACTTTTTTGTTTTTGTTTTTTAAAGGAAGCTTTGGGAGATGTTGTTTATTGTAGTCTGCCTGAAGTTGGGACAAAGTTGAACAAACAAGGTGAGTGTTTTTCTCATCTTGGTATGTCATGATTCATGCCATGAGTTTTCTTTATCTTGAATAATAACTTGTCTGCATCCTATTGCCATCCCTAGCTGTAAGAAATGATGATAGTGAAGAATAGTGAACATTTTCATATTTTATAATGGAAGGTAGGAAGTAGAGAGAAATGGCTCTTAGCACCATCCCTGCCACACATTGATGCATTAGTGATATAGCTGAGGTCTCTTAAGTTTAAAAAATAAAATCTGTTTTTCTTTGGAGGCAGTAAAGAATATCAGAACATGAGCTCATGAGTCAGAATCTGGTTTTAAATCCAGGCCCCTCAACATATCAGCTGTGCAATTTGGCGGAAATTACTTAATGTAGATCTCATATGTGAGTTAGGATAATAACTGCCTCATATAGTAGTTGTAAAGATTAAATGGAATTAGCATAACATCCAGCATAAGATTTGTTGTTGTTTAGTCACTAAGTTGTGTCCAACTCTTTTGCAACCCTTTGGACTGTGGCCTGCCAGGCTCCTCTGTCCATGGGATCTTCCAGGCAAGAATCTTGGAGTGGGTTGCCATTCCTCCTCTTCCTGACCCAGGCATGGAACTCATGTCTCCTGCATTGGCAGGTGGATTCTTTACCATGGAGATTAGTACTTGATAAATGTCAAGCAGTGGAACCACATGTATTATTATTCATGGGCTCCTTAACATGTATAAGACACTGCTAGAGAATTTAAGTATCTGTTTTCTAATATCTTTGACAATATTTGCCATATCTTTTTCTGCTTAAACTTTCCCTATCATTTATCTTGTTTAAACTTTCTTTTTATCTGTACATCAGTTGTTTTCTTTTTTATGCTTAATTTTAAAATTTCCATTAATATATGTTGAGTAACCTCCTTAAACTAATGAATGCTTTAAATTTTCTGCCAAAGGTGTTTTTTAAATTGATAATGAAATTTATATGTGGTGAAAATGCCTAGATCTAGATCTTACCTAGATCTAGGTATTAACTATATACTCTTAACTGTATAATCCAAACAGTTTTGGTAAACGATAACCTCTTCTCTGATTTCTATCACCATAGATTACTTCTGCCTATTCTTTAACTTCATTTAAAAGGAATCAGACGACATTATGCCTGGTTTCTTTTGTCTATTGTCACGAGTTTGATATACATTCATATTAAGTGCTCAGTAATTTGCTTTTTATGCCAGCGGTATCCCATTGTGTTTGCTGAAGTGGTTATATCAGAGAGTTCCATGTACAACATATCTTATTGTGGTTTTAATGTGCATTTCCCTAGTGACAGATTGTTCACCTTTCCATGAGCTTTTTGCCACTCACATCTTTGTGAAGTCTCTAGTCTAATTTATCTTTTTAATCATTGATTTTCAGCATCTTTTATATATTCTAGATATAAAACCTTTTTCAAATATGTATTTTATGAGTATTTTCTCATATTTATGTATAAAACATTGTGTCTTCTCTAAGATATCTTTGTCTGTCTTCATAGTTCCCAGATTATACCCCAGTAGCATGAGGTGCTATGGGATATTTTTAATTTTTAACATCTGTTGGGCACAGCACAAACTAAGATTCAGTTAACAATTTCAATATTGAATCTTACTCTATTACTTTGGGTAATATATCTTTGAAGCAAGTACTACACAGTTGGTGTGGAACATGAGGTTGGGCACTGGTTGATATGACCTGATTTCCTGAAGGAGAACTTATACAATATGCAGCAGACACACTTATATCTGTAAATTGTAATTAGGAATGAAAATTCTGTTTTTGTTCAATTTCTGTGTTTTTTTTAAACTGCTACTCAATTGCTAGGATATAAAAACCTTCTAAGTAGTTTGGACCTGACCTCTTAATAAAGTGAAATGTTAGGTATTTGCTTTGGTCTAGGAGAAGGCAATGGCAGCCTACTCTAGTACTCTTGGCCTGGCAAATCCCATGGACAGAGGAGCCTGGTAGGCTGCAGTCCATGGGGTCGCTAGGAGTCGGACACGACTGAGCAACCTTACTTTCACTTTTCACTTTCATGAATTGGAGAAGGAAATGGCAACCCACTCCAGTGTTCTTGCCTGGAGAATCCCAGGGATGGGGGAGCCTGGTGGGCTGCCATCTATGGGGTCGCAGAGAGTCGGACACGACTGAAGTGACTTAGCAGCAGCAGCAACAGCAGTGATTACCACAAAATCACCACCAAGGGCACTGAGAACTGAGAAAGGGCACAGTATGGGCAACTCAGGTCCATACCAAGGTTCATAGAGATTGAACATTTCATTATTAGGTATATTTAGCTGTGGGAGTTTTCACAGATGCCCACTATCAGATGAAGCAGTTCCTTTCTATATCTAGTTTGCCGAGATTATCATTTGTGGATGTTGAATTTTTGTTGAATTTTCTCCATCTGTTGACATGTCTGAAGGGTTTTTCTTGTTAATGTGATGCATGATTCATTTTTTAATGTTAAACATTCATTTTGACTGTTTAACCAACCTTGGATTCCTGGTAGTCATTGTGTAAGAACTGTTTCTTTAAAATGTACTGTTGAATTTGATTTGCTGTTTTTTTACATTATGTTCATGAGAGATACTGATCTTTTCTTAAAATGGCTTTGTCAAATTTTGCAATCTGTTGTATCTGGTGCATAGAATAAGTTTAGAAATATTCCCACCTCTTTTTCTGAAAGAATGTGCATCAGTCTTGCTAGCTCTTCATTAATTTTATCAATCTATTTTCCATTTCATTTATTTTTTCATAGCTTTATTTTCTTCCTCCAACTTAACGTTTTCTTGCTTCTGGAAATTTATGGGTTTGTTGGTTTCCACGGTTTTTCTTAAATTGACTTTTTATCTATACTGTAAAATGCCATCTCCCTTGCGATGAGTGGCAGCTAAAATCTAGTTTGATGCTTTTTGTTGGTTGTGCTGGATATTCGTTGCTGCAAGGGCTTTTGTCTAGTTGTGGGTAGGAGGGGCTGTTCTCCAGCTGGAGTACACAGGCTTCTCATTCCGGGGCTTCTCTTGTTGCGAAGCATGGGCTCTAGGTGTGTGGGCTTCAATAGTTGTGGCTCATGGCCTCAGTAGTTGCTGCATACAGGCTTAGTTGCTCCACATGTGGGAGTCTTTCTGGATCAGGGATTGAAACCCATGACCCCTGCAGGCAGATTCTTAACCATTGGACCACCAGGGAAGTCCCTAAAAGTCTTTTTTTTTTTTTTTAAGAATCAAAAGTGTCATAGCTTCTTTCGAATGTTGCCTCTTCTCTATAAACTGCCTTCTTTTGTTCACTTTCTAGTATCTTTAGAAGCCAGGTCATTGATTTTAAGATGTTATTTTTAAATAAAACCTAAAGATATTACCATTATCTGTTTCATTGACTACACTAAAGCCTTTGAGTGTGTGGATCATAACAAACTGTGAAGAGCTGTTAAAGAGATGGGAATACCATACCATCTTACCTGTCTCCTCAGAAACCTGTATGTAGTTCAAGAAGCAACAGTTAGAACCCTGTATGGAACAACTGATTGGTTCAAGATTGAGAAAGGAGTAGGACAGGGCTGTCTAGTGTCACTCTGTTTGTCTAACTAACCTATACACTGAGCACATTATGAGAAATGCTGGGCTGGACGAGTTACAAGCTGGTATCAAGATAGGTGGGAAAGGGACTTTCCTGGTGGTCCAGGAAAGTGGCTAAGACTCTGTGCTACCCAATGCAGGGGGCCGGGGCCTGGGTCTGATCCCTGGTCAAGTAAAGTAGATCCCATATGCTACAACTAAGAGCCTGCGTGCTGCAACTAAAGATCCTGCGTACCGCGACTAACATCCAGTTCAGTAAAAAAAAAAAGAAGATGGGAGAAACGTCAACCTCAGATATGCAGATGATACCACTCTAAATGGCAGAAAGCAAAGAGCAATTAAAGAGCTTCTTAGTGACAGTGAAGGAGGAAAGTGAAAAAGCTGGCTTGAAACTCAACACTGAAAACTAAGACTTCATGACAAATAGAAGGGGAAAGGGTGGAAGTAGTGACAGATTTCTTCTTCTTGGGCTCTAAAAATCACTGCAGATGGTGACTGCAGCCATGAAATCAGAAGACGATTGCTTCTTGGCAGTAAAGCTATCACAAACCTCGACAGTGTGTTGAAAAGCAGAGTCAATACTCTGCCAACAAAGGTCTGTATAGTCAAGGCTACGGTCTTCCCAGTGATCACGTAAGGTCGTCAGAGATGGACCGTAAAGAAGGCAGAGCACCAAAGAATTGATGCCTTCAAACTATGGTGCTGGAGAAGACTCCTGAAAGTCCCTTGGACAGCAAGGAGATCAAGCCAGTCTATCTTGAGGGAAATCATCAACCCTGAATATTGATTGGAAGAACTGATGGTGAAGCTGAAGCTTCAGTATTTTGATCATCTGATGCAAAGAGCTTACTCATTAGAAAAGACCCTAATGCTGGGAAAGATTGACGGCAGAAGAATAGGGTGTCAGAGGATGAGATGTCTGGATGGCATCATGGGTGCAATGGACATGAACTCAGGCAAACTTTAGGAGATGGTGAGGGACAGGGAGGCCTGGTGCACTGCAGTCCATGGGGTTGCAAAGAGTCGGACATGACAGGGTGACTGAACAAAAGATATTATTTCCTTCTAAGTACTACTTTAGCTCTACCCCCACAAACTGGTATGTTATATTCACATTCAGGTCAGATCAATTTTAGATGGTCTTTCTTCATATTCAGTGATCCTTTCTTCTGTATCCAGTCGACTGTTAGTGCCATCTAGTGAATATTTTATTTTAGATAGGCCTTCCAGTTCTAGAATGTCCATTTTAAAAATTATTAGTTTTTTGCAGGTATTCCCCCAAACATTCACTCACTGTGATTTTGTAACAGCTGTTTTGAGATTTCTCTGCTAATTCCAATATGTGGGTCTGTGGAACATTTGGAGATCTTTATATTGACTACTTTTTCACTTTGGCAGGCCCATACTCAATCCTCTGACCCCTTGAGCAAATAAGACTATGATTTTTTACTTGTGTTCTAGTTACACTGTGCTGTTTGGATGGGGCAATGTTGTCAGGCTACAAATTGTATAAGTGAAGATCTTGCATGACAAAACCTATGGTTTTATTTAAAGATATTTAGATCTTTTTATTATGACTATAGAGGTGATCACTTTTCTCTATTTTGTATTTTGGGATCACTAACTTGACATTTCGTATTTTCTTTAATTTTCTCAATTTAGAGGAGTTTGGTGCTTTGGAAAGTGTGAAAGCTGCTAGTGAACTCTATTCTCCTCTATCAGGAGAAGTAACTGAAATTAATAAAGCTCTAGCAGAAAATCCAGGACTTGTCAACAAGTCTTGTTATGAAGATGGTAAGTTGTTGCTGAAAATCTTTTTAAGGATTGTTTGCTGCAGTTAACATTTAATCTAGACTATAAAGCAATCTTTAACTGATTGTGATTTCTTTTTGGACTTCTTGGTATTATAATAAATAGATATTCTGCTTTAAAAAGGAAAAAACACAGGTTAGGTTATATTTTGGATCTCTCTCAATAAAAGCATTGCCTAATTTTATAGGGTTTGTAGTGTTGTAGTTGTAGACTCACTGTAAACACTTCAAAGTACTTACCTCTTCAGTCATAAGGCATCTAATCACATTTTGTGATAAAGATGGTTAACAATATTTATTGCATTGTTTTCTCATATTTTCATCTTCTTCATAATGTAGTAAGGTGAACTAGTAGCAGTTTTTTCCCTTTCATAGATGAAATTCTCAAAGGATTTCTTTGGTAAAGTCAAACAGCCAATAAAATGCAAAATTAGCATTAACTTGTAGTTTCCTATTTCCTATCACCTACTTCTCTCTTCTAATGCTTTCTAATGCCATTAATTTCAGTAGTTATAGTCTTGGTGTTCCTTATTTTATATACCTGTATATTTGGATCCCTGTGTAAAGTTGTTAATGCTTATTAACTACAACCTCAGATTTCTTAATCCATGATAGTACAATTTCTTCTGGTTCTTTATCGTTATTATATGTAAGAAATATTAATTCTTAAGGTTAAAGTTCATGTGGTTTTCTCTTTTAAAAGGTGATTTGGAATATGATACTTTTTTTTGGTTGCAGGTTGGCTGATCAAGATGACATTCAGTAACCCTTCAGAACTAGATGAACTAATGAGTGAAGAAGCATATGAGAAATACATAAAATCTATTGAGGAGTGAAAATGGAACCCCTAAATAAACTACTTTGAAACAACTTAATCTAGCATAGTTGTCTTAAATTAGTGGTGGATAGATATTTAAAAAGCAACTTTTAGCAAAAGAAACTACTTGTAACAATGTTTCCTGAAGAAAATACCATTTAACTTTCTAATGACTTCAGATAAACACTGTGCATCTTTTCCACAGCATCCTGTGATTTTTAGGCTAGGCTCCAGTTACAATATTCAGAATTCCTGAAATTATCTCTGGTAAAACTAATTACAAAAATTATGTAATTCAAGGATAACATGGTTATCTTAAACCTTATATGACACTGTAACTTGCTTACAGCTATCCTTGGATTTGGGTCAAAATTATCTTCCCACTAGAAATAACTGCCAGTGGAGAAAAGTTTGTTAGTTGTATAGTGTCCAATGAAGAATATTACTATCTTGATTTTGCAGTATACTGTGTTTGCTGGTGCTATTTTTATACAGTGAAGTAACAGCCTTGCAGGAGAATAAACAATTTAATAATAAAATATTCAACTTCTTAATCATGAATTTTGTTCTGCTGTTAATATTTCATAGTATGTTTCCTAGTATTTATAAAGATGCTAATTTTAACTTATGGGAAGTCTTTTCTTTTTTTTTTTTTTTAAAGGAAATTTAAGTCCTGACAATGAGAAAGTTCCAAGAAAATGTTTCCTTTTAGTCACAAACCTGGCTTTTCTTAAGCAAAGATCTAATTGCCTGATAACATCAAGTACTATTTTTTTATTATCTTTAATGTATTGAAAAAGAAATCACTGACCTTGTTTTTCTGTCATGCTAAATTAGAAGAGTGGAGTAAAAACAAGAAAAGGTGAAATTGTGACCAGTCTGGTACATGACAGCCTTAAGAAAGCTAAGCCACATAGTAATGGGAATAGAAGTGGACACAGTGAAACTTGTGGCCAACATAGCATACAGTAAGAACAAACTCTTCTATCATTTTCCCAATACTGGAGGAGAAGGGAAGTATTTAGGCATTACTGTCTTCTGGTAAATAAAGAGCAAACACGAGAACCTAGAGTATGTAGATAGATAAGTAACATACAAGCCTTTCCAGTTCCTCTGTAAAATGGATGCATTCTTTCCAGGACTGAGCCAGTAGCCCTATCACTGCTGAGCTGTCTGTCAATGATGGCTCAGTGGGTAAAGCGTCTGCCTACAATGCGGGAGACCCAGGTTCGATCCCTGGGTCGGGAAGATCCCCTGGAGAAGGAAATGTCAATCTACTCCAGTACTCTTGCCTGGAAAATCCCATGGACTGTAGTCTACCAGGCTTCTCAGTCCATGGGGTCACAAAGAGTCGGACACGACTGAGCGACTTTCCCTGCTTCCCCCCACTTTGGAACTAGAAAGGGATGAGTAATAATTGCTCATCTTAGTCTAAATAATTAAATTTTGTTTTAAAGGTGCTCTTGTGTATTACCTTCTTTGGTCTTTACGATAGCCAGAGCTTGGTAGGGCATATCCATAACTACCATCATTTCACAGATTAGGTGATGGAAAGGATAAAAGCTGGAAGTTATGGTTAGGGTTTTCACATTTCCTGATTCACCATCAGTTCCTTTGCAAATGTATGTTACTATAAAAATACAAGGGAATTCCCTGGAGATCCAGTGGTTAGGACTCTTTCACTATGCAATGAAAGTTAGGCACTTTTCATTGCTGGGGCCCAGGTTCAATTCCTGGTTGGGGAACTAAGACTGCACAACATGTGTGATGTAGCTAAATATATATATTTAAATGGGAGTCTAGTCAAAGCTATGGTTTTTCCAGTAGTCATGTATGGATGTGAAACTTGGATCATAAAGAAAGCTGAGTGCTGAAGAACTGTGGTGTTCGGAGAAGACTCTTGAGAATCCCCTGGACTGCAAGGAGACCCAACCAGTCTATCCTAGAGGAAATCAGTCCTGAATATTCATTGGAAGGACTGATGCAGAAGCTCCAGTACTTTGGCCACATGATGCGAAGAACTGACTCATTGGAAAAGGCCCTGATGCTGGTAAAGATTGAAGGCAGGAGGAGAAGGGGGCGACAGAGGATGAGATGGTTGGATGGCATCACTGATGCAAAGGACATGAGTTTGAGCAAGCTCCAAGAATTGGTGATGGACAGGGAAGCCTGGTGTGCTGCAGTGCATGGAGTCGAAAGAGTTGGACACAGCTGAATGACTGAACTGAACTGGGAGTCTGATGGGGGAAGGGGATCGAATCAAAGAACAGCTATCACAACTTGGTCTTTCACAGTTTAGAATATAGAGCCAATTCAATTCTGTTATAGTGCTGCTGAAAATAATAGGTGTTGAATGGCACTTCAAATGGACTAAATCAACAAAGAATTCAGTTTCTCAGACCTCATGCCTTTGAATCATTTTGGTCTTAATAGAGAAGCTTAACATGTTTTGAATAATGCTCTCTAATTAAAACTCAAGAAATGAAACAGGTAACCCTGAAGGTTAAATTTCTTTTTTTCATTTCTCCAAAGTTGACAGCCTTAAATTTTAATAAAGAAACCACTAGAGGGCTCGCGATAGGCATGCTAGTATGAAAATGAGGCTGGTACTTCAGATCACCTCAGCATAATCAACTTCGGAATTTTTCTGAATTTCTGCAGTTTCAGGCTGCTAAAATGTCAGGGTACCACCCACTTTCAGTTTTTAAAAATATGCTAAGTATATAACTGTCTTATTACTCAGCAATCACTGTATTATTTCAGACCTAATCATACATCTATATTTGTGATGAACTTTTTCTTACCAGCAACATGGTTTTACTATTGACTACTTCCTCCACCCCTTTTAAGTGGACTTTGGGTTAGATATAGGTTCAAAACTGAATGGAAAGTTTCTGTATACCTCCTGCCACCATTTTGGTGTTTTTAAAACACCCCTTTGCCAACTTTGAGATCTTATTCTACAAGAACTTTTGTATCTTGATTCCATCTACTTCGGCATCTTATAAACATGACTAGCTAAACACACTTGTCCATTTACGTTTCTGCACAGTCATGCTATCAAACTTCTACTTGCTAAGCTTCAGTGGTGATTACAAGCCCCTTTAAAAGGGGTATGCAGGCATAATTAGCATGAAGCACATCAGTTGCCACATCTTCCAACTTCCAAATGTACTTAGGGCAAGGTGCTTTCAGTCAACATGTTTAATTAACAGTCATTTAATAAATCTTAGTTAAGACTTTTGGTATACTTCCCAAAAACTGAGAATGTAGCTTTAATGACTGGGGTAACATCCTGCTAGTCAAGGTGGTTTCAAATTTTCCATTTTCAACATAACTGAATGGAGGTCCTTCCTAACCAAACTGTCTGCTGAAGTTAAGAGACACAGCAGTGACAAAATCCCTTTCATGTGTGTCTTCCTATGAACAAGTTATTTCACTCAGCTTACATCTTTGAAAAAAAATGAATAAAACAGACTGAATCTCTCATTCTGGTAATATGTAATATTTTCCCATAGATACATGAATTGATGAGAGGACAGCCCGATATTCTGTACACTTTCAGGAACATTCTTTTGTTTACTATTTGTAAACACAAGGAATACACTCCTATTATTTGCTGAGTAGAAATGTGATTATATATCTGAAAACAAATTTAGTTGTTTCAGCTTTACAGTCATGAAAATTTTTAAAATTTCATTTTCAAATTATATTTTTGTGTTATGTTAGGATGAAATTCTGTGGATAAAATAAAAATACAGTTATGAATTCAAGGGGAAAAAATTTCCATTTTTTCTTTCACTTCATATAGTTTTTTTCCTTTACAATTAAAAAAAATATATAGAATGCTTTACAAACTTGCGTGTCATCCTTGTGCAGGGACCACACTAATCTCTGTATTATTCCAATTTTAGTATATGTGTTGCCAAAGCGAGCACAAAATTTTCCATTTTTTTCATGTATTTTGATAATCTGGATGTTACATCCTTTAACATTTATGATTGGGAACTTCCTGATGTCCCAGTGGTTATGATTCTGGGCTTTCACTGCAGGGGCCCAGGTTCAATCCTTGGTTTAGAGAAGTGATATTCCATGTGGGTCAGTCACGTAAAAAAGAAAATATAATTGAAAATTTCATGTTTTAACACACAAAAAATGTGGAATGAGGCATGCAGTTTTGCATAGTTCTTAGAAGTATGCATAAATACTATTAATTACAGGTTATAAAATACAAAAGATACAAAAGTGCATTTTTAGGTAAAGAATACCTTAAGTAGTCATATTCTAGAAAAGTACGTTGTTCTAAGGTCTTAGAATGTCGTATTTATGTCATAAAAATGGTCTTTCCTTTCAATTGATAGGCTTTGTAATTAATATAGTGTATGTCAATCACCTTGGACTCTTTTGAGACCCCATGGGCTGTAGCCTGCCAAGCTCCTCTGTCCATGGAATTTTTCTAGGAAAGAATACTGGAGTGGGTTGCCATTTCCTTCTCAAGGGGGTCTTCCAAACCCAGGGATGGAACAGGGTCTCCTGCACTGCAGACAGACTCTTTACCATCTTAGTCATCAGGGTAGCCCACACAGCTTTTAATCAACAGTGGTATAAAAGGCTTATATTTCTCAAGCAGTAATAGTTATACTTTTAAAAGCAGAAAGGCTTTGGAACCAGAACTGAACCACCATGAATGCCTGATTTCGGGCAGTTTCCCCATTCCTGGCTGCACATTGGGATGCTCGAAAGTACCAGCACCAAAAGTGGGAGGGGAGGAGAGGGGGACCTTTCACTGTCTTCAATGAGTTCCTCAGCTGATACAACGACATGGGGCTATTTTGACATCTGTAGAAAACATGCCAACGCCCACTTCACAGGTTGCGCTGCTACAAGACTTGGGTTCCAACTAGTCCCGCCCAGTCAAAGAAGCCGCTTAAACGCCTACTGTGAAGTTTCTGGCCTGTACTGCCCCGGCACAGTCCTTATGTGGGGAAGGGCAATTTGGGGACAGTTGGCAAAGTCTGGGGACAATTTCGTTCATCTGGTACCTCGTGGGTAGAGGCCAGGGATGCTACTATCCACCCGTCAGCACAGAACCAACCGCGCCACGGGCAACGGTGCTGAGGGCGAGACCCTGGCTCTCTGAGGGGAAGCTGAGTCCTCGCTTTCTAACTCCAAGGCCTAACGGGCGCCTAAGGGGACACGGTACCTCGCCATGTGACCTCCCGCGCGCTCACCGGCTGTGAGCGCCTCATGCGCCGGTGGAAGGTTCGCGGCCGCGCACAGCCTGTCGGGAGCACGCGCCAACCGCGGTCAGCCAGAGGCGCTTCCCGCGCTGAGCTTTGTTGCGCGGGGCGAATGTACGTCACTTCCGCCGCGAATCCCCTCCCTCCCCCTCCAGGGGCTGCCCATCGCCCCGCCCCCAGCGCGTCTGTAACGCAGGGCAACCGCCCCTGTAGCCCGCCGGCGGGGACTAAGCTGCCCGGGTCCTTCCACCCCGCTGGGCCCTCAGGAGGGTGTGAGCGGCCGGGCCGCTTCCCCGCCTCCGGGTCGAGGCCCCAGACTGCTCCATCGGCGGCAGAGCGAGAAGCCTTGCCCAGTTGGGAAGGGAGCTGCCTTCTGAGGCGGGGAGGTAAAAGGAAGAGGAGAAGCTGGGCCTGAAGAAGAGTGGGCAGGGCCTGGGGAGGGGGTGCGGAGTGGGTGGGGCAGTGGGAGGAGCCGCTGAAAGGGCGGAGCCCTGTGAGGGAACGGCCCTTGGAGGAAGGGGTGGGGTTGGTGGGGGCGCTTTGCTGGAGGGCATATCTATTGAAAGAAGGGGAGGCATCTTTTGTGGCCAGGTAAGATGCCACTCTAGTGTTCTTGCCTGGAGATTCCAGGGACGGGGGAGCCTGGTGGGCTGCCGTCTATGGGGTCGCACAGAGTCGGACACGACTGAAGCGGCTTAGCAGCAGCAGCAGCAGCAGGATGCTGGAGGAAGGGGAGGGCCTCGAGGAGGAAGAAAGAAAGGTCTTGGAAGAAGGGCAGAGAGCCACGCTGTCAAGTGCCTGGGCTTTTGGAAACAGGTGGCAAGAGTTGTGTGTTTGAAGACTTGAATTTTCCTGTACATTGTATGCTGTGTGAGAGCTGGGAAGACTGGGGTTGCTTTACCATTTCACTACCCTTGCTAGGCAGAAGGAGAAGCGGGTGGCAGAGGATGGGATGGTCAAACAGCAACGACTACTCAATGGACATGAAAAGACCCCTGATGCTGGGAAAGATTGAAGGCAGGAGGAGAAGGGGCGACAGAGGTTGGATGGCATCACCGACTCGATGGACATGAGTTTGATTAAACCACGGGAGTTGGTGATGGACAGGGAGGCCTAGAGTACTACAGTCCATGGGGTCGCAAAGAGTGGGACACAACTGAGCAACTGAACTGAACTGGGAGATAGTGGAGCACGGAGGAGCCTGGCATGCTGCAGTCTGTCGGGGGAGGAGGGGGGGCGGGCCGTCAAAAAGAGTCGACAGGACTTAGCTACTGAACAACCACCACCAGTGCTAGGCATCTCATGAGTAATGAATGTGACTGGAAAAAGCAGAATAGTTGGAGACTGGGATTGGAGTGAAATGTTCTGATAGGGAGAGATGGTTGTAGAAACTGTGCTCCTAGGAATCGTTCTATGAATAATCAAAGCTGCTGTGCTCTGTGGGCATGTAAGAAGCATAAAGCACAGGTAATTAACATGGTGGTTTAGTCACTAAGTTGTGTTGGACTCTTGCGACCCCATGGACTGTAGCCTGCCAGGCTCCTCTGTCCATGGGATTCTCCAGGCGAGAATACTGGAGTGGGTTGCCATTTCCTTCTCCAGGGATCTTCCCGACCCAGGAATCCAACCCAGGTCTCCTGCATTGCAGGCAAATTCTTTACCGACTGAACTATGAGGTACAGGAATTGAGGGTAGCCATTTGTAGTCTGATTATATGGGTGAGTGATAGCAGAAATGTGTCAAAGATAATGGGGAAAAGAAAGACTGCCGGCGTTCTTCAGTCAATAAGATGTCTCAAATTCCTCTCATGCTTTAAATCTCTGACTTCTGCTGCTGCTGCTCCTGCTGCTAGCCAAAGAAAAGTCTCTGCTTTTAAAGGACACATATCATTAGATTTCCTGAAGGAGGGCATGGCAACCCACTCCAGTATCCTTGCCTGGGGAATCCCCATGGACAGAAGAGCCTGGTGGGCTACAGTCCATGCAGTCGCAGAGTTGGATTCGACTGAGTGACTAAGTACAGCACATCATTAGATTAGGCCCATCCCAGTAAACCAAGATTGTTTCCCTGTCATCAGGTCAACCAATTGGTACCCATAATTACATCTGTAAAATCCCTTTTGCCATGTAACATAACTTATTCATGGAATAGTCCCAGGGATTAGGATGGAAAACCTTGTGGAGGAAGGATTTGCAGAACTTAATTTACTACGTTATCTTTTAGGAATATTGTAGAAAAATTACTGCAGCAGTTTTTTTTTTTTTTAACCCAGTTTCAGTGAACATAAATTATACATTATTAAGCCTACCTTTAATGAGAATTTTGTCTTTGAATTGACTCAAGTACACTCTTAGTCTTTCGAAGAATGGTCCTTGGGACTTACCTGGTGGTACAGTGAATAAGAATCTGCCTGCCAATACAAGAGGCAGGGGGTTGATCCCTGATCCAGGGAGATTCCACAAGCCACAGAGCAACTAAGCCCATGCACCACAGTTACTGAGCCTGATCTCTAAAGCCTGCAAACCACAACTACTGAGCCCGTGTGCCCGTGTGTGTATTACTGTTGTTGTTGTTTAGGTGCTAAGTTGTGTCCGACTCTTTTGCCAACTGTGATGGCAAAATATGATGGCAAATGTGGGGAAACACTGGCTTTTAGGTACTTCTGCCTAGAAGTGACTCGTATGATTTCAGTCCTGTTATTAGCCGAAATAAGTCACAAGGCATGCTTAACTTCAAGGAGAAATGTAGATAATACTTCTGTATCTCCAAAAGGAAAAAGAAGCAAGATTTGGGGGACCAATAGTAGTATCTTCGTACCACACTGATCTGGTATCATCAGAGGTGATGTACGAAGCAAATGACCTTTACGTATATTATAAATGTCACTACCTTTAAAAATAGAGTCCAGGGACTATGGGAATGGAAAAGTCCTAGATTTGGGGACAGAGGATGAGATGGTTGGATGGCATCACTGACTCAATGGACATGATTTTGAGCAAACTCCAGGAGATAGTGGAGGATCGAGAAGCCTGGCATGCTGCAGTCCATGGGGTCGCAAAGAGTCAGACACGGCTTAGCAACTGAAGATAGAACTAAAACATTATAATTATTTTCTTAAAACTGTTTTCAATTTTTTAGATTCAGAAACATTTATGAAAATACAAGGTCCAAGAATAGATAGACAGTCTCAAAGAAATTGGAGGAGTAACTGTTGAATATCAAGATATGAATCTGGAGCAGGATTTATTATAGATATTAACAAGCTGGCTTTAAAATTTATTAGGAAATTTAAAAGGAACTATAATAGGTAAAAAAAATTACGAAAATGAAGAATAAAATGGAGGAATCACATTACCCAGTTTTAAAAATTACCATAAACTATAGGAATCAATACGATATTGGTGAATGGAGAGACACAGGTCAATGGGCCAGAATAGGGTGTTCTAAAATATACCCAAATAAATATCAGTTCAGTCGCTCAGTCGTGTCCGAGTCTTTGCAACTCCATGAATTGCAGCATGCCAGGCTTTCCCTGTCCATCACCAACCCCCGGAGTTTACCCAAACTCTTATCTGTTGTGTCAGTGATGCCATCCAACCATCTCATCCTCTATCGTCCCCTTCTCCTGCCTTCAATCTTTCCCAGGATCAGGGTCTTTTCAAATGAGTCAGCTCTTCACATCAGGTGGCCAAAGTACTGGAGTTTCAGCTTCAACATCAGTCCTTGCAATGAACACTCAGGACTCATCTCCTTTAGGATGGACTGGTTGGATCCCCTTGCAGTCCAAGGGACTCTCAAGAGTCTTCTCCAATACCACAGTTCAAAAGCAGCAATTCTTTGGCAATCAGCTTTCTTTATAGTTCAACTCTCACAGCCATACATGACTACTGGAGAAATAATTGCCTTGACTAGACAGACCTTTGTTGGCAAAGTAATGTCTCTGCTTTTTAATATGCTGTCTAGCTTGGTCATAACTTTCCTTCCAAGGAGCAAGCATTTTTTAATTTCATGGCTGCAGTCACCATCTGCAGTGATTTTGGAGCCCCCCAAAATAAAGTCTGCCACTGTTTCCACTGTTTCCCCATCTATTTGCCATGAAGTGATGGGGCCGGATGCCATGATCATAGTTTTCTGAATGTTAAGCTTTAAGCCTACTTTTTCACTCTCCTCTTTCACTTTCATCAAGAGGCTCTTTAGTTCTTCTTCACTTTTTGCCATAAGGGTGGTGTCATCTGCATATCTGAGGTTATTGATATCTCTCCTGCGAAATAAACATAGCCAATTGATTTTTGACCAAAAAAAAAAAGTTAAATGCAGGAAGAATAATCTTTGAACAAGAATGTTGCAACAACTGGCTGTTCATATTCAAAAACTTAATTCAAAATGGATCATAGACCTAAATATAAACCATAAAACTATATAACTTTGAAAACTAAATACAGAAAATCTTTATGACCTGTGGTTAGGCAAAGTGTTATTAGACATGACACCAAAAACATAATCCATTAAAAACCAAACCAAACCTAAATTTGATACAACATATCTATGAGAGTAGCAACAGAAGATAATGTCCTTTCGTTGGCCTCTGCTGTAATATTGGTGTCTTTGCCACTGACCAGTGGTAATGAAGTCTTTGTTCCTTTCAGGAGCAGGGCAGTTCATATTCTAAGTTACAGATTGGTTAGGGTGTCAAAGCACCATTGAGTTTGCCAGATGTCTAACAAAGAGGCATTTGGTAGTCTTTGTACTTCTCAGTTCATTAACAAATGACATCATCACAACGTGGGGTTAGAGATCCTAAAGGTAATGTCTTTGTTTTTTCTTTTCCTCCTGCATTTCCAGTGCCTTCTTTTGTATTCAGTAAATTCAATGAGAAGGCCTTGAGTCCTTTGACTTAAAGAGTAATTGGCCAGTTATTTATGGAGTGTCTCCAAATCTTCCCCTGTGGCTCAGCTGGTAAAGAATCCACCTGTAATGTGGGAGACCTGGGTTCAATCACTGGGTTGGGAAGATCCCTTGGAGAAGTGAAAGGCTACCCACTCCAGTATTCTGGCCTAGAGAATTCCATGGACTGTGTAGCCCATGGGGTCACAAAGAGTCAGACACAACTGAGTGACTTTCACTTTCACTTTTCCAAATCATCTTCGTAAACTATATTCTCCAATTTATTTCTGAGTTGTTTCCCCACCTTTTGGTACATCTCTTTAAATAAGTCCCTGTTCAAGGTCTTTACCCCAATTAAATTATCCAAACCGTGAAATCTGTTCTTTGATACATTTATTCAGTTTGCTTAAGATCAAAATTCATGCTTTGCTCACCTCCACTGTTACCCCATGTTTTATTTCTTGAACCATTCTGTTAACATGATGGCTCAAAAAATAAAACCATTTTATTATGGAAAATTTCACAGTAAAGTACAGTGAATAGTGCAGTTAACCTCAATGTCCTCATACCCTTCTACAACAAACAGAATCTGTGGCTTTTTTTATTTCCTCATTCTCTCTCCAACCACAACCAACCACTCCCACCCCCTTGCAGGATTATTTTGAAGCAAATCATGATGGCTTATGTTCATTTGGTAAAATAATGAGCTATTTTACAGGCTTTTTTAAAAAAAATTCTTATTTATTTGTTTGGCTCTGCCAGGTCTTAGTTACAGCATGCATGATCCAATTCCCTGACCAGGGATTGAACCCAGGCTCCCTGCATTGGGAGTGCAGAGTCTTAGCCACTGGACCACCAGGGAAGGCCCCTATTTACAGGGTTTTTTGCTGATCATTTTCTTCCATCTCTGTTTAGTTTAAATGCTACTAGAAAAGATATTTTCTGTATCACACTGAATTTCCCATAGGCTCTGTTTCTTAGAGTCTCACTCATCTTTTTTTTATTTTCATTCATCTTCTTTATTTCATTTCTAAATATCTTAAGTTCCTTTGGCCTTTTCATCTTGAAAAGGATCAGCTTTTCTTTGGGTTTATTCTTGTTTATCCAGACATGTACTTTCGGGGCTTGGACCTCAGTCAACAGTTTCTTCTTTGTACATTTTTTGGTTCTAGCCACTTCAATAGCGTATGTCATAGAATTTAATATCTTCTGGCATACATGTGTGTGCCTTCCTGCTTTGTACTCCAAATCCAATTTTCTAGTTGCATCTGCAAATGGATTTTTCCATGGGAGCATTTTCACTGTGATCCTTGTGTTTCCTTGATGTGATTTTCTTGGAAACATACAGATTTTGATATATGTTTTATACCAGTGATTCTTAAACCAAATCAGATTGTAAAGCTCTGTGGAAATCAAAAAGTGGAAGAACACGAACTCTGATTTACTTTAAATCTATAAACATAAGAGGCATAATTTTACCATCAGAAAATCAGTATTATATCACTGCAGATTTTTGCATTCCAAATAGAAGGAAAACTGCATGTAATTGGTAAGAAATCACATAGCCACCCTTTTAGGTGACCTTTGATTGCTTTTTGCACATTTCTATTTGTCATCTCTTACATGAGTTTGGAAGATAAGAATGGACAATGAATCTTTTTTTTTTTTTTTTTTAATAAATCCAGGTGTTTTATTTGTTTTTTGCCACACTATTCAGCATGCGGGATCTTAGTTCCCTGATCAGGGATAGAACCCATACCCCCTGAAGTGGAAGCACCAGGGAAGTCCTAAATCCATAAGTCTTTGAAATTAGCCTTATATTTTATAATGTCAATAGCTGGCAATGGATGATTTCATAATATTTCTTCTGTCTATTCCTGAACATGTCTTGATGATGTTTCACCTGAGTTATTGAACTGGTTTTTTAACAGAAACAAAGCAGTATTAAAAGCTAAGTTCCATTTGCATTTTAAACCACAGGAAGAAGATGTTAAAGACTTTAAGCAACCATCACAGTAATGGATTTCGGTCACAAAAATGAGACTGAAATTGAAAATGGTGAAAATTATGAAATTCAAAGAACAGAAGAAACTGAATTAATCTCTACTTGTTCAGATGAAAGAAGTGAAAAGAATCATGTTTGTTGTCTTCTCAATATCAGTGACGTTACACTTGAACAAGATAAAACAGCCAAAGAGTTTGTCATTGGAACTGGATGGGAAGAAGCAGTGAGTATTTTCTTGAGTTAGGTCTTGTGCATGTTAGAGTTTTGATACAAGCCTTTTACTATTTTCAGAAATAGTTATTGTTGCCCCCCAAAATTTGTAAGCAAGGAAACAGAAACCTCTGAAACAGAGGTAGAATATTAATGATGATAATAGCAGTACCTTTTATTGAGTATTTATGACCATTCTGTATGGGCAAGCACAGTACTAAATGCTTCACATACATCAATTCATTCACCCTCTCAGGTGTTATGAATAGCCTCACTCTTTGGAAAAGGGAAACAAAGCACCAAAAATGAAATGTGTCAAAATCTCCTAGGCAGTGGTCAAGGCAGGGGTTAAACCGAGCTTTTCTGGACTCCAGAACCCAATTCCCTTAACTCAAGCTACTTAACTCCTGCTACTTAACTCCCCAAGAGACCAAAGATTTCTATCCTGGTGGTTTTATGCAGAACCCTGTGGTTTATTCTTAAACTATTCTTAGAAGCAATAATGAAATATAAGGGAATTGGTGTGATTGCTTGGCAATGTCACAGCTAGGACGGGGTGGGGAGAGGGGGTGTTTCTGGATGTACTGGGGTTGAGGCTGGGGTGCTGCTCCACACTGTAGAGTGCCCGGGGTGGCTCCCACCACAGGAGATGCTCCAGCCCTATCTCAGTTCAGGCTGCTATAAGAGAATACCATAGGCTGGGCAGCTTAAGCAGCAGACATTTATTTCTTACAGTTTGGGAGGAATGTTTGAGATCTGGGTGCCAACATGGTCGGTTTCTTGGTGGGAGCCGTATTCTTGGTTATATCCTCACACAGCCTTCTTTGGTGCAGGCAAGCGCAGAGAGCCTGCAGTACAAGAAAGCCTGCAGGCGGGACAAGTATGGTTTTGATTTTAATAGTTCTGAATTTATTTTAATACACATCTAAAAAATATATATAGTCAGCACATCAGTGTGCTGATAGATACTATTGCTTAGTATTTTAGTCTTTGAAAATACTATTACAAATACCATGGCGTAGTAGGAGGCTAAACTAAGCATGAAAAAACTAAATTAAGTCAATCCAAAGAAAAATATTGATTCAAATAGAGTCAAAATGGGGATGGGGCCACAGCGGGGGCAGCTAGGCTGAGAGTAACACACTGCTTTATCTGCAGGTCCGAGGCTGGGGACAGATTTCTCCAACTGCCTGCATCTGGCCCAGGAAGAAGCTTAAGAAGGCGAGGGTGGGAGAAAGTGCCAGCAGCTGCTTACTCTGTGTCAATCTCTCCCATGGGAGCCTGGAGGCCAGGCTTCATTCGGAGGCAGGGAAGTTGGAGTCTGGGGCTTCAGCTCCAGCTCCAGCTGAGGCAGGCCCAGAGAAGGATGGAGGCAGCCTCTCCCAGACCCCGGGCACCCCCCCAGGCCCCACTACGACCTCCAGGGAAGTTAACAAAATCTGCTTTCCCGCCTACAGTCAGGGAGAGAAGAAAAGTCTGCAAATAAAGGAGTTCATTTGGTGCCTGGAAGACTGGGCCACCCCGGAGACTGTTAGGGGCAAGGACCCCAGAAGGCCCTGGAGGGGCACTGACAGAATTCTCCCCTCCTCAGACTCCCTGACTTCCAAAGCCCTTTTAGTCCTCCCTCCTTTGAGGTCTTCGCCCCCAGATGGCTTGGATGTTCTGGGTAAGAAGACTAAGAACTTTTTCTTGCGGCCAGAAGAGAAGGGGCTGAATGTGGAAAAGGATGAGTGTGTGGCTTATGCCTATGGAGTGAAAGCCATTGATGGGGCAGGCGAAAAGCAGCCCACTGAGCTGGCCAGGCACCACAAAGTCAAGGACACGCAGCCTTTCCTCACTCCGGTGGCCCGGATGCCCCTGCTGGCCGAGCCTGAGCCCTGCTGCCTGCACTGGTCCCTCCTGCCTGAGAAAAACCTGCTGTGCCCTCCCTGCTATCTCGCCACCTTCCAGCTTTTGCAGAAACAAGGAGCGAGGAACTACAAAGCCAGACTCAAAGCCAGGGAGCCCAGGCCTCCCATGAAAACCCCAAAGCGCGTCCTCACAGAGGCCAAGCAGGAAAACAGGCCCCAAATGTTGGAGACCAAAGTGTTCTCAAGACCTCTCTTGCCGTCCCTCACAGTGAGCAGAGTTGTTATTCCCATTTCCACTCACAGACTCCTTTGAGCTGCTACAATATAATTCCCTGGGAATAAGCAGCGTCTGAACGTGGTTCATCTTCTTTCCCCGTCTCCCTCCTGCCCCACCCCAGTCTCTTTCTCTTTCTCCTTCTCCTCTTCGTCTCGCACACTCTTCTCTTCCTCTCTCCCCTGGTCCTTTTTTGGTAGTAGATCGGGGACAGCTGAATCTCATAGTATGGATTTTGATGTACTCTCAAAACCTCCACATTTTTGTGTTACCTGCTTCTGTTGCTTAGCCATTTACAAAACGCACACTGGTAGTGCCAGTCTCAGCCTCAGCCTGGCTTATCTGTGCCCTGGAAGACAAGTGGATGGTGGGGAAGCTGGAGGGCCTCCTTCCGGGGTTGCCCCCAGGTCAGCCCCCGAGCCAGCCGGCAGGGGCGCTTTCTGCCCCCTGAACCCCAGTGCTTCAAGCCAGGCGTCCTGGGCTTGTTGAGGCCAAATCATTTCCTGATCTTTTGAACCTGGCAGATGGTCTATCAGTTGCCACATTTTCTCTTGCAACAGAGATCTGCTTTAATTGAAACAGTGTTGTAAGAGGAAATTCCAGTCTGTGTCCAGATGAATTTCCTGTGTCCAGGGTGGCATATCCTTATATTGATACTGGATGGATGGATGTGCCATGTCCATTGTATCTTATGTGTCCCAGACTTCATATACTTAGAACCTCATGTTAGTCTCTGTGTCTGGGAGGTTTTGGCTACCTTTCTACAAAATTCATCGTGAGAGGCAGGTTGAGAATAATAATTATTGTCTAAATGTCACTGAGATTATTGTTAGCACACATGCTCCTTCCAGTCTTATATCTACTATTTGGGAACTTGACAACCCCAGACAGAGTTATGGAATGGAGGTGTGGCTTTCTTCCTTCTTCCATCTTTCCTCCCCGCTCATTTTACCCCAGTACACATTTCCTGAAGTTGTGTATAAATTAAATGTTTGTAAATAAGTTATATCTTAAATGTGAAGTGACAATGCTATGTAGAGAGATGCTGTGAAGAACCATTTTGTAATGTGAATAACCAGTTAGCCACTCTGTAATTATATAGTTTTCATTTGCTTAAAGTAGATCAAACTTGAACTGTAGGCTTTCCATCTCCTAAGTGATGGGCAGACATAATTTATGGCTATTTGTAAACATCTGTTTTCCATAACTGGTCTTTGTAATGTCTTTTCTGTTTAAGTTTAGGAGTTTTGTTGGTTTGGCTTTACAAAACACCAGAAATGCAGGATTAATTACAGTACAATAGTCATTTAAAGGTGTATTTTGCCTTTTGAGATTGGACACTTTACAGATGAAGCAGTTTTCAGTTTCTACTCACCCTTTCTTGTCTGAATGAAGAAACCATCTGAATTCACCCCCAAGAAGAGGTCCCGATTTCCCTCTGTGTCTGCCCACTGCGGGTGTTGGACCCTGTACTGCTTGAGCACTGTCCAGCTCTGGCAACCTGCCTACCTGAGTCAGTGGTTTTTTTCAAGTCCTTCTTTGTAGGCTGCAGAATAATGAATAAGCTCACTATGTATACACCTGTCAAAGTGTTTGCTTGGGAGAGAAAAGTATCTACCAGGATGAACGAGGGACAAAGCTCACCTGCTTAGCCCAGGGGTACTTACCAGTTGAGATCTTGCCACAGTTTGAACTGATACAAGTGACAACAGAAAGAATTTTTTTTTTTTCTTAAGAAAAACTCACTTGTTGAGATAAGGGTTATATATTCTATACCTTTGGGGATAAACATATAATAATTTAGAACTGAGATTTAGTTTGAACGAAGGAAGGACCCAAATTTACAGGTTTGTTGTTGTTCAGTTGCTCAGTCATGTTTGACTCTTGCCACCCCGTGTCTGTTTTAGTATCTTAAAAAATTTTTTTAATCAACTAGTTTTTTTTAAAAAAATTATGAAAGCATCTATTTCTTTAGGTAATTATTCAAATACCTGATAAAGTCCCTCTGGTATCTTATTTTTGTTGGTTGAGGAAGTTTGGCTTGCTTCTCTGTGGACAGAGTCACTCTAGGCCTTGTCCCAGTTTCTAGTCAGATTAAATCAGGACGTTCAAACTGGTCTTTGATATCCAAGTCTATCTAGATAAAGGCTAAACGTTTACTAGAATGCAATAACAAAAATCCTTCCATTTTAAGGTGTCAACATGTTATAATTCAGTCCCAATCACCTTCTTTCTATCTCCAGGTGATGACCTCAAATTAAGTTTTGGTTCTTATGTGTTGTTGTTAATCACTCAGTTGTCTGCAACTCTTTGCCACCCCCCAAGCTGTAGCCCGCCAGGCTCTTCTGTCTGTGGAATTTTCCAGTGAGAATACTGGAGTGGGTTGCCATTCCCTGCACCAGGGGATCTTCCAGACCCAGGGATCGATTCTCAAGCCAAACATGGAGGGCTCTGTGTTTCATCTTTTATTCTGTTAGTTTGTATCATTAGTAAAACTTTCCAAACTCTTATTTTTCTGGAAATTAAAAAAATCACCGAGTGGAAGTGTGGCTACACCCAACACAGGGCTCCTCTGCAGAGCCTCACCTCCTAGGGGAGGCCAGACTGAGTTCTGGGAGTGCTGCTGAGCAAGTGCAGGGCTGGAGGGACTGGACACCTGGGAGAGTGTAGATCTGAGAGTGATGAGGGGACAAGGGTGAGGGGAAGATTAAGTCAGAATAGGACCCGGCGATGTTTGGACAAGTATGGCGAGCTTTGGCTGCTCGGGGAGACTTCCTCTCATTTTTAGCTTTGTTGTTTTTAGTCTGGACTAGATCTACTTTGCTTTCAATCTCTCCCTCTCCCTAAGTGCCAGAGCCCCAGCCCATCTCTATGCAGGATCCCCCGGCTGGCCAAGCAGGCTGAGCTGCACAATTGGAGTCCTCACACCTGGGACTTTTTGGGGTGTCTGGGCTTGGGTCCAAGTGCAGCCTTGGTGCTGCAGTTCAGGGGCTCCTGAGAAGCCAGATGAGGAAGAAAACAGGGGCTCCTGTGGCTGTGACTGAGGGCAGACAAGGGAGTTTGCTGGTGCCACAGGCAATACTCACCCACTGTCTGCCAGGCTAACTGCGGCCCTGGAGCCAGGAGAGGTTCTGTGCTGTGCCCCTGATGCCCAGGCTAAACTCTGACCCGAGTGCCACTAACCCATCACATGACACCATAATTCCACTTGAGTTAGCAAGGCACTATTCTAAGTGTTCAGAGCCTCTTCTGGGTATTGCCTCCTTTTATCCTGAGCAAATTCATGAGGCTCAGGGCTCATTTTCTCCTGTGACCCAAGAAGAAACTCATCAACAGAGAGTTTGGGTTCAGGTGTGCAGCTTGGGCATCTGAAGGTGCCAACTTCTCTCCAAGGTGAAGAAACAGCTGGAGTAGTGGGTGGAGAGAATCATGTAGGGCAAGGAAAGAGGACTTCGGAATGTCTTTCCTTCCTGTGAGGTGGGAATAATTTCAGACACAGAATGTGGTGAAGATGAGGTCATGTATGTCCAAGGCTCACAGAGATTTGTGGTTTTCCAGAATGTCATGATCAGATCAAATACAAATAGCTGGATCATTTCCCTTTAACAAATGCCTGGCTGTTCAGAATCATTTAGAAATCCTGTGGGCACGGCCAGTTGTCACTTGGACTCTTTAAAAAGCTCACCTCCCTAACTTGTCAACTTGGGGGTCCTTGGTTGGGATGCCTGTCAATCAGTTCATGGGCCATCTTCATTGCCTGGCCCTTCTTCTCATCCTGTTTTGCCTGAATTTCCACTGCAGCAGTCTAAACATGATTGCTCTGCAGACTTATGCCATGTCTCTCAGACTGGTGTTGTTTCATCCTGAGGTGTTACAGCGAAAAATTTACTTCTCAAGTTTAATCTAGCAGATCAAAGCTATTGTATATCTTCCTGACCTCAGTCTTAAAGTAACTCAATAACTAAAACTAGCACCATCACCTTTTTTTACTAGGAGCTGAAAACTAGACATTTTTAAATTGACTCTGTCCTATAAAATGAGGGGTTAGGGACTTCCCTGATGTTGCAGTGGTTAAAACCCTGTGCTTCCAGTACAGGGGCTGCAGGTTCGATTCCTGGTCAGGGGGAAAAATTGAGGGAATTAATACTTAAGGTACTTCCTGATTCTGTCATTTTAGTGAAGTTAACTTGCCTGTAAACATTACTAGACACTCAAAATGTGAACAGTTCTTTCTGTCATAGATTTGTGATCAGATTGACTCTGGATGCTGGCTTTTGTAGTGTGAAATTAAAAGAAAATCTAAGTGAATTTCAATTTCTACATTTCAAAAGTTGCTTACAGTAGAAGTCCTAAAAGAGATTCTTTTTTTATTTTACATAAGACCCGGGTGGCTCAGTGGTAAAGAACCCTCCTTAATGCAGGAGATGCAAGAGATGTGGGTTCGATCCCTGGAGGAGGAAATGGCAACCCACTCCAGTGTTCTTGCCTGGGAAATCCCATGGACAGAGGAGCCTACAGTCCATGGGGTTGCAAAGAGATATGACTGAGCAACTGGGCACCCACCAGAGCTCAACTTTTCTAATACATCCTTTCTAAACAGCAGACACACTTTTATTTTAATTTTAGGCCGTGCTGGGCTTTCGTTGCTGGGTACAGACTTTCTCTAGTTGTGGCAAGTAGGGGCTTCTCATTGCTGTGGCTTCTCTTGTTGAGGAGCGTGGGCTCTAGGGTGCATGTGCTTCAGTAGTTGCTGCACACGGGCTCAGGAGTTGTGGCGCATGGGCTTAGTTGCCCCGAGGCATCTGAGATTTTCCTGGGCCAGGGATCACATGGCAATATACACACTTCTGAAAGATTTCAGTGGCCGAGCATCTTTGGAAATAAGCACTGCATCCACCGCAATGCTTAAAGTTCCACCTCACCAGCTGGCCCCTTGGGCAGGACTTTTCAACCTTGGCACTACTGGCATTAGGGATGGGTAGTTCTTTGTGTGGGGTTGTTTTGTGCATAGAGGAGAACAGCAGCATCTCTGGCCTCTACGCACTAGATGCCAACGGTCCCCTCCCAGTTGTGACAATCAAGAATATCTTTAGACATTGCCAAGTGCCACAAGGGTCCAGGTGAGAATAGGTGCTTTAGGGAATTAATTATCTAGAACCCAATACCTGTTTGCAGCTTCTCTGATAGCTTTGCTTCCAGAGCGAGTGGAAGCCTTGACACAGAGGCAAAGGGAATTGTGGGAGAAGTTCCGCCTGCCTCATCCTGGGCAGCTCTTGGTTTTGACTGGTCCCTCAGGGCCTCCTGGGGGCACCTGCTCCGTTTCCCTCCAGGCCTGCTTTTCCCTGGGACCATTTCTCTCAGAGTTAACAGTAGGGCTCATTTAGTCAGAGCCAGGGAGAGCTGTAGGCATAATCTGATTCTCTTTAGGAGAATGTGCATTATTTTGGCAAGGTTTTCAAGAAAATTCTAAGACGCTAAATTGGTGTATTTACATTTAATGGCATAATTCAGAATTCTCTACTTTTCAACCAGTACTCTCCTCACGTTCACTGTGCTAAATTGCTGTGAATACTGAGGCAGCCCAGTATGTATGACCCTCCTTAAAGCCACTGGAAAATTGATACTTTATATATGTGAAAATGGCTTTTTTCCTCCCCTTTGGCTCAAACTACAAGCCTTGCTTCCCTATGTATCTTAAAATGAAACAATTTCTCACTTACTTAAATTTGAGGAGTGCTAACTTGAAGACATAGACTAGCCTTATTTCCAGCAATGCAGGAGGGTTAGGACTATTAAATCTGTAAAATGTGAAAGAACTGTTAGCAATTTCATTTAACATCTGCATGTGCTCTGAAGAGAAGCAGAAATCTAACTAACAAGATAAAAGCCACTGGCCCCAATACTGTTCATGACTCTGCTCGGGCTCTGTTTTGTGGCCATTCACCAAATCCTCATGATGGGCTTTTCTAATGTAATCCTAATGTAACCCCAGGAAAATGGAATGTTAGGGAGATACCATTATAGTAGCTAATGGGAGAACTTGAAATCTGAAGACTTACTCCTTAGACACATATATCATCAAAGAAACGGGATTTAAACGGTTCTAAAATATACCATATCTTACCAAAAGAAAAGGTGAAAAAAAAAACAGCCTACAACTCATTAATAAGTACCAGACTCTCAAATATAGCTAAACAAAAACTATTACCACAAACTGAACTAAGACAATATAAACAGTTCCTAAAGCATCATTTGCCAAAGTTTGGATGGCTTCTCAAAAAGCAAACATAAAATCTTAAGTTTTGAGCGCTCACTTTTTAAATAGGGAAGTCTTTGAGGAGCATTCTAAGGTCAGATATCCTTTTGTGATAAGTTAATTCAGATGCACTGACTTCTGCCAAATTTTTATTGCAGCACAAGCTCTACATTTTCTGAAGTCACTAAATTTCTCGTTACAGCACAGGAAAAAGAAGATAAAGTAGGAGAGGTATCAGTTTCAAATTCAGTCCTAAGCAGCAACATTTTTGAGATGCAATCATAAAACCAAATATTTCACCCAGGACAAGGAAAAAGCAGTGGATCACCAGAAAGCAGAGTAAAAAGCTGCAAGCAGACGTGGAAAAACAAACAAAAAAAAGGCAAGAAAAGCAGTGAGAAGATGCCAAGCTTGGAACAAGGTCTTATTGACACATACTATGCTAATCTCACTTAAGCCAAAAAAAGAAAAAAAAAAAGTCTTTGTTCACATAGGTAATATATACATCTTTGAGAATTTATGGAGATAAAGTTTTTAAAAAATATTTTTTTATTTTCTGAAATATATGACTGTTTCAATGATAAACTAAAAGTTATAAATTCTGTTGTTTCTTCTTTGTAGTCTTTATGTCCTGTAATATCAACTTGCTAGATGGTAAAGGAACCAAGTGAATGGAAGGGCCTTGATGATGAATTTCCCCTGTGACAATCTTTGCTATTTCTGATTTTGTGGATTTAGAACAAAGCTACAAATGTGCTTATTATTTACTAGTAAGGCAATATATAGATTTTTACATGTTTCTCCCTGAAGTTGAAGGAACTGAATGAATACCGGCACTCTTCCCGTTTATTATAGACAATACTCGTTCCCTCATTTGCTCCTTTCAAACATGCATATTTTATCCTATTTTTAAAAATGTATTATTTACTTACTTATTCTTTTTGGCGGCACTGGGTCTCCTTTACTGCATGTGGGCTTCTCACTGCAGCGGCTTCTCTTACTGTGGAGCACAGGCTCAGTAGCTGTGGTACACGGGCTTAGCCGTGCGGCACGTGTAATCTTCCTGGACCAGGGATGGAACCTGTGTCCCTGGCATTGTCAGGGGGACCACCAGGCAGGTCCCCACACATGCATGTTTTAAAGTAGAGAGCCCAAATGTGTTAATTTGAGGAGACCAACAACCTGAGAGTCCTTTCCATTTGCTCTTTAGTTCTGCACCTGTTGATAGATATGTAGACTAGTAAATATAGTTCACACAACTGTGAGAAACTTTGGATTTAAGCACTGCAAAACAATGGTATTTAAAGGACTATCTTCTTTTTTTTTTCTTTTAAAGGACTATCTTCTTGACTATCAAGAACATTAGATTAGCCTACATCTTGCTGAAAAAACTAAATTAACATTCATGTGTTTTAAGGCTTTTAGGTGTTGGGAGTAACCAGTAAGTCAAAAGACTGTGTCCTTTCCTAGTGTCAGATCTAATCCGTGACACTTTAATGTACATAAGATAAGCAGACACATGTATATGAGATATAAAACAATACTTGAGACTCCAAAGGCATCACCAACTCAATGGACATGGGTTTGGGTGGACTCTGGGAGTTGGTGATGGACAGGGAGGCCTGGCGTGCTGCGGTTCATGGGGTTGCAAAGAGTGGGACATGACTGAGCAACTGAACTGAACCAAAGGCATCATTCCTAAATGCTTCTAAGTTACACATTCCTCCCAGGCTCTTTGTTTAAGAGCCTTCTCAAGACAAATCTGAGAAGCATTACTTTAAATATTCAAGTAGTAAGCGCTCTTCAGTGTCAGTATTAGGTTAAGTCTGGACTGGAACTAAGATAAGCATTCTAAAACTGAGATCATAAAGGATTACATGAAAAAACCACCCTGTCAGTTACCACTATTAAAACAATTCAACTTCACAACTAGTGAACAATTCAACTTCACAATGTTTTCTTCCAATCAAAAGTAGCTTCAAACTTTGCATCTTTCAGGTAAGCCTATAAAAAATTTCTTCTTTTATTTCCCTTTATCTCAAAGGAATCAAACACACTGATTTGGCTTTCCTACAGTTAGTGACTGAGCAAAGAACTACTCATAGCCTTACCCTTGCATATTTGCTCTTAAGCTGGAACCACATTACTTACAAAGATAAAAGACACCCCATTATGAAATGGTGACATTTGGATGAAAAAAAAATGGGTAATTTACTTTGAAAAAATTTTCCAAAAACTTACGGTAGTTTTTATCAAAATAAAAACTTTACATCAAAATAGCAGCTTTGGTAATAGAATGTCTTTTTCCTTTCTACTGGGAAAACTGTTAGCATATTTTCATGAACAAAGATAATGGAAATAACTAGGCACAGTCATTTCATCATGTGACTTTCAGAGAATGAATTTGTGAAGAGTAAAGGCAACAAAGTCACATTATGAGTATGTTGAAGAATTCACACAAAAGGTAGAATTCTCTTCTCTTTAATCACTGAGTTTTCAGCTTTTACAAATAATCTTTGAACAATTCAGGGAACTAAGGTTCAGGGTGGGGGACAGTTCTTACTGGTACATGAACTATTACATGCTCAATTTTCTGTAAATAATTCAGTTGGCTGAATTAACAAACATTGTCACAGACACACAGATTTTTTTTTTAAAGCCATAGATCACTGCATATATATTTACAAAAAGCCAGAACAAACATGCACTTCTCCTTACTAGGAGAACTGAAATAGATGTTTGAAGCGTTAAGGCAGTGATGATTCTAAAACATAATGAAATACTAAGTTAAGGCTTTATGTTTGTTCTGAAACCCACATTCATAGGCAACTGTGACCCAAGCAAACTTTCATCTACCAGGTTGAGTTCATCTGCCCAGGACATGTTATTTATCCATTACCACCAATTCTTCTATGGGATAGGAATTAGTAGCAACACCAATGATTTTCTCTAATGAATTATTAGTCCCTTCCTTAGGTTGTATTTTGAGGGTTTAGTCTTCAGCAGCATAAAGCATGTGCCACATAAGGAACAGAGCATTTTTTTGGGTAAACTTAGGAAAATGTACAGACTGCACTGATTTTTACTTGCCTGAAAGCTGGCCAGCAATCAAGAACTCAGGATCTTCTAAATACAAAAAACCCTACAAGTGTACCTGACTGCTCAGCCATCTCAAAACATACTATGTTCTTGAAGTGCTGGATCTTCACTTCATTTTCTTTGAAGACCGTTCAGCATTACCCTCTCTAAACAAACAAAGCAACATAATGCAGAATGCCGTATTTTAGACGGATCTCTTCTAGAATTGCCATCCTCAAGGCACAAACACTATTCTTGCTAGACCAATGTGTTTCCTCATTCAAGGAAGAAAATGAGGTGGATGAAAAGAAGATTCACTTGACTATAGTTGTTGATTGCACTCTTGCCCTAGCAAGCTTATGAAAAGTATTGAAATGTAACAGGGAATATCCTTTTCTTCTTACATTACTATTTTTATTGTTTTTTAACATTTAGAGCGACAAAACTCAGACTCAGCGGGTGGGGTGCACCTTGAGGAGCAGCTCTGGAGCACCACCCTGGCCTTCGGTAGGGTGCAGGAGGGATGGCTTGTAGGACACACTCCAGGATGAGCTAACGCGTGATTCTACAGCCCAGCATTTCCATAGTCAGGATGACTTACTGTCACTTAGACTGAAAGGATCACTATTTACACTAAGTTCTTGCCGCTACTACTTTAAGCAATAATTGTACAGCAACATGTCTTGTGAGCAAAGTACTATACACTTATGTTCCTACCAGTAACAGTTCACGTAGAGGGATGGCATTGGCTATATGCAAATTGTCTCAGAAGCTAAAGACAACAGTAGTTTTCCTTTGTGTCTTCAAATTACGGAAGACTAAGATGTCAAAGCAGGCGAAGCTGTTGTTTAAATCTGACGGTGCAGCATCAGACTTCTTTACATGTTATCAGGGAACAGGACTCTCTTAACAAGCACTGGCAAGAGTATTTTAGGTGCAATTTAAGTCAGTCATGCTTTGACGAAAATGTTTTGAAGATCTGAAGTTTGTACCCTAAGTTCTGGTGAGCTTGGCTTCAGCTAAATGGCAAGATGGGTTTTAAAGGTGTGAAATACATTTTTGTTTAAAAAAGGGAAGACTACACTGAAAGGGCAAATGTTGGTAACACAAAAACAATCATGTTCAGATCAACATCTTACACTTTATAATACACTCACAAATTTTTACACAAACTTCATGTTTACAAGTACAAAAAGGCAAAGAACCTCAAAGAATCGAAGTAACTGTATCGTCGACTACATTCAGTAGAGTTAATACTGTTGTCCCTGTTCTTCACCTTCTAAATCCAGAAGCGAACTGTGAATCCATCCCCGATGTGGACTCCGCTTTCAGAAGTTGGGGACTGGGTGTAGTTCTGCACACGTTTGGGTTTCAACAGAGCTGAACTGAGACTCCATCGTGTTCCAGGCCAGATCGGCCAGAAGAAAGTCATCCATTGCTGTCTGAGTTTCATTGCTGGTGAAGAATAAGCTCCCCAAAGTTTCGAAGCCAGAGTTCATGGTCTGTGTTTCGGCACTGTTCAACTGAACTTTGCTTTCTAGGGCAGGCAGGTTTTTAGCAGTGGAGATTCCGTCAGTCTGGGTCTCTGTGTCAGATGAATCAGTACTCATAGAAAAGCTGGAGTGTTTCAGGATACTTCCCAGGGGCAGACGAGGGCTACTGTCTAAAAAGAAGTTCAGGTCTGTCTGTGTCTGCGTGTCAAACATCTCAAGGCCTAAGAAGCTAGAATTTCCTCTACAACTGTAGGCCTGGGCAGAAGGGTCTGCAAGGAAGAAGTCAGTTTGGGTTTCTATGTCCAGCGACTCCAAGACTGGCTCAGTGGTCATGGTGCTAAGCTCACTCTCCTCGGTTTGTGTCTGTATATTTGAGGCTGAAAAGAACTCTTCAATATCAAAATCAATTGCAGGATTCTGGGTTGGGCCAGATGGGAGCTGGGTGTCAGGTCCAGTATTTGTGTCAGACAAAAGACTACGATTGTCCAGCGTCTGACCAGGTAGGTTACTTGACAAGATGTTTTCTAGATCACTTAGTAAATCCATGGTTTGGGTCTGATTATCTGTTGTGTTCTGTGACGAAAGTATACTGTTTGGTGCACTGAAGTTTATAATTGGTGTGGATTTCTCAATATCTTGAGTTAAAGTTTTAGCGTGGTTCTGAGGTAACAAGTCATGAGTTACAGTCTCTGCTACTAAGCTGCTGCTTATAATATTGTCTGTAGACACACCATATGATGAATGGACACTTTCAAAAATGTTTCCACACATTACAGCTTGGTCCATCTGTACTCGGTCATCTGCTGGACTTTGCATTCCGCTGGTCTGAGTTTCTCTGGAGATCCCACCTGGCTGGAAACTGGCATCTGTAAATGCATCAGTCTGAGCAGCGATGGATGAGGTTACCTTAGAACTGGGCAAAAAAGTCTGAGTTTGAACACTAATGGGAAGGGAAACCTGGGAACCAAATGTCAAATCAGTTTGCGAACAGGATGACACAGAGGAGTCAGGGCTGGCCCACTGTGCAGACGGCATGAACTGTGGTGTGCTGTAGGACAGGTCTGTCTGCACATTGATGGAAGAAATGCTATTCTTCTGACATGTGTTCCCCAGTTCTTGTAACGGGCTAAATGGACTTTTACCCAAGTTCACTTGAATACCTGTGCTAATCGGCTCAACAGCAACAGGATTTACAACTTTTGAAAGAGGGAGGCTCTCCTTGAGAGAGCAGGTCTCCGAATCCAGGCCGAGGATCAGGGTTCCAATGGACAAGGGCAGTAAGTGCACGGCACCGGGGGCAGAGCCCTGATGGTCGACACCCAACACCACAGGCTGGGCCGAGGAGTCGGCTGTAGGCACAAAGACAGGCACGGGAGAAAACTGCATGACGGGGAGTTTAACCAAAGCCACTTTGGGCTTTGGTAAAAGCAACTTCTGAGGGTACCTTGGAGCTGCTGGAAGAGTCTGTTGTTTGGCATTAGAGCTGCAAGAGTCTTCAAAGGAAGCCAGCAGCTTTATTTCTGAAGTCTCTAGCTCTGGAGCGTCTGGTCGGGGAACTGGCTGCTTGCTCAGTGATTCAACGGTCTTCCTGGACAGCTTCCGGCTGCGTAGGCAGCTTTCCATTTTCCTTTTCTTACTAGGTGGGTCCCTGAAAACAACGACAGAGTGAAAAAGAGAAAAGTGGTTTTAAACTGCAGCTTTCTTCATCAACCCTGGCACTGTATCTTTACTTATAAGCTCTATGTCTCACATCTACAGCAGGGGTCAGATTCAGCCCAGTGAAAAGAAATCCCGTTTGTAATCTGGCCCATTACACAGTTGTTCAGAAACATGCAAACAGGAAAGGAGGAAGCACACCTTTGGGTAAAGTTCTAGGCACTAGAACTCAACTTAGATCCACAAGCATCAGGAAGCTAACATATTATATAATGCAGTGATTATCATTTCTAAAATAGGAAGCTATTAATCCAAATATAAATTTGACCTTTCAAATGAAGCGATTTCATGATTTAAACAACTCTTCAACAATCCAGTATCCCTCTAATAGAAAACGATGGAAGTTTTGGAAGAATTGAAAACTCAACAGGGACTTCCCTGGCGGTCCAGTGGTCAAGAATCCACCTCCAGTGCAAGTGACACAGATTTGATCCCTGGTCCGAGTAGATCCTGCCTCTGGCGGACCAACCAAGCCTGTGCACCGCAACTACTGAATGCTTGCGCCGTAACTACCGCAGCTTGTGCTCCACAGCAAGAGAAGCCTCCACAGTGAGAAGCCCTGGCATCACACACAAGAGCAGCCCCTGCTCACTGCAACTAGAGAAAGCCCACGCAGCAGTCAAGACCCAGAAAAGCCAAAAAGAAATACACAAATCTTAAAAAAAAAAAAAAAAAGCCCAGGAAGTTTTCAATTGGGAATAATAAGGGACCTTTTAAAGGAGTTGGTAAATGAGTAAGGAGCACAACTGGGTCAAGTAGATGTGGATTATTTACTAGTACTGCTGCCATTTCCGAAAGTCCCCTTCTTCACGTCTCACCTTTTCCCTACCATTCCTTCTCTCTGCTCACGCTACCAGCGCTCCAGGAGTTTCGCCTGAAGCTCTCCCCACAGCTGCCGGCTCCTGGCGCCACCCCTCCCTCACCTGTGCTCTGCAGGGATCTCATGGCCAGTTCGGTAGACATGGGACTGCAACGCGGTCCGGCTGGCGTAGGGACAGCCACACGTGCACTGGAAGGTCTTGCCGCAATCCTCTGCGTGTCTTTTCAAGTCCCACTCGGTGCCATACGAATTGCTGCACTTACTACATTTATGCTTCTTTTCAGCATGCATTTTCATAAAGTGCTAGGAAGAACACAAAAGGACCAAAATGAAAATCTGCAACTGCTCAAAACCTTTCAAAAGTCATCAACATACCCCAAATAACAATGATTTTACATGAAAAAATATAGCAGTGCAAATCAAAAGAATGAAAAATTCATTTTTCATTTTGCCTGCAAAATGAAATTTCAAATTCTTTTGCCTGCAAAAGAAAAAGCAGGCAAGCTGCTGTTTAACATATGCCTCATCTCTGTGAAAAGTTGAGACTGTTTTGGAAACAATCCAGGGTATCCACCCCTACGTTCTAATGTACAAGTAAGTGCTGCAAGCAGAACAAGTCTTAGAGTGCTTTTCTCAGGACCCTCTCCAGCAAACCCTCAGGGAAGTGTTTCAGTTTCTTCCCGTCCAGAATCACCACCTTCCCCACTGACCGGGTCCCTCGCTCCTCTCTGGGGGAGCTGCTTCTGAAATTCTTTTCCTACAGTTTCTTCCTCCCTCGGGAGAACATCTCCCTATGCCTCTGCTCCTCTAACCTTGAAAGAGTCACACCAGAGATCTGGAAGCACACCCAATCTATCATACTTTGCTGACCTGGTCTTCTCTCCAAATCCACTCTGGACATCTTCCCCTCAAGAACCAGCCAGCCTTTGCTCACACCCACTCATTCTTCCCCAAGTGAGAGACTTGGGTGTCTGTCCTTATAAGCAGCTTTCTGCTCAATTCTCTTGTTATGATTGGCAAGTAATTACAATACATTGGGTTTATGACATCTGCATTTCATCCCTAGAGAAGTATATAGTTAAGTATAGTTAAGTATAGTAAGTATAGTAAGTTAGTTAAGGCAAGTAAAATACCTGTTTTACGAGAGAAAATTGAGAAAATGGTCTGTCAGGGCCTCTAGGGCATCCTTCAATTGGACAACAGTAGAATTTCGGTACAGTTTTCAAATCTTTTCTTACTGTTGGATTTACTATGCCATCCTGCAAAAGAAAAATGAAATAATGATCTTTAAAAAACCATCAGAGCAAGTTGGGGGTGATAATAAGGAACGACTAAAGATGGGCACAAGGGATCTTTATATAGAGTGATGAAAATGTTCTAAAGTTTGGGATTGCAGCAGTGGTTGCAGAACTGTGCATCTACTTAAAAATAACTGAATTATTCACTTAAAATGTATAAATTTTATCACGCATAAACTATAACTCAATATATGTTACAATTTTTCAAAACAACATAAACAAAAAACAACTATGTTGTTTAAAAATCTTCTATCCATTCCTTTAAGATTCTCTCTGGATTTAAAAATCTCTGTCCTTAACCCAATGTCTTTAATTGCAAGAGTTTCTCAGGCTCAAGACTTAGTGTCATCCTTAAGTCTTCCCTCCTTTTTTATCTCACCCCCACTGAGTCAGGGTGAGCCTCTGAAAAAAACCTCCTTTGACTATGACTGAGGTCTTCCTGACAAAGAGCACAGTGACTTTCTCTGATCACCACTATGCCCCCTAACAGAGCTAAAGCGAGCTGACACAGCTCTTTTACGGCAGCATGAATACAGGCACCATGCTCTAATCTGAAACTTAGTAATCATTATAAGGGCCAGCACTAACACAGCGCCTACTACTGTGCCGGGCACTGCTGTAAACACCTCATATATATATGAATTCATCTGAGTAATCCTTTGTTATTAAGTATGTGATTGACTTTTTGATGGGTTTTAAAAATAACTGGTGAGTTAATTTAGCTTGAAGTACTATCTTATGGCCCTTGACAAACCCACAGACCTCAGGAGTGAAACACCTATGGCCTCCAGTCTAATTCTTAACTAGCCACCCCTGGTTGGCCCCAGAGGAAGGTGTGTGGGGGCTGGAATGATGAAGGGCCTCTACCGGCCCCTGGAAACACCCAGACATGTGTGAGGCCTCAGCTGCTGCGGCAGCTCCTCGATGTTTGAGTCCTTAGGTGCTGTGATGAGAGAGGACTCAGTACCTTTGGAACATGCCACCTCCTCCTCTACCATCAGTGTGCACCTAGAGAGGAAATGAAAGACCACGTGGCTAAGACTCCCTTTGGTTTAACAAGCTCTGTAGATGATCCTAATGTGTAGCTGAGCTTAAGAACCATGGTGCAGTGGTTAAACCCATGGATTCTGGAATATGGACTGCTGTAGTTTGAATTCTCTGCTGTAGTTTGAATTGCTCCTTTCCTTTGACCTTGAAAAACTTAACTGTCTTGGTTTCCTTATCTGTGAAGTAGGTACGATAATAGGACCTACTTCAGGGTTGTGGTGAGGACTGGTGGCTCAGAGGTTAAAGTGTCTGCCTGTAATGTGGGAGACCTGGGTTTGATCCCTGGGTCCGGAAGATCCCCTGGAGAAGGAAATGGCAACCCACTCCAGTATTCTTACCTGGAGAATCCCATGGACGGAGGAGCCTGGTGGGCTACAGTCCACGGGGTTGCAAAGAGTCGGACACGACTGAGCGACTTCACTTTCACTTTCAGGGTTGTGGTGAGGACTCAGTTAGTAGCATTACAGTTAACAGTATTATAAAACAGTGCTTATCACATAATCCCCCAATGGCTCAGCAGGTGAAGAATCCACCTGCAATGCAGGATCAATCCCTGGTTGGGAAGATTCCCTGGAGGAGAAGTCCTCTACTCCAGTATTCTTGCCTGGAAAGTCCTATGGACAAAGGAGTCTGGTGGGCTATAGTCCTTGGGTCCCAAAGAGTCAGACATGACTCAGTGACTAAGGCTATCACATAATCACTCCATTATTACAGCTACTAGTTATCTGCTGTGGAGATTTTTGTTGCTTCTTTTGCTTTCTACCAACCAACTTAGTGCCAATAAGCTAATCTACACTCATACTATACATTAAACACTGTTTTTGTGGCACAGAAATACAAGCAAAGTAAACAGATCAGACTGAATCACACTTACATGCTTTTGCACAGCAAAGGAAACCATAATAAAATGGAAAAACCACCTGTGGAATGGGAGAAAATATTTGCAACGATGCAACATAGAAGGGCTTAATCTCTAAAATATACAAACAGCTCATATAACTCAACAACAAAAAACAAACGACCCATTCAAAAAACAGGTGGAAGAACTAAATAGACATTTCTCCAGAGAAGACATACATATGGCCAACAAGCACATGAAACATTACTCAACATCGCTAATTATTAGAGAAATGCTAATCAAAACTACAGTGAGCTACCACTTCACATCAGTCAGAATGGCCATCATTAAAGTCTACAAATAAGAAACCCTGAAGAGGCGTGGAGAAAGGGAACCCTCCTACACTGTTGTTGGGAATGTAAGTTGGTGCAGCCACTATGGAAAACAGTATGAGGTTCCTCAGAAAACTAAAAATAGAACTGCCATATGATCCAGCAATCCCACTCCTGGGCATATATCCAGATAAAACTACAATTCAAAAAGATACATGCACCGTTATATTCGTAACAGCACTATTCACAATAGCCAAGACATGGAAACAACCCAAATGTCCAGCAACAGATGAACGCACAACGATGATGTGACGTATGTATATACAATAGAGTGCAGCTCAGCCATAAGAAAGAACGAAATGATGCCACTGGCAGCAACATGGCTGGAACTCGAAATGATCGTGTAAGTGAAGTTTAAGTCAAAAAGAGAAAGACAGCTACCACATGATATCACTTACATGTGAGATCTGAAATGTGACACAAAATAATTTATCCATGAAACAGAAGTGGACTCATAGGTACAGAGAACAGACTTGTGGTAGCCAAGGAGGAGGGGTGCTGAGGGAGGGATAGACCGAGAGTCCGCGGTTAGCAGACCCTAACCACTATATATAGAATGTGCAGACGACAAGGTTCTACTGCGCACTACAGGGAACTATATTCAGGACCCAGTGACGAACCGTAACAGAGAAAAATATGAAAAAGAAAGCATATAATGTAAAACGGAATCACTCTGCTGTGAACATAACATTGTAAATCAACTATACTTCGATTTAAAAAAGAAAATCTATGGACTCATCTTAGAGAAAATATTATACTTGTGAAAGTCTGATTGGAATGCTGCTTTTGTTAAAACAAGGACATCTGCTAGGCTCAAATGACAATAACACTGTCATCAAATTCATCCCATTCACCAATTTATCTTTTTTAAAGGAAATACTTCTTAAACTTATATTATCTTTCTCCTAGTGTATAATATGCAAGAAAAAATGAAATGTGGACAAGATATTAAGAAAGACCCTATAAGCATTAATTCTCTTGACCATTACCAAATTCTTCTTAGTTATATACCAAGGAGACGGCCCTCTTCTGTGTTTTAGCCTGTCAAATGTTCTATAAAACTTTGCTTACGGGGTCACCACAAAATTCATGCTCATTTCTAAAACATCCTCAATTTGCTTAGCAATCCTTTTATTACCCCTTTTCAAACTCCCTATCATGCATGTTCTCATATACCTGTTCACTTCCCTTTTTAAAAAATTAACAAAATTTATTTTTAAGAGTTTTATTCCATAGCAAAACTGAGTGGAAAGTACAGAGTCCCCATACACTATATGCAGCCCCCCATCCCACTCCAATATAGCCTGTTTCACTATTAACATCTCTCAGCAGAATGGTGCATTTGTTTACAACTGATGAAACTACACTGACACATCATTATGACCCAGTCTATAGATTATATTAGAATCCACTATTGGTGCTGCACATTCTATGGGTTTTGCTGAATGATAATGACAGTTATCCACTATTATATCATACAGAGTGTATTCACTTCCCTAAAAATCTGTGCTCCGCCTATTCATGACACCTTTCCCTGTAAGCACTGACAATCACTGACTGACCACTCATTTCTCTTTAGGGCTGATACTCCACCGTCTGCATGTATCACGTTACTTACTGATTCACCTTCTGAAGGACATCTTGGTTGCTTCCAAGTTTTGCTGGCTATTCTTTTATAATGTCTCCTGCCACCTCCTCGTCTTTCCTTTTTCACTGCTACCATCAATAGTTCAAGTTTTCCGACTTTCTGTTTGGACTTTGTCACTAGCCTAATTTCTAAACCTTCAATTTTCTTTTCATTCACATGTTGCCAGATTCACCTTTCTAAAATATAGCTCTGATTATAACATTACCTCACTCAAACATATTCGAGGGCACTCCAAATTCTTCTAGCCACTGGGACATCCACAGTCCTGTACTAAACAGCTTCAAACTACACTTCTTTTCTGTTATTTCTCTGTTATAGCTAATGGAACTCCTTAACATTCCCCAGATGTTTTCAAGAGGAGGAATATATGTATTTGTTGCACTTAGGAATCTTTTGAAGAGTAGATGTTTATGGTCACCTAAGTTAAAGCTGTATCACATGCCAGGATGAGCCGCTAAAGGCAGCCATGCTGATGCCAACATCTTGCTGTTGTCATTACAGGTGCAGCAACAACCTGGAGTGGTTCACTTTCCCGCATTCTTAGGGCCAATTCCTCGGCCCATCCCCACACCACCTCTCTACCCAGTTCCTGACCTTCTTCCCAACCCTGTTTAGAGACAATAAGCTCTGAGATGAGAACAGGGGAGAGAAGAAATGGTGATGGCACAGTAAAACATGAACTGCAGTAAAAAGTGGTATTTTCATTAAGTGCTATATACATTCTACAATGAAACTTAGCAGACTTTTTTTTTTAACTTTACCTTCTGTGCATAACTGAAAAAAATGTACAGAGAATACTTCATGTTTTGTGTACTTTTTTGGGTATCTGTTTATAAAATCTTTTAAATAAAAGAATTTGAAAAAGAACTTATGAGAGGAAACAATAAAAAACAAGATGGAGAAAAGTAAACAAAGAGAAAAAAAAGCAAAGCAAGAGAAAGGACCCTGCTGAAGAAGAGAGGATAAAAGCAAAGAACTGTGGGGACTGTTTGGGGGGAAAAAAGGCACTGTAGCTTCTCAAGCACCTCTCTGCATTCATAGAAATATCCCCGAGAAGAAAAGCAGCTTGCTCTGTTATTATATATTTAAAATTAGACGTCTTTGTACAATATGATCTATGGAGCAACTTGGAACCTTTCCTTGAAGAAGAAAAAGAAAAAATTGCTGGAAAATCATTAAAAACAAACCCATGGACTGAACATACCATAAAATCCACTATGCCATGCTCTAAAAATGTGTGTTGCTGGGTAAGATGTTCTTTAATGGTCCTCCTGTCCCTTTCACTATTTTCAAACACAAGGGATAAAACAATCAAGAAATGCTCATCTACTCCTACTCTTCTTTTCCCCCGGATCACCAGGAACCCACATACAATCACAAGGTATCATGGACCTTGCAACTTAAAACCCTTATCTCCACTTTATCCATCATCATTCAGAAGAACTTGTTAATCCTAAGGGAATATTTGAGAGGGCAGGATACCTTCTGAGGAAAGATTAGATTAAAATGAGAACATCACACCAACCAATGGGGAAGGGAGGAAAAGATTATCATAATCCAGGAGAAAAAAACAAACTAGGAAAGAAAAAACACTACAGGAAAGAAAAAAAAAAAACTAGGAAAGAAACTAGAATTATGTAAGTAGCTGTAATCAACAGATTAAAGGGAAAATCTCCATAGAATATTATGCATATCTCCAAGTGGACATACTCAGGCTTCAGGGCCAGGAGGAGCACACTGGAGTCTCTGGTCCAACACAGAACCCTTTCAAGGCCACAGGGAGCTCCCCTTCAGCCCTTCTCCTTAGGCCTCTATCCCCTACCCACCCAACACTTGGAGAACATCGTGTCAGGAGTAGTGTTTGGACTCAGGAGCCTGCTTCTTTGGCTTCCGACTCAGTGCAGATTCACCACGCTGGGCAACACTGTGCAGATATGGCTGTTTTGTCACATAGGCCACCTTTATTTTAAAAGACACCAAGACAGCACATGTTCAGGGGCCACATGGTTAGAAAGACAGAACAAGGAAGCAAAGTGAGCCTGTCTGACAAGAAAAAAACGACGATGGTTCAGGGTGAGGTTTCTCAAATTTCCCCTGAAACAGGTCTCTCTAGTGACCTAGGAAGGCAACTCAGGAGAGTCCATTTTGGGGTTGTTCAATTTTCAGTTCAGAAAGAGATTTTGAATGCACTGTGCTGTCTTCAGACAAGAGAAATCTGAGAAATGACTAGAACTGGAAAAATGGCTTCACACAGATTCTAAGCAGGAGAGACTACTGATACTCAGCTGGGCTAAAGTTCAAGTAAAGACCTGACTGTCAAAATCTGCCCTTGCCTCAAATATATTCCTCCTTCTTAGTCTACTGTATGCTTCAGAATTCCTGAACTTTATATGTTTTAAAAACACAATTAGAAATAAACTTATTCAAGCTAGGCTTCAGCAGTACATGAACTGAGAACTTCCAGGTGAACAAGCTGGATTTAGAAAAGGCAGAGGAATCAGGAATCAAACTGCCAACATACACTGTCATAGTAAAGACAAGGGAATTAAAAAAAAAATCTACTTCTGCTTCAGACTACACTAAAGCCTTTGACTGTATGGGTTACAACAAATTGTGGAATATTCTTAATGAGATGGGAATACCAGACCACATTACCTGCCTCCTGAGAAACTTGCATGCAGGACAAGAAGCAACAGTTAGAACCAGACATGGAACAATGGCCCAGTTCCAAATTGGGAAAGGAGTACGTCAAGGCTACATATTGTTACCCTGCTTATTTAACTTACATGCAGAGAACATCATGAGAAATGCTGGGCTGGATGAACCACAAGCTAGAATCAAGACTGCTGGGAGAAATATCAACAACCTCAGATATGCAGATGACACCACCCTTATGGCAGAAAGTGAAGAGGAACTACAGAGCCTCTTGATGAAGGTGAAAGAGGAGAGTGAAAAAGTTAGCTTAAAACTCAACATTCAGAAAATGAAGATCATGGATGGCATCCAGTCCCATCACTTCATGGCAAATAGATGGGGAAACAATGGAAACAGTGTCAGATTTCATTTTCTTGGGCTCCAAAATCACTGCAGATGGTGACTGCAGCCATGAAATTAAGACGCTTACTCCTTGGGAGAAAAGTTATGACCAAGCTAGACAGCATATTAAAAAGCAGAGACATTACTTTGCCAACAAAGGTCCGTCTAGTCAAGGCAATGGTTTCTCCAGTAGTCATGTATGGATGTGAGAGTTGGTCCATAAAGAAGGCTGAGCGCTGAAGAATTGATGCTTTTGAACTGCAGTGTTGAAGAAGACTTGAGAGTCCCTTGCACACAAGGAGATCAAACCAATCAATCCAAAAGGAAATCAATCCTGAATATTCATTGGAAGGGCTGGTGCTGAAGCTGAAGTTTCAGTACTTTAGCCATCTGATGCAAGGAGCCAACTAATTGGAAAAGACCTTGATGCTGGATAAGATTGAGGGCTAGAGGAGAAGGGGACGACACAGGATGAGATGGCTGAATGGTATCGCTGACTCAATGGACATGAGTTTGAGCAAACTCAGGGAGATAGCGAAGGACAGTGAAGCCTGGAGCGCTGCAGTTCATGGGGTTGCAAAAAGTCAGACACGACAAAGGGAATGAACAACAACTGTATACTATCAAACCAATCCTGAGAAGTATTGATAAATGTTATCTTTTGCTTAACGGATTCTTCACAAGGTCTGGACAGATATAGCTCCTGACAGCAGTTCCACAAAAAACAACAATATAAAGTGTTAAAAAGTGCTTGCCAGAATGACGTTCAGGACAACAAGGTAAAGACAGTCCTCATCAGACTGGCCACTTCCGTTGTGCTTAGAGATGTAATGTCTACCTTAGTAACCAGTGATGGGATAATCTGAAGGTGGGTGATGGCTGTTACATATGAGCTAAAGAGAACACAGGAATTAGACTGCAGAATTCCTACAAATATATAGTTCATCCACTCAAGTTAAAATATACTTAAGGAAGGGAAGTGTTTAATTAAAATTTAGTATGAAGGAGGAAACAGGAGAACGACCATTCCCAGAGTTACTGCACTTGTGTGCAGAAGCAACCCAGAACTATCATGGAAAATTGCAGTTCCACCTGCAGGGAAAATTACAGACCCACCTCAGCTTACCTCCACAGTACATTCCCCGATTGGGCTCCCTCATCTTCCTAAGAACACTGTCGCCTCTCTAATTAGCTGGAGCTGGAAGTGGACAGCCCTTCATGGTCATCATATCTGCCCTACTACAGACGACAAGCTCAAGCTTTCTGTTAAATTCTTATCAGAAGTCTGATTCTAACAACATTCCTGAGGAAGCTTTACCTGAAGGGCAGACATACCATGCAAGAGACTAGGTGATTTAAACTTGCTCCTCAATCAAGTCAGACCACCAAAAGCTACATACTCACAATGCAGCTTTCAATGACACACTTTAAAATTACGTTCTAAGCCACTGTTGGCTTAGAAAGACTTTAAGAAGTGGTGGAAGGAAATGTCCTATTGTAGTGATTGAGAAATTATGATTTAAGTGGTATTGGGTGGGGCTGGACCTCTGGGTTTTTAATAAGCTTTCCACAGACGTGCACTTCGGGTTGAAAAAAGAATCACCTCCCCATTTTATGTAATGTGGAATGAACGTTCAGGATTATTGTCCTGTAATTATATATAAAGTCCCCTCTTAAGATCCTCGGGGGAGACTTGCCTTAGCTCTCATTCCTGAGCCAAGATGATATTACCAAAGCGGTGGAACTTGTTGCCAAATCTGTAGCTCCCTGCTAATGACTGGGCAGCACCCAAAGGCCCGAAAGAGGTGCTTGTGGGTGTGGTGCAGAGAGCCGGCAGAGAGCTGAGCCCGCGTTTAAAGCCCAGCACTACGCGGGCAGCGTCACCGGTTTCTCTGCAACAGTGCCCTGAGAGCTCACAACACGACCGTGAGAAACGCCCGGGCCGCCGCCGCGCGCGCGCCGGTGGTCCCGCGGGTCGGAGCCCGCAGCCTGACGCGTGACACAGGGCTTTTCCCCCGCCGTGCCCTCCTGCGTCCGGGCTTCCACTCTCCCTGCGGGACGCCCCTCGGCGGTCCGGCCCACTCTCAGGGCTGCGGCGGCCCCCACCCCCGCCGCCGGCCGGACCCCGGCGCGGTCGCGTCCGCGGCCCTCGCCGCCCGCGTCAGACGCTCGGTGGCGCCAGGCCCCGGGAGGCGCGGCCCGCGGCGGGCTCACCTGCAGGCGGTGGCTCTTGACCAGGTGCATGTTGAGCGCGGGGCTGTTGGGCAGGATCTTGCCGCAGCCGCGCACCGTGCACAGGATGTTGGTCCGCACGGCCCGGGACAGCTCGCTCACCGACGGCTGGATGAGCTCCCGGGCCGGCGGCGCCGAACCCGCGGGCTGCTGCCTCGCCGGCGGCGGTCGCGGCCGGCTGCCTCTCAGACGCCCGGGGGGCACCCACGGGCCCGAGGCGGCGGCGGCTCCCCTCGCGGCCGCCGGGACGGCCGGAGCGCCCGAGGCGAGAGCCGCGGGATCCGCCGCCGCCGCCTCAGAAGCCGCCATGGCTCTCGCGCCGCGGCCGGACCAAGCCAGCCGGCCCCGCCTCCCGCCGCAGCGACTTCCGGCAGGGGGCGGGGCCTTATTAGCATCCGGCGGGGCCCGGCGGCGGCGGCGGCGGCGGCGCCCCCTGCCGGAGGCGGAGGGCGCGTCTGCGGCGGAGCGCCGCCAGGTGAGGCGGGCGGGGTGTAAAACTTCACAGGGGGTCCTGGGAACAGGTAGGACGTGTAGGTCCCTCTGAGCCTCATTCGCCTTCCTAGAAATCTGAACCTCGGGGAAAAGTTGGATACAAGAAAAAACACTGCTTTCGGGAACGTTACTTCCCAATGATTAGAAATAAACCAAGTGTTCAAGAGCAGCAGAGGCCGAACTTTGTTAATTACAATGATCTGTTTACCAGACACTGTGGAATGCACTTTTCATCCAGTATCTCATTTTGTCCTCAAAACAGACCTCGCGGGTACCTACTATAAGTTCTTCCTCATCTGCAGAGAGGCAAGTAACTAGCCTGAGGCCACATTATACAAACAAAAGAACTGTTATAATTGACAGTTAATTATTTTAGAGAGGGTAGATTTACTTGCCTGTATTTTAACTGGTGAAATCTGATTACTATTTGGGAGACAGTGTAGCTCAGGGCAGGGTTCCAGAAACGAAGTAGGAAGAGGGACTAGATAGGTCAAGTAAATGAGTGTAGGAGGCCAGGCGTACCTCAAAGGGAGGGGTGAGGACCCCAGGGAAATCAGATCTAGCCTAACCAGAGCAGGGGCTACCAGTCTTTGGTATTGCCATGTTTATTTTTCAAGGTTTTTATGTGAAAACTCCCAACTTTTTAATATATTAGCAGCTCTGCTTGTTTTCTACTGCTGCAGTAACGAGCTACCACATGCCTGGTGACCTGAAAGTGTGTTACTCACAGTTCTGGAGGTCAGAAGTCTGAAATAAGTCTACTAGGTCAAGATCAAGGTGTGGGTCTGGCTGCTTTTTCTGGAGGCTCTATGGAAGAATCTTGTTTACTTGCCCTGTCCAGCTTCTCAAGTCATTTATGGTGAGTCGCGCCCTCTTCACATCACTCTGATTTCTTCAGTACTCACATCTCCCTCTGCTCTCTTCTATCCCTTTTCCCACTTTTGAGGACCTAGTGATTACATTGGGTCCTTCCAGGAAACCTCGGATAACTCCCCCACCTGCAAAGTAACAGGTTTACATATTCCAGGGACTAGGATGTGGACATCTTTGAGAAGGGTACTGTTTTGCCCACCGGAGTAACTAATTCTGATTTTAAAGTATTGTGTGCCAAAAAACCCCTACGTGTGAGATAGCATCCATAAGGCTTTTCTTTCTTCCAGCTCGGTGTGCAAGAGGGCAGACTCAAGTCCGACTGCCTGGGTTAGTTAGTTAGTGTTAGTCACTCGGTTGTGTCTAACTTTGTGACCCCATGGACTACAGCCCGCCAGGCTTCTCTGTCCATGGAATTCTCCAGGAATGAATACTGGAGTGGGTTGCCATTTCCTTCTCCAGGGGATCTTCCCGACCCAGGGATCAAACCCAGGTCTCCTGCATTGCAGGCAGATGCTTTACCACTGAGCCACCAGGGAAGCCCAATGGTAATCTTACCTCTAGTTTTATTTATCCCCATTTCTTTTTCTGTCCTTCATTTGCCCATATTTCCTCACTTTTAATTCTATCATAATTGTAACATATGTTGTTTTAACACCAAATCCTTTGTGGATCAAGATAGGTACTATGTTTTAAAGTGTTATTATAAAAGGACATGTGATTTAGTGATGATCATTGAAGGATTTTCACTAAAAGTGACTGATGTGCCAGTTTTTAAATATCTTTATTTACAAATTGGTATATCATTGGTCAGTTTGAATGCCATATATGTGATAAAACATATTATGAGAAATACCATATTTACAATGAAATCATTATATAACTGAATCACCTAGTAGGCTACCTCCTGCAATAATAACTTAATGGGCCCAATTGTGCCCTTTGAATAGACAAATTTTATGCTTCTTAGAAAATTTTGAGTTCGATGTAGTTTCTTGGTGCTTCTTTCTGTGATCCAAGGCTTAAGAGAAAATCCCAATGGAATCAGACCTCTCTGGGATTGAGGAGAGACAGGAGTGAGAGAAAAGACATCCTGTCACATCTTAGTCCCACGACTGCTATGCTTTGCGGCAGGAGGAAAGAATCAGTCCCAAGAATTACACTGAACATTTCTAAATCTTCAATATCAAGGATGAATTTCTAAAACAAGTTTTGTAGATAGAAGTTCTCCAGCTAGTCATTAACTAAAATTTACATGCAATACAGTGAAGGATGCTGTACTTAACAAAAACCACATATAGCTTATTTATCTCTAATTTTAAAGTAATTCCTTCCCTTATTGGGTATGCAAGTGAGCAGTGGAGAAAGTGGTGCATCTGCAATACCTAAAATTTAAAAAAAGAAGAAAAGAAAATGAAACGTCAGTTTAAAAATGGCCAAGATTAGAGGGTGGATCATGGACCCTCCTTAAGTGAAACAGAATATTTTCAAAACGAGGCATGATGGAATAGCAGGCTGGAGCCATGAGAAAGTTGAGAGGCAATTAGTCAGCATAGAGAGGGTCAAATGTAGTGTGTTGTTAATTCCCACTGGTGAAATAAGCTGACCACTTACCGGCTGGGGCCAGGGATTTTAGTGCTTCCAGAAGATGCGGGCTAGAGAACTTTACCAGGCACCGGAGGGGCTCTTCTCTCTCAGCCAGGATGCCCCTGTTTAAGTCACTTTTGAATTTCGTTTCGAGCTGCCATCAAATATATTTATAAATGACTATTAAATACATCAATTGCAATGGCAAAATATAAAGAGACAGGATTATGTGTTTCACTAATTCTTGTGATCAAGAAACACAGGGATGAATGGGAGTGGGAACCATTTAAATTGCTAATTGCAAACACTAGGGGAAACCAGGATATCAGCAATATCGCACACAAAATGCTGAGGGTGCACAGTGCCTGACACGCAGGAGATCCTGCCCTCAGGATGTCCTTTACTTGAGCATTAGGTTTACATTCTTAATGGAAAATGAGCACTATTTTTTGTAATCTGTCATTTCAGTGTAAAAAAATCTCATGTGTTTTGGGTCACTACCACAATTTAACTTATAGAAAACTTAAGAAACATACAGAAGGAGCACAGGGTAAGGAGTCCCCCGTACATATCACTCAGCTGAAACAATCACTGGTCTTGTTCCATCTATTACCCCACCTCCTGTTCCCTACTGCCCGATGATCCACTGGATTGTTTTGAAGCAAATCCAAGACACCATAGTATCCTGCTTGTAAATATATCGATATATACCTAAAAAGGATTTTTTCTAAACTTCACCTCCACATTACCACACCTAAGACAATTAATAGCAGTTCCTCATATCATCAAATATCCAAGTATCGCTACTTCAATAGGCACTGGGCTCTTAGATTCTAACTTCAACTTTTTTCTTTTTAATTAAAATGATTCTTAAAATTTAGAGGCAGAATGCTGAAGCACTCATGCATGAAGCAATGCAGAGGGTGAGTAATGTCTGCCGATAATTCAGATGGCTCAGAACAAAGAAAGAGAAAAGAAAGCAAATGTGGCTAAATGGTAACAATGAGCACATTTTGAAGCAAAGGGGAAATGGATGCTCACTGAAGTATTCGTGCATGTTTCCTGAAGGTTTGGCATTTTTCAAAATACAAGAGGTAGGGGAAATTTAGTAGCAGGTATGAATAAATGTGTACCTTGACTTAGAGAATAGACACAATCGCAGATGTGTATAAAGGGTAGTTTTGTGGATTAAATCCTATGTGTCCTAGATCAGCGGTTCTCTATGCAGAATCAGCTTGTGGGCTTGTGAGAACAGATGGTTGGGACCCACCTCCAGAATCCCCTATTCAGTAGGATTACGGGGGCCAAGAACCTACATTTCTTACCCATTCCCAGGTGATGGTGATGCTGCTGACCCAGAGACCACACTTGGAGAATGACTGTCTTAGGGTATATTGAAAAGAACTGGGTTAAAACCCGCCATTCAGGGAACTTAACTTGAAAGGTGTCAAATCAACTTTTCCCACTAAAAACAAACCAAACCAAACAGGTGTTGGGCCTGACTAAGCAGATCACTGGTAGACTTCAAGTGTGGCCTGTAGCTGCAGAAAATTCTAAGCAGGAAGAATTTTATTGGAAGGTTTGAAGGGAGGAGAGTGTTATGAATGTGAGTATTAGAGTGGTCATGATATACATCTTGAATTTTGCTAATGGTGGCCAAGGGCTTGCCCCCCATCTGGCTTTCCTGGTGGGCAGTGACTCACTTCTGGAATGAGCCAGGTTTGCAGGTGACTGTTTTTTTCCGTATGTGATGCCAACTGGGCTATATAATGACTGATTTCTTTAATCTTTTGTCCAATAAGTATTTATGAGCACTGACCATGTACAAACACTATTCTAGGTGTGGATGGGCTAGAAGGATACAATTTTTTTTTTTCCTCAAAAATATCTAGATCACAGCTGGTTACACATTACTAGATTAATGTAAAAGGTGAAATGAAAGGCAAATTCAAAATTTCCAAAGGTTGTCCTTTGCAACAGAGGAACTTACTAAATAAGATAAAGAAGTCTATTTTAACTCATAAATTTTACAAAATTAAAGTGACAAATGAATGACATAAATTTCTTTGAATTGTTTTCCACTTGAAATTTTAGTTATTTTTAAAAAATATTGATAACTTGTAGTTAGTTTATAGCAACATCCTACCTTATATTGTGCAAATTCTAGTCTTGGTTGAGGATAGTCTCCAAAAATTTCTTGAGTCACTCTTTGCACTCTCTCTTTTTCAACTTTGTTTTCATGAATGATCCTTGAATCCACTATAGATGGAAGATTTTAAGAGAAACCAGCTGTTAGGAATGTATTTCATCCACAAAATATCATCCTTTCATTCCTAATCTTTTAACTTGCTCATATAATTTTGAAATAGCATTTACTGCTTTTTCACTTGATTGTAATAATTTCTTACAAAGTAGAAAGTTAGAAATATAGGCTGATAAGAAAGAAGATAAAAATCACTCATAATCCTACCACACAAAGCTAAATACTGTTAACATTTTAATACATTTGTCTAACCCTTTTTTTCACTGAATAAAAAGATACGTATTTTTAAGGCTGGGTTTATAAAATATACACAATTTTGTACCCTGCTTTCTTTACTTAACATGCAATCAATATTAGTTCCTATGCCATTGGAAAGTCATGGTTTAGTTCATAATGGCTGTACCATTTCATTTTACTGCTAAGACACTGCCAAGGAAGAGGAACATGTCCATTTTTATAGTATATTATACCCCACCACTTTTTCTGAACTTTCTGATCTGCATTAGTAGTTTCATATTCTATTTTCTTGGGTTTTCTATGGATGGACTCATGTTAACTATGAATGGTGATATGGTCATGATTCTGAGTACAGGCGCACCTCAGGAATAAGTGGGTGCAGTTCTATACCACTGCAATGAAGTGACTCACCTGAGTCTTTTGGTTTCCCAGTGCATATGAAACTTATGTTTGTAACATGCTGTGGTCTATTACATGTGCAACAGTATTAGGTCTAAGAGGACAATATACATGCTTAATTAGAAAGTCCTTTACTGCTAAAAAATGCTGACCATCATCTGAGCCTTCAGCAAGTTGTAATCTTTTACAATAGTAACATCAAAGATCACTGATCACCGTAACAAAAATGAAAAAGTCTGAAACATTGTGAGAAACTGTGACAGAGACACGACCTGAGCCAGTGCTACTGGGAAAATGGTGCCCACAGATTTGCTCAATACACGGTGGCCACAAACCTTCAATGTGTAAAAAGCGAAATACCCACGAAGTGCAATAAAGTACTTGGGAAGCAATTTACCCAGTGCATTACGATCCTGGGCTCCAGGCTCAGATTCGGTTTTTTCTTCTGGCTTTGCTGATTCCTAGTTATGTGATTCTGCTCAGCAAGTTACTAAACCTCTCTGAAACCTAGTTTTCTACCCCTCTTTTCTCATGAAAAGAGCTTGTTCATGGGACTGCTGTGAAGATTAAGGAAATGATACATATAAACCCCTTAGTATGGCGCCTGGCACAAAAGAAATGCTCAGTTAAATTATTTAATTTTTTGGTTTGGTTGTGGTTATGATTAGATGCCATTCTAGCAAATTCTAAAGGAGCCCTATATTAGCTTAGCTTCCCCACTTCAACAGAAATTTACTTTTCAGTTTTCTGAAAATAGGAGATACTTTTGAATCACAATCCTGGTACAGAAATGTTTTACTGGGTGAGAGAAATCTGAAAAGGAATATCCTTCCAAATTTCAGTTTTTATCTTAAAATACACATACTATTTATATCTAGCCCAAAGCTTCTTTCTTGTAGAGATGTAGTAGAGTTGTGAGTTTCAAAGCTCTAGGAAAAAGAAAACAGAAAAAAGTGAATGCTTTCCTAATTATATCACCTCAAAGTATAGATGTTAATTGGTTTTAGTGCACAAAAGTATGGCAAATCTTATCTTTCGTTTTTCCCAACACAGATATTTGAGGCCCTATACAGACTGAGTTGAGCATTTCTCCTAGAGCGATATTGACAGAGACTGCTGGGGCCAGCAACAAGGCTGCTTTGTTTGAGGAACTCTGTACCTTGTTAACATAAAAATGTATCTGGAAGAACTATAGCTGCTGAGCCAAAAGCTAGAGAAATCAAAGGCAGCCTTTACAATGTGACGCTGCAGCTTTATGTCTTTATAACTGTGGGAAAAAAAACCTCACTGACATTGCTTACAGAAAAATAACTTTCCTGCTGTAAGTCTAAATCTCCCAGACTTCTTCACTCACTTTCCCCCACTGAAGGCACTGTTTTTATAATCAAGTGTTTGACGAGTTTTTCTAGAAATGCAACTAATCATAGCAGAACTGTTGATATTAATAGCAATTTGGTAGGAGGCTGGTAGGTAAGAGGGAGGGTGCTATGGGGGGAAATCATTACCTAACTTTTTTTATTTTTAATTGGAGGATAATTGCTTTACAATATTGTGTTGGTTTCTGCCATACATCAACATGAATCAGCCATGGGTATACATATGTCCTTCCCTCCTGAACCTCCCTCCCACCTCCCACCCATCCCACCTCTCCAGGTTGACACAGAGCACTGGGTGTGAGCTACCTGCATCATAACAGCAAATTCCCACTGGCTATCTGTTTTACATACGGGAACATATATGTATGCAACTTCTTAATGTTAAGCTTGTTTTCCTTAAAGAGTAGCTTGCAGAAAGCCATCACTTCTTTCTACTTAGAACAGATGAAAATATATAAGTAGAACATACCTAGGGGCTCAAAGATATACAGTCTTAACAATTCTATAGGAGTCTGAACATATGAGCACACAGATGCCATGCAGAGGGGAAAAAACAACAACAACAACAACCCTGAGCCTTGGAGCAAGGCCAGATCCATTATCATTAAAAGGAAAATAATACATTCAAATTATTTTTTTTCTTAATAGGTTTTTTTTTGTTTACTCCTAGTACACTAGACACACCTCATGAAGTTATGAGGAATTATGGTTATACCCTTTGTACCAAATTGGCCCAGTATAATATGCCTTGATATTTGACCAGGAACATTTTTTATTTTTTTGACTCACACAACATTGCACGTGGGATCTTAGTTTCCTGACCAGGGATTGAACCCATGCCCATTGCTTTGGAAGTGAAGTCTTAACCACTAACTGCTAGGGAAGTTCCACACTCAAATAATTTTTTTGTTAACATTCAAATGCAGAGCTCATTTTATTGAAACTCTGTCGAACAAATTACCATTAATTTGCCCTCAGTAAAATTCAGTATTAAAAATGTTTCATGTTTGCCAAGTGAAAAGTAAATAGCTGAAAGGTGTAAATAAAACCTTTTTTTAAATTTATTTTTTTATTGAAGGATAATTGCTTTACAGGATTTTGTTGTTTTCTGTCAATACACTCAAATAATTTTGACAAATAAACTGTGGGAATTCATAAACCAATGCTTCCTTTTTAATTCCTATATCACTTACTTGACTAGTGGGACAAAAAATTCTGCTTCTCTCTTGCATAAAAGAATATAATCAGCTTCAAAAGATAATGTCAAATTACTCTGAAGAGAAAACAAACTCTGATTGGAATAGCTGATTAGGAAACAGGGGCCCTATAACATATACTCCAATGACTGATGGGCAGTATAAACACAATACAATTATGAAAAGATGAAAGTGAGGAATTATCTTATTTCCTATCATGTTTGCTGAAAACCTTCTCCACTTCAGGGACATCTGATGTGATCTCCTGTTGTTGGAGGCAGACTTTCCCACCTCCTCAACTTCTAAATTATGCATGAAGAGAAAACGGAGACTCGGGTTTAAACAGAGTCATTGATGGGCTTACCTGATTATACTGTTTAAAAACAATAGCCTTAAGAGAGTCCAGATATCGGCTTCTGAGGTCCATTTTCACAATCTGATGGTGTTTGCTAGCAACTGTCAGTGCCTTGAAGTGAAAATTAGCAAGATTATTAATAGCATTACTGTGTCTATCCCTTTATTTATAATACTTGTTCAGAAAAAATGTAGGAGTTGTAATCAGTGAATAATTTCTACTTAAAAGTGAAAAGAAATCCAGAACAATTAAATCTCATGTTCTGTTACTCAGCTTAAGAAACACAAACAGTGGCTAGTGGCGTTAAGATCCGCAGAAAGGCAAGGTCTTTTGTACCATTTTTAGAAAAGAGATCCTTTTTTTTTTTTTGGTCAAACTACACGGCAGGCAGGATGTCAGTTCCCCACCCAGGGACTGAACCCATGGCCCCTGCAGTGGCAGTGCGGAGTCTTAACCACTGGACGGCCAGGGAAGCCCCAGAGTGACCCCATTTAAAGTTAGGGATTATGATAAATTAAGGTGAGAGTTAAGAATAAAGGATGAATACTCAAATGTTACCATTTTTGATGATTAGCTGTTAATACTACAATGACACTGCCATACAAAAATGCAAATAGAAAAAGCAAATTATAGACCCTATACACCACTCTGGTTTCTGTAATAAAACATCTTCCAAAAGGAACCAGCAAAACTGTTAAAAGCAGTTACTTTGGGTGAGTGGGATTGGGAAAAAGGGGTATGAAGTCTTAAAAGATTGGTTAGAGACTTCGTTGGTTGGATTTTTACCTCGATTATGCATGACTTCTCGATTTCGAGACACTAATGAAGAGTTCTGAACCAATGCTGATGCCATGCTCTCACTTGCAGAATAATAGTACCTCCTGCTCTTTTATTTTAAGAGGTCAAGAATTATGGGTGGTATTTTACATCAAATGATACTGAGGAGTTTAAACCTACATGGCCCTGAGATAAGGATAATGCAAGAGCTGACTCACTGGAAAAGACCCTGATGCTGGGAAAGATTGAGGCAAAAGAAGAGGGCAGCAGAGGATGAGATGGGTAGATAGCATTGCTGACTCGATGGACAGGCACTTGAGCAAACTCCAGGAGATAGTGGAAGACAGAGAAGCCTCGTGTGCTGCAGTCCATGGGGTTGCAAAGAGTCGGACACAACTTAGCAACTGAACAACAATACCGCTTATAGTAGTTGGTTCCATACCTGACCCAGAAGGGGTAGATTGCTCTTCAGTTGGGAGGATGAAGTGAAGGCATATGGAGTTTGGGAATAGTACACCACGTAAGCAGGTTTGTACTGGTTTGGCTTTTTATACTGTGTTCCCCAGGCAATTCGAATCCATACCGAGTTCTCCTCAGCATCTCTGAAGCTGACTGTCACCTTATTAAAAAAAAAGACATAAGTTCTCTAATTAACATATCATGTTGCACCAACAACTGATGCTTTTTAGGGGTGAAGGATGTCACTGTCTGGCTGAAATCTGGCAGTTTTTCTCCTACTTCTCATTACAGTGATTTGGGAAATCTCTGGAAAAGTGTTTTATGGTTGCTTTGTAAAGATACATCCATGCCTTGTAAAGTCTTTTGGAAGGAAAAAAAAAAATTTAAATCCTACAATCAATGTATGACATCACAAATTTTCAATAATTTCTTGGCCTTTGTCCTGAAAACAAATAGTAGAAAGGGACAGAAAATGGGCTAACTTTTAACAACTGAAACATAGTTTTTAGTTTGTCTCTTTGTAAGGTTTCCCAAGAACTTTCTATTTTAAAGTTTTATCTGATAAGATGTGCAGTTAATCCTCTCTCTCTCACACACACGCGCGCACGCGCGCGCACACACACACACACACACTCCACCCAGCACTCCCCAGTTACACTTCCTGTGCCCTCTCATACCAGCTTCTCTCCTCCATGGTTCTGGGCAGTTCTTAACCTGAAGTCAATGGTTTGAATTCAGGCCATCTATGGACTTGGGGGGGGTGGATAGTTCATCTTTACTTGTGGGCCTCCGTGATGGCTCAGACAGTAAAGAATCTGCCTGCAATGTAGGACACCTGGGTTCAATCCCTTATTTATAAGTGAAATTTAGCATCTCCTTCAATTGCGAAAGTAGGCATCAAGACAGTAGAATTTTAGGATGTTATTTTGTTCTCCACAGAAATCTCAAGTATTTTTATCACATTACAATTGCTGCATGAGTCTCAAGAATATCAATGATACCTATTAGCACTTTGAAGCTAGTTGTTTTTAGACCCATTATGAGATTATTTATTGTGTTAATAAAGAAGCACATGCATTGCTGCATCAGTTTGCCATCTTAATGCCTTCATAGTAACTATTTTTAGTATCATTTGTTTCCCCTGTGATTCTGTAGATTTTACTTTACAGCATTTAAAAACACACTTCTGAGAAGTGGTCCATAAGCTTCACTAACAGCAAAAGCATCATTGCCACAAAAAGGTTAAGACACCTGTCCTAGAGCAGCCACTGAGTCACTCTTCAGTCCTGGGCACCGGGAGATACTACTTGGCATGATGTCGCCATCCTCAGCCTTTGGAAAAGTGGGGTTAACTAGCCACTAGTTAAGTTATGCAGAGGAAGGTAAAGATAAGCCAGGAGACCTCAGTTGGTTGAGGAAAGGGATGAGGACGTGCTGGTCAGCTCAGAGTAGAGGGACAGGGCAGACAGAGAAGACCCAAGGCCTTTACCTGTTTATCCTCATCTAAAACCTGCAGCGCACACAGCATGTCACTCTCCGGCTGGCCTTTCAAGCAGGACAGATGTGACCAGTGAAAAAGCTCCTTTGTCCCCCCAGCCCCGTGCTGTTGCTGCTGTTCAGTCGCTAAGTCGTGTCTGACTCCTTGCGACCCCATGACAGGCTCCATGGGGTTCTCCAGGCAAGAACACTGGGCTGGGTTGCCATTTCCTTCTCCACCAGCCCCTGCTAGTGTGCCTGAAATTCATTCACGAGGCAAAACCTTTTGGACCATGATAGAGATAAGAAGAGATCTAACAACTGAAATACAAGGGCATCAAAGGAGGAGGAAATGTGAATGTTTCAGGCGCTTTTTCTCCTTGCATGGTAGGGGTGGCCTAGGGTTCAGAGAACAGAAATCTCTGCTGCCTGAAAGAGGGACAGGAAAGATTGTCAAGTGAGGAGAAGGTGCTGGGAAGGAAGATGCACATAAACTCAGAACCGGACCCGAGAGAGATGCTCTCTAGCTTTCTTGTTTTGGGTGAAGTAGGGTGGGTGTGCTGACTGCAGTTTTGAAAGAGGAGTCGGCCAGTCAGTCTTGAGCTTCATGAGAAGGCTGCTTCCAGAAGGGTCCAGACCATATATCTACAACATTCCTGGAGAAGTGGCCATGGATTCTGTGCCTATGAGGCTTTGTTTGTTTTTTCTTTCATAAAAAAAAGCAGGTGCATGCAATATACCCACAGTCCAGACAGGACTCTCCTATAACCTCTGCAGAGTTCACAATTTCATGGTAACAAGAGTTTTCAAATAATATAATCCAAAATAACAACTTATTCAAAAAATTTAAATAATAATAATAAAAGAGAGAAATCTTCTTTTGGTTCACAGTTTTCTTTGAATTAATTTATAAATTAAATACATTCCCCCTCAAAAGGCTGAAGATTTTGTTCTGTTTTGTAAACCTGATAAAATGATTCTAAGGTTCATCTGGAGGAATGGTTAGGACATTTCTGACTAAGAAAAATAACTGGGGGTAGGGGTAGGGTTGACTTGTTTTAAGGGTTATGAAAATGTTTTAAAAACTAATGATTAATGGAATGAGGAGTTTGCTCTAGGCAAGTGGCCCCCCTGATACCAAAACCAGAAGCAGGAAGAGTTGCCTACACAGTCACTGGCAGGACCACTGTGAGTGGTCTCCCTGCTAGGGCAGAGCCGGCCCCTGGAGGAGCAGACCAGAGTAGGTGCTTTCTGCAGGCAGCTGCTAACTCAGGCTAAGCTTGTGCTCCTGTTGGAGGGCAATAGGGAGGGGCTGGTGGGATTCCTTCCATGTGGGGGGCACAGCAGGAACAAGAAGAATTATTTCCCTCCAAGAGTCTTGGGGCAGAAAAAACAGGGCTTGAGGATAAGCCTGGGGACAGGATGTATTTTCTCTGAGAATTAAGCATGTTTATAAGCAGTAGAGTAGGAAGCAGAAGAGGGAAGGGAATAAAGATACAAAAGAGAACAAAGAAAAATAGAGCAGAAAAGTTGGATGAGGATGTAGGAGATGAATGCACAGCACATAGAAGGGTCGTTGTAAAGGAGATGAGGGAACATGTTCGGTGACAGGTGGCCAAGTAGAAAGCAGGACCAGCTCCAGACTAAAGGATGAGGTAAGGGGATGGAGGTGACATCACCTTTACGGCAGAAGGCAAAGGAACTGAAGAGCCTCTTGATGGAAGTGAAAGAGGACAGTGAAAAACCTTAAAACCCAACTTTCAAAACACTAAGATCATGGCATCCGGCCCCATCACTTCATGGCAAATAGATGGGGAAACAATGGAAACAGTGAGAGACTTTATTTTCTTGGGCTCCAAAATCATTGTAGATGGTGACTGCAGCCATGAAATTAAAAGATGCTTACTCCCTGAAAGAAAAGCTATGACCAACCTAGACAACATATTAAAAAGCAGAGACATTACTTTACCAACAAAGGTCCATCTAGTCAAAGCTGTGGTTTTTCCATTAGTCATGTATGGATGTGATAGATGGACCATACAGAAATTTGAGCGCTGAAGAATTGATGCTTTTGAACTGTGGTGTTGGAGAAGTCTCTGGAGAGTCCCTTGGACTGCAAGGAGATCAAACCAGTCAATCCTAAAGGAAATCAACCCTGAACATTCATTGGAAGGACTGATGCTGAAGCTGAAACTCTAATACTTTGGCCACCTGATGCAAAGGACTCATTGGAAGACTCTGATGGCGGGAAAGACTGAAGGCAGGAGGAGAAGGGGATGACAGAGGATGAGATGGTTGGATGGCATCACTGACTCAATGGATGAGTTTGAGCAAGCTCCAGAAGTTGGTGAAGGACAGGGAAGCCTGGTGTGCTGCAGTCCACAGGGTCGCAAAGAGTTGGACATGACTAAACTGGACTGAAGGGGATGGAAAGACAAGTCAAGGAGTTTGAGAATCAACTGCAGGCATGAGCCACCCAGGGCCATTTAGGTAAAATTCATTATTGTTAAATAAGATGATCATTTTTAGATTCTCAGTCAAACCAGCCACACTTCAGGTTCTTGGCAGCCACATGTAGCTACTTGGCTGTGTTCTGGACATCTCTGATCTAGAACATTTCCATCAGTGCAGAGTCCTACCGGGCAGTGCTGCTCTTGAGGAAGAAGCAGAACCCCTGAATTGAAAGGTAAGGGGAGCAGAACGTTTTTACCATGAGCAGAGTTTGTCTTTGATATTGAGTAGAATAGTATGGAATATTACTAACTGAAATTCTTGCAAATTAAAAAAACAAGGTAGTGACGAATTTTAAGTGCACGGGTGCCGTGAAATTGAATCTCATGGAAATTCAGATAAATTCTATTCTTACATTTTTTAATGCTCTCTGAAGAATTTTCTTGAATGAACTTTTGAATTCTTCCATATCAAAAAGATCAATGTTGTCACCTGTCAAAGTGAAAAGAAAAATCAAGGGAGCTACACTGTCTTCAATACATTTGCAAAGACCCTGAAGGTAAGAACAATAATGATCGAATCACACAAACACTGCCAGTATCTCTGACTCAGCATCACCAAATATATTTCTCACTTTTCTATACATGAGTAATAATCATTTCATTTGGAAAGAAGAGACTTTAGAGGAACATGCTGCTATTCCTTTTTAAATTGCCCAAATATCAAATACAAGTGTTTGGTTTAAAATGAGAAACATTACCTGGTCTTTTACTCATCTGAAAAACATCCCAAATTTTCTGGTGCTGATGAAACTGAGTATCTGAGGGAGGGAGAAAGAGCTTATTACTGCATGTCAGAGAACTTTCAAGCAACGGGCTTGTAAGTGCATATTTTTAATAATGTGAAAGTGGAGAAAGTAACAGTAATTTACAAATTAAGTTATGCAGATTTTTCTTTGAAACATAAATTTTCAATGGATTAAATTTACTCCAATAAAACAGGTTATAATGAATTACTCAACATAGTAGAGATTTAGCCTTCATTCTTAGACCATTTATTCTGTCCATACAGGTCTACTCCAGAGTGCTGCATCTCTCCAGAAGCCAGCGATGACGTGTTCCCGGCACTGGTGTTTCCATCGACTTTGCTTATTCTGCACTCTTCTCCTAGCTCCTTGGGCACCTCATTATGGTCTCTTCTAAAACGCCACCATGCAGAAAGGCCTCCCTGAGCACTCTACCCAAATTGAAGCCTCCATCCCACTATGGTTTTTCCAGTAGTCATGTAAGGATGTGAGAGCCGGACCATAAAGAAGGCTGAGCACCAAAGAATTGATGCTTTCAAACTGTGGTATTGGAGAAGACTCTGGAGAGTCCCTTGGACTTCAAGAGATCAAACCAGTCAATCCTAAGGGAAATCAACCCTGAATACTCATTGGAAGGACTGATGCTGAAGCTGGAGCTCCAATACTTTGGCTACCTGATGCGAAGAGTCAACTCATTAGAAAAGACCCTGATGCTGGGAAAGATTGAAGGCAGGAAGAGAAGGGGACAAGAGAGGATGAGATGGTTAGATGGCATCACTGACTCAATGGACATGAGTTTGAGCAAGCTCTGGGTGCTGGTGATGGACAGGGAGGCCTGGTCACAAAGAGTCGGACGTGACTTAACAACTGAACAACAATAACAACATCCCGCCCTGCTCTAGTTTCCTTCATGGCACTTATCACTTCCTGACATTACAGCATATATTTAGATGTTCATTTGCACACTTGCTTGTACACATGAGATACTGGACTTAGTCTTGTTCATCTTATTCCCAGTGTCTAGCCACTGCTGCTGCTGCTGCTGCTAAGTCGCTTCAGTCGTGTTGGCTCTGTGCGACCCCATAGATGGCAGCCCACCAGGCTCCCCCGTCCCTGGGATTCTCCAGGCAAGAACACTGGAGTGGGTTGCCATTTCCTTCTCCAATGCGTAAAAGTGAAAGGGAAGTCGCTCAGTCATGTCCGACTCTTCGCGACCCCATGGACTGTAGCCTACCAGGCTCCTCCGTCCATGGGATTTTCCAGGCAAGAGTACTGGCTGGCATTAAATATATGTATCTGATGACTGACTGAATGAATGGATGAATGTAGGATACAGAAGGCGCCCTTTAGGAGTTACAAACTTAAGAGTATCTTGGATTAAAAATGGATCCAGTAAGTTATTGAGCTCAGTCCCAACACATCATCATCCTGGCTTTACTCGGTTCCTGTGCTGACCCCTATCTGCATCTGTGTCTTTGGACCTAGGATCAAGGTGCTCTGCACCCCAAAAAGAGGGACTGTGGGCTCCAACACTCAAGGGCACCAATCTGCTGTGCCTTTGAACTATTATTTTTCTTGCCCTTGTCTTTTTTTCTTTTTTGGTGCCTTGGTGTTCTCTCCCTGTCCCAGTCTGTTTATGGCGATGGCCTGAGAAATCTTCATTATCTAGTTTTGTCTAAAACAGGTATAATCAGGTACAATGTGATGTCTGCCCTTAAAGATAGCATCCAAAAGGTTTTGTTTCTTTCTGATATATTCTTCCTTGGTTCTGTGTTTCAGAATTCAGATGGCCTGCTAAATGATATCTGAATAAGGTTGTTATAATAATAATAATGGAGAGGAATCATTTTTTCTTGATAATGATTCCTTTAAGCACCATGCAGAAGTTCATGATAAATGGCAAAGAATTAAGTACAAATGCTGATGTTTCCTCGAATAGTACATATCTGAGACTAACCCATGATCTTTGTGACAAGCTTGGTCCCCTTCTAGTGTCCACTGTCTTAGTCAGGGGTCCATCTTCCTTCTAGTGGCACATGCAGACCGCGGAGCCATGCCTGCCTCTCTCACTCAGTACCCCCTTGACCATACCACATGCAAGTCCAGTCAGTGCTATCCTTACAAGCAGCACTGTAATTATAACAAATTCTCAGAAATATATTTTCAAATTCTGTTAGCAATAATAAAAAGCCTAGCAAATACTTACTATGTGCTGATTATGTGCCAATTACTGTGATAAGAACTTTTCAAGTCTTATCTTACTTAACCCTCACAACGATCCTGTGAAATACAGATTGTTATTATGTCCATTTGATTTAGGAAAAGTCTGAAGCTTAGAAAAAGGTGACGTGACTTGGCAAACGACACAAGACTGGTTTTAAGTGACAGAGCTGAAATATGAAACCAGGTCAGCTTGACTCTAAAATCTGAGCCATCACATACGAAACTGCCTCTCGGATGAAACTGGACTGGTTAAGTGTAAATACAAACCACCAAGACTTACAAATGATGTCTAAATGGGCTGCATCATTGAGCCTTGCACGATTCTCCTGAAAGAGAATGTAATAATACTTTTAGTAATTATGGTGATAGGTTTGGTTCCACTCCATCTACAGCACATTTTAGGGTTGCTTAGGACAAACTATGAGGGCCCTCTCAATACTGTACTGACAACATGTCTTGCAATTACGCTCTTCTGATTCATGTCCCAGTACAGGCTCTCACAACTTTCTCCCACGATCTACTCTTCATTGATCATTTTTAACTTTCTGTTTGGTTTTTTCAATCAATGGTATCCTTTCAGACCTCCTCTATACCAGGGTTTCTCAACCAGGCTTCAGGGACATTTTGAGTCAGATACATCTGTCTTGTGGAAGCTGTCCTAGAATGTAAAGGAATATTCCTGGCCTCTATCCCCTGGAAGCCAGCAGCACCCACTCCCAGTTTTGACAACCAGAAACATCTCTTCTGGGAGCAAAACCATCTCAGCTGAGAACTACCACTCTATACATACACATTTGTATGTTCACATAGTATATAGTTTCTTTTAATGTTATACATAAAGATCTAGTTTATTCTTTTTAATGATCGAAGAATATTTTGTTAAGTGGATGTATCATTTTTTATCTCATAAGTATAGTTAGTTCCAATTTCGTGTGTGTAAATAATGCTAGTTAACATTTTTATTTATATGTAACCATTTACATATAACTATATATAAAAATGTTTATCAATTATAATATCATATATAATTCCTTATTTTTTATGTTTTATATATATGTAAATATCCAGAAGTGGAACTGCTGGGTCATAAAGCATATTTATTTAAAATGAATGAGGGAAGGGTATACTGGGTATACAAGTTCAGTTCAGTTCAGTCGCTTAGTTGTGTCTGACTCTTTGCGACCCCATGAATCGCAGCAAGCCAGGCCTCCCTGTCCATCACCAACTCCCAGAGTTCACTCAGACTTAACGTCCATCGAGTCAGTGATGCCGTCCAGCCATCTCATCCTCTGTCGTCCCCTTCTCCTCCTGCCCCCAATCCCTCGCAGCATCAGAGTCTTTTCCAATGAGTCAACTCTTCGCATGAGGTGGCCAAAGTACTGGAGTTTCAGCTTTAGCATCATTCCTTCCAAAGAAATCTCAGGGCTGATCTCCTTCAGAATGGACTGGCTGGATTTCCTCGTAGTCCAAGGGACTCTCAACAGTCTTCTCCAACACCACAGTTCAAAAGCATCAATTCTTCGGTGCTCAGCTTTCTTCACAGTCCAACTCTCACATCCATACATAACCACTGGAAAAACCATAGCCTTGATTAGATGGACATTTGTTGGCAAAGTAATGTCTCTGCTTTGAATATACTATCTAGGTTGGTCATAACTATTCTTCCAAGGAGTAAGCGTCTTTTAATTTCCTGGCTGCAGTCACCATCAGCAGTGATTTTGGACCCAAAAAAATAAAGTCTGACACTGTTTCCACATTTATTTCCCATGAAATGATGGGACCAGATGCCATGATCTTCGTTTTTTGAATGTTGAGCTTTAAGCCAACTTTTTCACTCTCCTCTTTCACTTTCATCAAGAGGCTTTTGAGTTCCTCTTCACTTTCTGCCATAAGGGTGATGTCATCTGCATATCTGAGTTCAGTTCAGTAGCTCAGTCATGTCCGACTCTTTGCGACCCCATGAATCGCAGCACGCCAGGCCTCCCTGTCCATCACCATCTCCCAGAGTTCACTCAGACTCATGTCCATCGAGTCCGTGATGCCGTCCAGCCATCTAATCCTCTGTCGTCCCCTTCTCCTCCTGCCCCCAATCCCTCCCAGCATCAGAGTCTTTTCCAATGAGTCAACTCTTTGCATGAGGTGGCCAAAGTACTGGACTTTCAGCTTTAGCATCATTCCTTCCAAAGAAATCCCAGGGTTGATCTCCTTCAGAATGCACTGGTTGGATCTCCTCGCAGTCCAAGGGACTCTCAACAGTCTTCTCCAACACCACAGTTCAAAAGCATCAATTCTTTGGCGCTCAGTCTTCTTCACAGTCCAACTCTCACATCCATACATAACCACAGGAAAAACCATAGCCTTGACTAGATGGACCTTAGTCGGCAAAGTAATGTCTCTGCTTTTGAACATACTATCTAGGTTGGTCATAACTATTCTTCCAAGGAGTAAGCGTCTTTTAATTTCATGTCTGCAATCACCATCTGCAGTGATTTTGGAGCCCCCCAAAATAAAGTCTGACACTGTTTCCACTGTTTACCCATCTATTTCCCATGAAGTGATGGGACCGGATGCCATGATCTTCGTTTTCTGAATGTTGAGCTTTAAGCCAACTTTTTCACTCTCCACTTTCACTTTCATCAAGAGGCTTTTTAGCTCCTTTTCACTTTCTGCCATAAGGGTGGTATCATCTGCATATCTGAAGTTATTGATATTTCTCCCAGCAATCTTGATTCCAGCTTGTGTTTCTTCCAGTCTAGCGTTTCTCATGATGTACTCTGCATAGAAGTTAAATAAGCAGGGTGACAATATACAGCCTTGACGTACTCCTTTTCCTATTTGGAACCAGTGTGTTGTTCCATGTCCAGTTCTAACTGTTGCTTCCTGATCCGCATACAGATTTCTTAAGAGGCAGGTGAGGTGGTCTGGCATTCCCATCTCTCAGAATTTTTCAGTTTATTGTGATCCACAAAGTCAAAGGCTTTGACATAGTCAATAGAGCAGAAGTAGATGTTTTTCTGGAACTCTCTTGCTTTTTCCATGATCCAGTGGATGTTGGCAATTTGGTCTTTGGTTCCTCTGCCTTTTCTAAAACCAGCTTGAACATGCAGTACTTCAGTGCAATCTCAAAAATGACAGAATGATCTCGTTCGTCTCCAAGGCAAACCATTCAATATCACAGTTATCCAAGTCTGTGCCCCACCAGTAAAGCTAAATAAGCTGAAGTTGAACGGTTTTATGAAGACCTACAAGACCTTTCAGAACTAACACCCCCAAAAGATGTCCTTTTCATTATAGGGGACTGGAATGCAAAAGTTGGAAGTCAAGAAACACCTGGAGTAACAGGCAAATTTGGCCTTGGAATGCGGAATGAACCAGGGCAAAGACTAACAAGAGTTTTGCCAAGAAAATGCACTGGTCATAGCAAACAACACAAGAGAAGACTCTACACATGGACATCACCAGATGGTCAACACCGAAATCAGACTGATTATTATTCTATGCAGCCAAAGATGGAGAAGCTCTATACAGTCAACAAAAACAAGACCAGGAGCTGACTGTGGCTCAGATCATGAACTCCTGATTGCCAAATTCAGACTTAAATTGAAGAAAGTAGGGAAAACCACTAGACCATTCAGATATGATCTAAGTCAAATCCCTTATGATTATACAGTAGAAGTGAGAAATAGATTTAAGGGCCTAGATCTGACAGATAGAGTGCCCAATGAACTATGGAATGAGGTTCATGACATTGTACAGGAGACAGGGATCAAGACCATCCCCATGGAAATGAAATGCAGAAAAGCAAAATGGCTGTCTGGGGAGGCCTTACAAATAGCTGTGAAAAGAAGAGAGGTGAAAAGCAAAGGAGAAAAGGAAAGATATAAGCATCTGAATGCAGAGTTCCAAAGAATAGCAAGAATAGATAAGAAAGCCTTCTTCAGTGATCAATGCAAAGAAATAGAGGAAAACAAGAGAATGGGAAAGACTAGAGATCTCTTCAAGAAAATTAGAGATACCAAGGGAACATTTCATACAAAGATGGGCTCGATAAAGGACAGAAATGGTATGGACCTAACAGAAGCAGAAGATATTAAGAAGTGGCAAGAATACATGGAAGAACTGTACAAAAAAGATCTTCACGACCCAGATAATCATGATGATGTGATCACTAGTCTAGAGCCAGACATCTTGGAAAGTGAAGTCAAGTGGGCCTTAGAAAGCATCATTACGAACAAAGCTAGTGAGGTGATGGAATTCCAGTTGAGCTACTTCAAATCCTGAAAGATGATGCTGTGAAAGTACTGCACTCAATACGCCAGCAAATTTGGAAAACTCAGCAGTGGCCACAGGACTGGAAAAGGTCAGTTTTCATTCCAATCCCAAAGAAAGGCAATGCCAAAGAATGCTCAAACTACTGCACAATTGCACTCATCTCACATGCTAGTAAAGTAATGCTCAAAATTCTCCAAGCCAGGCTTCAGCAATACATGAACCGTGAACTCCCTGATGTTCAAGCATATCTGAGGTTATTGATATTTCTCCCAGCAATCTTGATTCCAGCTTGTGCTTCTTCCAGCCCAGCGTTTCTCATGATGTACTCTGCATATGAGTTAAATAAGCAGGGTGACAATATACAGCCTTGATGTACTCCTTTTCCTATTTGGAACCAGTCTGTTGTTCCATGTCCAGTTCTAACTGAGGCTTCCTGACCTGCATATAGGTTTCTCAAGACGCAGGTCAGGTGGTCTGGTATTCCCATCTCTCTTAGAATTTTCCACAGTTTATCGTGATCCACACAGTCAAAGGCTTTGGCATAGTCAATAAAGCAGAAGTAGATCTTTTTCTGGAACTCTCTTTGCTTTTTCGATGATCCAGCGGAGGTTGGCAACTTGATCTCTGGTTCCTCTGCCTTTTCTAAAACCAGCTTGAACATCTGGAAGTTCACGGTTCACGTATTGGTGAAGCCTGGCTTGGAGAATTTTGAGCATTACTCTACTAGCATGTGAGATGAGTGCAATCGTGCGGTAGTTTGAGCATTCTTTGGCATTGCCTTTCTTTGGGATTGGAATGAAAACTGACCTTTTCCAGTCCTGTGGCACTGCTGTTTTCCAAATTTGCTGGCATATTGAGTGCAGCACTTTCACAGCATCATCTTTCAGGATTTGAAGTAGCTCAACTGGAATTCCATCACCTCCACTAGCTTTGTTCGTAATGATGCTTTCTAAGGCCCCCTTGACTTCACATTCCAGGATGTCTGGCTCTAGGTGAGTGATCACACCATCGTGATTATCTGGGTGGTGAAGATATCTTGGTTGTGGCTGTGCGGGCGCAGGAGGGCCTACAAGAGCTACTCCACGTTCAAGGTGATGAGGGGCGGCAGTGAGGAGATACCCCTCGTCCAAGGTAAGGAGCAGCGGCTGCACTTTGCTGGAGCAGCCGTGAAGAGATACCCCACATCCAAGGTAAGAAAAACCCAAGTAAGATGGTAGGTGTTGCAAGAGGGCATTAGAGGGCAGACACACTGAAACCATAATCACAGAAAGCTAGTCAGTCTAATCACACTAGGACCACAGCCTTGTCTAACTCAATGAAACCAAGTCATGCCTGCGGGGCAACCCAAGACGGGCGGGTCATGGTGGAGAGGTCTGACAGAACGTGGTCCACTGGAGAAGGGAATGGCAAACCACTTCAGTATTCTTGCCCTGAGAACCCCATGAACAGTATGAAAAGGCAAAATGATAGGATACCGTAAGAGGAACTCCCCAGGTCAGTAGGTGCCATCAATATGCTACTGGAGATCAGGGGAGAAATAACTCCAGAAAGAATGAAGGGATGGAGCCAAAGCAAAAACAATACCCAGTTGTGGATGTAACTGTGATAGAAGCAAGGTCCGATGCTATAAAGAGTAATATTGCATAGGAACCTGGAATGTCAGGTCCATGAATCAAGGCAAATTGGAAGTGGTCAAACAAGAGATGGCAAGGGTGAACGTTGATATTCTAAGAATCAGTGAACTAAAATGGAACGGAATGGGTGAATTTAACTCAGATGACCATTATATCTACTACTACGGGCAGGAATCCCTTAGAAGAAATGCAGTAGCCATTATGGTCAACAAAACAGTCCGAAATGCAGTACTTGGATGCAATCTCAAAAATGACAGAGTGATCTTTATTCATTTCCAAGGCAAACCATTCAATGTCACAATAATCCAAGTCTATGCCCCAAACAGTAATGCTGAAGAAGCTGAAGTTGAACAGTTCTATGAAGACCTACAAGACCTTTTAGAACTAACACCCAAAAAAGATGTCCTTTTCATTATAGGGGACTGGAATGCAAAAGTCGGAAGTCAAGAAACACCTGGAGTAACAGGCAAATTTGGCCTTGGAATGCAGAGTGAACCAGGGCAAAGACTAACAAGAGTTTTGCCAAGAAAATGCACTAGTCATAGCAAACACCCTCTTCCAACAACACAAGAGAAGACTCTACACATGGACATCACCAGATGGTCAACACCGAAATCAGACTGATTATATTCTTTGCAGCCAAAGATGGAGAAGCTCTATACTGTCACCAAAAACAAGACCAGGAGCTGACTGTGGCTCAGATCATGAACTCCTGATTGCCAAATTCAGACTTAAATTGAAGAAAGTAGGGAAAACCACTAGACCATTCAGATATGACCTAAATCAAATCACTTATGATTATACAGTCGAAGTGAGAAATAGATTTAAGGGACTAGATCTGATAGATAGAGTGCCTGATGAACCCTGGAATGAGGTTTGTGACATTGTACAGGAGACAGGGATCAAGACCATCCCCATGGAAATGAAATGCAAAAAAGCAAAATGGCTGTCTGGGGAGGCCTTACTAATAGCTGTGAAAAGAAGAGAAGCTTTTAAAAGCAAAGTAGAAAAGGAAAGATATAAGTATCTGAATGCAGAGTTCCAAAGAATAGCAAGGAGAGATAAAAAAGCCTTCCTCAGCGATCAATGCAAAGAAATAGAGGCAAACAAGAGAATGGGCAAGACTAGAGATCTCTTCAAGAAAATTAGAGATAACAAGGGAACATTTCATGCAAAGATGGGCTCGATAAAGGACAGAAATGGTATGGACCTAACAGAAACAGAAGATATTAAGAAGAGGTGGCAAGAATACACAGAAGAACTATACAAAAAAGATGTTCATGACCAAGATAATCACGATGGTGTGATCACTCACCTAGAGCCAGACATCCTGGAATGTGAAGTCAAGTGGGCATATAAGGGTATAGTAAAATTCTTTGCACAATACTTGCAACTTTTCTGAAAGCGTGAAATCACTTTAAAATAAAAAGCAAATAAGTAAATAAATACATGTGAAAGAGAGTGTCTTTCTGCATAATTTGATCAATATATATGAGTATTATCTTTTCATCTTTCACAATCTGAGAGTTAAGAAAAGAATACTGCTCACTATTTTAACTTCTTCATCTGTTTCTTCTCCCTTGGTATTCACTTTTTTTTTTCTCCCTAATTTATAAGCATTCTTTGCAAGTTGAAAAATCCAATTAAAAATTAGCACCTTTTCCACTATAGTGGGACAGAGTCCTCCTCATGTCATAGCCTAGAGCTACTTAAATCTCTTTTGGGCTAAGGAAAGGAAAGAGAGAGGAAAACCTAACTGTAGCATGATACTCAATGTTAATCACTTTGAACACTGTTACCTCACAAAGCAGAACCAAGTCCTGAACAATAGATTCCTTTCTCTGCCGAAAGTTTACGGTCTGCAGTTGATTTTCAGACAAAAAATTCCAGGTTTTTAGGATTGTCATCATTTCCGTCATTGGGATTTTCAAGATGGTCCTCCTGAAAAACTCAGCAAGAGTTTCATCCATCTTTTTGGCACTTTAATAAAAATAAAAACAGCACAACAAAGTATTAAGCAAACACAAAAGTACAACTTAGTGAATTTTCAGCATCATAATTTTAGCCAGAATTATGATTTGTAGGTGAAACACCCAAATTTTTCAGGCATTCTGCAGAGTATTTCAACAAGAGGATTTTCTCTTAAGTGTACATTTAAACATGTTTTAAGGTTTTTAAAAATTAGTGTTCTCTCTCCTTTCTTGGCTAGAGTATTTTGATCTTTTGATAGCAATAGTAAGTGAATCACTCATTTACCTATTCATGTATCAAATTACTAAGCACCCATTAGTGCTAGGCACTTTTTTAGGAACAGGGGATAGAGCTTTAACCAAAAATTCCTGCCATTAGGAAGTGTCCTTCCTAGCTGGGAGAGACAGGCAACAGGAAAATCACAGAAAATGTTAAAAGTGGCAAGTGCTGAGGAGAAAAGGGAGCAATGTTAGGAAGCTAGTAGCGGTAAATAGGGAGCAGGCTGGGAATGGGTGGGGGCCGAGGGGAATGGAGAGGAGGCCTGAGAGAAGGTGGCATTTGAGCCAATTCTTGGGGGAGGAAGAGTGAGCTGTGTGGCTGGTTGTTGGAGGAGCTCTGCAGGCAGATGGAACAGCAAGTGCAAAAGCCTTGGGGCCATCAAGGGGAGAAAGAGGCCTTCAGACAGGCCAGAGGAGAGTGAAAAGGCACAGAGGAGGACGTGAGGAGGGCCGTGTTTATGACAAGAAGCAGAGGTCAGCCTGTCAATCTCATCCGCTTCCATCAAGACTACGGGATACACAAGGACAAACAGAAGAGAGTCCCCTAAAATGATCGTGGCTATGAATCATTTCTACCATTTAAGTGTTTGTTGAATGGCATATGATTTATTATATGATTATATATGATTAAGCTCCACTAGGGCAGGAACTATGTTTGTCTTATTCACACCTGCCTTCCTAGAATCTAGAACAGTTTCAGCCCAAGAACTGTCTTAGTGGAAATACTTGTTGAATAGGAAGCCCCAAAGTATTAGATGCTCTCCCTAAGAACCCGCGCCTGAGGAGATAAACAACCTGGAAAGGATTAGCCAGTGACAATATCAAGCCAACGTCCCCCATCAAAAACACTGGAGGTGGGGGTGGTTGTTAAAACGCAGACTCCTGGGCTCAATGATTTAAACTAGGGGAGGGGGATGCGGGGGAAGTGCTTGAGATTTCTGCATTTTTACAATTAAAAGTCTTAATTCTGGCTAAAGTTTGGGAATGTCATTCTAAAGAATTATGATAGAAAGAAGAAATGGAGGGAATGCAACCTCATCAATAAAACTGGAAACCCTTGAATAAACTCTTCTGATTCCCTGTGATTATCTAATTTCTACTTCGCTGCGCGTGGCAGTGTCTGGCACATAGTAGGTACTCGAGATATAACAGCTGAATGAAAGCATGACCAAAAAGGTCCCTGTAAATATACACCGCCGAAGAGCTGCCACAAGGAGCAGGAGTAATGCGAGACTAAAAAGGACGGACGCCAAGGTTACCCCAACATCAAAACACCCAACCCCAACACCAAAACACCCAACTCTGAAGAAGCAGCAACCGAAGGCTGAGTTTAGCCCTTGAGAGCTCTGGGCGGCGCCAGCGTGACGCAGGCCCTACCTAAGGCTCCGCCCCAGCGGGGCGGATGTGACGTCACGCCCCAGCGTCTCCGCCCTCTTCGCCTCAGCCACAACCGAAGTTCCCCGCCTCAGGCCCGAGACCAAGGACCAGTCCCTAACCTTGGGACCCGTGGCAGTCACAAGAGAGTCGCCTCAGAGTCCTGGGACGTGGGCTTTTCTAGGCTCCCGCCACATCCCGCCCAATCCCACGCCGCCGGGTTCTCTTACCCACATCGCCGGCCGGCTCTCTCCTCAGCGACTGTTCCCGCCCGCTGCTCCTTCAAAACCACCAATTGCAGTTCCCGCCGTCCTGGAGCCCCGCCCACCGGGGGGCGCCAACTCCGGACTGTGCCCTCGGCACAGGGGACCGTGTGAGGAGGGCGACAGAAGTGAAACGCGCCGAGCCCCCCGCCTCACTCTTCTCAGCAGAGAATATTTTTTGAATGCCTTAATCCCAGCCATAGATTCTGGCTTGTCGGTTCCCCTTCAAGTTTAGGCTCGTGGCGCCTCGGCGGACTCGCTCTCCCTCCCCTCGCAGCGCCTGAAAATGGGCCCGTCCAGGCAGGGCGGCGCAGGCGCCTGAGGCGGCGAGCGGCGGGGGCTGGCCCAGCGGTGTCAGCAGTGGAGGGCGCCGTGTCTTCGCCACCCGGAGCTGGCCCGGCTCCCGCGTCCAGACCGCGCGTTTGGAGGCGCAGAGTCTTCGCGGGTGAATACCGCTTCCGCTCTCCGGCTGTGGCCGCGAGTCGGGTGAGTCTCGGGGGTCCGGGCCGTTCGGAGGCGCGCTCTCTTCCCGGCCGCGTTGTACGGGGAGGCCGCGGGACACCCACCGGCCCCTCCTCAGGTCCCTCAGGGTCGCGCCCCGCCGTGTCCCGTCCTGCTGGGACTTTCCGCCGGCCTCGGGGGTCGGGACCGCCGCACTGGGTTTCCCGGGGCGGACCAGGTCGACCTGAGCTCTCCGCCCTCGGGCATTCTCTGAGGATGCGCTGGTAGTTGAGCGCAGGCTTCGGGGTAGACGTTCGCTCTCTGCCCCACAGCTCTCGAGCTGGTGACCTTGGGCAGGCTCCTCCCTCCTCGGTTTCCTCGCCTGAGAAATGGGTGTAATCCAGCGCCTAGGTTGTGAGAAGCGCTTAACTACGTGTCTGGCACGGTGAGCGCTCCCTACGGTGTATGCTTTTTATTGCTCTTGGGGATCCAGGCGTTCAGGGTTTGCTTGTGGGAGCCTGCTAGGGCGCCTCTCAGCTGCAGTGAAATTTTCCACCAGTCCGTCTTGCGATGCGAGAATCCAGTAAGATCCTCATCAGCAGACTTTTCAAGAAAAGGTAGATCCCTTTTATCGGGTTTAAAGATGACCGAGCTTGTTTCACGTAAGTAAGTAGTAAGTAGTTTATGAAGAGTTAAGTAAATCCTAGTAGTGATTTAAATGCATAAAGGAAGTTTGCATAAAGGAGACACAAGTCCTGTTCATACAGGCTGCTGCACATGTTTGGTTGCTTTAAAACGATCCATTTCCCACCTTTTTTAAAAAAGAAAAACTATGTTAAGGTCTGAATCAGTGCTCAAATCTGTGATAGTACTGCATTCAGGAAACATTTATTGGGCATATACTATGTGCATTTAGGAGAATATCTCCTCTCCTACTAGCCTGTGTGTTCTTTGATGGTTATGGACTAAATTTTTTTTTTTGCTCTGAACTTCACGTGATTTGACAGAGGGCTCAGCACCAAGAAAGCGGTGATAAATCCTAGTTCAGGGAACGCTACAACTGGGCCCATGCCTTAAGAAATGACGTGAGGGTGCTCTCAGTAGCAGTAGGGGCATGGTCTGTACTCGGAGCACTTGTCACCTAATCAGAAGCCTCTGTTTAGATTTGGTCATTTTGCAGCTGTGATAAGTAAAAGTGGGTGGGGAAGGTCGTCCCCTGCTAATGTCTGCTACTTCTGCTCAATACAGTGAGGTTTGAAGTAGAGAGATACTAATTTAACTAATTCCAGAGCTTTCTGAAATTAGACTTTAAAAAAATATATGTTTTAGAGAGCAGTTTTTTCCTGGAGAACAGATTCTTTAGGCTCTGAACAAGAGACTTCTGGCCTTGTTTTAAAATGACATGAGAAATTGTAACTGTAGTGTGAATTTCTTTCTGGTGAAGCCACACAATAGCAAAATCTCTCTAAAGAAAGCCTTAGTGGCATTAAAATATAGGGTTTCCCTCTTGTGATTATAGATCTAAAGTGTGTTATTAGAATGTTTCCTCTCTTTTCTACACTAGAATTCATATATTGCTTGTGTTGTTTTTTTTCGTCTAAAATTGTGCCACCTGGTGGTTGAAATCTATCATAGACTACTTGTTAGATTTTACCTCAGAGTCTTGGTAGAATAAGGTGAAGCAGTGAATAAAATAAAATCATAAATTTTGTATCTTTAGGGAGAACTCCCTATTGCTTCGACCCTCCCAGCTCACCCCCAAGTAAAAGTTACGATTGCTTTGCAGGGACCTATTAGACAGTTATAAAAATATCAGATGTCACAGATGAACATTTTTACAAGTTCAAGCAGACTATTTTGGTATCAATCTGTGCATACCTGAGGAAGTGGATGGGATTGGCATGGGGAGAGAAGAGTTGTAATTGTGAGAAGTAAACTGTTCTGATGGTTTCTAAATGCCAGTGTACAAATGAACTGAAGTTTTGTGTTTAACTATATAATAACTGTTTGAATAGAGTTATCCCTCGCTTTCTCATTAGAATACCGTTACACTGAATCTTACCACAAATGAATGTTTCCTTCACTTTTTTTTTATACAGTGTGTTTGTTTGTAATTATCTTGGTGCTACCTTTTGAAACTGTTTTCTGTATTAACAGTAACAAGTGTTTATCCTTTGAGTGCAAATTTTATTTTGAGAAATGGCTTACATTTAATTGTGAACTTAGATTTGAGAAAAAAATCTTAAGGATGCAATGTAAGAATATACTCTGTGACATCCTTACTTAACCAGTCTCTTGGGCACAGGAGGCCAGATAAATGAGAAGTTCAAACAGCAGCTTGTTTCAATGTTGGACAGCTCCAGGAAAATGGCATCTGCCCCTGTAACTTCCAGTTTGATTTCCAGTCCTGTCCTCGGACACATCTCAGAGTCAGTTCAGTTCAGCCTTTCCCATCAGGTGACAGAACACTTCAGATTACTAATGATACTACATTTGTCACACTTACTCTTGATATAGGTCTAGAGCTAATTCCATTTTATGGAAGAAGACACTTACATTTCAGATTAAGTAGCCAAAGTGATACAACTTGTGAATAGTTGTGTCCACAGTTTTTACCTTCAGACCCTCATCTTCTCCCTTCAAATCCATTACTTTTCCTACTTAACCTGGCTGTTCCTTTTATCTATTTTCTCTGTTGTGGGTTTCCCTTAGTAAATATTCCCAATTTCATGAATGGCTTCCTGTTTAAACCTAATGTCAGAGCCATCTCCTTCCTGAGCATTCGCCCCAGGGATATTCAGATTGTCAGTGTTCTGGACATGGCTGATCAGGACAAGCACTATACTTTTCTTTTTCTTGATGTAGACAGATACTCTTGTTTCTAGTAATACAGGATAGTGTTACATTGACTTCTTTGAACCTCAGCCTGGGATTAGTCCCGGTTGAACTTGTAGCTAACCAGAGGTTCTCTGGGGAGTAGTTTTTTCTATCTGTATTTATTTCATTCACAAACTGCTGGGAAGGCATATCTTTCTTATTTTGAAAGTGGGAGAAATCTGTCACGGTGAGAGATTACGTTGGGTAGTAACTCTGTTCGGAGAAGGCAAAGGCACCCCACTCCAGTACTCTTGCCTGGAAAATCCCATGGATGGAGGAGCCTGAAAGGCTGCAGTCCATGGGGTCGCTGAGGGTCGGACACGATTGAGCGACTTCACTTTCACTTTTCACTTTCATGCATTGGAGAAGCAAATGGTGGCCCACTCCAGTGTTCTTGCCTGGAGAATCCCAGGGATGAGGAAGCCTGGTGGGCTGCTGTCTATGGGGTCGCACACAGTCGGACACAACTGAAGTGACTTAGCAGTAACTCTGCTATTTACTGTGTGACCTGGGGCTTAGTTTTGCTATGAAAATATTGAGTAACACATATTTTGACCCACAAAAAAGCAATTTCTTATGGTTTAGCTGAATTTAAAAAGATACCTGCTTCTTACAGTTATTGGAAGAATGATAAGACTTGTGCCTGCACATTGTAAGTATTCAACAAATTATTTCTATTCTAATAATATATTATTATGGCTTTGAACAAATTTTAAAAATAAGAATATGGAATATAGTTGACTTTTATTCATTTCATAAAATGTTACTTGAGTTATAATAGTGTTGTTAGAATAGGCTGTTAAAGATGACTACTGAAAGGTGTCAGCACTCATTTAAATGTGCTCTAAGAACAATGTTATTGTTTTATAGTTATGCTTTGTATATTATACCCAAGAGTACCCCAGTACATATGTGTATGCACCAACAGTTAGCCGAAGCTGGTAGATGGAAGGAAAGGAGAGGAAGAGAATATCTAACTAAAAAATGGGGTAGAGGCAAGAGGGGAATGATTGATAAAACGAGGAATTTGTTAGGTAAGGGATAAGTGTTCAGAGCTTTAAGTTAATTAGTAACTTAGTAATTTGTTTCACCAAGAACAAGAAAAGGAAACTACTATATATGAAACCATTTTCTTATTTGATATAATCATCTAGGATAAGTAGGGAGAAGGCAAGATAAGTAGATAGAAGTACACCATGGCTGTGTGTATAGTAGCATACATATTTGAAGTAAACTTTTAAGGAAGGAAAAAAAATATATGTACCATGGTATATATTTTTGCTTATATACAATGTGCATATGTGTGTTTATCTCAGTACCCAAGAGTTTTCTTAAGTATTTACTTTGCCAATTAGACAGGGCTTTCAGTACCTCAGAAGTTTGTTTCTGAACTGTAAAAGCACACATTTGAGGGCTGGTTCATAGATATACGCAAAAATGTTTTGTTAAATATACTTAAAAAATAAAATGTTAAAGACATTTTCTAGATGACTAAAACCGGTGTACATCTTCCTTCAGAAAAAATAAGCAAGGCAGAAGCCAGATAACTTTTACTATATATAAGTGTAGGTGTATAATATTATTATATTAGATGGCTTAAATTGCTGTACTGTATGAGACCTCTTTTTTCTGAGGCAGAATTTTTATATCATTTAAAAAGATTGTAGTCAGTGACAGGCAAATAAAACTTGAACTTGGCTGCATTTTCAGTTTCCATTTCAAATACTCAAGTATTTTAACTAGGCACAATGGCCTGATTTGTGATCTTTAGCTGTGGTATGTTTGTGTGTGTGGCAGGGGGTGGGGTTGAGGTTATTAGTCACTCAGTGGAACAGTGATTTGGTACTTTTATAAGTTGAAATCTGAAGTAGTAGGTATAATTCTTTGCAATTATTTGTTTAGTCATTTTTAAGGATTTCGTTTGTCAAGAGTAGAAGGTGGATAGGCTGTTTGAATTTCTTGAAACTTTTTTCACACCTTTATTAAGGCATAATTTACATACTACAAAATTTGCCCATTCTAAGTGAATTAAGTGATTTTAGAAAGCTTATACAATTATGCAACCATTACCACAATCCTATTTTAGAACATTTTTGTCACCCAAAGTTTTCTTCTTGCCATTTGCAAATTAATCCTCACTCTCACCTTTGGACCTCCACATTGATCAGCTTTTGCCTCTACAAATTTGCCTTTTCTAGACATTGCATATAAATAGAATCGTACAGTACTGTCTTTTGAGTCTGCTTTATTTCATTTAGCTTAGTACTTTTGAGATTCCTCCATGTTGGCATATGTATAAGTTTATTCCTTTTTAGTGCTAAATAGTGTCCCATTGAATAAATACACAAATTTGTTTATCCAGTACTTGGTTGTTAGACATTTGGATTGTTTCCAGTATTGACTATTATGAATAATGCTATGACCGTTCATATATAAATCTTTGTGGGGATATATCTTTTCATTTCTCTTGTATGTTCTAAGAGAGAAATTTCTAGGTCATATGTTAAGTTTGGGTTTAACTTAAGAAACTACTAAATAGTTTTCTAAAGTGTCTATGCTACTTAACCTTCCCAGTAGCATTGTATGAGATCCCTTTCCACCACATTGTAAGCAGTGCTTGCTATTGTCTAATTTTTTGATTATAGCTATTCTGGTGGATGTATAGTAGTATCTCATTGTGGTTTAAATTTCTGTTTCCCTAATGACTAGTGATGTTCAGCATCTTTTTATGTGCTTAATTTACCATTCCTATATCCTCTTCGGTGAAATATCTGTTTAAATCTTTTGCTCATTTTGGAGTATATTTTAAACACTGGATTGTTTGTAAACTTTCTTTATATGTTTTAGGTGCAAATCCTTTGTCATATATGATTTGCAAATATTTTCCTTTAGTGTGTAGCTTGTAGAGGAGCTACACACTATTTTATTTTTTAGAACAGTTTTAGGTTCATAGCAAATTTGAGCAGAAAGTACAGAGAGACCCCCTAGGCCCCCTCTGCCCACACATACCCTGCCTCTCTCCCACAGTCAACATCCTCCAAGAGTGGTATGCTAATTACAATTGATAGGCTGACATTGACATGTCATTATCACCCAGAGGGTGACTTGTCTTTTCATTTTCTTAATTTTGAAAATGGAAATTTTTAATTTTGATAAATTTTAACCAATTTATTCTTTTATGGATTTTGATGTATCTTTGCCCAACCTAATGGATTTCCCTGGTGGCTCAGACGTAAAGCGTCTGCCTACAATGCGGGAGACCTGGGTTTGATCCCAGGGTCAGGAATATCCTCTGGAGAAGGAAATGGCAACCCATTCTAGTACTCTTGCCTGGAAGACCCCATGGACGGGAGAGCCTGGTAGGGTACAGTCCATGGGGTTGCAAAGAGTCGGACACGACTGAGCGACTTCATTTCACTCACTTTTGCCCAACCTACTGTCATGATTTCTCCTAGGTTTTCTTTCTTGGAACTTTTAAAAGACTAAAGTAGTTAATTGGTTCTTTCCTTTGGTAATCTCTTCTGGGTCATAAAGAATTGGTTTAAGAGAGAAATGGGTGAATAGAGAAATAGGTGAATGTAACTATAGCAAATACCTTAAAATAATATTTTATCTTAGACCTTGGATGCTAATTTTCTTTTCTTGTGAATGAACCAATTAAACCTAATTTCAGGGATTTTTAGCTTCTTGTTTTCATTGTAATAATTGCATTTTATGGATAGATCTGCTAAATTAAAAAAAAAAAATCCACATCTGCTTCTTGTTTCTCTTCAGGGTTTAGTTAGATTTTCTCAGCCAGATGTTACTTAGGAAGAAAGCAGTGTATATTAATTCACACTAACTTGAGACTGACTAATGGCCCTTTAACCCTTATACATTTAGGCCAGTTCTCTTCACTGGTAGGATTTTACCTGAATAAAATAAGTTGTAATCTATTTCAGAAGTATGGGAAAAGTAATTGAAGTCAGGCTTGTTAACATAGGCAAGCTGTTTCTGGTTAAGCACCTATTTCGCGGATCGGGTCTCTTGAGTCTGCTTTTTTCTGAACCTGCATGTTCTCTAAATACTCCTGATAACCCACGGAATCTAAGTCGTTGGATAGGAAGGTGAGGCTCAGGTTAATTTGCCTAAGGTCACCTTTCTTTTCTGATAAAGGTCACTGAGGTTTCTTACGACGGAAAATAATTTTAGGTTGCATTAACAGTCACACATATTCAAGACACTCTTGTATCCACAGGTTGCTCTGCTGTGTTCCATCTCCTCCTAAAGATGCATCCTGACTTATCTCCACACTTGCATACTGAAGAATGCAACGTCTTGATTAACTTGCTTAAGGAATGTCACAAAAATGTAAGAGTTCAGAAAATAACCCTGGAGCAACAATGAAACCTAGATACAATACACTAATGTAAAATGTTATCTCCATTAATAGAAGGAAATGATAATGTCATTGTTATGGGTCTTAGCGTAGTAAAGATTAGCAGTTGATGCTTGTGATTTGTTTTTAGAAACTACTTCCTTTTTATGATGAGTAGAAATCGAGCCTGGTAGTTTTATTAGGGAGATTCTGAAGTGATACATAGTAGTTACAATCCATGTTCCATGACATCTATCATTATGTGCTTAAAGGAAGTTGAAATATTTTTTACAATTACATGTTAACTAGATTTAAATTATGACTGGCCTCATTTAGCAGGTTTACTTAATGGTTGCTGTGTACTTAGTCACTGAGTCGTGTCCGATTCTTTGTGACCCCATGGACTGTAGCCAGCCAGCCTCCCCTGCCCATGGGGATTCTCCAGGCAAGAATACTGGAGAAGGTTGCCATGCCCTCCTGGTTAGTGGAATGGAAATAAAATTCCATTTTTAAAACCAAAATAGAAAATAAGCCCATTTTTGCAATGCATTAAATTTGACATTTTTACAGATGTCAAAGTTTTTTTTTTTTAATATATTTGGTGTATGAGACAGTTATAAGAAGCATTTGTGTTTTTCTTTAGCTTTGCATGATGCATTATTTCCTTCATGTTCTTCATAAACTGTAGATATATCAGATTCTTATTTAAGTGAGTAAAACTTTAAGACTAAAAGTGAAGTAGTAAGGAATGTTGATGACCTGTGAAGTCCGATATTTATACTGTTTCAAAGAATGTTGATGACAATACACTTTCAGCAAACTATTTCCACCATACAGCTAGATTAAGAATTGATATTGTCTTTTTAACTTTAGCCATTCTGTGTATGTGTAATAGTATATTATTTGAGTTTAAATTGTGTTTCCCTTGGGCTGATGACTTTAGGCATCTTTTCATGTACTTACTGGACATTCACATAATGTCTTTTGCCCATATTTAAAAATGGGGTGTTAGTCTTATTATTGAGTTGTAAGAATTCTTTTTATCATTCAGCTTACAAAGTGTGTTGTAAATATTTTCTCCCAGTCTGTGGTGTCCTTTTTTATTTTCTTAAAGATGTGTTACAAAGAGTTTGTAAGTTTGATGAAGTCTATAATAATTTACTAGGTTTTTCATTCATTGTTTATGTTTTTTTTTTGTTCTAGGGATCTTTGTCAATTTCCTGGTCACAAAGTTTCTCCTGTTTTTTTCTTCTGGAAATTTTATAGTTTTAGTTTTTGAAATTTAGGTCTGTGATTCAAATTAGTTTTTGTGTATGTTGTGAGGTATGAGTCAAGGTTTATTTCTCTCCCTGTGGATATCCAGTTATTCCAGCACCACTTGTTGAAGAGCTTTCTTTCCCCACTAAATTACCTTGGTGCTTTTGTCAAAAATCAGTTGCCCATATGTGAATGGGCCTACTTCTGGGCTCTTTAGTCTGTTCCACTGATTTTATATGTTTATTCTTAACACAGTTGATTTTGACATCTTACTGGGGTCACCTGATCCCATGACTGTTTTGTCCTCTTCTCTGTCTTAATTCGCTTGTACTGCATGTAGACTGATCTCTCAGTCCTAAGTTTAATCATTGTTCCCCTTTAATGGCTCCCTTTGCCTGTGGAATAAATTCTATATTTCTTTGTGTTTTGGGGCCTTCATGTACTGGCCCCTACTTACACTTGGGCTTGACCACCCTCCTACCCCGCATCCTTCCTGCTCGCTCTGTCTGCAGTTGTACTGGAGCGTGTTTCTGTCTCCTAGGCTTTTTTACTTGCTTTTTCCCTTTGTTTAACTTAAAGATTTTCTCACTGTCTCCACTTCTCACTTGCTTGATAAGGTTTTATCATCCTCCAGGCTTTATTCTGCTTAATTTGTCATTTCCTCTTCCTTTTCTTTCTTGGCCTGGATTCCCTTGCTATAATTACTCTATACTTCAGTAATACTTTACGTATTATTTCCAACTCTATGGCAGTTACTCTCACACTTTTTAGTCTCAGAATTCCTTTACATTCTTCAGAGTTATTGAGGACCCCAAAGAACTTTTGTTTATGTGGGCTGTATCTATCAATATTTGTTGAATTAGAAGTTAAAAGTGAGTAGTTGAAAAATATTAATTTATTTTAAAATGACAATAATAAACCATTACACGTTAATAGTTATTTTTCATTAAAAAAATACCTTATTTTCCAAAACAATAAAAGGGGGTAAAGAATGACATTGCTTTTACATTTTTGCAGTTCTTTTTAATGTTTGGTTTAATAGAATACAGCTGGATTCTCATATCTGCCACTTTGCTCAATCTGTGCTGATATTACAGGTCATGTAGCCTCTGGAAAAATCTACTGTACCCTTGTGAGAGAATGAAAGTGAACAAAACAAATAAGATCCTCAGTTATTAGGAAGGTAGATTTTACCTTCTCCTGAAAAGGTTTTGAGTAGTCCTGGGACTACACTTTGAGAACTGCTGCTGTATAGTGATCACTTCATATTTTCTTTTCCTTCTGGCTATGAGAGTGGGGCCCAGGTCCACCATGCTCACTATTGTGTCCCTAGTGGCTGGGACACTGTCCTCCAGACCCTGATTGATTCACTTACCCAATCAGTAGCTCTGCCAGTTTGCTCTCTAGAAATAGACACCAGGCACTAGAGGCTCATGTCATGTGTATACAAGAGAAGTACACTCCAAGGGCATTTCTTTTACTTTTCAACTTTTTATTTTATATTGGAATATAGCCGATTAACAATATTGTGATAGTTTCAGGTAGACAGCAAAGAGGCTCAGCCACATGTATCCATTTTCCTCCAAATTCATGGACATTTCTTTTATCAATGCCACTGGGGCATTTTTGGGTTTTGTTTTTCATGTAATGTCACAGAGTATTATTCTCATTTGGGCTTAATGTTGAGGTGAAAGTGAGAGTATAAATTAGCTTTTGTCTTGAATTAAAAAAAAAATTTCTTTTGTTATCTTGAATTTTTAAAATAAGGTGTATGAATATGGGATGATATCAATAAATATAAAGTAAAATATGAAATATTGTGTTACATTCTAAAATGTTAATCCTGTCTATTGTTTCTGTTTGGCCAGAAGGTGTATGAAAAAGCATTGTCCCTTTGTATTGTCAAGGAGGCAATTTATGCACAGGAATTATTTATCCTGAAAAGGTCATTAGGTAATCACTAGGAAACCTTAAATCCTTGCCAGAAAAACTCTGATCATTTACTCAGTGTGGACAAGAAAAGTACATTTAAAGTGGTAAAGAAACAGAGAAAAAAGAAATAGCATGACTATTACTAATTATGTGTTGTCTGGTTTCCAGGAAAGCCTTAATTAGAAAGAAAAGGGAAAAAGTGGTCATTGTTACAAGTTCAGCATTTATGGCATGTCATTATAGGAGATCACCGTGCTCTCTGACCTACACTTAAAAATGGCGATGTGCAAACACACTAAGTATGGCAAAGCAGAGCAGACTTTGAATATTAAGCATTGATTTCCTTTTATTGTGAATTAGTGACTTGTTTATATGGCTCATACAGGTTGTGTAATATTAGTGTTATGTGTTTTTAATTTATTTTGATGACATTTTGAATAGAGGCAAATGAGAGAAATAGAGGCAAATAGAGAAAATGGCTTTGGCACCAAGCGTTTCATAGGTAACTCTTCTATGGGACAGGGGTGTTTGCTCATGAAGGAAGTTACTGTCATGTCAATATGGCTACACTGCATTTGGACATCACTCTGTAATAGAGGATGGATAACATGCCCTTAAAGAAAGGGTATTAGGTAATAAAATGCTTTTCACTAGGTCATTTTGAGGTTTGGGGAGGTTAATAGGCTTCTCTTTTATCAAAGAAAAGTCTTTTTTATTTTTCATTTCTACCTATAGAACATTTCTTCTTTATTTGTAGGAATGGTAGGGTAAGCCCATTTATTTGTATATTTTGTACTTATGGGTTAACTGTTTGATTAACTATTAGCCATTTGCTTATTGACAAGGTGACACATTAAATATTTCAGTTCTGAGCCAGAGACCTTAGCATATTATGGGATGAAATATTTTACCCCTTTTCTTCCTTTTAGCACAGCATTCTGAAATTTTTTGGTCATTGCAATGATCTTGATCGGGAGATGAGAAAATGCTTGAAGAATGAGGTAAGGAAAACATTAAAGGATGGAAATGGTTGAGCAGTTGAAAAGACTGTTTTGGAGCAATATTACTTATTACTACCATTATTAATTTTTTTTTTGGCAAGTTTTCATATAACACCAAAACTTGACTTTATAGGTATGTCTTCCCCTAAAGTCAAGAGGAGAAATGAAAGCGTCTTCTGGGGACAATCTTTTGGAACATTGCTGATTTTTTTGCATATACATAAATGAAAGCAACTATCTTAAAATAATCACTGTAACTCCCCTGGATGAATTTTAAGGTTTGAGAAGTTGAATCTGTACAGCAGAAAGAATTGTTGATCAGCTTTTAGCTCTAGCAGGTAACTAAAACTCTCTGGGCCTCAATTTCCTTGTATAACATGAGGAGGCTAGATTTAGGCTCTTTCCAGCCTTAAAACTTGGAATTTCTTTATAATTATAGTATATACAGCCCATAGGGATCTAGTTTGACTTATTTGGAAAGACTCATTTCCTGAACACAGCTTTAGGCTATGACTTGGACTTGGGCAAATAGCCAAAGTTTATTGTCTTTTTGTAGGTACCGCAGACTGAACAGAGTGCATTTTAAATCTTTGAAAAGAAATTTAATTCCATTTCTGTTTTATTCATCAGAAATTTTATGTCCAGAACCTTTAAAAATATGTAACAACTAAAAATCTGCCTTCCAATTTTATTTTCTGTACTTTTGAACTTTCTCCCCCCATGAGCCTCATATTGAAAGATATTAGATATTTGAAGACATTCAGCATCTATCTTTAATCATTTTTTCCTGGTTTCTACTTTGGGGCTTTTTTCCTCCTTCCTTCCTGGAATCCCTTTACAGCATCTTTACTGTTTGAAGAACTTCCTGGAGTTCTGATAATTTTCTTCATGTGCACAAATGGGTATATGTTTTAAACTGATTTTTGAAACACTTTTTCTTTATATGTAAAGGGTATTTTGTATGGAAACTAAACCTAGGGCTGTCTTCCTTTTTAAATAAGATTATGGAAAAGTAAGCTCATACTGTTTTATTTGGTATAGGTATTTATTTCTTACGTGCTTTCAGTTGTGTAAGATAGCCTTTTTCCTAAGTTTAGGTTTTTTTATCCTCACAGTTTAGTGATTTTTGTCATTGGTTTGGTAATTATATCTTCATATGAAAATTTCCTCCCCAGGTGGTCCTGAACTGTCAGGAACTATTTGGTAGAAGAATGTTGGTAGATTTAATCCTTTACATTTTAGATTCTTATTTTGTCCCAGTTTGTTTTTGTATAAATTTCAGATTTTCTCCTTGACTACTTTCTAGTCCTCTCTGTGGTTTTTATGTCGCTTCATTTTCTGATTTATAGATTGTTTTCTATCTGCTCTTTCATCCTTCAGTTCTCCAAACCTGTGCTCATTTATTTCCTCTGCTTTTAATGCTTCCCAGTTTCCCATTTACTGCTCCTAATGCTCTCCTCCTACCATTTCCTTCATGTGTCATTTAAGTACTTCATTCTTTGAAGCTTTTAACTAGAAAAAAGGTCTGGCCAGTTCTTTCTGACCCTGTCTTTGCTGCTGTGTTGCTGCTTTTGTCCTTTTTATTGAAATAATCACTAATACTACTTTTGCAGTGTCCTCTTTTGTTCCTTTTACTTGTTTGGTTTGGTTTCTGCATTGTTTAGTGGCATTTTGTGAATAACATAATAGTCACCCTTTGTATCTTTTTTTTTTTTAATTCAGGGGCCATCTTGACTCCTTTTGGAGATTTCATAACATATATTTTAATATAAGCTCTGTTTCAATTTGCTCTATGACTTATTTTATTGGCTACAAAGTACTGTCTTCTGAAGACTTACCTTTAGAATCCTCTTTCCAAGCTGATTTTAGAGGCTTCATATGATATGAAGAGAGATATCAAATATTTTTCTCAGAACAGGTATCCCTCCATGTTCTAGAATTTTCTTCTTTAACCTTTTAAAGCAATAAAATACCCTTCTCCCCCTAGCAGGCTATGAGGAAAAATAATGTAGGACAGATAAAAGGAATGTTTTTGTTAAAGAGACCTGGTGCTTCATCTGTTATTTGAAGTGGCCCTTTGATGAAGAAAAAGATACGTTTGAAAATTGCTACTATTCCAGAAGATATGTTAGAACTCTTGAGTCAAAACTTTAGACTTAGAAAACTTCTTAAAGATTATCAAGCCCAACTCTTTATATTTGAGGTTACTGGCCCAGAAAATCAAGTAAGTACCTCAAAGATATGAACGTCAGGGCTCAGGGAATGGAAGCTGGAGTTCCTGGTCAGTGCTTTGCCACTAATCTTGTTTCTTTGGCTTCTTTCTATATCTGACAGCTGAAAGATTTTGATGTCCAGCTGTTTACATGTACTCAGTTTTTTCAACTTGAATCTGCTTTTACTTTTTTCCCACTCTACCTAAGAACCCCTGTTGCACCTTTAAAATATATCTTTATTGGTGTATATATTATAAGCTTAGTATGTAAATAGCGATATAATCTGCTGTCTCTTTTCTCTCCCCTTCCTTTTATTTTCTAGTACATGGAAAAGAGGAACAAGAGCAGGGAGCTTGGCAATGCAATGCGAAAGAGACTTTTTAATCCTCCAGAGGAATCTGAAAACTAGATCTTACTTTCACTGGATGCCTTGCCTGAGAGAAGACCCAAAGACTCTTGGTTGGTAACTGAAGGAATCCTATTGCATTTGGTCTCTAAAATCCTTTGAATGGAAAGTGACCCATGAGAAATCAAGCCTTGGAGAAGTATGGAAGCCCTGGATCTGGAATGTTTGTTGGGCAGAGCTGTTTGTACCCTCCCTCCTCTACTAACGCATCTGAGACTTCTGTTTCTTCCCCTTGCCTATGACCTGTTAACATTTGAGTACCTTAAGCTTCAATAAAACTATTGATTCTAATCATATTTCCTCTGTTCTTTTAGACTGTCTTGGAATTAGGGCTGAATGGTGCCACTAGACTTCTCTTTTTGCAGTGTGGCAGTTCTGGAGCCTAAATATTGAAAGCATAGCAAGAGTTTGGGGAAATCCCAGCTGTGTTAACTCTATGAAAATGTTCCAACTTGATTGTTTTTAAAGAGCTCTTTTCCAAAAGGTTAAATGTTTAACACTGATAAAATTGCTTCTGGCTAGGATTTAAGTCTGAGCAGACTTACCTTCTCCATTTGGTTGAAGGGACCACCCTGGGTGCCAGTTATCTCCTGGGCCTGTGTGCTTCCTTTCTGCTGGGTGCAGGGTTCTTCTTTCCGGATTCATTTCTAGCAGCCATCCTGGCAATGTTCCTTTGGCCATGCAGTGTTTCTGAGACCTGTGAATCTGGAAGCCAGCTTCCAGTCATGGCCATAACAGGGGCTTGAACTTCCTGTTGGATAAGGTTTCAGCAGACTGTGAGCCTTGAGTTCCTTGTAGTGAACTCTGTGTACATGTATGGTAGGAGGCCTTGTTGAGCATCAGTATTTACTAGTGATTTCCCCATCACAAGAGGCATTGAAAAGGCTGGACATTCATTTAGCATGGGAGTTAAATGGGGTAACAGATTTATTGAAGATATGGAGGAAGAAGCAGAATTAATTCTGAAGTCCCTTTTAAGACTCAGATTTATGAATATTTATTCAGTTACCCCTTCCCCTCCTAGCCTCCCTGAGACCAAGTACAGGTACAGAAGTGAGACATTGTGTCTTCAGAAGGTTGTAGTAAGCTGACAAGTTAACTATTACAGTAGTATAGTAAGTACTATGATTAGTCAGGTGTCATGGAAACACAGGGCATCCATGCCCGGCCTTCAGGAAGAAGCCATTCCAAGAAAGCTACTTAGCAAAGATGACCTTTGGCAAACAGTGATAATGAAATACATTCTCAGGAACTTAAAGTTGTTTAACCTGAACAGAATACTAGAACTATTTAGTAAAGGAAGACCACAAACAGCTTTGAATTCTGTTCCAATTTTATCTTCAGTGCTCTGAAAACCACTTGGGGCTTTAGAAATGATGATTAGGGATTTATGGGGGCCCTTAGTTGGAAGGATGATGTGTTTCTGTACTTCAGTAATATTTTTCTGGTTATGGTTTGAGGCATAAATTGAAAGAGATGGGAGATTATACTCAGGAAGACCAGTTCGGGTTTTGCCCCAACATAAATGAGAAATTAGGGCCTGAGTTAAAGAAGGGTTTGGGGATCAGGGCTTTGAGGGAAATTTGGACCTAGAATTAGCATTTCTGACTAGGTGGACGGTTTAAGAAGAGTCCAGGGAAGCCTCAGACATTTGATTTATGTTTCATGCTGATGGTCCCTGCCCTGCGTGGGAGGGAGTTCAACAGAGGTGTGGTGTGCAGTGCTGAGTTTGCAGTATGTATGTGTAAGATCCAGGTGGAGACGGATGCTTTTAGACTTCTGAGTGTTAGAACCTAGAACTTAGTAGGATCACAGACTAGAGCAGAATTGGGAGATGGCAGCATGCAGGTGGCAGCTAATGCCCTGTGGGCCAGTGTCCATAGTGAACTGTGAATGTTTATAGAGCAGAATGAAACCTTGGGGTCACTTAATTTTTTAAAACTTGTGTAAGTAGCAGCTTTCTATAGAGCATTCAAGCCATTTGTAAGTTTTACAGAGTAAAAGTTAGGCATCCTCCTTTATACCCCAATATTACTTAATGCCCCAGACGTCTCTGTAGCGGTCAGTTGGGTGAGTTTCCTCTATACATTTACATAGATATTTCAGGTCCGGAGAAGAAGCTCTGTGTGTGGAGAAGGAGTAGGCATAGAGGTAGAAGATAAACCATAGGGAAATGTGCCTCAGATTGTCAAGGGAGTTATGGAGGAGGGAGTTTCATTGAGTCAAAGTAGGGCTGAGGTGCCCGTTGATTTGGTTCCTCTGGCTTGTGTGACCTTGTAACAGTGTAGTGTGGGGTAGGGAGAAGGGGTGGAAGCCTAGGTGGAGCTGAGGATTCAAGCACCTTTGAAAAGTCTTGGCTCTGAAGAGAAGGGCAGTGTTGTATTGAAAGGTGGTCTTCAAAAAAATCAAAAGAAGGTGGAGTGTGGCACTTGGGCATGGATATATGTTGAAAGAATGCCAGAAAAGAAGGATTCATTTGTGGAGTAAAGTTCTTTGAGGCTGTGAAAATGAATGAGGTTCAGGGCTCAGGCTGAAAGTGATAACGTTTTTTTCCAGAAGACAAATTAAAAACTTTGAAAACTTGAAGCACTATAGGAAATGATAAGTATTCCTTTCACAGAGCAATAAATACCTATTTGTGCAGGATGCGGTGATGTTTCTTCTACAAAGAATTAAGAGGTTCTTTCTGAGCACCAGAAGCTCAGACACACTAACATGGTTGCCAGTGACCAGTGATAAGCTGGTAAACGTTTAATAACTGACTCTCAGGAAAAAACAAACAAATGAAACCACTCATTTGTAGCTTTTGCCATTTTCCATGGTGGAAAGTCCTGCCATGGCAGATTTTAAGGAACCCAGCTGACCTAGCTGAAGGTGGCGTAGGGAAGAGAGGTGAGCACTGGGGTCCCTCCTGAGCTGACACCCACCCCCACAACATCCACTGCTGCACAGAAGGAATCACCCTTGATTGCCCCCTGCTTGTCACCTTTCCCACCTTCAGCGTTTGGTGAGTTGAAAGTACCCGTAACTGAGGTGTACGCTGAAGCAAGAGTATTGTGACTTCTGTGGCAGGGTAACTTCAGTCCAAGACTCCTGGAATCCAGAGAGTGTCCGGGGCATGTTGTTTTGTAGAGGAATGAATAACCACTTGCCAGGTGAATTAGGAGGGAAATGAGACTCGCCTCTGCCCTGAGGGTGGGGTTTGTGTCCCAGGAACAGAGTCCAGGAGCTCAGATGCCTCCTGCCCTCAACCCTCGTCTCCATAATCACACCATGATAGCCATCTCAAGGACTTTGGGGATCTTCCTGGCTGTGTGACTTCTCAAGCAGTGCTCAGCCTGAATTTCAATTCTTATTTTTAAAACGAGGTTGTCAGACTAGTATATGGTCCTGTTTACCTCAAGCCGACATAGCACCAAGTAATCAGTGGGAGAAAACTTTGTTTTGTAATTTAAAAAAATGCTATGGCTGTGAGGGGAAATTTAGCCAGGGTGTTTTTGCTGTTTTGTGTCGTTTTCCCTTTAAAGTTCCATCCCATCTAGATCTCAGCTTCCTACCTTTGCGTCTCTTTCTGACTGCTATAAGGCACCACCATTACTCACAGGACTGTCATATCCCTCAGGAGTATGGAGGCTAAATCGAGGGTCACAGTACTGCTCAGAACTCCTCTCCTTCTCTGCTCTGACTTCCCTCTAAACAACCAACCTTCTTTCTACTGCTGGGGAAGTGCTCTTCCTGTCCTGCCCTGAATATTCCAGTTGTTCCTAATTTCTGTACAGTAATATGCACACATAAGGCCTTGGCCATATTAACCCTTTCTAGTTTTCCGGCTCCTTCTAGGAAGCGAGTTGTGAAGGAAAAAGTGCTCTGGATCTGGCACACTGAGCAAGGGAGAGAGGAGGCCGTTTTCTTCATCTCCTCCCATAGCTAAGTAGTGTTACTTAGTACCTTTCCTTGTAGTAAATACTTTTCTGCCATCACATACTACACTCTGTCCTTTTTAATGTACTTTATTATATAAGTTATGTGTTTTATGCTCACTGGTAGTCTTATATATTAATATATTTCTAGTTATTTTTGTTGTCTGAAGCATGTTCTCGCAGATTCCTCAAGAAGGTCTCATGGAAACGGTACTCCCCGGGTTTTGGCATGATGATTACAGTTTGTCTGTACTGTTAAAGAAGGAGTCTCGATTCGAATGATTTTTCTGACTTAGTATGACGTCTTTATTGCCTTTGCATAATATTAAACAAATACTATGCTTTCTGAGAGTCCTTGGCTTTCTTCTTCCATTTTTATCTGAGCCCTCACTTTTCCATGTCTCTGTTGCTCTGTCGTGCTCAGCTTTTATTCTGCTTCCTGCATTTCCTCCCCAGGGTGGGATCTTATCCTGGAAACAAACGCTGGAGGATGGGTTTTGAAAGTCCACAGAGGCTAAACTGCTCCACCCGTTTTCATAGTATCCGTGGACCCTTTAAAAAAAAAAAATGTTTTAACTGAAGGATAATTGCTTTGCAGTATCGTGTTGCTGCTGCTAAGTCATTTCAGTCGTGCTCCACTGTCCACAGGATTTTCCAGGCAAGAATATTGGAGTAGGTTGCCATTTCCTTCTCCCATTTTCTATCCAGAGACGTCTCTAACTTTTTTATCCCTTAAAGTAGTGATTGTTTTGGTTTTTAACTTCAGTTTGTGTTTAGGTTTGCCATAGGTTGCTTGTCATTCCATCTTGTATCCCACTGCTTCTAACTTTAATTACTTTCCTTCTGAAAAACAAACCTTTGAGGTTCTTTTAGTCAGTGTCTCCTAGTTGTAAACTCTTTCAGAGTTTGTCTGAGAATGTATTAATTTTGTACTCACCTTGTATGGTAGTTTGGCTGGGTATAGAATTCTAGGTTATTTTCTCTCATCATTTTGAAGACCTTTTGTTACTGTCTTCTGACTTACTGTTTCAAAATTTTTATCACCTTACCTGTCTGTCCTGCCTTCTTGATAATTTTCTTAAATCTATTTTCCAGTTTACGAATGATCTCTTCTGCTTTGTCTTCTCCACTGTTCAAACAATCCATCAAGTTTTTTATCTCAATGACTGATTTTCCCTTTCTAGGAGTTTTATTTGGTATATTTTCAGGTTTACTCATTCTGTTTTCATAAATACAGTTCTTATATTTTCAATTATTTTAAATAGTTTTATTTTAATAGTTTTTATCCAGTAGTTCAATTATTTGAAGTTTTTGTCTGTTTGCTATCTCTTCCTCATTGTTGATTGTTTCTTTGTGTGTTTTTAATTTCATTATTGTTAGCATATCTTTAGCAGGGTTTATTTAATTGAACTTTGTACAGTGTAACGAGGTTATATTCTACTGTATTTGCTTCTACTAGGTGCCCCAGAGGTATTACTGACTCAGAGGCTAATTTTCCTGGTCGGGAATTCTGGGTCACTTGAGTAGTGAAAATTGCTCAGGTTTAGACTCAGTGTTATGAATTCTAGGTGACATTTTTTCTGCTCAGAACCCAAGATATGTCAGGGTTTACCCCTATCTCCTTATGCTGCTGAGTGCATGTATTCTAGTTTCCTTTTTCTTAGAGGTGAGTGCCCTTTTGGTGGTCCTGGTACAATGTGGTATTCTTACTTCTTACACGACTCCTCATACAGACCCAGTGTCTTCCATCTTTTTTCATGTATGAATGAAAACCTATTTCTAGGTTACTGGAACTGGTCCAGAATGCACAGCATCTCCTGATGCTCTTATCTTTCCAGTTTAACAATGCTTTCAACCCCCAAGACTTTATTTTATTGTGAGCTCAACTATACTTAAAAACCTCATCTGAAATATGTTCTGTTTTTTGTTGTTGTTGTTCATGCTGATCAGCTTGTGAGACCTTAGTTCCCCGACCAGAGATCAAACCAGGACCCCCTATAGTGGAAGCACAGAGTCCCAACCACTGGACCGCTAGGGAATTCCCTGTTTTCTGGTATTTTAGAATAGCTTTTATGTGGGAAGGTTTTCAGATGATCTAATCAGCCATGTTATCAGAACTGATATCCCACGCACAAAATTTTAACTTTTCCTAGAGGGTGAGTGGAGAGTGAAAGGAGTTGGAAGGAAGGGAGAAGTGAGAAGGGCATGGTGAAGAGAGGGATTGTAGGAGAGCCTTCTTTTCCAGGTGCCTTCATTGATGTTTGGACTCTTGCTGCTTAACTGGTCCATAATGATCAGTTTCAGCATCACCTGGGAGGTTTGTTAGAAATACGGAGTCTTAGGCTCCATTCCAGATCTACCAAGTTAGAATCTGTATTTTTATTTTTGCTTTCTTTTTGCCACACCATGCAGCATGATCTTAGTTCCCTGACTGGGGATTGAACCCATGCCCTCTGCATTGGAAGCTCAGAGTCCTAACCACTGGACCACAAGGGAATTCCTGAGAATCCGTGTTTTAATAAAAATCTCCAGGTGATTTGTGTGCACATACAAATTTGACTTAAGACTATTTCTGATCTAATTACCTTCCATAAAATGGCTATTTTTTTGAGGTCAAAAACCTTCTTCCACGCTTGTTGACCACTCTTGACTCTGGCTTTATCTTTTTCTCCAGTTAATTTTTAAACGCTTTCCTGAAATGACGTTTGTATTAAGGTTTTTGAGAACATTCCTATTGGTGATATACTGAAGAAGTGTTACTGTGACAGACTGTCATATTGAATGACAGCAAAATCTTAATGCTGGAGCAAGGCCATTATGAAATTCTCAGGGTACTTGCTTTCTACTCAGCTCTGCAGGGTAGAAAATTGAGAAAGGGGAGCGTTCTGTATAGAGGGCTTTAGAGAGGGCTGTATAGAGAGCTTTTATTTTTCACTGGTGTGTTTGCCCTGCACATGGAGGATTCATATTTGCTCATACCCCAACAGTGCAGAAGAGCTCCTTTTGCTCCACATGCTCACCAACATGTACTGTCTCCTGTCTTTTTGATACCATTCAGACAAATGTGAGGTGATACCCTGTGGCTTTTTTGGTTTGTGTTTCTCTGATGAATACCATTGTTGAGCATCTTTTTGTATACTTGTCCATCCATATGTCTTTGGGAAAATGTCTATTCAGTTCTTTTGCCCATTTTTAAGTTGCTTGTTTTTAGCTTTTGAGTTATAGGAGTTTCTCACATATTTACATTTTGGATATTAACCTCTTATCAAATATATGGTTTGCAAATGTTTTTTCTCATTCTGATTGTTTTTTCATTTTATTGATTGTTTCTTTTGCTGTGCAGAGATTTTTAGTTCAGTGTAGTCCCACTCGTTTATTTTTGCTTTTGTTTATGCTTTCGATACTGCATGCAAAAAACTGTTGCCACAGTTTCAAGGAGCTTTTCTTTCTCCCTGCCCTCAACCCGTCTGGCTAGGAACTTTACAGTTTCAGGTCTTATGTTTAAGGTTTTAAATAATTTTGAATGTGTATTTGTGAGTGGTGTAAGATTAAAGGACTTAAGAAACATAAGAACCAAATGTAAAGTATGAATCAGGCTTGGATTCTGATGGGAACAAGCCAACTGAAAAAAGGCCATTTGTGGGGATAGTTGGAGAACTTTTGAGTATGACTGGATTTCAGACGATGTTGAGAGATTACTGTAATTTTGTTAAGTGTGATAATGACATTGTGATTATATTTTTAAAAGTGTCCTTTTCAGTCATACATGGGTTTTGGAAGTGTTCATAGTGGAAGAGATGGGTGTGGGATTTACTTTAAAATACCAGCTAACAAAGTGAGTTTGAGGGTATTAGGTAAAAATGAGATTGATCATGAGTCTGTACTATTGAAACTGAATGGTAGATTCATAAGATTGTGTTATACTTTTCTCTCTTCTTTTATGAATGCTTGAAAATTTCCATAATAAAAAATGTTTTTAAGAGTCCTAGATTTTTAGAGTCAAGAAGCAATTTCAGCAAGAAGTATGATTTGTCATAAATATGTGCTTTTCTGAGAAAAGGACTCAGTATCTTTGGTTCTTCCTAAATGCTTAAGATTTATCTTGAATTTTTTGACTGAAAGGTTCTGGGTTTTTCTGCTGAAAACCAAGGACAGCCTTTCAAGAAAGACAAATGTTGACCTTGGAAATGCTAGGAGTGGAATAGAAATGTGTTCACATAATGTTATATGTGTGTCCACACGGAAACGTACTTGTAACTATTCCGAAGGCTTTTTTTCCTCCCCAGCGCTTTATTTTCCATGACAAATTCCCATAATTTCAAAATATGTATTTCAGATTTTGTTGAGTTATCAGAATACTGCCATGATCAGGAGTTTGGAATCAGACACACCTATCTATATTCAAAACCCAGCTCTGCCACCTATGAACTGTGGTGATAGAGGGAAATTTTACTTAAATTCTCAGAACCTTGATTTCTTCAACTGTCAAATGGGAATAATTATAGTACCTACCTCATAGAGTTGTAGTGAGGATTAAATGACTGTATCTCACGTGTGGAGAGTTTAAATGATCATGTTCTTGGAATGCTGTGAGTGTCCATAGAATCCTAGCTTGTTTCTATGTGTTAGAAATCTAGAAACTCAGGAACACGGCCCTTTGGAGACAAATGCTTCCTGTCTGTCTTTATAACTCCATCTCAGTTGCAATACATAACTTCTTGTGTCACTTTAAGGCATTCACTCCTCTGAAGTGCATTTGTACAAAATTCCTCTATTTCTGGAGCTGACAACTCAGAAGTGCAGTTCCACATATTTGTTTGTCTCATTTCATTTGGACTTGGTTTGTCTTCTCAAATTCCCCCATGGGAAAAGAGTGAGATGTGAAAACTAAGCTTAAAGACCGTTTTCTTGATTGAGGAGGGCACTTCTAGATACTGCCTGGGCTACACAGATGAGCAAGGCCAGCCTGTGTCCTCAGGGCCTCAAACGTGTGTCTGTGAGTTCAGAGAAGAAGGAAGGTGGTGTGAAAGGAAAGTTTTAGAGTCAAGGTTTCACTGGAATCTTGGCTTTCTTGCATATCTTTGGCAAGTCATCTCTTCTGTCCTTTGAACCCCAATTTTCTTAGTTATGGAGTTTTCTACGTCACCCGTTGTTGGGTGGATCAAAGGAGACAGTGGCATTGGTTTTGAACCACACAGTGCCATGCATACACTCACTGATATTTTCGAGAGAGTGTCCAGCTCCCCTTGGCATCCCAGCAGGCATCAGAACAAGCAGGGAGCAACGCCTGAACACTCTGTAGGCTGCTGGAGCGTGAGCTGGGCCTAGGGAGGGTCTGAAGCAGAGCCTAGCCTCACTGTCTTGTTCTCAGCCTCCTTGTGCTGCTCCTGGGCCCAGACAAGGGAGCTGCCCAGGACGTGGTCCTTGGTCCAAGTTGCAGTGTCCCTCGGAGCAACCAGGAAAGCCTACCGAGAAGGACAGGGAATGAGGAGTCACAGTCCCTAGGGTCGCTCTGCACCTTCATACAGATCATTATGGGATCCCCAGGGCATGCCGGCCAGTGTGCAAAGTGCTGGGAACAGAGCGTGAACCAACAGACCTGGAGGTTGTAAGTTCAATGAGCAGCCCACTGGGTCTTCCATGTGCCTGGCCCAGCACTGTCCAGTAAAACTTCCTATGATAATGGAAATATTTATGTATCTGGGGTTCCCTGCTGTCTCAGTGGTAAAGAATTCACCTGGCAATGCAGGAGACATGGGTTTGATCTCTGAGTCAAGAAGATCCCCTGGAGGAGGGCATGGTAGCCCACTCCAGTGTCCTTGCCTGGAGAATGCCCATGGACAGAGGAGTCTGGCAGGCTACAGTCCATGAGGTTGCAGAGAGTCAGGCATGACTGAGTATGCAGCATGCATGCCATGCAACTCAGAAGCCCCTTACCCCCTGTGAGCATAGGACTCTTGAAATGTGGTTTGTGTGATTGAGGGCCTGAATTTTAAATTTAATTAATTTGAACAGCCGCATGTGGCCAGTGGCTACCATATTGGACAGTATTATACAGCACTGGAAGCATTCTGAGGAAGTTAGAAGGGTACCCATGCACACCAAAGGTTTGATTTCCCTTCTTAAGAAAGAGCTGTATCACTCAGAAGACCTGATTTTAGCTCTGCCTCCCACTGTGTGTGGATTTGTTATGGTACTTGGCCTCCTCTCTGTTGAGCTTCCTCATCTATAAAACAAGAACAGAAGGATTGGGTTAAATTCTTTCTTTCATGGCTAAATTCTGGACTCTCTTGTGATTGGCTTTTTATTTGCGTGGTATATTATTACTGTGCCATCCCCTCTGTAACTAAATGCTATGGGCATAGGAGTTTAAAACAGCAGAAGTTTATTTTCTTAGTTTTGGGAGGCCAGAATTCCAAAGTTGGGTTCATTGTGTTGAAACCATGGTGTCTGCAAGGACTGTGTTCCCACACAGTCTCGAGGCTCGAGGGGAGGGCTCGAGGAGAAACCAGCTCCTGGTAGCTGCCGACACTCCTTGGCTGGTGGCTGCATCGCTCCAAGCTGCCTCCCTGGCCACATGCCGTATCTTCTGTGTGTGGATCTCACTGCCTCCCTATCAGGACACTTGTGATGACACGTGGGGCCCTCCAGACAATGCAGGGTAATCCCCCTATCTCAAGATCCTGAATATTCTCAGAGACTTTTTCCATATAAGGTAACATTCGAGTATTAGGACCCAGTGTCTTGGGGGGCTGCTCTTCAGCGTAACACACAGTACTATTTAATAATTTGGGTTAGCTTCCAATCAGAATAACGCAGCCCTGTAACTGGATGCATGAGCGTTACCGCCTGCCCACATGCTCTCCAGGGGAAAATTGTCCCAGCTTTCAGAATAGGGACTTGAGTTCGGTATGAAACACACTTCCCTGCTCCCCTGGTGGCTCAGACGGTTAAGCGTCTGTCTACAATGTGGGACACCCGGGTTCAATCCCTGGGTCGGGAAGATCCCCTGGAGAAGGAAATGTCAATCCACTCCAGTACTATTGCCTGGAAAATCCCATGGACAGAGGAGCCTGGTAGGCTACATGTAGTCCATGGGGTCGCAAAGAGTCGGACACGACTGAGCGACTTCGCTTCACTTCCCTGCTCCCACCTTGATTTGTTTATGCCAGAACAACTGTATAAAAGATTGATTGACTCATGCATATGCCCCAGTCCTCATACTACCAATATTGAAATAATGCCCACATCACCAGCAGCCTCCAAAACGGGTGGCAGGGGTCTTTGACAGGAATTCGAGTCAAGAAGACCCAAACTGTATTGTATGGGGTGAGAGAAGAGAACGTTTGTTGGATCAGCTGGGTAAGTGATGTTTCTCTAGTTGCATACTCATAAATTTGAAAATAAAAAGGATTGGCCCTAACACAGCCCAGGAACAGCTTGTAACTGATTTGGAACATCATGTTTTACTGTTACTTAATCAAATCTGAGAGCAGTGGTTGGGGAAGTAGGTTTTGTAAATATTGCTCTGAAGCTTTCACATTTCAACAAAGAACAGATGCCAAGTGTTTTTTAGTGTTATCAATGTTCAAAGTTATTGAAATAAACCACAGATATACTTCTTGAAATAGCAAGATGCCAACAATGGCCTGGGTGGGGAAAAGATGGAGAACAGAGGAAGAAAAATGAATTTGTAAAGTTTGAAGGGAGAATAAGTTGACTGAAAGACCTTCATTTTCTTTCTTTCTTTCTTTTGCGTAAGAGGCCTAAAAGTGAAATATTTATCATCACAGAGAGAGAGAAACACAATTATCATTTAGCATGAGTCACAACATTGTGTTATTCAAAAAGGAACAGAATGACTTAGTGGCAGAATAAAATCACTTCATTTGTTTCTCAAGAACACAGAGTTCTTTTGCTTAAGTCCTTGGATTAAATCAGTGGACAAGCATCTGTTCTGCTCCCTCAGGTGGCCAGTGGCTTTATTACGTCCCATTCACCAGTAATGATGAGGTATTTCTTAAGTATCAGGCAGCGTGCTTTACTTGAATTATCTCATTTAGTCCTCATGTCGGCCTATAGTAGGGCTAGTATCAATAGCTTCCCAAGGACAGGGAACACAGTCTTTTCCCCACCTCTAAAGAAAATCTCACTGACTTCCGGCTTCCTGACAGGGAGGGCATTTTTCCTTCAGATTCCTGTCTGGCTCTGACTGATGAGTTAACACCCTGGTTTCCCAAGTGTGCTCATGGCAGGCACGTGAGCTCTGTGGACCGGTGGCATAGAATGCTGGGTTCACAACGTGCCTTCTAAACAGGCCTTTATGGGGCTCCTGTTAGGCCAGGCCCCAGGCTAAGTGTTGGGGACACGCTCATCCTCAGCCTCCCAGAGCCCACAGAGTTTTCAACGAGAGTGCTACGGGGCATTTTAGGCCAGATAGTTCCTCTCTGCGGGTCTGTGCTGCTCACAAAGAGCCTTCAGCATCCCTGGCCCTGACCCACTAAATTCCTAGCAGGGAGACAGCTAAAAATTCCACGGCACGTTTCCATTTGCCTCCAGAGGGCGCTGCTGCCCCTGGTTGAGAACCACTGCAAGGAAGATGGATTTGGAACAAAGCAGAGAAAGTTTAGATGTACGAGTCTTGGGTGTGGTGCACACTTGTCTTTTTTTCTAGGAGTTTGGCCCATTGTAAGTTAGGACAGTAGAAGGTGGAATTTAAAAAGCAGAGGGAAAACCAAATCCCTTTATCTGAGAAGTTGCCGCCTTAGAAGCTGCTGCTGAGGCGGGGACCAGGGAGCCGCTTTCTTCCTTTTCCTTCATCTCCTCTCCACGGTCTCCCACCAACTACCCTGTTCCCTGCCTCCATCAAAGGGGACACCTGATGGGGCTGAGTGACTGAGCCTAAGCCAGAAGCAGAGGGGGAGCCTGAAGAGGCACAGTGAGGGGCTAGGTGACCTGGAGCACCGTGGACGGGGGGCGGGTAGGAGGACTCCTCCATAAGGCTGATGAGCAGCCTAGGGGCCCATGTGAAGACATCCTCTCCCCATCCTCCAGATCTCTGGAGTGTGGATTGATGCAGCCCACAGCAAGACTATCCTGGCCACCAGACTGTACCCTCCCAGCCTCCCCCCTTTCTGTGAACAGCATAGCAAAGGATTTACACTGCGAAGAAGAAGAAGGCCGGGACCCTGCCCTCAAAAAACTCAGCATCTGGCCCAGCTCTCCCTCATGAAACCTACCAAGTGCCATGCGTTGTCTGGAGGCTGGGAGTGAATGACTCCTTGGCCTACACGGAGTTTGGAGACCAGCAGGAGCGACAGGCCACTGAAAAAAGATTTATAGGACCAACTCATTTCAAAGTTGGACCCAACGTGTGGTTGGCAAGAGTGTGGAGGGACCGAATCATGCACAGCTGGGGAGATACAGCTCGGTGAGACCTCTGCTGAGAACAGCGAAAGCTGAAGATGCATGTACCTTATGACTCAGTGGCGCCACTCCTGCTCATGCATCCCAAAGAAACCCTAGGAAGACACCCAGTCAGGTACCGACGGCACCTTTGAGCAGCTTTCTCTGCAGTAGTGGAAGGAAAAAAAAAAGCATCAGAAGTGGTGAACAGGAGGATGAAGGAATACGTTCATCGTATGTTGGGGTACATCTGTGAAAATGTGTGAACTGAAACTTCACATGTGCCTGTGGATGTGTCTCACTAATCTGATCATGAACAATAAAAGCACGTTACAGAATAGTATGTACAGTATGGTCCCGTTTGTATTAAGTTTATTTTATTGTTGGCCACACCGGGATCTTAGTTCCCCGACCAGGGATGGAACCCCTGCCCCCAACACAGAAAGTGCAGAGTCCTAACCACTGGACCGCAAGGGAATTCCCTGTATTAAGTTTGAAAACACGCAAAAGAATGCAACATATTGGTTAGACACACAAGCGTAGATAGTAAAAATAGAATGAAATAAATGGGAATCATAAGCCCTAAATTTATATTAGCAGGTAACTGTAAGGAGGAAAAAGGGAATGTAATTGTGCATGAGACTGCAGGGATCTTCACCCGTGGCTGTATTTTCTATTTTAAGGCGGATGGGATGGTGCCCACTTCGGTATTCTGTTATTATTTATCTTTAATGCCCAGCCATCTTCTGTTCCCTTCTGTCCTTCCTGACAAAACCTCCGCTTTCTTTAGGGATCTACTCTCCCTTAATACATCCTATGGGGGCCTCCGGGAAGCTGACCCACCCTCAGGTTTGTGGGGCATGGACTCATTAGTTTAAGGACTCATCATTCTTAACTACCAGTTGGTTTAGAAAAGGGCATGTGGTCCAGCTGTGTTCAGTTAAACTCGGCAAGGTTTCCTGAAGTCTTCTGGGGAGCACGTTCTCTAAGGAGAGGGCTACAGGAAGCCTCTCTGTCCTTCTCTGACTCTCTTCCTGGACCCCAAAGAGGAAGCACATAGTCCTACTTGCCAGGGCGGCCCTCCTCCAACAGTGAGGGGAACAGCCTTAAAAAGCAACCACCTCTGTAAACGGCAGAGTGCAGAGATGATTAAATCCTTTGACTATCACAGTGGCTCTGAAGCCCGTCCCACCTCTGCTTTTCCAGAACGGGAGCCAGTAAATGTTCTTGAGGTTTGAGCTGCACTGAAAGCATTCTCTCTGTGCCACACAGGTTGCTATGGAAGCACACGGCAATCATTCCCTAATCAGGAAAGTTAAGTGTTTCTTAATTTACTCAGTTTTAAGCTTTTCTCCTATTTGTACTATAAACATTTGTAGTAGTAGCGAGGTTAGCCACTGAGGAAACCCGCGACAAGAAGGAAACCAAATATTAATGGAAAAAGATCTTTGAAGAGTCCGGTGTGATCGTGATTGTCTCTCTCTCTCTTTTTTTTTTTTTTTAGAACAGGAGTATTAGTTCCCTGTGTCTGCTGTAACAAATTGCTACAAACTTGGTGTCTTACAACAACAGAATTTATTCTCTCTCACTTTGGGGGCCCAGATATCTGAGATAAAAATGCTGGCAGGGCTGCGCTCCTTCCAAAGGCTCTAGGGGGAGGCTCCGTTCCTTGGCTCTCCCTGCTTCTGGCGGCTGCTGGCATCGTTCTGGCCTGTGCCTCTCTCTTCACAGTCTCCTCCTGGGGTTTCTGTGTCTCTCCTCTTCTGTTTCCCATGAGGACACTTGTCACTGGGTTTGGGGCCCCTGGATATTCAGGATGGTCTCATCTTGCGATCTTTAACTGAATTACATCTGCAAAGACACATTTCCCAGATAAAATTACATCCACAGGTTTGGGGAGTAAGGACATAGGCATAACTTTTTTTTGGTGCCAACATTCAACCCTGTTTGTTGGGATTTTATGGAGCAAACAGATGACACAGTTTTATCTGCAACCTAGAAAGTGGTTCCTGACTCATAAAAAATAGGGATAAATAGATCAGTAGTTACTGGTGCTCTATAGAAAGTATTAAATCTTCTCTCATCCAAGTTGGGCAACTGCTTAGTTAACATTTGAGAGTTGGGTTTTTCTTTTTTTTGTTTTAAAGATTTTAACAGAGGAAATGAAGTTGTGTGATATATGTGTTGGACAACATGTTCTTGACACTGTAAACTCCTGGCTCCCTGGGAGACAAACGGTGTCCCGCCTCAGATAATGTCCCAGGACAAATGTGAACAAAGAAACCCAGCACCACACACAGGTTAGCCAGAAAGGAAAAGTGTGGATATAATTAGTAGATCACAGATGAGCGTGAGAAGGGACAAGCTAGTCACGTTTTGAGACCATTTGATCTCCTCTGAGAGATGATAAGTCTCTGAAAGACAGCTGTGGATGTTTGGAAAGGAAGGAAAGGACCTTGAACTTGGAATCAGACAGACCTGATTTGCACTACTGACATGTTTCCATATGATCTTGCAGAAGTAATATCCTGTCCCGGGATCTGTTTCATCTCCCCCTTAATCTTAGGAAAGTTTTACTTTCCAATACAATTTTATTTTATAAAAAATGGGGATGATGATGCATACCTCTCAGGGTTTGGGCTTCCCTGATAGCTCAGTTGGTAAAAAAAAATCCGTCTGCAACGCAGGAGACCCTGGTTCAATTCCTGGGTCAGGAATTGACTAGGAATTGTTTGGAGAAGGGATAGCCTATCCCTCCGCTGGAGAAGGGATAGGCTACCCACTCCAGTATTCTTGGGCTTCCCTTGTGGCTCAGCTGTAATGTGGGAGACCTGGGTTCGATCCCTGGGTTGGGAAGATCCTCTGGAAAAGGGAAAGGCTACCCACTCCAGTATTCTGGCCTGGAGAATTCCATGGACTGTGTGGTCCATGGGGTCGCAAAGAGTCAGACACAACTGAGCGGCTTTCACTTTTCAGGGTTGTTATGAGGATAAATTGATTTGTCCTCTGCAAGAGAGCCTTGCCCATAGTCGGGGCTCAGGACATGTCTGTTGCATGAGAATCTGAACTATAAATGTCTTCGGTGAGTGGCCAATGAAGAACACCTTCAGCATGGGTGTGTTACCACAGTTCTTCAGATTCATCAGTTTCTACAGGGCTTCAAGTGGGAATAGAAAGGCCAAGGTAAACAGACTGGACTTCAGTTTCTAGCCATCACAGAGTAACTGGTGTGGATTAAACCTGCCACCACATGCAAATATAAAAATGTTGGGAACCTCTGTCAGACAGTGGGCAACAAATATAGCAGTCACGTGATCCCTGAGAGGCAGGAAACTCGAGGGTTGAGTCCCATAATCATCTAGCACTCTGCCTGGGGACAATATTCTGACTGTGGCATGAAGAATTGGAATTTGACCAGAGCACAGGGGTCCCAGTGACTTAAGGAAGCAGAGGTCAGAGTTCAGGGCAACTGAAGAAGTGGAATCCACAGGGCAGCATGTTGCAGAGGGCGCCATACAGGGAGAGCTGAGTGGGGGGGATGTCCCCTTTGAATCTGTGGTTGAAAGACACATGTGCAAACAAGTCCACCTGATGCTCACGGAGAATGGCCGCCACAGGGTTTAGAGAAGAATATAGGTGCTAGAGGATAAAGAGTGCTGGGGATCATTGACTATTAGTCCTGCCAGAACAGAGAGATTTCATTAATGGCTTGTGAATACCCTGGCATTCAGCTGAGATGTTAGAAAGGTCATGCCTTAGGAGTAAAGACTTAGAGCAGAGTTTCTCAACGCTGGTATTATTGACCTTAGTTCTTTCTTGTGTGGGGCTATCCAGTGCATGTCCGGTGTATAAGCATCATCCCTGGCTTCTACCCAGTAGGTGCCAGGAGTGCTCCACCACCAGGTAAGAACCAAAAATGTCTCCAGAGGTTGCCAAGTGTCCCCTGAGGCAGAATCGTAGTTGAGAACACTGCCCTAGGGTAAGATCTAATTTGTACTTTTCGGAGAAGGCAATGGCACCCCATTCCAGTACTCTTGCCTGAAAAATCCCATGGACAGAGGAGCTTGGTGGGCTGCAGTCCATGGGGTCGTGAAGAGTCGGACACAACTGAGCAACTTCCCTTTCACTTTTCACTTTCCTGCACTGGAGAAGGAAATGGCACCCCACTCCAGTGTTCTTGCCTGGAGAATCCCAGGGACAGGGGAGCCTGGTGGGCTGCCGTCTGTGGGATCACACAGAGTCGGACACGACTGAAGCGACTTAGCAGCAGCAGCAGCAGCAGCAGCAGCAGTAACAAAACCCAAAATAATGTCCTGACAAGATTTGCAGTTTGGAAGGCAGAGTGTGTAAGTTGAGTCCTACCAAGCTGGAGGGGCTGGGCCTTCCACAGATCCACCCTAACATCGTAAAACTAAACCTGCACTAGTTCAAGATGGTTTGCCAGTAACTGAACAGCAGAAGCCATACGTTTCAGAGATAGTAAAAAAATCTACAGTATACACCCTACTATGTATTAGTCACAATGTCTGATTTTTGGTCAAGAAATACTAGACATACAAGGAAATAGAAAAATGTGATTTCTAGTCTAGAAAAAAAAAAGCAGGCACTAAAATCTAAACCCAAGGTAGCCCAGATATTGGACTTGGAAAATGAAAGCTTTAAAGCAGGTATTACAAATATCAGAAAATTAGAGTAAACTGATAATCTTGGCAAAGAAATAAAGACTATAAAAAAGAACAAATGGAAATTCTACAAGTGAAAGTAAAAACTGGAATGAATAATACCTGAATGTATTTAACAGCAGATTTGAGATAGCAGAAGACACAGTCAGGAAACTTGAAGACAGATGAGTAATAATGATTCAATCATTATTGCAGAGATTTTTTTAAAGCTGAAGAGAAAAGAGAGTGAAGAGATTTTCAAAAATGAACTGAGCCTCAGGGACTTTTGGGACAATATCAAATAATCTTATCTATGTGCAATTAGAGTCCCAGAAGGAGGAGGCTGAGAGGGTTCACCTCCAGCAGACTTGTATTACAAAAAATGACAAGGGATGTCATTCAGGCATAAAGAAAATGAAACAAATGTCATATTAAAGCAACCAAGACAACAAAACTTGTGTAGTCAGAGGGAGGAAAAAAAAGAAGTCCCCCAATAGTATTCAGGGGAATTAAAATCACAGTCCACAGTGACACTCTCTTAAATCCTTTTGGTGGCTTTAAAATATGTCCATAAATTCTTCGATACTCCTTTCAAAAGATGGAGGTCAGTTCTCTCCTCCTTGAGTGTGAGCTGGCCTCCATGACTCACTTCTAATGATTGGATTATGGTGGAGGGATGGTGCCTGATTTCCAAGGCTGGGTTGTAAAAGGCCTTACAGACTCCTCCTTGCTCTCTCTCCTGGACTACCCTGGGGAGGCCAGCTGCCCTGTTGTGAAGATGCTCAGGCAGCCCTTGGGAGAGCCCTTGTGAGGAACTGACCTCCCGCCCACAGCGATATGAGTGAGCGGTCTTGAAAGAGGGCCTTCCAGTCCATCAAGCCTTCAGAGGAGGAGCTTCCATGGTGGTCCAATGGTTAAGACTTCATGCTCTGAAGGCAGGGGACCCAGGTCCGATTCCCTGTCAGAGAACTAGAGATCCTGCATGCTGCAACTGAGTCCTGGAGCAGCCAAATGAAATAAAAAGCCTTCAGAGGCTTCAGCCCTGGCTCACATCTTCACAGCATCCTCACTGGAGACCTTGAGTTAGAATAGCCCAGCTAAGCATCTGCCAAATTCTTGACCCATAGAAATAGCGAGATGATAAAAGATTTTTGTTTTGTGCTGCCAAATTTTGAGATAATTAATTATATACCAGGGCTGCCCTCATAGCTCAGTTGGTAAAGAATCTGCCTGCAATGCAGGAGACCTGGATTCAATCCCAGGGTCTGGAAGATCCCCTGGAGAAGAAAATGGCAACCCACTCCAGTATTCTTGCCTGGAGAATCCCATGGACAGAAGAGCCTGGCAGGCCACAGTCCATGGAGTTGCAAGAGTCAGATCCGACTTAGCAACTAAACCACCACCACCAATTATGTACCAATTGATAAAATTAAATCCCTTCCTTGATGGATCTCAGTTGCCACCTCTCTCACATTATACAGCAACTCCAAAATCTCTCACTCTATTTCTTATTTTCTATACTTTTCAAAAAAAATTTTTTTTTTTTTTTTTTTTACTTTACAATATTGTATTGGCTTTGCCATACATCAACATGAATCCACCACGGGTGTACACGTGTTTCCCATCCTGAACCCCCCTCCCACCTCCCTCCCCATACCATCCCTCTGGGTCATCCCAGTTCACCAGCCCCAAGCATCCTGCACCCTGCATCGAACCTGGACTGGCGATTTGTTTCTTATATGATAGTATACATGTTTCAGTGCCATTCTCCCTAATCATCCCACCCTCTCCCTCTCCCACAGAGTCCAAAAGACTGTTCTATACATCTGTGTCTCTTTTGCTGTCTCGCATACAGGGTTATCGTTACCATCTTTCTAAATTCCATATATATGCGTTAGTATACTGTATTGGTGTTTTTCTTTCTGGCTTACTTCACTCTGTATAATAGGCTCCAGTTTCATCCACCTCATTAGAACTGATTCAAATGTATACTTTTTAATGGCTGAGTATATACTTTTCAAAATTTTAACAAATGCTCTTTAACTGTCCAAGCCCAATTCTCCCCTCCTCTCCCCTCCCCCACCTCTCTCCCTTTCCCTCCCTCTCTCTCTCTTTCTTCTTTATTGTTTACTTGATTTTGGTTTTGTTCTGTTTAGCCATTTTCCATTAGAAATTCTCACCTGCATTGTTCTGGTTCTTTTCACACTGATGAGCCAGATTTCCCTAGTAAGCCCCCAGAATGGAAGAGAGTGTGGGGAGGGGCAGAAGGAGGAAATGTGAACCAAGTTTTTCTTCAGTAGAAGAGGGAACGCCAGGAGCACAGGTCTGACTGTTTGAGTCCCCATGGTCTGCAGCCCTCCAGGCTCCTTTCTGTCCAGGCAAGATACTGGAGTGGGTTGCCATTTCCTCCTCCAGGGAATCATCCCGGCCTAGGGACTGAACCCGAATCTCTTGTGTCTCCTGCGTTGGCAGGCAGAGTCTTTTACCACTGGGCCACCAGGGAAGCCCCTCACACACATTATCAATCATTTTTGTCCCTATTACATTAGTGTTTAAAACCACAATTTGTTATATGTCAGGTAAGGTGTTAGTAGCTTTAAATGTGTGTATTTAATCCTAAAAACACATCCCAATGAGGTAGATACTATTATCCTATTTTTTCAAGAAGAAAATTGAAGCACAGAGAAATTACTTAACCACACTCAAAGAGCTGTCGAGCAACACGATCAAGGTTTAAAAATAACTCAAAAGCCCATGGCTGATGTTGATATGCATATTGTACCAACTTGGGCTGACATTGGTTCAAACTCAGATTTAACTTTTACAAAACCACAAGGCTGACTTCTCACAGATTCAGTTCTAGTCAAAGCTATGGTTTTTCCAGTTGTCATGTACAGATGTGAGAGATGGGTCATAAAGAAGCCCGAGTGCCAAAGAATTGATACTTGGTGATGGTGCTGGAGAAGACTGTTGAGAGTCCCTTGGACTGCAAGGAGATCCAACCAGTGAATCCTAAAGGAAACCAACCGTGAATACTCATTGGAAGGACTGATTCTGAAGCTCCAATACTTTGGCCACCTGATGTGAAGAGCCAGCTCATTAGAAAATACCCTAATGTTGGGAAAGATTGAGGGCAAGAGGAGAAGGGAGCAACAGAGGATGAGATGGTTGGAGAGCAACACTGACTCAATGGATATGAGTTTGAGCAAACTCCTGAGACAGTGAAGGACAGAGGAGGCTGATGCACTGCAGTTCTTGGGATCACAAAGAGTTGGACACAACTTAGCGACAACAACAAGAAGACCTTTTAATGCCCTTGTTGCCTAATCTCCCTTCTTGGGCCAGAAAGAAATCCAGGATCTCCAACTACTACAAAACAGGTGATCATTCTCTTTCTTCAACCATAGACAGAATCTCAGTGGAAAATTCCTGGAACATCTCAGTTCAGTTCAGTTCATTTCAGTTGCTCAGTCATGTCCTACTCTTTGCGACTCCATGGACTGCAGCACGCCAGGCTTCCCTGTCCATCACCAACTCCCAGAGCTTGCTGAAACTCATGTCCATTTAATCAGTGATGCCATCCAACCATCTCATCCTCTGTTGTCCCCTTCTCCTGCCTTCAGTCTTTCCCAGCATCAAGGTATTTTCCAATGAGTCAGTTCTTTGCATCTGGAACATCTAGGTTTGCAAATGAACTCTAGTTTGTATACACACAGAACCCAAGGAACAAGATTATCCTGATCATCACCTTTCTATTTGTCAGTTGCTCCTGTGGACAGCAGGAGCATTTGCCCCACAGGATTGAATTTACACACCCTTGTGCATCATCTGACAGGCAAACCTTCCTCAACATGGTAAGGTTTGGTGTTGAAAAGCAGTTGCCTCTGTTGCCCATGCTGTTTTCGATTTCAGCGAGGGTACGTGTCTTTAAAAAGAAATGCTCATTTTTATAATTAAGAAAGTAGCATAATAACACAATAGAAAACAGAAGGGGAAATTACTCATAACCCAAGGCCTTGAGACAATGATTATTCTTATGACGCATCCATCAGGCATGCCTTGGGCCATTGTGTCCTGGCATTTTGTGAGGCCTCTATTTGGGCTCCAGATGTCGAAAGTTTAGCTTTCAGGAACTGTTTGTTTCTGCCACTGAAATATGGTCTATCTGCAGCTGAGACTCTGTCTTTGCTCAATTCGGAAGTCTGGGAGCTTTGAGCCTCCCCTCATCAGCCCTGCTGGAGGGCTCCCTGTGATGGAAGGTGGATTAGTCAGGTCTTCTGTCGTTCTACCACATGCTCATTTCTCGGTATAACTGATTCTGTTATTGTTTGTGACCATCTTCCTCCTCCCCAGGAGAGTATTATACATCCACACCCTTTGCCACATGACTCCCAGGAGTGATGCCCGTGAGTGGAACATATTTCTTCCAAGAGTTATTCCAGTGCATGGAATGTATTGTCAGACTTGGCCATGTGACTTGCTTTGGCCAGTGGAATGTGAGTGGACATGATCCAGGCTGTGTCCAAGCAGAAGCTTTCAATGGTCTTGCCCAATTTGGCTTGCCCTCTTGCCATCAAATCACATTCCAAATGCTGGCCGCTCCTTCAGCCTGGGTCCTGGAGTGAGAAGACATGGATCAGAGCTGAGTGGAGCTGTGAACCTGATGCAAGAAGGACTCTTGTTGTAAACCCCTGAAATTTTTGGAGAGGTTTGTTCCAGCAGAATACTGAGTAGTACATTGGTTCTCTAGGAGAGCAAGGAGGAGTCCCTCTTCTGGGACAAACCTTCCACAGTGGAGGTATCTCAGCTACTTCCAGCTCCCTCCCCGAACTGAGGCATAACATTCCTCGCTTCACAGGTAGGACTCAGACACTGGCGCGTACCTCCATGATGTTGAAGGAAAGCAGTGTGACATGGAGATTAAGTTGGAGCCCTGCCACTCGCCTCTGTGTGACCCTGGGCAAATGTGCTTAACCACTTTGTCCCTTATTTCTCTCCTTTTTGTAAAAGAATAGCACTTACCTTAGTGTTTTGATGCCAAGAATAAATGTGGTGATAGGTCACTATGGAGTTTATGGTTATTGTGCTTCCACTGACTGACTCATCTGTCCAAGCTTTTAGGAGAGACATTCATAGAATTCCAAGGAGAACTTGTAGAGCTGGACCTGGAGGCCCAGAGCTACTGGAGTCCTGCTGCCCATGTCTCATCTCTTCTGGTTTCTGACTGACTTTATTCTCTCTTCTTGAAGATTAGTTTTTTCCAAGTCCCAAGAAGCAAAGGGCTGTCCCCACTTACACAATCCAGTGAAGAACTCTGATGGTTCCGACATGGGTCATGTTCTCACCCATCAATCAATCTCTCTGTCTGGGGGTGAATACCAGACAGCCACGCCTGAGTTCACAGTCCTGAACCCAGGTCCACTGCTAGAAACGTGAAAGGGGGATCAAGACAGCAGCACCATAACCAGAGTTACCACATGACCAACACGTGATTACTCTTCTTTGGCTGTGGTTTGTGGTTGTTTTGGGCAGCATAAAAACACATGGTTTTGGAAGCCATGCAGCTGTGTGAACCCGAGGAAATTTTTAAAGTTCTGTAAACCTTTGTATCCTCATATAAAAATGAGGGTAATAATTTCCTTCTCCCTGGTTTGTTATAATTAAATAAGATAACATATGAAAGCATCTGGAACACAGGCTCAACAAATACTAATAGTTATTATCCCCCATGTTCTGTGATCTGTGCACCTGGGACTGCCTGGGAGAATTCTTCCCCTCCTTTCCTCATGTCCTGTTTTTTACTTTGTGGTGAGTAACACAGATCTCAAGTGGAGCCAAGGGACCCCCCCATCAGTTGCTCACTGTGTTCTCTCCCTGGAGGCAAGCCACACGGGAAAGCTGATTAACAGAGGGTGGTGTCCTGAGAATGAGACTGGAATACACAAAAGAATTTGGGTAGTTTTCACAAGCATTTCTCCACTAGGACGCCTGAAATACTTTCACTTGCTACGTTAGCAAATCTTAACCTACTTGATGTAATCAACCCCTCAGAGTCTGATGAAAACTATAGACCACTCTTCTCTGAAAGATGCACAGTTTCACAGACAGTTTCGGAGGGCCACAAAGTTTCAGGAAACCCAGCCCTGGGACCCCAGGTTCAGAGCCCTTGCATTAGGTAGGGAATCTTGCTAAGGAAACTCTAATACCCGTTAACCCAGATGGTGGTGCTAGTGGTGGACGCAATAACCTAGATAGGGTACAACTGCTAGAAAGAAAAAAGCCCCACTGTTGTTATTACTGTTACTATTATTGGTATCATTGCTTTCTTCTGTCCTTGCATGTTCCCTTCATGATTCCAAGTCCTGGGGGATGAAAGTCCAATTGGCCAGTGGGGTCATGGGCACTCCTTGGCCTGGGGAGGGTGAGAGACTTTTTCAGTCACCCAAGACAGCACAGTGCAGGAGAGGTAATTTCCCCAGAAGAAATGAAAATATTAACCATAAAAGGAGGCATGGAAACCCCCGCCTTGTATGATCCCCCCAAATGACAAATGTCTACTCATAGCTGTGCTGCTTACATCTGTCTCAATTTTCCTCCTGGCGACTGCTGCTGAGAAGCTAAGAGAGGTATTTCACCTAAAGCTCTGGCACCCATCATCTCGTCTGCATCACAGGAGTTGCTTATTCTAAGAGTCTCTAAATAGGAACTTCCCTCCTGGTCCAGCCGCTAAGACTCAGTCCTCAGAAGGCAGGGCGCCAGGGTTCAGCTCCTGGTCGGGGAACTGGATCCCACAAGCCATGACTAAACATCCTGCATGCAGAAACTAAGACCTGGTGCAGCTAAATAAATAAAGAAACCAAGAAAGATGAGACTCCAAGGCGTCAAGTGACTTGCCCAAGGACACAGATGGAAGACGGCATAGCTGAGCTGACAACCTGAACTTGTTCGTCTACAAGTCTCCAGCAGATGCTGGGAGGCTGGCTGGACCAGGAGGAAGTGTGTATGTGTGTGTGTCTGGCTGGACCAGAAGGAAGAGTGAGTGTGTGTGTGTGTGTGTGTGTGTGTGTGTGTGTGTGTGTGTCTACACGTTTCACCACGTGGGCCTCACATGGGCCTGGAGGGGACATCAGGGGAGGGTCCCAGAACACAAGGGTCTAGTCCTGCGCCAGGGAGAAGAGAGTCTGCTCTCTGGCCAGAGATCCCATGCAGGGTCTCAGGTTTATAGACGAAGCCCCGTGATCTCTAAGAGAAGCCTGGCCTCAGCTCTGCGAAGGGATTCCCGGGAAACTAGAGTGGATGAAACTGACAGCCCTCTGCGCCGAGGGAGGAGGAGGCCGAGGCCGGCATCCGGCTTGGCTTCCTGCGAGTCTCACCGAGCACCGGGCTGTCTCCACAGTAGCTTTGGCGGCAAACAAATCGGCCCAAGAAAAGTAGGTCAGCTTGCGGCCAAGCGGCACTTCCTGCTGGTCTCCGGCGCCCCGCTCCGCGCCCTCCCCACTGCTCCGCACTCCGCTCTTCCTCGGTCTGAGCTCCCTGCGGCTCCCCTTCTCTCGTCCCTCCTTCCTGCCCTCTCCTCCTTCTGGCCCCCTGCCCCTTTCTCGCCTCTGTTCTCTCTCACCAACATCCTCCCCTCCATCCTCTCTCCGCCTCTGACACTTAAGGTATTAGTACAAGAATACAATCAATCTGTTGTCTTTCAAAACAGATAACGTGCTTATTTTAAAGGGATCAAAGGTCGCAGAAAAAACGCAAAATCCTACCACTCAGGATTAACCTTAGTGAACACGGAGTGAATATATGCACATATTTTTGTGTATTATGTATACGTATATAGTAGAACATATATACAGTTTATTAAAATGATATACTATTTTTATTGAGAATATTCAATTTGATAATTTATCTAAATTCAATGCAAGAAAAGAGATTATTGTAAATGGAAAGAACTGTTGAATTTTAAATAAATGTGTCTTTACTACAAGAGATAGGATAAAATATTCCTTTAAAAAGGGAGGAAAGGAGGGAGAGAAAGAGAGAAAAGAAATGTAAACTAAGTGGTTGGGGATTTGTAAAAGTACATGTTTCGGTTTTTACTGTAACTAATATAATTAATCCTTATCAAGAAAGATGGGAGCATTGATATTTGTACATTTTCTCCTATCACTTCTTTTGCCCTCAGATTTTTTTCTTAATATTATTTACTTATTTAATTAATTTGTTTGATCACACCAGTTCTTAACTGTAGCATTTGGCATGCTATATCTTTAGTTGCGTGTGGGATCTAGTTCCCTGACCAGGGATCGAACCCAGGCCCCCTCCATTGGGAGTGCAGAGTCTTAGCCACTGGACCACCAGGAAAGTCCCGTGCTTCCTGATTTTTAACAAGTTACACTATGATTGTTTTTAATTTTCTGAGCTTCACGCTCAGTAAATATATGTATTTATATATTACATATTCAGTTATATAAATCTATTTCTCATAGTAACCATTGTTGTTGAGTGCTAAGTCATATCTGATTCTTTGTGATCTCGTAGACTGCAGCCAGGCTCCACTATCTCTTGCAGTTTGCTCAGATTCATGTCCAGTGAGTCCGTGATGCTATCTAACCATCTTCATCTGCCACCTCCTTCTCTTTTTACTTTCAGTTTTTCCCAGCATCAGGGTCTTTTCCAGTAAGTCGGCTCTTCATTTCAGGTGGCCAAAGTATTTGAGCTTCAGTTCAGCTTCAGTCTTTCCAATGAATATTCAGGATTGATTTCTTTTGGGATTGGCTGGTTTGATCTCCGTGCTGTCTCAAGACTCTTTTTCAACACCACAGTTCAAAAACATCAATTCTTTGGAGCTCAGCCTTCTTTATAGTCCAACTCTCACATCCATACATGACTACTAGAAAAACCATAGCCTTGACTATTCAGACCTTTGTTCCCAAGTGGTGTCTCTGCTTTTTAATGACAGACTTAGCTATGTCTAGGTTTGTCATAGCTTTCCTTCCAAGGAGCAAGTGTCTTAATTACATAGCTGCAGTCACTGTCTGCAGTGATTTTGGAGCCCAAGAAAATAAAATCTGTCACTGCTTCCACTTTTTCCCTTTCTATTTGCTATGCAGTTATGAGACCAGATGCCATGATCTTAGTTGTTGAATGTTGAGTTTTAAGCTAACTTTTTCACTCTCCTCTTTCACCCTCAACAAGAGGCTCTTTAGTTTCTCTTCACTTTCTGTCATTAGAGAGGTATCATCTGTATCGGAGGTTGATGCTATTTCTCCTGGCAGTCTTGATTCCAGCTTGTGATTCATCCAGCCTGGCATTTACTCTACATGTAAGTTAAAGAAGCAGGATGTAGTAAAACCATAGTAAATAGTAACCATCGTAAAGCACATTTGCTGTTGGTTCTATATTTAAATAGATTCAATGCTTATGACTAGCCCCTTTCCTATGTCTTTTGCATTCCTCAATCATTTATTTACAGTCATCTCAGTTGTCTAAATTTCATTTTGAAGTCACTGTTTCAAGAATGACTTATGGGTTCTGTATTGCTTGAACAACATCGTGGACTGGGTGCAACCTTCTTAAGACACACTCTCTCTCATTTAAAACTTTATAGACTGGATCCTATTGTGTTCTGGCATTGAGTGCTGCTATGGAATTTTTTGAGGATAGCTAGAATTTTTTTTTTCTTCATTGTGGGTAGTTTACTTCATTACTTATTGGAACAATTCTTTCTGATTCTATATAATTCCCATTTAACTGGAACATATATGAGCATTCTGAATAAAATTTTCCTGCCATGGATTGTGCTCTTAGAGATTAAAAAATCATTCCTCTATCACAGGAAAATTATTTGTAGCATGTGGTCTTTAAGTATATCTTAAATGTTGGGGTATCAATTTAAGGAATCAAACATCCATATGTTGGATATTTTTTCTCTTCCATATCTGTTAGTTTCTCCATAAAAGTTTTAAGATATTTGTCATTTTAATTGTAGCACATCTTTTATTTCATTAATTCAATTTTCAGCACAAGATCTGCTTTTTCTTTGCTGTCCTGAATTATGTGTTCAGCTCAGTTCAGTTCAATCGCTCAGTCATGTCCGACTCTTTTCGACCCCATGAATCGCAGCACGCCAGGCCTCCCTGTCCATCACCAACTCCCGGAGTTCACTCAGACTCACATCCATCAAGTCAGTGATGCCATCCAGTCATCTCATCCTCTGTCATCCCCCTTTCCTCCTGCCCCCAATCCCTCCCAGCATCAGAGTCTTTTCCAATGAGTCAACTCTTCGCATGAGGTGGCCAAAGTACTGGAGTTTCAGCTTTAGCATCATTCCTTCCAAAGAAATCCCAGGGCTGATCTCCTTCAGAATGGACTCGTTGGATCTCCTTGCAGTCCAAGGGACTCTCAAGAGTCTTCTCCAACACCACAGTTCAAAAGCATCAATTCTTCAGCACTCAGCTTTCTTCACAGTCCAACTCTCACATCCATACATGACCACAGGAAAAACCATAGCCTTGACTAGACAGAGTTCATGATCTGAGCCACAGTCAGCTCCTGGTCTTGTTTTTGTTGATTGCATAGAGCTTCTCCATCTTTGGCTGCAAAGAATATAACCAGTCTGATTTAGGTGTTGACCATCTGGTGATGTCCATGTGTAGACTCTTCTCTTGTGTTGTTGGAAGAGGGTGTTTGCTATGACCAGTGCATTTTCTTGGCAAAACTCTATCAGCCTTTGCCCTGCTTCATTTCGTATTCCAAGGCCAAATTTGCCTGTTACTCCAGGTGTTTCTTGACTTCCTACTTTTGCATCCCAGTCCCCTATAATGAAAAGGATATCTTTTTTGGGTGTTAGTTCTAAAAGGTCTTGTAGGTCTTCATAGAACCGTTCAGCTTCAGCTTCTTCAGCGTTACTGGTTGGGGCATAGACTTGGATTACTGTGATATTGAGTGGTTTGCCTTGGAAACGAACAGAGATCATTCTGTCGTTTTTGAGATTGCATCCAAGTACTGCATTTCGGACTGTTCTGTTGACCATGATGGCTACTCCATTTCTTCTAAGGGATTCCTGCCCGCAGTAGCAGTAGCACAGGAACCTGGAACGTCAGGTCCATGAATCAAGGCAAATTGGAAGTGGTCAAACGAGATGGCAAGAGTGAATGTCGACATTCTAGGAATCAGCGAACTAAAATGGACTGGAATGGGTGAATTTAACTCAGAAATATGTGTTAGTTCCATAATATTGTTGTTTGGGTCCTCAATTTGTTTCCTTAGTTCTTCAGTCTCCATCGAGAGCATCTCACTTGTTTTATTTTCTTGTTTGGCGTTCTTGTTTTATTGACATTCATTTTCTTATTTGTTGCTATATAGAATGAAGTAGTTGTAAGGGATTTCCTTCTGTTTTTGAATAATGCTTTCTTCTTGGCTGAGTTTTTTATTTTATATTTGCATGTCCCTTCCTCCCACCCTTCCTTATTCCTGCCTCCTTCTCCCTCCCTTCCTCTCCCTCCCCCTTCCTCCTTCCTTCCCCTCCCTGCCTCTCTTCTGTCCTTCCTCCTTCCTCCTTCCCTCCCTTCTTTCCTTTCTTCCTTCTTTTCTTTTTTTGCAGTAAGTCTGCACACTTTCTATCACATTTCTTTTCATTTTATTTATGCTTGAAAATGAAAGTGAAAGTCGCTCAATCGTGTCTGACTCTATGCGACCCCACAGACTATACAGTCCATGGAATTCTCCAAGCCAGAATACTGGAGTGGGTAGCCTTTCCCTTCACCAGGGGATCTTCCCAACCCAGGAAGTGAACCCAGGTCTCCTGCATTGCAGGTGGATTCTTTACCAGCTGAGCCACAAGGGAAGCCCAAGAATACTGGAGTGGGTAGCCTATCCCTTCTCCAGTGGATCTTCCTGACCCAGGAATCAAACCAGGGAATCCTGCATTGCAGGCAAATTCTTTACCAACTGAGCTGTCAGGGAAGCCTTTATTTATGCTTGGACAGCACTAATCAGACATTCTGTTTGCAGTTATAAAGCATAGATGACATTTTGACTTTCTCCCTACCCTATCTGAAACCAGATTTTTTTCTTCTCCAAGTTGTATTTTGAGGGCAAGGTATTTTGTCTTCTATCCACTTACCTGTGGCCTGGGGGGATGAGGGAGAGAGATCAGCAAACATGCTGTCTGTTAGAGTTGTCTGGACTCTATTCTCTCTTCTAAATTATGCCAAACATCCTGGATCAAGATTCACTCCTCTTAGTGGGGATGGTGGTGACGGTGGTGGTGTACAGCCATTTCTCCAGGGGTTGGAATATCCTTGGTTTTGTTTTCCGATTCAGCATATAGGTTTAGAGCCTTCCTTTCTCTGTTCACTTTTCTCTGTTGTTTCCTACCATCTTCCTGTTTCTTCCCAGCAACTCTTTCCCCTACTTCTGTATCAGAAGAGAAAAAGGTAAGAATTAGGGAATTCAGTAAAACTTCCCTGGATTTTGTTGATCTACAGGTAGAACTTCTGGGCGATGGTGGCCTGAGAGCCATGCCGTGTTGTCCTTTCTGTTTTGATCCATAATTTTTGTTTCTTTTCTTAATTTATCTTTCATCGGTTTACTCCTTTGGTCTTATTTGAATACTACTGATGACTCTCTTTTTTTGCTTGTTTAACTCTTTTACTCATTGTTTTAGATGTCAGGGCTGGGAATTTTTATTTTTTATTTTTGCTTATTGTCAGGGCTGGGAATTTTTGAGATGCAATTTCAATCACCATCTTAACTTGGAATTTCTGAAGTTGTGCTCCGTCCGTGACAGCCGGTTATCCAAAAGCCCACCACTGTGATTAAAAAAATCCTCCCTGGGGGACTTCCCTGGTAGTCTAGGGCTAAGACTCCACATTCCCAATGCAGGGGACTTGGGTTCAATCCTTTGTCAGGCAACTAAATTCCACATGCCACAGGTAAGAGTTTGAAGGAAAAAAAATCCTTCCTGGCCCTCATGCATAATTTATTTATTTGCTCCTTCATTCACTCATTCATTCAACAACATTTGTGTTAAGACACTGTGATAATTATACTATTTCTTCACTCTCACTTCCAAACTGCACATTCTGCACATTCCTAAATCAGATTTATTCAGACAGTTTAACTGATTGAGAATATTGTGCCACCATGTAAGAACTACCCCAAACATGGAAAATTAAAGAAACTTTCTTCACATTGTTAAAAGATAGCTTGGAGGGGATAGATTAAGTTGTAAATGTAGCCTTTCAATTTTAAAAACTCTGCCAACAAAGTTCACTTCAAAACTAGCTCATAAACACATGCACACACCCTGAAGTTGTTTAGGTCTTCAGCCCTGCTATTTACTAGTCTTCCAACTTCCTGTTGTACCATCCCTTAGCTTTCTGCTATTTCCATGTCATTGGAACATTTTGTTTGTATGGTACTTTATTGGAAAGTGTTTTCCTTATTGTCTCTCTCTCTTTTTTTCTCTTTCTTTCCTTCCTTCCTTCCACTCATTTTTTCCTTCAATTTGCTAAGGAAGGAACCAAGATTTAGAAGGTGTGACTTTCTTACATGGCTGGCAAGGGAGAAAAAGTAGCAGAGAAATGGAATTCAACACAAACCTCTACTTGTTTCCCAGATATTATTGGTTCCTGCTGTCTTGAAATACATGGGACACTTTTGTTCATAGGGAATAAAATTTAGTTCTTGCTTATGGTGAGAAAGCATGGTACATATAATTTTGTATCCCATTTTTTCCCCCAAGACTATACATCATTAGCATTTAAAAATTCTCCTCAGCTTTTCAGATGTCATTTTTGGTGGATATGTCACAATTTACAATGCAGTTCTCTAACATTGGACATTTAGATGGTTTAGGTGCTGTTATTTTCCTGTAATAGCTGAAAAAGTAATAAACATGTTTGTGACATATAGCTTTTTGCTTTTGTTGAATTCTTTGCTTAGATTAAGTTTCCAGGAATGAAATGATCAGGAATGTCTTACAATAGTGCTTTCCAAAGAGGTCATTGTAATTTATAATGGCACTCTTAGTGAATGAGGTTCTACTTTCATTCCAACTTGGCCCGAATTACATCTTGTTTGTATTGTGAAATTTTGCCAAATTTGGCAGGTTTAAAATAATGTGTCAAGGTTGCTTTAGCCTGCATTAAAATTTAATAGTATGGATTTTTTTCATAGGCTTTTTTACCACTTGTATTGGCCCATATAAATTGTCTATTTATATTATCTCTCTATAGGATCTTAAAAGTGCCCACAAAATCTGAATTACTCAGGGTTTGACATATTTGGGGCTTCCCTGGTGGCTCAGATGGTAAAGAATCTGCCTGCAATGCAACAGGCCTGTGTCGGGAAGATCCCCTGGAGAAGCGAATGGCTATCCACTCCAGTGTTCTTGCCTGGAGAATTCCATGGATGGAGCAACCTGGTGGGCTACAGTCCCTGGGGTCAAAAAGAGCTGAACACGAATCTTCTCTGGTCTCTCCTACACCTGGGTGGGGAGGGGAGAAACAAAACAGCAGGCATAGGACAGCTTCTTGGCACAAAAAGGTGCCATCGCCAGGCTATTATTTGAGTAAAACGCTGTCAAATCATCAGAGCCTATTGAGTCCTGACAGCCTCTTTTTCACATCCTTCATCTTCCTTTCTTCTTTGTAAGATGCCTGTAGCCACTGGGAGTTGAGTCTTCAGCCAGCTGTACAACATGGGTATTGTCCTCATGGACTGTTATTCTCAGCCTAACCTGAATGACACTAAGCAGTGGGGCTTTCTGAGCCCCAGCGTGTTGCCGACTTGGTGATGTGGATCCCTTGGTCCCGGGTTCCTTGAATAAGGGGAGAGGGACCTGTCCTTGGGGTGGCAGATGCTTTGCGTGGAGGGTCTGTAATATCAAATACCTATGTGAATCCAGCACTTAGATTCTGTTTGTGTTGAATGTCGATACTGTACGGATAAAACAGGAAGTTGTTCATCTTTACCTCTGCACCCATGTGCTTCGGAATTAGGTGAGAGTCCAAACAGAGAAACAGCTAGTTACCCAGGTGGAGAAGTTTGATAGGGACAGATGCTAGGCAGGGGGCCTGAAAACCATCCATAAAGCACAGAAACTCAAACTACCTTCACCTCCCCACTGTGAAGCTCCAGCTGGAATCCCACAGAGACTTGCAGCTCCCAGTATTCAAAATCTCCCCCATCCCATTCCTTGGCGTCTGTTATCTTAGTGACTAAGACCATGAATATATATCTATGTGTCTGTATGGACACGTATCTACATGTCTCTATGGGCTTCCCTTGTGGCTCAGCGGGTAAAGAACCCACCTACAATGGTGGGAGACCTGGGTTCGATCCCTGGATGGGGAAGATCCCCTGGAGAAGGGGAAAGCTACCCACTCCAGTATTTTGGCCTGGAGAATTCCATGGACTGTATAGTCCACGGGGTCACAAAGAGTTGGACACGACTGAGCTACCTTCACTTTCACTTTCTGTATGGAAACCCACATGTCACTTTCGACTTCCTTCTTCCCTTCACCCCCAGTCACACCGTCACTCACCAAGTCCTGATGATTCTGCCTCCTAATGTCTCTCCAGTCTGCTCCTTCTTCCCTTCTCTCCACGGACCTCCAGCATCTCTGGCCGGGGTGGTGACTGAAGAGTCCTCCTGACTTCTCTTGCTGCCTTCATTACTGCCAGTCTTACCATAGGTCTGCATTCTCTTGGCATGAAGGGCCTTCATGATCTCACCTTTGTGTGTCCCCCGGCCATGTGCCCAGCTTCCCCTTCCTGTAGGCTCTGGCCGTTTGATCCCCCTTCAGTTCCTCCAGTGTGGGGGCCACCTGCTGCACTTCCCCTCCAACGCAGCCCCCACACCTCTGCCTTTCACATTGCTGGCTGATTCCTCTCCATCTCAGAAGTCTAGATGGATGTCTCTCCTTGACCCCCTAACCTGGCAGAGTCGGGGGCCTTCCCCTGTGTCCCTACTGTGCCCTGTGCCCACCCCCCACCCCGTGGCAGGTATCAGGCTGTATCATAATTGCCTGTTTGCTGTGGTAGCTTCATTGCCTAATACAGAGCCTGGTGTCTAGTAGATGGTTAATCAGTATTTATACAGCAGTTGGCTGAACAAAAACAAGAGAGATTGGCTTGGCACCAGATAAGCATGTTAAGACCTGATAGGTTACCAAGATGTATTGCTGAGAAATTATATCTTTTGGGGTAATAATATCTTTCTGGCTAGTCCCCCCCTGCTCTCTCTCTCTCTTTTTGCTGCCCTTCTTCTCTTCCTCCTTTATCTTTTAGCTTATGTGTTCTCTACAGTTTTTACAATCAACATGCATTTTTTGTAATAATAGAATAAAAAAAAATGACTAATTTGTCTTATCACCACCAGGAATGAATTTTGCATTCTGGGTTTTGAATTTTCTGGCCCAGAGATGAGACATTGAAGCCGGGTGCTGCTCCTTGAAGGCCAGCAACAGCCTTCTATGTTGGTTGTATTTTTGTATTGCTTAGCTACACAGTCTTTCAAGGATTTTCAGCCCGTTAAGATGGATGTATTTGGATGAAAAGGCGTTTAAAAAGTCTTTAAAATGCTAAAAGCAGGCAAAATAGCAAACGACATTTAAAAGGAAGCAAAAACACTGAAGGGACGAAAAGCGACACATCATGGAAAAAAGGATTACTTTTGAAAAATGCTTTGCTACCTATATGAAATTAAGGTGGACGCGTCCTTGGACGAATAAACCAAAAGCGCTCGAGTGAAAGGCTCCCGTCCGGCGCACGCGCAGTGCAGGGCCACCCGGCAGCCGGCGTAGTTCTCGGAGAGCCTGGGTTTTCGCCGCGAGGCCCGCCCACCCCAGCGGAGGCGGGGCGGCTCCCGACGGCCGGGAGAGGTTCTTCCGCCCGTCAGTCGCCCGAGTGTGAGGGTTGGGGGTTCCCCGGACGGGAAAGTTTTCTCTCAGGCCGGGGAGAAAGCGGATTCTGCATTATCTCGGGTCCTGTTCTTTGGCTCTAGACTTAAAGGAAATGGAAACGTCTAGTCGAAGTGTTTATGCCTCCGGCCAGTTTACGCTCTACACAGACCTTTGTTCACGTTCCCTAAAGCTGCGTAAATGCATTCTCCTCCGCAACTTAGTGGTGTCAAACAAGCATTTTTTGTTTGTTTTGAATTGATGGATTCTGTGCGGGAGGAATTCCAGCGGCTCCCCAAGGCTGGCGGCCCGAGTCCTCTGAAGGCGTCGTGACTCATCCGTCTGGCGGCTGTCGTCGGCTATTGACTGGGGGTCCCCGGCCCCCCTCCACGTGGATCCGTCCACGCGGGCTCCTACCTGGGCCCCTCTGCGCGGCGTCGGAGAGTGTCGTCTGTCTTCCCCAGAGCAGGCGCCAGAGTGGCTGGGGGCCAGGCGGGAGCTGTGTGCTCTCGGCCCCTTGTCCTGGAGAGTCGCACAGGGCCCCGCCCTCATGGCGCCGGAGCGAGCGGTCCCAGGCCCTGCCCGGCCTCGGAGCTGGGGTGCGCTGGGAACGTGGACCCCGCCTCTCGGTGGGGCGGTGTGTGGGATGGAGGTCTGGGGGCCACTGAGGCACCCTCCCTGCTTAAAGACCTTTAGGATTCCACTGGCCAAAGGGTCGCGACTGAGCTGCTGCTGCTGCTGCTGCTAAGTCGCTTCAGTCGTGTCCGACTCTGTGTGACCCCACAGACGGCAGCCCACCCGGCTCCCCCGTCCCTGGGATTCTCCAGGCAAGAACACTGGAGTGGGTTGCCATTTCCTTCTCCAATGCATGAGAGTGAAAAGTGAAAGGGAACTCACTTAGTCGTGTCCGACTCTTCGCGACCCCATGGACTGCAGTCTACCAGGCCCCTCCCTCCATGGGATTTTCCAGGCAAGAGTACTGGAGTGGGTCGCCATTGCCTTCTCCACGCGACTGAGCACGCACGCCCTAACGCACTTTTAGGTCGAAACCCAGATTCCTATGTCAGACAGAGAACCTGGCGCCCTGCCTCGCCGCTCTGGTCTTTCTGGTTCTCCATCACGTCAGCGTCTTGACACCGGCTCCCCACCTGCCTGCTTCCTTCCTTGCAAGGCTGGCCGCTCCTCCTCAAGTCTCAAGTTGAAGACCCCTTGAGAGAGGTCTTCCCTGGCCGCCCGACACAAGCTCCGAAGTTCTCTGTCTCCACACCACTCCATTCCCTTCATCTGGCCTATTCCACTTTGGGATTACGTATTGATTTCTTTGTCAAGTGTAAGATCTACGCCTCTTTTATTAAAAATATATCCCCACCGCCTAGCACAGTGCCTGGCACGTGGTCTTCACCCAGTAGAGATGTGTTGGGTCAGTACATACACCCTGCAAGCTGCCTACCTCAAGGAGGCTGGCCGAGAGCTGGATTTTAGGGCTGGCCCAGAGCCCCACATGAGCACATTTCCAACAAGTCCGCTATGTTTCATCTCCCCTTTGCTCTGCCTTCGCGCTTTTGCAAAGGCCTTGACTTCTGTGCTAAGGGACCTTCGAGGAGCCCTGCGATTGCTAAGACCAGGAGGACGTTAAGTGGAAGCAACGCACCCTAGCAGCCAGCATGGTGGAGGCTGGGACAGACCGCCAAAGGAAGGCTGGTCTGTTGCAACTGGAGATCCAGCCCCTCCTTCCCACGTGACAATGCACCGAGATTCATTTCCAGTTCCACTAGGATTTTACTGGTATTACTGGAAGTCGCTTTTGATAACGGTTGGCAATAAAGGGAAAGACTCAATCCCTTAAATGTGCTTACAAAGGGCTTTTGTGTCATGTGTAAAATATTGCAATTATTTTAAAAATGTCTTTTAGGTGAGCGTCCTTCCACCAGGTGAGCTGACAAAGCGGCTGAGAGTTACCGTTGGCATGTAACTTCCATTAATTAAAAAAAACCAAACACATAATTAACCCCATTGTTAATCCTTTCCCCTTCATTCACTCTGCACTGGTCCAGTGGCCTCTTGGCTAGGCTTCAAACCATGGAGAAAGCCCCAATTTCAGGGCCTCTATGCTCACTGTTCTCTCTGCCTCATGTACTCTTGGCCCAAGGGTTTTCATGATTCACCTCTTTATCTCCTTCCAGTCTTTACCCAAAGAACATTTCCTCCAGAAGACCATTGCCTGAACATTCTCTTGAAAATTGCAACCTCCTGGCTCCTGCCCAACAAACTGAGCTCTTTTTGGTGTCAGTTCAGTTCAGTTCAGTTCAGTCGCTCAGTCGTGTCCGACTCTGCGACCCCATGAATTGCAGCACTCCAGGCCTCCCTGTCCATCACCAACTCCCGGAGTTCACTCAGATTCACGTCCATTGAGTCAGTGATGCCATCCAGCCATCTCATCCTTGGTCGTCCCCTTCTCCTACTGCCCCCAATCCCTCCCAGCATCAAAGTCTTTTTCAATGAGTCAACTCTTCACATGAGGTGGCCAAAGTACTGGAGCTTCAGCTTTAGCATCATTCCTTCCAAAGAAATCCCAGGGCTGATCTCCTTCAGAATGGACAGGCTGGATCTCCTTGGAGTCCAAGGGACTCTCAAGAGTCTTCTCCAGCACCACAGTTCAAAAGCATCAGTTCTTTGGCGCTCAGCTTTCTTCACAGTCCAACTCTCACATCCATACATGACTACTGGAAAAACCATAGCCTTGACTAGACGGACCTTAGTCGGCAAAGTAATGTCTCTGCTTTTGAATATACTATCTAGGTTGGTCATAACTTTTCTTCCAAGGGGTAAGCGTCTTTTAATTTCATGTCTGCAATCACCATCTGCAGTGATTTTGGAGCCCCCAAAAATAAAGTCTGATACTGTTTCCACTGTTTCCCCATCTATTTCCCATGAAGTGATGGGACCGGATGCCATGATCTTCGTTTTCTGAATGTTGAGCTTTAAGCCAGCGTTTTCACTCTCCTCTTTCACTTTCATCAAGAGGCTTTTTAGTTCCTCTTCACTTTCTGCCATAAGGGTGGTGTCATCTGCACATCTGAGGTTATTGATATTTCTCCTGCCAATCTTGATTCCAGCTTTTCTCATGATGTACTCTGCATAAAAGTTAAATAAGCAGAGTGACAATATACAGCCTTGACATACTCCTTTTCCTATTTGGAACCAGTCTGTTGTTCCATGTCCAGTTCTAACTGTTGGTTCCTGACCTGCTTATAGGTTTCTCAAGAGGCAGGTCAGGTGGTCTGATATTCCCATCTCTTTCAGAATTTTCCACAGTTTATTGTGATCCACACAGTGTAATAATTATTGTTTTCACTAATTGATTTCTCCCACCAAAATTTAAGCTGTAAGAGGGCAGGAATTTTTGTTTGCTTTCTTCACTGCTGTATCCCCAGCTCCCAGCACAATGCCTGGAACATAGTATGTGCTCAATAAATACTTTGTCTAATGAATGGATAAACAACTCTGTTAATAATCATCCTTATTCTGGGCATTTATTAAATTAAAATTAAGTAAGATAATGCATATGTAGTTCCTGGCACATAGGAAGTATTCCATACCTTCCTTTGCCTCCTGCATCCCTCCTCCCTTTGCCTGGATAAGCAATTCACAGTAATGAAAAAGAAAAACTTGATGGGTTCAAGAATTCCTTCAAGATGCATCCATACTTGCTGTCTTCCAATTCCACTCAGTTCTTGAACCCACCTCATCAGGTTTTTCTACTTCTGTTCACTGAATCTGCCCTTCTCCAAGTCTGCAGTGACCTCCTTGAGGCTAAATCCAGGTCCTTACTTGATGTGCTCCATCAGTAGTACTTGACACGGTTGATCCCCTTGTCCTTGACATTGTTCTTGGGAAGCCTCCTCTCCTGATCCTCCTCCCATTGCCAGACACCAGTCTTCTCTGCTGAGTGTCCGTACTCGCTTGCTCTCTAAAGGTTGAAGTTCTCCAAAACTCATGCCTTGGGCCCCTTCTCTTTTCTATTCATACTCTGTTCCTATGTGATCTCATCCAACTTCACAGTTCTAATCCCATCCACATGCTACTGCTGACTTCTGAATTTGTATCCCCATCCTGGGCCTCTCCCCTGAATTCCACTCTGGAGTACCCACTGGCTTCCTCTCTATCTCCACTTAGAAGCTGAACAGGTTTCTTAAACACAGCAAGTCCCAGCAGAGCCCCAATCCACCTGCCCCCCGTTGTATATCAACTCACTCTCTGACACAATTTTCCCATCTTGATTAATGGCAGTGCCATCAATCCTTTAACTCAGGCTTAAAACCCTGGCTTCATTCTTGATGCCTCTCCTTCTCTTATGTCGCACGTCCAACTGGCAGCAAGTCCTCTTGGCTGGCTTTCTGGATCTATCCAGAGTCCAATTCTCAGCACTCCCTGTAGGTCGCTGTCATCTCTCTGTTGCTTGGATTTTTGCAGTGGCCTTCTAAATGCTTATGCCCTTGCTTCCCCTGCAGGTAATTTCCACACAATGATCAGAGAAATCTTGTTAACGTGTCAATCAGGCTGTGTAACTCCCGTGTCCCAAATCTTCCCAAACATGTGTCTCCTCTTGCCTCTCTGGATTAGTGTTCTAGAGCTGCCATAACGAAGTGCCACAAACTGGGTGGCTGGAAACAATAGAAACCTGTTCTCTCACAGCTCTGGAGGCCAGAAGTCCAAACTTAAGGTGTCAGCAGGGCCAAGCTCCATCTGAAGTTTCTGGGGGAGGCACTGTCCCACGCCTCTCTGCTAGCTTTTGGTGGTTCCAGCAGTTCTTGGTGTTCCGTGGCTTGTGGCCGCATTATGCTAATCTCTGCCTCCATCCTGATACTGTCTCCCTGTGTGTCTCTTCTTTTTTTTATAAGGACCCCACTCATTGGATCTAGGATCCGCCCTAATCCAGCGTGGCCTATCTTAACTGAATACATTTCTAAATATGGTCACATGCTGAGGTTCTGGGTGATCGTGAAATTTGGAGGGAGGCACTATTCACCCTCATCCTCTTTCTCACCTCCTTTCAGCTTCATCCGCACTGTCCTCCTCATGCTCCTTGATCATGCCAGGCTTGGTCTCACTTCGGTCTTTGCATTTTCTCTTCCCTTTGTGTGGACTGCTGACTTACTCAAGTCTTTTCTAAAATGTTGCTTTCTCAGTGAGACCTTTCTTGGCCACCCTCTCTAAAAACCTAACTCCTCCCACTGGATTTCATATTCCCCCCTTCAGCTTTATATTTTCTTCTTTAGCATTTATCGCTTTCTAACATACTATATATTTTATTGTTTTCTTTGTTTATATATGCCAGTAGAGTGTAAGCTCCATGAAGGCAGATTTTTGGTATGTTTTGTTCACTCTTCTCTTCCCAGTACTCAAAACAGTGCCTGGAACATAAATGGTGCCCAATAAAACTGTTGGAAAAATTTTGAATTAATGAACTGAATTGTCTAAGAGTAGACTCGTTTGATTATTGAATTTTATTTTTTAAAATTTTGATTGATTGATTGATTGATTGCCATGTGGAATCTAGTTCCCAGACCAGGAACTGAACCCATGCTCCCTGCTTTGGAAGTATGGAGTCTTAACTACTGGACTTCCAGGGAAGTACCTAGAATTTGTTATTTGAGTTTATTTTTTAAAATATTTTATTTATTTATTCAACTGCACCAGGTCTCAGTTGGGGCACATGGGATCTTTTAGTTGTGGCATGTGGGACCTAACTCCCTGACCAGGGATCAAACCCAAGCCCCCTGCATTGGGAGCAGGGAGTCCCAGCCCCTGGACCACCAGGGAAGTCCCTATTTAAACTTATATACAAACACTGTTCATTTCTATCTACTGACTTTTTCTTTCTGTTGACTTCATTTTTAGGTAAGTTCTTCTCTTATTTTGGGGGCAATGACCACTAACAACTCTAGGTTTATATCTTACCAGCTTGATAAGAATCTCAGTCAGCTATTCCCACAGCAGTGCTACATAACAGGATGTCCAAAGACTCAGTGACTTTCTACAACAAGCATTGATTTTTCTGGCTCACAGCTTTCTGCTGGTTGACTGAGACAGCTCTGCCCTTTGGGGATTTTTCCTGGGCTCAGGTCTACTCCATACATCTTCATATTCTCTCTGGATCTGCATCTATCCATGAAATGTTCTGCTCATGGCAAAGGGTGGGAGCCCAAGAGTGCAAGTGGAAATATGTGATACCTCTCAAGGCTTTGGCCTGGAGCAAACACATTGTTTCATCTGACCACTTCCCTTTGACCAAAACAAATCACCTGGAGGTGAAGAATCAAACTCCAGTCACTCATACACTACAAAGTCATATGAGAGGAGGGAATGAAAAGCTGAGGACAGTGCTCTAATACCCCATAGTAGCGACTTCACTTTCACTTTTCACTTACATGCATTGGAGAAGGAAATGGCAACCCACTCCAATGTTCTTGCCTGGAGAATCCCAGAGACAGCAGAGCCTGGTGGGCTGCCATCTCTGGGGTCGCACAGAGTTGGACACGACTGAAGTGACCTAGCAGCAGCAGCAGCAGCAGCAGGCTCAGCAGAAAGAAACTCTTGTTCCATAATCTCATGGAAGGTCTTTAGTTGACGCTCCCTTGACTGGCGTGGTTCATACCCATCCTTGACTTAATCACTGCGGCTTGGGGCAGGTATTACAATAATTAATCAGACCAGTGTCATGTGCTCATTTCTGGGAATGAGCAGCGGGATGAGGGTGTTAGAGGTCCACCTCTCCCAAGCCCCTGGATTGAGAATCAGAAAGATGCCTCCTTCTGAAGGGAAACTGAGGTTGTCTTTACCCCCAAGAAGTGTGAAGGGTGCTGGAAAAACAAAGCCATAAGTGCACTCATCTCTGTAACTCTAGAATCATTTGAGATACTGGGCAGGCGGGCAGTCTCAGGAAGCAGAGGGCAGCATGTGGTGTGGCCCATGGGCTGTGGTACTTGGTTTGGGAGTCTAAAGGCAGGCCCTTGCCTACAAGTGTGTTGAAAGGGAGATCCATTGGGTCACCTCAAATGAGGACCCCTGCCTGCATACGGGGAAGCGGGCCATCATGGCTAGAGGTATCTTCTAGCCTCACCAACATACAATTCACACTCAAGTCGGTTCAGTCCGAGTGAAGCCCAGGATTTGCCCCGAAGTCCCTTAGAGGAGAATTTCTTTCTTTTCTGCTGGGCTTGTCCCTGGGAGAGCAGTCTTATCTGAGCTGTAGCCAGTGCCGCAGAAGTAAAGGATAGAGAGAAGCTGGTGATATTGTTCAAATCCCAGAATTCAGCAATGCCTGTCTTTGCTATTTCATGTCAATGAATTTCCCTTTTTTACTTAACTGTTATGAGTCATCTCTAAGTGAAGTGCTCTCTTCCTGATACCATGCCTACACTCAGGACCAACCCTGCCCCTTGCTTGGCCTCTTTTGATCCCATTTTGCATTGAACATGTGCTCTCCTGTGGCTCCAACACCTGTGTAATTTATCAAAGAGGACTGTAGACGAGGCGACAGGTCACCAGTGACAGGTTTTCTGAGTAGAGAAAACTGTCCTCAAAATAGGATACTTTGTGCTCTTCCATTTGAAATGGCTTTACCATCAAGTCACAGAGGGAGGTTTTGTCCCCTACATTTTAAGTATGTAACATTACAACAAAGACCCAAGGAGCAATATCTCTTTTTTGGGGGAATGAGTAAATATAGAACTAGCCATTGCCAGAAACCAGTGTTCTAGATAAATGTACTCTCTTAAGAGAATGATTTTTCTTACAATTGTACCAAATTAACTAGTATTTTATTTACGTATAGTGCTTTGTAAACATTTTTATATTTATCATCTGACCCAATCACCCCAGGTTAAAGCTACGCCAAGAAGTGGGAATTTTAATTCCCATTTTATGGATGTAGATATTGAAGCTCAACAAAATTAAAATAGGTCACCCGCATTCTCCAGTTAATGAGGGTCAGAGGTGGAATCAGAATCCCGGTCTTTGTGATTTCACAAGCCTTTGTAGTTCAGCCCACACTGAGCTGGCAGAATGAAAAAGTGTGTGTCAGTGTTGGGTGGATTTTAGCTTGGAGTCTGTTTTATTTTCTTTGCTGCCAAGACAGTCTTCCATGACTTCCTTGGACTATTGGATAAGGGTTGTAGAAAAATTAGAATGTCCTGAATGGAAAGCAGCTTCTGGAGTTAAGAGGTCACCACCCTGATCTTAGCCTCTCATCTTCTACCTAGTCCTATTGGTTTTATTTCTCGAACAACCCTCAGATCTGTCCCTTCCATTCTTCTCCAGGTCCCCATTTCGTTTGCTGGAAACACAGCTATTGCCTCCTCACAGGCCTGCCATTTCTACTCTTACCAGCTCCAACCCATTCTCCAAAGCGCTTGAGAAGGAAGAAAACACAAGTCAGACTGTGTCTCATCTCTACTAAAGACCTTTCAGTGAGTCCATCTTCTCTTGGGATAAAAATCAAACATCTTACAAAGGCTTTGGAGGCCATGCATGGTCTGGCCTGACTCCCCTAGCCCTTTAACTCACTTCTTTCCCTGATTTCTGAACTCCAGCCACATTGGACCTCTCTCAGCTTCCGAGGTACATCGGCGGAGCCTAGCCTAAATCAGCCGAAGTCAACCTGACCTGTAAACACATGAGAGATAATAAACGATTGTCATTTTAAGATAATAAATAATGAGGGACTTCCCTGGCAGTCCAGTGGTTAAGACTTTAGTTTCCAGTGGAGAGGGTGTGGGTTCTATCCCTGGTTGGGGAGCTAAGGTCGTGCATGCCTCATGACCAAAGAAACAAAACATAAAACAGAAGAAATATTGTAAAAGATTCAATAAAGACTTTAAAAATGGTCCACATTAAAAAAAAAAAAAAAACAAGAAAAAGGACAAATTAATAATTTGGGCATGCTGGGGTTGTTTGTTATACAGGAATAGCTAACTGATACAGTCCTCTATGAAAACACTGCCCCACTGGATGTAGGCATTTCTGCCAGTGCCTTGTGGTCAGTGACCCACTGTGTGTGTGAGACTGTCATTTTCCCCACATTTGATCATGCTTATGCTCAGCTTCTCAGTCTTTCTTCGATGAAGCTCCTTCAACTTTTGGCCATTTCCCCTCCTTCCAAGCAGGCTCAGAGCAGCTCCTGAGGCTGGGTAAAGAGACAGTACTCATGTCATTTCCTCTATCAACCTGCTCTCTTCAGTTCCCAAGCCCCAAGCCCATTCATCCTCTTTCTTAAAAATAATTAAAATAAATGAAAGCATCCTTACATTGACAGGCTTGGAAACCCACGCAAACATCTACCTGTGGGCATTAGTAGCCTATTCAATTTGGCAAACTGCCAGACCTTATGTGATGAATTGTGTTGGATTGGCTGTAAAGTTCATTTGGGTTTTTCTGTAAGATGCTATGGAAAAACCCAAACGAACTCTTTGGCCAACCCAATATCTCCAAGAAGCAGATATTAAGATGGGATTAGACAAGCAGAAGATTCACTGGGGACTTGCCTGTGGAGAGTGTGACACAGCGGGAAGAGGTAAGAGGCGCCTTCAGGGTAGATGTCTAAGTCTGACAGCTTTGAGAGGAGAATTAGGAGGAAGAGCCCTAGACCACAGTAGAAGTCTAAGAACATTTAGGCCAGGCCAGTAAGGAATCCTCCGATAAAGTGCATGTTCTGTGGGAAAGGGCTGGTGCTGTGCTGCGCCCAGTCACTGGGTGGCACAGACTGGGAGAAGTGTAGCCTCAAGATGAACATAGTACATCCCCACAGGTGGCTGCTGGAGCTGCCGGGCAACCGTGCCTCCACATTAGAAGGTCTGAGCAGTGAGTCTCCATGGCCATCGTACCAGCTTGCCCATCAAGCCATCAAGCTGGGCCATCAAGCCCAGCTGGGCCCTCACCCACTATGCCCTGAATAGAGAAATGTATTTAGATAATAGGTGGTTGGGGAGGGGAAGAAATCAGATCTCTCCAAGGAGAGAGTTTGGCCTCTTTAGATGACATTCATGTGGAGCAGACATATGGGAGACCTTGCCTCAGAGACAGGTACCCAAGAAAACGTGTCTATCTTCGTCTAAATCGGGAACACTAACCAGATGGCTTTGGAGCAGGTGGCAGTTCCTGTGGTTTTTCACCAAAACGGCGTTGATTGTCAAAAGGCACAGGGTAGCAAGACTGGAGTATGGGAATCAGTTCTGCACTTTTCCTTTAAAGTGAAGGAGGAAGGTACACGAAACCATAAGACCTGCCTTTACTGGCAGACTCCAGGCACAGGAGAGAAGACTGGGGTCAGATGGTCGCTCATTCACAACACTGATTTCACACTTGTGCTCATGACTGTGCCGAGTGCGAGGGGACTGCTCCAGGTAGCCTCCGCTTGCCCCTTCAGACTTGTGCTCTACTTGTCCCCACCTTGCTCCAGCCCTGGAAGGAGGACCTATTTGGGAGGCACCGGGCTCCAGTGCCCCCTGGCTTCTGTTTGGGCTTGGACGACAGGGTGTCCTGGCACGAGCCTGGGGGAAGGAGAGAGGGAGCAGCCGGTCACTTCCTCCTCTGGCTCCCTCTCCGGCGATCGCTGCTGCTCTCTAGGAGGCTGATTTGCCATTGCTCTTGCATCCATGGCATCCCCAGTGATCTCTCCCTTCCTCCCTTTAGGCTTAGGGTGGTAAGTTCTGGGTTACACTGCACTCACCCCTTTGGGTAAATAAACCCTCCTATGCTTATCAAGTTCAGGTGTGCCATTGGTCTCCCGGAGGTCTGGGAGTGATCAAGGGACAGTTACAAGACAGACTTGGTGTCTCTGAGGTCAGCAAACATTGTCTTAATCAGCTCTGGCTGCCCAAACAACATACCATAGACTGGGTGACTTAAACAACAGATCTTTATTTCTCACATTCTTGGGGGCTGAACATCCAAGATCAAGATTCATTTCCTGGTGAGAGCTCTCTTCCCGGTTTGCAGACAGCCACCTTCTCACTGTGTCTTCATACGACAGAAAGCACGTGTGAGACCGCCAGCTCTAGTCTCTCTTCCTCTTGTTATAAGGACATCTTGGGGCGCCACCCTCATGACCTCTTCTAAACCTAATCACCTCCTGAAGGCCCTATCTGCAAATACTATCACACTGGGGGCTAGGAATTTCAATATAGAAATTTGCGGGGCTGTGAGGGACACAATTTAGCCCATAGCAGGCATCACGCATGTAATTCCACAAACATTTGAAATTATAATACAACAAAATCTACAATGGAAAAGTACTTGGGTCTCTAGTCTGGGCTCAGGTGGGAATCAGAAAGGGCTCCCTTGTGGAGATGACTCGTTTCACTTTCTCTGTCCTGGGCAACAGCAGATAGGAAAGCCAGAGGTGGGAAAGGAGCCAGGGGTGTTCCACAAACCAGAGAACACTCGAGAGTGGGCGGCAGCCTAGTGATGGACTTGGAATCAGTTCATACAAATCTCGCTCTCTCTTCTTTCTTCTCCTCTCTCTCCTTCATGCCCCCACCCATTTTGGGGGATGGTAGAGTTCAAAGAGGTCTTTAGTCCAAGGTCACCTGCTGATCTTGAGAAGGACATAGGTTTGGGGTCCCTGGCTGAACCAAGGCAAAATCCCCAGGTTCAAAATGCTGAGTACAGTCTGAGCTATTGCTTTCTGCGCTCTTCTTTCTCTGGGCTGCAAGGTGGGTGGGAGGATTAACTCCTTGTGATCCAAGCGATGAGAGGGACTGAATGACTCAGAGGCAGAACTGGCCTGATGCGTAGAGGGCTGGTTATGAAGGGTTCCCAGATGCCAGGACAGGCAAGACAGAGTGCACTTGGCAGGACACTGTGGGATCTCATTTATTGGATCCATTATCTGAATTAGGAACAATTTGAAATGATGACCATGAGATAAAAATAAAAGATAAGAGCATCTGTAATCATCCTTGCCCCTGCCTGTCTGTGTTGTGAGCATTGCGGAGGCCTCTCCTATCTCTCCTCATGTTTCAGATCATTTAATTAAATTTAACTAGTTCTCTCGAAGCCAGAAAAGGAAGAAGCGAGCCAGCATTTACTATGTGCTAGGCATTACATTAAGCATGTTGATGCTGGAAGCCACACACAGCAGTTCAGTTTCTCATTCAAGCTTCCCAGCAATTCTACACAGAAGGTGTTAGTTTTTACATTTGATGGGTGGAGGCTCGCTGAGGTTTAGAAAGACTGGACAACCTAATTGTCATCTCTTAGTTAGAATTATACATCTGTCTGTACATCTGTCCATCCATCCACCAATTCATCTAACCATCTACTCATCCATCTACCCATCATCCACCCATCCATCCATCTATCCATCCATCCACCACTTGATCAACAACAATACTTACTGATCATGTTTCATGTGCTTTAGGGCATTAAGGGTGTCACTGGGGAAAGAGACAGTTGGTCTTCTGCCCTCATGGAGCTGTCAGTCTAGGGGGGTGTGTGCTCAGACCTCCCCGGATCCCTTGGGTGGGATGTCTCAAAAACTGTTTTATCCATGGCTCCATTCCAAGATTCCCTACACTGTCTGGGTCTGGGCTTGGGTTTCTGGAAAAACTCAAGGCTTTTCAGTGGCACATAAGCTATTCTTAGCTCTCAAAGAGAATATATTTGGGGTGGGCAACTGACTTGAGTGGTGTCTTTTAGTGCTAAAATCAGAGAGTCCTGGGCATACCTGGATGGTTGACCACCATAAGTCAGTGGTTCTCAACAGTGGGGTGATTTTGCTACCCTTTTCCCCGCTCTCCTCCCCAGCCCCCAGGAACACTTGGCAATGTCTGGAGACATGTTTGGTGGACACAGTAAGGTGGGGGAGCTGTTGTTTTATTTCTAGTGGCTAGAGACCCAGCATGCTGATGAAGAGCTTACAGTTCCCCAGGGCAGCCCCCTCACAGAGAATCATGCAGTTTAAAATGTCAGTAGAGCCCTAAGCTCAAGGGAGGGGCTAGCAGTGCCACACAGTTACCTATGCCAAGAGTAGGATTCAGCCAATGTGGGTGGAGTTTCTCACACCAGGAGCAGCATTCAGCCAATGATGACAGTCCCCCAAACTGGTTGCACTCAAGTTCTTAAGTTCTGCTTCCAGTGGAACCCAATTATCTTTAGAAAATCAAACATGGCCAGTTTTATTAATATTTAAAGATAACTTCATTCTTCTCCCCATTTCTGGCCCCTTAGCTCAACTCAGGGGTCCTGCTGCACAGCCAAATGCAGATTCATGAGGGCCAGTGGCCACCCTAAAGCTGAGCAGCAGTTCACGCAGAAGCTGCCAGTGCCGTGGACCTCTTTGGGTGGCCTTAGGTGCGCACAGATTTGCCTAAAGGGCTGAAGGCGGGGTTGAAGCAAGGAGTGCAAAGGGAAGTAGAAGCATTCAGGCAGGCTGAGTTTCCTTTGACCTGACCTCACTGACATAAGCCACTTGTTTCTGTTGGCCTTGTGATTGTACCCTGAGCCTTTTCCTACCCACAGTTGAGCATGGGTTAGTTGGGTTAGTATAGCAGGGTGGGTAAGGAACATTCCAGACTTTAAAGGCAGACAGAGTTTGACTCAAAATGTTGGCATTTACTAGTTCTTTGACCTGGGATTACCTACTCAGTCCCTTGCCTCATGTGATTGTCATGAAAATTAAATAACATGCACATAGAATGGTGATTTTGCCTGGTCTGCTGTGTACTACAGATATAGTAATTGTATAGTAATATGTGTGTGTGTGTATTCCAAAATATAATTTTGCAGTTTGCAAGTTCTTGTAGCACCTAGGATATGTGATGTGGCCAAGTTATGATCCAAAAATGATCTGCAGAGAGATAAGATCCATGAATGTAGGATAAGGACACATTTGCTTCCAATTTCCTTTCAATATTGACATTTTCAAAGTCTATACAGAAGTAGAAAAATTAATGAACCCCAAATATTTACCAGGCTTCCCAGGTGGCTCAGTGCTGAAGAATTTGCCTGCCAATGCAAGAAACATAGGAAACGTGGGTTTGATCCCTGGTTTGGGAAGATCCTCTAGAGACGGAAATGGCAAACCCACTTCAGTATTTTTGCCTGGGAAATCTCATAGACAGAGGAGCCTGGTGGGCTATGATCCCAAAGAGTCCCTGGTGGGTGAGGTCGCAAAAGTCAGACACAACTGAGCAACTGAGCACACAGCACAAATACTCACCACCTAGCTTCAGCCATCATCAATATCTTGCTTTATCCAAAACAATATCTAAAAAAAAAGTTCATGGGGAGAAAAATCTTGTTTTATCTATCCATCCCCCAATATTTTTCTTTCTGGAGTATTTCAAAGCAGATTCCAGACAACAAGTCATTTCAGCCATCATCTTCCATTCACACTGGAATGAATTTAGCCTCACTCTTCACCCAGGGCTGCAGACCCTCTGGGGAGTGCCACCAGGACTGCTGCCATCTGCCCTGGGCTATGGGGTCTCCATGGTCCCATCCCACAGGCCTAGGGAAGGCCTGATGTCCTGAGCCCCCCACACGTGTGCTCTTTCCTCTCAGGCCTTTGTTTGTCATGATGGTTTCGAGGTCATATCTGATTTCTGCCCAGGTACCTGCTGCCTGCTTCTGCAGACTTAGCCGGCGTAATTCATGCTGAGCGTCTGTCTCCACTCTGGGAAGGCGCTGCTGGCTCCACATTTCACAATAAATATCTTTTTAAACGGCCTGGTGTTCAGGCTCGTTTCTCATTTCCAAGGAGACTCTTGACTGATGACCTAAAGAATTGCTTCCCCGTGACTGACAGGGGAACGTAGCATCCCAGGCTCCCTGTTCCCTCCCTCCCGGAGGTGTATAGGAGCTGTGACTTCAAGGGCCACAGGCTGCTCCCGGCAGAGGCATTTACCCGGTTACAGCCCGCTTTCCTCTGCCCCTTCGAGGCTGCTGGCTGCCAGCCTGGGGGTGCTCCAATGGGACGCATTTTTGCAGGAAATCCATGGTAAGGCCTCCAAAGGCAAGGTGAATTAGGGCCCCCTGTCTGCCAGCAGCCCATGGAAGGCACAGTTTTATAGAGGCCTTGAAATCCACGGAATGCGAAAGCTCTACAAGGTGGGGTGTTGCGGTTAGATTCTCTGGACGTGGAGGCCACGCTGCAAAGGCTGGCTGTTTTAAAATCCCGATGTGCACAGGAAGCCCTAGACACTCCCACTTTGTGGTGCATCTTCTTACATCCCATCCATCATAATAAAATGTACCTACGTCCCATGTGAAATGCAATTCATGTGTAAATGTCAGGTTGCAGATGACTAGAGGCCTGGAGCAGATTCTACCCCTAGAGCCTTCAGTGAGGGCGTGGCCCTGTTTGCGCTACCCATGAAAGCAAAGAGGCTTACATGATGGTTCTTCATTTTTGTTCTTCCGCCAGACTTAATTCTGTGTTATAGAATCATGAAGGGCCTGAAAAAGCCACCTGCCTTTTTCAGTTATACTTTTCTGTGTCTTAGGGAGAAATACTGTATCTTACCCAGGTTTGGAGTTTCATGATATAAAAACCAAGCTTTCAGTTCCTGGTAAATTGCTAACGTGGCCAAAGCAACCCACCTTTCTGCTTTCTAGATGATCTGGAAAGGTTTTTCAGTCTTTAAAATGTGAATGGAATGCAGTTTGCTGTGACTGAGTTAATTCTGCCTTAATGATTGATGATGCTTCAAAGCCCTTAACCAACTCCATCTCAGAAGTCGGTCAGTAAAGCACAGGTGTCATAAATGAGAAGGGCCTGGGGAGCGTATTTGGCTCGAGGCCACTGGATGCTCCTGAGCAGCTCTGACCTCTTCTCTCTGAGATTCATCATCAAGTCATCTGGCTGCTGACAGTTTGGTTCTGATTGTGGTCCCTTGTTATGGGCTGGATTGTGTCCGCCCCCTGCCCCAACCTCGCCCCCAAATTCAAAAGTCCTAACCCTCAGCACTTCAGAATGTGCCTGTATTTGGAGACAGGTCTTTAAAGAGGTAATTAAGATGAGGCCACTAGGGTGGGTCCTAGTCCAATATGACTGATGCCCCTGTAAGAAGAGGAGCTGAGACTCAGATATACACAGAGGGAAGGCCATGTGAAGACTTGGGGCAAGGATGGCCAACTACAATCCAAGGAGAGAGGCCTCAGAAGATGCTAACCCTGGGACGTCCTTGGTGGTCCAGTGGTTATGAATCCACCTTCCATGCAGGTTTCATTGCGTTCCCTCCATTGAACCAGCCATCTGGACCATCTTTTTTTTTTTTTTTTTTTAATAGTATTTAAAAAAAATATCTTGGCTCAATTTATTTATTTATTTATTTTCTGCCATAAAAAGTCTTTTTTTTTTTTTTTAACTTTCCCTGGACAGCTTTACTTATTTATTTTAATTGGAGGCTAATTACTTTATAATATTGTAGTGGTTTTTGCCATACATTGACATGACTCAGCCTTGGTGTACATGTGTTCCCCATCCTGAATCCCCCTCCCACCTCCCTCCCCATCCTATCCCTCAGGGTCATCCCAGTGCACCATTGGCTAAATTTATTTCAAAATAGGTTCTATCCTTGGTTGGGGAACTAAGATCCCACATGCCATGGGGCAATTAGGCCTACACACCACAGCGAAAGATCCCACATCTTGCAACTAAGACCCAATGCAGCCACATAAATAAATATTTTTTAAAAATGGTACAAGGAGTTTGAAAGCTCAGTGAGCTTAAAAAAAAAAAAAAAAGACACTAACCTTGCTGACCCGTTGATTTTGGATCTCCAGCCTCTAAAGCTGTGAGAAAATCAATTGCTGCGGTTTAAGCCACCCAGTCTGGTACTTTGTTATGGCTGCCCTACTTCTGATAGTGGACTGGTACCTCAATCTCTTTCTCTAGGACATACCCTCATCTCCCAATGCTTACCCCAGTCTGATCTTTCCAGTTCCTCTTTCTCAGGGGCTGGTGTCATTTGATTGTCGCTTGATTCTCTACATACACTTTTCTGAAGCCAGCTCTCAAGGCTTGTGAATATCACAGGTCCTGAATTCCTTGCTGAGATGGTATTGTGGGTTTTGCTTGCCCGTCGTACTTCTTTTGGGAAACCTCCCTTCTCTCATTCCATATATTTCTAGTAGAACTGTTCATCTACCTTCTCTCCATTGAACACCCATCTGGACCATCCTTTTTTTAAATAGTATATTTTTAAATTTTATTTTTATTTATTTATTTGCTTTTTGACTCCAGAGCATGCAGGATCTTAGTTCTCTGACCAGGGACTGAATCCATGTCCCCTGCAGGGGAAGTCAGAGTCTTAACCACTGGACCACCAGGGAAGTCCCTGGGACATTATTCTTGACCAAACATTTCTGAGGGAGAATCTAATGGTCTTGGTGGCCGACTGGATACACAGAGAGTAGAAGGTACCGATACTGTGGTTTGGTCATTTGGATGGATGTGTGCAGGACTGGGAATGTGGACAGAAAATAAAATTTGGGGAAAGGTGATGAACTTTGACTTTCAATGCCTGAGAAGTGAGCGGATAAAAGTGATGTTTCAGGATGGCTGGTTTTGGACTGATAGGAGTCTTGAGATTGAGAGACCCAGCAAGAGATGATAATTGATCCTAATATGAGAAGAGAAGTGATGTCATTAACTAACCACTTCTGCCTAAGGACCGTGGCAATTGCCAGGTTCAGATGAACATGATTTTCAATAGTGAATCCAGTGATATGTTAGGGAGTGGAAACCAGAGAGGGCTCATGATTTTCCAAGATAGAAGGAAGAGAATTTGAAGTTCCCAAGAGGACTCAAGAAGTGAGGAGGTGAGAGAGAAAAATGGAAAGAAGAAGGCAGAAGAAGAACCAGAGATCTGTCTCAGCATGGGGGTCCTGGTGGAGTCAAGTTACTGACTTAGGCAAAGGAATCTTAAAATATATTCAACATTTAATTTTAAGTTCTCTGCTTTGCTCCACCCACCTAAACTTTCATTTCCTCTAAGCACACACATTTCTTTAGTTTTGCTTTTAAAAAGAGATTGAGGAAGGGTGTGAGTGTGGATACTTTCAGAAAAGCAAGAGCATCTGCAATGTCATAGGACACATGCGCTGGGGGTAGTAGAGGGGCTCAGTTGACAGCTGGGTTTCACTTATTACTGTTTGTTATCTGCCTCAAACCTGACCTCACCAGCTGGGCCTGAAACCTTCTTCTAGACTGCTGGGTTCCACTGCACAATGGAGGTCCCTGGCAAGCACTTGTTGCCTCCAAAATGTTCTCCAGTAAGAAGCCTCTGAATGACCCACCTCCCAGTTCCGTCCAGTGGTCTGGCCTGGAGAATGCTGCTCCAAAGAGAGCACAGAAATTGCCCACTGCCACTCTGAGATCACACGGAGGAACTGTGTGCACTTAAAGAGGTGAGGAAAGAAAGAAAAGAACTGGCTGCACTTAAAGAGGTGAGGAAAGAAAGAAAAGAACTGGCTGCACTTAAAGAGGTGAGGTTCACTCTGCAGCTTCAAAAAAAAATTTTTTTTTCCCAGCCAAGTTTCTGTTCTGCTAGCAGTTCTTGCTTGTGACCTAGAAGCGGCCAGTGCCCCCAGGGAACAATGCTGTCTAAACTTCCTCCTGTTTCCTGGCCTCCCCTCCCCTTCCCACTACCCCTAAGCACTTGGGCTTCCCAGCAGCCTTTGTAGGCCTTTCCTGCTCCCCTCCTCCAGCCAGATCCCTGCTTGGAACCCTCATCCTATCAGATGCAGGCCTGCAGCTGGACCGCAGCCAATGGCAGCCATGAATGTTGGCATCAGGCTTAAATCCACACTGGCCTCCCTCCTGCCTGCAGCGGGTCCAGTCTGGTCTTCCTGTGCTGACTTCTCTCTCTGCTCTGGCCAAGGTGCGTGTGCAGAGTTTCTTGGTCCAAATCACACACTGACACCTGGGATTTGTGTCAGTACATGCATCCTGAGCTTTGTGACTGTGAACTCTGGAAATGTTATCTGTAAGTTCATTTTTCTTTTGTTTGATCCATTAATGAATGCAGCCCTCCACACTTCAGGACATTCTAGAGTCCTCTTTTCCTTGTCTTTGAAGGGAAATGATTACTTGTCTGGTTGCCCGGATGTGGCTGGGAGCTGGGCCAAGAATCCCCTTTCACACACACCACTCAGTGCCCACACCCATCCTCAGTCGTCTCAAAAATGCTGACTCATCCCCTCTATCACCATCATTTGTTCACTTACAAGAATATTGAAACCCACTGGGTGCCAGGGGCTGTGCTAGGTGCTGAGGGCACAATGCCAAAACAAAGCAATGGCTCTGCCATCCTGGCACTTGGAGTCTAGTGGGAGACACAGATGATCCAACAATTCAGTCCACTGACTTAAGAGGAGAAGATGGGGAGCACACCTAAGCCAGCCTTGGAAATTCAGGGACAGTTTTAGGAAGAACTGCCATATGCATGGACCTAGGAAATGTTGGTGTTGGGCAGGGACAGCTGGCTGATGTTGGCATTGATGGTGGCCCTAAGCCACGCTGTGCATCTCTTATGCCGGAAAATTCCATAATAGCACAACACACAAAGAAACAGGGAAAGACATCCACTCAATGGTTTTTCCATTTCTTGGTTCAAAATGTCTTCATTGGCAGCCTCTAAAAGTGTCATTGCAGTTTACTGCTTGTCCCCTTTACACCTGTAGAATCTGTGCTTTGTAGAGTCAAGACTTGTTCATTGTCCTAACAGATAAACATTTTGCCCTATGGTAGAACTCCAGTGGCAACGCCATCCACCCTACCAAGTTCAGCCTCATCTTGAAGCCCCACTTTCTGGATACTGACCATAAAGTTCCCGTAGAATGAGCACCGAAAATATATGCTGAAGGCAGGCAGACAGGGAAAGGGCATCTATTATTTTACACACACACACACGCAACCAAAGCAGCCAGTAACTTTGGAAAGTTTAGTAAAATCTGGAGTTAATTCAGGTAACTAATAACAGGTGATATTTATTGAGTGCTTACTATGTGTCACTTCCCTGGTGGCTCAGCTGGTAAAGAATCCGCCTGCAATGCCAGAGACCTGGGTTTGATCCTTGGGTTGGGAAGATCCCTTGGAGAAGGGAAAGGCTACCCACTCCAGAATTCTGGCGTGGAGAATTCTGTTATACAGTCCATGGGGTCGCGAAGAGTAGGACACAACTGAGAGACTTTCACTTACTACGTGTCCGGTTCTAAAAGTTTGATTTGTGTGCCCTCCTTTCATCCTCATAACCAGTCGGGGAAGCAGGAACCATTAGCGCTCCAGGGTAGAGACAGGAAAACACACAGCCAGGCTGAGTAATCGGCTTCATGTCTCACGGGCAGGGGTGAGAACTCAGGGCTCCTTGCTTTGGAGCCAGGGCTCCTGACCACGCTGACTCTCATGGTTTCTCATGCACAGAACAGAGCTCCCTTCGAGGGTTTTGATTCTTCAGGTTGAGAGGATGTTTGGTCTGGGAATCTGAGCAGGAGAAAAGAGCATGGAGAGAGAGTGTGTGTGAAGTGGCACTCCATGGCTGCCTTGTCCTGTGGGCGAAGCTGCGGACCCCCTTCTTACAGAGTCTACAGTGAGCTCAGGGCCACCAGGAGTGGGTGGGTGCTTGGGAGCCGAAATCCAGCGCCGCTTCCCTCGTTAAGCCCAAAGGGGACGCCCTTCTCCAGTTCCGCAAAGGTGCCGGCTCCCCCTTGCTCCCAGATGCGGCTCTTTGGAGGACATCTTTGGCCTCTGGGCCTGCCCCGTGTAGACAGAAGACTTTGTAAGACCAACATGATTCTGCCCAGGCTCACTCAGCAGCCAGAATCTAACACCAGGAGGTGGATTCAGGTTTCTGACTTTCCTGGGAGGGCAATTCCAACAAGAGCAGGGTCTTAAGGAAGAAAAACAGAAAGAGAACGAGAGAGGGGAAGAAATAGCAGGGATGATGGATTACTCATTTGAGGCCACTAATTTAAGCCTTAGGAGAGCAGGACCCCCCACATCAAGGCCAGGTATAATCCCTAACCCTCTTACCCCTTCCTAGCTAACAAGGGAGCTGAGTTGGATGAGTGGGATCAGCAGACAATTGCAAATACATACAGAGCATTTATTGGGTTTTAATCTCTCCCTGTTTACTTGTAAGAAATATTAAAGGGCAAATATGAAACCAGCTAAGTATATCCTTGGAAAGCTAACTTCTCTGGCCAGAATAAGAAATACAATGTCTGTTTCTTTTTAAAAGATTCATTTTGGTTGTTCAGTTGCTCAGTCATGTCCAGCTCTTTGCAACTCGATGGACTCCAGCACACCAGACTTCCCTGTCCATCACCAACTTCTGGAGCTTGCTCAAACTCATGTCCAATGTCATTGGTGATGCCATCCAACCATCTCATCCTCTGTCGTCCCCTTCTCCCACCTTCAATCTTTCCCAGCATCAGGGTCTTTTCAAATGAGTCAGTTCTTTGTATGAGGTGTCCAAAGTATTGGAGCTTCAGCTTCACCATCTGTCCTTCCAATGAATATTCAGGGCTGATTTCCTCTAGGATTGACTGGTTTGACCTCCTTGCAGTCCAAGGGACTCTCAAGAGTCTTCTCCAGCACCACAGCTTTATAATACAGGAGATCGGTGTCTGGATGCGTGCATGTGTGTTTTTCAGCTGTGCCTGCCTAAGTGTGTCCCTGAACTGGTGTGTGACTGTGTTTGCACATGTTCATGTGGGGCTCTCTGCCTGCAGCATCTGTAAGGCACAGCGTTGCAGTTGCTTTGGAAACAGCATTCTTGCCCTGGCACAGCCGGGGACCACGGGGCGTGGCAGACTATGACATGGCTGTGCTGCTCTGATGCTCTCAGGGAGTTGGAGGCTCTCAGGAACTAGTGCCTTCTTTTGACTCTGTACATAGGCGTGGAGCACAGTGGACAGCAAGGTGCAGCGAGGTCTCAAGGAAGTTGTGCAGTGCTCATGTGGAGGCGAATCTGGGAAAGAAGGCCACCTGGCTGTGTAGATGTGCTCTTGGAGCCTTATTTTCTGCTCTCTAAAGAATGGCACCACTTCCTCCCATCAGTGAGATCTCTTTCACAGGAAGCAGCTACTGCTTCTGGCCACCGGTGGACACAATTTAAGGCATCTCAGGGAGCACCCTAAATTTGCTTTACATAATGGAATGTTAGCAGCCACATTGTATTTTGGGGAAAAGAGGTTTTAGGGAATTCCTCCTGGGCAAACGAAATGATTCAGTGAGAAAAAACTTGGTTAGAGTAATGGTCTGTGGGGAAGCTTATAAGTATAAATACAGATTTATATAGAGCATGTGCTGATACACTTTTTAAATTTTTGGCCTCGCTGCATGACTTGTGGGATCTTAGTTTCCCGACCGGGGATTGAACCTGCACAGCGCTGATGTACTTTTGAATGCGATGCGTATTCTCACCCCTTAGTAAATAATATCATTAAATCATTTAAGGGATGGGATGGCTCAAGAGGGAGAGGATATATGTTTATGTGGCTCAGTGGTAAAGAATCCGCCTGCCAATGCAGGAGACGCAAGAGACGTGGGTGCGAACCCTAGAGAAGGAAATGGCAACCCACTCCAGTATTCTTGCTGGGGAAATCTCAAAAAGTACAGAGAAACCTGGTGGGCTACAGTGCATGGGGTTCCAAAAGAGTCGGATATGACTTAATGACTGAAAAACAACAACAAAAACAGCTGGTTCACTTTGGTGTACAGCAGAAACTAACACAGCATTGTAAAGCAATTATACACCAATAAAAAATAATCATAGCATTAAATCATTTAAGAAATCTAGGAGGTAGACAGTGAAGATCTAGGGATGAAAACTCCAGCGTGTTCTGACAGAGTTCATGGAGAGTGGAGAAAGTGTTTAATTGGAGAGATAATTGTCATTGACACCCAAAGTGTCATTTGGGTGAAAAAAGAAGTAACCAGGTGTGACAGAGCAGAGGAGAGGGAAGCCAACCAGAGAGGATCAGAGCGGCCAGCTCTGCGTCCTCTCCCCAAGCCTGTCCCTTACTCATACCAGCCTGGGAGCTTGTCATTCCTGACCAACAAGTCAGGAGAGGAGAATGGTACTAAGTAAAGAAGTGTCGATGTCAGTGTTACTGTGTGTGTGGGGACAGAGCCCACAGTAGCAGGCTCTGCTGTCACAGATGAAGCACTGGCTGCAGGGTGGTGTGGCTGTTAGTGACTATGCACATGACTTCGCAGGGGACCGCTGAGTGGGCGTGAGAACACGTGTACTAATGATCAGAACACCCAGAGCTGTCGTCTGTTCATTCTGAATGGCAGGCTCTGTGCAAAGAACTCTGCACCCCTCATCTCATTTAAACCCCACTTATTCTCATCCTGTGTTTAGCTGAGAAAATGGCACTAGATGGGGGTTAACAGGCAGCAAAGCTTCAGGTCTTTATGTCTGAGTCGTTTCTACTGTCCCCACCTCAGCCACAGCAGACAGAATGATGGACAGTCTAAGTACATGTGGTTGTAGCTGGCCTTTTAGAATAGGACCTCAAGCAGCTTTATCTCTTTTTCCCCTCTGCCCAGTCAACCCATGTCATGGGACCAGCTTTCTCGTGCCCATGGTGGAAGCTCAGATGGGCCTGCTAGCCTTTCCAGCCATTCGCAAATATTAATACAAAACACCCAGCTCACTTTATGTCCAAGATTCTCATCTCAGTAAGGGATGTGTTCAATCCAGGGGAAGGGGCCAAACTCCAGGTCCCCTAACAGTGAAATTTCAGTCCTGGAAGCGGGTGGTGGGAGAGGCTGTGTGGTCAGCTTTGCCCCGTTTCTCTGCCTTTGCTTCGCTCCGCTGGGTGAGCAGTTTCTTGTCTCTCCTGGGTCCAAGTAATGGAGGGAGGAAGGAGAAGGGGTCCCAAAAAGTCTTACCTGCCAGGTCCCATCTTGAACTTGCTGCTGCTGCTGCTAAGTCGCTTCAGTCGTGTCCGACTCTTAGTGACCCCATGGATTGCAGCCTACCAGGCTCCTCTGTCTGGGATTTTCCAGGCAAGAATACTGGAGTGGGGAGCCGTCACCTTCTCCCACCTTGAACTTGAGGCCACATCAAAATGTCAAATGAAGGGAATATTTTAGCTCAAAAAAAAAAAAAAAAAAGAAAAAGAGAGAGAGAGAGAGGTAGATTAGTTTTGGAGGAAAGGGGTCCCTGGGAAATAATGATTGTTAACACTATCTGGGCCTCTTTTTCTGTACTGTGCAAACATGTATATAACCAGAGGGGCTACAATGATTTTTTCCTATTTTATTATCAGGGAAGCTGAGGCTCTGAGAAAGAAATAATTTGTGTCAAAGGCAGAGAGCTTGGTAAGTACAAGATCAGGGGTTTGGGCCCAGAGAGTGTGAAGTAAGAACTTGGTCTCTTAACGGCTCTGCTATCTGAAGTTGGAAATCTATCAGGAGAGGAAATTACTACTCCTTACCAACTTCACAATTTTGCCTTCTTTCTTATTCTAGGAAATATTACCAGACTGGATAGCATTTCCTTTTAATAGCTAGTGTCAAAGCAAATCTAATGAAAAAGTGTAACCTGAAAAAAAAAAAAAACACCACTGAAATGGTACTAATTTACGATCATAAAGGGATGTCTTGTGTTTGAAAATAACCAACAACTTGGATGGTATGTAATGAATTAGGAAAACAAAACAAATCTCAAGAGATTGAATTTATATAACTAGAAACTATCTCGAGAGAATTATTTCTTGCATTGCATGATACTTGGAGCATATTTCATACAGTTGAACTTGCACCCAGAAGTAATTTGTTGTAGGAGATAAGATAGCCTCCCCCGCAACTGGTGACCTGTAGGGAAAGAAGAAGAATGTATCACTGACGATGGCTTTTGCACATCAAGCTGCTATTTCCGTTCTTGGAATTTGTCCCTTTCTCAATGCTTCAGTTTAGTTGGTGCTCACAGAAGCATTGAAACACTTTTTACACGTTACACTTTCCCAAAGCATTTTAGTTCAAGAGACTGAAATATCTGGGGTGGAAGTGGGCATATTAGAAGGTGGTGTCTTGCATCTGCCAGTCCTCACCCCTTTGCCCAAGCTGTTCTCTTTGCATGACTTCATTGTCTCTGCTTGTTGAACACCTACTCATCACATAAGACCCACAGGGATAGTCACCTCATAGAAGCCTTCCTAATTGCCATAGAGGCTGTCTGCCTTCATTGGACTATCGAGAGTTTTGCAACATTTTACCTTTTATGAGGGGCTTCCCAGGTGGCTTAGTGGTAAAGAATCCGCCTGTCAATGTGGGAGATGTGGGTTTGATACCTGGGTCAGGAAGATCCCCTGGAAAAGGAAATGGCAACCCACTCCAGTAGTCTTGCCTGGAAATTCCATGACAAAGGAGTCTGGAAGGCTACACAGTCCATGGGGTCGTAAAGAGACGGACATGACTCAGCGACTGAGCATGTACACACCTTGTATGAGAGCTGCCCGTCTTTGTGTTGTTCTAGTTAGAGAGTTCTCTCTCAGTAGGTGGCAGAGTACAGCTGTAGAGCAGAGGTCGCAAGTGATGGCTCACAGCCTGTTTTTGTACAACCCTTGAGGTAAGGATGGTTTTCATAATTTTAATTGGTTGAAAAAAATGTCAAAAGACGAATGCTATTTTGTGACACATAAAAATGACATAAAATTCAGATTTCATTGTCCATAATTAAAGTTTTATTGGAGCACAGCCACACTCATTTGCTTGAGTATTATCTGTGACTGCTTCTGAGCCACAGCAACAGAACCAAGTAGTTGCAACACAGACCATCTGGCCTGAAAAGCCTGGAATATTTTCTGTCTGGTCCTTCACAGAAAGCATTTACTGACTTTTGCTCTAGGTCAGATGTCCTCAAATCTTAGTGTGTCTCAGCATATCACGGAGGTGCCTCTGCTGGAACTTGATAGAAATGCAGATTCTCAGGACCCACCTCAGACTTTCTGAGTCAGAAATTACAGGGGTGGGGGTCCATAATCTGTGTGTTAACCAGGCCCTCAGAAAGCAACAAAATTTGCTTTCTGTAAAGGACCAGACAGAAAATATCCCATGTAGGATCATCAGTACCATCTTTCTAAATTCCATATATATGCATAATAAACAGTATTTGTCTTTCTCTTTCTGACTTACTTCACTGTATAATAGGCTCCAGGTTCATCTACCTCATTAGAACTGGCTCAAATGCGTTCATTTTTATAGGTGAGTAATATTCCATTGTGTACATGTACCACCACTTCCTTATCCATTCATCTGCCAGTAGACAGCTGGGTTGCTTCCACGTCCTGGCTATTGTAAATAGTGCTGCGGTGAACATTGAGGTACATGTGTCTCTTTCAATTCTAGTTTCCTCGGGGTGTATGCCCAGCCGTGGGATTGCTGAGTCATGGCAGTTCTTTTCCCAGGTGCTTTGGGAATCTCCAAACTGTTCTCCATAGTGGCTGTACCAGTTTGCATTCCCACAAACAGTGCAAGAGGGTTCCCTTTTTTAGAAGGAAATCTTTGTCTAACCTGTGACCTTGCCTTTAGGATGAGCCATGCAGATATATCTTGACTTTATTATCTGTCAAGCCATTAAGCTCTCTCTGAATCTCAGTTTCTTCATCTGTCAAATGGGGCTCATGATAACCAAGTCAGGTTGTCTGAAGGTTCAGAACATGACGTCTGTGAAAGTTTCTGAAATATGTTATAGGGCTTCTATAAATGGACATTTCTTTCTCTCCCTCCATCCCTCTCTCCTTCCTTCTATTCTCTCTCCCTATCTCTTCTCTCTGAAAAGGAACTATCCATACTTACTGTCTCACTGCCTCTGAATTGCCTTCCTTCACAAGGCTGCTTGGGACTTTCAGAGCCTTCAACAACTGATTATGTGTCTCCCTCCAGTATGGTGTTTGTCTTATAATTCATGCAAGGCAGGCTGGGAAAACCATTCTTACTTAATTTACTTGAGCACATACTGTGTACAAGCTTCTATACTAATGAAGAAAATTAAGATCAAGGACTTAAAAAAAAAAAGAGAGAGAGATTGCCTGTCTACCTCTTAGAAGATTTCATGATAAAGGCAGAGGCCAGGGTTTAAAAAATTAATGGTTGCCCTTTAGTTAATTGTAATCAGGTGGGTTTTGTCTTCTGTGTCAGGAAGAATGATAAAGGGTGAGTGCTTGAGAAACAAAATCATACAAAAATCTTTTAAGGAACCAGATATGAATACATTTAAAAGAAATACAGCATTTTTTTCTTGGGTCTGGTTTTAAAACCATGATTAAATTAAGCACACAAAAATATTACATTTTTCTTGGGATTTCTTTCCCTTAAAATTTAGCCATTTCTGCTTTAAAAAAATCAAATGAGATAATTAATACAATTGTATTTGAAAATTATAAAGTAATGCTTAAATGCAAAGGAGATCAGGTTTCCCACATTGTTACAATCTCATTAGAGGAGAAAGTACAGTTTATTGGATGAATAGCAAAGGGTACACAGAATTAGATAGAGGCTGGAGGACCCCCTTTATCTCTGAGCCCCTGGGAATCTATGCACCTTAATTTACCTGTTAAGTTAATTACAGAGAAGACCTTTTAACTTTCTTGCTCTCAGATTTCTTATTGTCTTCCTTTACCTGTGGCAGAACCTGAAAGATGGGAACTAACCTCCCTGTTGATTCCCTCCACATGGGGCACAAAATGTGGGACACAAAATGTTGGTTGTTTACTCTTCCTTGTGGGTTCTCAGTTGCATCTGATACTGTGACCTCACGGACCATAGCCCACCAGGCTCCTCAGTCCATGGGATTTTCCCAGCAAGAATACTGGAGTGGGTTGCCATTTCCTCCTCCAGGGGATCTTTCTGACAGAGGGGTTGAACTCGCGTCTCCTTCACTGCAGGCAGATTCTTCACCGCTGAGCCACTGAGGAAGTCATTGACTCTTCTTTAGCCCAAGTTAGAAAAGGGCCTTTTTACCTTCACCTTTTCGCTTTAGCGCTCTCCCCCATCAGTTCTTTGGGTTCTTCAGCTGTGGATGTATTTAGGGTGTAAAGAATCTGCCTCCAATGCAGGAGACCTGGGTTTGATCCCTGGGTTGGGAAGATTCCCTGGAGAAGGGAATGGCAACCTACTTCAGTATTCTTGCCTGGAGAATTCCGTGGACAAAGGAGCCTGGCAGGCTATGGTCCATGGGGTTGCAAAGAGTCACTCACGACTGAGTGATTAACACTAACTATGTTTGCAAATCATGTTTATGCTAGTAACTTCTTTCTACCACTGCTTTTAGGCAGTGGTGTGCTGGTAAATACTTAACAACTGGCTCCCTGGGAAAACGGACGCATATAAGTTTGAACATTATTACTATTACTGGCATAAAGGAAGTATAGCATACAGTTTACAAATAAAGATAAAATAAGCAATATTCTTATAAATTCCATAGAGCTGATTGATTTTCGCACGGTGTTTTTGCTGATCTCTGCTGAATGCTTGTATCCGTAGCCAAATTATGGTTGCTACTGATCAGCAAGTGTAGTAAATGTTGGTTGATGTTTTCCTTTCTGTTAACTAGTAAGATGGAAGTGAAATAACCAAAGACATATGTAGGGATGTTGGTCCATGATATGAGCAACTTCTTTGCTGGATTGGATAATAGCTTTTGAATCCTGGGCTAATAAACACATGCAAAGAAGCTCAACATTTCTTGTTGCTGCTGCTGCTGCTAAGTCGCTTCAGTCGTGTCCAACTCTGTGCAACCCCATAGACGGCAGCCCACCAGGATCCCCGTCCCTGGGATTCTCCAGGCAAGAACACTGGAGTGGGTTGCCATTTCCTTCTCCAATGCATGAAAGTGAAAAGTGAAAGTGAAGTCTTTCAGTTGTGTCTGACTCTTCACGACCCTATGGACTGCAGCCTACCAGGCTCCCCTGTCCATGCGATCTTCCAGGCAAGAGTACTGGAGTCGGGTGCCATTGCCTTCTCTGAACATTTCCTGTTAGAGAAATGCAAATCAAAACTACAATGAGCTATCACTTCACACCCGTCAGAATGGCCATCAGCAACAAATCTACAAACAATAAATGCTGGAAAGAGTGTGGAGAAAAGGGGACCCTCTTGCATTGTTGGTGGGAATGTACATTGATACAGCCACTATGGAGAACAGTACAGAAATTCCTTACAAAGCTAGGAATAAAAAAATTACCATATGATCTAGCAATCCCACTATTGGTTCTATACACTGAGGAAACCATAATTGAAAAAGACGCATGTACTCCACTGTTCATTGCAGCGCTATTTACAATAGCTGGAGAAGGCAATGGCACCCCACTCCAGGACTCTTGCCTGGAAAATCCCATGGACAGAGGAGCCTGCAGTCCATGCGGTTGCAAAGAGTCAGACACAACTGAACGACTTCACTTTCACTTTTCACTTTCATGCATTGGAGAGGGAAATGGCAACCCACTCCAGTGTTCTTGCCTGGAGAATCCCAGGGACAGGGGAGCCTGGTAGGCTGCCATCTATGGGGTTGCACAGAGTTGGACATGACTGAAGCAACACAGCAGCAGCAGCAGGACATGGAAGCAACCTAGATGTCCGTCAACAGATGAATGGATAAAGTTGTGGATGAATAAAGAAGATGAATGGAATATTACTCAGCTGTAAAAAGAATGCATCTGAGTCAGTTCTAATGAGGTGGATGAACCTAGAGCCTATTATACAGAGTGAAATAACTCAGAAAAACAAATGTCATATATGAATGCATATATATGGAATCTACAAAGGTGGTACTGATAAACCTATTTGGTGAGCAACAGTGGAGATGCAGACACAGAGAACAGACTTGTGGACGCAATGAGGGAAGGAGAGGTAGGGATGAGTTGAAAGAGTAACATATATATTATCATATATAAAATACATAGCCAGTGGGAATTTGCTGTGTGATGCAGGAAGCTCAAACCCAGTGCTCTGTGACAACCTAGAGGGGTGGGATCGGGTGGGAGCTGGGAGGGAGGGTCAAGAGACATGTGTATACCTATGGCTGATTCATGTTGATGTATGGCAGAAGCTAACAATATTGTAAAGCAATTATCCTCCAATTAAAAATAAAGGAAAAGAAGGTAAAGCAAATATCTTTTGAATCCTGGAAGAATATTTCCTTAATTTTGAGGGTGATTAGTATAAATATAGGGCTTCCCCAAGTGTCTCAGCGGTAAAAAATCTGCCTGCAATGCAAGGGACTCAGGAGAGTAAATATCTTCAGTGTTGAAGGTCAAACAGTCCCTATTGCAGCTACTCAGCTCTGCAGTTGCAACACCATGGACAACATGGAACTGAGTGAGTGTGGATGGTTATGTCCTAATAAAACTTTATAAAAACAGGTGGTGGGCCAGGCTTGGTTCACAGGCTACAGTTTGCCAACCTCTGGTACTTAATTTCCTGATTATAATGTTCAGGACTTTTCAAACTTGTTTTTAATCAGGAAAAAGTACTTACATCTATAACAAACACCGTCTATTTGTTGAATACTTATTATGAGCCAAGCACTGTGGTTAGCTTTGGGAATTACTCACAGAAGATTAACTCCTCCACCCTCCTCTCCACAAAAATGAATCTTAATTGAAACTCTGTATGTAAATAGCCAAAAGCTGAACTGTTCAACTTAGAAATATAGAACTCAGAGTCCCATCAACTTAACCACTTTCTGGTCCCACTGGTTTCCCCTGTATTTAACTCTAGGGCTCTACTGGAAGCAGCCTGAAAACCATGACCAAATCTTTCAGTTGTACGATATTGACAGTTTTTTCTTTATTATGCCACTGCTTTGAATTTTTTTGTACATAAATCTTTGATTTTCTACTTTTCTATACTAGATTTCTAACAGAGAATTTATGAGGTCAAAGGTTATACCTGTTTTGAAGTCTCTTGCTCTGTTTTGCCAAAACATTTATCAGTTTGTGCCACCATGAACACTATTTTATAAGTTGTATCCCACCTTTGCCAGCATCCAGTACTGGCATTTAAAAAACATTTGCAAAGAAAGTAATAATAATTTAAAAAAACCAACATTTGCAAGTTTGATAGGTAAGAAATATTGCCTTGTTATTTTAATTTACATTTCTTTGATTAGTTGAGTGCTGAACATTTCTTCATATTTATTACTCATTTGCATTTTCTCCCTGAATTGATGGTAATAGGACATTTTGAACATAATTTAAATGGAGTTTTGAAGAGAGATTAAAAAATCAGTTTTTTATTTTCCTCCCCAGATACCAGACTTTGAATTGAAATGAGGTCATGGTCAAGAAGAGCAGAATTTCCACAGAACTCTCCTAGGAAGCCAAGCCTGTGTTTTATTCTGTATGCATTATTATTCTCAATTTGATAAAATAATATTATTTTTTCAAGTGCTAAAAAACACTCTTTGAAAATGTACAGGCAAAGATTTAAGTGTGAGAGAGAAACAGTATGGTATAAACAGAAAGGGAAAATGAAGCTAGGTATAATAAAAGAAACTAGATGTGTGCGATGGATTGAAGGTTTGTGAAGGTGTAAGCCTAACTTGCCAATGTGTTGGGCTTTGGAAGTGGGACTTCTGGGAGATGATCAGGTCACGAGGATGGACTTTCCTGAATGCTCTTAGTGTTCTTTTAAGAAGAGATATGAGAGAGATGAGCAACTTCACTTCTCATGAATCAGGTGGCTTGCCACTTCTTGGGGCTTCTCTGGTGGCTCAAAGGGTAAAGAGTCTGCCTGCAGTGCAGGAGACCTGGATTCAATCCCCGGGTTGGGAAGACCCCCTGGAGAAGGAAATGGCAACCCACTCCAGTACTCTTGCCTAAAAAATTCGATGGATGGAGGAGCCTGGTAGGCTACAGTCCATGGGATTGCAAAGAGTCGCACACGACTGAGCAACTTCACTTCATAAGAGATGATGTCTCTGCCCTCCACTATGTGAGGACTCTAGATGAAATTCTGCAAAGAAGGAAGAATTCCCTTGCCAGACAGTGAATCTGCCCACATCCTTTTTTTTTTGGCTGTGCCGCATGGCTTGTGGGATCTTAGTTCCTCAAAAAGGGATTGAATCCAGGCCCTTGGCAATGAAGGTACAGAGTCCTAACCACCAGGGAATTTCCCTGCCTATATCTTGATCTTGGACTTCTTAACCTCCAGAACCGTATGAAGTAAAGTTTTGTTGTTTAAGCCATCCTGTTATAGCAACTCAAACTAAGATAGAAATCCATATTTGTCAGGTCCAATCATATATATTACATAGCTTGTAAAAAAACCAAAAGCTAAGAAGGGGATTTATCATATTAGCTCACACAGTTATGGAGGCTGAGAAGTCCCACAGTCTGTCATTTGCAAACTGGAGACCCAGGAAAGCTGGTGGTGTAAGTTCAAAGGCCTAAGAACCAGAGGGCCAGTGGTATAGATTCCAGTCCAGGCCTGAAGGCCTGAAGGCCTGAGAACCAGGAGGGCCAAGGGCTGGAGAAGATCGATGTTCTAGCTCAAGTAGTCAGGCAGAGGGCTAATTCACTTTCCTCCACTTTTCTGGGGGGAATCTATTCCGATCCTCAATGAATTGAATGATGCCCACCTGCCCTGGGGAGGGCTGTCTGCTTCACATGTGCTCACCTCACATGTGCTCACTTTACATGTTTCTGCCTTAGTCTCTCTGCGTGTTTAAATGCTGCTCTTGCTTCAGAATTCTCGAACATCCTCAGGGAGGCCTCACCTGACCCCTGAGGTTAGGCCAGAACTCATATTCTGTGAATCCCTCGACCCTGGGCTTTTCTGGCATCATCGCAAAGGTAATTAAATAACTGGTTGTGCAATTCAACCTTTGATATCTGCATTATGGTTGCCATGTCAATTAAGGTGGAAACTACTGGAAGGCAGAATCAGAGCTGTTTTATTGGCCACAAGCCACACCTCCCGTCATGCCTGTCAGATGACATCCCAATCCAAGCATGGAGGGCGGAGAGGGAGAGACACTTACGTATATACTTATTTTGAAGCTGATTTTTTTCTTCTCTCTTCTCATTAATTCTGCCCCTGATGGTGAAAATGTTATCAAGGCTGGCAGGATATATTATCTTGTGATTGCTACCTTTGCCCTTTGTTCTGGAAGATCCCCTCCACCTCCTTGTGAGCTTATGGCTCTCTGTCCTCAGCATGTGCTCTGACATGTTGAGGAAGCTGAGTTTTAAACATCCTAGTCCTTGATTTCTTTTTCTTGGAGATGGTTTTGATCACTGTCTCTTGGATAATGTCATGAACTTCCATCCATAGTTCTTCAGGCACACTATCTATCAGATCTAATCTCTTGGATCTATTTGTCCCTTCCACTGTATAATCGTAAGGGATTTGATTTAGGTCATACCTGAATGGCCTAGTGGTTTTCCATACTTTCTTTAATTTAAGTCTGAATTTGGCAATAAGGGGTTCATGATCTGAGCCACAGTCAACTCCTGGTCTTGTTTTTGCTGACTGTATAGAGCGTCTCCATCTTTGACTATAAAGAATATAATCAATATGATTTTGGTATTGACCATATGGTGATGTTCATGTGTAAAGTCATCTCTTGTGTTGTTGAAAGAGGGTGTTTGCTATTATCAGTGTGTTCTCTTGGCAAAACTCGATTAGCCTTTGCCCTGCGTCATTTTTTACTCTAAGGCCAAATTTGCCCGTTGCTCTAGGTATCTCTTGACTTTCCACTTTTGCATTCCAGTCCCCTATGATGAAAAGGACATCTTTTTTTTTGGTGTTAGTTCTAGCAGGTCTTGTAGGTCTTCATAGCACTGTTCAACTTCAGCTTCTTCAGCATTGGTGGTTGGGGCATAGACTTAGACTACTGTGATAGCAAATGGTTTGCCTTGGAAATGAACAGAGATCATTCTGTTGTTTTTGAGACAGAAAATTCTTTTTTTTTTTTTATTCATTTGACTGCACCAGGTCTTAGTTGCAGCATGTGGGATCTAGTTCCCTGACTAGGGATTGAACTCAGGCCCCTTGCCTTAGGAGCCTGGAGTCTTAGCCACTGGACCATCAGGGAAGTCCTGAGACAGAAAATTCTTAAAGAGATGGGAATACCAGACCACCTTACCTGCCTCCTGAGAAATCTATATGCAGGTCAAGAAGCAACAGTTAGAACCAGACATGGAACAATGGACTGGTTCAAAATTGAGAAAGGAGTATGTCAAGGTGACAAGTATATTGTCACCCTGCTTATTTAACCTTATATGCAGAGGACATCATGTGAAATACCATGCTGGATGAAGCACAAGCTGGAATCAAGCTTGCCAGGAGAAATATCAATAATCTCAAATATGCAGATGATACCACCCTTATGGAAAAAAGTGAAGAGGAGCTAAAGAGCCTCTTGATGAAAGTGAACTAGCTGGCTTAAAATTCAACATCTAAAAAATGAAGATCATGGCATCCGGTTCCATCAGTTTATGGCAAATAGATGGGGAAACAATGGGAACAGTGAGAGACTTTATTTTCTTTGGCTCCAAAATCACTGCAGATGGTGACTGCAGCCATGAAATTAGAAGACACTTGCTCCTTGGAAGAAAAGCTATGACAAACTTAGCATATTAAAAAGCAGACACATTACTTTGCCAACAAAGGTCCGTCTAGTCAAAGCTATGGTTTTTCCAGTAGTCATGTAAGAATATGAGAGTTGGACCATAAAGAAGGCTGAGCACTGAAGAACTGATGCTTTTGAACTGTGGTACTGGAGAAGACTCTTGAGAGTTCCTTGGACTGTAAGGAGATCAAACCAGTCAATCTTAAAATAAATCAATCATGAATATTCATTAGAAGAACTGATGCTGAAATGGAAGCTCCAATACTTTGGTAACCTGATGTGAAGAGCTGACTCTTTAGAAAGGCCCTGTTGCTGGGAAAGATTGAAGGCAGGAGGAGACGGGGATAACAGAGGATGAGATGGTTGGATGGCATCACTGACTCAATGGATGTGAGTTTGAACAAGCTCCAGGAGATGGTGAAGGACAGTGAAGCCTGGTGTGCTGCAGTCCATGGGGTCGTAAAGAGTTGGACATGACTGAGCAACTGAACAACAGCCCTTGATTTGGCTTCCCAGGTGGTGCTAGTGATAAAGAACCTGCCTGCCAATGCAGGAGACATAAAAGACATGGGGATTCCTGGAGAATCCCATGGACAGAGGAGCCTGGTAGGCTACAGTCCATGGTGTCACAAAGTGCTGGACACAACTGAAGCGACTTAGCATACAGACCTTGATTACCTCCCCACCCGCTATTCCGAAAGGTAAGCGGGAAACAACTGCAGTTTACTGTCATCAAGGGAAAGGTGAAAAGCCAAAGGATTATCACTGGGTAGATCTGTTCACTAGATAAAAGAAATGCAAGGTGGGAAGTGAAACATTCTTATCTAATCCTGGAGTCATCTATGGCTGGACCCCTGATACCAAATGTTTCCTCAATTCCACTGAAGTTACCAGCACTTACCATTAGGTAACAGCTAGGTGGTCAGCCCCATGAGTGTGGGGAATTCCTGGGAGGTCTTGTTGTCTACTCTGTCCTTGCTATGGCACAATAATCTAGCTCATAGAGGTGAGATGGGAGGATGGAGGCTAAAGAGGGAGGGTTTTATATATATATATAACTATATATATTATATATAATAGAATGGGAAAGACTAGAGATCTCTTCAAGAAAATTAGAGATACCAAGGGAACTTTTCATGCGAAGATGAGCACAATAGAGGACAGAAATGGTATGGACCTAACAGAAACAGATGATATTAAGAAGAGGTGCCAAGAATACACAGAAGTACTATACAAAAAAGATCTTCACGACCCAGATAATCATGGTGTGATCACTCACCTAGAGCCAGACATCCTGGAATGTGAAGTCAAGTGGGCCTTAGGAAGAATCACTACCAACAAAGCTAGTGGAGGTGATGGAATTCCAGTTGAACTATTTCAAATCCTAAAAGGTGATGCTGTGAAAGTGCTGCAGTCAACGTGTCAGCAAATTTGGAAAACTAGCGGTGGCCACAGGGCTGGAAAAGGTCAGTTTTCATTCCAATCCCAAAGAAAGGCAATGCCAAAGAATGCTCAAACTACCGCACAATTGCACTCATCTCACACACTAGCAAAGTAGTGCTCAAAATTTTCCAAGCCAGGCTTCAACAGTCCGTGAACCTTGAACTTCCAGATGTCCAAGCTGGATTTAGAAAAGGCAGAGGAACCAGAGATCAAATTGCCAACATCTGTTGGATCATCAAAAAAGCAAGAGAGTTCCAGAAAAACATCTACTTCTGCTTTATTGACTATGCCAAAGCCTTTGACTATGTGGATCACAATAAACTGTGGAAAATCCTGAAAGAGATGGGAATACCAGACTACCTGATCTGCCTCCTGAGAAATCTGTATGCAGGTCAAGAAGCAACATTTTGAACTGGGCATGGAACAACAGACTAGTTCTAAATTGGGAAAGGAGTACGTCAAGGCTGTATATTGTCACCCTGCTTACTTAACTTATATGCAGAGTACATCAAAAGAAACACTGGGCTGGATGAAGCACAAGCAGGAATCAAGATTGCTGGGAGAAAAGTCGATAACCTCAAATATGCAGATGACAGCACACTTATGGCAGAAAGCAAAGAACTAAAGAGCCTCTTGATGAAAGTGAAAGAAGAGAGTGAAAAAGTTGGCTTAAAACTCAGCATTCAGAAAACTAAGATCATGGCATCTGGTCTCATCACTTCATGGGAAATGGATGGGGAAACAGTGGAAACAGCGACAGATTTTAGTTTTGGGGGCTCCAAAATCACTGCAGATGGTGACTGCAGCCATGAAATTAAAAAACACTTGCTCCTTGGGAGAAAGGTTATGACCAACCTAGACAGCATATTGAAAAGCAGAGACATTACTTTGCCAACAAAGTTCCCTCTAGTCAAAGCTATGGTTTTTCCAGTAGTCATGTATGGATATGTGAATTGGGCCACAAAGAAAGCTGAGTGCCAAAGAATTGATGCTTTTGAACTGTGGTGTTAGAGAAGACTCTTGAGAGTCCCTTAGACTGCAAGGGGATCCAACCAGTCCATCCTAAAGGAAATCAGTCTTGGATATTCATTGGAAGGACTGATGCTGAAGCTGAAACTCCAATACTTTGGCCACCTGATGTGAAGAACTGACTCATTTGAAAAGACCCTGATGCTTGGAAAAATTGAAGGCAGGAAGAGAAGGGGACGACAGGGGATGAGATGGTTGAATGACATCACCAACTCAATGGACATGAGTTTGAGTAAACCCCAGGAGTTGGTGATGGATCGGGAGGCCTGGCATGCTGCAGTCCGTGGGGTCATAGAGTCGAACATGACTGAGCAACTGAACTGAACTGAGCTGAATACACACACACACACACACACACATACTCACACACACACACATACATATATAGCTGACTCATTTTGTTGTATAGCAGAAACTAACACATTGTAAAGCAATTATATTCCAGTAAAAATACTTAAAATCAGTGTTTCAGGACTAAAAAGAAATCTAGCTCATAAATTTCTACTTGGTAAACATTTGTCAAATGTATGGAAGAATTAAACTCTTCAATCCATTTAGAATTCATTTTAGCATAAATTATGATTTAGAGAACTTATTTTTAAAAAATATTTAATTATTTATTTGGCTAGGCTGGGTCTTTGTTGCTGCACGCCCTCTTCTCTTGTTGTGGCGAGTGGGGGCTACTCTCTAGCTGGGGTGCTCGGGCTTCTCATTGCAATGGCCTCTCTTATTGTGGTGCACAGGCTCTGGGGTGCTTGGGTTTCAGTAACTGCGGCACAGGGGCTCAGTAGTTTTGGCTCCCGGACTCCAGAGCATAGGCTCTGTAGGTGTGGTGCACAGGCTTAATTGCTGTGAGTCATGTGGGCTCTTCCCGGACCAGGGGTTGAACTTGTGTGTCCTGCATCGGCAGGCAGATTCTTTACCACTGAGCCACACAGGGAAGTCACTAACTTTATTTATCCCCCACAAACGATCAGTCTGTAACTTCAATGGCAAATGGCAAATGGCAAATAATTTATCTTTTTCCTATTGACTTGAAACACTGTACTTACTGTATATGGGAATCATGTATATACTTGGTGCTGTTTCTATGCTTTCTGTTGTTTATTACTCTGTTTGTCTATTTGATCTCATAACCACTTTCTAAGCAATTGTTCTTGATTATTGTTTTTCAAGGACCAGTAAAATATTTGCTTATTTTTATAGAAAGATTTTACTTTCATAAATTGTACAAGAAGACAACACTTGAATATCTTTAAAGCTTAGAGCCAAAAACCACAGAATATTAAGGCATTCTGTAATGCACTTTGGTTAATTTATACAGCACAACTAATCAGTTTATTTCCAATTGTAATGTTCTATTTTAAAAATAAAAAAATAAAAAATAGAGAATGTATTAAAAGCAAATTCTACTGAAGGTGCTTGTTTACTAGGTTAAAGTAACTTAGCAGCTTGAGGTAATGTTTTCTCTTTCTCTGGATGATTGTGAGTGAGCTGGGATAAGCTGAATTTCTAGTCTTCTGAAAGGGAGTAAAAGAAATTATAGAGCACATTACGCATTTCTGAAATGGCTCCTCCTTCCTCATTACTAATTTTCAAAATCTTCTTGGCTAATTTCACTCATATATTATTCCAGATAAACCTTATAATTATTGTGTCAAATTCTGAAAGGGAAATCCTCCTGATATTTTGACTAGAACTGAATTACCTCTAAAGATTGGCTTGGAGAATTTTTAGATTTTTGTAATATTGAATGCATTCATCCTGGAATATGATGCCTTTTGAAAAAAGCTCAGTTGTCTTTGATATCCCTTAATAAACATTTTTAGCTTCCTAAGAGTCCTGCATATTCCTCCTTTCCACCCTCCATCCTTTGCTCCTTCTTTCCTTCACTTCTTCTCCTTTCCCCTTCCACCCTCCTACCTCTCTCCCTCCTTCCCTTCTTTCCTTCCCTCTCTCTTTCTCTCTCTCCCTCATCTGTTGTGAATGCTTGTTTTTTACCCATTAACTTTAAAAAACTAGTTAGGTTGGGAAGATCCCCTGGAGGAGGAAATGGCAGCCCACTCCAGTATTCTTGCCTGGAGAATCCCATGGACAGAGGAGCCTGGCGGGCTAGAGTCCATGGCGTTGCAAAGAGTTGGACATAACTTAGCGACTAAACAACTAAAGGACAATTTATTAAAAAGAGTTATCAAGCATTTGTATAGGACCAGTCTTGCTCCAAGTGACTGAAGCCATTGGCATTTTTCTTTTGTCATGGTAAAAGATAAACAATACTAACATTTACCATTTAAAGCATTTTGAAGTATAGAGTTTAGCGGAATTAAGTACATTGACATTGTTGTCCAACATGGATCATCCCAAACTAAAACTACAAGGCCATAGTAACCAGTGTAAACAGACACTTTTGAAAACTTTCCTGTTAGCTTCAATAGATTTACAATTGATTTGTTGTTTTTGAGAGATACATATTTGTGTTGTATGCGAATAAAGAATATTGCAATGGTATATAGAACTTCCATGATAATCTAAAATATCAGAAGTGATTATGGGAATTATTGTTTTGTTGTCTTAATGAGAATGCCTTTAGTGGCTTTTTGTGTGTTTGTTTGCTTGTTTTAATGAGCAATGTGCTGTTACTTCCTGACTTGCCAGTTGATAGTGATGTGTGTGTGCATACTAAGTTGCTTCAGTCATGTCTGACTCTGTGTGACCCCTTGAACTGTAGTCCCCCAGGCTCCTCTGTCCATGGGGATTCTCCAGGCAAGAATACTGGAGTGGGTTGCCATGCCCTCCTCCAGGGGATCTTTCTAACCCAGGGATCAAACCGTGTCTCTTAATCTGCTGCATTGGCAGGTGGATTCTTACCACTGGTGCCACCTGGGAAGCCCATATATGTATATATATATGTATGTACAAATATCTTGTTAAACTTGTTAAAATTTGCTTAACTGGCCATTTCAAAGAACTCATTCTCATATATATCAGTTCTGCTTTATTTCCTAGTGTACTAATTTCTCCTCTATTATAATTTCTTACTTCATTCTCTGGAGGTTTATAGCTTCCTGTGTTGGCTGTTTGTTTTTATTATTTCTTTTTCAGTAACAAAAGCATTTAGGGCTACGAATATTCTTCTGAATACAGCTTTGACTGCATACTATAAAAAGTGCTATTTATTGTTTTGACAGAAATTTTCTAAATTGTCTTAAAATACAGATTTTATTTCCAAACTGAATCAAGAGCTACTTTATAAAGTTTAGAATTCTGCTGGTGATAAAATGGTGAGAGCACATGGCCTATATAAATTCTAGTTTTGAAAAAATCTAGAGATTTCTTTGGAAACAAATAGATACTGAGTATATATCTTGATATATAGATTTTCCTACTTATTTTATCTTAAAAAAGTGTTTTAGTCTAACTTTTTGCTCAGTTCTTTCTGAAGATTTTTATAGCAATTCTTATGTATTTGGGCACCAATGCATAAAGGGTCTTGACTCTTGTTGGTTCACTGGCTCTGCCTTTACCAGGTGGTTGCATTCTATGTGAGGGAAGCGTTCCCAAAGACTTTGAAAATCTAACACTGATTTTCTAATTGGAATGAGTGTAAAATTTGTATGAGAGGATATTCCTTGGGTGTATAAATCTTCAACTACTACAATATATCAATATATTTTTGCTTTAATGATTCTTTATTTTTCAGCATTCTTTTGATAGTTTTTTTCCAAAGAGTGTTACGTATCATGAGTTTTAAAAAACTCCCTGTGTAATGTAATATATCTAACTCCTATTTTAAAGTTATTGATTCAGGGTTACCATTTCAGCAATGGTGATTGTATTAGAATTTGACAAACATTCTTATAAATATAAAAATAGCTGAAAATTTATATTTAAAAAATTATTGTTTCCTACAAATTATTATTTTTACTGAATACTTTAGCAAAATAATAAATATCTAACAAAATCATCTATAGAGTGTCTAACATTTAGCGCAGTGTGGGTCTCAAAGTAATGACACAGGATAATGGTGTATATTTATTTTCTGCTAACATGGTGCCATCATGTGGCAACTTCAACCATTATCATCATCATTATGATCAGAATGATCACCACCAAGATCATCATTTCATAATAAACACCATGTAATACTTACATATGCAAGGCTGTGTTCTAAATACTTTAAATATGTTATCTCATTTAATACTTATAACATGTAAAGTGGTTATTATTGCTATACAATTTACTTCATTGGAGAGCTCAATAATTTTGCTATGTTTTTCAAGTTTTAAGGATGCTGGGCTTTGCATTATTTCAAATATTGTGCAAATATTGCACACAAATTACAATGCTCTTAAGATACTTATATCCCACTACTTAATTTACTTAATTCAAAATGATACAAAATGCAACCCTACTATTTTGCTAGATCGCATTACGGAAAGTTTGCATGCATTTATATCTGTATTACAATCTTACTACCATTATTTAAAAGAAATCTTTATCAACAAAGAAAAATGTAAAATGACAAGTTGTTTTAATTTGCATCTTTTATTGGATTAAAAATGAACTTTTGAACTTTAGTGTCTCTTCTGTTGATTTTTGCTCATGTCAGTTTTTTATCTGGGGTTTTAGTATTTTGCTCTTTGATTTCTGAAAATTCTTTCTATTTTAAGGAAATCAACTAGTTCTTGAAGTTTAAAGCAACTTGACCAAACAGTGCAGTTGTGTTTTGTATGATTTTGGGGTTTTTTTGAAGTAGAAAAGTAGAGCCTTATTGCTTTGCCAGGCAAAGGGGGACACAGTGGGCTCCTGCCTTGAAAATCTACATGTCTCCACTTGGAAAAGATAGTGAGAAGCTTTATAGTAATGGCTCAAAGAGGGTGTGATCAGCTTGTGGACGTTCTTCTGAGGGGTTGGTCATGAGGTAGGTGGGAGTCAGCACCATCAGCCTTCAAGTTCCAACTGGTCTGGGATCTACATGCTTGAGGGCAGCATGCCACAGTTCACTGTTAGCTGCTCCCTCCTGGAGGGGTTCATACCTGTGAGTGTCCAGGAGTCTCTAGCGGAGGGGTGAGTTGCCAGGGGCCTGCTGCAGGTTGGGGGCACTGGATGCTGCAGTGTGTGCACGAGGCCTTTTGAAGGAGGTCGCCATTATCCTCACTACCTCCACCACAGTTTGGTCTCAGGTCAAACTTTGTATGATTTTAAGTTATATTTGCTGAAACTTTTCTGCTTGCCTTTGCCTCTGAACTAAGTTTTTATTTAGTTAATAGAGAATTTACTTTTTGATGTTATCAAGTCAGTTGCTGTTTTCCTTTGTAATTTACTACAGAAGTTTTTCTTCTCCATTGAGAGTTGATAAATATTTAATAATACACATTCTATTTTTATGATACAATTTGGTTTTATTTAACTCTTTATTCCAGTTAGGATTTCTGTTTGTGTATGGTGAAAGGAGAAATTATTAATTCAAAGTGAATCTTTACCCTCCCCTTGCAGTTCTTAGCCTGTTGTGCTAAAACAACTTATTAAAATATCTCTCTGATTTTGAATACACCTATAATTAAATTAATGTACACAAAAATGTACACAATAGATTCTGTTTCTCAGTGATTGGTTTTGTTCCCCTGATTCCCTTTATCTGTTTTCATATAATATCACGCTGTGTATTACACCCCACCCCAGAGATGGCTGTCGGGGCTAGTCTGCCTCCATTCGTGTTTTTCTTTGATAGCCTTATCTATTTATTTTCCCAGGCTTTATTTTAAAAGACAAGTTGCAATGGCATTTAGAACATAGGAACTTCAGGTGGATTTCTGTTCAAATGCAAATCCTGTATTGGCATCTGCCAGCCTTATAACTTTAGGCAGGTTGCCTCAGCTTCCTCATTTGAGAAGAATAGTAGTATCTCCCATGAGAACAATAGTACTATCTTCTATCAGGACAATAGTATCATCTTCTGCATGGGACCGTGGTGAAGATAAATGGAATTAAAACTCATATGGCACATAGACTGTGTGGATCACAATAAACTGGAAAATGCTGAAAGAGATGGGAATATCAGACCACCTGACCTGCCTCTTGAGAAACCTATATGCATGTCAGGAAGCAACAGTTAGAACTGGACATGGAACAACAGACTGGTTCCAAATAGGAAAAGGAGTACGTCAAGGCTGTGTATTGTCACCCTGCTTATTTAACTTCTATGCAGAGTACATCATGAGAAACGCTGGGCTGGAAGAAGCTGGAATCAAGATTGCCTGGAGAAATCTCAATAACCTCAGATATGCAGATGACACCACCCTTATGGCAGAAAGCAAAAAGGAACTAAAAAGCCTCTTGAGGAAAGTGAAAGAGGAGAGTGAAAAAGTTGGCTTAAAGCTCAACATTCAGAAAACGAAGATCATGGCATCCAGTCCCATCACTCCATGGGAAATAGATGGGGAAACAGTGGAAACAGTGTCAGACTTTATTAAAGTCCAAAATCACTGCAGATGGTGACTGCAGCCATGAAATTAAAAGACGCTTACTCCTTGGAAGGAAAGTTATGAGCAACCTAGACAGCATATTCAAAAGCAGAGACATTACTTTGCCAACAAAGGTCCATCTAGTCAAGGCTATGGTTTTTCCAGTGGTCATGTATGGATGTGAGAGTTGGACTGTGAAGAAGGCTGAGCGCCGAAGAATTGATGCTTTTGAACTGTGGTGTTGGAGAAGACTCTTGAGAGTTCCTTGGACTGCAAGGAGATCCAACCAGTCCATTCTGAAGGAGATCAGCCCTGGGATTTCTTTGGAAGGAATGATGCTAAAGCTGAAACTCCAGTACTTTGGCCACCTGATGCGAAGAGTTGACTTATTGGAAAAGACTCTGATGCTGGGAGGGATTAGGGGCAGGAGGAGAAGGGGACGACAGAGGATGAGATGGCTGGATGGCATCACCGACTCAATGGACGTGAGTCTAAGTGAACTCCTGGAGTTGGTGATGGACAGGGAGGCCTGGCGTGCTGCGATTCATGGGGTAGCAAAGAGTTAGACATGACTGAGCAACTGAACTGAACTGAAGTTCTAAATAATACTAGTGATTATCATGATTTTGTCAAGTTCAAAACTCACCCATTTGGGATATTGATGGAAATCATAGTAAGTGAAACCTAAGCATTGGTTTGGAATGATAACTCCTTCTTCGCTTGCTTTATTCAAGTCATACTGAATATTTTGTCAACGCATCCATGCATGCTCAGTTGTGTCTGACAGTTTGTGACCTCATGGCCTGTAGCCCACCAGGCTCCTCTGTCCATGGAATTTTCCAGGCAAGAATACCGGAGCAGGTTGCCATTTCCTATTCCAGGGGATCTTCCCAACTCAGGGATCAAATCCACATCTCCGGCATTGGCAGGTGGGTTTTACACCACTGTGCCATCCGGGAAACCCCTATTTTATCAATGAGCATTTGTTATTTTACTCACATATAGTGTTCTGGTTGGATTATTAGTTAACTAGAGAATTTAAGATCCGGGTGGAGGGGGGATTTGGATCATCACCCCCTCCTCACCCCGAAATGAGACCATTAAACTCAGTATTTCCCAGCAGTCTCTTAAATGGATAAGACCCATTTATTGCATGTGGTTGATAAAGAGGATAGAAGTAGCCTCGGCCATTTCTCTCCCTGATAAGAGAAGTCTTAACCCTAAGGCAAGACCTTCTTTGGTTAGGATGTTCTTTCTGGGGTGAAATGTGGCTGGCTGCAGTAACGATGTGACCTGGATACTACCAACAGCCTGTTGCTGAGAAGGTCAAGGGTTGAGCACCTCCGCCTTCCCACAGACTGCGTTTAGAGCTGCACACCTGCTCTAGAGAGATGCAGGAACTCTCACCTTCCCAGTCCTCTGCAAGCTTTTGCCATCAGAAACAGTGATAAACTTGTGCAGATGTTTTACTTCTGGCATCCCCTTATTAGGAATTCTGAAGGGACTCATATCCTTTATGTTACTCAGTTGGTCAAAGTTTGATGCATTAGAAACTGTAGCTTTCTTGCAGTCAGTCCTTGCAGACCAGCGCAACGTGGTTACTTTCGCTTTCTTATCAAGGACGCGCTTTTCACAAACAAATTCGAAACTCACTCTCCTCTCCTTATCTCCCAAGGCTAAGTAGCTACGTATAAACAAAACTTATTCCACAAATATTTTGTAGTTTTCTTCATATGCCACACACATAGTTTTCATTTAGATCTTTAAGTATGCTTAGTTGCTCAGCCGTGTCCCATCCATACTTTGCAACTGCATGAAACTGTAGCCCGCCAGGCTCCTTTGTCCATGGGGATTCTCCAGGCAAGAATACTGGAGTGGGTTGCCATGCCGTCTTCCAGGGGATCTTCCCAACCCAGAGATTGAACCCAGGTTTCCCACACTGTAGGTGGATTCTTTACCATCTGAGCCACCAGGGAAGCCCTAGGTCTTTAATAGATATTATAATTCTTTTGTTATTATTATACGCTGGATTCCTTTTTCCTAATTCATTCTTACTGATGCTGTAGGAAAGTTATGACTTTTTGAATATATATGTTTTAGCACGCCAGTTTACTGTTTTTTCCTCCTGTAACTTCTATTGAATTAATCAAGCTTTCCTTATTATGTCTCCCCTCTCCTTCTCTGACTTAGAAACTGAACAGGTTTTCTATTCTTTTATTATCTTCTTTAAATTTTTAATGACATAGTTGGCTAAAGGTTTAATCAATATCTTTGTCCTCTTTCCAAACATATGAAGACCTCAAAATGATTTAACTCTGATCTTTCCTGCCATCTTCCATATTTTTTTATTTTTTAGTGGTTTCATCTTTTTTTTAAAACATTTTCTTTTGAAGTAATTATAGATTCATAGGAAGTTACAAAGATGGTACAGAGCAGTCTCTGTATTCCACCCAGTACCTTCTAAAAGTTAGGGCTTCCCTGATGGTTCAGTGGTAAAGAATTCACCTGCCAATTCAGGAGACACGAGCTCGATCTCTGATAGGGGAAGATCCCACGTGCCACAGAGCAGCTAAGTCTGTGCACCACAACTATTGAGGCTGTGCTCTAGAGCCTGGGAGCCTCAGCTACTGAGCCTGGGTGTTGCAACTACTGAAAGCCTGTGTGCCCTAGAGTCTGTGCTCCGTAACAAGAGAGGCCACCACAATTAGAAGCCTGCGCAGCACAACTGGAGTGTAGCCGCCACTCTCTGCAACCAGATAAAAGCCCCTGCAGCAGCAAAGAAGACCCAGGACGGCTATAAATAAACGAGTGAAATTATTTAAAAAGTTGCATCTTAGACAAGTAAAGCACAATGTCAAACCAGGAAGTTGACATCGGCACAATGTTTATTTATAGTTCTATGTCCCTTTATCACGGGTAGGTTTGTATGACAACTACTGTAATCAAGACGCAGAACTGATCAGCCACCATAAAGCTCTCCCTGTGATATTCCTTTATGGTCTCACCCTCTCTTGCTCTCCCACTGTCTCCAACTCCTGGCAATTACTAATCTGGGCTCCATCTCCATAATAGTATCACTTCAGGAATGTCATAGAAATGGAATTGTACAGTATGTGACCTTTTGAGACTGGGTCTTTTCACACAGCATAATGTCCTTGAGATCTATCCAGGCTGTTGAGTGTATCAATACTTTGTTCCTTTTTATTGCTAAGTCGGGTCACTGTTATCACCACTGTCTTGTTTTTATTCCCTCCACAAATGTCATTATTATTGCCATTGCTCAGATTTATTGCTGTGTTTACCAGTGTCTCTACTTACTGTTTCTTGCACGACTCTACTTCCTTCTGAGTTCAACTTCCTACTTCCTGAAAGTACTATAACCTTCAGTAACTCTTGCAGTGAGGGCTTGTTAGTGCTAAATTCTTTCCATCTCTTTTTATCGAAAGGTACCCTTTTTCCCCCTTGCTTTTTTAAAAAATGAAGTATAAGTTGATTTACAATATTACAGTAGTTTCAAGTGTGCAGCAAGGTGATTCAGTTATATATGTATATCTATTTTCAGATTATTTTCCATTATAGGTTTTTTATTACAAGGTACTGAATATAGTTCCCTGTGCTATACAGTAAATCCTTTTCATCTATTATAAATATAGTAGTGTGTGTCTGTTAATCCTAAATTCCTAATTTGTCCCTCCCCTTTCTTTCCTCTTTGGCAACAATAAGTTTGTTTTCTGTGCCTGTGAGTCTGTTTCTGTTTTGTAAATAAGTTCATTTGTATTATTTTCAGGTTACACATATAAGTGATACTATATATTTGTCTTTATCCCACTTTACTTAGTATGATGATCTCTAGATCCATAAATGTTGCTGCAAATGGCAACATTTCATTCTTTTTTATGGCCGAGTAATATTCCACTACATATATATGTAATGGATCACAGCCTTTTCATGGTGAAAGGGCCTGCATAAATTAATGAAGCTCTGAGCCATACCGTGCAGGGCCATCCAAGACATTCGGGTCCCAGTGAAGAGTTCTGAAGAAATGTGATCCACTGGAGAAAGAAATGGCAACTCACTCTGGTATTCTTGCCTGGAGAACCCCTTCAGTTCAGTTCAGTTCAGTCGCTCAGTCATGTCCGACTCTTTGCGACCCCATGAATCACAGCACTTCAGGCCTCCCTGTCCATCACTGTCTCCCAGAGTTTACTAAAACTCACGTTCGTTGAGTTGGTGATGCCATCCAGCCATCCCATCCTCTGTCGTCCCCTTTTCCTCCTGCCCCCAATCCCTCCCAGCATCAGAGTCTTTTCCAATGAGTCAACTCTGCGTGAGGTAGCCAAAGTTCTGGAGTTTCAGCTTTAGCATCATTCCTTCCAAAGAAATCCCAGGGCTGATCTCCTTCAGAATGGACTGGTTGGATCTCCTTGCAGTCCAAGGGACTCTCAAGAGTCTTCTCCAACACCACAGTTCAAAAGCATCAATTCTTCGGCGCTCAGCTTTCTTCACAGTCCAACTCTCACATCCATACATAACCAGAGGAAAAACCATAGCCTTGACTAGATGGACCTTTGTTGGCAAAGTGATGTCTCTGGTTTTCAATATGCTCTCTAGGTTGGTCATAACTTTTCTTCCAAGGAGTAAGCGTCTTTTAATTTCATGGCTGCAATCACCATCTGCAGTGATTTTGGAGCCCCCCAAAATAAAGTCTGACACTGTTTCCACTGTTTCTCCGTCTATTTCCCATGTGATGGGACCAGATGCCATGATCTTCATTTTCTGAATGTTGAGCTTTAAGCCAACTTTTTCACTCTCCTCTTTCACTTTCCTCAAGAGGCTTTTTAGTTCCTTTTTGCTTTCTGCCATAAGGGTGGTGTCATCTGCATATCTGAGGTTATTGATATTTCTCCTGGCAATCTTGATTCCAGCTTGTGCTTCTTCCAGCCCAGTATGAAAAGGCAAAAATATATGACAATGGAATATGAGCCTCCCAGGTTGGAAGGTGCCCAGTATGCTACTGGGAAAGAGCAGAGGACAATTACTAATACTCCAGAAAGAAAGAAGTGGCTGGGCCAAAGCAGAAATAAAGCTCAATTGTGGATGTGTCTGGTGTGGAAAGTAACGTCCAATGCTATAAAGAATAATATCGCATAGGAACCTCCATGAATTGAGGTAAATTGGACGTGGTTGAGCAAGAGATTGCAAGAGTGAACATTGACATCTTAAGTATCAGTGAACTAAAATGGACAGGAATGGGTGAATTTAATTCAAATGACCATTATATCTACTATTGTGGGCAAGAATCCCTTAGAAGAAATGGAGTAGCCCTCATAATCAACAAAAGAGTCTGAAGTGCAGTATTTGGATATAACCTCAAAAATAACAGAATGGTAGCCAAAGTACTTGGCTACCATTTCCAAGGCAAACAAATCAACATCACAGTAATCCAAGTCTATGCCTCAACCACTGATGCTGAAGAAGCTGAAGTTGATTGGTTCTATGAAGATCCACAAGACCTTCTAGAACTAACACCAAAAAAAGATGTCCTTTTCATCATAGGGGGTTGGAATGCAAAAGTAGGAAGTCAAGAGACACCTGGAGTTACAGGCAAATTTGGCCTTGGAGTACAGAATGAAGCAGAGGAAAGACTAGCAAAGTTTTGTCAAGAGAGCCCGCTGGTCAGAGCAAACACCATTTTCCAACAATCCAAGGGACAGTTACACACAAGAACATCACCAAAGGGTAAATACCGAAATCAGATTGATTATTTTCTTTAGAGCCAAAGATGGAAAAGCTCTATATAGTTAGCTAAAACAAGGCCTGGAGCTGACTGTGGCTCAGATCATCAGCTCTTCATTGCAAAATTCAAGCTTAAATTGAAGAAAGTAGGGAAAACCACTAGGCCATTCAGATATGACCTAAATCAAATCCCTTATGATTATACAGTGGAGGTGATGAATAGATTCAAGGGATTAAATTGAATTAAAGTTCAAGATCTGGTAGACAGAGTGCCTGAAGAACCATGGACACAGGTTCATAACGTTGTCCAGGAGGCAGTGACTGAAACCATCCCAAAGAAAAAGAAATTCAAGAGGCCAAAGTGGTTCTCTGAGGAGGCTTTACAAATAGCTGAGGAAAGAAAAGAAGTGAAAAGCAAGGGAAAAGGGAAAGATACACCCAATTGAATGCAGAGTTCCACAGAATAACAAGGAGAGATAAGAAGGTGTTCTTAAATGAACAATGCAAAGAAATACAGGAAAAGAATAGAATGGGAAAGACTAGACATCTCTAAGAAAATGGAATATATCAAGGGTTGGATTATATGCAAGGATGGGAACAATAAAGGACAGAAATGGTTAGGATCTAACAGAAGCAGAAGAGATTAAGAATAGGTGGCAAGAACACACAAAAGAACTATACAAAAAATGTCTTAATGACCTGTATGACTATGCTTGTGTGGTTACTCACGTAGAGTTGGACATCCTGGAGTGTGAAGTCAAGTGGGCCTTAGGAAGCATTGCAACCAACAAAGCTAGTGGAGGTGATAGAATTCCAGCTGAGCTACTTGAAATCCTAAAAGATGTTGCTGTTAAAAGTGCTTCACTCAATATGCCAGCAAATTTGGAAAATTCAGCAGTGACCACAGGACTGGAAAAAGTCAGTTTTCATTCCAGTCCCAAAGAAGGGCAATGGCAAAGAATGTTCAAACTACTCTACAACTGCATTCATTTCCCATGCTATTATAGTAAGATTATGCTCAAAATCCTTCAAGCTAGACTTCAACAGTATGTGAACTGAGAACTTCCAGATATACAACTGGGCTTTAAAAAGGCAGAGAAACCTGAGATCAAATTGGCAACATATAGAAAGCAAGGGGATTCCAGAAAAACGTCTACTTCATTGACTATGCTAAAGTCTTTGTGTGGATCACAACAAACTATGGAAAAGTCTTAAGGAGATGGGAATACCAGGTGACCATACCTGTCTCCTGGGAAACCTGTATGCAGATGTTATGTTAGAAGCAATGTTAGAACCAGACATGGAACAACTAACTGGTTCAAAATTAGGAAAGGAGTATTGCAAGGCTATGTTGTCACCTTGTTTATTTAACTGACATGCAGAGTACATAATGCAAAATGCTGGGCTGAGTGAATCACAAGCTGGAATAAAGATTGCTGGGAGAAATATCAACAACCTCAGATATGCAGATGATACCACTCTAATGGCAGAAAGTGAAGAGGAATTAAAGAGCCTCTTGATGAAGGTGAAAGAGGAGAATGAAAAAACTTGCTTGGAACTCTGCTTTCAAAAAAGTAAGATAATGGCATCTGGTCCCATCACTTCATAGCAAATAGAAGGGGAAAAAGTGGAAGCAATGACAGATTTTATTTTCTTGGGCTCCAAAATCACTGTGGACAGTCACTGAAGTCATGAAATTAAAAGATGCTTGCTCCTTGATAGGAAAGCTATGACAAACCTAGACAGCATATTAAAAAGCAGAGACTTCACTTTGCCAACAAAGGTCTATATGGTCAAAGCTATGGTTTTTTTCAGTTGTCATATGCGGATGTGAGAGTTGGACCTTGAAGAAGGCTGAGCGCCAAAGAGTTAATGCTTCTGAGTTGTGGTGCTAGAGAAGATGCTTTTTTTCTTTTTTTTTTTTGACAAGACTCTTGAGAGTTCCTTGGACAGCAAGGAAGTCAAACCAGTCAATCTTAAAGGAAATCATTCCTGAACATTCATTGGAAGGACTGATGCTGAAGCTGAAGCTCAAGTACTTTGGCCACCTGATGCGAAGGGCTGACTCATTGGAAAAGATCTTGATGTTGGGAAAGATTGAAGGCAGGAGGAGAAGGCAATGACAGAGAATGAGATGGTTGGATGGCATCACTGATTGAATGGACATGAGTTTGAGCAAACTCAGGGAGATAGTGAAGGACAGTGCAGTCCATGGGGTCACAAAGAGTCGGACATGACTGAGTGACTGAACACAAATTTGTTTTCTGGCTAAATGAATTTAACCCAACTAAGGAGAGTCACTTTATTCCTTAAGAAAGTGATGACACGAAAGAAGAAGCTTGAATAATGAATCAGAGTTGGATAGGTTGAGATATAGGAAGTAGGAAGGAAAAAAATTATAAACAAAGGGAAAATTATATGACAACATGAATAAAGAAATAGGTGTCATATCTGAGGAAGACTGGAGGAGAATCAAGCAGGGGGAGAATGCTTCCCTAAAGTATGCAGGATCATAGGTTATATGAGATTACTTGAGATTTGATGTGTTTTCCTAAAAGCAGAGCCAAAGTGAAAAGTTTAAATAGTTGTAGGTGTTGACATAGGCAACATGATCATTTTTCTATTTTAGAAAGACCTCTCTGGTTGCAGAATGGTGAATGAATTTAGATGGGATGCAAGGTGGGTTGCTAGGAAGCCAGATTTGAGGCGCCTATCTCATTCTCAAAAGTTTAATGATGCTTAGCTTGTACAAATTTTCTCTTATTATACTTTTGAGTATTGCTTTGCTATATTTGCTCTTTTTCTGCAAAAGATCCCCTTGTTAGTGAAATCTTTGTAATGTGCCCAATTTATCTGCCAACTCCTCTAATATTTTCATTTTCATTCAATATTGCTTGAATAGTTGATTTTTTAAAAAGTCTGCTTAGTGTTTCTCAAATGTGTTCTATCCATCGTTTAATCAAGTTTGGGCAGCATTGTTTGTTTGTTTGTTTTCCATGTCCAATACAGCTGCACTTTTAATTAAAATTTCTTATATCAGTTGGTGGTTTATATCAGTTTGTTGTTGTTTAATAGAAAATATTTCCCTTGTATCCTACTGAACATAAGAGGTGAATCTTTTAATGAATCACCCTTTTACTTCACGAATTTTGGTATAATAGAATATCATTTATCAAGAGTCTAAACATGAATATATGATGAAACTATTACATACTTGTTATATCCTTATTTTTTTTAAAGAAAAAAACATTGCCCACTTAAAAAAAAAACCCATTTATTATAGTAATTGAAGAATGATTTCCTGAAGTGAATGACCCATGGTAACCCTAGGTTCTACTGGGCTGGATCTGTGATGGTGAGATTTGAAATGAGTGGATGAAGAATGCCTTTATCTGATGCCATTTTATACTGTGAAAAACTCATAAGTTTTGTGGGACAAATGTAATTTATTCCTGAGCAAAAGATGGCTCAGATGTAGAGGCTGAGAGAGAAATCTGAATAAAAACAGCAGAGGAAGGAAAAGCAGATGATGGGTCTTTTCATCAGCACTGTGGCACTGTTCCATTCTCAGTTTTTGTGCTGTTGTGACATCAAACCCTGTTGATAAGAGATTCTAGCCACATCCCCCTCTTCAGATCAAGGAGGATTTCCTGGGAAATAAAAACTTCATTTCAAAGAGTAATTTATCATTTTTATAAGTCTGTCATTTTTCAAAGGAAATGAGTGTAAAGCAAATTCTCTCTTTGTGTTTGAATTGATAAGTAAAATATGGTTGCTGTGTTCCCATTATTAGATATTAGTTATATGTTATTTTTCCATTTTCAAGTTAATTCAGATGTTTTTCTTGGGTGTAAAATGATGGCTTCATGTTTAGTATTCTTCTGTTATTTTGCATGAGACATTTATATTCGATAATACTCTCCTAGGATATATAAAACTTTAAAAAATAATTTAGTTTTTCTATCTATAGGTGCCAGATAAGATTCTAGGATGCCTTTAAAAAAAAATCTTTGTCCAATCAGAATGTCTGCTATCAAAAACTCTACAAAAAATAAATGCTGGGGAGGGTGTGGAGAAAAGGGAACCCTCTTACACTGTTGGTGGGAATGCAAACTAGTACAGCCACAATGGAGAACAGTGTGGAGATTCCTTAAAAAACTGGAAATAAAACTGCCATACAACCCAGCAATGCCACTGCTGCTGTGGTACATACACGCAATGGAATATTACTCAGCTATTAAAAAGAACGCATTTGAATCAGTTCTAATGAGGTGGATGAAACTGGAGCCTATTATACAGAGTGAAGTAAGTCAGAAAGAGAAACACCAACACAGTATACTAACGCATATATATGGAATTTAGAAAGATGGTTAACGATGACCCTATATGCGAGACAGCAAAAGAGACACAGATACAAAGAACAGACTTTGGACTCTGTGGGAGAAGGCGAGGGTGGGATGGTTTGAGAGAATAGCATTGAAACATGTGTGTTACCATATGTGAAATAGATGACCAGTCCAGGTTCAATGGATGAAGCAGGGCACTCAAAGCCGGTGCACTGGGACAACCCAGGGGGATGGGACGGGGAGGGAGGGGGGACACATGTATGCCCGTGGCTGATTCATGTCAATGCATGGCAAATGCCACCACAATATTGTAAAATAATTAGCCTCCAATTAAATAAATAAATACATTTTTAAAAAATGAAATAAAAAATCTTTGTACTTGTTTGAAGTTAAGATACTGAAATCTGGATATACCACATTGTTCTGTAAGAGGTCAAATCCTGGATATTCTGGTGAAATGATCTTCCTTTGGAAAAGTCTTTTACAGGAAACTCTTCTTTGAACCTTACTTAGAATTTTACACCTTTCTCTTGAACTTCGGAGCACCTCTTGCTCCCTCTTGATTTCTTATAGCACCTCTAGGTGGACTTGCCATTTAGAGTGTGTGAGTCGCAGCAGAGAGATTGCTGGCTGCCACTGTAGCTGGCAGCACTAGTCAGCATTCTACAACTGTCAGACAAGTAATTTCATCATCTTGTAGATCCAATATTTTCTTCACACAGCACAGTTTTTAAGCAAGAGAGGCAAGTCAACATAGATGGTTTCATGCTTGCAGAGTTGGAATTATCAAGACGGAAAGAGATGGCAGGATGAAACCATATAAAGATGCTCTCAGGCAGATAGGCTCAATATATCCCTTTCAGCCATCCCAAAAGGAGTTTATCACCATCTGTCAGCCACAGAAGCTCCCCTCCACTTGCACCACACTCTCTCCCCCACCTCTGTCTTCTGTTTGCACTTACACTCTTTATCTGGTCCACAGTCTCAAAGTGTTTACTAACAGAGACCTGATTTAAAAAAAAAAGAAAGAAACAACTGCAGTGTTTCTCTAATTCTGATTCAGTAATTCTTTCTCAGTCATTGCAACATTATGTTCTAAACAACCCCATCCTTTCATCACTGGATATGGAACGTCATACCAAGTCTACTTTCCAAGGTGATATTTCAGTTCAGTTCAGTTCAGTCGCTCAGTCGTGTCTGACTCTTTGCGACCCCACGAATTGCAGCACCCCAGGCCTCCCTGTCCATCACCAACTCCCGGAGTTCACCCAAACTCATGTCCATTGAGTCGGTGATGCCATCCAGCCATCTCATCCTCTGTTGCCCCTTCTCCTCCTGCCCTCAATCCCTCCCAGCATCAGAGTCTTTTCCAATGAGTCAACTCTTTGCATGAGGTGGCCAAAGTGGCAGGACCAAATGCCTTCACGATCCATTCTTTAGGAAGTATTTGAAATATTTAATGGCCCATTCCATTCATTACTGATTATTTTTGTCATTTCTGGGGCCAAACCAAAATCAGTTCAGTTCAGTCGGTCAGTTGTGTCTGACTCTTTGCGACCCCATGAATTGCAGCACGCCAGGCCTCCCTGTCCATCACCATCTCCCGGAGTTCACTCAGACTCACGTCCATTGAGTCCGTGATGCCATCCAGCCATCTCATTCTCTGTCGTCCCCTTCTCCTCCTGCCCCCAATCCCTCCCAGCATCAGAGTCTTTTCCAATGAGTCAACTCTTCGCATGAGGTGGCCAGACCCAAATGTCTTGTTTGTAAGGTACTGTTTTTCAGTTTGGATCCTTGTGACCCATGAGTCTACGTGGATTTTTATTTTCTGTCTACTCCTTCCTGAGTGTACAGTAGCATATCACATAGTGATATCTGGTGTTGGGTAGCAATTAGTGTTGTTCCTAATCCTTTCAGATGTGGCTGCTGGTTGATACCGTCTCCTGTATCTGAGGCTGACAGTGGCTTTGTGTAGTGTGTCTCACTGTTACTGGTGCACAGCAAATGTTTAATAAAATTTCCTCCAACTCCAAGCAGTCTAGGCAAGATTAAAGGCTTTTGTAAATAGAGTTATGTTTCAGGAAATGAAGAACTGTGAGACCAATCGGTTTTTAAAAACTGATTTTGAGATGACTGAGGCCCTGCTTCCCAGAAGGGGGAGATGGCTGAGGGAAGAGGGTTCCTCTTTTGAGCAGACAAAAAAATGCTTTCTTGTTGATGGTGGCAATGGACGCACAATGCTCAACAACTAAAAGCCATTGAGCCTCGTGGGGCAGAGAAAGGCAAGGAGGGTAAACTGCACGGAGGGGTAAAGTTCAGGGCATGTTCTGGAAATGGTCATCACTCTATAATCATTTACTTTGATTATTAATTTTTTAACTTTTTTTTTTTTTGCTGATTTCATTAGATTGCTATTCATTCCATTTTTTATTTTGTTTTTTCCCCTTGTTCATTTGAGTATTTTACCAAAATTTCTGTCTCACTCTGGTCCCTTTTTCTGTGTTCACATGCCATCTACATATTATGATTTGCAAATAAGACTCCAACTCTTTACTCAAGAAAGGCATATTGCTCCCCACCACGCTGTTCTGCTCCCTTCATGTCTCAGCCCCAAGGGAGACATCTCACTCTCCCTGGGACCTGTCATTTACTATCTCTGCCTCAAGGTTCTCTGACGCTGGCCCCTTGGGTCTCGCTCAGCTCAGAGGGAGGAAACTCAACAGAGTCTCTGCCTATTGGAACCCATTCCCTTCCACCTGCAGTCTGTCCATGTGAGAAGCTGACAATCTCCAGAGAGGAAGCAGGCAGGAGTGGGAAAGGAAGACAGGTGTGGAACACTCCAAAAGATCTGAAACATTCAATCTGCTCCAGAAAATGAGTATCAGATTAGATGTGAGCAAAAGACCGGTAAAAAAAATTAGGAAAAAATATTAAAATCTAAAAGGATATTTCTCTCTGACTGTGTCACAATTGTCTTTAAATTCTCACTCCATTTTAAGGAAATCAAGAACTGAAAATCAGAGAGGAGGCATGTGGTGTGCTTTATACAGGAAAAATAACACAGGAGTCATGCCCTGTGCTGGCTGATACTACACAGAGTTATAGCTGTAGCCCCATGGCTGCTGATAACTGCATTAGGACAGGGATAGAACACTTGCGGCATCACAGAGATTTCCGCTGTACAGCACCGCTTTCAGGGATACATAGTCACAGGTCTGTCTAGTCTGTCTATAGAGTTGGACTATAAAGAAAGCTGAGCACCAAAGGATTGATACTTTTGAATTGTGGTGTTGGAGAAGACTCTTAAGAGTCCCTTGGACTGTAAGGAGATCAAACCAGTCTATCCTAAAGGAAAGCACTCCTGAGTATTCATCAGAAGGACTTATGCTGAAACTGAAGTTCCAATACTTTGGCCACCTGATGTGAAGAGCTGACTCATTAGAAAAGACCCTGATGCTGGGAAAGACTGAAGGCAGGAGGAGAAGGGGATGACAGAGGATGAGATGGTTGGGTGGCATCACCGACTCAATGAACATGAGTTTGAGCAAGCTCTGGGACTTGGTGATGGACAGGGAGGCCTGGGGTGCTGCAGTCTATGGGGTCTCAAAGAGTCAGAAATGACTGAGCAACTGAACAACAACTCACAGAAAAGTCCTCATGTTTCCATTACAAGCATCGGTTAACCAGTGTGCACGTGCATATCTTATATATTTAACATATACATTGTTTAATGGCATACTGTTTTCATTGACTAAAATTTTTAAGCAATCATTAGTCTCCCAATGTCCTGGGAGAATTAGATTCTCCCATGGTTATAAGTTGTTATGTATGAAGTGAAGCAATTAAATGATTCAGAAGAAGACAGGGGACAAAGGGAGAATGAACTGTAGGTGGAGTCTGTTTTCTTTACAGAAAAAAGAATAAGTAAAGGACTTTTTAATTTTGTTAGAGAGTGCTTACTTTTAGAGTGGACTTCACTGAGGATAGGTGATTCATTCCTTTCCTCCGTGATTCTGGAGGTGAAGGCGCTTGTTGTATAAGCCGGCAGGACAGCAGATTGTGGAGTCTGTCCTGGGCAGCCACACCTGTTCTGGTGCCTGGATGGTCACTCCAGCAAGCCCACTCGGGATCCCCCAGCAGACTGTACTTTCTATGTCAGACTTAACGCGTGTTTCTCTTGACTTGCAGTTTTCTTCCCCCACTGTAAGCTCCATGAGGGGAGGGAGCGTGACTGGCTTTGCTCACCACTGTTTCTTTGGTATAAAAGGACATCATTAAGTGTTAGTTGAATGGAAGATGATATCAACACAAAAGGTTTAAGAGCCTGGTGATCACAGGTGTGCATCAAGTGGGGCTGTTCCTTCGAGGAATGAGAGGTTGCCCCCCCCCCAGCCCCAGAGACAAAAGCATATTTCATTGACATTTACACCTTTGACCCTGCACATGTCACCAGATTTTACACATGATTTACAATAGTGTCTGGGAAGGACTGCAGCCTCATAAATAACTTGGCAAGTTAAGGCTAAGGGAAAACAAAAACAGAAACTGGAAGAACTAGTCACTTGTTTTAAAAAACTCATTTCACGATTCATTTTCTTTTTTCTTATCAAAGAGGCAGGAAGCTCAGCGTGTATAAATCTTTAATGTTAAGCATACCCCTTCGAAATGAGGACAAGTTCTTAAACCTCTCCGTGAAGCAATCTCTTCATGAAAGTTTATGCTGTGTTGGGAATAGCATGTGCTAATGTAAGTGGGATACACAGGGAAGAAAGCACTGCAGAAGAAAAAACATACCTTAACCGTAATCTCAAATAATGACTGATGGGTGTATGGCTGGTTCGGGGGTGGCATTCTCAAATGATGACTGATAATTATGCAAGAAATATTAAAGATGTTAAAAAACATAAGCAGTCTTTTACATTTCTATTGACAACTTAACTGTGTACCCTGGCAATCAGAATGTGGTGTTAAAGTTCGTTTTCGAGGACTTGAAATAAAAAGGCAAATAGCAAAGCATATGCTAAAACAGGCTGCTTATGAGTAACTTCTCAACCGGGGACTCTGCCTTTGTGAGAGAAATATCAATAAGGAAGCTTCTTACATAAATAAGCTGAAGGAAATATCTTGATTTTTAGAACTGATAGGATTCCAAAACAGGAAAATCTTCAAAGCAGATGCTTTAAAAAAAAAAAAAGAGCCAAATATTTCTTCCCAAGGCAATACTCATGCTCTGGAAATAGCTGAGCAATCTCCTTGTTGACCTTTCCCCTTGTTCTGACGACTTTAGTGGTAACTTAGGTGCCATATTCTCATTCTCTTCTTGAGCAGCTGTGGTGCCTTGAGTTTTGCTCCCTAAATAAAAGTCTATATTTGTAAATTCTCCACCTCGAGAATGAAATATATCTAGATCATAAGAAGGAATGGGCTTCTTATGGTAGCTTTGCGTTTTTCTGATTTCTGGAGGCTGAAGAATCCTTAAAGCACCAATTGTGCGCATGAACGCTCAGTTGCTCAGTCGTGTTCGACTCTTTGCAACCCCATGGATTGTAGTTCGCCAGGCTCCTCTGTCCACGAAATTCTCCAGGCAAGAATACTGGAGCGGGTTGCCATTTTCTCCTCCAGGAGATCTTCCCAACCCGAAGACTGAACCCCCATCTCTTGCATCTCCTGCACTGGCAGCAGACTCTCTACCATTAGCACCACCTGGGAAGTGTCTATGAACCCCTCATCCTTCCCTTATGGAATCTCAGAGCACTTGAAATACTCAGAGCTATGTAACTGCAACGCACTAGTTGCTGGAGACAGAGTAGCCTCTTGTGTTCTTTTCCTTGTCTTTGCACTCTTGGGTTGTGAGCATCTTTAAGTGTGGCCACCTTAAAGTAGAAGTAGAGTGGAAATAAGAATTGTGGTGTAGCAGTTGAGCCTTCTGGCTTCATGTAGCACTGAGTTCTTTTATTCCCATACTTTTCTTTCTTTTAAAAAATCTTTTAAAGAATTGGAGTATAGTTGCTGTCCAATACTACATAAGTTACAGGTATACAATATAGTGATTCACTGTTTTTAAAGGTTATGAACCATTTGTAGTTATTATAAAGTATTGGCTATATTCCCCATGTTGTACAATATATTCTTGTAGCTTATTTTATACCCAATAGTTTGTGCCCATTAATTCACCAACCCTATGCTGTCCCTCCCCCTTCTCTCCACTGGTAAATTAGTCTGTTCTGTACACCGGTGAGTCTGCTTCTTTTTGTTATATTTGATAGTTTTGTTGTATTTTTTAGATAACACATATAAGTGATATCTACTCGCACCCCCTGCATTGGAACTCACACCCCCTGCATTGGAAGGCAAAGTCTTAACCACTGGGCAACCAGGAAAGTACCTCCTTGGCCTACTTTTTTGAAATAGATGAATGAATGAGTGTGGAGAGTTAAAAGGAGCAGCCCAGGAAACTGACTAAACAGAAGCAGGGCTGCTCTTGACCAAGGGTGGAAAGAGGCCAATGTTTTCCTTGCCCTTCTTAGAAGGGATGTCCCTACTAACACAGAATTCCCTGGTGACTCAGAGGATAAAGAGTCCGCCTGCAATGTGGGAGACCTGAGTTTTATCTCTGGGTTGGGAAGATCCCCTGGAGAAGAAAATAGCAACCCACTCCAGTATTCTTGCCTGGAAAATCCCATCAATGGAGGAGCCTGGTGGGCTACAGTCCATAGGGTCGCAACGTGTCAGACTCGACTGAGCGACTTCACTTTCACTTTTCTACTAATACTTGCTGGACTGCATTATTCTTCCCATTTTCCTTTCTAGCCACTCTTATTATTTTTTTTTTAACAAAGGGTGGGATCAATTCAGAGATGTGGTCAAGGTGTGACCCTCCTTCTAGGAGCAGTGGCATTGTAATGAGATATCAGATTTTAAACATGACCCTGGAAAAAAGAATTTGACCCTCTATATCCCTGTTAGAACCAAGTTTATAGGGAAGTTCATAAGATTTTGTGACTGCAAAGCTACTCAATGTAGATGTTAAACAGGCTAGTTCCTTCTAATTGTACCTCACTTCAACTATGTCCTCGTGACACAACGTGTTCCCCAGGGACTGGGCTGCGTTATAAACTCCTCAAAGAATGAAAGCTGGAAAAATTCATCCAATCATCGGGACTTGCTGGCTTACTGAAAACAGGATAAATTAGTGTTCAACCAGATGTTTTGGCTTCGGCCAGACAGACGAAGCCAATTTCTATGTTTGAACTGCTTGGCGATCTTCTTCAAGGAGGTTTGTTGATGGAGCACTTCAAGGACAGCCAGTCTTCACCCAGGTCCATCGGAGGAGTCCTGAGGTGCAGCCAACACCACCCACAGTGGCCTCTTCGGGATCTGACACTATTGTGAAATGGTTTTTCATGGTTCCCAGGAGCTCAAAGAACCAGACGACAAGTGAAGATCATGTTCAGTAGACCAGCGGTTGTCCACCTGGGCAGTTTTGCCCTCAGGGGATGTTTGTCAATGTTGTGGGATGGTTTTGGTTGTCACGGTTGTGAAGAGGTGCTACTGGTGTTTCATTGTACGTTGACACGATGCTTTAAAGCGAAACAAAACTGACTCAGCAATTAAAGCAGGAGGGAAATTAAATATGGACGGAAGTGAATTCACTGATGGCATTTGTCTTGATATAGCTTTATAGGATCATGAGGCAGAAAGAAAAACATGCACTTTAGTGAAAAAAATGAGTGTCAAGTTTCTGTCATTTAGGGAAAGAACAGCATGAGTATTAGAGATGAAGGCTCTTTGATGGATAAAGTACTTCGATGGGGCTGTGTGGTTAGGAAAGGTGAGCCTCTGTCTTGCTTTTTTTTTTTTTTTTTGCCAACTCACAGGCAAAGCCTAGATTTTTGAGGGTGAAAGAGCTCAACTGCTTCCCTGAGGAAAGGATTTTGAGTGTTAATGGGCAGCCGAGGAAAGAAGGTTTTAGGGACCCAGCACGTCAGAAGAAACTCTCAGTCCTGTGGCAGCAGAGAGTATTTCTGGGCAAATCATGAAATTTCCTGTGGGGGAGGAAATATGGGGACCTGTGAAAAAACGACGCTGTTTTAAATTGGGGGTTGAGTTTCTCTGGTTGTTAGGAAGTGATTGTGAAGAAACCACACTGGTTGTCCTTCAAAACCTCAGTGAAAGTGGATCATGCACAGCAGACTTGGATAGTGTCACGTGGAGAGAGAGAGGGGAAGAAGGAAGATGAGCGGCGATCAGAGGAAGTGGAATGCCCATTCACTCCTCCCGGTTCCCATCCTCTCAGACACTAGGGAAGAAACAGGACTTCTCGTGGACTAGGATGGGGCCATGAGCCATGTCATTTAAATGATATAAGAAGATGTGCCCTCAGCTAGCCAGACGGTACTGGAGGCATCTGGCTCACAGAACTGAGTGAGAGGAACCGTCAAGCCGTGGTGTCTTTTCATGAGTCACACTGGAGACGTGTGTCCTGTACAGACATCTGTGTATCTGTGGCTTTCTCAAGGCCTTTAGGTGACACCCGCAGCTTTCCTAAAGGCCTGAAATCTAGTTCTTTTTGTCCAACCTGGCTACGTGAAGGAGAGGAAGGGAGATGAGATAGGAGGAGATGGTTGTAAGATGGTTTGCCTGGGGTTGGTTGCATGAGTCGGAACCCAGGCTTTCTGTCAACATCGCTTGCTTTGGAAGATGGCTGAACTCTACGTCGTTTTTCGGAGCATGTCCCCTCAAGATGTCTTGGTTTTGTTGCATCGCAGAGATCATGTCTTCTTTGTCTCCCTGCAGTTCTGGGAGTTCCCAGCTGCCAGACGCAACATAAGAGGCTGTCGAAGAAGTCGTTTGCCAAAGGTGAAGAGTTAGAGGTGCCAAGGCATTTGCTGCAGTAATTTTTCTTGTCTAATATTTGTCATCTTCCATTAGTCAGGAATACTAATGAGTAGTCAGGGTGTCCAAATGACAACAATTCACAGTTTTCCCAGTCCTACTGACACTGTTTAAATGCAGCTGTAGGAACTGTAAAGCGTTTGCGTCTTACTGCTATGGTCTAGGTCCCATAAAGTTCTTTCTGGAGTTTTGCTCACTAAATCAGCCCTAACGCATTTTCATCTTTTGTGTGTGTGTCTCGGCTTTTCACTAAAGCTTGCTTCTAGATGTTTGCTTGGTTGGTTCCGCATCCCCTTTTATGTCCGTTCAGATGTTACCGCTTTGGAGAGACCGTCAGTGCCCTTCTCCCCCAACCCCCGGTTTAGAGTGTTGCTCCTCTGCTTCTCGGCCATTCTGTAGTAGTTTTTTGTCTTATGTGGCTTTTGTTTTGTTTTGTTTTAGTGGTACTTATCACTAACTGCCTGGCTTTGTTTAGTCCCTTCTTGGTTATTGCCTTTCTCCTATTAAAATACAGGGCTTCTCATGTGACTCAGGGGTAAAGAATCCTCCTGCCAATGCAGGAGATGCAGGAGACACGGGTTCGATCCCTGGGTTGGGAAGATCCTCTGGAGGAGGAAGTGGCAGCCCACTCCAGTATTCTTGCCTGGAGAATCCCTTGGACAGAGGAGCCTGGAGGGTTATAGTCCATGGGATCGCAAAGAGTCAGATGTGACTTCCTAACCGAGCACACACTAGAATACAAGCTCTGTGCAGACCAGGGTCTCATCTAACATGTTTGCCATTTTACGCACATTACTCACACTGTGCCCTGAACGTAGGAGGTTCTCAGTAACTATTTATTTGGTAAATGGACAAATGAATGAGTGATACTACTCTTTATGACAAATTACTTTGTGGTCTTGTCCCAGATCTCGTTCTCTTCAAAGTCTCTGTAGGTTTTCCTACCACACTCAGAATTACTTCTTAACTTTCCAGGTATACAGTTCAGTTCATTTCAGTCGCTCAGTCGTGTCCGACTCTTTGCGGCCCCATGAATCGCAGCATGCCAGGCCTCCCTGTCCATCACCAACTCCTGGAGATCACTCAGACTCACGTCCATTGAGTCAGTGATGCCATCCAGCCATCTCATCCTCTGTCGTCCCCTTCTCCTGCCCCCAATCCCTCCCAGCATCAGAGTCTTTTCCAATGAGTCAACGCTTTGCATGAAGTGGCCCAAGTACTGGAGTTTCAGCTTTAGCATCATTCCTTCCAAAGAAATCCCAGGGCTGATCTCCTTCAGAATGGACTGGTTGGACCTCCTTGCAGTCCAAGGGACTCTCAAGAGTCTTCTCCAACACCACAGTTCAAAAGCATCAATTCTTCAGCACTCAGCTTTCTTCACAGTCCAACTCTCACATCCATACATGACCACTGGAAAAACCATAGCCTTCTTGACTAGATGGACCTTTGTTGGCAAAGTAATATCTCTGCTTTTGAATATGCTATCTAGGTTGGTCATAACTTTTCTTCCAAGGAGTAAGCGTCTTTTAATTTCATGGCTGCAGTCATCATCTGCAGTGATTTTGGAGCCCCCCAAAATAAAGTCTGACACTGTTTCCACTGTTTCCCCATCTATTTCCCATGAAGTGATGGGAGCAGATGCCATGATCTTCGTTTTCTGAATGTTGAGCTTTATACAAGGCCCTACCTAATCAAGGGCTGGTCTATTTACCTTTCAGTCTCTTTCCACTTTTTGCTTTGCTCCAGTCACACTCATTCTTTTCTTTATTTGAACAAGCTAAGCTTACTCTTGATGGTCAAGAGTATGGGCTCTGGCCTCAGCTACATCTGGGTTGGAACCTCAGCTCTGCTTGTTGCTGGCTGTGTGATGCTGAGCAAATTCTTCCCCTTGTCTAACCTTCATTTCTCTCATTTATAAAGTGCAAGTAATGATAGCACCTACCTCATATGTGTACGGAGAAGGCAATGGCACCCCACTCTAGTACTCTTGGCTGGAAAATCCCATGGACAGAGGAGCCTGGTAGGCTGCAGTCCATGGGGTCACAAAGAATTGGACATGACTGAGCAACTTCATTTTCACTTTTCACTTTCATGCATTGGAGAAGGAAATGGCAACCCACTCCAGTGTTCTTGCCTGGAGAATCCCAGGGATGAGGGAGCCTGGTGGGCTGTCGTCTATGGGGTCACACAGAGTCGGACACAACTGAAGTGTCTTAGCAGCAGCAGCAGCAGCAGCATATGTGGTAAATACATGGGGCCACTTGCTCAGAGAATTAAGGAAGTCTCAATGAAGAGACTTGTGGACACAGCATGGATTGGGTCAGGGTTGCAGATTTCAGTTTTTCAGGAAAATAAAAAGTTGGTCTTGGGTGTGGGTGAGTTCTCTAGGGAGGGGAGTTCTCTAGAGGGAAGAGTGTGAAGAGAGGATGTGGAGGATCAAAGATCAAGCTGTGCATTGCGTCCATAGTGAGATGAGAAAGGCTCAAAGAGAAGGCCTCAGAAGGAGGGGAAGCAGATCAGGGCAGCGGTTTGGGGAGCTGGAATAGTCGGGGCTGGCTGGAGAGTGGCTGAAGAAGACGAGATCAGAAATGTAAGATGGGAGTAGAGTCTGGAGGTCCTGGAATGTCATCCCTGGAGTCCGGGACATCCTTTGTCTTTACCTATTGAGGATCACAGATGCCTGAGTGGACTGAACAGTGTCCTCCCAAAATCTATGTCCACCCCAAACCTCAGAATGTGACTATGTATGAAAGTAAGAGTCTTTTCAGATTTCCTAGTGGCTCAGTGGCAAAGAATCCGTCTGCAATGCAGGAGACAGAGGTTCGATATCTGGGAGATTTCCTAGTGGCTCAGTGGTAAAGAATCTGTCTGCAATGCAGGAGACAGAGGTTCGATATCTGGGTCGGGAAGATCCCCTGAAGGTGAGCACAGCAATCCGCTCCAGCATTCTTGCCTGGAGAATCCCATGGACAGAAGAGCCTGGTGGGCTGCAGTCCATGGAGTCTCAAAGAGTCGGACAAGACTGACGCGACTGAGCATGCGTGCACAAGAGTCTTTGCAGATACAGCAAAGGTAAGGATCAGATGATACAGCAACGGTAAGGTAAAGAAGAAGTCATGCCAGATTAGGGTGAGGCCTAACTCCAAGTGTCTCTATAAGAGACAGAAAAGGACACACAGAGACACAGGGAAGAAGGCCCCAGGAAGATGGAGACGGAGATTCGAATGATGTGACCATAAGCAAAGGAACACTAGGAGTCCCCAGAAGCTGGAAGCGGCAAGGGCAGACCCTCCCCTAGAGCCTTTGAAGAGAGTGTGGTCCCAGGAACATCTTGATTTTAGACTTCTGGCCTCCAGACTGTGAGAGAGCAGTTTCTGTTGTTTTAAGCCAGCAGGGTTTTAGTCATTGGTTTTGACTGCTTTAGAAAACTCATCCAGTCTTCTAGAGAATTTGATGAAATCTATGGATCTTTTCTCCAGAAAAAGATACGTATGCACACACAAGTACAATTTTGCTATCACTTTAAACGGGTGTGCTAGAGCTCAACCGTAGATCTCAAGGTTAAGCACCCTTCCTCTAGAAAATGGGGCACCATTAATCCAACTGGGGCTTTCCAGGTTGCTTGGGTTAAAGAATCCTCCTGTCAGTGCAAGACATGCAGGTTCAATCCCTGGGTTGGGAAGATCTCTTGAAGGAGAAAATGGCAACCCCCTCCAGTATTCTTGCCTGGAAAATACCATGGACGGCAGAGCTTGGCAGGCTCCGGTCCAAAGGGTTGCAAAGAGTCAGACAAGATTGTGCATGCTCGTGCACCATTAACTCAACTGGGTCTGAGTTTCAGAACAGGAGTCACAGAAGCAACGTGGAGATGAGAAGGAACCAAGGGAGATTTTAAATATGAAAGACTTAGAGTGCAGTCACTTCCCTTTTCACATGTTTGCAAAATACTTCATTCTTTCCTTCTGGAAATTTTTAAATACAAAAGAAAATCAGTAAGGTTGCTTATCATGTGTCCCAAAGCAGGATTTTTATTAGACAAAAAGGAGCAATGATTTTAATTTCTGCAGCTTGCTCCAAAATGATGAAGAACACCCTGGAGTAAATGCCGTTTTGTCTCGATTCACTGGAATCAGATAGAGAGCTGAGGGAGATGTGGGTGGAGGAGTTTAATTTTGTGATTTCTGGGGCCAGAGGTGAGGTTGCTGCTGAAAGTGCGATACCTGGGGTGAGACAGATGCCTGATGGAGTTGGAGGCTGTGACCAAGCAGTTCTGGCAAGAGGAGAGTGGTGCTACCCTGGAGGCATGGAGATAGGGCAGCACGTTGAGAGGCGCCCTTGCCTCCTCCAGCGCAATGGCAGCGGCCACTCTGCCGCTTTGGATAAAGATGAAGATAATGCTTCCCGAAATATTCTTTATGTATCAAAGAACTGATGCTTTCAAACTGTGGTGGTCAATGGCCATAAGTTTGAGCAAGCTCTGGGAGATAATAAAGGACAGGGAAGCCTGGCATGCTGCAGTCCACGGGGCTGCAAAGAGTTGGACACAACTGAGTGGCTGAACAACAACAAATTTGGCAAATAGCTTTACTCTTCCTGCTGGCATATATCTTCTAAATATGAGTGGTGTTCCCACTGCCACTGTGTGATCAAGGAGAGAGGAAGAACAGGAGGTTCAAATTTAGCCTTGTGTGTGTGTGTGGGCAAGTCACATAATAGAAGCTCAGTTTCCCTATCAGAATAAAGCAAGTTACTGTTGGGTTAAATGGGGAAATACCTGTCTGGTGCACATTGTCTGTGGATGACTCAGTAGCCTTCCCCACCCATACTTTTTCTGTACTTTTTTTCCTGCTTGCTAACAACATCCCAATTTATTGCAGGATAATAGAACCCTATCTCCGGGAATTCCTTGGTGGTCCAATGGTTAGGACTCAGTGCTTTCATTGCCATGACCCAGATTCAATCTCTGGTGGGGGAACTAAGGTCTGGCAAACCGTGTGGCACAGCCAAAAAGAAAAAAAATAGAACCTATCTCAGCCCGGGGTGGGGGTGGGGCGGCGGTATGACTTAGATCAGGGTAAGGAGATGAAAGGGGAAGTTTGCCAAAGAAGGACAATCTTCCAAATAAAAAGACAAAGTCTCACAGGGATAAAATCTTTGTCCCTTTGTCTTCCTTTTGCTTTGAACATTGGGTGTGAAGTCTGGGGCTGCAGCAACCATCTTGTAATCACTAAGATATAGGCAATTTGTGAACAGTGGCAGAGTAGGAGGAGAAAGAGCCCAAATCTCTGACAGTATCATTGAGAAACTGAATCACAGGCAGCAACTGCTAACTCCTAGGCTTTTTGTTAGAAAAGTTAAATAAATTCCTGTTTTATATTGCAGATGAATGAAGTCCTAACTGCAATCTTTAACGTAATCTTAAACGTGAAACAGTATGCTCTCATACCAGTGCTTGGCAATAGTGAGTGTCAGTAAATGCCAAGAACTTCCCCTTCACGCCTCTCTTCTGGTTTGGTTTAAGTTGTGCTTTCCCTGTATTATTTCCCAAGGACTCCATTTCTTTCTTTGGCACGTACCTTCATTACGTATTTAATTTTATTCAATAATATCTTATTTGACTGAATGTCACCTATCAGCCAAACCTATCTTTCTTCAACATACTTGAGAATCTGGTGGTGGGGGGCAGGGAGAAAAATCAGTGGCAATTGTGCAGAAAATTAGATGTGAAAAACCTCATTTTCTAAAGGTAGTATTTATCTAAAGGCAGAATCTAAGAAGAGAGCCTCTTATCTTACTTGTAAGTTTGTATACTTTTACTTTGGATTCAGTTTGTATCAAAACTTGGCTAAATGGTTGTGAGCCTGCTCAAAACAAAACAAAACAAAATGGTGATAACATAGGGGACCAAAAACACTATAAAAAGTATGAAGTGAGCATTGTAATAGCTCTAAGTCATTTCATATAGCTTCAGGCAGCCTGCACACTTGAAAATTCCCAGGGGGATCTCTATATCACAGCACAGTACGAAAGCTGACATTCCTAATTATCCAGAGACATATAGAAGAGGTTAATCTATGTTCCATATATTCTGCCTAAGGCAGGAAAATGTTTTAGCTTCTTCTGAAAGATTTCCATAAAAAAAAGAACAACCAAACTTTTGCTTGAAAACAGTAAGCTTCTCATATCTGACACATTTCACTTTAAATATCCGGGTATACATCCGGTTATCTTGTTGCTTAGACATGTCACGGGTTTTTTAGAGATTATCATCCTAAATTCTTAATGTATATCTCTGCTCACACTTCCTACCGCGATAAACCATGAGAGACAGGTGATAAAGGTCTATCGATTTGACTTATCTTCACATGTAGAAGCTGTTGGGTGTTATAACTTCATTTAATCTTTCAGCTCTTCAGAGTTTGTGTCACACTTAGAAGAATTCAAGTGGCACCGGTTCTGGTTTAGTGAGTGATCTCAGGGATGTTCAAATATCTTGTCCATGAGAGAGAAAGGCACACTCTCAGAGTCCCATGTTACGAAGCATGAACTGGCTAGATAAGGATCCCCCAGGGTTCAGGGTGCTATAGTCTTGGCATGGAAGGAGGTGATGGGTTTTCTGTTTGGGTCTCAAGCCCTTGTGCCCTTTGGTCAAGGAGAGGAACATAGACTCTGCTTCACTCCATCATTAAGGAGAATAAGAGAGTGAGAGAACAGCAGGCAAAGCAGACACAGATACAGAGCCAAGTGCAGGTGAGAAAGCTGAAGCATCACAGCCTGGATAAAGACACAGAGAGCCTAGCATAGGAAATGTGGAACCTCAAACTCAGAAAGATCAGACCAGAGCAGTATGCGTTCCTGTATTTCCCTTGGTTGTCCTGGTTAAGGGAATTCACACATTGCTTTGGAAAGACAGGCAGTCGGGTCAGGAACCCCGGATATGCTTCCTAGAGTTGCTCAGTACTCAGTTGTGTCCGCCTCTGCACCCCATGGGCTGCAGCACACCAGGTCTCCTTGTCCTTCAGTATCTCCCAGAGTTGGCTCAAACTCATCTCCATTGAGTCCATGATACCATCCAACTGTCTCATCCTCTATTGCCCCCTTCTCTTGCCTTCAATCTTTTCCAACATCAGGGTCTTTTCCAAGGAGTCAGCTCTTTGAGTCCAGTGGCCAAAGTATTGGAGCTTCAGCTTCAGCCTCAGTCCTTCAGATGAATGTACTTCCTATATGGTTCTAATGATAGAGGATTAATGATGCCATTTTCATGACAAACTTTGCAATCATTCATTCTCAAAACATGTTTTGTCATCTTAAGAGAATGCTAAGTTAAACAACGCTGGAGCTTGTTCATTATAGATACTTGGACTAAGTGGACCCAACTTATGAAATCTGAAGCAGACAGAAATCAGGTGTACAATACTTACTATTCAAGGGTTCTTCATCTAGGTGTCCATGGATTTATATTCAAGAGGAATGAAAGTCACTAGAAATCCAAACAAAATTCTGTATCTCCCTGGACCTGTGCATTTTCAAGGTCAGCTTTTCTTATAGTCTCAGAAATCTGTCACCCTAATGGGGGTTAAACAACATAGCTTTTTAGAATACCCTCAAGAATTAATTATCTAATACATAAATAATATGAAGTTTTAGAAAATGCATATGAATGAAAGAAAAAAATATACCAAAACTACATATTTAGCTATTTCTCCAGCTTTAGATATTAAAAACTATGTATGGATATAAATAAGCACACACAATGGAAATATACATATATACATATTTTTTATACTATATATTCTTCAAATAAAATAACTGGATATAACCAAACATTTGTAAATTGTATTTTGCCTTTTTAAATCACATATGTCTATATAATCATCTTTAATGATTATATGGAATTCCATTATATAAATGTATCATAAATTTAAACATTTAAGATTTTAAAAGATATTTTCTTATTATAAATTACAATGATATATATCTATATTTTTGCCCATCTAGCCAATTAGTTTTAAGGACAAGCTATAAGAAGTTGACTTTCTGAGTCACTTTTAAAGTCTTCTAATATTTTACCCAATTACTTTCCAAAAATTTTACACTCTTAAGAGCAGTATAAGAAAGTGCCTCTCTCTATATTCACCTGCTGACCCTGGGCACAGATCATTCTTTTTTTTTTTGTCTCTGTTAATAAGACTGTTAAAAAAGGAACCTCAAAGGACTTCCCTGGTGGTCTAGTGGTTAAGACTTCCCTTTCCAATGCAGGGAGTCTGGGTTCAATCCCTTGTCAAGGAGCTGAGATCCAACATGCCTTATAGCCAAAAAGACATCAAACAGAAGCAATATTGTAACAAATTCAATAAAGACTTTAAAAATGGTCCACATCAAAAAAAACAAAAAAACTTAAAAAAGAAAAAAAAAGAGCCTCGATATTTGTTAGCATTTATTTGGTGATTCTGCTGTGACATATGTTTTAATTATTTATATCCTTTCTTTTGAGAATGAACTTTTATTCATATTCTTGGCCCTTTAAAATGTTACTTTTTTCACTTATAAGAACTTTTTCATATGAATCCTTTGACATATGTGTTGTACATAAATTTTCCCAGTGTGTAGCTGGCTGAATATTTTGTAGAAAAGAAATTTTACCTGTTATGTAGCCAAAGCTTTAAATTGTGTTCCATTTAAATATTGTTTCTCCATGTTATATTTAAATAGACATAAGATTATATAAACATTCATCCATATTTTCCTCTAGAGACTTCATAATTTCTTTTCTTTCATTTTTTTTCTTTCATTCTTTCTTTCTTACATTTCATCTTTCTATTTCTCTGTCACCCAGGTTTTCTTTAGGTTGCTCATGGTAATGAATGCTCCCTACATTTTAATGACTTCTGAGCAGGCGTGTTTATTTCTCACTCACCTTGTGTATGGGCTACAGGCTTGCTTTGGTGCTGGTCCAGATATACCTCATTCTGGGAGTCCACCTGAACAAGCAGCCTCCATCTCTGTCTCCTGCCAGAGGGACAAAGAGCCATGGAGGAACCACGCGACGGCTCATTGAACTTATACCAGGATGTGGCATAGTCACTGGCCACATCAAGTCACGTGGCTAAGTCTATAGCATGGTGCACGGAAGTATAGACTCGTAGGAAGGGCAGCTTCCTACAATTAAAAACTAAGTGTAACATACCACTTGTTTATTGGAGGGTCTAACTTCTTATTTTTCCAAGTAGTTAGCCAGTTGTTTCGATACCATGTATTAGTGGTCTTATTTTCCATGCTGCTCTGTGATGCTAATTTTATTACAAGCTACTTTCTTTTTATATGCTTTTTTCAGTTCCTGGACATTCTGTTGGGTTTCATTGATCTATTTTCCCCCTCCTGCACAAGGACCAGTTGTACTTTTAAAGTTACCTAGGGAAGGGCTCACTTTATTTCCTTTATTTAATAAATGTCTTGAGTATGCTCTCTGTTCATTATTTTAGTTGAATTTTTAAAAACCTGCACCATTTATTTTCAAACAGAAATCCTATTGAAATACTGGTTGAGTTGTGTTATATGTTTGGATTTATTTGGGAAACTTGTTTGTTTGCAATATTAAGTCTTCTCATCAATGAACATAGTATGTTAATTTTATTTGTCCATGCTATGTTTCAAGTTTTTTTAGAGTTTTGTGGATTTGACAAAGTGTGTCTTAAACTTTACATTTGTTTCAAGAAATTTCATAGTTTTTGATACTTTTATAAAATAATTCTCCCCATGATATTTTACAAATGATTGTAACTAGTATATGGGAAAGCCATTGTCTTGGTTTATACTTATTTTCTAATAAAATTAGAACTCTAAACTAATTTATTTAATAGTTTTTAATTAATTTTCTTTTTTTGGACCAAATAATTACATATGTTTTTGTAATTTATATATTATCTCTTTTTTTGACTTAATTGTACTCACCAAAAGCTCCAAAACAATGCTGAATAATAGTGGTTACTTCAGGAATAATTTTCTTACTGATATTTTAGGGAGAAAATCTTACTGATGTTTATGAATTATTTTTCTAACTCTACTGTTAGGATTGTTTAATTAGACATGCAGTTGGATTTTTCAAAGTGGTTTCTTTTTATACTTAAAGATCCTCATAGAGTTTTTCTCTTTGGATTTATCACCATGGTGAATCAGATTGATGATTTCATATATTGAATTATCCTGTACTTCTGGAAATAATGGTCACTGGACACAGTGTGATATTCTTGGTTATATAATTTTATTTATCTTGTTATAATTTTTATTCTGACTTTCTCATCCATATGAAATATTGTAATTTATCTCTAAATTTTCTTTATGGGGGTATTTTTGTCAGTTTTTAATGGTGTAGTTATGCTGATTAAATAATTAGAGATTAATAAATAAATTAATTAGACAGTCTCCCTCTTTTTCTACATTTTGGAACAGTTTAAAGAGTATAGGTACTTTCTTAAAAGAATTTCACCTGTAATCTCTGGTCCTAAAATATGTTGAGGAAAGCTTTTTTTTTTTTTTTTAATATATCTTACATAGTCATTTGTGTTTTTGAATTCACTACTTCTCAAGTCAATTTTAGTGATTTATAATTTCCAACACATTTTTATTTTTCCATTAATATTTTAAGATTAATTGAGATAGATTATACAGAAAAAGAAACTATCAGCAAAATGAAAAGGCCATTCACTGAACGGTAGGAGATCTTTGCAAACTCTAGGTCTCTTGGGGGTTAATACTAAAATGTACAAAGAAATCATACAATTCAATGTTAAGAACAATAACAACCCAATTATAAAATGGGCAAAGGACCGGAAGAGAAATTTTTCAAAAGAAGACATACATACAGGCCCACAGAAACATCAGAAGATGCTCAACATCACCAATCATCAAAGAAATACAAATCAAAGCCACAATGACACCTCACACCTGTCAGAAAAGCGATTGTCAAACAGACAGTGAATAACAAGATCTGGCAAGGATGCAGAGAAAAGGGGACCCTAGCACATAGCTGACGGTGATGTGAATTGGCGCAGCCACAGTGGAAAGCAGTATGACGAGTCCTTAACAAATTAAAAAACAGAAATTCTCCATGATCCAGTAATCTGACTTCTGAGTATTTTCCCAAAGAAACATTGCAGCCTTATTTACAATAGCCAAGATAATGGAGGCAGCCAAAGTCCATCAATAAGTGTGGTGTATACACGCAGTGGAATGCTGCTCAGTCACAAAAAGAATGAAATCCTGCCATCTGCAACAGTATGGATGGACCTGGAGCATTGTCATCTCAGTGACATAACTGAGAAAGACATACACCATGTGACTTCACTTATATTTGGAAGCTGGAAAACAAAACAAATAAACAAATGTAACTGAACAGACTCTTGGATACAGAGAATAAATGTAGTTACCTGTCTAGTCAAGGCTGTGGTTTTTCCAGTAGTTATGTATGGATGTGAGAGTTGGACTGTAAAGAAAGCTGAGAGCCAAAGAACTGATGCTTTTGAACTGTGGTGTTGGAGAAGACTCTTGAGCGTCCCTTGGACTGCAAGGAGATCCAACCAGTCCATCTTAAAGGAAATCAGTTCTGAATATTCATTGGAGGGACTGATGTTGGAGCTGAAACTCCAATACTTTGGCCACCTGATGCAAAGAACTGACTCATTGGAAAAGACCCTGATGCTGGGAAAGATTGAGGGTGGATGGAGAAGGGGATGAGATGGACAGAGGACAAGATGGTTGGATGCCATCACTGACTCAATGGACATGAATCTGAATAAACTCTGAGAGTTGGTGATGGACAGGGAGGCCTGGGGGTGCTGCAGTCCATGGGGTTGCAAAGAGTCGGACATGACTGAGCAACTGAACTCAACCAGAGGGAAAGGAGTTGGGGAGAATGTGTGAAATAGGTGAAGAGGATTTAGAGATACAAATCTCCAATGCCTCTGAGTACTGGAGTCACAAGGCTGAAATGTACAGCTTGGGGATTATAGCCAATGATATTGTAATAGCTTTGTATGGTGGCAGATGATAGCTAGACTTACCATGGTGAGCTAGACTTACCATGGTGATCATTTTATAATGTATAGGAATATTGAATCACTATGTTATATACCTGGAACCAACATAGTGAAGTAGACTAATTATATCCCAATTTAAAAATATGTAGACATTGAGAGGCAGTGAATCAAAATGATAATGATGGTTATCTCTGGGCGTGGGGATTATGAGTGATTGTTAATTCTTAATTTATGCCTTTATGTATCTTTAATTGTCTGCAATGAACATGTATTGTTTGCAATATTAGAAATAAAACAATGAATGTCCTTAAAGCTGAAAAAAAATTAACTGTCATAGCATCTAAGGTATCTTGTTCCATTTAACATATTTCAGAAGCTGTAAATTTAAAACAGCTTGGAAACTTTGATTTATATTTCTTAGATGGAAACAGAACCGAGCAAGGATGTCAACTCTGTCTGCCACCAACAGATGGCGATAGCAGTCACTTTGTATTGTTAATTTCACTTTAAGACCAAATGGCCTTTGAAAGTCTTCCAGAACCTAATCTCTACTGAAGGAGACCTTTTTACCATTTCTTGCCTGGAAAGTCCCATGGACGGAGGAGCCTGGAGGGCTGCAGTCCATGGGGTCGCTAAGAGTTGGACACGACTGAACGACTTCACTTTCACTTTTCACTTTCATGCATTGGAGAAGCAAATGGCAACCCATTCCAGTGTTCTTGCCTGGAGAATCCCAGGGACGGCGGAGCCTGGTGGGCTGCCGTCTATGGGGTCGCACAGAGTCGGACACGACTGAAGCGACTTAGCAGCAGCGTTATAGAATTGTGCCCTGTTTATTCTATATTCCCTCTGCTCCCCTTAGGTCTTTCTCATTTCATTTCTCTCTCCTTCTCTTTCCCTTCCTCCCTCCCTGTCTCCCTTCCTTCCTTCTTTTTCTTAGCCTTGTGCTCAGTCTTGTCCCACTCTTTGCGACCCCATGTACTGTAGCCCGCCAGACTTCTCTCCTCGCCGGGCTCTTCTGTTCATAGAATCTACCAGACAAGAATACTGGAGTGGGTTGCCATTTCCGACTCAGCAGATCTTCTCGACCCAGGGATCAACCTGCATAGACCTGCATCTCTCTTACATCTGCATTGGCAGGCGGGTTCTTTACCATTAGCGCCGCCTTGGAATGCCTTGCTCTTTTCAATGAATCAGAGTTTAGATGAATTTATATCTTTAATTCCTAATGTTTAGATTCCTTATCTTTTCCCCTGTTTTTTTTTAAAGTTAAATGCTTAGTTTATTTATTTTCAATATTACTTAATAATGGAAGCCTTTAACTCTGTAACTTCCACCTCTGCTTGACACCTTGACTGTATTCAACTAGTTTTAAAAAGTTTATTTATTTTTTAATTGAAAGATAATAGCTTTACAGAATTTTGTTGTTTTCTGTCAAACCTCAGCAGGATCAGTTAGTTTTGATATTATATATTTTCATTGCAATTAACTTCTAAATAAGCTGTCATTACAATTTTGACATCTTACACATACTTATGTAGGATAGTTTGTTTTTACATTCAAACAGAGGAGACTTCAATGACTAACTCCCTGAAGTTATGAAGTTGTATTAATACATGTGTGTGCGTGTACTCAGTCGCTCAGTCATGTCCTACTTTTTGCAACCTCACAGACTGTAGCCCACCAGGCTCCTCTGTCCATGGGATTTCCCTAGCAAAAATACTGGAGTAGGTTGTCATTTCGTTCTCCAGGGCACCTCCCAACCAAGGGCTCAAACCCATGTCTCCTGCGTCTCCTGCACTGGCTGGCAGATACTCCACCACTGAGCCTTCAGGGAAGCTGCCATGAGCTTGTGTAGGGGGGCAAAACTGTATTCACATGAAATATTCACTGATGAATTAATCATTTATAAAACTGATCTCATCTTAAAGGTCCTTTCATTGGTAAAACAAGGATCCTTACCTGGCCTTTCGGTTGATTGTTTTCCTTAAGTCGATTACTGGATATTTTGCTGACAAAACAAAGTAGGCATGTTATACTTGATGGAAAAGAGAGCGTGAAGATTTTATAAGGTTGAAGGTGATGTTGGAGAACTGTTAGAACCACCCAAATTTAAGTGAAAGAAGAGGAAAATTTCAAGATGATGGTGTGTAGTATCAGAGGAAGAAAAGTGTTGGTGACCCCGTCGTGTCCGACTTTGCGACTGCATGATCTGTAGCCCACCAGGGTTACATGTAGTAGTCCATGGAAGTCTCCAGACCAGAATACTGGAGTGGGTAGCCATTCCCTTCTCCAAGGGATTTTTCCAAATCGAGGTCTCCTGCATTGCAGGCAGATTCTTTACCATCTGAGCCACCAGGAGGAACAGATATCCAAATACAAAAGCATTGAAAAGATCCTTGGGAAACTGATAAAAGTTTTGATTTTTTTTCCAGCAAAATCATTCTAGAAATATTATTCAAACATAAAGGGTGTTGCATCATGAGATCACAGATTTGTGAGAATATGCCAAAATCAATATTTTTTGTTCTTTGATTTCATTAAATGTGTACTAAAATAAAGTTACCTTGATAACTTTTTGTTTCATTTTTCAAGACAAATGAACTTTCCTTCAATGCTTGTTGTGAAAATTTGAACTTCCTTTTAAGGGGATTTACTTTGAAAGGGTTATTCTCAGGATCAGATATCCTCAAGGAATGTCTGTGATCGATGTATAATTGTATTGCATTTTTGAATTTTATTTATTATGTGTTTATCATTGAATTATTATTATACAATATATTTATATATATTATTAGTGAATTTTATTATTATGTGTTTTATGTTTGTAAATTTTCTGTAATTTTCAGGAAAATATACTCTCTCCTCACCCCATTTAAAAAATTAAATTTACTAATTTTATGACTTAAATCCTTTATATTTTTGTTGATTTTCTTTGTCTAATTTACCTTCCAAAAGCAATAATGTTATGTTGACCTTTCACAAAATTACAGGGGTTCTGTCAGGTTTTTTTTTTTTTTTCTAATGCATTGTTTTTTTCTTAATATGAAATGTTGTACACAACAGAGAAACTCAAGAAAGTTTTACACATATTTTAAATTGTAGTAGTAGCTAACATTAAATGTTTCATGCATTTTTTGTTCCAAAAAGTTGTGGGAATTGATAAATATTTGCTGAACAATGCACCATATCTTCATTTCAAATTATGTCCCATATCACCATACAATGTCCACTTTTTCTACATTTTGTGTTTTTTCCTAGACTTCTTTTAAAATTACTATCGTTTATTTATTTGACTGTGCTGGGTCTTAGCTGTGGTCCACAGGATCTTCGATCCTTGTGGCATGCGATATCTTTAGTTGCAGCAAGTAGTTCCCGGGCCAGAGAGTGAACCCTGGCGCCCTGCATTGGGAACATGGAGTCTTAGCCACTGTACCACCGGGGAAGTCCCTAGATTTCTCTTTCATCTGATATTAATTTTTCATTTATACCATGTCTTGCATGTATGTGTGTGTAGTCCACCAGGCTCTTCTGCTTATGGGACTTTCCAGACAAGCATACTGGAGTGGGTTGTCATTTCTTACCCTCGGGGATCTTCCCACCCCAGGGATCGACCCTGCATCTCCTGCTTCTCCTGCACTGGCAGGTGGATTCTTTACCACTAGCACCACGTGGGAAGTCCATGTTCTCTTGTAGTCCTTTGGTTTTTAAACATGTTATATCATTTATTTTTATATTTATGTGTGAAAAAAAATACAGTTGACCTTTGAAGAATGCATGTTTAAACTGTGGGATATACTTACAGGTGGATTTTTTCAATAGTAGACACTATGGTACTAGAGAATCCCTTGTTTGAATTCAAGGATGCAGCGTCTCAGATGTGGAGGTATCTCGGATTCAGAGAAATGATGAATATAGAGATCCAACTTTAGGCCAAAGGGAGATTTTCCTCTGGATACAGAGGGTGGGAACCCCTAAAGTCCACATTGTTTGTTCAAGGCTCATCTGTAGTTTTTGGCCTAACTTGCTTCTGCAGCCTAATTTAAGAGTCTTTGCCTCTCTTTGGAGGCATTTATCCCATTTACTTCTGTCACGATTATAAATATTACCCCTGTCATCTTCACCTATGTTTCCTATTTTTTATACTTCCTTGCTATCTCTGTATTCTATCTTGTGGCTTGTGGACTATATTAACTTTGCTTTTATATTTGTATTTTGGAAGCTAATGCATCATGTAAATTCTAGTAGAAGTTATCTTTACTATTTCAAATTTGCCATCTGATTTTTTTTCTAATTGCAGGGTCAGGAGCAAAGGGGTATCTGGGCTTTCCAACCCACCATCTCCCATTCAAGAAAAAGTATTTACTTCCCCCTTGTTCACACATTTCAGTCCCCGATATTATTACACTGTTACTTTTACATTCACTTTCAGTATTAAAAATAGACTGAAAACACATTTAAACTTCACTATTTTGACAAGTTTCAGTGTTTTATTGCTGGTCTCTTTAGATAAGTCCATTCCTGAGGCTTTTTTTTGGGGGATTGGAATATATAATTCGGTGTTTTTTTTTCAACAGAAATATATTTTCTGAGTTCATGTTCATGTTAGAATGTTATTGTGTTGTCTTTACATAAAAATGACTACTTTCTTAATATAAAGTGGTTAACATTTAGTTACTTTAAAGTGGTAAGTCTATTGTTCATCACTGCTTTCTTCTATTATAGCTTCAGATCTTTCTTCTTTTGTGTTTTTCGCTTGTTTAGTGGCACTTAAAAAAATCACCTGTTTTCTCCATCTCCCATGACTATCGTTTTCTCTCTTCATATCAAGCTGTGTTCTTCCATTCTAAGTCCTGAGAACTCTTCTCAAGTTTGCTGTCCTTATGACATACTGTCACTTATTGTCTGCTGCTGCTGCTGCTGCTGCTGCTGCTAAGTCGCTTCAGTCGTGTCCGACTCTGTGCGACCCCATAGACGGCAGCCCACCAGGCTCCCCCCGTTCCTGGGATTCTCCAGGCAGGAACACTGGAGTGGGTTGCCATTTCTTTCTCCAATGCAGGAAAGTGAAAAGTGAAAGTGAAGTCGCTCAGTCGAGTCTGACTCTTAGCAACCCCATGGACCTACCGTGCTCCTCCGTCCATGGGATTTTCCAGGCAAGAGTACTACGATGTTGATTTTGATTCATCCACAACATTCTAAATTTCCTTGAAATCTTTTGTGTAACTCTACTTTTTTTCTTTTGCTTATCAGTCTTTATCTTTTCTCAGGACACTCTGATCATTATCTATAGAACTTATTATTTGTTTGTCCTTTGAGAATCCCAATCAGAAAACCTCCAGTTTTCTTCTCGGTCTAGAAGTAGCTCATCTTCCGAGGCAAGTTCTTTCCTGGATTCTTCCTCTTTCCAGGTTTCTTGTTGTTTAGATGTGCCTTTTCCTCAGATGAATTCACTATCTTCTCTTTTACTTTGTGATTAAGTTGAGTGAAATTATAACTTTGTGGACATCTGTATGTTTGGGGAAATGTAATATTTCACTCTTTAATGAAAAGAAAAATACTTCTCTTCTTAGTGTGCTTTCTTTTTTTAAAGCAAAACTGTTAATTGAAATCAATATAATAAAGTTTTTCTCCAGAAAAAAACCTTGTCTTTAATGGCCTCCTTCAGAGCCCTGAATAGATAATTTCTGAAAATGCTTTTACTGTATTCTGTTATAGGACTTTGCTTAAAAAAATTTTTTTTTTCTTAGAATAGTTTTACATTTACAGAAAAATTGTAAGATAGTACAAAGATTTCTCACATACTCACCTAGTTTCCCCTATTATTAACATTTTAGGAACAGTAGCTAATGTAATTATTAATGCTTTACATTAGTATGATACATTTGTCGCAATTAGCAACTAATAAGGATTCCCTGGTGGCTCAGACAGTAAAGAATCTGCCAGCAACACAGGAAATCTAGGTTCAGTCCCTGAGTTGGGCAGATCCCCTAGAGAAGGGAATGGCAGCCCACTCCAGTGTTCTTGCCTGGAGAATCCCATGGACAGAGGAGCCTGGCAGGCTACAGTCCACTGGGTCACAAAGAGTTGGACATGACTGAGCGGCAAACACTTTCACTTTTCACTGATGGCCTTCACTAAAGGCCATACTTTACTTACATGACGTTAATTTTTACCCAATGTCATTTTTTTTCCTGTTCTAAGATCCCATCCAAGTTACCACATTACATTTAATCATCTTTTAATCATCATACCTCCTTAGACGTTTCTTCATTGTGATGGTTTCTTAGACTCCCCTTGTTTTTGATGAGCTTCTGAGAAGTACTGGGGCTTCCCAGGTGGCTTAGTCCTGAGAAATCCACTTGCCAATTCAGGAGATGCAGGAGACGTGGGTTTGATCCCTAGGTGGGGAAGATCCCCTGGAGGAGGAAATGGCAACCCATTCCTGGAAAAATCCATGAACAGAGGTGCCTGGTGGGCAACAGTCCGTAGGGTTGCAAAGAGTCGGACAGGACTGAGCACGCCCACATGTTGCATGCACGTTGAGGAGTACTGGTTGGATATTTTATAGAACGTCCCTCAGTGAGGGTTTGTCTGATAATTTTCTCTTGATTAAATTGGGATCTTCAGTTTTTGAGGAGAAGGCTACGGAAGTAAGAGTCCCATTTTCACCACATCATATCAAGGGTGCCCGCTATCAGCTTGACTTGTCACTATTTGACCTTGGTCTTGATCCTAGCTGAGAATGTGTTTGTCAGGTGTCTCCACTCTAAAATTACTCTCCTCACCCCGCTGTCCCCCTCTCCCCCTGCCTTCCACACTCTTGGAAAGAACTCACTATGGTAGGGAGTTATGCTTCAACTCCTTGAGTGTGGAATAGTTTATGCAGATGCATAAACTATTTGGAATTCTTCTGCACAGGAAAACGTGTCTCTTCTAACCCATTTATTTATTTAGTCATTCATTTATATTAGTTTTTGACTCATGAATATTTATTTCATACTTTGGATATAATCCAATACTACTAAATTTATTTTGTCACTCAAGTTGTTCCAGCTTTGGCTCTTGAAAGCTTTTTCACTTGGCTTCTTTGACATACTCTCATCTTTGTGGGTTTATTTATTCATTTTGAGTACTTTTAAATTTTCTGGTACTTTAAGATAGTCTCGGCTCATTTTGTACATTTTCTGCCTTAGTTCTAGAGTCAGCCATTTCTCTGAACAGCTCTGGTTCTTTTTCCTGTAGAATGGTGTTAGAAACCAAGATCTGGGCATCACGCGTGCTCAGTGCCCCTGGCAAGTCCTTCCTTCTATGCCCTCTCAGCTGACAGAGCAAGGAGATACATGTGTGTGCATACTAACGTGTGGATACAAATGTTTATATATGGTGCTACTTGTATCTATGTTAAGCTAAACATGAGTCCATACTGATGTCTCCACCTCCAACCCATTACCACATCAATAATTCTAGCTTCCTCTCATATTATTCTGTAAACTCCCACTCCCAAAACTTGCTTTAGTTTAAAAAAAAATTATTTTATCTAAATGTAGTTGGTTAACAATCTTGTATTAATTTCTGGTACACAGCAAAGTGATTCAGCTATACATACATATATATTCTTTTTCGTGTTACTTTCTATTGTGGTTTGTTACAAGATGTTGAATATAGTTCCCTGTGCTATTGCAATGGGGTCTTATTGTTTATCCATTCTGTATATAATAGTTTGAACCTTGCTTTATTTTTAAAATAGCATTTCCTTAAGCAAAATATCCTGATTCTATAAATGTGTCTGTTTATGTGTATATGTATTTTTGCTCATTATAGAACATTAAAAAATCCAACAATGTCTATGGAAGAAAACCCAAATATCAATCTATATTTAATCACTATTAACATTTTACCATGTACACACACTGTTGCACATTTACACAGACAATTTTATGAATAAAAGTGTAATCATACTAGATATACTCTTTGTAATTGGCCTGTTCCAGTCAACTTTTTCTCATGTTCATAACTATTCTTAAAGATCATGATTTTAATTACTTAAAGAATATTACCCTTTTAGACATTTACAGTTTAATTATTTTTGGTATTATAAATGACTATAATAAATACTCCTAAACATGTCATTATTTAAATATCTGTTTTTTAATTTAGATTAATTTGTGGAAGTTAAATTACTTAGGGTATGACCATTTTAAGGAGAATGATAATCAATGTCTAATTTCCTTCCAGAAAAGATAGCAACAATTTATTAATAGCTTCCTACCTACATTGTATGTAAACCATTTCTTCTATATCCTTAGCAATCCTAACTATTGGACTAATTTTTAAAAATTATCAATTGATGAATTAAAATGCCAGCTTGCCACTCTTTTTCACTGAATTTCTTTTATAAGAAGTACGTTTGAATAGTCTTTTCCTAGGTTAACTGCCCATTCATATTTCTTTATTTCTATATTGCCCACTAATTCCCTTGCCTTGCCCATTTTTTTGGTTAGGTATTTTTATTTCTTATTATTTTGAAATAGCATTTTAATATACAAAGTTTGAAAACAAAGAAAATAATTACCCATGATCTCATCGCCCCCTCTAGTCCACTGCTATCATTTCCATTCTGATGTGTCTATCTACACACCAGAAGTCAATATTTTACATTTTAGAAATGGTTAATCAGAAAAATGGTACCCTAGATGCCTTGTTTTGTAGACTGCTTATTAATCACTTAAGGCTCTATCATTAATATTTCCTCAGTGACCACACAGTGGTCTTTTTCGGCTCAAAAGAGAAGACCTCTTGGGAGTGAGTGTCTATCCATCTGGGTGCCTTTTCTGTGGCCGTCCTTAATCAGGAAGTCTGACTCCACTCAGCAGGTTGACAAGGACCCCAGCCTGGACCGTCTCTTAATTCCATGACCCCACTCTTGGTGCCGCAAGGGTTTCTGCAGGGTTAGCGTGAACCGATTTTCCGGGATTATGAGCCAGTGTGTTCCCCTTAGCTGCGCTGCTGCCATTGCTGCCTTGGGGGCAGGGGATAAGGAGAGATGGCTACTTTCTGCTTTATCAGTGCATTCCAATCATACATACAGGCTTGGCTCTGAATTTCCCATAGCATAACTAAGATAGCGCTGCAACGTTTCACAAAACTGAAGACTCGGATAAAAGAAGAGACATTGAACACAGAGAAAGTTCCAGCTCATTATTCTGCTATCCTCAGAGACCGCGGATCCAGGTTCCTCCCCCTGAGTGCCCAGCTGGCACTGCCAGGGCCGCTCCCTAGACTGAGTGATTCTGGCCCACCGCATTTCACCTTTTCTCCAACGGCTTCCTCTACTGGCTTTCTCTTTCGTGGAGCCTCAGGTTCCCTCCCCATTGCAGGTACCCGTATGTTACCTCCAGGTTAGTTCCCTGCCATAATGATCGACACTTGCAGTGACTACCCTTCTCAGAAGTAAAAATAAACCTAGCGCCCTGCCCACAGGGGTAGGGCTTGCTTTTGGGCACCCTCTCTCCTAACAGATTATAATGGTCAGTACATTTTCTGAGCAGCTACTTCCCTGGTAGCTCAGAGGTTAAAGCATCTTCCTGCAATGCAGGAGACCTGGGTTCGATTCCTGGGTCGGGAAGATCCCCTGGAGAAGGAAATAGCAACCCACTCCAGTATTCTTGCCTGGAGAATCCCATGGATGGAGGAACCTGGTGGGCTACAGTCCTCGGGGTCACAAAGAGTCGGACACGACTGAGCAACTTTACTTTCACTTTCGCATTTTCTGATGTCAAGTTTCAAAAAACTGAAATCCTGCTATAGGCAAGCAGACATTCAAAAAGAATATGGGCATAAAGCTAATCACTACAGTACTATTTGTAACTGCAAAAGGCAGCTGACTGACAATGTCACTACCACATCATGGAGTATTGTGCAGCTGTAAGAATAGTAATGGTAGATAATGCTAAAGAATGAGCTACAGGATATGATGTCTGATGAGAAAAGCAAGGTGGAGAAAAGTGTGCATAGTATACCAATACTTATCTAAGAAATGGGTATATGAATGTATGTGCATCTTTATTTGTGTTAAAAAATTCAACCATAAACCATAAAATAAAATGGTTGGCTGCAAGTGGAGGGAGGGAACAGACTGGAGGAAAAAGGTACAAGCTAGACTTAGAGCCGACTCATTGGAAAAGACCCTGCTGCCAGGAAAGATTGAGGGCAGGAGAGGAAGAGGGCAACAGAGGATGAGATGGTTGGATGGCTTCACCGACTCAATGGACATGAGTTTGAGCAAACTCCAGGAGATAGTGAAGGACAGGGAAGCCTGGCGTGCTGCAGTCCGTGGGGTTGCAGAGCTGGATATGACTTAGCAACTGAACAACAACAGCAGTTTTCCCTAAATATACTTTGTTTACAGATTTAATTTTGGAATGATGTAAAAATGTAATTTCTAAACATCAAAATCAAGACAGAAACAAATGACTCTAAACGTGTAGGGAGTTGTTGACTTAACCAATCATGGAGAACTTATTCCAAGTGATTTTAAAACAAAGAAATGTGACTGGACATTCTTTGTGGGATATACCTTAAGGACTAAAAGAACTGTAAAAAGTTTCTAGCTTTATCCGTTGAAAAGGTATAGAAGCAATGACCAACCCACAGCTACAAGTTGGTGTTCATTTTATGGCATCCTGATGACCTTTCTCAGTGAGAAGAACCAGGGGTCACTGGTGAAAGGGTGGGTTCAAGATCTGGTGCAGGAAGTGGTCACGACACCTGAGTGTCTTTTTATACCAGAAATTGAGGATGCATTGAAAGATTCAGGAACCAACTGCAAGAGGCTCCTGCTGGCCAAAAACAGGGGCCATTTGAGCAATAAGAAGAGGAACAATAAGAAGGGGGTAAGATATATTAAATATGTTAAAATTCATGAGTGCAATGTGACACTAGAACAAATACCTTATGCTCTTTCGGAGGCTGTTGGAGAACCAACTCATGATTTGGACAACATAAATAAAGGAAAAAACAAAGCATTTAGCCAGCCTTTCCTGTACAGATATGCCTTAGGGCAATCAAACAGTTGACCAGGGAAGATTTCACAGAAGTATCCAGCTGATAAATAACGAAGAGGTGATAGATGATCTTCATTCTGCAACCGCTAATGATATGGACTGAGGCAGAAACCAGTATCTCTGTGGCTGCTAAAATCAGAAAAAGCCAAGCAGACACCCTGTGGCTTCTGGTGGGACTGCGCACTAGCAGTGAAGTATTCTTTCCCCCAAACAAAATCAAATCTAGATCTAACGACCAGCACAGAGGGGCAACTGGGCACAGAAGCACATGCTGAGCAACACTGTTGACGAATGATCTAGTTCCTCCAACAAACACATTGCAAGAAAAAAAGGCAGGGACAGCGATCTGTACAAACCAACTGTGACTAAGTATTTATGAGACAACTGGGGAAATTTGGACATCAACTGAACTTTGATAATATCAAAGAATTAGTGAGATTAAGATGGACATAGACACTACCATGTGTAAGACAGATAGCTAGTGGGGAATCTGTTGTATAGCACGGGGAACTCAGCTCCATGCTCGGTAATGACTTAGAGGGGTGGGAGGGAGGTCCAAGAGCGAGGAGATACATGTATACATAGAGCTGATTCCCTTCGTTGTACAGCAGAAACTAACACAACATTGTAAAGCAATTATACTCCGATTAAAAAGAAAAGAGTGTTAATCTATGTGCTTGCCTGAAAGATCCCATGGACAGAGGCACCTGGTGGGCTACAGTCTACTGGGGTCACAAAGAGTCAGACCTGACTTAGTGACTAAATAACAACAATAACAACAACCACGTGCGACGGTGAAGATGCCGGTGCATGATGCCAGCCCTTCTGTGTTAGAGACATGTATCGACACGATTTCAGATAGAGTGATGTAACTCCTTAGACTTGCTTGAATATAATCTAATGTATTGCATGAGGGAATGGGACAGGAGAGATGAAATAAGAGTGAGCTCAGGCTGGTGAGGTATGGTGAGACATACCTCGTACTGGGTATGTCTGTGCAGCCTTACTGCATTTTTCTCTCTACTTTTGCATAAGTTTGGAATTTTTCATTAAAGAAAAAGATTAAAAAGAGAAGAACGAGAAGGAGAGAAGGAGGAGGAAAAGGGGGAGAAGAGTGAGTGAGAACACGCATGCTCACATCCTAAGATGTAGGAGGCATCTATAGGTAGGTCTATTTAGAAAAGAAACATTTCCATATAACCTTTGAAGATGCGACCTTCCCCACAACAGATACAGCCTTTTACCCGATTCTGTAGAACTGCAATTCTCAAAGAGTGGTCCAGGTCTCTCAGCGTCTCTGAAATCATTCCAGGGACTCCCATGGTCAAAAATATCTTCACAGTAACACCAAGAAACTGTCGCCTTTTTCACGCACACCCTCTCACCAGTGTATGCAGTACTTTTCTAGAAGTTTCATGATTCTAAATAACTGTGTTCCTCTGGAGGCCAATGGAGTGTGTGCTGGTGTCTTATGTGTGTAAATTCCTGTTCTAAAAATTTTTTCAACTCAGTTTCCAACAGCAAATAGCAGTAGCTATAATTCACATGAGCGCAAGCCCTTCTGGCGTTCCCAGTCTTGTTGAAGAGTGCCAATAGACCCTGAGACCCAAAGTTGAGAGCCTGTGATAGAGTTTAGTCACTTGAAACGACACTGAGAGACATACCTATATCACAGTAATGTCATTGATTTACTACATACAAAAAATTGCATTTTGATCTTCTTAGACAAAGCAGTGATTTTAAAAAATATTTATTTGGCTGTGCCGGGTCTTAGTTGGTGCCTGAGTGATCTTAGTTCCCTGACCAGGGATAGAACCCAGGCCCTCTGCATTGGGAGCTTAGAGCCTTAACCTCTGGACCACCAGGGAAGTCCCAACAAAGTACTGTTGGGTCAACAAATTGAAGTCCAAGTTCATTCTTCTTACAACACACACACACACACTCAGAGACACCCCTAAAAACTGATACTGTCTGCTTCCCAGTATTCACGCATCTCTTACTGCAGGATTTCGAAGTCAGAGGATCAGTTCTTAGTCAAGGCTTAAAGCTAAACACTTGGGTTTTCTTTCTTGCCTCATGGTCTCTACAAGAATAACTTTTTCTCATGAGTATAGCCTACAGGGAGTCTGATCCTGCTTCAGGCAACAGAAGGTTTATCTGCCCTTTCTGGAGCATACGATCAGCATCATGATTCTTACATTTATAAAACAGGCCAATGGTTCTTACCTTGTTGAAATGATTAAAATGATACAACTTGCGTGTCATAGTTGAGTTCTGTACACCATGCCTAGAAGGAAAGGCAGACTCACTCCACCAAAAATCACTGGAGTCCATGAACAGCTCAACACATTTCCTCACTTTTCCTTTCAGTTAAGGTGATTCAAAGGCTACCTCGGTTGAGATCCTAGAGGGTCTTTTGTTTTCATTCTCCTTCTCTCATTTCTCAGCCCCTTTTCTAGCCCCAATATCTGTGGTCTTTTCTGCCCCTCAGTTCTTACTTTGGAGTCACCCTTTGTTCTTAAGGTCATCAAGCTTCTGAGCATGGATCCTGCCTCTCTCTTGCTGGGACAACAACAAGGTCTTTCATTGTGAATAGGGGTAACAAGAAAGAGGCAAAGGAAACAAAAGATGGTCGTACATGGAAAGCACGTACGTGGTTAGGACCTCGAGCTTCCACTGCAAGGGGCACGGGTTTGATCCCTGGTTGGGGAACTAATCCCACAAGCCCAGCGTCATGCCAAAGGAAAAACGAAACAACAGGGAAAAAATAAGAAAGCATGCAACTCAAGGTAGTTGTTCAACAGTGGTCACTGCCAACACTGACTGCACCATTTCAAGAGCCCTGTTACTTGGTGTAGTCCTTCTCACTTGAACAATCTTTGTTCCAACTCACTGATCAACAATTTTGTTTATATCACCTCTGCCCAGCCCACATGATATCACAGGCCTCCTTATCTAGCTTAGGTTCGGTTACCATCATTCTTTCCTTACAGTTACTTCCTTAAATATATTCTTAACTCCATTTCCTCTCTCTCCTTCCATTGAACTCACATGGTGAATCTCACCCTTGCTTAAACCCAATGCCCAGCTTGCCCCTGAACAATGGAATGTGATTGGATAAAGAATAACCAAGCCTATGGGTCTGATTAAATTATGACCACGTATCCAGTGGGCCTTCACTATCTCCCAGCAACACCATCGTTTTCCTAGTCAATTTCCTCTCCCCGCCCCCCACCCCCCCACCTCACTGCAGGGCATGCCTGATCTTAGTTCCTCAACCAGAGATTTTAGTTCCTTGGCCAGGAATCTTAGTTCCCTGAGCAGGGTTGGAACCTGTGACCTCTGTAGTAGAGGCAGAGAATCCTAACCACTGGACTGCCAGGGAATTCACCCAAGTCATTTTTTCATATTTTAAAATCTGTCTTCAAACACTAGAAGAACTGCGCATGTTCATTTTAAACCTAGATAGCCTGAACAGTGAAAAGGGGGGTGTTATTAGTTTTGGGAGAAGTGTTCCAGGCGAATCAAGTTCCCCTATCTGATACCTTTCCCCTTGCTTTCATTTGATGATTTCATGGCTCATTTCATGGGGAATATAGAAATAACAGAAGAGAGCTCCAAACCTGCCAGTGACTTCATCTGCAGCCACACACTTGGCCTGCCTTGTGTGTGCAGAGAATGGTGTATTAGTTTCCTGTGGCTGCCGTAAGAGCTCACCAATCTATTCTCTCCCAGGATTAGGGTCTAGGGGCCTGGAATCAAGGTGTCAGCAGGACCACGTTACCTCCGATGGCTCTGGGGAAGAATTCTTCCCTCCTGGCCTCTGGTGATTGCGATCAATCCTTGGCATTCTTTGGCTTCTGCACACATTTCTCCCATCACTGTTTCCATTGTCACATGGCGTTCCCCCTGTCTGTCTCTATTTTAAGGACACTAGTTATTGGTTCAGGGCCAACCTCAATCCTGTATGACCTCACCTTAACTAATTACATCTGCAAATAAGGTCATGTTCTGGGGTTCCAGGTGGACACGAATTTTAGGGGGACACAATTCAACCTGTTATAGACAGACTCTGTGTTCCTAAGGCTGGGCCCTCCGCCTTGGCCTTCTGTATCCCCTCACCAGTGACCTTTTCAAAGACTCTGTTCCTGCAAATCTTTCTTCTCTTTGCTGTGTGACTATTTCCTCCTCATGACTGTGTCATTCCTATCATTGTTCAGACATGTGGTCATATCATCTGTATTAAAAACCCTTCCTGCATCCGATGCCTGCCTCCATCTACCAACCCACTTCTCTGCTCTTTTGTAGCAAAAGGCCTCGAATGAGTCACCTGTGCTCACTGTCTGTACTTCCTCTCTGCCCAAGTCTCTTGAACGCTTATCAGTCTAGCTTTACTGATCCAGCAAAATGGGTTTTGTCAGGGTCACCAAAGCTCTCCACGTTGCTGGATCCTACGATCAGTCCCCTTCTCACCTGTTCTCCCCCTGAGGTTTAATGAGCCGTCCCCTGTCTCTAACTTGGCTTTGGGACGCCACACCCTCTTCCTCACTTCCTATTTCCACCACCCCTTCTCAGACACCTTTGCTGACTCCTCACCGTCTTCCTGACCTCTAACTGCTAAACCACTCTAGGCCTCTATCTGACACCCTCTTTCCCACCAGGTCTCTGCCTAGTCTTTACCAGCTGTGTGCTGACCACTGCCGCTGTGTTCAGCCTGGGTTTCTTCTCTTTTTTAAAATTTACTTTTTAGGCTGCATTGGGTCCTAGTTTCTGCACATCATTGAACTCAGTTGCAGCATGTGGGATCTAGTTACCTGAAGGGGGATTGAACCCAGGCCCTATGCCTTGGAAGTTCGGAGTCTTAGCCACTGGACCACCAGGGAAGTCCCCAACCTGGGTTTCTGACTCACATATCAACGCTTCCCTCATCTCCACTTGGATGTCTAAACTCACCTCAAAGCTAGCATGCTCTAAAATGGAATTATTGATTTCCCCTCACCCGGACCTAATGCAAATACAAATAACCTATGAGATACACTTCTCCCCAGGTTTCCACATCTCAGTAAATGGCATCTCCATTCTCCCAGACATTCAGACCAAAAACTTAGGATTTTTGGACTTCCCTGGCCGTCCAGTGGTTAAGACTCATGCTTCCAATGCAGGGGATATGCGTTTGGGCCCTGGTTGGGGAACTAAGATCATGCATGCCCCATGGTGCAGCCGAAATAAATAAAGAAAATAAATACAAAATAAAATATAGACTATAAAAAAGGTAGGATTCTTCTATGTTATTCACAGCCCACGTATCCCCATAGACACCTCCCACCCAACCGCTTCTCTTTGTCTCGACACCTTCTTCCTTGGTCCACACCACGAGGATCTCACACCTGGACTTGCAGGATGGTATCCAGCAGCCCTCTTGTGTCCCTTCATTGCAGTCTCTACCCAGGAGCCAAGTGACCCAATCATACCATCCCCTGTTCAAAGCTTCTCCAATGACCTCTCACATCACTGAGCATGGAATCTCCATTCTTTACCTGGCCTCCGAGGCCCTCCATATACCTGGCCCTCGGTCAGGTCTCAGACTGACCTCTACCTGTGCTCTTTCTCGCTCACTCGGCTTTAGCCACTTTACTTCACGGCTGGACCTTGCAGGGCTTTGCCTTGGCCGTTTTTGGTCTCTGACATTCTCTGCCTTCTGATTGGATTTATGTTCTCTCACTTTCTTTGGGGTTTCAGCTCAAAACTCACAACCTCAGTGAGGTCTTATCTTTATCTAAACCAGTACCCTCTCCCAAGCATACACCTATCTCAGTTTTTTTTTTTGCCTCTTTACCTGGTTTCATTTTCCTCTGTAGTTCTTATCAGCCCATGCAATAATATCACATATGTATGTTGTTTTCTTGTTTGAGTCACTGTCTCCTCCACTGTACTGTAAGCTCCTAGAGGGCAGGGCATTTTTTGTTCTGTTCAGTGAGAATAGCAACTGACATGCTGTAGGCACTGAGTAAGTATGATTTACTTCAATTACTACTGTATGGCCATCATCATCATCACTGAAATAAAATGTGTTTTAAAATTAATGCTAAAAATAAGGTTTACTTAGCAACAAGGGTTTCTATATGGCATGAAAACAATAGTTTGAAGGTTTGATTTAATGCCTTTCTACAGGATCTTGAACATTCAAAGATATTAATGACACGTGCAAGTTTAAAACCAGTAGTAGCAGTTGTGATATTAATTATAACAGCTACCATTACTCAGCCGTTGTTAGTGGCAGGTGCCTTGCATGGATTATCTTATCGAATTCTCCAAACAACTCTATGGGTTGTCTATCACCGCAATTGACAAATGCCGTATATGGTGGTTTTGAAATACATCCACAAATTCTTTGACGGTCCTTCCCTTAGATGGTGGAGGCTAATTCATCTCTCCTTGAGTGTGGACTCAGCTTAGCTGCTTCCAGATCCCTAATGCACAGAAACGGTGAGATAAGAAATGGCTTTTGTTTTCAGTTACTAAGCTTTGGGGATAACTTATTATGGAACAATAAATATTTTGGGGAATGAGAGAACAGAGAGGTTAAGTAAAGAGCCTCATAGCATACACCTAGCAGTGATGATACAAGAATTGGAACCCAGGCAGAGTGAATCTAGAACCCAAACGTTCAACCATGCTATATAGGAAGTCAAGATCAGGTCTCAAGCAATGCCAGAAGGAGAAGACTGTGGCTTTCTAATGCCACTGTCGGGGTGGAGGATACAGTCTATCCTTGGATACTAAACTCTCCATTCTTGCTCTATCACAAGGGCATGCTTCACGCAGCCACTTCCCTTGTTTCTAAGCTCCCTTTCCTCCCCAAGCTTCTTTTAGCATATCCTGAACCTCTGTCTTCCCAGCATCCTTTCATTCCCCCATTTCTTTGGGCTTCTGCTCATTCTCAATTGGGATCAGGTAATTCCGGCAAAGCCATCAATCATTGCACTCTTCCTGCTGGGATAGGTGGAGATGTGACTTAAACTGGCCAATCACAGAGCATTATTAGTGGCTGGCTACAGTAATCTGTCCAACATACCGGCACATGATGTACATTGGCCAAGCAGAAACATTCCCTAGGATTTTGAAATACTCAGTGAGATCTCTAAGCTCAGATGATGTGAGCTGCTGCTGCTGCTGCTAAGTCACATCAGTCATGTCCGACTCTGTGTGACCCCATAGACTGCAGCCCACCAGGCTGCCATCGCTGGGATTCTCCAGGAAAGAATACGGGAGTGGGTGGCCATTTCCTTCTCTAGTGCATGAAAGTGAAAAGTGAAAGTGAAGTCACTCAGTCGTGTCCGACTCTTTGCGACCCCATGGACTGCAGCCCACCAGGCTCCTCTGTCCATGGGATTTCCCAGGCAAGAGTACTGGAGTGGGTTGCCATTGCCTTCTCTGGATGTGAGTTGCCAGGTGCCATATTCTTAGCTGCCTGGGGAAGTCTATCTCCAACAGGAAAGAGTCTAGCATGGAGACAGAGGACATCTTACATCCTTAGAGACCTTGAATCCAGCCAACCTGGAGAGCAACTCCATCCTTTTCTAATCTATGTGAGTCAATAAACTATGTTTTAAACTAGTTTGAGTTTCTATCAGTTGCCCTTCATTATGACCAGTATGAAGAGTCTGTCCTATTTTGTGGAAGATGGTAGGTATCTTCCATTCTCCATGAGCAACAGTGGTTCTGAGTCATCCGAAGAACCTGAAGCAGTTCTGTCCATCGGTTGGCCTTTCCTCAGAGGGTGAAGGACTTCCTTTTCATCCTTTAGGAAGCATCTGGCCTTTCTGGAAGCCAGTGATGGTCTGGGGGCAAGCTCAAAATAAAATGGTGCTATGATGGATGGGGAGTTCAGTCACTCAGTTTAAAACCTTAGTCATCTCTGTATCCTTTCTTTCCTTAGTTGCTCACCCCCTCCCTCAATTATGCACACACACACACACACACACATATCCTGTTAGTCATCAAGTCCTGTTGATGTGGATCAAATACTTTTTGGAAGTAGATGGAGTAACCATAATGAAAGTCTGTGGCCGCCAGGTTCTTCCTTCTGAACATCTTGCAAATCCAGTTTTTCTTCTTCATTTCTACCTCCACCATACTGGACCACTGCGACTGGTCTCCCTACCTCTAACCTCAACCCCTGGAGTCTGTTCTTCATATTTCTTCTAGAATTTGTCTTCTAACACACTTTTGATTGCCACATGCTTTTGATGGATTCAAAAGTCTTCATCCAGTTTTCCCCTGCTGACTGGCTAAATTGCAATCTTCTTAGCTTGGTGTTCAAGACTCTCCATGAACAGACACACATTCATTATCCAATGTCCTGTGACTTCCACAAATCAATCTTCTGGTCTTCTCATGCCCATCTCATTGCAGCACTGCCTACCATCTACCCTTGTCATTTTCTCCAAAGTCCCTCCTTTTCTATGAGTCTTCAAGATCCTTTACAATACTATCTCATCCATAAAATATTCCCTGAGCATGCCAATCCACAGTGAATATCTCCTTCTGTGAACTCTGTAAACAATTGTTGTCTAGACTAAGGTTTTTTTTTTTTTTTTCCAAACTGTGCTCACATTCCCAGGGAGTACTTGGCCAGCACAAGTGAAGTTTTTGGTGTTTTTGTAAAACTACTGATTATATATTCAAATTTGGCTGAGTGTATTATTTCCAAACCCAGTTTCTTTCTTGTCTTCTACTTTCAAATTACAACCTCATGCTATCGTGGTACATTTATTCCCAAGTACAAATTAAGGATCATTAAAATTTGTTTTCTGACCTACAGATAGGGAACTGCCTATTATTAATATTCTTATTTAAAACCATGACCATGGGGAAAATATCAGTATGAAGAGGGAAGAAAACTACTATAGCAATTTCCAGTTTCTAAACCAAATACACTTTCTTGTTTATTTCCACCCCGTCACCCCCTTCCCCCTTCATCATTTTAATATGGGATTTTAACTAGACATTGGTATAATCTGTTGTATTGGTATAGTCTGACAGTCATTGTGTACCCACTCTCTGCCAGCAATAGGGATAACGATCACATTGCCATGCTTGTGATACACAGACGAACAAGCCTCGGCAGGAGGAGCTTCCCAGATGGATTCAGCGTGGAAGGACATTCTAGGCACAGGGGACAGCATATGAAAGCCCATGGATTCCTAGAATGAGCCAGACATGAAAACCCTGTGTTCCAGATTCTGTGGGATTTTTTTTTTTTCAATAGAAAGATGTGATGACTTTAAACAATTTTGATAATCTACGAATCAAACCTTTCTGTTTGTTATGATTCTCCTTTGCCATCTCCCTCTCCACAAGGGCAGTTCAGGGTCCAAATTCAGACACGAGTAACCTTATAGAATGCTGCTGGAATAGGCCACTTTGTGTATACAGAGATCCTCTATTCGATTCTCACATCACCTTAGGTGTGTCCTACCATCTCCAATTTAGAGATGGAGAAAGCAAGCCTCATGAGGTAAAGTGACTTGTCCAAAGTCTCTCAAATAGGAAAAGACCGAGGGAGAATATGAGTTAAGTCCACACCACAGCTGGAGAATGACCAACTGGGCACTTCTGGGGCTAGAATGAGGAAGACCTTCCTTCCAAATTCAATAGCCTGCCTTCCCAGGTCCTGAGTTCACTGTCTTTAAACAGAATTGGTGTCCACGATGAAGCAGCAAGAGATGGCTTAAGAACGAGTTTGGGTTTTAGAGTTCCTCCGGCTCTGGAGCCTGGCACACAGTAGGAGCGCCTTCTGGCTGAGAGACTGAATCCTCCTCCCGTGCGCGTGGTTCCTCGCTCCTCTTGGAGTCAAAGTTCCTTGAGGGCAGGGTCCCAGTCGCGCCTACCCGGGGACGCGGTGCAGTCGGGTAGACTTTGGAAGATGCTTGTTGAATAATGGATGAGTGGATGAATGGGGGCTGGGGAGGTTGGGCGAAGGCCACGCCCGGCTCCAAAGACTTTTCAGGGTTTGCTGGGGTGCTGTCCTGCCTCTCTCGGCGTCTCTGGAGGGGTCCTTTCGTTCTTCCTGTGGCCTCCACATCTCACCACCCAGACTGGAGGGAGGCGCTATGCGGCCGGGGAGGGGCCGCGCGGTCCCCAGGGGCTAAGTCTCCTGGGGGCGGCGCCCACTCCCGCCCCGGGGCGCGGGGCAAGAGATGAGGCCCCCGGGAGCCGGCCGAGCCCGCCCGGAGCCCCTTCCCCGCCGGGCCCCGCAGCCCTCTACCTGCCTCCCGGCCGCCCCTTCGCTGTCCCGGGCCGGGTGCGCCCGGCGGGCACCTGGCCCGCCACCCCCCGGGGAGCCCCGCCGGTCGCCTCCGGGGCCGGCCCGGGGCGGCGGGGCGGGCCTGGGCGCTCCCCGGCTCCGGGACCGGTCCCCCGGGGCGCGGCCCGGCAGCCGCCCCCGTTACCCCCCCGCCCGCCCGCCCGGGGGGCCGGGCCGGGCTCCCGGGGGGCGGGGACTCGCCCAGTGGCAGCAGCGTCCGGGCCGGCGGCGGGCGCGGGGCGGCTTCCTGCAGGCGGCGCCGGGGCGAGCCGTTGCCCGCCGCAGCCACACCGCCGCCGGGTCGCCGGGTCGCGGGGGCCGCGGCGCTCGGGCCGCGTCGGTGCCTCCTGGGCGCGCTGCGCGGCCGTCGCTGCTGCCCGCGCTCGTGCCGCCGCCGCCGCCGCCGCCGCTGCCGGTTACGCCAGCCCCGCCGCCGCCGCCGCCCGCTCTGATTCTGCGCATAGGCAGCCCCCAAGCCTGTCATTCTGCAAAAACACAGTTTACTCAACACACCACACACACACACACACACACACGCGCGCACACACGCGCACACTGGCCCCCCTCGCGCACACGCACGGAGGGCGCGAGCGAGCAGACGCGCACAGCCGGCGAGCCAAGTTCCGCAGCCTGGCATGGCTTCTGGGGACCTTTACGAGGTACGGGGACGCGGGGGCGCGGGCCGGCCCCAGCCCGCGGGCGGGCGGCGGGCGGCGGGGGCCGGGCCGGGGCCGGGGCCGGGCGCAAGCCGGAGTTGCCGAGCCCGTGGCGGCGGCGGCGGCGGCGGCCGGAGGGTGGCGGGGGCCGGGCGCGCCTCCCGCCCGCCGCCCGCCCTCCCGCGGCGCCCGCGCCCGCTCCCTCTTTCTCTTTCTCTCGCGCACACACTCTCTTACTCCATCTACTTTGCGGCCTTGGAGGGGAAGGAGGAAGCCGGGCGGAGCCGGGGCGGGGGAGGTAGCGGTCCCGGGGAGGTGTTTCTCGCCCGACGAGCCGCCTCGAGTGCAGAAAGTACAGGTAAAAGTCGGCGCCGGACGTGCGGGGAATGCGGGAGGCCGCGGGGCGGCCGGCGCGGGTGAGTGGCCGGGGGTGCGCTGCCCCGGGGCCGGGCCGGGGGCGCGGGAGGGGAACCTGGGGGGGTGGCGGGCCGCGATGGAGCGGAGCCCGGCCGGGGCGAGGCGGGGTCCTGGGGGGAGGCGGCCTTGAAAGGGGGCGGCCGGATGGGGGGTTCGGGAGACCCCCGCCAAACCGCTCCCCGGGGCCGCCGGGCCACCCGCCCCCCTCCCCCCACCTGCTGCCCCCGCCGCCGACTCGGGGCCGGGGCGTGGGGGCGGTCCTTGCGGGTGTCGCGCTCACTCGGGGCGAGAGGGGGCGCTGCAGAGGGACTCCGGTGGAAGCCGGAGCACATGGAAGGCGGAGGTGGGTGGTAACACGTTGCTAGAGTACTGGGGATGGAAGCCCAGCTCCCAAAGCTCTATGGCACTGACCTCAGGGGATGCCTGTCTCCAGGTCCACAACAGGTAGTGACCAGCAATGGTTGTTTTGAAAACGTCTCAAAAAATGGTCAAGGAAGACATTAGTCCGGCGCCTTTGAAACAATGGAGGAATGGCCATGGCCTCTGGGAGCTGGGTTTTACTATCTCCGAACAGAACAGGTCCTGCTTTTGGACTTGGGACAAGTGGACAAAACAAGAAGCAACTCCCTTTCCATAGGGAGAATGCCCCCAAAGAGCTGTTGGCCCCAAGAGAACGTTCAGGATTAAGGAAGCTAAAAGATGCCCCATCTTCAACTTGAAGGCCTGCTGATCCTCCAGGAAACCAGAATCAGAGCTCGGCGTGGACCTGGACTCCCTTGCACAGAAATCAATTAACAGTAGCCCTGGCTCTCAAGACTTTTGGCTAAATTGAGATGAATACCCCAAGGGGTGGAATTCTTGGTGGGAGACTACAGGGGTGATTCACCCACAATGAGCTTTTTTCCCCTCTGGGCCTTCTGGAAAGATGTAGCTTTTTCAGTTGGTAGATTTGCTGGCCAGTGTGAGAGAAGAAGAGTAGCGAACAGGCAAGGTAGCATCTTAGCCTCCTGTGCAACCAGGGTCTTCTGGATGCCTTGCCTTGGACCTGGTGAGGCTCAGTCGTGAACCACCAGAGGGCTCAGGTCCCATGGCTTGAGAGGACACTCCAGTCCTATGGAGAGGACAGTGTTGAGACCTCCTGCCAACAACCAGCCCTTGCTTTAGTAAGCTTGTGTGTGAGCCACCTGGCAAACAGAAACTCTAGCCCCAGTCGAGCGTTCAGAAGACCACAGCCCCAACAAACATGTTGACTGAATCGCCATGATATGTTCTGGTGCAGAACCATCCAGCTAAAATGCTTCTGTTTTCCTTGAAAGAATGTTGTAGGTTGACCTCTTCTCTAGCCTACTGCCTTCCTCATCCCTGCACTGATAGAGAAGGTGAAGTTGGGTAGACCTGGTGAAGAACTTTGGAAGATTGTGTCCAATAGGTCACCCAAGCACTTTTGTCTATTTCAAGATGGTGGAACAATTGCTGAAACCAAAAGAGTTGAAGCACAGTCAAATGGGATGTTTGATTGGGTCTCCCAAAGTATAACCAGCAAAAAAGTAGACATTGTTCAGGGGCAAAGCTCAGCTCGTTGGGAGTATGGATTTTTCTACCCGTTGATAGTGAGTCATCTCAGAGCTTCCGACTTTCCCTGGGAGAAGAGTTGCATTGAGAAGGCATTGAGAGGACATGTTAGGAGCTGTCAGTATACTTTCTTCTTTTAAAGTTTGGAACTTATGAACCTTCTGGGGATAATTTCTTGTCTAATGATCATCTGAAATGCCCTCCTTAACATTGGTAATTATAGTTGCCAGATGAGTCTGTTAAAAGGGGAGTTTTCACACCAGCCTTGGAGGTGTCTTAGCATCTCTCAAGTTTTTCTTGAAGTTCAGTAAACAAGACAATAATAATAATTACTTCTGTGATAGTAGGTAATTGTACTAGATGTAAAATAGTTTTCCCATGGCTGATTATTTGCATAGTTATTACTAAAAAGGGCTAAATTGCCTTACGAGAATATAACCATTGTCAGCATTTTTATAGCCAGTGTCTACATTACATAACACATACTGAGGAATTTAATTTGTTGTTCAAATTTAGTTTTAAAAACAGTTAAGAAGTGCTAACTGTACATTTCGAACTGCAAAATTGGGTGTGTAAAAAGCAGGCTGTTGACTTAAGGACACGTCTTGGATTATCCAGTACACTTATTGACCTTTAAAGAAAAAAAAGAAGAAAACTGATACCATTCTCAATTTAAATATTACATTAATTAAATACTATACCCAAGGGTATGTAAAATGGCTTCTTGTAACCTCTGACCAAGAAACCACCTTTTGACTGGGCAAGAACTATTATTGAATACGTTTGTAATTGGTTTATTTCACCTGTGTGTCTGCTGACACTTTCCTTGACCCTCTATGGTGAAGATGTGATTTGGAGTCTAGAGAGTCTTCAACTTCTCTTTGGTGCTTTAGACAATTAAATTGTAAAAAGTAAGCCTTCCCTGAATAGCATCTTTCAAGGAATAGGTGCTAATTTTAAAGGAAAACTTTGTTTATGTAACGGCACTCTTCAGTCATAGTGAAGAAATATATAATCAAGCTCAGTTACCAAAATCTTGGCTCTTGATAGACAGTTTCTCCTGTAGCAGAGTTCTCACCATCATCTGGTGTATGATACCCTTATATACCTATAATGCCTATATTATACCCTATATCTGGGCTATATCACATCCACCACAGGAAGGTGATTGTAAATATGGACTGAGCACTTTAAAGTCATATATCTAGATGCAAAATGAAATTTCTCATCCAGATGCTCTGGTCAACATTCTGCTAAACAGAAGAGTCATAAAACGGTAGTCTGAGAGCCAGGTCTAGGCTCTCTATGTTTTTTGCCTTGCCTGGATGGTAGATAAGAAAAATGGACTTGAGTACCTTTAGATGGGGCATGTGATTCTTGTATATAATTGTCCCAGTGTGCCCTCTTACCAGAAACCCTTTCTGCTTCACTCTCACATTACGTATCTGGCTCCAGTAGGCATTAGAGTTTGCAGCCCCCAGATGGTAGTCAAGCATTCGCTAACATATTTGGATATCAGGAAGATGTAACCAGTAGGAATAAGGAGCCCAGTTGCCTTGTCCATCTCTGCGTCCTCGAACATTCAAATACTTGTTGACTGAATCAGTGAACAGAAGACTGACTTAAGTATAAAGTACCTTGGCTGACCTTTGTTATACTTGTGTGGAGTGCTGCCCTCTGTTCTCCTTTCTCCTTTGACTTGTGGTCTCTCCGTGGTGGTAACACCTTGTTTAGGAGAGTCCCTTCCAGTTCTCTCTGGAAGGAAGTGTGGCTGAGTCCCCTTCCAGAGAGCCGGACGATGTTATTCATTAAAAGGATTGAATGCATTTAAGCTTCAACCGCATGGCTTTCCAAGTGGCCGTTGGGTGGTGTTTTACACCTTTTCCCTTGTGATTAGCTGACAGTATGGAGGAAGGCTCCACTCAGTTGGCAGAGATATTCAAAGAGTACTGTATGTCTACACAGAAGGTCAGTGGCCAAGTTGAAATTTATTGAGGCGTTTTGAACAGTGGCAATTCCTGACATTTGTCAGTGTTCAGTTTATTTACAGTTCCTGGGTATCTTCCCGTAAGACAGTTCTATCTTATGTACTCATGTATCCATATCTAATAAATATGTATACCATTATGTGTATGTATATATATATAAAATACTGCCTTTGTTTCATTCCAAGTAAAATAACTAATAATAGGATTTTCGTTTTGTTGAAAGCAATCTACTTTAGTTAAAAGTTGATGCTGCTACAGTGATGAACATGGGCCTTTCTGCTACAGCGCTACACAGGCACCTTGTGTCCTGCAAAATTACGCACTGCAAATAACAGGGTTTATGGGAAAAAGTGGATTGAGGCCGACTGCAGAAACACTGGAACTGTGAACAAAAACAAAACCAAATCTAATGAAAATACCCCTCAGTTAAATCTCCACCTGGCTGATGTTTGCTCTTACCAGGTCAGTCCATCCTTACAGCCTTCAAATTGGGCTGGTACTTCTTTCTTCTCTCTGTAGCTCGCAGAGGTCATTCACTTCTAATGGAGACCGTTTTCACTGAAGTGAAATCTAACCCAGAACGTAGCCCTCTGCATTCATCTCTATGGAAAGAAATATTTTGTACCTTCTTCATCTGTAATTTGCAGCTTTGTCAGTCATATTAGCATACTGGAAAGGTATTAATTCTTGAAGCCACCATGGGCCACTACTCAGATTAAAGGAAGGCACTTGAATGCGTTTCCAGCTTTGTTCTTGATCTTCAAGCATTGTTAAGTCTTTCTCTTTCCTTGTCAGAACTCTTTCTTGCGATTTGCTTCAAAACATTAACAAACTATGAAACTCACATAAGAACCAACACAACTTGTTAATTTGACATATTCCTCTATGTACCACTTGTACCCAAGGTGAAACATGTATAATTCCAGAATGAACAGTCAGTGATAAAACTTCTTGAGTGTCAGTACCAGTATTTGAAGAGGCAAATATTGTCAAAGAGAATACACTGGATGAGCTGAATTGATTTTTTGGCACATGGTAGACACCTGAAGAATATCGACTGGGTATATGATTCTCCCAGCTTTTGAAAGTTGTTTTAAATTATTCCCTGTGGATAGATAGCAGCTTATTTTCAAGCAGTATAGACTTTTATGTGAAGTCATTCCTCATCGAATAACATCATTTTCTCAGGGGCTTAAACTATCCTTGAAATGAGTTTATACAGTGTCTTGTACCTGAGCAATTGCTAAGGAATGGTTCAGGCATGGTAATTATCAAAGATCTTAAGTATTGGAGATACACATTTAGATTGCAAAGATGTGAGCCCCTCTACATCTCTTGGATGGTGAAAAAAGTTGTAGATGTGGCTAAATTCATAACACCATCATTCATTTGCTCATCTCACATTAAGAGAACACCAAATATATGCCAACCACTACTCTAGGGAATTGATGAGACTGTACTGCCTGAGCTTATGGTCTAAGATGTAGTTAAGAAAATAGGTGAGATGTAGTTAAGAAAATAGGCAGTTTACAGTGCAGGAGGAAAAGCGTTAGTACAGAGAAAGATGGGGTTCTTTACCATCATGAGGGGAATCTACGTTGGGGGAATAAATGAAAGCCTTCCAGAGAATGTGATGACTGTGGAGATGTTTGAACTAGGAAATGAGCATGATCAGGTTTGCAGGACTTATTGAGAATATTTATCTTTTCTATTTTTAAAAGCAATTTATGTTTATTGTTGCATCTTGGAAAAATAAAAGCATAAAATTATATCCATATATAGATATATATCGGAGAAGGCAATGGCACTCCACTCCAGTACTCTTGCCTAGAAAATCCCATGGATGGAGGAGCCTGGTAGGCTGCAGTCCATGGGGTTGCTAAGAGTCAGACATGACTGAGCAACTTCACTTTCACGTTTCACTTTCATGCATTGGAGAAGGAAATGGCAACCCACTCCAGTGTTCTTGCTTGGAGAATCCCAAGGATGACGGAGCCAGTTGGGCTGCCATCTATGGGATCGCACAGAGTCGGACACAACTAAAGCAACTTAGCAGCAGCAGCAGCATAGATATATATATCTAATATATCTAAGATAAATATTGTTATACATATATTATACATTTAGCATATACTTGATGTTTATTAAATACTGATGTGATATCTGAATTAATTAAAATGTTAGCTTCCTTGGTATAGGTACAAATATGAATGAAAGTATTTTCTATATCTATATAACTAAAAAATCAAATTAGAACATAGGATATATATTGTTTTATTTTTCTTTATATAATGATTATTTCCTTATATATCTTAAAATATTATTCTATATCATGATTTTTAATGACGGGTTAATTTTCACTTGAATTGATACACTATTTTGTGTCTGATCCTCCATTGTTGGACATCTCGATTTTTTCCATTTATAAACAATTTAAATATTGCTTTTAACCTCCATGAACGTAATTATTTGTATTCCTGTCTTATTATTTTCCTCAAGATAAATTCTGAGAAGTGAAATTTCTAGGTTGAAGAATGCTAACATTTTTAACACATTTGTTACATCATCTCAGACTGCCCATCAGAAATGGACAGTGGATTAGTTTGGAGGAAGATTAGAAGCCATGGTGACTAGTTAATATACTCTTTCGGTAACTGAAAGAAGTGTCAGTTGGTGACTTGAACCAAATGAGTGGTAATACAGATGAAGAAAAATGGATGGAATTTGAAAGATTAAAAAAGAATCAACATAATTTGGTACACCAGTCAAGATTACGTCTGGATGCTTATAATAGGAAATGTACAATAACAGTGGCCTAAACAAGGTTTATTTTCTTACAGGAAGTAAACTTGGATTAGGCAGTCCAGGATTGGTGTGATGCTCTCCAAAGTTCTCAGGATATCAGGCTCCTTCTTGTCTCTTTCATCTTCATCTGTGGCTTCTACCTGGATCCAAGGTGGCCACAGAGCTCTAGCCATCTTTTGTGTGAGAGGGTGGAAGAAATAGGCAGAAAAGAAGATGCAAAAGTTGAGTAATCTTCTATAAACAGCTGCTGAAAGTTCCATGCAATCTTGCTTTCCTCTTATTGGCCTGAATAATTATATTGTCACAGCTAGCTGCAAAGGAGGCTAGAAAATGTGATTTTCAGTTATACTCTCTCCGTTCCCTCTCAAGTAAGACTTGACTGACATTATGTAGGACTGAGGGAAAGGCAGGAGTTGAAGCATAACTTGGTGGTTTCTGTTTTGGTCCATTAGGTGGGTGGTGGAACCAGTAGTGGAGATAGAGAATTGAGGAAGAAGCATTGGTTGGAGGAAGTGGGGTCAGTGGAAAGGACAATGAGTTCAGAGTGTTTGTGGGACACCTGGGTATAGATATTCATAGCAGTAGGTCATGTGAGCATTAGACTCAAAAGCATGATCTGTCATGGAGATAGAGATTGGAAATCATTGGCATATAGATTAGAATGAAAGGCAGAGGACAGTGTGTAAATAGGAGGGGGGTCCAGGGGAGGAGGACTGGAGAAAGTGGACATTTTCAGGATGGAAGAAGAGACAGAAGATCAGATTTACAAGGAGTAGCAAGAGAGGTAGGAGGCAAAACAAGAGACTTTGCTGTTATGGAAGGTAATGGAAAATTGTATTTCATGAATGGTGTGGTCATCAGAGTCCTTTGGCTGTAATAAACAGTAAGTCATTGGAAACCTTAAGGGGCATGTTTTCTGTAGAGTGTGTTGGTGGGAGGGCTTGGCTGCAGTGTGGTGATGCATGCAGGGGGATGTGGGGAATGTGGATGTGAAGACATATGGGTAACACTCTTGAGAAGCTTGAGTGAGACAGCCATTAAAAAAAGAATGAAATAATGCTATTTTGCAACAACTTGGATAGACCTAGAGATGATCACATTAAGTGAAGTAAGTTAGACAAAGCAAATATCATATGTTATCACTTATATGTGGAATCTAAAAGAATAATACAAATGAACATTTTCACAGAATGGAAACAGACTCACAGACCAAAAAAAAAAAAAACCCCAAAAAACCAAGCTTATGGTTACCAAAGAGGAAAAGAGGGGAGGGGATAAATTAGTAGTTTTGCATTAGATACACACATTACTATATAAAATAGGTAAACAACAGGGTCCTACTGTATAGCACAGGGAACTATATACAATATCTTATAATAAACTATAATGGAAAAGAATCTGCAAAAGAATATATCACTTTTCTATATATCAGAAACTAACACAACATTGTAAGTCAACTATACTTCAGTTAAAAAAAAAAAGAACATTGTTTGATAGTGAGGAGAGAGTGAATGTGATATCCAGAGTGAAGCGGGAGAATAGATCAGCCTATTCTCCATTCCCCTAGTTCTGCACATGCTCTGCTGCTTTGGTGGATAACAAAAAATTGTGATACTGACTTTGGTTTATTGGACCCAAGAAGTGATTTTCTATGAACCCTACAAACTCCTCTCCTGCTGAATGGTGACTGTGGGGTCCAACATCTTCAGTAATTTAGCTGGAGAAAAAAGGTAGAATATGTTTAATGTAGTCACCCAGAACCTTTCTGAATAAAATTTGCTCAGGGAAAAGATCTTGCTGTATTGAGGACAAGGAGATAAAGTTCTTCATAAACGGGTTTGTTGTACCAGCAGTTCTCTGAGAGATCAGATCACTGGGGTGCCACTGATAAATGAATGTGATAGTGTTTTATGTGTCAGTTATTCAATCAAACACTAAAACACGTGTTGCTGTGAGGTTATTTTGTAGATGTGATTAAGGTCCATAATCAGTTGACTTTAAATAAGAGAGATTATTCTAGGTAATCTGGGTGAACTTGATTCAGTCTATTGAAAAGCCTTAAGAATAGAATGGGGGCCTTCCAAAGAAGAAGCAATGCCGTCTGTGGAGAGCAGCCTCAGCCTGGAAGATTTCCAGCTTCCCCTTCCTAGTGACCTGACTTATGGACTTCAGACTTCCCTAGCCAGGTCCATAACCACATAAGCCGTTCTTTGTTAAATCTCTTAGTATATATCAGTATATCTAGTGGTTCAGCTTCCCTGGATGAACCCTGATTGACACAGTCAGCATCCCCATCGACACACCACCGATTCTTAACACTGTGAAGCCAGACATGCCTTTCAGTCTGTTTGAACCTCGATGGCTTCTACTGTAAAATGAGAGCTCTTCTGTTTTTCAAAACGCTCCTCCTCCTGATTGAGTCTTGCTTTTTCACATGAACACCTTACTTCTTTGTAGCCATCGTCATCTTGTGTGTGAAGAGAGGCAAGCCTAGAGCTCCAAGAATGCTGCTGTTTTTTGGTCTTCTGTTCTTGGAGCTGTTCCCTGGAGCCATGTTTGGGATGGCAGGTTAGAGGTGGGACTGGCCCCCTGGGGCAGGCCTCAGCTGGGTCTGAAATTCACCCCTGCTTTGAGTCAGCCCCTGCTCTCTCTGGGAGTTGAGTGAATGATAGGGATGGTGAAGTAGCTTTTCTTGGTCCTGAGTCACTCCTTCTTGTCCCTTCTTTCAGCAGAGTGTCTCTTCTGACATTGCCCAGTTAGGCGGAGTCACTTGGTGGAAGCTGCTGCCTCCAAAGTTCCTGTTACAGGCCCGTCAGTTGCCCAAGCCTATAGAAAGCTGTGGTCTGTTCTGGGAAGCCTGGGAGGGCCATCAGTTTGTCATTTTATGTCCTGTTTTCTCTTAAGTGTGTGTTTGATAACAGAAAACTGAATGAAATTTATAATCATAAATATTTCAATCAATAAAATGTTAAATGTTAAAAAAATTTGTTCTTTCTTTGCTCCAGTCATCCCGTCTCTCCTGGAATCCCCCCAGCATCGTTCCATCACCACACTGCTTTCTAAATGACTTATAGGAGCATTGGTGTGGAGACTGGAGGGACACACGTGTGGGACTGGGGCCCCAGGCCACATTCTGCCATACCAGGAATTCCCCTGCCGAGGGGCCTCCACCCTATTCTCAGATTCTTGATCAGGGAATTTTCCTCTTTGATTTTCATTTCCTTGTCTGAGTTCAGTGTTCTAAAACTTATATCTCAAGGGCACTTGCTAATAAACCGTGGATCACATATCCTGGATGTGAGTTTTATTTAAAAATAGTTACTTTTGTTCAGTTATCCATCAATCAGATATTTACTGTATGTTAACTATGTGCCTAGAACTATGCTAAGTGCTGGGGCTGCAGCCATGAATGTCTTTTAAACTGCTGTTCAGAATGTGATCATGAAGAAAACCTCACGCCCACATATGGTTGTATACCACATTTTTAACACATTGGAGTGTTTTTAGTATGTTGAAAGGGGCAATCAGGTCAACCCTTTCTGTGAGCAGACCTCAGAATACAGGTTTTCCTGCCATCTCTGGATGTGTAAGTGAACTTTCAGTAAATGCACTGGTTTAGCATCTTTATAAGTCTGCAACATTCTTTAAAAATTTTAGGTCTGTTCATAGCTCCTCACATGAAAGTGTACAAGCAAACACACTTTATAGCACAATGCACCCCAGTCCATTTAAATAACCACTTAAGGTTCAGGTGGTGTGGTGATGAATGTTCTAGACCTGGCGTAATAATCAGTGTCTGGTAGTAACTGAATGTCTAACACTTTGTCTCCTTAAATTGTATAAAAGGTAGTGTGGGTGTTTAATATTTAGAGTTCTGGGTCCTTCCACCATGACTTTTATATTTAGGAGAGAGAGTGTGAACTCTTGTATATTAAAGGTTCAACTATGAAACAGGCATCAGACTTCAGTTAGAGTGAAGGACACCTTGAAATTGCAAGACAAGATGATGAAACCAACCAAGCCTGGTTAGCACTCACAGCTACTTTTCATTGCAAATCGGGGGTTGTTTTCTTATGGACAAGCAAACCAAGTGAGATAAATTGCCAAGGCTGTTATAGGAAGAGTAACTTCCTCAGACCTCATTTAAAAACCTTGCTCTTAATCACAATAGGCTTTATTGCTCTCGAGTTAACGCAGCGATAAGGAAGTATCTGTAAGTTATAGTTACACCAGACATCTCCACTGGGAGGTTATCACATGTATCTGATTTTATGTGTTAGGTTTCCTGGAACCATTCTGGTGGGGGAAGAGGGTTCCATTGCTGAACTCCAGAACTTTCTGCTGGATTCTAAGCTCTATGAGAGTACAGGCCATGTCTAGTGTATTTTCCATGATTGTATTCTCAACTCATGGCCCTTTGCTGGGGACACTGTAACCTTTCAATAAATATTTGTTGAATGAGTCATTGAAAATGTTCAAAACCTGTGCTTCTAGGCTGCCTCAGGTTTGTCTTGAGTGAGTGTCCTTTATTTTCCCCCTATATAGTATTACTTTTTACCCTTTCTAAGAAGATTCCTTCAGATTGTCCTAGAAAGTCAAGTTTCCATTTTGCCTTCCACTGGATCTTGTATAGACTTACTAGGTAACAGAAGTTCCTTACGGTGAATTCAAACATCCAAATCATTGTCCTTCATTATGGACGACAACAGGATTGAGAGCGGCTATTCTAGGAGAAGAGGGCATCAGAGGATAAGATGGCTGGATGGCATCACCAATGCAATGAACATGAACTTGAGCAGACTCTGGGAGATGGTGAAGGACGGGGAAGCCTGGCATGCTGTAGTCCATGGGGTCACAAAGAGTCGGACATGGCTGTGCAAATGAACACCAACACCAACAACATTCTCTGTTAAGTGCTGCATGAGACAGAGCCCCTTGTACCTCTCTACACACAAAGACCGCCCTGTGGTTTGCAGCTGCTGTTTTTCTCACTCAAGCCTCAGTGTCTTGGCCCAGTTTGGTATGCACCATCCATTTTAGGTCAAGCTGCCCAGAACTGGAGAATTGTATCCAGAGGGTTTACTGAAGGATTCTCTTGGCTGCTTGACCTGTAACGAAGTGAGGCAGGATTGGATGGTGAGCAGACCTGCAGTGAGTTTCCAACTGAGGCTTCAGTGGATCCCAAGGAAGACTTGGGAGCTGGAATGACCCTTCAGAAATGTCTCAACTTGAGGCCAGGGAACCAGCCCCCTCATATCCCTCCATCAGCCAGCCATTGCTGGTAGGCTGCCCTTGAGGTTGGAGAGAATTATTCGTGGGCAGGGCAGCTCCCTGTGGTGGAAGGCAGTTCCCTTTGAGGCTCACATCTGTGAGTCCTGAGCAGCACGGATATTCTTAGAAGCTGAGAGGATGGGCACATGGACCCTGGAAAGGGGATCGGGGTGGGGTATCACATTATCCACCACATCAGCAGTTCTTGCTCGTCACTGATCGGTGAGTGTCGGCTCTAGGTCCTCCATAATGAACGTCTGTCACCTCACTTGTATTTTAGGTTATTGTTGTTGTTCAGTTTCTTAGTCCTTTCTTGACTCTTTGTGACCCCTCAGACTGCAGCATGCCAGGCTTCCCTGTCCTTCACTATCTCCCGGCGTTTGCCCAAACTCATTTCCATTGAGTCAGTGATGCCATCCAACCGTCTCATCCTCTCTCCTCATCCTTCAGGTTATTGGTTCCTCCCAAAGACATCATTTGTCATTTGACAGCTTCTTGAGGGCCGCCCAGGTCTTGAGTACTGACACACTGGCCATGGGAACCCATGCTTGTGATTCCTATCTGTCCATACCACGCACAGCACAGATCCGCATGTGGGGAGGTGTTTCAGAAGCTGACATTTCCTTTGGGTCTCCACCCCTTCTACTTGAGATGGTTTCTTCCACTGGCTCTCCCACTCTTAAACGGCCTTTGTGTCATCTTCTGCCATTTATTCCGTAAACGTTGAAGCTTCTTATAGTTTTAACCTGGGGTTCTTCTGTTCTCTCATTGTACTACAGTGACCAGAAGGGTGATTTCCAAGTCTCTGACACTTTCTTGTTTTGTTTCTTCCCCCCCGCCCCGCCCGAGCTCCAGAGCTAGCCATCTAACTCTCCTGGGCTCTTTAAACTCAAAACATCCAAAGCTGAATTTATGTTTAACATATATAAGACTTGCTTTTCCTTCTGGACTCAATAGCATCTGTATCCACCTGCTCTGTAGCTAGAAATATGTCCTCCTTTGTTTTGCCCAGACCCCATGTATCTGATTAATCTGCATCTTGAATATTTCTTGAACCCAGCCTTTTCTCTTCATACTCACTCTCACTGCTTTAATTCAAGAGACAGCTCTCACTGTTTCAGTCACTCTGATACCTCTCAGCTGGTATCTCTGAATCTAGTTCAATTTTTTTTTTTCCATACTGGACTCACAAAGGTTTTTCTAAAACCCCCATTTTTCTATGTCTCTCCCAATGAAGTATCTTTAAGTGATGCCCTTGGGTTTGACCCTTTTCATTTGCTACTAGCTCTCCACTCAGCACATATTGCATCCAGAGAAATCTGTTCTCAGTTCTTAGACATTCCATGTGCCCTCCTTTAATCACACCCTCTGAAGTGACAGGGCACTCTTCAGTATCATCCCTGCCACATCTTTGCTTCCTTAATTCCTGCTCATCCTTTACGTCTCAGCTGAGACATTGTTCTTGGGAAAACTTCCCCGGCTCATCAAGAGTTTTCTTCAGGCTCCTGCAGAACCCTGTTTGTCTCTCATCACAGCACTCACATTAATACGTTGTAATTTATTATCTGATTTCCTAAATCTCCCACTGGGTTCTAAGTTTTGAGAGAGCAGGGATTCCCTGTGACTTGTTGCATCTTTAGCACCTCACACAGTGCAAGATTCAGAAAACACTCTAGTGAAAGAATTAATTTATTTAGGTCTTTCATTTACATGAAAGTTGAAATTGTCTCAGATGTTTGCACAGCCTGTTTTGTAGGAAGCTCGAAGGCATTTTTAATCTTTCAGTTTTCCTGAGGGCATATAAGTTTTGAGTCTATTTTCTATGTCTTTATTGGTCAATTAATAATAATTTTTTTGGTTTCTCATAAGTTAAACTCACAGCATTCAACTTTGTGTTATAAGTAAAGTTAATACAGTCTTGTGTTCAAGGGATTATTGAGTCTTGGGGTGGATGGGGCGTTTTGAAGTCCTCTGCTTGTCTTTCACTAACATCTCCAACACCTGAACAAAAGTGAGGGACTCTTTTACTTTACTGAAGAAGAGAGGAATGCTTGAGATGTTAAACCTGGCTGTCTGCCTTCCCTGAGTCTGAGTGTGCCATCCACGGGGCAGAGATGGTGTCTTCCTAAACTCTTCTGGAGAGCTGCCTTGGAAATCTTGACGTCATTATTGCTTTCTTGCACAAGACTTAGTAAAGGAGGCCAGTGAGGCTCAGCCCGGCCTCAGGTCTTGTTTAATTCTCTTGTTGATGAAGAATGGGGTTAAGACGTGCCTCGGCGACTGACATCACAGGCCTTGACATTATGGCAGGTACTTGACATCTAAACTTTTCCTGGAAATCCAGACGCGATGATGAACTGCTGGAAGTCAGATCGACTCATGGAAGCATTTTAGTGTCCTGATATTTACATTGCCGTATTTGTTTGTGTTTCCTTAAAACCACGTTCACTTAGAAAAATATGGTACACAGGGTGGTTTGTGAAACAGACTTTGGTAAGCATCTTGTAGTTAAATATTCACTGAAACAGGAAGGGAACCACACCATGGCTGCCTTTGGAATGTAAAAACATATGGACTTTCTCCAAATTATATACCTAAATTTCTTTCCAAAGTGATGTATATTTTAATACCATGTAGGACTGTCAAGGGCTCAATGGTAAAGAATCTGCCTGCCAATACAGAAGACGAGGGTTCAGTCCCTGGGTTGGGAAGATCCCCTGGAGAAGAAAGTGGTAGACAGAGGAGCCTGGCAGGCTACAGTCCATGGCGTTGCAAGAGTCAGACACGACTTAGTGACTAAACAACAACAACAAAGGACTGTCATAGATTGTTTTCTCGTCTGTTTATCAGACATGGCAGTGATTCCAGACTCTCTGATATCCTGAGACTTTTTCCGTTTTATTACCCTCCACTCTCCCACTCTTCTGTGGCTGTCTAGGGTATTGACTTTTTGGGAAGCTGGTATATTCACTTTTGACTTCATGAACTGATATATTTTTTGAAGAAATCTAATCTTTGATCCTGGTTGAGGTACAGAGAAGTTTTAGAATTGTAACTTCCTATGATTCTTATATAAAATAGTCTTATTAAAAATAGTAATAATAGTGCTTAGTGAGTGTTACTGTATACCAGACATTATGTAAATTTTCACATGCATTCTCTCCTTTGGTCCTTCCTGGAGCTGACTGTGACTCAGATATGAACTCCTTATTGCAAAATTAAGGCTTAAATTGAAGAAAATAGGGAAAACCACTAGGCCATTTAGGTATGACCTAAATCAAATTCCTTATGATTATACAGTGGAGCTGATGGATAGATTCAAGACATTAGATCTAGTGAACAGAATGCCTGAAGAATTATGGATGAAAGTTCATAACATTGTACAGGAGGTGGTGACCAAAACCATCCCAAAGAAAAAGAAATGCAAGAACGCAAAGTGGTTGTCTGAGGAGACTTTACACATAGCTGAGGAAAGAAGAGAAGTGAAAGGCCAGGGAGAAAGGGAAAGATATATCCAACTGAATGCAGTTGGGTATATAACCCAGACAATGGCAAGGAGAGGGAAGAATTTTCATTCTTAAATGAACAATGCAAAGAATTAGAGGGAAACAATAGAAGGGGAAAGACTAGCGATCTCTTCAAGAAAATGGGAGATCTCAAGGGAACATTTCATGCAAGGATGGGCATGATAAAAGACAGAAACAGTAAGGACCTAACAGAAGCAAAAGAGATTAAGAAGAGGTGGCAAGAATACACAGAAGAACTGTGCAAAAAAGGTCTTAATGTTCCCAGTAACCGCAATGGTATGCTCACTCACCTAGAGCCAGACATCCTGGAGTGTGAAGTCAGGTGGGACTTAGGAAGCATGATTACAAACAAAGCTAGTGGAGGGGACACAGTTCCAACTGAGCTATTTAAAATCCTAAAAGATGATGCTGTTAAAGAGCTGCACTCAATATGTCAGCAAATTTGGACAGTGGCCACAAGACTGGAAAAAGTCAGTTTTCATTCCAAACTCACAGAAGGGCAATGCCAATGAATGTTCAGTCTACTGTATAATTGCACTCATTTAATATGCCAGCAAGGTTATGCTCACAATCCTTCAAGCTAGGCTTCAGCAGTACATGAACTGAGAACTTTCAGATGTATATCTCAATTTCAAAGAGGTAATGGAACCAGAGATCAAATTGGTAACATTCATTGCATCATGGAGAAAGCAAGGGAATTCCAGAAAAATATCCACTTCTGCTTCATTGACTATGTTAAAGCCTTTGATTGTGTGGGTCACAACAAAGTGGAAAATTTTTAAGAAACAGGAATACCAGACTACCTTACCTGTATGCAGGTCAAGAAGCAATAGTTAGAACTGGACATGGAACAACAGACTGGTTCCAAATTGGGGAAGGAGTACGTCAAGGCTGTATATTGTTACCCTGCTTTTTAAACTTATATGGAGAGTACATCATGCTAAATGCCAAGCTGGGTGAAGCACAAGCTGGAAGCAAGATTGCCAAGAGAAATAGCATCAACCTCAGATACAGATGATACCTCTCTGATGGCAGAAAGTGAAGAGGAACTAAAGAGCCTCTTGATGAGGGTGAAAGAGGAGAGTGAAAAAACCGACTTGAAACTCAACACTCAAAAAACTAAGATCTTGGCATCTGGTCCCATCACTTCATGGCAAATAGAAAGGGAAAAAGTGGAAGCAGTGATGGATTTTATTTTCTTGGGCTCCAAAATCACTGTGGACAGTGATTGTAGCCATGAAATTAAACAAAACAAAACAAAAACACTTGCTCCTTGGCAGGAAATGTATGATCAAACCTAGGCAGTGTATTAAAAAGCAGAGACATCACTTTGCTGACAAAGGTCCAAATAGCCAAAGCTATGGTTTTTCCAGTAGTCATATATGGATGTGAGAATTGGACCATGAAGAAGACTGAGTGCTGAAGAACTGAAGGCTTTGAATTGTAGCACTAGAGAAGAGTCTCAAGAGTCCCTTGGACAGCAGGAGTTCAAACCAGTCCATCCTAAAGGAAATCAGCCCTGAATATTCATTGGAAGGGCTGTTGCTGAAGCTGAAGCTTCAGTACTTTGGCCGCCTGTAGTGAAGAGCTGACTCATTGGAAAAGATCCTGATTCTGGGAAAGATTGAGGGCAGGAGGAGAAGGGGGCAACAGAGGATGAGATGATTAGATAGCATCACCAACTTAATGGACATGAATTTGAGCAAACTCCAGGAGGTAGTGGAGGACAGAGGAGCCTGGCGTGCTGCAGTCCATGGGGTCGCAAAGAGTTGGACACGACTTAGCAACTGAGCAACAATAGCAATGGGATTCGTACTAGTATTATCCTCACTTTATGATTCAGAAACTGAGGCTCATCAGCTCCCAGATGGTTAAACCCAAGATTCGCATGAGGTCATCTGAGGCACTCATCTGTTTGGTGAGTGATAAGATGCCTGTAGTATTGCTTCTCGCCTCCCTCCTTTTGTTACTCAGTGGTATTCGGCTGTAGCACTTTTATACAGAATCCCAGATGGGATAGGTCAGTGGATGTTTCACCAAAACCGAGAAGAGGAACAAGAAAACCCTTCTGCTTCTTCATGCTTATAGCATGAAAACGTGGTTGTATATGTTCAAGACGGGGATGACACTGGCTAACTCGTGTGTTGGTTTGTGAAGGAGTTCCTGAGAAGTGAGTTAATCGGCAAGGGAAATCTTCCTTTGGAGTTTGTCTGAGTAGAGGTTTTTCAACACTGTTCTAAAGTCCTGCTGCTTCAGAAATTGTGATGCCTCTGCCCACCTAGTAGTTTTGATGGAGGGGCTGTTTTCAGTGGCCTTCAGCTGGTTGGCCTCTACTCAGCTTTAGCATTGAGGAGAAGACTGGTTTTGGGGGCAGTTGGTAACATTTTTTGGTCAGTGTCCTTTCTTTCAGCATATTTATGAGCCTCAGTGCATTTTTCCACGTTCTTTTTTCTTTGTTGTTTCGGTTTTATTTCTCTTGGCATGGTGTTTGCACCCCGTCATGATTGGAATTGGCAGGATGCTATGTTTGAAACGCTTACTTTACTGCCATATTCTGTACTTAGAGTTTTGGCGCCTGGTGGACAGTGGCGCCTTGATTGTGTGGATTTGTGCTCCAGACAGGTAGCCTTCTCATAAGTGAGGCACATAATCCCAGATTCTAGCAGACAGTTCTGTACACTTGGCTCAGAAAAGAATTAACAGCATATGCTTTAAAAAATTGTTATTTTTTATTGACGTATAGTTGATTTATAATGTGTTAGTTTCAAGTATATGGTAAAGAGATTCATGTATATATAATTATATACATGTATGTATATATATAATGTTTTCAGATTCTTTTTTCTTATATGTTATTACAAAATGTTGAGTATAGTTCTTTGTGCTATGCAGTAGGTCCTTGTTGGTTACCTATTTTATATAGAGTAGTTTGTATCTGTTAATCCCCAAATCCTTATTTATCCTGCCCTCCCCATCCCCCTTTGGTAATCATACTTTGTTTTCCACAAGTTTGTAATCTTAATTAAAATTAAGATGATGTGTACAAGTAAGTTGAAGCTTTATATCAGTCAGTTAAGTTCAGTTCAGTCGCTCAGTCGTGTCCGACTCTTTGCGACCCCATGAATTGCAGCACGCCAGGCCTCCCTGTCTATCACCAACTCCCGGAGTTCACCCAAACTCATGTCCATCGAGTCGGTGATGCCGTCCAGCCATCTCATCCTCTGTCGTCCCCTTCTCCTCCTGCCCCCAATCCCTCCCAGCATCAGAGTCTTTTTCCAGTGAGTCAACTCTTTGCATGAGGTAGCCAAAGTATTGGAGTTTCAGCTTCAGCATCAGTCCTTCCAGTGAACATCCAGGACTGATCTCCTTTAGGATGGACTGGTTGGATCTCCTTGCAGTCCAAGGGACTCTCAAGAGTCTTCTCCAACACCACAGTTCAAAAGCATCAATTCTTCGGCACTCAGCCTTCTTCACAGTCCAACTCTCACATCCATACATGACCACAGGAAAAACCATAGCCTTGACTAGACGGACCTTTGTTGGGAAAGTACTATCTCTGCTTTTGAATATACTATCTAGGTTGGTCATAACTTTCCTTCCAAGGAGTAAGCGTCTTTTAATTTCATGGCTGCAATCACCATCTGCAGTGATTTTGAAGCCCCCAAAACTAAAGTCTGACACTGTTTCCACTGTTTCCCCATCCATTGGCCATGAAGTGATGGGACCAGATGCCATGATCTTCGTTTTCTGAATGTTGAGCTTTAAGCCAACTTTTTCACTCTCCACTTGTACTTTCATCAAGAGGCTTTATAGTTCCTCTTCACTTTCTGCCATAAGGGTGGTGTCATCTGTATATCTGAGGTTATTGATATTTCTCCCGCCAATCTTGATTCCAGCTTGTGCTTCATCCAGCCCAGAGTTTCTCATGATGTACTCTGCATATAAGTTAAATAAGCAGGGTGACAATATGCAGCCTTGACGTACTCCTTTTCCTATTTGGAACCAGTCTGTTGTTCCATGTCCAGCTCTAGCTATTGCTTCTTGATCTGCATACAGATTTCTCAGGAGGCAGGTCAGGTGATCTGGTATTCCCATCTCTTGAAGAATTTTCCAGTTTGTTGTGATCCACACAGTCAAAGGCTTTGGCATAGTCAGTAAAGCTGAAGTAGATGTTTTTCTGGAACTCTCTAGCTTTTTTGATGATCCAATGGATGTTGGCAATTTGATTTCTGGTTCCTCTGCCTTTTCTAAGACCAGCTTGAACATCTGGAAGTTCACGGTTCACATATTGCTGAAGCCTGGCTTGGAGAATTTTGAGCATTACTTTACTAGTGTGTGAGATGATTGCAACTGTGTGGTAGTTTGAGCATTCTTTGGCATTGCCTTTCTTTGGGATTGGAATGAAAACTGACCTTTTCCAGTCCTGTAGCCACTGCTGAGTTTTCCAAATTAGCTGGCATATTGAGTGCAGCACTTTCACAGCATCATCTTTCAGGATTTGAAATAGCTCAACTGGAATTCCATCACCTCCACTAGCTTTGTTCGTAGTGATGCTTGCTAAGCCCCATTTGACTTCACATTCCAGGATGTCTGGCTCTAGGTGAGTGATCATATCATCGTGATTATCTGGGTCGTGAAGCTCTTTTTTGTACAGTTCTTCTGTGTATTCTTGCCACCTCTCCTTAATATCTTCTGCTTCTGTTAGGTCCAAACCGTTTCTGTCCTTTATCGAGCCCATCTTTGCATGAAATGTTCCCTTGGTATCTCTAATTTTTTTGACAAGATCTCTAGTCTTTCCCATTCTGTTGTTTTCCTCTATTTCTTTGCATTGATCACTGAGGAAGGCTTTCTTATCTCTTCTTGCTATACTTTGGAACTCTGCATTCAGATGCTTATATCTTTCCTTTTCTCCTTTGCTTTTCACGTCTCTTCTTTTCAGAGCGATTTGTAAGGCCTCCCCAGACAGCCATTTTGCTTTTTTGGATTTCTTTTCCATGGGGATGGTCTTGATCCTTGTCTCCTGTACAGTGTCACGAACCTCCAAACATAGTTCTTCAGGCACTCTATCAGATCTAGGCCCTTAAATCTATTTCTCACTTCCACTGTATAATCATAAGGGATTTGATTTAGGTCATACCTGAATGGTCTAGAGGTTTTCCCTACTTTCTTCAATTTAAGTCTGAATGTGGCAGTAAGGAGTTCATGATCTGAGCCACAGTCAGCTCCTGGTCTTGTTTTTGCTGACTCTGTAGAGCTTCTCCATCTTTGGCTGCAAAGAATATAATCAGTCTGATTTTGGTGTTGACCATCTGGTGATGTCCATGTGTAGAGTCTTCTCTTGTGTTGTTGGAAGAGGGTATTTGCTATGACCAGTGCGTTCTCTTGGCAAAACTCTATTAGCCTTTGCCCTGCTTCATTCCGTACTCCAAGGCCAAATTTGCCTGTTACTCCAGGTGTTTCTTGACTTCCTGCTTTTGCATTCCAGTCCCCTATAATGAAAAGGACATCTTTTGGGGGTGTTAGTTCTAAAAGATCTTGTAGGTCTTCATAGAACCGTTCAACTTCAGCTTCTTCAGTGATACTAGTTGGGGCATAGGCTTGGATCACCATGATATTGAATGGTTTGCCTTGGAAATGAACAGAGATCATTCTCTCATTTTTGAGATTGAAATCCAAGTACTGCATTTCAGACTGTTTTGTTGACCATGATGGCTGCTGCATTTCTTCTAAGGGATTCCTGCCCGCAGTAGTAGATATAATGGTCATCTGAGTTAAATTCACCCATTCCAGTCCATTTTAGTTCGCTGATTCCTTGAATGTCGAAGTTCACACTTGCCATCTCCTGTTTGAGCACTTCCAATTTGCTTTGATTCATGGACCTAACATTCCAGGTTCCTATGCAATATTGCTCTTTACAGCATCGGACCTTGCTTCTATCACCAGTCACATCCACAGCTGGGTATTGTTTTTGCTTTGGCTCCATCCCTTCATTCTTTCTGGAGTTATTTCTCCACTGATCTCCAGTAGCATATTGGGCACCTACCAACCTGGGGAGTTCATCTTTCAGTGTCCTATATTTTATGCCTTTTCATGCTGTTCGTTGGGTTCTCAAGGCAAGAATACTGAAGTGGTTTGCCATTCCCTTCTCCAGTGGACCACATTCTGTCAGACCTCTCCACCATGACCCAGCCATCTTGGGTGGCCCCACACGGCATGGCTTAGTTTCATTGAGTTAGACAAGGCTGTGGTAACTGTGATCAGATTGGCTCATTTTCTGTGAGTATGGTTTCAGTGTGTCTGCCCTCTGATGCCCTCTTGCAACACCTACCGTCTTACTTGGGTTTCTCCTACCTTGGATGGGTATCTCTTCATGGCTCCTCCAGCAAAGTGCCGCCGCTGCTCCTTACCTTGTACGAGGCCACCCCTCCTTGACCTTGAACGTGGAGTAGCTCCTCTCTGGCCTCCTGTGCCCCCATAGCTGCTCCTTGGACGTGGGGTAGCTCCTCTCTGCCGCCCCCGTGACCTCGGATGTGGGATAGTTCCTCTCGGCCACTCCCGTGCCGTCGCCGCCTGGTGCTCTTGGTCGCCACCCCTGACCTTGGCACGGGGTAGCTCCTCTCTGCCGCATTTCTGCGTGGTTTGTCGAGCCGCTGCGCTTCTGTATTATATCAGTACTTGAATACAAAGAACCAGGAAGAGAGATGTAGTACAGGTTTTTCACCATCTACGTGACAAGCTGTAAAGTGCTGACAGTCGTTTACCCGTGTACTTTTCTATGAAAAAACTCAGTTTGAGTAGATAGGAAAACTGAGATATGAGATGATATGTACACATACACAAACACATGATTTGTGTCTTTCCCAGGAGTTTTGCATTGGGTTGTCCAGATGGCTTGACATTTCTGTTGATTTTAGCGAAGAGTCTTCGGGAATTCCTGGCAGTCCAGTGGTTAGGACTCCACGCTTCCACTGGAGGGAGCCCAGGTTCGATCCCTGGTTGGAGAAGTGAGGTCCCATGTACTCAGCAGTGCAGCCAAAAAAATAAAGCAAAGAGTCTTAGAGGTTGGGGTGTCTTAGATGTCATCTAATCTGATTCCTCAACCAGCATATACACCGTTCATATGTGGTCAGCCCGTTCCTTCTAAGAATCTTTCAAAGGAAAGAGGGCACGCTGCCTTAAAGGGCAGCCTCGTCCGTTTTGGCGTCGTGTGCTGACTGCTGGAAAATGCCTTGTTTTAGTGAGCCAGTCTCCCTTCTTGTGCAACTCCTGCCTGTTGGTAAGAGCCGTGACTTCAGCGACCAGGAAGCTTTCAGTTTCATTTCCGAGGTAGCCCTAGTTCCTGGGATGCCCTCCTGGCATCCTAGTCCGAGCCATCCCTCGCTCCTTTCTGGAGGAAACAATAGCCTCTTGACTGGACTCCCAACATTTCCCCTTTGCCACTCTCTGTTCTCACTTTCTTCCCAATGTCTTCAGTTGCTCTTGAACAAAAGTTTGAACTACTTCACGGGATCTGGACCTGCCTGCCTTTCCGGGCTCAGCTAAGACGACTCTCCCTTTTCTTCTCTGTGTACACTCACTGCCTCTTTATAGGCGTCGGGCCGTCTTTTGCCTCAGGACCTTTGCTCATCCTGTTTCTTGTGCCTGGAAAACCCCTGATCCTGCCTGGTCTCCTTTTCCACCCCCTTGCAGCTCTAAAGTTGGTTTACACCTTCTCTGACCTGCAGACCAGGGTAGACCTCCCTGTTATGTATTCTCTGAGCACCCTGTGGTTCTCTTCCACAGTGTTACTCTTTGTAATCAGTCTTTATTTTTGTACTTATTTATATAAGGAGTGTCTTCTTGGAGGCACGGTCACGTCTGGTTCAGGGATGTATCTCCAGCACCTAGAGCGTGAGGGGAGCTTGTGGAAGTCTCTCAAGTATTCCAGAAAGGTCTGGGCTACTGGAAGTTAGGGCTGTTTTCTCCTCCAGAGTGAGCACTTCTATCTTTTCTTCCTGCTGTTTTTATTTTCTAAGATTATATTTTGTTGTTTTTGTTGTCAACCTTTTTTAAAGAAAAAATTTCAAAATAGCATAAGTGAAAATACTAAGTCCCAGAACTTCTGTGCAGTGGGTGAACGGGTACTTAAAGGAACATTTATAACCTTAAAAACAAAAAAGAATGAACTCAGCAGTCATCTCAAAAAGTTAAAAAAAGACAGCAAAACGAATGAAAGGAAGTCATAAAGAATGAATAAGGGTAAAGACAAAAAATTAATAAAGCAGAAAAGAGAAAAATAGTAGAATAAGTGCATTGAAGGTTGTACTAGCTTTTTTTGGATGTAAAAGTTATATACATATATATATGTACACACACACGCACATATATAACCAGTTTTTAATTGTGGTAAAATATGCACAGTTGACGCCTGAATGATGCTAGGGTTAGAGGCACAGACCCTCCATGCAACTGAAAATCCGTAGGCAACTTAGAGCTGGCCCTCTGTCCCCACGGCTCCTCCCCTGCCGTGTGTGCAGTTGCCCATCTGCGGGTTCAACCAGCCTCAGATTGGGCAGCACTGTAGCATTTGCTGGGCTGCCCTGGCGGCTCGGATGGTGAAGCGTCTGCCTGCAGTGAGGGGACCTGGGTTCGATCTACTGAAGAAAGTCTGTGTATGAGTGGACGTGTGCAGTTCAAACCTGTGTTCGATAGTCGCCTGTGAACTTTGCCATTTTAGTGATTTTCAGTGTGTGTTGGCTTTAGCATTTTCACGCTGTCGTGCACCACTGTCTTATTCCAGAACATATGGACATTTTTTATTACCCCAAGAGGAAGCCCTTTACCCATTTAGTCGTCAAATGGCAACTTAATAATCTGTTGTCTTTATGGATTTGCCTATTCTGGATATTTCACATAAATGGAATTTTATAGTGCACGGCCTTTTCTCTCTGGAGTTTTTCTATTTCTTCCTGTAGTGTTTTCCAGATTCATTCCTTTTTTTTAATGGCTGAATAATATTCTGTAGTATTTCATGTATAACCACATGGTGTTTATTCATTCATCTGTTTGTGGACACTTCCTGTCTTTTGGCTGTTGTGAGTAATGCTGCTGTGAGCTTGGCTTACAAGTACCTTGAGTTCTTTTCTCGGTCCTTCTGGGTGTATACTCAAGAGTGGAATTGCTGGGTTAGGCTGTAATTCTTTGTTTAACCTCTTGAGAGACTGCCAAGCTATTGTCCACGACATATACACCACCTTATATCCTCATCAGCGGTGTATTGAGGGTCACAGTTTCTCTGCATCTTTACTTATCCTTGTTACTTTACTTAAAAAAAAAATGTAGCCATCTTTGTAGTTAAGAAATGTTATCTCATTGTGGTTTGGATTTGTATTTCCTTAAATGACTAATGATGTTGAACATATTTTTGTGTGCTTAGTGGCGTTTATTTATCTTTTTTGGAGAGAGATCTACTTAAGTCCTTTGCCCATTTTTGAATCGGATTGTTTGTTTTTTTTGGTTGGTTGAGTTGTAGGAGCTCTTTTAAATTCTGATTATCAAAACCTTACCAGATATATAACTTGAAAATATTTTCTCGCTCTGTCTTTCACTCTCTCGTCAGTGTCCTTTGATGCACAAAAGTTATAATTTTAATGAAGTGTCTATTTTGCCTTTGTTGCCTGTGGTTTCGGGCTCATATTTGGGGCAGAACTTCCAGTACTGTGTTGAAAAGGAGTGAAGAAAGTGGGCATTGTTGTCTTATTCCTAATCTTAGGAGACTAGGTTTCAGTGTTTCACCACTGAAATGATTTTGGCTGTGGATTTTTCATAAATACTCTTTACCATGTTGAGAAAATTTCCTGGTCCTGGTTTTCTGGCATTTTTATTATGAAAGGATGTGGAATATTGTCAGTGCCTTTTCTGTGTCAGTTGAGATGATCATGTCGTTTTTTCCATTCTGTTAATGTGGTACACTTATTGATTTTTATATGTCAAATCAGCCTTGCAGTACTGGGATAAATCCCACTGATCACAATGTGTTATCTTTTTAATAAGTTTCTGGATTTGGTTGGCTAGTATTTTTATACTCCACTTACAATGACAAAATGTTGGCTATATTCCCTGTGCTGTGCAATATACCTTGTAGCTTATTTATTTTCTACACAGTAGTTTGTACCACTTAATCCCTACTGGTACCTTGCCCCCTGCCTTTTCCTCACTGCCAATCACGAGTTTGCTCTGTATATCTGTGGGTCTGTTTCTTATTCATTATAGACACTAGTTTGTTTTATTTTTTAGATTTCACACATAAGTAATATCATACAGTGTCTGTCTTTATCTGATTATTTCACTAAGGGTAATAGATTCCAAGTTCATCCATACTGTTGCAAATGGCAAAATAAAAATTTTAGTATTTTAAATAGTGATATAACTAAGCTTTCTTTAGAAATCTTTGTATATGTTGGTGATGTTTCCTGAAGATAAATTTCTAGATATGGAAGTTCAATGAATATACCTTTTATAAAGACTGTTACTAATGCTGTCAGATTGCTCTCCAGAAAGGATGTGCTTGCCATCCAGAAAAGATACTGCCAGCAGTAACTAGCCTGTTTATTTATTTCACTGGGCTCTCAGCACTACTTGTATAACTGTTAAAAAATGCAAGGTGTTTTTTGAGGTGTTTTCCATCTCTTATTGATTTTATATATAAAGATTAAAAAAACTATCAATGACTTTAATCCTTGTCTAGATGAATCACAAGCTGGAATCAAGATTGCCAGGAGAAATATCAACAACCTCATATATGCAAATGATGCCACTCTAATGGCAGAAAGGAAAGAGTATATAAAGAGCCTCTTGATGAGGGTGAAAGAGGAGAGTGAAAAAGCTGGCTTGAAACTCAACATTAAAAAAATTAAGATCATGGCATCAGGTTCCATCACTTCATGGAAAATAGATGGGGGAAAAGTGGAAACAGTGACAGATTTTATTTTCTTGGGCTCCAAAATCACTGCACATGGTGACTGCAGCCAGGAAATTAAAAGACACTTGCTCCTTGGAAGGAAAGCTATGACAAATGTAGACAGCACATTAAAAAGCAGAGCCATCACTTTGCTGACAAAGGTCCAAATAGTCAAGGCTCTGCTTTTTCCAGTAGTCACGTATGGATGTTAGAGTTGGACCGTAAAGAAGGCTGAGTGCCAAAGAATTGATGCTTTTGAACTGTGGTGTTGGAGAAGACTCTTGAGAGTCCCTTGGACTGTGGGGAGATCAAACCAGTCCATCCTAAAGGAAATCAACCCTGAATATCACTGCAAGGACTGAGGCTGAAGCTGAAGCTCCAGTACTTTGGCCACCTGATGTGAAGAGCTGACTCATTGGAAAAGACCCTGATGCTGGGAAAGATTGAGAGAAGGAGAAGGGGGCAACAGAGGATGAGATGGTTGGATGGCACCACTGACTCAGTGGACATGAATTTGAGTGAATCCCAGGAGATAGTGAAGGACAGGGAAGCCTGGAGTGCTGCATTCCATGGGGTCCCAAAGAGTCAGTCATGACTTAGCAACTGAACAATGAACAACAACAACAGTCCTTGTCTAAGCACATACATTAACCAAAATATTTATTTTTCTTTCTGATTAATTTTAAATTTCACCTGTTGTAATTTTTTTAATAAGGAGAGTAACTTTTATCCTAGATTACATATTTGTAATACTTTTGAACTGTGGTATCGGAGAATCTGACTCGAGAGTCCGTTGGAGTACAAGGAGATACAACCAATCCATCCTAAAGAAATCAGTCCTGAATATTCATTGGAAGAACTGATGCTGAAGCTGAAGACCCAATACTTTGGCCACTCGATGTGAAGAACTGACTGATTAGAAAGGACCCTGATGCTGGGAAGGATTCAAGACAAGAGGAGAAGGGGATGACAGAGGATGAGATGGTTGGGTGGCATCACCGACTTGTTGGACATGAGTCTGAGCAAGCTCCTGGAGTTGGTGATAGACAGGGAAGCCTGGCGTGCTGCAGTCCATGGGGTCGCAAAGAGTCGGACACGACTGAGCATCTGAACTGAACATATTTGTGATTCCTTCCCATCTCTCTATTCTTTCTGCTTCCCTCCTTTTCTTCCTACTTTCCTTCCTTGGAGTAGGGAGAAAGCCTTCCTTGTGCTGAAGTTTATAACCACTGATCTTTGGTCTCTTCTGTTCCTTTTATGGCAAAACTTACACACATTTCCATGCACATTTACTACAGCTGTGGTTTGTCTTACTGTATTGTGTGAAGTAGGGGTAGGGTCCCTGGCACTGTCAACCTATGGTTTTAACACTATTTACTGAATAATTCATCATTTTCCCTCTGATTCGAAATGTCAGATTTATCACTGGTGAAATTATTACATATAGGGATATGAGTTCGTTTACAAGCATTCTACTCTCTTCTTCAGTTTCCGTTATTGTTCAGTTCAGTTCAGTCGCTCGGTCGTGTCCGACTGTTTGTGACCCCATGAACCGCAGCACACCAGGCCTCCCTGTTCATTACCAACTCCCAGAGTTTACTCAAACTCACGTCCATTGAGTCGGTGATGCCATCCAGCCCTCTCATCCTCTGTCGTCCCCTTCTCCTGCTGCCCTCAATCTTTCCCAGCATTGGGGTCTTTTCAAATGAGTCAGCTCTTTGCATCAGGTGGCCAAAGTACTGGAGCTTCAGCTTCAGCCTCAGTCCTTCCAATGAACATTCAGGACTGATCTCCTTTAGGATGGAATGGTTGGATCTCCTTGCAGTCCAAGGGACTCTCAGGAGTATCCATAGCTCATTGTTAGTTATTGTACTTTTAGAAAACATATTATTGTTTGATAACTTGAGTTCACCTTCCTAATTCTTTTCTCAAAATGTTTTGATTATTTCTATTGATGAAGTTCCAAAATAAAATCCATATGAGATTCTTCTTTTAATTGCACTCAATTTACAAATCACTTTGGGGAAAGTTGGCATCTTTGTGATTTTGAGTCTTCTCATTCAAGAACGTATTTCTCTATGTTTATTAAAACTTCCTTTCATGTGTGTTAGTAAAGTTGTCTAGCTTTCTTGATACAGATTCTGAGTTTGTTACTGGGCAGTTTAAATTTTTGTTTCTTTTGTAAATAGGGTTTTATTTATAATTTATTACTGGTTATATATTAGAAGAATAATTTTTGATATTTGTTTTTAATGCTTCACCTTCTGAATTCTTATCAAATATGTTTCGTTCAGTTCTTTTTGGTATTTTAGGTGGTCACGTCATCCTCAGATTCTATTATCTTGCCTGTCCTTTCTCTTAGTTATACACATATATTTTTCTACTCTTATTTTAATTGCCATGATTTTAAAAAGCACTCACTAATAGCATGACAGCCAGGAGTCATGTCTTGTCATGTCTTGCTTCTGATTTCATCATTAATTAAGGCAGGGGCTATTGGTCCCTGTTAATTAGAGTTCCTGTATCTATAGTCTTCCTTTTTGCTTTTAATAAGGAATGCTGTTGTATTTTATTAGGCACTTCTTTGATAGTTCCTGAGATGATCATATAATCTTCGTCCTTATTATAAACTTGGGTATAATTTAGTAACTGATTTCTTAAGACTAACTTGTCATATTGTGAAATAAGCACACTTGGTAATGATGAATTTTTTATTTTAATATTTTGCTAGGTTCAGCCAACTGCTCTGTGTGTTTAGAATTTTTGTGTTGATATTTATAAATATTGTTGGTCTTGGTTTTCTTCTGTGTGTACTAATTTAGTACAATTTTTAATGTCAGAATAGTGTTGGTTTCATGAAAGCAGTTGATTAACCTTTTATTTTTCCCCATGTTTTTAGGGAAAGTTTGTGCAACATGTCATTTAAGCTTTCTCTTGAATGTCTTTTGAAAGAAATAAGTTGGTTGTGATATTTTCTGCATCTAGAATATTTTTTGAGATACTTTTGATAGCATTTCTAATGGCTGTTGATTTTTTCACGTTTCATCTTCTGAAGTAATTTTTTTGTAATTTATATGTAGAACAACATTCCTAGTATCCCTGTTTTAAAATTCGTTTGAAGAGGTGCAAATAGTTTCCTCCTGTGTTTTCAGAATGTCTCTTTTCTGTATTTGATGATGCTCTTGTATACCCCTCTTTTACCTGTTTTTCAGGTTGCCAGCAGTTTGTCTCTTATATTGATTTTTTTTCATAAAATCAGCTCTTGGCTTTATTTTCCCATTTCACTGTTTTCTTCTCTGTATTAATAAGTTCCTGATTTATCATGAAGAAATGAATATTTCTTCATTGATGTACTTTTTACTTCATCTATTTACTATTTAACTTTAAATTATAAAATATGAAATGCAAAAATGTACATGTAATAGTAACAGTAATAGTAACATGTAATAGTAACAGCACTCACCACATAATTTAAACAATAGAACATGTTTTTAGCTCTCTTGAGCCCCTGTCTCAGTCTAAGCCCAGCCATCCCTCTTTCTGAGAGGTTACTGTTATGAATTTCTGGTTAATCATTTCCTTCACTTTCTGTGTAATTTCACTTATGGGTCCCTAAAGTTCATGTTGCTTGACTTTTCCTGGTTTTGAAATTTAAAGAAATGAATTGAATTGAATTGTATGAATTGAATGAATGAATTGTATGAATTCTTCTTCAATCTTGTTTTTTGCTCAGTGTTATGCTTTTGAGATTTATCCATGTTAATGTATACTGGAATATACTATTTTTACTGGAGTATACTGTTTCTTTATAAGAGTATAATATTTACACATATAAATATACAAAATGTTGAAATATACAGTATGTAATTACAAATAATAGGATATACAAATTATGGAATTTATTCATCTGTTCTATTGTGGGTAGACACTTGGAATTATTTAAGTTGCTTATTGTATTTTCATGCTTTGCTATTACAAACAGTGTAGCTTTGAATATTTTTTGTACCTATCTACTGGTACATCCATGCCAAAGACTATCCATGTTAAATACTTAGATATGAAATTCCTGTGTTGTTGTGTTCTCATATATTCAGCTTCACTAGATCATACCAATTTTCTCAAATTATTTCCAAAATATTTATCTCTTTAGGCTTAATTTACTCTTAATTTTCCAGTTACTTGAGCTGAATACTTATTTTACATTTGATATGTGAAAATAAAAAGGAAAAGATTTATAGTTATTAATTTGTTTCAGAGCATGGTTTATCTACAGTTTTATTATGGAGCCTTCTAATTTAAATAAAAAATTTTATTTTAAAATAATTAAGTTAATATTATTTTTATTCTTTTTTAAATTGTTTCTGGCTTTAAGTCTTTATGCATTGTGGCCAGAGAGCAAAGTGCAAATTTAACTCTTTTTTGCAGTGTTACTGAATTTTTTGTGATTTAATGCATGATCAGTATTTTATTAGTTGAAGACTGAATTGTCTCTAGAGAGCACAGAATGTAGTATCTATATTATGAGTAAATATATATTGACAATTAGGATATATACCTATTAAATAAAGCTGACTAATTATATCGAGTAAATTCCTTAGATCCTTACTGTTTTTTCATAAAGTGAGAGCTAGTTTGAAGGCTCAGGGTCTTCTTCTAGATGTAGTGGATAGATTTCCATGTCAATGTGTATAGGTAAATTTATTAGGAATATTAGTATATTTGAAATTATTTATGAAATCATATATTTTCTGTTTATAATGCTTCCTTTTGATCAACTGATACATTTACCTGATGTTTAATTATATGCATAAGGTATATAAATCATCATTTCTCAGGTATTAAATCATTTATTTTTAAATCCTCATTTATAAATCCTCATACTTACTATGTTTTGTGACAGTCTAATCAAACATTAAGAAAGTCTTCTGGCTTATTATTCTGACCCTGGAATAACTTGGTCAAATCTTCATAAATAGCTATATTCAATTCACCTTTACCAAGGCCCCAAACTGAAGAATACATCCTTTCTGTAAATTCATTTACTGCTTTAAAGTTTTAACTGTTCAACAGTTACAGGATTTTTTTTTTTTAATCAGAAAGAAAAATGTTTGCATCTCAAATACAAAAGAAAATTTTAAATTGTTCTTGATTGATCTCTAAAACCCAACTACTTACATGCTCATGATTTTCTTTTCTGTTTTGTTTTTACCAACTTGTTATATCTATTCATGGTGCCTGCAGCCATGAAATTAAAAGACGCTTACTCCTTGGAAGGAAAGTTATGAGCAACCTAGACAGCTTCAAAGGCAGAGACATTATTTTGCCAGCAAAGGTCCGTCTAGTCAAGGCTATGGTTTTTCCTGTGGTCATGTATGGATGTGAGAGTTGAACTGTGAAGAAAGCTGAGCACCGAAGAATTGATGCTTTTGAACTGTGATGTTGGAGAAGACTCTTGAGAGTCCCTTGGACTGCAAGGAGATCCAACGAGTCCATCCTAAAGGAGATCAACCCTGGGATTTCTTTGGAGGGAATGATGCTAAAGCTGAAACTCCAGTACTTTGGCCACCTCATGCGAAGAGTTGACTCATTGGAAAAGACTCTGATGCTGGGAGGGATTGGGTGCAGGAGGAAAAGGGGACGACAGAGGATGAGATGGCTAGATGGCATCACCGACTCGATGGACGTGAGTCTGAGTGAACTCTGGGAGATGGTGATGGACAGGGAGGCCTGGCGTACTGCGATTCATGGGGTTGAAAAGAGTCGGACACGACTGAGCGACTGAACTGAGCTGAACTGAACTATATGCATTCAACACGTGCGTCTTGTGTACTTGCTAAATGTTTATTTGCACTTGCATTTTCTGTGCCAGGTTTACTTTGAGGCAGAGCTTCTTAAAAAAACTAACTGCATCTGTCCAGTGAAAAGTCTCATGTCTTTTGGAAAACCAGTGCTGCTACACTGTCTCCAGATCTACCTCCAAAGCTGAACTTGGGTGTTGGCAGCTCTTGGAAAAGTTCGAATCCTTCACTGAATTCATTCATTCTTCTTTGGTCCAATCACATAGGGTTATTAGAAAAAAGCCTTTCACTTTCAACACTCTGAAGAGATATTTCACATATTGCTTCCTCTTCCCAATTGCATTGTCAGGATTAAAGCTTATGGGATCAGAAGTTCCTTTATCAATACAACTATAAAATCCAGACAACTTTGTGGAAGGATTCAAGAAGTATTCTCCCTTCAACTTAATGTTAGATAAACCTTGTTTCTCTGTAATACTTCCAGAAAGCTGTACTGCAAAAGGAGAGTAATCAATTCCAATAATATCAGAGAAACCAAATTGTGCCAACAAGTTCAACCAGGAAAACACCGTTTCCAGCTCCAATATCAAGCACTGAAGCATCCAGTGGAATCTTGTGTCTCTGCATCCACCTCTCCATGCTCACCTCTCCAAACCAGATTTCTCCTGCATCTCCATATTCTTGGAAAGTTTGCAGTTCTCTGTCATAGACATCTCTTAGCATCTCAGGGTTCTGGAGTTCCCAGCGCAGACAGGGCGAAGCCACACCCTCCGGGACTGCCCCCTGGAACCACGCCTCGGCGCCCTCCGGCACCATCTTCTTCATCTGCTCCCGTTTATTGTGCGTTCTTGTTTTCCTTTTCTTGGGATTGATTGTTTTATTTTGTGACTTTCTTTTCCCCTGGAAGTTATATATACGCTGCTGCTGTTTCTTTTTTTTTTTGTAATGGGTTGTCCTTAACTTCTTAATAGACATATTTGAAACTATTCTTTCTGCTAATGCCTTGAGTCAAGCATTGTTAGAGCGTCTCTCTTGAACACGGGAAGCAACTTAGCTGCTCTTTATTTTCTCTCTCCTGGCCACCTCTCCTGTTTTTTAATTTAATTATTTAAATTTTATATACAGACTTTTGTTACTGTTGTGTTTATACTAAACCTACTTTGTTAGGCCTTGAATTTTAACATTTCTTTCCCAAAGTGTAATGAATTGTCAACAGTTATTTAGATTTAAATGTAAATTTACTTACGCCATAATTTGTTGCACTTTTATATATTCTACAATTTTCTTGGACTGTGTTCTGTGATGCTGGAGTATATCCTCAAGTAGCTCATTCAGATAAGGACTATACTTAGAAAACTGATTCCTTGAAATGTTATAATTTTCTAATTTATTAAAGTTTTTTTTTTTCTACTGAAATCTCTGTTTTTTGATCGGTTGATACAGTTTTATAAATTTCTTTACAAATTTCTTAATGTTAACCCTCCATGTTTTGGAATAAGTCCTTCTTGCTGATGATTATATTTTTTTCTGAGAAATTCAGCCAGCTGCTGTGTTTCTTCTTCCTAGTGTGGCCCCTGCCTATCTAACAACTGACTCTTACCTTAATTTTTTTTGTGCTTTGTCCATTCTGGCCTTCCTACTGACTTTATACCATGTTTCATTTTATGAACTATTCAAAATATTCTTCTGTTGTTTGCTTGGAATGCTGTCCTGCTCTCAGTTCATTTTCATTTTCTTTTTTTCAGTGTTTCTTTCTATAAAAAGGCTTCCTTGACATCTAATACAGTGTAAGATTCCTGGTTTTATTTTAGGTTTGTTGTTTAGTTGCTAAGTTGTGTCCGACTCTGTGACCCCATGGACTATAGCCTGCCATGCTCCTCTGTGGAATTTCCCAGGCAAGAATTCTGAAATAGGTTGCCATTTCCTTCTCCAGGGTGTCTTTCTGACTCGGAGATCAAACTCCTGTCTCTTGCATTGGGAGGTAGATTCTTTACTACTGAGCCACCTGGGAAGCCTTTATATTCTATTATTTTAATTTTTTCATTAGAATTTCAGGGGTCCAGTACGAATTCCCAGTAGGTCCAACCTTTGTGATCCTCTCAGCTGACTCTTCTGGGTCAGGACATAACCCTCCTGTGGCTCTAATTGTCGATTAATTCCTTGACTTTCCATTACTCCCCGTTTTTGTCTGGGTAGTTGGTCAATACCTTTTCAGTTCTCCTGTTCCTCTGTTTTTTCTTTGTCAAAAAGGAAACAAGATTTCTAGTGGTATCTAGTGTGTGTAAAGTTTTTGTTGGAATAATTAAGGAATTTATATTTGTTTTTGTAGGTTTTTAAATATTGTGTCCTATTTAAGGAAAGATTAATAGCCTGTATATATTTAATTGTTAAAAATTAGAGATCAAATCTACATTTTACTTTTATCTGTTATACTTTATCATGAATTATTTGATGGCACATCTGCCTTATTTATAAATTTATCATTTTGATACACTTTTTCGTCAGTGGTATACTTTTTGTTTTTGCTCAGGAAGAACATATGTATGGGTGGTATACTTTCTGGTCTCTTGTATATATGAACATGGAAAATGTTTTTTTTTTTTTTTTAATTCTTTCTGCGTGAAAGATAGCTTGACTGGTTGTGAAGATTTTATTGCACACTGTTGTTTTGAAAATCATGGTGTGGAGGAGAAGTCTGATGCTAAGATGATTAAAAACTTACTAACTTTTGTTTCTGGTTCTTATAAGATTTGTTCTTTATCTTTTAAATTAATACATTTCAGAAGTAAATATACATCTAGTGTTCCGTTTTCATTAATATAGGTTGGTGCCAAGTCTTTTGATCAGTAGTAGAAGCCTTCAGAGTTATGTTATTAGTTAGTAGTTTCTTCCTTAAGTTACATTGGTTAATATATTGTCCGTTTTTGGGTATACACTCAATATTTCTGTCATTTTTCTCATCATGTGTTCTTCCTAATTTTCAGAGAACTTTTAAGCTAAACTTCTAATTCACTTATTGTTTTCTGCTAGCCATTGTTAACTGCATTTGTTTTGCGAGATAGTTTCCTTATTTTTATAAACCCTGGTACTTTATTATATAAACAAGATAGACACACTTTAAAAAATACTTTTGCAATTGTTTTATTCTTAAACCCTCTTTCCTTTTCATGGAGTAGGTTGCCATTTCCTCCTCCAAGGATGTAGACGTGACACCCACTGCCCATTCCACACCCCCCTCCCCTACACTCAGCACGTGGCCAGCTTCTCCCAGGCCAGGAACTGCCTCAGGATGGAAGCAGCTGGGCATGGGTCTTGCCCCTGAATCTCCTTTCCACTTGCTTGTTTTATTTTGTTGGGAGAAGTCACCAGAGTTCTGTCGCAGTCAGAGTTGGTCCCCGGAGTGTCCCTCAAGCAAGGTGGGTGCTAAGGCCACCCCCATTCCTGGCAGGGTGTTTATTCTCTCAACGGTGCCTTCTGCTACCCCCACTGTCCCGACCCCCATGTGTGCCTTCTACGCAAAAGCATCGGGCACCTACCCTGGCCTCTTCCCTCTGAACCCAGGGCTGGCTTCTCACTGGCTCACTTCCCAAAGGGGGTTTAGAGAATTGAAGCCAGCATGGAATGCTGATCCCACTTCTTTATTTTGTTTCCAGGGGGATCACAGTGTCCCTGTGACTGTGACAGAATTATCTCTGCTTCATTGTACATTTAGATGGAAACATACTCTTCCATTATACAGGTAGACAACATGCTTTGTTTTTATTTTCATTTTTCTATTTCTGAGAGGAAAGAACAATAACAGTGGTTTGTGCTCAGTTCTGTTACCAGACTGAATGAATCTGCCCTTTTGCTCCCCCTTCTCCAGTGAGATAAAAACCAGAATTATAAGAAATCATTTATGCAATATTGATTTAGTTATTATTGGCATATAATCAGCATGGAATTAATTTGGACACATTATATGAGGATCTAAATTCATCCTGTTTCATGTTTATAACAAGCTGACATAACCCCGTTTATTTACTAAACTTCTTTCCCCACTGATGGAGACGACTCCTACACTATGTATCAGAGCCCGTTTATGCTACCACATGCAAAAGAATGAAACTGGACCACATGTCACCCCATACACAAGAGTTAACTGACAGTAGATTAAAGGCTTGAAGGTAAGACCAGAAACCATAAAACTTCCAGATGAAAGTGTAGGTGTAACTTCCTCGACATTGCTCTTGGCATTGGTTTTTCTCTTGTTTTGTGGATCTGACTCCAAAGGTAAAGAAAGCAAAAATGAACACAAGGTATTATATCAGACTAAAAAGCTTTTGCACAGTGAATGGAAAACCATCAACAAAATAAAACAGCCTATGATTGGGAAAAAGTGTTTGCACATCATATATCTGATGTGTGTATGTGTGCACTCAGTCCTGTCTGACTCTGCGGCCCCATGGACTGTAGCCCCCCCAGGCTCCGCTGTCCGTGGGATTCTCCAGGCAAGAATACTGGAGTGGGCTGCCATTTCCTCCTCCAGGGGATCTTCCTGACTCAGGGATCGAACCCACGTCTCCTGTATCTTCTACATTGCAGGTGGATTCTTCACTACTGAGCCATCAGGGAAGCCCCATAAGTTTGATAGGGGGCTAATATCTAAAATATAAAAATAACCCATACAATTCAATAACAAAAAAACACAATTTGATTGAAAAATGGACAGGGGATCTGAAAAGATTTTCCCAAAGAAGATATACTGATGGCCAACAGGCACGTAAAAAAGTGCTCAGGACCTCTAAATATCAGGGAAATGCAAATCAAAAAGAATGCATATTATCAAAAAGACAAAAGATAGCAAGTGTTGGAAAGGCTGTGGAGAAAAGAGAAGTCTCATACACTGTTAGTGGGAATGTAAATTAGTGTAGTTACTATGGAAAGCATTATGAAGTTTCTTCAAAACAATTAAAAATAGAACTACTGTGTGATCTAGGTATCCAGGTTCTGGGTATTTACTGCAAGAAAATGGAGACATTAATTCAGACAGACAGATGCACCTCCATGATCGTTGCAACATTATTTACAGGAAACAAGATATAGAAACAACCTGAATGTCCACTGATGGATGAATGGATAAAGAGCATGTGATGTGTGTGTGTGTGTGTGTGTGTGTGTGTGTGTGTGTGTGTGTGTGAGTGTGTAATGGAATATTATTCAGCCTTCAAAATGAATAAAATCCTGCCGTTTGCAATAATGTGGACGGCCCTAGAGGGTATTATGCTAACCGAAATAAGTCAGACAGAGAACAAAGATAAATACCATATGATTCTACATATATGTGAGATCTAAAAAATTAGATAAAAAAACCAAACTCATATATAACAGAGAGAGATTGGTAAATATCAGAGGGGAAGGGGGTTGGTGGGTGAGAAGGGTGAACAAGGGGTCGGTTGTATGATGGTGGTTAATAACTAGACTTAATTTGATGATCACTTTTTAGTGTGTTCAAATACTGAATTATAATGTTGTACACCTGAAACTAATGTTATATTTAGTTGAACTAATTTTACTTAAAAAAAAGAAGACCATTTTTGCTGGTACCTTCCCATAGTACATAAGTGTACACTGCTGCTGCTGCTGCTAAGTCACTTCAGTCGTGTCCGACTCTGTGCGACCCCATAGACGGCAGCCCACCAGGCTCCCCCATCCCTGGGATTCTCCAGGCAAGAACACTGGAGTGGGTTGCCATTTCCTTCTCCAATGCATAAAAGTGAAAAGTGAAAGTGAGGTCGCTCAGTTGTGTCCGACTCTTCGTGACCCCATGGACTGCAGCCTCCTAGGCTCCTCCATCCATGGGGTTTTCCAGGCAAAGAGTACTGGAGTGGGGTGCCATTGAAGTTTTTAATCTCTATATTCTTTTCCATATATCTGTCTGTTCTTATTCCAGTAACATACCCTTTTATTCATTATAAATATTTCAGTATCGACAATGCTGCTCTGTTTTAATTACTCATAGTAAAAGATTTTATTTCCTTTTCTCCCATTGGGATAGGGATTGGGATTGTATCAGTCTTAAGTTTAATTTGGGGAGATTTTGGCCCTTGAATCTCTTTGGTCTTCCTCTCTGGAATAAAGCTCTTAGCCCCATTGTTGCAAATCTCTCTTCAAGTCTCAGAACAGTTTTGCGATTGTCTTTATATATGCATTGTGCTCAGTCCACTCAGCTGTGTCCACCTCTGCGACTGTACGGACTGCAGCCCATCAGGGTCCTCTGTCCATGAAATTTTCCAGGCAAGAATGCTGGAGCTAGTTACCATTTCCTTTTCCAGGGGATCTTCTCCACCCAGGGATTGAACCTGCCTCTCCTGTGTCCCCTGCATTGGCAGGCGGGTTGTTTACCACTGAGCCACCTGGGAAGTCCTGCCTTTATACAGGTCGTGTGTATTTCTTACGGCTGCTTTTAAGTATTTTATAGCTTTTGAGGCCACCATGTATAAAATGTTTAAAATCACATTTTACACTATTAATGGTTATTGCTGGGATATAGAAAAGTGATTTTTACTTATTCATCTTATGCCTAGCCACTTTATTAAATGCTTGTCTTTCACATGACTCTTTTCTTTTAAGCATGTTAAATCATTCCATATTTAAAAAGATATTTTTTTGTCTTGTTCTTTTCAATATTTATAGTGCTCATTGTGTTTTACATCTCTGATTTCCCCACTGCTTTTCCTGGGTACCCTATTTCATTTTCAATGCATCTCGTATTTTACACCTCCTTCTCTATTTTGTCTTTCCTCCTGGTTCTTAACAGCCTTTGATATACTATATATTTCCTTTAAAGAAAAACAACTTATGCATGATTTCCCTGTAGGATATACGCTCCCTGAGGATAGGGATTTTTATTCATCTTTACCACTGTATCTGTAGGAAGGGCACATGACTCCACAAATATTTGTTGTATGGATGAAGTTTCATTATTTTGGAACTCCAGATTGTAGCTAATTTGAGTTCAGAGATGTGAAACTTTTGAAGTGTCTTGGCTTCCCTTCTCTCTTTTACCTTTTCTTTGTTGGAGATGATGGAAACAAATTAGTTTTTGAATAGCTACAGTTGATTCTCATGATTGGTCACAATTGTTAGTCACAAGTTATGTTCTTTCTAAAGTCCCTGTGAACACAGGATTTGCCAGTATCCATGGGTTCTGCATCCACAGATTCCAACTGTGAATGGAAAATATTGGTGGGGGTTGGGGGGCGGGGGAAATTCCAGCAAGTTTCAGAAAGCGAAACTTGAGTTTGCCAGGTACCAGCAACTACTCATATAGGATTTACATCATATTTACAGCTCTTTGCATTGCACTCACATTGTATTAGGTTTTAGAGGTAACCTAGAGATGACAAGGTACATAGGAGGATGTGCCTAGGTCACATGCAAATACCATGCCATTTTATATAAGGGAAACTTGAGCATCAGCAGATGTTGTTATCCTCAGGGGTCATGGAACCCACTCCGCTCTGCAACCCAGGATATCAGGGGAGGTCTGTACTGAACCATTACCTTAGGGGAAACGTAGGGTTCAGCTTGTGAGGCTCTTGTCACATTTTTGTCAACTAATCAGTACATAACCTCGTTTTATGTGTTCTTCTGTTCAAAGGCACCTTATTTAATACATATTATTGATGCATTAATGTTGAACTGCACAGCTAGCAGCACTATAAACTCACTCTGGAAGGAAGCTCACGTAACATATGTATTTTCTGCACAAGGCCCAGCACAACCTTCTCAGTGTAGGGCCACCAGGCAACCTTCCAGCACTAAGCTTGGGGCTATTTTAAATAGCAAAATCACCAACAGAAAGCATGAAAATGCAAAAGTGTGGCACTAAATAGACCTGGAAAGGCACACTTGTTTGCACCATGGGAGCTGAAACAGAAAAGGCGAGTGTCCTCTTGTTCAGTCTCAGCTGGGGTCATGCCAGTCAGATGACTCAGTGGACCCTGCTCTGTGCATGCTTGTGAATGGCCACAGAGTCTCCTGAGTATGGACTTTGGGGGTTGGAAATAAATTTTAGTGAGTAGAATTCGCAAATATGGGGTCAGTGAACAATGAGGATCCAGTGTAGTTTCATGTGGTGTGGCTGTAGCATCTTTTCTACATGGTGGAACATCCCTCCTGAGTCGGGTTTCGGTCTGAATGAGGTGACCGTGGCCAGCAGCTCTGCAGTCATGAGCTCTGGGTCTTAGCATCACCCAGCATCTTGGACCGCAGTCACCTTCTACTCCTTCTGCCTTTGCTTCATGTCCCCGTGATGTCCAGGCTCTCCCTGAGGTCACATTTTTCCTTAGGTACTAAATTGTTTCTCTTTCCTGGGATCCTCTGCCCCTACATACTCAGAATTTCACTCTGGGGACTCTTTTGAAGTTTATTTGAGCAGCCCTTCTTCTTAGCATCCCTGGACCACAGATGTAGCCTTTGAAACTCAAAACGTTCTAAATCTACTTTCCTGAAGTTCTGAAATGGAGGCACACACCTACATAACCTGGAGGGGGGGTGCTATAAACTCAGGTCCCCCTAGCCTTGCCCCAGACCCCCCGTGAGTCAGCAGTGGCAAAAGGTAGACGTTCCACAGGTGAGTCAGATTTGTGCAGGTGAGGGAGCTCTGGTGAAGATGACAACAACTAGGAATGATAACCGTCAAAACCACAACCATAAGTGCTGGGCTCCTTAATAAACTCTTTGTATTTTAATGTTACACCTCTTTGACACAGATGTATACTATGAAGAGGAGTTCCCTGGTGGCTCAGTGGTAAAGAATCTGCCTGTCAAGGCAGGAGTTGCAGGTTCAATTCCTGGGTCAGGAAGATCCCCTGGTGTAAGAAAGGACCACCCACTCTGTATTCTCTCTCTCTCTCTTTTTTCCCGCTTTTAATTTTGTATTGGGGTATAGCCAGTTAACAAACAATGTTGTGATAGTTTCAGGTGAACAGCGAAGGGACTCAGCCATACATATACATGTATCCATTCTCCCCTCCCATCCAAGCTGTCACAAAACATTCAGCAGCTCACTGCAGTATTCTTAACTGGGAAATCCCATAGACAGAGGAGCCTGACTCTTGGCAACTCCATGGACTGCAGCACAGCAGGCTGCACTGTCCTTTACCATCTCCTGGAGTTTGCTCAAAGTCCTCTCAGTTGAGTTGGTGATGCCATCCAACCATCTTATCCTCTGTCACCCTCTTCTCCAGAACATATTCTGTGCTGTGCTGTGCATAGTTGCTCAGCCTTGTCCAACTCTTTGCGACCCCATGAACTGTAGCCCGCCAGGCTCCTCTGTCCATGAGGATTCTCCAGGCAAGAATACTGGAATGGGTTGCCATGCCCTCCTCCAGGGCATCTTCCCAACCCAGGGATTGAACCCAGGTTTCCCGCTTTGCAAGCAGATTCTTTACCAGCTGAGCTACCAGGGAAGCCCAGAACATACTGTGATAAACCTCAAATATGAATGAGAAGACAGATGTTCACAGTGGTCAAGTGACTTCTCCAAAGTCTTAGCTCCTTGGCAAAGAATTGGAATTCAATAGAATCCCGGGGACACGGGAGCCTGGTAGGCTGCCGTCTATGGGTTGCACAGAGTCGGACACGACTGAAGTGACTTAGCAGCAGCAGCAGCAGCAGCTACCTAATCAGGAGTGGTTCCACCTGGCTTTTGTGCAGGAATTGCCTGGAGGGGCTTGTTAAAGCAGATTACCAGCCCCACGCTCTGAATTTCTAATTCTGTAGATTTGGAGTGGGGCCTGGAGGGCCTGCATTTCTAACAAGCTCCATTGTGATGCTGATATCAATGATATCCTTCTTTTGTTGTTGTTGTTCAGTTGCTCAGTTGTGTCCCACTCTTTGCCACCCCATGGACTGCAGCTTGCCCGGCTTCCCTGTCCTTTACCATCTCCTGGTGACCCCATGGACTACAGAGTCCATGGGATTCTCCAGGCCAGAATACTGAAGCGGGTAGCCTTTCCCTTCTCCAGGGGATCTTCCCAACCCAGGGATCGAACCCAGGTCTCCCACATTGCAGGTGGATTCTTTACTGTCTGAAGCACCAGGACAGCCCAAGAATACTGGAGTGGGTAGCCTATCCCTTCTCCAGTGGATCTTCCCAACCCAGGAATAGAAGTGAGGTCTCCTGCATTGGAGGCAGATTCTTTACCAACTGAGCTATCAGAGACACCATCATCACCCGGAGCTTGCTCAAACTCATGTCCATTGAATCAGTAATGCCGTCCAACCATCTCATCCTCTGTTGACACCTTCTCCTCCTGCCTTCAATCTTTCCCAGCACTGGGGTCTTTTCTGATGAGTTGGCTCTTCGCATCAGGTGGCCAAAGTATTGGAGCTTTAGCTTCAGGATCAGTCCTTCCAATAAATATTCGGGACTGATTTCCTTTAGGATGGACTGATTGGATCTCCTTGCAGTCCAAGAGACTCTCAAGAATCTTCTCCAACACCACAGTTCAAAAGCATCAATTCTTCGGCGCTCAGCCTTCTTTATGGTCCAACTCTCACATCCATACACGACTACTGGAAAAACTGTAGCTTTGACTAGATGGACCTTTGTTGGCAAAGTAATGTCTCTGCTTTTTAATATGCTGTCTAGGTTTGTCATAGCTTTTTTTTTGCAAGGAGCAAGCACCTTTTAATTTCATGGCTTCAGTCACTATCTGCAATGATTTTGGAGCCCAAGAAAATAAAGTCTGTCACTGTTTCCACTGTTTCCCCATCTATTTGCCATGGAGTGATGGGACCGGATGCCATGATCTTCGTTTTCTGAATGTTGAGCTTTAAGCCAACTTTTCACCCTCCTCTTTCACCTTCGTCAAGAGGCTCTTTAGTTCCTCTTTGCTTTCTGCCATAAGGGTGGTGTCATCTGCATATCTGAGGTTATTGATATTTCTCCTGGCAATCTTGATTCCAGCTTGTGCTTCATCCAGCCCAGCATTTCACATAATGTACTCTGCATATAAGTTAAATAAGCAGGGTGACAATATACAGCTTTGATGTACTCCTTTCCCAATTTTGAACCAGTCCATTGTTCTATGTCCTGTTCTAACTGTTGCTTCCTGACCTGCATACATGTTTCTCAGGAGGCAGGTAAGGTGGTCTGGTATTCCCATCTTTTAAAGAATTTTCCACAGTTTGTTTTGATCCACATAGTCAAAGGCTTTAGCGTAGTCAGTAAAGCAGAAGTAGATGTTTTTCTGGAATTCCCTTGCTTTTTTGATGATCCAACGGATGTTGACAATTCGATCTCTGTTTCCTCTGCCTTTTCTAAAAATCCAGCTTGAACATCTGGGAGTTCTCTCTCTCTCTCTCTTTTTTTTTTTTTTTGGACTGAGCCACCTCAATTTTACATGAGTTTGAACAAACTTTGGGAGATGGTGAAGGACAGGGAAGCCTGTTGTGCTGCAGTCCATGGAGTCACAAAGAGTCAGACATGACTGATTTTCCGTCTCAATTTTAAACAGTCTCAGTTTTAAAATCGATCAGGTGTGAAGTAAGCTACATTGATACTTTGTGCAATACTGGGGAATTAGCCAATATTTTACAATAACTATGAAGGGAGTATAACCTTTAATACGAGAGAGACAGATCCACATGGCATGGTCTGTCTGGTTCCCGTTCCTTTCAACTGCCAAGTTAGTTTCCTTCGTCCCACTGTGCACTCAGTCCACAGAAGCACTTGTTCTCAATGAGTCTTTTAACCCTTCGAGAGAGAACTTGTCACCGGATTGAGTCCAGCCCTTTGTTTCCATGCTTTTGAGAATATGGCTTTAGATAACTGGTCCCCTCTGAGTCTTCTTGCTCAGCTGTCATTCTTCCTGCATTTGTTAATTGTAGTTTGTGATCTATGCAGCTTGTAAGATTTTTATCCTTCCACCAATAATGGAGCCTAGGTGAGAAGATGCTTGCAAGGAATACTACTATTTTAACACTTCTTCTTTTTTTTTTTTTCCAAACATTCTAGAGGCAATACATTTCCTCTAAGAAAGCAGGCTGCTTTCTTAGGGGTGAATGCTATTAAGTTCTTGCCTCGCTGAGGTGTGTGCCTTGTCTGTACAATAGATGAACACATTCGCAGGTCGGATAATAACGTAATTGCACAAGGGCAGCCTGCTATTTTTAAAGGAGCCCTGTAGCAAGCAATCCTTGTAAAGTGAACAGTGACACCCAATTTATAATTCCAGATTTTCACCTTTTCTTTAACATGAAATATGCCTTCATGGTGGACCACTATATCTCTAAACAGTCTTTGTGCCACTACGGTCAACTTACCCGAAGACAGTAATTTCTAGTAATTCTAGTAACTCTAGTAATTTCCAAATCATCTGAGTCATTTCTCGTAGAATTTATGACATGACTTCAAAGGAAAAAAAAGTAGTTCAAGATTTTCCCACATGTTTCAGGGAATCTTAGAATTCCCCTGATAGTTTCCTGGGCTTAGGGAAACTTTTGCAAGTATGGTTAGACTCGAAGTGGTTTGTGCAGTTCCTGAACTTGTTGTCATTTTAAATTTGTTTATTTTTTTCCTCAGTGCAATTACTCTGGTGTAACTGCGTCTTTCTGGTTATGCATTTGCTTCCGAGAACCATCTCACACTCAGGTGTGTGGCCTGTTTTGCCACCTTCAAGAGGAGGGCAGGTTGTAGTGCTCTCTTCCTGTCCACACAAGCAGCAAACACTGTCTAAAACCCAAATAGAGTGATTTGATTGCTGTGCTCATAACCATCATCACAGAAGCATGCCACTGTTTGTAATGGTTAATGATTTATTATTTTATTCCTGGCCATCCTTTTAGCATGTTATTTTAAAATGAGGTTGTACTCAATTGGTATATGGATCATAACTCTAAACAGTTAAAGACATTCAATTAATCTGTGAGTACACATTTGAGTCCAGTTCATATTGAAGGGCTTGAAAAATCACAGAAAATCACATTATTTAGGACTAAACTTGCTTTGCTTCCTTAGTGATTTTTAATATTTATTGTACTATTTAATTATATAATATATTTAATTATATATTATGTTATTTATTTGTGATCAAATATATAAACATTATTTTATACATAATTATATAATACCTTTATTCTTGTATTTCAAAATTTTATTGACTCCACTAGCCCAGTTATTTTACATATGAATTTACAGAATCAGTTTTCAAGTCAAATAAAATCTCAGTAGCTTGGATTGGAATGGTATTTAATTAGTTACAGAGCTTGGGAGGACTTTCTTATTTACAGGCCAATTGGCTTATCTTTCTAACAGGTGCAGGTCTAATTTGTATCTTTCAGTAATTTTTTTTTCTTTGTGTGAATCTTACATATTTCTCAGTACATTTTTCTCTTAGCTATGTTCTGTTCAGTTTTGTTTCTGTTATTGTTGAGAATACATCATTCTCTATTATATTTTTGTTGTTAATTTTATAGGGTAAAATGATTGGTTATTGAATACGTATAACCTGCCCATGCTTTTGACTCTCTATTAGTTATTATGGGCTCCTGCTTAATTCTCCTGGGTTTTTTGAGTTCGGTTTTATCTTAAGCCAGCAATGGTCAGTTTCTCTCCTTCCTGATAATAGAAGCTCTTACTTCTTTCACTTGCTTTGTTCACCAGTGTTGAATACTAGTGATAGGAGCCTGATCCATGGTTTTAATGGGAATGCCTGTAATACTTCACTTTGTGTTTCACATTGGCTGGTTGTTTAAGACTAGGAAGGTTCTATTTTTGCTGTATTTTAAAAACAGGAAATGACGTATTAGATGAATTTTAAAAATTATTGAGATCATTTGATTTTTTTCCCACTAATTGATATGATTATATTAGTGCATTTATATTTTTTGGGGGACAGATTCTTGCTGGTAGAGGTATATTTTATTTTATTATATTTGTGAAGTTCAAAAATATTTTATTTAGAATTTTAAAATGTATATTCTGAAGTAATACTGGCTGTAGTTTTAGTGTGCGTGTGTTCGATTTTTCTGCCAAGGTCATTAAATGTCATAAAAATGAGTGAGGAAATGTTCCTTCCCTATTGCACCTGGAGCATTTTATAAAGCTTCAGAGAGTATTCTTTAGGAACATTTTCAAAATCATCTGTAGCTTTTGCTTAATTTGATGTTCTTAATTCTTATTAAGTCAATTGTGCTCATTTTAATTTTTTTCAGACAACCTTCTATTTCCTTGAGAATTTTCAAATTTATTAAGTCAAATAATTTCTTGTCATTTTTGAAATGCTGCCATGTTTTTACCCTGTTTCATTCTATATCGTGTCTGTTTTTGTTTTCTCATCATTTTCTTCAATTAGACTGTATAGAGGTTTGTCTGTTGGTGGCAGTTTTTGTTTATAGTAGTGCTTTTTAGAGAACTAGCTCTTGAATTCTACTGCCATTTAGTTGTTAATGAATTTATTTCTGCTTTTCATGTTATTAATGCCTTGATTCTATTTTTCTTCGGTTTTATTTTGTTGTTTTTTTCCCCTAACTTCTTGTTAAATTTTATACTTTCTTATTTAATAATACTTTTCTTGTGATTATAGTTTTGGCCATATCTTCTCTAGAGTAGTCTATGTAGTATTACCATCATTGCTATTTTGAACTAATTTGTAATTTTATTTCCTTACTCAATAATTATTTAAAAGTTTTTTTCTAAATGACTGAGATTTTTGTTTATATGTTTGTAATTTCTTTATAACTCTGTGATGAATATTTTGTATTTCTCTGTATCTCAAATTATAGGATAGGTTTATAGAAGCAGGATTAGCAGGTCAAAAGTAAAGTTATTTTCTAGGCTTTTGATAGATATGGCCAGGTTCTTTTCTGGCCCTTTTGTCCACTGAGGGCAGCTCTGCCTTTTCTGGGTTGTTGGTATCAAAACTCGTCCTCCACAGATGCCAGCTCTCTGTAGACAATTAAGTGTAGCGTGTGGGCTCTGGTCCCCCAGTGACATCTTCTCTTCCTATGTGAGGGCTCTGGGTTGAGGGAACCAGGAAGCCCTTCCTGTCCATCCTCACGCAGATCAGAGATGCCCAGACTCCTTGGTAGATTAAGGGGTGAGAATTCACAGTTCTCTCAATGCAAGGCATCTCCACACATCCCAGCTAACACACAGAAGTGTACTGATGCTCTCTGAGCAACGAGGAAACGTCAGGCCTTTTATATTTTGCCATCTTAAAATACCTCTGTGCATTAAATAGAGTACAGGTGAGGGAACCAAGACTCTGAGAAGTGAGAGCAGAAGCCTGAGCCCCTTACGAACCCCTCCCCTCACCAGAAATGCACGTTGTGTTGCTGGGCCACTGCCACGTTCAGGAGTCAAGTTCTGAGGATTTTTCTCTTGGGAAGTCACAGGGGCTTCTCACCTACCCAGCAGTGTACACCTTCCCATCTGAGGCCCTGTTCTGCCCTGCTGCAGGAGGGTCTTCTGGGGGCCTGTTGATTCCCCAGTTGATTAGCATTTGGGAGAAAGAGGGCCAAACCCGGTCACACTCCCAAATGAACTTTAAAATCTCACCAATGTAATTTATTGTGCTTAGTCTCCCTGCTGGAGGGCTCTTGTCCTCTCCGGTGTGCGGCAAGGGGAGTGAGTCTCAGTAGAAAGGCTAAGCGGCTTGCCCAGGAGCCATGTGAGCTGACGCTGGACGGCCCTTCTCTACAGTATTCTTCCTGGCCACGTGAGACCACACTTTGTGGATCATGGTGGATGTGATGGCTCTCAGATTCTGGTGTACTTTGCAAACTACATAAAGTTCTCTGCAAAAAACTCTCTAATGGCAGCATCTCCTAACTTCTGCTATTGGGATGGCCTTTGCTCCCGACTTAATCTCCATTTTTTTCCTGAATGGGGATGGTTGTTCACGCAGTCCCTCAGAAAGTGATATCGTCTGTTTCGTGGTGAATCTGCCCACACATTGGTTGCAGCCCCTCCTGCTAGGGACTTCGTATACATCCACCTCCTGCTGGTGCTTCCCAGATTGGCAAAGATTAATTACAGTTTGTGTCTAGCGAAGCATCTCCGTCCCCTTCACCACGCATGGGGGTGGCTCTTGGGAGCATGTTGGAGTCTAAGGTTGTGCTGAGCCTGTCAGATAGCGATTAAAAACTGCACCTGCCTCAAAGGATTACTGTGAAGATCAAATAAGATGTGGCATAAGGCATGCTTCCCTCATCAGCGTCCAGTTATAATTCAACTCGCCGAGTCTCCTGCATCTTTTCTTCCCAGAAACCTGGTTACATACCTTGGGTGTTGACAAAGCAGATTATTTTAGAAATAAACTCTTTGTCAGAAATATGTATGTATTCTACATGTCTTCTATGGCTTATCTTTTTATTTTCTTAATTGTGTCTTTTGATAAGTACAAGTTCTATAATTTTAAGGAAGTCCAGCTTGGGCCTTAGTTTAAGAAACTTGGGGCTTCCCTGGTGGCTCAGACGGTAAAGCGTCTGCCTGCAATGCGGGAGACCTGGGTTCAATCCCGGGGCTAGGAAGATCCCCTGGAGAAGAAAATGGCAACCCACTCCAGTACTCTTGCCTGGAAAATTCCAGGGATGGAGGAGCCTGGTGGGCTACACTCCATGGGGTCATAAAGAGTTGGACACGACTAAGTGACTTCACTTTCTTTTCTTTAAGAAACTTTCTGCCTGAAGGTCATGAAGATGTTCTCCTTTGTTATTTATAGAATACTCATTGTTTGACCTGTTGCATTTAGATGGGTGGTCTTCTGGAGTTGATTTTGTTATACATGGTGTGAGGTTCAGCATAGGGTATCAAGATTCTTTTTATTTTTAATTTAATTTAATTTATTTTCTTAAGTGTTGGAGGCTTTACTTCAAATATTCTACTAGTAGGGAAATATGTGAAGACATGAGTGATGGAAGAACAGTGTTTTGTTCTAATAGTAACTAAATAGTCAGTATCCCCAAAATAAATAGGTAAATAGTGGCAAGAGGCTTATAGAATAAAAATAAAGCATGCAAATGCTTTTTGGGAATAGATGACACTGTAATGTTACTATAGAGGATGTTCTAATAGGCATATCATACCACAGGTAGTGGGGCTTCCCTGGTAGCTCAGCTGGTAAAAAATCCACCTGCAATGCAGGAGACCCTGGTTTGGTTCCTGGTTTGGAAAGATCCGCTGGAGAAGGGATAGGCTACCCACTCCACTATTCTTGGGCTTCCCTGGTGCCTCAGACAGTAAAGAATCCACCTGCAATGCAGGAGACCTGGGTTCGATCCCTGGGTTGGGAAGATCCTCTGGAGGAGGGCCTGGCAACCCACTTCAGTATTCTTGCCTGGAGAATCCCATGGACAGAGAAGCCTGGCGGACTGCAGTCCATGGGGTGGTAAGCAGAGCACAGCATCACATGTAGTATTCAAGCTAATATTTTGAAATTAATATAAAAATGCTTTAAAATTTTCTAATTTAAATTAGGAATTTGTGGTTAGTAGCTAGCTCTCTCTCTATAAAATATATAGGATAATAACATCAACCTACTGTGTAGCACAAGGAACGATATTCAATATCTTGTAATATCCTATAATAGAAAATGTGATTTGGTTATATATGTGTTCTTTTTTAGATTCTTTTTATTTTTAAAGTTAGGAATCGTCTGTTTCTTGAAAGGACCATTTTTTCCCCTACGTCTGTGTTCCCTTTAAAATGCATTGATCACCCATATATGTGTGGTTCTCTTTTGCTTATTAAATGAAAGTGACAGTGTTATTCACTTAGTCGTGTCCAGCTCTTTGTGACTCCGTTGCCTGCCAGGCTCCTCTGTCCGTGGAATTCTCCAGGCAAGAATACTGGAGTGGGTAGCCATTCCCTTCTCCAGGGGATCTTCCCAACCCTGGGACTGAACCTGTGTCTCTTGCACTGGTAGGTGGATTCTTTACCACTAAGCCACCAGGGAAGCTCTAAAAGTTTATATGTAAGGCTAATTTTCCCCACCTGAGCCCAGCTTCGGCTCAGTTTTATAAATTTTGGAATGCATTGGAGCTGTTACCGTTACTTGTAGCCCATGGTTTGTTTGGATTACCTTCCTTAGCTAAGACTTAATTATTGGGATGCTTCGAGGTTTTGTTTGTCTTTTAGCTATTGATTTTGCTTTGCATTATTTTACAGACAGAGAAAATAGCCCGTAAATTTCTGGCTATTGATATTTATTATTTGTAATAATACTTGATGAATTATTTCTAATAATACAAGACTAATACTTGTTCAATTTTTTGTAAGTGTTTCAGGGACATTTTAAACGACTGTGTTTAGCTTTTGTTTTTTTGTGAAAAAACTTAGACCACTGTGGGCAAAGCACTAATTTGCCTCATAAATTTTCAATAATTTATTTGCTTTTTTCAACATTTTTTAATGGATTACTCGCCTTAAGTAAAATACGGTGAAGCACTCAATAGAGTTTTAGTTTTTTAAATCAGAAGATAAAATGGGATTACTGGAGAAAATTTGGAAGATAAAAGTATACATAGTGAAAACCACAAGAGTCCCTCATAAACTGGATTTCAAGTGAAGTCTCTGTGTGTGTGTCTGCTTAGTTGCTCAGCCCTGTCTGACTCTTTGCCTCCCTGTGGACTGTAGCCCACCAGGCTCCTCTGTCCATGGGATTCTCCAGGCCAGAATACTACAGTGGGTTGCCATTTCCTCTTTGAGGGGATCTTCCTAATCCAGGGATTGAACCCTCACCTCTTGCGCCTCTTGCACTGCAGGCAGATTCTTTACCGTTGAGCCCCCGGGGAAGCCCTAAGTGAAGTCTACCCGTTTATAAAAAGCAGCTCCGTTTTTAAACGACGCTGAGCCAACAACAGTAGGGCTGTGGGGAGAGCAGTCTCTCGGGGAGTGGTCCCTGTGCCGGGCCGTGCTGCCAGAGACGCTCCCGCAAGCTCGCTGGTCCCCTCACGCCCCGGGGGGACCCTGCTGACTCACACGGTGTAGCTCTTTCCTGGCCTGCCTGGTGGCCGAGGGAAGATTCTGGGTGAGCCAGGAATCCTTCTCAGGCTGTTCAGAACGCTTGACTTTCTGTGCCCTCCATTCTTCGGGTTACTTTTCCTGTCTTCAACACCGATTCAGAGCGCTCAGAAGATTCCAGAACATTTGAGAGAACGCAAGGAAAATTGCTTAGAATCCACCCTTCAAAACACCCTGGCTGTAAGAAGAAGGCACGAGGTCATGATTGGAGTCATGGCCAAATGGAACATTTCGAGCACGTTTAAAGAAGCCCTTTTCTTCCCGTAGCACAATGCACTCATGAGCTCCTAGTGCTCGGGATTATAAAGTCAGCCCTCCCTGGTCCACTGGGTCGGCTCACTCCCTATCTTTTTATTATGCACCCAGCCCATGCTTCGGCTCAGATAGACTGAGTGGAATTCAGCCTCTTGTCACTTGCGGGTTTTCATGGGGGTGGGGAATAATAGCCCCTAGCTTCACCCAGGGGGCAGCCCAGTACCCTGCTGTGGTACCAGTGGGAGGTGCTCATCCCCAGAGACCAGGATGGAAGGTGGATCTAGGTGTTAGGTCTGGTCTTGTGAGTTTCATTCCATTTCCACTTTACTCTTCCAATTTCAAGGAGCTGGTGCGGGTGATGCTGACAGGGCAGGTCAGCAGCAGGCGTGCTGATCAGCAGGAAGAAGGGGTGCGCTAACGACCACGGCGCAGTTGGATCAGGTGGTGATGATGTGTAGCTTGTTCTGGGTGAGCAGTGGTGTCATTGGTCCTCCCTGCCTTCTCCCATCCTCTGAGGCAGGGGGTGCAGCAAGAAGGGAAGATCAGGGTCGAGACCTTTCCAAGTGAATAAGGACACCCTACTGTTTGCTTAAAAACTCTGGTCTTGGGGTACACGTGTCTCTATCAATTCCGGTTTCCTTGGTGTGTATGCCCAGCAGTGGGATTGCTGGGTCATAAGGCAGTTCAATTTCCAGTTTTTTAAGGAATCTCCACACTGTTCTCCATAGTGGCAGTACCAGTCTGCATTCCCACCAACAGTGTAAGAGGGCTCCCTTTTCTCCACACCCTCTCCAGCATTTATTGCTTGTAGACTTTTGGATCGCAGCCATTCTGACCGGCGTGAAATGGTACCTCATTGTGGTTTTGATTTGCATTTCTCTGATAATGAGTGATGTTGAGCATCTTTTCATGTGTTTGTTAGCCATCTGTATGTCTTCTTTGGAGAAATGTCTGTTTAGTTCTTTGGCCCACTTTTTGATTGGGCCTTTTATTTTTCTGGAATTGAGCTGCAGGAGTTGCTTGTCTATTTTTGAGATTAGTTGTTTGTCAGTTGCTTCATTTGCTATTATTTTCTCCCATTCTGAAGGCTGTCTTTTCACCTTGCTTAGAGTTTCCTTTGTTGTGCAGCACTGTTTACAATAGCCAGGACATGGAAGCAACCTAGATGTCCATCAGCAGATGAATGGATAAGAAAGCTGTGGTACATAAACACAATGGAGTATTACTCAGCCATTAAAAAGAATACATTTGAATCGGTTCTAATGAGGTGGATGAAACTGGAGCCTATTATACAGAGTGAAGTAAGCCAGAAAGAAAAACACCAATATAGTATACTAACGCATATATATGGAATTTAGAATGATGGTAACAATAACCCTGTATGCGAGACAGCAAAAGAGACACAGATGTATAGAACAGTCTTTTGGACTCTGTGGGAAATGGAGAGGGTGGGATGATTTGGGGGAATGGCATTGAAACATGTATATTATCATATGTGAAACAGATCGCCAGTACAGGTTCGATGCATGATACAGGATGCTTGGGGCTGGTACAGTGGGACGACCCAGAGGGATGGTATGGGGAAGGAAGTTGGGAGGGGGGTTCAGGATGGGGAACACGTGTATGCCCATGGTGGATTCATGTCGATGTATGGCAAAACCAGTACAATATTGTAAAGTAATTAGCCTCCAACTAAAATAAATAAATTTATATTAAGAAAAAAACTCTGGTCTTGTTTAGGGTTGTTTTCAAATTCCTCATGGGCATCAGAGAGTGATGTTAACAGTTTTACTCCTCAAAGTCAAATCTAGGAGCAAAAGCACCTCATGTTACAAGCTGGAAACCTATACGTGGTCATCTCTTTGTAACAATAGTAATACTAATAATAGTAATTGCTAAAGTGTATTGACTTTTTGCATCCTTACAGTAGCAGGCATCATCTGAAGTGTTGTAGAGATAGTAGCGCATTTAATCTTCCTACTGACTCTGAGAGGTAGGCACTGTTCTTCTCCTTCTGCCGATGAGAAACTTGAAGCACAGAGAGGTTAGGTGGCTTTCCCAAGGTCACCCGGCGAGTAAGTGGTCGGGCTGGGATTATGTAGCCCAGGTGCTCTTTATTCCATTCTGACTGCCTTTTGCCTTGGGCTCTTTGAGTAGCTGTGACAGGGTTTCATTTGGGCTTCTGGTTTCAGGGTCACTAATGTCCTCGGGAGTGGACATCTGGCTTTCCAGATGTTCAGTTCGTGCAAAAGAGGTTGACTGGTGTTGGGCACAGATCAGGGGAACTGGAATTAGAGAGTCTTGGTTAAAAATCCCAGACCCCATTCTAGCCACAGGACCCTTGGGCAGGTTGGTTGAACTTCTTAGCTTGGTTGTTGCAATGAGCAGGATGCCTGTAATACCTGGCTCTTCGAGGTGCTTGTGCAGGAGAAAGAAACAAGTGTTGTGAATGTACTTCGTCCGCCAGAGGGTCTCCAGCAATGACATTTTTATTGCTCCATGCCTGTCACTCACCCTAGAGGCCAGGGGTCTTGCACGTCTGTGGCACCCAAAGGCCTCTTGGGTGCAGAGCTTTCCGGAGAGCAGAAGAGGCGGGTGGCTCAGCGCTCCTGTATCCTCCGTGCTGAGCTTGTAGCTCACGGCAGGAGGGGCGTGGTCCAAGACTGTTACCTCTCTGGTTATGTGTGAATGTGCTGCTTGTTGTCACAAGGGCAGAGTTACTGCTTTGCTACCCTGTCCACCAGGAAGACAGCCTGCCGGAGCTCAGTTAACTAGAAGTCCCTTGGCTGTGTTGATGCAAGCTGTCAAAGCTTAGTTTGCTCTAGATCCCCACGTGGACTTTGACTGTAGGTCTTGGTGGCGCTAGTGGTAAAGAACCCGCCTGCCAGTGCAGGAGACACAAGAGACCTGGGTTTGATCCCTGGGTCAGGAAGATCCCCTGGAGGAAGAAAAGGCAACCCACTCCAGTATTCTTGCCTGGAGAATCCCATGGACGGAGGGGCCTGGCAGGCTACAGTCCATGGGGTCACAAAAAGTCGGACATGACTGAGCGTGCACAGGTGTAAAACATCTATATGACCCAGTCACCCGGGATGTACCCTTTTCATTTAGGGGCCAGCAGAGCCGTATCCATAGTGTGATCCACCACCGCCCCAGCCACTTCCTCTGAGGCCATAAGCACGCGGTAGGTGCCACTCCTGTGTTCAGAGACCTCATCTTTCTTTTGGTTTATCCTGTTTATCCTTCTCCAAGGTCTGTTGCCTTCTGTTGTCACTTGTTCAGTTCAGTTCAGTTCAGCCGCTCAGTCGTGTCCGACTCTTTGTGACCCCATGAATCGCAGCACGCCAGGCCTCCCTGTCCATCACCAACTCCCGGAGTTCACTCAAACTCACGTCCATCGAGTCGGTGATGCCATCCAGCCATCTCATCCTCAGTCGTCCCCTTCTCCTCCTGCCCCCAATCACTCCCAGCATCAGAGTCTTTTCCAGTGAGTCAACTCTTCGCATGAGGTGGCCAAAGTACTGGAGTTTCAGCCTTAGCATCATTCCTTCCAAAGAAATCCCAGGGCTGATCTCCTTCAGAATGGACTGGTTGGGTCTCCTTGCAGTCCAAGGGACTCTCAAGAGTCTTCTCCAACACCACAGTTCAAAAGCATCCATTCTTCAGCACTCAGCGTTCTTCACAGTCCAACTCTCACATCCATACATGACCACAGGAAAAACCATAGCCTTGACTAGACGGACCTTTGTTGGGAAAGTACTGTCTCTGCTTTTGAATATACTATCTAGGTTGGTCATAACTTTTCTTCCAAGGAGTAAGCGTCTTTTAATTTCATGGCTGCAGTCACCATCTGCAGTGATTTTGGAGCCCCCCAAAATAAAGTCTGACACTGTTTCCAATGTTTCCCCATCTATTTCCCATGAAGTGCTGGGACCGGATGCCATGATCTTCATTTTCTGAATGTTGAGCTTTAAGCCAACCTTTTCGCTCTCTTCTTCATCCTTAATTGTACATGAAGAGGTTGAATGTTAAAAAAATTGTTTTTAATTTCCAATGAATGTGTTTATTATAGGAAATAATCTTACTTGGCTAAAGATAATAACAAATAATGGAACACGAGGCCCAGGTGTCATGGTTTTGGGGCTCACTGCCAAGCCCTTCTCTCCAGATGGAGGTGAGACCCAGTCCCCGCGCAGCCGCATGGGGAACATCTGCCTGAGCTCCTCTTCTCTCGTCCTCACTTCCACGCCATCCTTGGTGATCCTCTGTCCCAGATATCAGAGCGTACACTGGGTGCCGCCTCCTTCTGTCAGAGCTACTGTATCAGTGCAGACAGTTGTCAGGCCTGTTGTCTGTGGTTCTTGGAGACCCAGATTTTAATGAAAGACTTTCATGGTCTGCGAATTCTTTTGACCTCTCTCTCTTTTAATGAAACGAAGAAGTTTTTAAGAACTTTGGGAAGAGAACATCTTCGGGTTTGGGGGCAGCCGCACACTCTGTTTGTTCACCATTTACTCCTGGCAGCAGAAGTCTTGTTTAATTGTGGCATGCCTGTTTTGGTGAGGGCTAAAATGGTACCTGAAAACTTGCCTGCCGTGAAGTTGACGTTCAATACATGTGAGTAGAAATAAAAACAAGCATAGCTTTCGAAACAGATGCTTTGTGACTTCAGCCATTCGTTCATTCGCCCACCCATCTGCCCACCCACCCCTCACCTCTCCATCCATCCATCCGTCTACCCGTTAATTCTGTCAGTGCGTGTGCTGGAATGTACTTCCCTCAGTCCCTGTTGCTGGACATTAGGTAATAGTCAGACTCCACTGTTGGCATCGATGTCCCCTGATGGCTTCTTGTCTGGGTCAAGGCAGCCACACTTGCCTGGGTTTCAATCCAGGCTCTATTAGATACTAGCTGTGTGATACTGAATGACTTCTTGGTCTCTCTGCATCAGTTTCCTCCTCTGTAAAAGTGGAGATCTTACCAGAATCTAGACAGTACCTTCCTGAGGATTAAGTTACACAGTCCATTGAAAGCACAGAACTGTGTCTAGTAAGTAAGTACACATGGTGCCCAAAACATATGACGGTGTTGAAACTGTGCTTAGTTCTGGTTATTCCCTTAGGCTGTTTTCTGGAAGTGGAATTACTGATCAAAAGCTGTGACCATTTCACAAAGGTTTTTCATGCGCATTGCCAAATGGCCCTCCAGGAATGTTGTAAATTAGCCAGCAGTGTGTAACAGTGCCCATTTACCTGAACACCTGCCAGTGATGGTCAGTTGTTTTAACTCTTGCCAGTGTTGTGAAAAATGTCAATTCATTGTTTTATTTTTCAAGCTTATATTTCTGGTGACTTTAAATATCTTCTATTTATTTCCTGGTCATTTCACTTTTTTTTTTCCTTCTACACCTTTTCCCCCTCACCTTTTCAATTGATGTGCTCATCTGTTTCTTACTGAATCATTTCAATAAAAATAATAATGATAAAAATAATAAATGTGTATCTACCATTTATGTCAAGAGTCTTTCCCTCACACTGTTTTTTCAAATTTAGATTGTGACACTCTTTGATATAAGAATTTTTGAATGTTTATGTAATTAAAGCTTTAAAATTTTCCTGTAAACTTAGAAAGACCTTCTCTATCCCTAAATCATGTATGTGTGTGAAGTATTTATTTATACCTGTGACTGAATTAAACTGTATTCATGTTGGTTGTTTGGAGGTAGATATCTCATAATTTTTTCTTTAAACCAGTTATACAAACCCACTTTCTTTACTGAATTTAGAATCTAAAATGACATTTTTATTATATATAAAATTCTAAGAAATATGTATGTACACACACACACACACATATATATACAGGTCCATTTTTGAGCTTTTTATACGATTTCAATTTTTATGTCTGCTTACATCAGTTGCTTCTTTGTTATAACTTTGTGTTTTAATAAATGTTAGTATAAGTCCTGAATTCATTTTTCTTCTTGTTTCAAAAATTTCTGGGCTATTCCTGCTTCTTATTTACTTGAAATAAATTTGTCAGGTTTAAAAAATCCAGATGGGATTTTGATTGAAATTGCTTTAAATTTAAAGTTAATCTTGAGAAAATTGACATTTTTATAGTAATGTAACGTCCCATCTACAAATTTAGAAGTGTCTTCATTTGGTAAAATCACTTTTTTTGATGTATCACAGTTGTTTTGTGGATTTATTCATTTAATCCTGCACATTTTTGCTAAGGTTATTTCTAGGCATTTTATATTTTTGCTGCCTCCATAAATATGGCATGGGTTTTTTTTTTTCTTACTATAGTTCCTAACCAGTTATTGCTGAATGTTAATTAGATCTTTATTTTGTAATCAGACATCTTTCTGAATTTTCTTATTCTGAATTCTTTCAATTTATCTCTCTCTTGAGCTACTTAGATGTATGATGATTTATGCAAATGTTTTTTTTTAGATTCTTTCCTATAGATTTCCTCTCTATTTTTGTTTCCTGCCTTATTGCATTGGCTGGAAGTTCTAAAACAATATTTAAAACAATGATTTTAGGAGTCAAGGCTTCATTTTGAATGGTGCAGATTTATGCATTACAAAGCTCCAAAGGGTGGGTGTTATAGTTGTACCTCTGGATCAGACTTTCCAGATACTTATGCTCGTGCTTACATTTGGCTGTTTCTGTAGTCCTTCCTTCTTGCACCCAGCTTCTAACACGTTAGACTTAAAGGATACATAGAAAAGGTATACCTGTAGGGTCTTGGGCCTTGGAAGGATGAGGGTTGCAGTAGGGAACATAAGTAGCAAATTTCAGGCACCCTGGTTTTTGATGTATCTTCCCAGACTTGCTTATTCCACAGGCTGCACCAGGTTTGAGAAGGGACACTAAAGAGATGAACGTGTCATGTGGATGCAACCCTGTCTAGTTTAGTGTCTCTCTTTTTGTTTTCCGAGTTGGAGACTTATAAGAAACTCTCCTGTGTTGTATAATTTCTCCTTGGCCCTCATCCCTCCCCTCGAGGTGCTCCTTCAGTCTGCCCTGATAATGCCTTAGCTCCCAGGTCTTTGGTCCTATGAGGTCTTCTCCAAATTTCTCCCCTCCTCCCCACAGTGTTCCTTGCTCCAGCTCTTATATCCCCCCATTTTTAATTTTTTAAAGTTATGGTCACATACACATAACATAAAATTTATTGTCTTAGCCATTTTTAAGTGTACAGTTCTGTGGCATGGTTGTAGGACCATCACCACTCTCCCATCTCCAGAACTCTCTTCGTCTTGCAAGACTGAATTGTGTGAGTTGTCTCATTAAATCCTGACTTCCCAGCCCCGCTCTCCCCATCTGTTGATAACTACCTTCTACTTTCTGGCTCTGTGATTCAGACTCCTCTAAGCATCTCGTGTGTGTGTGTGTACCTCATTTTGCTTATCCATTCATCCATTGATGGACACTTGGGTTGCTTCCACCTTCTGCCTGGTGTGACTGATCCTCTGATTATAGCTGATAATATTATGGGTCAACCTGAGTGCTTTTTACAGTGTTATCCTTCTGAATTTTCCAGTTATTTAAAGTTTGCCACTATTCTCATCTCCATTCTGCAGAGGAAGAAACGGAAGCTTGGTGAATGAAGCTCCTGATTTCCCCCGATTTGCTTTCTTTTAATACAACTTTATTTGGACTTCCCTGGTGGTCCAGTGTTTAAGAATCCACCTTCCAATGTGGGGGGACATGGATTCCATCTCTGTTTGGGGAGCTAAGACCTCACATGCCTTGGGGGACGCAAGCCCAAACACTCTAGAGACTGCTCTGCAAATAGAGAAAGCCCGAGCCCCACAGTGAAGACCCAGGGCAGCCAAAAAAGACAAAGAACAGCTTTACTGAGATATAATTCACCTACCTTGTGGCTCCCCCACTCAGAGATTCAAGTTAGCGGTTTTAGTGCATCATCACACTCTGTGAAACCATGACCACAGTCGATTTTAGAATATTTTTGTCAGCTCAGAAAGGCAACCGGTACCCATTAGCAGTCACTCTCATATCCCTTTTCCCCCCAGCCCCTGGCAACTATGGATCCACTTTCCTTCTCTATGGATGCGCCGGTTTTGGATGTTTCCTGCAGATGGAGTCATATAGTCTGGGCTTTTGGGGACAGGCTTCTTTCACACAGCACAGTGGTTTCAAGGCTCACCCAGTTAAGGCACGCGTTAGCGCCTCAGGCCCACGGTAACTCACTGTGTGTTTCCAGCTCCTCGCATCACAAGGTGGAGATTTAGCTTCAGACTTCTGTTGTCCACTGCTACGGTGGCACATGGTGAGTGCTTAGTAAATTCAAAATCAGCTATTTAAGAGTAAGTGCTTAGTTTCCCGAATGCTATGTATTGGACAGTTTTGCACACTAAACTTACACAAGGGGTTATTCGTATTTTAGTGTTCTGTGTGGGACAGTTACATGTCATGTTTTGCCATTAGAAATGAGAACAGACGAATGAGACATACCCGTTAAAGGGGCTCTGAAACAGTGTGACTTATAAATGCACTGACGGTGGGGATGTGTCACCATTTGCAATTAGATTGAGGAGCTGATGAACGGCCTGCAAGATGGAGGTCTGCACACGCTGCCCTGGGCTTGTGGCCAGCTGTCACAGCTGGGTTTTCCACAGTCTCAAGGTCACTGGCTGGGTGTTCCACAGTCTCAAGGTCACCAGCCCATGCCATAAAGGGCTGGTGACTGGGGCAAGCTAGCTAGCTGACCCTTAGCCCAGAGGCTGGAGCTGACCGAGGTTGGGAGTGGTTGTTGACCTGCTCGAGACCCCTGAGCCAGCAAGTGCTGATCCAGACCTTGGGTGATCCCAAAGTCCCTTCTCTCATGGACAGGCCATGTCTGAGGCTGGCAGATGACAAATGTCTGAAAGTCAGAGCTGATCAGAGCTCCTTGACTGACTTAAGATTCTTTTGGAGACAGTGCACATGAACGGTGTGGTCTGAAGGCAGCACCGTGGCCCACAGAGCGTTCTGCAGGGAGTCCAGTGATTAGTTCTAGGAGGGCCCTGAGAAAAATGTCCAGGAGCAAAATTTCCAGGTGCTCTTCTAGGCCTCTAGTTGGACTGGGGGGGCAGTCCTCTGGGGGTCTGGCTGCCTCTGAGAACCCCCTTGGCACCTTGTCACATCAGGCCTGGTGATCACTGCCATTCAGCGAGTTCCTGTTCTGGGCAGGCACAGAGCTAAGTGCTGACATGAGCTCGTGGGTTTCTTTCTGATCATGAGGTGGTCATTATCAACCCCATTTTACAGATGAGAACACTGATGCACAGACTTGGGGAAACTTGCCAGAGCCTGTAAAGATGTGATCAGACTGTGCTTTCTTTAGAACTGCTCTAAGCAGCACCGCTTCCTCTCCTGTCTCTTTGTAATCTATGTATGGTTGTGGTTTAGTTGCTAAGTCGTGTCTGACTCTTGCGACCCCATGGACTGTAGCCCGCCAGGCTCCTCCGCCCATGGAATTTTCCAGGCGAGAGCACTGGAGTGGATTGCCGTTTCCTTCTCCAGGGGATTTTCCTGACCCAGGAATTGAACCCAGGTCTTCTGCATTACAGGCAGATTCTTTACTGACTGAGCTATGAGGGAAGCCCAATCTACGTATAGACCCATTATAATACAGAAGAGTACAGTTAATATATATATCTTCTTTGTGGCTTATTGGCAAGTTCAGTAGCTTGAGCACCATTTGTCTTCCTGGCTGGCAGGTTCTAGCACGTCCCTTGCTTGTGAGGAACATCTCGGTCTGTTTACTTCACTGGGGCTCTTTTTCTTGCTCCTGATGGTGGAGAGCAGGTAAACCAGGTGCATGGCTGGAAGAACCAACCAAGTGCCAAGAAAGAGGGTTGAGCTGGGTGGTAAGTGCTCATTTTGTGGTGACTTGAGGCTGGCACACCTCGCCCCGTGGGCAAAGGATACAGAGTAAACTTGGGGACCCCTGGGAAGGCTGTGAGTGGAGGGACATCAACAGTATCATCAGAGCCTGGGAGTTCCAGTAACTGTCAGTAGTTAGAACACATTGTGGTGGGAGATCCTTCATCACCTCTGTCACCTTCAGTTGAAGAAATAATATTGCTGGGTTGCAAAACTGAGGACAAGCTCTGTAGTGAATGTGCAGATGGCAGTGAGTCACTTAACACCTCCATTTCCCAGAATACATCCTTGAAGGGGTACATCTGTACCCCCAGGGCCCAACACAGTGTCTTTCACATAATGAGTGCTGATGCAATAAACCTCATCAAATGAGTAGGTCCAAACCCCGTGCTTCTAATTGCCGAATTACGAGAAGGCCTTCCTCTTTTGTCCTTCCCAAGCCTAATTTTCTTTTCTGAGTTTCTGTGCAGTTGCTTTCTATCTGAGTGTCCTGCCGCAGTTCCTCTTGATCCACAGTGCATCTGCCTTCTAACTGTTCCTTCACCCCTCACCCCTACCCAGGACACCTCCAGCATCCTCTTGTTTTCACCACCACATCCCAAGCATCTCAGCAGCATGCCCAGTTAGCATGCCCCTCTAAAGCTCCATGGTACAAACACATAAGGGGTCCCCAAAGTTCTCTTCTGCGTAGCCTGGTTCTTGTTGGTCTAACTTGAAAGCTTTTTTCCACCCCCAGTAGATTCAGCAAGATTTACACATTGGCCAAGTAAAGTCTCAAAGTTATACTCTTGAAATACCAAACTTTGAGTGATGGTATTTCCTAATATAGTCTATGAGAACACAACTGTGTTAACAGTGTCACTCAGGTATCTGTAAGAGGTATGGTGGCTTGCTAATAAGTTCATTGAGCCTAACCTTTTGTATATCCTAGTTTATCTGTTACTTTTATTCTTGATAATAAGAATAAAATGGACTTTCTTTCTTTTACCAACTTTTTACTAAAATGGACCATCTACTACTAACTTTTACTAACTTCAAGTTAGTAAAGCCAGTCTCCCTTTCTAATTTTGGGACCTTCGTATATCTGTTACCTTTAGGATGGGACTTAGTCCTATTGGGGAGCCATTCACATTTTTAAGACGGAGATAGGCAGTATGGGGCTTCTCTGATGGCGCAAGTGGCAAAGAATCCGCCTGCAGTGCAGGAGACACAGGTTCCATCCTTGGGTCAGGAAGATCCCCTGGAGGAGGAAGTGGCAACCCACTCTAGTATTCTTGCCCAGAAAAATCCCATGGATAGAGGAGCCTCGTGGGCTGCGGTCCATGAGGTTGCAAAGAGTTGGACGTGACTGAAGCACCTGAGCATGCACACACACACGCACACACAAGGCAGTAAGATTTATCTATTAGAAAGCTCAACTTGGTGTCTAAGTGGAGACTAGGGGAAGGAGTCTGAAGCAGAAATCAGTTAGAGCCGCTGAACAGTTCTGATCCAAGGTGGTCGTTATGCAGATCTGTTATGCAGACGTCTAAAGTCCTTGACCTGCTCGTTGTTGCATCCCTGTATCCTCAGGGCCGTTTCCTTTGTAGTGAGGATGGCTTCACTTGGGCTTATTGACACTGCACCGGGGAAAAGGCACCTCCACGATCCTCTGTTTGCTGTTGGACAGGCGCTTCTCCATCCTGGCATAGTGGTGATGTCCCCAGAGGGATGGGAGCTGAGACACTGCCATGTCCTACTGGCTGTGAAGCGAGGTCACAGATGCCTTCCAGGAAGCTGCCGTCAACCTGTCCAGGGAGGCTTGGAGAAGGTCCAGAATTTTCAACATTTTCCGAATCTTGGAATAGGGTGAGGCCACTGCATAGCCAAGATGGCATTATGAAACTACTTACTGTGCTTCCAGCAGATAGAGAAATGGGTTTCCTACCTGTTCCATCCCTGCCCATTCTCCAACTAGGATGCAACGATGGCCCTTTTGAGGTTCTCAGGGTATCTTAAACAATATGCAGCAGATTCTAGAATACTTTTTTTTTTTGGATAACTGATTTTTATGAATCCTACTTCCTCAGTTTCCTTCTAGCTCCATACTCCTCCCAGTAAGCTACCTGCACCCCCAGACAAGAGGCCAAGTGCTTTGGGGGTGATGGTGGGAACGCAGAGATTTGGGACACATTGGTTTGGCTGCAGCCTTCACCCTTTCCTGCAGGTGCCTCTGAGTCTGTGTTGGTCACATCTCTTCATAGGCTGAGTAGACCATGATACCTTGTTGCAGGCAGCAGAATTAGGCTGTGCATGTGGGTGTGTTTCCCATTCCTCAAAGGTCCCAACTTGACTCTTGTTTAGGAAGGGCTATCACAGGTCCAAAGGAAGGGCACAGACCAAAACAAATGGAACCAAAGGAAGTCGTTATACCACTGTCTGGAAGTTCAGAGTCAGTTTCATCACCCCTAAGACCTGGATTCTTAGACTTCTAAATATTTTTTAAATTTTTATTTATTTTTGGTTGCTCTGGGTCTTATATTTAAAGAGCAAAATTTTTGTACATTCTGACATAGTAGGTACCTGTGAAACTATCACCTCAGTCCATCTAGTGAATATATCTATTCCTTCCAGATGCTTCCTGTTGCCTCCTTGTAAGTTCTCCTACCTCTTTCACTGTCTCCCACCCCACTCAACTACTGATCTATTTTCCGTCACTACCGAGTATTTTTGTTTCCACAGTTTTATATAAATGGAATCATACAGTATGTGCTCTCTTTTGTCTGGCTTCTTTCATTTCAAAATTATTTTGAGATTCATCCAAGTTCTTGAGTGTACTGATGGTTCACTCCCTTTATTTCTAAGTAATATCCAATTGAATAGATACACTAGAGTTTATTCATCCATTCAGTTATTGCTGGATATGGGGACTGCTTTCAGGTTTTGGCTGTTGCGAATAAAGCTGCTATGAATATTCACGTACAAGACTTTTAAAGATGTATGCTTTTATTTCTTTTGGTTAAATGCGTAGGAGTGGAATAGAGGAATCATATAGAAGATGTATGTTTAAGTTTTTGAGAAACCGCCAAACATTTTTTCCAAAGTGGTTTTACCATTTTATATTCCCACCAGCGATGTATGAGAGTTCTAGTTTCTCCATGTCTAACATTTGATATGCTAAATATTTTAGCCAGTTTTCGATGTGTAATGGTGTTTCCCTTATGGCAGAAAGTGGAGAGGAGCTAAAGAGCCTCTTGATGAAAGTGAGAGAGGAGAGTGATAAAGTTGGCTTAAAGCTCAACATTCAGAAAACTAAAATCATGGCATCTGGTCCATCATTTCATGGGAAATAGATGGGGAAACAGTGGAAACAGTGTCAGACTTTATTTTTTTGGGCTCCAAAATCACTGCAGATGGTGACTGCAGCCATGAAATTAAAAGAGGCTTACTCCTTGGAAGGAAAGTTATGACCAACCTAGATAGCATATTCAAAAGCAGAGACATTACTTTGCCGACTAAGGTCCGTCTAGTCAAGGCTATGGTTTTTCCTGTGGTCATGTATGGATGTGAGAGTTGGACTGTGAAGAAGGCTGAGCGCTGAAGAATTGATGCTTTTGAACTGCTGTGTTGGAGAAGACTCTTGAGAGTCCCTTGGACTGCAAGGAAATCCAACCAGTCCATTCTAAAGGAGAAAAGTCCTGGGTGTTCTTTGGAAGGACTGATGCTGAAGCTGAAGCTCCAATACTTTGGCCACCTCATGCGAAGAGTTGACTCATTGGAAAAGACCTTGATGCTGGGAGAGCTTGGGAGCAGGAGGAGAAGGGGATGACAGAGGATGAGATGGCTGGATGGCATCACCGACTTGATGGACATGAGTCTGAGTGAACTCTGTGAGTTGGTGATGGACAGGGAGACCTGGCGTGCTGCGGTTCATGGGGTCACAAAGAGTTGGACACGACGGAGCGACTGAACTGAACTGAGTGGTATTTCATTATAGTTATAATTTGCATTTTCTTAATGACTAATGATGTTGAGTCTTATGTGCTTATTTGCCATCTACATACTTTTCTTTTTTGATGACTCAAGTGTTTTACCCATTAAAAAAATTGGACTGTTTTGTTATTATTGATATTTATGAGTTCTTTATTCTGGACATAAATCCTTTATCAGATATACATTTCAAAATATTTTTTCTCAGTCCATAACTTGTCGTTGCAATCTCTTATGGTTTCTTTCAAAGAACAGAAGATTTAACTTTGATAAAGTCCAGTGTTTTCCTTTTTTTCCCTTTTATGTACTGTGCTTTTGGTGTTCTATTTAAGAACACCAAAATCTTTGTCTAATCTAAGGTCACAGAGATTTTCTCCTGTAAGTTTTATAGTTCTAGGTTTTACATTTAGGTCTGTGATCTATTTTGAGTTAATTTCTGTATGTAGTGTGAAGTGTGATTTGAAGTTCTTTTTTGGACTGATGGTGGTTTTGTTGCTAACTCATGTCCGACTCTTGGGACCCAATGGACTGTAGCTTGCCAGGCTCCTCTGTCCATACTGGAGCAGGTTGCCATTTCCTTCTCCAGGGGATCTTCCTGACTCAGGGACAGAAGCTGGGTCTCCTCTGTTGCAGGTGGATTCTTTTCTGATTGAGCCACCATGTGCCATGAGGTGCTTAGTCACTCGGTTGTGGCTGACTCTTTGTGACCCCATGGACTGTAGCCCGCCAGTCCCTGAGGATTCTCTAGGCAAGAATACCAGAGTGGGTTGCCATGTCCTCCTCCAGGGGATCTTCCCAACCCAGGGATCTAACCCGGATTCTTCACCTTCTCAGCCACCAGGGAAGACCAAGAAGACTGAAGTGGGTAGCCTGTCCCTTCTGCAGGGGATATTCCTGACCTAGGGATTGAACCGGGGTCTCCTACATTGCAGGCGAATTCTTTACCAGCTGAGCTACCAGGGAAGCTGTGAGCCATCATACGGCTCTCCAATTGTTTCAGTGCTATATGTTGAAAAGACTACATATATATGTGTATATATATATATATATATATATATATATATATATTTCTCTACTCAGTTGCTTATGCTGCTTTGTTAAAAGTCAGTTGTTGATATATGTGTGTGGGTCTATTTCTGGACTCTTAAGAAGACTAAAAGAGAGTCCTCTTAAATTTTTCTCTGTAATGCAGTTTCTAGTGTATAAGTCTAACAATCTTTTATCAGATTGATTCCTAAGTATTTCATATATTTTCATGCTGTTGTGAATGGTATTTTTCAAAAAGATTAAATTTCTGATTGTTCATTGCTAGCATATAGAAATATGATTGATGTTTGTATATTTATCTTATATCATGCAGCTTTGATAAATTCACTCATTCTAGTAGCTTTCTTGGATGACTCAATTCAGTTATCTCCTAGATAATCGTGTCTTCTGGGAATAAAACCAGTTTTGCTTCTTTGTTTCCCACCTGGATGACATTTTTTTTTTTTTCTGAATAGAACTTCCAAAAAATGTTAAGTGGAAGTAGTGAGAGAAGACATCTTTGTCTTGCTCGTTCATGATGTAAGGGGGCAAGCATTTATTCCTTCACTATTAGGTGTAATGCTAGCTAAATGTAGGCTTTTTTTGTTTTTGTTTGTTTTTAGGTGCACTTCATCAAGTTGAAGAAATCTTCTGTCCTTAATATGCTGAAATTTAACATTCAAGAGTCGATATTAGACTTTTTCAAATGTCTTTTCTGGATCATTGAATTGTTTGTGTGTTTTTTGTTTGTTTTATTTGGAAATATGGCGAATTATGTTGATTTATTTAGCATAAATAAATTTATGTTTATTTATTTAGCATTTGAATGCTAAATCAGCTTATATCCTGAGGATAAAATTTCATTGGTCATGATATATAATTGATGGAATGATATTACTAAAATTGTTGAACTTTTGTGTTTATGTGCATAGTGGAGGCTGATTTTAGTTTTTCTTTGTTGTACTATCTTTGTGTAGTTTTGGTGGCAGGATAGGGTTGCCTTGATAGAACAAGATGGGAATTATTCTGTCCGCTTCAGTTTCTGGAGAGTTTGTACTGAAGTACTGTTGCTAGTAGGAGTAAATGATTGGTAAAACTGGACTTTCTGTTCTGAAAAGATCTTAGGCTACAAAATCAATTTATTTAGTAGACATAGAGCTATTTGGGTTATGAGAAATGTAAGAGTTTTGTCTTTGCAGAATCTGTAGTATGTCACCTCCCTTGTTATGGATGTTGTGAATTTGTATCTCCTCTTTTTTTTTTCTCCTGATCAGTCTGGATAGAGGTTTATCAATTTTTTTTTTCTCATTGAACCATCTTTTTGTTTCATTGATTTTTCTCTTATTTTTCTGTTTTCTTTCATTAATTTCACTTCTTCTTTCTTTTATTTTGCTTCTTTTGGTTTAATTTGTTCTCTGTTTTAATTTTTAGAGAAAGAACATGAGGTTAACTTGAGACCTTATGTCTTTACCAATAGAGTTCTTAGCATCATACCACAAATTTGATATATTTTGTTTTAATTTTTATTTAGTTTAAAATGCTAATTTCCTTTGGATTTCTTCCTTGACCTATGTATTGAAGTATATTTCTTAATTTAAAAATATTTAGAGATTTTTCCAGAGATCCTTCTGTTATTAATTTATAATTTAATTCCACTTTGGTTAGAGATCATTCTTTGTGTGACGTTAGTGTTATTAACTTGAGACTTGTTTTATGGCCCAGTCTGTGGGCCATATTGGCAAGTGTTCTGTATGCATTTGGAAAGAATGTTTATTATGGTGTTATAGGGCTGAGTGCACTAGTCAGGAGTCACAGGTAATGATGGAGTGCCAGCTAGGTCAGATTGATTGATAGTAGTGTTCAGATTTTTCTAAATTCTGATTTTCTACATGTAGTGATTTACTGTGTACTTGTTCCATTAACTTTTAAGAGAAGTCTGTTTAAGCTTTTAACAGTAATTGTGGATATGTGTCCTTCCACTTCTATCTGTTTTTTATTTTCTGTGTTTTGAAGTTTGAATGCTAAGTGTACGTGCTTTTGAAGAAGTGACCCTTTTTATCATTATGGGATGATTTTTCCCTGGTATGTCTCTATTAAAACTAAAATGTTCCATGTAGTCAGCATGTAGTTAGTTCTTGTTTTTTTAAAATCCGATTTGATCATCTCTTTTGCTTGGGGTATTTAGATCATTTATATGAAATGTTGTTACTGGTATGAGCAGGGTTACTTCTATCACCTTAATGCTTGTTTTCTGTTTGTTGTGTTTGTGCATTGTTCCTTTCTTCCACCTTCATTTGTATTAATTGTATAATTAAAAATTAAAATCTCTTTTATTGGAGTGTTAGCTATATATCTTATATATGTTTTCTTATTTCAGTTGTTTATCTTTACAACATATATTTTCAGTTTCTGTTTGTCTTGGAATGTCCTTACTCTGCGTTTGATTTTTTAAAGTTATCTCTTCTAGATATCGGATTCTTGGTTGATAGTTTTTTCTTTTAGCACTTTGAGTATGTTACCCCACTGCCCTCTGGTCTCCATTGTTTCTGATGAGAAGTTTGCTGTTAATCTTTTTATAATTCCTTTGTATGTGAGGAGTCATTTTTTCTTACTGCCTTAAAGACTTTCTCCTTGTCTTCAGCTTACAGTATTTGACTATAATGTATCAGGTGTGATATCTTTGTTCTTATTCTACTTGGAATTTTTTTTAGCTTCTTGGATTTGTAGACTAGTGTTCCTCATCAAATTTGAGATATTTTCAGCTACTATTTATTTTAATAATATTTTCTCATCCTCTGCTTCTACTTCCATTATGCATATATCTGTTTTTAATGGTATTTCATATTTCTCTAAAGTTCTGTTCTTTTTTTTCTTTCTGTTTTCAGTTGGCATGATCTCTACTAATTTATCTTGAAGTTTATGGACTCTTTCTTCTACTAACACAAATCTGTTTTTGAGCCCTGTTAATGACATCTTCATTTGGTTATTTTACTTTTCAACTTCAAGAATTCAGTTTGGTTCTTTTTAAGAAATGATTTTCATCTCTTAATTGATATTTTGTTTGATGTGTTATAGTCATCAAACGTCCCTTAAAATAAACATGGTTTCCTTTACTTCTTTGAATACCATTGTAGCAGTTGTTTGAAAGTCTTTGTCTGCTATGTCCAAATCTGGGCCCCTTCAAAGACAGTTTCTGGTGTTTGCTTTTCCACCCTGTTATTCATCACACTTTCACATTTCTTCACAACCCTCGTAATTCTTTCTTGTTGTTGAAAACTAGGCATTTTAGATCATATATTGTAGCAAACCCAGATACTGATTCTCTCCTTCCACTCCCAGCCACCTGTTGTTTGTATTTGGTCATTATGTATGTAATGACCAGGCTGAACTCATTCTCTGCGGTTCATTTGTATAACACAGGATCCTATCTAGGATAACACATCGCATTTAATTGTCATGTCTTCTTGGCCTCCTCTGATCTGTGAGAGTTTCTCAGGTTCTTCTCATTTCTAATGCCCTTGATTGGTTTGAGGAATACCAGGTAGGTATTTTGTTGAATGTCCTTCAGTTTGGGTTTGTTTGATGTTTTTCTCATGATTAGTTTGGGTTATGGGTTTTTACCAGGAAGATCCTAGAGAGAAAGTACTGTTTTTTTGTCATCCTATCAAACATGCATGCCATCAACATGACCTACCACTGCTGATGCTGGCCTTGATTGTGGGACTGAGGTTGTGTCTGGTTTTTCCACTGTAAAGGTGCCCCTTCCTCTTGTTATCCTCTGTTCTTTGGAATTGAATCACTCAGCTCAGCCCGCACCTGAGGGTGGGGAGTTAAGTGTCACTTTCTTGAGGGGAGCATATCCACATGAATTATTTGGAGCTCTTCTGTGTGGTAGATTTGTCTCTTCTCCCTAATTTGTTTAATTACTTAAGTACTAATTTACATAATTGGACTTGTGAATATTTATTTTGTAATTTGGGATATAATCCATTACTGCTGCTGCTGCTGCTGCTAAGTCGCTTCAGTCGTGTCCGACTCTGTGCGACCCCATAGACGGCAGCCCACCAGGCTCCCCCATCCCTGGGATTCTCCAGGCAAGAACACTGGAGTGGGTTGCCATTTCCTTCTCCATGCATGAAAGTGAAAAGTGAAAGTGAAGTTGCTCAGTCGTGTCTGACTCTTAGCGACCCCATCGACTGCAGCCCACCAGGCTCCTCCGTCCATGGGATTTTCAAGAGTACTGGAGAGGGGTGCCATTATTTACTCCAGTTGTTCCAGTTTCAGCCACTGGAAGCTCTTTCAGGTTGGCTTGTGATATGGCTTTGACATATCTCCATTTTTTTTTTTCATCACTACCTTACTTTCTGGCAGCACAAGATGCTCCAGGCTTATTTTGTGTATTCCCTGTCCTAACCCTAGTATCAGCTGTTTCTTCAAGGAGTCCTTGTACTTTTTATTGAAGATGATATTGGAACCAAGATCTGAACCCTAGTCATTCTTAATCCTTTTTGTGTCTAATCTAAAAATAGTTACTCTTTGAGAAAGATGCCTCAGCTGGTCTTTTATTGAGTAAATACATAATGAATGTCAAGTTCTGTACTTGTGGTCATGTTTTTAGTTATTTAAAACTTGCTTTAAATAGAATTTCACTTATTTTTACACATACTAATTGGAAATTCATTCATAATTTGTTGTTATTTCAGTAAAGGGTTATAATTAAATTGGAGATAGGGTCATAATATAATTATTGTTTGTTGTGCTAAAATCAGTCTGTTTTACAAATGCCTTCATTCCATTGTCAGTTTTAAAACCACGTGTTTATTATTGGGAGCAAATATATGGATGAATATTTACTTGAGTCACTAAATGCTCATCAAATAATTTTTCAGTGTTCATGTGGAAAATTTCAAACACACACGATAATACAGAGAACAATATCCTAAACTTCCAAGGACCCATCAATCAGCTTCAATAATTGGAACTCATGGCCAATCTTAATTCGTCTGAACTTGACTTTTTTTTTTTTTTGGATTAGCACATAATTTTGAACTTGAAATAGATACCACTGCTTCTTTGTGACTCACAGATACATAATGGAAGAAGCTTGAGTATATGCTAAAGAACATTTCACAGTTGGCCTTTTAAGAGCCAGTGAGTAACTAAGTGTCATCCCACCTTAGAAGATAAAAGAGCTTAGGAGCCTGTGGGTAGAGTGACACCAAGAATGTTCAGGACAAGTGAGAATTTGAACAAATGAAGGTTCACTCATCTAGAACTCAGATCTCACTTTTCTTAAATAGCCGTGCACACGCTTGTCACAAAAGCATGCCACTCACACTGGGGCTGGCAGGCTTTTGGGAACAAAACGTGCCAAGCATTTTGCAGTTCAGCCCGAGTTCAGGTTTCTCAGGTCAGGCCAGCACACCCACTGCCAGAATATCTTGTGGACTGCTGGAACTTCAGATCTAGTTTAGGCTCTGGTGACTGAGTGTAATTCCTAGAGATTTCAAATTCATGAGAATTAGAAGTTTGTGGGTTGAGATCTGCAGACTGTAGAAGATTTGTTGACTCAGCCATTCAGCAAATGTCTCCTGAGTGCCTGCTGTGGGCCAGAGGTTGTGCTGGGAACACAGTAGTGGGTGGGACATGCATAGACCCTGGTACATGGGCCTTGCCATCTTGGAGTATAAGGGGACAGTCACCATGAATCCTACGAAGCACCAGTGACATTGTGATGTGTTGCAAAGGATGGAAAAGAATGTTAAGAGTACACATCCCTGATTTTGTCTGGGATATCAGGGAAGATGTTCTGAGGAAGTCTTATTAAACTAGGTGAAGCAAGGCATGTGTGTGTGTGTATGTGTGTATGTGCACGCACACGCACATGCATGTGTGTTAAAGGTGAGTGTATGGGAATTACGAATATTCAAGGTAAAACATTTACTTAATTAAGCCTAATTCAACCCCAGTATCCAAGGGGATAATACCCACAAAGAGACGCTGCGATGAAGAAAGAGCTGAAGCTGGCCAAGGACCCCATAGGAGGCAGTGAGACTGGAGGTGGGTACAGGAGAGGGGCAGGCTGGCCACAGACCCTGCTTGTCTATGGGCTGTGGTGAGAAGCCTGGATGTTATTCCTAAGGCAGTGGGAAACCACCTGAGGGTTTCAGAATGGGGCCTTTGAGAGCCGACCACCATGTGCAGAATGCACGGCGAGGGTGAGGACTGAAAGCAGGAGAAGGTGTCTGCAGAGCAGGTCTGGGTGAGCAGGTTTTGTGACCTGGTGATGCAGAGAAGTGAGATCTGAGAGTGAATTCATAGACGTGTGTATGTATATACATGTGAACAAAAGCTTCATAAAACATCTTTACTATAGCTAAGGCACACTGCAGTATTTCATGGTGTGTATGTGTGTGTTTGAAATAGGCAGAGAGAGGGTGTTCTGGGGCTCTGTGGGCCATATTAATAAATCTGGATCTTCATCCAGTATGAAGTGGGATATCACCAAGGTTTGTTTTTTTTTTTTTAATTCACCATAGTTTTAAAACAGATTCGTTCTTTGAGAGAAATAACCCTAATAATAATAGAAAATAACAATCAAGAAAAGAGTCTAATGACAGGAGCGCATTAATAATTTCTTTAAGTTTCCTCCTGCTTTTCTTCTTTTTGTTTTGGTAGGAGTTGGAAAAAGGGCGAGAGGAAAAGTATTTTTGCCTTTTGGGGCCATTTTATCTCTGTCCATTACTCAGGTCAGCTCTCAAGACTGGCAAGTAGCCGCAGGAAGACAATATGTAAAAAATGGGTGTGGTGGTGTTATCAATAAAACTTTATTTATAAAAACAAATAGTGGGCCAGATTGGCAGGCTGTGGCTTGCTGACCCCTGTCCCGAGGAAGGGAGGTGAATGACTTATGGGATTTGTGAGGAAGGAGGATTTGTTGAGATAAAGTCAGTGTGGGGGATGATACTTGTCCCACGTGGTCCTCCAGGGGGATCAGAGCAGCTGGAGTGTGGTGGCCCTTCTGAGGAAGTTCTGCTGGGACCACAGTGCATTCTTACACTCAGGGTTTGCATGTGGGGAGTCTGGGTTGCAGAAGCAGTTGAAGTTAAGGTCTCATCTCCCAGCCTCAGAGTCAGCCACACACAGAATGCAGACTGTAAACTGGATGTTCGGCTTAGTTTCTTGGGGCTGTGAGGCCAAAGCTGGACTTGACACCAGGCCAGGGATTAATTAATACAACCCTTCTGGGCAGAGTTCCCTGCTGTCTGGCCATGCGCAGGGAATGCAGCCTTTGTGTAGAGAGAAACAGCTCTTAAGAGGAGATGGCCTGAGATGGCTCTCCAGGCCACTTTTCCGCTCTCTAGGAATTCCTGGACCCATGCCACACACCTAAATGCGCTGAGGCAGACAGTAAGTTTAAGCAGGTGCCTGAAACGGGTACCATGATGCACAGGGCCAGAGAATGGATATTCAGTGCTCCTGCTGACCCTGGCTGGTCAGAGGTCCTCGCCTTGTGGCAGGATGGGGTCACGGCACCCTTGATTTTAATCCTGGTTGCAGAAACGATAGCATGGAAAATTGTGTGTGTTTTAGACTCAATGAAATATAGTGGGTTGTATGTGCTTAGTTGCTCAGTCATGTCTGACTCTCTGTGACCTCATGGACCGTAGCCCGCCAGCCTCCTCTGTCCATGAGATTCTCCAGGCGAGAATACTGGAGTGGGTTGCCGTGCCCTCCTCCAAGTGGGTTGTATGTTAGATGATAAACCTGCCTAGCAGAAGGGGGCCACAGATGCACAGGCTGAGTGTGAGCCTCATGGACAAGGAAGAGCTCACTGCTGTAGGAGCAGTGTGGCCAGTCCTCACCACCACCTAGCCCGGCAGCCCTGACAGAAGGACTCTCCTGCAGGGCAGCTTTTCTCCACTCAGACTTGCTCAGGGTCTTGGGAAGGAGCTCAGATAATTTTGGGTTCAAATCCAGGCTCCAGCAAGTGTTAGCTCTATGACTTTGGGCAGATGCCTTGATTTTCCTGAGCCTCAGTTTGCTCACCTGTCAAATGGGAACAGCAAGGAGTTGATATGTTATCACAAGTGCAGTGTTTCTCAGGGGCCTGGCAGGCACGTGGGACAGCCGGAGAACAGCAGCGATTGGTCATCCGGGAGCTCTTATCCTGGGGGCTTCTTCTCGTGTTCATGTACTGTCCCTCCTTGTCTTGGCCACGCGTGGGAGACACTGCGTGGGCTTTAGAGGAAGCCCCAGACCGCCTGGGAGGAGGTGACATTTCCTGGGGGTCTCTGCGGAAGTGTGCTCACCGTGTTTAGAGTCTCTTCAGGCTGAAGCATCATCTCTGTAGCCACTTCCCCGTAATGATGTGATGTGGGTTCTCTCTGGCTATTTTAGTCTATTCTTTTATTTAAGATCAGTTACCCCACTGGTGACTCTAAAGAAAGCCTTTAAGCAACCACACACACTCAATTTCTGTAGTGGTTGGGCCCTTGGGATTTAATTTTAAACCAGAAACCATATCACAAGTTGGATGCCCAGGCCAGCCCACCGAAGTCTGCCTCCAGCTAAAGCTGCAGGGTTACTCTACTCATCAGAGCAGCGTGTCGGCCTCCCACATTTGTATAATACATTGGTCCCGGAGGAAAATGCATCCTGAGTCTCAGGTAGAAACGCCAGAAGTGTGTTCCCCGCAGCAACAACTGTCTCAGAAGCCAGGTTGAAGGCTTGGGTAAAGAGTCGAGTCCCCACCAAGCAAAGTCCCTCAGAGTTTCAAGACCGCCAGCAGAGCATCGCGCTCCTTGCTTAGTCAGAAGAGTGCACACTCATTGCCAGGGTGCTTCCTGTTGTTGGGATCAGATGAAAATGACAAGGCTCACCGGGGGTGTTGTGCATGGGTAAATTTGCACTGCCTGGTCATTGGGCACTCAGTGGGGGTCTTTCATAAACGTGGTGGGAATGGCATCACCTCTGCACGGGCAAGCCTTGTTCCTTGTTTCTGTCTCCTTGCTTCCTTTGGTCTCTAGCATTAAGAGTTCAGGTGACTGTCCATGGTTTACAGGGTCCAACATGGAATCCAGTATGTCCACAGGGAGGGGAAGTGGCAGGTGGAAGTGGAGGTTGGGGGAGATAGTCCAGGGCGAATATCTCCTCAGTTGGTGGGAATATTGGATAGTTTCAGAGCCCTTGGGGAAAACCTGAATTCTCCTTTCTTTACACCCTCATTCGTGACCTGCCTGTTTCTGCCTGTGTGTTGTTTTGCTCTGTAATACCTTTAGAATATCAGGGTGTGGGAAGCAGGGACATTGTTGGGAGATGACCCAGCACAGGGAATATCCATAATGCTCTTAAAACGCCTCCTGAATTCACGGGCTTCACCGCAGTGATGCCAGGGGAGGCAGGCCGGGGCCAGAAAGAGGTGGCCAGGGCAGACTCGGAGACTCCTCGGGTTCCCCTGGGCCAAGTCATCGTCTCTGCGCAGACAGACGCAAGCTGAGAGCAAGGTGCTTCCTGTCCCCGTGACTGCGCAGCGTGAAGCTGGCGGTGATGGCCTCCCTGGCTTCCTGTCGCTGTGTCTGGGCTCCTAGGGGAGACAGCAGCACGCAGGGTCTCAGAACTGGGGTCCCCAGGTGACCTTGTTTTCCTCCAGTGCAGATGCTTGTTTGTCTCAATTTTGGGTTGTTGGCTGGTCCCCGTGTTGGAAAAGTGGGAACTCCCTGCAGAGCTAAAAACAATGCAGAGATTCTTGAAATTCAGTGCATGCCAGTGACTAATGGTCTTGTTCAAAGGAAGTCTCGTAGACTGTATTCCGAGATGGTGATGCCGAAGATGTCAGTGATGGTCCTGGTGATCCTGGCTTGTGTTAAATCCCTACTGTATGCCGAGTACATTTAATACAGCAACCCGTGAGCCAGGCTTATTCCCCAGTTACAAATGGGCAACCTGAGGCTCTAAGAAGTTAGATGGCTTACTCAAGGCCACACAGGCTCCTGCTTCTAACCTTCTTCTGGGGCATGGCCCAGGAATCTACATTTTTTTAAACCAAAGACCCCAGAGGGTCTCCAGACTCTAGTTTGAGAAACACTGCCTAGACTTCAAGTTCACAGGAGGCAAGAGCTGTGTCTGTCTTGTTCAAGGCTCCATTTTTAGGGCCTGGCCTGGGCCAGAGACACATCACGTGCTCCATCAGTACTTATCAGAAGGACGGATGAGTGTTCTCTTCCAGGCAGCCCCTTGGGAGCCCCAGGGACTCCTGCCCAGCTCCCGGGGAGCACTGCAGCGTCAAGGCCAGAGCTCTGGCCCTAGAGCAGTGTGCTGGGCTGCTGCCTTCTCCCCTGGCCCTAAGTCCTTCATCCTTCCCCGTTTGTCTAGGTCCCAGGCCTTCCCTACCTCTGGTCAGTCCCTTTCTTAGGGACCAGGCTTCTGTCTCCCACCAAGGCCTGGCTGCTGGGACCCTCTAACCTGAGCAGGCTTTCCTGAGGCTCTGCCAGTCCCCTGTTCTGGATTTTCCATCCTGTGACCACCTCCGGCACACACACACCTGCCACTGGAGCCTGGGGTGTCAGGTCTCGTTGGCCAGACTGGATGTCCAGCTCCTTCTGCTGCGTCCTTTCCCCATAGTGAACAGTCCTACTCCCGAGTCTGGCTACCATCCTGGCCAGCTTACCTGGGAGCAGTAAGTCAGTGCTGGTCAAGATGGTCAGGTGATATTAGGCCCTGGAGAGGATAGACTCAAGTTCAACTCTTGACCCTTAAGCAAGCACTGTAACTCTGAAAGCCTCAGTTTCCACATCTGTAAATCAGGTATGATGGTTTCTCCCACGGGGTGATGTGAGGATTAAATGGAATCATGCGTATGAGGTGCTCAGTGTTGTGGTAGCCACAGGTTATCACTGTTGTATCGATTATGCGAGTTTATCATCTATCATTAAACAAGTTGTGAGTTTTCCTTGCAGGTCATATTAACAATGAGTGCTATATATTCATTTTATTTTAAATTAGGTCCCTTAATTTTATGCAACGACAAAGCAAAGCCCACTGCTCACTCTCCATGTGGCCAGTAAAGCAGTGAGATTTACTTGGGGTGCATTCTTGTGTCAGCTTTGTGACCAACTCATCTCACCCCTCTGAGCCTCAGTTGCTGCATCTGTGAAGTGGAGATAATCGCCTGTTGTGGGTTTGTCTGAGTGGTTTAGCGGCAGAGGTGGGGAAAGCACCCAGCAGGCGCCAAACAGCAGACGCTTCTGTTTGTGCAGAGCCAGGTACCTTGTGCATCTCTATGGGTCCCACCCTGCACCGCTGGCCTTTCCAGTGAGAAGCTTATTAGGAGTAGATCTGCGCAGCACAGGCCTCGTTTGTCTCCACAGATCACATGGAAGCACTGTTCCAAGAGCCGTGGTTTGCATGCCGGGGAATTTCGGGAATATGCTGCGCACCCCACCCCCACCGCCAAATATACTTGCACATCCTATTCTTTGCACACTTGCAATCATCAGTCATTTAGTTTAAATACTTACCTGCTGTCTGTCTTCTATGTGTCCTGGCTAACCCTCCAGATCAGGGGCCTTGTCTGTGCACTTCACTACTCCCTGTCCCCAGCGGGTCTCTTGAATACTTGTCGCTTCCCTGACCATGGTGGATGCTCTGAGTGCTGGAATAGCTGATCCTCTGACGTAGCTGCTTAGTTGGGATGTTGAGGGTGGTTGTGGTCTTCCCAAGTCATGGGTCCCTGGTGATGGTGCAGAGGTCGTGACTTGGGGTCCCGCAAGGATTCCTGTGTTCTCAAGCCAGTGCCAAGATGCAGGGGTGCGGTGTGTGTGAGTCCCTCCTTCCTCAGGGCCTGGGTCAGACACAGCACCTCCTCTCTGCTGCCTGCTCTTTGCAACCACCGTGTCACATGGCGTGAACCAAGGTCCCGCTTGGGTCTGTGTGTTGTGCTTCAGATACGCTCACTCTGGCCTCACCTCTGTTGGTCCTCCAGGTGAGTCACTCATTTGCGTGAGCTTAACCACCCACTCTGTGTTTGCTGATGTTTCTGTCTCAGGGTTTTGTCTCTGCTCCCAAGTGCCCTGAGGCCTGCTCTGAGTTTCTGGCTACCTCCTACCTGGTGGGATTGATTGACATGCCATATCCATGCTGCTCTGTGGACTCTGTCTGTCCACTGAAGGAGCGTTACAAGTGCTCACCTTTCATCTCGTCTCCGAAGTCGGAGCTTAGATCAAAGGCAGTGGTAACCTACTTTTGGCTAATTTACCTTTCCCTGGGCAACCCTGGGTGAGCCTCAGGGTTAGTTGATTGAATGTAGAAAGCGAGATGGTATTTCTTCTTGGGGTTCCCAGGTTGGAGTGTGTGTGAGGTATGCTGGGATTTATGAAGCAGAACAGTGGGATGAACAGAGAGAGCTGGGGTCAGAGATAGGGTAACAGGCTTTATTGAAGCAGCCAGAACCATGGCAGGTACAAGGAAGTCTGATCTGATGCATGAGCCACAGAACAGATGTGTACATGGTGGGTGACAAGCCAGATGGGCAGCAGTCTCTTGACTTATTTAGTTTATTGATGATATGCAGTGAGACCCCTAAAAGTATCTAAGACAACAGGAGGAAAGGGCCCCCCTGCAGTTCAGGGGCTCACAGGATTGAGGTTCAGTGTCAAGGCTTGAGCTAAGTGGTCTGGGTTTGGGGATAGTATTTCAGTTCCAGTGTTCCAATTAATATGGCTGTAAAAGAACCCACCCCATAAATTCATGGTGTAAAGCATTAAAAAAATGCTCATGGATTCTGCAGTCAGAAATTCAAACAGGGAAACTGGGAACAGCTTGTCTCCTCTCCACAGTGTCTGGGGCGTCCACTGGGAAGGTCTGAGGGTGTGGGTGACTCGATGGCCAGGGGCTGGAATCATCTGGAAGCATCCTTACTTGCATGTCTGGTTGGCTGGGACCTGAGCTGTGTTGTCACCTGGAACACTGACGTGTGGTCGCTCCACATGGCCTCTCTCGGGCTTCCTCACAACGTGGCTGCTGAGTTCCAAGGATGTGTGTCCCAGGAGAGCACGGTGGAGATGAATGGTGCTCTTATGGTCTAGGCATAGAAGGGTCACTTCCATAAATTTTACTGACAGAGGCGGGGTGGTGGAGCAAATGTCAAGGTCGTGGTCATCCTCCACTGACTGACTGAAGCTAATCCGAGGTTTAGAGGGATCTTTTGAGCTCTGGGTTAAACCTCAATATGGTTCAAATGGCACATCTTAAATGGTGACCCATGGCGACTGCCACAGTGCATCTGAACGGCCATTTGATTTAATTAAAAATGCTGCCCATCTCCTGGATGTTTCCAAGTGACAATCTGATTGAGTCACCTGAACAATTTCAGAATTTCCCCCCAGTGTGGTATACTCACAGCCCCTCCTGGCTTCTCTTAAAACCCTAGCCTGTCCCCGGTGGCTCAGCAGTAAAAGAATCTACCTGCCACGCAGGAGACGCAGGAGACTCGGGTTCAGTCCTTGAGTCAGGAAGATCCTCTGGAGGAGGCCAGGGCAACCCACTCCAGTATTCTTGCCTGAAAAAGCCCATGGACAGAGAAGTCTGGCGGGCCACAGTTCATGGTGTTGCAAAGAGGTGAACACAACTGAAGTGACCTGAGCTCGGCCAGGCAGCTCTCCATCCACCCATATTTCCATCCACATTTCTGCCCACCCTTGCACCATCTCCCATCCTCCCAGCACTTATTAAGCATCTACTGTGTGCTGTGAATTGCATAGGGCATTACGAGCTGCAGGAGGAGAAGAGAAGAAGACAGACTTTAGTAGATCACTGGAACCTGCAAGGAACGTGCTGCCTGGAAGAGGTAGTCTTGCAGTAGTGAGTAGGGCTGCTGGGGGCAGTGGAGAGGTTCTAGCCTGTAGCTGAGCCCTTTATTAAGGCTGGCACATCCACTGGACCTCAGTGCCCTCGGCTTCCAGCATCCAGTGGCCTCCCGGGCTCGTCCCTCGGTTGGGTATTGGCAGAAAGTCGACATTTTCTACCGAGGGGCACTGGCTAGTGCCCCTGGGCTGGAAGTCGCTGAGCTTGTGGCACCCGGTGGCTAGCAAACTGACAGAGCCAGCTGTGTATCCCGCATAAATCAGATGAAGGGCAACAGATGTGTCTGGTAGCAACTGCATTTTCTTTTCACTGCCCGTTTCCCTTTGCTCCCAGAGCTGGGCTCAGCGGCTCAGGGCTGCCTTACCATACGCACCTTTCAAGGAGGGTGTTATGCATTTTCACTCCAAGCACCTGCTCAGGCTTCAGGAGTCCTCCTCCCCCGCTCCTCCTGGCCGCCCATCTTCTCCCGTGCGGTGGGGAGGAGACACGGCTGTCCCTGGGCCGCTCCTGCTTGGGATGGGATTGTTTTGCCCGCATTCGTGTCCACGAGTATTCAGTTTCTTGCCGCCATGGTGAGGCATTGGGACACATGAGGGGCTAGCTGACACGTGGAGGAGCCGGCAACCTGCATCGCTGTGATGCTGATGAATGAATCAGAGAGAATTTCAAGGGCAGACAGAGGACACCAGGCAGCGATCGCTCACACCGGTGGTTTTGTGCACAGTCGCCAGGTGGCCAAGTGGTTATTTTGGAAGAACTTTGGGGGCATTATTTTAAAACAGATGCAAATGTACTTGCATGCAGTTGAATCACAGTGGTTTGGATATTTTCTTTCTTTCTTTTTTTTTTTAAAGTGTGAAGAATAATTCTTTGCACTCAGTCTCCCCTTAACCTTATAGCCTCATCATTCCCCACACGCTTGGCTTGGGTGATCGAGTGAGTGAAGCTGGTTGATCCAATCCGGCTTTGGTTGGATGAATGATAATTCAAGATCCTGTTGTGGTGTCCGTCTCTCGGTGCCATATTGAATATGGTCAGGGCATTTTGTTCTTTCTGGGGACATCAGGCATGGGGTCAAGCTGAAGAGTAGAGGCAGTCTGAATGTCTCCTGAAATGTCAGGTTTCAGGCTTAGTGACTATTGGCTAAGCTCCTCTTAGGGCCAGCGTGCTGATGTGTGCTCATCTGCTCAGTCATGTCCAGCTCTTGTGACCCCGTGGACTCTAGCCCGCCAGGCTCCTCTGTCCATGGGATTCTCCAGGCAAGAGCACTGGAGTGGGTTGCCATTTCCTTCTCCATCTGCCGTTTCCTTCTTCCTGACCAAAGGGATCAAACACGAATCTCCTGCCTTGTCAGGCGGATTCTTTACCACCAATCCACCTGGGAAGCCCTCTCAGAGCCAGGGGGTGTTGCTTTATAAAACGTTCAATCCTCAGAACAAACATCTGAGAGAGAAACTGTTATCACTACATTTCTGAAGAGGAAAGCGAGGCTCAGAGAAGTCAAGCAGTTTGCTGAGGGTCACACAACGAGCAGATGGAATTAAACCCCAGAGCTCTTAGGATCCAAAGCTCGAGCGCTGTCTTCTACTCTGCATCCCAGGTAGTCAGAGGAGGAGCGAGCTTTTTGGTATGGGAGAGCCATCTCGTGAAATGTTAATAAAAACTGAACTTTCTGTTAAACACGCAAAGTATTCCCATCTCTGCCCCTCCCAGGTATGCACACAGGCGTGTTGACCCACCTCCCTCCACGTCGTCAGTGTCTGGTTCCCAGCATGAGAATTTTACTGAGTCAGAGATTCTGACATGAATGGTTCAAGATACGGACTTTATAGTTTGCGGAACCCACTGAGTGGCTCCTTCTGTGCTAAACGTGAGAAACCCTCCCTTCCCGTTGTGCCATCTGCTGTGTCCAGAAAGTTGTCTTCTTGGTAATGGCCCTGCTTGATCAAACCCTCCCACCTCTTCTTCTCCCATTAACACAGTCGGCCTGAAAGCCTTGTACAACTGGCCAGCCTTTCAACAAAACCTTTCCTTCCTGTTGGTATGCTTTGCCCTGAGTGTTTGCATGTTGCGAAGGGGCCATTGTTTCCGTATTTACATCAAGCAGCAGGCTGCAAATTAGTTTTAGTGACAGACTGAAGATAACCAGCTGTAGTTCAGGATTCAGACTGGTGCTCGTACAAAAATATGTGTTCACAAAACTAAAATTTCAAATTACTTCCTTCACGTCTTGAAATAAATAGGGTGCTGTGTATGTGATATGCAGTGAAGAACTATTTCTGATTTTTTTAGCAAAACTGAAAATTAGCCTATTGAAAACCCTTCTTGGTGACTTAGCTTTTTAAAAATGTAAAACACAGCTCTGTGTTGCCTGTGTGTATGCTTGTGTAAACAAATATTATTGTTTTCCCAGCCTTTGTTTTGATCCTGTTAATCAGTTTACATACATTCATTTTCCTTTTTCATTTAACAAACAATATATTAAAGTCATTTTCTATTAATATTTGGTTACATACTGTCTGTAATTCTAATGTTCCAGGGCTTTGCATTCACACACGTGTGCACACACAGACGTAGCACACACATACACACACGCTGCTTTCACAGTGAACATCTTAAATGCATGCTTTTGTCTCATACAGACATTAAATTATGCCTGTAATTCCTGTTGAACGTGCTTAACGTTTCCTCGAGTGGGATTACCTGGTCAAAAGACATGGGCATAACAGTATATATTGCCAGATGACCACAAGAAGGGCTGGGCCAGTTTATTAATAATAATGCTGTGTATCTCCTTTAAAAATTAAATCAACCATGGAAGAACATTTTTCCATGCACAGCAAGTTCTGTTAGAGTGTGACTTTGGTGTCCCTAAAAATCACTGTGCTATCCAGAATCCCACGATAAAAAACTCACAGGGTTTATAGAAGGGGGCACAAGACTTGAAAACTTTGTCAGTGACACAGTCCAAAAGAGAAGGCAGCCCAGTTCTGCACATGTGAAATGGTTAAGAAACACACGGTGCACGCGTGCTTAGTCACTTAGTCACGTCCGACTCTGTGCGGCCCCGTGGACTGCAGCCCGCCAGGCTCCTCTGTCCATGGGATTCTCAAGGCAAGAACACTGTAGTGGGCTGCTGTGCCCTCCTCCAGGGCATCTTCCCGCCTCAGGGATCCAACCCATGTACCCTGCAGCTCTTCAGTGGCAGGCAGGTTCTTTACCACTGTGCCACCTGGAGGGCCCTAAGAGACTCATACCTTCAACAGTGCCTGTGATTGGAAGTTGGCCTGCAGAAGTGGGTTTGAGAGGGAGAAGGCAATGGCACCCCATTCCAGTGTTCTTGCCTGGAAAGTCCCATGGGCAGAGGAGCCTGGTAGGCTGCAGTCCATGGGGTCGCAAAAAGTCAGACACGACTGAGCGACTTCCCTTTCACTTTTTACTTTCACGCATTGGAGAAGGAAATGGCAACCCACTCCAGCATTCTTGCCTGGAGAATCCCAGGGACGGCGGAGCCTGGTGGGCTGCCGTCCGTGGGGTCGCACAGAGTCGGACACGACTGAAGCAACTTAGCAGCAGCAGCAGCAGCAGCAGCAGCTGAAGAGGGGTTGTGAATTTGGAAGGAGGTCATCTGAGTGGAGGAAGCTTGAGGATCGCTGTGGCTCATAACACACATGGTGAGCTGAGGCTGCTGGTAGATGCATGAGGGGTGTGTGTGTGTGTGTGTGTGTGTGTGTGTGTGTGTGTGTGTGTATGCACACATGTTTACATATTTTATGTGGGATTCTGCATTCGTCTAGTGTGTTTCTAATGGGTAAAGATTGTGCACACGCGAACACAAAATTTGCATTCTGTTCAAATTGTACCTTCAAATTAGTCACATTGGAACAAATTTGTGTTTCCAAAACAAGTTATAAGCAGAACTCACTGTGCTTTTTTCTATTTGTATTTCCTGTTGTTGGGCTGGTGTCTTCTGCGTCTGTTCAATTTGCAAACAGGCTCTGTGTTTCCTGAAGAGAGTTTTTATCTTTGTATTTAAAAAATAGGAATGTAGATAGGTAATTGCCTCATTTTGCTTTATAATAAATAAGGATTGCATCAATTTTACTTTATAATACAGATTCCATCGTTATTAGATTCTTCTCTACTCTGCCTTCATACTTTGGAGCTGGGAACAATTTGAACTACAAAATGAGTGTCTTGTATTTTCCATTTCTAAGTTTAGAAAAAAGGACCATGCCTCTTATTTTCTGTTCGTTTTTAAGAGATCTGACTACCAGCTAATATTTATTGATTGCCTCCTGGGTACAGTGATGCCCTTTGCATTCTCAAGGGACAGGTTGAGTTTTCTTCTTGATGCAGATCTTCTCTGAGCCTCATCCTCAAAATGGGATGGTGTTGGTGTCCTCATAAGGGAGTGATGAGGCTGTACCAAGATAAGAAATGTGTCTTTTCCATTTCCTATTGGGTGAAGGAGCGTTTCCCCCCATCCTTCCATCCCATGTTGGTTTTTCCAATGACCTAATATCCCCTACAACCTTCCTAAGGAACATGGTGAGGGAAAGGCTCCATCTTTGCCCCACCAATGAGGAATTTGGTCTTAGGAGCCCTTCTGCAGAAGAGAAACCACTGGCCTTGCTTTCTGGATAATTGCAAGGTGACCTCGACACTCTCAGCACCCTGACACTGTACTGGAATAGAAAACACTTGTGGCGAAAGAGACATCAGTGGTCTGTCACTGGAATTTCCCCAGGGAAGGGCAGTGAAACAACTGTGCCGTGCATGACAGCCCCCTTGAAGTACCAGCCCTTGACCTGTGCCAGGGTTCAGAGGAGCTGCATCCCCTAGCTGAACAGGGCTATCTCTCTGGAGGGCTAGGTATGGCCGTTCTGTTGCAAATGGGTTATTTTGTACAAACACAAAAGCTGATAAAAACAAGGAAGATTATGACTTCAGTGTCGGTTTAGGCATTAGATTGACACCACTAAATTATCTGTAGTTTGGTGAAGCTAACCTGGGGAAACTGTGTTCTGGCCTCTATGAGACTACTTCTCTGATAGAGGATTTAAAATCATAGAACCAGGGGGACTTCCCTGGCGGTCCAGTGGTTAAGAATCCACCTCTTAATGCAGGGGTTGTGGGTTTGATCCCTGGTCAGGGAACTAAGGGGGCTTCCCTAGTGATTCAGATGGTAAAGAATCTACCTGCAATGTGGGAGACCTGGGTTCCGTCTCTGGGTCGGGAAGGTCCCCTGAGAAGGGAGTGGCTACCCACTCCAGTATTCTTGCCTGGAGAATTCCATGGACAGAGGCGCTTGGTGGCCTACAGTCCATGGGGCTGCAAAGAGTTGGACACGACTGAGCGTGTTTTCCTCCCTGCAGCCTCAGCCCTTGATTCCTCCTCGTCCTTTTTCCAGGTGGTCCCTGCCTACACTGTAGACCTCAGCCTCATTCTTCTCCATATTTTCTGTGACCCAAAGCTTTCTTGTCACCGTGCTAATTACTTGTGGAATGGGGAAGGTTTCCTATGGGGCTGTCCCATGCCCCCAGGTTGATAATTCAGTGACAGCTCATTGTTTTCTGGAAGCTAGGATCAGCAGTGACTTCTTTCCAAACATTTAGTGCACTTACCTGTGTGTCGACTAGTAGCTGTCTCCCACTAGACTGCAGGCTCAAGAGAAAGGACCACATTTGACTTTACTCACTGCTGAACCTCTGGTGTCTACCACAGTGCCTGGCATGGGATAGCAAAGGTCACTCAGTCCTGTCCAACTCTTTGTGACCCAATGGACTGTACAGTGCATGGAATTCTCCAGGCCAGAATACTGGAGCGGGTAGCCTTTGCCTTCTCCAGGGGATCTTCCCAACCCAGGGATCGAAGCCAGGTCTCCTGCATTGCAGGTGGATTCTTTACAAGTTGAGCCACAAGGGAAACCCAGGAATACTGAAGATGGTAGCCTATCCCTTCTCCAGTGAATCTTCCCAACCCAGGAATCGAACTGGGGTTTCTTGCATTGCAGCAGATTCTTGAGCTATAAGGGAAGGCATGTGATAAGCACTCAATAAAATGTTTGTTGAGTGAACGAGTTACATCTTTAGTATTATCTCTGAGAGAGTAGCTGTGGCTGCCTGGAGTGTTTCACTGAAATAATAATAATGGTAATTATTATATGGTTATTCTGTAAATGATGTGATAAAACAGGGTAACCAGAACAGTGCTTAGAGGACCCCACAAGAGGGCCCTTTGGCCTGAGCCAGGGCAGGGTGACCAGGAGACCTGCCATCTGGCAACTTGATCAGGTGGTCATTGACCCCTGGGCACCAGATCTGGTCCAGTGGACATTAAGAGCAATCCAGCTGCTACTGCTAAGTCACTTCAGTCGTGTCCGACTCTGTGCGACCCCATAGACGGCAGCCCACCTGGCTTTCCCGTCCCTGGGATTCTCCAGGCAAGAATACTGGAGTGGGTTGCCATTTCCTTCTCCCATGCATGAAAGTGAAAAGTAAAAGTGAAGTCGTGTCCGGCTCCTAGCGATCCCGTGGACTGCAGCCTACCTGGCTCCTCCATCCATGGGACCTTCCTGGGAAGAGTACTGGAGTGGGGTGCCATTGCCTTCTCCGTCCAGTTGCCAACTCAGGAGCAAGACAATTTGGAACTGCGCCCCAGTCCTGAATCAGGGAAGCCTTGGTGCTCCATGTTTTCATGTTTCAAACATTTGTTGTTCACCTGCTCTGTGACAAGCCTTGGGGTTCACAGTTGAAAAACACAGTCTTTACTTAGCATCAAGGAGTTCACAATCTAGTCTGGGGAAATAAATGAATTTTTAAGACACAGTTCTGTGTACATATGGTTTCCTGTGAATGAAAGGAAATTCATAAATATAAAGGGTATAAACTCAAATCCTGCTCCCTGGACATAGCCTTAACAGCCTTTCTTCTTTCTGCCCAAGGGTATGTATTCTACATGTTAAGGTTTTCTCTTCCCATTACTATTTCCTTCTTGTCTTCTTGTCTAAGTTTCCGTGTGTCCTATGCTACATGGTTGAGCTAATTCTCTAATACAATTTTATATCATGGTACATCAGCCACAGATTTAGTAGCTGAAAATGACAGCTGATTGTTTCTCATGATTTGGTGGGTGGGTTGGGTGGGTCTCTTGGTATCTTAGGCTCATTCACGCAGCTGAGATGCAAGGTCCAAGGTGGCTTCACCCACCTTTCTGGCACGTGGTGCTGGCAGCTGGCTGGGCACTTCTGGTCTTTTTACTCTCTGTGGGCTGGACCTGGTGGTCTCAGGGCAGTGGACCAAGGAGGTGAAATTAGATGCTCCAGTGTCTCTTAAGGCTTATTTAGAGTTTGGAGTTGAATGACATCGTTTCTATCACATTCTGATGGTTAAAGCAAGTTACAAGCCTATTCTGGATTCCAGGGCTGGAAAATACACTCCACCCTTTGATAAGAAGAGGGGTGAAATCCCATTGCAAAGTGGGGTGGAAACAGAAAGATGTTATTTATTAAGGGCCATAACTGGAACAATCTAGGATTCCCTGAAGCTATGAAAAATCTTTGTTTTCCATTTAATAGTTCATCACTTTCCCGCATCATTGAAACCTATTTGTAGATGAAGTTTTTGTTTGTTTGCTTGTTTGTTTTAGAGAGTCCATGTTTCATTTTAACCTGTTTGTTAGAGATTTAGATTTTAGTCTGCTTCTGTGTATACATACTTCATGTATACTTCCACGTGTGATGCTTTGCCAGGTTTTTGGAGTCCTTGAAGAGGCATGGCTGTGTCAAAGAGTGTGGGTGCTTTAAGGCTCTTAATACATATTGTAAAAATCTCTTCTGAAAGTTGTAACACTTCACAACAGTCCATCCCCTTGTCAGCATTAAGCATTATTGATTTTCAGAAAAAAGCTTTAATTTGATGGATTAAAAACCAGAATCTCACTCTTGTTTTTGTTTACATTATTTGCTCATTCATTAAAGTGTTTTTACATATTTAGTAGCCATTTGTATGTACTATCTGTGAATAGTTTCTTCATGCCCTTTGCTTATTTATGTACCTTTCTTAATGATGTTCCTGAGATTTTCATGTGGTAATTATTTAAGCTTTCATCTGACATGTTTCTTGCATGTCTCTTGAGTTTTTTCCATTTCATTGTGTACCTTTTGATTTTTTTTCTAGTTTTATAAACAGTTTTTGTTTCAGAGTAAAAAATTATTCTTTTAAAATATACAATGTCTTTCAGCTAAAACTAAGATGGCTATCCACCTCCGTTTTATTCTAGGTATGTGGTATGTGTGTGTGTTTTTCAGCTTTCTGGCTCTTGGAACCACCTGGAATTAGTTTTTAAAGAAACACCAAACTCTGATTCCTCTGTTGTGAAGTGAGGATCTGTTCTCACCTCATTTCTGTTTAATTGTCCCACTTATCCAAGAATTCTTCTTTCCGGCACTCATTTTATTCATTCGTCTGTCTGGCTGCAGCGGGTCTTCGTTGCAGCATGCAGAGTCTTCCGTCTTGGTGTGGCGCGCGCACTCTTAGTCGTGGCATGTGGGATCTAGTTCCTGGCCAGGGGTCCACCCTGAGCTTCTTGCATTGCGAGTGGGGAGTCTTAGCCACTGGACCACCGGGGAAAGTTCCTCTTTGGGCATTAATTTTTGATGCAACTTTTTTCCCCCTTCAGATTCTATTTCCTAATATACTAAGGATTGTTTCTGGGCTTACTCCCTTATTCACTTGATTTTTTTTTTTTCTTGCCCGAATACTTGGCTCACAGTGATTGTGACTTTATATTGGGTTTTATTTTATAATTGTGGAAAGAACCTCCTCATTCTTCTTCTTTTTCAAAATCTCTTGACTATTTTTGTTTAATTCTCCCAGAGATACTTGAGAATCCTTTAAACAGTTCTGTAAATGGGCCTATTGGGATTTAGATTGTAACTGCATTATTTTTATCGATCAGTTTGTCATGATCTGACATCTTTAATATATTAAGACTTTCCATCCAGAAACATTGTACATACAGCTCCATTCATTTGAGCCCTTTAAAATATCTCAGCAGAATTTTGTGGTTTTTCCTCTTACGGCTTCTCAATATTTCTTGTAAAAGTTAACCTCTGCTATTTAATCTTTCTGGTTGCTTTTTGGAATGGGCTGTTTTCCCATTATATCTTCTAACTGGTGATTTAGATTGTATAGGAAATGCATTAATTTAAAAATATTTTTATTGATTTAACAGTGGCATAGATACTATATAAATAGCGTGCGTCAAAAAAAGTTAAGCAGTGCAGAAAACTATTGAATAAAAGGGAAAGAACCCCTTACTGCCTCTTCCCTGATCCCACTCCCAGCCTGAGAGCCAAGCGTGTTAAGGATTAGGCAATAGTCAGAGACAATTAACAGTGAAATAGTCTAGCCCTGCTTCATTTGCATATGCATATTTTAACATGAATGGAATCATACTATTAAATCAAAGCTTACAGCTCTATTTTAATTTATTTGATCATTGTTGTATAGTCAGGATGGGTACCCAGAAGCCAAACTGCTGGGTCAAGGGTTTGTGCAGTTTTTATTCCCAGTGGTTTGATGCAATAAAGGGTTATTTCTCATTCATGCTTCAAGTGCAGGGCGGGTTGGTAGGGGGGGAATAGGCTCCACCCAGTCTCATGGGGGCCCAGGCTGATGATGGAGTCTTAACTATCCTAGCTGTACCAAAAACATTTGATACTTCCATGGTTACTAGCATGGAGTAGACAAAGTGGGAAATAATGTTTTTGTTCAGAGGGGACTCACAGTTCTGCTCATTGGCCTGAGCTAGTGGATACGACCCTAAATATAAATACTCTGTGTGCGTGCAGGTAATAAATTTTAAGATATCTGTGCATTTAAACTTTGCATAGGTATCTATTAAATTACTCTTAAGGGTATTACAAAAACTTCCCTGGTGGCTCAGTGGTAAAGAATCCACCTGCCAATTCAGGAGATGCAGGTTCAATTACTGGGTTGGGAAGATCCCCTGGAGAAGGAAATTGCTTGGGAAGTCCCATGGACAGAGGAGCCAGGTGGGCTACAGTCCCTGGGGTCGCAAAAGAGTCGAACACGACTTAGAAACTAACAACAAAGAGTGTTACACTCTGATAAAAGGCATACGTGGGTGTTCATTTCCCCACACTCTTGCTAATGAATATTATCAACCTTATTTCTGTCCGTTTTCTTCATTGTTCCATTGCCACTTTCCCTGATTAGCGATGAGACTGATCATGTTTTTGCATGTTATATCCATTTTTATTTCTTTGAATGTTTTATTCTGATTCTTTACCCATTTTTATTGTTTTAAATTTTTTTGTTGTTGGTTTCAAAGTTCTTCAAAAGGATTTGGACATGAACACTTTTGTCATAAGTGTCACTGTTTTGTCATTCTGTCTTTTGTCTTTTATTTTAATTGATGGACCGACATTGACATATCACTGTCGCATTGTTCACACTCTGGTTCTGTACATTCTTTGAGCTTGAAGACATGTATAATGACACATATCCATCATCACACGTAGTAGTTTCACTGCCCTGAAAGTTCTCTGTGTGCCACCTGTTCATTTTTCCCTCCCCAACCCTTGGCAACCATGGATCATCGTGAAAGTAGTGAAAGTGAGTTGCTCAGTCGTGTCCAACTCTTTGCAACCCCATGTACCCACCAGGCTCCTCTGTCCGTGGACTTCTCCATGCAAGGATGCTGGAGTGGTGTGGTAGCCAGCCATTCCCTCCTCCAGGGTATCTTCCTGACCTAGGGATCGGACCTGGGACCTCCTGGATTGTCGGCAGATTCTTTACCATCTGAGCCCTGAGGGCAGTCCTAAATGTTTATCTGAGGGTCTCTGTATGTCCACTCTTTCATTCCTATTATAGGTTACTTGAGTTTTCATGTTCTTTGCTGTTATGTCTGGCTAGAAGTTTATCAATTTTTTCATTCTCTAAAAGAATCAGCTTTTGATTTTATTAATACTGTCTGTATTGTTACTGTTTTTAATTTCCTTTATTTCTATTCCTACCTTTATTATTATTTTTCCTTATGTTAGCTTTGAGTTTAATTTGTTCTTTCTAGTTTCTTAAGGTGTAAGCTTAGGTTATTTATTTTAGATCTTTATTTTCTTCTTATGACAGCTTGTAATGGTATAAATTGCCTTTTGAACACTATTTTACCTGCTTCCCACAAATTTTGATATATTGTATTAATTTCATGTTTATTTAATTTGCAATATTTTATAACTTCTCAAGGAGACTTATTTGACCCATGAAATAATTTAGAAGTGGGTGCTTTAATTTCCAAATATTAGGGGTGAGATTTTCCAGATATATTTTAGTTAATTTGTGGTTTAATTTTGTTATGAGGACATAGTTTGCATGATTTCCATTCTTTTGAACTTTTTCAGGTTTTCTTTATGGCTTAAAGTATGGTAAACGTTCCATGTGCCCTTGAAAGGAATGTATATTTTGTGTGTTTTTTTAAAAATAAATGTCAATTAAGTCAAAGTGATTCATAGTGTTTTTAAGGAATTTGGTATCCATTTTGATTTCATCTTTTCTTATTCTTTTAATTACTGAGAGTAATATTGAAGTCTCCAACTATAATTGTGAATTTGTCTAATTCTTCTAGTTTTCTGTTTTTGCTTTGCATATTTGTAACTGTTGTTACGTGTATAATTCTTTTGTATTGCTGTATATTCTTGGAGAATTGACTCTTATGTGATGTTCCTGTTTGTTTCTAGTAATATTCTTTGTTTGGAACTCTACTTGTTTGATATTAATATAACTCTCAAGCCTTGTTAATTTTTTCATAATATATATTCTTATCATTTAACTTTTAACCTATGTTTTTAGACTGGGAATAGATTACTTAGAAACAACATATAGTGGAGTCTCATTTTTAAGATCAAATCCAATATTGTCCTTTAATTTGATGTTTATGCCCTTTGCATTAATGTAATTACTTATATAATTGTATTAAAATATTGTTATTTTATGTTCACCTAATCCATTGTTTCACTTTTCTGCCTTATTTTGGGTTAAAATTTTCAGAAAAGTTTTAGCATTTCTCATTATTCTTTTTATCTCTGCAATTATTTATCAGTTCAGTTCAGTCACTCAGTTGTGTCCAACTCTTTGTGACCCCATGGACTGCAGCACACCAGGCCTCCCTGTCCATCACCAACTCCTGGAGTTTATTCAAACTCATGTCCATTGAGTTGGTGATGCCATTTTAACCATCTCATCCCCTGTCGTCTGCTTCTTCTCCTGACTTCAATCTTTCTCAGCATCAGGGTTTTTTCCAATGAGTCAGTTCTTCGCATCAGGTGGCCAAAGTATTGGAGCTTCAGCTTCAGCATCAGTCCTTCCAATGAATATTCAGGACTGATTTCCTTTAGGATGGACTGGTTGGATCTCCTTGCAGTCCAAGGGACTCTCAGGAGTCTTCTCTCACACCACAGTTCAACCATCAGTTCTTTGGCAATTATTTATAACTCTTGTTTATTTATAAAACTAATTGCACTAAAGCTTCCATTCCATGTCTTTATTCAGTTTACTTTTACATAACTTACACTGCTTCACTGCAGTTTAGCAACCTTACAATAAGATATTCTCATTTTCCTTCTACCTTTGTCCCATTGTTGTCATACATATTACTTGTACACATGCCATGAACACACAATGCATTGCTGCTCTCTTTACTTGAGATAGTCATTTAACTCTAGAGCAATTCAAGGTAAGGAATTTACTTTCATGTATCCTATTTCCAGGGCTCTGTATTTCTTTGTATATATCCAAGTTTCTGTCTAGTTATTATATTCCTTCTATCTGAGACATTCCTTTAACATTTTTTGTAGAATAGGTCTGCTGGAGACCTAGTTTTTTTCTGATAAATTCTTCCTCTTTCATCTTTGAAAGATACTTTGGCTGGGTATCAAGTTCTTGATTGACCATCTTTTTTTCCCATCACCTTTAAGATGTTATTTTACTGTGCTATCATGCATGGTTTTTGATAAGAAGTCTGAAATGGCTCAGATGGTAAAGAATTTGCCTGCAATGCAAGAGACCCAGGTTTGATCCTGAGTCGGGAAGATTTCCTGGAGAAGGAAATGCAACCTACTCCAATATTCTGGACAAAGGAGCCTGGTGGGCTACAGTCCATGGGGTCACAAAGAGTCGGACATAACTGAGCAACTGCTGTTAAGTCGCTTCAGTCGTGTCCGACTCTGTGTGACCCCATAGATGGCAGCCACCAGGCTTCCCCATCCCTGGGATTCTCCAGGCAAGAACACTGGAGTGGGTTGCCATTTCCTTCTCCAATGCATGAAAGTGAAAAGTGAAAGTGAAGTCGCTCAGTTGTGTCTGACTCTTCGAGACCCCATGGACTGCAGCCTACCAGGCTCCTCTGTCCATGGGATTTTCCAGGCAAGAGTACTGGAGTGGGGTGCTATCACCTTCTCCGAACTGAGCAACTAACACTTTACTTTTTGCACTGTAATGCTTATTTTTGTTCCTTGGTATGAAATATGTCTCTTTTGTACTGATTGCAAGATTTTCTGATTGCATTTTTTTGTAGTTTCAATATGATACAAGTTGGTATATTGCCTTGTATTATATTGTTTTCTTTTGGGTATGGAGAGGATAGTATTTATGTTGTTCAGTGTTTTCTGAACTGTTGGATTAGTGGTTTGACACTCTCGACAAGTTTGAAAAACTTTGGCTGTTCATTTTTCAAATATTTCTTCTGCCTACTTACCCTTTCTTTTCCTCTGAGATTCCACTGACATGTGTGTCAACCTATTTTATATCATTCTATAGCCCTTAGGATGCCCTGTTTTTTCCCCCTGCTTTTTTTCTTTGTGTTCCAATTTGGTTAATTTCTATTGACCTACCTTCAAGTTTTCTGATTTCCTCCCTCAACTATGTTAAATCTACTGATCAGTCTATCTGATCTCTTATTTTTTTTGTTGATTTCTAGCACTTTTGCTTGATTATTTCTTGTAATTTCCTTCTCTCCACTGAGTTTTTCTCTCTAATTTTGCATTGTTCATCTTTTCCATTAGAGCTGGTGACTAGTGGCATCACTTGAGGTGTATCAAATTCAGTCTCCTTCTACAAACATCTGAGATTTGGGGCTAAGTTGTTTTCCCTCAATGTCTATTCTGTGGTGAGTTCTAGGCAAGGTATGAACATGAGTTTGTCTGGATCTTTGTTGTTCTTCTTGTTGTAAAGCAGTGAGCTGGAATTTCCTCATGGAACTCCCAGTATGTATGTATGTTATTACTCGTAGTTATGTTCCACAGGTTTGTTGGGCTCTGTTTATTTTCCTTAATTTTTTTCATTTGTGCTTCTCAGACTGGACAGTTAAAATTGAATTATCTTCAAATTTGCCAACTATTTCTTCTGCTTGTGCACGTTCTCTACTGAAACTCTCTAATGAATTTTTCATTTATGTTGTGCTTTTTGTCTCCCAGATTTCTTAGGTCCTTTTTTTATAATTTTTGTGTCTTTTTTATTTTTCTATTTGTTAAGCCATTGCTGTCCTAGCTTAGTTTAACTCTCTGTCCATAGGTTTCTCTACCTCTTTGAGCCTACTTAAGACTGTTGATGCAAAGCCTTTGTCTAGTGAGTCCAATATCTTTCCTTCCTTAGGGAAAATTTCTGTTAATTTATTTTGTGAATGGTCATATTTCTTGTTTCTTTGAATGTTTCACAATTTTTGTGGAAGAATAGACAGTTTGAATATTATAATGTGGTAACTCTGGAAATTAGGCTTTCCTCACTTCTAAGGATTTGTTTTGTTGCTCATTGTGGACTATTGCCATTTGTTTAGAGGCCTTTCTAAACAGTTTTTATAAAGTCTGTATTCTTCATCACGGGTGAGCTATAAAATCTCTGTGCCTTTAGCATGTGTTAAGCTAGTTGTGACAGATCTCCTTGCATGCCAGGAGAAGTTAATAAAGAATAGAAATAAAAGAAGAGAGGGATTGAAGGAGGGAGGGAGGGAGGGAAGAAGGAAGACGGGGAGCCTCAGATTGGCTCTGCACTGGGACATTCTTTCAGTACTCAGCCAGGCCATTCACAGCTCTGCCTTAGTCTTCACTTCCTGCATGCATGAACCCTGGAGATTAGCCACAGCTGAAAGTTTTAGGGCCATCCTTGGTCTTTTCTGAGCATGCATCCTGCCTTGGGAAGGTGTGTGGCTTTCTAAATTTCTTGGTACAGTCAGGGTTTTTTGAGTGCCTTAACTTCCCAAGAAAACTCTCCATCTTTTCTTCCCAGGATTTTGTACTTTGTTGTTTTTCTCAACTGTACTCTTTTGCCTCAGTTGGCAGCTGATTTTGCAATCTTACATTGTTGTGAAAGAATTAGTCTGCATAAATGTTTTACCAACCTGAATAAGTTTCAAGCAAAATAAAAACAAGTGCTTATGTCAGTTCTTCATGTAGCCCCTAAACAGGTTAGAACAAACACAATTCTTTGAAGAAAAGGTTTGATCTGCTTCTTCCAGGACCAAGGACCATGGTTCTATATTGGGAATGTGGGCTGCTTTATTCAAGACTGCTGCTGAGCTGGGGAATGGGTGGGGCAAGGGTAAGTAAAAAAAATGACAAAAAAAAACCTTTCCTACTATTTTTGAGTTGGGTTTTTCTTGATTCAGCATTCAGTTTGGTTGTTACAAACCTTGTTTTCCAGAATTCTAAAAAGATTGACTCTGATGTTTGCTTGATTTTTCAGTGTTTCTGTGGAGAAACAAGCCCCCAGGGCTGCCTACTCTTCCATTTTTTGCTCTTTATTTCAAGAATCAGTTTCTGAATGTCAATGAGTGCAGCTTTTTTGCATTTTCTGGTTTATCAATTTCTACTTTGATATGTATTCCGTTCTCTTTCTTCCCAGGAGAGTGTGTTTCTCTCACTGATTACTCAGGGAAGATGTCTAACTCCTTTCGTCTTTCCTTCTCCTGCCCAACTGTTAATTATGTGTGTCCTCATTTTTTTTTATTTTTTAAAAATTTGTTACTGTAGTTATTTTCTTAGCTTTTTATTTGGTGGTTACTTAGGGCCATTATTTCATTTATAAGTGGTTGGGACTAATTTTTAAAATGTGTTATCTAGTATATTAGCATTTTGTGTATTTAGAGATCATACTTCATAAAGTACCTTCTTTTTTGATGTTCATTAGTGAATCTGAGTGAACTCCGGGAGTTGGTGATGGACAGGGAGGGCTGGCGTGCCGAGATTCATGGAGTCACAAAGAGTCGGACACGACTGAGCGACTGAACTGAACTGATGAACTGAGAGGATTTTTCCCTCTGATATTTTAGTATTTAATTGATTTTGATGTGTTCTATGGATGATTTTCTTGAAATTCTGTCAAGTTTATTTTGTTTACAAGTTACGCAGTTAAAAGTTTGTGTTCATTCAAATACATGCAATATTTACTTGATCAACCATCATATGTATGCATCAGATTCTTTACGTCCCTGGTTTTCATCGGCTCGATCTATTGTAGCCTGAAAGTACTGAGTTTAAGTGTTTCAGTTCAGGTGATTTCTACCAGTTTTCTGCTGAATTTTCAAAAGTTAGTTTTTAATCTGCTATTGACACAGAAAAATTCATGACTATTTTGTATTTAGTGTTTTTGAATTAAAAAAAATCTTCCTTCCTATTTAATGCGTCTTTGCTCCTCACATTTTACTTCGGTATTCTTTACAAAATTTGATCTTGCCTGATATATTTTTGTTATTTCTTTTAGCTTTTACCAGTAAGTGAATAAGCGTATATAAGGAGTACTTGAAATTGTTAGGTTTTATGATTGCTGTTACCATTATTTGGATGCTTTTTTAAGTTTTAGTGTAACCTGCAATTGTACTTAAAAACGGGCGTGAAATAATTATAGATTTTCACAAATCCATGCTACAGAGTTTCCATATACCCCTTAACCAGTTTTCATAATTATTTACATCTTACACCATGTGCGTTTATAACAACTAAGAAATGAGCATTGGTGTTACCCTGTAAACTAACCTTCAGACCGTCTTAGGATTTCACTAGTTTAGGGATAGGTTACCCACTCCAGTATTCTTGGGCTTCCCTGGTGGCTCAGATGGTAAAGAATCTACCTGCAAAGCGGGAGACCTGGGTTCAATTCCTGGGTTGAGAAGATCCCCGGAGGAGGGAATGGTTACCCACTCCAGTATTGTTTCCTGGAGAATCCCCACGGACAGAAGAGCCAAGAGGGCTACAGTCCATGAGGTCGCAGAGTCGGAGACAACTGAGCAACTGAGCGCAGCACAGCCGTGTTTTCCATGAGTGTCTTTTTCTGTTTTAGGATCCAGTCCAGGATACCACGTTGCACTTAGTTAGCACTCTTCCTCAGTCACCTCCGATCTAAGGCCATATTTTGGTCTTTTTATATTTTGTAACCTTGACACTTTTCTAGGATACTGGTCAAGTATGTTGTAGAGTTCCCTCAGGTCGGATTTGTCTGATGTTTAATCAATAGGTTATGGGTTTTAGGCGATTATTTCACAGAGAATAAGTGCTCTTCTCAGTGAATCAGATCAGACTATATGTGACATCAACACGATTTATCACAGGTGATGTACCCTTGATCACTGATGTGGGCCAGGTTTCTGCACTGTATGGTTACTCTTTTTTCTTTGCGTACTTTCTTTGGGGGGGTTTAATTGGAGGGCTGTTAAAACTGCTATGGTAGTTGGGGGAGATATTTTCAGGCTATGCAGATATTCTGTTTCTCTTTAAAATGTTACCCACTAATACTAGCATCCATCTGTGCGTCTTGTTTGTAGCAATTATTACTGTGGTGCTCTAGTGATGATTTTCTATTTCCCCTATTCTTTTATATTTATTATTTCAAATTGTTCTATGAGGAATGTTTGTCCCTTATCCTCCACTTGTTTATTTCAGAATCAGCAAACATTTTGTTCAGTGGACCAGATAGCAATTATTTTAGTCTTTGTGGGCCACACAGTTTCTGTTATACGACTAAGTATTCTTATAGCATGAAGCAGCCATAGTTAATACATAAATGAGTGGGTGTGGTGTGTTCTAATGAATCTTAATTCTTAAAAACAGACCCTGGACCAGATTTGGCCTGTGACCAATTCTGATAATTAATTCATTTATTTATATCAGGTGACCTCATGGGTATTTGTTTCATTCTTTTAGGTTATAAATGTAGTATTATCCCTATTTGCTTTTTTCAAATTGTTCCAGCCACTGGGCACTCTTTCAGTTTCAGATGGCTTCTTTGGCATTTCCTCATCAGCTGGGGTTTATTGATTGATTAAACCCTATCTTATTTTCTGGCATTACGAGATCCTCCAGACTCTGTTTTTAAAACACGGTTTATTGTTTATTTTGTGCCCTAACGAACAAAATGTCTTCCTCCTCCCTTCTCAGCTGAAGGTCCACTTGACTGGCTTTAGACTTCTGAAGTTCACATTATTTATGCTTTCAACTTGTGTACCATTTTGGATGGAGGAAGGCTGGGGTGTGAGGTGGGGAGTTTAATTTTTTGAAACCAAGAAAGTTTGCAAAAATAGAGATTAAGTTGATGTATTCTCAACCTTTGCTTCCCCCCAAAGAGATCTTTTTTTGACGTGCAGACTCAAGATACAGAGACCTCTCTTGTTATTCCTTGTTAGTGTTCTTGTCTTTGATTTTTTCCTCTTTGCCAGGCTTACAGTTCTTGGATCTCTGTATAACCCTCCTATATGTCTACTCTCATTTCTTTAAAAGCCTCTGTGTCCTTTTCTTCTGCGTTCTTGGAGCCTGTTGCAAGTATGTTGTCTACATCACTGATCTGATTTTCTGCTTGTTGCCTCTGTCCTTTCCTGGTTCCAGTGGGAATTTTATTTCTTTGCTGGCATTTTTTCCTTTAGCTTCCTTACATGTTTTCTTATGTAAATGAGTCTTCCTTTATTTCAATTCCCTTCTCAACCTATTGATTTCATCATCATCATTTATCTTTTTTCCTTTTTCCTCACTCTTTTTAAAAAAGAGGTCGTATTTTCAATAGTCTTTGAAATCACAACACAAATGGTATCCAGAAATATACGGTAGTACTTCTAGTGCAGTGTTCCTGAGAATTTTTAGTTATGATCATGTTCTGGTATGTTTTAGAAGTTTTTGTAAATACATTACCAGCTTTTGTCTGTGTGCTCTCGATCAAAGAGGAGTCTCTGGTTTAGTGTTTTCCAACAGAGTGGGTGTGGGCATTGGTCTTGGTCCTCTCCTCACTTAGATGCTGTTGAGCCCCCCATTCTGACCCTCACCCAGAAGCCAGCTTGAATCGTATGGCTCTGAGCCGAATTTCTGCCTCTATTTCCTTAGTGTAGTTCACGTGTAGTCCAACAGGACATGCCGCCTGTTGGTAGTGCCTTATTCTCTGATGAGATAATCTGAAGCAACCATAGTCTTCTAACCCGGACGCAGTCCATACCTAGTTGTCTGCAGAACTTACTCCATCTTAATTCTTCCCGAGGACTTCACGTGTGCTTGCCTGCTCAGTCACGTCCGTCATGACTGACTCTCTGTGACCCCGTGGACTGTAGCCCCCCAGGCTCCTCTGTCCATGGGATTCTCCAGGCAAGAACACTGGAGTGGGCTGCCATGCCCTCCTCCAGGGGATCCTCCCGACCCAGGGATCGAACCCTAGTCTCCTGCATTGCAGGCAGATTCTTTACCACTGATCCACCAGGGAAGCCCAAGGACTTCATCCCCCATGTCAGACGATGGGAGCCTGTGCCATTCTACCTCCAAATCAGTTGTCCCAGGACACTGAAAGGGTGCAGATAGAGAGGCCCTCATGGTTGTTGGGTCTGAGGTCCAGGATTCTGGAAATGTCCAGGGATGGCTGCTCTGGTGCAGGTGTGGGCAGAGAGCCCAAGTGGACATCACCTTCCTTTATTCCTTTTTGGCCTGGCTCTTTGCATTCAGAGGTTCAGATGTACTAGTAACCCATAGTTTCTCAATCCAACCCCATCTGGTATGAGGGGCATTCTTTCAGGAGTCTGGACAATCTGAACCTGTACTTCTGAGCAGTTGTCATTTTACGAACTCTTTTGGTTTGGTGGGAAGCTGGGAGAGGGAAGATGACTGATAATTGTTCTGTTTCCCTTTGAGCTGATGGAGCATGGGAGCAGGAAGGGAGGGAGTTCCACATGGCGTGCTGGGGAGCCCAGGAGAGACAAACTCAGGAGGCCACTATTTATTGAAGTACACTTGATTTACAATGTTGTGTGAGTTCCCGGTGTGCAGCAAGGTGATTCACTTATATGTATTTATTCTTTTTCAGATTCTTTTCCATTGTGGGTTATTATGAGATATTAAATATAGTCTTTTTGTGTTATATAGTAGGACCTGGTTGTTTATCTGTTTTATTTATAGTAGTGTGTATCTGCTAATTCCAAACTCTGAATTTATCCCTCCTCCCCACCTTTCCGCTTGCTGCTGCTGCTGCTAAGTCGCTTCAGTCGTGTCCGACCCTGTGCGACCCCAGAGACGGCAGCCCACCAGGCTCCCCCGTCCCTGGGATTCTCCAGGCAAGAACACTGGAGTGGGGTGCCATTTCCTTCTCCAATGCATGAAAGTGAAAAGTGAAAGTGAAATCGCTCAGTCATGTCCGACTGTTAGCGACCCCATGGACTGCAGCCTACTAGGCTCCTCCGTCCATGGGATTTTCTAGGCAAGAGTACTGGAGTGGGGTGCCGTTGCCTTCTCCAACCTTTCCCCTTAGGTAACCATAACTTTGTTTTTTATGTCTGTGAGTCTGTTTTTGTTTTGTAAATAAACAAATTTGTATTATTAATTTTAGATTCCACATATAATTGATATCATATGATATTTGTCCTGGTATGACTTTCCTGTCTTAGGGTGATAATCTCGACGTCCATCCATGTTGCTGCAAATGACATTCTTTCTGTTTTATGGATGAGTAATATTCCGTTGTGTGTGTGTGTGAGTGTCTCCATCTACTTTATCCATTAATCTGTTGATGGACATTTGTTTCCATGTCTTGGCTGTTGTAAACAGTGCAGCCATGAATATGTGGTGCTTGTATCTTTTCAAATTAGAGTTCTCTTTAGAAGGCCACTTTTAAGCCATGTAAAGCTGCTGTAAGTTTTCTGGGACCTGGCAGGAGTTGGGGGAGCATCAGCAGCTGCAGATACACCATCAGCCTCAGTCAGGCTGGGCTCGCTGAGTAAGAGTGGGGAGTGGATATGGTGTCATCACTGAAAGCACGGGGTCTGGAGCTCAGACATTCCTGACCAAGTCTTAGCTGTCCACTGCTTGACAGAGGTGGGGTCTTGGTCAAAGTCTTTAACCTCTGGGTGCCTCAGTTTTGCCTTCTATAAGAAAGAGGATAAAGTTACCTACGTCATTTGGCTATTTTGAAGGTGAAATGAGTTAATATATACAGTGTTAATCTGCTATGCAGCGATCGCGTGCAACGGTGGCTGGCGCTTGGTCGATGCTGAGCGAGTGTAAGGTGGCGCTGCTGTGATCTGGCCCACCTGCTCGTGAGCAGCAACTGTCCTGCTGCCCGGAGAGGCCTCTCAGGGTCCAGATTTTCTCCGTCTCTGAAGGTCCCGTTCCTTCTCAGAGGAGCCTCCCTGCCCATCTGATTTGAAGTAGCCATTCTTGTCACAGCCCCTTTCTCTCCACCGTCAGAGCACTTTTCATGGTTATTCCCCCGACTCTGTGCCGCCTCGCTGAAGCGCTCTGCTTCCCGCAGCCTGAGGGCACCGTCCTGGCAGTCTGCGGGTTCGCCAGGGCCTGCGGTGCCTTGTGTGTGGACTCATTAGAGTGTTGGGTGAGCGACTTCATGAAGCCGCCTTCTTCCTCAGTGCCCGTCGCTTTGCTTTGCTGGCCCATGTGCTTGGCAACTTGCTTGCTTGGTTCCAGTGGCTTCCCACCAGTGAGGTGTAGCCAGTGGCCAAGAACTCCTGCCGAGGAGTCAGACGAACTGTGGTTCCGTTCTTGGCTGACTGCCTGCTGACCGTGGATGGAGGGAAAATTATCTCCCTGCTCTGAGCCTCAACTTCCTCAGCTGTCAGTGGTGAGAATGCTCCTCAGGGGAAAGCTCGGGTGGGAAGGTGAAGTCTGACTCCTTATAAGTTCTTAGTACAGTTCCCGGCATGCTTACTTAGCATGTACCACTGAAGGTGACTGGCATCATCCTGTTCCTAATGATGCAGCCGTCCAGTTGTCATTGCAGCGCTGGTAATAGCTGCCTCAAAATTTCCCTGCCCCCACCTGCAGTAGAATACCATCTGTATCAGCAGGGATCACAGAGGGGAAATGTTCATTAATGATTTGGTTGAACTCCAAGGAATTGTTCAGGGCCTCAGATTGTTTACCTTTGAAAAGAGAGGGTGGCAGGTGTGTGGGTACGTGCTTTTTTAATAGTGTTCATGAATTTGTAGGTAGGGCTTCCCCTGTGGCTCAGCTGGTAAAGAATCTGCCTGCAATGTGGGAGACCTGGGTTCGATGCCTGGATTGGGAAGATCCCCTGAGACGGGAAAGGCTACCCACTCCAGTATTCTGGCCTGGAGAATTCCATGGACTGTATAGTCCATGGGGGTCACAGAGTTGGACACGACTGAGTGACTTTAACATGCATTGGTAGGTAACTTCAGGTTAAGGGAATTGACAGCTGTGTCCATTCAGAAGGTGAATTTCAGCTACTGGAGGAGGGCTGTGCAGGTAGGGTGGGGATTCAGAAGCAGAGCTGCCAGCACCTGGGGGCCCAGCTCTCTGTTTTCAACAGGTGCAAGGAGTCAGGGACAGTGGAGGAGGCTGGGGGAGCTTCAGGGAAAGAGATTTTCCAGAGAGAATGTTGCTGTCATTTAACACTCAAGTCCTAAATAATGTGGGCTTTTGTTATCCTCAGAACAGATTAGCTTTCTGGTTCTATGTGAGGCTTTCCTGAGAAGAAGAGGAAAAGAGGGTCAGAAAACCTGTATGGGGATGTAAAGAAGGAGATTAGGTCCCAGGAGATGGTGCATTCAAAGTCTCAGGGGGTGTCTCGGGGCTAAATTTCCTCTGAGCGCCTCGTGGGCATTTTGGTCTTTCAGAAAAAGCAGTTGCTTCTCTAAACCTGGAAAAAAAAAACTTTTTTTTTGTTTTTGTTTTTTTTTACAAAGTGTGTAAACTGTGGAAGAAAAAAATGTATTTAAAAGCACTCTTGTCACCTGAAGTTTTGTACTTCTCAGAGCAGTTCCACTCATCTTGCAGTGCTTTGTGACTGATGTTCAGGACACTTTACTTTCTCATCACACCTCATTGCTTTTAATTCTCCCAACAACCTTGCGGGAAGCTGTTATTATTATCATTACTATTTCTGTTTAACGGAGGGGGACAGGGAGGCACAGAGAGGTTAGGCAACTTGCCCAGGGTCACGTATATACAAAGTGGAAGAGCCAATAGTTTTTTTCCTGCATATCAGGCTAGTAATGATCCTGCTAATACCGCTCATTGTTGGTATTGGGTTAACTTAAGTAGAAATGACTGTCAAGTTACCCACCCACCCTTGCTGACTAAAGGCTTCTTGAGCTGCTCTCCCCTGCATGGCATCTCCCCCACTCAGAAGGACTTACCTCAGCAGGTGGACTCCCCTAGGGAGGAGCTGACTACCCTCAGGACGTCTATTCTGCTGGGTGGGGACACATTGTCTTTAGCTACTACCCAGGTTTGCATTCACTGGAGGATATGCAAGGTGAAGTGACCTTCACCCTGGAATGCTAAACACCTTATCTGTATATTCTCTATGGTTGCCCTAAGTGGTAGGTGCTGTTATTTCCCTCTGGCTAGGCAGGTCATCTGAGGCCCAAAGAGATGTAGTAACTTGATCAAGAACACACAACTCCTTAGAAGATTTAAGTCTTGCTCCATAGCCTCTATTCTTAAATACTATACTAAGCTCATCTGATGAGTGTGAGCCATCCATTCATCCACCCATTTATTCCTAAACTCACCTCTCTGCCTGCCTTTTTCACCCATCCCCCATCCATCTAGTCATTTGTCCATTTATATATCTTTCCATCACCTGCCCATCTCACTATCCTCCCATGTTTATCTCTCCATCCATCCATCTATTCATCCATCCCACTATCCACCCATCTGTTCATTCATTCATTCAAGCATCCATTTTTCCATCCATCCATCCATCCATCCCATTATCCACCCATCTGTTCATTCATCCATTCAACCATCCATCCATCCATCCATCCACCTACCTACCAACGATTGTATTGGCTGTTTGTCTAGCATGGTTTTTCTGCTTCATCCTGGGGAAGAAGTTTCTCCATCCTGGAGGTCAAGCACATGCTTTCTGAAGCTGGAGACCTCCATGCCCACACATTTGTGGCCTTAACTCATAGCCCTTAGACATATCTGGGCTTCCTCCTGACACTCCTAGGCTGGCGTTCTCCAAAATGCTGCTCTTTTCAGCAGTGGCATTCTGCTTGTGTGCTTTCCTCCCTCTGTAAACTTGCAGAGGGTTTCCCCTTCAAAGTCCTGCTGCTGCTGCTGCTAAGTCGCTTCAGTAGTGTCCTACTCTTAGCGACCCCATGGACTGCACCCTACCAGGCTCCTCCATCCATGGGATTTTCCAGGCAAGAGTACTGGAGTGGGGTGCCATTGCTTTCTCCGCTTCAAAATCCTACAAATGTGCAAAGCTGCAGGCTCCTCCACAAACACTCCCAACTTTCTGCAACATTATCACAAATGAATACCCAGCTACCCCATTCCTTGACTCAGAGATTGAAAGTTTGATTAGTTTGGCATGATTTTACGTTTTCAAGCTATTATAGAGTTTGTGTGATACTTCTAAAAATTATATAATCAATCCAAAACAGATGTTCAGAGCGCATTTTAGAAGGAAACAAATTTTAATAGAAATAGGCCAATTTGATTTGAGATGAATCAATTAAGGAAACAATTTAAATTGTCTATGAAGAAGCAGTATTATAAAAAGGCAATATGGTCTAGCTATTAAGATATTTATTAAGTGCAAAGCAATGAAAGTCATTTAATTATTTTGCATAGCTTCTGTTATACCCAGATATTGGGAGACAAGTTCACTTTTCAGAAATTTTCACTTCTTATTATGGAAAAATTTAAACATAAAAATTCTAATATACAAACATAAACAGTTGAAAATGAACCCATGTTTACCTATTACCCATCTTTAACAGTTACCAGCTCTAAGTGTAACCACTTTTCCCCCTCTCATATTGTTGGTTTTTTTTTTTTTTTCTATGAGTTTCAAGAGCATATCCTTTACTTATTACTTTCATTGGGTCAAAGTTCCATCCTAGAAAATTACGTTGACACTGAAATGTAATAAACATTTGAATGTAATAGTTTACTTTTCCTTTGAAATTTAGCTCTTTTTTTGGTAGAGCAATGGAAATTTTCTTTCTTTTTTTTTTAGTTAAAAAATTTCAAACCTATAGTAAAGTTGAGAGAGTAATAAATAAACCCTTGTATACCCTTCACCTCGTTCACCAGTTATTAGCCTTGGGACTGGCATTTTCTAAGTGTGCTTTCCCATGATAATACTTGAAGACAGAGATTCCCTTACCTTTGACGGTACGCAGACAGTAGCACATGACTTGAAAACCAGATCTCCGTTCGGATCTTACCTCCACTATCCCTAGCCCTGCATTGTAGGTCTGTTGTCTCATACTTAATTCCTCATTTATCAAATGGATAGTAATAATGTACATTCTGGGGGGTTATGCAAGGTATATACCGTCACCTTGCTTGGCAGTTGTATCTGTAATGTTGCAGCTAGGGGAGCCAACTAGGGGGACATTGGGCGTCACTGATTCCAAGCAGTTTTGGTCAATATGGAAGATTTTTATAGTTGAGAGATTTGGTATGGCCTAGTGAGTAAGAAGGCAATGGCACCCCACTCCAGTACTCTTGCCTGGAAAATCCATGGACTGAGGAGCCTGGAAGGCTGCAGTCCATGGGGTCACTGAGGGTCAGACATGACTGAGCAACTTCACTTTCACTTTTCACTTTCATGCATTGGAGAAGGAAATGGCAACCCACTCCAGTGTTCTTGCCTGGAGAATCCCAGGGACAGGGGAGCCTGGTGGGCTGCTGTCTATGGGGTCGCAGAGTCGGACACAACTGAAGTGACTTAGCAGCAGTAGCTGCAGTGAGTGAGAAAGTAAATCTGGGCTGAGAGTGGTTCATATCCCAGTTCTGCTCTTACCAGTTTGGAACTTAGTTGACTGACTTAATCTCTCAGCCTCTTTTCCTCTCTGTAAAGTGGGGATAGGAGGAACGCAGCATTGGGTTATTGTCCGGAGAAAATGAAGTGAAAGCATCCGTGCCCAGCAGTTAGTAGCATCTGCCTCCTCACACATGCCCAGAAAACATTACTAATCATTAGTATTATGATAAGTAAGGACACGTTAGCAGAGTGGGTGGAAAACCCACACCAAATTGGTCTTTAAAAGTCTGATTACACTTTTGTGCCACAGAAAGAATAAAGACCTTCCGCGAACACTCACAATGTGATTTTGAGCTAGGGTAAGCCTTGGGGACTGCCTGGGTGGTCCAGTGGTCAAGACTTTGCCTTCCAATTCAGGGGGTGCCGGTTCGATCCCTGCCTGGGAGTTGAGATCTCACATGTCTCAGGGCCAAAAAGAATGAAAACATAAAACAGAAGCAATATTGTAACAAATTCAATGAAGATTTTAAAAATGGTCCACACCCAATCTTTAAAAAAGAAAAAGAGTAAGCCTTGGACCAACAGGTAGAGGCAAGCAGCCAGGCGTGACATCATGCAGTTGTCATGGGAAACAACCACGTGTGTGCCTTTGGTTCCCTTCAGCGATCTCCTGAAATAAACCAGCCTCGAAGGCTCCTGGGAGGGTCAGCCTCCTGGCCCCTGTAGCCAGGACAGACACCTCTGTCCTTGTGTTGTTCTTGTGACCTGGCAATGATTTGATTTTTATTTTTTCCTTCTCTCTCTCTTTCCTGACTCTCCTCCCGCATCCCAGGTCGAAAGGATTGTAGACAAGAGGAAGAACAAGAAGGGAAAATGGGAGTACCTGATCCGGTGGAAAGGCTACGGGAGCACGGAGGACACTTGGGAGCCCGAGCACCACCTGCTGCACTGTGAGGAGTTCATCGATGAGTTCAACGGGCTGCACCTGGCTAAGGACAAGAGGCTCAAGTCGGGGAAGCAGCCCGGCGCCTCCAAGCTCCTGCGGGACGGCCGAGGACCCTCTGTCGAGAAGCTCCCCCACAGGCCCTCGGACGCCAGCAAGAGCAAAGGGACTTCCCACAAACGGAAGCGGGTCAACCCTTCCCTGTCCAAGCCCAAGAAAGGCTATTCGGCCAAGCCCCCCGCAGGCGGGGACCGGGCCGCCAAGACGGTGTCTTACAGGACTACCCCCAGTGGCCTGCAAATCATGCCGCTGAAGAAGGCGCAGAACGGCATGGAGAATGGGGACGCCGGCTCCGAGAAGGACGAGAGGCCCTTTGGAGATGGGTCCCACCAGCCCGACCTGGATCTGAACGACGTGGGCGAGCAGGACCTGGGCGACTGCGACGGGAGCCCTGCGGCGCTGGCGGAGAATGGGCTGGGTACGTGGCTGCTCTTCCTCTCGATTGGGGCTTTGCGGGCAGCCTGGGGAAACACAGGGCCCGTGCCCTGGCTCTCTCACCTGGGGCCCTGCGGGCTCAATCCCTTGCCCACACCGGTCCCGGACGCCTATGTAGGTGGGGGAGGCCAAGCCACTGACGCTCCAGCCAAGGCCAGTCCCAGGTCCACCGTCCCCAGCTGCCCTTGGGGACACCCGAGGCCATGGTAACCGCTCTGGAGGCCCTGCCCTGAGGGCAGCTCAGAGTCCCTAACCCCCAGGACCTGAGATTCGTGTCCCCGGGGGCCAGTGTCTCTCTGGGGCTCACGCGCCTCCCAGAGCCCTTGCTTTCAATCTCGTTGTGAACCCAGCACCATAGCCCAGAGAGGTGGAGTCTGGGCCGGGGGCTGCTCCTCCTTCTCAGACCCAGTTTGGACTTGGAATTCCCCAAACTGGCCCTTCAGTTGGAGCTCCCTGCCCCCATCTCTCGCTAACACACATGATCAGCCCCCCGGTCTGTATTAGGTCCCAGAGGCTGCCTGAACACCTGCCCCCCAGGCTCCTTTGGCTTGGTGCCTTCTTGCCCTCTCTTGCAAGTCACCCAGCAAAGATGCTGGAATCCCCCCTCCCTCTGACCAAGCCCTCACAGGCACAACAGGGGAAAGAGGAGACAGTGACCCAGGGTTTTCAAGCTCTCGAGTCTGACTTTCCCTCCGTAGTCAGATGGTTTCCTGACTGAGTCCTCAGCGGCCACGTCTTCCAGGTGGGCAGTCTGCACCTGTTACCTGCCTTGCTTCATTTCTCAGATACCTGTGTGTCCACGCGGTGAATTTTTCTCTTTAGCCACCAGGACTCCAGGCCTTGGGACGTCAGGAAATTCTGCAACTGGTGTGGACAGCCTGTGCCCAACACAGTAGGGCCTTCCGATGCCCCGGGTGGAACTGGAGTGCGTGTGGGCAGAGGGTGTCAAGAGGCAGGTGGGGCGGGCTGGGAGAGTTTCCGGAAGGATGGGGTGACAAGGCACGTTACGGGGATAGTGATGTCAGAGTTCAGGGCGCTCAGGGTGTGTGTGGCTGGGAAGAGCATCCCCTGGGGGGAATCCAAGCAATCCGCTTTTGAGGTCCCTGTTTCTCCAGAGAGAGGAATTTCACCCAAACGGGATTGATTTAGCAGTCTCTGCCCCAGATTGACTCACGTTTCCGTCTGGGGATCCCTGATGCTGACATGACTCTGCCTGCTAGCATATGGAAAAACTGTTTGTTTTAAAAAATCCATCTCTCGGGGAGGAGTGGGCTCGTGTGAATGAGGCCTGGCACAAACACCGGTGTTTGACGTTCCCGTGACAGTCGCCAGCAGTGGAGGGATTCCCCGTCTGGGGCAGGGGAGCCTTGGCGGCTCCTCAGCTGGAGGCCCAGGGGCTTGGCGGTGACTGCGGGTGCCCTGGCTGGTAGCAGCACCCCGCCCACCTGCTCTGCTCAGGAGGGGGCCGCCCTAAGAGCGGGGTGGGGGGCCAGTGTCAGGGAGGGCCATATGCTGACTCCAGCCGCCAGACCACAGGGTGGAGGGACGCCAGGCCTGTGGAGGTTGTGATAAAGGCTTGCTTCTCCTTCAGTGCCCCTTTCCAGGGGCGGCGTGGCTACCAGCTGTGTGCACTCCGTCCTCGGGTCTGGTTGATACCACCTGATTCAGGATGGGGCACGGTTCCCCGCCACCGGGGGAGACAGATGAGGACAAGCCTGCCAGCCCTGGTGGAGGCCTTGTTGATACTGAGTGCCTCCCTGGACCTTTCTTGTTTCTGATTTCTTCTTGGCCTTATTTATTCCCAGTGTTGAACATTCTGTACTCCACTCGGGCCCACGCCTGCGTAGAGAGGAGGAAGTGCCTTTCTCTTGTTTGGTTTTGAGTGTCCCCAAAAGGTCCTTTGGCTTAATCGCATCCTATAATATTGGTGTCCTTCAGGTTCTCTTAAGGCTAGGGCAGTGGTCCTCAAAGTCATGTGTAAGATTCCCTGGCACTTTCTAAAAAGGCAGGTCCCATAGAGTCTGATTTCCTAAGTCTGGGGTGGAGCCCAGAAGGTGGGTTTTTAACAAGCACCTCCTGGTGGCTCTCCTGCATTTTGGGGACCTGCTCTGTGGTAAAATGGGGTGGCAGTTATGTTTTGCATCAGCTGTCAATTTACGTTTTTTCTGTTCTTCGCAAGAGTTGGTCACTATGCTAGGTGCTTGGAGGTAAGGCATAAAAGCATAGGTTAGGGCTGTGCCTTTTGAAACTTAGAGGCTGCTCTCCAGTGAGTTGAAACTGGGTGTCTCTAGGTCGTTGTTGAGAAGACTCCCGAGGCTGACACGCTGGTAGGAATAGCGTGCTTGTTAGAGACGGTGCGCCTTTCTGCACCTGGGTTGACATCTTCTGTGGTCAGTGGGGTGATAAATGCCCAAGCCCTGGTCAGCCTTTAACACTCTCGCTAGAGATAGCATCATATCCAGGTCTTGGAGTAACTGGGAAGAGGAAAAGACAGAATCCTCGCCAGAGAGAGAGAGAGAGAGAAAATGCGAGGTTTGGAGTTCTTGAAGAAGACCCGAGACAGGAAGTTGTGTGGTTCCAGAACTTTCCAGCCGGGGGTCAGAGGTATAGTCAATCAACACACGATTCCACTTATGTTTTCAGCCGGAGGGAAGCCTTGGTACAGCCAGTGTCCATGCCCGCACGGACCCTGAATGTTCTTCTTCCCTCTTTTCCCCAGCCCCGCCTTCTCTGACCACATCCACCACTGACCCAGAACCCCAGGGGCACAAAGAGGAGGCAACAGGGTTTTCAGCACAGAGGGCCCTCATATTTGCCTGGCAGAAGATGGGGAGATCCTGGCCACGCTTTCCCAGCATTTGTTTTGGGGGAGGGCTGTTGCTTTTTATATGATTTCAACTTCTCTTTGGTGAATTAAGGTTCTGCATACAGAAAAGCAACTTATGTAACACGTTACTCATTTACTGCTGACTTCCCCGATCTGAGCTGTGGGAACAAGTGCTAAATTGGGGCTCTAGCGGGTGGTGCTTTGGTTTCAGACAGCAGTTTCTCCAGCAATGTTTGGAAGTGCATGCAGGGGCCCAGGATGGCTTTTGCTTCTGATTCTTTTCCCGTAATGACAAATGGCTCTGTGGTCCAGATACCATCTGCCTCAGTGTCCCTTTGGGAGCTTGTTAAAAATGGTCTCTACGCCCATCAATGAATCTCAGGGGGCGGAGTGTGGATTGTGTCTTTTAAACGCTGAATTTTCACAGCCATGGTGTATACAGCAGTTCTCATGGAAGCGTTTGGTTGTAGTGATGAATGGTTCATAGTCCACGTCCTTTGTTGGTAGATTCAGAATTACTCCTTGAATTTTAAGCTTGTAAGTAGGAATGTGATTTAGTTCTTTAAAGGTTTAAAACCTTAAATAACTTCTCCTTCTTGCTCATACACTCTCTACCAGGCATCTCTCTCTTTTTCGCTGTCTCTTTTTTTCTAAAACAAACCTGTTTCATCCATACGGAAGAGCTGTTGGATTAGTGAACTCCCCCTGTAGTCTGGTCCAGAATTGGTTAGCACAGTTTCATCAAAATACACCAAAGCATCAATTGTGTCTGATTCTTTGAGACCCCATGGACTGTAGCCTACCAGGTTCCTCCTCGTTACCAGGCTTTTCCAGGCAGGAATACTGGAGTGGGTAGCAATCCCCTTCTCCAGGGGATCTTCCTGACCCAGGGATTGAACCCTAGTCTCCTGCATTGCAGGCAGATTCTTTACCACCTAAGCCACCAGGGAAGCCCAAAGCATTAATACTTGACAGATTCAGATGAGCCTTTAACCTGTGGACACATCCCTGACTCAGAGCCAACTCTGAGCCCCAAACACAACACACAGGTGCCTGGTGTTCCCCCAGTTTCCGTGCAGCCGATGAGTTTTCGCTGTCGACGCTGACCCTGTGGACCCGTGTTCACGTTTCTCTGAATTTTGGGCATCACCGTCCTCGCGTCCTGATGACTGTCTTTTGGAGCACAGGCGCTGTGTCTCAGACGCCGCCTGATTCAGTGTTTTCAGAACTGTTCCCATCATTGAATGAGTCATCCCACACAAACGCACAACATTTGCCGTCTCTTCTCCATTGATCTTGTAAAATTATCTCAGCTTTCACTTCTATCGTGTTTGTTTATCTCTCCCTACTCACTCTCTCGCCACGATTATCGTTTTCCCTTTTATTGATCCTCGTGGAGTAACTGTGCTTTAAAAGCACCTCAGAACTAAGCACGGACAGGGGAGGTGCCCGGTGACTTTCAAGAGCCCTGGGCCCTCAGGTGTGGAGCTGGCATCAGGATCCACTGGAGGGCATGTTAAAACACGATTACGGTGCCTACCCCTACTGACTCAGCCGCTGTGGCAGAGAGCCTGAGACTCTGCATTTCTAGCAACTTCACAGATGCTGTGGCTGGCTCACGGACCCTGCTTTCAGAACCACTGGTCTGGACGAGTAAGCACCGAGACGATTAGGAACGCCAGCTGGTGGTACTGGGGAGCTGAAGCACTTTTGCTGTGGATCTTGAGTTCGCCTTTGTGAGAATTCACAAGGTGAAAGTTTGTGGAACAAAGTTGTTGAGTCGAAAGTCTTACCATGCGGGAACTTCCCTGTCAGGCCTCGGAGTGTACGAAGTCCTTTCTGTGGTCCTTACAGCAGCCCTGAGTGGCAGCTGTGGTTAATCTACCCATTTTTCGTGGGAGGAGACTGAGGCTACAAGTGCTCAGGTTGGCACTAGGAGAGAAATCCAAGCAGGCCGACTCCAGAGCTAGTCCCTAGATCACCGCTCAGCTGGCTCCCAGGCAGTACAAGGCAGTTCCTGATCACTGATAAAAATACGCCCTGACTGGGGGGCCCTGGAATGTTGGTAGGGCAGAAGCCATTTGGACTCATCCTTGTTGTTTATTGATGGATGGATATAATCCTTCTAAGCCTAAGAAACTGAGGTTAACTATGTGCCATTCAGTTTGAAGAGCTTCCCTGGTAGTTCAGCTGTGAAGAGTCCACCGGCCAATGCCTGAGACGTGGGTTTGATCGCTGAGTCGAGAAGATCCCCTGGAGAAGGAAATGGCAACCCACTCTAGTATTCTTGCCTGGGAAAGCCGGTGGACAGAGGAGCCTGATGGGCTACAGTGCATGGTGTCACATAGAATTGGACAAATTTAGCAACTAAATAGCAACAACATTCAATTACAAACCCAGGAGCAAGTGGTCAATTTCTTAAAAAAGATACAACTTAAGCAAACAGAAAACCTGAATAAGGGCTGCTGCTGCCGCTGCTAAGTAGTATCAGTCATGTCCAACTCTGTGCGACCCTATAGACGGCAGCCCACCAGGCTCTCCCGTCCCTGGGATTCTCCAGGCAAGAACACTGGAGTGGGTTGCCATTTCCTTCTCCAATGCATGAAAGTGAAAAGTGAAAGTGAAGTCACTCAGTCGTGTCCAACTCTTAGCGACCCCATGGGCTGCAGCCTACCAGGCTTGGCTTTTAAATTCCAGTATTAAATCAGTCGTTCCACGTCCGAAGGCACACAGACTCAGGTGGTTTTACAGGCAAGCCTATCCAGTATTCTAGAACAGAAGCATCTCTCCCATACCCGAATGGCTGCAGAGAAAACAGAAAGAGAGGAGACACCCCAGCTCCTTTGATGAGGCCGGCATAACCTGGATTTCCAAACCAGACAAGGAAGGGAGGAACAAGGAAAATTAGAGGCCAGTTTCACTTAAGGATATAGTGATAAAAGTCCTGAATAATGCCCCCCACCCTGGGCTTGTTACGGTTCCCTGATACTTCCTCAAAACTGACTGTTCCAGAAAGTCCTCACTCCATGCTCTGAACTTGACCCCAGTTCATGACCTTTAGAATCACCACCACTCCTGGAGGTGCCCAGCTTGTCTCCGGAAGAGGTCCCGAGTGTCAGAGGCAGTGGCCCCGAGCCATCTCGGTGAATCACAGGAAATCTGAAGAGGGTGTCCACACGGGGCCTCTTGTGAAGGCAGGTATCCGTTTTCCTGGGCACAGCTGTTCCTTTAACACACTTCAGACACCCACTCCTAGGCCAGCAGACTTTGACCCGCCTTGTTGTTTTTACAAAAGTGGGTCATTTTCCAGAGTATAGCAGCCACCAGAGCCTAAGGGATTCTTACGTTTTGTCTTTCAAAGCGTGGCAAGTGAGCGACTTGTGCGAATGAATGAACTTAAAACCCTTTTATGGGTAATGTGTGCAGACCCGTCCAACTTGGCCACTGCCTCTGAGTGGAAAGTGCCTGACTGTGGTGGAAAATCTGACTGTCGGCTTGACCCACAGCAGATCCAAGGGGGAAATCAACTCTCCTGGTTGGCTCCCCAATCCCGGGTTTGATTTTGGCATCCAGAGGAGACCGATGGAATCTTGACCACTGTCAAGACTTGGAAATCGACTAATCACTTTCACTGCCAGCTCAGATATTGTTTTCCTCTCTCAACCACCTCAAAAAAGCGTCCTTAGGAATTGTTTCCAAGACCTGTTTATCAGTGGTGAACTAAAGAGGTGGGGTGGGGAGTGGAAGTCCCCCGCCACCCCGCCAGGCACAGGCTGTGAGGGGTACCTTGTCTGCACGTGGTACAATTTGGCTTGCAGACGTTGGTGAAAAGCTAGTCTCCCCCTTCCCTGGGTAGACCCCCAGGGACCAGGGCTCCAGCTCCACCCACCCCCCCAGCTGGCCCTACAAAGACCACCCTGATGATGCAGGCCTGGGCTCCACAGCAGTAGAAGCATTACCGTTTGTGTTTGATGAATGCCTGCCATTTAATCCCCTCACTGGCTCCCTGACTTAGCAACTGGACAACATAGCAACATAACAAGCTTAGCTATGATTAGCCTTGCTTATAGATGGGGAAACTGAGGCGTGGAGGGGTGGAGACATGGGGTGCCAATGGCAGGGGCTGGGTGGGGCCTTAGTGCCAGGTCTGGCAATGCTGAAGCCCTCAGAGGTCTGTGACCCGTTTTTACCAAAAGGCATTACAGGGATTTAGGTTCAAACCAGCAGGCTTCCCCAGGGTCCTAGGGCAATGTTCTGGCCAGCATCCCTGGGCCTTCCTATGAGACATCTTCAGTGGTTCCAAAGATGCTGGCTCAGCATTCCAGGGGGATGGAATTGTCAGTCCTGCACGAGGATTTTCCACTAGGCTTGATTTTTTTTTTTAATTTATTGGAGTATAGTTGATTTGCCATGTTGTGTTAGTATCAGGTATACAGCAAATGATTCAGTTATACATATATTCATTCTTTTTCAGGTTCTTTTCCCATATAGGTTGTTACAGAATATGCAATAGAGTTCTCTGAGCTATACAGTAAGTCCTTGTTGGTTATCTGTTTTATTTATTTATTTATTTTGTGACTGGCTTATTTCTTTTATTTTTTAATATAAATTTATTTATTTTAATTGGAGGCTAATTACTTTACAATATTGTATTGGTTTTGCCATACATCAACATGAATCTGCCATGGGTGTACACGTGTTCCCCATCCTGAACCCCCTGTTTTATATATAGTAACGTGTGTTTGTTAATCCCAGGCTCCTAATTTATTCCTTCCCTCCACATTTCCCCTTTGGTAACAATAAGGTTGTCTTTGAACTCTATAAGTCTGTTTCTGTTTTATAAATAAGTTCATTTATGTCTTTTTTTTTTTTTAAACCTCTATTCTTTATAGTAAAAGACACACACATACAGATTCGCAGCTCTTCTAGGGAATTCCCTTAATTATCAAAGTTCATTTCAGGGCTAGAAGAATTGGCAGAAAATGAAAGTTAACAGTGTCCATCAGCTGATGAAAGGGTAAACAAAACTTCTTATATTCAGACAATGAAATGTTATTTAGTCATAAAAGGGAATGAAGCGCTGACGCAGGCTACAACGTAGATGACTCTTGAGAATACGATGCTGAGTGAGAGAAGCCAGTCACAGAAGGCGGCTTACGGTAGGACTCTCTATTTGGTAGGTCCAGAACAGGCAAATCTATAGAGACAGAAAGCAAATTAGTGGTTGCCAGAGGTTGAGGGAATGAAAGGAAGGGGAAATGCCTGCTGATGGGTACAGGGCTTCTTTTGGGGGCAATCCACATATTCTCAAATTTGATTGTAGTGATGGTTGTGCAACTCAGCAAGTGAATTTAGGAATCACTAAATTGTATACTGTGGACGGGTGAATTTTATAGTATGTAAATGATGACTCAAAACAGCTAGTGCTGACCGCATGCCTGGGAGCCCTGAGTGCTGTCCGCAGAGACATGCCCCTTTGCTGCCCCAGGAAACTGGGGCTAAAGCACACTTCTCAGGCACGTCCAGGTGAGCTGCAGTGCAGCCACAGCGTGACTCCCAGAGCCCAGGTCCCATCTATGAAAGGCGGGTGCTCTTGGTGGAGCAACAGCCCGTCTGATTTTCCTGTGGCTACTGTAACATGCTGAGTGGTTTAAAGCAACGCACATTTACACTCTTGGAGTCCTGGACGTCCGAAGTCTACAGTGAACTGGCAGGGCTGTGCTCCTAGAGGGCTCTCGTTTTCTTGTCTTCTTCGGTTTCCAGAGGTCGCCCGCTCTCCTTGGCTCCTGGCCCCCCATCCCCCTGCTTCTGCTGTCACGTGTCCTTCTCTGCCTCTCCCGCCTCTCTCTCATAAGGACCCTTGTGGTGATATCGGGTCTGTCCTGTGTGATCTAGGGTGGTCTCCTCTGACAAAGCTCCTTTTGCGACATCAGGTCACGTATCCCGGGGTTCTGGGTGTGAGGATGGGGACATCTTTGGGGGGGTGCTTTATCCAGCAGACCACTCGCATGTAGGAGAGTCTGGAGGGAAGACAGTCGAGACACATGGGTTTATATTCCTGCATGGGCGGAAGCCAGCTGGTAACAAGGAAGCATGACTTTTGTCCTCTGGGTTAGACAGTACGTGCAAATGGAATCATCTGCTTGGTGTGGACTTGTGAACAACCGGCGGGCATTGAACTCGGCTTAAGTTTCCTTGTTGATTTTAGAGATGGAAGGCCAGCTGAGGCTCCCACAGGATAGGAGGCACTTTCCAAATTCCACGATGCCTCTGCACGTGGCACACCTCGCATCTGCGTTTACTGGAGAGGAGCTGACCCAAGCCCTCCAAAGGCTGGAGCCTTACTAGTGATAACGATAACAGCAGTGGCATCAGTAACAGACACTTAAGACGTCTTTGCTGGGGTTGGGTGTGGCGCTAAGGACTGTAGGCAATAGTTCAGCCAGTCCTGACAACTCTGTGGAGTAGCTTGTCTTTTTCATCTCTAGTTTACAGGTGAGGAAACTGAGCCTTTAAGAAGTTAGGACTCCCCAGAGGGTAACATGCCAGAGTCAGAATTCTGACCCCCGCTTTCTGCTTTTTTAAAAAAAACATTTATTTATTTGGCTGCTTTGGATTTTAGCTGCGTTGCACGGAGTCTTTTAACTGTGGCCTGTGAACTCTTGGCTGCAGCATGTGGGATCTAGTTCCCTGACGGGGGACTGAGCTGGGGACCCCTGCCTTGGAGTGTGTGATCTTGGTCACTGGACTACTAGGGAAGTCCCCTGACCCAGCTTTTTACTTTTGAGATTCGGGGCTTTTAAAAACCTCTCTGTCACACTGTCTTGCTGTGTGATATCTAACTTTCTTCCCAGACCCTAATCACACAGTGGGAAAAAGCCTGTTCTGCTCGTGTGTGTGTGTGTGTGTGTGCATTCAGGTACACACCCCTGTGTGTCTATGTTTGTGTCTGTGTGTATGGAAAGCATTTTATATGACAGCATTTGCATCTTGATTTTTCTACTCAACATAGCATATACCTATTTCCATACTGGGCAGGTCTTCATGTTTATAATTGTAGTCATGCCATTTTATATATATAAGAAAATGTACATTTGACCTAGACTTCTGTCGTTAGACACAGATTGGGTCTAAACTTCCATGGAATCGCAAAGAGTCAGACATGACTGAGCAACTGAACTGAAAACTTCTTTGGTTTTCTCTTGCTTTATTTCTGAATTGTTTTCTTAGAATAAATTCCCAGAGGCACTTGTTCTAGGGTTGTACTGGTGATTTTGCCCTTCTCCCCAGCGAACAAAGTAACCAACGAGGTAGTTTTACTTTTGCCATGATCCAACCAGTCCATTCTAAAGGAGATCGGTCCTGGGTGTTCTTTGGAAGGAATGATGCTAAAGCTGAAACTCCAGTACTTTGGCCACCTGATGCGAAGAGTTGACTCATTGGAAAAGACTCTGATGCTGGGAGGGATTGAGGGCAGGAGGAGAAGGGGACGACCGAGGATGAGATGGCTGGATGGCATCACCGACTCAATGGACGTGAGTCTGAGTGAACTCATGGAGTTGGTGATGGACAGGGAGTCCTGGCGTGCTGCAATTCGTGGGGTCGCAAAGAGTCGGACACGACTGAGCGACTGAACTGAACTGTCAGCATTATTTGTGGGAACCAGAAAGAGGAACTTCAGTGTCTCTCTGATTTGCATTTCTTAACTCATCACTGAGGCTGAGTCTTTTCTGCACATGCTCATTGAGTCTTTGGGCTTGTCTGCTCTTGTCTTTGAACCTGGGGAGAAGGAACAGAGGGGTGGCAGGCTGGGGAGGAGGTGGGCTTGTGTTGAGGGGAAGACTCAGGGAGACTTCTGAAGGCTGGCAGGGCCAGGGCAGGAGATGCCAGGATACTTGGGGACCCAACCCTAGTTATAGTTACAGGACCAGTTGCTTTGCGGCGGCAATCATGAATGGAAGGACTGATCCTACTTTTCTGATTTAGGGTTTCCTGATGACTTTCTGATCCTGTATTATGGATGAACTGTCAGAAAAGACCGAAATAGCAAAATCTCCTCCTGGCTTATATGTCAGCAGACCACCCTCCACTGGGGTCACGCGTCCACTTCTGGATGCCCAGCCCAGCATCCTCCCCAGTGCACTTAGCCCAGATGCCCAGTCTCAGGTGGCCTCCTGGAGTTCTGACTTGGTTCTGGGCTCCCCCTACCCTCTGGTGTCCACGGCTGGGCAGGGCCACTCTCCATGGTCCTCGGCACCTGCAAGTCCTGAGCTGTAAAGGCTTTGTGGGGGGGGGGTGGCCCCCATCTCGGCCACCCCCTCTCAGGTACTTTGCGGAAACTTTAGGGCATGACCTTGGCCCTGCCTCGTCCGGTTTCCCGTCCACGTGGTAGAAAGCAGTATCCACTCTTGTCCCTTCTTGCTCTTTTTCTTGTGGGTATTTATACCTTTCAGAAAATTGATTCCTTCACTGCTGTTTCAGGGTGGTTTTCACCCTGAATGGAGGCCTGGAATGGAGGCCTGTCTAACTGCCGTCCCCAAAATGTCCCCTCCCTTTCCCGCCCCGAGACTTCTTTCCTCCCTCCCTCCTTCCCTCCCTTCCTTCTTAAAGTTAAAAAGTAACTTAGTTCAAAAAATTGAAACACTATGGAAAGTGTAAGCTTTTTAAACATTCAAGTTCCCTCCTTTTTTCCCCCTGAATTCTATTTAGAGATGACTGATGTTCACATTTCCCTATGGGTCATTCTGGACTACTCTCTCAGCTTATGCAACTTGTCTATATATTTATTTATATTTATTACGCATTATATGTTGCACGTGTAAAGACGTTCTGTTTGCTCAAAGATCTGTTGAAGGCATGATGAACGAGGATAGTCCCACCTCTGTGGGTGTGTGCACATGTAAGAAACCGGGGCCTTACTGAGAAGGTGGCATCTGGGTAGAGACTGGAGGTGGTGAGAACACTGTGTTTTAAATCTGAAACTCCATCTGTGTCAGGGGAGTGGATGCGCCTCCCCTTTCTGGCTGCCCAGGCTTTCATGGCTTGCAGGGACTTAGCTGGCCTCTCTGATGGGCATCCAGGCGGCTTCCCGAGACACACACCCTCGCCAGCTCTGGCCGTTGCCAGTCTTCGTCACGCTTTTCCAAGCTCTGCGGTTCTGATTTTAGTCTACAAATGAGAGTGAGCATCTTCTCACGTTCCCAACACTTGTGCTTCCTCCCCTGGGAGGGGCCTGAGCCTCGTCATGCCAAGCAGAGCAGGGGATGATGCTCAGTAGGGTGGGTGGACCAGGCATTCGGCCACGTGGCTGCAGGCAAATCTCTCAGCTTCTCTGGGCCAGAGGCTTCATTCATAAAATGTAGATGTAATCATGCCTCATGAGGTTGTGTAAAGAATAAGGGAATTCATTCATAGAAAGCCTTTAGAATATTAGGTGGCACATGGTAGACATTTGATAAATATTAGCTATGTTATTTCAGTCCTCTGCCCATTTCTCCTGCGTGTGTGCGTGCTAAATCGCATCAGTCGTGTCTGACTCTTTGCAACCCCATGGGCTGCAGTCCTCCGGGCTCCTCTGTCCGTGGGATTCTTCAGGCCAGAACACTGGAGTGGGTTGCCATGCCCTCCTCCAGGGGATCTTCCCAACCCAGGGATTGCACCCAAGTCTCTTGCACTGCAGATGGATTCTTTACCCACTGAGCCACCTGGGAAGCTTTTATTGTTTTAGAGCATTTATATATTGTATACTCTAATCCCTTGTTATATTTGTTAAGTCAGCTGTACTCACTGAGTGACTGCTGTATACCAGGAACTGTCAAGTGGCAGTCCCTCATAGCATGATGGAGAGAGACACAAAAGATATTGAGGGAGTTACAAGCAGGGGTGCCAAAGCCAGCCTGGGAAAGGAGTTAGGAGAGGGCTTCTTGGAGGAGGTGACACGCAAGCTGAGTCTGATAGAATGAGGTGGAATGAGCAAGGACAAAGGCAGGGCTGGTGGGAGAAGATGACAGCACCCCCAGAAGCATAAAGCCCAGGATCAGCGTGTGGGTATACCACACCACATCACAGAGAAAATTCTGGACAACCCTGCAGGGGAGGCTGAAGCTCCAGGGCTGCTTGGAGCCTGCAGTGGGAGGGCGTCTGGGAGACTTTCTGGAAGGAACTGAGGCATCCCTTTGTGCAGCCCACACTCCGCAGGCCTGCAAAGCCTCCCCGGTCAGGCCCGCCTTGCCTCCTTCCCCATGCGGTCTCTGTGTGCCATGTATGCCTTGGCACCCTCCCCGCCAGCCCTCAGGTGGGCGTTTAACCCACCTGCTCATGCTTCGTGGCTCTGCTCAACAGCAGCCCTCATGCAGAAGCTCCCCCTGACTCCCTGGGTAGGTGAGCTTCCCATCTGCTTGCACACCTAGACCCGCGTTTCCTCATGGACCGCACGGACCTCGGCTTGTCACGGTCACAGCCCGAATTCTCAGATAGCCTCTGCCTCCCTCCCTGGGTTGTCGGCTCCAGAGAGCACCGATGGGCTCTGGCTTTGCTCCCACTTGTAGATCCAACACCTAGCACTGCTCAGCACCTAGGAGGTGCTTCAGAAAGGCCTGCCGAATGAGGGAGCGAGTGGACAAACGGAGCAGAGAGAAGCAGAGAGCCTCTTCTGCTTGGAGCCGTGGGCCGAGCCCCTGTAGAATCCTCTGTCAGGCTCCCCCATCCCTCGTCTCAGTGGCACTTCCCATCCTGGGCTGTCTCCCGTTTCTCAACATCACGCTCCTGCAGCGTGGCCCAGAGGACCGCTGATGTGGGCTCTCTTCATCAGCTGAAGGGTTCCCTTTCAGCATCTTGCCTGACAGTTGTTCACATCAGCACCCGCCAACAGCCCTACTGGCTGCACTTCTTTCTCCACCCTTACTATTCACATAGACGCCCAGCTCTTACTGAAGCCCCAGGGCTCAGACCCTGCCCGTCCTCCGTCAAGGGCTCGGCATGGTCTTTCATGGCAGAGCGCAGTATTTGGGTCACACGTTCTGTGTTTACTGTAAGTCCTTTGCTGTGGCAGAGAAAACGCAAGCAGACTTCTTAATCGAAGTCCTGTTTCCAGAAAGGACTTTGGGATTTCTCCTTTAAACTTGCCGTGAATTCTGGAGGCAGCAGTGGTGAGGAAGAGACCAGAAAGAGTGAGCAGGGGCTTTGGAGGCACAGGGTCCATGAGTTCAAGCGCAAACTGCCTCTCGTTGAGCCAGTGACTCTAGGCCGGTGCTCGGAGCTTTGGAGCCTTGGCGGTCTTCCCCTCTGTCCACGGGCGATGACAGAACCCTCTGCAGAGGGTTAGGTGATGGGGCCGCACGCTCAGCGCCGTGGGTGCACGCTCAGCGCCGTGGCCGCACGCTCAGCGCCGTGGGTGTTGATTTCTCTTCTGCCCTTTCCCAGTCGGCACGGCCTCTGATGGGGTTTCTTCCTGTGCTCGGAGGCCCGCTTTCCTCCCTGCCGCCACGTGCCCTGCTGCTCGCCCACTGATGCTAGGATCTTCATGGCTCTTCCGTTCATGTCAGCTGGCAGGCAAACTCAAGAGGCCCTACTTCTGAGAGGGGGATGACTGGCCCGCTGCTTGTGTCCTCAGAGTTGGTAGTCGGTAGTCAGCGTCAGCCCTCCTGCCTGTCTCATGGTGACAGTGATCCCAAGCCCTTCCTTCTCTAGCACACTAGCGCTCTGTGGTTTCCCCGCCCTCTGCCTGCTTCTGCACGTGGGAGGAAAGTGGGTCCGTGCTGAGCCCCCGGAGTCTAAGCAAGGCGTCTTACTACTGCCCTGGCTTCCCACCAGTAGCTCCTAGCATCACTTGGTGGCGAGACAGAAACATCTGACCGCAGGAGCAGCCGCGTGTGCCAGGTGTGGGATCGGGTGCCAAGGCCACGGCTGTATGTGAGATGGCTGCTCTCTTCACCCAGCTCGCGTTCTCGTGGGAAAGCCTGAGGAAGCAGCTCAGCATGCCAGCTCATAGGATGTGGGGGTGTTCCGAGTGAGTGAGGAGCCCGCCGGGGTTAGGAGACGAGACGAAGGTCTTCCAGGTGGTAGGGCATCGAATCTGAGACCTGAAGGACCTGTAGAGTGTAGTCAGGCAAAAGGGAGAAGGGAGAATGTTCTGGACAAGTAGGAACTGCATTTTATTGAGAAGATTTCTAGGAAATAGGTAACAGTGACCTCCGACATCATCGGTCAACTTCACCTATGCTTTCTTCATCCAACATTTAGTGATTGCTGAGAGCCCTCATGTGTACCGAGGAGCGGGTCACTCCGTGCCTTGTTCTCCATGTATATTGATGAGCAAGATGCTCACAGTTAAGGGAAGAAAGCAACCTGATGTGGAAAAGACAAATTGATGGTTTCCGTTGTTGTTCAGTCGCTAAAGCGTGTCCGACTCTTTGCCACCCCTTGGACTGTAGCACGACAGGCTTTCCTGTCCTCCACTGTCTCCCAGAGTTTGCTCAAGTTCATGCCTATTGAGTCGGTGATGCTATCTAACCTTCTCGCCCTGTTCTCCTTTTGCCTTCAGTCTTTCCCAGCTTCAGGGTCAGTTTCCATACCATGCCAAAAATACCTAATATTTATTTGTTGAGCCCATGCCGTGCACCATGCCCAGTTCTAAGCAGCATGATATGTGGCGACTAATTTAATCTGGGGTGGGGGGTGGTCTGTTTCTCTCCTCCTTTTACAGATTGGGCTTCCCTGGTGGCCCAGCTTGTAAAGAATCCTTTACAGATAAGGAAATTGAGGTGTGTCGAGAAGCAACTGATCCGTCAGAAGGTGGCTGCCCCGAGATTCAGATCCAGTGGGTCAGGCTCCAGACCCATGTTCTTTTTTTTATTTTTAATTTTTAAAGTTAATTTTTTGTTGTTTTCTTTAAAAAATACTTTTTGTTATTTTGTGTTACTGTTTATTTTAAAAACTGTAAAATTTTATATTTTAGTTTTTCTTGTTCCAGACCCATGTTCTTAACTTCGGCTCTTCAGCTTCCTGAGGGGTGGGGTTGTCTGTAAGCACAGATAATACTTCTTTGTCGAAAACCCATCCCCTTAGCCTTCCGATACCATCATTTTTTCTACAACCCAGTTAAAGAGACGTTTATTTTATGCCCACTGTGTGCTGGGAGCTGGGGATTAGAGATGACAAGCCTGGACTTCCAAAGAACTCATTAATTAAGGAATCAGATGCTCCCAAGTGGCCAGCCACAAAGCCGAGTGTGCCAAGCGCTCAGGAAGGGCCTAGACAGGCCTCCATGGGGGCCCCAAGGGAGTGGCTGTTCTGGGAGGAAGTCAGCTGCCTGGGAGGGAAGCATTTCAGGTGACTCCAGGTGTGAAGGTGGACGGAAGTGGCATTTGGGGGCAGGGGGACAGCTGAAGATGGCCCGGAAGCAGGAAACTTGACATCGTCCTGGAGGTTGGGGTGTTTGAGGGGCGGGTGTGGGAACTGAGGTTGGAAACTGGAGTGAGGCCAGAAGGTAGAGTCTGTGAGCGGAGGGGTGACAAGAACAGATGAGAAAGTGGCTTTCCAGTGGAGTAATTTTCTGCTTTGGAGACCGTAGGGCTGAATTCGGTACCAAATTCAGCTGTTGGGTATAGCCGAATGGGGTATCCTTCTCTGGGTGCCAGGATTCTGGTCAAATATTTGAGCATCACCATGGCCATGGGGTGTTTAACACAAGAGATGTGATTTCACCTCTAGAAACAATTTCGTTTTCATCAGGTTATTCTGCATTTTGAATTCATGCTCTGCTGTTAAAAACATTTAGAACTGACAACAGATATCGTAAGATATATGCCCATCACTCTCAATGGTTTGAAGTAACTTGGGAGCCTTAAGCTTTCTTGAAATTCCTAGTGTATTTATTTTATCAGGCATGATTATATCATGCCAGATGATGGCTAACGAGGCTAAAGAAGATTTTTTTTTAAATTTGGTTATTTATTTGTTAATGCAATTTTAAATGTTACAGTCCATTTACAATTATTACAGAATATTGGCTGTTTTCCCCGTGTTGTACCATACACCCTAGAGCCTGTCTTATATGCAATAATTTTTATACCTCTCTCACCCCCACCCCATACTGCCTCTGCCCTCTGCACTGGTAACCGTTAAGTTGCTCTTTCTGTCTGTGTGTCTGCTGGGTTTTTTGTTGTTGTTGTCTGTTCTATTTTGCTGTTTTATTTTATGTTTTTTGTTTTCACAGGGTAAACAATATCATACAGTATCTATCTTTGACTTGTGTCACTTAGCATACTGCCTAAAGGAAGATTCTTGTTTTTGAACGTACCTATAAACTTGAGCTTTGCTGTTGAATTCAGCCCTGAGATCAGGGATTCTGTCCATAGTGACGGTTAGGGGCTGGACGAGGACCAGCTGCGAAACGCTGTACAAGTATTGACTGCATGTTGGGCTCTTTGAACTCTTCGATATGAGAGGATGGGGTGATTGGAGGGTGTTTTCAACTTCAGCACCACCGCCAACTCCCATACCCCGCCCAGCTCCAAACACCTGACCCCCAGCCCCGCTTCTGCCGAAAGAAGCTGCTGCCCTCACTGCGGAGTCTGTGGGCAGCAGCCCTTCCTCCCCGGCGGAGACAGGAGAGGACCGGGCGTGTCAGCTCTGCATCCTGTACTTCCCCTCCCAGCGCACCCTCAGACCGGCCACACTTTGGGGATCTTTGGTGCGTCAACCACAGACCAGGAAACGGTTCTCAAGTGTAAGAACGATCACTTTCTCTTCTAAGAACTGCAGCTGGAAAGCCCTCACCCCGCCGTCAACACAGGACGGTTTCCCTCAACTGCGGAACTGATGAGTCTTCTCTCTTGCCTATTTCAAGCCTCCCCTTCGCCCAGCCCGCCCCACAGCTTGCAGGCCACGGTGCTCTGGGGTGCAGCGCCCTCCGGCTGCTTGCACGCCTCCCTCGCCTCTGTGAGTGGAGTCTGCTTCCCGGGAGATGGTGATTGTGAGCGGGATGCTGGGAGAAAAGGAGCCAGGGGAAAAGCCTCACACTCGCGCCTGCATGGGGGTGGTGGTGTGGGAGGCCGGGGCAGGTCCCTCACCGTGTTCTCGTCCTGCTCTCCAGCCTCTCACTCTCTCGGTTTGGGTCAGGAGACAGAAACTTCCCTAGGCCCTCCGCTGTGTGTGGCACGCACTCATTTATGCACTCATTCATTGGTTCAGCATGACTGAGCCACTTCTGCCTGCCGGCTGCACTGGTTTTAAAGCTCAGTCATGTCTGACTCTTTATGACCCCATGGACTGTAGCCCCGCCAGGCTCCTCTGTCCATGCGATTTTCCAGGCAAGCATACTGGAGCAGGTTGCCATCTCCTCCTCCAGGGGATCTTCCCGACTCAGGGATCGAACCCTCACCTCTTGCATCTCCTTCACCAGCAGGCGGATTCTTTACCACTGTGGCCTAAAGACACAGGAACGGCTGACACAGCCCTTGCCTTTGAGAATCTGTGTATGGGTGAAGAGGGGGCCGGATGCGCCTGTGCTCTGTCAGGGTTTACAAGGCATACAAGGTGATTCTCCTGCAGCGTGATTACCTACGCTGTCCAACATGGCACTACCAGCCTCAGGTGGCTAACGTTAGATTTCAGTTCATTAAAATTAGACAGTTTTTCTTTTTTTTAAGTTTCAGTAGCCCTATGTGGCTGTGCCAGAGAAGGCAATGGCACCCCACTCCAGTATTCTTGCCTGGAGAATCCCATGGATGGAGGAGCCTGGTAGGCTGCAGTCCATGGGGTTGCGAAGAGTCGGACACAACTGAGTGACTTCACTTTCACTTTTCACTTTCACGTATTGGAGAAGGAAATGGCAACCCACTCCAATGTTCCTGCCTGGAGAATCGCAGAGATGGCAGAACCTGGTGGGCTACCGTCTCTGGGGTCACCCAGAATCAGACACGACTAAAGCAACTTAGCAGCAGCGGCAGCGTGTGACTGTGCAGATAGCAAGCATTTCCAGCATCGCAGGGGGTTCTTCTGGACAGCATTGAGTCGGACTGTGAGTTCGTATTTAACATGTATTTATTTATCTGGCTATGCCTCGTCATGAGGGATCTGTAGTTGCAGCATGAAGACTCTTAGTTGTGCCATGTGGGATCTAGTTCCCTGACCAGTGATCGAACCCAGGCCCCCCACACTGGGAGTGCAGAGTCTTATCCACTAGGCCACCAGGGAAGTCCCCAGACTTTAAGTTCTTAAGCGCAGGCTCCATCTCTGTTTCTGCCCATCAGTGTATCCCAGGAGCCAGGTTTGTCCTGGACATTCCTTACTTGCATGCTGATTGAATGAAGGGAGGGGCAGTAAAGAATGTTAGAAAAAAAAAAGAAAGGAAAAGGATGTGCCAGCAGCCTCTAGACGAGGGATGAACTGCTCTGGAAGAATTAGAGAGCAGATCCCAGAAGAGCCACGTTGAGAAGGATGAGACCTTTACCAGGAGGGCACAGGGGAAAGGGCATTCTGGGAAACAGTGTCTCTGGTCTGGAGACACCTTCCTGCTGTGTCCTGATGGCTTGCACCCCAAGAAGGTGCTACTATTTTCTTCGCAAGGGGAGGAAACTTCATAGCACTCACACCGTATTCTTTTCCTCGGGCATCTCAGAGAGGTGAGGTCTCGCCCGGCTGTCGTGAAGCAGAAGGGCCAAGTGTGATGTAAGTACAAGTTAGTCATTGAGGTGTGACAGCAGCCTGGTTTCAGGAAACCATTGTTTTTTTCCATGCATGAGACTCATACCAAGGTTCGGAAGTATGACCAACGTGTCAAGAAATGAACGTGGAACGTGTCTCAAAACTGAGAGCATTGAATACGAGGTTGGCATGTGGTGCAAGGAGGCTGCTCTGGTTAGTTTCCATGGTTTGTTTTTCACTCCTCCGTTTGCTTGATGACCACGGCTGCCTTCCAGGCACCGTGCTTCATCCTGCGGACACAGAGCAAGTGAGTGGCTCTCTGGCTTGTCCCTGGAGAGCCTGCTGGCAGGTGGAGGCATCAGGTGGGTGTAGAGACAATGAGGACGCAGCGAGATGAGCTCAGCTTGGAAACAGCTCCACAGGACACTGGAGCCAGGTGCAGCACCCAGATTTTCCTTCTGATGTTGTTCAGTGGTCTCTCAGGGGGAAACACATGCAGAAGGTCCCTCAGAGCCAGCCTCTAGCAGGAGGGCCCAGGACCATTTTTAGGCTTCCGAGTCTTGTTGCTTGAGTCAAGCATCATGTTTGATGTCAGGATGTTCCGAGTTTCAACTGTATTCTGGCCCTTCCCAGGGGCATGACCTTGGGATTTTCTTTTCTCCCCTGTGAAATGTGGATGAAATGATGCCTTACAGGATCAAGCAACATAAGCTCTGTGGATCACATAATAAGCATTCAACAAAATAGGATGATTGTGTTCAGTTCAGTTCAGTCATGTCCGACTCTTTGTGACCCCATGAATCGCAGCATGCCAGGCCTCCCTGTCCATCACCAACTCCCGGAGTTCATTCAGACTCACATCCATCGAGTCAGTGATGCCATCCAGCCATCTCATCCTCTGTCATCCCCTTCTCCTCCTGCCCCCAATCCCTCCCAGCATCAAAGTCTTTTCCAATGAGTCAACTCTTCGCATGAGGTGGCCAAAGTACTGGAGCTTCAGCTTTAGCATCACTCCTTCCAAAGAAATCCCACGGCTGATCTCCTTCAGAATGGACTGGTTGGGTCTCCTTGCAGTCCAAGGAACTCTCAAGAGTCTTCTCCAACACCACAGTTCAAAAGCATCAATTCTTCGGCGCTCAGCCTTCTTCACAGTCCAACTCTCACATCCATACATGACCACAGGAAAAACCATAGCCTTGACTAGGCGGACCTTAGTCGGCAAAGTAATGTCTCTGCTTTTGAATATACTGTCTAGGTTGGTCATAACTTTTCTTCCAAGGAGTAAGCGTCTTTTAATTTCATGGCTGCAGTCACCATCTGCAGTGATTTGGGAGCCCAAAAAAGTAAAGTCTGATACTGTTTCCACTGTTTCTCCATCTATTTCCCATGGAGTGATGGGACTGGATGCCATGATCTTCGTTTTCCAAACGTTGAGCTTTAAGCCAACTTTTTCACTCTCCACTTTCACTTTCATCAAGAGGCTTTTGAGTTCCTCTTCACGTCTGCCATCAGGGTGGTGTCATCTGCATATCTGAGGTTATTGATATTTCTCCCGGCAATCTTGATTCCAGCTTGTGTTTCTTCCAGTCCAGCGTTTCTCATGATGTACTCTGCATAGAAGTTAAATAAGCAGGGTGACAATATACTGCCTTGACGTACTCCTTTTCCTATTTGGAACCAGTCTGTTTTTCCATGTCCAGTTCTAACTGTTGCTTCCTGGCCTGCATACAGATCTCTCAAGAGGCAGGTCAGGTGGTCTGGTATTCCTGTCTCTTTCAGAATTTTCCACAGTTTATTGTGATCCACACAGTCAAAGGCTTTGGCATAGTCAATAAAGTAGAAATAGATGTTTTTCTGGAACTCTCTTTTTTCTTCCAAGGAGTAAGTGTCTTTTAATTTCATGGCTGTAATCACCACCTGCAGTGATTTTGGAGCCCAAGAAAGTAAAGTCTGACACTGTTTCCACTGTTTCTCCATCTATTTCCCATGAAGTGATGGGACCGGATGCCATGATCTTCGTTTTCTGAATGTTGAGCTTTAGGCCAACTTTTTCACTCTCCACTTTCACTTTCATCAAGAGGCTTTTTAGTTCCTCTTCACTTGATTGTGTTAACAGTGGGCAATTGAGAGAAAGGACTTTGAGGCTGATGCTGGACTGATGGTGGAAGGAACCTTCTCAGACTGTTCCGGGCAGATGTAGGTGGCTCTGAGCCCAGTTGCCCATGATAATCAAAGGACCGCCCTTATTGTTGCTGTTCAGTCACCAAGTCGTGTCTGACTCTGTGATCCCATGGACTACAGGGAGGGATGTGACTTCCCTGTCCTTTTCTGTCTCTCGGAGTTTGCTCAAACTCATGTCCATTGAGTTGGATGCCAGTCAACCATCTTGTCCTCTGTCATCCCCTTCTCTTCCTACCTTCAGTCTTTCCCAGCATCAGGGTCTTTTCCAGTGAGTCGACTCTTTGCATCAGGTGGGCCAGTATTGGAGCTTCAGCTCCAGCATCAGTCCTTCCAGTGAATACTCAGGGTTGATCTTCTTGCTGTCAGGGGACTCTCTAGAGCTGCCCTAGACCCTAAGTAAGAGCTAAGTGTGAGGCCAGCACAGAAGACGCACCCCTCACCTGGGGATGGCATCCTCTGGTGTCCTGTCTGAGCTCCTTCCCTTCTTGCTCTCTGGTGGGAGCTTGGTGCTCTCTAGGGCTGGGGTTTGCCATGTTCCTGGTGGAGAACGTGGACATGGATGCCGAGCCCTGCCCAGAGTGGCGGATGCTGCACACAGTCGTGTCCTGCCGTTTGTCTCTCATCCATTCAGTCCTCTGTGGCTTCCCCTAGACCTTTATCCTCTGTCCTCCCTGAAAACTTAGCCCTCACTTGTCCCAGGGCTGCTGCTCCCTTGCCTTTCACACACCAGCTTTCCGTTTGGCTTTGTGTATCTTACAAACGGCAATGCATTTCCTGACACACCTCTTTCTGCCACACAGTGACAACTATGCCCCATTTCTTGACACTTTTTGAGTATCTCCACTATTTCTCAGTTGACAGGATAGGTTTCCTTCTCCCGCTAGCTGAGTTAAGATGCTTTTTTTCTGTCTTTAAGAGCCTGTCCTTAGGGAGTCTTCCTCACATCTGGATTTTGGATTCTTTTCTCCAGTCAGATCATCTCTGTCTTCCAATATATAAGCCTAACCTGCTGACAAATTAATGTGACTGTTAACATCATTTGTGTCTTGTCTTCTAATTTATTTTGCGTTTTCACTTTGTAACTCTGTCTCTCTGCTCCAACTCTCATCCCCATCCAGGGTCCTTTTTGTACTTTCGAATTGAGCTGATACATTTTATGTATTTCTTCTCTGGGCTGACTTGGATGCTAGCCATAGGCTATACTTGTGCTCTTAAATTTTAGCATGCATATTCAACTACACATCTTTTCTAACAGATGCGCTGTCTTCCTATTGGTGCAGCAAGGCGGACCTTACTTGGTTTTGACTTCTCAAGGAGCCTCATGGTTTTGTTTTGTTCACTCACTCGGTGTTGTTAAACAGCAAAAATTGCTTTCGTTATTTTTGCAGCCAGGAATTACATTTACTCAATTAAAACCCAGCAGCTGTGTTTCTCATGTCTCTTGTCTTCCTACAAATTAACTTTTTGATTTGCTGACGTTTCTATTTATAATTATTTTAGAGTCTGTGATAAACTCTTTTAGTTTTGGGATATCTAAAAATGCCCATTTAACTGGTCCTTTAAATGTGGTTTTAGCTGGGTATAAAATTCTTGGCTGAGAGTTAGTCTCTGTCAGCATTTTGATGGAACTTCTTTTTTTTCAGGCCTCTGTTACTGCTTTTGCTATCAATCGGATATTCCTTTTTGAGAATGTGTTTTTTTCTCTCCATGCTATATTTTAAGATTTTTTCTTTGAGACATTCTGCAGTTTCATTATTATTTGTCTGTTTGGAAAAGACTTTGATGCTGGGAGGGATTGGGGGCAGGAGAAGAAGGGGACGACCGAGGATGAGATGGCTGGATGGCATCACTGACTCGATGGACGCAAGTCTGAGTGAACTCCGGGAGTTGGTGATGGACAGGGAGGCCTGGCATGCTGTGATTCATGGGATCGCAAAGAGCTGGACACAACTGAGCGACTGAAGTGAACTGAACTGAGCTATCCTATTTCATATTCAGAGTGCTCTTTCAAACTAAGAATTTGTCTTTTTTCTTAAGTTCTTAAAAACATTCAACCATTTTTTCTTTAAATATTTCTTCCCTAGAGGTATTCCTTGTATGGAATTTTAATTTGATTCTTATTTTCAGAATGTATATATATGTGTGTGTGTATATATATATATGCACACACATACACTCACACACATATATATATTTAGCATATATAACTTTTAGTTTTCAATGGACATGGGTTTGGGTGAACTCTGGGAGTTGGTGATGGACAGGGAGTCCTGGCGTGCTGCAGTTCATGGGGTCACAAAGGGTCGGACACGACTGAGCAACTGAACTGAACTGAGCATTTTACCATGCTTGCTCTCTCTTTGTGTATATATCTGTGTGTATGTACATGTATACGTAACTACATAGACTCACACATATATACACACTTAGAACTTATGTACAAATGATTATACGGATTATATACAAATTATTTTTCTTTTTCTGAACCATTTAAGTGTAGATTGCATGCATCGTGCCTCTTTACCCAGTACTATTTTCTGTGGGTTTTGTTTGTTTTTATTGAAGTATAGTTAATTTACAATGTTGTATTAGTTTTAGGTGTGCGGCAAAGTGATTCAGGTATTTGAATATACTCCTTCTCCATCCCTTCTGCTCTGTTCTCTTTGCCAGCCATTGTGGGCAACCAGTTTAATCATTTTCTAATTTTCTTCTCTTCTTTCTTTCTCTGTCTCTTCTTGCAAAATAAGCAAGTTTATCTATTTCCCCTTCTTTCTTACACTAGAGGTAAAATACTTTCATACCTTGCCTGTCTTCACTTTGGAAATCACTCATTAGTTCCTAGAAATAGTTTTCATTCTTTTTACAGTTGCGTTAGTATCCCATTGTGTGGATGCACCAGAGTTCAATCTCCCCAGTCTGTGCTTGGATGTTTAGATAGTTGTGGTGTTTTGCAAGCGTGAATAATGCTATAAGGAATCATCTTATACATACATGTATATGTATGTTTACAGGTGTATATTTTATGTTATATTTCCAGAAGTGGGATTGCTGTGTTGAGAGTAAGTGCATGAACAGTTTTCTCACAGATTGCCAAATTCTCTTCCAAAGCAGTTCTACCGTTTGCATTCCACCCACCAATAAGGAATGCCTGGCTTCCCACATCTTCTCTGCTGCTGCTGCTAAGTCGCTTCAGTCGTGTCTGACTCTGTGCAGCCCCATAGACTGAAGCCTGGAGCCCAGCAGGCTCCCCCGTCCCTGTGATTCTCCAGGCAAGAACACTGGAGTGGGTTGCCATTTCCTTCTCCAATGCGTGAAAGTGAAAAGTGAAAGGGAAGTCGCTCAATCGTGTCCGACTCTTAGCGACCCCATGGACTGCAGCCCACCAGGCTCTTCTGCCCATGGGATTTTCCAGGCAAGAGTACTGGAGTGGAGTGCCATTGCCTTCTCCACACATATTCTCTAGAAGAGTATATTGTCAAGATTCTAAACTTTTGCCAAGTGAATTGGTAAGAAATGGTTTCTCAGTGTAGTTTCAATGTTCATTTCTTTCGTTCTGAATTTTAGGTTATATTATTCTTTTAAATGAAGTTGAATTCTCTTCTTACACATAAGAGCTGTTTTTATGTGATATTTGTGGATTATCTGTCCATATCTTCAGTCTGTTTTTCTCCCCCTGGAGGAATTTTGGTCTTTTTGTCTGGGGATCTTTTATCCATGGCATGCAATTTTTTTTTCCTTTTTGTCATTTGCTTTTTAATTAGTTCTTTACCTTACCCCTGTGCTCTTTTCCTTTCTGTCTGCTTTTGTCTGAGAATTTATTTATTTTAAATGACTGTTTCCCTCACATCTATTGCTTGGAGCATCCTAAGCGTTCCTATTTTAAAGTCTGTGTCATACTGTCTCATAATATTTATTTGATTTGATTTGGAGCCATCCACGTCACCAGCGTTGATTTTATCAGCTAGAATCCTAAGCATTAGATATCTTCCTGTTTTGGAATTTTGGTGGACAGGCTCATTTCAAGAGGGAAGTTGCTTTTGTCTTTCTTTGCTTCCTCTCTCTCCCTCTAGCCGGCCCAGAGGTCCCAGTAAAGCCTTGGCTGTGGGCAGCATGTGGCTTTGTTGTCGCTGTCCTGTCTTGGTGGAGGACATCGCGCCGTCCCCTGGTTTCCACCCCCGGCCCCGCCCTCCCACCTCACGTGGGAGACGTGTGTCCTGCTGCCCCCACGCCCCCTTCCTGCCCGCCGCTCCCGGCGCCCACCCCCACGGCGAGCTTTGTGTGCTGCTCTGCCTGTGTCACACAGAGATGCGTATCTTGTCTGTGAGCCCGGCGTTGTGTCCTTCACTTCTGCATGTCTGGAGCAGAGGGGCTGTGTGAGAGTGAGATTCTGTGGGGCCTTCTTAATGGGAAATACTCCTTTGTACTTGGAAGGAAGGGACATGAGAAGGCTTGAAGGGAGTGGAAGGAAAGAAACCAGCCTGATCATCCTGGGAGGCAGGGATGGCATCTTCCATTCCATGTGTGGAAAGTGGGGGTGCAGAGAGAGTAGGGAGCCCCCAGCCTGAGAGGAGGGGTGTGGGCTTTGAAGGCTGGTCCGTCCCTGGGTTTCACTCTGGCCTTCTGCCTCATCAGGAGGTCAGTTCTTCTCCGCCTGGAACACCCCATCTCCCCTGGACCCGTGTCCTGGGCTTGGAGCAGGAGAGCTGGGGCTACACAGACTTACCAACTGATTCCTCAGCTTTGGAGTGACCTGGTGTCCTTCAGCTAACATTTCTGAAAGTACCTAGAACGAGCCACGCCCTTGCTAATCCCATGTCGGTTCCTTAATTAAATTAACATGGAACAACCCTCAAAAACTCATACCACGGACCCCAGCTTGTAACAAAGGAGATGCTGCTGGAGAGCTCGTGGGCTTCCAGCTTCTCCCGATGAGCTGACATAGTGCTGGGATTCGCATGCTGTCTGGCCGTAAAGCCCCGAACTTCCCTGCTTCCGGTGTATTCTGTTCCCCATGGTGCCTTCCCCACCAGCCTCCCCTGTCTCTCTGGAGGCATGGTGCCCCAGAAGGGTAGCAGCTTTGAGAGCAGCTCTGTGGGAGAGCGGAGTGGGGCTCAAGGTGACTTAACGCTACTGTATGTGAGTGAATCCAGGCCCTCACAGAGGCTTCTTGCCTTCCTTGGCCCAGAGATGGTGTGTCCTCCAAGTTAGCATTCATGACGTGAGCCCTGTGTCCTGGTAAATAATAGGCATATGGATTACTTGGTCAGATGGTCCCTTAGGGGCCGCTTCCTCTTACGCTTTAACAGAAGGACCATGGGCTCCTTCACCGAGAATCCCTAGTATTCTTTATCACGTCACCCTATCTTTTCCCATTTATCATTATTTTAGTGATTAGTTTATTTGTTTTCTTTCTGTCTCCCACCCTCTGAGAGGGCATGACGCAAGCTCCAGGAGGGCATGGGCCTTATTTCTCTGATTTTTGTTGGACCTCCAACATCTAGTGTGATGGCTGACCCAGAGGAGGTGATAACTCATTAGATTTTGAATGAATGAAGAGGAGGGGCAGTTGCCTTTAATCCTGGCTCTGCCATTTAAAACCTTTTTGGCTCCCCGCAAGTGCCTCACTTTTCCTATCTGTAAAATGGACCAAGAAGGGCAGTTTTGTAGGACTGTTGAGCAATTTACAGGCAGCTTACAGAGCTGCTCAGAAAAGGTAACCCTCAGGTCCTCCTTGATGTAAAAGTAAACCAGCACCTTGACTTGGTTGCAGGCCAGGAGAGGTGAAGTCAGACCTCTCCCAGCCCCAGGGAAAACACTGCTGTTCTGGAGCCCTGAGCTTTTGACTTCTCACGGGTGAGCCGGGTGGCCGCCACTGAGAGCAGCTCCCGTGATGAGCTAACCTCTGCCAGGAGGTCCCCAGCACGCATCTGCTGGCTCCAATTAGGAAGGCTTTCTCAGGAGCTGGAGGTTTTGAGCTTGACCCTGAAGAAATAGCTCCCTTTCCCTGAGCCTTTTAATTAAATGCTCACGCTTGCTTTCCGGAGTTCATTGAATCGTTTACCTGCATTGTGGTGTTTGACAAAGCCCTGTCGCTTTGGCTAATGGAAAGGGACAAAATGAGGAGGCTTCTCAGAGGCTGTCTGATGACACAGAGGCTGGTGTTTCTGTGCCCTTTTGGGGCTGGGCGCTTATCTTGGTGGGGTAGGAGAGGGCTCCAGGGCAGCATTTCTGGTCTCTGCCTTTGGCTTGCTTCTTGCGATTCCAAGGCCCACCCCCACCCCCATGCTCATTAAGAATCTGAGTCACCTTGACAGTTGTCCTGAGCCTGGTTCTCACAGTCCGGTCCCTGGGGCAGGGGCAACAGCTTGGGGTGCACCCACCTGGCTGGTCGAACCTTCTCCAGGTGCTCTAGGTGTCTGCTCAAGTGTAAGAACCACTGGTCTAGGGACTCAAACCCTCTTGCATGTCAGAATCAATTGGGGTGTAGTTTTCTTTTTTTAAAAGTTAACTTTATTTTCTAAATAGTTTTAGATTTCCAGGATTTGGAAAGAAAATACAGAGAGTTCCTGTGTGTACCCTGTAGTCAGCCTCTCCTGTTTTTATGACATCTTAAACTAGCAGGGTCCATGTGTTGCAATCAATGAACTGCTAATCCATACAGTATTATCACTAAAGTCCATACCTTATCCTACCATCTAGCCTACGATCTTATCCAGGATCCCACACCAATTTCGTTGTCATGTCTCCTTAGGATCCTCTGCCCTGGGACAGTTTCTCTGATTTTCCTGTGTTTTGATGACCTTGACATTCTTGCTGTACAGTGATTAGGTATTTTGTAGAATGCCCCTCAACTGGGATTTGTCTGTGTGTTTCTCATGATTAGACTTGGGTTGTAGGTTTCTGAGAGGAAGACCCCAGAGGTACAGCGCCTTCTCCCTCACATTGTATCAGGAGAGCACACCAGGCCATGACTTATCCCTGTCGGTGGTGGTCTTGATCACGGGGCTTTGGCTTCTCCATCTGCCCCAGTCAGGTTTCTCCACTGTTTCTCTTCCCCCACTAAGCCCCCTCCCCTACTTTCTACACCGTTTGGAAGGTATGAAGCACACCCTTAAAGAAGCTATGTTCTACCTCTTTGAGAACAGAGCGTCTATATGAACTGTTTGGGATTCTTGTCCACGGAAGCTTTGTCTCTTGTTGTTGAGTCACTAAGTCATGTCCGACTCTTTGCGACCTCATGGACTGCAGCACGGCAGGCTTCCCTGTCCTTCACTATCTCCTGGAGTTTGCTCAGATTCGTGTCTCCTGTCTCCCCATTGTCCAGTCATTTGATTATATCAGTCTAGACTCATGGATATTTATTTTTTACTTTCAATTATAACACAGAATGTACTTTTAATACTTTAGTTGCTCAAATCCTCGCGTCTTTGGCCACTGAGCGCTCTTTCAGCCGCCGCCTGTGTCCTTTGACATGTGTTGTCATTGTGAAGGTTGTTATTTGTTTTGGCTTTGGTTTCACTACTCCTTCCCTTTCAGTCTCTACAAGCTTATCTCGCCTGTTTCCTGCCCCAGGCCTGGAATCACCTATTTCTCCAGAGAGCCCCTGTTCCTTCTGTTGAGAATGGTTATCAGAAAACAAGACCTGGTCTCTTGGGGTGCCCACTGCTATTGGGATGCCAGACTCTGGGCCTTCTCAGCCGACAGAGCGAGGAAATGCACTGTGTATATGAACCTGCATAGACGCGCTTATCTAGAAATATTTCTATATGTAACCATCTGTACCTGTGTTAAGCTCATACTGATGTCTTCAGTGTTCATCCATCAACACGTGGATCCTTCTAGCTCCCTCCCTTTATTTCTCTATAAGCTCCCACTCAAACAGAGAACCTTCCGCTCCCACTTGCTATATATTTACATAATTGTTCAACTCCAGCATTCGTGTATGATGTCAGAATTCTTAACTCCTACTTACCTCCACTTACTTCCAAGGTGAAAGTGAAAGTGGCTCAGTTGTGTCCAACTTTTTGCCACCCCATGGACTGTAGTCCACCAGGCTCCTCTTTCCATGGGATTCTTCAGGCTAGAATACTGGAGTGGATTGCCATTCCCTTCTCAGGGGATCTTCCCAACTCAGGGGTCAAACCCAGGTCTCCTCCATTGCAGGCAGATTCTTTACCATCTGAGCCACCAGGGACGCCCAGGTGGGTTAGTGGTAAAGAATCTGCCTGCGGTGCAGAAGGTTGCGGGTTCGATCCCTGGGTCAGGAAGATCCCCTGGAGAAGGCAGTGACAACCCAGTCCAGTATTCTTGCCTGGGAAGTTCTGTGGACAGAGGAGGCTGTGGGCTACAGGCCATGGGGTGGCAAAGAGTCAGACGTGACCTAGTGACTAAACAACAGTTTACCTCTGTAGGAGTCAACTTTATCACCTGGACTCCAGTGCTTCCATGCAGGTTATTTTCAGTTTTACAGACTCCACTCATTCCTAAAATTACTTCAGTCAGGACCTTTCCCCGTCTTCCTTCAGGGAGATGGTTTCATATGCTTGTCATACAGTTAGATTCCTTTTATCACATTCTGCGTTCCATCCTTGGGTGGACACGAATCTGAGCAAACTCCGGGAGATAGTGAAGGACAGGGAAGCCTGGCATGCTGCAGTTCATGGGGTTGCAAAGAGTCAGACATGACTTAACGACCGAACGACAGCGACAAAGGCATCTACGCTGTAAAGTTCCTCAGGTTTTGGCAAATGTTCAGTGTCTCATATTCTCCATCGTAATATCTTGCAGGGTAGTTTCACAGCCCTAGAAAAGTCCCCTACATTTCACCAGTTCTGCCCACCTCTTACTCCACCTGAACCCCTGGCCACCAATGATCTTTTTACTTTTCCTACACTTTCGCCTTTCCTGAGATGTCATATGATTGGAACCATGCGGTATGTGTTGCTTTTTCAGACGGGCTTCTTTCACTTGGTGATATACATTGAAGAGTCATTCATGTATTCTTGTGGCTTGATAGTGGACTTCTTTTTATGCAAAATAATATTCTACTGTGTGAATTAACCAGAGTTGAAAGTGAAAGTCGCTCAGTTGTGTCCGACTTTTTGTGACCCCATATATAGTCCATGGAATTCTCCAGGCCAGAATACTGGAGTGGGTAGCCTTTTCCTTCTCCAGGGGATCTTCCCAACCCAGGGATCAAAAGGTCTCCTGCATTGCGGACAGATTCTTTACCAGCTGAGCCACAGGAAAGCCCAAGGGCATATTGGTTGCTTCCAATTTTTGATTATGAGTAAAGCTGCAGTATTTTTGGTTTGTGGTTTATTTAGGGACCGTTCCTGGATCCGTCATTGCTGAAGGCATCCAAGCAGAACCTGGGCGCTCACGGGTGGATGTGTGGGAGAGGGAATCAAGGATCGTGCGGGGTCCTTCACAAAGAGTCCTGTCTGTGCTCTTCCATGTTTGGAGATGTAGCCTTTCACCACCCAGAACAGAGGCTGCCCAGAGGTTGCAGCCACACCCGACCCTTCCCACGACAATCTGAGTGTTCTCCCGCACAATCTGAGTGTTCTCCCGCCGCGCTCCTGTGTGGCTGTTCTGCAGTCAGCTTCTCACTCTGTGTTCTGATTTTGGAAGGCTCTGCTCTGACCAACGGGGGCCTCAACCTGCACAGCCCGGTGAAGAGAAAGCTGGAAGCTGAGAAGGACTACGTCTTCGACAAAAGGCTCAGGTACAGCGTCCGCCAGAACGAAAGCAACTGTCGGTTTCGGGACATTGTCGTGCGGAAGGAAGAGGGCTTCACGCACATCCTGCTGTCCAGCCAGACCTCGGACAACAACGCGCTGACCCCCGAGGTGAGAGGGACGGGACAGCGGGTGGGTGCTGGCTCTCTGAGCCCTCTGGAGTCGGTGGAGACCACCCACACCCAGGCAGACTTGGCCTGGGGACCCAATTTGCTGATCTCACTACATCCGTCATCTGTCTGATCTTTATGATCCGTGACTACAGTATCCCATTTTGAAAATGAAGACCCCGGGAAACAGATTCAATAAGCTGATCGTGGTCAGAGAATTAGTGAGTATTGACCCCAGAAACCAAACATGACATCTTGGGCTTCTCCAGCAAAACTGAATGGTAGTCAGCATGTCTAATAGAGATGGAATCATACTCAGTCAGCTCACTTACAGTTTTATTGATTGAGATATAATTCACATACCATAAACTTTATCCTTTTAAAATGTACAGTTCGGTGGTATTTAGTGTATTCACAAAGCTGTGCGACCATCAGCGTTAATCCTGGGACATTTCCATCACCCCCAAAGGAAACCCTGTGCCCGTTAGCAGTCACCCCCATTCTCCCTCACCACGTCCCTGGCAACCACGAACGGCCTTCCTGTCTCTACGGATTTGCCTCTTCTGGGCATTTCATAGATGCAGAACTGTGCAATGCATGGCCTTCCGTGGCTGGCTTATTTTGCTCAGCACAGAATTTGAGGGGTCTGTCCACGTGGCAGCACGATCAGGGCCTCGCCCCTCCTCCGTGTGTGGGTAGGCCACACTTTGTCTATTAGCTCTCCACTGAGGGACGTTTGGGTTGGCTCCTCTTTGGGTGCAGACTTCCCTGGTGGCTCACATGGTAAAGAATCCGCCTGCAATGGAGGAGACCTGGGTTCAATCCCTGGGTCGGGAAGATCCTCTGGAGCAGGAAATGGCAACCCACTCCAGTATTCTTGGCTGGAGGATCCCATGGAAAGAGGAGCCTGGTGGGCTACACCCCACAGGGTCGCAAAGAGTTGGGCACGACTGACCGACTAACACTTTCACTTTCCACTTTTGACTATCTTGCATGATATTGCTATGAACGTTTGTGTATGTGTTTTTGTGTGAACATAAGGTTTTCTTGGTTATATTCCTGATTATGGAATTGCTGGGTCATAAAGAGCCAACTCATTGGAACAGACCCTCTTACTGGGAAAGATTGAAGGCAGGAGGAGAAAGGGATGGCAGAGGGTAAGATGGTGGGATGGCATCACTGACTCAATGGACATGAGTTTGAGGAAATTCTGGGAGACAGTGAAGGACAGGGGAGCCTGGTGTGCTGCAGGCCATGGGGTTGCAAAGAGTCAGACAGCTGAGCGGCTGAGCAACAGTAACAATGGTAACTGCATATCTGACCTTATGAGGAAGTACCAAACTATTTTCCCCGGTGGTTGCTCCATTTTACATCCCCAACTGTGGTGTATGATGGTCCCCATTTTTTTGTTTTCTCGCCAGCACTTGTTATTGTCTGTCTTTTTTTATTACAGCCGTTTTAGTGGCTGTGAGGCGCTATCTCATTGTGGTTCTGGTTTGCATTTTCCTAATGATGGATGATGCTGGGTGTCCCCTCTGGTGCCTGTTGGCCATTTGTCTGTCTTTCAGAGAGATGTCTGTCCAAATCCTTTGCCTAATTTTAAAATTGGGAATTTTTTATAGTTGAGTTTTATGCATTCTCTGTGTGTTCTGAATATCACATCCTTGTCAGAGCTATGATTTGAAAATACTGCCATTCTGAGCTGTCTTTTTCCTTTCTAGATAGCATTCTTTGACATTCAATTCAAAAGTTTTTGACGTCCAGTTTATCTTTTTTCTCTCTGACTTTCTTTTTTCTTTTCAACTGTGGCTCATGGTGGCTTGCGGGATCCTAGTTTCCCAAGCAGGGATTGAGCCTGAGGGCCCATCAGGGAGAGTACCAAGCCCTCACCCCTGGACCGCCAGGGGATTCCATCTCTATACTTTTTAAAATGCTAATTCTACTTATGTCTAGATGAGCAGAACAGTGAAGCAGTGAATACATAATGCATTCACATAGACAACACCATTCAAAAGAGGGGGTGCTTAGCAGATGGCAGCGAAGAGATTGTTGATAGTGCCAGTGTGAGAAGACTCGCATCCAAGCAGTCTTCTCCTGCTGGACCAACCCGGGCAGGGCATAGAGTGGTAAGTGACCAAGACGAGCAGCTCGCAGGGCTCTGCACACTACATCCTTCTTACCCCATTTCATCCCACCTTCTGGTGTAGGGTTATTACAATTCACGTCTTCCAGATGAGACAGCGTGGGCCTAGAGAGTGGAATAGGGCTGGGGTCCCGCAGCTTCAGAGGGCAGGGCGCTCAGCCCAGCGCCTGGCCAGTGCAGACAGTTCAGTGCAGACCCCCCATTCCCGTTCCCGTGGTACTGCACTCCCGGTCCACAGCAGCAGTGCAGACCTGGAGGGTGAACCCTGGGATGGGTTTGGGGTGGGGGACACAGTCAGGGGGCGGCTGTGTCACTGGTGACCCACCCAGCGGGGGCGGTGCAGATGGTCTGGCACTGCTGGTGTGTCCAGTGCAACTTGGGGGGCCCGGAGGTGGGTGGGACGGGCAGTGCTGCGTCCTTGAGCTTATTATAATCACCAGCATTCCCTAAATGCTCTGGATCCCGGATCCTTGTCAGAGCTGTCATTTGAAGATACTGCCATTCTGTGGGGTGTCTTTTTCTTTTCTAGATAGGACTCTTTGATATTCAATTCAAAATTCTTTGAAGTCCAATTTATCTTTTTTTCTCTATTACCTTTTATCCCTTGTCACTATGATTTACATAGACTGTGGTTCCTTTCGGGGACTGTGTGGGTAACAGGCAGGAATGTTTGTCAGCCTGTGAGGGAAGAGGGTGGCCAGGGCTGTGGCGGTAGGGGGCTGCTGGTGACTCATCGCCCCTCTTCTAAGCGCAGGTATTGGGGTCACTCCCTCCTCCACCTTCAGCGGAACCACCTCTAGGTTCTCTGCTGTGTAGACCTCTGCATGGATCTCAGAGCCCAGGGCCTGTGGTTTATCCCAAAGGCCACCATTCACATGTTGATACACCTGGAAACCTTGTTATTTTAAGCTCCTCACAAAACATTCCCAAGAGACCAATTCGTCTCAGATTTTTTCTACTTCACTACTTTTAAAAAGCGTGCTTGAAAAAGGCACGGTATTTTCCTTTGATAAACCGAATAGATGTGGAGCCTGCCAGTTCATCCTCTCTCTTTGCAGCAGCTTTGTGTATTAACTCTTGCCTTGTCATCACAGAAGCGTGTGGCATCTGACTAATTTCAGGCGCCCGGGTTCTCACCTCCTGAGACTCAGGTTTGGTTGATTAGCAAGGTTTACTCCTAATTGGTGTCTGTCAGTAACAGAACAGGAGGAAGACGGAAAAACAATTATTGATCTGGTGTTTTCAGCTCTCCCAGCAACCAGAGTGGATTGACACCGTGGATAAATTGGCTAACTGGGAAGAGTAGCTGTGACAGTATGTGATGTGATGTTAGTGAAGGCATACAGCTCCCCAGGCGGCGCTAGTGGTGAGGAACCCACCTGCCAGCGTAGGAAACGGAAGATCCGTGTGTTCGATGCCTGGGTTGGGAAGGTGCCCTGAGGAGGGCATGGCAACCCCCTCCAGCATTCTTGCCTGGAGAATCCCATGGTTAGAGGAGCCTGGTGAGCTACGGCCCCTGGGGTCACAGTGAGTCAGACACAGCTGAGCAACTTAGCATGCACAGAGTTAGCAGCGGAGCCCTGCCCCTCCCGGCCGAACTGGGATCAGATCCCGCCTCCAACACTTTTCCTTTTCTGCTACCTTGGGATTACTTTGCCTCTCTGAGTGTTCTCATTTATAGGAATCATACAGCGTATTCCCTGTGGGGTTAGAGATAATGTCTGCAAAAGAGGCTCTCAGAGTCCCTGACACCTAGGAAGTATTCAGTGAATGTTCCTCTTGTTGTTAAGATGAAACAGAGGTGTCACAGTGGCCGCCAGCAGACCCAGCCCTGCTCGTTCAGGGAGAGGCTGGAAGGAGGCCGCTTTCAGGATCACAGCTGAATTCTTTTTCTAGTTGTGTATGTGACGTTGGCGGGATTGGCCCCATGGGCAGAAATTCATACATTACTGGGCGTATTAACCGGATTCTGAGGCTAGCACACGTGTTGCCATATTTCTCCTTGTCTGGAATCTAGCAAAGAGCCAGGGAAATAATGGAAATGCCCCTGCAGGAAAGAGTCAGCAAAATAGATGGTCCAAAGTCTTAGGGATTAAAAACTCATCCACTTTCTCCTTAGGAGAGGACTTCAGGCCCTCACTGTGTTTCTGGGGTTTTGTTTGTAGCCCCCAGCCTCAGTCCACAGACCATCACCTTCCACGGGGGCCCCCAGGCCCGCTGGAGGCATCTTCACACCCTCTGGGGTGCATCTGCCGTGTCCACACCATCCTCAAGCCAGTCATGTTTCTTTCTATTTCCATCATAACTCTGAGAGGCCACACTGCTAGCTGTTTGGTCTGCACGATTGTATCAGCCGTAGCCCACCAACAAGTCTGCCCACATTTATGTTTCCTGCCCCGTTAGCTGTTCGTCAGAAGCAGAGTGATCTGCTGGAAAAGCAAATATGATCAGGCCGCTCCTCACACACACACACACACACTTACGTCCTGCCCTGTTAGCTGTTCGTCAGAAGCAGAGTGATCTGCTGGAAAAGCAAATATGATCAGGCCACTCCTCACACACACACACCCTGACATACTTCAGACACATCAGTGGCTCCTCCAGTCTTACCTGAGACTCGGTTGGGGAAGCTGCACTTCCACACTCCTTCTAGTGACTGTTGGCAGGTCCTAGGTCCCTGGCGGCCAAAGGCATCCGTTTCTTGCCATTGGCTTCCCACCGTGGACTATGGCATAGCGTCTCCATAGGGCTGCTTACAGTGTGGCAGCTTGCTTCCCCCAGACTGAGAGCTCCAAGGAAGAGAGAGAGAGCGAAAGAGGACGACTGAGGGGACTTCCTGGCTTAGGGACTTGGTGCTTTCACTACCAGGGCACAGGTTCGATCCCTGGTTGGGGAACTAAGATGCTGAAAGCCTTGGATTGTGGCCAGGAAAAGCTGAGACAAGTTTAGTCATCCTGTGTCTTAATCACCTCTTGAAAGGAACATCCCATGACTTTACCATATTTTCTTAGAAGTGAGTCACTAGGGACTGCACGCAGGTGTGAATACCAGCTACCTTAGAGGCTGCCTGTCCCAGGGATTTAAGTTAGGGAGAGGGCAGGATAAAGTAAGGACCCACACGTTCTGCCAGGGAGTTGGTAGAAGTGTCATAGGAGGGGATAGAAGCTCTTGGGGTGTCAGGAGAAGAAGGAGGTGGCATTTCGTGGGGGAATATTTGAGAAGGCCTTCATGAGGGTGATCTCAGTGGATATGGGCCCTGGGTGACTGGATTCAGCAAGTAGAGATGAAGGAGAGAGAGGGACCCTGGTCTGCTCCCTTTTAATACCCACTTTTAATGGATTTGGTTATCTGGTTCCAGCCCTTGGCAGCTCAGAAGATAGAAGCAGCAGAGGAGAGGTGTGTTTTTTCCAGCAGACATTCACACAGGAGCAGGCGGTGGCCACCAAGTGCAGAGCAGGGCAGTGGCATCAAGAAGGGACCCAGGATTTCCACATGCACAGTGCTCCGGCTCTGTTTGTTAGCAGAGGTGCGCCCGGGAGCCTCTGAGGGGACTGCTCCATCACAGGCTAGCACGTGACACGGAGGGGCAGTGACAGGCGCAGTGTGCTCTGTTTTAGAAGACACAGGAGTGTGTAGGAATTTTAGAACCACACTTCAGTTACAGTATATGACCGGTAGGGGGTCCTTCAAGAAGCAGGAACATCAGCCTTCCATCCAAGTTGGATTATCAACACGAGAAAGGCCAAGGAAAAGTACACTAACTAGATACATACATTTTCATTTTTTTTTTGGCCACACCTCAAGGCAGGTGGGAGCTTAGTTTCCCTGGGATCAAACCCGCACCCCCTGCATTGAAAGTGCAGAGTCTTAACCAGTAGACCACCAGGGAAGTCCCCAAGATATGTACACTTTAAAAATTAAAACTGGCTTGTTCTTTCATCGCATGAACAAAACACGAACCTGCTTTCCATCTAACTCACAAAGGGGGTGGCCATTCTGCTCGGTTTTGTTGCCACTCGTTGACAAGCGTGCAGGCCCTCAGGTGGGGAGTCATGTGAAGAATTACAACTCACGTCCCCGGCGCAGGGTTTTCTTTCCTTTGCCTCTCGGAGAAGCAGAGCTCATGTATAGGTGAGAGCCTGACTATTTCTGGAGGCAGATGGATTAAAGGACCCACATGATAGTGACCTGTTAGCTTTTCTGATGTTTTAAATGAATGTCTGTGGCTTATCCCTGCTAGAATGGAAAGCACTTCTCCCGTCCTTCTCATGAAGCTCAAGCCCCAACAGTTCTGATTCAGACTGATGTCTCAGCATGTGGGTTTTTTTCTCCACAAAGACTCACCCATTTGTTTAAGTCACCCTCCAGTGTGCGGTAGTGGGCAGAGAAGGGAGGTGAGGTTTGTATCCTGGTTCTGCCTCTTGCTGGTGACCTTGACTTTCTTTTTCTGAGTCTTCCTTGCTTCATCTGCAAGATTGAGATACCACACCCTCCCTCACTGAAGTTTCGTTTCAGGTCAAATATTATGTGGAAATTCATGGATGCAATCCTGGCACCTCTGTGCTTAATAAAAGGGCATGGTCACTCAAAGTACAATCTAAAAAACCGTGGTCTCGTAAAGTGTCTCCACTGTACCCTACGATTCTGCCTTTTGAATATTTAATAACAATCGTTCAAAAGCCTGTTCCTTTACCGGCTCCCCTATTGGACTCTCAGCTCCACTCAGGCAAGCACATGCCTTGTTTTCTCTTTTCATGCACTTTCTGCACTTACTTTTCCTGCCTCCCTAACTTCTGTTGGATTGGGTGAGCTTTTACTTTACACCCTCCCCCAGCCATTCTTTGTAACTCATGTGCTTTTGAGACGTTTTCCTTAAGTTGTGTCCACATGAAAGGGAAAAAGTTAACGTGTTAGTTGCTCAGTGATATCTGACTCTTTGTGACCCCGCCAGGCTCCTTTATCCATGGAATTCTCCAGGCAAGAACCCTAGAGTGGGTAGCCATTCCCTTCTCCAGGAGATCTTCCCAACCCAGGGATTGAACCCGGGTCTCTTATATTGCAGGCAGATTGTTTACCATCTGAGCTATCAGGGAAGCCCGTTATGTACACATCAGTTCAGTGCAGTTCAGTTGCTCAGTCGTGTCCGACTCTTTGCGACTCTTCGCAGCACACCAGGCCTCCCTGTCTATCACCAACTCCAGGAGTTCACTCAAACTCATGTCCATCAAGTTGGTGATGCCATCCAGCCATCTCATCCTCTGTCATCCCCTTCTCCTCCTGCCCCCAATCCCTCCCAGCATCAGGGTCTTTTCAAATGTGTCAACTCTTTGCATGAGGTGGACAAAGTATTGAAGTTTCAGCTTCAGCATCAGTCCTTCCAGTGACCACCCAGGACTGATCTCCTTTAGGGTGGACTGGTTGCATCTCCTTGCAGTCCAAGGGACTCTCAAGAGTCTTCTCCAACACCACAGCTCAAAAGCATCAGCCTAAATGTGACAGTGACCTCTGCACCATTTCCAGAGCCGTGGCATGCCCCAGCTCTGGCCTTCCCACCCAGTATTATTGCCTAAAGCTATAGTTCTACCTTGTGCAGACTCCAGCCTTCAGTCAGCCTCTATCCGTTTGATGATGATTTTATAGTCAATTCTTACACTGATTTACTGACACATTTTCTCCTTTCTGTGCTGGCTGCTTTTCCTTGCAAGTCAGTTTTTCTTTGTGAATACGGTTTTCTTTTTCTTGAAGTGCATCCCTTTTCAGTTCTTCCAGCGAGGGCCTAAGGGTAGTAAGCATTCTTTTACTGAAAATTCTTAATCTTTTATTTTTTTTTAACCTTTTTAGTTTATATTGGAGCTTAGCTAATTAACAATGTTGTGATAGTTTCAGGTGAACAGTGAAGGGACTCAGCCATACATATACACGTATGCATTCTCCCCCAGACCCCTCTCCCATCCAGGCTCCTACATAACATTGAGCAGAGTCCCCCGCAGTATACAGTAGTAGGTCCTTGTTCGTTATCCATTTTAAATACAGCGGTGTGTACATGTCCATCCCAAACTCCCTAACCATCCTTTCTCCCCATCCTTCCCTGATTGAAAATGCCTGATCTTTACCCTTGCCTCTGAATGATGGTTTAGCTGGATATAGAACTTGTGTTTAATGGTTATTTTCCTTGGCACCTGGAAAATGTTACAGGTCGGTCTGGTGCCAAAGCCCAGTTCCCACTTGACCTCTGAGCCATGTGAGCATCTTAGCGGAATTAAGGATAAACAAGATAGCGTTGTTGTTACTGGATATATGGAACTGCTCAATTCAATACATATTAAACTGGAAAAGAGAACTGTGATGGACAGGATTGCATCTTGGGACCAAAAGATGCAACCTGATCCTAGGTAGCAATGTTTACATAAATGCGTGTGAGTTTTGGGTATATGCTATGGTATTAGCACTTTGTATCCCCAGCAGCACTGATACGTATTTTTTTGAAATTTGAATTTGAAAGTCGCTCAGTCGTGTCTGACTCTTTGCTACCCCACAGACTATATATTCCAGGCCAGAATACTGGAGTGGGTAACCTTTACCTTCTCCAGGGGATCTTCCCAACCCAGGGATCAAACCTAGGTCTCCCACATTGCAGGCAGATTCTTTACCAGTTGAGCCAGAGGGAAGCCCAATATATGTATATACTCAAATAAATGACTGCTGCTATGGAAAAAGAAAAAAAAGGATGAGCAGGAGCATAGTTAAACTGGGACTTCTGGCAACAGCTGACATACCTTGCCTGGGCTGTGCACAAGAATATTCTCCCACACCTTGGAAAGGGCCAAATAAGCAATGCGGGCGGAGGACGTGCTGAGATTTAGCAGGCTTAGACAGCTCCACACCCGGCTTCCAAGCCTGCAGCCGCTGACCCCACTGGCACCTCCTTGGTGCTCTGTGCTGCTTCGGAGACGGGACAGGGAGTTGGGTTTGGGTTTCTTTCTTTGGTCTGGGTGTGGCGTGTCTGCAGGGGAGGCTCCCTGCACGGGCAGAGCAGATTCACTCTCCTCTACGCCCAGGGCTCTGCACAGGCCTGGAGGCGCCCTGCTTTTAGAGGGACCACTCGCCATTCCCACAAATCCATCTCTGCCCGCAGATCATGAAGGAAGTGCGGCGCGCGCTCTGCAACGCAGCCACGGACGACAGCAAACTGCTTCTCCTCAGCGCTGTGGGCAGCGTGTTCTGCAGCGGCCTGGATTACTCCTACCTGATTGGCAGGTTGTCCAGCGACCGGAGGAAGGAGAGCACCCGGATCGCAGAGGCCATCAGGTGAGTCTGCACACGCCGGGGGGCGTGCCTAGGTTTAGCATGTGAAAATACAGGCTGCTTAGTTAAATTTGAATTTCAAACGAGGAAACATTTTTAAAAGCATGAGTATATCCCATCCTATGCAGCACTTGGGATACACTTATACTAAAAAATTGTTCAGTCGCTCAGTCGTGTCCAGTTCTTTGCGACCCCATGGACTACACCACGCCAGCCTCCTCTGTCCTCCTCTATCTCCTGGAGTTTGCTCAAGCTCATGTCCACTGAGTCAGTGATGCCTTCCAACTATCTCATTCTCTGCCACCCTCTTCTCCTTTTGTCTTCAATCTTTCCCAGCATCAAGGTCTTTTCCACTGAGTCAGCTCTTCACATCAGGTGGCCAGAGTATTGGAGCTTCAGCTTCAACATCAGTCCTTCCAATGAATATTCAGAATTGATCTCCTTTAGGATTGACTGGCTCGATCTCCTAGCAGTACAAAGGGTGTCTCAAGAGTCTTCTCCAGCACCACAATTCAAAAGCATCAGTTCTTTGGTGCTCAGCCTTCTTTATGGTCCAATTCTCATATCTGTACATGACTATTGGAAAATTGTTTTATGTTTGTCTGAAATTCAGAGTTTAATTGGACGTCCGATATTTTCCTGCCAAAATTAGAGATGCTTTTACACTCTAGGTTATATCCCACTTTATTTATTTATTTTTTATCAAAAAGAGATATTATTTCCTCACGTTAAAGCCAGCCTCTGGTAATGCCCAAGAATTATACACACTAATCCCACCGTCTGCCTGGTGGTGAAATCTTTGCTTTTCGGGGCGTCCCAGCCTCATGGAGCTGACACGGCCCAGCCATGAGGAGGAGGAGGGACGTGGGCAGCTCTGTATATGCAGACCCTTGGGTGGGGAGCATTTCCCCCTCTTGCGTTGTCTTTGGGGCAAAAGCTGGGATCCTGGGGAGGACATCCACTCCCATAGATCAGTATCTCCTTTGGGAAAGCAACGTGTGGTTACAACCTCATTCTTTACAGATTTGTCAGAAGCAAGTGAGTGTGACTTCCAGCAAGGCTGTCTTCAGTGGGCAGCAAGGCTGCCCTTCAGGGTGTGCCTCCACCCTGGGAAGGGCACACGCCCACGGCTACACCTTATGTGGACTAAGTGCTTCTTCTCCAGGGACCAGGCCGCACCACCAAACCATGACTTGTCTGGGGACCACACGTCCCCTGGACCACTGGTTCTCAGCCCAGGGAGCTTTTCCAAAACCCAGCGGCTCAGCAGCATCTCTAGGAGCTTTGGGCTTAATGAGTGAGGGGAGTGCTGGGGCAGCATGTCTTGGGTTTCAAAATTTCTTTGGTGATTCTAATATGAAAGCAAGATCAGGAACCCCTGCCGCGTGCCAACCAAGAGGCTTCTCCACATTGACTGAGTGCACCAGCAATCGGGAATGTCCCCTGGACGAGGGCATGGCAACACACTCCATTATTCTTGCCTGGAGAATCCCATGGACAGAGGATCCTGGTGGCCTATAAATCCATAGGGTCACAAAGAGTCAGCCATGACTGAAAGCGACTTAACACACATGCACCAGAAATTCTAGAACCAGTGTTCTAGACAAGCATTTCCTGGAAAACTTTCTGCAGCTTTCCAGAGAAGCATCGTGAATGAGGGACCCTGCTGATGAGGTCTGTCCCCTCTTCTGTGGCTTTTCCAGGCATGTTAAGAAATTTACAGTCTGAGAGGTCTCTTGTAAAAGAACTTCATTCAGAATCTACCAAGACCGATACGTATTTTGGCCACAGAACCTCGTAAGCTGCTGGCGTCCCTTGCAGTTCTTACGCACAGTGTCGGCTGGGCTGAGCCCAGGATCCGGGCCAGACACCCGGCCGTGGCACCCCAGCCACGGTCCCTCCCCATCCTGATAGTTTCCTGAAGAAAACACGCCTGCACCTGGCCTGAGAAGCTGCCCGCCCTCTGCAGATGTTCACTGAATGAACTAGCAGATGTGGGAAGAGCTCGGATGACTCACTCCGCAGAAGCCTCTATCCAGGACCCAAACAAAGCTGTGTGCTCCATCCCCGCAGAGAGGCCGGCCTCACCTGAACCCCTCACAGGGCAGACCATGGCCTGCTGGCTGGATGCTGGGACGAGAAGGAGTCAGATTACCTGTGTGCAGTACTCGGTCCATTCCTGGCCCATAATGAGTACTTAGGACTGGTGTAAAGAATGATTTTCACTGTTCTTCCCGTTACTTCCAGCCATGAGGTCTAGCTAAAAGCCTGGATCTGACGATGGAGCGGGCTTCTGGTGGGGGGCCCAGGGTGCCTGTCACTGTGTGTGTGCCTGGTGCCCACATGCCCTGTCTTGGCCGACTTGGCTCTGAAGTTTGGCAGTGGGGGGCTGCACCCCACGGCTCCCATTATAGGGAACGGGCAGCAGGGTCACAGTTGCCAAGTGCTCCGGGTGGACTCTGGACACCCCCGATGCAGGAGTTTGCTCCGAGTCTTTCTGTGGGCCAGGAGAGAAGCTCACGGACCACTGGGAACAGCGTGAAAGCTGTGTCCGCCCTCCCCGGCTGATGTGCTGACTGTGATGACAGAGATGCGTGTGCCAGGCTCTGAGCTGGTGCTGGCTGGACACTTACATTGAAGTCTCTGGCTTTCCCGTTTTATGAGAAGCCAAATGAGGCTCCAGAGACTAGGCGACTTGTCCCAGGTCTCCCCACTCGTTAGGGGCAGTGTTGAAGCTGGAGGCCAAGTCCTCCAGCCCCCAAAGTTCCTGATCCTCCTGCCACGTCAGCCCAGCCTACAGCTCCCGGCGTGGGCTCAGGTTGAGTGGAGGCTGGTGTGAGCCTGAGGGACTCTGACATGGGGGGACGCACCAGCCATCTCCCCAGCACTGCCCTGCCACCCAGGCCAGGATCAGATATCTGAGCGGTAGCGTCTGTAATGCAATATCCTGCTTGCTGTCTGGCTTCCACGTCCAGCGGGCCCTCGCGATAGAGATCTCCTGCTCGAGGTGAGAGGAAAAGGAAGGGGAGTGTGGTCTGCTCACCGTGTTTTATATCAAGGAAATGAATTTGCAAGTCTGCTGGATTGAACGGAGAAGGGAATGGCAACCCATTTCAGAACTCTTGCCTGGAAAGTCCCATGGACAGAGGAGCCTGGTTGACTGTAGTCCGTGGGTTTGCAAAGAGTCGGACACAACCGAAGCAACAGCACTTAGCACGCTGGACTGAAATGGGAGGATGGGTCGAAGGGTCAGAGGGTCAGAGCTGAGCGTGCTTGGGCCCCTCTTCCCTCCTCGGGGGTCCTTGGTGCCTGTGCACAGAGCTCAGGTTGGAAAAAACAGCATGAAAGTTTCTGGGGTCTGGAAGAGGAAGCTCCTGGAGAGTCATGAGTGCCCACGTGACTTTCTGGGAGGACTGTCATGTGGATGGTGAAGCAGAGGGAATAGGAGTATCAGAGGGGCCGCAGCAGGGGGGGCGTCCCGATAGGGGTGGGCCCCCTTTACTGAGAGTGTGCAGCAGAGGCTGTGATGCATCCTCAGGAGGTGATTCTATGCCAAGTGGAAGATCTGGTTCCCTGCCTCTCTCTTAACGTCCTTCCCAACTGTGAGATCCAAGATCCTGGAGTTGTACCAGGGAGTTTAGGAATCGGACATCTGTTGAAAATCCCAAACCCAAACCCTGTGGTTCCAAGGACCCTGCAAAGAAGCCCCACTCTCCCCTGCAGATTCCAAATTGCATTTGGCAAAAAGTTCCTGTTAAAACCAGTGGCTGGGGCCATGAAGTTAGGAAGTCAAGCTAGGAAACAGGCCACTGGAAACCCAGGACTCAGAAGGCCATAGGGCCACATCTCCCTCTGTGCAGCAGTGTCCTTCTGGGGTCAGCTGCGCTGGGCAACAGTGGCTGAGGTGCATCCCAAAGAGTCTACTCACAGAGTCGCACAGAAGTCAGGAAATCCAACGGCTCAAGCCTGGGTGCATGTTTTGTGACAACATGTAGGTCCCAAGATAACCCCCACGTCAGGAGTGTTAAGCTATCTTCTCACAGTTCAGTCTAATCCTGGCATATCACTGTGATACCCAGGTTTTTTGAGATGAATTTAAGGAAATAGTATCAATTGAGAAGAGAGAAATCAGCTTGATGTTTGTATAAGTTAAGTATTCGCTGCTGTAACAAATGAACTGCCAACACACATAATGGCTCAGCTGTGAAAGAAATTTACTTCTTGCGTGTGTGAACTCAGAGTAGATATTACTGATCAACCCATGGCTGTCCCCCAAGGGCTGAGTCAGGAACCCAAACACCTGCCATTTTGTGATTCAACAAATGTGTTCCAAGATTGCTGAGCCTGTCAAGCTGGGAGGGCTATGTGGGGGGAGATTTTCTTGTACCAGGCCCAGAGTGTGTATCTGGTTTCTGCTCATGTCGGCCGGCACCTGGTTACTTGGGCATAGCCAGCTGCCAGGGAGACCATGTTCCAACAGTAACCCCAGGAAGAAGAGGGAAGGGAAAGCAGGTCTGATGACCAGCCGGTGCCTCCCTACCACACATCTACCGGCCTTGCTCTCTTTCTGGGGGACGATTTACTAAGTGTTCATCCCGATGTGCTTGGAGACCAAGCAGGGCATGAGGCAGACCTGTGAGTTTCCTTAAGGAACTGGGAGAGGAGGAGAGTTCAAGCAAGCAGCAGATAATTGGGATAATTGCAAATCCCGATCACGGAGTTTTCCAAGAACTCTCAGAAGGCCCAGGCCGCCCCTGCACAGTGAGCAGAGGTGAGAGAGACAGGAGATGAGTCTGGAGAGGGAAGCGGAGGCAGACCAAGGTCACGGTTTGGAGTCTGGATTTTATTCTTGCAAGTTCCTGTTAGTTTCCAATCTTCTACCTGAAAATAATGAGGGATGCAGGCTTTACTAGACATCCTGGGTTTTTCCTCCATGTCCAGATGAACATTAATGTTTTATGGACCTTATAAAGCAGCTAGGGGAAAGGTGAAGAGGACTGGAGGTCGTTGTAGGTGCCCCTACAGGTGTTTAATATTCAAGATGCATGTTGTAAGCTTGCTCGGTGCAGGACAGGGAGGCGACATTGCCTGATCCATAGCCACGGAGACCGATGCCTCATGCCCCCAGGGGAGCCCAGCATCTTTCCCCAATTTTGGCCAAAGCCACTCAAACATACAGACCTTCATCAGCATTCTAGAACCACATTCAGTGAGTCTGGTATGCCTGTAGGTAATTCAGAATCAGATAGTCCTGATACTGAAGGAGCTCTTTAGAGGTCATCAGTCCCCACCTGTGCCCATGGTCTAAAGCTCACTCAGGGTGATCATCAGGCCGGACTCGGGGTACCTCCAGGAACAAGAGGTTCATGCCGCCAAAGGCACCCACTCCACCCCACCCCTGCCCTTAGAACATTCCTTCTCTCCTTGAGTTCAAATACCCCTCCTTATAAGACTCTCTTAGCTCCGTTCTGAGCGCTAACACTAGGGGTATCTTCCTTAAGGACATTAGCTCTTCGTTCCCGTCTTGGAGGTGGAAGGGCAGGGTAGCTAGGTGCAGTGCTGGGACCATGGGCTCGACCTGGGATCTTCTGGGCAAACCGTGGTCACCCCGTGAGTTTTCCTCTGAAAATCTGATGCCAAGCACTGTGCCATGCCTGTGCCTGTGGCTCCAGGGCTCGCCATCTGGGAGGTCCCCCAATGACCCGTGGGTGCTTCCCAGCACCTGGGAAGGCTTATTCCCACCTCGACAGAATCAAGCTTGTCTGTGGGTCTTGGCGAATCCATTCACCTGCTAAAGAGGGTCCTCTCTTTTCCCCAGGGACTTTGTGAAGGCCTTTATTCAGTTCAAGAAGCCCATCGTCGTGGCGATCAACGGGCCTGCTCTGGGCCTGGGCGCCTCCATCCTGCCCCTCTGTGACATCGTGTGGGCCAGCGAGAAGGCCTGGTTCCAGACCCCGTACGCCACCATCCGCCTCACGCCCGCCGGCTGCTCCTCCTACACCTTCCCCCAGATCCTGGGCGTCGCCCTGGTAAGCCTCCTCGTCTCTGCGGCACATTTGGGGTGCCAGAGCACCCCTCCTCTGTCCTGGTGTTTAGGGCGCAGCCCTTCACGTGGGTAGAGGCCCAGGGCTGCTCCCCCCTGTGCAGGCTGCAGGCCGTCTCAGCTTCTGCCTCCCTGGGGTTGCTGCCCGCCGGTGTCCACACAGCCTGCCCAGCAGGTGGATTGCAAGGTGGTTTGGACTCAGGAACTGGGGCCACTTTCTTGCGGCTCACAGCCTCAGCAGTGGCAGGCAGATGAGGCAGGCACTTTCCCCTGTGATCTCAGCCTCTGTGCTCTGCCCCATTCCTCCCGGCCTTGATGGTCACAAACATATTAACATTGCAGAGCCTTGTCTCTTTCATTTCAGTCATTTCTGAAATTCCAAGAGTGTTCCCGATTGAGACCTGTTTTTGCCAACTGACTGTGTCCCGTGTGGCTTCTTCCACTGGGTTTCTTCCTCGCATTTCTCCTTCCTGAGATGGTGTCTCTTGTCTCTAAATACATACAGCGTGTGTTCGTCTTCAAATCTCCAACCAGATGCATCCATTAGCCTGTTACCGACCTGACAAATTTCACTCCTCAGGCATGAAAGATTGTCCTTTGGGTCATCATGACCCCCCCAGAGGGGAAGCGGGTGCACAGATCCAGAGGCTGGGAGAGCTTGGCATTTTAACATCTGCCTAAGAGCAGCTAAGCATGCCAGGAAGGGGACTGGAGGGGAGGCTGGTCGACAGCAGTAAGGGAGGGGCTTGCATGGTCCGCTGTGGGAAGGAGGCAGGGACTCGTCCTGAAGGAGGGAGGGGCTACGGCCGTCTTGCCCTGATTGTCAGTGGGAGAGCCACTCGTGGGTGTCAGTGGTGGTTGCACTGTGCCCCGCCTTTGCCTAGGACCTTATCCGCGTAGCTCCTCCCAGAACACGAATAACAGCTGAGAGAAATTCTTCGGGGAGCAGAGTGCAGAGGACCCTGCGGAAGGCAGGAGGGGTTTCTGCCCTTGGCTGCTGGGCAGCGCCTGCAGCCAGCCCTGGGCCCCTGGAAAGGATGCATTCTGTGTCGGGATCATGTTGTTACTCAGGACCTTTTGGGCAGTCGGTGAGGGAGACCCCTGAGGTGGCTTAAAGGATGGTGTGGGGGACAGAGAGTTTACCGGTCCCCGTAACTGGCAGGCCCAGCAGCAGAGCCCCTGTTGGGGGTGCCAGGCCCCGGCATCCCAGAGCCAGCAGGACTCTTGTTCTCCGTCCGTCCTGTCTTTGCAGCTCCTCGTCTCCACGGAGCAGGGACAGACACAGCAGTGGGTGGCCCTGGGCTGAGTGGCTTAAGCCACCAGAGAAGGAGGAAGATTCTTCCCCATCCTCTCCAGCTTGGGGACCTCACAGAGAGCTTTAATGCCTGGGGTGGCTTTTCTGTTTATTCCCATATCAGCCATCAAGGACCGGGTGTCAACTCTGAACTGTCCCAAGTCCCTCCTGGGGGGTCTGCCACCAGACACGGGGAGGGGTATTGGGCAGACGAAGCTCCTATAGGTACATGACTTCTTTTGGGAATTTAACGGAAGCTGGGGGCCCTCTGCTCAGAAAGATGCATACAGACACAAGCGTTGGCAAATAGGTCCCGCGGCATCTTTGGTCCCCAGTTAAGGATGCCGCCTCTGAGAGCTGGGACCATCACCCACAGCATGCTGACTTGTTAACAGGCTCACAGGCATACCGGCTCTCAGCTTTCTCCTGCCTTTGCTTTTTCAGGCCAACGAGATGCTCTTCTGTGGGCGGAAGCTCACCGCCCAGGAGGCATGCAGCAGAGGCCTGGTGTCCCAGGTCTTCTGGCCGACCACGTTCAGCCAGGAGGTCATGCTGCGGGTCAAGGAGATGGCCTCCTGCAGCGCGGTGGTGAGTTCTGCGTCTCTGCGCTATTCTCGCAGGTGGGGGCAGCGAGACCGGAAGGGAGTGTCCGACTTGCCAGAGGTCACACAGGGAGTACATGGGAGGCCCTGTGTGATTTCACAGAGGCCGAGTCTCGGTGCTGAGAGCTTAAATCCAGAGGGAGACGGTCAGCACCGTTAGGTGTTCCCACGTCAGGTGCAGTGCGAAAACCTCAGAAGAGATTTATAGCCTGGGGCAGAAGTGGTGCCTTAAAGCTCCCAAACTTGCACAGACACACAAATCATCTACGGTTTTCAAAGAAGGGGAAGCAAGAGCGAATAAGGGCAGGGTACGAGCCAGCTGAGAGATGAGAAACAACAGTTCCTGCCGCCCTGGAACCTCATTTCTCCTGCCCGCCCAGCACGCGGCACATTTAAAGTCTACAGTTCAACTCTGAAGACTCCTTGAAAACTGGATAAGTGAATAACACCTCCGTGGAGGCACTGGGTTTTAACTGTCGATTTTATCTCATGAAAGTCGCTCTGAGCGCTGCGTGGGAATACCCCGGGGATGGGGGGAAAAGGGCAGGGCAGGAGAAGAGGCGCTCTGAGAGCAGAAGGTCCGGACGCTCTCTGTGCTCTAGCGTCACGGGGAGCTGGGCTGGACTGTGGGGGCCGAGCGGTCACCTCCCCCTTCTCCCCGTCTACCCTGAGTCCCCACCCACAGTCACTTACCTCCTGATTGCCCCCGCCAGCCTTTACAGACACCCTCAGTGCCCAGGAAGCCTGTGGTCCCAGGGATGGTGGCAGGGTGGGGACAGCCCTGCCATCTTGGTGGTCGTTTGTCATGGGCCAAGCCCTTTGCTCAGCTCTTTATGTGGATTCTCTTTCAATCTTCCTGATGACTCTGGCGGCCAACTCTTTGCCCAGAACTCTCTCCTGTGGTTTTAGCCCCGGAGATCTCAAGTCCCAGGAAACTGCATGGCCCAGGCAGACAGGGGTGGTTGGTGCCATAGGGGCCGCTGCCTGCAGGGGTGGGTAGATGCTCTCAGTGGGGTAAGCGGTGTGAGTGAGGGCACGGGGGGTTCAGGCAGTGGCTCCTGGTGGTGTGAGCTGGCGCACAGCATTTTGGGGGGCCATGAGGCTGAAAAGGCAGAAGGACAAAGACCCCAAAGCTCCCCTGAGAAGTCTGACCTCTGGGGGTGCTCAGACAAAACCGGCTTTTGAAGAATTCCTGCAAGGAAGACTCTCCTGTCCATAGACAGGAGTTCAGGAGCTTCGGGGTGATTCGCCTGAGACAGGAATCTCCCCCATGCCCCCGGAGATGGTGGTCTTTGGAGAAATTTGGGGGAGGGAAGAGGTGTCCTTCATCAGCCAGCCCCTCCTTACCACCCGTGAGCCTCCAGCCCAAGCTGAAGGATAGGGTCACTGCCCACTTCCAGCCTGCTTGAGCAAGGGAGCTCTTGTCTTGCTGTTTTTTGTTTGAAAGCACTTGGTGAGACTGAGAACTGAAGTCCCCCCATCCGCAGAGAATGGGGAGGCGAGTAGAAGGATGCTCGGACTCTTTGCTGCCAGCTGTGCCTCTGCCAGACTGAGGCAGCCGTGGGGGCCTACAGAATCAGCCAGGGGTTTGCAGGGCATGTCCACCAGGCAGCCATGGGCACGTCCACTTCCCTGAGCTCGGGTCCTTCATCTGTCATGTGGAGATAAACATACTGCCTGTCTGTGGAGTGAACTTGAGGTGGAAATGAACGACTGCATGGAGAGTGCCTGTCACAGAGCCGACAGCTAATGGTGGTCGTAGTGGCTTTGCTGTCCTGTGATTGCTGCGACGGTTCTTACTCACGATCATGATTATTATTGCTATTTTTACCACGCTGGCTACTGTATTACTAATATTCAAATCATTAATACTGCTGCAATATAATACTATCGTATTACTGTCCCTGGCGATACTATAATTGCTACTGTAATACTATAGTTCTGTTACTACTGTTACCGTTATTACCACCACTAACATTACGGTTATCACAACTATGATACTACAGTATTACTGTTGTCACTATTATTGCTCGTCACTGCCATTTATTGCCATTGTTATTACTTGCTATTGCAAGGATCGCTACTTTTATTACCACTGCTCTTACTGCTAAGCCTGAACAAGGGACGTTGCTGTCGAGGTGGGTCCTGTGGGTACTCTGGCAACCCTTTAGTTCATTTCCTTATCTTACTTTGTGATCCCAGCCATTCTTGAGTTAGGTAGCACACGGAGGTTAAAGCAGTATCTCCCCAAGTTTTTTCCTGACATCCATAGAAAGTGATACTGAGTATCTGTCACCCGTGGGTAAAAGACCAAGTCCTTGCAGTCGGGGTTAACACAGGTCCCACTCATCCATCCCAGGGACTGAGGGCTTGACATCTGGGCACATGTGCAACCTGTTCCTGGTGTTGCCAAGGGGCAGCGGCCTGGGAAGCCCGGGACCACAGGAGGCGCCTCCTCTGGCTGTGGACATCAGAAGGTTACCCAGGCCAAGTACGTCCCTTGGGAGCAGAGTCCCTGGCGCCTGGCTGATGAGGCTCGTGCATTTCCCTGCAGGTGCTGGAGGAGTCAAAATGCCTCGTGCGGAGCTTCCTGAGGTCGGTGCTTGAAGACGTGAATGAGAAAGAATGCATCATGCTCAAGCAACTCTGGAGCTCCTCCAAAGGCCTGGATTCCCTCTTCAGCTACCTGCAGGACAAAATTTACGAAGTCTGAGGGCCCAGCACTGCAGGGCCCCTGACTTCCAGCTCCGCCCCTGTGTTTCAGAGATCGGAGCCCAGTGTATGCTCGGCCGAGGAGTCTGTCCAGGTGTCTCTCTGTCCCTAGGGTTGTGTCCATTTCCTTGTGTCCTTTGGTTGCTCCTCATTGGTTTGGTTTTGTGTAATGATGGGAAACGCAGTGTGCTTGGCCTCCTGCCCCGTGTCCACACCTCAAACCCCAACTGGCTGGGGGGCCATCGAGGGCTATCTCTTCCCAGGCCTTTGCCAGGCGCCCTTGTCCTGCCCCACTTGCTGAGATGCACCATCCTTGTCCAGGAAGGAAGACCAGTCCCCTCACCCCACCAGTCCCTCTGACTCAGGCTGTGTCTGACACAGTGCCTCTGACGTGGAGACTCAGCTGCCGTGGCTCTCTGTGGCTGAGGGCAGATCCAGTGACCGGGGACGACCAGTCTTAGGGGATTTTCCAGAGCAATGAGCAGAACGCTTGTGTGGAGCCGGCCTCAGTCTCCTCTCTGATGCATGTCTGTGTGACTTTTAGGGCTTGGTCTTAACAACCCAACCGAGTGATTTACAAAACCCAGATATTGTACACTTAGGAGCGTTTTGTTAAATATATATTTTTTAAAACAATGTAAGTGGAAATTCTGATAATTTATGTATATTATATGTAAAGCTAGTTTTGCAAAACACACAAACTACTAGGAAAGTGGGTTTTTTCCCCTTTAATCAGACTTATTTAATTTATTTATTTTTGTTTATACGTTACGGTATCTGTTGTTCACGCAGATACTATTTTCATACTGCCCTAGACCGAATCCCATACAGGGTTCGAGCTGTTCGGTGCATTCTAGCAATGAACCATGGAGATGTAAAATTCAGAGAGGTAGAAATGGGATTGCTAGGGTTAGAAGGAACGGCTCTGCACCAGACTCTCTGCATATGAAACAGCTCTGTGGTCACTGAATGCTTGTTCTAGGAGAAGTCATGGAAGGGTCTTCTCTTTGCCCCGCTGCCCTTAAGGAGATAAAGGGGCCTCCCGCTTGAATGGTCCTGAGACACAGCCAGTCCCTAATCCCTGGATGTCGGGAACAGGTGGGGCTGGGCCCCCTGGGGGTTGCATACTACTGAGGGACACTTCTTCCTTGGGGGCTTGACTTTCAGAGCCCCTTTCTCATGGGCAGTGGTATCTGGTTGGGGCCTCCCAGAGAGGTGGGGGAGAGTCCCCGCTCTGTGGGGCTGTCAGCAGCAGGGCTAAGCCTTTCTGCCTCCAGAAGTCCTGTTTTCAGGCTCTTTCCTTCCATGAGGGAGCAGTGACCAGGGATTAGGCCTCTGCCCGTGGGCCGCAGAGGGGCCCCAGCATTTGTGTTCGGGCTGGCAGCCCGAAGTCCCCAGATCGGCCATGGGGGAGGAGAGGTTTTGGTTTGGGGCCTTGGTTTTGGTTGCAGAGGAGAAGGTCAGCATCAGGGTTCAAGCAGAGAGGTTACAGGGCCATGTTCTTCTGCGTGGGGTTCACACCAGAGGAAGTTTGGTTCTCAGAGTGGCAGGATCTTTCCATTTCCACCCCAGCCCCCGAGTGTTCTCAAGGACCACCGCTTGCCCCTCCCCTCTGCCCTCTGTCAGTCCCCAGCCCCTCCCGGCCCTTCCTTGGAGAGCGTGGAGGGGAGCGGTGAGAGCTGGGCACAGCTGAGCGAGGGGAGGGCGGCTGAGGGAGGGTCATTGCTGTAGTTCCCTCTCCCTCTCCGGTCCTCTTCCCTCCTCTGGAGGCAGGTGGACACCCTGGGCCGGGCAGGTGGAGAGGACTCATGGTGCTGAGCTTTGTGTTTCAGAGGACGGATGGAGTCTCTGCACTTGAACCTGGGTTCTCTTGGCTCCCTCTGAAGAAAGCCCCACTCCTTTTCCTGTGACCTCAAGAGAGTCAGGGAAGAGCACACGTCTCACTTGCTTCTTCCTTCGGCGGGGAGACAGCTGCCTTGGCTAAATCCATCCACAGGAAGATGGGTTGAAGTCCTGTGTACACCAGCCCCACCCCCTGCCCACCACCATGGTCCACGTGGGATCCTGTAGGAACTGTTACTATAGGGAAGCACCTCCCTTTGCCCAGATGCCTGTGGTCACATCTCTATTTGGGTTTATCTCCTCCTTTGAGAAAGCTAACGTGTGCTCTGCCAAAGCCCCTGGACAGCCTCGTTCTTGGCAGGTAATCTCTCTCCCATCACTAAGTTGTCTAAAGAAAGAGCACCGTGCTTTCTGTTTACCTTCTAGGGACAACCACTTCATCGTCTCTAGAAGCAGAGTTAGGATTCCTGTTGGATGGAGATGGAAGACAATGTTTGGAAATTTCTTGGGCTCAGTGCCCATCTTTGTCCCCTGCCAGAAAAAACCAGAAGTGTTTTAGCTTTGGACTAAAACATAGCTTTGGATCATCAAATCCAAGCTTCTAAATACCTCCAGGATCTCTGATGATAAGGTAGGAACGTGAAACCATCACTCAGGTGGAATGCCTGGGCAGGTTCCACATATAAGAGGAGATGTTTTACCCGACAGTCTGTGTTTCGGCTGTTTCCGTACAGTCAGTTCAAGAAGGATGTTCCACAAATTGGGCAAAAGCCAGTTTAATCTGTTGGCTACAGGGTAGACCAAACCACTGAGTTTTTCACTTTCTGAATAGTCGCTTTGATAATGCAGAGATGAGATCCAGGTAACTTACGGCCAACCGACATGGGATGTCGACTTGCGGCCGACATGGGTTGAATTTCGCCAAACCTGTGTCTGTCACGGTTTGTCCTCCATAGCCTTCTTGAGATGGGGCCCAGGTTTTCCTTTCCTGTCTTCTACCCCAGAACATTCTCTCCATCCATACGATCCTTCTCCCCTCTCTCTACTCTGCCTCACCCCCTCCCCACGCAGTCGGTCATGACCCAGAGCCTGGGCAGGTCTTAGAGGAATTGTACTTGGTCTTGGCAGCCCCGTCCTGGGGTTGCCTTTGCGGAAGATGAGGGTGCTTCTTTAGTCAAGAAGTCTTCTGGACAGTACACCCTGTGCCATCCTGTGAGGCATGAGTAAGGACTGTCCTCTCCTCCAGCCCCTGGTGATTGGCATCCAGGGCCTTGCAGTGGAAGCATCTGAGTTAACAGCGTGGTTCAGGAGGGCTTTTTGGAGAGCTTTGCAAAAATGGTCAGAGCTCCTCACCATTTGGAATGGCTCAGCCTAAGGCGGATATACCCATATATCCCTTCCTGCTTTGAAATAATGTCTGGGTGAAAACCATAGAAAATGACCCTCTAGGAAATGAAATTGGATAACTCTAAGAAGCTAGTAGAGAATTGATTTAAAATATTACTCTTGTTTGGTATAAAGTAAACTGGGAAGTGTTCTCTCTGAAGCATGAAAATATGTTTTTCCCATGTGGAGTTTAGTATAAGGATGGAAAAATGATAATCACACTAGACTTTGACCAATGCAACTCTATTTCCAGATATCCATGTTGAAAAATAGCCTTCACTGGATGCTGAATTGCATTTCCCATGATTAACTGTTGGTTTAAAAAATTTTGTACACTTTTTTAATTTGAAATTTAGTCACATTCATATAATTTTTCAAGCCAGTTTCTGTGGAAATTTTTTTAACAAAGAAAAATATAGAAACACCTTCAGATCTTCCTAAGTGAATATTTAAAATGCAGAATTGCTTCTCTTCTGTGTTTCTGTATTCAGATACTGAGATCTGTTGTATATATTAGTTTAGACATCCTCACTAATATACACAGTATTTAAGACTCTAAATGAGATTTCTTAAGTATTTTATTTTATTCTCTGTAAATGGTTTTGTATGATCTTTAAAAATCTACACTTTGCTTTTGTAGATATTTAAGGGAAACCATTTGGGGGTTGTCTTGCATGTATATTTTTGTTGTAGATAAGTGTTGCTTAGTTATTTCTGCAAATTTTGGTTGAAATGCTTACAGACTTTAATACAGTATATATATTTTCAGAATATAAACTTTTATATTTCTGTGGTAAGTTAGGATCTGCGTTTTAGGCAATCTTTTCCATTAATATCACTTGTTCTTTCAAGAAATAGCATTCTGGTTTGGTGCCAATGGTTTTCTATTTTTTTTTTTTCCCGTTAGAATCGAGTGCTCCTAAATTGTTAGAGAGCCGGTTAATTTTCTTTTTTTCAAAGTAATTGAGTTTGAAAAAATGTACTGAATTTGTGAATAAGCCTTACCATTAGGATCAGTAAAAATTTCCAACTTTTGCAACTATGTATGTAGTTGAGGATCTCCCCATAAATTCTCACTGTGTGGCAGTTGATGGAGTTTGTGAACAGAGCCTTAAGCTTGTTGCAAAAAAAAAAAAAAAAAAAAGGTAATACGGGTTGTTTTTTTTAAGCAGCGTAAGCCATGTGGATGGACTCTGTGCAGTCTGTACAGCATGGCTAATGTGGAGAGTGCAGTTGAGCCAGCAGCAGCAGGGACCAGTTAGACACCGTGGTGATTGTCTTTGGCCATAGGAAGGGGCCCCAGACAGGCGTTCTGGAGCCCTCTGTGTGCTGTTCATGTGGTGTAGACACGGCCACAGGGAGGGCCACTGGTCCATCGTTTGTTTTGAACCAATGGCATTTCCTGCTGCGGACCTTGGTGGTTGACCCCAGGTTCCTTGCAGGTGACCTGGGAACGTCCAGTCTGGCTGCGGTCAGCACTCCTTGAGAGATGTTAACAAAGTTTACATGTGAGTCTTACTGTGTAGACAATCTGAAGTCAATTTCAGTTACATCATCTGCATTCCCACATGAGCTGAATGTCTTGTCAGTGAAATAGGTGTGTTAAGCCATACTGAACCTGAGTGTAGCAGGGCAGAGGCAACCTAGGTGTGCAACATACGCGTCAGCTGAGCCGGTCTCAGCCCACTCTGGGCTGTTTGAATGGTGCGTAAGTCGTGGAGCTCACTGGACAGGCATCCACCAGGGTCTGATAAAACCAAGTAAACTCTGAAAATTAAACTTAAAAAGATGATTCTTTCTCATTGGCCCTGCTTCTGTAGTTACCTCCTGGTTCTCCTTATCAAGGTTTCAAAGATGATATTGAGACCAGGGCCATAGAATGGCTAAAGTCAAGTTATTCGGTTCATCTCAAAATACGTGTTCATAAAGCCAACCTGTCTCCCACTAGGATGGAGACTGGCTTCAGATATTTGCAGTGTGTGTGTGTCAATCAGAAAAGCTGACATCTAGTTTTTAGCCTCTGCTCTGACCTCTCTGTGGGTTGACCCTCCCTCATTGGCCCAACACCTGGCCTCGCTCTGGAGCTCATTAAGGTGACTGAGCAGTTTGGAGGGTGTGGAATTTTCCATATAGTATTTAATGTGTCCCTGTGCCATTAGTCCCAGCCTGAAGTCATTTGCTGATGCCCATGTTGACAGGATTGTGAAAATATTGCCTTTCATAAAACCAAGGACCAAAGAATTCCATTATTCCAGCAAAGCACGAGTTGCATAGATTGTGGGCACATTTAGGCAGAGGTGTGCATGCTTCATGGCGCAGAGAAGCTGCTCCCGTCCACCAGCCTCATGCTCCCCCTGGCTGGCCCTACAGAGGGATTTGTTGTCCCCTTGCGAAGGCTCTGAAAGACGAGTTTCTCAGATTGAAACGCACTGTCCCAGGCGGGTGTTTCTGCTGTGTGGTCCCAGCCTTTGTCCATGTCAGTACCGTAGAGAGTGGAGGTCTGGCCTTCTGCAGGGTCCCTGACCAGTGTAGGATTTGTCCATCTGTGTAGATGCCTCCAGCGCGTGTTCTTCAGATGTGTCTACACTGAGCAGCCAGATCCTACAGTTGCCAAATTTCCACCTCCTTTTTGTTCTCCATCAACCCATTCCGCTTCCTGTTTAGCCCTAGAAGAAATCTCTTCACTTCTCATACTAGGTAGATGCTCCATGCTCATCCACAATGAACCCATTCGTCCGTCAGCCGGCTGAGAAATGATCTGACACTGAAGCAGTGGGATTCTAGTGGTAAGGCTTATTACCAAACCTCTGATAATGAAGCAGGCTACCAAAAAATGTCTCCGGCCCACCCTGGGAGTGTTCAGATTTGATCCTGGATCTAGCACACACACCGAAATCCAAGGAGACCTTTGCAAATTAGGCTACTCGTTTTCTTTCGCCAGGTGATCATGGGAAAGTCTTTAACTAGTTCTGAATATCTGTAAGTATGAGTACTTCATAGACTTATAAAGCAGGTACACCGCCCCTTTCTCACCATGCTGTAAATATTATCTGAGACTGGGTGCAGTACTGAGGGATAATAATCTTCTGATTTATCAAATGCTGACTGTCTAGAGCAAATTGTACACTCTCTTTGTGAACGGTCCTGTAACGTGTATGAACACATTTCTGGGTGCCTTAGAAGTTGTATTTTTCATGTGTGCTAATATGCAGTATTTATACATCGTGAGAAGCTGCTTTGAATAAAAAGGTTGAAACTTGGTCTGCGTTCACTCGTGTCCTCCCTTTGGCAGCCTGGCAGGTGAAGTTCACAGACGAGTTCTGTGGTTTCCAAACAGAGACGTTTCTGAGGTCTCCAGGGGGTTGCAACACCTGAAGCTTCTAGGTTGTGGCTGGGTTCCTAGGGAGCAAAAGTACCTCCCACCCACATTTACCTCCAGCTTCAGTAATTCAGGCTGGTGGATCGCTGGGGGTGGGGGGGCAGGGGGTTGGTAACAGAGGACCTGGAAATGAGGAGGGGTGCAGGTAGGATTTGTCAGAAATTGGTAGGAGCATCCACACCTTCCCTGGCCCACCCAGCATGTTTCTTTGGATAGCAATCCCTCCTCACTGGAGATGAACCTCTGCAGAGCTTGGTTTTACACAGTCCCAGCTGCACATGTGACTCACGAGCATGTTTGTCACTATGGAATTACACGAAGTCTGTTTCTTTGCCTTGGTCGTCACATAGTGGCTCTCAGGAGGAGCACGCTGCTGAGGACGCCTGGCTCTGGAGACGACATGGAGGCCCCAGGAAAGAGGAAGAAGAAGTCTGTCAGGGGCTCGAGGCAGCAGGGAACTCTGTGGAAGGGACTACCTGTCCGTCCATCCAGCGGCGGTGTTGAGCCCCCAGCTCTGCCTTGAGGCCACACCAGTGCCGACAGGCAAAGATTACTCAGACCGTCCCTGTCATGCAGAATCTTGGGGCCCGGGAGTGTGAGAAAGACATGTCATCCTGCCTTAATTCCCAGACTGTGCACAATGTGGTACTGGAAAGAAGAGCTTACATAACCTCCAACACCCTCAGAACCTAGAGGATGGTGCGGTGGTGTTAGTTTTCCGTCGAATCTGCATCCAGCGGCGTGGGCCAGCCAGCCTGGCCGGGAGCCCAGGGTCATCCCACTGACGGTCCCCTTCCCTCTCTCTTGTTCTTGGTGGCATCAGCGTTGTCTTGTGTACGTCTCTGCCCTTTCTCTGAAGTCCTGACTCCATCCTGAGCAGTCAAGGTCAAACCTGGAAACTCCTTTGCTCCTGACTGTGTCTGGTCCTTCCAGAAGACTGGACGAAGCCTTTCAGATGTTTCAGGGCGAGGCGTCTGTAAGACTAACCCTTCTTCTTTTGACTGTCTCTCCGAGGCTACCTTTGATGTGATGTGATACTAAAAGAAGACCTCACCCAGCAGTGAGAAGAACCGAGCTGAGGGTCTCACGTGGTCAGACACATCAACAATTAAATGGACCGCCAGTATGTTGAATGAACAGTGATGGGGTGTAATCCCCAAATTTTGTCTCTCACTGTTTCTTTAAGGTGGGTTAACTGGATAATCATCTCCTAGATGAAAACACAGGCTGTCAGTTCAGTCACTCAGTTGTGTCTGACTCCGTGCAACCCCATGGACTGCAGCACAGCAGGCTTCCCTGTCCATCACCAACTCCCAAAGCTTGCTCAAACTCAGTGTCCATCGAGTCAGTGATGCCATCCAACCATCTCCTCCTCTGTCATCTCCTCCTGCCTTCAGTCTTTCAGTAAATAATACAATGTCACAAACACAATGTCAGTTCAGTTGTCAAAGATGGTTATGTTCCATTTAAGCATCAATGCTTCCAATTTCATTCAGTGTCAAGACTTCACTCATTCTTACTGACTCTCATTTCCTTTCCTGGTTGGATTAGGGAGCGCTCGAAAGATTTTATAAGGACCAAGTGGTGCTGTTGTCACATGGGGGCTTCCTTCTCTGGGCCCCATAAATGTTTATGCTGACTCTCAGGGAACCCATCTGGGTTTTTGGTGATTTCTTCAGCTGATGCTGGCCAGTCTCTTAGTGTTGCCGGTAAACTCTGTGTCGTCAGCACATCACTCCCTCCTGAGTCCCTAGGAGTCGGGGGTCCACTGCCAGCTTCTTCAGTGCAGGTCTGTTTATCCCTGAAGGATAAGATGATCCCACATGCCTTGACCCCATCTGGCTCAGGGGAGCATTCATGCAACCTCTGTTCATACAGGTCAAGGACTGCAGGCTGAATGCCAAACAGCAGCAACTGCCTCCCTGGTGGGCTAACTAGTCAGCTAGTTGGCCTCTCGTTCACTGAATTTCTCAGGCACGAGTCAGACGCCAATCTACTGTGTTACCTAAGTTTTAGGGGATACATATAAATTGATAAAGCCTCATTTCCTTTGACTTCAGATGAAAGGCCTTCTCGCTCACTCCGGGGTGTGTATATGTGTGTGTGTGTGTGTGTGTGTGTGAGAAGGGGTGGTAGGTAGCATAGTTCTCACCAAAGAAATTCTTACAAATCCTCCTTAGTAGACGTTAGATTCATACATTACATCCCAAAACGATTCAGGCTCTTGCGAGTGGTGGTTTCAATGTGCTGGCAGGTCTTCGTATGGGAGACACATGCTGTACAGCCTCGTGGGTTGGACTGAGGATTCAAGTTTCCACTCTAAGGGAAGTGGGAGGGCTTAGGAAGGAGGAGCCAGGACTGACTTGTGCTTTTAGCAGATTTGCTGTGGTTTTGGGCAAAAGGGAGCTGAGGGCAAGGGGACCCAAAGGAGACTCTGGTAGTTGTCTGCCCTTGATGAAAGCTTGAAGTGGGGATGGGGCACTTGAGGTAACAGGAAGGAATGAAATCCTGAGTGTATTTTGAAGGCAGACTTAGACAGAACAAGTCAAGTTTGGTCCTGGGATTTGGGGTTGCCCCTAAGTGAGGCAGGGACAGCTCTGGGGTTTAGGGCGGGCAGATCTGAGTTGGGGTGCTTGGAGCTCAGCTAAGTCCTGGTATCACATGCACAGGGTGTTTGAACTTGCTTAGCCTTTGGGGAATACAACTGTGCTCGCCTTCTAGGGAGTTTTTAAATGATTAAATGAGATTTATAAAAACATACGTATATATGTGAATGTATGAATATGTGAGAGTTTATATATGTGAGATTTATTTAAATATACAAAGGACACTAATATATAAAATTAGATTAGGTATATTTATAAGAGTTGGCATGAAGTCTTTTTTAATGATTAAATGAGATTTGCATAATTATATAGAGTCTCTAGAACAGTTGCTAACATAGTCCGTATTTAATGGTTAAGTGAGATTTTCTTATAAATGCAAAATTATGAGATTTATATATACGTATCATATGTAAATTTTAGAGATTATATATAATTATCATTACATGTGGGCTCAGATAGTAAAGAATCCGCCTGCAATGTGGGAGACCTGTGTTTGATCCCTGGTTGCTGCTGCTGCTAAGTCGCTTCAGTCGTGTCCGTCCCTGGTTGGGAAGATCCAGATGGCGACCCACTCCAGTGTTCTTGCCTGGAGGATCCCAGGGACAGAGCAGCCTGGAGGGCTACAGTCCGTGGAGTCGCAAAGAGTCAGACACGACTGAGTGGCTAGCATACACACACACATACATACATATGTAAATGAGGTTTTATCTATGTGCAAAATGTTTGGAACAGCTGTTGGCACATAGTCACTTTTTACAATTGAAATGTAGTTGAATTACAGTGTTAATTAATGCTGTACAGCAAAGTGACTCCGTTGCACATAGACAGCCTTTTGTAATATTCTTTTCCATTATCACAGGACAGTGAATGTAGTTCCCTGTGCTCAGTTGCGTGGAGAAGGCAATGGCACCCCACTCCAGTGCTCTTGCCTGGAAAATCCCATGGATGGAGGAGCCTGGTGGGCTGAGAGTAGGACACGACTGAGCGACTTCACTTTCGCTTTCCACTTTCATGCATTGGGGAAGGCGATCGCACCCCACTCCAGTGTTCTTGCCTGGAGAATCCCAGGGACAGCGGAGCCTGGTGGGCTGCCATCTATGGGGTCGCACAGAGTTGGACACGACTGAAGCGACTCAGCAGCAGCGGCAGCAGCGCTCTACAGTAGGACTCTATTGTTTACGCGTTCCATGTATACCGGTCTGCATCCGCTAGTCCCAGATTCCCAGTCCGTCCCTCCCCCATCGCCTCTCCTCCCGGAATCACCAGTCTGTTCTCCATGTCCATGAGTCTGTTTCTGTTTCGTAGGTAAGTTCCTTTTTGTCGTGTCTTAGATTCCACCTATAAGTGGCCTCATATGGTGTTTGTCTTTCTCTTTCTGACTTACTTCATTTAGGATGATAAGCTGTAGTTGCATCCATGTTGCTGCATAGGGCCTTATTTTGTCCTTTTTTGGCGGAGTAATATTCTTTCTTCTATATCCATTCATCTGTTGATGGATATTTTGTTTCCATGTCTTGTCTATGTGCATAGCCACTCTTGTGTGATGAAATGAACTTTACATATATGCATGAGTTTATATATATATATATATGATTTATTCAAAGTGTGAGATTAAGCAGGTCCTTACCTACATACATATACAAACACACTCTCATCTTAAGGACCATTGTTGGCAAAGCATTGCTACTGAATCAAGAGTAGCCTTATCAGCACTTATGCTGGTGAAGGCCGGGGCGAGAGACTGGGTTACATCAGTCGGGAACTCGGGTACGTCTGTTAGATGGGGGCAAACGCAGGTCTGGGCTCAGGCAGAAGTTGGGTAGGAAAGGTAACGCCCCTCTGCTCTCCCAGGTGAGAGCTAGTCTCTGCTGGTGGCTGGATGGCCGCTTCCCCAGAGAAGGCCCCTGGCCGTGACGCCGTGGCACAGCCTTTTCCTCGCTGGCCCCCGAGCCCTCCTGCATGTGGAGCTCATGCTGCTGCCTCTCTTAAGGTTACTGGGAGGATTCGATGGGAACGTGTGCGAGGCCTGATGCCCTTTTCCTTGGGGATTCCTTAAGGCGGCCCCGTCAGAAGCTCTTGGCTTCTGAGGTTTCCAGTGAGGTCTGTACTTCTCCATCCTCCAAACCCCTTCCTGGAAATGCGGATGCAGAGGCCTGGGCCCGAGGATGGTCCAGGAGCCTTCCTAAGCTGGGGGTGAGGGCAAGAGCCCTTTGAGCACCGAGGCAAGTTGAGAAATCAACGTCCAGGAGCCGACAGGCTTCATGGGGGCACCGATCTGGAGCGACTGGGAGGTTCAGGGCAGAGAGTGGGGGTGGGGGACACTTTATAGGGCAACTGCCGTTTTGTCCAGGGATCAGGAGGAGACTGTCCAGGCACCAGGCAGACAGGAAGCACCAATATGTGTATGTAAATCAGTGAAAATTCCTCCTCCAAGGCTGTCAGTTTGTGAGAAATGTGGCGAGATCTTGCTGAGAAGTGACTGGAGAGATCAACGGCAACGATGTCAATGGAGAGAGCATGATGTATATGATTGTTACACGGGCAGAAAATCTTGCATTTCAGTCTCTGATCTGACTTCATTGAATGGCAATCTTCATTTCCTAATCTGTGCAATGGGCACAATAGCTCTCACTACAGGGCATTGTGATGCTCAGGCAAGCTGAAGGCAGAACGTGCCCGCAGTAGAGCTGGCACGTAGTAGGTGTCCTATGCATGGTGATTGCCTGACACCTACCTCCTCCCCTTCCCCGTCTTTAAAGCAGTGGAAACCTGTCTGGAGCCCAGGGGAGGAGCGGATGAGGCAGACTGGGAGGCAGCAAGGGCCTCCACAAGTCAGTCATCAGGGACTGACATTCAAGCTGGTGTCATTCAGGAGGTGCCAGGAGACCCCACCCATGTGGGACCCCCAGCCAGATGGTGACTTGTGGGGTGTAACTTAACCACCTGGATTAAGGGCCTTAACGATGGTTTGTGGCTGTAGGACAGTTGGGGTCCACAGGCTTAGCCCCCACGTGCAGAACACACACACACGCTAAGAGAACACTTGTGGACTCGCCTGGGGGGCAGGGGTGGGGGACGCGTATCCTTGGGATTTTCCATCTATTGTCAAACATGGAGCCCTGGGCTCTGCCATGACAGATGGCAAATGAGCTGTCTCGCGGTGCCAGGGGGCCCGATGGGTTCTAGCTTCAGGCCACACTCGGTGTCCCAAGACGCCTCCTTGTCTCGCGCAGACACACTTGTTTACACTTTCACTTCCAAACAGGGGCCCACAGGCTGCTTTCACAGCCATTTGGATGGTAACAAGCAGTTACTGACAAAAGAAGAGAAAACTCAGACGTTGTGGGCCAGTTCCTGGCAGAGGAGATCTGTGGTTGACAATTTTTTTTTCTTTAAGAAGTCTTGTGGTTGTGTCTTTAAGATTGTATCTCCTCTTGGCCACATTTCCTGTTTGATTGCGGAGTCTCTTCCTCCCCCTTCTCCTCCCCGTGTCTTGCATTGGTTGTAGTATTATCATCAGAGCAATGGCCAAGAGGAAGCGGGGAGAGCCTGGCGTTTGGCGTCAAATGGAGCTGAGTTCACATTCTCCCTCCATCATGGTGTAATGTCATGTGTGATGACTCAGCTCCTTTCGCCTTCAGCACCTCTTCTAGGTTTTGTTTGTTTGTTTTAAGAATTAAGAAATATTGTAGACAGACGCTTTACCATCTGAGCCACCAGGGAAATCCATATGCAGACATACAACTGAAAAATGTGTACTCATTTTGTACCCAACTTCTTTGCCTGCCTCAGTCTAATAGGAGAGAAAAACTGGGGCAAAGAGAGGTGAAATAACTTGCCCAAGGACACACAGTAGTGAGCAGTGAGTGGGAATTCCAGACTGTCTTTCTGTCCTTTCATTCTAAAACAATTTGACTTACAAGAAAGTGGCAAAAATTGTACACCCTCCAATTACACATACCCTTCACCCAGATCCCCCAAATGATAACGTCTTGTATAAACATGGCATGGTTTTAAAAATAGGAAATTAACATTAACAACAATATTATGATCTAATTATTTAGACTTTACTGATTGTCCCATGATTGTCCCATGATTGTCCTTCTTCTGGTCCTGAATCCAATCCAAGGTGATGCATCACATATAGTTCTCCTGATTCCTCTTTAACCTGGAGCAGTTCCTTCACCTTTCTGAGATTTTCTTGACCTTGACAGTTGAAAGAGTATATAAGAAGCTAGTTACGTTTTGCAGTTTGGGGCTTGTCTCCTCTTCCCCCATTATTAAATTCAGGTTATGCATTTTGGGGGGAGGATCACAGAAGCCACGTCATGTCTGTCTGAGTGCATCGCTTCGGGGGCCTTTGTTCCCTCACTGATGATGTCAACTTGATCATTTGGGTTTAGATTCCAAGGCTTCTCTTCTTTTGACTGCACCATGCTACCAACAATCTGATTTCTATACACTGTACTCAAGCTGTCAGAACTGATCCTGCCGTTAAAGCAGTTGAAAATAATATTAAATGATACCGCAACTCAAGATGTTGCTTTTATACTGTGAGTTTCCTTGAGGGCAAAAACCAATTTTGAATCTTTGGCGCTTTTGTGCCTTGCACAGAGAGAAAGCCAAGATTCTGTTTGTTGAGTGAAAATAAAATCATGAACATATGAGTGAATGGGATTCTAAGTTCAGGTTGAGGGCAGAAATATATACCTTCTATATCCCTTTACTTTCTATATTGCCTACAAACAGTGGGTACTCAATTGAATATGAATGAATGAAACTAACACTTCCAAGTGGATAATTTCCTGACTTACAAGAAGAAGGGGGAAATATCTATTTTGTATTTTAAAAAATGAACAATGTTTATTTTTTCACAGCTCTTTTTTATTAAACAAAGGTATTTCTGCTTTGATTCTGGGTGTGTAAAAATAATTTTCTTATCTTTGGTTGTTTGTGGTGTTTCCACAGATGGAGACCGTAACTGTTTAGTTTAAGAAAGCTGGTTAATGATTCGGGCCTGTGGTAGGCAGAATACTGAGATGGCTTCAAGATTGCCACCCGATATAAGCCCTGTTCTTGAGTGAGGTGGGGCTGCTCTAACCAGTTGAACCATCAGGAGACTAGAGGTCAGAGATGGAGTATTCAGAGGTTCAGACTTGAGAGGCCAAAGGGAGAGAGTCACATGGTAGGGAATGGCAGGAGGGTTCTAGGAGCTGAGATCAGCCACCAGTCAGCAGCTTGTAGCAAGGAAACAGGGACCTCAGTCCACAAACACAAGGCACTGAATTCTACCAACACCCTGAGCGAGACTGGAAGGGGACCTGGGCCTCAGACAGGACCCAAACCCATTGACACCTTAATTTTGCCTCATGAGACCTTGAGCAAAGAATTCAGCTACACTGTGCCCCAACTCCCAGACCCATGGAAACTGAGATGATACATTTGTGTTGTAAGTGGCTAAGTTTGTGATACATTACACAGCAAGCTGGAATCAAGATTGCCGGGAGAAATATCAATAACCTCAGATATGCAGATGACACCACCCTTATGGCAGAAAGTGAAGAGGAGCTAAAAAGCCTCTAGATGAAAGTGAAAGTGGAGAGTGAAAAAGTTGGCTTAAAGCTCAACATTCAGAAAACAAAGATCATGGCATCCGGTCCCATCACTTCATGGGAAATAGATGGGGAAACAATGGAAACAGTGTCAGACTTTATTTTTTTGGGCTCCAAAATCACTGCAGATGGTGACTGCAGCCATGAAATTAAAAGACGCTTACTCCTTGGAAGAAAAGTTATGACCAACCTAGACAGTATATTCAAAAGCAGAGACATTACTTTGCCGACTAAGGTCCATCTAGTCAAGGCTATGGTTTTTCCAGTGGTCATGTATGGATGTGAGAATTGGACTGTGAAGAAAGCTGAGCGCCAAAGAATTGATGCTTTTGAACTGTGGTGTTGGAGAAGACTCTCGAGAGTCCCTTGGACTCCAAGGAGATCCAACCAGTCCATTCTGAAGGAGATCAGCCCTGGGATTTCTTTGGAAGGAATGATGCTAAAGCTGAAACTCCAGTACTTTGGCCACCTCCTGGGAAGAGTTGACTCACTGGAAAAGACTCTGATGCTGGGAGGGATTGGGGGCAGGAGGAGAAGGGGACGACAGAGGATGAGATAGATGGCTGGATGGCATCACTGACTCGATGGACGTGAGTCTGAGTGAACTTTGGGAGTTGGTGATGGCCAGGGAGGCCTGACATGCTGCGATTCATGGGGTCGCAAAGAGTCGGACACGACTGAGCGACTGAACTGGACTGAACTGAACACAGCAATAGTTTGGCCTTTTCTGAATGTCACATAGTTGGAGTTGCGCAGTATGTAGCTTTTTCAAATGGGCTAATTTCACTTAAGTTTCCTCCATGGCTTCTTTGTGACTTGACAGCTGATTTTTTTCTTTTACTGCTGAATCAACTTGAGGCTCTAAGAATCACATGGTCAGGAAATGGCAGAATCATACTTCGAACCTAGCTCTAGTTGAGTCATGGAAATGAAAGTGGAAGTGAAGTCGCTCAGTCGTGTCCGACTCTTTGCAATCCCATGGACTGTAGCTTACCAGGCTCCTCCCTCCATGGGATTCTCCAGGCAAGAGTACTGGAGTGGGTTGCCATTTCTTTCTCCAGGGGATCTTCCCGACCCAGGGATTGAACCCAGGTCTCCCACATTCCAGGCGACGCTTTAACCTCTGAGTCATAAACCCAGATTATTTCTTCTGGAGGTCACAGCATGGGGTGGTTCCTGTACCTCGGAAGAGGTGAGGGTGGTTTCTGTTTCTCTCTTCAGTCTGCCATTTTCCTTGGGTCTCACTCAGAATGGTTTTCCCTATCAGCTTGTAGATTAGATTATCAAGGGAGGGGGATAATTATTGATTACTTTCCATACACCAGGTACCATACATTGCCTTAAAATTTTTTTTAAATACAATTTTTAAGGTTACTTTCCATTTACAAAATATTTTCCCCATGTTGTACAATAGATCCTTACACCCAGCAGTTTGTACCCCCCTCCTTTTTACCCTCTCCCTCCACTGATGACCACTAGTTTATTCTCTGTATCTGAGAGTCTGCTTCTTCCTTGTTCTATGCACTAGTTTGCCATATTTTTTTAGGTGCCACACATTAGTGACATCACACAGTGTTTGTCTTTCTCTGTCTGACTCCCTTCTCTTAACATAATTCCCCCAAGTCCGTCCATGTTGCTGCAGATGGCAACAATTCATTCTTGTTTGTGAGTAGCATTCCATTGTGTATATGTGTACCACATCTTTATGCACTCGTCTGTCGATGGATGGGTAGGCTGCCCCATCTTGACTGTAGTAAATAATGCTGCTCTGAACATTGGGGTGCATGTATCTTTTCAAGTGAGGAGTTTGGGGTTGTTCTGGATGTATACCCAGGAGTGGCATTGCTGAGTCATATAGCTGCTCCAGTTTTAGGTTCTTGAGGAAACTCCATACAGTTTCCCACTGGCTGCACAAATTTACATTTCCACCAACAGTGTATAAGGGTTCTGTCTTCTCCACATCCTTGCAAACATGTGCTATTTGTGTTCTTTTTGATAGTAGACATTCTGCCAGGTATGAGGTGACATCTCACTGTGGTTTTGATCAGCATTTCCCTAATAATTACTGACGTTGACATCTTTTCATGTGCCTGTTGATCATATGCATTTCCATTTTGAAGAAGTGTCGGTTCAGTTCTTCTGCCCATTCTTAAGTAGAGTTGTTCGTTTTTCTGATGTTTGTATGAGTTGCTTACTTATGTTGGCTTTTAACCCCTTATCAGTCATATCATTTGCAAATAAGTATTTTCTCCCATTCAGTCTTTTCATTTTGTCAGTGGTTTCCTTTGCTGTGCAAAACCTTGGAAGTTGTATGAGCCCCTTTTGTTTCTCTTTGCTTTTATTTAGTTTAGGAGATGGATCCGAAAACATTGCTGTGATTTATGTCAAAGAGTGTTTTGTCTATGTTTTCTCCTAGGCGTTTTATAATATATAGTCTTACATTTAAGTGTTTAATCCATTTTCAAATTATTTTTGTATATGGTAGTATAGAATATAATTTTATTATTTTCCACGTAGTTCCCTAGTTTTCCCAGCACTGCTTATTGAAGAGACTGTCTTTTCTCTATTGTATACTCTTGCCTCCCATGTTATGGATTAATTGACCGTAAGTGCGTGGGCTTAATGCTGGGCTCCCTGTCTTCTTCCACTGATTTCTGTTTCTATTTTTGGCCAGTACCATACTGTTTTCATTATTGTCACTTTGTAGTTTAGTCTGAGCTCAGGGCATGTGTTTCCTCAACTTCTCATGCACTGCCGTTCATATCTGCTGTTTAACCCTTACAACAAACCAGTTGGTTGGGTAATATTATGATCTTCTTTTTTTACAGATGAAGGAAATGAGCCCAAAGTCATTAAGTCACTTTTCCAAGTCACAATTAGTCCCAGCTAGTAATGGCAACTTCTGGGTTTGGAATGTGGAGTGGTATTGTTTTAAGCTTTGTGACCTTTACTCTCTGCTGATGGCCCTCATTCTTCTTGGTCTTAGGCACCTCTCTTTTTCTTAAAAGAGATTGGGCTGCAGCCTCTCATGAGTTATTACATTTAGGTAATTAATGACTGCCATTCCTAGTAATTTCACCAAAAGGGAGTCAACTGGACATTATTTTTCTCCTCAAGGAAAGACATAATACCACCTGTCTCTAAACTGGCCTTGCAATGTCCAGGAACTATATGCGAGAGAATATGTTAAGCAGACTCTATCAATGCAATTAGTCAAATCTAGAATGCAGGAAAAAAACTATTTCAGCATTTGATTCCTTTACCAGATGACTTTCAAAGGAGAAAATATCAATGGGAGAAGGGAACCTAGGAGAGACATATGTGCCAAACATCATATGTAGATTATATCAGATCTTGATTTGAACAAAAAAACCTGTGTGCCTGTGTATGTGTGAATAATATTGAGGAATTGCTGGTAGTTTTTTTTTTATAGGATACTGACTGTAGTTAGCCTTTTTAAAAATGTTCTTCTGGACTTCCTTGATGGTTCAGTGGTAAAGAATCCACCTGCCAATGCAGGAGACACAGGTTCGATCCCTGATCCAGAAAGATCCCACATGCCGCAGAGCAGCTAAACCTGTGCAGCACAGCTGTGGAGCCTAAGCTCCGGAGCTCAGGAGCCACAAGTGCTGAGCCCAGGAGCTGCGAATACTGAAGCCCGTGTCCCCCAGAGCTTGTGCTCTGCAACAGCAGAAGCCACCATGATGAGAAGCCCTGGCCCTGCAACTCCAGAGTGGCCCCAGCTCGCTGCAGCTGAAGAGCCCTCATAAAGCCCACCGAGCACAGCCAACATCAATAGTAAATCAATCAAATTATTTTAAAAATGTTCTTCCATTTAAAACATGTGCAGTTAACTTCTAAGTGCTTTACTTATCTCACTTCCTCCATTTTTTTTTAGACAAAGTTAGAGGAACCCCTGGAAGCCCTTTGTCAGCTTCACACCTGGGACATGGCAGAGCTGGGCCTGAAGCCAGGAGATGTAGGCAAGTCTGTCTGGGTGCAGCTTGTTGCCGCGCCTTTACAGTCTGGTCAGCCTTTCTTGGTGTGGACATACATTGAACCGTGTGACAAATGAGCAGTCGAGGAATCTCAGGCTGTGGCTTTCGTGGGATGCAGTTTAGGGGTTTTTTCATGGAAGTCCCTAGGAACAAATTTGAAAAATACCCAGAATCAGCTCCATGGCAGGAAAGGTATTTGCCAAAAGCAGCCTGATTGAGACCGAAACTCCAGATGTCATCAACTTTGCAGACACACGCAGTTCCGTGGTGAGCAGCGAGCGGCAGTGGAGGCTGCTGACTCACAGGCTGGGAGCCATGGGGCCGGGGCTATTTCTTCAAGGACGTTTTATAAGCCAGCTGCCATCTTGGCACTACCACGTGGGCTGGGCTGTCCTCAGAGTTGATGGTGGTCCTTCCACATTTGGGGGTGCTTCTTCATTCCAAACATGCATGGAGTTCAGTGAGCACATCTTGCTTTGGAATTTCCGGTTGACAGCTCAGAACCTCATCTTTCTTACGATTAGCCCATGGGGTCGGGACGTGGACTTGAAGGGGTGAAGTGATGGGTCTGACCTCCCATGAACCCTTTACTTTCCTGATGAGATGAGTGCAAGGAGACAGGAAGGAGGCTGGGCCCAAATCACTGAGCGCTCACCACGAACTGAGAAGCACTCGTGCTGCCAAGCAGCTATCTCTGCAATGCACAGGGTTTCTCACAACAGCGGAGGGAGACTGCGGACGAGTCGGGATGGAGCCAGCCCAGGACTGAGAAGACAACTGAAAGGCAGGGCTGTTCAGCAGCTCAGTCCCGGCCGGACAGCACCAACTCTCGTGTTCACTCGGGAGGCAGCAAAGTCCAGCAAGTCTAAGCGATGATGGGGTGGCCTCGTGGGGTTATTTGCCCAAGGCTTCTGGAAAGAAACGTTCTGAGGGAAGAAATGTTCCTGGCTTCTGACCAGGAACAGGGGCATGTGAGGACCTGCCATAAAGCCTGAGCATAAAATCAGAAGCCTGTTATCTATCCAAACTTGGGAAGGCGTCGAGAGCCCACGGCTGTGGTGCTCTGTAACCAGGGAAACAGGATGGAGCACAAATGGGGATGGGCACTCTCACAGTTGGCGTGGCTGTTGGAGCACAGAATGAGGTCATGCTGGAGGGTCTCATGCTGGGCAGTGGGACTTTGGGGACAACAGTGACCCTCCCGTAGAGAAATGGAGCCGGAGCTGGCTGGGAGGGCCATAGGACAGACAGGTTACATGGGGTATCCAAGAGAGGCATGTCCTTGGGTTTATGCATGGCACCCCCTGTGTACTCAAGCAGGGAGCTGAGGTAATGTGACATGTCATAGGGTAAACATGAGAATTAAGTGAGAGAATAAGAAAAGCATTGGTGTTGTTATTGCTGTTTCATAATTTTAATTGTTATGTCAAATAAACCTCGGTTCTGAGATATATACATATAGACAGAGGAACCTGGTGGGCTCCAGTCCATGGAGTTACAAGAGTCAGACATGCCTGAGCGACTAACACACACACACACACATACATATATACACGCACACATATACACGCATGCATGTGGGCTCAGTCGTGTCCAACTCTTCGTGACCCCATGATCTGTAGCCTGCCAGACTCCTTTTGTCCATGGAATTTTCCAGGCAAGAATACTGGAGTGAGTTGCCACTTCCTGCTCCAGGGGAATCTTCCCGACTCAAGGATCGAATCTGCAACTCTTGAGTCTTCCTCATTGGCAGGTGGGTTCTTTACCACTGGGCCACCTGGGAAGACCCCAGAGCTGGGCCATAGAGAAGGCTGAGCACCGAATAATTGACGCTTTTGGACTGTGGTGCTGGAGAAGGCTCTTGAGAGTTCCTGGACAGCAAGGAGATCAAACCAGTCCATCCTAAAGGAAATCAACCCTGAATATTCATTGGAAGGACTGATGCTGAAGCTGAAGCTCCGATACTATGGCCACCTGATGCGAAGAGCTAACTCATTGGAAAAGACCCTGATGCTTGGAAAGAGTGAGGGCAGGAGAAAAAGGGGATGACAGAGGATGAGATGGTTGGACAGCATCACTGACTCCATGGACATGAGTTTGAGCAAAGTCAGGAAGATGGTGAAGGACAGGGAAGGCTGACGTGCTGCAGTCCATGGTGTCACAAAGAGTCAGATACAACTTAGTGACTGAACAACAATGTACTATTAATAACTTAATTAAATTATATGAATTACCAATGTCTGTATGTAGTAAGTGCTACGTACAGCTGCTAGTTGCTTCTGTTATTTTTATGATGATGATTATCAATGGAGATGATGGTTCTAGAATAGCAGGAGGACTTTAAAGATGGAGAAATATATTTTGATTATAATTACCATCATGCCTGTTTTTGATCCCTGGACTAAAAATGGAGCCTGGAACTCATGGGTAATATTGAGATAAATGTGTTGAACTCAGTCAAAGAGAAGGAGAGAGAGACTCAGAACAGGGACTTTTAGGCTCCAGTTTCCATCTTGGTTCAGCCGCAGGGGTGGGATGCCCATGCTATGCTGCCGGGTTAGGTTTGCTCGTGGTCCAGATGAGTATGAGACTGTCAGAGTAGACAGTAGGAGGCTGGAGATGCTTGTCTAAGATCTCCAACTGGTTGGCGTCAGCAGCCAGCGCAAACACAGGAACTCCCACCTCCGACTTCAGATCCCTTCCTCTGGCACTGCTGTCTCAGGTATGAGAGGCCCCCGGGGTCCTGGCTGGCTGTGCTCATGGGGATGAGCATGGAGACAAAGCGGGTTGGGATCCAGGCTCCCATCCGTGTGGCTGGCTCTCAGAAGAACGCCTTGGTCCAGCCCGGATGAGAGGTGCGGGGTAAGCCGGAGAACTGGTTTGGCTGAATGTTCTAAATTTAGAAGGGGACTTGGATGCGCCCTTTGTGGCTTTTGACTGGTGCCCAAGCTCAGAGAGTGTTGGTGTTTTTCCTCTTTGGGTTCCCCATTGGGGTGGGGAAGCTGCCGCCCTCTCAGGTTCCTGAGGGCTCAGGCACAGGCGCCAGGTTTATAAATACCCTCTCTCTTCCCTGGCCGATTGTCAGTGATTCCAGGGTTTCTCATGGAGCCTCTGTGCTTCAGTTCACTGGGATGAGGATCCGGGGTGGCGGGTCGCCCCCAGCCCTGGGGAGGGTCTGCGGCAGAGGCTCCAGTGGATGTGTCCCGGTGCTGCCTCCCTCCTCCCTGTGCCTTGCGAGGCAGTCAAAAGCCTTGTGGGGAAATGACACTTTCCTTTGTCCCATTCAGATAAAACCATTTGGAGGTTCGTGCTGTGTCATTATAAGGGTGGGGGCGCAAAGACAAGGTTGGGCCTGGGGCATTTGTAGACTGTGTGCCAGGCTTATGCCCGGGGATTTAATGCTGGTTGAAAACGTGAGCTGATAATGAGTGTTCTAGGTGTGAAAGCTCCATGCAGCTGTTTTTATGTGGACTGTCTTATTTATTCACCCATGTGATCCTTTAACATCTGTGGAGTGTTTCATGGCTGAGGCACCTGAGGATCTGAGGAGTGATGGGACTGACCCAAGTCTCACTTCACTTTCTTTCTTTCCACAAGCACCATGTTGAGAACCCCTATCATCTAATTTGTATTTAATAGCATCCTGGGCAGTTAAAACATTTTGAAGACATAGTGTAGTGCATGTGTGTGTGTGTGTGCATGCTGTCGTGTCTGACTCTTTGCGACCCAATGGACTGCAGCCCGCCAGGCTCCTCTGTCCATGGGATTCTCCAGACAAGAACACTGGAGTGGGTTGCCATTTCCTCCTCCGGGGATCGTCCCAGTCTAGGGATTGAACTCCCATCTCCTGCATTGCGGGTGGATTCTTTACCACTGCACCATCTGGGAAGCCCAAAGACATGTAGACCGGGGCTCAAATCACAGCCCTGCCACTTGCTCTAAGAATCCTCAAATCCTTTAAACTTATCTGAGCCTCAGTTATCTTACCTGTCAAATGGGAAGAAGAGCAGAGTCAGTGTGAGGCCCAACTGAGACTGTGTCAAACCACTTGGGAAATAGTGTGCCCTGAATCAGTGATAATGAATAATTGTAATAATAATAAAATGTTAATTCAGTTGGTCCTCCCTATGTGTTAGGCTATTCTGGGCACATTATATTTTTTATTTAATGCTCTCAACCATCTTAGGAAGACATACTTTATTAACCTCAGTTTTCAAAAGATCTGAGGGTGAAAGAGTCCGAATGACCTGCCCGTGGTCTCATAGCTAGTAAATGGATGAACGTGGGTTTGAATCCAGAGAGACTCCGAGCCCATACTCTTACCTCGTATGTACTGCCTTTGTCATCGTTAGCATCATCGTCCATCATCTCCGTCGTCACTCACCATCACTATCATTCTCCATCACCGCTATCACCATCAGTATCCTCTCCACCCTCATCACCATCACACTGCTCACTGCCATCAACATGGCACCACCCTCATCACCATCACCACTGCCGTCGTCGCGATCCTCATCAGCATCTCTATGATGACAGTCAGCATCGTTATTCCTGACTGTGTCTGTCAGCTCTGGAGCTGCTCTCAGATGGGGATGGTGCCCGTACGAGCGGTAGGATCTCAGCACGTGTCTGTGGATTGGAAGCATGAATGAGATGACCCTTCATGAGCTCAGCTCATCCGAGAGGTTTCTCACCCATGTGCCCAGAGCAGTGGAGGGCTGCTGTTCGTATCCGACTCTGAGTGAACCCATAGACGGCAGCCCACCAGGCTCCCCCGTCCCTGGGATTCTCCAGGCAAGAACACTGGAGTGGGCTGCCGTTTCCTTCTCCAGTGCATGAAAGTGAAAAGTGAAAGTGAAGTCTCTCAGTCGTGTCGGACTATTCGTGACCCCATGGACTGCAGCCCACCAGGCTCTTCCATCCACGGCATTTTCCAGGCAAGAGTACTGGAGTGGGGTGCCATTGCCTTCTCCAGCAGTTGAGGGCTAGTGGATCTTAAACCTGAAATTCCCGTGGAAGGGTGCTCTGAGAAGCACAGTGTTGGCAAAAATGCTCAGAAGCTGAGGATTCTGTTTCTCCTGCTCTGTCCAACCAATATGGAAGCCACTAGTGACTAAATTTTAAAAGTCACATTATTTAAAATAAAATAAAATAAAATGTTAAATTGAGTTCCATAGTTATGGTGGTCCCCTCCCATCACTTGTGGCTGGTGGCTACCATATTGGATATGCAGGCATTGACCATTGAGTGCCTCATTGCTAAAAGTTCTCTTGGTGCTGTCCTAGAAGGTCCTGATTCTCAGTCCCCATGTGGCCTCTGAGTACATTAATCTTTCCAGATAAGGAGGCTGGTCTCAGGCTTGGAGCCTGTGGTCACTGTGGCCAGCACGCACCAGTGGGATGGGGAGACGAGCCAGAGGGAGGCTCCTGGCGGACTCCTCAGTCTTGCCGCCATCCTGCCTAAGCTCAATGGGCTTAAGATAAGGTGGTTGAAGTCACCAGCATTAGAGTCAGGGCTCAGATCTCCAGTTTTCAGCTGTGCAACTTTGAGAAAATTAATAAACCTCCCTGGGCCTCAGTTTCCCCAACTGTGAAATGTGTATGCCACAACTTCATAGGGACTTGTGGGAAAACTGGAAGAGCTATGTCAAAAGCACTTGCACACAACAGGTTATGAAGCGTCAGTTCTCTTCCCCTCCATCAGAGAGAAGGCCAGGGTGGGTGAGGTTCAAAGCCAGGTGACCTTACAAACTGCAGGGAAGTTCCCCTGCCCTCACCTCAGCCTGCTTCTCTGGACCTGCTTAGTCCTGCTTGGAACGTTATTTATTTGGGCATTTGGTGAGACAGAGAATTGTTACATTTTGCTACCATCACCAGTAAACAAAATAAGAGGCTTTCCCCAAAGGAAGCCATGCACAGGGGACTTAGTAAAGAGTTCTGGCAGCCCCAGGAATCAATTCCCTTCACCCACTCAATGCCCATCCCCTTCCCTCCATACTCGCTCCACAAGGCCCCATTTCCCTGCAAAAAATCAGCACCTCTGTGGCTCTGAATTTAAAATTCACTAGAAGCAATCACACTCATAGCTACTGTTTGTTGAGGTCCTCGATGTGCTGGGCATGGTTCAAAGGTGTTTACACACAGTATCATGGCCCTCTGATGGGCCGTATCAGCCCATTTTACAGATGATGAAACTGTGCTGGTTTGACTAGCACACCCATAACCTGTTGCGTGGCAGGTAAAAAATGGCAGAGCAGGACATTGAATTCAGGTCCACAGGAAGCTGAAGTCCCAGCTATTCCCATCATTTCCCATTTCCCATGGGGTCAAGAAGATGCTTATGTAAGAGTAACCAGCATAGAGTTTTATAACCATGATGGTCCAGCTTGGAGGGGAAAGCTCAGGCTTTGTGGCACCAGTTCAGCTTTGAGATCTGGCTCTGTGTTGACTGCCAGGGCAATCGTGGGCAAGCTGCCCCCTTTTATTAATAAAAACCACTTTAAGTTTCAGTTTCCCTAACTGTAAAATGAGGATGGTGATTGAACCTCATAGTGATGTTCTGAGGATTCAGGGGTCGCGAGCTATGTTTGACAAAGTGTTTGACCTGCAGTGGGTGTTTGGAGCGCATTAGAAGCTTCTGCCCTTGCAGTCTTCTCCCCACCCTGGACGAGAGTTTCTCACTCTCAGTCCTCCTGACCCTCTGAGCTGACAATTCTTTGGTGTGGAGGCCGTCCATGTTACAGGATGTTTAACAGCATCCTTAGCCTCTACCCACTAAGTGCCAGTTGGAACAACCGAAAAGGCTTTGCTAAAACTGTCCCTGGAGGGGCAGAATCCCCGCTCACACCCTCGGGGACAGCTGCTGGAGCACCATCTCCCAGTGCCACGCCAGACAGGAGGCTGTGGTCAGCCTGGGGTGGCCGATGCTGGCGCCTTTTGAGAATTGGCACCAGGCTCACTTTTTCAGCTGGCAATTATCTGAACAGAAGTATTCTAATTGCCTGAAGATCAGGTTTCCTCTGGGGGTCATTTCTTTGAAGGCTCCTGCTGCTGTTTATTTATACTCATCCCCATAAAAAACATGTGCTCAGCTGCAAGGGGTATTAATGATGGGAGGGTCACTCCAGACGGTGCCCAGGGAGGCGCCTGAAGATCCCTCCTCCAGAGGTTTCTCATTTGCTGGATCTGCCTGGCAGGGCCCTGGTGGGAGTGAGGTGGGGAGTGTGTGTGTGTGTGTGTGTCTGTGTCTGTGTCTGTGCACCAAGAGTGGGCATTTGTTGCCTCTCTGAGTTAGCACTTATAATAACACAAATACCTCCCCCAAGGAAACTTCTGCCCTCACATCTGGCCACCAGACTGGGCCTCTGCCAGTCTGGACTTCCTGCACCCATCACAGGCTTCCAGTTTGACTTCTAGGGGTGATGCTGAGCCCCAAAGCTAACCAGCTGGTTATCCCCCTGGAGGGAAACTAATGAAGTAGTGAAGATGCCATACATATGAGGGCTCCGTTATTAGCAACAAGCTTTCTCACGGTGATCGTCAGAATGAGGATATTAAATAAACAGCCTTTTCTGAGCACTGACTGTGTACCAACCACTGCACTGTCCGCTCCTTCATTCACTCACTCCCTCATTCATTCGCACAGACATTGAAACAGACATGCTTTTGAGTACCACTAACCCCAGGCATCATTATAATGCCAGAGCATCGAGAGCCAATCAGATAAGCAATTAGCTCCCATGGAGCTGACAATTCGGGGAAGGTGGAGGGGAGACAGAAGCTCCTCCTCCCCTGCAATTATAATGTTGTAAGCAAAAAAATAAATGAACAGGATTATTTCAGTTACTGATAACTGCTCAAAAGGAAGTGAAACGGAGGAAGAGGGCAGAAATTTGTTAAGGCGAGAGGGGCCTCTTGAACAGGACAGAGCCGTCAGAGGAGACCTCAGGCCAGGCCCTTGATGACAAATGACGGGAGTGTTCTTGGAAAAGAAACAGCGGAACGAATGCCTTGAGGTGGCAACAAGCTGGAATTACTCGTGGAGCAGAAAGGTGTCCCAGGAGGCTAGAGCCAGGAGAGGGAGGAGGTGGTTGGCGAGACTGGCAGGGGCCAGAAGTCAAGGAATGTCTTCCGCAGCAAAATTCGAGTCTAAGTATTGAGTTGGCCAAAACGTTCGTTCTTACTTTGGACTGATTATTCCATTTCTGCCCCACAAACAGCCTGATGAGGGCATCTTATTGTCTCCATTTTACAGTTAGGAAGACAGGCTGAGAAGTGGGGCCACCTGACCAAGACTCCACGGGTGGAAGGTGGGTCAGGGACCCAGGTCTGCATGACTCCAAAGCCACTGCTCCTAATACCTCCCCACCCGACCCTGGCAGCATGTTGCATGGCAGTGAGGCTTTAGTTGGGTGGGTTATGTATTCGACCTCTTCCCTTCCATACCACAAGCCGTTGGGAGACCAGGGGCTGTCATCTTGTTGAGGCCTTTTCCCATTGACCCCCTAGCTGGGGGCCTGGCTGTGTCCCTAGGGGGCAGTCCTCTTACCCTGACACCCCTACGGGCTCGGGGTGCTGTCACGCAGACAGGAAGGGGCTTGGATAAGAGTCAGTGCAGCTGTGCTCCATTGTGTGAGGTCAGAGGGAGACGGAGACAAAATCCCATCATCTCCTCCAGCTAAGCAGAACCCTTCCCCATCCCACCCCAGCTGTGGGGGCACCTTCTCAGCTTTGGGGGTGGCTGCAGGGCCAGTGGACACACCCCCATGAACTGGGACCCTGAGAACCCAGGTCCCTGTGCCTCCAGGCCCTTTGCGTCGTCCAAGGGCTGGAACCGAGTAGGGCAAAACCATCGATTCTTTGTGCTGGAAGGTGTATCCTCCTTAAAAAGGCTGCTTGCCCTCCCTTGCCTTCCTTCCTTCCCTCCTTCACCCCACCCTCCCTCCCTTCCTCCTCTTTCTCCTTCATCTCCCCTCCTTCCCTCCCTTAGGCCCTGGGGCACACAGTGGGGCAGGAAGCTGACCTCATCGCTGCCATCCTGAGGCAGAGGGCCCGGCCCAGTGATTCTCCTTCCCCTTGGGAAGCCACAATCTCGGAGGAACAGAATTGGAATAGGTGGGAGGTGGGGGTCACAGTCGAGTGGCGGGCAGTCAGCCTTCTGCGGTTTCGGAAATGTCTCTAGTTGATCTTAACTCCCGGGGGGACACTGAGAAGTCCTGGTCTGGAAGTCTCCTGGATTAACCCAGTGACTCTCTAAGTAACACAGAGCTGCAGCCCTGAAGTGCTATGGGGCTGAGGAGTGTGGTCCAGAGGGGTTATTTGGGAGGTTAGACTTGGCTCAGGAAGTCGAGGAAGGCTTCCTAGATGAAATGACTTTGGGTTGAGTTCTGAAGGGCAGATGGCAGGAGTGAACGAGGTAAAGAGGTGAGGGGAGAGGGTGTGCAAAGTCCCTGCGCAAGCAGGAGCGTGGTAAGGACGCTGACCAGGCACTCGGAAGAACGGGTGGGTCTGGAGTGGTGAGGAGGGGCAGGAGGGGAGGAGGAAGGCGGGAGAGACTTCAGGTGGGGGGTGGGCTCCAGGTGAGGAGGGGCGGGTCAGGGGGGCAGGGGTCGCACCACTCTGGCTTCCTGAGCCCATCAGCCCGGGGCAGAAGCTGTCTTCATCCAGAGATCAAAGGGAAAGTGTGGAGGTGTTGAGCAAGGGCTGGCACGCCCACACTCACAAATTTGCCATGGGCTGTGCCCGGAATGTGCAAAGAGGGGGTTCCAGGGTGCATCTTGGGGAGACCAGTCAGCAAGTCGCGCCCCAGTCCGGAATGGAGGCCAGGGACAACGAATCACGGTATTAGCAGTTAGGAAAAGTGGCCAGGCGCCAGACGCTAAGTCACTTGGCTGGGTTCTGCAGCCAGCTGGTTCAAACCCAGTTCAACTGCACAGCGCCCGTGTGGCAAGTCATTCGGAGCGCAGGTGTCCCCTCATGGATGTGTGACATCACTTTTGTGGGTCACAACCAGCATTTGCAAAAATACGTGTGTGTGTGTGTGTGTGTGTGAAAGGAAAGGAAAGGAATGGAATGAAGTCGAGCACAGAGCGCTGCAGGTGCTAAGTGTGAGGATTACTTTGTGCAGATGCGTTCTGTTTTGTATTCGGATCTACCAGGGTGGGATGCAGCCAGTCGTGGCCAAACAGGTTTGGAGAACGCTGCTCTGGGATGTTTGAGGGTTCCCCCTCCACCCCCTTTCTCCCACTGAGACTGGATTCTAGTAAACGAGTCAGAGGAGAGACCGTCCCCCACTCTCTGAGCACCTCATGCTTTCTCATAATGCAGTGCTGTGAACTGGGGGCCAGAGGGGCCAGATGTATGCCCTGAGCCTCCGTGGCGGGGATGTCCAGGGCTGAGGGGAAGGCCACATGAATCCCCACGACTCAGGGTCCAGCTCAGTCCAGACCCCCGCTGGCCGAGAGCCGGGGGCACCCCCACCCCTCCTTCCCCATCTGATCTGCCGCAGCACTCAGTGCTGCCAGCCCCTGCTGATGAGTCCGAGTCCCCGTGGCCCCAGCATCAGCCCCCCGTCCCTGGCTGCGAGGCAGGAGCAGGGCTGCAGAGCTGAGAGGCCTTTAATTTGTTTGATGTAAGACTTGGTCTGCAGACGGTCTACATCACCAGAAAGGCCTGGCTTGGCCTGGCCCCTGAGAACGCTCCCCCACACATCCTACAGGCCTGATCCTGGAGGGCAGGAGGGTGAGGGGCATGCTCATGCCCTGCCACCCTCTTCTCAGGCCCCGAGAATCCCACCAGCCGGGCCCAGGGAGGGAACAGAGGGTGCTGGGCTTCCAAGTCTCCTCCGGTGGGTTCTGAGTCCCAGCTGTGGACCTTCAGATAGCTTAACTCTCACGTGGTCTGCACGTGGCTGGCCAGCTTTCCCAACACCGCTTGCTAATAAGAGGCGCCTGGATGCCTCTCTGAGACTTCTGTTTTCATTGAGATACAGGACTTCTCAGGTGGCTCAGTGGTAAAGAACCCGCCTGCCAGCACAGGAGACATAAGAGACTCCGGTTCCTTCCCCGGGTCGGGAAGATCCCCTGGAGGAGGAAATGGCAGCCCACCCCAGTATTCTTGTCTGGGAAATCCCACAAACAGAGGAGCCTGGTAGGCTACAGTCCGTGGGGTTGCAAAGAGTCAGACACGACTAGAGTGACTAAACACGCACTTATGCTTAGCTCACATACACATACACGGCACCCTCTCAAAGTATATAATTCAGCTGTGCAGGTATCACCACTAGTTCCAGAACACTGTCCTCACTCCAAAAATGAAACCCCGCACCCTTGAGTAGCTTCACGTCCCCCCTCCCCCTCCTGTGGCAATCCCTAATCTACTTTCTGCCGTCCCTGTCTTACCTTTGCTCCTGGATAAGCAGGTCTAATCTTCCCTTAGAGCTATTTTTCATTATTTGCTCCACATTTGAACCTCCTTCCCATATGTGTGGAATTCCATAGTGTATGGCTTACTGTCAGAGGCCTTCTACTTTTTTTCAGATTTATTTATTTGGCTGCACTGGGTCTTCACTGCTGCTCGTGGACTTTCTCTGCTTTCAGCAAGCAGGGGCTGCTCTCTGTCGCAGTGCGTGGACTTCTCACTGTGGTGGTTTTCTTATTGCAGAGCAGAGGCTTTAGGTGCTTGGGCTCTAGAGCTCTGGCTCAGTAGTTGTGGCCCATGGGTTTAATTGCTCTATGACATATGGGATCTTCTTGGACCAGGGATTGAACCCGTGTCCCTTACATTCAGGTCAGTCGCTCAGTTGTGTCCAACTCTTTGCAGCCCCATGGACTGCAGCACACTAGGCCTCCCTGTCCATCACCAACTCCCGGAGCTTGCTCAAACTCATGGCCATCGAGTTGGTGATGCCATCCAACTGTCTCATCATCTGTCATCCCCTTCTCCTCCCACCTTCAATCTTGTCCAGCATCAGGGTCTTTTCCAATGAGTCAATTCTTGGCATCAGGTGGCCAAAGTATTGGAGCTTCAGCTTCAGCATCAGTCCTTGCAATGAATATTCAGGACTGATTTCCTTTAGAATTGACTGGTTTGATCTCCTTGCAGTCCAAGGGACTCTCAAGAGTCTTCTCCAGCATCACAGTTTGAAAGTGTCAATTCTTTGGCGCTCAGCTTTCTTTATAGTCCAACTCTCATATCCATACATGAGCACTGGAAAAACCATAGCTTTGACTGGATGGACCTTTGTTGGCAAAGTAATGTCTCTGCTTTTGAATATGCTGTCTAGGTTGGTCATAACTTTCCTTCCAAGGAGTAAGCGTCTTTTAAATTTCATGCTGCAATCACCATCTGCAGTGATTTTGGAGCCCCCAAAATAAAGTCTGTCACTGTTTCCATTGTTTCCCCATCTATTTGCCATGGAGTGATGGGACCGGATGCCATGATCTTAGTTTCTTGAATGTTGAGTTTTAAGCCAAATTTTTCACTCTCCTCTTTCTTTCAAGAGGCTGTTTAGGTCCCTTTACATTGGCAGGCAGATTCTCAACCACTGGACACCAGGAAAGCCTAGCCCTGTCTCTATTAAAGCTTTAAAAAAAGCTGAATACATGCTGTCCCAGACTCCCTTGCCGCTGGGTCCCTGATGTGGGAGGCTTAGCCAGTGATTTTAGCCAATCATTAACTGATGATTTAGTGATCAACCAGTTAATCTTAACCAGTCTAGAGTTAGTGGCCCCGAAGTCAGGGGCAGTGGGGAATCTTCTGGGAGGTATGTGGCCTCAGCGATCATGTCCAAGCCTATGGGCAGCTATGGCAACGGGGCCAGGGCCATGCTCAGTGGCCCTGGTGTCCCCACTGGGCTGGTTGGGGTTCTGACTGTGGTTCTGAATGTCAGACTCCCGCATTCCTGGCCATTGTTTCAGCTGGGTCCTGCAGCCTTCCTGGTTCCTGTGTGAACAAGACCCTCTCTTTAAAATAGATTGCCTTCAGCTAAAACCATCTCGAGTTTGTTTCCATGCATGCAACTGAGAACCGTATCTCAGTTTAGTGAGACATGTTTTATAAGACTAAAATCTTAACAAAACAGCTTTGTGGAGGTTGTCCCCCAGAACACTGCATTTGGAGGGTGCCACATTTTAAAGACTGGCCCTCCCTCCTTCCGTGCTCTTTCTTATCCCTGCTGCGGTGCAGTGGTGAGCAGGCTTCTTCCTCTGGGAACATCCCCGAAGTAGCAAGGGAGCAGAGAGGGAGATGGAGACTCAAGATCAAAGGTGCTCACCTGGGGGTCCCTCGGTCGGGGAGGAGGCCAGGTCTCTCCTCATCCTCTCTGAGTCTCATTTAGAAATTTAGAGTTTCTGGTTCTGGCTGCTTGTCCTCTGTTACAGGTTGAACTGAGTTTTCCCGCAAGATATGTGGAAGTACTAACCCCACAGTATAAGAATGGGACCTTATTGTATAATGGGCTTCCCCGGTGGCTCAGACAGTAAAGAATCCACCTGCAATGCAGGAGACTCGGGTTTGATCCCTGGGTTGGGAAGATCCTGTGGAGAAGGGCATGGCAACCAACTCCAGTACTCTTGCCTGGAGAATCCCAAGGACAGAGGAGCCTGGCAGGTTGCAGTCCATAGCGTTGCAAAGAGTCAGACACGACTTAGTGACTGAACATCAACAGGAAGTTAAACCACAGTTTGAACCCAAATCCCTGGCAAAAGCTCTGCTTGAGAATCTAGCCTTAGAGACAGGCAGAACAGGGCGTGGGGCTTAACTCATCACTACCAGACATGTGGGGAGTCTCCATTTCCTCACCTGTGAATCAAAGATGAACGGACCTCTTTCAAAGACTGTTAAACACTGGGACTTCTGTGGTGGTCCAGTCTTCCAGTGCAGGGGCATGGGTTCAATCCCTGGTTGGGGAATTAAAGATCCTGCATGCCAAAAAAAAAAAGACTGTTAAACATTGGACATAGTGCCTGGCACATAAGTGGCAACTATTGATGTTAACCAAGTGCTCCTTGTCGTTCTGAGGCCCCCATGATCTCTTCCTGTTTGGGGGAAGACGTCAAAACCTGCTCTTCGAATACAGATCAATGCCACGAATTATTCACAGACAATGAATTTTCTTTTCAAAAGAGAGGATAACTCCGTGCATGCAGTGTGTCCCCCAGCCTGCACCGTCTTTTTAATATTTTTTCGTGCTTCTGAGCTTATGTTGCAGGAAGACCCCCTTCTTAGGAACGGTGGGTGCTAACAAGCAGGGGAGGCCCCGTGGCCCAAGGACAGAGCCCTCCTCCCCACCAGCCGGGCAGGGTCGAGGGGTGCAAAGCATCTCGGAATGGCTGGTGGGGAATCTGGTCTCCCATCTGGGGAAGCTGGGAGCGGCAGGTGGCTTTAATATCCGCTCCCCACGGCTTCATCTCCACTTGAGACGGCTGCTGATTGTGGCGCAATAAAGCTGGAGAGATGGTGGGGGTGGCTTGGCCGTCGGCGGTCATCTCACTCAAAGGCTACTGTAATCCCCTTCGGGGAGAGGTGGGCGTGATTCAAGGTGTTTCAGGAGCTCAGGGCTCCAGGACGCGCACGGTTCCCTCTAGCCTGGGGGCTCTCATGATTTGAGGCTTGCGGCCCCGCAGGAGGGCCATCCTGACTGCAGACATGGGAACAAATTTAACAGGTGCGTGGGTGGCTTATACAACAATTATCCACAACCCTTGTCTGCGGGCAGTTTCCTTAGAATTGGGCCCTGCCCGCGGAGTCCTGTGCATGGGACTCGTTCAGGAGCAGGGCAGGGCAGAGGAAGGAGGCCCTGTGATTCCAGGCTGAGACCCGTGGAAGGGAGCTGTAGGCTGCTCCTGCAGGGGCCTCTGAGTGGTACCCTGCGCCTCTCCTGGGTTTAGGGGAAGCTGATTCTACACCCGCTGGCTGAGGGCCCTGTGGGCTGGCACTGCCAGAAACCTGTTTGCACCGGGTGCTGTGGAATCCTCGATTCTCTAGTGCAAGAATCATCTGAGTGTAGAATGGAGTCTGGACCCAGGAAAGGTCCCTGTGTATAAAAATTGAAAGATGGGCTTCCCAAGGAGCCCAGGCAAAAGGAGGAGGGGGGCGTTTCCTTCCGCACGGGTGGCAGTTGTGCCCAGCCTGGGAAGGGATAGTGGTCACCGATGAGGGACTGGTGCCCAGAGGCTATCCGTGCTGTTTGGAGCCCTGTGGCTCTAGTAGAAGCGCCAAGAGGGTTGGAGCAGTGAAGGCGAAGGTCACGAAGATGCCGCTTTAAAGCTGCTGGCCTGACACATGGGCGGCTGAGGTGCCCCAGGGACCCCCTAGTGCCTGTGTGTGAAACCTGGCTGGGCAATCAGCTTTGCCTGGATTTTCCAGGTCATCTCCTCCCTCTTTTTTTCTTTTTTTGGGTCAGGATGGGGGCATAAGTTGTCTGCTGTATGGCATCCTTTTCCTGTCTCTCTAGCTCTTACTCTTAGCCCAGGCTTTGGATGGCCTGGGCTTGGCAGTGGAGGGAGATTTCAAGAGAACAAGGGTGGGCTGGCGGTGTTCATAAACCCCCATCCTAACCCCTCTCCCGGGGATGCTTGTGGGTGAAAACATAGGTTTCCTCATCCAACTTCAATGGGAAGAACGCAGGTCTCTGGGACTCTTTCTAAACCTAGAAGCTGATTCAGCAGGTCTGGGGTGGGGTCCCTGAAGGACCGTTGTGTGTAAGTGTGGTGGAGGGGCAGGGGCGAAGAGCAGGGGAGGACAGAATGGAAGCGCAACCCCCCCAACCTCGTAGAGAGCAAGCAGCTTTACTCATCACTGCGTGAACGACGGTCTATTCCTAAAGCAAGACAGAAAGACCACTGACCTACAATGTGCCTCACTTTACACATCCTTAGCCCAGGTTGCTCTTTATCTCCCCCTAACTTTGTGAACTCTTGTCTGGGCTTCAGCCTCCAGTTCAGGAATATTTGCTTGCAAGCTGCTTTCCTTAAACACCAAGCCCTGGTCAGTCCTTTATCTGCGTGGTGTTGGCACCGGCCCTCACACATACTGCTTTGGTCGCCATCCTCTCGCTGTGTCGAAAGTGCATTCTTTGCACGCCTCTCCCCTTTCTATGCCCAGAGCTCCTGGAGGGCGGGGATGACGTCACTCATACCCCTCCTGGGCAGACTGTTCCGATTTCTATGCTGAACGGGGCCCCACCTGGTTCATGCTTCCCTGACTAAGAAGCACACCTCCTTTCAGTTCTCAGATGGAGCCAGTGTTTTTTATTCATTTGTAATTTCATAAATGGTTATTCATCTCCGCCTGCATCTCCCGGAAATTACCTGGCTTGGGCAAGAGCAGGTAAACACGTTCAGATAACAGCCTCTTTCCCGTCCTCCTGACATCACAGACGGTGTTGTGTGTGCTTTTTTTTTTTTTTTTCCCTTTCCTGGAGACACTAGATGTTCACGTTCCCCCTCTGTCCCTGAGATATGATCAAATACTCAGCCGAGAGGTTCAGGATTTGTGAACAACTTAAAGTTCATGTTGGATAAAGGATCTGGCTGACAGCACCGTTCGGGGCATTGTAATCTGATGAGGCTGGTGCCAGCCCATTCCTGGGAGGTCTGGGACTTGCGGACACAGGCCTCCCATCCACACTTCATAGAGGGTACAGCTGAGAATACTGGACCTCTGCTGAGAAGCTGGGCCTTCTGCTCTCCTGGCATTGACGGGGAGGCCCCAGTATTTCCTGGGAGCCATTCAGGAAGCAGGAAGTTGTGCAGGAGCAGGTGCAGAAGGAGGCCCGTGGCACTCAGTGAGCTGCTTTAATTCATTCTACGATCTGAATCGAGACATTCTAAAGCTTCTAATTAGCACTAGTGGTAAAGAACCTGCCTGCCAATGCAGGAGCTGTAAGATTCGTGGGTTCAATCCCTGGGTTGGGAAGATGCCCTGGAGGAGGGCATGGCAACCCACTCCAGTATTCTTGCCTGGAGAATCCCCAAGGACAGAGGAGTCCCCTGGCTACAAGTCCATAGGGTCATAAAGAGTCAGACATGACTGAAGTGACTTAGCATGCAAGTGCAAGCCTTCTAATTGGTCAGAATCTTGTCTCTAGTATTCTTGGAGGATGTGCACTTCAGAGGTGCCCAATAACTTGGTGAGCCCCTTTTCAGCCAAGTCCCATGATCCAGTGAACAGTGTTTCTAAGATAGGGCCCAGGTGGGAATAGAGATCTTGACTATCACCCTAAGACTGAGACCATCCTGTGCCAGAGTTTCAGCCAGGTGCTGGGGTAGGGGTAAGGACAAGGCAGAGTCTGCACCCTTAAGCCTCGCAGACTGCCAAATGCACAGTGTCTCTTGATTGGACTGTTGAAGCGATGCAACCAGTTAATACGGACCAGAAAATCGGTCTGATGGATTGAACTGATCCATCAATCCAGACTGAATAAGAAAGCTGGTGATGTGCGTACACAGGGTAAGGAGAGGGAAGGAAAGAAGAGTTCAAACAGGCTACAAATGTGGATGGTATGGGGGGGGGATTAAACATAGTACAAATTAGTTTTATTGTAGACATCCCAGGAGGGGTAAAACACAGGCTTGGTCAGCATATTAAACAGTAGATGCCTTCTTTTTTTCTTTAGTTTTGATTGGAGGATAATTGCTTTGTAACATTGTGTTGGCTTCTGCCGTACGACATCGTGGCTCAGTCACAAGCACACACGTGTCCCCTGCCTCCTGAGGCTCCCCCACTCCTCTAGGCGTCACAGAGCACCAGGCGGAGCTCCCTGCGCCCCTGCAGCAGCTTCCCACTCGCTGCGTATTTCCCACACGGGAGTGTACATACGTCAGCGCTACTCTCTCAGTTTGCCGCAGCTTCCCTTTCCCCTGCTGTGTCCAAAGTCTGTTCTCTATGTCTGCATCTCTATTCCTGCCCTGCAAATAGGTTCATCAGTACCATTTTTCTAGATTCCACCTGTATGTATTAATATGCAAAATTTGTTCTTCTCTTTCCGACTTACTTCACTCTGTATAACAGGCTCTCGGCTCCTCCACCTCACTAGAACTGACTCAAATGCATTTCTCAATGGGGAGATTGATCCTAAGAGCAGTCCGTGACACAATGACATTGCCTGAATGGAGTGGTGGTTTGACACCCTGGAGACCCAGATGGATGGTTGATTGCTGGAGTTTGATGAAAGGATTAGCAGTAATTGTTCTACGTGACGAGCCCCACAGAATACTGTCAAATGTCAACACTGTGACACTGATCATATCTCTAATGATGATATAATTGCTGTGATGGTCATCTCCCGGCACTTGCTGCCTCTCTTGAGAGTGCTGATGATCATAGCAGCTCCTCTTTGTTGAACATCTCCTCTGTATCAAGGGCTTTACGTAATTTCTTCTTGTCTCCCAACAACCTACATTGTAGGAATTATGGCCTATGTATATTTTCAGGTAATGGTGCTAAGGCTCGGCCTCCCCTGGTGGCTCATGCAGTAAAGAGTCTGCCTGCAATGCAGGAGACCACTCCAGTGCAGGAGACCCAGGTTCAATCCCTGGGTTGGAAAGATCCCCTGGAGGAGGGACTGGCAGCCAACTCCAGTATTCTTGCCTGGAGAGTCCCATGGACAGAGGAGCCTGACAGACTACAGTCCATGGGGTCACAAAGAATCGGACATGACTTAGAGTCTAAACAACATCAAGCTGAAGGTCAGAGAAGTTGTGGATCCTGCTAATAAGTGAGTAGTAGAGTCAGATTGTCGGTCTCATGATGTTTCAACTGCCCCGTATTTATATCTCATGGGGCTTAATTGACAGAGAAAGAGACTTTGAAAATCATTTCTGCCTATAGCAGGCATGTTCATGGTTGAGGGCATCAAGAGAGGCAGCCCTGAGGTCATGTATGGTGAGGGGAAGAAGGAGGGGAGGTTTCCCAAAGTCAGAACCCAGGAGGAAGTCTTTTTTTTCTGGGTCCAAGATGTGGCTGAGCACATGGCCAACCCAACCTCTAGGTTAAATCTTGCCTAAGAAATACAAAGCACAGTGTTATTAATACTCACCTAAAATATTCAAGATCCTAAAAGTAATCCAGCCTTCCTTGGGGATACCAGAGTGTCCATTATTAGAGATGGTTTTGTATTAGGGGGGCAGGCCAGACCCATGATTCCCCGGATTTGAAATACTGGTTTGTCTTTTGTAAGACTCCTGATTGGAGGTGTTACCATCACTATGAAAGGTCTGCTGTGGCCCAAAACATGATCTCCTTTTTTCTGAAAACTGGAACTGTAAGACCAAATATTGGTTGATTGACTACCTATGGCTGTATTATTCAAGGGCATATATTATGACACATTTTCTAAATGCAGAAGAATAAGGGTATTTCCCCCCATGTTAAAGACATATTGGGGACTGTGATTTATTGAAGGCCAAGAAAGGAGTGGGGCAGAATCCAAGTCTTGATCTATGGCAATTTTTGGTTTTGAAGAGGTGAAAAAAAAAGTGAAAACTGTTAGTTGCTCAGTCATTTTGACTCTTTGTGAACCCATGGACTGTATAGCCCGCCAGGCTCCTCTGTCTGTGGGATTCTCCGGGCAGGAATATTGGAGCCGGTTGCCATGCCCTTCTCTAGGGGATCTTTCCGACCCAGGGATCGAACCTGGGTCTCCTACACTGCAGGCAGATTCTTTATCATCTGAGCCACCAGACCTACCCCTTTGAAGAGGTGATCTAGCTCAAAAGCCAGAACATACACAGGGAACGTGGCTTTGAGAGGCAGGTTCTCTCTGGACCTTTGGGCAGTTTCCTGACCAAACTCTTCTGAAATGGGCTGGCTGTTCAGTGATGAAAATTTGGGAGCTCATCATGCTAATGATGTGTAAATGCATTTTATCTATTTTATTAAACTGGTCTTTCCAGGTTCATTCTCATTAATATTGATGGTTGGGATATGTTCCTCCAGAGAGTCTGTGAATAGCTCTCCTATTGTTCAGATAAAATTTATAGCAAGTTGGACTATAGGGAGGCCCCAGTGAGTCCAGGCTTGTACTTCTCACAGGAAATGAAAACTCCATCCGTGGTTTTGTATGAATGTGGACCTTGAGTCTATAGATACAGACATCTTATGATATTTTTTTAAACGAGCTAATTTACTCTGCTGTTATGAATCCAAGGGGAATGTGAGTTTCTCTCTGCTGAGGCAGAGAGACGTGGCACAGATTTCCTAATATCACATCCTCCTCCACTGCCACTGGGTTTGGCAAGTTCTCTGCCACAGTCTCTGCCTCCAGCAAAGGGTTACAGGTTCCCTTGGGTGCGAAAGTGCAGGCAGGACAGCAGCAGTGTTCCCTGCCCGGTGGAATGGAGGGAGTTCTTGCTCAGAAGAGCCACACAGAGTCCTGGCACGTGGAGCGGTGGCACCTGCGCCTGCCAGAGCTTTCCCACTGCCACATCTCCAGTGGGGCTTGACATTTCTGGCCTGGCCCGGAGGGAGGAAGTGGCTCTTCCACTCAGCTGTGCATCTGCTGTTGAGCTCTGGGTGGGCTGCAAAACGATGGGGAGAGGACAGATTTGGGGATTGCAATCAAACGTTGCCTCTGGTACATTGTATAGCAGTGAGATAATCTCTACCTCCTCAAAACAATTTTTTCTGGAGGGTATGGAGGGGGTCTCACAAGCACATGAGCCCTATGATGAGATCATGAGCCCCAATTCCAAAAAAGAGAAAAGTGAAGTGGAAGTATTAGTCGCTTAGTCGTGTCCGACTCTTTGTGGCCCCATGGACTGTAGCCCTCTAGGCTCCTCTGTTCATGGGGTTCTCCAGGCAGGATTACTGGAGTGGGTAGCCATTCCCTTCTCCAGATCTTCCTGACCCAGGGATCGAAACTGTCTCTCACACTGCAGGCAGATTCTTTACCGTCTGAGCCACCAGGGAAGCCCATAGCATGACCAGTTCAGTACAAACTCACCTATTCGATTCCTGAAGGACACTGCACACCTGGCTCAGGTGAAACCTTCACCTGTAACACCAGGGACTCAGATAGATGATGTCAACGATCCTCTCCGTCAGTAGTGCATTTCCTTGCTGCTCGGCTCCTCACGAGATGTTCTTCATGTTGGAGATGGTCAGCACATGCAGAAGTGTCCCCTGGACCACTGGGTATTGTTATGGTACCCAGACCTCTTTGGGTTGAAGGGTGAGTTTGGGTCCATGGTAATATGTCTGGACTCTGAGTCATGACAGAAGGAAGGCGAAGCAGTCACGAGTGATGAAGACCTGCTCTAGGGCTGAATTTCCTCTACTCTTACAGGCAGCCCCTGGGTCCAATCAGGAGGGGCTCAAGGGGGATGGGGAGCAGATGGCACGGGGGACTCAAGGGAGAACAAGCACAAATTTGATACCACCTTGAAGTGGAGAATAGAAAACAGGGGTTCTGAAAACAGCTGAAAAGCTGGAGACATGACCACACAATGTAACATGCTACCCTTGATAGAAAGCAGGATTAAAACTTAGCTATAAAGGACATGCGGAGAAGGCAATGGCACCCCACTCCAGTACTCTTGCCTGGAAAATCCCATGGATGGAGGAGCCTGGTGGGCTGCAGTCCATGGGGTTGCGAAGAGTTGGACACAACTCAGTGACTTCACTTTCACTTTCATGCACTGGAGAAGGAAATGGCAACCCACTCCAGTGTTCTTGCCTGTTTCTTGCCTGGAGAATCCCGGGGACGGGGGAGCCTGGTGGGGTGCCATCTATGGGGTCACACAGAGTCAGACACGACTGAAGCGACTTAGCAGCAGCAGGAGCATAAAGGACATGAGGGGACCACTGGGGAAATTTGAATATGACTGTATATTAGCTAATAGTATTATATCAATTAATACATTTCTTAAGTGTGATATTGAGGCTATAAGTATATAATATAGCCATATAGTCTATATATGGACTATATGGAGAGAGATATGAAGAAATGTAAAATATTGAGTTGGTAAATGTGATGAAACTTATGTGGGTGTTGATTCTTCTGCAATGCTGAAATTTTTTAAAATAAAAAGTGTGGGGGAAATGCTTGAAAGTCGAATATGTGCTATAGTATACAGGTTCTCTATTCTGCAATCTGTCCCTTCTGTGTTTATTCATCCCCCTTTTAGGAAGAACTCACTTCTGCTGTAATTTAAGCTCATTTCCTCATTTGTTCCGTTCTCTCCAGAGACAGAGTCAGCAACCTCTTTGTAAATCTAGGGCTCAGCTGGCTGGACGATGTGGGAGAACTGCAGGGCTGTTCCCAGGCTGGAACTGGTATAATATTTAGCTGTTGCCTTGGGCGCCTCTCCTCGCCACTCCAGTAAGACCCATTGTTGAGTAACAGCAGCGGCTCTCAGCCTGGAGCCATACTGCAAATATCTGGAGAGCATTTTCAGAGCATATGCATGTTGGTCTTGCTTTCCAGGGGCGCTGCGATCTGCAGTGGGGCGCAGACTTCTGCTGTGCGGATAGACTTAGCTGTTTGGCTTCAGCTGCCATGGTCTCTCTCAGCCTTGACCTGCCTCCTCTCCCCTCATCACGTGCTGATCAAACCCCTTTCATCTGAGGGCTTTGCCTCGGCCCTTGCTTGCTGCTCAGATTACACTACGGTCTGCCTGAGTAGCTCAGATGGTAAAGAATCTGCCTGGAGTGTAGGAGACCCAGGTTTGACCCCTGGGTCGGGAAGATCCCCTGGAGAAGGAAATGGCAGCCCACTCCAGTGTTCTTGCCTGGGAAATCCCATGGACAGAGGAGCCTGGTAGGATGCAGTCCATGGGGCTGCAAAGAGTCGGGCACGACTGCTTGAGTGGGGCCATGGTAGCCCCCCAGGATGCCAGCTGGCGCTGCGGCAGTGTGGAACTAAACTTGTCCTGCGCTGCGCTGTCCCTCACTCTTGGCGTGCCTTGGAGGAGTTGTGGGGAAGTGCCTGTGGACCCCTGTGCAAGGTAACTTGGGCATCCGACAAGAATCCTCGGGGTGGGCTTCCCTGTTGGTTCGGTGGTTACGAATTTGCCTGCCAATGCAGGGGAGACAGACTCAGTCGCTGCTCTGGGAAGATTCCACATGCACGGAGGCAACTAAGCCCATGTGCCACACCTACTGAACCCTCTCTCAACAGAAGGCGCCAGTGAGAAGCCCACAGGCCTCGGTGGAGAGCAGCCCCCACTCACAGCTAGGGCAAGCCCGGCCAGCTGCAGCCAGGCCAGTGTAGCCGAGACAAGTCATTCGATACATCTTAAAACAGACAGACAGAAAAGCAATCAGCTGGGAAAGGAGAGGGCCGAGGCCTTGAGGGGCAGACGGGCTGCAGTTGTACCCATAATGTTTCTTAATTTAAAAAATTTTAACACTTAATATTTTTTAGGGATTCAGATCAGTACACTTATTATTTAAAAGAGGAAGAAACATGCCAGCAAGGAATACAATCCTATTTAAAGCAATTCCTCTCTCCCCATAAAATTATATATACATTGTGTTTTTTAATCTTTTTAATTCAAGTGAATAATCAGAAAATTTTCTTATTTTTTGGATGAATCTCAACAAAACTATGCTGAGTGAAAAAAAGTCAATCCCAAGAGGCTATGTCCTGTGTGATTCCATCTATTGAACAACCTTCTGGATGTGACAGAATTATGGAAATGGAGGACAGATTGCTGGGTGCCAGAGGTTTGGGGGCTTGGTGCAAAAGGGTACCATGAGGCACTCTGGTGTTTATGGAAATGCTCCATGGCTGGGCTGAATTGGGGTCCACTTCCTGGTTATGATGTTGCACTATAGTTTTTTTTTTTTTTACTTGACAGTATTGTATTGGTTTTGCCACACATCAACATGAATCCGCCACGAGTGTACACGTTCCCAATTCTGAACCCCCCTCCCACTTACTCCCCCACACCATCCCTCTGGGTCATCCCAGTACACCAGCCCCAAGCATCCTGCACCCCATCCCACCCTCTCCCTCTCCCACAGAGTCCAAAAGACTGTTCTATACATCTGTGTCTCTTTTGCTATCTTGCATACAGGGTTATCGTTACCATCTTTCTAAATTCCATATATATGCATTAGTATACAGTATTGGTGTTTTTCTTTCTGGCTTACTTCACTCTGTATAATCGGCTCCAGTTTCATCCACCTCATTAGAACTGATTCAGATGTATTCTTTATAATGGCTGAGTAATACTCCATTGTGTATATGTGCCACAGCTTTCTTATCCATTCATCTGCTGATGGACATCTAGCTTGCTTCCATGTCCTGGCTATTATAAACAGTGATGTTGCACTATAGTTTTGAAAGATGCTGCCATGGCGGAAACTGGGTAGAGTACACAGGACCTATGTTATTTCTTACAATTTCATGTGAATCCTTAGTGATCTCAAAATAAAACAATTATTAGGAAAAAATGGATATAAGGCAAATATGACAAAAATTGGCATCTATGCTCTGTGGGTCGTGGAAAATCTGTGGTATTTGTTCTATCATCGCTATTGTTTTCAGAGTGTTTGAAATACTTAGTAGAAATAAAGCTTCCTGGGACTTCCCTGGTGGCCCAGTGGTTAAGACTTCACCTCCCAGTGGAGGGGTGCAGGTTTGATCCCTGGCTGAGGAGCTAAGATCCAACATGCCTCAGGGCCACAAAACAAAACCATAAAACAGAAGCAACATTGTGACAAATTCAACACTTTAAAAATTGTAAAAAAAAAAAAAGATATATACCCTTCCAGAATTATCTAGGCAGCCTTAGACATGTGTGTCCTTGCTCAGAACCAGCTCCTGGTTTGCTCAGGCTAGTGCGATGGAGGGACAAACCTGAGGAGTTTTGCAGGTGGTGGTGCTGATCCAACTGAGAACCATGCTCCTGACTTCCTACTGTCCTTGTTTAACCTGGGAAGGCACTTAACCCTCCTTGAGGGCTGGGACACCCTGCTTCCCTTCCACCCCACAGGACTCTGCTGAATCTCCTGGGCATGTGAGCGAAATGGGCAAAATCACACTTCTGATTCTTGGTGGCCATTCAGTTCAGTTCAGTCGCTCAGTCGTGTCTGACTCCTTGTGACTCCATGGACTACAGCACACCAGGCCTCCCTGTCCATCACCAGCTCCCGGAGTTTACCCAAACTCATGTCCATTGAGTCAGTGATGCCATCCAGCCATCTCACCCTCTGTCGTCCCCTTCTCCACCCACCCTCAATCTTTCCTGGCATCAGGGGCTTCTCAAATGAGTCAGTTCTTCACATCAGGTGGCCACAGTATTGGAGTTTCAGCTCTAACATCAGTCCTTCCAAAGAATATTCAGGAGGCTGAATATTTACTTCTAGACTAAAAGAACTGTCACAAAGAAGTCTGCCTTGACAGCAGAATGCTTCAGTTTTGGGTATGGCCAGAAAGTTCATTTGGTTTTTCCATGACATCTTACGGAAAACCCTGAACAAATATTTTGGCCAATTCAATAAAAGAAAAAAAAAAAAGAGGTGACATAACTACCAGAACTGATTTATTATACAGTTAAATCACAAATTTATGATACATTCATAAGGGACTAAATGAGACATGTAAAGAGTTTAAATGCAAAAATAGAAAGGACTGTCCAAAAGATCACTTTGATTGGATTATAATCTCAGGAATCTTTAGAGAGTGAAGTGTTTTCAGCCCAGCATCACAAGACAGAATTTGGCTGTTGCAGGTCTATTCACATGGATTCTGAATGACGATCGGAAGACATTCCTTATCTGCGGAGAGAGATGGATAAAGTTTTAGTTCAGTTCAGTTCAGTCGCTCAGTCGTGTCCGACTCTTGGCGACCTCATGAATCGCAGCACACCAGGCCTCCCTGTCCATCACCAACTCCCAGAGTTCTCTCCTGCCCCCAATCCCTCCCAGGATCAGAGTCTTTTCCAATGAGTCAACTCTTTGCATGAGGTGGCCAAAGTACTGGAGTTTCAGCTTTAGCATCATTCCTTCCAAAGAAATCCCAGGGCTGATCTCCTTCAGAATGGACTGGTTGGATCTCCTTGCAGTCCAAGGGACTCTCAAGAGTCTTCTCCAACACCACAGTTCAAAAGCATCAATTCTTCGGTGCTCAGCCTTCTTCACAGTCCAACTCTCACATCCATACATGACCACAGGAAAAACCATAGCCTTGTCTAGACGGACAAAGTTTAATCCACCCTAAAATTTTGTTGTTGTTTAGTCACATAGTTGTGTTTGACTCTCTGAGACCCCATGGGCTGTCCCCCACCAGGCTCCTCTGTCCATGGGTTTTCTCAGTAAGAATACTGGAGTGGGTTGCCATTTCCTACTCCAAGGGATCTTCCTGGCCCAGGGATCAAACCTGCATCTCCTGCTTTGGCAGGCAGATTCTTTACCACTGAGCCACCAGGGGAGCCACTTTATGTGTTAGGCTACCCTAAAAATCAAATAAATGAATGCTTCAGCTCATCTGCTTGTCTCCTCAGCACATCGCTTGGACCTTGTTAGACCAGTGGTTTGCCAGCCTGGCTGCACATCAGAATCACCTGTTGAGCTTTCAAAAAAAAAAAAAAAAAAAACCATTACCTGGGGCCCAGCCCCAGAGATTCTGACTTTATTGGTCTGGGGTGGAGTTCCAGGTATCAGTAAAATTTTATTTATTTTTTAATTAAATGATAATTGCTTTACAGAATTTTGTTGTTTTCTGTCAAACTTCAACATGAATCAGCCATAGGTATACATATATCTCCTCCCTTTTGAAACTCCCTCCCATCTCCCACCCCATCCCACCCCTCTAGGTTGATACAGAGCCCCTGTTTGAATTTCCTGAGCCATACAGCAAATTCCCGTTGGCTATCTATTTTGCATATGGTAACGTAAGTTTCCATGTTGCTCTTTCCATGCATCTCACCCTCTCCTCCTTCTCCCCATGTCCATAAGTCTATTCTCTATGTCTGTTTCTCCACTGCTGCCCTATAAATAAACTCTTCAGTACCATTTTTCTGGATTCCATATATATGTGTTAGAATATGATATTTATATTTCTCTTTCTGACTTACTTCACTCTGGATAATAGATTCTAGGTTCATCCACCTCATCAGAACTGTCTCAAATAAATTCCTTTTTATGGCTGAGTAATATGCCATTGTGTATATGTATCACAACTTCTTTATCCGTTCATCTGATGATGGACATCTAGGTTGCTTCCATGTTCTAGCTATTGTAAATAGTGCTGCAATGAACAATGGGATACATGTGTATTTTTCAATTTTGGGTTCCTCAGGGTATGTGCCCAGGAGTGGGATTGCTGGGTCATATGGTGGTTTTATTCCCAGTTTTTTAAGGAATCTCCATACCGTCTTCCATACTGGCTGTGCCAATGTACAATCCCACCAACAGTGCAAGAGTGTTCCCTTTTCTCCACACTCTCTCCAGCATATATTGTTTGTAGACTTTTTGATGACCAGTGTGAGGTGCTATCTTGTTGTAGTTTTGATTGCATTTCTCTAGTAATGAGCTATGCTGAGCATCTTTTCATGTGTTTATTAGCCATCTGTATGTCTTCTTTGGAGAAATAACTGTTTAGGTCTTTCCCCCACTTTTTGATTGGGTTGTTTGTTTTCCCACTATTGAGTTGTATGAGCTGCTTGTATATTTTGGAAATTAATCCTTGGTCAGTTGTTTCATTTGCTATTATTTTCTCCCATTCTGAGGGTTGTCTTTTCACCTTGCTTATAGTTTCCTTTGCTGTGCAAAAGCTTTTCAAGTTTAATCAGGTCCCACTTATTTACTTTTGTTTTTATTTCCGTTACTCTAGGAGGTGGGTCATAGAGGATCTTGCTTTGATTTATGTCATCGAGTGTTCTGCCTATGTTTTCATCTAAGAGTTTTATAGTTTCTGGTTTTACATTTAGGTCTTTAATCCATTTTGAGTGTATCTTTGTGTATGGTGTTAGGAAGTGTTCTAATTTCATTCTTTCACATGTAGCTGTCCAGTTTTCCCAGCACCATTTATTGAAGAGGCTGTCTTTGCCCCCATTGTATATTCTTGCCTCCTTTGTCAAAAATAAGGTACCCATAGGTGCATGGATTTATTTCTGGGCTTCTACCTTGTTCCATTGGTCTCTAATTCTATTTTTGTGCCAGTACCATACTGTCTTGATGACTGTAGCTTTGTAGTATAATCTGAAGTCAGGAAGGTTGATTCCTTCAGCTCCATTCTTCTTTCTCAAGACTGCTTTTGCTATTCGGGGTCTTTTGCATTTCCATATGAATTGTGAATTTTTTGTTCTAGTTCTGTGAAAAATGTCATTGGTAATTTGATAGGGATCACATTGAATCTGTAGATTGCATTTGGTAGTATAGTCATTTCCACAGAATTGATTCTTCCTACCCAGGAACTTTTATTTCTTTTTCTTCTCTGATTGCCATAGCTGCTGCTGCTGCTGCTGCTAAGTCACTTCAGTTGTGTCCGACTCTGTGCGACCCCATAGATGGCAACCCACCAGGCTCCCCGTCCCTGGGATTCTCCAGGCAAGAACACTGGAGTGGGTTGCCATTTCCTTCTCCAATGCATGAAAGTGAAAAGTGAAAGTGAAGTTGCTCACAGCGATCCCATGGACTGCAGCCTTCCAGGCTCCTCCGTCCATGGGATTTTCCAGGCAAGAGTACTGGAGTGGGTGATTGCCATAGCTAGGACTTCCAAAACTATGTTGAATAACAGTGGTGAAAGTGGACACCCTTGTCTTGTTCCCAATCTTAGGGGGAATGCTTTCAGTTTCTCACCATTGAGAATAATGTTTGCTGTAGGTTTATCATATATGGCCTTTACTATGTTGAGGTAGATTCCTTCTATGCCTATTTTTTAAAGAGTTTTAATCATAAATGGGTGCTGAATTTTGTCAAAGTCTCTTTCTGCATCTATTGAGATTACCATATGGTTTTTATCTTTCAATCTGTTAATATGGTATATCATATTGATTGATTTGCATATATTGAAGAATCCTTGCATCCCTGGAATAAACCCAATTAGATCATGGTGTATGAGCTTTCTGATGTGTTGCTGAATTCTGTTTGCTAAACTTTTGTTGTGGAGTTTTGCATCTATGCTCATCAGTGATACTTGCCTGTAGTTTTCCTTTCTGTGTATTGTCTTTGACTGGTTTTGGTATTAGGGTGGTGGTGGCCTTGTAGAATGAGTTTGGAAGTGTTCCTTCCTCTGAAATTTTTTGACAGAGTTTTAGAAGGATAGGCATTAGCTCTTCTCTAAACATTTGATAGAATTCTCCTATGAAGCCATCTGGTCCTGGGCTTTTGTCTTTTGGGAGATTTTTGATCACAGCTTCAATTTCAGTGCTTGTAACTGGATTCATAATTTCTATTTCTTCCAGGTTCAGTCTTGGAATATTGAACTGTCCATTTCTTCCATTTCTGTCCGTTTCTTCCAGGTTACCATTGTATTGCCATATGGTTGTTCATAATAGTCTCTTATAATCCTTTGTATTTCTGCATTGTCTGCTGTAACCTCTCCTTTTTCATTTCTAATTTTATTTGATTCTTTCTCTTTTTTTGTTGATGAGTCTGGCTAAAGGTTTGTCTATTTTGTTTATCTTCTCAAAGAACCAGCTTTTAGTTTTATTAATCTTTACTACTGTTTCTTTAAGAAACTTATTTATTATATAGTTAAATCACAAATTTACAATACATTCAAAAGGGACTACATGAGACATGTAAAGAGTTTAAATGCAAAAACAGAAAGGACTGTCCAAAAGATCACTTAGATTGGATTATAATCTCAGCAATTTTTAGAGAGTGAAGTGTTTTCAGCCCGGCATCACAGGACTTGGCTGTTGCAGGTCTATTCACATGGATTCTGAATGACAATCAGAAGATATTCCTTATCTGTGGAGAGAGATGGACAAAGTTAATCCACCCTTAAAATTTGTTGTTGTTTAGTCACTAAGTCATGTTTGACTCTCTGCGACCCCATGGGCTGTCCCCCACCAGGCTCCTCTGTCCATGGGTTTTCTCAGTAAGAATACTGGAGTGGGTTGCCGTTTCCTACTCCAAGGGATCTTCCTGGCCCAGGGATCAAACCTGCATCTCCTGCTTTGGCAGGCAGATTCTTTACCACTGAGCCACCAGGGGAGCCCACTTTATGTGTTAGGGTACCCTAAAAATCAAATAAATGAATGCTTCAGCTCATCTGCTTGTCTCTTCAGCACATCGCTTGGACCTTATGTAGACCAGTGGTTTGCCAGCCTGGCTGCACATCAGAATCACCTGTTGAGCTTTCAAAAAAAAAAAAAAATTACCTGGGCCCAGCCCCAGATTCTGTTGGTCTGGGGTGGTGTTCCAGGTATCAGTAAAATTTTTTAAAAAGCTCTCCAAGCAATTCTAAAGTGCACCTTGTGTGAGAACACAGGTGCAGGTAAAGCTTTATTTAGTTTGTGGGTGACTCTGATTTTATAGCTGTATTATAGAGAAGTTTGATCTCGACTAGATTTAGGAACATGAGTCTTGTTTTACACTGACATCCACTAACATAGTGAATGCACCTCCTTCGAGGAAAGAAGTATTTCTGTGGCGGCTGGCTTTTGGTGGCCCCAGTGAATGGGCTCCACCCCAGGGAAGGTTTGAGACCCAAAAGACCTTTGACCCACCCTCTGCTTTATCCCCTGGATAGGAGACATTTCTCCCACTCTTCAGGAGGTCCGTGTGCTAAGTTCACGTAACAGGAAACCTATACCTCCTAAACGTTTTACTAACAACAGGTACAAACGGGCAAAATCCAACTTCTTGACTAATTTCAAGGAATTTTCAGATTCAAACTTCTTCATTTTATAATTGAGGAACGTGATGTGTCATAGTGCATGTTAAAACCCACAATCCCCATCCTTTGAGACACAAAGCCTTTATCCAGTAAAGTAGAAAGATGCCTGAAATGTGAAATGAAATGGGCCAGATTACCTGGGGCTACCATGATTTCATGTTTCTTGGATCTGATCCTAAGAAAAGTTAGGTCGTTCTGAGGGTCAATGTCACGGACGGTGCTCTTGGCTTTCATGGTCAGCTGATGCAGGAGACCGGCGTACTGAACTGTTGTTGAGTTGTCCAAGGTCGTTCGGATGGGAATGCCTAGTACAAGGTTTAATTATGGATTAAACATTTTTCTTTTCTTTTTATAAAAGTAATAGGTGCATCATAGAAATACTGGAAAATACTGGTAGTTTTAAAAAGGAAGAAAAAGTGATGACTCATATTACTCACTGGAACAATTTTACTTTATTTCCTTCCAATCTTTCTGCCTCCACATGGATTTTAAAATTTAGTTGGATCAAATTAGAAAAGTAGATTTGACTGTTGCTTTTTTCTTCATTCAAACGGCAGCATACAAGTTTCCCTTGTTGACGGTGCCATCGACATTATTTTTAATGGCTGTAGACTTTACTATTCTTTGGATACAGCATAATATAATCAACCCCCTACTATTGGATTGTTAGGTTGTGTGTTTTTGTTTTCATACCTAATGGTGATGACCACTTTTGTACACAAATCTTTTGGAAGTTGTTAATTGATTATTTCAGTAGTAACTTAACACGTTTCTATATGAAATGCATTCCCCTAAGCATCCTGTCTGGAGAAAGCAATGGCACCCCACTCCAGTACTCTTGCTTGGAAAATCCCATGGACGGAGGAGCCTGGTAGGCTTCAGTCCATGGAGTCGCTAAGGGTCGGACACGGCTGAGCGACTTCCCTTTTACTTTTCACTTTCATGCATTGGAGAAGGAAATGGCAACCCACTCCAGTGTTCTTGCCTGGAGAATCCCAGGGACGGTGGAGCCTGGTGGGCTGCCGTCTATAGGGTTGCACAGAGTCGGATGCAACTGAAGCGACAGCAGCAGCAGCAAGCATCCTGTCTATAGTGAGTTCACCGAGAGAAGCTGTGAAAAGTCCACTTGTGACATGGTGCTAGTTTCCTGAGACCAGAGATAGAAGGGTGTATCTGCACATGCTAGAGAGTATATCAAAAGGGGTTTTCAGAATTTCTTCGTAACTTCCTCATACAGTATTTTGCAAACCTTAACTTTTATGCTAGAAAACACAGCCACAAAGATACTGTGGTTTGGCTGGGCATTCCCTGGTTTGCACTCATTCTTGGTTTAAGCGTGATTAAATTTGGCTACTTGTGTGCTCTATTATTTCATTATGAGTGTAAAACAGAAGCTACTAATTTAGCTGAAAAAACCTAGCCAGACAGATATGCGAGCATAATTTCATTCGTTCAAATCCATCCAGCCTCTCTTCAGCTCACTCTGTGCTTATTGTGGAACAGGAGCTGTGCTAGGTATTTACATATACTGTATCTAGTCAGAGCCGACCTTCATAGTATTTTGAAAACTACCTAATAAGCCAAGGAATTCCAAGGATTTGATTTGCAAATGTGCCTTGAGTTTTGGGGGACATATGAAGGTGAATCTGGGATCGCTGTCAAGTTCCTCAGGAGCCCAGATGAAGGCCCATCATTAAAAAAGGCTAAGGTGGCTCTCTTGGTTTTTCCCCTCAGAGAATGTAGCTCCAGAAACTGGTATGAGTGCTTCTCACTTGGGACTTTGTTTTTCATGAAAATCTTTGAGAGCCTCGACTCTGACTTTGAAACAGACTACTTTCCTTCCCCGTTAAGATATCCATTCTCTCCAAGTAGGTCTTGCCAAACAAGATGAGGAGGACAATATTTATAAGGAAAACCTTTTCAGTAAATAAGGTTTCATAGAAAACTTGTTAATTTCTGTATTATTGTTTACTGGCCACTTTCTCTCCAGAAGTCAGTTCTATCTTTCACACCTCGCGAACCATCACAGTGTGTGTGTCTTTACCAAGCAGGAGACTGGAAGTGGAGCAAGCACTCCACCTTTTAAGAGTGCTTTTTGACCATACAGTTTTATTTTGCATCACGAAGAGTGACTACCTACGAAGTCTGCATTGCTCAGTGTCAAAAAAGAAATACAAGCAGAATAAATTATTTAAAGTGCAGATGACAAGATTATGAATCAGATGCTCGGGCTTACTTAGTCAGTCTATTCATGATCCAAGTCAATAAATAATAGACCTAGCCTTCCTGAATAATAAGTGTGCACCGTGGAAACTCTTGGAGTTCTTCATATTGCTGTGGACCCTTGGGGGAAAAAATCAATCAACAAATATTTATTGAGTTCTTGCTTGGGACCATGTGAAGTAATTAAAAAATAATTTATTAGGAAGTAATTTTAGCACATGGTAGAAAATGCACCCACTTCTCCTTCTGAGAGGTAACCACTGCTCTCAGTTTCTTTGGTGTCCTTGCAGAAATATTCTGTTTAAATATGTTCATGTTTGTATTCTTTACCTGTATCATTCTCTATTCTGTACCTTAACTTCTTCCATTTGATACACTTGGGAAGTTGTTGCCTTCAGTCCACATAAGGCTAGGGCATTCCTCTTAATGGTTGTATAATGCGACTGTTGAATGGATGCTTTGTAATACACATAACTAATATATCTTCCCGACAAGCATCTGGGCTGTTCCCAGTCTTTGCCTTTTATAAACAAGGTGACAGAATATGTCTGTGTGGATGCCATTGCACATTTGTATACACATGTGTGTAGGATAAATTCCTAAAATGTAACTTTTAGAACAAAGAGTATAAATTCAATATTCCTGAATTTATGACACTGCTTTAAAAATATGACTCTTTATGATCCCACTAAGGTGGTTACTCTTCAACTGTACACTTGTATTTTGGTTGCTAGATTATATTTCAAAAATAAAAGGAAATGGCTGGATGGTTGGATAAAATCTAATGAAATTCAAATGATGGATTGTTAGAAATGTCAAGAATATTTAAAATTAAGAGCCTGCAGAAATCAGGCTTATATACATAAGAATATACAACGGATATGACTGTCTGGGAAACGAATATGCATGTTCACAAGTATCTAGTTCAATGATCAGGACTGTAATATTGTAAACAATGAATTATTTTATAAATGGGAAACCAATGTTAACAAAGAATCTAACAAAAACCTACACCCCTCAGCACTGGGTTAAACTGATAAGCTCACTTCATTGTCATGGATAAGTCTATGTTTCAAATAGTGAAACCAAAGGACTCTGTTGAGCATGGCAGAGGATGAGATTTAATGTATAAACATGGTATAAGCCTTACCTTACCACAATTAAAAACCTAAAAAACTGTTAAAATGATTTGCCTGGAATTAATCAACTAAAACCATTGGAAGAAAACAAGAACACACAAACAGCAGCTTAGTTAAATATTTACAGTGTTAAATTTCATGGGACTTCTGAATGCTGCAAAGCTACATTGTAATAAATGGCATGTTCATTTAAACTTGAGTAGGCTGTTGAGATGGAGTATTTCATTTCATTTAAGTCACACAACTTATACCATATGCTATTAATAAACATCCTTGTCATACACTCTGGTTGTTAATAATCTGACCATAAAAATAAGCCCCTCATTTATATTTTTTGGGAAAAGGTTAATTTGGCTTTCAGAAAAGTACCCCAAACCTTAACACAACCTTTTCCTAGTAGAGGTTAATTAGAAGTTAATGAGTATGAAAAATAATATTGTGTTACCCTTGGATGAGAAAAGTGTTAATTGAGAGACCTCAGGAAAATAAAAGTCATCTTTAATTCAACTGCTCAAGAGATAATCACTGTTAACACATCCCTGCCTTTTCTTCCAGATTTCAGTGTGTATGTGTGCCTGGCTGTATTTAGGATTTAAAAATACTGGTTACTGCTTCGTTTCCTGCTTTTTTTTCCATCTGATATTGTGAGTAGTTTTTCATGACTCTAAATATTCTTCAACATTTTAAATAGAGTAATGGTTCATTGAGTAATCATTACATAATTAATTCAAAAATTTCCCTACTGTTGGGAGAGATTTATTTACTTATTTGTCTGTGTATTTATTGTGAGAGAACTGGGTTCGGTCCCTGGGTTGGGAAGATCTGCTGGAGAAGGGAAAGGGAACCCACTCCAGTATTCTGGCCTGGAGAACTCCACGGATTGTAGAGTCCATGGGGTTGCAAAGAATCGGACAAGACTGAGTGACTTTCACTTTATTGCTGTTATATATGATGCCTCTGTGAGATCCTTTGCACCTAAATCTTTTCTTCATTACTCCTTAAATAAATTCCCAGGAGTGGAATTACAGATCAAAAGGCATGGATATTTTTCCGATATTTAAAGCATATTGCCAGGATTATGAACTTTAGACTAAGTCTGCCATTAGATACATTGTCCTCGGTGTCAGGATTGGTGAATGAATGTACCTGAGTTAGTAGCTAAGTTGTATCTGACTGTTTGTATCTGACCCCATAGACTGTAGCCCACTAGGCTCCTCTGTCAGTGGAATTCTCCAGGCAAGAATACTGGAGTAGGTGGCCATTCCCTTCTCCAGGGGATTTTCCTGAACCAGGGATCGAACTCAGGTCCTCTGCATCGCAGGCAGATTCTTTATTGTCTGAGCCACCAGATGAGTTGAATAGAGTACCCTCCAAAATTCAAGCCTCCCCTAAACCTCAGAATGTGATCTTATATGGAAACAGGGTCTTTGAAGATGTGAGGTCGTACTAGATCAGTGTGGGACCCAACCCAATGACTGAGGTCCTTATAAGAAGAGGAGAGAGTACAAAGAGGAAAACGCACATGATGATGGAGGCAGAGGTGGGAGTGATGTGTTTACAAGCAAGCATACAGCAAGGACTGCTGGAACTCACCAGAAGCCGGGAGAGAGGCAAGGAAGGATGCTTCTTTGAAGAAAGCCTGGACCACTGACACCTGGATTTCAACTTCTAGCCTTCCAGAACTGAGAGAGAATAAACTCTAATCTTTTTAAGCCACCAAGTATGTAGTGCTTCATTATGTCAGCCAAAGAAAACAAATACAGCCTCTCTGTGAAGCCCTTCAAATCTTAGTGGGTGTGATAGAGCTTATGCAAACCCTGGAACTAAAATCAGTTCAACCAGAACAATGGACTAGACTGGACTGCCTCCTGGAAATATTAGGCATAGCTCTTGATTTACCTGCAGGCTGACGTTAAAACCTCTCCCTCCTGATCACTCAAGCTGGGTGAATTTATTACTTGACATTGTCTTGACATTGAGCATTTAAAAATTTTATTATTTTGTAAAACACATCAGATATTTTATCTGTACAAATAAATTAAAAATTTCCACATTCACAGAACTACTTCATTACAATTCTGTTAAGTATTGGGTATTGTGCCAGGCCCTTGACAATTATTATTTCACTTACTTGTCACAATCATCAGTAAAGTAGGTTATTTTCCATTTTTAATAATAAGGGATTGAAGTTCAGAGCTTAAACAGACTTTCAGTGGGTAGTTGCTCAATAAATATTTATTGATGGATTTGCTCCATAATAATGATTAGCTGTGAGAGTCCGTTGCCAAGCACTGAGTTGGCAGTGTGCCAATTCCATGGTTATACCGTGAATTATGTGAAGTAGCTACTCTTGTTTCAACTAACATTCTGGGATCTGTGGCACCTCTTGCCCTTACAGATGCCTGAATTAGCAATGAAGCCAGCAGAAGCCTTGAAGAGGCTGCCACCATAGCTGAGCATGGAACAACGTGCCAGAGAGAAGGCTCTGTGGACTGTTAATAGGCAAGTTTCTGGTATAAGTCTACAGATTTCATAGGTGGAAATGTATTGGCCCTCCTTAAACTATAACCATGAAGACTATACTACAAATTACATTAAAATTAATTCTCAAAGACTTCATTAGCTATGGTTAAGGGACAATTTCTTTTCAAATGAAGATTGAAACACTGTACGCTTTACAATTTCAAAATGAAAGCAAACTGCCAACAATGGTATTCTTATCTTCATTGTAACAGTTTTATAGCTCCTCCTTAAATGTTAGAAGAGTGTTTACCAAAGCTTTAAAAATTAGACAATGTACAGCACTTCTTAGGAATATATATACATTAAAATTTTTATTTCCCTACCTCTTAGCAGAGTGCTTGGCATGTAATTAATAGACACTCAATAGATGTTTGATAAGTAAATGATACAGCTAAAATATGTAAAATATACTTTTGATTTAAAATTCCAAGATGTTTGCCTAAGACTTCAAAGAATAAAAAGGCTCTTGGTCTGCTTCTGCGTGTCAAGAAGGCAGCCTGTGATGTATTTACCTTCTGCATTTACAACCATCGTTCCTATAACCCCTTTATGGCTCTGGATCCTCTTTAGGGTTTCCTCCACCTCTGCCTGGAAGAGATCAGGAAAAAAATTAACCAGAGTCTTCATGGTGATCCCAGTCCTAAAGAGAGTAATGTTTAGAAAGATCCCTACTCCTCTGTCTCCTTAAACTAAGGTATTGGATGCTAAATCTCAGCTTTTGGAAGAGAGCTTTGAAAGTGTCAACACCCATATGCAAACTTATATAAGATTCTCTACATATAACCCTGAAAAACATCTTGCCCCGAACTTTTGTTGAGACAGAAATCTTGCCTCACAAGAGCTCACTTCATTTTTATCTGTCTCTATTCACTGGAAAAGTATTCTTTATGTTGAACAGAAATCTGCTCCTGGTCATCTTTCATTCATTGATCTTTCTGTATTCATACAAAAAATCCCATTTCTACATTATAGATTTAAAAAAATATTTATAGAGCTATATTACTACCTCCTTCCTTCTAAAAGCATCACTTAGTAAGAAATCATATTCTCAGTTGTAAATGTCATCTAATTGGGAGTTCAGATGATTAAATTAAAAATATTCTGTGAAAACAATGTATCCCAGGATTCTATTGGTAACTACAGCCTGGATCTCAGGATAAGCTGAATGTTCAACCATAAATGTTATAATCCCATTATTGGGTTTTAAATTTAGCTTTCTGAATCTTATGCATAGACTATATTGTACCAGTTTCTTTCCTTCTACAAATGCTAAAATCAAGAATAATTTTTCCAGCCTGCATATTTTTCATAACAGTAATCACTGGATATTCTGAATTCAAACAGTATTCTGCAGAGTCTTTTGATGAGAGTTTATAAATTAATTTTGTTTCCAGCACTGTATGGGTGAACGTTGTTACTTTTGTCAAAAGACAGTTTTCTTTTGACTCAGTTTTCTTTTGACCCTAATGTGGGTGGGAGCACTTATTTCCTCTTTCCACCACTATAGCAGGGGTTTTCTAAATTTCAGGCATTCGTGTAACAGGTTTTCAATTTCTGCCATTATAAATAACATCTATATTATTCACCCAGCACATTTTTAGAATTATCTCACTGCTAAAAGTTTAAATGAATGCATTTTAAAAGGAAACTATACATCACTACCACAAATGCAAACCTTATATCATTTGTCACAGGCAGAAATAAGCATAAAAAAAGAGAGAACATATTAATAAATTCTACTCCAATGAAAATTATGAGCCTGAGGTTTGCACTTCAGGTGAAAAATAAAAACTACTTGATGATAGATGATAGTGGCATTCAGTTCAGTTCAGTTGCTCAGTCGTGTCTGACTCTTTGCGACCCCATGAATCGCAGCTTGCCAGGCCTCCTTGTCCATCACCAACTCCCGGAGTTCACTCAGATTCTCGTCCACCGAGTCGGTGATGCCATCCAGCCGTCTCATCCTCTGTCGTCCCCTTCTCCTCCTGCCCCCAATCCCTCCCAGCATCAGAGTCTTTTCCAATGAATCAACTCTTCACACGAGTTGGCCAAAGTATTAAAAGGACCTCAAAGTGCCAGAAAGTCTCTCCTGGATATAGTCTAGAGGCTGAAAAAAATGAAGGAGGAATAACTTTCTATGATGTGATACACTCTGGTTTTTGGTATTTCTGAGCCATCTTAAGGTAGCAACTCATGTTTACATCTCACTTTGGGAAACACTGCGCTAAAGCATAATACCTGAACAGGGATTAAATAACTACTTTTTTTGTGCCATCTATAGGACAATGTCCACAGCTCCTTACAAGATCCGCTGACCTCTTTATCTTTTTCTGTTTTACTTCTCTCTCCCTGCTCGACCCAGCCTGTCCCTCTATTTTCCCAGGTGTTTTTTCCTTTCATGATTTCTGAGCCCTCCTAATATAGTCTCGTAATTCCCATTGTCAATACCTTTTCATTCCTTTAAAAACAAAAAACACCCAAAACACTTTCGGTTTGTTCTTTTTCGACCTGTCCTCTTTCTCCATTTTCCTTTTCTTCGCCTCCCTTCTCCCATCCCTACTTCCTCTTTTCTCTTTATTTTTCTTTCTTCTCTCTCAATAGCTCCTCCTTCTCGCCCCTCACCTCCATTCCCTTGCGCTTCTGTCCCATGTCTTTCTTTCCTCTCCGGGTGACTTTTCTCTCCTCCACGGTGCCTCTTCCCCTTTCAAACTCCCCTCGCTGTCGAGATTACTCAGTCCCCTCAGGATCTTTCATCCCTTCCGTATCTCTTTCTCGATATTCTTCCTCCTCAAGTATTACTCCCAGAAGACACCCCTAGATATCTATTCCCCAAGAAAGCTTCCCCCCATCTACACATCTTCCATTCTTCCACGGTCGCCCCCTTTGGTCCCTCTAGCGTCTCCGTGTCGCCCCTCCAAGAAGCTTCTGGAGCTCCCAACCTTCCCTACGGCCCCGAGAACTGGGCAGCGAAGGGACCCTGCCTGTCGGCACCCTTGGCGGGCGGGTTGTTGACAGAGATCCCGGATTTACCATCTTATGGGCGGCGAGACTCTGGGCTCAGACCTGCGCCACTGCGGCCTGGGATGTCAACAACGCTTCCAGCCGTTGCTAGGAGACAGTGGAGGAAGTGATCTCCCGGAAGCGTGGGTACCCGGGCCTGCGTGCGCGCGGGGCGGGCCCTGCGGAGCTTGCACTTCCGCCCGGAACTGGCTTGACCTTCCCGGCCGCCGTAGCCCGGGACCGTTGCCCCGAGCACTCACCTGAGCTGAGGAGAACTGAGGTACTTAGGCGAGGCTTCGAGTCGTTCGTTCGAAGTTTCACTCAGTCATTCCTTGAGGTACGCGTTCGGTAACCGCCAATTCCCTGTTCGAGAACGATTTATTGACCACTTACCGTGTCCCGTTCTCTGGGCCTGTGGTACATTCTAGAACGGGAGACAGAAAATGCGCGACAAACGAAGCAGTAGTGTCCAAGTGTGATACGTGTTCTGGAGCAAATAAACCGGGGTGGTTCCGTCTGACCCCGGAGTGATATGAGGTATAGACTCAGCTGCCCTGTGACCCGCGGAGTTCTTGAGGCGCTGCCTTGTGCAGGCTGACACATTTGTTCCCCCGCCCCACCAAGCACATTTCTTTATAATTGAAGACATATATATACACAGTAGGTATGTATATATCGCTGCTGCTGCTGCTAAGTCGCTTCAGTCGTGTCCGACTCTATGCGACCCCATAGATGGCAGCACACCAGGCTCCGCCGTCCCGGGGGTTCTCCAGGCAAGAACGCTGGAGTGGGTTGCCATTTCCTCCAATGCAGGAAAGTGAAAAGTGAGAGTGAAGTCGCAGTACATAGTAAATATATATTTATTAAATTAATCTCCCCGCCCGCAACACTGTAGGTGAAGTGTCATCATAACGTCTTAGGTTCTCCTGTGGTTGTAACACCCCCAAGCTGCTCTTCCCTCAGTTGTAGAGCTGCTGCTTCCCAGTACTTATATTTAACCCACTAGGACTTTATTTTATTTTTTACAAAGCCAGTTGCCCACATTTCTGAGTTGCTGAAAAGTGGCAGGTTAGTGCTGAGGTTCTGCAAATCTCCGTAGAAGAGCAGTCCACTGGGTATTTGAGGAACTGAGGGAGGAAACAAGTTAAAGGTCAACTAGGGATGGTTACAAGTCTCTTGGTCTTCGGAGGAGCATTGATATATCTTAGTAGTCTGGGAGGAAGAGACAGAGTGTACATGAGGCACAGTGGGAAAATTTTGTGGTTGGGTTGGCATCCCCTCCTGGGGTTTGAAGAGAACTTGAATGACTGAACTCTAGACAGGTCTTCCCCAGTGGCTCAGTGGTAAAGAATCCGCCTGCCAAGCAGGAGACACAGGTTCCATCCCTGGATGGGGAAGATGCCCTGGAGAAGGAATTGGCAACCCACTCCATTATTCTTGCCTAGAAAACCCCATGGGCAGAGGAGCCTAGTCCATGGGATCAAAAGAGAGTTGGATATGACTTAGCGACTGAGCATGCATGCACTAAATAAGTGGTCAAGTTGGGACTGCATCTCCATAGGGAGCCCGCTATAGCGGCTCCCTGTAATATTGACTCAGTTTGTGCTCTTGTTTCCAATAAGTGTGTTACACCAAACAAGGCATGGATATTGCTAGGGAAGTCATCTAGAATCTGAATAGGTCCTTGTCTTCCTGGTCAGGGATGCCCTGGAAAAATTTTGAACTTGGCTTGGGACTAGATGATCCATTTCAACTTGGAGTCTTACCCTTTTCTGATACTATGTTATGTACAGAAACACTTGCTGAAGCTCTAGTTCTGCTTCAGTTTTTTTTTTCCTTTGAGAAACTTACTGCTTCTCAAAAAGCCAAGTCACAATGGCTAACTCATGCCCCCTTGTCACTCCACACTTGACACTCCAGCCAAGGTCATTTGGAATGGGTAACTGAGATTCTGGGGGAGGAGCTGGTGTGTGTGTTTGCAGTTCTGCACTGATAACTTGTATGCTTTTCAGTGATAAAAGTGTAGGCATATACTGCAATACTGGATGAATTGTATAAACACTGATTCTTGGGCTCTTTCGGTGTTTTAGATCTAGGAGATTCCTACTTGGTTGTGCAGCCATTTGTTTTGCTTCTAAAAATCAGTGGCAGTGCACCATGTTATCACTGATGTCAGTCAGCTTTAATGAAGGAACTGACTGCATATGCGTGGTCTGTGAATCCTCTCCTTTCTGAAGTCAGGGTGTCAAACTCATTCAATAGCTGACAGCTGTGATTAGAGCAAAGAGAGACTCTGGAATGAAAGGCACTGGCAGGAGTATTCAACTGCTGAAAAAAGTAATAAGAAGTAGCCAAACTGACTTCCAACCAACAGTCAAGTTTGACTCACTGTGCACAGAAAATCAATGAGGAGAATATGAGCCATTTTCTCTGTATTGATTTTCACTTCTAATTATTCCTTGGAGGTAGCATGGTTTAATTTTTATGCTTTTTGAGGGACTATAATGAATATCCAGAGCTGTGCTGTATAAAGTATCTTGGCAGCATCTATCACGTTTCCTATACCCATGCTCAGTATATGGGAACCCCTGTTTCTCTTCTTCTCTTCTGTTCATCCCCTCGCCACTTCTTTTGACCCACAGTAAATGCTAACTATAGTTCAATAACTTTGAACTAAAGTGAAAGACTTAATGAATAATACTTTTTGCAAGTACTCTTGAAGTGACCACCAAAGTTATGGTACATGGAAAGATAAAGTCTACTGTTCTTCACATATAATTGTGTCAAAGTGAGATGATTTTTTGCTGGAATCTCTCTCTCTAATAATTTGTTTCTACTCTCTGTTTAATCTGAAGAAATCCAGGTAACTTCATGAGCTCGAGTTTTATCTTGGTATTTTCAGTACCATCCCATATAGGAATTAGCATTCCTACCAGTTGGCAAATACTAAATAATGAGCCAAGGAGTATACTTTGTGCCCATTTTCTCATAAGATAAGGCATTATTTGTCAGTTTAAACACAACTTCTCCTAGTACGCTAGTGATTTTGCTCAAAAAAATGTACACTAGATTCTTTGACTTCCTGATGGCTCTGTGGTAAAGAATCTGTCTGCCAGTGCAGGAAACTCGAGTTCACTCCCTGGATTGGGAAGATCCCCTGGAGAAGGAAATGGCAACACACTCCGGTATTCATACCTAGGAAATCCCATGGACAGAGGAGCCTGGCCTGCTACAATCCATGGGGTTGTAAAAGAGTTGGACATGACTTATGACTAAATGGCCACAGCAACAACAGTTTGCTTGAAAATTGCCCTTAATACTGAAGCAGAATTAGGGGATGTCAGTGACATCAATAAGTATTATAACTGACCCAGTACCATTTTAGAGTGACAGATTTAGAGTTTCAGAAAATCAGCCATTTTCTACTTTATATTCAGACAAAGGCAACCTCTAGGGTAATTCTTTTCAGGACTCAAGTGTAACATAAGCATTTACTTCCTGTAAGGGAATCTTTTCTGTTGTAATTAAATGGTTTCCTAGAGCACAGAATTTGGAGTTACATGCAGCTAGGGTTGATGTTTCTAAGTGTGTTTCTGTGAGTAAAGTAAGTTATAAGAGCTTCTGTTTCCTCACTTATAAAATAGGAAAGACAATATCTCACAGAGTTTATGTGAGGTGTCAGAGATATTATGTGGGTAAACTTCTTGGCTTGTGTCAAGTGTCCACTGTGGGTTATTTAGCCACATTACTTTCTGTGTCATTTCCTTTCCTTAGTGTCCTTCCTTATTTCCTCCATTCCTTTACTCCCTTCTTTCCCTCTTGCTCAGCTTTCTCTTTCTCTAGCCTTTCCCTCCTTACTTCCCTCCCCTATTTATGTCCTCTCTCCCTTCTTGACTACTTTCTCTTCAACCTCCTTTTCCTTTATGCCCTCCCTATGAAAAAAATCTAGAATTTGTATTACTGACTTTCTCACTAAAGAACATCTTTCCCTTTGTTCTCTTATTCCTCTTCTCCAGTTATTCACTTAAAATGTCCATCTAATGTAATTTATCTACCTCTCATCTCATTTTTTCACAATTCCCATTTTTAAACTTCTCACTCCAGCAAGCAGTTTCCATCGTTGTGCACTGCACTCAGTAGATAGTCTAAGTATCTTAGGGGTGAGGGGAAATTGTTACTATTTCCTGGTCTATTAATTTTGTTCAAAGAAGAAAGGGCTGAAGGGAGCAATAAGAGAACCATGTCCTTTATATACCCCCCTTTTTTTTTCCTGATAATACAGTCGAAAGGTCTCTAGTCTATTTAGTTCAGAATTACTTTCATTGTTAGGTATAATACAGAAAACAGTTTGGTGCACAAAAGTTGACTGGTGAGTTACTAACACAGGCCACGTGCCTAAAAGAAAATATACAATCAGTAAGTTACCACAAAGTGAACTCCTATGTAACCCCCAACCAGGTCAGAAAATAGAACACTGCCCACATTCCAGAAGCTTCCACATGGTCATTTCCAATCATTACCTTCACATTGTACGGCCTGAAAAGCCTAAAATATTTACTGTCTGGATCTTCGCTGAAAAACTTGGTGACCTCTGTAATAGACATTTTTTTCCCCCTCTCTTGAGTCTTCTAAATATGTTTGATGGTTGAAAACAAAGCATTGTTAAAAGTATGTAAATACAATGTATAAAATAATCACAACACAGAGTAGGGAGGCTAAAGGGATGTATCCTGACATTCTACCTGACCCGTGTTCAAGTATTACTTCTAAGTAGACTCTGAAGTGAGGTGTGTAATCCATAGAGGAACCAATAAAAATTTATACAAATACAATGAAGTGAAGTCGCTCAGTCGTGTCCGACTCTTTGCGACCCCGTTGACTGTAGCCTACCAGGCTCCTCCGTCCATAGGATTCTCCAGGCAAGAATACTGGAGTGGGTTGCCATTTCCTTCTTCAGGGGATCTTCCCGACCTAGGGATCAAACCCGGGTCTCCTGCATTGGAGGCAGATGCTTTAACCTCTGAGCCACCAGAGAAACCCCAAAACTCCATTCAGTTCAGTTCAGTTCAGTCGCTCAGTCATGTCCAACTCTTTGTGACCCCATGAATTGCAGCACGCCAGGCCTCCATAGCATAATAGATAAATTGGAATACTAAAAATTGTTCAAATAACCTAAAAGAGAAAGACAAACAGTGGGATGGAAAACAAATGGAACAATCAGAAAAAAAAGATATAATTGTAGAATTAAATTCTGATTTATCAACAGTTACATTGAATGGATACAGGCTAAGCACACCAGTTGAAGAAGAGATTGTCAGAATTCTTCAAAAAATGACCAGTGATTTCTGTTTTTGGAAAGATGGAGTATATGTATGTTTCCCTATTCTTCCCATGGAATATAACTAAAAGTCCTGCAAATTATATGTAGAAACCCAAGAAGACTTTGACAGATGGAGTAAATCAGGCAGATTGCCTAGGGACCTTGGGACCCAAGGAATGACATGATTGTAAGTTACTTGGGTTCCTTTTTTGCCTCCTATATCCCAGACTAGGAACTGAAGAGGCTGGTAATGCAGAAATGCCGATAGGCACAGAAATGAAAGACGAAAAACCCAAAAGCCTACTCTTGAGTCCAAGGATCAGGAAGGGCCAGCCAACAAGATGGAAACACTTTGAAAATAACCACTGTACTCTAGCCAACTACTAGCAACCAGCCACCTTCATGTGGACAGGCAAACCCTGTGGAGAGACACCTCCAGCTGTGTTTATTAGCTCTCTAGTCATTTCCATTAAGGAGCCAGAAATATCATGTAAACATTAATCAAAATAAGCAAGAATGTTAATATCAGCTAAGTAGACTTCACAGCAAAGAAAATTACCACATATAAAATGAAAATTATTTAAGGATAAAATGATCAATCCACAGAGAAGATAGAGCAAATCTAAAAAGGTACGCATCAAACAACAGAGCTGCAAACTACAGAGAGTGACAGAATTAAAAGAAATAGACACATCTTCAGTAACAACTGAAGACTTCAAGACCCCTTTCTCAACGATTGATAGAAGAATAACAGAAAAACTACCAGTGATAGAGAACGTGGCATTATCAACCAGCAGAATCTACTTGACATTTATAGAATACTCTAACCAAGACCAGCAGAATATATGTTCTTTTCATGTACCCACAGAGCATATACCATCCTGGGCAATAAGACAAACCTCAACAAATTTAAATGAACTAAAATCAAACAGAGTATGTTTCCAGTGGCAGTGGAGTCAGGTTAGAAATCAATAACAGGTAATATTAAAATCTCCAAACACTTGGACAATAAACAACACATTTCTGAATAATGCATGAATCACAGAGATCTTGAGAATAGAAATACAGTGAACTGAATGGAAATGAAAGTACAACATATCAAAATTGTGGGATATAACTAAAGCAATGATGAGAGGGAAATTTATAGCCATTAAATTATTACATTAGAAAAGGTAAAACATTTTAAAGTGAGCTCTCATATCGAGAACCTACAAAAATCCAAAGGAAGCAGAAGAGTGTAAATCATAAACATAAGAGCAGAAATCAAACGTTTAAAACCAGAAGACAATAGAGAAGATCAGAGTTGGTACTTGGAAAATATCAATAAAATTTGCAAACTTCTAGAAAGATGGACAAAGACAAAAAAAAGCACACATAAGCAGTATCAGAATGAAACATGGAATGCTACTGCATACTTTGCAGAGATTTAAAAAGTTAGGGAATAGTATGCACAACTTTGCATGCATACAGTTTACAATTTAGATGAAGTGGACCAATTCCTTAAAATCACCTGCCACAAAACCCCAGTTTGAAATAGATAATTTAAATAGCTGTGTACCTGGTATGCTGCAGTCCATGGGGTCGCTAAGAGTTGGGCACGTCTGAGCGACTTCACTTTTGCTTTTCACTTTCATGCATTGGAGAAGGAAATGACAACCCACTCCCATGTTCTTGCCTGGAGAATCCCAGAGATGGAGGAGCCTGGTGGGCTGCCATCTATGGGGTCGCACAGAGTCGGACACAACTGAAGTGACTTAGCAGCAGCAGCAGTATCTATTTAAGACATTGAATTTATAACTTGAAAATTCCCCAAAAGAAATTTCCACTGGAGATTCACCAAAGAAATCTGCAAAATGTTTAAAGACTAATTGATATCATTTATACACAATCATTCCAAAAGTAGAAGGGGGAAGACATCCCAATTCATTTTATGAAGTTAGCATTATCTTGTTATAAAAACCAAAGACAGTATTAAAAAAGGAAGAGAAGGAAACTACAGACCACTATCTTTCATGAGTGTACATGTAAAACACTTAAGATATTAGCTAGAAATAGAAATAGAAATAGCAATTATAAAGAATTATAAGCCGTTACCAACTGGAGTTTATCCCAGGGAATGCAAGGTTGGTTCATCATTCAAAAGTCAGTCAGTAGTCAATACACTACGTTAACAGACTAAGGAAGAAAAAATAATCACATGATTAATAATTGATGCAAGAAGAGGAAATTTGACAGAATTCAATACCAATTCATGATTTTAAAAAAAAAAAACACTCAGCAAACTTGGAATAAAAGGGAATTTCTGTAACTTTCTAAAGTGTTAGTCACTCAGTCATATCCGACTCTTTGCAACCCCATGGGCTGTAGCTTTATAAAGAGTGTCTGTAAAAAGCTACAGTTAATGCACTTCATGCTGAAAGACAAATGCTTTTCTCCAAAAATTGGGAAAAAGAGAGGATATCCTCTGTTGCTACTCTTTAACGCAGTGACGGACCAGTTAGCCAGTGCAGTAAAGCAAGAAAAGGACCCAAAAGGCAAACAATTTTCAAAAGATTGAAAATCAAGAAATAAAACTGTCCCTATTTGGAGATTATTGAATATGTAGAAAATGCCATGGAATCTATGAAAACAACTTGTAGAAATGAAATCTTCAGATGTAAATATAACAAAACTTGCATAGGATTTGTACGCCTAATACTATGAACTGCTGATTGAAGGAAATGAAGATCAAAGTAAATGAAGGGAGCCAGTTCTCTCCAAACTGATGTACAGGATCAATTCCTGCCAAAATCCCAGCAAAATTTTTTGAAGATACAGAGAAGATTATTCTAATATTTGTATTGAAAAACAAAATATAAGAGCAAAGACAATTCTGAAAAGGAAGAATAAAGTTGGAGAAACCACTGTACTGAATTTCAAGATATATAGCTACAATAATCAAGACTAGGTTATGTTGGTGGAGGGTTAACTGTATAGATCAGTGCAACAGAACAGAGAACCTCGAAATAATCCCACACAAATATTCCCAACTGATTTTTGTCAAAGGTGAAGAAGCATTCGGTGAAGGAAACATGGCTTTTTCAGTAAATGGTGCTGGAGAAATTGAACATCCATAAACAAAAGAAACTAAATTAAAGCAAAACAAAATGCTGCCTCTTGAAACTGTGGCTTGATATCTTTTATTTCAGGAAATTCTTATTCTGTTTTTCCAGTTGTCATAATTATGATAAAAACGTTTTTTATGAATGAATAAAAACTATAGCTTTGTCTAAGGTGACTGAGTGAAAAATGTTTACTCATCATACTCTGCATGTATATTTCCATATAATTACAAATATAGAAACAAAATGGCACAACTATATATGGTGTTTCCCCTTTTTTGTACCCTATATGATCTCTACCTGGTTCTTACTCTCAGAATCTACTGATTATCATTTAGGATATGCATGGCTAATTTTTCTGTAACTTTTCTTTCTTAATTAAACCCATGTGAGGATGTAAGCAGTGAAATATTCTCTCCAGACCCTTAAAAACAAAATATAATTGGTATTGGGGAAGTCTGTGGTCCTTCTGTTAAAAATTTCTTCTCTCTCATTTTTTGTTAGCTGGGCATAGTTTTCCAAGCACTTGATATACCCTGCCTCAGCGTATGATATGCCCTCACAGCGACTCCTTGAGCCTGTCAAGCTTGTAGATACAGTCTCTGAGGCAAAAAAGCCAGCTGACAGAATAAGAGTCTGGAGTGATAAATCCCATTTCATATCACTCTGAAATTTCCCAGGATGGCTCTGAGTGCCTGTTTTACACTCTTGCGTTTACCTAGTTCCAAAATATCATAGTCCTTCCATGGATACAGTAAGTGGTCCAATCAGAAACAAAGATATCTTCCTTGTCTTCTTTTTATGCTGTGTTGCTTTTAAACTGTGGTGTTGGAGAAGACTCTTGAGAGTTCCTTGGACTGCAAGGAGATCCAACTAGTCCATTCTGAAGGAGATCAACCCTGGGATTTCTTTGGAAGGAATGATGCTAAAGCTGAAACTCCAGTACTTTGGCCACCTCATGTGAAGCGTTGACTCGTTGGAAAAGACTCTGATGCTGGGAGGGATTGGGGGCAGGAGGAGAAGGGGACGACGGAGGATGAGATGGCTGGATGGCATCACTGACTCGATGGACGTGAGTCTGAGTGAACTCCGGGAGATGGTGATGGACAGGGAGGCCTGGCGTGCTGCGATTCATGGGGTCGCAAAGAGCCGGACACGACTGAGCAACTGAACTGAACTGAGGCCAACTGCATACGAGAGAGAAGACTTTGTTCTCATCTTCCTCTGCTGCTTCCTAAGAACAGCAGACATCTGAGAAAGAGCTGTCCTACAAATATAACATTTTGATTTTCACTTCTCTTGCAGTGACTCAGTAGCTGAGATGGGTAGTGTGCAGATCCCAGAATCAGTCTGGAGATTGTGACCAGGCTGCCAAGTGGAATTGCTGTAAGCCTTGACTAGCAAGAAGCAGCTTACATTATGGAATCTTGGGTTTTTCTTCTGACTGCTGTAGGGATTAAGAGGACAAGGTAAGCAAGGAAGCACAACTGAGGCACATGTTTGGAAGGCAAAGTGATGGAGATAATGTATGAAGCCGCAGAGTCCTTCTTGAGGTGAATCATACTTACATAGGGGAATTGTTCTTCAAAAATATTGATGGATTTTTTGTACAAGAACCATGGGAATACATGGGAATGCAGTGAATAGAATAGGAATAGCCCTGCTTTCATAGCACTTGGGGCTTCCCTGATAGCTCAGTTGGTAAAGAATACACCTGCAATGTGGGAGACCTGGGTTTGACCCCTGGGTTGGAAAGATCCCCTGGAGAGGGGAAAGGCTACCCACTCCAGTATTTTGGCCTGGAGAATTCCATGGACTGTATAGTCCATGGGGTCACAAAGAGTCAGACACGACTGAGCAACTTTCACGTAGCACAGGGTGAGTCATAAAGAATCAGACACTCGTTAGGTGAACAGATGTGAAGGTTGAATAGAAGGGAAAGAGTGGGCAAGAAAATGGAAGATGTTTCAGAGAACTAAGATTATTGCGGTTTGGTGTGACTTTAGCTGTGGCTTTTCCTTACAGAACGGGGAAAGAGTTCCCTAGATAAAACCTAGTCTTACTTCGAAAAACTAGGTCAAAGTGGTTAACTTTAAATTTAGAGAATCATCATGACTGTTCCCCCACTGGCTCCCTACTGTTTACTAGTGTGTTTAGGTAGGAACACTGACTTCCTATACACAGGCAGGAAGGTATGGCTAACTCAGATTTCTACATTTTGTCTTGCGTGGCAAGTTGTGAATCTGTCTGTTCTGAGGCAGACAGCACCCTCAAGTGGCAGTGAAGATGAGCATTCCACCTGCCTTACCGAAGGTGCATTTCTGCCATTCCCCTCTGAGGTTGCAGTCAGCTGAGAGAAGAGTCGGCTGAAATTCTGAAACCAAATAATACAAGGAGAGTGCTAGTTCTTAGGAAGAACTCACTTATTATCTAAACATTAATCCTTTTAATTTGCCTCCAAAGCAGTTACCTGGTTGAGAAAAATTACAAGAAAAAAAAAAAAAGAATGAGGACTATACAAAATGGGAAATGTTCTGTATTTTCCTTTTCAACTCCACCGCCAGAACGCTGGGCAGCAGAAGGAGTTAGTGAGTGGATCTGCTGGTGTAAGCAATAGAAAGTTAACTTCTCAACTGTTCTAAATAAATACCTGTTACCAAGTAGCCAGTCTGCATTAAGTGCTCACCTGTCTGGGATTTAGGACAGAATAAGGAGGGTTTGTCCCCAGGGAGGGGGACTGCTGTGGTTCACGTCATAATGTCCCAGGACACACCCAATTCCCCTTCTTCTAGGGGGAAAATTGGGATCCTCTGCACAAATGTGTTGTGATTTTCTGCATGTTCAATTTTATTTAGCTATTCTATAGAAATCTAAAGATTTAAGAAGGTGCCAAATAGATGGACAGAATTGCTTTAAATGAGAGAAGACCCAGAATGCAGTAGCTACTTTTCTTTCTGCCTAAATAGGAAGAATGGCTGAGTCTGGGGAAATGACCCTGTGATGTTTTTTACAAATCCTCTAGGTGGCGCTGTTGCAATACATATGGGCTAGAAAATTTTTAAGCACTTAACTATCAAACCAAAACTTACTGAACGTCTTATATTCATGGTAATTGCTAATATGATCCTACTGATAATTTATACCATCACATTTACATCTTATTCTCCTAAGAGTGAGCCTATACACATAAATTCCACAACAAAGTAATTTCAAGAGTTGAAATACATGCACTTCTCTGGCTATTATTGCATAAAATAATGGACTTCCTGTGTGGCTGAATTCTTCCACACCTGTTAAAACTGGCTGCAGGATTAGCTCTTTCAACCTCAACTTGTGTTGAATGGTGTAGGACAGTGCCTTGTACAAAGTGGGTGCTAAATTAACATTTATCAAAGAAATTGATTCTATTTTGTTTTTCCCCTTTCACTACTGATTGGAAATGACATGACTGCCTGGATTAAGGTTTTGCAGTGCTGGTCAGACATTGTGTCTTGTCTTTGCTAATGCTAATAAAAAGACTGGGGGACCATTTTTTCTTTATTTCTGAAAATAGCCTGAGATATATATATATATATATTTATATATATATATATAAATCAGTTCTTTATTTAAAAGCAAATTAGTTTTTAGGTTGGTTTCATTGAAATGCAGGAATGGCATGAAAAATCATGTTTGATAATTGCTTGAATATTAATCAAGATTTTATTAAAATCAATATTTGATATGCTGCTCAATTTAATTAAACTAAACCATAGAGAAATGGCTAATAAATGAGCTTGAAAATCAATCACAGGATAAGCTGTGTTTCTTTTAATTAGTTTAACCTATGAAATGTTGGGTTAAGCAATTGCTGACCACAAAAGGAACAACAACAAAAATCACCACTTTTATTTCTACAGTATGGACAGCTAATATGAATGCACACATACTCCGTGCCAGGCACTGTGCTAAACCTTGTATATTTAGTTTCTCCATTTATTTTGAAACACAATCTTATAAGGTCTGTCTCCTCAGTTGAGCCAGCTGAGGAGTATCCCAGGTCATTCAGCCAGTAAATGGCAGAGGTAGGTTTTAGCACAATGATCTAGCACTTCCCACTCCGTTAAATTGCTCACAACAAAGAAGAAAGAGAATAATTTAATTGTGGCTAATTTTAGAAAAGTTCATTGGTGATCATTTTCTTCCTAAGAGAAGTGTTCATTTAAGACGACTGACAGATGAGAGGAGAGGGGGAAACCCAAATCAAAAGGCCTGAGTGTTGACTTAGCAACTCTTGAGTCTCATGAACTGGGAAAAAAAAAAAGAGGTTCTTATTTTTTTGGACAGATACAGAATATGATTATTTACTATATAATTTATGCTTATTGAGAGTGGCAGAGATTTATGGCTTTAGTAAAAAAATGTTCTAATTGGGATTAGCTAATGAAAAAGTGGTTGCACTGGAGAAGGAGAAAGTTGGAAAATGTGATTTCAGTGGAGGTGTTTCTTCTCTCCTGGGAGGCCAACAAAAGGGCTAGTGTGACACACTAGGGCAAGAATCATACTTTTAATTAGGCCTTCAGCGTTCGGCCTGCACTCTTGGTTCTAAGTGTTAGCCATCCAAAGAATCGGCTCTAGGATACTAAAGATATTCTTGTTAAATACCATTGACAAAGAAAACTGAACTGCAGCTTCAGTTCAGTTCTGTAATAAGTACCTCCCTCATTTTTATTTAGTGCTCATTCAGTAGGATGAAAATGAAAAGCCAACAATAGTTACAACTACATAACTGTGTGACTTCTCAGCTCTGGATAATTCTCAGCTTCTCAGACTGAGGATAATTTTTCTTTCAACTCACAGCTTCCCAAACAACAGTCAGTCATGTATCACATGCACAGTTTTGGACATCTCCCTGTACCTCTCGTGTTACTTAATATTTTCACTGAAAATGGTTCATTTTTAAAAACTGAAATCACCTACATCTATTTTAGAAGGAAACTTTATGTCACAACCACAAATGGAAGCTAAAGTTACTTGCACTAAGAAGGATATGAGTGAAAAGAAATATAGTTAAGTCAAAACACTGTTATCAAATTTTAACTCCAGGAGAGTACCCAGAGGCCATAAAGACATACTTGTACCAAACTGAGACTTCCTCTTTTATTGTATCGAAGGAATAAAAAAGATTTGAAAAGGGAATGATTTTTTTCATTACGTGAATCAATTTTGTCCAGCAAAGTGTCTATATACCACTTAAAATCATCTTCCCCACAAGAGGTGCATCCTCCAGTCTTTATGATTAACAGCCCATGAAGCTTTGTCTGCTGGCCACACAAGCCTTTACCACTTCCCCCTACCCCCTACCCTGCCCTTTCTTTACTTCCTGGCTTCCTCCCAATGGTATTTGAACCTTGCTCTCCACCCATCCAATTCCACTGACCTTATTTCTAAACATTTAGAGAATGCTGTTAAGCAGACAGACTTGGGATGGGAAGCAGATTACAAAATGAATGGTTTCTATTATTGGTTAACACTTCTGTTCTCCATATATGATGTTTGAGATAATTTTCCTTTAACCAGATGTGGCAAGCTTCTAATAATAGTAAAGTAAACATTATGAACATGATGTCTGTTTACCACTCCTGACTTCATATACCCAGTTCTTGCCTCCAGAGGCAACCGCTATTATCACTTTTTCTGTATTCTTCCAGAGGTAGTCTGTGTATGTGCAAGTTTACTTGAACCCGTATTCCTCTACTTAAATGTCACACAAATGGAAGCACACTCTACATGTAAATGGATAGAATGCTACATTTTGTTTATTTTAATCCAACAAAGTGTTTTGGATGTAGTTTCATATTAGTATCTATAACCCTAGCACATTCTTTTGAATACTCCGTAGATAGACTCTTTCCATGTAACTAATCCCCTTTCTATGGGCACTTGGGTCATTACTTTTCCTTCTGTAAACAATGCTGTATGCAGTATCCTTGCATAATTCTCTTTGGGCCCATGATGACCATTAAGAAATGAATCTGATGCTGGATAGTACTCATTCAAATGGATGGAGTTCTAATTATAATAATTAGAGTGGGCAAACATAGTCATAATTCTTTCAGGAAGATTGGCTTTCTCTTCTTGTTCCTTGCACGTAATATAAATTCGTCTTTGCTGTGGTGTCCTGCACAGTGTGAAAAGCATCTTGATGTGCATGTGTAGTTGTGGGTTCTAAGTTATGTTTGTTTCATTTGTCTAGTACTACTTTTTCCTTGTCATGATCACGTTTGAAATTAGCCCTATAGTTTTGTGCACAATGCTTGTCTCTTTCAGTGGATGACAAACTCCATGAAGCCAGGGAGGGACCTGGGGTTGGTGAAAAGTCCTAAACTTCTTTGACCTTAGGGAAAATAATTGTCATATAATTTTAGTAACAAATAGACACACATTCCTAGTGCAGCCTGAATGGGAAGTATGAAGGGAAAAAAACAGAATGGGAAAACAGTCCATGAGAGTTAGGGTTGCTATTTCTGACCAAGCTGGAATTGGGAAATACCAAGAGTCTCATAGGAGATCTTATCTCTCTGGAAGACCATCCTGTCCTCTTGGCTGAAGAACTGGCATGTGTTTCTTTGTATATAATACTTTCAGACCCAGACAGAGGGCCAGTCTACCTTCTGACTTAGCCTGCCATTTATTATCATTCACAAGGTGGTGTTAGATGCTCAGCTTTTAAAAGAACTGGCTTTTCAGCAGTATTTTTTACCCTTGAGAGTGTATAGAGAGAGCTCTGTGTTGTATATTAATCAGAGATTTCACGACTTGCTTTGAATGGTATTCGAAGTGTGTCTGGGAGTGTGGTGAATGAAATATGCCCAAAGTGTGCTCTATTATTTATTACTCAGGAGTCTTTCCATCTGAGACATAGGCTGAAATTAAAGGAACCAAATACCTACCTTTAATAACTCAACATTCTTCACAGCTTCTGCTCCATATATACCCCTCACCCCCAAAAGGGGTGATACCTCCCCTTGATACCTCCTAAGAGTCAGTTTGTATCTAAAGTTGTACTAAAATTTGTATTTTTAAATTCCCCAGTCTTTCTGTAGATGTGTAGACCTCAGAGCACACAGTGCTATGCAAACATTTAACACACATGCCTGAGAGCTTTTCCTTCTAGAACCACTTCCCTTCCTTTCCCAGACGGCAAATCTTACTCATCCTGCAAAACCTGGTTCAAATGTCACTTCCTCCTCTGTCCTCCCTGATGGTCCCAGGCAGTGAGTCACTGCTTTCTCTGCTCTCCCAGCATCTTTTTTATATACCTTAATCACATGTCTTCTCAGTTGGGCCAATATTGTCCCCAGGGGAGCAAAAATTCATTCTTGGGGGACAAAATATATTCTTTTAATGTATAAAACATAGATATACATATAATACATAAAATATACTGTATATAAAATTTCATGGTTGGGAGGAAATTAGGAAAACAGTATCCAAAAACGCTTGATTTGGGACTTCCTTGGTGGCTTAGTGGTTAGACCCTTGAGTTTCCATGCATGTGTGCATGCTTGCGCGCGCGCACGCGTGCGTGTGTGTGTGCGTGTGTGTGTGTGCGTGTGTAGGTGGGTAGGGAGAGGTGTGCACGGGTCAATCCCTGTTCTGGGAACTAAGATACTGTGAGGCACAGCCAAAAAAAAAAAAATGCTTGACTTTAGGTTGGAGAGATCATGGAAAAAGGTTGAGAAACTGCTTTATTATAACACTTGCTTCTTCTGTGGCAGTCATTACTTTGTATTATACTGTGTATCACTTAGGAGTTAGAAAACCCTGGCTCTGAAACCCAGCCTCTAGCATAGTACTCATGTTTACTGGTATTCACCATTTCTTCACCTGAAGAAATAGATGATGATTGAGATGTTTGCTTCTAAGTGTAACTGTTCCACATCAGAAACTCCTGTAAAAATCATTCTTAATACCAGTTTTCAGGATCTACCTCCAGGTATGGAGTAGGACCTGGGAACATGCATTTTAAAATGCTTCTTGAGTGACTGAATTTGTGAACTATCACTCCAGCCCTAGAATCACTATCCTTTTCTTTTACAAAGGTCTCCATTTATAAAAACAAAACCCAGAATAGATGTGGGTAAGAATTTTAGATTGCAGGATCCTGTGAATGTGGCGGACAGTGTGGTCTGGCTCAACACCAGGGAAGCCCCGGGCAGAGTTTCTTTTGCTAGCCTCTGGAAACGATGGACAGATATGAAAAGTTAGGTGGTTTGGGTACTGAGTGAAGGTTTAGGGTGCTGGTTGATGGAAGTGTTGGTGATTTTTAGTGGCATGACCTGAACTCTCTTTAGTTCTGTCCTGGGAAAAGTTGTTTCCTGGAAAAAATGTTTCAGCAGTTTGAATGGCACAATGGGAGACACACTTACTAGATCTATTGATGACACAACTAAAGAGGAATAACAATTGCATAGAACAACAATTGTTTAACAACCGCCCAGCAGGTTGGAACTGAGATTCTCGGTCCTCTCAGGCCCAGTGCTTTCTCTGTAGAAAATATTTTGGTATCCCACTTTTGTTATTGTGAGAGGAATGTCAGAGATGACATAATCGGCCTATTCATCATATGTGTAATTGCCAAATATCACTGTAATGTCATGAATGTAATAACGAGAAATAAAAGGGAAGCAATTTTACAGTAAAATGATGCTGGGAGACGTATGTAGTACATTCAGTTCTGCCATCATACTTGTTTTGGAAACATGAATTTGTTTCAATGTGACTGCAACGTGAGGAGATGATTTGAGCACTTGTGTTTGCTTATGCACAGTTTTATCCACACAAAGGGAATGCAGAAAACCACACCCACGTGAATTCAGCCCGTAGAATGCACAAAACAAGTGTGTGCACCACCCAGACATCGGCCAGCCGCCTCAGTTCACCTCGAGCTGGAAGCCGTGCGTGCCTGTTTAGTCGCTTTAGTTGTGTCTGACTTTGTGACACTATGGACTGCAGCCTGCCAGGCTCCTCTGTCCATGGGATTCTCCAGGCAAGAATACTGGATTGAGTTGCCGGGCTAACCTCCAGGGGCTCTTCCCCACCCAAGGATTGAACCTGGGTCTCCTGTGTCTTCTGCATCTCCAGACCACTGGGAAGCCCCAAGTTGGAAGCCACATTGACCCAAATCTGGTGTTACAGCTTGCCTTGCCATCCGGTCAGCCCAGCCTCCTCCACAACAACACAAGCTGCAGCCCTTCCACTGCTCAGACTTGTACAAGCAAACCTCAGATCTCTTCCAAGATGACATGCTTATAGTTACATATGTATTCCTTGGCCATTTAACACGTGTAAAACTGCGCTGCCATTTTTATTAAGTTCTTTTTTTTTTTAATGTGTTGCTATCGAAATTTCTGAGCATTATGGCCCTCATTCCACTTTCCCTGAGGCCCTGTGATTTTATCAGGTGGTTTGCTGTGGAGAGGTGACTTTTTAGGAATGCATACATTGTGTTTTGTCAGAACCAACCAGATTCTTGCCTCTGATACAATTAATTAGTTTGGATTTAATAGATGTGAGACAATCTTCAATTGAATAGTATCAATAGCTTTTCTCTTGGACATTTTGAAATCAGGATGAAATAAATATATTAGGACATATGCATAGAATTGTCTTACTATAGCAGCTCAAATGCTGTTGAACTATGCTGGTGACTCAGATACCAGTGGTGCCATTGTTACAAATGATGTGATTTTTCTAAAATGATGAGTAAATTCTAAAGTTCTGACCAAACAAAGCATATCTCTCCCTTGATTTCACAGTAGCTGCATTCCTAGAAAAGTAGCTTACATTAAGTGAAGTCACTCAGTCGTGTCCGACTCCTTGTGACCCCGTGGACTGTAGCCTACCAGGCTCCTCTGTCCATGGGATTCTCCAGGCAAGAATACTGGAGTGGGTTGCCATTTCCTTCTCCAGGGGATCTTCCCGACCCAGGGATTGAACCTGGGTCTCCTGCATTGGAGGCAGACGCTTTAACCTCTGAGCTACCAGGGAAGCTTACATTAAACTCATGCAAAAACAACAACAACCAAAAAAAAACCCCTAAATAACCATATTTATAATTGAAAGGGAATTTTATTCTGTCCAGGTATGTATAAGCATATTTTTTCATCTATAGGAATGACATGGGGCAAGTGTCTTCTCTTATCCTCTATGAGACATGCAAGGCCCTGCCCACTAAATAACAGTAGTGCCCCTCCTCATCATGTGACAACCCAAATTGCCTCCCCACTCAAATCTCCAACATGCCCTTTGGGCTATTTCAGTGGACTTAGGATAATTAGAATCAATGTAAGTTCTTCAGTTAGGCTGAGAAAAATTACTCTATGGAAAACAGAATGGAGAAAAATGACTTTCCCAAAGAAGGGATAAGAAAAGTACAAAATGTTTGTTGACAGTAAGTGAAATATGAGTAAATAGTTCCATGTGACCTAATGGCCTTAGGCTGCTTGAGAGAGCACAATAACTAGACCAATGCTGTTTGGTAGAAATATAACATGAGTACATATATAGTCTCAAGTTTTGCTCTGCGACAAGAAAAGCCATTGCAGTGAGAAGCCTGTGCTCCACAGCGAAAAGTAGCCTCCGCTCACTACAACTAGAGAAAACCCTCATGCATCTGTGAAGACCCGGTGCAGGCAAAAATAAGTACAATTTTGAAAAATTTCTAGTAGCCATATTAAAAGAAAAAGGTAAAAAGAAACAGATGAAATTAACTTTATGAGTATATTTTATTTAACCCAGCATATCCCAAAACATTTTTTCAAGGTGTGATCAGTATGAAAACTATACTGAGGTACTTTTTATACCTCTAATACTAAGTCTTATTTTAAATTCTGTGAGTATTTTACACTTAGATCATGTCTCATGTTCCAAGTGTTTGAAGATTGTGTACCACTACCAGCTAAGTCTTATTTGGTTATCACAGAGCTTAAATGTTACAACTTGAATTCTGTATTTTCTAAGATGCTGTTGAGGGCAAGTTGAAAATCCCCAATGCAAACTGCCTTAAACAATGAGAACATTTATTCTCTTACTGAAGTCAAGAGTTTGAGTGTGCCCTGGGATTGATCAGTTCGGCAGTTTGTGGTGTCATCCAGGCCATGGGTTCTTTCCATCTTCCTGTCCTGACTTCCTCTGGCGGGCACTCTTCTCAAGGTTGTAAGATGGCATCCAGGAGCAAGATGATGGCTCACACTTCCTTGTTTGTGTCCAAAAGGAGGGGTGAAGACACTTCTCCCCCGGACTTGGAATATTCATTCTTTCTTTCAGTTTTATTGGGCCAAATGCCATGTCCCAATTGGCTTACATAAATCATCTGGGTCAGACTATTGGATATTCTTGTGTCAGATGCAAGAATGCCTTTGGGCATTCCCTCTTCATTTATTCACCATTAGAGACACCATTTGTTATTGTCTTGTACTTGATTTCTTCGTTCATTTACTGTATTCCATCGTCTCTGGAAGTGGCTGAGTTTGTGACCTCTTCATAAAACCTGGGCTCCAATAATTTTTGGCCAAGCCACACATGCAACGTTGTATATAATTTTGCTTTAAGGGGATATTAAAAAATGGAGTAGGTTTAAAGGAGAGACCTAAGGTGACAAAGAGAATTGAAATCATATTATATGAGGAATGTTGGAGAGAAAGGTGGTGTAAACCCATGAGAAATAGAGGGCTGGTGGGCAGGAATAGAGTGTCTTACATGTCTCAGGGATGATGGTAGGTCTATTTGTAACAGTTCTCTGCTCCCATCAATTTAGCTGACTTTAATTTGTTCTGGAACTGGAAGCCAGATAATTAAGCCTGTTAGAATAACATGTACTATGAGAACAAATAGGCTGTGATTGAGAGACTGAGGTGCTTGCCTAAGAATAAAGTACTTACGCATCAATCCTTGAACTTGGTTACCCATCGTCTACCTCTCTCATCTCATTCCCTTTTGATATCCTTGATGCCTGAGCTTAGTTCTGACTAGGTGATATGATTTTATCATTTTCTAGCATATGCTAATAAATTTATGAATTATCACTAGTAAATAATACTATTGTGTGTGTGTGCTCAGTCTCTCAGTCGTGTCACTCTGTGACGCCGTGGACTGTAGCCCACCAATCTCCTCTGTCCATGAAATTGTCCAGGCGAGAATACTGGAATGGATTGCCATTTCCTACTTGAGGGGATCTTGCTGACTCAGGGATTGAACCCATGTCTCTTGCATCTCCTCAGTTGGCAGGCAGATTCTTTACAACTGCGTGCCCATGGCATCACAAAGAACTGGACATGACTGAGTGACCTGCTTCTCTCGGAATTGTGCAGAATTGTTTTACCAGGGAGGAAATTTTCAGTTAATTTTGCAGTTCACACCTGTATCCACTCTTGCTTGACTCCACCTGTTTGAGGACTGTATATCCCTCACCTGGATGTTGTAGAGATTGGTTCATATTTAGGACCTCAGACTTTATCTGTGGGCAGTGGGATGCCATTAATACATCTTTGAGAGTGGGAACACTGAGATCAGCCTTACAGTTTATTAGGATTCCTCTTACTTCTTTTGGGGAGATGGGATCAAAGTCAGAAGCCAAAGGAGTTCAAGAGCCCCTCTTTCCCAGGGAATATTTCCCCATCATCTCCAAGTGTCAGCCCAGCTCCACACAGCACTATAGTCACCTCCATCAAATGTCAGGGGGATGGAGGGAATGTGTTCAGAAAGGCGGCATTAATCAACCAGCCAGCACATTTCCCTAGGGTCCTCCCGACCTCTTGTGTCTGTGCATAAGCCCCAAAGGAACCAGACTCTAACCTCTTTTTGGGCCATTCATGACCAAATGAATACCTGAATCATATTAGGAGAAATTAGGGAGAAACTAGGGAGAAATTAGAAATCCTCCTAGGACAAAGGGAGTATAAGCCATTGCCATTTTCTGAGAGGAAACTGAGAATTGAGGGCTGAAATATTCCTTAATTGCAGAGCGGTTCTAACAGCAGACTTTGACCATACCCTTAATATGGGCCATGCATTGTACAGAGTATGTTACATGAATTATTATACTTTATTCCCATCAGAAACATCTGAGGGAGTCTTATTCGCATTCAGCAGATGAGAACATTGAGGCCTCAAGGAGTTTGACTGACAGTCTCAAGGTCACATGATAGTAAATGATGGAGTCAGTTTTAAACCCAAGCTGTCTGACTCCAGAGCCAGCACTCGACACCCTAATGACTTTGGTTTCTCTGATGTTTAATTCAAGAAAGCTGAGACTGTCCCCTTCCACAAAACGATTGATGCCATACAGTGAAACATAGCAAGGCTGAGTTCTGCTGCTCTGCAGCACTGCCCAAGTATCACATGATCCTCATCACATGCAACTTAGACATACCTGTAAATATATAATCTCCACATTCCAGTGTGAGGTGTACCATCAGGCAGAATGCAATCAATTGTCAAGCATATGGCCCCAGCAATTGAGAATTAAACCATCTCTACAAGGTATAAATAAATAACAACATGGAAAGAAAGAAGTTTGCTATATGCAAGATGCCAGCTGTAATTTCAAGAAAATGTTGATTGCATGCTTCAGGAACTATTTCACAAAGCCTTGCTCCAATACAGATTTTCCTTGTAAGGTAGCATGAAAAAAAAGAGAGAGATTTTTATTTTTACTTGGTGTTTATTGTTTCTTCGTCAGCAGCTGTGCCGACGTGGTGTTGATTATGCAGAGAAGAATTATTTTGATTATTGACAGTTGGCATTCTTCTCATAATTTGGAGTTCTTCATCTCAGAATTGTTTCCTCACCTCCTCTCCTGTCTGCACATGAATAAAAATCTAAAAGCACTTGCCAGGATTCTTCTCCAAAGCAGCTGTTAGGAGGAACGTAGTTGAAAGTTCAGATGCAATTTGATTTTAAACTCTCCCTGCCGTTTATTCCTTTCTTTGAGCATCACTTCAGAGCAGTGGAGCTTGTGGAGTTCATCACAAGTGTCTGAAAGGCCTCTCGAAAGGACGCCACCCTCTTTTGTGGATTGCCTTTCCCATTCACCTTTGTTGGCGGGATGTCCTGTCTTTCCTTGCCATTCCATTCAGAACTGTACGCCTGCAGATTACCAGTTAGAGTTGGCTAAAATGAATAGTCTGTGCTACTTTCCATAATTTTTTTTCTCAGAAAAAGACTGCTTAAAAAGCAAAAATGATCTGAAGGTCCCCCTTTAGGGTAATTTTCCCTTGGTGTTTGTAACAGATTCCTTTGGTGTCTCATGTCAAATCTCTTTACCTATCTGTTTAAGCCTGATTTAAGACAAACCACCCCTAGCACTCTTTCCCTGGAGGGAGTTAATACCCCTAAGGACAGCCTTCCATTTAGGGGGTCAGAAACCAGTGGAAAATAACCCAGCTCCTCCTCCTGTGGGTGGGAAGTTCTGAGAGGCATTTTATCTACTTCTCAGAAATCCTGGAAGATTCAAGCATATTGTCCACATCAATGACCCCAAAATACTTCCTTATGTTGGCTTTTTCTCTTCCTTAGCACGTACCTCTTAACCAGGGACATGCACCCAAATCCTTGTCTCAGGCTCTGCTTTTGGGGAAACACAAAATAAAACATTCTGTGTAAAAAAATTTTTTCCCCACTGCATTTCTCTATTACCCTCTTGCTGTTCTTATCCATTTCTTTCGTGATTGAGTAAATAATAAGAGTCTATTCTTAAAAAAAAATGTAGAGGTTATATAGATACATTAAAAATATTCTTTCTCTTCTTATATATATGTTTTAAAGTATATGTACAAATGTGTATGTGTACCTTTAATTTTTGCATCTCTTTTGGATTAAGTATGTTGTAGGCAGAACTGTCTTGGGTCAGACACCTGGGGTTGAATTGCAGCCCTGTAGGCTTCAAGTCTTCTGAACTTGGGGTAGTTATTTACTCTTCCTCAGCCTTAGTTCCTGCTCCCATAAACTAAAGTGAGCATATTTATAGGGTTGTTAGGCATATTAATTGGCATTGTGTGGGTGTAACACATTAGCATGGTTCCAAGAATTTAGCAGAATTGATGCTTTTGAACTGTGGTGTTGGAGAAGACTCTTGAGAGTCCCTTGGACTGCAAGGAGATCCAACCAGTCCATTCTGAAGGAGATCAGCCTTGGGATTTCTTTGGAAGGAATGATACTAAAGCTGAAGCTCCAGTACTTTGGCCACCTCATGCAAAGAGTTGACTCATTGGAAAAGACTTTGATGCTGGGAGGGATTGGGGGCAGGAGGAGAAGGGGACGACAGAGGATGAGATGGCTGGATGGCATCACTGACTCGATGGATGCGAGTCTGAGTGAACTCCGGGAGTTGGTGATGGACAGGGAGGCCTGGCGTGCTGTGACTCATGGGGTCACAAAGAGTTGGACACGACTGAGCGACTGAACTGAACTGAAGCATTTAGCAAGCACTTAGCATATCTTCTCTGGTAGCTCAGCTGGTAAAGAATCTTCCTGCAATGTAGGAGACCCTGGTTCAATTCCTGAGTGAGGAAGATCCACTGGAGAAGGGATAGGCTACTCACTCCAGTAGTCTTGGTCTTCCCTGGTGACTCAGATGGTAAAGAATCCGAGAGATTTGGGTTCTATCCCTGCACTGGGAAGATCTCCTGGAGAAGGGAACAGCTACCCATGCCAGTATTCTGGTCTGGGAAATTCCATGGACTGTATAGGGGTCACAAAGAATCAGACACCACTGAATGACTTTCACTCACTAGCATATCTTAGTGATTATTATAAAAAACAAAACAAAGCAAATTTCTCTATCACACTGTACATTCTTCTCCTACTTTCTGGGGAGGGATGGGATGGGTGCAGGAAGGAAACCATTGTGTCTGCTGTATATCTTTCCAAAACTTTTTCTGTGTTTGCACAAACTTGAAAAATGTCTATGTATATGTATTTTTGTATATTTACTTTCTCTTTTATGCATGTGGGACCATATACTATGTCACACAGAGTCGGACATAGTATACATATTCTTCTGCAATTTAACATCAGATCATGGACATTCTCGTATGTTGGAATACGTACATCTGTTGCATTAAAAAATGGCTGTCTGATATTGTTTTGCATGAATGAACCCATTTGGGAAGCTAATTTTATGTGTCAACTTGACAGGGCCATGGGATGCTTAGATATTTGGTCCAACATTATTTTGGGTGTTTCCATAAGGGTGTTTTTGGAGTTTAACATTTAAATAATTAGAGTAAAACAGATTGCCCTCCCTCATGTGGGGTGGGCCTCATCTAATCCATTGAAGGCCTGAATAGAACAAAGGGTTGATCCTCTCCTGGGAAGGGAGAATTTCCTCCAGTCTGATTGCCTTCAGTATGAGACATCAATATTTATTCCTGCCTCTGAACTCAAACTAAAACCCTCTTCCTGAGTCTTGAGCCTGCCCGCATTTGGACTGGAGCTGTACTATCAGCTCTCTTGGGTCTCCAACTTGCTAACTGTACATCTTGGGACTTGTGAGCCTTCATAATTGCATGAGCCAATTTATTATAATAAAAGAGCAGAGACATCACTTTGCCAGCCAAGGTCCATATAGTCAAAGCTATGGTTTTTCCAGTAGTTGTGTATGGATGTGAGAGTAGGACCATAAGGAGGACTGATGCCGAAGAATTGATGCTTTCAAATTGTGGTGCTGGAGAAGACTCTTTAGAGTCTCTTGGACTGCAGGGAGATCAAACTAGTCAATCCCAAAGGAAATCAACCTGAATAGTCATTGCAAGGACTGTTGCTAAAGTTGAAGCTCCAATACTTAGGGCACCCAATGTGAAGAGTTGACTCACTGGAAAAGACCCTGATGCTGGGAAAGATTGAAGGCAGGAGGAGAAGGGGTGACAGAAGATGAGATGGTTGGATGACATCACCGACTCAATGGGCATGAATTTAAGCAAACTCCAGGAGATAGTGGGGGACAGAGGAGCTTGGCATGCTGCAGTTCATGGGGTTGCAGAGAGTCAGACACAACTTAGCGACTGAACAACAACAATAACATATATCTATATCCTTACTGTGTGTGTTCTACTGTGCTTAGTTGCTCAGTTGTGTCTGACTCTTTGCGACCTCATGGAGAAATGCCCACCAGGCTCCTCTATCCATGGGGATTCTCCAGGCAAGAATACTGGAGTGGGTTGCCATGCCCTCTTCCAGGGGATCTTCCTAACCCAGGGATTGAACCCAGGTTTCCTGCATTACAGGCAGATTCTTTTCCATCTGAGCCAACAGGGAAGCCCGAATCTATACATGTATGTAAATTAATAGAGGAAACATTCATACATTACATTATTAATGGGAGAAAGGGCAAAACAATGGTGTATTAGCGAGGCTTCTCCAGAGAAACAGAACCAGCATGTACATACATGTTTGAGGGAAGCTGGTAAGATGACTGTGGTCTTGTCACAGAGACTCTTTGACTTTTTAAATTCACCAGAGACTTCCCCATTCCCACCAGTGCCTTTAAATAGATCAGCTTTCTTGAACTCAAGTCTTCCTTCTTGATTTCCAGGCTCACAGCCTACTGTTTAAGGGTACAGTCCCCAAGGATGTCGTGATGATGCAGGGTAAAGCCACTCTCAGGAGGATAACAGTCCTGGCTCCAAAGCTGACCCAGGGGGGCTGTTAGAACAGTGCTCCCTGGAAGTTCCTGTGCCTTCTCTGAAGATATGAGACATCTAAGAGTCAGATGGGTTTTCATAACCTCTTAGCAATATCCAGATCCTTCAATGTAGTGTTTCTGAAGGCTGTAGGCAGACTACCCAGACCCAGAACTCTTTATCTGTGATTTTACTTCAAAAGCACTTTGTTCTGGACATATTTTTATGTCCAGCATCAGCAGCAGCCCTGACCATGGAGCTTTCCAGCTCCAAGGAAGGCAAAGCTTTAAAGGGGACCATGTGCAGTTTAGGATTTCCCAGCTTCTCTCCTACCTGGAAGTAAAAGGAGATTCCTGGTGTTGGATGCTCTGAACTGAGGGTCTCCTTGATGGAGTGGACTCTCCTCTGTTGAGTGGCCCTAATTTGATCTACAAAGCCCAGCATGAGCTGCTATGGCTCTTAGGAACCAGCTATTCACACAAGTTCTGCCTCTTGGAGACCACAAGTATAAAGAAAGAAGAATACTGGAACAAGTCAGATGTCACACAGCTGTTCTATTCAGTTCTCCTCTCTTCTGTTCTCTTCCACTCCATTACATGCTGTTATATTTATTTTTTCTTTCTTTTTTTAAAAATTTTTTATTTTTTTACTCTTTATTTTACTTTACAATACTGTATCATGCTGTTATATTTAATTACTAGACATTCTAGTCTGTGCAGTCCCATTCCATTTGAACTTGGGACTTTTTATTCTGTTATTCTGGTTCATTCTATTCCATCTCATCTCTTCGCATTCCATCGCATTCCATTCCATTTTACAGCTGTGTAGAATGAGTGTGTGTGTGTGTATGTAAGAAACGCACGTGTTTTGAAGAGTAGTTTTCAGGATATCATTATAGTAGACAAAAATTCCATATTTCTTGCACCTGTCTCTAAGAATGTTCAAGAGGCAGTCTTAAGTGAATTTGATATGTTACAAAGTAAAGATTTACCTGGGCTTCCCATGCGGTGCAGTAGTAAAGAATATGCCTGCCAATGCATGAGACACAAGTCCATCCCTGGGTCTGGAAGATCCCTGGAGAAGGCAATGGCGACCCGGTCCAGTATTCTTGCTTAAAGAATCCCATGAACAGAGGAGCCTGGTGGGCTACAGTCCATGGAGTTTCAGAGTCAGACATGACTGAGCAACTGAGCATGCATGCACAAAGTTTACCGAGAGAGCATTGGTACTTGCAGTGAGTTAAGGAGAATTCAAGGCTTTAAGTCCTTAGTGTTTCTTTTCTAGTGATCTGTTAGAGACCATGTTTACTAGCAATGCAAATCCTATGGTAAATGAAGATGCATTTCAGTCTATATTTAAAAGTTTACAAGGTGGAAGACACCAAATTACGAACAGAACCGTAAGCTGTATGTGTGTGTGTGTGTGTGTGGGGGGGGTGGCGGGGGTGTGCTCAGTCGTGTCCGGCTCTTTGTAACTCCAGGGCTGTAGCCTACCCGGCTCTTCTGTCCGTAGGATTTCCCTGCATACATACTGGAGTGGGTTGCCATTTCCTCCTTCAGGTGGTCGTTCCAACCTAGGGGTCAAGCTTGTGTTTCCCGAGTCTCCTCCACTGGCAGCAGATTCTTTACCACTGAGCCATCTGGAAATCCTGTAAGGTGAATAGAGAAGGTATACACTTTCAAATGTATTTCTCAACTCTCCTTCTTCAGTATTGGCTGCAATGTGGACATTGACATCTTTTTGTTTTTTTCTTGGAAATTCAGTTATTCTGGGAATAAAATATGTCCTCAAGAGGTAGTCTAGTGTCATTGTTAATAAGATCATAGGCTTTTCTAAAGAACTGAGTTAGAAGGTCAGTTCTACTAATTCTAGCCATATGAACTAGGGCGTGTTCCTTAAGCACTTGGATAATAGTCTCTTTCATGGTGTTCTTGAAAAAAGTTAGATAATGCATATGGAGTGCTTAGGGTCATATTACCAATATTAAGTGGTCAATAAATGTCAGTTATTAGTTGAGAAATAGGGACAGTATAATGCTTTTAGGGATTTTTTTGAGGATAAACTGAGATGCTTTTAAAGCATTTAGGTCACATGATAAGCCCTCAACTAGATGTTCAGATCATCGACACCATTGTTTTTGTTATTACATCTTATCTGTACAATATGGATAATATAATTAACTTAGTATACTTGTAAAGATGAATTGAGATAATGTATGTGAAGTATATTTAGTGCTGTGCCTGGCACAGAGTGAGAACCAAATAAATTTTAAACTGCTGTGGGACAGGAGTTGTGTTACTTACACTGAGCACCCCAGCCTCATGCTTGACATATAGAAGGTATCCAATAAATATTCTGTAAATAAATGAATGAATCACTGTATTATAAATTAGGTTCTAATCTACCACAAATGTAAAAGGAGATCTTGGAAAAATGTTCTGGTCTCCTTTAGAATCTGATGACCCCTGAAAAATGAGGAATAAAATAAACCCGAGGAGACAGGATGTTCCCAAACTCTGAGATCATCGTCCTAATCCCCTACATTAGAAAGGTCTTTATGGTTCACAAAGAATGTTCACATCCATTATGTCATCCAATATAAAAAAAATTAAAATAAAACAAGCAAGAAATGTCCTTAGGGTCCGCCTGGACAAGGAACTCAATCTCTTACAAATGGTTTAAAGCCCCCTCTGTCTTCCTACAGATATTGCTTATAGAAAACTTCAGGCACAGAAATGCTACCCAGCTTGATTTAGCTTAAAGAAACCTTTTGTGACCTTATAAACAAACACAGCCCAGTGGGAACTCAAGTGGAATTTCAGAATTTTGAAGATGAGCTGAGAGAATTTGCTCAGAAATGGGGCATATTAAAACAATCTCTACCAAAGGAGTGAAACAATAAAGAGATTGACTCAGAAGAGAACAAAAAGGCTAGTCCTGCTTATTGGTGAGCAGTGAGCTCCTGACTCATTAGAACTGTTGACTGTAGCAATAATGTTTGGGAACATTGCAGTCTCATGAGCGAGCTTATAATGATGTTCATCTCGTGTGGATGGACGGCCTTACATAAACTCTGACTGCTCGTGGAAAGAGCTTCTTATCCTTAAAGTATGCTATGAGAATGAGGCTGGGCAAGGCTGATTAAAAGACATTTTTATGAATGTAAATGTCAACTTTGAAATGCCTGTCCTCTGATACAGTGCTGTGTGTTCATGCATGCATTGGGTAAATGTGTTTCGACCTTTTGTCCTGAGTGAGTGGGTTAGGCCAGTTGGTTAATTGAGTCATTGAAAGAGAGACAAGTGCTGTATTGGTCGAGGTCCCAGCAAGAAACAGATGGTCCAAATGGAGTTTCAAATGGAAGGACTTTATTGACCAAGGTATGAGCAGGGCTGCTCAAGTCGAATGAATAGGACTGAAGTGTGAGCAGGGTTACAAAGTAGGGACGAGGGGTTGTGAGTGAGGTCCTAGACACTAGCTGTAAGAAACCTGTGAACCCCTCAGGTGTATCTAGCATTAGGGCAACCCAAAATCTCACAGGAGCTGTGATCCTGGAAAAGCACAGATACCGTCATAGATGCGGGGAAGCAGGGAAGAGGCTATGGCATCTCTCCCGTCTCTCATTCTGGTTCCCTGCAGGTATTTCCCAGTGGTCAAACCCATCCGGGTGCTAGCAGGTGAGGGAACCCGGGAAGCAGTCTTCTGGGGCTCCCAGGGACAGAACAGGACAGAAAAAGATGGGTCTCGGGGTGGGTCATACCATCTTTGTCACAGCTACTCTTTCTGCCGTTGTAGGGTAAAAGCCGGCATATATAATAAGGGAATGAATGTGTATAGCTGTGTGTCAATAAAACTTTATTTACAAAACAGTAGGCCAAATCTCCAGTTACAGTTCACTGACCCTTGGTCTTAACCTCAGACTTATAAGAGAATGGTTTATACGTTGAGTCCAGCATAAGCACAGTTACTGAGTTCCTGGGTAGCAGCAGACAACAGCAGCAATGTCCTCATTAACTCTTTCTGGCTGGGACCTATCTCCACTTGGTTTCTGCCTTGGGTATCATATAAGTTGAAGCAATTGCCCCACACAGGGTTAATGCACACCACTTTGGTGGAAGCCTTCAGCACACTTGAAATGAGGACATAAATAATTCAAGTGAATCCATGAATGATTCAAGCTTATTCCAGTAGTGTGTGCATGGACACAAGTGTGCGTGTTGTGTTCTGTGTCATGAGCAAAAGGGCAACGTTGAGGCTCACATATGGGTGAGTGGGCACAGCTCAAAGGCACATAATCTGTCTCCTCGTTAAGCCAGTGGACTCTGGGGAGATGAGAGCAGAAGTAAACAATGACTACCCCAGGAAGAACAAACAGAAGCCTTTTACTAGAAAGCCTGTTACAGCAGGAGAGTCAACCACCATCACTGGTGTTTGGCAAAGACTCAGAGGCAGGCAGGGGAGAGGGAAAGTTGTATAGTGAGAAAAGGGAAGGCTTCAGTGTGTTCTAATTGAAGGCTGTCCTGGGGAGGCTGGGGGCAGGCCAGCTAGGAGCGGGACATCCTAGGGGCTTGGTTTGGGAACATATTTGGCTTTCTTTCGTTGGTCCTGAGTTGGAAGAGAAGGCAAAAATAAGAGAAGCTGGCATCATTGACCAAGTCCTGCCTGGTTTGGATTGATTGCTACCAAGTTTGTGGTTTGGCCTCCCAGGCTGGATGTTCAAGTGGTATAGCTGGTCTGGCCATTGGCCGTTTATATATTCAGTCTCTCAGTGCTGACTGTCTGTCCTGGCTCTGTCTCCACTTGGATGTTGTTAAGACAGGAAGAGCATCTCAGCAACCAGCTTCTCTGCTCTGTACCAACTCACGTGTGCCTCCGTGGCCATGAACATTTTCCTTACTGCGACTCACAGTGGATCTCCAGTTGCCCGATTATCACAACACTGACTTAGTGTTACCAGGAGAAGCTATGGCCTGATTCTCAGAATTCCCCTATAAAACTCAGTCTTATGTCAATCCTTTTATATAAATCTCACATCCTTCCCTTAATGACCTTATCCTTGCCAGCATAATAATCTTGTTCCTCCCCAGGTCTCCCCTTGAGGTGCACCCAACTAGGTCATGTACGCATGCTTCTCCAGTCATTCCTTGCCTCATTTGCATGTAGTTTGCTCGTAATTTTATCACCCCTAGCCATTCTTGATCCAGGATGGCCCGGTGTGGAGTGTACCTAGTGAAATCTCCATTCAGGCCTGAACAGCTGTGGTCAGGTTCCTTCTGCGTTCAGGTTTCTCTTGTGTAGTGTGGGTAAAAGATTGCACATCCATTTACAGGTCTGTGCATTTTCTCTTCTTGCCTTAGTTCTTCCTTCCTACAAGGTTTATCTCTCTCTCCTCTGCATTTGGTTGGATTGAACAGTTTGTCGTGAATTTGCTAAACTACTGGATGCCTTCCCTTTCTTCTAAAATAAAATGTATAGGTCCCCAAATTTAGTTTCTGATCATTTCTCTCTCAACAGCCACTACCCTCTCTGCTCTGAATCAGACAAGCCCTGTAGGTAGTTTCTTTGTGTGTGTGTGTGTGTGTGTGTGTGTGTGTGTGTGTGTGCATTTGTTCACCTGAGTCAAATGGCAACATTCTTTTTCATAGACTTGCAAACCCTTGGAGCTGAAAGGGATCTCAGAAGTCAGGGAGGTTAATATTCTTCAAATGGGATGCATAGCGCTGGATGGGTGTACGTGGTGATGTTGGCTAAGCATTTCATGTAATTTTAGTTGTTGTGAATTTATTTTAATCTATTAGAAAATTTTATGTAATTGTTGCATTAAACTATGTGAGTTCATAAACATTACTGTCAAGGATTAGGCTGAGTCATATGGTATCTTAAAAACTTATTGTTCTCCGTGTATATGAACTGCAGGTACTATGGGTAGTACCTAGATATGACTAAGATCATGAAAGTAGAATTTTTGGAAGCACCAATCTGCTCCAACCTCCAAAGGCTATACAAGAGGAAGCCGAGTCTTTGAAAAGAGACGAGTTTCATGCAGGGCCCCTCAGCTTGGTAGAAGCAGAGCTAGAGTTAGATCAGGTCCAGATTCCCAGTGTGTTTTCACTCAGTTCCCAAAGACTCCTCCTTGGAAACTCTGAGTTCTGCTACAGAGTGAAGACCATGATCTGTAACGGCTCCTGGGGGATGGATTTGCACAAGTACAAGAAGCTGGACAAAAGCCTATTCTAACTACATGGCGAATTACCTGAACAAGTCCAAGAGCCTCATTTTCAGAGATAGAAACTGCTCGTTTATTGGATCTAGAACAACTGAAACTTTGCTGGATAACAAGGTAAATGAATGTGTTGCACCATTCACCGCCGTGGAGGCCCACAAGCTGCTGGCTGCTCTGCGTAATGGGAGATTCAGAATGCAGTTAATGGGTTAGTGTAGTTTTTATTGTAAAGGCAAACTAAATTAAACTGATAGTTTTAATTAAATTTGAATTGGCTGTGATTTTACTCAGTTTTAAAGGCCACTTGAGACACTAGCATTGCACTTAAAATCTAGTGTTGTAATTAGTGACATCTACATTTATTATAATGGTTACTGCACTTTATTGAATTTATTCAGGGGTAAACAAAAACTCAGCATCTAAAGAGCGTGGATTCCAAGCTAGGTTGGCTTTGGGAGCCTGTTCTCTTTCTGTTAGAATGTTAGGTGATGATGCTGATCTTAGAAAGGGAGGTCTGGGGTTTAGCCCTCCATCCTCAAGCTTAACATCATGGGCCACCTCAAACCAGAACTGTCCCCAAATGCTATACTTTTTACTGTATTGTTTTTCATCTGGAAAACCCAAATTAGGTGTGTGTTTGAGCATCTCTCAATCCTCCAGTTCTTCAAGAGGTCAAGGTCCACTGATCTAGATTTGGAGACACCATCAAGCAACCGTTAATTTGATCTGGAATTCATAGAAGCTTCGTGGCAGCTCCCGGAAATGTTAGCGTGGGAAGGTGCTGGCTTCTGGAGGAGGGCAGTGCCTGGGCGGCTTGGTATCATCTATTGTCCCAGACAGAACTGGGCCCTAAAAGGGGGTTCTCATAACTTGGGTGTGTGGAGGATCACCTGAGAGGCTTGTAATGCAGTGTTGGGGCTTCATCTGTAGAAGTTCTGGTTTAGTAAATGCCCGGGGAAAGCTTCATTTTGAGAAAGTCTGCTCTAAAGTGTTAATTCAGTTTAATGAAATCCTCAAAAAGACCCCTGATTAACAGAAGTGGGGGTATCTTCTCAGAGGGGCACTGTGTTACACACTCTGCCGTGAGGCCTGTGTGGTAATGGCCACTTAGAATTGTTTGGTAAGAGTGAGACTAAAGCAAGGATTATATTTTTAATTAAAAACTAGTAAATGCTTATAATTCAGAAGTGTGTAACATAAAAGATAAATTACTCTTAGTCCAGTCAGTCCTCCTCCCCACGGGCAAATAGCTCACTATCTGGTATATTACTTCTGGAGACATATTTGCCTCCTTCTTTATAAGCATAAATATAAGTAGATGCTTCCCTACTAGATTGCCCTACTTGTTACTTTGTTCTGTGTTCCAAGGGATTTCTTCTGCTTTGTCTTTTTATGTTATTTGTTTATTCCTTTTATGTACTATCCTATTCTTGTTTAATGGATATATAAACTTTCTCAAGGTTTTTGAAGATAACAGGTTTTTTTTTTTTTTGGATATACTATCTCAAATTTCTCTGTTACCACATTTCTCATTTTTTTTTTTTTTTTATGTTTTTCTGGCAAGCAGTAGGCATAGTGGTTCCATTTCAGATACGAGAATGGAAGCAAAAGGGAACTCTGGATTTGGAGGGGACTGCTTGACTATCAGATTTCTCTTCTGGTACAACAGTCAAGAATCTGAACTCTTTGCTTTGGGACTCCTAATGCCAACCCATGGAGTGCTGTCCACATTCAAACTCACTCTAGCTCCCCTGTTTTTCTCTTGTTTATTCAATTTATTTTAGAGGAAGAGTTCTTGCTATTGTTATTGCAGTTTTTTTTTTTAATTGCAGGTAAACATCTGCCTTTAGGACATTCTGAATATCCCATGTGTAGAACTTTAATTAATCTCACTTTCTTCCTTCCTGTTCTCATTGATGTTCATGAATTCCAAACCTCACTGGAACTCTCTTTTTTAGACAGAGTGGGCAAAACTCAGAGTTTTTCAGGAGCATGACACATATGCTTACTAACCAGTCTAAAATTTGAACAAACCAGTACTAGTAAACAAACCTGGGTATTTTAGTAGGGACCGATACTTGGGCTCCTCCACATTATTCAGATGAATTTTAGGTTTGAATCTGTAGGAACTGTGTCTGTAAAGAGCAGTGAACTTTGATCAAAGATGAAACAAATCTGAATCATTTGTGTCTGATTCCTTCACCCCAAACTCATTGACTTGGAATCTATAGGACATGAGTCTACGTAATGGCAATCAATCAAACAATTTAAAAAACAAAGAGAAATCCCAAATTCAGTGAACATGAATACAACAGGAAAAATTTTGTGATTTCTCTTTAATCAATATAAATTCAATTACTTGTATTCCTGTTTTCAATGTCATCTTCTGGAGCATTGAACACCAGTTTCAGAATTCCAGAGTTTGTTCACAAGAGCTATAATAGTCAAAATATTTTAGACCTTGATAGAGCCTTAATGTATTGGTAAAAAATGAAGGAATCCATATTGGGAAGAAATTAAAAATTTAGGCTTTGAATTTAGGTAGGTCTGGGTTCTCATCTGCCTTGACTTAAAGGTGATACTGTTGCTTCCCACTTTCTGCTAATGTCAGAACAAATCACATGACTCTATCCTCTGTTATATAACTGCAGGAGAATTTGAGAAATATGGGACCACACAGACTATTTGGGGAGCTCTCTTTGGCAGGTTCAATCATCGCCAGTATCAAATCCAAAGAGATGAAGTACCTTTTGTTTTGTCTATAGAACCAGTCCAGTTATAGGTAGGGTTATGTTTTGAAGCAAGATAAGGAGTTTTGAGCCACAGTTGAGGACTCTATCTTTTATTCTATGTTACAGTTAAACTTAGATTCCCAGAAGTTGAGCAATCTTCTCAAGATGCGGGATGAATTAGGAATAGAGCTGAATTTTATTCTTTCCGCCTACCACCCTGCCTGTCTTCTCCTGGAGATTTCTGTAGTATCTTTTTGTAATTATTTCTGTGACGTTTTTCCTTCAAATTACCAAATTGTTTATTATCACCTAGAAAGAATAAGTCTTTCGGTGAAATGTACGAGCATGTAAATTTTATGATAATGAGAAACACTTCCTCCTAAAACTAGGATAGAGCATCTGGAAACATAAAATTCATATTAAAATGACTGAAGAGACGCCCCTCCTCCCAATCAAAGTAATTAAAGCTTGGTTGCAAGGATTTGTATTAAGATTAGGAAATTCTTCTTTAGGTTATGTTGTGGTGAAATCTTGTTACAATAACAAAACAGTCTTCTAACATGTGGATGACCTCGGGGCTTCATTGTTGAAGAGCATTCTTCCTAGCACTATGAGTCTGAATATTACGTGTCAATAAAAATGTGTGAAGTTAGTGGGGACTATCTACTTACTAGGTTGGCCTTCCATTTTGGTGGATGAAAAATGGCCATAGATTCTATAACACACTTCCCAGGGAAAAGTGGGTTTCCCCTGAGAGAACAGCTTTGTGGCTGCTTAGACCAATAGGCTGAAAGAATATGGTGAGAGGGACAGTTTCCAGCGTAAGTGTACAGGCCCAGGCTAAAGCAGTTTCCATTTCATATCTCTTAAGATACTCATTCTGGAATCCTTAACCTTCATGTGGACAGACAAACCCTGGAAGAGAGAGGGCTCCAGCTGTACTCAGCTCTCTAGTCACTCCTGCTAAGGCACCAGACATGGGGAAAAGAAGCCATCTTGGACATAGACCCCTCAGCCCCAATTACTGTACATAAAGCTGTGTGGATCAGAGACAAAGGACCTGGCTGAACTTTTTCTGAATTCTTGGCCAATAAAACTGTGAGCAAATAAAATGGTTGTTTAAGCTATCAACTTTTTCTTTTTATAATTTTATTTCCCATTATGGTTTATATTTTTGTTGTTTCTTAGTTGCTCAGTCATGCCTGACTCTTGGCAACCCCATGGTTCCTCTGCCCATGAGATTTCCCAGCAAGAATACTGGAGTGGGTTGTCACTTCCTTGTCCAGGGATCTTTCCAGCCCAGGGACTGAACCTGCGTCTCCTGCATTGCAAGTGAATTATTTACCACTAAGCCTCCTGGGAACCCATAACGTTTATCATAGGATATTGACCTGATGTGAAGAGCTGACTCATTTGAGAAGACCCTGATGCTGGGAAAGATTGAGGGCAGGAGGAGACGGGGACGACAAAGGATGAGATGGCTGGATGGCATCACCGACTCGATGGACATGGGTTTGAGTGGACTCTGGGAGTTGGTGATGGACAGGGAGACCTGGCGTGCTGTGGTTCATGGGGTCGCAAAGAATCGGACATGACTGAGTGACTGAACTGAACTGAACTGATTGAATATAGTTCACTGAGCTGTACAGCAGGACCTTGTTTATCCATTCTGTGAATAACGGTTTGCATCTGCTAACCCCGGGTTCCCAGCTCATCCCACCTCCAGCCCCCTTGGCAACCACAAGTCTGTTCTCTATGTCTGTGAGTCTCTTTCTGTTTCATAAAAGTTCATTTGTGTCATGGTTTTGATTCCATATATAAATGATATCGTATGGGATTTGTCTTTCTCTTTTTGATTTACTTAGTATAATAATCTCTAGTTCCATCCATGATGCTGCAAATGGCATTATTTCATTATTTTTTATGACTGAGTAGTATTTCATTGTATATATGCACCATATCTTTTTAATTTATTCATCTGTTGATAGACATTTAGGTTATTTCCATCTCTTGGCTATTGTGAATAGTTAAGCCGTCAACTTTGGGTTGCTTTATTACATAGAAATTGGTCACTGGTACGTCTCTCACCTATGATTCATACCTAGTTTTGAGTTTAAGCTCTGGAACTAGCCTTCTTGGGTTTAAATCTGATCACCAAGTCTTAGTAGCCATGTGATCTCAAGCAAATTATTTTAATTCTCTCTGCTTCAGATTTTTCATCTATAAACTTAAAATACTGAAATTCATCTCATAAGGTAGTTGTGACTAAATATGTTAAATATGGTACTTAAAGCAATGCCCAATAAATACTTATTCAGCAATACACTGAGAACCTACTAAGTGGCAAATAATGTTCTTAGTTCAGTTCAGTTGCTCAGTCATGTTCAACTCTTTGCAACCCTGTGGACTGCAGCACGTCAGGCTTCCCTGTCCATTACCACCAACTCCCAGAATTTACTCATGTAAACTCATGTCCATTGAATCAGTGGTGCCATCCAACCATCTCATCCTCTGTCATCCCCTTCTCCTCCTGCCTTCAATCTTTCCCAGCATCAGGGTTTTTTTTCAGTGAGTCAGCTCTTTGCATCAGGTGGCCAAAGTACTGAAGTTTTAGCTTCAACATTAGTCCTTCCAATGCACACTCAGGACTGATCTCCTTTAGGATGGACTGATCTCCTTTAGGACGGACTGATCTCCTTTAGGATCCAACTCCTTTAGGTTGGATCTCCTTGCAGTCCAAGGGACTCTCAAGAGTCTTCTCCAGCACCACAGTTCAAAAGCATCAATTCTTCAGTACTCAGCTTTCTCTATAGTCCAACTCTCACGTCTCTACATGACTACTGGAAGAATCATAGCCTTGACTAGACGGACCTTTGTTGGCAAAGTAATGTCTCTGCTTTTTAATGTGCTGTCTAGCTTGGTCATAGCTTTTCTCCCAAGAAGTAAGCATCTTTTAATTTCATGGCTGCAGTCACCATCTGCAGTGATTTTGGAGCCTAAATAAATAAAGTCTGACACTTTCCACTGTTTCTCCATCTATTTGCCATGAAGTGATAGGACCAAATGGCATGATCTTAGTTTTCTGAATGTTGAGCTTTAAGCCAACTTTTCCACTCTCCTCTTTCTCTTTCATCAAGAGGCTCTTTAGTTCCTCTTCACTTTCTGCCATAAGGGTGGTGTCATCTGCATATCTGAGGTTATTGCTATTTTTCCCAGCAGTTTTGATTCCAGCTTGTGCTTCTTCCAGCCCAGTGTTTCTCATGATGTAGTCTGCATATAAGTTAAATAAGCAGGGTGACAATATACAGCCTTGACGTACTCCTTTTCCTATTTGGAACCAGTCTATTGTTCCATGCCCAGTTTTAACTGTTGCTTCCTGACCTGCTGTTCTAGGCTTGGGGGATATCAGTGAAAAAATAGGCAAAAAGTCCTGGCTTTTTATAACATTTATCTTTTTTTTTTAAGATTAAAAAAATGTGGACCATTTAAAAAATCTTCATTGAATTTGTTACAGTATTGCTTCTGTCGTATGTCTTGGTTTTTCATCCTGAAGGCATGTAGGATCTTAACTTCCTGACCAGGGATCGAACCCACACTTCCTGCATTGAAAGGTGAAATCTTAACCACTGGACCGCCAGGGAAGTTTGCCATATACATCTTAAATGAATAGGTGAACAAAACCCAGAACTCATGGAATCAAGGGCCTTCTTAGACTCAGGATGTCTCAGTTAAATTGTGCTCCTTTGTCACATTTCTGCACAGCTCTGGTTTCTTATGTTGATAATCTTTGACTATGGTGATGGTTAAGTCACTCTAATAGAGATTATGATGACTTATAGGGATGATCAAGAGCAGCCTTCAAAAGGAAAGCAGCTGTGTAACTATGGACAACTGAACTCTCTGAGTCAGTTTCATTATCTGTAAAATGGACCAATTATCCTGAAAGCAGTTTAAGGTCTCCCCTACCTCTGATGACTTGTGTGTGACAGGAGGCCACCAAGAAGCGTATGTGGGGAGGGAAGTAAGAGCACTTTCTCTGTTGGCAAAGGTGAGGGAATTAGAGTCATTTGGATGGTTTTTGCTAAACTTGGAATTTGCGTCCATGGTCTGATAGTTTAAGTGCAGTTTCAGGGACAATAGAAAAGCATATTTAAAGAGTGATTTGAGAAAGGTAAGGCACATGACTGCCATGCTGCAGAGTTATTTGCATGTAGGTGGCCATGAAGAGGACATTTGCACCAGCAAGAGGCTCCTTCATTCTCATGCGCAGACATTCAGCACACAGCACTCTCTCTCCATCTCTTTCTCACATTCACATGCCTTTTACAGCAGGGCAATCACTCTGATTTACTGAAGTTACCAGTACCTCTGCTTGGAGCCTCACGAGTTGGCATTTTCATTTATTCACGTGTTTGTTCTAGGACCGTGTGCAGTGCAGTCGTTTAGTGCTGGATATACACAGGTGATGGTAGCGTTTTTTTTTTTTTTTGACGGTAGTGTTTTGTGTTAATTGCACCAACCAAAGTTTGCCCAGGGTTCCATCCGAGCTGGGGAAAGAGGCTTTGGCCAGGCTGGGAGGCTCAGGACAGGAGTCAAGGTCATCTGTTGCTTTGTCTTTCCAGCACCCCTTCCCTTCTTTGCAGGCAACGGGCCTCTTTCTAGTGAAGGATAAATCCTACATGTTCTAAATGGGACCGACTCAGCAACCCCTGGCATGTGACCCAGACATATAAATGTCTCCCCTAGGAATTTTACGACACAGGCATTGGCAGAGGCTCATTTTGTTAGGGTTGCTGATCTGAAGGGGTATAAATTTGGGATGGCCACCGGTCATCTTTCCAATCATTTGAAGTAAGTCCAATTATGAATGGAACATACATTAAAACAGCTACAGAGACACTTCCCTAATCAATGGAAAGTAATTGAAATTTGGCTGCAAAGATTTATATGAAAATCAGAAAACACACCTTTTAAATTTTAGGCTGCTGCTTTCCTATTACAGTGATGACACTGTCTTGAATGGAGGGAAAGATGAAGTCCTAATAAATAGCATTCAAGTGCCTGGATCCAACCATGCCTGAAGCTAGACATTTAGTTCTGTACTTGTTATATGATCCAGTGAGTTGCTCCCCCAACTTTTTCCCCCAAGTTAGTTCAAGGTAGATTTGTATTATCTGCAAGTACAAAGTTTTGCTGGAGTATATAATGACTTAGCTGAGTTTAAATGGATGAATAGGAATTCATCAGGTGAGTTGAGGATGAGTTAAGATTTTCCAGGAGATAGATCATATAAACAAAGGCTTGGGGAGAAAATTTCTAAGGAAAGTATCTATACAAAATAACACAGTGGGAATTGTCCTTGGTCCAGGCTCTTCACTTGGAAAAAATACTGCTATAGAGTGGCCAAAATTAATTTGGAAACAGTACCCACAAGAGCATGGCCTTCTGAGTAAAATCCACAAAGCAGTAATGAGTTGGAAAAATACTAGCTCATAAGAGTCACTTAAAAGACTTCTGGGATGAAGTTACAACTGTGGTAGATACATAAGAAGTGACAGAAATATTACCTTTAATAAGAAGTTCCATTTAATCTATTCGGACATGCTCAGAAACATTGGGGGAAGTCAATCACATTCATTTGATGCTCTTATTTATTTAGAATGGCTGAAAAATAAGGTGTTTTATAATTGCTGTGACTAAAAGACCATTTTCACCTGAGATCTGCCAATTTTCAAACACCACATACTAACTTTAATCCAGCTAATGATGAAAATGAGTCTTTTGTGTCTTTCATAGCCAAAAGTATTTTCAGCACATCAGTCTTCTTGCTTGAAATGAGTCCTGTTTCCTATTCTCCTTTGCCATCTGGATTTACCCATCCTTTAATTCCCACTTCAAATTCTGTTCTTTCAAAAAGTTGCTCCTGAATGCTATAGCAGAATCGAGGCCACCTTCTTCTCAATACGTGTCTGAGTTTACCTCCTGGCCTAGACCGTACTTTTGTCTTTATGAAGTTAACTTTGAATTACAACTTAACTTTGGATTAGAGGACTACTTGGATGTAGCATCTGGGGCTGAGGGGGCTTTAGTATCTGATCTTGTAGCTGCAGAGTAGATTCTATATATTACTTTCCAGGAGTCCCACCAATATTCCCCTTCCCTGGATGAATGATGTAGCCAGGAATTATAGTTTCATGAGGTACTGATAAGCCTTATGAAAAAAATGGACCTGTAATGAACATGTTTCATGTATTAGATGAAATAGTGTAAATTCAGTAGGTCTTTAAAGTGAAGGACTTATCAGAGCCTTCAGTTGATTTTTAAACAACACAAGTTTGAACTGTGTGGGTTCACTTATACATGGATATTTTTCAACAAATATGTACTACCACACCACATGATCCTGGTTGATTGAATCCACAGATAGAGAACTATATATGTGGAAAGTGAAAGTGAAAGTGAAGTCGCTCAGTCATGTCTGACTCTGCGACCCCGTGGACTATAGCCTACCAGGCTTCTCCATCCATGGGATTCTCCAGGCAAGAATACTGGAATGGGTTACCATTTCCTTCTCCAGGGGATCTTCCCGACTCAGGGATTGAACCCGGGTCTCCCGCATTGGAGGCAGATGCTTTAACCTCTGAGCCACCAGGGAAGCCCCATACATGTGGAGGAACCACATATATGTAGGGCCAACTGTAAGTTATATGGATATTTTCAAATGTACAGAGGGTCAGTACACCTAACCACATTGTTCAAGGGTCAGTGGTTTATATTTTCATATATTATCTTGGTCGACCTGTTTTCCATGTAATTTATTCAACACTAGACTCAGTTTTCTAGAGGTTGCTCAATCAATGGCTTCTAGAAACATCTCTCCTCAGATACCTGTTTCACTTGGGAGGCAAAATATTGCAGGCTTGTCATTTTGCAATAGGAAACACTCTTGACCCAAGAGACTATGCAGTATTTGCTGGACTTCCAGTTCTTTCTCCTTCTTTAGGATAAGCCAGAAGTGAAGACTGAAGGAGTTTATTTTACCAAATGCAGAATTCTATAACTTTCATTGTCTAGCAGAAAGATACTCTCCTTTGTGAAAACTTAGTTCATAAAGTGGCCAACTGGTTTTTCCTGCTGAACTCTTTCAATCATATTTGAATGTAAGAACTGTTTTAAACATAGTAATTCACCACATTTACCTTGACTTTTATTTATATGTAGGAATTAAACTTATTTTAAGTGAATTTTATGAACAATGATTTCTGTGCTTATATTTGGAAATGCCTAGAAAAACTGTTTATTTCTTCCTTTTACTTATGGAATTGGTGATTCTGGGAGTCAGGATGTAGAAAAAGTGTGGGCTGTGGTGCGAACCCAACTTGAATACGTGTTCTATTTCTTGCTAACTTCATGGATCTGGGGAAGGATTTCACTTTTCTGAACCTGTTTCCTCACAAAATTAGAACCCACTCACCTCGTTGGGAAGTTGTGATGTTCTTCTCTTGCCCTCCCTTGCCTTTGCAAACTGAAATGTGAGCTGATGCAAAGCCTCACTATTGCCCTGTGTCCATCTGTTGCTCACCTTGTTTGAAACTGCATTTCCCTGTGTTGTGACACTTCTTTCTTTTCACACTGGCCTGCGCTTACCATCCACGCCTATTCAGCACTCTGACCTTTTCTGCCTGTCTGATTGCCAGTTTTCTGCACATGTGACATCCACGAGCAGTAGGTATCATGGGATTATTTCAGAATGTATGTGGTCAATTATGTCTTGAGATTAAATTCTGGATTATTTTGTTCAAATAAGATTGCCCAGTATTGGGCCTTATATGCCTTCTATTCTTTTCTGAAATACCTTGGAACAAACTTAACTATAAGAGAAATCAACCTAAATTTGTCCCCTAATATTTATGCAAAGCATAACAGTGTATGAGCCTCTTTTTTTGTACTGAGGAATTTGTTTTAACTTTCACTATGAAAAATTTCAGACATACAAAATAGAGATAATAACAGATAATAGTATGATGAAATCTCATGTACCTGGCACAAAGCTTTAACAATGACCTGTTTATGGAAAATTTTGTTTCAACTTTATCTTCCACTTTCTCCTTACCACTGAATTATTTGGGGACAAATCCAGTATATCTTTACATTTCATTTGTGAATGTATCAATATGTATATTTTGAAATGATAAAGGCAAGCTTCTAAGACTCTTAACAGTAATACAGTTATCACACCAAAAAATGTAGAAGTATGTAAAAAATTTTATGTCAGTCATTTTGAGTGGCGATGGTAGGGGAGATATAAAATGCACAGTAGTTGAGGTTCACTGCAGAGCCATGCAGATTGAGAAAGCAATCTGTGCAGAGCCTGAGCACCTTGTAACCTTGACCTTCACCCTGGTTTGCAGATCAGAAGAATCTGGCAAATTCTAAAATCATGAAAAAGAAGGAAGGGAGGTCTCTGGAATGACCACTTAGTATTCCTGCTCCTACCCAGCAAAGATCACAGGAAGCCAGAAGTTTCTGGAGATTTGTAGATACGTGTACTGGGCTACAAGTTTTGAGGCTCTCACTGATGTCAGTAATTGCTGCGTCGTTGTCAGAGGTGGTCCCTTCTGTTTTGGAGCTGATGGCGTCTGCTGCAGCATGGATTTTGGTCCCAAATGGGAGAATCAGTACACTGATGATACCATCATTCCTCTCAGAAACTAACAATGAGGAAAAAGGGAAAAAACCCACCAAAATAAGTCCTAAACGTGCTACTGAGGACCAGTTAGTATCCCTAAGTAGTAACATTTCTTATCAAAATGTGACAGAAGTTCTTTTCTTAGAAAGGTGCAAGTTAATTAGCACCTTATAGGGCCTTGTTATAGTGCAGAACAACTTTCCATCTGCTGAGAATTTAATCGTTATACTCGTGACACAAGGAAATCGAGCTTCACATTCCATTACACAGTATAAATCGACAGTCAGTGAATGTTGATGTCATTAATAAGGTTGTTTCTTAAACTCATAGCAAATATGAAGTTGTTTTCTCAGTAGGTTAAAAAAATAGAGCCAATCCATGTGGCAGTTTTGAGAGGTGAACCAGCTGGGCACATCTGCCAGGCTTCTGGAAGTCATGGGCTGCTGATGGAAGAAGATCATGTGGGCACTGAGCTTGTTTGAGGTCAAGAAGATTCTAGAAGGACATCCTGTAGGGAGGGCAAGGTGAAGGACCTACAGCTGCCGCTCTCCCAGGTTGTCTTTAGCACTAGGCTAGGGGTGATGGATGGGTGCTGGTCCCACTCTGGAGGCTTGAGCCTGGCTGGCGTGGAGATGCAGAGAGGCAGCGCCACACTGGGACAAGGGAAGGAGAGCTTTGTGAGCAGGTGGTCCCTTCTTATGCTCCACAGCCTTTCAGCACTGGGTCCAAAACGTTCTCTGATAACATTCTGGGAACCCCTGAGGTCTGGTGCCCCAGCAGAGCAGCCCAGGGAGTCAGCGTACGCCTGGGGGACAGCATGAGCCACGTCCCTGCTCTGGCCCTCATCCCAGGGCCAGCCTGCATGACGGGCTCTGTGCTGCCTGGAGAGGGGGCCCTCCCCTGCTTGTCCCCTGAGTGCCGTCCTAGTCCTCAGCGTGGCTGGAGTCGCTGGCCTCGCTCCATCCATGACTTTGTTACGTGCTCCCTCTCAAACGTCCCGTTGTAGGTCAACAAGGAAATGCTTCCCGCCTCTTTCAGGTGGAGTGGGATTGTGTTCAAAGTTAAGACACAAAACCAAAGCAAACAGACAAAAACAAAACCAAGTCAACAATGGAAACAGAGGAGGCAGGAGCTTTGGGCTGGCTGCAAGGATCATAACTGTAGAAAGATCGGGTTGGGTGGAGCAGAAAGACTGAAGATATCCTTAGATTGCTCAGGGTGTGGGCTGAGGGTTGACAGGAGTGGGCATGACTGTCAGCAGCCTGGGAGGGTCCTGGGCACTGGGCACCAGTGAAGCAAATATGTCTGCAGCCTGGTGGGTGAAGTGCAGAGAATTAAGTCAAACTGGAGGCAATGCAAGATGTGGTGGCTATTTAGCCAAACTACTAAGCTCCCAAACTACGTGAAATAGACTCCAAATCCAGCTTACTCTGCGTTCTTGGAATAACAGACTGCCTAGCTTGAAACCTGTGTCTGTTTTCTTTTTGGTAATAAATTCATGGTGATTTCAGAAAAATCATGAAATTTAAATAGTAAAAATAAAACAAAGACAAGCAAAACACCTCCCAAATATTCTATTATGTAGAAATAAATCAGTCATAAATTTGATGGATTTTCTCCTTTCTTCCTTTCCTCCTTCTTAATCTCCTCTCATGTATTTGTGTGAGTGTATAAATATATCACAAATATATATATATATAGTAGTATTCTACCTTATATCATACTTTTCCTCCTTAATATTGAAGACACATTTTCCTGTGTCTGTAATGTTACTATTGATCACTGAATAGCATTCCACAGTATGAGTTATTCAATCTCACTGCTTAACTATTGACATGATGGTCTTTCTAGTATTTTCTTTTGGGAGATTATATTTCCTGACCTGCACCTCTAATAATGAGCCCCTACAGTTTGCTGGGAAGAAATGAGGAATGCTTATAGCATCACAGACACTCAGGATGGGAAGAGAACTTGGTTGCGGTTTTGGAAAACTCCGACCTCATTTTTTTTGTTTTTTTTTGGTGCCATATATAGCCATCTCACCTCTTGGGTGGTCCAGCCTGAATTGACAGTGACTGGGAAATCACTATGTGAGAAAGTCAGCAATGAGCTTATTAAATACACATCAGAAAATGTTTTTTTTTTTTTCCCATGGAATGATCCAGAATCTGCTTTAGAACATGGGGATCTGGGGCCAGATATACTGAATCTGGTGTCCTGGTTCCTTTGCCTGCCAGCTCTATGGTCTTGGACAAAAGGCTTAAAGCTCTCTAACCCTTAGTTTCCTCCTATGGAAAGCAGGTATGATAAAAGAGGAGGTGCCTCAGATGGTTGTTAGGAATATTAAATGAGATGAGGCATGTGGAATGCATAGTAAACGCACAATAAAAGTCAGCTGTGATACAATAATATCTGTACATTATTGTAACACAGAATATACTCGGTCACTGCCACCCGACAGATCCACGGCAGTTGAAAGGTGCTGCTGTGTCCTACCCCTTACCCCAGTCTCCTTTTCTTTCGAGAGAGATTTCATAGGACAGCAATTCATATTCCTTCATCCCATCCCACTCTCTCTCTCCTGAATATATTCCACGTCTACCCACTTCTTCCTTCTCTTCCCACCCACCTCCACACTTCCCCGGACAAAACCTAAAGCCTCAGGGTGCTTGCACCTTCCAACTGGCTCCCCTGCCTCTCAGTACTTTGATTAGTGAACACAGGAGAAAAAATTCTTCTGTGGAGACTTTTCATGCATCAGTATTTTTAAGAAAAATGAAATACACAGTAGAGTTTTGGTTGGCAGAATTCCTAACTTTGACACAATGGGTAACTCTTTTGGTGCTGGTGACTCAAACTGTTTTGACAACTCATGTGACTAGAGCTGTCTGCCAAAAATCATTATGTGACCAACAAGGTTGAGTGATTTTCCAGGTCTTTCCACTCTGACCAGACATTTTGTCCAGCCTAGTGTCTTTCTCCCACTGGAATAGATCAGAGAAAATGGTGTCTTTCCTCTAATTAAATTCTCATCTTTGCCCAACTGTTTGAAAGGGCAACTGTCTTAAACCTTTGAACTTTATTTGTAATACAAAACTTCAATTAGATAAAGGACAATAATTAGCAGATCTTTTATCTTTGGGCATAATTAAATCTTTAAGAAGGGACGTTTTAATCAATGAGTTGTAATGACAAGTTCATAAATTAATTAATCCCACCAATGGAGGCTTGGCAGTAATCAATGGATCTTTAAAGAGGTTCAGGGTGAGGGGACATGGCTCTGGGAACACAGATGCTCACTCAGTTCAGTTTGGTGTAAAGATTCTAATTTATTAAGGATTAGCTGGTTCAAAAGATTACCTATTTATTCAAGGGAAAATCATTTAAAATATTAACTTTTAATGGGAGGGAAAACCTTCTTGCAAGTTTTTGCTTTTGAATTTTCTTCTTAGAGCACTCAACTCAGACAGCTGCTGCTGACATCTGTTTGTACCCTCATTCTGGAGCTGTTTTCCAGTTTACTGGCTTGACAGGTAGCTTGAATTAGAGAAACCAAAACTGAGAATGACCACCCTTAGATGTTTAAAGATTCTTCTTCTAAAGCCTCTAAAACCTGAAGGAGTCAGCAAATTCCAGCCCACTTGCCAAATCTGGTCCCCTGCCTGTTTTTGTGAATAAAGTTTTATTGGAACACAGACATGTCCATTTGCTTCTGTATTGTCCATGATCATTTCACACTACAAAGGCAGAGTTGAGTAGTTATTCCAGGGACTGTCTGACCTCAAAGTGCAAGATGTGTACTATCTGACTATTTGTTTTATAGGAAAAGATGTTTGTCAGCCTCTGTTTTAAAACATTGTGTCCTTTTTTACCAAACCTTGAGAACTGTGGTGAAATTTAAACTCCATACAGCGCTACATAGATGGTGTTTACTCTACGAATGTAAATTAAATATTTGAAACATGAGGCTTTTTGGCTTTAATATCCTCTAAACCAGATTCCTGGGGGAAAAAAGCAAGGGGAGAGAGGAGCTAAGGGAAGAGTGTTGTTGCTGTTGATGGTGGCGAGAGGACAGCCATGTAAAAGCAGGAGCCTGGTGTGTCCCACAAACAGGAAAAACGCGAGGGTCGTGAGTGGTGTAGCAGGAGCCTGGGGGATGGGGGCTATGAGGCAAAGCTGGAGGCTGGAAGGCTGGAGTTTATTCAGACGGTGAATGGAAGCCATGGGAAAATTCTAAGTAGGGTGCACTTGCCTCCTGGTGGTGGTGGGGGGCGGTGTCACACAAAATACCACAAACTTTATGGCTTCAAACAATGGGAATTTGTTTCCTCAGAGTTCTGAAGTTCAGAAGTCCTAAATTAAGGCGTCAGCAGGACCCTGCTCCCCTGGAAGGCTCTAGGGGATGAGCCTTCCTTTTCTATCCCAGCTTCTGGGGGCTCCAGGCATTCCTTGGCCTGTGGCCATGTCGCTCCAGTCTCTTCCTCTGTCTCACGTGGCCTCTCCTCTGGGTCTGGGTATCAAGTCTCCTTTCTCTTATAGGAACACTAGTCATTGGATGGAGGGTCCATCCTAAATCCAGGATGACCTCCTTTCAAGGTCCTTAAGTACATCTGCAAAGATCGTTATTCTAAATAAGGTCCCATTCATAAGCACTGGCACCGACTCAGTGGACATGGTTTTCAGCAAACTTCAGAAGACAGTGAAAGACAGGGAAGCTTGGTGTGCTGCAGTCCATGGGGTTACAGGGTCAGACATGACTTATCGATTGAACAACATAGGTACTGGGGGTTTGGAAATAGACGTATTCTTTGGGGGGACACAATTCAACCCATCATCCGGGGGCTAACACAGTCAATCAGCTTTTGAATTTAGGACCACAGTGCCTGCTTTCCTGGGGCAGGAGATGGGATCGAAGTGGCACAAACATGGAACCAGGGGGCCAGCTCAGAGGCTGCTGTGAGCTTTCACCACTCCCAAATGTGGTGGTTTTGTGGTGGGCAGGGGATGGAGAGGTGCCCAGAGCAGGCCCTGTTTCTCCGGAAAGCTGTCTGTGACTTGGGGGGGTCTTTTACAAAGTTAGTTGATTTTTTCCTGCTTTCCTCAGAGTGAGTGTTCAAAGAGAAGGACTCAGAAGATCAGGGAGACGTGAGTTCTTGGAAGGGTCTAACCCAGCACAAAGAAGATGCTCAAACACTCAACATATGCTGGTGGAATAGATGCAAGCAGAGGATTATTCCAGAAGCTTCCTTCTCTGAGTGTGTGTTGGCTTTGGGCAAAGATGCAGGTCTCCCCTTCACAAACTGTTTTGAAAAATAAACTCTTTTAAACAGGGCTTAGAATTCTTTGGCAGGAAGACATTGGACGCTTGGAAATATTACTATTATTTCTGGAGCCAAATTTAGCGGGACGGCTCTGTCTTTAATTACTGGTTGATGCTGAGTTGTACAGGCAAGTGATTACATGCACAATTAGTTGTTCCCACAAGTAGCCAATTATGGGAACGATTATTTAAGAAAATTGTGGCTCCTGCTAAAGGGACTTTACATTGTAGCCTCAAAGTACATTTCTGTATAAAATTTCCTTTTATTGCATGTATTATTATTTTTTCCCTTCTCCCAGGCTGCTGGAGAAAGTGGCCCTTGTGGTCTCATTTGTGGGGAGAGAGTCGTGGAAACCCAGAACTTTGGGACAAGCCTCGGGCAGGAGTGGGGTTGACGACTGGGGTTGACAGCTCTTCCAGGGCCCCGTTTGCTCTGGAGACTGTGTCTTAACCCCTAAGGTGGAATGACTGGAGGATGACTTAGGTCTCTGAATGGGGACAAGGGACCATCTGGAGGCACATGGAGCCCTGTGGCACAGCCACGTGTTACTGTTGACTCAGTCTTGGCCTTTTCCTGCTTCCGCATGACTGTGCTTCTTACCTAGGCCACTGCTCTCCTGGAGCATCACAGATCCCACCACACACCCAAACTGTCCTAAAACCATAACCTCTCAGAATCAAGAGGGACAGAGATGATAAAACTGAGGCCAGAGAGGAGAAAGAATCACCCAGTGTTCATAAGCCCAGCTGAAACGTGGCGCTGGCTTGCCCAATTCCAAAGCCTTGGCTCTTTCCATTGTGCTGTGCCAGCTTCTGGGGGCAGCAGCCATGGAGCAGCGCTGCCACCAGCATGTTGTGGCCGTTACAGTTGAGGGGCTGACTGATGGCTCCCTCCAGGCCCGACACACTGGGAACCATGACAAGCACAGGGAAGGGAATCCAGAGAACCTTCTAGTTCCTCTCATTATGTACCCGAGTGGAATTGGAAAACATGTTTACCTGAGATGCCCTTCTCCCTTTGAATATTTCTCATGATACAGACCTTGATACCTGCATGAGCAACCCTGACCTCACTCATGTAGGAGAAACCACAAATCCAAATGCCAGTGTTTGGCATTTGGTCCATAAAACCCTGTTCCGTCCCCCCAGATGTTCAGCTGTGTTTCTGTGTTAACGGCTGTGGATAAATAGTCTTTCCTCGCCTTGTTTTCATAACGACACCTACTCTTCTATCCTAATGTGGCTGTATTACGTGACTGGGCCCAACTCTTCTGATCTCTGCGCTAGTGTTTTTCTGTCATACCCCTGCCACAGCCTCATGGTGGGTGAAATGTACTCTCGTTTTTGAATTTGGATTTGGCCATGTGATTTGCTTTGGCTAAAGAGTTGCTAATATATGTGATGTGAGCAGAGCTTTGGGACATGCCCGCACATCTGGCCTGCCCTTTGTGAAGGACTGTATCCTCAGTCACCCCACTTCTGGGCCACCCTTCAAATGTCTGGAATGAAGGAATGAATGGGCAAGACACCGCTGTACTGTGACTGCAGATGTCTCTCCGTGCAAGCAAAGGATTCCTTTGTGTCATATTGGGAGAGAGACAGCAATGTAATGGGTGAGTTTTCCATGTAGTTGTCATTTTTTCTCTCCTCGACGAAAGAAATGGCTTACAGCATTTTATAGCTCTCAGCTGGCTGTCTGATAAAGTCACCTGGCAAGACCTAACAGCATTTTGTGTATCTTCCAAAGACCACTGGTGACCTTTGCTCAGTAAGCTGGAAGTAACACCCAGATCTGCTAACCACAAATTTCTCTCCATGGCCACTCAGGGTTCTTTGCCTTTTGTGGAATCAGGATCTGGCCAGGAAAGACGCTCTCTGCACCTCATGAGAAAGCAAATCTGATTTGTTCACTGGGGGGACCATGGCACAAACTTCTCTTCTTCCAAAACCAAAGCCTTTCATGGCCTTCCATGACCTTGGCACATTTGAAGAGCACTAACCAGTTATTTTGTAGAGTGCCCTTCAGTTCGGGTTTCTCTGATGTTTGCTCACGATTAAGCTGAGGTTGTTGGCAGGAAATCACAGAAGGGATGTGGGGCCCTTAGGTCTCATTGCTGTGAGGTTAGTCTTGATTACTTGGTTAAAGTAGCGTCTGCCAGGTCTCTCCTCTTTAAAATTACTCTTTTCTCGTTTGTAATTAATAATTATCTTGAGAGAAGATTCTTTGAGGTTATGCAAATACCCTGTTTCTGCATAACACTATCAGCCCACTAATTTCAACATCTGTGGTTGGGGTTGGTTCTCCACCTGCCTTTTAAATTGGGAATTCTTTAGGCCTTGGTCCTAGGCCCTCTCATCACCTTCCTATCTTTCCTAGGCAATCTCATTCTCCACCCCCCCCCCTCCCCCAGCTTCACTCCTGCTAGAAAGCTGGGAGTTTCCTTTGATAAACTTTTTATTGATTAATCACCAATACTTGTTGATTCTGTCTCCTTAATATTTCCAGTTGTTTCCATGTCCACAGCCAGTACTACAAAACAAAACCACCGTCATCGTCTCTACCCAGGACTATTGCTTTGCCCTTAAAGCTGGTCCCTGGTGCTTTGCACAGAGCACCCAAATGCAAGGCTATTCATGTCTCTTTCCTATTATGTAGGAAATGTGTAAATCTCAGAGACCCACACTTTGAGATACTGTGTAGCCATTGCTAACAGTGAGCTGATTATGAACTAGGGGACTGGAACATATTGAATAAATGAATGAATACATGAGTGACAGAGAAAAGGTAACAACTTTCTCTCTCCTTATGGTGCCAGTAGCACCTTCCCAGGGCTAAGATTAGAGGCAGACAAATGAGGCGTCCACCTCAGGGTAAAACATAAATGGGGAAGAGATGCCAAAAACATTCTGTAAGGAAGATAATATTTTTAATTGAATATTTTAAAAAATTAAAGCAAAAATCTAAAATGAACTAAAAATCAAAATTTAATTTTTCTTGAAGATTGTTACTCAACTGACCCCAACCCTGGTCTTCCTATTGCTAATGGGAGAATTGAGCCCTGTAGATTGTAATCATGTAGAATAGGAGTTCTTAAGAAGAGTGGGGAATGACTACCCGCTGGGGTGATAGTTGGTGTGAGGAGAAGTTCTGGGGTGTCACACTGGGGTGTGTTGGGTGGGGGCAAGGATGCTACTAAACATCTCGCAATGCGCAGGGTGGCCCCCACAACAGATCATTATCTGGTCCCATATGTCAATAGTGCTGAGAGTGATAAACCCTGTCTTAGAGGTCCTTAAAAAATACTGTGTCCTTGTCTTTAAAAGCTCTACATAACTAGAATATACCAAGGAGAGTGTGGCAGGGTAGTAAACAGCTCGGTAATAGGGATATGCTTTTCTCCCCTCCTCTGTTGAAAAAAAAAAAGAGTGATTTATCTGAAAAGAAATACTGTGTTGTCTCAACTTCTCAGCCACGGAGTTCTCTGCTTCACAGAGTGGGCTGGGCTAGAGGAAGGCCAGGTAGCCAGGGGTCTCGCTGAGCAGTTCCTGCATCTGTCTTTGGTCCCTGGACAGTGAGCTCCCAGTGCCCACACCCGGGGTGACTGGGGTTGAGAGACAGGCCCCTTCAGGGGGGCCCCTCCCAGGCCACTGGTTGGTGACCTGGGGAAGCATGTGGGGGTGTTTGAGGCCATAGGTGTTTCTCCAGGGCCTCCGTGGGCCTTGTTTGCTGCCTGTTGGTTGACTTCGTGCCGCTCTCCTTAGCCTGCATCACCGCTCCTCCTCCTCTGCCCTTGCTTGGTCTTGGGAGTGGTCCAGTTTTGCCCTATTGCTGATCCGGAGAGCAGCCCCCACTCTGCTTGTTCCCTCGTCCCTGTCTGCATCCCGTGAGCTGCCTTTTCACTGTCATCCGAGCTATGTGGGTTGATGTCCTTGCTGCTAGTACCCTGTCAGCTCTTCTCATTTCAGTCCTTGGTGACCTCAAGTTTTTCGGCTAGTTTGTCTTCCACCTTCCAGCTGGACTGAGTTCTCTGTGTAATTAGTGAGGTGACTGTGGGCAGGGCTCTGTGATTCCAGCAGCCTTGGCTTTCTCATCTGTTAAACTGAGATCATAATTATCTGGTCTCCGGACCTCACAGGGCAATTTCAGCCATCTAAAGAAATCACGTTTGCCAGTGAGCTTTGTGAATTACAAAGCACGACACAAAATGAAGCCACTATTACTGTTCTCATTTCTCCACGATCACACCATGTTATCACATCTGCTTTCAAAAGCCTCCCCCATGAATCCTTAGTGATGTAGGAAGGATGCCTGTTCCTTTTAGGTTTCAGACAAAACAGACTCCAGTAAGCTTCACCCGGAGGTTGGCAATGGGGCTAAACCATGGAAACTGTACACGAGAGCCCTCAGCGCATCTCTTCAGAGGTGCAGAGCAGTGGAGTATCCTGGTCATTGGTTAATTTAGCAGGCATCTCCGGAGTGTCTTGCATGAACTGGTACAGTGGTGTATAGCCCAGTGTCTTAGCTTAGGCTGGCATAACAAAATACCATAGAGTGAGTGCCTTATTTACTCACTGTTTTTCAGGGTGGAAGCCGCAAATCAAGGTGCTGACAGGGAGGGTTCTCAGTTCTTGGTGAGGGCCCTCTTCCTGGCCTGCATACAGCTGCCTTCTTGCTGCGTCCTTTCATGGCAGGAGAGGAAGCTCTAGTTTCTCTTCCTTTCCTTATAAGGGCACTAATCCTATCAGGGTCCCCATCCTCATGACCTCATCTAATCCTAACTATCCTGAAGACCCCAGCTGTAAATACCATCACTTTGGGCATCGGGGCTATAACATGTGAATTTTAAGGGGGATACAGTTCAGTCCATACCACTTAGTAGTATCTGGTTTTTCTATCACCTGGAAAGCTTGTTATTATGTCAGTTCTGACTCTGCAGAAAGTCAGTATGTCTGGGATGTGGTTAAAGAGTCTGTGTTTTAATATGCACCTTAGGTGCCTCCAGAGCAAGGGGTCTCTGTGCCGCTGTGTGGGAACATCAGGGGCAATGGTCCAGAGCATGAGACAGTGGCCATTCTCTGCCCCTTGCTGCCTGGACGGCCCAGCCTCGAGGGTTCTCCATTTCTGGCTCTGAGCGATGGGGTTTGTTCACGCATAAAATGGAGCTCATCACAGCCCCGCGCTCCCATGGGCTTTATGTGGGGGTTAGTTAATATTATTGTCTAATCATTCATTATTGTTAAGTATTAGTTCTTTATCGCTAAATATTCATTACCACTTGCGGAGTGCCTGGCAGACCTTAAATGCTTTAGACACACAACCATCATCACCAGCACCGTGAGGTTATTTTCTCTGCCTGCACATGATATTGTGACATCCGCTTGCCCCTTTTTGGTGTCTAAAAGGGTCTTAGGAGCTTGGATCAACAGCAGACCCTCAGAATGCCGAGTGGGGAGTGCTCAGCTGCCCCCAGGGTCACCCATGTTTGGTGGGTCTCTCTCCATCCATGGACACTTCTTACCACTCCCACCATTTCTCTCCCCGCAGCCACAGATCAGACAGGCTGGCCCCGGGCCAGGTTGCCTCCTGTGCTGCTGGTGAAGGCATGGCTGACCTTTGTTCTCCAAATGCCTTCCCTGAGCTTCTTGCAGCCTGAGACAATGGGTAGGGCTGCAGCTTCTCTCCAGTGGAGCCACCAGATGGCGATGTCTCCCTTGTCATCGCCGGAGGCCCCGCATCCTCCATTTCAGTGCCCAGCCTCCTGCTCCAGGTGCCAGGCCTGCCTGCTGACCCTCACCGGGTCCCCAGGGGCCATCGCTGGGATGTGGGGAGTGCAACTCCGGCTTCTCTCGGCAGAAATTTCATATCTTTGTAGGCACACAGCATATGTGGTGTTGGCCCAAGAAAAGCAACTTTCCCCATTTCTAGATGACCAAGCTATTTTTTGCTGACAGCTTTGGTTTGTTTTTGGAGAACTATGCCCAGAAACTCACAGGGGTCAAGCAATTGATTCTATGGATTCAGCTGACTTTTCTTCCTCTCTTCTTTCTCTGAATGCTCCCATTCGTGGCTTTCTGATAAATACCCCAATAACTATCCTCCATAACATGACTGCAAAACCATTTCCCACACTACTTGAAAAGCAGAGAGTCCCCTGTTACCATGAATTGCCTGAGAACAGAAACAGACTGCAGGCAAAACCCTCTGCCTTGACACTGAGAAAGGACGTCAGCTAGGCATGTGGCCTTAGCCGCCTCAGAGTAATTTTCCTGCAGCTTATCTAATGCTGCCATTGGCTGAAGCACTCCCTGTAAACTACTCGTTTCTCCAAGCTGTCCACCTCCACCTCTGCTGGGAATCTATAGACTTGACCTCTGTTTAGATTCCCCACATGGGACCTTTTACTTCTTCTCTATTGTATTGACCAGCTAGTGTACCCTGCAGGTGCCCCCAGGTAATTCACACTAGCAGGCATCACAGAAATTAATATGACATCAGCCATCAGCCTTGTGGGTTTGAGTCCTGACATAATTATTTATTTCTTTTGTGTTCTGGGTAAATGATTTAAACTCAGATCCCAAGATGCCTTACCTGTAAAATGGAAAGAGTAACGATATATACATGTCAGGTTGCTGTACAAATGTAAATGAGGTCATATTTGTGAGACGCTTGGGACAATGTCTGGCATACTTGCTTAACTAACTTTCCTTTGGGACAATGTCTGGCATACTCGCAGAAGACTTTATTACCTGATTTAACCCTGTCAGAAGATACACAGAAGGAAGGGACTCAAGGCAGGGATGGAAGAGGAAGAGACCAGAGTTCTGAGTGGCGCCCAGGGTAGCAGAAGTAGACACCATCTGGAGTGGTGGTGGGGTAAAGCGGCGATGGTGAGCTTCATGCGACTGGAGCTGCCAGGCCCTCAGTCTCATCTTACACAACCGATGAGCCTTAGACTTTGACCCCGTGATGGAAAGTCTTCACTAACTGAAGATGTGTGTGTGTGTGTTTTCTCCTTCCCATCCTTCATTCTCTGTTCACAGTTCCTGCCTTTCCCCCTCCGCCCTCTCCCCTCACAGGGAAAGCTGCACTGGCTCTGCAAACGTCGCTCTGTCCTGGTTGTGCCCCAGCCCCCAGCCCTCACTGCCCTGCCCCCTGCCCCCTCCTCTGTAACTGGGTGCGCTCAGCTCCTGACTCATTTCACCCTAGCCCTGGCTGTGGTATACTTAGAGCACTTACAAATTAAATTATATGGTAATAGAAATAATTACTTTCTATGGGATCCCCGGGTGGCTCAGCTGTAAAAGCATCCATGTGCAGTGCAGGAGACGCAGGAGACCAGGGTTCCATCCCCAGTTGTGAGGATCCCCTGGAGAAGGAAATGGCTACCCACCTCAGTATTCTCGCCTGGAAAATTCCAGGGACAGAGGAGCCTAGCGGGTTACAGTCCACTGGGTTGCCAAGAGTCAGACATGACTTAGTAACTGAACCATCATTACCACCAATAGAAATAATATCACTAAATATGTTTTTTAAAAAATCGAACATTAATTATAAAGCTCAGATTGTCTTTGACAGCCTTCCTCACCTGATCGTGATCCCCTGTATCTGTCTGGAATGATGTGGGGGGGAGGCATCTACTGTTACTTATTTTGAAACGTGTCCCTCTAGATGTTTTTTGGTCTATTACATTTGATACGCTTGTTTGCTTCACTCTAATGCTATTTATGTTTCCCAATAACTATATTTATTGCATTATGTTGAGTGTTTTGTTTCTGTATCTGTCTCACCCAAGAGGCTACAAGCTATGACACAGACTGTGTCCTATTTATCTTTCTCTCACCAGGACCCAGCACTGAGGCAGGAACACAAAGGCTGTGTTTCTGTAGGGAGGCCGGTGAGTGTGTGCTCACTGGTGTGAGGTGGGGAGAAGGGCCAGGCAGAGTGTGCAGCGGGGAATGACAAGAGGCAGAGAGGAAAGTTTAATTGGAGTGTAACCTCCCCACATGGGCTAACAGTCCTGGAAGATGTCTCAGATCTTTACAGGAGCCACGAGAAAGGGCAAAGTTGGAGCGAGCAGCTGAGCAGAACATTGAGTTAAGTGCGGGCGCTGATCCCTGAAGGGCCTGGCTCAGCGAGAGAGAGCAGGGGACCCAGGGTGCAGGACACGTGTCCCGGGGGCAGAACCTTCCAGCCCTGTGGCAGCGTGTTACGCTTCGCCCATCATTAAGATGCAGCGGGAGAAGCAGAGACTTGGTCTTGAAGAAGCCAACTGAGAATAGACTGTACAGGCTCAGATCTGGACTGTAGAAGGACTCATGAATTATGTCTCAAAACCTGTGGGAGAAAGTGGTGTGAAGCGGCTTTTGTTATGAGAAGTGTATTTTATTACCATGGTCGGGAAGGCTGTTTGCAGACGGGAAAGCTTTCCCTGGGATCCTCCCCACAGGTGGAGAAGGTTTTCTGTATTTGCAGCCTGTCTCCTTGCCTATAAATCATTCTGATTCTCTCCCCCTGTGCACATGTCACGGGCCTCTCTATTTGAAGACTTTATCGGTATTTATCTTGTAGCTTTTAATAAATCATTTGTTGATGGCATGTGATCCAGGGTATTTTACATGACTGGAACACCACCCTAACCCCACTCAACTACATTTCTTTGACATGTCTGAGTAACTTCTGTTCTGGCTCTCTCTCTCTGAAATGGGAGCTGGAAAATGGGTGAAGTTGGCTATGTCAGAATGCTCGTTTGGGAGGAAAGCGGGATTTCACTTGATCTAATTATCTGCAGTCATTGTTTTAGTCAGAGGGTGCACGTTAAAGCAGAAGCCTTTGTTAGAATAGTGTATGCCACTGAAACGGAGGTTTGCCTTTCAATGGGGGGGGTGCACTTTAATCTCCCACCCTCCTGAGGTTTTCCCGTTTCTCCTAGGTTCTAATCCAGTGGAGGGCAAATTACTGGCCTCAGGCCGAGTCTGATTCACCTCCTGGTTTGTCAATAAAGCTTTATTGGCACAGGCCCACACCTGTTTGTTTTACTGTGTACTGGGCTGCTTTTCATACTGCCAACAGCAGAGATGAGTTGCTGTGGCAGGTACCTTCTGGCCCACAAAACCTGAAACGTTTACTCTCTGACTTTTTATAGAACAAGTTTGCTGGCTTCTGTTAATTATTTCAGGGATGTCAGTGGGTGGTGGTGCCAGATCTCTGCCTAGGGGGTCCTCTACCATTGCTACAAGTCTGAAGACAGATCTGCCAGGGAATGCCGCACATATGCCCCTGTGAATGTGTATGTGTGTTTGGGATGCACAAGTGTGTGCATGGGTGGTGGAGGGACGGTCGTATAGGCTGTACTCCAGGCCTGTGTTCCTTTTCTCTTATGTGTGTATATTTTTAATCTTTCTGCAGCTGCAAGGAGGCCTACATGATACATGAGCCCATGGTTGCAGCTCCCCTGACACGTGGAGAAGGAGCAATTGGAATTATCATTCTGGCATTAAAACAGTAAAGTATGTGTATTCGTATATAGATATACAGTTCAGTTCAGTTCAGTCGCTCAGTTGTGTCCGACTCTTTTGACCCCGTGAATCGCAGCACGCCAGGCCTCCCTGTCCATCACCATCTCCCGGAGTTCACTCAGACTCACGTCCATTGAGTCAGTGATGCCATCCAGCCATCTCATCCTCTGTCGTCCCCTTCTCCTCCTGCCCCCAATCCCTCCCAGCATCAAAGTCTTTTCCAATGAGTCAGCTCTTTGCATGAGGTGGCCAAAGTATTGGAGCTTCAGCTTTAGGATCATTCCTTCCAAAGAAATCCCAGGGTTGATCTCCTTCAGAATGGACTGGTTGGATCTCCTTGCAGTCCAAGGGACTCTCAAGAGTTTTCTCCAACACAGCAGTTCAAAAGCATCAATTCTTCAGTGCTCAGCTTTCTTCACAGTCCAACTCTCACATCCATACATGACCACAGGAAAAGCCATAGCCTTGACTAGATGGACCTTAGTCGGCAAAGTAACGTCTCTGCTTTTGAATATACTATCTAGATTGGTCATAACTTTCCTTCCAAGGAGTAAGCGTCTTTTAATTTCATGGTACACACATGTAATTATTTTTCTCTCTTCCTCTTTTCTGTGCACCCTTTCTTTTCTCTTTATGTATCATCATCATCATCATTATTTTGTTCAGAGTAATGAGTATAGAACATTTTGAGCAAACCAAACAATGTCTTTTTAGATAGATTAGTTCATTTACTAATGGATTCCATAGTTTTGAGCACCTTCTTTATGCCAGCTGTTGTGCTACGAGGGACCTTTATCACTGGCCACATCCTAAATTTCCCCCTCCCTCCTCGTACCCGCAGGGTCCTGCAGATTAATTCTCTTCACTTATGTTCTGTCACTTTGTCTCTTTTTTTCCCCTTGGGGCTGCCATCTCCGTCTTCTCCAGAAACATTTCTAGTTGTCATTCAAAACCAAATTTTAGATTTTAACCTCTTCCTGGAATCTGCCTGAAAGCCCCCTAGAGTGGAGTAGCTGCCTCCTGCCACAATGAGCTCTCCTCCTGGAATAGGACTGTCTGCAGAGTCGTGATTCTCTGAGGGAGGGACGGTGTCTGGTTCTGTGCCTGGAGAGGGAGGAAGAGGAGCGCAGATCACACTGGCCCTGTGTGAGCATCTTCATGCGCTCTGTCTCAATAGAAGGAGCCTGTGCCGAGGTCCTTCTCGCTGTGTGACAGACGGGGAGAGTCACAGAGACGTGAAACCATTTGGTCCAGAGCTGTCAATGGCGGGCCGAGGCTGGAACCAGCTCTGACTTCCTTCAGATTTTGAAGTTCAGGGTTTTCCTATCGTGTTGTCTTCTGCCTGGTGTTCCATAGAGAGAGGGAGGGAACAGGGAGGCTGGAGGGGCTAGAGAAGGGGAGGAAACAGGCCCGTGAAGATGTGGCAGTGCAGTGGGGTCGTGGGCAGCATTTAGCTGCCCACCGGGCATGAGGGGGGTGGTGCAGAGATGGGCTCCTTGGACGGGGCAGTAATGCAAACGCAAAGGAATTGCTTATACTGTTTTGTTTTGTTTTTTTAATTGAAAATGAAAAAGCAGTTTTCTTTTTTTTTAACCTGGAAACTTACTGAAGAGGAAAACAGCCTTGGTGCCCTCCGACTCAGTTTCCGGGCAGGGCCATGCTCCCTCGTGGCAGCAGCAGGGACACTGGCAGACCCACATCCCGCCCTGCACCCCGAGGTCTGATGAAGATCTGCCCTCCGCTTTCCTGCCGTTTGCCGATTGAAAACACTCTTAGTACCGACAGGTTTTGGCAGGGCCCGTCTTCACCAGGTTCAAGTCATCCCACCGGGAATGGAAGAGTCAACGTCCCGTTGGCAAGAGGTGGACTCAGCTTCTTTGGAAAGAGCCCTGGCCTTGTCCTCCGCCCGCCTCTCCCGTAGGACTCAGGCCTCTGCACTGATACAGTCCTCTCTTTATTACTCCCGGGCACTCTTGAGGCCCTGTGTGGGATTCTGGAATGAAGTCCTCATTGGAAGCAGCGGCTTCCTCCCCTCGCCTCCCATCCAGGAACTTGCGGAATGTGATTTTCCGTTCTCGAATCTGCGCCTTTGGACAGAGTGGTTCTCTTTACTGGCGACTGTATTTGGTCTGGTCTCCATTCAACTTTTTTAAGAAAGCCCGTTGCGGCTGTTGTTTTGGCCGCGTGGCCGGGCCAATGGAGCCGAGAGCTGAGCCAGTCATCTGGAAGAAGCAGGCTCCCAAGATTTCAGCTCCGTGTGTCTAGAAAACTGAGCCAGTGATGAAATGTTTGAGGTGGCTCTTTGTGTTCCTTGTTTAGCCATGCTCTCTTGTTACGGGAGGGGACCCTAAGGCCTGAAAGGGGGCAGGCACTTGGCCAGCTCTCACAGGACGCTGCTGGCAGATGCTGCGTTGGAATCCCTGCCTCTGTCTCCAGATCCATCGCCACCCCATCCCCTCTCCATGTGTCCCTCTCAGGTCTAAACCCAGTGGGTGGAACTGCAGGGTACAAATATTCTGATATTTTGTCCTTTTTTCGCTAATTTTTGTGATAGGGATTTGCACAGAATGCAGGAAACCAGGCCAATTCTTGATGTTCACAAGATGCTGGGCGAGGGGCATAGACTTTGGAGCCTGAGCCCACTTGGGTGTGAGCATCAACCCAGCCACAGGGGACTGCGGGGCTGGGGCAGGGTCAAATCGGTTTCCTTTCCTGACATCCGGTTTCCTCCTTGCTGTGTTGAGCATGATGGCACCTTCCTTATAGGCGTCAGGTGTAAGTGAGAGACCATGGGGAATGCTGGCATCCCTGCCAGCTCACCACAGTGTGCCTCCCTTCTTCCTCCTCTCTTCCTTAGGTGCATCATGTCACCTAATTATGTTCACTTTTGAGATCCCCAAACCCTTGGGGGTGTAGTAAGGCAGGAAAATAGGGGGAAGGGAATATTTGCTGAACAACTACTTTGTGCCAGGCCATATGCTTCTGGAGCCATCTTGTAATTAACCCTGGGGTGTTCTTCACAGGAGAAGTAAAATCTTCCTCTGAAAGCTCTTAGGTTTGGCCACTCATGTTCACATGTTTAGTCCACAAGAATGTTAAAGCAGGCCTTGAACTTAGTCCACATCTTGTATCCCAACTCCAACCACATCCAAGATGGTGGAGATACAAGAGTGGCTTCATCTCATTCCTCTGCCTGAGAGGGGACACGCTTCGGATTCCCCCACTTGCTTTACTTTCCATGAGAGAGATGATTACCCAATTCATGGATAGGGAAGGTGAGGCTCAGAGTGCTTATACAACTTGCCCAAGGTCACTCAGTGAATGGAGCTGGGTTTTGAACATCGGCCTTTCTAATTTCTAAGCCTGCATTTCTCTTTTGACCCAATCTTAGCTTTGGATTTTCCACAGACCTGTGTGTGAATGTCACAAGGTAATTTTGAATAAACTGAGATCATATTGGAAAATCAAGTCTAGAGAGAAGGCCTGTGTTCTTTAGATCTTTGTATTAACCAGCTCAGACTGCCATTACAAAATACCTTGGATTGGGTGACTAAAATGACAGATATTTATTTTTTCACAGCTCTGCAGGCTGAAAAGTCCAAGGTCAAGGTTCTGGCTGGGTTTGGTTTCTGGTAAAAGCTCTCTTCCTGGCTTGCAGATTCTCGCTGTGTGCTCACATGGAGGAGAGAGGGTTCAGGCTTCTCTTTCTCTTTTCCAAAGGGCACCAGTTTTATGGAATTAGGGCCTCATCCTTATGACCTCATTTAACCTTACTCACCTCTTAAAGGCTCCATCTCCTATATAGTTACAGAATGGTTTAGAGCTTCACATATGAATTTTGGAGACATAAATATGCAGTCCATAACAATCTTTGTGTTGGGGATTCACAGAGTTGGACATGAGTTTAAATGATGGATTCTGATCGACTGAGTGACTGAACTGAACTGAACTGATCACAGTCTTCTTAACAGTAACAAGGCCCAGCTACAAAAGGGGAGCATGTTAGAGAGTTGAAGAAAGTATTTAGAAAAAGCTGGTCTTGTCTGAAGCACTATCCCGATTTTGTGTAACAATAGGGAACCCCAGACCACATATCTTGCCCTATTCATTTCTAACTCTGTTTTTATCTTCTTGACTTGGTTTTCCCAACTTGTAACAAAAGTGGGTAACATTGTGTTGTTGTTGTTTAGTCGCCAAGTTGTCCACTCTTTTGGACCCCATGGACTGTAGCCTACCAGGCTCTTCTGTCCATGGGATTTCCCAGGCAAGAATACTGGAGTGAGTTGCCATTCCTTTTCCTAGGGGATCTTCCAGACCCAGGCGTTAAATCCATATCTCTTGCATTGGCAGAGATGCAAGAGCCACCTGGGAAGCCCTAGCACTGTGTTAGATTATGCCAAATGTGTGTGAATGTTTGAGAAGGGAATGGCAACCCACTCCAGTACTCTTGCCTGGAGAATCCCATGGACAGAGGAGCCTGGAGGGCTACAGTCCATGGGGTCGCAGAGTTGGACACGACTGAGCAACTTGCTATGGTAGTTTTTAGTGCAATTAACAAACTATTTCTGGATGCCCTTACCCCATTCCTAGCATTTCTAGGACCCCTGAGTTGCATGTAGTTGTATAACTTGCTCTGGCCAATGAAATGGGAATGGAGGTGGTGGGATCACTTCGGGTGAAAGCTTTAAGATCTAGCACCTGATTCAGCCATTCCAGTTTTCCCTCTGCCACTCTAACCAGCAGAGCTCTGTTTAAGGGCTCCTTCATTAGACTGGGTCCTGGAGGGACAACAGTGTCGAACAGAGCTCCCAGCTAATCAGCCATGGACAAGAAGTATGAGCAAGAAATAAACCATATTGTTTTAAGTCCCCAGATTCTGGGGAAATTCTTATTGTGGCATAATTTAGCTTTATCCTGACTGTTTCCTGCTTCGGACCCAACACTCTGCACTGTCTACACCGTCAGCTCTTGATTTATTCAGCCCCTGGGGGTTCTGGGCTACCATCCAAGTTTGCAGAAGGGGACACCAAGACTCATAGTGATGAAAGCATATTATAACTGGAGACACAACTAGGAAGTAAGTTTGGTTTTGAACCCAGATTCTTCCAACTTGGGAGCTCATGAGATTGCCACACTATGGTTATACTCTTCTCATTTCTTCTCAGGAGTCTGCTGGCATTTCGACCTGAGTCAGGGTCTGAGCTGTCAACTAATCAAAGACTATCAGCCATTAGGTTCAGGGGTCTGCAAACTATGGCCCCTGGGTCATATCTGTCCTGTTATTTGCATTTATAAATAAAGTTTTATTGGAACTTGATTATGTGCTGCTTTCTCACTCCAGCAGTGCAGTTGAATAGTTGTAACAGAGACCAACTATTTGGCCCACAAAGCCCAAAGTATTTGCTGACTCTTCAGAAAAGGTTTCGTGACCTTTAATCTAAGCAGACTATATTTCATTTGAAAAGTTAGGAAACTGAGACCAGAGCAGTGGAATATGCATTAAAATGGAAAATTATTTTCACGCAAAGCTGTGCATAACGAACCATTAGGCATAAGAAAATAATCTTCGGGGTCTATGTGCATAACTGTTCTAAAATTATATAATTCCGACATACCATTCATTTCTCTCTGCATTAAAAACTGGCTATGTTTTTGCTTTTCTTAAAGAAAACTAATAAACTGATTTTTGATAACCCTAACCAAACAGAGATTAAATGAGAGAAAAAAATCCATTTTTGAATTGGTTTGAAATTAAATGTTATGTTCATTCTTACAGTATGTCATAGATGGCATTGTCCCTGTTTTAGTTCATGTGACCTTATAACATGAGCATTTCCCATGTCATTAACATTTTACATGAATGTAATTACTGATGGTTGCACAATGTTCTGCTCTATAGAAATGTTATAATTTATATAATCATTATAATGTTTTTGTTTTTTTAGAAAGTTTTCCATTATACTGCGTCTTTTTGCATAAATCTCTGCCCACATTCCTGATTTTTTCTTGGCACAGATTCCTAGAAGTAGAATTCCTGGCCCAAGCATATGAATGTTTTAATGGTTTTGATTCATTCTATAAATTTCTTTTTTGAAAGAATTTTCCAGTTTATATTATACCTTGAGCTTTAGGTTGTTTGTCTTACTACAGTCCTTGAATCATTGTATATTGTTATTTTTATGTCTTTCCGATGATGATATATACATACAGTATTTTATTTTCATTTCGTTCACCATGTTTTAATCACCATTCAAGGTGGATTGTTTTCATATGATACTAGCTGTTTATGTTTTATGTTCTGAAAATTCTCAGTTCTCATTATTTGACTTTTTATTAAGAACTCAAAATACATTTTAGAACTTTCCTTGATGTATTTATTAAATCAGTTTTATTGATTACTTCTACTATCTTCATTTTTAATGGTTTTCTTCCTTGGTTGGACATGGCCCTTCCTGACCGTAGCCCTGGCCCCTCCCCTAACCCTCTCTGTCCCTTCACTCCCCTCTGAGTGTGATATATGCCGTCCTCACAACCTGCATTTCCTCATTTCTGCCCTATTCTCCCGGGCTACCAACTTCCTTTGCCAATTGCAAAGAGTCTATAAATGTCAATGTTGTGATTGCTCAACCACGACCCCATGTGTAGTCCATTCAGCGTCACTTTTGACAGCCTTATTGCCTTGGCCTCCCATTGCTTCCATCTTCCAAATTCTCAATAAATCCATCTCATGTTTAATAAGTGGGAGAACTTCTAGAGAGAGTCTCAAAAGTGGAATCATTCAATGCATTTACTCGACACATATTCATTGTGCACCTACTGTGTTTCAGGCACTGTTGTAAATGTTTGGAATATGTCCATAAACAAAGACCACTACGCTCAGAGAGCTTTCAGTCTATGGTGAAGGCACACAGTGGTCAGTAAGATAAATGCGTCCACCAGTCACCAGTGTTGCAGAAGGGGAAACAGTGGACAAGAAAAAATGAGGTCATAGGCTGGCGGGTGGTTGTGATTGTAGATGACTGGTCAGGTTAGCCTTCACTAAAAAGGTGAGACTTGAGTGAAGACAAACCAGGGAGGGGAATAGATGTGCAGTAGAAGAGCAACCCAAGCAATCCAAAGCCCTCAGGTGGCCCTAAGGAGAGAGCATACGTGGGCGTTCAGTGAACAGCGAGGAGGGTGGGGGCTGGAGCAGAGCACTAACAAGGAGACAGTAGGAGATGACCCGAGCCCCGACCCCAGCCCTAAGCAGGCAGGATAAGCCAGAGAGGCCAGGAAAGAGTGCTGGCCGTGTCAGGCCATTCCAGGGAGCGTGGGTGCTCCTCTGAGATGGGGAGCCGGCCACAGCCACAGCATTGAGCAGAGGGGTGGCTTGTCTGATGCAGTCTGCTACAAGGTTGCTTCAGGTCTACAAGTCTGCTTCAGGTTGCTACAAGAAGCCTCGACAGAGGGGCAAAGGCAGAAGCCGTGCACTGCGCCGCACTGCTGCAGTGAGGCTTCAGCTTGGTGCTGGGTGGCAGCGGTGGTGGTTGGGGTGGGTGCTGTGCTTAGTCGCTCCATTGTGTCCGACTCTTTGCAACCCCATGGACTATAGCCCGCCAGGCTGTGGAGGTGGGGAGGGCTGATCAAATTCTAGACTTACTTTGACGTTACGGCCAACTGGATTGACTGCTGGACTAGATTTGAGGTCCTGGAGAAGAGGAGAGAGAAAAAAAGGCTGACTGCAAGGTTTTGGCATTGAGCAGTTGGTAGGATGGGCTGCCATTATCAGAGAGGGGAGAGTTAGGGGAGGAGTAGGTTTGGGAGTTGAAGACTGGGGATTGCTTTTGGGCATGCAGCATGTGAGATGCCTAATTAGAATTCCAGGTGGAGATGCTGAACAGGTGACAGGACAGCAGGTTACAGGAGCGGGGTCTGAGCTAGAAATACGAAGTTGGGAGTTGCTAGGATCTAGATGGTATTTAAAGCCATCGCGTGCATGAGATCCCAAGGGAGTTATTGCAGCTACAGGATGGCCAGCTCCTCTGCAAATTACTGTGCCCTGGTGCCAGCTGGGCTCTGAGTGGAGTGCAGATTGTTCATTCTTCTTCTTTCCCCTCAACTTACCAGCTCTGTGCTTTTCAATCTCAGTGGTGACTCCTACCAGGAGTCACATGAAGGTTATATGGCATCACACGCTCTGTATCTTCCTTGACTTTATGATGCAAGAATCTCAGAAACATGTTTATCTTATACTTATGTTTTATTGAATAGCATACAAGTGATTTTGTTTTTTAAAAGAGAAACCACCATCTTTAACAAAAACAACAACAAAAAAAAACTCATGCTTTTTCTGTGTTTTGTCTCATCTATCTAATTTGATCAAAGCCAGAGGTATATGTTCCCCAGGTTAGGTATACTATGGTAGAAAATGAGGGAAGTAACCTCATGAATTAAGAAGAAAGAAAGTCCAGAGTTAAAACACCTTCATTCATTTTTTAATTGGGATATAGTTTCTTTACAATGTTGTGGTAGTTTTTGCTGTACAATGAAGTACATTAGCTATATGTATACATATATCCCCTCCCTCTTGGACCTTCATCTCACTTGGCTTTAGAACTTTTGACAATTTTTCAAGTCAGATCTTTCTCCCTTTGTGAAAGTTTCTAAAGCATGCAATATAGAATCTGAATGAATATTCCAAGTAAAGGATAAATGTGGTTTGGGCCATGTCAGCATTTTTATAATAAATATGTGGCCTCCTATGGTAATGATTTTGTATTCAGCCCTCCTAAGATGTGTGATTTTTTGATCCATTTGTTAAAAATATAATTTTAGGTCTTTATGTCTCATATAACTTGGTTTATCTTCACAGTTTTCACAGTTGCACATGTATTAAAATTTTAGTCTCTCACACAGGATACACATGAGCAAAGCAGTGGGGAATCTGAAGGGCTCAGGAAACAATGGATCCAACTTAGAAGAGTGATGAAGGGAAGTCCTGGGTGTATTAAGCTATGTTCCTACTGCTGCTGCTGCTGCTAAGTCGCTTCAGTCGTGTCCGACTCTGTGAGACCCCATAGACGGCAGCCCCCCAGGCTCCCCCGTCCCTGGGATTCTCCAGGCAAGAACACTGGAGTGGGTTGCGATTTCCTTCTCCAATGCAGGAAAGTGAAAAGTGAAAGTGAAGTCGCTCAGTCGTGTTTGACTCTTAGCGACCCCACGGACTGCAGCCTACCAGCCTCCTCCGCCCATGGGATTTTCCAGGCAAGAGTACCCCATTCATTTAGACTGAAACAGAAGAGTGTCAGTCTTCAGAAAAGAGATATTTTGGGGAGAAAGACTTTGATGCTTTCTTGAGACACTAGAAATACTTAAAGATTTGATAAAGATGAATAGTTGGAGGATAGAAAGGCAACTTGAAATGCCACAAAAAACAAAAAGCTGTACAAACAGAGCAGTGTTATCATTGCACTTTACTTAGCTTGATTAATCCCCTCTAAGGGGAAACCTGGACTGTTTTTAACCAAAGGGTCAAGGCTGTGGTTTTTCCAGTGGTCATGTATGGATGTGAGAGTTGGACTGTGAAGAAAGCTGAGCACCGAAGAATTGATGCTTTTGAACTGTGGTGTTGGAGAAGACTCTTGAGAGTCCCTTGGACTGCAAGGAGATCCAACCAGTCCATTCTGAAGGAGATCAGCCCTGGGATTTCTTTGGAAGGAATGATGCTAAAGCTGAAGCTCCAGTACTTTGGCCACCTCATGCGAAGAGTTGACTCATTGGAAAAGACTGATGCTGGGAGGGATTGGGGCCAGGAGGAAAAGGGGACGACAGAGGATGAGATGGGTGGATGGCATCACGGTCTCGATGGACGTGAGTCTGAGTGAACTCTGGGAGTTGGTGGTGGACAGGGAGGCGTGGCGTGCTGTGATTCATGGGGTCGCAAAGAGTCGGACACGACTGAGTGACTGAACTGAACTGAACTGAAGACCCTTTTAAAAATTCTTGGGACTTCCCTGGTGGCTCAGATGGTAAGAATCTGCCTACAGTGCAGGAGACCCAGGTTCAATCCCTGGGTCAGAAAGATCTAGAGAATAGAGTGGCAACCCATTCCCATATTCTTGCCTGGAGACTCCCATGAACAAAGGAGCCTGCTGGACTACATACACTTAAGAGTTCTTAAGCTAGTGGTTCTCAATCCGGGGCAGTGTTGCCCCAAAGAGACATTTGGCAGTAAGTGGGGAGTGCTCTTGGCTTGCAGTGGAGACCAGGTGTGCTGCTAAACATCTTACAAAGCACAAGATAGTCCCCACCTCGACCTGAACAAGGAACTACCCAGCCCAGAATATCAGTGGTACTGAGGTTGGGAAGCCCCGCCCTAAATGAAGAGCAAATGCAGAGAAAGGCAACAAATACTATTTCATTAGTATGTTTTTACTCCAAAAGACAATTGAGATTTTTGGGTGACTATTTACTTTCTGACATGATTTAGCAGTGTTTTGATATAAAGGTAAAAACTATCCATTTATAGTAATCTGGATAAAGCAACTACCCGCTGATATCCTGTCAAGGTTCAAGTATTTATAAAGCATATTGGTCAATATAATGTATATCCTCTGTGTGAGGTAGGTTGTGAGTACATGCTGGCTTGTTGGGTTCTGCATCTGTGTGTGGGTGTGTGTGTACATGTATGTATGCACTTGCTGGTTTTGATGGGAAGTATAAATTGGGTTTTGGAAAAAGATGCCCCAAACTACCTCCAACTGTAAGCCTTGACTTCTTCCTATTAAGATTTCCCTTGCAACTTGGCCTCTTTTAAACTCCTATCTGGTGCATTCTGTCTTCTAATCTAATGCCTCTGCGTACATATCTAAACATGATCAGTGACAGTTTTCGCTGCGGGGTGAGGCTTTCTCTGACAAGGCCAGTGAGCGCTGATTTGAGCCCAGCCATTGTGAGTGACTGCAGCTGTCTCTTCAAGTGACATCCAGCTACTTGAGAAAGGAGTGATGGCGAAAGTTCTTTGGGCAGAAAACTTTCGCTGACAAGAAGGTGACAGGTCCTTGCACAGCTGGTCTCTGATATGCCTCGGAAGGGGCCCATGGAGTGACTAATTTGAGCTGTGCAGTCGCTGGGAGGAAGTGTGGGGCCCATGCCCTCTTAGGGCTCCTAGAAATCTGTAAGACACAGTGGCAGTGGGTGCGGACTGGAGGGACCCCTTGTTGTGGGGGCAGCAGGCCAGGGAGCCCCGTCTGTTTAGAACACGAGAAGACTGGAAGTTTTCATGGTGAGTGGATGTCTGTGGTCTTTGCCTGCCCAGAATCTGTTCTTCCTCCTCGCGATCACAGCACCTCATTTTCCCTTCAGCAAGTCACCCCATCTCTACTTTCATTTGGTTGGAACCAACCTTGGTTCCCTGGCTCCAGGGATTAGCGATTAACAGACCCGACCCTTTCATCACAGTGGTTGGTTCAGGGAAGGCTCAGTGACTCAAGACAATCCCAGGAGACTCAGTTCTGGGCCTTTGCCACAGCAGTTGGAAGGAGGTGTTCTTCCTCCCTGAGGTGACCACACTGTGGATGGAAGCTTGGAACTTCTAGGAATCACGATGTGGAGCAAGTCACCTAGAGCATGAACCAACTCAGAGAGTAGAAAAGCTGAGAAATGGAGAGAAAGAGACATTCCAGAATCAAGGATATTATTTGACCCCCTCATCAGCTGTGTCTGAAAGGCCCTGTATCCTAGACTTTTCCGTTGTACGCACAATGAGTTCTTGTTTCCCCTTAGTGCACTTAAACGTTTGTTTCTCAACAGAAAGATTCCTGATTGCTATAAACAGCGACCATTTTTGAGTTGCCTGCTCTGTTCCAGGTGGTGTATGTCTAGGAGGTTCATGTTACCTTGTCCAAACCGAGTCAAAACCTACGACTAGCCAGCGTCCTGCTGCAAGGAAGTAGCTTGTTTTCCTTAAACATCCCAGTGTCGCCTTAAAAGTAGGAATGAGTGACAGTGATCCCGACTCTAAACTAACTGTCACAAGGAAAGGTGAGCCTATTTAGCCACCAAAAACACCACGATATTTTAATTGTCTTGTCTCCATAGCAGACGTTAGTTATCAGAGTGGAGTAAGGGGAGAATGCAATGAACTGTTAAATGCAAACTAGACATCTGGGTGAATCCATGTGCTTTTTTCAGATCCTTCCTCATTTCTTTGCAAAGCATGGTATAAAAATGATGTCAGAAGAATGGTTCGCTGAGTTGTTTAAAAGCCTGCAAACATCATTTACAAGGTGTGTTGTTGACAGTTAAAAATGACGTATCTATTATTCATGGTGTCCCCCCGACAGAGAAGATGTTGCTTGAACTTGGCGACTGTAAATGAACAAGGAGGGAAGTAATGGAATCTGTGATGTGACCTGTGCTCAGTTGCTTCTGGGGACTGTTTTGGAAGCTCAGTATTGAAATTTTCCTCGGAGGGACAACCAGCTTGGGGATATCTGAGTCTGATAGGAGCACTGCTTTAATGGAGTTTCCTTGTACCTCCAATTGTTTATCTCAGCTTCTGTGCTCTGATCGTCGTCGTTTGTTCTGCTGCCTTCAGGCTGCAGGGTTTAGGAGTGCACACTTTGTGCTCAGCTGGTAAAGAATCCACCTGCAGTGTGGGAGACCTGGGTTCAATCCCTGGTTTGGAAAGATCCCCTGGAGAATGGAAAGGCTGCCCACTCCAGTATTCTGGCCTGGAGAATCCCATGAACTATACAGTCCATGGAGTTGCAAATGGCTGGACACAACTGAGCAACTTTCACTTTCACCCTGCACTCTGGGAGACAGTGAAGGATAGGGGAGCCTGGCGTGTTACAGTCCAAGGGGTCCCAAAGAGTTGGACATGACTTAACGCCTGAATGACAGCAACCCTGCACTGAAGTGCCAGCTCTGTCAATGGCTAATCTGGAAGCCTGAATCTAGCAGCTCAGCCCATCTAAGGAGCAGTTTCCCCTTTTTTTAAAGTGACCATGTTTCATAAAGCTGTTGAGAGAATTCAGTGGTGTAATGCCTGAGATACGCTGAGCACAGTGTTTGCCTATGTGAATCACTCAGTGAATGTTAGGTGTTACAGAAGGAAGAAAATCAAATCCAGGTGCTTAAGTGGGCTTTGCAGGCCCGTGGCAGGATCACCGCTCGGGAGCTTGTGAGAAATACAGACTCTTGGGCCCCACCCTGGACCCGCTGACTGAGCGTCTGCACTCTGCTTGGACCCCCGGCTGATTCATATGTGCATTAAAGGCACGAAGCTCTGAACACACCCCTGTTACAGGACACGGCGACGGAGGCTTTCCCTGTTGCCCTGGGGCTGGAAACACAGGTGCCGAGGAGCCCCTCTGTCAGAGAGCCCTGGACGCTGGCCTCACCCAGCTCGCTGAGGGTCTGTGTGGCTGACTCTCCCACCGTCTGGCGGTCGGTGGAGGGTTATCAGTCAGGAGTGTCTGGCTGAGAGTACAGCAGACTCAAACATTTCTCATTTTGCTTCCCCCAAAGCCAGTAAGGTGTTACCCGCAGGCACATCACTCTCCAAGGCTGGGGATGCTTTCAAGAGGCAGGAGGAGGTGTGTCATACCCACTGGGTGGTGTCAGGGTTCAGGCCAGCCCGGTGGGGTCATCTGACCAGCATGGAGTGCGGGGAGAGGTTGGCAGGTGCCTGCTGCCTCTGGAAGTCTGTCTGGACGTAGGGAGTAGAAGCTGATGCTTCTTCTGGAGGTTTCTGAGGGCAGGAAGGGCCTGAGAAGAGAGCTGAGGACACTGCCATCACGGCGCCCAGGAGGAGATTGGTGCTTCCTCGGTTCCACGTGAAAGGGTGTGGGGTTAGAGGAGGAGCGGGCCCTGCGGTGCTGCCGTTCTGGGGTAGGCGAGCCCGGGCTGGCAGCATTAGTGCGGCTGAACAGGAGCAGACGCTGCCTGTCAGTGGAGGGTCCTTGAAGATGGGTTAGGGCCAGGATGACGTTTTCCCCTGCCGGCAGCACCGTGGCGCCTCTCTGCGGAGACTGCCGTGTCGACAAGGCGCTTGGCAGTGGACAGGACCCTCAGCCAACGTCAAAATGGCTGTACTCCTTCCCCACCATCAGAGAAGCAACTGTCTCCCCCTTGTCCTAGGTTCTGGGGAGGGGTTACCTCAGAATCAGCCTTGGGGTTTCCATCCCTCAAGTGCTGGGAAGAGGGGTAAAAAGGAAAGCCTCCAAGTTCCCGGGGCTCAAGCCCAGCTGGGCATGAGGAAGGAGAGGGGTTTCAAAGCGGGTGTGAGTTTGCGATTTCCAGGGCTGGACTTTGCATAGCTTTTAATAAGTGAATGTGACCATGGCGTTTGGGAATCTACCCAAAATTTACCCAAGCAGATAGAGAGTCACACCGCAGTCCGAGGCAGTGACTGGAGAAAAGGCTGCAACACTTCTGAATTACATTTCTCTGTGTTGTCCCACTCTGAGCTCCAGACATAGGTTCCTTAGTCTTTGGGGTGTTTAACAGCCACAGTTTTCGCCATCTGTCAGCAATCTTTGCTTTCATGATTTCCAGTAATTTTCAGTTTTGCTCAAGGCTGGATTTGAAGCCCTTGATTGCCGCTGAAACCAGGGCGTGGGCATGGCCCACTCATCAGCCTGCCCTCCTTAACCCTGCTTGGGCAGAGTCTGCTTATTTTCGTGTACGTGCTTTGCTGTGTTGTTTGCTTGGAAATGGTACTGGGTCTCTTCAGTCATGTCTGACCCTTTGAGACCCCACGGAATGTAGCCCTCTGTCCATGGGGTTCACCAGGCAAGAATTCTGGAGTGGGTTGCCAATTCCTTCTCCAGGAGAGCTTCCTGACCCAGGGATCGAACCCACGCCTCTTAAGTCTCCTGCATTGGCAAGCGGGTTCTTTACCACTAGCGCCACCTGGGAAGCTCTTGCTTGTAAATACTGACACTGAAGAGGAGACAGCTGCCTACTGAGGTAACAGTGGGTTACTGGAGACATCCAAGAAAGGCGTGTTTCAGAGCTGGGGAGAATACGGAGAGAGGGGTGTCCGTGCTGGCGACAGCTTCAGGTGACGCTGAGCACATTTTGGTTGGAAGCTCTGAGTCAAGATGAAGGGGCGGGTTGAACAGTTTGTGCCTCTTCTTCTCAGGGCTGAGTGTACCTTTCGCACACCAGACTCTGCTTGTGGTTTAGTCACTGCCTCAGAGAGCTGAAAGACTGTGGCCTTGACTGTATCCCAGGATATGGGCTCAAACCAATGGAAGAGAACATTTGGGCTTTGGAAATTCACTGGAGCAGTAGGCTGCCTTACAAAGGCATGGAGTTCCTGTCGCGTGAATCAGGAAATTTCGGTGTTTTGAGAGCTGTCAGGACCTGTGTTGTGATCTACATCTCCTTATCCAGTGTTCCTGATGCTACGCCTGTAGGTGATAAACCCAGGACACTGTCAATAGTGTTGAGACAGAAGGGTGAGCCCTGCTAGAGGGTTAAAGTCAACGCGTAATGGACCAGAAGAGAAAGCTGCGAAGTCACTGTTACCTTGAAGAAGTGAAGTGAAGTTGCTCAGTCATGTCCGACTCTTTGCGATCCCATGGACTGTACCCTGCCAGGGTCCTCCATCCATGGGATTTTCCAGGCAAGAGTACTGAAGTGGGGTGCCATTTCCTTCTCCAGGGGATCTTCCCTACCCAGGGATCGAACCCAGGTCTCCTGCACTGTAGACAGATGCTTTCCCGTCTGAGCCACCAGGGAAGTCCCTTAATCACAATAAAATAATGGCTAAAATGACTGATTACTTGCTATATGCCAGGCACTTTGCTGATCCACTCATCTGTTCTTCCGCCCATTCCCCCACCCACCCATCCATCCCTTCATGCGTCTACCCATCTACTCCGCATCTTCTTAAATCCCCTGTGGGGTTGGTGTCACCATCTGGGTTTTATGGCTACGGTGTGATTCCCAAGTCCGCAGGTTTGATCTGTAACCTGACTGAGAATATTCAATGTCCAAAGAGAAAATGCGCTTCTGGGGCTGGAGCTAGTCAGTCCTGAGAGCGTGGAAAAGGAGAGACAAAGAAGCGAAGTCCAGAGGGCAAGGCCTGCCAGTCTCAGATTTATTCAGAGGGAGAGGATTCTTGCCCAAGTGTCCTCCAACTTCATGATACCCTGGTCACGCTGACCCTTTCACAGGGGAGGTCATCTACTTCAGGAACTCCTCTTTGCTGTCGCTTCTGTGGATGTCAGTTTGGGACAGGAAATAGGTTTTATTTGTATCTTAACGAAACCTCGTTAGGAAAGTATAGTCTGTAATGTGTGCATAAGAGAGATCATGAATACGTGTGTGCATGTGTAAAACTGACCATGGGTGATATAGTTGATTATACCTGGCACAGATCTACGAATATATAATTTGTGTATGTTATGTTTTACGTCTTCCTCTCTTCTGAATTTTGTACACACACGTCCGCACTCATCGTTTGAGATCACCTGAGGCACTGGAGCGGGTGGAGGGCCAAGGCTTTCTGTCTGTGCTGGGGACCAATATCTGTCGTGTCCCTGCTTTGCACCAGTTCCCTCTGGTATGTGGTAGAGCCAGCATTTGGACCCAACTCTGGCCACTTTCTGGAGAAGGCAGTGGCACCCCACTCCAGTACTCTTGCCTGGAAAATCCCATGGATGGAGGAGCCTGGTAGGCTGCAGTCCATGGGATTGCGAGGAGTTGGACACGACTGAGTGATTTCACTTTGACTTTTCACTTTCATGCATTGGAGAAGAAAATGGCAACCCACTCCAGTGTTTTTGCCTGGAGAACCCCAGGGACAGGGGGAACCTGGTGGGCTGCCGTCTATGGGGTCACACAGAGCTGGACACGACTGAAGCGACTTAGCACCTGGCCACTTTCAAATTCAGGGCTCCTCCAGGTGAGAGCGGGAGGAGCTGTATTTCCTGCTCTTTCTTTGGAATATCTGGCAGTCGAGCAATCTTGTCTGTAGCTGAGCATCAAGTAGACATTTGCTCTGTTTAACTTACGCACAACCCAGAAAAGCAGCTGGGATCAGCGGCATGGGGGCCAGGAGCCCCGTCCTGGGTCTGGGCTCTTCCTCACGGTCCAGTCACTGAAGACCAGCCACCTTGGCCCCGCGCCTCATGGCTCTGAGCTGGATGTGGAGTGATGCGAGCCAAGGTGTCTGCAGTCCTGAGATGTAAATAAGTCCACAGAGGTCAGTCTCAGCTGTGGAGGTGCAATTCCACTTCACTCTGTGCTCCTCAGGGGCTCCAAGCAGCGGCAATCGGAGCCTTTGCCCAGGAAGATGGTCTGAGTTCATCTCACTGAGCTGGGTTTCTGGGGGACCAGCTGGAGATGCGGCTGAGCCAGGCTGGACCTCAGGTTAGGAATGTGGGGTCATGTCCTGACTTTGGCCAAGGGCAAAGTTTCAGACGTAAGAAGAGATTCTTTTAGGAAATGCTATCAAGTATATATTGCTGTTTTTTTTTTTTTCCCCCGTCTGTCTTGGTTTTTGTTATTGTGAAAGTCTTTTTCAAAACCTGCAACCATGTCTTCAAAGTAGGTGATTAGGCCATTACAATGATTAATTTTGTTTCTCCAGCAGCAGATTCACATGCCTGTGTAGTTTCTTCTTTCCTTGCAAACCCCTCCTCCCTTAGAATGCACCCACAGTGGCGAGCAGTGGTTCCCCAGGGGGTTGAACACTGCCCCCCACCCCCAGGGCGATGACAGTGGAGCCGAGGTTGCCTCTGAGTTCACCTTGCATGTGTTTAAAGTCGAACTACTTAGAAAAATGGAGCATTCATTTTGCCAGTCCAGGAATGCTTCTTGCTTTGGGTGGGAATTCTCTTTTCCTTCGTGCACAAGGGCTTCATCCATCACTGCGCTTCCTTGTCCGATTTCATTAACCTGAGCTTGTGTTCATCTTGTGGCGGCTTAATAACCTTTATTTGTGGAATCCCTCAAAGAAAGCCTTGGTTATAAATCCCACGTCACAGAAATGAAGGCATAAATGCCAATCTGTGTCACTGCATAATATTTATTATTTTAATTAAAGAAAATGGATAGTGACATTTATTAGGTCACAAGTTACTTGTTAATGGCAACAGATGACAAAAAAATTACTGATTTTATGAGCAAATCTTGGAATGATTATTCTGTTACGCTCTCAACGTGAGTGGTGCTAACAATGCATTGGGCACATTTTTGGAAGCTCATGCTGATTTTTGGTGAGACACACCTCCTGTAGGGGTAGGTATTGGCTTAACTGAGAAGCGAAGTCAGAACTGACTGTGAACTCAGTTCCCCGCCCCCTAACCCCCAGGTCTTTTAGCATATACTTTGACTTCCTGAGATAATTGTGTGTGTGTGTAGGTTACTTCCAAAGCAGAATAGCATAGTTGTGAGAAACAAGGATGTTTATCACAGTGTTGTTCTGTGTTGTGTATCACAGAATACATAGGGGCCCCTTACTAAAGCACCCGTTCAGACCGGAGACAAGTGAAAAAGAGTGATATGCAATAAAGCGGTCCAAAGGCTGGGGACTTACAGGGCCTTTAGACATGTATTATTTCATTTAATGTTCACCCTCCTGCCATGAGAAACATACTCGCCTGTCTCCATCCGTCAGCATACCTCATCGGGATTAGTTACTTTAGGGCAGAGTTTATGGATGAGAAAACAAACTCGGTTGTTCAGTAACTTGCACGTGGCGCCACAGCCTGGACCTGGCAAAGCTGGCACGTGAACCTTTCATTTGTGTGGCTGCAAAACCTGTGATTTTATTAATATCCTGCTCTGTGCCTGAAGCAGTGTCCTCTGACCACAGAGATTTTGGCCACGACAGTGGAGCAACTGAAGCTGGGTGGCTCTGAGGAGCTCACCGTGGCTGAAGTTAATTTTAGTTGGTCGGGGTATCTGTAAAGTTATGTTTCGCAGGGTTTATTCTCCTTTGATTATTGTACGACTCGTCTCCTGAGTGAACAGGCTAAGGAACACTGCTGGAAGTTTAAGAAACTGATCTCTTTCACAAAGGTTGTTAGCTTGTTTACAGTCATAACTGGTTGTGGTCTTTGTTTTGATGTATATCTTGTTTTCATCCTACTGATGACTAAACATTAAAATAAAAAGATTGTGATGTTTTCACTTTAGTATGCTGGTAGATTTTTATCCCTTGAGTCCGATGACAGCAAGAATAATTTTGTTCTAAAGACAGAGTCCACATTTACAAGGTGGGCTTAAAGATAAAGCCACATGAGGAAAGAGAGAGAAACGGGTATTCGTTGAATACATACTTTGTGTTAGCCTTTATCCTAAACACTTTCCACATGTTCTAGCATTTAATCTTTTAAGATATACTCTATTATTTTCCCACTTTATAAATGAGATAACCAAGGCTGAGAATCTTCCCGCTATACAACCCAATTGCAATGGTTGATGTGTATTCCCATGAAGCCTCTGATCCTAGGGCACTCACTGCCTGACCTTTGAGAAAAATTTTGAGGAATAATTTACATACATCAACGTGTATCTTAAGTGTGTGGTTCAACAAGTTGTGACAAGTACATACACCCATATAGCTGATACCTCAATCAAAATATGACATTTTTTAATGTCACTGCAGAAAGTTCCCTCATGCCCCCTTCTAGCCAAACCCACCACCCACAGGCATCCGCTTTCTGGATTTCTTCACTATAGATTCTTTTTCCTTTTTCTAGGACTTCATATGCATGGAATTGTATAGTGCACTATTTCAGTTTTGGCTTCTTTGATTCAGCATGTTTTTTTAAAGACTCATCCGTGTTGTATGTATCAATAATTCATTCATATTTTATTACTGATAGTGTTACATTACATGGAATGCTGCTGTTTATTAATTTTCCTATTAATGGATATTTGAATCCTTTCCAGTTTGGGGAGATTATGAGTAAAGTTGCTATGAACATTTTTTCATAGGTCCTTGTGCAAATGTGTGTTTTCATTTCTCTTGGGTGAAGAGCTAGGGTTGAGATCACTTGGTCATAGGATAGGGAGATGTTAATGTTATAAAAAACTGTCAAACTGTTTACCAAAGTGACTGTACCATTTTATGTTCTCACTAGAAGTATGTGAGTGTTCTGGTTGCTCCATATTTGCCAAATTTTGCATGTCAGGTTTTAAAATTTAGATCATTCTAGTGGTTTGTTGATGCCTCATTTTTTTGCTTAATTTGTGTTGCCATGATAATTAGTGAGGTTGGGCACTTTCCCTGTGGGCTTGTATGGCATTTGAATATCTTCTTTTTAGGAGCTCCTACTCAAATCTTTTTGCCAGTTTTCAAGTTTTAAAAAATTTGATTGATCATGTAAATATTGAGGGAACATTGATATCTTAATGATGATTTTTCAAGCCCATGAACAGAATATATCTCCCCAGTTGTTAGGAACTTCGTTAGTTTCTCTTAGCAACATTCTGTAGTTTTCAGGGTCTGAATCTTGCATACATGTTAAATTTGTTGTTGTTGTTTAGTTGCTAAATCATGTCCGACTCTTTTGTGACTCCATGGACTGTAGCCCACCAGGCTCCTCATCCATGGGATTTCCCAGGTGAGAATGCTGGAGTGGGTTCCTTTTCTAGGGGATCTTCCCGACCTAGCGATCGATCCAATGTTTCCTGCACTGGCAAGTGGGTTCTTTACCACTGAGCCATCAGCGAAGCCCCATGTTCAATTTATCCTTGTATATTTTTGGTGCTATTGTAAATGGTATAATTTAAAATTTTTATTTTGTAATTGTTCATTACTGGTATGTTGGAATGGATTTTTGTGTATTTACATTGTGTCCTATGATCTTGCTAGTTCACTTATTAATTCTAGAACTTATTTTACAGATTCCTTAAGATTTTCTATTATAAATAATTATGTCATCGGAAAGTAAAGACATTCTTACTTCTTTTAAATCTGTATACCTTTTATTTCTTATTTCTGCCTTATTGCTCTGGCTAGGACTTCCTGTTAAATATTAAATAAAAGTAGTCAAAGCAGAAATCCTTGTCTTATTTCTCATCTTAGGGGAAAATTTAATTTTCTCTTAAGAATGATTTTAATTGCAGCTTTTAAAAAATTAATGCTTTTTATTAGATTAAGAGATTTCTTTTTGTTCCTAGTTTACTGAGAGTTTTTTTTTTTAATTATGAATGGGAATTGAATTTTGAACTTTGTCACAAGTTTTTCTGAATCCATTGAGATGACTGATTATAGCATATTTTTCTTTTTACTGTTGATGTGATCAATTACATTGATTTATTTTCTAATATTGGGCCAATCTTGCATATTATTGATAAAGAGTATTTTTGTTGTGATATATTATCTTTTAATAAATTGCTGAATTTGATTGCAAGTATTCTGCCCAGGATTTTTATGTCTGCTTCAGTGACACACATTGGGTTGGTCTGAAATTTCCTCCCTTCCTTTCTTTCTTCCCTCCCACCCTTCTTTTTTTCCTTCCTTCCTTTTTTCCTTTTTGTATCTGGGTTATATCACCTTCATAAAATGAGTTGTCAAGTATCCCCTCCTCCTCTATTTCCTGAGTTTGTGTAAGATTGATAATATTTATTCCTTAAACAGATGATAGAATTTATCACCTAGACCACCTAGGCCTAGGCCTGGAATATTCTTTGTGGAAAATTCCACAAAGAAACTTTTAAATTATGAATGCATTTTTAAACAGATGTAGCACTATTAAAGTTTTCCATTACTTCTTGTGAAATTCTGGTGATTTATGTCTTTCAAGGAATCTGTCTACTTCATCCATGATAAATTTATTGTGATACATTTTTCATAACAGTCTGTTATCATTTTAATGTCTGTAATGATATAGTCTCTTTCATTATTGATATTGATAATTTATGTTTTCCTTTTTCTTGTCAGATTTGCTAATAATGCTCAACTTTAAAGCTATTTTTAAGGAGCCTACTTTTGGTAGGTTTTGTTGATTTTTCACTATAGCTTAATTTTTTTATTTCATTGATTTCTTCTCTTTATTATCGTCTCTTTTATTATATATCTTTTATATATCGTCTCTTTTTAGTTACTTGATTTAAACTTGTTCCTTTTCCCCAGCTTCTTCCTAGTATTAGATCATTGATTTTACACTATATGATTTTCTAATATAAATTTTTGAAGCTGTAAATTTCTAAGCACTACCCACGTTTTGTGCCTTACTCACATTTTGATACATTTTTTTCCCATTGTTGTTCAGGTAAAACTATTTTCTTATTTCTCCAGTATTTTTTTTTTTTTTCGAACCATGGATTGTTTAGAATCATGTTGTATATTTAAAAAAAATACGTGGAGTATTTTATAGATTTTTTTCTTATCGATTTCTTATTCAATCCCGTTGTTTCACATTGACTTCTGTGTTTTTTTTCATAATATCTAAATTATCTTAGTCCTTTAAGTCCTTACAAAAGGTTGATGTAGTAAATAATGCTGCAGTAAATATCTTTATGTGTGTATGTGACTCTTTTTGTCTTCACTATTTGCTTAAGACATATTATCAGAAGTAAAATTATGGACTTACAGGGTATGCAATTTTTAAAATGGTCTTTTCTTTTTAAAATTTTTGCCAAGTTGTCTTTCATGTAGCTGCTACTCTTGCCCCATCTCTGTGAACAGGATTTCTATTTTCCTGGTGTTTTCCTGCAGAGATTCCTGTCTGCATGGAATACAAAGCACCAATGCCTCCTGAAGTTGCATAATATGGCTGCTTTGAGGAACAACCCAAGTTTTAAAAACCTAGATTCCATAAGAGGTAAACAGCCTCTCCCATTTCTTGTCTCCAAAATACACTTTTATTTTCAAATTTTGTTGTTGCTCAGTCACTAAGTTGTGCCCGACTCCTTGTGACCCCATGGACTGTAGCCTACCAGGTTCCCCTGTCCATGGGACTCTGCAGGCAAGAACACTAGAGTGGGTTGCCATTCCCTTCTCAAATTTTAGGGCTGTGGGAATAATTGCTACTCAAAAATTCTGGCCACATTCTAGCATCTATCCCACTCTTTTTAAAAATGAAGAATTTCAGTCTTTAAGAAATTTCACATTTCCATCGAAGGGCCCTAAAAATCACTTTCTTGGTGCACCTGATTTCTTGGTATCTTCCTAGGGTTTTTGAGCAATCAGGAGGCTCAGAAGAGACTCACAGATTGTATAATATTTCCTTTGTTTCCAAACATCTTGCTTAGAATGCTTAATCCACCCAGGGTCCTGAAATCTGGCTATAGGGTTTATTTACTATCAACTTCTTCACAGCTTAGTGGAATCCCCAGAACTCTGAGAACCCATATCCTCCCCCAAGTTCCAATTGTCTCTAATAGAGTCATTACATTTATAGTAAACATATCATCTCACTCCTATTCTAGGGCTAATAATTAGTCTACGGTGCAGATATACGTAGTGCTGGGATTTATAGTGATGACAAAGAAGTCTCTAAGATGTACACCTATTTCACAGGGGCTTATGCAGCTTGTGGGTATAAACAAGAGTTCATTAACCCTAAAAACTTCTCATTGTAATCGCCTCTATATTCAAGCGTACTCGGCTTTTGAGTCCATGTGACTAACTTGTACTGATTGGTCTTGGTGAGTCTCACTGCTCTTTCTGCCAGATGCAGCTGAACCTGCTGCCTCTAAGGCTAGTCCAGGTTTAAAAAGAGAATTAGACTCTCCCTCTCAATGGGTGGAGTAGTAAATACTACCATGTTTAATTTTCCACAAAATGAAAGCAAAACAAGAAAACTATTGAATCAGCCTGGGATTAGTCAGGAAAACAGAGCCTCCACATATATTACGGGAAAAAGAAGTTTATTGTACAAACCTGTCTTTCACGAGTGTGGAAGAAGTCTAGGTGTGATGGTTTGGAAGCCAGATGACCAGAGATGCAGTCACTGGTGACTGAGGCTTGACACTCAGTCACACGGAGGAGTCGCAGGCCCTGGGGAAAGGCGGGGAGCCAGGCACATAGTGGCGTCCTGCGCCCGGGAGCTCACAGAGGGGTCTGTGGAGCTGCCACAGCTGGCTGTCGGAGCCCCCGGCAGTGGTTTCTGCCTCATTGCCCCCTTCCCGATTTCACATGAGTTCCTGTCATGGGAAAACCCTCACCTGCACCCATATGAGCAAGGAGTTTCCAGATGCTCTTCCTTTGAACGCTTGGCACTGCCCAGGGGCTCTGTGAGGACTGCTACGCATCCTGTGTCAACACTTACTGGTGCTCTCTGGAGACCTTGCACTATGCTGTGACAGGAAACTATGAAATCAGAGAAACTGTAGGAAAAAAAACAAAACAGAATGACCTGTCTAGTCCTCAGCCCAGAGACACGCAGGCCCTAGGACAGACAGAGTCTGCGTGTGATCTGGCCTGCTGGCAAGATGCTTCTGTGCTGAATATTATCCCTCTGTGGAGCCCGAGAGTGGGTTAGTCATGTGGCTTTCCATTCTAGGTGGAGAGATTCAGTTGCTTTAACATGTATCCTTTTAAAACGCAAATACCCTTGAAACCATGACATGGTCTCTGACTTTAGTGTAAACTCATCTTATTGACATTGCTTGCTGACATAAACATCCTCCTGTAAGCAGAGTTAGTGTTAGCCAGGGTGTGATGGATCTACAGCAAGACTCACTGAGCATCCTGTCAAGGGGTTGTAATGTATGTCCTGGGGCCTCTGACCAGAAGAAGCATCGGATCACTGGGGGCATCAGACCTGGGCCCATGGGCAGTGAAAGGGCGGTGCGCAGGCACCACCTGGGGCCTAGAGGCAATGGGAGAGAGCTCTCAGAGAAGGAGGGAAGAAGATGCACATGCCACTAATGAATGACACTGTTCTTAAAGTTCGCCCCAGATTACCCATGCATATTCAGAAAGAGCCTAAACATAGAAGAAAGAAGGCCACACTCATAGGTCCATTTGACATCTTGAATTGAGCTGAGGTGGCAGCCAGATTGTTACATGGCATGAATTTTTGGTGATCCATTGGCAGATTGTAGAATTAGGTAGAGCGATATCCAGTGGAGATACCGTGCTGTGCTAAGTCACTTCGGTCGTGTCTCTTTGCCACCCTATGGACTGTAGCCTGCCAGGCTCCTCTGTCTGTGGGATTCCCCAGGCAAGAACACTGGAGTCGGTTGCCATGCTCTCTTCCAGAGGATCTTCCTGACCCAGGGATGGAACCCGTGTCTCTTAGGTCTCCTGCATTGGCAGGTGGGTTCTTTACCAGTAGCACAGCTGGGAAGCCCCAACTCAGATGCTACCTGACTGGCAAAGCCATCTACGATTACCTCTGCCCTGGTTAACACAAAAGTCAACTCCAAGCCCACTGGAAGGGGTGCTAGAGTCCAGCACACTTTCTATCTCCTCTTCTCTATAGATGACCCAAATGCTGTGAGTTTGCCGTGCAGAGCAGAAGCCAAACAGCTATGATGTCTAAGCAGCCTGTAGCAGCCTGTCGTGTGACGGACAGCTACCAGGGAAACTTTTCCCTCTCCCTGAGGATATCACCAGACAGCTAGCCTCATTTATCTTTTCTCTCCATCACTTTGATCAAAGCCTCTTATTGTTCGTTGATTTAGCATTTTAAGTCTTACCTTGTATACTCGAGTTCCCTTTTATTTACTTGCACCTGTCTAAACAAGTAATGGCAGAGTTCCTTCTTGTGTTTCTTAGCAGATGAGAAACCTTGGCAGTCATCAACATAATCTTAATAGCCATTTTCACCATCACGATGCTAATATCTATTGAGAATTATGCCCAAGGACCTTCTACGTGCTTAACATGTTTTATCTAATTCTCAAAAGAGTTCTAAACTTTATAGCTGTTATTATGGGTTAGCTTACTTGATCAGAGTCACACCTCAGAAGCAAATTCTAAGTTGGAATTCCGAACTGAAGACTGACTAAGTCTTGTTTTGTTGCCTGATAACTTGCTAAACTTCTCAGAAACTAAGTAATTTCGGTAACCATGGGAGAGAAGTTAACAATTTCCTTATTTTTCTATTGCTTTTGAAGAATCTATAGGTATTAACTTTGTTCTTTTGACTTATATTTCATTTTTAATTCTTAAAAGAAAAATATGCAAATTTTTCTTTATCATTACATATTACAATATTTCTTTGATTTTACTCTAACTTTGTTTTCAACAATATAGATCCTTCTATGTATGCATGCTTCTGAGAGTGATACTATAAATCATTCTTATTAAATTTAAGTACATCTTCATACCCAGCTCTAAAATCTTCAATAGAAATCTGGTTTTCGTCATCTAGCCTAGACTAGATTGGAGACATGTTTCACAGATCTGTAACTCTTTACACGGGATCTTAGACTAAAAAGGGCAGGTTGGGGATGAAAAGAGAAAAGATAGTTAAGGTGGACAGCAGAGCTGTGGGGAAAAGCTTTGTGAAAAAGCCCTAGGGACAAAGGGAAGCAGAGGTCAAACTTAAGTACTCTGGGTTTTGAGTGGTGTTTCCACCTCTGAAAATGGTGACGGGTTCAGACTTGAGTTGAGGGGTGTGATAGAACCTGGAATATAAGACTGGGAGAAGGCTAAGTTTGTATGATTAAGTTAGGTCTTAAGAAATATGTTCTTGGGAATATGAGGAGAGGCTCATTGATAATTTTCCCATTTAAAGCATTCGTAGCCCCTCAGTGGGACAGACTGAAGAAACGTTCCTTGTCTTTCCTCAGCTCAGGTCTCTGTCCATACTGGAAAACCAGCTTTCAGCATCAGCACATGCATTGCTTTGTGTTTTGGTTCCAACTGTTTGCAGCTCAGTCTTTTTGTCATAAAAGAAACAGAGAAGTTCAGGGTCAGCTCATCTAGCTGGTTTAGAGAAAGGCTGTCTCTCCTGAGACACAGTGCTGAAGATTCTATTTGCATTTTCACATTTTCATGCATTGTGGACCATTTTAAAATAATTTTCTTTTTTAAAAAATTGAAGTACAGTTGATTTACAATGTTTCAGGTGTGCAACAAAGTGATTCAATTATATATTAGTGGTTGTTTGTGGATTCATTTTCAGAGTCTTTTCCATTATAGGTTATTATTAATATAACATATTGGATATAGTTCCCTGTGCTTTACAAGTAGGACCTTGTTGTTTATCTTTTTTATATATAATAGTATGTATCTGTTAATCTCAAATTCTTAATTTATCTCTCCTCCCCTTTCCCCTTTGGTAACCATAAGTTTGTTTCCTATGTCTGTGAATCTATTTCTGTTTTGTAAGTAAGCTCATTTTTATCACATTTTTAAGATTCTACATAGAAGTGGTAGCATATGATATTTGTCTTTCTCTGACTGACTTAGTGTGGTGATCTCTAGGTCCATCTATGTTGTCACAAATGGCATTATTTCATTTTTTTAAATGGCTGAGTAATATTCTACTGTGTATTGATGGACCTTTAAGTTGCTTCCAAGTTTGTAAATAGTGTTGTTATGAACATTGGGGTATATGGATCTTTTTGAATTAGAGTTTTCATCTTTTCTGGATATATGCCCAGGAATGGGATTGCTGGATCATATGGTAGCTCTATTTTTACTTTAACCAACCTCCATATTGTTTTCCATAGTGGTTGTACCAATTTACATTCCCACCAACAGCGTAGAAAGGTCCGTTTTCTCATTGTAGACCATTTTTTCCTGGTAATTTCCCCCTTTTTAGTCTCTTTGTTTTCAAATTGTCTTCTTATAAGGAATTCTGAAAGAGATGGGAATATCAGACCACCTAACCTGTCTCTTGAGAAACCTATATGCAGGTCAGGAAGCAACAGTTAGAACTGGACAGGGAACAACAGACTGGTTCCAAATACAAAAAGGAGTACGTCAAGGCTGTATACTGTCATCCTGCTTATTTAACTTATATGCAGAGTACATCATGAGAAACGTTGGGCTGGAAGAATCACAAGCTGGAATCAAGATTGCCGGGAGAAATATCAATAACCTCAGATATGCAGATGACACCACCCTGATGGCAGAAAGTGAAGAGGAACTAAAGAGCCTCTTGATGAAAGTGAAAGAGGAGAGTGAAAAAGTTGGCTTAAAGCTCAACATTCAGAAAATGAAGATCATGGCATTCGGTCCCATCACTTCATGGGACATAGATGGGGAAACAGTGGAAACAGTGTCAGACTTCATTTTGGGGGCTGCAAAATCACTGCAGATGGTGACTGCAGCCATGAAATTAAAAGACGCTTACTCCTTGGAAGAAAAGTTATGACCAATCTAAACAGCATATTCAAAAGCAGAGACATTACTTTGCCAACAAAGGTCCATCTAGTCAAGGCTATGGTTTTTCCAGTGGTCATGTATGGATGGGAGAGTTGGACTATGAAGAAGGCTGAGTGCCGAAGAAATGATACTTTTGAACTGTGGTGTTGGAGAAGACTCTTGAGAGTCCCTTGGATTGCAAGGAGATCCAACCAGTCCATCCTAAAGCAGATCAGTCCTGGGTGTTCTTTGAAAGGACTGATGCTGAAGCTGAAACTCCAGTACTTTGGCCACCTCATGCGAAGAGTTGACTCATTGGAAAAGACCCTGATGCTGGGAGGGATTGGAGGCAGGAGGAGAAGGGGACGACAGAGGATGAGATGGCTGGATGGCATCACTGATTCAATGGACATGAGTTTGAGTGAACTCCGGGAGTTGTTGATGGACAGGGAGGCCTGGCGTGCTGCGATTCATGGGGTTGCAGAGTTGGACATAACAGAGTGACTGAATTGAACTGAACTGAAGGAATAGTTTGTGACTAAGTCATTTACATTGTGCTGTGGACTGAATGTCTGTGTTTTCTTAACATTCATATGTTGGCTCTCTAACCTCTCTTGGACTTCCAAGCCTCAGAACTGTGAGAAATAATATCTGTTATCTGAGCATCTGGGCTTCCCTGGTGGCTCAGACAGTAAAGAATCTGCCTGCAATGTGGGAGACCTGGATTCGATCCCTAGGTTGGGAAGATCCCTGGAGAAGGGAATGGCTACCCATTCCAGTACTCCTGCCAGAAAATCCAATGGACAGAGGAACCTGGCAGGCTACAGTCCGTGGGGTTGCAAAGAGTCAGACACGACAGAGCAACTGACACTTTCTTATACTATCTGAGCGTCCAGTCAATAACAGTTTATTATAACAGCCCAAACAGGCTGATATACATTGTTGTAACTGAGAGTTGTGAAATCCTTGGGGGAACTAAAACCCTTTCAAATCAGTAAGAATCCATTGAGAATAGCATAATATGGAAACAATACAAGCTTTGAAGTCAAGCAGAGTTGTAATTGTATCCTTGAGTATCAGTTTCCTAATCAGAAGGATAGAGATACTTTTTTCTAAATATTCATACATATAAGATAAGTGTACTTTTTAAACACTAGGCTTGGTGCATGATAAAACCTCAGTTCAGTTCAGTTCAGTCGCTCAGTCGTGTCCGACTCTTTGCGACCCCATGAATCGCAGCACGCCAGGCCTCCCTGTCCATCACCATCTCCCGGAGTTCACGCAGACTCACGTCCATTGAGTCAGTGACGCCATCCACCCATCTCATCCTCTGTCGTCCCCTTCTCCTCCTGCCCCCAATCCCTCCCAGCATCAAAGTCTTTTCCAATGAGTCAACCCTTCGCATGAGGTGGCCATAGTACTGGAGCTTCAGCTTTAGCATCATTCCTTCCAAAGAAATCCCAGGGCTGTTCTCCTTTAGAATGGACTGGATGGATCTCCTTGCAATCCAAGGGACTCTCAAGAGTCTTCTCCAACACCACAGTTCAACAGCATCAATTCTTTGGCGCTCAGCCTTCTTCACAGTCCAACTCTCACATCCATACATGACCACTGGAAAAACCATAGCCTTGACTAGATGGACCTTTGTTGGCAAAGTAATGTCTCTGCTTTTGAATATACTATCTAGCTTGGTCATAACTTTCCTTCCAAGGAGTAAGCGTCTTTTAATTTCATGGCTGCAGTCACCATCTGCAGTGATTTTGGAGCCCCCAAAAATAAAGTCTGACACTGTTTCCACTGTTTCCCCATCTATTTCCCATGAAGTGATGGGACCGGATGCCATGATCTTCGTTTTCTGAATGTTGAGCTTTAAGCCAACTTTTTCACTCTCCTCTTTCACTTTCATCAAGAGGCTTTTTAGCTCCTCTTCACTTTCTGCCATAAGGGTGGTGTCATCTGCATATCTGAGGTTATTGATATTTCTCACGGCAATCTTGATTCCAGCTTGTGTTTCTTCCAGTCCAGCGTTTCTCATGATGTACTCTGCATATAAGTTAAATAAGCAGGGTGACAATATACAGCCTTGATGTACTCCTTTTTGTATTTGGAACCAGTCTGTTGTTCCATGTCCAGTTCTAACTGTTGCTTCCTGACCTGCATATAGGTTTCTCAAGAGACAGGTTAGGTGGTCTGGTATTCCCATCTCTTTCAGAATTTTCCACAGTTTATTGTGATCCACACAGTCAAAGGCTTTGGCATAGTCAATAAAGCAGAAATAGATGTTTTTCTGGAACTCTCTTGCTTTTGCCATGATCCAGCAGATGTTGGCAATTTGATCTCTGGTTCCTCTGCCTTTTCTAAAACCAGCTTGAAAACAGTTATTTGTACCCACAGTAATGAGCAATGTTTTGCCTGACAACACCAGCTGCTGGGGAGGATATGGAGCAACTGGAATGCTCATGCATGGCTGATGAGAATGTCAGTCGGTACACCACTTTGGAAGACTTTGCCACAGTACATGCTAAGGCAGAACAAAACAGAGCCTATAACCAGTAATTCTACCTCAGGTATGTGCCCGACCGAAGCACATACCCGTGAGACCCAAAGCTCACGCACAATGAAGGATCAGTTTAGTGCGGCTCAGTTCAGTCACTCAGTCATGTCTGACTCTTTGCAACCCCATGAACTGCAGCACGCCAGGCCTCCCTGTCCATCACCAATTCCTGGAGTCCACCCAAACCCATGTCCATCGAGTCGGTGATGTCATCAAACCACCTCATCCTCTCTCGTCCCCTTCTCCTCCTGCCCTCAATCTTTCTTTTCAAATGAGTCAGCTCTTCCCATCAGGTGGCCAAAGCGTTGGAGTTTCAGCTTCAGCATCAGTCCTTCCAAAGAACACCCAGGACTGATCTCCTTTAGGATGGATTGGTTGGATTTCCTTGCAGTCCAAGGGACTCTCAAGAGTCTTCTCCAACACCACAGTTCAAAAGCATCGATTCTTTGGCACTCAGCTTTCTTTATTGTCCAACTCTCACATCCATACATGACCACTGGAAAAACCATAGCCTTGACTAGATGGACCTTTGTTGGCAAAGTGATGTCTCTGCTTTTTAATATGCTGTTTAGATTGGTCATAACTTTCACAGAAGCACAATTCACATTAGTCAAAACCCCCAAATAACTCGAAAAACTGTCAATAGTAGATCCAGCAATGAGAAAAATGAACTATTGCTGCAGACAGGTGTTTGGATGAATCTCAGAAGAATAACATTGATGAAAGAAACCAGAAATAAAGGAGTATATAAGGTATGATCCCATTTATGTAAAATTCAAGGCAAGCAAACCTAACCTATGTGGTAGAAATCAGGAGAGTGATTACCTTTGAGGAGTAAATGACTGGTGACTAGGGGTAACGGTCCAGGGACTGGTCACATTTTGCATGTTCTTAGTCATTTCTTGATCTGGTTACAAAAAGCCAGGCAGTTAGTAAAAATTCTCTGAGACACATTTATGATTTTTGCACTTTTCTGTGTATTGTTTTTTTAGATCTGTTTAAATGTGGACCATTTTAAAAGCCTTTATTGAATTTGTTATAACATTGCTTCTGTTCAGTGTTTCGGTTTTTCGGCCATGAAGTGTGTGAGATCTTAGATCCCCGACCAGGGATAAAACCCATGCCCCCTGCATTTGGAAGGCGAAGTCTCAACCACTGGACCGCCAGGGAAGTCCCTGTATTTTTATAGTTAACAAAAAGTGTCTGAAACCGAAGCTGTTATTTCTCCGTATCATTTGTTAGCTGTCTCCAGGGGCGGTTGCTTTCATTCTCTTGTTTTGCAGCCTCTGCTCCATCCAGAGCCTCTCGCCATGAAGGCAAGCCCCAGCTCTAGAGTCCTCCACTGTCAGCTGTATGCCACCCTCCTGGGTCATCTCACAGACAGCAGTGTAAAATCAGACTTGACTCTCCTATCCAGCGACTCTTCCCTGCACAGGAAGGAGACGGCAGCCCTGGCCCTCAGGCGTGATGCCCTGCCAGCCCCTCAGAGCTTTTGGTTGATTGAACGCTACATCTTGCCGAGTTTGCAAAGTCCTGGATCCTGTTTAGATCTAAGCCCCTGGAGGGAGGGAGGCCCTGATGGAAATGCTCATATTCTGAACTCAGAGAATAAAAGGGGTTTTAAACTGTGTTCTTGGGCACAAGTTTATTCATGGATCCTGTATAAACTATACTAATGGCTAAGAGAGAGGTCTTGTTCTTAAAAAGGAGATGGATTATCTTCAAAGAAACGAAAGTCATTTGAAGCCCTAATCTAAGTTGGTGGCAACTTCTCTCACCTTGATCTCCTCTGTTTCCTTCCCATATGAAGACCTGTGTCTTTAATCAAGCACCTGGTATGTACCAGACCTGGCATGATGCTTATACAAATGTCATTTCACATTTGATCTTCAAGGAAGTTCAGCAATACAGATATTCTTAGTTCATCTGTCCATATGTGGAAATTGAATTGCATAGAGCTTAATGTCCACCTGTGGACATAGGACTATTAAATGAGAAGCAGCTGATTTTTAGGTGTACCTAAAAATGTGAGGGCCGCAGCACAGTCATACCCAAAGAGCAAGCTAAACACCATGAATTTCATGTCTTAAGAGCCGATGAGCCTTGATGCCAGGATTGTTTCGGCAGAAGGTCAGGAATAAATCTGTAGGTGAGTGGAGCTCAGCAAGCAGGAGTTGAACAAACCAAGAGAAGGCACCTTGGCATCTATACCATCTCTTCTCTTTTCTTTTAGCAAGTTTCATTATTCTGGCATTGCGATTTCTTGGTTCAGGTGCTTGCCTTGGGTTCCTGGCCAGGATGCAGGCTTCCAGAGCGAGCACACACTCTTACACGCCTTACGTTTTGCACGGTGTCTAGGCGAGGGCTGTGCACATAATGACCCTGATGAGCATCTCACTGTCAGCTCTGGTCATTAGCGCATCTTAATGGCCATGGGAAAATGCCAGGTCCTTGGCTCTTGGCCTCTCTCTGGGACTTCTGATTCGTGCAGTAAAAGGAAACCTTTAGGACATGGTGGGTTTTCTCTTGTCAAGCTGTTGGGTAACTGCCACTCTGTCCTTTCGTTGCCTCAGTCACTGCTCATCGGTTAACTCATTCCTTAAAAATCTGTTGATTAAAGATCTCCCATGATAGTGGCCCAAGTGACTAGAGTTACCACGCCACATCTCAGGGCTCCCTGCCAATTCCCTGGGCAGTTCCGCCTGCCCAATTAAGCACCTCACTTCACCCTGACTGCATCTGCCGATCCTCCTCTCTCCCTTCACCTGTTATGGAGCATTAAAGGCAAACTCAATTTTATGCAGATAAATAGAGTTTAGTGGTAATGTGCCACACGACCTTTGAAGTGACAAGATGACATTAATTTTTAGGGATTCTACCTTCTCGGGCTGTCACTGTTGAGCATGTAACTTGATGAGAAGTGGAGGTCTCTGCATTTTGAGGACACATTTGCAGTTTAACATGCTGTTTCAAATGTAAGGAGGCTCTCTCTTTAATTTTTTTTCACCAGCTTGACAGTTTTTCAAACATATTCACTGTCAGCCCTAACAACCTGTCAACAAATGCCATTATGTGAAAATTTCCAAGACTCACTTGAAGACTGTGAATAGTGACAGACATGCCACACGGATAAGTTTCTCAAAAACCCAGGGCTGAAACTTTTGAAAGACACTCTGGACCTTCCAAGGAAAAAATGAACAGTCAGATCTCCAGGAAAAAAAAAAAAAAAACATACACTTGTCATATCAGATATCTGTTTCTTTCCCAGGCAAATTAAGGTGTATGTGAAGGAATAAAGCACACAGAGGACAATAGCTGCCAAGATCCGAGGCTGTGCCGTGTCTCCACTCTTATCAGTGAATCCAGGAAAGGCACAGAAAACCATTTTTTTTTTTCTCCCACTAGAGAATTTAAGGAGAGGTCGCCTTCATTTTTAGGTTGAATGTTTCTGGGAATAGGAACCAGGAAGCAACAGAAACCGAGATAAAGCAAAGTGAATCCCATCATGATGTGAAAATGAGGACTTGTCCTAGTATCGGAACAGGACGTATCTTGGCGGTAAAATATGGGATGGGGTGGTGGTGGGGATGCAGTGATGTAGTACAAAAAGCCTTGGATGTGAAATTAGGAGACCTGGTTTTGAAGCTCAGCTCAGCTGTTTAAGCGATGTCTGGCCTTGAGCTCTTTCGTTTAACTCTTGTCTGTCTCAGATTCCTCACCCGTGCGCTGGAAATGGTAATATCCGCACTAGAGTGTTATACAGAGGATGAAATGAGTTAATGTGTGAATGGGAATTTGCTCAAGACATGGAGTTGAAATCAAAGACTCAAAACTGATGTGGCAAGAGAATGTCTCATCCCCAAGGGTCCAAGATCTCATTTTGGATGTAATTTGGCTCTTCATTTGTAACTGAGGTTTCTGTTTACCCATATTCAACCCCAGTGAAATGCTGTGTATCTTGGGTGATGTTTCAAACCAAAGGCAACCCATCCATGAAAAATGGTGGTGAGAGAGGGTGGCTGGTGACAGAGGAGAGAGGAAAGCCTTCTGGACTGCAAGTGTCTAGCCCCTCCTATCCAAATGATGTCTGTCATTTGATTTATCCACGGCCCTGGGGCTGCTAGGTTGTGTTCTTGCTGTTGTTTGGACATTCTTATTCTTCCTGTTTTAAACTGCAGGGCTTTATTATCTGTCTCCCTCTTACAGCTGGTGTCCCAGAGATGAGGAATTCTCCCCTAAAGAGGAACCCACATGGGAGAGCCACGAAGGGACCAAGGGAACACCTGTCCATGGCATTCTAGAAGGGCAGGGAGGGTCTCCCCTCAAGTCTTGAGTGTTTTGTTCTAAGGAAGCATAGAAAGGGGATATTTAAACAGAATTAGAGTGAAGCTTCCTAGGGACCCTGCCTAATAAGTAGAATCTGAGGTCAGAGCACATTTCTGTGGTGCAGATACCTGTGTCTTTTCCTGCTTCTCCATACCTCATTTTCAAAGTCACCTTCCCATTTTCAGATATATCTGGGTGCTCTTAATCCTAGAATATCTTACATTTTCCTGCTGTGATGGAGGGGGCATCTTTTAAAAGAGATCCCTTTTTTCTTCCCTGTGGTTTTTCTTTGGACCACAAAGAAATGTTGATGCTGAATTTGTGGTTCAGAGGAACGTCTTTGGTGCTACTCAGGAGATGTTGATCCAGCTGGAGGTCTCAAATGATAATTGGCTGATGCCTGTTAAGGGCCCTCAGTATCCCATGGGTGTAACATTTGTAGGGTCATGACCCAAATTTATCATCTACACTGTGATTGAATGTGTGGATTATGGTGATGGTGCAGGGACGAATGCGAAAGTGCCAGGAAGATGGGAATATGTGGCCGTTGATTCAGCTTGGATAACAGTTTGTGAAAATCTTGACCCTGACTCTTGTTTAGTAGATTAGATAAATAATGTCTTTCTTAACACAGCTCACCTTCTCTGAGCCTGTGTTTCTACCAACTGTGAAATGGGAATGATGTCTATGTTTCTGAGCATTTGGGGAGATGAATTGAGACTGTGTGTGAGAGGATAGAATACTTACTCTGTGACTACTTGCGGGGTCTGATCTAGGTGGGTGCTATTGCACTTCCAGCAGTTTGCTCTTGGAAACTATTTGACTTGAGGAAAAAAGTATCTAAGACATTCTCTGTTCTGCAAAAGTGATCATGTTGTTAATTGTGATGATGATGCTAATGAAATAATAATGACGACAGCCCTAGATCACTTATAGAATATTTACTTTGTACAATGCATTCCCCATTGGGGAAACAGTGGAAACAGTGGCTGGCTTTATTTTTCTGGGCTCCAAAACCACTGCAGATTGTGATTGCAGCAGTGAAATTAAAAGATGCTTATTCCTTGGAAGGAAAGTTATGACCAACCTAGACAGCATATTAAAAAGCAAAGACATTACTTTGCCGACAAAGGTCCGTCTAGTCAAGGCTATGGTTTTTCCAGTGGTCATGTATGGATGTGAGAGTTGGACTGTGAAGAAGGCTGAGCGCTGAAGAATTGATGCTTTTGAACTGTGGTGTTGGAGAAGACTCTTGAGAGTCCCTTGGACTGAAAGAAGATCCAACCAGTCCATCCTAAAGGAGACCTGTCCTAAGTGTTCAAGAACTGATGCTGATGCTGAAACTCCAGTACTTTGGCCACCTGATGCAAAGAGCTGACTCATTAGAAAAGACCCTGATGCTGGGAAAGATTGAAGGCAGGAGAAGGGGATGACAGAGGATGAGATGGTTGGATGGCATCACCGACTCGATGGACATGGGTTTGGGTGGACTCCGGGAGTTGGTGATGGACAGGGAGGCTTGGCGTGCTGCAGTTTATGGGGTCACAAAGAGTTGGACATGACTGAGTGACTGAATTGAACTGAACAATGCATTCTGTATGTATAATATCATTTAGCCTCCCATCACAACCAGCTTAGTTGTAATAAGTTATAAACTTCTGTTACACTCCTTCTAAAGATGAATAAACTGAGGTTTAATTGAAGTTAATCACCTTCTCAAGGTTATACAGCTAATAAATGGAAGAGCGAGTCTCACTTTTGTCTCAGTCCAAGTCTAGAGACTAGATCTCAAAGATACATGATTTTCACAAAGTCTAGAACTCGATTCCTAAAGTCCTTTATGCAGCTTCTGAGTTTTTCCAATTTAAACTTCCCCAGTTCTTCTTTTTGCCTTTTTGCCCTTGGGAGCAAGCCGTCACCTTGATTTCGGTTGTAATTCCCATTAACTCTAATGGTTGTCTAGCACGTCTTCCCAGCATGTTGAGATGGAGATTATTTCCCATCCAATTGTTTTAATGTTGTGGGTGTTGAATGAATCTACAAACATTTAACCTTTGGTTTCATTATAAGGCTCAGAGCAGACAGGGTGTGGGGAGAAGATAAACCAGGACAAAGATGCTGGGAAAAGATGTATTGAAGATGATTTTACGAGAGCACAGCATATGGAATAATAGAAAAATAATTACAAGTACATTTGACAAGTGGATGGATCTTTCTATTTCAACTTGGAGCATTAGATAAATATTGCCAGAATGCAGAATGGAAGATACTAGAAGGTAGAAAAACAGCCCACGTTATATAAAATTGTGATATAATAGCTCTGTTTATTTTTCCAGAATTTAAAAAAGTAATAATATTCCTGAGTTTTTAGAATGGATCAGAGTTTTGTACAGATGACTTTAAATTTTTATTTATTTTCTGGTCCTCATGATAATCTTGCATGGTTTGAAGGTCTTTGGATGCCCTTGCTTTGAGTCCCACTAACAACCACTTGTAGGTTTGCAACCTAGAGAAAGATAATTAATCTTTCTGATAATAAGGACACATTTGTACTTCATGGAGTTATTGTATGAAATATACATTATGTGAAAGTAGTTATATGTGTGTGTGTATGCATGTCTTGGACCTGTTTAGGTGCTCATTAGATGCTGTTGTAATAAAACTATTATTTCATTTATTCCACATGCTTCATTAATTCCACGAGTAAGCAAAGGCTCAGAGAGAAGACTTAAGTCTCCATGGTCACACAGCTCATTCGTGGCTGGGAGAGGGCATGCGGTAGGGTTTCCTGATACCCTCAGTGTCCATTTTTATTGGTTTTATAGGGCATAAACAGTTGGGAAAATGTGGTTTTCTGACTCCACTGATAAAGTCTTCAGAAAGCCATTCCCAAACCATTCTCAGCTGGATCAAGCGGTTTCTGAGAACATTTCCATCCACAGCCTCACCTGACATCCCTCTCTTCCAGCTCACGGGGGCAGCTGCCCTCCCAGTCCCTGTGTATCCCTAACCTTGTGCCTGTTTTGCTTTCAGTGGGAATCAGGCCCCTGAGGTACCTTCGGTTACTAAGGCCCAGTGCCGGGTTGGTGTGCCAAGCTACCTTAGTGCTTTTGACTAACCAGATCCCTTTTTGTAACCCCCATCCCTCTCCCCAGAGTCTCAGTATGGGACCTCGAGTAATTGCACATTGCCACAAGCAGCAGTTTTTCTCAGCCTATTGTCATCTCTGATGTCTTTCTGGAAGTTCTGTTTGGACATTGGACCTCATGAACTGGTCCTCCAATTTTCTTCATTTTTCTCCACTATATTCCATTTTTCTTGTTTCTTTCTGAGAGATTTCCTATACTGTATCTTCCAGTCCTTCTATTGCTCCTACCCACTCCCACCCCCTGCACCATTTCTGCTACCAAGCTATCCAAGAGTTTTTCTTTTACTGTTTGAATGTTCCCTTTGTAAAGCACGTTTCCTCTGCAGAACTCACTGTCTTTGCTTCAGGGTTACTCTATCTTCTCTTGCTTACCTGGGTATAATGATGATTTTGACAATGTTTTCTTTCTCTGTATAGTCTTAAACTTCTTGAAGTTGCATTTTTCTCTTTTTGTTTGCATTTTTCCTCAGATAATCCAAGTAAATCCTTGATTAAGAAGCGATGGGTCTGAAAAGCTGATTGGAAACTAAGCATGTGTAAAGCTTGTCTCCTTTCAGTTTCACTGTGGAATGGCCGGAGTGGACTCTGAGTAATCCGAGTGATCTGAGTAAACTCTCGATATTAGTATCTGTATGTTTTTCCTCCTGGGTTGGTCAGGTATCCCTGAGAGGAGTCTTGATCTGATTAAATGGGTAAAGGTCTGGCTGCTGGTTTTTTGGGAGCCAGAACTCAGTGGAGGAAGGGGTTGGGGAGTGTTTGCTTTTGGCGCGCTTCTGTCCATTTGCTCCTCTCCTCTCTTAATGAGACCCAGGCAACCTCCTCGTCCAGGTAGACGCTTTTACTCTCTGCCGGGAATGAACGTTTAGTCTCCTGGAGAGGGAGGGGAGCAGTCACTCAGCGGCATAGAGTCGGGGAGTGGATCTAAGTATCTGATTGCTTCTCTATTATCTTTCACCCAATTCTGCCTAGTTTATCTCCTTCCCTCTCTTGGCGTTAGCTCCTGCTGTGACTGGTGGTGTCTGCTGCCTAACCTTTTGACATTCTGCTGTGTAAATCAGGATGTTTCTTCACAGGTACCTAGAGTTGAGAGTAGTCTCTGATTGTTCACAGTTATTACGCATCCATCCATTGTCCAGTTATCAAAATTCTGCTTTTTTTCTTACTCTTCTCCCTGCCTTCATGAGTTGTCTTTTCTATTTTCCTTTTAAATTCCTTTATTGTGTGTTATTTTTGCTTTTGTTTAACTGTCCTCACCTGGAACTCACTGATTAAAGTTTTGCATTAAAATTTTTTTAAGGATAACCCTCTGAAAGAATTGGAATAGAATGTGTAACTGCAAATCACTGGGGATAAGGGTGTTGAATAATATGTGGTCATTCAACTAGAAGCTAGGAAAGGAGAAAAAAGAAGCAAAGAAATTACTTAGAATTAGAAATTAGAATTAGGAATTAGAAAACAAAATAAGATGATAGAAAGTAGCTTAAATATCTCCATAAACCAATACATTAATTTCAGATTAAGCTTGCTGGTTAAAGGAGAATAAAACCTTAAAAAGGTTAACTAAATGCTTTTTATTAGTAGATGCATTTGAAATCTGGCTTCCCTGGTGGTTTAGCTGTGAAGAATCCATCTCCCAATGCAGGAGGCATGGGTTCAATTCCTGGGTCAGGAATGTCCCTGCCCTGAGAAGGGAGTGGCTACCCACCCCAGGATTCTCGCCTAAGAAATCCTGTGAACAGAGGAGCCTGGCAGGGTACAGTCCCTGAGGTCACAAAGAGCCAGACACGACTTAGCAACTAGACAACAACAAAATATATATTTCTAAAATTCTTCGGTGACTCACTGCCACCACGAAGCACTACTGAGCTTTTGACATGTACACAGAGATGAGTAAAGGTCACTTCTCTTGAGTCTAAATTTTTCAAAACTGAGGGTAAAGTAGAAGGAATCTGAGGAAGCTATTAGGAGAGTGAAGGGTCATAAGATCGATTTTCCTTGTATCTGGAATCTAATACAGAAATGAGAACATGTTCAATCATTCTTATCCACTCGAAGTTTGTCTGCTTTCAGGGCATTTGGTTCTTCTTTCCAGTTTAGGGTACATGTAATGGGGTCAGCCTCATTATGGGTTTAGGCTGGATATTAGATGCTGTCTGCTGGTTGTTAATCAGGCTTAATTTGGAAACTGGCAGCCTCTGGAAGGATCATGGTATTACTTGTAAAACCTGCAGAGCTGGTGTCTGAGCCTGTTATAAAGAGGTTTACCTGTCATGTGTTCAGATGGATGTGTGAGTGTTCTTATTAACGATTTTGCTCAGGGAGGGCATGTTTCTGAGTAGCAGTTTAACTTTATCAGACAGAGATTAAACCCTTCCCATTGTGCACCTCATTGTCCCTCTTTTCTCAGCGTAGGTGAAAACCATTATGACCTCTAATATTTGGGACTTCTGTTCCTGAGACAGTAAACTGAGATGAATGTTTCCTGGTTCTGATGAGTTCAGAAAACATTTGCTACAGTGTGCATCTGATCACGCTAGTTACGGTTTCAAAGGTTTCAGTGTTGTCACCCTGCCCATGAGCTAAATACCATCATCATTAACAAAGTTAGCAAGCCCTGATCAGATACCCACGGTCCTTAGAATCCCCTCTCTGCGTTTCCTCTAGTTCTTCTCCATATTTCCAGGCATCTGTTTTAAGGGAATACAGGGTTTGCTTTAATCAGATTTGGTAAGACTTACAGACGTGGAAATGACTGCCTTGAGGGGAGAAGTCTAGCAATGCTGGATGAGTAAAAAAGATAGGAAGGTAAATTTGAAGGAAGTCTAGACTTTTTCTTTTCTAAGTTGATATTCAGAAACTAGGAACTTTCTTTATGCAACGTCACCTGAAACTGGTGAAGTAACTTCAGCAGTGTTAAGAAGTCTGCAGATTCTTTGCATTTCGTAAAACCGTGTAGACTTGCACCACAAATTTAATAATTCAACTGGGTGTTTATTTACTATTTAACCTGGATATCTTCAAGGACAGCACACTTTTCTCTTTTGAGATTGATATTCCCCCAATTCAGATTTGAAGAACATTTCTTTAATGGTTACACTTTCCAATTACTCTTTCACATTTCTTTGGTGAGGGTTGTGTTCATTCTTTAAATAAGGAAACAAAAATTCAAAGAGGATAACTGACTTGCTCGAGGTCACACAGCCAGAATCAAATCTACGTCTGCTGTTTCTGCATTCTGATCCTCGTCGCCATTTAGCCAAATATGGCTACATAGTCTGTCTTATTATTGACCTTTCTTTCATTCTGGTTTGGGCAGCAGGGTGACTCTTCCAATTAAAAAAAAAAATCTTGGAAGTTATTTGGAACCTGTAGTATTTCTTATGCAGACTAGGACTTGGGTAGAGAGCCACACAACCATCCCTGTTGGCTAAGCACCTACTGAATCTCCCACGAGAATAAGGCCGCATGGCCTCTTCTTGAGGTGCTAATATTCTATGCAGGGGCACATGATAAGGAAGCAAACAAATGAAGAAGCACGTAACTGTGATCCTGTGCTAAGGGCTTTGAATGCAGTCGGAAGTTGAGAGACGATTTCTTTGTGTCTGAGAACTCTGTTAAATGGGGTGGACAGAGAGGAGTGATGTTTAAGCCAAGACCTGGAGGATGAATGATTACTAGTTATGGGCCCATGTGGGGAAAAGTATGCCAGCTACAGGGAAGAGCACTGGAAAGGCACACAGGTCAGGGCTTTCATCTTGGGCAGTTTTGTTCTGTTAGCAAGACATGACAGAGGAGTCCAGGCAGACAGTATGTGCAGCACACTGCCTGAGAGGGTCCACTGGGCAGCCAGTCACCCGACGACCAGCAAGGGTTCTACAAAGGCAGCTAATTGCAAACCACAAGATTGGTGCTCCTAGAGGGTTGATGAGACTGGCAAGTGCCAAGAATGTCACCTGTGTCTGGAAGCACTGAGAGCTGAGGTCAGCCCTGCAGCACAGAAGCCTGTCCCCACCTGCCTGGGATGGTGGCAGGCAGCACGCGTCCATTGTTTCCACTGCGGTGCCAGCAGTGAATCGCAGCTGGTTGTTGCTGAATGCTGGGACTTGCTTCTTGGAGAAAAATAATTAACACTGGCAGGAGTTTGATTGTATTAATTCACAGAAAGAAACACCCAAATGATAAATCCATAGTGGGAGAAACTGCCCATATGTTACAGATTGGCTTAACATGGTCGAGGCATTAAATAAAAGAAGTCTGGAAAACAAAAACCTTTATCAGCTTTATTAACATTGAACTCTGTGGCTTCCACTGGGGCTGACACACTTAATTAAAGATGCTCTGGTCTAATTAGGTTGCACATCAAATATATAAATACAAGCTTTTAAAAAGCCCAGTGCCTGGAGTTTGGATCCCCTCTGCTGTGCATATTTACTTCATGACAACACCAGGACCTTCTCTGGTGAGATATGGACACGGTGAGGCAGTTCCACCCTGTTTGGAAGGAGTAGATATGTGCTTCTTTGTGTTGAACTTCTTTGCATCCAGACGAAGCTGAAGAAAGCAGACTTTGATTTTCTTCATTTTTCTTAAGAAGAAGGATGCATTTTGAAAAATTCATCCAGAAAGCCCTTTTGGCCACAGTTTTGGTACAGCATTTGTTGGCTTATTTATTTTAATCAGCCATTGTTATCCTCTTCCTCATCCGTGTCACAATCAGCAATAGATATGCAGCAATAGATAGCTAAGATTTAAAAAGTTACTTAACATTAAGTAACTTTCCCAAAGCCACAATAGTGTAAGTAAACTGACTAATATAAAGTAACAACCAATATGAATTAAACCCTCAGAAACCAGAAAAGGTTGACATTTGGGGTTTCTTACCAGTCTCATCAGTCAAATTTACTTGAGCCAATGACCACCTGTATCCTCCAATACTTGCTTTCTAGTTCTAAAACAGAACATGATGAAACCTAGTTGTGAGGCCTAGCCAGCTCTGAAGAAGGGAGACCTGCACAGGGCTTCTATGTAAGCCTCCCATCTTGGGGTAGAGAACAAAGTTTTTCTAAAATTAATCTTGTTTTTTTTCCTGGGAGAGTGTTTCTTAGGGCTTTAATAATCCATGGACTCCAGTAAAAACGCTACTGTTTCAATCAATCTGTGAATTCTGTGAGTCCCTACCTATTTTCAGTTTACCTGTTGCCTCTGATGATATCATCTGTCTGATGTCCTGGAAAAATCTGGCAGCTAATATATTTACCTAATGCACCCAGGACAGAATGGAAGCCAAGGCTGGGTGAGCAGGCCTGTGCTCTGCCATAGTTACCTTGGAGGGGCTCTTTCCCTTGCCCAAGAATCACCTGAGTGTGATGTGAGGAATGGATGGGTCAACAACCACTACCTCGTGTCCCAGGTTCCAGTGCAAATTCCCGGCCACACTGGCAACCAGGAATGTCTCTGTCTCTTTCCTGATTCATCCTCTCTTTTCAACAACCTCCTGCAGCAATATTGTCTCATTAAGTCCCATGAACCTCAGCAGCCAAGGAATCCCATGAGATGCTTAACCCACCTGTCCTTTCAGGCTCGTCTGGAGAATCAGCTGACCTCCCCATCCCCAACCCACATCCAAAATAGAGCTGTCCACTGCTTCCTTCTCTTGGGGTCTTGAGAGCCGACAACCATTAATAAGTGATTTTCTGTTTGCTTGTTTATGTCTGCATCCTGTATTAGTGTGTAAGCTCCACGAATATGTGGGATGCTATTTGTCATTGTTGCCCCACCGCCCAGCATAGGAATTAGTATATAATGGGCAGCCAGGAACCATCTGTACTGTAGTTTAAATAAAGGCATGGAAGGTTATACTCAGCTATACTTCAGTATTAAGACCTAATTTGGTCTTGGAAGGCCTGAGATCAAATCCCAGCTCATTAGCTTGGAGATTTTTGAAAGTGCCTTTCCTTCTTAGGAGCCAAAATCGCCACTTCACTAGCTCTTGAGGAGCTCACTGTTGCTATGAGTTTTGAAATGAGAATATTTCTCATGGAGGGCTGGAATTTGGTTCATGTTTGGTAGAACCTGAAGAAATTTTCAGTCTGACATGCCCGTGTCATTCCCTCAAAAAAATTAGCCATTGATGTGGTGTACTCAAAAGTGCCCTAAGTCAAAATCTAGGTTTGTATTCTGGCTCAGTCACTTACCATTTTGGTGTCTTCGTTAGTCACTTAACTTCTTTGAGCTTTGCTTCCCTCATTTGTAAAAGGGGGCTAATATTATCTCCCACCTCCTGGAGTTGCATGGAGGTGAGTTAGTAAAGAATCCATAGAGAATTCACAGCACTGTGGTGTGTAGTCAGCTCACCATACTGGACAATCTCAGATGCATTAACCCATATAGAGAGCCACATGGTTATTCAGCCTTAGAGGTGGTGATGTTAAAACGGTTTAGAATGCAGGCAATGCCGTACAGACTTCTTACTGTGGCTGAATTCTTGGAGCATAATAGTAGCTGCCTCTAGATTTGTGTTGAGAGGGATTTTGAAGTTGCCTGCAAACTCAGAGAAAAGGATGCCATGACGGATTAGCAATCCCTGCCCTGGTAATAGCGGCAGTTCATACACTAATCTCATCTCATCACATCTCATACACTGATGGTCTCTGAGTCTTCTTAGTGAAGCCGTTCTGGTGGTCCAGTGTGGGGTGAAGGATGAGAAGGATGAGAGATTTGGGCATGGAATGGGGAAAGAATAAGAAGGGAGGTTTGGGCAGCTCTCCTCAGGGAGATGCTGTGTCCCAGACCTCCTGAGTGTACCTCCCCCTGATGGCTCACCGGTGTTGCCAGGCTCCTTCAGAGTGGGGAGAGGTCGCAACCAGACCCTGTGTTTAATGAGCCCCTCTTTGTTGCTCTGTTTGCGTCTGCTGCGGACTCTGAATTTGTTTGCTCAAAGTTTCAAGGCTCATTAAGCAGGCCAAGTTGGGCTTTCCCTAAAGAGCAACTAGTTGCTTTTTGGATGATCATTGGCAACCTTTTCCTCTGATTTCTTTGATACTCCTCATCCTGGCTCCAGGCATCACCCTTCACTGGTTCTTAAGCTAATTGGAGGATTTTCATTTTCTTGGAGGTGGTTGACTTTTATGCGAGCCCTGCTGATGACCTGCAATTATTAACCAGTGTAACAGAATGGGGACGGGGAACGTGAACAAGTAACTGGACACATTTGGGGAAAGAACTCCAAAGCAGAACACTTTCCAGAGGCTTGTCTCAGTGAGGTGAAATAAGAATGCATGCAGAAATGCCTGGGAAATTTAAAATTACCTTAGAAACGTGCACCATTTTGTTGTTTTTCATACAGGATTTTATTTTTTTTAATGACTTTTCCTCCTGGTGCTTTGCCTCACAAGCTTCTTAACTTTCACATCTTATCATAAGCGTCACCACTTCAGCGATGCCTTTTCTGACACCCTCCACTGCTTGGGCTTCCTTTGTAGCTCAGTTGGTAAAGAATCTGCCTGCAATGCAGAAGACTCGGGTCGATTCCTGGGGCGGGAGGATCCCCTGGAGAAGGAAATGGCAACCCACTCCTGTATTCTTGCCTGGAGAATCCCATGGTCCGAAGAGCCTGGTGGACTACATACAGTCCATGGGGTCGCAAAGAGTCAGACGCAACTTACCGACTACACCACCACCACCACCACCTCCACTGCTTGCTGTTGCTCTAAGAGATTATCGACTGCTGAAACAACTGGTTATGAATGTGTTTAGCATTTCTTTGCCTATTTATTTTGTTTCTTCCACTTTAAGATTCATGAAGGAGGTCGGGTCAATGTAGTTAACCAGTTTATCCCCAGTATCTAGTATATACTTGGCACATAAGAAGTGCTTAATAAATGTCTGTTGAATGAAAATGAAAGAGGAGAGTGAAAAAGTTGGCTTAAAACTCAATATTCAGAAAACGAAGATCATGGCATCTGGTCCCATCACTTCATGGCAAATAGATGGGGAAACAGTGGAAATAGTGAGAGACTTTATTTTCTTGGGCTCCAAAATTACTGCAGATGGTGACTGCAGCCATGAAATTAAAAGACGCTTGCTCCTTGGAAGAAAAGCTATGACCAACCTAGACAGCATATTAAAAAGCAGAGACATCACTTTGCCAACAAAGGTCTGCCTAGTCAAAGCTATGGTTTTTCCAGTGGTCATGTATGCATGTGAGAGTTGGCCCGTAAAGCTGAGAGCTGAGAACTCTTGAGAGTTCTTTGGACTGCAAGGAGATCCAACCAGTCCCTCCTAAAGGAAATCAGTCCTGAATATTCATTGGAAGGACTGATACTGAAGCTGAAACTGCAATACTTTGTCCACCTGATGCGAAGAACTGACTCATTGGAAAAGACCCTGATGCTGGGCAAGACTGAAGGCAGGAGGAGAAGGGGACGACAGAGGGTGAGATGGTTGTCACTGACTCAATGGACATGAGTTTGAGTAAGCTCCAGGAGTTGGTGATGGACAGGGAAGCCTGGCATGCTGCATGCAGTCCATGGGGTCACAAAGAGTCAGACACGACTGAGAGACTGAACTGACTGACTGACTGAATACATACTTGAGACGAAACATGATATAGCAATGGGCTTAGTGTGGGACTGAAATAAATGGAATGATGGGTCACGTCCTGGTTTCATCTCTCATTAGCTGTGTGATGTTAGAGAATTTACCTTACTTCTCATTAATAAAGAGATAAAAATCAGAAGGAAGTGATGAATATAAGCCAGTGTGCACAGTAACAACCTAAGGTAAAGTCCTTCATAAATATTAGCTATTATTATTATTAAAACGATTGGATATTATTTCCTTATTCATTCAACAGAAATTCACAGAGCACTTCTTTGTTACGTTCTGGACACTGCCAGTAAGGTTTCCTTCAGAGAGGACGGAGCAGCTCAGGCGTGATAGTCTTCATCCCTCCCCTTGCTGCTCGTTTCCCCCATGTAACTGTCGACACGTTCCTCTTCCTCTCTCCATACATCCGAATGACCCCCGAGCCCTACAAATTCAGCCTCCTAGATGTCTCTCGAGTAGGTTCACTTCTCTCCATCCTCACCTGCGGTCTCCAAGGTCAGGCTCCCATCACCTCCATGACCACATCACCTTCTAAATCCCATCTCCCTTCACTTTCATTGGCCCTCCGCACAACATCAGAGTGATTGCTCTGAAACTTAGGGAATTAGGTCCAATCTTGAACTTCTGTTAAGTATTTGAAATGAACTTGCTCCCTCTGTCTGAAAGATGAATGTGCCATCAGATGAGTCAGACATTCAACTCAGGTTCTCATCTGGCCTTCCTCACTGTTAAAGGACCCTCCTAGCTTGGGATCTGTTTGCACCCTAGGGATCCTCTTCTCTCTTTCCTCCCTGGCCACCATAGATATGAATAATTCATACTGGAGCCCAGCACCTAATAAGCTCTTCCTGAATACTCTCTTGAGAGAGGCAGCTTTCTATCTGGTCTCTGCCTCTTTGATGTGGCAGAAAGAAATTGGAGATCAAGACAGCTTATTATTAATACCTTTGGGTTGAATCCTAGCTGAGAAGGGTAACAGGAGCCTCTTCCTCGGGCCCTAGATTCAGACAACCAGGAGAATGTTCTTTAGAAGAAACATACCATTAAAAATATTTATTTTCTAGCAAAAACGCATGGTGAAGATGCCTTTTCCTTTTCCAGGGCCACTGTTCTCTGCCAAAGCACACATCTGAGGGGGACTAACCTCCTGCCTTAGAATAAAGAGAAACAAATAGCTTAGAAACACAGCTCCAATTACATGACAAATTTCTAGAAGACCACTGATACTCTTCTAGGCAACTGATGAATTCTCACACCACCTAGAAGAAATTCTTATCAATTTCATGTTCTCCCTTGTAGATACCACTCCACCCCCCAATCCTTTGAGATTTTTACTATTTACCCCATTTTAAAAGCGATGAACTTGAGGTAAAGAAGATTAAGAAATGTTCAAACTTATCTCCCTGTGTCAGAGCCAAGATTTAAACCTAGGTCTATGTCTACAACACAGTTTCTTTCTGTTCTGATTCTAAAACAAAGAAAATAAAACATTTAGTTAATCACATAAAACAACTTTTAATCATGACCTTTAAATAACTTTCCTAATCTCTTCACTGGGAATATTTACAAAGAGCATTTTCAGCTTTTTGGGAGGAATTCCGAGACTGGGTAGGAGACATTGACCCCATTTATCCACCAACACAATATGCCGAATCTGTTTTGAGGGTAGGGGAAAAAAGAGAACAAGAGAAGAATCCAGAGGAGGGGCAGCCACTGAAAGAACTTAATTTTGTAAGTTATAAAACAATACATATGCTCATAATACACATTCTAGATAAAACAGAAAAGTACAAGAAACAACGAACACCATATTTAATCCCATGTTAAGATGTGGTAGGCAGCTGTTACTTGTCTGCTCAGCCCCTCATCCTTGCTTTCCCCATTGCCTTCAGAAACTTAGTCTTTTTTTTTCCTGGTAATTTCTTTTCCTGCTCCTACTTTAAGGTTCCCTAGAAACTTCCATTTTCTCCCATGATTCTTATACTCCTCCCACTGCCCCCTAGTAGCCATGGATGATTGGTTTGGGAAGAGAACCTGACTCAAAATGGGCTAGTCACAGCCCTTCCCTTGGATTTTAAACCTTGGGCCAGAAAGAGCATCTGTTTTTCTCCACTAGTGGAAGGTATGAGATGAAAAAAAAAATTATTTTAGATATTCAGTACTTATATTTCTACAAGGTGGTGGAAATCAGTTTGTAGTGATCAGTAGTAAGTGTCCCTGCCTAGTCTAGGTTCAGTTCCTTACTGTGCTCTTTGCCAGGTGCGTGACACAGGCAAGCCGTTTCACCTTTCTGTGCCTCGGCTTCTTCACCCGTAGAAAGGTGCTGTGCTGAGGAGTCAATCAGTTAGTAAACGTGAAGTGCTTGGGTCACTGGCGTGCACTCAGCAGGAACGACATAAATGCTCACTGCTGCTGGCAGCGGGAGTGCTAGGAGCAGTTGCAGTGATCGTGGTGGTGCTATGTGAAGACAGAGGCCAGAGTGGGTGAGAGAATCCTGGGGGCGCTTCTGTTCCTTGGTTCAAGTTTGCTTCTAAAATCTCCTGCAAATTTGTCCTTCCCGGGGCTCAGTCTTTCAAACTGTCCTGGGACTCTGTGAGTCAAAATATTCCATTTTTATCTAATCTGGTTGACTACAGTTTCTTACACTTGCAACAAGAGTGTAAAACTAAATTTATTGGCACTTAGCATGTTTAATATAAATGAGTTAATTATAAAAGTAATATAACAATTACTGCCATCCATTAATTAGAAATAAAATTTAATATTTTGACTTTGTGTTTCATATTTTTATCTTTATAATTATTACATAAAATGTGAACAGATATTGTTGATGCCTCCTTCCCCCCGCCCCCAGAGAAAACTAGTATCTTGGGGAGTATGCTTCACTTCTACAGTTTCATACATATATTACATGAGTGTGTATCAGCAGATAATACCTGATATTGAAATGCATTAGTGGTACATTACACAGTGCTTATCTTTCTGAAATTTGCTTTTAAAATTCAACATACTTACAAATCAAGTTCTTTCATTTTAGGTGTTGAATTTTTCATTCTTTGAATATAACATAATTTGTCTCTTTCTTTTCTCATGAACACTTAGCTGCTTTTCTCTTATCTATTTATATATTTACTAATTTTGCTCTCACAAATCAGTAGCATGTTTGCTAATTTCTTCTTATCTATGTGTGTGAGCATTGCTTTGAAGTACATACCTAAGAAAAGCGGGATTAATGGCTGACAAGGTTTGAGTGTTGTTTTTTTTTTTTTAACTTTACTATGTGTTGTCAAATTGCCAAAGTATACATTTACCAGTAGCATGTACATGATCCCTCCAACATTTGATATTATTATTTTTAAAAATATGCCAATCTTTAGGGTGAAAATGAACTCCTGTATCTCTTGTCCTTTTTTCTATAGTATTGTTGGGTTTTCTTTCTCTATTTATAGAAACTTTAAATATACCTGAGCTGTTAACTTTCTTGTGATATGGATTGCAAATGTTTCCCCCTGTTTGTCATTTGCTTTTTACTTTGCTTTTTGTTCTCCACATGTTAAAAACTAGTTTGCTATTTTTTCTTTGAATTGTTCCCCTCATCATTCATTCCCCTACTCCACCCTTTTGACCTCAACAATCACTGGCAAAGAGATAAATTTAAAATGCTGAGTTCTCGAAAAGGCAGAGACAAGGCCATTCTTCCAGGAAGCTATGATCACCTTAAGGAAAGGGGCTTTTTGTGACCAGGGACTGCAGGTTTAGGAAGAAACCTACTTTCTCATGAGGACTCAGGAAGGAGCTCTGGAGAATCCACATTGCTGGAATTACCTGAGTTGTGGAAAGAAGAGTGATCTGATGCTAGAAGCTGGGGTTTGACTTCCGTTTTGTGACTTACTGACTCTGTGACTTGGGTCAAGCCAACCCACCATCACTGAGCCTCATGTCACCTCCCTCATGAGATGGTGTTGTCACTGAGTGCTCAAGGACGTTATGGCGCCTTGCATTTACTTAGCCCTGGCTGTTGGTGAGTTGAGAGTGAAAAGATGCCCCTTTCCCATGACATGGATGGAGGAATTTTAACTTATTTCTTTCCTGGTTATCATTTTGCTACTCATCAAGGGCAGCTGATTAATTTCTCCTTCCTCTATGTCTGTGGTTCTTTCCAGCAAGCAAGCAAGTTTCCTTTTTTGAAGTCCTTTGCTTCCTGTCAGTTCACAGACCTCCCATGGAATACCTCCCACCAGCTTCCAGGCCTTGATATTTCACAGCTGAGTTACAAGTGCCTTAGGTAGTCAGGAATGCCTGCATGCCTTCTTCTCAGCCGCTGCTGGGAGATCTCATGGTTTTATCGCCTATTTACTCCACATCTTAGACATTGTGCCTGAAATTATATCATTGCCCATTTTGCCTTCAGTTTAAATATGAAACTAATATGAAACTAACATGAAAATAATACCAATTGTGAAAGAGAAAGCAAATATTCTTGGGGTTATTTCACAACATGTGTCCGGGCCCACTCGTCTTATGTGTACTTAGTTGGTCCTGTTGGTTCTGCATCCAAAGTGTCTGTTCCATCCAACCAGTTCTCCCATTGCCACAGCCACCTCCTTGGCCCAAGCCACCAATGCGTCTTGCCCGTATTACTGCAAAAGTTTCCTAGCTGTATTCACCTCTTACTCACTTGCAACCCAGTTCGTTCCAGAAGCTGACATGAATGTATCACTACCTGGCTGGAAACAATTCAGTGTCTTCGATATGCTTAGAGAGAAGTCCAGTGCCTTGTCCCATCTGCAGGCTGTGTATGCTCTGATCTATGTCTCTGACCCCCACTTTGTTTGGTGTCCCCATCAGTCAAGCCAGCCAAGTTCCTTCCTGCTTTAGAGCCTTGGGGCTGCAGCTTACTCTGCCTGGGATGTTCTTTAGGAGTGCACTCTTGTTGCCAAGTCTGCCTTATTCCTGATTTTGCTCCAATGTCAAGATCTCAAAGAGAACTCTCCTGACCATTGTATCAAAAGCAACTCCCTGACTCCACTCACTCTTCCAGATGGCTCAGTTTTATCTTCTTCGTAGTTTTTACATCTTGCATCTTATTGAAATGTGACAGCTGACTCACAGCCATATCCCCACTACCTAGAACTCTGCGGAGTATACATATTAATAGTCCACCCATGACATGGACACACCTGGACATGCAGCATCCAAAGAGGCCCAGTAACACGTGACATCTTTGCTGAGTGGAAATCCCACGCACTGGGCCGTGGTCCATTCAGTTCACCTAGCTTTCATGGAGCCGCCGAGGCCTCATGTGGGGTTCCGTTTTGCAGATGAGGACACCTTGCTAGACTGTTTGCTAAACGTTGCATTGTGGCTGAGGCAGGCCAGGAGTTGCTGCTCCCGACTTCCAGTGCAGTGTTTCTGTAAGTACCTTTCCTCCTGCTCTGGACTGCAGGCAGAGAAAGGGAAGCTGAAATAAAAATGGGTCGTTTCTGCAGGGCATATGACCCGAAAAGTAAGTTTTCCAGAGGCTTAAAATAAAATTAAATGCCCAAATTGAGATTGGAACCGAAAAGTAAGCAAACGTTCATTTCAAAGAAAGAAAAAATATTTATTTATTTGTAATGCCTCAGTCAGAAGAAGGAGGGAGATGGGCTGCCAAGCTCTGGGATAACAGTGTTTCACACGCTGCCTGCTGGAGCTGTTTCCTTGACTTCAGCGGCTCGTTTTTTATGTGGCAGCTGGGGATGGGGTTGCAGTGGCGTCGGCTCTTGGTTTTCTTGGTCGGTTAGTTAAATTTAGGAAGGGTCAGGGCTTTTAAAGGTCTGTTTTTGCTTCTCCCCTTCAGCCTTGACAAGGCTGCTCGTGGGAAACATTTCACCGATTTTTAAGGAAGGTGAGCGAGGTGCTGGCGTCTCAGGAGTGTGGACGCCTGTTGACCTTTCCTCAAACCCCTGTTCTCAAGCCCTGTCTCCTCCTGGCCGTTTCTCACTGGCTTCATCACAGCTGAACCACAGAGAAAACAAAACAGACTTGAAATCTGCATCCTCCAGACTCATACACAATAAATACTTAGGAACAAAAGTGGTAGACTTTAGTCAGACTGGCAGGTGAGCATGTATCCTTGACATTGCCAGTTAACTAACGTCTCCTCTAAGAAATCTGCTTTTGCCTCCACAGACTGTCGTGCTGCAGAAAGCATTTTATGAGCACTTTATCATTTTATGATGTTCTTTTTAAAATGTTTATCTCAATAGGCTTTGGAACTGGAAACAAAATCACTGATTCCTTCTCTCCCCACACCCCACACCCCCCACCCCAGGAGATAGCTTCAGCTTTCTGATTTATTTTACTTTTAATAAAATATTGAATGCCATTTTCTCTAATTATTTCTTATTGAATGTACTCCTTAAGTCCCCCTTTTTCAAATAAAAAGAATAAAACCGACCATGTAATAGGACAATGGTTCTATCACTACTGATAATTATACATTTTGTTCTCATTGTAATTGCCCTGGTTTGAACTGTGCTTATTTTAGCAGAAAGCGTTCATTATTTTATCAACAACTGGCAGACCCCGCTGGTATTTACTGACTTTTCTTTAACCAAAACAAGGATTATAGCTCCTATCCATGGCTCAGCTGCTAAATCTTTGCTAAGAAATTTGGGAACCCCTTTTGAATGAAACACTGTACAAAGCTTTAAGCACTCTTTGCAACTGAGTTGTATTAAATGATAGACAAAAAAAGCCCTCTGAAGAATTGGTGCTTAATTACAACTTAATTAGCATAATTATGCATGCTAATAGCATCTCAAATGAATAGCAGTTGTCAGGAGGTTGGGACCATCTGTAAGAATGTCGGATTAATACATCATTTTTTATTTCTAACAACGCTGTAACTCTTTCCCTGAAAGTGATTTTCATTAATCAAGTTCATTTTTATTATATAGAAAATTTGGCATTTTTCATTATGGGCCATTATCTGTTTCCCCATGCAGCCCTAATACAATACTAATGAGCCCCCGTGTGGCCGGTCCACACTGACAATGGTGGTACAGGTGTATTATTATAATTGTTACAAACAGCACATTGTACCTCTGGAGTAGTGGAGTTCTAATCTCCCAGCACCCACGTTTCCACTTGGTACCTCCCCGGGGCCTAGTACAATTTTCAGAGCTTTATGAAAAACATACATGTTTGTGGTTACAAAGAAGCTATTTAAAGAGAAAGAGGCCCGTGATTACCTGCAGCCAGGATGCTGTTTTGCTGAGAATCCCTTTTGCGGAAGCAGAAAGCTTTGGGGGCAGAAGGAGGTCTGTGCCTGGGCCAGCCCCACTCTGGGGAGGAGGAAAGCAGTGGCTGGGAGGCCTGGGCATTTGCTGCAGAATGGTTCTGTTCCGTGCAGCATCACTCATTGCTAAACATGGCCATAAAACCGCAGGGGGGACATGTGTCTTCATGGTTCCTAGCCCCAAGAAGCACCCCAAATGGCAATCTCAAAGTTCACATCTGGAGCCACGCACACGTTACAGCAGGCTCTGTAAATATCTGGAGTCTGTCTCGTCTCGGAGCTGCCTTTTACTCTCAGCCTGGGCTTTTGATTGTTTGGAAGGTTTATCCATGCTCCACCTCTGCCCTCAAAGAAACCCCCTGGCCTTCTCCCCGGATACGCATCCACCCAGGCTCTTTCTACTTTGTTCCTTTCCGAGGAGCCTCATCTATTCTTGCACCCACACCCCAGCCTGAAACCCAGGGTTGATGCCAGATGCCAGGGTCCTTCAGTGCTCTTCACCCATTACCAAGCTCAAGGGGAGCATTAGCCTCATCCACTTCATACAAATGCAAAACAAAATGGCTACAGCTTTATTCTAAACCTCAGTTCCAGGGAGTAGAAATAAGCTACTTGCCGTGTAGCTAAGCCCCATGGTCCAGAGGTGAATAAAGACCCCTTCCTTAGGCATTGCAAGCTCCATGGGGGCCGGGGGGGAGCTCTCTATGGGGCCAGTGAGGCATGTTTATACCTTGCACCCGCAGATGGGAAATAGGAGTGCTGGGGAGAGAGGCTTATGGCCTTGGTGGGGTCAGAGAGTATGGGGAAGGCTGCGGGCACCTCCCTCACTCAGGATCCAAGTGAAGGTGAGTCTGCCAAACCCTGCTCTGGCCGCATGTCCCAGGAAGCACACTGTGTGTGGAACATGCAGTCTGCGGAGCAGGGATACTGCCTAGGGCATTCTTATGCTAAAAGAGTTACTTGTCATCTATGTGGTTTTATAATTTCCTAAGTCTGGAAACACTGCTCCAGAACCAGATTGCCTGACCTTGAATCCTGGCCTTGCCCTTACAAGCTGTGTGACTCTGAGCCCCTTTCTGAACCTCTCTGTGCCTTGTCTCCCCTGTAGAATGAAGATGGTGCTAGTGACTTTGAAAGGTTGTTGGGAGGATTAAAAATTCTTAAAAGGTCAAGCATCTAGTGTAATATTTGGCAAAAAGCTCTCATGGAGTGGTAACTATTAATGTTGTCTCCCGAGAACTGCTTTCTTGGGTCCTGAGATCAGGGGTAAGATGCCACTAGCCGTCTCAGTGGAAAACAGGAGGGCAGCTGTTGCAGGTGGGGCCAGTGGGGTCAGAGGTGGGGCAGAACGACAGTTCTGAGCACAGGCTTTGGAGCTCAAGGGGTCTGGGTTCCCAAGGCCCCCAGTTCCTAACAGCAGGCTCTTCCACAGACTCTTTGAGGTGACCTCCTGTGTCCTTATTGACAAAGGGAGTTATGCATGGCTCCTGCCTCCCAGGGCTGCTGAGAAGACCACCCAAGATATGTGTAGATTGCTCAGAACAGTGCCTGAGGTGTAGACAGGACCTCTCCCCTGGAACCCCAGCCTAGTGGGCCAAGATTCCTGTTCCATGCCTGCCACATATTGTGTAAGCGCTGTGACTCTAAGCAAGTTCCTCGACCTCCATACCTTGTCTTCCTCCTCTGTAAATGTGTACCATAGTATGACTAACGCCCCTGGGTGATGATCAGATGAGCCTAGCACTTAATTAGTTAGTTGCTAGGATAAGATGCTGGGGTTTCAGCAGCTGTGATTCCTTTTCTCCTGCAGACTCTCCCCTTGTTGGCCCCGGTTTCTCACCAGAGTGGATTCTCAGGCAGGATGTCTGCGGGCTTACAGCGAGCTGCCACTGGGAGATGCACTGTGTCCATGACAGCTCCAATCAGCTCGGAACAAAAGAGCGCCTGGCAGTCCTGCCGACCGCCTTTTCTCGGGGGAGTAGGGTTCTCCCGAAGGTCATGGGTGCTATGCTTTTGTTTCTTGTTGCTTATGGAACACCTGGCTTTGTGCTCAGGTATGCGCGTGCACACACAGATACGCCCCGCGGCCACTGTCCTGCATGGGCCCAGGTCTGCTGTTTGCTCCTCTGCACCCACAGGGTCGCCCTGAAGAACACAGGTGTGACCTAAAGGAAGACGTCTCCCTCCACACTCGAGAGGGGAGAGACCTTGTTATCTTCCTGATAAAAGAACTGATAGTAAAACCTATTGAAATAACCGTGAGACCCTTACTAAGCGCTCGCTATTCACTCCACCACCCATTCAGGTACCCATGGATTATTTTAGCAAATCTTTAATGAATCACTTTTCCCTGCAAAGGGAGGAAGGGTCATCCTGTGGGACTCTGTGGGGAATGGGGTTTTTTGTTCTCCATGGAGCTTTTGACCTAGTTGAGGATGGTACATGAGTGCTATGGGGTTAGGGGGTAGATTCAAGGGGGCTGGAGGGAGCTGGAAAAAGAAGCCAGACTTATGGGGGGACCAGCCTGGGGGCTTCTACTGATTCTGTTTGGAGGCTCCCTTAAAACCCATCTCTAGTTAAAAAATGTCCATCATGTACAAGCTAGCGTATCCACTACTAAGGGTTTATCCTCCAGACCTGTGTGTGAGACTGTTCATTCAACATAGATTTGAGAAACAAAAGACTGGAAATAACCAGGATGTTCATTAATAAGAGAATGGTAAATAAATGATTGTCGCTTAAACAATGGGGTATTATGAACTTGTGAAAAAAGAATAAAGTGGATCTCTATACGGTGACATGGAAGGAACTCAAAGCTCTTTTGTTGAGTGAAAAATACTGAAGGCGATATAATGAGTTTGGAATGTTCCCCTTGGTGGAAAGAAACTGGAGATATACACAGATGCAGGGAAAAAAAAATATGGTGAGCAATACTTGGATCTGAAGGCAGGGCCTGGATCTGGGAGCTTGACGGAGACTTAATTTCTTTGTATGTCGTTGTTATGTTTTCATTTTTTGCGGTGTGTGTACATTAATCTTTTAGTTGAAGAAACAGCAGAAAAAGAAAACCTCCACCTGCATGAGGCACAGAGAAGGCTGTTCAGGAGAGCAGGGTGCGGGCAGGGGGCTGGGGCCAGGGAACCCTTTATAGCCCTTCCGCCTAAAAGAGTCCCTCCAAACCCCTTCTCAAAGATTCTGTGACTTGTCAAATCCTGTCGCTGGTAGAACCACCTTGTTGCTAATTTCCCAATATCATTTTGCCCCACGGGGAATGTCAACAGAACTTCATCTGAGTGCACCTTGTACCTGTCTGTCTTGTTCCTGGAGCTGAAGTGGTTTAGGATAGAAGAAAGTGGATTTCCTAGAAGGGGTGGATCAGTTAGAACCAAGAAGCACCTCTTCTTGAGACCCCGTCATCAGAAGGAATTAGCAATTCACTGGGCAGTGGCGTAAATGGTAACAACCCCTTGTTGTGCTGCTGTTCTTGTGAGACAGGAACATGGGTTCACTCTTCCGAACTGCTGGAAGAAGGCTGAACTAAAGCCAGGAGCCCTGGGCCCCGCTGGGGTGCCGGTTGGGGTACTGTTCCCTTTCAGCCTCACTCGCCTCAACTGTGAACGGGGCAGTCACTGTTCCTCCCTGCTGGGGCCCTTCAGTTCTGAGAGCCCATGGTTTTATCGAGCTTAATGAAACAACGGAGGCCAAGTGGCAGGAGAAATTTTTTCTGCCCTGTGAATACCAAGATGGCATTGCTGACCCTTGCTGGCTGTATCTGCCTAAACCATTCTGGCTTCAGTATTAGGATAATGTGGAAGTAACAGTAACGCAGAGTTCAGACAGCTACTTTAGGTCTTCTGCCTCCTCACTGCTTTTTTGAAACTCTCCTTTGCCTCCAGCCTCCAGTGTTCATGACCCACGTGGGTATGCTTGCTCTAGAGACCCTGCCCCTAGTCCCCTGCCGTGTTGGAGCTGATACCGGCCCTGGGTCCCGCAGACCAGCTTTAACCTCCTTTGGGATCCACGCGCTCATTCTGCTTTTCCCTCAGCGCTCTTTGCCCCCTTCACCAGGCCTCCCGAGGGTTAGGATCCTCCAATTCCAAAGTCAAAATGTTTTCTAGCTTGTGTTTTCTAACTGTATATAATGTTACTCTAAAACGGTGAGAAGGCAAGAAAAAAAGGAGGGAAGGAAGGAAGGAAGAAAGAAGCTTAAAATGCTTCATGAAGTCAGGGTGAGAGGGGGAGCAGCATGTACTATTCACTAGAATTCCTGTAGAGTAATCAAGTCTTTTCATTCCAGAGGGTGTTATTGCCTGGTAATTAATATTAGATCTGATTTTGAAATAAGCCTAATGATGATGACTTTGGGGGTATATATATTTTTTTTTGCTGTGTTTGCATAAAGCCTCTTTCTCAGCTTTGCACATGGAAGTTCAAAAAATGTGAGCTTTGCCTATAAGATTCTTCTTGGCATACTGTGTGGCAGAAAAGGTGATTGTTGGCAGGGACCACAAGTAGGAAAGTGAACTTAATGTTGCTTAGCGTGCCGCTTTTGAAAGTACATGGCCTTCCTTGGGCTGGTCGGTGCTGGGAGGCTCGGAAGCACTGCGGATCTGGAGCCCCCGGGTCTTTCCTGGGGACTGACGCTGGGCGTGGCGGGACGGTCAGCTTGGCACGTGCGCTTTGTTGTCCTCTGCGCCAAGGCAAACTCCTCTGTATCTTCTGCATCCCCATCGTGACTCACAGGGTGAAGTTAGCAGTGCGCAGACAAGGTGGAGTCTCATCCTGTATTCCTTACTCACTGCTTTGTAACAAATTACCCTAAAATAGCAAGCATTGATTATCTCAGTTTCTATAGGTCAGGAATTTGGGAGTGACATTCCTAGGTGCTTCTGGCTCGGGAACTCATTTTCCTCCCTTATCTGCACACACCTTTCTCTCTGCTTACAGTGCTAAGCCTTGGCCTTGCTCTATCAAGAGGCAAACTCCTTTCTTACAAAACCCTGATTAAATAACCCAGCCTCTTATTTCTTCCTGTGCTCTCCCCCTAAATTGGCTTCTACCTTTCGGCTCCCATGACATTTGGACATACTTCTGTTAAAATGAGAGCCTCTGACTTAAAACAATTTTTGTTTTTTTGCCACACTGTGTGGCATGCAGGATCTTAGATCCTCATCCAGAGATTTAAACTGTGCCCCCTGCATTGGCAGCAGAGTCTTAGCCACTGGGCGACCGGGGAAGTCCCAAGAACCTCGGACTTTTCAATGTGTGTGTATGTGATGTCCTTCCCTTGGGGCTCAGCTGGTAAAAAATCCACCTGCAATGAGGGAGACCTGGGTTTGATCCCTGGGTTGGGGAGATCCCCTGGAGAAGGCAAAGGCTACCCACTCCAGAAGTCTGGCCTGGAGAACTCCACGGACTGTATAGTCCATGGGGTTGCAAAGAGTCGGACATGACTGACCAACTTTCACTCACTCACTCACGTGATGTCCAGACCTGAGGTGTCCAATATGGTAGTCATATGTGACTCTTTAAGTAAAATATTAAATTCAGTTTCTCAGCCACACAAGCCACTTTCAAGTGATGGCTAGTCACACACAGATGGTGTCTACTGTTCTGGACAGTGTGGATAGAGAGCCTTGCCACCATCATAGAAAGTTCTACTGGACAGCATTACTCTAGATTGTTAGCTTTTCAACCATGGAGTCCTGTCCTCTTCATCCAAAAAGCAACATTTTCTGGTCTAAAGCAGCAATTATTTGGTCTGTTCACCTCTGTGTTGCCTGGGTGTGACATAATGTCTGGTTGAATACATAAATTTACAAAGTGGTTTCTGGGGGGGCCTCAGAGACTCATTTGACATATGTTGAGTTCCCATTCTATGTCAGAGACTGGATGTCTGGTCCCTAGGACTGACAGAATGCGAAAGGGGTAGTCTGGCAGTCAGTGTTAATTGACTGGCCCAGTCTCTGTTTGCAACGCCTTTCAGCCAGGGGTGGCAACATGACACACTAGACCCCTGGGTGATGTGGGTATAAGGCTGCTAAGGAGCCCCACAGTGTCCTTTTGCTTTCCACATACTGGTGTTGTCACAGTGATCTTTCTCGATCTAGCAGATGAGAAGTTGTTAGCCGTCTTCGTTCGCACTGAAGTACTGATATGACAGGGAGGGGTCATAGCAGCTGTTTTGTGGCCATGAGGTGGTGAGTGAACACACTGAAATGATATGAAATGATAAAGAAAGTGAGGCATCATGTTGTGGAGTCTCCACGCCAGCTCTGGACCACAATTCTCTAGGTTTCTTATTGTGTGAGGAAAAAGTAGATATCTGTTTTTGAAGACACAAGTATATTAATTACTTGCAGCCAAATGCAATTCTAACTAACACAGATGGAATAAATAGAAATTCCAATTGCTCCTAATTAAGAATTCAAAACTTAGTGTTTAGGACCTTCTGCCACAGGGAACATAGCAGCTGAAGGTAACATTTCTGACCAGATTATCAGATGAGGAACTGGAGACTGGGCTCCCTGGAGACCCTAGAACTTAGTCCTCCCCAGGTTTGACTGGCCTGGTCCTCTACCTGGTTGCTCTACTCTCAAAGCCTTCCATGACCTTTCAGGTCGGTGTCACTGGGACTGTTACCTAAAGGACACCCCAGAGCACCTGTACCCCCACTGACTGATAGGACCTGGGAAACACACCACCAACTGAGGTCCAGGAGCTCTGACACCAGACAGTCCTCTCTAGTTCCAACCTGCTGCAGAGCATGGAGGGGATAAGAAAAGACTATGGACTGACTTTGGAGTCCTTCCTTTTGTACACTTCTTCTATTATGCTTTTGATGTAAAGCAGGCCCGAGAAACTACTTGATTCTGGCTAAACTCAGAGAAATTTGTCAGTGAATGAGAATTTCAAACATAACGTTGCTTTGATCTCAGTCAGATCTCCCCTGCATCCCATTTTAATGTGTCAATTAAGTATTTTAGTATGTTGACAGAGGGCCGTATGGTGTGCTTATCATCTGGGGGAATAAAAACACTTGCTGATGCTGAATGAACAGGGCAAACTTTGCTGTAACTGTCGAACCCCATTCTGAGCAATGCCGCTCTTGCTCGGCCCTGGTTTGCAAGACTTCAAACCTTTAATTGGCCCATAACAGCAGAGTGACAGCAAGCAAGGTTTCAATCAACATACTCATGATTTGCCAGTATTTTGAGAAATAAATTGCTAGCTAATAAATTTCCCGTAGCTTCCTTTGTAAATGCCAGCTAAAGGCCTAAACATTCCGTGTAGATTTAATTACACATTTAGTGTTCCTGTAATTTTGAATTAATTACATGCCAAACAGATTTATGTTTTATGTACTTAATAAACCTTGGTAAGTGCCCTTTTAGCAATCAATTGGTATTTAGGACCTGGTTTGTTTTTTAAAAATAATGGTTCACATCGCTGGGTCTTGTTGTTCCTTCCATATGTTTGGGTGTTGATAGAATTAGAGGCACCAGATGTTGATACTAAAATGAAAACAGAGTCACTGGTGGATAGCAGGGTTCGGGGGTGTGGGGCGAGGAAGGGGGATGAGCTCATACTTGGACGTCAGGGAGCCGAATCATCAGCTTCATCAGCAGGTTTGGGTTCTGCCGTTTGTCTCAGCCCGTTGTGTGGTAAGGAGCCCAGGCTGACCTTCGGAGGAGAGATGGGCTGCCGGAGATGGCCAGTCAGTCTCCTCGCCATCTCCAGGTGCTTGGGACCCTGATGGCCACTAAGGATGTTATTTATTCATCTATTTTGCTTAAGGTGCTGCTTCTTATTGTATTCTTTGTCAGGACAGACTTGTTTTCCAGCTCCTTGGGAATCTCAACTGTGTTTATTGAGGGTTTACTCAGTGCTCAAGGGCTTTCCTGGTGGCTCAGAGGTTAAAGCATCTGCCTCCAATGCGGGAGACCCGGGTTCGATCCCTGGGTAGGGAAGATCCCCTGGAGAAGGAAATGGCAACCCACTCCAGTACTCTTGCCTGGAGAATCCCATGGAGGGAGGAGCCTGCTAGGCTACAGTCCATGGGATCACAAAGAGTCGGACACGACTGAGTGACTTCACTTTACTCAGTGCTCAAGACTGTGTTAGGTGTGTTTGAGTCCTGTTTCCTGATTTCTGATTGCAACCGTCTGGGGTGGGGGAATAGCAGAGGCAGGGGAACCCATTTGTGCTTCACAGATGAGGAAACTGAGGTCCAGAGAAACGAAGACGCCTGCCAAGGTACCAGTGAGGAAATGATGGAGTGGTCCTTCAGCCTGGGGCAGAACACACAGATGTCCGTTACTCCAACTGCATTTTGAACTTAAGGTTTTTTTTTTTTTTAATATTCTGTCTTAGTCTGCTCAGGCTGCTCTAACAAATTACTACTGACTGGGTGGCTCAGACAGCAGACATTTGTTTCTCATAGTTCTGGAGGCTGCAAGTCCGAGATCGGGGTGCAGCACGGCTGAGCTCTAGTTAGAGCTCTCCTCCCTACTTGCGAACGGCTTGCCTCTGTGTGCTCACATGGTTGCCAGGCAGGGCCAGGGAGAGCAAGCTCTCTAGAGAGTCTTCTTACGGGCACCAGTCCCATCATGGGGGCCCCACCCTCATGGCCTCCTCTAAATCCAATCACCTCCCAAAAGGCTTCACTTCCAAATACCCTCCCACTGGGGATTATGGTTCCAAGAAACCCGTTTTGGGGACACATAGCTCTGTGCATAGCACCTTTGAAATGCCTGATGTTAACTCAGATTGAGAAGAGAAACCAAGAATCAGTGACCTCTGGGATCTCTCAGGTGTGCCTGACATTCCTACTTCAGAAGCAAGCTGGAGCTGCAGAGCCACCTCTCGTCGCAGAAGCAGCCACCACATCTCAGAAGAGCCTTCAAGAGAAATCCTGCCCAGAGCAGAACTGGAAGAGGCAGGCAATGCCCTCCTTCCGTGAAGATAAAAGTCAGTTGGCTGGGGAGTGCAGAGGCAGGTCAGGGTGATGAGGAGAGGGCAGCAGTGAAATGGAAAAGCAGCTCCTGGGGGTGGGATTGGAATTCCACACGAAAGAGTCACATAAGTTACCCCTTGGCAGGGCCAGCGTCTGATTTCCCTTGTCGTCAGAGGTCGGGGAGGCCGGTTTACAAGCGCTGGCTGAGGGACGCTGCACGGTCACCAAAGATGTTCCTCTCTGCTTCCTGCGAAGGCAGTTCTGGCAGAGTGCGCCCACCTGCAGGAAAACGCAGCAGCAGCAGCTCCTCCTTCCAACCGCCTCCCATCCCTCTGATGGCGAGTTCCAAATTGAGCTCTGTTAGATACAGGGAGGAATGTGCCATTTTTGCCTGTGTCCTCTCTTTATCTGGAAACGTCCCCAGGCCTGTGAAATTAAGCAGTAACATAGCAGGCGGCCATCATTATTGCTGGATAATTGACTGGGTATCCCGAGTGAAACAAAGGTGGTTACAGAATGGTAAAGACAATTATCAGTTATTAATGGTGGTTATAGAGCATAACAGAGCAATTTACAAATTGAATTTCTAAGTTGAACAGCTTTCCATTTATATTTTTAAAGGCAGGAGGCAGATATATGGAATAAAGCCTGTGACCTTTGCTGGTGACACCGTATGGCTTCAGGAGATTCTTTTTAAATAAATTCTTTATTAGGCCACTTCTGTGATGGACCTTGTTGTTTTGGACAAAAACTGCTTAAGGAGCCAATTCTCTCCAATCTGATTTGGATGAATGTGTACAGTCACTATTAGTGTCTGTACGTGAGTCATTCTGTGTCCATACACGTATGTGTGTCTTTACCCGTCAGAAGAGGCCATGCAGAAATAACATGGAAAAGCCTGGAGGAAGGCCTAAGAAGTGTCCACGAACCTCGTGACACTTTTTCATCAGGAAGTGTGCCATTTTAAGCAGCCCTGAAATGTAGAGAGCGTGAGGTGCCTGAGAAGCCAGGGAAAAGATCACTGCTATCAGAGCTGGGTTTTATCAGAGGGTGGGTTAGGCTTTACCGCCTCTTAAAGATAATGTTGTCTCTCGAGGCGACTCACTTTTGGTCTCGTGGGCCTTGTTGCTGTGTGCGGCTCTTCTCCAGTTGCAGTGAGCGGGGCTGCTCTCCCGTCACCGAGCTCGGCCTCTCACCATCGTGGCGCCCCTTGTTGTGAGCGCAGGCTGTAGGGCACCCAGGCCTCGGTGGTTATCGCTCCGTGGCCTGTGGGATCTTCCCGGACCAGGGATCGAACCCATGTGCCCTGCACTGGCGGGAAGATTCTTATCCATTCTGTGATCAGGGAAGTCCAAGGCTTCGCTGCCTTGTGAGTGCATTTTTACCTTTAATAAAAGGAAGTTTTTAACTTGACACTACTGATGAGCTACAATAAAAATTTATGGCAGGCTGAGTGAGTTTCTACAATTTGGAGGGGGTTGAAAAGCTCCTTTCTAATGCTTCAAATGAATAAGTGGACTGGGGAGGTGCCATCTGTGAGTTTAAAAACATTTTGGCTCTTTCCACTCGTGCCGTTGGCACACACCTCAGCAGTGATGGGAGATCTTGTTTCTTCCGTGATTTCATAACTCACAAGACTCATTAATTTACATTCCAAGCCACACTTTCACCTGCACGTCACCTCACGAACTGAGCCAGAAGTAAAGGTGACCTCGGGGGGCTTTGCCCCACGTCCTCGCTTTGCTTGTGCAGTTTTGGTTTTAACTACCACGTGACTAAGCTAGTTCTCCTTAAACCTGCCATGCTCGACAGAGCTGCTTGAGACGCCAAGCTGGAAGTCAGCGTCTCTCCTCCCCCCACATGAGGAGTTATTCACCGCGATTTGTAGGCAGCACAAACCGTTTTGCTATTTCACCCCCTTCCCCAAACACCCTTTCTTTACCATAATGTTTGGGGCCCAGGAGTGTTCCTGGCTCTCTACAGATGTTGCCTCATGCATGATAAACACAATGGGCAATTGCACAGCTGGAATTCCCCCAGACCCTCTGTTCAGCGAAGATTCCCTCCCGTCAGCTCCTCCTCTCCGCTGTGAAATCAGCCACGAGCCCTACCCTCTCTGTGTTTCCATTAATTTCTCCTTCAGCACATCTGATTTCGATTGCAGGGTCTCTGGGTAGAACCCTGATTAGCTTTTCTTTTGGAGTTGGTCCTCACATTGCTTACAAAAATGAGTGCAAATCATGAAAATGACTCTAAACAAAATCCACTAGCTGGAAATAGTGTGGGGAAAGAATATTGCGGTGGGGGTGATGCGTATTTCAAAACTCGCTGAGTTGGAAGCCGTTTGCCAGAGATTCTGCATAAACAGTGGTGATTGTTGGGACTTATCTTTCTTGCAGTGTTTCTGCTGAGAACTGTTGGGCAGGCCATATCTGGAACATTCTCTCTTTCTCTCCTAAAAAGTGGTGGTGGGGGTAGGGGGCAGAACACTCATCACCGTCCTAGGCAGCCCACTTCTAACTTCCCAGCCCACTCAGCACTGACTTGGAATTTTTGGCCCCATTCAAAGCTTTTGTGCCTTTTTACATAACGACTGGCCCCCTCTGTGGAGGGATGGGTTGAGTGACAATTTTCTGCATTGTGTCTGTGTTCCGTGACTGGGTCAATAGTCCATCCCTTACAACAGGAAAAATAGCTTATGGGTGAAAACAAAACCATCATTTAAAATCCCCACACAGTCGCCCCCTCTGCCGCAGACCGGGCTGACATTTGGGAGCGCTGGTCTCTGGAAGAAGCACAGTGCTGAAAACGCAGTCTGCCAGCATCTCCAGTCAAAGGCAAACGGATCCGCCTCCCTCCCCCGCTCTTCTCCATTCCAGCCGAACTTCCTGCACCGGTTATAAATATTTAAAGCTACAGTCAACAAAGTTTAAAGACCGGGAAGTGAGGAAACCCAATCCCCCCTGCAATGCCTTCTGTGTCCTGCGGCCTGCCTCTTCTGGCCTTCGTTGTAAGGTGAAGGGCATGAGGCTCAGAAGGAGCAAGTGCCGCCTCACGCTCAGGAAAGCCGTCAGCACCAGTGAGTGGCACAGACTTTTCATTTTATGGTCCTGACTCTGCAGAGTGTCCGATGTGACCAATTTGCTGGAGATAAAGTTCCTGAAGCAGCTTGCTATTTTAGACCCCTGCTCTGGATACCTTTAGTGCAAGAAGCCTAGTAGGAGCACTCAGGCTTTGCCCGGCATGGTGCCTGCCGGGTGTGGCGCACGCAGAATCCAAAAGCTGCAAACCCTCCCCTGCAAGAATCTGTAGTACAAGGTGGTACATCATGGGCCATCAGGAGGATTATCAAGAGTTATACAAAGTGCTGTGGGGGCTCAAAAGACGGATTCATTCATTCAACCAACACCTACCTATACGCCCCTACTATGTGCTAGGCAGTGGGTGAACCTCTGAAGGGTCAAAGATGAAGCAGGGATGAGAGTGGGGCGTAGAAAACTAATGAGATAATAAGGCTTCACCTATGGGACTACTTTTGTTGGATCTTGGAGGATGAGTAGGAGGTTTCCAGGTAAAATAGTGAGTAAGGACCGGGGAGAAGATATATCTGGAAGACAGAAGTCAAGGGCAAAGTTGTACAAGAGGCAAGCATGACTAAAGGGTGGGCAGAAAACCCACGGGAGTTTCCCCGGCACATGGGTCCGTCACAGGCAGGAACACCACACACCAAGGAAAACATGCTGGGTCTCATCCAAGCTGGAGATTCTGGTCCAGGGCTGTGTCACTCAGAGAGTGAGGTATGTTTCTCAAAACTGCTCCACCCAGAGGTAATCCCTTCCCCAATTCTGACAAGCACACTGTCTATCATCCCCTGTCTTGTGAAAACAGCTCTGCTCCATCCCTCACCAAGAAAGCAGAACTCCTTGCTGGGAGGGAGAGAAGGAATTACCTCCTGTCCCACCCTTGCTTAGGAGCTGACTGCACTCGGCTGACTGTCCAGACAAGCAGGGCGAGGATCGAGGATCGTTCTGGCAGAGGGGATGCTATCTGCAGCCTGCAGTGCGGGACCAGGGCTGAGGGCTGCCAGGTCCTGCCCTGGACGCAGTTGCAACTTAGTGAGTTGTAGATGTCCTCTTGTTGGATAATACAGGCTGGGGGGCAATGACCCCCAGCCTTAATTTTAAAGGAGTCTTTAAATCAACTGCAGCAAAACTTTAGTTGAATAATGTGAAACATGTTTTTACAAATGACATGTGAAGCGCATTTGAAAATAAATTTTGTTTTCTTCCCTTGGTGAAAATCTCCAATTCTTTACTTGGCCTGAGCACATTATGGTTTACAAAGCATTGTCGTATGTTTACTCTTCCCAAGAACTTCCTGAAAACTGGGGCAGAGACTGGGGAGAAGACAAGATCAGAGACTCGTGGTGCACGGGCCAGTGTCTGCGTCTGTGTCAGCTCAGGTGCCCCACAGGGTCTGCAAGGGGCTCTTTAGGATGTGGGAACTCTGACCCCACATCCTACTGCAAAAGTCGACTGGATGTCCTGCCTGAGGGTTTGGGGGCCAAAAGGGCTTCATTCTGCTGCTGAGGAGCTGTGGCTTTAAGGGACATCTTTGTCTGTGGAGGCAAGTGTGTATCTTGGGGTCCAGAAGGTCTGAGACGGCCCTGTGATTGCTCCTACGATAAAACATGTCTTCTGTCCTGCAGATGATGGCAACATGGCGCTGGGGGAAGGTTCAGAGCCCTGGCTCTGCGATGGTCCTGTGGCAGTGAGGGACTCACACAGGCTTGGGCTCTCGAAAGCAACCAGCTGGGGACCCTGCCCTTCTGAGGTCCTCAGATGGCAGAGCTGAGTTCGCAGTTGTGATTCAGCTGTTTAAAGTCACCTGTAGTGACTCCAAACGGCCTGAAAGAGGCCCCTTAAGACTTTGGAAGTTGGCTTTTCTGATTGCTGGGCAGTGGAGTCTTCCTCTCAAGCATCGGTGCCTTCCTTCGCCCTCACAGGGAGAAGCTGGGAACAGTTCCTCCTCTCCTGAGCCGCGCTGGCCGTGGCTCACCTTGGAGGCTTGCTGACACGCTGTCTTATCTTTCGCCCCCACTCCGTGTTTACTGTTCTGCATTTGCTGTTTTGCAACGCTGTGCCCTGGCGCACGCTCTGGACTGGGGAGCTCAGCTGTGTTTGGAAACCCAAGAAGGCCAGGCGACCACAGTTGCAGTTGGTCCTGGGGCTTTGTGACATCCAGGGGTGAGTCAGTACACTCCTTCATACCACCTGCCACAGACCTGTCACTTTTGTGCCTGTGTTTATCGTGTACCTGGGCATTAACTCCTTTCTGGGGCAGTGCCTAGAGTCACTGTTTAGGAGGCCTCCATCAGTCCTGAATCAGCCTTTCTCTCTCTGCCTCCTCTCACCTCTATCCACACCGTTACAGGTGCTTGTGTGATTCAAACTTCTGGAAGAGGCTGCAGAGTTAGGTCACCCGTGGATTCTCACGACCAGTTTGACTCTAAGTGGTGATGGTTTTAGTAGATGGTGAGGAGACCTTAACCTACTCAGTGGCACATTTCTGTGGGGAAGTAGCTCCAAAGGAAAATCATTTCTCTTGGTGCAGGAATCACGAATCTCAGCCTTTCCTGGGCCTGTTCCTCCAGGATGGGAATTGCTCCCTGACCCTCTGCAAGGCAAAGCCTCCTGGCGGGGAGGACGAGGTGGGCTGAGGAGTCCGTGCCTTTAGAACGGTTTTATGAAAAACAGGATGTGGTTCCTGAGATGAGAGCCCCTCAACAGTGACCAGCTTATTGATACAGGTAAATGAGCAATTCTGCACCAGAGTGTGCGGATGGAGCTTGTGTTCTGTGATTGAGGCCTGTTTATGAGACAGCGTGCTTCATGGGCAACAGTCACTGCTAAACAGAAGACTCAGTGCCTGGGGGAACACATGCAGGCTGGCTTTAGAGCTGTCTTTTATTTCTTCAAATACAGACCACCCAAGTTATGGGCCAGTTAGGAAGATAGTATAGCTCAGTGAACTCTGGTGTGAGAGTGACTGGGTTGAAATCCTGATTTGACCTGTACTAGTTGTGACCCAGAGAAGGCGATGGCACCCCACTCCAGTACTCCTGCCTGGAAAATCCCATGGACGGAGGAGCCTGGTGGGCAGTCCATGGGGTCACTAGGAGTCGGACACGACTGAGCAACTCCCGTTCACTTTTCACTTTCATGCATTGGAGAAGGAAATGGCAACCCACTCCAGTGTTCTTGCCTGGAGGATCCCAAGGACGGGGGAGCCTGGTGAGCTGCCATCTATGGGGTCGCACAGAGTCGGACATGACTGAAGTGACTTAGCAGCTTCATGACCTTGGACATGTGAGTTAATCTGTCTTACCTCAGTTCCCTCTTTTTGCACAGTTGGAAGAGAAACACCACCTTATTTTAGGCTGAAAATTGCCTCCCCCCTCACAGATATCCATGCTCAGATTATCCTGGATAATGTGGGTGGGATTTTAATGCTGTTATGAGGGTCCTTATAAGAACCCGGCAGAGGGAAATTTCACAGACACTTTGCAGAGGAGAAGGGAATGTCAAGATAGACATGAAATAGGAGAAACTTGAATATACTGGCCCCGGAGACTGGAGTGATGGAGCCATCACCAGGGAATGCCAGTAGCCACCAAATGCTGAAACAGGCGAAGAATGGATTCTTCCCTGGAGCCTCCAGAAGGAACCAGATCTGCTGACTCCTAGATTTTAGTCAGTGAGATGTATTTTGGACTTCCGGCTTCCAGAGCTGTCAGAGAATACATTTCTAATGTTTAAAGAAATTTGAGATGATTTGTTACAGCAGCCACATGAAACTAACACACACCTTCATGGTGTAATCAAGAGGATTAAGTATGCTAGTGCTCACAAAACATTTGGTGCAGTCCTGGTGTTACACAGTAAACTCTCACCAGTAAGGCTTTGGTTATTGTTTCATCTTGAAGCTGGGAGAAAGATTTGCAGAGGGCAAGGAGGACTGGCTGAGGGGGTCAAAAGGGGTGGGTGTCAGGTCCTGGCTGGGTCACTGTCACTTGCAGGCCAAGCTTCTGTTTTTCTCCTTTGGCAAAAGGAGGCCACCAAGTCCTCCCCCGAGTTACGAGGATCAAATGAGTTAATGAACGTGAAACTGCTTTGCACGTCACCCACGTAAATCGCTAAGCCGTGGTTACAAAGAGCGGGACCAAACTGAAGCAGCGTGGTAGAGGGCTGCGGAGAGCTTTGTCTCTCTGGCTCTGTGAGGTGAGGTCATCTCTTTCAGCTTTTGTTCCTGCCTCTCTGAGCTCATTTGCTGGTTTTCCCCCTAATCCGGGCCCCGTTGGCCCCGAATGGAGCTTCAGATGACAAAGCTCCAACAGTCCCAGCCAGCCGTGAGCCACCCCTGGGGCATATTTCTTCTCGTTACCATTTTTAAGAGGCACAAACAAAAATAAAAATAAAAAAACCCAAATACACTCATCTTAAAAGTGATTTGCAATGCCCACCATGGAGATTAGGTCAATGGATTCCAGTTCCACTTAGCTGAAGTTTGAGATGTTTTCAGTCTATTTTTCAGGCCAGAGACCCATGAGACCCAGAATCGGGTGTCAGCTTAGATGGGAACAAGTCAACCTTTGTCAAATGCTTGAAAGCGGTGAATTCATCTGTAAAGATACCCAGCCTCCCAGGAAATGTGCTGTTTTAGCCTGAGTAGGCAAAGGACAACACACAGGATGAAAGCAAGCCATTCCTGCCCATGATTTGCTTGTCTTTTACTGGTCTGTCCAGTAAAATCTTCACACTCCCTAAGATGGTCAAAGGTGTGTGTTGTAATGACAGCTCTTTGCTGAAGGACTTGGCAGATTCCTCCAGTTCACTGATTCAAATCTACTCACCTACGACGGGAAAAGAAAGGACCCCATTCATATGCATTTATCTTTAACAAATAGATCATGAAAACCCGCAACGTTCCAGGCAGTGAGGGGACGCTACTGACCACAATGCAAGGGTTATCTGGAGTTTGGAGCTGACTGGGGATGACATTAGCCAAAAAGTGACATGACATGGACAAACTGCAACAGTGGTACGACAGGAGCACCTAGTACTAACAGGGTCTCCAGTGGAAGTTTCTCCCGGCAGAGAGATCCCGAGTTCCAGTTCAGGAGGCAGCCAGGGATCAGCTGAACCAAAAGTAAGGGGAACACGCTAAATGTGGAGAGGATGGTGTGTGCAGAGGCCCCAGAGTGGAAAAAAAAAAAACAACCAAACCCTTGATATGTAGGAGGAATCAAGTAGAAGCTTGCATGGTGGAAAGCAGAGGAAAGAGTTTGGGGTGAGGCTGAAGGAGTATGAGGGACCGAAATGGGGTCCTGTTGGCTCTGTAGGGTGCACAATATTTGGGGAAGAAAGATTCACCTCCTGGGTCCCACTCCCCCAGAGATGCATCTGTGTGGCCTTCACTCTGGGCCCCCCAGGTCTGACCAGGTCTATGCTGAACCTGGCAGAGCCAGGGCCTAAGACAGAAGCTGAGAGGCGGGTACCCTGTGGCTCTGCCATTTCCTTGCAAGTTTAGGTCTCTGCTCTGAACTCAGCAAGACTTACTCTAGCCTTGCTCTGTCCCCTGTCCCCAGGTTGTTCATTCACTCAACAAATATTTATTGAGTATTTGTGATGTGCCAGGTCCTGGGCTAGGCCCTGGGAGGCAGAGTTGAGTGAAAGAAGGCCCACTTCCTGCTCTAGAGAAGCTTCAAGTTCGGTGTGGGGGGAAGGGTAATAGCTTGGACCCCCACAGTCAAACATCAACTTGTCTTCTGCCCATTGTCTGAACTTCCCCTGTCACCATTTATGGATTGCCAGCCAGCCACTTTTCCTTGTCACAGGGGCTTAGGCCAGACTCTCAGTCATTATGAGTGGACTGCACTGATCCTCCCTAATATGGACCAGGGTTCGGCCCCAGTCCAGTGCTGGATCCATCCCCCTGCATCTTGGCTGTGTAGCCCCAGGTCCAGACAACAAAACCATCTTGCTGAGACCCACCTCCCGTGCTGTGTCTCCAGGTGCCCAGAAAGGCCGTCTTCCTTGTTATTTCCCTGTGGGCACAAATCTTCTGAAGGCAGCATAAGTTCCCTCCAACAGCAGCATATTCCCACTTGCCAGCAGTTAATGAACTGTTGTTGGGGGTGGTTAATGCCCTGTGAAATCAGTCATTAATTGTAGAAACAACTGATCTCAGAGAGATCGTGGCAATTATGAGCCATTTATGATGGCAGAGGCATAACAAAACACACTGCCATGCTGCCCGTCCGTCACGAGGGGAAGAGTCTGCAACTTGGTTTTGAAGCTGTCTTCTAACGGGAGTGGTCACACACTGCCCAAGCTCCCTGCAAACCTCACTCTTAAAGCCCTGGCTGCAAAAAACCCAGAGCTAGTAACTGTGCTCGGGAAACAAAAAGATACACCTGCAGAGGGCCGGCTGAAGGAGGCAGCATCGGATAATAGATAAAGCGCTGTGGCCTTTCCTGGCCTGGTGGCTTCTGAACTGTGGTCCCAGAGCTGAAGGAGCAGAGAAGGTTTTCCTGGTGGCCTCTGGGCTGGCCTCTCAGGGTGGTGATTCTGAGACGTATTCTTCATCAGTTCTGTTTCAGGGGAGCGTTTAAGATAAGCTGACCCCTTTGTTGGTGGTGTATCTGAAACATGCTCATCGTTTGTTCTTTTCATGATGAATGTTCCCCTCCTGGCAGTCAGAAACCGGTCACATTATCAGGAATGTTCACAGTCTTTCTGACCCTGGTAACACTGCCAAGATTTTCAGTTTTCTGCCTTCAAGTCTCCCAGCCGTTTCTGGAGCCCCAGACAATGTCTGTGTAAACTCCTGAACAGGTTTTTAGAGGCCTCTGCCCCTCTGGGAAGCTGGTACCTGGGGATGTCTGTCCCTTAGTCTCTGGCTCTGCATTTACAGGCACTGGGCCTGCATCAGATATTGGCCCCTATAATATCCAGGAGGAAAGGCATCCCTAAAAGGTTTCCACAGCAGAATAGCAGGACCATTCATCTATTTTACAAAGTCCAGCTGGATCAAGTTTGGGTAAGGATGTTGGTCTGTTCTCTTAGCCAGGGGGCTTATGATACTGAAATATTGGGACTGCCCTGAATGATCAACAGCATAGTCTTAGCAAAATGCATTTGGTATTCCAACAGGGTAGGATCCTATGCAGCATTTAATATGATTATTAAAATCTGTGCTTATTGACATGAGAAAAATGCCCGTGGTCTATTACTGAGTAGAAAAAAGCAGGCAACCAGATTCACTCGATCCTGTTTTACAGACAGTGTGCACACATGTGGGAACGTGGGCATGTGACAATGACGGTCTTTCTTGATGCCCCGCAACACGCTGCAGTGCTTCTTCTGAGAGACTGAAGCTGACTTAGAAATTCCTCCTTGTGCTTTTGGAGAGTATCTGAATTTATTGTGACAAGTGTGTCTTGAACTTATAAGAAAAGTAATCTATATATTTTTACGTTTATTGAAACCTGCTCTCTTTTATCTACTGTAATAAAATTATGTCTTATCAGGATTTTCTAAAGCTTTTTACATTATGTGTCCTCATTGGCCAAACTAAGACACAATGTTATTAGAAAAATTTGGAAAATAAAATCTCCAAGGAATTTGAAAGATTAAGTTGCAAAAGCTGAAAAATAAATGGTTTGCCTAATATCAGCCGGGCAGCATCAGAGAAATAGACTTGGCTGGGAGTGGGGGAGGGGGAGATGGGGGCAATGGGCAAAGACACAGGAGAGTTTGGTGGCAAATAGGCAAACAGAAGCGATGGTTTTACAATGTCGGGGTGGTAGTATGGTGGTTGTAGATGACCTGTAGGGGTCTGTTGTGACCACAGAAGGGATTCTTGAGCAAACAAACTTGTAAATATGTGACGTGACTGAAATTTTCACTCTGCATTTAAATTTAGATTTTTCTTGAATTCGTGTATAATTCCATATTCAGTCACGCTTTTTCCTATAATCTTCTGTCCTGTCTCTAAATGTTGGGCTTCTGCTTGGCCCCCGAGCTAAGAAGTGGCCGTGCACATAGCCAAGGAAATGGTTGTGATCCCCTTGCCTTTTTAGATGTGGTCTTTTTCTTGTTAAACATCGTTGCATGGAAACTTCATTTTAAGATATTGCATCACAGTTGGAATTTCAGCCAGTGGTGCTTTTGAATTCCAAAACAAGAAGTTATTTCTTTAATGACATTTGATGCAAAGCGAAAAACCTGAAATATAAAATCAATATCGTGAATCCAGGTTTTAGCTAGCTTATAAGGTGGCTGGAAGGAGGAATTTTTTTCAGACAAATTAAACAAAATTATTTTAAAAATTATCTTTGGGGCTTTATATAAACAACAACAAACATGCATTTTGAAGTGGCTTTGTAATCATGGACAGTGAAGAATTTCTTAAAAAATTCCACAGCATCATAAGCATCAATCTCATTTTATTAATGGTGGAACAAAAACAGTATTTATTCCACAGATCCTATTTTTTCCTACTTAAAAAAAAAATCCTGCGACTTGTCCGAAGTTCTCTAACTTTGGGAAGATAATTCATAAATAAAGCAATAACATGAAATCAATGCAAGACATATTCTGACTGGAAGTGGAGCTAATAAAAATGTAAGATGCAGGTCAAAAATAAAAAAACCAGTGAATTCTCCAAATTATCTCTTTGCAGTGTAGTCCCAGTGATGAAGAAGACAATCTGTTCTTTATTATCTACACTAATACAGCTTTAAAATAACTTCCTTCATTGTTTCATGGATCTATATAATTTGTCTCTCTAGCAAGACTTTGGGCTATTGAGGGCAAGGGACCGTTTGTCTGATATTCCCTACTCCTGAGTTTTCAGGAGAGTTGGGAACATGTGAAGTGCTTCACAATCATTTATGCACTGGGAAAGAAAGAACTGGAATCAGAAAATAATGGGTTTCATTTTTTCACTTGGCTTGCCAACTCCAGTTGATTGCTAATAGCCTCTTGGAGTCCCACGTTGAGAGAGTCTGAGGGTCAGCTGGCGCCATGTAGAGTATTGTTGCTGGAGGTAAAGTCTGTCGGGGCTGTGAGAGCAGCATGAGCTCAGTGCTCAGCCGTGTTGGACTCTTCTGCAATCCCATGGACCGCAGTCTGCCACGCTTTCCTGCCCATGAGATTTTCCAGGTGAGAAAGGTGGAGTGGGTTGCCATTTCCTCCTCCAGGGGATCTTTTGGACCCAAGGATCGAACCTGCATCTCCTCTGTGTCCTGCATTGGCAGACAGGTTCTTTACCACTGTGCCACCTGGGAAACCCCAGCAAGAGCAGTGGTACCTATGATATGTTCGGTCCCTGTCCCTGAATTAACCAACCCCAGACCCACCACGCCTTCACTCTTTTGGGTGAGAAAAACACATCTCATTCTTTAGGCTACTTTGAATCAATTTCTCTTACACATTGCTGAAAGCATCCCATATGATACCGTCTCCTATTTCCCGAACCCAAAACTTCAGCAGAAACTTCTTTGACTCATGAATTATGATTTCCCCCCACTAAGGAATTAATATGTTTTATTGAAACCCCACATGAGATACAGGGCTGCAAAAGTTCTCACATATTGATTCTCTTACTTACTAGTCAAGCAACTTCTGCTTAGGTTTTCTTAAAGCTCTAAGTCTCTGTCTTCTAATCTGGAAAAATGGGACAATGTATATCTCACAGAATTATCATGAGAATTAAATAAGACAATTGAAGTATGTGAGCCCAGGAAACATGTAGCGGCATGCCACTCAGCGGGATTTCTTTCTCTGCTGGCCTCCCTGAGGAAGTTGAAGCTCAACTGCTCTGTAAAAACACCCGCTTTACTTCACTGCTGGAGTTCAGTCCCAGGTCTCTCCACAGTGAGCTCTGGCAGCTCTGGTGGGAGGCAGCGGAGGGCTTTCCCTTCGGGATGGTGGATTTCTTCATGGAACCGTGTGCCAGTTCTGGCCTCATGTCCCCCAGCTCTGGTGCAGCTGAAAGGCAATCTAATCAGGAAAAGAAATTCAATGCGAACTAATATACAATTTGGAAACCTTCTGAGAGTAGGTGTATTTTTTTTTTTTAACACATTGGAAGATTTTGCTCTAATTTTATTACTGGGCCTCCTGATAAATTAAAGAGAGATGAGCTATTCCTCAGCCAAAGAAACCCTTACATTGAAATTAAAGTTTAAACCTTTCCTCTGTTTGCTCTGTCAGACCCATAGGATGGTGTCAGAAGGGACTAGAACTATGTGACACTGTTTTATAGTTTTATTATTATTTTGGGGGGGGGAAAAGGTCCTGTTGACCTTTTCTGTGATTCTGTAGTCTGGCATTAAAATGTTGTTCTCGAATAAAGAGGAAGTGGCTGAAGCTGTAAGGAGAATGACTTAACATTCAAGAATTGATTCAACAACTAGTGCATTTCCTAATAGTTAAGAGAATGGGTTTAAAGTCCAGACAGATTTGGTGTTTGCTCATCCTGCTTCACAGCCGTATGACCTTGAACGGTTAGTTGACCTCTTCAAGCCTCTGTTTCCAGATCTGTAAAATGGATACGATGCTTGCACTGTTTAACCACTGCTGTATAAAAGCCTACCGGCCGCAATCATTTTTTGTTTCTCTGGCATCAGTGTGTCACATGAACTCATCTGCTCTTGGTTGGGTGGCTCCGCTCCTCTAGGCTGGACTCATCCAGATGCCGGTGGGTGGCAGGGGGTCAGCTGGGGCGACTCTGCTCCAGGAGACCCTCACCCTGCTTCGGACAGCAGGGCTGCTGAAGCTCAGTCTTCTCGCGGTCGTGGCGGGGGCTGGAGAGGTGAGACTTTTTTTTAAGCCTTCGTCAGCCTGCTGCCATCTCATTGGCTGAAGCAGGCTCCACAGCCCCCCACCGAGTCAAGGGGTTGCGCTCCTTCCGCGCCTTCCTCCACCTTCCCACCCGCTCTCTTCCCGGCCTGCTCCTCCTTCCTCCTCCCTCCTCCTCTCGTCTCCCCTCTGCCTCCTTCCACCTCTCGTCTCCTCCTCCCCCTTCTCCTCCTCCTCCCGCTGCTCTCCCTGTTTTGCTTCCTCTTCTCTTTCTGGGCAAGTTGGAGCGGGGAAAAAGCCATGTTGCATTAACCGCTCTCCACCTGACACTGTGTAGGTACCTGATTCATGTTGACAACAGAAACCATAAGGCAGTTTGTACCTAGCTCATGGAGCTGTGTGTGTTCATGCAAACATATGTGTGCCTGTGTGTGTGCTCATGGGCTTATGCGCGTACACACACACACACACACACACACACACGGTTGAAGATGTTGGACTATCTTCGCTTATGAATAATAAAAAAATGACCTCAGTCTTGTCAAATGCTTCAGGAGAGAAAAAAAATTTTTCCCTCTTTCATGCCATCATTTGCTCAAAGGCAGATCCAAAGCGTTCATTCAAATGTTCCTTCTCCCCTGATTATCTTGTACAAAGCTCTCCATTTGGGAATACTTGCAGGTTTCCTTGTCATTCTCCAGCTCTGGTTTATATAAAAATGAATCATTTGTTGAGGCAAACTTCAAAGCCAGAGAGCGCCCTAAGTTATAAATGGTTCCGTCTTTTAATTCAGGCATAATCCTATCAGAGACACAGCTCTCAGGCCTGGGGAATCCTTTTAGGACTCTTTGATCAAGGGAGCACTTTTGAGTTCCGTAGCTTCAGCCTTCCAAGCCCTAAAAGTAACAGGGGACCCATTTAATATCTGGAAACGTCCATTTCTCTCATTTCTGGTGAAAGAAGTATATTCTCAAGTGCAGCAGGACCCGGTTTTGAAATCAGGGGAAAATGTGGGGGGCTGGAATAGCGTTGCGCTGCGTGTCCACGGTGTGCGGGACTAACCTTCGCTGATGGGCCAGACGACTTTAGGTGGCATTATATCCGAAGGCGTTTGACATCCTGCTCATTCGTTGCCCGTCTTCAAAGGATCTTTCTGATTACATGAGATAGAAGTTTCAGTTTGGGGTTTGTCTTTAGCTTCTTGAAATCTTGTTGACACTTCTGTTTCAGAAATCGTCAGCGAGTCTTGACCTGAGACTTCAAGGCTTCACACATCCTCCCATCTGCTTCCGCGCCCCATCACTCCCCTGTCAGCATGGCGTTTCTCATCCGGCCTCACTCACGCTGCTCCCGTCGTGGGGTTGACCTCTTTGCTGTGTGTTAACGCACCAAACACGTTCATTCCCACCTCGGAAACAGCACCCTTCGTTCCCTCTGTTCTGGCATCTCGTCCCCTGTTAATCCATGTGACTCAGTCCCTCACCTCTGGTCTATAATCCAATGCTGCCTGGCAAGTAGAAGATGCTCACTGAAGTGTTTGTTGACTGTATGCATGGGAGAACTGAGTTTTGACACTGGTGAGTGATATTGTCTAGTTAGAGTTCAGTAACATTAGTGCTTGCATTGTAGGTATTTTTACCTGCACTTTCTGTTTAAGGCAAGTGATACCAGCATCTGGGCCCACAATTCCTAGCCCAGAATTCCTTTAAAATTCCACCTTCTGATGCCTCAATCATCCATAAAGGCTCTGAGTTTGTGGCAATAAACACACTCCTGGGATCACTTACAGTGCAGATGAAATATGTATCTCATTGGGTTCTGAAATGAATATTTTGAGTCCCTATATCAATTTATGTTTTGTTTTTTTTCTGAGTTTCTCATATACAGACCACATTTTTCAAGATCCTAGAGAATGAAATTTATTGACAAGAAGTCTGTGTGCTTTTTAAAGGGGGGCGGATCTTTCCTCAAATGTAACTGAAGAATTTACCAGCGGAATTTAGATTTGAACTGCACCCCAAGTGCCATGTTTGAAGTAGCACAAGGGGCTTGTCTGAGATCAAGCATATGAGACATGTCCAGAAACACAGGGGATTTAGTCTAATGAAATAGTCTCATCAGAGAAATGAAAAATGGTGGAAAAACGTCTTTAGGGAGGCAAAAAATTCGAGGTCTGAGCTAGATGGTGATTTGGGGGCAGAAATCTGTGACTCTGAACCAATTCAGGTGGATCTGAACACTCCATCCTCAACTGAGTGCAGTGACCCAATTAATTCATTATGTGACAAATTTATCGAGTTTCTACTATGTTCCAAGCACTGTCTAAGAGCTGGCCGCCCAGTGATGAGTAAACGGATAAGACCCTTTGATCATGGAGCTTAACATCTAGCAGATGAGATGACACACAAGCCGACACACCCAGATATTAGTTTGGTTACAACAGTGGGTCGGAGGCCCTGACTTAGGTTGGGGGTGCGGGGACCAAGGATGCCAGCCGAAGGTCTGATGAGGCCCCCTTGTGATGCCTAACCTCTGCCCTCTCCTTTCTTCACCTGGAAGTCCTTCCTGCCCTTCTCTTCCTCATTTTTTTTACTCCGAGGCCACTGGTCATTAAGCTGGTGATTGCCATCTCTTAAGGGGATGACAAATGTACGACCCTGGGGACTTCACAAACAAAGGGGCTGAGTCTCCAGGGATGGGTCCAGGGAATCTGCATTTTGAAAATATGCCTGCAGATTCTGTGGCTGGCTCAGGCTTGGGAGCTCTGTTTAGTCATCCAGGGGAGCTTCTGAGTTCCCCCTACTTCTCCTACCAGATTACTCCCTGAAACAGTTTGGTTTAAATGCCAGCCTCTGCCTTCTCTCCTTCACTTTTACCATCATTGCTCTGGAGCCCAGCCATAGTGGACGATGTGATTGACTCACCTGTCCAGAGGCTGTATAGACTTTTCCTGAAACCCTAAAGTGACCAGAACCCTCTTCTCTTGCATCTTGTCACAGGTAAATAAGATACAGTTGTCATTCACGTAACACTCCTGCATGCCAGACCCTGCACAGGTAATATACCTGCCCAGGTAATATACCACTTAGTTCTTAGGGGCACCTCTGTTGAATGCTCAGCCCACCTACACTGATAGGCAAGCTTTGGTCATGTCAAAGTCACTTGAAGACCCTCACAAATGTGCAGAGGCCCAGTTGCTGCCATGCTTCAGGGCCCCTGGCCGTTGTTCTTCAGCGGCTTTCCAGGTGGCTCTGATGCACGTGTCTGGGCTCCTCTGTGCCACGGCAGTGGTCCTCACACTTTAGAAAGAATACCTCAGAATTGCCTGGGCGAGCTTTCCAGTGCCAAGCGAGCTGGTGCTTGTGTGACCATAGGGCTCAGGATCGCATCTTGGGCTTCATTCTCGCCTGCAGCTGCCGGCAGTCTGGGAGGGCAGTAAGCTGATCGCTTCTCCTGAGTCTTAGACATCCCAGCTTTCCCTTTGTCTTCTGTGGGAAGTCTGGGGTGCCCGACATCCTGTGAGCAGAACCCTGGGAAGGAGTCCTCTGCCTTTTATTTTGAACACCGTGCTTTTTCTCGAGGTTACTTTTGGGTTGGGTTGTGTTTTGAATCCCAGATGAATGTGATTTACTAAAATTTGTAAAGCCCAACGCTCGGGTTTTATCCACGTGGGTTAAGTTTAAGGTAGATTCTGTCTCTGGTGAAGCCTGTTACTCTGTGGCATTCTCCTAAACCTGGTCACACCCAGCCTCTCTTTCAATAAATTCAACAAGATTTGAGGGGTTGATTTTACAAAAGGGGAGACTGAAGCACAGGAGAGATGACGTAACCTGCTTAGTGGCTCCCGGTGAATGGATCACGTGGTTGAGGCCATAACCGAGGACCTGTGGCTCCCAAGCGGTGCTTGAACAGGCGGTCCTGGTCCCTTCACGCTGGCTCCCACCACATCAGTGGTCCCTGATGCCTGGAGCTGAAGGTGTGGGTTGGGGTAAATCTCCAAAAATGACTCTTAACAAGGCATTCACAAAGCTTCAGCTTTTACCACAAGCCGCAGCGACACTAGCTAGACTTAGGGCTCTAGTGATAAATTGGTAGTAATGAAATCTCAATATCTATTCATGAAGAGAAAAACAAAAAATCCATAATGGGCCCTGATGGACCATTAGGTGTTAATGGGAATAATACAAATACCCAACAGAGTACATTACTGAACTGAGCAAGCCTCGCCCAGCCCATCACAATCTGTAATGTCTCAATATTTTAACTATACATATATATATGTTGGATTGAGAGCAACAATAGCTGAGATTAGGGAGTCTGGGCAGTAAGAGTTAAGATAGCGCATCTTCACTGTAACTGAAGGACCCGTTTTTGCAACTCTCTAAGCTTCTGCTTCTATCTGTAAAATGGGTACAATCACACTCTCTTACAGGGTTGTTGGGAGGACGAAAAATGGTCACAAGAACTTGCATCTCCCTGATTTCTGGATGAATTGAGCACCTTTTCCTGTGCGGCTTTCAGAAGTTGTTTTGTGAATTGCCTGTTATCTGCTTAGTTCAGTCTTCTTTTGAGTTGTTGACGTGTATGTTTAGATATTAATCTTTCTGTCAGATGTGTTGCAAGTATTGCCTTCCCGTCTCTTTTTTTTAAACAGCTGTGTTGAGATGTAATTTATATACTAAATTGAGTCATTGCAAGGGTACAATTCAAGGATTTTTTGTAAATTTATAGAGCTGTGCAACCATCACCACAGTCCATTTTAAGACCTTTCCTACCAACCCAGAAGCTTCCCTGTGCCCATTTCAGTTACCCATGCTCCCACTCTCCAGCCCGAGGCGGCCACCCGTCTGCTTTCTGTGTCAATGCGTCTCCCTTTTCTGGATGTTTCATCGCAGCGACTGATGCAGTGCGAGGCTTTCGCGTCCGGTCTCTTTCACTGGCACCATGGAGTTCAGGTTCGCCTATTCTGTAGCTTGTGCCAGGACTTCATTCCTTTTTGTTGTTGAGCAGTCCTCCTGCCTGGAAAATCCCACGGACGGAGGAGCCTGGCGGGCTGCAGCCCATGGGGTCGCTAAGAGTCGGGCACGACTGTGTGACTTCACTTTCACTTTTCACTTTCACGCATTGGAGAAGGAAATGGCAACCCACTCCAGTGTTCTTGCCTGGAGAATCCCAGGGATGGGGGAGCCTGGTGGGCTGCCGTCTATGGGGTCGCACAGAGTCGGACACGACTGAAGCAACTCAGCAGCAGCAGCAGCCGTATTCCACTGGAGGGATATATCAAGTTTGTGTCCTCCCAGTCCCTGCTCTGCATGTGTGTGTGTATACACAAACCCAGGAATATAGTGTCTCACACCACGACCACAGGTCAGACAGCTAGAGCCATTGGCCCTCCCTGCCTCCAGGACCATCGCCTCTGCTGATAATGCCCTTGGGCTTGTGCGTTCCCCTGGCAGGTGTGTGACGCTGCCGCTCCTCACCCTTCCCTCCCCTGGCAGAACCTCTCCCGACCTCGCTGGTGATGATGGTGGGAGGGTGATGGTCATAGTAATGGCGGTGGTGGGAATGATGGCAATGCTGGTGGGGACAGAGGTGGTGGGGACTGGGGGCTGCACTCCCAAGACAGAATACCGCAGAGCCCCGCTGCTCTTACCTTAAAGTCCAGCAGTTTCATAAGCACGAACCCTTTTCAGATTGTTGTTTAACTTTGGTGATTTCCGGGGTATTAAAATGGTAATTTCTGTCCATTTTTTCCGGCTTTAGAGTTACTTTGGGGGAGCTGACTGGCCAGTCTCCTTAGCTGGCCACAGCTGGAAGGCTCACCTTGCTTCACAGTCTCTTCGTTGCCTTTTAACTGAGCTGTGAGTTCTATTGTCATATAATGATTTCAGGTTTTTTTTAAATAATATAGTTGTCCCCCATGTATCCTCCCCTCTATCTCAACAGTTATCATTACACTGTCTTTTTTATTTCTACTCGCCCCTTCTCTTTTACTCTTTCTCAATTCATTTCTCTTTAATTGAGGGATAATCACAATATTGTGTTGGTTTCTGCCACACATCAACACGGCTCGACCATGGGACAACATGTGGCCCCTCCTCTGGAGCCTCCCTCCCGCCTCCCAGCCCATCCCACCCCCTAGGTGGTCACCGAGCCCTGGTTCGGGCTCCCGAGTCACAGCACGTTCCCACTGACTCTGTTCCACGTGGCAGTGTGCGTGCTTCCGTGCTGCGCTCTCCACCCGTCCCGCTCTCGCCTTCCTGCTCCCCTACATGGCCATGAGTCTGTTCTCCACGTCTGCGCCTCCGTCACTGCCCTGCAGATAGCTACGTCAGTACCATCAGTCTAAATTCCATATGTATGTGTTAATATACGATGCTGGTTTTTCTCTTTCTAATTCATTCTGTATAATAGGCTATGGGTTCACCCCCCTCGTTAGCACTGACTCAAATGCATTCCTTTTTATGGCTGAGTAATATTCCACTGTGTGTATGTACCACAACTTCTTTACCCATTCATCTGTCAGTGGACATCTAGGTTCCTTCCATGTCCTAGCCATTGTAAATAGTGCTGCAATGGACATTGAGAGACACGTCGTCTTCAGTTATGGTTTTCTCAGAGTATGTGCCCATAGTGGGATTGTTGGGTCATATGGCTGTTTTATTCCTAGTTTTTTCAGGAATCTCCATACTGTCTTCCATACGGCTGTATCAATTTACATTCCCACCAACAGTGCAAGAGAGTTCCCCTTTCCTAGCACCCTCTCCAGCGTTTCCTGTTTGTACATTTTTGATGGTGGCCCTTTTGACCAGTGTGAGGTGATGTAGCATTCAGTTTTTGTGTGTGTCAGTATTTCTGTTTTGGTGTCTGTGTGTTTTGGTTTGTTTAGGGAGACTGTCTCCATCCTGAGATCATTAACAAATTCTCTTATCCTTTCCTGTAATATTTTTGCAGCTCTGTGACTCACATTTAAAGGCTCTCGCTTCATGTGAGTTTGCTCTCTGTAAGAATTGTACCCATGTATATTTACGCCAGAAAAGTATCAGCATTTTTAAAAACCATATCTTAGCTAGCGTTAAAATTTGTGTATATTCTCTCACCATTAAAGTTTATTGTTTCTTAGTTAGTTGTTCATCTTGTTTTATGAGTTTATCTTATTTTCCAAATATTTCTTTTGAAGTCTTTATATACAGAAGATATTGAGCCCTTGTCTATCATACTGCTGTGAACATTCACCAATATGCTATTTAACTATGAATTAGTTAAATTTTTTTTTTATAATATCAAACCTTATCCCTGGTGGCTCAGATGGTTAAGCGTCTGTCTACAATGCAGGAGACCTGGGTTCAATCCCTGGTTCAGGAAGATTCCTTGGAGAAGGAAATGGAAACCCACTCCAGTACTCTTGCCTAGAACATCCCATGGATGGAGTCCCATTAGTTAATTAACTAATTAACTATTAATTAGTTAATTTTTTATATCAATGCAAAATCATTTTAGAAAAATGAGAAAATAAGCATGGCTTCATTAGGACCTTATAGTATTTACTCTTTTCCATGTATGTTTAACCACATGTTTACCCAAAAAGGTCACGTGGCACGTAGTACTTTCTCAATTATTGTATCATAAACCTTCCTCACGGGCACTTCATCCTCAGCATAATTTTAATGTTGAGTTTTTTTTAATTTATTTTTTATTGAGGGATAACTGCTTTACAGAATTTTATTGTTTTCTGTCAAACCTCAACATGAATCAGCCATAGGTATACATATGTCCCCTCCCTTTTGTATCCTCAGCATAATTTTAATGATTGAAAAGTATTCTATTATATGGGTATATGGAAATTCAATTCATTTCCTTCAGTTAGTCATTCAGGTTCTTTGCACTGTTTGTCTCTTTCATATAACACTCTGAAGAACAAAAGTAGCTAAATTGTTGTGAGTATCCAGGTGGCTTTGTCAGAGAACATAGCAATTTCTGAAGTTTCTGATACCTATTAACAAATTGGCTTCTAGAAAAGTTATTCCCATTTACATTCTCACTGGTGATATATGGGTAGCTTTATTCCTAGGACAGCAGGAATTATCATTTTAAGAAAATCTCTGCAAATTTGTTAGGTAAAATTTTATCCTTTCAATGTATTTAGAATACAGTCATAAATTTACAGATTTTGTAATAAGTAAATGTGTAAATATGTATTTTTATGTACATATTTATATGCATATATATGTTTTGATTACAGTTATTTAGTGACAAAAACGTTAGACATTTTTGAGTTTAACAATCACATTTCTTTTGTGAGTGGCCTCATCATGTCACTTATCCAGTTTTTTAAATGAGTATCAATTTTTTTCATAATTACTTACGATCTTTACGTATAATTTCATTTTACAATACGAGACTACAGTATTTTGTAGGGTGCCATTCTTAGACTATGTAGTTACTATAATTCCATATCAATAGCATAATTTAAGTAGATTGGTACCATTTTACCTTCCCTCATTATTCTCTCCCCAGCTATGGTAGATTGATTTCACAAATCAATCAGAAAGTCCCCAGTTCTCTAGCCTTTCTGCTGTCTGTGCCCTTTGCAATCTGACTTTGCAACTCCTCCAAAGATGGAGCTTTGAGTCCATGATGCCTGGAAGACCCGCTTTGGCCAACAGCGTGGGGTGAAGGTGACGAAGCCCACCGAGCGAGGTTTCGCTTGCTCGTATGCTCTCTCCAGCAACTCTGCCGCCGTCTCGGGAGCAAGCTAGCCTGCTGGCTTGTGGGAGACACGTGGCTGTGTCATTCCATGGCCTTGGCAGGCAGCAGACCAGCCGCCAGACTGGTAAATGGGGCCCTCCCTGAGCACCGGCCCCACCGTGCTGAGCTGTGCTAGTCGCTCCGGCGGCTCCGCCTCTCTGCGACCCCCTGGACTGTAGCCCGCCAGGCTCCTCTGTCCATGGAATTCTCCAGGCAAGGATACTGGAGTGGGTTGCCACGCCCTCCTCCAGGGCATCTTTCTGACCCCAGGGATCAAACCGAGGTCTTCCGCACTGCAGGTGAATACTTTACCAGCTGAGCTACCAGGGAAGGCCCCAGACCCTGCTAGCTAATCACAGATGCATGAGAAAGTCAGGCTGGGATCACTTAGGCAGTCCAGATCAACAGAACCATCCAGCCATCCCTGAATGTGTCAGCAGTAATACACAGTGGTGGTTTTCAACCACTAAGTGTCGGGGTCATTTGTTGTATAGGAACGGGTATATTTCTTTTTAAGAAAGTGAGATGGTGCAAGATATGGAATTTCTTTTATTCTGCAGATGATTGTTATTTCTATGTATTGTATCTTTCAGTGGCTAGTTAATTTTATTTGTTCTCTATAAGGATATGGAGGTTTTCAATGTTAACTGCCAGTCATTTTATACAACATGCTAACATCTGAGTTCTTCATTTTGATCTATCTCTTGTTCTGTTGTTCTGCACACCGGTGAGTCAAGATACAGCACTTGACTTAAAATGTTTCTATTATAGTCACCATTTATTCTTGAAAGAAAAAGTAACTTTTCATGAAATTTAGTCTTGAAAAAGTCACCATTTATTCTTACTTATTCACAGTTTGTACCAGGTAGGAGAAGGATATTTTCTGTTGGTTTCTTTCATAGCTCCATGGTGATATGAACTGTTTTTATGTTGCTTAAAATACTTACGACAACTTTGGTACAGTCATGACTGTTCAGTTTGATGAGTAAACCAAAACAAAAAAACACAAAGAGCAAATAGAAATTCACTGTTGTGAAAAATTAACTGTCTAGAATTTTAACATTATATAACAACAAACAACCAACGTTTAAGTAGAATCGTACATCAGTGCTTCAAATAAAAAATCTCGCTCAGTTTTTTAATGATAAAAACATACTTCTAACAAAAAGGGACTTTTACCTTGCACTGGCTAATATTCATCTTGATATTTTAAGGCATCTGATTTTTCTCCAGCTTTTACCTTCATCTGTATTTTAGGGTGTAATTGTTTGTACAGTACATCATATTCTCACAGATTTGTATCAATAATCAAAATTTATAATCTCTCAAGATTCTCTGTCACCTGTCTTAAATTTGATTTTAATTAAGGCTGAATTAAAAATACGAAGTTTGTAGTTTCACTTTTTCCTAATATTTTAGGAATTTCCCCCCCCTAAAATTGTAAGTAAATGTTAAAATTTATGTATTTTTATTTATCTAACGATATCATTTAATTATCTTCGTATGCCCCTGTTTGGCTGGGTATAATATTCTCAAAACACTGTTAGGATGGACATTTTTTGGGTTTCTTCCCACATGGAGTGTTGGAAGGCCATGTGATTTCTCTCCCCAAGACCTCTTAATAATCTTCTGCCCTTAAATTTAAAAGACAAAACAAACAAACGTCAACAAAACAGTTTGGTCTAGGTGTTGGTTCCTCCGTGTGGATTTTACCTGCCTTTTCACTTACAGGGTAAGTTATTCAGCTTTATTGTGGCTTTGCATTTTACTTTCGTTTCCTTTGTTTTGGTTTCCTGCAACCTGGATTATCCATCTGTTGGAACTGGAGCATTGCCATTTATTTGCTTTGTCTACCTATTACCTTCCCTCTTAACTTCTATTCAGTCTTTTACTTGCTTTTCTGTGAAAAGTGCACCAAGCTTGTTCTGCACATTTTTTCCCAATGCAAATTTAGTCTTCGTGATTATTAGTGCTATTTTCTTTTAGACTCAGTTGTGGGGTTGTTTTGTTTTTCTTTACACACGTCAGGAACCATTGTATCTCTCTTTATTGTCTTATCTACATGTCTTATTTCAGTTCCCCACCCCAGAAGCAGATCCAATGACTAGAGAAGCTGGTAAGCAATGAGATGTGAATGGCTGACACACTGGGTAACTGAAACTAAATCCCAGATAGAAACACCTGGAAATGCTCCAAATGATCCCATCCGAAGTGTGAGAAATCTGGAGTGTTTATACTCCATACCTGTCAAGGCCATCTGCAATTCCTAGCATCAATTCAGGGTCAATTTCCTAGGAACTACCATCTCACCACGTCCTTGGCATGTAGGGTTTCTGCAACCTGAAGCGATTACTCCAAAAAACATTCAGGTGTTGGCCCTTCTGAAAGAAGCTAGTATGCAGAGAAATTGTAGGATGGTTTGAGGGACTAGGGAAAGAGTGTAATTTTTGTCTACATCAGGTGAAAAGTCCACAAAACTAGATGCTGCCCTGAAAAAGCTTTGATGATCACAATGTGTTCTCCCCTTGGGGCTTACCTGGTAAAGAATCCGCCTGCAATGCTGGAGACCTGGGTTCGATCCCTGGGTTGGGAAGATCCCCTGGAGAAGAGATCAGCTACCCACTCCAGTGTTATGGCTTGGGGAATTCCGTGGACTCTATGGTTTCTGGGGTCGCAAGGAGTCAGACACGACTGCACAACTTTCCCTCAGTCACTTGCACTTTGAAGCCTGGATTTAAATTCAGTTCACTTCGGCTGCTTCTTGGCTTGTCGAACACCTCTAAGACTTCCATTTCCCTGTGTGTAAAGTATGTATTGTCACAGGGTAGCTTTGAGGATCAAACACTTCAGTGCCAGGTCTCTAACTAAGCACTTACCGTATATGTTTTAATTTAAAAATTCAGCCTGGACTTTACCTTTGAGTGCAGTTTTGATCATATCTCTTAGTTTTGTGATGTGATTAGTATTCTTCTGTGTGTGATGTTCTAACTAATGTGTGTTGTGTGTGTGCATGCTCCTTATCCTGCTTAAGGCCATTTTAAAGAGCTGCCCAGTTGCCAGATTCAAAACGTACAAACAACAAGCTGAAACAACCAGTTGCCGTTGTTTAGTCACTCAGTCATGTCTGGCTCTTTTGTGACCCTATGGACTGTAGCCCACCAGGCTCCTCTGTCCATGGGATTTCCAAGGCAAAGATACTGGAGTGGGTATCTTTGTGCCATTTCCTCCACCAAGGGATCTTCCTGACTCAGGAACTGAACCCATGTCTCCTACATTGGCAGGCAGATTCTTTACCATTGAGTCACCAAGGAGGCCTGAGACAACCAGGCTTTGCACCTATTTTGTGTTTTGATATTTGAAGTGCTTTCTTCTGAAATGTAAATCTTTTTCTGTCCCAGAGTAGTCCTGTGAGTTTCCGTGTATGAAGATTTGTGCTCAAAGAGGTTACGCAATTTATCCAAGGTCACACAGGAGTAAGTGACCAGAATCAGAACGGGCACCCAGCTTCCTCTGACTTCTACTCCAGTGATTTTCCAATAGCCTCACACGCCTTTTGTGTGGTGGACTGATAATGGCCTCTGAAGATGTCCACGTCCTAATCCCCTGAATGTCTGATGGTTATTTTGTATGGCAAAAGGGACTTCGCAGATTGAAAAAGGCTCTTGGGTGCAGGGGCTCTCCTGGATTATATGTGTGGGCCCAGTGGAATCCTAAGAGTTGTCATGAGGGGGTGGTGCAGAGTCAGAGGAGGAAGGGTGATGAGGGAGGCAGGTGCGGGGTGCTGAGTGGGAGGTTGGGGCAGGCCTGGGTGGACGGAGAGCGAGAAGGGGACTGAGAAACAGAAGGGAGCCGGGCCGCTGGCTTCGAAATGGTCAGGAGGTCCTGAGCCAAGGGTGGCAGGCAGTCTCTAGAACCTGGAAAGGAAGGAAAACACTTCTTGGAATCTGCGAAGGAACACAGCACTGTCGCCACTTGGCTTCAGCCCCATCAGAGCCCTTCTGGACTTTTGACCTCCAGAATTTCAAGATAACACATTTGTGCTGTTTTACGTCATTAAGTTTGTAGTATTTTGTTACAACAGCCACAGGAAACTGATACTTTGTAATGGTAACAGGTTTGCACACCTCTGTGTGTGCTGTAGGCATTTAGAAATTGTTTATTCATTTTTCATGCAAGGAATGGTACTGGAAAGGCCGGGCAGAGATGAAGGCTGGCTCCTGCTGGCAAGGGCCTCAGACCTGGGGCAGCAACATGGGTGGTTGGAAGCCCCTGCTAGTGGGTTACACTAGACGCAGACTTGGGGCACCACCGGGTGGCGAGCGCAGAGTCCAGGGCGTCTTGATCAAAGTGAAAGAGGAGAGTGAAAGAGCCGCCTTAAAGCTCAACCTTCAGAAAACTAAGGTCACCGCAGCCGGCCCCATCACTCCATGGCAAATAGCCGGGGAAACAATGGAAACAGTGTCAGACTTTATTTTCTTGGGCTCCAAAATCACTGCAGATGGTGACTGCAGCCATGAAATTAAAAGACACTTACTCCTTGGAAGGAAAGTTATGACCAACCTAGACAGCATATTAAAAAGCAGAGACATTACTTTGCCAACAAAGGTCCATCTAGTCAAAGTTTTTCCAGTAGTCATGTATGGATGTGAGAGCTGGACCATAAAGAAAGCTGAGTGCCGAAGAATTGATGCTTTTGAACTGTGGTGTTGGAGAAGACTCTTGAGAGTCCCTTGGACTGCAAGGTGATCCAACCAGTCAATCCTAAAGGGAATCAGTCCTGAATATTCATTGGAAGGACTGATGCTGAAGCTCCAATACTTTGTCCACCTGATACGAAGAACTGACTCATTGGAAAAGACCCTGATGCTGGGCAAGACTGAAGGCAGGAGAAGGGGACGACAGAGGATGAGATGGCTGGATGGCATCACCGACTCCATGGACGTGAGTTTGAGTAACTCCGGGAGTTGGTGATGGACAGGGAGGCCTGGCGTGCTGCGGTCCTTGGGGTCGCAAAGAGTCGGACAGGACCGAGCGACTGAACTGAGCTGAGAGTGCAGAGTGAGGGCTCAGGAGAGGTAGGGTGCAGTTGGAGCAGTCTGAGGAAGGCTCCTGTGCTCTCTGCCCTGGGAAGCAGGGACAGCATGGCAGAGCCACGGAAGTTAGGGGGTGCACGTGGGTCAGAGGGAGCACAGGCGGCAGCCGGAGCCCTGCTCTGTCCACGCAGGGGAGGGTAGCCCATGCCTGGCCGCCTCCCCCGCCTCCTAAGCGCCCCTGTGCTTCCTGCGATGGGCTGGCGTCTGTGCCTTCCAGCCAGGTCCTTGTGGGCTTGCCTTGGGGCTCTGGCTTGGGATCTGGGTCCTTCCTCCTCGTTAGAATAGCAGGTCAGCATCCACCAGCAGTCCTTTGGCCACAGAGGCGCCCTCAGACTGCTGATTCATAAATAGAGAGTGTCAATAGAAACAATCAAAGGAAACCGGCAGCCCATAAATAATATCGACTCCAAAACAAGTAAGATGCAAGGGGCTGGAGAATATTGGAGCGACACGCGCTTGAGTACTTGGATGAAGTTCCACGGTATAATGTGTTTTCTGTATCAGTAACCTGTGCTGTTCAAAAGATCGAAACAGCAATGGTTTGGTTTTCTGTGTGGAGGGGAGGACCATGTTCTTGCCCCCTTTCTGTGCGTCTTCTCTTGGAGACGCATCTTCCCAGGAGAGTTGGGCCCTGCACATTTGCAGGTTTCCAAGCTGCGCTCTGGACGCTGCACCTGGAGGCCCCCCACCCCCCCAGTACCAGGTCTCAGGTTTGGTTGAACTCACAGACTCCATCCTGCGAATGTTTTACGCTGTAATTCAGATTCCTTTCTACCCTGCCCATGGCCATACGATTCACATAGCAAACACATGGATATCCAGCTCACGTGAAAGATCTGGACTAGTTTGTTTTGAAGTGTATCGTGGAGCAGACTGCTTTCAATATTGGGAAAAGGTGACAAAGATTAGATACTAACTCGGCCTGCTTGGCGTGTCCTTTAGCCTCCCTTGCCTGGTTTAAGTAGCCGAGTTAACTAGCAGTGGCTTCCATTTTTCCCCTTGACCTTGTGCTGTGTGGACAGAGCCTGTCACCCCAAGGCTGGATGAACCAGGTGATCTATGCTTAATCTCCCCTCCGTGTTATTTCACTTCATTATTTATATTTTGTTTATACAGCATGTCCTATGTGCCGGACATTCTGTTAAGCACTTAACAGATATTAATTTATTTGATCTTTGTAATCATCCTATACGGCAAGGACTGTTGTTACCCTGAGTTTGATGAAAAAACTGAGGCACAGAGAGGGTAGTGAATTTCCTCCCCAGGGTCCCAGGGCTCGTAAGTGGCAGGGTAGGATTCAGCCCAGACAGTTTGGTTGAGTTGTCATGCTGCCCCCGTGGGAATGAGAGATTTGGTCCCTCTGGTGTCTTCCTGCTTGCCCACCTCTGCCCTGGGTCAAAAGCCACATTCTCATCACTCGGGTCTTCTGGCCCCTGCTATAGCAGCCGCATGCCCTTCTGAAGCAGTGGACTCTGTCTGTGTGCCTGGTCTTGGCCTTGGCAGCATCCTGAGCCCAGGAGTGAGGAGCGGAACATCCCACCCTCTCCCCTCCTTTGTCAGGAGCCACCAGGCCCTGAGCCAGCCACCCCGAGGGAGGAGCTTGAACACCCTGGGCCTGCCGCCACCCACGAATGTGTCCTTTCCCAGAAACACAACCAGGTCCTTTCTTGGAAACTGACAAGGGGATGCCAACAGACAAAAAGCTTAAAGGTCCTGCTATATCCACCCTGATTGCCACCTGTACCCACCAAAGTCCCAGAGTTTGGGACAGAAATACCCATGTTCTTTTATCTGCTCCTCTGAAGTCTGTACTTTCTCTGTAGGGCTTACGGGATGTAGCAATCTCTTTGGGTCAGTCTCTGAACACTGCAGATGAGGTAGCTGGAACAAAGGTCTGCAGGGTAGGCCTCTTTTGTTAAAGGCATAGTCCTTGCATCGGCTTTGTGCCCTGTACACAGAGTGATTTTATTTTCTGAGTTCAGGATGGCGCTTGAGCAGTTCCCTTCTGCTGCTTGTTCATTCAGTCAACAGATGTAGACAAGCCAGGCCCCGTGCAAAGCACACGGAAACCAGAAAGAACGCAGCCCCAGTTCTTGCCTCATTGAGCTCACCGTCTCCTGGGGGAAAACAAAGAAACGAGCAATTGCACCTGAATAGAGAAATGCTTTGATAGTAGCAGACAAAGTGGGAGAGACAGGTAGCCTGCTCGAGGGTGGCCTGTCAGGGGCTGATGCCTGCCCTGGGTCCTGGGATGGATTACCTGCACAGAGGAGAAACGGAGAAACCGTCCAAGCATAAGGAATAGCATATGAAAGGCACGGATGGGGAGAAAACACTTCTGAGTGATGCATAATGTGACAGTTGAGCGTAGGATTAAAACTTATCAATCAAGTAGATGCTCTTAATGTGAGCAGGTGATGTTTGGCACCACAGCAGCCACCTTGTGATCATGAGGCTTGAGGATTAGTGCCAACTCCTTTGGGATGTTTTGTAAAGTATTAAATACCCTTCGGATCTAAGCAACTTTTGTTGTTCTTGTTACTTTCACCTTAAAGGATATTAACTGATGTAGCTATGGTAAGGAATTGGCCTTTGCCTTATGACAATGTGAAGACATAAAATGTTAAGCAGTCTGCCTTTACAGATATGTTACATCTGGGATGGCTGTGTGTGTGTTCCCCAGCATTGCACACTCCATTTGTGTCCCTGCTTTATCAGTCTAACCAAATAGCAGTTTAAATATGGTGATAGAGGCAGTCACATTTCTGTCCCATACCACCTCCCAGAACAGAAAGCCTTGTGAACAGTCACTCCTCTAACAAGCCACTCTCATGCAGATGCTCACAAGGAGGACACCAACTCTTTTCACACCCGCCCCTTGCTTCTGAAAAACTTCTCAAATTCATCATTATTTATAAAGTTAATACTCATAATGCAAAGGTTTCTCTTTGATGTGGGAGTGTTTTCGAAGCCTTGGTGACCTATATTGCCAACATACTCTGTGCGAGGTGAGGCAGGGACCGGCTGGGGAATTACCCGTGTTTAATGAACACTAAAATTAGAATTTGACTGAAATCCACAGAAATGGCTCGACAGCAAGTTCGAGATGCCCCTGGGGAGCTGTGGGCAGCTCAAATTTACCCACAGGCGTTTTTGAAAATGTTTCTTTTTTTTCTTTTTTTTTGAATCAGCATAGTTGGCTCTTTTGAGCCGAGAATGCTGCATGCTCTCAAAGCTTCTCCCAGCCCCTCCCGTAGCCCCTGACACTGATGCTTCGGGGACAGCTAAGCGCCTCCACAGGCCTTTGTCATAGTGGTCAGGCCCCAGTGACCACGGTGCACGGGGCGGGGCGGTGGCCTGTTTGCTCTGCTGCCAGTGGTCACACCCCTTGTGGAAAGTTCTAAGAAAAATCGCAGCATCAAAAGTGAGTGTAAAAGAACCCTGGATATCCTCCTGTTCCGTGGACCCTACGAACAGGGACTTGGGTCGATTCTGATATCCTAAAAGAGTTAATAGAAATTCTCCTTGGAATGAGAACAAAAGCCCTAAGTGAATACACGAGCTTAGTTTGGATACCATCACTCCAAACCCAGGAGTAATAAAGACGACAAACCACTAAAAATGAAGTCCTGGTTGGCGACTGGGCGAGAGTTTGAGGTGCAGTTTCCGTGCAGCAGCCTCATCTCCCAGGAGAGGGCGCGTCTAGGAGCTGGGGGCAGAACCAGAGTTTGGAACTCAGACATCTCGGTTCTGAAGCCAGCGTGCTCCGTCTGGGGTTCCTCAGCCCACGGTGCACTCCGATGCTGTACAAAATGCATGAGAATTCTGGGGGAGTGCTTTTATATACTTGTGTAATTCTAAAACTTTATTTTCTAAGTTATAAGAGCATTTATAAAAATGCTTGCTTGGACACGTTTTAAAATAGAAAAAGTTAATAATGACTTCTAATTCTCCTCCAGTCTCTCCTCACTAGGAAACTGATGGTAACATTCAGTCCTTGATAGTTGATAGTTTTTGATAGGTCTTTGATAGTTTTTTATATTCTTAGATATAAGTACAAATATATAAACTATAGGCATATATGTCTGCATGTTTTTAATAGGACATTATATTCAGCATTTTGCTTTTTTACTTATTAAGTATCAAAAGAAAGATGACAATTAAAAAAACAACCCATCAGAAGTATCTTTCCTCATATATCATCTAATTCTCCTGACTACTATAAAATGAATTTATCAAAATTTATTCACCATACCTTAATGATCCTTTCATTTACTTTTCCAGAATATAAATTTGCGTATCTTCCTCTCCTGTCATGAGCACCATGGGTACTCAACTTGAGAGCAAATAAGAATCACGTGGTGATCTGATTAAACCCGATTCTGGAGTCCCACTTCAACAATTTTGAGTCACCAGGTGTAGATGGGCCTGGGAATTTGCTTTTCTACAGCTGCCAGGTGTGGCTTGATGCTGCTAACTGAAGACTAGGTTTCAAGTCGCTCTGCCTTTCTTCAAAATCCTCAGTCAGCTCAGGGGTGTTGGGGAATTTGTCTCTTTACCAAAGCAGCTCCTGAAATTTCATCTTCCTTTCAGCCTCAAAAACACCTCCCTGTTAGCAGAGGTCCTCGGGCCAATGTCACACGCTCTGTGGTGCCCTCTTCCTGTACCAAGGGTAGCTCCTGATGGCTGCAGGCCTCACACTGGAATTGAATTATCATCATATCCCACATTACATCAGGCATCCACACTTGAACCTCAGACAGTCTGCTCAAATAATGCTAACCTGGGGCCTGTATCCTATTATTTTAAAAAAGAAAAATTTTATGGCATTACACATCATCCCTAAAGTTTCCAGTTTCTTGCATCTTAAGGCTCAGTGAAACACCTGTATATGTAACAAGCTATCAGTCAGAGGGCAAAATGTTTCAACCTTCAGTTCTGAACCCCAACCACCAGATGACCTGGATTGTTATCACTCAGCTGCCTGTCTGCAGTGAGGCTGTGGTACCTTCTCATCACCAGCTTCTTCTGACACACGTGTCCCTTTTACTGACCCTAGGAAATATATTTTTAAAAAGCTAGCTCTTGAAAATATCTCCATAGCATTCTGACATTCTTCTGATTTTATTTGCAAGGTCGCTCAATTCTTTGTTTTTACATTGTTTTAAAATATGTGTTGCATGGCCTATAGGGGATCTAAATATATGTTTCCTTGGATATTTGCAGAAGAGTGTGATGTTGAGAAATAGTTGCCTTCTATGTAGTTCAAATATTAAAAACACAGATATTCTGCTGCTAGAAAAATGTTAACTGAGGAGATGTTATCTTTGCAGGGGGGTGGTGCAGGAAAAATGCATTTTTCGCTAATCCCAGCCAATCAATAGCACCACCTGGAGAACTTTCTTCATCAGGTGATTCACAGGCTCCTCCCCCAGAGATTCAGACTCCCTAGGTCTAGGGATCTGGGGATTGGGTCCTGAAATAACTGAAATGAGCAGGTTTAAAGATTGCTGGTTTCCGTTTCTGTCTTTGTCAACTCAATCATGAGTCTTTGGACGACAGGCGCTCCTGGGTGTCTTTCTGCCTGGGTGCCTGGCGTGGAGTGGTGTGCTAACTGACTAGCACTGATGCTGTGCACATGGCAGGCCTGCCTCACTGCTTTTCTAGAAGCGTTTGTGCGCAGCCAGGCAGGCGTTCTGGACTGTCCTAGCGCTGCTGCTGTAGGACCACGAGTGTAAGTAATCATGTGAGAGTCTTGCTTGTGATAGATCTGTGAGAACATTTTGTGCAAAACATTCCCTCCCCCTCCCCTACAGACTCAAGCAGGTTTTGTTGTTCTGCAAAAGTCAGACTTTCCTGAAGCATCTGTGAGCATGGAGTGAAGCCTGATCCTGGTTATAATCCCTGTTGTCATCTTGTTCTTGTATCCTTCTGTCTACCCTGGGGCCAGGTCAGACTGCCCACCTTCCTACGCTTTCACCTCCAACCAAACTTCCTGCCCTTGACCTTGGGGTCCATCAGCTTGCCCTTCGCTTTGCTTCTCCAGCAGATTCAGGGTTGCCTCTGGGGCTCTCACCTTTCATTTTATTTTCACTAACTCCTCTGGGGCTGCTATTTTTATCCTTATGTTTGAGGTGTCGAGACTGTTTAAGATGAGGCCTGTGCTGTGGGCACAGCTTTCCTCCGCAGGCTGGGGGCTGCTGTCCCACGCGGCCAGCTTGCAGCGTTTACCTGGACACCTTGGGTGACTCCCTTCCCCATTCCTCCTCCCCTTCACTCCACACAGCTGGAACGCAGGCACACACTGCCATTTATTTGTCAAGTCGATAAGAGGGGAAAATGTTGGTTTGCAAATTTCTGAAGTCACCTGCTTTTCCTGCACCGGTCACTTCTCTTATCCATAACTCCTCTGCTTCTGACTAGTATCCGTGATTCGCTTTTTTTCCTGTAACATCCTGTCCCTGCAGTAAGACTCTTAAACTCTTTGAGATTGGGAGTTCATCTCACCCCTCTCTTTCTAACACCCAGGGGGCCCAGGAGAACTAAAAGACGGCTTGTTGAGTGAAATGTTAGGGCCCAGATTTCTGAAGACATAGCCGTTGATGCACAGCAAATTAAAATGTTCATAAATGAAATTCTAATGGTTTAGTTTTGAAAATGTGCAAAATGTAAGTTTAGTTTATGAAAGCATTTACGAAAATGTTTATTTTATAATATTTATTTTAATAAGTAAAAAGGAAAACATAACTAATTTCTCCCCACCTTTCTCCAGTCTCTACATGCTAGGCAGCTGATGTGAATGTTTTGATATGTGGCATTCTATATAGCTTTTCCTACTCTTACGTAAACAGTCAAGTATGTAACTATATAGGCATGTGTTATGGTTTTAATGGGATTTTTCACATGTTACTTGTTTACAATTAGACATAAACACCCCAAAGCAGCACCCTGTGACAGCTGGCTAATTGTCTACCTCAGTGATTGCCAAGGAGATTCTCAGGCACTGTTGACTCCTGTTGATATTACACAGCAGAGAGCAAATATGTGTTGGTGTATTTATTGGATGGACGGGTGAATGAATGAATGAGTGAATTTGGATGACTCCAAAGGAGGCTCAGATGCTAGTTTCCCCCTGACTCTGCCAGATGCCCCTCTCTGCCCATCACGCTGGAAGCCAAACCCGACAGGCCCGTCTCCCGGTGGAGAACCACGCGGTCATTGTGTCTCTTTCCCTTTGTTCTCCACCCTTGTCTGTCCCTGGGAAGGCTGGGCAGGGGCGCTGAGCAGCCAACACCAGACAACCCCTTTTATTCCTTTTGACGGCCTCAGGGAAGTTTGATGGGGATATTTCCATAATCGATGAGGGAGCCCTGTCACCCCAAACATGGAGTCTTTAAAGAGAAAAGGTTTATGCAAATTAGATATTGATGGAGTAATGATTAATTGGCTCCGAGCCTTTGTTAATATGCAATTGTAGTAACAGAGATACATTTATAATTATTTCGGTTAATTGTTCAAACAAGCACTCAGGACTTAATTGCACAGAGTAATTGAAGAGCCTTGGTATCAGGATTATTTCTTTCCAGAGAAAAATCAGAGTTCTTTAACTAGTTGGATTCCTGTGCCGAGGGGCTTAGGTGCATCTTTGAGGTCCTGGTACCGGCAGAGGAGAGGGGACAGCCACATATTCATGGGTTTTCCTGTGTGTGCAGATGGTGGGGATGTGGGCTTTGAATTCGGTCAGATAAAGGTTCAGAGTTCCAACTCCACCTGTTTAGTAGCTCTGTGGCTTTGGGCAAGTTATTTAGTTGCTCTGAGCTACAGTGGCCAAATCTGTGAAGTGAGAGGGATAACCCTTCTCTTAAGCAATGGTGGGAAAAATACACGAGGCGGTCCATGTGAAACCTTCTGCTCCTTGGTGCCTTGTCCCCAGTAAGCAGGCCCAATGGGAACCGGCGCAGCCGTATTTACCAGCAGAGCCACCGGCGGAGGCGAGAGAACGGCAGTGAGTGCAGGCTGCCCATCACCTGTGAGCCCACGAAGGCATTGAAGCGCCGGGGGTAGGAGGGGCACCAAAGGCCTGACTTGGAGCATTTTTAAAAGCACAGAGGTGGGAAGAGATGGGAGGAACATGTGTCCGCTCCAGACTGGTCTATGAAAGTGATGCCAAGGAGCTGGCTTGGCTGCCCACCTCCTGATCAGTGCTGTTGGCAGATTCCAACTTTTCTCGCAGTTACCTTTGTTCAAAGTCTCTCTCTCTCTCTTTCTCTCTCTCTCTCTCACACACACACACACACACACACACACACACACACACACACACACACTGCAAATCTTGTGGTGGGGAAAAAGAACTTGATGTTGCTTGCAAATGGGCAGGCCTTCCCACAGTCCTTGTGTTTCTCTCTCCCTCCTCTTGAGGGGAGGGCCAGAGGCTGCAGGATGAGCTAGCTGGAATGGAGGGAGTACGCAGTGGTGTTCGGAGCACAGGCTCTGGAGCTCAGCCAGTGTCTTTGCCAGTCCAGGCTTTGCACTTCAAGGCTGTGACCTTGGACAGGCTTTGGAAACTCTCTCTGGCTCATTTTCCCATCCACAGTTTGGACCTCATCGGACTGAAGGGAGGCATAAATGGGATGGTACATGTAGGGTACTTACTTAGCACAGAGCCTGGCCACTGTAAGCGTCTGACAGCTGTGTGGTGATGAGGATGAAGATCAAGATCCTGGGGAGCTCAGGCAGCACTTCAGGCGCCACCCGAAGGGGGCCACACCCTCCCACATCACTGCATCAGCTGCAGCCCCCATAGAGACACCCAGAAAGGCTGTCCCCCAGTCTTCCTCATCTCTGGGAATTTAGGAGCCTTTTTAGTCTATGGCTCAAGTCATCCCAGTTTATTTCACTCTTTTCCCACCTGAGGTTGAAATGAGGAAGCAAAGAGCTGCTTTCTGTGGCGGGTACCATCCAAGAGTTTCAGTCACAGCAGCAGCTCTTCTCCCACCCAGATTGGGCTCTTCTCACTGTCTCGGAAAGATTCTTTGTTTCCAGGTCGACTTTGTGCACTGTATCTGCATCTGACACTTTCTGTCCTGCTTTTTGTATCTGTTTACTTTCAGCCTTTGTGTGTCTTCATGTTAAGACACATCTCTCATAGGCAATAAGAGTTGGGGTTGTTTTTTGTTTTTTTTTTTTACCCATTTTGACAATTTCTGTCTTTTGAATTGAGTGTTTATTCTATTAGTATTGAATGTCATTATTGATGTGACTGGATTTAGGCCTGGTTTACTATTTGCTTTCTATTTGTCCCTCCTTTTATTTTATTTTTGTTCTTCTGTTCCTGCTTTTCCTACTTTCTTTTTGGTGTTAATATATATATATATATATAAAATTATAAAACATATTCGAGTTCCATATTAATCTATTGGCTTTTTAGATAAACTTGTTGGCTTTTTATACTTGAATATATATCCTGAACCATGCACAGTTTACTGAAGGTCAGTATTGTCTCACTTCTAGTAGCATGCGGAAAACCTCCAACCATATGGGTCCTTTCGCTCCCACTGGCCCTCTATGTTACAGTTGTATGGAAGTATTATATCTATGTAGATTATAAGCCTCACCTCACAATACAACTTTATAATATTTGTCTTAAATGAAAAATTATAGAGATTGGCAAACTCTGACTTGCAAGTCAAAAATTGACCCATCACCTGCTTCTGTAAATAAAGTTTTATTGGAACACAGCTGGGCTTGCAGGTTTACATAGTGTTTGCGGTTATGAGTAGTTGTGACAGAGACCATATACCTGCAAAACCTAAAATATTTACTATCTTCTGGCTTTTTTTCAGAAAATATCTGCGGACCCCTGCTTTAACCAATCATGTGTATTGTAAAGAAACTAAAGGCGGGGGTGGTTTAATACCTTTTACTGTTTCCCAGGTAGTCACCACATTTGAAGCCCTTCTTCTTTATCTTAGTTGAAATATAGCCCCCTCTGCTTCCCTGGGGGCTCAGTGGTCAAGAATCCACGTGCCGATACAGAAGACGTGGGTTTGATCCCTGGGTCGGGAAGCTCCCTTGCAGAAGGAAATGGCAACCCACTCTAGTATTCTTGTCTGGAGAATGCCATGGACGGAGAGGCCTGGCAGGATACAGTCCATGGAGTTGTTAAGAGTCAGACACAACTTAGCAACTAAACAACAACAACAATCTCCTGCTGTAACAAGGAGTGATACCAAGGAATTTTGAGTATCAGATTACAGAGCTGACTGTAAAAGGGGGCGGGCTGCACTCAATACTATGGGTTTTCTGATATTGTATGAATATTTGAACATGGCTTAGGCAAGGAAATCTTACTGTGAGTTTCATAAATGTGGCTAGCGTTGTTTTTATGGGATGACTAGGTGCCAGTCACTGGGGTAAATGCTTGCAGTGGATTGTCTCATTGCATCTTGATGGAAACCCTCTGACGTGGTTATGGTTAATGTCCTAGTTCACCTGAAGGTCCAAGGGATGAGCCTTATACTCAAGGTCAAGCACCCTCAGGGAGCCAACAATCAAACCCAAGGCGTGTGATGGTAGGACTCATGCTCTTGACCAGCGCTATGCTCGGCCTCGTTACCCTTTGTGGTGTGTCTGTCTGGGCGGACTGTCAGCTCCCAGCATGCATAAGCTAGGGCTCTCTCGCCGGGAGCAATATCCACAGGCCCACAGCGTTGCCCGGCCCCTGGTGTGTGCTCATGGGTGTTGAGAGGCAGGGCTAATGTGAACTGTCTGGTGTAGGGCAGATACCAGAAATGGAAAATGAGCGGAGTGTTAGAGAATCAGCAGACTTTGGGGTCGGGTGGGGCTAATGCCAAACCTTAAAGCAGGAACTGGGGAGGAGGCGTGGGCAGGGTTCCTGGCAGGGCAATACTAGAGACTTAATATGGAAAAACAAATTCATCTGAAAGAGGCACAGCTTGATGGAAGACACACATCCATGCCCCAAAGAGGGAAGGGATACATTTCAGGACTAGGTGGAGAATCAGGCTACCTAGAGAAATCCCTGGATGATGTTAACTTGCTTTAGGAGAGTTCCGAACCTGCCAGCCCTTCCCCAGCTAAATGTAAGAGAATATACCTCTGTCTCTCTTTCTCTCTAAGTTTCAGCTCCTGGAGTCTGGCTCCTAATATCAGGTGCACAATAAATCCTTGCTGAATTAAATTAAAATGTTTAAGGAGCCATTTTCTGAGCCAGGCCTCTCTCTGCTGTCAAGGAAGAATTTATTTAACAAGTCCTACACTTTGGCACATGGATTCTACTTCTCTTGGCTGGTCTGTAGCCATGATTTAAGATGCTGAGGTTGCTGCCCATTGTTGGGAAATAGATTCTTGGTTGGGGAAGGGGTGTGGCTTAAAGGTTTGGGAAGAAGATAATTTAAAAGAGTTTTTTTTTTTTTTTTTTTTTTTTTTAAAGATTTAATTTTTTTTTTTTAATTTATTTTTAAAATCTTTAATTCTTACATGTGTTCCCAAACATGAAACCCCCTCCCACCTCCCTCCCCATAACATCTCTGTGGGTGATCCCCATGCACCAGCCCCAAGCATGCTGTATCCTGCGTCAGACATAGACTGGCGATTCAATTCTTACATGATAGTATACATGATAGAATGCCATTCTCCCAAATCATCCCGCCCTCTCCCTCTCTCTCTGAGTCCAAAAGTCCGTTATACACAGCTGTGTCTTTTTTCCTGTCTTGCATACAGGGTCGTCATTGCCATCTTTCTAAATTCCATATATATGTGTTAGTATACTGTATTGGTGTTTTTCTTTCTGGCTTACTTCACTCTGTATAATCGGCTCCAGTTTCATCCATCTCATCAGAACTGATTCAAATGAATTCTTTTTAACGGCTGAGTAATACTCCATTGTGTACATGTACCACAGCTTTCTTATCCATTCATCTGCTGATGGACATCTAGGTTGTTTCCATGTCCTGGCTATTATAAACAGTGCTGCGATGAACATTGGGGTACATGTGTCTCTTTCAATTCTGGTTTCCTCGGTGTGTATACCCAGCAGTGGGATTGCTGGGTCATAAGGTAGTTCTATTTGCAATTTTTTAAGGAATCTCCACACTGTTCTCCATAGTGGCTGTACTAGTTTGCATTCCCACCAACAGTGTAGGAGGGTTCCCTTTTCTCCACACCCTCTCCAGCATTTATTGCTTGCAGATTTTTGGATCGCAGCCATTCTGACTGGTGTGAAGTGGTACCTCATTGTGGTTTTGATTTGCATTTCTCTGATAATGAGTGATGTTGAGCATCTTTTCATGTGTTTGTTAGCCATCCGTATGTCTTCTTTGGAGAAATGTCTATTTAGTTCTTTGGCCCATTTTTTGATTGGGTCGTTTATTTTTCTGGAATTGAGCTGCGTAAGTTGCTTGTATATTTTTGAGATTAGTTGTTTGTCAGTTGCTTCATTTGCTATTATTTTCTCCCATTCAGAAGGCTGTCTTTTCACCTTGCGTATATTTTCCTTTGTTGTGCAGAAGCTTTTAATTTTAATTAGATCCCATTTGTTTATTTTTGCTTTTATTTCCAGAATTCTGGGAGGTGGATCATAGAGGATCCTGCTGTGATTTATGTCTGAGAGTGTTTTGCCTATATTCTCCTCTAGGAGTTTTATAGTTTCTGGTCTTACATTTAGATCTTTAATCCATTTTGAGTTTATTTTTGTGTGCGGTGTTAGAAAGTGATCTAGTTTCATTCTTTTACAAGTGGTTGACCAGTTTTCCCAGCACCACTTGTTAAAAAGATTGTTAGTTTATACGCTGGTCCCCCTAGAGGTCTCTGGCTCCTTGAACTGTGTACGTGGTCTTCAGAAGTCATAATTCTCTGAAGGCAGTTGGGTTTTGCATTAGCATGGACAACTCCAGGTCATCTGTCTGCAAGAGGCAGGGAATATGGTCTGGTGTAAGCTTTCCCCGCCCCCCTCTTCCCGCCATGGATGTTGTCCGTTGTGAGCGTCATCTTAAATATGATGAATATCTGCAGTGTCTGGGAGCAGAGATCAGCACTTAAAAGACATGGCCCCTGGTTATAACTCCGTGGTGTGTCTTTCCTCCTATTTCATGACCAGCAGCAAAATCTTTCCTCCCCTGAACTTCCCTGAGCTTGAAAAGGCGATATCCTTTTCGAGACACCCAGAGCCAAGATGGAGTGTCTGTGCCAGGACTTAATGATCACCTGTTTCTCAAGAAGACAGCTCCAGCAGCTCGAATGAGCCCTGTGATTCAGTGAGTTAAGAAGGAAAGGGGACATTTTAATTTTAGTGGACGAGTGCCGTGTGGCTTCTGGGAATTCCAGCACTCAATCTCTGCTCCTGAGAATGCCAGCTCTTGTCCCCACTTCCATGGGGTATGAGAGCCAGACCCTCCTTGCCAGGGAGTCATCTGCAAACTAGCTCTTGCTTCTTCAGCAGGCACCAGGAGGGCAGAGCGAAAGAGAAACCACTTAGGTACTGGTCTGGGCCCATGCATCTCTCGGCAGAATGCTCAGGATGCCATTACGTTCTTCCAGACCTAGTACTTGGGCTCAGCACACAAGTTGTAACCTTCTTTACTGGTCTCTTGAGCTGGACCTTCAGATCCTTCCAGGTATAATTATCTGAGAAGTAGACTCTGTCTGCTTAATTATGTAGGATTCTCTCCTAAGCCTAAACAGTTCCTTTTGCAGAAGTGATGTGAAAGATGGAACAGTATTTCACAGACCCCAAACACTTAGGCAAAAGGGAAAGTTGGTTTTACCTTCTGTTAGTGAGTGCTGAAGTTATCCATGAAGTTAGATGGCTCCGTTTCATTTATCTTAAATGGTTCAGTGTGGAGTGAAGGCAGTCTTATTCTGAGCAGAGTTGTCTGCTGCTGTTCAGTTTTACTTTGAAGCCCCTTTCAGCGGGTGTTTTTCTTCTTCTGAGGCTTCTCCCAAATACTACTCCTGAATATTTTGCACAAATGAACAACACAAAAATATTAGTGACTTTAAAGATGGGAAACCTGTGACCCCACTCTAAGTACTCATGATTTCATTTTTATCTCCATATTCCTGTTTAATTCACACAGATAAGATAACACTTAACCTACTCTTTAGTGTTTTACTGGTACCTCATCACTTTCCTCTGTGGTGCTGCAAAGTCAGTTTAATGGTTCCTTAGTATTCTGTCCTATTGTTTAACAAATACTAAAATTGTCCCCCAATAATGAGCATTTATGTTGTTTTAAGGACTAACTTTTAGAGAAAATCTGCATTAGATATCTGTGTGCATATTATTTTATTTTCTTGTGTTTCTCTTGAATCTATCATTGGGTAAAATTCACAGAAGCAGGACAGTTACGTTCAGGACTGTTTTCATGAATCTTGTTCCTTCGTATAACACTTTTCAACATGGCTGTGCCAGTTTACATGGAATGAGTGAATGAATGTAGGGCTCACTGAAACCTCACCAGGATTGGATGTTACGATTTGTAAAATTTAGGTTTGAGAGATTATGTCACTTTTGCTTAATTTTCATGTATTTGATTTCTCTCCAAGCTTTTGATCTTCTTTCTAGCAAGAGAGACCTGGCTGTTCCCAAACTAATCAAAGGCAGTGTTTACTTGGCTTTAAAGCATACACAGTCATTTTTAAGTGCTGAGAACTCATGTAGCTTCTTCTTCTAAGAGCCACACACAAAAGAGAGGAGAAAGAGTTATTTAGCAACATGATAACCTGGAGTTACCTTTCCCCATACAGGAGAAAAAAAAAAAAGTTCTGCTTAATTATTTGTTTCTCACATTGAAGACCTCAGTTCTGTTATTTGTCATTAATCCAGTGGAAAATTTCCAGTCTTCATCCTGCTTGAACCTCCATGGTGCTTGTCCTGGGCCATTCTCTCCTTGAAATAATTTCCTCATTTGACCTTGTTTTCCCCTGTTTCCTCTCACTTCAGCTGCTCTTTGGGATCCTGTATGGCCTCTGTCTCCTCCCACCTGGCCTTTGAGAGTGGGATGTTCTGGGACTTAGCCTTAGACCTTCTCCTCTCCTGAGCTCCCTGGACAGTCTCATCCCCACAGAGTCTGCCATTATCACTTCTCTGCCATCTTTGTCTCCCACTGGAGTTCCAGATTTGGAGATGTGAGCGTCTCCTTAGGACCCCAGTGGCTGCTCTGAGTACAGCGTGGTCTGCTCTACTTCCTTTGGAGTCCTCCACCCTGGTCTAGGCACGTCTGCTCGTTGGCGGACCAGAAAACAGCAGTGTCCCTGATGCCTTTTACCCCTCTCGCCCCTCATCTCTGCCCGTGTCAGACCTCATTAACTTCACCTCTAAAACCTCTCTTGACTCCATTCAATTCTCACCGTCTCCCGGGCCGCCTGCCACCTGCATGCACATGGACTGGTCTTCCTACCTTGGCTCAACCTTGCCTCTGCATTCTACTCAATTCTGTTCTTTTTGCTGAAGCAAAGTGCTTCTTTTGCTTAAAAAAAATCTCTGTGGCTTCACATTACCCTTCGAATGAGGGCTAAAACCCTACCGTGGTCCACCTGGCCCCATTGACCTCATCCTTCCTGCTCTCCAGCTTCGTCTCATTGCACACTCATGCCTGCTCTCCACACCCTCAGCCCTGCGTGGGCCTTCTCTCCATTGCCCACATGCTCCAGGCTCTCTGCTGCCACAGGGCCTTTGCACGTGTTGTCCCCACTGTTTGGGGGGTGGGCACTGCTTACTATTGTGAGCACTTCCTATTCACTATTGACAAAGCACTTCCTCCTTTGTCTCTGGTTCCTTTTAGGGATGTTTGGGTTAGTGTGGGGGGCACTGCTCACTATTTCCACTCAGCTCACAGGACTATTGTCAGCTGATAGTTGAGTCTTTCCCCAGGGTTTGTCCTCAACTGAAAGGAACTGCCTTGCCCAGAGAGTTATGACCAGGTTGACGGGGGTACAAAGTCTAAGACTCTGATAAGAATCAGGCTCTTGGCCAGGTCCTCTGTTGCCACTCTTCCCTCTGCCCCGTGCAGCTTCCCTCACTCCCTTGCAGGCAATGTTTCTGAGAGCACCCCACCATAGACCCTTTGCACTCATATCTGCATGTCAGAGTCTCTTTTCTGGGGGCCTTCCTCTTCATCCTTTAGATCCTGGTCCACACATCACGTCGTCAGGACATCTTCCCCAACTCACCCCAGTCTCTGTATTCATTAGTGTTATTCATTAATGCGTGACTAGATTTTAAGCTTCCAGAAAGCAGGGAGTTCACCAAGTCTCCCACTCCAGACTATCCCTGTGCTATCTCCCCAGGTGACGTTGAGTTAGCTGCCAGACACGGAAATGAGACCACCGTATCCAGCCCAGATGAGTTGGCCCAGAACAGAAGACCTACTGGTCAACCCACAGAACCATGAGAAATTAAAAAAAAAAAATGTGTGGGAACAAATTGCTTTAACCTGTTGAGTTTGGGATGCTCATTCTTTGTGTCTTCCTGCCAATTAAAAATGTGAACACCTGAAACGACTATAAAGGGTTAAAGTTTCCTGAGTGAGTACATTGGATTTTGTCAATAGTTAAATGTTCTAAGCTTATCCAACTTTACGGCTCAGCTAGTAAGGAACCTGCCTGCCGCGCAGGAGACCTGGGTTTGATCCCTGGTTAGGGAAGATCCCCTGGAGAAGAGAAAGGCTACCCACTCCAGTATTCTGGCCTGGAGAGTTCCATGGACTGGAGAGTCCATGGGGTTGCAAAGAGCCACTTTCATTCATTCATATCCAACCAAGGATTTCTAACTTGGTAATTGCTGTCCTGACCGACTCTACTTCTGACTAAAGATAAGAGAGTGAAGCCAGGTGGATGTGAAGGGAGGGGATGTGCTATCCTGGGGAGCATAAATGTACCCAGCTACAGAGTTGTTGTTGTTGTTTTGCTGGAAGGTCCTAAACCAGCTTATCAGTCTTGTGAAGTACTGAGCCCAGCTCGGTGGTGAGCCATAGAGTGATGCTTCTTCCGTGTTTCACAGCATTTAGCTCATCTGTAGACGGACAGGTGTCTTTCAAGGTAGGCTCCTGCAGACACGTTCACCTTTAACATGTATAGCTTGCATGTTGAGATTCCTTCGTACCTGTTTCAACATACTTTCAAAATCCCCCCAAATCACTTATCTCAGACAGCGGTACATCTTTGGGAAAAAGAAATATTTGCATAAAAAATCAGAATACCAGTATTTCTCAATAAAACTGGGGAAAAAAATCAGACTAGCAATTAAAAGGCATAGAGGTCTCTGCAGGTGAGTATAAATTGAATTGGGAATAGGATGTACAACAAACTTTTCACACACACAAAAAAAACAAACTAATCATTCAGTAACACAGTTATTTTTTAAAGCTTATCCTTTCAACGGCTTCCACTTTAATTTTTTTTAATGCTTCAGTGACTAAAAATGGCAAAAACATTTTATTTATGTAAAAAGAAATCACTTGTATGCAAAGTTGCAGCTGCTTCTTATAGGTATACAAATGGATAAAAGCCTGGGAACATGCAGTTTTTCTTTTTTTAATGGAAATCTTGATTTGCTCTTTAGTGTTGAGAATCCTTCATTCAGTGGTTTCTTGGAGTTTGAACTGGATTGACAGCAAAAAATGAAATACTAGAAAGACGTTTGTATCCTGGTTCTATCTCATTAGATGCAGTTGTGCTTTTGAGAACTATAACTTTCTGGGTTAGAACAGAAAATAAAAAGTGATGATGGTGATGACGGTAATAATTTGTAAAATGTCTGAAATTTCTAATTACTTAATATTACTTGGTCTGCTTTCCCCATCCTCCACGACCCCTGTTTTAAAAATAAAGAATGTTTAAAATAGAATAATAACATGAAAATCATTCAGAGAAAGTACCCCCAAAATGTGTACTCAATTAGCTTGTTTTTGATGACTTGGAAGAAAAAAGACATTCACTGTATATATTGCAGATAGGAATGATGCTTTTGTAAAGAAAAGCAAATAATCCCTTATCTTTTGGAGCACGATTCAGGCTTGTTTATTTATTTTATCCTATTTTTTTTGAAGCCAGTGAGGTCAACTTCTGAAGGCAAAGGGGGTGGGTAGGGCTTAAAGGACGTGACCTGGGCTGGACTGAGATGGAGTCATGGTCAGACCTTATGTCTGGGCTCCTGTCCTTTGGAGGAATGTCTGGGCAGAGTGGATTCAGGAGAAGCTGACCTTGAACTTCCTCGGAAAAGCTGTTGACCCTCTGCTCTGACCCATGATCTAGCAGCAACTCTTAACCAGGGGCGACTCCGTCCCCCAGGTAGCAATGACAAAGTCTGGAGATGTTGTTGGTCATCACATTTAGAGAGGAGGTTGCTCCTGGCGTCCAGTGGGTGGAGGCCAGGGTGCTGTTGACCACCCTGTGATGCACAGGACAGCTTCCACCACAGAGAATTAGGGTCTAGATGTTATTGTGCCCAGGTGGGAAACCCTAGTGCAGTGAGACTGTTTGGAATTGCTTCAGAGGCTCTCACTCAGAAACCACTTGGATGCTTTGGGGGTTTTTCATGAAGAGGAGTATGGGTGATTAGTACCCTCCCTCCCAGGGTGTTTTGTCAATGAGAAAGCAGAGTCACAAAGATAGTCGGCAGAACCCAAGCAAGAACTCAGGTCCTCAAGTATGAGCAGGTCTAAATGTTCATTTCCTGCATGTGGCTCCCACTGTGACGGACTCTGCTGCAGGCCTGGCAACAGCAAGGTCTTTGCTTCCACTTTTGACCTTTCTCATCACCAGCCATCCCCAGCCCCCAGGCCTCAGCCATCAGTAAATGCCCTCTTGTTCCAGCATTTTAAACCTCTCTCACCAAATCTGTACCTCCGTACTCAGCCATGTGTGAGTCAATTCCATCCCCCAAAGAAATGAGAAACAAGCCGTCAAGAGAGCTTCTCTTGCTCTGCCTCACTGTCTCCCACATGGCTGTCTAGAGCACGACTTCCTCTGTCCCCACTGACTCCCCGCCTTCACTCCGCAGCCACTTCAGGGATGTCCTTCTCTACTTTCCCCTTATTTCCTTATTTAGCGCTGGTCTCCTCATACTAGAACATGAGCTCCTGTGGTAGGGTGCTTTTCCCCTGCTGCCCTGTCTGCCCTGCTTAGAACAGGGCAGGCAGCGTAGGTTCTTACCAACTGTGTTTGGAATGAGCACATGATGAGTGATGTTCAGTTAAATCTCTGATATCATGGTCTTCCCTGGGATGAGGAAAGTGACATTTCTAGAACCATGGGAAGTTGTATTTTTCAGCTCCCAGAACAGCCCCACATTCTGCCTTTCCCTTTTTAAAACCACCTATGCGTGATTGGTGACGTACACCGATTACATACGTGCACGTGTATGTCATGCTTGGTATTGTCCATGCTCTTAGGCCAATCAGTGCTACTCAAAAACTGTCAGGAAACTGCATCTTTTTCTTTTTCTGGTCTCAGCTTTGCTTCCACTTAGTCTCACTCTGGTGGAGGTCAGTTGTGAATGATGAACTCACAGTGCTGCGGGTTGGATCCTGTTCCTCCCAAAGGTGCGTGCAAGTCCTAAGCCGCAGCCCCTGTGAATGCGACCATATTTTATTTGGAAATAGGGTCTTTGTAGATGTAATCAGGTTGAGGCCCTAAGTCCAGTGATTGGTGTCCTTTTGAGAAGAGGCCTTTGGGACATACGAACATGAAGACATCCGGGGGAAGACCATGTGATAACAGGCAAAGACTGGAGTGATGTGTCTGCAGGCCAAGGGGTGTCAGAGATGGTTGGCAGCCTCCAGAAGCTGGGAGAACGGCCTGGGGCAGATTCTGCCCAATAGGCTTTGCCAGGAACACGGCCCTGCTGACAGCTTGATCTCAGACTTCCAGCATCCAGGCTCAGGAAACACACTTTTATAGTTTTAAGCCCTCAGTTTGTGGGAATTTGTTGTAGCAGCCCCCAGAAACCCACATGCAAGGCTAACAGTCTCCAAATGTGCAGGTCCCTTCAGCCAGCCCTTGCAGCTGAGGAAAGTTGTGTTGGAAATAAGCCCCGGGCTCTAACTGGCCGGCTCAGCACTGTTGGACAAAGGGTGTCCGTGTGGTGAGGCAGTGAATTCTTTCCACAGATGAGGGAGGCGACAGGAGGTGGCTCTGGGAGCCCTGGGCCTGAGCCCTGTGGGTCTTGCACGAGCTCTCGTGATCTGGGGCTGCTGGGGATCCCTGGGTCCCAGAAAAGTAGAAGTGGGGACCCGAGCCAGGCTCCAGTTTAGAGGAAGTCATCTGAGATCATGGACCAACTCGGGAGATGACTTGAGGGAACCAGAGCATCAAGGCTCTCTGCTTCGGGGACATCTATGATGTCAGAGCCGTCATTCTGACCCCTTGGGTAGATTCTTGCAGCTTCTGTGTGTGCCCTTTGAAAGGGGACCTTACTTGTATTTACTTACCAGATACTCATCTCGAATGGTAAGCTCCCAAGCTTTACGAGGGGAAGGACCATTTCTGTCTGCTTACTACTCTTACCCCAGCACATCGCCCAGTACCTGCTACACCGCAAGCCTCGCAATGTATATGTGATGGGATTGAATTGATGGGAGGCGTTCACATGCAATCGTATATCCTTAGGTAATTAAAAAATGAGTTCAGTTATTGTTTTAAATGTGGTTGCTTTAGTACTTTAAAGAAAATTTTAAGGAATCCTTAGGTGCTAAAATGTATAGGGAAAAAATGATCTAAATCAAAGCACCTCACAACCCACAGACCTGTACAACACAAACCGTGAACCCTAAAATAGACTGTGGACTTGAGTTAATAATGTGTGTTGTATTTGCTTATCAGTTGTGACAAATACACCACACTAATGCAGGATACTAGTAACAGGGCAAACTGGGTGGAGGAGAGAAAGAGCAGAAGGTATGTGGGGACTCACTGTATTTTCTGCTCAGTCTTTCTACAGACCTGAAAGTACTCTAAAAAAATAAAGTCTATTAATTAAGCACTCTAAACACACGGAAAAATCTAACCTCCTTGTATTTTGAAGACTCGCACTTACTTTGCAGGATTACTATCAAGACTGCACACACACACACACACACAGAGTTGAGTAGTTGCTATGAAGTTGGCTGTAGAGAGGATACTGAGGAATGGCTTTGCTCTCTTCACTCCATACACTATTATTGGGAGCCCCCGTGGCAAGAGTTTTTACACAGATTAACTCCGTAGATTAATTTTTATGTGCAGAAGCTCAGAAAAGTATCAGAGTGAAATTGATAACAAATTACAGAGTTAATGCTCCGAATCTCGTATCATCATTTCTGCCACATATACTCTCTGATGCTGGAAGCTCCGCCTCTTATATGATTCTAAGATCTCCTTGGCACAGCCTGTCACCCAATTTTTATCCAGCTACTCTAAACCCTGTTTCAGGGGTAAGGCAGGGTTCTGGCCAGCACCATGATCTGTATTTTGATCTTTATTTCCTTCTGACTTTTGGAGAAAATCCAGAAACTTCATCTGACAAGTACAACGTGACAGGTATGATATTAGTGACGTGAGAGTGTTCAGAGGCCTCCTCCTCCAAAGTCCATCAAAGAGGAAGCGGTCAGAAGTGGTCAGTAAGCTGGTCTCAGCTAGAGCCTCTGCCAAGGCTGTTTCTAGAATTTCAAGACGCAGAACCAGGTAGTGAGTGGAACACAGAAGACCAGAGAGTCTAGTTGTGACGAACCTAGTGAGAAAATCAATCAAACGGCTACTCAAAAGCATAATGAATGGGTGGGAGGAAAGAAAGTAAGACCTGAGCAGGGTAGGGAGGCGAGGGCGGGTTGAGGGCAAGTTTATTACGTGAAAAGTGCTAAAGAACCCAGGAAGTGAGACCTAGGAGCAGAGAGAAGGGATTCAGGACAAGTTTCTGGCCTGACCAAGAAGTTCTCTGGGGGTAACCAGTAAAGGGGAGGATTCGTCCAAGTCACTTATTGGCTCTTTAATTGTTGGCGTTTTTTTTTTTTTTTTAACGTGATACTGCTCTCTCTGATGTGGAAATGCATATCCTGTCTTCAGGACCCTTTGGGAACAATTCTTTTTGGGGCCCTTGTCTACAGGTAATTTCATTGTAAAATTTATTCACCTTACGAGCTATGGTGATTTACTGATGAAACTGTAGGACAGTGGGCAGAGAACACGAGTTTTCCATTGTCCAGTCTCCACATACCAAGGCACCATTGCTTCAGGTCCAGAGACAGCTTCTTTGTGCTTTTCATGGTCAGTAAGGCATTCCTGGCTGATTTCACGTCTTCCATCATAAGCAAACAGTAGCAACCCCATTATTATTCATACTGCCATGGCTTTTCATAACCAGTTTATACTGAAAACAACACAGATATTCTTGCCTCTGCAGCTCCCAATACCATTGCTTTAGCTCTGGTCCCAACACTGTTCATGACGCAGCGTCATCCTTCACTCTACCTGTGAATGCCGGCTCCCACTGATTCAGAGGTTGTGCTTTGTTGATGTTGACCAGAATACAACCTTAGCAAGAGTGTGCAGGAAAACAGGCGCGATGACTGACTTTCTGGGCACGTTAAACCTACCATTTGGAATTTTTTCTGTATTGACATGAAATGTAGAACACTCCATCCTCTGGTGGTGTCTTCTTTGGAGCTGTCGAGGGCCTAACCACTGCGTGCCTTGCGTGTGCTCTCTTTCACTGCTGGTGACACCCTGCCACCCACAGAGCGGGACGCACAGGAGATGCCAGGCAAGAGGCCTGTGGGTGGAGAAGGGAGAGCAGTCCACTTGGCAAGAAGCGTCTCTTTCTCACCCAGCCTGACCTGCCGGGCCATGTTCCTGGAGCCAGGGTCTGGCCATGGGGCCTCAGGATGACCTCATAGTATGAATCCTGGAGCTCTGGGGGCATTGACTCCACGTCCGGGGTGAAGGACCCACGAGTGCTCCAGAAGGGAGGAGTGAAGACAGGTCTGTTTCAAGGGAGGGACTCCCAAGTATGGGGTCAGTGAAGTCTGGGCCTGGAGGGCACACTGCCTGTGTACAGTGAGATTATAAACTGCATGTCTTCACATGGTATCGCTGCTCCCTGGTTTCCTGGCGCACTTCCCTTTGACCCCTATTCAGGTCCTGTGTTCCACCAGCTGTTTGTTCCTTCAATGCAGTTCTCTGTGCCAGGCCTCTGATAAGCAGGTTTTACAAGTGAATTTCTGTCTCCAAGAAAACCTTTTTCCTTCTTCTTCTTCTGATGAGTACTTTTTATTCTTCAGCTCCAGCTTACTTATTCCCTCCTTCATCAAACCTTCCAGAAGCTTCCCAACTGCCTCATCAGAACATCCGTTCTTTCCTTCATCCAGCCAGTGAGAACTTTTTAGTGAGCAGCTACTCCTCTCTGCCAAGCCCTGTTTCCGGCACTGTAGCAACAACAGTGACTAAATAGGCCAACCATCATACAGGCTCCCTCTGGACTCTGTGTATCTGTTTCCACTTAACTTGTGTTGAAATTGTCTCTGGTGGTGGTTTAGTCACCGAGTCAAGTGCAACTCTTTTGACCTCATGGACTGTAGCCCACCAGGCTCCTCTGTCCATGGAAGTTCCCGGGCAAGAATACTGGAGTGGGTTGCCATTCCCTCCTCCAGGGAAATTATCTGTATTTGTCAGCAAATGTTTTCTGTAAAGGGTCAGATAGTAAGTGGACTTTGTGGGATGTATGGGCTCTGTTAAAATTGCTCAGTCCCACCACTGCTGTAGCACAGAAGCAGCCAGAATTAGTAGGCAAATAAGTGGGTGTGGCTGAGTGCCAGTTAAACTTTATTCACAAAACAGGTCAGGGGCCTTGTTCTGCCCACCGTCGTAGTTTGCTGCAATAGAAGATAAGCTCCGTTAGAATAGATCCTTGTTTCTTTACTCTTTCTGTTTCATTGTTTTTACTGTTACCTTAGTGCTGAGAACTCGGTGCTGAGCACATTGCACACACAAGGTATTTGACATAAATTAAGCAAGAGAAGTAAAGGAGTGTCATCCATTAAACTGGGAAGTTTTTGAAAGACAGGGTCCATCTACACAGTGATCGACATGAATAGGTGTTGAATAGATGAGTGAGCTACAGGAACACCTTCCTCCTGAGACTTCCTCCTGGTCGGTGCCTCTGGTGGGTGGGCAGGAACCGGGCAGGTCCAGGCCAGCCTTGTTATCCTGTCGTGTTGCAGCCACCTTCTCGGCAGGCTGAGTCGAGCATGAGGAACCAAAAAGAGAATTCCAGGCAGGCCTCCTGACTGGCGCAGGCCCCGTGGCCAGCTCGGTGACAGCCTGCTGCAATCTTGCAGAGCAGCAGTCCAGTCCAGGGAACTCGGCAGCGGAAATGGCCATTAAAGTGAAACACGCCTGCCTGTCAGAGAGAAGCAGCGACCACAGGAGCCCGATCGCCACCGTCAAAGCGCCTGTCAGCACCAGCCCGCTTGTTAAGTTTCTGGGGCCCACCTTCCTGAGCAAGGGTCAGCCAATTGGCTCTGACAAGCAGGGCCCTGGCGTTTGGCGGGGCCTGTCAGCTGAGACCCAGAGGTGAAGCGGGTGCCGCTTTGGAAACGGGGGCCTGACAAGTGCCTCCAGATCAAGACGAGACGAAGGAGAGAGGGTGGGGGTGCTGAGCTGGGGGGCTCCAGGCAGCGGGGCCTCCCCCAGGAAGGAAGTGGCTTTGCTTCTGTGTCGTGTCAACTTTGCTGTTGCTGGACAGTCAGCGAGGTTTCAGACAGATCACCGCCCCTTTGGGAAGCCCGAATGCCTTGGCAGACAATTTCAGGCCTTGATTTGATTGATAAATCCTTTGTGACGGGAGGGGATGAAACAGGCCCCCAGTTTGGTATATACGAATAGGAAATTAGCTGGCAAAGTTGTCAAAGATAATTAACTTTCCTATTCTGCGGGTCTATTCAGGTTGACATCCTGAAATTATTTAGAAATGCACATGTCAACGCTCTGACAGAATCTGCGGCTGATCAGATAAACAGATTTGGAGATGTTTGATTGTAAAATGATGTAAGCGCTTAGCCGGTGTTTTATCACTGTGAGTTTCCGTTTGCCACTGTGGGTGATGTTCAGGGAGAGGGTTTGGTGGCTAGGGGTGGGTGGGGGCCAGGGGTGTAGGGGTGGAGAGATTGAATAGGACGCACCAAGTACAACAGACTTGCCTTCTCAGTTTACTCTCAATGAGTTGAGAAATTCCTAACCTTCAATTCAAACACAGTTAACCTTGGACTCAACCCAAGAGCTCCTCTCCAGCCCTCAACCCCCAGTACGAAGGAGAGTTTTCCAAAGGATTTGGCAGCAGGCACGTGGTTCCTCTGTCAAACCTAGTCTTGGCCCAACAAGTACAGGGTGCAAAATCCCCTAGAATCACTGCTGTTTCTTATTCACCATGAGTCTGGGTAGATCACTGGGTTGTCATTGTTGCCGTTAGTTGCTCAGTCACGTCCAGCTCTTTGTGACACCATGGACTGTAGCCTGCCAGGCCCCTCTGTCCATGGGATTTTCCAGACAAGAATACTGGAGCGGGTTGCCATTTCCTTCTCCAGGAGATCTTCCCAACCCAGGGATTGAACTCACATCTGCTGCATTGCAGGCAGATTCTTTAGCACTGAGTCAGTCACCAGGGAAGCCCAGATCTCTGGGTCTCACAGGCTATTAAGAGCAGAGAATACCTTTTCAGCATTTCCATCTTGTTACTGCAAATTGCTTCTTTAAAAGACCAGTTCAGAGCCAAATTCTTTCAATGAGGAAATTCCTCCCTCCGAGTGAATGAAGATGAGTGAGAACTAACATTTACTGAGCACCTACTCTGTGGCAGAGGTCAAGGTGGACATGGTACTGTGTCATTTGCTTATTGTAACGTTTCTAATTTCCATAGTAGACAAGTCTTTATCGTTTGCCTGCTGAGAAAATAGATACTCAGAGGGGTTAGCTCAGCTACTGAGGTGAGCCAGCTGTCTAAGAAGTGGCATTTGGACTCGAGCCTGGTTTGGCTGCTTCTGCTCTTCCCTCACCACGATTTTTGGGTCAGTAGAATTGTAGACTATCAGACGGATGCCTGCCAGTGCAGCAGATGCAGGCAATGTGTGCTCTAGCCCTGGGTTGGGAGGATCCCCTGCAGTAGGAAATGGCAACCCACTCCAGTATTCTTGTCTAGAAAAACTGCCTGGACAGAGGAGTCTGACCCCATGGGGTTGCAAAGAGTAGGACATGACTGAGCAAATGAGAAGGCACACATGCAGACCCTCAAACAGAAAGGATTCTGAAGGTCACGGAAGTCAGCGTTCAGCAACCCAGAATCCATGGGCCAAATCCAGCACTTGTTTTTGAAAGGCCTACAAGCTAAGAATGTTGGTTTTTTTTTTTTTTTTTTTTTGCATTTTTAAATGGTTGGGGAAGAAATAAAAATAATGTTTCATGACATGAAAACTACATGAAGTTAAAATTTGAACGTCTGTAAAGTTTTTGAACGTAGGCTCACTCATTCATGTATGTATGTCTATGACTGCTTTTCTGCTACATTCGCAGAACTCCATAGTTGTAACAGAGACGATATAGCCTTCAAAGCTGAGAATACTTACTGCTTGAGCCTTGACAGAATACATTTGCTGACCCCTGGTTCACTGGTTGTCTCAGTGAGAGCTTATTGGGCTGGCAAAATTATTTGCACTGGCAAAACTCTCAGCAGGTATTATCTAATTTATCTTAACTACTCAAGGTGGGTGCTCATAGGTGAAGAAATGACAGGTTCAGAGAGGTTCAGGAAGCTGGTCAGGCTAACTCAGTAGAGCCAGGATTCATGGCCTGAGCTCACACTCAAAGCAATGCACTCAGTTCCCTTATTTTATTGCCATCTCACTGCAATTGACGTTATCTGGACGTAGCTTGAGACACGATGGTGATTACCACTGAGGTGGGCAGAGTAATGGCCCCCAAAGATGTCCTCATCCTAATTCCCAAAACTGTGAATACTTTCCATGGCACAAGTGACTTTGCTGGTATTATTGGGGATCTTGAAATGAGAAGGTGATTCTGGATTATCCAGATGGGTTTAAAGACCAAAGGGAGGCAAGGAGTCGAAGAACATGAAAGAGACAGGATGATGGAAGCAGAGGTTGGAGTATTGTGGGGCCACGAGCCAAGGGATACAGGCGATCCTAGAAGCTGAAAAACACCGTGGAGGCATATTCCCCTCTGACCTGAATGGCGAGAGGATACGTTTGTGTTGCTCTAAGATGCTAAGTCTGTGTTCATTTGTTACAGCAGCCACAGGAAGCTAATATACACTTCCCGCATCCTTGGCTTCAAGCTGCTCAATGTGGTAAAGGACCCCACCCATCAACAGAAGTAGATTTCAAAGAAAAATCTGTACTGCAAGTGTTAAAAATAAATAACTTTTTGGGGGGTGGAATCAGTATAGAGGCCTTCCTAAGAAGGGGGTTAGAGGGCTTGCAATCCTGCAGAGCTGTGTCTTCAAGGAGGTCCTTTCTTTATTCCAGTTTCTGCGGCTGGATGCTGGCATCTCCCAGGATCAGCCACATGATGTAAGGAAACAGAGAAGAATCAGAGGCAGAAGGAGAGACATCTGTCGTGCTTTCGTCTCAGCAACTCACACCACACTTCTGAGGCTAGACTCGAGCTTTCTGGCATGTGACCTAACCTGAAACCATGCTCCTTGGTGAGTTTTCTCCTCCTGTTTACGAAGGAGCTGAGCTTCTGCAAAAGGGAAATCAGAATCTCGCCTGCATTTTATTAGTATTGTGACCATTTGCAAATTAATTTGGAAGGCAATATAATTTACCTCTTGTATAGAATTCAGTTTTGATTACTGCCATGTCACTGCATTTCCTGCTTTCACTAAAGCTCTTATTATGAGAAATTAAGATACCTTCCTCCTTCATCCAAATAAAATAAACATATGGCTGTGGGATGCTACTGAATTAAAAAATATCATTTAATCCAGGGAAGATAATTATTTGAAAGAAACTGGAGAGGAGAGACTCAATCTAGGGTTTGAATGTTGACATGAAATTGTGAAGGCTATTTTCACTCATCACTGACTTTTAATAGCACTTTGTACAGAGTAATTTCCAGCATAAACCTTGTTAATGTGATATTGGTTATTTCAGAATCATGTCAGGGAGTCGGAGCCATTCCCCAGACCACTGTTGGGGTGTCCCGGTATGTGGGCCTAGGTATTCAAGAAGTGGTACTTAATGACACATTTTGCCTTGCCTGTCAGTTGGCTTTATTTTCTGTAGTCATGCTTTGTTCAAAATGGCATTTGGGAAGAGAGCAGAAAAGTTAGCTGCTGTAGACATACTGTGTGTATACCATGCTGTGTATCGTATGAAGGCTGTGTGTGTCTGGGGTACGGATTACAGATTTGAGAGACTGGTCTTGACTTTCCACGCTGGCCCGTGTGCTCTGAGTTTTGTTTCCACTGTTACAGTCCCTGTCACACACGTCCTTGGAACTTAGCACTTGGAGGCATACCCTGCCTGACTTCCAGCCGCCAGGTGAGTGCTCTGTCTGGCCTCAGGAGCCCACTCTGTCCATTTTGAAGCAAGCTGGAGATGCTTAGGGGCATTAGTCCTCAGTCAGCAGCTCATGTGAACTGGTGGGGAGAGGGAGTGAATGCCTCTCCTGGGACGAGGGTGGGAAGCGTGGACAGCTTATGGCTCTTCTGCTGCCCTCCCAGTGTTACCCAGAGAAAGCCCGGTTGCCCTCAGTGGTAATGTGCGTGAACCTCCATGCTTTGTAGCTTCTGTCCCTTTCTCGTCCCTGTCTCTTACTCCTTGGCTGGTTTTTTCCTGTAATTGCCTCCAAAACAAACCACTTGCACCCAAATCCTTGTCTTGTTGTCCTTTGGTGGGGAAACTAGTTCAAAACAATCATTATTCCAATGAGTTCATTTGCTTATTTATTAAACCCTGGTTGGGAGCCTGTTCAGAGCAGGCAGCTGAGAACCATGTTAAGACCCCTGCCTGGAGGAACACAAACCCTATCGAGCAGACAGATGTTAAACCAGCAAACAGACACAGAAAGGATAGTTTTTTCAGGTTGTACCTACATGTCCCGCTGGAAATAAACAGGGCCGTGGGGGAGAGTGATTGATGGGAGATTTTCATAGAGTGGTCAGGACAGTGACTGAGGCCTGGAGGATGGGAAGGAGCCAGACGTGCCGCAGTGAGGGCAGCGCTGGAGGGTTCAAGGAGCGCAAAGGAGGAGGGTGGGCCCGGAGTGCTGAGGACAAGCGAGAAATGGGGTCTGACCAGAGGGGTGACCTTGATAGACTCTCCAGGTCCCCGTGGGCTGTGTTAAGACCTTATGCTTTAAGGAGAACAACGACTCAAGTTGCTGAGAAGACCGTTAGGCTAGATGGTCACTGTTGCTGATAAAGAGTGACGGAGGGCTCAACAGTCATGATGCGGGTGAACGGCAAGCAAGTAGCGCTTGCTGTGAACTTGAGGCTCCGTACCTTAAGATCTCACTTTAATACTTTGAGCAAAGCATTAAGTTGGGGGTGTTTGTCATCCCTGTTTACTTGATGAGAAAATGTCAGACAAAGGAGTTTGGCTAGCTTACCTATAGCTGAGTAGGTTACGTGGGATTAAGTTGAGATTTGAACCTGGATCTCTCTGGCTCCTGAACTGATGCTCTTCCCATTGTTGAACCACACTGCCATCTTTGCTTTATTAAAAACACTGCTTAAAATCATTAATAAGCAGTAAGTTACCAATAAGACTCTTTGCGACCCCATGGACTGTAGCCCACCAGGCTCTTCTGTCCATGGGATTCTCTAGGCAAGAATATTGGAGTGCGTTGCCATTTCCTTCTTCAGGAGATCTTAAAGAGTTGGACATAACTGAAGGGACTTTGCTCACATGCACACACCAATAAAAAAATTAGCCTGAGATCTTTTGATTCAGTAAAGAAGATCAGAATCAGGTTGTGAACTTAATTGCTCTATAATTTACATGTTTCCTGTTCAATGAAAGTATTAACATAGTTTGATCATTCTACGTCAAGCTTTGTGTCAAGCTTCTTCTCTGCTCTGGTTCTGTTTGTTGTGCTTAAAAGGCTTGATGCCCGGGGGGCAGGTGGGGCGGTGTGGGCAGAGTGTCCTGCAGGTGCAGTGGTTGACTGCCATTGGGATGTTCATACACAGAAATAAAAGAAAAAAGAAAAAAAAGAAAGGAAAATGCGTGTCTCTGTTCTGGGCGCCTATCATTAGAGCTTCATTACAAATGAATCTCTCCCCTCCTCTGACTTGTATCTGTAGGATTTGGTCAATTAGAGAAAAGCTTTGCTCATCACCTGTAGATGGTTAAAGTGGTTCAATAATTTCCTAACAACCCTTATCATTTGCCAATAGAAAGAGAAGGAAGAGGTGTGAATATAAACAGAGGAATATGTTTATTACTCTCTAAACTCCTCCACCTACTATTGATAAGCAGCTTAGTTCCTTCTTAGCTTGTTTAGCTACAGAAATGGTTACTGGCTCCCAGGGAAAGCCTTCGACTGGGACGATGGGATGTAGTGTGGAATCCTGGGGGTGTCAGGGCGTCTATTAAAGTCTGGAATACTTGCCAGATTGATATTAGCAATTCTGTTTGGATACACTTTGAATTTTGTATTAACAATATTGGCTTCAGTAGCTAAGTCAAATCAATCAAGTTGATTTTATTATTTTGATCGACAGGACCTCTTAACTCATTTAAAAAATAATTATTGAGGATCTACTATATGCTGAACACAGATGATGTAAAACCATGAACACAACACAGAAGGTTTCTACTGCTGTGGGGCTTCGGTGCAGCAGGGGTTTCACACAAATGCATAAATCCCCAAACATCAGGTACACACACGAGTTACGATGCTAAAACACAGTGAAGTAAAGAGACTTGGGGGCAGGGGGGGCATCCTCAGAGAGCGGTCAGGAAAGCTATCCTGAAGAGCTCACAATCAGCTGAAATGTGAGTGTCTGGCGTGTCACCATGTAAACGTGGGAGAAGAGCTTTGCAGAGATAGGAAAGTGCAGACAGTATCAGGATGGGAATGATCTGAGTGTTTTTAAAGGTCAGAAATGAAGCCACGTGACATGCGCTGAGGAACCAAGGGGGAGGGAGGCAGGAGATGTTGGCCAGTAGACAGGGTGAGGTTTGTATACCAAACTGTATACAGTTTTGGAAACCATTAGATGCTTTTTGTTAGACTCATAAGATGACCTGATTTTCTTCTTTAAAAAGATCATTCCCGTTACTTTAAGAGAGCAAGACCAGAACCAAGAGGACCAGCCAAGGAACTATGGTGTCTGTTGGGGAAGAAACACTGGTGTCTGGCATCAGACAGCAGAGGATATGGAGGGACCAGTGAACGGGTTTGGAAAAGGTTTTGGTGTCATGCAATAGAAACTCTCTCTATAGTGGTTTAAACACAAAAGGCTTACTCTCACAAGTAGGAGAATTGGAGCTAGACAATCCAAGGCTGGTATGACAGCATTATGAAATCACCGAGGGACACCGGCTCCTTCTGCCTGGAAGCTCTGCTCTGTTTAGCCTGCTGCCCCATGGTGCAAAATAGCTACAGAAGCTCCAGCCATTAGACATATATTCAAGGCCACAGGAAAGTAGAAGGCCAGACCCCTTCTTCTTGAAGGTCATTTTTGGAAGTAGGCACCCACACATCTGGTTACAATTCATTGTCATATGTCTATACCTAGTTTCAAGGGAGGCTGGGAAAGTAGTCTGTTTGTAGAATGGCATTTGCTGAGAAATAATGGATATTAGCAATGACCTAGCAGTCGCTTCAGTCGTGTCCAACTCTTGGTGACCCCATGGACTGTAGCCCACCAGGCTCCTCTGTCCATGGGATTCTCCAGGCAAGAATACTGGAGTGGGTTGCCATGCCCTTTTCCAGGGGACCTTCCTGACCCAGGGATCGAACCTGAGTCTCCTGTAGCTCCTGCACTGCAGGCAGATTCTTTGCCACTGGGCCACAGGGGAAGCCCTAATGATCCAGCAATCTTGCCTTAATCCTAGCACTAACCTAGTTTACTTGCCCAAGACCACGTAACTTAAAGCAGGTGGGAGGGGCTGAGACCTAAATTTTACTATTATTTGCTCTCTTATTTTCTGCCTTTCCCATACTCAGCTTTTCTATTTTCTTCACAGTTGAGAAAATGACTAGTTTTTTTTCTCAAACACCCTTTCAGAGCTATTTATTTTCCCATTTTTAGCACCAGGACCATTCTCTGAGTTCTGCAGTGTTATGGGGAACAGAAGAAAGGAAGAGTACTGATTTCAACCTTGCAATGCAATCACTCCCTGCTTCCATAAATCAGCAGGTTTTTAGGGGGCGGCAAGGAGAGTGCCATCTGATTTTTACACACCTGATTCACAATAAAATCTGCACAGGGGCTTCTGGGGGTGCCTATTTTCCCAAAAGGCTGAGGTAGCAGAAACCCATCTATTATATAAGGGGAGAAGGATTCACCCATTTAGAAGTAACTGCTAAATGCTGGTATAGAGCTTTTTAACTTACAATATCCATTTTTAATACAACTCGGTGGAGTGTATCTCTGCACGTGTCCTAAAACTCCCAGAGAGGATCCTTAATGACTTTTCTGCTATAAACCAAAGCTTTGTTTAAAAAATAAGAATAACAGTGAATACCTGGATCTCAGATCACTTTCACCAACGTGAATGTGTGGCTTCATGAAGTCCAGTAGTGGCAACTCCTCTTGCTCTTACAAGAACCATCCTCTCTCCTCCTCAGGTAAATTCACACCTGCTGGATGGCATGACGTGGCATTAGCGTGTGCATGACTCTGGGGCCATGCATAAGCATAAAGGCAAAGCATGGCTCACCTGGGAACAGAAGCTGCAGTTAGCGCCATCACGTTTTGGGTCTCAGGTTTCCTCACCACTCAGAGGAGGTTGGTTTAGACCGTTTGGGATTTCCATGCTCCTGGACAGGGCATGGTGGTGAGAACTGGGATTGGAAATCTAAGCATGCAGCCCCATGACTGGGGTTCTCGGCGGGCATCCGTTAAGGGAGCTCCTTCGATGAAACGTCCCTGCTTGTGCCCTGCAGAGCAGGGGCTGCCTTGCCCGCAAGTTCTCAGGAAGCGCTCTTGGTGGTTTGATGCCATGGCTGCCGTCATCCACACTTGGCGGTAGAGGACGCTGAGACTGCACACTTTACGGTAGAGGACGCTGAGACTGAGGAGAGGTCAGTAGCTCATTCTCACTCTTTATTCTCCAGTGGGACCCAGATCAGAGCTCAGACATATGACACCAGTGTATGGCCTTTCTTTCAGGAAAGCCAATTCACTACATGTATATTCAAAATATATTAAGTTTTAAAACTTAGCAGCACCAAACATAAATAGATTGAACCATTTGGAATTGCCAATACTTGATAGTATTTGTGCTAAAAAAAAAAATTGTCAATCCCATGTGGTTCAATGGGTAGATAAAGTAACCCTTTGCAAAATCATTGTACTCAATTTGGGGTTTGGCAAATACAATTACTGAAGGACTTCTGGTGTATGTAATTCTAATCCAGATGGGTATAGTACCCTTATCTAAAACCAACAAGCAATGGCATTATCAAAAGACTTGGTCATTACTCCTTGCTAAATATCTATTATCTGCTTTCCTCTGTAAGGAAAGGGCTTAGAGAAGAAAGCCCTGTACCAGCCCCTACTCTAGGATCTAGTAATACTGTCTCATCAGAGATCAGAGTAGTACTTCCTAAGTGATGGGTCTCTTTATGTAATTTCTGTGGTTGCATTTCAGAAAAAAAAAATTTTTTTTGGTTGCTACAATGATTAAATTACAAAAGATAAAAAGATTTAAGCCAAAGAAGTTTATTGCAAGAAGAGTCAAAATATGAATGTGATATCAACCAATATGGAAAAATAGGACTGGAGAATATACGGGGGTTGCGTTAGTGACTGTGGAATGGAGCTGAGTTGTGTTATATTTCCTCCCTGCTTCTTTACATTTTCACATACTTTCTAATTTTCCTGTCCTATATTACTCCATATGAGAGGAAAATCAAGTCAAATCCTCAAAAATGAAAGAAAACTCTTCAAAAATAGCATTTAAATATGGCAGGACAAAAACATTAATGTGAAAAGAAAGTCTAATTCTGCCTTTTGAAGGAGAAAAATGTTGATTTGCTGGGAGAGGAGCTGAGCAGATCTACACAGGGAATGTGGAGAGCCAGGGAAAAGAAAGAAAATGGAAAGGATGGAACAGTGTGACCGTGAGCTGGGAGGACATGAGAAGAAAAGGAAAGCCAGGGCTGCCCAATGCAGATCCTCCCTCCAGTGCCGCAGCCTCTGGGAGGGCTCCCTGAGCCCCCTGCCTCCCCACCCCCACATATAGGGTGACCCTATAAACTCATCGTGTGTAACCAGGGCCTCCTGGTTTTAACACTGAAAGTCCCAGTTCCTGGGAACCCGCTGGGGGAGGCTGGTCAGCACCCCTCCTCTCCCCTTCTCTGTACAGTAGTAGCACAGTGTTACAGTTGTAACAAGTTAGCACTGTTGTTACAAGATGCGCCATTTCCTCATCTCTTCAGTTGCCTTGTATCTGTCTTCTCCCATCTGGCAGTAAATTTCAGGAAGACAAAAACCATCCCAGTGACTTGCAGTTGTGGGTGTCGGTGGATTTATTGAATGAGGAGATGCACTGGCCAGGCACGAGGGGTCCAGGCTGAGCATGTGTAAAGATGGAGCGGGGGCAGAGAGTCTGGTGTGTCAGGAGCTGAGAGTCTTCTCGCTCAGCCAGTGAGAGGTGTGCAGGCTGGAGCGAGGCCATGCTAGAGCGTTAGCATTTGGGGACCATCACACCCTTTCACTGTCTGCTGAAAGCCCTGGACCTGCTGCCCACGGAAATGCCCAATAATTGCACATAATTTTGCATATAGATTCAGAATTTTGGGCAAGAGTGGCATGACTACAGCCAGTGGTATGTTTCTTGTAAATGAAGTTTTATTGGCACATAGCCACAGCCATTCACCTACATATTGCCTATGGCTGCTTTCTTATTCAAGCACAGGATTGAGCGGTTATAACACGCAACGTGATGAACTTGTGAAGTCTCAAATACACCTTCCAGCCCCTTACAGAGAAAGTTTGCCAGTTCCTAATTTGGGAGCAGTTGAGAGCCTGGGGGTGGGTGGTGCCTAGACCCAGGTTAAACCCTTGCTGCAGAAGTGAGAGGGCTACTGAAGGGAGTTAAAGGTGACAGCAAAGTGGTTCGTGCCGCTTTGGTTGGTTTGGATGGTGTGGAAGGCAGGAGACTGGGAGCAGGGAAACCCTCATGGTGATAGCCCAGAGGAGAGGTGGTAAAGTCTGAACGAGGGCAGAGGGGTGGAGTGGCCAGCAGAGATTTCCAGATGCCTACCTCACCAGCCCTGCTTTGCTTCCCTACACCCTCAACTCGGCCCCAGACGCCTGCACCCCTGGCATTTCTAGTCTGCACTTGACCACGAGCTGCTGCTGGGTTCCATACAGATACTGTCAAATCAGCCCTCTAAGGCTCATTGCTGGCAACACGTAGAGGTCTAAGCAGGGAATTCACTCACTTGTCCACTTCTGCTTTGTGGAGTGCTGGCTTTAAAAAGATCTAAACCCAACGCTTGGTGAAAAAAAGATCTAAACCCCCCTGGGGTTCACCCAGCAAGTCAAACAGCAAGCGTTTACTGTTGGCATTCAAAACAGCTGCTGCCTCTGAAGTGAGAGGTCTTGAAGGGTGTGCATTGGGACAAAATAAGGATGTGATGAGCTCTCACTGGTCACCACCTCATCGTCCACAATGCTGGGAGGTGACAAGGAGCAGAGAGAGGATAGCATCATGTACCCTCAAAACTGCTCCCCCCACCCCCCAAGGACCACCCTGCTCACAATGTCAGGGTTCAGGGGCCACGTGTGGAAGTGGGGTCCCGGGTGTGAGTGCTCATTCCTCCACTGGCCCTCGCTTTTCTCCCCCCTCCACCTGGAAGAACTTGTGCTATTACTGCCTTAAGCAGTGTTCTCCAGGAACATCTCAGCCAGTGCCAGGCAGCTGTGGGGCCCAGGAGTGTTCCCGAGGACGACAAGGTGAGCAAAGAGCTGCGAGGGGGAACTGCACCGAGTCGTGCCTCATGCGGATGCACCTCCAAGACATTCTGCCAAGTGAAAAAAAGAAAAAAAAACAGTCACCAAAGAGCACAGATTGTATGATCGCATTTATGTGAAATGTCCAGAATGGGCAAATCTGTAGAGACAGGAAGCAGATGAGTGCCTGCCAGCAGCTGGAAGGAGCGAGCAGGGAGTGGGCGCTTAATTGGTCTGGGGTTTCCCTTTGGAGTTGATGGAGACATTTTGAAACTAGACGGAGGGGATGAACAGCATTGTGACTATACCCATTGCCACAAAACCGTTCGCTTTAAAGTGGCTGCTGTTATGTTGTGTGACTTTCCCTTCAGCAAGTCATTTCAGGAAGGAAGAGGAGCAGGTGGGGGAGGAGGAGGCGGCAGGGTGTGGGCCTGGAAGGTCCACACTGCTCCTTGGGGGACTCTGTCCTGCAGCCGAGCAGCCGTCTCCGTGTTGATGGCCATGCTGCCCGTCCTCCCATCGCTGTTTTCTCTCTGCGCCCTGCCACCACGTGCCATTGGCTGGCCTCCAGAGTTCTCAGATCTACCTGCTTTTTTCCTGTCTCACTGTCACCCCCTTCCTCTAGGACCTTCATCCCCCAGCCCAGGAAATGCCCTTTCTCCCTGCCTCACCTCCACCCTGCACCCCTCCACCCACCCCTGGCCATAACGTTCCTCCTACGGCACATCTTGGTGCTGGGCCCCATGTCTTTTCTGGCTCCCTTCCTTTGATAGGAAGGAGCCTGGCGTGCCAAACTGAAGAAGACCATGGACTTGGCTTCGGATGCTCCAGAGCACCCTGGTTCCGACCCTGACTAGTGTGGCCTCTTGGCAAACCCGTGAGGGTGTCTATTAACACAGGTTCTATCTCGTTTCTCCCTTTGGTTGCCCGGTGGTAATGACAGTCTATCGTGGGGTTTGGTGAGAATCAAATGAGATTGCATGTGGCCCAGAGTTACTGACCATTGGCCCAGGCCCAACCCTGGACTAAGGACATTGTTTGAGTTTTCTCAAATAATAGAAGACTGTGTTCAGTCTGCAACTGTGTGTATATTTGATCCATCCAAGGAGCCTGATAGGCTGCAGTCCATGGGGTCACTAAGAGTCAGACACGACTGAGCAACTTCACTTTCACTTTTCACTTTCATGCATTGAAGAAGGAAATGGCTGTGTCCTCTGCTGGGGTGATTTTACCTCCAGAGGACCTCAGGCAATGTCCGGAGATGCTTTCAGTTGCCAGAACTTGGGGTGAAGGAAGGTGGTGTTAGCAGCCAGTGAGTGCAGGTCAAGGATACTGCTAAACATCCCGCAGTGCACAGGGCAGCTCCCACAACAGAGAGATTTCTGGCCCCAAACGTCACCAGTGCCAAGGGCTGAGAATCCCTTTGCCAGGGTGAAGCTGATGCTGCTGTTCCCACTGACCACGCTCTGAGGAGCAGCAAAGTCCCCTCCTCCAGCTCAGCCACGACTCTGGGCTAAGCTGTCCAAGAGTGACCGAGAATTCCTCACAAAGCAAGCCGACCCAGTGAGCCAAGATCGAATTTTGTCTTTGGTTGGGGTTTTGGTGAAAGGCAGAGAGGATGTCTCCAGCTCCAAATCACTGGCGTTAGAGAAGCGGCCGTTTGAATGTGTGTAAGAATGTAGCCCTGAGAAATCAAAAGGAAGCTCCCGCGTTTCTACCGGGTTTAAGCAGCAAAGACAAAAGAACTAAAGAAGGCAAGCACATGAATTATTAACAGGCCCGGGTGTGAAAGTGTGGTGCAAGCCTTTTTAACACTGTTTGAGATCAGGATGAGGAAAAATGGGCAGAGACTTAATTGTTTCATTGACTTTTGCAGAGGAAACCCAGAGTCATCAAATACACACAGGGAGGGCAGAGGAAGACCTCATGCACAACACGCTCCTCCCTCACTTTTCTGTTGAGATTAATTTGTAATTTATGGCTCTAATGACCTGCCTGGTGATGGAGTTCAGATCTGGACGCAGGATTCATGGCACGGCTACCCTCGCCCAGCTCTCGAAAGCCTTCCCTCCACCCTACTCCCCCTGCCCTCTTCAAGACCCCCGACATTTCTCATCCAGATGAGCCCCACATTTCTCACCCCACATGGTTTTCCTGCATTTGCTCTGCCAGCCTTCCCTTCGAAGTGTCTCCACATGGTGGCCAAAGGGACGTGTCTCAAAGAACAGCTGACCACTGCTGCCCAGGGGAAACTGTTTAATGGCACCTCAGGCTGTGGTCAGTTACGTTTCCTAGGGTTCCCCTATTCTCTAGATCTGTGTTCCTCTAAGCATGATCTGTGGACCCTACTGGGTCCCCAGGAGTCTTTCAGGGGGTCTGCAAGGTCTAAACGATTTTCATAATATTAAGACATTACTTGTCTTTATCGCCGTCTTGACAGTTTCCCTGATGGCACAAAAGCCACAGTGGATGACAGCGCTGGTGCCTTAGCAGGAATCTAAGCAGCAGCTTCCAACTGTACAAACTGTCATTGTGCCCTGCATGACCGTGCTCTCTCGATGACACAGAAGACAAGCAAATAAGTACACAAAGCATTTTTCCCTTAAGAATGTCCTAGATAAAGCAATACTAATGATTAATGTAATTAAATCTCAACTCTTGAATACACATCTTTTCATATTTTGTGTGATGCCTCAGAAAGCATGCAGAAAGCACTTCCACTTCTGCTGCCTGGCAAAGCACAATGGTGGCCTCCGGGCAAAGCACTTGTGTGTTTGAGTTGTGAGCTCAACTAGCCACTTTTTCCATGCAACACCATTTCACGGAAGAGCAACTGACAGACAAATTATAATTATTCAGACTGAGGTATTTGGCAGACATTTTCTCAAAAAAAAAAAAAAAAAGAGATAGGCCTGTCACTTCAAGGAAAACAACTGATAGTATTTTTTGCCACTGAAAGTGCAACCTTTCAAGGGAAATTTAGCATTTCGTACAACTTGTGTCTGCAGCTGTGGGCTTGACAGCATCCCAATACTTGAACACTTCTGTGATGAGACTGATGGTATTAATACTGCGTGTGTTCTCAGTCATGTCCAACTCTGTGTGGCCCCACCAAGTTCCTCTGTCTGTGGAATTTTCCAGGAAAGAATACTGGAGTGGGTTGCCATTTCCTTCTCCAGGGGATCTTCCAGAGCCAGGGATCACACCTGCATCTCTTTTGTCTCCTGCATTGGCAGGTGGGTTCTTTTATCATGAGTGCCAGTAAATGTGAGTTTTTTTTAAAATGTGGTACAAGCAAAATATGAAAATATTTTAAAATCTGCATATCTCAGAGAATCTATATTTTCCAAATGAATTATAATGAATGGGTTCAAGAACCATTCAAAGTACAAGATGGAACCCTGGATTTTAACTGGGTGGAGTACAAAATAAATTATTGATAAGGTTTCAGATTCTACTATGCAACTAACCTTTAAGGAATACCTCTTGTTGAGTTTTGGTGTAGTATCAAACAAGACTACCCACAGTCACTTGGAAAAAACTATTCTGATATTCTTCTCTATTTTCATTACATGTCTATGTGAGTCTGGCTTTGCTTCATATTCTTTAACAAAAATTAAATTATAACAGATTGAACGCAGAAGTCTATGTGAGAACCTAGCTGTCTTCTAAGCCAGACATTAAAGGGATTTGCAAACATTGTTCAACAATGCCACTCTTCTCACTAAATTGTTTTCTTAAATTGAAAATGATATTATTATTGAACAAAGCTGTGTTCCTTATGCTGACATGTAATGGATTTAGTATTATTATTGCAAATAAGTGGATAAATATTAAAATTTCATCAGTTTGAATTTGTAAAGGGTAAATACTGATAGACATAACTCACATAAACAAAAGCTGTTTGGGAACCTCAATAGAGTGTAAGTGTGTAAATGGGTCCTCAAGACCAAAAGTTTGAGATCTGCCATCCTGGACCTTCACCCGTGTCACCTCCGATCTCTGTGCTCAGGACAATGTGCGACTCTTGTGTTTAACCTGCTATGTGCACCACCCTAGAGAGCCTTGCATTTCAGAGAGTGATCACATTACATTAGTAGCTGAAGTTTCTCAGGGCTAAGGAATTTGGGAGTTTGGGAGACTTAATGACTTGCAGCATGGAAAGCCATGCTGTGAAAAATAATACCAAACAGCTGGTGGGAACTGAGTGCCCACCGAGAGCTGCCCTTGGGTGCGTTGGTCTTTCAACCTGAACTCACAGAACCTGTAACTACCAACCTTCCCGCACAGCAGGAGCTGGGCTAGGCCACGTGTGGATTGCTTCTCAGTCTTCCTCCTACAAAGGGTGCTTGCAAAGGATGGGTTGGATTCACTGTGTTGCCTCCTCAGAGCAACATCATTTTTCTCCTTTCTCAGAGCTGACCTGAAAGTCACCATCAAGACCCGAATAGGCTGGTTTCCCATGAGAATGCTGCCCCTTCCACAAGCCCACCTCCTCAGAGCTGCAGGCATTTTCAGGCCTCATTAAGCCTCTTCATGGAGTAAGTTATCTTGGCCTGGACCAGATGGACTCCCCGAGGAGATTTGGCTAAAACATCTTCTCCTGAACGTCTGAAGCTCCCATGCTCACAGGCACCCATCTGTTCCTCTTGTAAATGCATCTCAGCCATTGCGTTTGGGATGATCTGGAATTTTCACTGCAAATGAAATATCCCTGCCCCGTTTCCTCTGACACCCAATTCCCACTTTCACAAGCGTTTGGTTTCTTGGGCAGACAGACTTCAGAGTGATGCTGGCACTTTGGATTTTTGTGTCACATTGTAGCACCAAAATCCTGCCATTCACCCTCCTGTTCTCCAGTCTCCCTAGTCAAGGTTGCTATATGAATAAGGGCAAAGACTAAATGGGAAATGCAGAAAGGCTTAGATGGAAATCCATTTCTCTTAGAATGCTATATAGTCCCCCTCTGTGGGTTCTTTCTGTTTTGGATAACTTTGAACCAGTGGATTTGTGATATATGGCTTTTTTGTGACTGGCTTATTTCACTTAGTATAAAGTTTTCAAGACTGATCGTGTTGTAGCATATGTTAGGTCCTCGTTTGTTTTCATTGTCAAATAATATTCCTTGGTGCTATAACACATTTTATTTATTCATTCATGAGTCAGTTTGCCAGTTTGTGGCTCTAATGATACTATGTGCATTCATGTAAAGGTTTCTGTGTGAACCTCAACTCTCAGCTCTCTTGGATGTGTGTCTAGGAGTGGAATTGGTAGGTCTTATGGTGACTGTATGTCTGGCATTTCAGAGAGCTGCCAAGCTGTTTTTCACAGTAGCTGTGGCATTTTATAATTCCATCAACAATGTATGAGGGTTCTAGTTTTTTTATATCCTCACCAAGACTTATCATTGTTGGTCTTTTTGATTGATTGATTGATTCGTTCATTTATTTATTGAACAGTTAGGGAATTTCCTGGTGGTCCAGTGGCTAAGACTCCATGCTTCCAACACAGGGGGCCCAGGTTCTGTCCCTGGTCAGGGAACTAAGCCTGACATGTCATGTCTAAGAGTTTGCATGCTGCAAGGAAAGGATCTCGCATGTGACAACGAAGATCGAAGATTCCACATACTGCAACTAAGACCTGGTGCAGCCAAATAAACAAACGTTAATATTAAAACCCAGCTAGTCACTGAGTGCCTGTGTGTGCTGGAGCCTAGAGAATAAGAGTTAGGAAATCACGTAAGGAGCGTATGATATTTGGCAGAGACCGATAGACCAAATGAAAATGCAAATAAAAGTAAAAATGCCATTATGAGGGAAATTACAGAGGGGTGGTTGTACATGATGTTATGTGACTATACACCAGGGAGGTGTGACTTTGTCCAGGGGCTCGGGGAAGGTTTCCCTCAGGAGGCAATGATTGAGCTGAGATGTACAAGCTGAATAAGAGCTTAGTAGATATTTGATTATAAACAAGAGTGTTAATGGATCTCTGCCTCAGTTCTGCCTTTGTCATGGAGAGTTTGCCAGATCCACATAACAGAGTGGTTTGGGGAACTCAATGAAAGTTATTGTTAGGGAAGGATTAGATCCCTCAATTAGCGATTCTCTGGTTTCCTTTTGTAATCTCCTACCCTCCCTCACTCTCCAGAAGGAAGGGTCTCTGGACAAATGATAGTATTGATGGTGATGGTGGCAGTGATCATCTTGAGGTAGGCTCTGATTTGATAGGTGCCTTCTATGTGTTGAGCACTGTGCTAAGTAATTTAAAACATCTTATTCATTTCTTATAATGACATTGCAATAGAAGGAGGTCAGCATGAGATCAGAATGAAGAAGAAAAGGAAAGGGGAGTGTGGGAGACAGGCACTGAGTTTAGGTATGAAGGAACTGGACTTGTAGTTGAAGTGACTCTTGAGATAAATGTTTCTAAGTCTGTATTCACAGAGCACCTGAAATAGACATTTGGTTTCAGAAAATACACATTCATGCAATTTAATTCTGTTTATACTTAGAAGGATATTTTACTTCTTGAATATGGAATGCAGTTTCTTTTATTTTGAATTACTTCTCTGATATTAAACTAAATAGTTTAGCTTAATCACATATAACAAACCTCCCAGTATAAGGGCCTGGATCCCAAATCTCGCTACAAATTAGTTTCCAGCCCAGGCAATAAATGCATACCTGGAGCAAATTCAAGAAGGGAAACCACTTTAATTAGGTTTGAAAGTGTCTCCAATCAGTTCCAGAATAGCTGTCACTGGATTTATGATGTACCTTCCAAATTGTAACTCTTTTCATATTCAACTGAAGTGAGAAGGCCACAGAGAAATTGAACTTGATTTCTTGAAACCTAAACATTTATCTCCCCAAACAAGCGCCTCTAGAAAAGACGGGCAAGATTGATGGAAGGCAGGCTGGCTCACCTGTCTGTCAGCCTCTATGGAAGTTTCCACTTAATTGTGAGGGTTCTAGAAGGATTAATCCAATCAAACCTTCCTTGGAACATTTCCATAAGTATAGCCTGACCCCACTAATCTGTCACGCAACAATTGCACTCACTTTTACATTTGTGCCCAAATGACAGTAACACACAGCTTTCCTGGAGGAGGAGCTGGTGCTGAGACTCAGAGGCTAGATGACTTGCAGAATATCACTGACTTCTAAGTGTCAGAACCAGGATTCAAGCCCAGATTACTCTAATTCCAGTATTTTGAGCCCAAGGGACATATTCAGAATAAAATATCAGCAATAAAAATGATCAGTCACCTTATCTATATGATTTCCTGCTATTTTGAAACCGAGTTGCCTGTTAATTTTTGTTGGATTCTTTTAGCCTTGTTTTCGCAGCCATAGTACGTGAATGTGGCAAAACTCAAGAAAGTGGACACCGGGGCATGGCAGAAAGACGTAATGCCAGGGTGGGAAGAGTGGGAGCAGAGCCTGGCTTTCCACTTCGCACCGCTGCGACTTCGGGCTTAGCCACTCTGACAGGAGTCTGAGCAAGCTCCGGGAGTTGGTGATGGACAGGGAGGCCTGGCGTGCTGCAGTCCCCGGGGTCGCAAAGAGTCAGACACGACTGAGCGACTGAACTGACTCTGACGCTTTGTCTCCTCCTCTGGGTAGAGGGAATTAACACCTCTGGGTAGAGAGCTGTGATGAAGTTGAAGGGAGAAAATGCCTTGTGAACTCTAAATTGCCTTCACATGGCTTGCTACTTTCATCTAAAAGAATGCCATGAAGTCTGCCAGGAGTGGCATGCAAGGGCTGCTCTGAGAGGTAACTGGAGATGTCCTACTTTGTCGAAAGTCACCATGACTCTGAGCCTTGATCACTCACCAATCAGCTCTTTAATTCTTATGTAAATGGCATAGTAATTGTGAAGAAGATAGGGTATCTGGGTTAGAATTCCTAGTGTCTCCACAGTGTGCTGGCCACTGTAGCAATACTTTATGAATATTATCTCGCTAAATAAATCTATGTGATTGGCAGGAGCATTATAATCCTCACTTCACAGACAGAAAGTGAGCACACGTTGGCTCAATTTACTTTAGTCCAGCTAAACGGTAGTTCCCTTTGGTTCCCAGCCTTTTCTCCCTTCCATTTTACTTGTTATTATCAAAGTAGTTTGCCAATGGAGATTATTTAACTCCTCCTAGATGACTGTCATTTACCTTTGACTGTAAGGTGATGTGGTAGGCAGGGGACTTACCTGGTGATCCAGTATCTGAGACTGCGCTCCCAATGCAGGGGGCCTGGGTTCAGCTCCTGGTCAGGGAGCTGGATTCCCACATGCTGCAGCTAAGCGTTTGCATGCCACAGTGAAGACTGAAGACCTTCTGCAACCAAGTAAGGCTCTCGAGATCGGGAGATTACTTTAGATTATGTGGATAGGCCCAATATCATCAGAAGTTTCCAGGATAATTAATACAAATGCCAGAGACAGAGATATGAGGACAAAGCAAAGGCTGGAGTGATGAATTTTGAAGATGGAATGAGAGGTAGGGGTCAAGGAATACATGCAGCCTATAGAAGCTGTTGGGGAAGGAAATGGCAGCCCACTTCAGTATTCTTGCCTGGAGAATCCCAGGGACGGGGGAGCCTGGCAGGCTCCAGTTATTCTTGCCTGGAGAATCCCAGGGACGGGGGAGCCTGGCGGGCTCCAGTTATTCTTGCCTGGAGAATCCCAGGGATGGGGGAGCCTGGCGGGCTCCAGTTATTCTTGCCTGGAGAATCCCAGGGATGGGGGAGCCTGGCGGGCTCCAGATATTCTTGCCTGGAGAATCCCAGGGATGGGGGAGCCTGGCGGGCTCCAGTTATTCTTGCCTGGAGAATCCCATGGACAGAGGAGCCTGGCGGGCTCCAGATATTCTTGCCTGGAGAATCCCAGGGACGGGGGAGCCTGGCGGGCTACAGATATTCTTGCCTGGAGAATCCCAGGGACAGAGAAGCCTGGCAGGCTCCAGTTATTCTTGCCTGGAGAATCCCATGGACAGAGGAGCCTGGCGGGCTACAGTTCATGGGGTTGCAAGAGCTGGACACGACTTAGCCACTGAACCTCCACAGAAGCTGTAAAGGATGAGGAAATGGGTTCTCTGTTCGAGCCTCTGGGAGGAACCCAGTTCTGCTGACACTGCAGTTTTAGTCCAATAAGACAGACCTGCTTTGGACTTCAGACCTCAAGAATATTGGGTTTTAAGCAACTAAGCTTGTGTTAAGTTTGTGGTAATTTGTTGTAGCAGCAATGGGAAACTAATACAGAGGGTCAGACCAAATGAGTGTTCTTGGCAGTCAAGACACGATCGTAAACATTCAAGTATGTACAGCTGTACTGTGGGCTATAACATTCTTAGCAGCAGTGGATTGTGAAGCCAGCCAGTGAGGTCAAGCCCACGCAGCTGGGGAGGGCAGCTCCTGGAATCCAAGTTCAAGTCTTTCCAACTGTGTCACCCTCCTTGTTCATAAATGTGGTCTGTGTGGCGACTCCCTCCAGGGCCCACAGCTGGTTGCCAGCAGAGCTGGGCTGAAATGTGGTCCTCACCCTCCAAATACACTTCTTCAAAAGCAGGGATGGGGACCACAGACTCCTCACAGAACGGGGATGTCTGACCTGCTCCTTTTGCCTCTCCCACTTGACTATTTCCGAAAGTACCTGAGTGTGGTGCTCATCCTTCGCTTGTGACTAGCCTGTCCTTACTCATGGTCTCGTGTGATGACTGACTGGCGGACAATAGAGCCCACAGTGAAGTAATCACCAGTGAAGCGGTTAATGTTTGCTGAATGTCCCAAGACTGCACTGTGACTCCTTGTCACCACCACCCATTATTGAGGGAGAGTCCTGATAGGGGAATCTCTCAGCATAAACAAGGGCTGGGGTTACTCATGGTTCAGGGTGTACCCTATAGAATGCTGTGTCCTCCCCAGTGCTGAGCTTAGGATGCAGCTAGATGACAAAGTGTTAGTCGCTCCGCTGTGTCAGAGACTCTTTTGTGACCCCAAGGACAGTAGCCCACCAGGCTCCTCTGTTCATGGAATTCTCCAGGCAAGAATATGGAGTGGGTAGCCGTTCCCTTCTCCAGGGGATCTTCCCAACTCAGGGATCAAACCTGGTCTTCTGCATTGCAGGCAGATTCTTTACCTTCTGAGCCCCCAGGGAAGCCCAAAGTTGTGTTTCTGAGGGAAGGAAGGAAAGTGAAAGTGGATGGGCACCCGTTTTGTACGCAGAATTACACCCAGTGAATTCAGATGGCTTTGTCTCACAGTGGCATTATGAAGGATTATGGTTCCTCTTTCTAAATGTGGAAACTGAGGCACACATCCAGTGGGTACAGGACTAGAAATAGTGCTGGAGAGTTTAGAAGTGTGGGATTAGTGAGGGGAAAAGCCAGAGTTACAGTTCATACCTTTGGGTAACAAAAGGCATTCAATGTCCTCTGTGTCCACCTGTGAACAGGAGAGTTCACACTGCATCACTGACCCGCACATATAGTTTATTTTGACCTGCTAATGTCCTGAACAGAGCTGATCCAAATCTACTTGTGTGGGGTGCTGGGTTGGTGCAAACTACACCAGGGTAGGTTTCAAAGACTTGAATTGTAGTTTGGATATTATTATTATTTTATCTTGGACAGATTAAAAATTTGGAAAGAGGCTTTCCCCTGGACGTTCTTACCTATTGAGGTAGCATAATATAGAGAATATCTTAGGTTTTAAAGACAGGAAAACTGGGTTAAAATCCTGGTTCAGTTATGCGTGAACTGCGGCCTTATGCTTCTTAACCTCTCTTGCCCTCAAGCTCATCATTAGGAAAATAATGGTAATTATATGGAGCTCGTCAGGCTGTTTCATCACTGCAGTAATAAATAGCAAGCACCCAGAAGGCCCACTGGTGCCTGGTTTCCCAGTGGCAGCTCTGGGAACGTCCGCAGTGAGGGACGTTCATCTAAGTCACCTCTGGACCTCCTGCACGTCTCTCATTTTCATTTCTTAAAACCTTTGACTACTGTTTATGGGGAACTTATTACACAGTAGGCTATATGCCAAGGACTATACGTGCATTATCTCAATAAAGCTTCATCACAGTTTTAGCAGGCATCAGAATCCTTATAGATAAATAAGTTGTCTCTGTAACTAAAAATACCAATAGACTCAAGATCTGAATCTAAATATGACGATCTCCAGAACTCCCACTCTTAAAATTAAGCTCATATTCATAACATATATGTCTACACACATTATCACTTTTGTAGAAAAACCTGGACACCAATTCTCCCCCCTCCCCCCAATGCAAGTTGACAACCATGTGAATTACTGAGTCCTTGCGAGTCCCTAGGTGGCATTGGGATGAGAAAAACCCAGTTCGAACCACACCAATGCTTTCTACCAAAAGTTGTAACTGAGACTAATTGTCAAAGGTGTGAGGAAAGTGAGATTCAGATATTTGACTGCCCATGTTCTCAAGAAGTGGAAGAGTTGCTGCTCAAAGCTGATGGGAACTTGTCTGTCTGAGAACCAATCAGGAGAAGTTTGGGTTCTCATCCTAGTTTTTTCTCTCTTCCTTCATGCTGATTTCTCAACCATTCTATAGGTTAAACCATAGGTTGGGAAAGCAGATGACTGAATTCTGTAACTTCATCCAGCTCACTTCCCCCAAAATTCACATTTAGCGAGCTTCTGTAATCTGCCAGGTAAGCTCTAGCAACAAGAAAACTGGACTTCCCTGGTGGTCCAGCGGCTAAGACTCTATGCTCCGAAGGCAGGGGGCTGAGTCCAACCCCTGGCCAGGGAACTGGATCCCACATGCTGCAACTGAGGGGCCCACATGCCGCCCCAAAGACTGAAGACTCCGTGCTGCAACTAAGACCCAGGACAGCCAAATAAATACTTTTTATAAAAAGAGTGCCAGAAAGAGAAGGTCCTTATCCTCAAACAAAACTTTAAAAAGCCTTGATTTGCAGCATCTGCCAGTGGTATAAATACTCCCACCAAGACCTGTTTTAAGCTTTGTATGTGACGTTACTGAATGTGGAGTTGGGAAGAGCTCCCTACTGGCTCTGGTAAACCTGTACTATCTGGCTCCGGCCTTCCCCCTGTCTTCTTAAATTTCCTCTTTGCTGGAAAACATGTCCCTCCTTTGCCTAGTTAGCACCCTCTTATGCTTCAGATCCTCACACACTTGTCACTTCGGCAGAAGTTTCAACTGGACCCTTGTCCCAGATGGAAAGCCTTCTGAGAGCTTGAGAGGTCTTTCTAGTCATGGCCCTCTTGCGTGAAATACAAGAAAGCACTTCCAAAGAGATTTTGACTGTGACTACACATGAGAAGGGCTTCCCCAGTGACTCAGCAGTAAAAGAATCTCTCTGCGATGCAGGAGAGGCACAGAAGATCTGAGTTTGATCCCTGGGTTGGGAGATCTCCTGGAGAAGGAAATGGCAACCCACTCCAGTATGCTTGCCTGGGAAACCCCATGGACAGAGGAGCCTGGTGGGTTACAGTCCATGGGGTCATAAAAGTGTTGGACACAACTTAGTGACTAAACAACAAGAACACATAAGAACCTCTGAAAAGGGCCTAGAGATGAGTGTGATGTCAACACAACCTTGAAGCAGTCTTATGAGAGGAAACTTTTCTGTTGAAATGGCTCTTGGAGTGAGTCCTGGGTCCCAAGGAAACATCCACTACAAAGCAAACCCAATTTTCCCACAGAACAACTGAAAAGGGTTAGGCCAGCTGACATAGGCATCACATAATACTGAAATCCCCTACTCCACGTGTTCATTATTGAGTCCTGGGTAACGCTCTTATTTTAAGCCACGTGAGGCTCTAACTTCCAGTGGCATTTTAGGCGCCTCAGGGCAGCGTTAAGACATTTAGTCGAGGGCTTTGGAAGTTACTGTAGCAGTACCATTGTCTTCTCTCTGGAGGCTGCTGGGCTGATTTGGATAAAATAAGAAATGGCTTGACCCCTTAGCCTCAGACAAAATCAGGACAAAATCAAATGTTTGAACTTTCCCAGAGTTCATCCCACTTCTGCCCTATTTGTCTCACTTGCCTCTGCCTTCCCTTACCAGTGGCCACTCACAGACAGCTCTGAGGATGTCCTGCCTGGAGTCAGCTCTTCCCGGGGTATTTCTGGCCTCACCCAAGACAGAAAGAACCTGAGGTCTCCAGAGGTCACCCACCTGAGTTTGCAGTCAGGCAAGAGAGGAGCACCTGCAAGACAGGGTCAGTGGCTGAACGCACACCTGCTGATCAAACTAAAGCCGCCGACTGCAAAGGGTCACCTTTACATTCGTCACATTGCCTGCAAAGTCGATTCTTTTCCCCTCATGACCTGCTCTGACACCAAAGAGCTTTCTGGTGCTTCCTCCTGGGTCCAGGCGGCCTTTATCCGAAAAGGCCGGACCAGGGACACGTCCAGTGAGGTCCTGTGCAGGTGAGGCGTGGCCATCCCTGTCTTCACTTTGCCACTGTCACTGCCAGCGTTCCAGAGCTCCAGGGGACCCTCTGTCCGTGGGCCTTCCCGGGCAGGAACACCGAGGTGGGCTACCATTTCCTACTCCAGGGGACCCTCTGTCCGTGGGCCTTGCCAGGCAGGAACACCGGGGTGGGCTGCCATTTCCTACTCCAGGGGACCCTCTGTCCGTGGGCCTTCCCGGGCAGGAACACCGAGGTGGGCTGCCATTTCCTACTCCAGGGGACCCTCTGTCCGTGGGCCTTCCCGGGCAGGAACACCGAGGTGGGCTGCCATTTCCTACTCCAGGGGACCCTCTGTCCGTGGGCCTTCCCGGGCAGGAACACCGGGGTGGGCTGCCATTTCCTACTCCAGGGGACCCTCTGTCCGTGGGCCTTCCCGGGCAGGAACACCGGGGTGGGCTGCCATTTCCTACTCCAGGGGACCCTCTGTCCGTGGGCCTTCCCGGGCAGGAACACCGGGGTGGGCTGCCATTTCCTACTCCAGGGGACCCTCTGTCCTTGGGCCTTCCCGGGCAGGAACACCGAGGTGGGCTGCCATTTCCTACTCCAGGGGACCCTCTGTCCGTGGGCCTTCCCGGGCAGGAACACCGAGGTGGGCTGCCATTTCCTACTCCAGGGGACCCTCTGTCCGTGGGCCTTCCCGGGCAGGAACACCGAGGTGGGCTGCCATTTCCTACTCCAGGGGACCCTCTGTCCGTGGGCCTTCCCGGGCAGGAACACCGAGGTGGGCTGCCATTTCCTACTCCAGGGGACCCTCTGTCCGTGGGCCTTCCCAGGCAGGAACACCGGGGTGGGCTGCCATTTCCTACTCCAGGGGACCCTCTGTCCGTGGGCCTTCCCAGGCAGGAACACCGAGGTGGGCTGCCATTTCCTACTCCAGGGGACCCTCTGTCCGTGGGCCTTCCCAGGCAGGAACACCGAGGTGGGCTGCCATTTCCTACTCCAGGGGACCCTCTGTCCGTGGGCCTTCCCAGGCAGGAACACCGGGGTGGGCTGCCATTTCCTACTCCAGGGGATCCTCCTGAAGCAGGGATTGAACCTGCATTGCTTACATCTCCTGCATGAGCAGAGGGGTTCTTCACCACTGGTGCCACGTGGGAAGCCCACCTCTGATGGTAACTTTGGCTTAACAGCTCTCTGATGCCTGTGCTGAGCTTTTCTCACATTGAAAGGTGGTCTAGGATCCTTGCTCTGCACATATTGTGCCTGTTGTTGCTACAGTGTATTCCCCCTGAACTCCTGTATATCTGTTTATGAGTTTCCTGTTGTTGCTCTAAAAAATTGTCACAAATTTAGTGGCTTAAAAATACACAAATGTATTCTCTTCCACTTCTGGAGGTCAGGAGCCCAAAATGGGTCTCACTGGACTAGAATCAAAGTATCGCTGGGCTGCATTCCTTGTGGAGGCTCCAGTGAAGCATCTACTTCCTTGTCTTTTTCCAGTTGCTGGAAGCCACCTGCATTTCTTGGCCCCTGGCCTGTTCTTCCATCTTCAAAGCTGGCAGTGTAGCATCTTCAAATCTCTCTGCCTCTGACCTTTCTTCCCCCCTTTTATAAGGACCCATTTGATTATGTTGAGTCCATCTGGATAATCTCACATACTCTTCCCATCTCAGTATCCTTAATCACATCTGCAAAGCAGGGTAAACATATTCACAGGTTCTAGGGATTAGGAGGTGAGTGTCTTTGGGGACCATTATTCTGTCTACCATAATCTCTTGATGCCTAATTCAGGAATTGGCTATTCTAAGAAGTCTTCTCTTACTCCTAAATCAAAAGCAACTACTCATCTCTATGAAACACATAATTTTAATTTTATCATATATTATAATATTGTATTATTTAATAAGTCACACAGCACTGCCCTTATTTTCTTATTTACTTCCCTTAAACTAGATGGTGAGAACCACGGGGTATTGGGTCATGTCTTATTCAACCCTGTAGCCCCTAAGCTGAGCAGTCTGCCTCAGTTTAGGTTTCAGTAAATTCTTATTACAGGGGACTGGAATGCAAAAGTAGGAAGTCAAGAAACACCTGGAGTAACAGGCAAATTTGGCCCTGGAATACAGAATGAAGCAGGGCAAAGGCTAATAGAATTTTGCCAAGAGAATGCACTGGTCATAGCAAACACCCTCTTCCAACAACACAAGAGAAGACTCTACACATGGACATCACCAAATGGTCAACACCAAAATCAGATTGATTCTATTCTTTGCAGCCAAAGATGGAGAAGCTCTATACAGTCAGCAAAAACAAGACTGGGAGCTGACTGTGGCTCTGATCATGAGCTCCTTAATGCCAAATTCAGATTTAAATTGAAGGAAGTAGGGAAAACCACTAGACCATTCAGATATGACCTAAATCAAATCCCTTATGATTATACAGTGGAAGTGAGAAATAGATTTAAGGGACTAGATCTGATAGACAGAATGCCTGATGAACCATGGACTGAGGTTCATGACACTGTATAGGAGACAGGAATCAAGACCATCCCCACGGAAAAGAAATGCAAAAAAGCAAAATGGCTGTCTGGGGAGGCCTTACAAATAGCTGTGAAAAGAAGAGAAGCAAAAGACAAAGGAGAAAAGGAAAGATATAAGCATCTGAATGCAGAGTTCCAATGAATAGCAAGAAGAGAAGAGAAAGCCTTCCTCAGTGATCAATGTAAAGAAATAGAGGAAAATAACAGAATAAGAAAGACTAGAGATCTCTTCAAGAAAATTAGAGATACCAAGGGAACATTTCATGCAAAGATGGGCTCGATAAAGGACAGAAATGGTATGGACCTAACAGAAGCAGAAGATATTAAAAAGAGGGGGCAAGAATACACAGAAGAACTGTACAAAAAAAGGTCTTCATGACCAAGATAATCACGATGGTGTGATAACTCACCTAGAACCAGACATCCTGGAGTGTGAAGTCAAGTGGGCCTTAGAAAGCATCACTACAAACAAAGCTAGGGAGATGATGGAATTACAGTGGAGCTATTTCAAATCCTGAAAGATGATGCTGTGAAAGTGCTGCACTCAATATGCCAGCAAATTTGGAAAACTCAGCAGTGGCCACAGGAGTGGAAAAGGTCAGTTTTCATTCCAATCCCAAAGAAAGGGAGTGCCAAAGAATGCTCAAACTACCGCACAATTTCACTCATCTCACATGCTAGTAAAGTAATGCTCAAAATTCTCCAAGCCAGGCTTCAGCAATACATGAACTGTGAACTCCCTGATGTTCAAGCTGGTTTTAGAAAAGGCAGAGGAACCAGAGATCAAATTGCCAACATCTGCTAGATCATCAAAAAAGCAAGAGAGTTCCAGAAAAACATCTATTTCTGCCATATTGACTATGCCAAAGCCTTTGACTGTGTGGATCACAATAAACTGTGGAAAATTCTGAAAGAGACGGGAATACCCAACCATCTGACCTGCCTCTTGAGAAACCTATATGCAGGTCAGGAAGCAACAGTTAGAACTGGACATGGAACAACAGACTGGTTCCAAATAGGAAAAGGAGTATGTCAAGGCTGTATATTGTCACCCTGCTTATTTAACTTATATGCAGAGTACATCATGAGAAACGCTGGGCTGGAAGAAGCACAAGCTGGAATTAAGATTGCCAGGAGAAATATCAATAACCTCAGATATGACACCACCCTTATGGCAGAAAGTGAAGAGGAACTAAAAAGCCTCTTGATGAAAGTGAGAGAGGAGAGTGAAAAAGTTGGCTTAAAGCTCAACATTCAGAAAACGAAGATCATGGCATCCGGTCCCATCACTTCATGGCAAATAGATGGGGAAACAGTGGAAACAGTGTCAGACTTTATATTTGGGGACTCCAAAATCACTGCAGATGGTGACTGCAGCCATGAAATTAAAAGATGCTTACTCCTTGGAAGGAAAGTTATGACCAACCTAGATAGCCTATTGAAAAGCAGAGACATTATTTTGCCAACAAAGGTCCGTCTAGTCAGGCTGTGGTTTTTCCAGTGGTCATGTGTGGATGTGAGAGTTGGACTGTGAAGAAAGCTGAGCACTGAAGAATTGATGCTTTTGAACTGTGGTGTTAGAGAAGACTCTTGAGAGTCCCTTGGACTGCTAGGAGATCCAACCAGTCCATTCTGAAGGAGATGAGCCCTGGGATTTCTTTGGAAGGAATGATGCTAAAGCTGAAACTCCAGTACTTTGGCTACCTCATGAGAAGAGTTGACTCATTGGAAAAGACTCTGATGCTGGGAGGGATTGGGGGCAGGGGGAAAAGGGGACGACAGAGGATGAGATGGCTGAATGGCATCACCAATTCGATGGACGTGAGTTTGAGTGAACTCTGGGAGATGGTGATGGACAGGGAGGCGTGGTGTGCTGCGATTCATGGGGTCGCAAAGAGTCGGACACGACTGAGTGACTGAACTGAACTGAAATACTCACCTGAACTGAAGCATGCACTTTGTGACATGAAGACTGCATTTTGACGGGGACAATCCAGAACATCATTTGTAGAGTGTCCAATATGTAAGACCAACTAGACAGACGGTCCATAAAACAGGTAGAAATTTGGGGAGCTATCACAGTCCAGCCTAATTTAAAAGGCTGAGTGGAAGCACCAAGGCTGGGAGTGTGATCCAACATAATGTCTTGGGAAAGTAAGATCTCTTGGAGTTGCTGAAATGTAAAATTCAAGTAGGAGCAGAGCCTGAAGATGAGGCTAGAGGGAAGAAATGGAAATTCAGGCCAGACTCTTGTACATTTTACTAAGGAGTTGGGACTTTGTTCTGCAGGTAATTGGGCTTCCCTGATAGCTCAATTAGTAAAGTATCCGCCTGCAGTGCAGCAGACCCCAGTTCTATTTCTGGGTCAGCAAGATCTGCTGGAGAAGGGATAGATTACCCACTCCACATTTCTGGCCTGGAGAATTGCATGGACTGTATAGGCCATGGGGTCGCAAAGAGTCGGACACGACTGAGCCACTTTCACTTTCTGTAGGCGATAGAGAGCCAGCATGTATTTCTTAGTTGAGTAATATGATGGAATTGTTATCTCCTGAGAGTGGAGGGTGAGGGAGGGGATGGCAGACTAAAGGCAGGGAGATTGGGATGGTTCATAGGAGGAAGACGTTCGCTCTGGGTCAAGTCTGTTTGAAACGGGACAGAGGAGCAGGCCTCCCGGTTAAACACCGAGTTCAGTGAGGCAGTGACTGTGCCTGTTTCGACTCATCATTTGTCCCAGGCCCCACAGAGTTTCAGTGGACGCTCAGTGCACAGGTATTTGCCAAGTAAGTGACAAGAGTGATTCGAGTGATGTAAAAAAAAAAAAGAAGGATTGATGCAACTGGATGATTGGGGAACTACAAATAAAGATGTTAGATTAGTTGGCGAGTGTAGCGCAGGAGTGTGCTAGGAGGGCAGTTCTAACTGGCTTCCTTCGGCTATCAGATGACTGACTCGGAGTGTGTCTGCTGTCCTCTTGAACGTGTGCTGGAGGTGGGCTGGGGAGGGTAGTGGCCCCTCCCTCTTGGTTTCCATACACTGGATCTTCCGTGCCTCCTGCCCCTTGACCTTCAAGGCACCTCTCTCCGGCCCCTCCCTGCCTGGGCACACTGCTCTGGGCTAATTCTCAGTTACTCAGTTTCTAGTCTAGCTTGCCCCAGAGGGCATCCTGCATAGCATTCCTTCTCCAGCCCACTTGGGGATTCTTAAGTTTAGCCTCATTTACATACTCCCAGCATTTGCCAGCAAGCAAATTCATTTGGATTCATTTTGAATAAGCTCCTGGGTGCTTGGCTCAGACCTTAAGTATTTCACTTGATTTGTGTTTGAGAGGGGAGGGGAACCCACAAACAACAAAAAATGATGGCTCTATATAAAATGACAAATATTTATTGGACTTTTCAAAATGCATGCAATACTTTTAAAGGCCTTTGGGAAAATATTAAATTAAAAACTGCATTAAGCAATGTGAAATCAACTGCTCTTGGTACATAAAGGTCTGTTTCTCCCATTGGTGTGTATGGGCTTAGACCATTTGGCCAGCACTGTCTTTATAAACAGAAAGTGGTGATGAAACATTGCATTTCAGTGATTCATAGGCTAATTAAAAAAAAAAAATACACGCTCACCAACAAAATTCTTTCTTCCCTCTTGCTTCAGTATGTGATTTCAGTTCAGTTCAGTCGCTCAGTCATGTCCTACTCTTTGCAACCCCATGAACTGCAGCATGCCAGGCACCCTTGCCCATCAGCAACACCCGGAGTTTACCCAAACCCATGTTCATTGAGTCGGTGATGCCATCCAACCATCTCATCCTCTGTCGTCCCCTTCTCCTCCCGCCCTCAATCTTTTCCAGCATCAGGGTCTTTTCAAATGAGTCAGCTCTTCACATCAGGTGGCCAAAGTATTGGAGTTTCAGTCTCAAAATCAGCCCTACCAATGAACACCCAGGACTGATCTCCTTTAGGATGGACTGGTTGGATCTCCTTGCCATCCAAGGGACTCTCAAGAGTCTTCTCCAACACCACAGTTCAAAAGCATCAATACTTCGGCGCTCAGCTTTCTTCACAGTCCAGCTCTTACATCCATACATGACCACTGGAAAAACCATAACCCTGACTAGATAGACCTTTGTTGACAAGGTAATGTCTCTGCTTTTTAATATGCTATCTAGGTTGGTCATCACTATCCTTCCAAGGAGTAAGTGTCTTTTAATTTCATGGCTGCAATGACTATCTGCAGTGGTTTTGGAGCCCAGGAAAATAGTCAGCCACTGTTTCCACTGTTTCCCCATCTATTTGCCATGAAGTGATGGGACCGGATGCCATGATCTTCGTTTTCTGAATGTTGAGCTTTAAGCCAACTTGTTCACTCTCCTCTTTTACTTTCATCAAGAGGTTCTTTAGTTCATCTTCACTTTCTGCCATAAGGGTGGTGTCATCTGCGTTTCTGAGGTTATTGATATTTCTCTCGGCAATCTTGATTCCAGCTTGTGCTTCTTCCAGCCCAGCGTTTCTCATGATGCACTCTGCATATAAGTTAAATAACCAGGGTGACAATATACAACCTTGACGAACTCCTTTTCCTATTTGGAACCAGTCTGTTGTTCCATCTCCAGTTTTAACTGTTGCTTCCTGACCTGCATACAGATTTCTCAAGAGGCAGGTCAAGTGGTCTGGTATTCCCATCTCTTTCAGAATTTTCCACAGTTTATTGTGATCCACACAGTCAAAGGCTTTGGCATAGTCAATAAAGCAGAAATAGATGTTTTTCTGGATCTCTCTTGCTTTTTCAATGATCGTTTTTTCAGGTCGTGAAGATGTTTTTTGTACAGTTCTTCTGTGTATTCTTGCCACCTCTTCTTAATATCTTCTGGTTTTGTTAGGTCCCTACCATTTCTGTCCTTTATTGAGCTCATCTTTGCATGAAATGTTCCCTTGGTATCTCTAATTATCTTGAAGCGATCTCTAGTCTTTCCCATTCTATTGTTTTCCTCTATTTCTTTGCATTGATCTCTGAGGAAGGCTTTCTTATCTCTTCTTGCTATTCTTTGGAACTCTGCATTCAAATGGGTATATCTTTCCTTTCCTCCTTTGCTTTTTGCTTCCCTTCTTTTCACAGCTGTTTGTAAGGCCTCCTAAGACAGCCATTTTGCTTTTTTGCATTTCTTTTTCTTGGGATGTTCTTAATTCCTGTCTCCTGTACAATGTCACAAACCTCCATCTGTAGTTCATCAGGCACTCTGTCCATCAGATCTAGTCCCTTAAATCTATTTCTCACTTCCACTGTATAATCATAAGGGATTTGATTTAGGTCCTACCTGAATGGTCTAGTGGTTTTCTCCACTTTCTTCAATTTCAGTCTGAATTTGGCAATAAGAAGTTCATGATCAGAGCCACAGTCAGCTCCCGGTCTTGTTTTTGCTGATTGTATAGAACTTCTCCATCTGTACCTGCAAAGAATATAATCAATCACCAAAATCACTGATTTCGGTGGTGACCATCTAGTGATGTCCATGTGTAGAGTTTTCTCCTGTGTTGTTGGAAGAGGGTGTTTGCTATGACCAGTGTGTTTTCTTGGCAGAACTCTAATAGCCTTTGCCCTGCTTCATTCCATAGTCCAAGGTCAAATTTGCCTGTTACCCTAGGTGTTTCTTGACTTCCTATTTTTGCATTCCAGTCCCCTGTAATGAAAAGGACATCTTTCTTGGGTGTTAGTTCTAGAAGGTCTTGTAGGTCTTCATAGAACTGTTCAACTTCAGCTTCTTCAGCATTATTGGTCGGGGCATAGACTTGGAGTACCGTGATACTGAATGGTTTGCTTTGGAAACGAACAGAGATCATTCTGTCATTTTTGAGATTGCATCCAAGTACTGCATTTTGGACTCTTTTGTTGACCATGATGACTACTCCATTTCTTCAAAGGGATTCCTGCCCACAGTAGTAGATATGATGGTCATCTCAGTTAAATTCACCCATTCCAGTCCATTTTAGTTTGCTGATTCCTAGAATGTTGATGTTCACTCTTGCCATCTCCTGTTTGACCACTTCCAATTTGCCTTGATTCATGGACCTAACATTCCAGGTATGTGATTTAACTGTCTGTAATTCAATTGACTTAGAGAAATTGATCCATGAGGGGATTTTTAAATCTATAGTTTTACCACAATTGGGAGACTATGAATAACATAATTGACCAAATATAATTCTCATCTCTAAGGCTCACCCCTGATATGTCACTATTTCAGAAAGGAAAGAAACCAACAATTATTGAGTACCTACTATGTGCCAGGTTTTGAGCTAAGTGTCTTTTTGATCCATTCTTATTTTAGCTTCATCTTTGCTGTAGCAAAATATATATGTATATGATCTCTGTCTTATAGATTAGAGAAGGACAGCTCAGGAAAGCTAAGTGCCTTGTGCAGAGTGACCCAAGAAGTGGGCAAAGCAGGATTCAAGAATTCAAGCGGATGTCTGTAACCTGCAGAAGGAATGGTCATAGGAATGAATGCAGGGACAGTTGTCAGACACCTCACTGGTGATTTTCCTCTTCTGTCCTGGTTTGCAAAGCATCAGCTCAGGCACTGCACATGCCAGTTAAATGGATTCAGAGGTCTCTGTGTGCAAGAGAGGAGCCTACTCCAGCAGGCCACACTCTCAACTATTCCTTGGGAGTTACTTACTGTCTTGTTGCTGAAATTAGAGGGGTGTCCTTGTTCTAAGAGGTGAAGTTGGCTTTGGGTTAAGATGGTGTATTTGTTTCCTAGCATGGTCTTAGGCTTCCCTGGTGGCTGAGATGGTAAAGAATCTGCCTGCAATGTGGGAGACCTGGGTTCCATCCCTGGGTTGGGAAGATCCCCTGGAGGAGGGCATGGCACCCCACTCCAGTACTCTTGCCTGGAAAATCCCATGGACGGAGGAGCCTGGTGGGCTGCAGTCCATGGGATTGCGAAGAGTTGGACACGACTGAGCGACTTCCCTTTCCCTTCCCTTACAACCCCATGGACGTAGCCCACCAGGCTCCTCTGTCCATGGGATTTCTTGGGCAAGAATACTGGAGTAGGTAGACATTTCCTTCTCCAGGGGATCTTCCCAACCCAGGAATTGAACCCTGGTCTCCTGCATTGTGGGCCGATTCTTTACTGACTGAGCTACAAGGTCTGCCTGAATTAATTTTCACTCACGTGTGATTGTTTACTGTGCACTTCCACCCCATCCTGGAGGTAGATGAGAGGCGTCTTCCACTCATATTTCTCTGAAGCCTCTGTGTGTGTGTCTGTGTGTGTGTGTGTGTGTTGTACAGGTGTATAGCAGGCATTACAAATGAGTGGAAGATGGTGAAAATTAATGTCAGGGAGATGAGATAGAATAACATGCATTAAAGAGTAATAGCCACAGTCTCATCTTGAACAGACAAAGGAATTGTCTGAATTTCATGTAATAGATGTGCAACTCAATGGGGAAAAACAATAGATTCAATATATATCGACTCAAAATAATGAGAAACAGAAGTAGAAATTGACAGAAAGTGTGGGAGACCTGAACCCTCATGCCCAGTGTCTGAAGCTTTCTAACGAAGGAAAGAAATGGGGGCAAGACAAAGCTCAGTGCTGGTGTCCGTGTTTTACAGAATGGACTGTTCATTTCCTGCTAGGGACTTTCTGATGCAGCTGTTAGTGAGACAAGGTGATCCCAACAAGTGCTCTTTCGAAAGCTGGGTTCTTAGGTCCTGGGTTCTGTGGACCTGCATTCTGGTGCTTTGGGGTGTGTACAACCTAAACAAAAACTATTATCAAGACAAGCACATAGTGCTTTGGTAACATCTGTGTGAAAGATGAGTCTGGGGGCCATTGATAATTTCCTTGGAACCCATGGTGCTTTGGAAAACATTTTGAGGAGAAGTAAATAATAAGTTCTGCCACCTCACCCCTTATTATCCATCCATTAAGGTTTTGTCGAGCAGCTAATGTGGCTACCTGAGGAGTGTGAAACAGACGTGAGTCATACACTGTCCCATGGGATGGAAACCCTGTCCCTCTGAAGGATAAAACCAATAAAGCTATGGTTGCAGGTCACCCATTTCCAAGAACTACAGCCTCAGAGGGGAGACAGATTCGAGGTGGGTTCCCACAGTCCTCCCTCATCTTGGAGAAGACAGTGGGAGAAATGATTTTTGTGATGAGGAATTGCTGGTGAGAAAAGTGATGTGACAGAAAGTGTCATAGCCTTGGGCTAAGAAAAAATCAGCAATTAGCCAGAGAGAGACATGCCCCCCCACCCAGAAAAGTCCTTAGTGTTTATATATGTGTTAAGGAAAGGGGTTGCTGTGGGGAGCGGCCTCCTTTGCCCTGGGTACAAATAAGTCTACAGTCCATCGACAGGTCCTGGCAGACTGAATCGAGAGCACTGGGAAAGTCCTGAGGTTACATTTTTCTTTTTGAAGAGTACTGCCAAATTGCTAATTTGGACTCACGTTCTTTTTCTGCAACATAGCTTTCTCTGACCTCGAAGGAGCTAGGGTGTAGGCTGCTGAGTGTCTTAATGTTTGAGAATTGCCAGCTCTGCTTCTCCTCCAGTAACTCTCGGGTGGATTGGTCCATAGAGTTAAATGGCTCATTGCAATTCAGCAAAGTGGCTTTTATGTGCAATTAATGTTTGTTAATTTGGTTAAATGTCAAAGTATACATTTTGGGGGGGGGCAGCTGGAAAGTTCCTGCAATACAGCCTCCACCCCCCAAACCTTTTAAGTATCAAGGGGTGAGATGTTATTCTCAAACAAATGGGAAAGTGATCATACTCAGCATCTGTTTTAAATTGAATGGACAATACCTTAGTTAAATGTCCCTCTTGGGAGACAAGACAGTAAGATGTCAGCACAACTGAGTTTGGAAGCAAAATTAAGGGAATAGTTGAGAAAACCCAATGAAAAAATATTGCCCTCGCCACCTGGCCCCCAAAGAAAGAAGAAGGGCTTTGAGTTAGCTGTTTGGCCCACTTGTTCCAATTCCTCATCTTTTTGTTTCCCCGAAATTTTAATATTCTTCCACTTCTGTTTGTATATTTTACGCTGTGGGTAATTTTTTGTTATTCTTGGTTGCATTCATATCTATACACTGTGTTCTGGTTCTGTTGCTCTGAGTGCTAAAGACTCGGCCACAGCTACAGGATTCTCATTATAGTGACCATTTTTATTGAAGTCTACTGTGCCTTTATTAAAAATGCAGTAAAAATATAGACTAATGTACTTAATTCTTTAGCCCTGGAATGTATTTATCACTAAAGTAGAAAGACGGTTGTCTTTTTCTAAGTTTACAGGGTAAAAATAGGCTTAAGGGTCTCAGTCTTAGAATTTCTCTCAGACTTCTTTCCCCCTAAGAATTGGATCCTTGCTATAACTCCGTGCTGGCTAAATTGTGCTGCAGACATCCGTGGGTAGAATCTAGGTGTGACTTGTGGATGTCCTAGATATTTTTAATTTCTCGTCTTGTCCTCTTTTTGAAAATCACTCTTTCGCACTGTTCATCTCTGTATTTCTGTGGCGCAGTGCAGTGATGGAGCTCTGTCTGCTCCACTCACTGGCCGCTCACCCTGCTGGATGTGGGGGTTCAGGCCAATTCCTTCTAAGCCTCAGTGTGACAGTCCATCTTCCTTTTGTTGTAGGAACTGCCTTATGGTCACCACTCCTTTCTTCCTCATAATGTCAGAAAGGAAGACCTCTGGGACCAAGATGTGGGATCTATGGAGACCTGTAGTTTGCTCCTTAGGTGCGGACAAGAGTCATCCCAGTGACTCTTCCACATTAGGCGGGGTCACCAAAGCCAGCAGGGCATAAAGAACTACATGTTCTTGGTACGTTCATCGTTTGCATCATTTTCAGAAACCCATGACCACGGCTCCTTCTTGGCAGGGCCAGCTGCACAGGGCTCGGTGCTCAGAAGGCACCTGCACCTGGTTTAACGCCCTACTGTTGCCCTCTTCAAAGTTTTTAACCATCTTTGAATAAGAGGTCCTCCACTTTGATTTGCACTGGGCCCCACGAACGGGAGTTCCCGTCTGCCTCGCAGAGTCAGGGAGACCTATGTATGTGCCTCTGTGGGCCAGGAGAACATGTTAGTGTCCCCAGGGTTCACAGGAGAGAGCTGAGCTCAGTTACACTAAAGCGTCTACAGTTACACTGGGTGGCGAGCTCATTCGCTGATAGCCACGTTTTTATGAATGGAAGGGAGCAATGTCCAAGGTACTTTTCGATTCTGTGGAAATCAGTCCTTCTTATCTGGGAAGCTCTCTGAAATTTGTGGCCCCCTAATCCTTGAAGGTTTCATTGCTTTAGAGTTGATACAGAGTCCTATATCCTACCATAGTTACGCTTTGGTTGTTCTTTCTCTGAGAGTCCTCCATAATTTTGTAGACACGGCCTGTGAATTTCACCCAAAGAATGTACCATTGCTTCCTGGGACAGGCGATGTCCAGGAACTAGACTATGGTAAGCCAACAGAAACATGTTTGACTTTCTCCCAGACCTCGGCTGGATCTCCATTGCCTACTGGAAACAAAGGGGAAAAAAACCCTCCTCAGCCAAGCATTCAACACACATTTTGATATATTTGTCAATGTTTCTTCAGAGAAGTCCCCAACTTCAGGGGCTGGGAAGGACATTTTTGTGGGATCAGAGAAGGTAAATGACACATTCTCAGAGAAACGTGCCTGCCTTTGTGATGGGGTGACGTCCCAGGACTTACGCGTGAGAACGGGCAGACAGGTTGGTGCACATTCTCAGAGAAATGTGCCCGCCTTCGTGATGGGGTGACGTCCCAGGACTTACGCGTGAGAACGGGCAGACAGGTTGGTGGAGGGAAACAACTGAACACATGCTGCACAGTCTCTTTCTCCGACTCTGCCTTTTATTTCCTTTTGTGTGTGAGATGAGATTTGAGTTAGGTTCATGAAGGAAAGACAGGACATTCTGACAGAATGCGCCATCGTAGAATTCCTACTCAGTGGCTAGGATTCTGGGCAGGATTCTGTTGATTGCTTTGGTTTTCACCCAGTTCTTGACTTGGTGGAAAAGCGAATCCCTGGTCTAGATTCACTGTCTATTCCGCCCAGGGCCTCTCTTCCCAGGAAATGGAACTGTGGTGGGGAAAGAGTCTTGGAAATGGAATAGGGAAGTTGGTTTGCAAGTCCCGGTTGTGTGAGTAGCTATCAAACTTTCTGAGTCTCATATTTCTCATGCTTGGGAAGGGATGGGGTGAAGTTTATGCATTGCAGAGTGACTGTGATGGTTACTGGCTACAGTCTGTGAAAGCACCCTAACCTAGCATGTCGTACATAAGAGCGATTCACGTTTTATTTAGTTGAACAAGAGCAGAGGAGTAACTCTGTGTGTGTTGAATTTATTATTATTAAATGTGCTTTTGGCAGGAAACCAGAGTTGACTGTATTTTGCTTTGTTTGCCTACAGACTCCCTCTGTATTTTCATATATATATATATATATATATATATATATATATATGTATGTGTAACGATTATGACGAAGAAACCCCAAATCACAATAACTGGTATTTCTGCCCCAACTTCTGTGCTAGGAAATGTGAGGGGAGCAGACGGAAATCCATTTTACTAACATCGTTAGGCTTTACCATGTTTTGGGCCAATGTAACGCATCTGCTAATCCTGGAAGAATGTCAGCAGAGCAAGAAAGAAATCCACTTGCTCTAGCCTGCAGCTGAGCAGAGATCCTGGGTCTGGTTGACAAGAGAGCAAGAAAGGGCAAGCTGGCCAGCAGTCAGCCTCCAGACAGGAGTTCGCCTGTCCCAACAAGGGCAGAAGGAGAGAGAAAAGGACAACTGAGTAAGGACAGGAGAGGCACGTGCGTGTGACGGGGCACCGGGTGCACAGACCCTGGCCGCAAACGAGCAGAGCCACACGCTGGCTCAGGCGCTGGCAAACGCGCAGCAGGCCTTCCTCCTGGGGCAAAGGCTTTCCCCGAGAGGAGAATTAGAAGGGCTGCATCTCCACCCTAATGGCCCTTCAGAGGCCACTCCTTGCAGATTTGATTTCATATCTCCCAAGGGAAACATTTTTATCTTCATGGGAGAATTGTACAACAGATTATCCTCACTGGGGTCTTACTTTTCCTACCAGGATAGAAGAGGGGCACACTTTAGGCCTTCATGGAATTCCAAATTCACATTCCAAAGAACAAAATTGCATTTGTTCATGTTATAAATAATAATGCATTTGGACCTGGCAACCACTAGGCATGGCTACAGAAGATATATAATACAATTAGCCCTTGCTGGGAGTTGCCAGCTAACAATGCTGGCAAGATTTATGTGTTTGCTTTTTCTATAAGTAGAGTTTTATTTGATAAGTGCAGTCCAAAGATATAAAGAATTAATCCAGGGTCTGCATTGTGGGATATTTCCTCTATAATATTAAATATTGCACCTCTATCCAATTACATAAAATTATGTTAATATTATCTTCTTTGTTGTTGTTGTTGTCTGCCTGTTTCATCTTTGTAGCCAAAGAATTTATTAAAAGCAGTGACTGGCTTCCTTTCAGTAAAAGGTAGATTTTTTTTTTTTTTAATCAACTTAGAAGATTACAATTATTTCCTCCTGAAAGAAACACTGCCGACTCGGGTAGAGGGTCTGGTTTTCATATCCTTTGCTCTGGACTCCTCCAACTTATAGCTCTTTCCTTATGGCCAACCTGAACTTCTAGGAATAGCAAAGTCACACATGTTGAATGCATGTAAGCAGTTGGTAGTGCAGAGAATTGCGAGTGGGCATTTGATCATTTCAAAGGATTTGATACCTATCAGATATAGGGATGGGCTTCCCAGGTGGCTCAGTGGTAAAGAATCCCCGCTTGCTAACGCAGGAGATGCAAGAGACTCGGGCTCAACCCCTGGGTCGTGAAGATCCCCTGGAGTAGGAAACAGCACTGGTCTCCAGTATTCTTGCCTGGAGAACCCCATGGACAGGGGAGCTGGGCGGGGTACAGTCCATGGTGTCAGGGTTGCAGAGTCAGACACGACTGAGCACATAGGCCTGGGTGTTGTGCAGATCCTTGGGGCAGGAGAGAAATATAAAGACCCAGTAGGAGGGTGAAGGGGTCAAGATTTGGGGATGAATCATTTTCTCCAATGCCCACGTGATACCCAGACATTCAGTGTGTTTACTGGTGGCCACTTAATAAAAAATTTATCTCAGCCTGGTGATGGTGTGTCTAGTCTCTGTCAAGGGTCTTAGAACCTGGGAGAGAAAGCAAGAGGTGACATAAAAATTAAAGTGTGTCACATTCTCAGATGAGAGAAGGAAGATCCACTCTTTCACATAGATGTATATCTTAGAACTAAGATACACACAGACAGAACACAGATACACACTTGCCAACTGCTGCTTTCCATCACACTTTACCAAAAGTGTGGTCTGTGGCCCAGTGCTGATTAGTTACTGTCGGTGGTGAAAAAAAACACAGAAATTGAGAGTTTGCCTTTAGAAAGCTTTATAGCAATTTAACACTCTCATCTTATGTTTGAGGAATCCAAGAGTTTAAAAAAAAAACAAACTTGACCTTATAGTTTGTGTAACATTGTTTCAATTCTACTGTTTGCTGGCAATGAATTTTTATTAACTAGAAATAAATGCATTAGAAAAAAGAAAATTGGGTTTTTCACTGGATGATTTGAGAAAGTGTAGGTCTTAACAGATAGTACTTTTTCCATCCACAGAGTCCATTACAAGAATTAAAAGACAGCAGAGACTTAATAAATGTTAACCTGATTTGAGCTTTGAACATGACTCAAATAGCTGCGCTAACCCACGACTTCTGCTGTCACGAAGGGGAATAATGAGGAGAAACCAGGATTTAAGGCAGTATCCTGTGTCCCAAACATGTGTATATTGAGGATTCACAAAAATTCCCAGAAGAAGCATAGTTAGAACCACTGTACAGGGAGGAAGACAAAGGACACACAGTTACACAGCTTAGAAGGGTCAGAGCCAGGCTTCAACCCCCAAAAGCAGATTGTTTCTTTTTCTCGGCTTGCCTTGGCTTAGGGGAGACTTCCAGGGAGTGGGCATTGCGTCCCCTCTGTGTCCAGGCCCAGTGGGAAACCCCTGGCCGCGTTCTCTCAGTAATTCCCTGAGAAGCCCTCTGAATTTATCTAGCTCTTTACGGATGAGGGATCTGAGTCGTGAGAGGTTACCTGATGGAAGAAAGACCAGAGCAGGCAGTGTCTGACATCAGTTCTGTTCAGCAAGAGGCAGACATGGTCCAGCAGTTTAGTCAGACTGTTTTCATACCTGAGACGGATAAGGGGGCTCGGTACCGCTGTGTAGGCTGTGCACTGCACGACAGCAAGGGTTCTCAATCACACCATCACCCGTGTAATGGAGCCCCTTGGAGCTGTGCAGTGCACAACCCCCGTGGCTCAATCAATGGGCCTGGCTGAGAAAGGCAGCGGAGTCTGAAACCTGCTGTTCAAAATAGTCCCAGATGCACTTTTCAGAAAGCATGCCAAGCTCCGCCCTACACCCCTCAGAGAGAATGCCTCTCCACACGACCTGATGCCCCTATTGTCCTGCCCCCGGCGCAGGTCACCGGTCAGAAACAAAGCAAGATGAGCTTGTGATACACCCTTTGTTGGTCCTTTAATCTCTGGCTCGCTGTGCGTTTATGAAATGTGAAAGTAGATTATGGGCTGTGAAACACTATAGAACTGCGTTAGGTAATGATTGGGATGTAGCAAACGCTGCCAGTGATAATAATGGAAGAATGAGGTCATAGGAAAACCCACTCACGTTTCAGCTATTCGTTGTTTCGGAAGATCCAGATTCCCCAAGAAGAACAAAACAAGCATTTGTTCTTATTGATATCTCTGTTGCCCTCTCTTAGTAAGGCTTGGCATGGAGTAGGCATTCAATAAATGCTGACACACGAAGACGGCGACAAAGAAATGAAGGGAAAGTTAAGTGACTGAATCAACAGAGTTGCAAGAGTGGCCGAAAGTGGGAGCTTGCTGCCTGGCGGTGATCTTTTTTTGGAGAGGTAAATTGGTGTAGATTATACGGTGGTACTTCTTTGGGTGTAAATTACCAGTCATGGGAGCCAGTGTTTAATGAGTCCCACCTTGTACGTCAGTCACTGTGTGGGGGGCTTCTCCACATGCTAGTTCATTCAATCCCTCATCAGCCTCAGAATGGAATCACTGTGGTCTCCATCTCACAGGTTAAGTAGCTGGTCTAGGTCCACATTTGTAGGTGACAAATGTAGGATTTAAACGATGTTCCACATCATTCTGGAACATGCACTTTTCTGTCCTATTTGTTAAGCCAAGCAAAACTGCCCCAAACTGATTTAGAGATAAGTTTCCTGTTTGAAATCATGGGCTTTTCAAGGTGTTGGGTTTGTTACGCCCTTGTGTCTATTGTTAGGTTCTTGACTTTCCTGGGAGAGCCTTTCTTCTTCTGGTACCTAGAGAGAGCCTGGAGTCCAGGAGAAGGATGCAGGGCAGAACCACAGATTCTTGTTCCAGCAGCCAAGTGCTGCTGCTGCCTGGAAGGGCCAGACTCTTAGGTACTGAGACCGGCTCTTGATAAATCGCTTTCGCAGGTCACAAGATCCTGAGACCTTTCAAAGGAAAGAAGGGGAGTGAAACAGAGAAAGAATAAGACGGTAAGAGGAAACCATCCTGGGTGGATCATTGCGTTACTGGATTCATCTTTTCCACTGGTGCTTAGTGGTAAATACGCTGGGGACCATTAGGGTTTAGGGTAATGAAAAAAAGAATCACTTCCTTCTCCCGTCGTTTGATGCCATTGGATCCGGAGATGGGGCTGCAAACTGCTGTTTGTGTCTTGTGGATGTTGTTAGTTTTACTTCAAAGCCCTGGAATTCTGAGTAACGGGCCTGGAGAGGGATGTGTTTGCAAGGAGGAGGGGGGAAGGGCCCATAGGTCAAGGGGGAAGAGGAGACTCGCCAAGTGTCAACATCGTTCAGTCTTTCAACCTGTCAGCTTGGTGCCACTGCTTCTGCCAAGACCCGGAGGTTTCCCCGTGGCCTACATGTCACCTCGAATCTGACTTTATGTTTCCAGGGCATGGCTTATGAGCGCCCTCCTCGCTCCTGCTTATGTGCTGACCCAGCATCCCTTCCTTTCGCTGCCCGGGTGGTGGGTGAGGGCAGACCCCTGGGCTCTAGGCCTCCAGCATCGAGGGCCCCGTGCCAAGTCCACACCCGGGGTCGCTCAGTGCTCCCAGGATGCTCCTCCCTCCTGTGCTGCTCAGAGCAGGCAGAGCCCTGGGTGTGGGGTTTTCAGTGGTGTGTGTTTATGCTGTCAGGATTTGAGGACAATCAACCAAAACTTCCCAAGCACGGTGAGGTGGGCCTCTTAGCCGCTGACACTGCAGGGGCCTAAGACCCCAGGTGTCTTACTTTGCCAGGTTCAGCGCTGGTAGGGGGTTTGAACATGTCCTTATTCCCTCAGGCTGCATTTGTAATGCTTTGTAATGCTGAGCCACACGGAAACATCTTCTGGTGTTTTCCTGTGCCCTCTTAGCCCTAAGTCCTTCTTAAGTATTCCAGAGCAGGATGTCAGTGTGCTCTGTATCCATGGCCCATATTATTGTCAGAATCTTCTAGTTTAGCTGCCTGCTAACGGCTCCTGCAAACCCATCCCTGTCCCCTGCTGGCTGGGTGGATGTTGGGCAGGTTGCCATCAGAATCATCCCTTTTTTCTCCATCCAAAAATTTGGGGCAAAAGAGAGAAAACACTGTGATTGTTTGGGGGTGAAATTCTGCCTCCAAATAACCAGGATGTCTGGGCTTTCTTATCTGTGGGGTTTAATTCCCCAGAAACTTTCTAAATAAATCTTCCAGCTATTTTTTGTGTCATTGCTGAAGTAGCTAAGTGTTTATCTGCAGATTAGAAGCTTTGAAACTCATGTACAGCCTGGTTTGTAGGACTTTAGGGTCATGTTTCTTGCTCCTTTGATTTGGTGTGCTTTTCCCTAAGCACTCTTTGGTGTCTTTGGTGAGGTCAGTTAAAGGAGACTGTAATTTTGGTCTTCCTCCCATGTAGAGGCAGGCTCTTATTCCCTCCCTTTGAATCTGAGTGGCCTTGGTGACCAGCGTAACTGGTAGAAGGTGACAGAGGTGACGGTCAGAGACATCCACAGCTGGGTCACACAGTCTTGCAGCTTCATCCTGAACCTCTTATAACATTTGCCCTAGGGATGCTCCCTCTGGGAACCCAGGTGTAAGGCCCAAGGAGAGACTACACGGAGGCGGTGTGTGGACTGGCCCCAGATGAACTCCATGGTCAGCCTTCCCAGCCTAGGCTCCTGGCTTGTGAGTGAAGATAGGACCTTGGAAGTGACCCTGCAGCCCTGGTTGCATGACAGGTTAATCATTCCAGATAACAGATGAACCAGCCAGCCGAACCCATCCTGAATTTCTGATCTGAAAAAATAAGATGGGTTTTTATTGTGGAGGGAGTGAGATAGCATGAAATTGCTGTGCATACACGAGGTGCCTCATATGTCTTGGCTGTGGATAACTAACACTCATCTCAACCTCTTAAGAACAGCTCCCTTGGGGTCCATGACATTAGTAATCAAAATTTAGAGAATTATTTGGGGCTTTCCTGGTAGCTCAGCTGGCAAAGAATGCACCTGCAATGAAGGAGACCCCAGTTCAATTCCTAGGTTGGGAAGATGGAGGGCATGACAACCTACTCCAGTATTCTTGCCTGGAGAACCCCCATGGACAGAGGAGCCTGGCAGACTACAGTCCATAGGGTCACAAAGAGTTGGACATGACTGAGCATCTAAGCATAACACGACTCATAGAATTATTTGGAAACGTAAAGTTATCTTACAGATCACTTCACGTTTTCAAATATTATATGATTATTTTTATTAATACAATCATTGTTAGTACCATCATTACACTAATTTGACAAGTAGGAAAATATGTTTTTATCTCCCATTTTAGAAATGCAGACAGACCCAAGGAGGCTGAATGTCTCATCACTGGTAATACTTTTCATGACTTCAGACCCTGGTACAGGATCGTCTCACAGTTCAATGACAGCAGTAGCACAAGGGGTTATAATCAAGGACATGACAGAGACAGACTGTTAGCCAGGACTTGTCGTTGAAGGCGAGGGTCTATGGGGTTTGGCATGCTCTTTCCATCTTGCTTTCCTATTGTAAAATGACATGTGCAGAAAACCCAAGTGTCTTCAGATGTACTCTGTCTCCACTCTAATTTCAGGATTTGACGGCAATGGCTTCTCATTTGTACCAATTGTAGATCTACCCCTGGCTGACTGTGAAGAAATGCCTATCAAAGTTCAAAACTGTTATCTTGAAGAGGTCAGTGAGAAGGAAAACAACATCTTATCAGCTGGGATCCAAGTTAATGTTTCTCCATTTATTTTAACTCTTAGATGGGGTGTCAGAGGGATTAAGGGGTGCCTGAGTCATAAGACCTTGGTATACAGCACATGACACATCCCAGAGGAGCTTGGACTCTGGGAGCTAAAGGGGCCTCTGCTTGGGAATAATTTCAAGGGAAGTATCAGTTATGGGGCTCTGTACAGGGTATGTGAAGAGCCTGAACATGTCACAATCATCACCAGATAAAATGTGGACTCCTATATGAGCCTGCTGTGGGCTGGGCATGGGTCAGGTGCTTTGCGTACACAATATGACTTAATCCTTCCACAAAGCTATGAGGGAAGGAAAGGAAACCAACTGTAAACCAACATATATATAGATATAGACATACAGATATAGATAGGTATATCTATTTATATATATATATTCTTAATATGGGCTCTGTAGTCAGCCTGATTTAGGATTAAATCTTGACTCCACGATCAGTATGTAATTGAGGCCAAGCAGACTGTCTCTAAGCCGCGGTTTCCTTGCCTGAGATTCAACATGGTGTAAGTGGAGTGAGTGCTTGGCCTGAAGCCTGCTGTGTGCTCCAAGCTCATGCTTGGTTTTCACCACCATCCCTGCCATCGCTGGGATCATCATGATCACGCAGGCCTTGATTATCCCCGTTTTCTAGAAGGCTCAGTGATCCGAGGCTCAGTGCCCTTTGGTTTGGGAAGTGTTTCTAAGTTGTGCTAACATCCATTTACTCCTTTCTCAACTGCTTTTCGGTCCTAATTATCTGAAGGAGAATGTCATCATTTAATGCTAATAGGAAATTAAAAGTAGGCCTTAGAATCAGAACTCTAGATAGGAAATGTTATATGACCAGAATGTAAGAGTCTGGCTTTTATTATAATTTCTTCGCATTTCCATTCTATTTATGTTGGTTATTTATTTATTTATTTATGCTGTTGTTCAGTCGTCGGGTTGTGTCCTACTCTTCACGACCCCCTGGACTGAAGCACACCAGGCCTCCCTTTTTCATTTATTTATTTTATTTATGGGAAATAGTAATTAACAGTGGTACACTTGAAGTGGCAATTAAAGTTTCTTATGCCATACGATTAAGGGGAAGGGTAAACCAGTAGATTAAAGATAAGTAGCAAGTAGTAAAGGATGCACACAGATATGACATAACGGTGATGGCAGGTGAGTGAGTGTACACTGCAGTGTCGCCGCCACACACATTAATCTTGGCTCTAGGCTCAGAATTGTAGTGCTTCTCTATTTGTGTTCCTCCTGAAAAGCCTACTGTGGTGTCAGAACCACCCATGAGAACCTAATAAACATGCAGATTCCTGGCCCTGGCCCAGTGGGGCCTTGGAACCAGTTCTCACCAGCTCACAAGAGCTGCACATCTCTTCCCAACTCTGTGTTAGCTGGTACCACATTGGCAGCTGAAACTGGCCATGGTGAGAACACTTACACCAGAAAATCAGCAAACGCCGCAAATCAGGGCTTTCTTCTTTTTCTTCAAGAGAGAGCTGGTTGCAAAGTTGCCCCTGCCCCAAACCTACTGAGTCAGGAGCTCCGGGGAGAAGGGCCCCAAGCACCCATGCTTATTAAGTTGCCGCCCAGGTGATTCTGCTGCTCTGCGTACGTTTTGTAACCACCACTGCCTCAGAAACTCTCTGGACCCGCAAGCAAGCCTTGCTTCCTCTAAGCCACTCTCCCTGCTCCACCCGCAGTCCCCCCAGCCTCCCTGCCCACGGACGATTCCGCTACCAGAAGGGAAAATGCTGTGGCGGCTTCCCGACCTGATGAAGCAGAAACCCCGGGCAGGGCTGGAGAGAGCGCTCATTTAAACACAGATAGCTGAAATAATTGCCGAGTGAATCTGCAAAGTGACTGGCTGAGTAAATTGCTTTTTTGTGTGTCAGGTTTCTTCGAGTCTGCCCCCGGTGCTGGGGATGGAGAGCGGTGGGGAAGGGACTCCTAGAGAAGCTCAGGCTGGCAGGGTGAGCCCCTGGCTGCACCTCCACTTCCTACTGCAACGCCCGCCCAGCTGAACTCCCCCGGAGGCTCTGAAGGCTGGGAGGGATTACCCCCAGACCCTGAGATGTCAGTCTGGAGCTGCGGCCCTGTCAGCTTTCCCCAGTCCTGGAATTCAGATCAACACGCATGCAGCCCGTGAAATGGTGGGCTGATTTCCCTGTAAATAAAAGGCTACCTACCCATTCCCGACCATCTAATATGTGGTGTTTCACGCACTACACTGGTTTTATTTAGAGCAAAGTCATAGTGACCGCATAGGAAGAGCATATGAGGCACTGTTTTAAGCCCCCTTTGGTCCATTAACTCATGAAAGATGTACAGCAACGCTATGCAGTGGGTATTCTTCTCCACTGAGGAGCAGAGTGAAGGCACCTGCCCAAAGCCACGGAGCGAGGATCCCTGTGGGGCCCATGTGTCCCCCACCGACCCCCACCAGCTGAACTCTCACCCACACAAGCTGAGCTGCCTCTCACCCTGGGCATCCCTCATCACCTCTGGAAAACCCTGCGCAGCGGCTGACGATGATGATCGTGCTGCCGAGGACAGGACAGCTCCAAGGAGCAAAGAGACTAGTCCCAGATCCCACAGGGAGCAAAGGAAAGAGCCCCAGGAAATACAGGGCTGCACCAGATAAGCCCGCGACCATTCTGCACGAGGAGCCGCCATGCTCACACCTTTACAAGGTGGCGATACCTGCTTCAGGACCATAAAGCTTGAGACCAGGAGCGAGAGCTTGGCGTCACGGCTGAAGCAGCTTCCCTGGGGGTCAAGTTCTACCTCCGCAGCCCAGGGGAGTCCCTCAGCCTAGGAGTTTCTCTCCCCTTTGGCAGAGCGGTCTCGCTGTGCTGCACACCTGAAACTATCAACATCGTGAATCAGCTACACTGTACCAAGTGAAAAAAGAGGAACTCAGAAGATATTAGCTCAAGATAGCATCCTGAACATTTAATAAACTAGCATGGACAGCCCTCTTAGCAAAATCCCTGACGAAGCAGGGGGGAGAAAAGAGTGGTGTTATTGTTAACTGTTGCCACTCAAACCTGGATGCTACTGTGAGTTTGCTATCATGGTTGACCTACAGGAACATACCTCGAAGCCAGGAGCCTGCCGTCCCTAAGGTTAGTCCTGCAATTAAGCCCTAAACGCAGTCAGGGCTTTCTTCCTGGCTGGCTTCCCACAAACATTAACCTGAGAGGGGGAGGGGGTGATTGACACAAGGTCCAGACGTCCAGCCCTCCTGAGACACTGGGCTGGGGGAAGGGACATGTTGCCCTGGTTTTCTCTCCCCAGAGGAACTCACTCATTTGTCACCACCTGGTCTGACCTTGGGGTTGACCCCCTTGCCCCCACACAGTGGCAGTCTCAACATGGAGCCAGCTGGGGATCCATTTGATCTCAGAGTGGTCCTCTCAGACCAAGAGTAAACTCCCCGTCTGTCAGTTGCAATGAAGGCTGCCTTGTCTCCCGCCAGACAAAGTAGACATATTGGTTTCAATGTTTGATCCTAGAATGTCAGCAGTGGCCCAGACGTAATGCAAGAAGCTGCCCAGGGCTTCTTTTCATTCTTATTTATGTTTTAAATACTTCAGAATATTCTAAGTGCAGTACTTGGTGATTGAAGACAGTTTAGAAAATATAAGTGAAAGTAAGGGAAAAAAAATTTAAACCACGAATCCTACCTCTCATAAGCATAAGATATAGCTCGATAGTCTTTATCCAACTCCAGTTCTCTTATAAAGTAATGGAATCACTGCTTATAAAGTAAGGGAATAAATAATAAATAAGAAGTGCTAAGTGGTTTAAACAGTCTCAATTTGTTGCTTAAAAAATTCACATGGTTGTACTAGTTTGCATTCCCACCAACAGTGTAGGAGGGTTCCCTTTTCTCCACACCCTCTCCAGCATTTATTGCTTGCAGATTTTTGGATCGCAGACATTCTGACTGGTGTGAAGTGGTACCTCATTGTGGTTTTGATTTGCATTTCTCTTAATGAGTGATGTTGAGCATCTTTTCATGTGTTTGTTAGCCATCCGTATGTCTTCTTTGGAGAAATGTCTATTTAGTTCTTTGGCCCATTTTTTGATTGGGTCGTTTATTTTTCTGGAATTGAGTTGCATAAGTTGCTTGTATATTTTTGAGATTAGTTGTTTGTCAGTTGTTTCATTTGCTATTATTTTCTCCCATTCAGAAGGCTGTCTTTTCACCTTGCTTATATTTTCCTTTGTTGTGCAGAAGCTTTTAATTTTAATTAGATACCATTTGTTTATTTTTGCTTTTATTTCCAGAATTCTGGGAGGTGGATCATAGAGGATCCTCCTGTGATTTATGTCAGAGAGTGTTTTGCCTATGTTCTCCTCTAGGAGTTTTATAGTTTCTGGTCTTACATTTAGATCTTTAATCCATTTTGAGTTTATTTTCATGTGTGGTGCTAGAAAGTGATCTAGTTTCATTCTTTTACAAGTGGTTGACCAGTTTTCCCAGCACCACTTGTTAAAGAGATTGTCTTTACTCCATTGTATATTCTTGCCTCCTTTGTCAAAGATAAGGTGTCCATATGTGTGTGGATTTATCTCTGGGCTTTCTATTTTGTTCCATTGATCTATATTTCTGTCTTTGTGCCAGTACCATACTGTCTTGATGACTGTGGCTTTGTAGTAGAGCCTGAAGTCAGGCAAGTTGATTCCTCCAGTTCCATTCTTCTTTCTCAAGATTGCTTTGGCTATTCGAGGTTTTTTGTATTTCCATACAAATCTTGAAATTATTTGTTCTAGTTCTGTGAAAAATATCGCTGGTAGCTTGATAGGGATTGCATTGAATTTATAAATTGCTTTGGGTAGTATACTCATTTTCACTATATTGATTCTTCCGATCCATGAACATGATATATTTCTCCATCTATTAGTGTCCTCTTTGATTTTTTTCATCAGTGTTTTATAGTTTTCTATATATATGTCTTTAGTTTCTTTAGGTAGATATATTCCTAAGTATTTTATTCTTTTCGTTGCAATGGTGAATGGAATTGTTTCCTTAATTTCTTTTTCTACTTTCTCATTATTAGTGTATAGGAATGCAAGGGATTTCTGTGTGTTGATTTTATATCCTGCAACTTTACTATATTCATTGATTAGCTCTAGTAGTTTTCTGGTGGACTATGGAAAACAGTGTGGAGATTCCTTAAAAAATTGCAAATAGAACTGCCATATGACCCAGCAATCCCACTTTGGGCATACACACCGAGGAAACCAGAGTTGAAAGAGACACATGTACCCCAATGTTCATTGCAGCACTGTTTATAATAGCCAGGACATGGAAACAACCTAGATGTCCATCAGCAGATGAATGGATAAGAAAGCTTTGGTACATATACACAATGGAGTATTACTCAGCCGTTAAAAAGAATACATTTGAATCAGTTCTGTTGAGATGGATGAAACTGGAGCTGATTATGCAGAGTGAAGTAAGCCAGAAAGAAAAACACCAATACAGTATACTAACACATATATATGGAATTTAGAAAGATGGCAATGATGACCCTGTATGCAAGACAGCAAAAAAGACACAGATGTGTATAGCGGACTTTTGGACTCAGAGGGAGAGGATGGGATGATTTGGGAGAATGGCATTGAAACATGTATACTATCATGTAAGAATCGAATCACCAGTCTATGTCCGATGCAGGATACAGCATGCTTGGGGCTGGTGCACGGTGATGACCCAGAGGGATGTTGTGGGGAGGGAGGTGGGAGGGGGGTTCATGTTTGGGATCGCATGTACACCCGTGGTGGATTCATGTCAATGTATGACAAAACCAATACAGTATTGTAAAGTAAAATAAAGTAAAAATAAAAATTAAAAAAAAAATTCACATGGATAAACATTTTGGACCTTTGCCTTGAATTTTGAAAAGGAAAGGGCTGTTCCAACCTCTCCTGGATGAAGGTCTCAGGAAGACATAGGATATGTATGGTCTTTGCCCCACTCTGGTACCCACGGGGATGTCATATTCTAGAGCCTGAGAGGAAAGAATTAGGGGTGTTTAGAAGCCTGTTTCAGGCGGAGTGCCTTCCTGGAAATTAACAATGAGAACAAAGGTAGACTTGGGTTCGCCGGGCACAGAAAAAGGCTCTTTCCTACTCACAAAGCCATTCCCCGAGCTTCTTGGTGTGCACAGGAAGAGGATGAAGAGACGGAACAGGAGAGCCAGAGCTCCTTCATGTTCGCAAGGCTGGCGAGGGGAGGAGAACCTGCCCATCAACCCCTGTTGGCTGCACCTTTGTAGCTTCATCGTGATTCAAGGCCTAGTCCTCCTCTCTGCAAGCCCAGAATGGCCCTGCCTTGCAGGTGGAAGGGGTGTGTTGTTGGTTCAGCTGGCCCAGTTTCTAGCCCCTGAATGGTTGCAGGGGAAGCCAAATTGCAATCAGAAGATTGCTTGGTGAAAATGCACCATAAGAACAGAGCGAGTGGGTGATGGAAGCGGTCTGTGCCTTCAGACTTGACCTCCTGTCTCCAACCAGGAGGAAAGGGTGGCCAGGGAGTCTGGACCCGGAGGCAGCCTGGGGTTGGACGTTCTCTATCCTGTCTTTTCTGTTTAGAGTGGGGCAGGGTTTAGAGTCAGAGGGCCTAAGTGAGTCACTTAGGTTTCCCTTGCCTCAGTTCTGTCATCTGTTGGTTGGGAATGACGTAGTGTCTACCTACGTGATCCGTGTAAACCACCTGGCATGCCGCATTGCCATTACGAACTATGCTCTTTATTTCCTTCATGTTTTGGTTTGTTTTATATAGTAATGTGGCTGCTGAAAGTGAACGTGTTACTTGCTCAGTTGTGTCTGACTCTTTGGGACCCCATGGACTGTAGCCACCCAGGCTCCTCTGTCCATGGAATTCTCTAGGCAAGAATACTGAGGTGGGTAGCCATTCTACAGTTCTTGCTTAGATCAAGAGCCATTCTGTCCCATTAAATATAAAATGCTCCCTGGCCTTCAGCTAAAAGTAGTTGCTGATAACCTGTGTCCATGACTCCCCTTTTGACTCCTGCTCTTAAGAGGTCCCTCAGGCTTCCCAGATCTGCTGCTAAGTCCCTTCAGTTGTGTCTGACTCTGTGCGACCCCACAGATGGCAGCCCACCAGGCTCCCCCGTCCCTGGGATCCTCCAAGCAAGAACACTGGAGTGGGTTGCCATTTCCTTCTCCAATGCATGAAAAGTGAAAGTGAAGTCACTCAGTTGTGTCCGTCTCTTCGTGACCCCATGACTGCAGCCTACTAGGCTCCTCCGCCCATGGGATTTTCCAGACAAAAGTACTAGAGTGTGGTGCTGTTGCCTTCTCCATCCGCAACATCTCCTCTCCTGGATTATCCCGTCATTCAGCCTCACCTGTAGATCTCCAGATCTCCAGTTCAGTCACTCAGTCGTGTCTGACTCTTTGTGACTCCACGGACTGCAGCACGTCAGGCTTCCATGTCCTTCACTATCTCTCAGAGTTCGCTCAAACCCATATCCAGTGAGTCACTGATGCCATTCAACCATCTCATCCTCCTTTGTCCCCTTCTCCTCCTGGCATCAATCTTTCCCAGCATCAGGGCCTTTTCTAATGAGTCAGTTCTTCACGTCAGATGGCCAAAGTATTGGCGCTCAGCTTCAGTATCAGTCCTTCCAGTGAATACTGAGGGTTGAGTTCCTTTAGGATGGACTGGTTTGATCTCCTTGCAGTCCAAGGGACTCTCAAGAGTCTTCTCCAGCACCACAGGAGAGGAGATAAAGAGTTTCAAACTTGGATACAGTCTCTAGGAAGAGATGACCGACATTCTTAGTACCCAGAGGTTCGATACACCTTGCAATCTTCACTCCTGCCATCCAGTCTAGTAGACACCGTGCTTTCCTCCAGTCCCAGTTTTCTGGGGGAAACACACACAAACGAAGAGAAACTCTTAAGTGCCTGATTGGGAAAGAACCCTCACTCAGACCTAACAATATATGATACAGAACAGAACCTAATCCAGATCTCATTTCATTTATAAGAAAGTGTTTATTAGCAAGCATTAAGATTATAAGGAATTAATTTTAACCCAGAAAGGAGTACATTTTTCAGGCAAGCAGAAAAACTTTAGAATTTTTTACTAACCTCAGTTGACATCTAGGGATTTGATAGTTTCCTTAAAAAAAGCTGGTTTGAAAGCCCAGCCATTTGTACATAAACTTTCTCTATTAGTTGGGCTAATTGCTTGAGGACTTGCCTACTAATCTGGCATTTTCTTCTTGCCTGAAGCCCCCTATATGGTCCCCACAGGGATTTAGACTCTCCTTTGGTGTGCAACGGAGAAGACAATGGCACCCCACTCCAGTACTCTTGCCTGGAAAATCCCATGGATGGAGGAGCCTGGGAGGCTGCAGTCCATGGGGTCGTGAAGAGTCGAACACGACTGAGCGACTTCACTTTCACTTTTCACTTTCATGCATTGGAGAAGGAAATGGCAACCCACTCCAGTGTTCTTGCCTGGAGAATCCCAGGGACAAGGGAGCCTGGTGGGCTGCCGTCTATGGGGTCGCACAGAGTCGGACACAACTGAAGTGACTTAGCAGCAGCGGCAGTTGGTGTGCGAAATTTAGATCAATTGATAACTTCAAGAGCACAGATGCCAGTCTTGACCACAAAGAGTCCAAGATGGCCTGAAAAACCTCTTCTCATTCTGTTTTTCCATCCATGTTTTAAGGCAGCATTTTATAGAATGAGGGACCTTTGGTCCTAGAGAGACTCTTTCCATTTTGGTACTTTGGGTGACCTGATGCTTTCGATAATACCAGAAGGCATCATAAGAGTTGTCCGCTTTTCATTTCTCTTTCAATATTTCTGAAGGTGTCTAGGAGGAAAGGTCAGTGTGATGCTGGTATAAATTGTCAGTCTCTTTCTGGGGTTGCCAAATTTAGCACATAAAAACATAATACATCCAATTAACTTTGAGTTTCTGATAAGCAAATTACATTTTCAGAGTAAGTACACCTCCAATAGTGCATGGGGTCTTACTTATACTAAAAAAAGTACCTGTTGTTTATCTGGAATTCAGATTTACTGAGATTCCTGTATTTTATCAGATACTTTCACCCCTTCCTTATTTCTACTAATCCCCTCTTTTAATGAAGATTAAGCAGACTTCAGGCTCAGACCCTATAGTTGGCAATGATATCTAGTTAAAATTTAATAGCAGGATTACATTTTCACATCTTATTTTTATATGTCATTTTTAACTTAGGGCAAATAATACCAGTTATGCATTTACAGTGGTTCTTTTAGAAATAAACTTAATTTTAAATAAATTTAAGTAAAAACTAAGAATTGGATGGATTAAAACAAAAGGTTAGCATAGAGTGAACCTGAATGTGGGCCAGAATTACTGAGGATGGGACACAATACCTTCCATGTGCTTTAATTAGATGTATCTTGCATATCAACCTGGGATCAGATGTAATACTTGAAGAGAAGTTTGAGGTTAGTTATAGGAATCCAAGTTCTTGCCATAAATTTTTATAACTTAAGAGGGAGGAAAATCCAGATTGCCTTTTTTGGGGGGTGGGGGGAGAGTGATGGGTTATTTTAGGACCCAATGAGGCTAACTTCTGAGGGGGGAAGAGTTTTCATTTGGAATTTCTTTTTTACTCTTTATACTTTCTTCCCAAGTTTTCTTAGTTCCTGGGTTCCCAAAGTGTGAGCCAGAAGCATGTAATGAGCTGGGAGCCTCTTAGAAAGGCAGACACTCAGGCCCCACCTCAGACCAGCAGTATCTATTTCGACAAACCCTTCAAGTGATTCTGATGAAACAAAGTTTGAGATTTACGGTCATAATTCATACATTAAGGAATAGCTACAAAGCAACATCCCCTGTGTGGTTCCCCCTGCTTCTCTTAGCTGGAAATGTTCTCTTCCTTATCTGAATGGCCATAACATTTCATTTGAATTCCTTTAGAGAACTTTATTGTGCTTCCTGGGCACCGCAGTTATTTGCAAGCAGTATCTGCTGTCCTGTTTGCCATGAGCTCTCTGACAAGAGGGACATTAATTATGTATATAGAAAACTTAGCAAAGAAATATCAGAACTCCTTATCTGACTAAGAATTTTTAAAAATTAATTCATGAGGTGTTCTACATAGGAATGATTAAGGGAAAATACCCCCACTAAACTCTGAATAGCAGTATCTTGGGCTAAAGAATACCAACCAGACAAGACACAGAAGAAGAAATGCAAATTCCTAAATATGCAAAAATATTCAGTTTCCTTGGAAAGTAAGTTAAAGCAAATTAGGATATGAATAAAGAAGCATTTTAGCTATAAAATTAACAGATTAAAAAATGGTAATATTCAAGTTTGGCTAGAATACAGAAAAATAAGCATTCATATAAAGTGCCTGAGGGAGTTTAAGTTATACAATTGATATGGAAAGTAATTTGGCAGAATATATGGACCGCCTAAGAAAGTTCATGCCCTTTGACACCATCATTTTTCTTCTTGGGGCAAAGTCAAAAATTCATATGAATATTTATGCACAAATATGTTCATTGCAACATTATTTATAAATAGCAAAAATGTGGGAATGAGATGTATGCCAAAATGGTTAAATAAATTATGTTAAATAGAAATGAGAGAACATATGCAGCCATAAAAAAATGTTTTCAAAAGATATTTAATGACATGGAAAATGTGCCTCTTCTAATGTTAAGTTAAAAAAAGAGAGCAAGATAAACATTTATATATACACTGTCATAAGAATTATGTTAAAAATGTGTGTGTGTTTGTCCAAAGGAAAATAGCCTAAAACATTGCCAGTATTAGCTCTGAAAAGCAGAAAGTTCTACTCCTATGAGGTGCTACATCTCTTTATTTTCTTCTAGACTTTAGACAGCTGGATCCATGAAATAAAATGATGTGCAGAAATAGACTCACATACACTGTATTCAATCAGTTTGTTTTTGTGGAACATCAGTATAAGCACAGAGAGGGGAAAAAAAAGTCTTGACCCCTACCTCACTCCACAGACAAAAATTAATCTGAGATGAATCGTATAGGGAAACATAAAATCTCTTAACTTTCTATAATAAAACATAGCCATCTATCTTCAGGAGTTTGAGGTAGGCAAAAACTCTTTTGGGGGCAGAGGTGGAGAGTTAGGAGGTGTACCATGAAGATAAATATATATGTTTCAAGTTATTTCAGAAGTTCACAAGATTGTCTTGATAATTAAGCAAAATAATGTCTATGCAGTGGCCAAGACATAGTATGGTATCTGGTATGTGATACGTGCTCGAGTTTTGTTCCCTTTCCTCATCTCCTTTATCCAGGCATGAAGGTTACCATCTCCACACTGGTGTCAAACAATGGAAAGCAGTGGGCCATGCGTAAGTTCTGGAATTAGACCTTTCAGATTGAAGTCACACACACGCCCCCTGAGTAACTTGGAACACATTCCGTTTAATTTCTCTGTGCTTCAGTTTCTTCATACATAAAATACTGAATTAACCCATACAGTCTCTGGGATTCCCTAGATGATCCATATAAAGTGCCAGCACAGAGTGGAGGGTATAGTAAGTGCTCGAGAGAACTCAGCTAGCCACAGTTACCATGGAGTGACCTTCTTCTGATGTTAAGTAGCACCCACTCCAGTTGTGGGGCAGAGGAAGTAAGTGCTTAGGGCCTTGGAGAGCTGTCTGAGTCAAGGAGTTGCCTCAGCTTTTCAAGGCCATGCTTTCCGTGTTTCCAGTGTCAGTTAGACGCTGAAATACATTCTGCACGGAACCCAGAACAACACAGAGATCATTCTACTTAGACCAATGACTGCCAAATTAGGAACATGTCCTCAGCTCTGGGTTAGGATAAATTATACCCTATCTTCCCTTATTATCTTCATGGGGTCTGTGACACAGTCTCCTTGAAATTAGGTGTTGAAACACTAAGACAAGTAGTGTCACAACATCTGTGATGAAGGCCCAATTATCAAACAAGAAGCTGAGGGTTCTCACTGCTTTCTTGGCTGTGTTTGGGGGAAGAACCATTTGTAGAGTATCCCTTGTTTGTAACTAAGTATGAGGATTTTGCTGGCTGACTCAATAACGAGCCAAAAATCAAAGCAAAATTTAGTTACACCTCCCTCCATGCAGAGGGATATAAAGAAGAGGGTTCCTAGTTCATCAATTAACAAGAGTTACCGCCCCAGCCCTACAGGCAGAGGAATGAAGAAGGTGCTAGGGATGGTGGGGTGTGTTGCATCTTGGCAGCCTCAGGGTCCCCAAGAATTGCTGGTTTCTGCTTGTCTGGTCTAGGGAGAGTCATCAGGTCAGCCAGCAGTGTCAAGCAGGCACAGCTAAAATAGCATGGGCCAGAGAAGCAATGGGGGGGGGGGTGGGGGGTTGGGGGGTGCATTCTTTGATGGTCTGAGCTTCTGTAGTCATAACTTTTACTGAGAGGTACTGGGCGTTCACAAGTTAGTCCACAAAGCACAAGTAACCCACTTATGCTTTCCAATTCTCCCTCATAAAGATGGTCAAACATATGACTGAGACCTCGTATTTAGTACCATACCTGCATATAGTAGTTTCCCAATAACTGAGCTGGCCCTTTAACTTTGCCCGCAGAACATAAAACTGCCCCAGAGGACGTACTTTCTACTGTTTCGCCCATTTCACTGATGGTTAGTTTGGGAGGCCCCAGGGAAGGAGCTGGGATAAAGAAGATTACGTAGATCTCAGGGGCCCTGTAGAAAAAGTTAGACTCTGGGATCTTCTTAATTAGGAGTCTTTTGGTTCAAAGCAACTCAAACCAGCTCTAACTAGAAGAACTGGGGAAAGGGAAGTTTGTATAAATCTGTGGGTTATATCACCATTTTCACGGGCAGGGAAGGATCCAACATTGGGGCTTGCATTTGAATGTAAAATTTCTTTGTGCCTCTCTATCTAGTCCATCCCTCTTTGAAGTCTACCCTCCCCCCCCACCCGCCCCCACCCAGTTCACATGACTAAAAATGTTCACCTACATGTCTTCTCTGGAAACCAGGCAGACTGAAGCTGGAGTCTTATTTGTTATTCTATATTCCTAGAGAAGAGACTTTAGCCTTCTTTGGGTCTGATACCACCTATGATTTAACTTTTCTCAGTCAGGAGCCCATGCTGTTGCCAGATAGACAACGCATATGAGTCAGGACAGCTCCCAGCAGAGACACTAAGCGTGTAGCCCAATTTGTGTCTATTCTGTCAGTGATGCTGGTCCTCTAAGATGGTCCTCCTCTTTCCTGGGAATATGAGAAAGGATTGAGAAAGAACCCATACATTCCAACCAAGCATTCAGGGTACATTTCCTTAATAGGCTAATGAAAGATGTTACTAAGATAGTGGACCTCGAGCTTAGCCTTGCGGCTAAGACACTTCACGCAGGGTGTCAGAAGAGCCCATTAACTAGTCCCCTGGGCTAGGCCTCCCTGACCGTCTTCGTGATTGTCGCCTTCTTTCGCTAGTGCCTGCTGCGCAACGGTCCACTGTTTGGCCTGCCGCGTGGACTCCGTGTTCTCACTCTGTCCACGTCCTGCAGTGCTGTCAGAGATGGGGATTCCTAGAATTCAAACCCGGCCACATCAGCTTCACTCTTTGGAATGAATGTTGCTGGTTCCAGTAGCCCTAAGTCCACGTGCTCTGCTCCGCTCTGCAAGATGCCAACCAGTGGCTTCGTCCTCACTTCCTCATCGTGCATGCCGATCCGAAGGTATGTCATAGGTTTGTCCAGCTGAGCTCACGGGAAAGGCGATGGAGTCAGGCCCTAGATTCAAGCCTCCTCTCGCTAATCGGCTCTGTGACAATGGGCAGGATACTCACCCTCTCAGGCTTCTAGTCTCCTCCCTTGTAAAATGAAAATTAAAATAGGACCCGCACACAAACCTATGCGAGGAACTAAACAAAACAGCCCATGTAAAGTGCTTCAGACGACGCCCGTGCGTGTGTGTGCTCAGTTGCTCAGTCGCTCAGTCGTGTCCGACTCCGTGCAGCTCCATGGACTGTAGCCTGCCAGGCTCCTCTGTCCGTGGGAACTCTCCAGGCAAGAACCCTGGAGTGGGTTGCCATGCCCTCCTCCAGGGGGCCTTCCCAACCCAGGGACTGAACTCAGGTCTCCCGCATTGCAGGCGAATTCTTTACCGTCTCAGCCACCAGGTGGTAAGTACGCAGTAAGCAGTACCTACGATCAGCAGCAGCAGTTTCATCAATAAAATGAACACCGTGATCAAACAAATGAGCCACCGTTTTGATTCCTCAGCCTCCAACTCTGCAAACTGTGCTAACTACCCATTTCTCTGAAGCCAAGTTGAATATGTTCCTTTAGTAAATGGCCAAAAGGAGGATGGGAACTCTGCAAATAATGAATAAAATGCTGCCTCATTAATGAGCCCTTAACCATACCTCCCTCAGAGGCAGCTAAAAGATAGGAATAAATATTTCTTAGAAATAATGTCTTTTTCTCCCAAGCAGACTACCAATCCTTGACCTTGGACTGCCCACGGGAATCTAAGGGCAGATGCCACCTGGCCTTCGGGACATAGGGTCTGAGCTGTGGCACCTAGCTGGGCTCCCCTGTCACAGGGACGTGGCAAGCCTGTAATTCATTACCAGTGGAAATAGAACATCATTGAAGAGATAAGGGCAACAATGGCTTTCTATCCAGTGATAAATGACTAACAGTTGCATTATTTTCCCTTATTTATATATGGCTCTCTTTATTGAATTTAGGGAGAGATAAATAAACGATCTGCCAAGCGTCTGGTTAATATTACTTCTCGGGGACTTGTTTTAGGCCCAACTAGACTCCTACTGATACTATCTGTAAGCTTTTCAGGAGGGGAGAGACATAACATTTGTTTCTGACAAGAACCCTCTGTTCGCCTTATCTATTTCATTTGAGAGGCCATCGACCCCTAGCTTCTTTGGTTAAAATGAACTCTTTCCAGCCACGGGGGAGTTCTTGAACTTGCCTCTCAGCACACGGTGTGACTGGGCGTCTCCGCTGCAAATCTGAGGACCCCTGTCACAGAGAGTCAGACTCAGTGCTTCCTGCTGCCCGCCAGGAGACAGTGAGGGGCATGGTGCTGAGCCTCTCCCTGCACACATTAAGATAATTCCTTCCTGGTCTGAATAGAGAGAGATGCCTTTTCTTTTAATCACACCGTTTTTAAAATTTAAGCATTTATTGATGCACACTGGTTTAGGAACACAGAGCTGGTGTGTGGCAATGGAAATCAACCCTAAGCCAATAAATAAACCCTAAGCTAATAAATAAATAGCCCCGAGCTTTTACCAACATGGTGCAATGTACGCTCGGAGACTTTATTTTTGAGATAAAGAGATAAAGGCGTCCTTCTAACGCCCTTTCTCTATGTACTGTATTGGAGGCATAGTTCTATATGTGGTTGAGGAATTCATACTCCTTCTTTGCAGATGATTTCATGTACAGCCTCTGAAAACCTTGCTCTGATCCTAGATCTGCATCTCCAAATGGCTAACCGCTCTGCAAGGGTCTCACACTGTTGGCCTCCTCATGCTACATGGCTGTGTTTACAAGGCTCCTTCTTGCTGTAGACAGCAAGTTCTTGGAGGACACATATTGCAGTCTCTCTGTATCTTCAGGATTCAGTAGAGGGTTCGGCACAGACTGGGTGTTTAGTAAATATCTCTAGATCTAACGGGTCAGCGTTTCTTTCCCTTGAGTGCTGGTCTTGTTCTTTCTTGATATTATTTGTTATTTGAGACATCTCTCTCTCGCCAGACTGTAATTTCCTTGAGAGCAGAAATTGTGTCTGTATGTATACAATGTTCCCCTCAGTGTCTAGCAGAGTGCCTGACAGTTGGCATCCGATGCATGATTACCAAAGGGATAAACAAGAGATTGAAAGACATGGGGTCTTGGGATTCGAGGGCTGTGCATGTGGGCAGATGTCAGAGTACTGCACACGACCATGCACCTGAGTCCAGTCTGGCTCAGATTCCAATGAGAGGCCTGCTTTATCATCTGTAAAATGCTACCAAAATCTCAGAGGTAGTAGTAAGGATAAAGAACCAATGACTGTGGAAGCTCCTACTTCACTTTGAGCTGCCATTTGGAAGTTAACAACTGTCTTTGACTGACATCGTAGCCCTGACCACCTCCTTGAACCGTAGTCAATATGCAGGGAAATGGATCCATGAGGTGGGTCTCAGGATGAAGATCTGGACCTGGGTGATCCCCAGGTTGCGTGAGCCATGGTACCTAAATGTGAGAGTCAACAGGAAAAAAGAAGCTGTGCTGCCATTGTAATAAGATCTGTCCTTGGTCCCTTCAACTCTGTGAGTTCCTCGAAGGTGGTCTTGAATGGGCTTCCCTTGTTTTGACTGTCAGTGGTTCTTCTTCCCTGAAGCCTCCTTACCTCATCCCACATCAGCTGTTTATTCTCTCGCTTCCCCTCTGCCCTTTCCTGCCCCTTCTTTACCCTCTAACTGAGCTAGGCACCAGGTGGGGCTGAGCAGCACCAGGAAGCCTTTCACATCAACGGAGCACGAGGAGGAATTTGGGAGTCTGGTGACTAGTTACGCAGCGGCAGGCGCTACATCACTCCACCCAGTCAGCGTGCTGAGTGTCGTCGAAACCTTCCTCCGTGTCCTGCGTGCAGTGCGCCCTCCCTGAGCCGCTGCCACCCAGCTTCACGCAAGCTTACTGCCTTGCTTAGAAATCGCTGAAGGCACTCTGGCTAATGAGCTAACTTCTGGCTAAAGTCAAGCTTAAACCCTGAAATCCTTCACATTGCTAACAACATTATTCTTTTAAAACCAAATTGGAAGCATTATACGCCCTTTATCCCATCCCTTGAATGAGTTTCTAATTCTCCAAGTTAAATTTCACGTGCCTCATCCTGAGACTGAATGCTGTGGAGGCAATGTGCCTTTAGCTCAGCTTTCTAGCCTCATTTCCCTCTGACTCTTAGTAATCACTAGCCCCCGATAGCTCCAGACCCCGTTATGGGAGGCAGGGAACCTGGAACGCTCCCTGCAGCACCATCCTTGTTAATCTGCATCTGTACCATTTTGTGTGCACCTTCCTTGGAATTCTACCTTCATGATCATCATTTAATAGCCACTCAATTACTCCCTTCTCTAGGACATTTTCCCAGAGCCCATCTGTTGGAGTAAACTGCAGGAGCTCCACTCCTAGAGCAGTTTCGCTGTTGCTCTGTTCAGCCCATCACGGCCTGTGTGGTCTCCAGAACTATAGGTACAGCAGTGCCTTAGTTCAGGCTGCTCCAACAGAATACCATAGACAGAGTGGCTTAAACAACGGACACTTACTCCTCGCAGTCCTGGAGGCTGGGGAATCCGCGGTCAAGGTGCCAGCAGATCTGATGTCTGATGAGAGCGCTCTTCCTGGTTTGCAGATGAGGGGAGAGAGAAACCATCTTTCTTGAGTCTTTTCTTGTAAGGACACTGATCCCATTCAGGAAGGCTTCACCCTCATGACCCAGCTACCTCCCAGAGACTCCACTTCCAAGTACTATCGCATCGGGAGTTTAGATTTCAACACAAAAGCTGTCGGGGATGGGGTGGGGAGTGGTGGCAAGCGTTCAGCCCTTAGGGAAGATCTGCCCCTTCAGCCGAAGAGTGAGCTTCTTGCAGAGCAGCGTCTTCTTTCCATTCTGTGCTCCTTAGCTCAAAGTCTAGGACACAGTGAGTGCTGATGTATCTATGGGAAATTAATTTTAGCTATTTTTCCATAAGTATCCTTTCCCCTGTGTTGCCAGTTCCTTTTAAAGGACTAGTTATTAAGGAAAATTTCAAAGTACACACAAAAAAGTTGAGAGAATAGTTTGGGAAACCATGTATTCATCATCCAGTTTATAAAACACAAAAACAAAAACAAACCTTGCCCATGCTTTTAAAAGCAAAACTCCTCTGCAGACAGAGCCTTTGGTGTTGAGGGGCATAGTTCTGTAGTGTCCAATTAATTCAAATCAAGTTTGAGCTGAGTTTCTTCCCCCAGAATAACATTAATAGGACTCCCAGTGAAAGGATGTCTTCCTAAGGCAATTCTGAAGACAAAAATGCAATATAAGAACACACTTCCCAATAATGTGAAGATCTATGGCTCTACTAAATAAAAATGTTCCCTTAATGTACTGTAAAAAAAATAAAGATGTTTGGCTAGATTTATCAACCTGCTTCAGGAGCAGAATTAAGTTTCCACGCTACATTTTTTCTACTTATTTAAAAACACCTGAGTTGTTACATAGCTAGTCAGACAACTGATTCATTATATAAATACAATACATGTCTGCTCTGAAGATGTATGGCTTAAGAAAAGACCTCTGTGTCCTCAGACCTGTTGGGTAACTTGCAACCAATGATTTCTAAGGACACAGATGTGGATGCAGTTAGCTACATGTTACAGTTTTATTAGATTAATAAGACTATGCTTCCCCAGTGGCTCAGCTGGTAAAGAATCCACCTGCAAGGCAGGAGACCTGGGTTTGGTCCCTGGGTTGGGAAGATCCCTTGGAGAAAGGAGCCGCTACCCACTCCAGTATTCTGGCCTGGAGAATTCCATGGACTGTATAGTCCATGGGGTCACAAAGAGTTGGACACAACTAAGCGACTTTCACTTTCTTTCAAAGATACTTAATGCACTAGAGGTGTGTTCCCACAAAATGAAATTAAAGCCAGCTCTTACAATTTTGAAGTGATGCTGCCTGAAAATTGAATAGCAAGCCAAGCAGGAGGCAGAACTCTTTATTCTGAGCAGAATGGATCACCCCAGACGATCTACAGTGATAACAAGCATGTGTGCCTATTGACACGGCACTGCATCACATGCCCGTTTTAGAATCGCACGAAGTTCATGGCCTGGAGTTCCAACGAACAGCATGTGAAGAAGGGTTTTTGCCATGTCTTTGCTCTTTACACAAGCTATTCACCAGTGTTGCCCGCAGCTTCTAATCCAGGCAACTCACAGGCCATGAGATGATGGAAAACAGTCGCACGTGGAGTGTTAAAACAGTGACCCAGTGGCTGCCGATCTCCCCTGGGGAGAAGGAACCAGCAGCGGAGAAGGCTGGAGGAGCCCAGTGAGAAGCTACAATAATGTGAGGGTGAAAATCAGAATGGGTGGGGTTTCACCACTTCTTAGAACCAACCATAAACTCCATCTATGATGGAGCCAGGAGACTTGGAATAAACCAAGCAACTAGACACTAGCTCCTTCCTGCACAGCTCCCACAAACCTGGGTTGGTGGAGTATAAGAAAGTTGGCTTTTTTATTTCATCTTTTCTCTCAATGTGAGCCCAGGAGAGATTTGGAATATCACATTTCACTGGGACAAACTCTCCAAACTCACCTTAGCAGCCCCACCTCAAGCAGTAATCCTGCGTGAGCCTGGTGCAGTGTTGATTCCTCAGGAGCCTGCATCAGCCACTAACTGATCGACTCAAGCCCAAGTAGCGGGTGCTCAGGCTCTCCTGGGCCTCTCTCTGGCTCTCAGTCTCACCAGATCAGGACCGACACGTCGATGTAGTGAGCAGCGTCCACTCTTTTCTCTCCCAGCCATAGAAAACTCCACTGCTTCCAACTAAATTCTGTGTGGTTTATGGAAACCAGCCAGCTCACCTGCATTAATTCTTCCCTCTCCTGGCCAAGCCATCCTATTCAGTTTCCTCCTTAAAATCTAGTTCTCCATACTCTGAAATGCCATGGGTTGTTCTGGAGTAAGAAAGTTGAAAAGAGAGTGGGCTAAAGGGAATCTGAAAAACAGTAACAGCTACCTTCTGCTTTCTAGACAGGACCATGTTCCAAAAAATGCGCCAGGTACTTCAGTAAGAAGCTTCCTCATTATCTCACTGCATCCTCTGGGTCCATATAGTCCACCCTTGACAGAAGGGGAAACTGAGACCTGGAGAGAGCCCGTGACCTTCCTAAGGTCACATAGCAAGTGGCAGAGTTGAGACAAGAAAAGTGCCTGAGACAGATGAGAGTTTCTCAGGATTTCTAGTCTTGCTCCCGGCTGTGGTTGCATCTCCACCATCTCCATCCTTCTAGAGTCCTGTAAAAGGACTGTTGGAGTTTGTAAAGCCTGTTCTGGAATTTCAAAACCAGAAATAATTCATGCATTTACTAATGAAATAGTTTCATGGTGAAAAAAAGTGTTAATTTTGTTTGGGCTGGGATTTTACTAACCCGGCATAGTAATCCCAGTTATCCATGTTGATCAGTACTAGGAAGAAAAGGAAGTCTTTGAGCTCTTTCCTAAAGGGTGACTGACTAACTGGGGCGTGGCCAGGAGGGAAAGGAAAAAATGAAAAATGGGAAACCTGTCACCCTGAGATTCCACAGTGGATGTGGAGGGTAAGGGGGTTCAACTCTGTCTTCTAGTCATTTAATGACGAAACCTATTCTCCACTGAGTGGATGGAGGCTATGGAGGACGTATCTTGTGACTGAATAAACTAAGCTTCTTGAAGTCAGGAACTCTGTCTGCATACATTTGCTTCTCCAGGAGAGTGACTAGTGTATACTAGCTGTTCAGTAAGTTATTTAAAAAAAGGCTTGAGGCGTCCCTGGTGGCTCAGTGGTAAAGAATTCACCTGCCAGTGGAGAAGACACAGATTTCCCCTCCAGTTTGGGAGGATCCCGCATACCTCGCAGCAGCCAAGCCGGTGCACCACAACTATTGAGCTTGTGCTGTAGAGCCCGCAGGCCTCGACTATGGAAGCCCGCCCGCCCTAGAGCTGCGCCCCGCCTCCACAGCATGAGAAGCCCACGCGCCACTCGAGAGCAGCCCCCACTCACCACAACTAGAGCAAAGCCCATGCAGCAACAAAAACCCGGCGCAGTCCCAGATAGACAAGGGAACTAAAGAAAGTCTTGCATGGGCCCTTACGTCCAGAACATGTGGTATAGAGAATGGTATTCGGGTTTTTTGAAATGAACTGATAATTCAAGACCTAGAGGACAGTGACATCACAGAACTGATTGCATTTGTGGAAAATAGGGCAGGGTAGGCAGTGGCGATAAGTGTTGTCGTGGTCACAAGAATGTATGTTGGGGCTACAGTTTGGTTTTCAAAGAGCAGGGCACAAGAGTGAGTTACGGGTTAAGGTCCTGTTAAAAGAAACTCAAGAATCAGAGAATAAGACCTAGACTTAGCTGGCATGGTCCGTGCAAAGACCCCAGAGGGTAAAACCGCAGGTAACTATTCTTGTTTTGACCTGGCAGCCATTCTGCAAAAACCAGTTGTGACTTAAAGGCATTTTACTGCCTGTTTCCCATATAAATTGGTCTCTTCATCTTATCTTCCCAGAGAAGTTTCTCACTAAGCATCACATTCAGTAAAACCCAAACCACAGGAGCTCTTGGTGGCTTCTCTCTTCCAACATGCATTCTTCCTGAAGTTATGCAAAGCTATGAAAGGAGGAGACACAGGAGACATGGGTCCAGTCCCTGGGTTGGGAAGATCCCCTGGAGGAAGAAATTGCAACCCATGCCAGTATTCTTGCCTGGAATATTTCATGGACAGAGGAGTTGCAAAGACTTGGTCACAGCTGAGCACATGGCACACTTACTGTGTTCTGTGCAGTGCCTATAACAAAAAATAGAACAAACATGATCTGAGCAATTCCCACGTGTACTCTGTCACGAAATCACAAGCATAGTTCTTCTAAATACAGACAGGTCTCCGGGAAATTAGGAAACGCTGAGATGATTAGTAGCCAGGGGGCAACTTTTCCTTTCCCCAGTGTTGGCTGGAGCATCACTTTGAGATGATGATGGGGCGCATCCTTAGGTTTTGCTTCACTGAAATGACTAATGTTCAAGTGAAGGTGCAAAGGTTAATTGCACCATCTCAGAGAACCACGCAAATACATCAACAATCAAGGGAGTCTCAACCACCAGCAAAACACCGCTAGGACGTCTGAGGAGTCATAAATTTCTGGTTGCAAATCTTGGGCCTTCCTAGAATTTTCCAGAGCCCACTCTGTTAGCAACTTGAAGACTAAAACTTGATTATTGGCAGGTTTCATAGTTAAGTTTTCTTAATCACCTGAAGACCATCTCAACTTGGGATCTTCTCTCATGATATTTTCCCTCCCTAATCATCTAGCACCTCAAATCCTATGGATTCCGTAAGTCTCACGTCCATGTGGAAGCCTTCCATCATGCATCCCCTGACTTCCTTTAGCACTCAGAAGCCAGCTGCGAATGGAAACTGTCCTCTCTCTCGTTCCTTCATGTCTGTGCAACCTGTGCCCTCAGATAGACTCCAAGCCCCCCGTCGCCAAAGACACGTCTTTCCATCCTCTGTATCTTCCATCGTCCACCATTCCAGAGCTGAACATGGAACAGGCCCTCGACAGGGACCCATGGTGATCCTGTCCCACATATGATGGAAAATGTCACTGGGAAGCAAGCATATATCAAACCCTTACTAAGTTCAGCCTTGGGTCAGGTTCTTTTACATGCATGTTAATTTTTATTTATTCAGCAACCCTGAAAGATAGTATTCATATTTTAGAGATAGAGAAAACAGAGTCAGAGACTGCTACTACATGGAAAAAACAGGAACCAAAGGCAGCTTAGCCTGACACCAGGGCTTCACCTCCTTCCTCTATCCTGTGCCATTTGCCTCCCAATTCTGGCTAATACACCTCAAAGAGAGTGACTTTAAGGGATAAAATGTTAAACAAGTCTGTGCTGCCTGCTTGACACTTGTTCCCCTCCTAGCACCGCATGTGAGTGCTATTGATATGAGGCCTAGGAAGCGAAGCTGGTAGCGATAAATTATACAGCTTATTATAGAAGGGACAGTCAATAATTATTATGGGGCCCATTTTAAGTGAGATCCACGCTCTCAGAGCCGCTTTACCCATGGCCACTTCTTCCAATTAAATACGATCAATGAAGAGAAAGAACCAGAGGAGAGGAGATATGGCCTCAGAAGGATTTGGTTTTTGTATGCTCAGTGACAGACTCCTGGGGTTTTAATTGGATTTTTGTTGCCAGAACATTCTAAAGAAATACTTTTTTTTTTTTTTTTTTTATGACTCCTGAGAGGTCTGGCACTCATCGCTGTTTTACACATGGATTTGAATATTCAAACACTCACTCAAACGTGAGCTGGGAGAGACTGGCCTTTGCCTGTGATCCTGACACACACACTGGGTCCTGCTTCCCCACCTCCTCCCACACTGGGCCTCCTGCCTGTGATGCTCGCCCTTCCAGCCTTTCTTGCCAAGTGGCGACATCCTTCCTTCAAAACATTGCTAAAATGTCACCTTCTTTGTGGAAACTTCCCCGAGCCCTCCCATGCCCCTCTCCAGCAAATACAAATCTTTCCACCTCTGAGATCCCAACTTTGGGAAGATCTCAGCATCTGTCTGCTGCACTGTAATCTTTATTGAAGCATGGACCTCTGCGCAGGATGTCTAATTATTTGAGGAGGCAGTACCCCCTGGTGGTTAAGGCTCTCCCTCTTCTTGTCCACACTCAGCTTCCTCATCGATGCTCTTGTTCAGTCACTCAGTCGTGTACGACTCTTTGTGACCCCGTGGACTACAGCACGCCTGGTGTCCCTGTCCCTCACTATCTTCCAGAGCTTGCTTAAATTCATGTCCTTTTGAATTGGTGATGCCATCCAACCTCTCATCCTCTGTCACCCCCTGCTCCTCCTGCCTTCAATCTTTCCCAGCATCAGGGTCTTTTCCAATGAGGCAGCTCTTTGCATCAGGTGGCCAAAGTATTGGAGCTTCAACTTCATCATCAGTCCTTCCAATGAATATTGAGGGTTGACTTCCTTTAGGATTGAGTGATTTGATCTCCTTGCTGTCCAAGGGACTCTCAAGAATCTTCTCCAGGACCACAATTTAAATGCATCAATTCTTCAGCACTCAGCCTTCTTTATGGTGCAACACTCACATCCGTAGATGACTGCTGGAAAAACCATAGCTTCAACTATACGGACCTTTGTCAGCAGAGCGATGTCTCCGCTTTTTAACATGCTGTCTAGGTTTGTCATAGCTTTTCTTCCTCATCAATAGTGCCTTAATATCCACGCCTTAGGTTTCGGGAGAGTTAAATGAGATAGGTGATCCTGGCAAAATGCTTAGCACCTGCTCTCAACTAGCATTAACTCTTTGTACTGCTGTCCTTTCGGTCATCCCTTTTGACCGCCTACTCTGTGCACACAGCTGAGCACAGTGGGTTGAGACGTGGAGCTTGCAGTCCACTGCCCAAGGAGATTGGCCTCTGTCCTCTTGCATGCCCTGCTCTGTGCTGGGCAAACACCGTTTGTTGTGCTTGACGTGCCTTCCCCAGCCTCTCAGTGGCATTCTGACCCTCACTGCCAAGGATGACCCAAGTTGTACCTCTTCCAAAGACCCTCCCTGACCCACCCAACCCCAGGTGATTCCAGGGACTCAGTTCCCATAGTGTTTATCTGGGGTCACTAATTGTCAAATTCTATCCTTTCTCACCAGTTTGCTTCTCAAGCATGTATAGTTAATCTTGGATTCATAGTGAGCAACTTGAAGGCAGAGGCTGTGTCGGATTCTCCTTTGTGCTCTCAAGAGCCTGGATCAGGGTCATTCCACAGAATCCTAGGGACTCAGTCATCACCAGTTCCAGCTCAGTCTTTCGGTGAATGCTGTTTGTTGGCATCTTCCACTGTGTAGGCCCTGAAGCCCATCTGGGAACAGGACAGCCAGGACCCCTCCACTCCCATGGGATTCGCCCTAGCCTAAGGTATGGTCACATAGGCAAGTCAACACATAAAGGCAGGCGATAGCTGGAGACACTGTCAAATCCTAGAGAAAACACAGCCGGGTGAAGTGTTAGAGAAGGACTGGGGGTGGCAGCCTACGCTCAGCCTCCTCATTCCATTACTCAGCAATCGAGCACACTATTTCCTAAGGAGTGCTCTGTTGAGCAGCCACTGGGCCAGATGCTCAACGAAGGCAAGACGAGGGGCTCTATTGTCAAAAACAGTTGGAAAATACATCCTGCGTGTTTATCCCCCGTTGGAGCTGCACAATTTATATTAGTACATTAAAGGCATTGATACTGCAGTAAAGGCATTTTTATTTTGCTTCTGCAAGCATTTCCCCAATTTTTTTTTTCTTCGTAGAACTTTTTATCTGTCTATCTTTTAATATTTGGCACTCATTAACAGTCCATGAAACTCAGGTCTGCAGAATAAACTTTGAGATATATTGATTTATTGAATGATATTTATTCTCAGCAAAATTCTTATCTACGTAACCCCCCCAGGGAAGCTGGCCTGCATGTCATTGCTAAGCTATAAAACTGAGACAAAGCAGAAACACCTTCACTGAGTGAGCCAGTCATGAGCATGATGACATTCTTAATTCAACCCCCCTAGAAATTATTAAATATCTCCTGTGTTCTAGTCAATGTTCTAGAAGCTGGGACTAGAGGAGAGAGCGAAATACAGTCCTTTCCGCCATGGGGCCACCTGTCAGGCCTGCGGGGTGGTACCGGTGGCTTCCTCCCAGGTCTTCCCTTAAGAGCAGAGGGCCGCAGTGAGCCCGTAAAAGCCCAGGCAGATCGCCCCCCTGCCTCATTCAGTGTCCCCGATGGCTCTTCACCTCATGCGGAGCAAAAGCCAGAATCACTTACAGTGGCCTGTAGCTGAGCTGTCGCCAACTCCAGCTGCTTGCCTCATGTGGGCTTTTTAAATTAAAATTATTTGCTATTAAATAAAATTGAAACTTGATAGTGCAGATCCCTCAGTTGGACTAGCCACCCTTCTGGCCCATAGGCATGCGTGGTCAGAGGCTGCCATTGTGGGCAGCATTGATGTAGAACCTTCCCATCCTTGCAGGAAGTTCTGCTGGTTGGATGATGCCCTGTAACATCTGATCACTATTGCCCTTCCTGTCTCCTGCTGGCCTTGCCCTCCTCCCTCGTCTGCTCCAAGCCCACTGCCCCCGTGTGGTTCGCACACTCTCAAGGCACAGTCCTGCCTGTTTGCCCTTCTTCCTTCCGTCGGGCATGCTCTTCTCCGCGTGGCCACCTGGTTCGTCTCTTTGCCTCTTGCCGTTCTTTTCCCGTATGTCACCTTCCCAGTGATGCTCTCGTGGTGCCCCAGTTACAGCTGCGGCGACTGCTTCTTATCTCACCATGCCCTCTTCCCCCCTCTACTGTTTTCCCCTTTAGTGCTTAGCACCATCTGGGGTACACACCCTTTACACATTTGCTTACTTTTCGTATATTCCACGAGAATAGAGATTTTTGACGACTTTGCTCACTGCCGCATCCCAGTACCTGGAACATGGTAGGTGCTTGAGAAACATTTTCGGATGAACAAAGGCACTTTATGGAGAAGGACATCACAACAATAGCACGGTGACAGCAACATACACAGATACAGACTTATTGTAAGGTCAGGTGGTGACAAGCACCTTAGAGGAAAAAAAATCAAGCCACGTTAAATGGAAAGTGTTTCGTCTCCATTTTTAATAGGGAAACTATTGAGGAAAGTTAAATAAGTTTCCCATGACCGTCATCACAATGGGCCAGCCAGGATTTGAACCTCCCTCCCGTGTGGTGCTGGTTAATGTTTAACAACCGGCCCTCCGAAGAAAAGATACAGCACCGACTTGCAGTTTGCCTGCCTGCATGATATGAATACTCCCACCACGGCTGATTTCAAGCTACCAACCTGATGCCATTGACCATGGAGTTGGGAAGAGACGGGCACAGTCTGCTCCCCTGAGTGGTGCGAGTTCCCGTGCACCACTGCTGACCTTGACGTCCAAGCTCATCCTGTTGCTTCAGGCAGGCCACCCTGTAGGGAAGCAAGCAGACCCCTCTAAGGAATCCCCCTTCCCAGACACCGCGTGACCATTGTCCTCTAGCATCCTTGCCTTGGGTTACAACCTCCCTCTGCCCAAACCATTTGGGTTTGCGTTTGACCTGTTTGCATCGTGGCATTTTTCTCCTAAGAGGGTCATGCTTATTTGACTTGACAGAAGAGGTTGCTCTCAGAGGGGTCTTCTCGCCACGTTAGCCTTTGAAATGACTGCCTGGACAGCACAGGTAATCCTACTGGACCTTTGGGGCCTGGACAAACTATGCTTTTAATTGATAATTCCACATTTCTATAACAAGTGGCTTCCTTAATAATAGCCTGCCACGTCACATGCGATGATTGCTAATTTAGGTTTTCAGGCTTCCTGGATGTAATGAGCTCTAATAAGCCCAAGACTTGTCACAGGCTCAGAAAAGCCCATTTCCCCCCTCGAAGCAACGATTTCCCTTCCATCCCTGGACACAATCGGGCACACTCTTAAAAATATTAATAAGTGTGACTGGGATGTTCACCCCTTTCCAAATAAAACATAAAGTCCTGGTTTCATTAAGCCAAGCTATTAAATTAAGAAAGCATTTTTAATTATCTGAGCATTTCAGGGAGCTCATAAAACATTTAAGGACCTCACGGGCTGGTGCTGAAGCCCTTTCAGAGTGAATTAAAGCCTTGACTCCTGGAGTTGGATGGGAAGGGCTGGGGCCCAGAGCTGCAGGTTCCCCAGGGCCCAGGGCATCGCCCTGCTGGACAGGAAGGAGCTGCCGATCTGGCTGCAGGGGGTGGTGGTGGGGTGCACCCATGTCCCAGGAGACAGGCTGCAGGAGAAAGCAGATCCACTTCTCACAGCAAAACGAAACATCTCACAGAACCCAACAAGCCTTTCCCTTAAGTCTTGCTCTGCTGGAGGCTGAGGCTTGAAATGATCCTGCTACTTACTGAGGAGTCTCTTACGTGCTCAGTGCTATAGAACTCACCAGATCTCAGCCCATTCTTACGAAGGTGATGCCAGTTACATGTTATCCCCAACTGATAGGTGAGGAAACTGAGACAATTACCCACGTGGGGCAGCCAGCGAAGCCAGTCCCCAGGAAGACACCCTGTCCTGTCTGACCCACGGCCCGTGGACCTTACACTGTTGAGTGAGCTGTAGCTCACACCCTATGTGCCATAAAATAATGATGACCATCGTCATTGCAAGGGATAGTAAATACCTCTTAGGGTGCCAGGCTCAATGCTCTGCACCCTGCATAGCTTATCTCATTTAGTCCTCCTAACGACCCTACGGGGTTATCATTATCTCCATATGACAGATGAAGAGGCTGAGTCCCAGAGAGAGGTCGAGTAACTTCCACGGGACTCCACATCTAGCGCTAGAGGTGAGGTTTGTGCCAGGACTATTGAGTCCCAAGTCCATGGTCTTAGTCACTTTGACCTTCCAACGCCCCATCTGAGCCCATCTCATCAGCTACTCAGTTTGTTAAAGCAGCTGAGTATTAGGCTGTACTCACACCGTGTGGGAGAGGCATTTTTCTTTATAATCCAGACCTAAGTGTCCTTCCCAGTCTTCTCTCTTTTTTTAATCTCCCGTGTTACCTTGTCACTAGAGTTAATTCACCTGTACCCAAACGTGCCTTTGGATGTATGACTCATTAATAACTGATAAAATGGGTCACTTCTTCCCCTCAAATTCCTAGCTAGTACTCTGCACAGGTCGCTGAGACACTGATGCCCAAGGCCTCTGGGTATCTGGATCCAGTTGTTTCTGGATGTGAGCAACCTCACTTATGTCCCTACTGTGCTGCTCAGATATCATTAGCACAAGCATCACACTGGGTAATTATTAGGTCTTTCATTTGAAAATATCTAGTAGAATCCATATTTCACCTCCCAGAGTGACAAAAAAAAGTAATATTCTGGCTTGTGGAGAACAGACTCTGGTGGGTGAGAGTGTCACTTGAAATGCCCAAAGAGGGCGACTTAGCAACATCGATTCCAATTTCAATTATTCAATCATTTAGACCCAGCTTTCCTTCTACTAAGATTATATCCTTTAGCTACACTTGTTCCCAGCGCCTCATGTACATTATTATTTGTTACAATATTGTTCAAAATAGTAAAAAATGAAAGAGAGGAGAGAGAAAGGAAGGAAGGGGAAAAAATGAAAGAAAGATAGATTATATGGCTTTGTGAATGGTTTATATAAATTATGGCACAGCCATAGAATGGAATACTATGCAGCTATAAAAAAAGGGAGGCATTAGCTTGTGGCCCTAAATGGAATGATCGTGTATTACTTTTGCAAACATCGTATGACATAAATTGCAGCTGGAGGATTCAATGGCAAAGAGTGAGAGCATGGAGGAGAGTTCTGTGTGCAAGCGGTGACAAGTGCAAACGAGAGCCTGGCATTTTCAGGGAACTGAGGGAGAGCTGGTGAACAGAGCAGAGAGGAGAGGGGAGTCCAGAGCACGCAGAGCAGGACTCTGGGAAGGTTTCTGCGTCATTGTTCCATCATAATTGAAGGGTTCTGAGCAGGCAGGGATGCCTTGATCAGATTTGCATCTCACTTAGAAGGATCATCCTAACTACCTGGGGAGACCAGTGAGGAGCTGCTGCCTCTCTCTGGGTGACAGCCGCCTGAAAGGCTGTGGCATCAGAGTAGGGGGGCGACCACAACCAAGAGGTGACGGCATGCGCTGGAGGCTTGGCTAGGAGTGTCTTGATGGGCTGTGAGGGGGATCCACACAGGTGGGACCGTTTCCTGAGAGAGGGTGGGACCAGCTGTGCTGAGGCAGGGGACGTGAGTGTGATTTTAGGACACTGAGTCCAAGCCCCTTTGAAACATCACAGAGGAGACAGCGAAAACATGGTCAGAGGTAGACTTCTGGAATTCAGACAACATCTGACCACAGCAGGGAGACGTGTACACAGAAACTGAGGGTGAGCACGCAACAGCATTTTCTGGGACGAGACTGGTAACCAGGCCTTCCTCCCGGAGGTGCGAGCAGAGGCCAGACATTCGTACCCCAGCACCGTCCACATAATCGGTGCTTCCCGGGTGTCTTCTGATCAGTCAGAGGAGCCGTGGATGGCAATTAGGGGGTTACCTGCTCTCTCCCCGCCGCACCCGCTCCAGGCTGGGGGCCCTCTCCTCTGACCTCAGAGTCTTTCTGCAGACCGCCCACATGGTCCCTCTCCCTGGCGGTGTCTCTCCTGCAGCTTAGAGGTGAGCGGGGCATCCCGCCCTCTCTCTGAGCACCTCCCCGCCCAGCAAGTGGCAGCGCTCTCCGGGAATAATTGATATTACAGAAAACACAGGGCCGGGTGCCAGCTTCACATTCTCCAAGCATTTAATGATTCAACCTTTTCAGTTTCATCAAAGCCAAGTGTGGAAACTCCCCAATGGCCCGCTGCTAACAGATAGCAGGGTGCCTGCCTTAGCGCTGCTGCTCCTCAGGTGTCCGGGCGTGCAGGGGCCCTTTGGCCCGCTGACAGCTGCCCGGGGCCCCCTTCCGGGCCTTTGTGCCCACACAGAGGCCTCAGGTTTGGCAAGCTGGGTGAAGCCTTACTCTTGCAGGGGATCAGCCGGCAGTGCTGGCTCGAGCGTCCAGGGGTTGGCACGAGCTCCCTTTTAAAATCTGTTTGTTGAAGCTGTCAAGACAGGACACAGCTGTTTGTGACAGGGAAAAGGAAGCGCAGGACAGCCCTGCTGGTGTGGTAGAAGCAAGCTGGGGGGTGGGGGATCTATCACGGGGGTGTCAAGCCCACTAGGAAGTGCAGGTGAGAGAAGGGGAGGAGGGGGGCCTGGGCAGGGGGCCTGGCAAGATGGGGCAGAACGGGAAGCCAGGAGATGATGGATGAAAGACAGACAGCTTCATAGAGGGACCAGGGAGAGGCAGTGAGGGACACAGAGACACAGAGAGGGAGGCGGAGGCAAAGGAAGTCAGAGATCAGAGCTATGCACTTTCACACAAAATGAATTCCGGAGGACACAGCTAGGTTCTCTGACTTAAGGCCCCTCAGCTGGGTTCAAGGGCATTGAAAGAGACTCTTGGCATTCAGTTTCTTTGGTTATTGTCCATGCGAGCCCCACATGATACGTTATTATTAATTCTAACAGCTAGTAACAGCAAGAGTGGTGATGGTAGCAGCAGTCACAGCAGAATTAGAACTGGCTTCTCTATAGAGCCTTCCCAATTCCTTGCAGCAACTACCCCCAAGGTAGACTCTGTAATCTCTGCTAAGACTTGAGTAGCTGAGAAAACAGTTGCTCTGAGAAGTCATATAAATTTTAGCAAGCCACCCAGCCGGTCAGGAACAGAGCTGTGTAATTCACCAAGAACTCCTACTTGGGAGACCAGTCCTCCCCCAGTCCATGTGGCTCAGGGAGGGCTGACCTTGCTGATTGGCCCCATGACCAGGCCTGGCCAATCAGAGCACACCACCTACCTGCCCTTTGTGATTTGTTTAGTCGTGGTTGGGCCAAGTCAGGCCAATCAGAGGCCTCCCTTGACGTTTGTGAACCCGAACTGTTAGGAGAAACTCCTCTTTCTCAGGGCCCCCAAGTTATATGCATGAGAGGAGCCAGGCCCGCTTGTGGCATCTCCCTCATATGCTTGAAGGAGATGTGTGCTGATTGGAAACATGGGAACAGACAGCACGGGAGCCCTGGGATCCATGTATCTCAACAATTCTGAGAATGATTTCTTCATCTGGGGTCCTACACGGGCCTTATTTTGGGCTTGTTTTGAGTCTGACTTCCATCCTTTACAGCTAGAAAGAGTCCTGATATCAAATGCATCTTTAATTCTTACTTTTAATTATTTAAATAAGTATAATTTGTTTTGTACTCCTCATATCCACCCCAGACTTTAATTCACACAGTTATCTTCCACTGATAGTAAGAAACAAGACTGACTCTAAAAATGTTCCTGGAGATCATTTCTTGACTCAGTGTAGCTGCTAAGTGACTTCCCAGGTGTCCCCAAAGTGTGACTGTGCTTGAAGACAGCGTCTGTTTCAACAGTTTGTTGGTTTTTGTTTGTTTTTTTCCTGAACCATACCTAAAGCCCACTAGGCATGAGCAGGAGATTCAAATGCAAAGACAATTTATGTGTGAAAGGAATTAAATGTTCTCTGAGTGGAAACTGCTTCTGCTCGGTGCCTTATAGAAATTGGCCATTGCTGTGTAATGGAGAACTGAAAACCCAGTAATTCAAAGGGATGCACGTGTGCTGAGCTCTGAATTTGCAGATGGGTAGGTGGTTCTAGTGGGTTGAGCTGAGCTTGGTAGAGTTCACCTATCTCTCTGAGGTCCGCTGTGGTTTTGCTGATCTTGACTCGATTCTCCATGTTCTGGACTTTGCTTCTCGAGATGCAGCAATGAGAGAGGACAGATGGAAGTGGCCCTTTAAGCTTCTGCTTATTTTGAGTTTACTTCTATCTGCAGAGGTAAGCCCAGAGTTAGTGTGGAAACGCATTGCTGAAGGGCAGAGATACCTGAGTATCATCTGTTGTCTTTCGTGAACATTCAGAAAGTCTTAGTAGAGAACCAACTCCAGTCACTGGACTGGCAAATACTAACCGCTGATGTGAGGCCCTGAGAATCTACTTTATTTGGGGGTGGATGGGCAGCTGAGGCGTGGGGGGTGGACCTTTCAATTCATACCCAGGAAGGAATTTAGAACTCTATGAGTTATTCTTCTGCTGAAAATATTTCACATGGAAAACTGTTTTGTCAGTCTTTTACCACTGCCTCTAATCCTTTACTCCTTGCCAGAATCCTTTAAAAAAATCTTTTCAGCAAAGAGGACCCTCAAAGAACTTGCAGTCTAGAATGGGAGGCAGACCCAGAAACAGAAAATTGCAAGATCAAAAATAATGGCCGAGGCAGAACTAAGCCCAGCGCGCTATGCAAGTCAAGGGGCGGGGCATTTAGCCTGAGCAGGCAAACCATTTAGAGAAATCTATTTTAAATTGATTGTTTTATTTGCTGGATTTTGTATTGACATGGTTTGCTTTGTTCTCAATGTGTTCTGGGACTGCAGCCTATTCATTTATTATTAAGAGAACGGTAATTATTTCCAGGAGCTCTTGAGAATACGCTTTGCTTCCCCTTTGCCTGATCTCTGCTGATTCTGGTGTAACCTTCATATCTCTGAGGACATCTGTAGCAGGAAGTGACAAACCCTGCGTGCCTCGTGGAATCACCAAAGACCCCACTCTGGAAGGAAGGCTTGCCGACCACCACTTTGCAGACTTTAATGAGCACGTGGGTCCCTTGGGATCTTGCCAAAATGATTCAGGAGGTCCAGGGTGAGGCTTGGGATCCTGCTTTTCTAATAAGCCCCCAGAAGGTGCTGATGCTGCTGTCTGAACCACATTTTGAGTAGGAAGATTCTAGAAGACCAGCAGCACTTTCTCCACTGGTGAATATTGCAGCAGAGCTGAGCAGAGGCTGACCTATATCTCATCAGTCTGGCCAAAATGCCTGGCCTATAAACTCGGTGAAGACAGGCCCTCTTTCTTGCCCATAACTCTATCTGCAGTGCCAGGAACATAGACAAATCTCGATGAGTATTTGTCAAACCAATGCCTCCTGTTCCTACCCCCCCACACCCCACTTTCCCATGGATGTGCTTACATGAAAATTTACCTGATAGTCTTCCAGGTTCATGATGTGAATGGAGCCTGGACTTGCACCCATCCCATGGGCTGTAGTCTTGACCCCAAACCGAATTCAAGACAGCTTGGGTATCCAGGGCTGGACCATGTGACCTGAAGCTCTCTCCTACATTTGAATAAATCTCATCCTGATGAAGAAAACCTTAGGAAACAGGGTAAAATTCAAGATGATTCAGACTGCTTAGAAAATAGCAACATTAGACTGAAACCAATTCTAGACAAGTGCTGGCACTATTTTCATGGATGACCTACCGGTCCCTGTATCCTGCCCATGGGCAGACTGGCTAGATCTTGATTCTAGCTGAATGTTACACTGCTGCTGCTGCTGCTGCTGCTAAGTCGCTTCAGTCGTGTCCGACCCTGTGTGACCCCACAGATGGCAGCCCACCAGGCTCCCCTATCCCTGGGATTCTCCAGGCAAGAACACTGGAGTGGGTTGCCATTTCCTTCTCCAATGCATGAAAGTGAAAAGTGAAAGTGAAGTCGCTCAGTCATGTCTGACTCTTCGCGACCCCATGGACTGCAGCCTACCAGGCTCCTCTGTCCATGGGATTTTCCAGGCAAGAGTACTGGAGTGGGGTGCCATCGCCTTCTCCGGAATGCTACACTAGAGTTCCTTAAATCCTCTTGGACTCAATGATTGACACTGTTAGCTTCTTCCTATTACAGCTCTTCTGGCTTAGTTCTCCTCAAATCTTTCAACACCTTCCTGCTTCCTTACTTGAAAATCCCAGCAAAGCTGCACAATTGGAGCTGGAGCTAGGCCAGTGATGACACGAAGGACTAACATTGAAATTTAAGATCATTACTGGTCCCTTAGCTTGAGTTCCCACCCAGAAACTTGGCACCTTCCTTAGAATGCATTTTTAAAAAGCCAAAAGCAATTAGCCATTATGCAAACTATCTGCTTCTCAGTTTCCTCAACTGCAAAATGCAAAGAGCTGCACCCTCCTTGTGGGGTTTTAATTAAGATTAAGATTGTGTTATAATAGTTATAAACTGCTTAGCTCAAGATCTGACACATGCAAAGGGCTCCATAAAGGAGAGTTCTTTTTATTTTTACATCTAAAGTCCTAAAGTCCAGGATCCCCTATGGGGAAGGACTCTAGGGAATCTACACCCACAACTCCAACAGCTCATTATGGAAGAGAGCAGGTTGGGTCTAGCAAAGGACAAAGTATTAATAGCTAAAATAGAGAACACACTCAAGTTTCAGATCACAGTCAAGCCCCTGTGATGCCAGTAAGTGGATGCTGGCAGTAGAGGTCCCATGCTGGATGTCAGGCATTTAGCCAACAGGGTAGCTGTTGGGTGTCTCTACTCTGAGAACTCCCGTGGACCCCTCCCTCTTCTGTGACACCTTTCCAGACTCCTTGCTGTGGGTATGGCCCTTCCCTGTGTATACCACCCAGCACTTGTCCAAAACTGACTTCATTCTAATGTTTACATTTTCTGAGCAGTTGGATCACCTTGAATTTTATTCCTGTTTCCTAAGATGTTTTCATCATCATAGAATATGAATATCCTATGAAGGATCATAGAATGCATTCAGCTAGTCAACAAATACTTAGTGAACATTTCCTATATACCAGACACTGTCCTAGAACAGGACACCTCCAAGGACACGTTGCTGAAAGAGGAAGAGAAAGGTCCTGTCCTTATGAAGCTTGAATGTATTTTGCAAGAGCAATGTACAGTTTTTAGAGTCAGGAGTCAAGATGATGACTAGAACGAGTGCCAGCCCGGCAGAGATTCCAGGAGCGGTCCCAGTAGGCCGGTGTGCACAGTAATACTTGCTTGCATCCTGAACTGAATCCATGGACATATAATCATGAGGAACAAAAAAGAGAAGATGGAAGAGAAGAGAGATGAGGTGGATGGGTGCACCAGGAGCCGTTCCGGTTCTTGCTGGGAGTCAGTCACTCACTCAGTTATGGAATGCCCAGGAATATGTATTCCGTAGTCAACAAAAAGAGACTGAGCCTTGACTATGGGCTAGCTATTATAATCAGAAAGATGCATATTGCAGTAAGTGAGAAAAACAAGTCCTCCTTCGTGAAACTTACTGTGTCACTAAGCATTTTATTGGTTCTCTCTGTGTCTTGATGAGATCAGAATCTCTAACCACATATGTCATCTTGGATACTGGAAGGTACATTCTGATCACAAGTTTTATTGAACATGTTTTTGTGTATAAGAACATTTTAGGTATCTTTCTAGATCAACATGGCACACAATGACCAGTTGACTATTCAAAGTTTTGAAATCCTGAATCTTAAAATTCATTTTCCAGCTAAAACTGATAAATGAACAACCAATATTACACAATCCATTTAACTTCAGCTGAAATAATATCACCCAGTCCATCTTGGACTATATTTATTTATGTTAAATCAGGGTTTCTCAGCCTTGGCCCTGTTGACATTTGGGGCCAGATGATTCTTTGTTTTTAGAGGCTGTTATGTGTATTGTAGGATGTCTAGCACCATCCCTGGCTTCCACCTGCTAGATACCAGTAGCATTCTCCACAACTGTGGCAACCAAAAGTGTCTCCTGGAGTTCTAAATTTCCCCGAGAAGACATAGTCCCATTGTTGAGAAACACCGCATTATGTGTATCTGTGCTTTCAAAGAATGGCACAGTGTTTTGAGGTATGACTAATCTGGTGTTGAGTGTTGGTTCTGTTGTGAACAAGCTATGTGATGTTGGGTGGGCGTGACCCAAGAGTCAGCTTCCGCATCTGGGCAAAGGGGTGGTGAGTCCATCACCTGACACTGTGGTGAGGTTTCAGAGCTGACATGTATGAGGGGCCTGGTCACATCTTAATCTTTGGCTAGTAGAGTTGGCCATTGCGAAAAACTCTGGGTGCTAGGAGTGTGTGTGTGTGTGTGTGTGTGTGTGTGTGTGTGCGGGCACACATGCATGTGTGCTACAGGCCAGGGCTTTGCTGCTCAGAAAGAACTAACCCCCATGTGGCTCATGAACTCCCTGGTGGAACATGAGGGGCACAGAGCAACATGTAAAGGCGCAGCTTTGGGGTGGGACCAGCCTGCATTCCACTCTGAGTTCCACCATCTGCCAGTTTTGTGCTAATTTCTATCAAGCTCTGTGACCTCTCTGCCTCAGTTTCCTTATCTGACACACAAAGGTAGTAATGGTACCCATCTCATGGAGTAACTGTGTTGTGAGGATTACATGAGATTGTGCGTGTGAAACAGCACCGTGCCTGTGGCCAAGGCAAGTTTGCTCAGTAACTATTAATTGCTGTTCCTGTTATTATTGGTGTTATTTCACCCTTGGGTGCATCCCTAGGGGTAACTTCAAAGCAGAGAGTGGCCTCTTTACAGGGGGTTCCAATCTTGCCAGAGAAGCTCAGTCAACAACTTCCCTAATGAGCTCAAGGCTCCATCGGGGGGACCCTTTGTTTGCCTAGTAACTCTCTGTCAACGTGGTTTCTGTTCCTGCCTCAACATTATATACCAATTGCATATTCACTTGCCTGCTTGGGACTCAAAACTATCAGTTGCTACAATAGTGTAAATGATACTCATTGTTAAAATAGGGTAAATGCCTATTTCCTTTGCACAATGGAAGAAACCGTTGTAGGCTATTAAGTAAATAACTATAAATAACACACTATAAAATGCTTTACATATGCCTTACTGCCCTGAACTGCAACACTACGAAGTAGCTGTTATGGCTGGGTAAATTATACGTGTTTTTAAACACTGTCCAAAATACATATTTACACGTACTTAAAATCCTACACTAAACAGTCTCTATAGCAACCAGAAAAACACAAAAGCCTTATTAAGCATTCTTTGTAGTATTTTTAGGAGTTTAGTCATTAGGAGAAAGCTCATAGGCCATGTAGACACCAGGGAACACAAAGAAAGAAAGTCTTTATAGGAACAAAAGAATGAGGCTGGCTTTGAACCTGGTGGGAGGGGATTTTATTTTTTTAAGCTAATAATCACCAAGGGCCTTCTCTTTGTGAAGTCGATGCTATGTTTGGGGTACATCAGACACAGTTTTGGAATTACAATCTGGTTTCTCAACAGAGAAGAGAGAATCTTCAGTTTACAATTACCATATTCCAGCAAAAGATCACTTTCAATGTTTTCTTTTTAGTCTCAGCAAGAAAAGATTTCCTTGCCATTCAAAAATGAAGTCACATGTGCTGTCTCTGTTGAGTCTGAGTCGTATAACCAACACTTTAAAGGGGAATTCTAATGGTTTCACCGGGGTGAAGCCCACATCCCATCAGTTGAGTACTGGGTTTATCTGTCTATGACGAGTGGCGATAGCAATGTACAACAATGTACCCAGTGACTGGTTGGTGGAGTTTTTTCTCCATGCTATCACTTGGGGACTCTGGAGAACTCTATACTTGTGTGATATCACCTCTCAACCACTTGCTTCTGTAGCAGAGGAAGAGGGCTGGAAAGTGGCTTGACGGCCCAGGAGCAGCACACCCCATTTCCATTCACACCCCACTGGCCAGTACTCACATCACAGAGTTCCAACCAACCTGCAACAAAGGCCAGAAGAATAGTACCTGAATTATTCACTGAACACTAAACATCTTTGGGAAGAATATCACGTAAATGTCCGATCTATACCAGATAGTTTATAGTGCTTGATCTTATCATTAAAACAACTCTGCAGTGTAAAAATTCCCCATTCACTACTGGAGAAACAGGCTCAGAAATCTTAAATGATTTGCGTCAAGTTCACTCAACCAGAAACTGGAAAAGTGAATTTTAGTATGAAGTGAAGTGAAAAGTCTCTCAGTCATGTCCGACTCTGTGTGACCCTACAGATTGTAGCCTCCCAGTCTCCTCAGTCCATGGAATTCTCCAGTCCAGAACAGAGGAGTGGGTAGCCATTCTCTTCTCCAAAGGATCTTCCCGACCCAGGAATCAACCCGGGGTCTCCAGCATTGCAGGCAGATTCTTTACCAGCTGAGCTACCAGGGAAGCCCAGTCTAAAGCAAAATATGAGATACTCTGTGACCAGCAAGTCCATTCCTAATTACTTTTCCAGAAATGCTGCATCCATATGCTCACCAAAAGACACGTTCACAGAGGCACGTTCAAAAGACACATTCTTAGAAACAGCCCCAAACTGGAAACAGCCCAATATCTATCCAATGATGGGATAGATAAATCAGTTGTGGTATACTAACAATGGAATTCTACACAGTACTGAGAATGAATGGTAGCTACATACAAGCAGGGATAGAGCTCACAAATATTACCTTGAATAAAAGAAGTCATGTGGAAAAGAGATTGTACTGTATGGTTCCACACTGTATTATTCAAAAGCAAGCAAAATTAATAGGAGTCAGGATAATCACTGCCTTGGAGTTTGGTAGTGATTAAGAGGATGTGAAAGAGAGCTTCTGTGTTTTGTAATGCTCGTTTATCTGGGTGCTAGTTATAGGGGGTGTTCAGTCTGTGTAACTGCATCTAGTTGTACAGTGATAATTCTGCATATTGCCCTGTATGTATTATATTTCAATTAAAAGTCTACTTGAGAAAAACTTGCAAAAGTACAAATTATAGGCTCAAATCAAACTGATTCCAAAGCCCTGTCTTTCATCATGTCATATCCATTTCTCTCTCAACCACATTAAAGTAAAGCTTATCGCCACCCTTAAGAGTTCAACTTGATTCCTACCTGAGTCACACAGCCCATCCATTAAGATGGTTCCTGAGAATTATGGCTTAGCTAGAAACTTGCAGCAAATTTGGGAGAATTGTCAAAGCCACCTCCAATTCACTCTACTACTGACTTTGGTAATGTAGTTTTCTGCCTTGAAATCGAATGTAAACCTGGAATCTCCAGAGGCTGGAGGGAAAGACAGTGGAATCTGGCTGCTCTTCAGGCTAGAGGGATGCATGCAGTCAAGTGTAGAGGAGAGGAGGAAACCTGTGTTACAACAAACCCCAAACCAAGACAATACAACCATATAGACTGGGGTTGGGGATGTTCACACCCATTTTATCTGGAGCCATCATAAGACTCAAGAATCATTGTGCCGACCCAGCTAAGGTGAACTCCCAGCTGAAGAGTGATCCCATTAGTTTTCTCTGCCCCTTCCCTATCCCCTCAACACGCCCAGCACCAAAACAGCAATTTGGTGGAGCCCTGCCTGCCAAAAGACAGTGCTGTCTTAGGGAAGGTATTAGTGGTAAATCCTCAAGCTGTTTTATAAGCACCTCCTAGGTTGGCAGCAGAAGGCTAAACACAAAATTGCAAGATGAGCTTGAATTTAATTTTGCAGCTTTCATCTGTCATCACGTTATGACAGTATGGTGTTCTGGGCTTTACAGAAGGTGCAGGGCAGGGGTAGAATACTCCTACTGGGAAGGGCTTCTCTCCCATCTGTTGCTGTTTTAGAAGAAATGCTTGTGGGATCATGGTTTCCAAAGATCTAGTGCGAGTCACCAGAGGCACTCTTAAGATCTGTCAGGTGCTTAATCAGTGGCAGCCTTTCTCGCCATCCTTTTTCTTTCATTTATTTATTCTGCACCTATTTCGTTTCAGGTGCTATGCAGGGCCCATCATCCAAGAAAACGTACCTTCTGCCCATGAGAAGCTTGTGATCAAGAGAGAGAATAGACGACATGAGTAAGTGAGAAATTTTAAAGAAATTTTGCTGTTTAGGCAAAAAGAAGGACGGCCCACCAAGCCTTGAGGACGGAGATCACTTCTGGTGGTAATGACTTCTAGGCTAAAACATGAAAAGTCCAGTGTGGCTGTGCTGGATACACCCCAATACCCATGACTGTGCTGTGCCCTGGAACTGTAAGGGTGGACAGAGCCTGGTCTGAAAAATGGGGTAGAGTGTGGTCTGACAAGGGATAAAGGAAATCAGTGGACTATTTCAGGAGGCTGGTGAAGTTCGGTAGGGTGTTTGGGGACCAGCTTGGTGGAGGTGGTGTCTGAGGAGTTCATTCTGGACACATGAGTAGCTGTTGGGGGAAAAAGCATAGAGGGAGAACGTACAGGGTGTTCTCAGAGAGGGGGCTCCATAAGCAAGCACAGCAGTCAGGAAGCAGCGGGCCTGCAAAGGATGTGGGTCTGTTCCAGGGCCACTGGCGGGGCTTGCAGCGGGTACAGTGGAATCTGGGAAGCGCTCAAGGTGGGAGTTAAAGCGCGCGCTGGTGATCTTGGTGACTCACCAGATGGTGGTAGGGGCGGTTGATCACACGGTGCTTGAGAAGGATCACCCTAAGACCTGTCTGGTGAGAAGGTGAAATTGGAAATCCACCTTAGTGTGACCACTATCCCAGCAGGACCCACAAGCCTGATGCTTTCCTCTCCCCCTCAGTCTTCTGGGCTGCTAGAGACAAAATCGAAACCCAGAGAATGCACATCGGAAGCAGAACAACCTGCTACGGTGTTTCCTCTGTGGACATACGGCATTGGTGTGGATTTATCCAACTGCATTTAGGACTGATGATAGAATCATTGCTTTTTTTTTTTTTTTTATATCCCCTCCATGACACAAACCAAGGAAAAAAAATCATAATAAAATTTTACAAGTTAGCTGCCACCGAGAATAAACAAGAGAGCACTATAAGAAATGAATCAGAGGCTCTAACTGAATCTCCTCTCAGGACAATAACTCTAATGTAAAGCCAGGGTCTGAGGAGGTCACAGTGGAAAACTCTCCTGGGGCATTTCCGAGGAGAAAGGAGATACTCTCCTCCTGTCATTTCCACTTCATATCCTAATATGTCTGTGGATGTGCAGGGAAACAATCTGCAGCCTCTGCTCTCAATCGAGGTTTGGATAACCAGGGCCATTACGGCATCCCCAAGGATCACAGAATTAACCCTCTATGAACCCAGAGACGCCACTGCCACTGCCACACCAGGAGAAAGTTGCTTGATTCTAATCACAGCTGAGCCAAAGTGTCACTTGCCATTAGGTTCAATTGGCATTTTTTCCCCCTTTTTAAATTACGAGATTACATTTAAATTGTGTACAGGAACTCATAACTGCTGTCCATTGGAGGTAATCGAGAGTGATTTCATTTTGCCCATGGACAGGCTGCCTCTTCCCAAGTCTTTGTTCATTAAGCCCCTGTCTATCTCAGGTTCCATTCAGGTATCAACAAGGAATAAATTCTGTAGCACAGAGCACATTGTGTGTTTGCTTTCAGAGTTGCCTGCTTTGTTGACTGATGATTCTTTAGGGCAAGCTAGATTCTCCTAGAGCCTGTCATGTATTTGTGGCAGACATGTTTTCTCTATGTCACCTGGGTGGTCTTCTTGACAGAGACTGCTATGTTGGGCTGACCCCACGAACTCTCTGCAAAAACATCACTTGGAAAGACAGGTCCAAATCTCTATAGTCATTCTTTGTTGCCTTCAGTTGAAGCAGCGTTGGTATAATTGATTATAGACCAAGTCCTAGCATTATTCATCCCTTTTGTATACTTATACTTTCATTCACTCATCCATTCATTTGATATAATTGTGCTTAGTCACTCAGTCATGTCCAACTCTTTGAGACCCCCTAGACTGTAGCCCGCCAGGCTCCTCTGTCCATAGGGATTCTCCGGACAAGAATACTGGAGTGGATTGCTATTCCCTCCTCCAGGGGATCTTCCCAACCCAGGGACTGAACCCAGGTCTCCTGCACTGAAGGCAGATTCTTTATTGTCTGATCCACCAGGGAAGCTCAAGAATACTGGAATGGGTAGCCTATCCCTTCTCCAGGAGATCTTCCCAACCCAGGAATTGGGACTGAACCCAGGTCTCCTGCACTGAAGGCAGATTCTTTATTGTCTGATCCACCGGGGAAGCTCAAGAATACTGGAATGGGTAGCCTATCCCTTCTCCAGGAGATCTTCCCAACCCAGGAATTAAGCCAGCGTCTCATGCACTGCAGATAGATTCTTTATTTTTTGGTAGAGTTACTGTGCATGTATTATGTGTAAGACATTGAGCCTGACACTGGGTACACCGGTAAGCTGGTAAATGGACACAATTAAATAGGCTCTTCCATTACAGTGTGACAAGGGTTGTGAGATGGAGAGAACAGGAGGCCCAAACTAGATGCAGTTATTCCAGGGTTGGGGACACGGGCGAGGCTACTCAGAGAGAGTTCCTTCTGAGCGGGGATGAGAAGGTAGAAAAGTTTCACTGGCTGCAGGAATAGCTCGTGCAGGGGTCTGGAGGTGAGAGGGCAGTTCAGAGAGGGTGAGAATGGAGAGCCATGTGTGCGTGTGAAGCTGGTAGAGCAGCACATCAGGGTGTTGAGGGAGGATGCAGGGACCATGTCACAAGGAGGGCTGTAAAGCAGTTCATGAGCATGTACTTTGTTGTTAGGACAAACATGTGCGTAGACATGTGTTGTAGAAACATCACTGTGGTCCTTGCATGCACAGTGGGTGACTAGTCCTATGCGGGTCTGAGGCATTTGCAGTGGGGGTCTGACTAGTTCTATGGGGATCCGAGGTGTCTGAGGTCTCTGATGAGGGTATCCCTTTCCCCAGACACAACATCTAATGCATTCTTTGATTTTTATCTTTTCCTCCAAGAATGCCCTCTGTGGTCCATTTATTTCATTTCTGCATGTAATGAAATAGAATTTCAGTAAGAACCCATCTAAACAGGCTCACAGCCAAGAGTTAAGGGCATAACAAGAGTGTTGATACCCAAGGCCTAAGACTGTGGACGATAGTAAGCAGAGGAAACGTTAAGATTTGCCTTGGCAGAGTGATTTAAGTGGCTGTATTGTCAGGTCCTGCCACTTTACCAGTAGAAAATATTAAAATCCTGGCTTGTGAGCTGTAAGCCAGCACATGTTGGGAGAGGGCGCTGGAGTCAGAGTCTTAAGATCCAAGTTGAAGTGCATTGTTGATGTTGTTCAGTTGCTCAGTCGTGTCCGACTCTTTGTGACCCCATAGACTGCAGCACCCCAGGCTTCCCTGTCCATCACCATCTCCTGGAGTTTGATCAAACTCATGTCCATTGAGTTGTTGATGTTCCAACCATCTCATCCTCTGTTGTCCCCTTCTCCTCCACCTTCAATCTTTCCCAGCATCAGGGTCTTTTCAAATGAATCAGTTCTTCACATCAGGTGGCCAAAGTATTGGAGCTTCAGCTTCAGCATCAGTCCTTCCAATGAATATTCAGGATTGATTTCCTTTAGAATTGATTGGTTTGATATCATTGCAGTCCAAGGGACTCTCAGGAATCTTCTCCAATACACAGTTCAAAAGCATCAATTCTTCAGCGCTCAGCTTTCTTTATGGTCCAACTCTCACATCCATACATAACTCCTGGAAAAACTATAGCTTTGACTATACAGACCTTTATTGGCAAAGTAATGTCTCTACTTTTTAATATGCTGTCTAGGTTGGTCATAGCTTTTCTTCCAAGGAGCAAGCGTCTTTTAATGAAGTTCATCATGCCACTTAATAGCTTAGATGGCTTAGAAGTCATCCCATTTTTCCATCTCAAAACTTTGTGTTACTCTTACAACCCAACATGTTGTGGGGACTCACTGACAAATGCATAGCATTCTGCAGGTATTTATTGGATGAATGGAAATGGGTAATATTGGAGAAGCTCTGGACTCTCTAGGCTATAGTCTCCTCATCTGTAAAATGAGGAGGTTGGGTTAGATGTTTCTGAGCCCTTTCTACCTCACATAATCTACAATTCCTTGATGCTTGCCTACTTCAGAAGTTCATACTGGCCAATTGTGCTAAAGACAGGAAAAAATGGTTTGGTATCTAATAAAGCCAAAGGACAAGGAATAAAAGATTTCTGAGAGAAGAAACCCTAGTGATCCAAAGCCAGGTGATGAGAAGAGTGCTTGCTTGCTGCTGTCTCCGGCTTCACTTGACTTCTGTAGTGAAGACTGGTCTCAGAGGATGCAGCTGGCAGCAGCTCTCCTGTAAGACCACTTTGCACTATGGAAAAGAGCTGCTTTATCCTTTTATGTTATCTCAGGAACACTGTTGCTGCACTGTTCATGCAAAAAAACCTTCATGTTTCTTCTCAAATAAGGACTCAAAGAGAGGCGATTCTGAGCACAGAAAATCTGATATCCGATATTGAATAAAGGTTCTCTCTGGCTTTCTGAAAGGTGACTTGACTTGGAATTTAAAAACCACTGGGAATTATCCCCCTCTCTACAGCACCTCTGATGTATATACATTCTATCCTTGCTGTATTTAAAGACTTTGTTCTTTCTTATCATGTAGAGATTGGCATTACTCAGTATTTAATGACTCAGCTGATTGGCCTTTACTATAGTGAGGTAGCTAAAAATAGCCACAGGGGGAACAGTTCCAAAGAGAGGAGAATGGAATGACTTGAATATGCCCTGATCACAGTTGAAATATCTCTTGACCACATTGAGTATCTCCTATCCTGTTGGGACCTGAGACCTGAGGTTTTCTGTATTATTCATAGTCTCTTTTTTGGTGCTTCAGAGAGGGCCAACTGTGATGCTGATCACATAGGACCATCCAGATTCCTGTCCTAGAGCCCACCCCTCAAACCTTAGGAGATAAAGCTACTTAGGAGTCAGCTACTCGAGATGGTGTGAAATGATTAGAGAACCCGGTTTCAGCATCTTTGTCTCTGGGAGTCTGGGATGACCTCTCAGGAGGTCGCTTCTACAGCATGCAGCCACCTGTTACAGACTTTCCTTTGTTGTCTGTCTCTTAGCTTGGGCTTCACATTCCCAGGGAATAGAAAACTATTTCCTCACTTCTATTGTATGTTGTCTACCACATAGTAAGTACACAAAATAATTTCCCATAAAGGGTAGAGATCTATTAATAATTACATTTTAATTGCTATCTGCTTGATTTGATTGCAAATTCCGTGAAAGAAAGACTTCATTAAAAAAACAAAAACACTGTATTAGAAGAATGCTGGCTGCTAGTCAGTGCTTAATACTTATTTACTGAATGACTGAGTGAAGGAGTGAGTCAGTGAATGAATGAATTACACATTAACGAAAAAAACCCCTCAAAAAACAAAAACCCCAACTTTAAAGGGAAGAAGGTAACCAGATTGGTTACCTAATAATTTAACACTCAAAATCCACTGCCCAGAACAAATAAATTTTGCTAAAAAGCACTGTTAAATTAGTCCATCTACTTCTTTATTCTGAATCATTAATCCATTTGGTATGCATAAGTATATTTTAAGAATTCTGGCACTAAAACCATTCCAGTATCTATACTTGAAAGAAAAACGGGTCTCCTGAGGTATAGTTGACATATAATCAACTGCACATTTTAAAAAGGTATGATTTGATGTTTTGATATATGTAGACACTAGGGAAACCATTACACAAGATAACAAACATATTCATTCACTCCTGAAAGTTTCCTTGGGTCCCATTGTAGTCGCTCCTTCCCCTTCGGCTCCCACAGATCTGCCTTCTATCACTCTACGTTAGCTTCCGTTTCCTAGAATTTTATATAAATGGAGTTATACAGTATGTTCTCATTTCTGTTTGGCTTCCTTCAGTCACACAATTATTTTTAGACTAATCCAGGTTGCAGTATGTAAAAAGAGTTTATTATTGCTTTGCTTCGAAATATCTCATTGTATGACTATACCTCTGTTGAATGATTCAGCTGCTGTGGGATATTTGGGGAGCTTCCAGTTTTGGGCTATAACAAATTAGGCTTCTATAGACATTCATGTGAAAGCCTTTGCATGCACAAAGGTTTTCATTGCTCTTAGAAAATACCAGGGATGGAATTGTTGGGTGATTTGACAGGTGGGTGTTTAACATTTTAAGAGAGTTCCAAGTCATGGTAGCATTTTGCATTCCCACCAGCAGTGTGTGAGAGTTCTGGCCTTTCGCATCCTTTCCAAGACTTGGTGTGATGGGTCATTTTAATCTTAGTCATTCTGATAGGTACGTAGTGGTATCTGTTGTAGTTTTCATTTTGTTTTCCCTAAGGACTGATGATATTGGACAACTTTTCATGTGCTTATATATCATCCATATAATCTTTTTATTTATAAATAACCTATTTATTTATTTATTGTTTGCTTTCTATTAGTGACTTTCAAGAGATTTTTGTATATTTTGGATACCAATTCTTTACCAAGTATAAGACTTGCAAACTGTTTCTCACAGTTTGTGGCTTGTCCTTTCAACAGTGTCTTTTGAAGAGTAGACATTTTGAATTTTTAATTAAGTCCAGCATATCACTCTGTTCCTTTATGGATTGTGCTTTTGATGTCACACTGGAGAAATCATTGTCTAATCCAATGTCAGGAAGGCGTTCTCCTATGTCTTCTTGAAGTTTCATAGCTTTAGGCTTTATATTTAGGTCTGTGATCCATTTTGAATTAATATTATGTATTGTTCAAGGCATGGATCAAAGTTATCCATTTTATATGGATATTCAACAGTTCCATACCATTTGTTGTAAAGACTACCCTTCATCCACTGAATTGCCTTTGTAACATGTAGAAAATCATTTGTCTGTACATTATTACTGTAGCCTAACTATAAATTTTGACATTTGGCAGTGTAAGCGGTACAACTTTATTCTTTTTAAAAGTTATTTTGGCTACATTAGTTCTTTTGCATTTCTATATGACTTTTAGAATATAATCAATTTCTATTATAAGAAGCCTGCTGAGAGATTAGGGAGAATTGACATCTTAACCATAATGAGGCTTCTGACCAGTGGACACAGTATATCTTTCTATTTATTTAGGTCTTTAATTTTTCCAGCAATGTTTTATAGATCTCAGAGTATGGGACTTTCACATCTTTTGTCAGATTTATGCCTAAGTATTTCAAGTATCGTATTTTTTATAATATTGTAAATGGTATTTAAAATTTGGTATTTCTAGTTATTTATTAACAGAAATATGACTGATTTCTATATATTGATTTTGTATATTTGCAATCTTGTTAAACTCATTTATTAATTTTGGTATAATTTTGGGGGATTCAGTCAGACTTTCTAAATAGAAGATCGTGTCATATATGAATAAGAACAGTTTCAATTATTTATTTCCGACTGAGATCACTGTTATTTTCTCTTTGTCTTTTTGCCCTGGCTAGAACAAAAAGCCTAGTGGTGAGAATGGACATTCTTTATTTTTTTCTGCTTATGGAGGGAAGATAGTCAGTCTTCAAGTTTGAACTCAAAACATTTGCAGACAAATACCAGTTGTGCTCTGCAGTTCAAGGAGAGCCCCAAACATATACATTTGTCCATTTCTGATGAAGATTGCTATGGAATGTGGAATATCATTATACAAAAATTAGAGTCAGCAGCTGACACTAAACCAGATAATGAGAAACAGGATTTAACCAGGATAATACTCCCCTCAAAAACAGGGGCTAGGAGCCTAATAAGAAAGGATCGCAGATTAATATCAGATTCGCACTTTCAACTATATATAACTTGATAATGTTGGGGTGATATTCAGTAAAAACTCTGATAGGGCTTCACAGGTTGTTACCGTCATATTGGTCCGCTGCCTGCGCTGCGCTGGTGGGGAAGGAGGTTGAAAGCAGCTCTGGCTTTGCCTTCGTGCGGTGGCGCCCTGGGACTGGCTCCCCCAGGCTCTCCAGGCCAGTTGTGCTCATCTCGTCCCAACTCGCATTCAGTGATGTCACCTTGTCAGCTGGACACCGACCACGGTGGGAGGATGGATTTACACTAGGGAAACTTGGCAAATGCTACAAATCAGAGAGCTGGTTCTTAAACATTTATCAGCATACTACTGTCTAGTTGGCATTTATCAGCACACCACTGTGTAATCAGTACCCTGAATATAATTGGTATTGATATATGAATATATTCACATAAAGTATAATTCCTTGAATCTTAAGAGTAGGACACCACATGATTTCATGTATATCTAAGAAAGATAAGAAAGAAAGATAAAATGCTATCATTGTAATTTTGAGATTCCATTGGTAGAGTGGAAAAAAATCTCATCCTATTTTCAGCTAGGCTGAAATGTAAGAAACCCTGAACTATTGCAGTGAAGAAATGCAGCATTACTAAAATTCATCACAGAGGAAACACTATATAGTTTGTTTTATTTTATGCATTAGCCATTCACATAAAATGCTTGGCTCTCATTATAAAGTCCTGTTAAAAACAAAAGAATACAATAATGTTTTTGCAGTTTAACTAAAGCATTAGAACTTGATAAGCATATAGCTGATTCACTTCATTGTACAGCAGAAACTAAACACACTATTGTAAAGCCATTATGTTCCAATAAAAAATACAATAAAATAAGGAAAAAAAAAGATTTTGAAGACTTGTGTAGGCAAAGAACCAAATATATGGCCCTCTTTAACCTATGCTTACAAAGCACTTGCTGCTTTTTATTGATACAGTTTGTTTATTCCTTCATTTATCTGTCTCAACTAGATGATGTTATGCTTCAGAGCAGAACTTTGTGTGTCTTACTACCCTTTACAGTCTCAATATTGAGATAGTTGTTCAGCTCATTTAAGTGATGAAGAAATGTCAACTGAAAAACAAAACAAAACAACAACGCTGTCTGTCTATCCTGATTCCTAAAGGAGGCATACTCATGTTTGGGTGTAGTTCACACACAGAGATGCCGAATGAAGGTTTATTTTAACAGATGTTTTGTTATGATTTATAAATCAGATATATTGTTGAGTAACCTCTTTTCTTCTGACCGTCTCACCCAATAGGCTAGCCCCTCGTTGGATATTTCTGAGAGCGAAATTGAACATGAAGATGGTTAATGCCTGATCATATCAAATGGGCCACTGGCCTGGGGTGGCTTTCAAGCATTGTAACATAGATAGACTTGCCTTTTCTTGCTCTTCCTTTAAGGACTGAATACAGGTCAGAATCTCATTAGCTTCTGTGTGCCTAGGTGCTTAACAGGCTATGAGGAAGCAAGTCTTCAGGGATCTTCTCAGGCAGCCTGGTTCAGTATGTGAGAAGCTGACCATTCCTGCGAGGTACCAGCCAAGCACATCACTCAATAGATCCATTTGGACACGGTGGCTTCTTTCCTTTTCTTTTTCCAGAAGCTGAAAATATTCCCTGATAGCTCAACAGAGAAGAATAAATTGTCCCCGTGTATTTACACAGAGGAAAAAGATTTTCCTCATTGTATTTGCAATTCCGTCTCATACGATGACCTCCATTCTCATAATCCTTCATGGAGTATCATGATGTAAAAAGCTTTCTCTCCCTGCTGTTTCTGTTAAAAGGTTTTCTGGTGCGGTTCTTGGAAAGTCAAATTCTGCATTTAAATGTTGTATTTTCGCAATATAATATAAAAGAGGTCATACTTCTGGCGTGTTTTTCTTCCTGGGAGAGTAGAAGGTAATTCCACCCTTCTGCAGATATTGTTAACCAAGCCATGAGAGTGTACAGCAGCTTTAATAGCAAAGCAATTGTGATTACATCTTGCTCGTAATTACATTTATTTGCTCACGTATGTTGAAAAGGCAAGCATTAGCCCGACCGGATGGGTATGTGTTTGTGCAAGGAAAATCATCCGGCAGATTGGCAGTGAGAAAAACAGCTTTGAGCTGCTTAGGTCTCTCCTGTCACGGACACTTGCGAAAACTGTCAGGGCTTACTTAGTTTTTGCTTGCATGCTTCTAAAATCGATTGCATTTGGAAAGCAGGTGAATTTATTATGGGTGATGGATTTGCATCAAAGTAATCAAAATATTAGGGGTTGCCTGTAACAAGATACATGTCTGTGGTCCAAAAGAGAAGGAAGTTGAGAAGTGCCATGGTTCAAAACAGCTTTAGAAATGGCCCCTGTCCCATCTGAGGAAAGGCTGTATGCAGCTCCTCAGGGAACTTAGAGGACTGTAAGAGGGCTGTGTGTGTGAAAGAATTTTAGATCTGCAGCATTGAACTGTCCCTACGGAAGATGGGAAGGTGGTGGACATGGCACTGGATTTTTGTGAGACAGATGAGCTTGGCCAGGCCACCTATAACTTAAAGACTTTGAGGAAGCTAGTTTATTCCTCTTTGCCTTCATTTGTCTGTCTCTAGAATGCGTATAGACATACTGAGCTTATTGGGCTGTTTTCTTATTTTTATACTCACTGAATTATAAATTAGTTCCTCACTGTTTGGGCCATTGCTGTACCCTCAGAAGTTGGCACAATTCCTGGAACATCATGTTTACTCAGTAAACTTTTTTTTTTAAATAAATGAATGTAAATTACTTGATACAGGCACAACTCAACAAACAGTATCATATTTACTGTTGCTGGAATAAACTGCCAAACTTTACTATCTCATAGTCCTGGAGGTCGGAAATGCTAAAGTTCAAGGTGTCTGAGGGCTGTGGTCCTTCTAGGGACTTGAGGGGAGAATCCATTCCTTGCCTTTTCCAGCTTCTGGAAGCTGCCTGCATTCCTTGGCCCAGGGTCTCTTCCTCTGTCTTCAAAGCCAAGCTGTATGGTGTCATCCACTCTCTCCCTGGCTTTGACATCCCATGTCTCTCTTATAAGTATCCTGCGATGGCACTGGGTCCACTGCATGATACAAGGTGGTCTCCCCACCTCAGGGTCCTGAACCCAATCACATTTGCAAAGTCCCCTTCTGTGATTTGAGGGAGCATCCTCACAGATTCTGGGGTGAGGATGTGGGCAGCCATGGGGCAGTCTTGATTCTGTCTGCCACATCTCTCTTATGGAATAAAGCCCTCCCTATTCAGTATCACCATATCTTTTCATTACCTGTTTGAAAGTTCCTCTTGAAGACTTTCAAACAAGCCATAGTCATAGTTCTGGATTCTTTTTGCCTCCTTGATAATGGTCCAAGGATTCTAGACACCAACAATGTCCCTTTAGGCCTCACTGGGTGGTGACTTATCTCTCTTGCTTTTGGAGTTAGAAGAGCATGTGTTTGGTTAAGTAAGTCTCTCTCAGCAACTAGCAGAGGGTTTGGCACTTAAATAAATGATCATGGAATGAATAACTCAGTGTTGAAACAGTAACAGTCTACCTTCTAGGATCACTTCTTAAGAGGAGGGATGGCTTATAGAAAATTCTTTGTAACTAGCGGAAAAACAGCACTTAGCTGAGCTGATGCACTGAGCATATATCTCCCAGACTCACTTATCAATAAAGTGTTGTTGAGATTCAGGTGCCTCTTTTCCCTTGGGCTGAGAAATTTTCAAATACAGGGATAGAGCCTTCAAGGCCTGAAACTTGTTTGGTTTGCCAAAAACTGTGACATAGAATTGAACTGTGTATTAAAGATTTTAAAATTAAATAAAAAAAATTAATTAAAAAAAAAAGAATTGAACTGTGTGAATAATCAAATAATTCATGGAGAAGCCAAGATCTCATACATGTTTTGGGCTGAGAGAGGGTTAAAGGGTCCTCCAGTTTAACCTTTTATCCACTATGTAGAGTTCTTTGGACCATGTGGTCTATAAATAAGCCAGTGAAATCCTTTTATGACATCAGATTAGATGAGTTTTCTACCTTTGGCACACGTGGTGGGAAGTTCTCTCTTCCATTGAGAGAGTTCTCAAAATGATCTCCCTACGGGGGCTGCCCATCCACACGTCCTCTGTGTCATACGTCGCCTCCTCTTCGGTGCCTTCCATAGATTTCTCACCCCAGACTCATGCCTGCCTCCTTTTCTCTCTTCTCCTATCTATTCCTTGTGATTCCTGTGGTTTCCGTAGTGCCATATTGCAAGGGGTTATTCGGTGTCTCTTCTAACAGACTCCACATTTCTTAAAAGCAGGTTTGTTGTATCTCTGAGTCACAGAGCTTACCAGAGTGCAAGATTTATAGCATCAAGAGAGTCAAGTTTTGTTGAATTAAGGCTACAGGTAATTGAGCCTAATGGACCGAGCCCAGGACACCCAGTAAAGAGAATCAGGGTTGGAGTCTGCCCCGGCTGCTTTTGAACCAGGTGGACTGGGCAAGGCAATTCTCCTCTCCAAGTCACAGATTCCTGTGTCTTAATGGCAACCACTTGGGGCTGTTTTGAGGATAAAATGTGTGAATTATGGGAGTGTATTATGCAAATACAGAGGGTTGTCTCAGTGCCCTTGAAGCCACATAGAACAGACCTCATCCTCTTCTGCTTGGCAGCCCTTCAAATAGTCAAGGGAAGAGATCTCACACTCCATATCCCAAGCTGACAATGTATATAATAACTAACTGGGAGATGTCCAAAATTAAAGCTCCGGGCTTCAGCTATCTCTCCGCTGCTTATTAGCTGTGTGACCTTGAGAAATTAACTTCTCTATGCCTCAGTTTCTCCATCTGTGAAAAGAGGGTAAAGACAGAACTCGTTTCTTAAGGTTGATGAAGTATTGGGTAAGATATTGCTCATCAAAGCTTCAGTCAGTACCTGGCACGTAGTCGTCAATCAGCCAGTTATTACTGCATGACTCTCATTGTTTCCCTGCAACCTTAATGTCCTTAGTTCCTTCCACAATATGAACTTTCTTCCCCCACAGGCATTATTCTCTGAGAATGGCAAATAAATTCTATCTATTCTTTCAGCTGCAGTTGGTTCATAATGACTGGCTTGAACTTTATGTTAAGGAGGATTCTGAGGCCCTGTGGTGTGGGCTCAGTAGGAAAGAATGTGAAAATAACCTACTCATACTTTCCAGCAATGGAGAAATGCTAACATCCATGCCCTAAATATGCCAATGTTGCATCTCTTTACAATCCTAGGTAAATTGAGTCTAAATTCCTTATTTTATCGCATATGTCAGACCATATGTCAAGTCAGGTTCCCCAAAGGTCAGTTTGAAAAATATAAAAGGTAAGAAGTACCAGCTGAACTCCTGCCAAGTGCCAGGCACTCTTTTATGTATTGTTTATACAGAAGTGAACACATTTTGCTTGTTAATGGTGTTTACCTTCTCATGAGGCAACAGAGAATCAACTAAGGAAATAAATTTGAAGGTGATTTCAGATAGTTATAGGTACTGAGTGAAAATCAAAACCAGCTCTTTTGATAGTAACTGGGGAACAGGGGAGTGGTGTGTGATTTAAACGGAACAGTTAGGAGGGATTTCTCAAGTGGTGACATCTGAGTTCGGATGTGAGTGGAAAGGGTCTAGTTTTTTGCTGCTGTTAAAACAAATTACCACAAACTTGATGGCTTAAAACTACACAGATCGATGCATCTTACTGTTCCGTAGGGCACTGATCTGCACTAATCTCTCTGGGCCCAAGTCAAGGTGTCAGCAGGACTGTGTTCCCTGTGGACGGACGCTCTGGCGGAGAATCCATTTCCTCGCCTCTCCTGGCTTCTGGAGGTCGTCCGCATCCTGTGGCTTGTGGCCCCTTCCCCATCTTTAAAGCTAGCAGTGGTGGGCCTAGTCCATCTTGAGTCTATGTCCCTGCCTTTTCTGCCTCTCTCTTCCACTTTTAAGGACTCTTGTGGTTACACTGAACCCTTTTGAATAATCCAGGATAATCTCCTTCTCGAGCTCTTTCGCTTATTCACACTTGCAGAGCCCCTTTGGTCATGAAAAGTAGCACGTTCACAGATTCCAGCACCCAGGAATGAGGATGCAGACCTCTACCACAGACCTCTACACACAGCATTTGTGGTAGAGGTCGCCAGGCTGGGGTACCAGAGAGAAGAAGGGCTCCCAGTGGGAAATATTTGGCATGTTTAGAGGAAGAGAGAAACCCAGTATGCCTGTGGTCTTCTGAGCACAGAGAGGGCAGAAGATAAAAGTCATGCTTGTTTCTATTTATTGAGGAACTGCTATGTGTCTGTAACTTGGTGAACACTTTCTATATATTATTTCATAGATTCTCATGATCACCTGATGAGAAAGGTGTTATTATTCAATTCCTTTGAACTGTTCAGAAGTTGGTAGCTCAGCAGTTAAGATATATAGCTAAGATCATAGAACGAACACACGATGACGGCAAAGTATGATAGCAAGCCATCTATGTATGAGTTTCTGTTCTTGACCATCATGCTTTTCTGCTTCCAACACCCATGACGCAACTGCTTGGGAGCAGATCCAAGTGTAAGCTCAGAGAGGGGGGTCCATGACCACCCTCTGGTGAGCCTGGCTAACCTTGACTGCTGCTTCTTACATTTTCTTTGAAACCATCCTTACTAATTTTGGGCTCCAGGGATATTTTCCTGAGAAAGAACAATCAGTTGAGAAGAGAATAGTGGCTAATAGTGGGAGTTGACCTGCCGTTAAGAGCCAGACCTTTGTAATTCTGAGAGCTGGCCTGGCACTCACAGCAAGGCCATGGCATTTTCCCATTGCACATTAACAATTCTATGGGACACCAACATCAGACAAGGCTACTTTGTGCCCATGATAGAATAAGGCAAAGGCAAGATCACCCTGCAATTATGCCTAGACACAGACAAAACATGAGCACTGTCCACCCACAAAATGCCAACCATCTTGCTTTCTCAGCCAATAGGCGTGACTGCAGCCTCCTTACCAATCATAGCTCTAGCGTTACTCTTGTCTGTCCCCCAAGTTGATAAGATTTATTGATATACAATCAGGGAATAACCACAGCTTTCTCACAGTGCCCAACCTAGACCAAATCCCTGTCTTTTTGGATCTACTTCATAAGCACATAAAACAAGCCCAACCGAATCTTAGAAGTTGTTCTAGCACTTTCTATTAAGATAATACATGGCTTCCTATGGTGTGGGTTCTCCCTTGTTCCAACAAGCCAATAAACCAATCTTGGTGTCACAGGTGTGTCCTGGGTGTTTCTGGCTGATAGGCATTGTCCATAGAGAAACACACAGGCATACAGCTGTCCATACATGCCTAATCTTCTGCTCTGGACTGCTGGGGTCTGAGAAAGATTAGGTGGGGTCTTATCATGAAAGAGACAACTTGATGATAAACTCTAAAGAACAAGGTATGCAGAGTACTCAGAGACAGGGATAAATAGAAGGGACATACGACTCAGGGTTCAGTTCCTGACCTGCCTGTGTAAGTGAGCGTAAAGATGTTCTCACCTATAGAAACGTGGAAATCAAGTGAAATAGTCCAGGGAAAGAACATAGCATAAGAGGTGCCACATAATAAATGTAAGATAAATGTTGACTATTTATTATATTGTTTCCAAATAAAAAAGAGATTTGCTGGAGATGATATTAATATAACAAGCGGTACCCATTCTGGAGGAGGGGGACTTAGAAGGAACACTGGTGATGGAAATGTTCTGTCTTGTTAGGCGTGGTGGTTATACAGGGATGTGCATTTATACAAACTCAACTCTGCATGTAAGATCTGTCAGTTTCACTGCATGTAAGTTATAACTTAGTGACGTAGTTCATACTTAAAAAAGAGCCTTGAAGGCAAGGTGAGACTAGGCAAGTCAGTACAAATCAGTACAAATGGAGGAGGCATGGCAGACTTCCAGAATGGCGTTAGAAGTTCTCAGTGACCAGCAGAAACAGGCAAACATTCCCCTAAGTCTTCCAGCCAGGCTCCTGAGTCCCTCGCCAGTTCTGCGAGCCCCTCGCCAGTTCTGCGAGCCCCTCACCAGTTCTGCGAGCCCCTCACCAGTTCTGCGAGCCCCTTGCCAGTTCTGCGAGCCCCTCACCAGTTCTGAGAGCATGGCAAATTCTACAGGCTGTGGCTCTCATATGAGGTGATTACCATTCAGCAAGTGGGTCTTCAGAAAAAGCAGAAGTCCTATTTTTTGCTGAAATTATTTAGTGAAAGCACATCAAAAGCACAAATATAGTTTTGGACTGAGACTACCTGGATTCACTTCTTTGCTCCTCTGGTTTTGTTACCTTGGGTAGTTCTCTTCACATTCTGCAACTTCCTGTATCCCCTGGCATAAAGGATGAATACAGTGCCTTTTAACAGTGCTGTATTATTGAAGGAGAGAACGGGTATATAGTGTTTAGCATATTGGGCACATGAAAGTACTATTTTAAATCACTTGCAGTGACAGTGGTTGTGATAGAGGAGGCGGAGGTGGTGGTGAGGAGGGGACATTGGTGGAAGTGACGCTGGTGCTGGTGGTGATGGAGGCAGTGATGACGGTGGTGGTGATGGTTGGAAAGGTGGAGGAAGCAATGAAACTTATATAGCAATATGTGCACTGACCCTTCGTCCCAAAATATAAATCAAACCATGTTTTCACTCAGCTGAAAACCGAGAAGTTTCTCTCTCCAAGCTTACTACCCTTCAAGCGCTGTCTTCTGTTGCTCTGGTTCCCTGTGTTGCCCGCATATAGCATAGATTGAGGTGGCAACAAAGAAAGGAAGGGTGTTCACAGTGAAGAGAGGGAGAGCAAAGCCTGGGGCTTCAGCCCTCTTCTTGTGAACACCATTGATATCTGCACCTTCTGGCCCTGCCTAAGCTCAGGCGTGGTTTCTTACCCTCTTGGGGGTGCCCTATTCCTTCTGAGTGCAAGAAACTCTGGACAGAGCCCATACTTGCACCACCAGAAATAGCAACGTTGATGTCAGCTCGAGCTGAATGAGGATTTGCAGCAAATCGTGATGCTGCTGTGCGGTAGACCCCGACTTTATTCACACAGTGCAGAAGCAAGCCACATCCTGTGATCTGTCCTCTATATTTTCTTCCTCTAGAATATAATAAATTAAACATAGAATGAAATGCAAAAAGGTTACATTGAGACATATACTATTTGAGGGTTTAATTCATTTTTCTAGTGTATAAGACACAAGGCTATTAAATTTTTAAAGCAGTGATCTCCTAAACTCTCTACTTTATGAGGGCTTTCTTCATAAAGATAAATGGTTTCCTTGCCAAATCAAATGCAGATTTGAAACAAATTAAGTTAATGTTCAATGATACAAGGTAGAATGAATGGGGGAGCTGTTTTATTTTGCATTGTAATAACCATACACACCTAAATCAATAGCTGTGGAAAAAAGGCAATAATATCACATAACTGCAGGAAATGAAATATAGTGGCCAAGCGGGGGGGAACAGGCTGCAAAAAGAAAGGGTTTGTATTGGAATAATGACATTTCATTAAACAGGGAAGGAGGACTATTGAAGAGAAGTCCATAGCAGTAAATTCTGTTTCTTATAATAACACTTGAGACGAGTTAAAGTTGGCTGGGTATTGTGATAAAGGATAATGCTGTCGTCCTTCTGTGCATGGGGCTATAATTTTAGGTTTAAAGAAAACCTAGATATTAAAGAACCAGTGCATGTTTTCAGAGGGCGTCCCCATTCTTCTCATCTTTTGCTTAATTTAGTACAAGGTCCAATAATCTGTCTGAAAGATTGCAAGAGGAAGGTAGCCTGAGTTTTTTTTTTTTTTTGTAATTGCTCTTGAATGAAAGTCAACAGGTTTTTTTTCTTCTTTCCTTCCTTCTTTCTTTTCTTCCTTCCTCCCTCCCTCCCTTTCTTTAGTTCATAGTAGGCAGAGCAGGGACAGAGGGATTTGCTATTAATGAAAGCTGCTTTTCAACAGTTATTAGAGAAGGAGAAAGAGAGAGGGGAGAGAGAGAGACATGTTCCATGCTGATATTTTTGATCACATACCTCTCTACCCATAGTCTCTAGAGTAGCTGCCAAGGAACTATCCTAGATGACCTAAACACCCTTACAGAGGCGGAGGCCTGACTCAGGGATATCATGGTCTGAAACCATTTTGAGTAAACCATATCACCTCAATCTTGCCCCGAGAGAGATGGTACAAGGCCCCCTCAGCTGCAGCCACAAGTGGTGTGCTCTTGGATTGCCCCTGTACTTTGAAATCAGCCTTTGTTGCTATTGTCTAGTTGCTAAATCATGTCCGACTCTTTGCAACCCCATGGACTGTAGCCAGGCTGCCCTGTCCATGGAATCTTCAGGCAAGAATACTGGAGTGGCTGCCACTTAAAACTGGGGAGGAGCTTTTTTTGTTTCTCCTTGGATATCTTTCTGCCCTCTTCACTGAAGGAGACAGATGCACCTTTTCTATCTGGTACCTGTGTGCCCACCTCGAACTGGGCCTATAGAGATGCTGGCAGGAAAAGCATCTCATTAGAGGGGCTGGCTTCTCCAGAAAGGCTTCCTTGTCCTCCCCAGCTGGATGAACTTGTGGCCTCTGTTGACAGTGCAGCTGTGGCATGGGAAGATAGTACACTGTGCATTTTACTGTGTTACCCCAAGAAATTCTGCCTGCATAATGGAAGGTACAATTGTACTCAACTCACACGCTACCAAAGTAATGCTCAAAATTCTCCAAGCCAGTCTTCAACAGTACATGAACCGTGAACTTCCAGATGTTCAAGCTGGATTTAGAAAAGGCAGAGGAACCAGAGATCAAATTGCCAACATCTGTTGGATCAGTGAAAAAGCAAGAGAGTTCCAGAAAAACATCTACTTCTGCTTTATTGACTATATCAAAGCCTTTGACTGTGTGGATCACAACAAACTGTGGAAAATTCTTAGAGATGGGAATAGCAGACCACCTCACCTGCTTCCTGAGAAATCTGTAGGCAGGTCAGGAAGCAACAGTTAGAACTGGACATGGAACAACAGACTGGTTCCAAATTGGGAAAGGAGTACGTCAAGCCTGTATATTGTCACCCTGCTTATTTAACTTATATGCAGAGTACATCATGTGAAATGCCAAGCTGGAATCAAGATTGCTGGGAGAAATATCAATAACTTCAGATACACAGATAACACCACCCTTACAGAAGAAAGCAAAGAACTAAAGAGCCTCTTGATGAAAGTGAAAGAGGAGAGTGAAAAAATTGGCTTAAAATTCAACATTCAAAAATCTAATATCATGGCATCTGGTCCCATCATTTCATGGCAAATAGATGGGGAAACAGTGGAAACAGTGTCAGACTTTATATTTTTGGTCTCCAAAATCACTGCAGATGGTGGCTGCAGCCATGAAATTAAAAGACGCTTACTCCTTGGAAGAAAAGCCATGACCAACCTGGACAGCATATTCAAAAGCAGAGACATTACTTTGCTGTCAAAGGTCCGTCTAGTCAAGGCTATGGTTTTTCCAGTAGTCATGTGTGGATGTGAGAGTTGGACCATAAAGAAAGCTGAGCACTGAAGAATTGATGCTTTTGAACTGTGGTATTGAAGAAGACTCTTGAGAGTCCCTTGGACTGCAAGGAGATCCAACCAGTCCATCCTAAAGGAAATCAGTCCTGAATATTCATTGGAAGGCTGATGCTGAAGCTGAAACTCGAATACTTTGGCCACCTGATGTGAATAGCTGACTCATTGGAAAAGACCCTGATGCTGGGAAAGACTGGAGGCAGGAGGAGAAGGGGACGACAGAGGATGAGATGGTTGGATGGAATCACTGACTCAATTAGACGTGAGTCTGAGTAAACTCCGGTAGCTGATGATGGACAGGGAGGCCTGACGTGCTACAGTCACCGGGTCGCAAAGAGTCGGACGTGACTGAGCAACTGAACTAAACACACAGGTTCTGGAAGATAAACCACCCAAGTACAAACAGGATCTGCGATCCTAGTAGCACTGCAGTCTTGAGGAGTTCGCTTAAACTCTCTCTTCTTCAGCCTCCTCATCTGTAAAACGGTACCCAGCCCTCAGGGATGTTGTCAGGATGAGGTGAGAGGTTACACACGCAGCAGTTAGCAATCCGGCATGCAGAATGTCTGATAACCAAGGACGTAAACAGCACATTTAATTAACCACCGCACCGGGCTCCTGGAATTCAGTTGCACAGTGCTTCTGCCCCTGTATACCCAGATACTCCCCACAGTGCCAGTCCTGAGAACCGCCTGAAGGCCCCCGCCCTGAAAGGACTGGCAGGGGCCAGACTGGCAGGGGAACATGCAGCAGGAGCCTGATGCCAACAAGAGTAGATGAGGCTGTTCAGTCCAGTGCCCAGGGCGGGGCAGGGCATAGGTGCCCAGAGCAAGCGCAACACGAGGAAGCCTGAGGGCGGATTCAGTTTCCAGGCACGAGTCTATGGGGCCACCGCGGAGAGAGTGTCCTTGCAAACTCTGCAGTGGCTTGCAGCTAGGGAGGGTGTATGCACGACATGTTGCCCCAGGTGCCGTTTACCCTTGCCTCCCTGCTGCCCCAACGGGCGGAGAAGTCTTTTCCATTCCCTGTTGGTATGGCATCGCTTGGGTCTGTGCTGGGCGGGGTGGTTCTCTAACTCCCCCAGTCTTCTCACCTGCCCACCCAAAGTCTTAGCTCCTCAGCACATTTGTGTCTGACGCAACATGTATTGATCTAGTTCAGCATGCGACACGAAGCCCCTACCTGCTTTCTATCAAAAATCTACCACCTCCTAGCTGTGTGGCCACAGGAATATAAACTGGCGTCTCTGAACCTTTGTTTTCTTATGAATTAAGTGAAAATCAACGTGCTGATGATCTGAGGATTAAGTTAGGCGATACACGCAGAAGATCTAATGCAGTACCTGGCAACTAACACATCGTTAACAAATGCTGTGCGTGCGTGCTAAGTTGTGTCTGACTCTTTGTGACCTTATGGACCGTAGTCTGCCAGGCTCCTCTGTCCATGGGATTCTCCAGGCAAGAATACTGGAGTGGGTTGTTGTGCCCTCCTCCAGAGGATCTTCCCAACCAAGGGATCGAATTCACATCTTTCATGTCTCCTGCATTGACGGGCAGGTTCTTAACCACGCATCAGGTAAGCAAGAGGCCAGAATTCACCCTACTCGGGAGAGGATATCTCATCCTCATTGTCCTTAACACGCTGTGTGTTCGAAGGGCCTCTGCTCCTCACTTGATGGGCACACAGCTTAGGGCCTGGGATGTGAGCTCTGGAGCCAGACACATCCTGAGTGTGAGTATCAGTGCTGTCCCCTCGGTCTGTGGCACCTTGGGTGCCTCGCTCTCATCATCTGTAAAATAAGAAGGCAGTCTTCCTCACCGGGTCAGTGTGAGGGTGAAATGGACTAATGTGAGTGAAGGGCTTGACCAGAGCTTGACACTCAGGAAAGCGTTCAGAGCCCAACCATGAAAACAAGTACTGTTATTCAATACTTAGAACCACCAGTGATAAGAATAAGGATCGTCATTTTGGAGAGAAAGACCCCGATGCTCGGAAATGAAGCAAGGTGTCCCCCTCCACCACCAGGTCACACACTAAGAGAGGGGCAGTTTTGGGTAAAACAAATGCACAGCCACGTTAACCCTCCACGGCCTCTCATTAGTGCGCCGCCTCTGCTCGCCCCACTTTGCCATCCACTCCAGCTCTGAGTTCACGCATTTTCCAGCGTCCGGGGTGTGTGCTGTCCTCCTCATCTTCTGATGTGTCCCCTAGGCCTCAGCCTGTCGTTCCTTCCAGAAGTCTGCCCATGTCTCTACCCCACCCTGGTCTGGACGGGGGCTCTCGCCTCACAACACTGTCTGGGACTCCTCCTGCAACCATGTTCCCCCTGCTCTACAAGCCCCTTGCTTTCAGAGACCATCCTGCTAACAATTCACTCTCTGATGGCTTGGCTGCTGAGCACCTGATAAACACTGTTGCTGCTGCTGCTGCTGCTAAGTCGCTTCAGTCGTGTCCAACTCTGTGTGACCCCATAGACGGCAAGTCCACCAGGCTGCCCCGTCCCTGGGATTCTCTAGGCAAGAACACTGGAGTGGGTTGCCATTTCCTTCTCCAACGCACGAGAGTGAAAAGTCAAAGTGAAGTCGCTCAGTCGTGTCCAACTCTTGGCGACCTCATGGACTGCAGCCTACCAGGCTCCTCCGTAGTTAGAGGAAAGAAGCAAAGGAGGGAGAACTGAAGAAAGTAAGGGTGTTCTCTTTGGTTGATAGTATATAGAGTAATGTTGCTTTTCTTTTTTTTCCTAAAAAGTTTAATGGGACTGTCACCGCCATATGAAAAGCAGCTAATAATGGCATGTGAGACCAGGGTCTATTCTCAAGCTCTTCGGGCAATGGAAAGATCAGGAGCTCTGAGCCAGGAGACCCTGGCTTTGAATCTTCGTTCAGCGAATCACTCGTGTCGTTGTACTCAGTAGTAAGATAGGCATTCACATTACCTACCACGCAAGGCTGTTGTGAGAAATTAGAAAGAATATGATGGGGATGGTGTGGCCCGTGCGCACTGTCTGCTGTGTTGCAGTGACGGCCTCATCATGGTGGGCATCACTGCTGCTGTGACTTCTGTGGTTTTCATTAAGAGCAGAGCTCTTTCCATCTCAGCAGATTGCGTTCTTCAAGGAACACACAGTTCTAACAAATTAGCAGCTCAGCCCTTCTCTCCAATCAGCAAAATTTCTTAAATATGTGCTGGGCCCTGCCCTGAGCAGAATTTGATACTCATTTCTGTGCTTGCGTGGAGAGGTTCATAATCCTAAATTCGGGAACTGGAAATCACACTGAGTATGTTGGCTAAAGAGCCAGGCTGAACTCATCATACAAAGTCCTTGTTCCAAGGAAACAGAAGATGGATGCTCCCAGGGGATGTTCATGGTCTGGCGTGGGCACTCCGTTTCTTCTTGCTGCTGTAACAAATCACCACAAACCTGGTGGCTTAAAACTACGCAGACTTATTATGTGACAGTTCTGGAGGTCAGAAGTCTAAGACAGCTCTCACTGCACTAAAATCCAAGTGTCAGCTGGGCTGTGTTCCTGCTGGAGGCTCCAGGCAAGAATCAGTTTCTTGGTCTTTTCCAGCTTCTCGAGGTCTCCTGAATGCCCTGATGTCTGGCTTGTCTTCCATCTGCAGAGCCAGCAAGGGCAGCTTTCTCATGCTGTGTCCCTCTGGCTCCAACTCTCCTGTCTCCTTTCGTTTCTGGGGACCCATGTGATGACATTGGAATAACTCATCTCCCCATCTCAAGATCCTTCAGATCACATCAGCAAAGTCCTCTCCTCCATGTGAGGCCATGCATTCACTGGTTCTGGAGTTCTTCACGTGGACATCTGTGGGGTCCAGTCTTCTGTCCACCACTGATTCCTGGGGACAGACAAGGTCTCCCAACAAGGGGCTTTGAGTGGAGATTTGCTGACCTGCAGAGTGATCCACCAAAGGCTTTGACAAGTGTGGCTTATTTATAGGGAAACAAGAGGGAAATGTATCCATTTGAGTTTATTATCACACTTTCCATAAAAGGGCATTTTAATTTTAAATAGGAGGTGAGAATTATGATGCTAATTGTACATTGTGCAAAGTGCCTGACCACTTGCACTTATTTAGTCTCTATAATAACCCGGCAAAGCATTATCTTCATTCAGTTTAAAGACCTGTACTTGTTATATTGGACATCTGGAATCTGAACCCAAATCTGTCGAGCTTGAAAGCCCAGTTCTTTCCAATTGGGCACACAAATTCCTGGAAAAGAATCCCTCACTTTTTCCAAGGAGTGGGGCTACTGGTCAGCAGTCTTGTTTCCCAGCCAGATGTGGACAGATGCAAACAAGGGGGTAGTCATGCCTTTTTTTTTTTTTTTTCTGGAACACCAGCTGGGTGGGGAGGTCTGGGCTGGCAAGAACTCAGAGTCATCTGCTCTTTTCTGACTGCCCTTCCAGAAGCAAGCTGATGAAGGGGAAAGGATTTCCCCTCCAGCCTGACATCAAAGGTTCCGGTCAGGGGCTCCCCGGGCCAGGATGGTGTTAGCATGGGATATTAACCAAACACACTTCACCCCTGTGTTTGTCAGGGGTGGTTGTGTCTTTGACGCAGCCTCATTCCTTGGACTTAATTAAAACCCAGTTCCCTCTTTTATTCAATTTATGAGGCCTAGCCAGCAGGATTAAGCGATTACAGACAAAAAGCCCCATTTGTGAAACACTCCTAAACTCAAGCTGTTACGCTGCTTACTTGTACTCCATTAAATTAATAAGGAATGAATGGGCTGATCCATTATGAATAAAGCAGTGGGGAGTCTCTGCCCCAGCTCATACTTCCTGCTCCCTCCTTGGAGAACATTTGTGTAAAATGATTATGTTCATATTCATTCAATTGGAATTCTCTAAAAGTGGAATGCATAAATTACTCTAAAGACGCAGAGTTTATCTTAAACATTAACTGCGAAGGGTGAATTAATACGACTATTATAAAACCATTAGCATTCAGCGTATTTACCTACAGCTGCAGTATACCTAAACCAAATTCAGCCCACGATTGCCATTTGTGTTGGGTGATCAGGCGAGTTTATTTTAGCCCTCAGTTCATTTAAACTCATAACACACCCTTGAATATCCAATGTTTCCATTAGCTCCTTTCTTCAGGGGTTAACTTGGTTGGAAATTGACTTTTGTTGTTTCCTGATTTAACCACAAACCTCTACCCAGCTGTTATGAAACCGCAGTGTTTCCAAATATCTGTCGTTTAACTCAACAAGATAGGAACAAAGAGGCTAACTTTGTTCACACTTTGAGGTCCAGACAATTACCTGAGGAGTGCAGGAGACACAGCTGAGGAGATGGGACCCCCAAGGGTCTTTCACTGACCACTTACCCAGACTGTAGAGTGTGCATATCATGGCCGCATGTGTAACAGGCTGCGTGTGTAACAGGGCCACGTGTGTAACAGGGCCACGTGTGTAACAGACTGCACGTGTAACAGGGCTACATGTGTAACAGGCTGCACGTGTAACAGGGCTGCATGTGTAACAGGCTGCATGTGTAACATGGCTACATGTGTAACAGGACCACGTGTGTAACAGGGCCACATGTGTAACAGGCTGCATGTGTAACAGGGCCACATGTGTAACAGGGCTGCATGTGTAACAGGGCCGCATGTGTAACAGGGCCACATGTGTAACAGGCTGCACGTGTAACAGGCTGCATGTGTAACAGGGCCGCATGTGTAAAAGGCTGCACGTGTAACAGGGCTGCATGTGTAAAAGGCTGCATGTGTAACAGGCTGCATGTGTAACAGGCTACATGTGTAACAGGCTGCATGTGTAACAGGGCCACGTGTGTAACAGGCTGCATGTGTAACAGGCTGCATGTGTAACAGGGCCACATGTGTAACAGGCTGCATGTGTAACAGGCTGCATGTGTAACAGGGCCGCACGTGTAAAAGGCTGCACGTGTAACAGGCTGCATGTGTAACAGGCTACATGTGTAACAGGGCCACGTATATAACAGGGCCACATGTGTAACAGGCTGCATGTGTAACAGGGCCGCATGTGTAAAAGGCTGCACGTGTAACAGGCTGCATGTGTAAAAGGCTGCATGTGTAACAGGCTGCATGTGTAAAAGGCTGCATGTGTAACAGGCTACATGTGTAATAGGCTACATGTGTAATAGGCTGCATGTGTAACAGGGCCACATGTGTAACAGGCTGCATGTGTAACAGGGCCGCACGTGTAAAAGGCTGCACGTGTAACAGGCTGCATGTGTAACAGGGCTGCATGTGTAACAGGCTGCATGTGTAACAGGCTACATGTGTAACAGGGCCACGTATGTAACAGGGCCACATGTGTAACAGGCTGCATGTGTAATAGGGCCGCATGTGTAAAAGGCTGAATGTGTAACAGGCTGCGTGTGTGACAGGGCCACATGTGTAACAGGCTGCACGTGTTACAGGCTGCACGTGTAACAGGCTGCATGTGTAACAGGGCCTCATGTGTCAAAGGGCTGCATGTGTAACAGGGCTGCATGTGTAATAGACTGCATGTATAACAGGACATGTGTAACAGGCTGCCTGTGTAACATGGATGCATATGTAACAGGCTACATGTGTAACATGGCCCGTATGTAACATGGTGGCATGTGTAACAGGCCACATGTGTAACAGGCTGCATGTGTAACAGGTCACATGTGTAAGAAGCTGTATATGTAACATATCTCCATAGAAGCTGAATCTTGCTATGATCCAGGATCTTCCTCCCTGTTAACTCTGGACATGTGGGGCTGAATGATTCCCTTTTGGAGGCTATCCTGTAGGATATTTAGCAGCATCTGTGGTCCTATTCACCAGATACCAGTAACCATACCTGCCTCCCTCTCCAACAGTTGTGATACCCAAAAATGTTTCCAAATGTTGCATAGCCCCTAGTTGAAAACCACAGCCTTAATTTTCTTACCAGGAGTCACTCTGCCTCTTTCGAACTTCTTTTTCTGACTCTAAACTGAAAGAAGGTAGGCTCTGAAGGACTTTTATAACCCTCCCAGCACCAACTGTTGTGGAATATAAACCTGCTCATCAACAGTTGCTTGCCTGTCCTTCCTCTGGTGGGGACATAGATCCCCACAGATCTTGGGAAGATGAACCACGCCTCACCCGAAAGCCACTCTCCTCTCTTTACCCCTGTCCTTTCCCTGCTCACAAATGGATTTCCCACTTCAGCCTTGAGTGGGAAAACAGAAGCAGTCAGAGAATTTCCACAGGCTTTCCATCTACCCTGCCACCTCCATTTGCCCCTACATGCCCCGCCTTCCTCCTGCGAGTGTAACTTGGAAGTCCATCTGCTCCTAAACTCGGCATTGCCACCCAGATGGACTTGCTCAGGGCGTGCCTCCATCCAAGAGCAGAGGTGTTGCCTCTTCCCTGCTTGAGTAACTCCAACATACACGCACATGCACACACCTTCCCCCAGAAGTGCACCTGAGAGATGCCTGCTTGCGAGGTCCCCCAGCTGTCAGGAGGGAACTCAGATGCCCTAAAATCCAGGCTGTCTTTTCAGCATGGGGATACCAAGTTCTCTTCCTTTTGTGACAACAAACTCCATACCGCCTGCGCAATCGCTATCCCAGCTCCCTTGCCCTTTTCCTGAGGGCCTCCCAAGTCAGACCTAGTGGTTCCAGCCAAACTCACAGGAGGAAAGGGGAGTGCCTGGTGCAGGCGCGGGTGGACACGCAGACTCAAGGCGGGTGGAAGCTCTCACCCACCAGCTTCTGTTTTCCTGGGGCTGGACTGTGGATCCCATCTGTTAACTGGGGGTGCTATCCTTGTTGATGGGATGCCTGACGGAAATGAGCATGAGGTAAAACGTGCTCTCACTGACCCAGTGAGAAAGGGCAGGAGGTACAACCCCAAGTGCCTGGGACCTAGTCTGTTGACTCTGACTCAGCACACTGCTCTCTCATTACCTTTGAATTACTACAGCCAGGTTGCAACCCATCGAAAACCAGCTCTTCGTGGCCAGGGCTGAGCCCTAAGTAACTGAATGCATTGAGACAGCTTCTTTATACCCAGAGTTTTGAACTCCCGCCTTGCCGTATTTGTTTTCTCTCTTTCAGATAGTGTCCTAAGCAGTTTTACCATTGGCAGGCTTTTGTCTTTCACCTCATTTGCCCCTTGCACCTCGTGGAGACAACTGCTGTCATGCTTTGCATCTCATCAGGCTTTTAAGGAGAGAGTGAACCAGGTGGGTGGATAATCAGTAGCGTGGCTTGTTGGCATGGTACTTGCATCATTTGGTACCGAAGGAACGGGCCGTGTCAGCTGCAGGTCCGTGCACCAGGGGCTTTGCGGTCAGATAGCACAGGGTCAGGCCCCAGCGGACATCGTATTAGCTTCACATACTTGGGCAAGTTACTTAAATTGTGAGTCTCGGTTTTCTCATCTATCGAAAAAACTCACATTCTGTGAAAGTCTCTGTTAAGTGGTCCTGGCCCACCCTCTAAACACAAAACTGAGGCCGTGAAGGCCGCCTCCTCCACAAGGCCCCTCACCTCATCCCCAGCCTGGTGGGAAGGATTAATGCATTCTTTCTTGAAAGGACTTACGTGTACATATGGAATTGGCAAAAGTCTGGCTTTTTGGCCCAATTCCAAGTAAAACTAATCATCAGAAACTTCATGCAGATTTACGGTTACTCTTTCTCTAACAGGGTGAGGCCCAAGCTGCTGAGACAGAATTAAAAAGGAGCTGCTGCAAGCAGAGAGGGCGCAGGGCTTCACAAAGAGGCATTTTCAGACGGGGCCCCTGGTGTGGAGCTCTGACCCCAGGTTGGCTGTAAATTAATATCAAACACTAAAACGGCCTCACTCCCCTCTCCTACGATTGCGGTGATGGGCCCTCACAACCGGGCTACCAGCTTTCATATAATGCTAATAAAGAGAGACACATAGGATCTTCCTAATCTAGTGTGCTTAATCCAAGACATCATTTAATTTTATGATGGCTGGTTTGTCTCAGTTAAGCCAGATGTGTGCACTGAGTCTGTCTCCTCGTGGATCCAGTGGAAATGGTGTTGAGTGCTGAACCCGCTCCAGAGCATCTTGCCAGGTGCTAATCATGAGATCTGTAACAAGCGTCCCCTTTCTCTGCAGCCCTGTTCCCCTTTTATAAAATAGCTAATTAGGGTCAGGACGGAGGATGCCCACTGCAAGCAGCCCACAGAAACAGTTTGCTACATGCACTGAAGAAACGTTAAATTCACTACCAATACTAAAAAATTGGCAGAGTCCACATGCAAAACTTGATTTTTGGCTTCTCTCAGAGAACTGGGGGACTGGGCCACGAGATCCACATTCCAAGAAGGTGGCAGCTGGGTGGCACTGATCATCGGGCCCTGCGTTTCGCTGGATCAAATGCTGGCTTTCTGCTCTGCCACGCCCCCTCCAGCACCCCCGCTCCCTATTATGACATCTGGCCCTGTTATTCATCCATCCATTCTCTGGTTCCTGTGTTCTAGTTTGAAACCCCCATGCTGCTCAAAGCTTTTCTAGTTGAATTTAGGATTTTGAGGATCAGTGTGATCTGGAATAGTCCAGTTGAGAATACTCTTGCTGGGTCAATATTTTATTGAGACCAATATATTATAATTCTACTAACAAACCTAAAATGCCTCTGATTCAATTTACTCTATCTCTCTATTTTGAAAGCCTGCTATATAAAAAGAATTTGCTGGCATATACTGGAGATATAAGGATGGATATAAATTTGGTAGAAGAGAAGACAGAAAATAAACAAGGAAGTGGCCAAGTGAATGTTAATGAAATTAATATCTGAGAGAATCTCAGTGTCACAGAGAAACAGAGTTTTATGGAAAAGAACCATTTAGATGGCAACTCCTTTGGCTGAGGAGTTGACATTTAAGCAGACGATAAGGGCTAGAGAAGAAGCCAGACAAAGGTCAGTGGGGCTGGATACTAGAGGGTGGAAGCGAGGGGGTGTGGAGAGGAAATTGATGAGGCAGGCAGGGGCTAGACCAACCGGGCACTGGAGGATCTAACCGAGGGCCAGGCTTGATTTTTCAAGGTCTTGGGTAATGCAGACAAAACCGTTATTGGATGCCAAACTGACGTGGATCATGGTCTCAACTCAGGGAACCCACAGAGATCGAAACGAAAACGTCCTTGTCACTGCCCCCGATCCAACTTTGTGACCTTCCTTCTGTGCCCTTTCTCCAAATTATTTGTCCCTCCAGTGAGTAAATCTCATTAGAGACATAATTTACATATGGTGGTTTCTTCTCTTGCAGAGGTTTATGATTGAATCATTTCAGAAAAGAAAACTAGCCCTTATTGAAAATGTTCTATATACCAGATGCTGTTCCATTAATTAAAAAAAAAACAAAAAACAAAACCTTTGTATTGAAGTATCAACTTGTACTGCAGTTCAGAGCATCAGCGTACAGGTTGATGAATCTCACAAACTGAACTCATTGTGATCAACACCCCGATCAAGAAACAGAACACGTGCAGCATTCGAGGTACCTTCCTGTACCTGCTTCCGACCACCATCCCGACCCCTGCCAAGAGTAGCCACTGACCCGGATTCTCACCCGGTAGATCAGCTTTTGCCTGTTTCTGAACTTTATATAATGGAAACGTACAGTATGCACTGGCTTCTTTGCCTCAGCATTCTGTTTTGTGAGATGTATTTCTGTTGTTTGCAGCTGTGCTTGCTTCACTGTCCTGACTCTCGCGTTACTCTATTGTGAAATGTAGCACAATTTCTCATTTTCACTGTCGATGGACTTTTTGGTTGTTTGGAGCTATTATGAAGGGTTCTGCAATGGACAGTTCCAAAAACGTCTCTTCACATATGTATGCATGCTTTTCTGTTGGGTAGCTACCCCATGAGTCGTGTTCTGCTTCATTCAGTTCCCTTCAGTTCAGTCGCTCAGTCGTGTCCGACTCTTTACGACCCCATGAATCGCGGCATGCCAGGACTCCCTGTCCATCCCCAACTCCTGGAGTTCACTCAGACTCGCGTCCATCGAGTCCGTGATGCCATCGAGCCATCTCAGCCTCGGTCATCCCCTTCTCCTCCTGCCCCTAATCCCTTCCAGCATCAAAGTCTTTTCCAATGAGTCAACTCTTCGCATGAGGTGGCCAAAGTACTGGAGCTTCAGCTTTAGCATCATTCCTTCCAGAGAAATCCCAGGGCTGATCTCCTTCAGAATGGACTGGTTGGACCTCCTTGCAGTCCAAGGGACTCTCAAGAGTCTTCTCCAACACCACAGTTCAAAAGCATCAATTCTTCGGCACTCAGCCTTCTTCACAGTCCAACTCTCACATCCATACATGATCACAGGAAAAACCATAGCCTTGACTAGATGGACCTTAGTCAGCAAAGTAATGTCTCTGCTTTTGAATATACTATCTAGGTTGGTCATAACTTTTCTTCCAAGGAGTAAGCGTCTTTTAATTTCATGGCTGCAGTCACCATCTGCAGTGATTTTGCAGCTCCCCCCAAAATAAAGTCTGACACTGTTTCCACTGTTTCCCCATCTATTTCCCATGAAGTGATGGGACCGAATGCCATGATCTTCGTTTTCTGAATGTTGAGCTTTAAGCCAACTTTTTCACTCTCCTCTTTCACTTTCATCAAGAGGCTCTTTAGTTCCTCTTCACTGTCTGCCATAAGGGTGGTGTCATCTGCATATCTGAGGTTATTGATATTTCTCCCAGCAATCTTGATTCCAGCTTGTGCTTCTTCCAGCCCAGCATTTCTCATGATGTACTCTGCATATAAGTTAAATAAGCAGGGTGACAATATACAGCCTTGACGTACTCCTTTTCCTATTTGGAACCAGTCTGTTGTTCCATGTCCAGTTCTAACTGTTGCTTCCTGACCTGCATACAGATTTCTCAAGAAGCAGGTCAGGTGGTCTGGTATTCTCATCTCTTTCAGAATTTTCCACAGTTTATTATGATCCACACAGTTAAAGGCTTTGGAATAGTCAAAAAAGCAAGAGAGTTCCAGAAAAACATATATTTCTGCTTCATTAGGTCCTGCCAAATGGTTTTCTGTCTTTACACCTTTCCCATACATTTATTCTTTTTGAGTTCTCGTGTCAACCCTTTGATGAAGGCATCTTACCCCCTTAGGACAGATGAGAAAACAAGGGCTCAGACAAAGCTCTGTCAGTTCTTGCAGGCCACAGAGCCAGTGAGCAGCAGAGCAAGGGCCTGAGCTTGGATCTGTCTGGCTCCTCTGTCCGTGTGCCCACCGTCACATGGTGAGCTGCATGGTACCTCTCAATTGCTGTTTCTCCATCACCCCTTTCCTGACCCAGTCTGGAGAAGTTAACAGTGATACTCTGCTTCCCGGGCACCTTCTATGGGGTCCCTGCAGCCACTGTCATGGATGATGTTGCAGGGGGTGGAAAGGGCAGCTTCCCAGTCAGACAGACCTGGTTTCAGTGTCAGCTCTGCCACTCAGGTCACACGGGCTTGAAGCAAGTTGTGTTCACTTATGGGAACATGGAGGATAGTAATTATGGAGACCTACCAGGCGCAGGTGGTCTGGTATTCCCATCTCTTTCAGAATTTTCCACAGTTTATTGTGATCCACACAGTCAAAGGATTTGGCATAGTCAATAAAGCAGAAGTAGATGTTTTTCTGGAACTCTCTTGCTTTTTCCATGATCCAGCAGATGTTGGCAATTTGATCTCTGGTTCCTCTACCTTTTCTAAAACCAGCTTGAACATCAGGGAGTTCACGGTTCACGTATTGCTGAAGCCTGGCTTGGAGAATTTTGAGCATTACTTTACTAGCATGTGAGATGAGTGCAATTGTGCGGTAGTTTGAGCATTTTTTGGCATTGCCTTTCTTTGGGATTGAAATGAAAACTGACCTTTTCCAGTCCTGTGGCAACTGCTGAGTTTTCCAAATTCATTGGCATATTGAGTGCAGCACTTTCACAGGATCATCTTTCAGTATTTGAAATAGCTCTACTGGAATGCCATCACCTCCACTAGCTTTGTTTGTAGTGATACTTTCTAGGGCCCACTTGACTTCACATTCCAAGATGTCTGGCTCTAGATGAGTGATCACACCATGGTGATTATCTGGGTTGTGAAGATCTTTTTTGTACAGTTCTTCTGTGTATTCTTGACCTGCCTCTTGAGAAATCTGTATGCAGGTCAGGAAGCAACAGTTAGAACTGGACATGGAACAACAGACTGGTTCCAAATAGGAAAAGGAGTAAGTCAAGGCTGTATATTGTCACCCTGCTTATTTAACTTATATGCAGAGTACATCATGAGAAACGCTGGACTGAAAGAAACACAAGCTGGAGTCAAGATTGCCGGGAGAAATATCAATAACCTCAGATATGCAGATGACACCACCCTTATGGCAGACAGTGAAGAGGAACTAAAGAGCCTCTTGATGAAAGTGAAAGAGGAGAGTGAAAAAGTTGGCTTAAAGCTCAACATTCAGAAAACGAAGATCATGGCATTCAGTCCCATCACTTCATGGGAAATAGATGGGGAAACAGTGGAAACAGTGTCAGACTTTATTTTAGGGGGCTGCAAAATCACTGCAGATGGTGACTGCAGCCATGAAATTAAAAGACGCTTACTCCTTGGAAGAAAACTTATGAGCAACCTAGATAGCATATTGAAAAGCAGAGACATTACTTTGCCAACTAAGGTCCGTCTAATCAAGGCTATGGTTTTTCCTGTGGTCATGTATGGATGTGAGAGTTGGACTGTGAAGAAGGCTGAGTGCCGAAGAATTGATGCTTTTGAACTGTGGTGTTGGAGAAGACTCTTGAGAGTCCCTTGGACTGCAAGGAGGTCCAACCAGTCCATTCTGAAGGAGATCAGCCCTGGGATTTCTCTGGAAGGAATGATGCTAAAGCTGAAGCTCCAGTACTTTGGCCACCTCATGCGAAGAGTTGACTCATTGGAAAAGACTCTGATGCTGGGAGGGATTGAGGGCAGGAGGAGAAGGGGATGACAGAGGGTGAGATGGCTGGATGGCATCACTGAGTCGATGGATGTGAGTCTGAGTGAACTCCGGGAGTTGGTGATGGACAGGGAGGCCTGGTGTGCTATGATTCATGGGGTCGCAAAGAGTCGGACATGACTGAGGGACTGAACTGAACTGAACTGAAACAGGCGCAGAGAGAAGATTCAGTGACGTGAAGTACAGCACCTATGTGGGATCTGGATCAGAAAATAGGCCCTCAGCAATATCAACAGATGAATGGACACGCAGAGGGCTAAACAGAGAGGGGCGAGGTATTCCCAGCAACCACGGTTAATCATGGTGTTAGGTACATGCATGTGTGTTTATGTGTATGTCTGTGCCTCACACGTGTGCGGTTATATCTGCCTGTCTCCCTCATTTATTGCCATCTACCTGATAGGTCTTGAATAACCTTCCTCCTTTTAGAGATCTGGCTCTCCTCCTCCACCTCTGAGGAGGTGAGAGCAGATTCAGATTCGACAACCTCTGTTGATCAACTACTCTCTGCCGGGGACTTTTAGAACCTCCATCATTCACTCCATCATTTACATCAAGTAAACCTTAAGGATTTCATGTCCAAATTCCAATAGGGAAAGTGAGGCTCAGAGAGGTCAAATATCTAACCAGCTTATGAAGCAGAGACAAGACTCATCATTGGGTCTCGTTTCCAGAGTAGAATGTTTCTCTTATTTTTGGCATCACAGTGTTTCCCTGTCGAGTCTTTGGTCCTCTGTGATCCTTCTAGAGTTCTCTCTGTTCTTGGCTAAAGAGAGTCTTGCAGAGGCATCGTCTATACTTGCAAGAAGTGGTTTGGAGCCAGCCTGCAATAAAGAAAAAATAGATGTCAAAAGGACCCCAGTAGAAAATCTGTGTAGTCAGCTGTGAGCAAGTGTAGAATCACAGGCCACGTGTCCCTTTGGCTTTGCCCTCAAAGAGCCCCAGCTCAGCTCCCATTCCCCTTACTTACAGCGCTTGGTTGACTCAAATTGATGTCCACCTCAAATTGATGTCCACCCAGAACCGCAGAATGTGATCTTACTTGCAAAGAGAGTCTTTGCAGATGTCAGTAGTTAAGCATCTTGAGATGAAATCACCCTGGGCAGGCTCTCTATCCAAAGACAGGTGTCCTTATAGGTAGAGGACAGGACACAGAAGCCAGAAGGAAGAGGAGGCAGAGAGCGCGGTACTGCAGGGAGAAGCCGTGGACTGCCGAGTCTTGCCAGGGGCCACCAGTGGTGAGGGGGGAGGCAGAAGGCAGGCTTTCCTCCAGAGTGTCCAGGAGCAAGCCCTCGGGCCAGCACCTTGATTTAGGACGTTTGGCCTCCAAAGTTGTGAGAGCCTAAGTTTCTGTTGCCTAGGCCATTCAGTCTGCAGTCATTTGTCATAGAACCCTAGGGAGCTCATGCCCTGATGGACTGTGCCCTCCTGGGAGACCACTAACCCCTGAGCCTTGGTTTTGCACACATAGAAAGTGGGTCTATTGAGTGGGAACCGCCTTATAGAGGTTTGAGTTTATATATCTGTTGTGCAAGGAACCTAGAACCTACACACACTGGGCAGCTGTTCCTTCTGTGATGTGACACCAGGGAGCAGCTGGGGAAAACCTCCAAGCCAAAGTGTCCCTCCTGAGAGGACTCTGCCTGGGCCTGGCCTCTTCTGGGCCTGAAGCCAGTCCTCTCAGCCGCCCTCTCAAGGGCAACAATGCCCATCAACCCAAGCTCTGTGTTCTTAGGGGTTTTGCAGTGGCTCCTGGAATCAGCAGGCCCTACTGCTTTCAGTTGCAAGCACGTATCGCCAAAGACGCGTATCCCCCTTAGAACCATAAACGCTCTAATAGCAGTAACGGGGCGGCCTCGATCATGACCAAACGTGATTACATTCCACATAAAAATATAAAAGCTCATTTGAGCCAGGGCTCCCCCTGGGCCCATTGCCTGCACTTTTATTGAAGACCCCGCATTCCTGACTCTGTGAGTGCTGACGTCAGGCCCCAGTGAGGCTAAATCTCAAGGATCCTTGTAAAGCCCCACGGCAGTTCATGGGCTGGACTCAACTGAAAACCCCTGATGTCTCCCAGTGTCCTGTGGCCGAGGGCCCCTCACCCTCTATTGTCTGGGAGCCCCTGTCTGCTGCGAGAGCCTTACCCTCCTGGCCCAGCCACAGCCTCACGCTCTGCTCTCCTGCTGGAATACAAAGGGCCACTCTGCCCTGTTCCCGGTGTGTCCTGTAGCCCCGCCCTGGAATAAGCAGCCTTGGAGGGCTCCTCTGCCTCCCCTCTGCCTGGCCTCTCATGGTCCTGCTTCACCCACCCTTGCTGGGCCCGCGAGTCTCATGGTTCAGTCGCCCCCACAGCCCGAGGCCCAGGCTGGCCTCTGTGGGCTCCCCGCGTGCCACTGCTCACCTCCTGGCTTCGGCTCATGCTTGTCCTTCTGCTGGGACTCTCGTCAGTTACTCATCACTGACTTCCCAACATTACTTAGGTTTTGGCTTCGACGTCACTTTTTCCTCCGAGATGTCTTTCTTTCTTCATCTTTTTAAAGAAAATTGAACTACGGTTGACTTACAATGTTGTGTCGGCTTCAGATACACAGCAAAATGATTCAGTTGTATATTGTTTTTCAGATTTTTTCCATTATAGTTTATTACAAAACGTTGAATGTAATTCTGCATGCCATACATCTATTTTATCTATGGTAGTGTGTATGTGTAATGTTAATGTCGGCCTCCTAGTTTATCTCTCCCCTCTCCTTTCTTCTTTGATCACTGTAAGTTTGTTTTCTATGTTTGTGAGTGTTTCTGTTCATTACTGTAAGTTTGTATTACTCTTTTGACTCCACATGTAAGTGGCTGAGTGATATCCCACTGTAAGCATGCACCACACCTTTACCCTTTCCTCTGTTGATGGGCACTTAGGTCCTTTCCACCTCTTGGCTGTTGTCAATAGTGCTGCAGTAAACACTGAGGTGCATGTGTCTTTTCGAGTTCGAGTTTTCTCTGGATATATGCCCGGGAGTGGGATTGCTGGATCATATGGTAGCTCTGTTTCTGGTTCTCTAAGGAATCCCCATACTGTTCCCCCTAGTGGCTGCACCAGTTTGCATTAACAACAGTGTAGGAGGGATCCCTTTTCTCCACACCTTCTGCAGGATATCTTTCCTGTGCCAAAGCCTGGCATGGCTCCCTTCTCTGGTCGCCTGTGCCCCCAAGTCACCCTGGCCGGTCAGCCACTCTGTCCCCTCTGTGGACATGTCTCTGCACCCCAGGCACCGTGAGGTCCTGGGCAGTGTCTTCCCACCCTTCTCCTTCGGGGTCTGGAGGGTGTCTGACTCATGGGCATGTTGATAAGGGCTGGTTGAATGAGTTGACAAAGTGTTGAGAGAAGAACACATCTTCGTAGAAGCAGACATGAAAGGGAGGGAAGAGGCAAGGAGGGAGGGGGGCTGCTGAGTCAGTGTGACAGCCAAAGCCACGGAGGGTGGCGTCTCGGGTCCTGTCCGCTTTGATCCCTACAGCAGTCGTGGAAGAGAGCTGGTACCCTCCCCCTCCTTCCCTGACTTTTACTCACGAAGAACAAGTGGTCAGAGACGTTGACTTGGCCTCTGTCGCATTCACAGCAAGTATATAGGGCCAGGGTTTTCATCCAGCTTTATTCCACTCTAAATCCGAATTCTCAGCCAGGTCAGGATATAAGAATCCTGGGAAACAAAATCCTGAGAAATGTTTCTAGAGTGGGTGATTGTTCGAAGCACTGAACTAGGAGTCAAGTCATCCATTCTGCCATCTATACCTTGACAGGCCTGGGACAAGCCAGTTCCCTGCTCTGGACCTCAGTTTCTTTACCTGAAACAAGATATTTGGGCATTGGATTAGGTGATTTCAAACAATGCCTGTCCAGCTCAAAAGTATTCTGAAAGTATGCAGTTTATGGGGGAAAAAAAGCATACATTTTGGAAATTCAGTGATTGAGGCAACAGCTGTCAGCATATTTTTGCTCTTTTAAAAATAGATTATACAGAAGTGTGTGTGTGTGTGTGTGTGTGTGTGTGTGTGTGTGCACTCACATGCATATGAACCCATGAACTGAACAGTGGCAGTGGCAGCATACCTTTTAATGAATGCTGTTCCCACTCAGAATCCTCAGGGACAAAATAAATAAGTTGTTGATAGTGCTGATCTGGAATCAGACCAAACACTGTGGGTGCTGTCAACATATTTGTCTTGATTTACCTAGGTTTCTGTTCAAGTGGCATCTCTTCTCTAATTCAAGGAGACAATCAGTTCAACACGAAAAGCTATGGGCTATGAGGGACAGGAGGTGAAGGTGGTCAAGCCTGGTGGAACGGCACAAGAAGGCAGGTATTGTTGGCAGTACCTGATGAGAAGGGAGGCTTGTTGCTATCTGTAGTTTGTACTTGGTTTAACATGAGGGGCAATTGTAGTTTCCAAAAATATTTAAGTTAAATGGATGCTTAATAAGCTGTTATAGATTTTCCTGCAAGGTGGTTTCTTTCTGATAGAGGAATTCTATCATTTGTTCATTCATTCACACACGTATACACATACACTCTCTCGCTCTCTCTGTCTCCAACAACGGGCCAGATACTGTTGGCAATGAGGAGAGGTCCCTGCTGACACAGAGTTTATGAACTAGTTGGGCAGTGCAACAGGCAGACTAGTGGACACCTGATGATGTCCATGTCCTGATCCCTGGAACCGGGGGTTATGTGGCAAAAGGAACTTGAGGGACGTGAAGGATCTGCATATTCATCCTGAATCACCGAGGTGGGCCCAGGGTAGTCACAAACATCCTCAACATGGAGGAGAGGGAAGAAGAGTCAGGAGGTTTCGAAGATGCAAGAAGGGACCACGAGCCCGGGAGTGCAGGTGTCTTCCAGAAGCTGGAGGAGGCAAAGAAATGGATTCCCTCCTGGCGCCTCCGGAAGGAACACAGCTCTGCTGATGCCTGACTTTATCCCAGGGAAGGTGATCTTGGATTTCTGACCTCTGGAACTATCAGCAAATAAATGTGTGTGGTTTTAAGCCATTAAGTTTGCGATGCCTTGTTAAACAGCACAAGGAAACTAACACTTTAATCAGGAAATCAGAAGGCTACATATATCAGTGCACAAAGTGAGGAGTGATGGGAAGGAGGAAAACTGACTGTTGTGAAAAGGTCCAGTCAAGGTCCCAAATGCTGTTGCTTGGGGAAGGTGCCTCTGGGATTCCCTGGGGAGAAGGACGTTGGTGCCTCGGGGCCGTGCGGGTGGGGAGGAGATTCCACATGGAGCGTGTTCTCTGTGGGAGGGCCCCAACCAGGGAAGGAAGAGGGCACAGGTCAGGGAGTAAGGGGAGGCCAGAGGGCCTGGTTCACAGTGTAAGCAGGACACAATGCAAACTCCGCCCGGAAATGCGCTGCTGGATCAGGCGGAGTCTCTGTAAACAAGCTGAGGGATTTGGGTTCTTATGAAATAAGACTATTCTCAATAGTGTTAACTCACAGGGAAATAGGTCAGCTTTATACTTTTGACCTGTATTTTCCAATGCAGTAGCCATTATGTGTAGCTATATAAATTTAAATTGATAAAAATTAGTTTAGAAAATTCAGCTTCTGAGTGACAGTAGCCCATATTTTAAATGCTCAGTAGCCCCATGCACCTAGTCACTACAAAACTCAGACAGAACAGAGAGAGAACACGTTTAGCACTGGAGAAGTTCTGCTGGACTGTGCTTCTGTAGAGGAAACATCCCTTCTGCGAGGGGGGTGTGAGCTGGGGAGAGAGACAGGAATAGGTGTGGGAGAGCAGGGGAGGGCTCTCCCCAACACCCCCGGTGGAATCTGATGCTACGCCAGCCTGACGTGGCGGTAGAAGTAGACCTGAGTGGGTAGGTTTGAAATCTGTGCAGGAGGGAATCGTGGGTTTAGAGGAGTTTCTGCCTCACTTTGACTCTTCATTAGTAGTGCTGCTTAAGTTCATGGGGCCTCAGATGCCTCATCTGTGAATGGGAGTAAAACCTCCTTTAAAGTGGATATTGCAGGGGAAAAGCCCTGGCAAAATGGGTGTCCAATAAAGTGCACATTTCATACTCTTCATAAGTCTCCATCTTGAAATTGTCAATCAGATATCAAGATCCAGGTGGGTCACCTTGGCGTTATTAATGAAGGCACCTACTGACCAGATGAGCTCTCTGTCTCATGAGCAGAGCCTGATCAGAGAATCTCCCACCCAGCTGCTGCTGCTGCTGCTGCTGCTGCTGCTAAGTCACCTCAGTTGTATCTGACTCTGTGCGACCCCATAGACGGCAGCCCAGCTGGACAAGCCCTAAGTCTAGAACTGCGCTTGGGCGTGAAGGTCACAGGGGAAGGTACAAGGGGAAAGAGCCATATGCGGAAAATGAGCAATTCTGTTCCCACCATGACGGCGGGGCGCCCAAATGGAGCTATTTTACAGTGAGAACACCACGTAGGGCCACACTAGGAGAGCGAGCTTGAGGGAGGCAAGGAGAAGAGCGTGCCATCCGTGTAGAGAAGATAATTGAATCCATGGGAGGTCGACTGGGGCTCATTTCACACGGAACCGCACAACAGCGCATGGCTCGCTCAAAGACAATACAGGCCTTCAAAGGGAACCGCTAAGGGGAGTGCATTTCGCCATTAAGGGCACAACATACTCTAAGTGAGACACATTGTTATGCCTCTTCTTCCCAGCCACAGCCTGGAAATAGCCATAAAAGAAATGAAGTATATTTGCCTTGTTAACACAGTTTGTATTACATATTCATAAACCATTTTGTGAAACTGCAAGGGAAAGATTCAATTGTCTTGGAAGCTGATAATGGCCAAACTGCCATAGAGAAAGCAGGCAGCATGTTATGGAATTAGCTGCACAATGAATGAAATGCAACGCCTATAATAAACCCATTCAGATATAAATTATGGCCGAGTAGATGCAATGTTTGTTAAGCAATAAAGCTTGCCACCCTGCATGGGAAATTGAATGAGATTTATCATAAAATATGGCGGAGGATGTGCTAAGAATCTGACGCCCCAGACTGGGTTTAATCAAAACAATCCAGAAAGCAGGCTTCCAGGAACAGGAAACCAAAAGAAAATGGCAGCAGCTGGTCCAAAGGGCATTATGACATTATGACTTGAAATACTCTTGGTCTCAACAGTTCCACCAAGAATACTTGAATTTTAGAAAAAGCCAGATCTGTTTTGATTTTTCCTTCGGGAATTATCAAAATGCCTGAAGCTCTGGGAATACAAAATGTGACCAATATTTGACTTCCTGGTTGGCCAGGGCAGTAAATGAATTCGGGGGCAGGGAACTTGTCCAAGTGACACAGGGCTCTTGGTTTCCCTTGGAAATGGTTGAGACCGAAGATCCCCAGGGAGCCAGGTGGCTTTTCGACCACACTGTCAGATGTTTCACTGGGTCCCTGAAGGGTGTGTGGCTCATCTTCTCAGAAGACCTCCCATGACTCTTCCACACACGGTGCTAAATGAATATGAGGGCTTGTTGTGTGACGCCTCCTGGAGCTGGAGCTCGCGTTTATCTCAGACTCCACTTTCTGGGAAAAATAAAATGAAACCAAATAAAATAAAACAAGTATTAACCCAGCATGATGCAGTCTTTCTGGTACTGTTACTTGAAAATGACTGCAAATATTTTATGGCTTTACAAGTTGGAGTCAATGATTTCAGTGTATTGAGAACAATGAAAAATACCTTAGGAATGTAATATAGTCCCAGAGTTGGATTAAGAGCGTTCGGAAGCCGAAAGGAATTTTCTGCCTGCTAATAACATTACTCTGAAATCTAATGAAATAATCTCCCCAAAGTCAGGTTTATTTTCCCATTTACTGTGTAAAATAAAACAAGCAGATGTCTTCTTTGGTCAGCTCATCACTCAGTCCATATACCATCACAGTATGCTTCAGAGAGCAGAACTGTGTGGCTTACGTGGGCCAATTACGAGGTTTCAGAAATACAAATTATTTCCAACCTTCAGTGAAGTAAGCAGAAAAGGTGAATCTGACAACAGTCTTCAACACATTCTCAAAGACGCTTAAAAAAGCACACACTTTGGAGATTTTACTAGTGACTTCAGCCACACCATACTCACTGTGTGTGTGTGTGTGTGTAAATGTAAATATATACAAATACACACATATGTATATAAACGTGTATACATTTTACGCACATGTATATATGCACAATGATGTATATAACAACAAGAAAAGAGAAGTATTAACAAAAAAGATTGGAAAAATCAGAAGTTGTATCAGATTCTAATAAACTGATAATAAATCTTTTCTTCCCTCTTCTCATCAACCCCCATTCTCCACACTCCTCCCCCAACTAAGATGAAACAAGTGCTAAGTATCTGGAAAGGCAATCGGACAATAGGATACTGAAATAAAACATAAAGATGACGATGGCTCTCAATACCTTACCTAAAAGGATAATGCCAACAGCTGCATTCCTATTGGCTAGTGACTTTCCTTCCTATCATCTCATTCACTTCTCACAGAAATCACTACAGGGAAGGCACCGCCATTGCCATTTTCTGGGTTAGGGAATCAAAGAAGCTCTGCTGCTGCTGCTAAGTCGCTTCAGTCGTGTCCGACTGTGCGAACCCATAGATGGCATCATTAAAAAATCCCTTCAGGTGCAAGAAGTAAGACCCCTGGATCTGAAGTGTTGAAGGGCTAATTTGTCCTATGTAACAGGAAGTCTGGTGGTTAGCCTTTCAGAGCAGAACGTGCCAACAGATATCTAAACCTTTTCTCTCTTTCCTCACCATCACCCCCTAGACTTTCCGGAATGAAGAAAGGTGAAGGGTCACACCCCCAGAATAGGTCCTTTTTTACCGCCAAAATCAAAGGGTTCCCATTGGCCCTATTCTGCAGATCTCTTCACTTTCATTTCCCTGATCAGAACTTTCTCTTGGCCACCCCTCACTGGGAAGTGGCCAGAGAGAAAGGGGGGTGTGGATGTAATATTGTGAGTGAATGTTGATCTGAGTTTGCCCAATTGGCACTTTTGTATACTAGCATTTACATGAACTTGAGATGGATTGGACAGACCCACACAACAGAAGATTTTTAAGCTCTGGTTTATGATTCTGACTTAGTTTGACCAATAAGGGTAATTTAGTGTAGTTTCTGAACCATTTGGCTTTCATGGGAAGGCTAGGTGAGGCAGCCATTAGGACTGATTTTTTAAAGCCATGTGAGCACGAGGGCCTCTACTTCCAGTTGAAAACTCTAATGAGCGTGACGGTCCTCAGTGAAGTGAGCACTCTGTAGCCCTCACTCTAATGTGCATTACGGATCAGTTAACCGGGATCACGGTGATTGTGTACCGAGGGCACCAGCTGAGAGTTTCAGAATCCAAGATAAAGAAAGAAAGAATATGCTTTCCCTTTAAAAAAACTTCTTCATCATCTTGGTTGGTCCAGCCAACCACCATCTTGATTCTGGGTACAACCAATCTGGTACAGATGCCATTCAGTATCCATGATTCAGTATGGCCACTTCCACAGCATGAATGCTTCCATGCACCACGCAGATATGAGGGAAGAAGAGAAAAGAGCTGAAAAGTACACTACAGACCCCGCTTGCCTTTAAGGCAACCCTCAGTGAAATGTGAGAGCTGATGTCACAGCCTCCAGTTACATCACCTGTACTTAGTTCAAGGCACAGAGTCTCTGTTCACAGGCTTTGGCTGAGGTAGAAACTCTCCAAGTTTCAGTTACCTGTTATTGTGCAGTGAACCATCCCAAAATAGAGTGGCTTAAAACAGCACCAGGCATTGGCTCACAGCACTGCGATTTCAGCAAGGATTAGGGGGAGTGGCTTGTCTCTGTACCAGCTGATGTTGCTGTCACGTGACTCATTCCCCTGGGGGTCATACAGGAGTCCAGGCTGACCTTTTATATGCGGCAGTTGGATCCCAAGAAAGTGACGGTGGACACTTCCAGGCCTCTTCAGTGCTAGATTCCAGACTGTAACACACCTCTGTGCCACATTGCATTGGCCATAGCAAGACACTGGCCAGCCCAGATTGAAGGGGAGGGAAATTACCGTGCAGCCCTTGATGCCAACAGCGGTGTGTGCTCAGGTGGGTGGGAGGGATTCTTGGCGGCCACCTTTGCAGGCAGCCTACACACCCAGGATCGACTCCTTCTGAAGACCTTACAGGTTCCCACAAGCAATCTTTGCCCTCCCAGGAACCTGTCCATCCCTCAGTGGAGCACGACGTAGAGAGCTTCAGAGCAAGGGATTTAAAGTTGGGTTTCTGGATGCTAAGCCTGTCTGTCTCGCTGGCTCACTGTCAGATCTTGATCAAGTTATTTACTGTGTTTGGGCTTCAGTGTTCTCAGTAAAATGAAGATAATAGCAGTGCTCTCCTCAAAGGCTATTCACAGTATTTTCCAGAGTTAATCCGCCTAAACCATTTAGGACAGTGCCTAATACATGGTCGGGGTTCAATAATATTGATTCACAGCTGCCTCCCAGTCTTCTGTGAATTTCTGAGGGCAGGCATGGTGTTGTCATCCCTGGTGAAGATTTTAATGTGTGTAGGTGGGTGCTCAGGTCCTATGTGATAAGTGAACACTGAACCAGGCTATCTTTTTCTTTCATTATGCCCATCTGAAGGCAAATATTTAATTTCAAAAAACTACAAATTGGGGTAGCATATATCATGTGTGCCAGGGAAATGAACACTTTTTCATTCATTCAGCAGATATTATGAACACCAGTTATGAGCTGGGGAGTCCATTATGTACGGAAGTACCATGGTGTATAAGCCAGGGGTTTCCACCCTTGTGGTAGTTTTATTTTAGTGAGAGGAGAAAACAAATAACCTCAAGATAGTAGATAGTGGTGCACCATTTGAAGATTACAGCTATATGATAGTGTTTGGTCGAACCAGGAATGGGGTGAGATGCAGCTTTGGGCTGGTGATGCAACTTTGGGTTGGTGGAACTCCCAACTTTTCCTAAAGGTTAAGATTTCAGGAGAAACCTCGAGGAGAAAAAGTCAGTCATTTGGAGATGTGTGGGTAGAGTCTTCCAGAAAGAGAGAGGAGCAAGAACAGAGACATTTTGTGGAAATGAGCACAGAGTTTAAAGACATCAGGAAGTCCCGTATGCCTGGATCTGGACGACCCAAGGGGAGAAAAGGTAGACGGGCTAAATGAGGTGGTACTTCTGATTCCCGATTCCCTCTAAGTGCAGTGGATGCCATTAGACATGGACGGGAAGTAACCTCCCTTCCTTGTGTTCCATTTTTGGGTTATTTTATTGCTGGCAGCCACCCAGCACAGCCATGACGGACCCTATCCACACAGAACTCAGGAAATCCTGATCTTCTGAGGTACACATGTGTGGGAGTAGGTAGTGGTGGTGGTAGTTTAGGGCTGGTGGAGATGGCCCTCTCCCGACAACGCTGGAAGTACATTGAGTTCCCCAAGCAAATCCAGATGATCCGGGTTCTTTCTGTACCAAGAATCAAATGATGATGATCATTCAGTGACAGCGGCGGCCACTGGTTTCATTTTAACTATATGCCGGGCACCATTAAGTGCCTCACAGACATCATGTTTGATTCTCACACACGCCAAAGAGCTCACTGCTGTCGGCATCAGGGTTTTACGGATAAACATGCTGAGAGCTGTGAGGTGAAGTGCCTAGCCCGGAGGTTAACCCTCTCGGGATTTGAGTCCGAAGCTCTGGACCTTTTATTTCCAGCACATTTCAAAGCAGCTCATCTGCGTCTCCTCCCATGAAGTCTCCCCAGACGGTGCAGATAGATGGGGACTGAAACTCCATGATCAGTTACAAGATGTCCTCTAGAACTTGCGGAAATCATAGGGTGGGTGAGCTGGTTTCGCAACAATGGTCCTAATGAGCCATTGAGTGACGAGCGTGCACATGTGTGGGAGAGCCGGCAGCACAGCCCGCCCTTGGCACACATTTGTGTCATTGTTTGGTGTCTGTACACAACTTGAGATTTCCAAAATGTTCCCCGAGGAAGTTGATGAATGGCCTTTCTCAGATTTTATAGATTTGGGGGTGAGGCCAGCTAAACGTCGGCCTCAAGTCACATGGCAAAAGGATGGAATTTTCCAAGTCTCAAATGAAGGAGCCATGCTCCATGTCCTTCTGTCTAAAGGTTGTATTTTGACCTTCAGCTGAGGTCAGTATATCCAAGAGAGGTTGGCTGTATCATAGCCTAATCAATGACTTCTTTAGTTTGTCTATCAAACATTCAGTGCCTCTGAGGTCTTGGGCACTCTGCTCAGTGTGGGAGTGCAGGGTGAATAGGACTTGGCCCTGCCCTTGAGAAGTTGTCAAATTTTCCCACCCAGACGTCTGTCCTCATTCAACTTCAGTGTTCCCCAGCCCAGTCTAGTGGTGATAGGGATGTAGGCACTGATGGGAGACCACCTGCGTTCAAATCCAGGCTCTGTGTGACTAGGGCTACCGCTTTAACTTTTCTGCCCCTCGGTGTTCTCACTTGTAAAGCTGTACTCTTAGTAGTACGTAAGTAACATGACTTGTGTAAGTAGCATGATACAGTATAGCTTTTGTTTTCCAGTTCCTTAATGATAAGTATCACCTGGAATGATTGTTAAAAATACAGTTTCTCAGGCCCCTCTTGTGGAACTTCTGAGGCAGTGACTTTGGGATTCAAGACCTTGGTTTCTTTGTTTGTTTGTTTTATTTTAAACAAATATTCCAGGTGATAGTTGTAAACCAGATAATCTGGGAAACCTTGATATAATGCATGACAAGCAGTGGGTCTCAGCTTTAGTTGCATATTGCAGTTGCCTGGGGAGCTTTGAAAATACAGATGCCTGGGTCCTGTTTTCATAGGTGGCGGTGCCCGCTGGGATGTCTAAAGGCTCCTCAATAATTTCTAATGTGCAGCCAAGATAAAGCATTTAGCTGTAAAGAATTTAGCACAGTGTCTGGTGCAAAGTGACTGGCAACAAACACCTTGTCGTCTCTGTCATTATCTTCATCTTCCCCAAAGAAATGGGAAACCACAGTCAAGGAGAAAAGAATGTCAACTAGTGTGTAAGAAGAGCAGAGAGAGCCATTCCGAACCCTGTGACACTGACTATTTCATTATGGCATTTAGATTCTCTCCTGGGCTCCAAACTTAAACATTTTTGCCTTTCTCCTTCTTGACTGTAAAGCTCTATCAGGAGCAAAATAATGTGTTTCATTTTAATGTTTTAACATTCCCCCCCCCACACACACACTGTATCCAACCCTTGTATAGCTGGAAATGGTAACCAAATGTTTATCAAATTAATACGATCAATGTATTAGTAGAGGAATTGCAGAGACAAACTGTTACAGAAAAGAGTGAGGAAAGAGGCGATTCCAGACCATTGGAGAGTGTGCAAGTTATCACTCGAAGACCGGCTTCAGTGTCTGGAACTGGAGCAGAGGAGGGCATTTTTGGTGGGAGAAACAGTTTGTAGGAATTTGAGGGGGAGGAAATATCATACGGCTGTACAAGGAGAAAAGAATACTCAGGTTGGGATGGGCTGAAATATCCCAGGCAGACGTAAGCTAAAAGGACAAGTGGGAGAAGATGCTGGAGGGGCCACAGCGGTAACTCCGAGAGTTGGGTCAGCTTCCCGAGGCACGCCGGGGTGGATCTGGATCGGAAGCTTGGCTGGGGCAGCTCGCGTACACACTCCCAGCTGCTGCACCCCTCTATCTCCCAGTGTCTTGAACAGCAGGGGGATAATGAAGACTTTCTCCGCAGAAGCATGATAGCCTCAGACAGATTCTGTAGAACAATCATCTTGGCAGCTGTGAGGAGGGGCAGGACTGGAGATCAGGAGAGCAGTTCTTTCCCAGGTCTCTTCTTCTCAAATAGGGTGAGTGACACGTGTGCTCCCGAAAAACAAACAAACAAGCAAAGCCGGCACCGAGGTCAGCACACAGAGTGCATAAATGCATGCCGTGCGTTCTGGCCTCCTGAACAGAGGCAGGCTGTGAATTCGGATCCGAGTGTTGTGACAGCCAGTGTGATTCACGGAGGTGATGAAGGCAGACACGGTGGTCACTCAGGAGATGCCCGGCCCTTGCTTTTACTGACACCCGAGAACACATCCCCCCATGGACCTCAAAGTGAAGGAAGACCCCTTGCCAAATGCTCCACATTGCACTCAACCCTGAAAACTGCCCGGAGTGCATGGTGCTGCTTTGAGAATGGTCCTTAACAAAGGCAGTCTCACCGGTGGGTAAGGCTCTGTCTTAACCCTGCAGGATTTACGTTTAGCTTTTGGACGCTTCAACTTAAGATTCTCCTAGCATTTTTGTTTATTAAAATATACCACTCCTGTGCCTCCTCCTAAAAGTAATGGTTGCCTTTTTTTTTTTAAGTCAGCTAAATGATTGATCAGATCCTATTATATCCCACTTTATCTCCAGTGCTGAAAATGTAAGGCTAGGCTTTTAAATATGTATATTGTAATTTCTTGATGTCATATCTAAAGCGTTTATAATGAAATGTCAATAGCAGTGGTGGTATATTAATACAAATCTTCTAATGACATATTTATTAAACAGAACAGAAGCATCTCAGCCTTTCTCCCTTGATCCCTTTATAGTGTTTTTAAAACTCTTCATGCCCTGTTTGCATAGAAACATAGATTCTCTTGTTTAAAGTTGCCTGAAGCTTACGCAGCCATGGATTCTTTTCTATTCCAGCCACGGACTCTTTTCCCCTTCTAACCACTTCTGGTCACAAGGTGTGGCAAAATCAGATTGAATAGGCTCTTCACACTCCAAATATTTCCCCCACCATGCCTCCAGGAGAGCAGCTTTGGAGGGGAAAGAAGAGGAGAGAAGGCTATAAGTAAAGTCGCTCAGTCGTGTCCGACTCTTTGAGACCCCATGGACTGTAGCCTACCAGGCTCCTCTATCCATGAGATTTTCCAGGTAAGAGTATTGGAGTGGGTTGCCATTTTCTTCTCCAGGGAATCTTCCCGACCCAGGGATCAAAGCCGGGTCTCCAGCATTGCAGGCAGATGCTTTACAGTCTGAGCTACCAGGGCTATAAATGGATAGAAATGAAGCACCTGGTCTATGTCGGGCACTTAGCACATTACCTTCTGGAACTGGACATCAGTGACATGCATTGACTTCCCACTTAACAAGGAGGGGAAGTGAGACTCAAGAGGAGCCAACGAGCATGTCTGTTTACACAGCTAGTGTCAGAGAAAACTTCTTTCTCAATCTGACATCCCTGCCCAAATTCTGTCCATGGTAATATACACCTCCAAGGATAAACCTGGAAACACAGGCGGCAAGGGTTTCAGTTCCAGGATGGACACACATTCCTCCAGCCTGTCTCTTCCACTGAAAGAAGCCATAGAAGCTCAGTAGATTGCATGGGGAAGCTATGCCTGGAGAAGCAAACGGAAGACTCTGAAAGTAGCAGTAGCAGGCAAATTGGGGGAAAAGAGCTGAATTCAGAGTCTCTGAAACTTTGGTGAGTTTATCAGCTTTTTATCTTCCTCTAACCCACAGCCTGAACTTAACACAGCTCAAAACACAAAGTGGTCATTCATGCAGACAAAACTCCAAAAGAAGCCCTCCAGCCCTGGCTTGAGGGGCAGGAAGAGGGACGCTCAGAGGGAGCAGGAAATTCATCTCTTTTGAAATAAATCTCTACTGTCTTGAGCCCCAGTACCTAAGTAATCACTGAATGGCGATGGCAGTGCAGTGTTAGCGAAGGAACCAGGGCTCTTCAGACCACTGACACTCGGAGGGATACGAGGCTTCCTCCCTATCTGGTCCCAAGAGGGTGTGGAGAACTCCCATCGCTCTTTGCCTCCCCTGTCTCCCCACCACTTGGTTTGTGGATGAGGATGCTCTTGTGAGAAAGAGCAGGGAAACAGAGCCCTAGCTTTCTGGTGGGAGCACTAAAACAGCAAGCCTCAGGAAAGTGGGGTGAAGCAGGGACATTAAGGAGAGAGAGGAGCTTGGCAAAATCAATCCACGTTGTGTATAAACTCCTGGAATCGCTCCCCACTGAGCGTGGATGTTTCTGACCCCAAATAACACACCAAAGACTCTGAAACATGAATTGAGAAGCCCCACTCAGGTCCCAGACAGCCCACTGCTAAGATACACGCAAGATGAATTCAAAGAGCACTACAAAGGCTTTGAAAAGGGGACTGAAAATTGAAACCACAACCTACAAAAGTCTTGGGGGAATTTGCAGCTTCATCCAACAGAGTCAGTTTCCTGGTAAACCGAAAGGGTCAACATTCCCCATGGGATTTAAACAACATCGAGTGACTCCTAACCTAACATTCAAAATGTCAAGCATACAATCCAGCATTACCTGACAAGTAAAGAACCGGGAAAAGATCAATGTGTGTGGGAAAAGATAATGCGTAGGGTTGTTGTTGTCCAGTTGCTGAGTCATGTGCTGTCTTTGTGGCCTCATGAACTGGGGCACACCAGGCTCCTCTGTCCTCCACGGTTTCCTGGAGTTTGCTCAGATTCACCTCCGTTGAGTTGGAGACGCTATCTAATCCCTAATAGAATAACAATGCCAAAATGACACAGATATTAGGATTACCTGATAAAGACTTTGGAGAAGGCAATGGCAACAGCTATTATTAAAATGACCCAAGGAGTAAGAGCCTACACTTTTGAAAAGAATGGAATGATAGAATGCTTCACAAAATAAATGGAAGATATATAAAAATGAAAATTTTAGAATAACCTAAATTAAAAAAAAAAAACACCTCATTGAATGTACTTTATAACAGAGTAGAGATTAAAAGAGGAGAATCACTAGATGGACCTGATTGATGAAAATTACCCAACCTCAGCAATGATAGAAAAAGAGTAAAAAAAATTGAAAAGACCCTCAGGGATCTTGGTTCAATTGCAAAGGTTTAATATTTGTGTTACAGGAGTCCCAGAGGAGAGGATAAACAGTGTAGTAAAAACACAGAATAAAAAATTTGAAGAAATAATAGCTGAAAACTTCCCAAATTTGAGGGAAAGATATAAATTTACAGATTCATGGATTCCAAACAGAATAAACCAAATGAAACATCCTCTGATAGATCATCATCAAATGATTTAAACAGATAAAGAAAAAAAAATCTTGAAAACACCTGGAGGGAAACAGCCCATGACTTGTAAGGGATGACAATTTGAATGGCTATGGTTTTCTTCTCAGAAATCATGGAGGCCAGAAGATGTAGAATGACACTTTTAAAGGGTTGGAAGAAAAGAACCGTCACCTCACAATTTTACAACCAATGAAAATATAGATATATTCAATCAGTGAATAAAGGTAGACACTAAGGGGAAACCAGCTGTCCCAATTTGGTTCCCCGAGACTGAGGGGTTTCCCTGGGTACAGGACTTTTAATGCTACAACTAGGCAAACAAGGCCAGGTGTTCTCAGGTGAAAGAAAACTAAGAGAATTTGTTGCCATTAGTCCTGCCCAATGGCAACCCACTCCAGTGTTCTTGCCTGGAGAATCCCGGGGCGGTGGAGCCTGGTGGGTGGCCATCGATGGGGTCGCACAGAGTCGGACATGACTGAAGCGACTTAGCAGCAGCAGTAGCAGCAGCAGCAGCAGCAGCAGTCCTGCTCCAAAGAATTGCTGAAGTGCTTTAGACAGAAAATGATAACAGGTGGAGACTTGAAGCATCAGAAATGAAGAAAAATGGAAATGACAAACATCTTAATAAATAAAATGGTGATTTCTTCTCCCTTTGAGTTTTCAAAATGTGCTTGATGGTTGAAAGCAAAAATGTAACACTGTCTGATGAGGTTTTCAAGTGTACACACGTGCTATTAGCATCCCACTTAATGGTGGAAGACTGCAGACGTTCTCCCTTCAGTGGGAGAGGATCGGAATAAGGATGCAGATCTGGTCTCAGCACTCCCATTCAGCATGTTTGTGGAAGCTGTAGCAAGTATAACAATCAGAGGAGATAAAATTCATACGGATTATAAAGGAAGAAATAAAACTCCCTCCATCTCTCAGAAGACATGATTGGATTTGTAGAAAATTTCAATTAGTTTACAAACAATAGCAACAACACTATAAACTCTTAGTACTAGTATGTTAATTTAGGAAAATTACCGGAACCAAATTACAGGTAAAAATCCATTGTATTTATACATACTAGCTAGAAAGACCTGAAACCAAAATTTGAAAAACAAGCCAAAAAATATTGCCATCTATAGTAGCTCCACAGGTGAAATTCTTAGCTATAAACCTTAAAGTCACATTTAGGACCTATGTACTGAAAACTACAAACTGCTGATAAAAAGAAAGAAAAGAAGAAATGAATCAATGGGGAGACATCTCTTGATCGTGGATTGGATTGGGAGACTCAATACAGTAAAATGTCAATTCTCCCCAAACTAATCGATAGGTTCAATATACTTTCTAATCAATATCCTAGTATTTGGTTTGTTTCTTTTTTATAGACAAACTTATCCTAAAAATCTATGGAAAGGCAAAGGAGCTGAAATAATCAAAACAAATTTGTAAAAGAAAAATGAAGTTGGAGAAATCCCTCTACCCAATTTTGAGACTTACTGTAAATCTATAGCAACTGAGGCATGAGGTATTATTTAAGGGAAAACCACATAGACCAAATGGAGCAAAACAGAGAGTTCAGAAATAGACCCACACAAATATGGTAAATTGATTTTTGAAAAAAATAAAGAAGGTAGTTCAATGGAGAAAGGATATTTTTATAATGAATGGTGCCAGAAAATATTATATGTGTGTGTGTGTGTATATATATATATATATATATAAAACCTCAACCTAAATTTCACATCCTATTTCAAATCCTAAAAGATGATGCTGTTAAAGAGCTGCACTCAATATGCCAGCAAATTTGGGAAAACTCAGCAGTAGCCACAAGACTGGAAAATATCAGTTTTCATTCCAATCCCAAAGAAAAGCAACGCCAAAGAATGTTCAAACTACCACACGATTGCACTCAGCTCACACACTAGCAAAGTAATGCTCAAAATTCTCCAAGCCAGGCTTCAGTAGTAAATGAACTATGAACTTGCAGAAGTTTAAGGTGGATTTAGAAAAGGCAGAGGAACCAGAGATCAAATTGCCAACATCTGTTGAATCATTGAAAAAGCGAGAGTTCCAGAAAAAACATCTACTTCTGCTTTATTGACTATGTCAAAGCCTTTGACTGTGTAGACCACAACAAACTGGAAAATTGTTAAAGAGATGGGAATACCAGGCCACCTGACCTGCCTCTTGAGAAATCTGTATTGCAGGTCAGGAAGCAACAGTTAGAACTGGACATGGAACAACAGACTGGTTCCAAATTGGGAAAGTAGTACATCAAGGCTATGTATTGTCACCCTGTTTATTTAACTCATATGCAGAGTACATCATGAGAAATGCTGGGCTTGATGAAGCACAAGCTGGAATCAAGATTGCTGGAAGAGATATCAATAACCTCAGATATGCAGATGACACCACCCTTATGGCAGAAAGCAAAGAACTAAAGAGCCTTTTGAGGAAAGTGAAAGAGCAGAGTGAAAAAAGTTGGCTTAAAATTCAACGTTCAGAAAACTAAGATCATGGCATCCAGTCCCATCACTTCATGGTAAATAGGTGGAGAAACAATGGAAACAGTGAGAGGCTATTTTTGGGGGCTCCAAAATCACTGCAGATGATGACTGAAGCCATGAAATTAAAAGACACTCCTTGGAAGAAAAGCTATGACCAACCTAGACAGCATGTTAAAAAGCAGAGACATTACTTTGTCAATAAAGGTCTGTATAATCAAAGCTATGGTTTTTCCAGTGGTCATGTGTGGATGTGAGAATTGGACTATAAAGAAAGCAGAGTGCCGAAGAATTGATGCCTTTGAACTATGGTGTTGGAGAAGACTCTTGAGAGTCCCTTGGACCGCAAGGAGATCCAACCAGTCCATCCTAAAGGAAATCAGTTCTGAATATTCATTGGAAGGACTGATGCTGAAGCTGAAACTCCAATACCTTGGTCACCTGATGCAAGAATAGACTCATTGGAAAAGACCCTGATGCTGGGGAAGGTTGAAGGTGGGAGGAGAAGGGGACTACAGAGGATGAGATGGTTGGATGGCATCACTGACTCAATGGACATGGGTTTGAGTAAACTCCAGTAGTTGGTGATGGACACGGAGGCCTGGAATGCTGCAGTTCATGGGGTCGCAAAGAGTTGAATATGACTGAGTGACTGAACTGAACCGAATTGATACAAAAATTAACTCAAATTGCTGTGCGGGCTCAGGAGGGCCTAGAGGAGCTATTCCACGTTCAAGATCAGGAGGGGCGGCGGTGCAGTGGCTACACTTGGCTGGAGCAGCCGTGAAGAGATACCCCATGTCCAAGGTAAGAGAAACCCAAGTAAGATGGTAGGTGTTGCAAGAGGGCATCAGAGGGCAGACACACTGAAACCGTACTCACAGAAAACTAGTCAATCTAATCACACTAGGACCACAGCCTTGTCTACCTCAATGAAACCAAGCCATGCCTGCCGGGCAACCCAAGACAGGCGGGTCATGGTGGAGAGGTCTGACAGAACGTGGTCCACTGGAGAAGGGAATGGCAAACCACTTCAGTATTCTTGCCTTGAGAACCCCATGAACAGTAGGAAAAGGCAAAATGATAGGATACTGAAAGAGGAACTCCCCAGGTCAGTAGGTGCCCAATATGCTACTAGAGATCAGTGGAGAAATAACTCCAGAAAGAATGAAAGGATGGAGCCAAAGGAAAACAGTACCCAGTTGTGGATGTGACTGGTGATAGAAGCAAGGTCCGATGCTGTAAAGAGCAATATTACATAGGAACCTGGAATGTCAGGTCCATGAATCAAGGCAAATTGGAAGTGATCAAACGAGATGGCACGAGTGAACGTCGACATCCTAGGATTCAGCGAACTAAAATGGACTGGAATGGGTGAATTTAACTCAGATGACTATTATATCTACTACTGCAGGCAGGAATCCCTCAGAAGAAAAGGAGTAGCCATCATGGTCAACAAGAGAGTCCGAAATGCATTATTTGGATGCAATATCAAAAACGACAGAATGATCTCTGTTCATTTCCAAGGCAAACCATTCAATATCACAGTAATCCAAGTCTATGCCCCAACCAGTAATGCTGAAGCAGCTGAAGTTGAACGGTTCTATGAAGACCTACAAGACCTTTTAGAACTAACACCCAAAAAAGATGTCCTTTTCATTATAGGGGACTGGAACGCAAAAGTAGGAAGTCAAGAAACACCTGGAGTAATGGGCAAATTTGGCCTTGGAATACAGAATGAAGCAGGGCAAAGACTAATAGAATTTTGCCAAGAAAATGCGCTGGTCATAGCAAACACCCTCTTCCAACAACACAAAAGAGTCTACACATGGACATCGCCAGATGGTCAACACCAAAATCAGATTGATTATATTCTTTGCAGCCAAAGATGGAGAAGCTCTACACAGTCAACAAAAACAAGACCGGGAGCTGACTGTGGCTCAGATCATGAACTCCTTATCGCCAAATTCAGGCTTAAATTGAAGAAAGTAGGGAAAACCACTAGACCATTCAGGTAGGACCTAAATCAAACCCCTTATGATTATACAGTGGAAGTGAGAAATAGATTTAAGGGACTAGATCTGATAGAGAGAGTGCCTGATGAACTATGGACAGAGGTTCGTGACATTGTACAGGAGACAGGGATCAAGACCATCCCCATGGAAAAGAAATGCAAAAAAGCAAAATGGCTGTCTGGGGAGGCCTTACAAATAGCTGTGAAAAGAAGAGAGACAAAAAGCAAAGGAGAAAAGGAAAGATATAAGCATCTGAATGCAGAGTTCCAAAGAACAGCAAGGGGAGATAAGAAAGCCTTCCTCAGCGATCAATGCAAAGAAATAGAGGAAAACAACAGAATGCAAAAGACTAGAGATCTCTTCAAGAAAATTAGAGATACCAAGGGAACATTTCATGCAAAGATGGGCTCGATAAAGGACAGAAATGGTATGGACCTAACAGAAGCAGAAGATACTAAGAAGAGGTGGCAAGAATACACAGAAGAACTGTACAAAAAAGATCTTCACGACCAAGATAATCACGATGGTGTGATCACTCACCTAGAGCCAGACATCCTGGAATGTGAAGTCAAGTGGGCCTTAGGAAGCATCACTATGAACAAAGCTAGTGGAAGTGATAGAATTCCAGTTGAGCTCTTTCAAATCCTGAAAGATGATGCTGTGAAAGTGTTGCACTCAGTATGCCAGCACTTTTGGAAAACTCAGCAGTGACCATAGGACTGGAAAAGGTCAGTTTTCATTCCAATCCCAAAGAAAGGCAATGCCAAAGAATGCTCAAACTACCACACAATTGCACTCATCTCATACGCTAGTAAAGTAATGCTTAAAATTCTCCAAGCCAGGCTTCAGCAATACGTGAACCGTGAACTTCCAGATGTTCAAGCTGGTTTTAGAAAAGGCAGAGGAACCAGAGATCAAATTGCCAATATCCGCTGGATCATGGAAAAAGCAAGAGAGTTTCAGAAAAACAACTTTTTCTGCTTTCTTGACTATGCCAAATCCTTTGACTGTGTGGATCATAATAAACTGTGGAAAATTCTGAAAGAGATGGGAATACCAGACCACTTGACCTGCCTCTTGAGAAACCTGTATGCAGGTCAGGAGGCAACAGTTGGAACTGGACATGGAACAACAGACTGGTTCCAAATAGGAAAAGGAGTACGTCAAGGCTGTATATTGTCACCCTGCTCATTTAACTTATATGCAGAGTACATCATGAGAAATGCTGGGCTGGAAGAAACACAAGCTGGAATCAAGATTGCTGGGAGAAATATCAATAACCTCACATATGCAGATGACACCACCCTTATGGCAGAAAGTGAAGAGGAACTAAAAAGCCTCTTGATGAAAGTGAAAGTGGAGAGTGAAAAAGTTGGCGTAAAGCTCAACATTCAGAAAATGAAGATCACGGCATCCGGTCCCATCGCTTCATGGGAAATAGATGGGAAAAGAGTGGAAACAGTGTCAGACTTTATTTTTGGGGGGCTGCAAAATCACTGCAGATGGTGACTGCAGCCATGAAATTAAAAGACGCTTACTCCTTGGAAGAAAAGTTATGAGCAACCTAGACAGCATATTCAAAAGCAGAGACATTACTTTGCCAACAAAGGTCCGTCTAGTCAGGGCTATGGTTTTTCCAGTGGTCATGTATGGATGTGAGAGTTGGACTGTGAAGAAAGCTGAGCACTGAAGAATTGATGCTTTTGAACTGTGGTGTTAGAGAAGACTCTTGAGAGTCCCTTGGACTGCAAGGAGATCGAACCAGTCCATTCTGAAGGAGATCAGCCCTGGGATTTCTTTGGAAGGAATGATGCTAAAGCTGAAACTCCAGTACTTTGGCCACCTCATGTGAAGAATTAACTCATTGGAAAAGACTCTGATGCTGGGAGGGATTGGGGGCAGGAGGAGAAGGGGACGACAGAGGATGAGATGGCTGGATGGCATCACGGACTCGATGGACGCGAGTCTGAGTGAACTCCAGGAGATGGTGATGGACAGGGAGGCCTGGCGTGCTGCGATTCATGGGGTCGCAAAGAGGTGGACGCGACTGAGCGACTGAACTGAACTGAAAAGTAAAACGCAGAAAAATAATACTTTCAGAAGAAAACATAGGAGAAAATATTTGTCACCTGGGGTTAGGAAAAGAGTTCTTGGTATAACCAATATGATAATTAAGGAAAAAAAATAATTCGACTTAACATTAAAGATGTTTGCTCCATGAAAGATGCTGTTAAAAGAATGAAAAGATAAGCTGTGCTGTGTGTGTGTGTGCTCAGACATGTCCGACTCCTTGTCACCCCATGGACTGTAGCCCGCCAGGCTCCTCTGTCCATGGGATTTTCCAGGTGAGAAATCCTGGAGTGGGTTGCCATTTCCTCCTCTAGAGGATCTGCCCAACCCAGTGATCTGACCCACATCTGCTGCATTGGCAGGTGGCCTTTTCACCACTGAGCCACCTAGAAAGCCCAAGAAGATAAACTACAGACTAGGAAAAGTATTTGCAAATCACATGTCCACAAAGGACTTACATCTGGACTATATAAAGAACTCTCAAAATTCAATAGTAAGAATGAAATAATCTGATTTTCTTAAAAAGGGCAAAAGACTTGAATAAATATTTCATCAAAGGGAAGGCAAATTAGCACATGAAAAGACATTCAATCAATAGAAACAAATTGAATGAAAATTAAACCCATAATGAGATACCACTGCAGTTTATTAGAGTGGACAAAAAAACCCCCCAAAAACCTGACAATACCAAGTGATGGCTATGGGAAGTTGTCATTGAGAAGATGTGGGTTGACCCATGAGCTGGACCCGGGGAGCTGAAGGCTCCTCCCCATCCTTGGAATGTATGTTCTGACTACTGTCCCCGCTCTGGGACTGTTTCAAGGACAGAGCCTTGAAAGAGTTAGTTGTGGTTGAGGCCATCTGGATACTATAGTTATGGGACCCCATTGAAGGCTCTGTGTAAAATTTTATGATTCTGACCATTGGGCACAGAGATTTATCTACTCGTTTTGTGTCCGTCCAAGAAAAGCTCTGGAAGTAAGTTATCCTACCAATCTAGAATGGTCTACCTCTTTCTTCCAACTCTCTTTGCCCCTCCATGTACAGGAGCCAGTCTGAGATTTCATCTGAGAAAGTCCCACAGTTGTAAACCCAACAGCAGCGAGAGTGTGGAGCAGTAGGAACTCTCATCCACTGTCGGTGGAATTTTAAAATGGTACAGTCTCTCTGGAGAACAATTTGATAGTTTCCTCATAGTTGAATATCAGTCCTGGGTGTTCATTGGAAGGACTGATGCTAAAGCTGAAACTCCAATACTTTGGCCACCTTGTGCGAAGAGTTGACTCATTGGAAAAGACCCTGATGCTGGGAGGGATTGGGGGCAGGAGGAGAAGAGGACGACAGAGGATGAGATGGCTGGATGGCATCACTGACTCGATGGATGTGAGTCTGAGTGAACTCCGGGAGTTGGCGATGGACAGGGAGGCCTGGCGTGCTGCGATTCATGGGGTCGCAAAGAATCAGACACGACTGAGCGACTGAACTGAGCTGATCCTGTGACAGCAGTCCTGCTCCTGGGTGTTTATCCTAGAGAAATGAAAACTTGTGTTCACAGAATAATTTGTGCATGAATATTTGCAAGAGCTCTACTCACAACTGCTAAAGTTGGGAAACAAACCAAATGTCCTTCAGTGGATGAATAGATGAACAGAATGTGGTTCATGCATCTGATGCAATACTCTCAGGAATTAAAAAGGAGCGGACTCTTGGTACATATGACTCTGATGGATCTCAATGGAATAAAAGAAGCCGCTTGAAATATTCCATTCACATGAAATTCTTGAAAAGAAAACAACTGTGGTGCATGACAAAGACCAGATCAGTTGGTGCCAGGTGTTAGAGATGTGGGCGGGGAGGCTACAACGGCAAGGGGGTGCTGTGGGCAGAGGTGATGGGCTGCTTCTGTATTTTGATTGTGGTCGTAGTTACGTGAACCTATGAACATGTTACATAGAATTTATAGAACCACAGGTATAAAAGAAGAGGCAATTTTAGCTAAAGAGCTGAAAAATAGTAAGTACGGTCACTATTCTTCTTGTATTTATTTTTAATTACAAATATATTTCCAAAATACATTCTCGTAGCAGAAACAATAGTTTGTTGTCTACATCTGTGTCTCCATTTCTGCTTTGCAAATAAGTTCATCTGCACAGTGAGGTGGGATGAACTGGCAGGCTGGGGTTCACATATGTGCACTATTGACTGTTCTCATTGTTTAGGCGCTCAGCGGTGTCCGACTCTTTTATGACCCCATGGACTGTGGCCCATCAGGCTCCTTCTGTCCGTGGGATCTCCTGGGCAAGAATACTGGAGAGGGTTGCCATTTCCTTCTCCAGGGGAATCTTCTTGATGCAGGGATCAAACCCACGTCTTGTGCCTTGGCAAGCAGATTCTGGGCCACTGAGACACCAGGGAAGCCAAGGCTACTGATACTATGTACAAAGTCGATGACTAATGAGAACCCACCACAGGGCGCTGGGAACTCTACTCAGTGCTCTGCGGTGACCTAAGTGGGAAGGTCCTCTTAAGTGGGGGGCATATTTATATACACGTGTAACAGAGTCATTTTGCTGCACAGCAGAACTAACCCAACCTTTGTTCTCAAAAGAAAAAAGACAGCAATAAAGATGCAGCTGAGGCTCCTACACCACCTTGACAAAACCCATCAATTTCCCTCCCTCCCCAGGGGTAACCTCTCTTACCAGTTCATCTCTTTCTTTCTTTTTTTTTTGGAAGTTTATTTCAAAAGCTCAACTCTTAATGATAAAATATGAGATTAAACAAGGAAGAGCCTCTCAGTCATTTAAATACGTGCAAAAATCGGTACAAAGTAGGTGATGATGCCATTTTATGACACTGTGGGGCACACACATGTGTATCTACGTTCACTGAGTTTATTTTAAAAATTATTTTCTGTTCCCAGCCACCACCCTCACTCACACTTCAACTCTGTTCAACTCATGCTATTCATTTTCTGTGACTTATTTCATGCCTTTTAAGCTGTCCCATCTCAAATCTCCCTCATCAATCACGAACTATCACAAAATCAATCTTAGGGCAGATGTTATGAACAGACACTCAGCAGATGCAGGACTACAGCCGGAGCAAATCACTCCTTTTGGATCTGCTGGTCCCTGGCACTCGTGTCTTGGATATTCCCCGTGCCATCTTTCACCTTTCTCCATCAGTGTCTCTGACGAAATGCACGGATTTCTCATATTTCTGGTTTTAAATCTGGGTTCCGTTTCCCAAGTTCTGACCATCTCTCTTGTTTCAGTGTGGGGGGTCCTTCCAGGCCGAGCTGGCTGTGGCACCTGTTTGGTACACCCTGGGGGCCTCCCTTGTTGGTCAGGCCCCCGTGGACAAGCTCTGCTAACGTAAAGCAAAACATGGCCTAGACTCAAGCCACAGGCATAGCCCATCTTTCTTCCTGTCTTGCCTGTCCACATTTTGGATTGTTTTTCCTCTTTGCTCAATCATAGATGGTATCTCTATGCTGCCACTAACTCAACCATATTTTAATCACATTAGTTAGTCCAATTGTCAAGTGGCAAAAAATAGATTAGCAGCTTGAATAGTTGAGCTGATATGGTTATTTCATCATCAGTGGCTGTAATGGTTCAGTGATTATAATGGGATCAGATTGAATATTTAGCATCCAATCCATTGAATAGAAATTGACCTAAAACAGTCAATTTGGCCTCTCAGTTAGAGCCAGCCTCTGTCCTTATTTTTAAGCATCACCTCTCTCAGTAAGATCACAAGGCTGCTTTCCACGACCACGTGTTATGATTTGTGTCCTGATTTACATGAATTTTCTTTGGTAAACACTGTCATGTAACAGCCATATTCACAGATGGTAATAATGAGCTATGTGACTATAAGTGATGTTTTTCTAGTTCCTCAAATTCCTATGATATTTATTATATTTATTTTATAATAAGGCAACAACCCAAAGAGAGACCACCTTTATGAATAGACCTATGAAGAGAGAAGCTTCCTCCATATTTAAATCCACGAAAGGAGATGCCTTCTTTACTCTCCGACTATTTTTCCTAGTGCCCAGAACAAGAACTGCGTATATTAATGGCAGGCACTCCCACTGGAGAAGGACACAAACTACACACGGCCCCAAATATGTGTGGGATGTCATGCAGTGTGCTGTGCCCTTTATGTGTGTGAGATTTAGGAAAATCCTGCAGTGATTGTGTAAAACTCACACAGGGGTTTCACACAATTATTTTATCCTTATTTTAGAAGTAGGGAAATAGGCTCACAGTCAGGGACACCACAAGTTTATACAGCGTCTTAGTGCAAGTGAAACTTCTAGGGAACATAGTTCTGTGACTTGGCTAGTGGGGCACAGTCTCCACTTGTTGAAAAAATGTTTTGAAGTTAGCAACCTGTACAACTGTACATGGTGGTCCTACTCTGAATAGTCAAGAAACTTACCCTGGGTCACAAATTAGAAATTAAAGTTTAACTGAATCTGAAGTTCATGTTCTTGCTGTTTACACAAACTGCTTACTGGTAAATGAATAAAATTCATGGTGTCCTTATACTGAGAATATTCAGTAATCCAGACTCTAAAAGATTGGATGTAACAAAATACATGTAGATGGTTTCTCCAAATTCAGCTCATATTGCCTCTGATTGAGAACTTCTTTATTTTTGCATGTTGTGGTTGACTTTAAATTCAACTCAATCAAACTCCAAAACCACCTCCCCGCCCCCACCATCACCTCCCAACCTCCTAACCCCAGGGGCCAAGTTCAACAATACACTTGCTTTATTTCCTAGACAGGGCCCTGAAATATTGGCAGTGGCATCAGTAAAAACCACAATAGCATTAAGAGAATTCAAAGAAACCGACTTTCTTTTAGTAGCTCATATATCCAACACTTTCCAAAAATATCCACAGCTTTGTCTAATGCAGATTTATAACTTGACTCCTAATAAAGCTTTATTTCTCCCAAGCTGTGGTATTTAAAATTCACATGATGTAATGCTATTAACTAATGTTGCAATTTATTTCTATTTAAGGCATTATGCAAGGGAAACATAGAAGAATAGCTTAATGGGAGTGATTCAGAATGATATTAAGTGTTAATTAAAGCACAATAAAGTAATAATGAGCTTGATTTTCAGACCTGGCTTAGAGGTAAAATTTCCCTGAATTTTGACCACCTCTTCATTATTTACAGTGCTGTGCCCCTCTGAACATCCCCTCTTCTGCCTCGGTGTGATTTGGGTCCATGATTCACTATTTGTGCCTTCAAGAGTTTTCTTTAGGGGGATGTATAGCCAGATAGAGTTTCCCTGGTGGCTCAGTGGTAAAGAATCTGCCTGCAGTGCAGAAGCTGCAGGAGACACGGGTTTGAACCCTAGAGGGCATGGCAATCCACTCCAGTATTCTTGCCTGGAGAAGCCCATGAACAGAGAAGCCTGGCAGGCTACGGTCCATAGGGTCACAAAGAGTTGGACACGACAGAAGCGACTTAGCACACACGAACGCATAGCCAGATAAGGCACCATATATCTGTTTTATTAACAAATGGGCAAATGTCTGGCATAGCCAAGCAAACTTTCTGGCATAAAACACCTCTAAAGAACATGTGCCCAGTAGAATGCATATACATGTTCACTGAAAGACATACAGCACAGTGCTCACAGGGGCACCGTTTGCGGCAGCCCGGACGAGGAAACCACCTAAGTGCCGCCAGCAGTGGAACGCACACCGGAGGGCTCCCCGTGCAGCCGGCGCCCCGTGCGCCATGCTTCTCTCGCCTCTCCTCCTTGACGTCCGCTGAGTTTAGCTGATTCCAAAATGAGTACCAGGTCCTCTCAGAGTGAATGCGTCCCTGCGGTGCTCATGGGTGCTCCTTGCCCCCACCCAGCCGGCCTGTGAAAATCAAGAAGCATGCTGCCTCTGAGCCCTTGGTCACCCATTTCACTGGGTGAAATGCAGAAACCAACTCTGGTTGCAGATGAAGTATCAGAGACTGCTTTTTCCACCCTAAGCCCTGGGGGAGTTAAAGGAAGGGGGAACACTATATCCTGCTCTGGGCCTACTGTATTAAATGAGGCCATACAAAGCCCTTGGAACCAGGTAACCACTTGATACATATTGGTAACTACTTTGACCATACTTTGACTATTTTGCATGTTGGTAAACTACTTTTACTTTGTAAAAGAGAGGAACAGCATGTAATGAAAACACCTTACTTCTTGATATTTCCTCAAAAGTTCAAGGTAAAAAAAAAAATCTATTCCCGTCCTGTCTTCAATGGCTCTCTAACAGAATAAGCGATTTAAAAGTCATTTAAGCCCAAACCCCTCCCCACCCCACCCCACCCATCAGACACTGCAGACCGTGGCCTAGGGGTCAAAGCTGGCCCACCACCTGACTTTTTTAAATAAGAGTTTTATTGGAACGCAGCTGTGTCCGTTTGTTCACACATTCTCTGTGGCTGCTTTTGTGCCTTAAGAGCAACGGTGTAGTCATGACTGAGGCAGTACGGCCAACAACCCCTTGAGTCCTTTGGTCCTCCGCAAAAAGTGTTCGCTCACCCCTTTTTAGCCCCATCTTCCCTCCAGGTCTCACCCCAGAGAGGCTCTCCTCGTAGACCAGTGATTTCTCTCCTGCTCCCAGCTCATGTGGTTCCTTCTACCCAGAGTCACCTTTCAGCTGTGCCTTTCTTTCATAAGCTTATTCATTTTTCCCCCCCAGACTTTCTGAGATATAATTGACATATGACACTGTATAAGTTTAAGATGCACTCGTGACAATTTGATACCTTTGTATATTGCAAAGTGATAACCACAATAAGGTTAGTTAACATATCCATCACCTCACATAACTATATATATATATAATTTTGGGGGTGTGTGGTAATAACATTTAAGTTCTACTCTCTTAGCAACTTTCAAGTATACAATGCAGTGTTGCTAGCTATAGTCACTGTGCTTTATGTTAGATCCCCACAACTTACTCATAACTGGAAAATTTATACCCTTTTACCTATGTCTTCTCATTTCTTCTACTCCCCAGCTCCTGGCAACCACCATTGTAGTTTCTGCTTCTCTAAGTTCAGCATTTTTAGCTTCCATATATAAGTGATATCAAGGAAATGGCAACCTGCTCCAGTATTCTTTCCTGGAGAACCCCATGGCGCGAGGAACCTGGCAGGCTATAGTCCATGGGGTTGCAAGAGTTGGACACGACTTAGCGGCTAAACCATAATCCATGATGTCAAGTGATATCATACTTATATGGCATCACTTACATATAAGTAAAGAATTTGTCCTTACCTATAGGGCTTATTTCACTTAGCATAATGCCCTCAAGTTCTGATTATGTTGTTACAAATGTCAGGATTTTCTTTTTTCTGTCTGAATGATATTCCGCAGTGTGTGTGTGTGTGTGTGTGTGTGTGTGTGTGTGTGTGTGTGTGTATCACATTGTCTCTATTCCTTCTTGATTTTTGGACACTTAGGTTGTTTGCACGTATGCTTTGCTTGGTATAAATAAAGCTGCAGTGCATGGGTGTAGATGTTGAGATACTGACTTCATGCCCTTTGGATGTATTCCCAGACATGGGATTGCCAAGTTATATTCTAGTCATACTTTGATTTGTTGAGAGACTTGCCTACTGGTTTCCGTCATGGCTGTATCAGCTTCTATCCAGACCAACAATGCACAACAGTGTCCTCTTGTCCACCTTCTCATCAACACTTGTTATCTCTTTTCTTTTTGGTGATAGCCATTGTAACAGGTATGAAGTGATATATCTTTGTGGTTTTGATGTGAATTTCCATGAAGATCAGTAATTTTGAGCATTTTTCATCTACAGGGTGGACATTTGTGTGTCTTCTTTGGAAAAAGGCCTATTCATATTTTCTGATCATTTAAAATCAGGTTATTTGTTTTATCCTCAGATATGCAGATGACACCACCCTTATGGCAGAAAGTGAAGAAGAACTAAAGAGCATTTTGATGGAAGTGAAAGAGGAGAGTGAAAAAGTTGGCTTAAAACTCAACATTCAGAAAACTAAGATCATGGCATTCCGGCCCCATCACTTCATGGCAAATAGATGGGGAATCAGTGGAAACAGTGTCAGACTTTATTTCTGTGGTCTCCAAAATCACTACAGATGGTGACATCAGCCATTAAATTGAAAGACGCTTGCTCCTTGGAAGAAAAGCTGTGACCAACCTAGACAGCATATTAAAAAGCAGAGACATTGCTTTGCCAACAAAGGTCCCTCTAGTCAAAGCTGTGATTTTTTCAGTAGTCGTGTATGGATGTGAGAGTTGGACTATAAAGAGAGCGGAATTGAAGTGAAGTCACTCAGTCATGTCCAACTGTTTGAGACCCCATGGACTGTAGCCTACCAGGCTCCTCAGTCAGTGGAATTTTCCAGGCAAGAGTACTGGAGTGGGTTGCCATTTCCTTCTCCAGATAAAGTAAGCTGAGTGCCAAAGAAGTGATGCCTTTGAACTATGGTGTTGGAGAAGACTCTTGAGAGTCCCTTGGACTGCAAGGAGATCCAACCAGTCCATCCTAAAGGAAATCAGTCCTGAATATTCATTGGAAGGACTGATGCTGAGGCTGAAACTCCAATACTTTGGCCACCTGATGTGAAAAACTGACTCATTGGAAAAGACCCTGATGCTGGGAAAGATTGAAGGCAGGAGGAGAAGGGGACGACAAAGGATGAGATGGTTGGATGGCATCAATGACTTGATGAACATGAGTGTGAGCAAGCTCCAGGAGTTGGTGATGGACAGGGAGGCCTGGGGTGCAAAGAGTTGGACATGAGTGAGTGAACTGACTAGCTGAGTTGAGCTATATGAACCCCTTATGTATTTTGGCTTAACCCCTTATCTGACACGTGGCATGTGTGTGTCTTGTCCTGCTCCATAGGTTGCCTCTCCATTTCCTCAATTGTTTCTTCTCCTGTGCAGAAGCTTATGAGTCTGCTGGAGCCCCACTAGCTTCTTTTTGCTTCTATTGCTTGTGCTTTCAGTGTCATATCAACAAAAAATCATTTTCAAGACCAGTGTCAAGGAGGTTTCCCCCATGCTTTCTTTTAAAAGGTTTACAGTTTCGGGCCTGTCATTTTAGTCTTGAATCCACTTCAAGTCAGTTTTCATGCCAGGTGTAAGATAGGTTACAGTTTTCTTCTTTCGTGTGTGAATACCCAGTTTTCTCAAGACCAGTTGTTGAAAAGACTGTACTATCCCCGCTGTATAGTCTTCTCTCTCCTGTTGAATATTAGTTGACTGTGCATGGGTTCATTTCTTGCCAGTACATGCCGTTTAGTTACTACAGATTTGTAATATAGTTTGCAATCAGTGACTGTGATGCCTCCGCCTTTGTTCTTCCTTCTCCAGATTGCTTTGGCTATTCTGCGTCTTTGTGGTTCCATACACATTTTAGGATTTTGTTGTTGTTGTTGTTCAGTCACCAAGTCAAATACGACTCATTGTGACCCCATGGACTTCAGCATGCCCGGCTTCCCCGTCCTTCACTAGCGCCCGGAGTTTGCTCAGATTCATGCCCATTGATTTGGAAATGCTATCTAACCATCTCATCCTCTGCCACCCTCTTCTCCGTTTGCTTTCAGTCTTTCCCAGCATCAGGGTCTTTTCCAGTGAGTCAGCTCTTCGCATCAGGTGGCCAAAGTATTGGAGCTTCAGCTTCAGTATCAATCATTCCAAAGAATATTCAGGGTTGATTTCCTCTAGGATTGACTGGTTTGATTTCCTGTCAGTCTAATCGTTATTATTTTTATTCTGGTACATTTGGGTTTAGCTTGTCTTGTTTTTCTAGTTCCTTGAGATCTTTCTTTTATTTTAAGTTGTTTATTTGAGATCTTTCTTTTCTCTTAATGTAAGCATTTATCACTGTAAACTTTTTTCTTAAGAACTGTTCTTGCCACATCCCGTAAGTTTCTGTATGTTGTGTTTTCATTTTCACTTGTCTCAAGATACTTTCTGATTCCTCTTTTGATTTCTTCTTTGACCCAGTGATTTTCAGGACTGTGTTGCTTAATGTATTTGTGGATTTGTGGATTTGATCATTTCCCTCCTGTTCTTTACTTTTAGTTTCATCCATTATAGTCAGAAAAGATTTCAGTTTTCTTAATTTCCTGGGGAGCATTCCATGCATGCTTGAGAAGAATGTGAATTTTGGTGTTGAATCTTGGTTTTCTTTAATGCAGTCAGTCACTTCTTTTGAAGAATTTAGTCTACTTATGCTTAAAGTACTTATTGATAGGTAAAGCCATTTAGTTCACTGTTTCATGACTCTTTCTTCCCCACTTCTTTTCTGCGTCTGTGATTTATTTTTTTTGTAGTTGTATATTTTAATTCCCTTTTCTTTGTATTTTTGTATCTACTAAAGGTTTTTTCTTTGTGGTTACTATGAGGCTTACATAAAACATCTTATTGATATAATGGTCTATTTTAAGCTGATAACTTCAATTGTATACAAAAACTATACACTTTTACTTCTCCTCACACTTTATGCTATTATTGTCACACTTTACATCTTTTTATGTTACATATCCATTAAAAAAACTATAGCACTAGTCGTTTTCAGTATCATTGCTTTTTTAACTTTTATATCAGAAATAAAACCAGTACCATATTTGGGTATTCTGAATTTGACTGTATATTTAACTTTGCCAGTGAGTTTTATGGAGAAGGCGATGGCACCCCACTCCAGTACTCTTGCCTGGAAAATCCCATGGACAGAGGAGCCTGGTAGGCTGCAGTCCATGGGGTCGCGAAGAGTCGGACATGACTGAACGACTACACTTTCACTTTCCACTTTCATGCACTGGAGAAGGAAATGGCAACCCACTCCAGTGTTCTTGCCTGGAGAATCTCAGGGACGGCAGAGCTTGGTGGGCTGCCGTCTGTGGGGTCGCAAGGAGTTGGACACGACTGAAGCGACTTAGCAGCAGCAGCAGCAGCAGTGAGTTTTATACGCTCATATGTTTTCATGCTACTTAGTATCCTTTAGTTTCAACCTGAAGAGCTCCCTTTAGCGTTTCTTATAAGATAGGCCTAGCGGAGATGAACCCCCTTAATTTTTGTTGGCCAGAGAATGTCTTTTATCTCTCCATCATTTCTGAAGGACAGTTTTGCCAGGTATAGTATTACTTGGCCATGGATTTTAGATGAGTGCCCAACTGAAGGACAAAGACCCTGGGAAGCTTGGCCAGAACAGACCCTCCATTTACATAGGTGCAGTAAAGGGGTGAACACACATGGGACTCAACCAGCTTGTGAAGGTCCAGCCCCAAAATCCAGGCCTCGGATCTCAGGAGGCTTTCAGAGGCCATCCCCAGACTGATGGCTCCAGCCCCGAAATCCAGGCCTCGGATCTCAGGAGGCTTTCAGAGGCCGTCCCCAGACTGATGGCTCCAGCCCCGAAATCCAGGCCTCGGATCTCAGGAGGCTTTCAGAGGCCGTCCCCAGACTGATGGCTCCAGCCCCGAAATCCAGGCCTCGGATCTCAGGAGGCTTTCAGAGGCCGTCCCCAGACTGATGGCTCCAGCCCCGAAATCCAGGCCTCGGATCTCAGGAGGCTTTCAGAGGCCGTCCCCAGACTGATGGCTCCAGCCCCGAAATCCAGGCCTCGGATCTCAGGAGGCTTTCAGAGGCCGTCCCCAGACTGATGGCTCCAGCCCCGAAATCCAGGCCCCGGATCTCAGGAGGCTTTCAGAGGCCGTCCCCAGACTGATGGCTCCAGCCCCGAAATCCAGGCCTCAGATCTCAGGAGGCTTTCAGAGACCATCCCCAGACTGACGGCTCCTTTACTAGCATAAAGTCAGTGGCTTCTGACTCACTCCCTAAGGCAACGGGAGTGACAGGATTGGTAGAGAGTAGATTTTCACTGGGGGTTGTAAAAGCCACACTCCCTAATGAGAAACAACTAGGGACTAGATCCAGAAAACCAGCCCAGTTGGTAACACCCTTGTAAAAGAGACTGATAAATAAATAAGCAAGCCATCCAGCTTTTCTTCTCCTCAGCAAATGAGATGGAACAGCTGGCCTTGGAAAGAGGCCCTGTGCTTTGTTAACTGGAAACAGATTAGCAAACTCAATCGGCTGGCCGGTTTTTTTCAGGCTCGCGGCCTTGCAACTTTTGAAAAAGGGAATTTTTTGTTAAAAGTTTCTCTAGCGAGGTCCAGGCCACAAATGCCACTAGCCTGGCCTGAATGTTTCATGCCAGTGGGTAGAAATACTTTGGAGGGGTGGGGGGATTCTCATCTTTAACTTTCCTGTGTGTCTTTGACAAAAACCTCAGGGAATTCTATGGAGTGCATGTTGTCAGTATTTTAATCAGCTTCAGCTGTCAAAACTCTTGTAACCCGCCTCTTCTATTTAAAATGTGTCTTCTAGGCATAAAATAATTAAAGGTGCAGGGCCATACAGCAGGCTCAGGGCCATCGCAATGTGACAGAACCCTATGGATGAAAGGTATTATTTCAGGAAGTTTTAAATATAAATTTTGTTTTGTCAGAAGGCTGCAGGGCACGCATTTTCTATACTGTCAAGCTTGATAGTAACAATATTTATATTTCAAATAAAAAGATTAAATTGCAGTTTTATGTGTTTCTGCTTTTCGTCAAAAATTCTTTTTTTACTGGTTCATCGCGCTGTGTTCTTGGTATGTCATCATCATACCTTTTTTTTTTGCTGACAATACTTTTATTTTATTGAAATATTTTGTCTTTCACTGTCAGTCTCAGGATTGAAATAATGAAGGCTGACAGCTGCACCACTCGGGTTTGGTTGTTTTACAAACGTCTTGTTTTACACCTTGTCAAAGGTCTGATGAAGGAAATGCAAAACAACACAACCAAACCAAATAACAGACGGGCTCAGACCAACATGTTTCGTGCGCGTGATGGAGAGAGCTCAGGGTTCTTCACCTGGAGTCATGTGTGCGCCCTTTCATCTCAGGCGTTTGGAAAGCAGAGCGAACAGACAAGGCCAGCGAGCCCTAGGAAGGAGCGTCTGCCGTGCACACTGCGCAGGCTGCTTTGTGTCAAGGCTTGTTAGCTGCTGCAGCTCAGGGTCTCCGAAGGGGCCAAGACAGCCCGTGGAGCCTTCCTAGCCGCGGGAGCTGATGAGTTTCTGGTCGGGCTTGGTGTCAGCCCGTCATTATTGCACTTGATGGAGCTGTTTGGGGGTGATGTGCTCAGCGCACGTCTGTCACACCTGTTGGACCCAGGGCTTGACTGCGGCCAGGGGTTCTGGGCTTGTTTGTGTTGAAATGAAGGGAGAATCCTTGCTTTCTTTCGGATGGTGGCTGCGTCTTTCAGAATGGCCACACCTTCTTCTCACGTAGTGCTCTTTGCTCTGCTGAGGGAGAGTCAACTGGTTGACCAGCACTCTTCTCCCCAACCCTCACCCCCAGCCCATGGAGTCTGACCTTTCTCAAGTCGACTAGGTCCAAGGGTAGTACATTCATCTCTGTGACCACAAATCACAGAGGAGCAGTAATTTCTCCTTGCCCAAGGCAGACATCACTAATCAATGTCAGCACTTTAACATTCAACCAGCTGTCTCTCAGGTTCCCTTGCAGCCCAGCTCTCTAGTCAGTCACAGCCAATCATCTTGGCCCCACCGGTTCCCTCTGCAGGACCCAGGGGGACCAGTCCAGGCATGTATGTCTCAAGCCACCTCAGGACTCAGGCAGCCCTGCCGCTTTAATGTTGCAGATCACAGCCTCAACCCAATCACATTTTAACAGTATTTCAGTTCACAAAGTCCTTTCGTATCCTGATCCTACATGGCAGCTTAGAGTTTTCAAAAACTCCAAGTGAAAGCTGCTAAGCAGACAATCACTCCTACCGCATTCTGTTGGTGAAAGGGAGGGACAAGAGTGGCCCAGATTCCACATGGGAGGCGACTAGAATCTCAGCACACACACACACACTGGTAGGGAAGGAGCGTTGGAGGCTGTCTTTGGAATCTGGCTGTTACAAGACCACTCACCAATCTGGATTATGACACTTGACTCGTATGGAAGCATTTCCTATTAGATCAGTTCAAAAGTGACCTTTTAGCCTTTGTGTTGAAACCCAGACTCTTTAGCGTTACTATCAAAACGTCTCCCTGTCTAGCCTCCATTTGCCCAGTGTCAAGCCGTGCTCTTTCAACATATGAAAGTATGTCTTTGAAGCACTTAGTTTCCTGCACTTCCTAATCTTCACCCACCGCATGTGGTCACCTACTTATTCTTTAAGAGCCAGTTCTGATAGCTCTTACTTTCTGCCCCTACCAGAGGCAGAATGACTTATTCCCTCCCTTGGGCTCTTATGGGACCGTGGAAGGGAAGAGAAAAGAAAAGGGGGACAGAGGAAGTTATTTTCATAAACTGTGGGCAAGGGGGAAGGCCCTATAATTTAATGATTGGATGAACATAAAGATTCTGAAAACTTTTCTTTTCCAGTGTGTACACACACACACACACACACACACACACACACAACATACACAGACGATGAAGTTCAGAGGAAGCTGAATCAGACCTTATTCTGGAAGGAAGTTTTTTTCATATGTATAAACTACACAGATCTGAAAACCTATTGATAATATCACCCCATTTAAATTTATGCCAGCATTTCCCAGACTACAAAACCCTGTGTGTCACATGCGTGTCACATGTCACCTTGTGCATGGAAAGGAAGCTAAAGTATTGGTTACATCTAAGTCAGTCATTGTACCAGGCAAGTTTGACATCTGTCTCATTTTATCTTTACATCTTACAGTCTTCAGTGGCAAAGAATAGCTTAAGCAAAAGTAAAAGTGTGATAAGAAGAAAGATACAAAGACAGAAGCCGAAGAGAGGAAGGGTAAGCAAGCCTCACTGGGCACAGGGACTAGGGTCAGAATATTGTCATGGAAGCAAGAAGTCCCCTCTCCCAGGGTTGTATCAGCTTCTGTGCCTAATTCCATACAGATGTCTCCCCTCTTTCTCTCTCCCTCTCTGCCTTTCATTTGTTGCAAACCAGGTTTCTTCAGCTCACTGCATGTGGTCCAAACATGGCTTACGCCATGGAAAACTTAATATTCTCCAGTGCCTCAACTTAAGACTCAGGGTTTCTATTTTTTTTTTTTATAAATATATATACATGCGTTCAGTGAATGTATGTATGTGACTGCATGTTAGTGCATATGGCTTTTTAAAAACTGAACTTGATTTACCATGCTGTGTTAGTTTCAGGTATACAGCAGAGCAGTTCAGTTACACATACAAATACATCTATTTTTTTCAGGTTCTTTCCCCTTATAGGTTATTATGAAATATCTATCTTTATTTCATATTCCCAAACAGGAGAGCCTGACTGGTCCAGCTGGCCACACAACTTTTTCCCAGGACAAATGACCACGTTTGGTCCAAGGGGATATGCCCACAGTGACAGGTTTTGGGGCCCTCACTTGCCACCGAGTGGTTCTAGAGGCTCCTTTGTGTATTACTGTGCCATGAGAGAGGACGTTTTCAGATGAAGGGTCATGGGATGGCTGGGAGGAGGTCTGAAGATGCTTACTTGTCATTCTTAATTTATAGACAGGAAAACGGCATTTCAGAGACTTTGGTTTTGAAGAAACACTCCTTGTCAGACTTTACTTCAGCCCAACGTCTGCACGATCTAGTCACTATTCACAGATACCAGGCTTTTGTTCTTTCTTTTTGTTGACTCACAGAGTGGACCATCATTATGACACAGAGCATTTACATTTGGGTCGACGAATCAGCGGCATGCCCAGTATAGAACATAAAAGACACTCCTTAAAACTCTTGGAGGGGACGTCATGAACCTGTGCTTTCACAATCAGGAATTCATAAGGATAGAAGTCACTAGAAAAAAATGATATTTTTTCAAATAGGTGATTAATAGACTGAAATTACTGGCAAAGGAGGGTTATCAAGAGCTGAAGGAGTCATTCTTAAGCTTAAGTAATCATGCGTCACAGGGCGGTTTTCCGAGTTTTACTCCATTTAGAGAAGTCTGACAGAGCCCATTCTAGTTCACCTCCATCTGTCAAATACCTTTTAAGGCTTCATTGAGAAACTTAAGTAGTCTCTGTTGTAAAGAAAAAAAATGAAGAAAAAAAAAAAACACAAAGCAAAATCAATATTCTAACATTGTCAAAGCATGGAGTGGGGATTTGTAGGGATTTACCATGTGGCTCTAACTCATTTTCCCAAGAAATATGTAAGAGGACTCACCCAAACACAGAGAAGATGGAACTTTTTGGAAAGCTGTAACCAAGCTGTTTAAAAGGGACAGAAAAATAAAGGTACTATTGCTTCTAGAGGGTTTCCCAGATGGTGCTAGTGGTAAAGAACCTGCCTGTCAATGCAGCAGACCTAGGAGACACACGGGTTCGATCCCTGGGTCGGGAAGACCCCCTGGAGGAGGAAATGGCAACCTGCGCCAGGATCCCTGCCTGGAGAACCCCATGGATGAAGGAGCCTGGAGGGCTATAGTCAACAGGGCCGCAGAGAGTCGGACACGACTGAAGTGACTTAGCACGCATGCATTGCTTCCAGGAAGCAAGTTAATGTAGGTGATTGCTCATCAACTACCTACAGAAAGCCTCGTCAGAATATTTATCTAATTCCACATTATCCCTAAGTCAGCTTCTCGGTACCTGCCAAGAAGGGCGGACATTCTGAGTTAGATGCTTCCTGAGTTAAAAAAAAAAAAAATTAAATGGCACAAGCTCAAGAAAAGAGGCAGTGTTCTCTCTAGCACTAGCATCATGCTTCAAGGAGGAATTTATTTGCTAGAGGTTCTTAGCAATAGGATGTGGGGAATTTTCATAGAAAGTGGAGATTTGGGGGGGAGAAGAGAAGCAACAGGGAAGAAAGAGGAGGGGAGAAATGGGCTTCTACCCAGCTCTGCCATGGAGCGTTATTGACAATACCAGCAAATGAATCAGGAAGCTCACAGCTTTAATGATAAGGAAGTTGTCACTTTCCCTGCTGAGACTGACGTGCCTCATGCCATCAGGATAACTGATGTCTGTTCAATAATACCCAGATCTGTCCCAGAAGCTGTGCGGGAACATCTGAGGGTTCTATCTGACTTCAGAGTGAGATGCTGAGGGGGAGAGTGTCCAGATGGACACAGATGTTCTCAGACAAAATAAGATTTTTTAAGAAATTATTCAAAGCTGTTTAACAGATGTCACATTCAACAAAGGATCAGTTCAGAGTTCACATGCTGGTTCTGAAGAAAGGGCTGGGCTCGGCTGGGCTAGGCAGGGCAGGGCACCGGGGCCGTAAGAGTCACTTGCCCAAGGCCTGGCTTAAGTCTGTGGGCGGCCAACATGGCTCCCTCCAGGGGAAGCCTGCCTCGCCCCCTGAACCATCGGAGAATGCTTGCTCAGCACGAGGTTCGGTCTCCTTTTAGCTTCAGTCATCAAGTCATCTCGGAGGAGACTGAACACCCAAAGGACCAGATCTTTGCCCGGTCTGAAGTTTCTCCTTTCCTGATTTCTGACCTTAAAGATGAATGCAGCAGGTGAGAAGCATACCGGGTGGCCCAGAAAACAGTATTGCAAGAGATTCTCCTGTGGATGCTTGACAAAGGCTGTGGAGTTACTGGTGAGGGCCCTGACGGTGGCCCAGCCATGGGGGTACCAGCAGAGTAAGGCCCGTGGGCCACAGTTGCCCTGGCACCTGTTCTGTAAATGAATTTATATACAGCCTTAAAAAAAAAAAAAAATGACATCCTTCAGTCTGCAACAGCATGGATGAACCTAGAGGACATCTAAGGGAATTAAGCCGGACACAGAAAGACAAGTATTGTATGACCTCACTTATCTGTGGAATCTAAAACAGTCACACCCATAGCATCAGAGAGCAGAAGGGTGGCTGCCTTGGGCCGCGGGATGGGAGAAAACAGGGGCATCATGTTGGTCAAAGAGCTCAGGCCTTTGGTCATAAGATGGATAAGTTCTGGGGATCTCATGTACAGCATGGTGACTATACTATTACACCTGATTAGTGTGTTGTCTTTTCATACTGTAAAAAGAGCGCCAAAGAATTGATGCTTTTGAACTGTGGTGTTAAAGAAGACTCTTGAGAGTCCCTTGGACTGCAAGGAGATCCAACCAGTCCATCCTAAAGGAAATCAGTCCTGAATATTCATTGGAAGGATTGATGCTGAAGCTAAAGCTCCAATATTTTGGCCACCTGATGTGAAGAACTGACTTATTGGAAAAGACCCTGATGCTAGGAAAGATTGAAGGCAGGAGGAGAAGGGGATGACAGAGGATGAGATGGTTGGATGGCATCACCTACTCGATGGATATGAGTTTGAATAAACTCCGGGAGTTGGTGATGGACAGGGAGGCCTGGCGTGCTGCAGTCCATGGGGTCGCAAAGAGTTGGACACGACTGAGCGACTGAACTGAACTAACTGAAGTGTGTTGTCTACTTGGAATTTGCCAATAGAATAAGTCTTAAGTGTTCTCATCATAAATAGGAAATGGTAACTATGGGAGGTAAGGTGATAAGTATATTAATTAGCTTGACTGTGGTAACCATTTCACAGTGTGTGATACAGAGAGTCATCACTTGGTATACCTTGAACATGTTGAACAACACGGGTTTGTGCACGTCCTCTTAGACTATTTTCAATAAATACATACAGTACTGCATGATCTTAGTATAATCACTGGTAACCGGTGTTATCGTGACCTCGTGCTCAGACTCCCGACACATTTTGGCCTCCCTCATCCCCAAAAGAAATCATTTGCGCTTCCGTTCTTGTTCCTTTAGATGCTAAGGGCACAGAAGTGACTTCAACAGCGGATAAGGTTTATTTGACAAAGCAGTCTTCTCCCCCAAAAGGCCCAGTCAGCCCCATGAGGCCAAAGCCCTCAAGGTGAATCGATCCCTGTGGAGTGGATGGCAGGGTCTGTTACATCAACATCCGCTTTCTTGGATCCACAGAGGGGAAATCCACCCCTCCCACACTCTCTGAGGGCTCTCCTTTCAGAGGAAAGGGCTTTGAATCCAGGCCAGAATGGGCTCTCAAGCCAGGGGTCAGGGAAGCTCCCCAGCAGGGGAGTCAGGGTGCTGTGGGTGTTGTCTGTGGATGCGTATGCAATGCACCCCTCCTAAGAGAAAGCTCGTTTCATCAGGTTTTCTAGTTATCATCATATTTCCATCGTCTTGAAGTAGTGCACACACCTCGGGGGAAAGGTACTCCATTCACAGCATCAAAGGTAAACTGGGTTCATCTAAGGAAATTGCCCCTCCTACCAGTGGTCATTCCACGAAGAGCAGAGTAACCCCCTGAGCCAATGGGGTACATCGAGCAGTGTTGTGGGGGCGTCCTCACTCTTCTGGGGGGACTTTCTTGACCCGTGCTGTACAAGAATACGGTCTAACCACATGTGGCCACTGAGTACTTGACGTGGGGTGAGTCCAAATAGACCTCAGATCTCAAAGACTTAGTGTGAAAAAAGAAGGCAGACACTTTCATTAATACTTTTTACCATTGATTTCACGTTAAAATCCCAGTCTTTTGCATACATTGGGTTAAGAAAATCTATTTTAGTAAATTTAATTACACCTGCTTCTTTTCACTTTTTAAAATGTGAGCACTAAACAATGGAACATTAGTATTAATACAATGAAACATTAGTATTAATAGCGAGAGGACCACCCATTAGCGAGGTGTTGTCTGGCTCCAGTATGTGGTTTGCATTCTCCTGAGCAGAGCTGTTTGAAAGTCGGAATGTGGTTGTGTGCAGATAGAGGCCAGGAACTGCTGCAGCCTCCGGGCAAAGCCGACCTGGAGAGAGGGGCAGAGTGAGGGGCCGGGGCCAGCGCATGACGTTCAAAGGACCTCTGCATTTCCAGTCACGCCATCCAGCGGGCACCGGTTCGGTTCAAGAGACTTTGAGTTAGGGCTTACCCTCGCTTGCTGTGGAAGGTTTTTCAACTGCACGTGGCCAAAGCAAAGCCTGGGATCTTCCAAGTCTTGTGGCCAGCGTCTGAAGGACCTGGTCTGGCAGCATGGATTGAGCCTCTCAAAGATGGGATTCCAGAAGGCTGAACTATCCATGATGCTTTACAGCTGGGAGCCCACCTGTGAAATCAGGTCCTGAAAGGAGACCGTGGGGGCAACACAGAGCCTGGGCCTTCTGGCCTGCCGACAACAATGACAGACACCTCCGCACCAGTGCCGGAAGGAGAGGATGGCGCTCCCTCAACCCGAGCAGCAGGCTGACTGTGCTGGGAGTGGCCTTGTGCCCCTCCAGGGGGCTCTCCACTCTCCTATCCCCGGCCCCCTGCCCTGGGGAGCAGGATTTACGACAAAATCCTTCACTGTCTGTCTCAGTAGGGTTTAGGCCGTGGGGAGCACCAGCTAGAGAGGAGAAGACGGAGGAGCGCGTGTTCGGGGTCTTTGCTCTCCTGACCCCCTCCCTGAAGGTTGTCGTGAGCTGGCGGCACCCCTCAGCTGCAGACTCCAGCTCCTGGTCCTCTTGTTCCAGGTGCCACATCCCTCCCCTCCTCCCTCGTCCTGTCGGGTCTAGCGGTCGTCACGGTGCCCTCTTGCTACTAGCCCCGAGCTCCTAAACCCTGCGGCTTGCCTGCAGCTGCAGACTCCAGCTCCTGGTCCTCTTGTTCCAGGTGCCACATCCCTCCCCTCCTCCCTCGTCCTGTCGGGTCTAGCGGTCGTCACGGTGCCCTCTTGCTACTAGCCCCGAGCTCCTAAACCCTGCGGCTTGCCTGCAGCTGCAGACCCCAGCTCCTGGTCCTCTTGATCCAGGTGCCACATCCCTCCCCTCCTCCCTCGTCCTGTCGGGTCTAGCGGTCGCCCCACGGTGCCCTCTTGCTACTAGCCTCGAGCTCCTAAACCCCGCAGCTTACCTGTAGCCTGCCCACGCCTTCGAGTCTCTTCCAGTGATGCACATTCACTGTTATCTCTGTCTCTTTAACGACTCTGATACAATGGTGCCTCCAACTCTCCTGTGCTGTTCCTGTGGCCAGGTTGTGGGACAAGGTTGCCAGGGTCACCGGCGTGCATATTTCAATGTGGAGGCTGCCCTGTGGTTGGAGAGGGGACGGTACAGGTGCATTAGGGCAGGAAGCTGAAGGGAGCGGGCTCAGGAATGGCCCACATGTGGGGGTGAGGGTGACGGGCCCTCCCGGGGGATGGCGACTTGGTGTCGGAAGGTCGGCATGGAAAGCTGGGGAGTGCAGGGCGGCATGTCCTGATCTTCACTCTTGACTTGTGACCTGCAAAGCTGCAAATCACACCCTTGTTTGGGATCTTCATGGTGCTGCAAAGAGTATCTGGAGCCCTGCTCCAAAGACCCCGCATGTGTGGGGACTTCATACTGAAGGGCATTCCTGGCAGTGCCACAAAGACTGGGTCTATGGAGTTATGGAGCATGTACTGTGACTTGGGTGGGCGGCCAAGCAACTTGTTCTAGCTCTACCCCGAGCAAAACCGGAAGGCTAAAGAGATCTGATTCAGCCACTCCTACCTCTCTCCCCATCAACTCTGCTATTTTTCTTCCTTCTTCCTCTTGTTAAGTTTCCTGATCCTTGGGGTCCATTGGCTCAATATTTTTTTAAAAAATCACTCATTCCTTTATAAAGTATTCAAAGACTTTTGCCAAATTATTATAACCAATATTGATTTATTTAAAATGCCCTAAACTGATTTGACTCACTTTTTTTTTAACGTTACTTTGCCTTAAGTATTGATATGTGTGAAACCACATATTTGGTAACTGAGTTATAATATTCTTTCTACATATACATACAAATACATAATAATAGTAATACGAAAATTCACATGCCAACTAAGCCATCCAGGTACCACTTGATCTATGGGCGCCCCAGTACAAGAAAAGTGAAATTGTCAGACAGGTTCTGAAATAGTGCTCTCTAGCAGAACCCTGTGCAGTGATGGAAATGTCTGTGTCTGCCCTGTCCTGTACACAACCGCTAGCCATGTGTCGTTGTTGAGTACCTGAGACATAGCAAGTTCAACTGTGAAACCAAATATTTACTTTAATATAAATATTATTTAATTTAGTTTAATATAAATATTCCTTGGACTGCAAGGAGATCCAACCAGTCCATCCTAAAGAAAATCAGTCCTGAATATTCCTTGGAAGGACTGATGTTGAAGCTGAACCTCTAATACTTTGGCGACCTGATGCAAAGAGCTGCCTTGTTTGAAAAGACCCTGATGCTGGGAAAGATTGAAGGTGGGACAAGCGGATGACAGAGGATGAGGTGGTTAGATGGCATCACCAACTCAACGGGCATGAGTTTGAGTAAACTCTGGGAGTTGGTGATGGACAGGGAGGCCTGGCATGCTGCAGTCCATGGGGTCGCAAAGAGTCGGACATGACTGAGTGACTGAACTGAACTGAATTTTAATTAATGTTAAGTTTAAATTTGAAGAGCCACATGTGGTCCTTGGCTTCCATACTGGACAGCACAGCTCTGGGGTATCTACAGTTAAAAATAACTCATAGCAGAAGGGAAGAACCTTGTGCCAGATACTGTAGAAGCAATTTACATATCTTCTTCCTTATATATTCTGAAGGACCCTGTGAGGGATGTACTGCCTCATTCTGGTGGTAGACACAGGTCAAAGATGGGAGGATTTTCTGTTGCACCCTTAAATGTACAATGGACCCATCCTCTGTTATTTACAGAGAGGGAGAGAGAGACTGTCAGTGAGCAAATTGTCATCCAGTCCCACCACATTCAAGATTTAAAAGGTTGACATTTCCTTTTTTCCTTCTCTCCCTTTTTTTTAAACACCCAACCCTCCTCGTTAACCAGATATCTTTATTCTCTAAATATTTACCACCCAAATGAAATTTACGGTTTAATTTGCTGTATAAAATCATTTATTGACTGATAAACCTCATTACTAAGCTCCAGCACAGCCCCTGGTACTCCCGACAGTTTTAATTCTTGTAGCAGCAGGCTACTGCGAGAGAAAAACAATCCTGTCAAATTAACGGCAGGGGTCTAAATTATTCAAATACACTAAATCCATGCAGAACCGTTCCCCTGCTCATAATTTTTCTTTCAGAGCCAACAATTAACCGGCAATATTCTAACTTAAACACTGACAGCCATTCTAAAAGAATTCTGGGAACAGGGAGCATTCCACCTCCCCACGTGTCCTTCAGCTCCTGGGGGCACCAGGGGAGTGACCTCTGCAGGGATTCCCGCAGAAAGGGAAGGTTTTCCTCCCCCTCCCAAACAGCTCACCTGTTTGGATCATCACTCTCTGTGTGTCTCTCTCACACCCCCAGGTCAGAGATGGAGTTTTGGATGTCAAGGTGCGTGTGTTTCTAGCATTTATACCAAATGAGCATCAGCCTGCAATTAGTTAATTGCACATGTACCTTTCTGCCTGTGGGGGGAAAAGTGCCTCCAGTTTTCTACCTGCAAATGCAACCAAACTAATTATTGAGCTGCTGATTCAGAAGGCAGACCCATCTAATTGAGCCTATAAAACAGGGGGAAAAAAAAAGAAAAAAGACCTAAAAATGGTATTAGCTTCAGAACAACAAATAGCAAGAATGTCTCTCATATTTGAGAAGGGAAATCTTTCCCACTACATTGGACCTCAGTCTGGATCTGCAGAATGAATGGCCTTGGGTGTTAGTAGTCTTTAAAAAAAAAAAATTCTTATAGCTTGGGTCCCCTAAGAGTGATGGATCCCTGGGCATGACACCCAATGTCAAAGTTCTTAAACAGAAAAAAAATTAAATGTTGATCGTGACAGTTCCTGCATGCATGCATTTGTTCTTTTATCAAATATTTATTGAGTGTCAACTATCTGCCAAGCTCGTGGTACCTGGGAAGCATCGTGGTGCTAGATGTGGAATGAGCACCCAAAGAATGACATTTAGTTGAAAATGATGCCTAGCCCCTGCGCTTTACTTCAGGGTTGATCAGAATGTATGAATCAGAAAAATCTCAGAGGTTTGTTAAACATGCAGATTAATTGGCCTCACCTGACACAGAATGAATCAGAATCCCTGAAGTAAAGCCTGGGAATCTGCATTCGAATGCACTTTCCCTGGCGATTCTTAAACACATTGAAGTCTGAGAGTGTTGGCTTTGAGCTTGCCGGATGGAAGACTTAACTCGACAGCATCAGGCAACAATGGGTAACCATAAAAGAATACCAGGATCAATATACAAATAAGTAACCCAGGAAATACTGCTGGGAACATACCCAGGGTCCAGCATAAAGAAGTGGGGAAGGTTCAGCCTGAAGAGGCAGTTTGCACAAGTCCAAGGTCACCTCTGTTATTTTAAACAACGGCTGTCCTACCCATGGTGTTCATAGGACCTTGTGTTTTTTTTGTGTGTGTTTGTTTTACTTGGTAGCTTTGTTTACCTTATTAAACTTTTTAAATTTTAGGGTTGCAAGTTACAGAAAAATCACAAGGATAGTGGAGTATCCATGTGCCTCATACCCACTTCCCCCATCATTAGCATCTGACGTTAGCGCGGGTCGTCTGTCACCATTCGTGAATGAGTATTGACGCGCTATTATTCACTGGTCTCCATACTTTAATTTCCTTAGTTTTGAGCCTAACATGCTTTTCTCATCTAGGATGCCATGGTACATCCGATCGTCATGTCTCCTTAGGCTCCTCTTGGCTGTGACAGTTTTTTAGACTCCTTGTTTTCAATGACCTTGGCTGTTTTGAGCTGTACTGTTCAGGTATTTTGTGGTATGACCTTCAGTTGGCACTTGGTTGATTATTTCCCCTCATAATTAGAGAGGGGTTATGGGTTTAGGGGGAGGATGAGCCGAGAGGTAAGGCGCAATTTTCATCACATCACATCACAAGTATTTGTGATCAACATGACTTGGAAGGAGTGATGCTAAAGCTGAAACTCCAGTACTTTGGCCACCTCATGCAAAGAGTTGACTCATTGGAAAAGACTCTGACGCTGGGAGGGATTAGGGGCAGGAGGAAAAGGGGACGACAGAGGGTGAGAGGGCTGGATGGCATCACCGACTCAATGGACATGAGTTTGAGTGAACTCCGGGAGTTGGTGATGGACAGGGAGGCCTGGCGTGCTGCGATTCATGGGGTCGCAAAGAGTCAGGCACGACTGAGCGACTGAACTGAACTGAAACTGAACTGACTTATTACAGTTGATGTTGACCTTAATCATCTGGCCGAGTATGCCACACTGCCCCACTGTGCAATTACTGTTCCTTTCCCTCCTGGTACTGTACTCCTTAAAAGGAACTTTCTATGTGCAGCCCAAACTTAAGTGGGGGAAAATATGTCCCACCTCCTTGGGCATGGAGCGAATTATTTGGAACCCTTCTCCATGGGAGATTTGTATGTTCTCCTCTGTTTATTTACCCAGCAATGTGTTAAATCAGTATAAGCTTAATGGACATTGATGTGATATTTTGTATTTTAGCACAATGGTTTGTTCTTAATTTTTCTTGCTGAGAACTGTTCCAGCTGTAGTCACTGGGAGCTCTTTCACTTGACTCCTGTCTTCCTCTGAGGTGCTCACACAGTTTTGTCTTTTGAGAACTTCTTAATTCCTGGCACTAGAAGATCGCCCTGATCTAGCCCTAGAATCAGCCGTTTCTTCACGGAGCCTTGGTTTCTTTTCTTGGAGAGTGGTATTTAGAAGCCAAAATCTGGGTGTTGCATGTGCTTATTTTTATTGGGATGTTGTTGCTTCTAAACGCTCCCAGAACAAGGACAGAACTAAGAAATAAATGTGTGTGTTAACATATATCTGTACATACGTTATATCTCTATGCAACATCTGTGGGTATCCAGCGTTCATTCGTTTATCCATTTATATCTATATTAAACTGTCCATGAGGTCATGCTAACATCTTTAACTCTAATCCATGACCACCTTGGTCATTCTAGCCCCTTCTCTTGTTTCTCTATAACCACCCACAGCAACAGTGAGAAGCCCGGCTTTCATCATCTGCCACCCTTTTATGTGTTCAGCCTCAGCAACCTGCCTTTTTCTGTAATGTCCCTTTACAACCAAAGCCCTGTCTGTTGACTGCAACACACTTTGAGAGACTCTGGCTTGAAGGTATCTTGTCACTAACCTAGAGACACAGGGAGTGCCCTGAGCCACTTCTCCTTGTTGTGGCTTATCATTCCGGGTCATGGCTCAGCTTCCACTGGCCACACCACCCCAAGGTTTGCCCAAGGTCTGTAATAGCTGCCACTGCCTTTCTGGGCCATAGTGGTTATCGGCATGCATTCAAGGAGCATTTGCTGAGAACACATACGCCATGCCTAGATCTGTAAAGATGCTCAATTTAAGGGTGTGGATATTAATATAACAGAGTCCTGTCTCCAGTTTTTACCTGGGGACGGACCCTTGTTGCTGTCTTGCTCTTGTCAGTTTACTTATCTAAGTGCCACCATACAAGGAAGCATGGAAGGCCACAGGGCCTCTAGGGGAAAGCACCTCCACATAGTCCGGAACATTCAGGAAAGCTTCTCAGAGGAGGTGACTCTTTAGCTGAGTCCTCAAGAACTGATGATTGCTTTCAATATGTATCTGCTGAGCACCCTAATATAGGCTGGGTGATGAGAATACAGTGGAGGGGGGAAACCCAGATAAGGTCACTGGTCTCATGGAGACCCCAGTTAAGCAGGGCTTCAGGCACTTAGTACCATAAGTGGTCATTAACCAGGCGGGGCTGGGGTGTTGCAGTCCTGAGATTTCACCTGCAAAATATTCCTCTGTTCTCACATCTCTTTATCCATCAAGCCCCACTGGGAGGAAGCTCTACAAAGATTCAAAAGCCCCTGCTTCCAGGGGAACCGTGTACTAATTCCTGTGCACGAGGGAGAGGGGAGGGAAGCTGGGTGCCAAGTGGGACAACACCCATTTGATCCTTTTTATATGTAAATGTGACTTTAAATAATATTTTGTAATGACCTGCTTTTCTGTTAGGAAATATCTCTTGATGATTTTTTTTCCCTGCAATTATGACAATCTAGTGATCTTGTTAATTAATGCCAAAGAAGAATTTTCAGCACCTCATTAGAGGTTTTTTCCCTTTCAGGACACCGAGTTCTCGTGCACAGCCGGGGCAGAGAGTCATTTTCTTGTGGGTGGAAATGCGTCTTTTGATCCCCACATCTTCCTTTTCTTCTCCTTTGCTTTCTTATTACGATTCATTTGTTTTCATTCTATGCCCTGTCTTCATCTTTTTCTTTACTCTAATCCCAAAACACGGTCACTTCTTGCTGCTCGGAAACATTGTTTTAAATGATTCAGCTGTCATCAGTGTGTTCCCTTAGAGGCCCTCTTTCTCCTGGAAGAATTGTTTTGTTTGCTATTTAATTCAATGCTTCCTATTCAGTGACTTTTGGCTGAGAGTTTTCTGGGTTCCATGTTTTCTTGTAGATATCAGGGAAACAGTTGTGAACCAGAGAGTGTCCTGACTGTAAGACACTTAGTTTTGTTCCATAAAAAATAGCTAACACATGAATGGATGAATGAATGAAGGGTTCTGTGGTCCAATAAATTTTATTAATCCTACTCCAGGGGTTGGAACATTATGGCCTGCCCTTTGCTTGTTTTTATGAATAAAGTTTTATTGGAACACAGCCACACACATTGCATATTGTCCATGGTTTTGCAGCAGCTTTGCTGACACAACAGCAAAATTAATTTGTTGTAGTGGAGACAACTTGACCCACAGGGCCTAAAATATTTAACATCTGGCCCTTGACAGAAAAAAAGTTTGCTGACCCCTGCTCTGTCCCATAATTGGAGAGTCTGAATGCCTGTGAAAATTTTAAAAGTCTGAACAATTCTGCAGTCAGAAAATGTATTCATTTTCTTCAACCCATTTTTCCCCAAACATATTTGATCGTAGAACCCTCTTCCAACCCACCCCTTCTCTATAAATTGATTTAGAGATATTCCCCTGGATGAAATGCTTGTCCTGAAGGTTGTCTTTTTCTGTCTGCCTGATTTCAGTTTGATCAGCACCCCGGTCTTCTGTGTTCTGGCGGCACTGTCGCCCAGACTGTCTGAATCCAGCTGTCTCTCAGCCTCTGTGAAAGTGTCCTCCACTCAGGCGTGGAGGGTGTGGAGCCTGCTTGGCTCCATTGAGACACTGTTTCTGTCTCCAGGAGCAATGGTGTGTGAAACCCAAGTCACCGCCGATGGCAAAACAGGTTAGACTGGTTTCCTATCCTGGGGGTTTTCACTCTTGCCTCATCTAAGGTGTCTCCAAGAAAACTCTGATTTGTGGTTCATTTTTCTGAGGCATTGTTGAAGCTCAGATTAGACTGGGATGCCTTGAAGATCAACCAGACCTGAAGGAAAAAGGTCATGGTGGTGTTGAGAAGTCCCAGCAAGTAAAATTTCCCCCTAAGGTCCAGAGAGAACCTGGAAATGATATGGTAAGGGAGACATCCTTCCTTTCCCTGGGACACAGGGAGGTGGTTTCTGGAAGAAAAGACTCAGGTGATTACATCTTGACCTTTGGACAATGCCTGAAAGTAGAAATGGGCATCTGTGTCACCTTTCCAGTCCCACTAGCCCTTCCTCCCTCATAAAGGAGGCCTGAAGAAGGGAACGGAATGTCAGGAGCCACAGGGAGGGCGTCGGGGCAGGTATCTCTTCAGGGGGTTGGGTCCTGGGGGCGTGGAGTCAGTAGGCAGATGCCGGAGCTATAAGGAAAGGCCTGCGAGGGACTGAATTCTGCCAACAACTTGAATGAGCCTGGAAGCATTTTCTTCTCCAGAGCCTTCAGATAAGATTTCCGCCTGGCTGACACTTTGATTCCAGTCTGTGAGATCACAGCTTGGGTAGAGAGCTAGTCACACCAGCCTGGACTTCTGATCTGTAGAGCAGTGAGCTACTCGGTATATTTTGTTGACACTCCTAAGTTTGTGATCACTTGTTACACAGCAATAGGAAACTAACATAATAAGTGAAGTATCAAAATGGCTAAGAGTTTAATGAGGAGTCTTACAGGCACATAAGACAGTGTTTAATGCACCATCCATCCCTTTGGTATGCTAGCACTTCCCCTTTCCTAATAATCCTGGCTCGACTATACGGTTCCTTGAAATTCTACTTTATGCCCCTACTCAACCCCAGGAGTTGATGCCAGACTCAGGCCCTGCTCACGATGGGCGTCCTACCTCCTGGCCACTGGTAGGATCAGGAGTAAGTCTGTAACACAAGGAAGGCAGCCGTGAAGTACTGTAAAGACAGTCTTTTTGAGCTCTTGAGCCGTAAAGAGTATGTGAGCCTCTTTCCTGGTAGCTCGAGGAAGCTGGCCTATTTTTGTTGTCGTCCAGTGACTAAGTTGTGTCCGACTCTTTGTGACCCCATGGACTGCAGTGGGCCAGACTTCCCTGCCCTTCACTATCTCTCAGAGTTTGCTCAGATTCATGCCAATTCAGTCGGTAATGCTATCTACTCATCTCATCTTCTGCCACCCTCTTCTCCTTTTGCCTTTAATCTTTCTCAGCATCAGGGTCTTTTCTAATGAGTCAGCTCTTCGCATCAGGTGGCCAAAGTATTGGAGCTTCACCATCAGTCCTTCCAGCGAATATTCAGGGTTGATTTCCTTTAGGACTGACTGGTTTGATCTCCTTGTTGTCCAAGGGACTCTCCAGAGTCTTCTCCAGTGCCACAGTTCAAAAGCATCAATTCTTCAGTGCTCAGCCTTCTTTATAGTCCAACTCTGACATCTGTACACGACTGCTGGAAAAACCATAGCTTTGACTATATGCGCCTTTGTCAGCACAGTGATGTCTCTGCCTGGGAAGGAAGCAAACACAGAGTAAAGAAGTTCAGAAACATTCACTCGGTTATAGGCAGTTCTGAGTGACTTTTATGGGACCCGCAAGGGCAGATCCAGCAGGAATCTCACTCCAGGGGGAGAGAGGGAGGAGCTAAGTCAAATGCAGTTTTCTTCCCAGCTTCAGCCATCCAATGAGTCACTTCCCCTCTTAGGGCACTGTGAGTAAAGGGCAGAAAGAGGAGAAAGTGACCCATTAACCAAATTCATTCCAACTGGAAGGAAATAGCAGGAGTTGAGAGAAGCATCTCTTTCTAATATAATCCTTGCACGAGGCTTGCGTCTTTCCCTGGATCACCAGCCATGAGAGAGCCTCATCCCTTTGTGCCATGATGTGCCATCGGTCCATCCATTCCTCCTTGTCCCCAGCAGTGTCCACAGATCCTTCTGGAGTAGAGATGAAACCTGTGCATGCTCTGACCACTTTCCCTTCCCTTTTACTTCTTTGCTGCCTGTAATTAACAAGATGTATCTGGAGAGGGGGCAATATCCTTCCAACATGGAAAGTAACTCCTGCTCTTGGGCTTACAAGTGTCTTTAATCTGTGTACCACAGGCAGAAACACTTAAATAGCCAGTTTCAGGTTTTATAAAGAAAGTCAAAATAAACCAGCCAGGGCAGGATGTCTGCAATGCTACATCCCAAATCCTCATGAGGTGCTAACGGGAAGGACAAGTGCTCAGAGCAGAAGTCCCCTGAAGCCCTACAACTCAAAGTGTGGTCTGTGGACCAGCAGCACCCATCACCAGGAAGCTTGTTAGAAGTCTCCCCCCTACTTACCCGGAGTCAGATGCAAAGCTCGAAGCAGGGGAGTGCATGAAGCAATCAAGGAACTCAGTGTGGATAGTCCAATTTGAACATTTTCTGAACCTGACCTCACCCTAGGATAAGACCACCTCCCGGGTCATCCCCAAGCTAAACTGTTAATGGGGGCTTTTGCACACAAGCATTTTTTTGAACCAAAACCTTCCACACACAAGAAGAAGGTGCTCATCCATTGTTTTGCCAGGCTTAAAGTAAAATAAAAACAATAAAACAGAAATTCCTGGTACCAACCACCTGCTGAACTCAGGTTCTGCCTATGAGGGAGACTGTTCTTGCCTATGTTTGTCAGTGAAGAGAATATAGTAGAAATAATATTGGGATCATTACAGTTAAACCACATTTATCAATGACATATTGACTGATCTCAGTCATATTTAAGCAGAATAATGATGACAAAAAGAGGAAGGTGTCATTTATTTGTTTTTTTCTGTTAAGTCCAATTAGATAAGCTTGAAAGTAGAGAAAATAAAGCTGCTAAATTTACTCAAGTTGTCAAGGAGAACTAGCAATTAATTTAAACAACAAATTGAGCCGTGGCTTCCTCTTTGGTGCTGTTTGTTTAACTTTCGCTCTCATACAATACATCGAATTTTTCTTAGGACGAAACCACTCTGCTCCTGGACTGAGGCACTGTCCTAAGACTTGTACTAGCTAATTATTTGGGGACGGTTCTGCATAGCATTCTCATTTGAAGTAAAACTTAAGACTAGAGTCTCATTTATTGCAATGATCCGTTTATAGCAGGAATGAACATGGGATTTAAATACAGTTCTCTTCTAAAAGCCATGCTACTTGCTCGCACCCAGAAATGTTCCCTGAATTTACTGAAATGTCAAAAACAAGACTTTTATGAAATCCTGTAGCTGTGTATGACATGCCTTGGAAAATTCTCCAATAGAGAAGACAGAGGGCTCCAAGCCTACAATTTAACTCTTTCCCCCAAAGTTTAATTTCCATGACTTGATTTCATAAAAAGCGATTTCACCGTGGTTTTTAGGTGGTCTTAATTGAAAGGAGAAATTCTCCCCCGAGAGAGTCACCCTTAATAGCTGTTTCTGACACTGATACGTCTTGCTCTTGGCCAGAAGCCACAGAAGAGGGTCCCCCTCATGTTAGATCATTAATTTGTTCTTCTACAGACACACACACACACACACACACACACACACACACACACACACACAGAGGTCTGCACACACTCAGCTGAGAGCCAAGGCGATTATGCACTGAAGGCAAGCAGAAAGCGATGCTTGTGCTCCAGTGAGCCACAGTTTCAGCTGAGAGTGGCGTTGACTTGACTTGTCCAGATAATTGCTTCAAGTCCTCCATGTCCCTCCTACAGAATGTGCAGTTCCTTTAGAGAAGGTGTGTTTGAGGGGGAGAGTGCCACCACCTTCTTAGAAAGAGACGGGGGATGAACACTGATGTCCTTTGTCCAGGTCAAATACAACTGTGTTAGTTTGGGATCCCCCAGAAGCTGACCCTTTGACAAAAACCCAAATGAAATGGTTTATTCTGGAAGTGATTCCAGGAAACATTGGTAGAGGGATGGGAAAGTAAGACCGCAAAGTAAGAGTAAGCAAATAATGAGCTCAGTCTTATGAGGGAGACCTGGGAACCAGTGTAGAACTCTGCTTAGGCACCCACCTGAGCGGCCATACTGACTCCCGATGGTCATTGTAGAGGGTCTACACTGAGGGCCTTAATTCCTTGGCACTTGGGACAGAATTGTCTCTGTCCTGCAGGGACAGCTCTAAGGCAGAGGTCCCCAGCCTTTGGGATCTAATGCCTGATGATCTGAGGTAGAGTTGATAATTACTATTATTATTTTTATTTCTAATAATAGAAATAAAGTGCGTGATAATGCACTTGAATCATCCTGAAACCATTCTGCACTCCCCCCACCCCCCACGCCCAGATCCATGGAAAAATTGTCTTCCAATGGTCTTCTTGATGCCAGAAAGTTTGGGGATCGCTCTAAGGCAAAGAAAGCAAATGCTGGCCTGGGAGGTCTGGCTGGCAGGGGCTGTCGAGATGAATCCCAGAGGGAATGGATGGGGCACCAACTCTACCTCCAGACTTCTTCAAGCCAAAAGACCTCAATTTTTGTCATTCCAGATCTGAATCCACCTTACTTCCATTCTCTGCTCTCAGAAAAAAATCTACACGTTTGGACATGAACTTGACAGTGATCATTCTAGAGACAGCATGTCACTGGCACTATACGTAAGTTTTTAGCATATTTTAAATCTGAAATGTTAGCTGTTTTTACTCTTGAATACCCTTTTTTCTTAAAAAAACAAAAAACAAAAAAAACTTTGAAATGGAAAGACCCCACTGTACCTGATCTTTGCTACAATCTGAATTGCATACGTTCCTGCAATCTTTGCCGCGAGGTTGTATAAATCTGCCCAGACTGTTTCCTTTGGTACACTGCAAACATAGCCAGGGTGAGCCAAATCAACAAGTATTTGTTTAACAGTTAATATGTATTATGACTTCCTAAGGTAAATACTTCTAAACCACATAGTGTGTCACTTGCTCTAAATCAGCTTTTCTTCTTTTCCTGTGGTATTGTTTGCAAATACAGGCAGTAAAGAAACAGAAAGAGAGCTAACAACGGGTCTGTGGGATGAAAAGCTAATTTCTTTCTCAGAATTTTGGCTCAAGTAACATTCTTTGAAAACCTGAGTACACGGAACTCAGGAATTGTCACTATAATTATTTACATAAAGAATTATGAAATTCTTCATTCTCTCAATTGCAACCTCCTTTAAGACTACTTAATAATATTAGACTTATCCAAATGTGATGTGATTCAGGGTAATCCTTTGGCTGTATCAACTGAAGTCCGCACGTGCAGAAGAATTTTAAAGGGAGCAGCCCTTGCACATCATTCTTATTAACCAGGACATCATTTATGGCAACGTTGAACCCCCTCCTATAATACTTTCTCTTTGGAGAAACTTCACTAACCCCTCCGCATAGACTGAGTTGTTTTTCCAATTCCCTTCTGCCACCTTGCATGGTGAATTTACCAGAGCAGGAATAGTTTCATTTATTTTTAAATTCTCTCTTTCCTGGAATAGTGACTAGGACTATGGATGATCAGAAAAGGCTAGCTGAGTTGGCTTGAGGGAGAACCTTCCTTATTCTGAAGAATATCTACCAAAAAATCTATACCAAATATTATAACTAGTGGTGACGTATTTAAAGCTTTCCCTTGTGATGGGGGCCCAAACAAGCATGCCCGCTATTATCACTTCTGTTTAATGTCACATTGTATGCCCTGGCCAGTTCAGCAAGGGAAGGAAAAAAAAAGGCTTTAAATATTAAAATGAGACAGAAAGAAATATAGCTATCATTAGGAGATAATATCATTGGGAAATAGAAATCGTAAAGAGTTTGTAAGAACTAATAAGTGAATTTATCAAGGTTGCTTAATTTAAAGTCAATATGCAAAAATCAGTTTTTATTTCTACGTATGTGCAACAAATAATTAGAAAATAAAATGAGGGTAATTAGGATGCAATAGCAATAGTGTCCTGTACATTACATACTTAAGAAAAAATCTAATGAAAGATGTGCAAGGCTTCTATCCAGAAAACTATAAACCATCACTGAAAGAAGTAAGGCTGTGGCCATGTCCTTTCCATGTTTGCCAAAGTACCGGTCTTGTCCTAGGACTAAAACACATGGCTAACTGCATATATGGCTGTGACCCTATGGAAGTCAAGTCCCCAGCATAATATAGAAGGTCATCAAATGCTAGGTTCCTTTAGATTTCTGTGTGGCCATACCCAGCTGCGAGAGCTGAGCAAACCTAGGAGCTGTGGGCAGATTTGTCTCCATGCCTTAGCAGTTTTGTACACACAGGCATTTACTTGTGCCAGGGAAGGGAGCGGAAGAGACCAGGTTCTCAGGCCAGGTCACCGGCTTCCTAGGTGAAGACCAGACTTCCCAAGAGAGCAAATACTGGAATGTGTCTTGACTCTATGGAAAAGGAAGTTCTTCCCTTCTTGGTTTCCTAATACTTACACAGAGGCAGAAAAGTCTTTGGATGAGGTGAATAAAGGGGGACAGTGCACCCGTTTTCTCTGCTGACACTGGAGAAAAGGCAAGGGAGGAAAAACAGATCACACAATGAGAGAAGAGAGAAGCACTGGAGATGGAATTTCTAGGGGAAGACTCACCAACTTGGATGAAATATTCTTTAGACTGCTTTTAAAGGACAGTATGGCACCATAGGAAATAATGGTCTTGGCAGTCAGAGACTGTTCATGGGGTTCTCATTACTGGTCCCATCACTTCATGGCAGATAGATAGGGAAACAGTGGAAACAGTGACAGACTTTATTTTGGGGGGCTCCAAAATCACTGCAGATGGTGACTGCAGCCATGAAATTAAAAGACGTTTGCTCCTTGGAAGAAAAGTTATGACCAACCTAGACAGGATATTAAAAAGCAGAGACATTACTTTGCCAACAAAGTTCTGTCTAGTCAAAGCTATGGTTTTTCCAGTAGTCATGTATGGATGTGAGAGTTGGACTATAAAGAAAGCTGAGTGCTGAAGAATTGATGCTTTTGAACTGTGGTGTTAAAGAAGACTCTTGAGAGTCCCTTGGACTGCAAGGAGATCCAACCAGTCCATCCTAAAGAAAATCAGTCCTGAATATTCATTGGAAGGACTGATGCTGAAGCTGAAACTCCAATACTTTGGCCACTTGATGTAAAGAGCTGACTCGTTGGAAAAGACCCTGATGATAGGAAAGATTGAAGGCAGCAGGAGAAGGGGACGACAGAGGATGAGATGGTTGGACGGCATCACCGACTGCATGGACACGAGTTTGAGTAAACTCCGGGAGTTGGTGATGGACAGGGAGGCCTGGGGTGCTGTGGTCCACGGGGTCACAAAGAGTCAGACACGACTGAGCGACTGAGCTTAACTGAGTCCAGAAGCCCTGGATTTGATTCCTACTTCCATGACTCATTGGTTATGTGGCTGTAGATATGTAATGGAAATGTATCTCATTAAAAAATTAAAAATTAATAATAGCCACCAAGAACGTTTTGAGGATTAAATGAAATAATATTTGCAATACCCCTAGAACAGTTACAGTTATAAACACTCGGTAAAGTACCTAGGTAAAGAATTGCCTATACTCATTCTTTCATTTCCATTCCATGGCCTTGCATAGCTAAAATCTTATAGTTTTGGTCAGTATTTTGGTAATTTTGTTTAGAAATGGGTCATAAAATCCACAAAAGAAGACTCACTGAAGTTCTAACATTGTGTGTGTGTGTGTGTGTGTGTGTGTGTGTGTGTGTAATAAAACAAACTTGGGAGGTACTTTTGAGTTATTTAGTAATTATGAGCCTAGTAGGGCAGGGGAGAGTAGAATGAAGGGAAATGAACTGAATATTTTTTTTGAATTGTAGTGATTGTAAACACTCTTAAAAACCAAAGGAAAACGTAAGGGGAATGCGAATGGGATCACACACAAAGCCAAACACACATATATTTTGATGGATCCCTGATAAAGTGGAAAGGAGGGATCACTTTAACCTGCTGGTGTTCAATACCTAAGCACGCTGTTTAGGTGAGTGTGGTGACTGTGCTGCCGCTGTCGAGAAGCACCTGTCACGTGGCTCCGTGCAGGTGAGGCACGGTTGAGAGCAGGTTCTTGTCGTCGCCCTCTCGTCGGTCGTATTCTAGGTGGACGGCAATCGCAGACGCAGACTTGTAAAGTGAGGCTCAGTGACGTGCCAGAGTCAGCTTGTACCAGCTCATCAAAGCAGATTGATCACATTTCTTTTTAACTCCAGGTTCATTGTCATCAATCACTTTAGTAGCTTGAAGTCTTGCGCCGTGCTGGGAGTGTTTACATCACGGAAATTGGCAGGAGCCGCAATGGCACCCCACTCCAGTACTTTTGCCTGGAAAATCCCATGGATGGAGGAGCCTGGTGGGCTGCAGTCCATGGGGTCGCTAGAGTCAGGCACGACTGAGTGACTTCACTTTCACTTTTCCCTTTCATGCACTGGAGAAGGAAATGGCAACCCACTCCAGTGTTCTTGCCTGGAGAATCCCAGGGACGGCGGAGCCTGGTGGGCTGCCGTCTCTGGGGTCGCACAGAGTCGGACACGACTGAAGCGACTTAGCAGCAGCAGCAGCAGCAGGTTGTACTTACTCCTCCCCAACCAAGGGTGGTCACTAAACATTTACTAACATACCACTGGACAGACAGATAGATAATGAAATGAAACAACGTTCTAACAGCTTCATTAAAAGGCTAAGAAACTCTTTATATTACATAGTAAAAGTTTTGTTTTTGTTTTAAATTGGGAAACATGTACTTGAAGTTAGAGGAAAAAAAAATCTCAGTTTAAAACTTACATGCTGAGTTCCAAAGGAGTGGAATGACCACCATCCAATTTAATTAAAAAAAGGAATTTCATTGCTCTTTGGATTCAGTGAAAGGGGGATTTTTTTAAAAATTGATTTTTGTTTTAAAGTTCAATAAAATTTTATTAATTTAATTAGTTCCTATCAATTTTTAAATAAGCAGTAGCTTAGATTAAATTTGCTCTCTCTTTCTCTTTCCTTATTTAACCCAAACTCCTCCGAGTGTATTATTGGGTCTGGTCTATCATTTTGCAGCTAGAATGGTATTGGTGATTGTAAATCAAGTGAATATTTTGGATCAGGATCTTGAGATGTTGTTTCTATGAGGATTTTGAGGTGTTTCCATCAGGGTGTGTGTTATGGAAAAACAGCATACGCATGAGGGGAAAACATCTCTCTGGAAGCAAGAAAGGGCTTCTGTTGATGGTGGCCTAACCCTAAGACAATTGCACTGAGTGTCATGTTCAGAAAGGTGGTTTAAGAGTGGGCGTGGTGCCAGGCGGCATCTGCAGGATGGTCTGGGCTCCCCTTCCAAGTGCCTGGGGGCCCGGGGGGAGCTGGAGGAGGAGGGGAGCTTTGCAGAGTGATCAGGAGAGGACTAGGCTAGGAGAGGCGCGGCCCACGCCTTGCTGTTCTCCTGAGGGAGCCTTGATAACTTCCGATCAGGATCGAAACCACAATCCAGAGGAGCTAGGAAAGGAAATAAATAGGCAACGAGACTGGAGTTAACTTCTGAGGCTTGAGGGTCCGAGTGTGAGAAAGCCTTTTCCCCAGTGTTTTCCTCCGTCCTCTCGTTCCACATGATAATTTCCAAAAGCAAGGGTCTCCAGTCAAATAATTTAGCAACTTAATGGCTGTACGCTCTACGCCTCGTGGAAATGCACAGTGGGTGCGGTCTGTTTAAAGCTTTGACAGGTCTTGTAGTTAATAAAGGCATTTAGGACTGCTTCGCCAAGCACAGAACACATTTTAGCATCTTGACATACACTTTCTGAAGAACCATGTCCCATAGAAAATCAGTTTAAGATGTAGTATGGCAAAAAGGGCATGGACTCTGGCCAGATATTCTCAGACCCAAATTCTGAAGACAGGCTCGGTCGAGAGACGGAGGGAGCCCCAGACGCCTTGCAGACCCTCTCGCGGCGGGGCTGAACTCTCCAGCAGGGAGGCAGGGTGGTTCTGAAAGTGGGGCTGAGGCAGCTGGGTTACTTGCTCTCTGCAAAGTTACCCATCTGCACTGAGGGAGTGAGAAGATGGAGACAAGTTTTCAGAGTCCATCAACCTGGCCTTGACTTCTGACTCTCCTACTTTCTTGGGCGCAAACTCGAGTTGACCATTTCATCATTTTGTGGCCCATCTTCCTCAAGAAGAACTTAACTTTGTCACTGACAGGAGTTCAGGGGCTCATAAAATCAAATATGTGGTAGATAACGAACATGTACACAGGGCCAGCCTCCTGCTTCTGTTGAAGACCATATCCATCACTGAGCATCTTTCCTTTCAGGCAATCTGTAAGGAGAATGTTGTGTCTTCTGGAGGCTCCCAGATCCAGTGCCAGAGGATAAAATGAAACATTGTTTGTACAAACCTTGGTGCAAACAGTAGGGCTCTGGGGGCCGGGGACACTTTGCCTTGGGATGGTATTCAGGACCTCTTTGTTGGTTTTCTTGGTGTTTCTCCAGAGGTGCAGGTTCCCCCCACACTGTGTGTGTGGCGGGGGCACACCATGGGATTTGCATCGAGGCTGTCTTTTCACAGCTCTCCGATCATTTTGAACACAACTCAGCGTTGGATGAGGTTCCTATATTCACTTCTGGAACATTTGCTGCCCCAGGCCCTGTGCTAGCTGTTGGGATTGCTAAGATGAAAACGGGGCAACCCCCTCGCAGAAATCACTCATGGGCTGATACCGGGGAGCAAATGTACATACCAGCTGATCATTAAGCCACAAAGCAGTGAGTGCCCGGAGAATCTAGGAAACGTGCTTAGAATACTGTCTGAGCCCACGATAAGGGCTCAATACATCTTGATTACTGTTGTGATCGACGTAATTATTATTATTAAACAGGCAGGTTACAGGGAACATCGAGGAGTGGGAGGCTGGGGCCCGGGAGGCAGGGGTGCCTCATGTTGCCTGGGAGCTCAGAGAAACCTCACCGAGAGAGAAGGTAACAGTTGAATCATGTAAGGTGAGAATGTGGCCAAGTTCAGGAGAGGGAAGGTGTATCCCCCTGGTGAAAGAGACACGTGCATAAGCCGTGACCTGTAAACATGTATATCCAGGCCTGTTGCGATACAGCAAGTATTCCAGCACGGCTCAGACAAGAGGCATGTGTGTGTACATGTGCGTGTCTGCGTGTCAGTGTAGCAAGAGACACAATGGGAGGGTGAATGGATAAAAGTCAGCTTGAGAAAGTGCTCGCTTTTCCTGTTGTCCAGTTTGGGATTAAGCCTGCTTGTAATAGGAACATGACTCTCTCTCTCTCTTTTTTTTTAAGAAATGTAAATTAAAATAATTTTTAAAAAAATCTCTTTGACCCCCGATTTAGGAAGTCTATCCTCATGAAAAAGAATTGTCTATGTCAAAACAATAGAAGAAATGTGAGCAAAGAGGAATTGTGGAATACATTTGAATATGTCCCCATGATTCCATCAGGTCACTAGTGTTACTAAAGAACAGTATTAAACAGCTTGGGGAAATGCAGTGTAGCTTCAAGAGAAAAAGTCTACAAATAAAACTGACTGCAAAGAGAGAATGTTAACCCTATTCCCAAAGTGCTTAGCTAGAAGAAAAGGAGGCAGTGTCCTGAAAGGTTAAAGTCGTTATCTGTGGATGGCAGGGTCATGAGAGAACTTTCTTTCCTTGTAGTTTAAAGTATTTATTCCAATCAAGGGGGAAACGGGGATGGTGTCTTGTGCCCCAGTGGAGAACCTGGGTAATCCCTCTGCAGGTTAGCACCTCTCCAAAGCTGCTGGGTTGGTAACACGCCTTTGAGTCTCCGGGGCACTGTTCTGGTCTTCCGAGCTGACAGCAGAGCTCAAAGACAAGGCTTGGTGAGCAAGTGAGCCAGGTGCCACCCCTCACAGCTGCATGGTGGTGACAATAAAGCCAAGTCATCTCCAACAGAGGCTACCCGAATGCTTAAGGGGAGAGAGCAGGGTGGCCCTAGGGGAAGGGGAGGCATCTTAAAGGGTAAGGCAGCTTAGATGAGTAGAAGGAAGGAAACTTGACCCAAAGTCTCTAGCCCTTTCTAGCTCTTTAATGAGAAGCTTAACCCCCACTCTTGAAGATCTGACCCCAGCTGGTGCCCTATCTAGGATGGCTTTCGGTAAGAAGCGTGCTAAATGGAGCTGATGACTGGTTGGATCCATGCTCGTAACCGTGGAAGTGGTGACCCTGGCGACCGGCTGCTGAACGCCCGCGATATGCTCTCCCTGCCTGGCTTCTTTATTAATAACTCACAGGCGTGCTGCTAAAAATTGCTGTTTGTACAGATCGGAAAACTGAGGCTTTGAAGAATCCCTCAGAACAGTGCATAAGTGCTGGAGGTATAAATGCAGTCCAGGCTAAGCCCTCTGAGGGGAAGCAGTGGAGGGTCTCCGTTGCATGAGTTTTCCTTTTGGAACTATCTTCCTTGCCCTTACACACTCACTATCTCATCTGTCCTCATCACACCTGGTGGGAGACTCAGGACCCGTGACGTTCAGGGTGCGTTGTCTGGCTGAGAGCAGCGAGGTACTGGATCCGTTCATTCGGAGAGAGGATAGGCTACACACCGCAGTATTCTTGGGCTTCTCTGGTGGCTTAGCTGGTGAAGAATCTGCCTGCAATGCAGGAGACCTGGGTTCGATCCTTGGGTTGGGAAGATCCCCTGGAGAAGAGAACGGCTACCCACTTGAATATACTGGCCTGGAGACTTCCATGGACAGAGGAGCCTGACAGGCTACAGTCCATGGGGTCTCAAAGAGTCAGACACACTTTCACTTGAAATAAATACGGTGTGCACAATGCTGAGTGGGGTGAGGTGACGCCAACACCCTTGGGAGCTTTTAGAGCAGACCTAACTACAAAGCCCCACGCCCTGGGGCCTGTGAGGGGAGACCGATGCCTTGCTCCTGAAGCCCTGCGTTAGCTGTCACTGTTAGCGCAGGAGCCTTGTCTTACAGGGGAGCGACCTCGGTGCAGGCTGTGTGACCGCAGACAAACCGCCGCCCGTCTCTGTGCCTCCTTCCCTCCTGAAGAAAGGACGGGAATGGAGTCATCGATCTCCAGAGTCAGGACCTCTGGGTGGGTTCAGCCCCTTTCTCTGTTGGAGCAGCCCACCCCGGTTCTCAGCAGTTCTCACGTATGAGCCCGCACCCCACCTCAGAAAGGCACAGCTCCTCCTAGCACAGGGGCGGGTGAGCCACACAAACGACACACGGGACGAGAGAAGCGTGGCCGCGGGCACGGCTTACTCTGCGCACAGGCCAGCACAGGCCGGGCTGACCTGCGGAGCTGTTGCACAGTCAGAACACCGGTCACCCTGGGAGGGACCCGCGACGGGAGAGCCGGGGGTGCTTCCAGGAGAGCGGGCTCTGCTCCAGACGTGGACGCTTGGTGATGCCTTATCAACCTGTCCACTCAGGAATCTGGGCTCCTTATGGCTTTAAAGAAAAACTTCAGTTAAAAAAAAATGCACACAGCATCTGAAGAGAGTGGTGAGGGGGAAGTGTTCCTGACGGGCATCAGGGGGCGGGCAGGGGTTCCGGGCTGGCTTTGTGACGAGCGCAGGTCCCTCCTGAGTGGCAGGGGTCACTGGGGACCACGGCATCCCTTGACCACCGGGTGATGCTGCAGGCGCAGCCTCGCTCCCCGAAGCCGCCCGCCCTGAGCCCAGAGCCCTTGCAGCGAGCACGCTCTCGCCGGCCCTCAACAGGTGGCAGTCTTCCCTCAGCCTCGGCAGGCGCTGCGGGTGCCAGCGGGGGGCTGGGTCTACCCTGCCGCAGGGTTAACCAAGATGCTCATCTCCGGGGCGGGGCAGGGCGGTCTCACCATTCCCCGGAGCGGGGGTCTTGTGCCAGGGCTCCCCACTCAAATACTCAGCTCCTGCCCCATCTCCTGGGGCCCCGGTTTCCCTGGGAGGAGCCCAAGACCGGTGCCCCAGTCCTCTCCTGTTTGGAGGAGCGCTCCCACAGCCCCTCTGCTGGCCTCAGCTGGTGGGGGGGGGGGGGTCCCAGGCCTCACTCTGGGGGGATCCTCTTCCTGCGGAGCAGGCTTCGAAAACAAGAGAGAATTTCTGAGAACCGGGGTGGACTGCTCCAACAGAGAAAGGAGTATGAATATTTCATTAAGGTGGTTCAAGTTATCAAACAACATTACAAAACCAAGTGTGTTGGCAGGAATCTGAGAAGCACATTAACATGGGTAAAAATAGTGGGAAAGCAGGCCAGAGAGGGGGCACTTTGGGCAGAGTGCCTCGGGGACCCCGAGCCGGGGGCCAGCCCTTCAGGCTGAAGGGGCCGCCACCACATCTGCACCCCCTCCAAACACGTCCCAAAAGGGGGGCTCAGAGATGGTGGGCGGGGGCCCTTCTTCCTCGAGGACTCTGGTGTCCAGGTGTTTCTGGAGGGTGGAGGACGACTCTCACTCACCACTTCCCTGGTCCAAGGGGCCCACGGAGCTGGAAGAGGCTTAGAACCTGGACTCACCCCAAGAGGCTGCCCTGAAGTCCCAGCTATCTGAGCTGGGGGAAGTCGAGGCTGGACAGCTGGGGAGAGCTGTTTGTCACAGTGAGGGTGGCTTCTGGCGAGGGTCCTCTCACACTGCTGGACCACATCCCAGCCTCCCAGGGTGTCTCCCAGGTGGCCCTCTGGCTAAAGGACAAGAACACACAAAGGCCCCGTTGTTGGGCCTCCACCACAAGCTTTGAGACATCTTTCCTCTGCGCCTTGTGCGTCTCCCTTCCTGAAGCTCGAAGCTACCTCTGTAGAGACTGCTTCTGTGTTATTTCTGTATGAAATTATAACATAGCAACATATCCTGAACTTAGCACTTTGCCTATTTAACTTCTCATAAAGCTGTGAGGTAGATACTGTTATTATCCCCATTTTACAGCCTAGGACATTGAGGTTGAGAGGGGTTAGGAAATTACCCAGAATCATACTGCTAGGAGAGATAACAGAGGAATTGAAGGGTAGGCTCGTTTCAATCCAGAGTCCCACTTAAGCCATCTTGGTTGGAGAATGTGTCAGAAGTCGCTGGTTCTCCAAGTCCCTGACGAGCCCTGAGAGAGGCATGGAGGAGAGGAACTCATGAAGTCCTAGAGTGAGGGCAGGGGAGCCGGAGAAAGCCAGGTCACTGGTGAAGTCGGCCGTCGTTCAAGGCACTTCAGCTCCGCTGCCTTGAACCTCCATTTTCCCTGGTTGCTGGGAAAACAAACCAGAGGAAAATCTGTGGCCTGCCAAGCCTGGTGTCTGGCAAGCACTGCTGCTCAGCAAGTGGTGGAGCCCTGTTCAAGTCCGTGCCGCTCCCTCAGTCTGCGCAGCTGCATATGGCGCCCTCAGAGCCAGTCCTCCTGGGACACGTCTCTGCAGATGGGCTGTGGCAAGGCGGCTCCGAATCCCAGTTACGCATCAGTTGAATGTCCCCTCCCTGCACCTTGAACTCCTCCTATCTCAGTACTTATCACACTGTCCTGTAGACTGTTTAATTATCCACATGCCATCCTCAACTGAGGACTTAATGTGGCAGGAAATGTGTCTACCTGGTTCACTGAGGAAAATCAAGGTACTGTCCAAGAACCTAAAATGTTACTGTGCTCAGAAGGTATCTGTTGATGTATGGATGGATGCGTGATGGATGGATGGATGGAAAGACGGACTGACGGGTAGAGGGGTGAATGGATGGATAGATGGATGGAAGATAAGGGTAGATGGATGTTAGGTGTGAGGTGGACGGACTAATGGGTGAGTCGGATGAACCATTTGATGGACAGTCAGCTTGAGTATCTTCATTCATAGCATTCTATCTCGTGTGTGTGCACTGCTACTTTCAGGAACATTGTCCTGTTTACTATTAACTTTTTGGCTTTTACAATCCTGAGATAGATAAAAGCAATACCTAAGGCTGGCCCTGCCCAAGTAGATAAGGGCTGGTGTCCAGCCCAACACTCACAAACAAACAAAAGCATTTCCTAAGCCTTCTCCTTCTTCACAAGCTCCGGGAAAAAAAATTTTTTTAAATTCTATTTGGCAAGAGTAGGTGCCAAACACTATCACTCATTGCCACGGCCTGTCCTCCACTCAGGAAAAGGGGCTGCTTATGATTTCTGGAACCTTAACCCCCCCTTTTCTGGTGTTGATAGGAAGAAGGGGACTGATAACCACCGATAACCAGGCTGCTAATTGATCCGCTTATCAGAAGATGGCCTTTCCTTGCTGTGTGTGTGTGTGTGTGTGTGTGTGTGTGTGTGTGTGTGTGTGTATGTATGTGTGCACGCGCGCGCAGGGTGTGTGGTTCAAAAGGCAAAGCAATGTTGGAGCCTGCGGCTTGGCAGTGACGGGGTCCCAGCGGAGAGATCAGGGTTCAGAGAGAAGTGAGGGAGAGCAGGGTCAGGGGAACAGTCTCAGTATAATCTCCTGTTCTTATCGACGGCGCGTTCCGCCAACACACACACTCAAGGTACCTGAACTTATAACCTCAGGAGGCAGAAGGAGCAGCTTCAGTCTGTTGAGCCCCCAGAGGAGCAGATTCTGGTTCTGATTCTGGAGAAGGCCTGCCTGGAGAGCCATCCTGGGGTGGGTCTCAGAGACCAGGCTATCTCCTTCCCGTGTCTCTTTACTCCTCCATGGCACTCGTCCTTCATCCTCTGAGACATCATTTGAGGGTTCTCTTCATGCCCCCCACACCCTCCTAAACAGCTTCTCACAGTAGCATCAGGTCCACGTAGACCCATGGAGGCGTCAAGGACTAAGAAAGCTCTCGGCTCCAGCAATGGCGGGGATTACCCCGTCTCCAGCTGGTATAGTCCGAAGCTCCCGTTTGCATTTGACTAAAGAAATGAAGTTCATGTCAAAGAATAATAGATTCCCCAATAAAAGAAGGTATGGAGGTGAACTGTCAAGAAATCCTGCCATTCTCCCCGGAGGAGGGAGAAACAGGATGAAAGTGTGGACGGAAGGGAAGAGGAGCCAGGGAGAAAGGAAAAGAAGGGTATCTGAAAGAATGGGTGGGAAGTAGGAGTAGAATGGTGCAGAATGTTTATGGAGCATCTGGTTCAGTCAGGGACTGAGCCACACGGATGTCTTCACTAATATCCGCAGCAAAGGTGGGACATCTGGCCGGGAACAATTGGTGACTTAGAGTTAACAGATGAGGAAACTGAGGCCCAGCAAAGTTCATTAATGTGCATAAGGTCACACAGCAACTGGAACTACAGCCTGGAAATCTAACTCTCACAGGCTGCCTTCTGTCTTCCCTCCTGCTATGATCAGGTGGGTCGAGCCGGCCCAGTGAGGTTCACCTGGTCTGCAGGGCCACCCCTTACTGTTAAGGGGTGACCAGAGCCTCCTTCCTGGGCCAACTCCTCCTTCTCCAACTCAGGAGCTGAAACTGTCCGATCTTAGAACCCACTGCCTGGAGACGGAGGCCCAGGCAGAAGGGAAAGTCTTGTTTAGGGACCCACGGGACTTGGAGGCAGGAGCTGGGACTACATCTTTAGTCTCCTGAGTCCCAGCGTGGTTGTTTTGGGTCCACTGCAAAGTCCCTGTGCATTGATATTCCATTATTTATATAAAGTCACAACTGAGAGCAAAAGTAACGTAGGAAAATGAGATGGGGGTATGAGGCTATAAATCTTCTGGCATCTGCCTTCACATGGCTTATCTATGTAATGGGGTTACTACGGGATGGTGTGTCCAGAACCGTCTTGGTTACCTCGTCCTTTTAGTGTCTGTTAGTGGAGACTTTGAAGATATTGCTGGAAAGCATTGTGAAGATACCAACGCTATACAGTGGCCTGTTGCTCCAGGAGCAAGTTCACAGGCGTGGTACTTTGCACTCTCTTTATTGAGGTTGGTCAACGGGCCTGATAGAGACTGCTGGAGTGGAGGATGATAAGGCGAAGGGAAAAGACACCTGGAGTCAGAACGCTTGGCTCGTGCTCAAGCGTTGACTAAACTTCCTGGTGTCAATCTCTTCATTTTTAGAAACAGATGGAGATGATATGAACAAGCTTTCCTCTAGCCTTATTTCACCCAGGGCTCATAGCAGCAGCTCTGAGCAAGTCTCTTGTCCCTTCAGGACCTTTGGGTGGGCCTCGTCATTCTGGTGATAAAGCCCCAGACTTCAGAGTGGCCCGTGGGGCCTCTTCTGGGAAATCTCATCTCCCCTCTGCTGCTGCTGCTGCTGTCCTCGGGGCCCCGTTTGTCCCAGGGCCGCCATCCCCGGGGTGCCACCCAGGCCCAGTTTTCCTGCCAGGTCCTTCTCTCCCCCGATCTCGTCCCTGCAGTCCTTTCCTGGGGACAGCACTTAGTGGCCTTCACGGGCCTGTCCCCTTCTGGGCCTGTCTTCTTCGCCACACCACTCTTACAGACACACTTTTGTGTTTATTTGTGAATTAGCCTTTAAAAAAGATGAATGATGAACTCCATGAGGTCTAGGATCATGTTGGGTTGTGCTGGTCATTTTATTCCTAAACTGAGAGTGTGTGATAAAGGCAAACACTTGGATGAAGGAAGGGACTGATGAAGGGAGGGATTGAGAGAGAGGTGGAGGGAGGGGGCGTGACGATCCGGGACGAAGCTGACTTTTCTCTGAAAAGACATCTGTAGTCAGTGACTAGTTGGAGGGCGGGTCAGGTGTGAGCTCGAGGCAGTGTGGCTCCTCCAGTTCCCCAAGGCCGAATCCTCATGGAAGCCCGATTCTGGTCCTCGAATCCTAAAAGAAGATCCCATACTTCCCGAGCTCTGGCCACTAGACCATGTACGCTATTTATTGCTTAGGACTGGGGGCTTGTTCAGCGCCCACCCCCGACTCTTTTATGACATGCTTTCTTGATCAAACTGTAAACCAGCAGAGAACGCTTAGCAATCATTAACAGCTGTTCTTGGAAAAGGCCTAGCTCACATAATTGTACCTTTTACAACGTGCACCCTGATCACCGTTCCACCTCCGTGGCCATGCATGTCCTCTGGAGCTGGAAGCGTCACAAACAAGTCAGGAGCAAGAAGGCGGGGAGGAAGACCCAGAAAGCAATTGACTCATTATGAAGTTGCTGAGAAGCTTAGGGCTGCGGCATTTCGGTTGGCTGCTAAGTGAATATGTAACTACTTTATATATTTCAACAAAATTAAACTTAAACCTACAGAATTAGGTTTATTAATTTCTGTCAGGGCTCAATGGGGGAATAAGAATGGCCATTCATTATGGACACACAATTACTGGAGACAAAAATGAAGCCCAGCACTATTAAGTATAATAAAAATGTTGAACACTGAGGAAATTTTCATTAAATATAATCTATTCTTTATATTACTACACTTAATCCTTGCTGTCTGCCTCTCTGTTTTTCTCCAACCTATTTAATTTTATTACTTAACTTTTTATAAATGTTTCTTAATATAATTATGATTAAATATTAGGGAGGAGAATGTTACTCTCTTAAAAAAGAGAAAGAAAGAAGTCTCCTTCCATGTCCTCTTCTCTTCACTCCTAAGATGGCGAAAAATGATGTTTTTTTGGAAAAAGCAAGTGCTAAGTGGGATTTTATTGTTGGGGCAAGGCTGGAGCATGAGAGAAGGGAAGGCAATAAATAAGAAAGAAGCTCTGATCAGCAGTTGTAGGAGAGCTCTTTATATTACACATTTAAATAAAAGTCCATTGCCTTACTAAAAATGTCTGAGAATATTTGCATGGCCAAAGCATGTAATTAAAAGATGGGCCCAGCTAATGTTATTGCTTGCACTACAAGAAAACGTTTGTGATCCTAGCATTTATTTATTTCTTTTTAAGTCACGATATGTTCTTGTGTGAACTGCTCTCTTTTATTAGGTGCTGGGGGTGGAATGTGGGAAGCCAAATGGGGAGTTTCATTTTCTTTGCCAAAATATGGTTGTGCCACCATATCTCCAAGCTTCTTCTTGGAGCTATCGTGATCTTACGTATTTTTCTTAGCACAGCTGAAGCAAGAAGCAGCCGTCAGTACAAGCCTGGGAAATAGGGGTTATTGAAATAAAACCAGGACTCGACCTTTATCCACTTACAACTGCTTTAATGACTGTGTTCAGAACAGAAGGGTCTTGGTTCCACGGCCATGTCATTTGGGGAGCTCAGTTCTGGGCACCAAATGTTCGGTTTTAAGACTAGTCCATTTTCTGTTTTCTTCCAGTTAAGTAAGATGAGAATCGAGTTTTCATTCATAGCAACCACACAACCCTGCCTGACTTCCAGGGCCTACTACATATATTCTCATTTCCCAGACCCACCCTCCCAATAAGCTTCCGTGTAGCTTTGCTCAGCCCGAGATCTGGCATTTACCGGGTAATGACTGTGCACACTCGTCTCAGAGCTGGGGCCTGAGTGCAGTGTGCAGCCTTTTCCATTCAGGGCTTCGTTTCTTTGGAAGCTGACGATGCGCGTCATCATTGTTGGTGCTGCTATTATTGGTTTGCACAGTTGATGACATAATTAGTTTTCCCCCATCCTTCTCACCACTGGTGTAAATCCTCTCAACCCAGGATATGCTATGGATATCATTTTCTTGGAAAATGCTCTCTGAGCTTTCTGACCTGGTCCAGCCTGGGTTGGTGGCTCACGTGGCAGCTCCCAGCTGTGGTCTTGGTGTCTCCTTTCTCTGCTGTTCTAGGCATCCTTTCTGCCTCTCACTCTGTGTCTCTGTTTCCTAGGCCTGTGCCCTCCTCCTGATTGCTCCCCAAGTTTTATAGAGCATGTGTGCCTGAGCGCTACGTCACTTCAGTCCTATCTGACTCTTTGTGACCTTGTGAACTGTAGTCCGCCAGACTTCTCTGTCCATGGGATTCTCCTGGCAAGAATGCTGGAATGGGTTGCCATGCCCTCCTCCAGGGGCTCTTCCCAACCCAGGAATAGAACCTGCATCTCCTGTATCACCTGCATTGCAGGCGGATTCTTTAGTGCTAAGCCCCCAGGGAAGCCCTGTTTTCTAGAACATATCTTCTTGTAACTTTCAAAGATGGAAAGCATGGGAATTAAACTCCAGGAACTTACCTGTTAGAGAAGTCTTCTCTCCCAGCACTATCCCTGTTTCTCTCTAGAACCTCAGATTATCTTAGTGCTCTGCATAGTCTTTATGTGAACCAACAGTCTTCATTCTTACTCACTGGCTTACATTAGTTTTTGGCATCCCCCGTAAAAAAGTAAGGTCATGAGTAGTGGGACTTCATCTGTTTTGCTCACTGCTGAGTCTCAGTGCCAAGAACAATAACAGATCTATTAGACACTCAATAAATGTTCATTGGATAAAGGAATTGATGAATTTATTAGCTTGCTTAAACATACGAATCTACAGAAAACAGGAGGTGCTGGAAAAGGCTAGCCCTCACTTGACATAGCTCATCGTTAGGCAGAGGGCTGAAGTGATTCTGTGTGAACAAGAACATACGTCAGCCTTTAGAAACGAAGTCTCCATCGGAGCCTTCCGTGGGGCCTCCTGCTGCTGGCACCTCGGGTGGCTCCCCTTTGAGCAATGACACAGAAATCCTGGACTTCAGGCACTTGCTGGAGGGGTTTGCCATTGTCTTCCTGCCAAGAGTGCAGCCAGCCAAACTCTGGAGAGGCAGGCGAAGGGGTGTGCTCCCCAAGGAATCAGTATTCCAGACGAGAGTCCTCGGGCTCTTCTGAATGTGCATGTGTGTGTGCACAGGTGTGTGCACAGATGTGTGGGCATGGCATACATACATGCATACTGATTTTTAAAGTATTTTTTGTTTTTTAGAGTATTGTAGTAATATGTTATGGGACTTCCCAGGTGGCAAAGTGGTAGAGAACTTGCCTGCGATGCAGGCATCACAGGAGACACGGGTTCGATCCCTGGGTGGGGAAGATCCCCTGGAATAGGAAACTGGCAACCCACTCCAGTGTTCTTGCTTGGGGAGGTCCGTGGACAGAGGAGCCTGGCGGTCTACGGTCCACGGGGTCCCAAAGAGCTGGACACGACTGAGTGACTGAGCACACAGGCACACTAATATATTGTGGCCGGTATACAATGTGTGAAAAACTGATTTTAAACATAGAATAAATAAAAATAATTTTGAGGACAGAAACTTTAATGTTGCTTTTTTTTTCTGTATCCTCTGTTGGGTCACTTTCTTTTCAGAGACCCTAACGTGGATCAGTATTTGCCAGACTTCAGTGTGCTGAGAAGCCATCTAGATGGCTTCTTAGAAATGTAGATTGCCAGGCTCCTATCACAGGTGACTCACTGGGATGTGTGAGTCTGCCCCCAAGCACTGCAGTTGCTCTGCAGTTGTCCATCCTCCTAAACACGCTGGGCCCTGCTTCCTTATTTGGGCAGATTCAAGCAAAGCCACGTATTGGAATCATACTAGCTTAGCTTCAGTTGAAGTGCCTTCACAGACACACAAAGCACTAGGGAGGGGCCGTCAACTAATAACATTAAAAGGACCATTACCTTCCATCTCTGCATCTCTCATTAAATGACATCAGTGCCTTGCACGGTGGCTATTGATGTCCTTTAAGTTATAAATTCTTCAAATTCGGCGTTAAGTACCGCTACTCTGGTTGGCGTTTTTTTATTTAAAAATGGTGCAGTAGTACTGACAGCTCTCCAGTTTGGATCCTGTTTTTTGCACCTCATTCAGTGCCAATCACTTCTCCTCTCTTTAGCGCTCATAAGAAAGAGCATTACGAGGTAGGTAACATTATCTCCATTTTATAGATGTGGAAACTGAGGCCTGGAGGTGTACTGACTCATTCAGCCCTGCCATCAAGCAAAGCAAAGCAAATGAAAATGTAAACCAAAGCCTCTTGACTCTAGGCATGCAAAGCAATATATTAAAACTTAGAGAAGTCAGAGTAAGTAAGTGGCAGGCGGGTTGGGAATCGAGGCCTCCTGACTCTTTCCCTAAGACAGAAGCTGCTTCACTTCCTGACTGGTTACCTGCCGGCAGGTACATGACAGAGCTCTTTAATCCCTTGCTCTGTTTTTCTTCTGCTCAGCTTCCCATGATAGCCTTTGATGGGCAGTGGGCTACACACAAGACAATTTGAATATCATCACAAGTGATAGTGTCCACCAATGAATGGGACCCCAGTGCTCTGCTGCGGTGACTCAGCAGTACCCCATTTTGCTAGGAAACCCTCCACGTTCTGAGCCTCAGGGATGACTTCCTGCTCAGCCAGCAGCCGCACACCCATTGCTCCATCCGTGTGCTTGGCACCAGTTAAGCAAAGCAGGCGGATGCCAAGCAGCTTTCTCTCTTTTCATCCGATGTTTTGGCACTGTGTGCACATGGCCTCTGGGGGCATTTTGATGGATGCTTTTCTCCCCTCCATCACAGTAATATTAACCTCGTTTAATAATCCATTAACAAAGAGGATAAAGGTCTTATTAACATTTACATGCTTTCCTTGCCTCTAAAGTAACACTGTCTTTTTGTGTGTTCTCAAGGCTGATTTTTATTTTTTCAGTGACAGAGGGTTGATGGATGTGGTGGAAAGGGCACTGGTAGAAAGACAGTAGGTCACCTGATTCAGACCCCAGTCTGCCACTTACTCCGTGTGTGACCCTGGTGAGGTCACTTAGCCACTCTGAGCCTCCATTTCCTCATTTGTTAAAGGGGGACATTTGAATCTGTAGCCACTGTTACTCTGAAGGTTCGAGAATGCTTATAACTTGGGTTACAGAAGTCACTAATCAATACGAATATTATTACCATTTCCAATGTCATTCACCTCAATTTGTGATCAAGGGGAGCAGGAGGCTCCTCCCGTCTGGGCTGCTACAGAAGCAGACATCCCTTCTCCCAGCCCTGCACGCCTCATTGTCATAACCAATGGCCATCACTTCCTAGCCGCCTCCTCCAGCACGCCCGGGAACCCAGGACATTTAGCTTCAGCTACAAATGTCACTTGTCGTGTCTGGGATGCCAACCATGTTAATAAACTTTTTTTTTCCCCTCTTTGGAGAATTTGATTAAAGCGTCTTGTGGATGGGGGGAAAAAAAAAAAACCATTTATCTACTTCCCTTTCATTCCCATGTTGTGTCTTGGAACAGCAGAAACACCTGAACTTTCAGGTCCCCGGGGCAGGCAGATCTGTCTGTCCTCCAAGGCTCTTTCACAATCCTAGGGAGGTTTTCGTTTAACCTGATACCTTGACCCTTTCAGCCAAAGCCTCCTATGCACTCGGGGCTGCAGTAAGTTCTCGGAAGAAGGAGCCAGCTCGGCAGAAAGTGCAGGGCCCCGTGGCGCCAAGGGGGGCAGGCTGGGCTCAAAGGTGTGGGGAGGAGAGCACGTGGCCAAGGGGGGCGGGGGCTGTGGACGTGACCCGGCGGCAGGTGTTTTTCCTGCAGGGGCTGCAGTTTCCAGCTCACGCGGTGCATGCGTCCATGGTTCCAGTCCAGCCGGTCCCCAGAACCCAGAGCTTTTCCCAAAGGCAGCAGAGTCGTGGGGAGAAGGATAGGGGCTCCAGATGAGACAGAACCAGGATTGAGTCCTGGCTCTGTCCTCAAGCCCCTTGTTTCAGACCAGCCTCTGGGTCTCAGCCTCCAGTAGAGAGGAGCAAGGTCCTGAGGATGCTGTTAATACCTTGGTGAGAAGGACGCCACACTGTTGCTTCTTGTCACTGCTGAGGGGTGACCCTCAGGATGCGTGAGACCCGTCGTCACTGGCACGGAGCTCTGGAGCTGGTTCTGGATGCCCCTGCTGGGTCAGGCCTTAGCCCTTTAGTTGCTGGAGCGTGGCGAAAGTTCGGATAGCCGTGTTGAGGGGTGGTGGGGGACGCTTAGCCCTCGCAGAAGTATTCCAGCGCTCCAACAACTGAACTTAGCTGCATTAGTCCAAACACCTTGGCACTGCAGGTGCTCATGGAGCTTCCTGCCAGCCCTCTGCACAGGCTGGGCAAAATGAGCCCACAGAGGGGGTTGTAAACCCAGGGGCTCATGATGCAGAGGGTCCTGGTGAGACCCCCGCAGTCAGCTCCTGTGTGCTGAGCATCTTCTGTGTACAAAGCACCTGGTTAAACAGCAAGTGACAGAGGCAGACCGGAAATGCCTTCATCCTTAGGGAACACGCGGACAAATGAAGGAGACGTGTGTGTAAACAGATAACCGCAAGAACACTTAAATAACTCAAAAGCATGCAGACATAACATTCAAATAATGCAAAAGCACACAGACACCAGAAGAACAGATTCTGCCAGAGAAACTGGGAAAGCTTCAAAAACATTTGGGCTTTTAGGAAAATTATTAAATTTTAGTTGTTCAGATAATGCATGGATCACCTGTAAGATATCACCTGTAAAACACCAAAAGTTCAGAGATAGCTTTCAGGACAAGTGCCCCTCCATCCCCAAGCTCACATTAGTTAGGTGTGAATCTCTGGTCTGTTGCTCTGGGAGGTGGTGACAGTGTGTCTGTATGTTTGAGTGTCAGTGGGTGTTTACATGCATTACGTCAGGCTGTACATATCAATGTTCTACTTGCATTTTATTTCTCACCAATACGCCCAGAGGGCTCTCCAGTGAGTGCTCGGAGAGCCAGCTGACCTTCTGACATTGACAGCGTGTTCATAACTGGTAGCGTTGTTCTCCTGTTGACGGGTATTTGTATAATTTTTGATTTTTCATATTGTAACCAGTATTACACTAAATGTCCTGCTCCAGTCTTCTTGTTAATAACTATGAATGTTTGATGGGAAAGATATAGAAATATACATTTGTTAAGTCATTGACTATATAGCAATTGTCCCCCCACCACCCACAGCCCAAGTGGCTATCCACACACAAGTATCTCCCCACCGGTTGGCTATAGAAATACCAGCTTTCTCCACCTCTGCCATCTGTATGATGCTATCAATCTTTTCCCCTGCCGTTATCTTAGGGATGAAAATATCAAACATTTTCCAACAGGATGTATGGGTATCACAATTGAGTTGATCTTCCCCTAAGCATTGTTTTAAAAGTACACCAGCCATTTGTGTTTCTTTGGGTTTGGATTTGGAAGATGATTAAGGCTCTACCGGACAAGTATGTTTACCCTGGAAGAGAAAGCAGGCAGGCCACAGGTGGCAAGCATTATCAGAGGACTGCAGGTTGGGGGCTGTGCTGTGGGTGACATATTAGGCGCCAAGGCCGGCGGTGTGGATGCGGCTGGTCGGTATCCTGGGACTGGAGGTGTGGGGTTCCGGACCGCACTAAGGGATCTGCCTCTCCTCCTGTTGCCAGGGAAGATGTATCCAGCAGGGCCTAAGGAAAGGTCCTAAAGTTCAAGGTAAAGTTCGCATTTCAACAGGATGCTTTTGGCCACCTTGCAGAAGAAAGGCTGGACACAAAGTGGTACAAGAATAAATGGAGAGACTCAGGACCTATTTCAGAGGTAATATTGACAGGGCTTGCAGCCCCAAAGAGTTTCTTTTTTTTTTTTTTCTGTAGCCTCCCAGCTGGGTGCAGATGAACATGTAGAAAGGTTCTGCTCAAAGTATGGTCCAGGGACCGGCAGCATCAGCATCGCCTGGGACCTCGTCCAAAACGCAGATTCCAGGTCTCAGCCCAGACCTGCTGAGTCACAGTCTCTGGCGGTGGGTCACCCTCCGAGAGAGGATTTCATACACTAAAATCTGAGAGGCACTGATGTCCAAGATTCCATCCAAGTTTCCAGATGTGAGGAATTGGGACCCCTGGTTACTATTTAGAGGTGCACCACTCAGGAGAGCCAGCTCACCAGGATCACTTGGACCGGAACTTATGCAAGGGAAAATGGAACACTTTCCTGGCAAGGCCAGTGAGACCATTGCTGTTTGTTACAGCACGTAGCCTGGTCTTCAATGACCGATACACGGCACATTTAAATGAGGCTCGAGACTTCTACTCAGGGCCTCTCCTAGCAGACATCTGCAAACCCGGCTTTGAGCGAAGTCTGTTTTCACGATCAGCGCTCAGGTTTGCAGCGTCCAGGTGGCTTGGACAGTGTCACAGTCTTCCTATGTGTGTGTGTGGGGGGGGAGGGGGGCAGGGGTTCAGGACCAGCATGGGTCAGTAGTCATCTTGGTCACTGATGAAACACTTTTAAAGACCAATTTCTTCCTTCATTGTTCCAGCCTGACCTTCTTCAGGTTGAGAAGGGACCTTCTTCATTGGGAAGAAGGCCTGGAGAACAATAAATGGGGCAAAAAAAAAAATCTCTCTTCTCACATTCTCATCTCCCATTCACCACCCAAGACCCCTCTTAGCCATAGCTGTGCCAAAGACCAACCACTGGCGTCAGAGCTAGCCAGGTGCCATCAGCCAAGGATCCCGTGTTCTTCTATCTAGAAAAAGGAGGTGGGGAGAAAAGGAAAGAAATGATTTGATGGCAGTCTGGTTTCACTGTGTGAGCTTGCATCACTGTCTGCCTAGGTCACTGGGCTGCGAAAGACTCGGGCTTTGCTGGAACAGCAGGAGACGGCGCGAGTCAGCGCATCAGCCTGCTAATCGCTTCTCATTGCTGCCTGTCACCAGCTCTGCCCTGGTTCAGGCCCTGCTTGGCATTTCTGCCAGCCTCCTCCTCACACTCCATGCACTTTCTGCTCTGTCTGCAGAGTGAAAATGCCCTCAGGGGTCTTGGCATCCTCTCTGGGGCGCCTTCAGGATTCCAGCCAGGAGCCCCTGTTTTCTGTGGAAATTCTGCCTTGGTCTCTCAGAGGGCGGGTGTCTCAGGAAGAAGGTACAAGAGAGAAGTGACACCTACCAGCTCCTGGGCGTCACAGACAGCAGCTGTGGTTCCACAGAGCATCCTGGGGTTTGGGTACATCCGAGGCCATTCGCCCTAGTATCCTCTGTACCAGGAGTCAGCAAATGATAGCCCGTGTAGCCTGTGGGCCAGGCCTGGCATGACATCTACTTTTGTGCAGCTTACAAGCTGAGAATGGGTTTCATATTTTTAAGTGAAAAAAGGAAAATCAAAAGAAGGAAATTCAGTGACGCGTAAAAATGTTGAATGACACATAGTGAAAAGTTACCTGAAATTCAAATTTCGTTGTCCATACATGAGTTTTTCTGGGACTCGGCCCCACACACTTGTTCACATGTCCTCTGTGGTTGCAGCCACCATGGCGGGGCTGACTGCTCTGAGATGGAGGCCCCTGTGACCCACAAAGTTTGCCATCTGGGCGTTCCCAGAAAACGTTAGCCGATCCTGGTCTGTACAGCTGGGGAGCTGGAGGCTTGTAGTAACTTTTTCCCACGCTGTCACATGGATTTCCTGGATAGACAGGGCCTCCGATGATTGGGAGGCATGGGGTAGTTGAGAGGGTTTTCCAATTTGAAAATTAGGTTTTGGGCAAGGCGTGGAGTCAGGTGACATCTTGCCTGAAGCTCCTGGGGACCCAAACAGGTGTGAAACAGCCTGCCTGGTTGGTGGTGGCTTTCACTGCAGGGAGGGAGGGCAAAGCTTTCATGGTGAAGCCTTTGCTTTCACAGCTGCCGCTCTTTTTAATTAGGATGTGGGCCGGTGAGGCCAGCTCCACCCCAGAGGCATCATGGGAAGGGGGTGGGCTCCATCAGATAGCAGACCAAAGTGGCTTTGAGTGAGAGCTTCTCACCGCTGGCACCATACATAACCGTGGGGCTCATCGCTCCCAGCGGGAGCTCAGGAAATCAAGATGCGGTTCAAGACGGCATTTCCCACCTCCCCCGGAAATGAGGGGAAATCAGTTTTATTTATTAATTCCATCTTGCCGGCTCCCGATTTGGTGCGAACAGTTATGTTTTGCAGCCCATTTCCACCTTGCAACTAGCAGAGTTAATTTAATGAAATGAGTAGTCTTGTGATGACCTGAAGGGGAAAAACACATTAATCTGGAAACTATCAAAGCCGTCTGACATGTATTATTGTAGGACTCAGAAAAAATAAACAGTTTATGGAGAAGATTAAGTGGCAGTGTGGATTTGTTTTTGACATATCTTGTCTCCAAATCTAAGTTGGGGATTTATTATCGTGCTATCATGTCACAGCTATCTCATTTATATGATAACACATCTGTAATGTTTTACAAGTGCAGCACTACTTGTTCGAAATGGGGCTTTTTTAAGTCCTAAATTATAGTACCTGGAGAAGCATGCATAATTATAGTGCGTGTTAGCAAATGAGAGGGTGCATTTTCCACCCTCACTCAGCATTAATCGTCAGCACAGTGGGTGCAATAAAATCATAATTGCTTCTTCCAAACTTCTCAGCTGAGCTGTACAGGTTGAAGTCGGTGGTTTGGTGGAGAGATGCCTACCGCCATGCCTACGCTCCTCTTCTCCGGGAGCCCCTGAGTTGTATGGCTGGAGCCGGCTGTGTTCAGACAGAACCCCCTGGGGGCTACACAGGGAGGTCCCTTGATCTCAATTATACTCTCAAATCAGTACATCAGTATATGTTCCAGAATGGTATAATTATGGGCCCAGGTGTTTGGAACTGGCTTTGGATTCTAGCTCTGCTTTGCAATTTTGGACAAATTGTCTTACCTCTCTGAACAACTGCTTCCTCATCTACAAATAAAATGGGAATTCTTAACTCAAAGTGTTCTTAAGGAAATTTACAATGTTTATAAAGCACCAAATAGCCAACCAGATAGCCGACCAGAGTGATAAAGTTAGATGTTGTTACAATTCTCTCCTAAAGATCGTTGCCTGGTCATTGCTATCCAATATGGCAGTCACTGGCCATGTGTGACTATGGAGCTCTTGAAACATGCCTGGCCCAAGTGAGAAGGGCCGTAAATACAAATTACACTCCGATTTTTGACTACTAATTATGGGAAAGGATATAAGATACATCAATAATGGCTTATATTGATTATATTTTTGAAGTGATAATATTTTGGCTACATGGGCTTATATTAACATAAGTTCCACCTTTTTTTTCACTTCTTTTCATTGTGACTAGAACATTTAAAACTTTACAAAAGGCTCACATTATAATTTTATTGGACTGCACTGGTCTAAACAGATGAATGCTAATCAAAATGTTATGTATGTGTTTTGAGTTGCAACTCATGGTTCCTGGTATTAATATTATTCTTATCATTGATTTATACTTAGCATACTTTGGAAAAATATTTTAAATGGTTTGCTGGATAAAATATTTACAAAATATTTTAAATGGTTTGCTGGAGATGAGTTAGTGATTGCTGTGGAGCACCTCATTTAACTCCAAGCTCCCTGGTAGTAAGGGCAAAAAAAGAAAAAAAGAGGACAGGTTTGGATCCTATTTTGTTGTCGTGGAAGTTAAAGTGTTAGTTGCTCAGTTGTGTCCAACTCTTTGTGACCCCATGGACCCCACCATGGAATTCTCCTGGCAAGAATATAGGAGCCATTCCCTTCTCCAGGGGATCTTCCCAACCCAGGGATCAAACCCAGGTCTCCTACACTGCAGGCAGATTCTTGACATCTGAGCCACCGTTGTTCAGTCGCTAAGTCAAGCCCAACTCTTTGCCACCCCATGGACTGCAGCATGCCAGGCTCCTCCGTCCTCCACTGTCTCCCGGAGTTCGCTCAAATTCACATTCATGGAGTCGGTGATGCAATCCAGCCATCTCGTCCTCTGCTGCCCCCTTTTCCTCTTGCCTTCAATCTTTCCCAGCATCAGGGTCTTTTCCAGTGTGGATCAGCTATGTGGGTCTTTTTAAAAGGTCAAGGATTCACCTAAGTTCTTTTGAAAAGAAAGGCTTTCTCCAGGCAGGGAATTCTCCAAGGACCATTCCCGGTGCAGCCCTGAAGCTGCAGATAGGCCTGCACCTCTCTGTCCTCCCTAGCCAAGGCTTTTGTGCACTTAGAATGCTGTGAGTCATACCAACGCAAGGACGATAATTACACCTCCCTTCGTTTATGTAAATGGTCTGATTTGATCCTTGTAGCAGCCCTGCAGGATGGGCCGTGCAGGAACCATTGTTCTTTTCTTATGGGTCAGGAACCTGAGGATCAGGTAGGGTTCCAGGAACTTGTTCAAGTTTTCATAACGAGTACACGGCGAGGCCCAGGCTGGAGCACTCAGTGACCAAGGGAAACGCCCTCTGCTTTTGGCAGCCATGTACTCTCTAGCATGAAATAAAACTCAGAGGAGGGACTGACGGGAGAAAGCAGAGCGCGTCCTGCCAAGAAAGGGGACACCCATGCAGCTGGGAGGTCGATTGCTCCAAAGACACACTTTGCTTTAGCCAGAGAGAAGAAATCCATGTTTATACACATGCGTTCCATTATCTTGCGAACCGCGGCACACCCCGCTCAAGACCGCCTATGCTGGGGCCTCAAGGGACAACTGACAGAAGATCCTGTTAGCTTGCTTCCTCTGAGATCAGCTCTCCTGGGACCTTCGCACACACACCTATCATTTAGGACCCTGTCACAGCGCAGATTTCCTTCGGAGGCCTGGAGGAGGGGGCTGGACACCTGCTTTCCTCCCGAGCTCCTAGGTGATGCCGGGCTGTCGGTCTGGAGGCTGAGTAGCAAGCTCTAACATGCTTGTCTTCCGCTTTTCCCCCAAACCGCCTCAACCATAGGGCTTTACACAAGGGATAGAGGACTGGTTGTCAACCTGGGCTGTGAACGAAAACCTCACTGGGGGCTTTTGGGCAAAACCCATGCCCGAGATGCGCTCTACATTAATTAATTTAAGCAGTTCCTTCGAGTGGGGCTCCAGGTTTGGCGAGCTTCACTTTTCCCCATGTGTCCTGAACTGAACTTCTGTTAGGAGACTGCGTTTGTGAACCACGGGAGCATGTAGCTTAGATATTTTCTCCCACCTTGGAATTGCCGCAATACCCCAAATCTGAACACTGGCTTCCCAGAGGTTTTTTTTTTTTTCTTTTTCTTTACCCTTTCGCTACCTAAATGAAGGTGCATTAAATCGCCTCATCCTTTATTCTTGAATTCATCTATTGTGGACCAACAGCCAGCAAAGCACAGACCTCGCCATGGGTGCAACCTGGAGGCAGCAGGCAAGGTCCCAGCCTTCTCCAGATTTACGTTCAACTAGGTTAAATTGCTGATGCAAGTATGACCAAGAATAGTGACAGAGCGTTTCAGGTGGTGATAAGGGCCATGAGAGAAATAAAATCGGGGGGAGGATGTTGGAGAGACACTGACGGAGCATGATGGTGAGGGGTCTCCGGGGTGACCTCAGTTCAGCAAAACGTTGAATGTAAAAGACTGTGGAAAGGAAGACCAGGCTCTCTGGTGAGGGGGTGGCTTTCCTTTACCCTGTCCTATCAGTTGTCCTTCCTTGGTTCTGAGACCGAAAAGCTGCTGTCAGCAGCAGCTGACGTCCACGGTGCGGCCAAGGAAGTCGCCGAGGGGAGCTGGGAGAACAGGGCCAGCCCCAGGAGAAGCAGAGGATGGGGCGCTGTTCTGCGGGCTTCCAGGAGGCCCATGTGGGGACCTCAGAGGTTTTCACCCCAGGGCAGGTTTTAGAAACATTGGCAGAGAATTTTTAAAAATCTGGATTTCTAGGTCCACCTCCAATCTGGTTCACCAACGCAGGGTGAGGTGTGGATGTTAGATGTAGATGTTAGAAGCAACTCAGATGACTCTGAGGCAAACCCCAGATTGAGCCTCAATCTAGACTTTGAAGAACACTGACATTAACCAAAAATAAAAGGTATGTCTTCAAACCTTCTCTCCACGAGACAAAGAGCTCACATATCTTCTTGCAAGTATAGGCACAGAAGTCAAAGCTGCCTGCAGAATCCCCAAATCACTCCCTTTCTTTTCCCTTCGAATAAACAGCTGGCGAACGTGACATCAATTTAACTGTAATGACTGCTTTTAATTTTCATTTTAAATCTATACCATGACTATATATTGGGATCCTGGCTGGTGCCAACTGCTCCGGCCACACGTCTGGTTTTCATTTCGTTTCTGAGCTGCTTTTGGGTAGTCGTGTTCAGAGGCCTGGTTTAATGCATAACCCTAATTGCAATGTGGAATTAAGTTGGTGCTGACTGTAGCGTTTTTAGTCTTAGAATCAAGGAAAGCATCTAATAGGAGGGGGGAAGAAAAACCTCTCCAGAGTTGCCCTGCTTGCCAGTGCCTTATCTTTATAAATTTTTTACATTCAACATTTTTTTTAATTGAGTGCATAATATGGCTATAAAACAGCAGTTTAGATAATGTGGTCAGCCTGCTGGTTTATATGTGTCTCTTCTCAGTTTCAAAATGTCCCCTTCTCTTCTTCTTAGTCTGACACTGGCCTCATTTCTCATTAAAAATGCTGGCAGCTTGGAACTCAGGCTAGAAATGCAGGCTGAGGTCCTTCTCCCAAGTTCTGTGCAACCCTGAGTCCCTCCTGGAACCCTCAAAGCTTTGGAGGGAAGCTAGGTTGCCAGTTGATAGTCGTTTCCAACAATTGTTGGCCTGAGATCTCCTATGTAAAGGATTAAATGTAATATTTTTACATCCAATGTATAAGGAAAAAAAAAAAAAGATTTTCTCTGTGAAGTCCAGCACCTCTTGATAAATTAGGATGTGGCCACTGTGGCAAAAATTCACCCAAGTGTTTATTCCATGGGAAAATGTGGATAAAAGGAGATACTGCATGGAGCTCGAGAAGCGAATGAGAAGGAAGCTGAGTTGGTCAGGCTATATTGGGGTGGGATGGGAAGGGAACACCAGAAGCAGTAACAGTGCCCAGTCCTGTGCTCATGCATAATCCTCACCACAAGTACTTGCTGAATGAAAGCTGGTCATTAACGTAGATTGGCTCATTCTCCTCCAGCACAGTTCCCGCGCGTTGGTTTCTCTCTTCTTTTTGTTTCTTCATGCACTCAGGCAACATGCTGTTTATTGACTAATTGCTGGAGTAGGTGTTGGGGGCCACGGGAAGCCCTGGAGAGAGCACATGAGGAGGAAGGCCATGTCCCTGCCCTCCCGGACCTTCTAGTCTAGTGATAAATGGGGATGAAAATATGCAATAAGAAATGTGTCCCAGGTGGTTTTGTAAGGGGCAGGGAGTCGTGCTGTTGAGCACCAGCAAATGACGCAGGGTGCCCAAAGCATCAGAAAACCGGCATTCTTACAGGGCTGTCCAGGGAGACGCCTGAGGCCCAACGTGGAGGCCAATGTAAGATGATCGCTTGAGAACTTTGCATTGACCACAGTGATATTGTTAAAGATACTGAGTCTTTCACAGCTTATTTTTAGGTGGGTCCACAGCAGAGATTTCTCTTTGGCCTACACATCGGAAAATTCTGTACTTTCCTTAGTTTGGTTGTAACTTCGGACAGTGCAAACATTGTCCCTGAATATGTGGGTTTCCCTTGAGAGCTGAATAACTATGGTCACACTTGCACTTTACCCTTTTGGAAATCACCCTGTTTATTTAACTCATGTGCAGAGTATATCATGTGAAATGCTGGACTGGATGAAGCACAAGCTGGAATCAAGACTACAGGGAGAAATATCAATAACCTCAGATAGGCAGATGACACCATCCTTATGGCAGAAAGTGAAGAAGAACTAAAGAGCCTCTTGATGAAAGTGAAAGAGAGTGAAAAAGTTGGCTTAAAACTCAATGTTCAGAAAACTAAAATCATGGCATATGGTCCCATCACTTCATGGCAAATAGATGGGAAAACAATGGAAATGGTGAAAGACTATTTTGAAAGTGAAGTCACTCAGTCGTGTCCAACTCTTTGCGACCCTGTGGACTGTAACCCACCAGACGCCTCCGTCCATGGGATTTTCCAGGCAAGATACTGGAGTGGGTTGCCATTTCCTTCTCCAGGAGATCTTCCCAACCCAGGGATTGAACCCGGGTCTCCCGCATTGTAGGCAGACACTTTACTGTCTGAGCCACCAGGGAAGAAGGAAATGGTAACCCACTCCAGTACTGTTTCCTGGAGAATCCCATGGAGGAGGCTGGTAGGCTACAGTCCATGGGGTCACAAAGAGTCGGACACGACCGAGCGTCTATTTTGGGCTCCAAATTCACTGCAGATGGTGACTGCAGCCATGGAATTAAAAGACGCTTGCTCCTTGGAAGAAAAGCTGTGACCAACCTAGACAGCATATTAAAAAGCAGAGACATTATTTTGCCAGCGAAGGTCCATCTAGTCAAGGGTATGGTTTTTCCAGTAGTCATGTATGGATGTGAGAGTTGGACTATAAAGAAAGCTGAGTGCTGAAGAATTGGTGCTTTTGAACTGTGGTGTTGGAGAAGACTCTTGAGAGTCCATTGGACTGCAAGGAGATCCAACCAGTCCATCCTAAAGGAAATCAGTCCTGAATATTCATTGAAAGGACTGATGCTGAAGCTAAAGCTCTAATACTTTGGCCACCTGATGCAAAGAACTGACTCACTGGAAAAGACCCTGATGCTGGCAGAAAGATTGAAGGCAGAAAGATAAGGGGATGAGAGAGGATGAGATGGTTGGATGGCATCACCAACACAATGGACATGAGTTTGAGCAAGGTATGGGAGTTGGTGATGGACAGGGAGGCCTGACATACTGCAGTCCATGGGGTCACAAAGAGTCAGACACGAGTGAGTGACTGGACAGGATCATAAAGTGAGCTGTTTATAAGTTATTATTACCAATCTTTGTATTTCTCTACATTTATTTTCTCATTTTACCCCATTCCTTTATTTATTTTATTATTTTGGGTTTCATCCACTTTTTGGAAACCACCTCAAATCCTCCACCAGGAACAAGGAAAACAAGGGAGGGATGGCAGAACTTTGGTCTCTATTAAGACCTTCCAAGCTGGTCTAGGAGCACATTTGGTGTCAGTGAAATCATTTGAGAAAATAAGCAACTCACAGTGGGCCGATGTAATCAGAGCAGAGAGAAAGGAGAAATGGGATGTGGGGTGGGGCTTGGAAAAGTCAAGTCTGATTGTGAGGTGATTCAAGATAATTAAGTTAAAAAACAAAAAGGAAAACAAGACCAAATCCTTCTAGTTTCTCTGAATCCTGGACATTTGACACCTAGCCAATGTCAATATTAGCTAAAGAGGTTTGGCCCCTGTTCAGTCTGATCAAAAATAAATTAGGAGGATGCTTATAAACAGGGTTGAAAGGAGGGATACAGACACACACACACACACACACACGCACACACACACACACACGCACATACACCCCACAAGTAAGGATAATAATTATAGGCTTTTAATAAATGCTAATTTAGTGATAACAACTTTACAGAGAGTTGTTTATGCCAAGATCTGACATTAGCTGATTTGGGATTTTAGCCATTGACCTAGAAGCCAGATAGCTGGTGTGTTCACCCCACGCCCCCTGCCTCCCCTCGCCGTGCCTCCTCCTCCCCCACCTCACCTCTGACCTGCTGCGTGCTTGCTTCTCGTCAGCTTGATCCAGGCTTAGCTCAGGCTGCCTCCCGTGCTGGGGCCTGACGTGCGCTGCCGCACCTTGACCCCCTCAGTATTCACTGGACCGAGTTTCTTCAGTCGTTTGTGAAGGAAACGTTCTGGTCCTTAGGGTCCAGATTCTCTTTCCTCCTTTGCTTTCTTTCTGGTAGACCTTGGGTGTGGATACTTCCAGACCACAAAAGAGAAAGAACATTGTTTTTTTTTTAACTCTGCAAAAGATGCCCTGTGAGTAGCAGGGAAGGGAGAACTGAAATCCCAGCCTGCGGTTCTGGCAGGCGACCAAGCATGTGGAAGGAAGCTGCACGCTAGGTACCCACTTGGTCCCACCCAAGCCGGGATGGTCTTTGTACAGTGACTTCTTATCGAAAGCATGCCTTTTAGTTCAATGGATCTGTGTCTGAACTTGGGTCCCCTATTTGCTAATTACGTCACATGAAGCCCACCTCAATCTCCTGAATGGTTTCCTCATTTGTAGAAGAATAGGAATTTAACCACTTTACGATATTATTCTAAAGATCCTAGGTGGTGGTGAATAGAGTTCAAGTTCTGTGGGAGTGCCTCCTATATCATAGATATCAGTTAATCACAGGCAATGTTTCTCTCGAGGAGTAGGCAATGGCACCCCACTCCAGAACTCTTGCCTGGAAAGTCCCATCTACGGAGGAGCCTGGTGGGCTGCAGTCCGTGAGGTCGCTAAGAGTCAGACACGACTGAGCGACTTCACTTTCGCTTCACTTTTGACTGAGCGACTTCACTTTCGGAGAAGGAAATGGCAACCCTCTCCAGTGTTCTTGCCTGGAGAATCCCAGGGACGGGGGAGCCTGGTGGGCTGCCGTCTATCAGGTCACACAGAGTCAGACACGACTGAAGCAACTTAGCAGCAGCAGCAGCAGCGTTTCTCTTGGGCGATTGATTATGTGCCAGGCACTGTACTCAACAATTTGTGTGTAGTGTTTATCATTACCTCTATTATAATCTTGCCCTGTGCAAGCTCCAAGGGAAGTTTTCGGAGGGCATAGTAGATAATACATTCTTGTTAAATGAGAGACCAGTTCCATTTAATCCTCCGAAGAACCCCAGTTCAGTTAGTACCGTATGTATCCCCCATTTGTCAGATGGGGAAACTGAGGCACGGGCAGGTTGAATAACAAATGCAAAGCTGTGCTTGGCTAACAAACACCAGAGTGAGCCTGTGAAAGCAGGAACCTCGATTCGCAGCAACATTGCTGCACCTTGAGCTTATCATACTAAGCCAAGTCAGTGTGACAGGGAAAGACAAACGCCCTGTGATATCGCTCATATGTGGAATTCCCAAACGAGCTTACTTACAAAACGGAAATAGACTCACGGATACACACACACACATGCACACGCGCGTATGTGTGACTGAATCACTTTGTTGTGTGCCGGAAACTATACAACATTGCAAATCAACTAGCTTTCAGTAAAAAATTTAAATGAATAAATAAATAGATGCAGGCACCCCTAGATATCCACCACACTGGACCAGCTCTGTAAGTATTTTATGGTGGAGTGAGGAGTTCCCGTGGTCTTCTCCAAGCCTCCTCCCGGCTCTGCCAAATGGTGGTGTGCACACCAGCCCTGGGGGATGTCCTGCTCCGGGTCTTGCTGTCAGTAAGGCAGTACCTGGATTCAGAGCCTGTGGGTGGGCGCAGGGGACACGAACAGCACATGCTCCATGAAGCCCCAGGAATGACTCCACGGACACCAATGCGACACAGACCAGGAAGCCCTGAGCCTCTTGGCGGACCTAAGCTTGCCGCCTGTGAGTTGTTTGTGAACCTCCATCCACAGCTTGTTCACGGAGGCTCCACGCCAAGGCTCTGTTAGGAAGGGAAACCTCTCCCTGAGACTGTGGCTTGGGCCCTCGGGGCTTCGGGGTGATGGCTGGATGGGAGGGAGGTGACAGTGGGGCAGGAGGCGGGGGTGAAGCCCAGAAGGACTTCCTGCTGGAGGGGGCGGATTTTTCTGCTGCCCCCGCCGCGGCTTTCTCTGTCCCCTCTGGTCCTCAGCAAGCTGCTCTTTGCACTTTCTCCCTCTCTTTCTTCCCTTCTTTCTCCAATTTCTTCCTTTCTTGGCTGTTCCTCTGTAACTTCTGCCTCCATCGACCTTTGTTTCTCACCTTCATTTCCTTTCTCTCTTTAAAAATTATTTTCTTCTGCTTCTCTGTTTCTGCGTTTCTTTCTCTCCATCTTCATCTCTCTCTGTCCATATCTTCTTCCTCTCCACCCCTCCGTCTCCTTCTGATGTCTCTCTCTCTCTCTCTCTCCATCTCTGTCTCTCAGCTCATTTCTCCCCATCCCTCCTTCCCTTTCTTTTTTCTCAGAGTCCTTGAAGTCAAGGGGGAGAGTTAGAGAAATCAACAGCTAACTGTCAGAGACTGACACCCCCCAAGACAGTACAGAGTTGAGAAAGAAGCAGCTATTTGGTGGCCCTGTCCACCACTGATTTCTATCAGGGGGGAAATACTCTAAGGTTTGAGTTACAGAGAAAGATCTCCAGCAGCTTTGATGGATGGATTGATTAGAAGTGATACTGAGGCTGGGAGAGAAGTGAGTGGGAGCGGACTGCTGGTATCTGGGGCGGGGGTGGGGTCTTTCTAGACTGAAGGAAGCCAGTCCTGACATTCAAGGTTCACTTAGGAACACACTGTTTGGACGTTGGCTGTCACTCATGGAGCCCGAGTAGCATTGGGGACAGTGGTGGTCTGCCTTAGGATCCAGAGCCCAGTTGCACGTTTATCTTTCCATCACTCGCTTGCTGAACACAGAACACGATGACGAACATCACTGTAGCCGCCTGCCTTGGGCTCACAGTCTGGCCTGGCCCATCACGGGGGTTTCTCCAGTGTGGGAGTCACGGCAACAAGTAACACTCGAGAGGCTTGAGTTAAACGCAAAGAAGAGCTGGATTCTGGCTTGAATTTGGGCTATGGATCAAAGCTATCTCCAAGCAAGGCAGGAAAAATGACTATTTCTCACGACCCTTCTGTGAGTCAAGTGCTGAGCTAGGCCCCTTATTTACAGCGCCTCATTTAACACTGTTGCCGTTGTTTATTCACTAGGTCGTGTCCGGTTCTCCTTTAGTCGCTGAGTCGTGTCTGGCTCTCTGCGACCCCATGGGCTGTAGCCCGCCAGGCTCCCCCGTCCCTGGGATTCTCCAGGCAAGAACACTGGAGTGGGCCGCCATTCCTTCTCTAGGGCCCTGACCCAGGGACCCAAGGACCAAACCCACGTCTCCTGCACTAGCAGGCAGGTTCTTCACCGCCGAGCCTCTAGGAATGTAGCAGCAGCGCTGTCCCACAGAAGACACTTAGGCCAGCACTGTGGATTAGTTACTGTTGTTATCCCCGTGTTACAGATGAGGAAACTTAAAGAGCTCCATGAAAGAGGTGCAGAAGTAATTTGGGGAACTTTGGCATGGGCTGTATGGAGTGACTTCCAAAGAGCGGAGGATGGGCAGAGGGGTGGCGGAGAGCCAGGCGACCCAGGGCCATATCGACAGCGATGTCCTGTTGACAGCTGGCATTCTTGACGTCACATGATGAAAATGGCACTTCACCCCTGTGGTAGTCTCCCCCCACACCCGTGATCCCAGGATAATCACGAAGAAATAGAAAGGCAGAGAAATCCCAGCTGAGGGACGTTCTGTGAAGCACCACGGCCAGACTCCGTTGGCGGGTTCCAGGGTACTCTCTCAGCAGCCAGACTGGATCAAGCCTTATGTTCCTTAAGATGACGCAGTAGGCACAGTCGAGGAGAGGACCGAGAGCTGGTACCGAAACAGATACCCATTGTCTGTCCAGGGGTTCACCAAGAGGTGACACAGGAAGTCAAGAGCCAAGGATTCCGGTAACAGGTCAGGAAATGGAGTGACTGTTGGTTCAGGACCAAGCCCTCAAACAAAAAATAATAATGTTTTCCCTTAGGTTCTTATTGGTTGCTGGGTCTCTTCGTGGGAAAGTTCATTTGGGGAAAAGGCAGAGGACTCGGGTGATGCCAGCCTGTGAAACAGGCGTCTCTGATCGCCCAGTGTCACGAGAAGGGCAGGGTTTCCACCACCATTCACTTTCCCGTCCAGGCTGCCTCGTGATGTCTTTTCTGTGGGTCTTTCAGGAGCAACCTGTTTGTTCATTGAAAACATCGGCCATCCTTAAGGGCTGTTTAGAAAGAGGATTGAACATCACTGAGTGCTTTGTCCATTACCTTATTCTAATGAAATGTGTTCTCTGAAAGAATTATTTAAGTCTATGAAAATTGGTCAATGTGAGAAGATGTGATTGGAGTGGGGGCCAGCAGAGTTGAGCTGGGTGATAAAAATAGGGAGTTTTGTCTCCCTTGGGACTGATTTTGAAAAGGTTTTTAACCATTGCAACTGAATCCTTTTCAGAACCCTCCTTTTTCTTTCTTTCTTTCTTTTTTTTTTTAACCCGAGTTACTATGAGAACATGAATCATCTCTTTAGCACAATGACAGCGAGTGTAGCATTTAGGAGCGGACCCTGATTTTTCACTGTTTGTTCTTTGCTCTCAACAAGATAAGCTGTTGTTATTTCTTTCTTCTTGAACAAGCACACCATGATTGCTGAAGTGGGAAGAATAATTGGACCAAATAGTCATGCGATTAATGCAAACAGAGAGAACTCATCTGTTTCAAGTACAGTAAATGCGCTTCTGAAGACACGCGGAGAGCTTGCTTTCTCTGTTTATTCTTGGGCTGGGGAACAAATGTTGCTGAGTTCACTGCCACAGATTCCTGTGTTTCTTCCGTGGGGCGGAGACCTTAAATGAACCGAGCGCAGGGAGGAATCCGCTCTATCTGGGAAGTGGCTGGGCTTGGGGAGGGGGCACAGTGGCACCCCTCGGGGTGAACAATAAACACAAGGAAGGCTGCCCCGCCCCAGCTTGACACCCCCCCCCCCCACTCCATCGTGCGGTTGGGTGGGGAGGCGGTGTAAGGTGCCTTCTGCTTTCTTAATGATACATTTTAGTTACAAGATGAAGTGACCCATTGACACAGAAGGCGAATTATCATCGCTAATGAGAGCCTTCACAGAGCCCTAGCTCTGAGCTCAGCACTTCTGTCATTCGGATGCTTTAGGCATGAGGACGGTTCCCTTATCACCACCGGACAGATAAGGAAACTGAGATCCAGACTCACAAACACGGTGTGAGGGAGCTCCGGGTTTGAACTGGGGTCTTCTGGCTAGCTGTGGTGAAGGCAGGGCTCAGGTGGGGAGGGGGAGTTTGGGGGGTTGGGGGGAGCAGTCAGACTGCCCGCTTCTGAAATCTGATTCCACCACATCATAACTGGATGACCTTGAACAAGGGGCTTCACCACGCAAGACCTCAGTTTTCGCCGACAGTGGAAAAACTGGGAATGATCGTGCTATTTACTGTTTTCGGGCGAAATGGGCTCTAACAGGAGCAGAACATGGAATTGTGCCCAGCAGGGGGCAGGTCCCTAGGTGCCCCTAGCCACTGATGACTCAATGCCCGGGTGCTTTCTACCACAGAGGGTGACTCTCAGAGCGCACGGGTGGGTCACTGCAGTGGCACTCGAGCTCCTCTCATTCAGGCTCCACTCAGTCACCCGGCACACCCTCGCCAGGCGAACAGTCTGAAATCCCATTTCTCAGGCCCGTTGAGAGCTGTGGTAGCTGCCCATTGCCCACAGGGACGAAGCTGGCAGATTCACCCCTTGACTGGCCGTGCTCCGTCTTCCCCACTGCAGCCTCCCCAACTCTGGAAGTGCGCCCCCACACTGCGCAACTCGCACCCCTGGCTCTCAGCTCACTCCCGCTTCGGTCACCAGCGGTTCCACATCCTGGGCACTTCTCACATTCCCCACCCAACATTTCCTCTCTGGGAAATGCCCCCTGCAACATGGACTCACCGACACCTCAGCCCCTCTCAGGTCCCCAGAGCCCATCCTTACGGGGGGGCCCTCAGCCTGTGCCTGTTATTCACTGACCGGTGCCACCCCCATGAACCCCTGTTTCTCTTAATGACAGATGTGAAGGAGGGGAGCACGGCGGTCACAGAGCACATTGGCTGTTGGTTTCTCTTCTCCAGTGATATGAGAGGGAAGTGTGGCTCTGGATGCCTAGGAGACTAGAAAGGTCCCTACAGGAGGAGAAGTCGGAGTCTTGAAGGACCAGGTGCAGTCTGGCGCGTAGGAGAGTAGACGAAGGAATCCTGGGGAGAGGGAAGAATTGTGCAGAAGTTAAGGAGGCAGGGAATCTGTGCAGATGCAGACGTCTGAGCTTTCCCCGATGATGGAGAGGCTGCACAGTGAGGCCGAGAGTTCTCAGTGACTGCGGGGACAGAGGTGCTTCTTCTTCTCGGCTGGCTCCCACCTTTGCCCTTCACTGCTCCTCCAGAATCTGTTTCAGCCCTGAGCTTGGTTCTTTCAGTTTGATAAACGGTTCCTCCCTTTTGCTTAATTGTTTCCTTCCAGTATTCACTAAGCAGAATGAAGATTAAATCCAATTAAATAAATAAAGCACCCTGCACCGGTTTTGGAAAGCCTCATCCATTTGTGTTTGTTTGATGTGAAGAATCCACTGGGTGCTCATTCGCCATAGATGGGTGCCCTGTCCTGGGCTGGAGAACGTGGGGGGCACCTGGCCTCCTCCTGGGCCCCTTCTCTTGGCCAGCACACCTCTGTGTCTTTCAGGGGATCTGATTTCTCCCCTGCCCTCAGCACACATCTTTAGTTCCAGGAAGGGTTTCTGGCCTGTGGTTCTGGCCAGTTAGCTCATGACATCCTCCAGTCACTGTGACTGATTTGGTGATGAGAACCGGATCGAGATCACAGACAGCAAGGCCCTTGCCAGGTGTCCCAGGAAACAGAAGTGAGCCGGAGAGGAGCAAACCTTCCCCTCTGTGCAATGAAGCAGAGGAAGAGATGTAAGGAAACTGGCAAAGAAGGATTGAGTCTGGGAGTCACTGTGTGGTCGCCTTGGTTAAGCCAGGGCTGAAACTAGGCATAGTCCAGGAATTTTCATTTAAAGGAGCCCAAATATTCCATTTTTGTTTAAACAAGTTTGGATTGGGCTTTCTATCTTCCTGCAAACCAGAATTATCTAACTAATTTATGGAAGATCCCCTGGAGAAGGAAATGGCAACACACTCCAGTATTCTTGCCTGAAGAATTCCAAGGACAGTGGAGCCTGGCAGGCTACAGTCCATGGGGTCCCAAAGAGTCAGACACGACTGGAGCGACTAATACTTTCACTTCTCAATTTATGGATTTAAGGATTTCACTGAGAGCGCATACCATGTTATACCCATGCTGCTGCTGCTAAGTCACTTCAGTCGTGTCCAACTCTTAGCGACCCCATGGACTGCAATGCACCAGGCTCCTCCATACATGGGATTTTCCAGGCAAGAGTACTGGAGTGGGGTGCCATTGCCTTCTCCGTATTATACCCATATTGAGCCTTATAAAGGACCAGACTTCTCTTTGACTCAGCAAATAGGAAAAACGGGCTCCCAAAATGAGTGAGTAGAGTTGGTAACTTTCTTAGCATCCTTCGTGTCGCCCCACCCCCAAATCCTACCCTTCCCTGCCCCTAACTGGGCATCTTCCATGCTCCAAATAGAGAGAAAACTGACTCAAATGGCATTTTCTATCTTGAGCAGTAGGCATTTATTATGACCATAAAATAATTTCCTAGAGACTTCAGCCAGGCATGAGGCCTTTGTGTTCTGAATTTACCAATCAGTGGCAATTTGCTAAAATGATCATCTTCACATTTGCTGTTAATAATCTTGCTTCAGGCTGTTACAACCAAATGGTTGGTCACTTCCAGTAATGGCCAATTTTTCAGGGATTATTGCTAACGTGATTAGGTGCTTGTGATTTCCCAGGGCACATGCTTTGGAGTTGATCCATTAACAAATAAAAAGGCTCCGGGGCTGATCTGGAAAGTGGGGAATGCTTATCCGGAAAGGTAAATCTATGTCATCATGTCTATTTTTTTCTCCCTAGCTGACTCCTGGCTGTTCCTTTTTCCCCCTGCCCATTATCGGTTCATTATTTAGTCACTAGGCAGGGTGCTCCTTTGCTCATTCTCAGCCCTTCATTGGAGCTGATGGGCCTGGCAAACCTTCTACAGCAAACGAGATGAACCAGTTAATCCCCTTTTAGGAAGCATCTTGAAGTCTTGGATGAGCCAAGTACTGGCCTAGACGTTTCTCACCGTATATACGTGGGTCTGTTACTGAGCTCTCTGCTATGTGTCACTGATTCATCTGTTCATCTTGTACCAGTAACCACGCTGCTTTAACCATCATACATTTAAGTCTTGATATCTTGTAGAGTAAGCCCTCCAACTTTGTTTTTCCTCAGGATTGGCCTGGCTATTTGTGGTCTTTTGCATTTCCAAATTTATTTTAGAGTCAGCTTGTCGATCTCAGCAAACGACCTGTTGGGATTTTGATTGGAAATACGTTGCATTTATAGATCAGTTTGGGGAGAACTAATATCTTACCAATATTGTTTTCATCCTTTTGCTTTCAATGTTTAATGACTCTTTGTATTGCAAATACGTCTCTTCTAAGTAACACAAAATATTTTTCAGGTCATCCATCTTTGAATTTTAATTTAGATGCTTCAGTATCTATTCCATTTATATTGAATTCAATTTGTTGTTATTCAGTCACCAAGTCGTGTCTGACTCTGCGACCCCATGGACTGCAGCACGCCAGCCTTCCCTGTCCCTCACCGTCTGCTAGAGTTTGCCCAAGTTCATCTCCATTGCATCAGTGATGCCATCCAACCATCTCACACTCCGTCGCCCTCTTCTCCTCCTTTCCTCAATCTCTCCAAGCATCAGGGTCTTTTCCAGTGAGGCAGCTCTTCATATCAGGTGGCCAAAGTATTAGAGGTTCAGCTTCAGCATCAGTCCTTCCAGTGAGTATTCAGGGTTGATTTCCTTTGAGATTGGCTGGTTTGATCTCCTTGCTGTCCACTGTAACTACTGGCATGTAATTTCATTGCGTGTATATTTGCGTTTTAACCTGCCATCCTGCTAGTGATATTCTGTCCTTCCCACCTGTTTATGCTCTTCACCTCCCCCCTTTCTTCACCTATTTTGTGTTAATCAAGCATTTCTAATTTATTTATTTTTGCCTGTACTGGGTCTCTGCTGCTGCTGGGCGGGCTTTCTCTAGTTGCAGTGAGTGGGGTGCACAGACTCCAAATGCACAGGTTTCAGTCCCTGCAGTGCACGGGCTCCGTGGCTGTGGCATGTGGGCTTAGATGCTGCACAGCATGTGGAAGTTTCCAGACCAGGGATCAAACCACGTCCCCTGCATTGGCAGGCAGATCCTTACCCACTGTGACCCCAGGGAAGTCCTCAAGCACTTCTCAATTGTTCATGCCCATAAAATTTTAGGTATATATTACTCTTATTAAAAATTGTTTACTTTACTGGACACAGAAGAGACCAAACCAAATATCACTGACTGATTGGAGTCTAATATAAATAAGTACCTTTACCAGTTCTCAGAAAACGTGATTAAGTTGCTCCTGCTGCTAAGTTGCTTCAGTCGTGTCCGACTCTGTGCAACCCCAGAGACGGCAGCCCACCAGGCTCCCCTGTCCCTGGGATTCTCCAGGCAAGAACACTGGAGTGGGTTGCCATTTCCTTCTCCAATGCGTGAAAGTGAAAAATGAAAATGAAGTCGCTCAGTCGTGTCTTGACTCTTAGCGACCCCATGGACTGCAGCCTACCAGGCTCCTCCATCCATAGGATTTTCCAGGCAAGAATACTGGAGTGGGGTGCCATTGCCTTCTCCAATGATTAAGTTAGGGCACTTTAACTCCGTTTATTCCCTCACATCTGCTGTATGAGGGTTTTCATGTATGTTAATCGACCCACACCACTATTGTCATTTTATACAGTTAATATTATTTTAGAATTATCCATATACTTACCCTTTCCACTGTTTTTCATTCCCTCATGCATTTCTGATTTTACATCTAGGATCATACTTCCACCTAAAGCGCTCCTTAGAATGATTATTTTAGTGTGGTTCTATAGGGGTGATTTTCTTAGTTTATTTTTTTTCTGGAAATGTCTATTTTTCCCCTTCATTTTAAAGGGATATTCTTGCTTGGGATAGAATTCCAGTTTGGTCATTATTTTCTTGCTGCTTTTTAATGGTGCTGTTACAGAACCTTTTGGACTCCACCTTTTCAGTGGAGAAGTCAGCTGTCATAGGTACTGTTGTTGCTCTCTGGTGGGAATGAGCCTTTTTCACTCTTCAGGCTTTCAAGATTTTCTCTTTATCTTTGGTGATATTGTGAATGGAATTGTTTCCTTAATTTCGTCAGCTTGTTCACTGGTAGTGTTTAAGAGCACAACGACTTTTTAATGTTCATTTTATATCCTGCATCTTTTCTGAAATTTTTAGCTCTAATAATTGTATGTGTGTATTCTCTAGGATTTTCTGTATATAAGATAATGTTATCTGCAAGTACAGATAGTTTTATGTCTTCCTTTCCAATTTGGATGCCGTTTTTTCTTGCTTATTTTTTGCCACCAGAAGCGGTGAGAGCAGAGCTCCTTGTCTTGTTTCTGATTTCAGGGGAAAAGCTTTTAGTCTTTTTTAAAGTATGATGTTAGCTGTGAGTTTGTCATAGATGCCTTTTATCAGGTTGAAGAAATTTATGTCCATTCTTGGTTTGCTGAGAGTTTTTATAATGAATGGGTGTTGGATTTTGTCAAATGCTTTTTCTCTATCAACTGAGATGATAATCAATTTTTTCTTCATTTTATTAATATACTGTGTTACACGGATTGATTTTCATTGCTGAAACACCTTGTATTCTTGAGATAAATCCCACTTGGTCATGATATAGTATCCTTTTAATATACTGCTGGATTTAATTTGGTAGTCTTTTATTGAGGTATTGTTATAGTAGCTTTAATATGATACCCCTAATTGTGTTTTTCTTTGTCCTTCTCTTCCTTGAAGTTTTGATGTTTTTTATATTCCCTTGAAGTGTTTCATCACTTTTGAAAATTCTTAGCAATTGTTTCTTCATGTATTTTCCTTTAGGCCCTTTCTTGGTGAAGCCTCAAGCACAGCCACAGTAAACCTGTGACTCTTTCCTCCTTCCCTGGACCCACCTGCCCATCCAGCCTGGCCCTCCATTCTTATTTTTCACTCCAAAGCTCCTGCCTCACATTCTTGTTCTTTCTTCCCAGAGCATTTTCTGTAAGACTCTTGCAATCTGGTTGGGCTTCCCAGGTGGCTCAGTGCTGAAGAATCCACCTGGCAATGCAAAGAGACACAGGAGATGGGGGTTCCGTCCCTGGGTTGGGAAAATCCCCTGGAGGAGGAAATGGCAACTCGCTCCAGTATTCTTGCCTGAGAAGTCCCGTGGACAGAGGAGCCTGATGGGCTACAGTCCATAGGGTCACAGAGAGTCGGACACACGGAGGGAATGAGTGTGCTTACAGGCTAGTTAAGGGAACGCTTGCGTTCAGTGAAGCTGTCTTATATCCAAATGGCTGAATCAGGATAATGGTGACAGAGAGGTTTGGTAGCTCTGGGGTCCTCCTGCCTAACAGTGAAGAATCTGCCACCCTTTTAATCCAGCTATTGTATTTCAGAGCTGGACATTCTTATGGAAGTTACTTGGCTACTTTGTGCATCATTTTCCTCATTTACAAAATAAAATAACTATTATGTGCCAGAGATGTTTGGAATATTAAATGACTTGCATGCACTGGTCTTAAGAAGTTGTCTGGCACCGAGTAAGAGCTAAGTAAGCTACCGTGGAAAGAGTTCCTTTTCCGATATATAAAGGTTGACAAGAGCCTGGAGGAGTGATGTTGGGCTGGAAGATGCAGTGACCAGCTCTTAGGATTTGCATGAGCACAGTCTTGGTGCAAGGATGGGGTAAACTAAGATCCCTTGTCTGTTTCCTGAGCCTCTTCTCGCTTTCTCCCCAGCATGCCTGCTGGGCTGGAAATGCAGGGAACGGCTCACCTTCCTCGGAATACTGAACCTCTATAGCTCATGAGAGCATCTCTTCTGGCTTGTCTTACCTGGGCTTCCTCACGCCATGTTTTGGGGTGTTTGCCCTGACTCATGGCTGGAATCACCCCTTCTTTTTTCTGCCTTGCTTCAGAACTAGTCCTTCTATTTCAGATCTCATCATGTTCTGTTATAATTATGGCTGTATGTGGTGGGTTTCATCTCTGGGTTGAACTGATTCTCTCTTTATTTGCCATGGAGACATGCCCATCTTTGGTTCCTCAGTGCTTGAGCCATGGTGAGGGGTCAGTGGTTGTTGGCTGGATGTGTAAACGCACAAAGCCTAGGTAAACCAATGAAGGGACAAGTGAATAAAATGTCTCCAACTAAATAATAGCCCAAGGCACAGGGGAGACACTATGACACAGAGCGTGGTGCTCAGAACGTGCTCCAGGGACCAGTCGCATCTGCCTTTCCCGGACGCTTCTTAGAAATGGAGAATCCCAGGCCCGGCCTTGGACCTGCTGAATCGGAGTCCGCGTTTTAGCAAGACTCCTGGGTGATTCACGTGTACTCAACAGGTCAAGATGACTGGTCTAGCGGTTAAGAGAGAAAGTCCTGGAGACTGAGTTCCGATTCTACATCTGCCTCTTATCCAGCTTTGTGGATGCGATCAAACCACTTACTCCCACAGGGCCTTAGTTTCCACATCTGTCAAATGGACTTAATGGTATAGCCGCTTCATAGTCTTTCTGTGAGGATTAAATGTGTTAACAGTTGTCGAGAGCCTTGTGCAACGCCCACAAACATTACGGGCTCAAAATGTCAGTGAATACGGTTATTTTTGTTATCCACGTTCTTCTGACTGCCCGTGAGCAATGAGGGAGGATTAAAACTCACTGAAAATCTAAGTCACTGTGCCCTTGTGTTTCCTCTCCACACTGGGCACTGGTTGGCGGAGGCCGTGGTCCCTTCCTGTGTGGGGCTCCCTCCGAGGGGCACTGCTGACGTGCGTGGCGTGGCCTTGGCCTTCCTCTCGGCAGCCACGCCACAAGCCCGCAGCTTCCTGGAGCTGAGGACACCAGCCAGACAGGGAGAACCGCCCTTCCCCGGCGCTGAGTCACGCTCTCTATTCAGACGGGGATCAGGACAGGTGGGGAGCTCCAGGGGCCTGGCGGAGGTGCCCGGGGCGCGGGATTGGATGACTCACACTGTCATGAGTCATTCTTCTTACATAAGGGCAGATCAAGCGCATTCAAATGCCACACAAGCCCAAATCTGTCCCCGTAGACTGGGAGGGGAGGGGGGGTCAGGGGGAGACTTGCCCAGAGACTTGTCTTGGAATCTCCGAACCAAGTTGGCCCCACTCATCATGGCTGTCTTCTCACACATGTGCCCAAGGACAATGTCATCATCACTGATGTGGTTATTATTTGAAACAGATAGGAATATTACCTCTGAGGACAAGGGGAGAGCTGTAGATAACTTATTTTAACTTAAACAGGTAGAGATTAATTAGGGCCCAAAGATTGGGGATGTGGGGAAAGCATTAACTTTTTCTTAAAAGCTATCTAAAGAAAAAAAAAAAATGTAGAGTCAGATTAAAAAGCAGCTCCACGGGGGGGAAATACATTTATTAAGCAAATGAAGGAATAAAGATTTATACCATTTAATTTATGAAAATTTAGATGTTGTGAATGTTGGGAGAAATGGATACCTATACTCTTATCTACATTCTATCACAGGGTGATAGGAAATCAGTGGATTATTTCTAGTAGCAAATTTGCCTTAGAAAAGAGACCCCCTAGGTTCACGCTAAGGAAGCAGTCTGAAACAAAAAGATATCTGTAAAGAGGGGAACGGCAAACCACTTCAGTATTTTTGCCTGGAGAATCCCATGGACAGAGGAGCCTGGCAGGCTACAGTCCAGGCATCCACAAATATTAAAACTACCACCATGCGGCTATCAGAAATGCCTTTGAAGAGTCTTCTACACTACAGAATATGCTATCGCTCAAATACTAGGCAAAGTGAAAATTCAGAAAGCAAGATTGTTTTTAAGGTTGAGAATCAAAGTTGTATTAATGACAAAGTTTGCCCAACTTTGAAAAAAATCAAAATGTGACAATCTAAAATGAAACATTAAAAACTGACTAATTGTTATCAAGATCCAGTAAACATTTTGTCCACCTTGGGTAAATTTTCAAAAATTAACATTTTTGTAATTTAAATATGTATATATGTCATTTAATATATATGTTTCATATAACACATATGCATATATAATATAGCGGCTGTGCATAGCGTCTATAACAAATATGATAAAGAATATGCAGTAAGCTATAAAATTAAACTTGAAGGAAAGAGCAACTATGAAAAGTGGAAGTGTAGTCACTCGGTCAGTCCAACTCTGCAATCCTGTGGACTGTCTATAGCCCGCCAGTCTCCTCTGACCGTGGGCTTTTCCAGGCAAGAATACTGGAGTGGGTTGCCATTTCCTTCTCCAGCTTCTCAACCCAGGGACTGAACCTGGGTCTCCCACATTGCAGGCAGATGCTTTACCCTCTGAGCCACCAGGGAAGCTATTAATCCCTGTGGATTAGCCATTTCTGGATAGGGAACTCCGGATTGGTTTCCTGGTGGCTGGCGGACCAGATCCCAGCTTTGACTTGTGGAAGTTACAGGTCTTTCAGCTTCACTGTAGGTAAACCAGATGGCACCTGAGTGGTACCTGTTCTCTTTCAGCCTCTCCCTTACTCCTTCAATGAATGATAACCTGGGTTTTCCTGGGCCATCGGTATCAGTGTCATGGCCAAGCGGGCAAGTTCACGGGCATCCCCCATGCAAACACAGTTGTGGAAACTCCAGGACTCCCTGCAGATAAACGGGCTCTGGCCCTACACCCCAAAATATGACAGAGAGAGTCTCCCGCCCTGTGTGCAACCTCCAGAAATCCATTTTATGAGAAGAACACTAGCTGAACCAGAGATCTCCCTCCTGGAAGCAGAGGGACTTCTAAGCACACTTACCGCTAATTGTGAGGCATAAAGCTCTTTCCAAGCCCTGATCCACTGTGCAAACTGTTGGCATATCCACTTTACAAGGGCCGTCCCCTAACCAGAGCTCTCACACTGCAGCCTGGGGTCCAGAGCCAGACAACTGCCTGGGCTTTGTTTTGCTTTATGGCCCTTGAGCTAAGAGTGACTTTTATTTTTAATACAATGGTCTTAAATGCTTACATAAATGGGTACCTATTAAGTCTGGCTTTTGCCCTCAATTTTGCCTAAAATATTTACTCTCTGGGTCATTAAGGAAGCATTTCCTGAAGGTTTCCTTTGCTGCCACCCAGTTCAAGCTATTGTTTCCTGTTGGAGTTACTGCAGTGGTCCTTAGAGGTATCTCTGTCCACTTAGGTTCCCCCCAACCCCTCCACTGCTCATTTATTTCTGCAGACAGCAGCCAGAATGCAAACCAGAGTACAGTTTTTCCTTGCGTAGAGTCTTCCAACAGCTTGTCTGTTGTTCTTAAATAAAATCCAAACTCCCTTCCCTCTTCCCCAAGCCTGGGGCCCCTGCCTACTTCCTCTCTCCTCACCAGTCACCCATTCCCTCACTGGGTTCCAGTCACCTTAACCTTCCCCGTCTTTCTCACGTCAAGCCTTTGAATATAATAAGCTTTGTGTAGGTATGGACCTGGTCTTGCTGACATCGTCCTCTCCAGAATGCTATCTGGCGCAAAATCAGTACTCAATAAATATTTATTGACTAAATAAAGACCTTTACATCTTCAAAGCATCCCTGTAAAGCAGGATTTTATATTTTAAATCTCCATTCATCAGATGAATAGAAAGAGGTTCAGGAAGGAGGGAAAATTGAGTAGATAGTAGAACTGGGATTAAGGACTTTGTGACTCCCTTCCCCAGTCTATTAGGTTCCCTTCATTCCTGCATGTGGATGCGTGAACTAAACTGAACTAAACGATGGCCTCTGTGAACACATGACCTTCTCCTAAAGGAATTGTCTTTCCCCTTAGATCAGAGTCGTCTGCTCAACATGCCCTGGTCCTGGCTGCTTCGTGGTACTAAACAATTCAAATTGAAGCTTGCCTGTAATCCTCTAAAGCCAGTGTCTGGCTTTGAGCTGCAGAGCCTTGTTTTTATGCTGGGATGTTCCCATGTAACTACTGCCTAGTAAAGAACTTAAAATACTGCCTGTCCACCTTCTCCTCTCACGACCAGGAAACATGAGCCAACCCTCTGATCAGAAGTCTGGGCTCCTGCAGTTTTTGCTGATGCTCAGATAACTCTTTATCTATAGTTAGAGTGGGGATTTGCTGGGGGTTGGGGAGTGGTGTCTGATACATCATTGCAACCTTGCTGTCTTTGCAGACTGTGGGCCTTTTGTTGGATCTCTATCATCAATTCAGTTCAGTTCAGTCCCTTAGTCGTGTCTGACTCTGCTGCCCCATGGACTGCAGCACGCCAGGCCTCCCTGTCCATCACCGACTCCTGGACCTTGCTCAAACTCATGTCCATGGAGTCAGTGATGCTATCTAACCATCTCATCCTCTGTTGTCCCCTTTTTCTCCTGCCTTCAATCTTTCCCAGCATCAGGGTCTTTTCCAGTGAGTCAGTTCTCCGCATCAGGTGGCCAAAGTATTGGAGTTTCAGCCTCAGTATCAGTCCTTCCCATGAATATTCAGGACTGGTCATCATCATCAACCATAGTCTTTCTCAAACTTTGGTCATGCTGTTCCTACTTTCCTGATTTGTGCTCTACTTTCCTAATTTTAAAAAAAAAATGTTATTTTGAAATAGTTACCAAAGAGTTGTGGGAATTCACATATATATTTCATGTAGATTCTCTGAATGATAACATTTTATTGAACTTGCTTTATTATCCCTTTTCATATATAAATGAAAGAAAAAATTATATATGTATAGATTTTCTGAATTTTTATCTTCATATATATGGAAAAACACACACGTGTATAGATAAATGTATGCATGGACTTCCCCGGTATCTCAGCTGGTAAAGAATCTGCCTATAATGTGGGAGACCCCAGTTTGATTCCTGGGTCAGGAAGATCCCCTGGAGAAGATATAGGCTACCCACTCCAGTATTCTTGGGCTTCCTTGGTGGCTCAGATGGTACAGAATCCTCGAGCAATACTGGAGACCTGGCTTCGATCCCTGGGTTGGGAAGATCCCCTGGAGGAGGGCATGGCAACCCACTCCAGTATTCTTGCCTGGAGAATCCCATGGACAGAGGACCCTGGTGGGCTACAGTCCATGGGGTCACAAAGAATTGGACATGACTAAGTGACTAAACGCAGCACAGTATATAATGTATGCATATGTATAATTTATACATAAATATTATAGATATAATTTCTGAACTGTAGGGGAACATGTTATGGATATGAGTATGTGTTTCTTATAATGAAGGACATTCTCACATAACCAGAATACAATAATCAAAATTAGGATGAACTCTTCCAGGCTAATATTAGACTTTCCCAGTCCCTGCTCTGGGAGCATTCATTTCTCCAAGGAGCCCTGGATTCTTTGAGATGATGACATTTAGAAACTGGTTTCTAGGCTTAGGCCCTCTCATTGAACAGAGCTACAAAATACATGTATGATACATGAGTGTATGTATACGTCCACATACACACCCATACACATCTTCATCTCATTGTATCTTTACCTATCTATCCATGTTATAAATCAAATATCCATTGAATTCCAATCCAGAACACAGGATTCATGCTGATCTGGCCCTTTTCCACATTTATTTCTTCCTTCTTTGACTGTTAAGTGAGCATGCGTGCATGCTAAGTCACTTCAATCATGTTGACTCTTTGTGACCCTATGGATTGTAGCCCACGAAGCTCTTCTGTCCATGGGATTCTCCAGGCAAGAATACTGGAGTGAGTTGCCATGTCCTCCTCCAGGGCATCTTCTTGACCCAGGGAACGAACCCATGTCTCTTATGTCTCTGCATTGGCATGAGTTCTTTACCACTGAGCCATCAGGGGAAAAACCACAGTTCCACTCTCCACAATGTATTTATCTATTTCATCAACCCTAGAATACACACAGAATGGTTTTAGAGTTGCTAATCCATATAACAATGAAGAACAAACCTGCTAACTAGATTTCAATATTTGCATAGTTATCTTTTTCTGTATTGTGCGGAGTATCAACCAGATACTGTGTTTAGGTTATTTGGGTTCATTTTTATTCTTTCAGTTTTGTCACATGATTCATTTGAAACAGAGTTAGCTCATTTATCACTGTTTGTATCACATTTCAGGGTTTGTCCCTGATTCTTGATTTTTTTTTTAAAAATATGAAATATGGACATCCTTCCAAGTGTCACAAAAAGTTGTCCTCCGAGAAGAACTCCTCCCAGACCCCACACCCACCTCTCTAGTCTTTTCAGTTCTTTTTGGTCCTTTTCTACTCATCCCTGGAAATAACCAAGCTCATTAGATTCTGATTTATCCCACCTGTATTTCTTTTTGCATAAATTAGGAGATGCAAGTACATCTTCTCATTTACCTTTCCTCCGTACACAAGAAGCAGCGCTTTATAGATACTCTCTGTACTTTGATTTTTCTCACTTAGCAGTAATTCCTGGAAGTCACTCCTATCAGTTAATAGAATTGAAAGTGAAAGTGAACGTTGCTCAGTCGTGTTCAACTCTTTGCGACCCCATGGACTAAACAGTCCCTGGAATTCTCCAGGCCAGAATACTGGAGTGGGTAGCTGTTCCCTTCTCCAGCGGATCTCCCCAGCCCAGGGATCAAACCCAGGTCTCCTGCACTGCAGGTGGATTCTTGACTGTCTGAGCCACCAGGGAAGCCCAAGTTTGTAGAACCCATTCTCATTATTCTCCGCCACGACATTGTTCTCTACTGTGTGTGGTTGTCCCAGAGCTGATTCACTATCCTCTGTGTATGGGCATTTAAGGTGTTTCCAGTGTTTTCAATGCAAACAACGCTAGATGAATAAACTTACACACACTTTACGGTGGGAGCTGTAACTCCAGGGTAAGTTCCTACAAGTGGAACTGTTGGGTCAAAAACTAAAGGCACGCTAATTTGCTACGGTCAAATTCTCCACCACAAGTCTTGCACAGCTGTTTCTACCAGCAATGTATGAGAGTGCCTCAGGCAGTTCACTTTTTAAAACCTTACGCAGACTTTGAAAATAACATGATTGAACTCAATCACTGTTCAGAAAAAGATGATAATCTGGGAAACAAATGCTGTGTCAACAAAAGATGAAATATATTATAGCACTGTCGGTGGACTGACTGCCAACGCCCCGTGCCTGGGGTCCTATAACTATATGCAAAAAGGAAAACGTTGATGATCAACCAGGGTCAAGGTGAGACTTCTTAGTAACATAACCAGAAGGTTTAAGTGCGGGTTGAAAGGGCAGAAATACTGTCTCTGGGATCCAGGGTTGGTTAGTACTTGGTCAGCGGACCTTACTGTAGAATCTGACACACCCTACTCCCTTCAGATCTGGGATAGACCGGTCTGTGAACACCAGGCCAGACTCCCAGGAGGTTCTTCACTGTGTGCTTGGTCCACATCTTAGCCACGTCTCTCTCTGTTCCCCATACCTCGCTAGATTTTCTTGTAACCGGAATCTTACCACAGCTGCTGACTGAAGCTTTGCCCAAGCGCTTAGCTCCTCCCAGGCTCCTGTGCGCCTCATTTAGTTAATCCTTCCAACAAGACAACCACTTGCCAAGATCTCACAGAGACAAAGCAGGGCAGAGCATGGGTGGAAATCCTGGTGTTGTGCCTGTATTTACTTTTTTCCAAGTCCAAAGCAATGACTTTTCTCTCTCAGCCAGGGTCCTTCAGACGCAAGCCCAAGAATGAGCAGGAATTTGACAATTTTGCTCCTTTTTTAAAACTACCCTAAGGCTGGGACCTGGAGGGGACCACTTTCAAGTTTGATACCTGTATCATGGAGTGCAGGTCTCAAGCTTTGTTGTGTTGGCCAGAAAAAAAAAAAAAAAAATATATATATATATATATATTTTAAGATGTTTTCATGAAGAGATAAAGAAGCAGGCATACACAGGTCTACTTCCAAGTCAGCAACAAAGAAAGGGTCTCATGTATTTATTTTTTAACCTGGTGCAAACTCTTATTTACTCAGAAAAAAGCATTTACTTTGCTTCTTTTATTTCCCCATTGAGACAGGTTCCCAAGGCCAGGAAATGAAAGGGGCTGCAAGACGTAAGCCATCGGTAAGCTGGCCTGCCATTCAGTATCTTTTCTTATACAGCAGTTATTTGTAAACTAATCAATAAACTTTTCTTATTCTGTGCGCTCCTTTGGAACTCTTAGCAGCCGCCTGCTGAACCATGAAGAAACTTCGAATAGCGGTGATCTCCCTTCCACACTGTTTCTTTGCCCCCATAGAACCCACAAGCCAATCTGTGGTGTTTATACTCGAGGCCCTATGAAGCTAATCTGTATGGAAATAAAGGATAGAAATATTCAGATTGAGTTTTACTAAGTGAACCTGAGGTTTTCTGTTCAGCAAAATAGGCCAGGTAAATGCGTTTCTGATACAGAATAAATCACTCGTATGAAGACCTATATTTCCCTTTTTGCCATTTTGCTTAGAAGCGAAGAATTCACAGCCTTCGGCATGGACTGTGAAAAGCCCAAGTCCCTCCCTGCAAGGCAGCTCCCCGAGCTGGACTCATTTTCCTCTTAGGGTCTGAGGGTCCCACTCCCCTGGCTTGAGCTGCCGGGGCCCCTCACAGGTCACCAAGAAGAGAGAGGAAAAGATGAGAGTCAGGGGCACATTTATAGAGCACCTTACAAGCCAGAGCCCAGGTCCTCCACTGGGGAATCTTGAGTGTGTAAAGGACAGTCTCTGGCTGTGACTAATAGGATATTGTGTGAAGGTGTGGAGGTGTCATAGGGGAACAGAGGAGAGCATGCCCAGCAGAGAGGCCTGTGGCCAAGACAAGCTTTCTGAAGCTCTTGCTTCTAAACTAGGTCTTTTCTTTTGTTCCTTTCTTAAGTCGTTATTCAACCAGTGCCTATTGAATGCAGTTCGCTTTTTAGGAAGATGGCAACGGACAAGACAGACCAGGTCCTTTCTGTCACCTAGCAGCTTAGTGTGTCCTAAAGTGTAGCTCCAGAAGTGGGAAAGAAGACAGTGGAGGAGAAGAAAGGCATTTCAGGCAGAGGAAAAGCGGGAACCGCAGGAGCAAGCTCATGGAGTCAAGAAGTAGCCCAGAGCGTTTTGCCACTTCCCTGACACCTGAGGCTGGAATAACCAGCTGGAATAACCTGGAAATGACCATGGCGAGGGCCATGTCATGAGTTCATCTGCTAGGCAGTGTGGAAAAGCTAGAATCTCCTCTGTTATACATTTGCCGTGGGCTTCTTCTATAACTCAGGCAGGGAAGAACATAAATCGGATTTTATTTTAGGGCAAATCTTCAAGCAGATCTTTCAGAGACAGCTCTTTGGTTCTGTATGGCTGACATACTTCAGTCTGTCTAGGAGCATAATTAATGCCACAGGGCAGAGGTTCTGACTTGGTCTTGAGGGAAGACCATTGGCCAAGGCCACCTACCTATGGCAAAGTGGTTATAAACTCGGGGCCAGAGCTTATATAGACGTGACTAAGCCTGCTTAGTCCATTTTGAGAAGCCAGTTGAAGGGGAAGCGTCTGAAGGCGCTCTGGTGTATGAATTCTGAGCCGTGAATAGCCCTTCCTGAGTTATTAGAATCCTGCCAGAAGTGAAATCAGCTCTTGGTAACTGACATCTGTAAGTTAACTACATGAAACTGTCAAAAGAGCAAAAACGGCAACTTCATATGGTTTAATAGTATGTTGTGGGAATAGTATGGGACTCTTGATATTCATCACCTCCCCAGATCTCACATCCCTCATTTGTGGCATATACTCTGTTGATCCCCATTCCATAGCTGAAGGAACTGTGGCTTAGAAAAGTGACATAAATTCCCCAGAGTCACACAGCCAGAGGAACCAAGACACGGACTTCAGTCTGGTTGATGTCAAAGTCTGACCCTGACTGAGGTGCAGGAGGTCTGTTCTCTACTTGTGGGAACCTCAGGGGCCATGGGTGGGCCCAGCGGGGCCTTTTCTACCCTGCAAATCAACCTCTGCGCGCCATGCTCGGAGGCCAGCCTGAGGGTGGCTGTCCCGGTTCCCTGCTTGGTTGGAACCACAAGGAGCCGGAGGACAAAGACACAGACGTTCTGCTTGAAACTGGCTTCTGATGACAGGGAAAGGCCAGTCAGGATTCTGGACGTGTTTCAGAGATGACTCAGGCTCTACCGAGGTTTCTCGTAATGACTGTCTCAGCACCTGTTTCTCCCGCCTCACCGCAGACCCTGTTTTGTCAAGACAGCTCCACGACTGAATTGTTAATATCAAAGCTGACAGAGCTGACAGCCCTTCCCCAGACCCTGAGTCCTCCGAGGGTGAGAGCAGTCAGGGTGGGCAAGAGCAAGCTGGGGACCCCGACATCCTGCAACTCTCAGCGTCTTGACATAGGGCTTCTCGCTGGGTCTCTCTCTGTCTGTCTCTTTCATGCTGCATCTCCAGCAAGGGCCAGCTGGGAGTCACACAGGCCCCCGGCTGAAGGAGGCTTCCTTTCAGCATGTGCTGCCTCCGTTCTTTTGGGGTAGGGCGGGAACGTATCCAGTGGTGCCCTAGCTCTCACAGCTTCCACAAAGAGCACAGGGGGCTTCTATCACCTATGCTCACATTGCCCGGGCCAAACCAAGTCACTCGTCATACCTATCCCAGAAGGGGCTGGGGAAATGCAATCTGACTATGTGTCTGTGGGACACAACCCCAGACATGTTTGTTGAGGGTGTCAATGACTTCTGCAAGCTGCTCAGCACAGTGAAGAGGCAAAGGGGCTCATCCTTTGGCCTTTAGATATGGCTTTGCTAGACACAAAGGCTCAGGAGAGCTAGTTCAGTAGGGCAAGAAGCTGAGCCAAACAAACTCTAACAACCGCAGGTATCATGAGGGTGCCTCTGAGTGCAATCCCATCACTGAGTGTGGCTGTTGTGATAAGAAGCTAGCATCCAACGAGTGCAGGGTGTTTGCTTTCCGGCATGTCTCCATCTTGCTAAGGCATCTCTTTTCCCTCGGTCTCGTACCCCTAGTAAGCCTAGGCCCGGAAAGTAGCCCTACTTGAATAAGCGATAATAAAACTTAGACACTGCATCCAAATAATCCTTCTAGACAAAGTCAACGGTAATTTTGTGGGGGACTATGCCAAAATACCATTCCAGGATCCCTGTCTGAGTGAGTCAAGACAGACAAACATTCTGAGAGCTTGCTTTAGACAGATGTCAGTCACTGGGATGAATTGCACACTGTAAATTGATGATATTTAATGTTCACATCAAATAAATTAAACCTGTTTATACATAGTTTATGTCTTTATGTAATAGAAGATACTGATGAGTTCTTACAAATTCTGACCTGTCTGATGTGAGGGCAGAGAGCTTATAGACACTACTAGGAGAAAAGTGAAGAGAAACTAAAGAGCCTCTTGATGAGGGTGAAAGAGAAGAGTGAAAAGCTGGCTTAAAACCCAACATGAAAATAACTAAGATTGTGGCATCTGGTCCCATCACTTCATGGCAAATAGAAGGGGGAAAAGTGGAAGCAGTGACAAATTTTATTTTCTTGGGCTCCAAAATAACGGCAGACAGCGACGGCAGCCGTTGAATTAAAAGACACTTGCTCCTTGGAAGGAAAGCTATAACAAACCTAGACAGCATATTAAAAAGCAGAGACGTCACTTTGCTGACAAAGGTCCGTCTAGTCAAAGCTATGGTTTTCCCAGTAGTCATGTACAGATGTGAGAGTTGGACCACAAAGAAGGCTGAATGCTGAAGAATTGATGCTCTTGAATTGTGGTGCTGGAGAAGCCTCTTGAGAGTCCCTTGGACTACAAGGAGATCAAACCAGTCAGTCCTAAAGGAAGTCAACCACAAATATTCACTGGAAGGACTGATGCTGAAGCTCCAATACTATGGCCACCTGAATTGAAGAGCCAACTTGTTAGAAAAGATTCTGATGCTGGGAAAGATTGAAGGCAGGAGGAGGAGGGGGAGACGGTAGATGAGATGGTTGCATGGCATCGCTGACTCAATGAACATGAATTTGAGCAAATTCTAGGACTCAGTGGAGGACAGAGGAGCCTGGCATGCTGCAGTCCATGGGGTAAAAAAGTCAGACATGACTTAGCGACTGAACAACAAGAAGGAGAAAAGAAGAAGACAAAGCCACTGATTTACTAAACATCAGGACATTTCATGGGTCCACTTCATTTCCTTAAACTCCGTCTAAATCTGGAGGAGATGGAGCTGGTGGGTAGAGATTTACATAAAGTGTTTATGCCAACACAAGCTGTCTTTTCTTGCTTCTTTTCTTATGTAAGCCAAACGATCACGCCTAATGTGAATGCAAAAATGTGGCAATGCTAAGAGCGTGTCACAATTGTTACTATCTTTACCACTAATATCATTTATTAAAGAAGTGTTTCTTTAGTGTCCACCATGTGCTGTACATGGAATGCTGAATGAGGTGCATAAAGTCCTTGATCTCATGGAAATTATATTCTGGCAGAGACATGGACAGTGATTGAGGAAACAAATACTTATATAATGGAATTTCAGGTAATAGGACTCTTTTAAAGAAAAACAATACAAGGAACGAGGTTGATGAATGGCATGCTGGCTTTAGCGAGGTAGTCAGAGATACTTCTCTGAAGAGGTAATATTGGGCCAAGAAATGAATGAAATGAGTGATGAGTCATTAAAAAGTTTGGGGGAAGAGTTGCAGGTGGAGGGAACCACAGATACAAGGGCTCTGACATGGGAATGAATCTCGAGTGTCTGTAAGTACCAAGGTCGATGCAGTGGAGCAGAGCCAGTGAGGCAGAGTGTGGGGGGTGAGTCTAGAGAGATGGGCAGAGGTAAGATCATAACAGCCACGGCAGAGAGTCTGGATTGCACTTACTGTGTGATACAGAATCATTGGAGTTTTATGAAAAAAGAAGCGACATGATCCAATTCATGCGTACTTTGACCAAGCTCACTCTGGCTGCTGTGTGAAGAATCGACTGTGGGGACAAGATTAGAAGAAAGGAGATCTGTTAGTGTGTTCCACAGGTCCAGTGTAGAAATCTTGGTGGCCATACAGGTGGTCAGAAGAGTCAAATTGTGATATATCTTAAAGGAATAGCCAATAGGACTTCCTGAGGGGTTGGATGTAAGGATGATGGAAAGAAAGCAAGGACAGCTGCTTAGATTTTTTTTTTTTTAATTGAGCAGCTAAGTACAAAGCAGTACCTTTTACCAAAAGGGTAAGGAATGAGTCTGAGGAGGGAAATCATGGATTCTAGTTTGCATCTCTAATGTGTGAGATGTTTATTCATCATCCATGTGGATATGTCAGCTATGGAGATGAATACGAGTCTGGATTTGCAGGGAGACATCAGAACTAGATATAAATTTAGAAGTCACCAGCAAAGAGTTGGTATTTAAAGCCAAGAGGCCATATGAGGTCATCTTGATAATGAGTTGTGGATATGGGAAAGAAGAACGCTAAAGTCAAAATCCTTGAATGAACCAACATTAAAGATTGGGAAAAGATCAAAAAATTGGATGGGCCAATGATGCTGGAGGAAAACCAAGGAAGTGTAGTGACTGAATAGCTAAGATTTTAAAAAAAAAAATGCTTTAAGAAGAAATACCCTGACCAAATAAACCAAATGGCACTGAGCATTCAAAGACAATGCACTCTAAGATACGGGAACTGGGTTGAAGGAGATGAAATCCATATGGGGTTTCATAAGAGCTGTTTCAGTGGAGCAGTAGTGGAGTAAGCTTTGAAGTTTGCTGAAAGGGTGGCAGAGAAATGGGTTGAGTTAGAAAGAAATAAAAAGTTGTGAGGTCAAGAGAAACTTTCTTCATTTGTCAGAAGGACATCTTTGGGCATGTTCAAATGCCAATGGGAATGATTCACTCAATTGATGACACAGGCGATGGAAAAGTAACTTTATGAACAAAGTCCTTGGATGGATAAGGGTGGGTAGGTTGAGAGAGCAATGGAGATGTTTGAGTCATCATAACAGTGGAGAAGAAAAGACTGAGTCTATATGTAGAAATGCAGATAGAATAGAGAAAATGCTCTTCTGATTGATAAAGTAAGACTCAAGGTCCCCTATTGACAATGAGTGTTGGCTGCCTTAGGAGTCAGAAGACATGCCAGTGGTCATCTGGATAAATGGAAGGAGGCTTTGACGGGGGAATTGTGTTTAGCTCTCCAGATGGTGCTTAAGATCCACTTGTGATGTGTGGTTGTACATCTGAAGTGAGGCCAGTAAGCATGCGCATTTCCCTCCAGCCACATTCTGCTTCAGGCACGGAGCTCCTGGCATGGAGCAAGAAGAGAGATGAGTTCTAACAGAGGTGAGGTTTACCACCACAGCAACAGATGGATGGGGCAGAAGCTGAGAGGGAAAGAGTGTTATCGTAGAGATGGACCGTGGAATCCACACTGGAGAAAGATGGGTGATAGTGTGTGATGCTAGGATTGGGGTCTTTGTAGGGGTAGGCACTGTTTGTTGGGGAGTGTAGATTAGAAGTCATTTGTTCATGGCTGAAATGTCTGATGGTTATCACCTAGATATAGAAAATACTGTGGCTGTTAACAACATACAGATTTGAGGTGTAACTTTGGAAGAGGATGGCTGATGTGTGCTAGAGAAAAATTACTAGAAGATCACCATCCAGAGAGAAGACGATATAACAAGAAAATGTTGATATGTTATTTTCAGGCTGCAGCTACTGGAAAGAAAAAAGGTGGGGTGGGAATGGATTCCTAACTCGAAAAAATTATTTTGACTAGTGATTCCTACCCAAATGCATTGTCTCTTTTCTTAGCAGTTTTGAGGTCTGTTCACGCAATTTGTTGCTAAGAATGAAGTGTTAGCAGTGAGATAAATGACATTTTTTTAAAAGGAAGACAAGACACAGCTAATCTTAATAATAATCTGACAGCATATGACTCACGTTGACCATTTTTCCTTGAATGTGAGAGAAGAGACGAATTTAGAACAGGGTGGGAAATGCTATGGATTCCACAGCCTCTCTTGGCAATAATGCAAACTGCAGGGAGCGACCTTGAAGTGATGTGCCATTAATAGTTGTGGTGATGGCGAATGCTTGTGGTATTGTGTAATTCCCATGTAATCCGTGGGGTTCACAAACATCTGGATACCCCACAGGGGCATGTTAGTCATGTGAATGACATTCAGCGTGCGAGTCTTTGTGGAGACATGAGGAGGGGGTGTTGCGTGCTAAGCTGTAGGCAGACAATGTAGTCTCTTGTGGAACTGGCCCCAGTGAATCCCGCTCGCTGTGCACACACTCCTTCCTGATGGGCCTTCACTCCTCTTTCCACCTAGAAATAAAGCTCATTTCCCGTGATTTGTTCTGAGTTGACCTGTGGCTTGTTTTGACTAACAAAGCGTGGTCAAAAGGACATGGTGTGACTTCTGAGCATAGGCCTCAAGAGACCATGCAACTTCTGCTCTTGTTTTTCTGGAATGTGGATGCCTCCACATAGAAGTCCAGGCTAACGCTTCAAAGGGTGAGAGGCCCTACAGACAGCCGGCCCTGACAGCTGGACTTGTAAAGGAGGCTGCCCCTGTTAAGTCACTGACTGACTGCTGCCATATCCATGCCCCACACCAAGGCCAGTAGAACAGCCACCCTGCTGAGCTCAGCCCATCTGGCAACCCCTGGAGCTATGAGCTGGGGAGTGGACTATTGTTTTACGCCACCAAGTCCTCTGGTTGTTACACAACAATAGACGGTTGATGTAACCCAGAAGAGTTACTAACAACAGAAGCAAAGAGAGGGGGAGACGTGAGATTTATTGGGCACCTACATGGCTGTTAAGTAACTCCTGAGAATATTATCTTGATTTTTGCCTGACAACACCTCTGTAAGGAGGGACCACAGTTTTCCCCAGGGAGGATACTTAGTAACTGGTCCAAAGTTGCATGTCTAATGAGTAATAGAGCTTAGATAAAACATGCCCAAATCTCACTCTTGAAATGTATCAGTTTTACAACTTCAACTCATAAAACATCTTCATAAATTTTGGCATATGTTTATACTACCTAAAGTACTATTTATTTAAGGGTGTATTTTTTAATTGGCTCACATGAATAAGTAAACAAATAAATATATTTAAAGCAGAAACACTTTGTTGCTAGGACAAATGGCCATGGCTAATATTAATTGCATGCTTTCCCCAGGTAAGCTCCCTCCTGATTACTTTGTATGAATTAATTGCTTTCATCCTCAAAGCAACTCATTGAGGTTGGAGCTACTGCCTTCAGCATCCCCTTTCTCCAGGTGAGGAAAATGAGGCACGGGATTAGAGCTGCTCTCTGCCACTAAAGAAGTAAGTGGCAAAGGCTCGTTTTGTGCCCCTGTCATCTAGTAGGTGGAGACCAGGGATGCCATGCTAAACACCCAGTGATGCACAGCACGGCCTTCCCATCCCCAGCAAAAAATTATCCAGCCTGAGTGTCAACAACGCCAAGGTTAACAAACCCTGTTTCTGCCTTTCTAAATGGTACACAGAAGCAAGTATCACTTGCAGTGACTAGAAACTCTGCAAAAACCAAACAAGACTGAAGATTCTCTCTAGAAGCTGCTGCTTGCCACGGCTAAGAATCTTGGGATCTCTCTTTTTGTTGAAAAAGTGATTAGCAAACTGTTAGAGGGAAGGTAAAGGCTAGCACCCTACAGAGACTTTCTCCTTGATATAATCAGAGGATTCTAAGAAACTTAAATTGGAATGGAACCTCCTCATGTATTTCTAAGTTATTTATACCACGTCTGTGTACCTGTCAAATCATGCCACAGTCCCCTGGCACATCGGCTGTCTTGGGAAATGTGAGCTAGTGGGCAAACTGTGCTTCTCCAGCTCATCACCTGTTTTGTAGGTGAAGTTTTACTGGAGTATAGTCACATTCATTCGGAGAAGGCAATGGCACCCCACTCCAGTACTCTTGCCTGGAAAATCCCATGGACGGAGGAGCCTGGAAGGCTGCAGTCCCTGGGGTCACTAAGAGTTGGACACGACTGAGCGTCTTTACTTTCACTTTTCACTTTCATGCATTGGAGAAGGAAATGGCAACCTACTCCAGTGTTCTTGCCTGGAGAATCCCGGGGACGGGGGAGCCTGGTGGGCTGCCGTCTCTGGCGTTGAACAGAGTCAGACAGGACTGAAGCGACTTAGCAGCAGCAGCAGCAGTCACACTCATTCATTTATGTATTGTGTATGGCTGCTTTTGTGCTACGAAAAAGGATGGCTTAATGGCTGGGGAGGCATTTGGCCTTCAAAGCCTAAAATATTTCCTCTCGGACCATTGACAGGAAAACCTTGCGGCCCTGCCTAGAACTATGCTTGATTCATAGTAGGCGCTCAGTAAATACTTGCCTCATCAGTCAAGCCCAGGGAGACACCATCTGGGGCTAAAATCCTCTTTCTCCATTTCTCTTTCCTCCCTTTCCAACAGCATTTCCCTTCATTATCTGTTAGTTTGTTTATTTCTTTTTGCATTTCCATGTTACTCATCACAAACGACAGCTCCATTCTTTAGAACAAACACTTTGTAGCTGAAACCGCGAGCTGCTCCATTGTAGGGCTCAGAGATATAAATGGGTCTTCCTCGGAGGCGATGGTGATGGATCACCGCTTCTAGGAGTCTGAGCCCTTCCATTCTCCTTGTAGCTGTTGGCATTCACCGCACTCTCTCAGCTCCAGCGCTAAGGGATATATAATAGACACGGGAAGACCTATAAAAGTAACATCTGAAACTGCCGCAGAGCTGAGTATTGATTTATTCATTACTATAAATTTTTTGTCATTACTATGCAATTGCTCTATCTCAGGAAGAATTGATAGATGTGGTTGGAAGCTGCAACCCACTGTGCAAAAACTTTTCCCCCCTTCTATAATTTCCCGTAACTCTTCTAAAGAATCATTATTCCTTATTACATGGCTCTGGCATGCCACCTATTTAGATAAATGTGTGAACAAGTGTGCAGTAAATATTCATAGTGGGCCATGTGTCAACGATATATGTCACTAATTAGATAATTTAGTGGTTCAAATAAATAAATAAGAAAATAGAAGCACACCCAGGAAAATAGTGAAATAAAACACAGACTCCTTGTAGGAATCTGGGAAAAAAGGACACCTTTTGGGGCTATAGTATCATCTTCTGTGCTGGAGGCCAGTCAAAAGGCCACAGAAGGATTGAATGAGTCTCTTTACACATGGGAGAAAGCCAGACCCACAAGGGCATAATCTGGTTGGGTCTTGTCAGCAAGTCACATACTCGTTACCTAGACTTGTCCACCCTGGAAGGTCTCAGGGGGTTCAGTGGCCCTTTGTCTCTTCCATCCTGTTTGTTCTGTTGAGTCTGCTACTAATGATTCCATTAATACAAAGAGAACTAGTCTCAGAGTCTGAAGATGATGAGTTCAAGTCTGACTCTAATGGGAAGTGGGTAAGTTCCTTATTCAACTCAGGCCTCAGTGTTCTTATCTGTAGAATGGGGATACTTATAATTTTTATGATAATAACAATGATGGTGATGCACAAATGAGGTAATGGATGTGAAAGCCCTTTGCAGAGTTCAGAGTTTCAAACAGACCTCAAAACAGGTTTTGTTTTAAGTAAATTATCTCAAAGAAAGTGGAGCAGGCAGGACGAGCAGCTATTCAGGGACTCAGGAAACGAGCTACTGCTTATTGGGGCCTCTTTGTATCAGGCATTGAACTAGACTCCTTCTATGGGTTATCAACTAAAATCCAATTCTGTAAAGTAATGGATGTTTTTCACATTTTGCAGATGGGAAAACTGAGGATGAGGGACATTCCACGTACTTTGCCCAGGACCACAGACCTGGTAAGTGATCCCTGACGCAAGTCTGTATCTCTCCGTCTTTCTCCCCATGTCCTCTACACTGCTACTAATGACATGCTGAAGACCTACAAGACCTCTTAGAACTAACACCCAAAAAAGATGTCCTTTTCATTATAGGGGACTGGAATGGAAAAGTAGGAAGTCAAGAAACCCCTGGAGTAACAGGCAAATTTGGCCTTGGAATACGGAATGAAGCAGGGCAAAGACTAATAGAGTTTTGCCGAGAAAATGCACTGGTCATAGCAAACACCCTCTTCCAGCAACACAAGAGAAGACCCTACACATGGACATCACCAGATGGTCAACACCGAAATCAGATTGATTATATTGTTTGCAGCCAAAGATGGAGAAGCTCTATACAATCAACAAAAACAAAACCAGGAGCTGACTGTGGCTCAGATCAGGAACACTTTATTGCCAAATTCAGACTTAAATTGAAGACAGTAGGGAAAACCACTTGACCATTTAGGTATGACCTAAAACAAATCCCTTATGATTATACAGTGGAAGTGAGAAATAGATTTAAGGGATTAGATCTGATAGATAGAGTGCCTGATGAACTATGGATGGAGGTTCATGCCATTGTACAGGAGACAGGGATCAAGACCATCCCCATGGAAAAGAAATGCAAAAAAGCAAAATGGCTATCTGAGGAGGCCTTACAAATAGAGGTGAAAAGCAGAGGAGAAAAGGAAAGATATAAGCATCTGAATGCAGAGTTCCAAAGAATAGCAAGAAGAGATAAGAAAGCCTTCCTCAGTGATCAGTGCGAAGAAATAGAGGCAAACAACAGAATGGGAAAGACTAGAGACCTCTTCAAGAAAATTAGAGATACCAAGGGAACATTTCATGCAAAGATGGGCTCGATAATGAACAGTAATGGTATGGACCTAACAGAAGCAGAAGATATTAAGAAGAGGTGGCAAGAATACACAGAAGAACTGTACAAAAAAGATCCTCATGACCCAGATAATCACGATGGTGTGATCACTCACCTAGAGCCAGACATCCTGGAATGTGAAGTCGAGTGGGCCTTAGAAAGCATCACTATGAACAAAGCTAGTGGAGGTGATAGAATTCCAGTTGAGCTATTTCAAATCTTGAAAGATGATACTGTGAAAGGGCTGCACTCAATATGCCAGCAGTGGCCACAGGAGTGGAAAAGGTCAGTCTTCATTCCAATCCCAAAGAAAGGCAATGCCAAAGAATGCTCAAACTACCACACAATTGCAGTCATCTCACACGCTAGTAAAGTAATGCTTAAAATTCTCCAAGCCAGGCTTCAGTAATACATGAACCGTGAACTTCCAGATGTTCAAGCTGGTTTTAGAAAAGGCAGAGGAACCAGAGATCAAATTCCCAACATCCACTGGATCATCGAAAAAGCAAGAGAGTTCCAGAAAAACATCTATTTCTGCTTTCTTGACTATGCCAAAGCCTTTGACTGTGTGGATAACAATAAACTGTGGAAAATTCTGAAAGAGATGGGAATACCAGACCACCTGACCTGCATCTTGAGAAACCTATATGCAGGTCAGGAAGCAACAGTTAGAACTGGACATGGAACAACAGACTGCTTCCAAATAGGAAAAGGAGTATGTCAAGGCTGTATATTGTCACCCTGCTTATTTAACTTATATGCAGAGTACATCATGAGAAATGCTGGACTGGAAGAAACACAAGCTGGATTCAAGATTGCCAGGAGAAATATCAATAACCTCAGATATGCAGATGACACCACCCTTATGGCAGGAAGTGAAGAGGAACTAAAAAGCCTCTTGATGAAAGTGAAAGAGGAGAGTGAAAAAGTTGGCTTAAAGCTCAACATTCAGAAAAATGAAGATCATGGCATCTGGTCCCATCACTTCATGGGAAATAGATGGGGAAAGAGTGGAAACAGTGTCAGACTTTATTTTTTTGGGCTCCAAAATCACTGCAGATGGTGACTGCAGCCATGAAATTAAAAGACGCTTACTCCTTGGAAGAAAAGTTATGACCAACCTAGATAGCATATTCAAAAGCAGAGATGTCACTTTGCCAACAAAGGTCCATCTAGTCAAGGCTATGGTTTTCCCAGTGGTCATGTATGGATGTGAGAGTTGGACTATAAAGAAAGCTGAGCACCAAAGAATTGCTGCTTTTGAACTGTGGTGTTGGAGAAGACTCTTGAGAGTCCCTTGGACTGCAAGGAGATCCAACCAGTCCATTCTGAAGGAGATCAGCCCTGGGATTTCTTTGCAGGGAATGAAGCTGAAGCTGAAACTCCAGTACTTTGGCCACCTCATGTGAAGAGTTGACTCATTGGAAAAGACTCTGATGCTGGGAGGGATCGGGGGCAGGAGGAGAAGGGGACGACAGAGGATGAGATGGCTGGATGGCAGCACTGACTCGATGGATGTGAGTCTGAGTGATCTCCGGGAGTTGGTGATGGACAGGGAGGCCTGGCGTGCTGCGATTCGTGGGGCTGCAAAGAGTCAGACACGACTGAGCGACTGAACTGAACTGAATGACATGCTGTGTTGCCTCCAGGTTCAAATTTAAATGACTTATTTTTTTTTAGAAATCAAAGACAAGGCTCTAATCTATGTTGTTCAGATAGCATGACTGTCTTGACCAAACTCAAAGAGTGATCTTCCCCAGCTGAACATTTGTGTACTGCTATACAAATGCAGTTACCCCAAACAGTCAGTTTGATTAAGGGCTTCTATGGAGACCTCATGAGGTGGTGTTAAACAAAAGTAATTGCATCTACTGAATTCTGCAGTCTGGCTGACTAGCTTCTAACCCATGAATCTAGCCTCAGCCCTTTCTAGTGGGGTGTTAGAATCTGAGGGAGAAGGAGTCACTCCATGAAACAGCTACAGCCAAGTCTTGCAGACATGTCTGAACTAGTCATGGCCTTGTCTGGGCATAGTAATTACTTACATGTAGATAGGATGAATCTTGCACACTGCCATTAAGCAATCACACAGAAAGTGAACGTACTCATCTCAGCCCTAGGGCTGGCCAGATTATCTGATCAAGGGGCCACCTTTCTGGTCTGGGTTTTTCTAGTCATAACTGAGAACACTCATTCATTTAGCAAATATTTAATTTGCACTTGCTGTGTGTTAGCAGCTGTGGAAGAGACTGGGAATGCAAGGATGAATTTAACTTATGTGATTATACCTACTCATGAAACGCTGGTTAAGAGCCCCTGCTGTAATTGTTGAACAATAAAAATGTAGGCGAATGGATGGGTAAGTGGAAGTGTCTTAATCATCTTGGCATTTTAAAGCTTCCTTCTGACCCTCAAGAAGGTTCTGAACCGGTTATTAATATGACTCTGACTGACTGTAGTACCGGAAGCGGTCTCCAATTCCAGACTCTTGTCTCTTGTTGACTTTCTGTCTTGGAGCCAAGTCCTTCCTAACTGTTATTTTGGTTGCATTGTATGCATGGAATGGAATCAGGGTTCATCTCTACTTGACTTTTTGAACCTCCTTGGGATCCACCCAAGGGCGCCCACAGGGATGGAATTCTACAAGTTGGATAAATGAATAAATGGGAGACTGGTGAGTGGATAGGGGAACAGGAATCATATTGCTCATCCTTGTTCTTCTAACATCAAAATCATACCTGATATATAATAGGTTATTATAGGTTTAAAATATTATAGGTTTATAATGAGAAGGGGGCTTCCCTGCTGGCTCAGAGGGTAAAGTGTTTGCCTGCAATGTGAGAAACCTGGGTTCTATCCCCAGGTCGGGAAGATCCCCTGGAGAAGGAGATGAGAGGGTGGTTAGGTGATTGAATAAACAAGCACTTGGGTGACTGAGGACGTGATGCATGGAGGGAGGCACCTATGCCTGGATAAATGGTTACCTTACTGGATTGGTTATTGGGTCAATGGGTGCATAAATGGAGGAACTGATACATAGTTGAGTGATTAAAACAGGGAGTATGGGTGGATGCCTGCATCAGTAAATGAGTGGGCGAGGGATGAAGAGCTGAATGGATGAGTGACTATATGGACGTGTAGTTGCCCGGATGCAACTCGGGAGGATCAGGGAGTAAGTGTGAATGAAAACATGGATGGTGGGATGAATGCCTGGATTACAGCATTAAAGCCTGTTGGGTGCTGAGAGAGGACAGGGTGATACTTAAACTCTGTCCTGATTATGGCCAAAGTAAACAATCCGCCTGGTTTAGGGGAATGAGGATGCTGGCTTTGGGAGGATTAAGGGCATCACACACAAGGGCATGGAAAGTCTGACTGGCTGGGCAGAAGAGTGATAATGACTCGTGGTTTCCAAGCACTGTTTATAAAACAACCAAAGAGGCAATGAGTGTGTTTCTTGGGTTCCTTGAGGCCACAGTGAGGAGGGAGGTAACCTCAGCAGGGACAGCCTCATGTGAAAGGCTGGCCAGCACAGAGTGCATGACCGCCAGCCTGGAGGCTGCAGGCCCGCCGTGGCCACATGGCCTCCTTGTTACCTGCCTGCCTTTTTCTTTCTCGCTTCCTTTCTCTTTCTCCTTCCTCTTTCTCCCTCCCTCCCTCCTTCTTTCCTTTCTTCCTTTCCTGTTTCTTTGCTTTCTCATTACCAGACATGGATGACGAAGGGCCAGGAAGAGCCTTTTGGAAACTGCCCCATGCTTTGCCTTGAAGTGTGGAACTTCACCCAGGAGGCCCATCTAGACTTCTGGTTGAGCCAGCTGGACGCTTTCCCTGCTCAGGGTGATTTACCTCATTTGTGTTCAGATTGACTGAGAGGAACTGTGCTGCAGGAGGGTGAGGAAAGAGCTTGGAGCCAAACAGAAATTATTGTCTAGTGACCTTGGAGAGTTTTCTAAACTCTCTGCCTCTGCTTTATCTGATAAACACAATGGAGAAAGAGCGTAAAACTAAAAACACTTGCCTCATATGATTATTATATAAAAGGGATAATATGAAAAAACAGTACTTGATTGACACATTCTAGGTTAGGGTTATAAAAGTTATCAATTCTTTTTTGTTGTTAATTGCTTGATCTCTTTTCTATAGTTAGGGCACACCTGCCCCCTATGGGACCTGGGTATAGGTGGGCTCACTCATCTGATCTCTTGAAGACTTACAGAAAACAGTCTGGCAGCTTCTCAAAAAGTTAAACATGGAATTACCATATGATTCAGCAATTCACGCTTAGGTATATCCCCCAAAAGAGCTGGAAGCCAGGACTCAAGCAGAAACTTTTACACCAGTGTTTTATAGCAGTGTTGTTCACACTAGCAAAGAGGTGGAAATAGCACAAATGTCCGTGAACGGATGAATGAATAAACAGAACATGGCCTATCCAGATGATGGAATATTACTCAGCCTTAAAAAGTCGCGGGATTCTGGGTGAGCTCCCTGTGTCCCACAGCAAATTCCCGCTGGCTCTCTATTTTACATATGGAAGCGAGTGTGCCCCCCTGCAGCTCCCTCAGGCGCGCCACCCTCTCCTTCCCACACTGTGCGCCCAGGTCTGTTCCCTAAGAGGGAGGCGACGTGAATACGTGAGGCTGATCGATGCTAATGTATGGCAGAAACCAGTACAATGTTATAAAGCAATTATCCTCCAATGAAATTTTTTTTAAGTAGTGAAATTCTGATAACACTATACAACATAGTTGAACCTTGGAAATAGTAGCCTAAATGAAGTCAGCCAGGCGCCAAAGGACGATTACTGGTGATGCACTTATATGTGGTGAACTGGTAGACAGAAAGTAGACTAGAGGTTCCCCAGGACTAGAGGTTCCCCGGGGAGGGAGGAGTTACCGTCAGGGGTGCCCAAGCTCTGTCTGGGATCATGAAACGTTTTGGCAATGGATAGTGGTGTGGGCTGCACACATTGTGAGTGCAAGTATACAACTGTATACTTAAAAATCATGAAAATGGCCGATTTTGTTGTGTATATTTTAATCTAATTAAAAATCACCCCCCACCCCCACCCAAGAAAATCCTAAAAAAAGAAAGCAACAACCATACCTGTGCCCGTGAGCTACAAAGGTGAAGACTCTGGTGCACCTCCATTCATGGGTCAGAGACCCAGCTAAGGTGGATAATCTCAAAATATAGTTAAGCTGTTCTAGCACAGGTTGGCTTTCCAGGATGGTAGGCAGGGGTGACCAGCCTTAGTGGTCCTTCTTCTCATGTTCCTATAGGCACTGCTGTCTTATCTTTCATCTCACTGGCTTCAATGAGATAATTAATTATTAGCTGTCCCTCGGACCACCAAGCCTATCAAGGGCAGGATCCTGCCAGGTCCCAAGATGGAGACGTGTTCCAGTTATGTTCCAAGCTTTGCCTCGCACAGCACTTGCGTGTTGTGTAGTAACTGCTTGTGCAGTGTCTCTCCCCCGTAGACATCACCGTCTGTAAGGAAAGTTGGCGTGTCGACTCGGTCACTGTTGAATGCCAGTAGCACACACATAGGAGAGACTCCAGATAAAATGTTTAAGAAAATGAATGCTAAACTTGGTCTTATTTTAAAAGAAAGTCCAGAGAGAGGTTTTGTTCACCATTCAATCCCCAGCTGCTAACACGATCTCTGGAAGGAGAGGATTTAGTTGGGGTTCTTTGATTGTAAGCAACGGAAGCCAACTCTGATGATCTGAAGCATAAAATGTGAGATGTGTTGAAAGACACTGGGCCGGTCACAGATTACCGGGAAGAGATGGACCACCAAGACTTGGAAAGGCCAGTGGCCTCGAATTTATAACCAGGCTCTTTAGCACAGACACTGGAAATGATTTAGCTGCCTTTGCTTTTGGGCTGAGTGAGTGTGCTCAAGGCTTACATTTCTGGAAGTGAAAGAATGGCTTCACTAAGGTCTTAGCAGAAGGAGAATGGGCTCTGGACAGACACGGTGGGAGGCACAACCCGTGGCCAGGAGACTGCCGAGGAAAGAGAGTGCAAAGACCAAACTGGGAAATGTCCCGTCCAGTGACGATGGAAGGGGTCATGTTAGGACTCTCCTCACCCCCGCCCCCCGCCATCATCTCTGAGAAGCCTTGAAGACCGCCTTACCCCATCACCCTTCCTGTTCCCAGATACTTAGGAGCTTTGAAAAAGTGCCTGCGTCAGGCTGAGGAGGCCACAGTTGAACGAAGCAAGACTTTTCTGGCCCAAACATAGAATGGCATACGTGGAAACCCGAGCCCTGCTGGAATCCTGTTGCAATATGCGAAGAGCCAGAGCCTCAATTACGGGTACTCTGAGGGCAGAATTTCAGACTTTGCTCTGGCTTTTGTCAGCTTAAGACTCTTAAGGTAGTTTACACAGAGATTTGTATGTCTGAATTTTTCCCTGGCAGGTTCTCATTATAACCTAGATAACACAAACCCCAAATATTTGTGGTTGGCAACAATGAGGAATGTTCGAGTTGTCTGACATCTTCTAACCATGCAGATCACCTCCCAGGATCAGCAGTCAGCCCTGAAACAAAGAGGCAGAAGGATGGTGGGAAATTTTTCCAGGGTTTGTGCAGAGTCTGAGTTTAAACTCCTCTAACACCTTTGATCTCTCTCTCTCTCATCTAAGCCACACATACACACACACACACACACACACACACACACACACACACACCCCATACACCCCAAACCTTTTTGCCCTCCAAGGGGTTCTCTCAGAGCTAAGAAAGGACAATGTTGCTGTCCAATCACCTAACCTCACATCGCTAACTAATGGCTTCCAACACTACCGAAGAGGGACGGGCCATTTCAGTTTGCTTTTTGCATTTTCTTTCCTTGGCAGTCTCCAGGCCATGGGTTATACCCTTTGCTTCCACAGCAAGCTGGTTTCAGATCTTCCTGAGTCGAGCAGAGCCACCAGACCACGTTGGTAAACAGAAGACTGTTTACATAAAAAATATAGATTTCCTTTAAGCACTTGGCTTAAGCCTTTAGTCAGTCGTATTTATGTTATTATTGTTTATGTTCCCAGAAGTCAGCAGGAGGATGGCCTTGCTGCAGTTTATGCGGTTTCATGATTCACACTTGATGAGGCAGCTATCTTGCAGGGCGGGGATGAGGCGGGGGTTGGGGCAGAGTCAGGGAAGCACAGAGAAGATCAGAACAAGCTCACTTGTGGGATCCATGGCCTTAACGTGATGGTCCAGCCAAGGGCCCGGGGATTTCTGAGTCGGTCTTTCAAATTCCCAGACGTGTTTATCAGTGTTGAGTTTCAAAACGGGCCCACCCAGAATACAGCTCTGTTTGCACCTGATGTTTCCTCTTGGCTGCATTTCGGGGGATTCTCCCTGATTTCCAAGCTCCTTCCCCAGCTGTCAGCCCGACCATGTGCTCGGCTCCTCCACTGTCTCCTGCGTCCTGTAAGCACCCGGCAGTGACCTGCGGGGCCAGCCTGCAGGTGGCCGCTGGCTGAGCGCCTTCTCCGCACAAGAACTGCCCATCCTGCCGTGTCTCTGGACTTCGGTGGGGGCGGGTATGGGCGCCTGATCCCCAGGGCCATAGGTGTGCCAGCATGGAAACTTGGTGGGTCATCCCCATGAGCTTTCACCCATGGCATGTCCAGCTCAGGGCCGCCTTAACGAGTTCAGAGCCAGATTTCCAAGACGGATGAGCCCTAGTAAGAAAGAGGGCACACTTTCTTTTACGGGCTTTGAACCAAGTGGACAAGAACCTGCATTTTGGAGACATTCAGATCTTTTTTGTTTGCTTGATTCTTTGTTGTTTCGTTTGTTTTTAAGACCTCACTCTGCTTCTTGTTAGCCCTGTGGCTTTGGGGAAATTTCTTAACCTCTTTGTGCCTTGATTTCCTCGTCTGTAATTGAGAGGGACTCCGTACCTCATAGGCTTCTGAGAGGATTAGATGAGATGATGAGTGGAAAGCACTTGGCATAGCTAGTGGTGAAGAGTAAACTCATAATGCCTAGTAGCAAGAGAGAAAAAGTATTTTTATTACTTAAGGCAGCTAGCAGGAAAACAGAGAGAACAGAGAGGCTTCTGAATATAGGGGGAGAATAAGCCAGGAGGAATTTCCTGGGCCATGTTGCCCATGGAGGCATGTGTGTGTGTGTGTGTGTGTGTGGGTGGGTGTGTGGGTGTGTGGGTGTTGTTTATTGCTTTTGTGCGAGATTCTGGGAATATTTCAAGGAACTTCAAATTGCCAACTCTCCTAGGAGCGGTTTGAGAACCAGAATGCTTAGGGTATATGTCCAATTATGGATGCCTTGTCCTCTCAGAACCATCCTTTAATCAGTTCTTCTGGGTCTCACATGCCCTAGACCCTTGATATTTTGACTTGGAAGCTTCCTCTGATTAAATCTCTGGTCAGATGTGGCCACTAGATTTGAATTCGTGTTTGGGGGCAAAGTCTATTATCAAAGTTGGCTAACTATAACCACCAGATCTCTCCTCTGAAGCTAAACCATTTGTTCCATGATTCCTTTCTTACAAATATTTGTTGAGTACCTACTAAGCACCAGGCTTCATACTTAGTGCTGAGGATGTTACAGTGAGTAAAACACACAAAACTTTATCATCATGAACATAGATTCTAGTAAGGGAGACAATTATAAATGATCATAAAAAGAAATACAGAGTCTAGCTTGTTGTCAGCGCTATGAGGAAAAGTATTTGTTTCTATGAGAACATGTGGGAAGGCACCTCAGCATCTGGGGTGAGGGTTGTCAGGAAGGTTTCTCTGTGGGAAGAATGTTTGAGTTGGAAAATGAGAAGGAATTAGCAAGGTTAAATGGGCCGGAGGGAGACTGAGAAGAGCCCAAGGGTGTTCCGGCTGCCTCCTGCTGTGTGAGAAATCACCCCGAGATGGCAGTGGCTTCTCACAGCATGTCATGGTCGCCTCCCGCAGTGCTGTGGTTGGCTGGGCTCAGCTGGGCGGAAGTTTGCTCGGGTCGCACCCGGGTGTTGCCTGGGACTGGACTGGACATCCGAGGCAGCTGCTCAGGTAAGTGGCAACTGATGGTGGCTGTGGGTTAGAAGCTCACCTAGGCTTGTTGACTAGAGTATCTCCATGCGGTCTCTGGGCTTCCCAGAGCATGGTGTCTGGGATCAGAGGGGGAGCATCCCGTGAGAGGTATCTGAGGGGTCTAGGTAGAACCTGCAAGACTCTGTATGACCTGGCCTCAGTAATTCCAGAATGCTACTCCTCTATCATTCTGAGGCAGTTCAAGAGAGTTGCCAAAGCCAGTCCAAACTCACGGACAAAAGGGGATCAGATTATACTTCCTGGTGGCAGGAAGGCATCAACATACAGGGAGGAAGGAACTCCCTGGAGCCGTCTTGGGAACAAGTTCTCACATGTGGCTTTTGCCCTTGCTGTTTGTTCTCTCTGAAACGATCCTTCCCAAATATCCACATGATCTGCCTTGTTTATATCTCAGTTCAAAATATCTCCTCATTTGAAAATAGCTGCTTTTGAAAAAGGGCTTCACTGACCTTTGTATCCAGTCACTTTCTCTACCATGACCCTGTTTAATTATTTTCATAGTACTTATATGGCAAAATTATACCTTCGTTGGGTCATTTGCTTCAGTCTTCTCACAGTGAGCCTTATCCTCATATACCCATGAAGCATAAGCTCCATGAGGTCACAGTTGCCAGAGTGTCCCCTGCCAAAGTGCCTGACACTTTGCTCTATTAAGTGAAGGATGAGGACCCAAAGCAAAAAGAAACGACCCATTCAGAGATTCTGAGGCAGAAAGGAAGCACGTGATCCAAGGCAACAGATAAAGCCACACACGTTGGCACACAGCGGCGAACAAGCTGCCACTTGTCAAGGGGCTCAGAGCAGGTCTTGCTTGTCCACATCCAGACTGATTCAGTCCTAACCCTGGCCATGATTTCTGAAATGCAAAAAGGTGTACTTGCTTTCTGATATGTAAGCACTCCCGTGTGAATGTATCTGTGTGGCCAAAATTATTTATTCCATGGATACTTGGAACCCACTGAATTTGGGCTGTTTCTTACTCTTTCCAGATAAAACCAAAAGAACAAAACAAAAACCAGACAACTGAGTGACAGCCTGCCTATGTTTTGAAAAGTTTTGTCCTTTTCCAGGTAGATACCAGGACTTTGTTTCGGTTGTTTCTTGCAACATGTCTATGAGGCTCATGTTTTAAACCCCTCATTTTAGTGCAAAAGATGACCCTAAGAACCCAGGAAATTTGCTCGAGGTGCTCCAGCCTGATCCTGGTAGAAGCCGGGTTCAAACAGAGGTCTGCTTTATGTCAGAGCCCTGCAAAGTTTTGGGTAATGGCCCAAGATGGAAGGAGAAAGAAATCAGGGAGATGAATGTCTAAACCAAACCCCAGAATGATATATCTCCCTGTGGCATTGAATTAACTTGCTGAGCCCCGTGAGGAGTGGCCAGCTCTGATTATAAGGCAAGGATCTGATCCCTGCCTCAGTTATGACTGAAAGACCACTAGTTAGGAATCATGGAAAGGTCCAGATGAAGGTCTGGGATGAGCAGAAGGCTGCTGGCTGCCAGAGACGGAGGCAGAGGCCATTAGAAGTGACGGCACTTCAGTCAAACCCAAACCAAAGCCACCAGAACATCATGCAGACAGCCAGGGCGAGGGGAGGGGAAGTGTGCTTGGGAAGCATGTTGGCGATCCATCTGCTGTGCACAGGCATCCCTCTTGGTGAACAGAAGTGGACATGTAAGTCACACTGGAGGGCTTCCAGCTGGTTGTCACTTACTCTCCAGCTCCAGGGCCCTCCCTACTAAACCTGTCGGAACCATGGTCATTTCCATAATCTTGTGTGCTCGAATAGCCTCTCATTTGATATCTCAGTCCGTTCTTGAGCTATTTTTCTCTTTATTTTTGCTCCATATAGGGAAAACTTAAATACATTTTTAAAAAAGGAGACGGCTATAAAAACTTTCCTTAAGCCAGACCATCTGTGTTGGTGGAAACTTTAGCCTTTTGTCTGGGAAAGGAAATTTCTTTTTCTTCTTTTCTCCTGTTCTTTGGGAAATCCATGGAATGGAAAAAAAAAATACCTGCAAAGGAGAAAAAAAATTTCAAAGGAGTTCTGGAAACAAGAGAAATTAAGATACCTAATGAACATTTCAACTCAAATATAAAGGGGGATACATTGAAGAATTCATATTGGGCTTGGAGACTCACTTCTTACATAGGTCGTGTGTGGCTAAAGCCAAGATCAACTTCTCAGAATAAATTATAGGTAAATTTGGAAATTGAGAAGAAAAGAGAAAAGTGGTGAGTGGGATGAGAGGGGAGAATGGATTCAGCTAATGCTGCCCATCATCGAAACTGGTCTTCTTGGCCTCCGTCTTTTACTGCGATGCCCTTCGAGGTAAGTGTGACCTCAGCTGAACCCCCACCTGACAGATGATACTCAGAGCCTTTAACCCCAATTCCTGCCGGCCCCAGATCCTCCTCTGGCTCTTTCTTGTTCCCATCTTTGGCACTAAGGCTCACTCTGAATGAATCTACTAAGAATGGACTGCTGAGGTAACAAGAACCTCCCCACGCATGGGCCCGACGAGTCAACAGCTGACGAAAGTCCAGTGGCTGCTCTCAGCGGTGACACTTTTGAACTCAGGCATGGATGGGGATTGAAGTGTCTTATTTTCTCACATCTGTTTAAAGCAAGCTATGGGTGGGCTTCTCAGGTATGCTAGTGGTGAGAAACCCGCCTTCAAATGTGGAAGACTTAAGAGGCACAGGTTCAATCCCCGGGTCAGGAAGATCCCCTGGCGGAGGGCATGGGAACACACTCCAGTATTCTTTCCTGGAGAACCCCATGGACAGAGGAGCCTGGCGGGTTATGGCCCACAGGGTCACAAAAAGTGGGAAATGACTGAAGCAACTTGGCATGTGACTTGGCACGGACGCATGGGCAAGGTGCAGTGATATGATGCCTGTTTTATAGAAGAGAAAATTGAGACTCAGGTGTCTAAGGCCACCCGGTCCTTAAGTGGAAATGTGATTCTAGTCAAGGCCTCTCTGACTTCAGGGACTGAGTCCGTCAGTCACTTAAAATTGACCATAATGAACATCTAGCTGGAGGGAAGATATAACTTCACTCATTCATTCATCCATTCACTGTGTACTTATTTGAGAATTGCCCGCGAGGCTCACCAGCTGACTTCCAGGCCCCAGGCTGCAGAAATAACAGAATGATAACAGAAAATAAAAATAATAACAAATAACAAATAATAACCTGTACCCTCGTGGAACTCGTGGTCCACCTGAGTCTGCCACTCAAACAGTGGTCCACAGATCTTCATCCCTGAGTGCTTTTTAGAAATGTGAGGTCTCAGACCTCACCCCAGAGTCCATAATTAGAATGTTCTTTTTTAAGCCTGTCTGCAGGCCATTTGAGAATTCTAAAATTTGAGAAGATGAATAAAACCTAACAGCAAGGCAGCTGGAGCGGTAGAAAATGGAAAGTGGCCATCCAGGCAGTGGGAAGGCTGTGGGCAAAGCATGAGCCGTCTGAACACGGTCAGGAAAAGTGGGTGATAAACCAGAGCAGGACAAGAGGAGCAGGGGGAGAACTATCTGAATCCAGGCCAGACAGCTTGGGTATGTGGGCACGCCTGCCTCTCACTGGCTGCCAGACCTCATCCAGCCTCAGTTTCCTCAACTGTAAAATGGGGATAATAATCTGTTTCACAAAGTTGTAGCAAAGAATGTGCCAGTCTCTGTAAAGTGTGTCGTGGAGAACTTGGCATATGGAAAGTCCTAGGTGTATTGCTTATTGTTGTCATTATTATTCCTGTAAACTGGCTGCTCTGAGGACTTCCTAGGTGGGGCACCCTGCCCCCTCGAGGACTCTGCAGCCGAGTAAAAGATGAAACAAGCACGTTAGCTGTACTGTTGAGACTGAAGGCAAACACCCAGGGTACTTTCTAAACTGTGCTCAGAAAGGAGCCCAAGCATTACCTCCTCTTAAAACATTCCATGTATTTATTTTTACATTTTTATCAGTGTTAACAACGTCACATCTAATTACATAATTAACTATAGGTAATGTCAGGAAAGAGAAGAGCCGGTGTTTACTGCACGTCTATTACGTGCACACATGTACTGTGTAAAGCCCTTTGTGTACTCATTCACTCAGTCATGTCCGACTCTTTGAGACCCCACGGACTGTTACCACTCAGGCTCCTCTGTCCATGGAGTTCTCCAGGCAAGAATCCTGGAATGGGTTGCTATTTCCTACTTCAGGGGATCTTCCAACCCAGGGATCAAATCTGCATCTCTTGCACTTTCTGCATTGGCAGACAGGTTCTTTAGCACTAGCATCACCTGGGAAGCCCACCTCAATTTAATTCTCTCAAATCTCTATGAATAATCTTACCTCCAGTTTCACAAATGGGGAAATTGAGACTTGGCAGATAGACAGGAAATCCATCTGTTGATGTTGTCATATGGTGGAGGCACAGGCAGGGTGCTACAGGGGCAAACATAGCAGAGGGCTGTCAAAAGCACAGCCCCTCCCCAACTTCTCTCCACCCGCATCCCAGCTGCCTGTCACCTCCTGTGCACAGTTTTCTCTCTGTAGTAAACCAGGTTCTAAAGATGTCCCCTGCGAAAGATTCTCACCCCTGATCATTTACTAAAATGCTAATGTAGGAACTGCTGTGAAGAGGTTTTGCAGATATAATTAGAGTCCCAAGTCACCTTAACATAGGGAGATTATCCACTTGGGCCTGACCCCATCAGATGAGCCCTTTGAAAGCAGAGAGTTTTCTCTGGCTATCGGCAGAAGGGGAACCAAAAAGGTTTAAAGCACCAGGAGGACTTGGCATGCCGTAACAGGCTTTGAAGATGAAAGAGGCCACGTGATGAAGATCCTGAGAGGCTTCCAGAAGCTGAGAGTGGTCCTTCTAACGGCCAGGAAGGAAGCTACCCCTTAGTCCTGCCACAGAGAAGAACTGAATTCCGCCAATAAACTGAGCGAATTTGGAAGGAGACTCCTCCCCTAAACCTCAGCGCCCCACTGGCTGACTCTCGCCTTGTGCAACACTAAGCAGGAACTCCATTGAGCCCACCTGGACGTCTCGCCAGTGGACACTGCCAGGTGCTAAGGTGTCATTTTAAGTGGCTGAATTTGGGGGCGTTTGTGACAGCCACCGCAGATGAGCGCAGCCCCCATCCATGAGCACATCTCAGAAGACCACACCGTTGGGTTTCCACTCCGCAGCTCTTTCGGCTGCGAAGTCAGAGGCCATTGTCCCACTTTCCTCTCAAACAAGTAAACGTAAAAGTGATCGAAGCATGTTTCTTGAAAGAAAGACTGGGTGTGGGTATAGGTTTTTCTTCTTTTGACATCATGCTTCCCTGGCTCAAAGTTCAAATTCTTCCCTTAGTAGTTGTCTGACCTTGAGTTTTTTGATCAGTCTCTCCAGGCCTCACTGTTTCATCCATAGCACTGGGACTCATAGAGTTGTTAGGAGGATTAAGTGATTTAATGCTCATAAAGTGTTTGATTCACTGCCTAGCACACAGTGATCACTGGATAAGTGTTATCTGTACATGGGATCTTTACCTGGGTGGGTTAATGAATGAATACATCCACGAAGAAGGAGATAAGGCCATTAACATCATCACCATTAATACAGCTCTCAAGTTTTGCAATCCAGGCCATGTTTTGTACTAGGTCAGATCAACACATATTCCCGGATCTGTAAACCTGATGGATGAGTCTCACAACAGATCCTGGAATACAGAGCCAGATCCTAAAAGAAAGATAGACAGCCCAATTGGAGACCCGGAGAGCCACAGGGCTCATCTGGGATGCCTCTGCAGGTGCTGGAACCACTAACCCTTCAGTCATCCAAACTGCTACCCCTGGGAGTAGGCTACCCACAAAGGGTTCACTGAGTCACAAGACTGTCCCATTCCTTCAAACTGGTTGAGCCAGCAACTCCAGGTGGACAAAGCCAGATATAACTCCAGCCTCGTTCCCGGCATCTATTCATTTCAAGCCTCTCCAAGGAGCCAAAGGTAGAAATCTACAAACATGTTTCTGTTCTAACCGTGTATCACCCCATCTTTTAAATTTTTCTAAAGGACAGGTAATCTAGACCAACATTGGTATGGCCTGTCGTGTTGTTTTAAAATCTACTGTGCTTTGTCAAAGAAACATACATCGTAAGAGAAAGCAGTTTGTTACCGGAAGAAAAAACAAATATTTCAGGTCAACCCCCAGCCCAGCATACAACGGTAACTGGATTTTGTTAGAGCTGGGTATAAGCTGACATCCTAAAATAAGCCACGTAGGGAAAGAGGGAGGGTTTCCTCCACGCCCAGACAATGACTAGCATCTCTCTTGCAGTTTCCCCCCAACCAGCTCTTATTTGCAGAGGCCCTCATGCAGGTACTGTTGTAGCCACGCGTTCCGGGAAACAAACTCACTCAGAAGGATGATGCAGATAGTGGAGTGCAGTTTATTACACCGGCGGCCCAAGGCAGAGTCTTCTCTTAGCCAAGGACCCCGGCCAGTTTTTGTGAAAACCTTATATACCCTAAGTGTATGTGCCCAAACCCACCTCCCCAAATTCTCTGAAACTAGTCTGAACAGAGGAAAAGAAAGATACAATCAAAGTTAACCTGTGACTCATATGCCTTAAACCCATGATTCGTATGCCTTAAGTCTAGCTAAGTTAACAGTGGGCAATTATCAATAGGCCTGTGGTCATACCCCAATAAGCAGAATAGAATTTATGATTCTATTTGATTACGCAGATAATTAGTGTATTCTTTAGGTGATGGAAAGTCTAGATACGAGCCCTGGAGCTCTTCCATCCGGGGGTGGGGTGGGGTGGGGGGTCTGGTTTTCCAGTTGGTTTGTCGTTTCCATAAATACTGGGCATATAGCTCAAAGTCCACAGTCTGGCCCAAGATGGAGTCCTGCTTTCAGGATGGAGCCTGTTCTGTCTGTTTCCTCCTTCAATATCTCTTTCTACCTTTCTTCCCCTATGTCCCTATTCTCTAGCGTTGGCAAGTTAGGAAAGATCGTGGCACACTGTGGAGGAGGAAGCTGGAATACTTGTAAATAACCAGCGGATGCAAAGATCCAATTCAGCTGAAGGGAAAAGGAAGAATGCAGGGTGTGCGTGGTCCCTGCATGGGTGTGCATTCAGGGTCTGGAGCACAGAGGAGGGCACAAAAGCAAAGAGGGCTGGTCAGAACAATGGGCTGTCACAAATGCCACGTTATGTAACTGGGCTATTTGAATTCACAATTGTGAAGGGCACAATTGTAGGAGAAGGCCTGTCCCCCTGGCCCCATGGTGGGAGGGAAGCAGGCTCCTGTGCCTCCACCCAGGTGCCTCGGGAGCCAGCTCTGACCCTGCCTGTTAAGCCAGCGGCCACCACTCAGGACCGAAGGGCAGGGCTACTCCTGACAGCTCGGAGGTGCCCGGTCACTGTGAAGTAGTGCCTTTGGATGCTGGCAACAGAAAAAGGCAATAAGCCCATCATACACCTTTCCCCAGGCAGCAGTGGGCCATTTGGAATGACCTGATTCTTTCCATTCAGTGTACGCTCCTTGAGCTCAAATGGTGTTCTCTAGAGAGTGCCGTTCCACAGCAGGGTCAAGGTGTATGGACATGGATTTGCAGAAGTTCATAGCATCACAGGGAGGCCACGGAATCTTCTTGGGAGAGCTGAGCTTTGAATACAGCTTGGCCGTGGCCAAGGTAAAGACATCCAGGGTCACTTTGAAGGCTGCTTTCCATTTTGGTGACTCGTGTGTAGCACCTGATGAAATGGGCAGGAGTTGTGAAAAGACTCCCAGGTTCTCAGCCAGTGCCCTTGTCTGCAAGCCCTGAGCTGCGGTGGTGCCCAAGAATGCCAGGGGCACCTTTCCCCGGCCTCGTTCCTGAGTGTCCAGCTCCTCCAGCCCTCAGACCCCGCTGGTTTACATGCTGTCTTTCCTGGGCTCTCGTAACTCCGTGTGTTTAGTTCCTGCATGCTCTTCTCTCACCCCACCCGCCTGGTCAGCCTGCAGCCCTGCCTTCTTCACTGGAGTGCGCCCTGCATGAGGGCTGAGGCTGGGTCCTTCCACTTCTTTATCTCTCATGTTCAGCTCCAAGGTGGCTTTATAAGAGGTTTTCGTTTTTTTCCTGGATGCTGAGTGGCTGTAAAGAGCTTTAGACTCAGTAAGCGCACTTGCAGATACAGGCTGAGCCCTTTCTTCCTTGTACTCGTGGCTGTGTTGCTGCTGTGCATGTGAGCTGGGTGTGCAGAGTGCTGGCTCTGACTCTTCAGCAATTCTACCTGTCCGGGCAGTTTGTCAGTCTGGTGGAGCTGATTCTTGGTTCCTACTGGAGAGCTTTCCAGGCAGGAAGGGGGAACAATAACTCAGAGATCCGCTCACTCCCTGGGGTCTTCAGATGGAAACGGGGACGGTGCTGATGGTGCTGCTGATGTTGGTGACCGTCGATCACTTGGATGGGTGTTTCTGGGTGCTTAAGACCTGTCCACTTCTTTTCTTGCTCACATCACAGAAGATAAACAGAGGATGGGTATGATTATTCTTTTTTCTTTCTTTGGAAAAAAACACTATTGAGGTATGATTCACGTGTAAAAAACTGTATGTATTTAACATGTACAACTCAGCGTGTTTGGGGAAGAGTGGGCTTCCCTGGAGGCCCAGTGGGTAAAGCGTCTGCCTGCTACGTGGGAGACCTGGGTTTGATCCCCGGGTCGGGAAGTTCCCCTGGAGAAAGAAATGGCAACCCACTCCAGTACTCTTGCCTGGAAAACTCCGTGGATGGAGGAGCCTGGTAAGCTACAGTCCATGGGATTGCAAACAGTGTACCCGTGGACCCATTGCCACCATCAAGGCCAAAGACATACCCATCACTTCCCAAAATTCCCTTCCACTTTCTTCATTAGAGTTACTGGTATGTTATTATTATTATTGAATGAATTCCTAACATATTCTACCCTCCTCGAAAATGTTGACTACAATTGAGTATTGCCAGCTACAAGCATTATGCTGTATAGCAGATCTCCAGAACATTGATCTTGCATAAAACTTACATAATGCCCCTCCCTCAAGCTCCTGGCAACACCATTCTACTCTCTGCTTCTACAAGTCTGACTGCCAAAGTCACACACGTGAGGGAAGCAAACACTGGCGTGGAGCAGCCCCATTCCAGGGGTCCACACACTTCTCATCACTGCTGCAACAAGTCTGTGAGCACACGCACCCTTCTATTCATGTGCAAACGTGTGCAGCTACTTGCAGAACTGGGTGTGTTACGTATGCTTGCGTGCACGTGAGTAGGCATGTTCCAGGGTGCATGTGATTTTGTCTGTTCACAATGGCAGGTCTGTCTACATGTGCAACATGTGTGTATGTGTCTCTCTCAACTTGGAAAAGCATCAGAGTCCAAATAGGGCCATTATTAATACAATGAAAGTCTCCCCTGGTGTGGGTGCCCCACTCCTGGTTCCCCATCCTTGTCCACTCTGAATCAAGGAGACATTAGGCAGAGTCTGCCTTGGGGAGGGTGTTCATCCTCACCTCACCCCAAGCAGTGCTGCAGAGAGAGTTATAGATTTGGAGGAGGTAAACTTCCACCAGTGAAGACTCGCTTTTCAATGGGAAATTTACATTTCAATGCACCCTGTCATTTTTAATCTCAGGCACTTGGCACCATCACCTCCCAGGAGCAGACTATTTGTAGGGCTTACTTCCAGCCCTGCAACACCCAGGCTGCAGGAGCCCATGGCGGACTCCAGGGCCCAGAGGCATGTATGGGTGTGGATGGAGCAGCCTGGGGATGTATGCAAATTTCACTGTCAGGGGTGACTCAGATGCAGGCCGAGGATAGTGCCAAGGGGCATTTTGTGTTGCCAGGCCATGGGCTGTGTCCCCGGAGACAGGAATCCTCCTGGTAGGAGGTCGGAGTGCTGAGTGCCTTGTTCAGTTCCATTAAAGGTGAGAATGCATTGAAGGCAGCTGACAAGGTGAAGTTGCTGTTTGTCTCATAAAGACGAACAGTTGACAGTTCAAAGAGAGAAGCGGGCTTCCTCGAAGTTGCCATCGCTGCTCCCAATTCAGGGCACAGAAACCTGGCTGGGCTTATTTTTCCTGCATTGTCAGAAAGTGAGCTGCTCACTCCCAGGGTTTATTTTGTTTTGTTTTATTTCACATTATTTTATTTTGTTCAGATTTTCAAGTTAGCAGTTGCTGGCCACGCCCTCATGGAGCCTAGTAAATAGGTACACGTTAGATCTTTGTTTCTGCCCCCTGTAACTGCTCATCTTGTCTGAGTCTGCATAAAATCTTCCTACATTTTCAAAAGTCCCTATGTGAATTAAAAGCTCACAGCCTTTCTTACAGCATCAAGCAATCTGAAAGGAGTTTTCTAACGTTTGCTGTGGGTCTAGAGTGTGAAAAGCCTTTTTGTTTTACACAGAAAGACACTGAACTCAAGGTCTGGCAACATGCCCGAGGCCACTCAGTAAGTAGCCTTAGGAGAGCCAAGAACCTCAAAGTGACAGGCAGAAATATCCAGTAAAAGTTTCAACTTGTAAACTTTGGCAGACCACTGGGTGATGTGAAATGAACCATCCATCATGGAAGATCATTTCAGAGAGTAGAGAGTCAGGAACAAGACTTGAGTCTTTATAAGTCTATCGGGTAAATGTCAGGTACGGAAAATAGTAAAGGCATAGAACAGTTGCTGATTTCTGAAATTCCGAAATAGTGCTTTTTCATTATATATTTAAATCTGGAGGCATGGTGGCCAGAAGGTGTGAAGAAGGGATTAAAAAAAATTATATTTACATCACACAGATGTAACCCAGATTTCCTTCTAGTCTTTTTTCTGCTTGTGTGAGAATAGCGATAATACTGGAGTTGGAGGAGGGCTGAGGCCTCAGTGGTCTGTGGGACAGTGGAATGTGTTTCGGTTTGAAGCCACCCAGTTGCTGGTACCTTGTTACAGTAGCCCAGGAAACTTAATGCAGTAGGATTCTTGTTTCTGTCCCTGTGTGAGCACTGGACACCATTTTTGTTGGCTGGTTTTTTTGAAAAGGCAATGGCACCCCACTCCAGTACTCTTGCCTGGAAAATCCCATGGACAGAGGAGCCTGGTGGGCTGCAGTCCATGGGGTCTCGAAGAGTCGGACTGAGCGACCTCCCTTTCCCTTGTTTGCCTTGACTCTTGATAGAAAGACCGCAGGTCATAAGATGCAAACATTTGGAACCTGTGAGATGAGAGAATTCCTAGGGCTCAACAAAGTGCACGAAGAGCTCCCAGAACAGAGACTCTTGTGGGAGCTAACCTGCTCCTCTTCCTGGCTAAGGTGATGACAACGTCCTTGGGAGAAGCCTTCAAAGTCTCTGTCGCAATTTCTCTTTCTCCACTGCCGTGATCTTGGAGGCAACTGCTCTATGCGCACAGAGACAAGATGGAGCAGAGCCGTCCACTTCCCGCCAGACTTGGTGCGCCTGAGAAAGAAATTTTATTTGTGTCCTGCTGGATTTGGGGCTTTATTTGTAACTTAGAAAATCCTACCCTACATTCTGTTACCCCACCAGGGGTTGTTCCTGAAAGGTTGAATATTCAGGGAGGTGAGAATACAGCATGGTTGGTCCTGGTGGCACAGACTTTTAAAAGAAGTCCACACTCTGAGACCCATCTCCTCCTCCCAACTGTAATCTTGCAGCTTGAAGAAAATGTCTTTAAACGAAGTGCAGTAATTATGGGCTTGGGCTCCAGAGTAAGAAATCCTGGGTGGGAATGTACACTAGCTATATGACCCTGGGCAAGGCCCCTATGTCTCAGAACCTCAGTTTGCTTGTGTGTATCATAAGATGGTTGCAAGCATCTCTTGTTGAGAGGTTTCAAGCAAATGAGCTGTGTGCAAATGAGCTATGTGGTGCTGATTGATAGCCTCCATCCACTGACAAATCATTAAGCATGGTGCCTGGCACTGCATCAGTTTGACTGTCTGTGTGTGCACACTCAGACATGTCCGACTCTTTGCCACCTCATAGACTGTAGCCCACCAGGCTCCTCTGTCCATGGGATTCTCCAGGCAAGAATACTGGAGTGGGTTGCCATTTTCTACTCCAGAGGATCTTCCCGACCCAGGGATTAAACTGGTGTCTTTTAGCCTCCTGCATTGGCAGGTGGGTTCTTTACTACTAACACCACCCAGGAAGGCCATTGTTTGATTAGCGTGCCTTTATTTTATCAGGAAGGCTGCTGTCTTTGGTGATCAGGATGAGTTCTCTCGCTGGTGGTTCATAAATTTGTATATCTTAGCACGAGTGTATATGTGCAGACCTATGAACTTCCTTCACAGTCAGGTCTCTCTCTCTCTCTCTTAAATTTTTATTTTATATTGAAGTATAGTTGATTAGGGCTTCCCAAGTGGCATAGTGGTGAAGAATCTGCCTGCCAATGCAGGAGACACAAGAAACGCGGGTTCTATCCTGGGTCAGGAGGATCCCCTGGAAAATGTGAGGATCCCCTCACATTTTGTCCTGAAAATCTGATGCAGAGTCCAGCCTGTTAACTGCATGGAATCACAGATTAGAGGTGGGTAAGAGAGAAGGTGTCTCTTTGGGTGGGGATTTTAAAAGACCAACTTCCTGAGTCACAGTCTCTGCAACAAAGCAACCTCCTCATGCAGCCAAATGGACCCTCCCACATTTCTAAATGTGCTACGATGCCCCAGCCTTTGAAAATGCCATCTCCTCGTGGACCCTTTCCCCCCAGAACAACTCCTACTTTTCTTTCAGGAGTTTCATAGTTTTTGTTTGTTTTGCGTTCATGGCTAACAATCCTCTCTGGAATGGTTCTTTTCAGAGGGTAATCTGAAGGTCGGTAGACCCGGCATCTCCTGCACTAGAGGGTGTGACCCCATAGGGCTGGTACCGATACATCACATTCATCTCGGTACCCTGGGGTCTAGATTCAGGAACACTGTCTGGCCCGTAGCAGGCACGCGACTTAAAGAAATGAACAAATGGTGAATCAATAGGGAGTTTGGTCCTTCTGAGTTAAGCCTAGGGATTTCACGAACCGAGGAATCCCTGTGCCAGCCCTCCAACTGTGTTACAAATAAAAACACCAGTGTGATGCGTCCAGCCATTTGCTGTCGCCGCTGGTTCATCGCGTCATGGGAGAGTCACTTCAGCTTGGCGCCTGAGCCCCGGCTGACAGAGGCATGTCATCATCTGCTCCATTAAGAGGATCCCCCCTCCCCCAGTAATTACAGGGTAAATGACTGGTTAAATCCGAAGCCCTCACAGTATATCTCCCGACATGTAGTTCATATTCCTTGGGCGGGTTATCGCACTTTGGAGTGGTACATATTTTATAGAGAACGGAGAGCTCTCCAATTAATAGTAATTGTGATCGAAGCGGTAATGCTCGTCTCCAGCCTCATTCCGCAAGAGGAGACTGGAAGGCCCACCTTAATTGCCACAAAGAGCTATGTCTATCCGTGGCAGTATATAAATAATAAATTAGAGGAAGGGAAAGCGCTGCAATTCTTATGGTCTTCGAGGAGGTACGGATATTTATGTAGTGCTGATTGCTAAAAAATCCTCTCCAAGTAATTATTAGTAAAAGCAGAATGTCTACATTTGTAAGGGAATTTTAATTAAGGGGAAGGTGACTCTCATTATGGGGAAGAAGTAGCATGTGGGGATTAAAATGCAGGTCCTGGACGGCAGCGCTGGGCTCTGATTGGCCCTCCCTGCTGCCACTTGGACAAAGGTAGGAAACTCAGCTCCCCTGGGTTTAATTCCCCTAGTTTTTAAATCAAGGGAAATAAAGCAGTTATAAGTGCCCGAGTTCCACTGGATAAAAAGTCCCACGGTTGAAGGCTTCTGATCTCCCGGCAGGGATGGGGCATGCAGCCTCTCTTCTGAGCCTCCATTTCTTCCTCTGTGACATGCGAATATCACCATTCGCACAGTGACTTTAGATGGAACACATGAGACCCAGTACCGGGAGGACATGGGGCCATTTCCTGTATAACACAGGCATTAAGCAACATTGTAAGAACAGCTTCTATTGGCTCAGTTGCCTATAGGAAATGCAATGTAAATATTTTGGCTCTCATGATTCAAAAATTAGGAGGGCATTTCATGGTTCTTGACCCCCCAAGCTGCTCACCATCTACAATAGAATGAAGTTCTCCCAATTCCTGGTCACTCTTCATTTCCCCAGTGAGTATAGTGGTTCTTAAACTTTATTTGTTTTTGGTAGGAGCTAATATAGGTCATGCCTATAGTACAGGCCATTTTTCCTCTATAAAAAATTGCCCATATTTTGCAGAATTCCAGATATCTCATGAAGCCCTGTGTTGGCCATCCATGTACCTTCAGTTGAGGACCCTTGGCCCACAGGGCTGGGCTGTGGAGATTGACAGAACTGAGTGCAGGAAGTGGAGAAGCAAATGACCCCGGGGGAGGAGCGGGTCCCTCTTGCCCTGCAGGAAAATAGGGTAATTTCAGACTGAGTCCAGCCCCTTCTGCACACACCAAAGAGGAAGCACTTATATTCTAGAGATGCATTCTTTGACAGATAGGCGAGGATTCTCATTCAGCCTGTGGGAAACACCGTTTAGCTTTGTCTCCGAACCGTCTCAACTACATGTGGACACAGACGGTCAAGAAATAAAAACATTTAAAGGGTCTGACCCTTAAAAGGGAGGAACAAATTCAAACGGAAGAGGTAATGTACAAGGAAATAGACTTAACAGGAAATAGACAAGTTTAAATTTATCTAATATCTCTTGACTGATTCAGAGGGACAACATAATATTAATACAAAGACAACTCTGTTGTTAAAGATTTGAGTTCCCTGAAATACAATTTGCAGTTAGTTAAAGGACTGACTGGCAGAAACTGTACGTTTCAGGCCAGATAAATACACTAGAACAGGGGTTGGAAAACTTCTTCTTAAAGGACTGGAAAGTAAGTATATACTGTTCTTTGGACCACAAAATCCCCATCACAAAGATTCAGTTTTGCCACCATATTTTGAAAGCAGCCACAGACAACAGATGAATGAAGGAGTGTGGCTGTTTTCCAACAAAATTTCACTTGTGAACACTGAAAGTAGAGTTTCATGTAATTTTCATGTCACAAAATATTCTTCTCTTTATTTTTTATAACCACTTGAGAACCTTAAAGCCATTATTAGCTCATGAGTTGTACAAAAATGTGTGATGGGCTGGTTGCCCGTAGGCCATAGCGTGTTGACCTCCAACACAGAAAATGAGGCTGAGTGATTTTTTAAAATCAATTGGAAATGGACAGCGGGGCAGGAATTAGAAACAAGAAAAGAAAAGTAGAAGATAAATTCAGCTAACTTTTTTTCTCACTGAAGTTAAAAATGTGTACCACTCTATTTTTAAAATTCTTTCATTCCTTCATTCATTCACACTACCCTGAATACCTGGAAAATGAAGAGAGACATTAACATTTGATCAATCAGTGTTAACATGTTCATAAACATGTTATCTGTGTGCCGGACCTTCCTGCAGGGTGAGCGTGATCTCAGCTTTCAAGGTAAGGCATCTGATATGGAACAGGGAAAGCTGGTCCAGTGAGCAGGGCTGCCAGCTGAGTCCAGGGGTGTCCGCTTCCAAAGCCCATTCACCTGCTACTTCACCATGTGAGGGTTTTAATGATTCTTGACCTGCTTTTGGGCCCAACACTTCATATTCTGAATGCCACTTATTGTCTCATTATAGTTGCAAAAGTCAGCAGTTAAGAGGGAGTTTCAATCCTGCCGAGCTGGTATATGGCAGAACCAGGAGGCATCATTAAGAACCTAAACTTACCCACCAACAAACCCACCAACCTTAGAAAGTTGGTACCTTAATGACGCAGATAGTTTTTCATTGCATAGAATGTAAGTCGCGAGGCTGTACAGAGGTGAGGGGCCCTTCTGTGAAAGTGGCGGCAGCCTGCAGGCTTGGGCAGCTCCTGTTTGCCAGCAACTGTGATGACAGCATCGCGTGCGCATGGTGGCAAACACTTCTTCAGTCCCAGTTTTGCAGAAAGGAGACCAAGGCACAGAGAGCCTGAGTAACTTGGGCTCTGGAATTACTTGTAGGTGCTCATGACCTTGTTCATCATCACATCTCTCCTTTAGAATGTACTTTTCACGCTGAAAGCGTTTTCCTCTGACTTGCCGTTATATTCCTAGAATTTCGAACAGTGCTGCATGTATCGATACTTCAAAAATATTTGTGAAATAACGGAATGAGGAAAGAAATGAATGAATGAGTAGAGGAGTGAGTGAATTTACCCGCTGTGACACAGTGAATAGGTCCCAGAGCAGCGGTGGATGAATGTCCATATCTCATTAACAACCTTCAGCTCCTGCAAAGAAACGTTAACAGGCGTGTGAAGAATTACTGACCATCAGAAATGAAGAGGATGGTGATCATCTCTGGATTTATAATAAGCTCTGTGAAAATAGTATGATTTATGAAAACCCAGTATCCACCTTCATGGCCATATCTGAGCTCCAAAGCCAAGTATCGTGCCCACGATTAGACAGAGCAGTGGTGTTTTCTAAACCACATCATGTTTTCTTAATGTGTTTTAAGCAAAGCGACTCATCTAGGAAGCACTTCATAAATATTTGCTGTTAGGATTAGTACAGGGTATGAGAGGTGGTTTGTTGGTATGGCCAAGCGGGAAGACTTAGGGAAAGTGGCTGCAGATGGTTGTGTCTGAGCTGGGCATTCAGGAAGGAGCGCAGGGAGGAAACAGGAAGGCAGGAGCGGGGCAGTGCGGAAGCGCTGGTGATTCGAGCTGGCGGGCGGGTATACCAACAAGCACATGGAAGCAGCCAGGGAGTGTTCTAGTTTCTGAGACTTCGTCAGTCTATTCTTGTCAACAAGGGGGTATACCTACAGCATTTCTGTTGAACTTGTGCTGGAGCCAGAGGGGCCTGGAGACCTACAGAGCAGGCTGATGAAGTGCTCCTGGGAGATGGCCTGGTGGTTACACAGGAAAGGGCAGTGATTTGGAAGCACTGAGATCGGAGGCCCCGGCAGGCACCGAAGCACCACTGCAGCGGAGATCCGCTGGGAGCCCCTGGGGTCCTGCCGGGCGCGGGGCTTCCTGCGGGCCGTCCACCCGCTCATGCGGTGGCTCACAGGCTGTGGTATGTGGAGGGGGCCTGGGGCCTGGCAGCTTTGGGCTGGTGTCTCCTCTAGGGGGGTTTCACCACCTCGATTAGACCTCTTGGACAGTGGTGTGCACACACACACACACACACACACACACATTCATACAGTTGCTCTACACACTTTCGCATGCTCCTGCCTACTCACACACGCATACACACTCACATACACGACAGTCCCCAGAATACTCTTACCCACGTTCATATACTCACGCACACACAGACTCAAGTAAACAGAGCCACACAGGCACACACTACACACACAAAACTCAGAGAGACACAAACACTCAGTATACACACTCTCACATGACACTCTTCCTCGCCCACACACCCTCATGCATATACACATTCACACATATACACTTTCACATGTGCACAAGCTCACAATCCACACACACATATGACGCTCACAATGACATATACACACATGCATGCACACACACACAATGTGCCCACACACTCGTACGCACGAATACTCACATGTGTACCTGCTCACACGCACAGAGACAGACGTGCACAATCACACATGCACTTACCCGTGTACCTGCTCACCCAGATGGACTCACACACGCTTGGACACACGTTCTCCTGAACACGGTGTCAGTCTCAAGCCTCAGAATCCACTGTACAGTCCCAGAGGGAACTTGTAAGCCGTGTGCCTTGTACACGACCCATGTCTCTCAGGAAGATGCCTGCTCGCATGAGTTAGTCCGACTCCGCCAGGCTAACTGCCAGGTTCAGGTTGCCTCCCCTGCTAGAAAATTCTCGAAGAACCAGATTAGACAAATTCAGGGCAAATCTAGCTAGGATCAGGGGGAAGGGCCCTCTCTCTGCTCAATAACGTGGCCATTTGTGCAGCCGCCATTATTCACCCGCCTTTGCATTATTCAGAAATCCATACGTTGTGTTTGCCTTTTGTGTCCTGTGTCCAACAAGCCTCGCTTTGTCACCATCACAAAGGCCAATCAACTCTGTGTGGCAAATAAGTTTCAGGGACTTCTGGGCATGATGACTAATTGTAACGCAGTCTATACCCTCGAGACCATAGCTGATATGAGAAGACAATGGCAGAGAGGGAGCCATTGAGATGAGAGAGTCCCCTGGCTCCCCCCGCCCAGGGGCCGAGATGGGCAACAAGGCTGCTATTGATGACGGCCACCCCAGCTCAGACCCTTGCCGAGGGGGCGTGGGTGGCATGACCACATCGCTCGGCTCAAATGCTGCTTTTGTTTGCCCGGCAGTGAAAACTGGCACGTTAGAATTAGTTCTGTTTAGATTGCTCAGAAACTCAGTGAAGAAAATTTCTGAAAAAGAGAGAGAGAGGCCTTCCCAGCCCCTTCCCTGGCCCCAGGCGTGAACCCCGGCGGCTCCTCGGCCACAGGACCACGAAGTTGAGCTCAGCTATAATGGATGTTAGAGAGACATGGAGGAGGAAGCTGAGGGGTGCCCATCTACCTTCCTCTCACTGAAACTATCCCTTCCACCTGGCTCCTCTCCGCCCTGTCACTGGGGCACCTGCCCTCCTGTGATGACGGTGGCATCATCTCTGCCCAAGTCTCCGATGCTTAGTTCCTGGAGGAGAGTGGTCCTTCCTCCAGAGGCAAATAGCACTTGTTTACTCATTCGACAGGTGTTCCCACATGCCTTCTGAATGCCAGGTACCCTAGGAAGAGGGCTGGGAGAGGCTGGCACAATCCTCACCCATATTCTCACTCTCTCTTCTTTTGAAAAATAATAGCCTTGATTTATTATTTTCTGATTTAAAAATGATTTCCATTTTGAAAAAAAAAATTGAGTAGCCATTAAAATGGCTTTTTCTTTCTGTCACAAAATGTCACTGAACAACTAACTTTGGCATACAGTGTTCAGCCAGACATGAACAGGAACAACCTGGACCACCAGAAATTCTGAAAGCAAATCAATAATGTTGGGTTTTATTCATTCTGATGCTACTTCTGATTAAAGTGGGCCCCTGACAAAATAACTATTAGGACACTGCATATAATTTGCTGTTTTAGTTTTCTGCCCATTGTTACTCATTAGATTCACTCCTCTCATTCATGGTGTGGAGACTGGAAGAGACCTCAGCTTCTTATCCTAGCCTACTTTCCGGCTGAAGGTCACGAAAGTTTTTATAAAAGGCAGTGGCTGCTACATCTGTAACTTACTTACAGGAAAGCAAGTTTGTAACGGAGAAGTCTCCCCAACAAAACACCAAGACATTATCAAAACTCTACGTTTACATCCATTTTAAACAAACACCTTTAACAGCATTATTAATTGTTAAGCTGTGATTTTTTTTCTTTTTTACATTTTTAAGATCAGCCTAAATTGTCCCTCCTAAAGGACGTAATCTCCCTGCCCTGTTGGAGTGGACGCCTGGTTAGAAGAGGAAGAAGGCCCCTGCGGACAGAGGGCGACAGGTGTTGAGAGAGAGAGCGGGCGTGGGGACCAGGTGGGAGGAAGGACAGGGATGGGCGGTCCTCACAGAGCCCCGGAGGCCGCCTAGTAGACGTGACTATGAACTGGACCCCAGGGCTGAGAAGCAGCCTGTGCAGAGAAGTCTCTGGGGGGCACGTTAGGAGGTGAGGAGGCTCTAGGCCTGGCTGTGCAAGGCGTGCGGAGGAGGTGGCCCGGCTGCAGCCTGCTGGTCTGGGGGTGGGAGGAGGAGCTGAGCTGAGGGGGTGTGGCCAACTCGGGGGAGGGGCAGACTCCCCCTCCGCAGGCTGATCGCTGATCCATAGCAGTCCCTAGGTCGGAATCCCACTTCCTTCATCCCCTATTTCCCATCTGCGCGCCCTGTGGATGAGTCGCTTAAACTCCCCGGGCTTTATTTCACTTGTTTCTGAAACGGGTAAGCAATGGTTCCCTTCGGACAGCGTTGATGACATCGTCCATAGACTAGCACAGTGGCTGGCTTCTGTTCAACATCAAGCCCAGACTGTGTCATCTAACGGTCGGAGCTACGACTATTATTGTTAATAGTAAATGTGGTGATGATGTCGTCTGGATCAAATACTCCTCTCAAGCCAGGCAAAATACAGTCTAGAGCAGAAATCCACCGGGTTGGGGAGGCCTTTCTAAGTCCTCAGTGTTTGCCAACCTCAGTCTCTAGTGCAGGGTATAAGGAGATGTCAAAAGATTAAGGGAGGTCACAGACTAACAAGAGAAGTAGGTTACAATGTCCAAAAAAATTCAATAAAATGTGTTACCGGATGCTGGGGAACGCTGAGGGAGGCACCGAGCCAGTCGGAAAGGGAACAGACTTGCTCGGATGAGAGGCTTGGATGGCATCACTGACTCTATGGGCATGAGTCTGTGCAAGCTCCGGGAGATGGTGACAGGGAAGCCTGGTGTGCTGCAGTGCAGGCGATCGCAAGGACACGACTGAGCAGCTGAACAACGGCAGTGCTCACTGGAGCAGGTGACAGTTGCCAGAACAGGAGCGTCTAGTGGGAACGAATCTGGCCGAGAAGAGGGGAAACCAGGTGGGCTCCAGGCCCTGCCCGTCCAAAGGGAGGAAGACTCGGGTGCCCTTGGCGTTCCCGTGAACTCCCTGGCAGAATGGTCAGCTAGGATATAAAGCGTGGAGATAGAGGAGATGAGGGCATGAGGCGGGGGTGGGGCTAACTGGGAAGCCCCTCTGCAAAGCCAGAAGGCAGAGGAGAGAGGTTCTGAAGGCAGTGTCAGTCGCCCTCGTCCGGCCCAGAGTTTGGTTATAACCGAATAAACTTCCCTCTTTGCTTAAGCTGTTGTCGCCCACTAGGCTCCTCCGTCCATGGGATTCTCCAGGCAAGAGTACTGGAGTGGGTTGCCATGCCCTTCTCCAGAGGATCTTCCCGATCCAGGGATCAAACCTTGGTCTCCCACATTGCAGGCAGATTCTTTACGGTCTGAGCCACCAGGGAAGTTGTGGTATTAAGAGTCTGAAACTGGATTTTTCTCATTCCCACCTACGTGATCCTTACACAATGGCAGGATAAGTGGAAGGCTTTTCAGAGCAGAGCAATAGGCGCCCTCAACTCCGCTGTGACCCACTCAGGGCCACGGAGCCCTTGACTAGTGCTCCGAGGAGTCATCAGCCACCAGGTAAATCCAATTTTCAAAAATTAATTACACAGAATAACCTGTCAAATCGACGGGCATGGTGTTTGATTCTCTCTCTCTCTGGCATTTAAAAATTAGATCACGTAACTCTCTCCCAGCTTACTTCAATTTGTAACTGGCCTCCAGGGTCTCAGATCTTGCCCACTTAGCAACCTCCCCATGCCCTCTGCATCCCCCATTTGGCCAAATGAATTGAATCATGTGCAGAGCAAACCAGGCCCCTCTCCCTCTCCCAAGTGAGCTCAGGAGAAAGTGCAAATGGCTTCTTGTGGATTATGAGGCTCGCGATAATCTGTGCCTTCCTCCTCTCCAGTCTCGTCTTTCATAAGGCTCTCCGGCCTCCATTCCCCAGGCCCACTCAGTCACTGAAATCGCTTCCAGCTTCTAGAATGTGCTCTGCTGTCCTATCCAGACCCTTGAACGCTGTTAACCATGAACTGGAAATTTTCCTCGGATGCTTGAAAAACCATATCCTTCCCATGCTATGCGGCGAAGACGCCAGATGACTTGTGTTCTCTTCTGGGGGTCACAGCTAGCCTAAACACCCCCAGCTTCCTGAGCAGTTTGGTGGGCTGTGTGCTGGGCTTCTAGCCGGTGAAGGGAGTGGCCAGCGTCAGCAACAAGCAGCAGGCGGAATGCAGGTCCTGTCATTGTCATCGTCTGCTCCAGCGAGGCGGCAGAGTCAGCAAATAGGAAATCGGAGAAAATCTCAGCCGACCACCTGTGCTATGATGGGGGCTTCCCCACCGACTCAGTGGGTCAAGAGGCCGCTTGCAGTGCAGGAGACACAGGAGACGTGTGTTTGATTCCTGGATCAAGAAGATCCCCTGGAGGAGGAAGTGGCAACCCACTTCAGTATTCTCGCCTGGGAAATCCCATGGACAGAGGCGCCTGACAGGCTACAGTCCAAAGGGTCATAAAGAGTCGGACGCAATTGAGCAACTAAGCACACAAAGGGAACGCAGCGTAGTGGATTCCAGGTCAGGGGGTGTCAGAGATCAGGGGAAGCCTGTAGCTGGGGTGGCCGGAGAAACCTCAGCAAGACTACAACAAGAGAAGGAAGCGTGATGGGAGGTCAGTGCCAGTCAGGGGTGAGCAAAGCACATTCACAGTAGGGCGAGTTAAGGACCCTGAGTTTTATTTTGATTGCAGCCGGACATCACTGGAGTAGTGTCTTGGGAAATCGGATCTGATTTAAACTTTTCAGAGACTCTGGAAACAGTAGGGAGGGGTTGATAGAAGAAGCTACTGTGGGAGGGACTCGAGGAGAGAGGATGGGAGCTTAAACCAGAATAAGAAGGGGAAGACGTTAAAAAAAATTGGATTCCAGATGTGTTCTGGACATAGAACCATCATGGGGGGTGGTAAAAGGAAAAATAGGAATTAAGAGTGACTTCTGTGATTTGGGGTCTGGCCACAGAGTGGACATAGAAAAAATTGCCAGAAAAATGATTTGGAGTTGGGGAATTAAGAGTTCTGTTTTGGACACATCCTGTTAGAAGTTCTTAGTAAATCTCCAAGTGAAGAAGTCAGGGGTGACCTTGGTTGACTCCTGTGGGACTCAAAGTAGAAGACTGAGCTGGAGATATAAGTGAGAGAAGTGTCAGTGTTTATAGATGGTATTTGAAAGCTGCAGTGTTTTCAGAAGTGACAGGTCAGCTGTGTCAAACGCAGTTGAGTCATTGAATAAAAGGAATTCAGATAACCTGAATAATGTCTGCTTAGGTGCATATGGAAAGAGTGGAGGGTGAGGAAGTGGATATGAGATGGATATGAGATGGATATGAGATGGATATGAGATGGCTCTGGAGGAGTTTTAAGCTTAAAAGGGATGAAGAAATTAGACTTCAGCTGAAGCGCACTGTGGAAGGTCTTTTTTTTTTTTTTTTGTATTTAAGATGGGCCATACATGAACGGATGAATGGGTCAATTTTGATGCTTAGGAGAAGCCCAGAGCCGATTGCTTGGTGCTGCATACACCCTGCAAACAGTACTCTGGCCTCGTGGGCGCCACACAGTGCATTGTTTGGCATTGGCTTATCAAAGACACAGTTCGTTTCTCAAAAGCCTTCACGGAAAAACAGCCATAAATTTTCCTTTCAGGACTGGGGCTATTTCCAGGTGTTTCCTGGATGATCCAGGTGGGTCTGTGAAAGTACTTCCCAGGGAGGCCTGGTACTTTCCTTGCCCAGCAGGCTAGGTTCTGAGAAATCCTGTTGCAGTTATCAGACATACAATTTGTATTGTGTCTGCAAATAGGTAGGAATCCACAAAGAGAGCTTTCAGTAGAAAAACCAGACTTGATGTCAGTATTCTTTCCAACAGCCTGCCTTAATTTTTTCCCCATAATTTTTTTTCTCCTTCCTTAAAAAAGAAAAAAAAAAAGAGGAAAAGAAATTTGAGGGAGAAAAATGTGCAAATGAAAAAAGCCTCTCTGTTTTTCCAATTAGCCCAAAGCAAGCAACATCAAATCAAGACCCCTCTACTGCAATCTATTATTTCGGTGTGCATTTCACTCCCCGGCACCTGAATAATGTTCTTTGAAGGCTGCTTCATCAATAAAGCACTCTGGTGAAGTTTTGCAGGCCTAGAATAATGAATAACAATTAGAGGCATTTAAAAAGTAATATTTTTTCCTGCAATTTGGAAATTGATTTATGAATTTGGGGATCTTCCAACTTCATCAAATAAATGGTTTCTTCAATCGAGTTCTTTTGCCAGCTGAGAAAAGCCCCCTGAAGGCTGGCAAGCTTGTGGAACTTTCTTGCCAGTTTATTGATTTTGATAGAAAAGAAACTTGTGACATTTAACAAAACTTGACTATGTCCATGAAGAAAAACCAGAGTCATTTTCACCTAGGTAATTACTACATGGAAACCATTACTCAAGCAGTTTGGATTTCTCATCGCTTGATCCCAGTTTTCTCAAGAGAATTTGTCTAAGGAGCTTCAGAATGTTTCGTAAATATGTCTCAAAAATTTGTGAAAGAAGATAGAGTCTATTCTGTCATCACTAGAAAGCAGTTGATGACTGACAGATAGGTAATGTATGATAGGTAGGTAGGTGTATCAATAGATAATAGATGGATAGGTGATACCACATTGAGAGAAAGCACCACGCCTCTAGACCTGTGACTCTTGCTTTCTGGCTTCGCTGAGCCTTTGCTCCTGTGGGCAGGTTCTCTCGAGTTGCGGTGTGTGGGCTCGTTGTGGGGGCTTCCCTTGTTGCAGAGCACACGCTCTGGGTGTGCAGAGCCTAGTGGCTGCACGCGGCCTCAGCAGCTGTGGCACCATTGTCCTGTGGCACGTGGCATCTTCCCAGACCAGGGGTCAAACCGAGACCCCTGCATTGGCAGGTGCATTGTCAACCACTGGGTCACCAGGGAAGTCCCTGGATCTATGATTCTTGGCCTAAGAGAGAAAACTGACTTTGTCTCAAAGCTCTCCTCCTCCCTTTCCGTGCTTTTCACACCAGCAGCAAGCTACTTCCTTCCACGGTCCACCTTTCTTGAACATCGTCATGGCTCATGGCTGCATCACGTGCCCTCCTACAAAGTGAAAGACATTAAGAAGAATTAGAGATGCGTCCAGACTGGGCTTCTCATAGCTTTTCCTCCTCTGTCTGCTTAGACTTTCTTGATTCATTTTGACAAACTTGAATCATTTCATCACTATACAACTCCCATGATCCGTTAACTTAGAAGGATAGTTCAATCAACAAACCTTTACTGAGCTTTCACAGTGCTCCAAGAACTGACATGTGCTTTAAGGATACAGAAATAGACCTAAAAGGATTCTCAATCTAGACTCTAGAGCAACAGAGAGAAAATGAAATAACTGCAGTAATAGAAAAATAAATGTCTGCCTCTTTCCCTCTCATGACAACAGAGAATAGGTCCACTTGTAATAAAAACACAGAACTTTTTTTTGGTACTTTGGTCTAGAGGTTGCCTCCCTGATATCATCCCCACATCATCCTTCTGAATTGACTTGACTCTATCAAATCAATGATGTTAAACCACAGAGTCCACCAACATCTCAAGTGTGTTATGGAGCATAGCAGCTGCCAAGCAGCAAGTTGCAAGTCTGGGCTGACCCCTTGTACTTCGGTGGGTTGAGCTCTCTATAGCCTCTGTCCCTACTGGGCTCTGTGCGCCAAGGGAGGCCACAGGATTGATCTTTGTGCCATGGTCAAGCTTCTCACTAAAACAGTATTCAAGTGCTGAGGACTGTTTTATCACTGAGAGGCAAAATATTTTAACAACCAGAAGTCCATCCTGTTCTTTGGAATTCTCTACTTCTGGGTTCCTTGCCTAGGTTATTCTTACAGAAGCACTATCTCAATTTTCAAGCTCCTGTTGAAGATTTCAGGTCTTTATTTTTACTTCCAGCCTCAATCTGCTTTATGACCTGGATATTGGGACACAGGCTCCCAACAACTCCTCTTGGATCATCTACAAGCGTTTGGAATGAACAAAGCTGAGGAAGCCACTTGTCTGACATCCAGCAGCTGGAGACCTGGGTCCCAGCTCTAGGCTGGGTGTTTACAACTGGGTGTGTGCAGTTGGGAAGTACCTGCATTGCTGATTTAATTAGTGCAGGGCGAGGCTGCCTGTGTGTTCCTTTACATGTTTCCTAGGTGATTTGAATACTGTGGATCTCAACCTTGTCTGTTTCAAATATCCCAGTGTGCAACCTGCGCCCCACTTTAATTAAATTGGAAACCCTGGGAGTGGAACCCAAGCACCAATATTTTTGAAAGCTCCCAAATGATTTCTCTGAGCAGTCCAAATGGAAACCAGTGCCCCAGCCCTGCTGGTTATTAGCCGTGTAATCTTAGTCAATAGCTTAACCTGACTAAGCCTCAGTCTACTAATCTGTTAATTGAGGATAATTATCATGCCTGTTTCAGAGAGTGTTATAAAGATTATGTGACATGATTTATGGAAAGAACTTCACAGTGTTTAGCACATAATAAATACTCGATAAATAAAACTATCACCATCTTAGTCAGCTCGGGCTGTCATAACAAAATACTGTGGACTGGATGGCTGAAACCACAGAATCCTATTTTCCCACAGTCCTGGAGGCTGGCAGTGCAAGATCCAGATTAGATTCTGGAGAGGGCTCTCTTCCTGGCTTACAGACGGGCTCCTTGCTGTGTCCTCACATGGCAGAGCGCTCTCTCTCCCTTCCTTGTCCTCCGAGGCCACAGTCCCATCAAATTAAGACCCTACCTTTAGGACCTCATTTAACTTTGTCTCCCAAAGACCTCAGCTCCAGATAAGTCACACTGGGGGTTGAGGCTTCAACATATGAGCTTTGAAAGGGGATACCGTTCAGTCCATAGCAATCAAATTATCTATTTCCAAAACTTTACCGCTTGGGTGACTAAACGTCCAGATTTGCCCAGTGTGTTCCTGGTTTCAGTGCTTAAAATCCTTTATCCCAGGAAACCTCTGTTGCCCTGTACCCCATATCTAAGACAGAATCCATTGCTAGCCTGGAATTTTCTCTTGAATCTACCTTCTATCTCTGATCGATCATCAAATCTAAGCAATTCTAACTTTAAAAAGTATGGGTTAGTTTTGCCTCCATATTCCCACTTTACTCCTACCTCCATTGGTTCTGCCCTCGTTATCTCCCACCCAGAGCGCTGCAGGACCCCTCCCCGCCCTTCACTCTAAACCAAACCCAGGCACAAGTCAGAATCCCCTGAGGTCTTGTGAAAGCAGAGATCACTGTCTCTCTTTTCTTCCCTGAGGTCTGATTGGGTCTGGAGCACTGAGAATTTGCACGTCTAACAGGTGATGCTGCTGCTTTTGGTTCCCCAACTTTTGGGTCCTGAACTGAGAGGCTGGGTGCTCTCCGCTCTGCCCATCCCCAGCCATTGGAGAGATGGAGCCCGCTGGAGGTTCCAGAAGCGTGCGGGTCAGGCAGCAGCAGCGTGCCCATCCAGGGCCCCTTTGTGGGTTGCAGAATTCCATGTCAGCAGGAAAGCCCTGGCACCAAACGAGCCTATTATCAAGTGACCTGCTCAGCTGTGAACTCTCTTTATCCCATCCTCATTCCTGTTCCCAACAGTTACTCCTCACTTAAAATGCTGAGTCAGCTGCTCTTCACAAATGATTTAGGTTGGGACACCCCTGACTTGTGAATTGGACCGTGTCGTCATTCACCATGCTCAAGACCTCAAGATGACCCAGACTCCTCACCAGCTCAAGGTAGAGTGGATGTCTCTGAACAACTGGGAAATTGCTTCTCCTGAACAATCTTCATCAGGTCTAAATATATTTATTAATATATTCATTCAGTCAGGATAAATTGTACATTCTCTGTACCCATTCATCCATCTTTTCTTTCATTTATTCAGGATTTGCTGTGCCTGCTATGTACCAGGATCAGCCATGTAGCAGTAATGAGATCATTCAGAGATTCTTCCAAATCCCATGATGTTTAGAGTCTAGGGAAATAAGTTCCTTGATGTCTGAAACTTAAGCAGAAACTCAACTTCCCTGATTCTGGTATTCTCTCTTATGTAAAAAGCAAAACTTTCCCCCCTCTGCTGTTTGGCCTCAGCATAAACAATCTGATCAACCCCTAAAGTTTCTACCAGCTGCCATGTTCTTAAGATATGGATACACATACTCCCCACCTGCATGTATCTTCCATGTCTTATTAAGCACCACTTCTTTGGTGAACCTTCCATCAGCTTATTGTATTAGATATTATTGTTACTTAATAAATTGTCTCTAACCTTCTCAGCTTAAAATAGCACATATATCTCGAGGTTTCTCTGAAAGAAGAATCTGGGTGCAGCTTCACGGTGTCTCACGTGGCTGTAGTCAAGGTGTCAGTTGAGGGTCTGTAGTCTAATCTGAAGACGCGGCTGGAAGAGGATTCATTCGAAACATCCTTGCTAGGTGTTGGCAGCATTCAGTGCCTCAGGGGCCATTGGACTGGAGACCTCAGCTCTCCTCTGAGTGGTGAGTGCTAGCTGTGCCCTGTTGCCTGTCCTGTGGTCTCTCCCACATGGCAGCTTGCTTCACCAAGAAGGCAGTAGAGAGAGTCAGCTAGCAAGATGGAAGTCAGAACTTTTCTAATGAAATCTCAGGGATGACATCCCATCACCTCCGGTCTATTTCCTTCGTTTGAAACCGATCAGTAAGCCCAGTCCACATTCAAGGCCGAGAAGTGTGACTCCAAGGAGGCGGGGCTCCCAGTAGGAAGCCTGCCTGCCTCGTGCACAGCCGCTCCTTCCCTTGCGTGCTCCTGTAGCACCCGTCCTCGACAGCGCTGGGCCCTGTGTGGCCGTGAGCCTCGTGCCCAGTCGTGTCCAACTCTTTGCAGCCCCTTGGACTGTAGCCTACCAGGTTCCTCTGTCCATGGAATTTTCCAGGCAAGACTACTGGAGTGGGTTGCCGTTTCCTCTTCCAGGGGATCTTCCCCAGCCAGGGATTGAAACTTTATCTTCTGTATCTCCTCCATTGCAGGCAGATTCTTTACCTGCTGAGCCACTGAGAAAGCCCTGTGTTTTATAAGTCAATAGGACTAGGTGTTATACGTCAACCAGACTAAGTCATGATGTTTGGGCAAACACAAATCCAAGTGTCCCTGTGTGGGTTTATTTTCTATGAGATCGATATTTAAATCAGTAATAATTTAATAAAATAATTAACATAGGTGACCTTAATGCAATCAGTTGAAGACCTGAAGAAATCAAAGACTGAGGTCCCTCAAGAAAGAGAGATTCTTGCTTTCAGATGACTTTTGTATTCAAGCTGCAACAGCAACTCTTTCCTGGGTCTCCAGAGTATCAGCCTGCTCTGTAGATTTTGTACTTGTCAGCCCCACAATCTCAAGAGCTGAGCTCTTAAAGTAAATCTCAATCTTTCTCTCTCTCCCCCAAGATAGGTAGATAGATAGATCGATCGATCTACACACACACATACACACACATACCATAAACACAACCCTACTGATTTTGTTCCTCTGGAGTAGCATGACTAATGAAGCCTCTAACCGTACTGAATCAGCTGTTTCTTTATATAATAATTGTTTTCCCCACACACCTCAACGTTCCTTGAGCCTCTTTCTGTGTCTGTCTTGTTTCCTACCATATTTCCTGTGGCCACAGTGGACTTGAGGCTAAAAATGTAGTCAATGAATGTAGAATTCACATTATACATGTGTAGTCTTCAAGGTACAGAAGGCAATGGCAACCCACTCCAGTGCTCTTGCCTGGGAAATCCCATGGACGGTGAAGCCTGGTGGGATGCAGTCCACGGGGTTGCGAAGAGTCAGACACGACTGAGTGACTTCACTTTCACTTTTCACTTTCATGCACTGGAGAAGGAAATGGCAAGCCACTCCAGTGTTCTTGCCTGGAGAATCCCAGGGACAGGAGCCTGGTGGGCAGCCATCTCTGGGGTCGCACAGAGTCGGACACGACTGATGCGACTTCGCAGCAGCAGCAGTCTACAAGGTTCACTAAATCTTTGAAGTCTTAAGTGGCATTCATTTTGCACCAGTTAATTCCACTGGAAGTCACACTGTATTTTAGCCATGTATATACAGGTGTCCTTAGAGCCTTTTCAAATTCTAGGAGACAGGGAGTGAGCCTGCCTAGCCCCAGAAAGTTGCCTGTTGTGGGGCCCTACATGGGAAACCTTAAAAAAGAAGGGCTAGCTTTGCGGTTTAGAACTAAGATGGTGCCTGGCGGAAGAGATGAGGGCGCGGCCTAAGTTGTTTGTTAAAACTTTTGATTGGCTCTCTTGATTTCCGTGCACGTGGACAGTGTGTGCTCACCATAGACTCCTGTTACAATGAAGCGTATGACGACTTGACCTTTAACGTGATTGGTCCAACCCTCGCAAAACCCTCGCTTGTCTATATAAACCAAGAGTTTGTGGCAGTGGAGTGGAACTGCTTCCACGGAGCCCTGTTGTGTCTGATTGTCTCTTGCTCTCCGAGGGGCTGGGTTGGCGGACAGCAGGCTCACCTCTCCTCGGGACCCCTCGGCTTTGCTGAGGGAAGTTCCACTGCCTCTCTGTTTCTGCGGAGCGCCCCCCGCAGCCTGTCGCCTCCGGGGAAAGCTGATACAAGTGAAAAGACGTATCTGTTATATTAGATAGTAACCCATTTCATCACTTCTTTGAAAACCCAAGGCTTGAGAGTAGATTCTCCTTGTAGTAACCGGCCTGGAAGCTTATTTCCAAAAGAGGAATATGAAGGTCGGCTATAGTTAACTTGGGGTGGAGCTTGGCAAGCGCTAGCTGATTGGCATGCAGGCTCCTGCGCTGTCCCGAGGAATCGGCAGACTGCAGGCTGCCAGGCGCTGCAGCCATAGCTCAGGACGGGCCTGGAGAATGCCACCGTCCAGGAGACGACTCTGTCTCAGCTGTCACTCCCTCGGAACCTGCTCCCCGACGAGGGCTCTTGCAGCATGGCGGGGCCAGAGACGGGAGTCCGAACACCAGACCCACCTGTTAATATCTGCACTGTCCTGTCACCGTGGCAGGCGTGCGATTTGCAGTGCTCAGGCCCACTGCGGGTTTTAAGGTGTGAAGCTGCGCGGCTGGGACGCAGAGTGACCTGTAAGGCAGGATGATTAGTGGCTTACTTAGTGCGATAACATCAACTTGAGAGCACTTCCTAGGATCCATTCCCACTGATAACGTATCAGTGCGGGTATTGATTGGAGACGTATCTGTACCATCTGTGGTTCTGGAAATGAATGGTTGGGCCTGTGTTTCCTCCAGAGTGAAATGCTAAGCGTTACTGAGCGGCTGGGTAGGAAGCCTGTGCTGATAACGTGTGTACCCCAGCCAGTACTGCAGTGTGGGACTGCTGGCCAAAAATGTGCAGGGAAAGCTCATCCCAGAATCAGAAAAGCTGCTCTCTTAGCCCAGAGCTCCATACTGTTCCCACAGTGGTGAGATTTCAAGGAAGAGTCCAAGGCCCACACCTTCAGCACAAAAAGGGCCTAAAATGTGAACTCTTAGCCATGTGTATTTGGCCAAAAATCTGTTTATGGCCTGAGGACGTTTCTGGGACAGTTGTGGAAGCAGGAGGCCTCTGCCTGGAACCTTCTGTAAAGACAGCGTCAGTGCCCCAGCAAACCGTCTGTGAGCTGAGTACACGGGGGCCTTAGAACAGCTGGGTGGGTGCCCCGAGGATGAGGCGAAGAGAATGGAGACTCACAAGTAATTATGATGCTCGACAAAGGTCCTGGCTGTTCAGACAGTTACAGCCGGGCTGCATGGAGCCCCGTGAGCCCAGTGTGGACAGGACATGCTTTAGATACCTTAAACCACAAATTGGGATTTCTGATACACGGTCAAAGTAGTGAGAGGTGGGGCAAGGTAAATACAAATCTTAACACTAATATGCTAAGAATGCATATGAATCATTGGGAACTTACATCAGGGTCAGGGTTTGTGCTAACGACATCACGCATGTAGCGTGTGTCCACCCTGGCACTGTGCCGATCAAGTATTAGTTCCTCTCCCCAGTTTAATAAGCTAACCCAGTCTTGAGATGCTTGAGAAAAATGTTAGGATTAAACACGTACTACGTGGTAAACTCCAGAGAAGGCAATGGCACCCCACTCCAGTACTCTTGCCTGGAAGATCCTATGGACAGAGGAGCCTGGAAGGCTGCAGTCCATGGGGTTGCTGAGGGTCGGACATGACTGAGTGGCTTCACTTTCACTTTTCACTTTCATGCATTGGAGAAGGAAATGGCAACCCAGTCCAGTGTTCTTGCCTGGAGAATCCCAGGGACAGGGGAGCCTGGTGGGCTGCCATCTATGGGGTCGCACAGAGTCGGACATGACTGAAGCGACTTAGCAGCAGCACGTGGTAAACTTGGGATGGAATTCAGATTATTTCATAATAGGGTTCAAGCTCTATCACACCATCGAGCTATATAATGTTCTGGAGATGGGCAGCATTTTGTTTGTTGAGCTTCAACAGAAGTTCTTAGACATCATTTCTGTTAGAGCCTTACTCACTTTTTGTTTGAATATTCTAGGAATAGGAAGCTCAGTAATTCCTAGTAATTGAGCTCAGTAATTGAGCCAAGGTAAGGCAGCCATGAAATTAAAAGACGCTTACTCCTTGGAAGAAAAGTTATGACCAACCTAGATAGCATATTCGAAAGCAGAGACATTACTTTGCTGACTAAGGTCCGTCTAGTCAAGGCTATGGTTTTTCCTGTGGTCATGTATGGATGTGAGAGTTGGACTGTGAAGAAGGCTGAGCGCTGAAGAATTGATGCTTTTGAACTGTGGTGTTGGAGAAGACTCGACAGTCCCTTGGAGTGCTAGGAGATCCAACCAGTCCATTCTAAAGGAGATCAGCCCTGGGATTTCTTTGGAAGAAATGATGCTAAAGCTGAAACTCCAGTACTTTGGCCACCTCATGCGAAGAGTTGACTCATTGGAAAAGACTCTGATGCTGGGAGGGATTGGGGGCAGGAGGAGAAGGGGACGACAGAGGATGAGATGGCTGGATGGCATCACAGACTCGATGGACGTGAATCTGAGTGAACTCCGGGAGTTGGTGATGGACAGGGAGGCCTGGCGTGCTGCGATTCATGGGGTCGCAAAGAGTTGGACATGACTGAGCAACTGAACTGAACTGAACTGAACTGAAGGCTCAATTTACTGGGGAATGGAAGAAAATATTTTAAGTTCTTCTCCATGTTAATTTATATATATATATATATAATTTACATTTTCTTCTCACTTCTTTCCATCCTGTAGTTTCCATCAGGAATCTACGATGCTTTTTTAAAAATGCACATATGCATCCCTTTAGGAACTCAGATGTCTGTTTTGTGAAAAATTGTCCTGAAGGGATTCTGAAGCATAACCCTACTTAAGAACTTCTTTACACCAGTGGGTTGGCAAGCTATGATCAGCAAGCAAAATCTGGCTTCTTTTTCCTCTTTTTTTTTTTTTTTGTTGTTGTTGAATCTGTTTTTGTAAATAAAACTTTATTGGTCCATAGCCATGCCTGCTCACTGATGTCTTATCTATGGCTTTAAAGGTATGATGGGCAGAACTGAGCAGTCCTGACAGAGAGTGACTGGCCCACAGAAACAAAAATATCTATTTGGTCCTTTCCAGAACAAGCTTGATGCCCTTTGTTATGAAACATGAGTACCCATTAAAAAAAAAGTCACCAGGAGAAATTGTTAAAAATGTTCAGTGAGCTGGGAAAAGAGATTTCAATGGCTTTGGCATAGCAGGTACGAGACGCACAGGCAGGAAAAAGCCTGGTACATTGATGAGACCGAAAGGCGTTCTGCGTTTCTGGAGCGAAGAGAGCAAGGGGAGGGCGGAGGCCACGTCACACAGGATCTGGGAGGCTTTGGGAGATGTCTGGACTGTTTCCCATGTATTAGAACAGATGATGGGCTTAAAGCAAGGGAAGTAATGTGAACCCAGTTATATTTTAAAAGGATTACACCAGCTGCGTGAAGTAGGGAGACTAGACTGGGGAGGGGCAGGAAAGGACACAGGATGACCAGTGCAGACCTCTGTCACCCAGTTGAATAACAATGGTGACTCGGACTAGGCTGTCCCAAGCCGTATATCCTGATGAGAAGTTCAACTGCATTTGATGGAAAGAATGGCACACCGTGAACTCTGGGCAGCAAAGAAATCTTCATAGGAGGCATTGAGAGGTAGCTTAAAAGATGGCAGGAGACCCAAGAAAAGTCAAGTGGTCTCTCTCCACATTCTATTATAATTTAGGAAATGGTCTTTAAAAAAAACCATGGGGAATGGGCAATAATTCTTGGTAAAAATTCCTGAATTGATATTTCCTTTTCTTGCAAAATAACCACCATCGTATCAGAGTTACACTTGTACACAGTTCAGCATTTTTTTTTCCTCCAACAACCTTGAGTTTTTCTTTAGGAGTCTGCCATGTTGACTGTTTCATATTAATCCATCTCCAATAACAATTACAGATGGAATGTTTGCTTTGCTTGATAACATTTATAGTTCTGGTTGGCTAATATTTGTTATTCTTTTTTTTTTTTTAAGCCCTGTTATTAGGAAACGCTTGCAGCGTTGAACTTTTGAGCATTTCATTTGATTCTGAAGCACGTTACGCTTAGTACTGTGGACCACAGGTGCTTACGTGTGACCAATGTACGTACATACACACATGCAGGAAAAGAGAGTCTTTTCTGACAAAAGTAATAGGAGGACTAGTCTCCATTCAACACCAGCAAATACATTTTGTAACTGTGGTCACTGAACCTCTTGGGGGTTAGCTCTTTGTCTTGTGACATGGGGACATTCATGACCAAAGGGTTGAGTATGCCAGTGAGACTTACTTTGCTGTTCTCTCTTCTTCCCCACTGTCTGGGATCAGCTACCACCTCTGATGGTTTGATCCCATATTCTAAACAGATGGCCAGGTAAGGGTACACGAAGGTCTTGTGCCAAGGACATGTCATCCATGACATAGTCTGAGCCCCATGAGTGATCAGTTTCAAGGGAGGCAAGAGATACCATGCAGGATACTTTACTGATCAATAAAACTGGGGGGTGGGGAGTAAAGTCTCTATTCATGGCAGAGCACCCGAAGAGTAATCCGTACACGGAGAAGGAACAGTGACAGGGTGGGGACGAGAGCTGAGGCTGTTCGCTGACCTGGCTGGGCTCTGGGGAGGGGGCACTCCCTGTTGAGCAGACCCCTGCATTGAAATGGGTGGAGGCCACTCAGAGCCCCTCTTGGCAGCCATGGTGAGAAAGGAAAAGAAGGTTGAGGAAGGCCACGCTGGAAGGTACTCATTCCCTATGAGAAAATGGTGACTGGAAATAGCTCTTGTCCTGGCCAAAGGACACACCAGAAGACTCTGGCGAATTGTCATAGCTATGGCCAGGAAACATCTGGCTCCGTCAGGAAGCGGATGGGATTTGGACATAGGCGCATCTGTGGTGATAGTAGGGTGGGATCCAAGAATAGAAGAAATTTCAACTTTGGGGAGAAGAGGTATAATTGAAAAAGTAAGAAGAGAAAAATATCTAATAACCCATGTTCTTCTCCATGCCCCCCGCCCCCCTCAATTCTTAACAAAGTCTTATTTTTTAATCTTAGTTGGATAGGGTTTACATCGGGTATGTTAAGAACGCTGATTTAAAAGACTCAGGAGAACACATTTCCAGAGAGAAAGATTCAAGATAGAAGCCAACCAAAGTCTTTTTGGAAGAGATATCTCAAATTCAGTTTTTCTGCAAAACTATTATCAGGGCCCGCTTGGGAAATGGTAGATTAGATGCCTAATTAACACATGGCCCTGTGGTTATACTCGATGGCTACTCTCCAGTAGGAAAGCAAACATCTTCCAAATATTTTAAAGATTGCTGAGTCAGATAAGACTTTAAAAAAGGGATTAAACAACTCAGAGTCAGAGAAGCAAAATGGAAATTAACGATGAGGCGATTTGGATGCTTTCAAGTGCAGAGGAAGCAGCAAGATATCAAGGAGGCATTGGGGGCAATTTAATAAGTCAGGAGCCAGAAGCCCCAATCTGGGGAGGTTTGCACCTCCCACTAATTTGATTCACCCCTGACTGCGCATCTCGCTATCTTACTCCACCCTCACCCACCCCCAAAACCCCCCACCTGCATTAGTGTTAGACCTCAGGGCTAAGGAATGGAGTAGGAAAGAAATAAAGTGAAGAAAGAGTCCGAGAAGTCAATAAAAGGAAGGCTTCACAGGTAGTAACAGCAGCATCTTGGAAGCTTACATCTTTTGTAAGTTTCAGTTGTGAATTTTGCTCAAGCTTGGGGGCAGAATGGTCCAAAACAACAACTATTACATGGAAACAACCCCAGGCTGCTAGTAGAGACATGGGAGAGAACTTCATGGGAATGAAGCTGACCCAACGGGACTCTGCCATTGGAGGTAAAAAGGAGAGAAAGTTGAGACAGGAACCTTTTCAAATCTGAACTCGGGATCCAGTGAGGACAGGTTCTAGCACTTTCCTGGAAGCTAGCATGTCTCTGGATCAGTATCTCCCAGAGTTGGACCTGGGTGTTTTGTTTTGGAGGTGATGGACCGTGTCATAGGTGAAAGTAAAATCCAGCCAGGACTGAGAACTCCTTTTTAAGTCATAAAGTCCTTGGTGAGAGGGCCTCTCTGGTTTTAATCTGAATCCTGCTAACTCAATTTAGTGCTCAGTAACTACTGGTTGACCTGAGTACCCCCTGTAGAGCCTTGCACATAGCCCAGCAGAAACTTTACTGTGGCCATCTATGGGAGGGACGCAAAGGGACAGGCCCTGTCCTCACCTTCTGCAGGCCTTTCATCAACTGGAGATGACACACCCGCCTGGGGAGACTCTCCTGAGACAGCAGACTTAGCTTGGGTCAGATAGCAACAGTTCTCTTAGCCCTTTTCTTTCTCAGTGTCCCTCAGTTTGGGGTCTGCTGAAAAAAGCCAAAGTGACTCCTGGTGCAGAATCAGCTTGATTTGTGTGGGAAAAGCCAAACGTAGGGGCCTCGGGCGAGGTCCACATCGTCACATCAGACCCATCTGTCCCTCTTCACCAAGGCTGCATCCTGTGGGTACCACGGCCCGGGGCCTGGGAGGATGCTCGGGGGGCCGGGTGCCAAAGAGGCCAATAATTCTGTCAAGGGGTGGAGGAGATACAATGGGGCCCAAGGGCCCGGAGCCAGCAGCAGGCCTCGCTCGGCACAGGGGCAGCCCGCTGTCTGCGCCAGCCCGGCTGGTTCTCCTGCTTCTCCCCACCAAGCCGCGGGGTCTCTCATGTCCCTGGGTTTCGTCAGTCTGTTCTTTGTTTTGTGAAGTGGACACAGGAAGACTGGGTGCTCCGGGAACGGTTTGCACTGACCGGTCTGTCTGGGCATTAACATCTGAGCCAGCCCTGCCGGTTGGCACACATCCAATCAGGGCTCTCTGGGAGGCAGGGTGGCGAGTGGTGAAGCCCTCAGGCTTTGAAATCGGGCTGACCCGGTCACCACTTCCGTCCCTCCCCTGCTGGGTGGAGGGTCTAGGCGTGCCCGGTCCTGACCAGCTCCGGGAGCTGGTGCCAGGACACATCTCCCTGCTCTGAAGTTGAGCCCCATGTCCCTGGGCTCTCCTTCCTCCTAAGGAGGCACTGAGGTTTCACACAAGCTTTGACTCCTGCCTCCTGCCCTTCCTTGCTTGCTGAGTGACCTTAGGGGAAAAAAATCCCTTCATCTCTAGAGTCTCAGTTTCCTCAAAGGGAACTAATATTACCTGTTGGCGGATTAAACTAGATACAGTTAGTGAAGCATCTAGCAGGGTTTCTTTCCCAAGGTGAGCGTTTAGTACACGCTAGCTATCATCCTTTTTCTCTTAGCCGGGGCCTCCTTACAGCCAGTATACACACACCTTGATCGCTTTGTTCAGGGCTTTGATCGGAAACTACTTTTTTTTGACTAAGGTCTTCCAGGATCGGTTATAAAGCACTGAATTTCACCCTCGCCCCTGCATTACCCCCATTCTTCTGGCTTATTTTCCTCTACTTTTCACAATCTCTGACTACTCTTTCGATTTATCTGTGTATCTGTTTATGCATTTTGGCCATCTGATGCAAAGAGCTGACTCACTGGAAAAGACCCTGATGCTGGGAAAGATTAAAGGCAGGAGGAGAAGGGGACGACAGAGGACGAGACGGTTGGATGGCATCACCGACTCAATGGACATGGGCTTGAGCAAGCTCTGAGAGACAGTGAAGGACAAGATGCCTTGGGGTCGCAAAGAGTCAGACATGACTGAGTGACTGAACAACGATCTATCTATGCATATATCCATCCACCTATCCATCCATCCATCAGTCCATCCATCCATCTTACTGTCTAGCCATTCTTCCATCCATCATCCATCTAGCTGGCTAGCTAGTTATATCTATCTTGTCTGTATCCTCCTTCTAAAATATAAGAGCAAACATGTCAGGCATTTTCATCTATTTTTTTAAACTGCTGTAGCCACAGAATCTAGCTAGGTGCCTGGCACTTAGCAGAGACGCAATAAATATTGATAGCTTAATGAATATTACTATTGTTGTTATTATTCTTTAGGCTGGCACTCTGTGATAGCGTCAGAAGACTTAGCTCACAGTCACTGATCTGAAAGCTAGCTGTGATAAGAATGAGGTACCATCGGATCCACCTTCTGGGTGGAAGCACACAGGCACTCATTCTTCCAGCTGCTGGGAGTATTATTGCTTTGAGAGGTGCCCTGGGCCTTGTTAAAAGTCATGACTTTTTCCTAAAGGCAGCTCATATCAAATGACTTATAGACGCACTTGTATAAAGGGCTGACCCACTTGCCCTGGTTCAGGACAAGTCTCAAGGGCAGTCCCAGATCGCTGAGAGGCTGGCTGAAGCCTCCCTTACGACTGCATGCCAGCCCAGCTTCTCCCTCTGCACAGCCTTGAGTGTGTTCCCTCCCATGCAAGTGTTGATCCTGAGAGTTTTCCCCCAGTTAAGTTTCTGCTTTTGAAAATCTTCCTCTCAGAATCTGCTCCCCACTGACCTGAGACGGTAACCTGTTATTAACGATTTATGAAAACTTAGATTCTTTGTGTGTGCAAATGCCCAAAATTCACGTTACACAGAGGATCATATGCTCATCATAGGCTTTCTCAACCGCAATGCTTCTTTCCGGCGTAATACATGTGATGCCCTAAGACTTGTTTTACCTGAGATGAGATTATTTTGTTCACCCAGTGAATAGAGGCTGTGCGCCCAGCACCATGCTAGGCTCGCTAACTGGAGAAGTTAGATCTGTTTCTAGGTGTTCCGCCACGGTCCACCTTTTTCTGTGACTGGAGGGTTATATTCCATTCTCTTCATAATACTGGAAGTGGCACTCATTAGCTGTGATCCCAGGATGGGGCATAATCGTCTATTCCATTTGGCTCCCTGGACCACCTTGTTCAGCTCAGCTCAGGAGCGTGACTCTGTCTAAATGCAGACACATATGCCATCAAATCTAAAAATAAGTTGGGTTATTCTAGGCATCTTTTTCTTCTTCTCTTTGTTTGTCTAATGTATCCTTGAGATTTGTCCAAGTTCATTCATTCAGGTCTCCTGCATTCTTCTGTGAGACTCAATAGTAAAGCTGCCTAGTTTTTATTATTATTTATAACCTACACATAGTAATAATAAATAATTTATTTTATGAATAATAAATAAATAATAATTTAATTATTTAACAAATATGTATCAAGTGCTTCTAAAGCCAATGTACCTTTTGAACTCCAAAGAAGACCAATGGCATCTATAGTACCCATTTAAACATACTATAGTACAGCCCTAAATAAAATATTTTCCTTCCCTACTGCCTTGGTTCCTAGAAGAAATGCTTCTCTAAAGACATCAATAACCACTCGGTGTTCAGAAATTCCCATTCATCTCAGTAGACTCCTTTGCTGTCTGTCCAGTGGGTAAGGTCTTCTTTCTTTGTGTTACCGTGAACTCTTGGTGATAGTGGTCTTCCGCAGTGGCTCAGAGGTAAAGAATCTGCCTGCAATGCAAAAGACCCAGGAGATGCAGGTTCAGTCCCTGGGTCAGGAGGATCCCCTGGAGGAGGGCATGGCAACCCACTCCAGTATCGTTGCTTGGAGAATCCCATGGACAGAGGAGCCTGGCAGGCAAAGAGTCAGACACGACTGAAGTGACTGAGCTTGCACGCACGCTTGATCCTATTATAACCATTGGAAAGGGCTTAGCAGTCTAGGTCCTCATTCCCCCAGTTCCACTCCTACCATTGTCCTCTGCGCACATGCCTGCTTGGAACAGCTTCGTGCCGACTGATGCTCCCACCTTCCCAAGTGGTAATAGGTAAGCTTATTTGGTAGAGACAATAAGATAGGAAGAATGGAGATTCAGAGTCAAGCTTTTGAAATCTGTGTTTGAAATCTCCTCTTGTGTTGACTAGACATGCTGCCTTGGGCAAAATATTCAATACAAACATCATATGAGCTTTGTTTGGCTTCTCCTGATTTGCAGCATGAGTCTCAGGGCCAGAATTAGGGCCCTGAGGATTAGGGTGAGGCAAATGAGGCATTTGCTGCAGGTGCAAAACTTAAGGGGGCATTAAAAAAAAAAACTGTGATCAATGTAAATAACATGTAAATGCAATATTTAATGAAATTTAAAGGTAACACAAAAAAAATCCATGATGAAAAAAATATAAAAATTTAAATAAAGACAGGACCTGACAGGACCAGGATTAGGATAAGGCAGGAGAGCCTGAGTTATGCAAATATAAGGTGCCTCCTTAAATTTTGACCCTGAAGCTAATACTTCTCTCAGTCATTCCAACACAGGGCCCTAACTGGCCTAATACCATTCCTTGATAGACCTATTATGAAAGGACATCTTGATAATCAAGGGAAAGAATCTTACACAGCATCTCATACCCACTGAAGACTCTTCTCCCCGATTCTCCTCATCTTCGACCCCCCCCCACATCTGCCTCCCCCAGATGATGCAAGGTGGGTTGAGCCCTCCACTCACTGAGGACTTAACAGTGCTGTGTTCAACTTATCAACCCACCTAAGCCCCAGAACATTCCTCCAGCCAACAGTCAGATGCCTCTAAGTGCTTTTCTTGCATATGGATCTCTCTCCTTCTCTCTTAATACAATGCTGGCAGTCAATTTATTTACTCTCTGCAACAAAACCGCTGCAGTCCTAGGCTGGGACTGTCTCTGGCTCCACGAGACTTACCCAGACATTGTCTAGATCTATGACTTGAAACCCTTCCCATCAGCCTCCCTCCCTTGCACCAGCCGAGGCATCCTGCACACTCATCACCTCCAATCCCATGCCAGGTTCTTGCTTTATGCGCACAATTTCAGATCCATTGCCCATTTGGGCAAGAAGCCTAATACAAGCTCTTAAGTATCCTCTTGGCACCGCTTCCCTACCTGGTGCTGTTTCCAACCTTCTCCGCCCCCACTGCATTCTCCAGACCCCCTGACATAAAAGATGAGGGTTTTCTAAGCTTTCAACAGTCTGGTAGTCTTTTTGTGTTCCTTTATCATCACACAGCACTCCCAGACCCACCGATTCCTTCCTGCAGCCTCTGACCTTCCAATGTGTGCTGATCTCAACGTGGGGCATAAGGCAGCCACACCATCTTCTTAAGAAGCTTATCTAACCATGTCAATCCCACCTTATAATGCTCCAGAGCTTTCCTTTGCTGGACAAGAGAGAGTCGGTTAGAGTATACCAAAATCCCAGTGCCTTAACCCAGCGGCGGTTCACTTATTGCTCATGCAAAGCCCACTGTGGGTCTAAGCAACTGTTGAGGATAACTTTCCTCCAGTGTTTGTGGCCATGCCTTCCAACCGAGAGCTCCTTGGATTTTTAAGGAGGAGAGGGAGAGAGGGGATTCAAGCCCACCTGCTGTTAATTTTACCTTAGGAATGACAGCTCTCACGTCTGCCCGTAGGCTACTGCCCAGAGCTGGTCACAGGGCTGCCCTTTGAGGCGGACGCAGAAACGAGTGTGACTGGTTAGAATGAGTGACTGCCACTTTCTTTGCCACACTCTCCATCATCAGAATCAAAACAAAATTCCCCTGGCTTTCATCTGGTTATCTCCCTACTGACTTATCTCTCACCAGTTTCTACCTTCTGTTGTGAAATGCTGGTAATTCCCTAGGTACATCATGAGCTAGCATGCATCTATGCCTTCGCCAGGATCTTCCTTCTCAACGGATGCCGAGTCCCTCCTCGTCCACTTGACAACCTCCTATGATTCTTTAAAGTCCCAGTCTCTCAGAGGGCTCTCTTCTAGGGGTGATGGACTTTAACGACATGAAGCAGATCTTATTTTCATGCAGGGACTCCACTGCTATTCCTCATATCCCACAGGTGGGGTTGGAGCCCAAAGTCTTCCCCATCATTAGTTTTAAGCCATACTTCACAGTGACCTTAATAAAAATTTAAAGACCATATAACATACATTATCCTGTAGGTGTGTTAATTAGTCTTATATATGACATCATCTCTGCTCCTGGGATTTTTTATGGCTGTCATATATCTCAAAGGAAAGACTTAGCCATTCTCAACATAACTACATAAAATTCTGTTTCGTTTGCCAGGCATGACAAAGGAAATATATCTTCTGAAGCATCACTATGTATTTTGAATAGCACAATAATTAGAGAACAATATTTGGAGAATATTATCTCTCTCAAATAAATATATAAACTTTCAATTATTAATTTTCATAATTAAAACTGATATGTCATCATTTTTGATGATGCTCTAGTGGGTCATTTTAAAACATTTTTAATATTTTGAAGAATCGCTAAAATCTATGTGTAAGTACAACGTCAAACATACCTATAATGTTGTCAGTTTTTGCCTTTAACTCACCATGCCAGTCCTCTGAAAAAGCCTGCCAGTCTTCCTGACGTTCATTTGGTGTATAGATTTAAGAGATATAGCTGAATCTTTCCAGCTTCTCTTAGCATCTAGCAGTTTATGACAGCAGCCCTTACTCTTCAAACCTGGACTGAATTGTCTTGAAAGGAAGGCAATACAGTGGATTGGAAATTTAGAATATTTTTTGAAAAATCACTCAAGCATTATTTCCAATAGTCTGAGTAGTGCCTTTAGAAATGTGTGCATTTAACAACCATAGATTAAGTGTGTACTATGTCCAAAAAATAGGGTCAAGTAAAATTAAAAATATATCATATTTTTCATCTGGTTCATATCAGTTTGATTGGTTTTTCTGTTTCCATTGTAAATTCCTCAAGGCAAGGAAAGAACTGTCTCTATCCTGTTGGTGTGAACCTTCTTGTAGCACCTTGAGTGTATTAGACGTCATGATTTCCCGAAGGCATGCAGATAATTTAACCAACAGAATAAACGTAGTTCTTCTACTTTCCATTGAGAATTTTAACATATGGTCTTCATTATCCCAAGAGGTGATACAAACAGAATGCATAATTATATTTAAAAGAGTTTGGAGGAATGTATGGAAGTCAGAGAATGTCATATATTACCCTTAGGGGTCACAGAAGTGATAGGGAGGACGGGTCGGTGGTGTCTTTGTTTGAATTCCTACTAAGCTGCAAGTTCCTTGATGGCAAAGAACCTGACAATTGGCATGAGTTTATTGATCTTGAAAATATTTATGGAGTGCCCACTATGTGTCCAACACTGACCTAAGTAAATAAATTCTTAATTACCATTTCTACTTCCTATAATTTATTCAAAGGAGTTAGAGTTATTTTTCTAGCGATGCTGACTACCTTGGCACGCTTTCATCTTCTCCTACCTGTGCCGTCAGTGGCACAAGACAGCAAGGAGCTAGCGGCCTGGGGTGGGGATTCTGATCCTGATCCTGATTCTGCCCAGGAATCACAAATCAGGCCGGCAGCCCCAACAGTAAATGACCCTTACAAGTAGCACCCTGTTTCAACCCATCAGATCCCCCATCCATAAATATTATCTGGAGTACATCTCTAGCAAATAGACACTGTTGACTGACCCAGTGAAAACGTGTGAGCAGGTGTCAGGGTGACCTCATGTCTCCATGACAACCCCATCCAGTATGTAAGACTTGTTCATAATATAATGCCTTTGTGGTAAGATAAAGAGGCATACGAAGGTGTTTGGTTTTTTTTTTTTTTTTTTTAGAGTACAGGCAGCCAATGGGTACAGAATGCTAGAAAGGGGGCTTGTTAAAATTGGTTTTGAAGTTCTAAAGAAATACACTTATCTAGGCCATGCAACTATTGCTGGGGGTGAGATTTTAGTGTACTTCTGTTGACTGGGAGTGGGGGGTGGGAGGGGTGGGAATGCCAAGCAGTGGAAACAAAGTGTTAGAATTTGCTAATGAATTAAACCCTATCAGTTAATGGAAGAAAAGGTTTAGATTTGAGGACTAGTAAAGAAGCCCCAAAAGGTAAAAGCCCACCGTAATTAGTTTGAACAGTTTTTGTTGTTTGCGTTTTAGGTATCAGATCAATAAAGCAACATTAATAATTAAAGATCAGGATAAATATACCAATTCCAGATTAGAGCTTTGAGCTTTAAATTGCTTGTGCCAAAGGCTTTTTTTTTTTTTAATAGACTCTAATCTTTCCAGATGTACTGAAGGGCTATAATGTGACTTCTTAAGCTGTGGATTTGGTGAAAAATATGAGGTTCTTCTAGATGAGGGCTGTGGAAAGGTCCCAGAGCAGGCCTCCGGGGTCAGGGTGGGAGGCCAGGGGGGTCTGTGGCAGGAAGGGACATTTAAAAGAATGTCTCATTTAAAAAAGCTGTTTCTCTCCTTTGCTCTCCTTCAGATTCAGCTTAGCGGCTTGTAAAACAATGGGGAGAAATAGAACTTTCTGTTCATGAGCGGCTAGCTGGAATTCTGTCTTGAGAAGTCAAAGATTAGAAAAGGAAGAAGGAAAGACCTGATTAAGAATTGCCTAGAAAGCGCTTCTAGGGTTTAGATTCCTCAGGGTATTGGATGGACACAGGTGATGCAATGGAAAGGCAAATCCGACCAAGGACGGGTTATGACCCGCCAGGAGGGAATGAGGAAGTGGTGCTTGACTTTAGGATAGGGTGATGACGTTCCTCAAGGCTGGGTAATGGAGAATCGGAGACTGAAGGTGCTTTTCACAAGTCGTCTTCATCCAAGGAGTTGTGTACGGGTGTCATTCACCCAGCAGCCGTGTCCCGGGAGGGAAAGACGGCAGTCACTCCGTGAAGTCGGGTCGCTCAGGAACAGGCTCTGTCATGAAGAGCCAGCCCCGTCTGAATCCACATTTCCTGTGAAGCCTTCCGGATGGACTTCCTGAGGCGCTCTTCCCAGCGGGAAGGAAGTTGACTCTGTCCACACTGGCCTGGCCTCAGGCCAGGAACATCTCACACTTAGCAATAAAGGACACACCAACACCCAGCGCTGCTTCATGTCCTGCCCATTCTTTCTGGCTCTCATCCTAGTGTTTAGTTCTCCCATTGCCCAGCTGTGCTTTTTTTTTTTTTAATAAACTAAGTTTCAAATTTAAATTTTATTTTTTAAAGATATTCATTGCTATTGATGTGGAGTTGATTTACAATGTTAGTTTCAGGTGTATAACACAGGGATTTGATACTTTTATAGATCACACTCTGCTGAACGTCATGACAAGATGATGACTGTATTTCTCTGTGCTGTACAAGGTGTCCTTGTTGTTTATGTATTTTACACGTTATAGTTTGTATCTCTTAGTCTCATACCCCAAGATTACCCTTCCCCCTTTCCCTCTCCCCACCGGCAACAATCAGTTTGGTTCTGTCTGGTTATACACATTCATTTTAAAAAATTTTTTAGATTCCACATGTAAGTGATAACATGGAGTATTTGTGTTTGTCTGACTTATTTCACTAAGCATGATACCCTCTGGATGCATCCATGGTGTTGTAATGGTAGGATTTCATTCTTTTTATGGCAGGGTAATATTCCATTACATATATACAGATATGTATACATATGTATGTATGGATAGATAGATAGATGCCACGTCTTCTTTATCCATCTATCTGTTGATGGACACTTAGGTCGGCTGTTGTAAATAACCCTGCTGTCAGCACTGGGGTGCATGTTATCTTTTTGAATTAGTGTTTTTGTTCTCTTCAGATATATACAGCCAGCAGAGGAATTTCTGGATCCTATGGTAGTTCTATTTTTACTTTTTAAGAACCTCCATATGACTTTCCATAGTGGCTGCACCAGTTTACATTCGAACCATCAGTGTAGGAGGGTTCCTGTTATCCCACATGCACACCAACACTCGTTATTTGTAAACTTTCTGGTAATAGCCATTATGACAGGTGTGAGGTGATACCTTTTGTGGTTTTGATTACATTTCTCTGATGATTAGTGATGCTGAGCATTTTTTTCGTGTGCCTGTTGTCTTCTATTTTATATATATATATATATTCTTTGGGAAAAAAATGCCTCTTCACATCTTCTGCCCATATCTTAATTGGGTGATTTGTTTGATACTGAGTTATATGAGCTGTTTGTACATTTGGGGCATTAACCCCTTTTTAGTCATATCATTTGTAAATATTTCCTCTGACTCAGTTGGTTTTCTTGTAATTTTGTTGATGGCTTTCTTTGCTGTGTGAAAGTTTTTAAGTTTAACTAGGTCCTATTTGTTTAATTTCGCCTTTGTTTCTTTTGATTTAGGAGACAGATCTGAAGAGCTGTCAGTGGTTTGTGTCAGGGAGCGCTCCCCACGTGCTGTCTGGTGCCCTGTTTCCCATGCCCGCTGCGCTGTTCACGTCTTAGTCACTCAGAGATTTCTCTGCAAGCCCAGAGCCTTTATTTCCCTCTTTCTCCTCTTTCATCCCCTCTAAGTTAACGGTCCACAATTTTGCTATGATGTCTGTACTCTTGGTTTTTTCTCATTATGAACTCCACTAAATTTGACCACTGCTAGGAACATTGTTGTGGTTTTCTTATATGGATTAATGGAATCTCCAAGTTGAAAATAATTTGGAGATCGTGTGCACCTGTGTTTCCTAAAGACCATTTAATCACAAGTTTCTTACCTGTCTCCAGCATCTTGTAAAAATGTTCTGTTTTTCTATAGGGAGTGATACATACTAATATCCCCTCTTGGAGACAGAGTGCTTCAGATTTTGGTGACATGTTTTACTTAGTTTAATTTAATGTTTCCCAAACTTCCTTGACCAACAAATCATCTTTTTTATTTTTCTCTATAAGAATAAAATATCATATGAATATGATATGAAATCATATGAACATGGGGGATATCATATGAAAGGGGGGCTTGTTGACTTAACCTAACCCCTTCATTCTTTCTACAGCATTCCTGGTGGATCATTGTCCATTGCCATTTTGATGTCTCAGGTCATGCAGAGGTCACTACGTCTCACTCAAGACAGGATAATTCCATTGCCAAAAATAACCCCTAGCATCCTTTCACCAATGTTGCCACCTTCGATTTTAATTGTGTTGCCTACTGTAGATACAGTTTCAGGATAGTGCTTATGTCTTTCTTCACCCTTTAGCTCCTTCAATTGTTCTCTTTCATATCATGTCCTATCTTCCCCTTTCTGAGTGTGATCCCCTCTTTTTCCTGAAACCCATTTAGGAACGTCTTTCTACACATTCTCCAGCATGTTGAAACGCTCCTGAAAATGTAAAAGGCAGGCAGAGTTCTTGATCAATGCCTATTTCTGGAATTTCCCGAGTTCAAACACAGGGATTTGTTCATTTCAGTCACATTTTCAGATCTTGGGAGATTAATTTCAACCGTATTCATTGGTCAGCAAAGGGAGCTTTTCTTCCTGTATATGTCACACACTCTAATTTTTCTTGCAGAGAAATCCAAGCCCATCTTTTAAAAAAATATATGTTTCAGACTGCTAGTAGGTCTAATTAAATTACAGTATCATCTACCCTACATACCTGGTTCAATAATTGGTTTAATAATACATCATGTTTATTTTCCCCTCCAACTTTTATACAATTTGCTGTTAGGAAAATCATCTATTACTACTCTTTTTTTACTGCATAGGAGGAACCCACCTTCCCCTTATAAAAATCTCTCACGTAAGAGTTCATTCTAGGAGCGTCTACATTTATAAACAGATTCCCACTCCACAGGTCTTTAATTCACCCATACAGTTCCCCCTCTTTGCTCAGTCTTATTTTTCGGAACTGAACCGACCCTGAGATTTTCAGTTCTGAAAGTATCATGCGTTACACCCTGCTTGTGATAATTACACTGACATATTGGTTAAATGTTATCATGGGCAAGAAACACTTGGCTGAGTGTTTGACATATGCTGTTTTATTTTCTCGTGATAACAACTCCAAAAGGAAAATATCAGTTCCCTCATTCGAAAGATAAGAAAAATGAGGATTATCAGGCTATGTAAACTTGTACATAAAGTGAAAGTGAAGAAAGTGAAAGTGAAAGTCACTCAGTCATGTCCGACGCTTTGCAACCCCATGGACTGTCTAGTCCATGGAATTCTCCAGGCCAGAATACTGGAGGGGGTAGCGTTTCCCTTCTCCAGGGGATCTTCCCAACCCAGGGATCGAACCCAGGTTTCCCACCTTGCAGGCAGATTCTTTACCAGCTGAGCCACAAGGGAAGCCCGTGGTCCCCCTTATACATAAGCCTAGAGTTGGACTGAAACAGCCCAACTCTAATTGTAGAATTGTAGTGAAAGATCTAGCTTGCTCAACTGTAATTTCCTTTGGAGACTTCATTCCTGTCTGCAATGAACTCTCCCCTCCCTCCCTCCCCTCTTCTCCCTCTCCTTCATCGTTTTTTCCTGCTTCCCTCTCTTGATCCCGTCCTCCAGCCACCCCTTCTTTCATTAATCCCTCCTCTCCCTACCCTCTTCTTTTCTTTTTCACTTTTTCTTTTGTAATACTACTAATTTTATTCAAGCTTTCCCTCCCCTTTCCCTTTCTCCTCTTTAAACTATACATGTGCCTTTTCCCACAAGGCTGAAAGGGACTCAGCATTTCCTACAATGCTGAAAGGGACTCAGAAATAGCTGTGCTAACCTACTCTCACCCCAGGTTCTTAACCTGCTCACTGTCTTCCTAGAAACAGTTTGACAGACCACAAATATTTACTATTTTCCAGGCACAGGAGGCACAAAAAACTGAAACACGGCTGCTATGTATTGAGCTGTGCTATGTGCCTAGTTCTGTGCCAGCCACTTTCCAAGCCTTTCTTCATGTCATGTTTTATTTTCAGTAACAGTCCACCTAGATAAAGTGTTTTCTTCCCACTTAACAAAGAAAGCAAGCCGTGGTCATAGGCTCCATATCCACATTTAGTAAATGGTAGAGCTGGGACTCTGACCCAGGCTCCATGTTCCAAATACCCATTCTGCAAACCAGTGCACCACTGTGGATCCCACAGAACTGTGCGATATCAAGAGGTGTTATGCATAATTTGGGAACATTCTGGGTTAAATAAAATTCAGTTAGAGCGCACTGGTGGTAAGTGGCAGTTCGCAATTCAAGCCAGGAACCTTGTCTCCACCCTGGTTTTCATCCTATAATACTATACTACCTCTTCTGCGGTTTCCGGGGGAAAACTTGAAAATATATTTGAGCTTAAAAATATACCATGTGTAAGACTGTGTAAAACCCAAAGGCATTAATAAGAATGCATACTTATGCCAAATGACATTGCAAATGTAAATGTCATGTGTCCATATTTTTTCTAAGGATAATTCATACCCAAACGGCGGGTACATGCTTCAGCGGTGACGGCAGCAGAACAATTCTTTACAACCAATTGCTGCCTTTTTTAGTAATTAACATGCTCCATATAGATTGAAAGGTCATTTCTTATCCTCTTTCTCTAACAGTCTTTAATATTTACCAAATAGCGTTGCATTGTTGGAAATGTCACAGGCTCTGGAGCACAGGGGTGATTCTGCACAGTGATTCACGATGACTTAGTTCATTAAGAAAATTACAACTCATTTGTTTGGTCACTATATCTCTTCTGCTCTCAAAGAATTCTCTTTGATTAAAAAAGTGAATTATGTTGACTTGTTTCTGTAGTGTAGGTGGCTTTAATTAAAATAAAAAGATAATGTGTCTTAGCCTTAAGTATTTCCTTTTCAACGACCATTAGAAGTTTCAGTAGAGGAATTGTGATGGCAAATGCAAGGCAATTCAGCAATGAATTCACTTTCCTTTTTTCCAACCACTGGAATCTCATTACATGACCTCTCCCTTAAATCTGTTTGTCTAACCTGGGAGCTGGGAGCCATCTGAGAAACCCACCTCTCTTTCTTCCCCACCATTAACTCACCATAGTTTAAATCGGTCCCTTCTTTCCACTTTCATGACTACTGCTGTAGCCCATGTCACTGCCACCAGCTTCAGTGTCTCAATTCATCCCCCTTCCTCCAAACCCCTCCTTCTTCCTGGTCTACACGGTAATCAGAGAAGTGTTTTACACTATCTATGGTAAAAAAAAACAAAAACAAAAAAACCTAGATATTTGTTCTCCAGTTCATCATGGACCACCATTCTTGTAAAACAGTAAAAAAAAAAAAAAAAAAAATTAAAATGTGCTTAGATGTTGCAGCAGTCAAAAACACTAAAAGTTTCTTAATGCTTATGTTCTATTTCTGCCCATATTTTATTGTGGTCTGATAACAAATTTCTGCAGTCTGACAGTGATCTGAGGTTCACATTTTGAATGTCACTGAACTAAAGAGATTTAAAAAAACATACGTGTCAGATCACACACACACCTCCCTATTTCTGATTTCTTTTAAAAATTCAAACTAAAAGAGTTAACGTCACCTACATGGCTCAGGCAGTTAGGCCCTTGTGCTTCCTCCCAATATGTCCTCCAGGCTTGCCATTCTCAGTCACACTGACTTTCTTTCAAATCCTCAAAACGCCAAGTCTCCACACTGAGGACACATACTCCTTTCTGCCTGAAATGCTTTCCCCTCTCTGCTCAATCTGGCTGTCTCTTATGTTCCTGATGTTCCTCAGGTCTCATCTTAAATATTTCTTATGCAGAAGGATGCTACCTCTTCCTACTACCATTACGATTGCTTTAAATATCTGATACTCCTTCTATTGAAAGGTGGGATCTATATCTACCCCCTTGAACATGGGCAGGCTCTGTGACCGCTTATCCTATAGAATATGATAGAAGAGATACTATGTCAGTTTCCAAGCTCATCTAACATGAACCACTCACACTAGATGTCTCTTGGATTGGATGGTAGAAGAACACATTCACCTTGTAAAAAGTCTGACTGCCCAGAAACCTCCTTGCTATGGGAAGCCCACGCTAGCCATACAGAAAAGCTTTGTTTAAAGACAGATGCCCATTCACACATCAGGAAGAAGAGTGAAGAAGCCTTTGGTCGACTCTAATCTCAGCCGACCCCTTCCTGTATCCATAGAAGGGATCCCAGGTGAGAACGTATCAGCTGAATTTGTCCACCCTAGATCCAGAATAGATAATAATGTACTATTATTGTTATTAAACACCAAGTTTGGCTTGTTATGTAACAACAGACAGATGGAGGAGTTTCCCTACTGTGTTATTTGTTGGTATCTTGTTAGCTTTTCATTCATGGAATATACATGGTGAACACTGATATGAGTTTGTCTTGGTTTAGACTTCCCTCGGAAATAGAACCTGAAGGAATGATTTCATTGCAGGTGGTTCTAGGTCAAATAAAAAGAGAATATTCCCTGGATGAAGTATCTCTTTCTTTTCTTCTGCCCAATAAAATTGTCAGTACAAAACAGTCATGGTACTCAAGAGCAGTTTGCAGTTGCATTTTCCTTGTTTTTGACCTTATCCTGGGGAGATGATCGCAGGAGGCCAGATGAGCAGAACAATGATGGGTCTTCTGGGGTCCACTGAGTTTCCATCCTGCTGGAGACCCTCTAGAGACTGTTGGAACTTGGCTCACAACTGTCCTGCTGCCAGTAGGAGGGTTGCAAGAAAGCTGGGAGATGGATCAGCCAACTCTCATCATCCTTGGTTAAGAGTTGCTTTTAGAATATTAATTCTCTGACACATTGGCCTGTAAGTGAGGGATTCAGCAAATGCCTGAAGCTGGAGAATGGCCTCAGGATGAGAGATGCAGGATGTGTATTCAGAAAGCTCTGCAGAGGCCCCTGCAGTGGAAGGGGGGATGGGCAGGAGGCAGGGCTATTTCATCCCCTGCTGTGCAGGCAGGGCCTGGTGCCTACAGGGGATGCAACGGCCATTTATTGAATAAGTAAAGGAGTGGTAAAGGCGTTTCATTTTAGAAAGATTGTAGCAATAATCTATACTCTAGACAGGTCAGATTTTGCTGTTGACCTTGGCGAGCCCACTCCTCTCTCTGGGCCTTCTTCCTCTGCATTTGTGATAAAGGGTTTGGGAGTCATCATTTCATGAGCCCTTCCAGCTACAGTACCCTATGACTCATGACTAGAATATATGTAGCCTCATTAGGCCAAGAGCTCATATTCCAAGTTGAAGAAATGAGTTTGTTTTTTTTTTTTTCCCCCTAGAAGTGGAGTAAATATTTAAACAAGAAAGTGTAACTAATGGAATAATGAGAATTGCATTGTGATCTTCTGTCCCTCTAAAATGGAAGGTTAATTATTGCATAAATCGGGCTACATATACACAAAAGAATTATTTAACAGCCATTAAAAACCAAGTTTATGAGGGCTGATTTATAATATAGAAATGTAAGCGTATATGTATAAAGCATGTGTGTATGTGTGTGTGTCTGTGTGTGTGTGTGTGTGTGTGTGTGTGTGTGTGTGAAGATATATCTGGACAAAAAAAGGAAGATCTGAGTTATTTTTTTAGGTTGGTGGGATAATGTGTGATTTTTATTTTCAGATTTAAACTTATTTATACCTTCCAAATTGTGAGAGAAAGGTATGCATTATTTTTATGATCAGAATTTATATAACAAATGTGCATGTAACTGTGTTTAAATGGTACCAAAAAAGGGGAAGGAAATGTAGTCAGGGAAGTATTAGAGGGCCCTCTGACATGCCTCACTCACTCAGGGGAAGACTGAAGCACTGGCCTCGTGTAAACCTTGAAGTTACTTATACATGATGAAGAGTCTGCATATAATATAATTTCTAGTTGTACATTCAGGCATTTTCATGAGACCTATATCTCTGTTAAACTCTTATGTCCTCAGTCTCTATCTATATAATGGGTCTGCCTATATAAAATTCGCACGATCATTGTAAAGATTAAAGAATTTTAATAATAAAAATATGAGTACATTTAGGACAATTAAGGTTTCATGAATGGTAATGAGAAGAAGAAAATAGAAAACTATTATTAATGGCAGAATACTTTACAGAGCTTTCCTGGTGGCTCAGACAATAAAGAATCTGCCTGCTATACAGGAATCCCAGGTTTGATCCCTGGGTAGGGAAGATCCCCTGGAGAAGGGAATGGCTACTTTAAAGAGGGGATTAAGTTAAAAATGAGACTGTTAGGGCAGCCTGAGCTGACTAATACAGATAACATTAACTGATTGATCAATTCTTACCATCAACACGTATATAGGCCAATACGTATACAGATGTACAGGGACAAGACACAGTAGAGTGTGTCTTTGGATGCTGTTACTAAATACAATACATGGAGTGGCTTAAACAGCAGACTTTTCTTCTTCATAGTTCTGAGGCTGTTGGTCCAAGATCAAGGTTTTGGCACCTTCAGTTACTGGTGAGGGCTCTCTTCCTGGCTCCCAGACAGCCTCCTTCTCACTGTATGCTCACATAGCTTTTCTCACTTCCTGTTTTTATAAGACTAATCCCATTGCTAAAGACCCACCCTCACGACCTCATCCAAACCTAATTACTTCCTGAGTCCCCACCCCCAAATACCACCAGTTTGGGGTTTGGGGCTTCAACGTATGCATTTTGGGCAAACACATTCCATCTATGACCAGACACTAGGGATGGATCATGAAAAAGCCAGAGGAGGTTAGATTTTTATTCTCCCTGAAAAGCAGTATGGGCTCAGAGCAAAATGGGAGTGGCTGCACGTGAGTGCGTTTGCTTAGTTCCCACTTCACCCCAGACCCTGTCTGGATTGTTCCCTACTGCCCTGGAAAGACCAAACAGAGGCAGGAAATCCACTTCTAACATCAGAGCAATGAGTTTAGGTTAGAAAATATTTTCAGAGATGACCATGCAAATCTCATATGCTTTTCCTACCGTACACTGCTGACATGTTCCAACTAGAATTGGGGTCTCTATTTCTTCCCCTGGAGTCTCAGAGAGCCTACATGTGAAACTTCATGATTTCCGCTAGTAGGGAAGCAAAAGAGAAGATGGCGTTCACCTGGGATTCTCTCTTGGGACGTGCCCCTTGGGCGCCCTGAGCACATACAGGCCAGCTCCCCTGAACTCTCTGTGCTGGGCAGTCTGCAGAGAGAGACGGAACAGAGGCCCACGGAGATGCTCAGGGAGCCCCTGCCGCCCCCGCCCCGCTCTGGTTGAGTCTCCCCAGCCCAGCACCAGCTATGAGAGTGAATCAGCCTCTGAGATGGTCCCAGTCCAGATCAGCACTCACCACAGCTGCACGGGAGACCCCAGCGAGACTGCCTTGCCTCTCCTGAATCCCTGACCCCTAGAATCCATGGGAGGAGGAAATCCATAATATTGTAGTTTTAAGCCAGTAAGTTTTGGCGTGGTGCCTTCCGCAGCGATAGGTAAATGATCAGCGTTAGACAATGGGGAAGGTGTAACCTGACATATCACTGAGCCACCTCTAATTCCAAGTCTCTGCTTGCGTCATCATCATTCATTTATTACAACCAACAGAATACAGCCGAAGGTCTCTCCGCAGGCAGGCAGGGTTCAGGGAGGAAGCCAGGGTCTCCGATAATACCGCTGCCCTCTCACCTCTGATTGACTTATGTATGTGTACTGTGCCTTTCACTTCATTTCGCCCTGTGTAAACACATTTCTCTAACCTCACTATTAGCAATGACCAAGTAGAAATTAATCAGTGGAACGAGAGCCAGCTCTTCCACTGATGACTGTGAACGTGGACGTGGGACGAGGCCCCACTGAAGCACACAGCTGCGTGACGCCTTTACATGTTTCCTCTGCTATCCTTTCCCACCACTAATTCACAAGTACAGACATACAATCTATTAAGACAGTGCAGAAACCTTTCTAAAGGAGGTGAACATAGATAGTTGTTTGCTGCTTAAAATTTACTGGAACTTGAAAAAATGTTCCTCCTTAGGACCCTGGCTTCTTTTCGGACTGATTGCCAAATCCCCTGAGTAGTTTGGCACAATGTGGGAATTAATAGATTGTCTCACTAATTCTCCATTTTCATCTATAACAACAGTTTCAGTAATTGAGAATATAGAATATTGTACTGATTTTGCCTAAAGAGAAAAATCTAAGACAAATATCATAATATGACCAAGTGTCTAGAACATACCTATTTGTTTGTGCATTTCTCGAAGTAGGTGATGTGTGTGTGTGTGTGTGTGTGTGTGTGTGTGTCTCCTACCATATGGCAAGCATTGTTCCAGCCACTGGAGATCCTATGGTGAAAAAAAAAAAAAAAAAAACACGAGGCCAGGCACATGTGGTTCTCATCCTCATGAAATTTAGTCTAGCTGAAAATATAAACATTAACTGGATAAAAAATATCATAGTTGTTTTCTTGAGGCTACAGAACAGCCAGAAGTTTCTTGTATGACTGGTTGAAGAATACATTAGAACAACCATGCTTAGAAAACCCATCAGCATCACCTACTAAAGCCAGACACTCTTGGGATATACCCTGCTAACATGTGTGCACATGTGCACCAAGAAGAGTATATGAGGCTGTTCCTAGCAGCACCATTTGCCATAGCTCCAAAACTCAAGGGACATACAGATGTCCAGCAACTGTTGTTATTGCCCTTCAGTCACTAAGTCATATCCGACATTTTTTGACCCCAAGGACTGCAGCATGCCACACTCCTCTGTCCTCCACTATTTCCCAGAGTTTGCTCAAAATCATGTCCATTGAGTTGGTGATGCTATCTAACCATCTCATCCTCTGCTGTCCCTGTCTCCTGTTGCCTGAATCCTTTCCCAGCATCGCAGTCTCTTCTAATGAGTCCACTCTTTGCATCAGGTGGCCAAAGTATTGGAACTTCAGCATCCGTCCTTCCAATGGACATTCATTGGTTGTTATCCTTTAGGACTGACTGGTTTGATCTCTTTGCTGTCCAAGGGACTCTCGAGAGTCTTCTCCAGCACCACAACTTGAAAGCATCAGCTGTTCTGTGCTCAGCCTTCTTTTGGAGTAGGAAACGGCAACCATTCAATACTGAATAAAATTCAGTATTCTTGCCTGGAGAATCCCATGGACAGAGGAGCCTGGTGGGCTACAGTCCATGGGGTCACAGAGAGTCGGACACTGCCAATGCAACTAAGCAGCAGCAGCAGGTTTCTTTACGGTCCAGCTCTCACATCCATACGTGACCACTGGAAAAACCATACCTTTGACTAGATGGACCTTTGTTGGAAAAATAATGTCTCTGCTTTTTAATACACTGTCTAGGTTTAATGCACTGTCTTGCTCCTTCCAAGGAGCAAGTGTCTTTCAATTTCATGGATGCAGTGACTATCTGCAGTGATTTTGGAGCCCAAGAAGATTAAGTCTGTCACTATTTCCATTGTTTCCCCATCTATTTGCCATGAAGTGATGGGACTGGATGCCATGATTGTTGAGTTTTAAGATAGCTTTTACACTCTCCTCTTTCACCCTCATCAAGAGGCTCTTGAGTTCCTCTTCCCCTTATGACATTAGAGTGGTATCATCTGCATAGCTGAGGTAGAATGCAACAGTAGAAAGCATTAAAATTATGGTACCTGCATATAACTGAATGCCATACAGCAATGAAAAAAATTACCTGCAAGCTATGCAGAACCATATGATGAATCTAACCAATATAACAGTGAGTAAAAACTCCTTCTGTATCGTTCTTGTTTATATGAAGTAGAAAACTGAAAAGCTAATCTTTCCTGCTAGAAATAAGAATAATGGTTCTCCTTGGTGAGGAAGTGACTGGAAATGGGCTCAGTGAGAGGCGGAGGGGGACAGGGCCTTCTTGATGCTATTCATGTTCTGATTTTTTATCTAGGGGTTATAACATGCATGGACTCATTTTTCTGTATGTATGTGATATAGTGTTGAAGAAAACTAGAACGATCAATGATTCCCTATCGTCGGCAAGGATAATCCTAAGGCCTCGAGAAGGAAGTATCAAACACTTCATGATCAAATTCTAGTTTACCCTCACAGCCCCTCTTCCTTCCCCTCCCTGCCAGCAGTTACCCAGCTGAACCAGCCCCCCTTTCTCAAGTGCAGCGTGATATCGTCTGCTTTCTCTGCTCTACAAGTGGGTTTTTCTTGCCTGGAATTCTCCGTTTCTCTCCCCCACCTGTAGTGTCCCTTCTCAGTGCATGCCCGGGCTCAGCTGCAGTATTAAGTTGAGCAGGAAATCAATCCAAATTGCTCTCTCCACTCCAGTATTCCACCTCAGGTGTGGTTCAGTTCCCGTGTGACATTTCTTATTTGGTTGTATTCAGAATAATCTATTTACATGTGTGATCACTCACCTCTCAGCCCCTACAAACCCTAGACTAGGGTGACTTTAGAGCAGCAACCTCGTTTGGCCCTTCACTGACTCCCAGAAGCCTGTGGAGTAACTGGTGCCCCATGTGTGCTCATAGACGCGTGAATGACAGATGCCTGAGTGGGTCCTGGAATGGAACGGATGTGAGACCTGTGCCCAGCTCTGCTTCCAGATAAAGGCAGGAACCTGGCGACCTGTCATCGGTAGAAAGAGCAACCCTATCACTGGTTATAGAGTCAGCCCTACCGGAGCCTTGCAGAGGAATGGTGTCACCAGGTGGAATAATGATTGGGGTAGGTTGGAGTTTTGAAAAAAGAAATCTTTGAGCACACGAAAAAATGAAAGGCTTTTAAGTAAATGAGTGTTAAAAGCACTTTTCTGTGCAGTATAAAAATACAATTATCTCCCTCTTGGCTGTTAAATTCATGTCATTCATTCACTCATTCACAGCTCTTTGTTGAGCAGTGACTATATTCCAGGTTCTGTACTAGGTGCTGGAGCTCACAGGTCGTCTCAGTCACTGCCTATAAAGGGAGGGAAAACCTGCAAACCTACTAAAATCCAACTTGATTATTGAGAAACAGGAAATGTACCCATTTCACCTACTTTTGGTGTCTTTGGTATCATGATTTTGTTTATGTGAAACATTTCTAAATAGTTTCCAAATCTCTGCCAAATTTCTTCCCTTATGTATTCCATCAAATTTGTAAGCTGCTAATTCAAATAACCAAGAAAAAAAGAAAAGAGATTTTAGTTAAAAATTACTCTCCACCCAAGAAGACAAAACATTTTGATTCTCTCCGGAAAAGGCTTTTAGCTTGCTACTGGGAAATGTTGCGAACGTTGAGATTCTTGGTTCTCATTCTCTCTGCTAGGGTGATAAACAGGGAATCAGGAGGGAAGTGCTGCGGTGATAAAATGCAGTCTGTTTTGTAACTTTAGTGTCTGTTAGTGTCAAAAGTTCCTCTGCCACTTTGGGGACCTATTTTCTTTGAGCGTTTAAATATCCTAGAAACCAGAATTCACCGAACAAACTCTCGTTTACTTGCTTTTCCACTTTCCTAAGTGTTAATCACAACCATTTTGGTTGACAATGGTCCCAGGGAGAATTGGCAGCTTCCTCCTGTGCGCGCTTGCCTTGCATACATCACTGTACACGCGCCTCTGTCTCCACACGACTGTGCGTGACGTTCACCTCCTTGCCTTGAGTCAGCCGGTGTGCAGCCACCTGTCCTTCCTGACTATGAACTTGCGGAGTGCAGAGAGGATGCCCGTTCATCTTTGCATCCCTGCCTGCTCATTCACTAACTAGCACGTTTTGCAGATTTTACGTTTACGAAATTAACAAATGAATGAGTGTCTTGTCTTTGGCTATTTTCCCAATTATTTTTCTAAATATATATATATGCCGTAACTAGTCTGTGTCATGCTTTCCCTCGATTTTGCCCCAACTGAATTCTTTGATTCTAAATGGACTTGGAGGTGTTTTGAAGCATTGGGTTGATAAAACATCCACACAGATTCTGGATGTTGATGCCGTAATTGTATGAGGAAAGACACACTAACAAAAGTGGACACGGCCTCCCCCCCCCACCCCCAAACAGAGAGCAAGAGGATGCCACCCCCTGGGAGCCCCACCACCCGCTCAAGGCGGAAGTCTGTCTTTGAAAACTGGTGTGACTCTTGGATGATCAGCTGTCAGTTTTTTCTCACATTTATTCTGAATGAGCACAATCCATCCATCAGTGCTTAAAGAGTTTTCCAACAGTACATTGACCTTGAATGCAGCACATTGATTTTCAGTAACGCGCCGCAAATAGGGTCGTTACCGAGTCACCCAACAGTGGATGTGATTGGGAACAGATTTCTGAAATTCCAATAGGGTGCCACCTGCCCTGGATGATGGATCAGCCTACTGTAAACCATCAATCCTTGCCAGGGTCTTGAAAAGGGTGACACCTGTATGAAATTTATCATTATGTACACCACCGGGCCAAGCTTAAGACCGTAAGTGAGCTTTGCCACGATGATGGGGCCTCTAGGGGAAATGGCCTGTTTTGTTTGCAGCTGCGTTATTTACTGAAATGCCTTCCTAAGAAGGAACCACTGGGATGGTGACAAAGATGTAAGCACTATGGGGAATTACATCTGCAGCAAAGATTGAGCGACAGATAAAAAGCCTGTGTCTTAAGCTGTTGGAGGTTAACGCCCGATCAATTAAGGTGATTGTTTCTTAGATTGCACTGGACAAATGTACACACACAAAGGGGACATTAGCACAGCCAGAAGAGAAGAACAAAGAGAAATTAACGGGCGCTAAACTCCAAATCAAACTGGAAAATGATTTCATGTTCTTTTGAAATGCTAAATTATCTTAATGAAGAGTTTTCTTCCAAAATGCAACTCCTATATCCCCCCCGCCATCCTTGTTTTAACTTCAGTGTAAGAAACCTTAACATAAAAATAAAAGGTTTTATCAAGAACTGGATAATTGTAGGGGCCATACTAATTTTACAGAAATACAGATTTTGGAATCTATGCTTGTTTTTTTGAGAAGTGATAGTGTGTTTTATTACTCTAAGTAAGGCTGGTTGTTATTTATTATCTGCTGTGTGTAGCTACCAACCCAGGTACACCACAGGCATTACACTAACTTCCCAATAGCCTCCCGATGTAGATTTGATCTTCTCCCCAGTTTACAGATGAGGAAACAGAGGCCTTGAGGAAATTGTTCAGGGTTAAACAGTTAATAGCAGAACTAAGACTGGAGGTCTGGTTTTCTTTCTGACTTCAACCTGCACATCCTCTCCATAGCAGCCTGCTGTCACTCATACAACATGAGAAATTAAGTCACGGGCATTCAAATATATCACCCTGTTGTGATCCTGCCCATCTTAAGAGCAGCAAGTGGGGGCAGATTGCATCCTGACTCTTCATTCAGGGTTAACAGACGTTGCTGGGTGTAGGTTGCAAAGGTGCTCCTTTGGGAGTTGCTAAGCTCCCCTAATTATCCCCTCCCTAATTATAAGCTGCTTGGGAGAGGGCAAGTGTTCGGAGGGTCTGAATATTATAATTGATGCTTGTTAAGCCACCCGTCACGTCTCCCTGGTTCAGATGCACTGGGTGGACTTGACTCCCCCCTAGACCCAGGGGCTGAGAGCCAGCCAGGCAAGCCGGCAGTGATGACAGGTGAGGGCTGCCACAGGCCGAAACTCAGCCCAGGCCCCACAGAAAGGTTTGGAAAATGCTCACCTCGCTCGTTTGGATAATTAGGTCCTGCGCTGGAGGGGGATTCAGCGTCTGCAGCCGGAGTGAGCTTGGGGAGACTCTACTTGTCCCTGGGTGTCTTCTCTGCCTGGCTTATTTTCTGAAGTAGGCGCAGAAGTCTGCTTCCAAAACATAGCATCCTTCCTTCATTCATTCATTCACCTCAGTCCTCTCCTCCTTTCCACAATCGAGTTTGGGTCTCCAGAGTGCCCCGTGTGCCTCTGGGATATGAGGTTCTGTACAAGTGATGTCTTCTTTGTCTTTTTATCTTGAGCATTTAGTATTGAGTTTTGTGTATATAGACGACCCTTGATTCATGTTCACTGGAAGACAGAGAAAGTCACAGAGAAAACCACCATGGTCTAGAAATTTGCCTGCTCCCATGCTTCTGCCTCGGGCTTCCCTGGTGGCATGGTGGTAAAAGAATCTGCTTGCCAATGCAGGAGACGCAGGAGACCTGGGTTCGATCCCTGGGTCAGGAAGATCCCCTGGAGGAGGAAATGGCAACCTGCTCCAGCATTCTTGCCTGGGAAATTCCATGGACAGAGGAGTCTGGAGAGATATAGTTCATGGGGTCACAAAGAGTTGCCACGATTGAGTAACTGAGCATGCATGCTTCTACCTCAGAGACATATGCGAGACCACATGTCATCATCAAGGGCACGCGTACCGCTTCTCTGTGATGGTGACGTGAAGACACGGAGGACGTTCCTGGGTTTCCAGGCTCGTGTGGAGCACAGTGCAGCTGCCAAAATGGTTCATCTCTGTGCCTCGCATACAGTAGGAATTAAACAAGTATCCATTGAAAAGCAAGATTGTTTGTCAAATAAATGGATGAATAAACATCTATTGAATGCATAACTATCTGAGAGTGAATGGATACTGTAAATAACTAAATATTTGCTGAATGAACAGACAACAGCCCTTCGGTGAATGGTGTGACTTGGCTGAGTGAAGTTTCCCACAGCGCTAAGAATTCAAGCTGAAATCACAGAAGACGACTTTGAATCTCAACTCGTCAGTGCACTGTGTTCAAAGTGGCCGGAGAGCTAAACTCCCCAGCTACACAGTTGATGGAACGGCCTGCACAGAAATCTGTCCTCAAAATTCCTGAAACTTCCTGACAATTCTAGTTTCTGTGTCTAAAGATAAACCTCCTACTCATTTTTGTGATTCATTTTCTCATGTTTGAACGATGAGAAAAATGGTATCCTGGGTGGCGGGCATATTGTGTGTGTGTTCAAGGAATGAATAGGACCTCATAAACTCCTATTCCGGGAGCTATCAGTATTCACCAAGGAAACCAAGCACGTGACAAATGTGATTAGAAACGACTGTCGAATAATGACAAATAAGTTCTAATCAAAACAGACACAATCCTAACAATTACTTGAAATGCAGATATTTATCAAACAGAGTGAGATTAAAAATGACCATATTGCATTAAAGAAATCGAACTGATGGAATTTTAAACATGCAGCTTGGCCCTTTCCCTCTGCTCACGCCTTCCTCCTCACCAGGCTCCTTGCAGCGAAATGGGGTGGGAGTGAATTCAAACAAAGAGTGCTCTAATGTGCACTGAAGTATTCACATTTTTGACCAGTGTTATCTAAAGCGTTTAACACTGCAGAAAAATGAGACCACAGTATTGAGGAGAGCGGGGCAGATGACAGCCTCTCACCCCCCGATTGTGAGACACAATGGAGAGACCCACAGACAGCTGGGCAAGCTCTGCGTGGGTGAGATGTGCCACCCGGGCCCTTGGAAACACGCCCAAGGGGCGCGCGTTACTAAGGAAAATGTCCGGATAGATCGATCGACGCAAACAGAACTAACCAGACATTGATGATTAGCAACCCTTTCTCTTTCTCCCCCTACCAATTTATTGATTATCTATCTTCATATTAGGGATGTTAGAGAAATTCTGTGACTCTAGCCACAAGAATATTCAATAAAAAAGAAATTCACCAATTATTTACCTTCCTGTACAAGCAGTGATCATATTTTAAAATATTGTCACTAATAATAATAAGAAGAAGCAGGATATGTATTCTTTTATTTTAATTGCCACTATGAGGTCTAACTTAATAATATGAAAAAAAAAATCTTAAAAAGCCCTAAGATAATTAAATGGAATTGCTATCACATACCATGTAGTGAATTATGTCTACATACCTGGTCCTTAGCTGAATACTTTCTGGATCCTGAAGGTTAAATAAATTAGGGACTTCCTTTAAAAAAAATGTTAAAAATATAAATTAAGTATGAACAAAAGTATTTAGAATGAAAAGATTATAAATCACAGATTACAATACATTTTAAAATACTACCATAAACTTCCAGATGTTCAAGCTAGTTTTAGAAAAGGCAGAGGAACCAGAGATCAAATTGCCCACATCCGCTGGATCATGGGAAAAGCAAGAGAGTTCCAGAAAAACATCTCTTTCTGCTTTATTGACTATGCCAAAGCCTTTGACTGTGTGGATCACCACAAACTGTGGAAAATTCTGAAAGAGATGGGAATACCAGACCACCTGACCTGCCTCTTGAGAAATCTGTATGCAGGTCAGGAAGCAACCGTTAGAACTGGACATGGAACAACAGACTGGTTCCAAATAGGGAAAGGAGTTCGTCAAGGCTGTATATTGTCACCCTGCTTATTTAACTTATATGTAGAGTACATCATGAGAAATGCTGGGCTGGATGAAGCACAAGCTGGAATCAAGAATTCCAGGAGAAATATCAATAACCTCAGATATGCAGATGACACCACCCTTATGGCAGAAAGTGAAGGGGAACTAAAAAGCCTCTTGATGAAAGTGAAAGTGGAGAGTGAAAAAGTTGGCTTAAAGCTCAACATTCAGAAAACTAAGATCATGGAATCTGGTCCCATCAGTTGATGGCAAATAGATGGGGAAACAGTGGAAACAGTGTCAGACTTTATTTTTTTGGGCTCCAAAATCACTGCAGATGGTGACTGCAGCCATGAAATCAAAAGAGGCTTACTCCTTGGAAGGAAAGTTATGAGCAACCTAGAGAGCATATTAAAAAGCAGAGATGTTACTTTGCAACAAAAGTCCATCTAGGCAAGGCTATGGTTTTTCCAGTAGTTATGTATAGATGTGAGAGTCGGATTATAAAGAAAGCTGCTGCTGCTGCTGCTAAGTTGCTTCAGTTGTGTCCAACTCTGTGCGACCCCATAGATGGCAGCCCACCAGGCTCCCCTATCCCTGGGATTCTCCGAGCAAGAACATTGGAGTGGGTTGCCATTTCCTTCTCCAATGCATGAAAGTGAAAAGTGAAAGTGAAGTCATTCAGTCGTGTCTGACTCTTGGCGACCCCATGGATTGCAGCCTACCAGGCTCCTCCATCCATGGGATTTTCCAGGCAAGAGTACTGAGCACCGTAGAATTGATGCTTTTGAACTGTGGTGTTGGAGAAGAGAGAGTCCCTTGGACTGCAAGGAGATCCAACCAGTCCATCCTAAAGGAGATCAGTCCTGAGTGTTCATTGGAAGGACTGATGCTGAAGCTGCAACTCGAATACTTTGGCCACCTCATTGGGAAAGACCCTGATGCTGGGAAAAATTGAAGGTGGGAGGAGAAGGGGATGACAGAGGATGATTTGGATGGCATCACCGACTCAATGGACATGAGTCTGAGTAAACCCCAGGAGTTGGTGATGGACAGAGAGGCCTGGTGTGCTGCATTTCATGGGGTCGCAAAGAGTCAGACATGACTGAGCAACTGAACCGAACTGAACTGAAAATACTACAAACATTCATTATTCCCAAGGTCTTGGAAGGGGCCTGTGCAAGAGAAAGGCCTTGAGACTTAGGCATCGTTAGCTTCAACAGGTACTTGTGACACTACGTGGGATCATGTTATCTAATCCATTTCACAGTCCTACATAAGACATGTAACAGTTTTTGTCATGCTAGAGGTTAGGAGCCTATGACCCAAAAAGTTTAAGTCTCTGAACCAAGGACAGAGTCAGGATTTGAAATGGGCTCTGAGACCAAGGGTAATGCTCCTCATCTGTGTATAATACTGCCTCCGCCTAAGTCTGTGTCTCTGTGACCCCTCTAGTTGAAAGACAAAAAGTACATCCCAGTGATTCTAGGAATTTCAGGATTTGGGTACATGGCGGTCAGTATCATGACAGATTTCATACCCAATTAAGAGAATGAGCATAAGGAAGAAAGGAAAGGTCAGAAGAGCTAAAGAAAGAAGGGAGAGGGTAAGGGAGGGAGGAAGACAGTCAGGCCAGCCCCCTTCTTTGATTATTAGCCTGTGTCAGGTAACAGTGTCCTAAAGTAGTCTCGTGATCACCTGTTCTTTTCTTCTCAATACGTCTTGACCCATTATAACTAAGTGTTCCTGACCCCACATTTCAGTCCAGCTGTTGGGGCAACCCATGGACTCCATATGGCCACATCCACGGAACATCTCCACTCCCCATCTCACTTGACCTACACCTGTAATTCACTGTTGATTCTTTCTTTCTTCGTCACTTGACCCCAGAAGTCCTCTCTTAGGCCCTCCTCCTACTTCACTAGTCATTCAGCCTCAGCATCCTTTGCTGGATTTTTCTAGCCTCGATCATCTCCAAGCATCAGAATTACCCAGGGCTCAGTTATCAGTTCAGTTCAGTCATCAGACCTCATTTATTCTCCATCTACCCCTCCTCCCCGGGTGATGGTTCTGTGGCTGGGAGGGTCTCTAGCTCGAGCATTTAGCCTGAGTCTCCAATCCTCAGTCTCAAATTCAACTACATTTTCAGCATCCTGAGGTATCTAACTAAACGTCAGACACACAATACCTTCCCAAAAAAAGCCAAGGTCACCCATCCAAACCTGCTCCTTCCTTATTCTCCTTCATTTCAAGAAATGATCATTTTATTTTCCAATTGTTCAGGCTAGGAAATTCTTCAATTCCTTTTTTTCCCCACATCCATATTCAACCCATCAACAGATTATGTTATTTCTTCCTCCCCATCTCAATAGAATATAAGCTTCTTGTCAGCAGGGGTTTACTTTGTTCAGCTTCCCTCTAGTGCTTTGAGTGGTGCGTACCACAGAAGTTTTTAGTCGTAGTGGCTGCATGGAAGCTGAAAGAAGGTGTACTCCCCTAGGCGGAGCACCCCAACAGCTGTGCTTGGCCTGGTTTCTTCTAGTACAACAGGATAGTGTTTGCTTTTACCCTCCTTAAAACAGTGGATTATTATTTATTGTGTTTTTATTGCTAAATGATGTGTTTTCCATGTGAGATAAGACTCATGAGAATAGCGTGGGTGCCTTTTTGCTCACAGTTTTGCTCCCGGATCTGCGTGGAGAGCCTGACGCATATCCAGTATAGTCCTTCATTCACTCACAGTGAGTTTGTCGAGTATCTATTTTGTCTGTAGCTCTCTGAAAAGCATGTAACTCAGAGATAAGAATTTATTTTCCTAAGAAGATGTTTTACTCTGTCAACAGAGAGCCAGAGACAAAAAGTTGCATATACATTAATGAAAGTGTGTGAAACACTGCATTTATAGCCAAATAATTTAGGAGAGAGATACACACACGTCCCATAGGACCAGTGAAATCAGAAAGTTTCACTTAGGGCATGGCATAGGATGTAGGCCTCGAGGCATAAGGATCTGGATCACACGAGTTCCTCAGGAGAACGGTGGGAAAGGGAGAATAGGTGAAAGCCGTTCAGGGAAATACAGTGGTGCGCAGAGGCTAGGAATCACGCCGGCTGTGGCAGTTTGGTGCGGCAGGAGCCAGAGTGAGTGACAGGCATTGGCAGGAAGCTGGAGATTAGTTTTCAAAGTGGCCCAGGTAGACGCTCATGAGAATTCCAGCATCTTCTCAACAGTCCCTCTCCAAAGCAAGTCATTCATTAGTCATTAGCTACCGCCCTCCCAAGCTTCAGTCACAGCACAAGGCACCAGGGATCCTCAGAGCCTCAGTGCCAAACACATTGCTGTACGTTTTAAGGCCTTCGCGTCTTTTCCAACGATGATGAGAAGAAAGTTCTAACTTTTCCCTTGGACAGCAAGGTATGGTCTGGCCTGGCTAGCTCTTTAATCTCATCTTTTACCATTTTCCTGATGCTCAGATCCCTAGATTTTCTCAGCTCCTGAGACTTGTCCACCTCCTTCCAGCATGAAGGCTTTGCCCACGCTGGGAAAGAGCTTCGACTGGCTCCCCTGCAGACGGCAGAGGTCATCCCAAGTCTTGAATCCTGAGAGCACTTTCCAGATCTCTGACCGGCCCCACCCGCTTCTTGTCCTTCTTTGATCCTCATTTGTTTCCTTCCTAGCTTTTGCCAGAGTTTATGAGTACCTTGTTTTTCTGTTTTCGCCATTTCTGGACTAGAAAGTAAACATCGTGATATGAAGGATAGTTTCGGGGTGACGAAAACTCTTGTTCAGCATGAGAGCCTTGTCATGAGTTGTCTTTACTACTTACTTACTGAAGAGATGATGGTTTAACTGAATGTATAAATGGGTAAATCCACCAGTAATTTTGCCTCTCAGGTGCAGAATAAAGTGTCACAGAATTAGGGATGGACAGTGATGGCCTTTTTTTTTTTTTCATAGATGAACAGGATATGCCTGTTCAACTGCAGGGGGCAGGAGTCAAGGGGCAAAGACTCTGGCAACAAGGATTTTGAGTGAATGAAAGATGGATTATTACCCACCACCTTTGATCCATGTGTCTGTGTGACCCCAGCCCATGGTTCTCTTGCTGGTCGTCCAAGTGGCAGTGTAATCCTACCTGGAAATGTCATTGCATAGATTATCTCAGGTGTGGAACTGCTCACTCAGGAGATGTGGGGAGGATGGCTGAGGCCAAGGTCAGCAGACAAGCTGCCTGGCTAGCTGGCTGCTTTGTGTGAGCTTCCTGTTTACCCTGAAGGTCTGTGTCCAGCCATTGTCCTTCCCCACTGGGAGGACTTCCATCTCCCTGCAGAAGAACACGGAAAAGGGGGAAAGTCAAAAACACATTGTGCAAGCTTTGATGGCTGGAAGCAGCATGGAGACTTAGAAGGAGCACAGGTCTTGGGGAATCAGAGAGAAATGGCATGAGTTTTAGCCCTGCTGTTCATCAAGGCAGGGCCTTGAGATTTTCCTTTATCTTTCAGCTTCCATTTTCTCATCCATCAGAGGAGAACAATAGAAACACTACAGAACCTTTATATGCTTAAATGAAAAATACATGTGAAGTGTTTAGCACAATGCTTGGTACCTAGTAAGCATGATAGCTTCTAGAAGTAGTAGCAGGAGGCGGTTCAGTTCAGTTGCTCAGTTGTGTCCAACTTTTTGCGACCCCATGGACTGCAGCACACCAGGCCTCCATGTCCTGAGCAAACTCCCATAGCTTGCTCAAACTTATGTCCATTGAGTTGGTGAAGCCGTCTAACCAACTCATCCTCTGTTGTCCCCTTCTCCTCCCACCTTCAATCTTCCCCAGCATCTGGGTCTTTTCCAATGAGTCAGTTCTTCCCATCAGGTGGCTGAAGTATTGGAGCTTCAGCTTCAGCATGAGTCCTTCCAGTGAACACCCAGGACTGATCTCCTTTAGGATTGGTTGATAGCAGGTTGGTGGTGGTAGTTGTGTTGACAGAGGAGGAGGAGAAGTTCTAACTGGATGGTGGTAGACGTCGTAATATTAGGAGTGGTGAGAGGAGGAGGAACTATTACAGGGTGGTGCAGATGGTAGTTATTTTAGCAGGCGTGGGCATGCTTGCATGCCCAGTTGCTCAGTAATGTCTGAATTTTTTCAACCCCATGGACTGTAGTCCATCAGGCTCCTCTGTCCATGGGGTTTCCCAGGCAAAAATACTGGAGCAGTTTGCTATTTCCTCCTCCAGAGGATCTTCCCAACCCAGGGATCAAACCCAAGTTTCCTGCATTGCAGGCAGCTTCTTCACCATCTGAGCCACCAGACCTGCCCCATTTACCCAGGTACAAAAAGGAGAGATCATCCTCATATGATCAATGAGGAAACAAAGGTTTTCAGTTCAGTTCAGTTCAGTTGCTTAGTTGTGTCCAACTCTTTGCGACCCCATGAATTGCAGCACGCCAGGCCTCCCTGTCCATCACCAACTCCTGGATTTCACCCAGATTCACGTCCATAGAGTCTGTGATGCCATCCAGCCATCTCATCTTCGGTCATCCCCTTCTCCTCCTGCCCCCAATCCCTCCCAGCATCAGAGTCTCTGCCAATGAGTCAACTCTTTGCAGGAGGTGGCCAAAGTACTGGAGTTTCAGCTTCAGCATCATTCCTTCCAAAAAAATCCCATGGCTGATCTCCTTCAGAATGGACTGGTTGGATCTCCTTGCATCCAAGGGACTGTCAAGAGTCTTCTCCAACACCACAGTTCAAAAGCATCAATTCTTCAGTGCTCAGCTTTCTTCACGGTCCAACTCTCACATCCATACATGACCACAGGAAAAACCATAACCTTGACTAGACAGACTTTTGTTGGCAAAGTGATGTCTCTGCTTTTGAATATGCTATCTAGGTTGGTCATAACTTTTCTTCCAAGGAGTAAGTGTCTTTTAATTTCATGGCTGCAATCACCATGTGCAGTGATTTTGGGAGCCCAAAAAAATAAAGTCTGACACTGTTTCCCCATCTATTTCCCATGAAGTGATTGGACCAGATGCCATGATCTTAGTTTTCTGAATGTTGAGCTTTAAGCCAGCTTTTTCACTCTATGCAAAAACTCGATCAAGGTCACACAGCCGGGACCAGCAGAGCTGGAATGGCGATCCAGGCGTGTCCATCTCACCGGGGACTGTCAAGCCCTCCAGCCATCACATCTCTCACCTCTCCCTCTTCTGAAGGCTGTGCTGGGTTTCTGAGCACAGAAGTCTCTTACTAACTCATGGGCAGTCCTTTGTTCTCTGCTAGACTGTAAACTCCTCAAGAGGAACCAGAGGACTTTCTTTGGGTCAAATATGGTGCCCATTAATAAATAAATAAATAAATAAAAAGTAAAACACTTTGTCACTCAACTATCTTGCACATACCAGGCTTACTACGAAGTCATTTGTACAAATAACTAGAGGGAAATGGAGCCAGTGTTTGGACACATTTTTTGCTAGAATGAAAACATACAGAGGGAAAATAGAGGTGCGTTCAGATTCAGTTCCACCTCATCTCATCTGAGAAACGAGACTAGCAAATTACATTGCCTCCCAGAGCCTCAGTTTCCACCTCCCTAAAACAGCTAAATTTCTCTCTCCACATTCAGGTAGTAGGAAATAACTTCAGTCTAAGGTAAACCTTAGACTTAGGGAAAACCGCTAGACCATTCAGGTATGACCTAAATCACATCCCTTATGATTATACAGTGGAAGTGAGAAATAGATTTAAGGGCCTAGATCTGATAGATAGAGTGCCAGATGAACTATGGAATGCAGTTTGTGACATTGTATAGGAGACAGGGATAAAGACCATCCCCATGGAAAAGAAATGCAAAAAGCAAAATGGCTGTCTAGGGAGGCCTTACAAATAGCTGTGAAAAGAAGAGAGACAAAAAGCAAAGGAGAAAAGGAAAGATATAAGCATCTGAATGCAGAGTTCCAGAGAATAGCAAAGAGAGATAAGAAAGGCTTCTTCAGTGATCAATGTAAAGAAATAGAGGAAAAGAACAGAATGGGAAAGACTAGAGATCTCTTCAAGAAAATTAGAGATACCAAGGGAACATTTCATGCAAAGATGAGCACAATAAAGGTGAGAAATGGTCTGGACCCAACAGAAGCAGAAGATATTAAGAAGAGGTGGCAAGAATACACAGAAGAACTATACGAAAAAGATCTTCATGATCCAGATAATCATGATGGTGTGATCACTCATCTAGAGCCAGACATCCTGGAATGTGAAGTCAAGGGGGCCTTAGAAAGCATCACTATGAACAAAGCTAGTGGAGGTGATGGAATTCCAGTTGAGCTATTTCAAATCCTGAAAGATGATGCTGTGAAAGGGCTGCACTCAATATGCCAGCAAATTTGGAAAACTCAGCAGCGGCCACAAGACTGGAAAAGGTCAGTTTTCATTATAATCCCAAAGAAAGGCAATGCCAAAGAATGCTCAAACTACCTCACAATTGCACTCATCTCACATGCTAGTAAAGTAATGCTCAAAATTCTCCAAGCCAGGCTTCAGCAGTATGTGAACCGTGAACTTCCAGATGTTCAAGCTGGTTTTAGAAAAGGCAGAGGAACCAGAGATCAAATTGCCAACATCTGCTGGATCATGGAAAAAGCAAGAGAGTTCCAGAAAAACATCTATTTCTGCTTTATTGACTATGTCAAAGCCTTTGACTGTGTGGATCACCACAAACTGTGGAAAATTCTGAAAGAGATGGGAATACCAGACCACCTTACCTGCCTCTTGAGAAATCTGTATGCAGGTCAGGAAGCAACAGTTAGAACTGGACATGGAACAACAGACTGGTTCCAAATAGGAAAAGAAGTACGTCAAGGCTGTATATTGTCACCCTGCTTATTTAACTTATATGCAGAGTACATCATCAGAAACGCTGGGCTGGAAGAAACACAAGCTGGAATCAAGATTGCCAGGAGAAATATCAACAACCTCAGATATGCAGATGACACCACCCTTATGGCAGAAAGTGAAGAGGAACTAAAAAGCCTCTTGATGAAAGTGAGAGAGGAGAGTGAAAAAGTTGGCTTAAAGCTCAACATTCAGAAAACAAAGACCATGGCATCTGGTCCCATCACTTCATGGGAAATAGATGGGGAAACAGTGGAAATAGTGTCAGACTTTATTTTTTTGGGCTCCAAAAATCACTGCACATGGTGACTGCAGCCATGAAATTAAAAGACGCTTACTCCTTGGAAGAAAATTTATGACCAACCTAGATAGCATATTCAAAAGCAGAGACATCACTTTGCCAACAAAGGTCCGTCTATTCAAGACTATGGTTTTCCCAGTGGTCATGTATGGATGTGAGAGTTGGACTGTGAAGAAGGCTGAGCACTGAAGAATTTATGCTTTTGAACTGTGGTGTTGGAGAAGACTCTTGAGAGTCCCTTGGACTGCAAGGAGATCCAACCAGTCCATTCTGAAGGAGATCAGCCATGGGATTTCTTTGGAAGCAATGATCTGAAGCTGAAACTCCAGTACTCTGGCCACCTCATGCGAAGAGTTGACTCATTGGAGGAGACCCTGATGCTGGGAGGGATTGGGGGCAGGAGGAGAAGGGGACGACAGAGGATGAGATGGCTGGATGGCATCATGGACTCGATGGACCTGAGTCTGGGTGAACTCCAGGAGTTGGTGATGGATAGGGAGGCCTGGCGTGCTGCATTTCATGGGATCGCAAAGAGTTGGACACAACTGAGCGACTGAACTGAACTGAACTGAAAGGCAAACCTGGGAGCCTGGCAGATGATAAATGTCAGCGATGTCTCTGGTGGCTCAGATGGTCAAGAATATGCCTGCGATGCAGGAGACCTGGGTTCGATCCCTGAGTTGGGAAGATCTCCTGCAACCCACTCCAGTATTCTTGTTTGGAGAATTCTGTGGACAGAAGGGCCCAGCAGGCTAGTCACAAATGAGTCAGACACAGCTAAGCAACAAACACACACACAGGCAGTGAAGTTGCTGGAGCTCTGGTTGAGCTGTGTACTAGCTGTGTGAGCTCTGGCAGGCTCTTGAACACTGCCTCAGTTTCCTCAGCTATTGGGATGACGATACAGGACCTCAGAGGCGGAGACCTCTCTGAATGAATTTCATGCTTGTGGTGGGAGGGGGTGTCTGAGACACAATTAGTGCTTAATAACTTTTAGGAATTAGTGGCAATGATTGTCCATATTATGTAAGATGGTGTTAAAATAAATATGAGATAGGACAATATGATATACAAAAGAGGATATTTGAGGTGGAAAAGAAGGCTGAGTGCTGAAGAACTGAAGCTTTCAAATCATGGTCCTGGAGAAGACTCTTGAGAGTCCCTTGGACTGCAAGGAGATCAAACAAGTCCACCCTAAAGGAAATCAACCCTGAATATTCATTGGATGTTAAAGCCGAAGCACCAATCCTGTGGCCACCTGATGTGAAGAGCTGACTCTTTGGAAGAGATCCTGATGCTGGGAAAGACTGAAGGCAAAAAGGAGAAGGAGGCTTCAGAGGATGAGATGGTTACAATATCCCTGATTGAATGGACATAAACTTGAGCAAACTCCAGAAGACGGTGAAGGACAGAGGAGCCTGGCCTGCTGCAATCCATGGGGTAAGCAAAGAACCAAACAGGACTTAGCAACTGAACAACAACAACTTGAAGCAGAGGCTGTTTTTCTGGAAGGTCAGGGGGTACCAAGATTCCAGGAGTAAACATAAACTGAATAAGCACAGCGGTGAATAGAGGGGAGCGTGTGCTTTTGCAGTGCGCTGGGGACAAATATATCGTCAACGCTGTCTGTCCACCTCAGAAAGCTGGAAGGAGAGGGTGAGGAAGAAGCTGAAGGCCGCTCTTCTGATGCGTCTGGGGTGACCAACCCCACATTCTGACACTGGCAGGTTCTCACATTTGTATTCCACTTCCTCTCCACATATTTTACTCTGCACACTGTGTAGTGATTTGTCACTTTTTTAGGGTAAGATTATGTCTCTGAGTAAGCTGATTAGTGTTAGACTGATTGTTTTAAAATAACTCGAGCGGCATCTGAATTTATTTACATACATGATATTGCCTTCTATAAACACAGCTGTATGCAGAAAGAAAATTCAACGGTATTTTAGGAAGTTAAGCCAACAGTTTAGCTGTAATAAAGGCAGCCTTCTCGTTCTGGTTTCTCTTTATTTGTTTCTTTCTGGATTAAGTTTTTCCATGAGGGTTGGGCCTGAGCACTTCTGCCCAGAGGGGCCTTGGCTACCGAGGCAGTTTGGGCTCTGGTGGCTGTGGGGGACATAACTCACCAGCAGGGAATGAGCATGTTTGAAGACTTGACTCTGCAGAGGAAAATGAGTTGATGGGTAGGCCTGGCACAGAGGGCTGCAGTGCCAACGTGGAAAGCGTCATGAGCCATCGGAAGTTTCCAACTTCTGTGTAGGGAAAGGCTTTTTGGATCTTGTTGATTCCATGTGAGTTTACTAAATACCATTCTGTGGGACCAGGCTCTGTGTTAGCTCTGGAGATGTTGGAATAAACAAATAAGATACAGATCCTACCCTCGGGAACCTCAAGGTCCACTGACAGAGTCAGGCAATCCGTAAGAACATATGAAAATGACTACAGCGGCTGTAGATACAGCCGAGTGCGGGAACACTTAAGGGGAGAGAGGCACTTAGCTTGGGTGTGGGAAGGAGAATAAGTGGAAAGGGAAGACTTCTTTGATGATGTGGTGTTTAATCTGAGAACTAAAGGGTAAAAATGAATCGGCTAATTGAAGAGGCAAGGAAAGAGCATCACCAGAAAGAGGAAGGAGTCTGGCGTGTCCAAAGGAGCAGAAGGGGCCTGGGTGACTGTCCAGGGGGAGAGTGAGCTGAGGCTACAGATGAGCATTGTCAGAAGTCAGACCCGACAGACTCGTGTGGGCCATGCTATGGATTTTCACTTTATCCTCCAAACAATGGGAATCCATCAATGGGTTTCAGCCACAGCGTGACAGGGACAGATTTGTGTTTCGAAAAGATCACTTGGGCTGCCAGGGGAGGATGGATTTGTCAGAGACCCAGCAATGCATGTGGTCTATCAGTCAACTGGCTCCTGCAGAGATACAGGTGAGAGGGGAGGGTCATTAAGACTAAGGAAGAGAGAAATAAATAGTCAGATTGAGATAGAGGTTGGGAGTATAATCAATGGGGTTCATGTTTGACTGGATGCGAGAAAAGAGAAATGTCAAGTCCAATTACTTCCTTTTTCCTTTTTTTGGCCTGAGCAACAGTATAGTTAATGCTGCCATTAAGGAGATGGAATAGACAGAAGAGGAGCAGCTTGGTGTGCAAAAAAGCAAGAAGAGCTTGCTTTGACCATATGAAATTTAAGATGACTGCAGACTTCTAGCAGGAACTAGTGAGAAGACATAAGAGGGGTTGGTCTGACTGTCTGAGGAAGGACTTGGGCTAGAAATTTCATTTGGAGATAAAAGTATGCAAAACCATACTAGTAGCTGAGATTACGTGGGGAAAAGCAAGGAGGGAAAAGAGAGGTTTATGAAGATTGAGCTGCTTGCAAACATCTCTGTCCATTTCAAGGCACTGTAGGCAGTTAGAAGTTTTGTCTGGGGGAGCAGATGTCTGAAATAAGTTTTGTGTATTGTAGGGCATGACCCCGGAGAAGGCAATGGCACCCCACTCCAGTACTCTTGCCTGGAAAAATCCCATGGACGGAGGAACCTGGTAGGCTGCAGTCCATGGGGTGGCTAGGAGTTGGACATGACTGAGTGACTTCATTTTCACTTTTCACTTTCATGCATTGGAGAAGGAAATGGCAACCCACTCCAGTGTTCTTGCCTGGAGAATCCCAGGGACGGGGGAGCCTGGTGGGCTGCCATCTATGGGGTCGCACAGAGTCGGACACAACTGAAGCGACTTAGCAGCAGTAGCAGCAGCAGGGCATGACCAGAAAGTAAGCTGTGCACACAACACAGGCCACCAATTCAGAGAAGAGGGTTAACAACGTCTGTCCCCCGAAGTATCATGACACAGGAAAATGCAGCGTTAAACCTGCAAAGCGTTCATGTCAGCGCTCCAACGTGGCCCACTTTTGAAATCCAGTGCAGAAGGGGTGTATGAAGCACTGAAGCTTGATCACTTTTTCTTGGAATTTTGAGTGTAATACTTCATTCTTTTGATTATTTAAGCTCTTGTTATATTTTAACCCATGGCCACAAAGTCTTCTGGGTAGAGTGGAAACTTTCTTTAGTGTCCAAGGAAGGGGAAAGAAAAGCAAGAAGGAAAAAGCTGGTGGGAGGATCATTTTCCTCCATAAATGCCTCCATGTACAAGTTATCCTGGTGGAATTGCTAACACATTTCAAGAGGCGGTTTGGTGGAAGCCAGAATGCGCCTGAATTCCAGCTGTCACTCAGTAGCTATGTTACCTAGAGTGAGTCCCTTAATCTCTTTGTGTCTCCCTGGTTTCATCTGTGGAACACAGAAAATGATAGTACTTACTTCAAAGGCTGATGTAAAGATTATGTGAGTTGATATAAAGGTTTGATTAGAAATATTTCTGACTCATATAAATATCTCCTAAGTGTTAGTATCACTTTATACAGATGGTAGGAGCCTACAACCGAGAGGTGAAAACCTTGATTGTTCTCTGTAATCCATCATTGATTAATTCTGTGGCTTGGGCACATACCTGAGACCATGTCATCTGAGGGAAAAAAAGGATTTATTTTATCCAAAGCCCTAATGCTTTTTTGTTGTTGGTGTTAATGGTACAATAAAATTGAAGTTCTGAAATTTGGGTGGAAAACTTTTTATGTGCAAAAAATGTTTATCACATCATTTGTGATGGAGAAATACGGTAAGCAACTTAAATTTCCAATAACTAGGAAACGATTAAATAAAATTTGGCCCATAAAGTTGATGAAATATTAAATGATTAATGTTACATTATGTATATGGAGTTACTATATGCATACATGTATGTTATATATTCAAAAATATTTTTGCTAGAAAATTCACAATTGGGTATGGAAAAGAGACAGTAATTGCACATTTTCTACAAAGCATGTGTGCACGCTCACTTCAGTCATGTCCAACTCACCCCACCAGGCTTCTCTGTCCATGGAAATTTCCAGAAAAGAGTACTGGAGTGAGTTGCCATTTCCTGCTCCAGGAGATCTTCTCAATCCAGGGATCAAACACATGTGTCTTACGTGACCTGCGTTGGGAGGTGGATTCTTTGGCACTGAGCCCCTTGGGAAGCCCTTTCTGCAATGATTAAATGTTATTAGATAGCGGACTTATTTTCCATCTTTATATGTTTCTGTGTCAAATATAGCTACTATTTTATAACCAGCTATATTGAAATTAAATTTACACAAAATAAAATTTACCACTTTGGGGACTATAATTGATGAACTCTGATAAATGTACCCCAGTCATGTAAAACCATTTCTACAATCAAGATACGGGACATTTTCATCCCTCAAAGCTCCCTTAGACGCATTTGCAGTCATTTCCCCCCTCCTATCCCTAAAAACCACAGGTTTACTTTTCATGACTTTAATTTTTCTGTATCTATGAAAGTGAAAGTCGCTCAGTCACGTCTGACTCTTTGCAACCCCATGGACCATAGCCTGCCAGGCTCCCCTGTCTATGTATCTATAATTTTATATAAATAGTATACCACCATAGGGCATCCCTGGTGGCTCAGCAGTAAAGAATCCACCTGCCAATACAAGAGACTCAGTTTCAATCCCTGAGTCAGGAAGATCCCCTGGAAAACAGAATGGCAACAAATTCTAGTATTCTTGCCTGAGAAATCCCACAGATAGAGGAGCCTGGCAGGGCTAAAATCCATGGAGTGGCATAAAGGTCAGACTTGACTTAGCAACTAAAGCACAACAACAGTCCTACCATCTGTAGACTTTGAGCCTCACCACCTTCACTTAGCATGCTCTGGAGATCCAGCCACACTATTGAATGTATCAGGAATTTGATCCTTCTTTTTTGCATGGATATATCAAGATCTAATCTATCTGTTCACTGATAGACAATCATTTAGGTTGTTTTTATTAGGGGTTAAGTAAAGCTGGATCACTGTAATACCATCTTTGTATAAACACAAATTTTCATTTAATGTTGGTAAACACCAAATGGCAAACCACTCCAGTACTCTTGCCTGAAGAATCCCCTGACAGAGGAGCCTGGTGGGCTATAGTCCAAGGGGTCGCAAAGAGTCGGACATGACTGAGCAACTCCACTTTCTTTCACTTTCTTTCTTTCTTTGGTAAACACCTAGGAGTGGGATTCTCAGATTGTAGGGTGTATATTTCACTTTACTAAAAACTGCCAAATGGTTTTCCAAAGCAGCTGTACCATTCCACATACCTAACAGCAATGACTGAGCATTCCAGTTGCTCCACCAAGAACTGGTAGTATCTGAGTTTTAAATGTCAGCCATTCTAGAGGATGTATACTTGTACTTTTCTGGTTTTGACTGTGTGGATCACAATAAACTGAGGAAAATTCTGAAAGAAATGGGAATACCAGACCACCTGACCTGCCTCTTGAGAAACCTATATGCAGGTCAGGAAGCAACAGTTAGAACTGGACATGGAAAAACAGACTGGTTCCAAATAGGGAAAGGAGTTCGTCAAGGCTGAATACTGTCACCCTGCTTATTTAACTTATATGCAGAGTACATCATGAGAAATGCTGGGCTGGAAGAAGCACAAGCTGGAGTCAAGATTGCCGGGAGAAATATCAATAACCTCAGATATGCAGATGACACTACCCTTATGGCAGAAAGTGAAGGGGAACTAAAAAGCCTCTTGATGAAAGTGAAAGAGGAGAGTGAAAAAGTTGGCTTAAAGTTCAACATTCAGAAAACGAAGATCATGGCATCCGGTCCCATCACTTCATGAGAAATAGATGGGGAAACAGTGGAAACAGTGTCAGACTTTATTTTGGGGGGCTCCAAAATCACTGTAGATGGTGACTGCAGCCGTGAAATTAAAAGACACTTACTCCTTGGAAGAAAAGTTATGACCAACCTAGATAGCATATCAAAAAGCAGAGATATTACTTTGCCAACAAAGGTTCGTCTTGTCGAGGCTACGGTTTTTCCAGTGGTCATGTATGGATGTGAGAGTTGGACTGTGAAGAAGGCTGAGTTGCGAAGAATTGATGCTTTTGAACTGTGGTGTTGGAGAAGACTCTTGAGAGTCCCTTGGACTGCAGGGAGATCCATCCAGTCCATTCTGAAGGAGATCAGCCCTGGGTGTTCACTGGAAGGAATGATGCTGAAGCTGAAACTCCAGTACTTTGGCAACCTCACGAGAAGAGTTGACTCATTGGAAAAGACCCTGATGCTGGGAGGGATTGGGGGCAGGAGGAGAAGGGGATGACAGAGGATGAGATGGCTGGATGGCATCACCGACCTGATGGACATGCGTCTGAGTGAACTCTGGGAGTTGGTGATGGACAGGGAGGCCTGGCGTGCTGCGATTCATGGGGTCGCAAAGAGTCAGACACGACTGAGCGACTGAATTGAACTGAGCAACAAATTATGTGGAGCATATTTATTATTTGTGTCTCTCTTCTTCAGAGAAGTGCCTGTTAAAATATTTGCCAGTTTTTGAATAGAGCCTGTTATCTTCTTATTGTTATTCGGCAAGACTTATTTTGATACTCTGATTGCAACTGTTTAATCAGATATTCATTTTACAGATGTTTTCTCTCAGTCTTATAGTTCCCCTAAACAGCAAAAATTTGATAAAGCTCCATCTATCACTATCTTTCTTGTATACTTCATGATTTTGGTATTCTTCCCTATAAATTCAACTTTATAAAAGAGATATAAGGGCATACAGGTGATCTATTTCTTGAAGAAATTTGGTTGTTTGTGTCTTTCAAGAGGCTTGCTTACTTTGTCTGTTATCAAATGTGTTGAAACGAAGCTGTTCCTAATATTCCTTTATTGCCATTTTGAGGTCTGCAGCATCTTCTGTGATCTCTTTTTCTGATACTTGATATTTTTCATTTGTGTCCTCTCCCTTTCTTTCTCCCTCCCTCTTTCCTCCTCTGTGTCTGGCTTCTCGTGTGTGCTTGTGCGCACATGTGTGTAAGTGTGTGCACGTTCAGTCTGTCTAAAAGTTTACTGATTGTATACATCTTTCCAAAGAACCTGCTTTTTGTTTCATTGATTTTCCCACTTGTTGTTCTGTTTTCATTGATGACTGTTCTTTATGTTTCCCCTGCTTCAGCTTCCTTTCTTTGAATTTGCCTTTCTTCTAATTTATCAAAGTAGAAACTAAGATCACTGACTTAAGACCTTTTTCTAGTGTAAATAATAATGATATAATTTTCCCTCTAAGTGCTGCTGAAGCTGCATCTCACAGATTTTGATATCCTGCATTTTCATTTATTTCAAAATTTTATCTGATTTCTCTTATACTTTCTTCTTCAGTTACTAAATTAAACAGCTTTTAGTTTCATTTTCAAATGTCTGGGAATTTTCACATATTCTTCTTTTATTGATTGCTAATTTAATTCCATTATGCTCAAAGAATATGTTTTATATGATTTTAACAGTGTTAAATTAACTGAATCCTGTTTTATGGCCCAGAATATCATTTATCTTCGTGAATATCCAATGTGCATTTAAAAAGAACGTGTATTAGGCTGTTAATGGGTATTCTCTAAATGTCAAGTAGGTCAAATTGGTTGATAGTGTTGTTTGAGTCGTCTACATCCTTACTGATTTTCTGTCAACATGTTCTGTCATTTACTGAGGGAAGAGCCCAGAAGCCTCCAAATGTAATTGTAGGCTTATCAATAACTCATTTCAGGTCTATCATATTTTGCTTCAAATCATTTGAAGCTCTCTATTAGGATTCTTATGTCCTCTTGGTGATTTGACTCCTCAATTGTAAGAAATATCTTCTTTATCCTTGTTAATATTTCTTTTTCTCAAGTCTACTTTTTCTGATGTTAATATAATCTCTCCAGCATTGTTTTGACTGGTGTTTGCTTTGTATATATTTTGCCATCTTTTTACTTTAAACTATCTGTTTTTATATTTAGAATTGGTTTCTTAGAGAAGCATTTAATTGAGTGTGATGGCTAATTTTATATGTCAACTTGACTAGATTACAGTACCAGTTGTTTGGTCAAACACCAGTCTAGATGTTGCTTTTAGATGAGACTAACATTTAAATCAGTAGACTTCGATTGAAGCTGATTAACCTACCTAATGTGGGTGAGACTCATCCAGTCAGTTGAAGGACTTAGGTGACTAAGGTCCCCCAAGGAAGAATTCTGCTTCCAGATTGCCTTCAGGCTCAGGAGTCCAAAATCATTTCTTCCTTCCAGCTATTGGCCTGCCCTGAGCATTTTGGACTTGCCAGCTCCACAACTATGTGAACGAATTCCTTAAAGTAAATCTCTCATGGTGCTAGTTCTGTTTCACTAAAGAACTCTGACTAATGCATTGCGCTTTGCTTTTTTATACAATGTGATGATTTCTGACTTTAATTGAAGAGTTTGGACCATTTACATTTAATGTAATTATTGATATGGTTGAGTTTTCTATCATCTTGCTATTAGTTTTATAGTTAATCCTTCTGTCCATTCTATATTTTTCCCTCTTTTCCTGTTATCTTTTGAAACAAATGAATATTTAAAAATTTTATTTTATTTCCTTTATGGCTTATTGTTCCATCTCTTTGTCTCTCTTTAGATAGAAATCTGTACTTATTCTTTAGTCCAGTGTGAGATCGATCTTTCTGTCTATCTATCTATCTATGTAAATGTTTGCAGCCTACCTTCAAATATTATACCACTTCAGGTATAGCAGAAGACCCTTAGAATAATATAAATCTACTTCTTTTTTCCTAACTTTTATGATATTTGTGAAATATATTTTACTTGTATCTTGTTGTTTTCAGTCACTCAGTCATGTCCAACTCTTTGCGACCCCATGGACTGCAGCACTCCAGGCTTCCCTGTCCTTCACTATCTCCTGGACCTTGCTCAAACTCATGTCCATTGAGTCAGTGATGCCATCCAACCATCTCATCCTCTGTTGTCCTCTTCTCTTCCTGCCTTCAATCTTTCCCAGCATCAGGGTCTTTTCAAATGAGTCAGCTCTTCACATCAGGTGTCCAAAGTATTGGGGCTTCAGCATCAGTACTTCCAGTGAATATTCAGGACTGATTTCCTTTAGGATGGACTGGTTTGATCTCTTGGAGTCCAAGGGACTCTCAAGAGTCTTCTCCAACACCACAGTTCAAAAGCATCAATTCTTCGGCACTCAGTCTTCTTCATGGTCCAACTCTCACATCCATACATGACCACTGGAAACACCATAGCTTTGAATATATGGATCTTTGTTGGCAAAGCAATGTCTCTGATTTTTAACATACTGTCCAGATTGGTCATAGCTTTTCTCCCAAAGAGCAAGCGTCTTTTAATTTCATGGCTGCAGTCACCATCTGCAGTGATTTTGGAGATCAATAATAGTCTGTCACTGTTTCTATTGTTTCCCCATCTATTTGCCGTGAAGGAAGTCACCATTATCGCCGTTTACTTTCATAAATCTGCTAAATCCCACAATAAGTCGTTGTTATTTTGCTTTAAGTAGTAAATTACTTTTGAAAGAGTTTTTATAATGAGAGGGAAAACTTATGTTTACCATTTCCAGCACTCTTCATTAATTTACTTAAATCCAAATTACCTCCTACCATTTTATTTTGTGTAATTTTCACTAAGGAGTCTTCTGTTATTTTAATCTTTGTTCTTCTGGACATGATTTGCAGTATTTCTCTGGATGCTTTTAAAATTTTCTTTTTATTTCTGTGTTTCAGCAATTTGACTTTGATGAAACTCGGTGTGGTTTTCTTTGGGTTTATTCTGCTGTGGTTTTTTGAACTTCTTAGATATGTGGGCCTATAGTTTTCGTCAAGTTTGTAAAATTTTAAAACATTATTTTATGAAACATTTTTCTGTCTCCTCTGCCTCCTTCTTGAAATCCAGTTACTTATATGTTAGAATGCTTTATATTTTACCAGGCGTTACTGATCCTGCTCATTTTGCTTTAATTTTCCTTGCTTTCTGTTGCTATATATGCAAGGTAGTTAATTTTTGATTCTGCAGAGTCTAATCTGTTAATCTCATTTGATATATCTTTCATTTCAAATGTTGTATATTTCATGTCTATACGTTCCACTTGGGTCTTCTAAAAATATATTTCATTTCTCTATCCATCATGCTTATATTTTCCTTTACCTGCTTGAACATATGGGATATGTTTATAATTGTCTTATAGTGACTGTTGTTTCTGGTTCTGATTCTACTGATTGATTTTTCTCCTGGTATTTGGTCATATTTTCCTGCTTTTTTGTATGTCTGAAAATGTTGGACTTAATGTAGGACATTTTTAGTATATTGTTGATTGCAGATTTTGTTGTAGTTGTGGCTCCCAGTTATTTAGAATTAGTTGGATCCTTTTGAGGCTTGCTTTTAAGCTTTGTTATGCTGTCAGAATTTTATTTGGCCCAATTTAAGAAAACAGCCTTCCGAAGATTCTACGTAATGCCCCGTGTTTAGTTGAGTTTTTTGTCTATGGCTGGTGGGAAGACAACTGGTTTCATTCTGCCCAAGCTCTGGGGACTTTTCCGTCTACCGCTCTCACAGGTAATGCCCTCTCACTCAGGAGCCAGTTCATACTCAGCCAGAAAGTCAAGGGCACCCCTGCAGACCCCCAAGCCCTTCTCTTGCACCTCTCTTGCCATCTTACTTGCCCCACAGATCTCTGTTGCCTTGGCTTTTCTGAACTCTGGCTTCTGTCTCATAAAACAGAAATATGGACTTATTTTTTATTCCAGTGTCTTTCTGGCAACTAACAATTTAATTATAAATTATAGACATTCTACAGTGTAGGGATACATGTTTTAATAGTGAAAATCAGGATATATGTGCTTCTGTGCATTATTGTTATAATGCCAGCTATACTAAAACATAGTATGAAATGATATCATGAGTCTTAATTGTGGCTGGCTTTAGATGCTAGGACTACACAGCATATTTTTGGTCTTCTTCTTTTTTTTTTTTCTTTTAACTTTTGTGTTTTCCTAACATTGATGGCTCAGTGGTAAAGAATCTGCCTGCCAATGCAGGAGACACAGGTTCAGTCCCTGGGTTGTGAAGATGCCCTGGAGAATGAAACAGTAACCCATTCCAGTATTCTTGCCCGGGAAATCTTATGGACAGAGGAGCCTGGTGGGCTACAGTCCAACTGGACATGACTTAGTGACTAAACAAGAATGACAACATCTTATAATGGAAATTGAGAAATTGATTTTATGTTAGAAAAATAAACTTTATTTTAAAATTATTTTAAATATAATTATATGCTGAGAAGGCAGTTCTAGAATAGAAAACTCATCTACAAAAAAATTTTATGTACATGAATTTATATGCCTATGCCGATTATCTTTTTATGTGCCTGGTCTTGGACTTGGCAGTTTCCCCTTACACTTTACTTATTTCCAAAATATAATTGGGACTTATACTAAGCACAGATACAATAAAATAATAAAACCATCAAGATGGAGATACAAGTTCAAAATAAAGGAAAGGAAAGGAAATGAGTGGCAAGTACATGGGTTGAGTTGAGAATGGTGGGAGGGGCATGGAAACGAAGCAATTAAATTTTAGCAGAAAACCTAGACTCAGTGTAGCTTTGGAAATGGAACACAAAACTCATCTGTGAGCTTACTGGCAACCAAAACAAAGAGGGGGATTTGGAGCTCTCAGAGTTAACTAAAAGTCAATTCTCCTACAGATGCCTTTTTCAATTTGTATTTTCTAGTTCTGACTTATAAAAGATTTTCATGTAAATGAGATCAAAGAAACACTTAACAGATAGAAGTGTTGTGCTCACGTCTTTGAGGACAAAAGAAAATGCCAGGCATAGACACTTTCCTTAATGGAACGGGGATTGGAGAGGGTAGGGAAGACATATGTATAAACCTGGGATAGTTCAAGACTACAACAAGACAGTATGTGATTGATCTTAACTCAAAATCAAAAGCCTGCAAGATTCCAGTTAAAGGTTGACCTTTGATTCTTAATGGATGGGTGACGATGGCTAAGTGCAGGGGAAGGAAAAGGCATTGTAGGGGAAATGCACAACAGAAGAAAGCCAGGAGCGATGGTGTGTGTGTATGTGTGTGTGTGTGTGTGTGTGTGCATGTGTGCATGTGTGTGTTTCCTCAGTTGTGTCTGACTCTTTTGCAACCCCCATGGACTATAGCCTTCTGTCTGGAGAAGGCAATGGCACCCCACTCCAGTACTCTTGCCTGGAAAATCCCGTGGACGGAGGAGCCTTGTAGGCTGCAGTCCATGGGGTCGCAGAGTCAGACAACTGAGCGACTTCACTTTCACTTTTCACTTTCATGCATTGGAGAAGGAAATGGCAACCCACTCCAGTGTTCTTGCCTGGAGAATCCCAGGGACGGGGGAGCCTGGTGGGCTGCCGTCTATGGGGTCGTACAGAGTCGGACATGACTGAAGCGACTTAGCAGCTCTTCTGTCCGTGGGAGTTCCCAGGCAAGAATACTGGAGTAGGTTGCCATTTCCTTCTCCAGGGGATTGTCCTGACCCAGGGATCAAACCCGTGTCTCCTGCATTGGCATGGAGATTCTTTACCGCTGAGCCACCTAGGAAGTCCAGGAGGGAGGAGAGGGCATTGCAAATGGCCTGGGAAGGTGCTGAGTGTGACTGCTGGGCTCAGGAAGGATATAGAAATAAACAGACTGCCTCTCTAATGAGAGATTATTCCATTCAAGTGACACCAGCAGTCATGTGTGTCATGGTGGAGGAAGCATTGCCCATAGCACACAAGCTCTCGGTTTGAATCCTATCTTGGCTAAATCAAAGGGATTAAAGGAAAGAAATGCAATATCCAACACGCTGAGGTTCTAATAAGGCTAAATGAAGTTCCATATTTTGATAGATGTTATGCACCAAGTTCCATTGTATGTATTGATGTAATCTGTTCCATTTTAAAAGAATGAAATAATGCTATCTGCAGCAACGTGGATGGGTGGATGGACACAGAGATTATTGTCCAGAGTGAAGCAAGGCAGACAGAGAAAAATAATAGAATATGGTATCTTTTGTATGTGGAATCGGGGAAAAAAAAAAAAAAGATACAAATGAGCTTATTTACAAAACAGAACTATACCCAGAGACATGGAAAACAAACTTAGGTTACCAAAGAGGAAGGTGTTCAGTTCAGCTCAGTCGCTCAGTCGTGTCCAACTCTTTGCGACCCCATGAATCTAGGGATAAATTAGCAGTCTGAGATAAACATAAACACAGTACTATATGTAAAATAGACAACCAACAAGTTTTGTTGAAAGGGCTAGGAAGACAGCAGAATAGAGGGAATTTTTATCAACAGTCTGGCTTTAATTTGAACCTGAGTTTGAGACTCTACAGGCAGAAGATTGAGGGTCTGAAACTCTCATCTTGCTGGGGTGTGTGTGGTGTTGTTTCTTTTGTGTCGAGTCCTCTGGATAAAGAAGCACGCTGCTCTGGGATTGAGTAAGAGAAACCATAAACTGCTTTCAACAGCCATGACCAGTATTGACCCTCGTATTAGCCAGGGTCCAGTCAGGAAAACACAAACCACACTGTTTCAGCTGCAATATTCAATCAAACACCTCGGTTACACAGGCACTGGAAAACTTCAAAGGCAAAAATGAAAACACCGAGGCCACACAGCAATAATCCCTGTGGGGAGTGGCTGCCACACCTGGGGCGGGGGAGCGAAGGGTAGGTATCAGGACCCAGGAGCTCAGAAGGCAAGGGCCTGGTGGACCAGGGACCCAGACCCCCCAGGGGCAGCTGACTCCCGGCTCTGGTTCCAGGGAGGGACCCGGGGAGCTGGGACTTGAATGCCTGGGCAAGTGTTGTTGCCTGTTGGTGCTCAGGTCTCTAAGAACACACAGTGAGCCCACTTCTGGGAGTTCGCAAGATGCTGGAGGTCAGAGTCAACCAATAGGGGCAGTAGGGAGGAAAGACCATTGCCAAGGTGAAGGGAGGCTGAGGCCAGCAAGTCAAGAAGGTAGAGGGTTCCTTCTCCTGCCATCGCCCTGCGGGCTGCCTCCAGTGCCACCGTGGCGGCAGATCCTAAAGCCGCAGGCCAAAGGGGTGCAGAGCGCCAGCCCTGGCTGCACAGAGCAGGGTGGAGAACCGGCTGGTGTGAAAGAGACAGAGCTTCGTAACCAGGCTCCTTTCTGGGCTCTCACACAGGCCCGCCAGGACGGAGGTGCTCTCCGGCTGCATGAAAACAAGAGGCAACAGGCTTTTTCTCGAGGAACGGCTATACAGGCTGTGTGCTGAGATGAACACACGCGCGTTTCTTTCTTTCTCTCTCCTCCCATCGACCCAAGAGATGAGTGTTACTAGTTCCCTCTTACAAGTGGAGGATCTGAAGGCCAAAGAGTTTATGCAACTCTCGAAGGGTCACAAAGCAAGTTGGTGGAAGGGATAAAAAGCAAACTGAAAACTCAGTGACTCCAACACAATTTCCTTTTCACTCACACGAACCTGACTTAAACACCTACCACGCAATGACATCTTCCCGCTAACGAGTGCGTTCCATGAGGTCAGGGCTGCCTGAGACCAGCCTGAAGGTGCATTCATTTCAGTAACTGGCACCCGATACACAGATCTTCTCTAAATAATCGTTGAATAAACAAATGAACATGTTTAAGTCCCTTTAACCTTCTTTCGGTGTAACAGGAAAAGCCCACATAGAAAATTTGAAACCCAAACATAGCCAAATGATAGGTAATTCATGTGTCTATCCAAAATCTATTTTAGCGCCCCTCCAAAGAAAGCAAATGCTTCTGAAGCCCAGAGGAGAACACATGACACTAAATGCCCCTCTTTCCTGCTTCTGAGGGACGGCGTGTAGTTTTAAAATGAGGCAAATGTGAATACATGTGCGATCCTTGAATTAACTCTCTCATTAAGCGCAGGTCCCTTTCTGCCCCTCCCCCGGCCCCTCCCCATCCCGGGCGCAGCCTATCATTAGCGGCTATCTGGAATCGACAGGAGAGTAATTTGAACTCTGGTTCCCAAGGGCCTATTCTTTTACTTCCTGCTGTAGGAATACGGGGCGTATTGATTAGATATCAGACTGTAATGGGCTTCCAATCTCTCTGCCTTAAGATATATGATGGAGATGACAGGAAACAGATACCCTGTTACTACTTGTAAATAGTCTGGTTGAACAAAATGGTTGGTAACCATTTCGGTGCCGGTGGCTCTTAGCACCGGAAGAAGCCCCTCTAGCACTCTTTCCACGGGAAAGTGGAAATACCTAGACCATCCTTGTGGTACCAGAGCCACTGTTGTTCCAAGGTTGTCCTCAGCTCTGGAAACTCTGTAGGAAGGAAGACCTCCCTTCAGAGTGAACACTTGGGAGTTGTCCTGATTGAGTGGGTAGCCATTACCTTCTCCAGGGGATCTTCCCTGACCCAGGAATCGAGGCCGGGTTTCTCCTGCATTGCAGGCAGCTTCTTTCCCAATGAGCCCTAGGGAAGCCCGCTCAGACGCAAACCTAATAGCATCTCTAGCCAGCCTGCCCCCATGTGACAGCTGTGAGGAAGGAGAGCTGGAGGCTGAGCAGGGCCAGGGCAGAGCTTCTCCCCCTGTGAGAAAGACCTGAAGCCAGTCACTTCGTGAGGCCTCAGTCTCCTCATCTGTAAAGTGGGAAACATTCCCATTCCCAACCCTGCTGCAAAGATCGAGTACAACGGTGCCTCCAGAGGCGCTAAGACAGCGCCTGGCGCCCGCTTCGTTCTCCTTCCTTCCCGCACCCCTGCCTGCCCCTGGAAATGGAAGCTTCCCTGATGCTGGAATCACGACTATCCCTCGGGTTGGGGAAGAGGCGGCCACGCCCAGCCCATCTCCTCGAGTGGCACATGCCAGACCCGCAAAGAGCACACAGTGGGGCCATGTGTAGGCAAATGGAGCGAAAGTCCCAAACCGGGCTGGGCTTTGTCAATGCTGGAGTAAATCCTGGTTCGACAGTGCCAGCGGCAGCCTGGGCGCTGATAACTGTCTGTTTGAAGTTGACCTCGGTGTGCTTTGTGGGTTTTGCCTGCTTCCTGCACTAGGCCGGTAATGTTCCAATTTTCAGGACCCTGACTCACCGCCTGCTAGCTGCAGAGGTAGGTTCGGAGCTGAGGGCTGACATCTTCCTCCTCCGGCTGCACAGCACGCACCAGGGAGAAGCATCGCGCTGCCCTCCCCGCCCTGGGCTTGATTTTCCCCAGAAGAGGGTACCTTCTACTGGATCATCCGTTTCCTCCCCTTTTCTTATCACAGCAAAGATGACTCACACAAATTGAATGCTGGTTCCAGGACGATTCCAAAGGATGACTGTAAATTTTTAAGGGGGAATGCAATGTGAGCTTATACATTTTTAATTATGCCAGGCCTGCCGCTCATACTCATTTATTACTAGTGGTATCAGCCACTTATCAGGCCGCTTCTCTAATCTTTGCCCTGCAAACAGACATGACCTCTGGTCAAGTAAGATTAATGAAGAATTAAAAATGGCTACCTGCTGGGGTCTGATGGAAAAAGAGGGAACAAAACGCCAAGAATCCCAGTGAATCCTGGATTCTACACCAGCCTTTCTGGGCTTCTGCTTCTGTGGGTAAAGACGAACTCCATTGGACCAAACCTCCTCTCTGCTAGCATTTCCCCGTTTCTCCTTCCTCCCCTGCCCCCATCAGGCAGGAGATCAATAAAATCAGCCTTGAGAGAGGAAGGAACCGATCTTGAGGCTGGTATCAGATGCCATATCTCCGCAGCCCGTGGAGGAGGGCCAGTGAGCAGTGAGTGACCTGCCTGCATGTTCCAGAAACACTGAATTCATATTATTGGCTTAATCAGCATTGTCCCTCCTAGAGGTTGCTCTTAATCAGCCCGGGAGATGATTAGAGAAAAGAGCTGTGACTGTTACCTTCAATACAGAGGCTTCTGGCCAAGAAAGAAGCAGAGAACTACAAAACGATGGGTGCCGTCGACCCAACGCTCAGCTTAGCCCAGGCCCTGTGCTTAGTTCCTGAGGTGCAGTGTCTCCTTTCAGCCTTGTATCCACTCTGTGAAGACAGTCTGATTAGTCCCGTTCTGCAGATGAGGATAACTGAGACTTGAGTTGGGAAGCTTGTCCTCATTTGCACCACTGGCCCTTCACACACAGATGTCTGCCTGACCTGTCCCCGGCACCCCAAATCCCAAAGTGAAGGCTGACTCTGAGTCCCCATCATGTCATGCTACCCGCTCTCCAGCAGCAGGATAAAGGAGGAGGTACAAAGAGGTCGTTTAATCCAGACGCTCATTTTTCAGATAAGGAGGCATAGTTCAGAGATGGAAAGTGACTTCTCCAAGGTCACACGGCAGAGCCATGGCTCCTGATTCTGCACCGTCAGTGCCAGGCTCTTGGCAAAGGTAAAACACACTTGTCTGCTATGCCTGCATCACTCCCTTAGACATTAGCAGGAAATATACAATGCCTCGATGGTGTGAAACTATAAGGGTCAGAAAAATGGGAAGGCAGAAGCTTGACATAATACAAGTGATGTTCACAGGTCATTTTATTTCTTCAACAAACTTTTATTCAGCATCTATACATATAAAGGGCTTCCCTTGTGGCTCAGCGGTAAAGAATTCACCTGCAGAAGTGGTTCAATCCCTGGGTCAGGAAGATCCCTGGAAGAGAGCATGGCTACCCACTCCGGTATTCTTGCCTGGAAAATCCCATGGACAGAGGAGCCTGGAGGGCGTCAGTCCATAGGGTCACAGTCAGACCTGACTTGGTGACTAAACGACAAATACCTGTGAAGCACAATTCAGGTGTTGAGGCTTTGACAATGAAAACCAGGTATATACTAAAATTTGCTCGTGTGTTTGCTTTGTGTGTTTCTTTCTTTCAAGCAGTTATAGTAGGGATGAATCTGAGCTTATAAGTAAAATGAGATAAACAGAATTTTTAGTTAATAAAAACTGCAACTACCTATAGCCATGCCTGACAAATTAAGGTATCAAAACATACATTTGCTTGAGAATTTATCTTGCTCACCCAATATGCTTTTTACAGTATTGAAGTAATCAAGTTTTTTTGAATTCACTAGTTGTGAAAGTAAATAAAAAGCAAACTAAAGTAGAAGCACTTCTAAATTGGGTGTTATTACCTAGGAGTAAAATGCTGAGTATTTTAGAAAGAAAGAATAATGACACGACCCTTTGCTGAGGACTTACCCCAGACTGGAGATTCCACAGACATTACCTCATCCAATCCTCTGGAAACTCTTGCAGGGTACTATTATCTCCATTTTACAGGTGGAAAAGAGCAACAGTCTCACGAAGACCAGACAGCAAAGAAATACTCAAATTCATTGCAGAGCTGATATGTTAGGTAAGATACCCACCCCGCTTACTTACAAGAGGATTGTTAGGGTTATATAATAATGATACCATTTCAGTGATAAAACAATAATCATATGTTGAGCATTTGCAATGTCTCAAGTATCCTGCTAAGCACATTTCAGACATTCTCCTATTTGGTCCTCTCAAGCCCAGGAGGGAAGTACTCCTATTATTGGCTCCATTTTACGGAAAGGAAAACTAAGGCACAGAGAGGGTAGGTAACCTGTCCAGGGTCACACAGCTAGTATATGATAGAGCCATGAATGGAATCCAGGAAGTACAGCTCTAGCCCCACACTCTTAACCATTGTGCTAATTATTTGTCTTTGCAGTAATAAAAAATACAGGGCGGCATGGATAAGTGTAGTGACCCTGAAATTTGGTTTTATGGGATAGATCAAAAGATTCCAGAAGGGTGGAAGAGGGAAAAAAGCTAAACATCAGAGAACAATGAAATCAAGAATACTATAAATATCATATCGCAATTATCACTTATTCCATCAATGCAAATATGGTTTAAACGGGAAGCAGTTGCTTCAGGTTGCATTTTCACTTAGGAACTGGATGAAATGTTATCCTCCCACACATATTGTGCTATGCATTTCCTTCTTTAAGGCAGAGCACGCAGAGCGGTCCATGCTGAAAGCACTAGTTTTCAGAGAGTTGTGGACTTTTGATTTTCCCTGATGAACTTGTTACCCAGTAAGGCCATTCCTAGGGGTGAAGGACCCTTGCTCGTTACAATAAACTTGCCTAGCTTTCTGGTGTGCATGCAGTCAGGCAGCTGTGTCCGACTCTTTGCAACCCTTTGAACTGTAGCCCACCAAGAAACCAGGTCTACCTGTTCAGTGGGGGAAGACTCTGCCTGCAGTGCAGGAGACACAGGTGACGCGGGTTCAATCCCCGGGTCGGGAACACCCCCTGGAGGAGGAAATGGCAGCCCACTCCCGTATTCTTGTCTGGGAAATCCCATGGATAGAGGAGCCTGTTGGGCTACATGGGTTCCAAAGAGTCGGACACGACTGAGCAACTGAACACGCAGGCGTGGGATTAGCGAAGTTCCTTCCGCCGACACTGGGCATGCTTTCTTCACACTGGGAACTGCTGACTGACTTCCCCCATCAGTCTTCCTTCATAGTTTCCCAGTGGCTTCTAGAAGGCTCTGAATGCCCCGCCCCACTGTTCATACTTCAGGGCACGGGAATGTTTGGTTGTAGGGATATGGGGCCTTTCCCTTTGCTACTCTGTTCGTCTGACTCGTAAATAATCCTCCAGGTCACCCTTAGCTAACACGAGCATCTTGTCTTCATAACAAGCAGTTCATACAAATACCATTCCTAGCCCACGGGTGAGGGTCATCCAATAAGTACAAGGTCAGAAAAGGGCTGACAGTGACTAAACTCCTATCTGCTGCCAGGTGCTGTACATACATTATCTCATTTAACTGTCATAAAAACCCTGAGAAATTGGTGTTACTTCCTCCATTTTGTAGATGAGGAAACTGAGTCCTCTGATTTACCAAAGGTTGTAAAATGGGCTTAAATTAATTGTTACAGCTGGCATGCATTACTTTCCTGCTATACACCAGAAATCACCTCTGCTGCCCTCCAAACGACAGTTCATTCGGTTCCACAATAACCCTGAGAGGAAAGCAAAATTGTTGTCCTTGTTTCATAGCTGAAAATACTGAAGTGCAGAGATGTCAAGCAACTTTTCCAAAGTCACATAGCTGGGAAGCAGTTTGAAGCCAGGAAGTATGATTTCTGAGCCTGCGCTCTTCAGACAAAATAAACAGCTACCAACTCTCCCAAGAAATCAGAGAATGAGGTTCTGAGACCGCTGTTTTAGATATGAACGTAAGGGAATAGCTCTGGGCAGTTACTAGTCATGAGGCATTTAGAGTCAGACAGTAGCAACTGGAGGCCTGGTTCTGCTGCTTCCAGCAATATGGTCTTGAGCTCAATCACACCTACCTTCCAGGCAAAGCTGCCAGGAACAGGAGAGAGAACTTAGGAGATGGAAAAACGCAGCTGTAACTGAGGGCCGGGTATTGGTAGAACCATAGAAAAGCTATGAAGGATCCTGCTTTTATTTATTTATTTTTTTAAGGAAGAAAATTTATTGGTTCACGTAACTGAAAGTTCAAGATGGTTTTGTTAAACATGGCTTGGATGAAGAATTCAAATTACATCATCAAGATTGGGATTCTCCCTGAAATGCTGGCTATTTCCTCTGTCACTGGCTTCATTCTCAAGCTTCACAAATCAGCAGCCTGCAGCTCTAGGCTCACGCTATCCTCACTACCAGTGAACACTGTGTCCATTCCTAAACCAGCCACTGTTGCCCAGAGAAAAAGATACACAGATTGTCCTGGTCTGAATCAGAACCCCATACCAGAAGTTCAGCCTATTAATAACACATGAATAGCACAAGAAGGTGATTCCACTTTGGAAAATGGGAGCATGGCTATCAGAGGAAGGCTCGGGACGTCCTGGGTAATGGAAACAGCAGACGTGCAACTTATCCCTGTTCTTCTGTTCATGTCCCTAAGCACTCCTCTTGTTCAGTTCAGTTGCTCAGTCGTGTCCTACTCTTTGCGACCCCATGAACCGCAATATGCCAGGTCTCCCTGTCCATCACCCAGTCCCAGAGTCCACCCAGACCTGTGTGCACTGAGTTAGTGATGCCATCCAACCATCTCATCCTCTGTCGTCCCCTTCTCCTCCTGCCCTCAATCTTTCCCAGCATCAGGGACTTTTCCAATGAGTTAGCTCTTCACATCAGGTGGCCAAAGGATTGGAGTTTCAGCTTCAACATCAGTCCTTCCAGTGAACACCCAGGACTGGTCTCCTTTAGGATGGACTGGTTGGATCTCCTTGTAGTCCAAGGGACTCTCAAGGGTCTTCTCCAACACCACAGTTCAAAAGCATCAATTCTTTGGTGCTTAACTTTCTTTATAGTCCAACTTTCACATCCATACATGACCACTGGAAAAACCATAGCCTTGACTAGATGGACCTTTGTTGGCAAAGTAATGTCTCTGCTTTTCAATATGCTGTCTAGGTTGCTCATAACTTTCCTTCCAAGGGAGTAAGCATCTTTTAATTTCATGGCTGCAATCACCATCCACAGTGATTTTGGAGCCCAGAAAAGTAAAGTCAGCCACTGTTTCCCCATCTATTTGCCATGAAGTGATGGGACTGGATGCCATGATCTTAGGTTTCCGAATGTTGAGCTTTAAGCCAACTTTTTCACTCTCCTCTTTCACTTTCATCAAGAGGCTTTTTAGTTCCTCTTCACTTTCTGCCATAAGGGTGGTTGTCATCTGCATATTTGAGGTGATTGATATTTCTCCCAGAAATCTTGATTCCAGCTTGTGCTCCTTCCAGCCCAGCGTTGCTCATGATGTACTCCTGTGAAGCAGAGATCACCCTGAGTGGTGACCTAGGTGACATCCATACATGTACTGCCAGGTGATGGGTTGCGTCAGCTAGCTTCTGGTGGACGCTTTGGCTTCATCGGGCTTCAGTCAGTCCCTCAAAGGAGTGAGGGAGCCTCCATGACTGAGGGTTTGAGCAGTGATTTCTTTTTCTAAATTAGTTGTAGGAGAAGGATGAGAAGAAACTGGCTCTTCTTTTCTCTTGAAAATAGCATAAATCCTTGAATGGGATCACATGCTTTCTCCTCTCCTAAAGATCGCATTTCGGTTTTACCACTAAGATTATTTCTGATGGAATGAGGCCTAACAGTTCTAATTAGACTTCTCTTCTTGATGTTCGGGTCTTTGCTACAAAAAAATGGCCACTGGGCCTCATATCACTTAGAACACATTAGATTACAAACAGCAGAGTACTCTAACCCTGTCAGTTCCGTCTATGACGGTAGACCTGGTTCACAGGCTGTGATCAGAGACTCAAGAACATCACCGTCTACTTTACTTTCACCTGGCAGGACCTGCTGGTTGGAAGATGGTGGTCCAAAGTCCAGGAGTTCCTTGATTTTTTTTTTTTTTCCCATAAAATATGCTGGTGATATTCCTTCACATTTTTGGGTTGCTTTTAAACGTTCCTGGATTTCTTGAGCACACGCAGAAACAGGAGGTTGCTTTTGAAGCTCTCTTGGAATATGAAACAAACAAACAAAACTCTCCCCGAAGCCCCCAACGTTGGCCCAAATTGCGTCATGCACATTGCCAACCAGTAACTGCAGCAGGGAATGGAACTATGCTAAGTTATTTAGGTTGGAATTTTGCTAATTTGCTTACACTGGAACCACATTCTATAGTAGACAGCTAGGCGAGGGATGTGACGCTAAGCAGCAGGGTGGTTGTTTACCCAGCTAAGGGGGAGCAGATACAGGGGAGGCTACAGAATCTAGCACAGACACAGAGTGCGGCAGATGACAACGTCATGAATACCTTTACCCTCGAGCTACAACTGCCTTCTTCCGCTGGACAGCTCTATTTGTAATAACGTATAGTGATCGCATATCTGCAACTGAGTCTGTCTTCTTGTTTCCATGCAAATCTGGCCTCCAGAGGCTCCTTCTTGCCTTCCTGGTGTAGGCCGCATTTTCCAGTGTTACTCTGGCTGTGTCTTCTTTCCTCACGTTTTTTCTGCTGGGGCCTTACTGGTCTTTATTGCATTCACTGAACCCAAAGAGTCAAACCCTGGCTGATGTTGGAGAAAACCTCACTTTGATATCCGGAAAGAAATTGAGGTTTAATTATTTTGTCATCTTTCTACTCCGTTTGGGGTTCTTCAGGCCAAGTTCAGTACTAGCGCCAAGACTGCGGCCGTGGGACAGAACCTAGCTGGGCGGTCTCTAAAACGAAGGGACTGGCTTGATCCATTACAAGAACTCTTCTTGGCTGCGATCCGGTAGTTCTGATTGGAAATCGGATAAGAAGAGACGACTGCAAATGTGGAAGGTTGAGTGAGTGGAGTGTTTGGGAACCTGAACCCCACGTTGCTTTGTGTGGTTTGAGGGAGGTCTTGCCTCTTCTGCATTCCGCCCACCAACGAATTTGACCACCCATACCTACTCCAAGAGCCCGCCAAAGTGGCTGGTCTCTTCCCCACGCACTCATCTTCCGCGGCGAGCCCTGCGCAGCCTACTGGGGCCGGAGCCTCCGGGCCAAGCCAAGTCCGTCGTCCGGCGTCCAGCGCGGCTTGCTCCGGAAAGCCTTTCAGGATTCTTGTGGCCTCATGCTAGGTGGCCTCGGCAGCGGATCCAGATGCGCCCGCTGTTGCGTCTCCCGCCGCTCGGCTTCGGGAAGAGAGGCCAGAGCAGGACCGGCAGGGGGAGGCACCACGGCGGCTGCCGCCCATCTCCCGAGGGCCCGGCCAGGCTTCCTCGAGGATCCTGCTTTTAAAGACCAATCAGCTCCTCGGTAGAGGACCACAGCTTCATGGACAGGGTCTCCACTTTTAATTCCTCACCAAAGCCCCTACTTTGAAACACAAAAAAAACAAAACAAAACCAAAAGAGCCTTACCAACAATCCAGGAAATGAGCTATAGAGTCTTTGTTCACTGGATTTGCTTTTTAAAAATGAAGATAGCGCAGAAATGTGTAAAATGGAAGAGAAAGTCTCCACCTGTTTAGCAGGAGAGATTTTCAAGGCAGACGTACTGTCCTTACTGTACTGCACTCGGCTGTCTCAGGAGCATATCATGGACATTCTCTCATGTCAGGACTCGTGGGGCTCCTTTCTTTTGCAGCTACAGCAATCCTATTATGTGGCGGTTTCATCACTTATTTTTTAATTCCTCTATTGATAGACATATAGTATGTTTCCTGCTAGTTGTAGGTATTACAGCTGAAAAAAGCACTTATATTTACCTCCGTATTTTTGTACAGTTGCTTTTTATCAATTGCTTCCAATGAAATAAAGCACATATCTTTCATCTGACTTATAGGGAAAATTGAGCAATTTTGTTAGGTGCATAATTTTCACAGATGGGGAAAGATTCTCTGCTTTTCTCCCCTCTGCCCCGATTGACACCCCGCACCCCGCACCCCAGAACTCTGTCTTTATGAAGCAGGACCACCAAGGCAATAGCCAGATCATTAGCTTTGTCTTTAGAACCGGCTCTTTTGACTAGGTCTACTGTCTTACTCACAGTAGAAACTGACTTATGACCAAATTTTTTTTTTTTTTTAAACTTTCTGAGTCATGGACTCTCTCTTGCCATGGGGATCATAGTGGAAAGTCTACGGCAACCCCTGTGCGATTTGGGTCTCATAACCACATTTTCTAGTGAGTGAAACTTATCGGACAAAGATATCCCCTTCGTCATCTCCTGAAAAACCAAAGGGATGCTCAGAAAATAGTCTTTATCTCTTCACTAAAACCCAGCGTGGACGCTAGTTGCTTCTAATATCCCACAGATTTGTTTCTATTTCCCTTCCTCTTTTAAGAATGACTGGAACGTTGATTTCAGTCCCCAAGCCTGGATCATTAGACTGCAAAGCTCTTCTTATGGTGAACTCAATGTGAGAGTGAATGTCTTAAATCAATTCTGCTACTTCTGGTTTCAAGCCCCAACTTGTCAGATTGCTTGTGACTCTTGGGGGTGGTTTGGCACCTGTGTAAATTGGGCTCTGTGCTCTGGAAGCCACCTGGCATTAACATGAAGACTACATGGAAACTAATATAATATTTATGTCAAATGGACTTCAAGTAAAAAACAGAATCACTTACTTCCTAGAAAACGCTATCTATGTGTGTGTATGTGCCCATGCCTACATAAACGTGGATATGTATTTGGATTCACACTATTGTTTATTTTTTGATTCCTTCCCCACCTTAGCAGCCAGCCTCACGCTAGCTGGGAACTGATGATTCTTTTTGGAAAACTAAGCAAATCTTTCAAAACAGTTTTCAAGTCTTGTAACAGCACGTTTGTGCTGCTACAGCTAAGGACCTGTCAGGCCTCCAGCGTGCACCTTGATTTCAGCTCAGCAAAATGGAGCAAAATATCCATTTTTTGCATGAAATTGCCTGTGTTCTGCATGGGAGTCTATACTTCTTCAGCACCCTCTGCACTTAGCAGGCTGCAGTTGGTTTTTCCTTGAGTTACGAAATTGAGTGCAGAGGAAGTGGTGTTTTCTTGCTTGACACTGGAAAAGCCATCCCCGGGGAAACAGAATTCAAAGTGAGAACCATGAATTCTTACTTAGAATGTTTTTCTCTCGAAAAATTTCCTTGAGAGAGCCTACAGTTGGTGGGGGTACAATCAAATGTTTATGCTCAGCCAATACTCTTGAAAGTCTAAATTGCTGAGAACCCTGACGGTATGAACTTATTTCATGCAAACAAATAAGCCAGCAAAAAGCATGACTATCAAAGAGGCCCCTTCTTTGCAATGGAATAGTATCAAGAGCCTCCAAACCCTTAATTTCACTTATTGGGATCAATCCTGAGGAAATAAGCCTTTATCTACATTTCCAAGCACATGTAAGGAAATTGTCATCAAAACATTGTTGAAAAGGGTGGGAAAAATTGGAAGGAAAAAAAAATCTATTCATGGGAAATTAGCTAGATAAATATGGCCCATCCAATAAATGGAACATTTTGCAGCTATTAACCAGAGCTTACAAAAGGAGTTGACAAAAATGTCATGGCAAACTTTTTAATGTAAGTTTTATTGAAGTGTTGTGGACACACAGACAATAGCATAAACCTTAAGTGCACAGTTCAATGAGCACACAGATACAACCGGTTTTGTTGTGGTTCTGTCACTGTCCTGTCGGCTCTTTGCAACCCCAGACTGTAGCATGCCAGGCTTTTCTGTCCTTCGCTGTCTCCTGGAGTCTGCTCATATTCATGTCCATCAGGGATATGATACGCCTGGTACCTGGATGCAAAAAACATTCCTGGCACCTCAAAGCCTGCCTTGTGCCCTCATTCTGGTCATTGCTTCCTCCCAGGGTAACCCCTTCTAACACTTTAGATCAGTTCTGACTGGTTTTGAACTTGGTTCATGCGATCATACCTTGTATATTCGTTTGTCCCTGGCTTCTTCCACTTGAATGTTTTGTGAGACTCATGCCAGAGGTCACGCAGAGTTGCAGTTTCCTTATCTCCTTTCCACTGTGTTAATATACTACAATTACCTATCCACTCCACTGTGGGTAAGCATCTGGGTGGTTTCCAGTTTTATCCACTGTGTGGAGTGTGGCCATGATTCTTGTGTGGGCTCCTACTGGTGATCATATGCACACAGGTCTAGGGGTCTGTACCTAGAAGTAGAATTGCTGAGTCATCGGCTCTATATGCTGAGTCACTGGATCATGGGCTTTCCTGGTGCCTCAAAGGGTAAAGCATCTGCTTGCAATGGGAGATCCGGGTTCAATCCCTGAGTTGGGAAGATCCCCTGGAAAAGGAAATGGCAACCCACTCCAGTACTCTTGCCTGGAAAATTCCATGGACAGAGGAGCCTGGTAAGCTACAGTCCATGGAAATTGCAAAGAGCTGAACATGACTGAGCAATTTTACTTGGCTCTCCATATATTCCAGCCCAGTGTTTCTCATGATGCACTCTGTGTATAAGTTAAATAAGCAGGGTGACAATATACAGCCTATTTGGAACCAGTCTGTTGTTCCATGTTCAGTTCTAACTGTTGCCTCCTGACCTGCATACAGGTTTCTCAAGAGGCAGGTCAGGTGGTCTGGTATTCCCATCTCTTTCAGAATTTTCCACAGTTTATTGTGATCCACACAGTCAAAGGCTTTGGCATAGTCAATAAAGTAGAAATAGATGTTTTTCTGGAACTCTCTTGCTTTTTCGATGATCCAGCGGATGTTGGCAATTTGATCGCTGGTTCCCTCTGCCTTTTCTAAAACCAGCTTGAACGTCTGGAAGTTCACGGTTCACGTATTGCTGAAACACTGGGCTGGAAGAAGCACAAGTTGGAATCAAGATTGCCGTGAGAAATATCAATAATCTCAGATATGCAGATGACACCACCCTTATGGCAGAAAGTGAAGAGGAACTAAAAAGCCTCTTGATGAAAGTGAAAGAGCAGAGTGAAAAAGTTGGCTTAAAGCTCAACATTCAGAAAACAAAGATCATGGCATCTGGTCCAATCACTTCATGGGAAATAGATGGGGAAACAGTGAAAACAGTGTCAGACTTTATTTTTGTGGGCTCCAAAATCACTGCAGATGGTGACTGCAGCCTTGAAATTAAAAGACGCTTACTCCTTGGAAGAAAAGTTATGACCAACCTAGATAGCATATTCAAAAGCAGAGACATTACTTTGCCAACCAAGGTCTGTCTAGTCAAGGCTATGGTTTTTCCAGTGGTCATGTATGGATGTGAGAGTTGGACTGTGAAGAAGGCTGAGTTGCAAAGAATTGATGCTTTTGAACTGTGGTGTTGGAGAAGACTCTTGAGAGTCCCTTGGACTGCAAGGAGATCCAACCAGTCCATTCTAAAGGAGATCACCCCTGATATTTCTTTGGAGGGAATGATGCTAAAGCTGAAACTCCAGTACTTTGGCCACCTCATGCGAAGAGTTGACTCATTGGAAAAGACTCTGATGCTAAGAGGGATTGGGGGCAGGAAGAGAAGGGAACGACAGAGGATGAGATGGCTGGATGGTATCACTGACTTGATGGACGTGAGCCTGAGTGAACTCCAGGAGTTGGTGATGGACAGGGAGGCCTGGCATGCTGTGATTCATGGGGTCGCAAAGAGTCGGACATGACTGAGTGACTGAACTGAACTGAACTGAACTCTATATATTCAATTTTAGCAAAGACCACCAAACAGTTTTGCATAGGACCGCACTAATTTTGTTTCTTCCAAGCAGCATATGAAAGCTCCAGTTTCTCCAAACAGTCACCAGTTTAGTGTTATGTGCCAATTTTTTTAAATTTGGAAAACATGCAGCCAAATTAAAAGTACAATATAATCACAGCTTTTTAAAATATATAAATATATAAGCATAAAAAGACCTGGAAGGAGATAATCCAATCTGTTAAGAGTCAGTAACTTTGTGCAGAGGATGGGGTTTTCTTTCAAATATTACTATCATTTTTCCCTAACATTTTCTTATTCTTTGTAATGAAGAAGTACTTACTACAGGTAGACCTCAGAGATATAGCAGGTTCATTGTCAGACCACCACAGTCAAGTTGACTCACACAAAGTCAGTTTCCCAATGCATTGCATGTAAAACATGTTTAAATGTATAGAACAAGAAATATAGCCAATATTTTGAAATAAAGCTGTATGGAGTACCATTTATTAAAATATCAGATCACTATTTTACTACTGAAACATGTTAACATAATATTGTAAGTCGACTATACTTTCACTTAAAAACTTTTAAAAAGTTATGATAATACTGTAATCTATTAAGTGTGCAGTAGCTTTATGACTAAAACAAACAATGGACATACTTGAAAATCCTTTATTGCTAAAAAATGCTAGCCATCATCCAAGCCTTCTGTGAGTGAATCATAATCTTTCTCTACTAATAGCATCAAAAGATCACTGATCACAGATCGTCATAACAAATATAATGATAGTGAAAAAGCTTGAAATATGAGAATTACCAAAACGTGACATAGAGACAGTTAGTGGGTAAATGCTGTTGGAAAAATGGTGCCAACACAGACCCAGGAATTCACTTTTGTGAACGCAAGTAGAAACTTAAGACACTTGTTCAATCCACGCTTTTCTTGATGCCAAGCCATCCCATTTCTGTTGCCTTTCAGAAGACGAGAAAATCAGAGAATATGCCCAGAAATCAGATGCTAAGAAAACCAGCCTCTCCTCTTCCCTGCCGATACTTTCATCATAACCACAATGAAAAGTTCACAACAGCCGTCACAAAAGCTTAAATTCAAGGAATAATCAATTATGACTCCATTTAGCAAGAGAAATCATAAAGGGAATAGATCCACATGCTTTTGAAACGTGAGTCAGAGAGGAAGTGAAAAGGCCAATGTGTTTTTAAGAAACTTCGGAAAGAGGGGTACATAGGAAGCACGCTCTTGCCAGAAAGAAAAAGCCCATTGAAAGTCTCTGCCTCCTGCAGGTGTCTCCTTCAAAACCACATCTGACATGGGTCTAATTTCCCTGCTCGATAGCATCATCATCAAACAGCCACACATCACAAGCAGCATGTTCATCATTTTAGCATTCCTTCCAAGATTGAGTCTGCATTATGGATTGTGAAAGCATAGATCCTGTTGCTTGGGAGGGGCACAGAGGTCTATCAATGTTCCAGAAAATGAATTTTTAATACCATTTGAAAGACAGATTACAGATACTCAGAGGTTTTAACCCTCTATGACCATTTTCAGACCCAAAACAAATAAGTTTCCTTAGGCAGCTATCAGCTCTCCTTAATGATGGAAACAGAGAGAAGCGCACAGAGGTCCTTCAGCAAAGGAGCAGGTGTTTAGCTCAGGGCACTGGTCCTATGGCCAGACGACAGCAGTTTCCTCCCCAAGCCTCTGCTCGACATCAAGAATCACAGAATGTACCATATTTGTCAAAGCGGATGTGGAATTAAATCTGGCTATTGCCTCCTCCTAGCCATTTAATTTTGGCCAAGTTACTTACTATTTTTCTGAGCCTTGACCATTTGGGCGATGGTAATACCATTTCCGAGTTATAGGGAATATTAAATTGAAATAATATAGATAAAGCACCAGATACATGGTCACAATTGTTTTAATTGAGGTAGTAATATTCATAATGGTGTCTGGCCTTCATCCCAGGATGAAGAGTTTGCTAGTGGTAGCACAGGGGGTAAGAATTTTCAAGGACAGGGGATCCATTCTTTCACTAACCTGTTAGATGACCACTTTTCCGTCTCCAAAGGCCTCTGTGAAAACGCTATCAAAATGATGATGTTCCGGGCAGCCATAGGGTGCAAAGAACAGAGGAGGGCGGTGGGTCTACCAGCAGCTTGAGCATTATAGTCAAAATAACCGCTTACAGTCATTAATGCAACCAATACCAACTGTATCCCAATTTACATCAAGCTATATGGTAAGCACTGTCCATGCGTTACCTCGTTCAGTCCTCATGGCAGACTTGGGAGATTGGTACCACTAATATTATTTCTGTTTCGGTACAAGGTTTTCTAACTTCAACACTGTGGACATTCAGGGCCAGATGATTCTTTGCTAGAGAGCTGTCTTGTGCATTGTAGGGTGTTCAGCAGTATGCCTGGCCTTGACCTACTAGATGACAGTAGCACGCCCCCGCCCCAGCCAACTGAAACAACCAACGATGGCCTCAGGGTGGCCAGGGTCCCCTAGGCGGGCACAGCCACCCTGGGCTGAGAATCGCTGGGTGGGTCAAGGAATCCAATGAATTCAGTGAAGTCATAGAGACTTGCCCAGATCACCTGGGAAGCAAGGGTCAGAGCCAGGAGCAGGAATCAGGCGGCAAGTTTCCTAACCCTAAGCCTTAGATGCCAGAACTGCTCTCTGTCTCCTAGGCCCAGAGTATAGGTAAACAAAGCTCTGTGTCGGGGCGATTTGAGTGGCGGGAGGAGTCCTTGTGGCAAAGCCTCCGCTGTGCCGAGTGGCCAACTGGCCCCTGGCCACGTCTGAGGGGACCTTTCCCTGCGGAAGTTCTCCCTGCGTTGAGCATCACCACCGGTGCCCAGAAGCTGAAACCTGTTTCGGGGGAATGTCTCCATAGGCCAGTTTAAGAAAAAAAAAAGACATTTGGCCCCAAACCATTTTCTCCTCCTTATTAATATGATTTGGCAGTGGATGTCTTTTGGCTTAAAAAAAAAAAAGTCTACTTTCAGAGATAGAGACTTGCCTTTACTGAGCAATACAAATGACTAGCCAAGGTTCAAAACGGAAATTAAGTGAGAACATTTTGATGATGCTCAAATATGTGTCTGGTATCCCAAGGGGATGAATTTCACTTAAATAAGTGATCTCTGGAGTGATTTGTTAAAAACAATTCCTGTATTCCTGGAGTCCCATCTCCGTAGCCTAGCTGGGTCTATCACAGGCAAGTGGCAAAGCCCATCACCACACTGGCGTGCCTGCTGTAATAGTCAACTTGCTCACACGTGCCTCACAGCCACCGCTTGCACTCACGTTCATCCCAACTCCTATCTGGAGTGGCTCCTTAGACTCGTTACTCCTATCCTCATTTATACATATGTGGAAACTGAGGCTCAGGGAGGTTGAAGTCCAGCAGTCAACACCTGGCAGAGATTCAAGTCCTTTAATCCCCGAAGGTGCTAGGTGATGGGTGCCTGGTCGGGAGCAGGCTTTGGGAAAGGTGTGATCCAGCTTTGGAGGCCAATTTCGTCTGTTCTGCTTTGGCCTGTGACCATGTGGCCATGTGACCAGCGTCATAGCTGAGCCTCCAGAAGGGCCAGGAGCGATGCCCCAGCTAACAACACTCAAGTGGTGGGTTAGGCAGCCCCAGCCTGGATGTACCCAGGGCTATATGTGGATGTGTGGATCTGTCTGCAGTGCCCCACAGCCCAAGGCAGTGCCAACACACACATGTGCGTGTGGGTGCACACAAAGGGTGAGAACATAAGAACATGGGGACACAGACTTCTCACAGGTTAACATATAGTCAAAGCGGGGGCAGAGGGACGGGCCCCAGGCAGGTCCCCAGTGGGCTCTACTTGTAGGCAGGTCCCCAGTGGGCTCTACTTGTTTCTAACCACTGCCCTAATCTGCCTTCAGCCCCACCTCCTCACCGCCTCTCCTCCGTCACTCGGTGGGCTTTTCTTAGGATAATTTCTTCCTGCACGACCTCTAGCTCAGAGCTTCTCCCCATCCTTTACTGCCTCCAACTCTTCTGGTCCATAGTGAATGAGACCCTGCTCCAGACACCATGGAACAGGAGAGCCAGGAGGTCAGAGGCTGAGAGCATGTCACACCGCCCCCCTGGGCCCTTGGCATGCAGAAAGGGAGGGGAGAGAAAAACCAGAGGCTGAACCACATCACCAAGGCTGACACACGATGCCTGCCACTCACAGACCCCATGACCGTGCGCGAGTCAGTTACACTGTGGTGGAACAAGGGTTCCTCAAAGACGGCCACCTCCCAAACCCCAGAACCTGTGAATATGTGACCTTAACCGGCAAGAGGGGACCCGGATTGCAGACTGAGTTGAGAAAGGTTGCTAACCAGCTGACCTTAAAGTAATGAGTTTATTCTGGATTATCTAGGTGGGCGTTGTGTTATCACGAAAGTCCTTAAAACTGCAGGTGAGGCAGAAAAGGAATCAGTAACAAAGCGATGCCAAATGAGAAACACTGGACCTTCTGGGGCAGGATTTGAAGAGGGAAGGAGCCAACGTCAAGAAACGCAGGTGGCCTCTGGAAGCCAGAGCGATCAAGCACGTGGATTCTTGCCTAGAGCCTCCAGAGAGGGGCGTGCCCTGCCGACACCTTAATTATAGGCCCCGTGAGGACCCACGCTGGACGTAACATAATACCCTTGTGTTACTTCAAACCACTAAGTTCACGGTAATTTACTACAGTGGCATTAGATGCGAATGCAGTCTGAGGCTTGATTTCACCACCTTTAAAATGGGGGCAGTACCGAAGGGTACAGACCCTGCAGTGATGAGCAAATGCGTCAGTGCATGTGACGCTCACGGAGGACCACCCGGCTAAAAGGGCAACTTTCAGTGCTCATCCGGTGTGCAGTGGCCATTGAGCAAGTGAACAGATGAACAAAATGAATGAATGAATAAATGTGCTGGAGGCAAGAAGCAAGAAAGGGGGGTCCAGGGTGTGTGCAAGGCAGGATCAAAGTATTGGCAAATTTAAGGTTGAGTGTGTAAACAGTTAGGTCCTTGCCCTTTACCATTCTCTGCAGAAGCTTCAAGAATATGGCACCCAGGCCCTTCCTGGACTTTGACCCCGACTGTCTCTGTTAATCTGTTTCTGGTGCGGTCGGTCAGCATCCCCCGTGCTACCACACCAATCCCCTCCAGGAACTGACGGATGCAGGCCTCCCCCGGATCTCTCGGCCAAGGAACAGCAGTAATAAGAGTAATAATAATAAGGGCTTCCGAGGTGGGGCAGTGGTAAAGAATCCGCCTGCCAGTGCAGGGGACACAGGTTCGATCCTGGGTCAGGGAGATCCCCTGGAGGAGGAAAGAGCTACCCACTCCAGTTTTCTTGCCTGTGAAAGCCCATAGACAGAGGAGCCTGGTGGGCCACAGTCCTCGGTGTCACAAAGAGTCAGACACGACTGAACACACACAAAATAAGAAGAAGAATACAAGGATTAAAATCAACGATGACACTGTGAGAATAGCGGATGGTGGTATTTCACATCAGGTCGGTCACAGCATGAAGTGATAGAGCAGCCTCCAAGCTACTCCCTCAAAATCCTGTGCTTTCCACCCTCCGCTTTTGCCTGTGGCATACAATCCACGCTGACGAAACCTTGTTTCTATCGAGATTTTTTTTCCCTTCCTTTTCCCCCTTGTTTCACAGTTCTCCTGTCCCAGGCCATTAGCCATCTAACCTATAACAGAACAGCCTGCTCTGTCTTCACTCCCCAGCATTTTCTAAATATTCGCATTCCTCAGATGCCAGCTCCTTCCTTATTTTCTCAATTCTGTGTTTGTTTACCCTCAAAAGCTCCTTTGTAGCTGCCCACATGGATCTGGGAAAATGTGGAGGCCAGCCGTCTTCCTTGGGCGGCCCAGGGCCCACCAAGAGACCCGTGTTTCCATTCCTCCACCTCAGGGGCACTTTTCTGAGAACAGAACTGATGGTGAGTTCCCTGTGGACCCAGCAGCTGACCCAGCCCTTCAAACACAAATGGCCCTCCAAGGAGGAGTGCGGTTCCCTGTAATCTCAGGTGGATTTTTAAACCCCTGGTTCCTCATTTTGCAAGTAGGAGCCCCATGTTTCAGCCTGATCCGCATTACACAGACCTCAGCGCCCAGGGTATTTAAAAACCAGGGCACTCTGACTGTGAACTATGCCCTCGAAGGAGGCAGCCCTTGCCCACAGATTTTAAGGTCATGAGAAAACCAGTGACCTCCCCAGGACCTCCACCTTGCCCTCCACCTGGGCGGGGGACTGCCCCCTGCAGAGGGCCAGCTGGGAGAGCACTGGAAAACAGTGAGCCGTGGGCCCGGTGCACCTGCCAAGTCCACCCTGGAAAAGGATTAGGCGGAATGATGTTTCTTTGGTCAACAAAAAGCAATTCTTGTCTCCAGTATGGGCTACAGCAGGCCTTGCGGTCCTGGGGTTGGAGTCTAGAATCATTTCTTGTTTGGAGAGAGAGTCATTTCCTTGCTTCACACTCTATTGCCTCCCCGATGCTTTTAGGAAAAGCTCCAGCTGCCCTTCAGAACCTTCTGGAACCCTGCTTCTACCTGCCCCTCTGCTGCAGGCACTTCTGGCCCACAGTCGCCTTTCAGCTGTCCCGCACTGTTCGTGAATCCCGGCGGCTCTCCCTGCTTTCCAGACTTCGGTGCCCCTGGGACAGCTCCTGTCCCCACTTGGGTCATTGTTAATCACCCTTCAAACCTCAGCACAGTGGTCATTTCCCCAGCTCCATTTGAGGTCTGTCCTAACTGATTGATTGATAGGTAGGGCATAGAAGATTCCAGCATTTTGCACCTGCCAACTCATTTACTCTTTACCACCACCCCATGAAGCAGCTAAGACTATAAACCCATTTTACAGTTTGGGAAACCGAGTCCAGAGAGCTTAAGTAACCATCCATGGTCGCAAAGCTGACAAGAGGCAGAGCTGGGACAAGCAGCCCAGTTCTCATGTTAGGCTGGGCTCTGTACTCAGTGAGATCTGGATTTTCACAGCTGTGTAACCTTGAACTGCTTACTTAACTGACTATGAACTTTACTTATCTCATCTAAAAAAAATGGGATTACAAAGAGAATCTATGAAAAGGTAATAATGGTCAGGATAGAGTAAAACATAACGTGTCTTAGACACCTTCCATGGAGTAAACACTCAGGCAGGACCTGGTGACTGCAATGCTTCCCTCGCATCCCTGATGGCACCAGACTGAGTCGTGGCCTGAGCCCCCATACAGGGCAGGAACCTCAGGTGGTGCCTAATTCAGAGCTCAGCAGATCTTTGGAATTTAGTAACAGAAGAGTGAATGATTGCATCTAGTCTCACACACTTATCACACCAGGCCCATCATGAGCACTCAATTAATATTAATCATAATTATCGCCATCATAAATTAATAATAATTGTTATCCCTGTTTTCTGAGATGGTGTAACATAACTGCAGCTCCAGCGACAGGACTTCCACTTTATCATCCGTAGTGAGTGAAGGACAGTCACGGTCTCCTAGCTGATTCAGAAGAAATGCTGCAAACTCGGCAGCTGTACCCTCTGAAGGTGGAGAGCAGGAGTCCGAATCTTATCACCCGATGAACTGAGATCCCCGTGGTGGTTCAAAACAGGCGACCAGGGGACAGTGGAAAAGTCAAATGAGGTCGAATCCAAAACAGCCCAATCATTTACCCGCAATGGGAATCACTGACCACAGGGCTGGGGTCAATATTAGGGCAAGTTACATATCAATGTGGGGTCATTAGTTTCTGTTCTTCCCAGTTCCGGGAGAGCAGATTGGCCCTGGGCCAACGCAGGGGAGGGGGCAGCCGGCAGGGTGGACTCTAACCGTGAAAAACAAGATGCTAGGAGGTTTTATGTTCCTAGAGCTTAAAGGTCAAACCAAGCTGTGGTTACAGTGTCCATATGCTTTCTGGATATGCCATCCATGGGGATGAAGGATAGCCAGCTTGCGGGAAGGAGTCGGGAGGCCGAGCCCTCTGATGCTGGCTGGGACAGAAGTGCTGCTCTGGGTTGTCCAGGAGAGCTCTGGGAAAACGGCAAACGGCGTGTCGAGGGGCCGAGCCGGGGCTAGGGGATTAAGGAGGAATATTGTCCTTGTTGTTAACTGTCATAGTTTACTCCTTCATGGAACCCATCTTGGGGACTGTGCTGGGAGACTTCACGCATGCTTCACTTAGCGCTCACCAACGCCTCAGAGGCAGGGCGAGGGGGACTATTCCCATAATTACACAAATAAGCTCTGTGGGCCATGAACCCGCCTGCCATGCAGGAGACCCCAGTTTGATTCCTGGGTTGGGAAGAGCCCCTGGAGAAGGGATAGGCTATCCAGTCCAGTATTCTTGAGCTTCCCTTGTGGCTCAGCTGGTAAAGAATCCGCCTGCAATGCAGGAGACCTGGGTTTGATCCCTGAGTTGGGAAGATCCCCTGGAGAAGGGAAAGGCTACCCACTCCAGTATTCTGGCCTGGAGAATTCCACAGTCCGTGGGGTCGCAAAGAGTCAGACACGATTGAGTGACTTTCATTTCACACAAATAAGGAAGCTGGGAAGTTCTAGACTGCCCAAGCTGATCATCAAACAAGTGGCAGGGAAGGGATTTCCAGCTCAATGCCATATGCCTCCAAACAGCCATTCGATGGATGTGGGGAGCTGCTCACACCAAAGCCATCCCCTCCTTTGTCTTCACTTAGAGGACCCTGATTCCATCATAGAGCAACTACGCGCTCCCCATACCCCGGGAGATGCTTGCTCTCCGAGAATCCCCTGCAGCTGGGATAGGCAAGGACAGGGCCACAGGGGACGCCGCCAGGAGGGGCTTGTCCTTCTAGGCACGAGCTCACTGTACCGGAAGGAGGGGGACAGGCTCATCTCTCCCTTCTCCTCCTGCCTCACGTGGGTTCTTGAGCCTGGAAAGAAGGAGGCCTTCTTCTTTTTATAGTTTTCTCCCCCAGTTTTATTGAGGTTCAATTGACAAAAAGTATATATATAAGGTGTACACTTTAGGGATTTAACAAATGTATGCATTGCCAAATGATCCCCACGACCAACCTAACACAGACACATCTACACATAGGTACCCGTGTGTATGTGTGTGCGTAAAACATATAAGATCTATTCTTAAATTTCAAGTATTTTCAAATACAGAATGCCGTGTTATTAACTAGATATGACTATGTTATAGCGCCAGATTATGTTAGAGCCCCATAACTTACCTTGTAACTGAAAATTTGTACATTGGATTCTAAACACACACACACACAATGGGATATTATTCAGCCATAAAAAGAAGCACACCTTGTCATTTGCAACAACATGAATGAACCTGGAGGACATCGTGCTATGTGTGTGCTAAGTCGGTTCAGTTGTGTCCGACTTTGCGACTCTATGGACCATAGCTGTCAGGCTCCTCTGTCCATGGAGATTCTCCAGGCAAGAATACTGGAGTGGTTTGCCATTATGTGAACTAAAAAAGCCAGACAGAGAAAGGCAAATACTGCGAGATCTCACTTGTATGTGGAATCTGAAAAGGAGGCGGAAGCTGCCTTATGCACAGAAGGCTTCTTGTGCTCGTGAGGGAAACAGAGAACATCTCAGCGACCTCAGAACTGGGGTCATTTTCTAGCTGAAGCTACACCTACGGCCCCCGGGCCTTCTCGTCAGTATAACAAGCAAAGTGGGCAGCCACACACTTCCTGGCCAGGGCTCCCGAGTCCCCCAGCAGGAGCTGATGTGCCCCAGGGCCACGTCTCCATCACTGCCTTCAGGGAAGAGATGGAATAAGACAGAAAATGAACGGAAAATGGACAGAAGGTGCCCCACTTGAACAACTGGCACCTGGGCCCAATGACACACACACTCCTCAAGCCTTGCTCTGCCCCACCCTCACTCTCCTGGGGCTGGGGACCCGGTCCTGCCCTGCCCCCTGGCCGCAGTGGCCAGCTGAAACCTCTAATTGCCCTTATCATGTACTAATTAGCATTTAATAAGCAGCAGCCCGGCAACCCAAACTGGAACAATGAAGCGACCGTGTCCCCACTTCAAAGATGAAGAAACTCAGATCAAGATGCTAACAGTGGTGATAATGAAGGATCGCACACACCTCCCTGGGAGCGAATGCTGCAGTGAACCCGGAGCTGCCCAGCCTGGGGTCCGGTGGCAGGCCAGCTCAAGGCTTTGTGATCAGCCACCTCCGAGGCCCCGGACGTTGGCAGAATTAACATAGGCACGGTTCCTTTCAACAGGAGCCAAGTGGCAAGTATCTAGATGGATGCTGTAAGGCGGCCCCAACACTCCTCTCTGCCAGGTGTGAGTTCTCGGGGTTGGGAAACTGCAAAGCGCTGGGTGGGGGTCCCCTGTGGCCTTGCCGTGGGGCGCCGGACTCAGGCAGGTGGTAAGTGGGCCATCATTGTCGCACAGAACTGCCCACGCTTGGGGACATTCCCATGGAGACCGGCTTTCTCACCTGCATGTTTTAGGCCTCCCCACCTTCGTCCTCACCACTAACTCTGTCCTTCCTCTTCCGAGAAGCCTTCCCAGACTGCTTTCTCTACTCCACCAGCTCCAAACAGCCCATCATATCTTATGGAAATGGCCTGTTATATGTACTGTGCAGTCCACAAGGATAGGTACACACTGGCTTGTATACATTGTACATACACAATACATTCTCCTAATGTAAATTCAGTAAATTTCGGGGGGGAGGGCATTAATTTGAAGAACTTACTCATGCCACATTTTCTTATTTTTACCCTTTACTTTCATTCTCCTCCCCATTGATTATACACAGAGTGGGGGTTAATTTTTCCTGTTTGCCAGTTTAAAAAAAGGCAAAATATAAGCATCTCTTCCTTTAAAGCCTGGTTCCCTTTCCCATGTGAGAAAGTCAATGATTAATAACTAGGTTGTTGGACTTTCAGACACTGTGTTGTCTCATCATTATTTTTCTGCAGGTCAGCACCTATTCACCACACTGTCTGCTCTGGGCTAGTAGAAAAATGCCAGAGAAAAATATAAAAACAAATTTCATACACCAGTTCAGCTCTTCTGATCCTTAGGACTTGGGCTGGAGCGCAGACTTCAAAAATCTGCAGCAGCCCTGCCGTAGTTAGAGGCGGTTCTGCAAAATGACCCAGAGACCACTTCCCCGAGTCCGAGCTCAGATCTCAAGTCAGGGAAGGGCAGAAGTGTGCGCACTGAGATGTCTGGGGATGCTGGCTGGAGGCAGGCAGTCTTGTGGACAGGATAAAGGATGCTTCTTGGGGTTGGACGCTAGAGACCTCTGCTTCGTTTACCCATCACTGGGGACAACGTTGGCAAGAGTCCTGCCTGTAGGGATCTTTTAGTTTGGTTCGGGAAACAGGTAATTTAAACCCACAAGCTTTACACAATTTGGAATATGCAGAAGAGAAACAGAAAGGGCTCAGGGATATTGAACCCCGCCAGGGACAAGGCAGTGAGCTGCAGGTACCCCAACTCTGCCCGTCCCTTTGCCCTGGACAGGGTAGAATTTTCCCATGACCAGGCCAAAAAAGGGATCCCACAGTCTGTTCACACTGTGCATTTCAGATAGAGAAAACTGCTAGGACAAATGTCGGAAGGGTCAATAACACGGTAAAGGCTGATTATCAGCCATTTAATCTGTAGTAAAGGTTTTACAAGCAATGTTAGTTTCTTTAAGGAAAAATATGAAGCCACCGCTTTGTTATATGCACTAACTGTGCATTTATACACACACACACACACACACACACATATACACCCCCCTCTGTGCCAAGTTAAATGTGTATACCAGATGGCAGTTTATTTCTAAATGCCACATGAAGATAAGATTCGACATGCATGCGTGTGTGTATAGAAAATTCTGTCACCCTGGTGGATCTTAGATATGCACACATTGAGAAACATACCAGAGATTTACTAAGAAGAGCCTGATTTTTGTTAATACTCACCCTAATCCCACAAGGGCGGTGTTGTTACCTCATGTGTTGTGGGGATTAGGTCAGATCGTACATGAGAAGCTCACTGCCTGATACATACTATACTTTCTGTAAATAATAGCTGGTAATATAATTATTACTTGTGGGCATGCTTCTCCCTTTTATCTCCCTCCCTCTTGGTGGCCGTGTGAACTGGGGCCAGTTCTTTCTGTTTCGCTAAGTTTCAGGCCCCTCATCTGTAAAATGGCTAGATTAGTTCAGCGGATTCAAAGCATTTCTCATTTTGGCTGAAGAGTCTTGCGTCCAAACAAAACTATATGTGAGGCTGATTCAAAGTGGAGTTTTTCTGGCTGTTTCGCGTAAACTCTTAAATCTTTTTTTTGTTTGTTTGTTTTTTGAAGTCTCAGACGGTTTTACTTCACATCTCACAGCCTTAGTTCCTTCTGAGAAATGGAGCTGTTGATGCAACTGACCTGATGGGGTGGTGGCCACGAGGAACTGAAACAGTGCATGTCAAGTGTCTGAGGTCTTACGAAGTGCCCACGTCCACCTTGATTTTACCCTACCCCTCCCATCTCTCCTGTTTGGGGAGGCCTAGCTCCCAGCCGCTGCTGTGACCCCAGATTCTTCTCCGAGGGAACAGGTCCTTGGAACCACCCCAGGGCCACTAGAGGGATGCCCTCAGTTATTCTCTCTGCCTGGGGTGGGGCAAGGGTCCTGACTGATAGCCGGGCCCCCAGCAGGCAGAGGGAAAGCACATGCTCAGAAGTATTCAGAGCTCCTGTTGGATGGAGCGTCAGGCTCCGAGAAGCCTACGGATCAATGAGCTTCACAGTACTCCCCATCTGTTCCTACCTGAGATCACTCCCACTGTGCAATCACAAGATGGGGGTGCTTTCAGGGGAGTCAGCCAGGGCGGAGGAGACAGAAGCTCTCAAGGTTCTTCTTACCAGCATTTTTAGAACCTGAGAGTCGGGGGGTGGGGGGTGTGCTTTTTCCTGCTCCAGAAGCTCAATTTATTGAGCTGAGTCAAATTACTGTACATCCTGACAGAAGCCTCACTGCCATTGATCAGTCCTGAAGCCCTCCTCCGTGTTGCACCGCCGTTTCAAGAAAGAGCATGTTCTCAGAAATAAGTGTGATCTGGGAACGACCCCTGGGCAGCATCCTGCCCAGTGGAGAGAGAGGCATTCAGGGAGGCTGACAATCGACGGGCCGGAGACACACCTGGGTGCCGAGGGTGGCTCCCCCTGGCCGTTCTTGCTGCGGCACACCAGGCTCAGTGAGCCAGGCTGGGGCTTCAGCATGCCAGAGGACAAGAAAGGAAGGGGTGAGGCAGAGCTTGGTCACGCTCTTCTGATTTTAAAATGGAGAATATTAACTTTCTAGCACCAGTTTGGATTTTGTAAATATTCTGCAGGCTTAGGCCATTGTTTGATGTATGTCGAATATTGCACTTAATGACGTTTAATGGTGGGTGTGTAGTACATGTGTATATGTGTGTGTTTGTGTGTATTTGTGTATATCCAAATTTATGTACACAAAAAACTTGTACATAAGTGTTCATAGCGGAGCAGTATTCACAACAGCCAAGAGATAGAAACAATCCAAATATCCATCAGGGAAAGAATAAGCAAAATCAAATTAAACCAAATCAAAATAAAAAGAGCCTACATCTTTTTGCGTGCACGCCTACCCCTTCACTCTAGAGCTGACTCTTTGCCACCCCATGGACTGTAGTCCGCCAGGCTCCTCTGTCCATGGAGTTTTCCAGGCAAGAGTACTAGAGTGAGTTGCCATTTCCCACTCCAGGGGATCTTCCCGTCCCAGGGGTTGAACTGCGTCTCCTGTGTGTCCTGCATTGGCAGACGGATTCTTTCCTGCTGCACCACGTGGGAAGCCGCCTACGTCCTCTTAGTGGGAACAAATGAACAGACTTCAGTGTAAGGGCAGTTAATTGCACACCAAAAAGTGAAAATGAACAAAAGACAGAAAAAGAGTATCAGAACAATCTAGAACGTCTCTGTTCTAGAGAATCCAATAATTTGCAAGCAGATTACTTGTTTGGCCCACTAGGTCGTTGGTTGACATAAGTAGTTAATTCCTGGGAAGGGTTATGTGTGTGTTCTTTATTAACTGACATTTTCCTTTAACAAGGAACATAAGGACCAGGAAAAAAATGTCATTATCCGAGAGTAATGGGTTTTCTTTCGAGAAGCCCATGTGTTTAACGAGGATAGCATCTTTCATCCTGCAGCATTCCAAAGGTATTTAGAAACTTTATGGGGCTTGAAATGGAGCCACCTCTGGCACGAAACCTGGGAACACCTCTCGCCATTTGAGGACAGGATGTGCGGAATGCCAACCGAAACTACCCAGAGCACATAATTACTAGTTGGAATTATCAATTACCGACTGGAACCGGTCCAGGCCCCAGGCTCAACTCTTGTGACAAACATCAGGGGTTATTTAAAGACCACACATGATTTGACATCTTTGCTCTGGCCTCGACACCCTCTCAGACCCCAGAGGAGAGAGTATATTAAATAGATTAAGCCTCCCCCAGTGGCTGACTCATGAGAGAGGGGCCTCAGGATCAGGCACAGTCACTGGATTCCGTGACTTCCTGATCTTGGTTGCAAGCGGTGAGCTCTGAAGAGCCAAGGGCTCTAAGTGCTGTCGCTGTGGTTCAGTTGCTCAGTGGCGTCTGACTCTTTGTGACCCCATGGCCTGCAGCACGCTAGAGTTCCCCATCCTTCACTGTCTCCTGGAGTTTGCTCAAATTCACGTCCATTGAGTCGGTGATGCCATCCAACCATCTTATCTTCTGTTACCCCCTTCTTCTCCTGCTCTCAACCTTTCCCGGCATCAGAGTCTATCCCAATGAGTTGGCTCTTCACATCAGGTGCCAAAATACCGGAGCTAAGTGCTAAGTGCAGGGTCTTTTATCTGCTCTGGTCCAGGATGCCAGCACATAACAGGCAGGTGCCCAGAATTATCTAGAAGTATCTTCATGCAGACAGATGTAGGGAGGCTGAAGGGTGACTTTAACAACTTGAGTTACGAAGTGTAAGCACGGGTGTGGAACTCAAACTTGTGGCCCACGTGTGAACATGCTCCTGAGTGTAGTCAGAAATCCCCATGGCTTGGAGATGCATTTGCGGATTCATACCTGGCTGTGCAGATGTGGCTTTGGGTTGGTTGGTTTTTCAGTTTGATTTGTTTATTCAGTAACAATAAGCTATTGCCAGACAGCAGCCCAAGACTCAGTCCTCTGCAGTATCCAGTCAGTGAACAGATAGAGCAACCAGTCAGGCAGCTACGGCGCCGTGTGATGAAAGTGCAAAGCAGGTAGTTCCAAGTGAGTTGCCCCGTGTGAACATCTCTGGTCTCCTGTGCTCACATAAGGATGCATAACTCCGCATTACAGTGTGCTTGGGAAATAGCAGAAGTTTGCCAAATGGCGGCAAGCTGGGGACACTGGGACACTTTATGGTGAAGCGAGGGTCATCAGTGGACCCTTGGGGAAGTGCCCTTGGTGACGGGAGGTGCGGGGTGACACCAAGGCTTGAACCGCAAAGCCTGCGGCCACAGTAACTGCACTCTGTCCCCCTCCAGCTGAACCAGCGTGACTGTGGGTCTCATGTCAGGACAGAGGAAGGGGCGTGTTTGTTCCTGGAAGTCAGGCTGTGCTATGTAAAGGGCTGGGATGTTGTGTATGTATGCGTGTGTGTGTATTTCCTTGTCTGGTTCTCAAATGCCATTTTGGATCTCAAAGATCGTTATAAATCCACCACAGCTGTGGGAATATAAGGTTTTTGTGGCCCATCACTGCTAGCTTGCTGTGCCTCTTTCTGGTTTTTTATTAAGTGGGTCATGGGGGAAAGAGGAAAGAAGGGAAGCGAAGCACACTTATTTTTATGCCACCTGCTCTCAGGCTCTAAACCGAGCAGTGTCTGTTGTCTCCTTTTGCCCTGAAAACCTTCCCAAGGAGGGGTCAGGTGCCCAGCGGCAGTGGAAGAGGCCAGGCTGGGCCCAGCCACTCACGTTCAGCTTCTTTTCTCCTCATAACCTGGATTTCTGGTCATGATGTCTGAAGTTCAGAGCCTTTCTCACCTGGAGCTCTTAAACTGGACACAAAACACTGAAAGTGATTGAAGTGGCTTTTTCTCCACTCTCCCCAAATGATAAGTAACCAGAACATCTCTGGGGCATCCCAGGTGGCGCTGGCACCAGCAGTGAATGAACCCGCCTGCCAGTGCCGGAGACATTACAGACACAGGTTCGATCCCTGGGTCAGGAAGATCCCCTGGAGAATGAAGCAGCAGCCCACTCCACTATTCCGGCCTGGACAGTCCTGTGGACAGAGGAGCCTGGCAGGCTACAGTCCATAGGGCTGCTACCGTCCATGGGGTCACAAAGAGTCAGACATGACTTAGCAACTGAGCACGCATGCACAGAACATCTCCAGATGCAGAGAAGCCCATTCAATACCCAGATCCATCCTAGAGGCAGAGAAGTCCATTCATCACACACAGTGCATGGCTTAGAACCTAATTCTCTTGCAAAATCCAAACTTCCAGAGGCTTCTAGAGTGAAGTTCTCATGCAATGCTTGAGACAAACCCGTCTCCTTCTGAAAAGCCTTCTGTGACTCATGGACTTCCCGTGGCTATGTCCTGTGGGTGTCCTCCTGATGCTACATTTTCAGAGGTCCCTTCCTAAAATAGAGGTCCTTGTTCCCATCAGTCTCTGCATCCTAGTTCTTTCCTTCCCTGTGGTTGTTAAAAACATTTGAAATCTTCAACTGTTTACTTGCTTATCATCAGCCTCCTCTTCTGAGTAGGTGAACTCCATGAGAGGTTTAATCTTCCTTGTTCACGTCTGAATCATCATCGGCGTTTAAATCGCAGCGCAAGGTATGTTCTCAGTAAATACTGGTGGGGCTGATGAATTATTGATTCAGATCAAGACTTACCAAGTCCCAGTAAAATACTTGAATATACAGAATTAAGTGGTTTTCTATGCCATGTGTGTGCATGCACGCACACACACACATCCCAGAAACATCTGTTTCTTGATTTTTTTTCGCTCCTTTTTGTGGACTTCCTAAACTTAGCACACCCTTCCCAAAAGGCAGGGTCATAAATATTAAGCCTGGTTTATCTCTGACCGCTAAGACCATGTTAGCCTGAAGCTGCCCATGTGGTCTTGCGGGAAGGGTGGCTGGCTGTCTCCTGGACGGACGGCAGGATGCCCACAGGTGGGCGGGAAGGGATGAAGGAGCAGGCGATGGAATAGGAGACAGACACCCCTCGTTCATGGCACGGAAAAAGTGATGGGAGAATCTCCTGATATTGATCACATCCACTTGGCTAATAAAATTGACAAGCGTTTGTCAGAGTGGCTCTGTGGCTCCGGCAGGAGAAGTGAAGGAGAGGATTCGGGAGGGGCGTGCAGGGGCAGCTCTGGAGGGAGCGGATGTGGGACAGAGAGGTTTTCTAGGGTGCCGGGGCCTGCCCAGACATGCGGCTCCCCGCACCAGGCCCAGGCACGCGCCTGAGCAGCCCACCTGTGATGAAATTGGACCTTGCTGAGCCCTGAGGAGCCAGAGCTGCCCCACAGGCCTAGCACCACGGGGCAGTCTGATTTCACGTTCATTCGTCAGGCAGTGGTGTTCAGACTTCAGTTAGTGCTAACGTGAGTGTGCCGACAACCTCCACTTGCGAATGCCTAAAAAATTAACAATGTCTATAGGGCGTATGTTTCTATTCACACACAACACATCTGTATCTAAATATCTCCTCTAGCAATAGCTAATTTTAGAAATAGAACTATAATACAATGTTGCGTTAGTTTCAGGTGTACAGCAAGGTGATTTAGTTACACATACGGAGAAAGCAATGGCACCCCACTCCAGTACTCTTGCCTGGAAACTCCCATGGACGGAGGAGCCTGGTAGGCTGCAGTCCACAGGGTCGCTGAGAGTTGGACACGACTCAGTGACTTCACTTTCACTTTTCACTCTCATGCATTGGAGAAGGAAATGGCAACCCACTCCAGTGTTCTTGCCCGGAGACTCCCAGGGATGGAGGAGCCTGGTGGGCTGCCGTCTATGGGGTCGCACAGAGTCGGACACGACTGAAGCAACTTAGCAGCAGCAGCAGCATATATATATATATGTATGTATATTCTTTTTCAGACTCTTTTCCATTATAGGCTATCACACGGAATTGCATATACTTTCCTGTGTTATACAGCAGCAAAATATATTTTATGTATAGCAGTGTGTGTATAGCAATCCTAAATCCCTAGTCTGTCCCTCCCTTTCTTTCCTCACTTGGTCACGCTCATGTATTCCATCGTATTTATATACTGTATGTGTGTCTGTGTGCTCAGTCGTGTCTGACCCTTTGTGACCCTCTGGATTGTAGCCTGTCAGCTCCTCTGTCCTTGGAATGCACCAGGCAAGAATACCAGAGTGGGTTGCCATTTCCTACTCCAGGGGATCTTCCTGACCCAGGGATCCAACCTGCGTCTCTTGCTTCTCCTGCATTTCAGGCAGATTCTCTACCACTGCACCCACCACCTGGGAAGCCCTCTCCTTTTAATAAGATCAATCAATTATTTTAATGGAGAGAAATTAAATGGAATCGGGTTTATTCGTCTTTTAGCACTGCTGTATTTTTAGTCTCTAACAATGATATGAAAAGCAAATAAAACCATGAATAGAAGGGAAGTTGGAAAGGGGCAAGCATGTAGGAAATTATGAGCATTCAACTGAGAGTAAGACAAAGAATGAGAATATTTTAACCCTGAACAATTGCTCCAGTATTGAACATATATTAATTTGAATGCCTAAAAACAATATTTATCTGGAAAAATAATAAAGAAATGAGGCATGTGCGCAAGCTCAATCGCTTACTTGTGGCCCCATGGACTCCTCTGTCCATGAGACCATCCAACAAGGATATGAGAGTGGTTTGCCATTTCCTATTCCAAGGGCATGGTGGATATTAAAATGTTATTTTGAATATAAATGTATAATTTCAAATATGTTGAAAATATAATTGGATCAAGTAAAAATGTAACAAGTGACTGTGTTACAATTTTTTGATTATAAAAATACTATAAGAATATTAAAAATCATTTTAAGAAAAAAATACCACTGACTGGTGGTGGGATATTCAAGAAGCTTTTGATCCACATATAAGCAATATGTTAATATCAAATGATGAAGCTATTTGGAGCCACTTATGATTATAAAAATAAAAATGTATACAGGGAATCACAGTTAACTTAAAAATATTAAAAATTATAAAGAAGACACTATAAGCACATTACTCAAAGATGATCACGATGAAGCTTTCCTTCCAAACTGGGTTTCATGTATGTACATTGAGAGAGGCCCCAATGACGTAAATTCTGAACCACAGGATTTGCATATTTAGTATTCCAGCCCCCTCCATTTGCGCTATACAGTGGTAATTTTCAGTTCTTCTGATCCTTTAGTTTTCACGGCTGTCTATAACTTGACTGTATGGATGAGCTGAAATTTGATAGTGCCCTACTATCAGAATGTTGTTTTCAGATTTTTTTCTGTTTGTGTATATAGTGAAGCAATGAATGGGGTTTGTATACGCAGTTGGCTCTCATTACTCTCCATAGTAATGTTCTGTAAGGTCAGAACAAACACTGAATTTGCTGACAGCGAACCACTGCTCCTAGGGGAAGCACAGGGCTAGGTTCCGACCAACCTCCGGTCACAACATTTTCATCAACTGATCAACACATGACCTCGTTTGATGTGTTTCTGGTTAAAGACAAAGACACTTACTTACTATCTATAGTTGATTCATTAACAGTGAACTCATGCCCAACAGTACTATATCTCATGCCTGAATGAAGCTTACCTAACGCCTCTATTTTCTCCATTAGACATGTCACAGCGTGCTTGCTCTTAGGTACACTGCACAGAGCTTCAGCAGTGCAACTGGGGGCCCATTTAAACGGAAAAGTCACCAAGAAAAAGCACAAAAATGTGGAAGACACGGCACTACATAGACTATGAAAAGAACAATGCCTACAGTATGAGAAGTGAAACAAGGATGCCGTCTTGTTTGACCTCAGTTGGAATCACATGCGTCAGGCACCTTGACTGTTTTGCTTCTCTGCTGTCTACCCGTGAATGACTACAAAAACACTGCAAGTATTGATCTTGGAGCTACACATAAATTTCAGCAAAAAGGCAAATTCACAAATACAAAATCTGAATAGCAAGGATCAGTTCTACATCTCTGGGGCTACCACTGCGTACATCCTTGGGTTGGACACAAAATGAAGTCCAGCACTTGCTTTCTTTGAGAAAGCTGGAAAGGAAGCATTTAATGGCCATCCAGCCAGATAAAGATGGAGAAGGTCTGGTCTGGGGCATTGTATCTAGAAGAGTGGATGTTAGATTCGACCTTCCACCATGACGGTCTTCCAAGACCTTCTTAGCCCGCTCCCGTGGATTCCAGTCCCACGTGTGCTGCTGCTTACTCCAACGACTCAGTCTGCTTCTCACCATGCTGAGCCTTGCTTTTCCACCTATAGATGGGCTAATCTTAGAACATACCTCAGATGGTTGTTATAAGGAATGATTGAGATAAAGCAGGTGACAGGGTCCCTGGCAGGGAATTCAATAAAACTATGGCAACAAGGGAAGGGAAAACTTCAAGGCTAATTTTCTTTTGAGTAAAACGGAGAGGTTGGAAATTCAGTTCTCCTGATGGCTGGATTCTTGCCTGTTAGGAACGTCTCCATATTTTATCATTCAACACAGCCCAAGGGGATCTATAATTAAGATTTCTATTTCACAATCCAGGGAGCTTTCGACCACCTGAAAAAGGACAAGAATTCATAGTTACCACATAAGGATCAAAAGTTACCAAAAGGTTCCCATTCTGTCTCAAAGTCAGTCTCATTATCAGTTGGCTTCAAGATAAATGTGAGGTCGTAGATTGTTTTTTTCTCAGATCGCAAAGTCATATATTCTCTTTGTCCTCAGCAATGTGTTATCTAAAAAACCAACTGAAAACAGTATTGTGATCCAGTGAAAACATGGTTGGATTTTGAGTTGTACTGACCCACTTTGACTTCCTAGTCCTGTCTCTTACACAGTGTGACTGTTAGGCAATTAAATTATCCCTCTGAGATTTTCACTTTCCCTTCTGAAAAATAAGCATGATGACGCATCATTTGTGTTTTTGTTGTAGCTGTTTGAGCTACAGACCTAGCCTGGGTGCCTCACACTCCCTAGGCACTAAATAACCACAGTCATCGTACATTATCAGAAGTCACTCTTACTCTGATTATTACGAACATCCCTGTAGCTTTCTGTGCATCAATTCCCACTTCCGTTTGGCTTCCTCTTTTTCGATCTCCACCCCCTTCCCCCGCCCTGTAGAAAACGGGACTAACTGTAGAGTAAGACAGAATCTTTACTTGGAATCTGAACCTTCAGCAAGAAGTGAAATGTATCAGTGTGTGAGTTAAGGCTTTGCATTGACCTCCACTTCCTTGAAATCTATTTCAAAAATCCTGAGGGAAGCAAGACCTGATAGGATGACGGTGGAGGAATGACCTGGAGTGGTTATAAAATAAAGACTGTTCCAGGGCCAAGCTGGAATCTAACAGAAAGGAAGATAGAATTCCTCCCTGCTTTCTTTCCAAAGCCAAGGAAGCTGCTCAACATAACTGGTGCACTGGGATGACCCAGAGGGATGGTACGGGGAGGGAGGTGGGAGGGGGCTTCAGGATGGGGAACACGTGTACACCCGTGGCGGGTTTATGTTGATGTATGGCAAAACCAATATAATATTGTAAAGTAATTAGCCTCCAATTAAAATAAATAAATTTAAATTTAAAAAAAATCCCCATTGCAGGGGAGGGAGGTGGGAGGGAGGTTCAGGATGGGGAACACACGTACACCCATGGCTGATTCATGTCAATGTATGGCAAAAACCACTACAATATTGTAAAGTAATTAGCCTCCAATTAAAATTTTAAAAAATCCCCATTGCAAATTCTTATAACTTAATATAGTATTTCAAATACTCTGTTTAAAGCAAGGTTGAGAGGGGTTTTTTTTACCTTAAAGAGATGAGGTTTATTTTTTGCTAGTTAATAATTTAACAATTCCAAATGTGAGTTTGATAATTTAATGTTTTAAAAATAACATATTTATATATGTGTGTCCATGCACTTACATACTTACATGCGTGTATGTGTGTGTGCACATAGACACTTTTGCTCAGAGAAACATAAAGATTCATCTGAGGGAAGTTACCAAGTTGCCATTGGTTCTGGGGCTACTTGGAGGTGATGGAATTCCAGCTGAGCTGTTTCAAATCCTAAAAGATGATGCTGTGAAAGTGCTGCACTCAATATGCCAGCAAATTTGGAAAACTCAGCAGTGGCCACAGGACTGGAAGAGGTCAGTTTTCCTTCCAGTCCCAAAGAAAAGTTCAAAGGATGTTCAAAGTACTGCCCAATTACACTCATCTCACACACTATCAAAGTAATGCTCAAAATTCTCCAAGCTAGTCTTCAACAGTATGTGAACCGAGAACTTGCAGATGTTCAAACTGGATTTAGAAAAGGCAGAGGAACCAGAGATCAAGTTGCCAATCATAGAAAAAGCAAGAGAGTTCCAGAAAAACATCTACTTCTGTTTTATTGACTACGCCAAAGTCTTTGACTGTGTGGATCACAACAAACTGTAGAAAATTCTCCAAGAGATGGGATTACCAGACCACCTGACCTGCCTCCTAAGAAATCTGTGTGCAGGTCAAGAAGCAACAGTTAGAACTGGACATGGAACAATAGACTGGTTCCATCGGGAAAGGAGTACGTAAAGGCTGTATACTGTCACCCTGCTTATTTAACTTATATGCAGAGTACATCATGCGAAATGCCAGGCTGGATGAAGCATAAACTGGAATCAAGATTGCTGGGAGAAATATCAATAACCTCAGATATGCAGATTACACTACCCTTATGGCAGAAAGCAAAGAGGAACTTTGAACATCTTGATGAAGTGAAAGAAGAGAGTGAAAAACTGGCTTAAAACTCAACATTCAAAAAATGAAGATCATGGCATTTGGTCCCATCACTTCATGGCAAATAGACAGGGAAACAATGGAAACAGTGAGAGACTTTATTTTCTTGGGCTCTAAAATCAGTGCAGATGGTGACTGCAGCCATGAAATTATAAGACACTTGCTCCTTGGAAGAAAAGCTATGACCAACCCAGACAGCATATTAAAAAACAGAATCATTACTTTGCCAACAAAGGTCCGTCTAGTCAAAGCTACGGTTTTTCCAGTAGTCATGTATGGATGTGAGAATTGGAACATAAAGAAGGCTGAGCAACGAAGAATAGATGCCTTTGAACTGTGGTGTTGGAGAAGACTCTTGAGAGTCCTCTGGACTGCAAGGAGATCCAACCATTCCATCCTAAAGGAAATCAGTCCTGAATATTCATTGAAAGGACTGATGTTGAAGCTGAAACTCCAACACTTTGGCCACCTGATATGAAGAACTAACTCATTAGAAAAGACCCTGATGCTGGGAAAGATTGAAAGCAGGAGAAGAAGGGGACAACAGAGGATGAGATGGTTGGATGGCATCACTGATTCGATGGACGTGCCTCTGAGTGAACTCAGGGAGTTGGTGATGGACAGGGAGGCCTGGCGTGCTTTGGTCCATGGGGTCACAAAGAGTCAGATGTGACTGAGCGACTGAACTGAACTGGGGCTACTTGATGATAAAACGATTGGTTTATTTCTTTATGTGTGCAGGGTTTTTGTTGTTGTTGTTGTTGTTAAGAACAGAAGAATTGAATCATCTACAACTGATTCAGTTCTTACCATTGCATCTGGATTTACAGTTTTCTCAAGATAAGAAGTTAGAAAAGGGGAAAGGGGAGGGAAAGGCGGAAGTGGAGGTGGGAAAGAGAGGAGAGTTCTAGCATCTCTCTCCTGTGATCCGGTATCCACAGCAATCACTGTCACACTGGATTCTAATGCTCCATCCTCGCCATTGCTCACACGACCACCTTTCATGTGGGTTTTTATCTATACAAGGGCTGAGACGATGTTTTATAAATCCTTGTAACCCCAGCACCTAGGATAGTGTCTGTCATGCAAAAGACATTCAATACTTGTACACCAAGGGAACCACACCTCGTCTTACGCATCTCCTCTAGTAGGTATGGTGCTCTGCTCTGTTGAGATGTGAGTGCTACTGGCTTTATCTCCCCGTCTGTGGTCTCAGGGATGCCAGCCCATGGCTTGAGTGACACAGGCTCCTCAGTCGTCACCCTGCAGCACAGCCACCCAGGGGCCTGGACCAGAGACCGAGAGAACTGGCAACACGTAGCCTGGACAGCAGTGTGTTGCCAAGGCCCAGATGTGGTTTGCTCTGAGGCACACTTAGGGTGGAGGACCCCAGGCCAGGAGGGAGCTGGAATCCTGCTCTGAGTAAACAAGATGAGTGCAGGGCTCCTTTGAAGGGCTCTGCAGACAGTCAGACGGCAGGCATGAGCAAGCAGGTTTGGAACGGGGTCTTAGGGGATTACCCTGGCTCCGGGGGTCCTGGCAGGGGCCTGGGGGAGAGTCGGCGGTCAAGCCCTGGGCGGGGCGGGGGCCTGCGTCCGGGCTGAGGGGAACCAGATGGTTTAGCGGTGAGGGTCCCCACCTTGCACATAGGTGAATCCTGTCTGCACTGTTGAGGGAGGGTCTGTCTCAGGCCACTTGAGCCCTGGCGAGAGGCTCCAGGATGGAGTGGAGAAGGGCTGCCTTGCTGCTGGCTGGGGCACCCCAGGGTAGGGCTGGGTAGACAGGAAAGGAGGGGGTATTTTTTTAAGGCAAAGAGAAAAACAGAAGAAGGGAAAGAGTTTTGCAAGCTTAGAAAAGTGGAGGGTCTGGAGCAGCTGTGGACCGGGGAGCAAGGGATGAAGGAAAAGCCAGCTTCCGAGGATTGCTTATTAATTAGTTTCTCTCTGGTCTTCAGAAGACAAAAGGAAAGATCCCGTTTTCTTCCTTTTTAGTTTTTCTTGACTTTTGGACGAGGCTTCTTTGAAATGAGATTTCCTGAAATACCGTGCTGCATGGGACCCCAGCGTGTGTGTGTGTCTAAGTGTGTCTATGCGTGTGTGTGATTTTGTGCATATGTCTTTGTGTTTATCTGTGTGTCTGTGTCTAAGTGTGTCTGTACATGAGTGTGTCTGTTTTTGTATCTGTCTGTGTGTGTGTGTATTGATCTAGGCAGCAAATTCAGACTGGGCTCGGTCTGGCCCCGCACTGCCGAGATTCACACCACAACACTGGCCCTCCTACCCCTTCATAGAGTTGCTCACTCCTCCTGTGACTCGGTCTACTCATCAGGAAAATGGGGATCATCAGAGTCCCTGCCTCACGGGGTTGCTGCGAGGATTTACTAGGGACACGTAGTATTACCCGGCACACAGCAAGCACCCACCAGGGTACATATCAGGCATCAGCACGTGCCCACAGTCAGCAACTCTGTGGCACAGATGAGGGTCTTCCCCAGAACCCTCTCCGTTTAGGGACCAAGTCCCCTCTTTGCTGGGAGCTGAGGGGCTTTCTAGGACCCAAGACAGCTCGGTTTAAAATTGAGACAGTCCCAGGCCTACAGAAGCAAGCTGGCCACACTATGGATCATTGTCCATCCCGAGTCCCAATCCTATCAAGGTCTGTGCACAGCAGACTCTTGAGTGCCGTTGGTTCTCCCAGCCAAGAAATGGCCAGACTCTGGGGAGGATCACTTAACTCTTCCTGGGGCTCTCATTGTCCCAGTGTGTCTGGGCCAACCGTTGCCTCATGCCTTCCCAGAAACAAGCATGGTTAGGGTGGGGGGATAGTGGGCTGGGAAGGGAAGAGGGGCCAGGGACCTGAGGGGGTGGTGACTCAGCTCTGAGTCTGGGGGCTTTGTCACGACAGGCTCGGCTTTCCCAGGAACACTCCGCCCCATAGCGTGACTCAGGCTCAGGTTGGGTGAGGCACTCCCCCACTCAGAGCAGGGATCTCCTGACACTTCCCAGGATGGCCAGCCAAGCCCCCTGCCCCGGCCAGTCACCCCGATGGGGGCTCCATCACAAGAGCCTTTGCCCTTTCCCACGAGTCATGAGCAGAGGGACCGCCTTCCACTGCTGGGGGGACCGTCCCAATTTCGGTTATTTCCCAGCCAAAACTCTTCTAAGCAAAAGTGTGATTGGAAAGCTTCCAGGCTCAGCTCCCCGGGGGTAAAGAAATGATATCTGTAGAATGACTTTTATCACTGCTACCATTTGCCGTTATTCACCCATCGTTCCCCAAGGATGGGTATGCTAAGCTCTTTATATTCTTTATATCAACCATTGAAATAGTCCTGGGAGATATCTAGTATTAACCGCACCTACTATTTATATTATCAGTACATGATGGAGCTAAGAATTTGGGGAGTTCCACAGCACGGGCAAAGTTGCAAAGCTGTGCCTGGCAAATCCCGTTCTCTCTGTCCCTTCACACCCCCTCCCAAGCCCGGCCCCGTCAGCCCTACCCCGCTCGCAACATACACTTGACAGATCCCGTGTCCCAGGTTTTACCCAGAAAGAAATGTGGAGAGCTGAACAAGAAATGAGAGTCAGAGGCAATAGGGAAAGAAAGGAACCCAAAGGTACAAACAATGCTTTTAGAATTTTGTCCATGAACTTGTAGCCTTTTCCTCCTTGTTTCCCTCTTGGGCTTTTTTACTTTTTCCACGGTGATTTAGAGGCCATCTTCAGTTTAAACACCCACTTACCTCTTGACACCCTTAGGCTCACGAGTGCTGTGAAGGGTTCCTTGCAGGCTCCTTGGAGATGTCTGCCAAATGCCACTCAACCCTTCATCTCTTTGCAGCTCTGTTCATTTAGTGTTGTGACTGTATTTAGAATAACCCAATGCTTCTTCTTGATTAAAAAGAAATCTGAATAGTACTTTATTGCACATTTTAAAGGCTTCTGAGAGAGAAGATCTCAACATTTCTCATCATAAGGAAAAAAAAAAGATGTTTTGGTGACTGTGTGTGGTGACAAACATTAACTAGATTTATCATGGTGATTTTTTCACAGGGTATGCATGCTAAGTCACTTCAGTCGTGTTTGACTCTGTGCGACCCCATGGACTGTAGCCCACCAGGTTCCTCTATCCATGAGAGTCTCCTGGCAAGAATACTGGCGTGCGTTGCCTGCCCTCTTCCAGGGGATCTTCCTGACTGAGGAACTGAACCCACGTCTCTTGCATCTCCTGCCTTGGCAGGCAGGTTCTTTACCATTAGTGGCACCTGGGAAGCCCTATTCGCAATGTATACAAATGTCGATTATTATATTGTGTACCTGAAACTGACAAAATAGTCTGTGTCAATTATTCCTCAATTAAAAAAACAATCTGGTTGTGTTACTGTTTTGCAAAATATGCTCCATAAGGTCTGAGTTCCTTCTACTGCCTCCCTGGGCCCCCTTTCTCTTTCGGGTCTCTTTGCTCACTGTTTCTGGAACTTTCCAGCACAGTCTGGTGTTGTGCCTTTCCCTCTGGCAAGCCCATCCTCACTCGCCATCTCGCCCTCTTTCCCCATGACTCGATTGCCTGGTCACCTCCCTCAGACACCTTTCCCGAAGCCCCCAGACCCTGGCTGTAGCTGCCCCCACCTTGCAGGAGCTCACACCCAGCTCCCAGCCTGCACGTCTGCTGGGCCTGCCGAATAGGAAGGCAAATTAGAGTTCTCAGAGATCCTGGGGGGGGGGGGGGGGGGAAGAGATTCCTAGGGCCCTCCACCGCCCATTTGGATTCCATAAATCCAGACTGGCGGCCGAGGGTCTGTATTTTTAAACACAGGCTCTGAGAGATTCTGATGAGAGGATTCTTGGGCCATACTTTTAAGAAACTGCATGTTATTGGAATTATTTCTTTTCGTCTCCATTGGCTGCCGACCTGCACCTATCCAGCCCTCACATGTCAAGAGCTCTCAGGAAAAAGAAAAACCCCATGGGACCACTTCCATCCCCATGGTCCTAGTGTTCAGCCCAAGTACTGGGCTATAACAGACGCTTCATAAATGTGGTGACTAATCTGTGTGGTCATTCTGTCTGTAATTGCTTTTAAGCACCTACTGTGTATACAACTTTGTTCCAGGGAAACTGGGAAAAGCAACAACTCTTTCGGCATTTTCTGGACACTGTGTTATCAGACCTCAGGCTAAATAAGAGATAAGGAATACAGGAAAATGATGGCTCCTGCTTCTTTTTCTAACAAGGAGGTAACTGAAGGTCAGAGAGGTTGGGACTGGCTGTGAATGACAAGACCACTCGCCTGCAGAGTCCAGACTCAGGTTGGCCTGCTCCTTTTCTAACACCAAGATCTTGGTTGTCTCGCCCAGATTCGTCTCAGCCATGGTCTTGCTGCAATGATCACTCACCTGGCAGGCAACCTTACTCAGCAAAGGCAGCAGACCTGGGTCTGAGCCTCTCGGGAGCTGACCGATGGGTTACCTGGGAAACTCACCTGTGGCCTACCTGGGCACTGCAGCTCCGCTGAGCCAGCTAGGTGAGGGTGTCCTGGCACAACCCTGCTTCCTGAGAGGAGGCGTGTCGTCATCCTTCACGCTTTATTAAGAGGATTGCGAGCAGAAGAGGATGAAATGACTTCGTGTTGGCACAAAAAATCAGAGATTAACAGAAAACCTTGAAAATAGAGAAGCATCTGATTTGGGCTTTTCTATCAACAAGCCCAATAACCTAGAGGAAACTATTAACATACAAATAGACAGCCTTCCCATTAAAACAGCGGCCCACGGTTCTGGAAAAGACCTCTTCATGCAGAAAGCAATTATGACGGGAAATCGAGTCCAATTCAGGCCCATTTGCAGCAAGCTTGGAAAATCAAAATGTAACCACTCATAATCGTGTAGACAGCCTTGCTGTTGGGGGAGGGGTGGCCAGTGCTTTATTATTATTGCTATTATTATTTCACTTTGAAAGAATTCAACTTACTGACTTTCAACCTTGGCTCAGAGAGTGCTCAGGGCAGACATGTATGTTCGTATGCAGGAAAAAAAAATCAGCCCATGTATAAATAAATAGGTTTTTGGTCAGATTACTAGAGGTTAATAGGGTTGCTTAGCGAAGATGCCACTCAAGCAGAGAATTTCTAAATAAGGACATATCTGCATGGCATGTCTGGACCGTCAGAAAGTCCCATGCTTCAGCCCTAGACACCCCATCATTTTAACACTGCCAGCCCCTCAGAGGCACAGCTGAGTCTAGAGATGAGAGTTGAGACCTAGAGCAGTTGGGAAGCTCCAGGTGAGGACAAAGTCATTCTAGAAAACACAAATGTTCTCTTCCAAGTGATTGTGGGAAACGCAGCAGACAGGGATGGTAAAACGAGATAGCAGGCCTGCCACTCGGACACCCTCATGGGAAAGCACGCGAGGTTGGTGATGTCACCCAGAATGACCAGCCAGGAGCCCTGCTGTGCCGGCTTGTATCACAGGCTCTTCTTCCGTGACCGCACACTTTACTCTTGGTGACAGGGTGCATTTCTGCCCTCTGTGCTGGGTGTCCAGTCTACCACCTCTAATTACCTTTCAGAGGGAAAACCAGCTCTTGGCATGTGGCCGAAGCCCCGCCACAGGTGCAGGGCCTGCGTTTGTCTCTAGCAGGGTTTGATGCTCTTTCACCGCCTCCCTGTGCCCCAGATAAGCTGGCCGTGGGTAGACAGACCTCCCCACGCTCCAGGCGACGGCATAGGCCCTTCTCTGCCTGGTATGCTCTCTCTCCTACCTCCCCATCGCCTGCCTCCCCTGCAACATACCTAGTTAACCGCCAGGCTGTGTACACTCATCATCTGGTTCCTTGCCTTGAGCACTTGTCCACTTATCCACTTCCTCAAGGTAATTATTTGATACATGCCAGCGACCACCCAACCCAGACTAAGATTCATTTGATGGTAGAGCTCACATCACCAGAACCTGATCAAATGTCTGATCTAAGAATGAACTCAGCTTAGACCATCACGGAGTTGGGCTACTAAGACCCTTTCCAACATTTGGATGGATTAGTATGTGGCAGATTTGGACTATAAGACCCACGAACTTTCTGTCACCCTGTTTCCTCTCTGTAGCTACTTGACAACATACAGGCTTTTTCTTTTTCCCCTCACTGATAATTAACTTTGAATTAGATATTCAGGCACAAAAAGTGAATTTTGACCAGTCGAGGAATAGACAATGTGCTTAGCTTCTTTCTTAACGTTCATTCGTTTTTTGCTGCCCCAGGTCTTTGTGACTGTGCTTGGACTTTTCTCTAGTCATGGAAAGAGGAGGCACCTCTCTAGTTGCGTGGGCTTCTTATCTCAGTGGCTTCTCTTGTCTCAGGATCGAAAATGTTCCACAGCTCAGTCAACATGCCCTCCCAAGGGACTCTGGTTCACAAAGGCAGAGAGAAATTTTAATCAGTTAGTGGTAGACACTGGGAAGAAGAGGAAGAGAGGTCATATTTTTATTGATTTTCTACGTATGAGCTTGAGTCTTTAGTATTTGCAAGGGAGCATATTTTAGGTAAGATTGTGAGGAATCATCCTGCTCTTCAAGTTAGAAGAAATTTTCTTGTCCCCAGTCCCTGAACATCTAAGCTATCCCTTGTGTAAAACACTTAATAAAGATTGTCTCAAATAACTTTTAACTGTGCACTTGTATTAACCATCCTTCCTTCTCATGAATGACAAGTTCCTAATGGCAGAGGATGACTCTCTTGGTATTCTCCAAGAATCTGGAATTTAGAAAGAGTCCTATGCATGTTTGGATGGATATCAATGGATAGATGGATGAGTGAATAGATAGAAGTCACATTTAGCAAGAGCAGAGAACAACTGACTTGGCACAGGGAAAAGAATAAAATCATAAATTTATTTCAGCCGATCCCACCTTTGGTAGTTTTGAAAATGTGTTCACGAATGCTTTGATACTCTTCCTTTCAAGCAGCAGAGCCTAGTTTTCCCTTGTGTGTGTCCTGGAGTAAGTGATTCACTTTTAATTAGTAGGATGAAGTAGAAGTGATGATGGGTTTCTGCTGGGTCATAAAAGGGCATTGCAGCTTTTGTCTTGATCCCTCTCTTGGGTAGCCTGCTCTCGAGGAAGCCAGCTGCCATGTTGGGAGGGCACTCAAGCAGCCCTGCATAGAGACACTGGCGATGAGAAACTCAGGCCTCCCGCCAACAGGCATGGGAGTGAGATGCCTTGGAAGCAGAATCTCCAGCTGCCCTGCTTCAGATTGCCAAGCTTCAGATGGTGGCAGCCTCAGCCCACAGCTTACCTGCAACCTCTTGAGAGATCCTGAGCTAGAAGAAGCCAGCTAAGTTGCTCTCAAATTGCTTATCCGCAGAAACTGTGTGAGAGAAAACGTCTACCATTTCAAACTACTGCATTGGGGGTAATATGTTATTCAGCAATAGATAACGGAGACCCTACCCCACTCCAGAGATCTTCTTCCACCAAGCTAGGCCTCTAATGACAAATTGTCCATTATTGGAATAAACCAGGTTACAGAATGCACCTAAAGTCAACCATCACCCTTTTTCTATATCTCCAACCATATTGTGTTTTTGTCAGAATTAGAGATTCAAGTTGTACAGAACTCTTTTCCCTTCTTCAATTATTTTTTAAAATATAGAATAATAAGGCTAACTGCTCATATTTGAAGGCAAACAAATCTAGGTGCATTTCCTTTCTTTGCTACTTATTATATAGTGAGCTGTTGGGGATGTATTTATCTCTTGGCGATCAGATGTTGCACAGTGGAACAGGGAGGGTAAAAGTACTTACTGCATAGAGTTGCACAATCCAGTGGCACCAAGGTTTCATCATGCTCCATTTAGATAATGTATGTAAAACATTTAGCACAGTAGCTACTACCTATTAAGGATGGTAGTAATAGTAACTATTACATGACTGCAGTCTTGAAATTAAAAGATACTTGCTCCTTGTAAGAAAAGCAATGACCAACTTAGGCAGTGTATTAAAAAGCAGAGACATCACTTTGCCAACAAAGGTCTGTACTAGTCAGAACTATGATGTTTCAGTAGTCATGTACAAATGTGAGAGTTGTACCATAAAGAAGGCCAAGAGCCAAAGAACTGATGATTTCAAACGGTGGTGTTGGAGAAGACTTTTGAGAGTCCCTTGGACAGTAAGGAGATCCAACCGGCCCATCCTAAAGGAAATCAACCCTAAATATTCTTTGGAACGACTGATGCTGAAACTGAAGCTCCAATACTTTGGCAACCTGATGTTAGGAGATGACCCATTAGAAAAGACCCTGATTTGACAGGGAAAGATTGAGGGCAGGAGAAGGGGATGACAGAGGATGAGATGGTTGGATGGCATCACTCACTCAATGGACATGAGTTTGAGGGAACTCTGGGAGATGGTGAAGGACAGGGAGGCCTGGTGTGCTGCAGTCCAAGGGGCTGCAAAGAGTCAGACACAACTTAGAGACCAAGCAACAACAACTCTCTAAGAATAATTATCCAAAATCCTCACACGAGCAAATCGGAAATTTCTTTAATTCCAAAGGATTGTCCTTTTTGAACTTCATGCTGGGAGATAACATGCTGTAACAGTTGAGTGTTTTGAAAATGTGGTTCATGGCCTTCCTGCATTAGAATGACCTGAAGTATTTGTTAGAAATCAAGATGTGTAAAACCAATTTCAGGTCCATTAAGTTAGTATCTCAGGGATGGGAGTAAAGTAAAGAGGAAAGAATGGGCATCTGTGTCTTTAACAAGCTCCCCCAGCTTGAGTCCAGTGTTCAGGAAAGCTCTAGAATCACTGAGGAAGGAAGAGTCATCTCAGAACTCAAGGACCTGGGGTGCAGGTCTGACCTCTGACATTTACCAGCCACAGTGTGTTAACCTTTGCAGTGCCCCATTTCTCATCTATGAAAAGGAAATACTTATCTGCCTTCTCTGCCTTCTAGAGCAATTGTAAAGATTGGCTGAGATAAAAAAAACATCAACTGACTTCTATCTAGTGTGTATACAGTTTACAAAGTGATTGCGTCCACCTTATCTCATTGAAACTCAGGATGGTCCCGTGAAGTTGCTTTTCCTCCCCACTGATGGAAACAGAAGCTAAGCTGACACTATATGACTCATCTAGGTTGCAGAGTTACTGCACCCAGGTATGGATCACAGATCCTGAAGTGAACTAAAGTCAAGGCTCTAGGGCAACGTACGATTTTTCAAGCATCACTTTAGCTTAGACCGTCGCCTTGGTTATTCATGGTGCCGAAACTAAAGAAGAGGAACTTAGTAAGAAAGCATCTACATTCTAATTGTCCAGATTGTAATTATACATGCAAAGAGCAATAATTAGTTGAAAACAAAAACTCTGAGGTCACTGAGATACACTTCCTCAGCCACAACATCAGAGGCTGTCAGTTTTGGTGTGTCAAATGCTTCTAACTCACACACCACTGAATTCATTCATCTTAAATTACAAACCTGATTAACTTCATTCATTTGTTTTTTCTGAGTCATTATTTTGTTTCTTCTGCCTAGATTTAGGCAAGAGAAAAATATCTGGAAAATCACCTGGGTTCCTTTCAGGCTCTATGAATAAAAGAAAAGAATTCCACTGGATGGTTTATGTAGTTCTTTTAAGAAAATTAAGTGTCTGTTAAGTATACTCTGTGAAATGGCTGGATAGGTTTCACTGAGTTTGGAGGGTATGTCTGGGATGGTCCAACTTAGAATACAGGATGTGTTGTGTAAAGGGTCTGCCTCCAATGCAGGAGGTGGAGGGAGACCTGGGTTCAATCCCTAGATTAGGAAGATCCCCTGGAAAAGGGCATGGCAATCCACTTCAGTATTCTTGTCTGGAGAATCCCATGGACAGAGGAGCCTGGCGGGCTACAGTCGGTGGGGTCGCAAAGAGTTAGTCACGACTGCAGTGACTTAGCATGCATGCCCGTGTATAAATAAATAAATCTCTGGGTGTCAGAGATGGGTACCCTTCCTAAAGGCATCACACATCCTCCAGAATAGCGGAACAAGAAGCAGTCTCTGTGGCCAGGAAAGGCAAGCCTCGTGTATTAGATTTGTTGAACAGGGGAAAAGAAAGTGTTTTCAAATTGGAGCCAAAGTCTAGAGTCACACGGTTGGACACTGAACTGTCAATGCTGACTTGGGATGTGGTTGCTTTACTGAAGACAAACCCTTACCTGCTCCCTCTCACGTCTAGACAAGGCTGGTATGTGTTGTATAAGAAAATGTGGCTATCTTGTAGTCCTAGGTAACTACAATGTACCTTTTATGTGCATATAAAGCCTCACACTGGACATGGGGGCAGGTCAAAGGGGCTCTGACACCCTATCTTTGACTCCTGGCAAGGGGAATGGGTTTCCTTCACTCCCTACCTCACTCCCTTCCTTCAGGCTAACAGGATAGGCTCAATGTAGCTTCACGTAAAATATACTTATTTTCTGGGCTGGTTCACAACAAACACTATCAAAGTTTTAAAAAATGTAATAGTGGGCTTCCGACTAAGTTTGAGCTGTGTAGATGTTGGTGGGATAGAAAGTATGAGATAAGCTGTTTCCTACCACAGGAAGCTTCTGCTACTCACTGTGGGCTCACGGTTAACAGAAGGAAAACTTTTTTAAAAAAAATATTAAATACATAGATAGATAGGGTTTTAAATGCTAGGAAACTGTGTTTTCCTAATGCAATCACACTGGAACTCACAGGTAACCTGGTCAGAGGGGAGAAGGATGCTCTGGAGGGATTCAGTTTTTAATCTTGGTAAGAGTTTCAGCCACCAGCATGCAGACTTCATCTACTTGAAAACATGAAAGATTAGAATCTGGAAGTTAAGATTTTCCATGCAGTAAACTATATAACAACTTCTTGGTTTATCTCCTCCCCACTCCTAACCCCACACAAGCTCCAAGGGGGCAACCAAAGCCTTTTTTTCAAATGGATCAGTGTCTGGAATATTGGCTCCTCTTTCTGAAGAACTCACTTTTGAGCTTGTTTGTCCAACACTGTGGTTCAAATTCATTTCACCCTTCAGGGATGTGTGGGCATGTTGACAGATTCAATGACAGAAATGGAGTTCTATCGGAAAGGGTGTTAGTCGGGAAGCAAAGGCCCTGAGGGATAGTTTGGTAATGGGCTATGGAGACTTCTTTCCTAGGTCACTGGCTCAAGCCCAGAACCCGCTTGGCAGTGATTGAAAATCGTTACCTCTTGACAGCTGCCTGACAGGTGGCCAGTAACTTGCTGGTACCCTAATCTTGCAAACTTTTCTAGGCAGAACAGTCACATGATGGAAAGGAAACCAGGATTACTTGAAAACCCAGGAGCTCAAGTACCAGTTTTCTTCCTCAACATCTTGTCACTTACTGGGTTAAATATTTTTATCAGTTTAACAGATTATGGCCAACCAAAAGATCCCCAAGCTTACCCCTTAACAGTGGTGAAACTTGGTTAAAACCGGTGACTGCGGGGTGGGGAATGGAACACAAGGAGCAATGATTGGTGAGAAAGTTTTTGCATCCGACATGTATATGTGTGGCTGAGTCCCTTTGCTGTTCACCTGAAACTATCACAACATTGTTAATTGGCTATACCCCAATACAAAAATAAAAACTTTAAAATATGGGGGAAAAACAAAAGTTACTGCATCCGTTGATCAGCTGCTAATGGCTGAGCTAGACCACGTAAACACATTTACTTAAAAAAGACCAAAACATCACAAAAGGCCAGAACTAGCATCAGGAAAACAGGCAGGGATGAACCCCAAACAAAGGTTGATTGCAGGAAGAAATCTGGCAGATTTCCATCCGAAGGGCCCTTAAGAGACACGCAGGGCAGAGAGCCGTGTAAGACCCACGATGGGCAGGTTGGTGCCATATCAACTTCAGCATGGCCGTTCTCAGCTGGAGCCCAGTCACCAGATCTCATCTCGGCAGGAGTCCATCCTTAATGCAGGCTGAGCCCAAGTAATGAGAACTTGATTCTTAGTCAGGGGATTTCTTTCTTCCAGTGGGCTTAAGCCAAAACCTTTAAAATTATTTTAATGTCATTTTTCTTTTTAATGGGTCATGTAAGTACTAGGAAAATTATAGCATTAAAAGGGTGGCTTCAGACTTTCTTTTTCTCTTTGTATAATTGCCTTTTAGAGGGTAGAACTTTTAACTCATCCTGAACATTTCCCTTTGATACCACCAGAGGCAAGCCTCATATTCGGAGGCAAGTTCCTCGTATTTTCCTCTAGAAAGACCCTCAAGACACTTACTAGTTTGAGCTCAACACATGTTCATCCCCCACAGGCGATAAGCCACGGGATTTCCAGAGAGGTGGCAAGATTTATTCATTGCTGTTGACCAAAGGAAAGAGTGCAGTACAACCACATAAGAGATAAATGACTAAATCCCATGGCTGATTATTTTACAAGCACCACCACAAGCTGCTCGTCTAAATGAGCATTGCACCCTTCAAAGCACACCTGTATGAGATGGATGATGTGAAGTGTGGGTCACTGCCTAGTATATGGCTGCAACAATATCACACACAGCTCCCTAAATACAAGTGGTTACAACCACGAGCTTGCTGTTTCTCTTGTTGCCAGGTCTGTGTGTTGGCTGTGGCTTAACTGGCCTTGACCATTTTAGGACCCAGGCTGCAGAGGCAACACCTGGAGAATGTTCTTCCCCTCACAGGGGGGCAGCAGCTCAAGAAGGTGAGTGGAAACACCCAGAACCTCTTATAGCCTCAGTGTGAGCTGGAACATGATCATATCTGATCTCGTTCCATTACTGGGTGAAAAGTGATCAGAGGATGATGGATCAGGGAGAGGGGACATCTGTTGATCATGAATACAATCAACTATAGTCACATAACTTAAAATCATGAAATTTAAAACAGTACAGGTGATACTGTTTTTTTGACTTAGTGCATTTACTCATTACAGGAACGTGTTACTATATTGAGATGAGCATGATACATTCATTAAATCATGTCATCTTCATAACAAAACTCTGAGGCAGGTACTTACTCCGGTTTTACAGCTGAGTCAATGGTAGCCTGATGCGGCAAAGTACCGAGCCTTGGTCCTAGTACTGGAAAGTCGTAGCAGCAGCCCTGGGGCTCAAGGCTCCAGGCCTGAGTCTGCGTTCTTCAGCAGTCTCTGGCTCTGTGCCCAAGACTGGGGCCAAGAGAGGAGGGCAGCGGTCCCCACAGCAGATCGACACTTGCTGGGATTGTCACATGGACAGACAGCGTTCTCTTTCAGAAATGAGTTGAGGATATTTGGCGGATTCAGGTGGTTGATCACATTTGATAATCCCAGTTGCAGTCTGAAGTGAGCTGGGACTTTAAGCTAGGGAGGCTGACTGCACATGCCTTATAGGCTGGTTTAGGAGGAGATACTGAAGTGTACTTCTTCATCATCATCTGCCTGCAGTCGAGGCTGGGAAGACCTCTGCAACACTGGCTTAGGAATTATTAAGTCTAGAGAGAAACACAGTCTACTATACCAACATAATGAGTATACATAATGTGGTATGCCATACCAACATAATGAGTACAAAGGGACGTTCGTTAATATTCAATATTCTGATCACTTTTACGCACCTAGTAGATACGCTACTGAGCTTCCCTGATGGCTCACTCAGTAAAGAATCCACCTGCAATGCTGGAGACCTGGGTTGGGAAGATCCCCTGGAGAAGAAAATGGCAGCCCACTCCAGTATTCTTGCCTGCAGAATCCCATGGACAGAGGAGCCTGGTGGGTTACAGTCCACGGTGTTGCAAAGAGTTGGACAAGGCTGAGCAACTGAGCAGAAGCACATGATACTGTACTATGTACAGGAAATTAAAAACAAAATCAGAAATGGTCCCTGCCCTCATGGAGTTTATGGTCTAGAGGGCAGGACAGACTTTTGTTAGACAGTCACATTCATGGATGTATAATTACAAAATGGGACACTTTTATTTTGAAAGAAAGGGGCAAAGTTTCATGAGAGGGTAGGACAACGATGAGGAAGACTTCCAAAAGAATTGATGGGAACTTACAGGAGAGAGTCTAGAGGCTAAAAACGTGCGTTAGTGGAGTGGGAGGTGGGAAGCAGTCTGGACAGGAGAAGCAGTGTGTGCCCAGACCTTGGATGGGATGAAAGAAGGGCAATGTCACAGTCCAACGGGGCTTCCGTAAAGGGCTGGCACCTTGAGTTTCCTGTTGGCTGGCATGCAGCTCCCTCTGAAAGGGTCCGTGGCCTGTTAGTCCCCCTCATCTACAGCCAAGTTCAAAGAGAATAGATGTCACCTCTAGTGGGATCTCCCTCAGAGCCTGGCAGTCTCTGTCTTGCAAAAGGGAGCATTGTTCAGCTATGAGAAATCAACTTCCCACTGTTCCAGAGAGCCCTGAGGTATAGCTGAGGATCAGAGCCTGCACAGGTTAGAAGCTGCAGTACTATAACCAGAGTTTGCCATCAACACATGAGTTTGCCATCAATACATGCTTATCGAGTAGTCATGATGTCACAGAAGTGTAGAAGAGAGATAAGGCAGACACAGCCCTTCTATTAAAGAGCACATGGTCTGCAAGAGAACATGCCCACAGGCATGAAGGTGTGAGTGATGGAGTGGGATGATGGTCCAGAGTGGTGGCCAGCACAGGGGGAGGCCCCTCGGATTCTGGATGTCAGAGAGAGCCTCTTGCAGGAGTTGCGGGTTGAGAACACTGGACAGTTAATAGGGGTCCACCACCCAAAGAAGGGCCACTGGTAGCTCCCTAAGAGGGAACAGTAAGTGCCATGTCATGGGCAGGTGCAAAATACAACAGCAATTCCACAATGTTTTTTAGGGTACAGGGCTTCCCTGAAAGCTCAGACGGTAAAGACTCTGCCTGCAATTCGGGATCCCGGGGTTGGGAGGATCCCCTGGAGGAGGGCACGGCAACCCACTTCAGTATGGCCTCCCTTGGGGCTCAGCTGGTAAAGAATCTGCCTGCAGTGCCGGAGACCTGGGTTCAATCCCTGGATTGGGAAGATCCTCTGGAGAAGGGAAAGGCTACCCACTCCAGTATTCTGGCCTGGAGAACTCCATGGACTATATAGTCCATGGGGTCACAAAGAGTCAGACATGAACAACTTTTACTTTAGGGTCCAAGGAGCATTTAACCTTCAGAGTCAACATTCCTGGAAGAAGGTCTTTGATTCAGTCTCCTCTCTGCTCCATTATAGCGTGTTTGCTTCATGGGTTTTTCCCAGCGTTATTGAGATAAAATTGACATGTAAGATTGCACAGATATACTGTGTACAAGCTGATGATTTGATACATGTATATATTTCAACATGTTTACCTCAATCAGGTTAGTTCACAGCTCCTCTCCTCACATAATTACCATTTTTGCTGTCGTTTCTGTTATGGTTAGACTGTACAGTTAACTTTGGTCACCTTGCTGTAATTAGATCCCCAGAACTTATTCACCTTATAGCTGAAAGTTTGCGGCCTTTGACTGACATATTCCCATTTCCCTCTACTCCCAGCCCCTGCCAGGCAGCCACATTTCTACTCTGTTTCTATGAGTTTGATATTTTTTGGATTTCACCTATAAGTGAGATCATACGGAATTTGTCCTTCTCTGTCTGACTTACTTCACTTAGCCTGATGCACCTGTGCTTTCTGCTTCCAAACTCCTCTTGCATGGCCTCCCTAGAGTGCCATGAGAATCCCTGCCCAAACTCCCATCTGGATATTGGGTGTCTCTGGGTTTGGGGCTGCAGGCCTGGTAGGAGTTGGTGTTTATAGTGTTACTGGACGGTTTGGGGGCTGCAATGCTCCTGAGCTCTGGAGCACATTTGCATGGCACACGGCACCAAGAGGCACGATGGGACAGGTGCTCAGCTTCCGTTTCCCAACTCTCAGCTCAAAGCTGCTGACTCCAGGAAGACTTCAGTCATCCGGGAGTCGCCTCTTCCCCCTTTGATGTTCACGACAGGGTTTTCTTCATTTTGTCTCTGTTTTACATATGTACTCTCCTGCCAGACTGGGAAATTGTGCAGGGCTCTGTCTAGCAGATCTGGGGAACAGGATAAGATAGTGTCTATGGGCAGAGCTTTGAAGCCGTTACACTTCTGCCACCTCTCCACAGATCGGCCGTCAGACACACTGAACCCCGAGTTCCTCCTCTCAAAACATCGTGTAGTCTCTCTCTGTAGGAAATGCCCTTGGAATTTTGATAGGGCTTGAATTAACTCTGTAGATCACTTTGGGTGGTAAAGGGCATTGTAACAATATTGTCTTTCAGTCCATAAACAAGGAACGTCTTTCCGTTTGTGTCTGTCTTCTTTAATTTCCTTCCTCAATACTTTGTTCTCTTGCCTGGAAAATCCCATGGGGTCGCGAAGAGTCAGACACGACTGAGCGACTTCACTTTCACTTTTCACTTTCATGCATTGGAGAAGGCAATGGCAACCCACTCCAGTGTTCTTGCCTGGAGAATCCCAGGGACGGGGAGCCTGGTGGGCTGCCGTCTATGGGGTCGCACAGAGTCAGACACGACTGAAGCGACTTAGCAGCAGCAGCAGCAGCAGCAGCAATACTTTGTCATTTTTAGTATATGTCCTCACTTCCTTAGCTAAGTTTATTCCTAAGTATTTTATTCTTTCTGATGCTCTGGAAATTGAGATTGTTTCATCATTTCCTTATCAGGTAGTTTGTAATTATCATATAGAAATACAACTGATTTTTCAGTGGTGACTTTGTATTTAGCTTTACTGAACTGATTAGGCCTAGTAGTTTTTCTGTGACAGCTTTAGGGTTTTGAAAAAGAGGTCTAAAATTCACATGGAACCCTAGTAATTCCTCCAAATTATTCTATACATTTAATAAAGTGTGAATTTAAAAATCCCAAGAGGGGATCACCAAAGTTGAGAAAATTATTCTAAAATGTATTGGGAAAACTAAGTACTGAGGAAGCATTTTAAATCAAGCAGAAAGGATGGATGACTCAGTAAAAGGTACTGGAATACTGACATCCAGATGGGGAGGGAGACTAATTCCGATCTCTGCTTCACATACCATTCAATAATGAATTCCAGTTGGATTAGATATCTTAATTTGAAACGTGAAATTTAACATGCCCTATACAAAATAGGAGACTAACTTTATGACCTCAGAGTGGGAAAATCATTTCTTTTTTCAAAAAATGCTAGAAGTTTATCTCTACAATTTTTTACCAAAAATTTTGGAAAAGACTGAAAGTATTCCTAGTCTTAAAAGCAACATTTTCTCAAATCTGAGGATAGCCTTTTCCTAGTGGTTTGTTTTTTAGAAGTCAAAGTTGGGCTATGAATTGCTCAGAGTCCTCTTTTTTTTTTTTCCCCCATAATGAAATGTAGCTGTGCCGTTTACTGTTAGAAACATCTTACTGGAATCAGGGATCAGTAGTTAGTGTAAGTTAACTAGGAAACAGTGGTTCAGAAGGTTTTTTTGTGACTCTCTATTTTCACACATTCTGGTTGTTTTTCAGAGATGCTTCAGTGAGCTGGCTATGAAGAGATGCCGTCTTGGCAGGGGAGGCTTGAGTTGGTCTGTCTTACTCTAATGTTTCAAGGCTTCTGTGCCTTGCACATAAAAGCAGGAATAGAGTGATAAGTAAACAACCAGGAAGAACCATGATAGAACAATGTTTTAAAATAAAATACACAGTTAAAACTATTGACCCACAGAAGGTTGCAACTGCGTACAGAAAATCCAGATATACAGGGAAAAGAATTTTTTTCATTTTTAAAAATTGAAGTATAGTTCATTTATAGTATCTTGTTAGTTTCCTGTGTACAGCACAGTGGTTCATTTATATATATATATATATATATATATATATATATATATATATATATATATATATATATACACAAACACACACACACACACACACACACACACACCTGAATATTCTTTGGAAGGACTGATGCTGAAGCTGAAACTCCAATACTTTGGCCACCTGATGCAAAGAACTGACTCCTTGGAAAAGACCCTGATGCTGGGCAAGACTGAAGGCAGGAGGAGAAGGGGGCAACAGAGAATGAGATGGTTGGATGGCATTACTGACTCAATGGACATGAGTTTGAGTAAACTCTGGGAGTTCGTGGTGGACAAGAGGCCTGGCATGCTGCAGTCCATGGGGTCACAAAGAATCAGACATGACTGAGCAACCGAACCGAACTGATACACGTTCATAGATACATATATATTTTTTTTTTCTCTTTCAGATCTAGGAAAAGATTTCTTAAACAAGATGTATAAAGCAACATCCTTAAATGAAACTCTTAAAAATCTAAGACATTTCAACAAACCAATAATTTATATAATCCACAATACTAAGAGAAATATTATTTTATATTATATATACATATACAAATAATTCTGGCATATTAATAAATAAAAGCTGTACAATCCACTGCAGGGTTGAGGGAATGGCCAAATGATAAATGAAATCAAAGAAGAGGAAATCCAGACCTTTGACAAAACATGCCCATCATTTCCCGCGTTAACTTACAATCCCTTCCTGGTCGTTTACCAAACAGTGGTGCCTCTCTCCAGATGCTCTTCTGTTTCTTAGGCCCACTGGCCCACCAAACAGAGTGGTTTCTGCCACTTCATCCCTATGGCTTGGTCCAAATCTGTGCTGTCCTACAGAGTAGTCATTATCACCCATCACTATTTAAATTTAAGTAAAATTCAATTCCTTGGTCACATTAGCCGCATTACAGTGCTCAGTAGCCACATGTGGCCAATGGCCACCATGTTGAATAGAGTAGGTATAGAATCTTTCCATGATTATGAAAGCTCTGCTAGACACTGTTGCTTAAACTTATGTAAGGTTCAGTGTCATTATAATAGGGTGAGTCTCCTTTCATTCTTCCTTATCTTCAAAATTGCTTTGGCTCTCAATTTTCCGAATAAGTTTGAAGTCAAGTAATCAAGGAAATGTAAATTAAAACAACAATAATATACCACTCCATGGCAACTTCAATCAAAGCATTACCTCTATGAAAATGGAAACTCTGAACACAGTGGAAGTACATGAGATGGGCAAGTTGAAAAAGGAGTGTGTGTGTATGTTTGTGTGTGTGTGGGTATAATGCAATGACACAATTTAGGCAAATTTTACAAGAAGTCCCTCTGAATAGAATAAGCTCTTCTATTTATTGTTTATGGATCATAATTATAGCTAATCTTGAATGCTAAAGCATCTATCTTCTTTCCAGGCTCTGTTCCAGGCACTTTAAATCTATTAACATTTGACGACTGCACCCAAGATTAATTTACAATCATCTCCCTTATTTGACTGAAGCACAGAAAAGTTAAGCAATTTGCCTCAGGTGACCCAGCTAGTTGGTACAGAGTTGGAGCTCATAGCCAAATTGGCTTCCAAAGTGAAAGTGAAAGTGAAGTCGCTCAGTCATGTTTGACTCTTTGCGACCAGTGGACTGTAGCCCACCAAGCTCCTCCATCCATGGGATTCTCCAGGCAAGAATACTGGAGTGGGTTGCCATTTCCCCTTCTCCAAGTCTGCATTCAAAACCACAGTGCTATTCTGGAAACAGACCAAATGACACTCAGCAGACATGTGCTGCCAGAATGCTTCCAGAGAGGGAGAGAATGGAAATGGGAGGTAGGGCTTGGCCTCCTGTATAATGTGTTAGGGAGAGAGGGGGTGGTGGAGAGAGAGAGAGGAGCACGGCAGATCGGAAGGAAAGAGAAGAGAAAGCATTAACCTCAGTCAAATTAGGTTCGTGGGTACTCAGGTGTCATCATTTGCTTTTTGAGTGTATGTTTTTAAATTAACAAATTTAAAAAAAAACTGGGTATATTGTGAGATGAAGTAAGTCTCTGAGGACTTGCTTACGATCTGGTCTACGAACTAGACTTCTCTGTTGTTAAGAGTCATCCCTTGCTGGTTTGTAGAGCAAGACATGAGAGCTGAAGGGCTCTTGAGGGGCCCCTGAGAAGGACGAAGACCCAGGGGACAGGAGTGTCAGCTGGGGTAATTCTTGGGGCAGACGGAGGAGGGGGTAAGGGAAGCTGGACCAACATGGACTGACCGGTGGTGAAAGAGAATTTCCCAGAATCCTCTGGTGCTTGATGGAATCCCTGGTGCCATTTCCCCAGTAAAGCCTCAAGAATAAAAAAAAAAAAAACCTACATGTTCCACCTCTTCAGCTGTTACATTACTATTTTCTTTTGGAACTTGGGGGAAAAAAAATGCAAGACTGGCCTGAGAGAGACCACGGTGCGCATGTGATGATGGCCTGCCCAGGCGGGTAAAGTGATACTTGGGTTACAGACACGAAGCATCTCTTCTTGGCACCCGGGAGGCCCTGACCACAGCCGTCACCGCCATCAGCCGGCATCCCTTCCCGTGGAGGCCTCGTCTCACACGGCGCTTTCCGTCCCCCCGCAAGGCCAGGGCCCCAGCTCCACACCCGAGGCGCCACACAGCAGAGCTCCAGGCCCAGGCATCCCAGGCCCACAGCCTCCTTGGCCCTCTCGCTGATGCCAGCTCACGTGTGGGGCTTCTTTGTACAACCGCTGTCCTGGGAGCAGACGGGGAGGATTGGCAAGATGGGGCCGAGGCGGGCAAGGCTGGGGCAGCTGCCCCGTGTGACTGGCAGACACCCGCAGAGCCAGCAGAAGAGCACGGGGTAAGGGGGTGAAGGAGGTGCTGGAGGGCGGCCTCCCCTCCACCCTTGCCCTGCGGCCGGTCTGCCCCAGCCCCCTGAGTCCCCTTCACCCCCGATCCATGGCTTCTTTCCCGCAAGCGCATCAGTCCTGACAGACCAGCAGGTTCTTAGGAAGCGAGCACCAGCGAGCCCCAGGCTGGCTCTGACTCTGCTGTGGCCCCTCCTCGGGCACAGAAGGAGTTTCCCAGATCCTGGGACCGTGGGTGGCCCGCCAGCCTGCAGGCCCGCAGCAGCCCTCGGGCTGCCCCGCATCGTCCAGCTGTGGGGCGGCCGGCTGCTCCCACTCAGGCGGCACACTGGTTTCCAAGCCAGAAAGCTCCAGAGGAGAATGATAAAATGCTGGGCTTTAGGGCATCTTGAACTCAAGCCCCATGAGCCTCAGCGATGAACGCGCAGTGAACACTTCCCCACCACGTGCTGGCGGGGCTCCTGGGCCAGCCGAGAGGCGAGAGGACCTGTCCCGGCTCCTCCCCACGCCTCTGCACCCGCGCCCGAAAGCCCGCCTGGAGGTGCGGACTCACGGAAAGGCCGGCGTAGACCGGCGGTGAAGAAGAGCCTCCGGGGGCAGACGGGGCCTGCTAGCCGCCATCTTGGCTGCAGGTCCTCGGGCGAGGTTTCCTGAGCTCCCTTGTTTTCACCGCGGTGGAAACCTCTGAGAACTTCTAAAATTAGAACTAAACACGTGGCTAGTTTTCCCCATTGAGCCTGCTGGGGACAATGACATGCTAGTTTCCCATTTCTCAAAATACTCCTCCTATTATCAATTCAGTCCTGGATTGTTGACATAGGTTTGCTTTAAATATACTTACTATTCATGAAATTGTCATAGATATGTACATGTGTGCTTTTAAAACTTTCTCCTCCTCAAAATCAAATACATAAACAAATAGATGATACACAGCTCATGTGTTTTGTGTACTAGTGCTATAGAATATATATGTGTATAAACACACATACAATGCTACCTTTGTGTGTGTGTATATATATATATCTGTATGCAGTGGCAGTTTAGTCGCTCAGTTGTGTCCACTTCTAACCTAGACAGCATATTAAAAAGCAGAGACATTACTTTACCAACAAATGTCCGTCTAGTCAAGGCTATGATTTTTCCAGTAGTCATGTATGGATGTGAGAGTTGGACTATAAAGAAAGCTGAACGCTGAAGAACTGATGCTTTTGAACTGTGACGTTGGAGAAGACTCTTGAGAGTCCCTTGGGCAGCAAGGGGAGCCAACCAGTCCATCCTAAAGGAAATCAGACCTGAAAATTCATTGGAAGGACTGATGTTGAAGCTGACACTCCAATCCTTTGGCCACCTGATGCGAAGAACTGATCCATTAGAAAAGACCCTGATGCTGGGAAAGATTAAAGGCAGGAGGAGAAGGGGATGATAGTGATGAGATGGCTGGATGGCATCACTGACTCGATGGACATGAGTTTGAGCAAGGTCCAGGAGTTGGTGATGGACAGGGAAGTCTGGCGTGCTGCAGTCCATGGGGTCGCAGAGTCAAACACAACTGAGCAACTGAACTGAACTGAACTTGCAACCCCACAGACTGTGGCTCTGAATAGACAGACCTGAGTCCCACAGTTTGCTCTAACATGTCTTAGCTCTGCGACCTTAGGCAAGTCAATAACCTTTCTGAACTCACTTTGGCTTAATGGCGGGGGGCAGAGGGGGAACCTTACGTAGAATGGTTCTAAGGGCTTCATCTCTGGAACCAGATTATCTGGGTCTGAATCCCAGGCCCACAAGTGACTCATTTCTTTGTGCCTCAGTTTTTCCAGTTGCCAAACGGGAATCAGACCAGCCCCTGCCTCATATTGAATCTGTGAGGAGCTCTAACAAGAAGTTAGGGAATATCAAGAGCTTAAAGGGCTGCATGAAACAGTTATTAAAATGACTCTAAAACAGGAATCATAGTAGGATCCACCGTAGAGGGCTGTGGTGAGGAAAAGATGGGGTACTGCGTGTGAAGCACGGAGATCCCACCCTGACACCCAAGCGCTGCATTGACATGGCAGTCGCGGGAGCTGGCATTTTGCCTCCGGCCACCTGCCCACTCCCAGGGCCCAGGCCCCCCTCCCCGAGGCTCCTTGGCACGGGGACCTGGGGGTATGATCCTGGGCAGATGAAGAGTGGAGGCTATGCTGCAGCCTGAAGTCGCCAGGGCCACGTGCCCCATGCCCCGGGAGGCCCGGCTCCAGCTGCACCCGGGCCAGAACCGTTTTGCCACACCACCTCCAGCTGCCAGATGTTGTTCTAACCAGAGCTCTCTGATACGCCGCCAGACCTTGGGCAATGGAGGCGAGGTGTGCTGGGATCCAGCCAAGGCCCCCCCACCCGGCGTGAGGGCCTGCTGTCCTCGCAGCAGTGCCAGCCCAGAGCTGGGGGGCATGTCCCTGGGGACAGGGCCACCTGAGCCTCGCAGCCAGGAAGGTAGAAGACACTTCACAGCCATAGGGGGGCTCCCGGCCTTGGGGGTACTCGCCCCCAACCACAGGCCCACAGGCACACTCGGCCCACTGGGAACACTCACGGCCTCATGGTACAGAGAAGGAAGGATGGCAAAGGAGAAAAAGGAGAGAGGCCAAGAGACGTGGGAAGAGAGGCAGGGACACGCACTGGGCAAGCGTAGACTCGGGAGCTGGTGTCATGGCCTTTTCAAACTGGGGACCTCCCTCCGACTGGGCCCATGGGGCAGACTGTGGGAAAAGACCCACTTAGGAGTGGCTCCTTCCAGAAAAACCCAGGGTGGCAGCACTTTCCATCACGTTAAGTCTTTATCCAAGAAATACAGGGTTTTCATCATCTCTGCCAACCCTTGCAGCCTCCAATTCCCCAATCTGTCCCTGTGAAGGGAGGGGGGCCCAGACTGTGTCCACCCCCCACCCCATCCCCAGGCCACGTCTGTCTCCTTGGCCTACTCCAAGGATCCAAGGGGATGTTGCCAGATACATCCATGGCCCAGGCCTCTTGGGGACTTCCCCTCTGCCGAGAACAGCTAACCACGGGGATACATGCCCAGAACACAGGGGAGGAAAGTCGTTGGGACACACTTAAGTCGAAAAAGCACATGTTGTTTATCTGAAATTCAAATTTAACTGGGCTTTTTGTATTTTTATTGGCTAAATCTGGCTACCCCAGACAGGCAGCTCCAACCTGAGTTCAGTGGCTGAAATGGGGAGCATGTGTGTTAAATCACCTCAGTCGTGTCTGACTCTTTGCCACCCCACGGACTGTAGCCCGCCAGGCTCCTCCGTCCATGGGATTTTCCAAGCAAGAATACTGGAGTGGGTTACCATTTCCTACTCCCGGGGATCTTCCCGACCCAGGGATCGAACATGAGTCTCTTGCATCTCCTGCGTTGGCAGGTGGGTTCTTTACCAGGAGAGAACTATTTCAGACTCCCACCCCATCACACATATTGTAGGAAGGTCACCAGCTTGGGAGAGCTGGAGTTGGACCACCCAGCCAAACAGTCGGGTGATTTTTATTCTTTGGTGAGAAAGGGACAAAGAGAGGAAATCGAGCTCTTGGTTAAGCTGATGCTAGGTCAGGCATTCAATGAAGGCCAAGTATATCCATCCCAGGATCTGTGCTGGCCATTTGCCGGCGTCGTTTCACTGAAGGTTGAAGACCATCTGAGCAGCAGTACCTGTGTTTCTGTCTCTACGTGGCAGACTCCCTCTGTATCAGCACAGAAGCTGAGCCTGTCGGAGCCCCGGCCACAGGCTGCAGGGCTGAATTTGATGCTGGCTGACTCTACTGGGGGATGTAAGGCCTGCCCTTCTCTCTACCTTTACAAGGTCCCTGTTTCCAAAATGAGCAGCCAGTATGCCTGCTCTCCCAGATGAGTCTGAATCCAAAGGCAAACATGGGAGGTGATAAGGTGGAAAACCTCAGTCCGAGAGGCTCAGGTGGGAAAGCGTGGGTTGGTGACACCCAGCCCTGAGTCAGAATCCCAGCTCTGTTGTTGCCTATGAGATGAGGCACAAGCGACATGCGATTGTTTGTGCTTCAGTTTCATTTGCTAAATAATTGGGATAATAATACACACAGCATCAGGTAGTTAGGATTTAATGAGAGAAGGCAGGAGAAGCAGGTACCCATCAATTGAGCTATTATCGCCCTCAAAGGATGGTTGGAGAGGAATAAAAGGGATGCGAAGTGAAGAGTTGTAGTAGATGCGTCATAAATGGTAATTATGACTATTGTAACCAACTCCCTTAGGGAATGGGTTGTGCGCTTCCCAAAAGCCACTCAAAACTCCTTTCTTATCGCAGAGCATTGGATAAATGACTCCTTTGATAAACTAGCTTTTCACCTGGGGAAACTGGTTTGCTGATCCTACCCAGGTTCAGATGACTGAAAATCAATGTGATTTGACAGCTGTGGAAAAAAGCAAACTGCACGTACAGACCGATGAGCCGCAGAGCGCGTCAGTGCTGATACAGAGCAAGACCACTGAAGCGGCTGCTGTCCGTGACCCTGCCGCCCACCCTGTGTTCGGGCGCCAGCCTGGTCCCCCATCAGCTGCTGGTAGGAGCGGAGGTCTCGCTGCCTCCCTGATGCTGCCGCCTCCTCTGTGGCCTGCGGGAGCGCCCGGCAGTCCAGATGCTGGGGCCCTGGCCTTGCAAACTTGCGCCCCACGCCTGCAAGGTCAGGAGCATTCTCGGCTGCCTCACAGCATGGTTAGCGGCTACTGGCAAGGCAGAGCCACTGGGATCTGAGAGCTGCGGTTGCTCCTGAGATCAGGAAAGGCAAACGGTCATATCATCCCCTACCTCTTTCCAGAGAACTGAGGGCTTCGTTCCTGGCCCCTGCTGCCTCACTCACCACCCCAAGCCCCTGCTTCCAGGTCCCCATACTGTCCCTGCATTCCCGTCAGTCCATCTGTGCACCCATTGAAATGACACATCCTCGGAGGCCACACGGCCCAGGGCGGCCACCTAGTGTGACTCAGGAGACCCTCAGCCTCCTGGAGCCTCAGCTGGAGTCACAGTGATGTGGGGAGAATAAACCAGCATTAGCACGTCCTGCCAAGAACCAAGGGGCACACGAAAGTGAAAGGGTTTTCTTTGGGGGCTGGGTGTGCCTTCAGATGAGAGTTTCAGGGAATCCGTCATGCTCTGGGACTCTGAGAATGCTCCCCGTGTAAGATTGGGGATGTTACTCACTGGCCATCTCCTTCTTCTGGCTGTTTTTCTGTGCGTCCTGACTTTCTTCCCCTTGCTACAGGGGAGGGTAGGATTGTCACTGGGTCAGCACCGCTGGAGACCATTCTCTCTGAGTTCTTTGCATAAGTAACCCAGGAACCAAACTGAGGAATCTGGCTGTTTAGTGTCCTCCCTATGATCTTGTTTTAAAATAAACTGCTGAGTCATCATTAATCATTACGAAATAAATCTTATGGCTGCTTTCCCCCCCACACCAAGTTGCCCTAGGAAGAAATAGCATCTTCTTTAGACCATACCTGCCCCTGAAGACATCCAGCTTTACTTTTATAGTCTATGTCCCACTACCCCTGCCCCCTGGTCTTCATATGTCTTGAACTACTTTCCTGATCAGCGAGTCACATGGACTGTAGGCTACTATCTGTTTCAGCTGCTCTGGAAGACACTTGCCTGTTTCTCTAGCTACAGCCCATGTGGAATCCTATCTACCACTTAGCCTTTATTTTAAGCCAGATCTAAAGACACCTTTTGAGTTTGGTGAACATCCATCTACCCAGTTTCATCTGCACAAAAAAAGAGGATTGTTTAATTTCAGAGATAAATGTGACAGTCTCCAGCCTGGAGGAAAGGCTGCATCAGACAACCCTGACAAGTTCCTTAACTGTTCCAGGAAGGTGCCAGTTACCTGCAATATATTGACAATAGGTTTTCAAGCAGTGAAAACGGACCACATGTTAAATGTCGTACATGTTTAATCACCACATGTCTCCAACAAAGGTTAGGTACGATTATCATCTCACTTTATAGATGAGGCGAGTGAGGCTAGAAGGGACAAAGTCATTTGCTCACAACCACAGGCTAATGAGAGCCAGGATTCAAAGCAAGTTCTTTAAAACACTTTTTACCAGCCCTGCTAATTAACTTACAGTGCGTTTGTGAGGACTAAAGGCCCGTGAGCTGTGTGCTGGTGCTGCCCTCATTTCACAAGGGAGGGGCGAGCTCTGGGAGCCTTAGGTGTAATGAGTTGACTGAAGAGGGATGAAAGGTGTACTTGAGCCTCATCATCCAGGAGGGGCCTGGGAGCTGCCCCGCCCCAGCCTCGTGGCAGCTGCAGAATGCTCCGCCCGTGATTGTGCGCAAGATTGTTTAATTAATTGCAAGGCTTACCTGTCACCGTATCTGCCTTCGTGAAGTGTGTCTTTCATCTTGGATCTCCAAAGCGGGTGTAAAAGCTGTAATTAGTCATAATGATGGTGGTGGTTGTTTTTTAATAGTTACTTGCTATAATGTCCCTTTGAGAGGTGAAGGTGCTGGGGCTTTGAGTCAGAGGGAGATGCTAAACACAGAGACCCAAGATGCAAACAAGTCAAGGTCCTCATTCCTGGGAAGCCTTTTGGAAGGCTTAGCCATGCCTTGAAACAAAGAACTGCCCCGGGCATACAAGCCTCTCTCTTCTTGCCTTGGAGCAGTTCACATTTCTTTCTGGATGAAGGAGAGTGGTTGCTTTCCCTGGCATTTTAAAACAGGTGTTAACAGGCCATTCCCTTATGAAGGCAAAGAGGGGTTAAGGTCCAGGATGCTCCTGCAGCATACCCCAACCCCTGTTTGCTCACTGGTGACACAAAGACAGGAGTCCTGATAATTCTAAGTCACAGCGGTCTTGTATCCTGTCTAAGGTGGTCAGTCAGGTGTGAGCACTTGAGGAGACAGAGAAGCTCAGGAAAACAAGTCATTATTCCCACTGGCGCTGGAGACAGGAGGCGCAGCGCACAGGGCCACGTGGGAAAGACACCAGGGTGGTCAGGAGGCAGGAGACAGGAGCAGGGTGATCTCTGAGGCCCTGGCCTTTATTGGGGTGTCGAGGGCAGGGCCGGAAAGGGCAGAGGGAGCAGTCTGGGACTGGCTAGCGCAACAAGTCAGTGAGCTTGGGGCGGGTCACTAGTTGCTGGTACCAGGCTCTGGGACGATAAAGGCAGAGGAATGTTGCCCCCAGGGGTGTATGGACCAGATGGAGGAGGGAGCTCTGGAGCTTTTAGTTTGCATGTCAAAGTCTTCCCAGCCAGAAGGGTTTTTCTCAAGATTTCAAAACATCATAATATAGAAAATTATACAGTAGAACAGTTTGTGTGTGTGTGTGTGTGTGTGTGTGTGTGTGCGCGCACACGCATGCTGGGAGAGGTAGACTGAGATTTGAGACAAGAGTGGCAGGAGACTTTCTCCCATCTCTAAAAAAAAAAGCAAAAATCAAGAGAAGATGAACTTATTAACCTCCTCTTGAAGGAGTTCATAAGATCCCCTCAGGGAGAGTTTCTTCTCTCTCTCCCTTTCCATGGCCTCCCCTGGCTGTGTGTTTGAGTCCAGGACAATCTGAGATGGTCATTATAGGATGCAGAGGGGATGCTTTGTTTAGGCGTAGAGATTCCTTGCTGTTCACCTATGTTCCTGCCCTTTCGTCTCATACTAATGAGTCCAAAATGTGCTTCTAGTTCTGTTCCTTTGAATGCCCTAATCCTGAAAATCTCTCTTATAATGACGCTTTTTGGATTTTCAAGCCTAAAGTCGTCATTAGTAGATGGACAGGCCAGGTTTCAAACCAAGGGCTTGCCTCTTCTCAAACTACCCCACGATGTCAGAATGAGAGCGAGAGGATCCATGGCTGAACAGCCATTTTTCAGGAACTTATGAAGTGGAAACTCACCTTTGGAAAATAAATTCTGCCTAGGAAACAAGGGTGCCTCTTTAGAGCAGAATAATGAGAATCATTTAATAATTACAAGGCTCATCATGGGATCAAATCTACAGACTCTTAGCCCCTCTTACATATATGAGAATGTTGCTTAGTCATATTTCTAAAAGAAGAACACCTACACCAAAACCAGGTAACTGAAAATTGCCCCCTTAACCTTCAACAGAAGAGTAAATAAAGAGACCAGAACCCTAGACAGTAGGGAAAATAAATGGACTACACACAGGTACAGGCAACAACCTGGATGGATCACAGAAACATAAGCTGAGAGGAAAACCAAGTAAGATAATGCAGAACAGAATGGCGTTTTCACAAAGCTTACCAGCACCGCACCACCCTCTGACAAACCGCGCACACCGTCGAGGAATACCTACAGAAGTATAACTTTAAAGAAAAGCCGGAGAATGATAAAATTTAGGATATGGATGCTTGCTGAGGGGAAGAGAGGGGCCTTGGGAAAGATTCATCAATATTGTTTTACGGTTCTTAAGACATTGCTTCACAGGCATGTTACACTCAACATCATGACTGACATATAGGTGGCATACGCAGATAATTCTGTACGTCCTCAAAATGTGTATTTCAGGAGGCCGCTTCCTAATGCAAACAGCTCAGAGGCAAACCGTCTCATTCAGGGACAGCAGATAAACGTGCACTTCAAGAAAAATACAAGGAATGTGGTATGTGGGTTGGGGGAAGGGGGTCCCCAGAACTCTGGGAAAGAGGAAGGTAGAGGAAAAGGCTGGAAGCAAAAGCTGGGAGAATAAAGGTCTGTGGTTCCTGGTTTTATTTCTCCTTTCTCCGTAAGATCCTCTCGGTTTCTGATTGTGCCCTGGTTCTCACACCCTCTAAGATAGTTTTTAAGCCCCCATAGACAAGAGATGCCCTCCCCAGAATGTAAGGCTCTCCCACTTTCACTCTGGCAAATACACAGGCTGGAGAGGGAAGAGAACTGAGATTCAAACCACCCCCCGCTGGGCTCACGTTCACTCTCAAAGTGTGGCCCAGTGGAGGTCTCCAGGCCTCCCAGTGACGGGGGAGACGTGAATAAAATACAGATGAGATCACACTGTAAGCTGCAAGACACTGTGCTTTTCTCAAGGTCTCTGAGACGGGCCGCACCCAGGGTGGGGCACTGCTTGCTCTGCCCATCAGGCTCCTGGCCTCCGTTTGCTACCCTACTCCCTGTTTCATACAGATGGTCCTTGCCGTATTTAGGAATGCCTTCTCAGCTTGGGAAGTTCGAGTCTGAAAGAGTTTAAAAGAGGGGGAAGTAGTTTTGTTTCCACCCCACCCCCGAACATTACAACTGAGACTGTAACACAAAATATCCAACTGAGAAGTAAAAGATCTGGGTATCACAAAGCCAGTACCTCCAAACACTTGGGTTTGGATTATAGACTTAACCGACTATAGTTGACGCATAATGTTGTGTCCGTTTCAGGTAAACAGCAATGTGATTCAGTTAAATGCGTGCGTGCTCAGTTGCTCAATAGTGTCTGACTCTTTGGGACCCCATAGACTATAGCCCACCAGGCTCTTCTGTCCATGGGATTTTGCCGCAAGAATACTGAAGTGACTTGCCATTTCCTTCTCCAGGGGATCTTCCCATATCAGGGATCAAACCTGGGTCTCCTGCGTCTCCTGCATTGGCAGGCGGATTCTTTACCACTGAGCCACCTCTTCATTCTTTTTTAGATTCTTTTCGCGTATAGGTTATCTCACAGAATATTGAGTAGAGTTCCCTGCATTATACAGTGTATTGTTGTTGGTTATCTATCTTATATACAGTAGCGTGTGTATGTTCACTCCAAGCTCCTAATTTATCCCTCCTCTCCAGGGACTTAATGTTATTTTGAATGTGTATAAGAATTAGACACCCAGGGAAGAACCTTAATGATAATAAGCCATTCCCTTCTCCAGGGGATCTTCCCGATCCAGGGATCGAACTTGCGTCTCCTGCTTCGTAAGCAGATTCTTTACCATCTGAGCCACAAAGGAAGGCCCAGTGATAATAATACTAAAACAATAATAGTAATACTGGCAGCCGTTTCTTGGTTACCTCGAGGATATACCGCACACACACTGGTAGCCTCCTGTCCAGCACCCTGTTTATTTCAGAGCACAAATTTGAGGTCAGCACCATCATCCATTGACAGGCACTGAAAAGGAAAGCAACTGTGCCCAAGGATATGGGACAATTAGAAAGAGTCTGTGCTGGAATTTGAACCTCAGTCAGCCTGGCTATGAAACCACTCATGTTATATCCAGATTCTGATACATTATTTTCCAAAGATTTAACAGCCAGGAGACTGTAACAGCCAAACTGGGAATAACCCTATTTTGTGAAGGGCTTCAATTTATTTAACACACTCACCTACTCAGAGCAATTCATTACCAAGGGTTTGAGAGCTGCCTGCCTCCGGCTCCAGCCTTGAAGAGGGAGGCCAGTGTCTGCATCTTGGTGAAGGTAGGGATGGCGGTCGGGGGAGGGGGTAGAAGGAAAAAGCCAGTCGGCACTGGTCCTTTTGCCAAGTTGCAGGCTCCCTCCAAAACTCACAAGTTGTCATTTTTGGCGAAGAGCATCCGAAACCCAGCAGTGCTCGATTGGAGTGGATTTCTTATCTGCCCCCAGTTTCTCTGGGCAACCTGTTGGGCAAGCGGGCATCACACAGCCCTCCATCCAGGCCTGGGATGACCACAGCACAGAGCACCAGGTCCACAGCGCAGCTCTGAAACTCAGGGCCTTTCATGGGCACCTCGCTAATGAGAAGACCAGGACCAGAGAACGGGGACATCGCTGATTCCAAAAAAAGACTTTGACAGCGACTGCCCGGTCTAGAGTCCTTGCCACTGACCACCCAGCATGGGGTATCTCAAGGCAGGGCTTCCCCACCGGGGGAGATGGCCTCTGCCCCAGGACACCCAGTACCGCCTGGGGACCTTTTCACTCGTCACTCCTGGGGAAGGAGGCTGCTCCTGGCATCCGGGGTGGGGAGAGCCCCAGGGTGCTGCTAAACCGCCCACAATGCACACGAAGGTCCCCTCCCCCAGCAAAGAATCTTTCCATCCCAATGTCAACAGTGCCGAGGTTAAGAAAACTCATGCTAAGTTTGGCATTAAGGAAGCAGAGGTGGGAGAGGGCCAAGCCCACTGTAGGACAGGGACCCTCTCCATAACCACCTGCCAGTGTTCTACCAGCCCAGGCTCCACCACCCTGCGCTGAGTAGCTCGTGGGTCCCCTGCTCCAAGCCCAACAGTCCCAAACACCCAGAGCCAGCAGAGAACGCCACGTTACTGCTCGAGTCTCTCTCAGAGGAACTAGTAAGGCTTTGAGGAACTGGCAAGGGTCGGGGAGTCGAGGCGTGGGCGCAGCGATAGGAGCCGAGGGCAGGGGTTCCTTCCCTGCAGATTCCTCAGTGATCACAGACGGGCTGGCATCCCTAGGGGAAAATCTCGCTTCCTAAGAATCACTTCTCCGTGTGGATAGGGAGTGGGGACTTGTCTGGGAAGGGTTAAGCGCCTATCTTCTCTTGCTGGCCTGTCTCCCAGGCGAAGCGAAGGCCGCCCCATCTCACATGGATATGAAAAGACAAACTGTGCAGATTGAAAACAGCTGTATGCCGAGTGAATGGGCCACATGGCCGCGGTGCCACGCCGAGGTTTAGCTCCATCGGTGCCCTTTTGTTTGACTTTGGAGGAGCAGCACAAATAAATACAGTAGGTTCTGTTTAAACAAAGGACTCTGATCAATAGAGGTTTGTATAGCTTACGACCTTCCACCATAAACAGAAATTTGAGGTAAAAAATCCACAAATCCCAGATCAATTACCAGATTATTTACCCTTTTGCACTGCTAATGTTCCAATCTGCCTTGCATACTAAATAGCCAGGAAAGAAAAGGATTTTTGTTGCCGCGGAGGAGGGCGGACCCTGTGGATTTATTCGTTGTGGCAATCAAAGCGTATGCCATACGTTTTCTATATAAACCCGGCTGCGGCGATTGTGCAAATCGGCTAAGACAAATTTTAAATTCCAGGACTTTTCAGTCAATGTTACCAGTAGCTTTTTCTTTTCCTTTTCTTTCTTTTCCTTTTTTTTTTTTTTTTTCTGAAGGGGCTTTAACCATCTGCCACAAAAACTGTTATTGCACTGTGGTTTTCTGTAAATGAAAGTACATATGTTAGGGGCTTCGGGCGTTATGCTGGTTCTTGGCAGTTCTGAAGCCTTGAGGAAAGCCCCTGCCTTGGGTTTCCTGGACTCAGTTTCCCCAAGTGTAAATGTGGGCTTGCCTGGAAGAATCACTCACCAGCTCTGTGCTGTGGGCAGACAGTTTAATCTCTTGAAGCCTCTGTTTTCTCATCTGTAAAATGGGGGTGGGGGGGATTACTGTTTCCCTCCTGGAGTTATGACGAGAATGAAATGACACGCAGCACATTAAAGCATAGCCCGGCACACAGGAAGTGGCATTCGATGGGCGGGAGCCACTGTAACTGTCATCATCGTGATTATTCTGTGTTCCTTCTCTGACGTCCCAAATTTCAACAGAGATGCAATATTTTGGCATGAATTCTCTGAGTCAAGGCTCAGGGAAAGGCTGGAAATTAACAACTAGGGACTCAGGGAAAGGAGTGCATGGTACCACTAGGAAGAGAGGAGAAACATCTTCCTAACAAGTCACGCTGGCCACCCCAGTACCCAAAGGTGTTGGATGCCTGACCCTCCACCCACAGACATCTTCTGGCTTCGATGTTTGTTCATCAGAACATGGTAATCCTCTAGGAGATGCTAGCTTCGGCAAACAGGATTCCCACCCTGTCTGCTAAAGTGGAAGTCCCTCCCAGGAGAGCCGGAGACGTGTGTCCGCCATGCTCACCCCCCAACCCAGGGAGGGACCCAGGATTAGCTCAGTGCACGTGGCTGGGTCCTCAGGACTGCCCGAGAACCTCTCCCTTCCCCCCTCGCCTGGATCACAGGTCCTCACCTTTCCCTGTTAAGCCCAGCCCCTCTTCTTACTCCTTGAGTCTGGCCTCCCAAGCCACCAGTCACAAGGAAGATGTTAGGACTTACCCTGTTCTCCATGTTTTTATTTTTTCCACCCATAATGTAGGAATGACAGAGAAAGCAATCTGTACCCAGAGCTGTGTTGAGAGCTTGACTCACGAACTCACACAGCAATACCAGTGGGTCTGCATTTTACAGAGAGAGAGAGGGTTGGGAAGGTTATTCACAGGCTGCCACATGGCCCGTGAGACTCTAAACAAGGACTGCCTGACTCCTCTCTACCAGACCTGTGGTTCTCAAATCTAAGCAGCTTCAGAATTACTACATCATGGCTCCCTTTTCTAAATTTCTGCATAGTCAAGACTTAAGTTCTAGGATCATTTTTGTTCTTGTGTTTTGCTAAGAGAACCAACTTGCTTTGGAATCATCTGTGTCCTACCCTTCATCCTTAAGCATTCTACAGAAGCTGAACTGAAAGGGAAATTCTCATTCACCAAGTTTTGGGAAATTTAGTTCAGATTAAAGAATGGGAGATGGAGGAGCAGGTCAAGAGTGAAGAAAATTCTTCCAAATTAACCAAGAGGTCTAATTAGGGCAGAGGTTAGCTGTCTTTTTAAAAAGGAAAAGCAGTTTCTCGAGTTGTAATTATTCTACGAATTATAAAATGCGAAAGTCACGGGGTGGGGAAGGAGGTCTAGAAACTTGCATTCCTTAGTAATGAACTACATAAGCAGTAAAAGCCTGAGTTAGAGTATTTTTTCCAAACTTTTACTCAATAAATATTCTGTCTCCAAAGTATCACAAATTCCAAATTAGCAGCATGTGGATTCATGAAATCCATTCATTTCTCCATTCATGCATCCCACAAACATTTATTGAAGCCTCTGCTCTGCGCCAGGCATCTGCTGGGTGCCAGAGGGACACGGCGGGCGTGTGCAGCTCTGAGATGTTTATTTGAGAGAAATAAGATACAGGCTATTTCCTTGAGGGACAGGAGGAGATAAAGAGTTGTAGAGGAGACATGTTTGCCTTTGTGGGTGGGTGCAAAAGTTGGGGGAAAGGGCATCCAGGCCCAGAGCCTAGCCTATACAGAAAAAAGCCACTACTAGGTTTTTTTTTAATCTATTTTTTTATTGAAGTATTGTTGATCTACAATGCTGTGTTAATTACTGCTATACAGCAAGGTGACTTGGTTACATATATAAATACATTTTCCTTTGTATTCTTCTCCGTTATGGTTTATCACAGGATATTGAATCTGGTTCCCTGTAGATTTGGATGGCGATCCTTCTAGATGCTCTCACAGGCCCTTGCATCTGTCCCTCGGTTGCCCTGCTGACGTCTAAGGGCTGAAAAGTTGTCCCCATTCTCGGGCAATTGGAGGCCCTCTTGCCAAGGTTACACCATACCCCCTATACCCTACCCTCAGGGACTGCCCACTGACCTACTGATTGACACAGGGCTACTGCGGGGTAAGGGCCCACCGTCAGCTGAATCAAGTCTCTGCTGAAATTCTGATTCCAGAGCTTCTGCTAGGGTTGAGCTAGAATCAGAGTCCTGCTGCCTCCTTGCTTAGCTCTTTCCCTTGCCCTATCTTGTCCCCTCATACCCTCCCTCCTTCAACAAGTCATGTGCCTCAACCCTGTCTCAGGTTCTGCTTCTGGGGAGCCTGATCTCAGAAGAAATTATAGTGACTAATTGGGATCTTGAAAGACACATACCTGCCTGAGTAAATAGCTCTGACATCTCGTAGTTGTAGGATTCTTGATCAGCGACTCAGCCTTCACTCCAACTGCTAATGAATCCAAGAGGGAAATCCCCCAACTCCCATCTTTGCCTCCTTGCCTTTTAAGGAGTACAATCAGATGTATGCACGTGTGCATATCTAAACATGTACACACACACACACCGGCATAGATGCATGCCAGGCTAAGCAAAAGGAGCAACCCTGGGCTTGAGACCTGCCACATGGAAAACTTCTTCCTAAAGACCTAAGAGTTAGGTCTCTGATAGGGCATGCTTAACCTAATCTGGTATTCTGTAACTCCCAAAAGTTTTCCTCCTGGCCTTCAGTCAAGGCCCACTCTCACAGATTTCTAAAACTCATCTATATAATTTTGAATGCTTTTATGATTAAGCAACAGGAAAATGAATTGTTTTATATATCACATATTGTCCAGAAGTAGGGCAGATTCCAGGACCAGTTGATTCAGTGGTCAGTGATGTCAACAAGGACTTGGATAATTTTTCCTTTTTTCTGCTCTGCTATCACCAGTGTGGGCAAAAGCTAGCACCATACTTCCTTGTTCCCAGTTGCAGGCTACAGTCCTTCCTTCCATCTGATTGGTCTGTCTGAGGTCATATGTTTGCCCTGACCAATAACAACAACAACATGAAAATGCCGTGCTCTGATTGGCTTGAGCTAATCAAGACCCACCCCTAGAGCTGGGAGTGGGATGAAAGTTGTAAAGCATGCTTGGACTCCAGAGCTAGGATGTTAATTCCAATTGCGCCTGGGCTACTTAGTAGCTGTGTGACTTTGGGCATGTTATTGATTTCTCTGTCCCTCAGTTTCCTGATCTGTCTGACAGATAATAATATGCCCCCTCCATTGGGTGGTTATGAAGGTTGAATAAATCAATAAATGCCAGGCTCTTTGGCAGTCTTGGTGCGTGATGAGTGCAAGTTTTTATCCTATTGTGTTGTATCTGAGCAAATTCATGGTACAGTTAGGAAAGACAAATGGGGGTGGCAGACATTAGGTGGGTAACCTTCCATGTCCATGATACTATCTCTCACCCAAATCCACGTTCTGACTCCTTGACTGAGTTCAGCTGAGCATCCTGAGTTGAAACATTCTGGCTAGGTGGGTAAGGTCTAAAAACCACTGTGTTTCTGAAATAGTTCTTGGCTTTCAAAGCACCTCCCAAGCATTTGGAAATTGTAGCTCTGAGCGCTCCTCTTAGTAATACCATCTCTTACCTAAGTCCCACCCAAACCCCATCATTAAACAACTTCTGAGCTTGGACAGAGTTGTCAGCTCCAGGAGACGCTACCTCACAAGGGAAGGCGGGACCCACCTGTCTGTCCGTATCACGGGCTGCACCACCATGGAGGGGCTGCCCTGGGTAGGCCTGGTTTGCTTCCAGAAGCAGTGAGAAAGCAGACAGAGCTAATCATATCATGCCCTTTCCAGGCCTACAAGATGGAGGCCCTCACACCGTGAAGCCACAAGGACAGGAATGAGAATCAGGCCAGAGGAGGTGAGACAGGAGAAAAGTCTAGCGGTGAATATAGCAATAAAAGCATCAAGAGAAAGTAGAAATATCTCCCATCAGCATTGCTTATCGGTGTTCAATTTAGTTAATAGTCTACATTAACCCTAAAGTTGGAGTTTGTACTTAGGGACAACTGGATGGGTTTTAGAAGATCACTGAATCCCTTCATTTATACACAGGTGTGTGTGTGGGCCTGGGTGGCTGGACTTTTCCAGTGGGAAAGGCTTCAGCTTCTAATGAAGTCTCAGAAAGGTTGCAATCCACTGAACTGGAATAAACTCCCCAAATCATGAAATTAACCACTTGTTCATTTCCCTATGGCTTCTGACCTCCAAAGGGGTTTGTTAGCAAGTTATCTCTCTCAGATCCAGTAATGGATGAAACTGAGGCTGGGATCCTGGGGGTGCTTAGAACTCTAGTGTATCCTGCCGGGGGCCTGGGCCCAACCTTGCCCTGCCTGAGCCACCAAGTAGTCAGAGAAGCTCATTGCCGGGCTTTCACGTGATTCAGTGGGCTTCCCTGGTGGCTCAGACAGTAAAGAACCTGCCTGAAATCCAGCAGACCCGGATTCGATCCCTGGGTTGGAAGATCCCCTGAAGAAGGGAATGTATCCACTCCAGAATTCTTGCCTGGAGAATCCCATGGACAGAGGAGCCTAGAGAGCTACAGTCCACGGGGTCACAAAGAGTCAGACACGACTGAGTGGGCAACACACACACATAACACACAACATGATTCGATACTTTGCACAAGAACAAAATTAATTAGCGGCATGTTGAACTCCATGGCCATACAGAGCACTGCTTACTCAGCAAGGCTCAGAATCCTACCCTTGAGTCTCTTGGGACAGCTGTTCAAGTTCAACCTGGCCTTCAAACAGTTCCTTACCAGTTCGCGACCAGATACATGTAGAGTTGGGAGGTCTGTATTTAGGAACAACAATTTGACAGTAATTTTATCTGCTTGACTTACTAGTTTAAAAAATGGGGCTTGCATTTTGTATGTATTGTTCCTTTATGTCTTTCTTCGATAGTTAATTCTTGTGGTAGTTTATATAACTGTAATTCTGAAATAAATACAAACACTTTTGAAGAACTGCTCTTCACATAGAGTCTGAGAGGCACTGATCCAGTCTTTGCCAGTTTCCTCTCCTTGCATCTCAGGTCCCCATCCCCAAGACATCCGTTGGGCTGAGGTGCGGGGTCCATGGATGGATGAAGTCGAAGCAGAAATCCAAATGTGACATTTCTTCAAGGGCTCCTGTGACCTGAAAATTCATGGCATTTTTCACTTCATTGCACAAAAGGTCCACATTAGTGGATCTATTTTATATTAAATTATTTGATATTAATATACAAAAGTTGGTTGCTGTCATTCATTTTCCAGTTGTCAAGGAAAATTTTAGCTGCAAGACACACAGTAAGATTTTGTTTGTTCGTGCCTTGGAAGAAAGACTCATGTTTTACACATGGCTTTGCATGTCCTGTGAAACACGCTCACGCTCCCCTGGAAAGTAGCAGCTTTTGTCATTTTGAGAAGCAGCTTTGCAGCAGATATTCAACAGCATTAAGGTCTCAATTTCAGATTTAAGAGCAATTGAGTTGTTCCCAATTGAGTCGGAGAGGGTTTTGGGGGTTTGTTTTCAAAAAGCAAATTTATGTTCAGTAGTTTTATACAAATGTGGTTTTCAGTGTAGTCTGAGTCTAAGCACTAACCCTTACATAGTGTTTACTCTGTGTTAGGGAATGTTCTATGTAATTCTTCCACATCAGCTCATCCAATGCCCTGAGATAGGTGCTTTTAATAACAGCATCTCCACCTCATAGTTGCAGTACGGATGCGCAGGAGGCTAAGTCACATGCCTGGGTCACAGGCCCAAGGTCACATGCCTGGGAGATGACAGAGCTCAGATTCCTACCCAGGCAGCCTGGGGCTGGAGACTTGCTCTCAACCTATGCCCTGGACTGTATCTCCCAAGGCCCTCCAAAGGGGACTACTTAGGGGCTGTCTTGATGCAATAAAGCTACAACGGCACGGAGAATATTACTCCTGCATTTGACTCAGGACCAAAGAATTAGAGGGAAGCCAAAGTCCTACACAGATCTACGTGAGACTGCTGTGAGAGTCGGTTGACTGACTGGGAAACTGGTGAATAGACCAAAAAGAGAACGCGTTGTGCCACCTACGTGATAGTCTGAAGCTGGGCCGGTGCGGAGAAGAATGTTGTTTGGGGCTGTCCAGTTCAATGCACCCTGGCTAGAGCAACTTGCTGGGAAGCCAGGGACAGGTTTACAGCCGCAAGGACACCCCATCAATTCCACTAGCTCTTCGGCCACGCCTGACTGTGTCATGGCTCTGAAGATGCAGCCTTTGTGAATTATCCACACGCCAGCCCACATCAGCATTCGATTTGGTGCTTCAAGCATCCCATTTGGTTTTGAAATTAGTTGAAGAGGGTGCTATTTAGGGGCCATGTGAAAAAAAAAAAAAACAACTATATAATCCGTCTTATGCTTATGGGAAAAAAAACCGCTGTGTTCTGATTAACTGCACGTGACGCTGAAATATATCCCTGTGAAAATGACCTCCATTTGCAGTCTGATTTTGATTTGCAGGCTGTGGAATTAAATTCCACCTCACTGGTTTTATGTTTCCCCCATCGTTTGTCCATTCACTCGCCAAACATTTATTGAGCACCAACTGTAGCCAGGCCCGGTGCTGCGTTCTCAGGGAGGCCAAGGAAGGAGGCTGTTAGGGGATGGATACGCCCTGATCTCTGTGTTTGAGGGGTTCCATGTTTTCAGGAAGATGGATGATAGCGGTGCAGGAAACAGGCATCCCCAAGCCTATGACAGATCCCCAATTAACCCATTTTCTAATTGCTTGGTTACTTCGGTTATTGTAAGTACCAAGTTGCATATGGAGTTCATAATTGAGTTATTGTGTGTACATGTGTGTGTTAGTCATTTCATCATGTCTGGCTCTTGGCGACCCCTTGGACTGTAGCTCTCCAGGCTCCTCTGTCCATGGGATTCTCTGGGCAAGAATACTGGAGTGGGTTGCCATGCCCTTCTCCAGGGGATCTTTCCAACCTAAGGATCGAACCCAGGTCTTCCATTTTGACAGGCAGATTCTTGACTGTTAGAAACACCAAGGAAACCCCAATTGAGTTTTTATTTACTATTTCTTTACAACTAAGTTTGAAACAATCAACTGGATGCCTTCAAGGCTAAATTCAGGATGAATGAATAGACGTGGGAGAATTTGTCTACTTGATTCATTCATGTCGAAATAAACCCAACAGAGAACCAAAAATGTTTCCCTAACACACCTGCATCTATTCTAGCAACAGCTATGCCTCCATCGTCCCCAGGCTTCACAAAGCCCCTCCACATCCATCCCTGAACTACTTCATGGTAACAAAGTCTGAAAATAGGTGTTATCACCTAGAGAGAGGTAGGCGGCTCCCCCAGGGCCACCCAGCTAGCTGATGGTAGAACAGGGTCTCTCACCTAGGTCTTCCCATCCAAACACCGTCCTGCTGCTCTGTTTATTTATTGAATATCCATCGTACATTTGGCTTTGGATTCACTGTGTGATTGGCCAGTATAATTTCAATATCCAGATGCTGAGTCATCTGGGTCACCTGGCCTGTCATTTTATGACTGCAGGTAGGGGGCCATTCTGTATCCAAGAAGGGCACCTCCTACCGCAGTAGCATTTACGATAAACCCAGGTGGGACAGCAAAGGATGAGGTGGTTAGATAACATCACCGACCCAGTAGACATGAATCTGAGCAAATTTCAGGAGATCGTAAAGGACAGAGAAGCCAGGCATGGTGCAGTCCATGGGGTCACAGAGTCAGACACGACTTAGTGGCTCAACAGCAAGCCAGTGGAACACAGAGAATCTTTCAGAGACAGGTCTTGACAGTTCACTCCATTCACCTTCTGGCCTCTAAACCCTCATATTTTCCTTCAGTGTTTAAAGGGATTGCTCTCTGTAAAAATCTTCAGGATGGTCATTAAAAAACACAGACTTCTTTTGGCGGTGGTGGGGGGAGTTGACTCAAATGGAAACACAACTCAGCTTTTTGAAAGTCAAAGTGGCCTTTGTGTTTAGAAATTAACTTTTTACAGCACCCTGGGGGGTAGTTATTACTCATTGGATACTTTTAGGAATTTAAATGCGATCGATTAATTGATGGTAAAAAATTATATTATGTAAATGCAAATTCAGAATCGAGTTTGGTGTTCGCAGTGGCCTGAAAACATTTTAAAAGGCCAGGTGAGGCCTGAGGAAATTGGAAATTTTAGTCCTTGCTATTAAAAAAGAAAAAAAGAAAAGAATGAAAGAAAGAAAAAGTAAGTTTGCAACAAACTTGGAAATGAAAGCCAGAGTGTTGTCTCTTTCTGTTGGATAATGTTTTCACAATCTGTTACCACAATCGAACTGCACCATAGAGAATCTAACGTAAGGATTCAGATGAACTTCTGTTCTACCCTTTTTGCTGGAAATGCTGCCCTGCATGTCTTATCAAGCTTATAAAGCTCATAAACACTGGTACCCCAAACAATTTAGGAAGATAGAAAGGCAAAAACTGAAAGGGAGGAAGAAAAAAGAAATAAGAATGGTGATAAAATGAAATTGAAGAGAGTAACACAATAGAAACTGGAGCCATTAATTTTTATAGCTGATTCAGCTACTAATATTTTATGAGGTTTAGAAATATGAGTATAAAAAGAGCATCCTCATATCTCCCTTGTTCTCTTTCTGCTGTTGTTTTAATTCAAAGATAAGCCCATCGTATTTGTACCTCGAATATGGCCTTATTACAGTTAAACACCCGTATGGCAGAAAACATTCTGTTCATTGGAGCTTTTCCAAATCATTATCCTTTTGTTTTTGTTTAGCCTGGTTTTCCACTTTTCCTGACAGAAATTCAAGGACCACTTCACATGCCATTTCTTTTCCTTGCCCCTTTCTTTCTATCCTTCTTTCTTTTTTCCTTTTAACTTATCAGAGCTCATTTCCAGTTAAATCGCAGCAGGGTTTGTGTTTACTAGCTTTCCTGGACCGGACTGCCTGCAACGTCTCCATTTAAATGTAGATTTTGACTTTACACTGGGGAGGAGGTGCGAGCCTTTCTGCAGTAGAATTAACATCAAGGTGAAAATATGAGCTTGAAAAAGATGCCTCGTTTCCTTAAATAGGGCTGTGTGGGACCAGTTCGGATATTCTGAGCCATTTATTTACAAGTTGCCTTGTACTCCACGGGGGGAAACATTGCCCAAGTCAGATCAATATATTTATTGAGGCCACAACATCGAAGTTTTAGGTCAAGAAAATCAACTGTTGGGGTAGCACACAGCCTAGCGTAGATACCAACGAGATAGGTGGGGAGAGGCTACTCTACCCATGACCTTTCGGAATTAATGATAACTATGATTGAAAGGGCGTGTTTTAAGAACCGTTCACATCTCACTATGAAGACATGGAATAATGTACACACTGTAAATAAACCTTTCTAACACGTAAAACCTGGTGCACTTTGGGGTCCTACTCCTCCTCTGCATATCCCACACACACTTTTTAAATTTTAGCTGAACTACGATGATATCTAAGAAGTTCATTTGAAAGTTTTTTTAAAAAATCATGATTTTGCCCTCTCCTGCCCCATTTTAATGATAGGCCATTAAAGAAGAAGCAAAATTAAATACCCATGCTCACATCTCGATAACTTATACAGGGTTTTTTTGTGTGTTTGTTTTTCTTAGCTGTTTATGAGACAATCTTGCTCCTAACCAACACTGACCTGAGAGCCTTCTGTGTCATCCAAATGATTCCGTGGGAGAAGTAAGCCACTTTGTCAAGAGCTCTTCAAAGATCTTGTCCCAGTGAGCCCATAAGGGTACCTGTGCTTGTAAAATTACATAGCTTGATTTAGTTTACCAAAAGCATGGTACTCCACCTCTCCTAACGCCTTAAATGGAACCCTGATCATACCGCAGGGAAATGGTTCCTAGTTTAATTACATATGATACTTAACCTGCCACCATGAATGGGCCCCTTTTTGCTCATCTATAAACTGAGAATATTTGTGCCATGAGTTGTTTGGGGGATTTATAATGCTAATGCTAATTAGCACTTGTAACCTCAGGCTTACAAAGGTCTTAGAATAGTACCTGGCACGAATACAGCTCTATAAACGGGAAGTCTCACACACACACACACACACACACACACACTCTCTCTCACGTGTGCAGGCCTGTGTGTGTATGTAGATGTACAGTCCTCTCCTGGAGACTTCTGGAGCCAGACAGAAGAGGGACAAAAGAGTCGTTGTAGACTACAGTCAAGTGTCGTTTATTTTCTGGAGACCTTGATATAAGAAAAAGTAGGGGGAGAAAGGCCTTCCACGAGCTAGAGGCCAGAGATAAGAAAACGGTTAGGGAGTAATGTGAAAACCAGCAGACTCCAGCAGAAATGAGAGAGGGGGAGACAAAAGCAGGTATTTTAGTGAAGATCCCCGGATGCCTGACTTGGCTCAGAGGCCCAGGATCTCCAGAGAAACTCAAGGCTGAAAAGTTCAGCTTCCCTTCCCACTTTGACCGTCAGACCAAGGCAACCATTGTTTGCACCTCATCTGGTCTAAATAGTCAGTTTACAAATGGGTGTTGTTCGGCATCATGTGTTATAGATGCTTTATATTTATTTAAGAACTCAGTTTCAAGGAATGTTTTCCAGACGTGCGGTTCACCGCAGTGGACAGCTGTTGATATTCTGATCCCATGAGCATTATAATATGTTTAAAAATTGCGACACTTTTAAAACCAGATGTTCTAACATAAGCTGCGCTCGGGGGAGGGGGAGGGAAGAAAGAAAGAGGAAGAAGCAGGGCGGAGGATCTGTCACTTGGCGTGACACCGGGTCCATCTCGTTCACCGAAAAGTCACATCACACTGAAGCCAACCCCAAAACTTTCTTCTGGGTTTTCTTCTGCAGAAAAGCTTAAAGGCAAATTGTTTTCACAGGAAGGGACGTTCTTTCTCCAGTGAAGACAAGCAAGAAAGTTGCAGCTGAAGCCTGAAGATCAGGCTCTGGCACGGCTGTGGTTCGAGATTCTTTGTCACGGCTCTTTTCTGGGACACACAGAGCGTGCTGCGTGTACTGGTTCTCGGCCCTTCTGAGGTTCCGTGTGGACTGGTCGACTTTAAAGCAGCCTCCGCCTTCCTTTGAAGAGTTCCTTTGGGCAGGAGCAGGCCTCGTATGATGTGTAGGTGGGGCTATGTGCAAACGTGGTGCAGTCTTGTGATTGAAAGTGGAGCTTCTGGGGTCACTTTACTAGGGTTCACCTCCCAGCCCATCTCTTGCTGAGCACATGGGTCAAGATCCTTTATCTAAGGCGCCATCTATCCCTCCATAAAACAGAGACCACAGTGGACCCTATCTAACGAGGATGTCTAACGAGGAAGTCTAATGAGGAAGACGAAGCACTTAGCACACTGCTTGGTCTGTAATAAACACTCAATACAGGTTAGATACTTTACAAGGAAGCCTTTTTTTTTTTTAACTCAAAGTATTTAAGATTAACTTGCTCTGAGAAAAAATTTGGCCACTCTCCAACCTCCCCTGATATAATGAGATAATTTGGGATATCTTAAGTCAGTCTTGGAAATGACTAGTCCACACAGTTGGAAATGATGCGTTTGGGGAGAAGTGGAGGGGCAGTGTCCGTAATGGAAAGACAGTGCAGCCAGACGGCCCAGGTCTCGGGGGGCCCTACAGCTCCCAAACTATGTGGCCTCATTGAGAGCCTCTGAGTCCTGGGCCCCAGTTTTCCAATTGGATCCTCAACAACACCTTCTCTCTTCAGAGTGGGGGGCATGAAGCTAAAAGGAGTCAATTTAGGGTAAGTGCCTTGCACACAGGAGGCACTCAGTCCATGTTTATGTCTTTTATTCCATCATCCGTATGGATGCTAAAGACATGTTTTTAGGTATTTATCAGATTGCCTCCATCCAAGGGCAGAATTTGTCTGTATCCCTCACGCAGGCTTCCCTGATGGCTCAGTGGGAAAGAATCTGCCTGCTGATGCAGATGACGCAGGTTCGATCCCTGGGTCTGGAAGATCCCCTGGAGAATGAAGTGGCAACTCACTCCAGTATTCTTGCTGGGATAATCCCATGGACAGGGGAGCCTGGTGGGCTACAGCCCAGGGGGTCACAAAGAGTCAGACCCAACAGCAACTAAACAGCAACAGTTCCTCAGACGTCCTCTCTGATAAAACCCAACCCATCAACTAACCATCCATCCATCCAACCAACAACACAAATCCAAGCAAAAGTAAGAAGCAAAAATGTTAAAGCAAATGAAAGCAAAATCTCTAACGCTATCCATTGACCTTTGTAGACAGCCCATGACCTGACCCCTCCTTACCTCTCTAGTCCGACCCTTGTCATTTCACCCCATCCCCTCCTTTCACCAGCCCGCCTGGAATGATCACTTCTCAAGCATCTCCACCACCTCCTGACCTTTGCCTTACCTGTCACGTTTTTGTCCCACACCCTCTTCAGTCCTCCTGCGTCAGCCTGGACCATTTCTAGGAAGCCTGCTCCTCGGGGTACCCCACTCCTTGTGCTCTTTTAACACCGAACACTTCCTTCCCAGCCTGGAGTGCCTCGAGTTATCCTTTCCTATGCAGTTGTCTTTCTTATTTGACTGTAAGCTTCTTGCAGGACAGGGGTGGGGTCCTACCCACCATGTTGTCTCAGCACAGTGCTGTTCCTGGAGAACTGAATACCTGCTTGGTGGATGAATGAATGAGTGAGTGCAGGAAAGAATGCCGGGCTGGACGGGTGGATGGATGTGATGGATGTGATGGGCGGATGGGTGAATCATCTGGGACTAGAATGGTAGGCCTCTGACCTCAGCTCCTAGCGCATCTTTGGTAGGGTGGTTCAGAGATTCAGTAGCTGAATGTGGCCCATAATATCAACAGTGACAAAGAGTTGATTGTGAGCTCAGACCTTCCCTAGGTGCTAGCTGGACTTTATCTCCAGTGAGTTCTACGTGCCCAATGTAGCCCGTGCAGCTTTGGCAGATCAACTCCACCAACTTCTCCAGATCACCTCTCACTCTCACCGTCTCTTTCTCTGGGATGCACACTTGCCAGCATCGTCTTAGCTTCTCTGCATCGAGGTCCCTTTGCCTGCAGTGGCTTAGGGATATTTTGCTCCCACGTTCGCCTGCCTGACTCCACCTCTCCTCTTGGGATGGGCATCAGTGTAGCTCCTTTAAGTGAATTTTCATAAGGTGCTCCTCCCCTCCCGCCCCAGTCTCTAAACTGGGTAAGACCCCTCTGTGATTTGTGCTGCGGCTCCTTCTCCTGCTCCACATAGCACTTACCACAATTCTAATTATGCAGGAACTGATGTGATTACTGGTTTCACGTCTGTCTGCCTAACCACAGTGTAAGCTTGCAGAGCACATTCACTGGTGTAACCTCAGAGCATCGCCGGGGCCTGAAGGAGTGACTATTTTTTATAAATAACCACAACCTTAACATCAACATGGAGGGAGCAGGGGTCCATGAAGCCCCCCAGAATTGTGTGCGGAGCACAGGAATGGTTTTCGCTTGGCATGAACCAGGACCTTCATACCAGTTGCTTACAGCACATGTCCATTCTGATTAGTTCGATCTGATCGGTTAGTTATGGAGATGGTTGATATCTCAGGTGTTATACCAGGTTTTCACGAAGGTTCATAGTAGACCCCTGTCCTCCCAAAGGAGCTTAGGAACTACTGCTCTGGAGTCTGAAAGTAGACCATGTCATGGAAAGTTCTCGCAAACCCTCGGGACCTCTGCCACGAGCCCAGGCCTCCGTCTGTGTCGTCCATCTGTGTCTGCCTTGTGTGTTTTCCCTGACACAAGGTCCCTCACAGCTGTATGTCACATATGAGGGTTATTCCGGGTTTCTTGAAGTCATCGGTGACTCATCTGTGTAGAATGAGGGGCTCACCAAGAAAGGCACACACACGGAACAGGACGACATGCATAACAGTTTATCTCCTCTGAGGAAGAAACAGACTTCAGCGACCTCCAAGGCAGATGGGCTAGCATCTCCTCCAGGCATCCCCAGGGCGTCAGGAGGAGGACAGAGAGCACAGGCTGAGCGGCCGTCCCTTCCTAAAGTGGGGATTTGCAGCCCCAGCCCTGCCTGGATGCCCTCTCACACATGCCAGAGAAAAGGGTCGATGGTTATAAGGCACCATGTGCCGTTAGCTGTGAGATGGGCAGCGTGCCACGAGCTAGCTGGGCACTCTTATCATTTATTTAAATCCTCACAGCCACCCCATGAGCCCAGGACTGCTGTCATCCCCATGAGTGTGTGATCAGACCCTTGCTTTCCCAAGGTTATTCATGCCGCGAGTGGCTGAAGTGGGATTCATCCTGGAGTCTCGGTCTAGGTTGACCCCTAAACTACCATACACTGTGCCAAGGGCGCCAGGGCTCTCCTCTTGGACAAAGAGGTCGTGTATGCTCGCAGAGTTATGTAATCGCTGGACAATCATGTACCATGTATCTGCTGTATGTTTGTACGATGGTGGGCATAGAGTTGTGAGCAAGTCCCACTCATCCTCTGACCTCTGGAATGCGGTCTGGAGGAAATGAACTTGAAGCACTTACTTTCACTGGAAGAGTTCGAGGATGGGAGAGGGAGTACAAATGGCGGGAACCCAAAGGCCAGCCCAGGACACCAGACACTCAGGTCAGCAAGAAGACGCACCCTGGAGGGCACTGTGGATTCATCTTTTCAACAGAAGCAAAGGAAGCCCCTGAAATCAGTGAAGGTTCTGGAAGAGTCTTCCACTACACTGTAAGCCCCATAAGGGCAGAGCTGGCTTTGGATTCATTTATTTCTGCAACATCTTCGGTGCAAAGCACAGGGCCTGCCGTGTATTTTAAAAACTCATCCAATGCTTGTGAATGAATGGACGGAGGCATGAGCGGAGGTCATAGATGTTTGGTGGACATGAAGTATGAACCTGGAAAGTTCTTACCTTGATGAACAATGAATAAGTGGTGAAAAGAGAGAGGGGAAATAAGAGTTTCCCATGGCACTGGGACAGTATGACACTGAATTGAAGGTCTTCTGAGATGTTGGTGCCACCAGTCATCCAATCATGGACCCAAGACAGAGGGAGGAGGTGAGTGAGAGGCCATCAGTTACTACACAGATGGAAGAGGACGGTCTGTAGACCCATCATGGTTTAGCAACTTCCTCAAAATCGAGACACACATAGGAGATTAGGTAGGAAGGCCTGGCTTGAAATGCTTGCCTTACTAATAATTAAGGAAAAAGCTTCCAGGGTCCACTGACTGGTTGAGCCTACCTACCATTTGGTGTTTAACTTCAACTTGTAGGTTAGAATGTTGTTATAACACTCACAACACCCAGCTATAAACAAGAGTCACTGACATTATTATACAGGAAATAGAACTAGCAACATATGATAATATGTAACAATAGATGACAGTATGCAATACATGAGTAGCTTAAACAATGAGATCTTTAGATGGAGGGAATTTCTTGAGAAACAATGACCCCAGAAGATTTAACAGAGATAGCAGGACTTTAAAAATACCAAGAGTGGCAGTTGTAGTAAGTAAATGAAGCAGTAAGAGCTGCAACACCACCAGCAGTAATAATGAAGCAAAGAGCAACTACCATTGTTTAAACCTCCTGTAAGTAGCAGATCTGAGACATTCGATATATGCCATATGTGTGTGTGTGTGTGTGTGTGTGTGTGTGTGTGTGTCTAGAGAAAGAGAAAGGGAAAGACAGAGATCTTATTTAATTCTCATAAAATCTATGCTATAGAAGCAACCTAAATGTTCACTGGCAGAGGAAAGGATATAGGTGTGGTACATATACATTGATACAATGGAATGTTCAGTTCATTCACTCAGCCGTGTCGGACTCTCTGCATCCTCAAGGACTGCAGCACGCCAGGCCTCCCTGTCCATCACCAACTCCCTCAGCCTCCTCAGACTCACGTCTGTCTAGTCGGTGATGCCATCCATCTCGTCTTCTGACGTTCCCTTCTTCTCCCGCCTTCAATCTTTCCCAGCATCAGGATCTTTTCCAGTGAGTCAGTTCTTCACAGCAGGTGGCCAAAGTATTGGAGTTTCAGCTTCAGCGTCAATCCTTCCAATGAATATTCAGGACTGATTTTCTTTACGATGGACTGGTTGGATCTCCTTGCAGTCCAAGGAACTCTCAAGAGTCTTCTCCAACACCACAGTTCAAAGGAATCAATTCTTCGGTGCTCAGCTTTCTTTATAGTCCAACTCTCACATCCACACATGACCACTGGAAAAACCCTAGCTTTGACTAGATGGACCTTTGTTGGCAAAGTAATGACTCTGTTTTTTAATATGCTGTCTAGGTTGGTCATAGCCTTTCTTCCAAGGAGTAAGTGTCTTTTAATTTCATGGCTTCAGTCACCATCTACGGTGATTTTGGAGCCCCCCAAAATAAAATCTGTCACTGTTTCCACTGTTTCCCCTTCTATTTGTCATGAAGTGATGGGACTGGATGCCATGATCTTCGTTTTCTGAATGTTGGGTTTGAAGCCAACTTTTTCATTCTCCTCTCTTTCATCAAGAGGCTCTTTAATTCTTCGCTTTCTGCCATTAGGGTGGTGTCATCTGCATATCTGAGGTTATTGATATTACTCCCAGGAATCTTGATTCCAGCTTGTGCTTCCTCCAGCCCAGCGTTTCTCATGATGTACTCTGCATAGAAGTTAAATAAGCAGGGTGACAGTGTACAGCCTTGATGTACTCCTTTTCCTATTTGGAACAAGTCTGTTGTTCCTTGTCCAGTTCTAACTGTTGCTTCCTGACCTGCATACAGGTCTCAAGAGGCAGGTCAGGTGGTCTGGTATTTCCATCTCTTTCAGAATTTTCCACAGTTTGTGGTGATCCACACAGTCAAAGGCTTTGGCATAGTCAATAAAGCAGTTGATGTTTTTCTGGAACTCGCTAGCCTTTTTGATGATCCAACGGATGTTGGCAATTTGATCTCTGGTTCCTCTGCCTTTTCTAAATCCAGCTTGAACATCTGGAAGTTCACAGTTCATGTACTGTTGAAGCCTGACTTGGAGAATTTTGAGCATTAGTTTATTAGCGTGTTAGATGAGTGCAATTGTATGGTAGTTTGAAAAGTATTACTTAGCCATTAAGAAAGAATGAGATAATGTCATTTGCAACCACGTGGATGGACCTAGAAATTATCATACTAAGTGAAGTAAGTCAGACAGAGAAAGACAACTGTCATATGATGCACTTATATGTCAGATCTGAAAACAATGAGCTTATTTACAGAAATAGACTCACAGATACAGAAAGCAAATTACAGTCACCAAAGGGGAAAGAGGTGCAGGGACAAATTGGGAATTATCTGTAATATAGTAGTACATTGGTACAGACTGCTTCCAAATTGGGAAAGAAGTATATTAAGGCTGTATGTTGTCACACTGTTTATTTAACTCATATGCAGAGTACATCATGTGAAATGCCAGGCTAGATGAAGCACAAGCTGAAATCAAGATTGCCGGGAGAAATATCAATAACCTCAGATATGCAGATGACACCACCCTTATGACAGAAAGTGAAGAACTAAGGAGCATCTTGATGAAAGTGAAAGAGGAGCATGAAAAAGCTGACTTGAAACTCAGCTTTCAAAAAGCTAAGATCATGGCGTCTGGTCCCATCACTTCATGGCAAATAGAAAAGGAAACAATGGAAACAGTGAAAGACTTTATTTTTTTTGGCTCCAAAATCACAGTAGATGGTGACTGCAGCCATGAAATTAAAAGAGGCTTGCTCCTTGGCAGAAAAGTTATGACCAACCTAGACAGCGTATTAAAAAGCAGAGATATTACTTTGCCAACAAAGATCCGTCTAGTCAAAGCTACAGTTTTTCCAGTAGTCATGTATGGATGTGAGAGTTGGACTATAAAGAAAGCTGAGCACAGAAGAACTGATGCCTTTGAACTGTGGTGTTGGGGAAGACTCTTGAGAGTCCCTTGGACTGCAAGGAAATCAAACCAGTCAATCCTAAGGGAAATCAGCCCTGAATATTCATTGGAAGGACTGATGCTGAAGCTGAAGCTCCAATACTTTGGCCACCTGATGATGGCAACACAATGTGAAGAACTGACTCTTTAAAAAAGCCCCCGATGCTGGGAGGGATTGGGGGCAGGAGGAGAAGGGGAACACAGACGACGAGATGGTTGGATGGCATCACCGACTCGATGGACATGAGTCTGAACAAGCTGAGGACGCTGGTGATGACAGGGAGGCCTGGCTTGCTTTGAGACCATGGGGTCTCAAAGAGTCGGTCATGACTGAGTGACTGAACTGAATATAGTTATCTGAATTACAAAGACCTACTTAGTAGCACAGGGAACTATGTTCAATATCTTACAATATTGGATACAATATTATTCCATTGGTATAATTATTCCATTATTATATGCAATTATTTCATGAATATAATGGAAAATAATCTGAAATATATATCACTCCACTCAAACCCTATAAATCAACTATGCTTCAATACATACAAGTAGACCTATTGTACACAGTTACAACAATTGTTATTATTTTCCCCCTTTCACTAATGGGGAAATGGAAGCATGATGAGACTAAGGGTCTTGCCAAAGGTTACCCAGCTAGTAAGCTGCGAGACAGAGCTTGAATCCCTTTCTGTGCAATACCAAAGCCCGTGATCTTTCCACTGGATGCTATTGCTTTGACACACGCCAGTGTTTTAGAAACTCAGAGGAAAAGGAAAGCTTCTGGCAGCTCAGCAAAGGCAGTTATGAACAAACCAAAACCACGCTTGCTAAACACATCTATCAGCTGGAGTGGACTGTGGAGTGTTGGAGAGGCAAGGAAAGCGGGCCTGGAAAGTTTGATGGGGTCACAGGATATCTTAGTTCTAAACGATGGGGTCTAGGCTCGATCCTCTTGGTGACATGGAGCCCCTGACCCCTTCAGAGCAGCAGCATAATTTGTTAAGAATTATTTCTTGGACTGGAATATTGGGAGAGGATGGAACAGGCAGGCCAGCCAGAAGGCTGTTGCAATAACTTTCCCGAGGAGTCCCAGACCTGGCTTGCTATCCCGACGTGAAGAAATGCGTGTATTTGCCCAAGTCATTGGTGCCAGCTCCCCATCAAGACATCAAAGGTCAGCATCTGCTCAAGCCTGCGGCCCACCCTTGCTCACGACACTTTAGACCACTGATCTTTCAGTCATTCATGTGGGCTCTGCTCTTGCCCAACTCAAGAGCGTCACACTTGCTACCTTTGTTCCTGGAAAATAGTCTCTGTGTTCTTCAGAAGACCGACTCCAAGCCATCTTACACAACCTTCCAGCCTCCACAGCATTCCCGCTTCCTCCTGGGAAATCTCCCTGGTCCTTCAGACAGCCTGGTTGGCACCCCGCTGTGTGTCCCCATAACACCATAACCTTGATGCTCACCTCACCTATCATGATTTTATTAATTAATTCAATAAGGATTCAGTGACTTGATTCACCTCTCTGACGCCTCCCTGAGCTGAAGCTTTATGATGTCAGGGGCAGCTCCTTCTCTGTGCTGAGCACAGTACCTGGCCCACAATCAGCACAAATAAATATTTTCTGAAGGACTGTGGGGGAGGATTCAGGATGTTCAGCCTGAAAGTGCGGGGTAGGATGAAGTGGGTTTTGATGAAGTAAAAAGGAGGAGGAGGTCGAGGGCTGGAGCCTGGCCTTGTACTCCACAGTTGACTATGGCCAGAGGCCATTCTCAACAGCAGGAAGCAGAGATTAGCAATTAATCGACTAGGTTAAACCAGCTCCAAGAAAGGGAGGCAGCAATACCCACGGCATGCGGCCTGCACAGGACACCTCTGACTGCGGCTGTTCTGCTCATGTGCTTGGGTCCCTTGCCCTTGGTGACTGAGGTGGCTATTCCTGTCACAAGTTCCATCTTTTTGGGGTAGGGAGAGTCCTCATGTATAGGTCAAAGATCTTGTGGAACAGCCAGATTCTGTCTTCTGGTATGGAATTATCACAAATAAGTCCTGAAATCAGTCTAATTTTTTTCCCCTTGATACATAATTTAACTGGATTGTCATACAATTTCCACTTGCTTTTTGCAGCTTGAGAATTGTGCAAGAATATCTCTCAGTAATAAATTAATTTCTATCAGTTTTTCCTAGGGAGCTTTATGCTCTCTTAAATTATATCCTCAAATTTTTTTTTCTGTCTTGTTTACATTATTGCATCTTTGCTTGAAGCATAACAGTTGTGTTATGTTTCATCTCTTTTGTTTTCCAGTGCTGCTTATCTTTTTATCTTTAACGTCTTCTAACTCTTTAAACCTGTAAAATCACATACTGTTTTATTGCAGGGAAACATTCTTGCGTTATATCACTGAGTATGTCTTCTCATTGTCTACTGTAGGTGTGTCATTCATACCTAACACGCACCACTTCTGTCGAATCCCTTTTATGTCTGTGTCCCATTGCTATTATTTTCTGTCGAATCCCTTTTAACTCTTGCCCTTGGTTAAACTGAATCTTGATCACGGTCTCAAGCCTGCCTTGCTGTCCCTAATGATCTGTCAACAGCTCTGCCTAGCGTGACTGTCGAAGGTCTTGGTTTCTGCGACGGTTTTGTGTTCCTGGCTCACAGCTTTCCTGAGTTTGGCCGGGTCATTTCTCCTCTGCTTCCGTTGTCTTCTCATCTATTCCTGGAGCCTGCTGTGGTCTCACTTCATAGAGGTCATGGTGTGGAGTGTCTCTTGGAACAGCCAGCCGTGCATGCAGCTGTCACTGCCAGGTTCCCCTGAGATAACCTTCTCCCTGGACCACGCTACTCGAGGACAGTCTAGCACAGGGTGTCTCTCAGGAAGTGGAGAGTTTGCAGGCTTTAGGAGGAAGAAAGTGAAAGAGGAGAGTGAAAAGGCTGGCTTAAAGCTCAACATTCAGAAACCTAAGATCATGGCATCCGGTCCCATCACTTCATGACAAATAGATGGGAAACAGTGGCTGACTTTATTTCTCTGGGCTCCAAAATCACTGCAGATGGTGATTGCAGCCATGAAATTAAAAGATGCTTACTCCTTGGAAGGAAACTTATGACCAACCTAGACAGCATATTAAAAAGCAGAGACATTACTTTGCCAACAAAGGTCCGTCTAGTCAAGGCTATGGTTTTTCCAGTAAGTCATGTATAGATGTGAGAGTTGGACTATAAAGAAAGCTGAGCACCAAACAATTGATGCTTTTAAACTGTGGTGTTGGAGGAGACTCTTGAGAATTCCTTGGACTGCAAGAAGATCAAACCAGTCCATTCTAAAGATCAGTCCTGGATGTTCATTGGAGGGACTGATGTTGAAGCTGAAACTCCAATAACTTTGGCCACCTGATGCAAAGAGTTGACTCATTTGAAAAGACCCTGATGCTGGGAAAGATTGAAGGCAGGAGGAGAAGGGGACGACAGAGGATGAGATGGTTGGACAGCATCACCGACTCAATGGACATGGGTTTGGGTGGACTCTGGGAGTTGGTGATGGACAGGGAGGCCTGGCGTGCTGTGGTTCATGGGGTCGCAAAGAGTAGGACAGGACTGAGCAACTGAACTGAACTGAACTGAACTGAATAAGCACACTGGCGGAGTCAGGCCTGTATTAGGTCTATTTACAACATCGTAGGTTCTAGAATCTCCCTCAAAAAATTCACCGTGGCCCAGCAGCATCAGCATCTGCAGAGGGTTGCTAGAAATGCAGAGTCTCAGGCCCCCCCACAGACTGGCCGAGTCCCAGTCTGTGCTTTCACAGCATCCCCAAGTGGCCTGTGTGCACGCTACATTCATGGAGTGCTATGAAGACCACCCGAGAGAGGCCTGCTTCCTGGGACACCATCCACTCCTGTGCTGGCTCTTAAAATGTCAGACTTCACCCACACTCCATGAAGAATGCCTTAAGAAGACAGCTCACAGCTTGAGAAAAAGAGCCCATCACTGTCTTAGAAACTCCAGAGTTGGTTAATATATATATTTTTTTCATGTGAGTCTTTGTCAGTTAAGATGTACTGCTCATTGGAGGGGGAGAATGGCTGTCTGAGCGAACATACTGATCAATAATTCAAATTTAGAAGTCCCATTCTTAACCCTCACACCATAACAAAATCACAGCAGGGCCCAAGTTGTAATTATTACAAACTTCACCTATCAGAGATTCCACTCTGATTCCTGTGTAGCCAGCAAAAGAGAAAGACGAGGAAAACCACTCTGCTTCTCTTAAGAGAGAGCACTTCTTCGAGACATGACCAATGGTCTGTATTATCCCCGTGGGCATCTTTCACTGTGGGCCGTATCGTAGTTTGAAGGAGGATGTACCAGTCTCCGTTAATGAAGATGGAGACACTGGGTGGAGAGTAGTGGGACATAAACTCCACAAACACAACAAATTGTTTCCTGAAGACCCGAATCTATCTAACGCTGTGAATGTGGTTTTGAGGCACTCAACTCTCTTGGGTTGTGATTTGTTTTCAGAGAGGACAGTTGATGAGAACGTAGTCTTTCCGAGCACCGTGAGAAATGTGAGTTACATGGAAGGGAGCGCTTGCTCCCAGCACAGGGCAGAAATCAATGAGGGGATTGTTGACAAGCGTCTCTGAGCATCTCCGCTTCAGAAACGTCTTCATCACATAATGGATGGCCTCGTGCTACCCAAGGATATTCTCTCTGGAGTCTGAAGAATGCAGTTGATGACCTTCAGAGGCAGTTACCAGTTTTTCTGGGCTGTAGCTGTGTGGCAGAGCCCAGATATTTTGGAAATAAAATAAGAAGTGTAAACCTGTGGTTTGACGTTAGCAGCACAATATTAAGGGTATCGATTCCACTGACTTCACTATTCCTTTCACCAGAAATAGAGAAAAATGTCTGTGAAGGTAGAGGGCCCAGAGACAGCTTGCAGTTCACTGCTTCCAAATCTTCAATCCAGTTTTTCTTTCTTCATTTATGCCTTGCGAGGGATCCAGCTATACTGTGTCCGCATCTCTGTATCATCTCACTTCTGAAAATGTCTTTACTGCTCAGATCAACATAATTAATTATTTTAACAGACTTGAAGGTGGATACCATAATTATCCCTATTTTACAGATAAGATAAATGAGGCTCGGAGAAGCTAAGATACTCTCCTTGCTTCTAAGAGCCAGAATTTGAACCCAAGCCATCTAACTTCAAGTCCAGTACTCTTAACCACTAATTCTTTGAAGCCTCTGAGATAACAGTGTTAAGAATCAGGCACTTCCCTAAGTTTTTATGTAGATAATAATAGAATATGCATACTACAAGGGTTCTAAGGAGGTGTCGTGTGGAGCTGGGGTCCACCTTGAGGTAGACCAGATATGCAGTGAGTGGAGTCTACCGTTATTCAATAAGTTTTCTTGGTGACAGTGAAATAGTATACATACACCAGCCATATGTATATGTCATAAATATATATATCTCATATATGTATGAGATGATTATATATATATATGTATATATGAGATGGCTATATAATATAAATGAAATGGTTAGATAGCATCGCCAACTCGAAGGACATGAGTTTGAGCAAGCTCCAGGAGATAGTGAAGGTCAAGGGAGCTTGGTATGCTGCAGCCCACGGGGTTGCAAAGAGTTGGCCATGACTTAGCAACTGAAACAACAAATATATAGTGAGGAAGGGTTTTGTCTGCAAGTAACAGAACACCTGGCTCCAGAAACTTAAATAAGCATTTACTTTTAGTCGTCTCCTCTTGCGTGAAATCTAGTGCTAGCAAGTTCCTGGCATTAGTCTAATACAATGGTTCTCAACCAGGGATGATTCTGCAACCCTCCCCTCCACCTCCAGGGGGCATTTGCAATGTCTGGATACATTATGGGTTGTGATCATTGGGCGACACTATTTTTTTTTTTTTTGAAGTATAATTGATTTCTAATATTGTGTTAATTTCAGGTGTACAGCAAAGTGATTCTATTATACATATATAAATGTATATATGTTCTTTTTCAGATGCTTCTCCCTTACAGGTTATTACAAAATACTGAGTACACAGTTCCCTGTGCTACACAATAGGTCCCTGCGAGACATTTTTGATGGTCACCTGGCATCCAGTGGGCAAAAAGTCAGGTATGGTGCTCAACATTTCACAATGAACAGTACAGCCCCCTGCAACAGAGCTATCTGGTCCCAAATATCAAGACTGCTGAGGATGTAAAAGCTGGATCTAGTACTAAATGATATCAAGGCCCATCGCCGCATTTTACGTGGCCTTTGCCTCATGGCCTCAAAGTGGCTGCTGAATCACCTCCCTCATTTGAGACAGGAAGATGGGGGATAGAGGTGGCTGCCATAGTTGTGTCTTTTCCATTTATCATAAAAAGAAATACCTTCCCAGAACCCTGAGAAGACTGCCATTTCCATGTGACCAGCCAGAATTGTAACCGTACAAAGGCTCTGAGATAGACAGTGTGTTTTATTGGACTGGGTCCTTTGTTGCCATTGTTATGGACATTGGTCCATTGTTATCTTGGGGTCTGATAACAAAGAAGGAGAATACCAGGCAAACCTCAGTTAGTATGTGATATATGAGAGCGGTATTTTGAGCTGATACTCTTTACAAATGCAGATAGTTCTATTCAGTCAGTCCTGTAGAGGCCATAGAAGTGCAGTGACTGCACCTTCTTTATTGGTGTTAAACTAAGCGGCCTCCTTAGTCTGCCAGTGCCTCTATTTAAAGGGCTAGCCCCATCTCCCCAAAGCAAATGTTTTTAAAGCTGCTTTTCCCATTGATAAATTGTCTGAGCAGAGACAGATTGAATTATTTATCTGGACTCTGAAAATCAGTATGGGCTATTCTCAATGCAGCTATGGTCCGACTTTAGAAATGTATTTGTGGAGCCATAAATAACAATATTAGTCTCAGACTCCTTCTCTTGCTGTGTGATTCATTCATTCAACAGATATGCAGGGGGCTCTGATTATGAGTGTTTGGCTAAGTATAGTACTACGGACATGGTAAAATTTCCAGAGTGTAAGCTCCCCAAGGGAAAGCGTCATGTCATCCTGGGCTAGCACGATGTCCATAGAGCCTCGCTCACTCAATGGCTTGTGAATTTCAGTATATTTATTAAATGAATGAAAGCATGCAGTGTTATCTTCATGGGGATTATATTCCAGTTGGTAGTGGTGGTGAGGGGGTTGTGGAAACTAAGCAGGCAATTACGATGTATAGCACAGCAGTATCAGATCTTCAGGATGGTCCTTGTTCCAGCTTTGGGAGAATCAGGGAAGATCTCCAGAAGGAAGAACTAACTAAGCGGAAACCTGAAAGATGAAGAGGGGTGAACGCCAGTGGATCTGTGTTGCATCCGCTGTGTACCCACTCACCCCAGAGCACCTCCTTCCTTGTCCAGAAGGCATTAGGGGGGCATACGTATAATTCTTCTGTTAAGAAGATAAACGACTTAATATGTTTAAACTTCCTCTCAGTTCTAACAATTTGAGAGTCTCTTAAGTTCAGTATTTCTGGCTTGAGCCAAGGAGATGTCTTTTCTTCTTGTGGGCTCACTACATACCAGCAACAGAGGGGAAGAGAAAAGAAATACCGGACACTCGCTGTGCGCTTGGATGCTCTGCAGAGGCTGTCTCCGGGGGCCAGTCACGGGGTCTCTGGGTGCCAGCGAATGTGTTTCCGTTTCGGTGGACTCCCCCTCTCCCGCCTCAGCCTTACCAGCCTCCGCGTTCTGTCCAGGAAGCAGCACCTTCTCCAGGCTCCACCGCCCAAGGTGGGAGGTAGCCCAGACGCCTTACACATCCTCCTGGGAGGCTCCTCCAGCGTCCTGGGCTGGGGTGGCCTCTCTCCTGCTTCCATGTAAGGGGGCGGCCTAGTCCTCCCCAGATGGAGGAGGAGCATGCCCGGGATGAGGAGGACTCCGCCCCCATGTTGGAGTCCCCACGAGAATGACTCCCGACTCAGCTGCAGCTCTGTCTTACAAAGGCGTGGTGGACCATCCTCACCGCATCTGTCCACGCTTCTGTCAGTGCCCTAGTGAGGCCGGGCCACCCTGACTTTGAGCCTGTCTGTGGCTCTCTGTTATTCCGGGTGCCCTTTTGTTCCGCATCCCTTTGACTCACGTCCAATCCAGCGCTTAAACGATGTCGTTTAAGCAGAGTCCCACAAGACAAACACAGCAGTCCATGCGTGCCGATGAGTGTTGGGTGCGGGAAGGGAAGACCGTCAACATAACAGCCCGGTCGTGACCAAGAGCAGGAGAGATGGGGCAGGTGCTTGGGTGACAGTGTGTGACAGACCCCTAGCGCGGCTCCAGCACCGTGAGCAAATCAGGGCGGGCCCCCCGAGAAGCAAGGGGTGAGCTGCGGGCAGAAAGATAACCACACAGACCGTGGCTCACTTGTCCTGTGTCTCCAAAAGCTGGGTGGGAGGCTGGAACAGAGAGATGTGTGTTGACGGGGATGAGTGAATGGCATCTCCTGCTGCGGGGCCTCCCTGGTCCTTCTGCCTCTCCACCCCGCCCCCCCTCCACGGCTGGCTGCTTGCACCCTTTCCCATCCTCCCCTCCCCTCCCACGGCAGCCTCCCCTGGCCCCTTGCCTCCGCTGCTCTAGGGGTGCACGCTCCTCATTCCATCACCATGATAGTCTTAAATCACACACAAGATCACGTGGCTTTCCTGCACAAATCCTCCCCGGCTTCCCCATGGCTCAGCAGACAGGCCCCGCCTTCCTTCCCTTTGAGTCCTCCGCTTCCCTGTGGTAGCTCTTCCCCTGGGTGGCTGGACTTGCCACACTCATTCTCTCCCTTGCGCGTTTGAACCTGCTATTCTCTCTACCCCAGTCCCCTTTCCATTTTTCCTCACCTGGTGGCCCCCGGCTTACTTGCAGAGCCCTTTGTAGAACTTCTATCTTGGGGTGCTTTTCCCAGCTCAGCTGGGTGGGCTCCCTCACGGTGGGACCATGATAGTTGGTGGGACCTTGATGGTTGATGAGCCTAGCTTCCCCCTGTAGCCCATGGGAGTCTTCCTCAAGAATGGGGATGTTATTTTATGCATCTTTGTTTCCCCAGCACTGTGTCCGAAATACAGTAAGGACTCAATAAAATGTTTCTAACAGGATAGGGCATTTTCACAGCCCCCTAGAACTGTTAAGACACAAAATTAATAGGATTTTTGTTTTCTAAAAAGGATAGTTACCATCACCAGCAAAATCTTGCAGTTGTTTATTGAATAGTTTTTTTGTTTGTTTTTAATGAGCAGCATCAGAAGGACGGCCTTTGGCTTTTGTTTATACTGTACATGCTTTACTTCAAAATGAATTAGCAGCTTAGCAACGCTGGGGCCAGGGTGCCTTGCCCAGAGAAGATCTTCCAGGAGCCTTTGAGGAAACCAGGACACACGGACACATTTCAAGAGCTGCTTATGGACATTCTTTTTCCAGAAAGACATCTGGAGCAGAAGGCTCTTGCCAAAGGCTTTCCTCTCCAGCTGTCCGCTGGGAACCTGAGGTTACAACGAACAAATCAGATTTTCTTGTTGAGAAGGTGACTGTGTGTCCATGGAGCTAAGGGAGCCCGCTCCACCCTCACTGGATGAGCTTGACTCCACAGCCCCGGAGCCAAGATTACCTGTAAGCCCTCCGGTGAATCGGGGCGTTTTCTTAACTGGTCTCTGAGAAATTACACATATACATGACACTGCGCTCAGCAGCTCTGTGATCACTTTACAAGGTCGATTTATCACTGCCACTTGTACTTCTTGTGGCAGAGCGCTTACCGCTGAGCCGAATGTTCTAATGAACTTAAACTTTACAATAGCTACAGGACGTCAGGCGGTGTCATCTCAGAAGACACCACCCCATTCATCAAGTTAATACTAGGGTTCCATGAACGCCGTATTCTGGGGTTAGTGGATCTTTCGAAGCCTGGGGTGACTCAACAAAAATATCATTGATAATTTATGTAATTGACCAGGCCTGACACATCATTTGCCCAAAGTTCCCAGGAAGGCAGTGAAGAAGCTGTTGCTTTGTTTCTGATTTCAAACCCATGCAGGCCTCATTGAATAATTATTTATAAACAGGATTGCTGCCCATTTGGAATGGCAGCTCAAAGGTTTTTCAAAACACGTTTTAGTGAAATTGGAAAGAGAGAAATGAGGCTTACTTGATGTTAAGGAGCAAATTTTCCTTATTGTTTTGCCTCCCCTCCCAGAGACTGAAACACTTAAACACTTAAAGAGAATTTTGAACACTGGAGTGATGGTTTCCATCCACCTCCAAGAATTCAGCCAGTCCAATTCTGCTGGCAATAATGTTAATAATATATCTTTTGAAAGTTGCAAGCATGAATTATTTGCAGCACAAGTTTGATGATGATAGCATGCATCATACATTAGTTCTCCAAGCTGAATTATGCAGGGCTTACGCAGCCTGGGTCGATAGAATTTGGATTTCTCCGAATCTTTTGCTCTTTACTCTCTCACCAGGAAGACAGTCCCTCTGAGAGGGGAGTTCCTTGGTGACAGTAAGCCAGGTTGGTTACCTCGCCGGATGCACAAGAAACAGCAATGTCTCTGCATTTCAGGATCACACCCTCTGCATCCAGACAGCAGTTAGTAACTAATTGATGAGAATTTGTCTTCCAGGCGCATTTCTAGAACAGTTTACTTTCTGCATGGGCAGGAAAAGTTCAAATGGAAAAGAGGATATGAGACAGCACTCTTTTTGCCCAAACCAAAGCACATCAAAAGGGTACCAGGTAGTGAAATGGAGAGGGTTCACCTTGTAAGGCACCTCTGAAATTGCCCCCGAAATAACAGGTCTTTCCAGTCCCTTGCCTTTCTCCTCTTTTCTCCCCTCTTTTTAAAAAAATTTATTTTAATTGGAGGCTAATTACTTTACAATATTGTGGTAGTTTTTGCCATACATTGACATGAATCTGCCACAGGTGTAGATGTGTTCCCCATCCTGAACCCCCACCCCCACCTCCCTCCCCATCCCATCCCTCAGGGTCATCCCAGCGCACCAGCCCTGAGCGCCCCGTCTCATGCATTGAACCTGGGCTGACGTCCTGTTTCACATATGGTAATATACATGTTTCAGTGCTATTCTCTCAAATCATCCCACTCTCTCCCTCTCCCACAGAGTCCAAAAGACTGTTTTTTACATCTGTGTCTCTTTTGCTGTCTCGCATATAGGGTCTTTGTTACCATCTTTCTAAATTCCATATATATGCATTAGTATACTGTGTTGGGGAGAGGGCAATGGCACCCCACTCCAGTACTCTTGCCTGGAAAATCCCATGGGCAGAGGAGCCTGGTGGGCTGCAGTCCATGGGGTCACGTAGAGTCGGACACGACTGAGCAACTCCACTTTCAGTTTTCACTTTCATGCATTGGAGAAGGCAATGGCAACCCACTCCAGTGTTCTTGCCTGGAGAATCCCAGGGATGGGGGAGCCTGGTGGGCTGCCGTCTATGGGGTCGCACAGAGTCGGACACGACTGAAGTGACTTAGCAGTTAGCATACTGTGTTGGTGTTTTTCTTTCTGACTTACTTCGCTCTGCATAATAGGCTCCAGTTTCATCCACCTCATTAGAACGGATTCAAATGCATTCTCTTTAATAGCTGAGTAATATTCCACTGTGTATATGTGCCACAGCTGTCTTGTCCATTCGTCTTTTCTCCCCTCTTGCTTCATCTCTGCATCACCTGACTCTTGATCTACATTAACAGACCATTCTCCCGGGCTCATGTTAGCTGTTTCCACTGCTGAACGCTTAGAATAATGCCTTACATAGCAAGCACTCAGAGGATACCCATCACATGACCTGAATGTATGGGGGGGCGTGGCCCCATGCGTGTCCTCACTTCCGCACGTGCTGACTCTGCCCACCTTTCCCCAGAGAGGGCGGAATTGGTCCACCCAAGCACTGCTGTGTTACCTGAGCACAGCTTTCTGACCTGGCTATCCCACAGGCCACCTTTGGGTGTGGGGCCCTTCCTATGCTACGGGTGAGGCTCATTCACCAGGTGACATTTTCTGAGTAAGGACTGACCTTGAGTGATGGTGTGCTGGCATAGCAGTGTGCATGTGAACGTTCTGGACACCCCCTTAGGACTCCAGTAAATATGCCCTAATCATCCGTTTTGTGCTCAGCAGTGTGCCAGTTCTTACAGATATGGATAGGTTCGAGTGAGTGCTTGAAAGATGCCTCCTAGGTAAGAAGGAAGGATTAGAAAGAACTCAGGGAAACTTTGGGGGATGATGGATAGTGTCTTGATTCTGGTGGAGGTTTTGTAGGTGTGCACAAGTGTCAAGATATCAAATTGTGCCCTGTGAACGTATGCAGCTTATGGCACATCAATTGCATCTCCATAAAGCTGCTAAAAAAATGAGTAAAAAGATGTTCTGCAAAATGATGAGGCCATTGTTTCCAAGGCTTGGCCATTCATTGGAATCTCTAGTTGGGATAGGTGCTTTTACACCCCTCTCGTTCCATAGCGTTTGTCTGAACGTGATACAAGGAAGATCTTGATCTGAAGTAATTACAAGTGCGTTGGAAAGATGGGCCAGATCCAACAGATGCTGTTTGATTTAATGAGGAACGATGTGAAACTCCTCTGTGACTCAAAAGCTGATGACATAGGGATGGGTTTAGGGAAAAATAGCTTCCCAGGAAAGTACACGAGGGTGTTCAACTGACCGCAGATTTAACAGTGTGGCGTGATTACAAAAAAGTGAACAAACTAAACTTTTAGGATGCATTGTCCAGAAGAAGGAAGGAGATTGTTCTCCTTCTGAGTTCTTCGCTAGAATACTGTGCTTGTGTCCAGTAAAACTCACTGTCATAGGGACATTTGGATAGGATTTTTAGGGGATGCAAATCTGGGTGGTAAACAGATTTAAGGTAATGTGGCATGAGGAACAGCAGAAGGAGCGAAGAACATCTGACCCAAAGAGCACCTTCATTGATTTGCCAACTACAGGGGAGTGAAACTTGGCAGGTTCCAGGCATCCTGCAAAACATACGTCACATGCTAAGCTTAAATCTGTAAGTCTGCAGGGAGGGGATGGGGGCTTGTCAGGTTCAACAAATTTGTCAACTCTCCATCTTCTAGGGACATGTTAGAATTGAATTTTAAAATTGGGCATAGCCATGTCATATTCCTTGGCCAGTGGAGTGTGTGCAAATGATACATAAAAGTTCTGGGTGGAAGCACATGTCAATATAGACCCTTAGCGGGATCACTGAGTGAAGACAGGATAGGTGAGACCCTGGTCCCACCCACAGCGAGCCTGAGCAAAGTGGAAACTGTGTTAGTTAAAGCTCCTGAGACTTTTGGAGCTGTTTGTTACTGCAGCAAGCAAAACGTGCCCTGATCAATACAGATTGTCATTAATTAGTATTGTCATATTTCAAATGAGGAAATAATTTGCCTGATACCCGACATCCAGGATGGAGCTAGGGTGTGAATTCTGATGAAGCTGACCCCAAATCAAACACACTTCATCACCCTGATACACAGAGGGGTTAAATCTCATGAGTAATATTTGAGCAGAAGCAAGACCAAACTGAAAGTTAAAAGAGACCTCATTTGCAGCTCAGTGTAAGAGATCTCAGCCACAGTTATCTGACAATAGAAGGGGGCTGCTCCGGAGGATTTTATCTCCCCATCTCGCAAAGTGTTGAAGCAGAAGTTTATCAGCTGCCTTTCTAGGATGTGGTGGTAAAAATTCAAGCACTGAGAAGACGCTTGAGCCGAAAGACTTGTTAGTTTCCTTCCCGCCCAGAGATCCTAGGAGACAGTACCTTTTAAGTGGTAGATATGCCCAGAGGGCAGCTGATAAACACGAGCTGAGTGCAATAAAACATTCTCAACCAGAGAGGGGAAAGGAAGGCTCCCTCCTCAGCATCTAGGTAACTGGTAAATTAAATCAATGATGCCAGCCCATACACCCTGTAGAAGTTCAGAGGACCCAGCTGAGTCCTCAGATATTAATTACAGGAAATGATTTGTCTGCTTTAAGTGGTAATGCAGACCATACCCTGGGGTCAGTCTTTACTCTCTAAGATCCCCCCAAAGCAAAATACATTTTTATCTTTATAGTTTGTCCACGACCCACCCCTACCTCCATCCCCACCCAAACCCAGGTTAATAAATGCTGGCATTTTGTTGTGACCAAGGATTCTCTCTGCATTTTAAATCTTGCCTTCCTCCGGTAAGACACTAAGGCCCCAGCTCCCCCAGCCTGAACGTCTCGGCCACATAAATCATAGAGCAAGGAGATTTTTATGCAAAATAAAGCTCTTTCCATGCTTTTCCCCTTGCAGTGATTACATGATTTTCCCCTGAAACTGAGCAATATATGTTTCATAAATAGATCCCTCTCTCTGTAGGCAAACCTTGGAAATGGATTATTTGTTTGGTTTGCATTTTGTTTTTCACTGTGGCAGCTACCAGAAGCTACTTCTCACAGGCCAGGGCAAAGAGGGGTGGGGGAGGGTGGGAGGAAATGGCAGGGCTGAGAGGCACAGACACTGGCCTTTTCACTGGGACCCCTCTCTTCCAGGGGTGCATTGCCTCTTAGAACTTAGAGCACAAGGTGCCCAGAAAGCCTTGAAAAGGGTCCATCCCGAATCCCAGAGAGCGTGGTTCTCAAATTATCAGTGAGGGGCGGGGGGTGGGGGGAACAGTAGAAAGAAATAAAATGATGTGTTTCAACATCTGAAATTCATAGCCCTTCTAAGCATATTTTTATTCTTAATAACCTCATGTCCCTTCTGACGAAACGAGAGAAAGTTCAATATTTGAAAGAAGCGACCATTCTCTGCTGCAGGTACAGAATGGCGGGAAGTTAGTGGCGCTCTGCGGGTTGACGCCATGTTGAACACAATCAGCTGAAAAAAAAAAAAGGCCACCAGTGATCCTGTTGAAAGAAAGGGCACGTTTAATGCCAGGGTTGTGCATGCTGGACTGAAATAACTTCTGAAAGGTATTTATTTATTCCCCGCTTCACAGAGAACCCCTGCAGCTCAGAAGGCCTCCCCCTCCCCACCCCCACCATGGAGCTGGGGCTGGACCCGGGGTCTCCTGGCTCTGACTTGTCATGTCCACTGGCCACGTGAGAGCCGGGGCTCCCAGCCCAGTGAGTCTAAAGAGACCAAATCATTTGATTTCCCAGGACAAAGGGGCCTCATCCGCATGGACACAGCCCGGCAGGAAGTCCTGACATCACACAAAAGAGAGACAACCTCATTATTCTGGAATGTGGAGGGTGTGGGGTACAAAAGGGAGAGCAGAGTTGAAATGTGGCTTTGTACTCTACCTGACTCTGCACGAGGCCTGGGAGTTTCCAAGTCTCACTGAGAACGCGGTAAATAATTTCAGCACTCTGCGGCACGCGGACCCTTGGCTTGAATGTGCACCAACATGTGTGCACTTCACACAAGCCCTCAGTCACACAGCCTAGCGGCTGCGGAGCAGGAACTTGGTGTCAGCCTGTTTAAGCTTGACTCTTCCTTCTCCTGCTTGTTACAAGTGAGACACTTTGCACGGGTACTCCTCTGAACTTCCGGTAACTCATTTGCAAAATGGGATCCAAGCTCATCATCGTCAGGCTTTGAACAGTTCCTGGCTCCGAGTAGGTGATGGTCGGCTCATTGTGCTCACACTACCATCATCATTATGAGGGAAGTTTTCCTGAGGATCTCACCTGGGCACCCTCCTGCCGCTGTAGGGACCTTACCATGAAAATCCACACACATTAGAAAGTGTAAAGATTCCAGACGTCGTAATCAAGTGTCCGTGTTGAAAGCTTGAGTTCTCTACATTCAAATGCGTGTGTGTGTGTGTGTGTGTGTGTGTGTGTGTGTGTTGAAACTGACTTGATATTTAGCTTTTCCATTCAGTTCAGTTCAGTTCAGTCGCTCAGTCGTGTCTGATTCTTTGCTACCCCATGAATCGCAGCACGCCAGGCCTCCCTGTCCATCAACAACTCCCAGAGTTCACTCAAACTCACGTCCATTGAGTTGGTGACGCCATCCAGCCATCTCATCCTCGGTCATCCCCTTTTCCTCCTGCCCCCAATCCCTCTCAGCATCAGAGTCTTTTCCAATGAGTCAGCTCTTCACATGAGGTGGCCAAAGTACTGGAGTTTCAGCTTTAGCATCATTCCCTCCAAAGAAATCCCAGGGCTGATTTCCTTTAGAATAGACTGGTTGGATCTCCTCGCAGTCCAAGGGACTCTCAAGAGTCTTCTCCAACACCACAGGTCAAAAGCATCAATTCTTCAGCACTCAGCTTCCTTCACAGTCCAACTTTCACATCCATACATGACCACTGGAAAAACCATAGCCTTGACTAGATGGACTTTTGTTGGCAAAGTAATGTCTCTGCTTTTGAATATACTATCTAGGTTGGTCATAACTTTTCTTCCAAGGAGTAAGCGTCTTTTAATTTCATGGCTGCAATCACCGTCTGCAGTGATTTTGGAGCCCAAAAAAATAAAGTCTGACACTGTTTCCACTGTTTCCCCATCTATTTCCCATGTAGTGATGGGACCAGATGCCATGATCTTCATTTTCTAATTGTTGAGCTTTAAGCCAACTATTTCACTCTCCTCTTTCACTTTCATCAAGAGGCTCTTTACTTCCTCTTCACTTTTTGCCATAAGGGTGGTGTCATCTGCATATCTGAGGTTATTGATATTTCTCCCGGCAGTCTTGATTCCAGCTTGTGCGTCTTCCAGTCCAGCGTTTCTCATGATGTATTCTGCATATAAGTTAAATAAGCAGGGTGACAATATACAGCCTTAACGTACTCCTTTGTCCTATTTGGAACCAGTCTGTTGTTCCATGTCCAGTTCTAACTGTTGCTTCCTGACCTGCATACAGATTTCTCAAGAGGCAGGTCAGGTGGTCTGGTATTCCCATCTCTTTCAGAATTTTCCACAGTTTATTGCCATTAACAAAATATTAAGGACAGTGTCTAGGATCAGGTAGGGTGTAAGTAAACAGGGCCACCTGTGTAAAGGTGAGTCCCATCCCTGACGCACAGCGTGGTCTGCACAGTAGCGCCATCAAGCCTTTCCATGATCTCAGATTCGCATCGTGTGGCTTGACAAGCCTTTGAGAGTGTGGGGAACGATTCCAGGGGCAGCATGAGCTCCCCTCCTGTTCCTGTTGAGGGGTCCCTAACAGGGGGCTGAACCGCCATGTCTAAATCTCCCCCTCTAGCTCTCCCTCCTTCATCACAGCCACATCTGACTGTAGCATGTAGGCCTCTGTCCCCTCCGCTCCTGGACCACAAGCTCACAGGAGCAGCTAAGTGGTCTTTGCCACTTTCTCACACTCAGCCCAGAAAACAAGCCATGTGAATGCCCAGGAATCATTCCTCAGGTGCTCACTGAGTGAATGAATAATGCAATGCCGCCATCCCCCAACGATTAGCACACGAGAGCTATTCTGTTTGCTGATTTAACATCATGTCTTTCTGGACAGCACCTATATGCTGGGTTTACTTCGTGCCATGTTCCCAGGTTGAACACAATTCCTGGCATACCCTGGATCCTCAATAAATGTTTGTTTGGTGAATGAATGAAAGAAGGAAAAAATGAGTAAGCCATGGAGAAACTCAGTGAATATTTGATGTGTCAAGCTAAATAAAACATTTGCCATCTGATGACTTGGGCACATTAGGGTATAGGCATCAGTTCATTAAGTCTGTGGCAAAAAACCAGCCATTGAACTTGTCTCTTTACAAAATATGATTTGGGGACTGTAATAAACCTAGAATGATGCATGCATGAAATAAAACTTAGTTGTAGGCTTTCCAAAATGATTCCATTCATCTACGTTCCATCCTGATTTGAAGGGTTTTCTTTAAAGTCTGTTTTCTTCACTCCTCATCTCTATGCCTCACCCCTGCTCAGGGACAGAACTGCCAATACCAGCATCCTTTTTTTGTAACTTTTTTCCAAAGGGGGAGGGGAAGCATTAAATGGCACATGATTCACTTCAGAGACACAAGGCTTTATCTTATAATGTGGAGAAAGCACATGGGACTCCCACAATAAATTTTGGGACATAACCGCATATTGGCAAGGATTGGAAAGGAACCCTCATGTGATGATGGTTAGAATATAAATTGGTAAAATTATTTTGGAAATTGTTTGCAGTTTCTACTAAAATTTAATCACACTCTGACCCTATCACTCAGGAATTCTATCCCTGGGAATATTATCCACTAAAACCGGGGGCGTATATCCAAAGAAGACATACACACAAATGTTTCTAGATGACTTATTCATCTTAGTCAAGAGATAAATAGATGCAGTTTCTCCATCCAGGGGAATACGATACAGCAGTTTACTACTGCTACAACAATACTGCCCATTTCAATGTTGTCTGGAAGAATCTCAGATATTCTGTTGAGGAAACCAGGCAAAAAGAGTACCTAGTGTATAAATCTATTTGTAGAAAGTTAAAAAGCAAAACCAGTCAGCCACGATGGAAGTATGAATAGGAGGTGAGGAGGAAGGAGGCTAAACCAGGAAGGGGTGTCAGAGAGCCTTCCGGAGGGAGGGCTGGAAACACTTTACACCTTGATCTCACTTGAGGACACATGGGTTACCCTTATCATCAAATCAGATACTTAGGGTTTCATGCTCTGCTGTAGGTATATTGTTCCTCATTTAAAATATTTACTTGCCACAAATATCAGGATTCTCTCACAGTACCAAGATCGCTAGACTTCTTTATTCGTTGGTACGCTCATCTTCTTATTTGTTTTGAAATATCAATATGTGGCTTCAAATAGATAGCCCAGGTATTACTTTAATTATTCAGTTGCCCTGACGGTTGTGACATGGACCTCTCAGGCCTGAGGGCAGGTGCTGTAGAGCCTGAACTCAGGAGCCGTGTGACCCACATTCTCAGTCTGGCCTTGCTGTGCATTGATTAGCCATGTGACCTTGAGCACATTATCCTAAACTTCTTAGTCTTGGTCTCTTTATCTAGGAACTGGAAACAAATATCTGTATGCATAAGAATTAGAGAATGTATGGGAGAGTGGCCAGCTTGGCACAGAGTAAATGGTGTCTAGTCTTTGTGATAGACGTCGTGGATGGGTCATTGTGAACGTTGTTGTCGTCACTGATGCTGTTCAGTTCCTAAGCCATGTATGACTCTCTGCAACCCCGTGGACTGTAGCACGCCAGGCTCCCCTGAGTCATGCTGTGCAGGGCCGCCCAAGATGGGTCACAGTGAAGAGTTCCGATGAACCATGGTCCACTGGAGGAAGTGCTGCTAGTGGTAAAAGAGCCCGCCTGTCACTGCGGGAGACGGAAGACACATGGGCTCAATTCCTGGGTTGGGAAGATCCTCTGGAGGAGGGCACAGAAACCCACTTCAGTATTCTTGCCTGGAGAATCCTATGCACAGAGGAGCCTGGTGGGCTACATAGCCCAGGGGTGGCAAAGAGTCAGACACCACTGAAGTGACTTAGACCAGAGAAGGAAATGGCAACCCACTCCAGCGTTCCTGCCTGGAGAACCCCATGGGCGGTATTGCAAGAGCTAAGAGGATAACTAAAAGATAACATGTAGCCTCCCGTGCTGGATGCTGAGTGGAAGGCATCGTGGGGCGGGGGGTGGGGGGGGGGTGAGTGCCCCGAATGGTAACGACACTGCCGTCGTGTCCCATCAGAATGGAAACCTCCGAGCTTGACTTGGAAGAAAGGAGGACCACGGCCTGCAGAACATGTGGTCCTGGATCGAGAACACTTAGGCCCTGACGCTCCTGGCGTCACCAGAGCCCAAAGTAAAGCCAGATGTGCCAAGCCCCCGTCTGAACCCCAGGCTATGTTTCCACGGGCAGATGGCTCCAGAATTGCCCACAAGGCTCCCCTCCGTGGGCAGTGTGTGATGACTGTGTAAAAAAGGAAACCAGAGGTTCAACCTGGGTGGAATCCATGTCTGGTTAGATCATTTACGTTCATAATTACTTTCCGTCACCACACTGGATTGTGTCTGGTTGTTCACAATGGGAAAAGTGATTTGCTGCGGCATCCACACCGAGAAGGGAGTGTGACTCACAGGTTCAGGCCCAGCTTCGGGAACGCAGTGCGGCCGAGTCCCTCCCTGGGCTGATTCAGTTGGTGGCTGCCAGGCCTTCCTGGCAAGGACTCCAACACTTGGAGACAAGAAGACTGTGCACTCAGTCGGGACACAAGCGATCGGAAGCATTTTCCCAGCAGGTCTTGCCACTGTCCACGGTAATGGAAGTTGTCACTGGAGCAGCACCCACTATGTGCCAAGCACTTCAGGCGTCGTGTGTCACTATGACCTCCTATGCTGTCTGTCTGGATACAGTTATAAAGATGATGACACAAAGGGCAAGCTTGTAAGTGACAGAGCCAGAAATTGAATTCTTTCATGCCCGTTTGGACTTTCCTAATGGAACCTGTTTTCCGTTGGCCGTGACCAAGCCCTATACTCAGGATTCCCTCAAGAATGACCACAGCGCTCTCCTCAAAGGACCAGTGTCTGAATCAGGCCAGTTAGCCCAGTTCTATTTGCCAGCTCTCAGTTCCTAACCCAGGCTTCCCTGGTGGCTCAGAGGTGAAGAAACTGCCTGCCAAGCAGGAGACGGGGGTTCAGTCCCTGGGTTGGGAAGATCCCCTGGAGAAGGAAATGGAAACCTACTCTAGTATTCTTGCTGGGAAATCCTATGGACAGAGCAGACTGGTGGGCTACAGTCCATGGGGTTGCAAAAGATTCAGATACAACTTAGCAAAAAACGACAACAACGATCCCCTTTCCAAATTTCACATCCATTTGGGAAGCACGTTTTTCAAGGAAATTGACCACAAGAAGAGCAATGCTCAGGGAATCTTGGAGTCAGAATAACTCAGCCCTTTCAGGTTAAATCTCACACATATGTTTATTCCTAGAAGATTCCAAAAAGAAAACAAGAGATGTGAAACTTCATATTGGCTCCACCAAATCGCATGTACACATCCCGAGTGCACACTGGTTGGAGACTGATGATAGAGGCAAATAAATCAAAGAAGCCACCCTTGGCTCCCATGCTTCACATGTAAGCTATATTCAGTGTACTACAGTCGTTGGGTTTATCGTCATTCCATCAAAGAAAGGTATTATTTTTCATCTCCTGTGGATGCTCTGAGAGACTTCTTACAAGGATCCAGCTTCTAAACAAGACTTAAACCCCCAAGAGAGTCCTGCAGAGGGGAGACCCCACCCTTGCCCATGAGCTGCTAGTTCTCTTGGACCAAGTGGATGCTCACTTCGCCCTTGGAATCTTTGGAGCAAGGTGTCTTCCAATTATAGGAGAGAATCAAGCTCTTGATCATAGTACAGGACACTAGAAAAAAGAGACCAACACACACAGGCATTTGCACGACAGGAACTCACTCCTCCCTTGCAATGGACTTGGTGCCTGTCTGGGGCTACCAGGAGCCATCGTGCCTGGCAGATGCAGGGGTGTTCACCACCAGGCCGTCTCCAGGTGAGTGGACATGCAGTTAAAGACAGGCAATGCGCTTGTATTGATCGCTGTGGTTGCTGGCAGTTCCGGCAACTGTGCATCAGGAGACGCCTGGAGCGGAACAAATGGCAAGCTTGGGTGTGTGGCCGTCACATCGCCCAGATTTACATCTGCTTAGAATAATTTTAGCTCAACACATTTCTCGTCACTGAAACTGAGCAGGAGCTGTCACATACAATTCGAGCTAAGGCCAGGCTGGACTCTGCTTCCTATTTTCCAGCAGCCAAAGGCCCGCACTTCAGGACTCATCTGGGTGATTCTGGAAAAGATGAAGTCGTTGCAGGTTTCATCACCGGGAAGGCCTGCCATGTCTTGTAAGTCGTTTGATATTTACATAGATCAGGCTTCAAAAACAATGAACTCCCAGGAAATACATAGTGGACACTAAATATGTAGTCCTAGAGAAGAAAATGTTTCATGTTAGGGAAGGAACAGAGGTCATATTCATCAAAGCGTGCTCCATAGGGGCTGAGAGCTGCATTTCTTCCATGAAGAGAGGGGTCTGTCATCAAACAATGGATACATATTAGAGCCCCGTCTCAGAAGTTCCCAAAATGTATCAGCAGACAAACAGTTCTGAAGTCCAGCAGTCGTGAAACCTCTGTCTTATGGTTTTTCTGAAAGTTTTGCATGGAAGCTGTTTTTCTCAGGGAATACCTATTACCTGGAATGACTTCTAGGAAACAGTTGGGCAACTCAAGAGCTTCCACTGTCGCAGAGACCCAGGAAAAACATTCTGTCAGATTGCAAGTGCTCAGAGATAACTCCCAAGCAGGAGTCCTGCTGAAAAGATTCCAGCTGGCAAGAATTATTTCTCACTGGTCCGATTTCCAGGGGAGGAGAGAAGAGGCTGGGGAAATCACCCTCAAAAATACAAGAAGTTTTTGACATTTTGTCATGGCCGTTTGCCTTAGTCCGCTTAGACAGCTAAAGCGAAAATACTACCACCTGGGTGGCTTAAACAACAAGAATTTACTTCTCACAATGCTGGAGGCTTAGGAAGCCCAAGATTACCACACTAGCATATTTACTGGCCGGTGAGGAACCCATGTGCTAGTTGATAAACGGCCCTCTTTCCCCTGTGTCCTTAAGTGGAAGAAGGGGCGAGGGAGCTCTCGGGGGCCTGCCTGGCCCTCCCTCCCTCCCTCCCTTCCTTTTCTCTCTCTCTTTCTTTCTACTGAAGCGTAGCTGATCAGCAGTGTCGTGTTACTTGCAGGGGTACAGCACAGTGATCCCGTTGTATATATTTCATACACATGTATATTATCTCTCACATTCTTTTACATTATACGTTGCTATAAGATATTGACACCATTTCCCTGTGCTATGCAGCAGGTCCTTATTATCTCTTTTCTATCTAGTAGTTTGTATCTGTTGATCCCAAACGCTTTAATTTATCCGCCACCCCCTGCTATCCCCTTTGGTAACCGTATATTTGTTTTCTATGTCTGTAAGTCTATTTCTATTTTGTAAATAAGTTCATTTGTATCATTTTTTTTTTAGATTCCACATATAAGTGATATCATACGGTATTCTGATATTTCTCTTTCTGACTTATTTTACTTAGTATGATAATCTCTAGGTCCATCCATATTGCTGCAAATGGCATTATTTCATTCTTGTTTATGGCTGAATTATACACACACACACACACACACACACATACACACACACATATATATATATAATAGTGCTGCTATCAACATTGGGGTGCATATATCTTTTTGAATTAGATTTTTCATCTTTTCTGGATATCTGACCAGGAGTTGGATTGCTGGATCATAGGGTAGTTCTATTTTCAGTTTCTTAGGGAAACTCCAGCCTATTTTTCATAGTGGCTGCACCAATTTACCAGAGAAGGCAATGGCACCCCACTCCAGTACTCCTGCCTGGAAAATCCCATGGACGGAGGAGCCTGGAAGGATGGTATAATAATAACAGTAGCATCTGCTTGTGTGAATCTCGTGAGGTTAAAAGGAGGCTATAGCTGCCAACTGTTAGGAGCATTCGATTGCTATTTTTCTTTTTTACTCTCCAGTCTTCCCATAGTGATGAGTTCTGAAACCCTGTAAGAAATGACACAGTGATTTTACTCCAAGGCAAGGACAGAGGAGGCAGACAGATCGAGGGGAAGGGGGACCCCAGGGCAGAAAGTTGGAGGGGGCAGCCCCATAAAAGAAAAGAAAGTGGGCCCAGGGGTGAGCCTGGTGCCGGATGGAGAGAGGAGAGCCAGAAGCAGCCTCCTCGGTGCCTCATGGCCACATTAGAAAGGAGAGGAGGTGACTGCTGCCAAAAGAAACTTGTCAGACACAGCCGCAAGTGCCGATGAGCGTCTGCGGAGCGCTGCACGTACCTTCAGGGAGAGATAGACCCAGCTGTGCGAGTCTGTCGCTTCGTTTTCCTCTTGCGATTCTGGTTTAGAGTCTTTTTCTTTCAATAGAACTTTGCTGCCATCTGGGCCTACGGGTTTCTCAGGTATAGGCGGGTCTCTCCTTTACGTGTTCACACGTTACACGGGAGCTTGTCCTGCAAGCCTGGAACAGCGGGTGCTTACCACCTGCTCAGAATCCGCGCAGGCGTGCATGGCTGTGGCACTGGATGGCAAAGTCAGAGCCTGACTCGTTTGTTAGCTTCTTTGGGATGCCTTGACAAATGACCCCAAACGTGGTGCCTTAAAACAAGCGCTGAAGTCAGTGTTGGCAGGCCATGCTCTCTCTGAAGGCTCTAGGGGCGAATCCTCCTTACCTATCCCAGCTTCTAAGGCTAGTGGCCTTCTTGGGCTTGTGGCAGCATAAATCCCAATCTCTGCCTCCCCTGTGTGTGTGTGTCTGTGTTTTCCACTGTGTTCAGACCGTGGATGTAGGCCCATCTTCATCAAGTGTGAGCTCGTCTTGAAACTCTGATTGAATGTTGATGATGTTGTTTAGTCACTAAGTCATGTCTGACTCTTTGAGACTCCATGGACTGTCGCCCACAAGGCTCCTCTGTCCATGGGATTTTCCAGGCAAGAATACTGGAGTGGGTTGCCATTCCCTTCTCAAGGGATCTTCCCAACCCAAGGCTCCAACGCACAGCTCCTGCCTGGCAGGTGGATTCTTTACCACTGTGCCACCCGTTCAGTTCAGTTCAGTCGCTCAGTTGTGTCTGACGTGTTGTGACCCCATGGACTGCAGCACATCAGGCTTCCCTGTCCATCATCAACTCCTGGAGCCACCTGGGAAGCCCCTACATGAATTCCATCTGCAAATACCCTATTTCCAAATAAGATTTCATTCTAAGATTCCAAGTAGACAGGAATTGGCTGGGGTGGGACCCGGGGATGAGGAGGCAGGAAGCTAGTGTACAGCCCACTGCAGTGGGGGGCGGGGCCTGAGGTCAGAGCTGTGGGGAGAAGGGGGTGACGGGGCAAAAGACAAGGTTAAATCAGATCTGGTCCCTCAGCTGGGAAAAGAATTTTTGGTAGTAATAAACGGAGGCAACGGGGTAGCCCTTGTGATAAGTGTCTCCACATACTATCTCAAGGAATCCTCCTGAGGATGAGTGGGGTGGTGTGAGTCAGCCCTGCTTTGCAGGTGAAGAAGCCAAGGTTCAGCGATGCCGTGGAATTTGGCCACGTCCACTGAACTAATTAGCGGTGGAGGCAGCTCTTGAGTGCAGGCTTCCCAGGTGGCACAGTGTTTCAGGCTTTATGCGCCACGAGGTCTCTGTTACAAGTATTCAGCTCCACCGCTGTCCTTTGAAAACAGTCAGATTTGATACGCGAACTAGTCGGGGAGGCTGTCCTCCAATGAAGCTTTACCTATAAATACTCATCATGAGCTGGATTTGGCTCAATTTTGATCATGATAATTTAACTCTATTCCAGGTCTTTAAGACAATCCATTTAAAAAATCGAATCCACTTAATAACACTATGAAGTAATATTGTCAGGCCCATTTTACAAATAAGGAAACTAAAACCACACTGATTACGTCATTTGTGGAAATTCCCATATGTCTTCAGTGGCAGAAATGGGATTTGAATCCAGGTCTGAGTGACTTCCAAGTTCCTGCCCCTAAGCAGGAACTCTTAAGCATAAGACCTCAGTTCTTTTCAAACTTCAATCTGTGGGGGCTTTTGCGTTTTAGCAAACATACCCAGGTGACCTTGATGTAGGCGGATCTTGGGAAAGACACTCTGGACAGTAAGTTATCACTTCATTCTACGGTCACCTCCAAAGTAGGGTGAGCAGCTGTCTCAGTCTACACCCAGCAAGTCCCACACTTTGGGGAACCTGGGGCAGCCGGTCACTCAGATCCACATCTTCCCAGCAGTGCCCGGCAGGTGGTAGACACTTGAAAAATCCTCATGGAAAGAATGAATGAATGAACCCAGCTCTCAGTGGAAGCCCCGGTTGATTGGCAGGGCTCCCCGGCAGCAAGAGATCGGAGGGACTCTTCAAGGCCTAACTCAGAGGGACAGCTCCTCCTGCTCCCCCGCGGAGCTAGTCACAGCCCTGGAAAAAGTGATGCCTCATCGTGTTCCCATTTGCGCTGACGTGTTCAGACGCCACTCGTGCTTAATGCAGGAAGAAAGGCGAAGGAGACGGGAGTGAATCTCTGCTGTCAGGATTACTCTTTCTGCCTTTCCACTGCCCTTTCCCCAAACTCTCAGCCCTCCCCTCCCCTCCTGCAGAGCCCTGGCCCCAAGCGGTGGGGGTGGCAAGAAGGTCCCTGATGTTGGGAGGCTCTGCCTGTCCAGGTTCAGCCTGGGGTCCGTTGGCGACCCTCTTTGGCAAGTCAGTGACCCTCTTAGGACCTGAGAAACAGCCTTGTAAAGCTGGGGGTGGGGCCAAGGTCGAACCCTTTCCCTGCGTATCTCGTAAGGTCAGCCTGAGGCGCTCACGTGTAGACAGGACCATGGTAAACCAGCACAGCTCAGGCAATAAAACATATAGTTACCATCGACACCCACCCATTTGTCCTCCACCTTCTCAGGGGGTGCCTTAAAGTCCTGTGCAGAGCCAAGGAGGACCCCAGGCTTTTGGAATCTCACGAGTTCAGAACTTTGGGTCTGTAGGGGAGACAGGCATGTAACAAATACTCACATACAGGGGGATGTAATTACAGTCATAAGCATTGTTGACATAGCCTCTAAGAGAGAAGAGGACTGTGTCAGACCATGTAGTAGGGAAACTGGCCTAGTCTTGGGGTGGCTGGAAGATTTCCCAGAGGCCCAGAGGCAGTGCTGGAGTTAGCCAGATGAGGAAAGGGACGAACGGCATGCTAAGACAAGGGAGGCAAGGGAGACGGCACAGGCGAACAAGCGTGCCAAGGGCAGCCAAAGTTTCTAACCTCGCGGTCTTCTCTTTCTCCTCGCACTTGCTTCGTTTCCTCCTGTGTCTTTTTCTCCTTCATCTCCTTCTACTATTTTTCTTGTTTTTCTTCTCATGCAGTGAATATACGGTGACCCCTTTGCTGCTGTTATTGCATAGATACCCCCCCCCAGACTAGAGAACCGGCTCTCAGTCCACGGAAGCACTGTGTGCTTTCCTTCCATTGAGCCCCCAGATGTGCCCCAACAGTGGTCAGCATTGAGTGACCCATGACAAAACACAAGACCCCAAGGGACACCTCATCCTATTGCAAAGCACTCCAGGCCACGAGTCCTGGTCCTGACCTGGCACCAGCTCACAAGCCCTTGGTGGGCTCCTGGGGGCCTTGAGGACTTCACGTGGGCATTGAGGCCACGGTGGAATCCATTCACCTTGCAGATTTTGTAGAGTTTGGAAGGCTTTTCCCTAGAGGTAGAAACAAGTGGCATCTTTGAGGAGAAATGGACCTCTTTTCACGTCGTTCGCCCTGATTTGTGCTCCATTAAAACAAACCTTCAGAGTCAGCTTCTGGTACGAGCCTTAGGACTCCTCTAAATGTATCCTTTCCACGAAGAGGCTGCCATTGTTAATCACCGGGGTCCGTGGATTTGACGCCCTGGTATTGGAGTACGGGTTTTGCAGCTCTTTATTTACCAACAGGGAGACAGAACAGTGGTTCCATTTGCTACTCTTAAATTTATTGTCAGTCCTTCGGTGTGGTGTAAAATTTTTAGTCATCTTCAACAGCTCTCAGAAATAAGCATTCCAAATATATTCGCCTGCTGTACAAAGATGTGCTGATATCATTCCTCGCAATTTTTGCAAGAGATAGTGGGAAATAGTAGATCTAACTGTTGGGAAATGAATCTTGGGAAGAAGACAAAAATCCGAGGCCTTGGTAATGCTTAGAAAAAAATCTCAAGAATTGCAAAGGTGCCCCTGGCATGGCCCACAGAAAAGAGACTAGGTTAATCACTGCAGACGGCAAGGGAAGGGAAAGAAGTGTTTCCCAGGGCGGTGAGGACAGTCAGGGGTCAAAGGGCATTGTCTCTGCATGGTGGCCACACCAGCGGTCGGCCCGCCAAACCTCCTATCCGCATTCACTCCCTGCAGAGTACACCCTTCCAGCTCTTCCACCAAAATAAAGGGAAATGGCCTGACGCTGGCTGCAGAATTGAGTCGTGAAAACCCAAGCAATCTGGAAGTCCCCAAACCTTTCTGCCCAGTGGGAGAAGCTTCCTGAAAACAAACAGGAAATGGAGCACAGTTTCCCAAGCGTTTCACCACCACCCCAGGCCAGAGGAATGGGCCCCAGCTTATGGGAGCGGACCGAGTCCATCTCTTCCCGGCTCAGCATGCTAAAACCCCTTATTGGCAGCATGAAATTGGCCACGGTGGGCGTATGTCCACCAGGAAAGCTGGCAACTGCTACAAATCAGGCTTCAGTTTTTCTCGGGGCATCAGTTTGCCAGCACACAGGATGCCTAATAGCCATACCATTATTCATTCTCTATCCTCAAATTGCATATCTATCTACTCATTCATGCAACCTGTGTTTATCGAGCCCTTATGAAGTGTCAGTATTCTGGAGTGGGAAATCCAGCCCCCATTTCATCTGTGTGAACACCGCTCAGAGAAATGAGCTGACCTGCCCAGAAGCATGGAGTGCCATTCCTGCCAGGCACTGAGCGTTCAGAGTGAAAAAAGACAGACAAGGTCTCTGCCCTCAGGGAGTTTACATGCCTTCCATTTAAAAATCTGCATGTACGATAAAATTCTTCATTCATTTTCCATTTTTGTAAATGACTTAAAAGCATGTAAAACTGCCCATTAGAGCTTTAATCAGTTGAAAGAAGCAATGTGGTCACAACAAACTAATGTCCTCTCCTCCAAAGCAAAGATATTTTATATGCCTTTGTGGTGAAGAGATGTTTCTTATTGCAAGTTTGATTTCCATTGGTTTGATTAATTATCAAAAGGTATCTTAGATAAATCCCTGGATTGGGAATTCCAGTTCCCATTATATATATATAATATATATATATATATTATATATATATATATATGAAATCTAAAGAGGTGAGCTGGCAGAGGGAAGGTTTCTCCTTCAGGAATTGGGATCAGGACGGAGCTTGATGCCAGAGACCCCGCCCCAGTGGTACACGGACGCTGTATAAGAAAGCGCTTTGCAAATGCCAGCACTGACTGCCATGAGCGTTAGATGCTAGTGTTACATTGCTACGACACTTGTGCCTGTAAGTGCATAAGTCCAGGACACCAAACGCGATTGTAGACTTTCCTTCCCAGGAGAAGGAACCTCTGTTACCTTCTAGGGGTTGTGCCCCTGTCTCAGGCCTCTGTGTATAGACTCCTGGGGCAGTGTGATGAGCAGAGGGGAGAAGGAGCTTGGAGAGCTGCCATTTTTGGTGAGTGCCATACTCTGCAGAGCCTGGGATGATAAGCAGAAGAAGATTTCATTGGCTCCCCCATTCCAACCATCAGGCAGGAGTCAAATCAGGGCCATCACGAGACCCTGAACCAGAGATGAGCAACAGCTGCTGGAAGCCCAGGCTTCTCGCCCCATCCACACAGTAAGCTGCTCTTCCCAGCAAAACAAAATGTTCCCGCTCATTATTATTTATTTATTTTTTTTAAAGAAAGTCATGCAAGGCGTTAGAGTGGTGCTGAAGCTGGTTGTGTTCAGAAACTCCAAAAATGATAACAACTGTTTTTTATTTTATTTCATTTTCTTTTCCAAACCATATGGACTTGCCAGCTCCATGCATCACCGCTTGTTTATTCTAAACCAGCTGTCGGCACCCTGATAATGCTATAGGATCGTTCAAGTGCAGACTGCCAAACCACAGGATATGGAAATCATCTCCCAGATTGAAAGGAAAAAAAAAAAAAGAGAGAGAAAACCCCACTTCACGGCAGATTCCAGCCATGAACTTCTGCAAGGAAGGGGGTCGGAAAAATGGGTGCGGGATCCTATAAATAGGCTTAAAACTCAGGATTGTTTTGCCCAGGAGAACGTGTGGCTCGTCTGGTTAATCACAACTAGTGTTTGACCTTTCCAAAGGTACAATTTGCATTTCATTGCCAAGTGCAACTGGCTGTTTTCTTCTCATAATTACTAAACTCTGACTCAAAAGTCAGCCACAAGAACACAGTTTGGAAACTCGATTCCCTATAGCTTTTAGGCGTTTTCGTAAATGTATTTATTTGTTTGGACCATGAAAAGATAAACCACTCATGACAGGGGTAACCAGCCAAAGACACATATCTCGGTCTGCTGTCCTAGAATCACCCGAAACTTGTATTAGAGTCACTTGACCAAGTCTGGCCCCTGCATTCTACGCAAAGAAGAATAAATTAAGCAGAGGACCTAACCACAAAGAAGAGCCCTCCAGTCTGGAGGACGCAGGCTCGGTGAGAACTAGCTGTCGGACTCGACTCAGCCTCCATGGAACAGAGTCCTGCCTGCTGGAACGTTCTTTGCTGCCTGTATATTCTGCCACAAACAGCTGGGAAGAGGGTTAAGGACGAACAGGAAGACAAGTCATAGGTGAAGCCTTGCTCAGCCCAAGGCACAGGCATTGTCTCAGTGAATCCCCACCAGACCTCAGTGAGGTGGGTGAAGTTACTCTCATTTTACAAGACACGGGAACTGAGGCCCAGCGTGGGGAAGCAACTTGTACAAGGCTATTGTGGGTTGGTCATATCCCCTAAAGAGATGCTGAAGCCTTAACCCCTGGTACCTGTGAACGTGATCTTGTTTGGAAAAGGGTCTTTGAAGGTGTAATAAGATGCAAATTGAGATAAGGTCATACTGGAGTAGAGTGGGCCCTTCATCTAAGGGGACTGGTGTCCTTAAAAGAAAAGAAGAGACACGGAGACAGACACACATAGAGATTAATGCCATGTGAAAACACGGCCCTGCGCAGAGAGGAGACAATGTGAAGAAGCCATGTCACAGGGGAGGCAGAGATTTTGAGGAAAGCCAAGGACTGCCCCGCTGGCAACAGTAGCAGCTAAGAGAAAAGCATGGAACAGACTCTCCATAGAGTCCCTCAGAGAGAGCAGGGCCCGGCCAACACCTTGCTTTCAGGCTTCTAGCCTCCAGACCTATGAGAGGAGACATCGCTGTTGTTTTGAGCCACTTAGCTTGCAGTAATTGGTTATGGCAGCCTCAGGGGGCTAATACAGGGGTTAAAATGGTTGGGACATACTTTACAATGGCTGGATATCCTTTAACTAAAGTGATAAAGAGAAACACGCTCCATGCAGGAATTCCGACACATTTCAAAGAATTCCAGAGATAAATGGGAAACACATGACAGGAAATGAAGAACTGGGGAACTCCCTCCACAGCCCACATTCTACCAGGTGCCGAGGCTGCAGGGATGGGGCAGCTGTGGTCCCTGTCCTGGAGAGTAGGGATCTGGGGATGCTGGCGTCATCATCCCGACGTGCGGGTGAGGTCCTCAGTAGTGGAGACGGAATCGTAAAGGAGATCTTGAGCGGTTGGATGCCAGACCCCAGCACAGGCAGGAGCTGGAGACATCTTAGAATGCGGATGATTAAAGCTGCGTTTGGTGGCTCTATGGGATTAGATCTGGTGACAGGAAGGGGTGGCAACTGAGCAACTCCACTTAAGGACTTCTGGCAGTCATTATGGCCACACTAGGGAGGTCTGGGGCCCTAAGGAGAAAGGCTCGCTGGTGCCGAAGCCACGTGTTGGCAAGAAGGGGAAGGCTTGAGACTTTCCCAGCAGCACTGGAATGGCAGGGTGATCAATTTCCTGGGGCTCTGGTAGCTGCGGGTTTTTACAGACAGACAGGCATGAGGCCCGAGCTGGTTCTGAGTGACTGATCTAACAGGAGAGAAGCTTGAGAGCCGATGGCTGTGCCCAGACACATCCTTGGGCCTTGCTTCTCTCAGATGAGTTTATTTCTCTGGAACTAGTCAAGCCAGTTCAGGGGCTGGAGAACTACTGTCATTTAGCCAAACCCGTGGGCTTCTGAGCTGTGATGTATCACTTTGCCCTTCTCTCAAGGGACATGACATCATCTCTGCTCAGACACTCAGGTAATGTTCCCCATCATCTCATTTGGCAAGAAAAATCCTAGCAAGAAGAAACCCCCACCCCAGTCTCGGGGCCTCTGGGTAGTGGGGTTTAGGAGTGAAGAACCGTTTTGCCCACATGAAAAATGCTTGGGGTGCTTCAAAGTCTTAACCTTCACTGAGCAAAAGTGGCAAATAGTTTATTCCTCACTGCATGTTACAATTCTGATTTCATCCTGGGTTTAAAGCTTTACACCAGTTACTGTGATTGCTTAAATCTCCATGTTTATTAAGTGTCTATTTTTTGTCATTTTATTGAGTGTCTATTTATGCCAGGCACTAGGTTCAACTTTTACAAAATTTTGAACGTCTGTACCTTATCTCATTTAATCCCAATGGCATCGAGTCTTGTTATCCTCATTTTATAGATGCGGAGACTGAGGCTCAGAGAAGTTCAGGAACTTGTACAAGTGGACCAGCCGGTGGGTGACAGAGTATAGGCCTCCGATGCTGGTGCCTTGATTCCAACCCTGTATTTTGACCCACTGTGTTACCTTTTCAAAAGATTCAAGGGTGAGGAATGTCCTTTACTTTCTGGACCATTAAAGAACAGGCTCACGGTCTGCCCATTTATTGGCTTAGAGAGGAAGCAACTCCTCTAAAAACAGCATGCTCCTCTGAACCTTGTTAACTTACAGATTCTTCCGGGAATTTTCCTATTGCCAAACACACAACACACACACACACACACAACTGAGCCCCTAGCTACATCCTCCCCCTTGGAAAGGGTCCCAGAAACAGCATGAAATCAAGCTTGCCAATCTTTTAACCCCTTGATCTAAGAAAAAAATCCTCATAATATGTTTCAGGTGGTGATGTTACAGATATCTCTTGTGCTATGTAGTAATGGCTTTGCTGAAAAGTTGTGTGCAATTAATTATTATTGGTGAATCTGATGTGATTTAAAATTCACTGGTAGAACTTCTCTTGAAAGTAGTTCCACGGCATCTTGGTTTATGAATGAATAGTCTTCTTGTCCATTTACAAATTGTGATTTTTTTTTCTTGAAAACATAATTATAGAAAAGTTGTGAGTTCCATCTGCTAAAGGGTTGATGACTTCCTTCACCCCCTCAGAAGCATCTCTGAGTTAAGGTTTATCAATCCCAAAACATTAGGAGACAGAAATCCAAATTTCTATTAAATGTTTAACATAAGCTCTTTAAAAGAAGTCATCTTCCATTAGGTATATGAGTCTCGTGTAGTTCCTTCTAGAGCTAACATCAAAAAAAGATGTCCTTTTCACCACAGGGGATTGGAATGCAAACAAAGGAAGTCAGGAGATACCTGGAGTAACAGGCAAGTTTGGCCTTGGAGTAGAAAATAAAGCAGGGCAAAGGCTAACAGAGTTTTATCAAGAGAACACACTGGTCATAGTAAACACCCTTTCCCAACAAAACAAGAGATGACTCTACACATGTACGTCACCAGATGGTCAATATTGAAATCAGATTGATTATATTCTTTGCAACTGAAAATGGAGAAGCTCTATACAGTCAGCAAAAACAAGACCTGGAGCTGACTGTGGCTCAGATCATGAGTCCTTTACTGCAAAATTCAGGCTTAAATTGAAGAAAGTAGGGAAAACCACTATGTCATTCAGGTATGACCTAAATCAAATCCCTTATGATTATACAGTGGAGGTGATGAATAGATTCAAGGGATTAGGTCTGGTGGACAGAGTGCCTGGAGAACTATGGACAGGGGTTCGTAATGTTGTACAGGAGGCGGTGACCAAAACCATCCTAAAGAAAAAGAAATGCGAGAAGGCAAAATGGTTGTCTGAGAAGGCTTTACAAATAGCTGATGAAAGAAGAGAAGCAAAAGGCAAGGGAGAAAGGGAAAGATATACCCAAATGAATGCTGAGTTCCAGAGAATAGCAAGAAGAGATAAGAAAGCCGTCTTAAATGAATAATGCAAAGAAATAGGGGAAAACATTAGAATGGGAAAGACTAAAGATCTCTTTAAGAAATGGAAGATATCAAGGGACTATTTCATGCAAGGATGGGCACAATAAAGGACAGAAATGGTAAGGACTTAACAGAAGCAGAAGAGATTAAGAAGAGGTGACAAGAATATACAGAAGAACTATACAGAAAATGTCTTAATGACCCAGATAACCAAGATGGTATGGTCACTCACCTAGAGCCAAATATTCTGGAGTGTGAAGTCAAGCAGGCCTTAGGAAGCATTGCTATGAACAAAACTAGTGGAAGTGATGGAATTCAAGCTGAGCTGTTTCAAATCCCAAAAGATGATGCTGTGGAAGTGCTGCAGTCAGTATGTCAGCAATCTGGAAAACTCAGCAGTGGCCACAGGACTGGGAAAGGTCAGTTTTCATTCCAGTCCCAAAGAAAGGCAATACCAAAGAATGTTCAAACTACCATACAACTGGGCTCATTTCACATGCTAGTAAGATAATGCACAAAATCCTTCAAGCTAGGCTTCGGCAGTTCATGAACTTAGAACTTCCAGATGTACAAGCTGCATTTAGAAAAGGCAGAGGAACTAGTGATCTAATTGCCAACATTCATTGGGTCATAGATCATTGGACCATAGAGAATTCCAGAAAAGCATCTACTTCTTCACTGACTACGCTAGAAGCCTTTGACTGTGTGGGTCACAATAAACTGTGGAAAATTCTTCAAGAGATGGGAATACCAGAACACCTTAGCTGTCTCCTGAGAAAACTGTAAGCAGGTCAGGAACCAACAGTTAGAAACAGACATGGGACAATGCCCAAAATTGGGAAAGGAGGACAAGGTTATATATTGTGACCCTGATTATTTAACTTACATGCAGAGTACATCATGCGAAATTCTGGGCTGGATGAATCACAAGCTGGAATCAAGACTGCAGGGAGAAATATCAACAACTTCAGATATGCAAGTGATACGACCCTTATGGCAGAAAGTGAAGAGAAACTGAAGAGCCTCTTGATAAGAACGAAAGAGGAGAGTGAAAAAAGCTGGCTTAAAACACAACATTCATAAAACAAAGATCATGGCATCTGGTCCCATCACTTCATGACAAATAGACAGGGAAGCAGTGGGAAGAGTGGCAGGTTTTATTTTCTTGGGTTCCAAAATCATTGCAGACAATGAGTGCAACCATGAAATTAAAAGATGTTTGCCCTTTGGAAGAAAAATTACGGCAAACCTAGACAGTGTATTAAAAAGCAGAAACATCACTTTGCTTACAAAAGTTCATAGAGTCAAAGCTATGGGTTTTCCAATAGTCATGTACAGATATGAGAGTAGGACCATAAAGAAGGCTGAGTGCCAAAGAATTAATGCTTTCAAACTGTGATGCTGGAGAAGACCCTTGAGAGAGTCCCTTGGACTGCAAGGAGATCAAACCAGTCAATCCTAAAGGAAATCAGTCCTGAATATTCACTGGAAGGACTGATACTGAAGCTGAAGCTCCAATATTTTTGGCCACCTGATGCAAAGAGCCAACTCATTGGAAAAGACCCTGATGCTGGGAAAGACTGACAGCTGGAGGAGAAGCGGTGACAGAGGATGAGATGGTTCAATGGTATCACTGACTAAATGGATATGAATTTGAGCAAACTTCCTGAGATAGCGAAGGACAGGGAAGCCTGGTGCTGCAGTCCATGGGGTTGCAAAGAGTCAGACCTGATGGAGGAACTGAACAACAAGGTCTCCAGCCCAACTATCAATACAGTGGTGACAAACACTTCCCACTGGTGACATGTGGTGATATCTTTTTGGTTCCAATCCCATTGATAACCTCCCCATTAACATGGAACCCCTGGCCGAGAACACTGCCCTTCACAGGCTGAGGGAGCAGCCAGTGGTACTTAGGATGACATGGTTATTTACAAGCACAAGCCTTGAAGTCGGATAGGCCAGGAGTTACATCCTGAACCTGACCCTACTGGATGACCTTGACTTTGACAAGTCATTAAACTCTTAAGTATCAGCTGCCTCACCTAAACAGTGGAGAAATGAGAACCTACCTCTCAGGAGCAGCTGAAGTTTAAATGAAGCAATATATTTAAAATGCTGTGGTTAGCACCTAGCATATAACAAGTGTTCATTATTATTTCCCCCAGTTATTTCTTCTTGGCTTAAACTTATCAAGTATAATCCAGCAAAACCCTTGCTAAGGGTTATTTCTCTCATCCAGCTTCACAAAGATTCTGAAGAACAAGGTGACTTCAGATGACACTCCCAGTCGAAGAGGCCCCAAGTGAAGATGCTGAGACCTCTCGAATAAGCAGAGGGACAGGGAAAGTTACAGTACCTGGAGATGAGATCTAGAAAAATAAGAAAATTAGGCCCCGCTTAAATTACCTTTACCCAGCATTAATCACCATGAATGCAGCAAGAGAGCTATTTTTGTACCAACATTAGAGGTCAAAGCCAGTGGAGATTTGGAATTTTTTTTTCTTCTCCTTCTCAAATTACTCAGGACTCAAAGTAGAGAAGATGACCTGTTGGTTTGCTGACTGGAGATTTTAGGCAAAGTCATGAGGCCCTGACTTTTCTCTCCCCAGGACAGAGTAAGGCGATGCTTTGTCAACCACCTGGCTGATGTCATTGCTGCTGACAGCTGATCCTAATAAAGTAGTCGGCAGTGTAGGCCAAGAGCTCCTATACGATCTCCTCTGGCTCCTGAATTTCCCATACAGGCTGTCTCCATTGATCAGATATAATCGAATAATGGCTGAAATTCTGCTTCTCCATTGGCCCTATAGGCCATTTCTTTATGACATGACCAAATTGGCCATAGCGCATTCAATTTGTTTTAATGGCCAACACAGAGGCAATTAAGCGGATTGACTGTGCAGCGATCCAAATTGTCCATTAAGAAGGTGGCCAGAATAACTGGACCAAAGTCCTGTATCCCCTCACCATCCACTTCTTTGGGGATGTCTAGACTTGGCTGAGCCTTTAATGTTTTTAATTCTTAAAACTTCTGTTAACTGGTTCTGTTTGATGTTGATGCTATGGTTCTTCAGAAGGAAGCAAAGCAGGTTTGGAAAAGAAAGAGGGATTTTTTTTTTTTTTTTTTGGATGATCTCGACTCTTCTGGTCTGAGTGAGGTAATAGGAAGTAAGCACCTCATTCAAGTTCTGAAGATTTACAAGGGTAAGAGAAATGAAGTGCATTGGTGCTGATTGCTACTAATACGCATTTTATGAGGAGGAATTTATCTTCCCACATTAGCAGCCTCTAAGGTTATGATCTGTCTCTATAATACGTACCTGCCTTTGAACAACTGACGATTGACTTCGTCTGGTCCTATTTTGCTAATTCAATCTGCAAAGGAAAACTACTCTTGCCAGAATTTTAAAGATGAAAAATGCACCCATTATATTATCAAATACAATTGATCTTGGAGCATGTGTATGTTTAGATAAATGCATCTGATTCCTGTGTAAAAATTTAAGCAACACCGCATGCAGGAAGCCTCATTTTGTGAGAGAGATAGAGTTTGCCTGCTAAGGTGCTCTCGCTGAGAAGTTTTCAGTAGAGGGGCTAGCTTGCCAACAGAAAGAGGCAAAGATCATCAGAAGCAATCTGATCCCTCCCAGCTTTCATACTGAGGGTGTTTTCTGCCCCTGGTTTCTGTTTCAACCAGCACTTTTCCTTTAAATATTTGTCGTCAGTGTCATTGGGCAAAATCAAAAGCGAGAGCAAATTTAAAAATCCATCTCAACTTCTTTCCACCATTTGTTCAAATTAGTAGTATGTTAAATGGATATTGTGTTTTTTGGCTCTAAAAACACATTTTCACGAGGGTTTCATTTTAAATAGATGAGGGATCCTTCTAAGATAGATATGGCTAACTCCATTTGACTGATAAAGGAAGCACAGAAAAAATGAGCAACTTTCTGTAACTATGGCTATTGGTGGCAAACAGAAGAACCAGGGCTGCTGGTTTGGAACCTGGAGTTTGCCCTCAAGATAGACCTGGGTCTCCTGGCTGGGAGGCAGTATCCGATAGATAGTAAGGAGTGACCTGTAGTCAGGATGACACATGGACATCTCTGGACAGGTCATCTCTGCCACCCCACCCCCAACATCTTAAGTCCCTGAGCCCAGGAAATGTTCTTAGAGGCAACAAGTGTCAAGGTTAAAAGTGAAGAATCTGGATTTGAATCCAGTCCTGCTAAGGACTAGTCATGTCCTGGAGTCCTTGTTTTCCTCACCTACAGATTAAGTGTACCAACAGTACCCACTTCAGTTGCTCTGTTTTCTCTCCTGACTGGCTTTCTCTCCTGTTGACCAGTCTATACTGATCAGACCACCATACCATGAATATCTGGCACTCAGTAAATATTTGCTCAATGAATGAATGAGAATAACAAATATCAAGTTCCTGGTATATAGTTATAAACACTCAATACATGTTCACTATTCATAATAATAGTTTTAGTAATGGCTCAGAAGGGATTCCCTTGTGGCTCAGATGGTAAAGAAACTTCCCGCAGTGCAGAAGACCTGGGTTCAATCCCTGGGTTGGGAAGATGCCCTGGAAAAGGGAACAGCTACCCACTCCAGTATTCTCACCTGGAGAATTCCATGGACAGAGGAGCCAGGTGGGCTATAGGCTATGGATCAGAAAGATAAAGACCCGCTTCTGTGTCTCTAAATGGGCTAGATAATCTCACTCTCCTCAGGTTATGGGATACTTTAGAAAATTCTGTGCAGAATGCCTGGCATGGTATCTACTCTCAGTGTTTCTGTGACCATTAGTATTATTGTTAATATTATCATCATTATTATTATTTCAAAGTTCTGGAATTCCTCCGAGACTTTGCATGCCAGCAGAATAGAAAAGGTTATTAGCATCCCCGCCTGCTCACCATACGGCAGAAGTCTGACCCACAGCACAGTACCTAGCCCGTGTAGGAAACATTCCGATTCCTGACGTGCAGATGATGGAGACCGAGGCTCGGACCTGCACAAGGTCATGGTTCTGGGACTTGGATACCATTCTTCTCTTTCCTCAAGTCTCAGATTTTTTTCAGACCACGTGTCACCCTACTAGTGGCTATTGCCTGTCACCACGTTGAAGCACATTGTTCTTCAGGCATGAATGAGAGCCGGAACTCTGGGGCAATCACCGTTAAGACAGTTGCATCAGTTTAACTCCCCCATCAGTTTGAGGAAAGAGCAAGGACTCTTCCTTTTTTCATGGAAAGGCATTTTATATTAAATATGGTAGTGTGTATACATTGATCCCCAGTTCCCAATCTATCCCTCCCCCAGTACCGTCCCACACCTGGTAACTAACCCTCAGTTCACTCTCTGAGTCTGTGAGTCTGTTTGTAAATAAGTTCATTTGTATCATTTTTTTAGACTGTGCATATAAGCGATATCACATATTTATCTCCCTCCGTCCGACTTTCTTTATTTGGTATGATAATCTCCGATCTATCCATGTTACTGCAAGTGGAATAATTTTACTTGTTTTAATGGCCGAGTAATATTCCATTGGGTATATTTCCACCACACCTCCTTTATCCATTCATCTGTCTGTAGACATTTAGGTTGCTTCCATGTTTTGGCTATTGTGAACAAAGCTGCTGTGAACACTGGGGTACCATGTTTTCCTCTGGATATATGCCCAAGAGTGGGATTGCTGGATTGTATGGTAGCTCCATTTTCAGATTTTTAAAGGAAGCCCCATACTGTTCTCCGTAGTGGCTGCACCAATTTACATTTCCAACAATGTTGCAGGAGGGTTCCCTCTACTCCACACCCTCCCTGGCGTTTATTGTTTGCGAACTTTTTGATGATGACCATTCTGACTGGTGTGAGGTGATATCTCATTGTAATTTTGATTTGCAGTTCTCTAATAACGAATGGTGTTCAAGCTGGTTTTAGAAAAGGCAGAGGAACCAGAGATCAAATTGCCAACATCCGCTGGATCATCGAAAAAGCAAGAGAGTTCCAGAAAAACATCTATTTCTGCTTTATTGACTATGCCAAAGCCTTTGATTGTGTGGATCACAATAAACTGTGGAAAATTCTGAAAGAGATGGGAATACCACACCACCTAACCTGCCTCTTGAGAAATCTGTATGCAGGTCAGGAAGCAACAGTGAGAACTGGACATGGAACAACAGACTGGTTCCAAATAGGAAAAAGAGTATGTCAAGGCTGTATATTGTCACCCTGCTTATTTAACTTCTATGCAGAGTACGTCATGAGAAACGCTGGACTGGAAGAAGCACAGGCTGGAATCAAGATTGCTGGGAGAAATATCAATAACCTCAGATATGCAGATGACACCACCCTGATGGCAGAAAGTGAAGAGGAACTAAAAAGCCTCTTGATGAAAGTGAAAGAGGAGAGTGAAAAAGTTGGCTTAAAGCTCAACATTCAGAAAATGAAGATCATGGCATCTGGTCCCATCATTTCATGGGAAATAGATGGGGAAACAGTGTCAGACTTTATTTTGGGGGGCTCCAAAATCACTGCAGATGGTGACTGCAGCCATGAAATTAAAAGACGCTTACTCTTTGGAAGAAAAGTTATGACCAATCTAGATAGCACATTCAAAAGCAGAGACATTACTTTGCCGACTAAGGTCCGTCTAGTCAAGGCTATGGTTTTTCCTGTGGTCATATATGGATGTGAGAGTTGGACTGTGAAGAAGGCTGAGTGCCAAAGAATTGATGCTTTTGAACTGTGATGTTGGAGAAGACTCTTGAGAGTCCCTTGGACTGCAAGGAGGTCCAACCGGTCCATTCTGAAGGAGATCAACCCCAGGATTTCTTTGGAAGGAATGATGCTGAAGCTGAAACTCCAGTACTTTGGCCACCTCATGCAAAGAGTTGACTCATTGGAGAAGACTTTGATGCTAGGAGGGATTGGGGGTGGGAGGAGAAGGGGATGACAGAGGATGAGATGGCTGGATGGCATCATTGACTCGATGGACATGAGTCTGGGTGAACTCCGGGAGTTGGTGATGGACAGGGAGGCCTGGTGCGCTGCGATTCATGGGGTCGCAAAGAGTCGGACACGACTGAGCGACTGAACTGACTGAACTGAATAATGAGTGATGTTGAGCATCTTTCATTTACTTCTTGGCCGTCTGTGCGTCTTGTTTGGAGAAGCGTTTCTTTAGGTCTTCTGCCCGTTTTCTAATTGGGTTGTTTGCTGTTTCGATGCTGAGCTGTATGAGCTGTTTGTATTAATAAATTTTGGAAGGACTCTTAGCTAAATACCTGGTGTATGGCAGGAGCTCAGTAAGTATCTATCGAATGGGTAGACGAGCACCTCCTCAGACAAAAAGAGGGCCAGAGGGGCAGTGCTCTCAAGTCCTGGTCAAAGCCCCAGAGGCTCCGTGAGAAACTGGAGCCCAGTGGCTCTTGTCCTGAGATCAGTGTCGTAAACATTTTCAGGACACAGCTCCTATTTTCTCTCAATTTAGAGAGAAAATGTAGTTGTGCGGCCCTGAGTTAGCGCCTTCCCTCCTGCCCTTCCACCCAGCTTCGTCATGGTCCACTCAGCAGAGGCCCAGTGGTTCCCATTTGCAGAATCTACAGCAAATTTCTTAATACCTGTGAACCACGAACCACCTTATCAACCCTTCTCTTCTCTTTGGTGGCACAATTAACGAGATGATAAAGCTCTTTAAAACGAAAGAAAACCCTAAAAATATATTGATTTTCAACCGAGCCATAATATTAAATGTATCATTCCAAACTGGAGAGGGGACTCATTTAGAAGGGACCCGTAAATCTACAACCATCTCTGTGCAATGACATTTTTTAAAAAAAGGCGTCACAAAAAATTATATATATGGAAGCTTGTCTATCATTAAATTACTCAGTTTGGATTTCCACTAATAAAATAGAAGGACTTGTTACTATATTAGGCAAGTCACTCCCATTATTAATTTGTTAGATAAATGGCTTCTATAATCTTGGAACTTTAAATGAAATGGAATTCACTAATCCTAATTGCTTTGCCTTCTACCGGAATTTTTTCCCATTAGTTCAGCATGTTTTTTTTTTTTCCTCCTCTTTTCCACTTGAAGAGAGGAGTCTTCTTCAACTTAAAGCCTTAGGGTATACTTCATGGGTTTATTAATTATCAGGTATTCATTCAGAGGGGTTAATTAAGCAATAACTTTCTGTTGACTGTGGTATACAAAGAATAAAAGGCTTGACTTTGCCATGCTGATTAAGCTGCTAGTGACCCTGCCTTCATTTTCCTCCCTGTGGTTGGGGGAAATAAAAATCTTTGACCAGTTCTGGTCTTGAGTTCCAAGGCCACTGAGGAGGCCAGTTAAAAACAGCTCATATTTACAACTCAAGCCACCTTGAGATCATCCAAAAACAACAAAAAAAAGAGTAGCGATTCCCACTTTTGGGGGAAAACTCTGTGCTGCTCTAATAATCACTCCTGTGTCTTCTCAGCCCAAACTTCAATATTTGCATTTTTCCTTTTTTTTTTCAGCCAGTTGCTCAAGATGCCTTTCTTTTCCTGTGGCTTCAAAGTCTGCAGCATGCTTTTGAGCAGTGGAAGATAAAGAATGAGTTTCTGCCCCTTCTCTAGGGAGTTTAGTGGAATCAAAATAAATCACCATGGTAAGTCCAGACCAGGCAGGAGCGGTGGGAGTTTAGAATTTTTTTCTTGATCATTTTCATCTCAGAGTACATCTTCTCAGGTCCATGCTCAATAGTTGTGGTTCCCCAAAGGAAAGCTGGGATAGAAGCAGGACATACGTGCAGGGACGATGGTTTGTTTTTTTTTTCCTGTGTTTTTTGGACATGCCTCTCCACTCCAGAACTGGATTGGAGAAACTGAGGCAAGAGGCCACACTCTCTGATGCACTGAAGTGCTGGAAAGCTATTTATCAGATGGCTATCCTTGCCAGGTTCCAAGTTTTGAGTTAGCACCTGCCTTCAGGAAACTTACAGTCTTCTGGAGGAGTCAGGGAGGACACCCCACTACTCTGAAGCACTGCAGTTTTGACCTCTAGAGCTTATAGTTTTGATCTATAAGAGGATAAGCAGTGAAGGGCAGGGGAGAGATCTATTAATAAATCCCCACAAGACCGAGAGGACGGGTCTAGAAGCATGGGGCTCACATAAGAGATCACCAGCACACAGACCTGGGGTCCCTCCCCTGAGCACGCAGCCCTCTCTTTAGAGGCCTCATCCCCAGCCTTTGGGGAAAAGCAAGCCTCAATTCAGCATTTAGCAGAACAAAGGAGAAACAATTGTGACCCAGAGACTACAAATGTTTTTCTTAAGCAACCACAAGGGACAGCCTCTTTGGTGAGTGCATTTACCAGATGGCCGGGGCTAGTCAGCTGCTTCCAATCAAATCTTGCACCACTGAGTCGGTGTATCCCACACACTCAGCAAGATTCTGCTGAGTGGAGGAGTATGGAAAAAAAAAAAAAACCCACTTATTTTGTTCTATACCTAGAAAGTGTGCTCTTGGGGTTTTCGGGGACAGAATCCAAAACCAACAAGACCTTATCAGAGGAGAGCAATGGAAAACGACCAGGCGCCCTGTCCTGGGGCATAAGTTTGTTTTCCGTTTATGGTATTGGGGTAAAGGCAAGCGGACAAGCTGGTTCTTCCAGTCAGGGCAGGAGTGGGGGGATGGGGAACACTTGGGGGAGACGGAGAAGAAAGATTGTGAAAGAGAGAAACGAGGACATTTGCAAGATCACAGGTGCTAAAGTTCAATGAATATTTTGCAGATTATAATTTATCTTGCTTTATCTTTAGTCTAAAAAAAAAGACTAAATTCATTCCATCACATAAATGTCATGTAAGTGAATGTCGATATATATATGTACTCGATTACTGATATCAATAAATATCGATTATTGATATTGATAAATCAGTGTTCCCCACAGGAACTTTGGAAAACATGCTGTAGTGGAAATTTTAAAATATATCATCCATACCCAACCTGTCTCAACATAAAATGGTTTCTTTTTAAAGAACCTGCTGGAATGACCGTTTTTCTGGGAGGAGACGGTCGGTGTCTTTCAGGTCTGAGCACCCAGTCTGTCCTGGAGCCACCAGGCTTGTTCACACCTGCTTAACCGTTCCAAGACACAGAGCAGGCAGATGGGCTCCTGTAAGACACTTATGAAAAAGGCAAGGTGAGACTCTGCTGTGCAAAGAGTCCTTTATGTGTCCCAGCCTGAACCATTCCAGACAGCAGAGGTGTCAGGGGACGGACTGAAGTTTTGGTGTGGTTTGTACTCAATAAAATGCTTAGATTATATCTTCTCCTCCTCTTCCCCTGACCCTACTCCCACCATACCAAATCACACAAACAGAAAAGTGAGGCCCAATAATCCTCTTATAAACGCAAGTAAAAGGAATCCTTACATTAGCTACCTCGTGTTAGCCAGGGCTCTCCCAAGGCCTGAGATTAAAACTCTGTAAGATTCCATTTCTGCGTCTCTAAAGTTGGGCAGAATACCAGCTCACAGGGCAGTGGGAGGTGTAAAGAGATGAAGAGATGCAAGTTTGCAAGACCCCCGGGGTGTGGGTCCCCCGCTCCCAGTGGGAGCTTCCCTCCGCTGCCTTCTTTCTAGTCTGCACCACCCTGATCCAGCAACACTCTTCTGATAAAACACAGTTTGGCAGGCTGTGAAATTGTTAATGTCTGGATTTGGATGATGGTGAGGGAGAAAATTAAATTGCATGCCTCTGAAGTAAAACCAAGAGCTCAGGAATTATCTGGCAAAGGGAAGCTTGATCTGGAAAACTGCTCCCCAGTTTTTATGACTTCCCAGTATGAACGCAACCACCAGAAAGGGGTCAGCATTCAGGAGATGCTGTGGTTGAATGTGACTTGGTGATGGGAGGCGTGGAGGATGAACCCTGAACCTTCCGAGGAAAGAAGGGGGCTGGGGCCCGGGGAGGCAGGAAAGCACCTCTCTTTCCTGGAACTGCAGCGGAACACAGCCCTCCATACCCGGGCAGCTTCTCTCTGCCCAGAGGTGACTTTGGAATCTGCGTCTTCCTGCAGCCACTGGTTAACAGTTAGAAATCTGTCCATAAAATGTGGTCAGAAAGCTATAATTTTCCCTCTGGAAGATTGCCCCATTGTGTAGAGATTTTGCTTGTTTGTTTGTTTGTTTTAATTCTTGTAAGAGGCTAAAAATAGCATGGGACTCATTGTCAACAAGGGTAGCTAAGTGTTTCTAAATCAGGACGTGAACGGATTTTGCTACCATCATATGTAGGCTGTCTCTGAGAAAGAAGCAGTATGATGAAAAGGACTGGGATGCAAATATGCAATCCTGTTTATTTTATTTTAATTCAGTCAAGACTTTCCTCCATCATTTAAGCTGCCAAAAGCCATTTTAAATACTACAGGGTCGCAATGTGTCTGTATTATTATTCACCTGGGGGTCTCTGAGTCGACAATAGATGAGTAGCAAGTGTGGAATGGGAAGATGAAGGAATGATTGCATCAAGGATGACAGCATTAACTCTAAGTGGTCCCAAGGCTCTGGCTATTTCTTTCTCTCTTCAACGGTTATTTCTTCCACCACTCAAATTTCCATCTTCTAGAAAAATGCTCAGATTATGCCAGGTGAGACTGGATTGCGTGACCTCTAGGCTAGCACTGGCTCCTCTTCCCACCTCCTCTTAAGCTTGCTCCCTCATCCCTCACTTGTAGGAGTGTTTTCCAAGTCCTTTGACTGTAAGAATCACCTGGGATGCTTACTCAACGCACCGCTTCCCAAGTCCTTTCTGCGGATCTCCACCTCACTTGCACATTAGATTCAACAGGGGAGCTTTTAAAACTGCTGATGACCAAGCTGTCTCCCAGACCAATTCCATCAGAAGCTCAGGGTATAGGATCCAGGCATCAGCGGCTATAAAGCTTCCCAAGTGATTCCTGCGTGCTGCCAAGTGTGAGTGCCGCCGTCAAGTCGGGGATTCAGCAGGTCTGCGCTGGGACCTTAGAGATTGTGTGCAAGTGTCCCCGGTGATTCTCAGCATCACGGACAGATTTTTTTTAGAAATGTCTCTACAGTTTGAGAACCACATCAAGCACTGTTTCTGAAACTGTGTCAGTTTCTCCTAAGACCAGTCAGTTGAAAGCCACCTGCGTACAGTTGAATGGCCCAGTGGTAAACACCTAACTAAACTGTACCAATCATGTTCTCTCACCTGAGATAGTGGAAAGGGGAGTCCCTGGGCTGGGAGTGGTGTCCTTTGTAAGAAAGTATGAAGTACATTTGAAGCTGGGGGAAGGAGGGAACAGACACGCTGAGAGAAAGAAGCCATGAAAAAGGAAGAGAGGACGACCCTGGCAAAAACTTTCTTTCTGCTCCTGATTTTTGACTCCCACGAGGCCCAGATGCTTCTTCTACCCATAGGTTCCTTCATTGTTCCTTTATTCTGTGCACGTTCTACGTGTTTCTATATTGCTGTTTAGTCGCTAAGCCATGTCCACCTCTTTGTGACCCCATGGACTGCAGCCCGCTAGGCTTCTCTGTCCATGGGATTTCCCAGAACTGGAATGGGTTGCCATTTCCTTCTCCAGAGGATCTTCCAACCCAGATCTCCTGCATAGACAGGTGGATGTTTTACCACTGAGCCACTAGGGAAGCCCATGTTTCTATATACTTCTTTATTGCTTTCTGGATTAAGTAGGTTTTTCTTTCATAGCAATTCAGATATAATTGGGATGGGACACATTCACCATTCTTCCTGGAGCCAAGTGAACAGTGGTGTCTGTCCTGGAATCCACGTTTCCGAATCGCAAATTTTTTTTTTTCTTTTGAAGTCAGGTTTGTGGCATTATAATTTATCAACGACAAAATTAACCTTCTGTGTTCCGTTATGTGAATTTTGACAAATATGACAGTCATGTAGCCACCTTTATATTCACAATATAGACTATTTCCATCACTCCCAAAATGTTCCCCATGCCCTCTTTGTAACCTTGGCGTCTGACATTCACTGATGTGTTGTCTGTTCTTACAGTTTCATAGCTTTTTTTCTTTCCATCATGTCACATGATTGGAACCATGCAGTTGGTTTGTTTTGAGACTGGCTTCTTTCACTTACCAGTGCATTTTTTACTAACCCACAGTATCGCAGGTATTAGATGTGGTTTTTTATTGTCCAGTTGTATTTCATCGTATGGGTATACCATAATTTGTTTATCCATCCACCAGTTAAATGACATTTGAATGGTTTGGTTTCTTCTGGGTTTTGGTGATTATGAATAAATCCACTATAAACGTTTGTATTGAGGTTTTTGTGTGAAAGTATACTTTCATTCCTCTTGGGTAAACAGCCAGGGATGGAATTACTGGCTAATATATAAGTGTATGTTTATATTTATAGAAAGTGTCAAACTACTTTCCAATATGACTGTACCATTTTGTGTTTGCATGAGCACTACATGAGAATTCCAGTTGTTCTTAACTCCTGTCAGCTGTTGGTGTTGCCACTTTGATTTTTTAAGTTATTTCAGCCATTTTAATAGGTAGTTATGTCTCATTGTGGTTTTAATTTGGATTTCCCTAATGACTAATAATGCTAAGCATCTTTTCAAGTATTTACTTATCATCTCTATCTTCCTTAGTGAAATGTCTCTTAAAATATCTTGCCCATTTTTTTTATTGGGTTGTTTTCTTATTATGGAGTTTTATAGGCTCTTGATAGAAATCCTTCATCAGGCATTTATTTTGCAAATATTTTCTCACAGCTTTTGGCTGGTTTATGCATTTTCACGGTGGCCTCTAAAGCACAGAAATCATTCCTTTTGCTGAGGTCCAATTTACAAATTTTTAAAAAGTGGATTGTATTTGTTGTGTTGTATCAAAGAGATTTTTGCCCAACCTAAGATTTTCTCCGATGCCACTGTTTCTCTTACCTTTTCTTCCAATATTTTACATTTTTAGCTAATTTAGTTTATAATGGTTCAGGATGTAGACCAGTGTTCATTTATTTTGCATATAGTTGTCCAATTAGCATGTGTTGAAAACATTATCCTCCCTATTGGCTTATTATTTGTACCTTTTTCTTGAGCTGTTTTTCGGAGCTGCTCTAGGGTTTACTGCATATGTTTTTAAATTATTGAAGTTCACCTGCAAATAACATTTTAACCCTACATGTACAATGAACGTATCTTACAACAGTCAACTTGCAGTTCTTTTCTGAGGTGGGCCTGCACACCTGGGCCTCACAGGTGGGTTCTCTGGCTGTCTCCATGCCTTTTCTCCAGGGAAGCCAGCCTCTGCCCCACGCCTGGGATGAGTCACGTGGGACAGCAGTTTGCTGCCCTCCCCCAGAAGTAGCTCTTGATTGTAATGAACACTTTCATTGCCCTCCCCAGGTATAGAGGGACTGTATCTTTTATTATTCCCCAGGCCTTAATGTGGAGAAGGCAATGGCACCCCACTCCAGTACACTTGCCTGGAAAATCCCATGGACAAGAGTAGGAGAGAGTAGGACAAGAGAGGAGCCTCGTAGGTTGCAGTCCCTGGGGTCACTGCGAGTCAGACACGAATGAGTGGCTTCGCTTTCACTTTTCACTTTCACGCACTGGAGAAGGAAATGGCAACCCACTCCAATGTTCTTGCCTGGAGAATCCCAGAGACGGAGGAGCCTGGTGGGCTACTGTCTATGGGGTCGCACAGAGTTGGACACGACTGAAGCGACTCAGCAGCAGCAGCAGCAGCAGCAGGCCTTAATGACTCTTTGCCTGTGCCCTGGATGCTGCAGGGTTTGCTGGGCCTCTCAGGTAGCTTAAGGATTTTGATCAGTAGGAGGAAAGGTGTCCTGCCCACCCTGCCCCCGCCCCCACAGTGGCAGTGGGTCCTCTCCCCTAGGGCTGCATCACCCAAAGAGGCTCACTCTGGTCTACTGCTAGGTCTCAGCCTTATTGTGAGCATCTGGTAGACCAAACTGGAAATGCTACAAGTGAGTGACAGCTCCCAGGGTATCTGTGGGTCCTAGAGGTCTCCTATCCTCCTGCTGGCCTAGGCTCTATCTCTGGCAATTTATTTAAAATGTTAAGGTACCTCCTGGTGTTGATTCTTCCCTTGGCCTGCCATGTGGAAAACTGTACTCCTATCCCAATTCTCCCATCCCTTGGAGAGGCCTTTCTTTACTTGGAAATTGGGCTACTTGGTGACCTTCTAACTTCAACTCTCTCACAGGTTCAAGAAAAGCTAGTTCATCTGGATTTTTCTTAGTGCTAAGGCGGGAGTAATACTCTGTTCAGCTTTCTATCCATCCCCAAGGCAGAAGTGGAAAGCTCTGTTTACACAAAGATGCTAAACTTCCAGAAATACTCCCTTTCTTCTTAGACACATACGGGATGCAGGCCAGATCAACAAGTCACTTCAATGTTCAGTTCATCACTGAACAGCTAATCCAATCTAGACAGTCTTTCTGAATTATATACATAAGTATTGATTGATTAAACCTCACGAACTATTTATTGATATCCAGACACACTAATCTCATTTTTAATCATTTTTTCCAATATGTTTCTAGGCAGACAGTTTTAGTTTGGAATACTTTTAATGCTGTTTTCATGCTGTGTTTCTTTCCTTTTTAAAATATGGTAAAATAATTTAGTACTTGTATTACATTCTTACATCTTTGATAACAGACTGCTACAAACTAGTTGGCCTAAAACAACAGATATTCACTCTTGCACAGTTCTAGGGACCAGCAGTCTGAAACTGAGGTGTGGGCAGGATAGGCTGCTTTTGTAGGATTCACGTTCCATGCCTCTCTCCTAGCCTCTGGTGGCTGCCTTGAAGTCCCTGATGTTCCTTGAGTTGGAGAAGCATCACTCCAATTTCTGCTTCCATCTCTTTTTATTGCAATTGAAGTAGAGCTAATTTACAGTGTTTTAGGTATACAACAAAGTGATTTAGTTTAATGCACATATAAATGTGATTTAGTTTGATTCATATTCTCTTTCTGATTATTTTCCATTATAGGTTATTACATAACGTTGAATGTAGTTTCTTGTGCTCTACAGCAGGTCTCTGTTGTTCATCTGTTTTATATATAGTAGTGGATATCTGTTAATCACGAATTTCCAATTCATCCCTCTCTTCCTTTCCCCTCTGGTAACCATTCGTTTGTATCTATTTTGTAAATAAGTTCATTTGTATCATTTTTTTTAGATTCTACATATACCTGATATCATAGGATATTTGTCTTTCCTCTGACTTAGTTCTCTTAGCATGATAATCTCTAGGTTCATCCATTTGCTGTGAATGGCGTGGTGTCTTTTTCGTGCCTCAATACTATTCCTGTGTGTGTATCTGTGTGTGTGTGACGTCTTGTGCATCCCGTATGTGTCTAAGAAGAAAGGAGTATTTCTGGAAGTTTAGCATCTTTGTGTAAACAGAGCTTTCCACTTCTGCCTTGGGGATGGATAGAAAGCTGAACAGAGTATTACTCCCGCCTTAACACTAAGAAAGGACACCTATCATTGGAGTTAGGGTCCACCTTAAATCCAGGAACATCTCATCTTGAGGTCCTCATTTATATTTTCAAAAACTCTCTTCCAAATAAAGTCACCTTCACAGATTCGGGGGTTGGGAATCAGCTATATCTTGTGAGGGCCCTACAGTTCTACTGATCTGTTTACCAGGTCACACAAGTATTGTTTTCATAGTTGTAAGATGACCAAGGATGAGATGGCTGGATGGCATCACTGACTCGATGGACAAGAGTCTGAGTGAACTCTGGGAGTTGGTGATGGACAGGGAGGCCGGACGTGCTGCAATTCATGGGGTCGCAGAGTCGGACACGACTGAGCGACTGAACTGAACTGAACTGAAGCTTTGCATCCATTGAGTCTCCATTAACTGGTGAGAAGAAGCCTTGGGGAAGTCTTTGTCATCACAATAGCTGCCAGTATTTGCCAGTTTCACCTAGAATCAAATGATTGAATCAGTGAAGCCATTTGCTCTTTTCTTTCCTCCTGAAAAACCTACCAAGAAAATCATTAGACATATTTTGGTTGGACTGAGATTTTTAGTAGAGCTGCAGTTTCAAAGTGAATGGGGCACAGCATCACCAGAAAGCCCACAAAAAATAGAGACAAATCTGAATGAAGAGTAACTAATAACCCAAAGTTAGTTTATGTTGACCACAACAGACGAATTCTGTTTTTCAGGTATAGACTCATTTCTCTAGTTTATATTGTCATTAACACAAGCTGCCATGGAGCCATAATGACCTGCATAATTTAGTCCTGCTATTCAGGGATTAAGAAGAACTGAGTTCATATTTCGGCTAATCCATTTACAAGGTGTGGAAGCCTCGGCAAGTTATACCATGAGTCTGGGACTCGTTTTTCCCATTGGTTACATAAAAATAATATTACCTATGTTCTCTCAATGTTGTCCTGAAGATTCAGTTAAATGAGACCATGTAGGCAAAGCAGGGGCAAGTTCCAGGCACTAATAAATGTTAGTTACCCTCCCCTTTGCCCCCATATTGCTGTTCATCAAATTAACCTTTCCCCACACGAACTGATTATGTAATGCTTTATGGCATTTTTCTGCTCACACAGAAATGAAAGCAAGAAAGAAGCCTGGAATGGAAGTCAGGAGAAGTGGACTCTAACCCACTTAGAACCCAGTTCTTTAGCCTGCAGGACTGGGCTTAGTTCCCTGGGCCTCAGTTTCCTTCACCACAAAACAAACACAGATCTCCAAAATTATCAGCCATCTCAGAGGCCCTTACAACCCTGACTGCAAGCAATTTACATCCTGGTTGCCAAAATCAGTGTCAGGGAAACATGCACACTTTCCTCTCGTTTGTTCCAGACTTTCACACCATTGGTGATTCACCCATAATCTCCTAACTTGGAGAGTAAAGTCAGCACAATCGGGAGAATAAAGACCAGGCCTCTCTTTTCGCCAAGAAAGAGGACTTGGATTTGGGGATAAAAACAGATGCAGGACTGTGTGGGTTTTCTGCCAGGCCCCGCGGATGGTGTATTCAAGGCTTGTCTCCTCCCAGAGAACCTGGCGCCACCCCCATCCTCCGTCTCACACAGACCAGCATTTGCCGCCTCTCCTAAACCTCCCAAGTATGTATTTCATAAAAGCAGGGCCTGGTTCAAATCCCTTGTAATGTCTCCAAAGGGAAGGAATAGAGTCAATAATCAGGGCTGTGTCTGTGTGTCGTAAATTCCCCAATCCCCTATTCCCTCTCCCAGCAAGCACACGCAGGCGCACGCACACACACATAAACACAGCCATAAATATATACACTCCCATTTAATAGACTGGGGACTCAAATTACAGTTACAGTGTAATAAAACAGACTAATCTGCAGGGTGTGTGCAGAAGCGTGTGTGTGTGTGTGAGAGAGAGAGAAAGAGAGAGAGAGGGAGACACTTACAAGTCTTCTCCTTTACTTAAGGTCTAAAGTCCCCCAGTGTGTTTCCTCTAGGATGCTGAAATAAGCTGTCTTCACAGAACTGTCCTAGAAGCTTCTTATCCCTGGAGGCACAGCTGGTTACCTAATTCGCAGGCCCAGTGCAAAATGAAAACACAGGGGGCCAGTCTTTAAATCTTGAAGAAATTCAAAACAGCAACAGCAGAGCCTGAGACCGATTGTGAGATGAGACCTTCTCACTGCCAAGACCTCATGCGATTGTGCAGGTCACACCCTGGTTGGTAGCAGACTGGGACTCTGAGGTCAGCTCCTCACACCCTGTAGCGTGTTTCTTTAGGGTATCTTACACGGATGCATGCTCCTGGAGGTGTGTGATGTCAAGGAACCGGAGTGATCCTTGCCTGGCTTTGAGTCCTGCTAGACCACATACCAAGGGTGCCTGCTTGGAAACTTCCCTTGCTCATTTTGAACTTCAACTTCCCACCTCTCACATGGAGACAGGGCGATTCATTTCCCAGAGTTACAAGGAGCATTAAAAGCAGCAATACATATAGATGTTCAAAGGGCCCTTCCTTTGGGCACAGACCTTGCAGATCTGTTCAGACAACAATCACACTATTAAAAGCGAAGCTACTGTAACTCAAGTTTGCCAAGGGCCGCTGGTGATGGGGACCCAGTGGGATTTGAAAGCCCGACCAACCGTTTCCAAGGTCCTTCGCTTTTTACCACGAATGAGGTTTTCTCCCTTGGGAGTGGGAAGGGATGACCTTCGAAAAGGCGTCGAGGTGGGGGGACTCAGGCAAGCGTCGACTAAAGGTGAAGACGAGTTGCAAGGGGAAAGGGGGAGGGGAAGGAGAGAAAGAAGGAAAAGTTCGCGCTGAAGTCTGAGGAGCGCCTGCGTTTGTTTTCCTGCCTGGGTCGGTGATCTGTCTGCCCACCAGGTTCCTGGAGCGCGGCCTGCGGCTCCCATTGGTCGGCACGCGGCTGTTGCTACGCGGATGGACCAATGGCGCACGAGGCCCGTGCTGGCTCCGCCCTCCCCCGACTTCTCCCTCTCCGGCCTTTTTTTATTTTCCCCTAGAGGAGGGCCCGGCGCTGAGTTGGGGGCGAGCCCGGGCGGGGCTGCCGCCTCTTTGCACCGCGCCCCGAGAGGTTGGTTCACCTGTCCAACTCGTTCCTCTTCTCCGAGCTCCCTCGCCCTCCTGCCTTTGCACCGCGCGGGGCAACGGCGCGGGGTGCGCGGGGTGTTTATTGCATTTATTTATTTATTTATCCCCCCCCCCCCGCCCCGAGCCAGTGCGTGTTTTATGTTTTAATAACTTTATCAACTCGGCGAACTTGCGCGAGGGCACGGGCAGCCTCTCTCGCCCTCCCTCCTCCTCCCCTTCCCCCGCCCCTACCAATCTCTAACTGGCCTCTGGGTCCCTTCCAAAAGGTAAATGCCCCCCACCCCACCCCATCCCACCCCGAAGGTCCTCTCCACCCCAACCCGCACCCCATACAAACACTGGTTCAGAAGCACTTTGGCATTGCTGAACGCAGTTTCCTTGCCACAAAGCAGGTCCTCGGTTTAGAAATTTTCCAGGAGGGAAATTGCCTGGATAATAGGGAAAGAGAATTGAGGTGTAGACAGCACTGGGTCCTTCGGATACGGGTTAATAATAACATAAGTAGTAAAATAATAATAGCTGTCATTTGCCATACTTAGACACTATCAGACGCTGTGCTTTTGCTGCTAAGCAGTTGCCATGATTTAAAACTTGGTGTAGATGGGTAAACTGCGGCGCTTAGCAGCGGAGCCCTTAGTTCCCAGAGGCCAGACAGAAGCAGGACTTGAAGCCGAGAATGTCCTCGGCTCCAGCTGTTGCACAGCCCTAAGCCAGCCCCTGATGTATGGGGGATCCTGGGTCCCAGGTCTAGGCATGCCCCACCCCTGCCAGGTAGAGCAAGCCGGTGAAGGCATTGCTCTGACACGTGACTGTGCTTGCATCGACTCACCTGCATGCTGGGAGTCACTAGTTCCCAGGGTTAGGAAGAACCTTCCAGTTCAGCATAGGTAACAAAATGCGTTTGTCTTACCAAGTTTCCTTTCTCTTTGTTTTCAAGGGGCTTCCTTCCAGTTCTCCTTCTTACGGCTTCACCACTGGTGTGGTCAACACGGCAAGCAAAATTAACCCGACTAAAGGTGAGGACAGAGTGCAGAGAGGCTGTGTTCCTGGCCAAGGTCACACGGTAACACCTTGGCAGACCCCAGGCTGGCGGGGAGACTTCCCCTCCTCTCCTGGCCCCCTCGCTAGGAGGTTCTCTACTGGACAAGGGCACCATGGCATATGAATTAGAAATTTAAAACAATGGCAAAACTTAAGGATTGAGAATGCAGGAGAAAAAATGCTGGTGAGAAATGAACTCAGTCCTATGTTTTTGTGTGTGTGCAAACTGCCTGGAAAGTGGGCCCTCAGCCGGGAGCGGGATTGACTGTGGAGGCGCGTCTGCTGGCAAGGCCGATTTCTACCTGGCAGAAGACTGCCTACCACCCTAGCCCTTGTTCTGAGCCTGGCACCTCGGGGAAGCGTGTCTGTACGCAGTCTGCTGTTGCCTAAGAGGCTGAGCCGAAAGGCCCCAACTAGCCTTCCCTCTTCCCTTCGCCAGCCATGCCCCCCTCTACCCCTAACACAGCAGAAGCCAACAAGGGGTGTTTCTCGTCTGGTGGCTTAAAGGAGGTGTGTTTGAACTTTACCCAGTGTTACCCAGCCCCCGAGAGCTGGTCCAGCACCACCCAGCCCCAGAGACTCCCTGGGTCCCAGAAAGATAGGACTGTCTCCTTCCTTAAATACCCCTGGCTTAAGAAGCCTCGCCAAAACCCTGCTCATAATCTTTCACCATAAAGTTTATCTTCGAAAACTTTTCTGTAAAACCTACGGAAAAATAAAAATCAGGGTTGGGGCTGAGCAGATTGTTGTGTTTGTAGAGGCTGATACGGGCCTGGTGGCCCACTGTAACTCTTTCCGCAGCCTAGGATTTGAGAGAATGTTTGCGGAGCGGCTTGCTTCCTTCCTGAATGCTAACTTGAACCCCTCTGGCTGCAACCTCTGCCTCCTCCCAGCCTCTCAGGGCAGTGAGACACCTACCCACATGCTCCTATTTCTTGCCTGCTTTCAGTGCTCTTTGTAGCCAAGAGCCACACGGATGTCTTTTCTCCTTCCTCCAGCATTTCCTTGGAGGGTGCTCTGCCCCTGTGGTGGGCACTGGGGACTCCCACCCCCACGTTTGCAGTCAAGTGAGAAAAACAGTGTTACCCAAACCCCATCACAAACCCGAAGTTACACTGTTATCATGTTACAAGGAAGCCATACATACATGACATCACCACAGAGTTTAAAAGAACTTAGTCATTTAGAGCAATCAAGGCAGCCTTCACAGAGGAGGTGATGTTTGAGCTGAGGTTTCATGGATGGACATAGCGTGGAGGCTAGGGTGAGGGTGGGTAGAAAGAAAAACCAGCACAGACACATGTCCTCTGTGGTGTCTGATATCCCTGTATCATTTAGCAGTCCAGTCCACTCTCCGTGGGTGGGAAATTACTTTTTTATGAGACTGGTAAAAATAAGTTTCTCTCAGAGTATGGGTCTTTCTCCTAAATCAAGAAATTGAGACTACACGTTGAGGCCTGATCTTGCTAGGTGGGTGTACAGGTCACCAAAGTGATAAAATCAACACATTGTTCACCGCTTCCCTAACCAGGGACCAGGAGGAGCACTGGAGTCCTACCGGTCTCTGCCTTGGCCCTGTGTAGTTAGTATTATTGAGAAATATTAAACTTTCAGTGCCCCGGAACTGAAGGCATCACCTTCAGATGCCTCCGCGATTTATGAAATGCTGAGTGGAAGCCTGGTGTTTCCTAAGTGTGACCCCCTGGGGACCCTTACAACCACACTAGGAGATAGAACTGCTCAACCTCTCTTTGCAGATGAGTTTAAAAAGCCCTAGAAAACCCTTGGGTCCTGACTCCCAGTGTGTGACATGGATGCAGAAGAGGAGAAAGTCCCCTTTGAGAACTCAGAGAGTGAGGGTTTTATGTTGTAGGCTTACAAAAGGTCAGATGTGGACAGCATTTGAGAGCAGCTTTCTTTCTTTCTTTCTTTTCAATTCTTATCCAGTGTTTGATCTTCAGATAAGATACTCCTATGCATTTTGCAAGTTCACTTTAAGATGACCTGCGCTGATACCTGTTTTCACTAACTGGAAGAGATCTGAAGAGGACTTTTGCTCTTAGGAGGACAGGTAATTGCTTCTTCAATCTACAGAGTTTCTACTTAAAAATGTTTTCGGAGGTATGCTCTACTTTCTTGGGGAAAGCTGTGTAACACCACTGCCGTGCCCAGCCTGGACCTCAGTTTCTCCTCTAATAAGGGATTCATGGCCTTTTGGATAAAGCCAGGTCAACTTGGATCCAGAAAGTGCCTCTGCCTCAAGGCCTCTGATTGGCCCAAGCAGAAAGCCTGACCTTCTTAGCAAAGATCCTCAGTGAAGCTTTGAACCGAGTTGGTGAGTAGAAAGAATCAGGTGTACTACCAGCAAGCACCTTACTTGGAGATGATAAAGGCAGAACCCAGAGTACCTTCATAGAGATCCTAATCTAAGTGTCTAAGAGCCTTGGAGGGGCTACATTCCCATCATCCTGTAAGACCTCTCTTACCTTCTAGGAATTGGAATTATGATGTTAAAGGATTGAGTCAATCATACTTCTCGGTGGTCTCCCCATGGAAACCCTTCTAGACCTAATGCCACGACAGTGAGGCTCTGGGGTCACCTTTCCAGGCTCTGTGCCTGGGCTGGTGGTGCAGGGTCATGGGGCTTCCGTTTTCAGACGCCTGGAGCCAGCTTCCCGAGTCCATGGGCCTGTTTGTTACCTCTCCAGCTGGGTGCTTCCCTGATGAATAGGAAGTAGCTGGAGCCTCTCCTAAGCGTCAGTGACAGCGGCCTCCTCAAATAGAGCCTTTCTTAGTTCATCCATCCATCTTTCCATCTGTTCAGCAAACATTTGCTGAGCCCCTACTGTGGGCTGCACCGCAAGGACGTGAACAGTGCAGCCCTGTGCCTGCTTTCAGGACGTTTACCCTCTAGTAGACAGAGGAAGACACTGCGTGAAGGACCGGGAGTGAAATGTCAGATTCCCGGGGCTCTTGTGCAAGATCCGATTGCCCTTCAGGAACTTCCCTCTGGCTCCTGCGAATGGAACAGGGGACGGAGGAGAGGCGTGGCCACCCATCAGCTGCTACCTCCACTGGCACTGATTCGCCTTCTTTGTGAATTTCCTGCAAGCAGCGCGCTGCCCTGAAGCTCCTCTCTTGTTTTGCTCTTTCCTGGTGGCTGACCTGCCTTCAGTCCTCCAGAGGAGAAGCTCCATGAAGCCGGGAGCTTTCTCTAGTTTGCTCGCTGCTGAGCCTCTGGCACCAACAGAATCCCTGGAACCAAGAGACGCCCCGTCCCAGTTGTTGAGCCAGTGAGTGACTTTTGCCTGAAACCTGAGTGAGGCAGGATGCTAGAGCAGAGAGAGAGAGGGTGAGTGGGGGCTCCATGGCTCCAAAGAGGCTCCAGTCTGCTCCCCAGGAATCCTTTAAGGATTTGGAAAGAGGACTCTTCTTTGCATTATTTAATTACTGGTTAACAGTTAACATGGATTCCCCTGGTGGCTCACTCGGCAAAGAATCTGCCTGCAGTGTGGGAGACCAGGGTTCAATCCCCTAGTCAGAAAGATGCCCTGGAGAAGGGAATGGCTACCTACTCCAGTATTCTTCTCTGGGAAATCCCACGGACAGAGGAGCCTGGTGGTCCACAGTCCATGAGTCAGACATGACTGAGCGACTAACACTTTTAACAGTTAAATCCAAGTTCAGAGATAAGTTCTTGAATTTGCAGTGAAAGAACTTTTATTTTTCCTTTACTCCCCTGCCTCTGTCTTCCCGGAAGTGGGTGCCTAGCCTGAAACCCGTATACTTAGTAGTTGGCCATGGAAAGCACATGGGAATAATCTCTCACCTAGATCAAGGAGGGGGAAATGGAAAACTTGATCCCCAGGTGGCTTCATAGGAACGGAAAAAAAAAAAATGGAGATGCTGGCAGGGTCCAGTGCTTATAATATTTTCCTTTTTTAAAACAATCATTATGTTTGGGCTAGCAGCATGCTTGGTAATCACTTCTGAGCATGATTCTCTACATCAGCACAGCATTCTATCCGTTTTGAGGAAGCAGTTGAGGTCAAGAGTGGGTAAGGGCCTCCTTGTTGAGGCCCAGCTAGCTCAGACCCCCAGCATGGACCAACGTCCAGAGAGTCCCTGTTGCCCTTGGCAACATCTCCTCTGAAGACTGCAGTTCTGATGTAGTGAATTGCGAAGGGGAAGACCCGCACTCTGGAGGGGTTTGACCCACAGACAGAAATGCAGCGTCTCCTGGTGCTGTCAGGGCTGGAGGGGAGGCTGAGCAGAGTCCCAGCGTCCGCCCCTTCTCTGCAGCGTGGTACTGGCAATTAGGGGCATCGTCGCTCAGCCCCACGTCTCAGACAAGACGGGGGCGGTGGGGTGTCACCGGAGGAAACGGAAGATGGATAGCCCTGGATGTTCCTCTGTCCTATTGACGCAGACACACCCGTCTCTCTGTCTCACTGCTGGCATCACCTTCAATTTGGTCAGATGGACATCATGGGGGAAATTTCGTCTGGACTAGGAATCTTAAAACACTAACAAAAAGGGCTGGCTCTTGGGAGAAATGAGGATGGGGCCATTAGAAGTTGGGAGCTGGGGCCATTAGGAAGCAGCCCGGCTATGTTGATGCACAGGGGGATTTCTGCTCGATAATGGGAAATGTGAACACAGGTTAGTGCTGTGATTACAGCCTCCTGGAGGGGGGCCCCAAGAGGCCCAGAGTAGATTAAGACTCACTCAAGCAAAGGTTGGGGGAAGGGAGGAAAGTCACCTCTTCAGGTCCTGGCCCGTGTGGTCAGAGGCATTGTCCTCCACCTCGCAGATGGCAAGGGTCCTTTCAGGGGCCACACCAGGGAGTGGCATGTGCGTATCGTCTCCTGAGACCTGAAAGGCCTGGACCCTCAGGGCGGGGTGGGTAGCAAATTAAGTGCATGCCCAAAACAGAACTCTTGAGAAGGTTTAGGAAAGGCTTTGCTACAAACTGTTTCTGGGGGGCAGTTTGGCAACATCCATCAAGAACCTCAGAAAACAGACTCAAAAATACACAAATTTATTCTGGAAAAACACTCAGATATCCACACTACAGCTCAGAGGTAAGAAAGAGCGTCAGCATGTTGTTTGTCCTGGGAAGAATATGAAATCATCTAAATGACCAACGACAGAGGAAATAGCTAAATCAATTATAGTGCCTTCCTCCAATGGCACTTAGCAAACCTTTAACTATGATCATGTTAATGACATGGGAGAATGACTGTGGCCTGTTAGGTTAAAAAAGTGCAGATTACACTAAGAAAGCAGGCAGAATGTGATCACAATTCAGTAGAGGAAAAAGGTCTGAAAGAAAATGGGCCAGACTGTCAGCAGTGGTTATCTCTGTGTAGTAGGATTCTGGGTGATGTTTTATATTCTTTTCGTAGTGTTCAAAGTTTTCAAAAGTATCTACACATTGTGTGTGCTATGTCACTCAGTCGTGCCCAGCTCTTTGCGACCCTATGAACCATTGCCTGCCATGCTCCTCCATCCATGAGATTTTCCAGGCAAGGATACTGGAGTGGGTTACGATGCCCTCCTCATCTACATATTAATATGTATGAATACGTGTAACTAACATGCCGACCGCTCTCCCTCCCTTACCTTTCTTACTCTGCTTTATTCTTCTCCACGCTGACATTTGCCAACATCTTATGCACTCAGTTGTTTCTCTCCGACATGTCACTGGTGCTCCATCCTCTTGAATATAAGCTTCCCAAGGGCAGAGCTTTGCCTTATTCAGAAATCGAAACCCCCTTCCCTCCCTGGCACACAGCCTTAGAATTCCATAAATATCCACTGAAAAAATTGATATCCTCTTTTGATAATCATAAAAAAATGAAATGCTATTAAAATATACAGAAGGAAAGTTTTCATTGCAGAGGGTATGCTCCCCCCTGCCCCCATTTTCATGACTGTGATAAAATCAAGCCAGGGTACAGGATGCATTAAGCTTCTGCTCTGTCGTGGCGGTTGGTCAGTAGTAGCCACTGGTTGAGTCCCAGAGGGGAAGAGAAGTAAGAGACACGCATCAGTAGGAAGGTGGCTGCAGGGACCTGGAGTAGACGGTTTGAACCATGGGACTCCGCCCTCAGGACTGACATTCCCCGAGAAGGCCAGTGTGCACAGGCTCTGTGAATGTGATCATTCTGTGTATAGTGTCCACTTTTTCTCCCAGATAACTGTTATTTCAGTCGCGGATGTATCGTGCATTTCACCTGAACACAGAGGTTTAGAAGGCGCATGGCATACTGGAAAGGTCTGAGTGTACATATTGGTTTAGAGTCCTGACCCCACACTTGTTATGACCTCACTCAAAATACTTAAACCTTCCTAATCTGTAGTTCTCTTACCTGCAAAATAATCCTACTCTACAAAGTTATTCTGTGTATATGATTTGAGATCACATAGTGCTAAGCATATATGGCTTCCCCCAAAGTCACACCATCCACCAAGGCAAACAATCTGGTTTTCTAAGAATGAGCTCAGTTATAACGACATACAACAAATATCAGTTTGCACACTCATGAAAATTAGGGCCTAATGTCCTCTCATTTGAGTTGTGAATTCCTTTTTCCCATCGTGGTCTGCAGGCCACAGACATCCCAACCACCTGTGTGTGTGTGAGTGCGTGCTCAGTCATGTCTGACTCTGCGATCCCTTAGACTGTAGCCCTCCAGGCTCTCCTGTCCATGGAATTTCCTAGGCAAGAATAGTGAAGTAGGTTGCCACTTTCATTTCCAGAGGATCTTCCTGACCCAGGGGTCGACAACCCGGGTCTCCTGAAGGGTTTGTTAAACTAGGGCAGGGGTTAACAATACAGATTCCCCGTCCCCATTGGACTTCTGTGTCACAAACATCTAGGTATGAATCTTTGAGAGTCTCCGGTCTTAAAGGATCGCCAGGTGATTCTCACGCACTTTCCAATGTGAGACCTTGTGCAACCGTGTTTCTAAGAACACGCAGAAGAGCCTGTAGCCTTTTCAAAGTCAAGGCACGAAGTTTGTGTTCTTTCTCCTCGTCCAGGGTTTTCCTTGTCATAAGGGTGACATCTCAGAGCGTGGCTCGGCGAAAGAATACAGACATTTGCCATGTACAGTATACACTCCCTCCAAGTGCTGCTCAGTGGCATAGCCCTGACATGCCAAGCCTGTGTCTGCAGGGCTGTGGTTAACCACACAACAGTCCTGAATGCCCAGTTCTTGATGAGGATTCCTAGGGTCTTTTTTAATTTGCACAGATGACCTAATGGAAATCTGACTCAGAGACAGAAAAGAACTGTGCCCGTTTTCACACCTCCCCACAAATTAATACCCCCCCTCACTTCTCCTTATTTCTCCCTTCCAGTCCTTGAAAGCTTAAGTTTTACATATTCATAATCATTACATTGATATGTTTCCAAGATACAGTTCTTTTCATTTCATGATCAATATTTTCCCCACTCTCCCTTTTCTGCCATTCCTCCCACACCGTAGAATTTCTTTCTCTGTAGTAATTAATTCTTAACCTTTCTGTGAGGCTTCGCCGCTCTCAAAGCTTTTTCATGCCCATTTTCTTATGAGCGGAACCAGCTTCATTTATTCAGATGATAGCTTTGTTTGTGGTTACGATAAAGCATCTCAGGGGAGAGGCATCCAGCAAAATGTTTAGGAGCTCGGGCTCTATAACTGGAGAGACCCAAATTCAGTTCCTGCCTCTTAACAGTGGTGAATTCAGACAAGTAATGTAGCCTCACGTGGCCTATTTCTCTCATCTGTTACAGAGCAGCTTTGAGGATAAAATAAGATAATCACTTATAAAGTGCTCAGCACAGGGTTGATCTGAGCTCCATTAATGTCAGTTATTATATTGTTACTATCATTGTCATTAAATATATTAGATAAAGGCTTTTAATGACGGTAGGAAGTAAGAGAAAGCCAACCCACTCTGGCCTGAACTCACCCCCCCAAACTAACTCAATGCAACCCACAGTTTTCAACCCAGAATAGGAAAGAAAGAACCACATTTTGCACCATGCCCTTCACTGGTTATCTGCCTCATGGAGACATTCTGCCTCCGTGTTATGTGACATGTTCATCTGGGACAGAAAGATACTTTTTGAGTTCTCACCCTCCCCACCCCACCCCACCCATCAATAAAGAGCAGATATTGGACATTGCTGGTTAAACTGAAATCCAGACTTTTCAAAGTTTAGAAATGTTTGGGAGGTACTTTTTGTAATTCTCAGCTGGGATCTTTTCAGGCTGGGGTGGAGATGAGGGGGTTCTTCCTGCCAGACTTCTCATGGGAAAGCATGTTCGTGCAGGTCTCGGCAAACTTGCTTGGTTCCAAGAGTTCAGGCTCAGGTAGGCTTTGGACAGGCACCTGAGGCTCTGAGAGGCTTAACTGAAATGAGCCCAAACTTAAATGTTTTATGAGGTGCGCCCATCACTCATTTTCTTGGCCAGGGTTTTAGGCGGCCTTGTTGTGGAAATGCTTCTGTTGGCACCCGGGAGACCCAGGTGTCCACCGTGGAGCTTGATATGCTTTGACCTCACCATACCTCCAAAAGCTGCCGTCCACGGGTACGTGTCAGAGCTCACGGCATGATCACAGAAACCTGGGAGCTGTTTCTCCCTTGGTACAGCTTGTCTCGTAGTTCCAGAAAAGCTGGGCCTCACCTTCCCCGGAGCAAAGTCCTCCAGGCTGGGACCAAATTCTCTCTCAAACGTAACGAGTCTCAGGAACAAGGGAACACCTAATCCGAGCATCCTGCCAAGCTCCCGTGTCAACTGGGAATGAAGCAGAGCCCGTCCTGTGAAAGACACACAGTATCCCAGATCAGACAGAGCGCCCGAGGCCACCAGAGAAAGCACTGGTTACTCTACCAAGACGTGCTGCCCTTTCTGGTTTGGAGAAGTGTCTCCCCACCCGAGTTCAGAATCATCTGAAAACGTCCCCTCAGCTACTCCCCCCACCCCAGACTGTAAATCCCTCAGGGTCTTGGGCATTTTTTCATTCCTAGGGAGAATCATATGCCAACAATGTTATTAAAAACTGCATGCCCTGAAAGTTTGAATGGACATCTGAGAGTCCACGTAATTTTGAGAACGTTCTTCAGGCCGACAGGAAACGAATTGAAAAGACACAAGTCAGATAACAGTGTGCTGACATTCCAACCCTGCATTCACGCGGCCCTGTGGAATGTTCTGGACCAGTCACACTCCAGCCTGTCAGAAGAGTCAGAGCCAGGGGCCCAATAGCAAAAATTCACTATGGGTCGTCGTATTACAGGGTCTGAAGGTGTCAGCGTAAGGCAAGCAGGGATAGGTGACAGCTGGGGTCTCCTGCCACCCCTGGGGCTGCAGGGACAAAGGCAGGACGAGGTCTCATCCGGACTCAAAAGCCAGGCTGCACGACGGCAAGCTGGGTGGTGGAGGCTCCCTGGGTGGGGCGGGAACGGTGAAGGAGGGACAAGCCTTGCTTGAGACGTCGAGCACAGCACAGAGCGGGCAAGAATCCCTCTGGCAGGTCTTCACCTCCCAGCCGCCAGACTCCAGCCAGTGCCTCCCACGACTGGGGCAACCAGAAGCCAGTTCCCAGGGGACAACGTCCCTAGGGAGTGGGTCTCATAGCAAGCAGTGCCCACAGTGAGGCCACTGTATGTCATTTTTGTACTTGTTACATAAGAGCAAACTGAAAAATCAGAAAGCCACGATTATCTGAGTGCAGACACCTGCATCATCACATCCAGTATTGTCTCAGCCCTGCACTCCCAGTTTTGCCTGTTTTCCCCAATGCTTTATTTTCACACCCCCAGTATCTGCGTGGAGGACAGTCTCCGTACAAATTTCTGATTCAAGAAAGGAAAGGCCCTCCTTTCGCTAAAAGGAAGGCTGGTGAGCATGGCGAGCAGGACTCCCTTCACTGAGGCAGTGTCAGGATCCCACAAGCGACCGGCTTTGAACATGCCGTGTGAGTGTCAGGCTGAGGCAAACGCACGTCATCGGTGCCCCGCGCTGCGTGTGCCAGTAAAACCATCCAACAGCTTTTCTCCAGGGTGATGTTGACACATGTCAAATGCATTAACATTCCTATTGGAATGACTCATTCAGAGGGAACAGTCATCTCAGAAAGATGACAGGGGAGGGGGATGGGCATTTTGCAATCGTTGAAGATATGAAGACCAACTTGTCTTTGGGGGCTTTTAAAGAAGGCAGTCACTGCCACGGTAGCATTGTTGGATAGTATCATCATCATTGTGAGGCTGTCTGTTGGCTTCGCTTCACTAACAGAAATCTGGAGGAGATCACCAAGCTGGGGGACACGGGTGGGTGCCCCCCGGCCCGACCTCTCTCTGCTTCAGTGTATCAGCGGCGGGTGGTACCCAAGCCTTCAGTGTCTGCCGTGGCTTCAGCCTCCTTTCCCTTATGCTTCTCCAGACCTCAGCTCACTCTCCTCAGGCAGACGGTGTAGCGACACACAAGGCTGGCCTGTGGGGTCACATTCACGGTGCTGTCCCCCGCCTCCATTCAGAGTCTCCTCTCCACAGTGGGAGCACGTTGTTGCCATTGTGGCTGTTGCCCGCTTTCGCTTTGTTCTGTGGAAGTTTCGACTCTGGTTTTTGCTATAAAAAAAATGAAACGATCAGTTGTAACTGCATGACCCTACTTATGGCCAAAGGCCCAGGGCTGCACAGGACAGCCTGGCCTTGCCTGTCCTCAACCTCTGTCTGCAGGGAGGGGAGTTCCTCCCTCCAGGGGACCTCACACACGGCTCAGTCCCAGCGTTTTGAATCCTACCCTCAGTCATTGAGGAAGGCAGCAGAGAACAGGTGGCTGCAGACCAACTCCCCCCTCCTGCGACTCCTGTTCCTCCCTCCCGCCCCTCTCCTTCCTTCTTTCCTCTTTTGCTTCCTCCCACCCTCCCTCCCTTCCTTCCATCCTCTTTCCTGGCTTCTTTCCTTTATTCCTTTTTTAAAAATTCCTTTGAACCCAGTGTTGGTTATTTATCTGCCCTGCTTATTTAATTTCTATGCAGAGTACATCATGAGAAATGCTGGGCTGGAAGACGCACAAGCTGGAATCAAGATTGCTGGGAGAAATATCAATAACCTCAGATATGCAGATGACACCATCATTATGGCAGGAAGTGAAGAGGAACTAAAAAGCCTCTTGATGAAAGTGAAACAGGAGAGCGAAAAAGTTGGCTTAAAGCTCAACATTCAGAAAACGAAGATCATGGCATATGGTCCCATCATTTCATGGGAAATAGATGGGGAAACGGTGGAAATAGTGTCAGACTTTATTTTTTGGGGCTCCAAAATCACTGCAGATGGTGACTGCAGCCATGAAATTAAAAGACGCTTACTCCTTGGAAGAAAAGTTATGACCAACCTAGATAGCATATTCAAAAGCAGAGACATTACTTTGCCGACTAAGGTCCGTTTAGTCAAGGCTATGGTTTTTCCTGTGATCGTGTATGGTGATGCGAGAGCTGGACCATGAAGAAAGATGAGCACTGAAGAAGTGATGCTTTTGACCTGTGGTGTTGGAGAAGACTCTTGAGAGTGCCTTAGACTGCAAGGAGATCCAACCAGTCCATTCTAAAGGAGATCAGTCCCAGGTGTTCTTTGGAAGGAATGATGCTAAAGCTGAAACTCCAATACTTTGGCCACCTCATGCAAAGAGTTGACTCATTGGAAAAGACTCTGATGCTGGGAGGGATTGGGGGCAGGAGGAGAAAGGGATGACAAAGGATGAGATGGCTGGATGGCATCACTGACTCGATGGACGTGAGTTTGAGTGAACTCCAGGAGATGGCGATGGACAGGGAGGCCTGGCGTGCTGCGATTCATGGGGTCGCAAAGAGTTGGACACAACTGAGTGACTGAACTGAACTGAACTGAACTGTAAAACTGTAACCTATCTGTTACCTAAGGCCGCCAGTATTGATCTTCTCACAGACGTGAAGGCCCGGGTTTCTGGAGCTTCTCCTCCAGAGGCAGTCGCGCCTCTTTCCCCTTCTTCTCGTCCCCCAGCTGCCTGAGCGTGGTTTAGGGGGACCTTCTGAGCCAGCTGCATGGCGTTTACTCACTTTCCTGTGAACTGAAGCGTCTGCCTCCAATGCAGGAGACCTGGGTTGGATCCCTGGGTTGGGAAGATCCTCTGGAGAAGGAAATGGTAACCCACTCCAGTATTCTTGCCTGGAGAATCCCATGCATGGAGAAGCCTGGTAAGCTACAGTCCACGGGGTCGCAAAGAGTTGGACACAACTGAGCTACTTCACTTTCACTTTCCCTCTCAAGATACCCGAGGCCTCTCTGGTTTTTCCCGGGATATGCCTCCTGTCCCTGCATCTTTCAGATGCTCCCTCTAACTCTCAGAAGTGTCCCCATCTTCTGATAACTCCCAGTTAACTCTCTTCCTAAGAGATCTTTAAACTTGGTTCAGACCCTCAGGTCGTGACTTGTGCCTGCCAATCTCAGGCCCTCCCTTAGATTTACAGAAGTGTCTGAGTATCTGGGCTGCAATGCCTCGTGCTTCTCTGTGGCTCCCTAGATTGGTTCTCTCAGGCATCCACCGAAATGTAGAACTCGGCCTTCACTGTTGACTCAGCACCACTGTTGACTCAGGCTCCACCAACATGAGTTCTGCGCGCATTTGGGTCTATTTCATTTACATTTGGTGCAAGAGCTGGGAGTGGACGTACTGTGGTTTGTGAGCACCGCCCCCCACCCCGCCCGCAGTCTTACTGGCTCCCTTCCTCCTGCCCCTCATCCTCCCTTATCTCCTCTCCTCTGCTCAGGAGCAGTAAACACATTCCTGTCTCTGCCCCCTGCAGAGCCTTGCTGTTCAAATTGAGGCCCGCGAGGGCCTTGGCTTCTCTCCCTCCAGCTTGCCAAGGAAGCTTTCGAGAGAAATAGCTTGCCCTTCGTGGAAAAAAATGTCTTCATGTAATTAAACCTGACTGCCCACCTACCTACGTTTGATTTCATTGTCCTTCTCTCAGTTCTCACTGGCACACAGACAGAAGTAAACTTCGACAGAAAAATATGGGAGAAAAGAAGAGACTAAAGCATTAAAGGATTGAACATCATGGACCGGAGAGAGAGAAGGAGAAACAAAGGGGAAAGGAGGGAAGAAGGGGGAGAGGAAGCGACCCTGGATATCAGAGCTTGAGACTGACTGTAGCCTCCAGCCCGAACACTGGTTTTAAAGCTGTCCTGTGAATGGGTGTTCCCCGGGGGGTTGTCAGCAGTTGAGACTCGTGAAGCCTCACCACCCTGCCAAAGACCTTGACCTGGTAAGTTCCACAAGGACCACACTTTGAAAACGCTTCTAGGAAATGCCTAAGCTTAAGGCAGATAGTAAGATTTTATAAACTAAACACAGCAGAACTGGGGAGGATTATGTTTATTTTTCTTTTCATCAATTTATTTGAACTGTGCAGAGATCATTCTGCCAGTCTTGATATGTGATTTTAGCCTAAGAATCTGAAGTCATCTCAAGTGGCACAGTATGGAACACAAGCATTAGATTATCTGGGTTCTTTTTCAAACCCGACCTTAACTTAAACAATATGCACATTAGCCTTAATATAGTAGCTTTGCAGACATAGACACTATCAGGCCATCCAATGCAGTGTTGGCCAAATTCCTGGGGCTTTGAGGGGACACTTTAGAAAAAGAACATGGCAGAGAAGTGGTCATGAAATAGTACGTGGAAAGTGTCTAGTACTTTGCTTAGAACAGAGTGTTGTTATAATGAAAGGGGACTGTGATTTATCTGTTGAGGACATAGAATGACGAGCTCCCTGGCATGTGACATCCTTGGTACTTAATCAGTGTCTCACCTCTGAGGAGAGTACCCACTTCAGGTTGGCACTAGTGGTAAAGAACCCACGTGCCAATGCAGGAGACTCAGGAGACCTGGGTTTGATCCCTGGGTCAGAAAGATACCCTGGATTAGGGCATGGCTACTGACTCCAGTATTCTTGCCTGGAGAATCCCATGGCTGGAAGAGCCTGGCGGGCTACAGCCCAGAGGGTAACAAAGAGCAGGACATGACTGCAGCAACGTAGCATGCGTGCACACTGCCCCATGTTCTTCTACACGTGCACCCGTACAAAGGGGAGACCTGTGCCCATCACCAGAGGACTATGTTCTCTCTCCCGGAAAATGCAAAGACCCACATAGCATTGTGAGTTTTTCCATTTGCTTTCTTCTCCAGACCTTCATCAAGGCCGCTGCAGGTCCATCCGCTTCGTTCCCCAGGAACTCAAGAGCCTCGTAAGAACTTCACGAGGGCCATTCATCCAGGGAGTCCTCAACCTCAGTTCTCACAGGTATGAAAGAGATCACTGACTTTTACCTTTCCAAGTTCATAAAGGCAGCTCTTGTTCTTTATGTCAAGTGTCTTATTAAAAGCCAGCCGATGACTATGTGTGAGGTCACATCTGGATGGACAGTTGTGTAAAGGACTCATACAAAGGTCAGTTCTCTTTGTATTCACTCCTGATCTTCTGGTATTGAAAACAAGTATGGGCACGGTCTCCTTTACAGGATATTGCTAATTCAAAGGCCACTGGGCTCAAGATTTCATTCTCCATGCAGATATTCACTTTCACAATCCCTAAGCAGTAGCTTATTCTGAGTCCCGTAATTCATGGCATATACATTAGTCATCCACAGGGGGACATAAAGATGCTTTTGGTGTGAACCTAGCTTGTGTGTGTTTCAAGCACTATCTGATTCGTGGGAGTTACTTAAAATAAATGAGAGCAGGGTAAGGTGCCCTTCAGAGAGACTGTCACACCAGCTTGCTTTGTACTTGGTAGATAAATGTGATTCAACCCGTTTAAGCATTTTCGAGGTCAGAGTGAGCAGGCTTGAATAGCACACATCTTCACGGCCTGGACCTTCTGCCGGGCCAGGAATATGGGAAACGAACCGCAGCTTCCACTGTGCCGTTTAACTCGTCCTGGGATCCTTCACTCGGTGTTGGTGGTAGTCTGCCGTGACATATCTGCAATTAAAGGGTGATGTCAGTTGACACAATGCCACAGAGACCAGTTCAACATTGTTCCTCAGAAAATAAGTGCAGGATCCAATCCCGAAAACATTGGTAGTGGTCCAGGGGCTGAGTCATTTGGCTCTGTCAGAGCGTCTGAACTAGCTGCAACATGTCAGGAAGCCCAGGTTCCCTGCACACCGTGGAAGCAGGAAAATGTACTTTGCAAATAACACACTGCTCTAGGGAGCTGCTCTTCCCTTGCAACTCAGGTCTTACCTTCCTCATGCATAGTAACCCCTTTTCTTGCAGCTCACCACTGTGCTGGGCAGGAAGAGCAAAGGCCACACAATCTGCATTGTTGCTATACACTTTGGGGTGCTTGGAGATTTTTGTTTTCTCTTTTGCTTCTTGCAAAAGAGCTGGGAATTGGAAGATCAACCCAACTTAACTTAGGGACACCTCCCATTTTGATGGGAATATTTGGAATCTATTATAGACCTGTAAAAAAAAACAAAAAAGAAAAACAAAAGTCTACCTAAATGACTCTGTACTCATGTTTGCATGATCGAAACGTCCCACAAAAAATAATAACACCTAGTTTAGAGGAGGGGCACAGGCTGCCCCTCTAAAACGGAGAATGTGGGTATGTCTACACTGACTTTCTCTTCTTGCAGTAACACACTGTCACCAGCTTGGCTGGAGACAACACAAATTAGTTATCTTACTCTTCTGGACTTCAGGAGTTTGACCTGGGTCTCCCTAGGCTAAAATCAGCATAGTTGTGTTCCTTTGGCAGCTCTAGGAGAGAATTAGAAAACTAATTTCCTTGCCTTTTCTAGCTTCTAGAGGTCATTGTGCCCTTTGGCTTGTGGCCCTTCCTCCATCTTCAGAGCCAGCAACAGTGGGCGGAGTCCTCCTCACCTCACAACCCCCTGATTCCGCCTCCCTCTTCCACCTTGAAGGACCTTTGTATTTACACTGAGCCCATCCGGGTCGTCCGAGATCACCTATTTAGGGTCGGCTGATCAGCAACCTTAGTTCTGTCTGCAACCGTCATTCCCGTTTCCCGTCCCAAGTAATAGAGACACATACTCGCAGCATTAGGACTTGACCGTTTTTTTGTGGGGGAAGGGGGGTCATTATTCTGACTCTCACAATTTCTCATTTTGGCTGTCAACTGTACGAAGTAAATTCCAAATGCAAATGAGTCCTTTCCCATCTGTGCTTCTGCAAAAGAAATACAACTGAAATTGATTTCATACAACAATTACATAAGTGAACGTGGAATTACAAATTTATAGTAGAAGGAGGAAGGTGGTTTTTTTAAAAAAATGCATTTTGGTTAAGAGCCAAAGATTCTTAACTAAAAATTTGCAGAAAGTAGTGCTATAAACAGATGACTATTAAACTTAAATAGTCATCAAGTTAAGTTAAATTCAATTTAACTTAAATATTTATTAGGAGTGAAAGCAAACATAAGCGTTGAAAACTCAAATCCTTATTTCTCAGCTGTCTCCTCATTTGCCCACAATGTATTTCTGGCTGTTCAGAGGTAATTTCCTAGATTTTATTAACCTGGAACAGAAGGGTTTTACAGCTAAATCCATTCCAGAGAGTAACTCGTTTGTAACCCTGTGTTGCAGCTCTCTAGAGCCAAAGGGGTTAAGGAAAATGAGCATGAACTCAGAAACCTTGTTGCCTGGGAGCTTGAGTCAGTTGCAGAAATGTAGGGGACTTGATCCATTAGGGATATGTAGGTTTCCCTTGATAAAATAATTGCAAATAATGAGAAAGGGGTGGCAGAGAATGAGATGGTTGGATGGCATCACTGACATGAGTTTGAGCAAAGTTCAGGAGATAGGGAAGGACAGGGAAGCCTGGCGTGCTGCAGTCGATGGGGTCACAAAGTGTCTGAGAGCTGAGTGTCTGAGCGACAGTAACAACAACGATATATTAAGTATTCAAATATATTCATAGGTACGTATTTCCTGCTGAGCACAGTTTCAGGCACCCAGGCTATGGTTGAGAAAAAGGCAGGCAGGCTGTCTCCCCTCATGAGGTTTACTCTCCTAGAGGAAGAGCTTGATAAAAATGTAGATATTTAAAGTTATTGTCGAGAACACATCAACACACATATATCAGAAGACAGACAGCACAAATTGAATAATTAAGGAGAATTCTGTAAAGGACTGTTTATGTAGGTGTGGGCAGTTTCAGGGTGAACCAGAGACCCCCAGCAGGGACGGAATGGGGCATCAATACTCTGACCCACACCCCTCCTGCCCACGATTGCCTGTGAGCACGTCCAGTGGCCAGATCCAGCCTGTAGCCTGAGGTCCCTAGAGCCCACTGTTGCCCATAAAGATCAGCCTTCGTTAGCACAGAAGAAGGGGAGGGGTAGATGGGACCCAGAGGGGCAAACTCAAACCTTCCAGCACCTCCTGGTGCAATGGGATCGATTTTAGTTTTCAAGGAAGATCTCTCTTAAGGGGGACATTTGAACTGTGACCACAAAAGGAAAAGAAACCACTGACGCCCAGACCAGGAGCAGGAGGTTCTCGGCAGGAGCCCCCAGTCGCCAGTGCAGAAGGACCTGCGGTGGGGAGTCACCTGGTGTGCTGGGAAAAGGAGAGGTCAGTGTGGGAGCGACAGAGTCTGGTGGGACACAGGTGATGGGAAGTGGCATGGGGAGCAGCTGGCACAGGAAAAGGAATAACCCAGGACCAAATGGCAAAGGGGTGGTGTTGACAGTCCATCTTCCCAAATCAAAGTTTGCTATTGTTTTCGAAATAATTTTATAGAAGAAAACACGTTACCCCTTTTAAAATATACGATCCAGTGGTTTATGGTATGTTTACATTGTTGTGCAGTCATTCTAACATATTTGCATCACCCCAGAAAGCAATCACTTCCCTCCCAATTTTCCCCACCCCCCCATCCGCTGGTAGCCACTTCACCACCTCATGTCTCCATGGATTTGCCCATTCTGTGCACTTGCTGCTATAAATAGGCTCATACACTATATGGCCAATTGCATTTGACTTCGTTCACTTAGCATTACGCCTTCAGGATTTGTCTATGTTGGAGCACGTGTGTTCTGTCCCTTATATGACTGAATGATGCTCTAGCGTCTGTATATACCATGTTTATTCTGTCAGTTCTTTATTTGATGGACATTTGGATTGTTTCTACCTGTTGGGTGGTGTGAGTCATGCTGCTCTGGACATTTCTCTGCAAGCTTTTCTGTGGACGTATGCTTCTGTCTGTTTTCAGTATATACCTAGGAGTGAAATTCTGAGTCATATGGTAATTCTGTGTTTCAGCTTTTAAGGAACTGCCAAAATGTTTTCCGCAGTGTTTACACCGTGTTATATTCCCATCAGCAATGAATGAGGCTTCCAATATCTCCATACCTACACCAACACTTGTATTTCTCATTTTTAAATCATGGCCATCCTGGTAGGTGTGAAGTGATATCATCAGATTATGATTTTGATTTACATATTCCTAATGAATAGCGATGATGAGCATCTTCTCACGTGTTTGTCGGCCGTTGGTTTATTTTCCTTAGATAAACGTCTGCTTAGGCTTTTTGCATATATTCTAATTGGGTGATTTGTCATTTTATTGCTTTGTGAGATTTCTTCATAGATTCTGAATTCTAGACTTTTGTCAGATGTGTGATTTCAAACACTTACTGTGATTCTCTGGGATGTTGTCTTAGTTGGTGCAGGCTGCTGTAATAAAGCACTGCTAACTGGGTGGTTTACAAACAACAGAGATTTGTATTCTGTAGCTCTGGCTGGAAGCTGTGAGATCAGGGTTCTGGCCTGTTAGGTTCTGGTGAGAACAGACTTCAAGATCACAGACTGCCACCTTCTCATTGCATCCCCCATGCCCTCTCAGACCCGCAGAGGGCACAAATCCCATTTGTGAGGGCTCCACCCTAGTGGCTGCATCAAACCCTGATTACTTCTCAAAAGCCCCACCTCCAAGCACCTCAGTATTTCGTGGGTAGAGTGTCAACGTATGAATTTAAGGACACACACCTTCAGTCCATAACCCTTATAGTTTTCATTTTCTTGATCGTGCTTCAAAGGCGCATCATTTGAAGCCCAGAGTTTAAATTTTGCTGAAATGCAGGTCATCATCTAGCCTTTTTCCTTTCTTTCGTTGTTCGTGCTCTTCTGTCACATTTAAGAAACCACAGCCTAATCCAAGTCATAGGGATTTATCCCTTTTTTTCCTCTTACAGTTTTAGCTCTTACATTTAGGTTTTGATCCACTTTGAGTTAATTTGCTGAATATGGTATAAAGTGAGGGCTTCCCGGGTGGCTCAGTGGTAAAGAATCCATCTGTCAATGTAGGTGACGAGGATTCGATTCCTGGCTCGGAAAGATCCCCTGGAAGAGGAAATGGCCACCCACTCTAGTATTCTTGCCTGGCAAATCCCATGGACAGAGGATCCTGGTGAGCTGCAGTCCATGGGGCCTCAGAGCTGGACACAACCGAGCGACTGCGCATACACAGATGGTATAAGGTAGGGGACCTGACTTAATTCTTCTGCCCTTGGATATCCAGTTGCCACAGCAACGTTAGTGGAGAAGACTGTTCTTTCACATCGAATGGTCTTGGTAACCTTGTTGAAAATCCATTGACCATAGATGTATAGGTTTATTTTTGTACTCTCAGTTCTGTTCTGTCGATCTATATGTCTGTCTTGATGCCAGTATCACACAGTTTGATTTTCATTGTTTTCCCATAAGGTTTGATATCAGGAGTATGTCTTCTAACTTTGTTTTTCGAGAATTTGACTATTCATGTACTTTGCATTTCCTTATGAACTGTAGCATGAGCTTGTCCATTTCTATCAAAAATAAAAAAAGACGGTTATAATTCTGATAGACTTGTACAGATTCATTGGGGAACTATTACCATTTTAACAACATTAAGACTTTTTATCTATGGTCATGGATAACCATAGATATCATTTTTCATTTACTTAGGTTTTCCTTGATTTCTCTCAGCAAAGTTTCAGAGTTTTCAGGGTGCACATCTTACACTTTCTTGGTTAAGTCTGTTCCTAAGTATTCCAGTACATTGTTGGATAGAAGTGGTGAGAATAGAAATTTCTGTCTTGTTCCTAATCTTAGAAAGAAAGTGTCCACTCGTTCACCACTGAGTGAGTTTGTTAGCTGTAAGTTTTTCATATATTCTCCTTATCAGGTTGAGGAAGTTAATTTCTGTTCCTAGCTTGTTGTATGTTTTTATCATGGAAGATGATGGGTCTTGTCAGATTCTCTTTCTGCATTTATTAATATGGTCATGTGGCTTTCTCCCCTTTATTCTATTAATATAGTCTATTACCTTGATTTATTCTGACCAACCTCGCCTTCCTTGGATGACTACCACTTGGTATCGATGTATAATCCTTTAATTATATTGCTAGGTTCAGTTTACTAGTATTTTGTTGAGAATTTTTGCCTCTATATTCGTAAGAGATACTATAGGTTTTTTTTTTATTCTTGTGATTTTATTTGGCATTAGAAAGTGTTCCCTGTTTTTCTTTTTGAAAACGTTTGAGAAAGATTGGTGTTGATTCTTTAAATATCTGGAAGACTTCACTAATAAAGCCATGTGGTCCTGGGTTTTCTTTGTTGGAAGTTTATTTTGTTTAATTACTGACTCTGTGTCTGGCTTTTTCTGCTTGAGTCTTGGTAGTTTGTGAGTTTCCAGGAATTTGTTCATTTCATCTAGGTTATCTAATTTATTGGCATATGACTGTTCATAGTATTCTCTTACAAGCCCTTTTATTTCTGTAAAGTTGGTGGTGCTTTTGTTTCTGATTTTGAGTAATTTGAGACTTCTCGCTTTCTTGGTTAGTCTAGCTAAAGGTATGTAAATTTTGTTGATCTTTTCAAAGAAACAACTTTTGGTTTCATTGATCAGAGTTTGTTTTTGAAGAGAAGTTTTTCACTTCCTGATAACTGCTTCTGGTTTTGGGGCGTTCGTACTGGTTTCTGCAAGCATAGAGGTACTATTCTCTTCAGGGCACAGTGTTTTTTAAAATGATGGCTGTTTTCATTTGATGAATGAAGTTACATAGGTATTGACTTAAACAGAAAATCCTCTCCCTTTAGTGCAAGAGGGTCGGCTACATTCTGACAGATGCAGCAGGCGTGGGATGGTAATAAGGGAAAATCATCCCTGAGGACACTGAAATCTGTTACAGTCCCTGCAGGCCTTACCCTCTTTGCCAAAAGCAACTTCAACCAAACACAAATCTCTGACTGTAAACATCTCCTTTATCTGTCACCTTGTTCTCAAATGCCTTCTCACCATCTCTCCTCCACAGACAGAGGACATGTGTTCACATCCTTTTTCCTTATAAGGCTCCTCGTCTCCTCTCACCCCATAGGCCCACAGAAGTCTCACTCAGAGGTGAAGCTAGAAAACAAATCCTGCCAGATAGCCATGAAGCCAGTCTCTTTTCTCCATCTGACTTTGCGTGGTCTGTCTCCTCTGCCTTCACGGTCTGCCCTCCTATCTGGGCAATTCCAGTCCATGCTCTAGCATCTCTCAAAGAAGACCCTGTGACTTGTTCTCATCAGGAGAATCATGTCGAGGGCCATCAAGTGGGTGGACCTTGATCCGCTAATTAGAGGAGAGAAAAGGCATGGTATTGTGGCCGAGGCAGGGCAGGCTTGCGTGAGGGGTGGTCTGGGCAAAAGGTGAGGGCAGGAAAAGGTGGACGGAGTGCGGGTCATCGCGGGACAGCGCAGCATCTGGAATACCCTTCAGCTCCCTGCCAGAGTGGTCCCACGGACAGCAGCTTATTTGTCTGTTTGACCTCTCGCTCTTTTCTCTCACATTTCTCTCTGGCGGAAAAGAAGCTGAAAGCACAGCGGAGGGACCTGAGGGCGTCCTCCTTGGGGATCCAGTGGAGACTCCACAGGGAGGCCCCGCAGCAGAAGCTGATGCTCGTCTCGAGCCTTGTGTTAGCAGAAGTGAGTGCTGCGACTCATGACTGGGAGTCTGTGCACGTGGGCACGCTTGCGTGAGACACAGACATGGACCCAGCAGTTCCTCCCCGCCCTGTGCACACACGTCACCGCTTCTGCCAAGAGGAGGAGGCCTCTTCCCTTGAATACAGCTGCCCTTCTGCGTTGTGTTGACGGAGTGAGACTGCACCTTAAGAAGTCTGGGAGCTTCCACATCTACCATTTCCCGACCCAAATATCATCTGAAGAAGATTGGGCCAAACCACTGAAAAATGGGAGAAGACGTGGAGAGGGGAGGTTCATTTGTTTGTTGTCTAAAAAGAAAATGTAGGTGATTTGACTTCTTAAAAAACATATCTCTCGTTTTGCAATGTAAGTGGAGCAGCTGTGTCTGTGAGTGTTGCGTGAGGGGATGGTTGAATGTTGATCTTTAATGTCAGATCTGCAGAGAATACCTTTGGATTCCAGAAATGCTCATTCTAGGCCTGGTTCGTGATGCCTTCAAAGTGTCTCTTTGTTTTCAGGATGGTGAACATGGTGTTTCTTAGGCAGAAGATAAGACAGGACCTGCGTTGGAGGTGGTCACCTGCTTTGGTCTCAGGCACGTCTTTGCATGGGGAGCTCACCCACTGCCCAGGCAGGAGTTATATTTAAAGAGTCCTATGTTCTCCAAAGTCCTAACAGGATTCCAGCACAGCCACAAACAAGTCCGGGTCTCACTCACGTTCGGTACTCCTCTCACAGTCAGCACCTCAAAGGAGAAAGCTGAGGGACCAGGAGGTTCTTGAGTTCGTCCAAGTCTCCTGGGTAAATGTCAGCTGGGTCTTGAATGCGACCCCAGTGAGAGAGAGAAGGAAACCCAGCAGAGCCTGACCCAGAGAAGAGGGGCGGGGCTTTCATGAAGGAGCCAGATTCACGGCTTCATTGATTCAAATTTATTTCCTTCTCTCTGCTTCCATTCATTGCACAAACCAATCAGGTGTACGCATTGGGGAATGTCTTTAAGTACACTTCAAAAAACCACTGAGAGCTAAATATTTTGGCCCTCATTTTACGTCAGCTTCAGACAATAACTCGACAGTAACCGCATATTCAGCCTGAGCTAGAAATCTTAACAGCGCCTTCACATTTCAAAGATGCCATTCATTATCCTACCCTAGTGTTTCCCAAATGTAAATGAGTTGCCATATTCAATTATACATATATTATAACTTACTCAGTATTTTAAAAATTTATTCACTCTTTAGATAAATCTGTTTTAATGAATTTTGCAAGCTTAGCAGAGAAAAACCAATATGGCTTGTCCCAAATAGAAAAGAGAAATGAAAATAAAGCCCCACTGTTGGTGTCTGGCTGGATAAGAGACCCTCTCCAAGGTCTTGAACCTGCAGCCTGATCACTCTGTTAAAAAGGGCAGCAGCTGCTGCTGCTGCTGCTAAGTCGCTTCAGTCGTGTCCGACTCTGTGTGACCCCATAGACGGCAGCTCACCAGGCCCCCCTGTCCCTGGGACTCTCCAGGCAAGAACACTGGAGCGGGTTGCCATTTCCTCCTCCAGTGCATGAAAGTGAAAAGCGAAAGGGAAGTTGCTGAGTTGTGTCCGACTCTTCACGACTCCATGGACTGCAGCCTACCAGGCTCCTTTGTCCATGGGATTTTCCAGGCAAAAGTATTAGAGTGGGGTGCCATCGCCTTCTCTGAAAAGGGCAGCTAGCAAGTGTTAACCCAAAAGTGTTAGAAACATCCTGACCCCCTGGCTGAGCCTTTCTCCTACGTGAATGAGAAAGAATGGAAGAGGAGTGAAAAGGGCAATGAGCACTCAAGAGATGTCAGTGTTTTTCAGCACCTTTCTCTGATGTACTATGTAAAAAACCAGCTCCTGTACCACCTTTGGGTAGCACTACTCTGTGTGGTATTCCTTCCCTCATGAGTTCCTTTAAAAGTGGTCTTGGGAGAAACAGACAAGAAGCAGCAAATACAGGGACTTCCCTAGTGGTCCAGTGGCTAAGACTCTGCAATCCAGGGCAGGGGACCCAGGTTTGATCCCTGACTGGGGAACTAGACCCCACATACTACAAATAAAAGTTTGCCTGCCTCAGAGAAGACCCCATGTGCCACAACTATGACCCCGCGCAGCCAAATGAATGAATGAATAGTTTGAAAAGCAGCAAATACAGGGATGTGTGAAGAGTGTTATGTTATCATGGTCTCCGACCTTTTTTGACTATGCACGCTTATTATAAATTTCTTGATCATACTTCCTATACACATTTATATTTCATCCTTTAACATTAACCGGTGGGCACCGATATGCTAATATTTTATACACGTCGTCAGGCATACGAAGGTTAGAATTAAAAGATTAATGTGCTAATCCACTGCACAGTTGCCCAAAAGAAGGCTCTGCATTTCCCAGCTTTGGAGGCCCCGGTGCTAGGCGACAGTGCAGGAAGCACATCACAGACACAGAGATGGAACCCAGGTTCCGAAAAGGCTCCCTGGAGATAGATGGCAGGGGCCTAGGTGAGAAATGGAACTCAGAGCAGAAAGGGCCAAGCCAGTGGGTGTGCCTGGAGCCCCCAGCGGTCTGCAGAGTGGGGAGTGGGAGGCAGTGTGGGAAGGAGGTTTCAGGGGAAGGGGCAGGCAGTCCACGGGGAGCCTCGCAAGCTCAGCCGGGTCAGGGCTCCATCCAGGGCCAGCGGGAGCCGCCGAAGGGTTCTAGCAGGGAGTAGTCCAAGCCACAGAAGGTTCTTCCTCCATTCACATGCCCACACACACGTGGGTGCACACACCCAGCCTAACCCCCACGGGAACATGGCAGAGACCTCCCAGCCTCCCTAGTGACCCACCGTGTGTCGCCCAACACTCATTCATTCCCTCAACACTCATTTACCCTGGGCCTGCTGGATGCCAGGCACAGTGTAGGGGGTGAGCGTTGACCAAGTCCCCAGGTGCCCAGGGAGCTTTCAGTCACATGGAAGAGATACTGAAGCACATAGATAAGCCATTCATCATCTCAACTTATGGGGAAAAATAAGGGGAAATAACTAGCGCATGATGGCAACTGAAACAGCAGTGCCTTAGATGAGCCTGTCAGGGAGGCCCCAGGTATGGGAGGGGAGACCCAGAAGCCAAGATGCTTGCCCGGAGCATTCTGTGGACAGAGGAGCCTGGCAGGCTGCAGTGCATGGGGTTGCAGAGAGTCAGGCATGGCTGAGCAACTGACATCTTGAACAGCTCACTCTGGGTGCCCAGGGGTCTGGCGATCACTGCCATTGGTCTCTCCAAGGAGTTGGCTTGGGCTGTGGACGTATCGATAAATACAAAGTCAATATGTGAGTGACACTGTTGTTGGGACTCAGTGGTGAGGAGGGGGAGAAGAGTAGAATTTGGGGAATGACACAGGGCCCAAGCTCACGATGTCCCAGGGAAAGCCTGGCTGCACAGACGAACAGGGAGACCAGCCTCAAGGCAGGACGGGGGGATCTGTCCCATGTTGAGCCAACTACATGCAGCTTCTGGAAGGAGAGAAGCCTCCCAGAGGACCCAGGCTGTCCTCGAATCCAAGCTCAAAGGGTGGCCTTGAAACATTTCGGTCTCCAAAAAGGTTACACATGCCTGATTCTGCCTTCCAAAAGAGCATCGAGCTAAAAACTCTAATGAAAACTGGAAATGTGGTATTGATCAGGGGTGTTTTCTTCCAGTCACCACCAGGCTCTGCAGTGACTCAGAAAGAGCCCAGTGCAGGCATGAGTCATCTTGCATATCACCACTGTCACCCTTGGGGGAGCCACGTCGGCAGGGCCGCTCCCCAAGAAGTTTGGGGGACCACCTGGGAAAGGGGCAGGGCGGACTCCAGTGGAGTGTCCAGGCCAGACCCCCCTGGTGGGAACAGTGGAGAGGAGGGTCTCTGATCGTCCCTGTGAAGCTGAGCCTCAGCCAGCCCCAGCCTGTCTGTGTGTCTCCTTATTGCCTCCTCCTTGTTTCTTCCATCCGTCCCCAGGATTGATACATAGCCCTGTGAGCTGTCTCAAGCAAAGGGAAAGAAAAACGGGCATGCATTTAGCAAGAAAACAGCTCATCAGAGGCTCCTAGCAAAGGTTCGCCACCAGGAGTATTACTTCTGTTTTATTAACCAGAAAAAAATGAAGCTTGGCCTTGTCAAGAGATTTATCCAAGAGTCTCACAGCTAACGAGTTGTAGGTCCAGCTCCACTGCAGAGAAGGAGCTCATCGGTGCACATTTATGCAGCCCGTGTGCCAGACGAGAGGCCGCATCCCCATGTGTGACCATGTGACCTCCACCCTGAGCCCCAGGAGGAGGCAATCCGGAGGTGAAAGACCCATAACAACCCTCCGGGGATGACCTCAACCCGTCGCCTGAGGTCATCTGGACAGAAGGGGCTGGGCTTTGAACTCAGACATTCTGGCTCTTCTCCCTGCCCCCGATTTGCTCAAAATTCTGTCCTTTGCACTGCGCAACTTTGAACACAGAATCCCTTAGAAGACCGTCATTCCAAAGCCTGCACCAAGCCCCGCAGCAGGACTCAGGAATGAGATAAAATCAGACAGACATTTTCTATAATGAATGTCACACGGCCCCAGCCAACAGGGGTCCAAACGTGTTCACATGTGTCCACCATGTGTGTATTTCAAATGACAGTGAGGAGTCGTAGAGACCTGTCACGTCATGTGGTGTGAGCTACAACACGCGGCTTCCGCTCTCTGAGCCTCAGTTTTCTCCCTGTAGGAAAGAAGCTAATCACTCCTGGGTGAGATGTGCCCAAGCACGTATTTTATGACATCGTGAAATGTGGAGGTGCCAACAAATGTCAGTCCCTCTCCTCCCAAGGAAGGTGGAAGAGAGAAAAAAGAAAGTGACCTGTAGAGGTTTTCTTTATGTTCGATAAGGAAGGTCTCATCCTTGCTAAAGGATAGAGTTCATTGCTAAAATGGAATTCAAAATGATACAGGAGAACTCAGAGGAACCACGTGATGTGTGTGCTAAGAACAACAGAATGGCAGAAGAAATCTTATAGTGGAAGAACTCCTTATTAGTGAGATTGTATCGTTCAGTCGTGTCTGACTCTGCAACCCCGTGGACTGCAGCACACCAGGCCTCCATGTCCTTCCCCATCTCCTGGAGCTTGCTCAAACTCATATCCATTGAGTCGGTGATGCCATCCCACCATCTCATCTTCTGTTGCCCCCTTCACCTCCTTCCCTTAATCTTTCTCAGCATCAGAGGCTTTTCCAGTGAGTTGGATTTTCACATCAGATAGCTATAGTATTGGAGCTTCAGCTTCAGCATCAGTCCTTCCAGTGAAAATTCAGGGTTGATTTCCTTCAGGTTTCACTATTTCATCTCCTTGCAGTCCAAGGGACTCTCAAGAGCCTTCTCCAATACCACAGTTCAAAAGCATCAATTCTTCAGCGCTTAGCCTTCTTTATGGTCCAGCTCTCACATCCACACATGACCACTGGAAAAACCATAGCTTTGACTAGACGGACCTTTGCTGGCAAAGTGATGTCTCTGCTTGCTCTCTCTAGGTTCATCATGGCTTTTCTTCCAAGGAGCAGCAAGATAGAAAGAAAAGGGTTGGCTTCCCCGTCGCGCCTTTTTTTTGCAGGGGGTGGGGGCAGACAAGCTGCGTAGGCCTCACCCAGACACAGTGTAGGCCACACACGGCCAGGACAATAGACTGTCTGGCAAGCAAGAATGCCTTCTGGGGGGCGCATGAGAGTTGGACACCCGGATGCTTACATATTCACTTATTCAGAGTCAGAGCAAGAGAGGCAGAGGAAGAGCAAGTCCCCACCCTCCACTGGGAGCAGTGAGCCAACAAGCAGCAGAGACAAAAAGGGGAGGAAGCATCCAAGTGTAATGGGAGAGAGGACATAGCAGAGGCAGAAGCCAGGAGGGCAGCGTGGGGGAGGGGACACCGGACCCAGCGGCGCGGGAGGAGGGAGGGCGTGGGGGGCTCAGGGTGACGTTCTAGGGTTGTCAGTTGCGCAGGAGGCGGTGTTAAAGTTGTTCAAAAAACATGGGAGAGAATCGTACATTCTCTGATTTCTCGTCAAGGCAAAATGGTCTCGGTGTGGGGCAGAGCTCAAGACATCTGTGGTTACAGACCAGCACAGGGTCGCCTGAGCGGTGAGGACTCTGCTTGGTTCATCTCGTGGTGCTTGCTGCCCAGCACAGCGCCTGGTACACAGCAGGGGCTCAGGCAGTGTTGAATGAACCCATACCTACGGCAGGAGAGTGGCCGTCTTGATCCCTGTGGACGCGTGCCTGTCCTGGACCACCAGTGGAGCCCAGAGGCCTAGAACCAAAGTGAGACAGCGGGCACCCGGTGGGGAAACAGGACAGCCCCAAGCACTCCAGGGCAGAGAGCTGGAGAAGGATGGCCAGGGCCCCAGCAGAGAAGTTCCGTGTCCCTTTGCTCTGTGCAGGCACCCCAGCACCTTGGAGTGAAGCTGTAGGCTCCGGAGTTGCGAGAATCGGTGTCATGGAGGTGGGACGCTTTCTCCCCAAGGGCGCGAGTCTGCCAGGACCTCCTTCAGTCTAGACCGTGAAGGTTTCTACCTCTCTCTCTCCCCAAACCCCTCCTGTCTTCTTCTTGAGCTGGACTCCAGATTATCAACCTGGACTCACCAGGATTTCAGCTTAAGGCTCTCTGCTGGGCACCAGTCATGGATGGAGTCAGGGGGCAAAGAGAAAGGACCCTTACTGACCACTTGGTATATGCCCAGCACGTGCTGAGCACTTTACCTGCCTCCTCCAGTCCTCACAGCAGCCAGCAGAGATTTTTTTTTTTTGACCTGGGTCCACAATGGATTACATGAAAGTCAGAGAAGATTCACAACTTGCTCAAGACCGCCCAACTAATGGTCCATCTGACTCAACCCTCCCCCGGCAGAGCCGCATGCAGCATTCAGCCACATCCACCCACTTAATCATTGGACCAGTGGTGGTGATGAAGAAGGTGACAATGATCATCTGTCCTGTTCCATCATAGCAACGCTCACAAGGTTAGAGAAAAGGAAATTGAGGCTAAGAGAGGTTACAAAATTTTGCCCAAGATCACATAGTCAGTAGATGAATCCTTTAAAGGCATCAGGCAGCCCTTCAGAACGTACCATGCTGCTGAAACACCGCACAAATGGGGACTGCAGGGTGTGGGTGAAGGGTTGAGTCTAGGCATACACGTTTTCCTCCTATCCCCAGCTCGGTGCATTCAGACAGATTGCCCGCCTTGTGGGAACCAGTGTGCAGAGTGGTGGGATGGGCCCGACCTGTGGCTTTTCTGCTGCCCTCTTTCAAGGGGCTCATTGCTGTGATGCCAGGGCCTTAGGGTCTCATCACAGTGGGGAGGACGGGAAAGAACAGTCTGACCGAAAAACCAAGTTGGTGAAGAACGCCTGGGAGCAGGCGTCCATCTCAGCCATTTCATATCAGTTTTCATCTCTTATTGATCCATTTTATTTTCCTTTTACAGAACGGGAGCGTCCCTGCAGTCTAGCTCATCAGTGGCCTTTAAAGGTTTCCTATTGATCTGTGAAGCTGTTGTCTCAGTTTGCATTATCCCTTCTGGAGACACCCCTTTGCTTTCGGTCGTGTTCTGTACTTAGGGTACATCCTCAACATGGCTTCTTTTCTGGGAGCAAGGAGCAGATATCCGCGGCCGAGGTAGCAGGTGGATTTCAGTTTCTAATGCTTGTGGCACCTCTGTGTGTGTGTGTGTGTGTGTGTGTGTGTGTGTGTGTGTGTGGCGGCGGGGGGGAGTGAGGGAGGACAGGGGTGTTCAGGAAATCTGTGATTCCAGAAAGTGATGGAAAGTCTTACAGAGGATTGAGGGTCTAGTGAGGACCCAATGGCCTCCTTCTAAAGAAGGCAAGTGAGAGTGAGGACAGGAATGTTCACGTGTGGGTCATCCCCGTGACTCAACCTCACCATGGCCCTGCAGGTAATTGCACAGATGAAGACGCAGTGGCAGAGAAATAAATAGTTGTTTGTCCAGGCACACTCAGGTTTTGAATCCTGGTTTCACTAGTAACTGCCTGCTTGTAGAAATAATTTGGCAAAGGTTCCACAGAACTTCAGTTTCCTCATCTCCAAGAAGAGGACCACAATAGAACATTCTAGAGTTGCTGTGAGGCTCCCATTGGGTAATGGATCTGATGCCCTTGGCAGAGTGTCAAGCAGAAAGGAAATTCCCAGTGGATATTTGATGACTGAGGGGAGACCCTGTTCACCCTGCTTCCTTAAAGATTCATCTGTCTGCCCTCCCCCCTCCCATCATTAGAGGAAAACCTCTTTCTTCTTTCCAAAGCTAACATTTCATGGGAGTCTGGATTTCAGATGCAGAGAAAGTGTATTTGAAAATGGCTACAGTGTCTGCCATGTCCTAGGTGCTCAGTAAACGTTGGTTGATTCATTTGTCTCTCACCCCTCTCTCCTAAGGAAATGCAAGTCCCTGGTATCTTCAAAGTCCCTTCTTCTCTGCCTTCAACCTCTGTCTTTTCCTCCAACATTCTGTACTGAAACCTGTTTCATTATTTTTTTTTTCTACCAAGTGACTTAAACCTTTAGCCAAAGAATTAATTCCTCCCCGATCACTCTTTCTCTTCTTGACGCCTAGGAGCTCCTTCTCACTTCTCTGGAGCTCGGACCTCTCTCCACCTCCACGGTTCTGGTCCTCTCCCCTCTTCTCTCTTCTCACTGGCTGGCCCACCCTCATCAGTTATTTTATGACAGAATGATCTCTGTTCGTCTCCAAGGCAAACCATTCAGTACCACAGTTATCCAAGTCTATTCCCCAACCAGTAACGCTGAAGAAGCTGAAGTTGAACAGTTTTATGAAGATATCTACAAGACCTTGTAGAACTAACACCCAAAAAAGGTGTCCTTTTCATTATAGGGGACGGGAATGCAAAAGTAGGAAGTCAAGAAACACCTGGAGTAACAGGCAAATTTGGCCTTGGAATGCAGAATGAAGCAGGACAAAGACTAATAGAGTTTTGCCAAGAAAATGCACTGGTCATAGCAAATACCCTCTTCCAACAACACAAGAGAAGACTCTACACATGGACATCACCAGATGGTCAACACCGAAATCAGATTGATTATATTCTTTGCAACCAAAGATGGAGAAGCTCTATACAGTCAACAAAAACAAGACCAGGAGTTGACTGTGGCTCAGATCATGAACTCCTTATTGCCAAATTCAGACTCAAATTGAAGAAAGTGGGGAAAACTGCTAGACCATTCAGGTATGACCTAAATCAAATCCCTTATGATTATACAGTGGAAGTGAGAAATAGATACAAGGGCCTAGATCTGATAGATAGAGTGCCTGATGAACTATGGAATGAGGTTCGTGACATTGTACAGGAGACAGGAATCAAGACCATCCCCATGGAAAAGAAATGCAAAAAAGCAAAATGGCTGTCTGGGGAGGCCTTACAAATAGCTGTGAAAAGAAGAGAGGTGAAAAGCAAAGGAGAAAAGGAAAGATATAAGCATCTGAATGCAGAGTTCCAGAGAATAGCAAGAAGAGATAAGAAAGCCTTCTTCAGCGATCAAGGCAAAGAAATAGAGGAAAAGAACAGAATGGGAAAGACTAGAGATCTCTTCAAGAAAATTAGAGATACCAAGGGAACATTTCATGCAAAGATGGGCTCGATAAAGGACAGAAATGGTAGGGACCTAACAGAAGCAGAAGATATTAAGAAGAGGTGGCAAGAATACACAGAAGAACTGTACAAAAAAGATCTTCATGACCAAGATAATCACGATGGTGTGATCACTCATCTAGAGCCAGACATCCTGGAATGTGAAGTCGAGTGGGCCTTAGCATCACTACGAACAAAGCTAGTGGAGGTGATGGAATTCCAGTGGAGCTATTTCAGATCCTGAAACATGATGCTGTGAAAGTGCTGCACTCAATATGCCAGCAAATTTGGAAAACTCAGCAGTGGCCACAGGACTGGAAAAGGTCAGTTTTCATTCCAATTCCAAAGAAAGGCAATGCCAAAGAAGGCTCAAACTACCACACAATTGCACTCATCTCACATGCTAGTAAAGTAATGCTCAAAATTCTCCAAGCCCAGCTTCAGCAATACATGAACTGTGAACTTCCTGATATTCAAGCTGGTTTTAGAATAGGCAGAGGAACCAGAGATCAAATTGCCAACATCCGCTGGATCATCGAAAAAGCAAGAGAGTTCCAGAAAAACATCTATTTCTGCTTTATTGACTATGCCAAAGCCTTTGATTGTGTGGATCACAATAAACTGTGGAAAATTCTTCAAGCGATGGGATTACCAGACCACCTGACCTGCCTCTTGAGAAATCTGTATGCAGGTCAGGAAGCAACAGTTAGAACTGGACATGGAACAACAGACTGGTTCCAAATAGGAAAAGGAGTATGTCAAGGCTGTACATTGTCACCCTGCTTATTTAACTTATATGCAGAGTACATCATGAGAAACGCTGGACTGAAAGAAACACAAGCTGGAATCAAGATTGCCAGGAGAAATATCAATAACCTCAGATATGCAGATGACTCCACCCTTATGGCAGAAAGTGAAGGGGAGCTAAAAAGCCTCTTGATGAAAGTGAAAGAGGAGAGTGAAAAAGTTGGCTTAAAGCTCAACATTCAGAAAATGAAGATCATGGCAGCCGGTCCCATCACTTCATGGGAAATAGATGGGGAAAGAGTGGAAACAGTGTCAGACTTTATTTTTGGGGGCTCCAAACTCACTGCAGATGGTGACTGCAGCCATGAAATTAAAAGATGTTTACTCCTTGGAAGAAAAGTTATCACCAACCTAGATAGCATATCAAAAAGCAGAGATATTACTTTGCCGACTAAGGTCCGTCTAGTCAAGGCTATGGTTTTTCCTGTGGTCATGTATGGATGTGAGAGTTGGACTGTGAAGAAGGCTGAGCACCGAAGAATTGATGCTTTTGACCTGTGGTGTTGGAGAAGACTCCTGAGAGTCCCTTGGACTGCAAGGAGATCCAACCAGTCCATTCTGAGGGAGATCAGCCCTGGGATTTCTTTGGAGGGAATGATGCTGAAGCTGAAACTCCAGTACTTTGGCCACCTCATGCGAAGAGTTGACTCATTGGAAAAGACTCTGATGCTGGGAGGGATTGGGGGCAGGAGGCGAAGGGGACGACAGAGGATGAGATGGCTGGATGGCAGCACTGACTCAATGGACGTGAGTCTGTGTGAACTCCGGGAGTTGGTGATGGACAGGGAGGCCTGGCATGCTGTGATTCATGGGGTCGCAAAGAGTCAGACATGACTGAGCAACTGAACTGAACTGAAGCTGTCATCTTCTCAATGAAGAAACCCTGACTGCCCTCATAAGGGACAGCTCATGTTTTTCTCCTCGGCATTGTTCGCATCCCTTTCAGCCTCCTTCCATCTTGCCCTGTATCCCTTTGTTTCAATCCTCTTATCCCGAAGCCGACGAGCACTTGGAGTTCCTTGTGGGCAGGAGTTTATCCTCTCACCATTCTGGCAGTGGGAAGTCTGAAGTCAGCCTCTCAGCAGGGCCCCGCTCCCTCTAAAAGCTCTGGAAGGAACCTGCCCGTACTCCCCTCCAGGCTCCTGGTGACGGCCAGTAATCCTTGGTGTCCCCTGCCTTCTAGCTGCATCACTCCAGTCTCTGCCTCCATGCTCACTTGCCTTTTTTTTTTCTGGGCATCTATATCTTCACAAGACCTGCTTATCAGGACCCCTGTCACTGGATTCAGGGCCTGCGCTAAAACATATGACCTTATTTTAACTAATTACACCTACAAAGACCCTATAGTGGCGCAATCATAGCACATCCTGAGGTTCTAGGTGGATATGGACGTGGGGGGTACGTCACTCAACCCAGTTCCTCATCCTCACCCTCAGTCCATCTCGTCTGCCGCCACCATCATCGGATTCCCAAAACCCGCTTGGTTCCATCCTTGTAGGGCGGCGAGCCTAAAGCAGCTCGGCATGTGCTAGCCGCTCAGTCCTGTCAGCTCTCTTTGAACTCTTGGACTGTAGCTCCCCCACCCCCTGCCGAGGCTCCTCTGTCCATGGGGTTCTCCAAGAAAGAATACTGGAGTGGGTTGCCATTTCCTTCTCCAGGGGATCTTCCCAACCCAGGGATTGAACCTGTGTCTCCTACATTGCAGACAGACTCTTTACCAGCTGAGGAATGTCCTCATTTCTGTAGCTACTGTAAGCTGCCTAAGCAGGCTGTTTTCCAGTTATAATACAGACTACCTTTGAGTGCTTTTAAAAAAAGCACGACCCACAGCCCTGATAGACTATAAACTCCTTGGGATATGAGTCTGACCTGTCTTCCTTACCCCCGTTTCCCAGGAGGCAGTACAGTTCTCGCACGGGTGGTCAGTCACCGCCTGTTGAATGAACCCATGGCGAGTTGCTTATCCGTCTCAAGTCCTCTATCTGACTTTGAAGAGTCCTCCATTAACTGTTCCTGCACCATCCCCTCCTGTCAGCATTTGTTGAGTAAAAATTAGGTCCTTTCAATAAGTACTTGTTGGTTGATTGATTAATCCATCAGCCAGGTTTCCTGCTTTTCCTGCTCTGAAGCATTTTTCCTGTGGGTCTCTCTGGGGGCTGGAGCGGGAGGCAGAAGAGAGGTGAAAGGACGGGCCATGGAGACAGTGGGTCAACATTCCCACCTGAGACCTTCAGCCCCCTCCCCAAGGTTTCCGTGGGCCTGAACACCCACTCCTAGGCCTTCCAGGAGGAGTAATAAATTTGGGACCACACACGGTGGGGCTCAGGACACAGAAATTAAGCTCCCTATTAAGGGCAGGTAGCTCAGCCCCTTCTCTGTACAGAAACTATTCCAGAAAGGCAGGAAGCGGGCCCTATACTGAGGGCACGCGAGCTGCCCGCAGGCTCTCCCGATCCCCAGCGGGTCTCTTTCGGGAGATCGGCTTGTGAGAGCAGCGCAGTCACACACCTTCCAGCACACGTCAGCTTGGTGCGGCTTGCACCCACATCTGCAGAGAAGGGGGGGCCCACAAGCCTGGACGAGAGTGCCCCGAGAGTGAAGGCGAAACTACCACAAGTTTCTGTAAGTAACCCCTCTATGGACTGGCTCTAGTAGCCCAAAGCACGGCTATTTTAGGATCCTAATTAAAAAAAAAAAAAAAAAAGCAGCAGTAACTGAGGGGCAGTTGGGGATGCAATCATTTACGTGGACTCGTCCATCATCACAGTTCTTACCCTCACCCAAGTCAGCCCCCACCCTCAGTCACCTGCCCCAAAGCCCATGTGACCCGAAGCCGAGTCAGGCATCTAGTGAGTAAAACCCTGCAAGCATCCACTAGGTCACTTCCCTGTACTCTTTCTTCCTAAGGGTCCTAAGTCACCATCCTCTTAGCACGTATTCCTTCAGGGATTACATAGCTAAAGCTGGCTTTATTTTGTTTCAGTTCCCTTGTATCCATTTCAATAGAATCACTAATGCCACTCATTTTCAGATTTTGTGTGCTTAATAGCATGGGACTGTGAGGTCATGTGTCCAAAAAGATAATTATCCTTCTGGGCACTGACTGAATGGCTTCATTGTCCTCGAGATATATGGAAAGCAAAAAGGACTTTTGTTACGGCTTTACCTGCTGTGTGTGTGCATGAGTCTGTGTGTGATATTCCTGAAATTTCACATGACTCACTTTGTCCTCCCCAAAATAATAGAAAAGTAACTTTGCCACAGGAAGGGGATTTTTTTTTTTTTAATCAGCAGATTTAATTTGTATTTTCAGGAAACGCAAGCCCTGCAAAAGTTGTGTTGAGTGTTGGATCGAAGTGTTTATCCCGTCTGCCCATTTATCCCACCTTGCCTCTATCTCCTAGCCTCCTGAATTCTCAACACTTCGTCTTGAAAGGACAGGCAGCAGCTTCCTTCGGCTTTTCCACAGTGAAGATGACGTTCACTGTCGACACTGGCTGACGACACTCATTCCAGCCCTACAGGCAGAGAGGGCCCCAGCTTTGTGGATACGAGCTGGGGGTCACTCTTCCTATGATTCTTTGAAGACACAAAAGGGTCTGGGGAGGGACCTCCAGCTTCAGAGTCAAAGCAGGAAACAGCAGATGCCTAGAACTAGGAGTGAGGGTCAGACAATGAGGAGCAATCTAGAACTTTCTCTTCATGCCCCTCAGTCCTTCGTGGATTGGTTACCTCTCTGCCAGCTGTGGAGGCTCCTGGAGTGGTCCCACCCGGAGCCCCAGGGACGGTGCCTCGTCCATGGCTTCCTGGCTCCTCTCTCAAGCCCAGTGGCCTGTGTCTACACCGCCGTCTCTGGCCAAGCACATTTTGTTCTCCTTGTATTTCTCCAGCACCGCCCCCCTCAATCCCTCATCTCTAATATGTATCATAGCATTGACCACTCAGCGGTGCTCTGAGATTAGCCCAGTCTAACCACAGGACTGAACGTAGAGATACACACACAGCCCGAGGTCTGAGCCTCACCCTGCCACCTGCGAGGTGGATAGAGCTGGGTGAGTGGCCGAGCCTCCGGGTCCTCGCATGGAAAATGGAAGGGGCCACACCCATCTCCCCCAAGACTGGAGGCTGAGACTGCAGGTGCCTCTGCAGGTGCCACGTCCCAGTGGGGGGGCCAGGGAAGTCAGTTTCCCTGCTAGCATTCTCAAACCCTGTGTTTTCATTCCAAACATGAGCCGTGATGTAAAATGGTGAGAGCCTGTTCGGCATTACCTGGATGGCCCTTTGGCATGAACAGTTATGACCACATTTTGATGTCAGTGATTACAAGGAAGTTGGCACTTTAGAGTACTAATTTAATGGAGTCTATAAATGACTCAAAGCTATGGTTTTTTCAGTAGTCCTGTATGAATGTGAGAGTTGGACCATAAAAAAGGCTGAGCACTAAAGAATTGATGTTTTTGAAATGTGGTCCTGGGGAAGACTCTTGAGAGTCCCTTAGTCAGCAGGGAGATCAAACCAGTCAATCCTACAGGAGATCAACCCTGAATATTCATAGGTACGGCTTCCCTGGTGGCCCAGCGGTAAAGAATCCACCACAGTGCAGGAGACCCAGGTTCAGTCCCTGCGCCAGGAAGATCCCCTGAGGAGGGCATGGCAGCCCACTCCAGTATTCTTGCCCGGAGAATCCCATGGACAGAGGAGCCTGGCCGGCTACAGTCCATGGGGGTCACACAGGGTTGGACATGATTGAAGCGACTTGCACAGCACATCCATTAGTAGGACTGAAGTTGAAGCTCCAATACTTTGGCCACCTGATGCAAAGAGCTGACTCATTAGAAAGACCCTGATTCTGGGAAAGACTGAAAGCGGGAGGCGAAGGGGACAGCAGAGGATGAGATGGTTGGATGGCATCACCGACTCAACAGACATGAGTTTGAGCAAACTCCGGGAGATAGTGAAAGACAGAGGAGTCTGGTGTGCTGCAGTCTATGGGGTTGCAGAGAGTCAGACACGGCTAAACGGCTCTACAGCAGCAACAACAATCCTCTTTGGAATGATAGCCTCCATCTCTTGAACCTGTACCAGTGCACACAAGCAAGCCACCAATGAAGGGGAAGCCAGGGGGACACCCCAGTCTTGGTAAAAGCACGTCTGCAGCATGTCCACAGGTAGTGAGAGAGGGAGTGGGCTCTTTATTCGCTGTCCACCACTTTCTTGGTGAGGTGGCTGCTCCCTTAATAAAGACCGGAGCCCCTATCAGGCACACAGCCCCTCTCCGCACAGCTGCCTTCTTGGGGCCCTTGTACTGCCCCTCCCCTTCAAGCTGGGGGTAGGGCCTCTTCTCAGCCCCTGTTCCAGCCTCTGTGGCCAACCCTGGGGCCCCACGTGGCCCCACATCTCAGTGACAAGTCCCTCCGTCGTCTGTTACCCAGCTCGAGCGCGCGTCTGCTCCTCCGACTGCAGGGCTGGTGGGGGCCAGGACGAGGGACTTCCCAGTGGTTGGGGGCGGGTGGTTCTTCTAGGCAAGTACAAGGAGAGCTTTGAGGTGAGGAGGACAGCGACCAAACCCGTGCCCATTATCGGCGTCATCGTCTGCAGGCCTGCTGGGGGCCTGACCGGAGGAGACCAGGGCGGAGCAGCGCTCGCCCCATTCCTCACGGGGGACGCGGAGCCTCAGCGCAGGTCTAAGGCGGTCTAGCTGTTAAATGGCCAGGTCAGGGTTTGACCCAGTTTGATCCCTGAGTTGGGAAGATCCCCTGGAGAAGGCAAAGGCTACCCTTTCCAGTATTCTGCCCTAGAGAATTCCGTGGACTGTATCCATGGAGTCGCAAAGAGTCTGACACGACTGAGTGAATTTCACTTCACTCCCCTGTACACTTCCATCTCTGCCCACGCAGACCAGCCTCTCAGTGACAAGAACAGCCTGGTGAGGCTGAGACACGGGGCTCACGTACCCTGTTGTCTTGAGGGGACTCGTAAGGAAGAGGGGGGTCCCTGGGGTCCCCCCCTCACTCTGGCCAGCGGGATGGACTTTCTCAAGCTCTTTGCTTCTCTGGAGACTGCCCTGCCTCGTTTGCTGGAAGCCCTCTCCACGGGCAGCCTGAATCACCTTCAGAATCCTCGGGGCTCACAGCTGCCCGTCTCTCACCAGGCCGCGTGCACACCTCTGGGCCCCGAGCCCTGGCCAGCTGCCGGCTCTGAGCTGGGTCCCCTGTTCCTGGGAGAGCCGACGCCGACAGGGCCCGCAGACACTGACTCGATGTCCTTGTGGTCCCGGCACCATGTGGCTGTAGGAGGAGGTCCGGCCTCAGGCCTCTGACCAGGAAGGCATGTGCTGGGAGAGCCGGCTGCGAGACAGGACTTAGGGGAAGGGAGGGGCTTTCTATCCTATCGTGATGAAACGTGTGGCGTTTTGTACGGTCTCCTTTACATGTTCATTATTGCATTTGGGGGGGTGGAAACAGAACATTTTAGGGAAAGGGGGGAAAAATGCACTCTTAGACCCTCATTTGGAAATGACTCTTCTTTAATGGAGTCTAGGAATTTTTTCTCTACTGGTAAAGAAATACATATACCCACACTTCTCTTTCTTATGAAAGTGTGTATGGTCCATGAACCCTAGTTCTGGAATCACTTGAGAATTCATTAGAAATGCCGGCTCGTGGGCCTCACCCCAGATCCAGCAAACGAGAATGTGCATTTTAGCAAGACCTCCAGGTCATCTGAGGGCGTGGGGATTACCTGACCGAATGGGACTTGATGGTGTGAATGTACCATGAATCATTTCATTAATCCCCTTCTAATTCAAAATTAGGCTCCATCTAAATGTTCGTGATTATATGCTGCAGCGTGGTGAAACATGCGGCAAAAATATTCTTTTGCAACCGTCTTTGAGCAGATAGTAATGACAGTTCTCGTTGTTAGTACTGTCACATGCTGGGGGCTCGTTGTGTGCCCAGCCCGTGTTGAATGCTCTACAAGAGTCAGCTCTCCCATCCTTACGGTGGTCTGCGAAGAAAGGACAATTACAGCGTTTCAAATGCTGGCGTTTCTGCTACACAGTATGGTAATGGTGATAGCGCTTGTGGATGCTTTCTCTGTCCTAGAGGCGACGGTAACTGCTTCACTTTTTCTTTTCATTTAAACCCCAAACAATCATAATAAACAAGCATTATTATTAGCCTTCTTAAAAACCAAGGTAAAGTAACACCCAGAGGCTAAGTATCTTGTCCAAGGTCACATGTCAAGGCCGCAGCAGAATCCCAGTCCAGGCCCAGTTCTGTCCAGTCTCCCTGCTCACAATTCTCCACATCAGGCATGAAGAAGAGTGTGATCATTGCTTCTGGTTCTTCAGTGTATCCTCGGGGCCTCTTCTCCTGATCAGTGCTGGGCTCTCAAGCTGGCTTCATGGGTGAATACACAGAGGGGCTTCGTGGCACTGCCTCCTGGGGGGGTGGGCTTAGCGGAACAGGGTTTTTTTTTCCTCATCACCGCTCGACACAGCAGAGCTGCAGGCCCTGGGATCCTCAGATGTTCGCACTCTCCGACCTCGTGGCAAACATCCCAGGACTTTGCAGGGAACAATGGGCACTGAACTGCAGGTGACCCGGCCTGCTAATCGCTGCCTGATTGCCAGCTAATCAGTGCCTCTTTGGGACACTGAATCCCAAATCCCTTTGGACTGGGCTGGGCCCTGGAAGCAGTCCCCTGGTTCAGGTGCCAGGGGCGAGGCAGGGGCTCATGTGTTCCAGCACAGAGCGGTCAAAGGCCGCTTTCAGGGAAGCGGTCACAGGGTCCGTCTCTCCCTGGCTGGTCCTGGATGTCTACGGCCTTGTCCACAGCGTGGAAGTGAATAGAGGTGAAGGAATTCAGGGGCAGCCTGTGGAGAAAAAGCTAAGTAACACTTGCAGGCATACAGAAAATCAAAGCCTCTCTCAGAATCTCTGCAGAGGCCTCAGGAGCACCTCCAGAGGAGGGTGTACGGACAGCAACCACCAGCACCCTCACATCTACCACCACCTAGGTGGTGGAAAAAAAAACCCTGTTCCGCTAAGCCCACCCCCCCCGCCAGGAGGCAGTGCCAAGAAGCCCCTCTGTGTATTCACCCATGAAGCCAGAAGAACTAGAAGCTACTAGAGCCGCTCTGCTCACTAATACTGTGACCACCACCACCCCAGCCTCTGCCGCCATCAGGACCAGTCCCCCTCCACCATCATCATCACTGGCAAGGTTTCCACCCCTCCACCATCATCACCACATCACCCCCAGCACCTGCACCACCATTTCCAGCATCACCACTCAGTCACCACAATCTCCACCACCACCCATCACCAGCACCACCACCTCCACCACCATCACCCCATCACCACCATTTCCAGTGACACAGTTGCAAACCCCACTGCCGCCACCACCACCTCCAGCACCGTCGCCCCCATCACCACCACCATCACCACCACCATCATCGCCTCCACCACCACCATCACCACCAGCACCATCGCCCCCATCACCTCCACAATCACCACCACCACCATCGCCCCATCACCACCATCACCACCAGCACCATCGCCCCCATCACCAGCACCATCACCACCACCACCATCGCCCCATCACCAGCACCGTCACCCCTATCACCACCACCATCACCCCATCACCACCACCACCTCCAGCACTGTCACCCCCATCACCACCACCACCTCCAGCACCATCGCCCCCATCACCAGCACCATCACCACCACCACCATCGCCCCATCACCAGCACCGTCACCCCTATCACCACCACCATCACCCCATCACCACCACCACCTCCAGCACCATTGCCCCCATCACCACCACCATCACCACCACCATCATCGCCTCCACCACCACCATCACCACCAGCACCATCGCCCCCATCACCTCCACAATCACCACCACCACCATCGCCCCATCACCAGCACCGTCACCCCTATCACCACCACCATCACCCCATCACCACCACCACCTCTAGCACCATCGCCCCCATCACCAGCACCATCACCACCACCACCATCGCCCCATCACCAGCCCTGTCACCCCTATCACCACCACCATCACCCCATCACCACCACCACCTCCAGCACCATTGCCCCCATCACCACCACAATCACCACCACCACCATCGCCCCATCACCAGTACCGTCGCCCCCATCACCACCACCATCACCACCACCACCATCACCTCCACCACCACCATCACCACCACCATCACCTCCATCACCTCCATCACCACCATCACTTCCACCACCATTTCCAGCATCACCGTTGCCACCCAGCTGCCATCACCACCACCTCCAGCACCGTCACCCCCATCACCACCACAATCACCACCACCACCATCGCCCCATCACCACCACCACCTCCAGCACCATCGCCCCCATCACCACCACAATCACCTCCACCACCATCGCCCCATCACCACCACCCCCACCACCACCACCATCACCTCCATCACCTCCACCACCACCACCATCACCTCCACCACCATCACCTGCACCACCACCATCGCCACCATCACCTCCATCACCACCATCACTTCCACCACCATTTCCAGCGTCACCATTGCCACCCAGCTGCCATCACCACCACCTCCAGCACCGTCACCCCCATCACCACCACAGTCACCACCACCACCATCGCCCCATCACCACCACTACCTCCAGCACCATCGCCCCCATCACCTCCACAATCACCACCACCACCATCACCCCATCACCACCACCACCTCCAGCACCATCGCCCCCATCACCTCCACAATCACCACCACCACCATCACCCCATCACCAGCACCATCGCCCCATCGCCCCCATCATCGCACCATCACCCCCATCACCACCACCACCATCAGCACCATCACCACCATCACCCCCGCTGCCCCCATCACCACCACCATCACCCCATCACCCCCATCATGACCACCACCTCCATCACCTCCACCACCACCACCTCTACAACCACCGTCTCCACCACCATCGACAGGGTCCCCGTAACCACCACTGCCGTTGTCACCACAACTACCACCACCTCTACAACCGTCACCACCACTGTTATCACCGCCACCACCATCCTCAGCTGCACCGCCACCACCAGCGCTTTTACCACCTCCGTCTCCACCACCATCCTGCTGCAGCTGCCAGAGCATCGCCACCACGGCTGCCGCCGCCGCCGCCCACATTCCCATTTCCTAGGAGAGCATCTTCAGGTAGTGTTTTGTTTTTTTTTTAAGCGCTGGTTTGAAAGTCAGATATATTTAGGATCTCTGCCATGAAGTACTATATATTTGAGTTTGGATACTTAGTTGAAGTTGGAAACTCAACTTTGCCAAAGGGAAGACCTGAGTAATCTAAGCAGCTCCTAGGACTGTGGCACCTGCAGACCCTTTTTCCGTGTCTGGCACATGAGAACCTGATGGAAGGCCACTATCATGACTACAATTATCACTCTGCCCGGCTTCCTTTCAGTGCACAGCTTCTCCTCCAGCACCCTTGCTTGAAGATGGATGAGGAGGCGACCGTTTATCCCTTCATCCCTGGTATCACCGGGCCCTCTAGGCTGCCTGATATCCCTTAAAAACACAGGTCTGGGTTGAAGGAAGTTCCAGGGTGGAATAGCCATTTGGATTTGAATCTGCACCTTCTTTGTAAATGCCATCTGACCTTGAGGATCTCTCTAACCTCCCAGAGACTCCTTGTCTCTTCTGGAAAAATGGAGAAAGATCATTTCTTCCTTGAAGGCTTGCAAACAGATTACATGAGATAAGATAGGGGAAACCCCACCAGATCCCCAGGCATAGAGGAGGCATTCAATACACAGAGTTGACTTTGTTTGCCTCATACTTTAGCTTCTAAGAAGGAATTATCAGGAAGTGGAAAACGCATGCCTTGCGCTCCAAGCTTCCCAATGGAGAAGATAAGACGGAGTCTTCCTCTCCCTCCTCCTGGGGTAGCCGAGCCCTACACTCTGACCAGTTCCCCGGCCGTACTGCTAAGGTCTAATAAAAGGTTACCTTTGCCCGGGTGCTTCAGTTCTAGGAAGCTGTTCAATGTTTGACTATATTTCTCCAAACTCATTTAAAAACAGTTCATCGGGTTAGTCCGGTTGAATTATTGCTCCTTGGGAGTTGTCCAAACCCTGAATTTCCTTTTCAGAGAGCTGGATTCTGTGCCATTCTTGGAATTCAACTCCTGGCCCCTCTCTGTGACCCCTGATCGCAAACACAGTGTAAATAACCTGCTGTCTCCTGCACCATGAGCGAACTCCCCGGCCTCCTGCTTGCAGAATGGAATCTATCCTCCCAGGCTCCCCAGAACGAGAGTGTTAGGCGAGTTCGTCCATGGCCCTCCACTTCTAGAGCTGCCAGGCACTGGCAGATCAGTAGTGCACGTTCATAGGAGGGCCGCGCTCAAAAATATTCAGTATATGCCTGGTCAGAGGAAGAAGGGGGAAAAAAAACCTCATTCCATCCAGTCATGGTTGGTTCCCCCATAGCCCATCTGAAATCGACTCCACATGCTCCGTGAAGCTCAGCAGGTTCCCTCCGTGATGCTGGAACACGGACTGCACGTGCAAGGGCAAGGGAGGCCAATGATGAGTGGCGACCTGCAGAAATGAGCAGGCCTGAATTCACTTTGGCAAACCTAGCACCTGGCTTAGGGCGACCCAGGAGTCTCCCCACTCACGTTAGGACAGGTAGACTGCCTGCCAGTCTAGTAACGCTTTGTGTTCAGGGTTTTCCTCCCTGCAGAATCCCCAGTTCAGCTACCAAGTGGGAGAGAAAGGACAAGGGAAAGAAAACTGAGCAGCTGACAGTCCACAGACTCCATTCGGAATAGTCCCAGATACCACCCCCTACTCTCCAGTTAGGGCTGACTAAGCCTCCTGATTTCCCATCGACCTGTTGACAGAATCAGATACTTCCTTTGGGCCAGTAGCCGCATGGGATGCTCTATTGCCGTCTGAGCCCCAACAACCCTGACTGTGCTTTCCTTGTTTTTCACTCAGTGCCATGTTTTTAAGGACTTCACCTAGCACCGATCGGCAGTCCACCACATTTCTGCTAACTGCTGCCGATACAGTACTCCGTAATGCACCCTGCCATCTTATATACCCCCTCTTTCCTCAACTGTGGATCCCACGGTTGCCTCCCATGCCCAGGAACCACAGGTACCCAGGACATCCCCTTTGTTCTCTCTGATGGAGCCAAGTGAGGGTTCTTCGAGATACTCCTGAAGTTGACCTGTAGATGCTAGCTAATGCTCACAGATTCTCAGTCTGAGGAAACTCTCTTTAGGATGGCCTCACCAAGTTCCCCATCTCACTTACAACCCAAGAGCATTACACTTGGCAACCCTTGGAATTATCCAGCTTTCTCTTCCTTGCTTATCTGATGAAAGATAGATCTCACTAGGCTTGATTTAGTTTCTCTGAAGACTCATGAATTGAACACCTCTCCTTGCTTTAGCCACTGGGATTTCTTTCTGCCTCTGCGAGTTGCTTGTCATATCCTTTGCCCCATTTGTATTGCAGGTTATGGTTCCTTTCACGTTAATTGACAAGTCTCCTTCACACGTCCTATGTTGGTTCTTAGTCCGTTCGGGGCATTGGGAATATTGTGCTGTCGTCTGTATTTTTTTAGCATCATCTTTGCTATCCTTTATTAAAAAGAAAGTCCTCAGTTTTTAAATGATCAAAATCATCCATTTTTTTCCCCTTAGACTTTGAGGGTTTAGGTCTTGTTTAGAAATTTTTCTCTACCTCTAAGTCATAAAAATATTCTTCTCAATTTTCTTTGTTAAACTTATCACTTTGCCTCTCATTTAATCCCTTATTCATCTGGATTCCACCTTTGTATAATAGAGGGATACAGATTTTATTTTTCCCCATATGGCCAGTTCCTCCATACCGTCTACTAAATAATCATTGCCGATGATTCATAAAGTGTGTTAATCATATTTCAAGTCCTCATTTATAATAGGCGCTGTTCGTGGGTCTCTGTTCTTGAGCCAGTACCATACTGATTTTATTATTATGGTTTTGTAGTATGTCAATATTCTGCGGGCTGTAGCCCTTTCCCATTTCTTCTTTTCCATGGTTGACCTAGCTTTCTGGGGAGCTCTGCTCTCCTGTATCCATTTTTGCATAATAGTTCTGTGTTTCACAACAGTTAAGTCCTGAAAAAAATAAATGCAGCTGGAGTTTTGATTGTGAACTGCATTGCATTGGGTTTGCTTTCGGTCCTTTCAACAGAGAGACGTGTCTGCTTCTCAGGTGTGGAGGCTGGGTCACGGAGGAGCGCTCGCCCCATACTTCTTAGGTCAGGCTGAAGAGCAGGACTGCACTGGAGGAGGTGGCCCTCCCTTGACCTTCATGCCCCGGGAGGGAGTCCGGGTGGCCACAGAGCTGGTCTGGGCAGTGTTGTTAATGCTTGATCTCTTTTAGAATCCTGACTGCTCAGGAAACCATGCCTCAGGGCTCAGATTCCCCGCCGCACCCCCCCAGCCCCCCCCCACCCCCGTTGAAGCTTGCGGCTTCTTGGCTGGGAGCCTGTTCCCTTCCCCAAATGTTTGTTAGTATAATGGCTTTTTATGGCACTTTATGGAAAAATGAAGGAGGGAGGGAGATGGCTGTACTCTGCAAACCAGCCCGTCTTTAACCTTCATTTACTGAAATTTGAGTCTTCTGCCTACCTTGTTAGCAGAAAAGAAACTTCAAAAATATTTTTTTCCCTCCAAACTCGCAACTGGAATGTTCTTTACCTCTTAACTCGGGCCAGGACAAAGGTGGGCCGGGACAAGGGTGGCCCAGGCCCTGAGAAGCAGCCTGTTATTTACCAGAGCTGCACAGCAGCCTTTGCACAACATTTACAACCGCGGTTATCGGGGGGGCTGGGTGGGTGAGAGTCAGAGGGTGGAGGGTGGAGTCAGAGGGTGGAGGACACGCAGACTTGATCCCAGCGGCAGGGTTGGGGGGCTCATGCCTCGCCACCCTGAGCCCCTTTCTCCAGCTTTAAAACAGTCATACCCGGGAAGCCCTTGAGATCAAGAGGAGTCCCATGGGGGAAGACCGTTTCTCCACTTCTGGAAAAGGGAGCTCGCAGGCCCGCGGCACAGCCTGTCTCCGATAAAGCGCGGGAATTCGGTTGGAGGGACCAAACCCAGGTCCTCCAGAAATGTCACGTTTTTCTTAGAACTCAGGCCTATATTACACACAAATTGAGATTATCTCGGACAATTATCTGAAATTAACTGTGGTTTTCAAATGAGAAACATTTAGAGGAGGATCAGATAAGAAGGAGACCTATTTATAATACTTGCCACGGGGGGCGAGGCGGGAAGCGAAAACACAAGAGCAGGACCCACACAGAACAACACCGAAGGGACTGCAGGCCCTGCGCGCCCGGGGGCCGCCACCCCTGCCCCAGCCCCTCGGCGGCAGCCGAAAGGAGGGCTTATCCTGATTAGCGGTTCCCTGATCATTCCTTAGAGAATATTCTGTTCCAGAAAGAAATGCTGGCTTTCTGTCTCATTCTCGAACACAGCCAGAACTGGGTCCGGAACCACTCAGTTTGGCCCAAGTCAGAGGTCTGTTCAGAGGGTCTGAAATACGAACCGGTGATTTCCGGCTCTGAAGTGGTTATTTCCAGGCTGGGACCCTCCTGGAAGGGTTACTGGAATTAGGAGAGCCATAGCAGAAGCTCTGTCTGTCTGGAAGACAACATGAGAGGATACCACTGCCCGTGTGGTTCCCCAGACGCACAAAGGAAGCATGTGAGGGGCCCGGCAACATCTGCACTCTGCCCTTTCAAGAGGGCAGCTCGGCAAGGCTGCTGTTATCCCCATTTTACAGGTGAGGACATTGAGGCTCAAAGAGATCACCTGGCTAGAGGAAAAAACAGGCTAGAATTTGAAGCAGGCCTGAGTTCAGAATTCACAGCCTTGAGGGCCACACCACGTGATCACCGTACAACTGTTTCCCCCCCGACTCCCTTGGCAGAATTCCACTCTGCACACGATGCCTAGGAGAAGCTTTTCCCAGAGGAAGAAAGGAGGATGGAGGGATGTGTGTTTTGAGAGGAGAAATGTGTTCCCTGGGGGGAAAAAAAGCTTCTTGAGGTGGCAGTGACAATAGCTAAAGCAGGATGCTGGCTGGGAGCTGGGCGGGGTTTCGCACTCCGGTAGACAGAGGAGCCCCTGCTTTTCCTCCTCACCACGGAGGCCACCAAGCATCGGGGCCTCCAGGACCGCAGTGTTTGTGCTGTCCCCCCACCCCCTACCCCACCCAGACACAGGCTGGCAAAGAAGAAAGGATCCCAAACACCACAGACAGCCCCGTGGGGAATATTTAACCCACATACTTCCAGACGCTCTGGCATGGGCGAATTCCTTGCTCCACCTTTGTTCCTGGCCAGGAGGAAACGGCATGAAATGAAGGGCAGTTTTTGTAACCTCTTTCAGCTCTAAACCGTGTTTCCTGTGCACTTAGCAGGCCTTAATGGAAACCAAACAGGTCTCTCAGGCCTGTCAATTCCCAGCGCCCCGAGTCAGGCACCAACGTGGTTGAGAAAGCTGCACCAACAAAAACATTCTTCAAAAATATCACAGCACCACGTGAAGTGACCGTCGCTAATTCAAAGAGGCAGACATATTTCTTAAAGGTTGAAAAGAGGTGAGTCTTTCACAAGATTCTAGCTCAAGGCCACATTTGCAAAAGTATAATCATGCCCTAGCAAGATTTTGTTTATCTGGCCATTAAAAAAAAAAAAAAAAAAAACTTTTTTAAACAACTTTTACTTTTGACTCTCTGTATAAGAACTATTTTTCCAGCTGTATAGTCTGAGGAGGCTAGGAGAGGTCTGGTTTGGATATATGTGTGTATACACACACACATACATACATATATATATATTTCTTTTTTTTTTTTCAGAATAGAAGGAAAGTTTCTTACCCAATTTTGCTTGGGCTAAACTGCATACAGAGCAGTTTATTTATGCTGTTTTATCGCACACCTGTTTGGATATGGGGCTGTTTTCTGGTATTTAAACAGACCATTTCTTGCCAGTGGCTTTATCTGCAGTCTCATGCTTTTGCTGCAAGTGTTTTTTATTAACTCAGAGAGCAACACCAACTGCTCCATGAACATTTCTAGTGAGACGAAAATAACCTAATTGTTACTTATTTCTAACGTGTTATCATTGAGGAACTTTATCCGAGGAATGTATTTAGAATATGGTAAAGGCCCTTTCACTGTACTTAAGGGGGAAAAAAAAGGATGGCAAATATTAAAAAAAATAAAATCTTTTAATAAAAGCACTTTTTAAGCCACCTGCTTATTTTGAGCTGGTATTTTAGGGAGGAGGGGAAGCAAGACCATTCAAGATTGTAGTGGGCTAGTTTACACGGTCTCAAAGTTCTGGGGTGGTGGCCTTAGAATTTGAGTGAAAGACCTAACTCCACTTAAGTAACCTTCTGTGATTCATTTAAACTCCAGTCACCTCTCTCAGTAAGATGTGGGTCATAGTGGCTGACCAGTGATGAGATAATTTAACTTCAGTTCAGTTCAGTTCAGTTCAGTTTAGTCGCTCAGTCGTGTCCGACTCTTTACAACCCCATGAATCACAGCATGCCAGGCCTCCCTGTCCATCACCAGCTCCCCGAGTTCACTCAAACTCATGTCCATCGAGTCGGTGATGCCATCCAGCCATCTCATCCTCTGTCATCCCCTTTTCTCCTGCCCCCGATCCCTCCCAGCATCAGAGTCTTTTCCAATGAGTCAACTCTTTGCCATGAGGTGACCAAAGTACTGGAGTTTCAGCTTTAGCATCATTCCTTCCAAAGAAATCCCAGGGCTGATCTCCTTTAGAATGGACTGTTGGATCTCCTTGCAGTCCAAGGGACTCTCAGGAGTCTTCTCCAACACCACAGTTCAAAAGCATCAATTCTTCGGCGCTCAGCTTTCTTCACAGTCCAACTCTCACGTCCATATATGACTACTGGAAAAACCATAGCCTTGACTAGACGAACCTTTAGCACGTAGCAATAATTTATAGACTCGCAAGGAGTCAGACATGACTGAAATGGCTTAGCACACACGCACACAAGCTGAAACTTAGTCTGTATTTGAGTGTTTGTGCAAAGGGGTCAATTTTATCCTGCAGTTAAAAAACAAAACAAAAACAAAAACAATTGGAATACTACCTTACCAAATTGTATTAATCTTCTATTGCTGGGTAACAAATGTCCCCCCCTCAAATCTAGTGGTTGACAACAGTCAACATCTGTCATCTCGCAGTTGCTGTGGGTCAGGAGCTCAAGTGTGGCTTCGCTGGGCTCCTTTGCTGTAAGGGGTCTCCTAAGGCCTCAGTGCAGCTCTTCCTATAGTTTCATCTAAAAGTTCCAATGAAGGGAGCTCTTCCAAGTTCAATTGCATAGCTGTTGACACTGCTCAGCCCTTGCAGGCTGCTGCACTCGGGGCCTCAGTTCCTTGCTGGCTGTTGGCTAGGGGGCACTCCAATTTCTTGACACATGGGCACGTACATAGGGCAGTACAAAAAGTGGCAGCTGACTGCCCTTGGAGAGGCAGAGAGTAAGAGAGACTGAGCCAGGCAGAAGCCGCACCATCTTTACAGCCTTATCTCTTTAAAAAATATACTATTTATTTATGGCTGTGCTGGGTCTTCACTGCTGTGCACAGGCTCTCTCTAGCTGTGGCGAAAGAGGGCTACCTTCCCTAGCTGCGGGGCACCGACTTCTCATTGAGGTGGCGTCTCTTGTGGAACACAGGCTCTGGGGCCTAGGTTCAGGAGTTGTGTGGGGGGCTTAGTTGTGCTACAACACATGGTCGGGAATTGGACCCATGTCCCCTGCATTGGCAGGTGGAGTCTTAACCGCTGAACCCCCAAAGAAGTCCCACAACCTCACCTTGAAAGTGGTGTCTATCCATCCCTGCTCCTGAACCTGTTTGTTAGGAGTCAGCCAGTAGGTCCAGCCCACGCTCATGGGGAGTGAATGGCACAAGGGCATGAGCTATCAAGAGGCAGGGGTCACTGGGGAGCACGCTGAGGGCTGCTAACCACCTGGTTAGAGACCAAAATGGGTGCAGACGTGAGCCTCAGCTGTGTCCCAGCATAAGATGGCTGGTTCCGGAGAGTCTCAGCTCCTGACCCGGCCAGGAAGCCCCATGCCCTGCTGCATTAGCAACTTCTGCCATGTTGACAGGGGCAGGCTGGTGGGACACAGCCACAGCAACCCTTCCTCAGCTGTTTCATGGCAGCGTCTTCAAAGAGGAGCCATCAAGACAGCTGGCAGCTCCCAGGCCGTCCCAAGATGGTAGAGTTCGGGTGACACAGCCCCAAGCTTCAGCATCTGGGGTTTTCTCCAACTCCCTTCTTGTCAGCATGCACTTCTGATTTTTCTTTCGGAGCTTTGCTAGTGAAATGGGGGTCACAAGCTCTCTTAGAGCTTCCCTGTAGCTCAGATGGTAAAGAATCTGCCCTCAATGCAGGAAACCCAGGCTGGATCCCTGGGTCAGGAAGATCTCTTAGAAAAGGAAATGGCAACCCACTCCAGTATTCTTGCCTGCAGAATTCCCTAGACAGAGGAGCCTGGCGGGCTATAGTCCATGGGGTCGCAAAGAGTCGTACGACTTGCGGCTAATACACACAGAATCACTCTTACATCCACAGGCTGTTGTGAGGATTAATGGCAAGAAAAGTTAACATGTATGGATTTTGGATCTCCCAGGTGCCAGGCTCTCTACGCTGCAAAACTTGTCCCTGCTTTTATGAAATTCAGCTATAGCAAAGGAGAGAAATACTCACTGTCAAACTATAGAATTATTAGACAAATAATCATAAGGGGAAGTATGAGCATGGGCTGGACAGACCAATCAGAATTGGCTGATTCTAATCGGAGCTGCTGGAAGCCCATTCCAGCTCTGGAAGTCCTCTGCAGCGCCAGGCAAGAAACCTTGAGTTGCTCAATTATGTAGAAGTAGAGAGTGGGCAGGGGCAGTGGTCCAGAGATGGCCAAGCTGGCCAGAACGTGGCCCTGGGGGCTCAGAGCTGTAGTTAAGCATCAACAACACAAAAGTAGTTCAGAATTTTAACTAGTATTGGTACAGTAGCGGGCCCAAGTTCACTGTCTAGGGTCGACGCTGAAAACGGGTATTGTGGAAGGACTTGAACTTGTCCCAGAGGTTAGGAAGGGCTTCAGTGAGTAACAGACTCTTGTCTAGACCTGGAGGATAAATAGAGATTAGCCATCAAAGGGAAAAGAAACAGTTTTGAACACCAAGGAGACAGCATTCTCAAAGACTCAGAAGTGGAGAAGGTGTGATATATTCAGAGAGTCAAGGCAACTGTGAAGTGAAAGTGGCTCAGTCATGTCCGACTCTTCATGACCCCATGGACTATACATTTCATGGGATTCTCCAGGCCAGTGTACTGGAGTGGGCAGCCTTTTCCTTCTCCAGGGGATCTTCCCAACCCAGGGATCAAACCCAGGTCTGCTGCGTGGCAGGCGGGGATTCTCTACCAGCTGAGCCACCGGGGAAGCCCATGGCAAGTGTGGTGACGCTAGAAGCAGAGAGAACAAGACAGAGATCGGGGTCACTGTGGGTCACGTGCAGGATTTGTGCTTTGACTGACAGGCGTTGTACGATCCTCTGTGCATCCTGAAAGATCACTCTGGCTGAAGAGCCCACCACAGCTTAGCATTCCTATCATTGTTACTTCCCCCTGGTTTCCACTGCCACTGCAAGCCCAAAGGTACAAATGGTTAAAGAACACGCGGGTTCTGGCTGTCTGCCCCGCTGGGGAGCGAACACAAACAAAGTTCCTGGACCTTTGGATTCCACCCAGCCAAGGCCGGGTTCAAGTCCTCAGAAGCAGACAGGCAGTAACAGCAAACACATCCCCCTGGTTTGAGCAATATTTTAAAGATATCAGCATGACCACAACTGACTTCTTGGGATGGAGGTCCTAAAAATTGTCAGTTGAGGCGGTTAAGGTGGAAATGGAGTGGTCTTTAAAGATGTTGTGATTCTTCCTACCTGCTGTGAAAATATCCAAGCCCCCTCTTTCCTAACCAAATCCAAATATTTTCTTGGGCATCCAAACATAGAAACGTCCCTCAGAGGGCAGGATAGTATTTGGGAAGACAAGCCTCAGAGTGAGCATTTGTTTGAGAACAACCTACCTAGACAGCTCAGCTCACTTAAGGACCCTGAAACTCGATTTCTTCCTCTGTCATATTGGAATAAGGTCAGTATCCACCTCTCAGCATTGCAACGAGGAGAGGAGTGTGTGAGCTCACAGTATGTGAACTCCTTAGCACGATGCCCACAAGTGTTGCTCAAAAATTAGTCATTTGACGTAGACATAGATAGCAAACCTACGGTTACCAAAGGTAAAAGGGAGTGGGGGGGGGGAGGGGTAAAGTAGGAGATTGGGATCAACATACGCACACTACTATTTATAAGATAGATTACCAGTGAGGACTGCGTAGCACAGGAAACTGTTTCATTATAACCTGCAAGAGAAGAATCTGAAAAGGAATATACGTATGTGTATATATATACACACACGTGTGCTAAGTCACTTCAGTCGTGTCCGACTCTTTGCAACCCTGTGGACCATAGCCCGCCCCCCCAGGCTCCTCTTTCCATGGGACTCTCCAGGCAAACATACTGATGTGGGTTGCCATGCCCTCCTCCAGGGGATCTGCCCGAACCAGGGATTGAACACACATTTCCTGTGTCTCCTGCTTTGTAGGCTAAGTCCAGGGTGGGGGGAGCCTATATATATAACCTATATATATATAGCATTTCTCTTCTTTGCTTCTTTGCTATGTATGATACATGTATTTAAAGTGAAAGTGTTAGTCGCTCAGTCTTAGCCAACTCTTTGTGAGCCTGTGGACTATAGCCACCAGGCTTCTCTGTCCATGGGATTCTCCAGGCAACAATACTGGAGTGGGTTGCCGTTCCCTCCTCCAGGGGATCTTCCCGACCCAGGGATCGAACTTGGGTCTCCCACATTGCAGGCGGATTCTTTACCATCTGAGCCAGCAGGAAAGCAATAGACATATTATATCTATGTATAATGTGTGTATATACTCAGTTTGATATTTATCTGTTCAGTTTCGTCTGTGCTGGGTCTTTGCTGCTGCTCAGGCTCCTCTCTAGCTGTGGCGAGTGGAGGCTCCTCTTAGTTGCGGTGAGCGGGCTTCTCGTTACCGTGGGTTCTCTGGTTGCAGTGCAAAGGCTGTAGGCCCCGTGGGCTTCAGCACCTGCGGTACTTGGGCTCAGTAGCTGCAGAGCACAGCGCTAGAGCGCAAGCTCAGGAGTCATGGTGCACGGGCTTTGCTGCCCCATGGCATGAAGAATCTTCACAGACCCGCGATTGATCCGGTGTCCCCTGCGTTGGCAGGCGGATTCTCAACCACTGGACCACCAGGGAAGGCCTCTATTTATTTATATATAAATGTAAAACTGAATCACTGTGCTATATACCTGAAACTAACACCATATTGTAAATCAGCTATACTTCAATTTTTTAAAAATAGCAGTTTAAAAACATACATGCCTCTTCTGGTTAGCTATAGTTGCATAATAAATAACCACAAAAATCTCAAATTTTGATGCAAAAATAAGCGTTCGTTTGACTCACATGAAGTGTGGGTTGGCTAGCATGGGCCGACTGGGGCTGAGTGGCAGGAGGGCCCTGCTGGCCATGCCCGGGCCCACTCACACTTCTGGGGTTACCTGTGGTGTCCGCCTGATTGCACCGCTTGTCTGTCCCCCTCCTCCTGGGAGACCCGTGGGCACATCTGGTCACGAGCTTTCATGGCCACTGCAGAAACACACAAGAGCAGAGAGGAGAGCATGGGCTATCTTAAGGCCCGGGCTTGGAGCTGGCTGCCCTGTCAGTTTATTGGCAAAGTAAGACGCATGGCTGAACAGAAAGTCACGGGCAGGGAAGCGCACGCCCTTCTTATAGGGAGGGAACTGTAAAGTCACGAAGGACAAAGCACATGACAAAGACAAAGGCAAAAAGGCAAAAGTATTTATCTTGGGAGATCAGAGACTGGCCTGGGGCCTGTGAAGCAGAAAAGGAGGACACAGAACTTGAGTTTAACCTGAAGGATCAATCAGTTCACTCGCTGAGTCATGTCTGACTCTTTGGGACCCCATGAACTGCAGCACGCCAGGCCTCCCTGTCCATCACAAACGCCCAGACTCCACCCAAACCCATATCCATTGAGTTGGTGATGCCATCCAACCATCTCATCCTCTATCCTCCCCTTCTCCCCCTGCCCACAATCTTTCCCAGCATCAGGATCTTTTCAAGTGAGTCAGCTCTCCGCATCAGGTGGCCAAAGTATTGGAGTTTCAGCTTCAACATCAGTCCTTCCAATGAACACCCAGGATTGATCTTTAGGATGGACTGGTTGGATCTCCTTGCAGTCCAAGGGACTCTCAAGAGTCTTCTCCAACACCACCGTTCAAAAGCATCAGTTCTTCGATACTCAGCTTTCTTTATAGTCCAACTCTCACATCCATACATGACTACTGGAAAAAGCATAGTCTTGACTAGACGGACCTTTGTTGACAAAGTAATGTCTTTGCTTTTTAATATGCTGTCTAGGTTGGTCATAACTTTCCTTCCAAGGAGTAAGCGTCTTTTAACTTGAAGGATAAGTAAGGACTATAAGAAGGAAGAGAGAGATGGTGGCATTCTTGGTGTGAAAGGCACATAAACAAGGATGGGGACTGGGTCGGGAGGGAGGAAGTAATTTACGCCGCGGGAGATAAAGCCTGAATAGAAAGACTACAGAAAGATTCAGGGCCTGAATGTCTGTCTAAATGTAGGCCTTTAACCTAGTGGGTGACAGTGAAGAGTTCTTAAGTGGAGCGTGCCAAAGAGAAAGCGCTCTGCTCTAGGACCCTGCTTCTCAAAGTGACGTCCACAGACCAGCACACAGCATCACCTGGGAGTGGTTCAGATGGCCGAGTCTCAGGGCCGTTCCCCAGAACTGCTGAACTGGAATCTCATTTTCCCAGGATTTCCAGGTCATTCTGACGCATGTTCTAATTTGAGAGACGCTGCTCTAGAAGATCAATCTCAATGAATTAAAATGCGCAGAGATCGCCGGCAAAGTAGCAGAGTAAGAGTCTTCTGCGATTTCTAGCATGAACCTCTGAGCGTCTCATTGGTGGTGACAAGACACACGGGAAGAGACAAATGTGGATGAAGAATCAAGACGCGATGCTTATGAAGTCGGAGTAGGCAGAGCACAGGCCACGCGGGAGCTGGGTGACTGGGCTGAGAATGCTGGCGCCAGGAAGGAGGCAGGAAGGCCGGTGGGGCGGAGCCGCCAGGAAGAGGAGGGGTCAGAAGGGACATTCTAGGCGTTCCTGTCATGGAAGACTGGGCCAAAAGCTTGACTGTGTCCCCCATGAGGGAAGGACCATGCTTAGGGTCTCTGTCTCATTTTCAGGGCCTGGAGCAAAACCTGGCACAGAGTCAGCACTCAGAATATCCTTGTTAAATAAGTGTGTGTGTATGTGTGTGTGTATGTAGCTGGGAGAGATTTGTACTAAGGCGGCAGCTGAAGCTCTTGGAAGAGGTCAGTTAGCCGAGATGGGCAGCATGGAGCACGGTGCCCGAGCCCAACCCGAGGACCACCCGCAGGCCGGCCCCTCAGGAGCCTGTGAGAAATGCCTTCTCCTGGAGCCCACCCAAGCCCAGCCCATCCCCACCGTCTCGGTGAAATCTGAGCAGTAACCAAGCTGCCTCAGAGATTCTGAGGCTTTCGCAAGCGCCAGGACCCTAATTCTAAAGACAGAGAAATGGAATGAAAGGAAGGCTTCAGAGCCAAACGTGGACAGCGCCCACCACAAAGAGACCAGGAGCGGGGGAGGGAGGAATAGAAATGGGCCCAAAGCGAAAGGGTGGTAGAAAGCCGCAGTCCATCAGGAGCCCCTCAGGGGTCGCGCGCCTCAGTTTCCCCACAGTCAGTCCACGATGCTGTTTATTTCACCCTCTGGGGATAAGATCTCCATCAGTTTGCTGCCTGGCATAGAAAGCCGTGTTTCACTCTCTTCCAAGCACAGAAAGGAATAGACCTTTTTGAAATGTATTGGACATGCACAGATTAAGCTCCCAGTACAAAGACTTGCCCTGTGGCTGGGGGTATAGAGATTCCTAACAGACAGTTCCCCTCCTGGAAGCCTTCGTTGCTGGGCGTGCTGAGCAGCGGTCAAGAGGAGGTATGTTCAAGGGTGGCTGGGGGCCCAGGAGGACTGCAGAAAGCCTCCTCGGGATCCGGGAGGACTTCTCAGGGGCGGTGGCACACAAGGAGTAATCAGGAATCTGTCAAATGGGCAAGGTAGGCCCACATATTTCCAGGCAGAGGGAAGGCTGTGAGAAAGAGAACAGAGACCCCAAGGTCCCAGGGGGCGTTTTTCCAGGATGCTGGATGTTATGAGCAGGATGGGCAGGTGAGGCTGGAGAAGAGGTTCAGAAGTGCCCATTGACGGCCATCAAGGTGGCTCAAGGGTGGGACCTCGGGGTGGGGTGGGGGGTTCCCCTCCCTTCTGTGCTGCCAGGGCCTCCTGCCCGCTCCGTGGAGGGCATCACCCGCAGAGAGGGTGTGCGTGGAGCAAGTCCAGGCACCCACCCTCTGACTCACTCTTGGCCCTCAGAGTGCCAGCCTGTACCGAGAAGCCCAGAGCCGCTGGGAAAGCTGCTGGGAAGTGAGGCCTGGGCCGGGCCAGCCCACTCCGCCCTCTCCTCCCCACATGGAGGCTGGGCCAGACAGCAGGGGAAAGGGAAGAGCCAGGCCGGCGGAGGCTGGTGGGGGCCAGGGGACACTGGTAAAAAAACGGGGAGGCCACCTCACGTGATGGAGGGACTTGGCGATCCTGCGGTGTGATGAGGGCAAAGCTGGCAGCCCACCCCGACCTCCCAGCCTGCCACCCAGCCTCTCGTCTGGAGTCTCCAGCCATCAAATGGGAATAAAGGGGATTGACTTACACAAGATTCTTTAGGTTGACTTTAGGTCTGGACCAGAGGTCAGCAAAGTACTGCCCGGGGCCACACCTGGCCACACCCGCTCATGCGCCAGACAGCCATTGCATGAGACGGCGCGGCCCACCGAGCCTGGAGGGTTTACCGTCCAGCCCTTTAGAGAGGACATTTGTTGAGCCCTGGGCTGGTCTGACGTTGCTCCCTGTTCAGCATGCCTGAGCATCTGAGAGGGAACCGATTTGAAACAGTTGGTCCGTGGTGGGAGGAGCCTAGAGGTTAATAGAGTCTCCGGGGTTATGGGGGAGGAGCCTAGAGGTTAATAGAGTCTCCGGGGTTATGGGATGCAGGGAATCCAGGACTACACTTTGAGAAACTCTTGTGGAATTCTATCTCCAGGAAGGCAGGGGCCAAGGCCAGGCAGACAGGCTTTTTTCCTGAAGCCCCAAGCCAGGCGATGAGGCCTCTCCAGGATCCCTGCTCAGCTCCAGCCAAGGGCTAGCGCAGGAGCCACACGGGCCACGCTGGCCCTTGTTATCTTGTGACTATTAGGGCAGGAGACGTGAAAATTAGTGGAGTTGCCTGTGGCCCTACCCCTCCCTTAAAGGCTTTTATCTGATTGAGCCAAGCCCTGGAGAGCCAGATACAGTAAGTCCTCTGCACAGGAACCTTCAAGTTGCAAACTTTCAAAGATGCAAACGTGTGTTGGAATGTCCAATGAGTAATTTAGATCATGCATCTGGCATATGTTGTCGCGTGCATGCATCCTCGGCAAGCGATTGTGCTTTTGTGTGCTTCACTGTGCAGTCCTATCCAGAGCACAGCACCTTTATTCCAAGCCCAGGATGTCCAGAAGCAACTGTAACAGCAGCAGTCTATAGCCAGTTGTGTGCCAAGGCTGACTTTTTTGGACTTAAGAACGTATTGGACTGGGACTTCCCTGATGGTCCAGTAGCTAAGACCTAATGCTCCCAGTGCAAGGGACCTGGTTCAGTTTGGGAACTAGATCCCAAATGCTGCAACTAAAGATCCCGCAAGGCCACACTGAATGTGGAAGAGCCCACGTGCCACAACCAAGACCAGTGCCACCAAATCATGTTTCTTTAAATTGGACTTACGAGCACACTCCTGGAACAGAACTCATTTGTATGTAGGGGACTTGCTGTAATTTCTTCTTGAATAGCTCAAAGTCATCAGACTTGGGACCATATTATATCTTCAGAAGCCCTTCACTTTTGACATATATTCTGTTGGCCAGCAGCAAGCCACCAGTTCTGCCTACACTCAAAAAAAGGGGATGGATGACAGTGGGAATCAGTGGGGTCCTCCCTAGGGTCTGCTCACCACAGCAGGGGAAGATTTCCCACTAAGATCTGTGTGACCCAGTCAAGTGAAGCCCAGTGGGAACAGAGTTCTAGGAAGAGGGAATGGCATGTGCAAGGGCCCTGAGGAGGAAGGGCAGTGTTGCACAGCTGAAAAGGTTCCGTTTGGCGAAATAATGTTTCTTATTCTTGGCTGTACATTACCTAGAGAACTCAAAAATGTGTTGTTTTCTAGAGTTATTTAAACCAATACGATTCCAAAGTTCTCGACTTAGGGCCAGGCAACCATCTTGCTGGTTAGTTTGTTTTCCCTAAAACCTCCCCAGTTATTGCTGAGTGGGACAGGGGTTAGAGGTTGCCCAGAGGTAGGGAACAGAGAGATAAGTCTATGTGAGCTCAGATCAAAAGTGTTCAGTGAAGAGAGGGCAGGAATAGCTCGTTGCTGTTTTCATAATGGAGATGTCATCCTAAGTGTCTGTTTAAGGAAATCAGATCCATGGAATATAGAAGTGTGGTGCTGGAGAAGACTCTTGAGAGTCTGGGACAGCAGTGAGATCAAACTAGCCAATCCTAAAGGAAATCAACCCTGAATGTTCTTTGGAAGGATTGATGCTAAAGCTGAAGCTCCAGTACTTTGGCCACCTGATGCAAAGAGCCAACTCATTGGAAAAGACCCTGATGCTGGGAAAGATTGAAGGCAGGAGGAGAAGGGGACGACAGCAGATGAGAAGGTTGGATGGCATCATTGTTGAGTTTGAGCAAACTCCGGGAAATAGTGAAGGACAAGGAAGCCTGGTGTGCTGCAGTCCGTGGGGTTGCAAACAGTCGGACATGACTGAGCAACTGAACAACAATAGAAAACAGCATTTGTTTTGGACTAACAAAGTTAGACATGAATTGGAGTCACACAGAACAAGATTTGGCTCCAATTGGCCAAAGTGCATCACGGCCGTGTCTCTTTCTAAAGTATCCAATCAAAGTGTAGTCAGGTTTTCTTTAAGTCCCCATTTGATCCAGGAAGCTGTGCTGGAGACAAAAGATCTTCAGGCACCTTGGATGTGAGATTTTGACTTCATAGCAGTTAGCACGCACTGCTTTCCAGCCATGTGTCAAGGGATGCATCAGGCATAACTGTGTATAATACTCCATTTAAAATGCACGACCGCACAACAGGGGCACAAAGAAGATGTCAATTCCTACTTCACGGATGAAGAAAGGGAGCCTCGCCAAGTCCCTTGTAGCAAAAAGGTAGCTGACGGGAAAGTACATAGACCAGAAATGGACAGAGTTGGCTCTCTGCGAACCCCGCCCCCTTTCTCCTGACCATTGTGAATGTGGGGAAGTTGTTCAGTCCTTTTAAGCCCCAAATCTCCATTCATTAAATGGATAATACTGGTACCAACCTTCCAAGGCAGACGGGCCTTCCAGGTTTTTTTTTTTGTCCCTTCCAGGGACAAAACCAGGCAGCCTTGCTCTGTCCTGGGAAGAAGGGTTTCCTCTGCCTTTTGCTCTCCTTTCAGCTGCTGGCAGGTAGCGAGGAGAAATTTTCCCACTCCTGAAATCCCAAGTCCAAGTCCAGGGCACTTTGCTGTTAGTGAAGGGGAAACACGCTCATTTTAGCAATGCTATGAAAGAAGATCCTCACGTAGGGAAAGAGAAGATGATTGCTGAGGTACCTCATGAAGTGGAAATGTGTTTTGCTTTTTCATCCTTAAGTGTTCCATTTAGAAATCAAGCAATCTCAAAGACTTAAGATTGGAAAAGGGCTGGATGTCCCCCTCCCCCATTTCTCTCCTAAGACTCATTTTTTCGCAGTGAACAGGAGACAATGATACCTCCTCCTAAGTGTTGTTGACAGGTCTCTACAGGGCAGTGTCTGCACAGACCTGACTTGTCACACTGGCCGGCTCCTTGTCATCGCTTTATAAAGAGTCTGTTACTACAAGGACCAAAGGCAGAAGAGTGAGTCAAGAAACATGGTGCACATTTTCCGCCGATTATTCACTCAGTGGCCACATCCACTGGAACTTAAACCAACGACTGGGTTTCCTTCCGTAGTCCCCCTCGTGGGATGAAACTGTATGAAATGGAGGGTGACACTGGGTTATGTGAATAACGGAAGCTCTGACATCTCTGACCACGGTTGATTTCTAGCTCCTGTTCTGTAGGAACCTGTGTCCTCAGTCACGTGGGCTGTACACTGGCTTCAGAAGCAGCCCCACCACGGGGAGCCCATTGTCCCTTCATCGTGAGGGTGGAAGGAGGCATCCTAGGGGCAGGCCTCTTGTAGACATATTAAATGGTCCATTCTGTCCAACATGGAGCACCTTCTGAGATTATAAATCACCAACCCCCGGCCAAGAACAGCCAAGCAGTGACCCTCCTCATCTCATCCCTGCGCCCCGCCAGTCTCAAAAGATCCAGTCCTGCAATTCAGCAGACCCCAGGCCTCCCCTCATTCCTTGGGCCGAGTTTGTAACTGTGACTTCCTCCTGTTGAGTTCAGTGCTATACTGGGAAAGTTATGTTTAAGAAAAGCAAAGAAGAACCCCTGCCTTGACTCCTAAGGGCTGTTTCTGAACACATGGACGCTCTTCGAAGAGCGATGGAAAACAGCTGCAAAATTCTAGCTGCTTCTCGGAGAAGCAAGAGGGAGACCGTGGTTCCTTCACGGGCTCCCTGAAGTCGCTGGTGTCTCAGGGTTAGTTCTGTTCCTGACAAGACAGGGCATGCAGCCCTCATTTCTCGTATCCCCATGTCATCCATGCCCCCAGCAAAGGCTCCGAATACCTCAACTCAAGGAACGCTGGATGCATCCGGTGTTAGGAGTAATTGCTCAAGGATGTTTCCAGGCTCATCATAAATTTTTGTAGTGTCTCGGTAGAGCTGCAAAGAAGAAAAACCTCAACAATGTAAAATGCTTATGAGAGGGTGGGAGAGCCTGTCTGATTCCAGGAAAAATTTAGATTCCAGTTAGATTTCAGTTTTGCTTTTTTTAAAAGGAAAATGAAGGAAACGTTTTGTTTCCTCATAGAACAGAAATGATTGCAAGCAAGATACAGGAGAAGCTGAAAACTTGTTTTTCTTAGTATGCCAAGGCTAGGCAGGAAAGGAGAGAAAATCGAAAGAGAGAGACAGAGAAATAAGAAAGGAAAGGAGGGAGAAAGGGACGATGGGTGGATGGAGAGAGGGAGGGAAGAGCAAGGCGGACTTTGCCATCAGGCCCAGGACAGCTTATGTCAGGGACTCACAGTCCTTTCACTATTAATATTTCTTAACTTTAATTTTTATTAAATTAATTTTAAGTTCCTTTAATTAATTTTAATTATAATTTCTTTTAAAATCGAAGAAAAAATGAATACAATAACAAACATATAATACTGGATCCTGCCAGGATTATATTCATCTTTACTCCAATACAGTAACATATATTTTTTTAATCGAGGCACAAGTGCTGAGGTCCTCGCTGCAAAATCATAACACAGTCGTAGGAAGGAGAGAAGGGTGCTAGAGGGCAGAGAGGGCTGGGTGAGGACAAAGCCAGCAGAGAGAGACAGAGGTGAGTATGCTGCAACTGCGGGGTCTTGTGCTTGGTGACGGCAGTTGTAGAAGGTTCTTCAAGAGGTGACTCTTATGGGCATTATCTAGTTAGGGAGCCTGGCTCGTGACTTAGATGCAATTACCAAAAGTTGTATTTTAACATTCCAGTGATCATTAATCCACTAGAAAAAGATTTACAAAGGCCATAAATGACTTCTAATCACCCCATGTCTCCATCCCCTGTTCTGTAACACACTGGTGGGTTTAGATCACTTTAAACCTTTCAAGTCATCTTTGTGATTATTGACCTTTAGGGAAGACCAAAGACAAAGGTCAAATCTTCACCCTCAAGGAATAAGCTTCCTTCTTCTAATATTGAAATCGTTGGGCCTGGCTCTTGGTCTCCTGAATAAGGAGCCATCGCTCCTTGAGGAAATTAGAGCAGTCTGACCTTCCCAAGGCGTCACTCAGCCTACACACTTTTCATTTTTAAGATCAGAATCCAGGTAGCTGGCTTCCAGACCTGGCTTCGTCCTCTGCAGACTGCCCCCTGCCCCGCAACCCAGAGCTGGAGCCCCTCCTCGCCCCACCCCAAGGGTCTTTCTAAAGCTTGTTTCTCTCAATTCCTTGAGGCTCTGCCTAGCAAGAAGGGCAAACAGCTATGTCAATGACAAACTAACCCATGTAACCCTCTGTAGCTTGAAATCAGTGAACCAAAATCTTCCACAAGAAAGTGTTCTTCTGAGTTTGTCTAGGAAAATAAGAGTCCCATAAAACCCAGCTCAACTATTTAGTAGGTACGTAATGATTTCCACAAGGTGATCTATGCCTCAGTTTTCTTGTTTCAAATGTGACAAGAAATTCCTTCTATGCTAGGTTGTTGTCAAGACTGAAACTAACTTATGTATATGAAGCACTTAGCATATGCTTGCTGAGTACAGGTGTTAGTCAAAAGGGGTCTGTTATCAGCACTGTTGTAATGTAATAATTTTCAATTCAGTGGTTAAGGAGGAGATACCTATTGTACAAAAATTTTAAGTATTGAAGGGTATACAGAAGTAGGAAAGAGCTCACCGGTAATCTTTCCATCTAGATGTAAGTAGTTTGACATTTTGGCATTCCCCAACCCCACTTTCATTTTATATATATATAAATTATATACAAATTTTACTAAAGTATAGTTGGTTTACAATGTTAATTTCTGCTGTACAGTAAAGTGATTTGGTCATACTTTCTCATTCCATTTGGTTTATCACAGGATATTGAATATATCAATAGCTCCCTGTTCTATACAGTAGGACCTTTCTGTTTATCCATCCTATATATAGTATACTAGTTAGCAGCCACTAATCCCAAACTCCCAATCCTTCCCTCCCTCACCCTTCAACTCACTCATGTTTAAAAGCATTTCAGACAAAAAGTATGGAAACTAATAAGAGAGTTCACCAAAGTTGCTAGATTCAAGTCCAGTACACACAAATCAATCGTACAGTTCTTATTGAACATAATTACCAAATGCATTATTAAATTGGTATGATTTACAGTGGCAACTAAATAATAAATACTTGGGGGGAAAATCTAACAAAAGTATACATAATTCTATGACAAAAAATAGAATGTGTCATCTTAAATCATAGAAGAAAATCTCAGTCTGCAAAGATATAGATCATGGTCATGGTGAACAGGTTACAAGCGGGCAGTTCTTCCCTGCTTCTCCTCCCTGTATATACCCTGAGCTTGGTACTGATATTATTCCCATTTTACAGATGAGAAACTGAGACTGAAAGGGATGAGGTGACTTGTGCAATGTCACCCAGGGAGTAGCTGTCAGAATCGGGACTTGAACTGGATCTGAGCACCTTCGATGTCTGAGTTATATGGTAAACACGATCTATTGCCTCTATTTTGAAACTCTGGCCCATACTTCCACCCAGTTATTCATTCTAGAGCCCTCTTATCTGTCTAGTTCTCCATCAGGGGAAGAGGCATGGCCGCCTTTCTGTCTCTGAAAACTGACCCACAAAGTAACCATTCTGAACCTGAGTCTGTCGCTTCTTGGGATTTGTGATTGGCCAGTGTCCTGATCTACCCAGCCCCCTTCCTGCCCACCTCCATCCCGGGGAGAAAGAGTGGCCACTGTCCTCCAGGTGCCCCGGAGCCCCACTCGGGGGGCAGTGAGGGGCCCCAGGGCGCAGGGACCCGCGTGGCAGTCTGGACCACGTGGCGGGGCCGAGGCTCACACAGGCCGGGCAGAGTGATTTGCAATCAGTTGCAAGTGATTACACATTGTTTCCCGTGGATAGGCAGAGGGAGCCCTGAAGGGATAATGAGATGCAGCTGATGGAAAATCACAGCTGACTGTCAACAGCGTGAGGCTTCGCACAGCCCTCCAGCGCTGTAGACAAGTCCTCTCCCCTGCAAGGGCCAGGAGCACACTGAAGAATGTTAATACTTAGACCCTTCACGGTGCCATTGACTGCAGGGTCGCCTGGTAAGTGTTAGATAATCGGGTAAGGGTAGGACAAAGAGAGTCCCTCCAGACAAACCACACAGGCTCTGGGGCTCCAAATCGCCCTTCTAAGGGAGAGCCCAGGTCCAGGACCGGCGGCCGGTCCACAGCCCTGGAAACCAGGGTGGCCAAGGCTGGAGTCCCGTGACTTTGCGAGGCCCCCAGAGAGGCAGCTTTCTTTGACAGGGCGTCACCTGGGCAGGGCTCGGGAGGGAGCTTGCATGATTTCCTTGCTGTGCTCAATGAGAGAATCTTTTTAAATGATCCTGCCATGGATCACTTCGCTAAGGACCAACTTGAGCCCTGTTTACCCTTCTGTTGTCAAGGAAAGACAGCTGTTTGCTTAAATTGAGATCTCCTTCCGTGACGGTCATTACTGCCTCCCCAGTAAGAGATAATGGACTTGAATTTCCCAACGAGGTGGGAGCTGCTCCAGTCTTGAGTCTCCTGGTGAAGGATGTCCGTGACCCAGAGTGGCCTTCCTGAGGAAGGTGCTAGTCGACTTCATCTTCATGTTTCATTACCCTTCTCAGGGGGTGTGCAATGAGGTCCCCACTCAATGGACTTGTTAAGAGCACAACTCTGGTTCCGGATCTTTAACCCAGTTTCTTCAAAGACCGTTCCCATCCACAGCGTTCAGGCTGCAATGTCCCCATGGACTTGTTGGAATCATTGATAATAATAGGCAGAATCTGGCCAATTCATGATTGACTAATGAGAGCCTAAAAGAAAGGGCACACAGTCAAAATGTGCCCTTAGCTAAACCATTCATTTTTGTTTTATTTGGCTAACTGTAATTGAACATTTTATTTTGTTTTGAGAAAACCGTAAGTTCACAGGTAGTTGCAGGAAGGAACGCAGTGAGAGCCCATTAGATGGTACCGTGTTTCCCTCATTGGTAGCACCTTGCAAAATTACAGTGTAATCTCACAACCAGGATGCTGATGTTGCTATAGTCCACTGATTCTCACACATCCCCAGTTTTACTCATTGGTCATACGCAGTCCTGTGGCATGAGAGGAGTCCTGTATCCAACACCACAGTCAAGATTCAGACCAACTCCACGACCACAAGGTCCCCTTGACCCGCCCTTTCACTGTCTCCCCTCTGCCTCACGCCTGGCCCTTGGCAGCAACTCATCCACCCTCTGATTCTGTACTTTCCTCTCTTCAAGAATGCTGTATAAGACTTGTGGACAAAGGAGATGGGGAGGAAGGAGAGGGCAAGACCAACAGAGAGAGTAACATGCAGACCACCATACGTAAAATAGATAGCCAATGGGAATTTGCTGTATGACTCAGGGAGCTCAACCCAGGGCTCTGTGATAATCTAGAGGGGTGGGAAGGGGTGGGAGATGGGAGGGAGGCTCGGGAGAGGGGACATATGTATACCTAATTCATGTTGGTGTATGGCAGAAGTCAAACCAATATTGTAAATCAATTATCCATCAATTAAAATAAATTTTAAAAAGATAGAGGAAAAGAATGCTGTATAAATAGAATCATACAGTATATGACCTCTTGGCGCTGGTTTTTTTCACTTAGCTTTCACTCGGCATAATTACCTGGATTCATCCAGGCTGGTGGATGAATCAGTTCTTCATTCTCTACCACTGAGTAATATTCCATGGTGTGGATGCTCTGGTTTGTCTAACCACTCACCTCCTGAAGGTGAATGAGGTTGCTTCCAGGTTGGAGCTATGATGAATAAAGTTGCTCTGAATATTCCTGTGCGGGTTTTCGTGTGAACATCCGTTTTCATTTTTCTGGATAAATATCCAGGAATGTGATGGCTGGGTCATATGACAATTGCATATTTAGTTGTGTAGAAGGGGGCAAGCCAATCATGAGTGGCTATATCATTTCCCATCCCTGCCGATGGTGTCTGGGCAGTCCATTTCTCTCCACCCTCACTAGCGTTTGGTGGTGTTACTATCTGTTACTTTGGCCGTTCTGATAAGTGTGTGGCAATATCACACTGCGGCTGTAAATTGCACTTACTCAGTGTACTCAAGGACTAGCAAAGCTGAAAGTGTTTTCACGTGTTTATCTGCCGTCTGTCTCCTCCTCAGTGGTTTGTCTATCATGGCGTTGTTGTTCAGTCGTGTCTGACTCTCTGTGACGCCATGGACTGCAGCACACCAGGTTTCCCTGTCTTTCACCATCTCCTGGAGTTTGCTCAAACTCATGTCCATCGAGTCAGTGATGTCATCCACCATCTCATTCTCTGTCATCCCCTTCTTCTCTTGCCCGCCATCTTTCCCAGCATCAGGGTCTCCAGTGAGTTGGCTCTTCGCATCAGGTGACCAAAGTGTTGGAGCTTCAGCTTTAGCATCAGTCCTTCCATTGAATATTCAGGGTTGATTTCCTCTAGAATTGACTGGTTTGATCTCCTTGATGTTGAAGGGACTCTTAAGAGTTTTCTCCAGCATCACAGTTTGAAAGCATCAATTCTTCGGTGCTCAGCCTTCCTTATGGTCCAGCTCTCACGTCTTTATTTACATGACTACTGAAAAAATCAGTATTCATGACTTTCATCTATTTTTAAAAATTTGAATGCTTTTTTTTAAATATTGAGTTTTGAGGGTTCTATATATTCTAGAAACTAATCTTCTGTTGGATATGTGACAGACTCTTCTCTCAATCCATAGCTTTCCTTTTAATCCTTCAAGTGGGATCTCTCACAGACCTAAAGGTCTTAATTTTGATGGGACCCAATGTATCAGTTGTTCCTTTTGGGGATCATACTTTTGGTATCAAGTCTCTTTAGATCTCTTTGATACACCTAGATCCTAATTTTCTCATATTATTTTTTTTTTTAAGTTCTACACTTTTATGTTTTCCACTTGCAACCCTGACCCGTTGGAAGGTAATTTCTGTATAAGCTCTGAAGTTGAGGTCAGGATTCTTTTCTTTGCTCCTGAATGTGCAGCGGCTCCAGCCCCATTTGTTGAAAGGCTTTTATCTTTTCAACAAAAGCTCCACCCCTACTTGTCTTTCCGTCCATTGAATTGCTTCTGCAACTTTTTCAGAAATACAGCTGGGCATATTTGTACGGTCAATAGTTTTTAAAATTTAAGTGAAGCAGCGAAGTCACAGAACAATATGCATAGTGTGGTCTCATTCCTCTTTGTTAGCATAAGCTTACATATCCACATATACACGTATACATATTGACTATGATGTTTATTATGATTATCTCTGAAGGTTGAAGCAGAAAGATTTTCACCTTATGTACTTAGAAAGGTTATAATTTATTGAGCATTTATTGTATGACTGGTGCTAATTAAAATTTTATAATTCATGAAGGAGCTATTGTAAACAGTAGTCATCATGATCAGCATCACTGAGTTACTACTAACTCTCATAGAGCAGATACTGTTCTTAAATGCTTTACCCACGTCCTCTTGCTTGACTATCACACCAACCCCAGGGGGTAATTTCTATTGCCTATGAACGTGTATAGTCTTTCAGTCATGTCCAACTCTTTGCAACCCTTTGGACTGTAGTCCTCCAGGCTCCTTTGTCCATGAGATTCTCCAGGCAAGAATATTGGAGTAGGTTGCCATACCCTCCTCCAGCAGATCTTCTGACCCAGGAATCAAACCCACTTCTCCTGTGTCTTCCTGAATTGCAGGCAGATTCTTTACCTACTGATCCATCGGGGAAGCCCTAGGATTTCTCCCCCAAGCAAACTTCTAAGACTTCTAGAGTATCCTAATATACATACTTTCTAAAAAGAGATCATGTTTAAAATAATCTCCTCTGTTTTTGAGAACTGCGCTTGCCTGGTTTCCGATGGCTCCTGAGGATGAAGTAATCTCTACAGTACCTTCCCTGTACTCCAAGTAAACAAGACAATACCTGAAAGCTCAGTGACAAGACAGGACCCCAGGCTTGCTCAAGTCTTCATGGCCTAGAGTCACCTCGCCAGAATGCACTCAAAGGCAAACAGAGAGCCTTCTTTGAATATTTCTGCTTTTCTTTTTTCAAAGTCTTTATATTATTCCTTTTATTATAGCAAACCCCTAAAAAGGAAGTGGTAAATAAGTGTTAAGATATACATTAACTAAAATATATAAGTATATTAACTTATATATTAACTAAAATATATAAGTAATATATAACTAAGTATATATAATCACTGGAGTAAAAAACACTCTCAATCACCCCAAATCCTGCAGATGAAGAAAAATAAGGGTTTATGTATAGATTCCATAGCACTTGCCCTCAGTCTTCTTATTTTACACATTTCCGATTTACTGACACCTCCCCACGTCCCTCAAAGTGCCACAAAAAATAAAAACTATTGATTAAATAAAATTAAAAAAATAAAAACATTTCAAGTAGAATTATTCTTCCAAGTGCGGTTCCTTCTATCCGGGAGGTATTTCTACTGTTACTCATCTCCTTTCTGTTCTGATGGCCGCTGGCTCAGGCTGGGCCTCTGTCACCTGTTTCGGCCCGTACCCTAATTATCTTCTGGCTTCTCCTACCTCGAGTCTTCCTTCTCCAGTCAGTCGTACCCACGCCGCCAGGTTGACTGCCAGAAACGCAGCTCTAGCCATGTGAGTCCCTTGCTCTTCGCGGGCTCCCTGCAGCCTTCTGATACAGGTACAAACTCCACAGTTTGGAATTCGTAAAATTACTTCAATCCAGCTCTCTCTGCTTCGCTCCCTGCCCTTAACCTTGCCCTGCCGAGCCCTGTTCCCTCTGGAGGGAGGACCCTTTCCAGGATGGCCTCCGCAGCTGTGTGCTTCTCCTTGGGGGTCCTTCAGCGGGCTGTGCTCCTGGGATACTGACCACTGGCCTCCTCCTTCAAAGCCAGCAGAGAGCCCCCCTCCCCCAGGAAGTTTTTTTTTTTTTTCTCTCATATTTCTCCAAACTGACCAACACCTTGGACATCATCTTGATAATCCTCCAGTCCACACAGCAGCCTGCAGCGTATAACCCCTCTCTTGGTATTCTTGCCCTGTCATCCGTAGCCTGCCTCCAGCTGAAACAAGAAAGTGAGGGGAGTTCCCACGGTGAGAATGTGGCTTGTTATTTTCATTTATGTTAATGAAAAGATGAAGGTGAAGGATGTTTGCTAGAAGTTTACTGATATTTTAATGATAAGTGTGACTATCTTGCTGACTCAAATAGTAGCTTTCGAATACGGGAAGAATGTTCTGTTAAATTTTTGTACCATTCACAGTGTCATAGTTGGAGATATGATTTGAAGGTTAATCAGTATTAACATTGTTTCCAGCATTTTCATATGTCTGGAGAAACAAAATCACAGTAAATTGAGCCGTGATTAGTAGTGTTTGCCTCTTTCATGGTGGCAATACTCCCAACATGGTTGATTTCAAGATACCGGTTTGATATCAGTGAACACAAAGTTGAGAAGAGATGAACAGTAGCACATCATTATGTGATATTTTTACCGTACACATACAATGGATGTAAATAATCTAAACAAAATAGTCAAATGTAAAATAATTAGGAATGGTCAATTAATTTTCAACAAATTTTCAGCAATGCATTTCAGTGGCAAAAACGTTCGTCTATATAAAAAAAAAGAAAAAAGAACTCTGACTCATATCTTACACCATAGACAAAAATCAATTGGCGAAAGGTTCACTGGCCTAAACATAAAAGCTAAAACTATAAAGTTTCTGTAAAGAAACTAGGAGAATATCTTCACAGCATTTAAGTGAGCAAAGGTTTCGCAGAACACAGGAAGTACTAGTTATAAGGGAAACAATGGTAAAAATGGACTTCAATTTAATTAAGCAAGTAGCTTCAAAAGATAACTTCCTTTAAAAAGTAAATAAGCAAGACTCAGACTTGGAGAAAATAGTTGTAATACGTATACCTGACTTAGGATTCATATTCAAGTTATATACACATATATACAACTGCTGAAACTCAATATAAAGATAAATGACACCGTTTAAAATAAAATAGAAGACTCAGATAAGATCGTAACAAAGAAAAATATCAAACGAAGCACATGAAGACCTGTTCAAGATTAGTCATCAAGAAAATACAAATTAAAACCATGACATAATGTTATACACCCACTAGAATGGCTAAAATAAAAGAGACTGGCCATGCCAGATGTTAATGTGGACCCAGTGGGAGTGCAAAATGGTAAAAATCACCTTGGAAATCAGTCCAGCAATACAATGAAAGTAACCCTGCACCTACCCCATGACCCAGCAATATCACTCTTAGATGTTTACCCAGAAGAAATGAAAGCATATATACACACCAAGAGAATATTTATAGACACTTCGTTAATAAACCACCGTGCAGATAGCCCAGATGTTCATCAGCATGAAACAGATAAACTATTTGTGATAAAGCCATACAACAGACTACAACACGGCAAGCAGAGGTAACAACTACTACTAACACATTACAGCCTGGATGAACGCTCAGAACATTATGCTGAGCAGAAGAAGCCAAATACAAGCACACTGCTGTGTGAGTCCATTCAGTTGAAGTGTTGAAACAGGAAAAACTAATCTCTGATGAAAAAAAGTATGTCTAAAGCTTTTTTTGTATTACCTCCAAGAAAGCCAGTCAATGTAAAACTCTTAAATGGGCATACACACACACACACACACACACACACACACACACACACACAGACTCCACAACCTTCTGACAGATGATACCAAACGTGACTTAGCCGTCTCCTTCACTGAAATGCACAAATTGGATTTTTCTCCCCCTGCTTGTACAGAATCCTCTGTACTTAAGAATGCAAACTGTAAATCAATACCCACGTCTTAAAGGTGACATTTCAACAACTGTACATCCTGGAGCCTCTCAGGATCTCAGGATCGTTTTGTTCCTGTCAAACGTCTAACCCTGTGAATAATTTATGGGCGTCCAACTCCACATCTTGCACCACGGTCTTCAGTGCCTTCCTTTGGTAAGTGTGTATCTTCATTGAAATAGTTGGTCATTCGTTCAAAACATTACTGAATGCCTACTGTGTGCTGGCACTGTATTGGGCAGTGTGAATGCAGCAGTGGAAATGCCCAGTCTGAACCTGGAACTTACATGGGGAGGGAAAAAGGAGAGACGTCAGGTTACAGATTGCCCCACACATTTCCCTTGCAATGATTGCTTTTCCAAAAATTAATTTATTTTTGGCTGCGCTAGGTCTTCACTGCTGTATGTGGGCTTTCTCTCGTTGTGGTGTTTGGGCTTCTCGCCGTGACTTCTCTTGTTGCAGAGCACGGACTCAGTAGTTGTGACGCATGGGCTTAGTTGCCTCGTGGCAGATAGAATCTTCCCAGACCAGGTATTGAGCCCATGTACCCTGCATTGACAGATGGATTCTTTACCACTGGACCACTGGGAAAGTACATGATTGCTTTTTTTTAAAAAAAAGGAGTTAAACAGGGCAGGCCTCTTATGAGCACATTTACGAAGAAGTCTTCATCTTGTCTTGGATAGATGGAGAATAAGTTAGGAGTTTGGAATTAACATATACACGCAATGATATGTAAAGTTCCTGATTGGAGAGACTGACTGAGGGGGAAACTGGGTCTTGTCCTGATGGGCGGGGCCATGCTCAGTAAATCTTTAATCCAACTTTCTGTTGAAGGGCAGGGCTGTGTTCCCTCCCTGCTGTTTGACCTGAGGCCAAACTATGGTGGAGGTAATGAAGACCACGGTGACCTCCTTCAAAAGGTCCCATGATGCACTGCTGACTCTGCAGCAGGCCCCCGCCGACCCACCCCTCTGCCAGAGACTCCCGGGCACTCCCGGGCAAGTCTGGGTCAGTCTCTTGTGGGGTCCCTGCTCCTTTCTCCTGGGTCCTGGCGCACAAGGTTTTGTCGTGCCCTCCAAGAGTCTGCTTCCCCAGTCCCGTGTAAGTTCTGGCGGCTCTGTGGTGGGTTAATGGCCACCTCCTCCAAGAGGGCTTATGCCATACTCAGGTCTGCTGCACCCAGAGCCCTTGTCCCCGCAGCAGCCCACTGCTGACCCGTACGTTCACAGGAGACACTCAGACACTCAAAGGCAGGTCTGGCTCAGACTCTGTGGGGTCTCCTGGCACACACAAGGTTTTGTACGAGCCCTCCAAGTGTCTCTGGTGGGTGTGGGGTTTGATTCTAAATGCGATTTCACCCCTCCTACCATCTTGCTTTACACGTGGAGTATCTTTTTTTGGTGAGAGCCAACATTCTCCTGTCGATGGCTGTTCAGCAGTGAGTTGTAATTTCAGAGTTCTCACAGGAGGAGATGAGCACACGTGCTTCTACTCCGCCATCCTGTAGTTCGACCATCACTGATGGGTGCCGTTTCGTAGCGACTGAACTGAACTGATACGTAAAGTTGCTAACCAACAGAGCCTATTGTATAGCACAGGGAACTAGGCTCAATATCTTATAATAACCTATAAGGGAAAACAATCTGAAGAAGAATGTGTGTGTGTGTGTGTGTGTGTGTGTGTGTGTGTGTGTGTGTGAGTTCAGTTGATCAGTCGTGTCCGACTCTTTACGACCCCATGGACTGCAGCACGCCAGGCCTCCCTGTCCATCACCAACTCCTGGAGCTTGCTCAAACTCACGTCCATTGAGTTGGTGATGTTATCCAACCATCTCATCCTCTGTATATCTATCTAACTATCTATCTATATGTCTGTATATATCCATATCTAATAGGGCTTCCTGGTGGCTCAGTGGTAAAGAATCTGCCTGCAAGGCAGGAGACACAGGAGGCATGAATTCAATCCCTGGGTCAGGAAGCACCTCACTCCAGTTTTCTTGCCTGGAGAACCCTGTGAACAGAGGACCCTGAAGGGCTACAGTCCATAGGGTCGCAAAGAGTAGCACATGGCTGAACTGACAGAGTACACACACATTCATATATATACACACAGAAACACACACATGTACATATATATATATATAACTGAATGTGCTGTACACCTGAAATTAATACAACATTGTAAACCAATTATATTTCAATTAAGTAAGACAAAGAGGACTTCCTGGAGGAAGAAGCTTTCAAGCTGGGCTACCAGTGAAGTGCAAGAGTTTACATGGAGTGAGCTGATGTTTCAGGTGACTGAAGCATTGTGTCAATGGTCCTGATACACAGAAGAGCATGATGTTTTCAAGGTTCCAAGAGAAAGTTTATCCTTGAGAAAAGTAGAGACACAAAGCGAGTCTAGTGAAATTGACAAGGTTTGAAACAAGCAGGACTGTGTTAAGAATCTCTGATTTATCAATAAATAAAATCAGAGGGAAGTTATTAAAGAGAGTTGCACTTTAGACGGATGCAATAGTTGGGTACAGTGTGTAGAATAGACTGGGGAGTGTATGTGCAATCTGTGGGGAGACCAGTTTGAGGTCAGCACATATACAGTATAGACAAATGCCTCTGCTGATGTCCAATGAAAGAACTGCTCTGAGTTCTGTGGACTACCGAAAAATCTTTGATAGCCGTACTTTGAACAATTAACAAATATACTGGCATTGCTTTTCAGACAGAAGATGGAGATCTGAGAGGTTTAGGAGCCCGTCAAGAAGAGGATGGACAGACCAAAGGAAATAGCCTGTGGCAACAGACACCTAAGATACAGGTATGTGCCGGCTGTTTTTTCCGTTTTTATCTGGAGTCTGCGATCGAGAGCTCACTCTAATGATCTCAGAACTCTACCAAATGCTTCACATTTATGAGAGTTAATGCTGACCTCCATCCTGCAAGTCATGCAGTATTACTGAATATTTTTTGCAAAGAAAGAACAGGAAGTTAAGAGAAGGGGAGTGCCTTGTGGTCATATAAGCTGTAAGGAGTAGAGGCGGAACTCCAACTCTGGCTCTCCACCACCTCTTCAGTCTCCCGTGCTGGTTCTCATTTGCTCTGTCCCCATTATGTTGGAGAACAGTTTCAGGGTTTTCTGTACTTTGTCACAAATACATAGACCCTGAGGTCTGCAAGGGCCTTAGACATCAGATGGCCCAGTCCTCTTGTGTTACAGGGGAATTGCATGAGCCTTAGGGCTATGCCAGGAGCCACCCAAGGTCCCCAGCAAATGCTGGGCAAATGAGGATAGAACCTGGAGTCTTCCAGCAAACCAGGATTGAACCCTCAGACCAAACTTGTTCAGCTCCTCTGTTCTCTAGGCAGATGGGGAGATTTTGCCATCATAAAGTTTTACTGAGCCTGTGGCCTTTGTTGGTCGAGGGGGAGGCAGTTCTTACTTGAGGAGGGTATTTTTGAGCTCATCTCTTATACATAATTGCTTAAAGAACTAAACCTATAAAGCATATATACATTCTTTTAAATATTCTTTTTCATTATGGCTTATCCCAGGATATTGAAATAGTTCCCTGTGCTACACAGTAGGGCCTTGTTTATCCACTCTGTGTATAATAGTTTGCTTCTGCTAACCCCAAACTCCCACTCCGCCCCTCCCCCCGCCTCCCCCTTAGCAACCACACATCTGTTCTCTATGTTTGTGAGTCTGCTTCATAAACAGGTTCATTCGTGCCATATTTTATACTCCACAAGTAAGTGATGTCTTATGGTACTTGTCTTTCCCTTCCTAACTTCCTTCACTTAGTTTGATAGTCTCCAGTTGTGTCCATGTGGCTGCAGATGGCATGGCTTTGTTCTTTTTCTGGCTGAGTCGTGTTCCGTTGTACGTATGTCCCACACCTTCTTTCTCCCCTCCTCTGTCCATGGACGCTTAGGTTGCTTCCGTGTCTTGGCCGTTGTGAACAGTGCTGCAGTGAACACTGGGGTGTGTGTGTCTTTTTGAATTGTAGTTTTGTCCAGATATATATGCCCAGGAGTGGGATTGATGGCTCATATGATGTTCCATTTCTAGTTTTCTAAGGAAACTTCACACTGTTTTCCATAGTGGCTGCACCAACTTACGTTTGGGGGTGGGGGGCAGTTCTTAAGCATTGGTGTGTGAGCAAGGTAATCATCAAATGATTGATACGAAGCATCAGATGAGTTTGAGAAAAGAGGCACTAGGCCTAGACAGCGAGTTTGTCTGGTCTACCCTTCTCCAATGGGAGAAAGAAATGTTACTTAACCTGTATTAAATGTTGAATGTTTTAGAACTTGCAGCTGGACTCATTGCTTAATTATTCACAGATTGCTTAGAGCCAAAAGCTGTCTGCTGGGGCAAGAAGGATTCTTTGGTTACCTGAAACTCCAATGCCAATAGGAAAATTTCCTTTCACAGCAGCAAAGGAATAGCCCCCATTAGACAGAACCGTGGACTCGTTAAGCTTTCCAGAAGGGAAATTTGCATTATTTAGACTTCAAATTATACATTAGTACTTAAATATAAGTCAAAGTACCTACAAGATATTTGATCGTCTCTAGTCTTGGGTAATTAAATGCAATTAACATGTAGCTACTCCAGATTCTGGAACTTAGCAAATCTCTCAGCAATTCTTGTTGGCCAAAGAGCATCCAACTGGGAGCAGTCTCTGCTGGGCGGGAGGGACTCAGATTTGGCGAGGGCAAGCTCTAGGATTCAAGGGAGACCCTTCATGTTTCCAGCAGAAGATGTGGGACTCATCTCTGTTGTGAATAGGAGTATTTGGAAAGCTCAGTATCTTCCAGAATGCTAGGGCTTGATGATTTTAGCAGAATTTTTCACTTTTCAGAGATGCCAACGACCATCTCTGGGTGCACCTAAAAAGAAGTTCTACCTTCAGTAATGTGACAGAATGGAATTGATTTTATATTTTCAAGATAAAGAACATTAACTTTTCCCACCAGAAGGAAATCTCTGCAGGCTGATTTTCCTACAACTCTGTCATAAACTCTCCTCTCTGATGAGCAGGTATTTTCTAATTTCTGGCCCATCAGTATGTCTTCTCAACCCCTGGAGAGTCACGGAGCTCTTTCCCCTTCCTGCTGGATTAGCGCTATGACTGTCCCTGACTTGCTGCTACCATGAAAAAATTCACTGAGAGCTGTGGCCAGCAAACAAAATCCCACAGGTGTTATTTAAAAAAAAAAATGATTCAATGAGTAGATTGGGATTAAGCTCTGAAAAGTTTTAAATTTCTTTTCCACTGTTTGCTGTGTGTGCAGCCTGGGACAAGTGAAGTGACTTCTCTGAATCTCAGTTTCCTTGTGGACTTAACACTTGTCGGTCATCACAATGACAGCATGAGATCCCTCTACTCTTGTATCTTGCAGTCTCTGGAACAAGGTGAATCCCATAATTATTCTCTCTCTGTTAAAAAAAAGATACCAATCCCATATATCGTTTTATAAATCCAGAATCACTCACCTTATTTCCAAAAGGACACTGAGAAAACTTAAAAGGAAAGATAGATAGGACTGAGAGTTGAGCAAGTTCTGAACAAAAACAAGAGAAAACCAACAATAACAGGGGATTTGCCATAATCATTTCTGAAGATCTTTCCTGAGTAAAGTGGGACTCTTGCACAATGGCTAGCTGTGAATTTGACAAACAGAATGATTGTTTTGGTCTGTGGTAGGTCAGAGAACAACGGTAGACCAGAAGGTCATGGAAAGGATTTAAGTTGGGTAAATCTTTCATCCCCTTCCGACAGTTCTAGTGGAGTCAGCCTTGATAGAAACTGCTAATGTTAACTTCTGGGTTTCCAAGGACCCCCACACAAGCCAACCCTTTGAGTATTAACAGGCGTTGTTGTGTTTGCTTTGGATGCAGTAATAAGTGCAAAGAGAATGAGGCCTTCCCTAGATTCTTAGACATGATCGCTTCTTGGATTTCACTGAATTGAGGAATGAGGTTTCTTACTGAGGCTGCAAGACTAGATGATGAGCTCATAGCCCCTGTTTGGTAGCTGCTGTAGGCAGGAGACCAAAGCCAGGCTTTCAGCTTCCATCTAACACATTCAGAGGAGCAAACTCGTGGTCACAAGACCTGTGTGTGTGTGTGCTCAATCGTGTCGTGACCCCATGGACTTTAGCGCACCAAGCTCCTCTCCATGGGGTTTTTCAGGAACAACTACTGGAGTGGGTTGCCATTTCCTACTCCAGGGCATCTTGCTGACCAAGGGGTCCAACTGGAGTCTCGTGCATTGGCAGGTGGGTTCTTTACCACTGTGCCATCTGGGAAACCGTCATAAGATATATTTTGCATTTTCAGAGTGTGGGAACCTTTTACTCTGATTGCCTTCCACTGGTCCCCAAGCACACCCTCAAAATTCCTGCCGTCAGCCACACTCATTTGTGGTGATAGATATGGATAGGATCTCAGGGAGGCTTGCAGCTTTTTATTTGATGATGAAGAAGAGAGAGTATTGTGTGTGAATCAGCCTGTCTCCCATAGCCCCATGGTATCAAGATGAAGAAATGTCATCAAGAAAATCAAGGCTAAACACATGAGTGAAAATGGCCAGTAGTAAATCTGAAGAGGGAGTTCTGCTGTTTAAAATAATGATAGTATCAAGAGTTGGACTATTTAGAGCAATTCTTCCCGCCCCGCTATCTCTTGGAATACGTTCCAAGAGCCCCAGTGGCGCCTGGTACTATGGATGGTGCTGAACCCTGCATACACCGCGCCTTTTCCTGTACTTCTGTAGCTGTGACAAAGCTCTTATTTAATCAGTTACCTTTAACCTGGTGTATTGAGATTCTGCCTTGTCATTCATAACAATGTGTAGAAGTTTCCTTTGGGCTCTCTTACCCTCCCCAATCCACAACACACTAACCGCTGGAGATGACTCCTGCTTACCCTGAATGGAGAGAAAATTTCTTTAGCACAGGATTTTCTTGGGATTTTGGAATTTATGGTTCAAGCTCTTGCTCTTTGTAGGCTCTGAGGACCCTCAACTTTTTCAGTCCAGGGGGCTCTTTCCACTCATCCTCTAGAATGAGAACTGGCTTGGGGGTCAGCTCCAAAACAGGGGGCCTGAACTCCTAACCAGAGCACCCTCCCCCTCAGACCCTAACCCAGCAGCAGTTCACACCTCTCATTCTTTGAGTTCCTCCTCCCCTTTCCATGACCAGACTTTAAACTTATGAAGTCACTACTTTCATCTCTGCATCCCCAGCAGATTTCCTAGTATACTGCATTCAGAAGGTGCACCATAAATGTCAGACGTTGTAACAAGGAATGGGAGATAGCTCAGTCAGAACAAAACCAGAGGGAGAATACAGGGGCCTCTGACAGGCTCCCCCATGGGATCTTTCCACTGGGGTCACTCCAGCCAGAACTGGGAGAGACGCTTCTCTGGCCCTTCCCCAGCCAGGATGGGTCCCTCACTGTGTTTTCAGAACCACGCTCTTCCAGGACTTAGGAGAACACTGATGTCACATAGGAGATGGAGCTCAAACTGGGAGATTGAGGCGTTTTCTCAGAGAAGAGCCAGGCATCAACCAATCCCCTAGACTCCCAAGTGTGCTTTCCAGGTCAAGACTTGAGGAAAAGCCCAGCCTCCTCTTTCTTCATGCCCTGCACTCAACTCCTGTGACCCAACTGCCCATCTTAGGCCGCCCAGCTGTCCACTTGTTGGTGCAGTCCTTAGACCCCCAGGGCTCCACTAAGGAGTCTGTGTGCCTGTGTCTCCAAGAGGCCCACCTCCTGCCAATTTGGGAAACAGGCAGAATCAGGTTCTTAACTCCCCACCCCTTCCTCTCCTGCTGCATCTAACACTGCCTTACATACAGATTGTCAAAAACACATCTGTCTCCCTTCTCAATGGATGTGGTGGGAATGACTGTTTCCTATCCAGGATCTTGGGAACACTTGGCTCTTCTGTTGGGATATAATCCCCCAGGTTACATCACGGCAACAATGTAACAGTTTGGAGACTGGGTTCTGCCTCTTCCTGTAAGGCCCTTGAGGTCGCAAGCCAGGTCTTCTCATCACCATCCTGATAGGAATCTAGCACCAGAGGCTTACGCATATTTGGCAGTTGGTACATATTTATGAAAAGAAATGGGATGAAACGATCTGGAATGAATAGATTCATTAAATGAGGTGTGATCCAGCATACCAGCCATCTGCAAAAGAATGTAGCTATTTAACAAGCATTTAAAGTATCTCTGATTCCTTCAGTTGGTCTCGATAATAATCTGCTTTGGGTAAAGGGAAGCATAAGAAATGAAAAAGTATGTCAGAATCTCTGTGAACCACGGCACACTCCCTAGAGTGGCCGAGGAGAAACAGAATGACAGCGTCAAGTGACGGAGTGGGCATGAAGCACCCTGAACTCCCGCACGTTGCTGGAGGCAGAATACAACTGCGGAAAACTGTCTAACAGCTTCTCAAAACAGCTAAACACACATCTACCTAATGACCCAGAAATTCTACTCCTAGACATTTAACAAAGAAAAATGAAGGCATGAATCTATGAAGAACCTTGTCCAAGAAGATTCATAGTGACTTTACTCATGAGAGCCAACAACTGGAAAACGATGAGACGTCCGCTGATAGGAAAAATGGATAAACTGATGTATTTGAAATTGAATATTATTCAGCAAAAGAAGCAAGATAACCTGCAAAATACACAGAAGCACGGATGAGTCAGGGAAATAATATGCTGAGCCAAAGAAGTCAGACACAAAAGCCCAAACTGTACATACGGTTCTACATGCTTGAAACTCTAGAATACGCAGAACCACGCTACAGTGGTGGGAATCAGACCTGAGGCTGCTTCTGAGGTGAAGAATCGACTGGGAAGTGGCACAAGGGGCCTTTCTGTGGCCCATTGTGTGTCCTGGTTAGAGGTAGCGAGGCCACACAAACACGTGTGTTCTTCACAGCACAGCCACCAGTGTGCTGAAGAGCATCTTGCTGTGTGTAAAATTATAATTCAGAAAGTAATTTGGGATTCATTGTTTGTCAAGTCTCAGACAAAGAAAAGCCTCGAGTTGGGGAGCAGAAAGCAGCCTGGGGAAGTCATGTGGTCCCACCCTCCGTGTAGATGGAGAGCCCCAAAGGAGAAGTGACGTGCTCACAATCACTGAGGCTTCGTGGCAGAAGCAGGACAAGAACGCAAGACTCTTCCTGGCAGGAGAATTGGAGCCGTTTCCTGGGAATGTTGACAATCACGTCCGCCCTGCACTCTCCTGGCTTTAAAGTGAGCAGTTAATTGGGCCCTGAACTCCGGTCAGCCTAGCTTACCCGTCTGCCCCGGGCCCCTTCACAGCCTTTTCTGACAATCCTTCACCTAGGAGGAGGATTTCTGAGGCCCTGTCTCCATGAAGGCCAGTGCGGAGCAAGGCTAGCTATTAATAGGAGAAACCGGAGTTGTGTTGCCTCTGAATATAGGAACTCTGATTTCTCGGTCCTTCTTAGGTGGTTGGAGCATTTCTAAAAGAGATTCAACAGTTCTGATGACAGGCAGAGGAAACTAACAGCCAGGAATCAGGAAAAACATCCTTGGGTCAGATTCAGGAGAAATCCACACGTCTGCAGACAAAGGTCATGGAGTCAAGGAGAAGAGGGAGTGAGGAGTGAACCCCCGGTTACCCCATGTGGCCCCTGCACACCGGGCTGGCGGTCCTCCTCACTCGTCGGACTCAGGACCCTGCTGGTCCCCTCCACTTCCACCGCTGGCTCTCTGCCCTTTACCATAACCAGGCATCACTTGGATTCCCGGGAGGACAGCGGAGAGGGTCCACGAGGGTACGTGGTCCCCAGACCCATCCCTCCTGAAGAAGACAGAGAAGGGGCCTTACTAAACCACAGCATAACCCTGAGGTGAAACCTGGATCCTGAATCTTAAATACACCAGGACAGGATGCTCGCTGCAGAATCTGGCTACCCTGAGTATCAACTTAGATGGAAGGCCTCCGGCGGCTGGCTGACGTTGCTCCTGGACTGCTCCTTGTTCAGCCCGGGTGTCCTCAGCAGGGCACCCTTCGCTGAGGACCTCTGTCCGTCCACTCTTATCAGACATGGCAATCGTGGGAAGGTGGCCGTGAGTCACCAGCTAAAGGTTCTCTCTCTTGGAGACGGGAGAGCTAGCCAGCAGCCCTGCAAAACTTCGCTGCCGCCTTTTAGGGGCCATCTCTTATTTTAATACCAGGCACTCCGTAGATGCTTTAAAAACAAAGAGTCATACTGATTGGGTAAAAAATGAGTGAACCTTTGCTTTCTGAAATCTGTGGCTTCTCGTCTCCATGTATCCTGCGGGGAGAACCAGCTGGAGCTTTGGAATCCAGTCAGTCTGGTATTGAAGGTTTTGAGTCGCTTTGCTATGATGCACTTGGATGTAGCACGGAACTTGTCTGAGCCTCAGCTTGCTCAAGTTCTATTAATATGTGGGGAATATAATAATACTTAAAGCAGGGGTTTTTTAGCCTGGAGCCCAGGGCTCCTTAAGGAGCCCTTAAAATTGAATGTCATTTTGGGGCACATATGTATTTTTACGAAGAGAAGAGTTTTAGATTTCATCAGATTCTTTAACTAGGTCAGTGACTACTTAAAAAAAAAAAAAAGAAAGAAACCACTCAGCCTTAGACTCTTTCATAGAGATAGAGATAACATATATGAAGTGCCTGAGAACGCCGGCTCCACTCCGGTTTCTGTACAAACCCCAGTTGGGTGGAGGGAGCCAACCCTTGTGTGTCTGCAGCCCTCCAGATACATCACCTTTTGAGCAACCAGCTAGCACATCATAGGCAAATCCTTTCCTTGCTCTGGCCTCAGTTGGAAAAGTCAGACTCAGTGTTCACTTAGACCTCACAAGTGTTAATATCCTCACTGTCTGCAGAAGGACCCACGTGATTAGCTCTGCACCTCATTCTCCAGAGGGCAAAGGAGAGCGGTCTCTGTCTTTTAGCTCCAAGAACGTCTCAGTCGACCAATGGACGTTAATTCTGGGGCAGAGACAATCAGGAGTCTGGGAAGAGGGTGGGAAGACGTTCTCAGGACCCTGTGAGGAACAGAATAGATGGCGACCTTCAGGCTGGTTCATTGGTCAGGGGTGGTGGGGTCACGGTGCCAAGGTTTCAGAGGAACAAATGGGCTCAGAGGCAGAGTGTAGGTGGGGTCACGACTTCTCCGCTCACTTCCAATCTCTCAATCAGCTGCAGAAAGGAAACCGAGATAATCTCTCATGTTAGGAGGATATGAATTTTTTTGCATAGATTTAAGCTGAAAAGAACCTCACCAGTGCTCTTCCTCTCTGGCTTGCTTCCAGGGGCTCTTGAAGCTGGCTCCTGAGAAAAGCACATCTCCTGTTGCCCTCTAGGTTAGGGCAGCCTTTGAAACGCACTCTTTAGATGGCTTTGGGGAGAGAAGATGGTGAACTAACCGCCCCACACCTCACCTGGTGTGAAGGCATCCAGGGGAGAGGCACAGAGAAGCTGGTCGCCCTGGTTAGGTTAGTTCTCACGTGGATGGTTTAGGGGCTTCCCAGCTGGCTCTGGTGGTAAAGAACCCGCCTGCCAATGAGGGAGATCTAAGAGATGTGGGTTCAATCCCTGGGTCGGGAAGATGCCCTGGAGGAGGGCATGGCAACCCACTCCAGTATTCTTGCCTGGAGAATCCCATGGACAGAGGAGCCTGGTGGGCTACAGTCCATGGGATTGCGAAGAGTCGGACACGCAGGGATTCGTTGGTTGTCTCCAAGCATACGCTGAGTGATTGTGTTGAACAGAATACGTTAGATGGGAAATTGCGGCACTGGCTAGGTAAATGGGGGAGACCGCGCGTTTTCCGGATGCTGGGCGTCTCCACCCTGCCTGTGAACTGGATGCCTCTGTGTTGCGGATACCTTAATGTCATGTTCGAGTATGACCTACTAATGTCTTTCATCCAGCTTAAAACATGTTTAGTAATTTGTCAACACACTGAATTTTCTGGAGGCAAGGGCTGGGCCAGGTTCTTTGCCATCCAAGTGGGTCATGGGATAGACTGTCTTCTGGAGGGGACCCCCACCCGAGGGAGCTGCTCGACTTTGGAATGTGGGAAGGCCTGGGCGCTAGCATGCTGATGGGGCGAGGGGTGGGAATTGCCCCACTATGCGGAGTGCTCTCAAGACAGGATTCAGCCCTGGTCCTGCCCTCCAGGAGCTCGCAGTCTAGCGCGGGAGGCAGAGGGCTGGCTCTCACCTACAGTGTGATTGTGGATGCTGTGCAGTTGCTGAGTCAGGTCTGACTCTTTGCAGTGTGTTAGGTGCTGCGAACAACACCCACAAAGTCCCTCCACGTCCTGGAGCAAGAAACAATAAACTGAATAAATGCATGCATCCTGTGGAGCACTAGACAGGAAGGTGGGGAGAAATCGGGGGAGGCGAGTGGGAAACGCGGGGGCAGAGGGCAGGTACAGAGGATGGGCAGGGGAAGCCCCGAGGAGAAGGTGACCTTTGCGTCCACGGGCGGCAGAAGCCTGCAGGGAAGGGTGTCCAGACGAGGGGAACAGAGGGCGCCAGGACCCTGGGTGAGAGGAGGCCTGCAGGAGGGGCAGTGCCTCCCCGGCCCCCAGCAGGGATGTGCAGAAGACGGGAGCAACTGAGGTTTCCGCTCCAGCTAGACCCTGACCCACTGGTGTATCTGAATTAACAGAAAGCTCGGCGTCTCCAGTGTTTCCTAACCCCCGACTCACTGCCCATAGCCCTAACCATCTGTGCCATAGATCAGTATATTCCTGTGGTAGTGAGAACAGAGGGCCCCCCGCAAAGGTGGGCACATTCTATACCAAGTTCTTGGGAGCATGGTATCCTACACAGTAAAAGAGACTTCACCGATGTGGTAACGTTAAGGATCTGTGCAGGGAGATTATCAGGGATTATGCAGGTGGGGCGGTCATAATCACCAGGGTCCTTCCAGGGGAGGGACAAAGGAGACGGGACAGAGGAGGCAGAGGTCACAGTGACACAGGGTAGCAAGCCACAGAGTGCAGCAGCCTCTAGCAACCGGATAAATGACTGGGTTCTCCCCAGGTGCCCTTGGAACCTACACAGCCCGGCCAGCACTTTGATTTTAGCCCCCCACCCCTGTCCCACTGAGACCCACTTTGAACTTCTGGACTCTAGATATGGAAGATAATAAGTCTGTGTTGTTTTAATGTTGCTAAGTTTGTGGGTTTAGTGATTGTATAGGCAAAAGGAACCTAAAACAACTTCAAAATTATTTTCTTTAATAAAAAATGAAGTACAAGGCCCCTTTCCAGTTCTTTGCAAATAATAGCTCATTGTTTAATCTCCATAAAGATTCCTCAAAGTAGGTGCTGTTAGTATCTCCGTTTTACAGTTGAGGTCTTTCAAGTCCAGATGGGTTAAATAATCTGCCTGGCATCACACAGCTCCAAGTGACACAAGCAGGATTTGAACCCAGGTCATCTGGCTCCAGGGGTCAACACATTTCTGCTCCGATTGATTTTCGTGCATTGGCGTCAGTGACCCCAGCAAGGCCCTTGCCTTTCTCAGGATAGACCATCGTCTCCGCTCTTGTGTGCTCTCACCTTAAGTGGACATCACAGTGGCGGGCCCACAGACAGTGCTCAGAAAGGACCTCGGAAACCACTAAGTCAGTATGGAAACTGAGACTCTGTTTCTAAGGGAAAATACAGAGATAATCAGTCTTTTGTTTTAATTTTATAGCGTGACCCACTACTCTTTATAGAGATACAATTCATAAAATGTGCAAATCTTTTAAAATGTGCAACTCACTGGCTTCTAGTATATTGTCAAGGTTGTACAACTGTCACCACTAACTGGTTTAGAAAGTCTTCGTCATCCCTCAGAAGAAGTTCCATACCTGAAAGCAGTCACTTCCCCTTCCCCCCCATGCCCAGCCCCAGAATCACTAGCCTGTTTTCTCTCTCTCTCTGTGAATTTGCCCTGGAGAAGGAAATGGCACCCCACACCAGGATTCTTACCTGGGAAATCCCGTGGACAGAGGAGCCTGGTGGCCTACAGTCCATGGGGCCCCAAAAGTCAGAAAAGACTTAGCCACTAAACTACCACCACCATGAATTTGCCGATTCTGGACATTTTACAGTATATAAATGCAGTCGTTGAAAATGTGACTCCCTTCATTTAACACAATGTTTTCACAATTCATCCTCATCATAGCTTGCATCAGTCCTTCATTTTTTTCATGGCTGAATAATATTCCTTCATGTGGGCGTTATATAAGTGTGTGTGTCGGCTCGCCAGCTGATAGGCAAACGGGTTGTGTCCACCTTTCGACGATTATGAATGACCCTTCCATGGACATTCACACCCTCTGTTTCCTTGTGCCTAAATTAGAAAGGACAGCCAGACAGGACCCAGTAGCTTCCAGAACCCTGTTTGCAGAACCCTGCAGGGAAGTTGCTGTTCTCACAGCCATGGCTCTCCAGTGAGATGCTGAGACCCCCCCCCCTCCACCAGAAATGAGCCCTCAGTGTCAAGGGTCAGCAGGCCCCCTGGAGGGCCTGCAGTGTTCCCTGTCCTGACGGGGGCGGGGGAAGATTCCCAAGCAGTTATCTCTACCATGTGTCTCCCCCACATGCCATGCCTTCCCCTCCTGGGCCTCAGTTTCCCCATCTGTAGAGGAAGCTCTTCACAAAATGGGGCAGCCGACACAAGAAGATGGAGCAATGCCACGCTAATGTGCTGCTGTGGTTGTGTTTTTTCACTGGACCCCCTGAAATACACGATGTTGTACTGATTTATGGTGTGCAGGTCAGAAGGATTGCACCTGCTGAACAGAATACAGTTACCTTTTAAATGTAATATGGTATGTAATTATTTATAATGGAATGTTTTCAACATATGCTCTGAATAGAATTATGCTTTTGAGGATCAGTTGGAGAGAAGGAAAAACAGTTCCCCCCAGAGCTCCAATAACCAAAGGCCATGGATACCTGCTCTTGTCAATAACAAAGAAAGTCTATTGGAAACCTTCCACATGATAAGGAGGGGACTGCATTGTGAGGTCCCATTTGGGTCTACCAACCCTGACTCTAAGACCAGCCCTGACTCCAAGGAGGCTTGTACCACCATCTAGAGTGTGAAGCCAGGAGTGCCAGGGCTGTGACCACACCCCGCCCTTGTCCCAGTGTGTCCTGGGGGGCATGTCAGCCAGCAGCATCGCCAGGAACAGGAATACAATAGCCCCCATTATGGTGATACATTGAGTAAGTGCTGTTTCCATTCCAAATACAGCGGCAGGAACCAGCGAGGCAGTGGCCTTCTCCTGCCCCAGTGCAAGTTAAAAATATAGCCTGCCTCTGCGCACACTCCCGTCTTAGCCCTGCACACTTAAAAATACTCCCGTCAGTGGCTCTGCATTTGAAAATGTATTTTGCATCTGATAATTATGATGCATTTAAAGGGCAAAATTAGAAAGCGCAGAATTAGGCTGGCAGGCTTAATTAGCCCATTCTTTTCTCTAATGGGTGAAATTTGGGCAACTGTCTGCTCGAGGGGCACAAAGACCCCCTAATGGGGCTGGTGGAAATTCACCCGCTCCTCTGTCAACCCCGTCACTCAGCGAGCCGGGTGGCGGATTCACTGTGCACTGAGAAACATGAGCCCCTCGAAGCAAGAAGATTGCCCCCTCTTGTCCTCAGGAAAACCACGTGAGTGCGATTACAAAGTCATCTATCAACAGATAATAGAGGGCCGCGCTGGGGCTTCCCAGAGGCCTGGTGCAACCAAAGTGGTGACAGGGGGTTGTCTGTAGAGGCAGCTTAAGGTGTTCCCTCCTGAGGACACGTCTCCCCTCCAGCCATGGCCCTGCTCAGCAACTACTGAATGCCTTCCTCTGCTCCCCTGGGGGGCTGGCCACTGCTCCCAGGTTCCTGAGCTATTCTCGGATGGCTCAGGGAGCTGGCCAGGACCGGTTTGGAAACTTCTAAGGACCTTCCAAACGCCGCACGCCTGGATTTTCTGCAACCTGATTCCACGTTCCTAATAAAGTTATCTCGATGGCCACGCCGAGCCTTCTCTGCACCCAAACAGGCGGAGAGGGGAGTTTTCTCTCTCCTAGTCACCATAGCCCTTCACAAGCCGGGACAGGCCCCGAGTGGAGGCGAAGTAAGCCCAGGTATGAGTCATCCTGATGAATCAGATGTGTCCCTACTTTTTTTTTTTTTTTTAAAGCTGTGTGCTTCTTCAAAACAGAGACTGTGTTGTTCTTGTTTGCAGCCAGATCTAGAAACCCTCTGAGAAAGAGGCTCTCCTCTGCTGTGCCCAGCACACACAACCCAGAATGGCCCATCCCCGCTCAGGCCGCCTGGAATTTTCTGAAACAATCCGTAGGGTGGCCTCAGAGCTGTGGAAGGGGCCTGAGATCTGAGACGGAACCCAGACCCTGGAGGCCTGCTTGGTCTCAGACAAGACATTTTGCCTCTCTGAGCTGAAACCTCAAACATGTAGAATTGCTATAAAAATGCACTTGTTGAAGAGAAGAGTGTGCTGCCTACCCCCCACGCTGGAGACATTCAACACTGTTCCGGGACATATTTAATTGTCACAAGTACCATCTTTACCATCCTCTATGTGGCATTTGATGCTACAGAAAACTCCTTTGGGTTGCTAACAATCAGTCAAAATTCAGGACTTTGTTTTCAAAGTTTCATAATCTTTATAAAGAAAATGCATATAACCCCAAACTACAGAGAGAAGTGGGGGCAGAGCAGGGAACCCATGTCCTTGCCATATTCCTACAGTCGACGCTCTTTTTTTAAAATCCAGTTAACATGTCTTCAGGACCATTTTTGGCCATTTCCTTCCCAACAGCCAGATCGGGGAGGGGGAGGGGGGAAAGAATAGGTTGCTAAAAAAAGTATAAAGTATTTCAGTTTCTAAAGCCTAGTAATTGGAATTTCTTCAGCCCCGAGCAGAATGGCTTTACCCAGAGTCCAGTCGGATGACAAAATGGTAGCGTCCACCAGGACTCCGGGGAGAGAGAGAGAGAAATACACCTGGCAGACCCCTTGCAAGCGTGAGAAAAATCAGGAAGGTCTGAGTAGAGATATCCTGGAGCCTCTTAACTCCTGGCAGAAACACCTTCACTGTGCAGAGTACAAGGCTCTCTTAACCCCTTGTATTTGCAACACAAAAAAAGGGGCAGTTGTTGTTCGGTCACTAACTTGTATCTGACTCTTGGTGACCTGCATGACTGCAGCACGCCAGGCCTCCCTGTCCTTTACTGTCTCCCGGAATTTGTTCAAAGTTGGGTCCACAGAGTCAGTGATGCCTTCCAACCATCTCATCCTCTGCCGCCCCCTCTTCCTCCTGTCCTCAGTCTTTCCCAGCATCAGGGTCTTTTTCCAACGAGTTGACTCTTTGTATCAGGTGGCCAAAGTATTGGAGCTTCAGCTTCAGCATCAGCCCTTCAGAGCAAAGGGCAAACAGGACCCCGGGCGTCTCTACAGGAGAAAGAAGAAATGAGCCAAACTCTGCCACCCTGGGATAAACAGGGCCCGGGCGATGCTGAAAAGCCTTCCACCCGCCAGGTTTTTAGGGTGCTTGATTTACCATTCAAGTGAGCACAGCTGCGGAGAGGCGACCCGGCTCGGAGCCAAGAAGGGGAGAGAAGGGGAGCGCCTGGAACACGGAGAGAGAGGATTGTTTGCAGACTAGACTATTAAATTGACTTGGAAATAGTGTGCCCCATGCCTCCCTGCGTGAAAGAGTTGTCTATTTCAGATGGAGGACCACAAGCTCCCAGACAGGGCCCTGGAGTGCTGTTTATGCAGGGCGCTAATTACGGTCGCAGAGCCCACCCCGAGTCGTCACTCCGCCTGGGTCCACTTGTCCCTCGCGCGCTTCCGCGGTAGCAGCCCTGTTTGCGGATCTTCCTCTTGGCCTCCAACAATGAGCATAAATGGGAAACATGTAATTATTCATTTTATTGCTATTGATGCAGCCGATGCTGAGTGGCCATGGCTCTTGGACAGCGAGGACGCTGTCCAAGTAGAGTGGGTCTATCTGGAGTCAGGATGACCTTCTCGTGGGACAGGATCTGAGCTTCACCATCATCAGAGTTTTGCCTACAGCACTTCCGGAAGCCTTGGTTTGGGGTCAAGTTCACGTTGCATGGGAGGTGGCGGCATTGGTCCCTGGTAGGTCTCCCTTTTATTCTGAAGTTAGCAGCAGGAATAATAGCCCATGCATGTCCCTTAAATAGGGGTCCGTGGCTTGGTGAAATGCTCCTGTCACTGACCATTGTCACCATCAACCAGACACTGGGTGGTGACCATCACCTTGGGGGTATCCAGTTGGAACTGGCACATTGGTGCCTCTTGGCCAACCTCCTCTACCCTTTATCATGCCTTTAGCCCCTTAAGCTGCCATGCACATCCCATTTAAGGACCTGAGAACTTGGCTCCACTGTCCATTTCCTGTGACTGCCCTAACAGTTCACCCTGAACGTAGGGGCTCAAAGCAACTCACATCTTGTCTGTAACAGCTCTGGAGGCCAGAATTTGCTTCAAGAGTCTCGCTAGGCTACTGACAAGGTGTTGGCAGGGCTGTGTTCCTCCTGGAAGCGCTAGGAGAGAAGCTGGGTCTTGGCTTTTCCAGCTGCTCGAAGCTCCCCAAGTGCCAGCCAGGAGTGGTGCACTTCCATCAACGCACCATCAACGCACCTCGTCCCTCTTTTGCCTTCCCTTGCACTTTTAAGAACACAGGTGATTATGGGGCCCCACCCTTATAATCCAGGGTACTCTCCCTATCTTAACATCAGCTAATTAGCAACCTTAATTCCACCCGCAACTTTAATTGCCCTTTGCTGTGTAATCTAACAAGCACAGATTCTGGGGAGCAAGATGTCTTTGGGGGCCATTATCTGCCTACCACTGTTCTTGTTCTGATGGTCTGTGTCTCATCCCCTCCGCTTGGTGCTTACACAACTAATCTTGCAGGTAGCATCCTTGTGTGATCATCTTGGATTCTGAGACTTTCCTGCTCATAGCTCAAACACACTCATACACCCATGCACACACATACACACACCATCCACCCCAGCCTTCTGGGATGGACTAGAACTAGAATCCAAGCTCTGTGAGGACGATTTGGGGCAGTATTTCTGAGTGCTTAGAGCACTTGGTGTATTGGAAGCACTCAAATGCTTCTTGGAAAAAATCAATCAGAAGAGTGAGTCCCGCCCCAGGAATGACGTAACGACACGATGCCTGGGCCCTGAAGTCAGATCCAGGGATCACTTCTTGCTTCAATACCTAAGAGTCTCTGGAGACCTCCATCTCTAAAGTGAGGATACAGACCCCATTCTAACCAGGCTGCTGTGAGGATGAGACCATGTTTAGTTGATGGCCTGGGCTGTAAAAGTGCTGAAAGAGCTGAGGGCAGTGCTGTCTTCGTCGCCCTAGCCATCACCATCTCAGAAAACAGTCATGGAAGCGAGTAAGCACCTCAAATGTTAGAGAAGAGGGTGGGGGGATGTTTGCACTCCTGTTTGGGAGACAGAGTTCAGTTCAGTTCTGTTCAGTCGCTCAGTCGTGTCTGGCTCTTTGCGACCCCATGAACTGCAGCACCCCAGGCCTCCCTGTCCATCACCAGCTCCCGGAGTTTACTCAAACTCATGCCCCTTGAGTCAGTGATGCCATCCAACCATCTCATCCTCTGTCGTCCCTTTCTCCTCCTGCCTTGAAGCTTTCCCAGCATCAGGGTCTTTTCCAATGAGTCAGTTCTTCGCATCAGGTGGCCAGAGTATTGGAGTTTTAGCTTCAGCACCAGTCCTTTTTAATGAATATTCAGGACTGGTCTCCTTTAGGATGGGTTAGTTGGACCTTCTTGCAGTCCAGAGGACTCTCAAGAGTCTTCTCCAACACCACAGCTCAAAAGCATCAGCTCTTCGGCGCTCAGCTTTCTTTATAGTCCAACTCTCATATCCATACATGACTACTGGAAAAACCATAGCCTTGACTAGACGCTCGCCGCTCCCAGGAGACAGAGTAGGAAGTGATCGGTTCTAAGGGCCAACTCCAGGAGGTTTCACTGATGTGTGAACACTTGGGCGGAATCTGATCCAGATGGGTCAGAAAGGTGGGAGTGGGGAGAGGTATTCCAGGGGAGGGACCTGCACAGGCCACGGTCAGAGGCTGGAGCTCCTGGCCTGTGCAGGGGGCTGCAGGCGATGAGTGCTGGGGGAGGGGCGGGGGGTCACCAGGCTGGCGAGGGGGCTGGCACAGGGGTGTGGCCGGGGGGCTGACACAGGGGTGTGGCGAGGGGGCTGGCACAGGGGTGTGGCCGGGGGGCTGACACAGGGGTGTGGCACGGGGGGGGGTGCTTGTGAGCCAGCAGGCCCTTCATGCCATGCTACATTCTGACGTCTTGAGCTGGCTGTGGGTAGGCTGGGACTGGCACTCATACACTCACCACTACAATCCTGTGCTTTCTCTCTCATTCATTCACCCACAGGGACACGCATATTAGACATGCACACAGTGGTCACACAAAGGATGCAGGCACGCCAGCTTCACACACTCACTGGATGCACAAACGACACACCAACTGGGCTGGCGGATGCATTCGGGGCCTACGGCTTGTGGACCAACACACTCTCAGTCCGTGCACACACAGGACACGGACCCCCAAAAGGCACCACAGATCATGTGGCCCAATGCACACGCACTCAGAGGACACACATGGCAGTGTGCATGGCCACATGGACACACTGCCCACACACACACACACACACACACACACACACACAGGCACACGAAGAAGGCACACTCACTACCCATGTGTCCACCCAGAACGCTTGCCTTGCACGGCCTCCCACACGCTTATTAAATAGGTCTGTGCTCAAAACAGGCTTCCCAGGTGGCTCAGTGGAGATGAATCCACCTGCCAAGGCAGGACCCACAGGAAATGCAGGTTCGATCCTTGGGTCGGGAAGATCCCCTGGAGAAGGAAATGGCAACCCATTCCAGTATTCTTGCCTGGAGAATTCCATGGACAGAGGAGCCTGGTGGGCTACAGTCCACGGGGTTGCAAAGAATCAGACACGACTGAAGTGACTGAGCACGTAAGCACGCACTCAAATACACACACACTGAACATAGACACGCACTGTTTAAACACACAGACACACTTTGACCGTGCACACGCAGACCCCTCATTTCTTTCTGGAACGTGTCTGGGTTCCAAGGCAGGCAGCCCTTGCTTGGCCTGAGGGAGGCTCTGAATACCCTCCCAGCCCCGGCAGGCAGAGCAGCTCCGAGACCTGTTTCGGATTACACGGTTTACACGCACCTCTCTCCCCCACCGCCAGGAGTGAGGGCGCGGCAGAAAAAAAAAAAAACACTGGGGCGGACCCCAGCTCCCATCTCACCACCACCCCAGCCCCCCGAAGCCTCCGCAGCTTGTGACAGCGGGATGTCTTCCAAAAGCACTGCTGGGTCTTTTGCAAGAGTTCCCCGCGTGTGACTCCCCGCCCAGCCCTCCCCTCCACACGGAGCTGGCAGGGGGCCAGGCCCCGGGGGGTGGGGGGGGCAGAGCGGAGTACCTCCCAGCACCGTGGGCGCTCTCATCAGCTGCACTCCCTGGAGCCCATTTGGGTGATGAGCCAGCCAGCTCTTGAGCTCTGCAGAGAGGAGTCCCGCTCAGCATCTGCCAGGTCTCTCCGGGGCCCAACACAGCTCCCTACAACTCCCACACTGTTCCGCAAATTGGGTCCCAGTAAGCTGGAACCTTGTGCCTTTGCCTGAAGTTCTGACAAGTTGTAGTTTCCTGGCGGCAGCCAACAAGGGGCTGCGTCCTCCATGTGGGTTAACAAGTGGAAGACTCAAACGGGCCTGCCACCGACGTCCCAGTTCACTTGCCCCACTCCGAGAGCTGATGAACCAGATCATGCCTCGCACTGAGTGCAAGGCCTCCTCCTTGGAGACCACCCAGTACCCTCAATCAGAGTGGGCATCAGCACACAGTGCCCAAACCCAAAGCAGTGGCCACATCCGTGCAGGCTCGCAGAGGGACCTCAGGAATGGAACTCAGATGTTATCCACAGCTCCCGCACCTAAGAAGTTAGCGTGAATCGGTCCCAAACTGATTCCCAAACCCAAACTCCACCGATAGCCAAGAATCCAGGGGTGCCCTCACCTTTGCTGTGAATTCCCTCAACAGCCATGTCCTCATATTTCCCCCGGCTTCCCTGGCGGCTCAGACAGTAAAGAATCTCCCTGCAATACTGGAGACCTGGCTTCGATCCCTGGGTTGGGAAGATCCCCTGGAGGAGGGCATGGCAACCCACTCCAGTATTCTTTCCTGGAAAATCCCATGGACGGAGGAGCCTGGCGGGCTACATACAGTCCACGGGGTCGCAAAGAGTCAGACACGACTGAGCAACTAAACAAACACACCTGAACCCACAAGTGCCTGCACGTGGCTTCCAATACCTCCCTCATCAGCTTGAACAAGAGGCCCATGTTTAAAAGGGATTTCCCCAACACATCCCCTCATCAGAAGCCTTCTGAGGGCAGCGGTCACAGGAAGTGGGGGCATCATGGCAGCAGATGGCCGGTGGCCCCACCAGCTTTAGTCCCACACTCACTTCCTCTTCCAGCCCTCTCTGGAGTAACACACAAGTCCCTCCCTGTCTTCATCTGCCTGCTCACATTCAGGCCCAGAAAAATCAGTTCCTACAATCCCCTAGCCCACCTTTTTGAATATTCTTCTCTCCTGAGATCGGGTGTCTGCCCATAAGAAATTCTCACAACAGCCGCCAAGAAAAGAGAAAACTCCTGGTAACACTGCAGCATGAAGCTGTGTGTTCATAAGGGAAATTCCTCCAACAAAGAAGAACAAATGTCACCAAAGCGAGCCCCCAAAGTGAGAGCGCTTCTGATATTAGGGAGAAGTCTGACAACCCCCCAGGTGGAGAAAGTGAGATGACTGGAATCTGGGCGTCCAGTCTGACCCTCGTTTCCCCAGGCAGCGCGAGTCGGCTAAAATTTGAGTCAGAAGCTGGCACCCCTGATGAGGCCCCAGGAAATTTCCAGCCGGGGGCAGGGTCTTTGTTCCAGGCTGACAAGAAAGGCCTGAACTCCAAACAGCCACCCTGCCCCCGGGTCACTGTAGTTTCTCCAGGCCAAGAGGAGGAGAGGGCCTGGGGCGGTTACAGGCCTCCTGCAAAAGGCGACTGGGAGCCCCTCCGACACCGGAGGGTTTCCTTGCAACAAGGTCTGTTTGTTCCCCAGGAGCCCCGGGGACTCTGCGCCAAGGCTGAGTGACTCACCGGCTCCCAGGCCTGGCCGCGCTCTGGGAGACGCTCAGCCAGGGCCCTTCTTCCCGCAGACCAGGCCCACGGTCCGCGTGGGCGCGACCAGGCGAGCATGGGTGGAAATACCGCCCCGCGAGGGCACCCCACTGAGCCCCCGGGCCTCTCCCCAGGGTAGGACTCCCCCATCCGTGCGTGCTGGCTCCCCGCGAGAGCTCAGACACCATCGCTTCACGTGGGCGCCCGTGCTCCTCCAGGAGCCCCTCCACGGGAAACCTCTGAAAAGGACGTCTGCGCTTTTGTGCGCCAGTGTGGGTCCTCACGCCAGACGGTTTGAAAAACACCCTTTTCAGTATTTTAGGAGCTGTCCAGAAAGGCTTCTTTGTTGATGAGAGAAATCTCTTTGGATCCGTCACGGTCACTAGTAAGATCTCTTCATGGACGAAAAATGGATACAATTTCAGCCAGCTGGCCTGATGGGATGGAGATTCAGCCGAAGCCGTCATCTGTTTATACGAAGACTTACTACTGGCCCTGCGTGATAGCTGTAAGAACTGAAAGAGGAAGTAGTAACTCCTGCAGCAAGGTAATTACTCTAGGCCAAGCGGCGCACTGCGCCGAGTCCCTTACAGACACCATCTGACTTCACCCCCGCCATCCATCACCGGGCTCCGGCAAGCGCCGGCGTATGGACACCCGCTTTGGGGAACATCTGTAGAAACTGATGCCTGGAGAGATTCAGTTGCCTGAGTTCACTCAGTTAATAAACATCATGAAAAGTGAAAGTGAAGTCACTCAGTCGTGTCTGACTGTTTACAACCCCATCCATGGACTGTAGCCCACCAGGCTCCTCCATCCATGGAATTTCCCCGGCAAGGATACTGGAGTGGGTTGCCATTTCCTCCTCCAGGGGATCTTCCCAACCCAGGGATCAAACCCGGGTCTCCGGCATTGCAGGCAGACGCTTTACCATCTGAGCCACCAAGGAAACCGCTAGTAAACATCATGTTACTCACCAAATAAGGGGGGCAATAAGATGTAAAAGGGTGCTTGGCCACCTTAGAAACCCCAAAATTCTTAGTACTTTGTTGGTATCTTAGAAGCTCGTGTATTAATTAGCCATGGGTATGCTAATTATAAAACTAGCTTATTCATTAAACACAGTTTCCGTGTTCTCAACCATATTATTCCCCAGGCAAGTTCTTCCTAAAACAGGAAGTTATAAACCTACAGGTGATCTTGATTGGTTTTCCTGTTTCCTCCTAGTAAGGGAGATGTCACTTATTCTTTCAATGAACATTTACTCGGCATCTCCTTTAGGCTATGCTTTCTGTTAAGGCTAGAAATAAAACCGGTGACCAAAGGGACATGAATTTGCAATCTGGGGCAGGTTTATCAACCTCAGCGCTGTTGACATTTGGAGCCAAATCATTCTTTGTCGGGGGAGTCTGCCCTGGGCCTCTGAAATGTCTAACAGCACCCTTGACTTTGACCTACTAGATGGCATGCTCTGCTGTGCTGTGCCATGCTGCCCAGTCATGTCCAACCCTTTGGGACCCTGTGGACTGTAGCCCGCCAGGCTTCTCTGTCCATGGGGTTCTCCAAGCAAGAATACTGGAGTGGATTGCTATGCCCTCCTTCAGGAGATCTTCCCAACCCAGGGATCAAACCCATGTCTCTTTTATCTCCTGCATTGGCAGGTGGGTTCTTACCACTAACACCACCTGGGAAGCCCCCCAAAGATGTGTCTAAGTGAAAGTGAAAGTGAAGTCGCTCAGTTGAGTCTGACTCTTTGCGACCTGTGGACTGTAGCCCACCAAGCTCCTCCGTCCATGGGATTCTCCAGGCAAGAATACTAGAGTGGGTTGCCATTTCCTTCTCCAAAAGATGTGTCTAGACATCGCCAAACGTTCTCCTGGAGCAGAATCACCCCACTCAGGGACCAGTGTTTCCCAGAAGAAGGGAATCATTAATCAAACACTGATAGCTGTCACCACGGGGGTTCAGGTGACGAGCCCTAAACCTGGTTTTCTGGGAAGAGATGACACGTCAGTGGAGATACAGGCCCTGGTGGAGTAGCCAGCAAAAGCAGTCGCAGAGCGAGGGAGATGGGCTTTGAGAGCATCTCAGAGGTCCAGGCAACAGCAAGACCCACGGCATACAGGGAAGTGTGGTCCTGATTTGGAGTCTGTGTCACTCAACGTTCAGGTCAGAGCTCTGGATGAAGACGGAAGCAGAACTGTTAAGTGTGCAGTTGACACAAGGCAGTGAGAAGTGGCAGCTTCTGTGTTGCGGACGGCGCCACAATCAGGGTGCCCGGGAAGCGCAAGGTACACTGCTGCGTGATGGCTGAACACCCCACCGTCCAGGGGAAGCCTGGCCAAAAGACAGGCGCGCAAGAAGGCCTTGGGAAGGAGCCCTCCTCACAATCATGTGTGCCTGAGAATCCTCGGGAAGGCTCCGAAAGTACCACTTGTTGGGTCCCAGCCCCAGAGTCTGTGACTCAGGAGGTCTTGGGTGAAGCCAGAGAGTTCTCATTTCAGAGTAGTTTCTCAAGCGGTGCTGACTCTGCTGGCCTGAGGATTAGCCTTTGAGAATCATTGGTAGATGCCTCCATTTCCAAAGATGTAAATGACACTGGGCCCAGGTTAATAGAAAGCTGGTGTCTCCTACAAGGAGAAGATAGTGTCCGCGCTTGGACGACAGCAGGTGAGTCAGGAAGAACCCTGAACACCTTATTTTAAGGGGAACTAGAAGGTTCCATAAGAAAGTGAAGAAGTTAGGTTATATGAAAAGTGGTTGAAGGATGTGGGTGTTTGGTCCAGAAGAGAGAAGTTGTAGGAAAAATCTTGGAGCTGCTTCAAATAGCTGAGGGGCTGGACTGCGAATAATGGTTTTGATTCATTTTTTTTTAATCCCCTAGGATCAAGCACATTAGTTTAAGATAAGGAAAACCAGGGTGAGAGGCTCAGGGACTGGGGTTTTCCGTTCACCATAAAGCAGAACCTTGCATTAGTTACGACTGTCATGCAACAAGGTCCCTTAGCAGCAGAATGTAAGCCATAGATGTGCTTTTAAATTGCCCATCACCCAGAGTATAACAAGTGAAAAGTAAAGAAGAAACAGGTGAGGTTAATTTTAATAGTACTTTTTAACCTCCTATTTCCCAGATATTTTCAGCTTTGACACGTCATCAGTATAAAAGCAATTAATGAGAGACTTTGCCTACTTTGGTTTGCGTTGAGGGTTCTGAGTCTAGAATCCTTGCTGTACACTTGAACAGCGTGTTTCCCCTGGACCAGCCGAATCTCAGGCGCGTTGCTGGCATGTGTGACTCAGGGCTCCCGTCCTGGACAGTCAAGCTCTAGTGAATTGTGTCCATCACCGTGGCGTGAATGAGTCCTAATTCTAATCAGCTGCTCTGCCCTATTACTCTCTTTGGTTTTAATGACATTCGTATCCCACTCATACATTCCTATTTTAAATTCTAATGAACTCATTATTATAAGCTTTTATATACATTTTTGAGAATTTCCTAACGTGTTTTCAGTTATTTGGAAGCAGCCTGGGGCATCCTAAATAGAGACGGCATCAGGAGTCTTGCTCATAAGTGACAGGAGACTCAATTCAACCCAAATTAAGAGCGTGCCAGAACCAGGGCTTAGCTCCTGTTTTGAGAAGTCCAGTGGTGACACTGGCTTCTGGCATGGCAGGATCCAGATATATCAGTCGTGTCCCTGGGAACTTGTTTCTGTGGTGGCCCCAAATTCACTTACTTCTGTGCTGCCTTTATTCTTTGCCTGGGTCCCCCAGGCAGAAATATGGCCTCAGAAACTCCAGACTTCAATCATCCTTACAGCGAGCATTCCTTGGGGGCGGGAGGTGGGGGGGTGTCTGTGTGTCTGTGTCTGTGTCTGTGTGTGTGTAGTCCCTCAGTCTTGTTGGGGTCATTGCAACCCTGTGGACTGTAGCCCGCCAGGCTCCTCTGACTGAAATTTTCCCTGAAAGAATACTGGAGTGGGTTGCCATTCTTTCCCCCAGGGGATCTTCCCTACCCAGGGATCGAATCCAAGACTCCTGCATTGCAGGCAGATTCTTTACCTACTGAGCCAGCTAGGAAGTGCCCCGTGTAGAATCAGCTTCTATTTTCAAATAGTTCTAAAAGGTCCTAGATCTGAGGCTTCTGCGCTTGGACTGCTGGTGGGTCACTTGTCCCAGAATACCAGGATTGTGGATCTGGTCAAAGCTGCCATCTCCAGGAGCAGGACCCAAGGGAACCAGCCCCGTGTGAACCATAAGAATAGGCTTGGGGGATGGGATTGCCAGAGGAAGGGGAAGGGTTTGACAAGCACAAATACCCCATGTCCCCCTGAGGTGGGCTTTCACCATAGAGGCCAGGGGATCACTTTGTCCTGGATGGTGAAAACTGTCTTTGGAGAAGGTCCACTTTCTCTTTACTACTAGACCCTGCTTAGAATTTCACAGGTGAGGAGTTCAATTTAAGACAAGAATTCTGTGTTTGGGTCACAGTGGGAATGGCTTCCCTTTTGACCTGTCTGCTTTAAGAAGTCTTGCCCTAGAACTTCCCAGCTGGTCCAGGGGTTGTGAGTCTATGTCTTCCAGTGCAGAACACGTGGGTTGGGGGGAATCCCTGGTGGGGAAACTAACATCCCACAATCCAGCGGGCAACTCAGCCCATGTGCCGCAAAGAAGTTCATCTCGAATGCCACAACTAAGACCCGACTCAGTCAAGTACCTAAGTAAATATTTTTTGAAAAGTCTTGCCACGTGCGGCTGAACTTAAGTGACAGACTGAGATCAGAGTGAGGAAGATTACAGAATAAACCTAAACGTACACATTCCCAGGAAATTGAGAAGCATGAAAACGCAGTCAACGAGGTTATATAGTCTGTTCTCTTTCCCCTCCCAGTGACTCTTCAACCAAGATGGGGATTGATCTCTGGGGCCAAAGATGTGAAAAATCTTGAAAGACTCAAAGTCTGTCTTGTTCAGATCCCTGAACGTCCAAAACACAAACGGGCTGTGCATGTCATCTGAATGCCCGCGTTCCTCACCCGCAGGCTTTCTCTCCTGGTGCCACTTACTTGCCTCATGTGCCCACTGATTTCCTGTCCTGGCGTTCAGTCTCCCTAAAGCCATGTGCTTTGTCTGCTCACATGTACCCAACTGGTTCCCAAACCCAGCCAGCAATTAGGTAGGTCCATGGCTGATGCCTAAAATCTTTATATGTGCAAGTTTAGGAAAAAACGGAGGACTACAAAAATGTTATCGGACCAAAGGGCTTTTAGAGACAGAGTAGTTTCTTTATTTCAAACTAAGGTTTATTTAAAAGTAGCAATGGCCAGAAAATATTAGTAACAACGTGGTAAGAACCACCCCTCCCCAAGACCAAAACTTTTCCTTCCTGATTTGTGGGTGTCTGTTCATCCTTCAGGTGTCCCCGAAATTCTCTAAAGAGTTCTCCATGCACTGTTTCATTCTAACTCTTGACCTGAGTCACTCATCGGACTGACCAGAGGCTCTTGAGGCAATATGGCTTAAGGGACTTAGACTGTCCCAGATTCAAATCTCAACTCTGTCATTTCTTAACCGTGTATCTAGAAAGCTCTTACATTTGTCTGGGTCTCAGTTTCTTTGTCTATTTTTTTTTTTTTTATGAAAATCTTGTCTTGCTGAGTTACTTTTAAAGATGCATGAACTAATGTATGTAAATTGCTTGGTCCTAGGCACTCAGCGAAGAGTAATGTAATTATTAGTACTGCATTAGTACTGTAATTATTAGTTACTTGCTTATAAGTCAGTCTTTCCCTGACAGTGGCCTCCTCTAGGGCAAGGACTGTGTCTTATTAAACTTTATGTCTCAATCCAGAATATATAGAAATCCATGTTTGTTGACATAACAGGGAGGCCTGGTGTGCTGCGGTTCATGGGGTCGCAAAGATTCAGACACGACTGAGCGACTGAGCTGACTGACTGACTGACATGATAACATGATAAAGAAGTGGATGCGTACAGACGAAGAAAGACAAGTCAATCCACAGTCACTCTCTAGGGGACCGTGGCCCCGGAACTGTAATATTACACCACGCCAAACCCTTTCCTTTTCAGTTGAGCCTTTGGACCCTCTTAGACCCAATCGCATGGTTCTGAAGAAACAGTGCCCATGGTCACATGGGCAATCTCATGGGATTCAGACTGATTAAGAGCTAAGGGTGTTGAGTTACGTTTCAGCATTTTTTAAAAGATCACCATATGATTAACTGCATAAAGTATCTTCCTCATCTACCTGTTTTCAACCACAGTGACCAAGCAGAGACTTAAGTTCAAAATAATACTGTTTGTAAATTGAAAATGTCTGCTTGCAAATCAAGGTGTCAGTAGCCCAGGACTTAAAACCCCAAAGTTTGATTTCTGAATTCAGCCACCAACTATTCCTTCAGAACTAGAAAGACTGCCTATGTATTTTCAACTTAAAGATAGATGCATGCTTGTCCCACCAAAGTCAACCACGTCACATCATTCCAAGTACCTTTAAAGATAAAAATCCATGTCAGGGGGTCACGAAAGGCAGTGGGCTCCAGAATTGTTTCTCAGCCCCAAACTCTCTTCTAAAAAGTCATTCCTTACCTGGATTTGAAAACCCCCTCAGTCCACACAGTTAATCTTGTCCTAACCACATTTTGTAAATACAAAACCTGGTTCGGTGGTCCCACCAAGACCACACTTCCCAATAATGAGGGAAATGGCATTTACAGGAAGGGCTGAATGTTCCCTTCTGTAGGCTGCATTTTTGTAAGTCCCGTATGAAACCTCCATGTGGGCATGACTAATGGATCCTCCTAATTAAATTTTTACAGCATTCCAGGGCTGGAGTGTCAAATGTTTGCTTCCAGCTTGTCTCCTTGTAACACTGTCAAATAAGTCTCCCCTCCCCCTCCCACACACACCTTTTTTAGGGTCTGTAGGCTGCATTCCAATGTCATATGAAATCAGAATTTGGTTGATGAGGGTGAAGAAATGGATTGCCAAATAGTTTTTGCAAGCCAGCCTACCTTCATCTATTTAGAGAGGTTAAAAGGATAAAAAGTAAAAAAAAAAGAAAAGAAGGAGAAGGAGAACCTGTCAATTGACATCACAATTCTATGTGGGAAGTTGAGAAGTCACTCCCAGTGGGGAAGAAGACCGTCACTGTTATTATAAACCCTCACTCTGAAAGACTACTCTGTGCATTTAACAAGATGGAACTTTAACTTTGAAAGTGTATTTAAATTCAGGAGACTCTGTGGACTCCAGGAAAGAGGGGTTTGCCGAGTCTGGTCTGAAGCACATGATTTCTTGTTCTTTGTTGTGTAACTGGTTTCAGAGAAGAAGCATGCAGCTAGACCGTTTGCTTATCTCCTCATCGAATGGTGTGAGTTCGTCACAAAACGATCATTTGAGACTGTCTGGAGTTGCTCAGGGGAAAACAGAAGCAGAATCTGATTTCTGAGTTGAATGCAGGTCAGTCTTGGGACAGGATGCTGTGGGTTCGAGGGAGCGGGCTCCCCCAGTGAAATCACAGAGCCTGGTGGAGATAGCTTCTTGGAGCTAGACATGTCAGACAGTCAACCCTTGCGTGTCCTCCAAGCCAGAGAGGCCCCCAGCACCATCTGTGACATCTCATCAGAACCAACTTGGGAGCTGGTTAACAGGCAGGTTCTTGGACTGCAACCCAAACCTTCTGAGTCCGAATCCAGAAGTGGAGGCAGGGACTCTGCCTGCCAGAGGGCTCCTGGGGAAGCCCTCCCAGCCTGAACTTGGAGATCTTCACTCTGGGGTCATGGAGGAAAACTGAAACTCCACACAATCAGGTGCCGGAGGTCACAAGAGCCAAACCAGGCATGGAGCGACGAGGCCAGATGGAAACCCTTCCCAGGGAGCCAGGTCGTCAGCACCGGGAGAGGGTTGTCTTCCTCCAGCCAGAAGATCCCTGTGGACGCAGAGACTCACCTCACCCCCACCCCCCCAGAGAACCCAAGATGACTCTTCTAGCCCAAGGTCCTCAGGAGTCAGTCCTAGCGGGGACCCTCCATCTGGGGTCTTCCACTCCGCCTTCCCCTGATAGCCCACCCGCTACACGTGTACTCAGAAGTACGCTTACACAGGCACTCAGAGCAGTTCACGCTGACAGACCCACCACCCTCGAAAATAAGACGATCACTTATATGTGATTTGTGCCCATTTGGCCGCACACATGTGCCTGAGCAAGGACACGCACGTCCGTCTCCACACCTGCTGACCCACATGTCCTAACCCAGAGACAAGACATCTCTGCTCCTGCCAAGGTAAACCCCGCTTCAAAACAGTTTCCCTTCTAATTCGTTGTAGGAAAATCGCTAACCGCAAGCAGTTCCGAAAACCGTCTCTCTCCAAGAGCTCTGCCCTGACGTGGGGACCAGCCACTCGCTCCACAGCAAACAGTTGTCTGGGTTGTCAGAAGCACCCAAGCAGGACTCCTTGGCGGCTGTCCCTCCTGGACCCTGATCCTGGGATGAGCTCAGCGCCGTGTTATCCAAGGACATGGAACAGTAAGGGAGACTCCACCAGGCTTTGGCATCAAGTAGCCCCATGAAAGTGTCTTTGGCTGACATTGGCTATGAGAGCGTGGGCAAACCTTGAACTAGAAGTTTGTGCAGTTTCAGCGAGGCTGTGTGTGAAAGCTCCTAGCCCAGTGGCCTGGGGCACCCAGTAATAGGAAGTGATTGATCGGGAGTGAGTGGACCTCACAGAGAGCCTGCCTTCCACGGGCTTTAGATTCTGAAAAGTCTCACTTTGAATCTTGTCTCCTCCACCTGTTGCCTGGAGATTCTGCGCAGGTGTCTCAACCTCTCTGAATGTCAACTTCTCATCCCAAGAAAAGCAACACCCACACCAAACTCACAGAGCCATCGGAAGACTCATGTTAGTGGATCATAAGAACTTAGCCCATGCTAGGAAAGGTGACTGCTTAGAAAGACATGGTGCTTTCTGCTCCTTTTCATTCTTCTCTAAAATGGATAGCCCATGAGAAGGCAAGATGAAGGTAGCTGCTTCCCCCTCAGGATAAAACTCTAGACGGGAAACTGGACTGGGGCAAGGAATGTGTGGCTGTGGGAGAAGAGTTCATTGCCTGTAGCAGAGGTCACCGAACGGCCGTTCAGAAGAAGCCAGTCCCTAATTTCCTTTGTCACCTGGGCTGAAGGAAACCTCCCTTTGCCTGGGTTCAGTGTTTGGATCAGACTCCCCACAAAAGGGAAGGGGTTTCCACTTGAACTGAGGGCAATTCTTCCTGAAGGGCCTTGCCTTAGGCAGCCTTTTGAGCCTGCTGAAATGGTCTAAATAGGCCTTTAGGGTTTGTTTATGCCTTTAGACCTAAGAAAGCTCTTTCTGCTTGGCTGTGTATCCCTGGGTGACTGGTTTCATCTCTCTGAATCCCTGTTTCTTCATTTTAAAAGGCTGATAAGGTCATGCCTCCTCCGTGGGGTTCTCATGGGACGGGGCACCCAGTGTCATGTCAAGCAGGTAGTTAACTATTGTGGTGGCTGAGAAAAGAGGGCACCCCCGGGGCCCCTGCCTCTTCCGCCTCCTCCTTCCCGGGCAGAGCCAGGTCTCAGAGGCCAGGAGCCAGAGCCCGGCTCAGGCGGTGCATTAGGCTTAGCCCTGGACTCCTCCTGGGTGGAGGACTTACTAGCTGATCAGATGCCAAGGATGGTTGGGAAATGAGGGCCTTTAAAAATCTTTCCAATTCCTCAAAAAGTTAAACATTATAGAGCCCAGCAATTCTATTTCTAGACGTATTACCCGCAAAGAATGGAAAACAGGTGTAATAAATACTTACACGTGACTATTGCTGGGGCACCATTTACTCCAGCCAAAAGGTGGAAGGAACCCAATGTCCATGGATGGATGGATGGACAGACAAAGTGTGACATGTGGTATATGCATAAAATGGAATAGTATTCAGCCATGAAAAGAAAGAGTGTGGGCACGGCCGTAGCATGGCTGGGCCTCAAAAAAGCTTAAGAGGCCAGACACAGAAGGGCACATCTTGTGTGATTCCATTTATATGAAATATTTAGAATGAGTGAATCCCTAATGTCAGAAAACATGCCTGTGGTTTCCAGGGGCCTTAGGAGAGAGTGAAATGAGGATACGGGGTTTCTTTGGGGGGTTGAAGATGTTCTGGGACTAGAAAGAGATGACAGCCACACAGCATCGTGAATGTTCAGACTGCCAGAGTTGTACACAGAAAAGTGGTTCTGTTTAGGTTATAGCAGTTTTACCTGAATTTTAAAAAAAATCTTTCACGCCAACCTTTTGGCCTCTCGACGCCAGCATGAGGAAGACAGAAGGAAAAGGAGGCAACAGTTGCTGAAGCGCTGGTTTAAAAACTGTGCACTGTGAGGGCAGGGCGGTCTCCTCAGCCTCTTTAATGAAGACAAAGAAGGCAAGAGCTACGTAGGTGGGAAGCCACCATTCAGCAGATAGATGGCAACTGGAGGAACGCCAGCCATCGGCTTCTCAGGAGGGGTCAGCGGCTCGGGCGTGTTTTTTTTGAAGTCGAGTCAACACGTGAAGTGTGCAAACACCGCTGTGGATCCCTTTGTCCCGGCTCCCACTCGACCCTCCCCACCAGCCCTCTCGCCTTGGCGCGCGTCCCGTTTTCCGAACAGCAGCTGCGCACAGTTGAATAGTAAATCAGACACCCTAAAAAAACCGTTGTCTTAAAACAATGTCTCCGATTTCCCAGATATTTCATTTCTCTTTTCCTTCCCCAGACCCTTGCCTCAGACAGCCTGGGAATCAGCCCATTCAGGTTCGAGCCTTGTGCGGTTCTGCCAGGGGGGTCGCGAGTGGATTCCCGTTATTGCAAAGTGGTTTCAGGGCAGAACTGACAGGCAGAGTACATTTCGGGCTGCTTCTGTGCACCATTAGAAGATCTGTTGTTAACAAATGCTCTTGAGCAGGGAGTGGCTGGGCGGCTAAGGTTTTCTGGGGACACATCTCCCCAGGATGAGGCCCAACATGGTAAGGATGGTAAGGATGTTGCCCCCAGCCCCTGGATTCTCGCTAGCCATTCTGCAGAAAGCCCATCCTGTCAGCCCCCCAGAGAAGGCTCTGCTGGTTTCCAGCTCACTGTCTAGGGTGGGGGCAAGTTTCCTGGGGAAGAGCCAAGGGGTTGTGGGGAGGTCTCCTCCCCAAGGAGCCGTGCCAGGCTTCGAGGCAGATCCCGCCACCATGCCCGCCTAAGCACACACTCACAAGCCCTGGCCCTGTGGGTGTCAGCTCAGACCCCAACTTCATGTGAGTCAGGGTTTCTCAGCCTCAACCCTGTTGGCTTTTAGGTCAGATCATTCTTTGTCAGGGGAACTATTGACATTTAGAAAAGTCAGGTGGCTTCTCAAAGTCAGGTGGCTGCTCAGCAATAGAGTGTATCAGATATTCACAAAGCAAACCCTTGATACCACCTATTGTGTATTGGTACTGCCAGCCAGCAAATACTTATTGAATACCTACAAGATGTCAGTATTCAGATACGGTAAAGAACAAAATATGCCTTGTCACTGCGGAGGGGATGGAAAATAAACTTGTAAACCAGAGTCTCAGCACTACTGACCTTTGGGACTTGGTGGCACTTTGTTTTGGGGGCTGCTCCATGCTTTATACGGTGCTTAACAGCTTCCTTGCCTGTCTGTAGATTCTAGAAGCATTCCCGACATTTCACAGCCTGAAATGCTCCAGACATTGCCGGCTGTGCCCAGCCTGGGGGGGCAGGGGAGGTCATCCCATACTGACAGTCACTGACTTGGAATTCACGGAGACAACCTGAAAGTGAGGTGGAGTGATCTGCGTCAAAGGAGAGGCCTGTCTGCCCAGAGAGAAACGGCGGTGTTCCAGAGATGGCCTCGGGGAGGAATCTTCAGAGATGAGAGCAACCCCAGGCGCGAGACAGTCCACCCTGCTGAGCAGGACGGCAGTATTTCCATCAGCAATTGGACCAGGCAGTTTCTCCGAAATTACCTGACTTCATCACTGGTTTATTATCAGTGTCCCCCCATTAAGCAGTAACATCTGTGAGACCAGGCACTCTGTCCGGCCGGTGACAGTAAGATGCCAGAACCTTGAACCACGCCAGACACAGACGCCAGAGGGCAAATGACAGGATGAACCATCCGGATCATCTTCTGCCTGTGAGACCACTGTGACTTCTGGTCCTCTTACCCTGACCCTCCCTGATTTCTCCCTCTCCATCTCCTGGCTTTTGCCCTCTCCCCCTCGGTACCAAAACATACGCACGCATGCTCGAGGTCAGAAGAGGATACAGACCCCCTCCCACAGACAGACACACATTCCCACCACAACGCGCCAGCAGGGAATCAGAAGGAGAGACCAAAACACGTCCCTGACTCCGTGTTCTGAGAACGTCACCCATCGCGAGCCCAGCAGCAGGTCGCCGGCTTGCAGATCATACGAGAAACCAGCTGGCCTCTGAATGCCTCGGCAAGCGTCGCTCTCTCATGGTCGGAGGGCACCACAAGTTCTGTGTCCCAGCCGAGAAACCGTGTGACCCTTTGCATCGGGGAACTACCCTTTACCGCCACATTTATAGCGAAAGAGAATGTGAGAAAACCACCTCCTCTGCCCCCCACCGAAGTACCTGCATAAATGACACACCCATACCAACTCTGTGGTTCGGAAGCCCACAGAAAGCAGTTCTGGTCTGTTGGCAAAGACTAGGAGAGGCTGGCAGGGTAGGCAGTTCAGAAAATGTAACCTTTTACTTACCCAGATGTATATGATGCTTGCTACATAAATTTGAGGGCACTTGGCTAAACACTTTCTATGGTATACTACACCCAAAAGGCCACAACTGCCTTTCTGATTGAGGACAGTGATTGGGCAAGAGCAAGGCAGGCAAATAAATTATATATATATGTACTTATTTTTAACATGTTCTGCTACACAGGCCGCAAGGCCTCTCTCAGGTAACACATGCGTGGCAACGTAAACTAGAAAGGGACCTCTTGCTGGGAGAGAATGGAACTCCACTTCCTCTCCTCCTGGGCTGTGACTGAACGTCTGTCCGTTCAGAGAAAGTTTAGATCCAGTGGCCACTGGGCTAAATCAAAGCATCCACCTGGTTTTCCAAAATCCACATAGAGGAACTGTTAAAAATTTGGAGGCAGTATTATTGATGCAGTGATTCTGACCCCAAAGTGTATTTGAGTTGAAGGAGGAACCAGGGTGCTCACGGAATACAGAGGGCAAATCAGAGAAATGAGCGGAGTTTAGAGTTCTTCCCAAACGCCAGCGGATCTCCTGTGACTCGGGGTGGTAAGATGTCCGCTGGGCTGTGTAGGCTCTGGGGATCTCCTCTTGATTTTTACAGGTTCCTCTGTTCTTCCCATTACCCCCAAATAACACTTACAATCACATTGTTTGAGCATCATGTACGGATCTGTTTGTCCTAAATACTTTCTGTGACAGCAGCGTTACCCAAAATGCAATGAGGTGCTGTCGTTATCCACGTTGTACGAATTGATAATTATGACCTAGGGAATTAAGGCAGATCTTCAGCGTTCACCCAGCCAGTAAGTGGTGACAAGCGGGCTTGAATCGTCCATCACAGTCAACACTGCCTAACACCGGTGTGTCTCACGAGCTATTCACTTTCTACCTGGGGGCACTCCCAACCCCTCCGTGGCTTCAGTCACCATGTCTGTGACAGTCATCAAGAATGTTTCAATTTCCATCCCAGCTTCGATCTGTTGCTCATGTCTGCCTGAACCACAGTGCTTTGAGCAGCCAAGCTCAATGGGGACAACATTGTGCGATTGGTGATGCCTGCTCTGGGTGCAGAAGTGGCCATCGGTGGCACATATGCTGTTTGCCATCCTGCGTATGTGTCATGCAGTTTCCATCACTGACCAGTACTTTATCTTCTGAACTCCAAGTCCAGATTTTCAACTGTCTCTGAGGTGCCTTGTCTCCACTGCGGCATCCCATTGGCCTCTCAGACTCCCCAAAGCTGGCTTCTTCTCTCAGGGTCCCTAGTGAGGCTGAAAAATAGCTGTTTACACAGCTTTCAAGTTTGAAGCCTGAGAGCTGAGCTTAGCTCTTCTCTCTCCTTCATTCAATACTCTAACTGTACGTTTTTTCCATTCTACTTTTCAAATACTTTAAGAGTTGGCTGTGAGCTCTCACGTCCCACTCCTTGAATCTAAGATAGGTCTCCTTTGAAACAACTGCAAGAACCAGCTAACCAGCCAGCTCACTGCCAAGTATTCTTCCCTGAACCACAAACCTGGGTATGTATCTTCCTGGCCCACTTTCTGGCTCCTCTAAGGTCCAGACTCTTCAGCTGGCATAGGAGACCAGTCTCCATGAGTTCATTTTTGTTTTTTTTGTTTTTTGATGTGAATCATTTTCAAAGTTATAGAACTTGCTGTTGTATTGCTTTTTTTTATGTTTTGTTTTTTTGGCCATGAGTCATGTGAGATCTCGGCTCCCCATCCAGGGCCCAAACCCCCACTCCCTGCACTGGAAGGCAAAGTCTTAACCCCTGGACCTCCAGGGAATTCCCCCACCATGAGCTCTTGTGCTGACTGTTCAGATGTCTCCCGGGTTCCTCCATGAGTCACCCCGTGGCGTGGCACCTGTTCTTCAGCAGTGTAACCACCCTGTTCTACCAGCCCCTCGCCATTCAGGCCTGGGTGTCCTTGCTCACATGGTTTCTCCCCCTGAGAATATTCTGCACAGTTTAGTGCTTCTTTATAGGAACCTCCATGCCCTCAGTTAGCAGGCAGCACCCATCACAGATTACCCCCCAGCTGTACGAAGCGCTGTTTGGAGGACCAGTGCAGCCATCGCAAGCCATCCACAGAGCGGCTGGGCCTTCCCCTGCCTGTCCTTTCCTGAGGCTCCTTCAAAGCCGCAGCTGTTAGCACCAAGGCATCCTTCAGACAGGACCCCCACGGAAGCGGGATGGTTGAGACCCATGACCTCAGTCACCCCCAGCAATGCCCCCTGGCACTGCAGCTGGTGGATCTTTGTGCCAGCTTACAGCTTACTATTTCAGGGCACACGGCTCATGCCAGCCTCATAGCGTTTGGTGTTGATTTAAGAATGTGAGCTGCTTGAGGGCAGGGGCCAGTTAGAAACATCTCTACCTTCCTGCTGTACCTGGACTTGGTATCTGGGACAAGGCAGGCAGTCAAGAAATGGTTGGCCGAGGACTGAATGGAATGAGCCAGACGGTAGATGAACCTGTCTCAGCATTTCCTCTGTTAGCTTGGGGATCTTGGTCGGGTTTTCTAACCTCTCTACTCCTTGTTTCCCTGACCACAGGACTGGGATTAATGGTAGTGCCCTATGGGGGGTTCTTCAGACTTTGTTATTGATGAGTAGCAGATGGATGGATGGATGGATATTCCTGCTGATGAAGAAGTGGATTAACAGATAAATAAGTTATTTAATGGATTCATTTAATACACGTGTACTTACAGAGAAATATCCTTCCATCACTGCCAAGAACCACCAGCAGCCACACACTAAATACAGTCACCCAGCCACAAATGGTCCCCCAGGAAACAATCGACTAGCAGCAACCTTTGCAGGCCTAGAGATGGCATGAAGCCTCCCTCTGGGCACTCTTTTCACCAAATACCCTTCCCAAAAAGAAAAGGGCAGGGAAGGGGTAATGAGAGAGGAAGGAAAGGAGAGATGGTAAGAGTGCACACATGCCCACAGGCTCAGAGAAATGGCTTAATGCCGAGCCATGGAGTTGCTTCACCCTAAGCCTCTGCCCTCACGCGAGCCTCCCCGGGAACGGTGTTCGGGCCTGAGGTTTACTCTTGCAGAAGAAGGTGGTGCAGACAGGATCTCGAGCTCCCAGTCGCTCTGCTTCTAAATTAATCTGTTATCTCAGTGGTGCTCGAGTGTGAAGAAGGCAGGAAGGTGGAGAGAGACACCCCTGAGTGCTTCTTCTCTGACCTGTTAGAGGTCACCCCTCATCTGCCTTGGATCTCTCACCTGTCGCCAAGAGAACTAACCCACTCTGAAAACCCAGATCTTCCTGTCGGGGCGCTCTGCGGACCCCCAAGACTACTCTTTGGCCCCTCCCGGCTCGGCCGTATTAGCTGAGTAATCTCCCCCAGCGTTCTGACACACAGCTGCAAGAGATGAAAACTGTACTGTTGATAGATGAAACTTTGGATAAGATTACATGGTTTTGAATATCTTGATGACATATTTGTCTGAAAAGTCTTTTAGAGGACGGCCTAATATAAATGCACGGAAATGTTTCTAATGACTAGCATTTGTCTACAGACTTCGTTGGAGAAATTAGCATTCATGTGTCTTTGGATGTCATTTGCATTTGTATGTGGGGACCAACTTTTGAATAATCATCTCTTCCAGCCCAGAAGTGTTAACTATTTACTCTGAACACAGGCTGGTTTCCTTCTCAGGCTATCGGGCTGGGTCTGTGGTGTCCAGAAATAGGGTAATGATGTAATGGGCATGTATCCCACGGCTCTGAGACCACTGGAACCTTCTAAGGAGTCCTCAGACACCTTTTGCCCTAGCAAATATTTCCTTGGCTCTGCTGCTTTCTGGCCTCCTCCACCTCGCTGTTGTAATCACCTTCCCTCATCCCAGGCAGCCTCAGTTCTTTCTGCAAACTCCAGACCTGCAAGGGCGAAGGTTGAGACCTCTCTGGCCACGAGTCTGCTTGGGATTCTCCCCAGGACGACACACGTTCCACTGAAAGGCCACGGAAAGGAGTCAGTGTGTGCAGACATCTTGGGTGCCATGCCCTTCCGTGGTTTCATAGCGGTCCTTTGGCTGAAGTCCAGGGTGACTGTCCTGGTCCAATTTTGCAGTAAGTAGGAGGAGAAAACGTCTGGATAGAGCCAAGCAGAGCGAAGTTCTCACAAAGCCCTGATCTGCTCTGGGATGTCCAGGAAGAAAATTAACCTCTGTCGGCATCCATTTTTTGCATCCATAATTTGGGGGGGTAATTCCGCCAACTACCCAGAATTAAAAAGACAAGAGCAGGTCATGCATCTGAAATGCCAGGACTTGGCACATAGCAGACACTCACTGCCTGGCTCTTTTCTGCTCTGGCATTTCAGTATTTCCTAACGTACCATCGGCAACAGCATGGAGGCTCCTGATGGAGATTTTTGCAAAGAGCAAAAAAGTGATGCTCTGGCTTCAGCGCGAGATTCATTTGGGAGAGTTTCACAGGGGGAGCTTCTGTTTTGGGGGAGCTGAATGGCTTCGAGGGTCATTCTCTGCGTGAGCTCTGGGCCTCCAATACCATTCCCCTGTGCACATTCATTCTCCGAGGGCTTTCCCGTCCGTGTCAGAAGAAACCCCAGCCTGTTCTGCCTCAGGGGTTACTCTGCAGGCAGGAGGCCCAAGGTCAGATGAGGCCCACTGCAGGCCCTCCTCTGGGGCTCCTCACCTTCCACAAAGCAGGTGTTTTGTGACTGCCGGGTACATGAATGGGTGTGGCTCTGTGAATCCTGGCTGCCCCACGCTGCCTCCTCCTAGACTGTGGAGCAGGAATATCAACAGTCTGTGTTTCCAAGAGACAAGTGTCTCTAATAATAAATGAACCGCAGGGGCAGCAACAGGCCTAACATTGCTGGAGCCCTCGGTCAAGGCCAGACTCTGTGCCGTGTGCAGTCCAGGGCTGATAATGTTGACACCCTACGGGCCACCGCCAGCTGTCCCCTCCCATCCCAACAGACACTTGGATGGCGGATGGGAAGAGACGGCCTGGAAGCCCTGGGATGACGGCTGCAGGGTGCCAGCCTCCAGGCTGCTTGGTGCGCTGTTCCTTCCACTCAGTCTCTCTTTTGTGGTAAAGCAGAAGTAGCTCATTTCAGGCATCACCCTCTCTTAGAAACATCCCCCCAAACCCCGGGTCTGGGGGATCTGCGTTTCCATACATGACCACATGCAACCTTTTAGAGACTCTGAGAACTGGAAGATGAAAGATGACGATTAACCCTGCAAGTAATTAGGAACGGCAGCACTCTCTGGCTGGAAGTGAATGAGCAAAGTTTAGCTGTTCCCATGATAACAACTGATTTTCCATCAATGGAAAATAACGCTGGGATCAGGGAGCGGGTGGGTGACCTGCCTTGCTGACACCCAGGGCCCGTGCCCTAACTGAGATTCGGCCTGGCGCCGGCCCTGGGGCGTTCCAGCCTACATGTCACAGGACGTGTGTTATTCCTGTCCTGAGCTCAGACTTGCTTGTCTGTCTGTCCACAGTCTGGAAACCTGGAGGACGGGGCTCGGCGCTGAGACGAGGATGCTCAAGACATGTCTACAGGATGAGCGAACGTGCTCGCTTCCGAGGCCCTCTCCACCCACTGGCGTGTCCCAGCCTACAAATGACTGGTCTCACACGCTGGGGTCTCTCTCTGTCTCCCCCTCTCTCTGACTCTCTCCATCTCTGCCTTTGTCTTTTTCTGCCTCTCTGTCTCTGTCTGTCTCTCTGTCTCTCTCAGAATGGTGCTAACAAGGAGGGAGGGGTGGAGGATTGAAACCTGCTCCGTCAAAATTACTTGATCTTCTTCCATCTTTCCGTCGGGCCCCAGTGAACACCCCACGAGCTCTCTGCCGCCATGTTAATGTCCCAGATGATGCTATCTGGTGGCCCACATCTCATGCCAGAGGCAACACCCGCTCCCGAAGAATCCCAGCCCGCGTCCCACCCTTCCGAGAGAGGCAGAGCCCATCTCCCTTGACGCCTGGGTGGCTGAGGCGGTTTTTTCTTGAACACTGCACCTTGAGAACATTTTTATGTGCCTCTTGCCAAACCTGAAACTTGATGTTGGGATTGTTGGTGATCCTCCAAGAGGCCGGGCCTCCAGTTCAGGCACCAGAACACACCTGGCCACTCCCAGAAGCACTTTTCCCAAGCGCCAGAAAGCTACACCTCATCCTCAGGGTAGGAGCAGCTTGGGAGAATGGCCCAGAATCTTCCAGCATCACTTTCATTCTGTTATCTTGAAACAAACACATTAACCTGCGGATGTGGCTACTGGATGTAGCCTCTATTGAGACTGAATCGATTGGCCCCCCCAGTGCAAACACATCATTAAATGAATATACACGTAACATATTCATTTATAATTGATGTGTCTGCATGCTTTTCCCCCTGTTTTGTCACCCGCCCTTTGTTTTAAATATCACTGACCGCCTGCCGACCGTGCCGTTCCTCCACGCACTATTATTGAGACATGGAGTGATTTAAAGAAACATATATAAATATCTCCCTCCAACACACCATTCGTTCCACCCAAATCCCTTTAAGGAGACATATATTCCTATGGTTTAGATCATGTAAATTACTTTTCATGTATTGTCTTTTTAAATATTGATTTATTTGGATTTATTTGGCTGCACAGGGCCTTAGTTGTGGCACTCGGAATCTTTAGTTGCAGCGTGTGAGCTCTTAGTCTCGGCATGTGGGATCTGGCTCCCCGAGCAGGAATCGAAGCCGGGGGCCCCTGTGTTGGGAGCACAGAGTCTTAGGCCCTGGACCACCAGGCAAGTCCCTGGGTCATATACTTCATAATGAGACAGGCACAGTGGCAAAGCTGGCTCTGCGTGTCTGTCTGCAGAGGGTGACTCCGCGGGGAGGGGTTTAAGAGGAGGCACGGCTGAGACTATTTCTGACCCCCCGTCAGGACATTCAGAGCTTGGGCTGGATGGCACGGATGGGTGGGCAGTCAGGCGCCGAGTATGATGACAGAGCGCACGGCGGCCAAGGGGCTGTGTTCTACGCAGGAGCCCCATCCTCCAGGGCTCCCCAGAAGCTTCTGGAACATTCGCTGGTGGAGATCACTGTGGGCACACAAGGGGCCAGGCGAGGGGTATCAGCAGCGTCTTTCCCGGGTTCAGTGCTGTGCCCCTGTTGAGCCCCACCTCCTCTCTCACCCCCGCTCCACCCCCTGCCAGGTCCACGCTCTGCTTCTCTCTACTCGGGTCTAGGCTCCAGGAGGCAGAGATGAGCACGTGGGCAAGCTCCCGGAGCCCGCTGGCTTCCATGTGGGTCAGGCCTCTGAGTAACACTGGGCGGGGGGTGGGGGGTGTGTGCGTCTGTCTCCCTCCCCTCGGGATCACTTGTGTCCTTGACTGAAGGTTACGGCTAGAGTCAGAGTCAGGCTGCCCTGCCAATCAGCTCTCCCCCACCCCTCCACTCCTCCCTCCTCCTCTGTCCCCGTATCTCCCTGTCTGTCCCCATCTCTTTCTCCCTCTCCTCCCCCTTCTCCCGAGTCTTGGAATCACACGCTCTTCCCTTGCATTTCCCGGCAGCAGGAGGTGGTCCTGGCTCGCTGGGGTTGGAAGCCCCAGGAACCTAAAGGCTTTGCTGTACCCTGTGTTTCTGTGCCTTGTCAGCATTCCCTTTCTTATAACTCCTCTTGGTCCCCCAGGTCCACTCCTTGCCAGGACCCAAGAGGCACCGAGTTGTGGATCAGATAGAGTCACATGGGCGTGCTTCTTCCAGGTGCCCAGAGGTCCCCCCCCCAGAGCGGGGCCTCCTTTACCACACCTCACTAGGACCTTACTGCCTTCCGCAGCCACCCCACAAACTCCAGACCCCCGAATCAGAGCTGAGCTACGCCAAGGGGCAGAGCGCAGAGCCTGTGGGTTACACACACGCTTCCTCCTGGGGTCCTCAGTCGAGGGGGATGACGCGACATTCCATCAGGGTAAGTGACGAGGCGACTACCCAATCTTACTTCTCATCGGGCTCTGGAAGGCTGCAGAGCCTGTAGGAAAGCACCTTGAAAGTCGCCGTGCAGTAACCCAGCGGACGTGCTCCCATCTGGTTAGCGCAGAGGCAGCCTCCCAACGGGGCGAGGAGTGCTTGGGTCAGGAAACGTGGCTTTTGTATGGTTTGTCGTCCCTGCAGGGTTTACCCCAGTGCCGTCCGTGCACCCAAGAGCTCGGGAAATGACTGCTCCGCAGCTACTATTCAGCTTGTGATTTTTGAAGGAAGGCAAGACAGTCTTCTGGGACTTCCGAGAGGAAGGAAAGAGTACCGACCCATGTCTAAACTCTTAAAAGTAGAGGCAGTTACTTTGCCTAATTCTAAAATTATATCACAAATTCTGTACAAATCATATTTAAATGGATAGTCCTAACATAAATGACTCTGAAGGAAATACCTCAGGTAGAACAGGTTGACTGCTTCAGCTCCTTCAATTTTATGTTTCCGCTATAGAAGCTGATTATGCAAAAAAAAAAGTCACTTTGCTCATTCAGTATTCTTATAGCTAGGAATGGCTTTGTGACTCATTTCTCAAAAGTAAGGTAAACATTCCAATGGTACCATCAATTTCCCTTTTGTTTTGACCATCTTGGAATGCAAACATGATGGCTGGAACTTCAGCAGGAAACCTTGGGAAGAGGAGGTGATAGCAAGGAGGGAGAGATGAGAATTGCAGAGACAGTGAGGTGTTGACCTTGATAACTGTAAGCCACTGAACTACTGATATCAATCAACTACCTCCAGAATTGTTTGTGCATTTGTGTGTGTGTGTATGTGAGAGAGAACATTAACCCTTCTTTATTGTTGTTTAGCAGCTCAGTCGTGACCAACTCTTTTGTGATCCCATGGACTGTAGCCCCCCAGGCTCCCCTGTCTATGGGATCTCCCAGAATACTGGAGTGGGGTTGCTGTTTCCTTCTCCAGGGGATCTTCCTGACCCAGGGATCAAACTGGAGTCTCCTGCATTGGCAGGCAGACTCTTTACTGATGAGCCATCAGGGAAGCCTAAATCCCCATTAATTAATCCTTCTGTTTCTTGTAGCCAAAGATATCCCTATCTGGTACAGTCAAAACTGTGCTGATAAAATAAAATTACTTCTCTTTCTCCAACACCTCATTGGCTTTTCACGTTGAAATCTGCATAGGGCAGTTTTCTAAGTGAGAGGGCTCGTTCAGGATTAATTCAAGCCTGTTTGACCCACCACCCTGCCTAATGCCCGAGACCCCCTCTCACCCTCTTCTTAGCAGCTCTTGAGCCCCATGAGAGCAGATGCCAAGTGACATTTACCTCCCTAGTGATCAACACCGCAGTTTTCATGTCACTGGCATTGGATTAAAGATGGGCCCTGAAGAAAGAAAATAAGCTTCATAAGGTCCAGAGAGGGCAGTATAGTAACTACCACTTATTGAGGGACTAATCCATGCAAAGAGTTTTCCAGTCCTCATTTTCGACACATCATAAAGTATCTGTAGCCCCATTTTACAGATGAAAATCCCGACACTCAAAGAGTTTGCATAGTTTGGCCAGGATCCTGAAGCATGTAAATGACACAGAAAACATGTGAACCCCCAGCTCCCCCATAGACGTCTTCCCTGTGAGACGAAGAGTGCAGATCATGGAAACCACCGCGGGGACTTTGTTTTTCTCACCTCAGCATCTGAAGACACCAGCAGACCCAGACAGGTGCCGACCAGCCTTGACGCAGACTCTGCGTGAAACCTTCAAAGGGTCTAGAATTCAATCCCCGGCAGGTTCCGAGGAGGACGATCTGGGGCTTTGGAGAAAGCGGCCTTTTCCACCATCTCATTTGCATGCTGGATGTCTACTGAAAGTTGCTATGGTGATCCGTTTGACCAGAAGTTTCCGCTGAATCATCCCAACACATATATGAAAACAGAGATGTGGTTTGGGGACCCAGGGCCTGCAGCCGGGGGAGACGCTTCCATCTTTCACTTGTGACTCACTCGTGGTCGTGCGTAGGCCCAGCTGGCAGGGAGGCGAGACCTCTGGGGCAGGTGTCGCTCCCCGGAGAGGTTTTGCACGGCAGGGCGCACACAGTCAGTCCCCTGTGGGGACGCAGAGTGGAGCAGGAAGGGAGGAACAGCACCCGAGCGATGCCCTGTTCCCCCGGCTCATTCCAGGGCTCAGGCCCTCTGGGCAGATGTCTCTGTTTGGAGACACACACACCCCCAACCCCCGCACCAACAGCCAAGGCCGGCATGGGTGCCTGGGTTCAGGTGGTCCATCTGGGAGCCGACCTGAAAAGGCAGGAGGGGAGGGGGCTTGAACCAGCGGGGAGGGAGGGCCTTAACCGTGTGCTGCGCGTGCTGCTGTGGGCGGTGACCCACCTCCGGACCGGTCTCTAGGGTGGCTGGCCGAGGGACAGAGTGCCGATGGAGCATGGGGCTGGGAGCAAACAGGCCTCTGTTCAGGTCTTCTCTCTGCTCAGGGCAATCCTGCTCGCCGGCCTTGGCAAACGTCTGAACTTTGACCTTGATTTCCCCGGGTGCAGAAATGTAGAAAAGAGTACCTCATTCGACCTAAGGGGGGAAAAAAGCACATCCACAGTGGAGCCTGGTGCACAGTACTGCATGCAAGCTACCCTCAGTCAACTTCATTCTCCCCTTCTTCTGTTCACCAGAGAGATTCAGCTAAGTGATCCTGCTGTTCCTGAGCTGTGAACCAGGAGTAGGAGCTTACGGACAAAGACTTAACTGGAAAAGTGTCCGGACAGAGATTTAAGCATAGCTCTCAAAAAATGCCCTGTGTTTTGAAGTAAAGGTTATATGGCATTTGATCTTCGTTTGAATTATGTCCTGCGCAATTAGGTGAACATGGATATCTTTGTAAACAATGTAGGTGCATAAAGAGGGAGTTGCCCAGTTAATGCTTTTGTTTATTTGTTTCTTTTTTAATCTGGAGACACTTGAGGGCTGTTCCTGGTTGGGCTGCAGGGTTGGTGTAGGTTGGTGTGCAGCAAGTATGTGGAGGAGTCATCAAAGGAAACGATTCAGGGCAGGCTTTTGGCGTGCATTTATTATTTTTTAATTAATCTATTTTTTAATTAAAGGATAATTGGTTTGCAGAATTTTATTTTCAGTCAAACATCAACATGAATCAGCCATAGGTACACCTATGCCCCCTCCCTCTTGAACCAGGAGATGCTGTCATTCAAATGGATGTTGATGTTTAAAAATGATGTCGCACATTGCGTTAGCGACACATTACGTTTCTGCATGGGAAGACAGATACAAGTTTTGTAGAAAATGCTTTGTCATATCAACACCCCAAAATATGTATACCTGTTAGCCTAGATATTAGTCAGGGTTCTTCAGAGAAAGAGACCCCGTAGAGGAGGTGTATATATCTTATTGGATACCTATCTGTCTCTCCAAAAATCTGCAAGCTGGAGGCCCAGGAAAACAAGAGGCATCGTTCAGTCTGAGCACCCCAGGAACCAACTGTGTAGACCCCAGTCCAAAGGGAGAGGCGAGGAGAGATATACCAGCTCAGAAGAGGGGCAGGCTGGGTGTGCAGGGGCGGTGAACCCCCCTTCCTCTGCCCTTTGTTCTACTCAGCCCTCAGCAGATCCCCCCCGTGCCCACCCACACTGGGAAGGGCATCTACTTTACTGGGTCCACAGGTTCAAATGCTAATAAGCTCCTCCAGAAACATTCTTGCACCCTCCCCCCCCCCCGAAATAATGTTTCCTCTGGGTAAGCTAGGGTCACTCAAGCTGACACATGAAATTAACCATCACAGCCTGGTAACCCGTTTTCTCTCTCTCTCTTAAGGAGATGATCAAATATTTAGAAATTATGGACAAGGGTGGAAATCAAACCTGTGTGTATATTAAAAAATTAGAAAGCATTTTAAAGTCCCTCGATAAAGGAAATAAATTTTTTCATGATGTCATGACTAAGTGTTAAGTGGCCGATTGAGATACACTCTCAAAGAGTACTCAGTGACCAGGCCAATCCTGCCCTTTCATTTTACACCTGCTAACTTGTGCATACATTTTGTATGTTCATTACCCAAAAAAGTAATTTAGAGGAAAGCCCTATTAACAACCACTGCTTCCAAGTGGTTCTCTTCCCTCTATTCTTTCTCCTTTTTCGTACCTCCCGATGTTTCTGTGAGGAGCAGAAAACACTGTCGTAATCAGAAAAGGAAAGCATGACTATGATTTCTAAAGATGCTCAAGAGGTCAGGCCTTAGAACCCTGCTTCTTGTGCTTCGGCTTCATCTTTCTCCAGAACACAGCTGGCCTGCTCCCGGAAGGTGAGCGTCAGGTGAGCCACGGAGCCCGCGGGCCAGGACAAAGCACTTTGATGTGTGACCTCTGACCCCCAGGACAGAGCAGTGCGGAAGCTAGCCAAGCAGCTGTGGCCGGCAGGGACCGCGACAGCCTTGAATGACAGCCACTAGAGGTCGGCGTGGGGGGTTGGTTCCCCTCCCCAGCACTGGTGGGGTGAGCCCGTCACAGAGCCTGCTGCCACGCTGGGCCTTTGGGGTGCATGCTGTTGACCATGGGAAAGGCTGCCGCACCCCGGCCTCATGGCTGTCTCCATTTTCTCTCCTTTGCTGGCACCTCTGTTCCCACCTGCTCCCCTCTTCCCTGTGGCCCCCACCTCTGTGCCATCCAGCTCCAGCCTACCCGGCTGCCCCTGCTCACACCTAGGGGGTATATGGGACATCCATCCTGCATCCTTCCAACCCCTCGGGTCCCTCACTGCCAATGCCAGAAGGTCACACAGAGAGGATGACCACTCGTCCACCCACCATGGACCTCTCTGAGGCCCGCTGAATGGACGGGTAGAGAAACTTCGGAAATGGAGTCAGCAGACCATGCGGTTTGAATCTCTCCCTCCTGCCCTGACCACAATCTGTGTGGGCTTAACTCCTGAATACCAGTGTCTTCACCTATAAGCAAGAGACCACAATATTCAGCTTGGCAGCCCATCGTGAGACTGAGACCAGTGCATCAGCCGCAGTAACTGTGAGCGCTACACACCGACGATGGCAGGCTTCGCAGCTGGAGACGGCGCTCAGCAGGGACCCACGGTTCCACTGGTCTGGAGTCCGAGTGGGCTCAGCTGTGCAGGGGCTCGTCCAAGGCCAAAGTCAGGGTGCCAGGTGCTTCACTGGAGGCCCTGGGGAAGAATCTGCTTTCAACCTCGCTCAGCTTGTTGGCAGAATGAACTTCTCTGTGGCGGTGGGAATGAGGTCCGACTGTCAGGGGGGAACCATGATGCAGCTGGGGAGCACCCACCTTCCTTATCACAGCCCCCTCCCCCACCCCACTGATATCTTCAGGTCAATGACAGCAGGTCAAATCTTTCTTGGGCATTGCATCTCTCCAACGTCACCTCCTGCTTCCGGCTGGAGAAAACCCTCTGCTTTCAAAAGACTCCTGGAGGTTAGAGACGATGGTGCATGTAAATCACTTAGAAAGGTGCCTGGTGTTTAGGTGATCAGGGTTGACTTTAGGACACATACAGAAGGTTCCAAATCGGCCCTAATGGAAGAAGCGAGCACACGAACGAGTGCAGGAGTGAATGAATAAATGGGGAGAAAAAGCAGCGATGAAGTGAGTTCCTATTTTGGAGGGCAGAGACAAGCAGCAAGGGACATCTCCAGCAGCAAGGGGCCATCCTGATATGAATTCTATCCATCCACGCGAAGTGAGGATTCAATTAATACGCTACTAAATAAGGTTTCATCCTGCAGTGTCAGAGTACCTGGGGTGCGTCATCTGAGCTCGGCTTCTCTGCTCAGCTCCGAGCCCCCAGGAAGTCTTACTGGCAATTACAGCCAAAGGGGCAGAATTCTGTCTCTAAGCACTTTCCCCTTCAGCTTCAAATTGCTCTTGGGATCTTGATGTTTCTCCAACACGAGCTCTGCGCTCTCGGCGCCCAACTCCCTTCCCCCTGCAGGCGAGGCAAGGAAATGGACTCTGGCTGGAGGGAGTTTGATGGTTTGACCATCAAATGGTTTGACAAAGTCTCAGCCCTTTGTCGTGTTAGCAGTCCTCAGCGAAACAACATCTCTCTTTGTTTCCAGAGGGAAACAAAACAAAGATGAAACCTGGTGTCTGATGGGAAGCGGCATGCTTGATAAACTTCCAAGAACCCCTGGCTTCCAGACCTCCTCCAAAGGCCTTTTATAACTTCCTGAAAATGCTTTTGCATTGGGTTTTTAATTAAACATTTAATATGCATCGTGCAAATTTATTGATTCTACCAGGGGGAAAAAGATGAATCTTGTTATTTGGTCATCTCCAGCTAAGAAGACTCATGTTTTCTTTGGGGTTACTAATGGAGCCCCTAGTTGCATCCAAGTATGAGCAGCACTGCAGGAGTGGGGAGCATCCTGGTTTGCACAGTCACTGGCTTGGAGCAGGCATGTTCATTTCAGCTTCTCAGACTCAGCCCTCAGACTGAGGATGCGGGGAGGTACAGGCTGCTGAACATGAACACGAGCACTTGAAATGGACCCGTTTGTCATGGCGTCTCCTTCTGCTGTTCATCTCTTTTCCCTTCCTGTGACTCTGAAGTTCTGATCTCTGACAAGGATGATCCAGACTGCCCAGAAATGCCCTGTGAGGAAATGGCTCAAGGGCCAAGATCACCTTGCCTGCCCGATCCAGGAGGGTTAGGATCCCATTAAGTTGGTGTTAATGGACAAAAATTCTGGAAGAAGGAGGAATCTGAGATTCCACGCTCCCAGTGCAGGAGGCCCAAGTTTGATCCCTTATCAGGGAACCAGATCCTATATGCCACAGCTAAGAGTTCCCATGCTGCAGCTAAAAAATCCCTAAATAAGTATTTAATTTTTTTTAAAAAAGGAGGGGACTTGGGTAGAATTCTATCTGGTAAGTAGGGGTTGGAAAAGGCCCTTGACTAGTCTCAGCTCCAACATTCATTGAAGAAGATAACAGCTATAGAGCAGTGGTTCTCTACTGGACGATTTTGTACCCTGCAGCCCTTTGTCTAAGGCCAGAATGGCGCCCCACTCCAGTACTCTTGCCTGGAAAATCCCATGGATGGAGGAGCCTGGTGGGCTGCAGTCCATGGGGGTCGCCAAGAGTCAGACACAACTGAGTGACTTCACTTTCACTTTTCACTTTCATGCATTGGAGAAGGAAATGGCGACCCACTCCCGGGTTCTTGCCTGGAGAATCCCAGGGACGGTGGAGCCTGGTGGGCTGCCGTCTCTGGGGTCGCACAGAGTCAGACGTGACTGAAGCGACTTAGCAGCAGCAGCAGCAGCAGCAGCAGAGGTATTTTGGGTTGTTACAGCTGGGAGGTTTGGGGGGCAGGGCTTGCCACTGGCATCCAGCACATGGAAGCTAGGAATCCAGAAACTCCCTACAGCAATGCACAGGATAACCTCCTCCACCAAGAATTCTCCAACCCCAAATATCCACAGTGCTGAGGTCAAGAAGGCTTGATCCAGAGGTTAATAGAAAGGTCTGTAATACAGGTTGATATATTAGATGGTCACCTAGAAGAAGGAGAGGTTTAAAACAAACAAACAAAAGAAAGCCTTTGATACAAGAATCTGGTGGGGAGTCTGCCATCAACCAGCTGCATGGCCTTGAGCAAGTTAATATATTAAATATACTGAATTCAATTTATTTACTCATTCGTTTGGCTGGCTTTGTGAAGAATGGCATGTTCTAATCTAAGCAGAGAAAGCAAAATAAATGGTGTGAGAGTGAAGTAAGTCAGAAGGAGAAAAACAAGTATCGTCTATTAACACATAAATATGGAATCTGGAAAAATGGTACTGATGAACATATTTGCAGGGCAGGAATAGAGATACAGACATAGAACAGATTTTTGGACATGGCGGGGAGAAGGAGAGGGTGGGACGAATTGAGAGAGTAGCATTCGAGCATGAGTATTACCATATACCAAATAGCTATGGGAAGTTGCTCTATGCACAGGGAGCTCATCTCGGCACTCCACGACAACCTAGAGGGCTGGGATGGGAGTGGTGGGAGGGAGGTTCAAAGAGGAGGGGGCGTATGTATACTTACAGCTGATTCACGTGGTATGGCAGAAGCCAGCACAATATTTTAAAGCAATTATCCCCTAACTGAAAATAAATTTAAAAAATAAATAAATGGTGTCTGCAGAGGCTCAAGGCAGGAAAGAGCTGGTGACCAAGGAAGGCCACAGTGACTGGCGAATCATCAGCGAGGGCGGGGAGGAAGATCAGGGCAGATACCTCTGAACCTTCGGGACCAAAGCTGTGCTTCTTCCCGAGTGTAATGAGCTGCTGCAGCAGTGAGAGCCAAGCCCCAGCTGAAGCGTCAACATCAGCTGACTGGACAGGACTCCATCCCTCTGGCTTCCTGTACAGGCTCTAAAGGTATCTGTTGGGAAAGAGACTCTGCTCCCTACTGCTGGGGTCAGGAGACATGACCAGAGGGAGGGGACGACACTGGGGCCAAAGAGACCACTTCCCAGGCCACAGTGTGGCCCCAGGGAAAGGAGATGCAGAAGCCAGAAAACAGTGAGGCCGCTTCTCAAACACCATGTTCTCGTATGACCCAGTAATTCCACTCCCAGGCACTGACCAGAGAGAAATGGAAACATGTGTCCACCCAACACCTGGCACACAGCAGCTGTTCATAGCAATTTTACTCACAATGACTGAAGGGTGGAATCAACCCAGACGCCCATCAACTAATGGGTGGCTCAGCAGAGCATGGTGTTCTTTGGAATATTACTCGGCCATGAAAAGGAATGAAGGACACACACAGGTGCTGCAACTCAGATGAAGTTTGAAAGCATTAAGCTGAGTAAAAGAAGTCAGACGCAGAGAACTACCTTTTGTATGCCTCTGTTTCTATGAAATGTCCAGAACTGGCAATCTGTACAGGCAGAAAGTGGATTGGTGATCACTGGGATGAAGGAGACTTGGAAAGTGATGGATGACTGGTTTAGCGGGAGGTGGACCTTGTGCATATATATATATATTTTAAACAAACCTGAATTGTGCACTACACTTTAAATGTATGGTGTCTGAATTTTATCCCAATATAGCTGCTTTTTTTTTTTTTCTCAATGTGGTCAGTGCACAACGATGGGTGGGGATGGACCCAGGGTGGGGTCCACAGACTTTGCTTCCTGATGACGTGTACGGGGCGGGAAAGCCAGCAACAGAGGCTGTCTCCTGGTTTCCCACTTGATGCTGCTGCCCTGGCCTCTTCCTCACGCGTGTTCACAGCCAGGACCTTCCTGATGGATCTCCCCCACATCTCCCTCTTTCTTCTTACTGGAGTGTGAGCTGGGGTGGGGGGACACTTTGAGGAAGGGCCTTTGCTTTTTTTTAGATGAATCAGGAAACCGTCTTCTTGGTGACCTCTTCACTCTTGGCTGCTGGAAGAACTTGACCTTTGACCCCAAGGAAGCTGGGGGAACAGGCTTGGGACAACAGAGCCTCACAAACAAAGCGGGTTTTTCATGGGAAGGATGTGGTACATTCTGATTGTAGATGGCTTTCCCCAGTTAGCCGTCAACGCACAGCAAGAGAATGATGATTCTTCCTTTACTTAGAAACTTATCTAAGCTTTCGTGCTCAAGTTAAGTGTCATTTCTGGTAAAGTCAGAAAGAGAAAGAACATTCTTTTGTGCTGATGAGAAATGAAGATAGAATTTAAAAAAAACACCCAGGAACATAATTCATTAACATTAGGCATCAAGTTCTCGTGTCATTTGGGGAGGAAGGGTGCATTTTAATCTGGTTTGAATTATGCTGATAGATAATGAATGCACTTTTGCCCTTCCAGGGCTGTTCGAGACTGGGGCAGAACATGGCTTTCCTCATTGGACCCTGAGACAAAGAGATGCCCTCTGGCCCCAGAGAGGACCCCAGGAAGACTGGCTTAACATCCACAGCGATTGCTCATTTCCAAAGTGACCGACTTTTCATTCATGTGATAAGCCATGTTCCTTTGAGGGATAAAGATGAAATTCCCTCCTCCCTGCCCTCCAAGAGCTCACAGGTATATGGAGATAAATAGTCACTGATGAACCGTAACAGACGTGTTCAGAGGGTGATATGAGAAGCGTCTGCTGATGCTTGGGTGGGTTCATGCTGCACGTGAGTGACCCGGGTGAGCGCATGATTAAGATGCTGCTGGCCTTTATCGTTATTGCTGTTGTTTTAGTCGCTCAGTCATGGCTGACTCCTTGCAACCCCATGGACCATAGCCCACCAGGTTCCTCTGTCTGTGGGCTTCTCCAGGCAAGAACAGTGGAGTAGGTAGCCATTCCCTTCTCCAAGGGATCTTCCAGACCCAGGGATTGAACCCGAGTCTCCTGCATGGCAGATGGATTCTTTACTACTGAGCCACCAGGCAGGCCTTTAAAAGGGGCCCCTATAAACCATGTGCTGGGTGTATGGGGAAGAGAAATAAGGAACTTGGATCGCTATTTTCTTGTCTTCTGTTCAAACATCATCTGAAGTCTGCACTTGAGCCCAAGAACCTGGGGTGCTCTCCTGGGCTTTCTCAAGGCTTTGGTTAGCCCTCAAGTCCCATCTTTCAAAGGCCAAGTGGTTTGGTGGCTCCCCGCCCTCAACCTGATCCCCCCTCCTCCTCCGCCCCGCCCTGACTTCCCATCAGGGGAGGCAGAGAGGAGGCGGCTGTTGTTTCCCAAGCTTCCACCTCCTCCTGGTGCCCTGCGCGCCTGCCCTCGCCCGCAGTCATGCCAGCTGCCCGTGTGGGAGGCTGCGCACCTCACGCTGGTCTGAGCAGGGTGCTCACAGGGCCCCGCGAGCCCTGGGTGACCTGGCGAGGCTGCAGTGCCTGGGCTGCCACCTCACGCACGCCCTCTGTTCCCAGGCCCCGCCGCCCGCCCTGCCGTGGCAGGTGGCCCATCGTGATTGACCGACAGTGGGGCTGTGACCCGTTTGTTCCTCCTGGGCACAGGCAGGGGCAGAAGTGGGGCTGTGGTCTGTCCCTCCAACTTCCTGGTTGCCAGCCCATGTGCCCAGATGGAGCTGCCCAGCCATCGCCTCTGAAAAAACCAACAGGCTGGTAACCATCACCTCGTCACCAGCAGGCTGAGCCCACGTGGTGCAGAAGTCCCCAGGAGGCTGACCAGGGAAACCTGAGGACCATCTCACCTCCACGGAGTGACTTTTCCCGTTAACTCCCAGACTCGAGGCCAACTGGAACCTGGCTCATTAGTGCCACACAACCAAACAGCAGCTGGGGAGGAGGTCTCTTGGGTACACAATTTTCTTTCTCTCTCAGCCACAGAACTTCCTCCAAGGAACAGGCGCTCAACCTCCCGTTCTCAGAAGCAAAAACAAGCCGAGTCACACGTTTCTATGAATTTGCTCAGAAAGCCGATGATCAGTAATAACACTAAATGCAGGCGTCAGACTCACCACAGGTCTCACCTGGAAGGGAGCCTCCGGGGGAAGAGGGGAGCTCCCATCACAGCTAAGTCACCATCTCACCGGGGACAAGGAAGAGGAGGGGGTCGTCTCTGACAAAGAGTACAGACCAGGGCTCAGGAAGGCCAACGTCTTCTCCCAGCCTGGCCGCCCCATCGTGGCTCGGGCAGGGCTTACTCTGCGAACAGGAAACCGAAAGCTCTGGATCAGAGGGTTCTTAGCTGTCATGATGGGACACAGGTTGGTGGATGACTGGTTGAAATGAAGTGTTTCTACAAAGGAAGTGTTACCTCCAGCAGATACACTGACTCCTCCCAGTGCCTCCCAAGTTGGAAATAAGAAGGGAACCAATTTTTAGCTGCCACGCATCAAGCACCATGTGGGGGTCCTCCCATCCGCTCTGAAACAGAAGCAGCTTTGATGGGCTCCACATACAGGATTATAGACTTCTAAGATGCAGGTCTGTGACCCTCTGATATAGCTCTGACATTCTGCAGAGAGAGACGATCCCCAAACATCCCATGCAGAAAGATGAGTTAAGACAAGGTGTCAGTATGTGCTCCTTTAGGACAATGGAAAAGCCCCACCCCTCAGCATGTCCTCTGTAGTGGCCCCTGAACCCTATAAGTTCTGAAAGGGTTCGTGGCCTTAACTTCAGAACAGCCCAGCGCTGACCTGGCCTGCTATTCTTCCTCACTCCCACCGAACGTCTCCATTCTCCGCACCTACGCGACAACCTGGGCACGGTGTTAAGTCCTGGCTTTATTTTTTTCCCCCTGTGTCTTTTCTACTTCCATTGGTTTAGCGTGTGTTTTCTCTTCCCGATTCCTGTTGAATAACGTCAGTGTTGGTGCCAGACCGCTAGAGACAGGGATTTGCCAACAAGGGCGCTTGCAATGAGACTGTATCACTGTGTTTGGAGAAATTAGTTGAGCAGAGAATTGGATTTCAGTTCTAGTCGCTGGAAAAGGTCCGCGAGGTGCAGAACGATGGGCGCACTTATCCAGTGGTGCCAGAGAGCCCTATACCGGGCTCAGAAGACACAGCTATAAACCTTCAGGAGAACATCCCATTCCATCCCAAACTGTCGGTTCTCACGGAACGGCGGGACGGCAGTGACAATGAGCCTTAGTGTATCTGTCTGTGAGGCATGCTCCATCATGATGGAGCTTCAGGAAGGCTGGGTGAGGCTGTTCGGAAGAAACTGTCTTCTTCCTCAAGTGGAGTGGGATAATCACAGGGACCTCCACAGAGGTCCCCAGAGAGGTGAATAGATACCAGTGAGGAGGAAAATGAATAAATAATACTCGGTGAGATTTGCAATGCTGGAAAACCAAAACGCAAAATACGCTCAGGGCTGGCAGCGGCGAGGCGCATATCCAAGTAAGAGTGTTACTTTTCTGTCAGATTCTTCAGGGTGCTTTCTTACTTAGAGCAGGAGGAAAGTAACAGGAGTTCTTTTGGTCACCAATAAGCTGTTTTATGTATATTCAGAGGGGCTGACGTTCTTATTGTATCTAAGAGGCAATGATGTGCTTGTGCCTGGAAGATACTGCAAAGAAGCTCAAAAAGCTACTGCTTCAGTGGCCTTGCACGTGTCCCCTGGAGTTGCTGAAGGAGAGCTGCACCTTGTGCATAAAAACGGGAGGATGGACAGACAGACGGATGAATGAATAGGCAGATGGAATGAAACGTAGCTATGGAGAAGCAACAGGGTTTTGTTTTTTTTTAATCCCTTCATCTGCCCAACTAACAGGGCTTCCTGGTAAAGAATCCACCTACCAATGTAAGGAGACATGGGTTCGATCCCTGGGTCGGGAAGATCCCCTGGAGGAGGAAATGACAACCCACTCCGGTATTCTCGCCTGGGAAATCCCACGGACAGAGGAGCCTGGTGGGCCACGGTCCATGGGGTCTCAAAGAGTCGGACGTGACTGAGGGACAGAGCACGCTACCCAGGGAACCCGCAGCCTGACGTGGGACAAGCTTCCAATGAGAAAAGATCTGATACTTAATGATTCCAGTCAGGGTCAGCTGTCACTCCCGTTCAAGACTTGGGGAAACTCAGGCTCACCTTATGTGCTGGGGTATTTGTTTCTTCATCAAGACCTAGGGATTCAGATGCATCGTCAGCGTCTTCCTGCCACAGTGAGGCATCTGAGCAAGTCCTTGGGGGTAATTTGAGGATCCCCGCTCCTCAAGATGGTTTCTGAAAATCCTGCCATTAGTAGGATGAAAACCTATCGTGGGCTGGAGGCCAGTGAAGGAAAGCAGGCCTTCTTCCAAGTCTCACAAGGAAGTCTAAAGAAAAACCCCAGCACCCTTGCTGACGACCTCCCCATTCCTGGCTCAACTGTCCCCATCAGGGGAGGTGTCCCTGTGGCCCAAATCACCACGAATCCATCATTTTCAAGTGCATTAACCTCAGAGCCCCCATATTCGTGGAAAGATGACACAAAAGGGACAAAGTTAGAACTAAAAAACAAGTCAGCTGTGCACGTGTTCATTTTGCAGAGAAACCTGTGCTTCCCTTGGTGCAGGTTTCTGTTTGAATCAACTAAGAAGACGATCGTTTAAGGCAACGAGATTGCCGGGGTTGCCACTGAGATCGTCACCATCCTCTAGAGGAGAGAAGCCGCAGGACTGTGAGCCACCAGCTCTTTGTGCCCGGAGATAGTTCTGTCCCTCTTGGCCAAAGCCTTTCTAGAAAGTATCCTGACTTTCCTACTCTCTCACTGTGGTCCAATTTGAGTCTATTCCACAGGCTTTCACGTAGGAGCACCTGGAAGTCAGGTGCTGGTTGGAGGAGTTTGCTTGAACCAGGAAACAGAAGTGAAACATAAGACCCCTGGGTCAAGATGCTCTCAGAATCATGAGGGAAAACAGAGAGTCACAGGGCAATTACAAAAGACTCGAGGAGGGGCAGGATCCTGGTGACGAAACGGTCTGCATCTTGAAACCCATAAACCCATGCGTGTAAGAAAATTATATTCCATTTCTTCCAGTCACATGTGGATCTACGGCTGCCTTGAATTTTTTAAAAAGTCAAACAGATATGGATAATTTCCACACAAAGTGTGGAAAGACCTCATGCCAGTATCGGAGCCCTGAGTGGAAATACACCACCTCGCTCGGATTAGCGAGAAGCAGCCAAATAAGGTCTCCCGTGGAAGGGGACCTCAGCACAGATAAACGCAAGGACCTGGGAAAGGCAGTCAGTGTAGACAGTGACCCCTGGCCCCTCCCCCCGGCCGACTCCCCCCGTCCACTGCTGCCTCTCTGGGTTTGAGCCCCCTCTTTTAGCCCTAAGAGAACGTCTGCTTGAATCTGTAACAGCCTCCCTTTCTCCCCATCCCTTACAGGGCATTTGGCTGTTGAAGAACCTGGAGCACGCGTCTGACGGAGTTGCCCGTATTGTGGATGTGAATGGCTGCTTCTCCGTGGGGCTCATTTCTCTCTCCGCTGTGTTCCGTGATAGCGGTAGTTTGACACCATCGTCAGGCTCACCATCATCATGTTCCTACCTCATGGTCCTAGTGTTGTTGGAAAGGTGGAAGTGTGGACAATCGGTGCTGGCTTCTGAAAGTCTAATTCCCCCATCACGTAACTTAAAACCAAGCCTTTCCTCCCCGCCCCATAGAACAAGGACCGCAATCTGACAGCACTCAGGTTGGGAAAGTGATTCTGGTGCAAAGACAATGCACGGACTTGTGCCATGGCCAAGCAGGGCCGGCCCTGCAGCTGCCTTCAGAGCAGGCGGTTTCTGGAAACAGACCTTTCTGACGGTAAGTCCCAATAAAGCGGGTGGGTGTTATATTAATGACTAGACTCTTAGTCACCTTGAGGGAGCTGAGATCAGATGACACCAGGATGGTGGAGGGAGGTGAGATGTGTGCAGTTTAGGTTGCAGATGTGAACTTAATCTCAGGAGTATTTTCATAATCGCTCTGATGCTTGGGTGAAATGCCTCACATACTGCTTACTAGGCTACAGAGGAGGAGAAGGGGTGAAGTGAGGAAGCCCAAGCTAAGTTATTTTCCTTGGAACCTGTGCTCTGAGAAGGCCAGGAAAAGGGATATACTTCATCCTTCAAGCAAAATCTTCACTCTTCAGCTCAGTCTGTGCATTTTAGCACTCCAAAACAACCCATGAACAGACCACAGCATATTGTGTGTGTGTGTGTGTGCATGTACGTGTGTGTGCGTGTACACGTGTGTGTTAGTTGCTCAGTCATGTCCGACTCTTTGCAGCCCCATGGACTGTAGCCTACCAGGCTCCTCTCCATGGAATTCTCCAGGCAAAAATATTCGAGTGGGTAGCTTAGTAAATACCCAATTCAGGGATAGCAACAGAAATTTTAAAAATGAGAAAGGATTTTTTTTTAAAAAAAGAAGAGAGAAAGATTAAGTGTTGAACACAATAGCTCGGTATCATTTGCTGTTGACCCTTAACTCCTTTTCTACCTGCCAGTAAACAGGTCTCCTGGGGTCTTATCCACTGCAAGGGTCCAGTAAGACGGTCTTAGGGACACAGGGTCAGCCTGACATCTATAAATGCCCACCAGCAGTGGAAGCCAGAGGGCTGTGTGTGTAGAAATTTCAGCTCATTGGATCTTTCCTCAAAATGTCTTCTCTTGACTCTTTGTCTATCTCAGATGACAGAAGCAAACAGACGACTGTAATAATAATGCTGCTACCGTGGCAGGGCTCTTCAACCGAACGACCCCCGCGGTTCACACAGAGTGACTCACTCTGTCAGCTGGTTGGCACCTGCCCAGGACCCCTGCTGCTCCATGCTGGGGGCAGTCGGGTTCTCGGGATGGACGGCTTCTTTGGGAATCCCTGGTGGTCCAGGGATTAGGGCTCCAAGCTTTCATTGCCAAGGGCCCAGGTTTGATCCCTGGTCAGGGGAACTAAGATCTCAGAAGCCACCAGGCAATGGCAAAAAGAAAAAAAAAAGGGGGGGGGGGCTCACTTCCCAATGCCTTCTAGGACGTGATGCGTGATGTGATTTTATATACAATGAGGTATTATATAATACTGTACTAATTATACTGCGCTGTGCCGCATCACGTTACAGAGTCTCCTATAGGCCGAATTATTTGCCTCTGTGTTTCCGGTGTGTCTCCCCCCACACTAGATAGTAAGACGGTCGGAGCGTGAACTCTGCCGCCATGCTGCACTCACACCCGTACCACTCACCAGCTGAGAGACCTTGGAAATGCTCCATAGTGCTTCTGCGCCTTAGCTTCCTTCTGAGCGAAGCAGAAAGAGCAGCACACGTCTCCGTGGGCCACTGTGAAAAGCCAGTGCGTTAAAGCCTGGGGCAAGCCCTGGGTGAGTAACTCCCACGTTCCAGCGGTCAGTCGTGCCGTCGGCTGGTGACGGGCCCCACGCCATGGCGCACGGCGCCTCCCTCACACTCAGCAATTTCCCGTGTCCCTGCCTGCAGGTTTTTGAGCTTAATGTGAAAGTGTTAGTTGCTCAGTCGTGTTCACCTCTCTGCACGTAGCACGCCCCTCTCCTCCGTCCATGGGATTCTGCAGGCAAGAATACTGGAGTGGGTTGCCGTTCTCTCCTCCAGGGGATCTTCCCGACCCAGGGATCAAACCCAGATCTCCCACATTGGAGGCAGGTTCTTTACTGTGTGAGCTGCCAGAGAAGGGTCAATCAACACATTTCATCCCTTTGCTATAACGATTGGAGCAGGGTGGGTGGATAACTAGTCAAATGATTTGACCCCAGCCATGGCTTTGATTTGCCCAACTGGGACTTCAGACCGACCCCCATGGGACCTATGGGAGCTGGAGCCCCCTGGGGACCTGGCCGGGAATCCAGGAAGGACAGGTGGGAGGAAGCAGGGCCCAGGGGCATCGTGGGGCTCCTGCCCCAGCCTGCAGCCAGCCCTGCCCCTGCACCATTTGGGCCCATGGGCCCATAAGTTCGCTTTTTGCTGTCAAACTTTCTCCACTAGAACTCAGAGAGGGCCAGCAGTTGAGGCCCCATGGAACGCCGAAGACAAGACTCAGAGAGCACGTCAAGAACTCGGAGATGACACAGCACAGAAGTAGCAGCGGCCACCGCGGCGTGCGCTCCCAAAGCCCCAGAGGCCTTGGAAGAGAGGTCGGGATACACCCGTGGGTGTATAAATAGGGTGAGTAAAAGGCGGGGGTCGGGAGGGCTTCTGGGAGCAGCAGCGATTGCAGTGATGCCTCAGCTTTATTAAATGCCTCTCCGACGTCAGCCCCCGTGCTCGGAGCTTGGCCCAGCCTCGCACAGGAGCCATGCTGGGGGACAGAGTGCGGCGTGTGGGCATGTGGAAACGGGGACAGGCTGGCTTTCTTACACTTCAAGATTACAAAAGAGTGTCCGTGTGCCTCGAAGCCCCGGGGGAGGTAGCCGTGACTCAAGGCTGGAAGGAGGCCCGTGGCGGCAGCCAGCACTGGAATCCAGACGACACACCTCAGTGCACCCGGGCGTTTCAGCGCTCGTCCAGAGTCCCGTCCCGGCAGGCTCTGCCGGCATCCACCTCGCTTCCGGGGCCCGCGCGTCTCCAGCCAGGTCTGGCTCAGGAGGACACGGGCGCATCAGTGCATAAGATAAGCTTCCTGGTAACTGAGGAGGTGCCCGTGAGACGCCTGAGAGGGGAGCGTAGGAGCTGCCTCCTTGCAACACAGCAGCCAGCCACCCCCTCTCACAGGCACGTTTTCTGGGACACTTGGCAGGACATTCCGTGTGCCTTAGCACTTCAGAAAATGACGCAAGGAGCCAGAGTGCCTGTGTGTGTATATATATTTATATATGATCACGCTCAGTCATGTCTGGCTCTGTGCGACCCCATGGACTGTAGCCCACCAGGCTCCTCTGTCCATGGGATTCCTCAGGCAAGAATACTGGAGTGGGTTGCCATGCCCTCCTCCAGGGGATCTTCCCAATTCAGGGTTCGAAGCCCCATCTCTTGTGTCTCCTGCATTGGCAGGCAGCTTCTTCACCACTAGCAACACCTAGGATGCCACTTTCATTTGATAAACATTTTTTGAGCACCTACTGTGTGCCGAGCATTGCAACAGGCAAAGACGATGGAGAGGTGAGAGGTGTGCTCCCAGCTTCACTGTGCTGCCAGGGCAGGTGAGGAACTGAGGTGGCACCAGGAGGACTCAGAGGCAGTGGGCACAGGGGTGGGACAGCGAGGCTGCCCCGGACCTGGAGAGGAATCAGGATGAGCCAGGAGATAGGACGGAGGGCACACGGGGAAGGAGGTGCTCTGGTGGGCAAAAGCGTGCAGAGACTCAGGAGAAAGGGAAAGAGGAACTCTGCCAGGTCTCGGGGTGACTACAGCCTGAAGGCAGAAGCAAAGTAGACAGAAGGGAGGACATTTCCCGAGACTCTCGTGTGCACGAGACGCCGTGGATGGAAACGGGGCACGCAGGACGTCAGCACAGCCCTCGGCTCGTACAAACAGGTCCATTCTTTTGAACACTTACCAGCAGCCAGCTGACGTGTGTAAGCCCTGGGTACACATGCTCACTGTGGTGACGGAAACCCTCCCACCTTTGACCCAGGAGGAGACTCTGGCCCAGAGACTGGGTCCACTGACTTGCCCAGGCCTCACACCTGGGATGGAGCAGGATTCAGGCCTCGTGGTGGCCTGGCACCAAAGGGCAGCACCTCCTGGCTCAGCCCCCCAGAATCCGCGGTTCACTCTTTCGCTTCTCTGCCCCCCAAAGGCTATAAATAGCGTTGACCTACAACCCCAGCGTGCTCTGGCCTGGAGATGCGGGAGGCTTTGGCCCTCCCATTCTGCCCCCACTGCGCTGGCTCTGTCGTTTTGACCCCAAAGATATTCTGACTTTGTCATCACGACCCACCAGTGCTTTGCAACACCCCGGCACATCAGCTCTGTCTATATGGCATCTGGTCTGCGCTTACCTACCCTGTATTCAGCATCAAAGGGCTGAGAATGTTACCTCTGTGCAATCCAGGTTTTGTTTTGTTTTTTTAACCTCTTCATGCAGTCCAGACCATTTTCAGCTAGAGAAATGAGCTGGCAAAGACAGTGTAGCCTTGCTGAGGTCAGAGGGTGAATGAGTACCCTGTCTCCACGCCGACGCCCCCTTCCCCGACCTGCCAGCACCCACATGATCAGCCCAGATCAGCAGCTCTTCATGGAGCCTGGAGCCCATGGGGACACTCACCCAAGAGTCCCCATCCTTCCTCCAGGCCCTGATGACAACCCTGGCCTGGTCCGCTGTGACAGCTGGCCCCAGGCTCTCAAGCAGGACACAGACCCTGGACAGCCGGTCATAAATGCACACCGGCTCCCTCCTGCTTTCATGCCCAGCTTTTTCTGCAAGGAGAAGCGAAGGGAGCCACAAAGGGCAGAGTCTGCAAAAGTCTGCACATTGAGCTCCTTTCAAGAGAGACCAGGGGGAACCAGTGGCAGCTCAAAGGTGGACACTGGCAACTCTGAACTCTTCAAGAAAGTGCCTCAGAGCCTCGCGGCCTCAAAACTGGCATTGGGAAACGGCAGGGAAGGTGGCGGTGGAAATGAGAGAAGCAGCCAGGGGGAAGGAACAGACCGCAAAGAGTCTTTTATACACACACAGAGCTCTTCTGCTTAGGTTTTCTAGGTTACATCTATTTTTTATTAGTCTCTGAGGTCCCAGCTTTGGACAACTACTGAGTATTTTGACAGGGCAGAGGTTTACAGAGGTCAGAGCAGGTGAAACTTTAAACAGTTATCTAAGTTACCTGCCATCCTCGACAGAGAGCTGTGTCTATACAATAGAAAAAAAAAAAAGTAAAGTTCCTTTAGAATTGATTAGAAGGGTACATCCCCATGGAGTTTAAAACGACCCCAATTACCAAATAGGCCAGTTCTATTGTTTCCACTTTATTGGGGCAAAATTGACAAATATAAATTGCACATATTTCAGGTATATGATGTAATGTTTTGGTATGTGTATACATTGTGAAATCACCACCACAACCATGCTAGTTAATACATCCATTACATCACAGCTGCTGTCTTCCTTGTGTGTGTGTGTGTTAAGAGCACTGAAGATCGACTCTCTTGGCAAATTACAATACACGGTGTCCCATACAGTATTGGTCACTACAGCCAATATGCTGTAAAGCAGGTCTCCCGTATGCTGTACAACAGGTGCAATTTATCATACACAGCCAGATGCCGCGAAATGAGTACATCCTGCATAACTGACACGTCCTGCCTTGGCTCAGCCTTGCCCCGTTCTCCTCCACCCTTGACTCCCCCATCACCACTGTTCTGATCTCCATTCTGTAAGTGTGACCTTTTCAGATTCCGTTACAAATGTGATCATATGGTACTTGTCTTTCTGTGTCTGGCTTATTTCACTTAGTACAACGCCCTCCAGGTTCATCCACATTGTCACAAATGGCAGGATCGCTTTCTTTTTTAAGGCTGAATAGTATTCCCTTGTATATCATGTATCAGATTCTCTTTATCCCTTCACCTACAGATGGATACTTAGGCTGTTTCCATATCCTGGCTATTATAAGTACTGCTGTGATAAACATGGGACTCCAGATAGCTCTTTGAGATACTGATTTCATTTCCCTTGGATAAATACCCATAAGGGGCGGCACCAACTGTCATTCCTACCAACAGTGCACAAGGTTCCCTTTTTTGCCACATCCTTGCCAGCTGTTATATCTTTTTGATAATAGCTATCCTAACAGGTTGGGGGGTGGGTGGTATCTCACGGCGGTTTTGACTTGCATTGCCCTGCTGATTTGGTGATGTTTTAGGCCCATTTAATTTAGAATGTCCACTAGGGGACTCGAATAATCCAGTGAGTCATTTTGTGTAACGATGAAGGGCTGAGAGGGACCGTCGAGGCTTGGTCCCCTGCGATACTGTCATCAACAACTCAGGGAGAGCTGGAAGGGCAGAAGGGCTCCAGCCACTTAGGGAGCTGCCCTGCGTCCTCCCATGGTAGCAGACACTTCACAGGCACAATCTCTGACCCTGACCAGCACCCATTTTGCAGGTGAGGGTCCTGTGTCCGAGAGGTGAAGTCACAGAAAAAGCACGCCCGTTTCATTGGCGGCTGCCACAGAGGTGGAAAGCAAACTAAACCTCGTTGATGGCGCATTCTAAATCCAAAGAGAGATTTAGACAGGTAGGGACCCGGCTCGACAGGAGACAGATGGATCCTACTGGAGATCATTGCATGTTTCCATGCTCGGGTTCAAAAACACAAGCCCACAAACAGAGGACGGGGGAAGCACAAGGAGAAGGGGCCTGGGGCCAGCCTTGGTGAGTCACCGGCGTTCTGTGTCTGCTGGGGAGACCAGGGAAATTACTTGGTGCACGAGAGCAGACAGGCTGCAGCTCCCAGAGGTGGAAGGCGGTGCCTGCTCTGTGATAAGACGCTCACACCTGGGGATCTGGGTTCAGCTCTGGAATCTGAACCCTAAGAGCAGGGCGGCAGCCGTGAGGCAGGGGCACTTGAAATGCAGGCATTTGTGAACGTGCTGAAGGCACTGGGCATGTCCAGAAGTGAAAAGGAATGAATGGCAGGGAAAGGGTGTCGGAGTGGCTGTCTTCTACTCCTGGGACACCCCGAGGGGTGTAAGGGCTCATTACATCCTTTCAAGTGTATAAAATCTAGACTCATGTACAGAAGAAAGGGATATGACTCTATACTCGACAGACAAAAAGTTTTTCCTGACAAGTCTCAGGACTGTGGGAAGACAGACGGACCAGCTGGAAGGTAAAACAGGGAGCAGTGAGCACCCGGTCACTGGAGGTAATCAAGTACATGCTATCAGGGCCCCAGGCAGACTTGTGTGGGTGCTACTCACTTTGGTTTCCACGGACTCCTTCTTCCGTAAGGAAACTTGATTATATTTTATAGCTGTGTTGGTATAATGACAGATGTAACCCATGCTTGATGAGTTTCACTTCTTTAACTCTGACTTTAGAAGAAATGCAGATGTCCTCCTGGGCCCCTGACGGTCTCACGGGCTGCTGTGCTGAAACCAGCCCTGAGTGCTGACCATTTGCAGGCCAGTGCTGCAAACCAGAGTCCCATTGATTGTACACTGGAGGGAAAGTGTTAAGGTCAGACTTCTACACTCTCCCTAGTCTGAGGTTCTCCCCAAAAAACGGGGGCATGCCCCAAGCTGCTTTCTGAGATTGTTAGGGTGAAGAATGGTGTGCCTGCTACAGTTCCACTCTGCAGAGAGTATACACCCAGACCCCAATTATCACAGATGGTAACGCCTGAGACCATAATTAGGGGGCCAGGGTGGAGATGAGGAATAGTGGTTCCTTTGTTTGATGTCCTCCCCTTTCGGTCTGGTTCAAACATTTCTATTTAACCAATAACATGGATCATGGTTTATAAAACAACTAAATAAGAATACTAGCAAAAGGGTCTATAAATGTGACTTTCATTTTTATTAGGGGTGGGAGGGCTTATCCCGCCCAATTCTCTGTTCTCCAGAACAGAGAAGACCTGTTCGGACCAGGAACACCTTCACAATGGATGAGGCCGTGAGGGTGTTCCTGGGCAGGTTTGGTGTTTTCAGTACACAGAACAACATGTGCAAAAGCTCAGCAAAAGCCTCGATGCAACCGAGAACAGAGATATAATACCGGCCACGAGGGATCTCTCCTCTCCGGTCCAGCCAAACAAACTCAGAAACAGAGATTCAGAAACCCTCTGCCTCAGCAGAGTCCTCCGGTCAACATGCACGCATTTAAGCCTGGTTTTGTGTTTTCTAGGACTCAAGGTTCCAGCTCCCAGGGCACATGGCTGCTAAATGCCACTGGACCAGGACCTAAGAATCACCCCAGACCCCGGGGGAGGAAGGAAAGTGACTGCAACTCTACAGAGTCTGTCCCTTGACGTCTCCTGCACAGAAGACACAGCCTGAACCAACACTGTCCCACTATCATGTCCGTTCCTGTATTCCTGGTTTTTGTAAAAAATCAGTTCTGACTTCAGCATGATAAACCTTCGAAGGGCTGAATGCTTTCGGGACAAATTCCCTCCGTGGTGTAGCTCTGTGAATAGGATCAAAAAGGGTATAACGATGGAATGCTGAATTGCAAGCGGTTCCTAACTAAAGGAAAAGAAAATGCTAGGGAGACATCTGTGTTCTGGAAAAAAGGAAAGAAGGAAAAAAGAAAAGAAAAAAGAGACAAGCATGGGAATCTGTTGATCTGGAATGGCGAGAATAGGAAAGAGGCCTCTAATTTTGAATCTCTCTCTGGTGCCTAAATGCCAAAGAAGTCCTTTCGCTCAGATGCTGGTGTATGCACAGAGCTGTTGATTAATCCCGATCAGATGCTGGTGTATGCACAGAGCTGTTTAGTAATCCCCTCCCGTCCACCAGGCCTAACTCGGTGTCTTGGTTGGGTGAGGAAAGGACAGGAGCTCAAGTAAATCTGGGGAGGCCGTCCTAGGAATTCTCACTCGAGAAAACATCTGGCTTTCCCACATCTCTGGTGCAAAACAAACAAGAACCTGACTAAATGATGTGTACTGTGTTCTAAGGTAGAGCCCTTTGGGAGCCTGATACAAATAAACACACATAACATAAACAAGACCCCAAACTCTGGCGATGAGATCCACTTGCAACCGTGGTCTTTCACAAAGGCACAGATGGCGAGTTGCAGGGCTTTTTGTTTTCAGAATCCACTTTCCAGTAAACAACCTAAACAGTGTATGAAGACCCCAGACCCTTCTTCTGCCCTTTCCCTCCTGCCCCCCACCAGGCACAATCCCCCATCAAAATGGTACCCCCCCCCAGAGAAACCTCCAAATCTGATTTGTCTATTTTTTGCTCTCTCCTCATGATTACTCCCCTCCCCTTAAAGCCTGGCTTCCCTGAAACCAAATGTGAGCCATTCTCTAACTGCACCGGAAAATCAGAATTTATTGTACATATGTTTGCGTTCCACTTAATAAAAAAACCTATATTTTAAGATAAACTTTGTTAGTAATTCATGAGGTAAGTGACTATTTATGCTAATCAGGCAGAAATATATTCTCAAGCATAATGCATTACATAAATTTGAATGCAAAATGTTCAATTATGAAGTAAATACAGGTAATGCAAATAATAAATTACCTCTAATAAAAATTATAAAAGATGGGTCTTCAAAGAGAGAGCGGCTTTAACTTACAACTGTGAATTGCTTAAAGAGAAAAGAATTAATAAATGCTGATTTACTCTGATGATTATTTAGCACATAATTCACCTATTCATAACGACTCCTAGTAATCAGACTGTTGTCTTACATTCTCCAATATGAGGCAAGACTGTTTCCTCAGCAATTTTACCCTTATCAGATTATCTCGTCTGATTCGATTAATTTTCTTCCATGAATCTGCTAACAGTGATTTGTGATTTACTTGCCCTGCTCACTAAAGACTGTTAAAAGGATTTCTCTAACACTCCAGCTAAGAACACTCCATGCCTTATCATTCAGTTCCTCTGAACAACTCTTTCCTCAAATCGATTTAGTTGGTTTCAGAGTGAAATTCAGTGGACACTGGTTAGTTCTGCACCATAAAATCAGCTCCTGGATAAACAGAGAGTTCAGACACTACCCTTGATGCATCTTGTTCTTTTTAGATTATATATGTCTCATTCCAACATGATACACCTGAACGGTGGTAACTCACAATCAGGAAGACTATATTATTTTTCACTTTGAATCATTATAATTTGGATGTAAACAGGGTTTGAATTTTTTTTTTTTGCATGAAGTTGTTATGTGCGTACTGACATGAAACCAACACTGTGTTTTTGATGTTAGGGTTTCACAATCTCCTATGTGATTCGACCCATGCCCTCCTCCCTCCCACCAAATTCCTCTGTAAAGACTCACTGCTTTCAGAAAGTTGAATGCTACTGGTTTGAATTGGTCAATAATGACAAACGCGTGGTTTCTAAATTACTCTGTATTGTTCTACAGAGATTACCAGAGTATATATAGCATGGGGTATTAAGCAGTAAGAAAACACAGTTCATATTGTATTTGGATTATATTGGCTAGGAGAGAAGTGAAACAAACAACGTTAGCAAAGAAATCTAAAGAATTGTAGAGATTCAAAAACCTGAATAGTACTAATTAAAATGAGAGTGCTCAATTGTTACATGAGAAACGCTGCTAACAGAGGACTGTAAATGTTTAGACACCCCTGTGAATCACCAAATAATAAAGGAAAAAGGACAAAAATGAGAATTAAGTTATAAGCCTGGGAGCACCACTGCTCCACTTCTAAAAAATAATTTGTATCTTTTTTTTCCCCCCAAGAGAAAATGGGAGACTATAAAAGACTCTGCAATGAGAGAAAGAAAAATACCCTGGCTTGACAGCAGTGTACAAAAATAAAATGTGCAGATAATAATACACTTAGCTGCCCAAACATGGGCATTTAATTTCTAGAAATGATACATAATTGCAACAATTAGGTGCATGGCCATGAATCTGTATCTCATGATCTTCGTCATTAGTGAACTTTGTTTATAAATGTTGTTTATTTATAAATGTAGCAGTTTCAGTGTTCCTGACCAAAAATACTTTCATGAAAGGCAGGGATCATCTCTCACAGCTTTTACCAAAAATCGGATGCAAAAGGATTAACGCAAAAATTCTAATAAAAAAGTGAATTAATTATTCCTAAGTATACTGAAATTCATATTTTACATTAAAATATAAACTTCAGGCATTTGTGGCTAATAACTTTAAAAAGACTTAGAAAAATATTGCTATGGACAATGCTAATGACATAATATGTTGATGTAATTTAAGCAGTAAATTTTTCCCTTGAATACATAAGCTGTAATCCCTTAACTTCATTACTAGGTGAAATACTGTTTGAAAGAGAAAAGCAAAGAGATTCTGTGAGGCTGCATAAATATTGACATAATCTTCACTCTTTCTTCCCCAAACTGCTTATGGACATATCTCATTCCATCCCAACAAAGTACTCCCATAAAGCCCAAGCTACTCTTATAAACATCGTCTCTGCAGTAATGATAAAAAGAAAAAGTGCTTTTCTGGAAAATACCAACAGTGCTGGCCTTTTAGGATAACGACTTGCCTGCAAGCCTTTTGGGGAGTCTCTCCTTAGGGATTCCCGGGTTTGCTGAAACCCAAGGCTGCCAGCATGAGGGAAATGAACACAAGTCTAATCTGGTGTCTGAAGCCAATGAGTGACACCTAAGGTCTCATTATAAATAGTAAAGTATGCAGTCGGGTGGGTAAGAGCATTCTGAAGTGCAATGTTCAAGAAGCTGGCTTAATATATGACTAAGTGTCAGAAGTCAGGTTTTCTGAGAATTACTTTTCAGATAAACAACTTTATAGCACTGCACTTAATCTTACTTACTAGAGACATCTCATTTATCACTGAATTACAAGTAACTTTAATTCTATTGATATTGCCATAAAGCCCGTTGAAAATGCATCCTGGCACTTTTTAAAAAGGGTTTGGGGCCCTGTTTGTTACATGGGATCCTCTTGCATAAGTCTCCCGGGTCTGGCCTCTTTCTCCACAGTCAAAGGGGTCGGCGGGGGAAAAAAATGTTTCCCGCACCTGCCAGCACTGCCTTCAGCCCCTTTCCTGACAAAGTCGGGCTCTCCCACTTGCAGCCAAACCAATTTTCCGCCCCTCTTTCCTCCTCCCACCTAGGGAAACCAGCTTCTTTTCATTTCATCAACAAAACTGGACACGGATCAATTTCAACTGACCTTTGCCGAAAGGTGGCGCTGTTGAGGTAAGAACCAACTCGGTCCAACAACAGTTTTCCCTCTTCGACCGTTCTGCAGGCTTTTCAGATTTTTTTTTTAATGCACCCTCCTAGCGTCTCCCCCTCCCATAAAATAAGATAAATATGATTAACACCAAGTGCATTTCATTAATTGGAGGAATCAACAGTCCAACATCCAGGCAGGCAGGCTGGTCTTCCAAACGCTGGGTCGGCTCCGCGCCCTCTCGCTTTCCCTCAAATAAATCTCGGCTTCTCCATCTGGCCTATCGCTTTAAAATCTTAGAAACAGAGTTGCTGGTTCTTTCTTTCTTTTTTTTTCCTTCCTTTTTCTTTTCTTTCTTTCTTTCTTTCTTTTTTTTTTTTTGCAAAGCTTTAGAAGAATCGATCGAGAAAACTGAACAGTTAGTTATTAGCATCTGCAACACCCCCAAGGGGGAGAAGCAGCCCCTACTCGCGTCCTCCCCATCCCCCACTCTGGGTTTCCGGACCCGTCCCAGAAACCGCGGTTTAAAACTTAACCCTTCGAGGGAGCTGGTGAAGGCTGGGGTATTGGTTCTTTTTTCGTCCCCGTTCCTCCCCACGATCAAGTCTGAAATAATTAAGCGAAATGTAAAAGTGCAAAGGGCGCGCAGGACCCTGATAAACAGGAGTCAGATTTCATTAGGGGGTGGATGAGTACGTGCGTGTGTGTATGAGAAAGAGAAGTGAGTCTCAAAGGCCAGACTCGGGCCAGAGTCAGAGGCCCGAGGGTGAGAAGCCGGGCTGACCTGACACCGAGCTTTCCCGGAGTTAATTCGCGTTCGCACCCCCCAGCCAAGGACGGGAGAAGCCAGCGGGCAGCCAGCCCCCGCGCGGAATGGCCCCTGAGCAACTCATTTCAAATCCTTTAAAAGAGGCTGATAAAACGGGCTCGCTCTCTCCGCGGACTTGGAGCCGCCCTGGCAAGCGCGCGACCGGGCGAGGTCAAGCGCGCAGTGGGGACCCCTGCGCCCCCACGCGCGCGGGTGCGCGCGGGCACCGGGGAGAGGGACAAAGAGTTGGGGCCAAGTTTGCGCTCGGGGCATTGCCAGGCTCCGGGGAAGGAAGGTTCCCCTCCTAAGGTGGAGCAAGGAGAAAAAGCTACCCGGCTAATTCACGATCCTTGCGGGGGTGTGTGTCGGGGGTGGGGGGGGGCGGTCAGGAAGGAGTTGGGGGGAAGCAGGCCAACCGTGGCCGAGCGAGTGGCAGGCGAGCTAGGGCTCCGGAAGGCAGACCTCTCTAGCTCCGAAGTAAAGCAAACCGTCCTCGCTGTCCACCCGGGTTCCCGCAGCCCCTCCGGAAAACTCTGTCCCCTCTTGCACCAAACTTTGCTCTGGTCTTTGCAACCTCGCGCGGAGGCTGCGGCTTGGGAAGGGTTAAGACTGCCCGTCCCAGCTGACAGTCAGCTGATTGGGCCCTGATTGACAGCTCGGAAAAGTTTCCTTGTTTCTCGACTCCTATGCTAATCGCGGGCGCTCCCGCCGCCTCCCATTGGTCCGGAGTACCAGTCAATTTCCCATTTGGGCCTGACGTCACGAGTGCTATAAAACTCAGCAATAGCTTTAAACTCTTCTTGCTGGATCAGAGGCTTTAAAATCTTTTTTTTTCATCTTCGAGCTGTATAGCTCCGGCTGCTCGTCTGCGCGGTCTCCCCCCTTTTGCTCTGCGCCTCGCCTTTTCCCCAGGACTTCGCTATTTCGCTTTAAAAGAAAAAAAAAAGCAAGAAAGAACTCAACTCCCCCCCCCCCCCCCCTTTCCTCCAGCCCGGCTGCACCTCTGTCTTGCACTTTGCACGGAGGGAGGAAGAGCGCGAGGTTGAGCGAGAGGAGAGAAAAAAAAAATTTTTTTTTTTTAATTAAAAAAGAGCCAGGCAGAAGAGGAGGCGAGAAGCATGAAGTGTTAACTCCCCGGTGCCAAGGCCTGCGCCTCCCGGACAGCCGCCTGCCGCGCCTGCAGCCCCGAACGGCAGCCGCGCGCGCCCCGCCTGCAGCCGGGGCCAGCAAGCCGAGCCGAGCCCTCCTTATGCAAAGCGCGCAGCGGAGCGGCGAGCGGGGGACGCCGCGCACCCAGCCAGGCTCCTCCGGCTTCGCCGCCGCCGCCACCACCGCCACCGCAGCCCGCGGAGGACCTTCCCGAGCCTGAAGCCGCCGACTCGGCGCGCTAGGAGGCGAGCAGGCGAGGAGGGGCCGGGGCGAGCGAGCGAGCACATTGGCGTGAGCCGGGGCGGGGGGGAGGGAGGGCGGGCGCGGGGGGCGCGGGCAGGGCGGCGGGGGTGTGTGTGTGTGTGTGTGCGCGCTCGGAGGTTTCGGGCCAGCCACCGCCGCGCAAGCTAGAAGCGCCCCAGCCCGGCAAGCTGGCTCACCCGCTGGCCACCCAGCACAGCCCGCTGGCCCCTCTCCTGCAGCCCATCTGGCGGAGCGGCGGCGGCGGCGGCGGCGGCGGCAGGAGAATGGCATCGGAACTGGCAATGAGCAACTCCGACCTGCCCACCAGTCCCCTGGCCATGGAATATGTTAATGACTTCGATCTGATGAAGTTTGAAGTGAAAAAGGAGCCGGTGGAGACCGACCGCATCATCAGCCAGTGCGGCCGTCTCATCGCCGGGGGCTCACTGTCCTCCACCCCCATGAGCACGCCGTGCAGCTCGGTGCCCCCTTCGCCCAGCTTCTCGGCGCCCAGCCCGGGCTCAGGCAGCGAGCAGAAGGCGCACCTGGAAGACTACTACTGGATGACCGGCTACCCGCAGCAGCTGAACCCCGAGGCGCTGGGCTTCAGCCCCGAGGACGCGGTCGAGGCGCTCATCAGCAACAGCCACCAGCTCCAGGGCGGCTTCGATGGCTACGCGCGCGGGGCGCAGCAGCTGGCCTCGGCGGCCGGGGCCGGCGCCGGCGCCTCCCTGGGCGGCAGCGGCGAGGAGATGGGCCCCGCCGCCGCCGTGGTGTCCGCCGTGATCGCCGCGGCCGCCGCGCAGAGCGGCGCGGCCCCGCATTACCACCACCACCACCACCACCACCACGCCGCCGGCCACCACCACCACCCGACGGCCGGCGCGCCGGGCGCCGCGGGCAGCGCGTCCGCCTCGGCCGGGGGCGCGGGCGGCTCCGGCGGCGGCTCGGGCGGCCCGGCCAGCGCCGGGGGCGGCGGCGGCGGCGGAGGCGGCGGCGGCGGGGGCGCGGCGGGGGCGGGGGGCGCCCTGCACCCTCATCACGCCGCGGCCGGCGGCCTGCACTTCGACGACCGCTTCTCCGACGAGCAGCTGGTGACCATGTCGGTGCGCGAGCTGAACCGGCAGCTGCGCGGGGTCAGCAAGGAGGAGGTGATTCGGCTGAAGCAGAAAAGGCGGACCCTGAAAAACCGCGGCTATGCCCAGTCCTGCCGCTTCAAGAGAGTGCAGCAGAGGCACGTCCTGGAGTCCGAGAAGAACCAGCTGCTGCAGCAGGTCGACCACCTCAAGCAGGAGATCTCCAGGCTGGTGCGCGAGAGGGACGCGTACAAGGAGAAGTACGAGAAGCTGGTGAGCAGCGGCTTCCGAGAAAACGGCTCGAGCAGCGACAACCCGTCCTCTCCCGAGTTTTTCATGTGAGTCTGACACGCGGCCCCAGCTCGCCCCCTTGCTAAGCGCTCCGTGGGGGTCCGACTCGGGTGTGGGCTTGCAGCTCCAAGCGCCTTGCTCGCCACCACCTCGCCCCCTCCCCTCCCCAACTTGCCCCCCCCCAGTTGCCCCCTGCACGCGCGCACACACACACACACACACACACGCGCGCGCGCGCACACACACACACACACACACTGCTCCGAGATGGTGGTGGTGGCGGCTGTTTTTGAGTCGGGGAGGGGCTGGTGGTCTGGCTCATGGATTGCCAATCTGAAATTCTCCATAACTTGCTGGCTTTTTTTTTTTTTAACATCCCCCCCCACCCCTTTCACTTGCTCAATGTTCAAAGATCTCAACAGAGTTCCTCATGCTCACCTTTGAAGCCTGCATCATTCACGTATTTTTTTTTTTTCTTCAGTTCATGAGCTGGTGTTCATTTTCTGTGTGTGTGTGTTTTATTTTGTTTGGATTTTTTTTTTTTTAAAGAACTTTGAGTTTTTGGAGCTTGCTGTGTTGCCCCTAACTCACCACCCCCATCCTCCACCCTCACCCACTTGCCACCCATCTCCTTTGAGATAAAAGAAAAAAAAAAGGCTAAGTTTTTTTTCTCCTCCTGAGTTCTTCATATGAGATTGAGCTTGCAAAGGAAAAAAAAATGTGAAATGTTATAGACTTGCAGCGTGCTGAGTTCCATCGGGGTTTTTTGAGCATTGTTATGCTAAAATAGAGGGAAAAAAATCCTCATGAACCGGCCACAATCAAGCCTGCATCAACCTTCTGGGTGTGACTCGTGAGTTTTGGTCCTTATGATGCCAAATCTGAGAGTTTAGTCTGCCATTAAAAAAAAAACAACTCATTCTCATCTCATGCATTATTATGCTTGCTACTTTGTCTTAGCAACAATGAACTATAACTGTTTCAAAGACTTTATGGAAAAGAGACATTATATTAATAAAAAAAAAAAGCCTGCATGCTGGACATGTATGGTATAATTATTTTTTCTTTTTTTTTTTTCCTTTTGGCTTGGAAATGGACGTTCGAAGACTTATGGCATTGGCATTCATACTTTTGTTTTATTGCCTCATGACTTTTTTGAGTTCAGAACAAAAAAAAAAGTGCAACCCTAGAGCCTTCTTCCCATGAAAGTTTGCATGTGCTCCAAAACTGCTTTGAGTTACTCAGAACTTCAGCCTCCCATTGTAAATGCACTGAAGGGGCTCCTTGTCAAAGATGCCGGAATGGGTTAAAAAAATTTAACAAGGCCAACAGTAAAGAACTCTTAATGTATTCCTCTTAAATGAGAATGACCACCCCACTGGGTGGACTAAAATTGTGCTGTTGCCGAAAGCAGTCTAAAATTTATTTTTAAGAGAAAGAAATCTGCCCCATTATTTTTGTTTTGTTTTTAGTTTTTTGGCTTTTGGTCATTGTCAAATGTGGAATGCTATGGGTTTCTAGTATATAATTTAATTCTAGTTTTTATAATCTGTTAGCCCAGTTAAAATGTATGCTACAGATAAAGGAATGTTATAGATAAATTTGAAAGAGTTAGGTCTGTTTAGCTGTAGATTTTTTAAAAGATTGATGCACTAAATTGTTTACTGTTGTGATGTTAAGGGGGGTAGAGTTTGCAAGGGGACTGTTTAAAAAAAAGTAGCTTATACAGCATGTGCTTGCAACTTAAATATAAGTTGGGTATGTGTAGTCTTTGCTATACCACTGACTGTATTGAAAACCAAAGTATTAAAAGGGGAAGCACCCCTGTTTATATCTGTAGGGGTATTTTACATTCAAAATGTATGTTTTTTTTTTTTCAAATTAAAGTATTTGGGACTGAATTGCACTAGATATAACCTGCAAGCATATAATACAAAAAAAAATTTGCAAAACTGTTTAGAACGCTAATAAAATTTATGCAGTTATAAAAATGGCATTACTGCACAGTTTTAAGATGATGCAGATTTTTTTACAGTTGTATTGTGGTGCAGAACTGGATTTTCTGTAACTTAAAAAAAAAATCCACAGTTTTAAAGGCAATAATCAGTAAATGTTATTTTCAGGGACTGACATCCTGTCTTTAAAAACAAATGAAAAGTAAATCTTACCACAATAAATATAAAAAAATCTTGTCAGTTACTTTTCTTTTACATATTTTGCTGTGCAAAATTGTTTTATATCTTGAGTTACTAACTAACCACGCGTGATGTTCCTATGTGCTTTTCTTTCATTTTCAAGTCTGGTTATATCAAGAGAAAGAATAATTACAATAATAAACTGCATTTTTTTTTTTGATTCTGTACTCAGTTTCTTAGTGTGCAGTTTAACTGGGCCCAACACTGCATTAGAAGTTTGAAAGGCATCCTTTTCTCCAGAGGAAGGAGTAATGAAGAAGTAGTGAGGCAGTAATTCAGAGTGAAACATAGGCTGTTTTGTTAGCGCAGTCCTTCTAATAATTAGTAATATATAATGTAAATGTAAGTTGTGATCTCTGAGAATCCCCCTCCCCATCAAAGTTTTCAGTTTTTAAATAAGTTGAGACACCATTGCCCTGCTGGAAACAAACAAAAATGCCAACCGGAGAGCAGGGCCTTCTCAGCCTCGCCCCGAGTGTCTGATCCCCCAGCAGCGTGCCCATCTGGAGAGAAATGAGCCCAGAAAGAGGGCACAGGCAGAGGTGGCTTGGCACATACGCATTCGGGGGTCAGGATAAACAGTTCTTGCCTTTTGGCTGAAACTGATTATTTTTCTTCTTCCCTCACACGCCATGATTTTCTTGTTAGCAAGGCCTGACAAGATTCCACATCAACACTTTGAACACATCAAAGTTGTTGGTTTGTGTTTTTAACTTTGAAGGTCATTTGTCTTAAATAGGAAAAAGAAAAATCCTCCTCTCACTTACAGAAGTCCAAGTATATATCTGGGTTTAAACTGTGTTATTAAATCATATTTCCCCGTGCAAATTTAGCTGAGGGCATCTCCACATAGATGAGCTGGTAATGACTGCAAAGCACCTTAGCTTCTGGAATAGGAGCGAAAAAATAATGCCTGATTGAAATACAGGCTGTGGTTTGATTTATTGGTATTTCATCCCAACACAGGTTGTGAGTGGGGGCTCCCTGGAAAGATCGGTTGGAAAGTCTGGAGCCACCTTCACTAACAGCATTGACCTATTTTAAAAATGTTACAAATTCATGCACCTCGTGTTACAAATTCATGTAGTTTGCATTCTTCATCAACTTCCCCAAGATCACTAATAGGATGTTAGACAAAGCCAACACTGTTTGGAAGATAGAGGCCAACACAGTGACTTCTGTTTTATTTTCTTTTCTGTCCTTTTTAAAAAAAGAAACAAAGATAATATTGCAACTCTGAACGAAGGCCTGATTTTGAGGAAAGCAGGTTGTGCTTGGCGCTGATGAGTTCTGGCCGTGTATCAGCCTTCCTTCCCTCTTTCACAGAACACGAAGCCAGAGGCTAACAGGGCATTTTGACCTTTCTCTCACTGTTAGCTTGGATAGAGACCCTGAATCCACACTTCATTTTGCTTTAACAGAAGTCTTAGTCAACCTTCTTCCATGTGCTTGAACTTAGCTGTTCTCTGCTTCAGAGATTTTTTTTCTTTTTTTGGTCTGATCCCAGCGAGGAGATTTGCAGTCTCCCACTGTAGAAGCAGAAATGGATTTATCACTTAGAGAGCCCAGCATCTGATGCAAGATTTTAGGCAAACACATGTTCCAGATAAGAGTGACCAGGATGGAGTTATTCTAATTATCTCATGGGAAATGCCACTTCCGAGAAAAATACAGTGGTCCAACAATTAGGTGTTTTGATAGGACCCTACAAGGCAGTTCAATATAATAAGCAGGTTTGGGGCCCAAATATGAAAAACACAGAGTGGTGTTGGCAAAAAAAAAAAAAAAAAGCGATTTTGGTGGCTGCCTTTAAGAGAAGTTTAACTCCTAATAAAAGGCGTTAGAAGAAGTAACCATATTTAGGGGAAAAAATTACTAAAAAGCTTTGAAATGTAATGTGTGGTGAACACAAATACATGCTTTTTTTTTTAACCAAAAAATCCTAAATCCTGCCGGAGAGCCCTTATTACAAATAGGTCTCTAATTCTTGTTGTTGTTTAAATCATGTAAGGAAATCTAGCTTTCCCTTCACACTGCATTTGAGGCTTTGTCTAAATAGTGTTAAAATTCCTTTCATTCCAAATGCAGAACTGAGCCCACTCACATCTGTGGGACGTACCACATTTTGGAAGCCCCAAGATCATGCGCTTTACCCGTGTATTCACAAAATGAAATTTACGTGAGACTTCTATTTCTTCTTATTATTATTACTGTCTGCAGTCATAAAAAACAGCCAACCCTTGACTTCTGTTTAATTTCCTTTTTTAAAAAGAGAATAAATGATTGTGTTAGAGACGAAAGGTATTACATGTATAACCTCCACACTAATTAACTGGGCCTCCTGTCTGAGGGTCTTAGGTACAGACCCACAGGAAACATGATGGTGCTTCTGACTTGATGCGCCAACCCAAATAGACTCGCTTATTTTCAACCTGTAATATTGTTTAAAAAAAAATCCACTGAAATTTACAAGATATATACAATGTTATAAAGGGAAGTGTCCCAGAAGGTAACAGCCAGCATTTTAAAAGCCTGTGGTACACATGCGCACACTAAGCGGTACTTTTCCGCGTTTCATTGTTTCTCTGGCAGATAATTTTACTAAGAAGAAAAAAAAATTTTTTTTATTCCCCTCCCCAAGCAGATGCCATGGGCAGAAGCTTTAGCAGAGTCGAGCACCCTGGTTTCCTCTCAGGCCCTGGATAGTATTGTAATTATCAGTGATGTCAAATGTGGTCATTCATCAGGCAGAGCCGTAAGTGAAACTAGTTAGTTAAGTACACCCCTTCCGTGGGCTTTTCTTCCCTCCCCCTGCTTGCTCTCAGGCAGCCACAAAATCACTTCCCATGTTTCCTTTTTTCCCCAGAACCATGTAATAATTTTTTACAATGTATCTGACACATTAATAGACTGACATCAGATAGGCAGAGGTTCTACTTCCTGTTCTCAGTGAGGAAATGATGTCTAGATAATCATTTATTTGCCTTCATGCCATAACCACCTGGGCTTTCAACAGAGCCCATTCCAATGGGAAATGCCGTATTTATTACTGAATGTGCAATTCTAAAGTTCTGATTTTTTCTCCCTTATACCTTCACCCCAGTAGTTTTTATTTACACCCGTCAGTTAGAGGTACTTCTGCTCTTAAACAGGACCTCCCCTTGCCAAACCACCAGCTTTCAGGCTAAACGCAGTGGGCAGGGGCAAATGGTAACCAGCCTTGCAAACATGGGATGCAGCTGTCCCAGGCGCCACATTCCCCGCATGTCCTTGTCTGAAATGACCCAAGTGGCTTCGGACACATTCAAAGGTTCGCAAGTCCCGAAACTGGAAGGTTTTTGCCCTTGTCTTTATTTTTTGGTTTAGGCCAGCTTAGTTCCGTGTTCACCCTTGACTTGATGAATCGCACTCCACCCGCCATTCTGGGCCGATCAATATATTTAAAAGTTTGCTTGCCACATTTTTGCCTGTTGGTAGTTAAAGACTAACCAAGATAGATTTGAAGACTGAGGTCCATGAGTGACAAGCTTTAGCTGGCTAATTTCCATGCCAGTAAAACACACAGCCGGGCTCGGAGACCTTACTTCTTAAATAAACGTATGATCAGAGAGGCTGGGAAGTCTGATTCACCCACTTTAGACTGCTCATCTGCGATTTACTTTCATCTGATTTACTCTTAAATTGTGTCCCTTTTCTTTGAAGAAATAAATGCCTTCGTTTTTAGGGAAGAGACATCTACCATGAGAGGCTGTACGTTTTACCACTTCTGATGATTCCTCAGGAGGCTGCATGAATAGCTTGGAGTCGGTGTCTTCCTTGCTGTCAACAGGAAAATGAGAGACACCTAAAGCTTGTTTTCTCACCGCGGGCCCATCCCAAATTTCAAAGATGCCCCGAGTCCAGCACTAGGCAGACAGGAGCTATCAGGGAGGTGATCCAGCCCTTCAGACCTCCGAACGCAGATGTACGTGTTTGCCTGTTTTTGTACGTGTTTAAAACCAGAGCTGGAGCCTTCACCCACCTTTCGATAACACTGCTTTTCTCACTTTTGATATAAATCTTCAAAATCTAGACATCACACAGCCCCAGAAAAGGGGAATCCTCTCCAAGCCTGGCCCCACCCGGGGCTCGTGAACAAACCCAGCTCTGTCTGGGCATTTTTTTTTTTTTTTCTCTCCAGCGGGGGCAAGGGACAGGGCGAGAGCGTTTCAGCCTCCCAGGCTGCCCCATGACTGTCAGGGCATAAAGGAGTACAGTCCGGCCACAGTGTGGGAGCATCTTTACCCTTTCGAGAGGGACACAACAAAAAACAAAGCAAATCAAATTGCTCAGCACGAAGGCGTAGCAAAACCCGCAGCTCCCCGCCCGTCCCCGTAGTGTCTGTGGGAGGTGAGAAATGAGGGAAGCCAGAGAGAGCTGCGACGCCGCTTTCGAAGGCATGTCACCCCGTGTGCACGTTTGCACGCAGGTGCAGGCCAGGTTCAGCTGTCCGTTGCCTCCCTGTATGTTCACATGTGTTTCTGTTTTGGAAACAATTTTAGAGCTAGAACCCCAATTAAGAGCTCAGAGGAAATTGCGAATGTCGTAACTTTCGGGCATTTATGAATATATCAGCCCGTGACTTTGCTGTGGGGGCATTTGGGACCAGTCGGATGTGCTGTTTCCCATATTTCTGTGGTCACCGCAGTAGGTCTGATGGCATCGTGACAGTTTCATTGTTTAATTTTGAAAGCCCTTTGTGTGTTTTCCCTCAGTTTGCCCAATACAACAAGGCTAAGATAGGAAGAACACATCAGCGGCACACAGAAATTGGATCTTTCTATGAAAGTGGATCAGAGTTGGACAGTTTTAAGAAATTCACAAAATGCATTTTCCACAGAGAGGCTCTGATTGGAATGCACAGTTCTCAACCCAAATCATAACCATCTACCAAGCACCTCTTCCCCATTCAATACACAGTTCCTTTTCCTTCCCTTTCTTTTCTCAAATAACTATTTCCCCCCCCTATAATTAGGACTTTGGATTGCAAAATCACATTCCTCCCTTCTCCACAGATTCTTGGACCTTTAGTTACGATTAGAGAGGGGCATTAATTCAAGAAGGGAGGATGAGGGAGTGGTGGTCTGTGGAGGTTTGGGAGGGGGGAGAGGAAAGGAAATAGTTCTGTGCTCACCCCCACACCCCCTTGGCCCCCACCCAGCCCAGGCCTGCCTGGGTGTGAGTTACACACGGGGGATTTGGATTCTGAATCTATTCTAAATATTCTGATCACCAGCCTTGAGTGTTTCCAAGCTGAGATTCCAAAGAATGGTTTTTCCTTGCGGTTGGTTCTTTCGGGGAGGAAATAGGCGAGGCCATGAAACCTTTGTAGAAGGGGGAGAGGAGAAATACCACCCACCCCTGTCCCTGTCCCAAGAGAATGCTGAAAAGGAGGCCGTGAAGGGGGCCCTGAGCTGAAAACCCCGGCCAGCAGAGCCGTGTTCCCTTTGGCCCCCCTCAAATTTTTCCTCGTTCTCCATGCCTTCGTCTGCTTCCGGAAGCCTGGAGAAGTGGGTTTCTGGTCTCCTTTGGGGGATTTTTTTCAGGAAGCAAAGCGGAGCAGAGGGCAGCTAGCTGGTGTACAGGGGCTGGGCTGGCGTAGGGGGTGGTGGTGTCACTAACAGAGACCAACCTTGGCTTCTGACCCCTAATCGCCAACGGTCAACTCTAGGTCATTCTCGGGGCCCCTGTTACCCACCAGACCGGATTTATTTGCAGGATGACTGACAGGCCGGTGGCAGACCTTGAGTCCCCAGGATTCCTGAAGACAACTGCCATGTCCTTAGCTCCAGGGCCTCGGCCCCTGAGCGCCTGGCCCCTGGCCCATCCCAGGGTCCTGTCTGTATTTCATGCCTAGTCACCAGGGCATCAGAGAGACTCAGAAGTCACTGCACTGGGCCGGAAAGCAGTCACCTAAGCCGGGGCTCGGGGCCCATCAACCTGCTCCTGTGCCAGTACCCGTGCAGACCGAGGCTGGGGTGAGAAGAGCTGGGAGGTGGCTCTGGGGTGTCTAAGCACGGCTGCAGCTTCTGGGGCCCCTTCGCTCTGGGCAACCCTGCCCAGCCAGGAGTGCTCTCCACCCTCAGGGTCCCCTGGCCATCGCGGCAGGTGCAGAAGGACAGGGCTCACGGGGGTGGGGTCCAGCTGCCGCCTGAGGTCACGGGCAGTCCCTGTGTGCCCGAGGCCCTGGTGGCACCCCTGGGTGGGGAGCGAAGGCTGAAGACTCTGCCCGCAAAGCGACTCCCCTGTGAAATGCCCAAGCCGGCACCTGCTCCTGGGGCACCACTGGCGGTCACTCCCAGTGCGGCCGGGGCCCAGCCCGCTTCTTGGATGTGTACTGGGATTTGGTTCAAGTGTTCCAGGAGGACACCCGAGCCGCGGTGGAGGCCTTGGGGACGTGCTGCTTTGCTGAGCTCAGGGGTGGGCGCATGGAGGGAGGAAGCGGAATTCAGTCCTAAAACGCTCCTCCTTCACTTGGGATCCTCACACCACACTCCAGCCGCCCCAGGAACCTTCTGGAAGTAAGATCTTCAGGTCTAGGTCATTTAATTTTTACTCTATTAATTTTCTGGCCCATTTTCCAGATCTAGCTTTATTTTCTTTTTCCCCTTCTCTGGTTACAGACAGGGTGAAGAGGCAAAAGAGAAAAGGAAGGAAATCCAGATAACCTGCTCTAAGTCATTCTAGAAATCTCCATAGTACAGTTGGGATTTGCCTTGATACAGTTTGATGCTTATTGTAGGGGAAAGCCACTCAAGCAAACTTTTTAGGATCTCACCCATAGCTCCAGCTACAGGGGCTTGCTTGCATTCCCGGGTTTAACACAGTGGCTGCTGGTTCGCAGACACTCAGGAACTGTCTGCAAAGGACAAAGTTTCAAATCACTCGTTTCAGAAAAGAGCCCTTCCATGCAGGATTTTTTTTTTTTTTTTTCCCTTGTAGGGAACTTCAGTTTTTTAGATCCTTCAGTGTAACGTAATTAAGCATCTCTGCACCTTCTTAAATAAACTTCCGCTTTTCCCCTTCTTCTCCTCTTAGGGAAGGAGTCATAAATGTGCAGATAAATATGATGAAAGGAATGCAAGGCTCTCCGCACCTGAGCCGCTTTTACATTGCCAGATTCCACTAACGTCCTTTGCGCTAGGATGGGGGAAGCCTGCAGTAATGATTCTCAGGTGAAATTGGTTAAAAGATGGTTGAGTCTGTTTTCAGGCAGTGAACCCAACATATTCTTTCATCTGCCATTTATCTATCTGTCTACCTCCTTGTGAAGCTCTTTAATGCATTGTAGAGGGGGAAGCTATTCGAAGACGAATCTGCAGTTTCCACATCAGGACATATTAATGAGCACACGACAAGAGTTCCTCGGCCTACTCCACGTGTTGGTAGGCGGGAGCCAAACCTAGCCTGAATGGCCGAAGATGATCTTCCCGTAAAACCGTGGCCGGACTTGGCATGACTCAGGGCAGCGAGGAAGTGCGTGCTGACCACCTGTGTGTTCTCAGGGCGCCCTGTCCGTGTTAATTCCTCCTGCACTGTACCGCTCATGACGCCTTTTCAAATCTTCCTTGGAGTATCACTGCACATTCCTATGCTATTTAAAAAGTACCATTTAATTGTTAGGTAAATAGATTCCGCTCATAGAGGCTCTGTGCTGGCAGATGGCCGGCCTGGACTGCACCCGGCGCAGTCCAGCTCGAGAGTCTCCTCTGCTCCCAGGCGAGGGCCCCTTGCCCCCTCCGTTCTTCCCTAGTGACTAGGCTGGGTGAAGGTGATGAGGACAGAACATGGCACTGGCTTTTGGACCCTACTTATGTGTGTGAACTGAATCTCTCTCCCCTGCTTTGGAAAGAAAAGGCCTTGATAACAGGATGGGTTCCCCAGGTGGTCAGAGAATAGAGGTCATCTTGAGGAAAATGACACCAGTGATCTAAAAAGGACATCTACTTTATGAGATTTCAGGCAAGATGCCAAATATCACATTTAATGAGGCCTGATTCTTTTTCTCCAAAAATAACAGAGGCTATCAATGAGCTGGTCAGGAAGGCAAAGGGGCATTTTTGCAAAGTCTCCATTCAATTATTGCTCTGTAATATTGTTCTAAAAGTGAAGAATGCTTCACGAGTCTATGATGTCATGTAAAATATTCCTTGCAGAAGCTTAACATATGTTTGGAGTGCCCCAAAGGAATTAAAAATATTCCCTCCACGATCTCAGAAGCTTTTATACTCTACTCATGTTTTGAACGGAATCTGATGTTTCTAAAGGTTGTTTTTTTTAAAAGTAAACTTATATGGGAAGTTTTGTTTTGTCTTCTGTTTGTTTTTTGAGATTAGCCACTTGAACTTGAAATGGAGAACAATTGATATCATGGATAACACTTCCAGGTTTTATAACTTCAGTATGTTTCTTGTATCTTTTCTTTCCTTTTTTTTTTTTTTTGCGTAGAAATAATATATTTGGCAAAAGATTAGTATATACCCTGACATGAAAAAAAGTAGCTTGTGCCATAACGTTTAAAAAATCATTTCTAACATGAAATGTGGATGAAAGCCCATAAATGTATTTGGGACTGCTCTGATAGATATGAGTCCAAATTTATTTATCTGTGTTTTAACACATAGTCAGACTGTTTAGATAAAGGACATTGGAAAAATTAGAGAGTTACACTAAATGAAAACTTAAGTAAAAGAGTCTATGTCAGTTGCAGCAGCCTAGATATTTCAGCAGCTGTATGTGTCGTGTATTTTTTTCACACCAATTGTAAAGTAATTCAAATAAAAGTGGAGCAGATTAAAGAATAACTGAATCTCCACACTGGAAAAAAAATTAGATTGACTTACTGGTTTATCACAGTTATTGTACACAGATTTGTTGTAACCATGTTGAATTTTTTAAATTAGATTTTAAATATATTTTGACAGTCTGCACTTGTAGAGTATGGCTAACTATACAGAGAAATGACGGGTCTGCTTTGTTATTAAACTGCTGTCTGGAAAATGTTGGGCTCCGTACAGTAAACGATAATTATTTTGCCACTTACATCAGTACAGCTAATAGCAATAAGGGGTTTTTGAACCATAGAAAGCTGAACTACTTTGAATTACTGTGCTTTGTTATTCACTGTGAAGCAAAAAAGACTTTTTTTTTTTTTAAACAACCTCATTTTCATACTACCGTTCTAAGCATTCCCTGCTACTAATTTAAACAGAGTGGAAGTTAATAAATAAAAGAGTGGTCTCTAAATGGTTGTATTTGTTAAGAGAATGTCTACAGTTAAGGTCAACAGTACTAGCAGAATAAACCCTGTCTGTGGAAGAGGAGGGGGGAAGATGGAAGAGAATCCGGTCTAGGCAACGAAGCCAGGGAGAAGTGGGCCAGTTTGGTTCCCCAAGAGATGCTCAGTCTGAACACCTGGGGTACACCCAACAGAGACCTTTCAGTCCTCATCCATTGTGAACCCAGGATCACCTGGATCTCTGAGCTGAGGGCAGCTTCAGGGCTGATGCCGGCTGCCAGGCCAGTGGACATCACTGTCTCCACCTTCGCAGGATCAGAGGCAGGGCGGAGGGGGAGGCTGATGCAGCACACCGCGCCGTTCTCTTCCATGCGAACCCTTCCTCTGGCAGGGCTGAGACCAGGCTGCCAAAGCAAGTGGACCTGAATTCCTCTTCTTTGGCTCTCATTCTGCCCTTCTCGTAGCTAGTTAGGCGGCCTTGAACATGCTGTCCTTATAAAGCCCTCTTCGTGGTTATTAATGACCCTTTGTTTATTTTAATATATTTACTGAATCAGGTACCCAAGGGAATCCTCTACATCAGTGATGTGAGAAATCCTGTTGCCCGAAGTCAAAGAGGTACACCTTGATTTCTGATTTGCATGTGCTTGTTTCAATGCATTTCCCATGAGCGAGCGAGCGAGCGAGGAATGCGGATCATTCTCCAGGTGTGGAAGCCTCCTGCTTCCGCAGCCGTAGTGTCTGGGTCTCACGCGTACATTGGTGGTGATGCCCGATGCTGAGGAGGAGGCTGGCGGCTGCGAGACCAGCATGCATGCCTTTCTGTACTGTTGTCATCACCGAGGCACGGGGCACAGAGCTCTCAGCCAGTCTGAGCGGACCTCAGACCTTCAGCCTGAACCAGCATGAGTCTCCTGACCTCCAAAGAGCTGCCCGGTGTCTCTGCCCAAACGTCAGACAATCTGGGTGAATCTGTGCCGTTAGAATCCGGCCGTTGGCTGGCTTCACATAACCATTCCAAATTTACAGTCTCCTAAAACCCACTCCATGCTCACATTTGGAAAAGTTAGTGTAATTTCAAAACACATTGTGTCCCTCCTCTGCGTTCAAATGTGAGTTTGGAGCCACTCCCCACTCGGCTGAAGGAGGATATGGGGTCAGAAATCTGATTTTCATCGACAAAAAAAAAACTGAAATTAAACTATTTAAATGGGTTTGCAATTACAAGGTTCCCAGGGTGAATTTAATTATGAATCCTCCTCGTTTGGAGAACCAGACCAACACTCTTACACCAATAATTATTTAGCATTATCGTTTTATGTATTCCTGTTACCTCTTATTGGCTAATGGAATGAAGTTTGATTTTTTTAAATGAAATTTGCTTGCTGAGAAATTTGCATGAAATATAGCTTTTGGTTTAAGTCACACTGTCAAATTGCTACTCTTTGCCAAGGAGACACTTTAAGAATCCAGTGAATTGAGGATATCAGAAAACAGACCCACATTTCCCCCCCCCCTTCAAACATGGTATCTGATTACTTTCTTGTACATACTGTTATTGGGAAAGTCTGAGTAACTGGACTGTGACTATTTAACATGATTTCTTTCCTAGCCTTAAACAAAATTAACGTTTTCTTTAATAGTTCTCATATGTAGATTTTTAATTCAGTGTATACTGTTGGGATTAATTTGTGTGTTCTCGTGTGTGCATGCTGTATCAAAACTTTATCCCTTTCTTTTCTCTCCTTGTCTTTATAATTGAAGTTTGAAAGCCATCTATTAAATAGGATGATCTAGACCCACCAGGCAGGTTTTGTTACACTGAAACCATCCATTTTGAGCAAAGAGTTAATGAACTTTTAAGGCAAGGTTCACACAGGTCTTGACCACCCCTCCCCCCGCCCGGTTATATTTCATATAAGGTTACTGGTGGGAGAGAAATCAAATTTCAGCTGTGAACATGATTGACAGGTGAGAATCAGGAAGAAAAAGGCATTTGGCCAGATGGGGACGTTGGGTAGGAGAACAATTCCTCAAAGTTACTCTGTGATATTAGATATTATAAGTGGATATATGAAAAGTTTAATATTTGATACTCTTGGGAGAGTTAGTTTATTTTTAGAAAGTCATTTTGGTTAGAGATTTCAGTCCCGGAAGCCAGAAATGGGCAACCAGTAGTTTTCTGCTCTCCTGTTGATTTCTTTTATGTACAACTTCATGGTTCATTTCTGGCCATTTTCTAGACGAGAGTCTGAGAATTAGATTAGGAGCCATTTGGGGAGGCATCTAATCACCTTTTGTTTATTCTCATAAGCATAGTCTAGATTATATGATGCTTCTTGGCATTATTACAGAATGGTGACCCTAAGGGCTGCCACCAACAGATGAAACGCTCCATTCCCATAGCGTCTCTTGGTCTTAACATCTCCCACCAGTGCACGCTTCAGCTTAACACACGCACGTCTGCCCCAGTGCGTGATTTGTCAAGGTCGTGCCTTCTAAGGAAGGGCTTCTAATGCGCCAAGACAACAGTGCTCCCACGGTGCTTTCTGATGTCAGTTTTCCCATGGTAGCACCCCTGGGTCAGGTGTCACGTTAGCATCATTGCCATGGAAACAGGTGATGGTGTTGCGTGACCCTAAGGCCAAGGGTGGCTTTGGAATTCACCTCGGAGGCTGTCTCTTAGGGTGAATTGTCAAAAGGAGATTAACAGCTACTCATAGCTTGCACCACAATTGAAAGCAGGCAGGCCTTTAATACGTGCTCTTTCGTCTTCTGTGCTGAAACACTAATTTCAGGAGGTGGTGGTGGACCTGAGCCAGCTGATGTGTCTGCTCTGCCCTTACAGATGTTCCTGACATTCTCTCAGACCCACCCGGATGCATCTGAGCCTTAACAGAGCCGCCCTGGGGCAGGGCAGGTGGGACACACACAGGGGAGAGGCCTGTTTGTAGCTTTCCCGTCACCCGTGGGAGATTCCTGATGGAATTCGTATAAACAGCTCTGCCCCAGGTTCTAAGTACCCATCAGTTTTTCTTTCTTCCTAATCTTACAGTTAGCTGGGTGGAAAATGTTTTATCCTGACTGTACCAATGTGAATTCAAACCAACGCAAGGGAGGCTTTACTCTGTTACGAGCTGGGATATAAACAAAAACACAGTAAAAGGACTCCAGAATCTCGTTTCTATTTTGTATAACGTGTCCTCCCACATCGCTGCCCGTGATCACCCAGAAATAAAATGCAAGCGTGGATGCCTGATGCCCAGTGTCCATGTGGGTTCCTGAACACAGCTGTTTAATTCAGACATAGAATTACAGATGCTGTAACCGTTATTTCCCTCGCAGAGTCCATCAACATCTTTTAACAGAAATGGTGAATCAGGTGTTCTCAGGCAAAGGCTGTATGAAAAACACAGAACGTAAGTTTTCACTTCTCAGCGCCTGTGTTTGAAAAGCCCGTGTGAGAACGGTGGCTGGTCTGGACTCTGGCTTCACTGCAGACCCCTCAGGGCCTCTCAGGACTCCGCTTTCAGAGTAAGTGCCCCGCCACAGAGGACAGGAAAGAGTAGGGTGCAGTCTGGCATGCAGATGTGGAGAGCGGACCAACCCCTCAGAGAGATTCCAGGAGTGTGTCTTCAGCAAATGACATCACTGCGTGTGCTGGCACTGAGAAAGGAAGGGAAAATAGCTGTTTAAACTGTTTCCTACCGGGGCTTACCTTATCAAATTGTGTGTTGTTGTTTGTTTAGATAGCCACCCCCCATCCTCCTTCCCCCACAAGGCTGCCTAACGTCCTTCTGTGGACACTGGCCCCACTAGTGAGCAGGTTTAATCAATCAGTTATAGCACAGCAAGTACAGGGCAACCAGCTTAATGAAGTCCCATTATTTTCAGTGGTCCTTAGGATGCTATTCAAGGGGCTCTCTTAAAGAGACATTATGTATTTGGTGGGGGCAGGTGTGGTGTAGGGGGGAGAAGGGTTTTTGCACAGGAGTATAGCACTCGTTATTTAAAACAAAACGATGCTTCTGTCAAGAGCTTTCCTTCTAAAAGCACACATTCAGTCACCTGCCAGAATCTCAGATTTATTGCTCCCGTTCACAGATGCCAATGTTGAAACTCTCTTCGCCTCCAGCTTGCTGAGTCTTTCATTTCCTCGATCCAAAAATCACTGTAAAGTTGTTGTTTAGTGTCTGCATTTTTTGCTTTTCCTGGCACCTAATGAAATTATCAGCAATAAATGAGCTATGCAGAAGGGTTGGTTTTGCTTTTATTTTTTATTTTTCCTTTTCTTTTCTTTTTTGCAGTATTTGGAAAATGCTGGGACAAGGGTAAGCCAGTGGCAGAATTCAGAGTGCCTCTCTTTCCAGCATCTACGGGAAACGTAATAAAGCCATTAGCATTTATATAATTTCAGATGGGGGAATTAATACTGGGGAAGGGAGGGGGAGGGAGTGTCAGGTGATGAGTGGGCAAGTCAGACCAGCTGTGGGAATTACAGTCATTGTCACTGGAGACAACACAGCCCTGACCTCCAGTATAAGCTGCTGGAAGATATTAACACCTAATTATCAAGACAGGGGTGCATCTTACACCTTAATCACTGGTGAGGTGAAAATGACAAAAAAGAGGAAGGGAGTTGTTTTCCACGTTGCTTTCAGCAAGCATCCAACCTCTAATAAGGGGTCATCCACTTGCAGCAAGTGACGATTTCCTTTTAGTCCTTTCAGTCTAGGGAAAAGCACGGTAACATCATTTGCTAGCAGGTAGGCAGTGGAGGTGAGAATCAAATTGATCTGAAATTGACCCTGAGGTCACTGCCTCCTTTAAATTGGGTGCTACAGACAGTTTCTTTTCTTCTCTGGCTCCTGCCAGCAGCCAAGCAGAGTCCTCAGTCATTGGGGTCGGGGATGGGGAGAGTGTTAGCAATTATTTAAAGGGATTCTGACACCAGGGTTGAACCCCTACCCCAAACTTAATCCAAGTGGAGACCTTTTTTTTTTTTTTACGGATGGTGGTTAATTAAAGGGTTTGAGCCTCCCCAGGATGGTGTGCCTCTGGCTTGTTTATATTTAAAATGAGGTTCATTCCTGATGCACAAGAAATGGCAGGGGGGAAGCTGACAGTGTGTGTGGGGGGGGGCCTCTTACTGGGCTGACTTGAATAGGGAAGAGAATTTCCTGTTTCCTTATTTCACCCCCGCCCCCCCTCCCCCATCAAAGTCCTTTCAAAGCATCTTGGGGTGCACAGATACGTCTGACAGCGTTGGAAATCCTGCACTGCTTTTCGGAAGGCCAGGGGACTCTGCTGGGCACGCAGGCCTGGCTTCGCTCTCCGCCCAGCGGAGGGTCGCCAAGAGGGAGCAGAAATCCCCTTCACCGATTTTGATCTTCTGGACCCCAGTTGGAAAGCGCTGTCTCGTTCCTCCGCTTCAGTGGGTAGTGCCTACTGGCTGTTCTGTCCTGATGCCCAAACACTATTGCGTTATTCATTTTCCCCAGACCTTCCCCGCCCTCTTTTTTTCTCCTTCTCTTTTTCTCCTTTCAAAGTCCCAAAGCGAAGCAGTTCCTCACCACTGCGTCGTAGAAGGAAAGCGCATGTGCTTTGTTTGGAGATCTGGACCAGAGCTCTCCCAGGGAAGGAGCAGTGGTTTGGGACAGGACAGGCTTTCTGGAAGCCTCAGGGCTGCTGGGCGGCCCGGGAGGAGCCCTCCCAGCACACCTGCGCACGCGAGGCCCCGGGGCATCACTTTCTTTCCTGGGAGGCAAGGCCTTCCCACGTCCTTCCCACGTGCTCGGCGCTCTGCTGGTCCAGTGAAGCCGGTGGACCCAGAACGCGCTGCTTTCAGTCTTCCCCAGCTGAGTTGCTGGGGATAAAATTCTTGGTAAAAAATGGGATGCGTTCGAAACACTCTCGTCTCCATGGGGACCCTGGTTAATTAAGATGTTACCTCCGTTGGCGCTCCAATTTGCTCCCCCGGTGGCATCCTGACCAGCCTGGTGGAAAACGCCCCAAGGTCGGTGTAACCAAATGGCACGTGACCGTGTGTGCCGTAAACCCGCCCTACACGTGTGTGGGCGGAGAACCAGCCCAGCTCCTAAACTCTGCTGGGAGGTCTTGAGTTGCAGCGTTTGGGCCTCGCAATCGGGTTTCTGCTCCAGAGTGAGGGGTTCCGTAGTCCTCCAGAGCTTAGAGCTTTCAGCAGCAGCAAGCACTGTGACGGTTGCCCGGCTCCCCACAGGAAAAAAAAAAAAAGTAAGGAAAGATTTCGTTTTATTTTTTAAATTATCACCCTATTTTATTCCAGCCAGATCATATTAGGAACGAAAACGTTTCCATCCCTGTTGCTGAGAAATTTGTATTTTTTAAGGCACTGATGGGGGTGCGGTGGTGGGCGGTGCGGCAGGAGGAGTTCTGATCCACCAAGACGTTTCTGTCTATCTTTACTCAGCCTTTTACAGTGTCCTTCACATTCTGCGTCGTCTCCTGATACAATTAGGGGGAAAAAAAACCCATGGTTAATGACCATGTGTGTCACTTTAGAGAAGATGGGTTTCAAGTGTGTGATTTCATTGTAAATCCATCAGGTGTTACTGTCCAAGCTATTGAGGGCGCAGTTATTCTGAGAATGCATCTTTTTACTATTTCTTTAAAATTTATTTGGGATCAAGTCACTGTCTGGCTTCAACTGGAGGATCCCCCACCCCACGTTTTTTCTTTTCTTCTCTTTTCCCCCTTTTTCGGTTTGGCCATTGCAACCTGCAGTGAAGTGATCTGTAATTTATAATCACAGTTTGGTATTGTTAAACTGTAAAGTCTGACTTTGGGGGTTTGCTCATAAAATAAATATTTGAAAAAAATATATAGCAATGAGGCTTGTACAGTAGAGACAATGTCAGTACATATATATCTTATATATGAGTATATATGTATGTATTTTTTTCTTGGAGACTGTTAAGATGGCCCGGAAAAAATCATCTTACAAAACTGTGGACATCTGTAGATACCCTTACGAGGATACTGTGATAAGAATATAAGCACATTTTCTTCAATGAACTTTAAATTTGTTTTGTTAAGTCCGTTCGTCATTCACATTAACTTCTTCTTTCAGTTATATTATTTTGGCCCTAAAGAGTTAGTGTATATATGCTTGAGTTCTCTGTAAGCTGTACTGTGCCTTAGCTAGAAAGACATTTTTTTTTCCTTTCTTCTAACAAGGAAGCTCATTTAGAAAGAAATGTTTATGTGAAGTGCTTGTCAGTTGGCATTTTTACTGGGTTGCTAACCCAAAGGTAAAATATAAAGCCATGTCTTTTCCTTGCTGGCTTGTTGTTACTAGAAGGGTCCCTCCCTTGTTAGCTTGATAAATAATTTTACTAGGGGGACTGTGCTGTATTTTTATGCTTGCTGTCTATTTTCTGCTTGCTGCAAATAAATTTCTGTACTCAGAGGGCACTAAAACTCCAAACACATGGTATTTTCCCATTTCGCTGCTGGTTGCCTGAAATATTTATTCCATCTCATGTTTTTAATTAATTTTTTAAAGGAAAAAGTAACTTGGGATTAGTACCAAGCAAAAGTTAGCCCTTTATTTCTCAGGACTATTGGGTTTGAATCTGAAAAGTGTAGTTTTTGGAAAGGCTTTGTGCATCAAACCCTGTTTTGTGTATGTCACATTGACGATGAGAGTTATTTATATGGAGGTATCCTGAAGTTTTCTCATTATAGACTTTCTTGTATGTCTTTCCAACTCTTAAGTATTAAACTGTTACTATGAAAAGGGGTATAGAATTCTACCTAGAAACAGGACACTACACAATAAAATCGTTACATTTGAAAAGTAATGCGGTGTATGAAAATGGAAATGAAATTGATCAGAGATGTCAATAGAGCTATCAGCGTCCAAGGCCTTGAGACTTGGGGTTCACGACTACAGGGAAGAGGCTGGTGTGGGTCAGTTACTGGGGCAAAATGGGAGGTTCCCTGGCACAAACCCAAATAAACCCTAAAATGTTCCAGTAAAATAAAATTCAATAATAAAAGAACATGTTCTGTAAATTTCAAACACAAAGAACGCAACATATAATAGAGGTATGCTTAATGAGAGGACGGACATTCATGCATATTGGCAAAGCAAGTAATCACTTTAAATCAGTAAACCATTTTAAATCAGATTATCTCATTAAATGAAATGCTAGGTTTTCAAGGCAGATCTTCTGCTTGTGATTTGCTCATTAGCAGGGTCTTATTTTCTGAAACTGGAAAATAGTTTTACAAAGGTACCAGAGACATACCCTTGAACCCAGAATGCCAGCTCATGTAACCAGGACGTTAGGGAGGCTGCATTAGAGGCTGTCTGCAGTTCAGCTTTGGGGAAGATCGCCAGAAGGAAGGGAACAGTGTAGAAGAAGGGACATTGGACTTCCACATTGGTTGCTGAAACATGCATGTATCTTACCAAATGCATAGAGGGCTTGTTTTCCAATCCCGCTTCTCAGGGATTTCAGAAATGAACTAGGTTTCAAGCTGATGACTTTAATTCTTTCCCCTCTAACTTTGCAGGTATAGAAACTGTGAGAGTCAGATTTTAAAATAGTGACTCCAGAGCTGATAGCCACCATTTCCTCTGGTCCCCTGGGGGTGGTCACCTGTTGCTCAGGCATTAGAGAAAACTTCCGTGGAGTTGGAGACCGTGATGCTCCTCCATCCGTCATTCTCTCAATGATCTGTCCTTTGATGGCCATCCAGAGCTTCACATCGATTGAGCGTCTCTGGTAGCCAGGACCTGTGCCGTTGCTGATCCTCAGAGCGGCCAGAGGGAGGGTTACTTTAATCCCCTTATAGAGATGTAGAAACTCAGGCCTAGGAGCAATTCAGATACGATTTGACCTCACACCACAAGCATGCAGGGATTTCTAGCTGGACACCATGCCACCTCTCCTCACCCAGCTTATTCTCTCTTTCCTAGTTAAACAGCTCAGTGTTTAACCTCAGCACAGGTAATGTAGGCTCATTTGCCCTCTCCTCCTTGGCCATCCTCTTCTAACTGGGGTTGAGTGATGCCTAGAAGAAAATGCATTATAATCTGAGAAGGATCTAGAAGATCGGGGCTAGCACTTCACATGATCTTGACCCTAAGGACCCCTCTAGCTCCAATAAACAAATGATCCTATGGTTTTGATGGTGGTAGGTCACGGAGCAGCCTTTTCCTACTCAAAGATAAAATTGTCATTTCAAGAGCATTTAAAAAATAATAGATGGTGCATTTCCTTAATGCCCTGTGATGTGTAAAGTGTCAGGTGCACCACTGACACTCAGGAAATTGCTGGATAGTGAAGATAAATCAGCGTTAAATCACGCCATTGAAAGCCCCATTTAATAAAAAGTTGTCAGCAAAATCTGTAGTCACATGAAAAAGGATACACAACTTCTGCATCTGTAAAATAGAGATGGCCCCTCAAAGGCTTCTGCAGAGGATTAAATACTATAACGTATGTAAGCACCTGGCAGAGTAAACATCCTGCCCCCATCAGTGTTCTATGGAGCAAAACTTTGACCTTGACACCGTGCAAGGTCTGATTTGTTTTCGAAGAACTTTGTGATTATGATACTGGACACCTTCCCTCTGTCTTAAAATAAGTGCTGCCACCACTGGAAAATGGAGAAGAATCTGGAACAGTCATTTATCTGCCTTCTCCCTGAAAAAACATTGGCACTCCTGTTTTTTGAAGGTGCGCTTGGGAAGTTCTGTGGCCAAACATTTAGGGAAATTATGGGTGAGACCAAATTAAACATTTAATTTTGCTTCCATCCGTCTCAGGGCCTTTAAGTGCTCATATATATCGTGATCCTCCGTAATGAAGGATCAACATGGATGACACAGCGTCTTCCGAATTTATATGAACATGGAGCCTGGTTTCTAATCAACCATCTCGTGGAAATAACAGTAGGGCAGTTTTGAAAAATGGTTGGCTAGATAAAGAAGTCTTGACTTCATTATTTTATTTAGTACCGAAGGACCTGTTTACTAATTTCCTCCTATGAAGCCCATGTTCTCAAGGATTCATTTGTAATTTTCTGTGTTTGTTTTATTAATCAGAGCCCTCTGTGAAAGCTCTCGGGCTTCTGGTCAGCAGGAGAAGTGGTATAATTCCACTGATGGATATGCAATCAAAAGCAAGGAAAACCTTATCATGCGGGTTATCCTATAGGTCTTTCCAATGATAGCAGTGGCTCATGGGTGCCATAACTGCCTTCATGGGCTCCTGTGGGCTTTCAAGATAGCAGTGTGGGATCCTCTGCTCTGGTTAAAAATCCCAGGATCACTGTCGAATGCGACCTGGCCCTTAGTGGTTGGATGAGCCTTCTAAGGGACTTTGAGGTCCTGGAAGGAGCCCATTAGTTTCTTAGAATCTCAGACATAAAAAACTCTGCCTTAAGGTTTCTGCTCCTTTATTGTAAGGATACAGGTGTATATTAAGGGCATGAAACAGGATGGAAGAGGTCTCACTCTCTCTGTCCCTCTTTCCTCCCTTTTCTCTGTTTGCACACCTGCTTCATTGCATGCTTTCTTGCTTTGGAGTACTCCTGATTCCCACGCTCTGCCCTAAACATCCCAGGGCAGAGGTGGTCAGCCCCTCTGCTGGCCTGGTCTCAGAAGAGATAGCTGATTGGTTCCTCTTGGTGAGGTGTCTAGCTTTTGTCCAATCAGCACTGTCTAAGGGTGGGTCTTTATGTCCAGCTGCTGGCCTAATCACATCTTCTGAGAATGGGATTCTGCAGGGACTGGGAGATGGGCGTGTCCCAATATGGGGGAGGGAAACTGGTACCCAAGAGTCCTGTGCGTCATTTAGGGAGATAGGAATGAGTAGAATTAGGGCATGAATAGGTCTCTGAACCTAGAGACTAGGTTTCAACCTTGGATGCACCTACGGGGCTTTAGAAAATGTTGATGCCTTTCACCAGACCAGTTAAACCAGAACCTCCAGGGGCTGGTGGGGCTCAGGCATCACTTTTTTTTTTTTTAATTAATTCCCAGTGACTCTAATGCACAATCAGGATTGAGAACTCCTGGTAGAAGTGTCCAGGGACACAGTTATGGAGACCCAGAAAGTGAAGAAGCCGCTGGTGAATTTCCCTTGTTTTATTGTATTTCTTACAAGTCAGCGTTTTGAAGGTCCAGTTTAAAATTAAAAGAGAGGAACAGTTGCTTTGTGTCTTTTCTGCTTCCTCTGGCCTTCCCAGTCCTCTATTAACATCAACTCTGTTTTTCTTTTTTTAAAATAAGGGCCAGGGCAGTCAGATAAGGCACATAGCGAAAGGAAACCCAAGTTGATGTCCAGAAGCCTCGACTTTACACCTGCCCCGGCCACTAAACAAACAGCCTTGTGACCTGGGCAGGCCACGTTGCCCTCATGTGCCCTGCTGTGCTTAATTCCTGTCTTTTGGGAAACGGATCAGTTGAGTTCAGATCAGAGGCCTTCCGCGGGTCTATGCAGTCAGCTAATGCACCAGTTGGTCAGGGATCCGGAGCGTAAACCAAGAGAGATCCTGAGGGTTTCGAGCTGGCACAGTAGCTCATTTCAAACGTGTGATGGTGTTTTTCACAAATTCTGCATGGAAAAGAAGAGAGTATATTTAGTTGTCAGGTTCCAAAGACAGATGCCGTCCGAATTATTGATGCACACTTCTGCAGTTGCTGATGAGATGTTTGTATTACTGGTGATCATTACCAGCAGGCACTTAGTTAGCGGGCGGTTGGGGTGGGTGGTGGTAGACATAGGACTGAGGAAGATGCTGCTGGCTGGAATTAACCAAGATGTGTGATCACGCGCTGTCAGGCACATTGATTCTCCCCTAAAGCACAGCATTAAACCGCCCAAAAAATGGCCCACTCCAGAGGCACTCTTCAGTCAGCCTTGTCAGACAATCACCTTGTAAATTTCTCGTCTTCTCTTGGGCTCTCAACTCTGTGAGCCTGGAGTTCATGCCTCATTTATTTTTGTGTCCAGCCCAGCTCTGGTCCAGCATGCAGCACACCGTATCTCTGTCTCACATCCCCCTGGGAAAGTGGCTCAGTGGACCTGAATCAGGTGCCCAGGCAAACAGAGGACAAGAGCCTGGGGAAAGTTCCTTACACTATGAAGGCGACATGGGAGCAATCTGCCAAAATGAGAGGTTGTTCTCTTAATCCTCTCCTGGCTTTTCCACAGACCCATATCCTGACATTTCCTTGACAGTTTTGTGGGCTGAGTTTCCTTTCCTGGGCAGCTTGTTAAATATAGTCTGCTTCAGCCCTATTTCTTAATGTCCTCTTTTGGAGAGCTATTGGAAAATAGACCCTTTGGCTCCGACTGGTTGGGCGTCAAAGTTGTTATGCTTTATTTTAAGATTTAAATCAATGAACACTTCATTTTGTACCTGTTCACATAAATAAGAATTTGGTGTTGACGGATTCAGGAACGAATAAGGGCATAGTTCTTGCTCTCAAGATTTATTGAATGTAGATAGTTAAAAACAATAAATGCTGGTCCTGTTTGATAACACCTTTCCCCAAACTGTGGAATTTGTGAAAAGGTGGAGGTTGGTGATTTTGTGAACACCATAAGGCAGAAGCTGCAAAGTTAGCAAAGAGAAGCTGGTGTTTCGTTCTGTTTTTTAACTTAGGATACGGAAGATCTTCCTTTCAGTTCAGTCCAGTCCAGTCGCTCAGTCGTGTCCGACTCTTTGCAACCCCATAAATCGCGGCACGCCAGGCCTCCCTGTCCATCACCAACTCTGGAGTTCACTCAGACTCATGTCCATTGAGTCCGTGATGCCATCCAGCCATCTCATTCTCCTCCTGCCCCCAATCCCTCCCAGCATCAGAGTCTTTTCCATTGAGTCAACTCTTCGCATGAGGTGGCCAAAGTACTGGAGTTTCAGCTTTAGCATCATTCCTTCCGAAGAAATCCCAGGGCCGATCTCCTTCAGAATGGACTGGTTGGATCCCCTTGCAGTCCAGGGGACTCTCTAGCCTGGCACAAAACCCAGATTGATACATTTGACTACATAAGCATTTGAAACCAACACATAGGAAAATCACCATGAACAAAATCAAAGGACAAACAACGAAATGGGGGAAATCGCAACCCACAAGATGGTCACAGACCCAGTTTCCCTAATGTGAAGAGCTCTAGTAAATTCAAAAGAAAGGAGGTAAACCACCTGACAGGCAAATGGCAGCTTTTAGAAAAGATAAATACAAATGACCAATAATCTTATGAGACTTTGTTCATCTCTCTCATCACCAAATAATAATAATAATAATAATCCCTTTGGACTGGAGGGTGGGGCAGTGGGCAGTCTTACACAGTATTGTAAATAGGACAATATCTTGGTGGTGGTGGTTTAGTTGCTAAATCATGTCTGACTCTTGCAACCCTAGGGACTGTGGCCCACCAGGGTCCTCTGTCCATGGGATTTACTAGGCAAGAATACTGGGGTGGGTTGCCATTTCCTGCTTCAGGGGGTCTTCCCGTCCCAGGGATCAAACCCGTCTTCTGCGGTGCAGGTAGATTCTTTATGACTGAGCCACCAAGAAAGGCCCTGGACATCTTGGGGGGGGGGGGTAATTCTTATAATATTTAATAGCACAGAATATTCACAGACCAAATCTCAGTTCAGTACAGCAGTGTGGCCGTAGCTGGAATGAACTGTGTGTGTCGCTGTGTGAGCTGGGGAGGAAGGGTTGTCCTGGACGTGGACCAAGATAGGTAAACAGGGGTCCCATGGAGAAGAAACTGCAAGGCCAGGCCAAAGAGGGCATGGAATCAGAAGACAGAAAAGCACAAGGCAGAAATGAACTAGGTTGGCTGACAGTCAGTGTGTTTCCTTGTTCTGAAGCCACTTCTGCCCAGCACTCATTTTTACGAAAGTAAAACCATCCAGGTGTAGCCCTTCCTCCTCTTCATGAGGCCATCTCACTCCACACTCCCCACGGGATGAAAGACTCCTTTGTGTTAAGGGGTTAATGAAGCGCTGGCAGTGGACCCTCCATTCCAGCCCTTTTCTGTATCATCTGCACTGTCACAGTCAAAAGTGTGTGTGAGAAGAGAGGGAGGGGCATTTTTTGGAGAGCTGTGTGGGGATTTTGCTCACGTGTCTGTCATTAACATCAATCACAGAAGCAGGGCAGAAATGCCTGGTAAGTTCCTACACCCGCCTCTTTGATAAAGGTCCCCTCTGGTTTAGCTACCAGGCTCCCCTCCATGGATACAGGATTCAGGGGCTTTGAAGTCGGTTGTGGAAATTTCACTGCTTTCTTTGACTCCAGCAGATTGCTCCAAAATGCTACAAATGTGGGGGAAAAAAAAAGACTAAGGGAGTTTTAGTAGCAGTTTAGAGGTACAGTCCTCTTAAGCCATTGACAGAAAAATGTATTTCTTGTTTCACTTTTTAATTGCGGAGTGATATGTTAAAATACAGCAATGTCACTGCAATCTTCTCTTAGGAAGAGGAAGACAAGAGTGAGTTGGGGGCCGGGTGGTGAGAAAAGGGGTCGATTTTGCAGCCCTAGTTCTTTGAGCTTGTTGCAGAGGCCATGCTGCCTGCAGAGAAATTGTGAAATAGATTTTGTCCAGTGTGGCTGAAAAGCATTTCCAACAAGGGGACAAGCATTGCCAAGGTGAACCTGAATCTGACTGGGTGTTGAGGCAAGTTTCCTATGCTGAGCCAGGAAATCCTGCAGAAACCCAGGCGAGGACAGGAGGGAGATCCCAGGCCACCCGTCCAGGAGCAGGGCTTCCTGGTACGCTTGACATTTTGTCTTAAGAGTTCTTCTTTTTCAGGAAAGGTACTTGGACTTCAGTGCAATTTCTGAAAATGTCCCCAAAGTTATTTTATCCCCTTCATATGCTGACTCTAACAAATTAGAACAAAGTATGGGCTAGGAGAGTGCCCACTAGAAGCATCCAGGCTTCAGCTACCACCTCCATATATTTCAGGATTTGGCACAAACCAGAGGTTCTCGAACTTGTTTTGTTTTGTTTTGTTTCAGCAGAGGAAGTGTTTGTAAAATGAATGGTTATGCAGGATCACTGGGTAAAAGAGAAGTGAGTAGCTTGTGGGGGGTGACTCCAGTCCCCCAAGTTCTGCGCCCTTCTCTCTCTACCCTGCAGGGCTCCTAGGTGTCTGCAGTCCAGTTTGAATACCTTTTGAGAGTCCTTCTCTAAGGGAATGCCAGCTCAGCAGTCTTTGATAGAACAAAGGACCGAGTTCCTTCACTGGAAATGCTCAGCTCAGGGGTTTGTCAGGGTGTTGCAGACATTGGCGTCAGACCCTTCCAGCTTTGTGACTTTGGGAGTCTCTTCCCTTCCAGGCGATCATGAGAGAACCATCTCCTCTTACATGGGTTAAATCAACAAGTCATGGCAGCTGCTGAGTGTGGTGCCATGTCTCAGGCAGCAAAAGTGACCAGTGATAAATGTGTCTCCTTTGGCTCAGAAACATTAAGCATCCCTCTTCCTGGGATTCGAGGCGGTCCCGTAGTCTAGTTGGCCACAGTTGACCGCTTCCTCCTTTTTATTTTCCTTGTACCATTTCCTCTGCCTGTGACAGGTCCCTCTGAAAGGTACCTTTTCCCCCTTTATGCTCCACACTCAACTCAGATCCAGGACCTTTGCCTTGCACCCCTTACACTTGGTGTGTCACACAGGGCATTGGGCACAGCCTACCCCCAGTGGATGTTTGCTGGATTGACTGTCATTGGTCAGGTCTCCCAGGGGCCAGCTGTACACGTCTCTTTCAATTCCACATTCAGTGACTTCACGTGGGTGGCAGCATGAAATCGGCCACGGTGGGAATACCTGCAGTACAAGTGCTGCTAAAACCTAGCCCCTGTCTCTGGCCTCCATCCTCTGCTAAAGGTGTTAAACACTGAGCAGCACACCACTGCCTGAGATGCTCAGATGGAAAAAAAAAAAAAAAAGGAAGTTGAGCAGAGCAGGATAGAATCTATCAAATGCATCACTCACGTTGCGGCTCTGATGGTAACACAGAAGCAGCAGCGGAGGGGAGCTCGCCCTGGGCGGGAGGCATCAAATAAGGACCCTAAAGGATGGAGAGGCTGTGGGCGTGCAGGAAGAAGCGACAGGCAGTCCCAGGCCGTGGGACAGGATGGGAGAGGAAGCAGCCAGGTTAGTGAGGAAGTGGCTCTGGGATTCGCAGAGGATGGTGGAGGTGATGGGCTTGCCCAGGGCAGAGGAGTGGTAGGTGAATAGCAGGGCACCCAAAGAAGGCAGTGGCTGGAGGGAGGCGGTAGGACCTCAGAGGATGCTTAGATGTTGTTAAAGGGGAGGTTGAATTCCATTTCCTCCTGCGGCGATGATTCTGTTGCCTTGCAGATACGTCTGACTTAACGCAAAGCATTCGCCTGCCAATTTCAGTGGCCTCCTTCACCTCTTGAGCGGGTGCAGAGTCCAACTAAATAGCTTTCAAAACGTTTCGAGCTTTAGGTGGATCGATGAAAGAGGGAACCCTAAAAGGGAACGGTGAGAGGAGCTGGGCTCTGTGGAGCTGTGGCTTGAGGCTGAGAACAGGGAACCACTACCCGCTTCTTGCCACTTTCATCCAAGTTTGAGTGGATGGGTCAAGGGACCAGCCTCAACTGCTCTTGATTTTAACACTTGGACTTTGACCGGTGGCTCCCCAAAAACCACAGGCAGCTCCCTCAAGGTCAGTGGTCCTCAACCTCAGTTCCCCATGACAATCATCTGGAACATTTTCAAAATCCCAATGCCTAAACCCCAAAGTGAAACGTGAAAGTGTTAGTTGCTCAGTTGTGTCCATCTCTTGTGACCCCATGGACTATGTAGCCCACCAGGCTCATCTGTCCATGGAATGCTGTCGGCAAGAATACGGGAGTGAGTTGCCATTCCCGTCTCCAGGGGATCTTCCTGACCCAGGGATCGAACCTGGGGTGAGTCTCCTGCCTTGCAGGCAGATTCTTTACCATCTGAGCCACCAGGGAAGCCCCCAACTCAGATCAATTAAAGACCCCCTGCCCCAGCCACCCAGGTGTGTGTAGCCACAGCCAAGGCCAAGATACACGGCCATAAGGCGCTGAGCCTCAGACTTTAGTGGGCACCAGATTGCCTGAAGGACTTGTTAAAACTCTAATTGCCAGTAGCCCCATCCCTGGAATTTCTGATTCAGGCAGTCTAGGGTTGGGCCTGAGAAATGCACGTTTCTAAGCAGGTGTTGCTCCAGTGTGTCTGCCTTTGAGAACTTTAGCCGTAGGGCAACTGGCACAGCATTTGGAACAGTCTAGTAGAGGGGTCAGGTAGAGTGGGGTCCCCTTCCCAGCTCTGTAGTCCCCCCTGCATGCCCTCGCCATTCATTTAAAGCAGGGTTGCTTTGGCTCCCCCAGGCACATTTGGCAACCTCTGGACATGACCTTATGCTTGTTATGACGTAGGGGGCTGCTGGCATCTGGTGGGTGGAGCGCAGGGTGCTGCTGACAGGGCTTGGTGTTATCCAGGCCCAACGTCAGTCATACTGAGGCTGGGAAACCCTTCTGACTTCATACATGAAATAGGGACAGTCATACTTGTTTTTCTAGGCTGTTGGTAAGAATAAATGAGATCCTACAGGTAAAGCAAACTAGGCAGCAAGTGCCTAATACGTGGCAGTAGTTTTCAGCTCCCAGCTGAGCCACTTGGTGATGCAAACTTGACTGAAGGCCTTGACCTCCATGAACCTGTTCTCTCATCTGTAAAATGGGCACAGTAATAGGTTCAAAGCCCTGAAGGGTGGTTGTGAAGATTAGAGATAATCCATGCAGAGTCCCTAGAAGTCAGTAAACATGGTCTGTTATTGTGGCTTCCCATTCAGTCTTTACCCAGACCTCAGTTCTTTTCCTTGTCGAGTCTAAGATGCTGGCGAACTCCTCCTTGCCTTGCAGGTCTGTTCTCTAGGTGAGAAGTCAGCTAGTTTCCAGTTTCCAGGTCAGAAGAACTCAGGAGCGACAGCAGGAATAACACAGCCTCTTAGCGCTCCAGGCCGGATCTGAGCCTCCCATGCCAGATGGTGCTTCCAGAGTGCCCGGCTGCATGCAGGCAGTCAGAAGCATGGAGGTTTCGTTTTCACTTGCTGGCCTCAGATCTCCCTTTAATAAGAATTTGGTGAGATGAAATGTTTGGAAAACAAAATACCTCTGGGACCCACATCCCATTGGTAGAGTAGTCTCAAGGCAGTAAGTGACTTCGGGTCCACCCCCCTCCATTTGGGGACTTTTTCCAGATGGAGCAGGAATTTGAACCCCAGCCTGGTTTCTTGACCAGCCTTTGGCTCTTGATGTAAGTCACAGCAGGAACTGGCAGAAGACACCGGGGTCCAGCAGGGGTCATCCACAGACCCCCGGTCCTTTGCAGAGGGCGTCCTGCTCCCAGCCTCAGAGGTAAACGTCCTTTCTCTAATCTGCACACAAAATGGATTTTAGTAACTGGATTTTATTGAAAAACCGACTCCCTCGCCCACCTCCCCCCTCCACCTCCAGCACTGGAAAACATACTGTCTTCTTTACTGTAGTTCATTTTGCCTTCCGAGGTGATTAATGAATTAAAGATGCAGTGTATTTATTCTTTTGCCTGATTACCATTCTGTAATAAATCTAAGCTCCGGAGTCTGTCGATAAAGGAAGGCCAACCTGCCTCTTTGGAAAATAAAGGTTCTTACATTAAGCTCAACTTCCAGCTCTTCACATGCAGGACAAAATTCACCTTTAGAGCCTTAGAAAAAGAAGTGGGAAGCTCAGAAAGATACTGGCTGGCAGCTACCTGATCCCATTTTCATGCGTGAGAAGGCACTTTGCTCACACCTCCCCAGACATGGGAATGCCTGTGGACCTGTAGTGGGGATTTATTTTTTGGGGAATGCTGAATATCAAGCTCTTCATGGAGATGGTGGTGGGGAGGGAGGCAACATCCATGAAGCTCTTGTTTCAAAGCTGTGAGATCTTCTCATCAATGTAAAATGGTGCTGTCTGTGAATTTCTCTGGTCTCTGGCTGGATGGCCACGTTCTCAGCTTCATCTTCCTGGGAGTGAGGCTGCTGGTTCGCAGGGAGCTCTGTAGGACAGGAGCTGGGGTTGTTTGGGAGGCCAGGAGAGCTCCTGATGGAGTCAGACAGCTGTCCAGCTCTGCCTTGTGCCCTATTAGCTGGGTCGTAGTTCAGTCGCTCAGTCTCTCTGGGACCCCGTGGATGGCAGCACACCAGGCCTCCCTGTCCTTCACCATCTCCTGGAGTTTACTCAAACTCACGTCCATCGCGTCGATGATGCCATCCAACCATCTCATCCTCTGTCGTCCCCTTCTCCTCCTGCCTTCAATCTTTCCCAGAATCAGGGTCTTTTTCAGTGAGTCAGTTCTTCGCATCAGGTGGCCAGAGTATTGGAGCTTCAGCTTCAGCATCAGGCCTTCCAATGAATATTCAGGGTTGATTTCCTTTAGGATGGACTGGTGTGACCTCCTTGGTGTCCAGGGGACTCTCAAGAGTCTTCTCCAGCTAGCTGTGTGACCCTGGGGCCAATCTGCTTTCCTCATCAATACAATGGCTGCTCTTCATCTCCCCGCCCCCCGCCCCCCACTGTTGGGAGGCTGGTTCACCCCTACACCTGCAGGGGGTAGGACTACACTTGCCTCCCAGAACTCTGACCTCAGATAACCCTCAGCCAGTTTGACCTGTGCCAGGACAGGAAGCACAAGAAAAAGAAACAAACTAGCTTGTTAATGTCATTGGCCATTTCCTTTGATTTATTTATTTTTAAAATTAAAAAAACAAACAAACAGAAAGCCGTGGTTTATATAGGTCCATTTCTCAGCTGCCAGTAACTGAACAGACTATACATGTTTACATAGATATAAAACAGTGCTCCATTGCTTCAGTTCTACTCTCTGCAGCCCCAGAGACTATAGTCCGCCAGGTTCCTCTGTCCATGGGATTCTCCAGGTAAGAATACTGGAGTGGGTTGCGATGCCCTCCCCCAGGGCATCTTCCCGACCCAGGGATCGAACCCGCATCTCCTTCACTGAGAGCGGACTCTTTCCTAGTGAGGTTCCCAGGCCCAGGACTTGCGGGCCGACAGGCTTCTCAGCACCCTTAACTCTACAGGAGGACCGCACGGATCACTCTTTGACCTTGGTTCCCTCCTATGGAAACCGGGCTGAGGGAAGCTCACTGTGGCGTGCTCAGAGGCTTAAGTGGCCAGGACACAGTGCAGGCGGGGTGCCAGGCCGACATCGACCCTCCACTCGTGTCTGGTTGGCGAGAAGTTACCACAGTCCCATCCCTGTGAAGTCATCGGCCCCCTCCTCGGCCGACCTTCCACTTGCTGGGCTGGGCAGCAGCGTGGCGCCTGATTTCTCGTCTGGATGCCTTTCCTGATCAGCCCAGGCACCTCCACCCCCTCCCAGTCCTCCCAGTTCCTTAGAACGCTGACGAGTTGAAATCTCACTCCAGCAGAGAAGTTATCAGACTCACAGATGTATTATTTTCAAATGCGCCAGCACGATGGGCTCACAGGGCTCCCCTGCGACACCGTGGCCCTTATTCAGCTGTGGACTGAGTCTTCCTTTCCCTCCCTGAAATCCCTGCTGCCTCCTCCCCTGCAACCAGAACACACAAGGTAATGTTCTAGGTAACATGCAAGAAAAAGGGCGTTCTAGCAAGGCCAGCATGCGTCCTAAGACCAGGAAAGACTCCTTCCACTTTCTCTCCAACAAAACGTAAAGAAACTGGAGAGAGGCTGCCTGGCAGGACTGTACGTGTGATTATGCAGTGAAAGCCTCCTCGTGGTAGTCCCAGAGGAGGGGCAGGAGCCATGGGGACGGGACCTGCTGAAAGCATGACTTGCTCCGCTTGAGATGCGTTCTCCCCGCACCCCTCAGGTTCACCCTTTCTGCCTTTGAAATCCGTGGAATTGTGAACTAGATGAAGAAGAAGCTTCAAACCCAAGCTAATAGTTGAGGCTGCTTTTCCCAGTGCCCCAAAATGATCACTAGTGGTTCTAGTTTGAGGAGCCTGGATGACAAGTTTTGAAAGTGAAAATCTTATAGGGAGCAAAAGATTTCCTTCTTCCCAACCAGAAGTGCCAGGGGGCACAGCCCCGGAATCAGGAAGAGGTATGAAATCAGAGAGGACAGCCCCTGAGATCATCCAAGCTGAAATGTCAGGCCCATTTCACGTGTTGTGTTTCTTTTGCTGGCTCTATTTATTTATTTTTCTAATTAGGACACCCAGACTATTGCTGTCCCATAGAAATAGAATGAGACACATTTAAGTTATTCCCTTTTGTGGCAACCACCTTTCAAAAAAGTAAAAAGAAACAGGTGAAGTGAATTCTAATTTTATTTAAAACCCAATCCCTCAAAGCAGTGTGATGGCAACACAAGGTCAATATAAAAATTCAGTAATGGGGTATTTTACAATCATTTCACGAGTGTTTGCCAAGTCTCCAGAATTTAATGTGAATCTCAGTTTAGTTGCCAAATATTCAGTGTTTGCTGTGAAACAGTCTGACCCAAACAGTCAAGATGTGCTTCACAGAAAACTACGTTGCTTTAGTTTATAAATTTAAAAGTAGGCAAAACCGGAGACTATGAAAAATTCAGTTTCTCAGCCACACCAGCCACGTTTCAAGTGCTCAGTAGCCATACAAAGCCAGTGGCTACATCATGGGATGGTAGTATACTGAGTTCTAGAGATTGCGAGTTATTGGAGTTATCTGATGAACCATGAACTACCAGTGTGAGATTCAACTTTATCTGGTATCTGGAAAATCCAGGGCCCTCGTAGACACGGCCTTCAGCCCAGTTCCACCAGAGTGTAAGCCCTGGCTGTGTGTATAGTATAGACACTTTACCCGTACGTAATACATATTTAGTAAATACTTGCTGAATGGATGGAGGGACAGAAGGGACAAGTGAAAGAACTTCCTGGCAGGTAAATACATATGAATTTAAAAGAGGACCCTGAAAGGTTTTTTGGTTTGTTTGGTTTTCTGTTTTTTTGGTGGGGGTGGATAGGTAAGGGGTTCTGAAGAAGGGAGGTATCTATTTCCTGGACCAGGGGAGGGGCTGGATCCAGCAGGACAAGTTGGGGAGTTCTTGAGCCACAGCTACTCCATGAGTGGGATGGGGTTTCCTCTCTTTCTCCAACTTGTTCTTTTAAGGAGTAAATCCTGGGTTAAAACCCTTGTTGTTGTTGTTCAGTTGCTAAGTTGTGTGTCTGACTCTTTGTGACCCCATGGACTGGAGCATGCCGGGCTGCCCTGTCCTTCACTATCTCCTGGAGTTTGCTCAAGTTCATGTCCATTGAGTCAGTGATGCCATCCAACCATCTCATCCTCTGTTGTCCCCTTCTCCTTCTGCCCTCAGTCTTTTCCAGCATCGGGATCTTTTCCAATGAGTTGGCTCTTTGCATCAGGTGGCCAAAGTGTTGGAGCTTCAGCATCAGTCCTTCCAATGAATATTCAGGGTTGATTTCCTTTAGGATCGACTGGTTTGATCTCCTTTTCAAAACCCTAGACAGTGTGGGGCCTTCTGCAAGGCAGTGAAGTTTAAGGATGGGGGTTGGAGAGACCTTGAACCTCGGCACATTTGGGGAAATCTGCCTTAGGTCTGTGCTTAGAGACGAGGCTGAGAAACAGCCTGTACTGTTAGTTGGCATCCAGGGTGTATAAAGTATAGATGAATGTTGTGTGCTTTGGGTAGACAGTGGACCTTTAAGCTTTCAAAATGGATTTTTCCCGAGGGCTTAGAACTGTGTCTCTGACTCCTTAGACCTGGAACATGGTGAGGAGTCCCTTCCCCGAGTCATCCCTTCCTTCCATTCATTTATTCATTGACACACCATCTATTAAGACACTGTTGTGCCGGGTAGTGGGGTGCTAGGACATCACAGGCGGGGACAGGACAGAGCTCCACCCTGCCCATCTTCAGCTTCCTAGTCCTTTGGCATAGCTTGGCTTTATTTTATTTGTTTCTTGTGAAGCCAAAAGAGAGTATTTCTTTATTTACTTAATATTTATCAATATTTTAAAATTGAAGCATAGTTGACTTACAGCGTCCTGTTAATTACTGCTGTACCACAAAGTGCTTCAGTTATATGTGTGTGTGTGGCACACACACACACACTCTTTTTAAGATACTCTTTTCCTTTATAGTTTATCACAGGTTATTGAGCGTAGTTCCCTGTGCTATTCAGTAGGACCTTGCTGTTTATCCCTTCTCTGTATGAAAGCCTGCATCCGCGAACCCCAGCCTCCCCCTCCCTCCCTTCCCCAGCCTCTCCTCCTTGGCAGCCGCCACTCTGTCCTCTCTCTCTGGGGTTCTGTTTCATAGACAGCTCCGTTTGTACCATTTTTTAAGATTCCACGTGTAAGTGATGTCGGGTAGTATTTGTCCTTCTGTTTTGACCTACTTTGGTCAGTACAGCGATCTCTAGGTCTGTCCATGTTGCTGCGAACGGCTTCACTGCATCCTTTTTGATGGCTGAGTAATATTCCGTTGCACATATGTATGGCATCTTCACTCCTCTGTCAGTGGACATTTGGGTTGTCTCCGTCTCTTGGTTTTTGTAAATAGTGCTTGGCACACATGAGCTTGAAAGGAGCGATTCACAATCATTGTGCTTGGTGTCCTAAAGGTTGAGAAAATTGTGCCGTGATCAGACCTAGTCTAGATACTAGGAGATGCGAGGTTGACATTGAGGATCTGTAGGTGAGAAGGATTCTATCTCGCGAGGTTAGGGGGCTGAGAACAGAGCGGGTACGTGTTGCAGGGAGTACGGGGAATGCTGAGCACAAGAAGGAGCTGAGTGCTGGCCAGGGAGTGGTGTGAGCGCTTGGGGACCAACGGCACAAGGGCTGTTTTGCCCATTCTTGGCTCCTACGTACTTTGGCTGGCACCTAGCACACCACAGGCTCCCAACAAATGTATTCTGAATTACAGAAGGCAAACAGTTGCCCCCAGGATTCCTCTCCTTGGGGGCCCGCTCTCGTCAAGCACCAGACACACCTATTCCTCTTTTCTCAGGCAATCAGGTTCCATTCTGCATTGTGTAGATAATTGCTGTAACTTGTTTCAGCTTTGGAGAATGTTTTCTGTGTCTCTTCCAAAAACATCTTCCACCATCACCTATGTTTGGAGGAAAGCACACCCGCTAGTTCAGGTTATTTTTTATGCTTGGCTTCATGGCCTGTGTTTTTGTGTTTGCCTTTTTATTTTCAACACTAGTTGGTTCCGCTTAATTTGCAGTGCCCAGACGGGGGACTGCATAGGTTTTCCTCCTCTAGCCCTCATCTCCAATTCTTTCGATTTCTCAGGTTTAACCAGCTAGGTCTCCAAAACAATATGTGACTTGCGGAATTTATTTAAAGAAGAGTGTTAGTGACAGAGACAGAAGGAGAAGCAGAAAACAGAATGAAACCAAATAAGCCAAACCCAAACAGTCATGTTAGGAGAACTTTCAGAGACCTACGTCCCGCTTTACTTACCACATCTGCCCATCGGATACCAGACCGTAAACTGGTGTGGTCAAGAGGAAGGGAGGAAAATGGAGTGAAATATAACTCCATCAGCATTCTTCATTTCCGTTGGTTCCTCCAGTTTAAAAATGGAATCATGTTTAACATCTTAATTAGGCACGGTAATGCACAACAGTTTTTTTATTTTGTCTTTTATTTTATGAACATCTAGTCATTTACTCTCGAAGTAAATTACAGTCAATTTCTCTGCAGTGACAAGTCAGTAAAGCAGTAGAGGACTCCAGCTTTTCAATCACCCGATATTTGTTTCTCATTTTTACTGTTGAATGGAAGGCAAGGCAGCAGGTGAAGGGTATGTACCGCTCAGAGTCGCTTCGGAATCGACCACAGGCTTCCCCTTTGAAGGAGACCCTGTCTGATTTTTGCCAGCTGTCAGGGGTTCAGAATTTGTATACAGATACACATTGTTGAAGAGAAAGAATGACTGAGGCCTTTGGTCCTCGCCCTGTAGATGGTTGGGGCGATTCAAGTGGTAAACCAAACTCCCATCTGCTTTTAACAGTGGTTCATTCTAATGAATGTGTTACGTTTGTGTACAAACCATCAGTAGCCAGAAGCTTGGGGCCCTGCTCGGGCTCTCTGCTTGGTGGTGCAAACTTGGTTAATAGCTAAGCCCACTCAAACCACGGCCGGTGTCCTCAGGCACGATGCTTGTGTTTGACGAGCTGTACTGTGGTTTCAGAAACAGCAATTAGATCAAAGTCAACAGCCCCCAAACAAGCACACAGCCACCAGGCAAGATCACTACGACACACCCTGGGTAGGGGTTTTTGTGGTGTTTCTGTTGGTTCAGAAGAGAAGTGTGTGCGTCCAGCCAGGAATAAACAGATTCTGTGAATCATGTCCTGACTTCAGAGAAGGGAAACATGACGGTCACTCTGCGATCATCTCTTGGAGTTTCACAGCTTCCTAGGGATCTGGAACCGCTGTCACACACGTGAGCACCTAGAACCAAAGGCAGGATGGGTGTCTTGTTTTGTCCTCCCCAGGAAAGCCCCTGGGCTTACGAATGGAACCACATCTAGATGATACGCTGTGGACGACAGGGGATATGGGTTTGGCTCGATGGTGTATCCTGAGGGCCTGGGGCTGCGTTCCAGCTTTCAGTGAAAATCCCCCATTCTGGGCTTCTTCAGGAGGCTCAGCTAACCTTATGCTTTCCTTTTTTTTTTTGCATAATGGAGCCCATCGGCAAAAGTTTGATTCCAGTCTTCGCTTTGCTCTTATATGAGAAACAAATGATGCTATAAAGTCAGCTTCAATCATGCCTTTTAACGTTAACTCGAAGAAATAAAGCGCCTCACCATTTGAAATGACAAACCTGGTCAAAGTGGTTAACCAGAGGGAAGGGTATGCGACTTAAAATCATGGCATTTCCTTGAGATGGGCTGCTCAAACCTTTCCTCCCTTGCTTCCTCTCTCCCTGCCTGCCTCCTTTCCTTCCAGGATGGTCTAACTCAAGCATGAATGGACACCTTGCCCTTTAACACTTTGCCATCTGGCTTTTTTACGACACTGTTGTACCAGTGCAATTACTCAGGGGTCCCTCCGCCAGAGGGATCCGGCTGTAAGGTATGTTGCCTTGGAGGGTCCCTGGCTGGCCCGCTCCATGCAGTGGTCAGGTTCTGGGACAGAGGTTCGGTTTGCGACCTGTGCAAGTCAGTGGCTGAGAGAGGCCGCTGAACTTCCCCTGAGCCACTCCCATCACAGCCTGGCAGGCTCACTGCCCACCTCCCTGAAGCATCTTGGCTTTAGGGTCCCTTCCCCCAGGGAACCTTCTCCGGCTGCCTGACTTAGCTTTTGGGTTAAATGTATGGCCCCAGACCGCTTTGCCTGTCCCCTGCAGGTGTGCAGCTCAGCTGCCTGGTACAAACCCGTGTTTCTCCTGTGTCCTTGCTGCTCAGAGGGCACTCAGCATGTGCCAGGCGCGCCACGTGTGTTAGCTGAAGAAAAGAGAAGCGGCACATGCGCCCCGTTTTTGCGATAATAATTAGCAGTGCTGAAGGATCACAGTGTTAACCCTGTTCAGCTGCAACACAGGCTATCCCGCTTGCTCTTTGCAGCACTCAGGAAGCTGGCCACTGTTTTTTTGCTTCTTTCCCACTATAGTTTATTACCAGAGACTGGATATAGTTCCCTGTGCTATAGAGTAGCACCTTGTTGTTTTTTTTTAAAGTCTATTTTATATACAGCAGTGTGTTTCAGCTAATTGTAAATCCGATGAACATTGGGGTGCATGTATCTTTTCAAATTAGCGTTTTCTCTGGATACGTGCCCAGGAGTGAGGTCTCTGGATCACACGGTAGTTGTAGTTTTAGTTTTTTTTTTTTTAAGAACCTCCGTGCTGTTTTCCATATTGGCTGCACCAATTTATCTCCCCACTAATAGTGTAGGAGAGTTCCCTTTTCTCCAAACCCTCTCCCACATTTATTATTTGTAGACTTTTCAATGATGGTCATTCTGCCTGGTGCGAGGCGGCACCTCATTGTAGTTTTGATCTGTAGCTCTCTGATAATTAGCAGTGCTGAGCATCTTTTCACGTGGCTATTGGCCGTCTGAATGTCATCTTTGGAGAAATGTCTATCTAGGTGTTCTGCCCATTTTTTGGTTGGCTTGTTTGTTTTGTTGTTATTGAGTAGAGTGAGCTGTTTGTATATTTTGGAAATTACGCCCTTGACGGTGGCCTCATTTGCAGATATCTTCTTCCAGTCTGTAGGCTGTCTTTTCAGTTTGTTTATGGTTTCCTTTGCTGTGCAATAGCTTGTAAGTTTGATTGGTCCCGTTTGTTTTTGCTTTTATTTCTAATGCCTTGGGAGACTGATCTAAGAAAACATTGCTGTGATTTATGTATTTATGTCAGAGAACATTTTGGCTGTGTTCTCCTCCAGGAGTTTTATGGTGTCCTGTATTTAAGTCTTTAAGCCATTTTGAGTTTATTTTTGTGTACAGTGTAAGGGTGTGTTCTAACTTCACTGATTTGCATGTGGCTGTCAAGCTTTCCCAACATTGCTTGCTGACGAGACTGTCTTTTCTCCATTGTATATTCTTGTTTCCATAGTTGAAGGTTAATTGACTGTCAGTGTGTGGGTTTATTTCTGGGCTCTTTATTCTGTTTCACTGGCCATTGTTACGATCCCTATTTTGCAGATGAGAAAACTGAGTCACAGAGATTCTGACATGCCCAAGGCCACATAGCTAGTAAACAGAGTTGCCAGGGTACAAATTGTAGCTACAGCCAGCGCCCGCAACCCAAACAGTCTTAGTCCATTAGCGCTCTGCATCTGGGCTGACTCTCCCGGTGGGTCAGTTTCTTCTTGTTCACAGCCAGGGATATTTTCTCTCCCCTCTGCACCTGGGGGCCTGGAAAATGCTGTGACCAGATCGTTGGCAGAGAGATGCTCCAGCTTTCTCCTCCTCCACCCTCAAACTGCTGATCTTGGCCATTGTCTAATTTTCTCCTCCAAAAACGGAAACTTTGGGAAATTACCTTGGCAGAAAAGTCTTTCCTAGCTCTTCCCCAGCAGCCCAAGCATTGATATGGCTGGCACTAGCAATGGAATTGGATTTTAAAATAAATAAATAAATAATAAAAACAAAACCTCACTAACTGAAATCTGTTAGATAGAGTGTTGGCTGTAGAGAGTTTCTATGTGTGCAAGATGGCAGAGAACCCATAATGGAAGGTCACCAACACAGCCCACCCGTGTCAAGCCCTGTTTTAAGCTCTTCGCGTGTATTAAGTCCATAGAGCAATTCTGCAGTGTGGTTATGATCCATTATCCCCATTTTTTGGATGGGTGAATTAGGCACAGAAGGATGATATCGTGGCCTGGTCACATAGCTCACATGGGAAGGTGACAGCTGGGCTCAGGATGAAGAATACCAGAGTACTGCAGTAGATTGCCATTTCCTTCTCCAGGGGATCTTCCCGACTCAGGGATCGAACCCGGGTCTCCTGCGTTGCAAGCAGATGCTTTACCATCTGAACCACCAGGGAAGCCCCCAACATTTTCAAAGGCTACTCAAATATCCGTCCTTCCAGCTCAACCCTCACCCATCATTTCTGTAATTTTATTGTTGAGTTGGTCACAAGACATCACCCACAGATTCCAGGGCTTCAGCTTCTTTAAAGCTGTGATTGCTTCCTATGAGATCCATCAGCTTAAACCTCTCCTTCTGAAGGTCTCTTCTTGTGGGTTCAGGCAGTAATGGCCAGGGACCAGGGAAAGCAGAACCCAATAATTAATAATTCTCTAATTTTAATAATTCTCTATATTTAAATAATTTCCCATTAAAAACTCAGTAGGCTGGACCCCATCATGGTAAAGCTGATGGGCCCTTCCAGGGTGCACTGCGATCAGCGGCTTGAGCCGTGTGGTAGAGGCCGTGGGGGAGCGTGCAGTTGCAGACACAGACGTGGAGTGCTTTTCTTGGTCTTTTCACCTGTTTTAGGCCCACCTTCTCTTCGTCTGTAAACCAGAGACCCTGTCCCCACCTCACGGGGTTGTTGAGGGGTCACCCTGGGGAATCCCGCTGCTGCCGCTTGCTCCGTTTCTGCCTGTGGCCACAGGTTTTGCCCTCATCGTCTTTTGGTCGTTGCTGTTGCCCACTGGGGAGCGCTCAGAGAGGACCATCTCTTCCCCGAGGGAAGCGGCCGTGGACCCTTGGCGTTTTCCTGTGTGCCGGGTCAGAGGGCCCTTTAGGAAGGCCAGGACGAGAACCCTGAGGACTGTTAGCCTTCTCGGGCTTTCTCTGAGGTGCTGGGCGCAGGGCTGGCCCCCAGCCCCCTTCAGCCGCGCCGGTGGGTCCCCAGGCTCCTGGAAAACAGCACCCTGTGTCAGAGAGACACGGTGACTGTGCGCTGAGGCGTCTCCCTGACAAAGGTGCCTCCTGAGCACAAGCCGACTCCAGGCTGTCTGCTGGAGCTTCCCCTGGAGGGAGACTTCGGTAAGCGGGGTGGCGCAAGCTTCCAGAAGGCCCCGGGTGTGCCCGCACCGCCCTCTCAGTGGCCTCTGGCTCTGGGCCCAGGGCTCGGGGGTCTGGGGGCCTTTGAAGGCGAGTGGCCCCCTCTGGGCTCCTCTGAGGTTATGGAGACGCGCAGATGCTGTGCTGTGAGGAATGACTGCCTCGTTCAGTGGGTGCTGTTGCCAAGGCAGAAATTCAGGGTGACAGCTGGCATCTTCTGAGCACCTGCTACATGCCTGACACTTTGTTTTCCTGCTTCATTTAATCCTCCCAAATCTGCCAGCTTGGGGGGTGTTAATAACCCATTTTACAGGTGGAGAAATTGAGGCTCAAAAGTCGGAAGTTCGGACCCCAAGTTGCCCATATCCCAGACCACCCTGTGCCTTCAGCTCTGCCTCGTGTAAAGTGTGGGGCCCTGGTCCCCTCTCCCTGGGCTTGCCCACAAATCTAATTGTCGTCACAGACGAAATGTGGGAGATCAGGGCCGGGGGCCACCTCTCATCCATCAGCCCTGGCTGACCGCCCTACACCCGGAGCTCAGTACCATGAACGTGACCACAAGGGGAAAAATACCCTCCAGGACAGCACGGTCCAGCAACAGTGGCCCTGAGTGGGGAGAAGGCAGGGGCAGCTGTCTGGCAGCACAGCCTGTGGTTTCAGAGGCCAGATGATAAGGGCCGAGATCCTGTCCGGAGCAGAGGATGGGGGGGCTGGGGCGGGGGAGGAGGGAGGGTCACATTACTGGGGAGCTGAGACAGTGTTACGAAAGAGGTAAGACTTGAAATAGTCTTCTGGGAGAGTCAGAATTCCCCGGGGCAGTCAGAGGAGGGGTTTCAGATGAGAGCGCAGCAGGTGCAGAGGTTCAGAGCAGGAGGGAGCAGGGCATTCTGTGGGACAGCCGGCGTTCCCCTTTGTCCTGAGAGCAGGGGGCAGCAGAGAGGCTGTCTGGACAGGCCAGGCAGGGATGAGAGCAGGTAGGTCTCTGGTCTGTTTTTTACCAAGCTCAGGAGGATGCATCTTATCCTGCAAACATGTTGAAGATGTATCTTCCTTAGAAACCCAATTACAGGAACTTCCCTGTCAGTCCAGTGATTAAGCCTTCATCTTCCAATGTGGGGGTGGGGGTTGCAGGTTCAATCCCTGGTTGAGGAACTAAGATCCCACAGGCCTTACCACCCAAAAAAGTCAAAACGTGAAACAGAAGCAGTATTGTAACAGATTCAATAAAGAATTGAGAATACTAAAATCACCTTGGAAAAAAAAAGAACCCAGTGTATAGAAAGTTCAGTTCAGTCGCTAGGTTGTATCTGACTCTTTGCGACCCCATGAATCGCAGCCTGCCAGGCCTCCCTGTCCATCACCAATTCCCAGAGTTCACCCAAACTCATGTCCATCAAGTCGGTGATGCCATCCAGCCATCTCATCCTCTGTCGTCCCTTTCTCCTCCTGCCCCCAGTCCCTCCCAGCAGCAAATGTTGAAGCAGGAGGCAGAATTCAGTAGAGCAAAGCCCAACCCTGACTGAAAGCCAGCAGAATTCTTCTGCAAACAGCCAGATAGCGCATATTCTCAGCTGGCTCCGTCACAGTTACTCAGCTCTGCCGCTGGAGTGAGAAAGCATCCTTGGATGATATGTAAATGAATGGGCTTGGCATAGATGCATTTTCTTTGCAGACACTGAAAGTTTGATCTTCACATAACTTTTACGTGCCACACAATACTCTTCTTTGGATTTATAAAAACAGATTTAAAATGTGAAACCCACCCTTCGCTCTTGGGCAGTGAGGCTCTGGCCCAGGGACAGTGGTTTTCTGACTCTTGCTCTGAGCCACTAGGTGGTCCATGAAAGAGGATTACAATGTGGGCATGCCGCTACAAACAGGGATGTGAGGGGTGTGACCTCTGTTCACGAGATCCTGGAGGCAGCACAATCTTCCCACTTGCCGTTGTCAGGGACAACTAAATCTCCTGAAAGGGAGACGGCCGGACCAAGCTTGATGGTGTCCTTGTGGCTTCTCTAAGAGACCACAGGGCATGCACGTCTGCGATGGAAACACAACCAGAGGAGGGTGAGAACATATGAATGAGAGGGCAGCCACACTCGAACCTGTGTCGGAACTGGCTTCGACGCACTGGCTGCCCTTGGCTGCCTGGCCTTCTGATGGAGAGGAAGGGAAACCCACTCAAGGACCACAGATGCTGCATGGAGTCAGAGGGCAGTGGGGAAGCAGGGGCGGATTCCGGCTGGAGGTCCGGCACTCCTGTGGGGGTCTTATCCCTGGGTGACTCCGTTTGAATAGCCAGGGTGTGATGGTCTCTCAGGAGAGGGGACTGGCTTAGGTCCTTGGAGGCACCCTGGGTCTCCCTGCTGTGTGATTCCGGATGGGGCCCGTGCACACAGGCGTTTGAGCACTCAGCCCTGCCGTCTGTGGGGCCAGGGGGTCTGCTTGATGTGCTATGGCCCGTGGCCCCCAGTGCCATGTTCCTGGGGATGATCTTCAGTCTAGAGAGATTATTCTGTGAACTGTCACTGCCACTCCTCGCCCAGGGGCCTCTGGCTTCTGCCTCCCTTTACAATTTGGCTGGAAACTCGTATACAGAAGGGATCTTACACGGCCCTACAACTTCAGCAGACTAACAGAAGAGACTCCTCGTCCAGCCATGGCTTAGCGGGTACAAAATCCTATTGTCCCCTACCTGGGTGCATTCCACCCAGTGAGACAGCCAGCGAGACTGGCAAGGACGGTGGGGAGGAGGGAGAGGGGCTCTGTTTCAGGTTCGACCTCTTTACAGGGGAGGGTGACCTCCTCCGCCGGGTGGGGCCCCTGATTTAAGCTGTCTGTCTTTGCCCTCGATAAGGCTCTGCTGGCTGCTGAGGTAACCCAGAGAGGGTCCATCTCGGGGGCCACGTGGAGAGCTGTCAAGAGTGAGGCCTCACAGGGCTTTGTGAAGGAGAGAGTCGGAGAGCTGGAAATGATGGTTAATCAGCCGACCCAGCATTGAAAGCAGAGCAGGCACCCTACTAGAAAGCCTGGTGAGTGGGGAGTTTCTCTCTCTCTCTCTTCCCCGACTCCCAAAATCTTCCTGCAGGGGAATAAATCTGTTACCCCCTTCCCCCCACCCCCGTCCTCCTCCCTAAACCCCTGCAGATTTTGATGGTCTCATCTTTGCCTTCCTTTTTTCTCTGCACCCCTTTCTTTGGTCATAATGTTGACATTCATTCTGGTTCATTTCTCCATCCATCTAGCCAGCATGCGCGGATGGTAGGCTCTGTAGACGGCGCTGGGCGGCAGCCAGCCGTCCTCCTGGAGTTTCAGGGTTTCAGGGAGCGGTGCTTGTAGGAGCAAAGGTGGGCGTGGCTGGGGTGGAGAGGGTGGGCGGAGCATCAACGGTGGGAGGAGCTTCCACCCCCTCTCTGCACCACGCGCTCCGGGCTGGCCACTGGTGTCTCAGTGCTCAGCTTATGCTCCTGAAACGGAACTCTTTAGGAGGTTGCTTTCCTTCTAGCTGTTCTTCAGGGTCCTCCTTGATTTATGGAATCATCATTCTATAAGGTGCCGTGGTGGAAATGGCCTTTCATCCATAGATTCAGGGGAGGGGACAACGGTCTGTGACCTTCTGGGTGAGTGGAGTTCGGGGCTGCTAAGAGGAGATGACTGCAGCTCACCTCTCCTGCCAGGGTTTTGGCTGTGGCGCCTTTTCAGGCACTGCAAGATGACCCACACGGGTGTCAGGCTTCAGACAGACCGAATGGAACCACAGAGGATCGCTTTCAGAGGAGTGTCAACCTGGAAGGGAGGTTTCCACGCTGGGGGACGGGGCCAGCGTAATCTAAGCTGGGCTTTGCCGTTCACGGCAAGGGCTGGGCAGAGAATGAGTTAAGTTCAGTCCTTACGCAAAGTGCAGAAGGTCCTCACCTTAAATTTGAACTCCTGATGACCTGAATAGCTCAGAAACTTAGAGCTCCAGCCCGCTTCCATAGGCACTGATCCTGTGGGCTTCTCGTCGTATGGGAGGCTCTCCTGAAGAGCGGCTTAGCCCCAGCTTGGAGTGGGGTCTGTCTGCTGCTGCTAACAGACCTTGCTGAGTTTATCTAGGGTCGTGGGGTGTTGTCTATAGAACGACCTCACAGCGTGGTTCAGGCGCTTGGTTCCCGAAGGCTGCCCAACGCTCTCTGAATGGCCCATGTTGTTAGCCATCCTGTTCCTCTGAAAGAGATCACTGCAGCTGCCATCATCCAGCCCTGGGCTCAGCACTCTGTGTACGTTTGTTCATGTAATCCCTGCAACCACCCTGCATGCTAAGTGCCCAGTTGCCATGCCCTACTCCAGGGGATCTTCCCGACCCAGGATTGAACTCACGTCCCTTATGTCTCCTGCATTGGCAGGCGGGTTCTTTACCACTAGTGCCGCCTGGGATGCCCAGGAGGTGCACACTTGGTAACCAGTGAGCGGGAATCCTCCTTATCCAGAGAAGTTTAAGGGCTGAGGTCAGGAAGCGGGTGTGAGGCTCTGGGCTGTCAAGCACAGCCCTAGACGGTCCCACTCAGCCACACAGCTGCCTGCCTACCGGGGTGTGGACCCCCCTCCCTGGGGCACCCAGCACCCCAGGGTCCCGCTGTGCGGTCCTGTTGTGAGGCCGCGAGTCTGGTGGGCAGGGGACCGAGGCGTTGGCTCCGCTGGAAGTCTGTGAAGAAGCGCCAGGAAGGAGAGAAGAAACACCATGAGTCCATTAAAATAACCTGTTTTACCAGAGCGATGCAAGCCTCCACCATCAAGGCCGCACGCGCAGCCACAGACGAATAGTCGCCGGAGATGTTATGCTAGAAGCTTGCCTTGTGCAAGTGTTTTATGATACGTGTATCTATGAAGCTAGAGACTGAAGGCCAGCCAACCGATGTACGCTCCCCCCCACACACAAACTCTCCTTACCTTGTTATATCTTAAGCTGCTTTTCTCAGTGAATCTGTGATGAGTAATTCATTACAGAATTGGACTTTATGGTTTGTTTATGCTGATTCTGATTACAGAATAAATGACTACCTGGAGTTAAAGAAAAAAAACTAATGAAAAAACAGGCATCAATCAAGAACATTTATGGATAAAGACTTTAAACATCCATACTTAGAAATAGATATGATATTTAGAAATAGATCTGAAAAGACTTATGTAATGTGTTTTAATCAAATCTTGAAGAGAAATTGACCAATAAATAAAATCTCGAAAAGAAATTGACCAATAAATCAAATTTGGAACGAAAGTGACAGATAAATCAAGTCTAAAAGAGAAAACAACCACTATATCAAATCCATGATATGTTTATTACAGCAGCTGATCTCGGTTTTTTGTGAACCTGTGCTCTTCCTGGGCCCATTTAGGAATGTATTTAGTATTTAAGAAATAAGATACTTATACTATATGTGTGTTTACTTACACACACATATAGAAGATACTTAGGCTGTTGGAGGTGTGTGTGTGCATATAACACACACAGATATAATTTGTAAACCAAAAGAGGATGTCTGCAGGGGGATAGAGGAGTTGGAGGACTGAAAGGATCAATTATAGACAGACATCCAACACCAGCCTCGCTTTCGTGTGGCCTCTAGGATTTATTTATACATAAGGCATCCGTATAACACTAGCCTTTAGGACATCAGCGTTGAATTTCTTGGGATCCAAGGCGTATCTGATGAATCTTACTCTTTCACAGTGAATTAAGTTATATGAATTCCAGAAGGAGCATTTTTTTTTTTTTGCATCTCTACAACAGTATATAGAATATATTTCACTTCATTTAGAATTAATTTTGAAGAGTTTTCCCCAAAGATATTTCTAAGTATATTTTTGAGATCAGGGCACGTGTATATGTATTATGTGTGTGTCTGTGTGGATGTATGTGCGTGTCTATGTGTATGTGCATGGATTGGTGTGTATGTGTGTGATTATGTGTGTGTGTGTGATGTGTGTGAAGGGTGCTGCTGAGTGACCAGGTCTCTCTTCATCTCTCTGTCTTATTATCTACCCCCATAGGACTGTATACATGATTTCAGAAGGGAACTTTTCAAAGAAAAAACTTTAGACTGGTACCCATGTCCTATCCAGCCATGTGTCCTGAATTTCCCAGCAGAGACGTGAATTTTAAGTTTCTGCTTCCTTGCCCCCCACAAAGAGATCTTGCAGTTGTCAAATCATACATCCCAATATCTGGGCTTAGAAAACTGTGTCCCCTGTGTGTAGATGCTGCCTTAGTTTCCATTTCAGAAATATGTCATGTGAGCCCATTCTTCCCATTGGATTATAGTAACTTCCAGTCATAGTATGAACAGTGGTTAAGTCCTCTGTTTTTACTGGATAAATTTGATGCATAACATTGTATAAGTTTTAAGTGCCCTGCATGTTTCCTCGATGCATTTATGCATTGTAGCATGGGTGGTCATTATAGCAGTATTCATTACACCAAATAATCGTGCGATATTGTGGTCTGTGTTTAATATACCGCATTCTGCGCTTTGTCCCTGTAGTCCACACTGGTACCCATGAGGCAGGTACTCAGCCCACCCGTTTTCCAGAGGAGGAAACTGAGGCAGAAAGGAACTTGCCCGAGTTCCCACGGCTGGGGAACAGTAGAGGCAGGATTCCAAGCACTGTGTGCTCCTAGCCTAGACCTTATTCCCCTTCCCACGTTCGGTGATCTTTACTGTTTCATAAACATGCAGTCATGTTGGTGCTGCCCTCAGGGCTAGATCCCAAACCCCCATCTTTCTCTAGACCACACAATATTGCTGCCTGAGACCAGCAATCAAATTTAAGAGAGAGAACTGATGGACAACTTCCACCAGTGCTTGTAAAAACTAGGTAACATAGCCTCACATAAAGCAGGTTGCTTCTCTTAACACCATCATGGTCTCAGATGGAATGGAAGAGTTTTAATTTTTAGACGTTTCCATAAAGATAGACTCCGCTGCTGGGAACCTTAAAAGTGATCTTATCACTTCTGGCATTTTTCAAACTTGCCAACATTTTCCAGTCCTTCTTCCATCCCAAGTCACCGCAGTCCATACAGAAACTGGTGTAAATTATGGTATGTGATTGGAAAGCTTATTTTCCAAGTGGAGTTTCAGGATTAAGTGTGCAGGATCCCACTCCGAGAAGAGATAATTAATTCTCTGATCAATTCTGATTTTCATTTGTGTTACAGAGAAGAGAAAATAATTCTCTGGTCGACTTTGATTTTCATCTGTGTTACTGAAGGATAACATTTAGAGTAAGATGTCTCGGATTATCTTATAATAAGGTGGTCATAACCCTGTGCTCACAATTACAGGACTTTTCTGTTTCTTTCTTTTTGCTTTTTACTCTATGAAATTAAAAGCTAGGGTCATTCAGCCTCCTTAATGCTTCGATGATATCGGTAGGTATTTGTATGTATATATAAATTACCAGTAGATTTTGGAGCACCCACTATTTACTCCGGGAATCACTTTTTTCCCCCTGGTGCTTCGTGGAAAATTAAAATGTTATTGGGGCTGGCTTCATGGCCATGTGATGTGCGCAGTCCTCCAGGGTTGCCCGCTCAGAAGTGTGCCACATTTGCTTTAACACTAAAAAACTCTTCTTGAAATTCTTGATAATTTTTGAGCAGAGGATCTTGAATTGTCATTTTGCCGTAAGTCTCAAAATTGATGCATCCAGTCCCATATAGCACTCTGCACCTCTAACCACATACGTACCTTCTCAGGTTTGATCTGCTAGCCTTTGAGGTCTGACCTCGCTCTGAATTTTCTGGTGTATTTTGTGATGTATGTTCTGCAGTCCTTTCTTCTCCCAGGATTATTTTCTTCCACTCGCACTATAAGACCCTCTATTTGCTATTCTCAGAGTTAACCAGGAAAACAGACAACAGTGATGCCCACCAGACGGCCTCTTGGAAAATGATGAGAGACACCTTCTTGCTCTGCAGGAGCCCTGGGTTCCAGGCCAGAGGTTGTTTGAGCTCCTGCAGGACAGCCTTGGGCCTTTATGAGATTCACCTGAGCTCTCGCCAGACCTAAAGATATTCAAGAGGCTGCTGCTGCTGCTGCTGCTAAGTCGCTTCAGTCGTGTCCAACTCTGTGAGACCCCATGGACGGCAGCCCACCAGGCTCCACCGTCCCTGGGAGTCTCCAGGCAAGAACACTGGAGTGGGTTGCCATTTCCTTCTCCAATGTGTGAAACTGAAAAGTGAAAGTGAAGTCACTCAGTCGTGTCCAGCTCTCAGCGACCCCATGGACTGCAGCCCACCAGGCTCCTCCGTCCATGGGATCTTCCAGGCAAGAGTACTGGAGTGGGGTGCCATTGCCTTCTCCAATTCAAGAGTCTAGTCTCACCCTATTTGGTATTATCAGCTTAGCACCTCCTTCTGTCATTGCCAAGTTTGCCGTTTTTAGGTAATGGAGGTATAAGAATATCGATTTTAAAGATACGAGTATCATGGATGTACGGTATGGATGAAGACAGAAGACAGAGCAGTGTTTTCGTATATCCCTTGCCTGTTGGTGTTTAAGTTTTGTATGAGAACAGATAACAGTAGCATATCGTTTAGGAGAGGAGCACTTTGAAGTCACTCCCAGTGTCTTCATCCGTAAGTCGGTACTGGCCAATAAAACGTTCTCTGGTGAAGGAAGTGCTGGACATCCGAGCTGCCCACTGTGGCAGCCACCCGCCATGTGTGAGGACTTGAAATAAGGCTCAAGTGACAGAGACCCGAATCTTCCATTTGAGCTCGTTTTAGCTAACGTAAACAGCCACGTGCAGCTAGCGCTTAACGGCACTGAACAGCAGCAGAGAGTTATCGCTCTTATTTGTGTGTGTGCTCTTTTTTCAATTGAAGTGTGACAGTGTCGTGTGAGCGTCAGTGACTCAGTAATGCGTGTATTCCTCTCCATACCCTTTTTGATCACAGGTTATTACAAGATATCTAATGCAGTTCCCTGTTCTTCGCGGTAGGCCCTTGTCATTTATCTGTTTTATATATAGTAGTGTATATCTGTTAATCCCCAACTCCTAATTTATCCCTCATACCCCCACCTTTCCCCTCCGGTAGCCGTAAATCTGTTTTCTGTTTCTGTGAGTCTGTTTCTGCTTTGTAAGTGAGTTCATCGGTAGCACTTCTTTTTTAGGTTGCATATGTAAGCGATATCATACGGTATTTGTCTTTCTCTGACTGATTTCGCTTGGTGGGATAATCTCTCTGCTTCGTCGCTCAGTTGTGTCTGACTGTTTGAGACCCCACGGGCTATAGCCCACCAGGCTCCTCTGCCCATGGGGTTCTCCAGGCAAGAATACTGGAGTGGGTTGCCATGCCCTCCCCCAGGGGATCTTCCCGACCCAGGGATGGAACCCAGGTCTCCCGCATGGCAGGCGGACTCTTCACCATCTGAGCCCCCAGGGAACCTCTCGGGCCATCCCTGTTGCTGCAAATGGCTTTATTTCGTGTTTTCATGGCTGAGTGGTACTCTATTGCATATATGCACCGCACCTTCTTTATTCACTCATCTGTAGATGGGCAGCAGGTTGCTCCCAGGTCTGGGCTAATGTAGATAGTGCTGCTGTGAACACTGGGGTGCGGGTGTCTTTTGAATTAGAGGCTTCTCTGGCTGTGTGCCCAGGAGTGGGACTGTCGGATCTTATGGCAACTCTATCTGTAGTTTTCGAAAGACCCTCCATACTGTTCTCCATAGTGGCCGCACCAGTGTACATCTCCAGCAACAGCCTAGGAGAGTTTCCTTTTCTCCACACTCTCTCCAGCATTTCTTGTTTGTGGACTTCTTAATGACGGCCATTCTGACTGGTGTGAGGTGGTGCCTCACTGTAGTTTTGAGTTGCATTTCTCTGACAATGAGCCATGTCGAGCATCTTTGCACGTGACTGTTGGCCATCTGTATGTCTTCTTGGAGCAGCGTCTGTCTGGGTCTTCTGGCTTCCCCTCACCTTTGAGCATCCGCATGTAGCTCGTGTATCGAATAGCACTGAAGAGTTGGTCCTCTTGTTTTTTCTATGCTCTTTTCGTCCATATCCCAGCTTACGTGTTTCCATAGTCGACCACATCTTACTATCTGCCGTGTACATTTTGCAGACCTTTCCGCATCTTTTAGTCCAGGATTGGATAATGGAGGATCCTGGCACATGGCCCCCAGGGCCTGCAGGTCTCTCGGCTACGCGCTTGCTGTTGAAATATGGCCAAGGTTGAGGGGTACCGTATCCTGACGTCTCAGAAGCTGGGTATTGAGACAGGGACACTGCTGAGTAGCCCTGCTTTCTCTCCTGGTCACAGAGGGTTGTGGAAAAGGGGGCGGGGGAGGAAGTAAAGGGGAAGTGGGGAGGGGCTGCCTTCTTGAGAACACCCAGGCACTGGTTGCGCATCCCCTCTGGGCCAGATGGAAACACTCTGCACGCGAATCCTTGTCATCTTCGCATCAAGCCTTCCGTGTAGGTGCCTTTCTCATATTGCACGTGAGGAAGGCAAGAGTCGAGACGGCGACCCCACTGGGGCGATATCGTTTACATACCGCGGTGACGCAACTGGACTCTGTTCTGTCGCCTCCAGAACCCACCCTGCCTCCATGCGACCTGACAGCAGACGCAGAGGGGGAGACTCGCAGACGCAGGGGGCTCTGCGCGGGGCTCTGTCTCTCGTCCTCTTTTAGAAGCCTGGGAAGAGTCTTGTATTGCTGTTGTCAGTGTTCACGAGGCTGTCGCTTGAGTAACTGTCCCATGGAATGCAAAATTCACAGTGGCATGGTTCTGCTTTTTTAAAAAAAAAATCTTAAAAATTTTACTGACTTTTTATTGGTTCCATGGTTGTGAGAGAGACAGAAAAAGGCCAGTGCAGGCACACACACACACACAAAGCTGGAAGGTCAAACAGTAGGGTGGTTTCTTTTCTCTTAGAGGAAAGGGTCTGCCAACTTGTGATAGGAAGGGCCACGCCGAACCTCAGGGACTTAGAAACCCAGCGTCTTGAGGGCTCTCGCCACCTGCTTGCTGTGGTCCTTGCGGATTACCAAGGCCAGGGCCGTGCTGTGGATTGCTGCAGGCCCGAGGAGTGAGTCCCTCAGGTGGCGGTGGTGGTCTAGTTGCTCAGTCGTGTCCAGCTCTTTGGGACCCCCTGGACTGCAGCCTGCCAGGCTCCTCTATCCATGGGATTCTCCAGGCAGGAATCCTGGAGTGGGTTCCCATGCCCTTCTCCAGGGGATCTTCCCAACCCAAGCACTCAAACCCTGGTCTCCTGCACTGCAGGCAGATTCTTTACCAAAGAAAGAGCCACCATGAAGGTCCAAGTCCCACAGGGGAAGGAAGCTCATCCACCCCCTGCCAACCCAGGAAACACAGTTGACCCATCAGAGCACAGGCCCCAGAAAGTCCAAGCTTGCAAGATCCCCAGGCCCGGGCAGCTGGCCGCAGTCATGAGGCCCGGCCTGTGAGCGCTGGGGGAGGGGTGGGGTGCAGTTTCCCCTCTCTCTCGCTGCTTCCCTTTGGTATCCTCTGGCCTTTGGGGGGGCCGGTTCTGGGGGTAGTGAGGGTGGTGTGGCTTGGAATCTTGCCCCAGGCCCCAACCCTGGAGCCACTAACTTGGTTTGCTTGGGCGATACCACTCTGAAGCCTGGCCTTGACTCTATCTAATCCGACAGGCACTTACTCACCACACGGCTCGGTCCAAAAATAACAGGCACCGGGGGCCTTGGGGATGCCATGCCCTGCTAGTGGGGGTCCCCTGCAAGCCCGAGGACCCGCCTTCCTGTTTGCCTTCCCGGCCATCTGCCTCCTGGTGCCCCCCCCAGCACACTGAGGGTGCACTCACTGTCCTCACACAGGCGTCCCTCCAGGGGCCCAGCGCTAAGCACGGACGGGCACCTTGCTCCCCAAACTGCTGTAAGAGGAGGGGGGATTCATCAGCAAGAGACAGCGGTGCTCGGATCAGGAGGTCTGGGAGGAGCCAGCTCACCTTCTTACTCCCCAGCCATCTCAGCACCCCCAAGGTGCCGGCTCGTGCCGGCGCCTGAAGCTCTTTGTAAACCATGTAGAATACTGGCGGCTTAGCGATGGCAGGAGCTCCACGGGCGCGCTGAATTCAGGTCCCGTTGTTAACGCACGAGCCAACATGGGCAAGTGGCCGCGTCCCTGGGAGCCTCAGTTTCCTCGTCATTAAAAGGGGAGTCCTTCCTATGTGGCGGCCACGGCGGTGGCAGCGAGGTAACGACGGATGCAGAGTTCCCACCGGGACCAGCACGGCTTTCCTCCCGCCCCCAGCGTCGGTCTCCCTGAGCGAGGACTTGCACTGTGGGCACAAATATTTTGTGCACCCAAAGGTGCACCATCTGACAGTTGTGAGCGGTCTTTTGCAGGTGAGGCAGGATCATTCAAATCAGGGTTCCTGCCTCCAGCTCAGGAATGTGTGATTGCTGTAGGCGCACGTGGGAACAACAGGAGCAGTAACAATAGTGAAAATCGCGGTGGTCGTGACAGCCTCCCGGTAGGCAGAGCAGTCCCAGTCGTGGCGGGCGGGCAGTGCTGGGGTCAGTGGTGGCGCTGCACTAAACCAGCGGCGGTGGCAGCAGCTACGACATCGGAAGCTAGAAGTCGCAGTGCTGGCGTCACGCTGGTGGTGACTAGTACTAGCAGCAGCTGTGGCAGTGACAGGTGGTAGTAGCAGCGCAGCCCGGTCAGGACCACCTCCTTTCCTTCTCCCAGCAGACCTAAGATAGCCGCCCTCCTCACGGGCGTCAGAAAATGCCCAGTCGTGGAGCCCATGGTTAAATGCAGAACCAGTCGTTTCCAGCCTGGGTTCTGAAAAAACGCCTCAACAGGAGCCACCTTGTTGGAAGTTGGCTGGGTTGTGCTGCCGTCTCCGAGATACACACGGAGCCGATGCCCAGCAGGGTGGCATGGCTTCCTAAGGTGGCCCCGGGGGGTGCACCACGGGTATCAGGTGCCTGTTGCAGATGAGCAGGGTGGGGGCGGGAGGGACCTCACGGGGGACAGACCCAGCCCCCCATCTGATTTTCTCTAGGTGGCCAGCAGGCCCTGGGGCATGTACACAGCCTTGCACCCAGAGTGCCTGACTGCATGTGAGGCTGAGTGGCTGGTGGGCTGCTACCCAGGTTTGGTTCTCACGACTCTGCAGGTAAGCAGGGAGGCAGGCCTCCCGAGCGCTGATGCCTGATCAGTCACCTGGACCCATCCAGAGATGGCTGAGTCTCTGGGTGACAAGGAGAGGCTGCGTTCCAGCCAGGTAGCCACCTTTTCCTCAGTTTCTCTTTCTTCAAGCTGTCTGATCAGCTGCCTCCTCCCGCCCATTCCTGAGGAACCTCCCCCTGCCTGGTGGCCATCAGGGGCCACTTGTCTCCTTTTGGCAGTGACCCCAGGGCTTGGGTCTCAGTTCCTGCCTTTAGCAGCAACAACCTCACCATCAGAGCCTCGCCCAGCAGTGGGGCCCAGGAGAGACTGATCAGCCGCTGTTGGCTTAATTTTTTTTTTTTTTTAAATTATCAAGGTAGTACAGTCTCATACTTAGAAAAAAAAGGGCAAAAAAGAAACCAAAAACTACTCATCATCCCATCAGAAACAGTTGCTGTCATTACTTCGGGGAACGTTTGTTGTTACAGATGATTGTAGAGTCTTCGTATCTTTGTAATCACAAGTGTGCCTTGTATATGCATACTGGACATACGCATTTCTACAGGCATGCAGCCTGTATTTTTCTGTCCAGTGCTAGGCTCTATATAATTAATGTTGTCAAAAAATTATTTTTGAAAGTCTGATGAATATTTTACTTTTTTGAACAAGGCAGTTTAATCTTCATACTGGATATCTAGGTTGCTTCCATTTTTTTCCTATTACACGTGACACTGTACTAAACATCTTTATACCTGAATCTGTGGTAGAATCTCTGATTATTTCTTCAGTATAAATGCTAACAAGTGGCATTATTTGTTAAACCATGATTTTAAATTCGGGACACAAAATAAAATTGCTTTCTGGAAAGACTGAACCAGTTTATACTATCACAAACACTATAAGGACACTTCAGTGTAGCTATTAAAATCATTTAATAGAACTTTCTTTGAGAGTGAAATATAATATCTTATTGTCTTAGTATCTTTATATTATATATACTGTACAATGTAGCATTTTATAATTTTGTATTTAGTTCTTGGCCACATGGCTTGTGAGGTCTTAGTTCCCCAACCAAGGATTGAACCCAGGCACCCGGTAGGGAAAGTGCAGAGTTCTAATGCTGGACCATCACGGAATTCCCACAATGTAGTATTTTATATGTAATATATAATCTCTTGTACTTACAGCTTTATTTACTTGAATATCTTCCCTTATTTTTATTCATAGCCATTTTTATTCCTCCTTTTATGAACTGCCCTTTTTTTCCCACCTCCATTTTTTTTTCCATTTTACATGACTGTTGGCGTTTTCTTTATTGATTTCTCATAGCTATTTATATACTGTGTATTAATCTGTTTTCACATCATGGCACAATTTTTTCCATGTGTCTCTTTCATTTTAAGTATGTATTTTTACCTGAATAATATGTGTGTTATATTCAAGCTTAAATATTCTTTGTTTGCTTTTATGTTCAGAAAGATTTTCCCATCATCTCCAGTTAATTCTTCACCCGTGCTTTCATTTTTATGATTCAGAATCCAACTTTTAAACCTTCTACATCTAGAATTTATTTTGACATTTGATTTGAGAGGCTGACTTGATTTTTTTCATAAAGATAACCAACTTTTAGCAGCATTTGTCAAAAAGTCTTCCTTTCTCCATTGGCTTTGATACATCTTTTATTGTGCTTTAACTTCACACCTACAGAGAAGTCTGTTTCAAGGGTGTTTTACTTCCTTGATCAATTTGTTGATTCTTATAATAGTACATACTTATTTTATTATCTTTATGATACATTTTAATATATTCTAGAGTGCTCATCCTTCACATTATGTTTTCACAAAACCGTCTTGGAAATTAAAAAGAAAAATAACGCCTTCTGCTTTTTTCTCACAATGCAGCGCATAGAATAGAATTCAGCCAGATAGGGACTCAAAGTCTGACTTTTCAGATCACTAACGGCAGGCTGAAGCTGTTTTGTCTCCCTGAGGCTGAGTGTGCTCACCTGTGCAGTGGGATGGGGGCATCTGTGCCACGTGCTTACCTTGAGCACCTCCATCACGCCTGGAGTTCAGGGCCTGAAGTATAGATGGTGCTCCATCAATGGCGACTGTCATTCTCAGACTCAGAGGTTTCACGTTCCATCTCTGACCGCATCTGCTCTGGTGAAAAGGATGCCAGCTGTCTCCCTGGCACCCAGGGCCCCGGGTTTGAATTTTGCTGCTTTGACATTTCAAGGTGGCGGATCTCATGGCACCTGAAGAATTTCTAGAAGCCATCTGTTCTGAAGTCCATGTGCCACAAACAGCAACCTGCTCCTAGTTAGGAAAGACTGACGGGGTTCAGAGAGCCCACAGGGCGCCCTCCAGAGCCACCCCCCTCTACTTTGGAGTCAGGCCGGCCGAGCCCGCTGACCAGCTCCACCCATGTCCAGCTGTGTGACCTCGAGCACACTACTAAATCTTTCTCAGTGCCGGAGCCCTCGGCTGCAAAATGCGCGTTGCAGCAGTGCCTTCCTTCTAGGATTCCTGTGAGATGTAAACACGGTTTTGAATAGAAAACATTCACCAAGGCACCTGGTGCAGTAAATACTCTGAATATCCGAGGCGCGCACTGGTGACGTTATTACCAGTTGTCGGTGCGTATTTGGATGGACCTGTGAGCGCAGCCTCACCCAGGAAGGCTGGGCACCTTCCAAGTTGGAACAGCCTATCTCGAGTGTGACTCCATGCTGACTGCGGGCAGGCTCGAGCTGAGAATAGAGTCGCCAAATGACCCACTTTTATCACTTGGGAAAATGTGTTGATTTGGCATATCGAGATCACAGTCTCCCAGGGATCTCACGGTTGTGCAGCCACGGGGAGCCTTTGGGTGCACACGTGCATGCATGTGCGTGCACATACACACCTGCGTGCCCATAGAGATGCCTGCTGCTGCCTGAGTCTAAGTCTGGATACACATGGAAAGTCTCCGTACCAACAGCCTTATGAAATATGTGCGTTTTGTTGCTGTTTACTGGCAGAAATGGGCAGTGAAATTTCAGTCTGTGTCTGGCCCAGAGTTTTATAAAAAGTATGTTGCCTACTGAAGGCACTGTTGGTGAGAGCTCCCCTACATATTAAATAAGGTGCTAGTATGTTGATGTCTCATAGCTTAACAGGGCTTCTCTTTATTTTTCTGTCCTTTCTATCTGTCATCTATTTATCTATCTTTATACCATGTTTCTTTATATATCACCTGTCTCTGTCTCTCTATCACCTGTCTGTCTGGTATGTCTTTACTGAGTGCCTATTGTGTACCTAGCATGTGGAACCAACAATGAGTTGAACATGATCCTGATTCTGGAAATACTGTTAACCCTGGGAGGCAAGCATATAAGCAAGTAACAGACATATTCCTCTTCCATGCCCACATTTATGATCTAGATTTCCGTTCAGATCTCACACAGGGCAATAGCTGTACTGAGGAAGAAGCAGAGCTTGGCGCTATCTTCAAGCCTTTCATGAATGATGAATATTATATACAAATGTGTGAGAAGTGTTCATGCTCACTAATGTTTCCCGTTCTTTTTCCCTTCCTGGACCTAACAGTTCTTCCACACCCTTGTAGATGTTAGTTATGATCACCTAACTTGGTGTGACCCATAAAAGACTGTCAGAAATAGCTGGAGATGTTTCTGGGTGGAAGCATTTGAGGGTCACGTGGGAGTGTCTGAGCTCCTGTCTGATGCTGGGCATTAGGGTCAAGGAAATCTTCACCCAGTTCAGTTCAGTCGCTCAGTCGTGTCTGACTCTTCGTGACCCCATGAATCGCAGCACGCCAGGCCTCCCTGTCCATCACCAACTCTCGGAATTTACCCAAACTCACGTCCATTGAGTCAGTGATGCCGTCCAGCCATCTCATCCTCTGTCGTCCCCTTCTCCTCCTGCCCCCAATCCCTCCCAGCATCAGAGTCTTTTCCAATGAGTCAACTCTTCACATGAGGTGGCCAAAGTACTGGAGTTTCAGCTTCAGCATCAGTCCTTCCAATGAACACCCAGGACTGATCTCCTTTAGGATGGACTGGTTGGATCTCCTTGCAGTCCAAGGGACTCTCAAGAGTCTTCTCCAACACCACAGTTCAAAAGCATCAATTCTTCAGCGCTCAGCTTTCTTCACAATCCAACTCTCACATCCATACATGACCACAGGAGAAACCATAGCCTTGACTAGACGGACCTTTGTTGGCAAAGTAATGTCTCTGCTCTTTTTTCTTTAACTTATTTATTTTAATTGGAGGCTAATTGCTTTACAATATTGTATTGGTTTTGCCATACATCAATATGAATCTGCCACAGGTCTCTGCTTTTTAATATGCTATCTAGGTTGGTCAGGGTCAAAAATCCTTGAGCAGGATTTTGAAGCAAGATTGGAAGTACCTTAGGAGCAATTCATATAATGCTCATAGCAAGCTTGTGAAACAGTTTGTATTTTCTTCATTGTCATTTGTCATCACCACCAATGAATGAGAACATTGAAATTGATGCCTAGAGAGACTAAGAGGCCAGTCCACTGTCCAGGAAGAACCTGGTCTCAGATTGGATCCGTTTTTCAAATTTCAAATATAGGATTTAAAACAAACAAAAAAATACTTGGCTTTCTTGCAGACTTAGGCTCCTTATACATAAGGAAGTGGCATCTGGTCGCTGGTCTTTAAAGTGGATGCTGTTGGCAGTATTCTGTAAAAATCAGGGACCCAGGGTATTGCACATCATGTGTTGAGCACTACGAGTTCATGAGCGTTTAGTGAGTTTGTGGCATTGCCTTCCAGTCTTTCCGGCAGTTTCCCAGAGCAGTACACTGTCTCTCGAATCTAGGTGCCCACTGGCCTGCCCCCTTTATTTCTAAGAGCAAAACCGCAGGGTATTATGGTGACTTCAAGGGGGACACGGGCAGAAGGAGAATCCAAGGTGTGCACAGCACCTAACTTTCTTTTTATTATTACTAAAATAAAAATAAGAATAAATTACACTTGGATTCGCTTTTCATTGGAAAGCATGAAACACACAGGCACGGAATGAAGCCTTGCCTCTCTGTCCTCGAGTTGTACTTTTTGTAGCCAACTTCTAACCGGTCATCTACCCAAGCTGATTCTGGGCCCTCTGCTCAGAGGGCTGTAGTTTAAAATAGAACCGAAGACCAAGAAGGCTCCCAGTGGTAGGCTGTAAAGACAGTGGCAGCAGGGGCCCTGTGGGGAGTGGGAGAGGGTGTGGGGAGCAGGGGGCCGGTTCCCCACCGCCTGGCCCTCCGCCCACACTCCCATCCGGGGAGGAGACAGGGGCCCCGGCCTGGCCTGCCCTGGCGCACGGGGTTCAGCGGTCATTGTTTGGTGATCAGGGAGGGAGGACCCCGCTGGATAAGAAAAGTCATTTCTCCAGGTCCCCAGGAGCAGAGTTAACCGCCCCAGAGGTCGTGTAGAGGTCGCTGAAATAGAGGGGACCGGAAGTGAGGCTGGATGGCACCTACATCCCCCCCCCCCAACCCAGTGCGTCTTCTCCTTCCGTTTCTGGAACCCTCACCTCTGGACAAGAGATCAGGCTATGCTCTCCGTGGGCCCTGAAGGCTATCCAAACAGATGTCCACCTCTCTTCCTATTTTTCCTTTTTTTTTTCCCTCTTGATTCAGAAGACAAATAAAATCCAGACTCCAGATTTCAGTGCTTGTGGATGACCATCTCTCTAATGAGTGTAGAGCTGCAAGCTTTAACATGAGGAGCTTTCTAGAGTCCATCCATGTACCTTTCACTTCTGATTCAGCCACACAGAAAATGGAGAAGCCACGAGCTAGCTAGGAACCCCTTCAGACGGGCCGTCCATATGGAAAAGTGATCTTTGGAGACAGAGAAACAAAATACAGGCCCAAGGCCATCACCCTGCCCCTTCTAGCAGTGGAAGCCTCTCTGCTGCTGATAAAAATGATAGCCCTTTGAGGAACAGAGGAATCATTTCTTGGCCAGTGTTCTCGGCTCATGGCTACAGTCTAACTTCTACACAAAGAGACCAGTGAAGAGAAGATAAATATAGAAAGAAAAGAAAGAAACCAAGACACTAAGTTATCCCAAAGGGCATTCCTGTATTAGTCATCTTATGAAAATTATATGTACCACAGAATATCTATTTTTAGAGGCCAGGAGGTTATGTGAAGCAGTTCAGATGTCGGCAAAGACCCAGAGGCCGGCTCCCAGCAATGATATTGGATATTTAGATATTTGTTTTCTTTATTTTAACTGCGCAGAGCTGGCACTGCCTACATGGCCATGTTGGCCACTTGGGGCGGTGAGACAAGACCCATGTGCTTCTTCAAAGACATCCAAGGCCCTGGTGATTCTTTCGTGTTATTTTTGTGCATCTTCTAGGCCTGGGCAACACACACACGTGCACACACACCCGTGTAATAACACACGTTCTCTGATGTAACACACCCACCAGAGGCCTGTTTCGGGAGGGGCAAGGGTGGCCCCAACTCTCACACAATTGCAGTTCAACTTTTATTAAAGGCCTAAAAGAGCAGAAGAGACCTCCCCATCTCTCCTAATGATCTGATTAGGATTCTTTATTTCCACTGTTCCTCACTAGTTAAATCTCATCTGGCTTTATAGAGGCCAGACAATTTGCGGCTTCTCGCTGGAGCTGAGCCCCCTGGATTTGGCTTCCGAGCAGTTGAAAATCTATGAGGTTGCATGATTCAAGAGGCAGCAAACACAGGTTTCTGTCCCCTGCAGAATCTGTTTCGTGTCCAGTTCCTTGATTCAGTAGAACTCCAATCCGAGCTGCTTCTCAAGGCTCACCTCTCTTACTTGCCCAGAAGACTCGCCTCCAGGTGGTTGGAGCTGGCGCAGGCGGCACCCTGGAGAGCAGTGGTCACACATCCACGCACCCCCAACCCCGCCCTTCTCTCAAAAGCAGAGGCAGGCCCGTCGCTACCCCACGCCCCGTGTCCCAGTCGTCAGAGCCCCCCAGCTCTGGCGGAGGCTGGGCAGCCCACGATGCTGCTCTCTGTACCCCCAGGGTGGGTTTGCAGGCTTAACTACTGAAATCGCAAGGTGCCCAGTTCCCTTTGAATTTCAGATAAATGACAAGTGTGTGTTTAGTGTAAGTGGGTTCTGTGCAGTACTGGGACCTACTCAAGCTGATAAGTGTTCATCGTTTATCTGAATTTCAGATCGAGCTGCGCATCCCCTGCGCTGGGACACCTACTCCAGCCCATCCCAGCCCCTCCTCAGGGCTCTCAGAAACAGAGTGGGGCCTCACACCCCTGGGACCTCATTCCCTTGGGACCTCACTGGTGCCGATTTCCTTGACCTGAAGGTTCCCTGGCCTAGGAAATGACTCCCAGGACCCTCTAGAGGATGAGAAGCAGCCAACGGGGACTCTTGCGGTCCTCTCCACTGCCCGCCTTTTGCTTAATGTTTTGCAGCTGGGGAACCTGGCCTTTCCCCTAAATGCTCGAGCAGAGCAGTTTGTGATGAGAGCGGCTCTACAGCCAGAGAGTTACCCTGCCTTGTGATGGCACCTGTCCTTCGTGTAGAGTGTTGAGTGCTTTGCCTCAACTCCATTGATCCTCCAAACACTGAGTGAGGCAGGAGGTTTAGCAAAACAGATCTTGCAAAGTGGTGACTCTGCCCAGAGCATTAGCTGACTACCAGAGGGGCGGGTCTTATGCAAACTTCTGGTTTCTCTTCCACCGGGCCTTTCTACACCTAGCACGGTTTCCTTACAGACACAGTGCTTGGCTGGGTCCTGCGTTGTTTCTGGCTTCGGGGAAATGGCTCAGGGTATCAGCTGTCATTTTTTTCCTCCCCTGATCCCCCTATTTTACTATCTCTACGATAGTATCAATAATTATGCAAGCATATCGCCGTAAGTAATTCTGAAAGGAGACAGTAAACCACAGCTGATCATTAGTTTCTTTTATTGATTATTTTTATTATTACGCTAGAGGAAGTTTAGGAAATTCAGAAAGACACAAAGATGAAAATAATAATCACTCCACCATACTCTCAGTAACAAGAGAACATTTGGGTCTTTTTGGTTGTATCTGCTCTTCTGAGGCACACCTGAACACACGTGTCCATTCATAATTGTGTAGGTGCCTAGAAACGTGCTTTATAAAATTTAGAATGTCCTTAAATCTTTCATCTGGGTTTTCTCCTTAGCATACATACTCCATATGCATTTTTTCAAGGCATTTAAATGGTCTTGAGAAAATGGGGTTGAAACGTTGCCCAGCTCACACATCTATTGCCTTCGATGTCCTCAGGGGGCTCTGAATTTTCAGTAAGCCCTTTAGGGCCCTATCATGATGGGACAGCCAAGTAGAAAAGGCTCTGGGTGATTGAAGAGGCGTGTCCACTGCCTGGCCCTTCGAGCTGCTCACGAGGCCTCAGGAAGCCAGCCCGCTGTTTGTGTCACGGTGTCCCCAGATGAGGGGCAGGGATATGCTCTGTGGCCTTCCTTGACCTGGGTGGAGTGCAGAGATGAACAGGACAGTGAAAGAAAGCATTTGGGATGTCTTTGAGGCTGGATGCTCCATTAATACACAGCCTTGTTAACCTGCTTGTTTGGGAACCACTTGTGGGCCCAAATATTGTTTGAGCGCTTTGAGAGGATATGTCTCTCCTGATGCTTGATGAACCTAATGCGCCTCATCCCTTGTTTGAAATAATGTTAAAATAACATTTACTGAGCACTTAGTATCCGCACACCCATGCGCACTTCACCCGCCATTTACTGTACATCACCTCCCTCCCCACCGCCATTGCCAGTGCTGGGCGCTTGTGCTGACATGATGCCACGTGACCCTTCCAGAAACACCCTCTGAGTATTACTGTTGTTACTGTAATTATTTACGTTCCCTCACAAAACGATTTTTAAGTAATTATAGGCCCACAGAGGGTTGCTTAAAATAGTACATAGTTTTGAGTGCCCTCACCAAACTCTCCCTGATGGTGAATGAATTAATCTCCCTTCCTGTCTCTCTCTCTTTCCTTTATTCCCTCCTTTCCTCCCATTTTTTTCTGTTTTTAAAAACACAAGGAAGCTGATGTTTTCAAGATACCTTAGAGGCTTTCTTAAGCGAGAAAAATCAGGATAAAGTATTCAAACTGAAACTGTTAGTCAGTCAGTCGTGCGTGACTCTTTGTGACCCCATGAACCATAGCCCGCCAGGCTCCTCTGTCCATGGGATTCTCCAGGCAGGAATACTAGAGTGGGCTGCCTTGCCCTCCTCCAGGGGATCTTCTCAACCCAGGGATCAAATGCAGGTCTCCTGCCTTACAGGCGGATGCTTTACCATCTGAGCCACCAGGGAAGCCCAAGAATACTGGAGTGGGTAAGCCTATCCCTTCCTCCAGGGGATCTTCCCCAACCCGGGGATTGAACCCGGGTCTCCCGCATTGCTGGCAGGGAAGTCCTTAAAGTATTCAAAGACATTATTAGTTTTATAAAGTGTATTTCTAGGCACCTGTGCAGATGCAAATGGACACACGTACTTATATATGCCTCAGAAATAGATACAAAACACAAAATGCTTATTTTTTTAGTTAAGAAGAGCCCGCCTGAGTGGTTGTGATTTTAATCTGTATGTTTTCCTCTGTGTCTTCGTGTTTTCACCTCTGTGTTCCCACCCGGCTAAAGGAGCGTGGAGGCTTGGGTCTACTCATTCGAATCCTAGTTCAGACAATGCCCTTCCCACCTTTGGCTCAGGGGGAGGTGTGCCTGATGAGCGAGAGCGCAGGTGGAATTTGAACTCTCTTGATCTGCATCCAGGGGGCCAGTCAGCCGCCTTCCACCCCCCACCCGGCCTCAGGACGCCCCTGATCGGGTAGTTGAGTCCTCGGGTAGTTTCATTCTCAGCAAGGGGAAGAACTGGGGTTGGCTCACGAAGACTATAGGTGGGAACGAAAATAGAGACTCCTGACAGCTTGATTTCCCTTTGCTGGCACCAGGCTCGGATCAGCGGAGCTCGAGGAGAGCCTGCAGATGTACAGACGCAGGGCAGTCCTGCCCCGGGTCTTCAACCGCCTCAGCAGGGCTGAAGGGAAGGCACGTTACTGCAGGCAGGCAGCTCCGAGAAACCGCTGCATTTCTGAGAATCCCTGAGCAGTTAGCAGTTGTAAATAAAGGAGCCGGGGACAGACAGTTTCATTTTCCAAGTTTTGGATTATACTGTCAGAAATGCATATGAGCATATGTATCCAATAACAGCACTAATATAGTGGGAAGCTCTCCCCCAGCTTCTTCCCTCTTTGCCTCTTGGCTGCCTTCAAATTGATATCTCAGAGCCTTAAGTCAAACTGTGTTTTATTAAGAGAATGGGTTATTTGAGATACGGTTGTGACATTTACCAGGGCCAGGCCCAGCTGTAGTTCTGCCAAGATCCTTCATGCCGAATCTGAATTTCAGTGCGGAGAGAGCCCTGCACTGCTCCGTTTTGCTTGGCTTGGATGATTCCGTTCAGTTCCTACCCAAGTGGCAGGGGGTTTTCCTGCCAAGAGCAGGATGATTTCCCGGCCACTGGGACAGTGTTTGTTGATAGCGTGGGTGGTTCACAGAAGCTCAGTGCATCCAACCGCATGAGCTTGGCTGTCTTCTCCACGAATGGGATTCCAGAAAAATCACAACACCGTTGCTCCCGAGACTGCCGTGAGATGGAGCGAGGAGCTGCTGGCACCTTGGACTTGGACGTGGCCAAGGAGCCCAAGGAGGCCCAGAAAAACTCTTGGAATATAAGACCCCTGACAACTTGAACTGAATCCTCGAATTCACATTTTGAAACCGTTGCCTTCTTTCCTGCTGGTCCCACACCAACACGTCCTGGTGCCATCTTACCAAGAAGACAGTTCTCAGGAGGCTGCCCCAGATTACCTGGCAGCTTCTCCTTTAAACTGCTGTTGGATGCCCGCCCCTACCCATAACCATCTCTGAGATGTGGTATTGAGGGCTGTGAAATGAAATGCTAAGACCTACATTAGGGTGGGAGCACACACATCTCCCGGGACCCCATCAGGGTAGAGCACGCAGGTCTGCTGGGAGTTGACCAGAGTGGGCGCACCCCAGATTCTCCTGTTTAATGAGGTCACCAAATATTGGCAGTTAGCAAGGACATTTGGCAAGCATTCAGTCTCCTTCTTTTCCCTAGTGGAACTCTATCCTCTGGGTCTCAAGAAAGGGAAATATTTACAAGATCTTCCAACACAAGATGCCGTAAAGCTGAATGACTTCCTTTGTCTGAGGAGCTGATTGCTCTCTTCTTGAGGTTATTTCGATTCCACTTAAGCAAGGTAAGAAAGCCGGCTTAGAGCTATATTTGGAGACAATGAAGCAAATGAAACTTCATATCAAAGAAACCAGGCAGCTCTGAGATTTTGTGGGCAGTTGTATCTGAGGGGGGAGAGCTTTGGGGACCAAAACCAAAGTGAGTGTCTCTAGCCCAGATCCAAAAATACGGTCTCTCGCTGGAAACAGGCAAGTTTACTCAACCACAAATGACACACGGCCATTTCCAACTGAATGGAGCCAGGTTCCCCTACCGCACTGATGTGCTGAAGTTGGCTTGTACTGGCTCACAAGAGCCCATTGTTAAATTTTCAGAAATTTTGTGAGCTGGTTGTGATACACAGCCATGATTTAAAAATGAATCATGTAGAAACTTACTGTCAAAGACATTCTATTTTTGGAAAGGTACTAAGTACTCAAAGGCTATGCCTTCCTAGTTACCTTCCCGTGTGTACGCTATTATCTCCTTTGTTAGAATCTGCATCCGCTGCTCTGTATTCCAGGGTACTACTCTACATGCCTTCCCAGGTCCATGCTCGTGATGTCACCGCCACGGTGGGATTATTTACATCATAGAAGTGAGCAAATGCTGCAAATAGCTCCCCAGTTTTTGTCTGGGAGTTGTTGTTTAGTCACTAAGTTGTGTCCGACTCTTCAGGACCCCACGAACTATAGCCCGCCAGGCTCCTCTGTCCGTGGGATTTCCCAGGCAAGAATACTGGAGTGGGTTGCCATTTCCTCCTCCAGGGGATCTTCCCGACCCAGGGATCGAACCCGCATCTCCTGCATTGGCAGGCGGGTTCTTTACCCCTGAGCCACCCAGAAAGCCCTTGTCTGGGAGAGCCCATTGTGAAACATTTACCAGCATACCGCCACCCTACAGGACCCATCTCCCAATATTTAAAGTCAGGAGCTGGTCCTCCCGAGTCAAGGAGATGTGTGTCTGGGCAAATGTCTGTGGCCATTTGTCTGAACCTGCCGTTAGTAGGTATCTATTCACACCTGAATCAAAAGAGACGAGGAGATGGTGGTCCACGAGGTCGAGTGATGTTAACTCTCACCATGTGTCCTTTTGTTTTACTCATGAACTAAGAGGCCTTCGGGATGTTTTGTTACTATCACACAGACACTTGGCACTGTCAGACAAGGAAGTTGGTTTCCTCCTGTATCTCCAACAGTCTTCTTTCTAGAGTACAAATGTTCATAACATCCTTACCTCTCTTGGTACATAGCCTTCTCTGTGAAATCTGAAGTTACTGCTGGAAAAGACACCGACTCCCGAACACGATGATTTTGTGACAAGTATATTGATCTTTCCTATAATATCATTTGTAGATGTCCTCATTATATGGGGAGAAAAAAAACCCTTGGGCAGGTTTAGAACCAGACATCTTTTTTTGGTTGAAATGAAAGGAACTCAGATATACATCATCAAAAACCATTAGCAAAGAAGAGTAGTAGCCTAAATTGAATAATTAATATTTCAATTTTAAGGGGATTTGAAAAGTTTACTCTGATCTTTTTTTCCTTTTTCCTCTCTCCTGGAGTAATCTAGTTTTCCTTTATCTGGCTTGCCCTTCCTAAATTGGTCATACTGCTGTCAATATTTGGAGACAGATTTTTTTTTTTTTTTAAAGACCCAATGCACTATGTCTTCATTTGCTCCTCCAGTTCCAGTTGGTCCCCTCCGAGTGCATGGCCGTGGACAGAGCTACGTTTTAATTTCTGTAGCCTCGCCAAGCCAGAATGGGATTCACTGTTCTCAACGTCTCTGGACTATCACTTTCCCCAAAACGTCCATCCTGGCTGTTGCAGGAGGCAGCGAAGCTGTGCAGAGCTATTTATTTTAAGTGCCTGATTAAAATTTCATGAAAACAGGAAGTCAGGGGAAAAGAATAGATTGCAAGAGCGATGAAATCCGGGGCTTTGTAATTTTTAGCTCACAGGGAAAAAAAAAAACCATGTTAAATCGTAAGGAAGGTATATTTTCAGAATCGTGCTGTGGCCACTAATGTATATTTTGTCACTGGCTGGGGAGCTGGTGAACTGAGAATGGGTCCAATTTTTTAAATCTTATTACCCAGTTTTGCTCTCATTTAGAAATTGTCACCTTAAAGTCACCTAACGCTGCTCTACTTAGAGCAGACCTCACCAGGCCCTCTCTGTGTGTACGCCAGTCACATTGTCTTCTATCTAAGTAGATATAAACGTTGTCCTGACAGAGTTGAACAGCACAGAATCTGTCTGCTCCCTAAGTTGATGTAGCCTAAGAACTTAATCTTATCTAATTCCCATATCCAATGGGATAGAGAATTCGGGGGAAAGAAAGTAATGACATATTTTTCGCCAGATGATAACTCAATGATTTCTATATTTGGTCAATGGAAAAACGTCTCTCCCGAGAAGTACCCGTGTCGACAATGAGCTGTCGAGGAAATCCGCGTGCAAACAGAAAAACCCATCACCGAACTAAAAACTGCAACACAACCGCGTGCGATTAGCGGGGAACGGACGACAAATAAAACGACCCCGTCCCCCTATTGTTCCTGGAAACTCCAAAATCCTAGCCCACCGTTGGGTAGCCCACTTCCACCTTTGGGATCTCCAGCTGAGCTCTCATTTGGCTGACCAGACAGGAATCGCTGCAACAGACTCACGGCTAGATAACGTTTGATGTGCCTGTCTCAAATAAATCCCCATCTGAAATACCGGCCGCAGAGTCCAGTCTCAGAGGACGGCATAATCCTCATGAGAGATGGGTCAGAGAGGAGGGGGAAACCGAGCAAGAAGGTACTGCGTGGCCCCCAGCTAATGCAGCAAATTAACTGCACCCCCCACCCCCCTCCGGGGAAGGGTTAAACCCTTCAGATCTCTTTCCAAGCTTCCTGTCCGCCCATTGAAACTGACCTGAACAGGGATCAGAGGGTTTATTGAGGAGGAAAAGCAGCTGGGGATGCTTGATGGGCACAGTTGGGTGCCAGGGCGTCTGTTCAAAATCTCCCCAAATCCCTCAGGGCCTGAGTTGGCATGAGGATATCTGAGGAAATCCAGGCGTCTCCCAGATAGGTGCGTGTCTGTATTTATACTAGATGGCTGGAGGTCCCTTTATGCTGATGCTCAGAGGGTCATCCCAGCCCTGCTATTCCAGGGTAGGGAACAAAAGAAGAAATAGACTACAGGAAACTCTTTAAGTCGCCTCAAAGTTGAGAAAAATCAGTCATCTCATTGAGGCTGTCATTGGCCTCATTTGGCTCCATTGGGCTGACCGGAATTCATTTCCACGGGGCTGACTCAGTCATAGGCCATGAGGACACGTGTTGTTTGAGGGTGTTGTCACTTGAACAGTATGTGGCGTGGATGAGTCAGGCTCTGTGCCTCAGTTTCCATAGCTGTACAATGGGGCTTCTAATACTTGTCAAGCCCGTTACACATCACCTCTGTCACTACTGCCTCAAGAATTGGCTTTGCTTCTGGTGAGATTCTCTGTTTACTTCTTGGTAAACCTCACTAAACGTTCCAGGGAACTGGTGTTTCTTACTCACCAGTCTTGTCACTCAGCAACATGCCTGGCCACGGTAGACACTTAGTAGTCAATCTTTGTAGAATGAGTGAATGAATGGATGCTTAAGGAGTGCTGTGAAAGTAGAAATAGGCAACATGGGTCAAGGTCCTTTTAAGACTTAGACATCCAGCATAACTTCATCTTCTGTGCTGGAGTTTGGTCTAGTCTCCTTGTCCGCAGTGGGAGATGAATTCTCCCTGCCTGCCTTGGGAATGGCTTGCAGAAGGGTGCCCTCTCCTTAGCTGTGGTGGGAAATTCCTCTTAGAACCATGATAGATGAAAGAGGAATAGTCGTTTGAATCATATCGATCTTACTTTGGTTTTGCCACATAGAAAGCCATGCTCTAGCATCATGACAGTATGACTAGTCAAACAGTATTGACCAATGGATCGGGAAAAGCACAAGAAAAAAAAAAAAAAAACTGGGAAATTACCTGGTTGTCCAGTGGTTAGGGCTCCATGCTTCCACTGTGGGGCTGCAGGTTCAATCCCTGGTCAAGGTACTAAGATCCCACGTGCCCCGTGGCATAGCCAGGAAACAATCAAAAACAAATAGATGCTAGAAGAGAAATCTTGAGAGGAGCATTTTTACAAAGCCTGCAATACTATAATCATTCAGAAAACTCTCGAAATTGATTACTTTTCCATCATCCTACATGTCTCCCTGCACTGGGTACGATTTTGAGGAGGAAGACATCGCATGTGCTCTTGGGAATTTGGAAATCCAAACACGATGCTCCCAGGGAGGCGCGCTGCTCGGAGCTCTCTGGCTCCATGGCATTTATGAAGCAAGGGGCTCCAACCCTTCCGGGTCTTAATCAAATTCGGCCTTATAACATCAGCCGATCTTAAATGCCTTTTGCCCAAAGCCCAGCAAGCAAAGCCATCATTGGATTGATCCCAATGCAAGAAGCCTCTTTGATTTAATCACAGGCTTCTCTGAACTCCCAGAGCGCTTTGCTGAGACCTTGCTCACAGCATTGCTCTGCCCTCAGATACATGCACTATGCATGCATTTATCTCCCCGGCTTGACCGTGAACTCCCAAAGGGCAGGGGCAAATGGCCATGATGTACCCACCCTGTACCAGGCACTCAGATAGTCATATATGTCTATGGAATAGTGTGGGTTATTGAGACACATACACACATAAAGGAGAGTGAAGTCGCTCAGTCGTGTCCGACTCTTTGCGACCCCATGGACTGTAGCCCGCCAGGCTCCTCTGTCCGTGGGATTCTCCAGGCAATAGTACTGGAGTGGGTTGCCATTTCCTTCTCCAGGGGATCTTCCCAAACCAGGGATGGAACCCAGGTCTCCTGCATTGTAGACAGACGCTTTACCATCTGAGCCACCAGGGAAGTCCACATACACACATAAAAAATATATATATAATATACATACACACATATACATATTATATATATATATATATTTTTGGTGGCAATTCCTTCTTCTGGTGCAGGCAACTGGAGGGGAAACTACAAACTCAGCTCCTTTAGCAGCTCTGTGTAGGGGAAACGGGCTTCTGTTTGCAAGCTTATTATCCTTGCACGTTATGGAATCACTGGGGCACTGTTTTGCCTACACAGGAAGACTGCGGCAGAAAGGAGAAGTGAGGCTTCTACCCCAGAGAAGCTGAAAGTGGAATTGACCCTGGAGCAGGGGCGGGTCCGTGGTTTCGGGGCAGAAGCCACCTGAACTTCAACCAGGCTTTACTCTAAGTAGCTGTGTGTCCTTGAGCAAGATATTAACCTCTCTGAACCTCATAAGCCCAGGGCACATCTTGGGCTGCCTCCACATCTCCGCTTCTTTGCCTGTGTGCTAGCTGCACCCTAAGGAACCATGCCTCTCTCTTGACAGGACTCAATGTTCTTCCTTTCCCACCTAAAAGTTGAGCACTTTGGAGGCAGTGACTACATTTTATCTATCCTTAAGTTTCCCTGGCAAAGGGAGATGGTAATACTAATACCAGGGGCTTCCTAGGTGGCTCAGTGGTAAAGAACCCACCTGCCAATGCAGGAGATGCAGGAAGTGTGGGTTCGATCCCTGGGTTGGGAAGATGCCCTGCAGGAGGGCATGGCAACCCCACTCCAATATTCTCACCTGGAGCATCCCGTGGACAGAGAAACCTGGCGGGCTGTAGTCCATGGGGTCGCGCAGCGTGGGACACTGGGCAACTGAACACACACAATACTAATGCCCGCCACGTAGGATGATAAGATAGAGCTGTATCTATTCACAGGCTTAATACGGGGCCTCTTCCACACAGAAAGCATATGGAAACTGGTCAGAGTCTATTCAATCTCTGTCCGAAGTGAGCGTTTCTTCTGAAATTGATGGTATTATCCCTATTTTGCAGAGGAAGTAACAAGAGTCTCAGACACACGAGCCTGTCAGAAATTCTTCTGTTATTAATAGAAAGACACTCCTTGCGCTGGTGATGGTGGGAAGGTTGCTTTTTTTTTTCTCCCTCCTTCTAAGAGACTTAGAAGAGGGAGGTGGCCCTTGTTCAGAGTGGTTGGGAAACAGCTCCATTTGGAAGCCTTGAGCCCTGGAATTCCGGAGTCCACAACAGGAAGAACCCAGAGATCCTGCAGGAAGTGTGTCCTGAGGATTAATGGTGGGGTGAAATGCTGAGCGAGGACTTTTTCCTTTCCTCATCTGCATTTGGGAGATCTTTACTTTTCCTTTTTAGAGATCAATGTGCTATATTTCTTTTTCTTTTTTTTCTGAAGGTACATCTATTAAACCCATGGCGGTTGAGCTTTCAGACAATTCTCTACCATGTAATTAACCCCCTCGGGGTCCCATTTAGATCCAATGATATTTTGTGATTTTTTTTTTTTTTAACTAAAAGCAAATAGGGACCCTGTCTGCTGTTGGAGCTCGGGTTTAGAACTCCTGGTCTCTGGAGCACAAGGGTTTGGCTGTAACCGTCTGTGCCCCCTTTCCCCCTGAACAATGTCTAAGCATTTTCCTTTTTCTTTCTTGTGTGTATGTAATATAGATTTTTTGGTTTGTGGTTACCATGGGGTTTTTATATAGACTGCTATATATATATACACGTGACTGTTTTGAGTTGCTAATCTCTTAATTTCAAATGCAATTTAGGTGACCTGCATTGGTACTCTGCCCCCCTCACAATCACTGGTTTTGATATCATATTTGTACACCTAATTGTTCTGTGTATCCCTTAACTGCTTATTGCACGTACAGACACTACTTCTGTCTTTTAACCTCCATGCCCGCTTTGCGTGTGGGTGATTTCTGACCTTTACTGTATGTTTGCCTTGACCAGCGAGCTTTTTCCTTCCCCAGTTTCCTTATTTTCTGGTTGCGGCCTTTTCTTTTCAGTAGAGAGAAGTTCCTTTACCATTTGTTGTAAAGCTGGTTTGGTGGTGCTGAATTCTTTTAGCTTTTGCTTGTCTGTAAAGCGTTTGATTTCTCCATCGAATCTGAACGAGAGCCTTGCTGGGTGGCGTATTCTTGGTTGGAGGTTTTTCCCTTTCATCATGTTAAATATATCATGCCACTCCCTCCTGGCTTTCAGGGTTTCTGCTGAAGTATCAGATGATAGCCTTATGGGAGTTCCTTTCTATGTTATTTGTGGCTTTTCCTCTGTTGCTCTTAGTGTTCTCTCTTTATCTTTAATTTTTGTTATTTTGATTACAGTGTGTCTCGGTATGTTCCTCTTCGAGTTAATCCTGTATGGGACTCTCTGTGCTTCCGGGACTTGGGTAACTGTTTCCTTTCCCAGGTTAGGGAGGTTTTTAGCTATTATCTCTTCAGATATTTTCTGGGGCCCTTTCCTCTTTATCTTCTCCTGGGAGCCCCTATAATTCATCTCTGTTGGGTCGTTCTTCATATTTTCCTGCTCTTTGTTAAAAACTTCTAACTTCTCGCTCTGTGTGTCCGTTCTTCTCCCAAGTTCTTTGATCATCTTCTTGTTTTTTTTTTTAATTGGATTTTTACAAAACTGCTTGACTTTCTGGTTTGTTTTTTGGCTGTGTCACATGCCATGTGGGATGTTAGTTCCCTGACCAGGGATCAAACCCGCCCTCCCTGCGTTGGAAACACAGAGCCTTAACCGTTGGAACACCAGGAAAATCCCTGATCATCTCAACAAGTATGGCCCTGAACTCTCTCTCGGGTGCACGGCCCATCTCCACCTCACTTAGTTCTTCTGGGATTTTATCTTGTTGCTTCGCCTGGGACGCATTCCTCTGCCACCTCATTTTGTCTGAGCTGCTCTTTGCATTTTTATGTGTGTGGTAGGTGGGTTGTTTCCCGACCTTGTAGAAGGTGCCTCTGTAGGAGGCATCCTGTACGTCCCAGCAGGGCACGCCCCTGTTCCCCATCAGAGGGCTGTGTGAGCACTTCTGTGGTGTCAGGCTGCCTGCAAGGGCGCTTTGGTAGACTTGGTTAGCGTGGCAGTCTGGTTGGTTGCCAGGTCCTGTGTTTTGTGGCTCCTGCTGTCCAGCGAGGCCTGATCACAGGGTGGCCGGTTTCAGAGTCCTAGTGGGTCCCAGCTCTGGTGCTGGCTTGCTGGCAGGGGGAGTCAGGGTCCTGAAGACTCTGGGGCTGCTGCTCGCCCCCTGGCAGGTGGAGCCAGGCCCTGGGGTTGGTGCCAGGCTGCTGGTGGGCAGCTGGCTCCTCGAGGCTGGCTGCAGGACCCTGGTTCCCAGACCTCACTTCAGATCATTGTTGGCCTGGGGGTGTGGTCAGGGGGGTGGGCAGGGAGTGCGTTCCTGACACAGGTTGGTCTCGGGTATCCAGAAAGTTGCATTCACCTGCTTGTGGGCAGGGCAGCCAGGGGCCGGCTGGTCCTGGAGTAGGGTCTGGCTGGCGCTGCAGGTTGTAGTTTTCATGCTTCTGATATCAGCCCGCTGGTCAGCAGCCCATGTGTGGGCTCCATGGAGGAGGGGGACCAGCACCTGCCCACTGGCGGGTCTTGGCCCTTGGCTGGGCAGGGCCATGTCCGGAGGCAGCTGTGGGCCTTCTGGTCTTTGGACAGCTTGTCTGCTGACAGGCGTGGCTATGTCCCTGCACAGTTGGTTGTTTGGCCAGAGCTGGCCCAGCACTGGCACCTACGGGTTATTGGGTGGGCAGGCCTTGGTGCTAACAAGCTCCAGCAGGTAAGGCGCACGTGGCCCAGGACCACCCACGTGACGGAGTTGGGACTTAAACCGAATCTGATCAACTCCGGTGCTCTTTCCTACTCTGTTAACTCCAGGAACAATGGTTTTCTCTCAAAAATCGACCACTGATTTGGGGCACCAATTAGCAAATACGAGAGGGTGTTTCCATGTACTTACCCAGATTTCAGAACCTTGCAGGTGAGAGGCTGTGCTACGGTGGTGTAGGGGAAGCTGTTCGGTCCTGCAGAGCCCTTTGCAGGCCCCGGGCCAGCCATGGAGGGGGCAGGGAGCTTGGTGTGGCCTCACGGGGGTGAGACACGAACATGGTCAGGAAGCAGGTGTCACACCAAAGGGCCACAATGAGAACTCTAGTCTCCCTTCCTGAAAAGATGGAAAACCCACTGAAGGACTCGAAACAGGGGTGTGACCTGATCTGATCTATACAGGAAGTTCCCTACATACAAATGAGTTCTGTTCCCAGAGCACGTTCGTAAGTCCAATTTGTTCATTAAGTCCAACAAAATTAGCCTAGGTAGCCAACTTACATAATCGGCTGTATAGTACTGTACTATCATAGGTTTATAATATTTTCACACACATAATACATAAAAAAAGATAAACATTTTAATGTATGTAAAAAGCAAACAAAAATAAACATTTTTAATTAGATTTAATAAGATTTAATTTTTAATCTTACAGCACAGTACCTTGAAAGGTACACTAGTGCAGTACAACAGCTGGCATACAGGGGCACACACATCAGCATCTTTGAAAGTTTCCATCTTGAAGGTTCCTGTGTAGGATGCTTACTGTATTATAAGATCCCTCTGGCTTCTAGATGGAGACAGGATTGGAAAGCAGGAGGGGTTGGCAGGAGGGAGGTCAGAACAGTTAGCGAATGATTGCCAACATGTTTCCCAGTGACTGTCCCGGACCCAGAAGACCCCTGCTCTCTGTAGCGTGCGCGTCATCCTTTGGGCTCTGAGAGCAGATGCTCACGCCCAGGTATTCGTTCCATGCAGTTTTGTCTCCCCGTCGGCGCCCTGTGTCACCTGCACAGACAAGAAGCTCCTCCGGCAGGAGAGGGTGCCTGGGAGGGCCACGCTCTGAGGACGGGGCAGTCCAGATGAGTGAACGGCCACAAGGGCCCGGGGCTCTGGTTCCTCTTCGCTCCTGGTGACACGTTGTAGGACGAGGCTGGCTACCTGAGCGGCAAGCCCAGAGCGTCCCGGAGGAACGCAGCGTCATGCCAGCCTGTGCGTTAGGACAGGAAATGTGACCCAGCCCGGTCGCGGTGGTGGAAACCACAGGCAGGAAACTTGGGTGTGCGGAGCAGCCGTCGCCTGGCTTGGCCTGCTGCCAGGCCACCCGGGTGACAGGCTCTCCCGGTCCCCCAGGCCAGGGATAGTCAGCGATGACAAGCGATAAGGCACTGGGTTTTGTACTGCAGCCAGCAAGGAGGGAGAAAGAGAGAGGCCGGGGAGCCAGAGCTCACTGCTTCAGAGGTGACAGTTCTCCACGGGTGCCAGAGATAGCACCTGGCACACACAACCGTGAAGGTGGAGACTGAGGGTTCCTGGGAATGGCTCTCCTTGGGGGCGTTGGGGGCAGAGACTCCCGTGCTCAGACAAAGCGGGTCACAGACCTCAGATGCGATATGTCAGGGGCAGAGCTCGCCCCCTCTGCACGTTATAACAGCACAGCCAGCCTGCAGAGCCTCGCAGGCTTCGTACCCCATCTCCTGGGGGGGGGTCCTCCCTCCTTGTATGTTCCTGAGGGGGTCACATTATCGTTTATAGGTTCTTTGAGTTTTGGCTAATACCCTCAGGTTTGCTGGTCTGTGCTGTCGGGCCTAGGGCAATCTCGGAACCTCTCTGACCTGTTCCGTAGTCACGTCTTCTGCCTCATGACCCTCCACCAGCTCATGCGTTACAGAGGGGATGATCACAGGGGCACTGCCACAGGGAGGGTGTGAGGATCAACCGAGACGAAAGGCACGGGGGGTTTGCAGAGTAGCTATAGTTAGCTGTATTATTAGTGTTAGTAAAGACACAAGCAGTCAGTTAGTATCAGCAGGCTTATTGATGCTTACTGAACATCTACTCTATACGAGGTGCTAGGGAGCACAGATGTGTGGCACACGGGTCTCCCACCTCCAGGAGTTTTAACAGTCCTCATGTATATAACAGAGTTAATGATAATAGGTAAGACTCACAAGGGCTTCCCAGGCGGTGCCGGTGGTAAAGAATCCACCTGCCAGTGCAGGAGATGCAAGAGATGAGGGTTCAATCCCTGGGTCGGGAAGATTCCCTGGAGGAGGAAATGGCTACCCAGTCCAGTATTCTTGCTGGGAGAATCCCATGGACAGAGGAGCCTGACGGGTAACATCTATGGAGTCTCAAAGAGTCAGACATGACTGAGCAACTGAGTGCACGTGTGCGCGCGCACACACACACACAGACACACACAACTTACAAAGCACCTACTATGTGCTGGGCACTGTACTCTGTCTTTTGTGTATATTAACTCATTTGATCCCCATTATAACCTTACTCTGGGAGCAATTCATCACCATTTCACAAATGAGGAAGCCAGGGCACAGAGAGACCAGGTGACTTTCCCAAAGTTCAGCCGCTGGTAAGAATCGGTACCAGGATTGGATTCAGGTCAGCTGGCTGTGGAACCAAACTCCTAACCACTACTCCACCTGGTCTGTTGAGTAAGAACACCCACTGGGGGTTATCAAGCCTCCCTGTGAGAGTCCTACAAGGTGTGTCCCCCTGAGTTCAAAGCTTGGGGTATTACATGAATCACTTCCCCTTGCCACCTTGGGAGCTCGCCCCCGAGAAGCCCAGAGAAGGATGACCGGACTCCACGGCCCGCTGCCGTGTCGGCTCTGCGAGGAGCAGTCAGGATACCCTTGGCCACATCGTGCCGTGGTTACGGGCCCCGGCTCAGCACTCAGATGCTTCTGGTGGCCTCTCAGGTCCCTGGCTTCCCAGCAGTGCGACATTGTGCAGCTGACTCATCCTCTCCAGGCCTCTGTTTCTTCGTTAGTAGAACAGGAGATGTGAGCTGTCATTAAGAGAATGCAATGCAGTAATGTCTAGAAGGCTTCAACTAAGTGCTGTGCATACATGTGACGCATATACATCTTCGTACATGTGATTACCCAGTAACACAAGGAGGGTGACGCAGGTGGGGACTTTTTTCAAAAATCAGAGTATAGTTTCTTTACATTGCTGTGTCCGTTTCTACGGTACAGCAAAGCGAAGCATCCATGCTTGTACATATATCCCCTCTTTGGGTCTCCTTCCTACTTAGGTGGCCACAGAGGATGGAGTAGAGTGACCTGGGGACTTTTTTGATGCTTTGAGGAGAGAAGCCACTCTAGAGCTCCCAGGTGATGGGCGCTGAGCTGTGTGGCCTGGCAAAAACATTCCTGGCTTTTTGGTTAGACACTAAATCAACTGTCTCCCCAAAACCCCCAGAGTGGAAGAAGGACGCCAAGCCCTGGGGACAGATTAGACCTAGAAGGATAGATGGGTCACTTATTTGAATGTTATTTGCTCGTTTAAGTTGTTTAAAATTGGTCTGCTGCCTGGGGCCTCTGGGTGAATGGCCCAGGCCATGAAAATATGTAATTGAGTGAAAATACGGGAGCAAAGTAGCTGAGCAGTAGGCAGTCCGCCAGCACGCACGGCTGCTGTGTCAGTAGGCAGCTCTTTGTGTCCAGATGTGTGCCGAGCAGCACTGTTTGATGATTCTAGACCGAAGCCTGGTGGGATCGGCTGGCCTTTGTGATTTTCGTCTTGCAGAGGAAGCTGGGCATGGTTAAGCTCAGAGCCGGGCTTCACAGATGGCGCTAGTGGTAAAGAACCCACCTGCCAGTGCAGTAGGTGTAAGAGAGGCGGGTTCAGTCCTTGGGTCGGGAAGATCCCCTGGAAGGGCATGACAGCCCACTCCAGTATTCTTGCCTGGAGAATCCCATGGACAGAGAAGCCTGGCGGGCTACAGTCCAGAGGGCTGCAAAGAGTCAGACTCGACTGAAGCAACTGAGCGTGCACACTTGCAAGCTCGGGGCCATGGCACCACAACCAGAGTCAGACCTTAGTGGCTGTAGGTACAGCACAGACTGAAGGACAGAAGCCTGGGTGGTGCCAGCTGGCGCGGTGTGGCTGGAATGCCCACACAGGAAAGCAGTGTTTCATGACCCTAGCGAAAGAAGATCAGAGACTCCATTCACAGAATCCTAGATTTTATGTGCCTGATACAGCCTCTAGCTCAGAGATTCTCAAACATTTCTAGGTATGGAAACCTTTGTTTAAAGAAAAGCTTATGGAAAAACAGCAACAAATAAAATAGATAAAAGCTTAGCTGGGCTTCCCTGGTGGTGCAGAGGTTAAAGCGTCTGCCTGCAATGTGGGAGACCTGGGTTTGATCCCTGGGTCGGGGATACTGGAGCAACCCACTCCAGTATTCTTGCCTGGAGAATCCCATGGATGGAGGAGCTTGGTGGGCTACAGTCCACAGGTCGCAAAGAGTCGGACACGACTGAGCGACTTCACTTTCACTTTTTAGCTGCTTTGGTGTAAGACAGGGCAGGAACTTGGCCATGAGACTAGGTCTTTCATCCTTTGCACCGAAGAAGATTCCATGGAACCCTTAGAACTCCATGGAACACAGTTTGGGAACCGCTGCATAGTGGCAAAGAGCTTGGAAAATGAGAGCAGGAATGGAATCAGTTTTCTCGTCTGTCAAATAGTGATAATAAAATTGCTATCTTTGTAAGCACATTTCATAAGCACATCATAGATGAGCTAATCCTTGGGAAGGGCTTAGCAGTGCTGGGTACAGAGTAAGTATTTGATAAATGTCAGCAAAATAATTATGTTTTATATTAATAATCATGACTGTGTCTATCACTAGCATTGTGACCTTTGCAGATTTCCTTAACCTTTCTGAGCATCTTGCTCTATCTATAGACAGGCTGTCTCTATAGACAGGCTCTATCTGTAGACAGGGATCGCATACCTTGTCTTGTTGTTTCCAGAAACTTTTAAACAAAAAGGATTTGTACATTGTTTAGCATAGCATCTCGTCCTTTCCCTCTTTGTCGTGGGAACTCAGAAATTGGGCCAAAGTTGATGTTCTTTCTATGTGCCTGAGAGTACATTTCGAGATATCAGCCGTAGGGAAATTCATTCATTCAGTAACATTCTAAAGGCCTCTTCCCTCTTGTCTGGGGGTGTGGGGGGGGGAATGGGGGTGGGTGGGTGTGTGGGTATGTGTGTGTGTGTGTGTGTGTGTGTTAGCCTCTGAGTCATTTCTGACTCTTGGTGACCCCATGAACTGTAGCCCACCAGGCTGCTCTGTCCATGGGATTCTCTAGGCAAGACTACTGGAGTGAGTAGCCATTCCCTTCTCGAGAGGATCTTCATGATCCTGGGATGGAACCCAGGCCTCCTACATTGCAGGCAGATTCTTTTCTGTCGGAGTGGGAAGCCCCTCCCACTGGTCTAGGAAACAGCTATACAGCCCCCGATACTGGGCCCTCTGTGGCTCCCCTGTCCCTGCACAAGATGAACACAGCTTGCCTGGGTGTGATTGGTCTTCCTCCTGCAGCCTCTCAGGGGGCCCCCAGCTCAGAGTCACTTTGAGCTCAAAGTAAGGGAGACTTTCTCTAGAGCCAGCCACTTGTGGCTGTGTGACCTTGAGCCAGGACCTTTCCCTCTCTGTTCAACCTCAGCTGAGGGACAGCGAAAATGTACCGTGTCTGTGTGGGCGGCGGGGCCCTCTACTGTTGTCACTCAGGGACCCCGCTGATTGAGGGGCTGGGGGGAGAGATGGTCCCTCCCAACCCACGTCCCGGTGATCGCTGTGCTTCCCCGTCGCCGCTGCTGCTGGCAGCGATGCGCATCAGGAAAAGGTGGAAAGGCACGCCTCTGGGGGAGTAGTTAACACCTTTGTATGGGACGTCAGCCCCCTCCGATGCCCGCCCCAGGCAGTGTCGCGGCCGACCCAGGTGTGCGCTTGTGCGTAGGTGGGTGCATGCGCCTGGAGAGCCCCGCAGGGTGCTGGGCTCTGCGGGACCCTTCGTCCCAGGAGCACACAGCCATTCATCCTCATCCGTTGGAAGAATGAAATCGATACCAGCAAACCCACAGTTTTTCCTGCCACAAAACCTGACTCGGGCACATCTGTTTCTTTCTGATGTTTTTATCATTTCCCCCCCTCCTCTCTTCAAATAGGCATGCTCTGGGCTCTGTCCAACAATCATTTTCACAGTTGGCACAGCCTCACCTTCCGGGGTCCTTGAAGGGCTTCCCCACTGCCGGGTAGAGAGGGGTCGCCTCTCAGGAGAATGCAGCTTGGGTTGAACTGGGGCTCTAGCTGGGCTCAGGGTTCAGAAGCCAAGCATTCCCCCCTCCTCAGAAGCCCTGGGTCATATCCCCTGCGTGGAATGGAGGCCCAAGTATGTACGCACAAACCCCAGAGGTCATATGCAGATACGCAGAACTGGGAACATCTTTTTCAGCCAGAGATGGGTACTGTGAATTGGTTTGAAAATTGCCTGGCAGTTGGTTTGTGGGGAAAATGGTAGAGAGCATGAAGGAGGCTCCATGTCCTCTTGGACATGTCCAGTCTAAGAAGTGGGTGGAGGGTGGGGTGGGGGGCGTTGGCGGTGAGGAGGGTTGGAGGGGAGCCTTTGCTGAACACAAGGGTTTGCTTGATCTTTGTGCCTCCAGCTTGGATTTAAGAGCAGAGGAGAAAAGATCTGTCTTTTAAGGTGAAGACAGACGCTCTCACTCACAGAGCTATAGGTCACCAAAGAGGCTGCCTCTGTAGGTAGTGAGTGCCCTGTCACGGGGAAGAATCAAGAAAGGAAGGCTTTCTAGTAGGACGCATTGGAGAAGCCCATGCTTTGGGGACAGGTTAGAACAGTGGCTTCTCAAGTCTCCCTCCCCTGAGATGCTGCGTTTGTAACGGATCAGTAGGCTTGTTGAGCAGGACTCCAGGGACTGTTGCTTCTGCCACAGCCAATCAGAGCAGCTCCTGTTTATAAAACCAGGCCAAGGAGGACAGTGAAAACTCACGGGGGTGAGCTCTGGGCTAGATGGACCTGTGTTCCGGTGTTGGTTCTGACAGGAGCTGGTGACCTCGTGGAAGTTTATTGAGTGTCTCTAAGCCTCAGCTTTGTCCTCTAGACATCAGGACACCCCTGTCTCACAGGGAGTTGCGCAGATTTAATGGGCCGATAAATGCCAGTGCTTAGTGGCAGATGACCACGGCAGGTACGGGCCCAGAGCGGTGGGTATTGGCACCTAGAAACATGTGGATTTTATGATGCTGCCCTGGGTCTGAGGGCAGCATGTCTCCCCTTCCTCCTAAAATTAAAAGGTATTAAATGCAGCAACATTTTTATTGTCAATAAAGATAGTAAAACTTTCCTGAGTACTGTGGCCTTTTGGAAATAAAGACCTGAATTTATTATTATTGGTATTCCGATTTTAGACTCTCATATAACCAACCCATTTTAAGTCCTCTCTCTCTCACACACACAGATAAATATTGCTATTTTTAAATAGATGTTCCCTCTGCTGTGTGAATGGAATGAGGTGTTAGGGGTTACTTTCTTTCCTTCCCCCCACCTTTTTTTCTTTTTGCAAAGGAAACACCTTTTCAGTGTTGGCATGGCATTAATAAAAATAATAAAGGAGAAGGTTTGGAGGGAAAAGGTAAATAAGGCGATTCATATATCATCTGGGAGAGACACAGGAGCTGGGCAGAGAAAAATCACCGTCTTGCGACGTGAGCTGGGAGATTTCCATGAGTCCGCTCGTCTCCTGCTCCCCGGGTGCCCAGCTGAGGCCGCCGCGGTGCGGGCTTCCTCCTGCCGGTGGGGCCAGGCCTGGTGCAGGCACCTCTCCCTGCTAGAGCCATGCTCTTTCCTGCCATGGGCGCTAAGAGAGGCATTGCTTTGGTGCAGCAACTTAAAATTCCAAGATTTCTGTCTCCCTAACCACATCCACAACTACACACACACAGGGTAGTGTCGACAGTCGTGACCTTGGACGTGGACCCACCTGCAGGAGTGGCCCACTGCTTGGTGTGCAGGCCCCAGCGCAAACCGGAAATGTGGGAACCCTGGCTCAGAAATACTCAGGGCAGCAGCAGCTGCGCATTAGACGCACGGAGAACTTAGAAACAAGAGGCCCCGTATGACTGCCCGGGAAGCTGTCCCCTGCTGCTGCCTTTAAAAGCCACAAGCCCTGTGGCTATGACAGCAAATAGCGCCTGGTAGTTTTAGATGGTCTCTTTGATCAGCAGCTACCTCCCAGGTGAGTGGCAGTTGCTAGAACCTTCCTTTCTGGAGCCCCATAAGCCAACCGAGTGAAGTGAAGCCATGTCCCACACACGTGGGCAGAGGCAGAAGGCTGTTCTCAGTGGTGGCTCAGCGACGGTCCACAGAGTGTTGGGAGACCTCTGGGGAAGAATTAGCACTCCTTAGTAAAATCTCAGAACGGTGCAGGTTTATGATTGCGGGAGCTCCCTGGAAACCCTCTCTCCTCACAGTCTTGTTTTCCCGGTGTGGCCTCTGAGGCCAGGAGGGGAGGGAAAGCTATCTGTGGCTGCAGTTCCCCTGTACTGCTCCGTAAGCACTCTACGTGCGTGTAACCCACACAGGAAGTCAGCAACGGCGGCTAGACCCATTTCACAGAAGAAGAAACTGAGGCTCCCTCGAGTTCAGTAGCTACCCCAAGATCACATAGCTGACCACAGCAATGGAGCTGCCTTCTGAACCGACTCTGGAGGCCTCGTTGGTCAGTGCTTGGCCACTTCCAGAGCAGTTCAGGGGCAGGGTCCCCAGTTTCTCCTCCCAGCTCTGTGTGTACTTGCAGTCAGCCACCTGTGTGCTCTGGGGCAGTCTGATATCTGCTGTCCATCTTGTCTCTCCGTGAAAGCTGGAGATGCATCTTTCTGCCAAGTGAATTCTCACCCGTAGACACAGAAGAGGTATTGGGAAAAAAAAGAGAGAATTGTTATAACCTAAAAAACAAAACAAGTCTGGTCCCTGTGTGGAAGAGGATCACAACAGCCGGGCTCCCGCTGCGCAGGAGCCGCAGGCTCGGGCCAAGGTAACAGAGGCCTCGGCCAATATCCCCAGGTCCTTCCTGCCGCGCGCTGGCCCAGACCTGGCCGCATCCAGCCAGGAAGGGGAGGCCGGGTGGGAAGGCAGGAGGAGGCCTCAGGGACGCCGGTCTCCGAGCCCCAGCAGGGCCTGGCGTCCCACCCAGCAAGGGCCCCGCTGCCAAGGCGCTTACCAGCCAAGCTGAGTCAACATCCGAGGGCTGCTGGCAGTGCTGGTGACTCGGGGGAGAGACAAAGGCTTCTCCCCGCCTCCCCGGGCCTGCATGCGGCCTCCCTGCCTCGGGCCGCTGCCTCCTCTCGTCGCTCACAACCACGGGCCTGCGCGCTTTCGAGACCCACGTGGTGCACGGCCCTATTTCCCCTTCGCAGAGACGTGTCCTGTTTTTGTTCTGCTTCTGCTGAGGACACTGGGGTTTGCTCGTCTTACTTCTGTGCCGTGGAGATGGTTTCCCCGAGAAGCAGAAAAGCCAGAATATTTCAGTAATGTGACCCATGTGGGTGTCCAGGATGAAGGCCTGGAGGGAACACAAAGGCACAGATATGCAGGCTCAGACAGCAGCGATCGTGAATGTTAGTTGAGTTTAGAAACAGACCGTTTACCCCATTGATGTTTGACAGAAAACAGCAAAATTCTATTAAGCAATTATCCTTCAATAAAAAATAAATACAACAATCCTCAAAGGAAAAAAATAGAAGGAGTTTTGCTGAAACCCAATTCCGGTTTGTTTCCGATAATAATAATTGGATCCTTATATGTGTATTCATGATGCGCACACAGAGACCTTGACGATGGAAATGGTTATGAACACGAAAATAAGACGGGATGTTAGTAGCTCTTAGTACACTGACTTAGAGGTTTCTCAGCTGGTTTATGAGGTGAAGTGAAGTGAGGGTTGCTCAGTCATATCCAGCTCTTTGCGACCCCATGTGGAATTCTCCAGGCCAGAATACTGGAGTGGGTAGCTTTTCCCTTCTCCAGGGGATCTTCCAAACCCAGGGATTGAACCCAGGTCTCCTGCATTGCAGATGGATTTGTTACCAGCTGAGCCACAAGGGAAGCCTGAGGATACTGGAGTGGGTAGCCTTTCCCTTCTCCACCAGATCTTCTTGACCCAGGAATTGAACCAGGGCCTCCTGCATTGCAGGCAGATTCTTTACCAACTGAGCTATCAGGGATGGAAAAGAAGATACTTAGGAATAGATGGTTCACTTGGTTCCACTGGATAGCGTATTTATATAAACAAATTGCATGTATTCCTATGCCATTTGAAGGGCATGGACCTCCATATTATCATTTTAGAAAGCTTCCTAAGCTTCTATTTTTATGTTAAAATGATGTAAACAAAAGTACTTTTAACAATTAAAAACAGTAACTGCATTTAGGAGTCACATAATTATTTTCAAGTAAGTGTCCATTCTCCATAACTTATAAGTCAGGCTTTACTACAGGTAATTTATAGGGATTTTCAAAACACACTGTTAGGTAGAAAGGCAGTGGGAATTCCCTGGCGGTCTAGTGGTTGGGACTTTGCGCTTTCACTATTTTGGGCCTAGGTTCGGTCCCTGGTCAGGGAATTAAGATCCCACAAGCCACATGGCATGACCAAAAAAAGAAAAGTCTAGATGCAGAGAAATGAGTAACATATGTTGATTTTTAAAAAATATGACACTAATGATACGTATAAGCAGCATAGATGGATGGAAGGAGGAAAGGAAGGAAGAATGGATAGGTGGATATTTTATATTCATTATTTGGAACCAGAGATTGAGAGCCAAGTGCAAAGAGTTCCCATATACCCCGCCCCAGTCCAAACCGGCACTTCTTAGGCGCTCACACTTCTGCTTGCTTCCCGTCTCACCAAGGGTCAGATGCAGGTATCTTATCAAGGCCTGCAGGGCTGCACCTCGGGCGGCATCGCCCCCGTCTTTGGTCCTCAGTCTCCTTGGTCGCCCCTGTCCCTCGGGCAGGAGCCCCCAGGGGCTTTCTCAGGCCCGCACTCGCCCGGTGCACCCTGTGCACGAGGGAGGCCTGAGAGTGCTCCTGGCCCAGCTCCGCCCAGCTCTCCCCGAGGGGCCGTGCTGTGCGCACCCGGACGCTCCCGTGGGTCCTCCTCCTGGCCTCTTTCCAGGACCCCGCCCCCTACCTCTGGGCTCCTGCCCAGCATCTACCTTTTCTTCTACAGGCGCCTGCTGGCATCATGCCATCCCCACCACCCCCACCTGCTGGCGCATCACTCCAGCATCCCAGCCGTGGTACCTCACCCCAGTGGGCGCTGGGCTGGGGCTCTCCAGCCGCTGCTTTTCTCAGCAGGGGCACGATGAGGTTGCGGTCCCGGTGCGGACTCTGAGGTTGGGCTGCTCTCGACCCTTCGCCCAGGAAATGAAAAGCGTTAGGCTAACCTCTCCAAGGACTCTGGCTTCTCTGAGGTACAGCTTCCCTAGCCTTGAGGTGGGGCAGAAGAAGGAGCCTTCCTGGCCATCCAGTGGCTCAGACTCACACTTCCACTGCAGGGGACACCGGTTCAACCCCCAGTCCTGGAAAGAAGATCTCGCGTGCTGCGTGGTGCAGCCAGAAAATTAAGTTCTTAAAAAAGGTGTCCATTTCAGAGGACGCTCGAAAGGGCGTGCAAAGAAAGCATGCAGGTGGCACCTGCTTGCAGAACAGGCATCCACTCGATTTCACTTCCTTTGACATTGCTGTGCAAGCGTGAGGCCAACGCCAGGCTCTGTCTGACTACATTTTCCACTGTGGGGCCACTGAATTCCACTAAGTGGGAGACAGCTCCTTCCCTGTTGCCGGGGAAAACCGATGCTTCTTCCCAATGGTTCTTCTTTCCCTCCTCTTCCTCTTCTCTCCTCCTTTTCACCTTTTCCTTCCCTTCTTTCCTCCGCTTTCCTCCCATCGATCGTCCTTCGTGTTGGGCGTGCAGGTTGAGTCTGCATGTGTCCCAGGAGCTGCCCTTTGCCCACTGGTTGGCCGAATCTCTCTTTTCTCCCGAGAGCCTCTGTACCCTGGTTCCTTGTTCCCAAGGGCAAACCTCTGGCCTCCTCACTCTCCGGGGAGGGCTTGGCTGTGGGGACACCAGGCACGGACCCAGGGGGTCTCCTGATGGTTGGTGCAGACCGCTTGCTGACGTGTACCGGGCCCTGGTGATGGCCTGGGCTCCAGGGCCAGCGCTGGCACGCCAGGCAGTGTGCCTGCTTTGGCCCTGGTGCCCTGGGAGTGGCCCCTGGTCCCCACACCATGGTTTGGGACAGGAAGCAAGAGCTTCCGGACCAACTGGTGATCGGAAGACTCTTCCCCAGGGAACAACGGGTCCCTTTTCCGTGGCCTTTTTATAAATGTTCATCTTCCTCCTTTGTCACACTTCCCCCTGTCCCGTGACGGAGGGACAAGGGCAAACCAGCCCCACGACATCCATCAAGCCTTTCAAGTTGTCACCTGCCCCCATGGAAGCACCCTCCCAGCTGCCTCACTGGGCCAGAAGCGAAACCCACCATCTGAATTTGCAGGGGATGTTCTGAGCTGTGTGTTGTCATCTTTGCTCAGAAAACAAAAGCGTCCATGCCCTAAAACAATTTCGGTTAAGTGTTGAGATCCTTCACCTGTTTGCCTCTAATTTGGAATTTTTAGGGTAAAAGCGAGGTAATAGAGTAACTCACCCTTGAGGTGAGGTTGGGGTTTGAAAATGTAGGTGGCGGCCGTCACTCTCAGCTGCCCTTTGGTTGCTGTTTTCCCAAGACGCACGCACGCTGGTACACATGCCGCAAATGGTGCCCCAGGAGGACACAAACGGCAGCTCCCAAACAGAGTCACAGAGCCCCTGGGAGAGCGAGACCCCACACTGTGACTCTGCATGCGTGTGTGTGAGCACACACCCTTGAGCTACGGGACAGAGATGTAGGAGACAGTGTCCTGTCCCTTCCAGATTTTGGCAAGAAAGTACGAAGATATCCCTCACCTGATGCATAGCATTGGCCTGTCCAGGGGGCATAGTGCATTCTGTATTCATCCATCCATCAGTCCGTCTGTCCGTCCGTCCACCTTCCATCCTTCCCGCCCTCCACCCACTCAAAGAAAAACTACCAGTAATTGTTCTGTGCCAGACATAATGCTCTGGGAATGACATGGGATTCTCACTGAACCCTCCTCACAAGAACCCCAGAAGGTAAGACACTTGTTTTCCGCTGGGTAGGAAAGTGGAGGCTCAACAGAGTAAGGAACCTGTCCAAGCGGTGCAGCTGGAAGAGGCCAAAGTGGAACTGGGGCTCCTGTGTCTGACTCCAAGCCTGAGTGCCTTCTTTGGCACCCCGCTGTCCTGGGGCCAGGAACTCAGCAGAAAGAGGAGGTGACCGGGGGGTGCTGTCAGCTGCAAAGGTCAAGCGGGGGAGGGGAGGAGGAGACTTGTAACAGACATGCTGGTTCAGTTCTGCCTCCTTCTAGAAAGAATGTCTAATGTCTAAAGTAGCTATAAACTCTGGTCCCATCGAGATGGCTCAAACAGAAGGTGAAAAGTCGCATCGGAATGTCTAACTCTCAGATACTCTTTGATAAGTAGCATTTAAAACAAACCTGAGTGAAAGTGCTTGTCCTTACGTGGAAACCGTGACGAGTGGGAAAACTTCGGGAAATGCGGACCGAGCCCTTTCTGTGCTATCCGGCCGTGTACAATGTGTGTGTAACATACTAATGCGTAGCGTGTATCTCCAACATGCTGTGTACATTAGAGACAGGAGCTGCAGATTAATAATCGCGTTTACTTTTGAACACTTGGCCTGATTCCTAAGTGGTTTGTGGGATATATGAAACAAAGCCATGCTTAGGAGAAAACCAAAGGATAGAAGTAGCACGTGGTACAAGGAAGTCAGATGGGAGAGCAGCCGTCGGGGCAGACGCGCAGCCCAGACGGTGCTGCGCGGAGGCCCTGAGTGGTCCCCGCGCGCGGTCCGCAGCATCCTGAGCGCTGTGAGAAGAGAAGCAGAGGCAGGCATGTGACTCTTCCCTAGTCCAGAAACAGAAAGCGGGGCAGTTTTCTAGGGACAAAGATGGAGAGAAGTCCCCACTCGAGTGCGTAGATTCAGAGATTCCCACAGAACAATAAAAAGAAGGCAGCAGGGACTATGAGCTCAGTCCAGCGTGGGCACGTGTTTCCTATGGAAAAGGAGGGATTTTAAGCTAGGAATTCTCAGCGGCTTATGTTCTCAGTCTCTGGGAATTTGGTTTACTTTAATTTTCCAGCTAAAAATTTTTATTGGCAAATTTTTTTTTTAAGGTCTTGGAAAATGTAGGCTTGTAAAAAATACAATTTGTAGCTCATCTTAATTCTGGTAACTCTGTGGTTGTGCTAATATATCAAGGTATTTAATGAGGAGTTTTAGTCACTTAGCATAGTTTCTGGAGCGTCATAGGCACTCAGTAAGAAATTGCCGAGTGAAGGAATAGAATATCAAGGTAACTGTTGAGCAAAGAGAAACAGAGGATGAAGCCAGTAGAATATTGGAAATTCTTCAAATTCAGAAAACAAATTGATTTCTGACTTTAGTGTCCTGTCACTGATCAAGCCACCTCTCGCAGCAACATTATGCCTTGAATTTAATGCTCAGATATTCCTGCAGTGCTAGCACTGGGAAACAAGGGTTTACTGATTTTTTTTTCACATATTTCCACCTAGTTTGTCTGATAAAAGCACATCACTTTTTAATCAATATCATTGAGGCCTAGTTATATATAATAAGGTGTGCGCAGTAGAAGTGAACAGCTTGATGAATTTTGATGGGTGAACTACTCCCTGTAACACCACCCCAAAGATGACACAGAGCGCTTCCAGCTTCTCAGAGAATCCTCTTCACCCCAAATCACCCCACTCCCTCCTCAGGCAATCAGTGATTAAACTGATTCCTAATTTGCTTTTCATGTTGTTCTTTTTTGTAAAAAAAAAAAAAAAAAAAAAAAATTAATGAAGTCTAGTTGATTTCCAATGTTGTGTTAACTTCTGCCGTACAGCAAAGTGATTCAGTTGCACACACACTACACACATATATACATTATCTTATTTGATGAAATTAATCAGGTTGTTCTTTTTAATTTATTCATTCGCAGATGTGGCTGCACTGGGTCCTAGTTGTGGCGCGCGGGGTCTTGGATCTTCGTGCTGCATGTGGGATCTTTAGTTGCAGCCAGCAGATTCTTAGCTGTGGCCTGTGGGATCTAGTTCCCTGACTGGGGATCGAGCCCACACCCCCTGCTTTGGGAACGCAGAGTCTTAGCCACTGGACCACTGGGGAACTCCCTCGTGTTGTTTTTAAAATGGAGCAGAACATAAATGCTTTGAAGCTACTCGGGAAGAATAGCCCTCTTGCCCAGCAGTGGGGAGACCGAGTCCAGCAGACCTATCGTAGATGGGCCGACAGCAGGGCCAGCGGCCCCCCGCGGCCCCAGGGCCAGGTGCTGCTCCTCCTGTGGGGCTTGTCTGAGCGAGTTTGGTACTTACGACCGAGGGGCTCTTGGGTGAGGAACCAGCAGGAGAGTCGGTGACACACTTTTCACTGAAGTTAAAAATTGCAGTGGCGATGGCAATTATTTTGAATTATCCTTAGAATGATTAAGAAAATGATACCCTTAAATAAATGTTTGAAAGAAATGAGTTTTGTTGGGAATAATACCTCACAGCCAGTTCTCAGAAGTCCAAAGACAGAAGCAAATTAAGGGACACCCTCCAAGCAGTTGGGGGAGAAAAAAAACCCACACAGAGTGCCTAATAAATATCTCGCCAATCCAATTATAACATTCAAATCAAGGAGAGAAAAATACAGTATCAAATGTAATGAAAGCTCTCTTTCCCAGCGAACACACAGCCTGCGTCTCACTGTCCAGTGCTGAAGGGGATTTCAAAGTCAGCGTGTATGCAGGGTGGGGGGAATGCCATGTAAATCAAAGTGAAATAATCAAATTTTTCTGGTGGAAATAAGTGCAGTTGTTTGATGTAATTTTGACATTCAGCATAATTTCAGCATCCACACTGAAGTTAGGGAATCAGGGTGTCTCTATGAGATTTATACAGTGAGAATTTATTGATCAGAAAAATCTAAGTTAGACTTTGAATACAGTGTGGCCTTATGCCTTTGTGGGGGAATATAGTCTCCTACCATGGTGTGTATGTGTGTGTGTGTGTGTGTGTAGTATAAGTGTATATGTGTGTGTATATATATGTAGTAGAAGTAATGGAAGTATATATTTTACATATTTCACTGCAGTGTTAAGGCAGAAAAGACCTGTTTCCATTTGTAGTGGGGTGAATAGCATCCCCTCTAAAACCAAGTCCACTCAGAACCCCAGAATGTAGCAGTGTTTGGAAATACTGCTGTAATACATCTGTAATACAGACGTAATTAGTTGAAGTCATCCCAGAGAGGCGTAGGTTCTAAAGCCGATGACTGGTGTCTTACTGAGACGAGAACACACAGAGGCAAGCACACAGAGGGGAGAGGGACGTGATGATGAGATGGCTGTTGGGGTGACGTGCCTGTGAGCCAAGGAACCCCACAGATTGCCAGGAGCCCCCAGACTCTGGAAGAGGCAAGGAAGAATCTTCCTCAGAGCTGTCAGAAGGAGTGTGATCCTGTGGCACCTTGATTAAGGACTCCTGGCCTTCTAACAGAATCTCCATTGTTTGAGGCCACCTATGAAGGGCACCCGTTACGGCATCCTTACACCGGTGCCATGTTAAGTCCCCTCTGCATCTGGAAACAACCCGCCCCTGCTCACAAGGTAGAAATACCCCGGAATCCAGGAGGTGACTTTCCCTACCAGGGAACCTGGGTTTGCAATGTCTTGGGTCAGCAGTAGAGATCCTTCCAGACGCCTCTGAGAAGCTTCAGCCGCTCGTCCCCTCCAGTAACTGAGGAGGAGATGCTCCAGTGAGGCCTGGAGCTGCAGGCAGGAGTCCAGTCTGCACCCCTGCTGAAGCTGGTTCTGCTTGGAGAGTGAAGAGCCGACGCGATGCTGACTCAGGGCAGAAGATGGGCCCCCAGTGGCCTCCCAGAGAGTGTGCTCCGAGGACAGCAGAGTCTGAACGAGGGGCCGCTTGGGTCCCTGCTCCACCTGTAGCCACCCACCCTCTCAAGGAGACTGGTTGGGTCCGTTACCTCTGACCTGGTGCAGAGAGACCAGCTTCCAGCCAGGTGATTTTGCACTGCCTTGCAGGGCAGTAGGTGGAGTTGTCTTTAAGTGTTCATGTATCTCTCTTTTTAAAATTTTCATTTTGTATTGGAGTGGAGTTGATCAACAATGTTAGTTTCAGGTGCACAGCGAAGTGAATCAGTGATACCCGTACCTGTATCTGTTCTTCGTGGGTTTCACTCTCTCCGCTTGCCCTCCTCCCACTTAGCCAGGAGTGCCACCCAGACACCAGCTGCTCTTTCTGCTTCATTAGACCTTCTAGCTGATTAACTAATCCATTCAGTAATTTACCAGCTTCCCTGGTGGCTCAGAGGTTAAAGCATCTGCCTCCAATGCAGGAGACCCGGGTTCGATCCCTGGGTTGGGAAGATCCCCTGGAGAAGGGAATGGCAACCCACTCCAGTATTCTTGCCTGGAGAACCCCATGGATGGAGAAGCCTGGTAGGCTACAGTCCATGGGGTCGCAAAGAGTCGGACACGACTGAGCAACTTCGCTTTCATTTTCACTTTCAGTAATTCATGAGCACATATTTATTGAGTCCTCATCACCATACCAAGGATCATGCTGGGTGCTGGGGCTCTAACCATGAACAGACTAAACCTCTGGTCTAGACCTCATCAAATTCCTGGTCTTGGGGCCAGGGCAGGCCCATATGGAGCCTTGGAGTGAATTAGATAAAGGCATCCCATTCTTCTGGGCAGGGTTCATGGCTCAGCGCGTGTAACAGCATATCAGCGACTTGCGTATCAGCCCAGCCCACTTCCTTAGGCCAGCAACCTTGTGCAGTGCACAATTTGTACAGCTGCACCTGGTGCTGAGTCTCCTGGGACTCCTAATAGCTGACAGGGACAGGACAGACGTGGAGGATGAGGCAGGGAGGGATTAAAAAGCACCCAAGGCAGCATCTGACCCAGCCCTGTTTGAGCCAAAAGAGGCGCCTCAGAAGGGGAGCTTTCTCAGAGGAGGCCGGTACATATAGCAGTGAAAATAGCTACACAGTAAGCGTTTGGGGGGTTTTGTTGTTACTGTTTCTGTATGGATAAATTTGGTGATTCTGAGGCATAGAGAGTTCAATTAATCCTTTGCCTATTTCTGAAGCTTCCTTTCTAAAGGAGAGAATTTATGTGCCACCGTTTAGGCCCTTTTCAATACAGTCACTGGCATCGCATTTTGGCAGAGGCACTAAATGACTCGAGAGAGTTGGGAGATGCAGGGAAGATGTTTTTATTATTATTATTATTCAGAAGCTTTTATTTGATCATATAAATCGTTACACTCACTTGAGTTTCTGCCTCAACCAAGATGAAGAATCACATCTACCAATATTCTCAGCCCCACTGCTACTGTATAGAAAGAACCTTAAATTCTAACTTGCAAGTAAAAGAAACAATTGGAGGGATTTATCATGATTGGAAAATCAGACCCTGGAAAATCAAAACACACTTTGCTACGGAGATGAATTTGCATGTGTGGGGGGCTTGTACGTTAAAACAAGCCTGGATGCCATGGGCAAAACCTGCTTCCCTTTCCACTGGTGTGTTTATTTTCATAGCCCCATCATATATTAAGCATCCTTGCAGTGGAGGCATCTCTAGACTCTGTTGTCTACATTTTGAAAGTGCCAAATCCTAGCCAGTAGACCACCAGGAGGGCTATGTCATCTACATTTTGAAGAGAAGACCTGCCTTATGGGAACCCCCTCCTTTGAAAACTAAATCCATATGGAATTCTCAGCCTATATAGATGAAGGCAGATAGTCACAGCGTGTTATATAATACCACAGTGAGAAACTGCTCTGTTAATAAAACTCAGGGAATTTCTAGTAGCAGCTGTGATAACAGAGCCTAGGGAATGTCACGCAGGGAGAGTAATAAAGTCCAGTGAAAGAATTCAAGTTGTGTCTTTGAAACTCACTCTGTATGACATTTCTCAGCCTGCTGATTGCCTTAGTCAATACCCACAAACCCCACTCTACCCAGAAATCGTAGCTTCCCAGAAGGCTTCCTTGAGTCCTTGGTTTGTTATGATAGCATATAGAATCTTTCCTGATGACCCTTTTACAAAATGCAGCCCAACTTGCCTCTGGAATTCCCTGTTCTCCTTCACTGCTCCATTTTTATTTTGTTTTATTTTTTTCCTGCCAAGATTTATCACCATCTGACTTGACATGTGTATCAGTCAGCTAATACTTTGTAACAAATACCTTGACACACAGTGACTTTGAAACAACAAACCTATTACCACCTGACTTGTGGGTCAGAAACCTGCCTGTGACTTAGCTAGCTAGATCCGGCAGCTCACGGCTTCTTACGAGGCTGCCATCAAAGTGTGGGCCAGCACTGTGGCTATCCCAAAAGTCAGACAGGGAAGGATCCAGTGGGAACTGGTGGGAGCCATTTCGGAAGCCACATTGCAAATTACATATTTTAAATTATGTATTTGTCTATCATCTCTAACCCACTGAAATAAAAACTGTGGAAGAGCCGAGATCTCTCTGGTTTGTTCTTCATTGTATCCATGCTGCCAGGTGTTTGTCCAATGAACAAACTCAGGTATTTGTTAATTGAATGAATCAATGTGGAAACTGCTTTTTGTCCCCCAGAGAAGTCCTGAGTGTGTCTTATTTCTCTTCTTTCTTCTTGTAAATGTATCTGGAGAGTTTTTGAGTGTCAGAGGCTGAGAGAGTATACAAGCTATTTAGGAGAAAATATTTATTTTAACAGTTATGTAGGCAGAATAAGGGCTTCCCAGGTGGTGCTAGTAGGAACACACCCACCTGCCAATGCAGGAGACAGAAGAGACGTGGGTTTGATTCCTGGGTTGAGAAGATCCCATGGGAACCCACTGCAGTATTCTTGCCTGGAGAATCCCATGGACAGGAGCCTGGCGGGCTACAGTCCAGATGGTTGCAAAGAGTTGGACATGACTGAAGTGACTTAGCATGCAGAGATACCCAAGCCCTGATCTCTGGGAACAGAAGATGTTACCTCACTGGGCAAAATGGAACTTTAAGCAGTGATTAAAGTCATGGACCTTGAGTAAGGGGATTATTTTGGATTTTCTGGATGAGTCCAAAAGGAGAGCCTTTTCTGGATGTGGTCCCAGGGTTGGACCATGGAAATGACCCAAGGATCATCAGTTGCAGGTCTTTTGAAAGAGCCTGATATTCAGGGAAGTCCTGATAGAACCAGGAATTGTAGGCCTCAGGAACGAACATTCCATTTTTATTAATACCATCCACACACGTTAGAGACTCAGGATCAGATCTTCCTTCGTGATAAGATTTTAGGGACGAGAAAGTCTTCCATTGGAACTCACGGTCTCAGGAAGTACTGATACACTCCTTCTAGTCCAGCATAAAGAAGTCTCCACCCGTGAGAAATAACTGCTGATGAAAGAGGAGTTGGCTCCCGTTCACTTTGCTCTTTTGCATGTCTTTAAATAATCCATGTACAGAAGTATAGCAAAGATACAGGAAAAAGCACAAAGCAGTGGACTTTCATGTGGTAGAAACACTCCTGTGAGATTCATTGCGTGTTGCCCGAAGCAAGAGCTGGTTTACTCTTGCTGCTCACCGACAGTTGCATGGAGAGACCATAGTTTACTCAGACTTTCCCCACTGATGGCCATGCCGCTTGTTCTGCTTTGGGGCTGTTGTCAATGGTGCTGCTCTGAAATTATTGTCCGTGTCTTTTGGTGAAAGCGTTTCTGTTGGGTCCACACCTGGGGTGGGGGATTCCTGGGGTAAGGGCATCCTTTTACGTTCTGCTTAGATACTGGGACTTGCTGACCTGGAACAGCACGGGATGAGAGACAAGAGTTATGTGAATCCAGGGTCAGATGCTGTCTGCATTTTTAAACTTTCTTATTTATGTATTTTTGGCTGTGCTGGGTGTTCGTTGCCAGCAGGCTTTCCTCCAGCTGGGCGAGTGGGCGCTGCCCTTCCGTTGCGGCTCGTGGACCTCTCATTGTGGTGGCTCCTCTTGTTGCGGGGCACAGGCTCCAGGGCACACGAGCCTCAGCAGCTGTGGCGTGTGGGCTCAGAAGCTGTGGTTCCCGGGCTCTGGAGCACAGGCTCAATAGTTGCGGCATATGGGCTGAGTCGCACTGTGGCACGTGGGATCTTCCTGGACCAGGGATCGAACCTGCGTCTCTTGCATCGGCAGGCGGATTCTTCACCACCGAGCCACCGGGGAAGTCCTCGTCTTTATTTAACATTCTGATATTTGCTCACGGAGGACTGTTGTGCACTCGCTTTGCGTTAATTGTTATCTTGATCTGGGGTGTTCTCCTAAATTGCACCCAAGGTGAAGTTTTCACCCATGGTCAACTCACTTCACCCTGGTTCCAGCCCTCAGCAGATCCAAGACACCCGGTAGCTGCCTGCTGTCTAAAAGCTTGGTATCTGGTTCCAAAAGATCCATCGGGGCTGTATCAGCTTAAACAGTGCATGAGAAAAACCCCCGGTCCTCAAAGCTCATGCCTGGGCCCACAGGACCTCGTCGCGGGCCGTGTTTTGTTTTATTTTCAAATACACATTTTTACTCACAAAGACCTCTGCAAGGTGATTTGAAATTTGTTGGCCTGGCGGGGGCAGGAAGGACATGGACTGTTTCAAGTGAAACATTTAATTTATTAATTGGGTTGGGGCGGCCAGGCTGGCTTCTCATGTCTGCGTTCTTGGTTTCTGGACTGTTAGGAAAGAGAGGGGGCAGGGGAGAGGGCAAGTGCCGTTTAGGAAGGTCTGGCTGGCTAGATGGGGTTGGAGGGGCTGCACTCACGGCCAGATCAGGGCCAATGCTCCTCACTAAAACGTTCCTTTCCTCTGCTTCTTCAACACAAAGAGACTCTCCATCACCCATTTCCTGTCTCTTTAGGCAGCTCTATCCCACGGCTTAGTGGAGCAGGTATCAGCCTGATAGGATGAGACTTTGCAGGGCTGGGTTTATTGGGTTTAGGTAAGCAAATCCTCTTAAGAAAAACTGTTCATCAGTCAGCCTAATTTACTCATCTGGAGCAGAACGTTTTCTATTTTGTTCCGTGCCGGTGGTCTGGTGTTCTGAGCACTGCAGGAGCGTGTGCAAATCCAGGCTCATTCGAGGCTGGGGGAGACCTGGAGCTGGAAACTGAGGGTCTAGTTGAGATGGTGGTTGACTTCACTGGGGGGAAGCAGAGCAGGGGCATGATGGCTTCAGAGATGATTGGAACCCAGAGCTGCAAAGCTGGTCCTTCTGTTCTGCACCCCTCGAAGAAGAATCTATACTAAGAATGCCATCACCCCACAGAGAAGGATTTCCGTTTGCTTGTTTCCAGTCACCCAGGGGGCTCTGTCTTCATGTCTGTGCTCTGGTTAATTCACGAGGCAGCTCCTGCAGTCGGTCAGCTCCCAGCCGTCCGCTCCCTCCCCGCCATCTGTGAGACCGGCTGTGCCGGGTCTGCTCCTCAAGGTTGCTTGAAACGCTCGGCACCCCAGAGTGCATAGTCAGCTCCGTGCAACATCACGCTGGTGGGCTCCCACGTAGTCTTGACTGAAGTCTAGCCACTTGCCCTCCCATCTCACCTCCGCTTTCCATTCTTGTCTTGAATTCTGACTGTGTGTGACATGTTCCCGTTTGTAGACTCATCATTTTCTTTTTTTCTGATTCTTAATGTGATTTCTCTAGCTCACACAGGGGTTCCCCTTGTTATCACAGTTGGGACGCTTCATCTACAAGAATGCGATCAGACATCCTCAATAAGCTGCAGGACTTGGTTTCTCTTCCTCATTCCCCTGCTGGAGAGCCCTGAGCCCCACGTGCAGCTGGACGATGGGACAGCCCAAGAATGGGATCTGCACAGTTAGGAACAGCAGATCATGTCATCTTCATGCCTTGATAGTCACCACTGTGTTCTCATTAAGAAACAGACATCTGTATATCTTAATGTACGTAACTTAGAAAGTGAGAACACCTTGCAGTCTTTCCCAGCCTCTCCAGCAGTTTGGTATCTGTTCACCCAAATCTTTATGTAAGTGTAACTTTTATTATTTATTTTTGGCTCTGCTGGGTCTCTGTTGCTGCACTAGCTTTTTTCCAGTTGTGGAGAATGGGGGCTAGTGGCTCTCTGGTTGCAGTGGTGGCCTCATTGTGGTGGCCTGCCTTGTGGCAGAGCAGGGACTCCAGGGCACTCCCATGCTCCAGAAGTTGCAGCACGTGGGGTTAATCGTCGCCGATCCCAGACTCTAGAGCCCAGGCTCAACAGTTGTGGTGCACGGGCTCAGTTGCTCCATGACATGTGAGATATTTCTGGATCAGAAATCAAATCCGAGTCTCCTGCATTGGCAGGCAGAGTTTTTACCCCTGAGCCACCAGGGAAGCCCCACCCAAATCATGTATTTATGTATGTGTGTGTGTGCACGTGCACACATGCTTCACTTAACCATACATCTGAGATACCCTTGCATGTCAGTTCATAAAGATTTGTCTCATTCCTTTTAATGGCTGTGGTCAGTTGTGCTGTAAAAGTGTACCATAGTTTATTTACCCAGTTATACCCAGAGAATCTTAGAACACAGCTACTGCTTTCAGGCAGAGGAATTCCCCCTCCAGCATCTCTGCAGGAGGCTAGCCCCAGCCCACAGAGGGCTTGGGTTTCCTCGGGTCCAGACAGTTTCGATGAATCTAAGTCTCTGGGGCGGTGTCTTCATTTCTGCCTCGTTTCCATGACTGGCTGTTCAGTCAAGGCCAAGAAAGACTTCCAGCTGTGCCCATGCCCAGGGTACTTTAAAGGCGTGAAGGAGTTCAGGTAGATAGCCTGCAGAATCAGGGCCACGCAGGCATCAGAGTCCTCCAGTGGCTCACCCTTGGTCCTTTTATCTTTCCACTCGGTACAGCCCCATCCACTTCTCAGCTCTTGGATCATCTTGCTGAGTTTGAAACGTAACTGCCTCCTGGGACTCTCTACCTTCAGGTGTAAGACATCTTGACCACAGATGCAGGTGAGCCCTCCTTCCTCCAATCAGGGTCCCCCTTCTTCTCCAGAATCCCACTCCCTGACCCTGCTAAGACACTGGCTTTCGTCCTTGGCAGCTTTCTCCATCCACTGCAGGCCCTGCCTCTGGCACATTTCCAGGACGTCTGCCCTGCTCTCCAGGCCTGTCCTCACTTTTCTGATGATGGCCACTGATCACGCTTGTCTTTCTCCAGCCCACGCAGAGCCACCGTCAGGAGAAGCTCGTCTGACCTCACCCCACAGAGACCCCTTCCCCCTGGCTCGCCACCGCCCGCGGAGCAGAGCCCAAGAACAGGACGCCTTCTGTCCTCGGACGCCCTGCCTTCCGTTTGGCCCTCGCCCCTTCTCCGCGCCGGTGTAAGATGTTCAGTTTCTCACTGCCGTCTCTTCGGCTACGCTGACGCTTCTCTTTGGATCATCCTTCCCACCTCTGTCTTTAAGTCTGAGAAGCTGCTTCTTTCTGTAAGGAGGCTCCCCTGATCAGCTGGACTAGACTAGATACTTCTGTTTTCCAACGAGACAGCCCCTTTCTCTCTACCACTGACCTCACCTCATGCAGGGAAGCCATCCATTCTCTGGGGGAATTCTCCAAGGGGAAGACCATGCCTTACTCAGCTTCATATCCTCAGCTCCTGTCACAGGAACCGATGTGTAAGACATATTCGGCGTACACAGGGTGAACAGATGGCTGGATGGATGATGGGTGGATGGATAGATAAGATGGAAGGAAGGATGGAGAGTCTGAATCCCCGCCCGTGGCACTCTGGTTTCAGGCATCAGTGGAATGGAGCTGGGTAATTTGAAGCGGCTCCAATCCTCCCCTTTGCTTCATGGCACAATGTCCTCTGCCCTGGAAGATCAGCAGGGGGGTAGCAGAGTCTGGAAGGAGAAATGATTCTGTCTTCCCCTCGTCTAGGGCACCACGCTGGGAGCCTCTCCCTCAGTGTCTGTGGGACCAGTTTTCTCAATGCGCGGTGGGAAGCTCATGAATAGAAGGTGGAGGTGGGTGCCCTTGGTTGCCGTGCAAGCTGTCACGGCACCCGGGCCAGAAATAAAAGTTACAGGTGAACTAACCAGTGGCCAAGGCGGCTTTTCCCTTGCAGGTGGGCCCCTTTGGTCTCTCTAATCATGGTGATGAGATGAGCCATTAAGTAATAACAGGCACCTCCTCTGTACCGCGCACAATGTATGTTCCACACCGCGTTCCGCCCGCTCCCATCACTGTGACTGTCATCCTCGGGGTGACCCCAGCAGTGGGTATCACGTAGGATACAGCCTTCCGTTTATAGGCAGGGTTCTCGGGTCTGTGGAACTTGCCCAGGGTGACCCTGGTATTAAGCAGCAGAACCAGGCTCCAGTCCTAAGCAGCGCGACCCCCGAACCTGCCCTGCAGCTGCTCCCAAAGGAAGGAGGACCGAGTCCTTCTGGGCTGAAAGTTTCGTTTTCTCCACTAAGGGGGAAGAAGCTGGATCAGAAAGGATTCTGCCTGCTCTTCTCTCTGCCTGCTCTTCCTGGAGGGCAGAGGTGAGGGATGAGTGGGCTGAGGGATCCGGGTGGCAGTGCCGGGCACCACAGCGCGCCACTCGGGGTCTCCAGGGACCAACTTTTTAAGTCCTGAGCCGTCTACTTTTCCATTCTCGATGCAAATGCTCTCCCCCTGATTTGTAACCGCATCCCTCTGGCATAAATGGATTGACAGGCTGTCTAATGTCCCCGTGTCTTCTCTACTGGAGCGCCGTGAGCACGGGCCCAATCCTCTGCACTGGGAGGCTCTCGTTTCCCATGCAGACGCGGGCTGGAGAGGCTTATCCATACACAGAGACAAGAGCCAAGCTAGGCATCGTCAGGAACGAGGGAGTGGCCGCAGAGACTCCTAGTGACCTGGCCGCACGCGGAGCCTCCCCGAGTTCTCTCCGTGGGCCACATCTTCTGAATCTAAGAGGCGTTAGGTCAGTGTAGACACTGAGCGTTTTTTTTTCACCCTCACATTAACCTTTAACATCTTAGACAACAAAATAGAGTTTCCCCCCCCCAAAAGATGCATTGAGAATTATCATATCTCTTGAAGAGATTCAAATAGATAAAGGACTTCTTATTATTTTTCTTCATTTTAAAATAACTTCACAGAGTTGCCCAAACAGGGAAAAATGCCTCCTTTCAGTCATCCTAGTTCTTGCACATTATTTTTTAAAATAAGCTGTACAATGCAGTAAAGTGTACAGTCCTTAAGTGTGTAACAGCTTGATGAATTTTTACTATGCACGACCCAGATCAGAATGTAGAATATTCCCAGAAGCAAAAAGGGGACACCCCCATGTCCCTTTCCAGTTGAAAGGGACATCTCCCTTTCTCAAGTAGCCGCTGTTCTGACTGCCATCATCGTGGATGAGTTTTGTCTGGTTCCAGCTTCACGAGAGCGGAAGCACACAGGATGTGCTTTCTTTGCGCCGAGTCATCACTGGACACGTACTTAGCACTGAAAGCTGGGTGTTCTCTAACCAAATATATAACCATATATAACCAATGGTCTCTGCTTAAAAGGTCTTAATGAAAGTATGTGAAATAACTGATTTTTTTTTGCAAAAAGCAGAGGAACTCTAAGGCTTTTTATCTACCCCCCTCCTCCACCAACAACCCCTGTAAATGAAAACTACAGGATTAATCTGCACCAAATCTGGGCAGCCTGTTTAGGATGGATTGTTTAAAATATATGAACTGGTCTACTCAAAATCCACTTTGGAGGAGCTGCAAGGGCCCCGCAAAAACTTAGCCAAATGACCCAAGAGAAACTGAGAGCCCTGATTGGTGATAAAGTTTGTTTCTCCCTCAGGCAGCTCTGGCCCACCCAGGGTGAGTAACAGTACAGATTTATTTATTGAAGGAGGGTTAAGGATTCTTCTGGATGATGTTGTAGAGGAAAGTTAGTGGTCCAGTGAAGCTGAGAAGTATTTCATGTTCTGTCTCTGTTTTGGAGATTTATAATGCTCATCGTCAATTAGCATATTAAAGCTGCTGCTAAGTCCTGCTGCAAAGGTAGTGATGTGGTTGCATCAGCATCAGCTAAACATCTTTGCCACAGAACACTCTTACAATGGAGATTCTTCTTCTGTCTCAGAGAACTCATTTTCCTGTAACTTAGGTACTAAAAGCCAGCAGTCGGTAAGTCAGTCTTTGGGTAGAATAATTTCACATTCACATTTTACTTATGATAAACATGGGCTTTCCTGATAGCTCAGTAGGTAAAGAATCCACGTGCAATGCAGGAGATCCTGGTTTGATCCCTGGGTTGGGAAGGTCCACTGGAGAAGGCTACCCACTCCAGTATTCTGGCCTGGAGAATTCTATGGACTGCATAGTCCATGCGGTCGCAAAGAGTCGGACACGACTGAGCGACTTTCACTTTATGGTAAACATAAGGCCTCCATCTGTTATTTTCTCAAGTTATCCTGAGATTTAAAACATCTTTAAATTATCAAAGTGAAGGTAATATCACTTTCAAAACTTTTTCAGAATATGGATAGAAATATCCATTGGGGGAAAATTTATTTTATTGGTTTTATGTAAACTTCATTTTACTTTATTCTGAAGCTAATTATTTTGCATCACAGAAGCACCAGAAAGGTGTCTCTTTCCCATATAACTAAAACTGCTGCCTCTAAAAATCAAGAGAAATGAGCCCAAAATGGAACTCAAGGCCCCTGAGCTGGCAAGAGAAGGTCGTGGGTGAGTGGGGAAGTGATAATTATCACCGAGTCTTGCAAGACAGTCTGTAATCAGGGTTTATCATCTCTTTTAACCTTTTCTTTTCTCTGAGATGTGTTTTGGAGCAATCAATAATTGCTTCCAAAATTCCTCCTGTACTCCACAGAGGCCCAGATTTCCCGTTCTGCAGGAATCCCACAGTTTCATCCGTCCCATTATCAGAGGAACATCTTAGTAGTTTTTCAGCAGAAGTTGTTTCTGCTAATTTGCTAATTCATTCATATGCTGTCTGCCAGCCTCTGGGCGTCCGTGGACCATTTTCAGCTTACTTTTGTTTGGCCAGACAGGAAGTCTGTTTGCTGCTTTTAATTGTATTAAGTCCTTCGGAGAGAGGGAAAGTTCTGGGGGGACCGAACAGATTTTATTGCTCAAAAAAGACACATTGCAAGTTTCATGATGCTTTTGCATCTCCTGATCTAAATATTTGCAAGAGAGATTGAGAAAAGAAGGCCTTCTTCATATACCATTATCTCAGATTGTGAATCTGTGCTCATGGGCTAAACTCAATATATAATCAGCACACATTTTTCGTCCTTTTATCCTGTGCTGGATTTGAAGAGGGATTCTCGGAAGAGAAACCTTAGCCCTGGTTGTCAAGGAGGACACACCTGTTTGGAGATTCAGGCCATATAGTTAAAAAAAACTACTCAGAATAATCACAGATGTGTGGTGTTGATGGAAAAGACAGTGTTTAATGCGACCTGTCGCCATGCTTAACACTGTAAATGTACTGACTGTTACTCCTCAGCCCTCCATGAGGCATGTAACATTATTATTTCTGTTTAAATGTAAGGACACTGAGGCACAGAGAGGTCAAGACATCTGCCCAGGGTCACACAGCTAGTCAGTGGCAGAGGTGGGGCCGTTAGCAGCTTTCAAGAGGAAACTGGCTTTTATCGAGTGTATTCTGTATACCAGGTCTCAGGATAAATTATTTCACACACTATTTGGTTTAATTTTCAAAAAAGCTTTTAAGACAAAGAAGTATTATAGCCACTTTTATAGGTAATGAATTGAGACTCAGGGATGCTGAGTAGCTTGCCCAGAGTCATGGAGCATCTAAGTGGCAGATCCAAGGTTCAAATCTGGTCTGCTTGATTCTAAATTCTATTCAGCTGCACTGTGCACATTAAGCCAAGTCTATAGCTTCTTTGTCTAGCTAACTAGCATTTTGTAAAACTACATTCACACACACACACACACACACACACACACACACACCTGTTTCCTAGCTGCCAGTGGCTCAATTCACTCCAAATATGGAGCCTTGTCACAAAGGATCAGAACTCAGCCCAGAGCTCGAGTGACCAGGGTATGGGTATCTCCACCTTCATGGCAACACCTGGTCCCGGCTGTCCCTGGAAACATCCCTGAAAAACTGTCCAAGGGAACCTGTCTCCTGCATCCTTTTCTGAAGGTAAGGGCCAGCCCCTCCACGTCCCATCAGAGCAGGGACCCCGAGCTGCAGAAGGGAGCCTGGCTGACCTTGGACGAGGACTCGGCCCAGGGAATGCCCAGTGGCTGCCCAGTGGAAGGGCTGAGTCACCCCTGAGGTCTTCTGCAGATAGCCTGCCCTGCTCCCTTCTCAGCCACCGTGGAGCTGGGTTACCTGAGTGCTCTAGCTCCAGCGTATGGGGAAGTAAGGGCTGATCTGGCCAAGAAAATTGGTAACCTGGAAAAGCCATGAGTATCTCCCCAGCCCCAGCCCCACCGCCAGTTGCTGAGTGAGGAGGGAATTTGCTTGGCTCTCAGGGGACCTGGAGTCCTCCCTTGGTTCTCTGATTGCTTGTTATATGGCCGTGGGCAGCTTGTCCCTTGGGTGGGGCCATGGGGTTTAATAACAGACCCCGTCAAAGGATGCTGGTGAGGACATGAGGTTGTAAATGGAAACTTCCCAGGAGCATGCTGCAGCCTTTGGGGGGGTCGTTTCTTCCCTAAGCCTTCTTATCACAGTCTACACCCCAGCTCCCTCCAACCTCTTCTACCCCTTGGGAAGCTGGCACTTGTCAAGAAGGCCACTGCTCTCTGAGGGCCAGCTCACATTCTTGCCCTGCCACCCGGAGAGACGGGTCAAGAGAGGGCACGAGGGGCCAGGACGATCGTCACCTGGGATGGAGCCCAGAGCATTCCTCGGGGACCCTTCCTGGGGACCTTCGTGCCTGTTTGCTCCAAATCACGGCCACCTTTGCCCCACTCTCGACCCAGCCGCAGTAACCTTTGAATGAAGTGAATGCATAACCTCCCTCTTCCACCAGGGTCTCTGAATCCGCAGTCACCTCTGCTAGAACAGAGCAGACGCTTATTTTCATTCTCAGGGGTTGCTTCCTCAGAGAAGCCTCCTAACCTGGTCTCTTCTGTCCGTTATATGCTCTCGTGATACCGCGTGCCTCTTCCCAGCAATAATCAACACCCTCCTTTTCCTTCTGCCCCGTCCGGTTCCCATCGCCTCCCGCAGTGTCTGTACATGGCGGCCCTGATGCTACATTTATGGAAGGAAGTGGAGTGATGCGTTCCCTCTGGGGGCCTGGCATGCGCTGTGAGAAGTCGACAGCCTGTCCCCTGCCCCCCTCCTCGGTGCACCGTGACAGCATCTTCGCCCGCTGTGGTTCTGGCCCTTGGTGATCGCCTTCCGCCTCCGCCACCCCGCTGCTTCCCTGTGCGCATGCTCCGTGCTCCACTGCGCTCGGACCTGTGCGCAGAGCTTGTCCAGTGGCGCGTGGGGAGGAGCTAGCGGCGACCTCAGGGATCAGCTGGTGACCTCAGGGATCTGCTGGAGACCTCCCGTCTGGCTATGCTCCCCTGTATCAAGCCAACGGAGCTGGCAGGCTGTGTTTTAATCAATTGATAGCATCGTTTGGCACCCAGCATGCAGCTCAGGTTTTGTAAAAGACCAGGTGGCTGGTGTTCCCATCTCTCCATCCTCACAAAAATTTCAGGTTGGAGGCAGCAAGCGGCTGCCAGGCTTCTGGAACATTGGAGAGGGGCCAGGGCTCTGCATGGCGCACTTCCCCCGCAGAAGGAAACGAACCCCAGCGAGAGGGGAGAAAAGAGAAGAAGGAAAGTGCCGGGAACGTTCCTGGGGGAAATGAAACTGTCATCTGACTGCGGTCTCTCCCTTTTTGAGAGGAGGGGCTGTGAGCAGTCAGGATGAGTTCAGCTCAAAAGTCAAGTCAGTCTAGTCGGTTTAAGATTCGTCCACCTGCCCGGGCCTCTGCAGGGGACACACTTCATGTGTCCTCTCTCCTCGTGGGCCTCTAAACGTGCTTCCATGACCCCAGTCCTTCCTGCTTCCATCGTGCATTCTCTTGTCTTCAGACTCTTCCCAGGTCCAGGCTGATCTCCAGCCTGGGGTCAGAATAGTTTTCGCAATGTCTGAGCTGGTCACAGCCTGTCCCATGGGTGCCACCTTCCTGTGACTGTCCCTCCTGCGCAGATGGGTGCTTCACAAGGCACATGCCTTCTGGTCTTCACTGATGTAGTTCCAGGGCCGGCACTGGGTCTGGGATGTGGAAGGAGCTCAGAACATGTTTATGAATAAGTGGACGGATGGGTGGATAGGTGAATGGATGGATAGATAGATGGATGGATGAATAGATATATGGATGATTGGACAGACTGACAGGTGAATGAATAGATGAGGTTGTTAGGGGCCAGGAGAGGTAAACAGGCCCAGGGGACGTGCTGAGACGGGCCAGCAGTATTAACAGTGGATACCCTGGGATGGTACACAGTAGTCAACACCAGACTCTAGAATCAGACCAGCAGGGTTTGTGTCCCGATGACTTTGGGCGAATTGTTTTGCGTGATCTAAGGCCAGCCTTTCTCATCTGCAAAATGGCATTGGAAGCAATGCTTCCTTCAGAGGGCAGTTGTGGGGAGTGGATGAGATAAGTCATGGTGTGTGCCTGGTACCAGACCTGGCAAGTAGGAAATGCCCAGAAGCTGGGCCCAGAAGCTGGGCGTGGTGTTTAGAATGATGATGAAGCAGGGTACGAGGAGGAGAAGGAGAAGGTGGAAGAGGGCATCACAGAGAGGAGGCATGTGTACGGGGGCCTACACTGCCTTAGTGTCCTTACAGATCCTCCGAGCCTCCATAGCTGTGCCCAGGCTCCCCAAAGTGTTCCTTCTGTGCTTGCCTTTGGCGCTTCCTATAGGTTGTCCCCACAACCCCACCACTTCCTGTTGCCTTACCTTGTTAAAGACCCTAGCTCTCTCCAGCTTAGTTATTGCATTTGACATTAGTCATCTCATTTATTGCTCAGTATAACTTAATAACTTTTTTTAATCAAAGCAATAAACATACAATTTTTATGCAGACACCACTTTACAAGACAAATCCGATGAGGGTGTTCCTGGTTAGGTGAATCTCCTCCAAGAGGTGGTTTGGGGACCCCAGCGTGTGACTCTGTCATTTCCTAGATCGTTCTTCTCCTCTATTTATCTGGCAGATGAAGAGAGAGAAGGTAAAGGATCAGGGGGAAACATTTATGGACCAGGCTGGGAATGGCATCATTTATGTCACCCACCTTTTATTGGCCAGGACCAAGTCACATGACTATCTTACCTGCAAGGGATCCTGGGAAATGTAGTCTAGCCATCTTCCCAGAAAGAAAGGAAAATGGCAATAGCCCAGTGGCTCCTGCTAAACCCATCTTCCATGTTCACTTTTGGCTGAAGCCTTCAGTTCTTGGCACACTGACCACTCACCTCCAAGCCAGCCCTGTCCAGTTGCAGCCCTAGCTCCTCCAGTTCCATCCTGTGCAGAACCACTACCTTCCTTGTCCAGTTCCCACAGTGAAATCTGACAACATCTGGATGCCAGGTCTAAGACAGAGCACCTCACCTGGCCTTGAACACTTATAATGGGGTCCACATCTTGACCCGTGTCCTGGAGGAGGACCCTTCTCCCCTTTCTTTCTCCTTTCTCCTCTGCTTATCCCAATCTGGGTCATACTAGTTTGTGCTTGGATTTTTTTTTTTTTAATCCAAACCAATTACAAATGTACTTTGTTAAAGAGTGGGAAAAAATGTCTTTTATCTCAGCTGAGAATTCTGCCTGCCCAGTTTCACCTGTAAAAGAATTAGAAGTGACAGCATGTTGCTAACTGGGGAGTTTGAGCGGTCCCTTCTGTGTGGAGTGGGCTTCAACATCCTTGCTCCAGCATGTGGACATTCACAAGTTTGCCATATCAGAAACTGGGGTTCTGAGAGGTGGTGTCTCAGACAGATCAAGGTGTATTTGGGGACAGGCCAAGGTGTCTATTCATCTTACGCCCTGGAGCTTGACCCAGGGGAGGGAGAGAGTCTGGGTTTCCATGCCATCCTCCAATGGTTGGGATGTCAGCATCCTTTCTCACCGGCAGCCGCCCTCCTCATCACTTTGCTCATGGAAGACCTGCAGGAAGTGGTGTGGGACTGTGGGCATTTGAGCCATAATGCTCAGCTTCAAAGCCCAGCCTCATCACTAGGCCTGTGATTTGAGCCAGGTGACAATTTCTCTGACCAATCTTCTCATCTCTAAAATTGGGTCAACTAGTGCCAGCAGACCACAGAATCTAACCACAGGTATGGACCTTAGCATGGAGCAGTCTCTCTGCTTTTTTCTTTTCCTATGAAGGAAATAGCAAATCCTGCCGAGGGCGTGGGGTAGAGTGAGGTTGCAAACACTCTGGACTGTGGTCTGCCGCCCTGTGGGAGGCAGGCGAGCTGGCTCTGCTCTTGGAAAGAGGTGGAAGATTCCCTCTGTCAGCAGGGAGTTGATCCCTTACAAGTGCAGCTATTGAAGCCTGTGGTGACAGCCCCTCCCTGGCAGATTCCATGAAAGCACAGAACCACAGAAAGGAGCTGGAGTGCCAGGGCAGGTCTTCAAACTGATGCTTATTCAGACATTGGCAATGCACCGCTCTCTGCAACACACATCCAGTGAACAGTTATGCCTCTTGATTTTTCTGGAGCCCTCATAAGGATGGTCGACGGGTATGTTGGTCTAGAACATGGGTATGCGGTGACGGATGGTACCCAGGTACTCTAGGTATCCTGGCATGGAATGTAGCTACACTGGGATTGTGCAGCCAGATGGTACATTGAGATGGACATTGGTCCATGGGGATGGAACATAGGTGTGCTGGGATGGTACACAGAGGTGGTACACAGGTATGCTAGGATCATATGGAAAAATGGTTCACAGCTATGCTGGGATGTTTTTATACTGGGATGTTACCCAGGTATGCAGACAAGCTTGGAGGTGGACAGAGAGGGGACAGGGAGATGGTACACAGGGTCGGTACCCAGACACACAGAGATGGTCCACATACTGGATGGAGCATGAGATGGGATGCTGGTACATCGGCTGCTACCATGTACACAGGGATGGTAAAAAGGTATGCTGGATGGACCCCTAGGACAGTATGGGGATGTTACACAGGTGTGTTGAGACTGTCTCCTGGGATGTTACACAGGCATATTGGGAAGTATACATGGATGGTACACAGAGATGGCCCCTGGGCGAGTTCACAAGGATGGTACACTGTTAGGTGGGATGGTGCACCCCAAGATTCTAGAAATAAAGAGGCTAAATGGACTCTGGAACGGTCCCCACTGTTGCCGCATCTGAGACACCGCGCTGCTTTTATGTGGCTGATAATCTTTTCTGATGGAACCTGTAGCCGTGTACTGGACAGGCTTCGGAGATAAGCTCGGCCTCAAATTCCTGCTCCTCCCCTCTTGGCGTGTGACCTGGGGCAGGTTCCGAAGCTTCCTAGGCTTTGGCTCATTATATAAAACAGAGAAGGAAAAAGCTTCTTCATGGGCGTGTTGCCAAGTACAGACCCGCAGTGAGTCCCGCCTCCGTGTTAGCTCCGTCCTCATCAGCTATTATGACCTGTCATGCTGGAGAGGGCCAGGGAGGGCTCAGGAGCCTTAAAGGACCAAGTTAGAAGTGGGAGCTTCACCACTCAGTAACTCTGAGGCCTTGAGCATGTTACTCTCTCAGCTTTAGTCTTCTTGTCTCTAAAGTAGGATTAGCAATGCTTAACCCTGAGCATTTGCTTTTTTTTTTTTTTCTCCCATCAGTAGCTATATTCCACAATAAATTTCAGGCAGATTGCAAAAAACACAACAAATGAAATGCAAATAGAGTTCTAGGTGAAGGGAAAATCAAGGTAGAATAAGAAAATTCATGGGATGTTTATGTAGGAATGTTCAGTCATCAGAATATGAAGGAACCATATGCGCATAAGGCGACTGACCGTGTTTGGTTTGTGGCAGGAACTCAATAAATGTTTGGCTCTTCTCCATAGATGAACACAAAGTTTTAGGGGGTAGTTTTCTTAGGCTCAAAGAAATAGGCAGAAGCCTATTTTTTCTGCCAGGAGAGCCAGGCTCACAGGCATCCAGGCTGTGCAGACCTAATCAGGCCGGTCCCGACCTGCTCGGTGACAGAACTTGGACACCCATGTCCAGCAAATCTCGTCCACAGCGAGTGAGCTGGGCTTTCATCCGCGTCCACGCAGAGCCTACCCTCCCAGGTCCTGCGGCTCTTGAAGGGGCACCTTTCAGCTGCAAGGCACAACAGAGGCCCTGGCCATCATTAAAATGATCCAGTGGCACCTTTTTCTCCAAGAAGAGGAGTGTCGCTGACAGCTCCAGCCAGCGCCAAGTTCAAATTAAAGTAATTACAGCGGTTCCAGCTCTGGATCCTTTCAGCTGTTGCTCGTATCCTTGTTCCCTTATGCCCTGCAATGCTCCTGGGGACTTCTGTTGGCCTTGTCAGACATGCTTGATGTCCTTGCAGTGGGAATCGTCACCTGTGACAGGTGTGGGTTACACTTGACCTTTTGGAGCAAGGAGCCTAGAAAAGACCTTCCAGATGGCCGTGGACAGTAACATGGATTCCTGTGGCACCTCTCCTCAGGCCTGTACACATGAGCACTTACAGGAAATCACATTAAAAAAATTTTTTTCCACCACGATGGAGACACCAAGGCGTAGAGATGACAGGCTTCATTGCCTAAGGTGAGACAGGAAGCCAGTGACAGGAACCCTGTGCCACGTGACGGCAGAGTCGCTCACTCACTGTCATCTTGTCATCCTGCTCCCCAGAGCAGTACCCAACTTCTCACCTAACTCTGCCATGCACTGTGAATACCCAGACCCTCCTCTTTTACCCTCACAACTTCCTCGGGGAGGATCCTCCTGCCCTTCACCTTTTGAAGATGAAGACACCAAGGGTCGAGACGACCTGTGAATCTGCCAAGACCACAGGTCAAGAAAGGACTACGGTTGAGATGTGAACCTTTGTCCGTGCTCATAAACCCTGTTCTTTACCATCTCCAGTGGCCGTGCACACTTGACTGTTCTTGCATTTTATTATGGAAAACTCCAAACATAGGCAAAGTACTCAGAAGAGTGTTGTATTTTTTTCTATCTCTGTGTAACAAGTTTCCACAGATTTAGCAGCTTAGACCAACTCCCGTTTATTGTCTCACAGCTTCTGTGGGTCAGGAATCTGGGCCTGGCTTTCCTGGGTCCCCTACCCAGGGTCTTGCAAGGCTGTAGTCTAGGGGGCCTCACTGGCCATTGGAAGTCTTTTTTCCAAGCTCATGCGCTATTGGTAGAATTCCTTCAGGCTGTAGGATTTGTTTCTTCAAGGCCAGCAAGAGGGAATCTCTGCTGGTTCTTTGAGTGTCTGAGCTCTGGAAAGCCCTAAATCCTCGTCCAAGGGCTCACCTGCTTATGTCTAGCCCACCTAGGATAATCTCTCTCAAAGTCAAACTGATTAGGGACCTTAATTACATCTGCAAAATACCCTCCTCTTTGCCACATAATCTAACATAATCGCAGGATGACAGTCCATCATATTCACAGGTCTCTCCCCCACTCCAGGGAGGAGATTACACGGAGAGGGGAGGTCATTGGGATCCTCTTAGAATTCTGCTCACAAGTATAACCTGTGGGGCCTCATCACGTAGCTTTGCTAAGGATTAACATCCTCCGCTTCCTGGTTTGTTTCCTACTCCTGCTTCATCATCATTCATTTTTGCCTTTTTTTTTTTTAAGGTAAAACTCATGTACACTGAAATGCATAAATCTCAGCTGGACAGTTTTGATAAATGGATGCACCCACATAACCCACATCTTGATGGCAACTTAGAATACTTCCATCTCCCCCGAAAATTCTTCCCTGTTTAGGCTCACTTATGGATGTCATTTCATTTTCGAAATGCTACTACATATAAGAAATAGCTAACGTCATATCCAACAGAATGTAGCAATCAATAAATGTTAGCTTCCTCTCAGTTCCTCTAACTTTGCATCCAGGTTCTTTATGAGACCCCAGGAAGGCCAGGAGGAGGCATGCCGCTGAGCTGCCCATGGCTGTAGAGAAAGCTTCTGGAAGGGCTTCGGGCAGGATGCCTGGGGAAGTGTGCAGTGCTTCATCTTGGGGCTGGACGGCTTGACCATTGTCAGCTCTGCCCCCAGCATGGAGTCTGGGAAGCATGCCAATGCTTTGATGCCCAGAAGATGCGTCCACACATTCCTGATTTCGAGGGCTGACCATACCCTTTGGCTTTCCAATCTCTCTCAATAGAGCTACGTGCTCTGAACACACCTCGGGCTGGGGGTGGGGACGAATCTCGCCCTTAATTTCCTGATATCAGGTGGGCCCTTCTAGCCTCCCAAAAGCAGGCCTGGGTCAAGGCTGTGCTCAGGGCCTTCCTCCCTCAGCAGCAAAACGACGAAACAAACGAAAGTAAAAAGAACGTGGCATCTGGAGAAAGAAGCGGGGATGTGGAATCAGACACACACTCTGCAATTTGGGCCAAGTCACTGTAACACCGGAGCCTCCGTCTCCGTGTCTCCCAGCTCAGCCTCAGCAGATCTCCATGGATCAAATGCACACACAGCCGTTCAGGGTGGAAAGCCCCTGAATTCAGCACTCCCTTTCCTTCTTCTGTCTGTCTGTCCAGCCGGCCACCCTCTGAAACAGCTCTCACACCTGATATATATGAGGCATGGATGCATATGGATTCTTCAGACTTACTTTGTGTTGGGTATTTTCGTAGATACCAGTATTATGAACCAGGGGTAGTTTCCCCCACAGAAGCAAGTAACAAAATGCATTAAGGTTTCCTGGTGGGACCAATTTTTTCCCCCCCCCTGCACCATCTGGAAAGATTGGGATGAAGGAGAACCTCTGATCTCTAATTTAGAGACTGTGAGGAATTCTACCTTCCTCCCCCCACCTCATGCCTCCTGCTTCCTCCTCATCTGCCCTCTCTCCTGCCCTCCCCTTCAGGGAGACGCTCTTCCCACCTCCCACCTCCTATTCCCTTCCACTGCTTTCTCCCCCAACCCCCTCCTTAGACACATGGGGACCCTCCTGTCTACTGAACACACTCCCCGCCGTGACTTCTCCCTGCCCGACGCTCATAAACCACAACCCCCGGTGCCCTGGGTCTGCAGATGTTACAAGAACAACCTCATGTGGGCTACACTGGTGATTTCTCATTTAATTTTTTCAAAGATTTGATTTTTTTTTTTTTTAATTTAAAACTCAAAAATGCCATTAAAACCCTCACCCAGATCAGTTGTATCTTTAAGTGTAAAATCCATTTCAGTCGGCGGAGCCCTCGCTATGGTTAAGCACTTATTTTTATTGTCTGTCTGGGCATGGTTTTTAACTGCAGGTAGAGGAGTGATCAATAATGTCATAAAGACACACTCACCACATGCCCTCTCCCCGAGCCTGGGCCCAGGGGAGGGGCTGAGGTCTGTGCGTCTGGAACGGTCCAGGGTGTTCCAGGCTCCTGCAGGAGCTCTCTCCTCTTTATTTCGTCTGATGCTCTTTGGCTTAAGCAGTGCGTTCTTTTCACAGTTTCCCCAACTATTTGCAAAGGGAGTCATCTGCTGGACATTTGCACTGGGGCAGGGGTGCCCTTGGGTGGATGTGAGGGTGTCCTTCCTTTCGCGAGGGGCCTGGGGTGCCTCCATCTCTCCGGCGCTCACCCTGGCTGGTGGTAAGTTCAGGGAACAAGAACGGTCACATTGATTCCTGGTGGCCCCCCTTGGGTGGCAGCGTCCTGGGTCTGCTCCTGCACTCATTTATCTTGTCTGCATGTAGACCCAGGGCTTATAAAGAGGAAGGAGGACTCCTTCCCCCTCCTCCTGGGCAGGGATGCTCCAGAGAGGAAGCGATGGGCTCCTACACGCGGGCAGTGGGATGCAGGCTCTGAGCAAGGGCTTATGGGGATGAGATGGGAGTGCAGGTGTGTGTAACCTGCCTTGGTCAGTGGGCGCGAGCCTCCAGTTCTCATCTGAGTTCAGAGAAAGGAAAAGGAGCGAAAAGGGCCCAGCTGCAGTCCAGGGGAGAATGGGTTTGAATTGCTGTTCTCCACTGATCTAGGCTCAGCAGCACTCTGAAGCCTGAGCATGTCTGAAGTCAGTGGTGGAGGCCTGTGGAAGCCTGGCGGCTGGGGGTGGAGGTCAGGTGGGGAGGATATGGTAGCTGTGTCCCAGGGAAGCAGACCGCAGGTTTGGGGTGGAAAGCAGCAGGCCCTCCTTGTCATCCCCCAGCCCTGTGACAACACGGGCTCTCGTTCACACATTTATCAGTCTTCCCATGTTTTAGTGAGAGCCTGCTGTTTACTCATGCTGCATGAGCTGATGGGCACTGTGCTCACAGCCACTGTGATAGATACCCGCTGGAACAGCCTGGGGAGGGTGACTTCCTCCCCGTCTTTTGGCTAGGGGAGCTCCTATTCACCCTTCAAAACCTAGCTCTAGTGTCCCCCCTTCTGTGAAATACAGCTGTTTCTCAGCAAGCACGCATCAGCCTCAGGGCCTCTGCGGTATCTGTTCCCTCTGCTTGGAAGGCATCGCCCCTGGGTATCCCCACGGCTCACTCCAGGGCTCCGTCCAGGTTACTGCTCGAAAGTCAACTTCATCGGAAAAGTTTTCCCTTTTTGACACTATAGAAAATAGCTTCCCCAGCTCTTGCCTTATTTTTCCTCACACCCCTCAATCACGACCTGTAGCGTGTGTAGTCCCTTCTCTCACCATCCGTCCTTACCCCCAAAGTGTAAGGACAGGGGTTCTGTTTTGTTCAGGATGGTCCTTGGTACACACCTGCTCATCGCTGACTGGCTGAGTCTCTCCAGGACTGGAATGTCGTGACTTAACCACGTGTTCCCTCTCCAAGACATTTCTTTAACGGTTTTGTCGAGGTGTAATTTACATACAGACCATAACAGTTGCGCGTTTAAAGAGTAAGCTGCAGTGGGCTTTAGTGTACTTACAAAGCTCTGTGACTACCGCTGCAGCCACTCAGCAACTTTTTGTCCCTATCGAGTTGCCTCTTCTGGGCATTTCAAGTAAGTGGGCTCATACAAGATGCACTTTTGGTGACTGGCTTCTTTCCTTTAGCATATCCTGTTTTTGAGGTTCATCCGTGATGCAGCATGCGCCAGTGTTTTCTTCATTTTTATCGCCACATAGTATTCCACTGCATGGCTAGAACACACTTTGTTGGTCCCTTCCCCAGCTGATGGATGTTTGGGTGATTTCCACTTGTTTTGACTATGATGAATGATGTTTCTGTGAGCAGTCACAAGCAAGTCTTTGTGTGGACATGTTTTCATCTCTCTTGGGTAGATTCCTCAAAGTGGAATTGCTGGGTCTCTAGGGCAGGTTGTCACTTTGTTCATGTCGTATATTTCTTCCTCCTTCCATTATGAGTCTTTGAGCTGCTTGTGGGCTGCTTGTGGGCTTAGAGGAACATTTAAATATTGCTCTAAGACTTAATCCAGGCTTTTACCAATGGCAGCTCCTTGTAGATGATACTGGAGCCAGGGGAAGAGAAAGGGGCTGAACTGAGACTAGAAAGAGCTCCTGAGTTAGGGGAGAAGCAAGGGAAACTGCTGTGGGCTCTTTCTTACAAGGAAGCTGGGCTTTGTCTTGTGTATGAGGAAGAAAGTGTGTCTGCACTCAACAAGGACGTTTTCTTCCACGTTGTCAATGGTTTTGTTCCTATCGCCTTTTGAAAGGTTTCTGGTTTAACAATAAACATAAATGGCACCCCTCATGGAAAACTTGATAATACTGAACAATAAGGAGGAAAATGGACCACCTATAATGCTACATTCCTGACATGGCCCCTCGCCGGATGACATCTCTGAACTCCAGGTTTTTATGTTTGGAAAATGGGGAAAATAACAAATGTCCTGGTGACCCCAGGAATATGGAGTGAGGCTTAAACACAATAATCTGGGTCAAAATGTCTCAGAGTCTTTATTTATTAAGTCTCAGCATTCTCAGTCAGCCCTCTGAGGGAAATCCTGGTCCCTGTGATTCCAGTCCCCGGTCCTTTCCCAGTAAGCTAAACAATCTTGAGTGCAGCTCGCTGTGTTGAATGAGAGATAGGGGTGCGTAGTGGTAAAGAGCATGTGTTCTGGAGTCAGACATACTCATGTCACCCGTTCACCCATCTGTCCAACCCTCACTTCAAAAAATGCACATTCCGAGTGCCTTCGATGGGCCCAGCCCTGTACTGAGAAATGGAAGCCTGGCTCTCCTGCATACACATCATCTAACCTCTTTCATCATCCAACTGCAGTTTTCTCAGCTGAAAAGTTATTATAATAATATCATTGGGTTGTTTTCAGAGTTAAATCAGTTGTACTTAGCAGAGTATCTGGCAAGAGCAAATTGGCAGATATTGGCTGTTGTTATTAGTAATAGTATCTGTATTGAGTGGGCTTCCCAGGGAGCTCAACTGGTAAAGAATCTGCTGCAATGCAGGAGACTCTGGTTCGATTCCTGGATCGGGAAGATCCCCTGGAGAAGGGCATGGCAACCCACTCCAGTATTCTTGCCTGGAGAATCCCCATGGGCAGAAGTGCCTGGTGGGTTACAGTCCATGGGCAAGCAAAGAGTCGAACACGACTGAGTGACTAAGCGCAGCACATCTGTGTTGAGTGGGAAGACATGGACCCGTCCTCTGGGAATTGACATGGGTGGGGGCTGGCCTCACCTCCTCTGTGTCCCTGAAGTCTTCTCTAGCCCCAGGGAGGGGGATACCTTTGTTGCCATGCCGCCAGCTGCAGCCCTGGTCCCCAGTCCCTCTGAATGTGTAGGGTCCCAGCACCATGGCTTGCCCTGCACCCACTGACCAGCTCTGCCAGGAAAGGGTGGACAGGCATTCCTGTTGGCAGAGATCCAACCAGGCCAAGTGTTGGGGTTCAGAGGGCAGAGGAAAGGGACATTGCAAGGAAGTTCCTACTTCCTCAGAGCCAGTGTTCCTATCTCCCCGGCTCACATGATCTACTGGGACATCCTTCACGTTCCCGGTGTAAGCACGCTGCCGGAAAAATGCCCGCGGTGGCCATGTGGCGAAATGTGCTTCTTTACACGTTTACTGGCATGGCCTGAGGGAGCGGGGGGTGGGGGAGACGGGAGCACACTCTGCACGCCTCTGAGCAGGGCTGAGATGCTAGGTCCATATTATTAACCACCTGTTGAAATCGAAGACCGCTTGTATCTGTACAATGGGAATACTGCGAATCCCTGTTAGGAGGGGGTTTATGGGTGCAGATGAAACCTCGGACGTGAAAGTGCCTGGCTCTGTACAAAAATGGCCATCTTTTCCGCCTTGTAGCTTATTTCATCTTCATATCGCTCAGCAAAGTGGACAGTTTTATTGTCCCTATTTACGGGGAGGAAACGGAAGCTCAGAGAGGTAACGTCACTCTCCAAAGGCCACGTAGTGAGTGGGTGGGAGAACCTATCTTTGAGCCCAGATCTGTCGGAATCCTGAACTCTGTTCTGTGTTCCCCACGCTGTGTCCTTGACCAATCACCATTTCTTTACCACGGGGTAGGCAAACCTTTTCTGTAGAGGGACAGATACTTGATCCTTCTGGGGTTCGGATGGTCCCGCTGCTCAGTTCTGCCTTGGTAGCGTGGAGACAGCCCTGGACAGCATGGAAGTTAGTAAGGATGGCTGTGTTCCAATAAAACTTTATTTGCAAGAACAGGCAGAGAGCTGTGTTGGGCCCATGGGGCTGTAGTTTGCCCCGTTCTGCTTTAGAGCACGCCCTGGGCAGCTGGGGAACACCATGGCGAGGGTTAAGGCCTAAAGGCCTGCTGACGTGAGGATGGCTGTGGTCTCTTCTAAGCATCTGCCTGTCACCCCGGCATCACTCTTCATATGGAAGGTGGCTATTAAAACGGAAGGGCGAGCCTGTGATTGACTGAAGGCAAAGAAGCAGGAGGATTAAGTACAAGAGCTCTCCATTAGAAGGGTCTCCTCCATGGAGCCTTCCTGACCGAGGACAAGAATAGCCCGGGTGATTTATAATGTTCCCCGGAGGACTTGCTTCTCTGGTTTCTTTTCTGTCCCCTGGATTATCTTGTCCTCAGCCACCCCCTCTCCCCAGATCCCAAAGAATTTGGGCCTCTCCAGGCACGGGGGCCATGTTACCACTGTCTGAGCCTCCCCTCGCCCTCTGCCTGCCGCTCTGTGCCAGCACCCCTGCATGGGGTGAGCTGGGGGGATGCAAATTAAGGATACGTGTGTCTTGCTGCTGGAGCTCCCTGGGTCTGCTCCAGCCCTGTTTCTGGGACAGCAGGTGCAGCCGATCACTGACACCAAAATACATTCTTAAGGCAAGGGCAGACAGGCCAAACAAGAGAAGGTCTCCCCACCCTCCCAGGACTTGGCCTCCTTCAGAGGACACATTTGCCGTGAGGACACCCCGGTGTTAATCCTCTCACCCAGGAGGCGTATGCGTGGGTCAGCACTTTAGCTGAGGGCTGGCCTCAAGCAGGGGCATCCCCCCGGAGCCGTCTGGCCAGCCCAGGTCAGGAGTAAATCAGGCCCTTCGTGGATGCCTCGGCCGCTGGGCAGTCCGCAGGTGTCGTAAATCAGGAGCTTCACCCCACTTTACCCGTACCTTCCATGCAAACATGCAGGGGCTTCCCGGCCTGGGGAAGACAAGACGGTGGCGGACGGCTGAAGCCGGGCTGGCCAGCCACCGAGGCCGTCTCTTTGTCAACTTATTACCTGAGATTTATGCGCAATGCAGCCGGGTCTGCTCAGTGACACATTCTAATTTAATTAAATTTCTGTTGGATTGATGTCTGATCAATCAATACTGTTAATGTTTTTGCAATTTGGAGATTAAAGTATGGTCAAGACATCGCAAACCCCAGCACCATCCACTTACTTCCGAATGTTCTTTTGGAGGAGATTTGCTTGCCTGCCTGCCTTGTTTTTTCCCCTTCTCCTTCCCTCCCTTCCAGACTTAAACATTTATTAAATGCCTAGCATGTGGAGATTGGACAAAGTGGAAATAAGGCTTAGAGCAGTGCTACGCAAACCTGAGAGTTCCTTGGAGGGCTCGTTAGGAAACCTCCCTGGGCCCCACCCCCCGGGGTTTCTGATCTGGTAGATCTGGGATGGAGGCCAAGAATTCACATTTCTAACAGAGCCCCAGTTCAGCCAGTACTGGTCCAGGACCTGGTCTGAGGCCCACTGGCTTGGAAGTTAAAGGTTCAAACTTTGGAACCCCCTGGATTCAGACTCCAATCACAGGCTGTTTGGCTTCAGGCAAGTAAATTGATTCCTCTGTGCCTCTGTTGCCTGATCCATAAAACGGGGAATCATAGTTAATCCTAATTCATAGGATTGCTGCAAGCAGGCAGTGATATTCTGCACTGTCTAAAGAATACCTGGTTTCCCAGGTGGCTCGGTGGGAAAGAATCCGCCTGCCAATGCAGGAGACGCAGGTGCGATCCCTGGGTTGGGAATATCCCTTGGAGTAGGAAATGGAAACCCACTCCAGTGTTCTTGCCTGGGAAACTCCAAGGACGGAGGAGTGTGGTGGACTACAGTCCATGGGGTCACAGAGTCAGACACGACTGAGCACACACAGAGAACACCTAGCATGCTGCCTGGCGCGGAATAAGCAGGCCATCCTGGTCACCTCTTTCCTGATGTCGAGAGGGAAGCAGCTATGGGCTTGCCTGCCTGGGACTTCCCACCTTGGAGAAACAGCTATGATCAAGGCACTGAGAGGCTCTGACGGGGCATTCATGCTAATCAGGGGCGACAGAGAGGACCTCCTCGTGAGATGGAGAGGGGGGAGGAACCGACAGGTGAAAGGGATTCTGGGAGGCTGGCATCCTTGGAGGCCATTTCAGTGGGTTTGACCAGTATCCTTAGCCCAACAGGCAAACAGTGGGGTATTCTAAATGAGAAGGTGACAAAACTGTATATGAATATTGCAAGGATCTTTCAGCTGCCCTTGAGGGGACTGGCTTACAGGGTGGCGAGAATGGATACCCTGGTAGCGCTGACTGAATGTCAGCCCTCGAGCTCTAAGATTCTGTTTCTGTCTGGAGATCTGACTCCCTGTTGGTCCCTCTCCCATACTGGTGGGTATCAGATAGATTGGATATACCTTGTCCCCATCTGTGGAATGATTAACCCCATGGTGTGAAAGGTACCATGTTGAATGGTCATCTGAGACTCTGAAGGTGTATTATTTGGCTAATATCACACACATCATTTACCTGCAGAACAATTGCCAATGAACACATATGTTCAAAAAAAATCTAAAAAAAAATCTTTGCTGACCACCCGTTGGGTAGACCAGATCAGGGAGTTGGAGGTGCCACCCTGAAGAAGCCTGACCTTTAAAACTCTCCGGGGTCCTGTGGGCAGGCAGCTGTAACTCAGGATTTACGATTAGTTTATCGTTAGCTTTTTGAAATCCTGGAATCCCTGTCCGCAATGCTTTGGATAGTTTTCATTGCTCTGTGCAGTGCTCAAGTCAGTCTCAAGTGGCTTAGCCTGAAGAGCATTACTGAGAGGGAGGTGGCTTCAAGTTCAGGATGGCATTCGTGGGCATGATTTAAACCTATGAATCATTTTTTTTTTATTCATACAGATCTCAGAGCACATCCCTGTCCGCCCTCGCACACCTGTGCCAAAGCAGGTAGGAGATGGGGAGTCCAGAGGGAGTGAGGTACCCCAGGGAGTCCCCACCCCCGCTCCTCCAGGACACGTAATCCTGCATCTCATCAGGGTTCATAGGAGCCTGAACTAGGAGGGCTGGGCCTGCCTGGGGACCCCTAAAAGCCAGAACGATTCTTCACTTCTTCTGAGGCCGCTCCCAGCCTTGGAAGTCTCTTTTGGGTACCAGACTCATTCATCCACTCATTCATTCAACCCTTTACTCAACAGTCAAGGCATCACAGCAGAGGACGTCTTTGCCAGGTCCAGGAGACCTTCGTTTCTCCTGGGAAAATGAAGCCCCGTACTTGTATCAACCCATTTCTTTCTCATAGCACCTACTACACATAGAACCTGTTATAGCTCCCACTTTGCTAGCGAGAAAACTAAAAATCAGAGAGAGAAAGTTGGTTGACCAAGGCTACGCAGCTAGCCACAGTGGCACTGAAATGTAAGCTCAAGTCTATCTGATTTAAAAAATAAGACTGTGTGTTCTCAAGTATGTTTTTAAGACATACTCTGCTCACTTCTTCATCCAAATAGTTAATGAAAGCACGTAAAATGTTGGCCCCCTATGAAATTATTCTAAGCACTTGCTCCTGGTGGCCGTTGGTCTGTGAGATTTGAATGGTTGGTTATCCAGCTACAGAGTCACCTCTGCTTACTGTAAACTAGGCCAAATTTCTCCTGGCTGAGATGTTGTCTCATGCCTTTTAAGCCATTTCTACACCGTTTCCTTGAACTCCCAATCTGCTAGTCCTTTATAAAAGTCTTGGTCTTAAGCCATAGTGGAAACTGGGCCCCATGCCTGCCTTTCTTCCAGTATTTTCTATCCTCAGTAACCTGTTCTTGAATTTTCTGAAAGTCAAGGTGAACAGTTAGTCTACTTCTGAGGATCCTCCTTGACCCTTTCAGAAACCTTGGACAACATTTTCCTGTGACCTGTCATGGACCTGGTTTTTTTTACCGCCCACTGTTGGCAGTATTCACTGAAGCTGTATCTACCAGGTGCCCTGCAGAGCTAAATTATCTTAGACCAAAATTTCCAAAATGTCAGCCTTGGTCTGAGTCTCCTCTGCAGATGAGTATTCTTTGGGTCTGCACAGCATTTTGAACAAATCCTGAACTCCGTGCCGGCGTTTAAAAACTGGGGCAATTCAAGGATAACACCCGTCAGGGTCTGGCTTGCCTGGGGGGGGTGTAAAGATGAGACGGCCCCTTTCCGTCTCAGCTGTGCTCCCCAGCTCGCTGGTCTCCTCACTTTGCACCATGAAGCCACAGCTGCACCCACTTCACTCTTGCAGTTTACCTTCCTGGCCCCAGGAGCCATCTGAGTCATCCCCACATCCCCCCAGTGTATGCAGTCACCCTGAATTCCTCTTCCAAAATTAATGCTTAATCCGTTCTTCACAATGCAGGCTTGGTCCTTTCCGGCTTCACATCTCGTTCCTTAGGGGAGAAGGTGGAAGCAAAATTTGAGTGGAGAACTTCTGCTTTCTTGCTGTCATCTGCTCGAATTGCATCATCTGTTCCCAATCCCTTCCTTTTCCTTCTGGCTCCAAACATAGCTCAAAAAGCCCTTTTTTCTCGTCCTTAGTAAGTTTTTGCAAGCCTCAGCTCTTTCTAGGGTTTTGTCTCCTCACACTCTTCTCGGGAAAGCAGTGTCAGTTCGCATTTGTTTTAGGGTGGGGCGGTGCGTCATAGAACGACATGTCTGCAAAACAGCTAAATTAGAAATAGAACCCCGTTTCCTAGTTCACGGTGGGATCTATTGCATCAAGGAAAAAAAAAGGTGAATGCAGTCTAGAAAAAAAATCTTCATAAGCAAATGTGAAAAGATGTTCAAAAAAAGACACCTACAGTGTCTGAGAAATTCATATTTTTATACACCCACTGCTAGTTTAAGTGTCAAGTATGTCCACCAATCCCGACTTACAGGGTTTCCCAGGTGGTACAACAGTAAAGAATCCGCCTGCCAATGCAGGAGATGCAGGAGACACAGGTTCGATCCCTGGGTTGGAAAGACCCCTTGGAGGAAGAAGTGGCAACCCACTCCAGTATTCTTGCCTGGAGAATTCCATGGACAGGGGAGCCTGGCAGGCTGCAGCCCAAGGGGTTGCAAAGAGTGCACTCATGTGCGCGCGCGCGCGCACACACACACACACACACACACACACACCCCTCCTGACTTACACACACACACACACACACACACACACACACACACACACACACACACACACACACACACACACACACACACACACACACACACACACACACCCCTCCTGACTTACAGACGTCCAGGAAGGCTTTGACTTGTTCAAAAGACTGTATGCCAAACTTAGTCCTAACTGGAACCTTGAACAATTCCAGCTTCCACAATGCATGGGGCCCAGCGAGTATGTTTGGTGTGGTAGCTGGAGGAGGTTGATGTTTGCCATAATTCATGGGAGACATGGAATTTTCCAATCAAATTGTCATTGGATGTTAATGATATCTGCGCCTGCTGTCTTCAGACAGGACTGGAAGGAAGCCTTACAGGGTGTCAAGATAAGTTGGCATTTAACAAGAGCAGCAAGAGTGATCTCATTAAAATGTAAATTCAGATCAGATCATTGCCTTCCTTAAAACCATCCCGGACCTTCCACCACCTGTAGGTGGAAGCCCAGCTCCTTAGCACAGCCCATGGCCCTGTGAGAGCCGGCCCCAGCTGCTTCTCCAAGCCCCTCTCTGGCCATTGCTGCCTGTTCGTTCCTTTCCAGCCAAAGGGCCCTTCTCTCTGTCCCCTGAACAAGCAAGCTCCCGCCCACCTCGTGTCTCTGCATTAGCAGTCTCCTCCTCCTGGGAAGGTTGTCTTCCCCATTCTCGTGGGGCTGCCATTCTTACTACTCTGAAGACCCTAACGACTAAAATATCCCCTCCCTCTCTAGAGCAGGTCCTCTCTGAGCACACTGATAAAAACAGTCCTGCCTTCTGCCACTCTCGAATCCCTTGCCCTGGTTATGTGTCTTCAGAACACTAAGCAAGACCCTTAAATATATTTTTCCATTGTTCAGTTCAATCGTTCAGTCGTGTCTGACTCTTTGTGACCCCATGGACTGCAGCACGCCAGGCTTCCCTGTCCATCACCAACTCCTGAAGCTTGCTCAACCTCATGTTCATCAAGTCGTGATGCCATTCAGCCCTCTCATCCTCTGTCGTCCCCTTCTCCTCCTGCCCTCAATCTTTCCCAGCATCAGGGTCTTTTCAAATGAGTCAGTTCTTTGCATCAGTGGCCAAAGTATTGGAGTTTCAGCTTCAGCATCAGTCCTTCCAGTGAATATTCAGGACTGATTTCCTTTAGGTTTCCATCTTCCATTGGGAAAGTACAATTTTCCCTTGTACTTGCTTATTACATGCCTCTCCCGTGAGAACAGAAGCCTAGCAGAGGCAGGTTGTCTGTGTGACATGCTTGCTGTTGTGTCCATAGCACCTGGAATCGTGCCTGTGGTAGGTGTGCAGCAAGGGTGATTAGGCCTGGAGACGAGCGAGCGTGAGTGGCCAGAGGAGGTTGGGTGATCGGCCCGGAGACGAGCGAGCATGAGTGGCCAGAGGCGGTGGGCTGTTAGTGCACCCAGAGTAGGCAGTCTGCTTTGTGCTGGTGCGTGTGTGTGTGCGTGTGTGTCTGAATTCGCATGTATATGTGGCCGCACTTTACGTGTACATGTGCACTCTTTCAGCTTGCTGGGGTGTAACTGACAAATAGAAATGGAATCTACCTAAAGCACACCACCTGATGCTTTGATATACATGTGCTGTGACCTGACATAGCTTAGGCATTGTGAAGGCCTGGGAAGGATTGAGGACCAGAGGAGAAGGGGGCAATAGAGGATGAGATGGCTGGATGGCATCATCCACTCATTGGACATGAGTTTGAGCAAACTCTGGGAGATAGTGAAGGACAGGGAAGCCTGCTGTGCAGTCCTCGGGGTCACAGAGAGTGGGATACGACTGAGTGACCGCCAGCAGTGCTTTGAGAGATGGTCCCCCACAGTCACGCTAGTTAACACCCCCATCACCTCACAGTTACCTTTCTCACATGCGTGGGCAGAACGGTCAGGATCCATCCTCTTAGCGATGATTTAGTATGCAATGCAGTATGCGTCTCTGTAATCATTCTGCCACCCAGTAGGTCTCCAGAGAATAAAGTTCTGGATCGGAAAAGCTATAGGCAAGAGTTTAATATATCATAAAGATAGCATTTGAAATTAAGAGAAAAAAGACATTATTTAGTACATAACATTAGGACAAGCAGTTATACATTTTTGGTTAATTTCCTACTTAGCTTTTGAAGAGAAAAAGAAACACTTAAGATATTTTAAATCTTGCTGGAAAAGTCTTCCAAATCTTAATGCCTAATGCTGGAAAAAAGAATTAGATTGATAAGGTGAATTACCCAACATTGAAAAATTTATGCTGTGAAAAAAAACATACAAAGTTTAAAATATTAATGATAAACTGAGAAAATATTAGCAATACTTTTGATAATCAAAGTGTTAATGTCCATTATATATGAAAACCGATTATTAAGCAATAATGAAAAGATAAAAATCCATATCCAAATGGACAAAAAGTATAACGATTTTTTTGGAGGCTTATTTGACAAAAAATATAAACATTTAAAATGCACATACCTTTTGCCCTGGCACACATTTCCTTGATTGTAAAGATATAACCTGTCTGGTGCTCACTGCTTTGTGCTGGTGTATAAGGATGTTCTTTGCAATATTGGTTAAAAGAATAAAAATAAGAATTTATTCAAATGAAGAGTAGTGGAAAAGTTGGACTTACCTTTCCAATTATTAAATAATAGTTATTAAAATAGAGTAGGAAGCTTAAGATAGAGAAACAGCTTGGTATTGATGGAGGAGGAGACAACTAAAGGCAAGATAATCCAGAAATAATATTGGCAAAGTTCCTTCTGCCTTTTCCATAATATCAATGGAAAAAACCCAAATGAACTCTTTGGCCAACCCCATATTTGATACTTAATGAAACGACCCCTGGGAATGTAGGCGCCGTGAGAATTGTGCTGATAATGTTCTGGTGACTACGGTGTCTCTAACCAATAGGACAATGCCTGGCATGTAATGGGTAGAAAGAGGGCCTGGAAGGATTCTGGCTAAAATGGTACTGCGAGATTTTGCATTTTTGTGTGTTTTTCTCCTTCTTACCATATATATATGTATGTTCCCGTGGTTCAGAGAGTAAACTCTTACATCAGAAAAACTGTATCTGAGACTAGGCTATGCCTCTAATTGGCTGAGCTTAGTCTCCTATTCTGAACCTTACCGGGTAACAGAGAAAATTCAGATTATGCATATAAGGCAGTTCAGTTCAGTTCAGTCGCTCAGTGGTGTCCGACTCTTTGCGACCCCGTGAATCACAGCACGCCAGGCTTCCCTGTCCATGACCAACTCCCAGAGTTCACTTAGACTCACGTCCATCGAGTCAGTGATGCTATCCAGCCATCTCATCCTCTGTTGTCCCCTTCTCCTCCTGCCCCCAGTCCCTCCCAGCATCAGAGTCTTTTCCAATGAGTCAACTCTTCGCATGAGGTGGCCAAAGTACTGGAGTTTCAGCAAGTGCATAATTAACGCACAGAAAGCACTTATAAAACTCAACAAATGTGAGCAGCTGTTTAAAACACTCCACAACTCATTCTCTTCCCTGTAATGCTGGAGAGAAAAAAAACAAAAAGAATGAGCATACATATTTGAGTAAAAATAACAAACAAGGAAAATCTTTCCTACATTTTCCTTTGGCTTATTTGGCGTCTCCACAAATTCTTCAGACAGGGAGACTTCCCTGGGGAAAAAAACATTTCTCAATGACTCTAACCCAAGACAGTTCCCAGGTGAGAAGAGGATGAAACTCTGCCCTTTGACCTTAGTCTAATGCCAAGGGTCACACATTATCCTACGTGGCATTTTTTAACCAAGACTTGAAGAATAACATAATGGCAATCTGAGCACATAAGATCATTTTGTCATTAATACCACCTTGTGTTATTAGAAGGCAGTTCATGCTTATTGTGGAATTTTTGGAAACCACAAAAAAGTGTCAAGAATTTCACCTCCTTGAGGTGCTGGTGAGGGGTATTTTGGTTAATGTGGTCGAGTCAAATCAGCATCTATTTTGCAAGCTTGCTTTCCACGTCACTGTAAGCTGTAAATGTTTTCCGATGTCGATGAATAATCTGAAATATACAGAAACGCTCTCCACGGTGAAATAAAGGGGCTCACTGGTGACTCCAAGGGCAAAGTCGTCTCTGTCGTCGGCAGAGCAGTCCCCTGTCGGCAACGTGAGTGCCTGGAGAGTTCCCTTGCCCTGTTCCCCCCAGAGCAGCCCAGGAGACTGGAAGAGGAAGCGCTGCTTCCTGTTCTGTCTAAACTCACAGCTAATGGCGAGGCTTGGGGGACAGAAGGGAGATGAGCTATGAGCCCGTTTTCTGCCTTTGGTGGTCACGCATAAAAGGTGCATAAACACATACATAGTTCTAGGTACCAGACTCGTCATGATAGTCTTGGCATGATGGGATAACAAGCAGTTCTTTTCTTCGTATTTACACTTTTTTCCTCTAATGAGCAGTCAGTGCATGACTAAGAATGATTGTGGATTTCTTTGTTTTATTGAAGTATAGTCGATCTACAATGTTGTGTCAATTACTGCTGAGCAGCAAAGTGATTCATATATATATATATATATCCCTTCTTTTTAGAATATCCTTTTCCAGTATGGTGTCTCATAGAACCTAGAATAGAGTTCTCTGTGCTAGGCACTAGGACCTGTTGTTTATCTTATTGTGGGTTTCTTTAAAACAAGAATATAGTTCAGTCAACACTTCAGAATAACAAAAATATAGCCTCCCTGGTACCCCGGAGCCACCCTCTTTTACCGTATGGTGGGAGGCTGCTGTCTGTAATTGTCCTGATTTCCAGTTGTATTGGCATGTCAGGCTCTGATGAAAGACACCATGCGCTCCTTACGGGGGAGTGTCTTGGTAATTCTGGGGTGCCTGTCCCATCACTACATATTAAGCTGAATCCTCATCTGAGGAGGACAGGATGTCGAGTACCTGCTAACCGACTCTGTAACGTGTCTGCCATCCTGAAGTCCCGTCGTCCACATCTTCACCTTCTGGGGGAGGTACATACGAATGTATACGTACACATATATAATTTATCGGGCGGCTGGCTCATCAAGTATATTGGTTTTCATAACTCCACTATTGTCAGCATATTTCAGATTGGATTTGCTGCTGACTTGGTTGAATGAAAAAATACTGACATGTTTCAATATTGCACTTGACATTTTTAGTATTATTATTAGTGGTTTCATTCCATGTCGTATCACTGTCCGAATGGTACTGTGCTAAAAAAAAAAAAAAAAGCCAAGTGCTATTCGATTCTGAAGAGGTGTCTGGCTTTGGCACACTGTCCTTTATTCTGTGGAGTTTCTGCCCAAGGAAAGAGGTGCCCAACCGCGGTACAGATTGCTCGTGACACGTGTTGCACAGAAGATTCCTCCAGAGTTAATTTGAAATTTGTTTCAGGGAGAGATCTTTTCTTGAAGAGAATGACCCTTGTCAGCCTCATCCTAATTAACAAAGTGTCACCATGATTCTGAGCAGAAAAATCCTGTCCTCTCCTTCTGCCCAACAGCCACGACCACCACACCCGTCAGTCCTCGGAAAGTCCTTGCAAGCTTACCTTTGACCCCAGTTTCCTATAAGCCCCCACAGAATCACCCAGGCAAACACAGAAGCTCCAAGTTTAGATAGACATATTCTGCAAACAAGACTTTGCAGGAAGAAATAAACAAAATATATTTATTCTCCTGTGCTACAGAGGACCAACCCTTGTTTGCATATAAATGGAGTCATTCCAAATTCAAAGTTTAATTTTTAGCAAAATGTCCCAGAAAGAAGAGAAGACTCCAGGAATAGGCCACCTCGTGGAGAAGTAGAATTGAGTTATTTCCTCATGAAAAGCTGTTTCTGGGGAGGTGGCTATCAGGGTGTGACGAACTGGGTGTGTATATATGTGCTCAGTCACTCCAGTTGTGTCCGACTCATTGCAGCCCCATGGACTGTAGCCCGTCAGGCTCCTCTGTCCATGGGATTCTCCAGCCAAGAATACTGGAGTGGGTTGCCATTCCCTTCTCCAGGGGATCTTCCTGACCCAGGGATTGAACCCACGTCTCCTGCATTGGCAGGCGGGTTCTTTACCCCTGAGCCACTGGGGAAGACCAATGAACTGAGTAGATACATGTAAAGGTCACATTCGAGGTCTTTGCACAGCAAAGGCGCCTCTGTCATCTGTTACTGAGCTTAAGGTTGTAAAGAACAGCTTTCTCAAGCTGGGTTGACTTAGGAGCTAATCACCTTCTCCCAAGCCTTGGGCACAGTTTAAAAAGGAAAGTCCTGGGATAATCAGTGTTTATTTATCAATCCACTGGGGTCCTCCAGGGAGGGGTTCTCAAATGTAAGGGGATTCTTCTGCAATGTATAGACCCCTCAGGCCCTAATTCCTGGGACCTGTTGAGAAGGAGACATGTTTATCTCTTGCTGGGTTGCTGTCAAAACAGAACGGGTGTATTTCTATCAATAAAACAGGGCTCTGACAATTTGTCCCTGGAGATAAATGGCCTTTTCCATAGAGGCTTTAAATGGGGGCCATAATGGGAGTGAATGGAACGGGGTTGAATAATTAGATCGTTCTCCATAAATCCTGCGGTGAAGTCATTCACACAGGGCGATTTCCAGGGCTGTATGTTAGCACACAGTCATGTGCGGTGTGGACACAGCTGTGTCCTGTGAAGAATGATAGGTAAGTAAATCGCCAATGATTGAGACACAGAGAACTTAACTCCATGTTTTCCCTGTAGAATTCATCTCCTTTGCCAAAGGAACACCCATATTAATTTGTTTTCGTTGCTACAAGTCTGGTATTTACACGGCTAACAGGCACCATTTTCAACTGCTTGCTGTAAATTCAATTTTTAAATGTAAATATTCTCAGATGCAGCTTGTTTATGACAGGTGGGAATAAGAAACACCCCATTAAGGGGGGATAAAACACATGTTTCTGGTCCGTTTGAATGATGTCATCCTGAGATGTGTTGGTTGGGGTGCAGGAGGGGTTAAAGATACCTCATGCCTCTGTGCTTTTGGCGACCTTCTCACCTGAGATGGTGAGGATGTTTGTGAACATGTAGACCAGTCGGCTGGATTTGGGGTCCCCTTGGGGCAAGGCCAGGTGTTAGTTCCTTTTTGACCCAGAGCACCCCACAGTTCAGGGCACATAATAAAGCAGAGCACTTGCTGCAACCTGGATGAAGCTGGAACACACGGTGCTAAGTGAACTAATAGTCAGATGTGTGTGCATGCTCACTTAGTCGTGTCCCGGTTCTCTGCAGCACCACGGACTGTAGCCTGCCAGGCTTCTCTGTCCATGGGATTCTCTAGGCAGGAATACTGGGACCATTCCTTTCTCCAGGGGATCTTCCCAACCCAAGGATCGAACCTGCGTCTCCTGCATTTGCTGGTGGATTCTATACCACTGAGCATTCGGGGGAGCCCAATAAAGTTAAGGGCAAGGTTTTTTAAAGGAAGTGCCATTTTTTCCAAACCCCAACCTGGACAAGGTGGAACCTTACTTGGCAGTCAACTGGCGTGTGAGGCCTGAAAGTTGAGGGGTGAAGACCTGGGGTGGCCGTGCACTAGAATGTGGGGCCTGGGGGAGGCTGTCCCTGGTGAATGGGGGCCGGCAAGGGGGGTACAGAGAACTCAGACATCCCTAAGGCTTTCGCTGAGATGCTGGTCATCGTTACAAGGCGGGGAAGTTTGACAGTAAGCTGGTGGCCATTCCCTTCTCCAGGGGATCTTTCTGACCCAGGGATCGAACCCGCGTCTCCTGCATCTCCTGCATTTGCTGGTGGATTCTATACCACTGAGCAATCGGAGAAGCTCATTAACCCCGGGGCTTTTTATCTTAAGAAAGGCTCTGGGCTAAGGAACAGTGGCTTCATGTACACTGAGTCGAAGTGCTGGGTCTACAGCAAGATGGTCCTGTTTCCTCCCCTGGACTCTCATGAAAACTCAGCCCGGCTAACATGACGAGGTGGGCATGACTGACAGCGGGGGGGAGGACTCTCAATGTCTGCCTCCCCCAGGAAGGACCTCCGTAGTTAAGCACTGATGTATGACTGACTGCTTATGGCGCCCCCGCCTCCACCCCGGGCTCTGCTGTGTGGAGTGGAATAGGCTGGCTTTTGAACGCAGAAGTCCACCCAGTGGGATTAACTGCGTTTTGTTTGAAAAGACCCCATGCGTCCATCGCTCGCGGTGCCCAGCATAATGTGGGGTGGGGGCAGACCTGTACTGTGACTGCTGACTTCTGGCTGGGCCCCGGGATGTTTCCTTTTAAGCCAAGCCTTCTGCTCCCCATGGGAAGTTCTGGGTTGGTGAAAACCAGGGTTTGCCTTGCCTTGCTTGTCACCAGACGGGATGCTGCCACCGTGGACACCCTCCCTATCGACCAGGGAAGGGCTTGGTTTCAGAATTTGCCCGCATCCTGGTGAATGGCTGTTCTTAGCATATTGAGGAGTCTTACCTTGATGCTTTTTAGCTGCTGGTGTCTATGTTGCATTTGTGGTATCTGCTTGCAGCGTCCCTCTCTGCACCTGACCCCAGGGACATTGAGGAAGAGGGCAGACCGAGATTGTAAGGGTTGTGCAGGGTATGTAGGCATGGAGTTAATGATCAGGCCACCCAGGATGGCTGTTGTCTTGCTCTCTGTACATCCCCTGCCTTTGTTGCTGGCTCTGGGTTCTTCCTTTGGTCTTGAAGTTGGGCAAGTACAAGCCTTGTAGGCCTGTAGAGTGCAGCCCAATGGTTTTGCTCTGAAATTAGCTTGGAGTACACCATGCTTCAAATAGACACCAACCTCTCCTTGGCTGCCAAATGACTATCTTACCTTGCAAATTATATACTCTTTGAGAACCTCAATGTTTTCGTCTGTAAAATGGGCATAAATACTAGAAATTAAATCTTAGTTCTTAGGAAATTTAAATGAGACAGTTTATAACAGACTCTTCTCAGTTTAGTGGTTGGTATGTTGTATAATCTCAATACATTTGGACTCTCCTAACATCAATTTTTATGATTAATGTTGTGGTGTTTACTGTTGATGGTAATCAGAGAAATTAACCTGTCATAGGGAGCTGTTTAACACTGGCAATGTGTTTTCTGTGTATTTAATCTATATATGTATTTGCTTAAGAAGTCCAATCTTTAAGAAGGGAATATCTCTTTTATTCTTGGGGCCTGCCAAAGCAAGTCTCCAAAAAATATGGGTTAAATAATAAGACAATAGTGGTTATCTTCCTATTGTACCGCTCAATTCACCCCCAAGGTAGCTACCTATCTCACTTGCGAGTGACTTGTCCAGCAATCATTCCTGCAAGAAGAAGGGTGGGGTAAAGGGTACCGCAGATCAGTTATTTCCCTCTCTCCCCGTCTTCTGATAAACTAGCCTCTCCCAGTTTCTTTTCCAGCTGTTCTGTTTTCTCTTACATAGAATACTTAGGTGATGTGCCAATAAGTAGAGTATGAATACTTAATGAAGGCGGGATGAATTATAAATGGCATGGAATTTATCTACATTGCTTCCTTGCTGATGGCAGAACGGTGCTTTATCTTCTATCAAGTCACAGGAGTCAGTAGGTGAGAAAGAATCCTGGCTGATAAACTTAAAAATTGTTACCGGATGCCATCTTAAGTTACGTGGAACCAAATACTGTGTGGCAGAGAGGAAAAGGCCTGACCAGGGAACGTGGTGGGTATGATGCTGGCCGCAGGGAGACTGAGGCGGTCCCCTGGGGGCACCGTTATTGTGGGAACAGAGAGCTCAAAAATAAGAGCCAGACGAAGGCTTGGGCGGGAGTTGTAGTTACCACTTGACTCGTGGAGATTGAGCACCAGGGAGACAGGGGTCTTAAAGGGTCTAGTACTTTGATTTCAAGGGGAGGCTTTTGAATGGTGCTCTCTAGGGAAAAGATTTCTGTGTCCTTCCTCTGTCCCAAAGCCATCTGTCAGCAGCGAGCTCCATAAACACACTGAACTCTCATAAAGAAAAATAATAAATAACCCCTACCTCTCAAAGACTAGATGCACTTTTTTTTTTGCTCACATAACAGATTCCTCTCCTGGGCGCTCTCCTCCGCGTGTTGGTCCAGGGGCCCAGATTCTTTCCATCTTGTGGCTCTTCTGTCTTCCTGACGTGGTTCCCACCTGCACTAAGGAGGTTATCTCTGTGTCAGCCAACCAGAGGAGGCACCAGCAGGGAAGACTTTGCAGCCCAGGTCTGGAAGTGGAGAATTTCGGCTCTGCTCACATCCATGTGTCCAGAACTCAGCTGTATGACTGTGCTCTCCCCAGAGGAAGCCAAGAATCATAGTCTAAATGCCCAGGTCAAAGCAGCAGCAGCTATGATGAGCAGCTAGCCCTGTTTGCCACATTTCTCGAATCTAAAAACATATTTTCTTAGAAAATAGTAGGGTAAATATTGTTACAAAAATGTCATAACATTTTTGAAAACTCTTGTTGTTTTTTTTAAGGGGGGGCTTGTTTTTTTGTTTGTTTTAAAATAAATCCTTAAAAAAAATTAAAAAATAAAAATAAATAAAATAAATCCTTCTTAGACTATTGTGTTTGCATGCAGGCAGTGGAAACGCCAGTTATAAATTGTTGTAATTTGTGGGAGGTCACGTAGTACTGGTTCTTCAGTGGTATTCATACTCCATATAGAATTGTCTTTGAATTGCATGTATAATTAAGCCACAAATAGATCGTGTGCACCATTATTGAAAACGTAGACAGTACAGCAATGGATAAGAGAGAAACACAGAGTCACTCATTGTTTAACCTGTGATAAATAGCTTATCCTCTTTCCGTCTAGTCCCTTTCCTCCACGTGAATTTTTCTACTGTCTCAGGGGTCAGCAAACTTTTTCCACAAAAGTCCAGCTAGAAAATATTTTAGGCTTTTCAGACCAGGTGTGTCTTCTGCAGCCTCTCACTTCTGCCATGGCTGAACAAAAGCAGCCGTAGCCCTCACGTAAATAATAAGTGTGGCTGTGTTCCGGTAAAAAATTATTCACAAACATAGGAGCGGGTCTTGGTTTGACCTGAAGGCCAGTGTGCCAAGCCCTGCAGCGTATGATGGATATGGAGTAACATATTCAAAGCACTGATTGTCCTGTGCACATGTACTGCTTGGTAAATATTAATCTTTTCTACTTAGCTTGAAATGAATGCAGTTGTATGACTTCCAAACACTGAAAATTCCGTGGATTCAGTGGATTTAGAGAAAAAGCAAAAGTCTGGAAGCAAAGACCTTAGCTAATGAAAGAAGTTTGTAAGCACAGAGAGCTTGAGGAAAGGGGATATTTTTACTTATATCTTTATTTCCTCCCCTGTTGTTTGAATATATTTTTTTTCAATGAGCATATTTTCCTCTTATAAGAATCATAAAAAAGTTCCTTTAAATGCATGTGTTTCCAACTTTTTGCTGACTCAGAAAAGAATGGTACATTTTAATGGCAAACATGTGACTCATTTGCATTTTTCAATAGCCAGCTGCAGTTATGTTTCAGAAGTGGAGCCTGAACCACAAAATACCATTGGAAGAGTTTAGACAGAGCCCGGAGGGCTTCGAGGAAGGCAAGGTCCCCACTTCCTCTTTTGACATTTCAGCTGACAGGGATAGCTGATACAGGGGAAGAGGAGTGGTCTTTGAGGGTTTCCTCTGACCCCTTCTCAGGTCCTGGAGCGATCACAGCGACTTCGTGTGGACAGGCAGGGTCCCTGAGCTGGCACACAGCAGGCACTCACCAGTGCTTTCCTACGCGAATCGCTTAACCCTCATTCTCAGTGCGTAGCACAGTCACTGGCATGTATTATACACTCGTTAAATACCTACTGGATTTAATTGGGTGGACGCTGCAAACTGGAGTTAGTGGATAACAGTGTATTTACAGGCCAGGTTACCTTATTCAGGTCTGAATTCTGGGGCTGCTACCTTCCCTACTAGAATTACAATAAAGAGACACTTTGTACAAGACTTCAGGACTTGCTGTGGTAGGTGCGATTACCTCGTGTCGGGCGAAGTGATTAACCTGAGTGAACCCGAGACAACATCCCGTGCACATTATCATGACGAGAAGATCCCAGTGTCTGTTGTCTGCTCTAGTGATAAACAGGTTTTAATCAAGCTTCCGTCTCATGCATTATGTGCCACTTGCTGCTCTTCCAAAATAGAGAAATGTAAAAACTTGAAATGCGTCTGAATTTTTTTTTTCTTCTCCGATTTCAGTTTTTATCAGCTCCCGGTTTCTCTCTTAATTTCTCCATGGGCCACAGTGCTGATTACCTTCCATCTACCCAGCTGTCAGTCAGATATCACACTTTCTTTGTTAAAATAGGAACCTAACAGCCACACAAAATGATAGCCTCACAGAAACCACATTTTAACACAACAGCTTTGGTTGGACTTTAGGACAGTTGTCGAAATCATTAGCTAATATCTTCTTTAGGGATTTGGCATGTTCTCCGCTAGATTATTTTCAGACCAAGATAGAAAAACAAACAAACAAAAGTCTTGTTATTATTTGAATCAGTTTTCAGCAACTCATGAATTAGAAGCTCACACCCGAAAGAGTGTTTTCCGCTTAATGGAAACAATTCATCGAATAGTTTGAATCCTTTACCAGAGTCTCCGCTGATAGATGGACGTTTCTTTAATGTAGGTTCACTTTATAGCAGCCCGTTTCACACATGTTAGTATCTGTTAAAAAGTAAAGCTGGTGAAAGATACTTTCTGTCTGATAAGGGGACAGGGCAAATGACCTGAAAAATCACAGGTTTATAACTTGTGCTAAACTGAAGCTGATCAGGCAGTGCAGGTGGGTGTTTGTTTTGAAACACTTTCCTGGTCTGCTCTGAGTTAGACCCAGTGAGGCAACAGGTTGATTTTCAGGGAGAGCACGTACTAGTGGAAAGTAATACTCTTAGCATTGACTGCTTAATAATAAGGGAATAGTGTGGAAGAGTACTCCCCCCAACACACACACACAAGGTTTTCAGAGTCAAAAGAAGAGCAGTTGTCTGAGATATGGCTACGAACCCTGAGCTTTTCTGAAAAGAGACAGCAGCCCACCTTAAGAAAGTCAACATTTCATGAAAAGTTGAAAACCACAAACCTGCATGACCGCCACTGAAATTCTTCAGCAGAAGTTGGCAAAAAGGGGTTATGATCTAATCTTGGACCTCTGAAGAGTGATTTGGGGTCAATTCTAGCTCGTTAATGCCAGCAGGGAGCTCAGAAGTCAGCTGGCCCAACCACCTCTGTTTTACAGATGGAGAAACCGAGTCCCAGAAAGAGAGTAACTTCTCAGAGGCCCCTGGGTGGATGAGTCAGGGTCTAGGTCCCCTCTGACTGCATCTGTCACGGGCTGGTTCCTCCTGGCTGGAGCGTTCTGCCTTGCAGGCAGCCATCGCTGATTAAACAGTTGTCGCATGCACATGTGAAGACGTGCTATTTCAGCTCCTCTAGAATGAGTTGAAGGGAGGATTCAGAACTCAGAAGGCTGGGGAGAATGACTCGGCAGGACAGGGCAGCATTTTTGAGGGGCGGCGGTCTGGCTGGGGAAATGACAAGGAGCCACGGCATCTTAGCCAGGGCTCCCCGGGGATCACGTCTCGGGGAGGTGGAGTGCTCCCGGATGTGCTGGAGATTCACACCGGGATTCAGGCTGCTGTGGCCACCGCCCAGCCACGGCTTGCAGCGGCTGTAGGTTGGGGAGACAGACATGGGTTCCAGACTGCACTCTGTCCCTGGCCAGCTCCGTGTCGTGCCCTCTTCTGTGACCCTTAGCAAGTTACACATCCTCCCAAAGCTTCCCCATACCTCTCGCTCAAATGTGAAGTAGTCCCAACCTCAGAGCATCACTTTGAGGGCTATGTGATCATACGGGGAACTCAGAGGATGCTGATTTCAGGGAATTCACTTCATTTTAAAGAGAGGTGGCTTGTTGGCTTGGTTGAAAACTCTTGTCCTGAATGAACTAGTCTTACTTTTTTTTTTAATGAACAGAAAAGCTGAAGGTTTTATGATACATTATTTAGATCAACTTGTTTGATGCTCTAAAATTTTCCGATCTGATTCTGCCTAAAGTTGGGCTGGATTTGAGAAGCCCTATGGAGATTACAGAAGGTTCTGGATGTCCAGGCAGCTAACTCGGCCCCACTGCTCATGAGAACCCCCAGTCCTTTTTGCAAAGCCGAGTGTCATCCAGTAAGAGCTAAATCCTTGCCGTGGAAGCCTCTCACCTCTCCGGCATCTATCTCCTCTGCCTGCTTCTTCAAGGCTGGTGCAAAGAGCACCTCTCTTAGCCATGCCTCTTCCCGTGTCCACCTCTAGATAGGGAAGGTCACGAGAAGGTCACCAGCTGTCATTTATATTCTCCTGTCTTCTTGAGGCCTTATTTTTTTCCTCAAAATAAAAGCTGACCTGCTCCTTAAAAATCTGGCATAGTCTCACCCACAGTCTCCCCAAAGACAGCCGCGGCTGTCACTGTGTGTGTCTTCATTGCTTGTTTCTGAGCATGTAAGTGAGCACCCTGCGGACATCGTTCTGAATACACTCAGTTTGTAATATTGTATTTCCCTCCACGTTGCTAGAAACTCTTCCTAAAACCATCTCCATTTCTTAAAGGTAGCATTCCTGCCCTCCGGAGGGTGCCTTCAGCCCCTTGAATCTGTAGGAGGGCATTAACTATGAAAGAGCATTTCCAAACCTCTCTGTCTTTTGCCATCACAACACTGTACATTAAGTATGGGGTGAATATCTAATTTGTCACCCAGACAGGGTCACTTCTAGAGGTGAAAGGGTGCTGTTAATAACCACGCCCAGAAACAGGCACGCCCTGGGCCATCCTGGGCAAACTGAGGCACGGCCAGCCCAGCTAGGCCGGACTGGAGCCATTTCAGGTTACTAAAGAAACGCAGAGGGCGGTGACGGTTCAGAGACACAGCTAGTGAGCGGCAGCGCTCATCTCAGAACTCAGGACTTTAGGCTCCTAATCTTGACTTTTATAAACTGTGCCATATCTGCACAGCATTGTAAATATCCTATAGAGACACACCCCTTGTGTTTATCAAACAGATAAAGTAATCTTTCCTCTCCCCCCTCCCTTCTTCTTTCCTTCCTTTCTCCCTTTCTTCCTCCTGCCTTCCTTTTTTCTTTCTTTTCTCTCCTTTTTTCTCTTTCTCTTGGACCTCCAAGCCAGGTTTCTGATATTTTGTGAGAGAGCATTGTCTGGAGAGAGGCTTGCTATCAGGGATTAAATGCCCCTTGACTAAAAGTCACTACCTGATGTATTGTTTTTATTAAGGATGATCTGCTCGAGAGAATGGTCTAGAATGCTTGCATTGCTGTCTTACAAGGCTAATCTGAAATAATATCCCTAATATAAAATATACCACAGTCAAAACATTTAAGGAGCAATTATAATAACAAAAAGAGACTAAGGGAATTGGACTCTTTCAAAACCACTTCCTGGATCAGACAGGGGTAAGGGAGAATGATGGGAACTGGTCCTTCACTGCCCATCAGCTCACAGAGCTCGTTCAGTACCCCTTTCCCTGTCTTTGCCGACTCAGTGGAAGGATGTTCGGCTTCGGCATCTGCCAGTGGCCCTCTCAGTGGCACAGAGTCCGGGAGGGGCGCCTGTGCTTGTCGGGTCAGAGCCCGGGCTCTGCGCCGAGCCTTCCGAGGGTTTCGTCTCCCAGCTCAGCCTCTTGCTGACTCTGTGTCTTTGGACGTGTTGGATGTGGGTTTTAGCCCTGTGTCGGGAAGATGCCCTAAAGTAGGAAATGGCAACCCACTCCAGTGTTCTTGCCTGGAAAATTCCATGGACAGAGGAGACTAGCTGGCTACGCTCCATGGAGTTGCAAAGAGTGGGACACAACTGATATGCACACACGTCCACACACACACACGCACACGCCTTTGGTTTCCTCCTCTGTAAGAAGAGTTGGTATGAAAAGTCACTGGAAAACAAATGTAATTACCTTTTTTTTCGGTAGTGAGCACATGTAAGATCAACTCTCTTAACAACTTTCACATATATAATGCAGTATTGTGAACTGTTGTATGAGGTGATAGAGGTATCAGCTAATGCCGTATCTATGTACATCTAGTCAACACACTGCACACCTCAACTTACACAATTTTATATCAATTATATGCCTATTGTATATCAATAAAGCTGGAGGAAAAAAAGAAAGAAAAACACAAATAATGCTTCCCACAGGAACTATACATGAAACCCAGGTCCATATGTCATTTGGGCACATTGCTTTTATCACCATTATTCATTTTTGCCAGAAACGGAACCACCCTCCCAGCATCGGCTGTGCTGTTTCTGTCTGTGGGTTTTCTTCCAAAGAGCCCCCCAAATGCCAGTGCTCTTGGCCCCAGGCTGTGCAAGTAGCAGGTGTGATTCATCAGTGAAATCAATCTGGGATTTCCAGTGGACTCTGGAACGAGTGGCTCTGATAAGCGGAGATTACACGAGCCGGGCAGTAACCTGCCAAAGTCCTTCAGAGCAGTGTTCTGGGCCTGCTCTGAGAAGCAGCTCCCCGGCTCCGGTGTCCGGCGACCCGGTTCCTGTGGCAGAAGGTCCAGTGATCCACCCAGCACGTTGGTATCCTCCCCCCGTTGGCCCAAACCTTCCCACAAAGACCTTCCGACCTTGGGTAAGGAGGACACACGGGCTCCTCCTGTGCTTTCAGAGGCTTTGCCCTCACACCGCCTCTTGTATCCAGTCATTCTCAGAACAGCCCTTGAAGATGAACTCCGTGATCCCGCCTCTCCCCTGTCTTCATTATAAGGAGACTGAGGCTCGGTGGGAGAACCCACCCAAGTCCAGCCGCTAAGTCCAAAGCCATCCTTTAAAACTGAAGCAGCTTCACAGTAAAAGCTGTGTTACTTTTCCTCCATATTTTAATTTTCATTATCAAAGTAATGAATGTATATCGTGAAATATGTTGGAAGCAATTGAAGTTATAAAGAAAGTAAGAATTACTCGGACTCCTAGCCTTAATCAGTATTCTCATTTTGCTGTAAATCTTTCCTGGTTTTCTTTTCCCTTCTATGGCTGTGTGTGTGTGTGTGTGTGTGTGTGTGTGTGTGTGTGTGTGTGTGTGTGTGTGTGTGTGTGTGTGTGTGTCTGTAGTGATAGTGAAGAGGAATTTACTGCAATATAAAATTTTATTTTGCTCTTCTCTTATGATATTCCATTTTGATATTTTTCTCCTATCATTGACCATTATTAAGTAGTCTTTAAAACTGAGGGATTACATTTCTTCATACACACACACGTGTGTGTGTGTGTGTGTGTGTGTGTATATATATATATATATATCTCATAGTTAATTAATCCTCTCTGTCTTTGGACATTTTGCTTGCTTCTATTTTTTCCAGTCATAAATAATGCTTAGGTGAACATCTGTCCCAAAAAAACAGTCTCTCAGCAGCAGGTGGTTCTGTTCTGTTGAATGTCTTCCGCGTCACATGCATGTACCACGTCACCGCATTGTTTAATTCAACCCTCATAGTAACTGCGTGAGGTAGGTGTTATTAGTCCCATGTTACTGATGGAAAAGTAGAGATTGAAAGAGACGAAGTACATCCTCCAAACGGACAGAAAGCTTGAGACAGAGGAGGAGTCAGACGCAAGACTTGCTGAAGGTCAAGGGTGTATCCCAAGCCACGCTGCCTTCCATCAAGCTGTTTGTTCCTGATACAGGCTTAGAACAGGCCTGTCTCCCCAGGTTTTGATATCAATGACTAAACTGACCTCTGTGGAACATCCCCCTCCCCTAGCAGAGTGCAAAGTGGTTGCTTTCTCAGCCACTTCACTGCCCGCTAAGAAGCCCAGGCTCACGCCACCCCTTGCAGCTGTCACCCCAATTCAAAACGTCCCTGGGACCTCAGGACTGGGATATGGCCTGGCTAGTCAAGGGGGGTTAACTGAGTGACCGGTGGCAGGGAGGACTCTTTTAAGTCTTCTCCCCAAAGAAATCAGCCATCTGCGAAGTTGGAGCGCAGTCTCAGTTGAAGGCCCTTCCCCAGCAGGAAGCAAACCAACTCCCTCGTGTCACCCGAGGCACCAAGGAGAGAGGCGAAGAGCATCTAAACAGATTACTCCGTGGCCTGACTGCCGTGGACCACGCTTGTCTTCCACTCGGGGAGTGAGCCCCGCTAAATGGCCCTGCCCTCGACACCTCCCTCCCGTGTGACCCCTGACCAGTCCCCATCAGACCCCGCCCTTGATCCCTGACAGGCCTTCCCCAAAGACAGGGACTTCTGAGACACTCCCGCAGGCCTCCGGTCCGCACGTGGCTGGGGACCACAGGCCTCCTGCAAGCTGATGCAGATTAGGCTTCCAGCTGTCTGCCTGCCCGCCCTGGCCACGACCAGGTTCCCCCAGACCTCTCGGGCGAGGCTTTCCCTCTGGGGGTCTGCAGGCTCTCCCGTCTCAGCCCCCGCACTCTCCCACCCCACAGTGCATTTCTCACTCCAGTTTGAGTTTCCAAAGTCTGTCTTTAGCCACCTTGGCTATTGGAACATGGACTTTGTTACATAAAATAGTATTCTCTGGGCTCCACTCCTTATGGACCTCTTTTGAAATCTTGCTTCAATTTTTTTTTTTTTTTTGGTCACTTCCCAAATGATTTCAAGCATTATGTAATTGCTAATAACTTGGTCCTACCCTTTCTCTTGCAAACTGCTTCAACTCCAGTTGCTAGTTTCCTTACAACACTGTTAATCAGCTATCCTCCAGGATAAAATAAAAGTTTTTTAAAAATGAGAGCAGGCCAAGCTGCAAGAGGGTAGAAGTGATGGTGTTGTGGGCACACCATCAGATCTGCCGTGGTTATCATGTGAAGAAGGGAGCAGCGGCTTCTGCCGAAGCTCCCACGTCTCAGCTGCTATCATGAGACGTGCACGTGCCTCGCGCTGGGGCAGGCTCGTCCCGGCGGGGGCGACTCTCGCATGCTCAGTGGGGGGCAGCTTGAAGGTAATCTGCCCAGCCCTGACCCCCAAGCCGCTCACGTTTCAGCTCTGGGCACAGCGGAGGCCCCGGGCTCACAGCCCTCTGCTCCCAGGCTGCTCCCACCTGGGCAGGGAGGGCCCCCGTGGCTGGCATCCCCCCTACCCATTATTCTTAGAAACACACTACCTGTTGCTTCCTTCCTCCATCCAGGTGGTGCCCTACAAGTCAAGGGAAAGGGGAACTTGAACGGTGTCCAAAGGGAAGGGGTGCTCTCACTGGGGAAGTGGAAAGTAGAACCAAGCTGGAGAAATCTGGTTTTGACTGTCCTTGTCTGTTCCCTAGACTCTAAACAAGAGACCCCGGTGAAGTGCCTGGTTTCCAAAGCTGGGAGGAAACCAGCAAAGAGAAACACAACAAGCAAAACATGAAGTGCTCGGGCGCGGGGTTTTGTTCAGTGTTCCTGCTCGTAGTGGAGATTTCAGCCCCGTTTCTCTGGGCCCCCGTCTCTCGGTTCCCGTCCCCAGGCTGGGGTCCACTCGGGCACTTGCCTTGTTTGCTTTGCCATCTCTTGTCCCCTCTCTCTGACACTTTATGGCTGTGCATCTTTGGGCCAACTGGAGGTAGGCAGGACGGATTTTTTGTTTTGCTTCTTTACTACTCCCTGAAACTCCGTTTTCTTACCCAGACTGACGAGAGTAATAAACAGCACCCACCCCACTGGGCAGCAGGGTCAGTTAAGTGGGTATGTGCTAAGCTCCAGCTCCGTGCCCGGGGTGTGGTGGTGTTTCATACACCTTTCTTCATGGTTAACGAATGGATGGATGGACGAAGGCCGGGCCAGGCAGCCGGTGAAGTGCTCTGGACGCGGATGTGGGAAGCACAGACGCTGCCTGCTCTATCGTTTGGATTTGGGAGGCCCAACAGCATCTCTGATGCAGGGTAGCGTTTTTTCAGGCCTCTTGCTGCTGTTCAGTCGCTCAGTCATGTCTGACTCTTTGCGACCCCATGGACTGCAGCACGCCAGGCCTCCCTGTCCTTCACCAACTCCCCGGAGCTTACTCAAACTCATGTCCATTGGAGGCCTGAGGACACACCTTATCCTGCCTCTTTTATTGAGAGTTTATTTGTGAATCTTGAGATGCCTTAGTCCCTCAACTATTCAATGGGGACAAACACGGCACCGGCTGTCTGCGATGGGCCCAAGGGTGAAGAGTGTTTGTGCATTGTGGGCACATAGCGTGCGCTCAGTTAATATCAGCTGCTAGGATCAATATGGGCCTCCCAGGTAGCGCTAGCGGGAAATGATCCGCCTGCCAGTGCAGGAGATGCAGGTTCGATCCCTGGGTCGGGAAGTTCCCCTGGAGAAGGAACTGGCACCGCGCTGCAGTATTCTTGCCTGGAAAATTCCATGGGCAGAGGACCCCAAGGGCCATAGTCCATGGGGCCTCAAAGAGCTGGACACAGAACTGAGTGACTAAGCGCAGGATCAATATGCCTAGGCTTTTCTCAGCATGTCTTATTTTTTACTAGCATCCCGATGCCTCCCTGGAGGTGGGCACATACTACCCAGGTACAGTGAGGGGTGCTGCAGAGAGAAGGCGGGTCGACGTTCAGATTCCTCTGCACCTCCTTGCTATGCAGCCTTCAGGGCCTGATTTGCCCTCTCTGATCTCTTTCCCGTTGGCTCTTCTGTAAACTGGGAAGCACAGTCCCGGTCTGCGGAGTCCTCAGGGAGATGGCATGAGGACCGTCACAGGCGGTCCCGATGCAGAGCTTGCATTTGGCAGATGCGCTTCGCGAGCCAGATCCTTACATAACTTCCCGCAGCCTCCCCCGGGGCGGTCACCTCCCTGGTAGGGCCGCCGGGTGCTGCCTCTTACCCACCTGCCCCAGTTAATGTCTCAGGCGTCCTGAGTTTCTAATTGTGGCAAAGCCGGAGAGCCATCTAATCCGCCTGAGTATTAACTGCTCTGCTTCCAAGGGGGGGGCCTCTGGACCCCGGGCTGGCCCTGGCAGAGTGCGTCATAACAGCCCGATTGATTCCTTTTGCCCAGTGCAGCCACCCTGTGAGCTGGGGGGCAGCGGTGAACTCGTGTAATTAGAAATGCCTGAGGGAACCCCCCACAAAGGGCTGGGATGGTTGGCGTGTGGGAACCACTCGGCCCCCCACCCCTGACGCCACAGGCCTCCTCTGTTCACTACAGCCTGCTCAGACCCGGCGGCATCTCTACGAGACCAGGCCTCCAGAGGATGGCATTCAGGCCCCAGAAACATGCCCAGCAGAAGCCCCGGCTTCCCAGTACCCCAGGCCCCTTCCTGTCTCTGTACACGGGCCTCCCCAGAGCACCCAGGGCAGGAACCCCTGCCTGCTGCACATCCTCATCCCGGGGAACCAGGAAGGGAGGCCCCCCACCCTCCCTGCTCCCAGGCCCCCTGCCCAGCCACAGCAGAAGTTTCTATTATAGGAAGGGAAGGGAAGTCCTGGGATTGAGCAATGCCCAAGCCAGCCTTGGATTTCTCTGGTCGGATGCTGTGGGAGGGCAGAGGGGCTGAAGTGGGACGGGGTCTGGGCTCTGGCTCTTGGGGAGAGAGATGGGGGTTTAGGTGGCTGTGGCGGTGGGGGTGCAGGGCACACCTGGGCATTCCTCCACCATGTTCATCCGCCTTTCTGTAAAGTGTGGTCCAAAGGCATAACGTGCCTGTGTGCCCAGTCACTTCAGTCGTATCTGATTCTTTTCGACTCTATGGGTGGTAGCCCACCAGGCTCATCTGTCCATGGGGATTCTCCAGGCAAGAATACTGGGGTGGGTTGCCATGACCTCTTCCCAACCCAGGGAACAAACCCTCATCTCCCACGGCTCCGGCACTGCAGGCGAATTCTTTGCCACTGAGCCACCCATACCATCCCCCTTTAAATGGAGTCGGAGACTTCCCTGAAGCATTTTGAACGGGGCTCACGGCTCAGTCCAGCACCCCTGGGTCCTCCCGTGCCTGCGATGTCCATCCTAACATTCTGCTTTGGCAGGAGCGATCCCCACTCTCAGATGGTGTGTGAGTTATGCCCTCTGCTAGCAGAGGGCAGAGGCAGGGTTCCGGTGCGCGCCAAGAGGACACCCAGGTCCCCCAGGTTTTCCCTTGTAGCATGTTCTGGTCCTCCCTAGCTGTACGTAAAACACACACACGCCCACAGAGGGGAGTGTACACACACACGCCCACAGAGGGGAGTGTGCACACACACGCACACATGGACACGCGCACACAACCTCCCACACACAGACTGTGTTCTCCCGCTCTTTGCCCTCATCACGCATGTTCTGGGCAGCCAGGACGGACACTGAGGTTATTCCCGGGGCAGGGTCCCGAACGACCGTTGCGCATCTGTTCAAACAAGTTCTGGAAACAGCCCAGCACGTCCCTCTGAAGTGCAGCTTCTGAACAAATAGTGAGAACTCTCCCTTTCAGATGAATAGCAGCCCTTGCGGAGAAGAGTCACCTTGGGTGGTCACGCGATCCCCGTGGCGCAGCGCTGCTTTTAGCCCGCACCCCGTCACCTTTGTAGCTCCGTCAGTGTGCGGGTGTGCTGGGACTCTCACCAGACACCCGGCCCTGCGCACCACAGCAGGGTCCTGGGGACACTAAGGCGACAACCTGGCTCGTGTTTCCCAGGGGCTCAGTGTCCTCCTGCGGGCAGGTGGCCGGTTAAACCGACACGGAGACGGTGCAGTGCGTGGCGGGAACACGGCTGGCAGACCCTCAACTGGCACCTCCTCTGGGCACAAGTGCAGCTTGGAGAAACCCAGAAAAGTGAGTTGTAATCCAGTCTAGTAACTCAGGTGGGAAGCAACCCTTTGATGGAAAGCCTGTTATAAAATAGTGAAAATAAAGCAGCGGCAGAACGTTTTTGTGTGTGATTAGCACAGCGGGTGCCAGTGGGTCACTGCGGTTTAGGAAGTGTAAACACACGTGCCTGACACACAGTAGGTGCTTTGGAAATGTTTCTACAGACCGATGTGAGAAATAAATTAATCTCATTATATAATAGGCCTTGCTCTTTTACAAAACAAATCGCAGCTTCGCTCACCTCGATTCTCCAGCCAGATGCCCGACGTCAGGGGGTTTTGGCTTTGCTTCCTTTCTCCTCCTGTATCATCAGTTCCCACAGGGAGGCCCCCTTCCTCGGGACCCCGAGGCCCACTCTCCTCACCAGCTGGGACGGACAGACTCCTGTCAGAGTGCCTGCAGAACACACCTTTACTCACCGCCAGATGTTTGAGTCCCAAAGTGCCGAACTCGGTTACACTGAAAAATAACCCCGGAAGGGCAAAAGACAGACGGACAGCAGCTGGGGCCAGTAATGCTGGGGAGATGGGCTTCTGGTGAAAGTGCAAAAGCCGGTCTACTGGAGGGCTTGAAGGATGAAGCGTGAGTCTGGGGAGAAAAGAGAACTGGCCCTAGAGGCCGACTAGGCGGAAAGCCTCGCTGTGCCACCCCAAGGCTGCTGCTCCTCCCATCGAGACCTCCATTCCCCCCAGACGATGGGGTGCGGTGTGACAGCTGTGTCACGGCGGGAATGAGTGCGGGGATGTGTGTTCAGCAGCCTCGCAGGAGCTCAGGGACGATGCACCTTCACACACTTCTCTGTCGATTGCATCCATTTGGTCACAGAAGGGGCTCGTCTTCCTAAGCAGGAGGCATTGCCCTTGAGTTGGGGGAACACTGAGGCTTTCAGTCCAGCGTTATAATTTAGAGGAAGATGCTAAAGAAGAGTGTGTGTGTGTGTGTGAGTGCTTGTATCTGCTATGTATGTGCCTGTGTGTAAGTGGAGGCGTGGAAAGACAGACAGGCCTGGCGTGCTTAGGCGCACCATCTGAGACAGGTGGAGCCTGCTTTCCTCAGCTCTGCCCCACACCCGCCCGGGCCCAGCTCCGGTCACCCCCATCAGATAAGCAGCCGGCTCTGGGCCCCAGAGGGATCGGATGCCATCGGCTGTTACAGACCATTAGCGAGTCACTGCCCCGCGGGAATCCATCCCATCGCCCTGCGGAAGCATCCCGTGCCTGCATCCAGATTTCTGTTTAGATCTTCATCCATAAGAGCTGGGCTCAGGAGAGGAGGGAAGGACAGGCCGGGGACTGCGCCTGCTGCTGGTGGGAAGGAGAGGAAGACCCGTCCCTTTGTGGGCGTTCTTCTTCCTTCTTTATAATCTCTTAAAATGTAACATTTGTATTTTATGACATAATCTTTAATAGGAAGTAAAATACTTATGAATTATTGTTATCTATTAAAGCTATCATTTATTAAAATTATAGCTTACCTATTTAAATTTTATATTAAATATATACTGTGTATTGAAAGTGCATAAAATCCTTTTATAAGTATAATATATAACAGAACAAAATGGAACATATTATATACTAGAAAACAGATAAATTTAATACTTGGCTCTTGTAAGCCAGTACACACCAGTGCAGTAGTAAGCAGGATGAGGTTTCCTTGTCACTGGTCCTTAAAGAGCCGGCTGTTGAATTTTCAGGTATTTTGCAAACCAGTTCACTTCACATTGGTACCTTGAAATCATCCATGATGGGAACATTTACACCACAGAACTAGCCAAACATTGCAAATTAGGGTTTTTCTCTAATAAAGCGGTGAGCTTACTGTTAAACATTTGTAAGCATGCCACAATGTATGTGTGTGTAGTGAGTGTGTAAGCTTTGTTGAGCTTTGTGTTAGTCACCACACCGCTGTTGTTTTACTGTTTTATTTAACTTCTACTGCAGTCTTCTGATACTGACATTTCCTAGGTAGGTGATCTTGGGCAAGTCACTCCATCTTGCTGGAGTGGGCGGTTGCCCAGGTTGTTGACTGCGCAACTCAAGGAGCACTCTTCACATCAGAGCCTCTCTGCATTTGGGCCTTAGTTGTTTCACCTCTACAATGGGGAGAACTGTCACTACTGCACAGCCTCACTCTGAGGATGCTAATATCACTAGATCAGCACACATAGGCTCATCACCTACAGGGGACCTGGGAGAACAGGAAGAGTAGAATTATAGGGCCCTGGGGACAGCTCTAGCCATCACTGCTGTGTGGAAATGCAGGGGACTGGGGATGCCTATGTGTATCATTTATTAAGAAGGAAGAAAAAAAATCAGGAATTTTTTTAAATGTGAAATTTCCTGAGTTTTCGCACATGACAGGTCTGTTTGAGCAGTCCCCTTGGACTATACATAGTAGGACCTTTCCTGTAATAGTTTGAAGCTTTGTCCCTCTCCTCCCTAAGTTTTTTAAGGGCCTTCGGTTTCTCTCATTCCCATCATTGTAGAATGACTTGCTGGGAAAGCCTGGCTTCTCCTCTAAGACTGGCATATATTAATAAGTGGTCCCCAGGAAGCTCAGAGCTATGTTCTAAACAATTGGAACAGCCCACAAACGTGGTTCTGAGCTTCCCGGTGGCCAGAGCAGAAAGAAAATACAGTTTTAGTTTTCTTTGCCCAGGAAGATAAAACTGTGCCAACCCCATCCTTCGACTGACTCTGTAAGCCTGGTTATGTTTTTCTAGTCACACTGTTGCATGTTGACTGGTTGCACTCTCTTAATTGATGTACTTCCCTTAAGCCACTTCAAACTCTTTGTAGAAAAAGGAAGTAGAAATAACTTCAGACACCCTCTGGAAAATGAGGGTTTTAGATTTTCAGCTCTGACAGTCCTTGAGTCACTCCAGAAGGGCCCCACACATAGGGATGTGTAGCCCCGCTGACGCCCAGCTTTGAACCCCAGGAAGGGCTGTGGGCTTTAGAAACTAGAGGAACCCTCTTAGCTGATGAATTAGTCTTCCAGGGCTGTCATCACAGAGCACCTCCGGCTGGCTGGTGCAAGAGACAGAATGCATTGCCTTTCTGTCCTGGAGGCCAGGGTGCAGGGTCCAGGTGTGGCAGGCTCGTGAGAGAGGCAGATGGGTCTGGTCCGCACCTCTCGCCCTGGTTGGCCACTGTCTTTGATGTCCTTTGCCTTGTAGAAGCAGCCCCCAGTCTCTACCTTTATGTTCACATGGAGTTCTCTCTGAGTGTCTAGGTCCAAATGTCCCTTACGTGTAAGGACACAGTCATATTGGGTTAGGGACCTTGTCTCCTCCAGGATGACCTCATCGTAACTAATTCTATCTGTGGCAGCCTTGTTCCCAAGTAAGGTACTAGGGGCCACAGTTTCAGTATACGGGTTCTGGGGGTGAGGGGACACAGTTGACCCCATTATGCCTGGATAAGGAAACAAAGCCCTGGCTAGCATCAGCCAAACCACCCAATTTTCTCCGAGGAGCCCCTCCCACAGGAATCCCTGAGAAATCACATAAAATCATGTTTCTTCATGGAGAGGAGCCCTAGTCTCTCATCTGCCACTGCTCGCGGTGCAAATAAAATCACAGTCGAAGCCTAGAAAGGTAGTGCCCCCAAGTCAGACAGTACAAGTCAGAGTCTGTTAGGGAAGAGAGACACCTGTATTCATATTTTGCTAAAGGTCTCTAATTGTGATTTGTAAGCCCTGTCACTGAGATCACTCTGTGTAAATGTATGAACAAAGATCCAGAGAGGTGAAATGATTTGTCCAAAGTTACCTATGAGCAGAGAACGCGGGAAGAGTTCAGTGTTTAATGAGACATATAATGTGTGTATGCATCGTCTTAAGGCCTATTTTGTGCTCCCTACGCGAGGGGAGAAGCTGAGTGTGGTGCAGAGACATTAAGCCACTGGTCTAGTGTTACTGGATGTGGCCCCGGGTGGAATTCAGATCCAGGTCCCTTGCTGTTTCATGGCTGCCCTCAGCCTGGGTCTCAGAGTTCAGGACTCAGGACTCACCCCTGTGTGGCCTTCTTGATCAAACGCAGGGGCTGGTGCGTATGGCTGAGCGGGCTGTGCCCACACAGAGGGGCTCAGCTGAGGGGCAGAGCGTGGATGGAAATTCACCTTGCACACTCGTCGTGGAGCCGTGTGCCCTGGCAGGTGATTGGCGGTGGGGGAGAGGGGGCACACCCCATTCCAATCAAAGAAAGGTGTTGTGTGTTTGTTCCTTGCAGCCCTGCAGGTCGCCAAGATATAAAACCAACAGTAGCTGGTTAGCCCGCTTGGACTTAAGTCACGTTGTCCAGGGGTAGTAAAAAGAAGGGCATCTACTTCCTGTCCCAGTGTCCATGGCAAGAGTTTTCCCCTGGCCTAACCCAAATGCACATACACTCTGAAAACCCAAAGTGCTGTCACCTTCTTCAGTGATGCGAAAGGCCGGGTTGTGGACAGTACAGCCTCCTGCGAGCCCTCTGGGTCTGGCAGAGAGACGGGTGTCAGGGGAAATAGAAGTCAAGACGTCTCATGTCTTCAAAAGCCCTCGCTGAGGGAATGAGTGACCTTATGGTTTGATGGAAAATGTGGGAGGGAGGTCAGCGTGCCAAGGTCAAGGCTAGTGGTCAAAAGAAAGTTCAATGTCTGGGGGTGTGTTGGCGGCCCGGACCATGCTCATTTAGCCTGATGAAGCAGAAGGAGGATGGTGCTCATTTATTGACCCAGAACCACAGATCAAAGCCAGCTTGGGGGTTGGGGGGTGGCGCTGGGTGATGTTCTTGCTGAGAGCACCTCACCCCTGCAGGGCCCACTTTGAAAGTCGCTTTCTCTGTGTCAGCTCATCCCAGCTGTCCCCCAAGCTGGGTGTTGGGCCGAGTGGAGTGTGGGAGCTGCAAGCCCACCTCTGTGACCACCATTAGCCCTGAGCCTCCTCCTGTCCCAGTCAGCAGACACTCCTTAAAAATGTGATTCGCATGGGGCAGAGGCACCATCTGGAAGTAGAGATGCCGCAGGTGAGAACGAGACAGGCCAGGAGCCAGGGGGCCCCAGGGCCAGGGGCAGGAGCCGCTCTGCTGAGGGAAGGTCTGATCAGGGAGCTGTGTGACCTGGAGAACATGTCCAGTGTGGTCTGTAAGGCAGGGCAGGCGTTGACGCCAGTGGCTGGATGTCTCGTAGAAACTCGGAGCCACCAGCTCAGCCCAGAGGAAGGAACAGACAGGGGTCCCGCCTCCATCAAATCGGCTTTAAAAAAGGAGCAGGCTCTCTGGGCAGAAGATAGCTCCAGCTGATGTCGTAGTAAATTATTCAGATGTTAATTGCATTGTAAACAAAGCCACTACCTTTCTTTCCTTCCCAAGGATCCTCATAAAACGTGTGCTGGGAGCTGGGAGAAAGGAAGCAGGGTGGAGGATCCAGGTCTGGCTCCTGGAATGAACGGCCCGTGGTGGAGGCCTGGCCTGGAGCTCGAGCCAGGCAGGCTGACTTTGGTCCCCAGCCCAGAACTCCAGAATAGAAGGCGACGGGGTTGATGCCTGTGTTCCTTCCCTATTCCTCTCTTCCCCTGCCACCCTCCACCCCTCCCCAGCCCAGCGAGTCGCTTAGATCCCTCCAGGAGGAGGGATGCCTTATGCTGACACCCGTCCTGGGGGGCTGAGCTAGAGGGAAAAAGCATTTGACTGTTGCCCAGACCACAGTACCAGGCGGGTGCAGGAGCTCACAGGCCCGCTCAGCTGTCTGGGCATCCTTTCAGCACCAGGGTACAGAGGGGACTGAGCGATCCCGGTTACCTGGTCCACGGAGGTGGGAGCTTGCAAACCACAGCGAGGAGCCCAGGGCACGCGGGGACAGAGCGCTCAGCCTGGCCGCCCACAGTGGGGTCTGAATTTACCGTGTGCATCCCATCCACTTAAACTGTGCAAAGCCAGCCTGCTTCCCTGCCTCCCGCCGCTTCCTTTGGAAACGACTGCAGTCCTAATTAAAAGCAAATTGCCTAACTGGGCGGCGTCAGGCGAGGGTGGCACTCCTCAGAGGGGAGGCCTCCTGCCAAGGGACAGGAAGGGCCAGGCAGAGGAGGCAGAGAGAGGAAGAGGAGGCAGACACCGCGGAGGAGACTGTCCCCTCCAGCGGTCCTCATCCAGCCTGTCCTTGGCCAGCAGCTTTCACACCAGCAGGCAGATCTGTGTTGATTCATTACAGAACAATCCGAATCTGCCACAGATGGGCCCGTGTAGCCAGGCGCTCGGGGAGTTTCATTCCGGGAGAGGATGTTCCCGGGTAAGGCCCCAGGGTTACCCGCTCTCCCCTCAAGGAGGTGCCGAAGACTGGCATCTCAGGGTCACCACTTCAGCCTTAATTAGCTCCAAGAGGCATTTAAAGGCATGGCTTTGTTTACAGTTCATCATAGCCTTGTTCTTAGCAAAATGAACCCCTTGCATAGTGACTTGTGCGTGCATTCCATGAGGTCTCCATCACACTAGGCATCAGGGAGATGGTCTGATGGCAGCTGTCTCACCATGGCCTCTAATGACCCCAGGGCTGGTCTCCTCCCCGCCAGGACCTCCCGGGAGGAGTCGGTTCTGCCTCTGTCTCCTTCTCTCCTTTTCTTTCTCTCTGTCCATCATTCTACCAGGCTAACTATTAAAGGGAAGATCTCCCTTGGAGGACCCCCAAGTAGCCCCGGGACACTGTGATCCATGCCGCACCTGTCCTGGAACAGCCGAGTATCGAGCTGGCGGTCAGCTGGGGACGGCCGCCTTGAATGGGGCTTGCCGTCAGCGTGTGCTGCCCGCCCCCAGAGGTGCGATCTTCAGAAGACTGACAACATGGCCAGGGCTTGGTTGGGAGCCCCAGGAACTCCCTGCACCCCTGGGGATGCAGGTGAAGGAAGCAGACGTACTGGAGACGCTCCATCTGGCTCACTCAGAGCTAGATTTTCACAGCATCAGTACAGCCTCTTGGAGGCCGCTTTACAACAGCAAAGCTTCGAAGCCAGTTGGAAGCGTGAGAGACCAGGGCCTCTCTCCCTTCACATTTATTCCTTTCAGAATAAATCATCCCCGGGGCTCCAGCCACCGCGGGCCAAGCCCTGGAAGCGTGGAGCTGAATCAGTGCCGATTCCTGCCCACCAGGAGGCCGTGGTCTAAGAGAAAGCTTACTAGACAAAGAGGCAAAGAGGCAGATACACCCAAGTGTTGCAGGGGCTGCAACGGAGCTTTCAGAGCCGGGAGCTGTCAGGAAAGGCTTCCCAGGCCAGTGGATTGGGAAAGGGGAAGCGAAAGAGTAGCAGGAGAGAAGGAGAAAATGGGGAGAAAGAGGTGTAGGGGGGAGGGTCTTGGGGCAGGGCCCTCAAGGTGGGGCAAGGAGCATTCCAAGCGTGTGACCTAAAAATGAGATGGCCTGCCCAGAGGGTGGTGTCCAGCCGCCATGCGTGCCAGCTGTCCAGACTCGGTCCCAAACCACGGAGCAGACCTTACCAGCTCCAGGTAAATACGCAGATACATGAACAGCAAGAATGAGTGAGCAGGGACCAGAATCATTTGCTCAAAGAACCCGGTAGCCATGGCCGATTAATGGTGCTGTCCCAGCCTAGCTGAAGCTGCGGCAGATGTGTGGGGCCAGCCCGGGACACGGCAGGTGGGCACCTGAGGTGTGCCCACTGATAGCTGAATGAGATGACCCGAGGGTGGAGCTCAGTAATCTGAACAGGTCTCTTTCCAAACACAGGTTTTGATTTGCTTCTAGAATCGCTGATGGTAGGATTCATTCAGGTTGCCTGCTCCCCGTGTTCCTTTTTTCTCTCCTGAAACCACAGCGATCTTTGATACAGGCGTAGCAGCCTATAGTTTCCTGGGCTTCTGTTGTGGCTCAGCTGGTAAAGAATCCACCTGCAACGCGGGAGACCTGGGTTCGATCCCTGGGTTGGGAAGATCCGCTGGGGAGGGGAAAGGCTACCCGCTCCAGTATTCTGGCCTGGAGAATTCCATGGACCGTGTAGTCCGTGGGGTCGCAAAGAGGCATACACAACTGAGCGACTTTCACGTCACACTTCACTACAGCTTCCCGGGGGTTTCCCTCCCACTATGCTGTGTGGTCCTCACAACAAATTGGAAAGAGTGGGGAAGACCAGCCCGGACTTGCAGTACCAATGGCAGAAATACGACTCACTTGGCTCAGGCAGAAGTACGACACGTTGATTTAGTGGCTTGTGCAGATGAGCAGTCCCAGTGTGGGATTGTCTTCAGGTGGGGTTTGATCCTGGAGCACAAGTGAAGTCGTCAGGGTTGTTTTCCTGCATCTCTTAGCAGTGACTGTTTTTTGGTGCTGGTTTCATTTTAGGACTTCATTCTTGTTGGTTCTGGCAGCTCGGGATTCACATTGTCCTTCGTGCTAGCAGACTCCAGAGAGAAAAAGCATTTTTTTTTTTTTTTCTGTCTGAACCCATCCAGATCTATGGGTTTGTTTTGTCTACATTAATGTAGTCACATGTCCTTCTGTGAGCCCATCTCTGTGTCTGTGAGGATGGCATGACAGCTGATTGCTAGGCTGGCTTTGGGGGTGCATTTGAATCATTCATACTGGCTAGGGAGATGTGGTGTTCTAATTGCTCCAGACTGGGTCCCATGCCTTAGTCCAAAGCTCAGTGACGTAGGGCTGAGTGTGAGTCCTGGGGAACAATTTTAGTAAGATTCCAAAAGTAGGAGGTGATGGAGGCAAGACCATGTCAAACAAAAAGATATCTGTATGTGATTTTAAAAGTTTTAGTAGCCATGTTAAACAAGGTTAAAAAAAAAAAGAATTTGTTGAATAATATATTTGAACTTAGCATACCCCCAAATATTATCATTTCACCATGTAATCAATATAAAAATTATGAACCAGGCATTTTACCTGTTTTTTTTTTTTCATTCTACATCTTCAAGATCTGGTGTGTATATTTTTTTCAAAAATGCTTGATCTGTAGTTAGATTTCATAATATTTAGTATCAGTTGAAAATGTAGATTCACCTACCCAAGTTGCTCAAACATACTTAAAAGTGCTGCCAATCATTGAATTAGGAATTCATATTTAAATTTCAATTAGTTTTAAAATTAAATGGAATAGAAAATCCAGTTCCTCCATGACACTCGCTACATCTTAAGTGGTCAATAACCAACATGTGACTGGTGGCTACTGTATTGGACAGCCCTGGGCTTGAAGGTAGGAAGTACCTAGAAATATCTAGAAGTATCCAGAAGTACGTAGAAGGAGAAGGAGACCTGAGCACAATCCTCAGTTACACAGGCAGAGTTCAAGGATTTTAACCCTGCTTCTGGGATTAACTGGCCATGTGACGCTAAGTGACTTGACCTTTCCATCTTTTCTCTGCTAAATGGGAAGAATGATAATCCACTCTGCAGCTTCTTTCTGAAGACAGTCCCTCTCCTGGGATTTCGTGAATGCTCAAGAGTGATAACTGTTACGAACGGAACTTCCATCTCAGAACAGCTTCTCTCCCTCTGCCCCTCTTTACCTTTCTCTCCGATGGCTGAACACCGTCTCCAGTTCAGAGGGAAAGCACAAAGATGAATTAACTCAGAAAAATGAAGATTGCAAAGTACGGGATGAGTGCAAGTAATCACCCAGTCTTTTGGCTTCTCTTCAGGCTGAAGAACAGCAAAAGCTTTTCAACAAGTCACCTAATTTATATTCAGGTCGAGGGCAGACACCATCACAGATACTGCTTCTCCTGAGCAGTGGGGACAGGGGCTCATCTTTTTTTTTTTCCCCACACCTGCCGTGTACCAAGCACTGTGCTAGCTACATGGCATTCTCAACTGCTTCCATGCCGTTCAGTCTTATGCGCGGCAGGTATTATCTTTCCATTTTAGACAGAGAGGAAACTTTGCTTCTAAGATGCTGCAGAACATTGTGCAGCTAAGATGTGGACCTGGACTCAGATTTCACAACGGCAGTAAATTGCGGAGGAGCGTTAAGATTCTGAGCTGATGCTCCGTATATAAACTGACTTTAAAAAAACATTAGTGATAGCCGGTAACTAATAAGGTGTTGGTTATTCACTGATTGCCAGAACCATCAGGTTTTAAATTCAGGTGGAAAAAGAATGAAGAGCTCTGTTTTATGTTTCCCAAGGCCAAGAGGAATCTTCTGCCCCCCGGGGATCAAGTTCCCTAAAGAGTGGCTTGGCCTTTCCTTGTGCTCTTGCCTTCTGTGAGTCTCCTCCTCCAAACTGCACAGTGAGATCTTTTTTCACCCAAGGAGGCCACGCTCCAGACAGTTTGTAAGCCCACAGGAATTTCATTTTAAAAATTTAAAAAAAGACATCACGGACTTATGTGCAAAGTAGTAGCCACAAGATTATTCATCACATCATCGACAATGGTAAACTAAAAAAACAGATGGGAATGTCTGCTGAGGGCAGATCATAGGAGTACGTATGAATGCATTTGTAAGGTGGACTGTCGCAGGCAGACCCACGTTATTACACTTCACAGATGCTGCGTAGTTTACAAATGGAAGGTCTGCGGCACCTGCATTGAGCAAGTCTGTTGATGCCATTTTTCCAACAGCATTCACTCACTTGTGTCTCTATGTCACATTTTGGTAATTCTTGCAATATTTCAAACTTTTTCATTATATTTGCTATGGCGATCTGTGGTCAGTGACCTTTGAAGTCACTGTTGCAGAAAGATTACAACTTGCTGAGGGCTCATGATGGTTAGCATTTTTTAGCAATAAAGGGTTTTTTTATTCAGGTATGTACATTGCATTTTTTAAAAGACATAATCCTACTTACTGGGCTTCCCAGGTGGTGCAGTGCTAAAGAAGCTGCCCACTGATGCAGGAAATGCAAGAGATGCAAGTTCGATCCCTGGGCTGGGAAGATCCCTTGGAGGAGGAAATGGCAACCCACCCTAGTATTCTTGCCTGGAGAATCCCATGGACAGAGGAGCCTGGCAGGCTACAGTCCATGAGTTCACAGAGAGTTGGACACAGCTGAGCATGCAGAGATAGCAGGCTACAAAATAGTGTAAATATAAGTTTTATATGCGCTGGGAAATCAGAACTCTTCCTGTGACTCTCTGTTGTGATTCTTGCTTCATGGCGATGGTCTAGAACTGAACCCACCAAAATCTCAGACGTATGTGAGTGTAACATCATTCAGCCAACATGGTTAAAGGTTCATTAATGAGCAGTGTGTCATCTTTGAGTAAAAAGTAGTTTTGTGCAGAGTGAGTTTCAATTCTAACAAGACAAAAACCACTCTGGTATGAACAAAGAACGAGCATAAGGGTATATTATAAAGTGTTAAGAATTGTTGGCTCTGGGTAATGGTGTATTACGCTTGATTTTTGTTTTCTCCTTTGTATGTTCTCATTTGATAAAAGTATATGGATATAAGGATATGGATAAAGTGTTAGTTGCTCAGTCATGTCCAACTCTTTGTGACCTCATGGATTACAGCCCGCCAGGCTCCTCTGTCCACAGAATTCTCCAGGCAAGAATACTGGAGTGGGTTGCCATTCCCTTCTCCAGGGGATCTGCCCAACTGAGGGTTTGAACCCTGGTCCCTCGCATTGTGGGCAGATTCTTTACCGTCTGAGCCACCAGGGACGCTCAGATAGGAGATGGATAGGATATGGATAGGAAGGTATCATATTTTATTTTTAAAGGCATCATTCAACAAATTGGTTATATGAATGTTCTGATTTTTGAGAGGCATGTGTATCAGTATGTAATTGCTAGGGACCGTGGAGTGTTTATTACATGGCAGATGCTCCCAGTTCCTGCAGTCTCCCCTCATTCCCAGGACTAGCTGCAGCCAGAGCCATCTTCTCTATTAGACACAGTGGACAGAGCACCTAGGACTCCAGACACTTCTAGGAGTCCACAAAAATGGCTTACGTTCTTTAAATGCAGAAGGAACAAATGAACAGAATCCCTCCTGGATTATATTTATCTATAGCTTAGCTGGTAAAGAATCCTCCAGCAATGCAGGAGACCTGGGTTTGATCCCTGGGTTGGGAAGATCCCCTGGAGGAGGGAAAGGCTACCCACACCAGTATTCTGGCCTGGAGAATTCCATGGACTATATAGTCTATGCAGTTGCAGAGTCAAACACGACTGAGCAAATTTTCACTCACACACTCCTACCAATGCAGTCAAAAAATATATTTTTTGATATTCTAATATCAAGGGCAGAAAGTGAAGATGAACTAAAGAGCCTCTTGATGAAAGTGAAAGAGGAAAGTAAAAAAGTTGGCTTAAAGCTCAATATACAGAAAACTAAGATTATGGCATCTGGTCCCATCACTTCATGGCAAATAGATGTGGAAACAGTGGAAACAGTGGCTGACTTTATTTTTATGGGCTCCAAAATCACTGCAGATGGTGATTGCAGCAAAGAACTTAAAAGACGCTTACTCCTTGGAAGGAAAGTCATGACCAACCTCAATAGTATATTAAAAAGCAGGGACATTACTTTGCCAGCAAAGATCCATCTAGTCAAGGCTATGGTTTTTCCAGTGGTCATGTATGGATGTGAGAGTTGGACTGTGAAGAAAGCTGAGTGCCAAAGAATTGGTGCTTTTGAACTGTGGTGTTGGAGAAGACTCTTGAGAGTCCCTTGGACAGCAAGGAGATCCAATCAGTCCATCCTAAAGGAGATCAGGCCTGGGTGTCCATTGGAAGGACTGATGCTGAAGCTGAAACTCCAATACTTTGGCCACCTGATGTGAAGAGCTGACTCATTTGAAAAGACCCTGATGCTGGGAAAGATGGAAGGCAGGAGGAGAAGGGGACGACAGCGGATGAGACGGTGGGATGGCATCACCGACTTGATGGACATGAGTTTGAGCAAGCTTCAGGAGTTGGTGATGGACAGGGGGAAGCCTGGGGTGCTGCAGTCCATGGGGTCGCAAACAGTCAGGCACGACTGAGCGACCGAACTGAACTGAATATCAAGGGAGGAGGGGACTCAGGAAGGTCAAAGTGCCTAGGGCCCACAGAAACCATAATGAGACCCACCCTCGGTGGGTCTGTTCCCATTTTGTGGTGAAAGAAACCCAGACTTAGGTTTCTCGCTTCAGCTGACTTGTGGTAGAATTCTAACTATGGTCTGTCGCTTGTCCACCAGGCTGCCTTATTTCCAAGCATCATTTCTCACTGTCTCAGTGGAGCTTTATCATCATCTGATTTTCCTTAAGAGAAAGAGAGCATCTGCAAAATATTTCCCCTGTCCTTTCGTAGCTGACCTTGCAGCTGAGTAGTTCTGCCTGAATCCCGCCCTGACGACCATGGAGTGTGTGCAAATTATAAATAGTTAACAGCAAGTGTCGATGTCTCGTCTACACCTCTTAGCAGAAAAAGCAATAGTCTTAATGGGGAAAAGTCTATGAAATAAGAAGTCTTGATTTGTGTTGTAGCCAGCTAATGAACCTTCATCATGTTCGCAACCGCAAGATGGAATCAAGTTGGCTTTCTTTCCGTCTTAATACCAGGCTCAAGAACTTTGGGACACGACTGTTTTTTAAAACCATCAATCTAAAACTTTTAATTTGTGACTGAGTAGGGATCACAAATAAAAAGATGAAGGCTAGGAATGTAGACTGGGAAATAAGAACCCACTACGCCTTAATTGCTGGTTCCTGGGAGTCGCCCTGCTTTGATTCCTGCAGCACGCTGTAGTTCAGGAGGCAGTGTACTTTTTCTGTGAGGACTGCACAGTAAATACATTAGGTTCTGTGGGACAGAGTCTCTGTTGCAGCTGCTCAACCCCGCCATTGTGGTGGGAAGGCAGCCACAGACGTTATGCAAACAAATGAGCGAGGCTGTGTTCCAATAAAACTTTATTTGAAAAACAGGTGGTAGGCTGGATACAACCCATGGACTGGAATTAGCCAACCTCTGCTGGTTGTTTCCTCTGCCACTCATGGTCTAGTTAATCCTGGAGATTTAAAACATGTGCCATTTTGTCCCATGCTCCCCAACTCCTCACCACAGCCTCCGAAACCTTCCCCTAAGAAACCACATCTCCCACCCCTGGGACACGTGGACCTCTCTGCTGCCCAGACGGACTGAGTTCACTCCCACACCATGCTGTTCCCAGCCCCTACAATAAGTTTTCCCGTTTTAGGAAGCAAAACTACAAGATGTTCACACTGGAATTTCAGATAAACCACGGCTGGTCCTTTCAGTGTGACGCATCCTATACAATATTGGAGAGATACAAAAAATTGTTGTTTATCTGAAGTTCAAATTTCACTGGATATCCTGTCTTCCCTTTGTCAGCCCTACCCTTTAATACCCTTCTTGTTCGTTATCTGACGGCCTGCTTCTTGTTTTTCAGTGTTAAGTGTCAGCTTCTCACGTGTCCCTTGCTGGCTACTCTCTTCAGTGAGTTTCCCCTTCCAGGCAATCGGTCACTCAAGCTGTGGCATTTTCTCCATATCTGAACTTGTCTTGTTTGTTTAGCTGGCTAAGTATCTGTCCGTGAGAGCAGAGACCTCAACTCCTGGGCTTCTTAATGCATTCCCAGAGCCTGTAATAGTCCCTGGCACGTAACAAGTCTTCCAAAGACACTTGTTTGAATGAGTAAGTGAACAAGGAAACGAATAGCTCTTAAATCATATTCCTCCAAAAGCTAAGTACGCTCAATGGAACTAGGAGGAACGCCAGCATCACTTGAACACCAAGTATGGTGCTCAAGACCAAGTCTGGCCCAGGAATTCATCTCTCTTTTACTCCCCGAGACCTTGGGAAGGAAGCTGTGTCCTCAGTTGAAAGCGGAGGTGATGGAGGTTCCCTCAGTTGACTTGACCAGGTTCAAGTTCTCAGAGGCAGGAAGTAGCAGAGGCAGGAATCAAATCATGCCGGTCTGCCGTTTTAAGCCCAAGCTCTAGAGTTCTCAGGACCCCTCCGAAGAGTCCCGCGTATAGCGAACATGTGTTCTTCCTGAATCTCATCTCGTGGGAACAGTAATGGAAAGAGAAGGAATAATCTGGAAAGGAAAGGCCGCTTCACTTTGAGTCCATTGATGAAGCAACTTTTTTTTTCAAGCTAGATCTTAGCTGATACCAAGATTTTAAAATGAGGGGTCCTAAAACCAGAGCAACGCTGAGCGGTGCAGGGGGCTGCTTTTCGTGGGGAATCCCGTCCTCGGGTGGGCTCCTACTAAGAGGCCACTGCAGTTCCCTTCCCCCGTGTGCTCCGGAACGTCTCTCATCTGCCCTTCCGAGCTGTGTGTTGTCTTGAAATAGCCAAGTGGGCCGCATCTCCTTTCTTTGTGTGGAGAAAGTGTTTTCCAGTGTGTAGCCACAGGCTCACAGAAGTGGCTGTCGCCCTGTTTTGTTGGTGGCTGCTGTTGCTTAAAGTGGGTGCCCTGTCTCTTGGGGGCAAGGGGAGCTCCTGCCCGCAAAATCACATCTAAAGTGACACACACTTTGTTCACCATCCAAGAACACTGATACACATCTATACATGGCCCAGCTGAAGGATCAGTCTTACTGATTTCTACCCCCTCCACCCAGTGCCTCTGTCAAAACGAACACAAAGTATCACCCTGTCTTCCTAAGGCCATAAGCGTGTGCTAGGGTGACTGCAGATTTTTGTAGGTGCCGGCCCTGGTTACTTTTGCATCACATGGATCTTGAAGAAGATGCAGAAGAATTGTCCAGTAGATTAAAAAAAAAAAATACATGTCAAGTTCTCAAGAAGTCTTTGTGTTCACTGATTACTCCAGGGCTGACCCTTAAAAGCATGAGCAGAACACATTTTCTTTTTAGAAGGAGGTTTACAATGCCGTGGATTGTGAAGCAGGAAAGAGGCCCGAGTTTGCAGAGTGGACTGGACTAGCCCATGGTGCTGGGTACCAGGTCAATGCCAGTCGACTCTGGGCCTTCTTCACCCCAAGGAGGTATTTGAAACTGATTTATTTTGATGCCCAGGTGGACTCCATCTTCTAGATTTTTCTCTGAATTATGGCATCTGGCCGTGGAAACGTCTCTGCTTCCAGAACCTCATTTTAACAGGGCCATTGTTATTTGGTCAGTTGGTTTCTTCAGAGTGGACAGGCGAGGTCTAACTCTGTCAGAACAAGACACGGGAGATAAAAAGCACTAAATACAGGCTAGGAAAGAGTCTGGGGCTCAGGGTGCCTACGTTGGGGAGCCTGCAAGGGGTCCCTCGATCCGTTCCTTCCTGCCCATCGGTCTGAAGGCACGCGGGCTGGTGAGGACATCTCTGTGGATGCCAGGAATCACTGGCCCCAGAGCCAGGATGCCCCTGGCCTCGCGTCTCCACTTCCTCCTGTATAGTGTTTGCCTGGACGGCCCGTGTTTGTGCTGATTCTAAAGTAAGGGAGAGGTGAAATATTATGACACCAAAAGCCGAAGCCTTGTTCCAAGGAAGTGTTGAGCTCTGTTATTTCCTTCCTCTCAGCCTCCCCGAATCCTCCTTCTTGGGGGAGGTGGCCAGGAGCCAGAACTGCTGTGTTTGTCCAGGGCTAATATTAAACCCCTGAGCAGGGAGCATGGTCCTCACCTCCCCAGCCCACCTTCGGGGGATGCTGGTCCTCCTGAGGGGTGGGGGGAGAATTAATTCCACGTTCAGTCCACGCCAAGGCCAGTGCATTTCCTGTGCAAACACGGCTGACATTTATGAAATCTAATTTAATAAATGTCTGTGATATAGCGCTCATTAACATACCGCAAAATAGCTCCAGAGTAACCGGTTTTAATCCAATAAATCATTGCTGCCGCTCCGACAAGATGTTCCTTTATTGAGGGGAGCACAGCACCGCCCGGGCGGGGTCCCCATTTGGGGCCTCCTGGGTTGGGATCCTGCAGGTCCGCCCGTGATACTGCGAGGGGCCCGCGCCTCTCTTCCTGTTTGCTCCTGAGATGAGAAGATGAAAAATCGCTGATCAGACCCCCTCTCCATAAATCTTGCCGACAATAAGTCATAAAACCTGGTGTCTTTACATATGGTAGGTGCCCGGGGATCCCGTTGCCATATGTAAGCAGCAGCTTCTGGGAAAAAAATTAAAAAGCCAAATTCTATTGCCCATGCGAAACTTCTAGAACTGGTTCCAGAGCCTACAGTGAGCAGGCCACTTGCTCTCCCTACCACATCCCTTGTTTTATTTTAAATCCTTTCCCTCACCATGGGGCTGTCTCTTTTTGTTCCAAGTTACCATCAGGAGAATTCCCAGCTCGCTAATTAGGAGATTGTGGGGTTTGCTGAATTCCTTTCCTGTCTGTCACCCCAGAATGAGTGAATAATTACCCCCAGCCAATGTGAGGTACAGGTGTTCAGACTTTTCTGTGGGGAAATTTGGGGTCCTTGTCTTCTCCGGGACTGCCCCCAGCTGACCAGCCAAGCCCCCGTCCACACCCAGCCCCCAGCTAATGAGAAATGCCTCTCTATTTCCGAAACTCAGCCTGTTTTCACATCTATGAGCTCTGGTCTCTCAAGCTCAGCCTGTGTTGTGGAGACACAGTGAGACGGCACCCTTTGTGATGTGAAGTTGAAACATGTGGAGGATTTCTTTCTTTTTTTTCCTCCTTAACCAAGTACCTTGATAATCTGTGGCCTGTCACGGGGTATCCGGTAAGCGTAGAGAGGAAGGGTGCCCAGGCAGGGTGGGCAGCTGGCCCGGGGGTCTCTGCAGGCTAAGGCCTAAGCCAAGGACCACGGCAATTAGCACTTCCCAAGAGTCCCCATTTCCAGGTTGAAAGACAGATGTTTTCTCAGAGAAAGCAGCGTAAGCTGGGTGTGCGCGCAATGCTTCATCAGCACCTTATCTGGACCTGGAGAGGACACTCCTTTCCTGCCATATTTTATCCAGAAGTCACAAACAAAACCGAGCTCCTGATATTTGGTCAACAAGAAAAAAACACTTGGAAAGGCAGGCAGGAAGTGAGGAGCCTGGCGGGGAGGGGGTGGGTGACCACAGGGCTCCCAGAAAGGGAAGTGGTCCACGCAGGCCCCTGGGGGAGCCAGGGGGCATCCAAACACCTGCTGCCTCCATGATCCCCTGTCCCCGAAGCCAGGCAGAGAGCCCCCTTGGAGACCATCTGTGCCCGGACCCAAAAGAACACAGCACATCCAAATAGCACCTCCACCGCTCTCTGGGACTGGCTGGGAGAGGGCAAAGGGCAGCCCCCTCCAGCACCTGAAGACAGGCACGAGGCAGGCTGGGGCCTGGGGACGTCTGGTACTCAGTTGGGGACAGGCTGACTTTGAGCTATTTTGATGCTAATTATTTTACCAAGTGATATTTGATTGTTTCTATAAAAAGTTTATGACAGTGCAGTTCACCACAGGCTTTTTTCTTTAAGACCTCAAAATGCGAGAAAAGAAATGCACCCAGAATCCATTAAAGAATTGGGTCCTGTTAATGCCAGAGTCTGCCCAAAGGGCCCTGGGCACCTCCTCAGCCTGCATGGAAGGTGAGTGGTGCTCCCCTCGCTGAGGAACTTTTGCTAAGAGAGCAAAGGAAGAGCCTCCTCGCGATCTCTGAGTCTGGCTCTTAACGTGTCTTGGAAACGCTGGCATCTTTGAGGAGGGTGTTTGTCCTGGATTCCACTTTTCTAACTAAAGCTGGGATGCTGGGGAGGAAACAAGGATCATCATGACAGCTTCTCTAGTAGAGCGCTACTCTCAATCCCCCCAGAGTAACTATATATATAAAAAACTCCATTATCTCTTTTTTTATCCATCAAGAAATCACCATACAACAGTCAAATGTCTTCCCCAACTTTATATGGAGAAAGCAGCGACATCCAGATTATCTGTTGCTGTCAGATCAGCGGGGCCTCCAGAAACCTCTCTCCTCCCTGGCACCAGGGACAAATTGGGGGATTTGGAGCCCTGGGTTCCTCGGGACAATGTCTGAGTCCCTTCTCCTCTCTCGGTTCTATCCCTTCATCTGTAAGACTTGCAGAAGGGAGAGAGTTCTCCTGCCGAGATGGTATTTAAACCCTTCAGCTTAAAGAAGATGTGATTCTATGAAAGTCACAGCCAATTCCTGATTTTTTTTTTTTTTTGCAATTTAACCATAAACCACTTCCTTTTTAAAAACTCTTCCGAGTATCTCAGATCATCCTGAAAAGAAACAGAAGCAGTCATGTCTTGAAGCATTTACAAAAATAAAATGTGTATCACGTGCGTCATCGCTGTAATCCCAACACGCTGATACAGAGCCTCGCACAGAGTTGCTGCCCCGTAACTCAGGGGTAAATGAAGCAACGGGGATGACTTAGCCCGAGACCCCCGAGTGTCTGAGACGCCCCCCAGAAAGCAGAGCCTCCACCCGGGGCCTTAGACTAACAGCTCACCGACTCTGGGCAGTGCCCTGTCTGTAGTTATTAGCAGTGAGTAATCACCCCTGCCCTGGTCCTGGGCAGCGTGTGGCAGCTCAGGGCCAAAGGCAGCAGCTGCAACCAGCCCCGAGCTGGGTATATCTCTGTCAGTGCTGTGGGGAGGTGGACAGGTGCCGGCCGTTCCTGGGCACACGTGCTTTGCTAAAAAGAGGCAGGAAAGACTTTACCCACCCATGGGGGTGCCCCAGGCAGGCAGATGTTTTATGGTGAGTGACATTCCTCGGGCTGTAGGGGTGTGGCCCCTGGAGGGAAGAGGGAGGCTGACAGTTGTTGGGAGGTCTGTGTGTTGAGAGATGTCTCTGCTTTATAGGTGAGGAAACCAAGGTTCAAGCATGTTGAGCTCAAAGGCATGCCGCTAGAACGGGGACGGTCCAGGAGTCGAGTCCCAGGTCTGAATGATTCCCCAGGCCTTGCTCTTTCCAGTCTGCCCCAGGCAGAGAAGAGGGGCTGGATGCCTTGAGAGGGAGAGCAGAGTTATCAGTGGGCTGGAGACCGCGGGAAGGGCTGAGGAACAGGCTGCTTCGGAACTGCGGAAGCAGAAGTGATCCAGGGTTTAAGTGCTGACCATGTTGAGATGGGCGAGCCTCAACCACAGACTGAACCTTTCCTCTTGAAGGAGACTCCTTCCCTGACGCACAGCTCTGTTCCTGAACAGCAGAGAAGTTCCCTAATAACCAGATCCTAAACGACCCAGTAAGTTGCCTGCCTTCCTTCCATCCCCGCTCCCTCCCCAACTTTCTTCCTTCTCCAAGCTTAGGTCCTCTCCAACTTGTACCGTGCTGAGTGCCAGCAACACAAAAGAGCACACACCGGCGACTCCCCTGCCCACGTGGAGCTCAGCCGTGGCTGGGGCCCACGTTAGGGCTTCTCACCAACATCCCGGCTCCCCGCTCCTCCTGGGCACACGGCCCCTTGAAGGCAGGCACAGATGCGTGACTTTGTCCAGTGAATTGTGTGGGAAAGACGCATGGCACTTGCGAGTGGAAACATTCAAGGCCAGGTGTGGAATTCCGGAGCGCTCCCTTCCCTCACCCCAGTGATTGAGACACCCTGTTGCTATGGAACATGATCGTGCGAAGGAACCTGGGTACCACAGCGGACAGTATGTGCATGCGAATCTCGGTTGGTATAAGTGGTTGAGATTTGGATGTTATTTGTTACAGCAACAGAGTTAATCTCTCCTGACTGACACAGCAGGATTTTGACCTGGACTTTCTGTCTTACCCTTCCTATGGCTGCGTTTTTAGCCATGCCTTCTCTTGAAGAGTCTGGCTTTCCCGCTAGACTTTGAGCTCCTTGAGGACAGGGTCCGTGTCATTCGTTGATGCTCCTGTACGCCTTGTACTTGGTTCAGGGTCAGGCAGATGTTTGAGAGAGAGTTGCCAGCCTCTGAGTTGCCAAAGGCAATGCTGACCCCCCTGCACTGACCTCAGAGGCTCAGAAAGGGTGGGCTTGTGGGCTCACATGGAGAAAGGGGTCTGTCCTTTAGCTGATAAGTGGTGGGATCAGGATTTGAACTGGGTTGAGCCTGACCCCAAGGCCCACCCTCTCTCCATTTCAGTACCCACTGACATGCCCTTGATTGGGCTTCCATTTGCTGAGTCTTCTCCAATGAGCGATGGTCCCTTCACTCCCACCCCACATCCCTTCTGCATGGAGACCTGCAATTGCCCCTCGGGATATTTCTGACCTTACTAGCAACAACACAGAGAAGAACTAGTATTTGTTGAGTGTTTACTGGATTCAGGCTGTGCTGTGTGCTAAGTCACTTCAGCTGTGTCGACTCTTCATTACCCCATGGACCGTAGCCCCGCCAGGCTCCTCTGTCCCTGGGGTTCTCCAGGCGTGAATACCGGAGTGGGTTGCCATGCCCTCCTCCAGGGGATCTTCCCGACCCAGGGATTGAACCCTCGTTGCTTACCTCTCCTGCATTGGCTTGTGAGTCCTTTACCGCCAGCGCCACCAGGCACCTGGTCCCAAAGTGGACACTACCTACGTGAGAAATACATATGTTAGTGGTATATGTCATTGTGTTTAGTTCTCACTGCAAAATGAGACTTGGGTTCCATCCTTATCCTTGGATTGAAGAGAGGCAGCTTGGGGTCAAAGCATTCAGTTAACTGGATCCAAGTCACAGAACTCATAAGCAGCCAAGCTGAGACTTGAACCCAAGTCCAGCTCCAGACTGGAGCATCCTGACAACTACTTCAACAGAGGGAGCTTGTGTGTGTGTGTGTGTGTGTGCACATGAGTGTGTGTGTCTTGTGTGAGTGGGTGTGTGTCTTGTGTGAGTGGGTGTGTGTCGTGTGTGTGTGTGTGTGTGTGTGTGTGTATCTGTCAGAGAAAGAAAATCACTTTTGGGGGCCGGTGATGATACAGAAATATCTTTTCTCTCGCTGTTTATCCAAGTTTGTCACTTGTGTTTTGACAGGAAGTTGTAAGGACTTCCTGCTGTGACTCTCACAGATGCTGGCCCTGATAACTGTATTTACATACCTCCTGGGCAAGGCGAGGGTCAGAGCTGCTGACTCTTGTGGGATTTCAGGACAGGGACTGATGGATCACCTCCTCCCCTATTAATCTCCCCAGCAGCCTCCCTGGCCTTGAAGGGTGCGGACGAGGGAGGGGAGGTGTTCCTCTGTCCTTTCTTGTGGCCTCTCAGTCCCCCACAAGCCCGGGGCTAAGCACTTTCCTGCGAATGTCCTCATTTGATCCAACAACAGGCCGACCCTATCAGGACGGTCATCCACATTTTACACGCGCTCAGGGGCAGATGGGGGGCAGAGAATAGGGTGCTGTGGCCAAGAGGGTCCAGGCCAAGAACACTCAGTATCCGGCAGTGCACAGGGCAGCCCCATGGTGAAGAGTCACCAGCCCAGATGTCAGTAGTGCCAGCTGCAGAGACCTGGGCTCAGAAACCTCATGGAACATGCGAGCCGTAGGGCTGGGGTGGAACTCACCTCCACCGACGCCCATCAGGTCCTGCTCTCAATGGAGAAAAGAGGGATGCGAGGCCTGCCTGGGCGGTCAGGAGGCCCCCTCCTCCTCCAGCATCTTCGTGTGGTTGCTCCCTCCCTGTTCACACCTGGTGCCACCTTGATCACCCCCAACCCCCCACACTGCCAGCTGACCCCTCCGCTGACATGTGTTTTGCACCTTCGTGAGCTTCAGCATCTCTGACGACTCGTCTTTGTCCTGTTGTGTTTTCAAGCTTGATTTTGAAATCACCCCAGGTCACAGACCTCTGAGTGTCATCTGAGGCTGGACGGATGTATTTCATTCATTCAGGGAACACCCACGCTGTACTCAAGCTCTGCCAGGGGCCAGTATGCAGAAGGGGAAAAAAGTGAATCATTATGGTAGTCATGGTCTCAGCAACCACCACCACCAGCATCACGAAACTTTTCATACCATCCAGGCTTCCTCAGTATGAGTTTTATTGAAGGGTACCAGGGAGATGCAGAAGGGGGTGCCTGGGTGTGGCTGCATGCTTCAGGAAGTTGACCCAGAGGTACAGGGGCCTAAGTGGAGACTTGGAAGAGGAGATGTGTGTGGGTGAGGGTGTCACAGGCAGAAAGATGAGCAAGAGGAAAGGCCTGGGAGGAGGTGGGTCTAGAAAGTTCCAAAGAGCAATTCAGTAAATAGAGACACCACTGAGGGTTGACCAGACGTCTGCATCACTCAAGGAAGCCATATAACTCAGCTCAGTTTGTAGGTGGTCTTCATCACTCAGGGCCCAGGGGTCTCCAGAATGATTTTAAAAAAGAGCCAATCAGACTGCTAGGCAGTTCTCAGCCCTTCCCCTGCCCCAGCAAGTCTTTCCAGGGCTTTCCCCAGTGCTCATAGTTGGGCTGACTTTGGAGGCCTCTTTGAATGACACTGAGGTTGGCTATCAATAATAAAAGGCACGAGGTATGGATACTGGGCAGCCAACTCAAGTGCTGATAACCCAAGAATCACAGATGTTTATATGGATCTCCAGGTCCACGACCCTGAAGATGCGGTACATCAGACCAAATTAATTATCCAGCAGAGGCTATTTACTGAGTTCCTGCTCTATTCTTGAGCCCAGGGCAACAAAGAACCATGATAATGGTGAGGCCCCAGCCACCAGCACTTGAGGTTGTGTGGGAAACCTGCAAGACCAAGTCAAGGATGCAGTGGAGAGTCACCCAGCGGTGACTGCAGAAAAGGGAAGGAGTGGTGTAGAGAGGCGAGGTCAGAGGGGGCTCCGGAGGGGGCGAGGTTTAGGTGGAGCCTTGAAGGATGGGGAAGGTGGGGACCGTAAGCTGATGAGGGCATTTCATTTGACGATGGGCGCTGGAGAATCCCAGGGATGGGGGAGCCTGGTGGGCTTCCATCTATGGGGTCGCACAGAGTCGGACACGACTGAAAGCGACTTAGCAGCAGCAGCCGCAGCAGGTCTCTAAGATCAGTGCCTAAGGAAATGTCAGAGGAGTCTCTAAGTTCAGGTCAGGTCCAAACTCCCTCATTGTGTGGTCCCACGCATCCTCCTTGAGGAATCGTCTCTGGCTTCCCAGCCTCTAACCACCCCCATTTCACACCCAAATTCCAGTCTCCTGCAAGTTATCCCCAATCTACAGTGACATCGTGGTTTTGAGCTTTTGTCCCTTTTCTCCACTCTGTTAGAGAGTTCCTCTTTTTCTTTGCAGAAGAAAGTACTCTATTGCTGCTGCTGCTAAGTCGCCTCAGTTGTGTCCGATTCTGTGCAACCGCATAGATGGCAGCCCACCAGGCTCCCCTATCCTTGGGATTCTCCAGGCAAGAACACTGGTTGCCATTTCCTTCTCCAATGCATGAAAGTGAAAAGTGAAAGTGAAGTCACTCAGTCGTGTCTGACTCCTAGTGACCCCATGGACTGCAGCCTACCAGGCTCCTCCGTCCATGGGATTTTCGAGGCAAGAGTACTGCAGTGGGGTGCCATTGCCTTCTCCGAGTACTCTATTGGAGAAGCTTAAATGCTGCCTCCTCCACACAGCCCTCCTGTATTCTCTGTGTTCTTTCCTCTCTGCCCCCATCCCATGTCACAGCACCTACATGTTACTGGTTGCCACGACTCCCTGCCTCAATAGAGTGCCAGCAGCTGCTTGAGCTCAGGAACGAAGTGTGCGTTTCCTTCCATGGCTGAGCACTGGGTATGACTCACGCTCGAGGTGCATGAATTACTTGTTGACTCTGCGGGTGACTTGAACTAGGACCTGAGCACCTGCTGCAGCAAGCCAACTTGCTCACGGAGGCTGGGGTGGGTTTAGAGGCGCCCTGTCCAATCTGGGGGCCACTGGCCACATGTCGCTTTTAAGCCTGAATCATAAATAAGAATGAAACGCGGTTCCTCAGTCACACTTGGCCACAGTTCAAGTGCTCAAGGGCCACCTGGGGTGTTGGAGAGCTCAGATCACAGCACTGTCCCATCGCTGCAGAAAGCTCCATCTGACCACACACTGGTCTAGCCTTTGCGGAGTCAAGACTGGCCTCTTCTGCCCACTCTCCTGTCCTGTTTATCCCATCTTCCTTCTCCTTAGGATGTGCTGCAGCCAGTTCTCTGGGCGGTCGTCTGTCGCTGTTTGCACAGTGCCCAGAGCTGCAGAGGAACTTGGCGAGGTGGGGTGTGCTTAGGGCGTCATCAGAGCACTCCAGGGGGTGGGCTTCGGGTCTGCAGAGAGAGCCCAGCAGCTATGGGGTCAAGACGCAGCTACCTGTCCAGGGAAACTCGAGGGCCAGACTACAGAGCAAGCTGGACCTTGCGCCGTGGACCACACGAGGTTCAGAAACACCCAACAGGCTGGAAACCGCTGTCTCTCAGCTTTTAATTGAACATGTTTCGAATGGGCTCTTTGAGAATCTTCTCAGATGTATTTCTTTGGGGAGAAAAGAAAACTCTGCCTCTTCCTTTTCCATGTGGTCGTTTGGTTTGCCAATTCAGTTAGGGGTATTTATCAACCCCTAAGATCAGTCGCTTTCAAGTATTATTTTTTTCTGTTTGAAGTCCCTTAGACTACAAGCTCAACTTATTTTTTTAATTAATTTATTTATTTTAAATGGGAGGATAATGGCTTTACAATATCGTGTTGGTTTCTGCTGAACGTCAACATGAATCAGCCATAGGTGTACGCATGTCCCCTCCCTCGAACCGCCCGCCTCCCCATCCCACCCCTTCCGGTCGTCACAGAGCTCCAGTCTGAGCTCCCTGCCTCAGACAGCAAATGCCCGCTGCCCGTGTTTCAGTGCTACTGTCTCAATTCGCCCCACCGCTTACAAACCACATGAAAAGGGTCGGTCGTTGCCCAGGATGAAAGCAGGGAGGGGAGCCTGCACCCCACTTGTTTGGCCTTTCCTCCAGGGCCGTTGAGTGGCACAACGGCAGGGGGCGCCCTCCACGTTGTGGTCCAGGCAGCGATCCCCACGGCCCCCACCCTTCCAGTGGGGGAGTTACGCACAACGTGAAATTGCTGGTCTATGTGCCGTGCTAACTTTTGAAAACCATCACAAAATGCACATACTTGGGCAATCCTAATTAAAAGATGCATCTCTCTAACAACTCTTTCTCATCTGTAAGAGGATTTTTTTTTTAAGGAAAGTTCATCTGATCTTCTCCCCCAAGGCTGGATTAAAGGCTTTGCAGTCAGAGAAGACTCTTCTTCCTCTCTGGACCCCTGACTCAGTTTTTCGCACATAGTAGGCGTTTGCTGTATTGTTTGAGGAAGGAGGAAGGAGAGAGCAGAGAAAGAGCCCAGGAAGGGGGTGGGGGGATGGAGATAGAGCGGGAGGAAGTGAAAAAAGAGAAGACGAAAATAAGGAAGGAAGGAAGAAGGCAGGGAGGGAGCTTGTGAGGTATCATGGTTAAATTTCAATTTACAGATCAAGAAACCAAGATGTAGCAGTTTTTAGCGACTTATTAAAAGTAAACAAGAGATGTCATCTCAACACTCCGGTTCCTGAAGGTCCCTGCTTTTCACCACTCCTCCACCCACCCTCCTGTTGAATTTTTTTTTTTAATATAAAAAGCCTATTATACGTGTACTTAATTACCTCTTCTTTTACGGCTCCAGCTTCTTAATGTGTAAAACTGTAGAAAAAGCCTATCTCCCTCTGAGAAGGAATTCCTCTCCTAGGATCCTTGCTGAAACAACCCAGCCCTCCTCTTGTCTGTCAGCAGCAAACTGGAAGCCACCATAAGGGGTGAAAATTAAAAGCGCGTAAGACTGACTGAGGCATTCAGGAAACCAAGCCCCCAAGCTCCGGTCCTCTCACTGGATTGCGTTTAAATTCACGCGGTGTCAGGACGGAGGTGGGTGCTCTGGGCCGGCCGCATGTTTATAATGAAGCTGTATGTCTGGAGTTGGGGGCGGGGGAAAAGAACCTTTGACACGGGGGAGAAATGAAGGATACCACGTGCTTGTGCGATTACCGGTGGGACTTCGGAGCGCAGGCTGAGCTGCTGTCCGTGGGTCGCGCTATGGCCGAGATGTTAGGAATAATTAAACCCCAGCCAAATCCCCCATCGCAGGGACGATTCGGCTCCGTGACTTCACCCCCCCTCCGACGCGCACACTCACACGCACACACGCACAGAGGGACCGAGAGAAACTTTCAGAAGGCTGGTAACAGAACAAAGCAGCTTTTACTGTCGCAAAATCTTTATGGATCGCCATCCTTGAGGTGAAGTTATATCCTTTATGGTCACATTTTGGTCGTTTCCTTAACTTATTGAAGGCATTTCGTGGGGCCCGCGCTCTCGGAACAGAGCTGGGAAAGAGGCCCCCAGCCCCCGTCTGGAGGTGGGTTAATGATGGCGCGCCTTGTGCAGAGCGTCCAGGACACAGAGGTTAATAAAACCCGTAGCTCTTCTTCATGGGTACCAGGGGATGGTTAATGTTCGAGCCCGTGCAGGACCTCGGCTTAATGTTCCGCGTGAAGGATCGCGCTGCCAGACGACACCCTCCCTGGTGCCAGCCTCGCATATTAGCACACGCATATTAGCGAGCACGTGCGGGAACCTTAGGTGCGGCCTCCGACCTGGGGGCGGTGGGCTGGCCACCCGCCCCGCTTGCGGAGAGCACTGGACACAGAGTCGGGAGAGCCTGCACCTGGGCCCCAACCAGCCTCTGGCCATCCAGGTGTCCCTCTGGCCTCTCCCATCCAACAAAGGGCGTGAACTGCCTTCTGCCATCCTGGGGTCTGTGCACAGGAGCAGGTGTGGGGGACTGTCAGGTCACAGATGGGTTCTGGGGTGACCTTCACAAGCTTTTGGGGGGTCATGAGAAACGAGTCAGATCTGGGTCAACCTTACCCCCAGCGCGCCCTGGGCCAGTCGCCTGACCTCTCTGTCTCCTTCTGCCAGAAACAAGCCCTGAGATGAGGATTTGAAGGCAGGTAGTTTACTTGGGAGGTAATCCCAGGATGCAACAGGGACACAAGTAACCGCCACAGGCAGCTGGAGGTAATCCTACTTAGAACCTGGGGCGGCGGGGTGGGCGGCATAGTGTACCCGCCTCAGGGTCTCCCCACCTGAGTGGCAAGGGAGCTGGGGCACTGATACTGATACTCATGGGCCCTGCCTGCTGTTCCTCTCCACAGAGTGGGCTCCCACAACCGGGGGAAGCCTCAGGCACACAGATGCCTCTGGTGGTTGCAAGTGTGAGTGGCGTGCACTGAAATGGTCAGGCCTGGGGAGGAGACGAGAGGGGAAGACCCACCTCCCTCCTCTCTAGAATGAGGCCAGCACCGCCTGCCTACATGCATTGTCGTGAGGGTTAAATGAGATAATACAAGAGCCCAGTGCTGCTACTTATGATTTACTTCGAATCTGAAGGGCGGGTATGTTTGTTGCCATCAAAGCCATAAGCTAGACCTGGGTGAACTGCCCTCACTGGAAGCCTTCCTCTGGGACTTAGCTGTTTTGGTGTTTTGCAAAAGACAACTTGACTGTATGTTTGGCATCGAAGGGAGCAGATGGGGTAAACTGGGTCGGGGGAAGGTCCCTGAGATCAGAAAGCGGGGGAAAGAGTGATGTCCACGCACCGAGTGTACAGGGCGAGGGAAAGGGGCCGTGAGGGGTAAGCCAACTCATCCACCCCTGCGGGTCTGCGTTTGTTGTCACCAAACCCGAGGTGCTGGCCCCCCGTCTTTCGTCTCCTAGATCACTCCTGACACCACTTCTGCTGTTCAGTGGGTCAGCGGGGTTTCTTCATCAGGCGGTGAAGCAACGTCCCTGCGTGTGTGCCCAGAGCCTCTTGCTTAGATGTCACTGCGAGGTGGGGAGGGAACCCAGCGGGATGTTATCTCAGAACAGGCCCTCCCGTGGGCCCCAGGATCCACGCCTTGATGTGGACTCTGCTTGGACATGAATGGGGGTGCCTCCACACCGATGTGCTTGGGACCTCTGGGTCCACATTGTCACCCCGTCTCAGAAGGGGCTCCAGAGCAGGCGTCCGGGACTCCGCATGGAACCTTCCACCGCCGAGCGACATCCCATGGCCCCTGGGCAGTGTGGCTTTATAGTCAGGAGGGCACCCACGGTGTCTGCAGTGTGTAGGTGCTACTCCCGACATCCGCGTTGCCTGAGGGAAGGAGGGGATGAATGAAAGATGCATGTGGGGATGCCCAGGGGGGTGAGAGAAAGCAGGGCAGCGCTGCTTAGCTGTTCATGGGAAACACAGGTGTGGGGATTTGCAGCTTCCCCCACCGTCTCCCCTCGGTGGTGCTAACAGCCAGGAAGCCACACTGACACCTCCTTGTGAATCTGAGATTTCCCTTTTCAGTTTCGCAAATTCGTTCCTTCCTTATTGTCGTCCACAGGGGAGATGTCCTCAGTCTGACTCACAGTCAAGCATAAATAGTGTCAGGCTGGTAAAGGGGGGAAAAAAATAGAGATTGCCGTGCTTCTAGTTGCAATGTGCGTCATTAATTGATCCTGTGGCACCCCAAGCTCTAAGGGGGGGTGATGGTCTGGGGACACCGGGCACACATGGGTCCCTTCTCTGTGCTTCTTTTTTAAAACAATCCAGACACTACAGAGCATTTTAAGGGCCCTCACAGTCAGACATCTTCATGATTGTTATTGCTTAGTCATGTCTGACTCTTTGCGACCCCATGGACTGCAGCACGCTAGGCCTCCCTGTCCATCACCTACTCCCGGCCACTTGCCCAAACTCATGTCCACTAAGTCGGTGATGCCATCCAACCACCTCATCCTCTGTTGTCCCCTTCTTCTGCCTTCAGCCTTTCCCAGTATCAGGGTCTTTTCCAGTGAGTCAGTTCTTCACATCAGGTGGCCAAAGTGTTGGAGCTTCAGCTTCAGCATCAGTCCTTCGAGTGAATATTCAGGGTTGATTTCCTTTAGGATTGATTGGTTTGATCTCCTTGCTGTCCACGGGACTCTCAAGAGTCCTCTCCAACATCACAGTTCAAAAGCATCAATTCTTCGACACTCAGCCTTTTTATGGTACAGCTCTCACATCCGTAAATGACTTCTTCGTGATGGGGTTTAACAAATAATGGAAACAGATCCTGCTGGAAAGGGCTTGCAAACAAGCCCAATGTCTCTAGAAGTGCATGGGGGTGTGTGGTCTTCCCTGCATGGGTGGGACTGTGTTTGTCATCACGATGCTTCTCCCTCCATGCTGCCTAAGCTCTGGAGTGTTTCAGGTGAGAAGCACCTTGGAGTGAAAACTCGGTGCTCGACCTCTCCAGGAATTCAAGCCACAAAGAGAGACGTCCCAGGGGATGTCTCTGGTGACACTGGGTCTCTGACTCACCCCGGTACTTGTCATTTTGTTCAGAAATATACATCAAGTACTTAATTCTATGCTAGGGCCTATTCTCTGTGATGTCCCCGCCCCAGGGATTTCTTGTTTCATAAAGATCAAGCAAAAGATCTCCCTATGATATGACTCCTGTGGGAACAGAGGCCAGTGGGCACCCAGTCCAGCCTGCTGGGTGGGGTAGGCCTCCCCGAGGAGCAGGATACTAGGCTAAAAGCCTGGAGTGGCTGTCAGAGCCGAGGCTGGGGACATGCGGGACCGTGAAGGGTGTTCCTGGCCGGGCTCATGCACAGAGGTGGGGAAGCGGGAGTCTGGCTGGAGACCAGGACCGTCCAGAGATGTGCGATGCCCTCTGGGGACTCAGAGCTTGTTTCTCAATCCCCTTGTGCTGACATCCTGGTGAGAACTGGTGAGTCCCACCCACACACACACCTAGTGAGGACATCAAGCCCCTTGCAGCTCCGGGACCTCTTAGTTACCAGCGATGGGGGTGCTGAGTGAGACCGGGCCCTGCCTTCTGTGGGGGGTCCAGCTGTACTGGGAAACCCCGCTTCTGGAGCAGACACATTAGAATGTCCTGGCTAGTCTCCCCCACTCTGGACAGCAGTGTCTGGAAGCATTCTCTGCAATTATTCACATTTCACCCAGGAGGAAGCCGAGTGGAGGTGAGGTCACCTGCCACATCACAGACTCGGGCCTGTTGGGGCCAGGACCTTGGCCAGGTCTGCCCACGGCCTTTGCATCCGGAAAGGGGAGCAGCGGGTGGGAGAAAGGCAGCCGGCCCCAGGCCTCCCAGTGGGCCTGACTCAGACCCACTCCTGGCCGCCAGGCCCATATTCTGAGGATGTGGGTGTTCATGTCTCAGAGGTTCTCCCACGGCTGGACAGTCTTGAGTGGGGGCCCCCAGGGACACGGGAGGAAGAGGTGCCACCATCTTCCCTCAGCTCCAGGGAGTCCCCGGCCCTCCTGGCCTAGGAACCCGCCCTGCCAGGCAGCCGGGTCTCTGGCCTTTCTGTCAACCCCACCCCACCCCAGGCACCTCAGCCTCTCCCCTCAGGCCCTGCGGGCCGACCTTGGCCTGTCTCTGGCCTCAGCCCGGGCGCCAGGCCTGCTCTTGGAGCCCAGCCAAGCCCCACCCAGCACTCAGCCTCTCCCCAAGTCCCACTGGTCGGGCCGAGAACACAGTTCAGTTCAGTTCAGTTCAGTCTCTCAGTCGTGTCTGACTCTTTGCAACCCCATGGACTGCAGCACGCCAGGCCTCCCTGTCCATCGCCAATTCCCGGAGCTTGCTCAAATTCATGTCCATCGAGTTGGTGATGCCCTCCAACCATCTCATCCTCTGTCGTCCCCTTCTCCTCCCGCCTTCAGTCTTCCCCAACATCAGAATCTTTTCCAAGGAGTCAGTTCTTTGCATCAGGTGGCTGAAGTATTGGAGCTTCAGCTTCAGCATCAGTCCTTCCAATGAATATTCAGGACTGATTTCCTTTAGGATGGACTAGTTGGATCTCCTTGCAGCCTAAGGGACTCTGAAGAGTCTTCTCCAACATCACAGTTCAAAAACATCAACTCTTCTGAGAAAGGGTCTCTCCTTCTCCAGCTTTCTCAGGTCAGGGGCTTCTGGCTGTGGCTCACTCCCTCGCTCTCAAACACACACACCCTCACACGCACATGTACACATATGCAGGTCCACACACACTTGTACACACAGACACCCTCACACACACACACACCCTCACACATGTACACATATGTACGTACACACAGGTGTACACACACATACACTTACACATACACACCCCCTCACACACACGTACACATACACACTCACACATGTACACATACACACACCTCACACACACATGTACACATGCACACATATACACACACATGTACACACACATACATGCTCACACACAGGGGCTTAAACCCTGGAGCACAGCTTCTTTTCACCAGTTGTCTCTGTCCAGCTACCCTCATCATCCCATTTCATCCTCACTTTTCCCCAAAGGGTTTTATGAATGGAAGCCTCGCCCCCAGAACCCTATTCTCAGTTCAGTTCAGTCGCTCAATCGTGTCCGACTCTTTGTGACCCCATGGACTGCAGCACACTAGGCCTCCCTGTCCATCACCAACTCCCAGAGTTTACCCAAACTCATGTCCAGTGAGTTGGGGATGCCATCCAACCACCTCATCCTCTGTCATCCCCTTCTCTTCCCACCTTCAATCTTTCAAATTCTGCAGACGCATAAACTGAAGCTCAGAAGAATTAAAAGCAGTTTTGCTCCAAGTCTCAGACAGCTAGTAACTGACTGACAGAGCCTGCCTTAAATCCAGGCTTTCTTACTCTGAGTAGCCACGCAACCTTGTGACATCTCTCGGCCTCTTTTCCCTCATCTGTGAAATGGGAATAACAGTGCTGGGTGAGAGTGAGGCTTCTGTGCACATTGTGTGAACTCACTGCTGGGGGTGTCTGGGTGCAGGGCTTGCTTAGAATGGCACCTGGCCCGGGGAAAGCGCTAATAAGCGGTGGACAGGGTTGGCGGGAGTATCATTGTCACTGGCATCAGAGATAAGCCTGTCCTGACATGGGGACACCCATGTCAGCTTCCTGGCTGGTGGCTCCGCGTCTTTTGTCCTAGACGCTATCCTGGCTGTCTCACCTTGTATCCACTGATGGCTTTGTTTCCCTTCTCTTCTGGTTGGCTCTTGAATTCACATTCTGAACACTGCAAGAGATTTCTGGGCTGATCTTTATTATTTCTGGAGGATACGTGGCAGGAGGCCAGAGTGGCAACTTGGCATCATCACCCCAAAGCTCATCCCTATGTTTCCCCAGTTAATTTAGCATCTTCCACTGGACTGGGTTGTTTTGCAACAAGACTGACCCTTCAAAGTGAGGAGCTCTCTCTCCTTCAAGTAAAATATACGAAGTGCTTTGTCAGTAGAAACTGAGCTTAAACCCCAGTGCTACCACTTAGGAGCTGCGTGACTCTGGGCAACTTACTTAACCCCTCCGAAGTACATCTTCTCTTTGAATTGGGACTGAAGGATGAGACGTGTAGAATGCCCTCCACGGGGTTTTGGAAAGAGGTCAGTGAGAGGCTGGCAAGCAGGGCCCAGCGTAGTAGGTGCTCAGTAGCCAGAGTCCACTTGGAACTGAGTTCAACAGCACAGCTAGTTTGGGCAGCAAGAAGGGAAGGGAAAAGCCCTTGGCTTGGAAGGATCCACTGGGGAAGAGGGGGCAGTGGCCTCAGAGCTGAGGACCCAGTGCCACACCGTGTCCCGAGCGAGGCGGGCCCCGGGGAGACGGGAGCGAGTGAGGTCCGCCGCCCCTCTGGAGCCGACCTCTCAACTTCCTGGTGAAACCAGCAGGTCTCCTCGAAGGCAGGGCCGGGCCTCCTTATCGGTGGGCTCAGAGTCCACGGCACCAGGGCCGGACGCCGCGTGCAGGAGGCTGCGAGTGTTTATCAGGCCCCGCCCTGTGGCCGGCTGGTCAGACGCCAAGACTTTGGACACGGTTGCACTTGAACGTGACTGCTCTTCCTTCCCCGGCGGGGACGCTACAGCACATTTCCCAATGTTTATTCCCAGTTTTCAAAAGGTTGAAAGTTGACCGCTGGATTTTCACAAACACGATGGCCGGGCCCGAGATGCGTGCTGGGGTGTCGGACCCCTCGCCTTTCTCCCAGCTGGGGGATCTCTGTTGCACCCCATGGCAGGGGCAGTCGTGTCGGACCTACTCGCTTTGCAGCGTGGTCCCGGGTAAGATCCATGCCGATGGATACTTTAACACAGGTCCCCTCTCCATCCCTAGAGGAAGCCTTCAAGGGGGTGTTATCCTACCCATTTTAGAGGTAAGAAAGCAGAGGAACAAGTGACACGTCCCCTGGGAAAGAGCCTCCCAAGAGTGCAGCCTCTGACCATGCGTGTAGCAGCTTACCTAAAAGCCCAGCCCAGTGCTGGGAGCCCAACGGTTGGCTTAGTTCACTAAATCCTCCTCACATCGGGACTCTCCTGACTCCACTGGATAAAAAAAGAAGTTGTAGGGAGAGAGGTTTAACAATTGCCATCATTTACCCAGCTAGCAAAAGCTGACCTTAGGATGTGAACCATTTAGGTTGGTCTCTGACCCTCTCACCACCCCCAAACACAGACGTGTACTCCTTGGCCCAGGTCTCCCAACTGTGGCACCTCCAGCACCGTGGAACGAGCCATTCTTGTGGTTAGGGCTGGCAGTGCCTTGTGGGTTCTCAGCAGCATCCTTGGCCTCTACACGCTAAATGTCAACAGCCGATGCCCACTCCAGTTTATGAGAACCCCGAGCGTCTCTGCACATTGTCAGCTGCTGCCCCCGGGAGGACGACTGCTCTCGACCGAGGTCAGGTGTTTTGATTATTAGCCACGATGACGGTATAATTGAGATTGTGGTTGTGATGAGGAAGTCGCTGTCAGTGTCCAGCCTGCCTGTGGGCAGGGGCTGACTCACGTAACAACACATGATCCAGGGTCCAAACTAGAGCCCTTTAGAGATGACAGTGGGGTGGTTAATACTGGTCTCAGAGTCCAGGACCACTGGGGTGGTTAATACTGGTCTCAGAGTCCAGGACCACTGGGGTGGTTAATACTGGTCTCAGAGTCCAGGACCATTGCAGGCAAACCGCAACGAATGTTGCCCTGCTTCGGCAGCCCCATCTACCTGGTTGCTAGGTAAGGTGTCCAGGTGTGACTCCTTAGCTTCTTGTTTTCTATTGATACCCTCATGCAGGGGGCTTTTCCTGGCTGTTAAGGGCTCCAAGAATCTTAGGACTGGCTCATCCCACCCTCTCCTACCCTCCAAGGGACCCTGGACAAGCACAAGGTAACAAACACAAGTGTGTGTTTGTGGCACAAACACAAGCTAACCAAAACCAACTTTCTCAGATTGGTAAAAAACTGGGAAATGACCCCAAGGAGCTGGCACCAGTTTTCTTTGCTCTCTGGCTAAGCTGAGCCCATGCTGTTAGGGTTCTCGGAATGTTCACCTGATTTCTGGAGACCTGAGTGCCACTTGGGAACCACAGGGGGGTGGCTTCCCCGTCAGCCTTGTGGAGCATCCTGCAATCTGGAGAAGGTGAGCTGTGCACTCTCCTTCCAGGGCATGTGAAGATGATGGCGGTGGTGGTGGTGATGATGGCGACCTGATGAGGCTGGGCCTTTGCTGTCTGCTTGGTCTTGTCACGGGCGTTTCATGGATTATTTCATTTCATCCTTACTCTCGCCCATGTTGCTATCTTTGTCACCACTTTATGGACGTGGGGCCTGAGGTTCCAGAAAGATGAGTAACTTGAACAAGGTTATACAGTTGTACAGGGATGGAGGCAGAATTTGAGGGCAGATGGGTGGGTTCTGAAGCCCACGGAGTACCACTTTTCCATGGAGTGTAAGTGTGATGTTGTCAGTGGTCCTCTGTCTATTGGGCACCTATTCCAGGCACGATGCTAAGGAAGGAAGTATGAGAAAGCAGAGCATCTCTCCGTGCCCATCAGAACCCACCAGCCAGTGCAGGAGACAGACCACCCAGCAGGCAGCGTGTCTTTTCTCAGTGGGGTGCTGGGCAGGAAGGGGGAAGAGAATGCCAGGCAGGGGCGCCGGGTTGAGCAAGGCGGGTTGGAATGTTGAAGGAGCACGGCTCAGAGTGAAGTCAGGGAGGGTCAAGTCCAAGGCTGCAGGCCCAGAAGCCTTGTGACAGCGTAGCATGCCACACGCCCACATGTGCACTCATACTCTCAGGCACACACTCATAGGAACAGACATGTTCGCACTCACAAAATTCAGCTCCAAGCTAATCCTATCAGACCCCTTCTAAGGCTAGGGTATCAGAGAGTTCTGACTCTGCCAGTTGGGAACACTGCCTCCGTCTTCTTTCCATGTCTCCTCTGCTCCAGGCAAAGTAATGCCCTTCCTGTTCCAAAGATGCCCCTGTCCCGGGGGACCAAGTGAAATGAATTACGGGCACATGATCCAATGATGGGGCTTCCCTGGTGACTCAGTGAAGAACATGTCACAGGGAAATCAGGGCTGCAGAGACGATTAAGGTCACTACTCACTTGACCTTGAGGTGGGGCGATTAATCTGGATTATGTGGGGGGATCCGAGGTCCTCACAAGGGTCGTTAAGAGAATAAGGGTCATGAAAAGCGCAGGGCAGGAGAATCAGAGTCCAGGAGGCAGATGTGCAGAGAGGCTGGGTTAGAGCCCTGTGCACTGAAGATGAAGCAAGGGCCACAACCAAGAAGTGCAGGCACCTCCGGAAGCTGAAAAAGGCCAGGAGACAGGTTCTCCCCTGGGGCCTCTGGGAGGGGCACAGCCCTGCCCACACCTTGCTTTCAGCCCAGTGAGACCCCTGTCAGACTCCGACCTCCAGAACTGAGAATAACTGTGTGGTTGTAAACCCCCGAGTTTGTGGTCACTTGCTGCAGCAGGCAGAGGGGACTTAGACACCTTCCTCTCAGAACCAGGCCTGTTCTTCAAGCTCTGCCAGGTGAGCCGTGCTCACTCACAACCTAGGCAGGTGTGCACTCGGGGCACCTCTGTTTCTCCTAAACCCTTGGGGTCCTGGGCTTCCCTGGTGGCTCAGCAGTAAAGAACCTGCCTGCCAGTGCAGGAGACATACGTTCAATCCCTGATCTGGGAAGATCTGGAGAAGGGCATGGCAATCTGCTCGAGTATTCTTGCCTGTGAAATCCCATGGACAGAAGAGCCTGATGGGCTACAGTCCGAGGGGTTGTGAAGAGTCGGACGTGACTGAGCAACGGAACAACAACCACTAGAGGTCCTAAAGGAAGGCTTCCCTCTACCTGGTAAAGCCTCCAGCTGGAACGGAGACCCACCCTTGGAGCCAGGGAGGCCCTAAGGAATGAGACTACCTCTTATCAGTGGTCAGAACCGCACCCTGAGAGCTCTGATATCCCAGCACCCAGAGGGGAAGGGACCAAAGAGCCTCTTGATGAAAGTGAAAGAGAAGAGTGAAAAAGCTGGCTTACAGCTCAACACTCAGAAAACAAAGGTCATGGCATCTGGTCCCATCACCTCATGGCAAATAGATGGGGAAACAATGGAAACAGTGTCAGACTTTATTTTGGGGGGCTCCAAAATCTCTGCAGGTGGTGACTGCAGCCATGAAATTAAAAGAGGCTTATTCCTTGGAAGAAAAGCTATGACCAACCTAGACAGCATATTAGAAAGCAGAGACATTACTTTGCTGACAGAGGTCTGTCTAGTCAAAGCTATGGTTTTTCCAGTAGTCATGTATGGATGTGAGAGTTGGACTATACAAAAGGCTGAGCGCTAGAGAATTGATGCTTCTAAAGTGTGGTGTTGGAGAAGACTCTTGAGAGTCCCTTGGACTGCAAGGAGATCCAACCAGTCAATCCTAAAGGAAATCAACCCTGAATATTTATTGGAAGAACTGATGCTGAAGCTCCAATACTTTGGCCACCTGATGTGAAGAGCCGACTCACTAGGAAAGACCCTGATGCTGGGCAAGACTGAGGGCAGGAGGAGAAGGGGACGACAGAGGATGAGATGGCTGGATGATATCACCTACTCAATGGACATGAGTTTGAGTGATCTCCAGGAGATGGTGAAGGACAGGGAAGCCTGGCGTGCTGCAGTCCATGGGGTTGCAAAGAGCTGGACACGACTGAGCGACTGAACAAGAGCAACAGAGAGGAAGGGAACCGCATGTCTCCCTCCCACGTGGGTCTGTCGAGCCTGTGTGCCATGATCTCATCCACCGCCCCTCCACCTTTTCTGTTTTGTTTTGTTTTTTTAAACAAAAATGACAGTGTTATGTTAAGGCAGCTGACTTTTTATTATTCATATGGCTTTCTAAAAAGGATCATTCTGGCTTTAATTAGAGCGAAAAATATGAGCAGCGATAGAAATAGCCAAGTATCACACAGCTTCATTATTTACACCATTGATTTTGACAGGCAGATAAACACAGAGGAAGACATGTGCCCAGCATTCGTCAGCTTCCGACTCTCCACCCATTGATGGGACCCTGCCTTTCTCTCTCCAAAGGCAAGGACACCGTGGTAGAGACTCACAGCTCGTGGCCTTGGTGTTGTGGGGGAGACAGATGGCCAAACAATCCCAGTCAAAGCAGTGAAGAGTTGGGACCGTCTCCTTCATACAATAGCGTGTGTCAGGAGGTTCTGTGAGTGTCTTTCACCCGTTCACTCACTTCATCCTGGCAGTGTGCTTGTGTGAGGTGAGAGTCTTAGTCCCATTTTATGGAACAGTACACGGACTTCAAGGGCACCCACGCCAGTGCTCTTGCCTGGAAAATCCCATGGATGGAGGAGCCTGGAGGGCTGCAGTCCATGGGGTCGCTAAGTCGGACATGACTGAGCAACTTCACTTTCACCTTTCGCTTTCATGCGTTGGAGAGGGAAATGGCAACCCACTCCAATGTTCTTGCCTGGAGGATCCCAGGGACGGGGGAGCCTGGTGGGCTGCTGTCTATGGGGTCGCACAGAGTCGGAGAGGACTGAAATGACTTAGCAATAGACTGACTGCAGAGAGGGCAAGTGACTTGAGCCGCCACAAGCCCACAGGGTAGTGCGTATTTGGACGAGACCGGCTGGCCCCAGGAGCTGCCGAGTTTGGGATGCTGACGGTGTGCGTTGCATGCCTCAGGCCAGCAGTGCTCACACTAAAGTCACCCAGGGAGCTCTCAAAACCCAGTGCTCAGGCCACACACCCCCCGCCCCGACCTATTAGATCAGAACGTCTGGGGGTGGGAAACAGGCATCGGTGCCTTTTAAAGATCCCCCCAGGTGGCCCCCAAAGCACAGCTGAGTTAGGCAACCACTGCTTTTCTATGAATTCTCTTACCCAAACCCTCCATGCCCCAATGGAGAAACGGTCCTTGCTGGCCCATGTTAAAGATGAGAGACCTGAGCCTCTGGGAGGTCAGGTCACCCCCTCACTCCACCGAGTGCGGTTGTGAACCAGAACAGGCTAGAACCCTCACTGGCAGCCCCTGCACTGAAATGCCTTCCTAGTGGGAGATCGTCAGTGGGCCAAAAGGGGCTTTTCCAGGAGAATGCGTTCTGTCTTAGGCACAAGTGAAAATTGAATCAAGCTTTCTTCCCATCTTGCGGTTTCCAGTTCTTTGAACAATCATGAGAGTGAAACTCTCCTTGCTGTGGGCATCCTCCCTTTTTCCTCTGGAATTCAAAACCCCAAACTGAATCCGCTTAAACCTGAATGTTTTCCTCAATAGCTGTAGGAACTCACAGCTCCGCGGTGAGCCCAGGGGACCTGGGAGAGCTTCTGCTTCCAAGCCCCCAGGAGCGTGGCCTCCTGGTGTACCCCCAGCCTTGACCTGTATCTCTGGCCTCCCAGTTCCGCAGGATTAACTCCCTCCACTGGGGTAGCCTGAGTTCTCGGAGCAGTGCTCAGTAATGGCGAAACTTGGCCTCAGTGCATTGGGCCAAATTGAATCTTGGAGACAAGAGGTTGGGGTGAAGCAGAAAAGAATGGCTTCATCGCTTCGCAAGGCATAGAGGGACACAGCAGGCTAATGACCATAAACCTGTGTGTCCCGACCCTGAGGGGATTTGGTCTTACCTTGGTTCAAGGGGTGGGCTTGCTGATGAGGATCAGAGTGTGTGCAGGGCCTGCACCGCTTTAAACCCGTCTCAGGTGGTCTTCTGGTGAGCGTCTGTGGTTCTCAAGGTTATCAAACTATGACCTTCTCTCTGGAATGAAGAGAGCTTCATCAAGGAGTTAACATCTTCAATTCGCTGGGGGTTTTTAGCTCTGCAGATGAGCTCAGAGATGCTACGTGTGTCCCCTTAGGTGGAGCCAAGACCCCGCCCCAGGGCTGCACTGTGGTTTCTGCACTGCCCCTCTTCTGTCTGTAAATCCCCTCCTTCTCTGATTGGCAGCCTTTTGAAGCTGCCCTTTGGAACTCAGGGAGCTGAAGCCTGTTCCCTACAGACAAGGGATGGGTGGCCCAGAACCCCACGGGGCCTGTTCGGTTCACTCGCATCTTCCGTGCATGAGAGATTTGGGTCATTTCTCCCTTTAACTTGGAATTGTGTAGGGACATGATCAGTATAGACTCCCAGACATGAAGCAAAAGGACCTACCCTCGGAAGGTTGAGGCCATGGCGACTGTTCAGGCTGCAAACAAGCAGGGAGTGTGTGCCTCCAGGTCCCGCTTCCTCCCCCCAACTCTCTTCTCTCCGTCAGCCCCTCCCTCCCATCATTCCCAGGCCATGCCCTCTGACCCCCTTGCTTTCCCCTGCTGCTGGAACAAATGGCCCCAGACTGAGTGGCTTCACACAACAGGAGTTCCTTCCCTCGCAGTCCCAGAGTCCAGAAGTCCAACATGGGCACCTGGGTGGGGTTGGTCGAGTTTTAGACGCAGAAGGAGACTGTTCTGGGCCTCCCCTCCCCTCTGAGCTTGGGGTGCGGGCTGGCTGCACTCGATGTTCCTGGGTGTGAGGACGCACCACCCCGTCTCTGCCCCCACCCCCACACTGTCCTGTCTCCCCTGGGTCTCTCTGAGTCACCGCCCGTCCTTCACATCTTGACACTGGTCTTTGGATCCAGGCCCACCCTAATCCAGTATGATCTCACTTAACTAATTACCATGGCAGAGATTCTCTTTCCAGATAAGCTGGCATCTGGAGGTTCCAGGGGACTTGAACTTTGAGAGGCCACTGTTGAACCCAGGACACCCCCTTCACATCTTGCCAAGCTACTGCTGCTCAGCCATGTGAGCGTCCAGATGCGTGTTGGGTCCTGCGCCACCCCACCTGTTGCCCACCCTGTCTGTTGACCTTGGGATAGCATCTAACTCCTGAGCCCCCAGGCTCTCACGTGCTCAGGCCCCGGCTGCCTCTTCATCCTCCCGCAAATGTACTTCCCAGCGCCGCCCCCGGCCTCTGTCCTGTGCCGTGCTCACACCTGCCCTTGCCGTTCTCTCTGCCTGCAGCACCTGCCCTTCAGTCCTGCTCATCGCTGGTCCTTCTCCTCCAGGGCTCAGCTCAAATGGTGTGTCTTTGAAAACTCCTTCCCAGCCTGTTCCACCCAAGATAGTCACCCCTTCATCATACTCTGGTTTTCTTGGCTTCGTAACCCCGATCGCCAATGGAATGGTCGTGTCCTCATCTCTGTCCTGTCTGCTGTCCTCCCCCCCCCACCACCCCCGGTTTCTCTTAGAGTCACAGCTGTGTCTTCATGGCACAATCCAGGAGCCACGGAGATACTGGATTAAGGAGAGCGTTACCACTGTGGGCCTCTGCACTGACTTCACTTTGTCCATCCATCCATCTGCTCAAATTCTGAGTCCTCACTATGGACCAGGCATTATCACTGATGCTGGGTGAATGAAGTCACTATTATCTCTTGCATCCTAGAGAGGTGGCATGAAAAACGCAACTTACTGATACACGTGCTCCAGACTTTCCACGTGGCATCAAATGTGTTGCCTCTAAACGTCCAGACTTTGTGCAGCTCAAACCTTACGCTTGTATTTCATGGAGCCCATAGAGGCTCTGGGCTCTTTCTGTGCCACAGGCACTGGGCACCTCTGGGATTCTGGTTGAAGCTTCTCGCCATCTCCGATACTTTTGTTTCTTCGGTTCAGTCTCAGCCCCACCACCGTCATTTTCTCTGGGTAAATGGGGTCAGAGACAAGAGGTCATTGTAAAGTCAGGAGCTGTGGACATGGTTGGTGACTGAGCTCGTGGCATTTGGGCTGAGCTGTGAGTCTAGGCAGCGCTGCGAGTTACCTGCCGTCTCTGGGTCTGGGGCTTCCCTGGTGGCTCAGACAGTAAAGAATCGGCCTGCAGTGCAGGGGACCCGAGTTTGATCCCTGGGTTGGGAAGATCCCCTGGAGAAGGAAATGGCACCCACTCCAGTATTCCTGCCTGGAAAACTCCATGGACAGAGGAGCCTGGCGGCCACAGACCATGAGGTCACAAAGAGACGGGCCTGAGCGACTAACACTTCCTGCGAATCTGAGCCCTCAGCTTCAGACTGCTCAGATCCAAGTGGCCAAGGCCTTTTCCCGCTTGAATTATTTTATTTGTTTTACTAATCTCCTACTATCACTCTTTTTAATTTCTAATTTGCTAGAATTGTGACGTCAGTGCTTTGAATAGTGGTTCTCAAGTTTGTCGGCACAGTAGGATCACCAGCACGTCTTTTATAAATCCCCAAACCTGGGGCAGAAGAGTTGATTCTCAGTCCCTAGAGGTGAGACACAGCTCGTAGTGTGAGGTTTTAGAGAAGAGTCAAATGTGCAGGCAAGTTTGGGAAGCACTGACTTAGACCAGGAGCCTGCCAGTTTCTCTCTTAAGGCCTGAGTAAAGATTCTGATAAAGAAGGCTGAGCACTGGAGAACTGATGCTTTCGAATGGTGGCCCTGGAGAGTATTCTCAGCTCTGTAGTCCCCAAGATCTCTTTTACAGCTGTGGGCCTCTGCGATTACAGCATGGAAAGCAGCCACAGAGAGCACACAAATGAATGAGCGTAACTGTGTTCCAGTAAAACTTTATAAGAAACACACAGAGAGCCATGTTAAAGCAAAGGACCAAGGACCATAGTTTGTATCCCCATAGCCTAGAACAATTCCTGGCACAATATCAGAAGGATATTATTATATCAGATGGATGAATGAATACATTGGAATACATCAGATGGATGGTTGAATACGTTCAAAAAGCTTTTAATAAGCACCTACTATATATCCAGCTCTATGCTACGAGCTGGGATTCAGAGAAGATGATGTGTCCTGTCTAGTTGGGGAAACAAAACCATCAACAGATGATCAAGACAGAGTGAGACGGAGGCAGTTAAAGATGTATGAGCTGGCTGCCCTGGAGGCCCAGGGGAGGGAGGAACCAATTTGGCTTGTGGGATATGGAGGAAGTCAGGGAGAGCGTCCCAGCAGAGGCTTTAAACAGAGTTGGGGAGGAAGGGTTTCAGTCTGACTCCCAGCTTCCAGGAATAGAGTTCCCATCAAGTTACCGCAAGAATGGAAGAAGGCTGTTTACTCCCCCAGGTCGCAATCAGATGGGTTGGGGTCTGCGGCAGCTCCGTCTGTGATGAGTCTCCTGCTTTCTTTTCCTTTCTGTGTTGAGAGCTTCATGGGTGACTGTATAGAGAACGTGATGGTTTAAAAAAAAAGTGGGCTTTAGAAGAAGACATGCTTGGTACATTAGTTAATTTCCATATCTGGGAAAACAGGGAGGATTGCAAACCTACTTCAGTGTGTTTTGGCAAAAGTCAAATGAGGTGAAGCAAAGAGATGCTTGGACATGCACGTGGCACCTGTGAGCCCTCAGATGCATTCGCATTGCCCTGGTTGTTGTTACCTCCGTCCTTATCAACCCCTTCTTCTGTTTGCTGATTGCTTTTGCGTCCTTATAAGTTCACTGGGCCCAGGATCTACCAAGCCCCTTGAGAAGCACCCCTTTCTATTTTATATCCTGCCAACTGCTGACTCAGACCTTTAATGTCCCAATTCCAATGGCCAGAAAAGAGAGAACCTGGTCGGCCTATGTCCATGTCCCAAGTCACCAAGTTGCCTCTGGATGGACCACCCTTCAGTTCACCTGGGCCCCTGGGCAGGGGCTGTGTCTCTGTCCCTAAGAAAGGGCTGGGAGTGGGTGGTCCCCTGAAATGGGACCAGTGCAGAGAACCAGTCGGGTGAAGGTCCGTCAGGGAATGATGTGCAAAGATGGAGGATGAAGTCTGGTTGCTTTCCCCTGCCCTGAAAGAGCGCCTGGGGGCAAGGTCCCAGCTCAATCAGAGGAAGCAGGGAGGGGCCTGATGTCCCAAAGTCTGCAGCTCTGCCTTCCAGTCCTACATGCCAGAAACCCAGCCGGTCCTGGTCAGCGGCCAGCCATGCAAATGAGCCCTGGCCCACCGGCCCCGCCCTGTGGGGCAGAAGAGCCAGCCCCCAAAGGAATCTTTCTGGAGTCAAGTGTGGAGGTGCAGCCCAAGGACTGTAGGCGCCTTTGTTTGTTCCCATCTGCGAGCACCCAGGCTGCCAAACCATATTGGGAGTATAATGAGAAATAACGGAATCAAAATAATGTAAAGGAAATAAGTGCTGAAGAGGATGATCAACATCCTTTCTGAATAGATTTCCTGCCAGGGAGACGGGAGCAAAGGGAATGTTTTACCCCCGGGGCCAAGGCAGACAGTGGTCCTGGAAAGGAGAAGGGGAAAAAAAAATCACTTCCTGGAAGAGACTCTTTTAATTGTTCCTTTAAAAGGTGGGCAGGAGCTGCCAAGACCCAGAACAAGTCCTCCGTTTTGGGGGTGTCTTCATTTTTGCAACCCTAGGAGAAACCAGACACCCCCCAACCATGAGCACGGGCCGCACGTAGCAGTGGTTTTCCCTGGAGCCTCACCCAGCTTGGCACCAGGCAGGCTGCGTGCATTTTGGTCTCCGACATGCTGATGGAGGGGGGGCTTTGGAGGTGGCCAGACAGAGGCGGGCTGGGGGTCCTAGCTCTGCCACCTGCCTAGCCTGGTGACCTATGAGTTCCAGATTTTTCTCCAAGTCTTACTTTTTTTCCCCAACAAATTCTCATCCTGCTTTGTTTGCAAAACTCTCATCAGTAGAAAACAAAACAAAATTTGGGCACCATTCTGGCTGGCAACAGATTCAGCGAGAGAATATGAGAGCCGTAGCGCATCGCAGGAGGTTCAGGCCAGGTTTATCAGCTCCCTCTTCTTCACTCACTCCTTTTCTCCCCTCCTCTCTCTCTTATCAGGAAGTCTTGCCTCATTCGTGGTGATGGGTTCACATTTGCTTTTCCCATCAGCCCCCTAGGAAAGCGGACACTATGCTCTTGCAGTAAGGGGGGAAATCTGGAAAGTCGTTGTTTTTGCATTTTCATTTCATCCTTCTGTTCACGGCCTCTATTGGATGGTAGGTTTCCGCCTAGGAGCCATCCACAGAGGGCACCCGGGCCAAGAGAGTGAGGGAACCCTCATCCAGGGCGCCCCCATTTTCTTCCCTGCCCTACTTTTCTTAGTGGTCTAACCACAGACGTTTCTTTCCATCTGTTATGGAGAAGGCTGCCCCTGACTTTCACACCATTTCCTGCCAGCTTATCATCCTCTGAACCGCCATGAGATAAAACCTGTCCACCTTAATAAAAATGGCAGGAAGGAACCCTGTGTGATCCCACTGCTTCCGTCGTCTCTCTGGCTGCGCTTCGGACCCCAGACTCCTTGGCTCTGTTCTGGTACGTAGGGAGCAGAACAAGAAGAAAGCAACCAGCAGAGTGAAGTGACAAACATACTGACGTTCTTCTTTGCATGGTGCTCGACACTGCTTCTTTAATTCTGCATCCACCCTGAAGAAGCATGTGACTGTTATTCCATTTGGTGGATGAGGGAGATGGGCACAGAGACGTAAGCAGTTCACTCGAGGTCTCAGAGCACTGGGTCTGAACCCACGTGGTCTGTCTGTGCAGTCAGTGTGCTGACCCGTACGCCAACAGAACAGGACACTGTCCCCCAGGTACCCTGCAGGTAAAACAAGAAGGAACTGAGTGGACATCCGAGCCTGAGAGCCAGAAAGGCATCCAGACGATTCACTCTGCCCTGCGATAGAGTACTGTTTGAGGCTGAAACAGTAGCCCAGAAACCCCCTCTGATAAGCATCTCAGGACGTGCAGGTGGCCTTTGAAAGACAGCATGAGATTGCAGGGTCTAAGCAAACCCTCCCCCAGAATGAGTGACCGTCCCCCTCACCCCTCCTGCAGCACATTCAGACCTGGAAGGGCCCTCATGGTCCACCTATCAGACGGTCATGCCACTCAAGGACAATTCACTTCTCTGCCCCATCTTATCTCCTGAATCTCACACACCATCCCCAAGCTGAGTTGCCGGTTCCCAGTTCCCCAGCTCCGGCAGCTCCGTGGCAGGAGTTCAGAAATCTTGGATTCCCAGTGGCACAAGCCCCGCTCCGGGCTGAACGCCGAGTCCGTGCCGGTTTTTCATAATTGGTTTTCAGAGCAGCCGGTTCCGTGATGTGTCATTGTTAGCAGTTGTAAAAAGATAACTCACATTTTTAAAAGCTTAAAGCTTGCTCGGTGCAGATAAAAACTGTGACAAATTATGTTCCGAAAAATCATAAAAGTGGAGAGAGACATGTTAATAACCAAAGGTGGCGTTTCATTTAGAGGTCAGCCAGAGCTATTAAAGTGGCCAGGAATTTCAAGCTTTGGCAGTAGTGATTTGACCATATCACTTATCTTCCGCAGCCCATGCCTAAGTATCTCCCTGGGTAAAAAAAATAATATCATCATCATCCGCAGACAGTAATACGGGAGGTCAGGGTGAACTGGGGAGAAAAGCAGTATTGCCAGAAGAAATCCAGCTTTCAAGATGTTCAAATCGACCAAGACCATTACATGCTTCGGTTCCCACGCTTTCACCCCCCGTATTCGAGAACATGCTTACACATGCGAACACCAACACACGCCCGACATACCCACTCACTGTGTAAAATAGCCATGTGACGATTTTTCTGCAAGAAAAAAAAAATAGAAAATTGATCTGAAGATTTGGATGACAAACACAAGTGTGTGAAACGTCATCTGGTTTTTCCAAACTTAAAAAAAAGTTTTTTTTTATTTTTGCTCTGGGGAGTTTGTTTGTTCTTTGGTTCTTGTGTGTGTGTGTGTTTTCCTTTAGCTGAGATTGAAGTAAATGCAAAAGGTGAATGATCTTCAACTGGTGGGAGATGCTCCAAGATTTTTCCACACAGTGGGAGGGGAAGAGTTGAATGGAGTCTGGCGTTGGTTGTTTTGAGAATGGGAGGTTGCCAAGCCATTGGTTGAACCAATACAATGTGTGCCTCGCCAGCCGGTGCCCCCCGCCCCACCACAACCAGACTGCGTGTCAGAGTTTCATGTGGTCAGTTTCCAGAGGTGAACGATTGCTTTTGAAATTGACCTGTATTGCATGCCCTGGAGACCCAGATTGAGTAGGTCGTCTTCAAGGACAGTATATTAATAATAAGGCAAAGTAGTAAAACCATTCTAGACCATAGCGCTTGGAAAACTGCATGAACAACAAGTTGAGCTACCTGAGTTTTGGCTTAGTGACAAATTGGACCCTGCTAAGCCAGTCACCTGACTTCTCGGAGCCTCAGTTTTCTCTTCTGTAAAATGGACGGGTTCCAGTGCTGATCTCACATGGTGTTGTAAGAATGTGCGTGGATGGTTCCACACAGAGGCTCTGTCCTCCCTTCCCTTTCTTCAAGATGCTCTACGTTTTCCAGGATGTTTTCATGTCTGGTAGTGAGCAGCAAATTTCAGTCATTTCTCAAGTTACTTTTTCTCCCAAGCCATTACCTGTTGGATCTTGGAGAGACACAAGGGAAAACAAAGGCTTGTAGATGGCAAGAGGCCTCTGCTCTAATAGGCAGATTGGCCCATAGTTGTATATTAAAAAAAAATAGTTTTGATTCACACCCCTCAAAATGACAAAATAGTCTCTACTTGCTGATGAAAAACAGCATGTTGTCTACGGCAGCAGGTACACTCACGGTGAGAATCTTCCACTCGAGGGGGAGACTGTGGTGAAGAACCCTTCCAAGGGCAGACAGGTGGCTTTTTAAACATCTGCCTGATTTTACCATAACGTAAAAGTCATAGCAGTCAAAAAATGGAAACTTTCTGTAAAGGTTATATAAAAGGCATGCTGTTTATCCACAGACCAGACCATTGTGTGTAACTCAGGCAGATATAAGGTAGCTGCATTTAATGCATAATACGTGAACATAATTGTACATTTATTTATTTTAATTCTGCATAGATCTTCCATACCACTTAAGCACTGAGGAAGGAGAAGGAAGTGAAAACAGGGCATGGACCCTGTCATTTAAGCTCTGGAATGGATTCCTTAATAAAATGCAATAGAAGATTTGAGGCCAGAATCATATCAGTTATAAGTCCGTGGTATTTAGGGCCATTCATGAAGGAATTATTACTATTTATTATTTGTCCCCCATCTACTAGGCATTCTGCTAACTGGGGAGTGGCTGAATAAAACTTCTGCCCTCGAGCAACTGCTTTAAAAAGAAATTACCTAAATTTCTTTGGGATCCTCACATGATAGAGATAGTCTTCCCTAATTCTTTACCATTCTTAAAGATTCGGTTGCTTATAAGTTAACCAGAATTGCCTGTTTTTCAGCACATATTTGAAGCAGCAGACTGAATTGCAAATATTCTCGATAGATTCATTAGAACTTCAGTTTTTTTCTCTGTATCCTACTTAAGCAAAGGTCTGGGCATATACAGGTGATCAATAGTGCCCATTATTACATTACTTGTAATAAAGATGGCGGGCATGCGCACACACGGCGTCTCGTAGTGAATGCGCTGGTAGCCATTGGCTTGTCCGACGCTCATCGACTATTCATGACTGATGGCAGACCGGACTCAGAGTAATGCCGAGACGACACTAATGCCTTCCCACTGGGACCCGTGCTCTGACCTGGTGGTTTCTGTTCTTCTCCTCTCATAGTGGATGTGGGGATCTGAAGGGTGGATTTCCATCTAGCTGGTAAGGATATAAATAGGTATCCAAAAGAGAGCCTCTCTTGGCCCTTTGTGCATTACAGTGACTTTCTATCTCGTCAACATGTTTATGGGAAGGGTGCAAAGGGCAGAGATGTGGGATGGCCCGGTGAATGCATCTCCTGCTGATTCATGGGGGGCGGGGCGGGGTATCCAGTGGTTCATGGAGGAGAGATCTCCCATTGCTGTGTGCAGCTGGTTTCCAGGGTGGTAAGAGGAGAATCTGCGTGCCATCGTGGAAGAAAATAATAATCAAGCCAAAAACAACAGATGTGACTATTTTGAGTGGATATTCATTCTGGGAAAACTCTGCATTTGAAGCCATGGAATATAGCTTTGAACATCTCAGAGACTGAACTCATACCCAAGTCTAAAGCTAGGTCAGCCCTTACTTAGTTAATTGTGTGACTCTGAGAAAGTTCCTCAGACTCCTTGAGCCTCAGTCGCCTCTTCTGTACAATGGGCTTGTAAACCAAGTGGGGTTTTTATTTATAACACTTGGTAATGACCTCTCTGATGGAAACACTACCTTCTTTTGGCTCTTGGATGGTTGATGGCTTGTCCTGTGGGTCTCAGCTTCAGTATCACCTCAGAGAGGGATCCATGATCCCCTGAATGAACAGGTCATCCTTACTCTGGTTCCCATCCCTGCTCCTTTCTGCCACCAAACCTCACAATTTGTGAGCCTGTATTTTATATACATATGTATTATATAATGTATATAAAATCATAGACTTCTTTATCTGCTTGATGATTCTCTTTCCCCTCGAGGGCAGGCTCACAGTTTGTATCCTTTGAAGTGAAGTGAAGTCTCTCAGTCGTGTCTGACTCTTTGTGACCCCAGGGACTCTAGCCTACCAGGCTCCTTCATCCATGGGATTTTCCAGGCAAGAGTACTGGAGTGGGTTGCCATTTCCTTCTCCAGGGGATCTTCCCAACCCAGGGATCGAACCCGGGTCTCCTGCATCACAGGCAGACACTTTACCGTCTGAGCCACCAGGGAAGCCATCCTTTAGAGCCTTAAAAAGTGTCAGGCTTTTTAAAAAGTAGGTCCCCAGAAACATCTATTAAATAAATCAGTGAACATTAAAAAACCTAATCTAGAAAACAGTATGTAAGGTATATATTAAAAGGGAAGGGTTTGGACTTTTAAAATTTCATTTCATCCCTTTCCTCCATCTTTTTTCTTCCAGAGAGAAAATATAGAGCTTAAAACTGAAGAAAAAAAAAAATCAGTGAAAGAATTTTATGCATAAAAATGAAATGAATTTTAAACCTTCACTTGGGCAGAGACAAAATTCATATTAGAATTGACAGTCTGTTAATCACTATTCTTGGTGTAATCCAGTGAGAAACTCTGTTCCTTTTATAAGTTAAATTGATTCATACATATTGGCAAGTTAGCTATTTCCCTCAAAGGGAGTTGAATTTATTTGGGCTGTATATTAATACCTTATTATCTTTCTTTTGCATCAATGACATGATCATTTCATCTCAGTGTGTTTATTAGAGTAAGTGCTTTTGGAAGGGGAAGTTAGAAAAAACCCACCTATGCCCAGCAATCTTTTTAGACAGGTACATATAAAATTTTCTGACCTGTGGCTGTAACTGGTCTCTGTAGATCTTTGCTGACTGTGCCTCCAAGGTGTGTTATCAGCATGTCGCAGTCAGGACATACTGTTAGAATGTAACTCCAGTGTGTTCTTCAGATATGTCGTCTGTCCCAGTGCAAAAGATGGTAAATTTATTTGCTTGCAAGAACTACGACTACTGATCAACCTCCTGCTGGAAATCTGCTCATTTAAATAGTCTTATTAGTGGCTCGTGTTTATATAAATTGGGAGGATGAACAGTGGGAACAGGTTGACCTTAGACAATTGCAACCCAGACAGGTCTGCAAGAGTTGGATTGACCTCATTAGCAACAGAACGGTCATCAGATTCAGTTAGGCCCCTGCTACGAGACCAGTGCAAGAGAAAATCCGTCTGATCCCAAGATTCTTGAGCAGTAATATAAAGTTTTACTGAAGCCATGTAGAGAGAACACTGAAGGAGAATCATTTTATATACCACACAGCAACCCCCCTAAAAGGCCCATTTAACCTTACTTTCCCAGAGCCCTCTTGTCGTACCAGCTGCCCCTCATTCTTTCTCTGCTCTTCCCCAGGGCACAGTGGCTCTCAAACCTTGTCAGGCACCGAAATAACCCTGCCAGCTTGATTACAACCCACATGGCTGGGCTCCACCCTACAGTGTCTGATTCAGTGGGTCTGGGGATGGGGTGGAAGAATCTGTATCTTGAATAAGTTTCCAGCTGGTGCTGATGCTGCAGGTACCAGGACCACACTCAGAACCTCTGCCTTATCAGTTTGAGATCTGATCACATCTCTGTGTGATCAAGTCCCTTCTATGTGAAAGGTGTTTGTAAATTAGAAGACAGAATTTGGTTGAGTAGCAACAAATCCACTGATGATCCTCTCATCCACTTCACATCTTTCCATCTTGTCTTTAGGTATTTCTTTTTTTTTTAACTATTTTTTTTTTATTTTTTTAGTTTTTTTTTTTTAATTTTAAAATCTTTAATTCTTACATGTGTTCCCAAACATGAAACCCCCTCCCACCTCCCTCCCCATAACATCTCTGTGGGTCATCCCCATGCACCAGCCCCAAGCATGCTGTATCCTGCATCAGACATAGACTGGCGATTCAATTCTTACATGATAGTATACATGTTAGAATGCCATTCTCCCAAATCATCCCACCCTCTCCCTCTCCCTCTGAGTCCAAAAGTCCGTTATACAGGGACAGTATCATATGCTTTCTGAGATCAAAACACATGTGTACTGTGCCATTCCCTTGAGATACTAGGTTTCCACTTTGCTTTTTCAAAATCAACTTGTTAATAATCCATTCTTAAGTTGTGCCAACACAAACTTTACCATCGTATAGTTTTCTGAAATGTCCTTTCCTCGTTTTTCTCTTCTGAGACCGAGACATTGCAGTGATGCTCTTCCTTTCTCCCTGTTTTATTGAGCTGTTCCATTTCCCCCTATGAGTCTTTTCATTATCTCAGGATATTAATTATCCAGATGCATGGATTTGAACTATCTAGAATAATCATCCGAGGTGGCTGGGTTGTTTCTTTATCCTTTGTGCCCACTCTGGAGTTTCATTTGCAATTTAAGTACCCCCTTCCGGTTTGAATATCTCTTCTTGGTTGAGAAGGCTAAAGAAAATACCAATCTGGGTCAAATTTCCCTGGTGGCTTACAGTTCACCAAGTGTATTGCATGCAATATCTATTTAGGTATTATTTATTATTTCTCCTCCTTTTATAGATAAAGCAACTGAAATGTTGTACATGGCATATAGTAGAGATTTAGGAAGTATTAAATTAACCAGGGAATGAATGAGTGAATATCCAGTACCTAACCCAGGCACCAGGCCAGTTCTCCTCTTGTTCTTTGTTTTGCCCCAAACCTCAAGAGAAAGGCATCATTTTCTTAATATGAATGCAACATCCTTCTTCTTTCACTTTTTCTGAGATATGTTCAGGTCCACAAAAGTAAGGTCGTATGCAACCTGCAGACATGTTTCCAGTGAATAGATAACTGGAATTTTTAAAATAAATCTTAACCCTTCTCCATCCACAGCACAGTTCACGGTCTGAACATTTCTACCAGTGTCTACCGCGCATTATTTGCATTTCTCAGTTTTAATTTTAAATTAATTAAAATGAATTCAGTTGCGGTAGCCACATTTTAGTTGTTCAGTAGCCCCATGTGGCTACTGACTACCATATTGGACAGTCCAGAAATGGAACATTTCTATTTTTGCAGAAACTTCTACTGGCCAAATCCAGTGAAAAAAAATCTATGCTTATGCATTTTCTATTAAATCAATTAAACGGGAAGGTGGAAGTGGATTTTAGTGTTTCCTAGTGGTCGTTTTGAATTTTCCTGGTAGGAATAGACCCTTATTTAGCAAACAAAATTCCCAGATGAGCTGGAAGAAACATGATTGAGTTGTGCCTAAAACAATGAAAGCCCTGTGACATGTTGATATTCTAGGCCGGCGACTTTGCTTGTGGCATTTTGGAACAAGATTCAGCATCAGGAAAGTGTCACCCAAGTTGAAAGCTCCCCTGTAAGAAATGTCTCAGTTTGACCTAAAGTAAGTGGAAGAGACAGGGTACAGGAAAAGGAAGCCGTGGAGGACGTCTCAGTGATAAATGGTACCCTGTCATACCACATTTGACGTCTGAACAGGAAAAGGGGGCTGTTGAGCCAGATGTGGGTTAAGGGAAGAAGTTCAAACCTCTCTCTCATCTTCATTTTGTTTTCCAAGGCGCAGGTTGAGTTCACGAGCCCTGAGCTCAATCACGGCATATCTCTTCTGCCAAACAACAAGCCAGTCAGGGCAGATATGTTCCCCTGCGGAGGCCTCAGCCTCTCCCAAGAGCAGAACAATTTCAGGGCCTCTGAACTGTGGAGAGAGTGCAGCCAAGAGCGACGCGCTCCGCAGTGGCCATCAGCGGCCACATCATGTGCGCTGCAACTCCAGAGGCTGAGCGCGGGACCCCGGAGAGAGTGCAGCCGTCCCAGGCCCGCTGACTCCTTGGGCCAAGCATGGTCAGGCCCACATCTGTCAGGGTCTAGAGTCTCCAGTCTTCATGGATTGCTTTTCTTAAACACCAAGCAAAAAGCCAGTGCTCCACCTTTGAGGCCTCCAAATCTGCCTGCAGTGCAGGAGAACTGGGTTCAATCCCTGGGTTGGGAAGATCCCCTGGGGAAGGGAATGGCAATCCACTCCAGGATTCTTGCCTGGAGAATCCCGTGGACAGAGGAGCTTGGTGGGCTACGGTCCATAGGGTCACAAAGAGTCGGACACGACTGACCAACTAACGCTTTCTTTAGCCGAGCAGAGTTCATTTCCCTCTAGTCTGATTCTCCCCAGATAACTTGCACATCACCAGCACACTTATCTGGGTTTTCTATCAGCCTGAAAGGTTCAGAGTATGGATCTGTTTTCCAGACTGCCCGTCTGACTGTCTGACCTACGGTTGTTCCCTCTCACAGAAATGCATGATGTTACCCTTGTTAAAACCACAATTAGTCTAAAGCCTTGACAGGAAATATCGGTTTGGTAAGACCAGCGGTGCTGTTAATAGGAAGTCACATGATTTGTAGGGAGAGAGGGTGCACGCAGTTGAATTTACACGATGTCTACTTATCACTGGTCTCTGGCTGCGGCTGCTGGCTGCAGAACACAAAGGCTCGCGTGCACACAGGAGCCTCCATCGTTCTAGCTGGGAGGCCAGGGCAGGGCCGCCCTGCCAGGCCTCGAGGATGTCAAGGGGCAGCTGGTGCCCGGTGCAGGAGGCTTTGGGAAACATGGATTCTTCCCATCACATTTCACCTGAAAGGAAAGACCAGGCTGGTGGCCAGTTTTAAGGGTTGCTCCTGGCTAGCCCAGACTTGGCAGGCCATTTCCACTATGACAAAAGGAAGTTGCCTCAGAGATGGTTAAAGAATCTGAGTCCCGTAAGAACAGCAGGCCCAGTGACTGGAAGGGGTGTGGTTTGGAACTGAACTGATGTGTGGTTCTGCCATATCCTAGCTTTGAGGCTTTGGCCTCAGTCTCCATATCTGTACAACAGGGTTGATGCTACTCATAGGGAGTCAGTGTAGCTATTGGTCTGTAGCAGCGGTGCTGCTAATCCTTACCAGAGGCCATTGATTACGTATTCTGTTCCAGGCATACTTTCAAAGCCATAAAATATGACCATGGAAAGAGTGCACCATTACAGTCAATTCAAGGAGGAGAAATCATCCGATTAGCCAGGTAGTCACAACACGTCTTAATCCTTCTGAGTTTCCACTTCCTCGTCTACAAAATTTAGGCTTCCCAGGTGGTGCCAGTGGTAAAGAACCCACCTGCCAATGTACGTAGATGCAAGAGATGTGAGTTCAGTCCCTGGGTCGGGAAGATCCCCTGGAAGAGGGCATGGTAAGCCATTCCAGTATTCTTGCCTGGAGAATCCCATGGACAGAGAAGCCTGACAGGCTATAGTCCATAGGCTCACAAAGAGTCAGATACACCTGAAGCAACTTGGCACAAACACACACCTCTATAAAACGTAGATAATACCTCTCACACATTGCTATTGGAAGAATTAAATGAGATCATGGTTAGCACAATTTTTGGTGCTTAAGAATGTGGATAGAAGCTAAGGAACGGGGATAGAAATTAATAATACTATTATTAACATTATTACTATTATAACTCTCATCCACCCAGTGCTGCCTCAACTACCATTGAGGCAGCTGGTGCTATTTTGTCCTGCAGACAAAATAAAACTGCAGATTCTCAGTCAATGAATAGCTGTTGTAATTACTATGCTCAGAGTGTCCAATGGAGTGCTACTGGAAATGCCCAAGTTGCATTTAGCCACCACTGAACAGATCTGTGGGAGATGTGAGCCATAACAAAACACACCGATTAAGAAGAAAGAAAATTAAATGTTTGGTTGGTGCAAGAAGCATATGCCTTGAAAGAAGTCTGTGCACTTAGGTGTCTCATTGCAAACCCCTGACTGCCTGAAAGAGTGTGTTCTCTAGAGCCAGGACCAAAGGAAGAACATTCGCATTGTGTTTTATTTTCTTTTGGCTTCTCTTACAACCTTGACGAGTCTGTGAGCTGCCCCATCCTGGACTTAGACCATGCTCTGGAGGGTCTCAAGCCCATTCCCTGGGAGACCTCAGTGAGTCATCTCCGGGCTGATAAAACAGAGGTCCGCTCCAGCGCAGGGGTCCTCAGCTGGGAGCCGTTGGTCTTTAGTTGGAGTTAGGGCTGTTAAATAATTTCAGAGCCAGGTTGGATCATCCCTCCTTGCGTCTCCCTCCTTCTCCCCAAAAGCAGACCAGAAAGACAAGATAAGACTCTGTTCCTGCAGTTAGTAAGTTTCACTTATTCAAAGGAATCTGTTCCTCCCATCCAGGGTAAGTCATTATGTAATCAGTATAAAGAAAAGTCAGAATAAAACTAAAGGAAAGAAGCAAACATATCTGTATATATATTAAAAAAAAGAAAACAAACAACCCACAGCCAGCTAAATTCAACTTAAAACTGAAATCCTAATCCATGTGACAGGGTAACCCTTCTGGTTGTTCACGGTTATTTTTCTCTCCAATAATGCTTGGAGCGTCTGCTCCTTAGCTGTTCCCCCAGGCAGTCTCAGCTTTTGGAAAGAGGTGCGCTGACCAGTTTCTCAGGAACAGAAACTGGTCTGTAGTCTGCCTTCTCTTTGCATTCTGAAGGCGGCGTCTTCCAACACACTTCTCTGACGTGGTATTTCATATACCCTGATACCACCTGTGTTTCCATCGTCACTTACAAAGTCCTTCATCCTCTGCCATTATTTTGTGCTTCCCGGAGTGTGTTAGATTCAGAGGCTAGAAGCCACGTGGGAGTAAACTGGGACTTACCAATATGTAAGAGGGCAGAGAAGGGGGTGATTCTTTGATCAGGGGTCAATTACAATAAATTTTCTGGGTCCCTTCACACACAGAGCTTCAGCATCCCCATTTGTGATGAGGCGCTAAGAATTGTCTCTTTTGCTAGGCTGCTGCCTATGACAGTGCCTGGCCGCTAGTACGTGTGCAGTAGGTGGCGGCTGACACGTGACACCATCACTGTCATCACCATCAGCATCCCCTCTCGAGAAGGACATCAAGTCAGTGTGGAATCACTGAGTCCAGATGCCCTGTCTTCTGCAGACAGCCAGGCCTCTGCAAACTAGCTGGGCACCTGGGGCGTCTGTGATGAGGAGCAAGCTGTGAGCATTTGGAGGGAGACAAGCAATCGTCTCTTCTGAGCTGAACGAGGTCCACACCTGGAACCCCCTTGTGCAGGCACGACGTTAGAGATTCTGCCTTTGAATCACTGGGCATTTTCTACTCAACGCCAATCAAATTCTAATCAAAACTCTCCTGCCGACAGAGGCTGAGTCCTGTGAATACACTCAGGTCAGTCATTCCTTTATGTGTTCATTCATTCGTCCCTGCACTCTGTAAAGGCATTCAGCCCCATCTGAAGAGCTGGAGGGTTGAGGACATCAAGGTTTCTGGAACTCAGCACCCTGCACCCAGTGTGTAAATGGGTGAGTTTGTGTGTCCACACATGTGTGCACACATATGCACCAACAAGTCAGCCCTTTTAGGGGGGATGCCACATCATGTTCACTTCCATATACCCACCCCTCACTGTCTTAACGTATCTTGATTATCTGGTCCATCACCGGATAGTGTTTTCTGAATGAATGAATGAGCCAGACAAAGCCAGAGTGGAAAGAAGGCAAAGAGGGAGGGAGGGAATAGATGCCTCTTCAGCCTCCCCTGTCGCCAAGACTGCTCACCACCTCTGATAGCAGCCACTCCCTCCCACCCCACCCATGCCCCGGAATCCTGCCGTTGGTCACACACCTGTCTCTTCTGGAAGGTCACAGGCAGCCTTCTATCCCCAGGGCCTTCACAGCAGCCATCCTCCAATAGCATCATCAATAAGCACTTGCTGAATGGATGCTTTGTAGCTGAGAAATATTACCAGGTGTCACTGGGGAATGGATTCCAGCAGGGGTTACCATCAGAAGTAAGGAAGAAGGCTGAGGTGGTGATCGTAGCCATTCAGAAGCAAAGAGTAGGCGAGTGAACTGAAGTCGGGGCAGAGGCTAGAGAAGAAAGAGCAAGTGGTGGAGATGATGGAAAGAAAGCTCAGCAAAGGCCGTCCACCAGTTGGTGGCAGAGGGGAGAGAACAGGCAGGAGCCAAAGAGGAAGCCGAGATCCTGAGCTTCAGCAGCCGGGAGAAAAATGGCCCCATTAATTTCAGTGGGCCTGCGAGGAAAGTCAAGGAGGATGATTGACAGGTAAAGAGCTCTTAAGGGGCTAGATGGGAATGTGAGAAAATAAGGACCTACCTTGGAAGGAAAGTTATGACCAACCTAGATAGCATATTCAAAAGCAGAGACATTACTTTGCCAACAAAGGTCCGTCTAGTCAAGCCTGTGGTTTTTCCAGTGGTCACGTATGGATGTGAGAGTTGGACTGTGAAGAAGGCTGAGCACCGAAGAATTGATGCTTTTGAACTGTGGTGTTGGAGAAGACTCTTGAGAGTCCCTTGGACTGCAGGGAGATCCAACCAGTCCATTCTGATGGAGATCAGTCCTGGGTGTTCTTTGGAAGGAAAGCTGAAACTCCAGCACTTTAGCCACCTCATGAGAAGAGTTGACTCATTGGGAAAGACTCTGATGCTGGGAGGGATTGGGGGCAGGAGGAGAAGGGGACGACAGAGGATGAGATGGCTGGATGGCATCACGGACTCGATGGACGTGAGTCTGAGTGAACTCCGGGAGCTGGTGATAGACAGGGAGGCCTGGCGTGCTGCGATTCATGGGGTCGCAAAGAGTCGGACACGACTGAGTGACTGAACTGAACTGAAAGCCACCTTTAGGTCAAAAGTCCTTGTGCAACTTTTTATATTTCTTAAAAAAAATTTATTGAAGTTTAGTTGAGTTACAGTGTTAATTTCTGCTGTACAGCAAAGTGATTTGGTTATACATATATGTATATATATATAGATTACTTTTAAAAATTCTTTTCCATTACAGTTTGTCACAGAATATAGTTCCCTGTGCTATGCAGTGGACCCTTATTGCTTACAGAACAGCTTATCTCTGTTCATCTCGACCCCCCCGCTCCCCCCCTCCACCGCCTCGCTCCCCCTTGGCAAGCACAGGTCTTTTCTCCACACAGGAGTCTGCTTCTGTTTTGTAGATCTGTTCCTTCATGTCATATTTTAGGTTCCACATGTCAGTGGTGTCATCTAGCATTTCTCTTTCTCATCCCGACTCCCTTCAGTCAGCATGGCCATCTCTGGTTGCACCCATGTTGCTGCAGATGGCGTTACTTCACTCTTTTTTGTGGCTGAGTAGTATTCTGTTGTGTATGGAATCCACCCATCATCTGTCCATTCATCTGTCAGTGGACTTTTAGGTTGTCTCCACATCTTGGCTATTGTGAATAGCGCTGCTCAGAACATAGGGGTGCATGTATGCTTTTTTCCCTTCCTTGATGTGTTTCCACTGGCAAACCAGTGAAGCAAAGGGATTATTTCTTTGGCAGATCAAACCAGTAAGGTTAATCAACCATTGCAATCACCCATTGAATCCCTCCACCCAGTCCCAGAATCATGAGGTTGAACGTGATGCTCTGGCGCTCTAGGCCGTTGTTCTGGATTTGTTCACCTGTTTCACAGTAACTTACTGGTCCCCTCGTCTACTAGAGGCTGTGGATTCTGTGATGAGTGAGAAGAGACGTAAGCCCTGCCGTTACAGAGTTCATGAGAGAGGCTGGAGGGATGCATGCAGAGAGGCTGACGTGAAGTGCAGGGGAGAGGTGACGGAGGTCCTTGTAGTGTCTGGGGGTGCTCCAGAGCAGGGGTCCCCAACCTCCCGGATCCAATGCTTGATGGTCTGAGGGGGAGCTGATGTAATAACTATAGAAATAAAGTGCACACTAAGTGTCATGCACTTGAATCATCCCCCAAACTATCTCCATCCTCCCTGGTCCATGGAAAAATTGTCTTCCATGAGACGGGTCCCTGCTGCCATAAAAAGGTTGGGGACTGCCGCTCTAGAAGAAGGAGCTCCTGCAGAGACCCAGAGGAGGAGGAGGTGACTAAAGGAGTTAAGAGTGGGGAAAAGAATGTTCTAGAAGGAGCTAAGAGAGGACTGGAGGTCCTGCACCAGGAGGGACCCAGACAAGTATGAGGCTCTGAAAAGCCACCCATGGGGCTGGGAAGGGGAGCCTGGTGGGATAAGAGGCCAGAGGGAGAGTCGGAGCTAAACCAAAGGAGCCTTGGGGCGGGGGCATTGGCATGCCAGGGGTTGAGGGAGTGAATCACGTCTCCTGAGGTAGAATGTGAGAATTCTCAGTAATTCTGACTCACGTGAACAGGAGCCTGGCGGGGGGTTGCCTGCCACACTGCAGCCAGCCCCGATGGAGTGGATGGTAAGGTTGCCCCCGTAGGTCGCCGCCGCTAAGACATAACAGCGTCTCCCCTCGTTCTCCCCAGTCTGATGTAATCTTTCCGAAGGCTGGCAGCACTTGCAGGAGAACTGTTTCAGCTGTCTATTAATATTTTAACATGCTTTTAAGAAAATTTGGCCTTTCGTCGAGCTGGTCTCAGAGCAGATATATATCACAGTTCATGATAGACGTTACACTTATCCCTGTGCCGTGGGCCTGTTTCTCTTGTTTGGATTCATTTTTAAACATCTATTATTAAAAAAAAAATCTTTCTTGCCAGTTATGTGTTTTCTCCCACAGTTCCTCAGCTTGTTTACTCTGAGCCAGTCACCCCCCTACACACCTCACCCTCCCCATAAGGATGGCGTGCGGCGGATTTTCTGACCTGGGTGAGCAGAGATGACTACTCTGAAATTAAGCGGGGGGGGGGAAAAAAAAGAAAATCTGGAACCCCGAGGCTAAACCAGAATGTCTAGTAACAAGGAAATTATAGCCTGCAACTGGCCTTGTACTTGGGGAAAAAAAAGAAAGAAAATAAAAACAACTGTTCTCTCTCTTTCAACAAATATTTATTGAAACTTGATTATGTCTATGGACTCCATGCGATGCTCACACATGGCAATCTCATTCTTTTTTCTTATGACAGCTCTTAGAGGTAAATTTTGCTTATCCATGTTTAGCAGGTGAAAAAAGTGAAGGGGATATTTTTTAGGGCAGGGGGTGGTAAAACACCTACCAGCAGGCAGAATGGAAACTCACTTTTGTCCCAGATCTCTTCTGCCCGCCTGGAGCCACGTACTCATCCTTTCTTTCCATCTCTAAAGGGAAGCTGTCGGGCGACTAGAACATTCTGGTGTGGATGCCTTCCATGCGGGGGGCTGAGCTCAGGGGCTCCGTCTAGAGAGGACACGTGAGCTGAGACCTCACGAGCCAGGAGGAGCCCGTGTGGGGAGCGTTTGAGGAAGGGCATTCGAGACGAGTGAGGTTTTGAGGTGAGAAGGAAGAGCTGGTGTGTTTGTGGACCAGGCAGGAGTCCCATGCGGCCGGAGGGTGAAGTGGGAGGAAGCGCATGGTATGAGGCAGTCAAGGGCTGGCTCATCAGGTCCTGGTTGGTCAGCCAGGAAAGCGGGCATCTCTCTGATTGTGGGTGTGTGGCCGGTTAAAGATAGCTGCACGTGCCTGGACACTCCTACCCCCAGAGCTGGCATCTTCATCCCCTTCCTGCGAGTCCAGGAGGCACCCTCCCTCCTTTGGCCAAGGCAGTATGGTGGAGGTGATGCTATGCCAGCTTCTACTCCCTGGCCTCAGGGAGGGACACTTTCTACTTCTTGTTTTCAAACCCTCTTTTGGAGTCCTAGGGTTTCCCTGGTGGCTCAGACGGTAAAGAATCGGCCTGCAATGCAGGAGACCTGGGTTCAGTCTCTGGGTCAGGAAGATGCCCTGGAGAAGAGAATGACAACCCCCTCTAGTATTCTTGCCTGGAGAATTCCATGGACTCCAGGGAGCCTGGCGGGCTACAGTCCATGGGGTCACAAAAAGTCAGACACGACTAAGTGACTAACACTTTGACTCTCACTGGGAGTCCTAAGCCACTGTGTAAGAAGCCAGTGACCCTAAGACTTGGTGCGTGGGGTGGTGACAGAGGGACACTCCAGTCAACAGCCCCCTCTGAACCCCTCTAGCCACCCCCACCAAAGCACCAAAACCAGTGAGTGACGTCCTTCTGAAAAGTCCGAGCCAGGCCATCCACCAGCTGCATACCCCCAGGTGACCTGACTCAACGCGGTATAAAGCCGAAAACCCATCCAGCCAAGCCCTGTCTGGCATTGAGAGCTAGGATAAAATTGCGGTTGCTTTCAGCCACTGCATTTGGAGGTACCTGGTGGTACCGTGGGTACCCAGAACAGATGAGTCATGGAAGGGGTGTCAGGGAGCCGTGATTTAGGGACTGCACCATGGAAAGATAGCTGCGGCCACTGCGTAGAGACTGAATCATGGGAAAGGGCGAGGGCAGGCGTGGAGTCGGCAAGGTGGATTCTGGAGCCGGTTTCCGTTGTCCAGGTGAGATAGGAGTAACGGTAGGAAGGCAGTTTGAATCGGGTATATACTTTGGAAAAACCAAAAACAGAAAGCGGAGCTCACTGCTGGATGAACGTGAGACTGATAAGGTGCCCCCTCCCCGGTACCCTAAGAGCCTGGGGAGGTGGCCCTGCCTTCCCGTGACACAGGTGGGATTGGCCCTGCTCGCATCTTGCTCTGTAAATATCCCCCTGTCTCTAGCGAGGCCAGGCGTGAACCCTGGCTGGGACACAAGGACAGTTTGGCTGCCACTGAGCGAGCTTCACTGGGGGCAGGACGAAATTCAAGTGGGACCTCTGGGTTTCCAGAAGTGTCATTTCCAGTGGGCCATCCCACATCCTGAATGCCCCAGAATTGGGGTGCTGGAAGGGTGCTGGTCTCAGCTCACTCCCCATCCCCCCTTGCCCACCATGACGATTAGCGGATTACCTCCAATCTCAATCCAAAGATGCAGGACCCCTAACCGACCAGCTTCCAACATCACTTTCTTCACCTGCTCCCAGCCCTGAGCATCAGTCTCAGAACCACTCCTCTTTCCATGTAGAAATCTGCTGAGTATGCTTTTGCTGGGCAATCCCCCCAGGGGAGGAAACTGGGAGGAGAGAGACTTCCCAGTCTCCTTGGGTTGAGCCAGCAACTAGTCGTGCGTGTGAGTCAGGCTCCTGTTAGCAGCATTTTATTTCGGGTCCTCAGCTGAGTCACCCCCATGCCCTTTCCAAGGAGTTCCAATGAGAGAACAGCTTTGAGAGGTCGGGAGAGCTTGCCAGTGGAGGAGACCATCTCTGAAGATCCAGAGGCCCGGCATTTGCTGAATTTCACTTCCCTTTCAAGTTATTGCTTCACTCCAGCTGGGGCGCAGGTCACAGCAACCCACTGGCGTCCAGCGCTCTCATGATTTGAGATTAGCTGGGTGCCCCTGCGTGCCCAGCCTCAAATCCATCCTGGAGGATGGGTGCGTCTGTGGCGGCTAAGGTCCGTCAGCTTGCCCCCTGGCCTTAGGTTTGAGGCTGCGTTCGGAATGACTGCTTTTCCAAATGTCAGTGAGAGGCTGGGCGACAGTGTCTCCAAAGTCACCTCCATCTACGCAGGCTCTCAAAGTTTTGGGTGTCCGCCGCCCTGAGGCCACAGGCCACAGCAGGGAAAAGAAGGAAAATGCTCTCAGACACACCAATGAGCTAAACATCCTGGAAGTGGGCCTCCTCCCTATTTTCAGCCTTGGTGCTTTCAGAGCATCCCCCCATCTTCAGGAAGATTGAGAACTAGTCCTCCGGGACGCGATCAGACTGGCGTTGGGGATGAGGCAGCCTGAACTTGACTCCTGAGCATCACTGGCGTCACTAGAACCTTAGTTCCATGCAGACGGGGAGTTCACGAGTCTTGTTCATTTCCATAGCACAGCAGCCAATACTGAGCCAATGCTCCAAAATTATCTGTCGGAGGATATCATCCGTGAAGTCCTCCTCTTTCTTAGCTTTGAAGCTTTAATCCATCACCTGCTCACAGCTCGAGTGGCCTCATTAGCAAAGCTATGAAGAATTGATAATGAGGCTTCAGTATGAGAGAATTCGTGAATTTCACAAGCATGTCTTGAGCTCCTACTGTGCGCCCGGCCTTGTTGTGGGTGCTGATGCCAAACCAGAGAACAAGGTAAACACCAGCCTTTGTCAATGCAGTTTTCTGGCAAGGGAGACAGACAGTAAATAAGTCCCCCCCAAAAAGCTATGGTGCGTTAAAAAGTGAGACGTCCAATGCAGACCTGTGAGCAGGGTATGGGGTAGGAAGTGAAAGGTGAGGGGTTCCTATTTTAAACTGGGAGAGAAGGTCAAAGGAGGCTTGTTCTTTGGGACCTGGGAAGCTGATGTGAAAGCAGAGACTAAAGACGTAAGGCGTCAAACAAGTGGACGTGAGCGACGAGAGTATGTGCAAAGGCCCTGAGGTAGGAGCCTGAGTGGCACGCGTCGGAAGCATAAGCTAGCCCTCGTGACCAGAGTGAGCAAAGGGAAGGAGAGGAGCTGAAGCAGAGGGTAGCCCGGACCATACTGGTGGGTGCCTCAAGGCCATTTCGAAAAGGCTTTTAGTATCTACTCTGAGAAGCAGCCTCATGTCTCCAGTAACCATACCTCTGTGTCTCCCTTGGGATAATGCACCAAGATGGCTTTCTTCACAGTCATGTGCTAAAAACCACTGCTTTCAGATGGATCACTCTGTAAAATGCACTGTCTTAGACATGTGAGCTCTTAAAAAACTGCACAAGCTCTGGGAAAGGCCTGGAGACCTTGTCTCGGTTGTTCAAAATTAGATACCATCACAGTCTCTACTTCTAACGCATGCTGTTCTCTTCTCTTATGGATGCTTTTAAGCAGACAAAACCTGGAGCCTCGAGAGCTGGGTTTGTTCAGGAACTGTTGTAAAATGAGCTTCGGTAAAATGATCAAGTCAGCTCCCAGACAAGATAGAAACCGGCCCAGCCCTCCAAATGGTTCCCAGCCCAAACAATTACCATGCTCCATCGTGGAGCCAAAGCTCCCCTCCCTCCGTGGTCCTAGAGCAGGGAGCAGTCTGCAGCCTGGGAAGCCCCTAGCCTCAGATCAGGCCTGTGTGTAGCCAGGCTGTTTCTGCACTTGCTGGTCATCAGACAGATGGAGGGTGTCTGGGCTAGTGTCTGGTCAGATTTCATCCTTTTCTGAAAGCCCTGTGCTTACCACAGGGCCCATGAGAGCCCATGAGTGCTTGCAGACGCACTGTGGAAGAAGGACAGTGCACTGGGTTCTTGAATGCCCACAATCTACTCGGCTTTTGTGTTCACTAGGTCTGTGCTGTCCCAGACGGCCACCATCAGGCCCAGGTGGCTGTTTCCACGTGAATTTAAATTCACCAGAATTAAATGAAGCCAAAGTCCAGTTCCTGGGTCACCCCAGCCCCTCTTCAAGGGCGCAGGAGCCACGTGCGGCCACCTTCGTGGACAGCACAGTTGCACAGCCTTTCCATCACAGTGGGAATTCCATCGGACAGCGCTGCTGTCTCTGCCTGAGTCCCCTCAGCCTCCCTGGAGGCCGGGCTCAACACCGCTTGGCCAATCAGAAAGATGACCTCTGGATTCACAGTGTTCACAGAGGCAGGGCCTTGAAGAGGGGGCATCGCTGAGGTCCTTACCTCCCACCGAGCTCCTGCCTCTGGACAGTGGGACAGCCCTTGAGTCCTCAAGGTGTCTCAGAGCTGGTGGCAACTCTGGTTGTGACAGGGGGTGGTGACGGCGGCAGCGTTTCTGAGGATACACGCTCCCACAAAGCTGCCTGTTCCATTTTAAACACTTTGTCCTTCTCCCTTCCCCCTCCGTCCCTCCTTCCTTCCTTCCTCTGTCTCTCCCTCCTGCCCTTCTTTCCTTTGAAATTATTAGCATGATTTTTAAGTTTGCCTTCACATCATGTAATCCCATTTTAAAGTGCAAACGTAAAAGCGTTTCACCCCTGTGAAATTGCCGAAAGTATACCATCTGTATCTCAGAGCTCACCCCGGCATGTAGACTTCTAGGCTTATAGTTCATCTGGGCTTCTAGCAAAGTTAGTCCTGTGGTTGCACCTAACTTTAGGGCACAGGAAGGGACAATTCACCGCATGTCTAAAAGTTCAGGAAAACTCTAAATGTGTTAATTTCACATTAATATTATTATTATTAACTATCCACTTTCACTGCTAAAGGAACTAGGACTTAGAAAGTTTCTGAGACTTACCCAAGGTCACAAAAGCCGAGTAAAAGCTCGACTTGAGATCTGAACATATGCAATCTGGCCTTACCCTGCCTATGCTCTCAACTCCTAATTTCCACCTAAGTTTCTGAAAGACATTTGGTGCCATGCAGTTATTTTTTAAAGGCTGACTCTTTTCCAGCTGAACTAAGTCCACCTTCCTGGCGGTTACTAATGTCCTGACACTATTCCCAGGCTCTGGAAAAGCTTGCCGCCAGGGGAGCAACAGCTGATAAACAGTAAACACATGTTTATTTTCCCTAAAGGAAAACATACTAGCACCTTCAGTCGATTTACGGAGAAACCAGGGTGAAAGGAGATCTCAAAATTAATCATTTGTTGGTGGAAGTATGTACATCATAAAAAAAAAAAATTGACTTGGCTAGAACAGGTCAAATCGCAGTAATCGAAAGAGTCATTTGTCCCCAGCAAGTCAAGTCTGCACAGACTAACTAGTCCTTAACCCAGTCCATGCGTTGTCCTAAAACACATGGGTTTAGAAACAATCTTGCTTGGAAACAGTGGCCGCTGAGTAACTTTAAAGGGACGTGAACTTCATCCAAAGTTGCATGGTTGTAAGAAACCTCTCCCCTGTAAGATAACTGGTCCCTGGGTTAGGATGGTGTCTTTGTGAAGATGGGGAAATAGAGACACTTGGAACCTCCATCAGCCAACTCCCAAACAACCCACAGACAAACGAGTGAGCCCAGCTGTGATTGTCACCCTCCCCCCACCAATTGAAAAAAAAAAAACTGCAGTAGACTCAAAGCCCGTAGCATTTCTATTTTTTTTAAATAATTTCTTTTATTTTTTTTATTTTTTTATTTTTTTTACTTCCAGTTTTATTTATTTTTTTTGCATTTTATTTTATTTTATTTTATTTTTTTTAATTTTAAAATCTTTACTTCTTACATGTGTTCCCAAACATGAAACCCCCTCCCACCTCCCTCCCCATAACATCTCTGTGGGTCATCCCCATGCACCAGCCCCAAGCATGCTGTATCCTGCGTCAGACATAGACTGGCGATTCAATTCTTACATGATAGTATACATGATAGAATGCCATTCTCCCAAATCATCCCACCCTCTCCCTTTCCCTCTGAGTCCAAAAGTCCGTTATACACAGCTGTGTCTTTTTTCCTGTCTTGCATACAGGGTCGTCATTGCCATCTTTCTAAATTCCATATATATGTGTTAGTATACTGTATTGGTGTTTTTCTTTCTGGCTTACTTCACTCTGTATAATCGGCTCCAGTTTCATCCATCTCATCAGAACTGATTCAAATGAATTCTTTTTAATGGCTGAGTAATACTCCATTGTGTACATGTACCAAAGCTTTCTTATCCATTCATCTGCTGATGGACATCTAGGTTGTTTCCATGTCCTGGCTATTATAAACAGTGCTGCGATGAACATTGGGGTACATGTGTCTCTTTCAATTCTGGTTTCCTCGGTGTGTATGCCCAGGAGTGGGATTGCTGGGTCATAAGGTAGTTCTATTTGCAATTTTTTAAGGAATCTCCACACTGTTCTCCATAGTGGCTGTACCAGTCTGCATTCCCACCAACAGTGTAGGAGGGTTCCCTTTTCTCCACACCCTCTCCAGCATTTATTGCTTGCAGATTTTTGGATCGCAGCCATTCTGACTGGTGTGAAGTGGTACCTCATTGTGGTTTTGATTTGCATTTCTCTGATAATGAGTGATGTTGAGCATCTTTTCATGTGTTTGTTAGCCATCCGTATGTCTTCTTTGGAGAAATGTCTATTTAGTTCTTTGGCCCATTTTTTGATTGGGTCGTTTATTTTTCTGGAATTGAGCTGCATAAGTTGCTTGTATATTTTTGAGATTAGTTGTTTGTCAGTTGCTTCATTTGCTATTATTTTCTCTCATTCAGAAGGCTGTCTTTTCACCTTGCTTATATTTTCCTTTGTTGTGCAGAAGCTTTTAATTTTAATTAGATCCCATTTGTTTATTTTTGCTTTTATTTCCAGAATTCTGGGAGGTGGATCATAGAGGATCCTGCTGTGATTTATGTCTGAGAGTGTTTTGCCTATGTTCTCCTCTAGGAGTTTTATAGTTTCTGGTCTTACATTTAGATCTTTAATCCATTTTGAGTTTATTTTTGTGTGCGGTGTTAGAAAGTGATCTAGTTTCATTCTTTTACAAGTGGTTGACCAGTTTTCCCAGCACCACTTGTTAAAGAGATTGTCTTTACTCCATTGTATATTCTTGCCTCCTTTGTCAAAGATAAGGTGTCCATATGTGTGTGGATTTATCTCTGGGCTTTCTATTTTGTTCCATTGATCTATATGTCTGTCTTTGTGCCAGTACCATACTGTTTTGATGACTGTGGCTTTGTAGTAGAGCCTGAAGTCAGGCAAGTTGATTCCTCCAGTTCCATTCTTCTTTCTCAAGATTGCTTTGGCTATTCGAGGTTTTTTGTATTTCCATACAAATCTTGAAATTATTTGTTCTAGTTCTGTGAAAAATATGGCTGGTAGCTTGATAGGGATTGCATTGAATTTGTAAATTGCTTTGGGTAGTATACTCATTTTCACTATATTGATTCTTCCGACCCATGAACATGGTATATTTCTCCATCTATTAGTGTCCTCTTTGATTTCTTTCATCAGTGTTTTATAGTTTTCTATATATAGGTCTTTAGTTTCTTTGGGTAGATATATTCCTAAGTATTTTATTCTTTTCGTTGCAATGGTGAATGGAATTGTTTCCTTAATTTCTTTTTCTACTTTCTCATTATTAGTGTATAGGAATGCAAGGGATTTCTGTGTGTTGATTTTATATCCTGCAACTTTACTATATTGATTGATGAGCTCTAGTAATTTTCTGGTGGAGTCTTTAGGGTTTTCCATGTAGAGGATCATGTCATCTGCAAACAGTGAGAGTTTTACTTCTTCTTTTCCAATTTGGATTCCTTTTATTTCTTTTTCTGCTCTGATTGCTGTTGCCAAAACTTCCAGAACTATGTTGAATAGTAGCGGTGAAAGTGGACACCCTTGTCTTGTTCCTGACTTTAGGGGAAATGCTTTCAGTTTTTCACCATTGAGGATAATGTTTGCTGTGGGTTTGTCATATATAGCTTTTATTATGTTGAGGTATGTTCCTTCTATTCCTGCTTTCTGGAGAGTTTTTATCATAAATGGATGTTGAATTTTGTCAAAGGCCTTCTCTGCATCTATTGAGATAATCATATGGTTTTTATTTTTCAATTTGTTAATGTGGTGAATTACACTGATTGATTTGCGGATACTGAAGAATCCTTGCATCCCTGGGATAAAGCCCACTTGGTCATGGTGTATGATCTTTTTAATATGTTGTTGGATTCTGATTGCTAGAATTTTGTTGAGGATTTTTGCATCTATGTTCATCAGTGATATTGGCCTGTAGTTTTCTTTTTTTGTGACATCTTTGTCAGGTTTTGGTATTAGGGTGATGGTGGCCTCATAGAATGAGTTTGGAAGTTTACCTTCCTCTGCAATTTTCTGGAAGAGTTTGAGTAGGATAGGTGTTAGCTCTTCTCGAAATTTTTGGTAGAATTCAGCTGTGAAGCCGTCTGGACCTGGGCTTTTGTTTGCTGGAAGATTTCTGATTACAGTTTCAATTTCCATGCTGGTGATGGGTCTGTTAAGATTTTCTATTTCTTCCTGGTTCAGTTTTGGAAAATTGTACTTTTCTAAGAATTTGTCCATTTCTTCCACATTGTCCATTTTATTGGCATACAACTGCTGATAGTAGTCTCTTATGATCCTTTGTATTTCTGTGTTGTCTGTTGTGATCTCTCCATTTTCATTTCTAATTTTATTGATTTGATTTTTCTCTCTTTGCTTCTTGATGAGTCTGGCTAGTGGTTTGTCAATTTTATTTATCCTTTCAAAGAACCAGCTTTTGGCCTTGTTGATTTTTGCTATGGTCTCTTTTGTTTCTTTTGCATTTATTTCTGCCCTAATTTTTAAGATTTCTTTCCTTCTGCTAACTCTGGGGTTCTCCAATTCTTCCTTTTCTAGTTGCTTTAGTTGTAGAGTTAGGTTATTTATTTGACTTTTTTCTTGTTTCTTGAGGTATGCCTGTATTGCTATGAACTTTCCTCTTAGCACTGCTTTTATAGTGTCCCACAGGTTTTGGGTTGTTGTGTTTTCATTTTCATTAGTTTCTATGCATATTTTGATTTCTTTTTTGATTTCTTCTGTGATTTGTTGGTTATTCAGAAGTGTGTTGTTCAACCTCCATATGTTGGAATTTTTAGTAGTTTTTCTCCTGTAATTGAGATCTAATCTTAATGCATTATGGTCAGAAAAGATGCTTGGAATGATTTCGATTTTTTTGAATTTATCAAGTTTAGATTTATGGCCCAGGATGTGATCTATCCTGGAGAAGGTTCCATGAGCACTTGAAAAAAAGGTGAAATTCATTGTTTTGGGGTGAAATGTCCTATAGATATCAATTAGGTCTAATTGATCTAATGTATCATTTAAAGTTTGCGTTTCTTTGTTAATTTTCTGTTTAGTTGATCTGTCCATAGGTGTGAGTGGGGTATTAAAGTCTCCCACTATTATTGTGTTATTGTTGATTTCCCCTTTCATACTTGTTAGCATTTGTCTTACATATTGCGGTGCTCCTATACTGGGTGCATATATATTTATAATTGTTATATCTTCTTCTTGGATTGATCCTTTGATCATTATGTAGTGGCCTTCTTTGTCTCTTTTCACAGCCTTTGTTTTAAAGTCTATTTTATCAGATATGAGTATTGCCACTCCTGCTTTCTTTTGGTCTCTATTTGCATGGTATATCTTTTTCCAGCCCTTCACTTTCAGTCTGTATGTGTCCCTTGTTTTGAGGTGGGTCTCTTGTAAGCAGCATATAGAGGGGTCTTGTTTTTGTATCCATTCGGCCAGTCTTTGCCTTTTGGTTGGGGCGTTCAACCCATTTACGTTTAAGGTAATTATTGATAAGTATGATCCAGTTACCATTTACTTTATTGTTTTGGGTTCGGGTTTATACACCCTTTTTGTGTTTCCTGTCTAGAGAATATCCTTTAGAATTTGTTGGAGAGCTGGTTTGGTAGTGCTGAATTCTCTCAGCTTTTGCTTGTCTGTAAAGCTTTTGATTTCTCCTTCGTATTTGAATGAGATCCTTGCTGGGTACAGTAATCTGGGCTGTAGGTTATTGTCTTTCATCACTTTAAGTATGTCTTGCCATTCCCTCCTGGCCTGAAGAGTTTCTATTGAAAGATCAGCTGTTATCCTTATGGGAATCCCCTTGTGTGTTATTTGTTGTTTTTCCCTTGCTGCTTTTAATATTTGTTCTTTGTGTTTGACCTTTGTTAATTTAATTAATATGTGTCTTGGGGTGTTTCGCCTTGGGTTTATCCTATTTGGAACTCTCTGTGTTTCTTGGACTTGGGTGATTATTTCCTTCCCCATTTTAGGGAAGTTTTCAACTATTATCTCCTCAAGGATTTTCTCATGATCTTTCTTTCTGTCTTCTTCTTCTGGGACTCCTATAATTCGAATCTTGGAGCGTTTCATATTGTCCTGGAGGTCTCTGAGATTGTCGTCGTTTCTTTTAATTCATTTTTCTTGTTTCCTCTCTGATTCATTTATTTCTACCATTCTATCTTCTATTTCACTAATCCTATCTTCTGCCTCCGTTATTCTACTATTTGTTGCCTCCAGAGTGTTTCTGATCTCATTTATTGCGTTATTCATTATATTTTGACTCTTTTTTATTTCTTCTAGGTCCTTGTTAAATCTTTCTTGCGTCTTCTCAATCCTTGTCTCTAGGCTATTTATCTGTGATTCCATTTTGATTTCAAGATTTTGGATCATTTTCACTATCAATATTCGGAATTCCTTCTCAGGTAGATTCCCTACTTCTTCCTCTTTTGTTTGGTTTGGTGGGCAACTCTCCTGTTCCTTTACCTGCTGAGTATTCCTCTGTCTCTTCATCTTGGTTATATTGCTGCATTTGGGGTGGTCTTTTTATATTCTGGTAATTTGTGGAGTTCTCTTTATTATGGAGCTTCCTCACTGTGGGTGGGGTTCTATCAGTGGCTTGTCAAGGTTTCCTGGTTAGGGAGGCTTGTGTTGGTGTTCTGGTGGGTGGAGCTGGGTTTCTTCTCTCTGGAGTGCAGTGGAGTGACCAGTGATGGGTTATGAGGCATCAAAGGTTTTGGAATAATTTTGAGCTGCCTGTATATTCAAGCTCAGGGGAGTGTTCCTGTGTTGCTGGAGAATTTGAGTGATATGTCGTTTGGGAACTTGTTGGCCCTTGGGTGGAGCTTGGTTTCAGTGTAGGTATGAAGGCATTTGATGAGCTTCTATTGCTTAATGTTCCCTGAATTCAAGAGTTCTCTAATGTTTTCAGGCTTTGGATTTAAGCCTTCTGCTTCTGGTCTTCAGTTTTGTTTTTACAGTAGCCTCTAGACTTCTCCATCTATACAGCACCGATGATAAAACATCTAGGTTAAAGATGAAAAGTTTCTCCACATTGAGGGACACTCAGAGAGGTTCACATTTGCTGCACCTCCCTTACCTCTATGTCTGATGCATCTCTGACCGCCCGTAGCATTTCTAGAAGAAGAGCCAGGACTCCTGACCTCAAAGTGTCAGGAAGAGCCCGCTCAACTAGGTTTTTCCCTTTAATAGGTCTTTGCTGAGGTGTCAGGAGGAGCCCACTCAACTAGGTTCCCCTTTAATACATCTTTGCTGAGGTGCTCTGCATCCTGGATCCCATGACAGGCCCTGGAAGTCTAGCTGTCAGCAGGAGAGGTGGTCCAGGGGGCCAGACTGGACAGCTGCCACCCCCCGGTACCTTACACTCGGCTTCCAGCCTTTCTGTTCCCCAGTTCAGAGGCCTTTCCATCTCGTGAGCTCCTCATCACCCTGGACAGCCCGTCTCAAACCTCCCCTCGGTTTTGAAGTCTTGCCCCCACCTCTCCAGGCAGAGCGAGCCCTTCCTCCGTGCTCCCACAGACGTCACCAGACCTGCATTCAATCCTCCGTTCAAACCTCCATTCTGTACCAATCTCACTGTTATTATAATTATTGCCATGCGTCTCCTTGTTGAGCTGAGGCATCCTGGAGGGTAGGCCCCCCCTTTCATGCCCTCATGTTGATCTTAGCTTCCCTAATGTCTTCTCTGGAGTCAGGAACTTCCTAAGTGACTTTTAAGTTAATAGGAACTCAGATAAGCTCAACTTGGCTCCTCTTCTGGCCTGCACGTCTCCCTCCCTTTGAGGGACCCAAATTAGGGAATAATGGAAGATATGGGGGCAGTTCTTGAAGATGGAATGGGTTTGCAAGAAGGCAAGGTCCCCCTGCATGGCTTAACAGGATTCGTTGTTGGATATTCTCGCACACAACGGTTAAAGCTGGCAGTCATAAAAGCTGATGCATGAGTATATGAGAAATCCTGTGCTTTCACGTAAAGCATTCACAGGCAAAACGCCCTTTCACTGACCTCTTTTGTAAGAGCAAGGCTGTGATGGCGACCTGCGTGGTCCTTGGTGGATACCACACCCATACGGTATCACCTGGAACTTGCAGGTTCACTGTCTCTTTCTTTAAGCTCTTTTTTTTCTACTGAAGTATAGTTGATTTATAGTGTTAGATTAGTTACCATGATGCTGCAAAGTGAATCAGTTATACATAAGCATACATTTCTTTTTTTTTTTTAGTATTCTTTAAACCCAATAAAGGTTTAAACCCTTATGGAAAAGAAGGGTTAAACATAGCTCCCTGTGCTATAGAGGAGGACCTTGTTGTTGAACTCTTCTCTATATAAAAGCTTACACCTGTTAACCCCAACCTCTCACTCCATCTCTCCCCCAGACCTGTCTCCCACGGCAACCTCAAGCCTGTACTCCATGTACGTGGGTCTGTTTCTGTTTCGTAGGCAGGCTCATGTGTATCATATTTAGATTCACGTAAGTGATACCCTATAGCATTGGCCTTTCTCTTTCTGACTTACTTCACTTAGTATGATAATCCCTCGGTCCATCCGTATTCTGCAGGTAGCATTCGTCTGTTCTTTTTTATGGCTGAGTGGTATTTCTTTGTTTACACACACCACATCTTCTGTATCCACGCATCTGTCGATGGGCATGTAGGCTGTTTCTGAGTCTTGGCTGTTGTGAACAGAGCTGCTGTAAACACAGGGGTGCATGGGTCTTTTTGAATGATGGTTTCACTGTTTCTTGAAGGAGGAGAGCTTCAGGACACACGGTCCAGAACCTTATCAGCGGTGTTTCTAGTCTTACTCACTGCATCTGACTTGACCATCTCATCTGCCTTTGGCAAGTCTTCCAGGAACACTGTGTTTCCACCCAGCCAAGCTGTCTTATATGTACAGAGTTCACCCAAAACTTTTCTAAATCCCGATTTCTCCATGATAAGACTATCTCTTACGGATGACTCATAAATAGCTATCGTGTGCTAAGGACTTCCCACGTGTTGGGTGCCAAGCCAGACACATGAAGGATCTTAATTTAACCCTCCTAACAAAAAAATAAAAAATAAATACATTGAGTCCAGCACAGTTATCTCCCTCTGGAAAGTGAAAACCCTCACGTGGCCAGGTTTCTGTGAGAATTCACAGGAGCAACAGTTTTAGTAAAAAAGAAAAAAAAGCCTAAAAAGTAGTCAGGAGACCCTCCCCTCCGAAACAAGCCCAAAACGTATGGGCCGCTCACTGTAATCAAGGCACTCAGCTAAATACTCAGTGTGGACTGACTCACTGAATTCCCTCAGTCACTTGACAATGACTTTAAGCACTGTTAACATCACCATCTCGAAGATGAGAAAACTGAAGCATAGGGTCACAGCTAGAAAGTCATCTCCAAGTCCAGCCAGGATTACAAACCCAGGGGATGTTGTTCCAGGGTCCGCTGTTTCCATTGGACTGCGCTGCCTTATCTTGCAGAATTTTGGACAGGAGGAAACAAAACAGTGATTATTTGGTTTAATCCTAGCAAACGCTTGCCACCCCATAGTTCAAGGACAAATGTCCCTTCCATATCGTTCCTTCCCTGTCCACAGACAACACAGACATTTGGCGATGATTTTCTTTTGCTCGCTTCTTCCGCAGTCTCCCTGAAATTAAGAGTCTAAATAATGTCTACTCATGAGGGATTAAAAAAAAATTCATTAAATAAAAAGTCAGTCTTCCGAGCTGACACAATTTCTCTTGAAAGGTGACACAGTCCTTTAAAAATAGCTGTGGGCTCCATTGTGCAAAGGTGGTGACAGAGACAGACGGCTTTTAGAGAGGTGTAATGTTCCCAGGCAGCCACTAGCGAGGCTAGCCCAGATAGAGATCAGTAATTCGATCAGGGGAGAGTGCTAAATGTTAGAGGTTAAGCTGCTATGTTCTTATTACTAATCAAACTTCAACACCATGCCTGGACGCCTCCAGTCCATACAAGGAAATGGTAAATTATGGAGAGACTCCAGCCCGGGCTCCTGGCTTCAGAGACGCTCCCCTGTTCCTGGTCACGGGCACATCCCGCCTCCATCCTGGGTACACCCCGAGGAGGGGTTTGTTCCAAGTACACTCCCAGGATGCTGGCGATTTAAGGTTAAGTGACTCCCAAGGAAGGCATCATGTGCTTCTCAAATGAACAGACAACAGAGACGCAGGTCCTTGGTGCAAATTTGGCCAGAAAGCTCTTTCTTTGTAATCACAGGAGACAAAAGCTGCTCAGAGTCTGACTGATCATGAGCACCACTGATTTCTTTCTCCTTAAGAACACAAAAGGTTTTGAAGGTGGAGCGCGTGATCTGGGCCTTTGTTTTCCGACTGTTGATGGCAGGGCTGGGCTGGACGGTGTTTCCCCACAAGATCTCGGTGGGTGCAGGGGCCCTCGTGGGGAGCTTTGGCCAATTTCTGTGGTGTAAATGCTCCCAGCATGGCTAATTTCAAGCTCACCCTGTGAAGTCACTGAACGTGGACACGGAAAGAGATTTGCACAGTCAGTTCCCAGCCTGAGCCGTCTGGTTAGAGGGCAGGTGGACGATCCAACCCAGGCTGGGTTGGCTGCGATCGCCTCTGCGGGGTAGTCCAAACCCTCCTCCATCCATGCTTCCTTAAAGCCGCTTTGCCCCTTTTCTGTGATTTGATAGAAATGCCCGCAGCACCCACAGAACAAGCAGAAAAGGCAGAACGTGCCCTGCTTTCATCATGATGGTGGGTCACCTCGGCCCCCAAGTTCCTGGCTACAAAAGACAAAGAATCTGGTCAAATCAGTTCATTGCTTTTTCAGAGGGAAAAAAAAAAGTAGATCATTTCCCCAGAGCCTGTGGGTGTCCACCATGATCTCATCTCCTGCCTCACGAAGTCCCAGCAGGGGGTGTCAGCCGCTCCCCGCCCCCTTTTGGCGGAAGAGAAAACAGACTCAGGGAAGTCATTCGTACGAGGCCCCAGGCCTCACCAGTGCTGAGGCCAAGGTTTGATCTCATAATCGTCTTCCTCGGAGCCCATGCTTTTCACCACTTCCATGTCCCATCTGATCCCGGAAGGGCACCATCCGGGGACATTTGGGAGTCACGGTTAGGTGGAATTCCCAGGAAAGTTGACGGAGGGACGTTGACACGTGAAAGATGCAAAGACGTTCCAAAGGATGGGATGAGCAGTCTACATACGTGGACCGCCCTTCTCATTGGGGCTCATCACGAGCATGGGGCCAGGGTGCCGACAGAGGCAGAAGAGACACCAGACCGGTCTTCAGGTGTGGCTCTCCCCATCCCAGGCAGCCGTCTGGGGAGTCAGGAGTCAGAAGATCCTCGTGCGAACTCAGAGGCCCCCTGCCCCCTTCCACGTGCCGCCCCGTCTTCTCCTTTCCGCTCCCACTTGGAGCAACACTCCCGCTCCCGCCCCCATCAGTGGCAGCCCAGCGTCCGGGCTTCCCCAGGCCACGGTCCTTCTACCCTCAGCTGTCCCCAGGGTGGACCGTTGTTAGGCCCGCCAGCATCCAGTGCCTGTTTGTGGAGCCATTCCTGGGGGTCTCACTGGACACCAGGGGTGCTGGTGTGGTCTGGCTCTGGAGCTCTCGCCCCGGGACCGCTTAGGGTTGGTCTCGGTGGTGTTCTCAGTTGCTGTCTGAATCCCACCTCCCCCTGGGCTGGATGCATCCTAAGGCCAAGCACTGGGGCTGCTTTTGTCTCCCCGGATCTCCCCTCCTGTGAGCTCAGGAGGCTTGAGCCCCTGGTAGTCGAGTGGAGGGTCTGATGAAGTTAGAGGGTGGGGAACCAGACTGTCCTCTCTTCTGTAAGATTCTTCAGCCAAGGATGACCTCAAAGTACTGGCGTCATATCAAGGACACTTCTTGGTGGGCCTCAGAACTTCCTGTTAAGTCACTAGTAGCAAACCCCTCTGTCTGCCAGCTACTCGGGCTGATACCACCATCACTTCCTGCGCTCTCATGCAGAGATTCATCAGTGTGCCCTTTGGGGTGTAGGGCAGCAAGATGACCTCGTTTAGGAAAGACAGTGCACACGGTCTCCTGACTGTTTCTAGGGCAGTGGGGGCAGCGTGTGGGTGGAATGATGTGTGTGCAGGACGAGGTATGGTGGGAGAAGGATGGGGAACCGGGGGCTTGTTCCTAGTTCCAGACTCTGAACGTGCCTGGCTCCCTCTCCCTTTTGGCTTCCGGGGCCCCGTGTGGGCCCAAAGCACTGTCCCCATCGTGCCTCAATTCTGCTTTATTCAGGCTTCGCTTGCCAAGGGCGTGTTATCAAAGCCTTCAGCAGCTGGAGGTGGGCTGTCCTGGTGCTCATGGGCAGTAACCAGTCCTGCCGAGAAAATCCACCCCGCCTTGCTGCAGAGCAGCTTCTGAGTGGTCCTGGCAACAGCCAGGCCGATGACTGCTTCCTGGGCTTCCTAGATCTTAGAACCCCCCGGAATTGGGTTCCAGAGCAAAACTCTGAGACTTAAGGAGCTGACCTGGGCTTTCTCACTGGAGAGGCACTCTCGTTTCACGGCAGAGCCACCCCCTGAAAGCTGAGTAGCATTTACTGCTGCTGTGTGCCAGGCTTGCACACATCCTCCATCCACATTGTCTCCTTTCAGTTTTGCCAAAAGGTTAAGTGAGCCATCCAGGTTTTGCGTGCTGGTCGAGATGGGGTTCGTGTGACTCCAACACCCCTCTCTGTGGGCTGCCTCCTGAGACGCCCAGGCCCCAGCCAGGAGCCTCGGTGTGGCATGGGATCATGTGGCTCTGTTGGGCTGCCTTCTCCCCAATGAACGTCATCAAAATTAAAAATAATCCCAGCTTGGAAGCAGTGAGCAGGAGGGGTCGAGGGTCAAGCTCCTCTCATGTTCTTGAAGCTTGACCTTGAAGACACTTGAAGCTCCAACCGATGAGCCTGGCACCCCAGCCTGTGGGAACAGGGGCCGATTCTGACAAATGTCCCCCTGCAGCCTGCCAGGAGGGAGGCCACCCCGAAAGCATCCCCACCACCACCCTGAGCACCTGGGGTTCAAGCAGGCGGGCAGGCTCCTTCTCCTCCAGAAGGCCAGAGGAAAGACATCGCATGGTGGGTGGAAAGGCCGGCAGTTAAGCTGCAGGTGGACAGGGCTCCTGGGCCTGGGTCCTGTGGCTTTCCCCGTGGGTGGGGGCCGTGCCCTGGAATTCCTGTGCCTGGGGGTTCCTGCCACACACCCAAGAGGTGTTGTTGGTGCAGAGGCGACACTGCCTGCAAATTGGCCATTTGAATCCCTGTGTGTGGCGTCCAGGAGCAGGGCCGGTTTTCCTGTCCTCAGACCACGTGTCCTGCTCAGAAGCCCTAGCCTAGAGCATGCTGGCTGTGGAGCAGCTGGGGTGCTGACCCCGCCGCAGCCAGCAGAGCTCCTCAGGGAGGGGAGAGGCCTCCATCCCCCTGCAGGGGGCACTTGTCAGACCCAAGAGGAGAGACCGTTCCCCTGCCTGCTTGTGGCTCAGTGTCTGGGAGAGGGGAGCAGCCCATCCTTCACCCATTTAGCAGGTACTTCCTGAGTTCACACCTGTGGACCCCTCGCTGCTGGGGAGCCAGTGCAGATGACAGATGTGGCCCCCGTCCTCCTGGAGCTCAGAGACAGAGATTGCTGTCCATTAGGAAGACGGTGCCCCTCACCGTTACCATTCACCTATGTCAAGCGCCGTGAAGGGTGACCGGCAGGGCTGACGTGTCTATCAGAGACCGGAGGGGCCCATGCCCATGAGGCTTGCAGAGGCCCACGGAAATGTTTTTGGTGTTGTTTTTGTTTCTGTTTTAACTATTAAAAAAAAATTTTTTTTTTTTGACTGGGCTGGGTCTTGGTTGCTGTGTGCAGCCTTTCTCTAGTTGTGTTGAGTCGGGGTTCAACCTATGACCCCCACAAAGGCAGGCAGATTCCTAACCACTGAACCATCAGGGAAGTCCCCATGAAAATGTTTTGATTTTAGTTGCTTTTAAAAGCAAGAAGAAACATGAGTGTGATGAGTGTGTAATCATGAACCCAGTCTGGATGACATTTACCTGGACACCAATTTTAAATCTATTTTTAAGTCAGTGGAGAAAGGGACCCGGAGATGCTGGGGTGCCCAGGGCCCAGGGACACGGGGATGTGGCCTTGGAGAGAAGTCCTGCAGTCAGGACTTTTATGAGGGCGGGATGATGAAGTCCCGAGGTTCAGGACGGCTTCCCTGCAAGGAAATCATCAAACTGAGAAGGGTTAGAAACTGAGAAAGGGATAGAAACCCACGGGGGAAAGGGTGTGTTTCAAGCCGAGGGAACAGCATGCGCGAAGACTCTGCAAGGAGTGAGAGGGCACGCAGGGTGGGTCAAGGCCGAGGCAGAAAGCGGTCTTGGCGTTTAACATCGGAGCCGTGGGAAACCAGGAGCGTGGATGGCAGAAGCGGGGGCAGGAGAAGTAATTAAGGGCAGGTAGACCAGTCTGTCACATTCATGGTTTTATTTATTTTAAATATCACATTAAAAATTCAAAACATTGCCCTGGCTGCTCTGAGAAGCTTGGGCTACCGAAGACCAGGGTGAATGATGAAGAGCCTACTGCAACAGTCCAGGCAGGAGATGGTGGCAGCTCAGACTAGGATGACGGCGATGGAGGTGGAGAGAAGGGCGAGTACGATAGAAACTTAGGAGGTGACACGCTTAGGGCTGGTGGCGATTGGAGGTGGTAAAGGAGGGGGAGGGAGGGATCAAGAGTGTCCCCCAGGGGTCGCCTTGTGCACGTGGCTGGTAGAGCTGCCTTTGACATGCAGGGAACACTGGAGAAGCACCGGGGTCGGGGTGAAAAGCATGAGCTGGTTTGCAGTCGTGGAGATAACAAGAATCCTTAGGAAGATGTGACCACGTTTACTTGGGCAGGGATAGAAGCCATCATGGGGGGCTTCAGAGAAGAAGCGATGTTTGAAGCTAAGCCACAAAGAGATGTGAGTCTCAGGACAGGGGTGGTTGTGCGTCAGCTCTCCCCGCGTCCCCCGCCGCACACCTACACCCAGCTCAGCATCTGGCACGTGGGAGGCACTCAGGGAACGATCGTCCAGCCAGTGGTGCAGGAATGAGACGTAGCTTGCCAGGTGGACAACGAAGAGGCACAAACCCAGAGACATGGAGGGGTGATGCCATGGGGGATGTGGCCCCCGGCTGCAGAAATGTGAGGCCCAGGGCTGAGGGCTGGGGGCAGGGGACAAGCCTCGGGTGCCCTTAATACGAAGTTACGAAGATTCCACGGCCGAAGAGAAAGTGAAAGCTGTACTCCCAGAAAGGCCAGTGGCATCGGCTTCAGTGAAACCAGGCTAGCGGTCGGGCTGCGTCAGGCATCTGGATAGATGAGGGTGTGGTCTGAGGATTTCCTCCTGTTCAGGTGAAATAGGGAGCCTGCACGGAGAATGGGGTTCTGGAGACACACCGTGAGTGTGGCGTTGGCTGAGTGTGCATGTGTGTGTGAGCTAGTGTGCATGGGTGAGTGTGTGGTATGCAATTGTGGATTCCAGCATTGGTGAGTACAGTGGCCGGGCATGTGTGTTTGCGTGCGTATGTCTGTGTACGCATGTGTGAGTATGTAGGTGAGTGCATACGTTGAAGTTGAAAAATCGCTCAGTCGTGTCCGACTATTTGTGACCCCACGGGCTGTAGCCTGCCAGTTTCCTCTGCCCATGGGGATTCTCCAGGCAAGAATACTGGAGTGGGTTGCCATGCCCTCCTCCAGGGGATCTTCCCAACCCAGGTCTCCTGCGGTGCAGGCAGATTCTTTACCATCTGAGCGGCCAGGGAAACCCATGTGCAGGTGCGTGCAATGGTGTGTGTGTGCCTGCCTGCCTGTGTGTGTGTGTGTGTGTGTGTGTGTGTTCTGTATGCGTGTGCTTGTGTATAAATGTGTATGTGTGGGGAGATGTGGCTTCAAGGAGAAGGAAGCAGGGTGTGGAGAATTCCCTCGAAACAGGAGCTGTGGAAAAGAACAGTAAGAAGCCAGTTTCTTGGGGTCCTTCTTTGAAACCCATGTCATTTCAATCCAGAACCTCTCTCTCTCCGGGAATATGAAAGAGGACTGGCTGCTCAGGACTGAGGGCCCACTCCCATTCCCGTCTCCCCACACCAGCGTCCCCAGCTCCCCATCACCACTTTGACGGAGGCAGGGTGCTTGATTCCCCTGAACTGTGGCTCTCCCCACCACATTCCAGAGTTCAGCGTGGATGACCACAGGGGTGATAATGAAAATCTTGGGCATGATTTTTCCAACTGCTTCCTCTTGGAAACTAGAAACAACTTCAGTTTGGATTAAGACAAATCATATTTGCATCCCCTACTGGGTGTCTTTCTCCTTCAGCCATCAAGGTGACAAGGAGATGGGACTTAGTTCATGGAGGAGGTGGCAGACGGGATGGTGGGTCTGTGGCTCCAACTCAGGTCCTCCAGCACCGAGCGTCAGGCACTCTTCTCTCTCTACCCTGTGGTGTCAGAGTCCCCCAGCCCTGGAAGAATCCAGAACTGCCCCTCTCTGTCCCCTGGGGTTCTGCTTGTCCCACTGGGACAAGACTCCCTTAAATGTGGAGGCTTCTGAGCATTTGAAAGAACTGAGAGGCCAGAAGGAAAGTGATGGTTGGGTTTGTCCCCTCCTGTCACCCCTTTGCTTCGTCTCCGGAGACACTCGATCCCAGCCCTAGCAGGGCCTCAGCTAGGTCTCCCCCACCTCCTTCGTGCCCACAATTCAGCGCCCTGCCCATCAGCTACTCCAGGCAGAGATCAGATTCTATTTTCAGAACGTGGGATGCATGTTCCAGGAGGAAAGCTTGTGAAATATTGGGGAGACATCTCCAAGCAGCGCCAGCGCCTGCAGGAGTCTTAATAAGGATCCTTCAAGAAGACAGACTTTGGATTAACAGTCCTAAAGTCAAGATTATTTTAGCGCTGTCGAAATGGTTGAGGAGGGAAAGGTAATCTTATCAAGAGAGGAGAAATCTTTTATATTTGAGCCAATTTTGGTTTTAAAATGTTTTGAAACAATTTCTGATGGTATCCCAAACAGGATATTTCCCCCCTCTTTCCCCAGACCTCTGTCAGCGCCTGGGTTCTCTCTCCTACTCTTTGTTCAGTCTTTTTTTGTCTTTATTATTTTTTTTTTCTCTGATCTGACACTTCCTGAATTTCTTATACACACAGCCCCCAACTTTTCTTGTCCCTTGCCCCTTTGAAGAAATTTAACTCCTCTTTTGAGACAACTTTGTCTTTCCTGTGGGCCTAGGCACTGGACTGGCATAGAAATCCCACTCGGAAGTGGAAAAGGCCTGATGAAAACACACCAGCGAGACCCTGGCCGTTTCCAAGGACTGCCTTTGCTTGGACAGATGGGCGCAGACTGGGGCGGTGCTCCCTGCCCACCCTGCTTCCCAGCCCCTTTCACTCCTGCGAGGAGAAGTCAGCAGTCAGGGTGCTCATCAGCCCCGCCTCTCTTCCCGAACCTGCCCTTTGCTCCCACTGGTCGGTGTGCCGGCTACACCTTCTCTGCTCCTCTCTTTGGAACCTCAGGGATTTTTCTCCTTCAAAACTCAGTTGGCAATTCCCTCTCCTGGGAAATATCCCTGACCCGCTCCCACCCCCGACTTTGGCCCCAGAGATGCCATTTTGCACCTGTGACCGTCACTCTGCACGCACTGCTGACACACACACGTATCCCGGGACCCATGCCCCATCTCTTTTGCCCCCATGCTCCCCTCGCACACCTGCCCTGCGCCCTCTACCTTGCCCTTAGATGATCTGTGTGGATCTCCACGCCCGCACGCCTCTCTGGGCTTCCTGAAGGCCACGGCACCCTACGAAGTGTACAAGGATCCTCCAGCTTTCCCGGACCTCGTGGGTCCAGAAAACTGAAGGGTGGCCGAGAATGCGGATGAATGGTCACTCCCAGCCACGAGACATGAGAAATAAAGAGTTGGGGGCCAACTTCTCTTTCCCTTTGGGGGCCCAGGGAGCTAGGACCTTCCTCTGAAAGATTTTCATTTCCATCCTGGCTCCACCACAGACTGGATGATCTCAGCTGAGATCCTCACCTCCCAGAACCTCAGTGGCCCCTTCGGAAAGGGAGAGAAATGGAGGCCCAGCTTACGGGGCCCTTGGGAGGAGTGGGGTACTCAAGACAGACTGCAGGGCTCCTGGGCGGAGCTGGTACATCCCAGTCGGTCTGGCCCCTCAGCAGACGACCCCAGCGTCCCGCCATCTCTCACCTCCAGCTCTGTGAGTGGGGTCACTTTCTGTAGTAAGAGTCTTGCCATCGAGCGTGTGGGTAGCAGTTATGCGCACAACACGGCCAGGCTCATAGCCTCAACGCACTTTGAAAAATGTCTCTGTGAGTTTGCGTATCTTACCATTTCCACTCAGAGCTTGCTGTCTGATCCTTAGATTTGTTACGTGGAGTCAGGGAAGCCTGGTATTTGTTCCTCTTCTCTCTCCGTGTCTTGCCCTTGAATTAGTTACGGGGCGAGGGTTCCATATATTGAATTATAGTAATGTCATATGTTCATACCCCGCATGTTAGACGCTGCATCTTTATACCGGCATCCCATCTTATTCTCTATTCAGTGGCTTCCAACGTCATTGTACTCTACACCCCAGCATACGGCAGTGCTGGGAAATGCTTGGGGCTGTCACACCTGGATGGGAGGGGCACACTGCTGGCAGTGGGCTCAACGCCCTACAGTGCGGACCACATAGAGTGAACCAGAGACGCCGGGCCGTGTGCGAGGATGGAGCCTGTCGGGGGCGTCACAGCCTCGGGCCCTCTTAGGAGCCTGGTCTGAGCATGATCGGGGCAGGGGGGTGAGTGTGCGTTTCAGATTTAGGCAGACCTGGCTCGGAATCTACGGACAAGACGCACGACCTCGCTGAGCCTCCTTTTCCTGGTCTGAGAGCTGGGGTTAATAACCTTGCCACTGAAATTACCTTGAGGACTAAGGGAACTGATGCGTAGTAAGAGCTCAGTGTTGTTTAGTAGCCTCAGTCGTGTCTGACTCTTTGTGACCCCGTGAACTGTAGCTCCTCTCCCAGGCAAGAACACTGGAGTGGGTTGCCATTTCCTTCTCCAGGGGATCTTCCCAACCCAGGGATCGAATGTGCGGCTCCTGCACTGGCAGGCGGTTTCTTTACTGGTGAGCCACCAGGGAAGCCCCTCAGTGCAGCTTAGGGGTCCTGATTTGCATGAAAAGGAACCGACGATGATGATACCAGAAGCCAGCGTGATGGTTTATCTACACTGGGGGCAATGTACAGGACCACCCCCAAAATTGACTGCACTGAATCTAGGGCTCGAGTCGAACCAGCTGGCATACTCTCCTCATCTCTTGAGAGGTGGGTCTTTGCCCTTTGGGCCAGCAGCTGTGGATCAGAATATCTGACCTGACTCATTTGGGGTCAGTGTGAGCATCGTCAGTCCTATCAGAACCGTCAAACTCGCTTTTAAAACAACAGTCATTTCCTGGCGGAGGTGAATCAGTTGTCCCCGAAACCCGCCCCAGTTATCCAGTTCCGCCGATGACTGTCCCCAGCCCCAGCGGGCACTTTTGTTTCTCCGTCGTTCAAGTTTGGCCCGATAATATCTGTCGGGACACTTTGAATTCTTCAAAGAGTAATTCCCACTTACCTTTTTTTGGCTTTTTTCCCCTTCAGGTTCAACCCCTTTTATCACACTAAAGTGCCAATCAATATTGCGAGATAGATGTTACATCTTAGCTTTTTATAACACAGCTTGTCCCAGAAGGGATACTGTATCTTTAAGGCAATGGACCCGGTATCCTGTTTCTGAAGGATTAAAACCCTTTAAAGAGACAGAAGAGGCTGTAAAGCCCGATCATATTCTTATTCTCTCTTCATTATCCTGTCCACTATCTATCCCTGCTGAGTAAATCTGCTTGTGTGTTTCTCCAAAGTGGTCATAAGAAGAAATTTATTTACTCCGCTTTGCACTGGAGGGGCATTACCGAGCTTCAGGGCTCTCCGAAGTCATAAAGATTTTGCAGTGTGTGCAAAAGGAACAGGAATTCAGAACTTCTTTCCCCCTCTGAGGTCGTTTGGCCATCCAGAGGGGGAGTCACTTCTCATTTTCTGACAGGGTTTATTTCCGTAAGATTTTTCCAATTAGCAGGAAAAGGTCACGCTAATGTTGGTGCCGTGGAGAGGAGGAGGCTCGAACTATGCAAATAGAGACATCCTTGAAAGGACAATATGAAAAGGAAAGAAAGAGTGGGTTTACCTTCATTTCCTAACTTAAAAATCACGCATCTCTACAGATGGCTTCTTGCTCCAGCGTAAAAGAAAAGGGTGATTACGCTTGACCTGTGCTTCTTGGCTGGGATGTGGGAACCGTTGTTCACCGGTGGATGATGGTGACCCACTTGGGAACGGGAGATAGGAAGTTAAGAGAGGAGATCCCCAAGCTCCTGGCCGGGGAGCTTCAGGGACATGGGACGCAGGCAAGCAGAGCCGGAATTTTGCCTACTAATGCAACCTCCCTAGATCTTCCTAATGGCCAGCCTGTCCCCAGCCCGGCAGAGCTGACTGCCAGCATATCATGTTTAAACCCAGCTCAGATGTCTCTCTGACACTTCCCCTGCCGCTTTTGTTTCCTGCTCGGTGCATGCGAAGCACCAGAACTTTTCTAGATAATAGGGAGGGCTGGGAGCAGTGTCAGGGAAGATGTACTCCAGCCGTGCAAGGACAAAAGTCACTGATGCCCATTAAAAGGGATCCAGGGGACCGCTTCACTCTGGGCTTGGAGCTGACGCTCTCCGTCAACTCTCACGTGCTATGCAAATGTGATGAAGAGCATCTCCTGCTCCGCAGCTCACATCCGCCGTTAGTGGCCCATTGGGTGGGACGGGAGTGAGCTCGTGGAAGGCAGAGCCCTGGCAGAGAGAGCCCCCGGGGCTCTGCACACCCCCTCACACTCATTCCTGCACACCCAGATGCTCGTCTGCACAGCTGCAGTCAAAACAGAAGGGGAGCGTCCTCTCGCAAGGACCCGTCTTCCACTCCGAGGTTCCGCGTTGCGGCAGGTAGCTCAGCCAATGACGTCACCTGGCCAGTTTGGGACGATAGCAGGGACTGTCTGTCGAGACCCAGCTCGAGCCAGATCCACACCGGATGCTGGGTTTAGAACTTGCTCGAGGTCACACAGGGGCTACGTGGCAAAGTCTGGATTCATCCAGGAGTACGTACCTCTAAGAACTCCACGGAGTCTGCTATTGGTGTTAATTCATGTGTGAGTTAAAAAAAAAAAAAAAAAAAACTACCAGGATTATTTTGACAGCAGGTTAAATCTTGTCAAATACTGAGAGCATCATTTGTCAAATCTCCCTAGGATGCGAACTATGCACAAGTATGGGATTTGGGTGTTTAAATATCAGAACTGTACAGCAGTGTTTTCAGGCTCTATCACAAATCTGTAGTACCATAAGTAGATACTATTCCTATGGGATATTAGGGTACACACAGGCAGGAAGAAGACACATGTCTTCTTTAGTGTAGTTTAGAACTGCTGTGACATTTTTCTTTTTTGACCGTACAGTAAAAGACAGAAACAGTCCATCCTCAGCTTAAAAAGTCTTTCTTTCTTCCTTGAAGTTGAAGACTAAAGCTTCAGATGGAATTACTTGGATTTCAACATGAAAGAGAAAGCCTTTCTGTAGCTCTTTGCCATTAAACAAAGAGTGACCCATTTTTTTCTGTTTTCAGAGTGTTATTTTTTGTTGTTGTTGAGCAAGTATTCATTTTAGCCAGTTCTTGGCCCTGTTTTTCCTTAGAACTGATTGGGGTGCAAAAGAGAGTTACAAAGTGTGAGTCCTGAATCAGAGCAACGTGGGGGATGTGTTACTTAATGTTTCAGGCTCCGATCCTAACTGAAATAAATTTATCAAATTCAAAGTCATTCTCTTGACTTTCTTTTGAGAAAATTATCATAGCTAATTAAAGCAAATCAATGAATAATAATAGTATCCAAACAGCAAGGCTACCGAAATACCCAGCAGTACACAATCGGAAAACTCACACAGCCATTATAGTGTGTTGAACAAATCTTTTTCGTGACATCTTTTTCTGTTTCAGAATCCAATTATTACTCTTTTTCAGCACATCATAATTTTAGCAAGTTCTTGTTCCTTTTACATTTTAGGACGAAGTTAGAGGGAATAAGAAAAATTGCACAAAATTGGTTTTGAGCAGAGTGACCATAGGTAGCCAAGTGTCAGGTGGCCATATAGTGTTTTAAGAGTTGGAAAACATATTGTAATCAGATAAAATACTATCTATGTGGGCTTCCCATTTGGCTCAGTGGTGAAGAATCCGCCTGCAATGCAGGAGACATGGGTTCCATCCCTGGGTGGGGAAGATCCCCTGGAGAAGGGAATGGCAACCCACTCCAGGATTCTTGCCTGGGAAATCCCATGGACAGAGAAGCCTGGTGGGCTACAGTGCATGGGGTCACAAAAGAGTCAGACATGACTTAGCAACTAAACAATAGCATCTATCTATGTGATGAGAAAAAAAGACTAAACATTACAAAGCAGATTGGGAAAATTCAAGTACAGGTAAAAATCATCATGGTGGTTTTGTTCAGTGAGCTCTGTCTACAGACTGCATGATTCTAAGTAAGTTATATGTTAGCCAGTTAAACTGGGATATTCCTGTTGCTATTCCTGTTGTAAACATGAGTAAAATAGGGCACAGACAAGTAAAGAATTTGCCCCAAAGTCACATAACAGCCAGGGAGGGGAGGCGGGTGGTCCTTCATTCTTCACAAAATAATGTAACACCTTGTTTTTAAAAAGAGGGAAGATATGGTTTTTCCTGTGGTCATGTATGGATGTGAGAGTTGGACTGTGAAGAAAGCTGAGTGCCGAAGAATTGATGCTTTTGAACTGTGGTGTTGGAGAAGACTCTTGAGAGTCCCTTGGACTGCAAGGAGATGCAACCAGTCCATTCTGAAGGAGATCAGCCCTGGGATTTCTTTGGAAGGAATGATGCTGAAGCTGAAACTCCAGTACTTTGGCCACCTCATGCGAAGAGTTGACTCATTGGAAAAGACTCTGATGCTGGGAGGGATTGGGGGCAGGAGGAGAAGGGGACGACCGAGGATGAGATGGCTGGATGGCATCACCGACTCGATGGACATGAATCTGGGTGAACTCCGGGAGTTGGTGATGGACAGGGAGGCCTGGCGTGCTGCAATTCATGGGGTCGCAAAGAGTCGGACACGGCTGAGCGACTGAACTGAAGATAAAGATTTCCCTTCCTCCCCATATATAACAAGGTAGGAGGCTGTCTTTCAAAATCAGTCTGTTACTTATTGATAATAATGACTGTTTCATTTAGCAAGAATATTAGAAACCCTTATTATGAAGGCAAAACTCTGTGCCCCAGACCAGACACTCCACGGGGGCAGCAGAACCCCCAGACAGTATTTTAATAAGCTCCCTAGCTGATTCTGAAGTAGCCAATCCAGGGTTCAGGCTTCACTTAGCAACGACAAGCATCATCTGGGAGATTTACTAAACAGACGGTGTCCAGGTCCCTCTGTTAGGTGCCTCATGCCTCGCGGCCTGGGATGGGACACAGAATCCTGCCTTTTGAACTGCAGCCACCTCCTGTCCTGGTCGTGTGGGGTGCATGACGTTAACGACGAGCGTAACGTTGAAGAGCACTCCTTTTCTTGATCACACCTACCAAATGTAGTCTGGACAGTGCCTGATATGTCTAACCTGGACCCAGGGAGATTCATATCAAAAGGACACTTTGGTTAGCACTACTCTGAAAGATGTCGGTGACCCGGGTTCGGTCTCGCACACCTACCAAATGTAGTCTGGACAGTGCCTGATATGTCTAACCTGGACCCAGGGAGATTCATATCAAAAGGACACTTTGGTTAGCACTACTCTGAAAGATGTCGGTGACCCGGGTTCGGTCTCGCTGAGCCAAGACGACTATTCCTGTAGCCTTGGGTGAGTTATTTAACTGCCCTGCGGCTTCAGTTTTCTCTCCTGCGACACAGGTATTAGGATTCCTGCCTCCTGGGTTGTTGAAACGTGAGAGTGCATGGTTCATCCCTCCTGAAGAAGCTGAGTGGTTAAGGCATTAGCAAACATGAGCTTCTTTCTCACAGGAGTGTCAGGGAATTTCTCCCAACAGTCCGCAGAAGCATCCTCAAGGTGACGGGTACCATTCCTCTGTGGTGGGCAGAGGACACAGGTCTGGGGTCTACTGAGCACATGTGAATATTGTGAAGTTTTCAGGGGACCTGTAAATGCAAGCCTCAGATTGATTTCACCAAGGAAGTACAGTTTTCTTTTTTTTACTGGCAGAACCACACCCTGAGGTTGTCTTACATGTCACCATACCAACCTAGTAAGGAAGGGAAAAAAAAAAAATTGTGTGCTGGGGAGGTGGTGGTAGGAAGGCCAGCTCAATAAGCCATTTAGAAACTTGCAGACCTGTTGCCAAAGACAGGCGAATCTGCCATCCTGTTTGTAGCAGAAAGAATTCTCATAAATAATCCAAAGAGAGACATAATCCAGATGGCATCTGAAAGATTATTGATTGAAAAGTCAAAAGTTTGCTAATATAAATGGCCTCAACCACAAAATTTGCATTCACGACAGCCCCTTTACGCATGTCTCTAAGCCCAGGGAAAGTATCGATGCAGCTGACACAAATAATGATACAGAGCAAGCCGTCTGTTTTCAACATAATGAAAAAAAAATGTTTCCACTTACGGTTAGGTTGGCGTGGTGGCGTGTGCGTACTTTTTCGAGACTCTGCGGAACATATGAAGGGTAACCTACACGTATGTGGGTTTCAACAGTGTGACACTTTTGCTGGGTCCCAGGTTTGTTTGTTCCATCCCTCCTGGAGAGACCATTCAGCCCAGGAGGCCAAGGCGAGGTGCTGTGTACAGAGCTCCGAAAGCGGCCCGCTTCTGTGAGCCACTCACTGACGGCAGATAACGAGACGAGAGGGGCAGGAGCACACAGAAGGGGTCGCTGTCACTTTCCCCAGTGGGTCAGAGCTCATCCCGGGACCCGTTGCCCTGATGGCTGGCACACATCGCCCAGAGGGACCTGAGCGTGTCTCTGTTCCTGCACCACTTACTCTCATAAGCCGTGGCTGTCTTTCTTCTTCTTCTAACACCAACTCAGTTTTCACCTGGCTGCCGTGGCTGTGTGTAGCAGAGGACACTCGGTGTCTTGAGATGTTTGCGGTTGTCATGGTTCGGATGACGGTGCTGCTGGCATCTCACGCGCTCCCAGGCCAGCCCCCACCACAGGGAATGACCCGGTCCCAAGAGGCAGTCAAGTCGAGGTTGACGCATCCTGCGCTTCCTCTCCCTGTTAGGATGCCGATTCCAGAAGGGCTGCCTCAGCCGCTGTGCCCTCTGCGTATTGGCAGCTCCAAGCACCGCCCCTGGCGCAGAGTAGGTGCCTTAGAAGTAGGTGTCAACTGATTGCATGAAAAATAGCATCACTACTGATGATGAGGACAACACTGAGACAGCCATACAAAAAACAATGAAACAGTCATTTGCAGCAATGTGGATGGGCCTAGAGATTACCCTGCTAAGGGGAGCAAGTCAGACAGAGGAAGACCCGCGTCTATATGTGGAATTATAAAAAAAAAGAAAAAAAAGATCCAAATAAACTATTTACAAAACAGAAATCAACCCAAAGACATAGAAAACAAACTTTTAGTTATCAAAGGGAGAAGAAGGCGGGCTGGGTGGGGATAAATTAGGAATTTGGGATTAACGTGTACACACTGCTATACGTGAAGGCCACAAGGATCTACTATATAGCCCAGAAAAGTATAATCAATATCTTATAATAATCTATAAGGGAAAAGCATTTGAAAAAGAATAGCTGTATGTAGAAGGCAGATATATATATATATAACTAAATCACTTTGCTGTCTACTTAAAACTAACACAACACTGTAAATCAACTATGCTTCAGTTAAAAACAGAAAGCAACAACGAAAACAAAAAATGCACTGAGACACCCTTGTAAAAAGCCAGACGGACGTGTTCATGCCAGGCAGGAAAGGGGGCGGGGGGGTCTGGCCCTCTGGCTCTGCTGACAGCTCTCTCTGGCCTGTGGACGGGGAAGGAGGGGCAGGCATTGGGTTCGGTCCCCTCCCTGACCTCTCCAGCAGCCGTTCACTGGTGCTGCCCTCGGCCAGAGCTCCCCGTAGTAATTTGGTTAATTGGATGAACAGGCACTTCACTGACAGAGACTGCATTTCCACACCGCAGTCCATCAAAACTAATCAGTTGGCCGTGTTCCACTCCTGAGCAACTGACAGCTTCACCGGGACGGTGAGTCAATAGTAACTTTTTTAAATGGAAGAACTTGCTAAGCAATGGCAGTGAGAACTTGGCAGGATGCTTTTAAGGAGGTGGGGGGATGGGGAAGAGAGAAACCCGACCTTGGCTTTATTCCCCCCAACACCTCAAAGAGGTAATCTTGTTAGGAGCTGCTCGGTGGAAGAGGTTCTTCCGAAAACACTGGTGGAAAAACAGTCTTCTGGAAACTGGACTTTGTCTCTTTTCCTTAAAAAGAAAACGCTAAAAGCAGGTGTGCTGCACTGCCCCTTGTCTGGCGCCTTTTAAATGTGTGTTATTTATTGTAATGTTTATGCACGCATGCTCTTTGCCTCAGGAGACTGTCAGCTGCTGTAACAAATAAGCTCTACACTCTCAGTGGCTCACACGGGATTTCTCCCTCCTGGAGGAGTCCGTTCAGAGTCCCCAGTGGAGACTGGCTCTCTTCCACACAGTGACTCAGGGACTCTGGCTCCTCTCATCTCGTGGTTCCATCATACACTGGGGCCTCAGTGGCATCTGCCCCCAGCCAGTAGGAGGGGAAGGAGGGCATGGAGCAGACATGCTCAGCTGAAGCATCTTGGCCTGGGCGTGGCCCAGAATACATCCGCCCACATCCTTTTGGGCGGGGGTGGGGGCTAGTCCCGGAGAGGAGTTGAGCACGTGTTTTCCTGGTGGTTGCTCCATATTGTGGAAGGGAGAGCCTGGGTCTGGATGGACAGCTTTGCCACTCTGAGCATCCAGTCCATGCCAACTGTATGAGAAATCGTTAGGATTTTTCCTTTTCTGAAATAGAGCACTCGAGACGCAGATGGAGGCCAGTGACCCAGGTACATGTGGTTGGCAACAGGCAGGTCAAGATTCACATCCATAGGGGTGATACGCCTATGTCTCCCCATTCTTCCTTCCTCTCTCTTTCTACCTCTCCTGTCCCTCTCCCCTCCACCCTCCTTCATTCTTTCTCTCCTTCTTTCCTTTGCTTCTTCCTTGCTTTGCTTCTAAACCTTGACAGTTTCTAGAGAGATTGTTCTGTGAGGCTTGAGAATAATCCCTGTTGAATAACCTCTCACCTACAGGAGGTTTGTCTGAAGCAAATCCATTTGATTTGAACTCGTAAGGGGAGGTGGCTGTCCCCTGAGCCATAGGAAGCAGCTTTGTGTCTGCGTGGAAGGGTTTGCTGGGAGGAGGCGGGGTGGCCCTGGTGTTTGTGTGTACATCTGTGTGTGGCCACCTGTAGCCCTCCAGCTTCATTGCCAACTGCCGTGTTCTCCACACCTTTAAAGTTACGGCACAGAGCTTGTTTCTGCATTCGGTCAACTAAATTACAGATTGTAAGCTGCCCGTGCTTTACGACTCCATTTCTTTTTATTACTGGTTTGAAGATGTTCGTTTGAGTAGGGAGATTGAAATGGAGGCCACAGTATTCCCAAACTCTAAAACATGGCTGACTCCAGGACCTCTGACCCACTCACTCACATTAACAAATGTTCCCAGTGCCACGCGGAGACCTAGCCCTCCTTCCAGGTTGCACAATTTGGGGGTTTTGTATGACACTTTGCAGGGAGCATGCCAGAGCCTGTTTCTAAACAGTCCAATGATTTATTTGATGCTATTGGATATTTAAGTAGTCTGCCGTATACAGCAAGTGTCTGTGATGTTTATTTCTTCCTTGCCTTAATGTGTGGGACTGCTCCCAATGCCTTGTACACCCCAGGCACTCAATAAATATGATTTATGGAGGATGTAAATAAATCCAAACTGAGATTAGGTCCACATTCATTAATTTGTAGCTCTAGAAGCAGCCCTGATCGTCAAGCTGGAGAAAGAGAAAAGTCCTCACCAAATTACAGAAGAAAAGGGAATTTGAAATTAAGTGACATGTAGGCCCCAGTAGAAAGTCATGAATCTCTCTGGGGTGAAGTATGAAATGCTTGATTATGCTCTCAGCCTCAGTATACACAGGCTGTGTGACCTTGGGCTAATTACTTAACCTTTCTGGGCTGTCCCTTCTTAATTAAATTCTGAGCTGGGGTGGTTAAATGAAGCCACAGCACCATCGAGCTTCAGAGAAAAGGAAGAAAATAGGTCATTGTTAAATTTGAGCTCCAGCCACATTGCAGGCCATTTTACTTAGGATTTCGCACTGTTTCCCTCCATATATCCCCTAAAGAGGACAGTGGAGTGGTTAGGAACACAGATTCCGCAGCTAAAATCAGCTCAGTTCTGATCAGTCACTCAGTCGTGTCCGACTCTCTGCGACCCCATGGACAGCAGCACGCCAGGCCTCCCTGTCCATCACCAGCACCCAGAGCTTGCTCAAACTCATGTCCATCAAGTTGGTGATGCCATCCAACCACCTCATTCCCTGTCACCCCTCCTCCTTCTGCCCTCAATCTTTGCCAGCATCAGGGTCTTTTCCAGTGAGTCAGTTCTTCGCATCAGGTGGCCAGAGTATTAGAGTTTCAGCTTTAGCATCAGTCCTTCCAATGAATATTCAGGACTGATTTCCCTTAGGACTGACTGGTCTGATCTCCTTGCAATCCAAGGGACTCTCAAGAGTCTTCTCCAACACCACAGTTCAAAAGCATCAATTCTTCAGCGCTCAGCTTTTTTTTAATAGCTAAGACACCTGGGTTTAAACCTCTGCTCAGCTCTTCGCTGGCTGTGTGACCTTGTTCCTTAACCTCCTGGTGCCTCAGTTCATATATTTGCAAAATGAAGATGACCTCTCAGTACCCTCTGGTGAGTTGGTTGTGAAGCTCACATGAGGTCATGTATATAATGCATTTATGTAATGCCACTACGTGACAAGGAATGGTTTTCATTGCTGTGATTCTGGTTTTGGGATGAGATGACCAAAGCTTAGAGACTTACATACTGTGCCCTGAGGTTAAGCTACTCATGACCTAGGGCGGGGGTGGGGGGTGGGATAACTGATGGGGGAGGAGTGTGAAGTTTGACCCTGATTCTCCAAAGCCCTAGTAGCTTCTGCCGCTGTGTCCCCGGGCACCCCTGCAGCAACAGGGGGCCCGTCATTCATTCTTCTGCACCCCTGAAAGCTGGGCTGTGTCTGTGTCTGCACTCCGGGAGTTCTCTCTCTCTCTCTAAATGTGCTCAGGGCAGGAATCCTGGTCACATCAGGAAAGTGTCCCGTCCTTCCTGGCCACCCTGCTCCTTCTGAAGCCCACCTGAGTTAAATACAAATATAAATTTCTCATGTACATTTCAACTTGATTTAGCTCTTCTTCAAATAAGTCTTTCTAACAAGTTTCAGAAGGCTGTCCTGGCAAGGGCACCAGGAAATGAACCCTGTCAAGTCAAACAGAAAAGACATAAAGGAAAGATTGGGGGCGAGGTCTTTTTTTTAAGGAATCAGTCCCTTCTCCAATAGCCTCCCAAATCAAGATTTCTTTCCTTCTGATTCTGTACGTGACTGTTTTAGCTTTTTTATTAAACTAAAGCACATAAAGTGTACTCCGAAGAGACCCGCATTTTCAGTTTGCACTAGAGCTTGCAAATGATGTCGCCCGTTCTGAGATCAATAACTAACCTCCTTGATCAAAATATAGACCATTGCCAGGCCTGGAATTGCCTCCTGCCCCTCCCCAGCCGGCGCCCCCTAGTGGTGACTGCCGTTCTGACTCTCGTCCCTGAGTCCTGGAACCGCTTGCAGGCAGAGGGAGTTGGTTGGGCGTGTGTGTCCCTTTGCTTCTGGCTCCCATGGTGCTGCAGTGTCTAGGTTCTTCGGCCACCTCGTTGCATGACCCAGCAGCTCTTGAGTTGCTTTGCTCTGTAGTCATTCACTGCACGACTCCCCCAGCACGTGATCTGTTCTGATGGGCACTTGGGGGGTTTTCTGATCTCTTGTTTATGAATAAAGCTGCTGCAACTATCCGCACACGTGTCTTAGGGCAGGCACTCATGCACTGATTTCTCCTGGGTCCTTTGCTGTGTCAGGGAGAAATCTCCTGTTCAGCTGTGTCAGGGAGAAATCTCCTGTCTGTGTTCGTTTCCTGGGGATTAGGCATGTAGCGTATGGACGGTGTGATCCCTGGTGGAGACAGCAGGCTGGGTTCTGGTCGTGGTGATGTCACCAGCTCTCAGAGACACTGGGATCCAGCCTTAGACCACGTATTGTCTCGTTCTGGTGTCTCATGGAGAAAGACTTCCATTTCTGAAAGCTTTACTGGAAGTTAAGTTGAGATAAATTTTCTCCACTCTGACTTACCTGTGGAAGCCAGAGCGACATCAGTGCCTCCTGGGATCTTGGGTCATCTTGGTGGCACCCTGCTCATCTCAGGACTGGTGACAGCATCTGCTGCGTCGTTCCACTCATTGGGATGCTCTTTTTGGTTTGCTCTCTGTTGTTTTTATAGACCTGCCACTGACCGAGTCCTTGCTAGTCTGATGATCCTTCTAGAGGGCAGGGAGTATAGGCACTGAGTTAGAAATAAGGCCATCAGGCGCGTTCAGATTAAACACACCCTGAGGTCTGAGATCACGTGGGGTCAGATCAGCAAAGATAAACGGGCCTGGTCCCAGAGGGACTCGACACTGCGCCTCAAGTGATGCATGAATGACCCCCTGCTCTGCAGAACCAGAGGGACCACATGGACCAGGGCCCTGGAGTACTATCCACGCCTTGACGCTCGGCAGGTCATCCCCGACTCACCAGCCCAACAGCGGGGAGCACCTGCTCTGGGTCAGGCCACCTGCTGGGCTGGGGTGGTGGGCAGGGGGTGTCCCGGGTGGTGCAGTGCAGAGAGCACTTTGGACTTGGAAGCAAGCAGCACCCGCGTGTGAACCCTGGCCTAGAAAACTCTGACCTTCGGCCGGGCGTTTCTCCTCCAGCTGGTCAAGTGGGGTTCAGTTCAGGTCAGTTCAGTTGCTCAGTCATGTCTGACTCCTTGCAACCCCATGTACCACAGCACGACAGGCCTCCCTGTCCATCACCAACTCCTGGAGTTTACTCAAACTTATGTCCATTGAGTCGGTGATGCCATCCAACCATCATGCTGTCCCCTTCTCCTCCCGCCTTCAATCTTTCCCAGCATCAGGGTCTTTTCCAATGAGTCAGCTCTTCACATCAGGTGGCCAAAGTATTGGAGTTTCAGCTTCAGCATCAGTCCTTCCAATGAATATTCAGGACTGATCTCCTTTAGGATGGACTGGTTGGATCTCCTCTCAGTCCAGAGGACTCTCAAGAGTCTTTTCTAACACTACACTTCAAAAGCATCAGTTCTTCGGCGCTCAGCTTTCTTTATAATCCAACTCTCACATCCATACATGATTACTGGAAAAACCATAGCTTTGACTAGATGAACTTTTGTTGGCAAAGTAACGTCTCTGCTTTTAATATGCTGTCTAGGTTGGTCATAACTTTTCTTCCAAGGAGTAAGCATCTTTTAATTTCATGGCTGCAGTCACCATCTGTAGTGATTTTGGAGCCCAAGAAAATAAAGTCAGTCACTGTTTCCACTCTTTCCCCATCTATTTGCTGTGAAATGATGGGACCGGATGCCATGATCTTCATTTTCTGAATGTTGAGCTTTAAGCCAACTTTTTCGCTCTCCTCTTTCACTTTCATCAAGTGGCTTTTCAGTTCTTCGCTTTCTGCCATAAGGGTGGTGTCATCTGCATATCTGAGGTTATTGATATTTCCCCCAGCAATCTTGATTCCAGCTTGTGCTTCTTCCAACCCAGCGTTTCTCATGATGTACTCTGCATAGAAGGTAAATAAGCAGTGTTGCACTATACTGCCTTGACGTACTCCTTTCCCAATTTGGAATCAGTGTGTTGTTTCATGTCCAGTTCTAACTGTTGCTTCCTGACCTGCATACAGTGTTGGTTTTGGACATCTGCTGAGTTGCCTTGAAGCCTGACTTCACTGATTTCCTGATTGTGTGGGCTGCTTTTTTCATCAGTAACCTCAGTTTACTTATCTGTAAAATGGGACTTATAATAGTACAGGCTTCTCAGAGTTGCTGTCAGGCATGAAGCAATTGCTTGATAAATATTACCTGTTGTAATTATGACTGTGGTCATTCTTCACTGTCTTATCTGAGAGTTGTTGTAAGTATTTAATGAGGTGATAGGTAAGGACAAATGAATACATAACGGGGTCAGTTCTGTGTCAAGTAAACCACACATATTTGATAAGTAGCAGAATTGGAGCAAGAGTATTTTAGTTATTTTTATTGTTATCTAATCATTCATTTGATAAATATTTATTCAGTACCTAGCATGTGCTAAGCACTCCTTCTGGTGTTGGAAATATCACAATGAGAAAAATGAAGCTTCTGCCCTCATGTTTAAAAGACAGGCAATAAACAAATTAACATAGACATCTATCATAAGTCAAAATGTGACACCGTTTTAAGAAAAATAAAGTGGGATAAATGCTAGAAAGTGGGAGGGTGGGATCGTGATGGATGGGCATCAGGGAAGGCCTCTGATGGGGATGTGTTTGGAATGAAGAGCTGTACGAGGGAAGTGGGGAGCCACGGGGGGTCCCTGAGGAGGAGGGTTCCAGGCAGATGGGTTAGGGAGGGCCAGTGAGGCCAGAATGGGGGAAATTAGGTGAAGAGTGAAGAGATGGCAGAGGTGAGGAAGCCAGGCAGACACCGGGGGCTCGGGCAGTGGCGATCTGGATTCTGTTCCAGGAGAGATGGCGAGCCGTAATGAGACTCAGGTATTTAAAGGGTATTTCTGGCTTCTGTGTAGAGCAGAGAAGACAGGACGCCCTGAAAGAGACAGGGACGCAGTCAGGAGATTGTCATCGCGGCCCTGGCCAGCGATGATGTTGACTCACAGCAGGCTGCGTGGTGGGCCTCTCAGAAACATTCTACTCTGTAGTGCCCTGGAGTGTTAACCAGACACTCTTTCCAGTGACGAGAAACTCTCATATCCCAATCTATGTTCGTTCCTTCAGATCTCTGAGGACTTAGCGCTGGATGCTAAAGGCACGATGAAGAATAAGATACGAGCCTGCTCTAACAAGATATGGCTCTGTTCTAATAAGATATGGCCCTGCTCCGTATCCATGCATTGTTGAAAAAGCAGAATTCCCTTTAAGATCAATGGCACATGGCAGGGACCGTGTTCTTGGTACCTGTGGCCACTGGGTCCAGAAAGCTCAGAGGAAATGAACACCCACCCATGGTACTAGCTGGAGACCTTTGGAGATTCTACGAATAATGATGCAAGAAGACCTGGAAGTGAAGGCAACGGCAGGATGCTCATCCAAAATGTGAAAAATGGTGCTCAGGCCGTACAATACTCACTTGGGTTGCTACTGATCAGGAAAAAGTCACCTGATGACTTGATGTCCATGAAGCCAAGTGTGGAAGGCAGAGAGACCACAGGCCTACATATTCTTGGTGAAGGAGGGATCTCACTCATTTCTCACTGTAACAGAAAATACCCTGATACACGGAATAAAGGACGTGTCTAGAATTCTTACTTTGCAGCAGTGAGTAGTAGTAGAGATGTGAAGTAGTGAAAGTCATAAGCAGCATGATATTTTTAAAATAATCCAGGAAGGGGGACTTCCCTGGTGGTCCAGTGGTTAATTTTGCCTTCCCGGTGCAGGGGATATGAGTTTGATCCTTGGTCAGGAAGCTAAGATCCCACATGCCTCTCAGCCAAAAAAAAAAGAAAAAAAGAAAATAAAATAGTAACAAATTCGATAAAGGCTTTAAAAACAGTCCACAATAAAAAAATAAATAAATAAAACCAACCTAAAAGTCCATGAAGGTCTCGAGAGTACAAGGGAAGCAGGTGGTGTGCACAGAGGGTCTGCCATGGGCTCAGTCCTCAGGACATCCCTACAGGGCACGTGTGCTTATTGTCCCATTTTACAGATGAGGAAACTGAGTCCACAGCATCAGGAAAGGAAATTACGTTTCAGAGCTAGTCAATGGAGAGCAGAACCATGAATGATAGGGGAGACCATTCAGATCCTTCCTTCAAGTCATCTAGAGCTACAGTCCATTGAACCCTGAGTGGAATCAGCTAACATTTACATTTTAATGGAAGCCACTTTATCCAACACCACCCCTTCCCCAGCAGAGAAAGTCTCCTTGACATATACATTGGCCTACTGGAGCGACAGCCAAGCTCTGGTGTTTCAGGCCAGGGGGAAGAATTGAGATACATTTTTCATCTTCTGCGTGGGATTAGGCTTGCATTAGCTCTTTATTTGTTGAGGGACTTGATCTCATCATGGGTCAATTTGCCGAGTATCAAGTAAGTGGGAAGCTGAGGTGCTCCGTTCCTTGAATGACCCAACTTTATTTCTTAAATCTGAAGCAATTTCCCATGTGAGCCCAGAGGGTTAGTCTTAGTTCTTGTTTTACAACTTAACATGGTTACAGCCCCTTGTCTGTTGCTCACAGGATCGACCTTCATAGCCAAGGGTTTACGATGTTTTGCAAGATAAGAAAGGTGGCTTTGCATAGGGGAAGGGAACTTTGCGGAGTCAGGCAGGCCTGGCTGGGATTAACTTTAACCAGCTGCTTACTCACTCTGTGACTATGAACACGTTCCCTCAAGACCCACGTTCTCTTTCTACACTGAGGAGGACAACGTCTGCGTGGAGGAGCTGGAGAAGGAGTCTGGGTCCCGGCTCCGACTAGCCGCCCCTGCGTCTTCCCCCTTGCTGCTGCTGCATGAACGGCAGCTGTTTCGTCTGAGCGTCTCCTCCCTGCATCACTCACAGGGCATCCTCCCCACTGCTTGCTCAGGCTTCAGCCTCTGATCGTGACCCAGGAGCGCTTCTTCCCACCCTGTGAGTGGCCCGAGTCCCCGTCTCTCTGCTTCCTCTAAGCCTAGTTGACCCAAAGCACGGGTCTTGCCCACAACCAGTGTGTTCCCCTGACAGCTCTCACCTTTCCTCCAGCTCTGCTCAAAGGCACACTGAGTTTATGAGACCCATTTCTTACAAAAGAAAAAATAATTTTGGGGGGATCCCTTATCACATTATAAATACAAAGTTGTTAGGATCTTTCCTGGCATCTTGGGAGGAAGTCTGTGTAATTTTAAGACCCTGGAACTTGAGTTTCCTTAGCAGATCCACTTCTTAGAGGACTTTATTCTGAAAAATTAAATGCGTGCTAGAGTCCAATTATGCTTGGAATGATCCAGTCACAAAAGGGGTTGAACCATAAAATGGGATTGCCATGCTGCATTTATAGATGACCTTTGCCCTCCTGGAATCCAACAGCAGAGTGATAGCCTTTATAACCCATACTTTCACCTGCCTCGAGTCAATCAATGACAAAATGGATTTGCTTAATTTGATCAGTGAAAATGATGCAAGTGTATTTTAGTTGAGATAGCTTTATTAGGAAGATGAAACCTCTGTTGATTGATTTCTTGACCGTATCCTAATTTACAGTCTTTACGCTTTTTCCATGGTGACTTACTATCTATCTTGCTTGTGCGCTTGTTATTTATATTATATGGATAATAACCATGTTAACCGATATTTCCACTTCAGGATGAATCAGGAAAGATGATCCAGTGGGGAAAGGACAGTTTCAAGTTTGTTTTGAAGTGTTTTTACTTATGTATTATAGGTCAATAAGATAGCACAGTTTCCTATAAGTTACTTTTATTTTCATAAAGGTGGCTCAGATGAGACTTGGGTTCGATCACTGGTTTGGGAAGATTCCCTGGATAATGGAATGGCAATCCACTCCAGCATTCTTTATTATTATTATTATTCATATTTTAATTGAAGGATAATTGCTTTACAGAATTTTCTTGTTTTCTGTCAAACCACGACATGAATCAGCCACGCTCCAGTACTCTTGTCTGGAGAATCCCATGGACAGAGGAGCCTGGCAGGCCACAGTCCATAGGGTTGCAGAGAGTCGAACGTCGCTGAGACTGAGCATGTATACACATAAAAATTTTAAAAAGACCAAACATATATCTGTGTTCATATCACAACAGAGGGATGCAGTGTTGAAGGGGTTATTCATTTGAGAAAAGGCTCCATCACTGATAGGAACCATTTCTATCATATTTGAGGGTCATATATTCTTCCAGGCTGTTGCTTGCTATATAGGTTTGGAATTTTAAGACACTAAATGGAGATTTTGGAAAGCAAATTTCGGACTGCAGTAATGTAGTTCTCGCATTTTTCTTTATGAATTCCACTGTAGACCCAGAAAGAATGGCGCTGTTCACCAGATACCCAAGGTGTGAAATTTTATTTGTGTGGCATTTTCTTCCTATATATATTCTTTGTTTCTTTTGGAAGCACTGGATTGATACAAACTCTCGCTTCTCTAAAGATAAGCTTGGGCAGACCGGAGTCAGACTATTTCCACGCGTTTCTCAGACTCACTTGCAGCCCCCATCTTATGAGGAACTGGGTTTGGAACATCAGTCAACTCTGATACCACTGGCTTTTCCAGCAGAGAGGGGGAAATAAGGTTTCCTTTAACCTAATGTGCCCTGATGTTTTTTCGCCTGGTCGGGGTCTCCAGGAAGAACAAGAAGCAGAATGTAGAAGTGAAACATGAGTTTAAAAAAAAAAAAAATTACAGCAGAAAGGGGCAGGTTGGGGTGAGAGGGAGAGAAACAGAGCTTGCAAAGCTGCCTCTGGTGTTTCAGCACTGTGGTTATTGGGAAGAGTTAGAGACAGTTGCCACCGAGGATGTGTTTCATTCTGCACCAGGTACCACCGTCTCTCAGAGTCTGCCAGGGATTGGTTCCAAGATGCCAGGGTGCCTGCATCCACAGATGCTCCTTCCTGTATCCAGTGGCTCAGCATTTGCCTGGAACCCACTCATATCATTGTGATATGATACATTTTAAATCATCTCTAGATTACTTTAATACTGCATACAATGTAAACTCTATGTATACACAATGTAAATGCTGTGTAAATAGTTGCCTGCTGCTGCTGCTTAGCTGCTCAGTCCTGTCCAACTCTTTGCGACCCCATGAACTGTAGCCCTCTAGGCTCCTCAAGTCCATGGAATCCTCCAGGCGAGAACGCTGGAATGGGTAGCCATTCCGTTCTCCCGGGGATCTTCCCGACCCAGGGATGGAACCCATATCTTCTGCGTTGCAGGAAGATTCTTCTTTACCATCTGAGCCACCAGGGAAACCCAGCTTACAGCAAATTCAAGTTTTGCTTTTTGGAACATTCTGGAATTTTTTCCCAGAATATTTTCTATCTGCGGTTGGTCAGAGCCACAGACGTGAAGCCCGTGGCTGCCGAGGACTGGCTGTGTGTCCTTAGCGCTTAGGATACAGGCAACGCAGAACCAATAGTTAAACAGTTTGGCAGAAAGCTAGCCTAGCTGGAGGCAGCCGCCTCCTGGCGTTCAATCAGATGGAGGGTGCCTGGCGCAGTTGAGAGAGGAGGGATTCCTCCAAGGGTTCCATTTTAATTACACACTGGTTGGCGAGTATGACTTTCACAACCCCCCATGCTACCTGGGTTCACTTCCAAAACCTAATGGAGTTATATTGGCCCAAGGAAAGCCTTCAAGTCACAGTGACAACACTCCCCGCCCCCCCACCCCAACCCCCACGCCATGCTTTGTCTTCACACAAGCGCCGGCTCAGCTTGAGGGATTTTAGATTCTGCAGAGAATTCACTCCCTCTTGCCTCCTATTTCATTAAGAAATTGGCAAGAGATCAAAAAAAAAAAAAAAAAAAGACCATGTTCTCATACAAGGCTCTACATCCCTATTTCCACTGCACCGCAAGAGCCCACAAGGACTTGAAATTCTCCGTTTGCCTGTTCTTCTCTTGAAATTCTCCGTTTGCCTGTTCTTCTCTTGAAATTCTCCATTTCTCTGTTCTCCTCTTCAGCATGAGCAAGTGGTCCTGAAAAGCAGAGTTGTCCTAAATGTCCAAATTGCATTTCCTGGTCTGGAAGCTGTTCCAGAAAAAAACACAAAAAACAAATCTGATTGTTGTTTTTTTTTAACGGAGCCTCTGACTTAACAACCCCTGGAGGCCACACATCAGGAAGATGCTCTTGGCCAGGCAGTGGCCTCTGAAAATCAGTGAGGAAAAAAAGGAGAGCTGCTTAGGGAGGCAATATGTATTAGGCATCTATCGTAGGCCAGGTGCTAATCACCTCCCGAGGCACTTACTTAATGCACGCCCGCTGAATGCTGCAGGGATGAAAGAACCTGGGCACCTGGCAACGTCTGCCATTTCACTTAATCCTCACAACCCAGACTCAGACGTTCTTATTCCCATTGCACCAAGAAAGAATCTGAGACTCGGGGAATATCTTGGGTGTGCTCAGATTCTCCGACCCTAGGGAAACAGCAGAGTGAAGCTTGGCCCCTCGGTCTGGTTACATAGCAAGACTTCATGATGTGAAAACCACGATGGAGAGGGGAGGACCCCATGAAGGCAACTTAGAGATGCTCAGTGTTCTTCTGAGTGCTTGAATTCTTGTGACTGAGCTTCCATTGCCTCCTCTGTCGGAGGGGATTCTAAGAGTGTTCTCCTCGTGGGCTTGTTGTAAAATATAAGAGATAAACCAGTCAAGACTTGTGGCATGGACCCTGCGATGATGCAAGGCTTGCTAAGCCACCGGACGGCAATGAAGGCGAATGGATATCATTTGAGTAGAAAGAGAGAGAACTCTTCATCTCAGCTCAGCAAATTCCGGGGCCGCCCTGGGTAAAGCCTCCTGACCTGCAGCAGGTTTTTCCGAAAGCTCGCTCTGTGCCTTGTCTCGTCAATGCCTCTCCACATCATCTCACATCAAACAATAACTCAGGGCTCTATCTGTACAGGATACAGCCATCCTTAGCCCATCTGCCTCCAAGAGAGAGCCTGTCACTGACAAATCGATCCGCAAGTGGGTAAAAAGTGCTTGAAGAATTCCAAACACAATCTCAATCATAAATGTCATTTTTAAAAAAGTGTCATTATAAGAGACGTGTGTGGGGGCTGGTTTTGTAATTTTTCACCTCGGGGTACCACCCAAATGGCCACCTGCTGCCCCCAGAGTTCCCACTCCAATCCCCTCCAGAAAACAGGGCTTAAAAAGCCTTTTTAAATGTATAAATCCCATCATCTTCCAGTGGACAGCTTCAGTGGTTTCCATCGCACTACAGAGCAGGTGAGAACAGACACAGCAGAGCCAGAATGCCTGGGTTCAAACCCCATAGCTGCCACGTTCAGTAGGAATTGCCGTGGGCAAGTTATTCTGACCCTCAGGACCAAAATCAAGCTTATCCCTTCTGGTTTTAGAAAAAGCAGAGGAACCAGAGGTGAAATTGCCAACGTCCTTTGGATTATAGGAAAAGCAAGAGAGTTCCAGAAAAACATCTACTTCTGCTTATTGATTATGCCAAAGCCTTTGACTGTGTGGATCACAATAAACTGTGGAAAATTCTGAAAGAGATGGGAATACCAGACCACCTGACCTGCCTCCTGAGAAACCTGTATACAGGTCAAGAAGCAACAGTTAGAACTGGACATGGAACAATAGACTGGTTCCAAATGGGAAAGGAGTACATCAAGGCTGTATATTGTCACCCTGCTTATTTAACTTACATGCAGAGTACATCATGAGAAACACTGGGCTGGAAGAAGCACAAGCTGGAATCAAGATTGCCGGGAGAAACATCAATAGCCTCAGATATGCAGATGACACCACCCTTATGGCAGAAAGTGAAGAGGAACTAAAGAGCCTCTTGCTGAAAGTGAAAGAGGAGAGTGAAAAAGTTGGCTTAAAACTCAATATTCAAAAAACTAACATCATGGTATCCAGTCCCACCACTTCATGGCAAATAGATGGGGAAAGAGTGGAAACAGTGAGAGACTTTATTTTCTTGGGCTCCAAAATCACTGCAGATGGTGACTGCAGCCATGAAATTAAAAGATGCTTACTCCTTGGAAGAAAAGCTATGACCAACCTGCTGCTGCTGCTGCTAAGTTGCTTTAGTCGTGTCCAACTCTGTGTGACCCCATAGACGGCAGCCCACCAGGCTCCCCCGTCCCTGGGATTCTCCAGGCAAGGACACTGGAGTGGGGTGCCATTTCCTTCTCCAATGCAGGAAAGTGAAAAGTGAAAGTGAAGTCACTCAGTCGTGCCCGACTCTTAGCTACACCATGGACTGCAGCCTACCAGGCTCCTCCGTCCATGGAATTTTCCAGGCAAGAGTACTGGAGTGGGTTGCCATTGCCTTCTCCGAAGACCAACCTAGACAGCTTATTAAAAAGCAGAGACATTGCTTTGCTGACAAAGGTCCATCTAGTCAAAGCTATGATTTTTCTAGTAGTGATATATGGATGTGAGAGTTGGACTGTAAAGAAAGCTGAGCACCGAAGAATTGATGCTTTTGAACTGTGGTGTTGGAGAAGACTCTTGAGAGTCCCTTGGACTGCAAGGAGATTGAACCAGTCCATCCTAAAGGAAATCAGTCCTGGGTATTCATTGGTAGGACTGATGCTGAAGCTGAAACTCCAATACTTTGGCCACCTGAGGCAAAGAACTGACTCATTTGAAAAGACCCTGATGCTGGGAAAGATTGAAGGCAGGAAGAGAAGGGGATGACAGAGGATGAGGTGGTTGGATGGCATCACCAGCTCGACGGACATGAGTTTGAGCAAGCTCCAGGAGTTGGTGATGGACGGGGAGGCCTGATGTGCTGCAGTCCATTTGGTTGCAGAGAGTCGAACACGACTGAGTGACTGAACTGAACTGATACTTCATCTGCTTTTCTCTCTTCTCTGAATCTTCTCATTTCCTGTCCAGAGGCTCCAGGACATGACCTTGTTTCCCTGGATGCCTCAGAAATTACTGTTTACATCTGCAGAATTTTGGCATACTCTAGTTTAGAGGTCAGCAAACTCTGGCCAAATCCTGGCTCCATGTGTTTTTGTAAATAAAGTTTTAATTGAAATAGTCACTCTCCATTATTTATATACTCCGTGGGACTGCTTTCGCTGGAGAGTTGAACTGTGGTGCCAGAGACCATATGATCTTTAAAGCCTGACCTATATACTCTCTAGGTGACCCTTTACTGGGAAAGCTTGCCAATCCTTGCCCCGGTTCTGTGTCTCTGAAACTCATTTTGGGTGTTGAAAATCTAATGTCACGATCATTTCTGTTGAAACATATAACTGTCACTACATCCAACAGAAATTCATTAAATATAGATGTTGTGCTAAATTGGATGTCATTTACAGTGCAAATTCTAAAAAGCTGCAGTTTGGGATGGAAACATTTTAAATTGGGAAAGAAAAATACCTTGTTCATCAACTTTTCTGCATGGCGGATCGGGCAAAACGTCTTAAATCAAACGTGTTGAATACCTAGTATGCCAGGCACCCCGATAAGTAATTCCACAGGTATTAATGCACTTAACTGTCATGACAGCCCTATGAGGTCGAGAAAGTTATTATTTTCACAGGAGAGCATAAATTCTGGAAACGAGAAATATGCATAATGTCGCCAAGGAAATCTTCAGTCTATGAAAAAAGAATAGACTCTGTGTCTTTAGGCTCTATGGGTGGGGCTGTGTTGTGGCGATTAAACACTGAGATGAAGCTGAGAAAACGGTGGTCGGAAGCAGCACAGGAGGTTAAGTGAGGGAGCGAGGGGTCAGGTCGGATGTCAGAGCCAAGTTCTTGTAGCTTTCACCCCGTGGTTCCCTTATGACCCCTAGTCCAGCATCTTGGAGCATCAGCATTCAGTAGGACCAGCGTGTGAGGATCCTGGTTATACACCAGCTCTATTTTTTTTTTTTTTTAATCATTTCACCCATCTTGGGCTTCCCAACCATGTTGGTTCTGCTGTTTCTTGTCTAAGCTCATTCCCTTTGATGGATGAGACAAAAGCAAATGAAAGGGTGGCTCTTCCTGTCTTCGCTCTGTCGTCTTTGAACTTTACATGCCAGCCCCCCCCCCCCCAGGGTGCTTATACCCTGCTTTGTTCTGGCTCCTGTTGTTCAGTCGCTCAGTTGCGTCCAACTCCTTGCAAACCCATGAGCTGCAGCACGCCAGTCTCCTCTGCCCTTCAGCGTCTCCGAGAGCTTGCTCAAACTCATGTCCATCGAGTCGGTGATGCCATCCAGCCATCTCATCCTCTGTCGTCCCCTTCTCCTCCTGCCTTCAATCTTTCCCAGCATCAGGGTCTTTTCCAATGAGTCAGCTCATCGCATCAGGCGCCCAAAGTATTGGAGTTTCAGCTTCAGCATCAGTCCTGCCAATGAGTATTCAGGGTTGATTCTGATTCTTCCCAGGCCTCAAAAGGTCTGTGTAAAGTGCACATCTTACCAGCTCCAGGGCTCTAGAGAAAGCCTGTCTTTACTCAAACCCTGGTTCGCACTTACTAGTGGTGGGGCCTGGGCTCGTTCCTTCCTCTCTCTGTGCTTCTCACGCCTCCTCTATAAAGGCAGGATTGTGATCATAGCTGAGTCAGCATGACTGCATCTGAAGGCTGCGATTTGAGGAAGGAGCCGGCTGTGCCTGAAGCACGCAGTCAGGCCAGCCACACTGGTGGTTGTTACTTAGAGGTGATTCCAGGCTTCTGTCTCCTCCCAAATCAGGTTTCCTGTTCGATTTACTCTTTGATTTATACTACGACGTCTGTAGAGAGTGGAATAGTGCCCCCCCCACCCCCGAAAACAGGAGATGTGTCCCCGGAAGCTGTAAATGCAGCTTTATCTGGAAAAAGGCTCCTTGCAGACTTTGGAATTAAGAATCTTGAGGTGAGATTAACCTGCATTAAGCTGAGCCCTCAATCTGATGACAAGCGTCCACGGAAGTCTAGTTAAGGGGAGAAGACAGAGAAGAGAAGCTGGTGAGAAGCTGGAGGCACGTCTGTCATGGTGTCTCTGCAAACCAGCCAACACCAAGGATCGCCAGCAGCCAGCAGAAGCTGGGAGGGGTGAACCACGATTGTGCCCGGGAGCCCTGAGAGGGAGCCGGGCCCTGCTGACACCTGGGTTTTGGACTTCTGGCCCCCAGGACTGTGGGAGGATAAATTTCTGTGGTTTACAGTTCGGAGTTTTGGGTTTTGTTTTGATCGTATGGCATGTGGGATCTTAGTTCTCCAATCAGGGAGGGACCTCACGCCCCCTGAATTAGAAGCACAGAGTCTTAACCCTGGGACCACCAGGGAAGTCCCTACATTTCTGCTGTTTAAAGCCACTGGGTTAGTGGTCACTTGTCGCAGCAGCCACAGGAAACCAGCACAGCCTCCCTGCCTCTTCCCTAATCACCTTGCAGCCTCGACCTCCAACTCTGCCCTCTGTACACCCTACCGCACCCCATTCCTCTGGACATGGCTGGGGGTCCTGCACAGAGCTTCACGTCTTTTCTCCCCTGTGTTTCTGGTCCAATTCCTTTGTCTCCCTGAGCCTCCATTCCTTAATGTATCATGAATGACAATGCTTTCTGGTAAGGCCATCGTCATCATCATAACAACAGGAACAGTAATATTGATAGCTGCCGTCTCCCAAGCTCTGGCAATGACCAGGCACCCACCAAATGCATCACCTTATTTAATCCCCACAGTAGCCCTGTGAGTGGGCACTGCTGTGACCCGTGTGCTAGAGATGAGGAAACCAGGGCAGACAGAGTAACCTGTCTGCAGTCATGTACGTGGCTAATCCTAGCGTTCACAGTTTGGGCAAGTCCTTACTGAGGCTGAACTCCACTGTGATCACAGAGGACGAAGAGGCGAAGAAATCAATGTCCCTCCCGTAGCGGAGCTTCTGTGCTAACTGGGGAGACATAAATTTTGGAGAGTTCTGAGCATCCTGCCGGCCTGTAGTAATCATTCCATAAATATGTCTGCCCACTGCTCTCTGACCCCACTGTGGAAAAGAAAGGAGAGAAATTGAAGAGCTTCAAGTTCACGGTCACTTTCTCCCAAGGCCGTGTCACTTCTACTTAACCAGCGGTTCCTTCTCCTGGGCCAGCAGTACCCCCCACCCCCCGTCCCATCCTGTTACTTCCTTCACCTTCTGGGAAACCCCTTCGTCAGCATCTGAGCTCGTGCTGGAATCAGATGCCCTGAGAGGGGGGGACGGGGGTGGGGGAGTGGATATCCAGGAAGCAGCAGGCCACGGGGAAGGCCCCGAGGGTCCTTCTTGCTCCACGGCCGGGCCAGCAGCCCAGTGGTGAGGCCAGGGGCCCTTAGGCACGCCGAGCCCCCAGAGCGCAGGAGTTTACAAGGTCGGGCGGCTTCTGTTTCTCCCTGCTTTCATCTGTACTCATATTGTCTTCACGGGCTTTGCACCCTCAAGTTTATTCCTTTCCTTTCCTTTCTTTGTATTAATTTTTAAATTAGTTTTTAATTGCATAAACGATATAGTTTTGTGTAAAAAAAAAAAATGCCACAGAGAGCTATTTAAAAAACCAAAATAGGTAACTGACAAGGGCCTACTAGTATATGGCACAGGGAACTATACTCAATGTCTTGTAATAACCTATAATGGAAAAGAACATGAAAAGTATATATACAATATATATGTTTTTAAAAGATTATCAACGGACAGATTGTAAGGAAATAAGAACTCCTTTTCTGCTAAAGTATCAGTCAAAGGAGACACTGGGTCTCGTGATATGGAATGAACCATATCAGGGACGGGGTTCTTCGTTTATACGCGTAAAGATGTTGAGTGTTTCTAAGGAAGTCCTGGCACCAGTGGCCCCTTGGCAGGCCCCCTGGAACCCCTACTTAAGTCAGAACTGGAACTCCTTTGTGACCGTGAGACTGAGTTCCTCCACCCGCCTCTCGCTGCGGGGTGTGCACACCGCCAGCCGTGACCTTGAACTTGGCCGGATCAATCTTTTGACCTGAGCGCCCTGCAATCTGCCATCTGTTTGCGTGACCCTTCACCCGTCTCCTCCAGAAAACAGGAAGGCCTCTTCCTGCTCATCCTGTTGTTCCTGGCACCCAGCACAGTGCCTGGCTCGTGGGAGACCCTTCATGCATTTCTGTTCGCTTTCTCTTTATCTTCTGCGGAGAGTTCCCGGCACCTCTCTCCTGCCTTTCTCTGCAGCAGAACTGTTGTTCTCATTGGATCATGAGCATGATCCAGAAAAATTAACTGTCATCCTTGACCTAATCTATGGAGCCACTCACTCATTCATAGTTGCCTGGTCCCCTGGGGACCTTCAAAGTGGTCACTCGCCAGGACCTCCTTAGAGACACTCAATAACACCATTTTGCATATAAACAAAGAACCCCCATCCCTAACATGACATTTGCACTGTATCAAGAGACCCAGTGTCTCCTTTAGTTGATGTTTTAGAAGAAAAAGAGCAGTTCTTGTCTTTATTCTTACTTCCCTATAATCTGTCCACAGATGATCCTTTAAGAAATACATACTATAACATGGCAAAGCTCTTTCATTGGCTTCCATAGAGTCTGAATAAAAGCCACAGCCTGTGAAGGTCTCCTGAACTGGATTTTGCCTCTCTGGCACCTTCACTTGGTAGGTACCTGTCTCCCTCTGAACCTTGACACTGGGCTTCCTTCCCTTGGCCTCACAATCCATGCTTGGTTAGCCTCCTGCCCTTGCACCTAGCCACAGGTGGCCCCTTGGCTCTACCGCAGAAGCTCCTGGCAGCAGCGTCTTTTAAGTATCTTCTCGATATTCAAGCCTCAGCTGCAATGCTGTCTCAGCAGAGAACCCCTCTCCAACCATCCTGCTGAAACACGGTCCACAACACCCTCAGCCCCTCAGCACCCTCCCTCCAGGTGCACCGAGAGTCTTCTGCATTCCTTCCCATTGTCTCCATCCCTCACTGGACTCTAAACTCTGAGAGGGCAGAGAGGTGCCCAGATGCTTTTTCTCCATACCCAATGTGCCCCAGATGGCCCCAGCTTGTCCTTGTCACTCAGTAAGTATTTACTGGAGGAATGATATGCAAATGCATCAATTCATGGGTAAATAGGTGAATTACCATTTTTTACATAGCAAAATATGACACGAATCCCACCTACTTTAAGGCGCACTCTTGTGGTCTCAGACCCCTTCCACCTCTCCCATGTCTGGCAGAGCCATAATTTTCTAATTCATACATCTGAGCTTTTTCTCGAGCAGTTGGACTTGGTTGGAGAGGGGGGCTGAAGGTCACTGTTAATACCCAAGCTAACATCCGGTCTTTCAACCTTCCGTTTTATAAAGAAGCACTGTGTACAGTTTCACGAATCGTCTGAAGCATTGATCCGTAGAACTTCTAAAGTTTACTTCAATTAGAAAGAGTTTCAGAGAAAGAGCAAATTAATTAAGTTCTCCCCTCCCCCCCCCCCCCGTAAAGTTCACCTTAATTAGCCATTGTCTCTTGGCTCAGTAATTGGCTAGGCTTCAACCTGGAGGTGGAAGAATTAGAGAGGGAGCCCCCTTAAAGGAGGCGTCCGCTCCTGGTTCTCTGCCTGGACTTTGAGAGCATGTAGGACTTGGCAGGTGGCTCAGTGGTAAAGAATCCGCCTGCAGTGCAGGAGACGCAGGTTTGCTCTCTGGGTCGGGAAGATCCCCTGGAGGAAGAGCTGGCAACCCACTCCAGTATTCTTGCCTGGGAAATCCCATGGACAGAGAAGCCTGGTGGGCTATAGCCCATGGGGCTGCAAAGAGTCAGACCCAACTTAGCAACTAAACAAGAGGACACTTGGGGGAAATGGGCTGCTACACAGACAAATCTGAGGGAGTGAAACCTGGGGCTTCTCACATTAGTGCATCCCACCTTTCCTTGCTGAATCGAACAGTTGCACACGAAGTTCTGTTTGATTTTATTTTTGCCCCTTAAAACATTTTTTCCCTGTGAGTTGCGCTGATTTTGAGGGTTCCGATTGGTGACCATGTCTTGTTAATTGCTAGCCTGGCTGTGGAGATTCAGACAAGTTGGTTTGCTGGAAGGATGACTCTAAAGCTTTTCTTTTCCACAGGACAGCTGCCTTGGACTTGATAAAATAGGGGCGTCTTGGAACAGAGGCTGTGTTTTCGGTATCCTAGAAGGCCTTTTGCCCTGTGCTTGTTTAGCCTTGAGTGCTTTATAGCATCATCTCTGATACTTAGGGAACAGGTGCAGAAACTGTTAACTGATACAATGTGTCACACAGATGATGTTAGAAGGAGTCATAAAATAGATGTAGCCAACAAAAATATAGTGTTTAATGTGTTCTTCCCAGAATCAGTGGGGCTGTGCCAGGGGCTGTCAGCAGTAAATCATCCCATGATTAAATCACACCCCTGCCTGCCATGGGGTTTCTGGTGGGCGCAGGTCTGAGCTGACGAATCCACCTGTCCAGTGCTAGGGCGGGCTTGGGGCTGCTGTCTTCACAGCTTTGCATCCTTGGGGAATGTAAAGGATGGCAACGGTGGACGCTCTAGAGATGGCTTGGGCACTGGGTCAGAGGGATCACGTTCTCCTCCTCCAGGAAGCCCTTCCCGATTAGCATGGTGGGAGCCCTTCTCCAGTTTGTTCCTTACTGGGTAGCATTCCACACGGTGGTGGTCCCAACCAGAGCACCTCTATCATGAGTGCACTGGGAGCAAGTGTGCTCAGGTGAGTCATTGCATAATGGACATCCACTTTCTCAATGGTCTGAGGCAACAGGGGCAGAGGCCGTACTGTCCTGCTCACTCCTGAGCCTCAGTGCCTGTGCAGGCTGATTTCTGGCATGTTGTAACTGCTCCGGGCGTTTTTGGAGAATGCATGAATGAGTTATAGGGCATGCTCAGCTTAGGCCCTAAAAGAAGGGCTCCCTGACACTATTTTGACACTATCATGTTGCAGAGTGTGCCTGTTACATAATGATGGGAGTGCGTGAATTCTGCTTCCCAGTTTATCTGTGCTATGCTTAGTCGCTCAGTCATGTCTGACTCTTTGCGACCCCGTGGACTGTAGCCCACCAGGCTCCTCTGTCCACGGGGATTCTCCAGGCAAGAATACTGGACTGGGTTGCCATGCCCTCCTCCAGGAGATCTCCCCAACCCCAGATATCGAACCCAGGCCTCCCGCACTCAGGCAGATTCTTTACCAGCTGAGCCACCAGGGAAGTCTTCACAGATTGTAAGCTCCCAATAAACAGAGCAGGTGAGTTAGAAAGTACAGTCAGCTTGCCCTACAAAGAAAGGTTCAGACAGTGTCCTGTGTCCCGTGAGCTCCAAGTCAGTGGGAACCCAGAGCGAAGCCAGCAGCCAGGTGGGAGGATGTGGGTCGATGGTGGATGAGAAAGGTGAAAACAGTTCCTGCCTCCGTCCCTGGGCTGGACCTCTGGGAGGTCAGGAATCCAGTGGGGTTGGTGCCTGGGAGTTAGGAAAAAAGACACAAATGAACTTGTTCACAAAACAGAAACAGACTCACAGATTTAGAGAAGAAATTTACCAGGAGGGGAAGGGTAGGGAAGAGGACTAGATTGGGAGTTTGGGATTGACACATGCATACTGCTATATATAAAAGAGATAACCAACAAGAACCTACTGTATAGCACAGGGAACTCTGCTCAGTATTCAGGAATGACCTAATGAGAAAAGAATAGATATGTGTATATGCATAACTGAATCACTTGCTGTACACCTGAGAAGAACACAACACTACTAACCAACTGTCAGTTCAGTTCAGTGCAGTTCACTCGCTCAGTCGTGTCTGACTCTTTGTGACTCCATGGACTGCAGCACACTAGGCCTCCCTGTCCATCACCAACTCCCAGAGTTTACTCAAACTCATGTCCATTGAGTTGGTGATGCCATCCAACCACCTCATCCTCTGTCGTCCCCTTCTCCTCCTGCCCTCAATCTTTCCCAGCATCAGGGTCTTTTCAAATGAGTCAGCTCTTTGCATCAGGTGGCCAAAGTATTGGGGTTTCAGCTTCAGCATCAGTCCTTCCAATGAACATTCAGGACTGATCTCCTTTAGGATGGACTAGTTGGATCTCCTTGCAGTCCAAGTGATTCTCAAGGGTCTTCTCCAACACCACAGTTCAAAAGCATCAATTCTTCAGCGCTCACCTTTCTTTATGGTCCAACTCACATCCATACATGACTACAGGAAAAACCATAGCCTTGACTAGAAGGACCGAGGTCGGCAAAGTAATGTCTCTGCTTTTGAATATGCTATCTAGGTTGGTCATAACTTTCCTTCCAAGGAGTAAGTGTCTTTTAATTTCATGGCTGCAGTCACCATCTGCAGTGATTTTGGAGCCCCCCAAAATAAAGTCTGACACTGTTTCCACTCTTTCCCCATCTATTTCCCATGAAGTGATGGGACTGGATGCCATGATCTTCGTTTTCTGAATGTTGAGGTTTAAGCCGACTTTTTCACTCTCCTCTTTCACTTTCATCAAGAGGCTCTTTAGTTCCTCTTCACTTTCTGCCGTAAGGGTGGTGTCATCTGCATATCTGAGGTTATTGATCTGTCTCCTGGCAATCTTGATTCCAGCTTGTGCTTCCTCCAATCCAGCGTTTCTCATGATGTACTCTGCGTATAAGTTAAATAAGCAAATAAGTTAAATAACAGTATATAACCTTGACATACTCCTTTTCCTATTTGGAATCAGTGTGTTGTTCCATCTCCAGTTCTAACGGTTGCTTGTTGACCTGCACACAGATTTCTGAAAAGGCAGTGACGTGGTCTGGTATTCCCATCTCTTGAAGAATTTTCCAGTTTGTTGTGGTCCAAACAGTCAAAGGCTTTGGCATAGTCAATAAAGCAGAAATAGATGTTTTTCTGAAACTCTCTTGTTTTTTCAGTGATCCAATGGATGTTGGCAATTTGATATCTGGTTCCTCTGCCTATTCTAAAACCAGCTTGAACATCTGGAAGTTCACCGTTCACATACTGTTGAAGCCCAACTTGGAGAATTTTGAGCATTACTTTGCTAGCATGTGAGATGAGTGCAGTTGTGTGGTAGTTTGAGCATCCTTTGGCATTGCCTTTCTTTGGGATTGGAATGAAAACTGACCTTTTCCAGTCCTGTGGCCACTGCTGAGTTTTCCAAATTTGCTGGCATATTGAGTGCAGCACTTTCACAGCATCAACTTTTAGGATTTGAAATAGCTCCACTGGAATTCCATCACCTCCACTAGCTTTGTTCATAGTGATGCTTCCTATGGCCCACTTGACTTCACATTCTAGGATGTCTGGCTCTAGGTGAATGATCACACCATTGTGGTTATCTTGGTCATGAAGATATTTCTTGTACAGTTCTTCTGTGTATTCTTGCCACCTCTTCTTAATATCTTCTGCTTCTGTTAGGTCCCTGCCATTTCTGTCCTTTATCGAGCCCATCTTTGCATGAAATGTTCCCTTGGTATCTCTAATAATCTTGAAGAGATTGCTAATCTTTCCCATTCTATTGTTTTCCTCTATTTCTTTGCACTGATCACTGAGGAAGGCTTTCTTGTCTCTCCTTGTTGTTCTTTGGAACTCTGCAATCAGATGGGCATATTTTTCCTTTTCTCCTTTGCTTTTGGTTTCTCTTCTTTTCACAGCTATTTGTAAGGCCTCCTCAGACAGCCATTTTGCTTTTTTGCATATAGTATAACCAACTATACTCCAATATAAAATTAAAATGTCAAAAATCGAAAGAAGAGAACAAGAATTCGTGAAGAGAGGGAGGAAGGAAGTAAAAGGAGAGAAGGCAGGAAAAAAGGTTGGAAAAAAGGAGAAAAGAATGGACCAGAAGGAGAGAAGGGAACGCAAAGGAGAGAAGACAGGAATCTAGGACCGAGTGAAGGGCTCGGTAACCCCTGACTATCACTCTCCTGCTGTGATATATGCCTTTTTATTTCTCAGAGCCCTGTTTTCCACTTTCACTGAAGAGGGGTGAAAAAGCTTCCCTAGGGGATGAGAATAAGAATTTAGGAGGTGGCTTATTTCAAGCAGCCTCCACGTTGGTGATCAGTCAGTGTTGGGTCTCCAACCTCACTCCCTCCCTCTTAGCCTCTTGTCTCGGTATTATTAGCAGCCAGCTCAGGGTGAAGGAAAAGGTGAATGGTGTCTCTTTGTTTTGAGTTCTCCCATCTTTCCCCCCTATCTCCAGTGGGGGAGCTTGTAATGCCCCCTGAATATTCTTGGCAGTCCCCCAAGCCCACATTTTTCACCCTTCCTCTTGCAACATTTCTCTTTCCTCTGATGGAAGTTCCTGGCAAGCTGCGAGAGGTGGAAAGCGGACTGACACTTGGGTGTGGAGTGACTGATAACCATTTCCAGGGATCCTCGGGTCAAGGACAACCTGAGAGAAGATGCTTCAGTGACTCAGAGATGGTTCGTTTATCTCATTTAGCAGAAAAGGAAACTGAGGCTCTGAGAAATGAAAATTGGATCGTGGTGCACTTGGGGGCACCAGAGCAGGTGTGTGTGTGTGTGTGTGTGTGTGTGTGTGTGTGTGTGTGTTGGGGAGGAGGCAGCCTGGGTTTGCAGAGAGTTCTAGCCAGCGCCCTGCAGACCGCACTGTGTGGGCAGCTGCCTTCTCCATCTATGGTGAGCCTGGCTCTGGGGAGAGATGCATCGGGAAATGGAATGCGGTGAGCTTGTCGGTACAATCTTCACTGTTTCGCTCATCTGCTAAGTCAGGTCCCCAGCAACTTCAAAGCCATCTCCAGCAGCAGATCGGGAGTGGAAAAAGCTTGCACAGGGGTGAGTCACGTTCTGACACTCGCCCACAGCCTGAGGTGCAGTTGGACTCTGTTTTCCCCAAACTGAAGCCCGTGCTTTGCATAGAGGGTTTCACATCTTGGTGACAATGACAACTGGTCCTTGGTCATGAGCATGAAGCCCGCCACCTTGCAAGGACCAGCCCCTCACCCGGGATGACCAGGGCAGCAGGTGCTCTTCTCAGGCCCTCTGTGGGCCCTGCAGAACAGCACGGACCAGGAGGAAGCCAGTGGCCGGGGACTGGGGCCATTGGGCATGTGTTTGGGGCCCCACTGGGAAGTTTCAGCCACAGCCCCTTCTTGGTGACTAAGGTTCCCCTATGAACAAGAGGGGCTGTGGTAGAGAGGAATGAACTTGGGCTTTGGAGTACAACAGCTCTGGATTTTAATTCTGTCCTTGCTAGCTTCACCTCTCTGACCCTCAGTTTCTTCATGTTTATGAGTCAAAATACCACCCACCTAGGGTTGTTATAACAGCCTGGTTAAAACACAACTTTCTATAGCCAGACAGAGCAGGTTGTGAAACCCAGATTCACTGCTCAGTATCATGAACTTAGCCAAGCCTGGACTCGGTTTTCTTCTCTGTAAAATGGGTTCATTCGATAATGGTGTACATTCCAGTGTTTAATTATCATGTGGCACCTATTCACGGTGCAGAGATGCTTCCGCTGTAAGAGTAGAAGCCTTTGATAATTAACTTTAATCATGACACCGTTTATAATCTAGATGTTGGCTTCTCTTAGTAGTAGCAGAGTCTGAATAGTTTCAGAATTAAAATAGTAGTCATTTCAGCTCTCCCCCATCCACCAATCCAGTTGCATATTTCTCCAGCTGGCTTCGTTTTTCCTCATATGCATCTCGCCTCTAGCATCTTACATGGTTATTTATGTGTTATTGCCTGGTTCCTCCCACTGGGATGTAAGCTCCGTGAGGACAGGGGCTTCATTTAGGGCATTGCTGCATCCCCAATCTGAGAACCGTGCCCAGCACATAGTAGCTGCTCAGTAAACACTTGCATGAATTAATAAATGAAATTAATAACAGATGCAGAGAGGCCAGCATGGTGTGTAGCTCAGAGCAACTCCTCCCACCTGTATCAGGGACCCATGTCTCCATCCTGCAGAGGAATAAGGGAAGAAGCAAAAGCTTTCACTTCTTCCCTTGCCATTCATTCCAAAAGTCAGTTCCTGCCCAGGGCAACTAGGGACACCCGCGTTTCCCACTGAAACTTGCAGCGGGGAGCCTGAATCAGTTCCTTCTTAATTTAGCAAACAGGAGCTGCCCCTCCCCCAGCCTGGTTATAAAACTTTGGGGGGTTGCCTCTTAGAGGAGCCCATCCTCCAATCTCCCCTCTTCTGTCACCATCTCCCTGGCAGAGGGTGGAGCCTGATGTTGGATGAGAGGCCTGGCTAGGGTGTGGCCCATCGCATCCCAGCGCTCCCACTTCATCTACAGCCTGGGTCTTGAGCCATTTCACTCCGCCTCGGAAAGAGCCCTGGGTGCCTGTGAAAGTGGCCCGAACCAGACTGACTCAGGGGTAGAGTGAGTCATCTTAAGGAGACTCCCCCCATGCGCTGCTCCTCCAGGCACGCGGGGCTCCTTGCAGGCGCTTGACCAGATAGTTCCACGGCTCCTTAACTCAGGCGTGTCATGAGATGGGACCGTGGATTTAACAATAGCTTTGAGGAGGCAAACATGAGCAAGGGGCTCCACTGTGTGAAATGGGCACAGCAAGTTTAAGAGTTTTAGAAACGTTACGCATGTATCTACCACATCTCCTAAGCAGAGAAGTCCGGGGAGACTCACCACTGTTTACCAAAGGCTCCTGTGTTCCCTCTGCGAGGCTGTCCCTGGCCATTTGCCCACGGGTCCTTGGACCGTCACAGGAGCCCTGAGCACGTTGGTGCCATTAGGCTAAATGCCCCTACCAGCAGCCAGGCTCGGAGAGGCTCTGGGACTTTCCCAGGCTCGGCGCGGGTGATCTGAGGCTTACACACTGTGTGAGTGTCTGCCTGGGCCGCTGGTGCCAGGACCAGAAACGGGGCCTTCCCCCACTGGGGAGCTGAGTGAGATCCAGCGAGCGTCCCAGGAAGGGGCTTCAGGTTCCGCAGAAACAGGGCTAGCACTGGGAGGCCTCACCCACCGCACTAAGAGATGCTCAAAGCAGTGAGAGAAACAGAAACTCAAGATGGCCCGACCTGTGGCCCCAAACCGGGAAGAGGGAGATGGGCTCTGGTTCCTGGGATTCCAGGGAAAGGAGGGGCAGATGAAGACAGCTTAGGCTGGGGGGTGGCGAGCAAAGTTCTGATCCAAGCCCCTGAATGGCCACTGAAATTTGGCATCAGTTTTTACAGGTTCTTTTTTCAGTTTTTTTCCAGCAGGTGGTGGTGCCTGGGGCCTCCAGCTAGGAAGCTGTTTATGTCCTGAGGACCCTGGTTTTCTGTCTTGACCCCTACTCCCTTCCACTCTGCCTTTCTCGTCAGACAAGCTCAGGAAAAAAAAAATACAGTAGTGCTTCTGCTTTCCATTCTGCAAGACTCTTTCCTCCCCCTTCCCGCTGCTCAGGGAAAATTAGTCATGGTGGTTGAATGAAAATGTTGCCATCCTCTCTCCTGTTATTTTTTAAGCATTTTAAAAATTGTATCTGTTGATCTATTTTAACTAGAGGATAGCTGCTTTACGGTATTGTCGTCTTTGCCATATGCCACACAGATCGGTCATAGTTGCCCATCTGTCCCTTCCCGCGTGAGTCCCCCACGCCCTCCCCATCCCGCCCCTCTCGGTTGTTACAGAGCGCCAGCTTTGGGCTCCCTGCATCATACAGCAAGCTCGCACTGGCTATCTGTTTTACATACAGTAGGGTGTATGTTTCAATGTTACCCTCAGATTATCCCACCTCCTCCCTCCCGCACTGTGTCTTCAAGTTTGTTCTTTCTGTCTGCCTCTCCTTGGCTGCCTTGCGCTTGTAGGACCAATTCTTTATTGAGCTCTTACCACATGCCCATGTGCCAGGGAGGAGGTTAACCACTTCCTAAGTTATTTCTGTATTCAGTCTTCATAACAGGCCGGGAAATGGGTATTATCACTCCCTGTTACAGATTAAGAAACTGAGGCCCGGATACTCCATCTTTGTCCCAGGGTCATTTAACTCTGCGCGGCTGGTCCACCTCTCTCAGACGCTAAGCCCCTGGGTTTTGTTTGTTTTTATTGACATAGCATTACTGACATAAGCTCCACGCGTGTTGCACTGTGTTTCTATTTCTGAATACCCTGCAGGCATGCTCACCGCCGAAACCTTAGCTTCTGTCTATCACCATAGCGCTGACCTCCTTGATGCCCTGGGCCCTCTGCTCCCTGCCCGCCTCCTTCAGTGGAGGGAGCAAAGTGACCATGACTCTCTTCTCTGGATCTTCCTTCTTGTTTGGTTTGGCTTGTTCATTCATGCTGTGTGTTTATATTTCACATATAAGTGAAATCATGCAGTACTTGTCCCTCTCTGTACGACTTATTTAACTTAGCGTAGCCTCAGAATCCGTCCACGGTGTCAGGAATGATAAGGTTTCATCCTTTTTATGGCTGAGTACTCTTCCGTGGCGTGTATGTGGATATGTGTATATTTCACATCTTCTTGGTCGGTTGGTGGCATTTAGGTGTCTCTGTGTCTCAGGTGTTGTAAATAATGCCCACGTCTTGAAATACGTGCAGTTCCTTCTGCCTCCCCCGTCCCGGCCGCGCCAGCCCCCTCCCATCCCACACAGGGCGAATGGTGCCACAAGACACCTAATCTCGGGACTCTCTTTTGGGTGTCAAACACAAACAGAACAGACCCTGGCCTGGTTGCAGAATATATAAGCTCGCAAAGGGGCCTGTCTTCGTGTAGCTCAGAAGATCTGACTCATCAAATCTCCTTATCATAGATGCAGCCGGAGATAAGGGGAGATCTGCTTTCTTCCCAGGGAGACAGGCATGAAGACAGGCCCTGTGATTAGATAGGAAGGTAGCGGCTCATTGGGTTACAGAATAATTGCCATGTTCTTCTGACCTTGATAACTGAGATGTTTGCTTTTGAGACTGACCTGTGTGTCCCGAATAGGCCCGGGACTGTAGGCTCTGGAAGGAAGGGGTTTCTCGCTCTCTGCCGTGTCTTGTGGAAATTCCAGCAAAATAGCAGAGGGACATTTTGGAGTTGGGGGTGGATCCTGGCGGAGAAGCCGATGACAGAAGCGCATGTGTTAGACGTCTGCCCGCAGCCAGCTCCCGTTGTTGATTTATCTGTTTCACAGCCATTTTTTATATCAGGCTTGCAAATGGCTCTTGAATGTGGGTGCGATTCACTCTGCCTTGCAAATGTGTGGCTTTGTGGTTGCACATGAGAAAAGTCTGGAAGGGTGTGTGCGAAGCTATTAATAGGGGTTACCCATCAGGATCGTTGGAGTGGACGATGGTGAAAGTCAGGTTTTGCTTTATGTCCTTATTTTCCTTTGTAGGAGAAGCCATGCTCCTTTTGTAATAATAACAGGCATGGAGAAGTGGGAAGGGAGAGGAGGAGAAGGAGGGAGGGAGGGAGGAAGCAAAAAGAAATGGGAGGCGAAAAACCAAGCTTCAGAGGAGTTTTCTCAGCTACTCAAGATGAGGAGGGCCGCAGGGAAGTGGGCTTTTATCAGCAGCTTCACCAGGAGCCTTTCCCTTCCCTCCTTGGCCGTCCTGCCTTCTCCCCTGGGGGCGCACAGCACTAAGTGACTCGGGACACCCCCAAGACCCAGGGGTCTGTCTGGGCAGAAGGGATGTGTTTCTGTCTCCTTCACGCCCACGGAGACATGGGCCACGTTCTGGATGTCGCAGTTCTGTGGCCCCGGACATGCCCGGGTAGTCACAGGCCAAGCCAGGAGATGTGGGCTGACGGGCTTAGAGGACAAAGATCGTCTAGGCTGTGAAATCTGAGTCTCTTGAGTGGAGCGGCAGGAGTCTCTGGACTGAGACCCGACTGCTGAAGGAGGTTCACCCTGGCGGACCCCCTCTCCTTCTAGCTGGTACCCCTCTCACACACAGCACCCAGCCCCACCCACAAGGGGCCAGAAAGTAAACAAGGGCTTCCCCGGCGGCCCAGATGGCACACAATCTGCAGTGCAGGAGACCCGGCTTCGACCCCTGGGTGGAGAAGGTCCCCTAGAGAAGGGAACAGCAACCCACTCCAGTATTCTTGCCTGGAGAATCCCATGGACAGAGGAGCCTGGCGGGCTGCAGTCCATGGAGTCGTAAAGAATCGGACACGACTGAGCGACTAACACTTTTCACTTTCAGAAAGTTAAACAGAACACCTCCAAGCCCAGATTTGGTAAAACCACATACTAAACCCTGGACGTTCCTTACAGTTCCAGAAGAACTCAGGTTACTCCCAAAGCATCACAGAGAAGGCTGCTTGATACAGGCTTTCCATGTCAAGAAAGATGTGGAAAAAATAAAGGCCAATGCCAGTGTGCCATTCTTGGAACCAGATGGTGCAAACTCAAGCTAGTCTGGAGGGAAAAAAAAAAACAGACAAGAAAAAATGAAGTGGAAGTGGGCTGCTCCTCGGCCGGTGCACCCTTCCTCCCTCTGTGTGCAAGTGAGGCCGCTCAGAGCCGGGAGAGAGGGCCTCTCGGGGCAGGCAGCCTGGCACGGGGCACGAGCTGAGGGAGAAAGCCGGGTTAAGGAGCCCACGAGGCGCCGCTTAGGGAGCGATCTATGCCGAAGTGCTGGGCGTTTGGCTTCTGTGCCTTTTGCAGGAAAATGAAATGAAAAGCAGCAGCCGCCTGGGTCCTGGCTGGCGCTCCCGGGACCAGTGGAGGCAGAGCACTGAGCCTCGCCTCGCGGCTCTGACGCCCAGCACCTGCCAGCGCCGCAGACTCTGCCAGAGCCACTTGGTACCAGCTTCAATCATATCGCAATTCAGTATTTAAACAATGCGACAAGACACCTTTGGAACCTGACCAGGGGCTGCTCAGGGCGGTAATTTTCCTTGTAGCGGCAGGAGTTGGGAATCTACAGTTTCCCGAAAATAATGCCGCTCTGGCCTTCTCTGGAGAAGTCCAACACACGGGCAGTGGAGGGAGAGAAACCCACCCAGGCGAGCGGATGACAATGGAAGGGATCTCAGATCCTGAACAGAGACGTGCCTTTGCCTCTGTGGTGAAATGGACCACTCTTCGGGACTGCAGTTCCCGTCTCCAGACTCCAAGTATGAGGACAATAAATTAGTGAGGGCGGTCAGCCTAGGTGCAGAGAGCCGGCGTGCGCAGCTGGCTTAGTTCTTAACCGCATTTACTCAGGGCCCTTTCTATCTGATTTCTAACTAGCTTCCTTCTGTCCAAAACAGCTACAGCCAAAGGCATCGCATGGACTCTCTTTGGCCTGTCTCTGACTTCTCCCTTGATTGCAGCTCACTGACCTTCCTCCTCCCCATAAATGCAGAGTGAGAACGCAGGGGGCAGGGATTGGCCTCGTGTGCAAAGTAGGTGTCTGGACCTTGTGCATGTCAGATGGAGACTGCACGTTGCCCAGTTCTGTGAAAGAAAGAAAAGGGGGCAGAGTGAGGAAGTTCCAGATTTTCTTAATTCCCCATTCTGGGCATTCATTCCTCTTTTGATATTTTTCCATACATTCTGCTAACTGACCACTGATGGCCGGGTGATGGATAATGCCCTTCAAGCGACCGTGTAAGTTGCAGTAATGTCAGCGGGCTATTAACCTCTGGATATTTGCATTATTAGTCAATTTCCTAAGTCGGTTGGTGTTAAAGCTGCCACAGAGATTTTTCCATTTTGTAGGAGCCGGGAGTCTCATGGTATGAATTTCCCCCAGCATGGAGATAGGGCTGGAATAAATATTTCTCAATTTTCCCCGAAGGTTTTTGTCGGAAGGGAGCAGATGATCTGTACCATGTGCCTGGCCAGGAAGGAAGTGCTCCAACAGCAGCCCTGTCATTCATGGTCAAAGTTGAGTGCAGGGAGCATCTTTGTAAACAAGCCCAGCATCCATTCCTTCTGCAGAGGAGGACTTGGATCGGATCTTGTGGCATTGCCATAGGGTCAGTATTAAAGTGAAAGCATTTTAGCTTTAGAGAAGCATGACAAGCCTCTTTTTTAAAAAATGAAATGCAAGCCCAGATAAAACATTCATGCTCTGTAATAGGAGGAGACTGGCCAAAATCTAGGGCAAAACCATTGACATACAAAAGCCAACTTGCTTATGAACACACAGGTTCATCACTAAGGTTGCTCGCAAGTAAGCAGAAAGGAAGTCGGGGCTGAGGAAGGTTGAACTTCAGGGAGAGCCAGACGGATATTGAAACAGAGAAACAGGGAGAGCTGGAGAGAGAACTGCAACCCTGACAAAATGGTCACCTTTTGTGAATCTTCTACAAATAGCCATAATGGCGATTATGTAACAGGGTGCTGGTGAGCAGCTGGCCAGAACCCAGGCACCTGCCCATGGAGGCCATTGGCTGGACGAGCCCAGCATCTCACTACCTCTACAGAGTCATCCACGATCTGCCTGTGGTCTCAGGGTTCCCCTGGGTTGCGGTTTACTGGAACTCACCTGGGCAGCCGGCGCTCAGACCAAATACCAACTTGTGCTTATAGAGCCGGTCCCACCCACCCGTCTCCCAGCCCTCTGTGTGCCCAGGGCTAGCAACAGCCTCGCCTCCTTCCTATCGGCCAACCATCACTTACTTCCTGCTGTTGTCCACATGATATTATTTGCATCAGTGGCTCATCACCCAGAGGACCCCCAAGCTCCAGGAAGGTGGGACTCTTGTCTTTTCTCATCTCCCCCAGCTTGGACCACAGAAAGAACACAGATTCCAGAGTCAGAAGAGTCTGGCTTCATACCTGCTACTTCCCAGCTCTTCAACTGTCAGCAAACTGATGTCCACTATCTCTTAAAACTCAGAACATCCTTCTGAGTGTGAAGGGATGTGCTTGTGAAAGACAGACATCGGTATGTGTGTGTGTTCAGTCGTGTCTGACACTTTGCGATCCCCAGGCTCCTATGTCCGTGGGATTTCCCAGGCAAGAATACTGGAGTGGGTTGTCACTTCCTCCTCCAGGGGATCTTCCTGACTCAGGGATCGGACCCACGTCTCTTGTGTCTCCTGCATTGGCAGGTGGGTTCTTTACCGCTGAGCCACCTGGGAAGCCCCAGACATCAGCACAGAACCAGGCAATTTCTAGCAGACTTCAGTATTTCAAGATGCCGACGGAAAAGATGTTTTGAAGGGGAGAAAAGTCCTACGCAGAATAAATCATACCAATAAACCAAATTTTACCAAACACTTGATAATTTCCAGGCTTGATAATAAGCGTTTTACCGCCTCATCACATTGCCGGGTCTCTGTGACTCCATGAGACAAATACCCTTTCACCCCCATTTTGCTGAAAAGTAAACTGGGGCTCAGTGGGGGGAGTGCCTGGAGCCACATCGGCCCTTATATGATGGAACAAGACTTGACTTCAGCTCTGCCTCCCAGAGACCCAACTCCAGCCATCAAGGGCCTTCGTGAAGTCCAAGGGGTTTTTTAAGTTAACGCTTTATGTTTTTAAAAAGGCTGGGTCCTTGTTTAGCTAGGGCTTTAGGAACCAAAGTTCCCAAACCATGGCGCAGCTGGTGTGACAATGCCAGGTGTCTGAAATGATCAATGTGGACCTGCGTCGGGTCAATTCAGCCACAGTGATCAGTATTGATTGTCTAGACAGCCCTGTCGATCGGGTCAGGAAGGCCCTGTGTCTTCACGGATACCGGGGCTTGACAGGCTTGGACCTTCCCCCGACTCTGTCAGATTTCATCACCGTCGTCCTTAGAACGAGGGAAACTGAGGCACCAGCAGGTGGTCTCCTAGGAGACGGCCGGGTTTAGAAGCCAGGGAGGTAGGCCTGCTATTGCAAAATCCAATCCAGGATTCACCACGGTAAAGGGTTAGTGGATCGAAGGGCGGGGTGGAAGGTACCACCCTGTGGAGCTTGTCGGCGTCCTAGGGAAGAAGGTTCTCTATGAAGCCCGGCATCTCTGCAGGCTGTGATCTGATGGACAATGTAGACAGGTGCTTAGAGCACCAGCAGGGGCCACCGGCAGCCTGGATCTGGCCCCGAGCTCTGTTTTCCCCCAAGCCACGTGACCCTGGGACGAGACCCTAGCCCACTGAGTCTGTTTCTTCCTATGAACGTAATGGGTAAAACAATGATACCAACCTCAGTTTGTCCTGAAGGAGGCGTCTTCTGGGATGTGAAAGCTTCAAGACTAACCCTGGGAGAACTGGTGCTCTCCATGCAACCCAGCCCGGAAGGGCTCAGTGAAGGCTGGCAGTTAGGGATACTGAAATCACTTCCCAGCAAGCTTGGACACGCAGCCGGTGCCCCTGTCTGTCGATACATTTTCCACCCATCAAAGTGGACAGAGAAAGCAAGAAGTGTTGACCTCGTAACCCCCCCAGGGACCTGCAGGAGGCAGATTCCATTGTTCTCTGGCTGCCGGGGGCTTTGTATGTGGTCTCGCAGCCCTCGCCACCCTGAGCGAAGGCTGCCCAGCCATGGAACAGCAAGGCTGGGGAGACAGGATGGTGGAGATGACACGTCTACTCGGAAGGGGACCACAGGACCTCTGCCTGCCCCAGCATGGCTAAGCTCAGATCGCCCGTTCCACTGAGGCAGCTCAGCAGACCCGTGGCTTCCTGGTATGTTCCTCTGTGTAAATTGTACGGTGCACCAGAGTAAGTGATCTGCCAGCCAAGGTGCTGAGGCGCGTGTTCACGTGACCTGTCACTCCCGTGTACATCCATCTTGCCCCACGTCTCATGCAAATCCCAGGGATACAAAGATCAGGCACACAGGTAAGACCCCACAGTCACCCTAGCACAGTCCAGGGGCCAATTTCTTGCGCTGTGTTTGAGGTCAACTAGAAGACTTTATTCTGGAAAATGATTCAACATTGGCTAGATAGCGTTGTTAATACTATTATTTTTTTAAGGTGAAGGGGCAGCTGTGGACACTGGCGTGTTTTAACGTCGTTGCTGGCTGCCTCTGGCTGTGATGGCGCGAGTGTGGTTGTGTTTCTTTACTTCTCGTTTCGAGCAGGCGCAGGAACTGCGAGCATCCCACCATCACGTGGAAAGGTGCTGATGTGTTATTTCCAGCCCGGCCGGAAAGCAGAAGTCCAGCCCATGTCCTCACACTAGGGGACCTGGGCTGAGTCTCCCGTCTAACCTCAGGACAGTCATTCCCGTTGCGGAGGCCCCATGGCACCCGGCTCTGAAGCGAGGCCATCAGGAAGGTCATGCCCTCCCCACTCGGAGGCCGTTTGTGGAAGGAGCAGGTGATGGGCAGGCTTTGGGGGGGTCAGAGTGACCCCAGCCTGAACCACAGAGTCCCCACAATCACCAGACTCACCACACAGCTCTGGTTTATGATTCAGGGGAGGATTTCATCTCAGTGTGGGCTGAGGACATCTACTTTCTCTCTTTCATTCTCAAGTGGAAAAAGAGTGTCACATGTTTGAGGATCCGTTTTTCAGACAAGCGGTTTGGATGGCAGGGTGGGATGTGACTGACACGGAACAGTCGAGGACACGGCCGGTTGTACGCGCTGCGATCTTGCATTCTAGGCACCATCCGAAAGGCTTTTTCGTGAAATAGCACGTTGAATCCTTCTAACAGCCCTGTGATGTAGCTACTTTTCTCATCTCTATTTTACAGAGGCAGAAACTGAGGTATAGAAAGGCTAATTCTTTTGGGGGGATGGTGGGGGGAATTGTTTGGGCTTCCCTGGTGACTCAGACAGTAAAAAATCTGCCTGCAATGTAGGAGACTCCAGGTTTGATCTCTGGGGCACAAAGATCCCCTGGAGAAGGGAATGGCTAGCCACTCCAGTGTTCTTGCCTGGAGAATCCCATGGACAGAGGAGCCTGGCAGGCTGCAGTCCATGGGGTTACAGAGAGTTGGACACGACTGAGAGCATATACCTTGACTCATTTTTTTAAATTAAATAAATTTGATGTGTAACAATGTATAAGTTTAAGGCATACAGTGTGTTACTTTGAAGTACTTATATATGGTAATGTAATTGTGAATAGAACGATACCTATCACATTACATAATTATAGTACATATTATCATCCGTGTTCATTATATTGTGCATTAGATATAGTACTCCTATTTTTCATTTTTTGAGGAACCTCCATTTGTTTTCTGTAGTGCTTGGACCAACTCACATTCCCACCAGTGCATAGGCATGCTCTTTTCTCCACCGTACTTGTTATTTCTAGTCTTTGGTTAGCCATTCTAATAGGCGTGTGGTGATGTCTCGTGTGGCTGTGATGTTCCCTTCCCTGGTGATCAGTGATGCTGAGCATCTTTCCATGTGTCCGTTTGCCATTTTGATGTCCTCTTTGGAGAAATGTCTATTTACATCTGCTCATTTTAAAATCAGATTGTTCATTTTGTTGTTGTCGTTATTGAGCTGACTGAGCTCTTTATATATGTTGAATATTAACCCTTTATTCAATATATGGTTTACAAAATTTTCTTCCGCTCTGTAGGTTGTCTTTTTATTCTGTGAATAGTTTCTATTGCTATGCTGAAGCTTTTGAGTTTAATGTATCCGATTTGTTTTATTTTTCTTTTGTTTGTGTTTTGGAAATTATGCCCCCCCACATTATTGCCAAGACCAATATCAGTGACCAAAGTTATGTAGTCTGCCCAAGGTCACACAGCTGGCAAATGCAGAGTCAGGTTTTGAACCCATATAGGCTGAGCCCAGCCTGTAATCTCTATGTCATACTGAATATCAAGGTTATCTGTGCGGACTGGCCAGCAGGAGATAAACATTACAATGATGATGATGATGGTGATAACTGTGCCGACAATCACGTTGGCAGTGAGTACTGGTTGAGCACTTATTGTATGCCAAGAACAGAGCCAGTGGCTTTACCGATGGAATCTCCCAGAAACTGGAGACGTCTCGTTTCCTTCCTCTCTTTCATCCCACACATCCCGGTCATCAGCAGGTCTTACTAAATCTGCCTCCTGATTCCCTGGGAACTGCCTACCTCTCCTCATCTCTGCTAGGAGGCCAAAGGCTATTCCGCCGATGAGGGGCTTACCCTGTCATATGCACCATTATGGAGTCACACGAAACCTTGCCCATTGCAGGCACTCAGCAAGTGTGTGCGCGGTGCATTTGTGAAGTGCCTGGTTTCATCATCATTACAGCCTGTGAGGGAGGTGCTCCTGTTGTCCCCACTGGGCCGCAGGAGGCAGATTCAGGTTGGGAAGGTGGCTTGCACGTCACACAGCGATGAGGAGCGAGAGCAGACATTTGATACTTGAATGCGGTCCTGCATGGGAGAGCTGGTCTCATTTCAGGGGAACTTACTCCTTCACAAGAGACCCTGCTCCAGCACCGAAGCCAGCAGGCATGTGACTGGTCTTGACCAGTCATACGCAGCAATCCTAGACTTGGACTTGGTCATCAGGGAAACCAAGAAGTGGCGAGAGCGGCCCCCAGCGCCCAGGGTGTCTGCGCTGGAGCCCAGGATGCAGGGTCCCCGAGGGCAGGGAAGCACGTTTGGCCCCTGCCTAGGGCCAGGCAGTGGCCGTGAAGAGTTGGTCCTTTAAAGTGAGCCTTCCTTCCACTTCCCCTCCCTGTGTTTTGTGCCCCATTCACTGTCTGGCTCCCCTCGAGGCCCCAGGAGGCCCCATTTCCCTTTCGATAAATTCCTCTCTCTGCTGAAATCTCCCAGAGTCAGCTTCAATTGCTGGTAACCAAGAGCCATGCCTGTAACAGCTCAGATTCGAAGGCACGGCTCATCCAGGGAGCCCCGAGGGTCTAAGTCCTCCAGCTGCCATGCAGCCCCTCCCAGTGAGGACCTCCCCTCCTGAAGCCTCGCCGACCCTCAGCGTGGACCTCAGAGAAAGCCAGGGCTGGGCCCTGGGAGGGGGCACCCCTGGGTCACAGAAACCCTTTCCCACAGGCCCCGGTGCGGGGGAGCGGAGGGGTGGGGAGTGCGGGAGAAGCATCCAGAACTTCACTCTTCGTTTGCAAGCTGGTCGGGCTGGAAGCCACAGACCTTGCCTCTGCACTCTTGACCACCGTTTGCTGGATGCTCCTTTGCTGGAGTCTCGGTTACCGAGCCCTTGCATCTCTGCCGCCCGGTGCTGGCGGGAGCTGGCAGGGGCTTATCCATGAACGAGCCCGGAGAGTGGGAACAGTTCTCCTGCCCTGCTGACTCTGGGGCTCCTGGGGACCAGCTCTCGGCCCTTGGCTGCGACCTTGTTTCTTTGGATGTTCTCCACAAGCCAGAAAGGATATTAGCTGTAATTACTCATTCCGCACAATCCAAAGGCCGCTCTTTGTATGGAGCTGAGAACCTGCATTGTCTGCGGCACTTAAATTACTGAACGTTGTGCCATCCATTCTGAATGAGCGCTCATTAATGAGCTGGTGGTTCTAGAAACTCCTCTTTATTATTCAGAGGCCAAGCACCATCCAGGCAGATGCCTGGGAACCCCACTCGTGTGACCTTTGATCTGTCATGGAAAGAGATGGAAAACAAAACCCATTTATCAACTTTGCTTTTTCCTGACTGGTGGTGTGATAGACACAAAATAATCATTTAGTCTCTAGCTTACAAATGCGCTTTTGTCTTGAATATATATATATATGATCGGGAGGGTGACATCTCTCATTCCTGTAGGCTCAATGTTTCAAACCTCTGCTTATCTCAGAATCTTAATACAGAAAACACCTTTGTTTTTCCTTCTCTCACTGGCTCCTGTTTTCAAATTCTCCCCAAGTTTCAGAATTGAAAAGGCTAGTACTGAGAATGAAATGGCCAAAAAAAGGAGAAAAAAAACAAAAACGGGCAAACAAAAATTAAGGATCGAACATTCAAACCTATCAATCCACTCAAATGATTACACGTCAAAAGAAAAGTCAGAGTTCAATTTAAAAAAAAAAGAATTTGGAATGGGAAGATGGAAAACAAAAAGTCCCCACTTCCTGCCCACGTGTTATCACACAGTAATATTGCACAGCAACGCAGTACCTGAGAGGTCTGACTGCATTGTTAGCTGGCAGTGGTGGCAGCATTGCTCCTTGGAGGGAGGGCTTGCGTAGAAGTGGGGGGCGGCGGGGGGGAGGGCGAGGTCGGGGTGGGGGGGGGCGGCTCAGTGCTTCCCAGGCTGACGTTAGTGTCTCTGCAAGGACGCTCTGCCAGGGTGCGACGGGTCACAACCAAATGGATTGCTCCCCAGTGGGCTGGACTCCAGTCAGATTGTCAGGTAAACACAGAAATATTCTGTCTTCGCCTGCCAAGCCTTGTCAAGTGCCTGTATTTGTTATTGCATCTTGGGCCCCATGAGGATCCCACCCATATTTCTTTATAGAGAAAATGTAAACCATATGCTTTCGCCTTATTTCCACCAAATGTATCCAAGTGCCGTTTGAGGCCAGACGTCGTCTTTTGCAAGGAGTGTTTTGAGCGGCAGGCATTAGTCTGCTCAGCTTCTTTTTTTTTCCCTTCCACATTTTGTCATGACTCAAGTAGATTTGACGTTCTGTTACAAAAATAAAAAATAAAAAGAGTCTTTGTTGGATCCCGAACATGAAGAACTGGATCTTGATTGTCCTAAGTTGTTTTTGTCGTTAATAAATGCTGCTTGTGGCCACATGCAAATAACATCAGGGTCTCATACCCAATCCTGATATTCCTTCTATGGGTGTGCCTCAGAATCCTTCTCAGCGCAGTGCTCCCCGCAGTCCATACAAATCAATAGGCGTCCTTATCTGCCATGCCAGTGAGAGACATTTGTTTGATGTTGGTCCTTGTTTAGGGTTTTCTTTTTTAACTTTTTTTTTTTCGTTTTTTGACTTCCCTTGTGGCTCAGCTTGTAAAGAATCTGCCTGCAGTGTGGGAGACCTAGGATCGATCCCTGGATTGGGAAGATCCCCTGGAGAAGGGGCAGGCTACTCACTCCAGCATTCTAGCCTGGAGAATTCCATGAACTGTGTAGTCCATGGGGTTGCAGAGAGTCGGACACGATTGAGCGACTCTCACTTCACTTCATGTTTCTTAGAAGATTTACGTGTTTATTTATTTTTGGCTGTGCTGGGTCTTTCTTGCTGCCCTTGGGCTGTCTCTGGTTGCGGCGAATGTGTCTGTGCTTCGTTGCGGTGGACGAGCTTCTCCTTGGAGTGACTTCTCTTGCGTAGCACAGTGGTTGCGGCGCGTGGGCTCAGTATCTGTGTTGCATGGGCTTGCTGAGGAGCAGGCAGTCACTCCACGGCACGTGGGATCTTCCTGGACCAGAGACCGAACCCACGTCCCCTGCGCTGGCAGGCAGATGCTTAATCAGCAGACCGCCAGGGAAGCCTACATCTTTCTGTTTTTAAAACGGAAGTGTTGATGTACAATGTTGTGTTAACTCCTGCTATACAGCAAAGTGATTCAGTTATGCATATACATCCGTTCTTTTTTTTTTTTGCTTGTTTTCTTGTCATTACGTTCATCGGCAGATAGTGGACACAGTTCCCTGTGCGATACAGTAGGACCTTGTTGTATATCCATTCGCTTTTATATAAGCCTACACCTGCTAACCCCAACCTCCTATCCCTCCACCAACCCCCACTTCCTTGGCAACCACCAGGCGGATTCTGCATGCATGATCCTGTTGCTGTTTCATAGATGGACTCACTTGGAGAGACACATTTTTAAAGACATGAGTGGGCATTGGGTGTGGACAGCAGCCTTTGGGGCAGACCTGTTTCTCCAGGCATTAAAAGTTCCGAGAAACAGAAAGTGAGACAGCTCCCCAAGGAAGAGGCGAGTGAGAGTCCAGCCCCAGTGGGGAGCACCGTGGAGGAGTTGCAGCCTGGGTCATGTTGAGAGCCCCAGTGGTCCCCAAATGGCACACCCTCGGGAAACTCAGGCAGGGCCTGCACCTCCCCGCCGCAATCCCACGCCAGGCTCTGAAGCTCTCTGCAGCCCCACTATTTATCCGCCTGGCGAGGCACAACACTTACTTATTAAAAACATATCTATCATGGTTAATGACTTGATTTTTCCCTTTAATCCAGTACAATGACAGGTGTAAAGGGAAGATGAGAGTCAGATGTTGCTGCAGTATGCTTCCCACTCTAAGATGTCCTGGCGCATCAGCCCTCCTCCGTGGTGCCGGCTGGGTGGGGGGTGGGATGGAGGGGTGCCTCCCACCCCCCTCGCTCCCCCCACCCCACCCCACCCCCGACATACACAGATTACACGCTTGTGTTGGATGGAAAATCGTACCATTTGCAGTTTCAGATAAAAGCATGTTCAAGTGCATATGGAAAGTACCATTAGGAGCAACTCCAGAGCGCCGAGTAAAATGGGTCATTAGGTTTTTGTTTGTTGGAGAGTGTCTCCCATCTGACAGTGCCGAATGGTGCCACTTTGAGCAGCTTATGTTCCCAGTTACATTAAACAGACAAACAGATTGACTGTTTTGCATTTCTCATCTGACAACAGCTTGTCTTCATTTGCCGCACACGGGTGGCAGCGCTGAAAAGCACGGTGGATGGCTGCCGCCAAGGTCCTGGTTTTGAATAACAGCAGATGCCAACACCGAACTTCAAAATCAATCACTTCTTTTTCCTGAGTATGGATAAAAGGTCTAGGAGAGTGCCTGCAGGGGGATTTCTGCTGTTTACAGCGGAGCACAGAGAAGCCATGTTCATTACCAAACTTTCTGCAAGAAATCACAAGCTTGGGGAATTTTATCAAGGGAGCTGGTGGGGAAGACGCGGGACTGTAGCACTGCCGGGAGCAGGCAGCTTGATCTGAGAACACTCAATGTGATGAAGGCGATGTCCGTATCAGTGGCTCTGACTCTGGCGCGAGGTCTTAATATGCAGTGACAGAAAAGAGAAGTCGTTTTCACACCAGCCACTTTTCTCAGTAGCCAGTGGTCAGTGGGTTAATTGAAAGCTTTCTCCAAGAGGGAGGCAGTCCAAGGGGCCATTTCTCACTTGAAATTATAAAGCTAATGGCTTGATTTCAAGTCAGCCAGCATGTGATCCAGTATCTTTGGGTCTCTGACTGCCCGGCTGCCCAGGCCCCTCTAAGTGGTCCCACCACGGCCTCTCGTGGGTATCAGAGGCTGGACCACAGCCCTTCTTAGCATCATCCCTGTGGCATTCAGGTGCCGGAGGGCATGCCCCGCGAGCATGTGACGGGTGTGAATGGGAGATGGACCCCCCCGGCCCCAGAAGTCCGGCCCCCTCCTATCTGCTCTGAGCTTCATCTGTTCTGTAAGAGGCAGGGAACCTTGGTGGCTCAAGTCCGGAACTTTGGCATGGACAAACCACAGCTCGGTCCTCACCTCTGCCCCTCAAAGGCTGTGAGGGGGAATGGACGTGACCTCACTTCTCTGAGCCCGTTTCCTCATCCACAACACAGGGAGAGTAGTGAAGCTTCCGCTTGACAGCAGCATTGCGGAGCTGAAACGTGATCAAGTGCATAAAAGCCGCAGCAGCGCTCCTTACCCAGATCATCGTTAAGTGTTCAGTAATGGCTGGTAGGTGTGTGTGTAAAACTATATGCATTTTATTATATGTGGTTCATATGTGTGCATACACGTACATATCATAAAATACATAATAGAATGTGTTACCTGTGAGTATATGTATACACACTCACACATAACATGCAATACAGTGCATATATATTGAGGGTGTAAATCCTTACATACGTGTAAAGGTGAAATCTACCCACAGTGACTATGTGAAGGTCGGAAATGCTGTGATGGAGCCTCAGTCCTCTGGCGCTCCCCAGGAGGCCGGCAGGGGACACCTCCCCTGTCCTCCACCAGCCTCATCACGTTCATTCTCTCAAATGGGAAGAGACTTTTTCCTTCCGTCTCATAACAGGCAGTTGAGCTCCATAGAGGGTCCCCTGTCATCCTGAAAGCCGGCACCCGTGGACACTGGTGTGGTGTGCTCATCCTGCAGGGGGAGAGATGGAGTCTGGGCGGGGAAAAGTCGCTTCCCCAGCATCTGGCAGGTCCGTGGACCAGTGGGCGTGCAAACCCCGGCGTGCTTCATGTCTCCACCCTCCCCGGGAATGGTGGTTCCCCCTCAGAGATGGGGAAACAGGGCCCTGTCACAGCAGGCACCTATGGGACCCATCCTCCTGAGGACCCTCCTGAGGACCCTGAGGACCCTGCTGAGGACTCACTTCTCCTGTAGTCCAGCCTCAGCTTTTCTTTTTTTTGGCTCAGGGACCTGCCTTGACCTCTGGCTCCCGTTGCCCCAAAACCAACCCAAATACAAGCATTTGGATTTTTACCAAAGCTTGAAGCAGACCCTGCAGTTGAAGTCAAGTTTTTTATTGACACAAAACTCAAGAGAGTTCTGAAAGGATCTCTTAAACAGAAACAAACCTCAGACATTGCTCCCGTCTGCCTTCTCAAAAAAAAAAAAGGAATTTTCTCCTTTTAGGGATTCATTGAAATCCTAGGATAATCTTGAGATGAGGATGAGTCTTTTTTTTTTTTTTAAAGAAATGTCTTTAATTTTTAAAAAGTGTATTTACTTTTGGCCTTGCTGGGTGTCTGTGGCTGTTTGAGGGCCTCTCCATTTGCAGCAAGTGGGGGCCACCGTGCTTGTGAGCGTGGGCCTCCCCTTGCAGTGGCTTCTCTGCCTGCAGCTCCTGGGCTGTGGGGCACATGGACTCAGGACTTGTGGCTCCTGGGGCTTGGCTGCCCGAGGCATCTGGTCAGGGGTCTTCCCTGACCAGGGATCAAACCCGTGTCCCCTGATGGCAGGCAGATTCTTAAACCATTAGGCCACCAGGAAGTCCGAGGATGCAGCTTTTTAAGAGTTAACTCGTTAATGTACAGATAGTCAATAGTCAATACATGTTGGCTGTTTTTAGCCTTTTAGTCCAATCTGGCTAAAGAACCATCGTGAGCCCTTGCGCTTAGTATGATACAGACAGTAACCTGCATGTATTAATATTCAGGTCGCCCATGACCACACGTTTCTGGAGTGTGTCTGTCATGCCACGCAAGGTCCTGCATGCTAAGGGAGGGTGGGGGACATGTCAGGCAGGCCCCCTGCCCTCAGCAACTGCTGGTCACTCAGATGTCCTAAGAGATGGGCGAATCAAGTCCAGTGGATGGAGGGCCAGACAGCCCTGCTTCTAAGGGCCTAAAATTTGCCAGATGGGGTGAGGGGAAGAGATAGCTCTGGGCCAGAGTGGTTTAGCATAAAACAGGAGGATAGAGCCTTTCAGAAGTCGAACTCGGCATCAACAAAGGAGAGAGACGATGAGGAAGAAATAACTTGGACCATGCAATGTGACGGTGCGGGCATCCACTGAGAGCCAAACAGGAAGCGTTCACTACCTGAGAAGGATCAGGGTCAAGGCAGCAACAGGCTGCCGTGTCTGTGTGGGCCACCTGGTCTGACGGGGAACCCTTCCTTTGAAGTCTGAAATGCTCTGGGCATCACAGCTTGTTGGGGGCAGCAGAGGCACCGGAGATAACTTAAAAAAACAAAAAGTTGATTGCCTGATTTTCCTCTCTTCCTTGAACCACCCTCCCCATCAGCTTCCCCCCAGTCTTTGTGCCCGGGCCTGGCACGCAGGACCTTTTGTTGTCTTAATAGAGGCTGAAACCCGCTTAGGGCCTGGAGTTTGCTGTTTTAATTCACCAGTGGAAGGTTTTGTCATTCTCTTTGTTTGTTTTTCTTTTCCGTTTTCTTTCTCTAAGCCAGGGGGACAATGCGTTTGCAGAGCAGAAGCTGTGTGCTCGGGGCTCCCTGGGTCCCGAACAAAACCCTCATTAACGGGGAGGTGGGTTTCCCGGTCACAGCTTTTAGCCAGGGGGCAAAGGTCGCCCATTAACCAGCATCCAGTCTAAACAGGACTGTGTAAAATGACCGGGAGGGGAGGGAGAAAAAGTCAAATATTTGTTCTTAATTCTCAAGTTAGTTTCCCCCCAGGGGTGTTCAGGGAAGCAGAGAGAATGACAGACGCGGGGCTGGGCCCCTGGCCGGGACGCCTGTCAGCACCCCGGGCAGAGGGGCGCCGATCCGGGGCTGGCGGGCAGGGCGCTCCAGGGCTCCGCTGCCTCGCCGTGGTGCCCCCCGCCCCTCACCCGCCTTCAGGCCGGGCCCTGGGGCCTCTCTCGGTGGCACCCAGATAGGACCAGGACCCTGCTGTGTGATGACCTGCTTCTGCAGTCTCTGTTCCCCTGCCTGGAACCCTCTGAGGGTCCCCGCAAAGCCCTCCAAAGCCAGCAGGGCCTTGCCAGGTTCGTGGACAACTTGGCTGACCAGCCCCTGCCCTGCCTGCACCAGAGTTCAGCCCCCATGCTGCGCCCCTCCCTGCACCTGCAGCAGGTCCTGGCCCGAGTGCTCTTTCCCACGACCAGATCACCCTTCCCTGGGTCTTTGTGCGCTGGCGTCTCTGGGGTATCTGCGCCCCACTTGCCTGCCCACCACAGTGGGGGACTGATCGCTGGAAGCCCTGGCGCCACAGCCAGGAATTACCCTCCTCTGACCCTCCCCAGCTGGAGCCCACTTCCAAAGGACACGCTTGGTTCTTCTCCTCCTCCAGTGGTCCCGGGGAGGGGGGCAGTCTGCAGAGCCTGCGTCCCCAGATGAGACCAGGTAACCACGGGGCCCAGCATGGTAGCTCATTTCCCCAAATTCACCAACCAGACAAGTCCCTCTCCCTTCTCCCAGGACAAAAGGCTCCACAGGCAGAGAGAGGGTAGAATGATCCAGGAACATGGATTCCCAGGCTCCGCCCCAGCCAGCTTCATCCAAGAGACCCTTGCAGGGGCGCCTGGCCCTTGGTGAGTGCTGTGCTGTCCTTGATGTGAATATTCTTAATCATTGTGAATAGGGAGTCCTGCGGTTTTATCACGCACTGGACCCCAGATTGTATAGCAGAGCCTGACCTCAGCGGGGCATGAGACTCACTTACAAAGGTTTTAAAACCTATCCAGGAGGTTTGTTTGGCTTTAACCAGAGGGGACTCCCCGGGGACCCTGAGGTGTAGCCCAGGTGTAGGTCCCACTGTTCAGCAGAAAACTGCTTGTGGAAGGAAACCAGAGGATGGGGAATGTGTATTGGCCCCAAGACACACCGAAGGCCCATCCACAGGTCCATATTTCTATCGGACTCAACTCTGGCCCTTCGGAATGCTGGAAATACTTCACCATGATAAAAGTACAAATGATGGTAATGATGTTTATGGGGTGCTCACTATCAGCCCAGCACTCTTCCGAGGACTCGTATGTTCATTGCGTTTGACTTTCACAAACTCTCCATACAGCAGGTCCCATTACTTTCTCCATGTACAGACAGGAAGCTGGAACTCTGAACTCTTTTGTTTGCCCAGCTCTCTAGTGCCGTTGACTTCAGTTACCTCTTCCCGGTCAATAGTCTTAACTTTCTTAGGGGGATTGCGATACCCTCCAAGGCTTGAGAAATGCCCTGTTCATCCCTGAGTCCCACCACCTCCATCATGCGCAGTGCACAGTAGGCATTCAGCAAACACCATGCCATCAGTTCTCTCCATGGGAGACTTGCCACATCATTGCTTTTTCTCTGAGTAGGAAACTTGATGCTGCGTCCTGGCTGTCGAGCAGCATTGCCTAGGAAAAAACCTCCAATGTATGTGTTTTCCATGTTGTCTTATTGGGACCCTCTTCACTACGCATAGCACTGAGCTCAACTACAGAGGCGGGACCTCATAACATGAACTTTGACTTGATCGAGACCGCATGCCCCCACAGATATCATCCCGGAGAAGTGACTGGTTGGGAACAGGAAGTGGCCGGTGAAAGCAGAATGCTCTGTCAGGAGCAGAGGGCAGGGCCAGGCAGCGGGCAGGACAGGATCCGCCGTGCACGGCCATGATCGGCGACAGGGAGACCTGAGCGAACCTCTCTGGCACAGGGCTTCTGCTTTTCTCAACAAGAAAAGCTGTCAGCCAGAGGAGCCTGCGTGCAGCAGGGTGGCCAAATTGCAAGCTCAGGAAAAAAAGAGGAGGGCTAACCGGACCATCTCAGTAGCCTTGAACTTCAGGGGAAAACAATACATAGGGCTGGAGAGAAAATGGACCCACATTTCCTGTTAATCTTCGTGCTTGACAGGCAGGACCATTCCTGAGTCCTGGGGTTTCTGCTTCCTTGACCCCAGGGCAGGAGAGGCAACAGATCAAGGTCTTAATGCCGTCAAAAGATTTAAAGGGCAGAGGATGGACATTAAAAAAAAAAAATCATGAGTCTGGAAATACAGAGTAAATATGCTGTGCCTGGGAAGCTGCTGAAATCTGTTTATGGAGGTGGCTTTGTTGTTCAGTCACTCAGTCATGTCAGATTCTTTGTGACCCCGTGCACTGCAGCAGCACGCCAGGCTTCCCTGGCCTTCACTGTCTCCTGGAGCTTGCTCAAGCTGATGTCCATGGAGTCGGTGCTGCCATCCAACCATCTCATCCTCTGTCACTCTCTTCTCCTGCCCTCAGTCTTCGAAAATCATCAGGAACTTTCCCAACGAGTCAGCTCTTTGCATCAGGTGGTCCACGTATCGTAGCTTCAGCATTAATCCTTCCAATGAGTATTCAGTTTGATTTGCTTTAGGATGGACTGGTTGGATCTCCTGGCTGTCCAAGGGACTCTCAAGAGTCTTCTCCAGCCCCACAGTTCTAAAGCATCAATTCTTCGGCACTCAGCCTTCTTTAGGGTCCAACTATCAGATCTGTGCATTTATTCATAGACTGTTCCCTTAAACCTGCAAGAGACTTTTCAGCTTTTCCTCCCTCCTCGGATGTTTATCTTCCTGATCGCATTCATATACTTATCTCTATTTGTTATGTGCTGACTTGATATGTAGTGAAAGTGAAAGTCACTCAGTCGTGTCTGACTCTTTGTGACCCCATGGACCATACAGTCCATGGAATTCTCCAGGCCAGAATACTGGAGTAGGTAGCCTATCCCTTCTCCAGGGGATCTTCCCAACCCAAAGATCAAACCCAGGTCTCCTGCCTTGTAGGCAGATTCTTTAGGAAGCCCTACTTGATATGTAATAACTTATTTAATCCCATAGTAATGTGAAGAGGAAGGTTTTTCTAGTGTCCCATTTTACTGATGGGGCTAAGAAAAATCAAGTTAGATGAGGCTGGAATCAGCTCTAGACCTTTTTTCCTGTTCCACAGCCATCAGTCAGTGTGCTCAGAGAGCTTACAAGGCCAGTGGAGGGGCTGGATAAATGGAGGTAGACGGGTGGGTTCCCCAGCCACCACTGTTGGAAGGGAAGTCTGGCGTGCAGAGTGAGAGAGGCGATTACCAGGCTGTAGGGGCGCCACAGAACCAAGGGGCCAGCAGCAGAGTGGGCCTCACTGGCTTTTTGTCCTAAGGACCCTGGGCAAGGGACAGGCTTCAGTTTCCCATCCGTGAGGCAGGGATGCTAGTAGCCCCTGCCTCAGTGGTTTGTTGAGAGATTTTAAATCGAGAAAAGGGAATTTTGGGCACAACAGGCAGTGCCTGACACAGACTGAGCACCTCGTAAAGGGTCTCTACCACCACCTGGCGTGAAATCCCACTTTCTGAAACCTCCCCAGGACAAGCTATGCCTTGGAGCTGTTTGTGCTCACCTGATCCCCGCCTATGAATGACGTCAGAGGCTTTGGGGGCAGTACAGCACAGAGTGTGGGCAGACGCTCCGCAAGGTCTGAGCAGCTTCAGATATCTGCCTGCTGATCGTCTTCCTTATTCCTAGAAACACCTCTTCCACCCCCACTCCCCCCAAAACAGAGGTGTATTCAGAGAGAATTACATTTGCTGCGTGGGCTTCCGACAGTACTGTTGCTGGCTTTATCCTTTTAACTTGTGTAGTGGGCAGTGGACTCTTTCCAAGGGGAGGACCAACACTGTCTGCAGAACCATGGACACGAAGAGCAAAGTGAGAAATGGACCTTGTTCCTTCCTGGTTCCGTCTCAGGCATGCAGGCTGTATACTTCAGCTGATGTTATTTTTTTAAATTGAAGTAGAGTTTATTCACAATACTGTATTCATTTCTGCTATTCAGCAAAGTGATTCATGGGCAAAGGCCACTTCTTGCTCCCATTGTATCCCAGACAACCAGCCTAGTGCCTAGCATCTAACAGGTGCCCCATAAACACTTTAGAATGGATAAGAAATGCACACAAAGCCTTGAACATCACATGCCAGGCCCACTGAGGTCACACGGTCTCTGGTGGCTTTGTGGGATGTGACTTCTGCCAGGTTACTCCCTGCATGGATCAAGAGCCAGTCAGAAAAACAGAACTCACCCCCAGTAGGTTCAGAGGAGGAAATTGAATATGAGCATCTAGTCCCAAATGGCTAGGAAGCTATAAAGGAATAAAAGGAAAGGTAAGGCTGCCCAGAGATCAGCCAGGGCAGGAAGCCGCTAGCACGTAGGAAGTGTGTTGTTTTGGGACCAGAACCCAGAGGCAGGAGCCTGGCGGAGAGAGAAGCCGGACCGCAGAGGGCAGACCGTACCGCGGGGACCAGGCCCAGAGAGTGAGGTGACACCTGACGGGGTGGGCATCCTTGGCTTCTCCCTGCCGCTCACTCCCTCTGATTCCCTGCCAGTGCCTGCCTTTGTCCGGATCCGTCAGGAAGCGGTTTGGCAGTTGAGGGGCTGAGAAATGTCGTCCCCTGCCATGCAGAGCAAAGGCGGGCAGGGCAGGGAAGGGACGCCGAGCAAACAGGCGCATGACTGCCCCGTCCCCAAGGCTGCAGGCCTCCTGCCGGTGCAGCGGGTCCCACGGATGACGCAGAAAAAGCAGTCTCTGCCGAGCCTCACTGGGACGCGAATGTGTATGATGGGGAATTTGTATTTCTTCCCAATGGTCCTCGATTGTCACTGTGCAGAGGTTCTCAGGGGAGATGTGGGATACTCAGATTCCCAGGCCCCACCCGCAGAGTGTGGTCCAGACCACCTTCAGGACAGGGACTGGGAATCTGTATTTATAATAGAGGCTGCCCTCTCGTGGAGGACCAGCCCTGGTGATTCTAATGCCATGCCATGATTAAAGGCCAAAAACTTGAGAAACACCAGCTTAGCTCCAGGGCTTGGACAGTATTCTAGATTCCAAAGGAAGGAAGCAGGTACCTTTGGAAGCTGCTGTGTGGAACAGAAAGATCACACAGTGCCTGCAAGCGGACTTAGTTTGTGCGTGAGGCCAACAAGACCATCTCCATGGAGCCACCTCTCCAGCCAGAGTCTTGCACCCAAAATGCCTTTGTTTTATTCTAACTAAAGCCAGGCACACATGTGGCACAGACGTTAAGCATACAGGCTCTCCCGTCTGCTGAACCTGGTTTGAAACTCAGTTCTCCGCAGCTAAACTCTCTGTAGAGACCACCCTGCCTCTCAGATTGGTGTTACCTTCTTTAACCCAAAGCATATTCAGAAAGAAAAGTTTCCTTCATCTCGGGCCCTGATTCAGTGACCCATATAAGCAGTCCTGGGGAAAGATAATGTCCAATCGAGCCCTAATGCTCTTAGGGAAATTAACCTGTAGAGGTGGCCGGTTATCTCTTACCAGATAAGAGGCGGGCCTCGTCTGCATATTCTGACCTCTGTTGTAAGCTGCCTGGGAGACCACGCTTTTATCTGATGGGAAGCAGCTTCTCTTCCCATGCGGGTCTCAGGCTTGGGATTTTAAGAGGGCTTAGAAACAAGTGTCTGGCGGTTTATTGATTAAGGACAGGGCAGGCTGTCTAAGAGAGCACACTCTGGACACTGAGCGCTTGAAATCCAGCCATGGTTGTCTTTCTAGAGATTGCAATTCCCTTGAATTGCCTTGAAAGAATGACTTGGTTTCTCCAAGCCTCAGTCTCCACATCTCTGAAATGGGTACCAGATGCCTCCCTTTAGGTGACTTGGTAAAACTGTTAGGAAAGCCACGGGCTTACAGTGCAGGGCCTCGTGTGAGGGCCACGTGGTGGCTGCAGCTGTCACACACAGGACAGCGGGAGGGGCAGCTTCGTCCAGCAGCATCTGGGGCCAGGCTGTGATGGCCCCAAGGGCTGGGGGCTGAGGCAGCCCGCTTTTCCTCCTGACGTGGCCCCTCCAGGTGGCCAGCTCGGGCTTCCCCGCAGCAGGGCGGCCTCAGGTCCTCATGCGGGTCTCAGGTCTGTAAGAGAAAGGAGGCGGAAGTCACCTCTTGAACGGCCAGACCCTGGGGAGTACCAGCCCTACCACTGACTCCTGGTCAGAGCTGATCCGCCCAGACCCAGGGGGAGGGGACCCAAGCCCACGTGTTGAAGGCGGGCACGTCAAAACTGTGAAACCATCTTTGTTTGCCTGCGGTGGGTCTCAGTTGCGGCATGTGGGATCTCGCATTATGGCACATAGACTGTCTAATCGTGGCTCGTGGGCTTGGTTGCTGCATGACACGGGGGATCTTAGTTCCCGACCAGGGGTTGAGCCCACATGCCCTGCACTGCAAGGCGGATTCTTAACCACTGGATCCCCAGGGAGATCCCTGTGGCCATCTCTGATCGGCCACAGCCCATACCTCCTTGAAGAAGCTGTCCTCCCCTTTTCCGTGCCCCTACGCCTCCCTCTGCTTTCCTCTAGGAACTGAATAATTACCCCTGGTGTGAAGTCTTCCCATTAAACTTGGAGTGATTTCCTTGAATAAAAGACCAGAGTTCCTTGATAAATTATTTGGCACATAATGGCTTCTCAATACCTCGGCGCTATAATGAGGAGTGTTAGAGTTACTGAGATTTGTGTCTTGTCTTCTGGTTTGCTCACCGTCTTAGCACAGAGAGACTCACTCACAGGAGGTTCCCGGAATGCGGCTGTGGAATGAATGGAGGGGTGGATGCGCGAATGAATGAACAAGTGAGCCAAGGCTTCCGCACACAGTCCTGTTCCTGAGCTTAAGGGAACCAGGCTAACTAATGAGTTCCCTGAGATTCTCGCTTGTGTAGATGCCCCAGCTTTAATTACACACAGGTCCTGGAAGGTCGAGGGAAAACAGCTGGCCTTTACCCACAACCCTCACAATAGACTAAGGTCTTCACCGCCAGCTGCCGGTCCTTGAGCCTCCAGTGTGGACTCATCAGCTGTGTCCGTCCTCCTTGTCCCCCCCCTCCCCCGTCCCCACCCCCGGCCTCACCAGGAAGGGGCCAGTTTGCAGAGTGAGACCTTCCCAAGGCCGAGGGCCCGAGTGCTTCCTGCCTGCCCGAGCGCAGAGCAGCAGCTGGGCTGGGAGGCTGGCAGGTGTCTAACAGCCCGCTGCAATCCTGCATAACAGGAAGTGAAAGAGAACACCGTATCCAATTGAAGCTGCAGTGGGATATGGGCTGCAATGCTTAATTAACCACCCTCAGTCATCTCGCGGATCTCTGTGGTTGCCACTGGGGGCCGGGGGGGGGGTGGAGTGAAGACAGAATGCACGGAGGGTACAAAGCTGTTTCTGTGTCCCCCGCCTCTCAACTGTTCCACGTAAATTACTTTTTCAATATTTAAAATGAAAATCTCAAAATATACACAGAATCAGAAGAAAGCAGTCGATTCCCATATAGTCATCACTCTACTTCAGTGATCGACTCTGTAAAGCATTTTTTTTTTAAATTGACGTATAGTTGATTTGGGGCTTCCCTGGTGGCTCAGATGGTAAAGAATCTGCCCGCAATGCAGGACACCCAGGTTCAATCCCTGGCTCAGGTAGATCCCCTGGAGAAGGGCATGGCTACCTACTCCAGTATTCTTGCCTGGAGAATTCCATGGACAGAGGCATCTGGCAGGCTACAGTCCATAGCATTGGAAAAGTCAGACACGACTGAGCAACTAACATATAGTTGATTTTCAATGCTGTATTAGTTCCACGGGTATAGCAAAGTGATTCAGTTATACATATAAATATATGCATATATGTTTTTTCAGGTTCTTTTCCATTACAGTTTATTACAAGATATTGCATATAGTTCCCCGTGCTATACAGAAGGTCCTTGCAGTTTGCCTATTTTACATATAGCAGCGTCTCTCTGTTAATCTCAAATTCTTAATCTGTTGCCATGCTTTCCCCTTTGCTAACTGTAAGTTTGTTTTCTATGTCTTTGAGTCTGTTTCTATTTTGTAAATAAGTTCATCTGTATCACTGTTTCTTAGCTTCCACATGTTAAGTGATATCGTGTTTGTCTTTGACGTACTTCCCTTAGTATGATAATCTCCAGGTCCATCCCTATTGCTGCAAATGGCATTATTTTGTTCTTCTTACGGCTGATAGTATTCTGTCGTATCCATGTACCACAGCTTCTTTATCCATTGCTCTACTGACGGATGTTTAGGTCGTTTCCATGCTCTGGCTATTGTAAACCAGTGGTGCGGTGAATATAGGGGTGCGTGGATCCTTTCAAGTTGACAGTTTTCTCTGGATATGCCCAGGAGTGGGATTGCTGCTTCATATGCAGTTCTATTTTTTCATTTTTTGAGGAACCTCGATACTGTTCTCCATGGTGGTTGCACCAATTTACATTCCCACCAACAGTGTAGGAGGGTTTTTCTGCAGACCTTCTCTGGCATTTAATTGTAGACTTTTTGCTGATGACCGTTCTGACCCGTGTGAGAGGGCCCCGGGCCCGTGCTGGCATTCTGGTATCTGGCGTCAGGGTTTGGAAGACTCTATCGGCACTGTTGCTTCCCCACTACTCCCGGAGCTGGTTCCTGCAGAATCATATTACAGTTTTCTTGAGCCTGGTGTCAGCCCCCTGGTAGGTGAGGCTGGTCTGGAGGCACGTGCAGCCTTCATGGAGGGAAGGGCTGGTGCCTGCCCACTGGGTCTTGGCCCTCAGAAGGTGGTTGTTGTTCAGTCGTGTCCAGCTCTTTGCGACCCCACGGGCTGAAGCATGCTACGGTTCCCTGCCGTTCACTATCTCCTGCAGTTTGTTCAAACTCATGTCCATTGAGTCGGTGATGCCATCAAACTACCTCATCCTCTGTCATCCCCTTCTCCTCCTGCCTTCAATCTTTCCCAGCATCAGGGTCTTTTCTAATGAGTTAGTTTTTTGCATCAGGTGGCCGAAGTACTGGAGCTTCAGCTTCAGCATCAGTCCTTCCAATGAACACCCAGGACTGATCTCCTTTAGGATGGACTGGTTGGATCTTCTTGCAGTCCTAGAGACTCTCAAGAGTCTTCTGTAGCACCAGAGTTTGAAAGCATCAATTCTTTGGTGCTCAGCTTTCTTTATGATCCAACTCTTTCATCTGTAAATGACTACTGGAAAAACCATACCTTTTACAATACAGACCTTTGTTGGCAAAGTAATGTCTCTGCTTTTTAATATGCTGTCTAGGTTTGTCATAGCTTTTCTTTCAAGGAGCAAGCATCTTTTAATTTCATGGCTGCAGTCACCATCTGCAATGAGTTTGGAGCCCAAGAAAATAAAGTACGCTACTGTTTCCACTTTTTCCCCATCTGGTTGCCACGAAGTGGCCCTCAGGTAGGCAGGGTCACGTCTAGGGGGAGTGTCTGAGGCAGTGGTGGGCTCTGGAGTCTTTAGGCAGCAGCCTGTCTGCTCATGGGTGGGGCTGTGTTCCCACCCAGGTAACTGTTTGCCCTGAGCTCTCCCAGCATTGGACTCTGCAGGCTGTTGGGTGAGGCCAGGTCTTGGTGCGAATGAGGAAGAGGGTAGATTTCAAGATGGCAGCTTTCAGCATCAGCATCCATGCGGCTGAGTGCTCCCAAATGTGTACCCCACCAGGGTCCCCGTCCCCAGGGTGAGATGCAGCTGTCCAACGCCTCTCAGGGAGACTCTCCGAGAGTCACAGGTGGCTCTGGCCCAGGCTTCTATCCAATTACTGCCTTTGCCCGGGGTCCTGGTGCTCATGAGGACGTGTGTGGTCCTTCAAGAGTGAAGCCTCCATTTCCCCCAGTCCTGTGGGTCTCCTGACGTCAGGCCGCACATTGGGCCTTCAAAGCCAGCTGCCGGGGGGCTCGTCCTCCCCGTTCCAGAGCCCCCGGCTGCCGACCCCAGCATCACGGCTGCTCTCCTCAACGGAGCCAGCTCTGGACTGTTCTTCTGCGCTCACGGCCCCGGTTCTCTGCAATAACACAGAGGGGGTGTTCACTTCTGACTTTATTTTTTAATGGGTTTCCAAAGTTTTGTTTCATTTTATTTGCTATAGAGTCAAATCTGTGCCATACTCTTAGGAGTAGTCCCTATGTGTGTGTGTTGGGGGGTGGGGAGGGGGAGTGCTGAGTGAATTCATGCAGTTGTATCCATACACAGATATTTGTACAAATGCACAGAAGGTCTTGAGGTAGCTTATGCAGGTGTAGGTGTGATAACCATGTGATCAGAATGTCTGTGTGGGATGGTTACATAGGGCTGGGTTGTTTCACGTGTTAAAGATGTGTGGGGATAGGTCTGTGGGCAGCCATGAGTGAGGGTTACTGGTGTGTCTGCCTGGAGAGATATTTCAATTGATAGGGAGGTGTCCTTTCAAAGTTAAGCAAGCTTAGCTTCCTTCTTTAGCGGCAGATGATTAAAAGGATTCTCAGAGAAGATTATATAGCTCCCCTCTACTTCCAGAACAGACTTGTTCACTTGGATGGACTTTCTGGAGAATCCTTGGGACATTTAAAAAATCCATAGGGGCATGAATGCATTAAGAAACAACAACAAAACGCTAATGTTTTAAGGGCTTACTACGAGGCTGGTATGGCCCCAGGCACTTTTCATTATTCACTTGAGCCTCTGGATAACCTTGCAGGGTAGGAACCATTATTATTTCCTCCGTAGAGTTGACAAATGTGAGTAGCTGGGAGGTGGAAGAGGCGAGATCTCAAAGCACGTTGTTGGGTGTGAGAACCCCCATGGTCTCCCAAGTCAGCATCCTGAAGTACGGAGACAGAAGATGCGCCCCTCTGCTCAGCCAGGTTCGCAGTGGATGTAATTTGCTCCACGGCCTCTAGGGACAGGGAGTCTAAGAGCATCAGAACCAGTCCAGGAAAGAGCCCCAGGGCAGAGATGGGCGATGTGGGTGGCTTTGGGAAGCTCACCTCTGCTCCCACGCTGCCTCCTTGCAGGATGTCAGCAACCTCACTGCCCACGAATCCCACCCTGACTGCCCTCTGCCTTTGCTTGGACTTGAGTCCTCCAGCTCCCTAAGCCCCCTTTTTGCAGATTTTGCGGTGGTTTCTCACTACTGAGTCCCCACTCCTCAGAGGCCAGCAAGATCACCCTAGGGAGCTTCTTGAGGAAGTGGTGTGTCTGGAGTTATACTCCCAGAAATCAGAATTCGGTGCTCAGGTGTGGCGGGGTGGGGGGTGGGGGCGGTGGGGAGCCAGAAGCTTGCATTTTCCACCAGCCCCCCTCCCTCCTTGACTCTGATGTGAGTGTCCAAGACCATATTTTCAGAAAAACTGCCCTCCATCCTTTCCAGGGGAGTAGCTTTAGAACCCTCCTTCCTGCAGCTAAGAAGGAAACCTGGTCTGAAAGCACACGTGGCTGAGCAGTGTCCCAAATGTGCCGTAGAGTGGGGGCCAATATATTCTTCTAAAATTCCACCTGCAATGCCAGGCAGTATTCCTTTACAAGCCACTGGGGGAGAGGAGCAGACCAATGCCCATGAGAAGCCAGGCATCCCTTAAGGAATTTAAATGGGTCAGGAACTCTTAAAGAATTTAAATGAGCATGAAATAGGTAGAGAGGGCTTTCTGGGCCAATATGCAAGCCGCACAGTAAATAGCTATTTTCAGTGCGGAGTCTGGTTGGCAGATTTGCATATACATGTGATGCCGTGAGTTTCTATTTTTGCCATGTAACTGTGCAGTCTGTAAAGAGAGCCCTGCGCCCGGCGGAAATGCAGGCTTGGGCTGCTGGCCGGACCTGGTGTTCTGTGTTCTGATGAGTCCAGGTGAGAGTCGAGAGACAGGCAGAGAAGAGACAGGGCGCGTGGGGAGGCTTCTGGAGTCATTGGATAGCTCAGCTCGCCCCTGTGGCCACATCCTCCTGCCCGAAAAACGGAAGTCAAGAGTGGAAAGTCAAACATCCATTGTGCTGTGACACCAGCCTTCCTTGGTTTAAAACAACTTCCCGTCCTTTTTTTTTAACCCAACCCTGATTTGTTATGATTATCACTGACTTTTCTATTATGGTGACCCTGAGGGTTATTGTCGGAGTGTAGGCACATGGCCGGCACACATGAGCAGAATCAGAAAAGCGCCTGCTCTTCTCCCTAGGTGTGCTTCGGCTGCAGAGGACTGGAGTGAGCCCGATCGAAGGGTCTCTGATGAGTCTATCCTGGGGCTGTCCCTGTGACCACCCAGGTATTTTGTTGTTACCCAGTAGGACCTCTCGGGGGTCACTTTGCAGAGTGAACTTGGCATTTTCCTTTGGATCCTTATCCACTGGGAAGGAGGCCACCTTTTGGCTTTTGCTTGCTGCTGCTGCTGCTGCTGCTGCTGCTAAGTCGCTTCAGTCGTGTCCGACTCTGTGCGACCCCATAGACAGCAGTCCACCAGGCTCCTCTGTCCCTGGGATTCTCTAGGCAAGAACACTGGAGCGGGTTGCCATTTCCTTCTCCGATTTAATCGCTAAGTCACGCCTAACTCTTTGGAGCCCCATGGACCATAGCCCACCAGGCAAGAATACCGGAGTGGGTTGTCATTTCCGTCTCTGGAGTTGCTTGCTGCGGGGGTGCCAATTAAGGAAAGATCTTACAGAATGAAGGGAGCTGTGCCTCAGTCCTGAGGAAGGTGGTGGTTGTCAGCACTGGTTTGCTAACCTTCTGCTCACAGGCTTAAAAACTGCTGAAGAGACAGTGATATTTTGCTAAATTACCACTAATGCTAGCGGTTTCCAGCCTTTGTTTGCCATAAATATCAGGAGACTACCTTCATTTGAAAGAACCTGTGGGACTTCCCTGGTGGTCTAGCGGTCAGGACTCCACACTTCTACCACAGCGGGCTTAGGTTAGATCCTCGGTCAGGAACTAAGATCCTGCAAGCCAGATGGAGTGGCTATAAAGGAAAAAAAGGAAGGAAAAGAAAAGGGAAAACAAGAACCCATGGCTGAGGAACACAGGAAGCATCAAGCGGTCCTGAAAGGACCCTCCCTCCAATACCACTGCCTTTGTGCCTTTCTTTCTTGTTTTTTGTTTGTTTGTTTTGTTTTTGCAAAATATCGTTTCATTTAAATGGAATGTGGGCAAAATGGTGCCTCCAGCTACTTCCGTGTCCAGGAGATGAGCATTTCTGTCTACAAGAGGGTCAACCAGCTTGATGAAAATTCAGCTGCGGTCACCCAAGGTTGCTAAAGGCAGGATGAGTGCCCAAGGCAGAGAGTCTGGAGGTTTGGTGTGGCCTCTGCCGAGTGTGCACACACTTTCATTTTTAGAATATTAGTTCCTTTGTTGGGTCTAACCCGGAGTCAGTAATGACTGCTTAGCATTTGGTCACGACACGTGACCATATTTGGCCAATTTTCAGAAACCACCTAAGCCGTAGTGACATAGCTTCAAAGACAAGCAAGGTGTTCTCTCAAAAATTTATTTTAAAGCACTTTTAGAAAAAAGTTTGTGTTTCTGTTTCTCCTTAATAATTGAAGAAAATGTAACAATGAACTAAGGGAAATGTTTATCAAGCTTTGGGGCTGTCACTTAAGCTTTGGAGGTCTTTTTACAACATAGAGAAGGGTGCTTACACCGGAATAAGGACTTTTACTAGTCTCAGAGAGTTCGTGAAAGGAATATACTGTAAACTTTTGCCAAAGCTGCATCATCTTTGAAATAACTTACTGTGTACTGTGAGGAAATTTCTTGCGTGTCACATATTGTGACTTGCTTCTAAGAATTACTATTCATTATCTCGCAAAACGGTATTTATCCATCCACCCATCATCTACCTATCCATCCATCCATTTACCCACTCACCACGGCTATCATCACTCTGCTGATTACCAGAGATACAGAGATGAACACGAAACATTCCCTACTCCCTGCCCTCAAGGAGCTTAGGATCTAGTACACCAAACCCTTGTCTTGTGCCAATTTAAGTTTCTGAGAATCCAAACCTTTGTGACTTTCTCACCTGTCATTTTTGCTGCTCCGTGAACGTGAATGGACTCACACAGTGTCTTTGCTGAAACTAAGGAGGAAGATGGAATCTTTGAAATAATGGGTGAGCATAGCTGATAGACCAACGCCCACCCTGAGATCAGCTTTGTGGTTTTCCATCGTTAATCATTCTCAGAAGAAGATATCATGCTGTTCTCATGGGTACAAGAGACTCCCAAAGAAAACCACCGCGTGTTATTGCAATGTGTGAAACTCACAAAAGTAGAGAGTCCACTAAAAGTTTTGATGGGAAAAATTATATAACAAACTGATAGAGAATAATTTGAGAACTTCCACATAGTGCTTAGTTATCCAGTCGTGTCCGACTCCTTGTGACTCCCTAGACTGCAGCCCGCCAGGCTTCTCTGACCATGGGATTCTTCAGGTAAGAATACTGGAGTGGCTTGTCATTTCCTCCTCCAGGAGATCTTCCCAACCCAGGGATCAAACCCAGGTCTCCCACACTGCAGGCGGATTCTTTACTGTCTAAGCCACCAGTGAAGCCCCAACTTGCACATAAACTCCTCAAGATGAGGGTCTCAAAGGAATGATTTCATCCTGTTACTATAGGCTTTGGAGAATGCGTGACTTTGGAGCCAGTTACAAATACTTGGTTCTTAGGACCTCAAGTTGAAAGATTTCTCTGAACTCAAGGGAAGCTTACCCTTTGGCATTTACATTAATATTTTTTTTCTTTGGGAGGGGGCATTCATGCCCAATATTGAACAAAACTGGTGATAAATTTCTTGACCTGCTTTTTATTAGCTCACTTAGCAGCAGATGGAATACCAGCTCTAGTAATTTCTTTGTGAGTATTGATGAGTCTAAGTGACAGTTTGAGACTGAAACAACACACTGGTTCCAAATAGGAAAAGGAGTACATCAAGGCTGTATATTGTCACCCTGCTTATTTAACTTCTATACAGAGTACATCATGAGAAACCCTGGGCTGGAAGAAGCACAAGCTGGAATCAAGATTGCTGGGAGAAATATCAATAACCTCAGATATGCAAATGACACCACCCTTATGGCAGAAAGTGAAGAGGAACTAAAAAGCCTCTTGCTGAAAGTAAAAGAGGAGAGTGAAAAGGTTGGCTTAAAGCTCAACATTCAGAAAACAAAGATCATGGCGTCTGGTCCCATCACTTCATGGGAAATAGATGGGGAAACAGTGGAAACAGTGTCAGACTTTATTTTGGGGGGCTCCAAAATTACTGCAGATGGTGACTGCAGCCATGAAATTAAAAGACATTTACTCCTTGGAAGGAAAGCTATGACCAACCTAGATAGCATATTGAAAAGCAGAGACATTACTTTGCCAACAAAGGTCCATCTAGTCAAGGCTATGGTTTTTCCAGTGGTCATGTATGGATGTGAGAGTTGGACTGTGAAGAAGGCTGAGTGCCGAAGAATTGATGCTTTTGAACTGTGGTGTTGGAGAAGACTCTTGAGAGTCCCTTGGACTGCAAGGAGATCCAACCAGTCCATTCTGAAGGAGATCAGCCCTGGGATTTCTTTGGAAGGAATGATGCTGAAGCTGAAACTCCAGTACTTTGGCCACCTCATGCGAAGAGTTGACTCATTGGAAAAGATCCTGATGCTGGGAGGGATTGGGGGCAGGAGGAGAAGGGGACGACAGAAGATGAGATGGCTGGATGGCATCACGAACTCGATGGATGTGAGTCTGAATGAACTCCAGGAGTTGGTGATGGACAGGAGGCCTGGCGTGCTGTGATTCATGGGGTCGCAAAGAGTCGGACACGACTGAGCGATGGAACTGAACTGAACAAAATGCTGTATGAAAATATCTGTGGTTTCTGTTGGTGTAGACGTTATAGGTGCTGTGCAAACTCCAGGATTTTGTGACTACCTGTGGAATTGAATGAGTGCTAAATTTCAGCCAGATGTTATTGCAAATAAAGATGTGATTTTTTTTTTCTTTTCCCTTTCACATTCAGAGACCGAATTAAGAACCTCTGCACTAGCAGTCGATTTACTCTGGGAATATGTCTGTGCCCGCCCCCCCTTTGCCTTCCTCATAATATCTGTACTGAGGGCAAAGGTGATGAGGGAGGAGACACAGCACAGCCAAGGGAAAGGGCTTCCCTGGTGGCCCAGACAGTAAAGAATCTGCCTGTAATGTGGGAGACCTGGGTTTGATCCCTGGGCTGAGAAGATCCCCTGGAGGAGGGCATGGCAACCTACCCCAGCATTCTTGCCTGGAGAGTCCCATGGACAGAGGAGCCTGGCAGACTCCAGTTCCTGGGATTGCAAAGAGTTAGACATGACTAAGTGACTAAGCATAGCACAGCACTCATGCCCAAGTAATCGATGCCCCATCTGTGGTCATCCCAGTTCTGCTGTCTAAGATCTCAAAATTAAAACAGAAGGAATCCCCCATGCGCCTGTCAGTTTTGTAACCTCTCCTCCCAAGGGGACACCGAGTGATGTCCTCAAGGCATGGACCACGGCCGTTCCTAATACCATAGTGCTCTGTGTCTCTGCCCCACCTGGAAACCACGGGCATCCTAGCTTTAGGCACAGACCTCCTGCTTCCCAGTTGGCGGTGTTTCCGCCTTCTCAAATGCCATTTCTAGAGTTCAGGAGCAGGATCTGTCATCCTTTATTACTGGAGTATCTTTATTCCCAGTATTTCAAGAGGTGGCCGTCTCGCCATCATTTTTTTTTTTCAACTCTTTACCAGGAGGCCCCAAACACTGGGACCTCTGTTGGTTTATTCCACACGCAAGTGTCCTGGCGTGACACTGCAGGTTAGGGTCATCCGTGTGGTCCTTGCTGTCCACAGACAGAAATGCAAGGCTCTGCGGTAGATACAGCAGGGGAGAGCGCGTGCCTCAGGTGTAAAGGATGGCAGTGGATTTCCCGACAGCATTTCTTCTGTGGATGCAGCTCTGTGTGCTTAAGATGGAATTTGAATACAAACAACAGCTTTACAGAGCTCTTTCCAAGAGCACAACGAACTGCAGAAAGCCAAGGTTACCTTGAATATTCAGGACTCAGGGCCCTGGGGCTCTTTTATTTGTCATAATCTCTGACCTCTTTTTAAAATTGGTTAAAATGTTTCTTTAGGTGCACTCGGTCAACCTTGGCCAGGGATGGAACTCGGTCCCCTACGCTGGGAGCAGAGAGTCGTAGACAGCGGACCACCAGGGAAGTCCGTCTGACCTCTTGTGTTAAACCATAGATTGTATTTTCCAACTCCTCAGGGATCCCTTCTTCTCCCTTTTTTCATCATTCCTCTTACTTTGGAATCAGCAGCAACATCTACCTAACAGCCTTCACTCCCTACCCACATACCCTTCTTTCCTTTTCTTCCGTGCATTTGACTCTTTCTGAGATGCCCGGTTCCCTAGGAGGAGGGTGTGAGAAAGTGGTTCCTGGGAGGAGAGGGAGAGACTGGGTAGGGCTGGCGAGGGGGTAGGCAGAGACGCGCATTCAGTTGAGGTCTGGGTCTGAGCGGTCCCCCAGAGGACTGCCGGCCGCCCCCAAGGACGGGGCGTCAGCTTCAGGCTTTTTCAGACACTGAGGCTTCTGATGGCCGATGGTGGGTCTCGGGGGGCGGGGATGGGGCTGAGGGCTGGGAACAGTGAGGGTTCCCTGGGACCTGAGCACATTGTCACAGCATCACCGCTCCCGCTCTTCTGATCTTCCCCCGCTTAACTCAGGCGAGTTAAGAACCCCTCTTGCGTTTTGATTTCAGTCTGTTGTGTTCAGTTTCATTCCCTGCTTATTTCTTAGCCAGACTCTTCCCCGCTGCACCGCCTGAATTAAAGGCGTTCCGCGGGCTGCTTCCGGAACCTTCCTGCTATTTCTATCAACTCCGTTCAGAGCTCATTTGTAAGAGAGGGACTTCCTGTTCATTATTTCTGTTTCTGTGCGGCAGGAAGATTTATGTGAAAACGCGTATTCCTGTGCTCCGTTATCACGCATCAGTCATCTCAGCCTTTCCTGATGGCGCTAACCCTTCTCTCCCGGCTGTCTCTGCTCCCCGGGCCATCATGATCCTCACGCCTTGGACAGGGGGCCGCGTCTCTGGCCACATCCCTTCCTCTGTGGAAAGGACTCCCAGGAGCCACTGAGACCCCCTCTGGACTGTTCTCTGGGTAGCCAGGAACCTGGGGTTCTTCCTGCTGCCTCTGGGTCCTGTACAGCCTCTTCCCTAGGTCACTGTTCCCGGGAACTGACCGAACCTGGGCGATCCTGGCCGTCAGCAGAGGACAGTATAGATAGAACTGACTCTACAGACTGAAGTCTAGACAGGCATACCAGATTGATCAGTGTTCCCCCAAATTCAGGTTCACCTAGAACCCCAGAATGTGACTCCTTATTTGGAAGGACTCTATGTAGGTCTATACAGTGGAATATTACTCAGCCATTAAAAGAACTAAATAATGGCATTTGCAGCGACATGGATGGACCTAGAGATTGTCATACTGAGTGAAGTCAGACAGAGAAGGAGAAATATCATAGGACATCCCTTATATGCGGAATCTATAAAGAAAATGATGCAAATGAACGTATTTACATAACAGAAGGAGACTCACAGACTTAGAAAATAAATTTATGGTTGCTGGAGGAAAGGGATAGTTGGGGAATTTGGGAAGGTCACACACACACTGCTATATTCAAAATGGATAACCAACTAGGCCCTATTGTATAGGACAGGGAACTCTGCTCATGTTGTGTGGCAGCCTGGATGGGAGGGGGGTTTGGAGGAGAATGGATACATGTATATGTAGGGTTGAGTCCCATTGCTATTCACCTGAAACTATCACAGTATTGTTTATTGGCTCTGCCCCAATACAAAATAAAAAGTTTAAAGTGTGGGGGAAAAAAGAAATAGTCTGTGTAGATATAATTCAGCTCAGTTCAGTTGAGTCTGACTCTTTGTGACCCCACGAACTGCAGTGTGCCAGGCTTCCCTATCTATCACCAACTCCCAGAGCTTACTCGAACTCATGTCCATCAAGTCGGTGATGTCATCCAAGCATCTCATCCTCTGTTGTCCCCTTCTCCTCCTGCCAGTGAACACTCAGGACTGCTTTCCTTTAGGATGGACTGTTTGGATCTCCTTGCAGTCCACAGGACTCTCAAGAGTCTTCTCTAACACCACAGTTCAAAAGCATCAATTCTTTGGCACTCAGCTTTATTTACAGTCCAGCTCTTACATCCATACATGACTACTGGAAACACCGTAGCTTTGACTGACTATATAGACCTTTGTTGTCAAAGTAATATCTCTGCTTTTTAATATGCTGTCTAAGTTGGTCATAGCTTTTCTTCCAAGGAGTGTCTTTTAATTTCACGGCTGCAGTCACCATCTGCAGTGATTTTGGAGCTCAAGAAAAGAAAGTCTGTCACTTTTTCCATTGTTTCCCCATCTATTTGCCATGAAGTAACGAGACCGGATGCCATGATCTTCATGTTTTGAATGTTGAGTTTTAAGCCAGCTTTTTCACTCTCCTCTTTCACTTTCATCAAGAGGCTCTTTAGTTCCTCTTCACTTCTGCCATAAGGGTGTCATCTGTATATCTGAGGTTATTGACATTTCTCCTGGCAATCTTGATTCCAGCTTGTACTTCATCCAGCCTGGCATTTTGCATGATGTACTCTGCATATAAGTTAAATAAGCAGGGTGACAATATATAGCCTTGACGTACTCCTTTCCCAATTTGGAACCAGTCCATTGTTCCACGTCCAGTTCTAACTGTTGCTTCTTGACCTGCATACAGGTTTCTCAGGATGCAAGTAAGACGGTCTGATATTCCCATCTCTTTAAGAATTTTCCAAAGTTTGTTGTGATCCACACAGTCAAAGGCTTCAGCACAGTCAATGAAGCAGAAATAGATGTTTTTCTCAAATTCTCTTGGTTTTTCTATGATCCAAAAGATGTTGGCAATTTCACCTCTTGTTCCTCTGCCTTTTCTAAATCCAGCTTGAACATATGGAAGTTCTAGGTTCATGTACTGTTGAAGCCTAGCTTGGAGAATTTTGAGCATTACTTTGCTAGCGTGTGAGATGTTTGCAATTGTGTGGTAGTTTGAACATTCTTTGGCATTGTCTTTCTTTGGGGTTAGAAGAAAATATAATTAGTGAAGTTGAAAATGAGGTCCTCCTGGACTGAAGTGGGCCTAAGTACAGTGACTGGCATCCTGGTAAGAAAGAGAGACACAGGTGCACGGGGATTCGGCACCTCATGCCTCCTTGCCTGAGGACAGAGGCAGAGAAGGGATGATGCAGTCACAGCCAGGGCACCGCTGGGCCTGCTGGCCGAGGCCAGGAAGGATTCTTCCCTGGAGCCTGTAGCGGGGGCCTGGCCCCCATGGACACCCTGCTTTCCAGCTTCTAGCCTCCTAAACTTCAGAGAGCAAATTCCTGTTGTTTGAAGCCCCTGGGTTTGTGGTACTTAGTTCCAGCTGCCCTGGGAAACCAACATGATATATATAACCCATGAGGCCTCTGCTGGTGAGAGGAGTCTTAGATGGAACAAGGAGGGTGATCAGCCCCAAGCTGGTGTTCCCTCTGCTTCCAAGTTCAGGTGCAGAATTCCAGGGGAGCAAAAACCTTTGATTGTGAACCAGGCCCTCCAGGTTGTATGAACAGATACTTGTCAAGAGAGAAGGACATTTCTAACAGCAACAGCGTGTTGTGAGTGTGTGCTAAGTCGCTTCAGTCGTGTCTGACTCTTTGCCATACCATGGACTGTAGCCCACCAGGCTCCTCTGTCCATGGGATTCCCCAGGCCAGAACACTGGAGTTGGTTGTCACGTCCTCCTCCAGGGGATCTTCCCAACCCAGGGATCGAACCTGCATCTCTGACATCTCCTGCTTTGGCAGGTGAGTTCTTTACCACTAGCACCACAGTAGAAACTTAGACTCCTAGCAGTATTCCTGGCCCAGACCCTGCAGGTGTTGGGATAAGCCTGCCCCTGACCTTTCTTCTCCCGGGGTTTCTACAGAGCGAGGTTTGTCCCAAAAGTCCAATTCATGGGGGCACTTCTACTACAGACCCAGTCAAGCATCACGGGCAAGCAGCTTAACCTTTTCTGGATTTTCTGAAATGTCATTGTTTCCCTTCTTGAGGAGAGCTTTTAAATCACTTCTGGTTAGTAGGGCAACTTATCGGGCTGATGGTCTTCCTGTTTCCGTATTGACGAAGGCCTCACGCCATCAGCAGCCTCTCTGCCCTGGAGCCTGTGACAGGGAGGCAGAAACCAGGCCCCAGATCAGCGCTTCGAGGGTGTGTCTGTTGCCCCCGGACTGAAACCCTCACTGATAACACTTTCCAAATTGGGGTGATTCAGATGGGCTTTTTATGAAGAACAAGCTGGAATCCCCCCCCACACCCCCAGATGATCGGTGCTTTGCTAAGGCCTAGAGTGGCAGTAGTCTGAATGGCCAGCTTGTTTATGAAGATGACGAGGAGGAGAAAGAAACGGGAGAGGAGGAGAGGAACCCACGTAACAGACATGAAACTCAGCCTTCAAAGTGGGTTCCAGGCTGAGGCAGGAGGGCCGGTGCGCCGGCACTGTGCTTTCAGGCGGGAGACAGAATGTATCCCTGCCCTCCAGGGGCTCGAGGTCCATCGAGTCCCAGCTGACCCCCCGTGGGGGCCCGTCCTCGGGTGGTCATCTTTCCTGCACCTGCAGGGGGCACCTGCATGCCGGCCCCGTCTGACCTCACCTTTTCTCCCTGGGTCCCTTGTCCCAAAGCCCGCAGCTGCTCAGGGAACAGATCCACGGAGGATGAGGTCGTGGGAGGAGCATGGGACAGGATGGCCTGGGCACCACCCACCTTCCTGTGTTCCTTCACAGAGCTGTGTCTGTGTTCAGTCGCTCAGTCATGTCCGACTCTTTGCCTCACGCTCTGTATGTAGCCCACCAGGCTGCTGTGCCCATGAGAGTTTCCAGGTAAGAATATGGGAATGGGCAGCCCTCTCCTCCTCCTGGGGATCTTCCCAACCCAGGGATCCAACCCGCATCTCTTGCATTGGCAGGTGGGTTCTTTACCACCACCTGGGAAGCCCCTTCACAGAGGGGAGCCCCTTTAAATGTCAGCCCCACTTCCTCCTCGCCCCAGGTTGGGGTTGCTGTGGTTCCCGCTTCCCATAAGAGGGCAGTGAAGCACAGGGAGGCCACAGTGACACAGCCAGAAACAAATGGAGGGGTGACTGGCATCCACAGGCATCCTTGGGGTCCCCCCACCCCACCCCAATCAGTATTCTACCCATTTCTACGAGCACAGGTGGGAAGGAGTCATCTGACCTGGCTAAGCCACTCGTCCATGTCTATAACATGTTAATAACAGGGTGCCCTATCTGGGAGTAGGAGGCGACAACTGAATGATCAAATATGTTCAGAACATTCAACCCATTACTGGGAAAATGGGAAGCATACATCTGTTTGGGAGGCGGTCCAGGACCTGAAATTCTGCAGGTGTTTTGCGGTCCCTTCTCTGACATCCCTTCCCCAGGCACAGGGCACCTCATTGATTACGGTGTTTTGTTTTGTTTTTTCATTTTTTATTTTACTTTACAATACTGTACTGGTTTTGCCATACATTGACATGAATCCGCCACGGGTGTACATGAGTTCCCAATCCTGAACCCCCCTCCCACCTCTCTCACCATATCATCTCTCCGGGTCATCCCAGTGTACCAGCCCCAAGCATCCTGTATACTGTATCAAACCTAGACTGGCGATTCATTTCTTACATGATAGTATACATGTTTCAATGCCATTCTCCCAAATCATCCCACCCTCTCCCTCTCCCACAGAGTCCAAAAGTCTGTTCTATACATCGGGGTCTCTTTTGCTGTCTCACATACAGAGTTATCGTTACCATCTTTCTAAGTTCCGTATATATGTGTTAGTAGTCCGTCTAGTCAAGGCTATGGTTTTTCCACTAGTCATGTATGGATGTGAGAGTTGGACTGTGAAGAAGGCTGAGCACCGAAGAATTGATGTCTTTGAGCTGTGGTGTTGGAGAAGACTCTTGAGAGTCCCTTGGACTGCAAGGAGATCCAACCAGTCCATTCTGAAGGAGATAAGCCCTGGGATTTCTTTGGAAGGAATGATGCTAAAGCTGAAACTCCAGTACTTTGGCCACCTCATGCAAAGAGTTGACTCATTGGGAAAGACTCTGATGCTGGGAGGGATCGGGGGCAGGAGAAGAAGGGGACGACCGAGGATGAGATGGCTGGATGGCATCACTGACTCGATGGACATGAGTCTGAGTAAACTCCGGGAGTTGGTGATGGACAGGGAGGCCTGGCGTGCTGCGATTCATGGGGTCGCAAAGAATCGGACACAACTGAGCGACTGAACTGAACTGAACTGATACTGTATTGGTGTTTTTCTTTCTGGCTTACTTCACTCTGTATAATCGGCTCCAGTTTCACCTCATTAGAATGGATTCAAATGTATTCTTTTTAACGGCTGAGTAATACTCCATTTTTTCCCTTGATCCAGCAGATGTTGGCAATTTGATCTCTGGTTCCTCTGCCTTTTCTAAAACCAGCTTGAACATCTGGAAGTTCATGGTTCACGTATTGCTGAAGCCTGGCTTGGAGAATTTTGAGCATTACTTTACTAGCCTGTGAGATGAGTGCAATTGTGTGATAGTTTGAACATTCTTTGGCATTGCCTGTCTTTGGGATTGTAATAAAAACTGACCTTTTCCAGTCCTGTGGCCACTGCTGAGTTTTCCAAATTTGCTGGCATATTGAATGCAGCATTTTCACAGCATCATCTTTCAGGATTTGAAATAGCTCAACTGGAATTCCATCACCTCCACTAGCTTTGTTCATGCTTTCTAAGGCCCACTTGTCTTCACATTCCAGGATGTCTGGCCCTAGATCAATGCAGATGGTGACTGCAGCCATGAAATTAAAAGACACTTACTCCTTGGAAGGAAAGTTATGACCAACCTAGATAGCATATTCAAAAGCAGAGACATTACTTTGCCGACTAAGGTCCGTCTAGTCAAGGCTATGGTCGCAAAGAGTTGGACGTGACTGAGCAACAGAACTGAACTGAATACTCCACTGTTTATATGTACCACAGCTTTCTTATCCATTCATCTGCTGATGGACATCTAGGTTGCTTCCATGTCCTGGCTATTATAAACAGTGCTGCAATGAACATTGGGGTACACGTGTCTCTTTCAATTCTGGTTTCCTTGGTGTGTATGCCCAGCAGTGGGATTGCTGGGTCATAAGGCAGTTCTATTTGCAGTTTTTTAAGGAATCTCCTCACAGTTCTCCATAGTGGCTGTACTAGTTTGCATTCCCACCAATTGTGTAAGAGGGTTCCCTTTTCTCTACACCCTCTCCAGCGTTTATTGCTTGTAGACTTTTGGATTGCAGCCATTCTGACTGGTGTGAAATGGTATCTCATTGTGGTCTTGATGTGCATTTCTGTGATAATGAGTGAGCATTATCAGGGAGCATCTTTTCATGTGTTTGTTAGCCATCTGTACGTCTTCTTTGGAGAAATGTCTATTTAGTTCTTTGGCCCATTTTTTGATTGGGTCGTTTATTTTTCTGGAATTGAGCTGCAGGAGTTGCTTGTATATTTTTAAAATTAGTTGTTTGTCAGTTGCTTCATTTGCTATTATTTTCTCCCATTCCAAAGGCTGTCTTTTCACCTTCCTTATAGTTTCCTTTGTTGTGCAGAAGCTTTTAATTTTAATTAGATCCCATTTGTTTATTTTTGCTTTTATTTCCAGTATTCTGGGAGGTGGATCATAGAGGATCCTGCTGTGATTTATGTAGGAGAGTGTTTTGCTTATGTTCTCCTCTAGGAGTTGTATAGTTTCTGGTCTTACGTTTAGATCTTTAATCTATTTTAAGTTTATTTTTGTGTATGGTGTTAGAAAGCATTCTAGTTTCATTCTTTTACAAGTGGTTGACCAGTTTTCCCAGCACCACTTGTTGAAGAGATTGTCTTTTCTCCATTGTATATTCTTGCCTCCTTTGTCGAAGATAAGGTGTCCATAGGTATGTGGATCTATCTCTGGGCTTTCTATTTTGTTCCCTTGATCTATATTTCTGTCTTTGTGCCAGTACCATTCAACATAGTTCTGGAAGTTTTGGCAACAGCAATCAGAGCAGAAAAAGAAATAAAAGGAATCCAAATTGGAAAAGAAGAAGTAAAACTCTCACTGTTTGCAGATGACATGATCCTCTACATAGAAAACCCTAAAGACTCCACCAGAAAATTACTAGAGCTAATCAATGCATATAGTAAAGTTGCAGGATATAAAATCAACACACAGAAATCGCTTGCATTCCTATACACTAATAATGAGAAAGTAGAAAAAGAAATTAAGGAAACAATTTCATTCACCATTGCATTGAAAAGAATAAAATACTTAGGAATATATCTACCTAAAGAAACTAAAGACCTATACATAGAAAACTATAAAACACTGGTGAAAGAAATCAAAGAGGACACTAATAGATGGAGAAATATACCATGTTCATGGATTGGAAGAATCAATATAGTGAAAATGAGTATACTACCCAAAGCAATCTACAGATTCAATGCAATCCTTATCAAGCTACCAGTGGTATTTTTCACAGAGCTAGAACAAATAATTTCACAATTTGTATGGAAATACAAAAAACCTCGACTAGCCAAAGCAATCTTGAGAAAGAAGAATGGAACTGGAGGAATCAACCTGCCTGACTTCAGGCTCTACTACAAAGCCACAGTCATCAAGACAGTATGGTACTGGCACAAAGACAGAAATATAGATCAATTGACTATGTTTTAGTAGATGCTTCCAGTGGGCTGGGCCTTCTCCCAGAGATCTGGGGCAGGGCAGGGGCCCACTCCAGGTCAGCAGAGGGCTCCACGGGCTCCCTGAGCTCACAGACCACACATGCCAAGAGCGAGGCTGCCCTTCTGAAACCACGAGTCCCTCTCACCCAGGAAACCCTGAAACTGCTGTTCAACAAGCCCATAAATAACTCCTGTGCTTTCAGACACAGGAAAGGGATGCTTCAAGCAGGCATCTTCCTCCTTAGGGCTTCATTTTAAATCAAGGGTCCTCTTCATTCTGAACACAAGAAAGAAACACAGAGCTTGGATGAGAGGATGGCTTGCATTGTTAAGCAAGCTGGAGGATTTGTGGGAGGGACAAAAAAAAAAATCCTGGAAAGAGATTTGGTCTTTTTTTTCCCTTCTCTGTACCAACCAGGCACAAGGATGTGACTTCCAGAAGGAAGGAACATGACTTTGATTTTGAGACATGCAGTTTTTAAGCATGGCATTTATTTTCATTCAAGTAATGGAAGAGGCACAAATGTGCAACAGCAGACAATTGATCCAGAACTAAAGATTCCCTTTCCCTTTGAAAGGTCCCCACTAACCCCGCCTGCCTCTGGCAGTGGGAGCTGTTACCTGGTCCCCAGTTCCCACTGCTGTCTCTGAACTGGGGGTAGACGGGAGTCTGGACATCCCAGCCCAGTCCTGATTCGACTGCTATGTTCTGTTGAAAGGAAAGAAAAAATGTTTATTCACTTAGTGCAGCGGTTTTCTAACACTTGCAAATGGAGGAATCTCAGGGTGGGGAGGGCAGTTAAAATGCATATTTCCAGGCACCAGCCTAGATAGGCTTGAATTCAGTAGTTTGGGGTGGGGTCTGTGTGCGTGCTAAGTCGCTTCAGTCGTGTCTGACTCTGTGACCCCATGGACTGTAGCCCACCAGGTGCCTCTGTCCATGGGGATTCTCCAGGCAAGAATACTGGAGTGGGTTGCCATGCCCACCTCCAGGGGATAGTCTTGACGCAGGGATCAAACCTGGGTCTCCTGCATCTTCTGCATCGTAGGCGGATTCTTTATTGCTGAGCCATCAGGGAGGCCCTGCATTCTTAAATGCCCCCACCCCATACCCCTCACCTTGCCTCCATGTGATTCTCAAGTGTGGTGTTCTGAGCGTCTACTAGAGACCAGATATTCCACAAGAATGTCTTCTTCTAGCATCCCAACTATTGATTTTAGGACTTGTATTTATACCCATAAAGTCTTCTCCTTTTTTTTTTTTTCTTAATATTTATTTATCTAGCTGTGTTGGGCCTTAGTTGTGGCATCTGGCGTCTAGTTCCCCAACCAGGGATCAGACCCAGCCCCCCTGCTTTGGGAGTGTGGAGTCTTAGCCATTGACCACCAGGGAAGAACCGCCATCAGTTCTTGTTACAGAATACTTGTCTCTGCTTTTACAGATGGAGAAACTGAGGCTCAGGGGGATTAGGTCACTCCCTCCTAGTCACACAGTGAGCAAGTTGTAGATTGAGCGATATCTCTTCAATTCCTAAAGCCGTCCACTATTTCATCTTCCTGACAAGTAGAGGTGCCTGTTACCTATTAGTATCTACACAACAGTAAGTGCTCAGTAAGAGCAGGTACTGGTAGAGTAGAAACTAATGGCAGAGAGGTAAATAAGATACTATTAGATTTAACTGTATGAAAGTGGTTGACATTCAACCACTAACAACCTACACAAGCAGCACTTTCAAAGTGTCAGTTGCCAGTCTTGTCCGACTCTTTCAACCCCGTGGACTGTAGCCCACCAGGTTCTTCTGTCCTTGGGATTTTTCAGGCAAAAATACTGAAGTGGGTTGCCATTTCCTCCCCCAGGGGATCTTCCTGACCCGGGGGTGGAATCCGCACCTTCTGTGTCTACTGCATTTCAGGCGGATTCTTTACCCACTGAGCCATGCCTGTCTAATAATTGTGAAGTGCTGGGTAAAGGGCCTGGTATAATGGAATAAACAGCTAGAATTAGAAGCCGTTGGCGATAGAGCCATGTTCTACAAATGATAGGTCAACACCCTACTCTTTTGTTCTAAATCGTCTTTGAAGATGTGGTTCGTTAAGTCAGAATGAGCTCGCACTGGATTAGGGTGGACCCTCAGGGCGATGACCTTATAAGGAGCGAGAGCTAGACATACACACACAGAGGGGAGATGACTATGTGAACACAGGAGCAGAAATCGAAGTGATGCACCTGCAAGCCAAGGAAAGCCAAGGATTTCCAGAAACCGGCAGGAGCTAGAAGAGGTAGGACGGGCGACCCCCTAGAGCTTTTGAGGGGAACACGACCCTGCCAACACCCCGCTTTCTGACTAGTGGCCTCCAGAACTGTGGGAGCATCAATTCTTGTGTCTTGAGGCACCGAGTGCGTGGTCCTTTGTTGCGGCAGCCCTAGGAAACTAACATGGAAGCTTCACCCTTCTCACCCTCACCACCACCATCCCACTCACCCCCGTCTTCTAGAGCAGCAGTCCCCCACCGTTTTGGCGCCAGGGACCGATTTCATGGAAGACAACTTTTCCACGGATGGTGGGGAGGGGGAGATGGCTTCGGGATGATCCAAGCACACTACATTTATTGTGCACTTCATGTCTACTATTATTACATCAGCTCCACCTCAGATCATCAGGCATTAGATCCCAGAAGTTGGGGACCCCCATCTAGAGGACAGGATTGGGGGCAGACGCAGATCCCAGGAGGGTGAGCTCTGATGGGTGCCCATGGGAGTTCCTCCATGTCAGTGGCATCTCACCCAACCCAGATGGGTTTGATTTCTACCCAGATTTTTTAAAGCTCCATTTTATGACACACACACATATTTGTGCTTTCTGATGCTTTCCCAAGCTCCCTCGAGCTTGTGCAATGAGGACTTGTCCCGGGGGAAATCTTCAAGAGACAGACGGACGGAAAAATGGTAGCCGCAGAACGCTGGGTAAACACGGGCCCCCTGCATAGCCTTCCTTTCCTTGGATGACGAGTCTGTGGTGGGGCCCCCGAATCCCAAGGAGGCCCACTTCAAACATGTATTTGGATCAGTCTAAAGGGTCAAGGACTCGCTATATAAAAAGTCCCTTAACATACACTGTTCAGACAGAAGTCGCCGGCGCACAGATTCCAAGATGGAGTCTGTGGTCCACTTCATATTTATTTTTCAATCAAGGCAAGCTTTCCAGTGACCTTTGTTTCAGTTTTTGGACAGAAGAGCCACTTGGCCATGGTTCCCCTCTTCGTCTCACCAAAAATGGAAATGCAGAATCGTGATGCTCTAAATTCTGTCCATTTCATGATCAGATTTTCCCAGAAGAGAAGGAGGAACAGAAGCCATGATGTGCAGTGGGGCAGGATGTTTAAAATCTGAATTGTCCAAGGAGGACTCTCAGGACTCAGGCTCTACGTTTGGATCCCATCTCACTGAATCTGAGTTTGGGGGGGTCGCTTCATCTGCCTGTATCTCAGTATACTCGTCTTTATGAAGCCAGCACTATTTTAACACAAATTTTAGAGTCATGAGAATTCAGTGAATGATGAACAAAATTTTCATAAGGTGAAAGGTCACACAAATTCTCAATTAACTATTACTGTTATTTCTTTATCTCTAGAGAAGAAGGTCTTTACTTTGCCCCTTCTCTGTGTCAGAAATTTGTGAACTTGCTACCTGCTGTCGTAGGCGTCTTTTTGCATCTCAGGGAGTTTAAGCAACATACCCAGAGTCACGGAACTGCTCACCTCCTCAGCTGAATTTAACTTGAATTTCAGTTAAATTTGAATGTAAACCTGGATGCACTCCTAAGTCCTTATTCCTTCCTCTATACTATGTTAGATTGTTCAGAATATTTTCACTCAAAATGGAATTCCCCTCAAACATGACCTTAACCCTTGGCATTGAGCCTTGGTGTAGCCTTCTGACTGCCTTGATGTAGCAGAAAGGAGTTCAGTTCAGTTGCTCAGTCGTGTCTGACTCTTTGCAACCCCCATGGGCTGCCACACGCCAGGCCTCCCTGTCTATCACTAACTCCCGGGGTTTACTCAAACTCATGTCCATTGAGTCGGTGAGGCCATCCAAACATCTCATCCTCTGTCATCCCCTTCTCCTCCCACCTTCAGTCTTTCTCAGCATCAGGGTCGTTTCCAGTGAGTCAGTTCTTCACATCAGGTGGCCAAAGTATTGGAGTTTCAGCTCCAGCATCAGGCCTTCCAATGAATATGCAGGACTGATCTCCTTTAGGATGGACTGGTTGGATCTCCTTGCAGTCCAAGGGACTCTCAAGAACCTTCTCCAACACCACAGTTCAAAAGCATCAACAAAGGGACAAAATCCAAGTTTGGGCCTCTGATCTGGCTTTGGCAGAGGTCAGGCAACCAAAGCCAGCTGTCAGGAGCTGGTGAAAGAAAACCAAGGCCAAAGGACCCAGGGATGCAGGGGAGCATCCTTGACACAGAGGAAGGGACTGGGTCAGGGTAGAGAGCGGCCAGCCAAGAAGACAGGGCACCAGTGACAAGACAGTCAGCACCCTCTCCTTGATGTTAAAGGAACCTGGCTGAGGGAAGATGGAAGGATGCAGACACATGAATGAAGCAAGGGTGGCTCTAATCCAGATGGATTAGATCCAGGTGGCTCTCCAGGGCTTTGGGTCTTCCCTGGTGGCCATACCCCTTCCTAGGTCCCCAACCCCAAGGAGTTCAGAGATGGGTGCGGCCGCTGGGTCTCAAATGAAAGCTGCCCTACTTGGGGCCCATGTGGGGCGATGCTGTGGTCAGGCTCTTAGCACAGCGAATCAGCCCACATAGATGAAATCTTCCACGGCCCCACTGCTGATGCATTTGCCCAGGGGAGCTGCACGCATGGGACCTGGGGGTGGGTGGCCCAGAGACAGGCTGGGCCCCTCCCCACACCAAGTCTGTTACTCCTGGGCCCGGACTAAAGGGGGCTTAGGTTTCTGCACGTTTCATGTGGCGTCTTTCAAAAATTGAAATCCACTTGAAGTGGTTTGGGTTTTTCTCCTCCCCGCCTGGTGCTCGCTGCAGAGAAGTACCTTCAAACGCGGGCAGCGCCGCTCCGTGCCTGTCCCCGAGTGTGTTCAGAGGAACCCAGGGAGCCACATCAAGCCTCCCTCTCCCTCAGAGCCTCCCGGGCTGGGGCCCTGCCTGCCCCACTCCAGCAGAGGCTTCCTTCCCCACCGGCCCTGCACCACGTCCCCCCGTTTTCCCCTCCAACACTGGCTCACATGGGCTGCTTCTCTGGGGAAACAAGCCGTCCTTGATTCTCTGCATGGACCTTGATGGAGAAGTCGGAGGCCGTAGCAGGGTCCCATATCCCATCTGGGCCCCTGTTTCGCTCTTGGAGTCTATAGGGAAGGCAGCAGGGAGGTGGTGGGACCCTCACGCCTCATCCTGCCAGGCCCCCTTGGTTTTTCTGGGTCTCCACCAAGCTCCTTTATGCCCCCATTTCTAACGTCTTCAAAAGGACGCATTAAGTCCTGTTGGCTAAAGAGGCAAGAAAGCTGGATCAATGCCCCAAGTCACAGCCTACAGACCCCCCGTGCCCTGTTCCAGTTCATGTTTCACAACGTGGTTCCTCCCTAAGCTGCAGAGAGATATATTGTCAGCGACGACAACCAGAACTCCCGCACATCAACAGATCTGTAATGGGCGAGAAGAGAACCAACCCGGGACTCAGGGTTATTATTTTAATAATTTAATTACCCAGAGTCTGTGACTGTCCACTCAGGAGTTCATAATTATCGGGGTCGGGGGAACTCAGAAGGGTGGGTAATTCAAGTCTTCACTGGTGACTCAGATGGTAAAGAAGCCGCTTGCAATGCAGGAGACCCAGGTTTGGTCCCTGGACCAGGAAGATCCCTTGGAGGAGGAAATGGCCACCCACTCCAGTGTTCTTGCCTGGAGAATCCCCCTGACAGAGGAACCTGGTGGCTACAGTCCATGGGGTCACAAAGAGTCGGACATGACTGAGCGTCAAACAACCACAAGGCAGGTCTCTGTAGAGGCTGCGGTGACGGGGCTCGGGGGGGACCTCTGTCTCCCAGGCTCGTCTCGGAGGTAGAAAGTAGGTCTGGGGAGGTCGGAGTTCATCACTTCCCTCCTCTGGGTGAGCCAGTCCTCCACCCCCGCCCGCCTGGGGCGATTTGCATGAAAGGAAGTCAGAGAGGCCGGGACAGCACCCCCGGCCTTGAAGTCGGAGGCCACAGAGAAGGAAGATGAGCCAAAACCAGAGTGATTACCACTCTGCTCTGGCCCCTGAACTTCACCGGGGTTTCAAAACGACCGTATCTTCACCATGACCTTGTTTCTGCACGAGGAACTGCAGGGTACCATTAATCGCAACTAGTTTGTAGATCAAAAAAAAAAAAAAGAAGACTCGGTGACAAAACAGGGGCGTTGGCTCAGTGGGGCTGGGAGCTGTGGTTCAGGTCTCTGCCACAACCCCGCCCCGTCTCCCAGGGAGAGGGACAGGTGGGCACACTCCAGGCCAGGCTGACCCCCTTCACCCCTGGAGGCTTCAGCCACTGGGGGCAGACAGCCAGGAAGATAGCGTGACTCCTTCCAGGTGTCCAGACCCACCCTCGGGGCCATTGAGTGCCGTCCTGCGGCAGGCAGCGGTCTCAACAGCAGATTTGTGCTCTGGGTTAGGGGACAGACCTTGGAGTTAAAGGTAATCAGAAGTTGGGGCTGTTATCTCCCTAAATTCTCGCACTCTGAAGAGAGCTTAATTATTATTCCCATTTATCAGGTAGAGAAAGAGAGGCTAGAAAGGATGAAGCCACCTGCCCAGAGTTATACTGCTAACAAGTGACAGAGGAAGAAGTCTAGCCCAGAAAAATCTGACCGTAAGGCTTATGAGTGGAATCTTGTCTTCACTTCTCAAATCCCCCTCCCCCCACCTCCCCCAGAGCCATCAGCGCTTCAGGGATTTATTTCTCTGGATCGATGAGCAGAGACTGGTCGGGCTCCCTGCTGTAAAGGCTCTTCCACAGCTTGGTTTGTTTCAGCTGAGAGTTTTGACTAATTATCTTGCCCGGTTATTTTCTTTCTTTTTAATATTCATTTATTTAGCTGTGTCGGGTCTTCATTGCAGCCCGCAGGCTTCTCTCAAGTTGTGGTGCACGGGCCCAGCAGTTGCAGCACACAGGCCTAGTTGCTCCAAGGCATGTGGGATCTTAGTTCCTAGACCAGGGATCAAACCTGTGTCCCCCGAATAAGAAAGGGGATTCTTAACCACTGGACCTGCAGGCAAGTCCCCACCCAGTTATTTTCAATTAGACCAGCAAGCCTGCTCTTTCTTCTGTAATTTTTAAGCAGACCCATGCCTGTTACAGCAAAACTTTTGGCCTAGTTTTCCTGCTGAAGTGTGGTTCCTAAGGGCAAAGGAAGATGCTGATGGCTTATGCGTCCTGTGTTCCAGCGTTGGGCAAAGCGTTTATTGTGCACTATCTGAATTCACGTTCATAACCGTCCCGCACGGCCAGCGCCCCTGTTACTGTTCCCATTTGACACATGAAGAACTTGAAGCCTTAGCGAGGAAAAGTTGTTCATTTAACCCAAATCATGGAGCTGGGACCAAAAGATTCAATTGTCCTCCAAGATTCAATTGTTGTCCAATTCAAAAGTCCATGCTTTCAACTTCCAGGTCCAAAAGGTAGATGGGTGTCTACAGCCTATCCTGACTATGCAATTTATTACAAAGATATGAGATTATTGTTTAAGTAGGACTCAGAATCCGGCAGTGGAGCCCTATCGGTAAATAATTACAGTAACTCATCCATTCAACCATGATTCATTTAGAGCCTGTCTGTGCTCAGCTGGGAATGTATGAAGTCTCACGGGAGCAAACGGTGACACCCTGTGAATGTTTCTAACTTCTTGCTCGGGTTGTATGAGCGCCACTGGTTCACGAATCTCTCTCTAGCAAGGCAGACAGCAGGGTCTGGTTTAGTGCTATCCCTGCCAAGCCCAGACACTGCTTGTCACAGAGTAGCTGTTCGATTAATGGTTATTGAATGACCTCATTTATAAATGGATCCACCTGCCCAACTCCCCTTAATAGTTCCAAAGTGGGAGTACTGTTGAAGTTTGGACATGTAACTCCTGCATAAGTAATACAAATGCAGCATCACAGATGAAGGGAAAAAGATCTTCTTAATATCAAGCACACAGGTCTTTCCAGAGAGGCTGCCCAGTGCGGCCGTTCCGTGTGCCACCACGCTCCCCCCCCCCCCTTCTGTATGGCCTTTGGGGAGCTCGCACTTCTGCTCTGGTTGCCCGCATACCCTACCTACTGGGACTCTGAATCCTAGGCATGTTACTAACTCTCTGTCACTGGGCTGACAGGTCCGGATTGGGGAAACCCAGGCGAGACAGAGAGGTGAGAGAGAGACTGGGAGATGAGTCTACCATGGCCAAATGGGAGATGAGACCCCAATGAAAACAGTCAGGAAATTCAGACTGAGAGAGAGGACGATTTACGTGCTTAGCGAGTGGTCACTCAATCATGTCTGACTTTGCAACCCCATGGATTATAGCCTGCCAGTCTCCTCTGTCCATGGAAGAGGACAAGCAAGAATACTGGAGTGGGTTGCCATTCCCTTCTCCACACGATCTTCCTGACCCAGGAATCAAACACAGGTCTCTTTCATTGCAGGCATATTCTTTACTGTCTGAGACGTCAGGGAAACCCCTATTAAAGAATAATGCAGTGGGTTGCCGTGCCCTCCTTCAGGGGATCTTTCTGATGCGGGGATCAAACCCGTGTCTCTTAGGTCACCTGCACTGGCAGGTGGGTTCTTTACCTGTAGTGCCACTTATCTGGGAAGCCCTTATATGCTTAGAAATCATATTTAAGATTAACATACTATCTTCACACCATGACATTTTGCCCATCATCTTACAGTTAATAATTTTGAGTTAAACAAAGGGAATACATCCTTATTTAATTTATCAATGGAGATAACACTCTTGAAAATTACAAATGATAACGATCCTTTTTATTCATGGAATATTTGTGTGTACCCGAAATATATTATGCTCAACGGCAGATGGGGAAACTCATGAGAATGAAAAGATTACTCAAGCTTAAGCAAAAGGAAAGACACTAGTGTCTAAGTTCTTCTGAAACTGCTGTCATTATTTCCCACCCCACTCCCCCAATACCATCCATGCACCGCACTGGCTTGTAGAGAAAATATGGCCGCACTCTCATATTGGGGAGAAAATCACCCACTCAGTTGCAAAGCTGAGCCACATTCCCATCGGAAGAGCTCACGATAGTAATCACTGAATCCTCTCCCAGAGCCCCCTGGAGAGCCTGATTCAGAGCCGATTCTGCTCTAGAGGGCCGGGGATGGCTATAAGGGCCCAGCGACGCTGCCCCTCCCTCTGGGCACACCTCCCACTCGCCCCCATTGGCTCGTTCTGTTCTACCAGCAACAGCTAACTTCCACCTCTCACATCTCTACACCCTGGCATATGCTCTGCCCTCTGCCTCTACAGCCCCCTCCTCTTTGGGTTGAATGAACCGAGCATCTACTACCTGAGGCTTCTGGCCTGCCAGATTTTGTCTGGAGGCCTTCTCCCTCGGTCCAGAGCGTTTAGCTCCCAGAGCGTCCTAGAATATTTCGGTCCCGTGTCTGAGATCCTTGGTGGACGTTTTCTATTGTTGTAGGCACAGAGCCCAGAGGACTATTTTGGACAGAGCTTGAGGCTGTGAGTAATTGAACAGGAGTTTCAGAATGTGGACGAGCCTGGTGCAGATTCCAGGTCTGATCCTCAGTGATTGTAGAGTTTTCTGCCCTCCAAACCAACCTCAGATGCTTCATCTGTGAAAAACACCCGCCCTGCCTGGTCATCGTGACGATGGTCTCTGATGACAGAGGTGCAGCTCAGACAGTCCGTGGTCTGGAGTAGAAACTCCACTAATGTTAGTCCCCTTGCCTCGCCGTTCTGCCCGGTGTGTGGCTGCCTGGCTGGGGGTTGAGGGAACCGGTTTCTCGCTAAAGAAGTGTCTGCTCCGCTGTCCTCACCCTCCAGGAAGGGAGCAAGGCTGAGCCTCGGACTCGCATACGATGTTTCCTGCAGCCACTGTGGAATGGCTCCTGGCAGGTCCATGGAGCAACTCAAGAAGGGGCTCCATCCTCGCAGACCCCTCCACTGCTTAGGCAGGGCTCTGGCCTGGGGGTGACTGATGGGAATGTCAAAGGCATTGTCACTCAGGCTCAGCCCTGCCCTCCACCCCCTTCCCCTGCAGAACCTTCTCATTTTGTGAGCCTGTCATTCTCCCAGGCCCTCAGAAGTGGTTCCTCTGTGGCCGGACCTCCGCCTCCCCCCCGCCACCCTCTTCTTTCCTTTTTTGTAATTTATTTTTATTTATTATTTATTTGGCTGTGCCGGGGATCTTGTTCCCTGCCCAGGGATCGAACCTGGGCCTCCTACACTAGCAGTGAGGAGCCTTAGCCACTGGAAAGGGCCAGAGATGCCCCCCAAAGATTATGGGAATGTAGAGACTTTGCAGTTCTTCATTCATCCATTTCATTCATTCCCTCTCTAAATATTACTGAATAGAAGGTGCTGGGCTAAATGACCCTTAACTAGACAAAGAGGTGGGGGCCCAGTACCTTACTCTGCCCATCTCAGCTTCCGCACCTGGTCAGGACCTGCCAGCTCTCTCCAGCCACTGCCCCTCACCTGCACCCCAAGTCCTCCACGCAGCCTCCATCTCCTCTGTCTCAGGCCCTTAGAACAGCCTCCTTCCCCTTCCCCTTCCCCTGGTACACCAGACTGTTGCCTGAGTCACCTTTCGAGAATGTGAGCTTTGGTTTGTGAGCCTTGGCTGTGCTGTTTCCCACAGGGACCTTGCATTCTGTTAGACTAGTAGTTTCCTTTAAAAGAGCTCACTTCGTTTCTCTAGCTTGGTCTTCCTTTAAGCAATATTATCCATGAAGCACAGATTGAAGGCCGGTGGGTATCACACCAGTGTGAGTTTTAAAACATAAGCGACACAATGAAGGGGGTTTGTTCCTATGACATGTAAGACTTTCAGGCCTGAGTACTACGCTCCGTGGGCAATGCTAGCCCGGGAAAGACCATCAGCACTCATTTACTTACAGGCCCTTTATCCAGCAACTACTGTGTGTCAAGGAGTATTGCGGATACAGTTTAAAAATGACCAAATCCCTGCCCTTCTAGAGTTTCTGTTCTAGTGATACAATAGACAATAGAAAAATAAGATAGATGAGTCAAATGTATGCAGGCTTTTAGTTGATGACAAATAATAAAAGGGGGAAAAAAACAATAAGGTGTGGGGTCAGGAAAAATCCAATTGTATTAAATAAACCTCTGATTGTCTTTTCAGCTCAGCTCCCTCTAATCTCAGGCTCTGCAGATGGTTCCCACAATGCACTGTGTTCATAGTGCCCACAATACACTGTGTCTGTAGTTCCCACAATGCTCACAGGGCTTATGGTGCCCACAATGCACCATGTCTGTAGTTCCCACAATGCACTGTGTCTAGTTTCCCCAATGATCCATGGCCATTTTCCCACAATGCACAAGTGGTTATATCTCCCCACTGTCACTTATTTGGTTGTTTTCTGCCAGGACCACCCCTCTCACATATGCCTCTGGTTAAATCATTGTTTTCTCAAGTCCATGCTAACATCCTTCCCTGATGCCTGCTTCCCCAGCCCCTAGAATTAAACCTATCCTCCTGAGTACCTTGGGCCACACCTGTAGAAGCCAGTACTGTCTGGCCCTCCCACTGGGCCCCTTGAGGCTAGGATGGTGCCACCTCCATACATGCTTCCCTACCCACCAACCAGAAGCCCAGCTGAGGAGGACTGGACCCCAGCATCCCTGACAGCCCAGAAGCCTCCCTGGGCCTCTGCTGTCCTTCTTGGGAGTTCTTAGCCAGACCTTGGTGTTTATGGGTGGTGGCTTGTGTATGGGGTTGTGGGAGTGGGGGGTGGCAGGATGCCCGGCCCCTCTCTGTTATCATCTCGGCATCTTTTGGACAATGTCGCCTCTTTTGAAAGGTTAGAAATGAATAATTCTATAGCAACGCGTCATTTAGAAAGTACATGCCCTCCCCCAGTTCTTCTCCCTGGTGAAGATGAAAACACGGTGAAAATCAGGAGCGCCTCACCCAGCAGGGCAGGGCAGGCAGTACGACCTTCATTGGGACAAACCTGCAGGGGCGCCGTCTCCAGAAGCTGGCTACATGAGCCAGGTTAATATTCTGTGCTTTGTCCAGGCTGTCCCTCCCGCTTCTTCACACTATCCCTCCCCTAATTCCAGTCTCAGCTCCTCTCACCTGGGCCCAGTGCCCCGTGACTGGGAGGTCATGTCTCACAGCTCCCAGTGATATGGTCCGCGCGTGCTTTCAGCCAGAGGCCAGGGCAGGGGACCAGTGTCCCTCAGCCCCACCCGAGACACCAGCACAGCATCTTCTCCAGGGAAGCAAGTGTTCACGTGCAACCAAGAGCCTCTGTTTCATTGAGTGAAAGCCTCTTTCTTCCATCATTTCATTCATCTATTAATGACTTACTGACCACCTGCTATGTGCCCTGTGTGGCTCTTAGCCCTGGGGAGTCGCTTGTGGACACTACTGACAAGCTCCAGTGTTGTGGAACCTGCCTTCTGGGCACGTGTTAAATGAGCAAATGCATAGTACAATCACACATTGTAATCAGGACTGTGGGGAAAGCGTGGGGCGTTCATGGGGCCTCAGTGATGCTCTGAGCTGACAGAACCTGAATCACACAAAAAACCCCATACTGTCCGGTGGGGTTGGGTAGCAGGGTTGGGGCTGTGAACGTGATGAAGGGATATAGGAACAGGATGTGCAAACTCCTCGCCTGGGGAGGGAGCCTGGCACCTTCGTGGAGCAGAAAGGAGGGCAAGGGCACTTGAGCTGATCAAGGAAGCGAGAGGGCAGATCCAGAGCAAGTTGGAGCCAGAAGACCTAGTAAGGATTTGGCTTTTATTCCTCATGCCCAGGAACGCCACTGGTGAGTTTCAGATGGGGAAAGACCACACGTGGATGTTCAGCCTGAGGGGTGCAAGGACGCCTGTAAGAACATAGAATGGATGGCATTTTTTCTTTTTAAGTATAGTTGATTTGCAGTGTTGTGTTAATTCTGCTGTACAGCAGAGCGGCTCAGTTAAACACACGCAAACTTTTTTCATGCTCTTTTCCATTATGGTTTATCACAGGATATTGAACATGGGTCCCTGTGCTGTGCGGTAGGACCTTGTTCATCCATTCTGTTTGCATCCGCTAACCCCAACCTCCCCCTCCATCCCTTCCCCACCCCTCCCCGTCGGGAACCACAAGTCTGCTCTCTCTGTGTGTGAGTCTGCTTCTGTTTCGCAGATAGTTTCATCTGTGCCGTATTTGAGATTCCACATATCAGTGATACCATGTGGCCTTTGTCTTCCTCTTTCTGACTGACTTAGCTTTAGTACCATCCTCTCTAGGTCCCTTCACGTAGCTGCAAATGGCATTTTCATTCTTTTTAATGGCTGAGTAATATTTCATGGTACATACGTACCACATCTTCTTTATCCAGAATGGGGAGACTTTTAATCCTTCAAAATGACATCTGGGGAGACTTCTCTCCTCTCTGTCCGGATGTGGTGGGGCTCTGGAGTCCTCCCAAGGGGGTCAGCTCTGAGTCTCTGCTCCCCCTGCCAGGTGGCCCCAGCAACTGGTACCCTGAATCTGAGTCTCACACTGGATGAGAACCAGCAGAGCCTGGAGATCTTCAGGATGGAGAAGGGGTTTCCATAGTGTGTTCCTTGCCAACAGGGTTGGGCAGCCTGTTGACATCACACAAGGCCTCTGTGTTCCAGCCTGGCAGCCCTGCTGGAGCCTGACCCCTAAATTCCTCTGCATCCCCAGGGTCCCGCAGCTCCTTGTTCCTTCCCCAGAGGCTGCTGAGGGTCACTGACAGGGTGAGACAGGGAGCCAGAACCCTGGACAAGAATGAATAGGCAGTTTGAATGCCCACAAGTGCCCATCAGTGACCTTCCTGAGAACAAACGGGCCTGGGAAGAGAAGCCCAGGCACCGGAGGCCTCCTCCAGCACAGGAAAAAAAGGGAGAGCAGAAAAAGCAAAGAAAGTGGGCTTGGACCCCACAGAGCTCCCCGCTGGAGCAGCACGGAGCGCAGCCTCGTCTGCGAGCCGTGCCCCTGGGAGATGCTTGTCTGGGCTGCTCTCCGTGGGGTAGCAGTCTGACAGTCCTGCCAGGGCCCATCTCAAGGTGCTCTCTGGAGCTTGGCACGTGTTTTGTGAGCAGATGGCATGCATGTGGGGACCCCAGAACTCACAGCCCACACTGACATTAACAACCGCAAATAACCCTGCACACTGCACCGCCCCACCTCTGCCCCCTGCCCCAGAGGTCAACTGCCCTTCTCCTTTCTTAGTGTGTAGGCATCTCAGAGACGGGAGTCCGGGGGCTTCCAGGCAGCTGAAACAGACAGAGGAGCGGCAAGGCGGTATGATCCGGTCTATCTATTCGTTTCAACCAAGGGTCCCCTTTCCTTGTGCTTTTAACATTTTAAAATGCTGCTGCTGCTAAGTCGCTTCAGTCGTGTCCGACTCTGTGCGACCCCATAGACGGCAGCCCACCAGGCTCCCCCGTCCCTGGGATTCTCCAGGCAAGAACACTGGAGTGGGTTGCCATTTCCTTCTCCGTCTTAAAATGCTAGTGCTACTGAATTATTTGTGGACATCAAAGAAGAGCTTAAAGAGGGAAAACAAAGAAGCCGCACCCAAAGACAAACACTCGTATCATGGTGGGAAGACCTTCCAGGCACCACTCAATTACGTCTCTGCATCTCAAAAAAATAGCATCGCTATCACACAGTTGTATACTCTCCAGTTTTCACTAATAGCAACATTTTCTTGTATCATTAGCATTCTTCTTCAACAGGATAATAGCTCATATTTATTGAGAGCGTAAAATGTGCCAGGCTCTGTTCCGCACGTCCATCCACCCGGACAAGGGAGACTTTATTAGAGCACATTCGTCTTACAGCTGCAGAGCCCAGGGGACACCATGCTGAAGAGCTCACCTGCGGTCCAGCAGAGACAGCCTTGCTAGGTCCACCCGAGCAAGGCACAGCCCCCACTGTGACCGCTGTCCTGGCCACAGGGTGCTTTATGCTTAGTACCCCCCCAGTCGGTGAAAAGTTTCCTTTAAAACCTCCTATGATTGCTATTAGGGCTGTCTCTGTATCTTTTTTTAAAAGCTGTGTTTATTTTATACTTGTGGCTGTGCTAAGTCTGCGTTGCTGCCCGTGGGCTGTGAGCTTTGTCTAGCTGTGGTGAGCAGGGGTGATTCTCCAGTTGCGGTGTGAGGGCCTCTCGTTGCCATGGCTTCTCTTGTTGCGGAGCCCAGGCTCCAGGGCCCGCCGGCTCCCAAGGTTGTGGCTTGTACGCTCAGTAGTTGCACCTCTCAGGCTTAGTTGCCCCACAGCCTGTGGAATCTTCCCAGAGCAGGGTTTGAACCCATGTCCCCTGCATTGGCAGGCGGGTTGCTGACCACTGGACCCCCAGGGAAGCCTTCTGTAGGCATCTTTATTTCCTTGGGATAATTTCTGGAAGAATGAGGCAAAGTGTGGGCCTCGTATTTTTATTTTTATTCTGAAATAACGTTAGAGTCACAGAAACATAGCAGAAAGAGTAAATAAAGCCCCATGCAACGATCGTACCTTAAATAACCACAGTGCAGCAGCAGAGCCAGGAAGCTGACTCTGGTGAGATGCTACTAGCTGATCTAAATGCCTTATTCAGAAAGCAGCCCTTTCCACACGCACTGTTTTATGGTTGGTGTGTAGTTGTGACAGTTTATCCTATCTATAGACTCATGAAAGTACCAGTGGGGAGATTTTTAAGGCTTAAAGGTGTACTGTCTAAATTTCGCCTAGGCTGTTTGTTGAGAATCATGCATTTGAGGGTTGTCCCCATTGGGTGCTGGTGAACAGATGTGGGACGCAGTGTCTGGAACTCAGAACAGGTGCTCGGGCTGCCAGGAAACCTGGCTGTCCTCGTCTAGAGAGCCAGAGCCATGTCCCCATGCTGGGGTCAGGGCTTGTTACTCATCTCACTTTCAGCTCAGGTAGGCTCCTGGTGCTTCTTTGCCCAGAGGGCAAGATGGGGGCCTGAATTAGTGGCAGGCAGGGTAGCCGTCTAGCTGTGGGTAAAGAGGGCTGAGCTTAAGTTCTAATGTGCCTTGGATAAGCCATCAAGTGGCCTGAAGTTCATTGTCCTCACCCGTAAAGCACAGGGTGAAACAGATGCTTTTCAGGTTGGGGCGGGAGCCATCTGCTGCGCTCATCATCCTCTTGGTCATTGCAGCTATCGGGAGATCCAGCTAGCTGACGGTCATAGCTCTCAGTGTTGCTGAACGCTCACGCCCGGTCCCCTGCAGAGGGCTTGACGCAAGTGTCTCTTCCTCCACGCTGCCCCGCTTCCCACTCGAGGAGGAAATGAGCACAGCTTACCCTCGGCGGTCTCTGTGGGCCCTGAGTCCACCTTGATGGCCACCTAGGCCTGCCTTCCTTCCCCTGCCCTGTGCCTCTCTCCCAGATCTGTACTGATGGTTGCAGACACTGTTGTCCCCAGACCAAGGGCGGCCCATCAGTCAAGAGTTTAGAAGTGGCTGTCTGTGACCCCCAGCTACAATCTCCAACAAGCTCCCAAGATGAGCTCTAAGGCCCCTTCTGGCAGTCAAGCAAGTTTGCTATCGCTGTGAGGCAAATGACGCCTGATTTATAAAAGCATGGAGATCGGCTCCAAATGGATTTTTCTGGATGCATCAGATTTTTATTCATTTTGAAAAGGAGGCAGGTAGGGAATTTCACCGCTGTCACTTGACACGGGAGGTAACCGTCTCCGAAAATGAGAAGAGAGGGCAGGTGAGTCACTTCTGATATCCACCGCGCCCCAGGATCCCAGACTGAAGACCTGTCCCCACAGAGGGTATGCCACAGGCGGGCGTCAAAGAGCCAGCTGAGCCCTCTAACAGAGAGGGCGGTGACCAGCCATTCCTGGACGGGGGTCAGCCCGCGCTCTTCTGAAGTCGGTCAGGCGTGTATGCCTGTGGATGCGTTTGCGGGGCTGAATATACAGCGCGTGCGTGGGTAGTCGCTCAGTCGTGTCTGACTCTGTGACCCCATAGTCTGTAGCCCTCCAGGCTCTTCTGTCCATGGGATTCTCCAGGTGAGAATACTGGAGTGGGTTGCCATTCCCTTCTCCAGGGGGATCTTCTTGACCCAAGGCTCGAACCCAGGAGTCCTGCATTGCAGGCAGATTCTTTACTCTCTGAGCCACAGGGAAGCCCGTGTATATACTTACCTGATTGGACGTAAGAGACCGGGAGATAATTCAGCTCTTGGTTATATTCAGGAAGATGTTTTCAGGACATAAAACCACTGAACAGCGGCAGACAGGACCAGAGGAATATGACCCCTGGATCTCCCAGAGGCTTTATTATTATTATTTTTTAATATTTAGCTATTTTCTTTATTTGGCTGTGTTGGGTCCTAGTTGTGGCACGTGGGGTCTTTGTTGCAGTGAGCAGACTAGTAGAGGCTCATGGGCTGCGGCTGGCTGGTCTAGAACACAGGAACAGTAGTTGAGGTACGCAGCCTGAAGTCCATCTGATTTATGTCATGAAGTACTTTTTTCAGTTTTAAAGTTTATTTGGCTGCATCTTGTCTTAGTTGTGGCATGGTCTTAGTGGCCCCAAGGCATGTGGGATCTTCCCAGACCAGGGATCGAACCCAAGTCCCCTGCACTGCAAGGAGGATTCCTACCCACTGGACCACCTGGGAAGTCCGTTCCATTGGCCTTAGCTAGGCAGTATTACAGTTCTCCTCACCAGCTTGAGGGCTGCACCACAGAGGCGAGTGAGCTGATTCGAGGGTTCCACCTCTGGAACGTTTCTTCAAGCAAAGCAGTTAGGTTTTGCCATATATCAGGGGCAAGCTGATGAACTCAGAAGGGTCAGGCAAAATGATAAACGGTTGAGCTGGTATAAGTTCCGAAACAGAGGTCGGTCCTCACTGGATCTGGTGCAGTGTGCAGGCAAGTAAGTTACAAGGGTTAGATGTTAGAAGGGTTAGAAGGAGGAGAGAGTGTGATTTGTGTAAAGGTGGTGAACTGAACGGCAAGTTCCTCCTCTCTGGGAGGGCGATCCAGAGATTGAGATTCTAGACCAGTCAGAAAAAGCAGAACCTCCGGGTGACCACATCATTCAAACCCTGACCAAACCTTTTCCTTTAAAAATACATAACCACCTCCAAGATGTCCATTCCACCTGTAGCGGTCGACCAGAAATAAGTAACTTAAGATGCAGCAAAACTCATCTAGGCACAAAGATGTTGCTGGGAGTATTACTTATAATGATAAAAACTGGAAACAAATGCTCAGGAAAATGGGGACGATTACATAAAATGTGCTGCGATCCCTAGTCAGAGTATTACGAAGTCATAGAGTGACACTCACTCACAGAGAAAAGCACTGGTGGTACCATCTTAAATGACCCCATCAGCAGGCAAAACCGTAATCACAGGAATATGTCTAAATTCTTCTGTAGAGAATTATTTCAAAATGTTGAATAAGGGTATAGTGGATTATTTTTCTTTGTTCAAGTTGCCTGCACTTTCAGTAAGGCATATGGATTACTTTTATAATGTAAATATACATGATATGCTTTATTTTTTAAACAAAAAAAGAAAAACAAAGCACACAGTTATTTTTAAAAGGCTCGCCGAGGCATTTTGCAGATGCCCCAACAACACTGGGATGGGGGGGAGGGGGCTTGACTCGGGGTAGGTACGTGCCGGGGATTCAGAATGTGGAGCCAGCCCTTCTGCAACTCATTCAGTTGGGGGCGGAGGAGAGAAGGAAGGAAAAGAACCCCTAGGAGTCCTTCAGGGATGAGAGTGTAAAGAGTATAAAGAGATCTAAACCAATTAAACAAGCCTCAGAGCAGGCATGATTGCCCAGACCCCAGGCCCCCCAGACAGGACATGAGAGACCCACTCAGGTCAAAAAGTGTCCCCTTAGGAGCAGAGGGTGTCCCATGATACAAAGTCAGGAACAGAGAGGCCGGGAGGAGAGGCAACTCAGAGGAGCCGAGGATGAAAGAGTAGGAAAAAAATGCTCCCAGGTGTGGAGGCCACCCCTAACCTTCCCCAGGAGGTGGTTAGAGGGGGAACCGGGAAGGAATTATATATAGATCACACCACCAAGAAGGGGGAAACTAGGGCAGGACTTGAAGGTAAGAGTGATCAACAGCATTTAAGTGAACCCTGGCCAGATTTCGGGAAAACTTGCAGAAGAAAGGCAAACCCTGCTTGCACCCAGGGAGAAAGCAGAGACGTTGGGCCAGGAACAGGCAGTCAGGAGGCAGGAGTGGGGGCCAAATATGTTAGTTTCATCCATGCCAATTCTAGGTCAGCGCATTCTGTCCAAACAAGCCCAGGATCCAAGTTCTAAGGGTTGTTGTTTCACTGTGCTCATGGTTTTGGAAAGTTACTCAGGAACAAGATCAAGAGGAGAGCTCCCTGGTTTCCATGAGGGCTGGATAATTACAGCTAAGAAGTGCCCACCACATGCTAACAGCTTTTACTGTCCTATTGAGTCCATGCAAGAAAACTCACAAAGTCGACTTTGGTTACTTTCTTTTAAAACAGCCGTGGTCTCTTAGAGCAGTTTTAGAGTCACTGCATTAGTGAGTGGAAAATACAGAGAGATTCCCCCATCCCCCTGCCCCATAGGTCTTATTTTTGCACCCCCTCGCACCTTTGGTGGCTCAGACGGTAAAGCGTCTGCCTACAATGCGGGAGGCCTGGGTTCAGTGCCTGGGTTGGGAAGATCCTCTGGAGAAGGAAATGGCAACCCCCTCCAGTATTCTTGCCTGGATAATTCCATGGATGGAGGAGCCTGGTAGGCTACAGTGCATGGAGTCGCAAAGAGTCGGACACAACTGAGCAACTTCACTTCACTTCACCTTCAAAGCTGAGGAAACCAAGACTTACAGAACTTATCTAACTTTCCCACAAACTTGGAGACAGTAACGCTCAGGGGCAAGAATGGAAAGCAGGATGTTCACGTCTTTTCACGTTGCGTGTTCACGTCGGAGGCTGTAGAGCGGGGTCGGTAAACCGCGGCCCGTGTCCCCAAAGGAGCCTGCTGGCCAGCTAGGTATAGTTTTTCACGTGTAAATGGTTGAGGTGTGGAGAGGAGACAGGGGAAGCCCGTGAAATTCACCTTTGGGTCTATGCGTAAAGTTTTACGGGGGCTTGGTCCCATCCATGCCTCTTTTTCTATTGTTTCTGGCTGTTTTCACGCTCAGACAGAACTGAGGCAGACACCCTGAGGCTTCCTAGGTGTCGCTAGTGGTTAAAAAAAAAATCCACCATCCAATGCAGGAGATATGGGTTCGATCCCTGGGTTGGGAAGATCCCCCGGAGCAGAAAACGGCAACCCACTTCAGTATTCTTGCCTGAGAAATCCCATGGATGGAGGAGCCTGGCAGGCTATAGTCTATGGGGTTGCCGAGTTGGATACAGCTGAACACGTCCGTAGACACCTTATGGTCCAAACGCCCAGTCAGTGCAGTCACTCAGTCATGTCCGACTCTTTGCGACCCCATGAACTGCAGCACGCCAGGCTTCCCTGTCCATCACCAACCCCCAGAGTTTACTCAAACTCATGTCCATTGAGTCGGCAGTGCCATCCAACCATCTCACATCTGTCGTCCCCTTCTCCTCCTGCCTTCACTCTCTCAGATGGCCAAAGTATTGGAGTTTCAGCTTCACTATCAGTCCTTTCAATGTACATTCAGGACTGATCTCCTTTAGGACGGACTGGTTGGATCTCCTTGCTGTCCAAAGGACTCTCAAATGCCCAGAACCTCCTCTATTTGGCCCTTTCCAGGAAAGGTTTCCTGATCATGCTTTACAGAGACATAATTATTGCATTTACTGAATGTTGCTTTCAATATTAGACTTCTGCTGGCTAGGATGGTGTAGACTAGTAGGCTTCCAAAGGATACTATTTTGGGGGTTCTTGGCTCTCCTATAAACCAGAGCAACTCACTTGAAAGGGTTCATAAAGTTTGGCCCCTGGGGAATATTTCATTTGAAGAAAGGGTTCCACTGCTAAACAAACACACATTAAGTAGCTGAAATATCAAGTGCTTTCTCATAGAAAAAAAAAAGTAAAATACTTGTGATGAAAATCATGTCTGAACCCAGACAAATGGGAACAGGTAGCATGGGCACCGGAGAAGGCAATGGCACCCCACTCCAGTACTCTTGCCTGGAAAATCCCACTGACGGAGGAGCCTGGTGGGCTGCAGTCCATGGGGTCATGAAGAGTCAGACACGACTGAGCGACTTCACTTTCGCTTTTCACTTTCATGCATTGGAGAAGGAAATGGCAACCCACTCCAGTGTTCTTGCCTGGAGAATCCCAGGGACGGGGGAGCCTGGTGGGCTGCCGTCTATGGGGTCGCACAGAGTCGGATACGACGGAAGTGATCTAGCAGCAGCAGCAGCAGCAGCATGGGCACAGTCTATACTCAACTGAAGAACCACAGTACAGAAAAGTGACCCGCCAGACCCAGGTAACTGTCATTCAGCCTGAAAATCACTCCCGTGAATGGGGAGTGGGAGTGATGATGCCCAGCTCCTTCATTTAGAAGGAGGAGGTGGCAGAGAACGCCCTCCCCCTGCCCCCACCCCCCGGCCAGCCTGTTAGGGTCAGAGCCACCACTGGCTTCTGGGTTTGGCACTTTCTCTGCCCTTGTGATCCTGGGCATTCGCACTCATGGAGGTCAGTGGGGATTTGAGCCTGATAAAATTTGTTGACATGGGTGTTATTTTTTTCCCCCTCATCAGTGCTTGTTCTTGAACACATCTCTAAAAGACAATGGCTTTTAAAAGAACCACAATAACATTATCATCTGTAGAAACAGTTAACAATAATTCCCTAATGTCATAAAACTCCCTGTTGGTTTCCAGATTTTCAATTTTGATGCAGGGTGGAAGTTCAGGCTGATCAGGGTTTAGAACGCTTGTGTTACTACTCACTGTCCTTGTGACCTTTGGAAATCCGTATCACCTTTCAGAGTCTCAGCCTTGTCATCTGTGAAATGGGATGATTCTAATATCATCAAGGTTATTGTGAAGATGGGATGATACAAGTAAAGTCCTAGAAAAATGTAAGACATGGTGTATGCATGTGTGCATACACACTTGCTCTAGTCGCGTCTGACTCTTTGCGACCCCATGGACTGTAGCCCTCCAGGCTCCTCTGTCCATGGGATTCTCCAGGCAGAAATGCTGGAGTGGGTTGCCACACCCTGCTCCAGGGGATCTTTCTGACCCAGGGGTCGAACCCTCATCCCCTGCGTCTCTGGCATTGCAGGCACTTGAATCACTGCTGATGTTGATGATGATGGTGTTGCCATTATAATCACGCACATTCTTAGAGACAGAGTTGGGCTCACCAGTCCTCAGTTTGCTCGGGACTGTGCTGGTGTTAACAGTGAACCTCTTAAGTCCTGGGAATCCCACTCCATCCCAGGCAGACCGGATGGTTGGTCATCCTCGTAAAGCCAGGCCACTCTAACAAGCTGTAAGAGATGGGCTGGTACCCCCAGCTCATGTAATCGAAACAGATTAACGGATTTCTCAAACGAGTGTATTATTCGGTTGATGCGGTCAGCAGGACTGCTGGTAGGGAGCACAGACTCTCTATGAATAGGCACACATTGTTCAGAAACCTCAGACCTGACGCTCGTCATCACAGAGTTATGCACTTTAGCTGTCCCCACCGTTCAGAAGTACGGTCTTCTCCACCCACCAGAGTAATGACTGATTCCCAGCTGGGAAAGAAATGAGGCCCCTGGATATAATGTCAGCAGTCGCAAAATGCTGGAGCAGCATAGAGAAAGAATATAGAGTATATTTAGTCTTATCCCCTCATCCTGGCAATGTATTAATCGCCAGAGCCAAAGAGGGCCAAAGAGGCGAGATGACTTGTCCACCGGAGTTCAGCCACTTGGAACCAGCCTGAGCCGTGGCTTTGAGTCTCGCTGCTTTCTGCTGATGGCCTGACGTGTCCACCACTGCCTGGCGATGGGGGTTGGACCTGCAGCTCTCTTTCTCTGCAAGGAGTGCACAGCGCTGAGAAGTCTCTGCACCGACTGCCCCGCGTTGACGCCTGACCAAAGAGGAGGAGGGCCCTGGGGGTCCTGGGGCTGGAGGAGCCCGTCCCCTGGGAGGGCACATCTCTGGACACGTCTGGCTTCTAAAAGGGCGGCGGGAGAGCAGTCGGAGTCCATCACCATTTGGAAATAGAATGACAAGACAGTGCTGGGGCTGGCTGATTCGGTTCAGGTAAGAAGCCAGATCAGAGAATCGAGGGGAAAAGTGCCCACTCTGGACCCTGCATTTTAAAAAAGTTAATTTACCAAACATCTACCAAGTATCTGATTTGTGTCAGGTACTGGGCTGGGTTCAGCAAGCACTGTAACCGTTATGTTACCTGACTCACAGATCATGAAACAGTGGCAAAGACAGAACCAAAGAAAAAATGAAAAATCTCCAAGTTGCATTAGCTGTATGATGGAAGAAGGGAGTAATAAGGAGACCAACTGTGCCTCCAAAGAGATTTTTTCAGCTGAATCCCAAGAAGTGCAAAAGAGCGAGTCATCTTAAGAAGGGAATTAAGAGAATTCAGGGTAAATTTTTAAAAAGTTCTAATTTCCTTACCAAACTCAGGGCATTGTATACCTAATGATAAATGACTGACACAGCTGATTTTTTAGGTAAAAGTTTATGGATTGACCACATATTTTAATAGAGACAGTCAACACCCCAGGTTGAATGTTGGTGATTTTTTAAAAAATCTTGGACTCGTATTAATTTCAGACAATCTGAACATCATGTAGAATTCAGGTGAATAACACTCGGCAGGATCAAACCGTGTTCCCAGAGCTCAAATCCCCATCTCCAGAAAACGGTGTTAGATACCCTACTGAATGAAATCAGAATATATATATATATATTTAAGTGAAAACAAGATGAAAAGGATTGAGAAAGAGCCAAGCGATAGTTAAGTTAATCTTCAGGGGAGGGAAAACATGTCAGAAAATGTAAACCAGATCAGTCCGACCCGTCTTACAATTCTGCGGAGGGAATTAAATTCCTATGGAAAAACAAGTCTCTGATTATGAAAGGATTTGACTGTGTAGAAGAATCTGGAACATCTCCCCTATTAAAAATACTTGTAAAACCAGGGGAATCATGTCAGAAATTAGAGAGCTAAAACAAGTGGGAGAATTCGGGCTGTCTGAAATAAAGTTATTATTTCAGATCCTGTATAATATTAGACTGCAAGGAAGAGAAAATTGCTTTATGATAAAAAGCAAAATTTATGACCAGGTAAAGTCTTATCATTTTGTCTCTCTCTTAACCCTTTATATGTAACTCTGCTTGTCTTAACCATAATTAACTTTTTTTAAAAAATAAAAGTTTTCCCAATGCATTTAATACAAAGTCCAATTGTTTTATGATCCAAATAAAACAATAATTAATCCAGGCACAGGGCTGAACCTCCTTTGAGGTTTACCAAGGGACAGACTAAACAAATAAGAAGCAGTCATTGCATATTAGGAGACACTGAGATTAGCAAAACTCTGTCCCCAGATTGGGTGAGTAAAGCAAGAACCATTGGGAAACCATGTCCTTTAAATAACCAACGTTATAAGCATAACTTGGCAAGAAATGGAATGGAAGGAGCGTTAGCTCAGTCTTGAATTTTACAGGCGTGGCTGCTGTCTAAGTTAAAATCATTTTAGAGCATACACGTTGGATCTGGGTGTGCTGAAACACCACCCCCCACCTTCCATTTCCAAAAAGTATGTGTTTTTGGTGTAAAACACAAATGGGAGTTAGTTAAGGCGTGTCTGGATAGAACTGTTACTTTTCAGGCACAGCGCTCTCTGGGAAGGTGGCTTTGTTCCCGCTGCTGCTAGTGAGGGTCGGCTGGCGGCAGCCAGGATGCCCAGCAGTCTGCACACGCCCACCGTGACTTCCACGGCACCGACAAGCGGTGCCTCGGGAACTGTCTGCATGGACTGTTTTGGGCTGTTCTGGCAAAAACCCTCTTCCCTGCCCCCCGATGCTGGTTCACCAAGTGCCTAGTTTCACAAAGCTCAGCAAAGAAGAGGCAGTTACTGTGTCACTTACCAAATCACCCTGGGTTCCACTGGGCGAGCCCGGAGGAAAAGCAAGGTTCCTAGGACACACAGTGGGATTGGCAGAGAGGAAGAGGAGGTGTCTTCTCTGTGCATATGGGGTTCACTTCTAGAATGAAAAGATCATAGGTTCGTCTTCTCTTCCCTATTCATTTTTCTTTTCCCCACCAATATGCCATTTATTTCCAGATGACTTTTTCTTCCTAAACTATTCTTGGGACCCACTTTCTGAATATTATTCCTGGGCCAGTCGAAATGTCACCACCTCAGGGAGGCCCTCCCTGATCACCTGTTCTCACGCGGTCCTCTCTCCCACTTCTCCATTTTTCTCTATCCCATCATCATGGCGTATTTTCTTGGTAACACTTATCAGTAGCTGATGCTGATGTTTTCTTCTTTATTGACTGATTTTGAGTGTTTGTCTACAGAATGTGAGTTCCGTGGGAACAAGAGACATCTGGGAGGTTAAAACAGTACCTGCTACAGAGTCAGGTGTAAAAATTATTGAAAGGTGGATGGATGGATGGAGGGGTGGATGGATGCGTAGCCGGATGAACGGGTGGGTAGGTGGATGTATAGAGAGATGTGTGGATGGATAGGCAGGTGGGTGAACATACAGAATTGCCAATTTGTGTAGCCTTTTGCTGTTGTTCAGTTGCTAAGTCATGTCCAACTCTGTGACCCCATGGACTGCAACATGCTCGGCTTCCCTGTCCTCCACTGTCTCCAGAGTTTGCTCAAACTCATGTCCATTGGGTAACCTTTACTCTTTGGCATTTTCTCAGGTCAAGTTCAGATGTTAAACCCCTGGATGCAGTTTCTTCCCCCACTGACTATTTTCCACACGTCAACATCAACTGATGTCCCACGAAACCCACTGAAACTCACTTAGAAATTAACCATTTCTTGTTGGAAATTAGATTCCTATCCAATTTTCATGTTTCTTCTCCTTTTTCCCCCTCTTTCCCCTCCTTAACACCAAACTGAAGAGTATACCGAAATAGTTAAATATGTGCCCAAAACAAAACTCCTTGGCTAACTGCAAGGAGATCCAACCAGTCCATTCTGAAGGAGATCAGCCCTGGGATTTCTTTGGAGGGAATGATGCTGAAGCTGAAGCTCCAGTACTTTGGCCACCTCATGCGAAGAGTTGACTCATTGGAAAAGACTGTGATGCTGGGAGGGATTGGGGGCAGGAGGAGAAGGGGACGACCCAGGATGAGATGGCTGGATGGCATCACTGACTCAATGGACGTGAGTCTGAGTGAACTCCGGGAGATGGTGATGGACAGGGAGGCCTGGCATGCTGCGATTCATGGGGTCGCAAAGAGTCGGACATGACTGAGCGACTGAACTGAACCAAACCAAACAAGCAAAGGGGACTCAAACTTTCTTTTTCATGTCCATTTTTTATGGGTGTCTGTGTGAGGGGTCAGTGTGTTTTTGGAATCCAGGGCCATGAGGTAAGAGAGAGGGCTGGATGGTAAGTTTGGTGAAACTTGTAGGGTAAGGCACTGTAAGGCAAGGGGAGATTCAGATAGGTAAGCGATTCCTGCTTAAAAAGCAGACAACCCCTTTGTAAAACTGAGATAACCAAAAGTAGTCCCTCACACATTAGTATAAAATGTTTAGGTAGGTGTGCCCGCTGCTTCCCGGCACACGGGAGGACAGGGATTTCTTGTTCAGGTGGAAGAGAGGGATGATGAGTGGGCTGCAGAAGGCAGGTGGGGTCGTGGTGGGGGTCAGCGTGGATGCGGAGCTCAGTCAGAATGGCACCGGGCAGGGAATCCCCTGGCGGCCCAGCGGTTAGGGCTCTGCACTGCCACTGCAGGGAAATGGGTTCAAGCCCTGCCTGGGGAGCTAAGAACCTGAATGCCACTAGGGCAGCCCAAGGAGGGGAAAGGCAGCGGGCAGACAACAGGGCAGAGGGATGTGGAACAATGTGGAACCAGGAAGACTGTCTCCCAGTCTTGTTGTTAAAATACTCCTGGATCTAGGCAGCTCTGGCTTTGAAAGGCAGCCCAGCCATGTCTTCCTCGACTCATGCCCACCACGTGGGCCCAAAACATCCCATCGCCCCACTGCCCTTGGGCTGTTGTCTCCTTCGATGTCCTCTGCCAAAAAGAGAGGAGGGAGTCCAGGGCCATCCCTGACAATCAATCTAAGAGAATAATTTGGGTAAATCCTTTGCTGAGCCTTCCTGGTATTGTTTCAGCCCTCTCCCAGACCTCACACCTCCATCAGCCTTCCACGTGCTGGCATCATTGTTTAATCACCAGTCTCGCCTTCCAATGCTTTAGCACAGGGGCTGAGCATCTTCATCAGCATTTCCTTACTGCCGTCACCCCTGGCACAGCAAGGCCCCTGCTTTTCCATCAGTTCAGACAGTAGATGTGCTTGGAGCAGCCACAATCTGCTGGGGCTGCGCCAGATTCTGGGGATTTCAGCAGTAAACTTAGGGGTGGCCCTCACGAGTTTACTGGCTATTGGGGAGGACAGACAGCACGCCAGTAGCCCAAACACAAATGTGTGATGACCGATGGTGAGCCGTACTATGGAAGACATGATCAGAGTCCAGACATGATCCTGGACTGAATGATCTGGGGGCACTTCTTGGTGGAGGTGATGGTTCATTCCTGGAATAACAGGCTGCTTGTTGAGAATCTGGAATTTACCTTCGTCCACCCAACCCTGCCATTCAGTGGCCTAGAATCTGAATGTTGGAGGTTTGTTCCCTGCAAACAACAGCCCCGAGAATGCCACCGTCAGCTTCAGCAGTGAGGTGACCAGCTCATCCTCGTTCGTCCTGGACCTCTCCACTTTTAGCATGCCTAGTCTCACGTCCCCGGAAACCCCACAGTCCCGAGCAAAGCCGGAAGTTGGTGACACGACTCCTTAAGCGCCACCAGACCGCGTTCGCTTCTGCACCTGGCCCAGGAGCACGGGGCTCCTGTGCAGAGACTCCCGCTCAGCAGAATTCCAGGGGCCATGCGGGGAGAATCCGGTAGGACAGGGAGTGACAGAGTCAGGAGCTACAAACCAAAACACCGGACTCAGCCTTCCTCGTTTCAGCGGGTCAGTGCTACAGACCCAGCCTCGGGCAGAGTGACAGGCCACAACAGGGCCGTGAGCAGGGGCGTGGAGCGAGAAGCCAGACCTGCAGGAATCTGGTGTCCGGATCTCGCCGGCCTGTGGCCAGCACGGTCAGGGCGACAGGAAGAGACAGGAAGAGGTTTCATCTCCACTGGGTCCCCTTCGAGCCCTCACTTCCCCTGGTGACCACTTACCACGTGCTCAGAGAAAGCAAGGCCAGGGCCACAGAGAGGAACCAGGGGGTGGGGCGTGGGGTCAAGTTCAGATCCTGTAACCCCTGAGAGAGAAGAGTTCCCACCTGCCTTCAGTGGCCAGATTAGCAAACAAAAAGACACCCAGTTAAATCTGAATTTCAGATAAATGATGACTGACATTTTTTAGCGCAAGTATATCCTATTATTGTGTGGGATTGCTTGTAAAAAAAAATGACTTGTTGCTTAGTTGGCATTCAAATTAAATTGAATGTCCTGCATCTTAATCTCAACCCTGTTTCCCATTTCTGGAGAACCACTGTTCCTGGCACCTGGTACCCACAAAGGCATCAGGCCCCAGATACAATAATGGTAACAGTTCGGCAGCTATAATGCCAAGCGTTGCATTTTAGTGGAAGTTCACAGAATGGTCCAAACCCTACTTTTTCTAACACATGGCCATAGACGATCCATAATTCCGTCCATGAACATTTCGGTTGCTGCCACGTCTTGGATACTGTAAACAGTGCTGCTCCGAACATAGGGGTGCCTGTGTCCTTTTGATTCACAGTTCTGTCTGGATCCTGTGGTGACTGTTTCTAGTTTTATGTCCGTACAGTTTTCCGTAGTGATTGAACCAACTTACATTCCCTCCAGCAGTGTAGGAGGCTTCTCTTTTCTCCACAGCCTCTCCAGCATTTTTAGCGATGGCCATTCTGACCAGTGTGAGGTCCATATGAGGGCTTCCCCGTGGCTCAGCAGCAAAGAATCTGCCTGCAACGCAGGAGCTACAGGAGACACAGGTTCGACCCCTGGGTCAGGAAGTTCCCCTGGAGGAGGGCATGGCAACCCACTCCAGTATTCTTGCCTGGAGAATCCCATGGACAGGGCAGCCTGGTGGGCTACAGTCCATGGGGTCACCAAGAGTTGGACCCGACTGAAGCGACTTAGCACACACACGTTCTGACCAGTGGGCGGTGGAACCTCATTGTAGTTTAGTATCTGTGTCTCTCTAATAATTAGCAGTGTTGATCATCTCACATGCACCTATTGGTCGTCTGTGTTTCTTCTTTGGAGAAGGATCTCTTTAGGTCTCCCACCCGTTCCTTTGATTGGGTTGTTTGTTTTGTTGAATTACATGAGGCGTTTGTGTATTTTGGATACTTCGCCGTTGTCAGGCGCGACGTTTGCCAATATTTTCTCCCATTCTGTGGGCTGTCCTTTCATTTTGTTTATGGTTTCCTTTGCCGTGCAAAAGCTTTTGTACATTTGATGAAGCCCCATTCGTTTTATTTTTGTTTTTATTTCTATTGCCTTGGGAGGCCACAGACTCATATGATTAGACTAAGCATTCAAAATAAACCAAGAGATCAGACTGACCTCTGGAGTCCCCAGCTCTGTTGGATCCAGTGGAAATCTAAAACCTAAAGAGAGGGCACCTCTTTCTATGAACTCGGAAAGAAGCATGAGATTCTTTTCTGATCTCTCTTGCAACCAGTGATAACTCGGACTCAAGGAGAACCTGCTAGGCCACTGCAGAGCTGTTTTTGGTGGCGGTGGAGGCTGGACTTTGTCCGAGGGGACCAGAGGCAAGGCTTGACCAAGTCTGTGGGTAACCTGTCACAGTCGAGTCCAAGAAGGAACAGCCTCAGAGAGGGTCAGGATCCTTCAGGGGGTGACTGTAGGTCAGACCAGAAACCAAGAACCACGCACACAGGCAGGAGCAGAAATGAACAGCAGGGAGACGTGAAGGGCCAGCGAGGGATCCATGCCAGGTCAGCTGAGAACAAGGTCAGGAGGGAAACTGATCAGGTGAAAAACAGGTCCCAGAGTATGGTGACTTGTCCCTTATGGGGTGGGCTTCCCTGGTGGCTCAGACGGTGAAGTGTCTGCCTGCAATGCAGGAGACCCGGATTCGATCCCTGGGTCAGGAAGATCCCCTGGAGGAGGAAATGGCAACCCACTCCAGTACTCTTGCCTGGAAAATTCCATGGATGGAGGAGCCTGGTGGGCTACACTCCCAGACACGAATCGGACACGACGGAGCAACTTCACTGGTCTGTATGGGGTGCTAAGACCACGATGCATGGGAAACCTGACTAGACCAGGGGTTCTTTTTTTTCAATTAAAAAGATTTTAAAAAATTATTAGAGTAGAGTTGCTTTGCACTGTTGCATTAGTTTCAGGTGAACAACAAAGTGATTCAGTTAGACATCAGTTCATTCTTTTCAGCTCCCCGTGCTGCACAGTAGGTCCTTGCTGAATATCTACCTTATACATAGCGGTGTGTGTATCTTACTCTCAAGCTCCCAATTTATCCCCCCCCCACACACCATGTTTCCCCTTTGTTAACTGTTAAGTTTGTTTCTGATATCTGTAAATCTGTTTCTATTTTGTAAATAACTTCATTTGTATCATTTACAAGATCAGACTCTATGCATAAGCGATTCTACATATGATGTTTGTCTTTCTGTCTGACTCACTTCACTTAGTATGATGATCTGTAGGTCCATCCGCGAGGCTACAAATGGCCCCATTTTGGTCTGTTTTACGGGCTGAGTAATACTCCATTGCACATACATACCGCATCTTTTATCCATTCATCTCTTGAGGGACATTTCTGTCCCCGCGTCTTGGTTATGTGTCTTTCCGAATTACAGTTCAGATATATCCCCAGGAGGACGGTTCCCTTTTCTCCACATCCTCTCCAGAACTTACTGTTGGTAGCTTTTTTGATGATGGCTTCTGGCAGGTGTGAGGTGATACCTCACTGTAGTTTTGATTTGTATCTCTCTGATGATTAATGATGTTGACCGTCTTCTCGTGTAGTTTTTGGTCATCTGTACGTCTTCTTTGGAGAGGTGTCTATGTAGACTTTCAGTCCGTTCTTTCATCGGGTTGATTGGTTCTTTTGCTATAGAGCTGTGTGAGCTGTTTGTATATTTTGAAGACTAATCCCTTGTTGGTCACTTCGTTTGCAAATATTATGCACCCCATCCCCACCCTCTGCTGCCCCATCCTGTGGGTTGCTAATCAGGGGTAAGTTTGCCCCCGGCAGGACGGTTGGCAACGTCTGGGAACATTTGGGGGTGTCACACAGGTGGGGTGTGAGTCGCATGGCATCACGTGAGCCGAGGCCAGGCTGCCCCTCACCACGCTGCCTCCTACAGCAGCACCATGGAACACCCTGCATTGCATGGGACAGCTCCACTCGGCCAAGGATTATCCAACCCCAATCTGAGCTTGAGAAACCCCAGGACAGACTGGGTCAATGGTGTAACAACATGCTTCCTCCTGAGTGACCTCTGAGGAGGAACTAACCTACCTGGAGCTGCCGGGCTCCACGCTCTGCACGCCCAGCTGCTGTGTGAACAGGCCACTCTCAAAGCTAGAAGGACCACGGAGAGTGAGAAATACGAGGGCAGAGATTCTCTAACCAGTCACCCCCGTGGTCATTTTGCCAAAGTGTATGTTTATTGACCAATTACAGCAGAGATTTACAGAGTGGAATTATGCTTTCACTGAAGTAGGGCCGATACCCTTCCCTCCCAAGCCACCAGTGAGCTCTGTGACCAGGGACAAAGTCAGCTAATAGAGCTGAGTGTTCACGGGGGCCTGGGATTTATACTTTAATTGTTTCCACAGCTCCCTGTCTCACGGAGGTATTTGTCTTGGTACATGACACCAACGGTGTGCCCTAACATTACACAGAGGATTGTGAGGGTTTTTTTTTTTATTATTATTTCATCTGTAATTATAGGCAAGACCAGTTTATTATTGAGAAATCCTTGAAAACATTTTAATTGAAATGGTCAGCAGCCTTTCACTGATCCAGTCCCACAATAGACCCTGGCAACCAAAGTGTGTCCAGCTAATGGATTAAGGAGAGTCCCTGTTCTAAACCAGAGCATAAGTGTTATTTTAAATTTTGGATTTAAGTGTTTTTTTTTTTTTTTAAGATTTATGGCACAGTTGAAATGAGGCCAAGTAGAAGCACTAAAGAATTTAATTAGAAATGTCTTCGCGTGCCCCCTTCCTCTCTGTAAACCCTGCATAGGTTGTCCCTGGAGGGCTTGGAGTCATTCGAGATGGCGTGTGCTTATTCTTTCTTTCTTTTTTTAACTCCTAATAAGAAGGAGCTCCGATCTCCTGCCGTGTCTTCAGTGGGGAATGCTGGGGATCTAGACAGCAGAGGCCGAAACGGGAACAGCAGCGGGGCAAGGAAAGGGACGAGGGCCTTTCAGCCGGCCTCCGCAAAAACATCATTCATTTATACAGAACGTTTCCTGAGCACTTTGTCTCAACGCGATGCAAGGGGCTGAGATCCCTGATGGAAGTGAGATGCTGTCTGTACTCTCAAAGATCTCCTGGCTGAACGCAACAGACGGGGGACTGACCAAACACGAGAAAACAGCACCGTTGCTTAAACACCTTGGGAAGCATGGGATTCAGTGGAACCCAAGGACGGGAGTGCTGGCCCTTCCCTGGAGAGCTCACTGGAAGGCGTGGCCTGGGATCTGGGCCTTGAAGGGTGTGTAGGAGTTCTCGGTGGACCTAGAGGAGGGAGATGCAGGGAAAGGAGACCCCCGGGAGAGGACACAGCCTGTGCCCTGACTCAGGCATCGGTGAGGATGGCTCAGCAGAGCTGAGTGGTGACCAAATGTTCTTCAGGACCTAGAGGCCAACTGGGAGCTACGGCAATTAAGTGCACTATGGCAGAGGAGAGGCCAGAAAGCCATGCAGTTTGGAAACCAGGTGCTTGAGCTGGGAGCTCTCCTCCTACCCTTTGAAGCTCAGGCTATGCCCACCTCCCCCCTCCAACATGGACTGTGGAAGCGTCAGGGTTTCAGCCCCTGGCTGGGCTCAGTGGAGTTCCGGGATGATGCCACTAAGGAGGGGTCTTGAGAGGGGACCGGGAAGGGTACCTGGGCTCTGGGAGTCTTGGCTGGCAGCTGGGGCTGGGAAGGATGTTTCCTGCCCTTCCTTCTGCTGCCGAATTCTACTGTCAAGGAATAGACCGAATAGCGACCGTGATTGGGACTCTGATCGCTATTGTGTGTGTTAGTCACTTGGTCGTGTCCGACTCTTTGCGACCCCATGGACTGTAGCCCACAAGGCTCCCCTGTCCATGGAATTCTCCAGGCAAGAATACTGGAGTGGATAGCCTTTCCCTTCTCCAGGGGATCTTTCCAACCGAGGGATTGAACCTGGGTGTCTTGCATTGCAGACAGATTCTTTACTGCCTGAGCCACCTACTACCAGTGGCTATTGTGTGCCTAGGGTGCTGGGCGTTTTCTCTGTTATGTTGACTATGTATAACAACCCTGCATGGTCTGAGATTTTTGGAGATTCGATTTCCTTGCTGCTGCAGGGAAGAACTGTTAGCCGGTGTTAACTAAATCAGTTCCTCTCCCTACTTACTCTGGAGCCCATGCACGGAGCTGCCCACATGAGAAGCAGCTTGATACAAATCCAGGCTCACAGTTAGACTGGCTGCTTCAGTGGCTGCCACTGTGAGGCCCACATGGGGAAAAACATCTTCTTTCTCTACACCATGGGTGGCTTCTGTCTTGGGTCTATATTCTCGTGGGCCAGACAGCTTCCAAAACAGGTGTTAAGAGCAGTAAATTGACTGCCAGTTGATTTGAGGATTCCTCCAGGGCATCCCAAAGTAAATTCTGCATATGCTTGATGTATCAGTCAGCTTTTGCTGCATAACAAAGTGCCCCATCCCCCCCAAAATGTAGCAGCTTAAAGCAGCAATCTTATCTGTCTGTAGGCTGAGGGTCAGCTGATCCAGGCTGGGTGTGGCTCTAGGCTATGTATTGGGTTCATATCTACTTGATATGACTCTCTCTCTCTTTTTTTTTTGGACTAGTGGTCCCCTGGGAGCATTCCCCTGATGGTAGGAGGCAGGAGTGTGAAAAGGCAGAGCTAGGAATGCAAGGACACTTTAGTCCCCTGCTTGTCTGTTTGCTCATATCCCACTGCAGAACAGGTTCCATGGCCAAGTCAGTGGGGAGGCTCATGTAGCTGAATTGCTTCTTACCCACCTAGGTCAGGACTGACTGAGGCCCTGGGTGGATTCTGCATCTGGGGGGTTCGTATCAGCTAGCCCTCTGCCGCGCGAGCCAAGGCAGGGGCTGTCCCCACCTGCTCAAGGCTGGGACTGAGCTTCACCTGTGTGCATCAACAGGCCTAAAAAACACACCCTGAGGCTCTTTATTTGAAAGGGGCCTGGAGCAGACTTTTGCAAAATAAGTTGCTTTTCTAGATGAATCTAACTCTTCCTGCATTTGAAAAATAAATGTGCACTAAAAGTAATTAACGCATGTTGGTTCATGAATAATACACTATTTTACAACTATTTGCCGAGCATAATGAGACAAGCTACTAAATTGACAATGAATGTTCTATTATGTGATTGCCAACTGTTTTATAAGATATTGAACATATTCATTTCTTCTGCCATCGTGTGTATTATCAAGCTATTGCTTTTTAATAAATTAATTTTCCAGACATCTCTGGGGTCTTTGTTGGAAATCTGGCTGAGGGCGAAAATAAAATTAATTGTGTGGTCTGTGCAGAACTACCACTGTTTGCTGGCTTACAAAGTGTCACCGTTGGCTGCCCTCGAAGCAGACCCTGCGTGTGGCACGCAAGTGTGAAGGGAGATGCCTCTTCAGCCCAGGATGGTGTGAAAAGACCCAGTGGTGCCTTGAAAATAAGAAGGTTGCTTCCCCTGTCAAGGTCTTTGGAGGCTGGGCAGATCTCTGTGAGCAGTTTCTTAAAATATTTAATGAAAGCAAAAATTAGCATTCAATCCTATTCTGTTCTGCATACTTATTTTTAAATCTGCTTGTCTACTATTTTTGAAACATCAGTGTTACTTCGTTGGGGAGTTTTCTTGGCATCCCAGCCCCTCCCAGTGAGGCGCAGCAGGCTCTTCTCTCTGCTGATCCCACGTGTCTGCATTTATCCCGTCAAGGCCCCCATCGAGGGTACCTTCACTATGACACACCCCAGCCCCGCAGCTCTGGGAGAAGGCATCCACAGCCCTCTGTAGAGGGAACGCTTAGGGCCAGTAGGTAAGGTCCAGCGTGATCTTGACCCCCTGCAGTTGTGTAAGGGTCCTGGATCACTTGTTTTTTGGATCTGCTTCCAGTCCCTAGTCTGAGCTCCAGGGTAACGCAAGGCATTTCTCTCTCTGCATTTCATGGCATGACATAGGAACTGCGACAGGAAGTGCTTAACAATTGTTTGCTGAGTGAATACATGACTCATCCTCTATGTTTTGTTCCTGTTCAGTCGCTGACTTGTGTCCAACTCTTTCTAGCCCCATGGACTGCGGCATTCCTGGCTCCTCTGTCCTCCACTATCCCCTGGAATTTGCTCAGATTCATGTCCATTGAGTCAGTGATGCTATCTAACCATCTCATCCTCTGTCATCCCCGTCTCCTCCTGCCCTCAATCTTTCCCAGCATCACAGGCTTTTTCAGAAAGTCAGCTCTTCACATCAGGTGGCCAAAGTATTGGAGCTTCAGCTTCAACATCAGTCCTTCCAACGAATGTTCAGGACTGATCTCCTTTAGAACGGACTGGTTTGATCTCCTTGCAGTCCAAGGGACTCTCAAGAATCTTCTCCAACACCACAGTTCAAAAGCATCAATTCTTTGGCAATCAGCCTTCTTTATGGTCCAACTCTCACATCCATACATGAGTACTAGCAAAACCATAGCTTTGACTATACGGACCTTTGTTGGAAAAGTGATATCCCTGCTTTTTAATATACTACATTGATTTTCCATTATTTAGGCAAAGATCCCTCTTCACTGCATGAAAACTAAGAATTGCCTGTCTTTATGGGAACACTTTTCCAACTGTTATTGAACTGGAGTGTGATTTCTGAGATTTCTGCTGTGTCTAATCCTATCAAATCCTATCAAATAAGGGTCAGTTTGTGGGGAAAGCTTGGCTGCGTGATCACAGGGTGCCATAGAGAATAACTCTGGACATGTTTATCTGGATATTTTGGTGTTTTCATTAATCTGATTTTTACCAAACCTCACACATGGTCGTGTGACATGGGTGCCAGACAGGGGAGGCTTAAGCCCCAAACCGGTGCCTAATGTTGGGGTAAACGTGCTTCTAAGAGTCTTCTGAATAAACTCCCCCATGGTCTAGACTGGATATTGGAACATATCAGGGCTCCAGCTTTCTTTATATAATAGGGAGATTGTCAAGTTAATTAGGGAACATCCAAATCCTGGAATATGAATTCCACCAAAAGAGGAGTTAATAACATGGAGATGTTCTTGTACAAAGCCTGTACCTATAGAAAAGTTTAAAGCAAGTGTGAGAGTAGGAGGGACCTTAGCCTAGACTCCTGTCCCCCGTGCTCATGCCTTGCCGACACAGCCACTTCAGTAGACCACAGTGCCTTGTGTCGTTCTTATGCATATATTGCCTACGTGGTTGTCTTAACTCCATTATAATACATTTTTTCCTGCTCTCTTTTCACAGTATAATCGTCCTTTCTCTGCTGTGTTGAAGTGAGCCTGTAGACAGAAAGACAGGCAGGCTGATGTCTGAGAGATGCGCAATAATACATAGATAAAAATTGTACTCAAATCAAATGGGCCAAGTGTTTTCCCTCTGAGCTTGCTGCTGAGGCCTCGGTCTTCTGTCCCACAGTGTAGGTCATTTTATTTTCACGTCTTCCAGCTTTTAGGAGCTAGACCACACTCCTCTAATGCTTTCTCCTGGTGTACATCTGATATTAGCTTAGAAAATAAAATGCAGTCAGAACTCACAGCCACTGTTCCCCCTTGAAGCCAGGCTGGAATAGCAAAATGGTGCCATGTCCCTCCCCATCCTCAGCCGGGTCGTTAAATGATCTCCCAGCCGTGCTGGGCTTGGGGCAGGCCAGCATCCTGTCTCAGAAGAGCCTGCTGGCACAGAGCAAGTCCAGGGGCGGGGCGCTGGAGGGGTGGGTTCAGTCTGGCTTTTATATCTGGGTGGTGACAGCACCTCCACTCTTCCTCCTGTTCGGCCTGGAAGCTTCTTTTCCCCGTGTTCCCAGCAGTCAGACTAATGCGACTACACCAAAGAACATGACATTTCTGATTTTAATTTGCTTTGGGGGTGATTTTTAAAAATAGATATTTGAACCAGACCAGCCTGACAAACTGCAGCCAATTGTAGACACAGGGACAATTGTAGATTTGGGGCAGAGAAACACGACAGAAGGCGTGCCTGCCCCACAGCATTAGAAAAAGACATCACTCTGGGGAGGAGGGGTCAGGAACACCTTGGCTTCACGCTCACCCTCCCCCCAGAAAGGTGCATCCATGGATCTCAGGAGCCCATCTTGCTGTTAAATAAGTGTCATTTGTCCAGGAGAGCTGGCCTCTCATCCTAGGACGTTAGGTTCAGAAAGGCCACTCCACCATGGGAAACTGACATCCATTACAAGCCTCTATTAACCACTGTCCCAGGCTTGACTGATTCTTTCATTTTTAAGAGGAACCACATGTGTTTCTGCCACTGCCAGTGGCACCCACAGAAGCCAGGCCAAAGGACAGAAGTCACGGCTGAATGAGAGTGCTGGAAAGACCTCCCCTTGGCATTGCCTCCTCCTGCGTCCCTTCCTCAGAAAGGTCCTGTGCAATTCGGTTCTAAAAAGTTAACAGGGATGGTTCTCAAAGTGAGTGTTTCTCTACACACTCTTCAGGGGCACAGGACCAAATGCTAACCTTCTCAGTGGGTGATTGATGTTTACCTCGGGGTTGCGTGTTTGTTATAAGTTTTTTCCCATAAGCAACTATCCTGCAAATTGATAAAAGTCTTTTAATTAGATGGTAGGGCTGTGTGCTTAACACTGCATGCAAAAGGCCTATAAAAACAGAATGAAATTTAGTAGGCAGGCTGCCTCCGGCTCAGAGCTGCAGAAATCAGCTCCTTCCAGGGGAAGGTGAACTGAAGGCCTGTCTCACCGCAAGTCTGGAAGCACCTTCCACCATGACGTGGAGTGATGCAGTCAGAGAAAGGTCTGCTGACGCCGCTTCCCCTGGCTTTTACTGATGAAGCTTGAGGTGCAAGTACCAGGGGATCACACCTGTGGTGTTCTTATTTAGACCCACAGTGGGTGGAGGAATTAGTTTGATGGTTTTCTTAGTTATTCATATTTCCTTGCTAGATGCTGTACTTTGTATACTTTCTTCCCAACTGGAAAGTAACAAAACTCAAAATTTTTACAAATTGAAATGTAGCTGATTTACAATGCTGCATTAAGTCTCAGGTACACAGCAAAGTGATTCAGTTATATAATTTTGTCTCTCTCTGTGTATATATATATTTCTTTTTCATATTCTTTCCCATTATATATCACTACAAGGTACTGGATATAGTTCCCTATGATATACACAGTAGGTCCTTGGCAATTATCTATTATACATATAATAGCGTACACCCGTGACTTCCAAATCCCTAATCTATCCCCGCCCCCTCTCCACTTTCCCCTTCGGTAACCATGGGTTTGTTTTCTATGTCTGTGAGTCTACTCACATTTTGTTAAAAAAAAGTTCATTTGTAGCCTTTTTTAGATTCTACGTGTAAGGGGAGTCATATGGCCTTGGTCTTCGTCTGCCTTAATTCAGTTGGTATGATAATCTCTAGATCCACCCGGGTCGCTGCAAAAGGCCTTGTTTTGCTCTTTTTTAGGGCTGAGTAGTACTCCACTGTGTACGTGCGCGTCTTCTTTATCCATTTCTCTGTCGACGGTCAGGTAGCGTGCTTCCATGTCTTGGCCCCCATGAGTAGTGCTGCTGTGAACGTCACAAGTGTGTGTATCTTTTCAAGTCCGTTTTCTCTGGATACATGCCCAGGCGTGGGACTGCTGGATCGTACGGTAGCTCTCAGCTTTTTATGGAACTCCGCGCTGTTCTCCACGTGGTTGTACCAATTTGCCTTCCCACCGGCAGCGCGGGACGGCTCTTTTTTTCCCAGCCTCTCCAGCACGGATTGTTTGCAGACGTGTTGATGCTGGCCGTCCTGACCGGTTGTGAGTATGACAGTGCTGACTTGCAGTCCTCTGATAATCAGTGACGTTGAACAGCTTTCCGTGTGCTTTTGGCCACCTGTACATCTTCTCCGGAGGTGTAAATATTCCCCTTAAGGTTTTTGGATGAGTATATGTGTTTATAATAACGTAAGACATATAACTTTACTTTTCTAACAGTCTGTTTTCTTAAAACTTTATGTTGACAGAGGTCAGGGAGATAAACAAACAAAATCAATACTTCCATTTGTCATTTGGTTCAAACTTTTAGCAAGCAGTAATAAAACAAAAAGTGGAAAGGGACTTGGCGTCTGTCCGCGGTCTGGGTTCTGCAGGGGCTGGGTGTGAGCGCTCAAGGTTAACGGGAGTGCTGAGGTGGGAGGTAAGTCATTCCGACCTTGGCAGCGTTATTGCTGCCGCGGAGGAAGGGCTCTTGTGGAAAGCTGACCCAGCCCAAGCCAGCAGGAGGGGGTGCCTGAGTGGGAGGAGTAGTTCAGACAGAGCTGCCAAGAGACCCCAAGTTCTCTCTCACACCTGCCCCTGCGGGATCAGGCCCTCAGACCCCACGCCCTTCCTGCGGAACTCGAAAGCGGTTGCACTGGTATAGTGTGTCAGCCCGAGAACCTTCTGGAGGATCAGTCACTGGGCCCGAGTCAGCCCCACAGCTGAGCCAGAACGCTGCCAGAGGCAACCGGCACGTTTTCCAAGCGTTGGCACGTCGTCTGCTTTTATAACTTTTACTTTTAGAATGTTATTGGGCGTACTTCCATTGCAGAAAATGCAAGGAATACGGACGGGCATAAAGAGGAAAAGGCACGCATGTGTCCTCTGCCCAGAGACGACCGCTGTTAACACCTCACAGCTCTCTCTCTTGCAATATGTAATTTACATGCACAGAAACACAATACCTTACAGACTTTTATAACCTACATCTTTTACTTAATATGTTAAAAACATCTTTTCACTTAATTGAATTTTTTCCAGAACATCATGGTGGTCAGAGAGCCTTGACCCCAACTGGTGGACATTTAAATTGACCTCAGTTGTTTATCCCTGTCGTTGTTATTATTATTATTAATCATTGCTTTAAGAAAAACATGTCTCTATATCCCAGAGAGCAAGGCCCTGTTAACAAAACACTATCTTTAAACAACAACAACAAAAATACCCGGTGGCCTGTGTTCAACACATTTGAAATTAAACATATTTAAATCATTTTTAGTAACTGTACTTCTCAGATCCATTAGTATGTGAATGGAGTTTTTGAATTCCCAAACTCCTGATATGTGTATGCACACACCCATATACACAGTCACACATACACCCCTGTCATCTGCGCAGACTGGGAGAACTGCCCTGCTTTAGAGTTCTAAAATTTAGAACTTGAATTTCTAGGTCAAGGGGTCTGGAGTTTGTATTACTAGTAATGCTTACTGTGATTTTATTTTAAATAGTACTTCTTAATATCATTGCTAATAATACCAGTTGTTCAGTTGAGATCATATCTACCTACCTGTCTATATGTTGCTTTTTCCCCATGCTTCTCTATTTTGAGAGTGTGCTGAAACTGTGAAGGCTTTGGAAATATTTAGGGAGATTTATACGGGCTTCTAGAAGGTTCTGGAATCTTGTTCAGGAAATGGGATGGTCTGACTGAAATTCTCCCTAAATCATCCAAGAAGGAATTTAGCCTCTGTCTCTGAAATGAGCTTGAAGGCAGCCACTAGTGAGAGGGAAAAGCTAGGGCTTCATCATCAGCCCTTCACATCTAGGCCCCACCAGGTAAAGCTCCCCCAGGACCGAGTCCAAGGGGCCAGGCCTGCCTCAGCTAACCGTGCCAAGAAGTCTGAACACATGCCGTCCCGGCCAAGACAGTTCTCAGACTTGCTCAGTAGGTCCCGAAACACCCGCATGGAGAACACTGTGATGCCTTCAAAGGCTGGCAAAACCAGCTGACCCGGGATTGAGCTGGGTTCTGTCGCGCTGCACTCAGCCCTTTCTGGTTTCTCTGGCACACCGCTCCTGCCCTCTCCTGTCCCGGTCGCAGAAGCAAGAGCTTTCTATCCCAGGAAACTTGCACGGCCAGCCCCGAGAAGAAGGCCGCCAAACCACAGACAGGCAGAGTATCGGGGCAAAATAAACCAACTGCCAGCACGCACACCTGCCCTGCTCCAGGAAACTCTGGGCAGAGGTCAAAACCTGCCCCGTGGGCAGCCCGGAAAAGGTTTCCCGACAGGAGGTAACCTGGAGGCTTAAAAATGCCCCTGTTGTTTGACCCTACATTCCCTTTGGAATCCATGGTAAGAAATAAATCAAACCGGTCTCCCCAAATCTTATGCACTTCTGTTTATTAAAGCATTCTACATATTAATGAAAAGACAGCAATGAGGGAAACAGCTCTCCAGTAACAGCGCAAGGCTTAGGTAACTATGGCACGCCTGCTTGCTGAATGCAGGATCGTAAGGGTAGCAGAAGATGTATCCAGGATTTATTTACTTTAAAATATATAAAATTGTATGTGGAGTATAATTGCATTATATAAAACTGAGAAGATACAAATAAACTCAATTCATTTTTTAAAAAGAGAGAAAGGGAATATATACATCAGAACAGTCACAGTGGTTGTCTTTGAGGGGTGAGACCGTGGGAATATTTGTTTTCCTGATTTCCAAATTTAAATGCTGAATGTACATTTCAACTTTCTAATGAAAACAGCAAACAGTAATACATTTTGTAGAAAAAAAATATTATTCAGCAATGATTTCTAAGAACAACTGTATTTAAATACAATGATAGACCTACCCCCACCTTCAACCAATCTCACAAGTCATATTTAAAGAGTATAGGGAAAGAATAAAACTATATTCAAGTGGATTACTAATGAACACCCATTTGTTCAGCTTAGAAAAAAATCTAAACAAGTGTGTACATAGAAAGTAAAACAAGGGAGAGATGAAGTTGGAGGGGTAAGAGAAACTGCAAATGCATCTTGGGGTTGGGACACGGGGCTCAGAGAGATTAAGTGACCGGGACAACATCTCACAGGAACCGGTGGCCCTGATCTCAGGTGGCCTCGGCCTGCAACGGCTTGGAGCGGGTCTTGGGTCCCCAGCCTGAGATGGGCCGTGTCACGGCGGTAAAAAACACCAGATCCCAGCCTAGTACTAGACTGGCGGTCAGTGACAAGGGCCCGCACCTTCCGCTATGCAGGAAGGAATTCCCACAAAGACAGAAAGCGGTGAAGCAAAGTATAATTAAGAGGAAAAAAAGAGTACAGGACGTGTGCACAGACACACGGGCAGACTTGGGGGGAGAGGCCCTGAGTCGCACCCTCGTGGCAGTTCGCATTACTTTTATGGGGTATTTCTTCCGAGTTTCCTTTGGCCAGTCATTCTGATTTGCCTGGTTCACGGTCTGTATTTTGTATCTCTCAGGATCCTCCCATGTGTGCATACCCATTTCTTAACCAAGATGGATTTTACCGAAAAGGCGTCTGGGTAGAACATCCCTTGACATTACTCCTGTTTGGCCTCCAAAGAACCTTTTCTGCTCATGTCTGGTCGGGGAGGTCTCCTGACTTTGAGAATGAGAAATATGTGCTCTGGGCAGGGCCCAGCCTTCTCCCTGAATTGTCCTGCTTTTTCTTGTCTTAGCGTTTCAGTCCAGAGGGGATGAATCTCCAATTACTTTACCCTGGAGGGGGCCCATCCGCCTCCTTGAAACATTTGATTTAAATACTTTCCTCACTGGTATAAAGGGGACAGTGACATTTCATTCAAAACTCGTGAGGTTTAAATGAGCAAAAACAGCATTTCAGGTTATGTGTTTTGCACAAAGTACTGGTAAGGACTCAGGAAATGATGCTTTATCAAAGTGGACTTTCTCACCTAAGGGACCCAACAGCCAATGAGAAATTGTCATGACTCCAAAGTAAAACAGCCAGACCCTAGTGAACCTCAGATAAAATCAGAAGTGGGAGGAAGGCACAGGGCCTCTTCCATCTCAGTGAGTGGTAAAGGGCATCTGTCTGCATAGACCTATCAAGATGGAGCAGGCCCTGGCCTTGGAAACAGATCAGCCTAGAGGGGAGACAGTCATTTCCAGCGGTGTGACGCCTAGGAGCAGGCCGCACTTCAGCCAGGAGCCGTTCGGGTTTGGGCCGGCATGCAGATGGGGCCCAGGTCGTGCTAGCGTTGGTGATGGAGAAGGTACCAAAGGCAGGATGCTTACTGCTGGAGGGATGCGATAAAGATGTCCTGGCATGGCCGATGTTTTCCTGCCCAGACAGAATGCAGACTCACCTAAAATGTCCATTCTAATTACAACTGTGAACTTGGCCCGGTGGAAAAACAGAAGACAAAATGCTTGTACTTCAAATAAGGAGACTGGTTGCTCAGGGGTATTTTATGTTAGTAGTTATAAAGTGACAAAAGGAAGTGAAAATGTTCTTAAAAAAATTTAAATACCAACACCCAGGGCTGATGAGGTTGTTACACACACACACACGCACACACACACACACACACACGCACAACAACCACCACCCAGAAGTATGTACCTTCTGCTGGCTGTAAGCCTTCCACATCACACATGGAAGCACGCAGCAAAACCCAAACAAGAGCTGTTAGACCCGAGAGTTTCAGGGGTGCCTGTGAATGCTGGAGAGGACAGTCAACAGAAGGGAAGAGCCGGATGAAGACAGACGCTAGCTGCACCATTAAGTGCTAACAGCAGAGACTAGAACTAGCCTGAATGTTCCAGAGCAGGGGATTCCCAGTGACGGCCCCGACCCAGCAGGACGACCCAGGAGGCCTCCATTAAAATAAGTGACAGTGGAGAAAGAAAGTGAGTTGGTGGGGGGGGAGGTGGGGGGGCACCAAGGACTATAAAAGCAGAGCTGAAAACCTCTGTTAGGACAGTGGTCTCTGACTGGGCCTGTCTTTTCCTTTTTAGAAATTGCCTTTATCGTTAGTACAGCGTCTCGTCAAGTACAATTCAGAGAAGTTTGTTTCAGTCATCATGTGGATAATATTTTGTGATATTGTTTATTAGTCTAAAACGAATTCAAACTAGTTTGGATACGTGGAAAGGCACAGAAAGTTAACAGGGTAAATATGCTATTTTTTTCTTGAATTGATTTGAAAAGTTTAAAAAAAAATGTTATTGGAATATAGTTGATTTACAATGTTGTATTAGTTTCAGGTGTAGAACAAGTGAATCAGCCCCACATATCCGCTCTGTTTCCGATCTTTCCCCACGTAGGCTATTACGGAATCAGTGAGTGCAGTTCCCTGCGCTCTGCGGTAGGTCCTTGTTACTTGTCTGTTTCACACGTAGTAGTGTGGACGTCTCAGAGCCTCTCTCTTCATCTGTCCTCTGCTCCCCCCTCCCTTCGGTAACCGTAACTTTGGTTTCGAGGATCAGGAAAAAAGTTCATTTGTATAATGCTGCTATTTTAGATGCTTTTTTAAATGTGAATTTCTTTGGGGATTGTATATATACGTAGACATCTACAGCTGACTCACTCTGCTGCACACCAGAGACTAACAGAACACTGCCGAGCAGCTACGCTTCAGCCGAAGTTCACCTAAAAGGTGAGCTTCTCGACGCCGTGCCTGCTGGCGGCCCGGACGCGCAGCCATTTTGCAACAGGCTTCGGGGCCCAGCGCTGACCTGAATGAAAGTAGTCAGGCCCCCTTCATGGAGGTTCAAAACAAAACTGCCCATCCCCCCATTCTAAAGAGCAAAACCACAAGCCACAGCTTCAGTCACTGGCGCGGCCGCTTCAGTTTCTTGTTTCCTAGTGATCAGTGGCAGCATGGTGTCCCTGCGTGAGCCGTGCACGTGGACTCCGGCGGCCTTCGGGTGTCAAGACTCAGGGAGAGCGAGCAGCTCGCTGGAGAAGGCTCCCTCTCGCTGGCCTGGGTGGAGGCCCTGGCCCCGGTGCCATGGTGCCAGACCCTGGCCACCGAGTCCCCTGGAGGCCAAACCCGGGCAGGGAAACCAGGCGCAGACCTGCTCAGAGCCAAGCAGGAGAGGAGGTCTGTGGGGCCGGGCCCGTGCTGCCAGTTCGCAGCACAGAATGGGCAGGCTTCGCCCCAGACGCGGGGCACCAGGAGGAGAGCAGGCCCTGGGCCTGCACAGGCCAGTTTTGCTGTGTGAACAAGCCCCTCATATCCATCTATTCAGGGACATGTACAGGGTCTGCAGCACCCTTCCTGCAGCGGGTGCAGACCGTCGTCCTGGCCCCGCAGGCTGGCTGACTGCGCCTCTGGTCCCCAGCCCCGGGGCTGTGGGCAGGCCGCTCAATCAGTCTCATCATCTGAGCGCAAAGTGAGAAGGTGGGTGTGACTTTAGCAGAGATTTCCAACTCTGTTTATTGCCACTCCAGACTCCCTACTATTGGGCTTCAGACCCTTCTCTGTCTCCCCCCACAGTTACCGTGTCTGCGTTCAGTTACTTTAGCGGGGTCATCACATAGCCTCTCGTGGGGTGGGGGCCCCAGAGTGGCAGCTGGCACATAATAAACAGCGCCTGCAAACAGCGGTGGTGATTATGGAAGACTAGGTTTACATTACATATACACACACACTTATGTGTACATACACTAACATATACATATGTATTGCATACGTGTGTTACACATACATATAACACATATGTGTGTTTCTGTGTGATGTGTCTATATATACGCACCATGACAGACGGTAAGCAATAGTCCTGGGCTTAACTAAGCAAAAAACCAAAAAGGAGTGAGGCTTTATGCTGTACACTTGCTCACCTGTCCAGGAATTGCCCCACAGCATCGGCCAAGGAAGTGAGACGTGTCTGGCAGGAGCAGTGGCCCACAGGGACTGGCACCGTCTGACCCCGTGGACTCAGGGCGTAAGCGGAGAGAGGAGGGAGGCCTGGCTTTGTTCTGGGCGGGGTCTCTGGTTATCAACAACCTGGAGAACTTTGGGTCAAGCTGATGGTGACCTTGGGTACTGTGACCACTCCTGTAGACCCAGGATCTAGGCATTTTATAGCTCTAACTGTGTGTGTGGGGGGGTGTCACCCTAAACTTTGGATTTCCGTAATGTGGTGCTCGGTGTGTCTGCTGGGTGCAGGACTGTATGAAGACCTGGTCCGTGTGACTCAGCTTTCCATTGAAGTGTAGTTAATTCACAGTGCTCTGTCAGTTTCTAGTGTATAGCAGGGTGATTCAGATATATGTACTTTTCTACTCTAGTTTATTACAAAATATTGGCTACAGTTCCCTGTGTTATGTAAGCAGGACATCGATGTTTGTCTATTTAAATGTAGCAGTGTGTATCTGCTAATCTCAGACTCCTGATTTCTCTCTCCTAACCCCTCTTGCTACCCTTTGGTAACCACGAGTTTGTTTCCTATGACTCTGTGAGTCTGTTTTATACACAGGTTTGTTTGCACACTTTAGATTCTGCCTGTAAGTGAGTGATACATGGTATTTCTCTGACTTACTTCACTTGGTAGGGTAATCTCTAGGCCCATCCGTGTTGCGGCAAATGGTGTTCTTTCGCTCCTTTTTCATGGCTAATACTCTTTTCTCCTCTTCTCTACCCGTTCCTCCGTGGATGGACCTTTAGGTTGCTTCCTTGTCTTGGGTATTGTGGATCGTGCTGCTGTGAATGTAGGGTGCATGTCTATTGTGAAATTCTGGTTTCGTCTGGGTGTATGCTCAGGAGTGGGCTTGCTGGATCGTAAGGCGGCTCTGGTTTTAGCTTTTTAAGGAACCTCCACACTGTCCCCCACAGTGGCTGGGCCAGTTTACATCCCCACCAGTGGTGCTGATGGGTTTAGGGAGCTCTGGGTTGAGGGGGACGCTTGCCTCCTCTGGTCAAGGTCCCTCAAGGATTCTGTTAAGGGGGAATATAGCTAGACGGGAGGATGTAGCCAGGCTGTGGACCCCTGGAAAGCAGTGGTGTCTGAGTGAACACAGAGCCAGAGGCCCCAGACGGACAATATCAGGATGGAGACTGGTGGCCGTGCCCCTCTGCCCCGCCTTCCTGGTGTGTGAGCAGAGGCAGCGTCTCCACGTGGCTGAAGTGGCCCTTCCTACATCCCTGCGGGAATGGCCCGGAAGCCCAGGTGTGAGTGAAGCAGGACCGGGGCCAAGGGCCTCAAACCACCCCCATCCCCCTCAGTAGAGACTGCCTACTCACCGAGAACCTGGTCATCACATGGGGAACACACCGTGAGAACTGAAATGGCCCACCGTGCGTAATAACAAAACTTCTTAAGGAGAAATTTAATGACAGTCATTTTTCTCTCTCTTTCTCTCTTCAACAGAAAATATGATGCTGGCATGCTAACTGCGTGAGACGACTCGGCCCGCGGACAGCCACAAAGCACAAAAACAGACTCAGAGAAGACATGCGGATGGTGTTTTCCTGGCGTCTACAAGAAGCGCTTTATTTTTTCCTCTAGATTGCTTTTCTAAAAAAAAAAAAACACACACACACACAAAACAAAAAAGCAAAACACAAAACTGAAACAAACATTTAAAGGAACAAGACAGACTTCAGGTGATGATATCAAGCATGCTCTTTTATTAAGCGTAGGATGGAGGGACGAGAGGGTGCGGAAGCAGGACGCTGAACAGATACGCGGGGGCTGTGCACCTGTGACGGGGTCCTTCCTGAGACTGCGGGAAGGCTGGCGGGAATGGCCTTTTATCCCCAGCCCCCAAACACCCGGGGCATCCTCAGGGGTGCCGGGCCGCCTCTCCTGCCTGTTGCGGGGTCTGCTTGCTGTGCCCTGAGGAAGCCTCTGTGCTGCTCCGGCAGTGGCTCAGAGCTCGGCAGCGCACCCACCGTCCGCGCCGCCCGTTTCTCAGTGTCCCCTCCGCCTCGGCCGGAACAGGGGCCAGAGGGGCCTGTCCAGGACTCAGACTGGATCAGGATGGAGCAGTGATCTCGCGGATGAGTGCGTGAAGGATAAACACCGGCTCTTTCTTCCCCAGACAGGAGAAAGCCGGCTCCTGGCTACAGTGTGGCCATGGGCGTGTGGCTGGGGTGGTGGCTGGTGGGACGGGGTGGGGGGCACCGGGGGACCCTGAGTGCTGAGGACTGCACGTGCTTCTGCGGTGGGACGGAGAGCCTCCCTTCGCCCGTGTGAAGGCGAACCTTCACCGTCACACGGGCCATTGCCAGGGCAGCACAGGGACCCGGGTTGCCCCCCAGCCCCGGACAAGAGGTACCGCCCCTTCTCCCCACCAACGCCCTGCTCCCTAGGGGTACCTAACGCTGCGTGCTCTGTTGCGTCAGTGCTTACATCCTGGGCCTCTGGCGGGTCTGGGTTGTGGGGACGTGGAAGGCCGCGGGGTGAGAGGTGGAGGGGGTTCAGCGGGGTGGGCGTCGGGCCGATGCCCGCCTAGGAGGGCGGGCCGCCGGGTGCCCCCTGAAGCAGCCGCTCGCTGAGCGCCCACAGGGCCCGCGCGGAGTCTTCACTCTGGGCTTCGGCTGATGGCAGGCAGCGGCAGCAGCTGTTGAAGTACATCCCTCCCAGGCCCTCCAGCTCCGGGGCGACGGCACAGTACACAGTGGTGGCGGCTCCCTGTTGCTGCAGGGCAGAGAGGAGAGACAAGAACGAGTTCGTGAGAAGAGAGGTGGCGGGGGGCTGTCCTTCACCGGGAGTGCCCTCCCCATCTGCTTCGGAGGCCGCTGGAGCTCAGCAGGGGCTGCGAACCCAGAGGTATGGCGGGGCCATCCGGGGACAGCGTCATGGACTCCGCCTGGAGCGCCACCTCACCTCATGCAGGAAAAGGCTTTGAACACAACACGCCTCTCAGCCTGTCGCATCCCGTGCCTCTGCTGACAACGCGAGCAGGATGGGAGCCTTGCCAGCCGGCAGGAACAAACCCGCCCAACCTCCTGACTGCACAACACATGATGTCATGAGACACCAAGACGTTCTTACAAGACTTCTGTCTGAGCTGGACCCGCTGCTCTCTCGTGGCCCAGCAGGTGGGAAGCCAAGCAGGCCCAGCGCCAGGTGTGCCCCTGCTCTTTGCCCATGGTGCTGCGAGGGGAAGGCTTTGGGAGGCAGTGTGCAGACGTGTGAGGCGCGCACATATACACGTGTTCCCTGCCGTACACACGTGCCTCCTATGGACACGAGACGCAAATCTGTGAGTTGATCAGGATCCTGGAGACCTTGCTATAAATGTCACATCCTGCCCGCACCTGCAGGGGGACAGCGGCTTGAGGGTCCACGTCCTCCCGGCCCACTTCTACATGCACGTCGTAATGAGTGCCATTGATCACTTCCGACTGACCTTTCGAGTAACTGCTGGCGCTGTGGCTAGGGATGTGTGTGCCGACGGGGCACCACATCACGCGGGCTGACAGGATGCTGTCAGGGATGCTGGGAGGAGGGCAAGAAATCACTTTGCTTTGCGAGCCATAATTAAAAATAATAGGCTGGTGCTCGTAGGGAGACATGGTCGGCACGGCTCTAATTTAAAACCAATACAGTTTATCTGGCATCTTCGGATTATTTATGTGCACCACAGCCCTTGCTGCATCAACTAATTATAGAGGGGCGGGCCGGGGGAGGCGGAGGAGCATCAGAGAAAGATAACGGGCGATAAGGTCACCGTTAGGAAAACACTGAAGCCCTCTGCGGGAGGCTGAAGCGCGTTCCCTCCCCACCCGAAAGCTGACCCTCTGCTGCCTCTTACAGACGTCACACCCCAGCAGAGTGCTCGAGGGAGAACCTCCCCCCCACACGCCTTGGTTTGTGTGTCTATGGTTACGCCCATAATCACCAGGAGCCCAGGGCATTCTGAGAAGCGAGGTCTCGGGGTGTTTACCATTTGAGGAAAGTACTGTGAAAGAGACTTGGGGGTTGTTTTGAAGAGGATGGTACTTACTGAATTTGGCTGAAAACCAAGTAGGCAAATATACTCAAGTGACATGCTTGTTAGGGAAGCGGGTGGTGTGGCATGGGAACACGATGGAGGCGTGAGTTCTGACCCTGGGGCTGTCCACTGCGCTGGACGAGACCCACGGATCCAAAGTTTGAACCCTTGGCGTGACCTGCACTGAACGGGAATCGGTTAGTTGTCCCGCAACCCTCTCAGCCATGCTCACTCCCCAGACAGCCAGCTGTGCGCTTGATTCAGCTACTTCTTTTCAGATTGACTTTGTGCGGCCCAGGTCTAATGAACCCAAGTCTGCCTCACTCCGATTCCCTCTCGCTGAGCTGCTATTCCTAGTAACCCTTAGCTTAGCATCCGGCACGTTTATCTAACCAAGTTCAAGTGGCTCATCCGAGTCCCCTGCACCCCGTGTGGGGCAAAGGGCAGCGGGGTGCCCTCTAGAGATGGATGGGAGACTTGAGGGGCTCGTCCCGCCCGCCCAGGCCAACTACCACCTTGGCCTTGATTCTCAGAATGATGCTGCTGCTGGGTGGAGATGGTGCTCGGGAATTTTCTGGACATCTGTCTTAGGTTTCTGCTGTGCTCTGCAACTGCCAAACCCACTGAAGAGCAGTCAGGGGGTTTGTCATGAGCTCCCAAGTGGCAAGAGAGTCCGCTCACCCCAAGATCCAGGCCCCCCCGCACCCCACCCTGGAGTGGCTATAATATCAGCATTCATACGTCGCAACAAACTGGCCTTTCACGAGCTCCAGCAGCCCTGAGAAAGGATCGAAGGTGGCCACTGGGAAGGCAACAGGCGGAATTCTTCCAAACCCAGTGCAAACTGGCGCCACTCTGACCTTCTAAACTGCTACTGTGTTGCACTCTCGCGTTGTCGGAATGGTATTTTTGCGGAGAAATTCGGCACTTAGACTGATTCAGAATCGAGCTGATGAGGGAGCTGGGGGCACACGCATTTTCCCCCCATGGAATCTGAAAGCAATTGAAGCTGGCCTCATTTCGTGTAAACCTCCACTTGGCTGCCACGCCAAAAAAACCATACATTTTAGAAACGCCCAATCTTTCATCAAAGGTTGGGTGGCTTCGAGGCCTTTGCCACTCGGCTCAGGGTGACGCGCAAGTTAGATCTCATCAGCGCCGGGGCCGGTTCTGTGCGAGAAGCTAAGACCAGCTTCTCTCCTCCGAAGACCGACTATGCACACCTGGCAAAGACCGGACGGCGAAGGGGTGACCCCGACGACAGATCCGGTCGGAAGCGATGACACTTCAACAACAAGTGCTAATTGCTGGCTCATTGGCTGTTGGGCCTGCCTATGCTCAAGAGTGAGACGGGAGCCGCATTAGGAAATCTCATTAGGAAATAAGCTGGCGTGGCTGCTACAAGAGAAAACGTTTTTAAACTGATAGAAGAAAAATTTTTAAAGTGCACTTTCATCACCGTCAGATGACTTTCACGCCACTTTGGTGGGGGGGAACATCAGCACATAATTCAGAGAAGATGAAAGAGCCCCATAAAGGAGACGATGTTAACAACTCTGTTATGAAATATCTGAGGCCGTGCCTTGCTGCCTGTCACCACTGCTTGCCGATCCGCTGTGATAAGATAATAGCAGTATCTTGCCGTACAAACGTGGGCTGGGGCGGGGGGAGTTCCTCTCGGTATTTAAGAACAGTTTATGGGAAGTCTGAGCCCTGGGGCACAGGGAGTCTGTCCTGCACCAGGGGTAGAGAGGGAGGGTGGGGGGGTGGGCGTGGGGCGGGGGCAGAGGATTTCTGGGAAGCCAGGAAAATCTTTAATCATGCCTGAATGCCATTTCTGATTCAGTGAAACGTCTGCAAGCTGCCCGAGGAGACCGACACCATCCATCTCTATAGCGTATGTAAAATCACCTGGGATTCTTGTTTGGGATTTTTAAGAGTATCTGGGTAATGAGGGTTCATCATTCTCTTTCAGAAATCAGTTGTCAGCTGAGCGGCACCATCTCCAACTACAGAAAGGTGGGATTTAGACAGTGGTTTGCTATTTGTTTATTGTTGGGGTCTTGAGATCTAAACTATCCATCCTCCCCAAGCCCTCAGTTGGGATGATTCTGTTGAAGTAGCTGCTTTTCATCCACAGTTATTTGATAACCACTAGCCATCAGTTTGCAGCCGTCAGCACGGAATACAGATGAATATTGACTCTTTGAAAGAGAAAGTTAACGGGAGTTTCAGATCAACAATCCAGGCTTAAAGAAAATCACCCACAGAGTAGTATTTGTGATGCATCAGTAGGTTCTCTAACATAGCTCATGTTTTGATAAGGACACATGTTATAGCATTATGTTTAGTTTTATAATGCATGCTTCTTTAAAAAAAAAAAAAAGAATACATTCCTGTCTTTAAACAGATTTAACTCTGAGACATAAAAAAGCAGACGCACTGTCACGGGGTGTCTGTGTGGTCAGTGGTTTTGAGAGCCGGCAGGGGTCCCACAGCTGCTTTCCCAGGCCTGAGGCAGGACCGGGGACCCACGGCGGGGAAGGAGCGGCCCTTCTGGGCAGGCACCGAGGAGGCGCTGGGTTCCTGGGACAGAGGATCTTGCTAGCGCCACAGGAGGAGATGGGTGCCTCTCTGAACCCCCAAAGCATCCCCCCGTTGCTCATCTGCAGTCTGTGGGGCACAGCAAGCATTTCCCCAGTGCAGAAGCGGTCCGCGCTCTGGCGAGTATGGCAGAGTGCTTCACCACAGAGCCTTGGTGGACACGGGGCAGCGGATACAGGGGTCCGGATGGGACACCCCGTCTCCCAGCAGTTGCTTAGTTGCTCAGTCATGTCCAATTCTTTGAGACCCCACCGACTGTAGCCCACCAGGCTCTCCTCTGTCCACGGGGACTTCCCAGGCCAGAATACTGGAGTGGGCTGCCATTCCCTTCTCCAGGGGATCTTCCCAACCCAGGGATCGAACCTGCGTCTCCTCCACTGCAGGTGCGTTCTCTGCCACCTGAGGCACCAGGGAAGTCCTGCCAAAAGCTTCCAACCCCTTCTCCTGGATAAGTGTGGTTCAGTATTTCAGATTCATCTACTGAGACCATGGGGCTGGGAACACAGCTGTTCCTCAAACAATACCATTTGGTTGTGGAGAAAAACCAAAGCAAGCTGCTCCAAAAGGTTAGGTCTACCCTACTTGCCATCTGAGCACAGTCTTTTAAGCCGACAGATGAGCCATGTGTTCCCAGAGATGCCCAGCGTGCAGGGCAGTGGGGCTCCCCACCCGGGGGGCCACGACCAACACAGGGCCCTCAGGCTTGGGTGTGGAGTCCCGTGCTCACCAGGAACAGACCCGGCTTCCTCCAGGACGACGAGAGGTGGAAGAAGGTGGAGATCGTGACTCAAGGGGACTCTCGGCCTCCACCCGGGCGAGCTTTCCCAGCCCATGGTTGCAGACGGGCACTGTTCAAGAGGTGACGATGGGGGCACCGGCCGTGAGCCTGCAACTCCCGTGGCGCTGGGCAGGGAGCTCCGTGACGGGCATGACGTTCTGGCCTCAGGCAGCTCTACAGGCTGGGAACGGTCGCCATCCCCACCGACGGAGAAGCCCACTTCGTACCAGAATTCACATGCCACCCCTCCAGGGCTGCATCGACCGGCCCCAGGAACCCAGAGCAGCTGCGACAGGCCTTCCAGCGCCCGGGCCCCCGTCTCCACGCCGCGCACCCCGCGCCTCCTGGGCGGCAGAGTCGCCTCAGGGGCCCCTCCCTTCCTCCCAGCCGGGCCTGTCTGGCCCCCCGCGTGCGGCCCCAATGTGGCCCAAGATGAAATGTACTCACAGGCTGTCAGGCACTCACCCGGGAAGCGTAAGGAAGAGATTTTCCCACTGTTGATTTAGGCAGGCCACTAAATTGAAATTATATCCATTTGGATTAACAAAACTGAAGACTCAGCGCCACCTCAGAAGAGCCAAGAGCCCATGACCCCTAACAAAGCCATCGCCTGATTTAAAGTGCCACCTCCACCTGCCGGACTGGACCAGCCAGGAATCCACTGCTCCTGAACGACACGGATGTTTTCCAAAGTGCAAGTGGAACTACGAGACCAGGGAAACCCAAGCAATCTCCAGCTTATGAATTCACAGATGTGTAAATGGGTGTGGCCTTTTGGAGGGTGCCACCTGACATGTTCCAGCCGGTGTGCAGAGGAGACTGCCCCATCTCCCTTCTCCTGCCCCCCACCCCCAGCCCCAATTCATTGTCAACAAACTCATCCCTACAAATGCCTAACCACTGACGTGTCCAGACAGCGCACGCTTAGATACAGGCAAATTCCTCCTGCAGGGATCAAGGTGTAACTCCTTCACAGCCTCAGGAGGTTTGCTAACGCTGTCCTCTTTGCTAACAGGCCGTCCTCAGGACTGGTTACAGCAGGGAAATCCAAACTCAACTTCTTAAACAGAAAAAGTGAGGCAGGTCAGGAAAGCAGACATTTGTTTTCACTGTGCAGGCCGGAAAAGTCGGCACCAATGCACTGGAGAATGCCTAGGATCGTGTTCAGTCCTGAGCTTGATGGAAGAGAAGGCGCACCTTCCGCAGTGTGTAGGGGCGTTTACCTCTCGCTAAGAAAGTCACGAGGGTAGAGGACCTCAGAGGTCCCTTCCCAGTGGCTGTCTCTCCCGTCCTTCCCTGGGTAGCACAGGACGCAGTCTGGGAGAGCTCCGTGGCAAAGACCGCAAAGCCGTGGGTCGTGCCAGCCCATCACCACCAACGTGACTGGTCCTGGCACAGGGCACAGCCCCAGGAAGCTGATGTCCATTCTAGGGAGATGTCTGGGGCGGGGGCACACAGGGGACAGAGGTTCCAGGGAGCAGTGTACATTCACAGGCCTCTGCTGGGAGAGAAGCCCGATGACATGGAAGCCTTCCTCTTTGCAGTGCAGGCACCCCAAATCCTCGACAGGCTACAAAGATCACATGGTCTCCTTGACAAAAGCCACTCATCTCTAGCAAGATCATCAAGGAGGCTGAAGAGACTGACTTGAAGACCAGGTAGGAATGAGTTGGGAGGTTAGGAGAACAGTTGCTACGATGCTCCGAGACATCTGTGGAAGCAAGCCCAGGGACCAGTGGGCTCCGGATGGAAAGCTGGGAAGGCTTTGTGAAGGCAGAACAAATGTCTTCCTGAGCCTAAGTTAGGGGAGGGGGAGGCAGCCACTTTCCGCCATCCGCAGAGGCCCGGGGCTGTGTGTGTTCTGGAGAGCAAGGCTCCAGAGGAGTTTTTGCTTAGTCTCAGCAGCAGCAGTGCAGGGCAGAGTGACCTCGGGAGGTTTTCAGCGCTCTGTTTTCAATGGCACGACCTTTTCTCAATTTGCCTTGACATCAACGAGGCCCCTTCCATACCCCTTACGTGTTCCAGGATCCTTGCCCAAAGTCTTGCAAGGGTTCCATGACGGATGGCTGGTCTCGAGAGAGTGGAGGTGGAATACTTAGAATGGTTTCCTTTTTCTGAGACCTGCTGGTGCTCCGCTGGAGTGGGAGGTCGTCCAGAGGGGGGAAGGAAAAAGGAACGACTGAGTTTAGTCCAGGTGGGTGACGTTATTCACGCCTGTTCTACCACTGGTCCCAAAGGTGCTCTAGCACTGATCGGGCTGGAGAGACGGTCCCATTAAACATGGGAGAAGAGGCTCTTATCTCTGTTACATCTTTCTTATATCCACGGGAGAGTTCCCTGGGCCTTCCCTGCTGGTGCTGCCTGGGGTACACACACTGCTTTTCAAACGGGTGTGGGGGTTCTCCGGTCGGGATGGGAAACTGCACCGGGGCGCCCATTCTTCCACAGGTGACTCTGAAATGGACCTTAGAACTCTACCACCAAAATACGCATCGTTCTCCTGCCTGGGACGAATCTGATGGCCCATCCCTGAAATTTTCCATCCCCGCCACCTGGACAGGACTGAAGGACTGCTGAGTGTTCACAGAAAGCTCAGAGAAGATATTTAGCCTGTGTTGATTTGTAACATTTTACATTTTTACTTCTTTAACCCACATTCTAGCTAGCTCTGTACACTGTACATAAATGTATGTCTCTGCATTTGCCGTGTATACTGAAATAAACCTTTGAAACTATTGCCAGGCAGAATGAATGGGTTCAACTCTAACCTAACGTTGTGAAGAGTATGGGTGAAGCAGACCTCTCTCCGCTCCCCTTCGTCTGCACAGAATCACACTGAATGGACCTACCATGCTTTCTTAGGAAACTGAGAGCTGACCATTTCTATGAGCAGACAAACCCTGAAAAATCAGTGCGTTGCAGTTGCAAGGTTGACACCTAGGACACAGAGAGTCCCCACCTCGACAAGGCATGGGGTGGGCGGATAACACCCCACAGGGTCGTCTCTGATGGGCCCCACTGTGGTTAGAAATGAACTAACTCTTCACTCTTCCAGAAACAAATTACAAGAACGGAGTCTGCAATAATCCCATCTGACAGTCAGGGCACCCCAGGGCCCACCTCCTACCCCCGTGTCCAGCCACACCGTCTCAAGCCGAGGACGTCTGTGTTAGGACGGTGTCTTTTCAGAGGGGGCTCTCTCTGTCAGATCATTTCTCAGGCGCAGAGACGCTGGCCTTGTTAACATTTCATTGGGAACATACTACGGAGAGCGTCTCACTTCTATTACTTCCATAATTAATGGTGAGTGCCGGGCACCGCCCCTGCACAGACGGACCTCGCCACAGTGGTCGACGGGGAGACGAGAAATGGTAGATATTTTATCCACCAGCAGCGTGTCGCTAGTTAGGGGGACATGATCACACAGGCTGGGCCTTTAATTGCCAGGGTGAATAATTCTGCCTCGGTGTTAGGGAACATTTTAAAGTGTTTGATGGAGATAGACTAGAAACAAAACATACACACACACACACACACACACACACACAATTACCTTGATTATGCAACACCTTAGCATAGAAAGTTACAAAGGTACATCTTTTTTTTAAAAAAAAAATTGCATTCTATCATGCAAATATTCTCTAAATATGCATGTGCTGACTACCCATCGACTGTATTTTAGGAAATACAATTAGGCTGCCTTTCTCCTCTCCTGTGTAGACTGTAAATACCTGTAGATCCTTCTCTTGTTTCCCTATGTAAATATATGTAAATACTAACAAGCTTTGCATGCTGATATTCTAGCCAATTTCAGGCACTTTTATAATCTGAAGGCATGTACTTGAACTGGTTTGTTAGAAAGAAAAACAACCAACACCTCTCTCAAACTCTTGAAAGCTGAACAGAAATTAAAGATCTCTTCCTAGACTGCTGTGGCTTCTTTTGTTTGCCTTCCGAGTCCCCCAACGCCTCCGGGACGGGCTCCCGGACCTGCTACCGGCAGAGGGGTGCCGGGGAGCCACCAGGCCAGGGCAGGGGCTCAGCCACCCGTCTTGCGTTTTTACACACTTGGTCCTTTGGCTTTCCAGAGCAGTGGTCCCTGAGCTTTTCGGCACCAGGGGCTGGTTTTGTGGGGGACAATTCTTCCACGGGGGGGTGGTTTGGGGCGGATTCAAGCGCATGACCTACTGTGCTCTTTTGTTTATTATGACATCAGCTCCACCTCAGATCATCAGGCATCAGATCCTGGAGTCTGGGGACCCCTGTTCTAAAGGACTTCTAGAATCTTAAGATTGGCGTCTTTGGATTTTTCTATCGAAAGAAACGGGAGTGTGGGCGTGCGTGCTAAGTCGCTACGGTGGTGTCTGACTCTTTGCGACCCCATGGATTGTACCCTGCCAGGCTCCTCTGTCCATGGGATTTCCCAGTCAAGAACACTGGAGTGGACTGCCATGCCCTTCTCCAGGGGATCTTCCTGACCCAGGGATCGAACCCATGTCTCTGGATTTTTCTATCAAAAGAATAGGGAGTAAAAACAATTGATTTGTACCTACTGTTCCCCTAAATGTACCAAGGCCAGAGCTAGAGGGTTCAGAGTCCCAGGACCCTAAGAAAGAACCCTGTCGTTCCCATTTCAAAGATGCAGAAACTGAGTCACAGCAAGAACAGCTGTCACAGCATGGGCCTAAGGTGACAGAGGAGCCTGGCGTGCTGCAGTCCATGGGGTCACAGAGCGTCAGACACAACTGAGCCACTGAACGACGCCCACAAAAGGGACAAACCACTGGATGCCCCCAGATCCAAGTCTCTGCTGTTTACCAACAGTCAGCAAATAAAGCTTTTCTGCAAAGGGTGACAGAAGAGAGATTTTAGGCCCACTAGGGCCTATGGTTTCGGTCACAACTACTGAGACCTGCCACTGTTGTTGGGGAAACAGCTGTGCACAACACACCCCGCAGTGAACGTGGCTGTACGCCAGCAAAACTTGATTTGCAAACACCGCTACACCCCTCGCTCAGCTGCTCGTCCACAGACCGCTGCCCCTTCCCGCTCAAGGACGTTCTTGTGTCTGATGGAGAAAGCACTTGGTCAGCTGAGAGTTCCCAATCTCTTGCCTGCCCACGGCAACACTGAGTGGAAGCCACGCAGCACTCGGGGGAGGGCAAAAACGAAGCCTCTCAAGCTCCCAAGTCAGACCGCCTTCCACAGATAACTCTCACTGCCAGGTTTCCCTGCAGTCACCCTTCGTTTCCACATGTGGGGGTGGGGGGAAGGGAAAGTACGAAAGGCTAAGGTAGAGAGAGAAACCAGCGACGCTCAGGTCTTCACCGAGGAAGCAGGCCCTTACCTTGGGGGTCTACGGAAACCAAGCCGCACGTGAACTTTCTAACGGCTGGAAAACTGCGCTCACATTGAAGGTGTTTTTCCCCACATATGAAGCTTCGGTGTAAACGCATTAACTGACAGTTTCTTTGGGGACTTTTTTTTATTAAAGTTTCCAAACTTCATTCGACGGCACAAGGAGCTCCAGGGGCCCTTGAGAACGTTGCAAAGCTGGGGCTTTAGCACGGGGAGCCGGGCCTGGCGTCCTGGATGAACCCAGGGCCCCGGCCAAGCGGGGGAGGCCAGTCCTCACCGCCCGCGGGGTCCCCTTTCAAAGGCCCCTGCGCTCGCCTGGGGCTGGGAGAGAGCCTTTCTGACCCGCTGCACGCGGTCAATGTCATCCCTTCAGTCGTGGAGTGGGAGGAGGGACGACCCGGGTGTCTCTGCAGGTGGGGGTGCTGTGGGCGGACGGGGAGAGCCCAGGAGTGAAGCCTGAGACACAGGAATTCAAATGCCGGCTCTGCCACCCGGCAGCTCTGCGACAGGACACAGCCTCAGTCTCCCCGCCGATGAAACGGGCCGCCTAACAGCCCCTTCTCCCGGCTCTTGGGAGGGTCAGTGATGACATCTGGAGGCTCCCTGAGTGCACGACAGCCCCTGGCTCAACCGCGGCTGCAGGCCCCTCTGTTAAAAGTCTGGAGGGGGAGGCACCCGGGTCAGTCACGCCTCCGTCCTCCATCTGAGGGACCTGGAAGCAGCGAGGGGCAGTTTCTGCCTTCTGAGCGGGACAGTCAAGAGGCAGTCACTTTTCTCACCAACTTTCACAGCACCTCTGGGTACCAGCCGAGCATGGACTCCAAGGCTCCTCTGCCTCCGCACCCCCCCGCCCCAGACCACAGCAACCAGAACCAAGCTCACACCCCTGAAAGCGGGGCACTGGCATTCCAGTGACAGCCACACTCAGTAGCATACTAAGCGCTGCTCAAGTCCAGACCCCGGCCCCCGCCCTGGCCCTGCACACGCGTCCATCTAAACCTCCACACGTCCCTGTGCAGTGGGGCCTGGAGAAAGGGATGGACGGAACAAGAGAGCAGGTGCAGGGTTCTTTAAGCACAGTATTCCTTTTAAAACTAAAAATGGAATTACCATATGATCCAGCAATCCCACTCCTGGGCATATATCCAGAGAAAACCGTAATTCAAAAAGACACATGCACTCCAATGTCCCGAGCAGCACGATTCACCAAGACAGGGGGGCCGTGTCTGGGGGCCAAGACATGGAAGCAACCAAGACAGGGGTCAAGACATGGAAGCCACCTACGTGCCCATCGACTCACGAATGGGTAAAGAAGATGTGGTACACATATGCAATGGAAATCTATTCAGACATAAAAAAGAATGCAATCATGCCATTTGCAGCAACATGGACGTAACTAGACGTTATCATGCTAAGTGCAGTAAGTCCGAGAAAAACGAATACCGCATGATGTCATTTATATGTGGGATCAAAGAAATGATATGAGTGAACTTATTTACAAAACAGAAACAGCCTCACAGACTTCAAAAACAAACTTCCCAAAGCGGGGAGGGGGGATACATTAGGAGTCTGGGATTAATGGATACACACTTCTGTAGGTAAAACGGATGATCAACAGAGACCTCCTGTACGGCACAGGGAACGCTGCTCAATATTCCGTGGTAACCTAAATGGGAAAAGGATCTGAAAAACAATACGTACATACATGTAACTGAATCATTTAGCTGTACACCTGAAACTCACACAATGCTATAAATCAGCTATACTCCAATATAAAACAATAAAAATTAAATTTTAAGATGTGCAGCATACATGTAGAATAATAGGAGTTGGGTAGATTGATGGGTGCCACATTATTGTTTGAAATTTTCTATCTAAATTTTATAATAGAATGTTAGAAAAAGACATGGATTCCTTGCTAGTGGCTATTAGCCCCATTTCACAGAGGAGAAGACTGAGGCACAGAAGTGGTGTGGACTGCCCTGAGGTCCTCCACCTGGTAAGTGGTGGCATCCTCTTTGAAATCCATGCCCGGCCAGCTCCAGTGCTGACTCTGTGATGGGCACATATGCATCTTTGTTAATCGACCTTCTAGGGTCAATTAACCCTGCCTCTCCTATTCCACTGCTTGAATTTTTGCCGCAAAGCATGAAAACTGGTTTTCTCACACTATTCCCACCACGCAGGAAGTTCTTAGGGCCTCCAACTCAGAGCCCAGAAATCAATCAGCTCAGGAGCAACAGCGACCCATGTGTGACTGGAGGTAAATTTCTATCTGTTCATCTGGTGGCTATTTAATCTGGCTTTTGATTCTAATGCCGCCCCTGAAGGCAGAGGGCTATTCTCACTGAAAACATGCCGTCAGGTTCAGAAGCACTGATGCCGGCCAGCACGCTGAGCGTTGTCTATGAACCCAGAACTCAGAGAGAGAGAAAGGGAGGCAACACCCGGGCAGACACACATAGGGAGAAGCAATCGGCTCCCTGCTGCTGGGTGCAGAAGGGATGCTGCCACCGGCAAGAGGCCAGGGCTGCTGGCAGCTGGACCACCAGACACGGCCGGATGGGAACCCTGCCCCGTCCTCCAGCTCACACGCTCCCTTCCGGCCACGGCAAACTCCACGCTCTGAACTTCAGAAGCTGGAAGACAGCGTCAGCCCAGTCTTGACAGTCTGGGAGGGACCCCAGCAGCCCAGCCTGCTCTGCTTCCTAAACTCAGGAGTCAACTTTCCTCCTGGGCAGAAATTCTCCTCCAAGCCGGCCCCCCGCCCCCTTCCCCTTTGAGCCCCACGAGCGATGGACCGGGCACCGTCTTCCTTTTCACTTAGCTGCTGGAGACGCGCGCATCCCCTTCCCCAGCGCCTCCCCTTCAGCCACTGTCCACCCAGGAACAGCCACCTTCCAGTCCTTTCTTGGCTTCCCTTCCCACCCTAGAGTGTCATATCTTGGCCAGGTGAGTCTGAGATGGAACGGCTGCCTTCAGGAGGGTTAGCCCAACCCCAATTGTGATAACCGACGGCAACAAAGCAGTGATGATCACAGAAACGGCTGCGGGTTACCCAGAGCCTGTTCTGTGCCAGGGACCTATTAGTACTTCCGATTCTCAACCTGGCCAGGCAGGTACTGGCTTGGCCAACGAGTTGGTCCATAATCCGATGGAAACGCTCGAGCGAGCTCTTGGGCCAACCCAGGGAACCTGGCTGACTGTGTATTGGTTCGAAGCCCCCGTCCTTGTTCGTGGCGGACGCCCGCTCTGACCCCACGCCCGGGCCACGGCAGGGCCTCCTGGGATCGTGGAAACTAGCCCTGTCAGGCTGCAGATCCCCTCCCTGCGGGGCCCTGTCGGCCTTCCTCCTCCTCGCTGGGCTCCGACGCCCTCCCCTGCACCGTCCCACTGCTGCAAACTGCTTCTCCTGCAAGGGAGGTCTGGAAGCCAGCGGGGCTCGGGTTTACGGTTGGGCATTTGTGGGCTTTCTGGCCGCATCCACTGGAGCGGGCTCACACCAGCCAACTGCAGTTAGGGTCTCCTGGTCCCGCAGCTCAAGGAAGTGCTGAACTCAGGACGGTGGGGGCCACGAGGGGCATCTTACTCGGCTTCACCTAACCCCTCTGGCTGCCACACCTGATAGGACCCATCCTGCGGATGGACAGGCTAGCAGCTACCAAGCCAAGCGTCAGTGGGCACACAGCCAACTGTGTAGCTGGCTGTCAAACTGTCGAGGTGACTGAAAACTCCTCTATGGTCTGTGCCCTCTGGATCCCTAATCAACTGACTGTATGAGGCAGCCCCTAAGGCAGGGGTCCCCAGCCTCCAGGATCTATTACCTGATGGTCTGAGGCGGAGCTGATGTAACAGTAACAAAGTGCACAGCAAGTGTGATGTGCTAATCATCCCCCTGCTCCCAGGCCCGTGGAAGAACTGTCTTCCATGAAACAAGTCCCTGGAGCCAAAAAGGCTGGGGTCTGCGGCCTTAAGGTACGACTCCCATATGAGGTGTGGATGCCTTCCATGGCACCTTCTGGGCGCCAGGTTTCTGCTGAATTCTTGCCGGAGCCTTGTGGAGGCATCAGTGTCCCCACTTCATTTATAGGGAGACTGAGGCTTGAACGAGTGAAATGAGGGAGGAACAGGTGAACTCTGGCTGTAAGAGCACCCCTCAAGCTAAGGGATGCTCATGCCCCCAGCGCTTCCAGGAAAGGCCCACATTTTGCTTCCACTCTCCCCAGTTATAGGCAGGACCCTGAACCCTCAAGAGGCAAAGGTCAGAGGGCAAGTGGCAGAGTCAGGAGCAGAGCCCAGTCCCACGGCGTCCGGACCCCCCTCTCAGCGCTGGCACCTGCATGGGTGGGATATGTTCACAATTCAAGGGCAGCAGGAGTATTGCTGCGCGTCTGTCAGCCAGGAGTTTGCACAATCATGAGAGCAGGTCTTTCCACAAAAAGATGCAGCAAGTGCTGAGCACAGCGCCAGGATCCAAACCCAGACCTGCCTGGCTCTGGGCTCTGCGGTTTCCCAGGCGCACTGGGAACTGTGTGGCCTATGAGTTCAGCGTCCTCAAAAATAGCTCATGAGTTGTCTCCGAGCCTTTGTACAAGAAGTGGAATCCACGTGTGATGACAAACACACTTGCCCACTCCCAAGACGTCTCTCACTTAGGGACACAGGGTCTGAGCCCCTGCAGGGCTGCAGGTGGGAGTAACAGGGTATGGGGAGAGGGGCTGGAGATTGGGTAAGTGGGCTACCAGCAGCGAAGGGAACCTGGCTCCTGGGCATATATGCAGACAAAACCCCAAAACGACGCACGCACCCCAAGTTCACAGCGGCAGTGTTTACAGCAGCCAAGCCAAGGGAGCGGCCTAAATGTCCATCCATGGCTGGATGCGTAAAGATGTGGCGTGTAACATACAAATATATGTAGATGCACACACACATAAAGGGACACTACTTATCCACGAAAAAGAACAAGCATCTGACCTCTGGAGCAACATGGACAGACCAAGAGACCATCACACCAAGGGAGTCAGGAAGAGAAAGACGAGTATCATACGGCCGCACTTATACGCGGGCTCTAAGATAGGACACAAATCGACCTATCGACAAAACCAAAACAGAATCGGAGACACAGGACCCTGGCGGCTTCCAAGGGGGCGGGGGCTGGAGGAGGGAGGGGGCGGGGCTGGAGGAGGGCGGGGCGGGGCGGGGCTGGAGGAGGGCGGGGCGGGGCGGGGCTGGAGGAGGGCGGGGCGGGGCTGGAGGAGGGCCGGGCGGGGGCTGGGGTCAGCAGGTGCGAGCTGTTACACAGAGAAGGGATGAACCAGAAGGCCCTGCAGGGAACTGTACTCAGTATCTTATGATAAATCATGATGGAAAAGAAGGTATATGCGTGTGTAACTCAACCACCCGACGGGACAGCAGAAATGAACACAGCGTTGGGAATCAGCTACACCTCGACAACAGGACCAGGACAGGGGGAGGCGTGGAGAGCGGCGGGTGGGGCCCTGGGGGAGGAGGGCACAGGGCCCCCTGGGGCCGTGCGCTGCTGTCTTCCAGGTGCTGGTGGAAGCTGCGCTCACGCAGACTCAGAGCTGACTCCCCTGGTCTGACATCACTGCCTCTGGTTATCCCGAACACAGAGTCAGGGCATGCGTCCCCAAGCGGCAGGCCCCTGGGGTCAGCGCGGCCCCCGACAGGAGGCCACACAGAGGAGAGGACGGCGAGCGCTCACACCGCAGGCCTCTACCTGGAGCCAAACCTCCAGACTGCTTTTGGTTTCGTCACTTCCCTAGACGGACGCACCAACGGGTCGCCGCCGATGACACTGCCTGAGAAGGGCCCGTCCTGGAACGCAGTGGTCTCACCGTCCCCACGTTGACGGAGAATCTTTTGGACAAAGTCAGCTTTACCACCCGAGTGAACCAATCTTCCCCATTTTCAGATAAGAATCAGAATCCAGTGATGGAAGGAGAGGAGGAAGTGGAGTCTGCTCTCCCTCCTCGTCTGGACCCCCTGATGCAGGCATATCAAGGATCTCAGGGGAACCCCGCCGCCTGGTTTTGCTCGAAGGCCCCAAGGACCACCAGCTGGATGGTCTCCCCAGAGCACCGCCCTGCTGCTGCAGACGTGCCCCGCGCCCCCTCCTGGCTGGCCCCTGGGCCAGGCGCAGGTCCTGCCCCAGACGAGCTGACCTCCACCTCTGGCTTTCTCTTCTCCCTGCCCTCTGCCCCGTGCCCCGCTGCCGTGAAGAGGGAGAGGGCGGTGGCCCCACGGTCAGCCATGACCCTGCAGTGGATACTCCAGTGTGCAGCCCAGAGGCCCGACCCAGCCCAGGGTCGTCCACTCCCCAGCCACTGGGCTGCCGTGTGCTGAAGGCGGGACCCCCTTCTCAGGACTCACCGTCGGCCAGATGGGGCTGCGCAGCCTGCGGACGTGCTCTTCTAGGAGGCAGCCTGTGTCCCAACTCAGGACACCTCTGACGGTCACCCTGCTTCAGTCCCCATGGCCTGGCTGGAGCGTCCACTCCTCCCTTGCAGCTCAGCCCTCCCCCGGCCCCCGTTCTGCCGACCACGCCCCCATGGGCGTGGACCCCCAGAGCACAGCCCCCTGAGCCTCGAGGGGCCTGCCTCTGGGGGCATCCAGACTATGGGCGACAACAGCTGGGCGACGCGGGGAGACACACTGAACCACGCGGGGCCCACGTCCTCACCCGCAAACCTGAGTCACGATACACAGACGGCACTGTGTTGGGGTAGCCACGTCAGACTGCAGACACAACGTATTTGTGCAGAGCTGGCCTGTCACAGCAGGCAGGCAGAGGCGGGCCGGGGCAGCGGGAGGAGCCGCCGCCGCGATCCCACTCACCCTTCAGCCCGGGGGCACAGTCTGATCCAAAAGCACAGCCTCTGGGGGGCATCTGCATGATACCCCCTCACCCTTCAGTGTCGGGGGGGGGGCGGTACCACACAATCCCAAAAGCACAGGCTCTGGGGGGATGTCCGTGTAGGCATTTTCATCTGCCCTCCCTCCAGAAACTTGATGAAAAGTATAGTAAAGGGGAAAGGGTTTAACTGAGTGAAGGAAGGACTGGGCAGGTGGAGGGTCCCACACTGATGTCTGGGCAGGCGACCATGCCCAGCATCACCAAGTTCAAGGGCACCTCCCATGTGAGTCCCTGTAGCCGCCTCTCCTCCCCTTCACTCCTGTCCTGAATCCTGTTCCATAGCTGGGTGTGTGCTCCTGGGCTCCAGCCTCAGTGGCGGGGTCCCTGGCACCCAGCCCCGTGCCTGGCACACAGTAGGCAGCTAACAAGTGTTTCTAAAGACCCGCGTGGGTGTCTGAGCGAGCACCCTTTGCTGGGCAGGGGAGGCATGAACCAACCCGCGGCAGTTGCCACATAAGCACAAACTATTCCCTTTCCGGGCTCTTGCTCCTCTGCCTTCGACACCATGGCTCCCGGCAAGTGACGACTCACGGGAAGACCGCATTTACATTTTGCTTGCCACTTGCCAGATGCTGACCTCAGCTTGCTTCTGCCTCAACACACACACACCCCGGCTCACAAACCCTCATGTTTAGTCCGCAGATAAAACCTGTGAAGTCCATTTGTCATTAGGTCCCCCTGTTGACAGGAAAACTGGACAGAGGGCTTAAGAAAGTGGCTCAGGGCTACACAGTTAGGAAGTGGCAGAGCTGGGGTTCGAACCCAGGCCTGGGGACACCCAGGGCCATTGGAGCATAGGCAGCCAGGGGCTAAGAGGATGCTTGTGCAGGTCCTGGGGCGCTTTCTCTCAGCCCTGAACTAGCTTTCTGGACGCAGACTCTGCAGGGCTTCCTCCAGGGGCCCTGGGCTTGCTGTTGGCCCCAGACATTTAGGAGGGAAGGGGAGATGGGCTCCCCAGGGCTGCCTTGGGAGCTGTCTAGAACCTGACTCCAGGACAGGAGGAGACAGGGTCTCCCTGCATCCCTGGGCGCGTTGCGTTGCCTCCCACCCCAAGAAGCAGCGATGCCGCAGGGCCACTCTTACTCAGTGGAGCACGTGGCCTGCGGAGCTCACCAGGGCCAGGTCCTGGGCCAGCGGACTCTTCTGTGAAGGGGCTGATGGGGCTGTGCCTGCAGGGATCGGGGCGGAGGTGGGGGGCGCGACAGAGCAGGTGCGAAGGTGAGCTCAGGTCAAGGCATGTAAGAGCTAACCCACAGGCCAGCTCTCTGCGCCCCCAGATCGCGCTGACAACCTTCCCTGGCGTTAAGTCACACCCACCTCCCTTCACAGAGGCGCTGCGGGTGGGTGACAGTTGTGTAGGAGGGCCAGCACCTGGATGTGACCTTTGCTCTATCCAATGCCAGAGCCTGTGCTATTAAAAAAAATTTTTTTTTCTTATTTTTTGGCGGTGCTGTGCAGCATGTGGGACCTTAGTTCCCCATCCAGGGACGGAACCCTCGCCCCCTGCAGTGGAAGCACGGAGGCTTGGCCACTGGACCCCCGGGAAGCGGCAGAGCCCCTGATTTCTAGTCTATACATGGCGAGATCCAGCAGGAGGCACCGGAAGAGGAAACGGAAGGCATCCACGGCCTTGACTCTGCCAGAGAGGCTAGAGACAGCAGGAGCCTGGCAACCAGTCTGTGGGTGGCTCCTGGCTGCGGGGACTGACTCCTCTCCCCTATTTACGAGCCCAGCGTCGCAGAAAACGTGTGACCCTCCCTTCATCCACCTACTCCCCAGTCACCGCATCCTTCACCCAAGTCCTGCAGCCATGTGAGGAAACCGGAGTTCAGAGACATTAGGCAATCTGCCCAAAGACACACAGCCAGTGAGTGGCAGGCTGGGATTCAAATGTGGTAAGGGGTGAAGGGGTTCTTCTGTTTCGTCTCTCTCATCCTCAGAGTAAAAGCAGAAGGGTGGACCCCACATAGGAAATAGAGGGTGAGAGGCAAAAAAATACAGATAGGGGACAGAAGTGGGAGGGAAGGGGCCCTGGTTGACAGAGGGCTGCGGGGGTCAGCTTCGGGGTGCTTCTGAACTGCTGTGCTACGTCGCGGGACATATCCCAGCCCAAACCTTCCCTTGGTCCCCAGAGACCTCACTAGGTACAGCCTCACATCTCTCTCAGCTGTCAGAGCATGCCTTGCACCATGAAGACGAGGCCAAAACGCCCAACAAACGGGATTTTACGCACACAGCTCTCTCTAGCCTTTAGCCCTGGACCTGTCATATGGAAGTCCTCAGTATCCATGCAGTGAATGAATGAATGAGCAACCAATGACCAGACGGCTGTTGGGGGGCGCTATTGGCCCCACTGCACCCCGAAGGCAAGCAGACTGCAGAAATGACTCACGGGCGGCTCCCCAGACTTGAGAAATACACGTATTCCTGATGAGAAGTGGCAGAAACAATCTCAGTCCTGAGAGCAGGGCTTCCAGCCCAGCTAATACTACACGAGGTGCTAACTACATTATCTGGAAATAACCGATGACTAATTCCCCATTCCTTATCTTGAGGAGAAGAAAATTGTCTCGAGCACGAATGCCCCAGATTCCTGGTCAGTTTATGTAAGGCCTTGCAAGTGATTGCAGTATTTTAAGCCATTTTTAGCTGAAATCACCTGATGTGTGGTGAGCCCAGAAATCCTGATCTCTTGCTCCCTGAAACTCCCTGTTTTTCCACTAATTTTGTTTAAACGACTTACTGCACCCTAAGTACTTTTCCACTGAAGGATGGCTTATAAGTGCACATCCCCAGGACTATGTGACTTTTGAAAGAGACGATTTATTGCGTGGATTTTCCAGCATCAGCCCTATCCCTTGGCTCGAAGCGCTATTACATGTTGGGTGATCCCACATTCACCCAGGTCAAGAGTGGGCGGTATTTGCTCTTTATCACGGCTAGTTTGGTGGTTCTGGCAACTGACAAGCTTTCTGTCCAGTCTAAAGAGGATTTGATTGAAACTTTCTGCTGGTGATGTCTCAAATGATCCTCAGTGATTGAGCAAGAGATGAACTTCCCCAAGACCTTCGCATGACTGGAGGTAAAAGAGGGCAAAAGCAGGGCTTTTATGAAGCAGCTGGAGGGGAAAGGAGGGCCTTTTTTTGGGGCAGCAATAGCTATGTCTCAGTAAACATACACAGAAATACGCACAGGAGAGTCAAGATGCCCTGAGGTTCATCTGCAATCCTGACGGCCTTTACGTCTCATCCACAGAAGCCACGCTGTCTGCCACCCCCCACCCCAGAATCATACCATATTACACACGCTTCCCCTCTGATACACTACTGGGCTGGCCAAAAAGTTTGTTTGGTTTTTTAAGCAAGCTGTTACAGTAAAACCTGAATGAACTTTGTGGCCTACCCAAGACTCTGTTCCCACAGGCAGACACAGGAGAGGCTGAGCCACCATTCAAAAAATTCAGGAAACACCAAGCAGTCCACGTCCACCCTCCCATCTACGGGTCCCCCTGACCTTCTTTATCAAACGGTGTGCACGCATGCTCAGCTGCTTCAGTCCTGTCCAACTCTCTGCAACCCCATGCACTGCAGCCCGCCAGGCTCCTCGGTCCATGGGATTCCTCAGGCAAGAATACTGGGGTGGGTTGCCATGCCCTCCTCCAGGGGAATCTTCCCGACCCAGGGATTAAACCCATGTCCCCTGCAGCTCCAGCACTGCAGGCGTATTCTCTGCTGCTGAGCCACCAGGGCAGTAACTATCTGGGGGTCTGCAACACTGGAAGGTTACAGTTACTCAGCCTGGCTACCTGATGCAGAAGCAGCCAGGGATGATGTGTGAACAATCGGGTGTGGCTGTGAGCCAACAAAACTGTATTTACAAAAACAGACAGCTGGCTGGATTTAGCCTGAGGCCATGGTCTGCCCTCCCAGTTCTACCTAATACCAACTGACTTAATCATCGAAACAATACCAAGGAGTTTATCTTCCAAATGATTTCCCTCTCTTGACAAAACGGACTTGATGTTCGACTGCACTTCCAAGCCGGTTTAATCCAGGAAATGTGTTGCTAAGCCCTCCAGCCATAGGCTTGAATATCAGAATATCTAACCTGTCAAGCAGGAGTCCTGTGGTCTTTGGAATGCAAATACAGACCTCAGTTAGGAATCCCTGCCTAATGGTTCCACATTAACTCCTGTGCATTTTTTCCCATTAAAGAAAAAAAAAAAAAGAAGAATGAAACTAGAAAACTTCCTAACACTATACACAAAAATAAACTCAAAATGGACTCAAGAGCGAAATGTAAGACCAGAAACTAGGAAAACATAGGCAGAACACTCTCTGACATAAATCACAGCAAGATCCTCTATGACCCATCCCCCAGGGTAACGGAAATAAAAACAAAAATAAACAAATGGGACCTAGTTAAATGTAAAAGCTTTTGCCCAACCGAGGAAACTAAAAGCAAGGTGAAAAGAATAGGAGAAAATAATAGCAAACAAAGCAACTGACAAAGAATTAATCTTCAAAATATACAAGCAGCTCATGCAGCTCAAAACCAGAAAAACGAACAACCCATTTAAAAAGTGGGCGAAAGAACTAAACAGACATTTCTCCAAAGAAGACACACAGATGGCTAAGAAACATATGAAAAGATGCTCAGCATCACTGTTATTAAAGAAATGCAAATCAAAACCACAATGAGTTATCATCTCACACCAGTCAGAATGGCTGCCATGAAAAGGTCTACAAACAATAAATGCTGGAGAGGGTGTGGAGAAAAGGGAACCCTCTTACACTGTTGGTGGGAATGCAAACTGGTACTGCCACTATGGAGAACAGTGTGGAGATTCCTTAAAAAACTGGAAATGACCCAGCAATCCCACTGCTGAGCATACACACTGAGGAAACCAGAATTGAAAGAGACACGTGTACCCCCATGTTCATCGCAGCACTGTTTAAAATAGCCAGGACATGGAAGCAACATAGATGTCCATCAGCAGACGAATGGATAAGAAAGCCGTCGTACATATACACAATGGAGTATTACTCAGCTATAAAAAGAACGCATTTGAGTCAGTTCTAATGAGGTGGATGAGACGACCCTATTATACAGAGTGAAGTAAGTCAGAAAGAGAAACACCAATACTGTACATTAATGCATATATTTGGAATTTAGAAAGACGGCAATGATCATCCAAGAGACAACAGATGTATAGAACAGTGTTTTGGACTCTGTGGGAGAAGGCGAGGGTGGGATGATTTGAGAGAACAGCAGTGAAACATGTGTATTACCATGTGTGAAATAGACGACCAGTCCAAGTTCGATGCATGAAGCAGGGCACTAAAGCCGGTGCTCTGGGACGACCCAGGGGGATGGGAGGGGGAGGGGGTTCAGGAAGGGGGGCCCATGTGCACCCATGGCTGATTCATGTTGATGTATGGCAGAAACCGCCACAATATTGTAAGGTAATTAGCCTCCAATTAAGAGAAATAATTTAAAAATAAAACAATATATAGAAACTTAAAAAAAAAAACCTTTCTATGAAATAATTTCCATGGGAAGATAAAATAATCTAATGCCTCCAACAGAGTACACCTTTACCCTCCTTTGTCACCTTGCTTGGGGTCTGTGTCCTAAAGCTAGAGAGAGAATGTCACCCCAGGTGCATTCAAAGAGTTCAGTTTCCGAGGGAAATCACTCAGGTCTGATTGACTGCAAAACGCCAAGGACTCATCTCCCCAGCCCTGGGGGTCGGGCGGCGGGGAGGGGGCAGGTAACAGTTTTCTAGACCTAAAATGTCAGCAGAGCCACGCCAGTCAGAACAGCAAGCTCCAAGGGCCTTTCTCACTCCCCGTCTTCACCTTCCTGTTTCACACCAGATGTCGGAGGTGCGCGGCCATCCCCTCAGACTGGAACTGGGATTACTCAGTCATTCCCAGAGACAGATGCTTTCCTGATAGATGCCTTTTCACTACGCTCCATTCTCCAGGAAGGCGTACTGTGGGAGATGAGGAGCCACGCTGGCCCAGGACGGTCTAGTGCTCCAGCCACGTGTCTCCCTCTGTTCTTGGACACAGGGCGCAGCACGTGGGGTCTCAGCTCCCCCACCAGGGATCGGACCTGAGCCCGCTGCATTGGGACACACAGTCTTAACCACTGGACCTCCAGGGAGTTCCCTGGTCCCATCGCTTGCCCTATGTTTATGGAGAAAATGCTCTCTCTGAATGTAACACACACACTTTTTTTTTTCCTTTCTTTTCTCATCGCAGGCCTTTGTCAACTCTTGCACGTAGAATCCAACAGCTTTCCACTATGTGTCACAATATAGATTTGGATGCAATAAAGACTATCATTATTGAGCATTTATGAGAAATAATATTTTCCCTCTGGTGCGGGCTGGCTGGGTCGTTCACACCCGAGTGTGAATACTAATGCCTCCAGCTTACCTTGGCACTGGGAGAGCAAAGGAACAACAGCAGTGAAAAGTGCGAGGGCCTGGGGGGGGGGGGGGGGCCAGAGAAAGCAAATGATGAATCTGGCAGCGGCTCCAGAGAGCCGCCTGGATCTGGGGGAGAATCTGGAAATAGAGGCGGCGACTCGCTCGTGGGATGGAGACCTCAGGCCTTGGTGCTGAGAGGCTGGGGAGACCCAAGCGGGCCCACTGCAACCAGGAGTTCCACACTCCTGCCCAGCACCAGATGGCTTCGGAGGCTGAATTGCTACATAAACACTGAACGGCAAGTTTGATTTCACAAGTGTGCAAATGAGGCAAAACAAAAGGAGAACGGTTCTCCGAGGCATTCCAGTTAGGAACCTGGAGTTTCTATACGAAAGGGCACTCAGCAAGGGGCCCATCCAGATAAGCTGCCGGAAAGCAAGGGTGGGACTCTTCACCCAGAAATCCAGGGCGTCTGGGGAATCACGCGGCTACCATGGGGGAGAGGGGACCTCCACAAGGCTGTGTCTGAAACCACAAACCCAGGGCCAGTAGGAATGCTTGCCTCCACTGGACACTTTTTCTTGGGGACCGAGGGTGAAAGTGGGTGCTTCCATTTTCACCGCAGGAGATCTCACTGCCCCCAGCTCGTCCTTTCTCCACCTTTTCTGCTTGTCAAGTTCAAAACTTGGGTTTCCCCTCCTACACTGCTGGTGGGAAGGTAAGCTGGTGCAGGCACTGTGGAAAACCGTATGGCGGTCCCTCCAAAGACTAAACATAGAATTGCTGAATGATCCAGCTACCCCATGCCTGGATATATATCCAGACGAAACCATGATTCAGAAAGGTCCATGCACGGGAACAACCTAAATGTCCGTAGACAGGGGAATGGGTAAAGGAGATGTGGTATACACATGTGATGGAATATCACCCAGCCATAAAAAAGGCAATGCCACTTGCGGCAACATGGCTGCAGCTAGAGGTTATCCTAAGCGAAGTCAGAAAGACGGACAAATATCAGATGACATCACCTACATGTGGAGTCTAGAATATGGCACAAACGAACCTATCTACAAAACGGAAACAGTATCAGGGACACGGAGAGCAAGCTGGTGGCTGCCAACCAGAGAGGGGCGTGGGAGGCTGGGGCTGGCAGACGTGGGCTGCTATACAGAGAATGGGTAAACAGCAAGCTTCTACTGCATAGCACAGGGAACTATGCTCAGTGCCCTGTGATGAAACCGTAAATGGCCACGAAAATTAACAAAGGAAGAGCACATACAGGCAGAGCTGAGTCACTCGGCTATGCAGCAGAAACTAACACAACGTTGTGCGCCAACTATACTTCTGAAGAGCGATGGAAACAAAAGCACACAAGACAGATCCTTGGGCGGGAAAGAGAGGAGGGGAAAACAGTGATCCCAGGCCAGCACGTTGGGGAGGAATCAGCTGCTGAAAGATCACTCGGGAAAGGTGCTGAAATCCAAGGGGACCGTCAGCAGCTTCTGGGAGGAGAGGGCAGAGCGACACAGACGGGGAGGAGGGGTCTGGGTGTGGACACAGCCTGCCCCCGGCGTGCGGGGGAGGCGTGGCCCAGCAGAGGCAGGGAGGACCGGATCCCGCCTGTGGCTGATGCTCCAAGGGGACTCCCAGCTCAGAATTCATTCAAAATGATTCTTTTTGTCTGTTTTCAGAAGTGTAAGACAAAGGAGTAGGTTTTGAGTACTTTGCCCTCTGGAGGTATATCATAAAAGATTTGTTAAAAAAAAAAAAGGACTTGTCAAATCCATGTTGCGGGGGTGGGGGGGGACGTAAAATATTATTTCCAGCAGTAATAACTATAATAAATAAGTTCATTTAGCTTTCATGAAAACTAAGATCCAGTACAGTCAAATAAATAAACAAAGGTTGTTGTTGTTGTTTTTAAAAGACAGCCAGTTTGCCCACTTTATTACAGCAGCCTCAGGAAATAACACTTCACTGCTATGCCATCATCCAGCTCAGGTCCCTATTTATCAATCCCAAATAAGTCTGCAGAGCCCTGCACGTCGACAGGCAGACCTCAGAGACCTCTGCGCTCAGCTCCAGACCACCAACATAAAGCAAGCCTCGGAACACAGTGAGTCACATGAAGTTTCCACTTTCCCAGTGCATATAAAAGTAATGCTTACATGCTACTGTATGAAGTGTGCACTAGTGTTATGTCTAAAAGCGCAATGGACACACCTTAGCTAAAAAAGACTTCATCGCTGAGACTCGCGAATCGTCCCCTGAGCCACGGTCCAGTTGGTCATAATCTTTCTGCTGGTGGAAGGTTTGAAATAGTGACAGAATTAGCAAAATGTTGACAGAGAGATGCCGGGAGAGCCAAAGCTGTTGGAGAAATGGCGCGAACGGACTGGCTGGACGCAGAGTGGCCACCAACCTTCAATATGTAAAAAGGCAGCATGTGCGAGACACAGTGAAAGAAGGCCTGCCTGTCCTAGAAGAGCGCTCCCAACAGAGCAGCAGTGCAGGAACACCTGATGTCAGTTTATGACTGCATGGGCTACGTGAAGAGAGGGCAGAGAGCCTTCTGAATGCACCTCATCAAGGCCGGCGGGTGTGAACAGCGCGTGCACGCACACGGGGCATCTCTTCCAGATGTCTGTCTTCCCACGTGTTTCCAACTGGCAGGCCTCAGGTGTCCCAGGACCGGATCTGTCTCCTTTATGTGACTTCGGCGGTGTCCGAGGCAGTCCACCCCATGACCTGTGCACACCCCATTCATCCGCACCCCTCATTTCTCTCCCGACTCCCTTCCACCTGCCACCTCTTCTGCTCCTGAGACGACAGAGACGGGAATCTATGATGGGTCCCTGGATGGGATCTGCCAGACGCTCATCGGCAGGCGTTTGCCGAAAGGGCCTCCCTGCCGCTTGGACCCTGGCAGTGGAAGACAAACGCCCGCGGATTTGACATAAAGTCTGTGCGGCAAGCTCTCAGTCCACACTGAGGCCGCCTGGGTGACAGAGGCGGCTTGGCTGATGGCGGAACCACAGTCCCTTTAACGAATGGGGAACATGGACAAGAGAAAAAAAAAAATAAGGGGAAATGCCTCCCAGTTTGAAAAGATTATCAACAAAAATTTAACACTGAGACTTTCCTGATGGTCCAATGGCTAGGAATCTACCTGCCAACTCAGGGGACACCGTTTGATCCCTGGTCCGGGAAGACCCCACGTGCTGTGGAGCAACTAAGCCTGTGAGCCGCAACTACTGACCCAGTGCTCTAGAGCCTGGAGCCGCAAATTCTGAGCCAGGAGCCGCAACTTCTGAAGCCTGCGCACCCTGGAGCACAGGCTCTGCGGCAGGAGAAGATACCACAATGAGGAGCCCGCTCACCCCACCTAGAGAAAAGTGTGCGCGCCCAGGAAGACCCAGCAGAGCCTCAAACTAATAAATGAAACACTTAACGCCGTTAACCTTTTTCTTTCACACTGAAAATAAGCAGTAGGCATGACGAGCAGAGCACAGTGCTGGAGTCTTATCACCGCTCGGTCTCGGCTCTGGGGCAGGGGGATTAGAGGGGCAACTCCCCCTCTGGCTCAGTGGCCACACTGCTGACTCTGATTCTAATGCCAAATATTCAGAATTTGGGAAAAAAAACAATTGTTTCCCGAGATTCACAGACAGGAGGCGCTCCCCGCCCCCCAGCTACGCTCAGTTTAATCATTCAATAAACTCCATCCACGGTTTTCTTATCTCGGTGTCTCTAGAATCAAGAAGGGACCAGAAGGCGGGGGTGCGTCGAATTATTTTCGTGTTCCCCGATTTTTCCAAACCAGCATAAATGCTGAATTGTCAGTGCTGGGCACACATCAAACCTCACGGCTCTCTAAAGCCTTGATGTTTCAAGGAAAGCCCCGACAGCCAACAAGGCCTCCAAGCACAGAGCGGTTTTCGGATCCTTTCCAGACGGACGCGTCTCATCACCTCCCTCTGGAACTGGCTGTGGTCGCCGCAGACACAAGGAGATCAGAGGCAGATGAGCCGGGGGAACAATTTCCCCAATGGCCCCTCCCCGCTCCTCCTCCAACCCCTATCTTTGCTATTTGTGTTTCTAGACTCCCACTCTTCTGGGAAAAGCTTTTCTGGGAAACGAAGAGCATTCTCTGGGTCAGACGTGAGTCACCGAGGTGCCAGGAGGTGGAGGCTGTGTGCCACCTTGGGTCCCCGGGGTGGGGGTGGGGGGCAGGTACAGGCTGGCGCTGCTGGGTGGGAGGGGGTGGAGAGCTTGAAGCAGGAGTGCAGAGCACCGGATCAGGGCTGCTGTGCCCACCTGCCTACCGCGTGTGTCCTAACCGTAATCCTGCTCTGAAAGTCCCCCAGTCTGCTTTCTGATCATCCTCACCAGCCCGGAAGACCGGTGTCGAACATCCCTTTGCCTAGGAGAAACTGTGTAGAAAACACACACTCATGCGCGAGCTTGCTTGCATGCACACACACACACACACACACACACAGCACAAGCTCTAACTGACTCAGATACAGTGACTCATGGACTCCTCACATCAAAAGTACACAGTAGGAAGCATGCTGCTAAGTCGCTTCAGTTGTGTCTGACTCTGTGCGACCCCATAGACAGCAGCCCACCAGGCTCCCCCGTCCCTGGGATTCTCCAGGCAAGAACACTGAAGTGGGTTGCTATTTCCTTCTCCAGTGCAGGAAAGTGAAAAGTGAAAGTGAAGTTGCTCGGTCATGTCCGACTCTTCGCAACCCCATGGACTGCAGCCTACCAGGCTCCTCCGCCCATGGGATTTTCCAGGCAAGAGTACTGCAGTGGGTTGCCATTGCCTTCTCCAAGTAGGAAGTCTAAGTATCCCATATTCATAGTAAAACAAAGGCATAAAGAGGTTAACAACGTGCCCAAGGTCATGAGCTTATTAAGAGAGGTGTCAGAACTTGAATTGAGGTCTTCTGGCTTCAGAATCCCAGCTTTTAACCATCACTGTTATTCTATTTAACAAACACCCACTTTGGGACTTTCCTGGTGGTCCAGCGGCTAAGGCTCTGAGCTCACAAGGTGGTGGGGAGGGGGTGCCCAGGTTCGATCCCTAGTCAGGGAACTAGATCCCACAGGCTGCAACTAAGACCCAGTGTAGCCAAATTAATAAGCAAATATGTAAACAAACAAACAAGAAGTCATCGCCTTTCTATTTCCTGTCCCTCCTTCCAGCCTTTTCCAACCCCCAGCTGAGGAATCACCATGTTATCATAGAGGCTTTATGGCAAAAGCCCACACAGCAAGATGGCACACAGCTAAGTAGAGCGGGTGAAAGAGGAGGAGGGAAGCGCACACTGGAGTGTGCGATGGGGTCAAGGGATGACGTGTGAGCACGCGGAGCAGGGGGATGCGGGCCGAGCCCCCACGATGAGCAGGACCGCCCCGCGGGCGGCCCAGTGCACCGGCGCCCCACGGCACACCACCAGGCACCACGCGAGGGTGAGGGTCAAGCACAGCAGGGACCGAGAAGCCCGCCCGTCTTCCCGAAGCAAAGCTCTCAGGTCTCCAGCTGGGGGCGTGGGCAGAGACCACTCTAGGGTGGGGATGACGTAGGTGGAGGTTCCCCGAGGGGCTCGAGCCCCTGAGATGCCCTGGGACTGTGACTAGGTCCTCCAAGGGGTGGTGGCCGGGTTAGACGGAGCTAATGATGTTTGTCAACTTATATATTAATAGTGACACCGCTTCCCTCCCATCGGGGGCGGGACGGTTCTGAGGGTTTGTGCTGTGGTCTGTAAAGCACCGAGGCTGCCTGGGGAGGAGGTGTGCAGTATAAACCTGCAGGGGACGGTTTCAGCCTGCCATTTACAAGGCCTGGCCTTTCATCGTGACCTCTGACCCAGTGACCCCACCTCTAGGACTCCTGTGTGAATCCAGGCAATGGCCCAGACTCACGCAGAAAGATGTTCCTCTCAGCATTATTTATAAAGGCACCCGGCTGGATGCCACTCAAAGATTCGCTGACAGGAGGAATGGTGAATAAGCCTCACTAAGACTCCCTGATGGAGGGTTTCACAACCGTTTTTGTTTTTTTTTAATCGCTTACAAAGTGTTTTGTTAATGTAGGAAGATGATCTTGTATATATAACGTCAGGTAAAAACACAGGATCCCAAATGATGTCATGCGACCTTTAACCCAGAAGTGCAAATTTTGGAATCTATCCAACAATATTAAAACCAGCTGGATATTAGATAATATCCATAAGATTATCACTGTAGTACTTATAATGGCTAAAACAAGAAAGATAACAAAACTCAAAAGAACTGGAGTGTCCATCAGTAAGACAATGCTAGAATAAATCAGGGCTATTCCACAGCACAGTGCTGTATGCAAACATTAAAAACAATGTATATGTGCTCCAAATATTTATTAACAGAACAAGGCACATTTCTAAATAATGGGTAAAGTGTTACCGGATTAACACACACAGACACATACACAAACTCCACCCCTACAAATACATAAACATTCTGAGTATTTGCATGGGCATAGCAGGTCCACAGTAACCACCTGGCCAAAGGGAAAAGGATGAGTGGGTAGTATCAGCTTTTTAAAAAATATCTCCATATGGACTGGCTTCAGTGAGTATGTGACAAATTAGTGATGCAAAAAAAAAAGTCTAATATGTTAAAAAAAAATCAAGACGCACAATATCATCTCCACTGTATTAAAATGCACATGCCTGGGATGGGGAAAAACACTAGAGAGAAGTGTTTCCATATGCACCAACTGCAACTATGCAGGGCTGGAATTATTAAGATTTTTTTTATTTTGGAATTTCCAAGTTCTCCATCCTGGGTATCCATATGACTTTTCCTAGTCCGAATTCATAAACGGATGACGGATGGGTGACTCTACACAGAAGACAGGGAGGGAGTGGGGGGAGGGAAGGAGGAGGAGGAGGAGACTCAGAGCCGGACCGGCCGAGGGCCCCCACTTCCCTCTCCCTCCCAGGGGCTCCGAGCGAGGGGTCTGCCCCGCGCCAGCCTGCCGTCCCGCACTCGAGGCCCCAGGCCCAGGCGCGGCAGACGCGCAGCTGGACCTGATTACAGAGGCAGCTACATCTGTACGGCACGGTTTCTGTCAGCTCCGGAATTAATATCTGATGAAGAAATAAACCTGTTAACGGGACAGATTTATGGTATTCAAATTACTATTGATCCATTCAGTACACAACTAATAAAAACCTCTCGTGTGTGACCTTCCACCTTGCACACGCTTAAGCAAATTATCTCTAATAAACAAGTATTATGAGGACCCAAGGAAAATGTCAACCTATAAATTACTGAGCTTCTCTCTCTCTCTGAGTGGAGATGCACGTTGAGCCACGAGCATCTATTTTCTGGACCTTGTGTTCAAGCCTAGCGATCCCCCCAAAGCCTTCGAACTTCTCAGAGACGGCTCCCTGTTGAACTGAGCACAGCAGTATGAGCACACCTTGGGTTTCAATAAGCAGCAGAGTGAAAGCCCCCAGACAACCTAGCACGTGCTGTGGTGAGCTGTGGCTCAGCCGTGTCCGACTGTTGCGACCCCACAGGCCATGGCCCGCCAGGCTCCCCGTCCACGGGGACTCTCCAGGCAAGAGTCCTGGCGTGGGTTGCCAGGCCCTGGGCTCGCGTCTCAGGTCTGAGCTTCCCATGCGTGACCTAGGGCAGGCCGCTTTTCCTCCGATGTAACTCTAAGCCAAATCGACATGCAATAACACAGGGTACTTAACCTCATCTGCTTAAGGTCTGCGCTGCCTGCTGAAATGTCTGCAGAAAGCTCGCACACATCTCTGTTCCAGGCCTCGGGAAGGCAATAAACTCGAGGTTGGGACTGCCCGGCCTCTCGCCACTCAAATGTGCATGAGATTCATGGGGCCTGGCCATACCCAGCCCCCCAAGAGCGAGAGAAGGATTAACAGACGAAAGATGGTTCAAACTCAAGGAAAGGGGAGGTTCCTCACAGTCATTCAGGGAAACAAACAGGAAGAGGCTCTCTCACCTCCGATTCGAAGATCACCCTGGGTGTCACCTTCACTCTAACTAGACTGAGGGGAGAAACAAGCCGACGTGGAGGACTGCACGTCTGGAGGTCTTCCATTGGTCCAGATTGGAGAGGCGGGCTAACAGTTTGCATGAGCTGTATAAATTAGGATGCAGTTAATCAGCCAGGTAGCACTGCCAGGGAGGATGGGAAAGAGTGCCAAGGTGTGCCCAGGAAGGAGGAGGGACTGGCTGACACTCCCTTTCACACTTGGCACTAGTGAAAATATAAATATGGAGAAACGTCATGGGTTCATGTATTTAATCACCAGCCAGGTCCAAGCCATAAACATTGCTTCCCTAGCCTATGGGCAAGTTTTTAATTTTCTATTAATATTTCTGAGCTTAACTTTGCACCTTTGGAATTAAACACACACACACACACACACACACACACACAACTCTTACTGTGGGATTATGGCTTTTCTGGTGCTTTCGCACACGGGCCACCAGGACTTCAGAATACTGGTGAGACAGTGGCAGATTTGGGGCACTGACTCTTTTCACAACTGCATTTACCTCTCGGGGATAAGGACAGAAGCTCATTTCCCAAGAAGGTCTTGTACAACAAATGTATAACATTCAAGTTTCCAAACAGCTCTGTGTGACACTGTGACATTATTTTTTAAGTGAAGCACTTAAGGATGTATTAAACACAAATGTGAAGTTCCTGTTACTCAAGAGAAAGAAAAAGAAAAGAGAGGAAAATAGAACTAGAAACTAAACAGTCAGTGGATCACATTTTCTTGGTAATAATGTTCTACCACCCAAGCAGAGCATTAGATATGAAAGCACCCTATCTTTGGAACGCTGCAGTTACTTTGAAGCAGACCAGGAATTCTTAGAAGATGCAGCCAGAAGGATTGAACAGATGGAGCTTTCTATATCTAAAAGTAGGCGTAGGCAAACTACAGTCCATGAGCCAAAATCTGGCCCACAGCCTGTTTTTGCAAATAAAGTTTTATTGGAAAACAGCCATGCACGTGTGTACATACTGTTTATGCATGTGTGTGCGCACACGAACACACACGCACACACAGGCACGTGTTACATCAGAGTTGTGTATTTATAAGCAGACTGTTTGGCCTGCAAAACTAAAATATTTACTATCTCTCGACAGAAAAGTTTGCCAACTCCTGTTCTAAAAAAAAGAAAAAAAAAAAAAACACAAACACAAACTGCACTGAGATTGCTCAGTCTGACTCAAACTGAAGTGCCAAGGATGAGCCGCAACCCACACTTGAGCCTGAGAAACCTGGGTCCAAAGGGAGGAGGTCGGCAGCTGGTGGCCTCTGTCTGCCACTCCACCACCCACTTTCAAATAAAAGAGCCCGTGAGCTGAAGAGCAGCTCCAGAATGCCTGGGAGCTGGGAGGAGAGGGATTTAAGGGCGCTTTAATGACACCATAAAAGCTTTGTTGGGTTGCTATTATGAGCCTGAAGCAGCTTAGAGGGGCCTGACCCTAAGAGGTGAGCGGAAGTGTGTAAAAGGCTTGCCTTTGGGATAAATGCATATCAAAACCCGTTTGCGGAGGGAGAGCGGGAAAAAAAAGGAGAAATAAATGACAAGTGCGGTACTTTAACAGGGAAAATTTCCTCTGAAAGGAAGTGGGCAATGAGGCCAGGCGAGGAATAAGTGGCGTAGAATGACAGTCGCTCTTCAGTGGGGCTGGGGCTGCGCTCCAGGCTGCTCAGATCCAGCGCGTGTCAACTGCCGCCTCTCTTTTCACACTTCAATGTGAACTTTACAGCGAAAGGGGGACAGGAGGCAGCGAAGGGGAAAACAGTGGCTCAGAAGGACTTGTGCACCGAGTGTGAAGCCATTTCAATTTAATATTCGAAAGGACTTTGTAGGTGATCCCAGGAATGCAATTAGACCCACCTAATAAAAGCAACATATGCTAAGACAATTAAAAGATTTTATTATACATCTATTCACTGTATTCCATTTTAGGCAGGAGGAGTGGAAACGAATGAGAGGAAAAGGATGCATTAATTTCACAGGAAGGGAAGCCTGCGTCGGCCAGGGTCATGCCACTGGGGAAATGAACGGTGATGCTCTTTTTAACACAGAGATGGTTTATTAGATTACTCTTTACCGGGGGCCTTTCACCTTGCAAAACACCAAAGCTCTGGTTTCATGACTGTAAGTATGAGAAAATACAGCTCAGGACATCACCCTGCCTTTTTCAGCCCTTGGTGTTCTGGTGTTCAGCCATTAAATGAAGACCACCCCAGCCCCCTAATAATGTCAGAAAGAAGTAAGTCACTAGATAAACATTTAGTGACACAATGGCAAGTGGAAATCAAGCTAATGTTCTCCTCTCTCCTCATTCTACAGAGACTTACTGGGGACCAAAGCTGATACCAGAGACTGCAGATTCTACGCAGGAGACGACAGTCTATACCCTTAAGGAGCTCACAGCCAACTGTCTTGACAGATTGCCAGCTTCCCATCCCAAATCCATTTGCATTTCGTTTGTGCAAAGAACTAGATGACCTTTGCCAGCCTGCCTTGTAGTCAGATGGCCACGTGGCTAGCTCTTACCAGTGCAATGCGTCTGGGGCCGGTAAGAGGTATTGGCCAGCTGGCCACTCATGACCTCTGGTAGAATGGAAACACGAGGTGGCTGGAACCCGGGTCCCTAAATCACCCTGCGTACCCCCTTGCCAGGAACACCCACTTTGTTCAAGAAACTCAAGCTGTTTCTTGAGTAAGAAATACACCCTTTGGGGATGTGAGTTATTATGCCTTTGTCGGGGGGGGGGCTATTTGTTATTGCAGCCCAGCTTATTCTAAACAGTAAGCTCACGACACAGACGGGCAAACACAGAAAGGTCACTTCCGCACTATGGAAGAGATGCTCTTCCGCCTACCTTGAGGTTCGGGTGCAGAAGGGAGGCACCTGCCACTGTGCTCTGGAGTCTAGGAAAGTTTCAGAGAGAAAGTAACACTGCAGCTGAGACTCAAAGGTGTAACGTGCGTAAGGGGTCTGCCAGGCAAAGGGGGGGAGGGGACGGGAACTCAGGCAGAGGTTAGAACAGGACCAAAAGCTCAGAGGTGTGAAAGGATGTGGCTGGCAAGTGGAATGGTGAGCAATGGGGTGGGGGGTGGGGCAGGATGTGGGGGGGGAGGAGTGAAAATGAACGGGCACACTCAGACCACACGGCAGAGGGGCTCACACAGGGACGCGGGAAGCATACGCTGAGCTCGACGAGAGGATCTTTTCGCTAATCTTGGTGCCAGGACAGAGCAGGTATGCACAGTGCCTGTAAATGCCACCATCCTGCAGAGAATCACGGCAAGTCCTTCAGGCCACGGAAGGCCGTGAGCCCGTGAACTCGGGTTTCCACAAGGACACGCCTTGTGTGTGCGTGCGTGCTCAGTAGCTCAGTTGCGTCCAGCTCTTTGTGACCCCGCGGACTGCAGCCCGCCAGGCTCCCCTGTGCACGGGATTATCCTTGAAAGAATCCTGGAGTGGGTTTCCATTTTCTACTCCAGAGGATCTTCCCGACTCAGTGATTGAACCCACGTCTCCTGCTTTGACAGGTGGGTTCTTTATCACTGAGTCACCTGGGACGCCCTGAGACACCTCAGTCCAGGTATAAAGAGTCAATCAAGGCAAAGTGAATGATCTACCCTGGCACATCCATCTGGCTAGTAACAGACACGGGTTGTCCCATGGTTTGTGCTGGAGGGGCCCAGTATGACCTGATAGCCACGTGGAAACCTAGACAAACTTCATCCAAAATAGATTTGAACCTACACAAGGAACTCTGAGACGCTGCACAGTGAGAGAGACTGCCTCCTGACTCCAGGGGAACGAGGTCTTCTGAGCACTGACGAGCTGAACTGCAAATTTCTCTGGAAACTCTAATCGGTGAGAGGTTCCAACTGTCTTCCTCGTATTCTAGCCATCAGAAGCGGGCTCGTTAAACGTGACAGCTGTGAAGCCAGAGGTGACTGGTCTTTGGTTTGGTTTGGGGTTTTCACTGAAGGCCACGACAGGTCGCTCTGAACCCCAAATATGAAAGATGTGGGGTACACGGCAGACAGGTAGGTTTTGGCTGAGACTGGGAGGAGGTTGAAGCAGGTAGAAGTTACTAAGGACTAATCTGTTGGTGGACAAGCATGCATGTTAGTGTAAGACGGATCCAGGCAAGAACACCAATCCTCGAGCTTTACTGCTAATATCAAATGAGATAAAATGGGCAAAGTAAGAAACATTTACGCAAAACAGCATCTATAGGACCTCCCTGGTGGTTCAGTGCCTCAGACTCCATGCTCTCAAGGCAGTGGATCCAGGTTTGATCCCAGGTCAGGGAACTAGATCCCATATGCTGCACTTAAGATCCCAGCAGAGTCAAATAAATAAATACACATTTTTTTAATGACACCTAGAAAAGACTCAGTCAATGGAAGCTGCTTTACTCAGCCTCCTCTTTTGTTCTTTTTTTCCATGGGAATTTTTCTGCTAATATATCAAATGTGTTACTTACCAGTTTCTGAATTTAATCATGAGCCATTTTTGTTAGTTTTCTAAAAGAACACACCTGTGTTTCATCTGGCCTCAGTCCTCTGGCTCAAAATTGAAATGCACTGGATATCAGTATACTCTTTAATCTCTAAGGACTTGTCATGACCATCCAGCCCAGGCATTAATTATTCTATTTGGGGGAAAAGACAATTTTTCAATAAGTTCCTGACAGTGAAGGCAACAGAGAAAAGCGCGTAACACTGACAACCCAGAGGCATCTCCTCCTGATGCCAGCTGTTCAGTGGAGCAATGCGGGCCTTCTCCGGAACCGCAAGGCCCGCGTCAGCACTGCAACCCACCTGCCCCTCAGAACCCTTCACTCCATGAAGCCAAAGGCCTGAAACGTCACAAGACCAAGTTCATCTACGCAGTCTGGCTAGACATGAGGGCTGTCCATAAATGCTTATCTTGAAAACACTACAACCAATCTGTTTACAAGCTGCTGTGAGATACTGTTGGCGGCACATTTTTAAGTTAAGACTTTTTCAAATTATAAAGGCATGCTAATACACTCAACATTCTGAAAAAGGAAACCAGTGCCCAGGCATAGGATAGGGCCCCCACTCTCCTCTCTTCCTGTTCATCTTTCTTTAATACAGTTCTCCCCAGAGACCACATTCCATTGTGAACTCCACCTTCGTCACTGAAACTAGCATCATGGGTCCCCAACTGTCGTTTTATTTCAGTGGCTGGCTAACATTCTACTAAATAGAACTGCCGTGATTTATGGAATCATTCCCCTGCTCTTGAACCTTCAAGTTGATTCTAAGGTTTTACTGGGTGGGCGGGTGATTTTTTGGGGCTTACTATATAATTATATTATATGGTGGCTATATAACTGGTTATATATATATTATATATATATATATAAAATATGGTGGTTATTCCTCATGGCTGGAGAGCTTCATCTTGCCTTGACTGTCAGTGTCTGCAAGCTGTGGAATCTTTCTGTGTGTCTGAACACTGGCTAAGGGAGGCCAAGCCATGGAGCCTTCAGGGGCGACCAGCATTTGCTTGGAACCACACTGAGCTGAGTCCAGTCCTTGCCTGTTAACTCATCTGGGTCCTGCGTGAGGGTGGGTGAAAGACACCCACACAGACCAGCCTGGCGATCACATCTCTGAGCACACGAGCTACTCACCTGTGTCCCAAGCACCCCAGGCGTTTGTGTGCTCCTCAGACGGTTCCTGGATGGCTCCCTCCGCCTGGAACGCGCCCCTCCCAGGCCTCTTGGAAGCCCAGGAGGGGAGTAGGTGATACAGACCGATAAGGCACAGTGTGTGGTGATGTACATGCATAAGGACGTGGGCCTGGAGACGTGCGCACACACACGTGTTTCAAGTGTGATGATGAACGTGGTTTTTATGCTGGAAAAGACTTTTCTGGGAGAGAATCCTGGATGCCTTCCCACTACAATGAGATGAACTCATCAAGACACTCAAGTGTCCGAAAGTTACACTTCCAAGGTCTTTTCACTCTCTCTCTCTCTCATGCACACACACACACGAACCGTCTCTCACAGTCTATCTTTGCCATTAGTGGTGAGATTGCCCAGTTCCTGGGGAAGACAATCACAGACCTAAAGGACTTCCAGAAGTTCTATCCTAGAGTTGAAACCCTGCACACGTCTCTTACATCTACTTGGTGAAGAGCGGACGTGTGCTGCGGGCCTGGGCCGGGTACTGAGGGGGGCTGCAAGGACACAGATGGGCAGTGGCTGCCGGCCCAGAGTTTGCAGCCCGAGCAGAAACGCAAGGCCTTGTGGGGTCTCAGACACAGACTGAGGGGGCGGGATGCTCGCGCTCCAGCACACAGATCTCTGCTTGGTTCTGGAACCTGTACTTTCCGCACCAGAGCCGCTACTTTCGTCACACACCTCCCACGTGCTTAGTGCCACGCAAGGCACTGGGATCCACACGGTTCCTGCTCTCTAGAGGTTCAGGGCCAAGCGGGGAAACGGCAAAATAAGGACATCATTAGGGCAAGGAGAAAAGCCCGCGAGGCACGGCACACGCACCTCCAGCCACGAGAAGCCCATGCGGGCACAGCCCCTGGCCTCTGCGGGCTACCTGCTGGCAGAGCACAGCCAGGCACTCGCAGGGGACAGTGCCCGCCCTACCCTCCCGCCACAGGCTCTGCAGAAGCTCCTGCTCCTGAGAGCCGGGGTGACCCGCCTGACTCCTGGCAACCTGCCAACTGCATTTGTAACCCAAGCCTGTGTGGATATGAAAATGCAGGAAGTCATCTTAAAAGGACGCACTAATTAGCTTCCTGGGATTTCAGATTTTAAAAGCTTTTGTGATCGAATCTGTTTCGGTCGTTTTTTTGAAAGGATTCCGAAGATTGGTTCTGCTGTCAAGACATCAGAAAACAAACAGAAAAAAGAAATGCGATAACAAACTTCCTGGTTTCCACCGTGGAGTGCTTTCAATGTGAAAAGGCGGGGGGCCGGGGGGTGGGGAATGTTCGCCCTGATGGGTTGATAAAAAGCAGGATGGCATTAAAAGGCCACGATGTACAGTGAAGGACCAATCTCTCTTGGGAGGCTGGATCTGACATTGAGTTGCCCTTGAAAAGCATTGGGAAGCTCCCTGCAAATTCAGCACCCACTCTCAGAAGACTGGAGGGGTAGCGTTTTCATTTATATAAAAGATTAGGAAAAATGCATGCAAACAGACAAACAAAAGATTCTCAGATTCTGAGTAAAGGATGTGACGGGTCACAGAAGAATTTTTCTTATCCATCACTCACCACTGTTTTCACTATACGGACAGCTAATCATGGAGGGAATGTGTGTAATAATTGTATTTGTCCAGTGTAGGGGCATGAAGGATACCTAGAACACGACACCATTACAAAGTATAGGACTGCATTAGTCGACGGGCCCTACAATTGAAAGCCCTGATGGAAACGCCTCCTTGGAGAGTTAACCCCTCCCCCTGAGCAGCCCCTGAACCCTGTCTGCATCTTCCCCAGGGACCATGCACCCCAGGTGGTAACGATCTGTCAGCAAACCTGTCTTCCCAAGCAGGTAGCTCAGTGGTAAGGAATCTGCCTGCCAAGGCAGGATACTCGGGTTCAAATCCCTGACCACAGAGTGGCAAAGAGAGACACGACTTTGAGATGGACACCACCACCCACCCCCCACCCCAGCACTGGACCACTGGCAGATGATTCCTGTGGAGCTGCGCGAAACCCTGTTTCTCCTTCAGGTTCACTTCTCCAGGCTGGCTCATCCTTTGGTCTATTCTTGGAAACATTTCCCAACACCTCACATTCTTCTTAAATTGGGGAGTGTGGGGAATGCTGAGATAAGTCAACGTACTTACAATTTGTGGGCAAGACGCTAATAATCATCAACCCACAGGAATCTGCGAAGACTTGGCCAAAGTCAGGAAAGAATCATGAGTTACCACCCCTAGACCTGGAAAGGCCTCATCTCCTGCTTACATTTCTTTTTTTTAAAAAAGGATGACCTTGCAAATTACAGACTTATAAATTTAACTTCTAAATTTGGAAAGATACTAAAGAGGAAAAAAAAAATCATGAAATGAGCTTGCAAAATCTTAAAGAGGGCATTTACTATAAAAGAAGAAGTAGCTCTTGACTGTGGAAAGTGAGTTCTGGTTTTTACTTTCCACTTTTTTTAAGTAAAAATTTTTATCTTCTACAATGAGATCAAGAAATCATTTGCTCCTAAGGAAGTATTTCATTGTCAGATTTAATTTTCTTAATCAGCTATTATTTAGAGCATGAATAAAACTCATTAAGTTATGAGACTGGTACCATCTTTATCCAAAGATAAAATTAAATGCTCATATCAGTTTGGCTGTAAGATGTTCCTTATAAAAAATATATCAGGAGGCAGAGGAGGTGGAGGGCTTTTGGAGTCAGACCTGGGTCAGATTTCAACCTTACTACTTGCTGGCTAATCTTGGGCAAATCCCTTAATCTCTCCGATCCCCTATTTCCTCAACTATTAGTTAATGTAAGTCGGAGATGATGACAATACCGTCAGGATGGTGGTGAGGGTTCAATGAGATGACATTTGTCGAGAGAAACATGCGGTATTCAACAGGGAACTGTCTCCCCTGGGAGAACATGGATAGACCAGATGACAGGAGGACATTAGAGAAACTTCCCCTGAGATGCAGGAAAATACAAGCGACCCCAACTTGTCTGAGCTGTTTGTGCTCAGATAGAATCTCCTTTTGGAGGGAGTAGTGAGGATGTCCTTAAAATTGTGATGCGCTCTATTCGAGGAACACTCTAATTTAAAAAGATACACGCACCCAGTGTTCACAGTGTACCATTTACAACAGCAGAGACCTGAAAGCGATCTGAGTGCTCATGGACAGACGAATGGATAAGGATGCGGAGCATACGACAACGGACGGCTACTCAGCCGCGAAAAAGAGCGACACAGTGCCACTCGCCTCCGAGGGGCTGTACAGGCTTTCGCACTAAGCGAAGCAAGCCAGACAGGGACAAGTACCATATGATGGTCACTTTTATGTGGACTGCGAAATATGACACACAGGCCTTATTCACAGTACAGACTCACAGACTTAGAAAGCAAACTTATGGTTACCAAAAAGCAAAGGTCGTGGGGGTGGGGCGGGGTGGATAAATTCGGAGCTTGGGGTTAATAACACAAACTACTATATACAAAGCAGATCAACGACAAGATGCTACTGGAGAGCAGGGGGAACTGTGCGGACTATCCGGCAGCCATAACGGGAAAGAGCATGAACACACACACACACACTCTGAACCGAATCACTTAGCTGTGCGCTGGAAACTAACACAACATTCTAAGTGAACTGTGCTTCAGTAAGAATGAAAGAAGAGTAAAATGATGCTAACACGCACACAGAGCAGGTTGTGGCGTCCTGGCAAGGGCGCAGGGGGCTGGTCCCAGAGCCAGTTCTCCTGAGTTACCTGGGACGGTCACCGACACTAGGCATTTTTTTCCATCTTTATTTCTGAGTCCAAGTTCTTTACACCAGACCTGCTCTAAGAACTCTCCCAGCAGACTGTCATTTCATCTGGCCCCCTCTGATTGTTGATACTCAGGGAAATGGTCCAGAGAGGAGTAGGGCATACCCAGGGCCACAGAGAAGAGTCCATGGCAAGGCTGGGCTAAGAAGACCTGGCAGCCCAGTTTTTAAGAATTCCAGAGACTTCCCTGGTGGTCCAATGGTTAAGACTTGGAGCTTCCAATGCAAGGGGCGCAGGTTCAATCCCTGGTTGGGGAACTAAGATCCCACATGCCATGGGTGTGCAAAAATAAAAACTGATGCAAAAAAAAAAAAATCCATGATGAACAACAACAACAACAACAAGAAATGAATTCCAGTAACGGCTCGGGAAGACCCTCTCCTCTGCAACCACAGTAAAGCCACACACGTCTACTCGCAAATGGAGAAGTGGAGCGTGGCTGCACACTGCCACCACAGCCTGCGCCTCCCTGGCCTGGCTGGCCCTGGTCTTGTGATCGGAGCCTTTTCATGCTCTCTGACCCAGGACAGGCCTCAGACACAACGTGACAGGATAAAAATAAGCGGCAGTCCACAGTCGGGAAAATCTAGAGACAGAAGCTCCAGCCTCCAAAACGGGGGACTCTGGACATGTGCGATGTCTCATCTCTGCCAGGGGAAAATATATACTGGCTTCTGAATCACGAGATGAAGGGCTAGGCAGGCTTATGGTTATGAAAGAGCTAGCACGTGCCTTGGCCACTGACTTCATCAACACCAGGCTTTCCAGAACTTTCTTTCTGAAAGGGTTTAAAAGGTTTCTGAAGAAGTTCTGGGATCTGAAAACCACGGGCCAGTTTTTAGAGTGGACGAGATCTCGTGATGAGAAACCTTTCACTTTTCAAAGGCTTTCTTTACATAGAAGGTTTTGTTTACATTTTCTGAGTTTTCCCAAACGTGAAGGAACTGGAGGCCACAGCAGCTGGTGGAGGTGGGGAGAAGCCTAACTCTGGGCTCTGCTTGGATGCCACCGAGCTCTGTGATGCTGGGCAAGCTGGCCAACCAGGGGGTGACGGTGCCCGGTACTGTGGTCGCCATAGACCAGGCTTAATAAGGACTCCTGGCCTGCCTTTGTTCCACAGGCCACCCGCCCTCCACCCGTGGGGAGCAGGGAGCTTGAACGAGGCGGGAAAGGCGGGGGCAGCCTAAAATAACAGGGACGGGATGCCTCCCGGCAGTTTCAGCTGCACAAGCGGGAGCTGAGTCCCCAGGGAAGGCTGACAGCTGCCTGAAAAGATTCCTTAACTCTTTCTGCAGAAAGACCTTAATTAACTGTCTAGTGCCTCAGAAGACACCCAGAGGTATTAAGAATGGGGCTTTTCTAAAAAGTGGGGCAGCCTCCCAGGAAACAGCTTAGTGAGGGCTCCTCATAAAGTTGAACAGAGATTTACCATAGCACCTAGCAAGGCCACCCCCTAAGTCTATCCCCAGAGAAATAAAAACCTGTGTCCATGCAGAAACTTGTGTTCACCGCAGCATCCGTCGTTAACAGCCAAGAGGCGGAAACAACCCTGCTATGTATCAGTGGATGAATGTGCAAACAAAATGCGGTATATCCATACGATGGAATATTATTTGGCCATTAACAAAATAAAGTGCTAAGTGAAGTAAGTCAGAAAGACAAATATCATATGATGTCACTTATACATGGAATCTTAAAAAATGAAACAAATGAATTTATTTACGGAACAGAAACCGACTCACAGACTTCAAACACAAACTTACGGTGGTTACCAGAGAGAAAGGAAGTGGTTGGGAAGGATAAATTAAGAGTTTGGGATTAACAAATACACACTCCTATATACGAAGCAGATAATCAACAAGGACCGACTGAATAGCATAGGAACGCTACTTAATGTGCTATAATAACCTGCAGAGGGAAAGAATCTGAAAAAGAAGAGATCGTGTATCTGTATAACTGAATCACTTTGCCACAGACCTGAAGCTAATCCTACACTGTAAACCCACTATATTCTAATATAAAATAAAAACATTTTAAAGAGCCTGAGGAAAGCGCTAGCAGTCATGTGATAATCGCACTTACTCCCACCATTCACCGGTGGGACTGCGAGCATTTCTGCAATATTTGCTTCAGTGCTTTTTCCTCTTTCAAGAAAAAAAAGAGGGGGTGGTGGATAAAACATCTCAGATGAAGCTCAAATTGATACTGTCCTCCTCAGCTCAGCATCTTTTTTGAGCAAATGAGCAAGTCCATTAAAGGGTTGATAGGTGGGGAAATCACTGATTCCTTCAACTGGACTTTATGAAGGGCCTACTACGAGCAAGACACGACCTATGGGATGCAGGCAGCGCTGGAGGGCTGGGCTTTCACTGATAACTGGAGCGTGCGCGGGAGGTGGCCGTTCAGAGATACGAAGAAACGGCGACCAGCATGTGGCCTGGTTAGCTCGCCGCGTTTGGTAAAATCAGAGGTTTGTGTTCTGTACTTGGGTTGCCGTTAATCAGCACATCTCAGACACCCAGTCCGTCTCCCCTCTTCAAGGCACTCGCTACCCAGCAACTGTGCTGTTAGGAAATTTTCAAAATAGGGGCTGTTGCCCAAATGGTGTGATTTTTGAGCTCTTGTGGCTCTTATGTTATGGGACTCAAATTAGCTTAACCTGGAAAAAAAAAAAACACATACACGCTTGAAAACTGGAATACTAGACAATCATCCCCAGTGACTCTAAAACAAAGAAGGGTATTAAGTGAGACGGGATGAAGAAGTGAAGAAAGGGGGTGAACTAAGCAAACTCACAAGGATTTAAAACGCCACCTCTGAAGGGAATCACGCAATTCCATCCTCCGAGGTCATGGGAATCGAAGCTAGGCTGAAACGCCCAGCCTCTTGGGTCGGCCTGAGGGTGAAATGTAGCGAGGAGACTTTTAGAAGTGACTCGAGTAAACACCTTTGTCTTTTCACGATTTGTTTGCACCATTAAAAAAAAAAAAAAACAAGTCAAGAATGAACGGTGGCAGTACCCCACCTTGTGTGAACGTTATGCTGGGAAGGGAAGCAAGCCTTTTGCTGCTGGGGAGGCAGTCTTTTCAAAGGAGATCACTGTACCTGAAATGTAGGTAGTTATAAAAATGGCATTAATTTGCTTAGACCCAGAGATTTTCACAGGAGAGCAACTAGCAGAAAACATTATGAAAATGTCCGAGAGGACTGGTAATTGAGTTGATTAGTATGACCTTGGTTATGAAGGTAATAGAGGAGGGACCGGTGCTTAGGCTGAGTTATAACCCTGCTCCCGGTTCGGCGACGGGGAGTGAGGGATGTAATTTGTTCAGGCTGACTCGGAGTGGCCAAGCCTGCCTCTGACAAAGTAATGCACTGACCAGCCGAGCTTGGCCTGTGCCTCTGCCCTGACAGGGTAAACAGGACAGGGTCAAATCAGAAATGATGGACCGGGCTCGCGGGCTGGCTCTCTGCACAGACACGCTGTGAGCAGCATCTTCTGGACACTCAGCCCTGAGAAGCCCTAACTCACTGCCTCCGAACTACCAGAGAGGGAAGAGAACACGACTGCTCCCCAGCTGAAACAAAACAAAGCAAACCACCAACATAAACAAAGGATAAACATCCCGAGAAGGTCTATGCTGAATTCACGCCGGCTCTGTTTTCTGTATTTTTTTTTAATAGGCATTTATGAAGCAATATGCCACTGGCTGCGGTGGGAAATTTAGCTGCATTAATCATAAGTAAGGATGCTCCAAAGCCCATGTTCTTTCCACTACAGCTGCTTGTAAAAGGCCAGTTTCTCCCAATAACACACCCACATGGACAGGAAGTTGACTCTGCGATCCTTTGTTCCACCGCTGTTGACTGGGTGGGGTCGATGGATCCCAAGGTGCTTATGCTGATAGGAGTCACGTGTGTTGTAACTGCTGGTACACAAGCTCACGTCCTGGCAGCTCCATCCACTTTCAGAGCTGGGATCGCCCTCTTTCTCAAGTTCACTGGAGGAAGGGCTCTTACAGGGAGCCTGGGATGACGGGTACTCCAGAAACAGATACGGTGCCCACAGAGCCCCTCAGATACAGGTCACCAGCCTGTATAGGCAGGTTGCGAGCATCTCGGGCGTCCTACTCCTCGTGAACACGTATCGGATCCGAACCACAGAGCTCTACCAGGTGAAGCACAGCAGAGTATCATAGCACACGTGTCCCCCATCCCCGGCACGTGCGTTTGTGTGCACGCATGTGTGTTTGTATGTTCCCTGAGTCTCCGACCTCAGGGCTGGAGCGACAGAGATGACACAGGACCCAGAAGCCCCCTGTCTCCTTGCCTCTGTCACCAGGCGTGCTGACCCTCCAGTGAAAAGGACCTGACCACCACATGCGAGTGGAATAAATTATCGCTGACACTCCAATATTTAATTATGCAGCTGTCAGAGCAGCCCTTTTGAAATTCATTTTAATAAAGCGGGAACTTTCCCTTTCAAGGTTAGAGTGAGGGGAGTCACCTTTGGTGTCAGCTGGAGGTCTCCACCATGAGCTCCGCATTCTGGCTCCGGACGCCTGTCACTTGGCCTGATAGAAGGGCCTGATAACAGCTCTGATGCCTGGTGGCCGCCCCTCCAGCCCCCTCCCCCCGTCCCTGCCTGAATGAACATCCTTCATTTAAACCCACAATAATGAGGACCTCAAAGTCAGAGAGGCGGGCACAAGGGCAGCGTGGCGGGCGGGGCGGGGGTGGGGGTGGGGAGGGATGGCTTCTTCTTGTAAAACTCACTCAATGGGGAAGCGGCAGTCTAAGAGCAATCATGGCCATCTCCCTGCTTTAACTGGTTAACCAGAAATATTTAACATGGTGGAAGAGAGGAGAAAACGAAAACAAAACCCCAAACAACCCTGCGGTAAGTGAGGGGCACCCAGACACTGGCACGCCTCCACTGCTCTGGCTCCCAGACTTGGGAAAGGGACAGACAAGCACAGGTTTCTATTTTGCTAGAAAATAGAGAACGGTGTCGTAGTTTTTGCAGTTTGATTTCTGGGCCATAAAGTTGCCCCAAGAAAATGCTTTTATCTGGGCAAACCATGCGAACGGGACGAAGCCTGCCTACCGTGTACGTGCCTGAAGTCTGCGTTTAGCCTGTGCTTCTCAATGTTTGCGTGTAAACCGTGCCTACAAGGAAAACGGGGCGGGCGAGAGAAAGGAGAACCAACTCGCTCCAGACGGCCAGGCTGGGGCCTTTCTTCTCTCTTCTTCCATCTCCCCTCTTTCCCCCTTTCTCTCCCATACTACACTCTCTTCCTTGCCTTCACTCTCCTTCTCTTTCTCCCCTTTGTCCCCCTTTCCTTCCTTTCCCTGTAATACCGTGATTGACATTTACTGACCACTGGCTACATGCTGAGCATTGTCCCCAGCGCTTTGTATGCTTATCTCTTGCAGGGCGCCAAGCAACCCTGTAAGTTAGGTGCCTTCCTGACTGTTCCCCTTTTACACAGGGGGACACTGAAGCCCAGGGAGACGGATGGTCCCCTTCAGCATCACTCAGACCGCAGCCAGCACATGGGATCCAAGCAGATGCCAACGCGTCGAAGACACTTCGCGGTCAGCTGCTGTTGATTCCTTCTCTTTCTCTGGTCTCTTCCTTGCTAACTCTTCTTTCCCTCCCTCCTCCCCTCTCCCCGGGCCCCTCCTTCCAGGGTTTGTATACACGTGCCTCTCACGAAATATGTAACAGCTCCAAGCGAATGCACACAGAGACCCGGCCACAAACACTAGTTTTGGAAAGAGGCCTCGTCCTGCGTCGGGGGGTGGGGGGTGTGGGTGTGTGTGTGTGTGTGTGTGTGTGTGTGTGTGTGTGTGTGTGTGACTGCTGAAAGATGCTGTCTTTAAACCACAAGTCACAACCAGATCTGTCCACAAGCACTCTTTCTGGGAGGAAACACCCTTTGCCTGGAGGCAGAAAGCAACACCTGTGTCTCCACTCGACAGCTCTCTAGGGAGACCTGCTTTGCAGAGGCTTGAGGGAGCGCCCCGGACCCAGCCAGAGCCCACAGCCAGCTCCCCCAGAACCAAGGGTGGCTGGTGTGTGGGGTGACATTTTCCTGAACTCTCACACTCCTTAACAGGGACTCTGGATAGCGGAGGACACAGGGCCCCAGCATGGCCTGCAGAAATCACAAGGGCGAACCTGACCCCTCCCCAGGCCTGCTCGTGACTGTATGCTGTGCGCTCCAGGTCTCAACCCCTTTGTTCCGCAAAGGCCAGCGAGTAGTTACTGAGGCACGTGTGCCCCGTATGTCTGCCATTAACGCTGCCCACAGAGGGAGCACCAGGACCCCTGGGATGGGCGGCTTGAGAGTTAGTGTCCTATTCACAGGTGAGGCTGAGAATGAAGAACCGGCCAGCCAATGCAGGAGCCACAAGTGACCCGGGCTCAATCCCTGGGTCAGAAAGAGCCCCTGGAGAAGGGAATGGCAACCCACTCCAGGATTCTGGCCCGGAGGATTCCATGGACTGTATAGTCCATGGAGTCGCAAAGAGTCGGACACGACTGAGCGCCTTTCACTCACAACCACTCCGGTGTTCTTGCCTGAAGAATCCCATGGACAGGGGAGCGTGGCAGGCTACATTTGTTGAAGGTCATTCAGCTCCTGCAGGATGGAGAGAGCAACGGGAAAGAGCGCTGCCTCACCCCAGTGGCAGGGCTCTTTAAACCCCACGTGGTGTTTCCATCTCCTTCCCTTGCATCCTGGAAGGGAGTCGAGAATCACCTGTCTTCACTTGGCAAATCCGTTAACTGAGGTCTGTGTTAAATAGCGCACGGACGTCTGTGGGTGGGGGGAACGTGGTCCCCCTCACCTGCAATGTCCGCACATTACAGCAGCCAAACAGCGGGGGCAGGGCAGGACCAGGAGCAGACGGCTCCAGCAAACTAGATCAGGTGGCAGGCCGCCTACGTACACGCGCCTATACTTGGGTCACGTGTATTTCATGTACGTGTACACGACTGAACAACAAAACTTGCATATTATGAATGTATCTACACACACACGCATACACATACACATATTTTTCTTTAATTTGCACTGTCATTGTCCCCATTTCATCTCTAAGGAAACCAAGGCTCAGAGAAGCTAAGTACCTGGCTCAGGACCATATAGGAATAACTGATGAGCCAAGTTTGATACAACAATCTATTTGACCCAAAGCTATTGCTCTGGAAAGAAAAAAGTACCTAAAATTAAGCCAAACAAAATACTTCCATGGTGCCTCTACACCACTTGAGAATTTACCTGTTTCAAGTATATGGTTTCATTTAATTTTGATGACAGTCTAGGGAGTAGCTATTACTGATACCGGTGTCCAGTATTTATCCAACCCCTATTTTACAAATGATGGAATCGTGGGGCTGGAGGTGATGTGCCTGGTCCAGGGGGCAGCAGCCAACAGCCGGGGATAGTGGTTGTTTAGTTTCTAAGTCGTGTCCGACTCTTTGTGACCTCATGGACTGCAGCCTGCCAGGCTCCTCTGTCCATGCCGTTTCCCAGGCAAGAATCCTGGAGTGGGCTCCCATTTCCTCCTCCAGGGGATCTTCCCGCCGCGGACGGAACCCGCGCCTCCTAAGCCTCCTGCTTTGGCAGGTGGGTCTTTACCACTGCGCCACCCTGGACGCTGACAGGGAGACCTGGGACCAGAAACGTGGGGTCCCGTCTCGTTGCCCCTGCCCTGCCCAGTGGCTGGGCGAGCCCGCGACACCCGTGCGCTGAGACGGTCTTCCCACTGAGGCTCTCAGAACCGCCAGCTCCCTTCCTGAACGAACAGGAGAGCGCGCACACGGACGTTCTCGGCCTTGGGGGCTTGGGCGCCCCCCCTCCCCCCGCAACGTCCAGCAACTCCTCTGCCAAGTGAATTCAGACAGCGTTCTCCAAGACGCTTGTCTCAGGGCAAGTGGGGAGAGCTTTGCAAAGCTGTTGGCAGCAGCCTCTCATCGGGGCTTCAGTGGTCAGAACGAATGAGGGGTCGGAGCCCAGGACCCCCCGGGGACGCGTCCTGGCGCCAGGGGTCTGAATGCCCCTCCTTCCCGCCTCTCTCGACAGGCAGAACCTGGAGGGCCGAGGGGGAGAAATAAATCTTGACTCAACGAGAAGGATTAGAAAGTCACCTAGCATGAGCAGAATTCGCACTCCACAAATTTTTCTCGACTGAGTAAATTTAAAGAAATAAAACTAGATTGAGCATGCGTTTAATACTGGCTGCTATCTTTTGCTCTGCTCTGCTCAGTGGCTTGTTAAATATGAAAAGATTTGCCCTGCGAGGAGACATGGAGAGAGTGGAGCTCTGAGGGACACCCCCCACCCCGCCACCCTGCCCCTCCTCTTCGCAACCTGGGTGGGATGGGGACCCTGTTGCCCAAGCGCCCCGGTCTTGTGTGCACAAGTCTCAGATACGATCACCGTATCACCGCTGTCTCTTAATAGAAGGTGTGATATAAAAAGCTCATTCGAGATGCCAAGAGTTTCCCTTTTCTGACCCTGGCTGCCTGAGAGGCAAATTGCATTAGAAAATGACATGCCATTCATCTCGTGAGTACTTGCAGGAACATTTAGCTAATTAAATGATTAATAAATTTAACACTGCTTTATAATTTCATTTAGCTGTGTTGGAGATCGCACGGTGAGCTGCGTATGCACCGAATGAGATTAGGTGGGAGTGAGGGTTTCGGAGGCTGCCCTGGTAATTGAGATTGGTCTATTACTATGGTGACCTTTTTAACTTTTATATTCTCTTGTTAAAGCGAAATAAAATTTTATTCACTTTTAAGGAATATTTACTTAGAGAAATTTACATGAAATTAAAGAAACACCAAGCCCGGAAGCCTACTGGGGCCAGAATCCATGCACTATTTCCCTTTTAATTTTCAGGGCCCCTTTAGGAAATTGTTCCTGAGCTGAATGGAGGCAGAGCGAAGAACGGTGTGTTTTGGGGGCAGTTTTTATTCATTCATTCATTCATTCAGTGAATGCCGGTTCCTGCTGTGCCCTGGGCACACAATTCTAGGCCCTGGTACCAGAGCAGCAAGCATGACCGAGGTCTCTACTTTCCTAGAACTTCTAGTAGCAAAACACAGATGAAAGGCAACTGAATAAACAGCAAAATAACAGAGGCCAATAACAAGCACAAGGCAGAGAATTAGACGAGAAGGCTTCTGTAGGCTGGGGAGCTAGAGAGAATCTCTCTTCAGGGGTGACAATTATGTTGGGATCTGAATTATAAGCAGCAGCCAGCCATGAAAAGCTCGGAAGGAAGAGCACACCCGAACGGTGTGTGAAGGTCCCCAGGAGGGGTTGCGTGAGTCTGGGGCATCTGAGGGACAGAGAAGACCTCGAGGCTGGGAGCTGAGAAGCTGGAGGTGGGGCGGCAGACGCAGGGAGGGCCAGACTAGGAGCGGAAGGCCAGGCCAGGCCACGGTTAGGAGGCGGGGCATCTCCAAGCAGGCGAGGCAGGAAGTCATCAGAGGACTATGGGCACTGACGCTGTCTGTCAAGTGATCCCATCCAAACCAAGTGCTTCGCCGCCTTAAGAGGGCGGCTGGGGCTTCCTCCTAAGCTTTTTAAGAACAAAAGGGCTGCTTTCATTTCCCTCAACTTCAGTCTCTCTCTTTTTTTTTTTTTTTTGTCTTTCTGACTTGTGGGATCTTAGCTCCCTGACCAGGGATCGAACCCATGCCCTGGGCAGTGAAACCGCTGAGTCTTGCTGCTCGTCAAATGAAAACACTAACTGGGGTTTTACTATGTCCTGGATGCTACAGAGATGGGATTAATCCTGACTGACTCTAATGTGATCCTCCCTCCTACAGGCCTGCAGAGACTTTATACAGGAAGACAGAGACGCAGCTGATGAGGCTTGACCAAGGGGGCATGGCTCTCAAGTGTCAGAGCTGGGAATAAAACCCAGAACTGAGCTGGTGTGGTTCGTAAATCGAGAGAAGGAAAGATCAGTTTCCTTCCTGATGAAATGAGCTAAAAACTGCATCTTAACAGACGCCTGAGTAATTCTGTTCTGTCCTGCCAAACGGGTTTGGAATTTGCTGTTGAAATCTGTTGCTCAACCACATTCTCTGGGATCTACTTTGCCCAGTTTCTCATCCAGGGATATTTACCCCGAATTCCCCCTAATATCTTAAGTTAATACACATACACAGAGAATGTCTCAAGAAACGTCTGGGGCCGTTTCACCAGGGGTCGCATGCTGTTCTTCCGGAATGAGGGCCGATTCCTCGGAGTGCTCCAGCAATCAGAGCTTCACTCTGCTGACACTCGCTCACACTGTACAAATCCACGTTTAACAATCCAAAGTTTTTGCTGTTAGTGGCTGTTGATTTTCACCCCCCTTCCTACCAGCCCATGGAGGAGATGAAATAAAACGTCTTCCTTTCAGCAAGTGTTTAAACTACAGACGTTTCCATTTCAGGTAACTGTGCATACATCCCTTGGATATTCTTAAGACTCTGAACACATACATACCCTTAAAATTCGAAATCCTCTGATACCTGCTGTAAACTCTCAAATTTGTGAGCAATTACCTTTGTAAGCAGTGTTTCTGGAAAATAACATCTGTGTGTGATTCACATTTTTTTTTAACTTGTTAATTGTCTGGTTGTTAACTCTGACTACTAACTAATCTTATGATCTTACGGCTTCAGAACTGGCAATTCCTCTTGCTATGTCTCCTCTTGGTGTGCAAAATTTGGACACACCTGTGTAATTAAAATATTTTCTGCTTAAAAGAAAAAAAAAAAATCCCAGTCTGTGAGGCTTACAGACAATTCCATTAGCACCTGCTAGCAGTAACAGAGAAGTAATGAGTAGCAAGAACACACACATGCTAGTTTTGAAGAAGGGTGACCTGCCTGATTTTCTAGAAACTGCAGGCTCAATATTTGACTCCTTTATTCTTGATAATGTGTAACACTTATGTGAGTTACAAGTGCTTAGGTGCTTTAAACATTTCTTTCATCCCCATGAGATGTTCACAAGTCACCAGAGAGATGTGAGCCTACATTCTCTTTAAGCTGAACTTCTCCCTCCCTTCTTCCCTTTCTTTCTCGTACATATCAGTCCACTATGAACCTGATACCACACCGGGTACTGATGATAAGAGGAAAGAGAATTCTGGCTTCCTAGGGGTTTACAGTAGAGCCCTCTCTCTTCAAAATGTGACCCATGGGGCTTCCTCATTGGCAGCTCCCGGGAGCTGGTTAGGGACACAGAATTCACGTTCCACCTCAGACATCCTGACTCCGAGTCTGCACTTCCAGGAGGATCCCTAATTGACCTGTGTGCACACAGAGTCAAACAGGCACGGCTGGAGACCCCCCAGGTCAGAGGTCTGCTGTCTGGGGCAGGCAGGCCAGAGTCAGGCCGCCGTCTGGATCTGCTGTTGCTGCTGTTAGTTAACTTTTCACTGTCTGTGATCTGGGAGTGATTTTTTTACATTTTTAAATGGTTATATTTTCAGTGGCTCTATGACTCCTTATCTCTATTTTAAGAGCCTCCATTTTGTCTCTTGGACTGCAAACTCTATAAACTCTTTACTTCCTGGCTTTTTAAGCAAAAGTCTGCCAACCCGGTTTGGAATCTAGATGAATCTAGAACCCGAGGTCTGGATGAAGGCATGGAGGAAAGCTATCTTTTGAATAAGTGTGGCACCATGACACAGAAAATATATGTCAGACCACCGTATGTCAGATTCAGGGGAATGATATAGTTTCTTTTTTATTGTCTGCTTTTACAAAAACCATCACATATCCTCAACAGGAAAGCTGGCACTGAGAGCCCGTCTCTGGGAATAAACGAACTTGCAAAAGCTACAAGTGTAATATGAATTTCACTCCTCACACTCAGAGATCCATCAGCTCCCAAAAGGCAGTTCTCAGAATCAGAACCACCCTAAAATATGAAAATCAGTGTAACTGGTATCACCAAGGTTCCTATAAAAGTAACGAACAGTAAACTAAAGGTTGCTGTTTTATCACATGCGCCCATCTGCAAAAGGGCAAGGGCTGTGTTTAGTTGTTGCAACCATTTTTAGTTTTTCCAAATTCAGAAGACAAAACGCTGCCATTTGCTTTCCCCATCATTTAAAAAAAAACAACAAAAAACCAAACAACTGGCTACATCCATTTGACTGAATTAATGTTTTTGGCAGAGAGTTTTCTTTGTTAATAGGTGTATATCCTTGTCTATCCATGAGCGGTAGGTTAAACTAAGTGAGCGCAGTATGGAGCCAGCGTTGAGGACGGATACGGACAAAAAAGAAGAGGAGTGGGAGCTGAAATCAGACAGGAGAGGCGGGAAAAGCAAGATCAGATAATCTTCCGAGACAGACTCAAACAGGGAACAAGGTTTTTTCAACAGGCTCAGAGTCCTGACCACTGTCCAACTGACAATAAATAAATGCTCGCTGCGCTGGATGAAACTGAAAGGAGTGAGCGGGTGTGGATTTGCAGGGGCAAGACCCAAGGTCCCCACTTCTCATACCCTGTGTGGCTCTGACGCTGAGTAAACGGGAGCCCGTCACTGGAAGGTCACCTGGGATGCTTCTGCTCCGCTGCTTGGAACAGGGGCCCAGGTGAACCAAGGCTCTCTGGCCCGGGGCCCGGGGCTTTGCTGTCTCCTTTCCTGAGCACCCAAGCTTGTGAGCATGGGCCCGGCCAGCACCGCGGATGACAGGGACAATGGTGTGGACGTCAAGAGGCCTGGGGAAAAAACGACTCGAAGCTGAGCGGCTGTCCCTTGGCCAAGAGCGACGCCCTTGAGTGTAGACCGCAACCTGTTCTTTATTTGAAAGCATCGCCCTGAAAGAGCAGACACTCAAAGCAGAGCCAAACAAAAACAGGCGACACCCAGGCCGGCTTTTGCTGACTCCTGAACAGCACTGGCAGGAGCCAAGCCAGGCGCGTGATGAGATTAAGGCCCGTGATGATCCCCGACTTATGATCAATGTGGTCGCAGCCAAAGTCAGGCTCCTCACTGCCTTTCGGGGGGGTGGGTAACTGACGGTGTGCAGGGATTAAAGCACTGCTCCCCAGGCTAACTCACGGTCTGCACTTCCGGAAACGCCGAGACCGTGGGCTGCTCCTGAGCGATCTATGTATGATGGCAGAAGCCGCCGCCTGGGACATCTCCCCAACACCTAACTAAGCAAGCACCCGCAGACAGACAGGGACTTGGCACGACTTCCCGCTCACTCAGAGGGCTGCTCAGAGTGCCTGAACAGACTCTCCACCTTCCAGAAAAATCACACAGGGGCCTTTCAGCCCTGGTGAGGGGAAGCGAGATAGGGCAGGGTTCACATCCCTGCGCTGGTACTTCTTAGCCCGACACTTCTCTTCACTCGGTCTCAGCTTCCTCCTCCCTAAATGGGATGTTTAGGAGGTTAAATGTGAAATACAGCAAGGTCCAGACACAAAGCACACATGTGCTCAGTGGATCTAGGGTTTGCTCATCTTGTGCTTAAAGAAGTCAGGCTTGTGCTCATGGGATGCATGCTGCCTACTTATTTTCCCGATTTTACCCAGATATCCTGTATTCTCCTTTTGCCTAGTGTCACCTCCTCCAGGAAGCCTCCCCTCATCCTCTCAGGCTAGGAGCTGTCCCCTCTTTCCACTGCCTCCTGAACCCTGGGATGATATCTATCCCTAATTTTAACTCAAAGAATGGAACCAAGCTCCTCATGGTTCTGTCTCCCTGAGAATGACCTCAGAGGAGTTGCCTTCATCTGGGCCCCAGTGCTGGCCCCTCCCAGAAAGGTGCTGGAAGTCAGCTGAACTGGAAAAGAGCGACCTGTGTTTTGCATGCAATAAGCTGCACTTCTGGTTTTCTGCTCTTGTGGGGCATGGCTGGGCAGGTGCTTTTAAAGCTCCTGCCACATGGCTTTGCCTCCAGACCACTCCTCCGCTCTCGGTTCAGGAAGAAGCCTGTTCAGCTCAGACTCCAGCTTTGGTCCAGCTGGCCTGCGCCCTGCTTGGTCCCATCCATCATCCGATCTGTCAATATGGGTCAGCAAATCCTGCTCCCTGGGGCCAATGGCCTTGCATAGCGCAGCGATGCAAGCAGCCGTTCTAAGGAGATGTGGAGAGACATGAATTTCCTGACCGTCTCCTACAGGAAAAGGTAGAAGACAAACTTTTCAGTGGTCCTGGAGGAAACAGTCCAAGGTGTATGGCGAGACCAAGGCCTTCCGTGACCCAACTCATGATTACTTTGGTGCCAACAAAAATGAGTTTTTCCCCCTTATCACAGGGATCCTTTGTTGGCTTTTTAAGACTCAACCTGCTGCTGCTAAGTTGCTGCAGTCGTGTCCGACTCTGTGCGACCTCATAGACGGCAGCCCACCAGGCTTCCCCGTCCCTGGGATTCTCTAGGCAAGAACACAGGAGTGGGTTGCCATTTCCTTCTCCAATGCATGAAAATGAAAAGTGAAAGTGAAGTTGCTCAGTCGTGTCCGACTCTTAGCGACCCCATGGACTGCAGCCCACCAGGCTCCTCTGTCCATCGGATTTTCCAGGCAGAAGTACTGGAGTGGGGTGTCAGACACACGCTATTCACATGTGGTTATTTCATGGCTAAGCCAACAGAAAAGATAAATAAAGGCAATTCCCAAATCACAGAGAAGAGGATTCTAGTCATATTAGAGTCAAAACTTCAATGTCAAGGCAGGAGGCCAGGCTTTTTCTTGCAGTTCTAGGAACTACGGGATCACACAGAGCCATCAGGTGGCCCTGGTGGGTCAGGGGCCTGTCAGGAAGCCCGAAGGGTGTTCTGAGACCAACATGACCCCAACAACGAAAAACTGATTTCCTTCTTTGAACACCCGGCCTGGCCTCCACGTTCTGCCTTATGTTGGCGAGAAAGGCAGGCAGAGCATGAGCTGACGGTGAGTCCCGGCTCGCCCACCATCTGAAGTGAGCCGGAAGCTAGCCCTCAAGTGTGTACTGGCCACGTGCAAACCCACGTGTCTCCAGCCTGCATGCTAGCTCCGCAGAAGGAGGGATACTGCCTGCAACGCCAAGGAGCGCTGGACCCACCGTAACCAGAGAAGGCGCATGTGTTCCCGGAGCCCAGGAGAGATGAGAACCTGCAGATTCGGGAGAGCAGAGCCCACACCTGCTTGACTGGTGTTTCTAACGCCCTCCCAGTGCTCTCTGCAGAGGGAGGACTCTTCGCTGGGAACAAACCCCAAAGACAGTGGCAGGTCAACAGCTGCAGGGAATACTGGTCCTGGTTCCAAGCGGCTCCCGGAGGTGGGCACGCAGGGTGTGGCGCCACTTTCACCGGTGACCCTGCAAGATATAGAAAGCCAGGGCCATGCTTCCTGGGGAAAGCAGTCTTTCCTCCTTATCATGAAAGGGACAGATTTATACATTTAATAAGTGTGCCAACTGCAGGCTGACTTTTATAAAATGACAAACTTTAAAAAGGGGAACTAATTCTCTGTGGAATGTCGTACGAGGCCTCCGATTGGAGAGAAATGGAAAGGGCTGAAAACCTAGAGTGAGAAAGCCTTCTCTATCAGTGATGGCAAAATGAGGTCCGGCAGGCTGAATGTGGCCTGTGGATGTATCTTATTTAGCTTGCTCCAAGTTGGCTCACGCCATGGATTCACTGCCAACATTGAGGAATCGGATGAGTCCATACTTCCAGGTTCTCGGGAAAAACGGGAAGTTCTAGCAAAAATGGACTGATTTCCACTGGGCAGTATTCAGCTGGCATTTAAGAATGGCTGGTCCTATAAAGAGTGCATCGACACAACCCGTGACAAGCTTTCCACTCTCTTTCAAATCCCGGCAACATGGGTCTGGGGTCATTTATAATCTCATTCGCTTATTCTACTTGACTGGGACCTGCAGGCATCTGTGCTAGTCTACACTTGACAACTGCTACTTATGAACAGGTTTTCATCTCCAAGTTCCTGATGCATGAGTCACAGATAAGCCAACAGGCCACATTCAGCGTGAATCTCCTCACCTCAGAGCGTGAAGGCACTGGGGGACAAAGTCCGGGGCTACTGGGTGGCACACAGAGTTCTGTTCCCCTGAGTCTCTGGTCTGGAGAAAGGACCTCCTCCACCAGTAACAAGAGACATCGCCACGTTCCGTTTTCAACTGGAGGGAGCCTAAGCAGAACTAGTCTTGGTGCAACTGGATTATCGCCGGGGAACCACACCTGTCAGTGTTCTCAGTGGCTTAAATCCTTGGCCAGGGAAGTATGTTCCTTCTGGGTTCCCACGGCAAAGATAAGGGGACCCTTTTTGCCCATACATGTGACGTTACTGGCCGATGGTATGCGGAGACCCCTTTTCCAGTGGCGTGGATGGGTAGATAAATGGATGGATGGGTACAAACCTCTTGTATGAATGCTACACTCAACACTCACGCTGCAAGATGGCAGGCTGAGTGCAGAGGGGGCATCCGTGCCAGGGGAACTGAGCGCTGTGAGGCCAGGGCTGGTCACTGGCCTGCCCTAACCCACTGGCTGTGGGCCTAAGTGCAGTCTGGGGCTGGATGCCAGCGGAGGGGGAAGGACACCCTACGATACAGGCAGGCAGATGATCTGTGAGACTTAAAACGAAATGCGTGCTGACTTTTCAGGCTGAGCTCCAGAGTAGCTGATGGGGACCCAGTAGAGACCAACCCATAAATAGGGAGCCATGTGACACCCATCCACTCCTAACAGAAAAAAGGAAACCTAACCAACAAATGTTTATGAAGTATCCTCTTCATGAGAAATGCTGAACTGAAATGGATGTTTGCTGAACCAAAATCAGTGGGACTATTAACAAAACGATGGTAAACTGAATCCAACGATGCACAGAAAGACTTATATGAGATGAGTGGAATTTATCCCAGTTATGCAAGGAGGGTACCATATTCAGAAATCAATGAAATCTACCACATAAACAAGCTGAAACAAAAACTTACATCAACCGAGACATAAAAAGCACATAACAAAATCCAACACCCATTCATGATTAAAAAAAAAAAAAAGCTCTTAGCAAATTAGGAATAGAGGATAATCACCTCAGCGGAGTACATTAAAAACAAAAAAACAAACCTATAGGTGACATCACATTTAACGGTGAAATAGTAAATGATTTTTCCCCCTAAGACCAAGACAAAGGCAAGGATGTCTTTCCTCTCACTCTTCTTCAATATAGCACAGGAAATTTTAGCCATGGCAATATGGCAAGAAAGAGAAATAAAAGGGGTGCATACTGGAAAGGAAGAGATAAGACTCTGTTTGCACTTGGAAAGACTGGTTACACAGAAAATCCTAAGGAATCTCAGCACAAAATAAAACAACACTTCTAGAACTGATAAATGAGTTCAGCAAGATCACAAGATGCAGGATTGAGGGTTCAATCCTGGGATCAGGAAAAGCCCCGGGAGGAGGAAATGGCAACCTACTCCAGTACTCTTGCCTGAGAAATCCCATGGACAGAGGAGCCAGGCAGGCTGCAGTCCATGGGGGTCACAAGAGAGTCAGAGATAAGAGCTAGATCAACACGTAAAATCACATTTCTATATACTAACAATGAACACGTGGAAACTGAAATTAAAAACAGTTTTACTGACAATCACCCCAAAGAAAATGCAATACTTATGTATGCACTCATTAGGCCTATGTTTACTAAATGGAGTGGCATGCCAAGTCCATAGCATAATAAAGATGTCCATTCTCCCCAAACTATAGGTTTAATGAGATTTCTATCAAAACGGAAGCAAGACTTTTGGTAGACACACACAAGTATATTCTAAAATTTATATGAAAATACAGACATTAGAGTAGCTCAAAGAATCTTTATAAAAATGAATACAGTGCGAAAAATCCCTTTATTTAACATCAAGATTAACTTAGCTACAATGATGGAGACAGTGTATAACTAACTGGGAGAATGACAGGCATATCGATAAACGAAACAGAACAGGGAGCCCCAAAATCGACCAACACAAATATGCGCAACTGATTTTAGATAAAACTGCAAAAGTAATTCAATAGTGGAAGAATAGGAAAGTTTTTCAACAAATAGTGTTAAAATAATCAGCAATCTGTAGGCAAAAAAAAGAACCTAAAACAGCTTCACACCTTACACCAAAATTAACAAAAGATTTATCATGGACATACATGTAAAATGTACAACAGTGAAACTTCACGGGGAGAGGAAGGAGAAATTCTTTAGGATCTAGGACTAGAAGGAGATTTGACAATAGAAACTTGATCCATAAAAGGAAAAAATTACTAAACTGAACCTCATCAAAATAAAAAACTTTTCTTTTGCAAAAACCCATGTGAAAAGGATGAAGAGACAAGGTACAGAATGAAAGAACATATCTGTAAACCCCATATCTAACAAAAACCTCGTGCCTAAAATATAGAAAGAACTCTAAAAAACTCAACAGTAATAAAATAGACAATTCAATTAGAAAATGGGAAAAGTCGTGAATAGACACTCCACCGAGGAAGAGACACAGATGGCAGATACACACATGGAAACATGTTCAACATCATTAACCATCAGGAAAATGCAAATTAAAAACCACAATGAGATATCACTGTGCACTTACCAGGATGGCTACAATAAAAAAATAGCAACAACACCAACTGCTGGTGAGGATACAGAGAAGCTGAATTACTCATACTTTACTGGTCAGAATGTAAAATTATACGGAAAAACTCGACAGTTTCTTATAAAACTAAACGTGTAGTTACTACACAACCCGTTGACTACAGTTATGGGCATTTATCCTAGAGAAATGAAAACTTGTGTTCACACAAAAACCTGTTCAAGAATGTTGGTAACAGCGTTACTCTTAACAGCCGACTCTAGACCCAACCCAGACTTCCTTCAATGGGGGAATGATTAAAAGAACTATGGTTCACGTAGAATACACCACAGAATACTTCTCAGCAATAAAAACGAAAAGACTACTGACACGTGCAATAATTTGGATAAATCTCTGGGAAATGATGCCAAGTGAAAATAGCCAATCCTGAAGAGGTCACAGTGCTTGCTGCTTCTGCCACGGGCTCCGATCTAAGCACTAACGGCTTTGTTTAATTCTCTTCACTCCCGTAAATATAAGTTCTATGAGGGCAGGGCCCACACCCATCTTTTGGACCATCTGATTCTCGAGACTTCTCGTCATTTGAACCAAGTCGCCTAACACGCAGTCACTGAATGAATGCACCTTCATTTAAGTGTCCTGGCTACTCTTATCTCCTTTGAATCTGGATGCCAGCTCTGAAATGCCCATTATCTCTATTTAATCCCAAGGAGAGTAGGGGATAGTTTCCAAGGGGTTAAATGGCCTGCTTGAACTATGAGCTAACTATGAGTCTTTCAAGACTTGTTATGACTCTGAATCTCAAGACCTGTCCACAGTGCCACACAGATCAGCAATGTACCTGTGCACAGATACAGCAGCACACTGCAATAAGCGCCAGTTCTTACACAGAAATACAGGATAGAACGTTCCCATCACAGAATGAACAGTGCCGGTATCAGAAGACTCTGAGAAGGGAAGATGTGGTAGGTTTAAAGATGGGGCCTCATGGGAGGTCTCTCTGGTTAGGAGAGCATCTTCAGGATCAGGCCAACACCCCAAGCGAAAATGACTCAGTGATAAGAAATATGAGTCAGTGGCTTCCTTTTTTTTTTTTTTTCTTGTGTATTATGTTTAAGGTAAAATGATCCAAGAATGTATTCAACTAAATTCTAAGTCCACTTTCTTTCTACTTCCTTAGAAATGCAGGTTACCTGAATATATGAGATAAAATGGAGCATGTTATTTTGGTTAAAAAATTTCCCAAGTTCTATCCATGTTTATTTGGTAAAAGATGTGTACACTGGAAAATGCATTTACTTCAAAGTTTAGCTTGTGCTCACTGACTCGAGGTAGCAGACATTTTATAGTAAAATTATATGGTAACATGGGCTTTCCTTGTAGCTCAGTTGGTAAAGAATCGGCCTGCAATGCAGGAGACCCAGGTTTGTTTCCTGGATTGGGAAGATCCCCTGGGGAAGGAAATGGCAACCCACTGCAGTATTCTTGCCTGGGAAATCTCAGGTACAGAGGAGTCTGGTGGGCTACAGTCCACGGGGTCGCAGAGCTGGGAACAACACTGCAGAAAGCGGGTGATTTTACCAAATGTCCTTCAACAAACTATGTAACTCTTCACCCAGATGTTCGATTACTCTAATGGAATGCATTCTTAAATACTTGATAGTTTGGTTAATATTTTGAAAGAAGTCTATTTTCCATCTTTAATTACTGCTGCTGCTGCTGCTGCTGCTAAGCCGCTTCAGTCGTGTCCAACTCTATGTGACCCCACAGACGGCAGCCCCCCAGGCTCCCCCGTCCCTGGGATTCTCCAGGCAAGAACACTGGAGTGGGTACTACCAGCAGAGGGAAAATCAGTTGGTTTGCCAATCTTTCAAATTTTCTTACAGCTAGTTATTTTTACTATAGCATTTTAACTTCTCTAGGATTTTAACCATGTACCTTTAAAATAAAGAACAATTTTCCCATCTTTTTTTGGCCTCATTGTATTTACTGAAACTTCCAAGACAATATGAGTACTGATGGCTATACTGAACACCCTTGTCTAGTTTCTGATTTAAATGGAAGGCATAATTTTGTGCTTTCATGGTTTAAAATATCTGGAGTAGATTCTTAGCAATATCCTTGACTCTATTATAAGAGATCCCCTCTCTTTAGTTTACTTACTGGTATTTATTGTTTTGGTTGATTAGTCAGTTGTTTGGTTGGTTTTACAGTGGCTGTTGAATTTAAACAAATGCCTTTTTGGCATCATTGACAGAACCATAAAATTGTTCTTCAATTTGTTGCTATAATAAATTACACTGATAGAGAATAAAAACAATAGTAAATAAAGAAATGACATGAAAATTTAATCAGTTCTAGTAAATAATGCATTAATACCCTGTCAACAAGCTTCAACTCACAGAGAGTGGCAACTTTCAGCAACATTTAAAAAAACACACGTTTACAGGCAAATGCCTCTAAAGAATGTTTCGAAAGATTTTCTTTAGTATAGAAATTAAGAATACTTTTTTTTTTCCCTAGGGAAAATATTATCAATGGACTTGATAACATAAAAGTCAAAGGTATTTATTTTCCCTAAAAAACATCCTCTTTCCATCAAGACCAAAAAAATATAATAATAATACATGTGAAAACTCAGTAGCTGGTGCTGAAATCGTGTCACACACAAGAAGCTGAAATGAACTGCAGTTGAAGGCATGAGCATCTGTGTCCGGAGTGGCAAGCATGACGTCAGGCGCTCAGGTGCGTGGTCTCCTCTACGCTCAGTTCTCGACACGGAGACGAGCAGCAGCTGAGACCGGAAAAGTGACGGTCTGTGTGCACCTCCTGGGGCCCCCAAAGAGCCTCTGCAGGCAGGTGCTACGCACTGCACACAGACAGCAGGTGAGGGAGTTGAACCCTCAGGCTAAAGCGATTCTCCAAAACCAGCCGGCTAATAAACGGCCGAGCTGGGATGCAAACCCTGCCTGAAAAAGGACACCCCGTTTTGATGAACGCCGGCAGAGTCTGGTGGCTCAAAGTATGGGCTTCATGTCAGCAGATGGGGGCCTGAGTCCCTGCTCAGGACCGCACGAGCTGTGTGCTCTTGTGCCAGTTAATTAACCCCTCCGTGCCCCGCACTCTCTCGGGGACAATTAAAGCAACCAGGCACCTGTATCACAGGGCTCCTACGAAGCTCAAAGGAAGTACCACACACACACACACCTAGGCACACACTGTATGACAGGCCCTCGATACATTTTAGCTTATATTCTGTTTATTATCACTATTATCATCATTATTTTTGATCATCATTGAAACTGACTTTCTAATGGCTCTGAGTAAATAAATCATCATGGGTATCAAGAAGAGAACTCCAACAGAAGCCACTCAAATGACTCTCAGTAGCTAATCAAACCTAATAAAGTCCGAGTATCCACTTAGCCAAGCCACCGAATATACCACTGTTCAGGTAAAGTCATAAAGTCTTCCCTGCAGCGGTTACAATGATTGATCCTCAGGCACAATTAAAACTCAAGCGATACACTGACGTTTTAATAGAACAAATAATTTAAATACATTTAATGTGTTAGGTGGTAACCAATTTTGTAATACATACGACAGATTTGGGAAGTTCCCAGAAAAAAAAAGTGTAGAGAAAGGCTTCATCCAAGAGGATGAAGCAGACAAAGAAAATGGGACTGACGCTGACAAGAGATCCTGAACCCCAAAGCCGCCCGGGATGGAGCCAAATTTGCAGACCAGGCTGTGTGCAAAAAGGTCCCTTGAAAATGTAAAGCAGTCATCAATCAATTGAAAATAAGTAAATACAATCATAAACACACACACACAATCTACAGGCTTTCTCTCTTTTCTGTCATCCCTAAAATATTATTAAAAATAACTGATCAAGGTAAGTCTTGTACTTCTATTACCCTTCAAAGAATGTTTTAAGAGAAACTGATTCAAAGAGGATGGGAAAAAAGAAATGGGCCTTGGATTTTGATGGTGAAACTTACAATGAAAGTTATTTGCAAGAAAAAGTGAGATTCACGTCAGCTCCTCCCAGATGCCCTCCTGGAATTTTCTAGGAACTGTCTAATGATCAGCTCTAGGGGAAGAGAGGGCCCTGGTTTGGAGCACTTGCCAGGTTCTGTGGTGTAAGTATCCCCACCAAGACGGCACTCAAGACATGAGCGTGACATCACTGAACACGGGCGGGCTGGATCTGCTCCTGCTGGCACACCGGACGCATCGCTACCCCAGCTGCCCATCGCACATGCTCTGAGGCCCGCATCACCACGAGAAACCACCTGATGCATGTGAGACCCCCCCCGCCTGTCACCTTTACCTGCGTTTGAAGAGGAGCGCCATGAGTCTGGGGGACATGCCTGCTTGTCACCTCCATACTTCCTTTACCTGCTCCAAACCGTGGCCCAAAACAGCGACACTCACCCAATATTTGGGGAATGAATGAATACACGGTAGAGGTGGGAGAAGAGGGGAGGGAGATGGAGGCGAGGCAAAAGCATGGGAAGGAGAAGAGGGGCTATCTGTGGGCCAACTGGGCCAAATCCTGTCCTTCCTGCTTCTTCCTTTAGCAGTTGGGGCACCAAACTGGGGTCACCCCTTCTGGCTAGGCGGGCTTATCAGCACAGCCAAGAATCGTCAAAGAGTTAATCTAACCAGTGCTTCCTTCTGATCAAATACGCACCAGAAATCTTGCTATGTATTTTTTTCAATCCCAAACTTTCTCAGAGTCCTTTTAATTTTTTTTTTTTAAAGGAGAACTTGATCTCCTGTAGCTCAAAAGATCCACTATGATGTTATCGATAACTGCTGTTATCACCGCAAAAAGTTCATGTTGACAGGTCCTTTGAAAGAAAACCACAACATGTGAGCACTGATGTTTTAAATTTTGATTCCCTACGACTGAAAGTCAGAGATCTGGAAGTCTCGACTCTCCCAGGCACTGACATCCTTCCTTTTCAGGATGAAAAAGCTGAGAAAAGCAGGAGAGCTGCCTAACGCTGACAGACAGAAACCTCTGGAGCGACAGCAAGGATCTGGGGCTACAGAGGAGCTTCCTCGTTTCCAGACTCGTGGAGGAAAAAGAGCCTCCTCTCCGAGTCAGAAGTCTCAATGCCAGCGTAACGAGACAGCGGATGTTGTCATCTCTGCTTGGCTCATCTTGAAAGCTCAGGTTTAACAGACAAGAGATGATGTCCCGTTTCGTGCGAGTGAGACGCTCTCTGAGGCCGCCCGGCCCCTGGTTCTAGATCTGAAGTACCCAGGGTGCTGCCTCTCTTAATTTCTGTGTAACCAGCTGGCTACCTGCCGCACCCTGCACACTTCCCTCGTGCGGGAAGGGCAGATTTGGGCGTGCAGGCAAAATCTACACGCGTCTGCACTGTTTTCTGCTGATTGCCCAGAGAGACAGAATCTGCTGAACTCCAGGAGGACGGGGCCGCTCGGGTGCCAGGGCTGCAGGGTATGAAGGAATGCAGCTTAAAAACGCACTCTCATCAAATAGCAAGTGGCGGCAAGAGCCTGGGGAGAGTTCCCTCTGATTCCCTCTGTACCCAGCAGGGGAGGGGCAGTGAGCAGCCACACCAGGCCTGTCTCTTCCCAAAGGACACAGCAGGTCCACCCACCCACTCCTTAGACTGCCTGGAGCGTGCATTTTGGGGAAGGGCCTGAAAGAGTCCATTTTTGGTTTAGCAGCTGCGTTACCTGTTATTGGACAGGAGTGGCACACTTTGTCAGTTCACCCTGCCTGCAGGTTAAGCTCTCTATCGAACGGCACAAAACAGAAACCCAACCAGGCAAGGAGCTTAATGCTTCCAGTGGAGTTGAAACCATGAAAAAAATCCTAAAACGCTTTATCAGGCCCCTTGGTGCTGACAACACAGCAAAACCCAGCTGGCACTGTGGTCAGCTGCCAGAGCTGGAATCGATGGTGATGCTTAAAATGGTCAAAAACGGAAAAGTCCCTATTTGGAGAATCACCGCCTTGCTTCTTTCAAAGAGTTGATGGACAGGGTCTTAGGTAAATGCCCCCCCCATGTGACAGAACTCACATCAGTTCTGGATGCTGTCTCTGAAGTCATTCAGGCCAATGAACGCCCAGGGACACTTTTCAAGGGCCCTTCCTACCTCTTTTACTTTGCCTCCTCCTGGGATAAGCGCAAATCATTCCAGTGAAAGTCAGCTTCATAAGTGAACGCGGTAAACCTATTTTATGACTTGGGGAATTTAAAAACATGTCAACAAAACCATCACAATGCGTTTTTCCCGTGATCCTTTAAAAACTGAGAGAGAGAGAACATATTATATCCACAGTTCCCGCAACTAGATTCCAACAGAGCTAAAGAAACTGCATTTGGACATCAGTAAAAATGATGGACAAATCTTTTTTGCAGAAGTTTCAACCTGGCTTGCCTTGAGAAACGTAAAGAGGCTCTCTGGCACTAGATGTCAAATTAATTGCAGGCAAAGTGTGTTACAGTAATTCACTTGGCAGTTTAAGCAAAACCCAGAGAACAGCATTAAACCGGGTGCCCGTATGCCAGCGGTGCCCCATCGCTTCGCTCTGGTTGATGAAGTCTGACGCTGACTCTCTCCTGCCGTAACCTGATCGGCCGCAACACAGAGGAGGCCTGTCCTTCTCTTGGCATTGTGTAAAATGGTTTATTTGTCCTCTCAGGAGGCGTGCTGATAGATAAATCCCAGGTATGATTATTATTATTTTGAACTATTATTATGAGTTACTATTATGACTTTCCTGAGACGCTGGGAACAGGGCACGGGAAACCCTGGGATCAGACCGAGCTGTGTGTGAACACTTAAGGGACAATATCTATCTTCATTCAGGGCAGTTTTGGTAATATTTCAGGAGAGAAAGGCCATCTATGCTAAAGAGAGTTCAGCGCAGAGAAGGGGGAAGACTCTGCCCGGGTATGTGTTGCCTGCAAGCCTTACCCGGGTTGAATGGCTGTGCCTGGATAACCCCAAGGACAGAGGAGCCTGGTGGGCTACAGTCCACAGCGTCGCAGAGTCGGACACTGAGCGTGCACGCATAGGGTGTGCTGAATACCTTCAGGGCATCTACGACAACCCATTCACTCCACTACATCGGCTGAATGCCTACTGTGCGTCTGGGTCTCTGCTGTGAGTAAAGCGCCAAGAGATGTGGGTCTTGCCCTGCAGACGCTCCTGCAAAATCAGCAGTGGGATAGCCACATCTAAGCAGACACAGGCAGGCAAGCTGCTGCGCAAGAACTCTGAGACGGTCGCCCTCCATCGGGGGACCCTCGTGGGGTTTGGTCATGTGCACTTTGTAGAACGGTGTCAGCTGAATCCACTGGCCCTGAGTCCATGAATCGAGGCAGAACCAGGATTCTTCGACACATCTATGTCCAGGACTGAGTTCTCTAATCCAGAGGTCCCCAACCTTCTTTGGCACCAGGGACGGGTCTCATGGAAGACAATTCTTCCACAGACTGGGAGGATGCTTTCGGGGTGATGCAAGTGCACCATATTTACTGTGAACTTTGTTTCTATTATTATTAGACTGTAATATAAAATGAAATCATCCTACAAAACTCACCATAATGCAGAATCAGATCCCCAGGCATTAGATTCTCATAAGCAGCTCATAACCTAGACCCCTCGCACAGCCAGTTTGCAGTAAGTTCAGGCTCCTAAGAGAACCTAATGCCACCACTGATCAGACACGAGGAGGCAAGCTCAGGTGATGGGGAGTGATGGGGAAAGTGTCAGTCACTCAGTCACATCCGACTCTGTGACCTTCGTTACAGGGACTGTGGACTGTAGCCCACCAGGCTCCTCTGTCCACGGAACTCTCCAGGCAAGAACACTGGAGTAGGTGGCCAGTCACTTCTCCAGGGGATCTTCCTGACCCAGGGATGGAACCTGTGTCTCCTGCATTGAAGGCAAATGGTTGCAAATACAGATGAAGCTTCACTGGCTCGCCCACTTCTCGCCTCTTGCTGTGCGCCCTGGTTCCTAACGGGTCAGAGACCTAACAGGTCTTGGTCCCTCGTCTGGGGTGGGGATCTCTGTTCTAACCTGTCTAATCTGTCTAACCTCAGTTGTGTCTGACTCTTTGTGACCCCATGGACTACACAGTCCATGGAATTCTCCAGGCCAGAGTACCGGGGTGGGTAGCCTTTCCCTTCTCCAGGGGGTCTTCCTGACTCAGGGATGGAACCCAGGTCTCCCGCATTGCAGGCAGACTCTTTACCAGCTGAGCCCCAAGGGAAGTGCTGTCGGCTGTGGAGTCACGCTCAAAGGAGGAAGGGGGCAATGCTTCCAATAGGGAGAGAGGTGAGGAGAGCTCAGGAGAGCCTTCAAAGAGGAGGCAACACTTGAACGATGTTGGGGAAGCTCAGACAAAACGGGAATGACATCCAGGGAGAAGGAAAGGCCTTGGAAAAGACACAGAAGGGTCCCTGGCTGAGAACTGAACCAACGCCACCCTCTCCAACGAAACGCTGGAGGCACATGACACATTTTTCTATGAGGCTGGCACCTTGTTCTTCGGACATAAAACCTTCCCAACTTGAATGACTCCCTGAAACAACTTCTGGCCTTTGGAAATTGGGGCATCCAAGACAAACAATCAAGGGCCATTTGAAGGCGCATACGGTGTTCTTGGAGAATTATTTCTGGCCGTGGTCTCCACCACGGATCACAGACCGTCGGCTTTCAATCACAAGGTTGAAAGGTATTAACGAGAACCCACGCGGTCCTGGGCAACCGTCTGCGGAAAACATTTTCCTTTCTTGGAATGTAATTGGGTCTGTGTTCATCTAGAATTTATTTTTTACCGATTTCATCCTTAAAACTTCAAAGTATTGCTCTCTCCGCCCCCATCCCCCTCCCACCACTCAATCTTGTACTGTGTCATGTCCCCCACCCCGCAACGCTGGTTCTGTGTTTGTGGAGGCACCGACCCAGCACCCCCAGGGTGGCGGCCGGCAGTGTAACCCGCAGGCACACCTGGAAGTCATTAAGGATGGGCCAGGAGGGGAGGGGGAGGGGAGGGAGGGGGAGGAGGAGGGGAGGGAGGGGGAGGAGGAGGGGAGGGAGGGGGAGGTGAAATAGGAAACTAAGACTATTTCTCGCCCAACACCTTCACATTCTTTTTTCCCTTACATCAAGTCTGAGCCAAAGGCAAAAAATGTTTAAAACAAGCAGCGAACGGACAAACAAATACCTTCTGAAAATTCCACCAGGTTGCCTCAGGATAACGTCAGGGGTCAAACGTGTCATGCTGAGGGAGAGAAAGTCAACAACCCGAACTGCCACCTCACCTTTCTGATATTCCAGAGCATCCGAACCTGGAGAACCCACTCCAGTATTCCTGCCTGGGGAATCCCACGGACAGAGGAGCTTGGCGTGCTGCAGTCCACGGCGTCACAAGAGTCTGACAGGACTTAGCAACTAAACCACAACCACCACCAGAGCACTGGTAAGCTAGTTATATCTGTAAAGGCTCAACTGCCAAATCTATCCCACGTTATCAGCGATGGTAAAACTGGATTCAAATAAACGGTGTACTGATTTAAGGCCAACTTTGCTGGACTTTCTTTTGATACCTCTGGCTGAGACTGTCCAGCCCCTTAGCTCCTAATGAATTTGCTGTCCTCATCTTCTAAAAGGAAGTGTGCTGGTTTTTATTAGGTCTATCTAGGAAATATAGGCCATAGGCATTTGTGCTTTGGGATGCAAGAAAAAAATGCCTTGTTACTAGAAGGGAAGCTTGAGATCTCGAGTGTGCCTGCTGCAGAGATCCAGAAAATTCAAGGAATTTCCTTCCTAAAGCTTGAGGATATTCGTGTTAATGAAGTTGGAATTAGTTGTTAGAGAACTGCTATTAACCGTTGGCAGTTTATGGTAACAAAATGTCACAATCATCTCTACTCTTTTGTTTCCCCCCACTTAAAAGCTCTATTTATCCACCTATTTTAAGATAAGGGGAAGGATTTAACTTAATAGATTTACCCAATAACTCCCACAGTTTGGGAAGTTTACATATCTATCTCATGTATTACAGGTATGATTACACACATTCTGGAGATGCCAAGAAGTTCTTGGCACATGTCTCCTGAACTTTCTGCTGCAGGCAATATCATCATTCCTATTGTGAATTGGGAAGCTGGGACTTGGCCACATTCAGTCACCTGCCCCGGGTCACACACTGGAAAGGGATCAAGAACTTTGTCCAGTCTGTCTCTAGAGTCCCTGGGCTGTCCACTCATTGGGAGCAGAAGCTCACCTTTCCATTGCTGGCCCCATGTTCCTGTTAACTTTTTCTCTCAGCGACACTTTCACAGGTGTGTGTTGAGTTGCTTCACTCATGTCTGACTCTGCGATCCTGTGGACTGTAGCCCACCAGGCTCCTCTGTCCATGGGATTCTCCAGGCAAGAATTCTGGAGTGGGTTTCCGTACCCTCCTCCAGGGGATCTTCCCAAACCAGAGATGGAACCCATGTCTCCTGCACAGGCAGATAGATTTTTCACCACTGCCCACCAGGGAAACCCCTAGATTCAGATAGTTACCTGGGCAACTATAAGACCCAAATGGTGCTCTCCCAAGCTCACTCACATAGTCGAGCGATACTTAAATATATAAAATTTTAATCACTGCATTAAAAAAAAAAAATCACAAAGTTGAAAACAAATAACTAAAGAGAAAAAAAAATTACAACAGATGGCAATGAGCTGGTCATAATTGATATGGCACTCTCACCCATAAATAACACAATCTAAGAGCAGATTGAACCAAAACTGTAGACAGGAAGTTTGGAAAAGAATTGCAAATGGCCAGCTGAAACAGAAACATCGACTCAACAGAAACATCGACCCAATCTCAACTGCATAGTAAGAAGTTAAACTTTAAAGCCTGACAGCGATCAGTGTCAGGCTCCTTACATCTGTGGTCAACCCCTGGAAAACCACGTTACCTGGAGCAGTCAGTGGGGCCAATAATCCAGGCATCCACGTTTGCACTAAGCTCACGGAATGCGGTACTTCTGAAACTCAAGCCAGGCGGACACTTAGGGGGCGCCACGCCGGGCGCTCAAGTCCCAGGTGACCCAGCCTACCAGGTGCCCGAAGCATGTGCCGGCTCCATGAGGCGCTGGGCCACCTTGCTAGCGAGCAGGGCGCGCAGACGGGCCGCTGCCTCTGCAACCCAGCCAGCCACCACATGCGGGTCTGCCACATGGCCTGCGCCCTGAGCGCCGGACGTGCCGCGGGAGGCACAGGGCGCATGCGACGTGCTGCTAGAGGCACAGGACACACGTGACGTGCCGCGGGAGGCGCAGGACACACACGACGTGCCGCGGGAGGTGCAGGACACACACGACGTGCCGCGGGAGGCGCAGCGCCTGCGACATGCTGCGTTTAGGTGGCCATCGACGTGTACATATGCGGCCTGCTTGCGTGCGGGCCCCCGTTGGTGTCATGCTGGCGTCACGCCGGTGCCCCGCCGCCTTGCCCCGCCTCCTGGAGGTACTCCTGTGCCTGCATGTGACTGGCTTGGCTCACCCTCCTGGTTAAAAAAAGGGGCGAGGCCGGGGCATCACCCCTCTGAGAGCTCGACATTTCCACCCTTTCTCCCACATCCGCAGAATGAACTGGGACGGGACAGCTGATTAGGAAATGAAGCCTCAGGAGTCGTACCGGAAGCACGTTTCTCCCAACTTTCACGTTTTATCCAAAACACAATGCTCATCGGGCATGTTATCCTGCTATTAATTTGTAAATCATGTTTAAAGTAGAAAAAGATACAAATAGTGACGGTGATTTTTGTTTGTTTGTTTTTGTAACTGGTTGTTATACATTTTTCAAAATGATAACTTTCCAAATCGGTATGTGTGTGAAATACAAGATACTTATATTGGTGGGCATGTGAAATATTTGGGGAGGTCAATTTTTGAAATAGCAAAACTTTAAGGTACATCTCATCCAGCAACTGGATTTCTAGGAATTCAGTCTACATACTGATATATATATTACACCAAACTAGGCCATAGTGAATGTTAAAAGATATTTACTGAAGCATGGTTTATAATAGCTAAAGTTTAGAAATAACATCTTTTAACAGAGGATTAGATAAATATATGGGCTTCCCTGGGGGCTCAGATGGTTCAGAGTCTGCCTACAACGCAGGAGACTCTTGTTTGATCCCTGGTTGGGGAAGATCCCCTGGAAGAGGGAATGGCAACCCATTCCAGTATTCTTGCCTGGAGAATCCCATGGACAGAGGAGCCTGAAAGGCTACAGTCCATGCGGTTGCAAACAAGTCGAACACAACTAAATGACTAATACTTTCAGAAAAACATATGATTGTACAGAGTACTTCTGGTCTTTGAAAAGAATTATGTAGACATACAGAAATTGAAATAAATATAAAATTAAAGGGATATGAAAGGTATAGAACAATGTATATAAATTGGGACCATACATGTAAATTAAAGGTATACACATATATCAGCACATAAACGCCTCCAGTTATGTCTGGCAAAGTTAACAATACCGTGTCAACACATCTGGAGGAGGAGCAGGTGATTTTGAGACTAAAAGTCGCTGGGTAGGGAAGAATTAATAAATTCTTTTTCTTTTCTTTTTTCAGTATGTCTTATTTTCTAACTGTGTCTATGTATCACTTTTACTTAGCTTTTATAAGATGGAAAAATAAATCTAGGAAACAACAGAAATCCTCAATTCAATTTAAAATCATTTTAATTTTCAAATGGGAGTAGCTCGTGTCTACACCCACAAACAAACCCTGTTTTGAACTTTTATTGGTGGCATTCAATCATTCAATCCACTTGCCTACAGAGTAATGTCCACAAGGAATATAGTTGCTTCCCACTTTGCAAGCTCCCTCTGATAAAGACCAATTAGAATATCCTGAGTCAAATGGAAAGAACCATAGCTGGAGCCGGTCAGGACTGCTTTGGACCCTGATTCCCTGAAGTTCAGTGTGAATGCAGCTGAGATGCTTCACTTCTCTAAGCCCTGGTTTCCTTCATGAAATGTTGATAAGAATATGGCCCCCGTGGGGAATTAGTGACCTAAACGTTTGTACATGTGTGGGTGTGTATTTATATAAAGTCTACCACACTCAGTGGGCATTTACAGTAAGTTGGATCCATTCTTTTCCCTTTAATTAAGAGAATTTAAAAATGCCCTAGGATATTTGCGGTTACTTCCTGTGCTGAGTGAGAGTGGCCAAATGTGGCCTCAGATCAGTCCATGCCTATTTTTTTTTTTTTTAATTGAAATATGGGATTCCCTTGTAGCTCAGTTGGTGAAGAATCTGCATGCAGTGTGGGAGACCCAGGTTTGATCCCTGGGTCGGGAAGATCCTCTGAAGAAGGAAATAACCCACTCCAGTATCCTCGCCTGGAAAAATCTCATGGACACAGGAGTCTGGTGGGCTGCAGTCCATGCGGTCGCAAAGAGTTGGGCACAACTGAGTGACCGCTTACTTGCTTACTTATAGTTGATTTACAGTATCATTTTAGTTTCAGGTGTGATAATTAGTACGGTGTGATAATTCAGTATTTTTGTACCCTATGCCCGAGACTTGTGGGATTTTAGTTCCCTGATCAGAGATGGAACCCAGGTCAGCGGGCAGTGAGAGCAGAGCCCTAACCATTGGACCACCAGGAAATCCCCACACTCTGTGCCTCTGAATTAACACATTTCCTTCCTTCCTCATGACAGCCGTTTCCGTGCCTATGACACATGTGGTCTGGTTAGGATACACCCTTCCTCCATGCTTGCTGAGACTACCACCGGCACGAGACCTCAGCTCACACACCTCCTAACACTTTCCTTCCTGAAAATTCATCCAAACCAGTCAAGTTTTATATTAATTATTTCCTGGCCCCTGCGAAAAACCTACCCTTATAATTCTGCCCTTTTCCAGCGTCAAGGCTTTGGAAAGAAGCCTTCGTAGTGGATTGACCTTTCACTCCCTTACTTTCTGTGTTTCACCTGAATTCTATATGCCTAGTTAAGTAATATGTTTGACCAGCTACCGTTAGGAAAATTTCATGAGCTGGTAGAACCCTTGCTGGCTTTTAAAATTACTGATACAATATACAACTCCCCAGTGTAAGCTGTGGGCAAGGACAGTAGAAATATATAGAAGTGCTTAGATTTTATAAGCCCACATTCCACATCATCAAAAAGACTGTGCCTTGTATGCCATTAAAATAATAATAAAAAAATAGAATGAAAGGGAAAGAAAAGCATATTGAAGGAACCCACGTTTAAATGAGAACCACCTGCTCTGTGCCTGGGTTTCAAAACCACACCCCTGCTTCTAAGGGATCCTCCAGCCCTCTGAGCTGGTGTCACCGCTCATTCTTGGCTATACCCCGCCCCCATTCCAGAAACAGATGTCAGGGTCCTTATTAATTTTGAGGGGGATGTCAGATGTGAAAAGGTGGAAAGTTGTTAAATGGTTAAATGGTCCGGAAGGCGCTGTGATCAGAAGGGCAAGGTCAGAAGATGAAGGGCAGGAGAAACCATGAAATGCATTTCATTAGATCCATAAAATGTATGACTTCACTTGCTTAATTATATAAATAAAGTTGTTAGAAAAAATAAACTCAGGCATGGAGCCGTGCAAAATTAGCAGGGGCTTTATGTAAGTCTATGGAACTAGAAACAACCCCTAGAAAGGTCACTCACATGTAGGCAGCTTCTTTGTACAAGCTTCATGTAAAGCCAGAAAGGAAAGATCTCGTGGAGCCTGCCAGAACTGGCAGGCTATACAGCAGACCCACGTGATACCAAGGGGGCTGAGATTGGGAACTGGTGGCCTGTTTGGTAACTTGAACGCTAATACAGTTCTCTGTCCATCTGTTTTACGTCCCAGTTGGAAGTGAATTTATGTGATAAAGAATTAAGGCTGTTTCTCTTGGCCATCTAAATAATTGGGATGCTCTTTCTTGGAAAGCCATTGAAAACAGGATAACAAGCATGTTCAAAACTGAATCAAGTATTAAAGAGGCTCAAGGGTGATTAACTTTTTAAAAGCATGCCAGGACTTCCTAGGTGGCTCACACAGTAAAGAATCTGCAGGAGACCGGGGTTCGATCCCTGGGTTGGGAAGATCCCCTGGAGAAGAGAATGGCAACCCACTCCAGGATTCTTGCCTGGAGAATCCCATGGTCGGAGGAGCCTGGTGCTGCTGCTGTTGCTAAGTCGCTTCAGTCGTGTCCGACTCTGTGCGACCTCATAAATGGCAGCCCACCAGGCTCCGCCGTCCCTGGGATTCTCCAGGCAGAGGAGCCTGGTGGGCTACAATTTGTGGGGTCTCAAAGAGTCGGACATGGCTGAGTGACTACCACACACACACACAAAGGTGCCTAACTTTTTTTAAAAATGGCCAGAGATTGTTTCCAAAGTTTTTCTTTCTTTGTTTTGTTTTGAACACAATACAAGTAATAATCTTGCATGGTGCTCAAGGACTTTTTCTGTTTTAAAGAGAAAAGGAGTGTTTCAGGGACAAAGAGAGAGACAGAGGAACTCCAGAGAGAGAGAATGGGGAAGGTACTTGCTACTGAAACCAACAAACAAACTCAGAACATTCCTTGAAAAGAAGCGATCCCATGTCTGGATCCTGTGAAATATAGCAAGTAACTGTTCTGAATAAACACCGCACAATTATTTTTACTAACAAAATACCACTGAACACCCTCCCCCCCTGGGGCTTTATTTAGGTATTCTCTCAGGAGCAGTTCTGCAAGGAGGGAATTATTCTCGAGCAGGATTCCCCAGCTAGAAGTCTCCACACTGGGAACTGACATCACCCTGCCTGACCCCCAGTGTCCACGAGTATTCTTTCCACTTGACTGTGCTGGCTTGATTATGAAAAAACATAATACATAAAGCCATCTGACGTTCCATAGGCCATGATCTAAAATACGATTGCTTCCTGAAGAGCAGGGTGCAGGTGCCTGGATGTGTGTTTCTGCAAATGAGGGGGAGAGGCAAAGGGAGGCCCTGGAGCCTGATCCCCGTGCCTTGTTTTCTGAAGAGTTAATACTCCCTGAACTAATTCACTGACGCCGAGACCATGAAAGGAACAAACCCTCAATATATCCTTCCAGTGTGACTTTAAAGATGACAAGGTTATCATTTCATACACCATCGTGCAAGAATTGATTTATGTGTCTCTGGGTGTTCCCCCTTCCACTCTCCTCTAGACATACCTGGGATTATGGCATTCAGGCATATTCCTTAAAATTCCATAAAATCAAGTGTTTGCTAGCTCTAATTTTCATGGAATAACGCAACCTTTTAATGTTTCTTAAATGGGAGGCTTCTAGATGTCTAGATCTCGAAACTGCTATGTCTGAAGGTTCTTTTTCTCCCTATTTACAAGCTAATATTTTTTCCAAAAGTATTTCATGCAAAGGCCTGTGACTCTGGGGAGCACAGCCTCTTCCTCTGGCTGCTGCTGCTGCTGTGTCTGCTTCCCCCACATGGACCGTGGGAAGGGAGGGGCCAGCCACAGTCCTGCTAAACCGTATTCCTTGTTACTTGCAAAGTGGCGAGTATCCCCCACTGGGAAGGAAGACCTGGTGGGAGGGGCAGTATGGAGTCCAGCCAACTCTCACTCGCCACACATTTTTCAGGAGTGAAATCAAATAGGAAGAGAAGCCTGCTGGCCGTTGTGTCTTCTCTTTATAACATCTCATCCAAAATAGGATTATGTAAATGTCCTTTTTTATGAGCTCCTACACATCTCAGTGGTTCCCTTTATGGCCAAGAATGCAATAAGAGGGGTCTCTTAGGTTGGCACGCAGCCATTTCCCCCCTTTCTGTTTCAAGGGCAACTGGTCTTCCTTGCCCAACTGGCCAGCAGTAGCTCCTCTCTGTGCAGAGGACATGGACGAGCATCAGGTCTGCCAGGGGAGCATATGGACTCGATCTGAGTCCACTGAGATCAGGACAGCATTTGCACCGTAGTGGCTGCAGGCCGAGTCTGGGAGACCTGGGCCGCTTCACCAGGGTCTCCTTGGTCGCGTCAAGTTACTGCGCTCTTTGCTTCCCGGATGACAGGCAGTAAGTCGCAGGGGCAGCATCCTCTGCTTGCCGGGAGCGTGACTGGAACACCAGGACATGACTCTTTCTCCAGTCCTGGCTGATCCCTTGGGTCTCAAGACAGCCCAGTGACATTTTCACTAGGGAGCCTTTACGGACCCTGCCTTTCATGTAGAACAGACCACACCCTCTTGGAGACCTGAGCTTTGCTGCACTCTGAAGTCTTCTGCGTGTATGAGATGACCGTGTTTATTTATTATTAGTCCTGACTAGAGTGCCATATTTACCATTTGTTGTTATTCTTGTTGTTGTTCAGCTGCTCAGTCGTGTACGACTCTTTGCCATGGACTATAGCAGCCCAGGCTTCTCTGTCCTTCATTATCTCCCAGAGCTTGCTCAAACTCATGTCCATTGAGTCGACGATGCCATCCAACCATCTCATCCTCTGTCGCCCCCTTCTCCTCCTGTCCTCAAGCCTTCTCAGCAAGTTGGCCCTTCTCATCAGGTGGCCAAAGTATTGCGGCTTCAGCATCAGTCCTTTCAGTGAACATTCAGGGTTGATTTCCTTTAGGATTGACGGGTGTCATCTCCTTGATGTCCGAGGGACTCTCAAGTGTCTTCTCCAGCACCACAGTTTGAAATTTACTATTTAGCCGTTTAACTATTTAATTTTAACTATCTAATTTTACTATTTAACCATATAACTATTTAATTTTTACTATTTAACCATTTAAATATTATTTACTATTTAACCATTGAAAATACCATCTTTCAAGGGCCACTTGCTGGGCCTCGTACTAAGCGCCATGTGTGAACGGTCTCATTCAGCCCCTCTGCCGTGTGTCCTATCAGAGGAGGCTGCAGGTTTCAGGGTCAGACACTCTGGGTTTGAAATCCTAAGTCTACCAACTGGTGGCCACAAACTTGGGCAAATTCCCCTTCGAGGCCTTTTTTGTAAACTGGGGATGCAACCAAACATGGCAGCCGTATGGGGTTTTTCTGATTCATTCATCGATTCATTTACCCTAGGGGGAATGTGGAGTAAGCACTCAGTGTCAGCAATTTTTGTTATCTCTTTACCGAAGAGGGGGAACCTGAGACTTCAGAGATGATGTGACCCACCAGAGATGACCCTGCTGGTCGAGCATTACAGCTCAGACATCCCCCAGGCAGCCTGACCCCCCAGTTCTATACCAGTTTGAACCCCAGCATCTTTCTCTTCCCTCTGGTCCGTGAGCACTTTGTGAGCCCAGCTGCGACAGTTTGTCTTTGAGCCCCAGTGCCTAGCATGGGGCCTGTCACGTTGAAAGAGCCAGATGTCCATTGAATCCATTGATCAACTGATGAATTAACTTATGAATGGTTTCGATTTTAGTAAGTAGTAAGCACGGAGCTAGGCACAGAAAACAAGCCATAAAGGAATACTGGGAAGTACCTGGTGTGAAATCAGTTGCATTTAGTAATTTATTTTCAATGAAAGCCTTGAAACGTCCTTAAAAATCTCCCAAATGAAAGTCATTCCAGCATAAACATAGCAGCCTTTAAAGAATAAACTGCCACTGTCTGCAGTCTAAACCTAATGTATGGAGCTTTCAAAACACAATCATGGGCTCTATTATTATTAAAAAAATTTTTTTTGACTCACTTCAAATGATTTTTCCTCCACTTTTGACATACTGAGAACATTCCATATAGACAGACTGCACAACACCCGAATTTTAAGCCACTGAAGGGTGTGTGCTATGTAAGTATACACAGCAGGGCGGGACCCCTCATGACACAATCCTGAACAGAGGTGAGCACCCTGAAACAAAACCGTAATATTTTTTTGAGTGGGTGGGACAGAACCAGTCATTGTTATTCATTTCATAAAAGCTGAAATTAAAAAGCTATCATCTGTGAATTTTTTAATAAAAATGAGGAAACTAGGAGAGAAATTTAAACTCTTTGTTTCAGAAATAGTGCAATGTAATTCCATTAGAGACTTCGCAAGCATGGGACCACCTGGTTTCTCCCTGCTTTCTCTTAGAAGCATCTGAACACTCTGGAAGTCTACATGGTAGAACAGTCCCTATTGGAGATATCCTGAAACTTCTTATAACCAGCATCGGTCAGAAGCATTGCTATTAAGACCTCAAACTGCAAACTCTCAGCATCAAAGGAGATACAGAGTTCTTTGTGGGGACAATGAACTTGGACCGTTGTTCTCTAGTGAATGGAAAATAACATTGCTAACCCAGAGAAGTGACATTCGGCCCCATTTGGTGACACCTCAGTTCCCTTTGCACTGGGATTACAATGCTGCCTTTCTGTGGAGTTTTCAGGACATGCCACCAGGATCGGCCCTGAGTGCCTGAGCAACTGAATGACCACCTTCATACGTGTGGCTTTCCCAGTCCCATGTTGAATTGAAACATGGAAGGAGACCAAGCCTGCTCCGGAGGCTCTGTTATCCCCAATTTCAAATCAAATCCCACCAGCTCACAAATGTACTTTACAAGTTTTGGCAAATTCACTCCAACACTTTAGAAATAAGTAGGATGCTGTTAAAAGATTAGAATTCTGCAGTCAAGTAAAATCAGCCTTTGGAAATAAACACCCAGACCCTTCGGTCCCATTGCTATTTGCTACTGAAATCCACAAGTTACGAAGCTCAGGATTTAAAGTGAACCTCGATCCAAGTCTTGGCACCAGTGCCTAATAGCTGTGTGACCCCGGCTGAGCTATTTAACCTCTCTGAACCTTGGTTTTTCCTACTAGTAACGGGAGAATGATAATGACTTTAGAGGGTGGCTGGGAGTATTAAAAGGCATTTTTTAAAAAGCACTTAAAATCTTTTTGGATCCTAGGGGATTTTAAACTAATAAAATTAGGTGCTTATCCAAATCCTCAAGGATTTGGGAGTGACAGGAAAGATTTCTGTGTGTGCATGTGTGTGTTGGGGTTGGGGGGTGTGGTGAGGAAAAAGTGGAGTTGCCACCAAGAACTTTCAGATCCTGTTCAAATGCTTTTGGTGGGTGGTAGTGTCTTTGCCAGGAAAAAAGTAATGTCTCCTGGCTAAACATTCTTCCTTCCTAACCCCTAGCCTGCCCCAGGTTCCTACTGGATCGGGGGTGACAGACTCATCTTAGCATCTCCCTGTCTCATTCCTCACATGCAGACTCATCAAATGGTGAGTCACCCTGGGATTTCCCTGGTGGTCCAGAGGTTAAAAATCTATCTTCCAATACAGGGGATACAGGTTCAATCCCTGGCCAGGAAGCTAAGATCCCACATGCTGTGGGGCAACTAATCTGTGCCACTGCAACTACTGGGCCTGAAAGCGACAGTGTGAGTCGCCCAGATCTTCTTGACCCAGGGATCGAACCCTGGTCTCCCACCTTGCAGGCAGATTCTTTACCATCTGAGCTACCAGGGACGCCCTGCTGAGCCTGAGGTACAGCCCCTGGGCTCTCAAAGAGTCTGACACGACTGAGTGACTGAGCGCATGCACATGCGCGTGCGCGCGTGCACACACACACTCACACACTCACACACACACACACACACACACACACACAAGATGCCTGGCTGTTACAAAGCCAGGCTTCAGCTAACACAGTCTCTTCAAAGGCTTTATTTGTATATTCCAAATCATTCTTGAAAGCCATTTATTTTCCCACACTATTGGATGCTGGGAGCATTTAGGAAGTTTTCTCAGGGTGTTTGAAATCAACAAGGCAATTAGGGTGGTTTATAAGGAATCAAAAATACAATCAAAAGTGCTTTGGAAGCATCAATAAAATTCTTGGCTTGGCAGACCACTTCTGTATTGTACACTTGTAAGCAAACTTTAAGATGATCTTAAAATATGCATCATTCTGAATTTAGGATTTATTTTCAAACTGGAAGATGAATAAACTGACAGGGAGTCTCTGCAGGATCCTTATATAATTTGGGGAGAGATCTTTCCTTGGGGAAAACAGAGATGAAAAAATAGGTGTCAGAGTCAGACTGACATGGATTCTAATCCTGGCTATGTGAGGAAAACTGGGTGAGTTGGGGGAAAACCATTAGCGCTCTCAGAGCTTGGTTTCTACAGCTTTAAAATGCGGACAGTAAAGCCACTTTAAGTTGAAATATATAAGCGTCCAGCAAAGTGCCTTTGCAAACCTTCATTTTCATTCCTCATTCCCTTTGGGGAACAGAGTATGGATTCATTGGTTTGTATTTTTATAACACCTGCAAAATTGCACACTTTCTAACCAATTTAGTTCTCTCTTGACCAAAATGCTTTAAGACACAAATGTTCCACATCTGTTTTGCTCTACTAAATAAAATAAGCCCAACCCATCAACTTTCTTTCTTGCCACCAACAGTTTCCCTTAATTTATTCATCATTCCACAAGAAAGTTTGCTTCCAGAAAAAGGCATTTCTTTCCGGGGCCAAGGGAAGGCTGTGGAACATGTTTTGGGTATCAGAGAAAAAATACTAAATCGGAGTAAGAATGAACTCAGTCCTTTATGTGGCTGCCACACAGTCATCTTTGCGTAGTATCACACTGTTTGCAATCACCTTTCCTATCCTTAACATATCATGATAAGGAAACTTGGTTGTTTTTTCAAAAGTGTAATCATGACTTAACATTTTACTATGGCTTCCAATAAACCAGTGTTTTTTCTTCCCCCACAGAAGTGCATGAATAAAACAAACCCCATCACCATTGGAGATGCATTTTCATGCCAGCACGGACGCTTTTAAGACCATTTGCCGAGCGCTCTGCACCGTTTGACCAGTTCTGGGGCAGGGGGCATGCTCTAATTACTGGTTGTGAAGTTTGGTATCTATAGCAACAGGCCGAACTGACAACAGGAAGCTTCACCCTCTGGGGCACCCTCCGAAGTTTATGAAATCAACTTGAGGCCAAGGCTATAGTTAATCAGGAGGGCTTTCAGAATGCGAGTGCTCCGAGTCCACACTTAAGAGGCAGAGAAATTATTTAATAAGACAATCACGGGGCTTGAGAAGGCAGAGTTTCTTTAGCTTGGCTGTGCAGTGCCTCTTGCAGTAATTTATCCTAATGGTACCAATTCACCAGTGATTTGATACAGCGGGAGACCGGGGGGTATCGGTTTAATCAAACCTCGGCCAGGGCTGCCTGCTTCTTAACTATTGTCGCCGTATATCAATCAGTTTCACTTGATTCACTAATCGGGGGGCACGAGCATATGAATTTTCCCAGGATTCTGGGAATCGGGTTGACATAATTCTTTATAACGTGCCTACTTTTAAACAGCATTATTTCACCCCACTCACATTATTTCATGTTCTTAGAACTGGCGGGTGAAGGGTCTAGATTCTGAGAGGCTGCTGGTCCGAGGCCTAGTAGGATAAAAGCCTGGAGCATCAGAAATGATCAGGGACAAGTTATGAGACCCTTCTGGGTCTCAGTTTCCTTACTCATCCCACCAGGACAAGAATTTACAACGTCAGGGAGATATTAAGAGGGTGAATAAATGGCCACGTGGACGAGCCTGGGACAGTGCCTGGGAAGCAGAAAACAGAAAACAGAATCTCGGTGAATGTCAGTTTCGCCTCCCGGCTGGCCGTCAGTCCATCCCTAAGGAGTGGAAGGTGGAGGATGTGGCCGCATCATTTTCACAGCGTGAGATGTTAAGCTTTTATAGCATTTTACAGGCCTGGTCACACGAGCTCTGATAATCCTAGGAAATCATCTAAATTCGATCCTCACCCACGGTTCTCTGCCTCCACCGGGGCCAAGAATTCTCAGCATGCTTTCTAACCCTGGCGCCAGCCTGGCTGTCAGGAAGGGTCGAGATGGGGAGGGTCTCCCTCACAACCGCCATTAGCTGTGCCCTTCCCACCCGCTTCTTTCTTCACAGCCGGGAGTCTGACTCAAAGCACCGTCCAGGCATGGACACGAAAGGACAAGATCAGACCTCTCCCCTTGATGGGCAGACTACACAAAAGAAAGCAAACGCATCTTCATATACTGTTCATATATCCAAAAGGAAGGAAGCGAAATGGCGACGTGAATCCTGGGGCTGGAGGCAATGGCCACGTGCACTGCGAAGTCACGGGCAGCATTCAACCCCCACCCCTGATGGGGAAGAGTGGAGAGGAACTGATGCGAGCTTCATGGGGGGCCCCTGCTGCTACTTCTGGGAAATGGGTATATGGAGACTTACATCAGTGGGTTGTCCTGGCAACGCAAGGAGCTAATAATCCATGGCCCTCCGGGCACTAAGCGGAAGCAATGTCATCTGGCTTCTCGAGTAAACATGGCCGGTCTTTCTGGCCCCTTTTGGCAGGGAGAATGGAATCTGAGCCTCTTCACCGTTTGGCTGGGCGGTTCACATTCTAACTCAGTTCTTAGCTTCCTTAGCTCAACTCCATTCTTAAGTTTTCCCTGAAGACAGTCCTGACTACTCACCGAGAGAAGAAAGTGAGAAAAGAGGCAGAGAGAAGGTCAGATGAAAGGGAGGGGGAAAGAAGAAAGAAAAATAAAAGAGGACGGAAAGAGGGAAGAAAGGAAGGAAAGAAGGGGAACAAGAAGGAAGAGAAAGGAGGGAGAGTAAAGAAAGAGGAAAATTTAAAAAATTAAAAAATAAAAGAGGAAGGAAGGAAGGAGGAAAGGAAGGGAGGGAAGAAGGAAGGGGAAAGAAAAAAGAGAAAAAGGAGGGAGAGGGGAAAGAAAGAAGAAAACAAAGGAAAAGAAAAGGAAGGAAGGAAGAGAAAAGGAAGGAGGGGGAGAGAAACAGCCTTGCTCTGCCACAGCACGTCCACCCCGCGTTCTCAAGGCTGGAGGACGCGGCGGGCGTGGGGAAGCTTTATGGATTCCATAGCGGGGTAAGGAGGTTAATGCCCCCTTAATCAGGGAATCGCTTCTTCCTCCCTCCCACCTTCTCGCTTTTCTTTTTTGGCTCAGCCTAAATTTCTAACACTACCTGCTGAAATGTAGTATACGGCTTTTAATTGTGCCCAGAGGCAGTACAGCTTCATAGAGGGTTTTAAGCAAGTGGCGGAGGATTTGCGGAACAGCTGTGCGGCAGGCGCACGTGCTTCGAGGTGGAACAGCCCCGTCAGCACCGGGGCTGGCCGGGCACACACCCTCACACCCTCCGCGCGCACAGCTGGGACCCATCAGGGCTGCAAGGAATTAATACTCTTAACCTGGTATTTTATTGGACCTAGAGGAGCCTGATGCTATATTAAATCCGTGGCACGTAAGTAGGATTTTGCTCAATCTTGGAGTTCCTGGAGGTGAGGAGGGCTTGGTGGGCAGGGTGGGATATTAACACACCCACACACAAACGCATGCGCGCACGTACACACACACACACACACACACACACACACACACACGACCTCTTTTCCAATGCCGAGAACGAATTGTTTTAATATCCCAATGTTTGGATTATTTATTATTAGAGATGAGTGGCCGCTTTTAAAGAGAAATGGACTCCTCTCGGCACTAACCTAGTTTTCCCAAATGAATCTCGCTCAGACTCCCAGCAACTGTGGAAAGCCGCCAACGTGGATTGTTTTCCCCGAAACTCTCTTGCCAACACACAAGCTTCCCTTGGTGGAAGCCCCCGGAAGACGTCTTCCACCTTTTGCACCCTGGATTCAGTCCGCAAAATCCTACTTGCGCTCAAGCACTCACAGAGCACTGCCTGTTACTCCACTGGACGCTGGCGCCAGCCTTGGAAATTCAACAAGGGGAACGTCTAGGTACCTGTTTTACAGTCGTGCAAACTGAGATTCAGGGAAGTTATGTGCCCGTGTCAAGGGCAAACCAGTCCCAGAGCCTGGAGTTCAGTTAATTAACTCAGTAAATTCCTAAGTAAACACATTCTGTCTAGGTCATGTTCCATATTCTGTTGTAAACGCAATGAGAAAAGTTTACGCCAGGGTGGCCTGTTGTGTCTGTGTACCTGCATGGACAGGTAACATGGGGAAGTTTCCGTAGATGTTAAACTCCTCTTGTTAGGGGAAGCACACTGATTGAAACTGCCCACCTTGGCCAGGCACCATAGTAACCATTTGCATGAGTTGTTTTATGACAGGAGATCCTGATAAGGAACATGGAACTAATAAGCCACCGCCAACCGGAAGAGTTCGGGAAAGGTCTAAAGGAGACACCGCGTGTCCCCACTTCCCAGAATCCCTCTCGCTAGCATCCATCTTGGCTGAGTGATGAGTGCGCCACCAGGAAAGACTCTGAATTAGAATGATTGGCCAAAGACCACCCGGAAACTAATCCCATCACCATAAAACCCGAGACTGTGAGCCATGCAGCAGAGCAGTCCTCCTGGGTTCCCTTACCCTACTGCTCTCCGCCCGGGTGCCCTTTCCCAAAAAAATCTCTTGCTTTGTCAGCACATGTGTCTCCTCGGACAATTCATTTCTGAGTGTTAGACAAGAGCCCAGTTTCGGGCCCTGGAAGGGGTCCGCCTTCCTGCAACACTCTGATCAGTAGCAGACTTCTGGGCCTGTGACAGGCAGAAACAGACCCTCAGAAAGACCTCCATCTCAAACCCTTGGAACTTGTGAATGCGATCTAATTTGGGGAAAGAATGTACATGGGCCTGGCTTAGCGAAGGCTCTTGAAATGAGATGTTCCTGGATTTTCTGGGCAGGCTCTAAACCCAGTGAGCAGTGTCCTCGTGCGAGAAAGGCAGAGGGAGGCTTGAGACACGCAAGAGAGGAGGCGGCAGCGTGACCACAGAGGCGGGGGCCCAGGTGTGCGGCCACAAGGCAGGTTCTGCTGGCGATCACCAGAAGCCAGACGGGGCACAAAACGGACTCTCCCTGGCGGCTCGGGTGGCGGCGTGGCCCTGCCCATACCCCGATTCCAGACCCCTGGCCTCCAGAACAGTAAGCACATGGATACCTGTTGTGTAGACTGGCACAAGGCTGGTGGCGACTTCTTACAGCCGTCCTGGCAAACGAACACCAGATTATCTGTTCTGGGCACCACGTTAGATTTTGCTGCCAGTGGGGCTCTTGGCATGAGGTTTACCTTCTACCTTGGGCATGGCTGAAATGCAGGGAGCACGCTGGCAGCCACCCCTGGGGGGCCCAGTCTTGCCCCACCTGTGAGGACATGGCAGATTCTGATCAGGACACCCTGGTCTTCATGGCAACCGAGCAGGTGTCAGAGCAGGGCTCCTGGGAAGGCAGAAGGCCCACAGCTCTGCTCTCACCCTGCTGGTCCACTTTCTAACCCCTGTGAGTTGGAGACAAGTGACTGAATCCACACCTCAGTTATCTTGTAGGTGAAACGAAATTCTCCACATGGAAAAAACACCCTTTGAAAAACAGCAAAACATCATATGAATGTTGGTTATTTGCTTATATGTATATGTGTGTGTGTGTGTGTGTGTGTGTGTATATGTATATATGTATATATATATATATATATATAAATGTATTGTGAGGCAGTCCATGGGGCTGCAGAGAGCCGGACACGACTGGGCAACTGAACTACAACAACAACATATATATATTGTTCAGTTGTTTTATATATATATATATACACACACACACATATACACATAGAGAGAGAGAGAGGGAGAAAGAGAGGGAGAGAGTGGCAGAGGTGGGGGCTTCCCAGGTGGTGCTAGTGGTAAAGAACCCACCTGCCAGTCAATGCAGGGGATGTAAGACACTCAGGTTCGATCCCTGGGTTGGGAAGATCCCCTGGAGGAGAGCATGGCAACCCATTCCAGTATTCTGGCCTGGAGAATCCTATGGACAGAGGAAATGGTGGGCTGCAGTCCACGAGGTCACAGAGAGTTGGACACGACTGAAGCGACTTAGCGCGTGTGCGCGCACACACACACACACATATAGAGGAACTATTATTGTTGTGTATAAAGCATCTCTGAGGCCTCAGACTCACAGAGTGCAGACGGCTCTCCAGCTCTGGGAAGGGACACAGCCTCCAGCAGGCACTATTGCAAAGTTCTTCAAAATGACGACACAGTTCCCTAGAGTCCGCTTCGCTCACCCGTTCAATATTGAAACCTCTTTAGAAACCATCAGGCCCAATGCTAGATTGAGGGAGCCCCTACATTTGATTCCGGCTGTGTTTCTTTGGAGTCTTCAAATTCGCCTCTTTGAAGTACTGAACAAAAGACTCCAAACCAACAACAACGTGCCGTTTGTTTGTTTATCATGTTAGTAATGAGGTTTTCTTCTTTTTTTTAATGAGCACTCAATACTGCTTAGAAGAAAGCAGGCTCTCAAAGGCTGCTTTTGATCATTTAAATGGCTGCAAACCTTTTGGAGAGCAATTTGGCAATGTGTCTCAGGGACCTTTAAAAACTGTGCTCGACCTTTGACCCGGTAATTCCATTTCTGGGAAGCCACCCTAAAGACATAATGGGAACTATGGAAACTGCTTGATGCACAAAGATGTTTATCAGAACGCTCTTTCTGACAGCAAAGGTATTTAAAACCATCTCAGTGCCCAACGACACAGGAGGGGAGGAATAAACGCTGACGCCTCCCCTCCGTGGACTGTCAGCTCCTAAGAGTCTGCAGTTGAGAAGAATGGATAATAATGTGCCGAGATGCATGATGTTAGGGGAGAAGAAGCAGTGTGTCACAGGGGTGTGTGGAAGTGATCTCAATGTGACACAAATGCAGCATAACAAGGAAGGAAAAAAAAAGACGGGAAGAAACACACACACTAATGGTTGCTAGCAAAGCCAGCAGAATTATGGGTAACTTTTCTCCTTTCTCAAGATGAAAACATTTGTCTCCACCGTGCTGTATTCCTTTTAAATAGAGAAAGAGTCCTCTGTAAATAAGAGCCCTCTCATTCTAATATAGCTTAATTGGGTGGAGAAAACTTGTGATGTACGTCTTGTTTGTTCCGTGACTCTGTTTAGATACTTCCTTGTGGCTTAAAAATTCGACACCAGGTCCGAGCAGTGTTCTAGCTCCATCTTACCACTCCCCTGTGCTCTACAGTTAAAAGGGGTCCCAGAAGAGGGGCTGGGAGAGGCTTCTTGCAGCCCACCACCAGCCCAGAAACACACCTGGATATCTCTGTTAGATGCTTTGAAAGAAGAGCTGGGCTTTTCCTGAATTACTGTCTCGTTTTGTGTTTAGGGATTCTGGAAGTTGCATAACTGATGGTCTCTCCCTGTTTGTAGGAGGCTTACAGACAAATCAGTCTATAGCTTGCTTATAACAAGAGCATGTGGGTTTGAGGGCCCTGGCCTTTCCCTGGGGCCCTTGTTGACTTCCATACCTTTCGTTTCTTTCCTGTTTACTGACCACCTACACTAAGTCAGTCCCAACGGGCTGTTTCAAATATTCGTGAGAATGAGACAGGACACATACTCATTTTTTTTTTACATGAAAGATGGGGTACATGTACCTCTATAAGTTATGTTTCCGCTGGCTGTTGGAGAGAATTCCAAGAAAGGCAGGGCCCAATCAAATAGACTGGATCCACCTGAATCCCCATTGCGGAAGTTGCGTGGGACATCTAAGAGCACGGGGGACAGGAAGGGGTTAAACCCGCATGGCAAAGGAGGTGGGAATCACTGGCACTGGCCCTTCCTGCCGGGGAGGACCACCAGGTCATGAGAGCAGGCAGGACCTTGCACTTGGCCTTCCTGGGAAAGCGAATATCGTGTATGCTGCAGGGTTCCTGTGGGCCAGCTAACCGTCTAACTGTCCTTGAGACGTGGATCCTTCTGTGGGCAGCCCTGGCTGCTCCCTCGGTGTCACTGCCAATGGGCTGGGAAACGGGAATGACATCCAGACATCCACGCCCGCTGAAGGCAGGTAGCGGCCACCTGGGCCAGCTGCCTCGCTGGGATCAGGGCACATCTCCAGGCGTCTCTTGCTAAGCTGAGAAGGGACGCTGCACCAGCTTCCCAGGACTGCGGCACAAAGTGCCCCAACCAGCCTAGATGGGAGGGGAGTTTGGGGAAGAGTGGACGTGTATGCTGTATGCATTCATATGCACATGAAGGCCGAGCCCCTTCCCTGTTCACCTGAAACACAACGTTGTTAATTGGCTATACCCCAGCACAAAATAAAAGGGAAAATAATAATAATAAGTGCCAGAAACTGGGTGGCTTAAAACAACAGAAATGAGTTTCGAGTCAGGCATGACTGAACACAATGACAAAACATGAGACGCTTAACATGAGATCTACCCTCTTTACAAGTTTTTGAATGGGAACTTGCATCGCCTTCGACAGTAGCTACAGTGTGGTATGGGTCTCTCGAGTCTATTCATCTTGCTTACAGTCACTATAATTCAAAGCTTACGTGTTCACCCTTGTAACCTAACTTGATTTCAAGTTAGGACCTTGTCCTAACGATGTCACCTGCAAAGACCTTATTTCCAAATTTCTGTTCACAGGGGCTGGGAGTCAGGACATCAACCCATCTTTGGTGTTGGGGGTAGGGGAGACATAATTCAACCCGCAAGAGATGTGTTTGATGGTCAGGCAGCGTAAGAAGCATGGACCTGGGAGCAGTCTGTCAGATCCGACTGGACACCACGCTAGCCGGTCACCTAACTTCTCGAAGCCTCAGGATGAGATGGGATCACAGGTGCTGTGAGCATCCTGCCAGACACATGGGAAGCGCAGCTGGAGCACAGGTTGTGGCCCAGCCTTAGCATCATCACCAGACCCACAGCTCCAGCTTGAAGGTCATTCCCAAATGCTGAGACTCCGGTTCAAGGTCACAGAGAGCAAGTCCCCTTTCTGTACTATGCTTGCTTTGCCTGGAAATCTTTCCTCTGCCGTTCCCCACGCCATCCCTCTCCTTGCATGAAACGCTAGCTCCTTCCCAGCCTTCGGACCTTCCCTTAACTCATGTCCAGACCCAAAGACTTTTCTGGTTATGCAGAAAGTGGCTTTCTGAATAGCTTAGTCCAGCTCCACCCCTCCTTCCACAAGCCACTGTGATGCTGGGAGCCACCTCTGGCTACAGATGTGGCTCAACTCATTGATGAGGCAGTCAGGGTGGGCCAAGGGCTGCCTGATAAAATACACAATGCCCGGTTAAGACTGAAATTTCAGATAAATTTGAATTTTAGTATCAGCCTGTCCCAAGTATTGCAAATATTATTCTGTGAAGAAGTGCTTGGAAGTAAGTAAATAAGAGTAGTCCTCAACCAATGACAGATGGGGAACTTATGGGTAAGGACCCCAGTTCTTTTGCCCCTCAGGATAACTCAGAGGCAGTATCTTCGACACCGATTCCCAGAATTCCCTGAGGGGGAGGACTCTGGACCACTTATCCACTGCAGCATGCATTCATCAATGCACCTGGAGTTGTCCTGCTTTCCTTTCCAGCCTCTTCACCCCACCTCCAGGGAAAACACAACCCAGGACCCCCCACCCCAGCCTTCCTGTTATGGACTGGACGTTTGAGGCCGTCCCAAATTCACACATTGAAATCCTAACCCCAGTGTGATGGTATTAGGAGGCGGGGCTCTGGGAAGGCACCAGGTCTTGCTGTCTGAGCATGAAGGGAGTCAATGTTTCTCCAAAAGCAACCTCAGGAAGCATTCTTGCCCTCCTTCCTCCACGTGATGACGGGAGGAGAAGCCGGCAGTCTGCGACCTGAGAAAGGGCTGCCACAGAGCCCAACCATGCTGGCACCCTGACCTAGGGCTCCAGCCTCCAGAACTCCCAGAAGTAGGTGTCTGCTGTCCATAAACTGCCTGGCCCGGGTGCCTTGTGACAGCACCCCGAGCAGCAGGCCTTCCTCCACGATCCTCCACGCACACCTTGTTCATCCCCTTCAGGGCCCTTATCCCGGGTTGGCTTCGTGCGTGTGTGTGCTCATCTGTGTGTTCCGTCTCTGGCAGACTAGACTCTGACCTCTTTTACAGGGACCCGTGTCCATTCACTGGGGTACGCCAGCGCCTAGAACCTTCTAGATAATGAAGGAACGAGACAATGAGTAGGAGCAGCATGGCTTTGGTTGATACTGAGCTGCATGGAACAGAGGCCAAAAGTGGAGACCTGCACTGGGGTCACTCGCTCAGAACTTGACCTTGGGCAGCTGCCTGAGCCCTCCTTGCCTCGGTCTCCTCATCTGTAAAATGAGGAGTCTGGATGAGAGGATTTCTCCCGTGTCTTCGGCGCTAACATTCTATGACTTAATGTTCTAGGTAATAAACTTTACAGCTATGAATAAATTAATGTAAATGAATATTTAAATGATGTGCAAACACTACTGTGGGTGCTTTCCTAGTCTTCTGTGGAGTGGGAGAGTGAGAAATAAAACAGGGATACAAACGATCAGAAATATCAGTGTTGCTGGAAATGGGGGTGTCTTCCCTGTGTTTTTGGGGGGTGGTGGATATGGAGGAGGGGTACATTAAAAAAACCCACAGTGGAAAAAGTGTCTAAAGAAAAGCAGGGAATCCAGGAAGCTGGAAGCCCCCAAATGGATGGATGTTCCACGTTTGGACATTTTTGGGGAAAATTCTTAGATCCAGAGATCCAGCAAGGGAAAATTGGACCAAACATGCTCTCCAGCTCTCTCAGTCTGTTCAGGCCACTGTAACAAAATGCCACCAACTGGATGGCTTATAAGCACAGGTTAGGAGGCTGAAACTCTGAGACGGAGGCGCCTGCATGGTCAGGTGAGGGCAGACTTTGCTTTGTGTCCTCACATGGCAGAAGGGCCAAGGGAGCTCTCTGGGAATTCTTTTCTAAGGGTGCAAATCTTATGGCACCCTACTCTAGTACTCTGGCCTGGAAAATCCCATGGACGGAGGAGTCTGGTGGGCTGCCATCTATGGGGTCGCACAGAGTCGGACACGACTGAAGCGACTTAGCAGCAGCAGCAGCAATCTTATCCAGGAGGGCTCCATCCTCATGACCTAATTACATCCCAAAGGCCCCACCTCCTAATTCCATCCCATTCGAGGGTAGGGTTTCAACATTCAACTCTAGCATCAGCCCTCTAACCCCTCAGAGCTGTCATGTTTCTCAACAAAACTCAGCATAAGAGAACAGTGACTTGACATCTGAGTGCTTCCCTTAGCAACATGACAGGTGAAGAACCCTTCTGAGGGGCCAGGAGGCTTGAACCAAAGATCCTGACTTCCATATGTATAAATATTTAAGAGGAGAGAAGAACTAGATACAGGTGGAAGCAGCTAACTTCTAATGTTGGGAGCAAGCTGGGCAGAGGTAAGATTCTTTGACTGAGCCTGTGCTGTGTCTAGTCCTGGGGTTCAGCTAAATCTGGGATCAGGTGTGGTGAGACAGGCCACTGGGGCATCCACCAGGAGGAAATGCATTTGTGGGAGGTGCCTAGCAGTGTCCTGTGACTCATCCTGGAGAAGGAGACATGCCTGATTAGCCTGACTCAGTTACAGAGCTTGAGTTCGTGGGTGGGGCAGGGATTTGAATTCAAGATAGAGGCTGTTACGTAAATCTGTTTCCTATCAGACCCAGTGGACACATATCTGGGTTCATGGGAGAATGTGGTTGATAAATCAAAACCAGTTACTCTCTGGACAAAACTTTGTAATATGATGAGCCTAAACCTGGGTCACTGAGACACCTGGGTCTTTTCCTATCCTTGCCAGAGCTTGAGCCAAGCTGATTTGTCCCCAGAATTATGTACTTTCTTTTAGGATTTTCCACATGCTTCTAATGGCAGCTCTTTTCTTTGTCTTTCTGGCTTTTACCCCTCCTGTTACACTTCTTCAGAGGGGTACATTCACAAGTGAAAGCGTGATGATCATTGATTGATAACTTAAAAATAATAGAGTCCTGAGTACATGATTTCAATTAGATTTAAGTTTTCATTACTAAATAATACACAAGTGTATTAAAGTGTAGAAAAGTGCCTGCTTGCTACAAAATGATTAGGCTAAAGACCCTGAAAAAGGAGTTGCCACAAAGCCAGGAATTCTGTCACTACACTGACGTCCTGCCATTTCCACAAACGAAAAGAAACCATAACCGAGAAACAGCGATCAGGAGGAAGAAAGCCTGCAGAAAAACACGCAGTCGCTCAAGTCTCCATGCCGGACTGCTTATAAATCACGAACGCGTTCATGCCACAAAGACGCATGAACCAGCAGGCACGCCCGCCCTCCAGCACCGGGTGATATTTACACAATTTGTCACATTCACGCCCTGCCATGGGGTCTCAGGACATCCTCCCAGGACCCAGCAGTCTATGAGGGCTAAAGGCACAGAGGGCCTCTTCCAGTCAATTCCATTCTACCCACATCGGTTGAGAATCTGTTCTAAGAATGAGGATGGAAGGGGACAGAACCACCACTTCTTGGAGCTGCAGAAGAAGTGAGGCGAGGGGCCGAGCGCTTCTCGATAGCTTATTTCTTGTAACAATCCCCAAAGACAAATGACAACATGCTCGTGTCCCTGCTGAGAAGAGTCAGAGGGGGCAGTCACCTGCCCCAGGACGCCCAGCCGAAGAGAGGCGGAGCTGGGTTTGCATTCAGGCAACTGTCACGCTCCAGAAACCCTTTCCAGTCTCACTTCCCTCCCAAAGCAAAATGTCCCCTTTCTTCTTTGGAATTGTTCAGAGTGGTCCTTCCTTTCCCTGCCGAGGAGAAAATGGAGTATGAGCAAAAAAGAAAAAAAAAAAAAAATCACAGCAATGAGAAGGAAAGTGATGGAGAGAGACAGACTTGGGATGAAGCTTGTTGGGGGTGGGGGGTAAGTGGGGAGAGATGACTGCTCCTCTCCTACTCAGGCAGGGCTTGGGGAGCCAACCGTGAAGTCTCTTCCCCAGTCAGAACTAGGTCAGATATTCTAGCAGCGAGAACAGCCTGTTCTCTGCTCCAGCTGTTATCTGAGCTGCACAGCTAGGGGTAGAACTCCAGCTCTTGGGCTAGGAGCTCAAGGTTTCCAGAGCGCTCCAGGCAGCTTGAGATGGCTTCTCCCAGCTGGAGAGAGGTGAGGGAGGGGGAGAGAGGAGAGGGGAAGGGAGCGGGTGGACAGACAATGAGAAGGCTGTTCCTGCGGAGAGTGGGGACACTCCGTTCCTGGGGTCCACCGAACCTGCCTGCCTCACGGTTGCCAGTCTGAGCATTTTCTGCCTGTTGTTCATGGGTGAAAAGCTGGATCCTTTGAAAGAGAACTCGGAAAATGGCCACAGGAGATACCGGGGAAATGGGCAATGGCTGACGATATGGGAATGGCCACCAGCGGATTTTCCCAAAGCCCCTAGAGACGTACTGGGCTGGAGCCATTGCTTGGGAGGGTGGCCATCTACCTTTCGGAGATTTTAAGCTCACATACCACTCACAAGCTCCGTCTCTAAACAATCCTGATGTGCATAAGGCCACCTCTTGGACCCCACCAATATCCTTGCTAGGAAGCCTCCATCTCCATGAGAAGATGACTCTGAGTCCCTTCTACTTCTCTGGACGCTACTGCTTCCTATTCCTGGGTATTTGGTGAAAAAACAAGGAGTTGTGGTATGAATTTCATAATTTAGAGATAAATAATGAACACCAAACTCAGAGCAAAATACCCTAGTGTTCATTTTATTTAATATTCTCCATTGGTGGAAATAAATTAAAAATGAACAAGGCTTGTTTATGCCTGCCTCACATTGCTCTCCACTTTTGAATAGCAACCGCATATTAATTTGCCAAGATCCCATAAATTATAATTAGCCCGGAGGATTAACAACATAAATCCTTGAATTTAAAACCAACCTGCCCGGCTCTCTCTTCCCTATGCCCTAAAGTGAAAAAGAGCCATAAAACCTATCACCGCTACTTGATCCATTAAACTCCAGAGACATTCTTATTTCAGCTTAGCTGGTGGAGGTAGTCTTTGTTCAATCTTTTTAAAGTTACAGTAGCTCGAGAGGTGCTGGGCGAGCAGGAGAGGGGTGTCTGTGTGGATGCCTGGCCCCTGTGTGAGCTCACTCTTAGGAGAAAAGTGGAAAGGGGGTCAAAGGCGTGTACTCCGGCTTAGCCCGTCTTTATGAGGCGTCCTGGCACAGATCTGAGGTTACAGTGCCCCTGACTCTACACTGCATGTCCTACGCTGTCAGGAGTCATGGAGTACTTGGAAAATCTATGTGGCCTGTTCATGCACATGTACACACATGATGGTCTCAGCCTGCATCCGGCTGTGTTCTTGCCAGGCTGGCTGGGGAGTTGAGAAACGATAACCTCAGGACTTCTCTCGCGGTCCGCTGCCTAAGACTCTGCGCTCCCAATGCAGGGCATCTGGGTTCCATGCCTGGTCGGGGAACCGGATCGCATACGCTGCAACGGAAGATTCCACATGCCACAGCAAAGACAGAAGCTCCTGTGTGCTGCAGCTAAGACCCGGCCCAGCCAAATAAATAAATATGTTTGTCTTTTTTTTTTTTAAAGAAAGGATGGCGCTGCTCTGATAACAAAGCATTTAACACAAAACCATGGTGAATCCTATGTCACGTGCTTTCCTGATGAAGAGCCTGGCAAATCCGTCTAAAGGGTGCACAGTATACAAAGCAGATCTGAGCAAAGAGCAGTCTGGACAGCCTCTCTCCTCCTGGAGACACCCCTTCACCCTGCAGTCCCTCGCTTTCACACCCACCTCTCCCCCTGGACCGGCCGCAGTCTTACAGCCGTGGCTAGAGCTGAATTCGAGAACACGTGGTGTGGGGTGAGTGAGGCCCGCAGCTTCCGACTCAGGTGTGCAGGTGGCCGCCCATGCCCGGGCTTGGCCAGGGAGAGGGGCAGAGCTGCCCAGTTGAGAAGTGGTCCTCGGCGGCCTGCCCATCCCTCTGCACTCTGCTCCCTTGGTTTTCCTGCCCTTCACCTGGGCTCCTGGGCTCAGGACACGTCTCCGAGCCGGCACCCGCCCTCCTGGTGGCCTCCCTGCCGCTTCCTTCAGGAGACCTCTTCCATGCCCGGGTGGCTTGCCCTGCCCACCACCCCCAGGTGCCCTGCTAGACCAGGGGGTCAGGAAGAGGAAGAGAGTCTTGTTTATCCCCTAACAGCTCTACCTTGAACACTGCATGATGAGCACTAAGTATTCAAGTAATATTTGTGAAGTCTAGGAGATCATAAACAGGTACACAGTGCTACATCACCCCCGCCCCCAAAATCAAACATTTATCTTGGGCCTCCAATATGGCTGAGGCTTTACAGGTGGAAAAGCTTGACCTCTCACACTAGACATTGGAGGGAGCCATCCTGATTCTTTTTATTCAGAAACGATAAAGGTAACTAATGTTTTTTGAGCATTTGAATTGCCCAGGGATGTACACTGAATATCTGATGAGTTTTCACAGCCACCTTGTAAGAGAAGAGTTATGGCCCCCACTTCACCGATGAGAATGTGGACACTTGGTGAGAAGAAGCCACCTGCCCCATGCAATAGCCCCTGGTGGATGAATCTGAGCAGGAAGTTTCCCTGATGAATGCTGCTGTTTCCTGACCAATCTTCCATCTGTTGCTGCAGCATGCACAATGCTGTCTACCCACTTCTCAAAGGGGTCCCGGAATTGACAGGATCCGTGGAGCCCGGCACTCACATAGGGAAGCCCGTTGGAGACAAAACGAAGAGGGTGATGCCATCACAAGGCCAACTGCTCTTATTTACAGTTTTGAAAACTGTTCTCAACTGGAAACACAGTTGTGAACACTCCCGTCCCAGTGACAGGAGACAGCAAGCACACGTTGGTTTAAACCACATATGACCAGCAATCTCACTACTGGCTATAATCTCTATACCCAGAGAAAACCATACTTCAAAAAGACACATGCACTCTGATGTTCACAGCAGCGCTATTTACAAGAGCCGGGTCAGGGAAGCAACCTAGATGTCCATCAACAGAGGGATGGACAAAGATGTGGTGCATTATATGATGGAGTATTACTCAGTTATGAAAAGGAAGGACGGGTGTTGAAGCTGAAACTCCAATACTCTGGCCACCTGATGTGAAGAACTGACTCATTTGAAAAGACCCTGATGCTGGGAAAGATTGATGGTGGGAGGAGAAGGGGATGACAGAGGATGAGATGGTTGGATGGCATCACCGACTCAATGAACATGAGTTTGAGTAAACTCTGGGGGTTGGTGATAGACAGGGAGGCTTGGCGTACTGCAGTCCATGGGGTCACAAAGAGTCGGACACAACTGAGCGACTGAACTGAACTGAAAAAGGAATAAAACTGGGTCATTTGTAGAGATGCCGATAGACCTAGAAAGTGTCATATCAAGAGAAGTAAATCAGAAAGACAAAAACAAATGTATGTAGAATCTAGAAAAACAGTACAAGATGATATTACTTGCAAAGCGTAAACAGAGACACAGACAGACAGAACAAATGTATGGACACCAAGGGGGACGGGTGGGTGGGAGAAATTGGGAGATCAGGATCGACACGTGTCACTACTGATGCTCTGTATAAAGTAGACAACTAATTCTACGTAATGCTCTGTGGTGATCTAATCGGGAGGGAAGTCCAAAAGGGGAGGGGCATATATGGCTGATTCATTTTGCTGTGCAGTAGAAGCTGATACAACATTGGAAAGCCACCGTATTGCGATAAAAACGAAGACGAAAACACATGATTATTGGCTTAATACTCATCTCCTGTCCCAGTCCTGGGCTCAGGGGACCAGAACAGACCCCTCTGTTTCCAGAATAAGTCAGACCCCACCTGCAGCATGAGAGATGCTCCAGACGCATCTGTTGGATGGGAGGTGGGGGGGATACAGACGCCACCAACCAACCGTGGTTAAGTGTCAAGGGCCCGCAGCTACATTCCCCCAAAGCGGGTGGGACTGCTGAGGAAAGACGGATGGGGTGTGCTAGGAACAGAAGCAGGAGGAGGTGTGACATCAGATAAATGGACAATTCCTGGGTGTGGCTGGCAGACATTTTCTCTTGTTTCTGGTCCCTCCAGGGTGAAGAATTGATGCTTTCAAACTGCGGTGCCAGAGAAGACTCTTCAGAGTCCCTTGGACTGCAAGGAGATCAAACCCATCAATCCTAAAGGAAATCAACCCTGAGTATTCATTGGAAGGACTAATGCTAAGGCTGAAGCTGCAATACTTGGGCCACCTCATGTGAAGAGCCGACTCATTGGAAAAGACCCTGCCGACGGGAAAGATGGAGAGCAGGAAGAGAAGGGAGTGACATACGATAAGATGATTGGATGGCATCACTGACTCAGTGGCCCTGAGTGTGAGCAAGCTGTGGGAGATGGTGACGGACAGGGAAGCCAGCCTGGCGTGCTGCAACCCATGGGGTCACAAAAAGTTGGACTTGACTTAGCGAGTGAACAACGACGACAGGGTGAGAGGACCCACAGGAAGCAGCCCAGGGTTCCCTTCCCCCCCCCCCCCCCCGAGGCAGCAGTGACTTTGGTCTGCATGCAGGGTGAGAGGACCCACAGGAAGCAGCCCAGGGTCCCCCTCCACCACCACCCCCCCCGCCCCCCGCGCCAGCAGTGACTTTGGTCTGCATGCAGGTTAATTCCAAGGGAGGTTAATTCTCTGATCACAGAACATTCCAGGGCGCAGCAGAGGCAGCCTGCATACAGACCGCTCGGTGAGCTACCTACAGCCACACCCGCTCATCGCTCCCTGCCCCTCGTCTCGAGCGCGGGTGCTGGCACTTCCGCCAGGAGCCAGCGGATCCCGCTGACACTGAGTGAAGGGCTCTGGGGCCAGCTCTGCCCCCAGAAGGGAAGTGACTGCATCTCAGTATGGACGAGGCAGTGCCCAGCCCTGCTGACGCTCTGCAGAGATGGCTTCCTCATAAAAGGATCTGATTAAGACAGCATCCTAAGGGATGCTGGAGAATGGAATGGCGGTTAGAGTCATGGTAATTGAGGTTTCACAAAAATTATTAATGTCCGGACATAACAAAATGAGATGTGGGCAACTCTCTGTCACCCCATTTTTAAAGAAATTTCATGGCATTTCAGGGTCTGAAAAACAATGCCCTGGAGTAGTACCCCCTGTCTGGCTCAGGGCTTCTACTAACTCCAGCTTTGCAGCCTTCCAGGAGTGAAATAGCAAAAGTGCCGATGTCCTGGACAAGGCCCTTAATAAACTTTCCAGCAAAAACAGGTGCCTCCAAAAGGCTGCTCCCAGCTTTTTTTCAGGGTTCATGTTGAGGAAGCCTAAACCACCCAGTTCACGGACTCCTCTCTTGGAATTTCACATATCCCTCTCAGTAAGGACCCCTGTGCCTACAAGACAGGCCACCTACTATGTCCCACAAAGCACACTTCCAGGCACATGTGTAGGAGTCTGGTGTCCTTAAAATGCCAGCGCTGGGACAGGGGTGGTCCACGGGCAGCTCACCCTCCCCCTGATCACACAGAAACTCATGCCTAGGATGGACTTAATTGTTCAAATGACGTATCTAGGACCCACAATAATAATAACACACAACTGAGGAAGACCTAATAATACGTGGCCAGACTGCCCAGCTGATTTTAAATGTTATTGGATTCGTTAAGATCTTAAAAAGTAACTCCATTAGCATAACTGAACTACATATTAAATCAAAAAGCAGAGAGTCCACTGAGACTGGGCAATCACCCTTTTCTCTCTGGGCCGCAATGAAGCTGGTGAGTTCCAGCCAAGGTTACCGAGATGAGAGCCTCGGAGAAACGGGAATAGGACCCAGAACCCAGGGAGGGGGTGACTCCCGGTGGTTCTTCCACTGAGCTCTCTGAGTATTTTCCACTAATGCTTTTCACTTTGTGACACTCTAAGCATTTTCCCTTACAGAGGATTTCGGCGGCTGGATTCCCCTAAAGGTACTTTAATACCTGTGCTGGGAGGCGAACAGGCATTCTGTACAGAAATTAAATACATAAATTAATAGAAGCCTCTTCGGAAAAACCTTTCAAACAGAGAGTCCAGCTGCCTTGGAGAATCTGCAGTCGATAGGCCAAGGTCTCAGTTAATGCACAGGGAGGGGCCGAGGAGGGACTCATATGGTCTGAGGGGCGCGGCAGACATCAACAGAGAGGCCTGGGCTTTAACCGCTTAGGGGAGCGGCTGTCCTTTGTCAGGAGACTCTTAGAAGCGTGATTCTGAGAACCTGCCGAAACCAAGAGGGGAGGCCAGGCCTGTCCTCCTCCTTGCTCTGTGTCAAGGGCTTGATGGTCAGCTAACTGAGGAAGAGGAGTGGGGAGGGGGAGGGGGAGGGGGAAGGGGAAGGAGGGGGAGGGGGAGGAGGGAGAGGGGGAGGAGGGAGAGGGGGAGGAGGGAGAGGAGGAGGCCAATTCAGTCCCTGGCCAGAACTGAATGCTGCTGCTCAGTCACGGCAGAAGACCCTTGAGAGCCCCTTGGACTGCAAGGAGACCCAGCCAGTCCATCCTAAAGGAAATCAACCCTGAAAACTCACTGGAAGGACTGATGCTGAAGCTGAAGCTACAATACTTTGGCCACCTGATTTGAAGAATTGACTCACTGGAAAAGACCCTGATGTTGGGAAAGATTTAAGGTGGGAGGAGAAGGGGATGACAGAGGATGAGATGATTGGATGGCATCACCGACTCAATGGACATGAGTTTGAGCAAGCTCCAGGAGGTGGTGAAGGACAGGGAGGCCTGGCGTGCTGCAGTCCACGGGGTCACAAAGAGACATGACTATACGACTGAATAACAAAAAATTCCGGGGGGAGGGCATTCTGCCCCTCAGTCAGTCTCTTCAAAGATCAGAAAAGACTGTCATTCCCAGAGAATGGCTTTGAGAGCTTCAAAATTACACCCAGAAGGCCTGCAATCTTTCCTGAGTGGCCACAATAAGCCCAGTCCCTTCCTAGGCAGGCACTGTGTGCTTACTCTTTAAGGGGACCATTGTCGAGCGCGAACAGCATCTCCTGTGCTTGTGCATCACGTATCAAGCCATCAAGCTTCCGGGCACGAGTTCCTCCAGAGAAGAGCTTTGCTAATGACGGTCTAACCCAGCTTGTATGCAGGCAGCCAGGTGGGCTCCCATCCTTTCTACCGCCCGGGGTCCCTAACGGGGAATCTAGCACAAAGCAGCTAGATTCTCGGATGCCACAGAGTCAGAGAAGCTGTGCAACAGAAGGAAGTTCTAGGCGCGTGGAACCACCCACCCAGTGTGCACATTTAGCAGATGAGAGACCAAAGCCACACGCCGCTCAGTTTTGAGAATCGAGCACAGAGTGTGCATTGCTGTTCTCGTTTCATTGGCCGATTATTTTTTCAGAAGAGAGTTAGAGGAGATGTCCAGACTGAATTCTAGTATTGGCACCAGTTTCCTTGTGCTTCTCGAGTGGCACAGTGGTAAAGAGTCTGCCTGCCAATGCAGGAGATGTGGGTTCAATCCCTGGGTCGGGAAGATCCCCTGGAGAAGGAAATGGCAACTCACTCCAGTATTCTGGCCTGGGAAACCCCATGGAGAGAGGAGCCTGGTGGGCTGCAGTCCATGGCCCTCATCATAAAGTAACTTGGGGGAATTGAGTGATTTTCCCATCTTTTGAAAGTACCTTACCTGATCAACCAAATCACCCTGAAACTTGGAAACGGTCTTGTTTTAGGATCAACAGCAGCAGAGTTGCTGGGTTCAGACAGGTGGGTCAACAGAATTATGTTTGCTATACAACACAGTATTGTCCTGTGCTTAACACGTCTAGGACATCTCAAAGGATCCTTCTTCATACAAGACCATTTCAAAGGAGGCCTGTTTCTGGGCATTTCTATCCCTTTATCTTTCCTGTGCAGAATTCAGAAGAAAGGATATTTTGGATGTGATCTTTGGGAAGGATGGCTTCTAAAAATGGTCTTTGCCAAACTTCCATCCACATGTGCCCGCTCCCCTACCCCCGCCCATGACCTTTCTCCAGGTACCAAGTCTACTGAAGAAATTATGTTCAACCTCCACAGAGGGAAAAAACCCCGTTGGGTATCACATACAAATAAGAGTCTGTTAATAAATTCCACTGCCCTCCACTCTAAAAGGGGAGAGCCCGACTGCACTCCACAGGGGGGGCTAGAGAATGCACTGTGTGTTCCAAAGGCAAGAAGGACTATTTCTGCAAGCCCGGCCCTGGTTCTGAATTATTTTAATTGCAGCCCAGTGATGCCAAGGTGCTGAAGCAGCCCCTTAGGCTGCATGCTTAGCCAAGAGGTAGTGAATTAAACTGTCAGGACGTGCAGAAAAATTGCAGCTCGGCCTGTCAACAGCATTTGTTAAGAGACACGGGCGAGCCTGGTGACTTGTGGAGAAAAAGAGCTGCCTGCGCTGTGCCATCAAAGCGCAGCCTGGAACTAATGGGGTATTCAGAGGCCTTGTTCTACTTCACTGGTCAAAGCCAACACAAGCCTGGAAGATTTGGGCCCGTTTGCTGTTTATTGCTATGGTAATAAAGGCCACTTAAAGATACAAACCCATCCCGTGTTGGCACAAACCCAGGGCTACTCTTCTAAACCAGATCACTAATGCCTGCCCTCATTTCTCAGGCTTTTTCAAACAATCTCCTTTTTTTAAGGGGGAAAAAAAAAACAACCCACACCACTAGAAAGATTAAGACTTTTATCAAAGGATGACATAGAAGTCTTGATCTTATTTATCCTTGGGTTCCTTCTTTTTTTTCTTTACATCCAGCCTGAGACGGCCAGTCTGCGGGCCACCTTGGCTATACCACAGCATCCAGGTATCTGAGTATCAATCCAGGGGTTGCTGGGGAGGTATTCTTTGGCTGTTGTTCTTCAGTTATTTAGCCGTATCTGACTCTTTGCAGCCCACGGACTGAAGCACGCCAGGCTTTCCTGTCCGTCACCGTCTCCTGGAGTCCACCCAAACTCATGTCCATTGAGTCGGTGACGCCGTCCAGCCATCTCATCCTCTGTCATCCCCTTCTCCTGCCCTCAATCTTTCACAGCATCAGGGTCTTTTCCAATGAGTCGGCTCTTCGCATGAGGTGGCCAAAGTACTGGAGCTTCAGCTTCAGCGTCAGTCCTTCCAATGGATATTCAGTGTTGATTTCCTTTTGGATGGACTGATGGGTCTCTTTGCAGTCCAAGGGACTCTCAAGAGTCTTCTCCAGCACCACAGTTCAAAATTTTTCTGGCTGGACCCTGACTAGTTCATGCCCCACAGAGTTGACCCTTTGTCAGCCATACATTGGCAATATAGCTTTTCATCAAAAGTCTCAAATTGGTGGTCTGCGGGTTGTAGAGGGTTCCTATTCTTTTGGGCTCACCTCTATGTATTGGGTGAGAGATGTTAAAAAATAAAAATAAACTGAATTAACTGCCAACATTGGAAACTCCTGAAGATTTCACAAACACATACAAAAAATCTTAGGTTTTCTTAGAATAAAAAGGAAAAAAATTAGAGGATCTGACCACTCTAGGGGTTAGTGAATCAGGTTGCCCCTGGTTAAGAAGCAGAAACTGGGTCTTCCCTGGTGGTCCAGGGGCTAAGACTCTGTAGTTCCAATGCAAGGGGTCCAGGTTCCACCCCTGGTCCAGTAACTAGATCCCACATGTCACAAATAAAAGGCCAGGGGAAAAAAAAAAAAAAGCAGCAGCAGCAGGCAGGACCTGGTGCAGGTGAAAATGTCACACACCGGGAGTCTGGGAGTTGTTTTCAAACCCTTATCCTGTGTCTCACACATCGAGACTCAGTTTCCCCCTCTGTGAAGTCACAGGTGTCCCCAAATGTAATTCTGTCTCTGTCTGCAGCTCCCTGGGTTTGTGCGTGCATGCAAAGTTTTTCCGTCATGTCTGACTCTTTGTGACCCCATGGACTGTAGCCTGCCAGGCTCTTCTGTCCCCAGGGTTCGCTCCAGGCAAGAAGACTGCGGTGGATTGCAGTGCCCTCCTCCAGGGCACCTTCCCGACCCAGGGATCAAACCCACATCTCCTACACGTCCTGCATTGGCAGACGGGTTCTTTACCACTTGTGCCCTCTGGGAAGCCCCTTCCTGGGTCTGATCCTACATCCAATGACGGCGTCTCTACGGAGGATGAGGTTCAGGAGTCTGCTGTATTTTAAGCTCTCAGGTGATTCTGACGAACAGACAAGCTGGAATTTGCTGGACCAGAGAATGTCTCGAGTTTCTTCCAGGTCCCAAACTCGATGTACCTAGGAATCGAATTCCGCAGCCCCGCTCTAGACATTGGGCAGACAGTGTTCCAAGTGTATTAATGCTTTGGGGCCACTGGGAGATGGTTTTAAAGACTTGAAGCACTGCCACGCAGCCTTAGTCACCTGGCAGGACCCAACTTATCATTCTGCCTGTAATTTATATTGCCTGGTGGTTTGGAAATTCACTCGAGGTTCAGATTGGAGGCAAGATCCAATGGTCAAAATCAATAGCTGTGAACTGGGCAATAGATGTGATTGCTGGGCAAAAGATTTGATCTTCCTCAATTTTCCTTCCAAGCCCCTCTCCACCCACCCCCTTCTTGTACCTGGGACCAACGGCTCACATTAGGACACTTAAAAAGAGAAATATGATCACCTTTCCTAAATAAAGGGACAAAAACACCCTGCACTTTTCAAAGAGCATTTGGCAACAGAATCCAATTGCACCATCCTCACCCCAAGCACAAAGCAAACTTCTTCAGAGTACATTTTCCAATATCATCCTTCTTGGAACCCGATGGGCCCTCTCTGGTTTCTAGCAGAAGAGGGTGATTTTTGCTTTTTCCTAATGTGAACAAAAGACATGAGAAAGCACGCAGAGCAGATGACAGCGCCACGGTGCCACAGTGGGGGAAAAAAATGAATTTTGCTTTTGTAATGTGTGACCATTAGATCACAGTGTTGGCTGCAATAAATTAGCACTTTCAGTTCCTGCTAATTGCTAGAATCTTCTGCCATGGGCTGCGGCCATGTGGGCCAAAAAAAAATTTTTTTTTGGATCCAGATACAAATATGCATCCTGCGAGATGGTGAGTGGCATCTCGGATCTTGAATACATGCCTGAGGAGACAGCTGGGGATGAGGGCCTGGGAATCAGAGACACCATTATGCAATTAGGGCGAAAGCGGGCTCTGTGTGAAAGACAGCTCTGACTTCCCTTTGAGTCCACCGTCCAGGGCATCCTCCACTCAACATACATCCCTGTTGATAGCGAGGCTCTCTCCGGGGCCTCCCACCACCAGATTTAAATGAACTCCTGTTAAATGCAGAAAAAAAAAAAAAATCCAATCTGGCCCTTTCAATGAAGATATCCTTCTATATACTTCAGCCACAGAAACTGCAAAAACCAGCAAACGCAGCAGCCTGCACCCAGGCTTCTCTGTGGACAGGCTCTGCCCACATGCTTGCAACCCCAAAGAGCCCCCAGAGATGCCCCCATCCCACCACCATCCTCTATCCTCCCCAGACTACAGAGAGGATCTTGTGAACACAAGAAGGAGCTTCAGGCTCCTTCTCATGATTCTGTGAGTGTCACCTTCCACTGTAAAGATATCATGTGTTTGCTGAGCCGCTCCTAGGTTGCTGGCGATGGGCAGGCAGCCCTGAGGAACGCAAATGAAACATGCCTCTTCCACTGCCTGGCTCTCTGGCTTTCTACATGCCACTGCGGGGTCTGCTCTCGTGGAAGGGAGTAGAAAGCAAAACGAGACGGCAAATGGGACGGTGTATTCGATGGTGACGGTGCGTGGAGAACAAAGGCGCGTGAGAAGGATGAGGAGATGATGTAGGTGGCGAAGGCAGACCCATTTTAGGGATGACGTCAAGATGTCAAGTCCTCGGACAGCGCGAGAGGGAGAGCAAAGGGCAAGGAGGCCTGTGGTTGGCGGAGGGCACTCGGGCAGGGGCAGCGAGAACAGGAGTGGCCTCGAGGCCAAGTGTGACTGCTGGGCTTGGCCAGGGCGGGGGCCAGTGCCGTAGAACAGAAGGGAAGCGCAGAGCCCAAGAGCGGGGAACAGAGCGCTTGGGAGACAGGAGAGCGAGGACGCAGAGGCTTTCACTCTGCATGACACCTGAAGCCTTTAGGGAGATCTAAGCAGGGGAAGGAAAGCTGTCTTTGAACGTGTGTTTTCAAAGGAGACTCTGCTTCTGTGCTGAGGAAGGACCCGAGGCTGGAGGAGAGGCAGTGCCTGAAGCCCTGCTAGGGGGACGAGGCAGGGATGCGGCGAGGAGGCAAGGCTGGTGTGGACAGCGGGGCGGGGCGGGGGCGGGGGAGGGCTTTCTCGGGCCCCCATTTCTGGGACCGAGATGTGTCCTTTGCCTCCGCCACGTATTAACTCCACGGAGAACAGTCTCAGGGGTGTCTTATTAACCGCTGCATCCCCGAGACCAGCAAGGTCCCCTGCGCACAGGACACACGCGACAATAAGGGTTCCAACGTCTTGGAAGGGTGCCGAAAAGACTGATCTCTGCCAGATGAGTGATAGCTAAATCTGGCTCCGTTTGCCTGATCACCTCTGCAATCTGAAGTCTCCCCCGCTCTCTCCCTCTCCTTACTTGAAGAGGACAGTCTGACCGATGGCCCAGGATGGATGCCAGACCCTCGGCAACCACCCCCACCTCTGCGGCTGCCTGGCTCTCCGACCTTCTACACGCCATTTATTTTGTCTGTGCCTCAATTTCTCCATCCTGAAAATAAGAATAATACTGCTGAGGGAACATTACGAGGATGAATGAGGTAATAAGGACATGCCTGAAAGCAGTTTGAGCTCCTTGAAGAAACAGCGATAAAATAGGGGCCCATTTTTCCATCTCTTCTCTCCTCTCCTGCGAAATAAAACTGCCAGAGGGAGAGGAGACAGTCCCGCTGGGGTAGAGAGGGAAATGAGAGGCAGACAAAGGCAACAGGCGTTCCTTAAGCAAGGATCACCTTCAAGTCAATGCCAGGGCACCGTGAAAACCTCTAGGAGGAGACCTTTTTACCATAAAAAGAATTGGGGATGGGGTGGGTGGGCTGGGGAGCTTCCCTGGTGGTCCAGTGGTTAAGACATCACCTTCCAATGCAGGGTTTGCAGGTCTGATTCCTGGTCAGGGAGGTAGGATTCCCACATGCCTCATGACCAAAGCACAGAACAGAAGCAATATTGTAACAAAATTAATACAGACTTAAAAAAAAAAAAAGAATGGGGGGGGAGAACAGAGAATGCACAAGGAATTGGGAGGATTATTTTGCCTCAATCTGGGGACCAGAAATTGCCTCTAAGGGGCTCAGAAACAAGCCAGAACCACATTGGCCCTCCTCAATGCTCAGAGAATGCAGAAGCTGACTGGGCGATCTGGCAAACCCCCTCTGCAGCAGCGAGAGAAAAGATACACAAGGCAATGATCTGGTCTAGGCTGATGGCACTCCAGGGTACACGCAGGGTAAACCTGTTGGATCAATATATATTGGGCTCCTTTTCATGAAAGAAACACTATTATTTTCTTCTGATTATCAGGCTCCCTAGCTTCTTCTTTAAGGTTTCTTTAAACGAGAGTTTATTATTCCCTATTTGAGGTGTGTCTTTGGACAGTCACCGAGATTACACATTTGTCTCTGTACACGTTAGACCCAAACTTTCAGAAGACATTCTCTTCTTTGGAGGATCTTAGATAAAATTTTTAAAGGAATACTTGAATGTTGCTTGCTTGTTGTTTGCTCCTCAGAATCCAGGAAATGCAGATCAGAGGGCTGGCGAAATGATAAACAAATACCAAGGCATGGCTAGCTTTGAAAGCAGTCCCCCAGCAAGCTTGTTTGTAAGTAAAGAAACAAGTTTTGTTTTGTCAGTCACAGGACTGAGAAGTGTGGAGGTGGGATGAGATACAGGGGGACAATTTGCCACTCATCTGGAAATTATGACACTATTTCTGAGTGACTCTTGGGTGGTCGTCATTTATTCATCCATTCATCCATCCAACCAGTCATTCCTCCATCCACCCATCCATCCACCCATTCATTCTTCAATCCACCCATTCATTCCTCCATCCCTCCATCCACCCACCCAACCATCCCTCCATCCACCCATTCATCCCTCCACCCACCCAACCATCCCTCCATCCACTCATTCATCCTTCCACCCACCCAACCATCCCTCCATCCACCCAACTATCCCTCCATCCACCCAACTATCCCTCCACCCCACCCAACCATCCCTCCATCCACCCATTCATCCCTCTACCCACCCAACCATCCCTCCATCCACTCATTCATCCTTCCACCTACCCAACCATCCCTCCATCCACCCAACTATCCCTCCACCCCACCCAACCATCCCTCCATCCACCCATTCATCCCTCTACCCACCCAACCATCCCTCCATCCACTCATTCATCCTTCCACCTACCCAACCATCCCTCCATCCACCCAACTATCCCTCCACCCACCCAACCATCCCTCCATCCACTCATTCATCCTTCCACCTACCCAACCATCCCTCCATCCACCCAACTATCCCTCCACCCCACTCAACCATCCCTCCATCCACCCATCCATCCCTCCATCCACTCAACCATCCCTCCATCCACTCAACCATCCCTCCACCCACCCATGCATCCCTCTACCCACCCAACCATTCCTCCATCCACCCAACCATCCCTCCATCCACCCAACCATCCCTCCATCCACCCAACCATACCTCCATCCACCCAACCATCCCTCCATCCACTCAACCATCCCTCCACCCACCCATCCCTCCATCCACTTATTCATCCTTCCATCTACCCAACCATCCCTCCATCCACCCAACCATCCCTCCACCCCACTCAACCATCCCTCCATCCACTCAACTATCCCTCCATCCACCCATCCATCCCTCCATCCACCCATCCATCCCTCCATCCACCCATCCAGTACTCCATCCACCCATTCATCCCCCCATCCATCCACCTATCCATCCCTCCATCCACCCATTCATCCCTCCATTGTCCATCCCTCCATCCATCCAACCATTCATTCCTCCATCCACCCATCCCTCCATCCACCCATCCATCCCTCCATCCAGCCATCCAGTACTTCATCCACCCATTCATCCCTCCATCCATCCATCCGCCTATCCATCCCTCCATCCATCCATCCCTCCATCCACCCATCCATCCCTCCATCCACCCACCCACCCATCCCACAGCATCTGTTGAAGCTCTCCCATTTGCTAGAATGCTTCAGGCTTCCTCCCTCTGTCTCAAGGAAGAAGAGAAGTCGGGTGTCCAGGAAGTGGTGGTGAGGCCTGCTCTGGCTGAGTCACTGGTTTTCCTTCGCCCTTTCTCCTTCAAGCCTGTCACCCTCTGTCAGAGGGCACCGGGGAAGAGGAACAGGCCTAATGAATCGCTGACTATCCTTCTGAAGTTCATTCAAGTTGCCAAATGGGCTACAGCCTCTGCCTTGCCTCTGGCAGGAAGCCTGTGGTGATGTGCCTGTTGCCGTGTTTGTTGTGGGTGTTGCTGGGCCTCTGGGGCACCTGGTGCTGGGGGTCCGCTCAGAGGACCTGAGGGGTCGGTCCTTGGCCCGGTGTGGCTGCTGGGATTGGAAAATGGTTCCTTGTCATTTAAAAAAAACAAGGGGAGGGAGAGGTAATTGTACGAACTGCAGGCATAATTTTTGTGCAAACAAAGGCTCCACCTAAACTAAACAGGGAAAAATATGGGTCCAAATGAGCCACTGCCTATTTCTTTTTGACCTCATAATTAAAAGTACTCATCTTTTAAGAGGAGAAAATACAAAGAAAAACAAATCCAGAGAGCCTCATGCCTCAAACACAACTGTTGTAAATAAGTGGGTATTGGGTGGTTTCGGTTTTTTTTTTTTCCACTCCAATAGCTGTCTCTCCTCCCACTCTCTCAGAACCATGGCATGACATTTTGTTTTTATCAGAGATGTAAATAGATCATTCTTGCTCTGATTTTTTTAATTTTTCTTTAGAAATGTCATTCTTTGCCTTGATGTACAAGAGTCTATTGAAGGGCTATCTCACACTGATTTAACCAATTTCCTGGCATCTTTCTTTACAGTGTAAAGTAAGAAGGCAGCATTGTACTTTATGTTTTAGGGCCACAAGTCATGCGTCAGTGAGGATGGGAGCTACGTTGGACTGAAAACCCAGACTCACTTCTATAGCACCAGGGAATAGCTGAGGAACATTTTTTAAACAACACTGACATCAAGTCCAGAGAGATCTCCAAAACCTGTGTTCCTTGTGATCAGTCCTAGAGAAGTCATGTTACTGAAACGTACATAAATCTGTTTCATCACAACTCATTCCCTACCCACCATTTCTTTTACTGGACAAAGGACCTCACTAGATGGAAAGAGATCAGGCTTAAGGTCACTTACAGAGAGCAGCCAGACGCTTCTATTAAAACTCACAGGCCCAGTTCCAAGGAAAGAGAGCACAGTGCCTGGGTGATGGGCAGGGTCAGTGTGCTGGTGAGATTTTTTTTTTTTGACCACACAGCATAGCATGGGGGATCTTAGCTCCTCGACCAGGGATTCAACCCGCACCTCCTGCACTGGAAGGGCAAAGTCTTAACGACTGGCTCCCCGGGGAAGTCCCTAGCTGGTGAGATTTTTGATGAACACAGGGTCACATCTCGATCACATGCTGAACCTATCAGTCAGGGACAACAAAGTGACATAGCCTCTAGCTGCAGTTGCGCTGAACAAAGCAGGGGCGAGGTGGCGGCCACGCTCCTGCTCCGTTTCCAAGCAAGCTGGCGCAGTGGGTTCCCGGCCCCTAAAGGCTCTCCTCTCTGTGATCTCCTTGGATTTCAATATTGTGAAAGCCTTAGTAATGGGCAAAACATTCACGTAATGAACCCCATTTGTCATAAACAGCTCCCTGCACCCAAGAAAACAAAGGAGGAAGACTCTCTCTTGGCACACAGCAAACATCCCTAATTCAGACTACCTGGAAGGGAAACGGATCTGAACTTTGCATTTCCTTAAAAAAAAAAAAAGCTGTGCAGAAACCCTCTTCAGAAAACCAACTTTTATCTACCAAAGTGCTTAGGTGAGCTTTGGGACAGGCGAAACTATCCTTGAGCAGGAACTTCTAGAACATTCCAGGGTACCTGAAAACTGCTTTCTTGCAAAGCATGGCATTCTCCAGACAGCTTTTGAGTCTTCTCTGTTTAGTCAACGCTTTCTCCTAGGTGAGTGGGTTGGGTGAACCTCAAGCCAGGTCCTGAACTGAAATGATCATAAATTCCCATGAAGGAAGACTGGGTACCATGGGCACGCTATAGGGGAGAAGGTATATGCTGTTCCCGCCTGCCAGGCTTCAAGTCCACTTACACTAACAAAAGCAACGGAAGGGCTTTAAAGCCAAAGAAATAACAGAAAGTTCTAACACTGAAGTCAGTATACAGCAAGAGGCAAGCAATGAAGGGAGAAAAAAAAAAAGCCATAGAATTCTTTAAAAAGAAAAAAAAAATCCCTGTCTACAACTGACTAACTTTTGCTTTTGTTTTTTTGTACTGCTTTTGTTTTATAGGAGAGTCTGGGGGAAAGATATTGTTATAGAATTGGTGGCAGTTCTTTGGCAGAAGCAAACAAAACTCCGGACACTATCCTTGCCTCACACATCTCCCAAAGACCTCCTAACAGGGCACAGCCCACCCCGTGAGAGCCACTGCCTTGTCTGGGTAGGACTCCTGGGTCTTTCCCGTCGGCCTCATTGGCTCTCCTAAGCCCCGCTGAACACACGCCTGCCCCAGGACCTTGGCACATGCTTCCCTCGATGTTCACCTATGTATGCAGGCTTCAGTGTGCAGGCCACTCATCAGAGACACTTCTCTAGACTCTCAGCCTCCTGTCTCCCCCTCCTCTGCCCTCTTAACAGGTGTAGATTACCTTCCCAGCATTTTTCTATCCCTGGCATGTCCTGTCTTGTTTACTATCTCTTTCCCTAACTAGAATGAAAGTTCCCTGTGGACAGGGGCTTCATCTATTCATGGCTGTATCAGCAGCGTTTTACTCGTCGAAAGACCCTGGTTAACTGAGCAAACAAATGAAAATACAAACGAATGAATGTGTAAGCCATATACATCTATGCTGAGGGTGCTGAGGCACATGTGCTAGTTCACAGACACACACACACACACACACACACACACACACACACACGGAATAGGCAGGGACAGTGTCCAGGGGGAGAGTGTGTTAACCTGAGCCCGCCCCACTCAGACCCAGCAAGTCAAGAAAATACTCTTTATGCGCCTTCCAGTAACATTAATTGTTGGTCATAAAACTTCAAAGAAACAGATATTTATAGCTCGATTCGAGCCCTTTTTTTCCACACACACTCACCACAGCACTTTCCAACTCAGTTCCCATGAGCGCACTGCAAACAGCCTCCTGCCCACTTCCTGTCGAGGCCAGTTCCTTAACCGCCTGGGTCCTGAAGAAGCTCTTTTTCTGTTTTCTTTTTTTCCAGTGTTCACATCTTTCGGTTTCTCTTGGGTTTTCACAGTTGGGTTTTTTTTCACCTCTTTTCTCAGGCCCCCGAGCCCCCATTCAGCCGCCCCCGCATCCAGCAAGACAACGGGGCGAGGGAGAAAGAGGAACCCTGATGGAGGGAAAATGTTGCTTTTCAAAACATCCTTCCAGGGGCGGTGGGGGTGGGGGGCAGTGTCAAACAAGCCAAGGTCGTGAAGTGCCGCCAGGGCTGGGGGACTGAGATGGTCATCGGTTTACCCCGGAAAATATCCAATGGAAGTGCAGCCATTTATCTGAAGAAGTGATTCCTGTTTTTATTTGTAAACATCGGTACCACCAATATTCACGATAAGGATCACTTATTATCACGCCTTGGTGCAAAACTTTTTAAATAATAGTTCTAATCATCCCAAGGATCTTACACGATGGGGAACGGACATCTCCGTCTGAAACGAGAGGAAGTAGACTCGAGAAGGGTTATGAGACCTGTCGCCTCGCTAGAAAATCGTGGGGCTGGGCTCTGTACCCACATACGCTATCTTCCTGATGAAAAACTGTACCCTTGTTCTAGGTATGGGGTATTGGTAGCATGGGAATTGCATGGATTGCCTAAAAGAAAGGAGAGCAAAGTGTCCTAATTCAAGACATTTGAATTTCTGATAACAGCTTCATTTCTGATAACACCTATATTCAATGTATGCTGAGCTTATCACATGCTCCCCTCATTAAACTTCAGGACACACACACACACACACACAATTTTAAGTATGTTCCAAGAGGAAGCAGCGTCCTTTGGGACAGAAGTGATCAATAGGTAGGTTAAGCTTTGCATGAGGTCAGAGTACACCTGGGCTTCTGTTGACCCTGCTGTTGGGGGCCGGGGGTGGCGAGCAGCTCTGAATTCTCTTGGAATATGCGGAGTCTCTCTGAGGTGGTCCTGGCAGCCCGCAGTAGGTCCTAATTGTGGTGATTAGTAAGTATCGCTTGGTTCCAAACACAGACCACATGTCTGAGAAGTGATGTGCCCGCAGTGAAAGGAGCCCCTCTGTAGATGTTATCATCTGAGAAGAATGGAAACTAGAGTGGTCTCCAAGGGATCGAGTTAGAAAACCCCTTTTACTTTCACAAAGAAACCCCCAAAGAAGGCACCAGCTGCTGCACACTGTGGTTGTTCTGACTGCACTTGTGCGGTAACCCGTGTCATACTTGCTCCTGACCATAAGGTTAGCCGTCGCACTGTCTACCCATGGGGCTGCTCACTGGCGCTGCCTACCGCCCGAGGCAGATCCACCGTGCTCTGCCAACCGTGGCCTTTATCTGATCTGGACCTGAAACTGAAGCTCGGGGGGGCAAGCACAGCTGCAGGATCCCCACCACTGTACAGTTCATGCATTGCTGAGCTGGAGAAAACCTTCAAAGACCTGCGACGCCCTGGTTCCTCTGCACCTTAAAACGTCCCGTCTGCAGGCTGTGCTGGGGGTTCCGAGCCAGGATCACGTGGAGGCCAGCACTAAGGCTGTGCCTGGGTAGTCCGCAGTCTGGGGTGGGGCGGTTGGTGGGGGCGTGGAGGATTAGGGATGTGGCCTTCCAAAGGGGGCTCAGAGAGGTCCATGCTGGGATGTGCACATCAAACTGAAGAGCAAGCAGAAGTGATGAAGGGATGGAAGGAACTGGAATGGAGAGGAGACTGCAAAGGGAGCTGGGAGAGCCTTAGACGAAAGGCTCATGGCTATGTCCTGCTGAGGTTTTCCGACACCTCCCTGGCTCTAGGACATCCCGTCCTCCCCATGGCCTGCCTGCTCAGCATCTCTCACGGACATGCACACTTACAAAGGGCTGCACCCTACGTGCAGGGACGTGAGTGCTCTCTTGCCACCAAGAGAGCAGGGGATTTGCCAAATTCCAGAGAAAGTGCTGGCAGAACTGATGTCTCCCTTCTCAGTGGGAACCCCAAACTCAGGACCAGGGGGCCTTGCCACGGGCCAACAGTCAGATCCAGGGTATTCTGCTCACCATCTGACATGGAGTCAAACCCCTGTTGCTCCGAACTTCCTGTCCAGCAAGGAGTCTTGCTCTGGCTTTCTGCCTCCTGGCCAACTTCTTCCCAGGTTCTTCTAACATGGGTGAGATGAAGAATCTTCAACCAGTTACTCCAGCCTGGCCCGACTGCCTCTAAACACATAGAACTTCCTATAAATCACCCCGAAGGACCGTCAGACACAACGATGTTTGCTGATTTAAGTGCCTTTGACAAGTGAGTGGCTTTCTTCTTCCATCCATTCTAGTTCCTTCCCAACTCCTCTGAACTTAGGAACAACCAAGCTTTTCTGAGAACATTCCAGATGTCTATATGCTTCATAGCATTCAGGCCTAGAGAAAGAAGCACAAGCCTACGTCTCTCTTAAAGACCTAGTCCAAAGACTGGAAATCCTGGAATTTCCCCAGGCTGTTTGATAAAGCTGATGAATTGACTCGTCATCATCCTGCTCTCTCACCTCCAAGGCACCACTCCTTCTTCCTTCCCACCCCATCCAGTGGCTTGCAGGGTGTCTCAGGGCCTTCTGAGCTGTCAGGAGGCCAGTTCTGCCCCAGGGACCCACCTTTCCCAGGTTATATATCTCCTGGCATCCTCCCATTCAGACACTGGGCTTCCCATGCTCTGATTAGCCCGTGAAGTGAAGTGAAAGTCGCTCAGTCATGTCCGACTCTTTGTGACCCCATGGACTGTAGCCGGCCAGGCTCCTTAGAGTCCATGGGACTCTCCAGGCAAGAATACTGAAGTGGGTAGCTGTTCCCTTCTCCAGGGGATCTTCCCGACCCAGGGAGCGAACCCAGGTCTCCCACATTGCAGGTGGATTCTTTACCAGCTGAGCCCCAAGGGAAGCCTTGATGACCTGCAGTGGAGAGAAAAGACCTCTGCTCTTACAGGACACATAAACTCCTGATCCAGTCAGGGCTCAACACCCAGAGGAGAGATGAACTCATTAGTTTAGAATTTGGATAGGACTGACCACATATCCTGATTCTGCCACCAGTTTCAAAAAAGCGAATTTTCTTTCAAAAAGTGAACCTTTTAAAAAATCTGAGTTTATCCAAATATCTTAACATCCTCGGACCATGTTAAGAACCATACATACGAGCAGAAAACATCCCTTTGTCTCCAACATAAACATCTCCAACTATAAAAATTCCTTTATATCTCTTGCATTGCCTTGCACAAACTTGACCTTTGTATAGTGACCAAACTAATAACAAGAATAATTCGTGATAAAAAAAAAACTTGCATTTTGTAATCTACCTCTGGAATTTGCAGATAAAATTAGAAGAGTGGAAAGTGGTCTTACTTTCTTAGAGAAGAAATTTATTTATTATCTACTACAGGCCGGAAATTTTCACATTCTCAAAGAGAAACAAAATGGCAACGTGATCATTTTAAAGAATGTTGAGAACTGGTGGTAAAACAGGGTACTGGTTTTTCTTTTTTTACTGACAATATTTCTGCTGATACTTCTGAATCTCCTCTGACTGCCAGGGGAACTGTAATTATTAAGTAATTAAATGTAGACTATGATACACTTTTTAGGTCTAAACAGTTATTATCAGGATGGGATGGTATAACTCTGTAATCCAAATTTTAAAATTACTTCTACTTGGATCATTTTCCCCTACCAATCCTTACGGCAGGACGGCTACATCTCCAGTGGAATTTCCGTTTCAGTTAGTGAGATTTCTATGCGGTGAAGCAGCCAAGGAGCAGAACACACAACCTGAGTCTGTGCCCACATCTGCCCAAGGAACCGAACAGCTGAGAAGTTCTTCCCCAAAGCTCAGAAATGCAGACGGTACAATGGGGCCCTTGGGGCCAGGGAGGAGCATCACTGGGGTGCAGCAAGTGTCAAGCCTTGACTCAACCCTGTCTCACTTCCTTGGCCACAGCGGTTCCATCAAGGCCTGCAGAGTGGCATGTGGTGGCCAGTCACTGGGAAAGCCTGAGAGGTCTGCAGAACGTGGTTCTGAAGGAGAAGAGGATCAGCATCGCTCCCCAGGGAGTTCAGACAGAGGGAGAAAGAGAGCTTTTCAGGCTTTGGTCCTTAATCGCGGACATATAGACATATTTACATATCAGCACACGAGCAAATGAATAGCCGAATGAATCCATGAAAGCATGTTTGATTTTATATCACTTAAAGTACACTCCTTTATTCTTTCTCCAAAAGGCAGCAAACCCTAACTCCTGGGGCTACGGAGAAGATGAAAAGGGGTGATATTTACGAACTGCTGAGTATAAGCTGGCACTATGTGTTTTAGGAATTATTTTATTATTTTTTTGGTCTATATAATTTTTTTAATTGTATTACTTCTTTTTGGTATTATTTACTGATTCCTACATAATATCTGTATGTAGATTTATACCTCTACACGGAAAACTCTTAACGCAGGGAGTCAGGGTCCAACTCAGGCTCTCCACCAAGAACAAGAAAAAACATTTGCCAGTATTCACTGCTTCCTTTGAGCTGGCCCTCTGATCACCCGGAGCCCCTGGGACTGTGGCCCAGCTCTCCCTGGGGCTCCTGAAACAGCCCCTTCCTGTTTCTCCCTCGCTCCCCAGACACTCTCCACCACAGCGTAAATCAAGAAGCTCGTGGCGGTCTGGTTCTGCTTGAGGCGCCTTAAAACTCAAGCGAGTGGTTAACCAGTCCTGCCCCCACAGAGACTGCAGGGTGGGCTCCGGGTGGGGCCAGACGGTCTTTCTGTGAAAATGCAAAGACGACCTCATAAAAGAAACCCACGGCAGGGAGAAGGAGAAATGTCAGTTTGCATTAAAACGAAATAGGAGCACAAACATTTTAACCATCTGGCAAGAGGCCTTCCTATGCGAATACAGAAAACTGGCCAAGGAGTTAGTCAGCGAGGACTCTGCAGGGCTGGCGTGGTGCTGCAGCGAAGGCTCCGAGTGGGTTCAGGGCTGGGCGTCAGAGATCGGTTTACCGTAGCAGGGCTTCCCTTCTGTGCCACGCAGGCAGCTTTGTTTTGTTCTGAACCCGTCCTACCCTGTGTGAGAGCCTGGAGTATATCTGGAAGGAGGGTGGAGTCACAGGCAGGCATGAGCAGATGAATAAAACAACCCGGCATGAAGTTTCACAAGAAAGCAAAGTTTGGTATCAGACAACATAGGCTAGGTTCTGCTGCAGCAACAAATAATCCCAAGACTGTAGTGACCGAACACAGCAAAGGTTTGCTCCTCATTCCCCTCCACGTTGATTGAGGTCATTCAAGGACCTCAGAGATGCCATCTGGCCATTGGTCCCTTGATTGCTGGAGGGTGGGACGGAGTCGGGGTGGGGGGCCAGTGGCTCTTAAAATTTCCTCCTGGAAGTGATATCCATCACTCTCACTCCTGTTCCATGGGCCAAAGCAAAGCACAGAGTGGATCCTCCTGTCAAGGGGAGCAAGAAGAGCACCCCTACCCTGTACCCTCAAGCTCAGGGACCACATGTTTGAGACCTGCTGGAATGACTTACACAGGGCTCCCAGCTCTAATATGTGCTGGTGCCTTATTCATTATCTTGTCTCGATTCATAACAAAGATTAAAAAAGGGATCTTCAGTTTTATTGCTCTATCTTTGGTAGAAGTTTAAGGATCCCCGCCCTCCCGACATACCCTGATACAGATTTCAAAATTTAAGAGATAGCTTCTTGTATCACTGATCTCCCCAAATGAGCTCCCCTTGAACTTGTTATTATACACATCTGCTACCCACTATGTGTGCCAGGCTGGAGCAACCGCAAGCTTTTATAAGCCTCAGTTGCAAGGATAAGCTGAAACACCAGAAGAAATGCTCAGTAAATCTCACCCCCAGGCCCTCTCACAGCTCCACACCTCCATTCTCAAAAGAGAGCATCTTAAGGGCAAATAATTTTGTATTTGTGATATTGACCACAGACGTGTCCATGAGCCCCAGAAAACCTCTAAAATACCAGTGCATGGATCTGAGGTAGCCTGTGCCTGTACATATGTGGCAAAGTCAAGAGTGGAGGCTTCCCAGTTTGCTATGCGATGTGAACCACCGTGATGCAACCTATGAAGATGGGCCAGGTGCCCTTGGGCTCCTCTGCACATCCATAGATCTGTGAAAAGGTCCAAAAGGAGCCATTCCCGAGCACCTGCTTCTCCCAGCCTTGTGCAGGGTGATCTTACGGCCCTCATCTGATTGAATACTCCTAACAAGTCCATGCAGTATCACCTATAATTTACAAATAAGGAGATGGAGGCTTGGGAACGCAACCCAAGTCCCCAGGTAGTAAGAAGCAGAATGTGAGTGTGTTAGTCACTCAGTTGGGTCTGACTCTCTTGGAGCAGTATGGACTGTAGCCCGCTAGGCTGCTCTGTCCATGGGATTTCCCAGGCAAGAATACTGGAGTGGGTTGCCATTTTCTACTCCAGGGGATCCTCCCGATCCAGGGATCAAACCCATGTCTCCTGCATTGCAGACAGATTCCTTACCATCTGAGCCACTAGAACCGAGTCTAAAACAGAAGTCCATCTAACTCTTGAGCGCTGATGTCTTCTATTCCCGCCTCTCTTTCCCTGAGATGACATACTTTAATATCGCTTTTGATTGTGTTTAGTATTGTTTCAGATGACTCTCAGTTTCAGATGACTGTCAGGGAAATGGATTGGTCACAACTCCCCAGTGCTTAACCCACTAGCTGGTGCTGGGTTAAGAGGTTCTGAGACTTGAGGATTCTAGCTGATGATGCGACATTTCCACCTGGCATCGAATAGACTTCACCCCAACAGGCTGATTTTGACATAAACCACACTCCCGGGCTTACAGAATTTCTCACGAGTGGTCTTCTCTTCTGGGGTATGAATCTGATATCAACCACCCCCTCTGCAGTTAAGCCAAACCTTGAGGTTTTGCTGAGGTTTCACTCTGAGTGAACTTGCCAATCAGAGCGAAACTAGGATAGAGAAAGGGGTCTCAAGCCACAGAAGTGGGAGGAAGCAATCTGCTTTGTCACTCAAGTACGGCGAGGCTTCCGCCATGGAGGAGAGGCAGCCAGACGGCGAGAGGAGCCACCGCCAGTGGGGGAGCCCCCACTATTTATGCAAAACCCGTAATGAGCGTGGTCTGCGTGCCTGCGTCTTAAGTCTCCTGGTTACCCCTCACCTTGAGGCCAGCCAGCAATCAATCCAGTGATATGGGTTCCATTCAAAGATAATGTGACGGGCAGAGCCTGGACCAATGAAAGGAGAGCAGAGATCCAGACTCTTGTTCAGGGCTCCACTAATAGCAGATGGCAGGGCTGGGAAGGGGTGAGTCCAGAGTGACGGTCAGCCCCATGACACTGCTTCCTATGGACTTTTTCATTTCATACTGACAAGAACCCTCAGTGGTAGGCCTCATTAACACCATGTAAGACAGGTGAAGTGACTTGTTCTTACAATTCAATGGCGGAGGCTGAGATGACAAAATTGAAGCAGAAAGTACGGTGTCCATGTTAGATGAAAGAGCCTACTCCAGCTTGATTCCTAGACATAGTCAGGGATCCCCTGAGTTGGGTTCAGCTGGACTATAAACTCCCTCATCCAGCAATCTTTGAGTTACTTTCAACTAATTAGTTCAAGCCAACAAATGCTTATGAAGTTTTCACATAAGGCCAGGAGCTGCACTACCAGCTGGGGATTTGCTCCTTGAGAAGACAAACTCCAAGCAGTTCACTGTCTTCTACAGTGAGATGGTCAACGGATGGATACACTGCTGCACAGTCAGGGCTTAAAACGGGGCTCTGGACAGCTGCTGAGGGAGCCTAACGGAAGCAATGCGGGTTAGGGCTCCCCTCGCAGCTCCGACAGCCCTGCCATCGCTGCACCCACGCCTCTGCATGGCACACCAGCACGCACCACGTGAGCATACTTTCTTTCCTGAGCCCTGAGAACCAGAAAGTGAGTCCAAAGTCAGCCACGGGCAGACGCAGACACTCCCACGACGTTCCCTTTGCAAGAAACCAAGCCCACCACAAATGAAGAGGAATCTGTCCATCTGTGGAATGTAGGGGAGAGTTGAGGAACCACCAGGAACGTCAAGGAGGCAGCAAGGCCCAGGGGGCACTGGGGCAAAGAGTCTATGGTGTGGATCTCTGCCCATCTTTCCTCTCATAGTGATACCGAACAGGGCACTGCGGGGCTCCTGGGCACAGAGACCTTTTTGTCCCCGCTTCTTGTAGGCAAGACTGGAGCCTCCCATGAGTTCCCTTCTCTGAGTTCCAAAGGGCAGAACATTTGCTAATCAAGGGAGGGGCAGTCAGGAGACCACCTGAGCAAGATTTAAGGCCCTAATCAGCCCAATCCCTCAGCAACGCCACCCTTTAGAGACTTGGCAGAAGAAAGAACTGCAAGACTGTCAGCGACTTGACCCTTGTGAGTCCCGCCTGACTGAAGCAGCTCTCCCTGCTCAGCAGGGAGGGGGCACCGTTCCTGAGGCCCTAGCCTGCTGTGCTCCCCTTTTGCCTGGGAAAGAAAGAAACCTACTCTTTCCTTCTCCTCCACAACTCTGTCTCTGTACTTCTGTTTAGCAATGATGCGCAAAGAGCCAAGATCTTGTCAGCAATAGCAGGACACCCAAAGTTTATAACTGAGAGCTTCCACCAATGGAAAGGGACCGAAACTCCCCAGCTCCAAAACCCTGTTTTCTCGGCTGAGTTTGTGGGCAGGTGCTAAGCCATGGACTAATCAACAGAGTTCAGGTGCATTAGCCAGACAAAAATGGCATCTTCCAGGGAAGCCACAGGGATTGCAGGCAGGAATAGGGTTTCCAGGAGAAGGCGGGAAACGGGTGCTGAAAGACAACCCCATACATGTCCACGTGAACTCTCTTGAGAGGTTTTTGTAAGGAAGGCCAAGAACATGTATGACCATTCTGCACTGTGTACAGGGATTTCTTGCAGAAATTTAGGAGTGTGCAAACTTCAATTTTTGCATTTGAAAAAAAAAATCATGTTAGCATATGATAATAAAACAAAGGAATTTGGAAAAGTCATTATTGATTATCCCTGATAATCTATTTGTGCTGATATGTCATTATATTTCTCCATATCTCATGTAAGAGAGATGAATCCTGTGGTTTAAAAAAAAAAAAAAATCAAGACCATTTGAGGACACTGGGTTAGGCCCTCCCAGCAACAATGGAACTTTAAGTACTTGACAATTTGTATGCTGTCAGTATGGAAGCACGGAGCCTCACAAACCCCACAGCTGCGTGTTTACAGTTCAGACCGGCTCTGTGAATTGCATCCTTATGTTCTGTATTTTAAAAGGCCATTTTCAGCTCCTACTTAGCTTCCACTCAGAAATACCATTCAAATCAGGTCTGTGCACATGCATGTGTTTTTTTCCTCTTTTTTTTCAGTTCACACAATGCGAGGACTGGCCATGGCAATTTTCTCCATTGTGTTTGCTTTGGAGACCCGGTTCCGCGTGGAAATTCAGCATTCGGATATCTGTCACAACACCAGGGCCCTGTTTGATCTTCGGTACATTTTAATGGTGGACACGGGTGGGTGGAAAACAATGAAACAAACAGGTTCTATGTCTGATTTCTGCGAGGCAGAGTGCGCAGGGCCTTAGGACTCCGTTTAATGTGGAGAAGTATGGGCTTAGGTGTCGTGCAGCACTGGGCCTAAACCTTGAGCCTCTCTTTATGAGGTCTGGGCAGAGGATTAGGTTGAAACGGATGACTCTGATGATGGTCGACCATTTTACCCGCAAGAACGGCACTTTCCAACGGTTTGACCTAACAGTCCACCTCTTTAAACCTCACCTGTGAGATGGGAGTAAGAACACCTCTTATCCACTTATCCGCCAGGCTAACTTTGACCACGACACCGGACATGGGTCACGTGGCAAACGCGGACCTTGACACGCAACCAGCTTCTGATGCCCGGCCGTCATCGTCGCTGTCGCCGCTGTTTTCACACAGGTTAGTAAATCTCGTCTTCATAGAGACCCTGTCTGGTAGGTACTGCCGTGCCCATTTGGCTGGTCAGGAAATGGAAGCCAGAAATTGTAAAGAACTTGACCACCCAGTGTCTCAGCTAATATAGGCGGTGAAGCCACGGCCACCCTTTAAATCCCGTTTGTCTGACTAATGTTTGAGCTCTTTACACATGGCACCCGGAGTGTCACACGGTCCTGGGTGCAGACACAAGCCCTGTGACGGGAGGTCACAGGCAGGCGCGGGCAGGGCTGGATACAGAGGCCCAAGCACATTGGAGACGGCGCTTAGACAGCTCTCGGCGCGGAGGGCAGGAGGGAGAGCGAACGAGCCGGCCGCAGTATTTTGCTTCTCTGGAAAGGAGGTTATCTAGATTCTTCCAGAGATTCACAATAGCCTCATGGAATTCTGGTGTAGAGAAAGGGTGAGAACAGATCTTTTGTGAATGAAGATGAAAGGGCTGCATTTCTGAGTTTCCAAGAAGGCCAGCTTGATTGTAAGAAATCAAGTCATCCAGATACTAGGAAAAAGTGATTCTTTTACTTAGATTTCTGTAAAGGGAGCAAACACGATACTGTCTGTGGTTATAAATAACCCACAAATTTCACTCAAATGTGACAGCCTGTTCCCTGATACAGAGCTGGGATGTGCTTCATAATATCCCTTTGAGAAAACTATAGTCAATATATGTTGATGGTGTTCTCTGAGAAATTTCAGTAACATATCAGCTGCTCGAAATTTTTGACCAGAGATTCCATTTTTTAAGAAATATTTTCAAGAAGAATAGTTTCACATGTAGAAAGGAGAAAAAAAAGAAAAGAAAAAAACCCACTTCAACAAGTATCTTATTTATAATGTTGAAAATTGGGAACCCGTACTCTTGCCTGGAAAATTCCATGGATGGAGGAGCCTGGTAGGCTGCAGTCCATGGGGTCTCGAAGAGTCGGACACAACTGAGCGATTTCCCTTTCACTTTTCACTTTCATGCACTGGAGAAGGAAATGGCAACCCACTCCATTGTTCTTGCCTGGAGAGTCCCAGGGACGGGGGAATCTGGTGGGCTTCCGTCTATAGGGTCACACAGAGTTGGACACGACTGACACGACTTCCCTTTCACTTTTCACTTACATGCATTGGAGAAGGAAATGGCAACCCACTCCAGTGTTCTTGCCTGGAGAATCCCAGGGATGGGGGAATCTGGTGGGCTTCCGTCTATAGGGTCGCACAGAGTTGGACACGACTGACGCGACTTAGCAGTAGCATGCCTAATCCAATATGAGAGCTGAAGTTAACTGAAGTTTGCCATTAATAGTGAAAAGCAACAAGAAAAATACAATTATGAAAAATAAGGTAATGGAGCTTTCGACATAGTTGCAATGGAAAGAAGCAGGCTGTCAAGGTGTCTGCAAACTATGTCTGGAAAAATCTTCCTGCTTTAATTTCCTTATCAGTAAAATGGGTATAATAATATCTATCAGACAGACTAGTCATGAAGATGAAATTGACACATGTAAACAATAAAGATACAGCAACAATGATGGCTAAACTATCCAAACAAATGAAAACCTAAGTATAGGGAAAACAAAAAGAGCCTGGAAGGAAATACTTCCAAGTCCTAAAAGTTTCAGGTTAGGGTGGTAGAAGCAGAAGAGATTTTCCCTTCCCTACTTTTTGCTTGTCTGTATATGTACTATTTTTATAATGGACAGAAAGATAGATTTGGAACAAGTAACTCTGCTGTCCAGGGGTTCTTGAACATTAGGGTTGACAACAATCACCCAGGATGCTTGATACAAAAGCAGATTCCTGGGCCACACTCCCAGAGATTCTAATTCAGTTGGTTGCAATCTCCAATGTAACTCAGGAACCATATTTTGAGAAATACTGTTAGGAGTAAATTTGAGACAGACTAACGACTATTGCACTTACACAGGGGTTTTCATACTGAGTTTCTCTGGGGTCTTGAGGATTCCCAAGGGGTGAAGAAGAGTTCACATAAGCAGAAGTTGGGAGGCTTGCAGCTTCCCACTGATACACAGTGGCCATCCCTCCTATCTGTTGTATGTGTTAGATTTTGACAAAATATTCCTTGTGTTTTACAGACTCTGCATCAACAAACCAGAATCAGAAACCTTAAAGACCATTTCATTCTCTTTTCTGAGTTCAGAATGGAAATGATTACATCAGCATCTGATTTTGAATATAACTTTGGGTGGAGGGAAGCCTACTCAAGGTTTTTTTTTTTTTGGTTCTGTTTCTCAGCAAGAAGTTTCAGATATGTGGATTTTAAAGATGGCGGTGCTGGAAGAGGTTGTTTCTATTTTTCTAACGCTGGATCAGAGACCACCAGTCATCTCTTGATGTATACTGGCTTCCCCTTAGCTGGAAGTGGCTTCTACGTTTCTCATTTCTGCCCAAATTCATGCTGGAAAACAGCTACCCATATTCTGGCTCTGGGGAGATGCATTTGAAAACAAGAACTCAAAGACTCAGTATGTACTAAATCCTAGGATTATCTTGTTGGATGAATATACATGCAGACTCAAGGACTTGCAGGATCACTCAGGAGAAGGGGCCCCATGAGGATGATGATGATAAGGAACAAAGCTTAGCTAAATTTTATCACTAAAAACTACAACTTCAATAATAATAATCATACCCGATATGGGTAAAGCATTTGAACAAATTAAAAAAATGTTCAACTTGAGAAAAGCACCTCAAAATTATTGCAGGTTGTGGAGATCTAGATGAATGTTGTGGCTTTCCTCTGCCCCAAGGGACCCAACCCTCTTTCCAGCATGAACTTTAGAACCTGTATTATGGGGCCACAACAGCAAGGTGCATACCGACAGAATGTTCTCCGTGTGGAGGCCTTGTCTCTGCAGGAGGCAGAACGGCTTTGCAGAAAATGTGATCTTTAACAGAATACGATGAATGATTGTACTTTGAGAAAAGAATGACGAATGAATGAAAGGAGCCAGTGAGCAAGCCCAAGCAAGGCTCTGCCACGACCACCCAATGAGACCATACAGAGAACCAGACCCAGATGGGGTTGCAACGCCACCGACCACCGTCTCCAGGGAGGCAGACCTCCCACGTGCCTGGGTGGGGTCTGCTTTACCTCTACCACCCGAAATGTTATGGACTGGTATTTTCACGCCAACAGGTCAATTGCTTGAGGCAATCAAGGGATCCACTCCAAGAAGGACCCAAGAGTGGTTCAGGAAAACCAGCAGAGTTAGTGGATGCGAGCTGAGCCTGCCTCAGGATGGGAAGGCTGGCAGAGGGCCAGAGAGGCCCTCTTTGGACTTCAAGGACACGAAGCAGACCAAAATCCCAGGTCTTGAACCAGAGAAAACAAAATGAACCCAGGTTTGGGTGCATGTTGAGCCCTCCCAGGTAACACGGCTCTGAGAGGCGAGGGGAAGAGAACCACGCACTCTCTTTCTGTTTTGATACCCTCTCGAAGGGCAGAAGCTGCTTTCTGGCCTTCTTTTGGGGTTGTGCACCAACCCGAAACCTAAAATATATGTCCTCTGAATTAAGAAGAAAGGGACCCTGTCAGGCTGTCAAGATGCACCCAGGGGATGCATGTAGTAAGAACTCACCCCAATTAACAAAGCTCCTGAATCGAACAAGCACACATTTGATTCAAAACTATTAGCCTGGAAGAGTGTGCCTATTTGACCATCAAGGACATAAACAGCTGGGAAAACAAAGGGCCAGGGCTCTCAGCCACATTCAAATATGGGACACTCCCTCAACAGAAAGAGCTCTGAGTATCACGGGACGCAACGTGGTAGAGTTGGCAGGAGAAAGGGGTAACCTGCTCTGACCACGCTTCGTCAAAAATTTCTGTGCTCAGTGAGGACGCCACTTGAAAAACTTCCCACAGAGACGTCAATAACCTCATGCATCTCTCTCCCCCAATAAGATTCTATATGCTTTAATAAAGAACCACCAGTTTAATAAAGAGAAAAACTTAATTTCTGTGGCTTAAAAAAATTGTAAAAAAGTTTTGTTTTTAAAACAAAACAAAAAACCATGATTTTATTACAGTATCACTTTGGATGTTGCTTAAATCCCTAAGCCAGGTTGCTCCCCGGATGACTGACCTTATTTTTTTTTTTTCGGCCTTGCTGAGCGGCATGTGGGATCTTCGTTCCCTGACCACGGATCAAACCTCCAGCCCCTGCATTGGAAGTGTGGAGTCTTAACCACCGGATCGCCAGGGAAGTCCCCTGCTGATGTCTTTTGCTTTACTGATCATGACCTGAACTTTCGGGTCTCCTTCCTTCTCCATTCTTGGAGGAAAGCCCTGCTGCGGCACCAGTCCAAACCTTTCCACATGGCTGCCCCGCTCATGTGCCCAGGAGCTTTGACCATTAGCGCCCATTCAGGATTAAGGTTGCAGCTCCACACTGGAGACCAGGGGAATCCCCTCCTCGGGGGGAGGGTTGAGTAGAGATAGTCCATCAAGAGATCATCCCGGAAAAGCATCTGGACTGATATGTCATTTCCACAGAGAGCCAAGAGGCACATTTTGCTGGATAACATTTCATAAGCTCAGTCTGCATCTCAGTTATCTAAGTTATCCTCACTTAAGACCCTTCCTGTTTGGTTTCTGACAGTAAAACAAAAATGAAAAAGCAAAACCAGATACACATTCCTAAGAACAGATGAGAGCGCAGTGTTCTCCTGGAGCAGGTGTTGGTGTCAGGGTTTCTGAGTTTCCTAAACACAACGCATACCAGGCCTCCCCTGCCTCGGTTGTCAGGGATAGAGCTTAGCTTTTCTCTTTGGGGTCAACCGTGCTCATTCTTGGGAAGATGGTCCTTACGCAGGACCAGTCAAGAGGCATTAGGAACATGCTGTGTTTCTTCAGGGATAGGAGGCAGATTCTTTTCATGGTAGACGCTTCAAGATAATTCTAGATGGTTAAATATTAATACCAGAATTAGCATGCCTTGAGATACACGACTTAAAGGTTTGGGTAACTTCTTGACTGAAGTCAAAGTGAAAACGTTAGTCGCTCAGTCATGTCTGACTCTTTGTGACCCCATGGACTGTAGCCTGCCAGGCTCCTCTGTCCATGGGATTCTCCGGGCAAGAACACTGGAGTGGGTCACTATTCTCTTCTCCAGAACTTTTTGGTTATTTAGGGGGAAAAAGCTGGAAACAAGAGGCTTCTGAATGAATCACTCTAGTCACTTGGGCCAAGGTTAGTTTACATATGGTACTCACCTAAGTCTAACTAACTAGTACTCCTTACCAAAACCTGGGTTAACCCCAGATAACTAGTCCTTCTTCCCAGCTTCTGTGCTGTCCCAGCAGCAAAGACATGAGCTCTCCTGCTGACCACACGCTCTCATTTAATTAACTGCTGTTTTCTATTTGCACGTTGTCATTTAGAAGATTCTTTAGTTTCTTTTTTCAGAAGCCCATTTACTTCAATATTGGCTGATAACAGCGTCATTCCCATTAGTCCTGTTTAATAGCATTAAAAAAAAATACTCAAATAAAGATTCTTTTTCTGGGACCCTTTTCCTGCCAATAGGTTGTGATAAATAAGCCAGCCCCAAGTTCCTCGGTTTACTCAAGTATGAATGACTACAGTAACGTGTGAACAAGACAGAGATGTAAAAGCTTTTTAAACCAGAGTTTAACAAAAAAGCCCGTCTGTCAATGAAATAAAGCTGTTTTGAATGTGTTCCCAATCATCTGGCTCCTTTGCTGGGAGCCCGTGTTTGCTTGGTGGTGATTAATGGGAGGCGTGCACGGCCTTCACGGAGTGCGAGAGGGGACCGGCAGCTCCAAGCGGCATTCATCACGCTCACCGTCGGGCAGGTGCCGCAGGCCGAGGCGCTCTTGATTTTCCGCACCCCAGGTCGTGGGGTTACCTAGCTGCACCCCCTTCTGCCCTTCTTGGAGTGGGAGGTCACACAGGTCACAGTGGGTCATGGCACCATTTCTTTCCTGGTCATTTATCTGCTCTGCACTTGCCTCATCGGATGAGTCTGAAACCTACCAAGTTGTGACATGTATGAAGAACCCTGGGGGACTTCTGCGGTGGCTCAGTGGCCGGCACGCTGTGCTCTCAATGCAGGGGGCCCGGTTCCATCCCTAGTCAGGGCACTAGATCCCACATGTCGCAACTAAGCGTTTGCCTGCTGCAACTAAAGATCCCAAAGCAGTCAGATAAATAAATAAACAAATGAATGAATGAATATTAAAAAAAAAAAAAGAAAGAATGTTAGTGTGCGTGGTAGGTGCCAATATAGAAGGCGACCTTACAAGGGGGAATAACACAGCTGATCTCTGCAGGTGGGAACTGCAGGCAGGTGAGCATCAGCTCCAAGGAGGCCCTTTTCAGCAACATCCCCCTAGCTCCTCTCTCTCTTGCCTCCTGTGCTTGCGATGTCTTCTGAAGACCAAGTGAGTCAGAAGACAGAGGTGGTCCACGTCCTGACTTTGCCACTTACTCCTGGAGGACTTGAGCGAAGACAGAAACACCACCCCTGCCTCAGTTTCCCCAGAGGCATCATCATTCCTACCCCTAAGACGTCAAGGTTTCAAGTTAGCGAAGCTATGAGAAGCACTTGGCGCTGTCCTGGCATTCTTAGGCTGTCCATAAATGTCACCGGTTACTGGGGCTACTATTTTTATAAGGGTGACGGAGATGTTCACGCAAGGCTTTCTCCTCAGTCACCCTTATCAGATTCCATTAACATGAACGGCGCGTCTGCGCAGGGTTAAGGAATCTTCCACCGCCACCCTCTGCCTCTCCCGGGGTGCTGCACTGGCAGCTTTCAGAGCCAGGGTCTGGCCGTGGCCAACGCAAACACAGGAAGATCAGTTAGGAAATCCGTGGACTCTGCTTTTGCGTAGCTTCCTATCTCAAAGCTAATTACGTATTGGCTCGCTTCAAGTCCTTCGCTGGGATTTCGGCAATTCCCAGGAGAGGGCTCTCTGATGAGGCTGCCTTCCTCAGAAAGGGCCAGAAGGGAAGAAAGGACTTTTCATTTGCAGATGGCTTCCAGCACTGAGTTCCGCAGCACAATTCAATTCAAGCTACACAGTATTCACAAGCACTTTGCTGTGCTGGACAGGCACTGTTGTAGGCGTGGGGAATGGAGCTGTCACTGAGTTTACCTTCTAGCAGGGTAGCTTAACCATAAATAAACAGAAATGTACCATGTCTGCAAAGGAAAAAACAAAACAAAACAAAACAAGGTAGGAGGTACCCCAAGAGCATGAAGGTAAAAGTGTTATGTATGGTGGGTGTCCAGGGAAAGTGTCCCTAAGGAGATACTTGAGCAGAAACCTACAGGGAGTGAGGCTTCTCAGGACTTAGAAGAACATCCCAGGAGGCAGAGTTGCAACAGTGGAGTTTTACGGGTGTGTGTGTGTGTGTGTGTGTGTGTGTGTGTGCGTGTGCACTCAGTCGTGTCCAACCCTTTGTGATGCCAAGGACTGTGACCCACCAGGCTTCCCTGTCCATGGGATTTCCCAGGCAAGAATCCTGGAGTGGGTTGCCATTTCCCACTCCTGGGAATCTCCCCAACCCAGGGATGGAGCCCAGGTCTCCCGCACCGGCAGGTGGATTCTCTGCCGCTGAGCCACCTGGGAAGCCCCAGTTCACACGTGGTAGTATGTATGTGTCCATCAACGCACTCTCCCAGATCACCCACCCTCCCCTTCCCCCACTGCGTCCACTGTCCACTCTATGTCTGCGTGTCTATTCCTGCCCTGCAGACAGCTTCATCTGCACCCTTTTCTACATTCCAAAGGCTTTTAGAACACACACACGTCTCTGGCTCCCTGTCCTCTGATGGCCTGGCTAGAATCATCTCCAGGAGAATCTGGGTTCTCACTCTTCCAACATTCTCATTAACTGAAAATTGCCATTTGTTTGCTTCTGCACTTACCTCATTATCTTTGGATTTCCTATTTAAAAATTGATTCAGCCTGTGAAGCAGCAGCTAGCACCAGGCTCTTTAGGCTTTCCAACTTCTTAGATCCCACAGAGATGGAAGCTGGTGCTATTGAGAGCTATTTTTACTCAATTTTCTTCTGGCTCCTAAGGGCTTATGCATTTCTTCACAGAGGGTTTTTTTTTTTTTTTTTTGAGGTACTGGGGACCGCAAAACCCCACTCTCCTGGGCAGGATTCGATGCTTCTATTGATGGCTTAAAGGCCAAAGCAGGCCTGAGTCTATTTCTAAATCAGTTTTTGGAATTCTCCACTTGCTTTGCCAGATGTTCCTGACAGGGCACCAACCCTTTAGGCTTTGGTTTTATTTCTTGGTTTTGTTTGATGGTGATCGTTCCTTCTAGAGCCCAGGCCGAGTTCATCTGCATAGCTTTGCCTAACATTCCAGATGGGCAACCTCTGCTCAGAATTCAGCCTGACGGCAAGTGAGGGAGCCAAGATAGAGACACAAAGCAAAGTATCCGGATTTTGGAACCAAAAAGATCATTCTTTGAAAACAGTGTTAAAGAGAACAGGGGCACCTCGGGGTAGGTAACTATAGCTGAAATGCAATGGTTGCATCTTATCCAAAATGCCTTGAGGTCCGCTCCACATATTGTAAGCACCGTAAAGACTCCCCACTCTGTGTCCTTTGCCAACGTGAACTCTTCATCACAAGTAGGGAAAAGGCACAGAAGCACCTTACAGGGACCTACTGGGGGCCTTGGCACCACACCACACTTAAAACACTGTCGTGGTTTATCAGCCTCCCGTACCCTCCTCCCCTTCTGCTGCTGCAGTCAACAAGCGGCTTTACCTGCCAAACCCAGCTAAAAATAGACTCTGCGTCTGCAGCCCATCAGCCATCTCTGGCTGATGCGGGTGGGTAATTGACCTTCGGAGCAGGTGGAGAGCCAGAAATTTATTTTTTCCTGGATTGAGGCTCAGTTGACTTAAAACAGATGTTCCCTCAATACCGATCTGATGTTTATAATGGAAATACGACGGAGCGCCATTCCAGAGACTATTGGAAGCCAGACGGGATGATGGGGGCGCCTGAGTGCACCGGTGCTGAAGGGGTTAAGTCAAGCCACCATTCTCCCAGGGCTGAAAAACCAGGAGGTGCCACTGGAGTGGGGACCCGGAAACGAAGCTGTCACTTTGTATTTCCAGGTTTGCAGAAAAGCCTTTTTTTAAAAAAAAAAAATGTAAACATTCATTTAACTAATTTAAAGTTGTCATTACTCTCCACCCCTGCTGTTTTATATCAGATTATTCCTAAGTGCTTGGTGAAGAATCCCATAAAGCCGCACTCGATTCCTCTGCAGGGGATAATCGCATAGTTTGCGCTGTGATTTACATCGTGTGGCACTGGGAAGTGTCCTCAACTTGGAGCAGCCTCAGTTCCTGGGCAAACAGTGGCCGCCTGCCCCACAGAAATAAAATTCCAACAGTCCCTCCATGACGATGACAGGTCTCCATCACCTTTGCTCCATCTAACAGCAGATAATTAAAAGCAGCTCAAAGCGCACACCGGAAGGTACTGGGCATTTTGCTCATAAACAGAGAATGCAGGAAAGGAGATGTTCCGTGATGGTTCTGAAGCATGAAGATGCATGGATGGTCCTTTCTGGCTTTCTTGCTCCATCCTCTCCCCGACCTTGGGTTTGTGCAAAGCAAACTGAAAGGGGTATTTCACCCCTGCAACCTCCAGTTGCAGCCCCGCCTGGAAGGGCATCAGGAATCACACTATCCCCATCTCCCCTCCCCCAACCTTGGTGACAATTCTTCTACGGGAGAGAGAAGCTTGAAAAGTACGTGGGCATCATTTTGAATCCCAGCTTTGCCATGAGGATAGATCCCCCCTTGGTCACCCACATCCCCTGCATGCGGTGGGAACAGCAATCTCTCCAAGGAAGACTGCTCTGACCTTGACCAGAGGTGAACATATCCACAAAGCCCAGCACAGCCCCTGCCCGGGAGGCGTATTAGCTGTGATCCAAACTGCTACGGGTGTGCTCAAGACTGTAACAGCGATCTTAAGCAGCCCAGAGCAAAATTAGGACGTGGGCAGTTTGTTTTCAGGGCAGCTGGAACTTATATTTCTGTTTCTTCCCTTTCACTGTGGGCTCCTCACTCCCAAGAACCCACACTGTCACGGATGAGCATCCAAGTGGTTCCAAACACACCTGTCTTCTGACCCAACTTCTGTGTGTCATGCTTACTAAACGCACTGACTCTTGTCTAAGCATCAGCAACCACGAGGGGCTGCATGTGTATTCTGACAGGTACAATTTGCATTTTACCAGAGACTCAAATGCTTTTAACCGGGAGTGGCAAGTGCCTGGTGTGCACAGTCCTCCCGTGCTCAGAGCAGCCATCCCGCATTGACTGTGGGAGTCAGTCCTGTCTCTGGAGGCTAGACCAGACTTCAGAGTCTTTCTTAGCATTTCTGCTGGTCAAGACAGGCTGCGGATTGGGCACACAAAATGAAGCCTGGTTATCATGTTTGCCTTAACTTAAAGGCATAATGAGAGGTTCTGAATGGGGACTGAGGAACCTCAAGGTCCCACCTTTGCATTCGAGAGGCACGTTCCCTAGAGAGGTCATGCAGTATACCAGTTTGTAAGTCAGAACAGCCGGTTGAGCGCTCTGCCTCTTACCGACTGTGTGACCTTCAGTGTACTCCGGAGTCTCTCTGTGGTTGTTTTTGCATCAGTAAAACCATAATATCTATTTCACAGTTAATGAGTGGATGCAAGTTTTTAGAAGGGTCCTTGGCCCACAGTAAGCTCTGCTCAACCGATGTTACTTGTCGTAATGATCAGTCACTATTCCTCAAGTCACAGCACACACCCAGGCCCCTGAAGGCACCTCCAGAGAGGCTGAGAATCTTAATAACACAAAGAATGCAGGCTGAGGACTGCCAGCGGCCTCAGTGGTTACATTAAACAAAAGATGAGACAGTAGGAGGTTGGTTTGTGATTTCGCTTACAAAGTGAGACTAGGAAGAACTCCTCAGATGCCCAGTTGCTTTTGAAGAAAGTGAAAGTCGCTCAGTCATGTCTGACTCTTTGCCACAGTGTGGACTGGGGCCTGCCAGGCTACTTGTCCATGGAATTCGCCAGGCAAGAATATGGGGGTGGGCTGCCGTTCTCTTCTCCAGGGGGTTTTCCCAACCCAGGGACTGAACTCAGGTCTCCCGCATCGCAGGCGGATTCGTCACTGTCTGAGTCACCAGGGAAGCCCTATTTTTTAAGAGGTATTTTTCAGTGCTTTTCTTTTTGGTTTGCCGAGCTGCAGGTAGGGCTGGTGGTAAAGAACCCACCTGCCAGTGGTCGAGACATAAGAGATGTGGGTTTGATCTCTGGGTTGTGAAGATCCCCTGGAGGAGGGCATGGCAGGCAACCCACTGCAGTTATTCTTGCCTGGAGAATCCTATGGATAGAGGAACCTGGCAGGCTACAGTCCATAGAGTCACACAGAGTCAGACACGATTGAAGCAGCTTAGCACAGAAGGAAGGGAACAGCACTGCTATTTATTACCAGTCAGTAATGGTCAGACGAAACGAGATTCTATTGATACTAAGCACAAATTGAAACAAGCCAGGTGGCACAATCGCTGGGACAATTAGAATTGCAGGAGCTACAAAAAGCAGGGACATCCATGACCCACGCTGTCACTTCGGTTTACAAGGTTCTCACCAGTGACAGGCAGGGGCCAAACGTCTCGGCCGAGAGGGAAGCACGTGGTGAAATTCACAAGGGTCTGTGCTCACAGTGTAGCGGGTGGAATGAGCACTGCAGTTTTCTGCATTTTCCAAAACTATTTTTGGAAATTACTGCAGTGAGGCTCTTACTGAGTTCAAGGAAATGAGCTAGCATGGAAATCAGGCTGGGTTTGCTTTTCATCAAGTGTAGGTGAGGGTTGGGGCAGTTGACACAGGAACAATGACGGGTTAACTGCACATCTGGTTTGTATCCAGAAATATAATCGGTTTGAGCCTGCTTGGTCTTCGTTATTTATCAGCTTTGTATTTAAAAAAAAAAGAGAGAGAGAGAGGAGAGAGAGAATAAAATGGAATCTATTCAATTAAGAATTGCCAAGGACAAACTTGAAATGAATGAACTCTCAGTGTACAAAAGCAACATTTCTGAGAAAAAGGAAACTGAGCATGATAAATTACTAAAGTTGTTAATAAAGCTATTTTTGCGTGGGTGGAATAGTCCAAAGTATTTTTAAGCAGCGAAGAGGTAATGTCTTCGAAAAATGGGGTTGGATTATTAAGAGAACAACGTTCATATTGTTGTGGGGTTACTCGTTTCTCAAGGTCTCCATGTCTTTGTTTGGTTAAGAATATTGTGAGCCAGTGCCAAATTCTCAAATACTGTTGAGTTTCTACTTTATAGTTTGCAGATACCAAACTCAAACCCATACTGGTGAGCTGGTCGTTAAGGTATTTAGGAGTAGGTAGCTGAAAAGATTGTTAATGTTCTCACTTAAGCAATTACACAGTAGATTAAGGACGTCAACAGGAAGATGTCTTTTATGCTGTATTTTACGGTTAAACGGTGCATTTCGGGATGACAACAAACTGTAATCGCACATTCATGTAATTTTAGGATGAAATCAATTTCTTGCAAACACAATTATTGTTACATAATTCTCCCACCTGTTTATGACTCCCCCGAATTAAATTAAAATGCAATTTTACATTAACTTAAAATGTCATTTTAGAAGGAGACATTTCCTATAAACCTCCACACTGATAACAATCTCCCGAAATCAGCGTGATTGACAAGAAACCATAAATCTGTTCAGCAGTCACAGTTTGGGATCAGATTTAAGGTGCTCTGTGCCACTGTCAAGGCTCAGTGACGCCAGGTGTTGACATGTCCAAAGTGTTTGGAGACAAGTAAGGCCTTTTCTAGTTGTTCTGTAAATAGAAATGCCAGAGCTAGCAAAGAAAAATATATTGGATCCCTAGTGAAATTTTGATTTCAAATATATGACAATTCATTTTTTTAGTTTAGAATGAGATACTTTTTCATTTAAGTGTGCCCCCCACCCCCACAAACTACACGGAGCATATTGTACTGAAAGCGAGAGAGAAACAGAGGCTAACGTTTTAAGCACTGAATAAAATAATATTCCAGTGTGAGTATGTCCCATGCAATATTTGGGACATACTTAGATCTAAACATCGATCCACTGCATATCTGAAATTCAAATCCCACTCGGTGCTCTGCATCCCCATTTGAGAAGTCTGCCAACCCTCTCCCACAAACCTCAGTCACAGTGGGGCAGCAGAGGTGGGGCTGGCCTTGCTCTTTTGGATCCACACACCTGGCCCAAATCCAGGTGTCTCCTGCAGGCCCACAGATACTGCTGGGTAAACCCACAGCTGGAAGTTCAGCTCAGCCAAAATAAGATCTAGCTGATTGGTTACATAAATCTTACGCCTAGGGACAGTTTTCCTTCCAGGCCAGATTTGTAAAGGTCAAGCTATTTCCATTCACCGTGAAGAGATGGGAATTTCTTTTTCAACTCCGCATATTAAGGGTGACAAACTTCTTTCCTCTCTGCTCCCCCTTTCCTTCCTTTTCTTGCCTTCCTCCCTCCTTCCCCTCCTTCTTGCTGCAGCCACCACTCTCCTCTGCGCGCACAGAATCTTCAGTTGCAGTGTGTGAATTCTTAACAGCAGCAGTTGGGATCTTTGGTTGCCGCATGTGCTGTTTAGTTCTTTGACCAAGGATCGAATCCCAGGATTTGGAGCATGGAGTCTTAGCCACTGGACTGCCAGGGAAGTCCTGATCACTCATTTTCAACGAACAGGAAAGAACAAAAATCATGCCATTCAGAAACACTTATTGTTATTGAGCCAAACGTGAAGCCAAGGGCAACTTGTTTTATCCTCACAGCAATTCTGGAAACTAAGCATTTTGTTTTTCTTTCGTTTTATATGGAGACTACAGAGGCTCAGAGAGGCAAAGCAAGCAGTCCGGCGTCACACAGCTTATAAGGGAGGCAGTACTTATGTCTGCGGGGCTCTCTGTGTCCAGGTGCTGTATCCTATACCTGTACAGAGCTAGGAAGGAGGAGTACGAAAATTAAACACTTTATTTCCTACCCTGGGAAGAGACATGTTTCCAAGAATCACCTTTTTTTTTTTTGGCAGACGGAGCTCTGTCATCACTATGCAAAAAGCATCATGAACATGAAAAAGAGCGAGAGAGGAGGCAGATGCAAAGAGCGATTGGAGCGCTCTGGCCATTTATAATGATGATGTAGCTGTATTTCCAATAATGTGGAGAGATACTCGTGCCACGTTAAGAACACGGAAAGAATGCAGATGCTCAAACAGGTGAGGAGACGAGGCTCGTAGGACGCGGCAGAGCTGGGATTCGAGGCCAGGACTTCCCACTCGGGCTCCAAGGTCTCCAAGTATCGCCTGCTTGGTCCCCGAGTGAGCTCCCTGGGAATGCAGGCCACAGATTAACCTGTAACAACGCCTCAGTCGGTTGGCTCCACTGGTACTTGTTTAGCAGAAACTGGGGGGAAAAAACCCAACTTTTTTGCTTTCAAGGAGCAAAAGACTTTTGCTTGTGTCTCCAAAAGAGTCACCAGGCCCCTGAAGGAAACGAGGGAGTGAAAGCAGATCAAACCTTCACAGAAAACGTAACTGCAGTTACTAACGGTGTTTATAGAAAAACTCTCGCGAGAAAGGGGCCTGAGACCGGAACAAAACACACCCAACTAACACTTAGTGAAAACAGTGGGCGAAAATGCTGTGGACAGTGAATGACAGTGGTCTTCTTCTCTTTCTGATAATTTGGGGCAATTGCATCCAAATGCTAGTCCATTGATTTCCACTCCCATCCGTGCCCCCATGCTGGGTGAGCTGGCTGGCACAAACATAAGTTTGCTATGGGAAGATGGGCAACGCACTCAGAAAGAGATCCAGGCGATTCTGCTGCCACCATTAAAAATGGAACTAAAATGCCGCCCTGCATTACCCTCGAAAGAAAACACTCTCAGCGTGAAACGGAACCCACTCCAGCACTCCCAGGGCGCCCATAATAGATTAGTGGGTTAAGCTCTTCAATTCAGAGCCCCCTGGCTGTAAAAACCAGTTCTGGCGTTTTCTAGAATCCTTTGTATTTCCCCTTCACATTTGTGATGCTGAGCAGGGATACTGACAGTGATGTTTTCAGCAGTGATAGATGATCAATATCCGGTCCCTATGAGCATGCCACTATACTCTCAATATTAGCACCACTTTTTTGTAGGCTGGAAGTGCCCAGTGCATCCAAAAGCCTGTCGTTGGCTTTGAATGATTCCTATGGCATTTGAGAGGAAGTAGACCCTTTCTTCCTTTAAAGAGAGCCGAGTTCAGCTCTCCCCCACGCTTTCAAGGTCATAGGCCTTAGCAACCAAGATTTGTTGAGTCAAAGACACATAGCGAAGTGGGACCACAGCCCAGAGAGGCAGCAAAGCATTGCCTGGAAGTGTCTGGGGACGCTGTGTGTCGTCACAACCTAGGGAGAGGGTACCACGGGCATCTTGTGGGTCGAGGACAAGCATGAGGCTCAACCTCCCAGGACACGCAGGGCAGGCCCACCACGAGGAGCTGGCCAACCCCAAACGTTGAGACCGCCTACATGAGAATCTTGGGACAAAAAGTCAACTGAGTAAGCTTCTAACACCTTTGCCTCCTGAAACCCTCGGCCCCAAATGAAGCACACCTACCCTTAAGCTATAGGACAGGGAGCAGACTGCATTTGGACACTATTCTGTGCATAATCCAGGCTCTTACCTGCATTACAGGCATTCTTTGATGAATGTGACCATTTGCAGAAAAATTCACCTTTCTTCAGGGACCCTACTTCCCACTCCCAAGTTTTAAAGTTCTGCGGTTCTAAGAATGTGGAAAGAAATGCTATTTTTCTTTGCGTAGTGAGCATCTCATGAGTTGGTACTGAAAGACTAAAGAGAGGCAGACTTTGGTAAAAAGATGGGTGCATACTGAGAGGCAGTCTTACAAGATAAGAATTTAGTGGGGATAGCGGTTTCTTCTTTTTTTTGGTAGGCTGAGCTGTGCTAAGCTATGCTATTACAATTAGTAATTCTACAATTAAAGCCTTCTATTTCATGGAAAAGATTTGCTAAACAGAAGATCAGGCAATGGGTCAGAGGATGAAAGAATTACCAACGTGGAGTTCCAATATTTATGAGAAATTTACATGTGGGAGAACTTCTCTCTCTTAATCCCCACTTCCAAAGGGAAAACCATAAAGTGAATATAGATGAATAAAGAGCAAAGTTGAGGCATCAAAATCCATAAGTCTAAGAGTTTTAGGAAAGGAAAAACCTTTGGGCTTCTACAGATACTCTGCATTTCCATAAAATAAAGAGACTACTTCCAAAGGCAAAATCACACAATGAAATTCACTATTCGTAGTGGCTTGCTTTGCGGTGGGTTAGCTCTGCCTGCTCAGTTTGCTTTCACTACTCGGTAAGAAAAACCCAAAAGATGGTATCTTAAGACAACAGCAATTTTTTTTTTTTTGGCAGAGGGGGTGTCTCAAAAATCTGCATTTTGGACAGGGCCCTGGGGTGGCAGATGGGGAGTGACTCATCTCTGATACCCAGTATCCGGGGCCTGAACTGGCATGACTCCCAGGGGATTCCTGGGAAGAAGGCCAAGCACCTCACTCGCCATAAGCCCTTTCTACGTGGTAACCTTGGGCTTCCTTTAACATGGCAGCTTCCAAGGAGTCAGACTTCTTACATGGTAGCTCAGAACTCCAAGAGCAGGTATTCCAAGATACCTGGGCGGAATCATAAGGCTTTCTGTGACGCGGCTTTAGAGAATCCGCTGCGTCGTTTCTGCCACATCCTAGTTGCCAAGCAAGTGGCTAAGAGCAGCCTAGAACCGGAGGGAGAGGAATTCAACTCTACTTCGTAACTGGGAAGTAGCAAAAAAATTGCATTCATCTTTAATGAATCTGAATGTTAATTCAGCTAATATATAATGTTAATCCAAAAGCCTGGCTAAAACATAAACCATAAAATAGAAAAATAGGCTGCGCCAGGGTAATCTCTGTTACTGTCTGCTTTATTCAAAATGAAATGGTGAGCATTTAATTGAAGAGCTTTGCTTCTTTTGCCTGTTGTATCTTAGACTGATTCTTTGGCCTCATTATCACTGGCTATTGCTGGACATTTATGCCATTGTAGATCTTTGATGAAATACATAAACTCCACAGGAAAACTGTTTTCAGGGCATTTCATCTGCCTATAATTAAGAGGAAACAGATATCATAAACCTTCAAAATAGAGAAAAATCTCACTTGATATTTGTTGGAATTTATTCTAATTCTAGAACCTTCTACTGCATTCTATAAAGTCTTTGGATCATTTTCCACCACCCCTTACAAATCTGTAGTTAGTTCCAGAAAATTATGCTTTCTGTTTCTCAAATCTAAAATTCCAGTAATTGCCTTTGGAAGAGTTTCTCCTTACTGTCATCTTAAAACAGAAATCACAACAAAAGGTTTCTTCCCCCCTTCTTTAGGAAGCCACTGAATACTTTCTACAAAAGACTGAAATTCCTAAAATGCCAAGTAAGAAAGATGAGGAACAAAAACAGCCAGGGGATATGTTTTGCAGTCCTAACTAAAACAACAGCAATTTAAGTAGCTATCATATAGACACTTGATGAATCCTTTTATTATCTCTGAAAGATTCCCCGCTGTAGCATGCTTTTCTGGGTAAAGAGCTAAATATTGGGACATGCAGCTCATAATTATGTCAGCCTAACCACAGCTAACACTGACAGACTAAAACACTAAAGATTTTACACAGCGAGTGCAGAATACAGCTTCTTTTATTGGCTCAGAGAGCAGGTATCAATTATAATGAGATAATAAAATTTGCAGCCAGTGTTCCTGTCCTTCTCTGATTTCCTCCCCCTCCTCAAGATAATAAGAGCAGAAAAAGGAAGGGGAAAAAAATCCTCTTAGCTCTAACTTCTCACTGATTGCTTGAAAGCTCTCACTTTGTATGGTTGGAGTGCCATAAAGCTGTGTGCTTCCTTGGGTTTTCCTGCTGGCAAATTCTGCCTTCCTAAAGTAGAAGCTGCAATTTCCTGCAGCACACCTAACAAGTCAGATCGTCCTGGTCCCTGGATTAATGGTTTTCATTTGCATAACTGCAAGTGGAAGGTGGCCCTCCCAAGCCGGCAACCTCTAAGTGGCACTTACTGATAAGATGCAAAAGCCTCTAAAAGGGTTCTTCAACCTAAACCAATTTGTAAAGTTGTTTTGTTATTTCAAACATTAAAGAAATTAAAGTGATCGGGATATAATTAGATTAATATTCATATCTTCCAAGTTGCTTTAATTCTAATATTAAAAAGATTAAATATCCACTCAGAGGATTAAGCAAAAAGTCAAGCGGTAGCAACACATTTACATTACCTTACTGTGCAAATTATAAACCTAATTAATCTAAAGTTTCCTACAAATTGAATTGGATATTCATTCACAGGCTATGCTTTAGGTACTTAAAATTCACTCCGGTTTTGTTTCCTTAGTGTGTGGGGCAGCAGGGCCACGCTTCTGTGATGGACGAATCACATTAGAATGGCTTCATTTGGGTTCTAATTGGTGGAAATTTAATCCCAACATAAATTCATGGAGGCAAAAAAAAACCCTAAAGGCTTCGTAATTATGTATGTGTGCAATAATAAAACACGCTCCGTCCTCCTCGTCTAGTTGCTGCAGATAAAATCCCAGAAAGCAATCCAGGTGCTTCTTCACACAAGCTTTGAGTTCGTGTTTGCTCCTTATATTGCAGAGAATATGGCAGAAAGATTTCATCCTTGTTGTTCATATTTCATAACTGAAGATCTAATTACTTTGGTCTGCAGCCACGTCCCCTTCACCCCACCCGCTTACTGGTAGGCAGTCAGGCATGAGGGGGCCCGCCCCGTCCTGGATGGCCCATCTTTCCCTCCCCCACCTGGACGCTGGTGGGCAGGGCACGCCCAGAGAGCCTTCCTCCTGTGGCCTAGGGCCACTGGTAGGTTTCCAGCGCATCAGGACCAGGCGAGATAAAGCGTCCAGTGCAAGGCTGGTGCAGGCGCACCAAGACCTGAAAGGGGACTCAAGGAAACCCAGGGCTCACTAGGCCCTATCTGAAAATGAATTAGCATCGATTGGTCCTGTCATGGGCTTTGCTCGGGTGCTTATGGGCACACGCCTGCACACTAGGGGTAGTTACAGAACCTAAAGCTGTCAATCAACTTGTCATTCAAACGACACAGGACGCATGAAGGGACCCCCACTCTAAAAAACCCATCCACCCCACTGCAGGGCCGCTTCTGGTTCCCAGACAGGCCCCTCTCACCCCTTCGTGGGAATGTGTTTTCACTGTGCTTAATGACTGCGAATGCCTCTCCAATTCCTTCCTTCCCTCAAGAGGGCAAGAACCGAGGAAATCATTATTCCATTATTCCACTGACAAAGTACCAAAGCCCCGAAAATATCATAGTCCCACTGTCTCCCTGAAACTGGTGGGTCAACTGTGTTGATTTTAGGCCAAGTCCCGCTATATTAGTATTGAGAATTCCCTTCTCGCCATCCAGTGTCCGGGCAATGGAATGGGAATGACTCTACCTAGGCACTTCCTGTACGCTCCGCTCTGTGTTCAGTGCTTTCCCCGACTACTGGAGCCAACTGGTTGTCACGGCTTGCAGGGTCTTAGTTCTCCGCCCAGGGATTGAACCCAGGACTTCAGCAGTGAAAGTGCAGAGTCCTAACCACTGGGCCACCAGGGAATTTCCAAGACACTCAGGTTTTATTGCAGCCTCCAATGCATAATGCAGAAATCTTCGGAGACTCCAGTTCCCAAGAAAAGCTTCCTTTACCAGAGTAGACTAATATTTATTCCTCTCAAGACAAGTTTTCCTTCCAACAGATTCAAATGTCAAGCCGCACAAACATTACTTTTTCAGCATGAAGCAATGCAAGGAACAGGACTGGAATTCACGCCCATTTATTTTATTGTGGTGATGATAGCAGATACGATGGCTACGGTTTCCTCAGGAATACTCCTGCTCTTAGCGGTAATGGGAAAGTTTGTGACGTGTGATTTGGGTGAGTGTCCAGAGTTCACGAGGAACATTCAAGGCTGCTAAGCTGGACTGTAACTTCACATTTCTCGTCCACTGCCTAGCTTTTTGTGGAACTTAGATTGGCGAGTACAGGTGCTAGCTGTCAGCTCACCTGGGAGAGCCCACGGTGAGAAGCGTGCCAGCCCATCTTGTGTGTCCTGAGGAGGGAGACGCGCTGGGTCTTCAGCAAGTTCACTCCACCCTCATCTCCCATCTCTGCTCTTATCCCCACAATTCCCCAACAAGTTTGGCCAGATTAGTCTTTTTTTTTTTTTTTTCATTGTAAATCAAATCACATCACTCTTGTTCTTAGCAAGCGTGAACAGCTTCTTGCTCAGTTTAGATGCAAACAGAAGGTCCTGCTGGACTCCCAGCCTCGTGGGAGCCATGCCTCTGCTGCGTCACCCTGCAGCGTCCTCCCGCCCCGCGTCTGCCGCGTGGCTCATCTTGGGCCACGGAATGTGGTGGGAAGCACGGGTCTGCCAGTTCTGAGAGCAGACCTCAAGAGACCTTACGTATTGCACTTGCCATTTGTGCTTCTGTCCCTGTCAGGAGACATTTGCACCTGCTCTAGCCCAGTTGGTTCCAGGAGACTGCGGATCACGTCTGAGGTGTCACATCCAGCCTTGGGCAGAAGCCCCAGTGGATCCGAGGATGCTCGAGCAAAACGACCGACCTGCAGACCCAGAAGCAAGTTCTGCTGGGTCTGGCGAGGCCAGAGGAACAGCGCGGCCAGGTCCTGCCCAGCCCTGCTGGGCCACATTGCTTTATGCCTCTGATACGGGCATGCTTTGTTATGCAGCAGCAGGAACCCCAGTGTTGGCCTGCGATCCACTTTCGAGGCTCACAGGAGCTACTCCGTTTCATTTCCTGCCAGAGTTCCAGCATGCTCTCTCTCTGACCACGCGGCCTCCCTCAGCTCCGACACGACATGCTTTTTCCCGCCCTGGAGTCTCTGCCTGTCCAGCTCCTCCACTACGGAGCCCTCGCGCCACTCTGCCCTCTTTCCCCTGGCTGGTGACTGCTCACTATTCGGCCTTCAACTCATCAGTCATCTAGGAGAAACCCCCCTGAGAGCACGCCATACACTCGGCTCCCTGGTCACTCGCTGTGGAAAGTCCCCGAGGAAATGCAAATATGTTACAGATGCACACAATACTGCCTCCCCTTGGGGTGTTGGATCTTTGAGGTGCCAACTCTGGGCAGCCTCATGCATTTAACTCAGTGGTGCTGAACAAATTTTGTGTGTGGCCTGGTGTGAAAAAGTTGGCAGATGCCGTTTATATGAGCATGGCTTACTTCTTTCATATCATTTACCACAGTCTAAAATTATCCTTTGGCTTCAAAACACTAAGTGATTTGCATATGCTGTCTGCCCCGATCCACTAGACTAAGGGCTGGCAAAATCCGGCCCACCGCCTGTTTTTATAAATAAAGTTTTATTAGCACATAGCCATGCCCACCATTTACGTACATGGCAGCTTTCACACTACAGTGACGCAGTTGAGGGTTTGAGACAGAACTTGCTTGATCCACAAAGTCTAAAACATTCGCTTGCTGTTTTTGTTTAGTCGTCAAGTCGTGTCCTGACTCTTTAGAGACTATAACCCACCAGGCTCTTCTGTCCATGGAATTTCCCAGGCAAGAACACTGGAGTGGGTTGCCATTTCCTTCTACAGGGGATCTTCCCGACCCAGGGATGGCACACAGCATCTCCTCCATTGACAGGCAGGTTCTTTACCACTGAGCCACCACATTTACTCTGGTCCTTTATAGACATAGTTTGTTGATTGTTGCATTAGATTATAAACTGTCAGAGGATAGAAATCTTGTGCCTTTGGGTCACTTTTGTATCTTGTGGAGCTAGGATGGCAGCTGTCACCTAACAGGTCCTCAGTGTATATTCGGCAGTGGATGAATTGGGACTCTGGCAGACATGGGTGTTTAACGCCCATCTCCAAGCATCAGGACAGCCACAATGCTGGTGACTGCAAAGTGTCCCTTGGACTTCTTGGGAAGAAAATACCGAGGCTGCCTCCACCAATGGCAGGGGGAGTGCCTGGTCTGCGTCTGCAGCGTCGAAGACAATTTGAAAGTTTGAAGAAATGAGGAAAAACTCAAAAGTTCAATTTCCTCGAATAAGCAATTGATGCTTTAGAGTATAATTATCAGGAAAAAAAGAAGGGGGGGGGACCCAACCCAACACGTTGTTTAGCATATGTTATGTTAATAGCAGGTTAGGATGGCCCACTGTGCATAATTTAGACAAACAATTGATACCAAATTTTAATATATATATGTGATTACTGCTACAGAAACCCAACACCGCGACAAAACACAGGAGGGCTCATAATAGGTGCATGCGAACTCTGAAGGCCTAATTACATCACGGGGGAGGGGAAACAGAGGCTGCTGAACCAAGCAGAAAACGGGGGTAATTTTCAAACAGGTAGAGCGGAGGTCCAGGTGTGCGGCACGTGTGTGGGGCTGCGGGGGCTGAGGGCTCCAGCTTCCATCTGGCTTTGCAAGGATGGAGAGCTTCAGGATCACTTCCCTCAGCTGAAAACATGACCTCCAAGCCCCAGACAGGGCAGCTCCTTCATCGCCTGCCCTCCTGCTCAAAACGAGAAAGCTGAGGACCAGCTTTTCCAAGGAAGTTTCTCCCTGCTTCCTGCGATTAAAAGAAAAAATAAAATAAGCTTTTTCCATGTCTGCGATTTGAGACCCTTTCCTCTGGTATCTTGGTGTGATGCCCCTGGAGACCTGAGTTCCTGGCTCTTGGGAGAGGCCCGTCTAGAGCCTTTCTGACCACTGGACTGAAGTGTTCACGAGTGCTTTCCGGTTAGATATTCTGTAAGTGACTCTCTTCGCCCCGCAGCTCCTCCATGGTGGGGAGGTACTGAATCGAGGTGACTGCTCAGTAGTTCCGGTTCTAACTACAGAGTCCGTGAATCTGAGTCACTGAGTTGTCAGATTCCGTCCCGTTCATCAAGCAGGACTGCCAACGCTTATGCCGCGGTCACACCGCCCAGGCAGTGAGACTGGGTCACCAGACTGCACGCACATGTCACCAAGCACCTGCAGCAGAGCCTCTCCGGGAGGCGCCTTGGCATCTGAGTCCACAGCAGACAGACCGATGACAAAACAAAAAAGTCATCAGGGTGGACCGAGGAGAAGGTCACCAAGGTCTGTGTCATCTCGCATGCCTCCGCTCCTTTAAGCGTGGAGGGAACGCATACCTATGGGAGTCTGGGTTGTAATGGGTTGAGTTGTGTCTCCCCCAGATTCAAGTCCTTCCCAGAACCTCAGAGTATGACCTTATTCAGAAATAGGTCTTCTTTGTTTTGTAGATGTGAAATTAGTTGGGACGGGATGGGAGGCCCACTGGCGTTCAGAGAAGAGGACGAGAAACCCAGGAACAGAGACGCAGGGGAATGCCCATGTGACGATGGAGTGGAGACTGGAGTGGTGGGCCCACAAGCAGAGCAGGGTCGAGGGTGGCTGGCACCAGCAGAACCCGAGCAAGAGGGAACGGAGGACGCCCCCCCAGAGCCTTTAGAGCAGAGGTCCCCAACCCCGGGACACGCCCCGGTACCGGCCCACGGCCTGTTAGGAACCGGGCCTGCCGAGCGGCAGGCGAGCGAGTGAAGCTTCCCTTGTGTTTACAGCTGGGCCCCATCGCTTGCATCTCCCCGGTCCATGGAAAAACTATCTTCCACAAAAACGGTCCCTGGTGCCAGAAAGGTTGTGGACCGCTGCTTTAGAGGGAGCACGGCCCTGCTGACGCCTTGATTTCAGACTTGTGGCCGCCAGGACTAGGAGATGATACGCTTCTGCTGTTTCAAGCCTCTGGGTTTGTGACACTTTGTGACCGCAGTCCGAGGGAAGGAAAGCAGGGCCATCTAGATAATAAAACCTAAGGCGCTTAGGGCTTCCCTGGTGGTTCAAATGGTAAAGAACCCGCCTGCAATGCAGGACACCTAGGTTTGATCCCTGGGTCGGGAAGATCCCCTGGAGAAGGGAAAGGCCACCCACTCCAGTGTTCTTGCCTGGAGAATCCCATGGACAGAGGAGCCTGGCGGGCTATAGTCCATGGGGTTGCAAAGAGTCAGACACGACTGAACAATTAACACACACACACAAGGCTTTGTAGCCTTAGACACTACCAACAAACACTTTATTGTTTTATGGTTGAAGAAGCTGAAACAGAGACATTAAAGGTTTCAGGTGACATCTCTCATATCTGCGTATCTCCAGTGACTAACCCTTCCACCCCATCACAGGCCCCTTTCCACGGCAATTCCCACTTACATGGAAAGAGCTCTGTCAACATTTCTACAGATGAGGATGGGGTGGTAGGTAGAATAATGCCCCTCCATGTCCACACCCTAGGTGTGTCACTTGGCACCTCTGTCCATTTCCTGAGAGGACCCCTCAGCCACGGAGATCACCAGGTCCAGGCCACAGTCCAGGCTACAAGCTGGACAGCTGGGCTCATCCTCACCAGGACAGTGAAACTCCCTCTTCCCCACCAGTTAGGGGAGGCTGCACGCTTGCTTCTGTACCCTTGGAAGGGTATGTACATCACCCAAGCACTCAGTTTCAACGTGTGATCACAAGTGAACATAGAGATCCCACCAATGGTGAGCATTTGAGGCCAAATCATATTGATAGGAGCAGATAACCTTTCTGCAGAGCTTAGCATCATCCATCACGCACTGGCACTAATTTTCACCTTTTCCCTTTTACTGAGAAGTTGCCATATGTGAGAATCCTTACACACATCATCTCACTGGTTATGATACCAACACCACGAAATGGGCACTATGATTGTCCCTGTTTTACACCTGGGGAGGCTGGGGGTTTGATGACACTAAGCAAATGTTATCAGGGTCACAGAGTTAGTAAGTGGCGGGGCTCAGACGTGAAGTCAAACGTGCTGGACTCCGGAATCCATGCTCCTCAGCGTTCTTCCGTGCTCACATGGACCTTCCTCAGCCTCCATCCCCTCCACAGGGTTCCTGCTGAGAGCACACCAGCTGGAACTTCACGACTTTCAAACATATGTTTCAAAGGTACGTTTCCTTCTCACTTCAAACGTGTTTGCTGACTGCCTAAATTGTGAGCCCAAATAGACTTCCCTGCATTCGGGAGACGTGCTGTTTGGAGATTTCAACCATTCATCCCCTTTCTTTTGCCTGATAATAATATTCCCACCTCCTTTAAGAAGCCGATCCGCCCTGCAACTCTCAGGCCAGGGGTTTGGGTGAGGCTGATGCCATGTCTCCGCTCCAAGAGTGAAACAGAACTCTAGTCAACGAGTTTCATGGTCCCGGGCCACAGTGCCTAGGGGGACATGAGTCCAGACTGATCCAGGCAGACTCAATGAGCCACAGCCGCAGTCTTTGGGGCAAACTACTGGTAGCAGTGGCCAGAGGGCAGTCTGTTGGCAGCATCTGCTCTGGGCATCTGAGCAGGATACAAGCCAAGGGCTGCCACCGGAGGAAGGCATCTCTTAGAATAAAGCCACCACAGAAGAGCTCAAACCCTGAGAAATGGTCGGAGAAAGTTTTCTCATCATATCATTTCAGCACCTGGATCCAGCTATGCCTGAAGTTAGACCTGCCCCAGGACTCGTCACTTACTGATCCAAAGTCGTTCCTTTCTCTCCCCAAGTTTATTTTGACGTGGGTTCAATCCTGGCTCTTAACCCTCATCCCTGGTCTTCGTTTTGCCTTCAGAATCCACAAAGGACAAGTCAAAACTCCCCTGGAGAAAAATCTTATATAAATCAAAACCATTATAAAGAATCTCTAGTCTCCGCTACTATGCCGCCACCTCTATTCCTCCCGGAGCTTTAATTCAGTGTCAAGTTCCCTGGTGCCTGCACAGGAAAACTGGTTATGCTTAAGATTTATTTTTCTTTCTTTCTTTTTTTTTTTTCAACTTACATCATCATTCAAAACTATGCCTCACGTATGTTCAGAAACAAGTAGCCGAAATCAGCACCTCTCACCTGCCCACGGGTCCAGGAAGCATTCGCCACAAAGGAAATGGCAGTGCCCAGGTATGATGGGAACTGCCTTTACAACAGCGGAGGTTGTCCATGACATCACTGAACAGGAAGGCTCAAAAGCAAAGGCTGAGAGAGAATCTTAACAGACAGGCAGGCAGGATGAGAAAACAAGAGTGTCCTTACGTGCTTGCCCATCGTGGAATTCTGATTCATCGTCAGAAAACCTGGGGTCACGTGAATGGAAGTAGTAAAAGCTATTTTCATCTGAGCTATCGTTCTGTGTGTGGGTTTCATTTGTATTTTGGGGGGGGTATCGATATTTGCATGGAAATTTACATTGTGTTAGATGAACGTGCATTTGAGAAATCTAGAGTAACAGGGAAGAAGAGAATAAAAAAGAAATAAATAATCTGGGTCTTCAGTTCCCCTCCCACAAATTCATCCTGTAATGATTCTCACAAAACCTTCTGCCCATTGGAACTCTGTGTGTATGATTAACTGCACATGAGCCCAACAGCCTGCATATGCAGTTAATTTGCTCCAAATTTCCATGCTGCATTATAACCCTAATGATCACTAATAATAGACAAACCCACATTTTATTGAGTAAGTAATTTGAGACATTATGATTTTTATCATGCGAATAGGATCAGGCTGACCAATTTACACTGGGCAGAGGAAGATAAATAACTAGGGAATCAATCTCTCCAGCAGCGGGCTCCATCTCGTAGCGAAATGATATGCATTGATTGGGAAGGAGGGCCAGCTCTGAGCCCTGCTGCAGGCGCGAGGGTCAATGGGCTTCCGTGTTTCCAGCCAAAGGTCGGGTGGGCAGAGTACTTCTACCCGTGATATGACGGGAAAGACCGAGGTGAGGCTCAGCTTTGGGCAGAGTGTAGGAAAGAAGGGGCTCTGTGGTCAGCAGACAGAGCTGTCAACCCAGCTCGCCCTCCACTCACCACATGACCTTGGGTAAGATGCTGAACCTGTCTGAGCCGCTACCTGTGAGAACATCCTGGCTACAGGTGGAGGAACCGGGCATGCGGGTTAACCAAGAAGATGCTAGGGAAGGCACGTGGCAGGTAGACAGTGAATTAATCCTTTCTCTACCTTTTGCAAGCAGGATGGGAGATGCACATATTTTACATCTATTTTGTAGGAAGAAGCGGGTGAATTTCCTGTTCATTTTCATTAAAGAAACCACTGGGATCCTTAAGACAGGAGAAAACAATGACTGGGCCCCTCCAAGCTCTCTAAACACGGATGAGAGAGCGGCGAGGAAGTGGAGCTGGGAGGTAGGCTATTTATCACTCCCAGAACATCTGCCTGAATTTTGTCTGCAAACTAGAGCCAAGTGATTTGGAATGAAGACAAAAAAGCAGAGAGTCGATCCCGGGATTCGAATCTACGGCCAAGTCCTGAATCCCGCCGTTCCCCCGCCGTCCGTGGGGACGGGTGTGTCTCTCTGAGCTGGGACTGCTCTCGGTGGCCTGTTTCTGACCCCAGTTACGTGAAATTCAGATCCCGTGTTCTGGGCAACTGGCTCTCTCCTCCCTGGCAGACCCCAGCCCTCCCTGGCCTCTGGGTCTGCAAACGTAAGGAGCTGATCCCCGTTGCTCCACGATCCAGGTCCCTAGGGAGACCTGGGCACACCACGGGCCTTGGGTCTGACCCGGCAGGCCACTCTCGGGGGATTCAAGAGGAGTGGTGGGCAGAGTCCCTCCATCAGGGGAGCTGCACTCAGCCAGAGGGGGCAAGGTCTGATAGGAGGTGACGACCAGAGGCTGGAGGAGGCAGGCAGCGGTGGTGGCAGGATGAAGCACCTTACAGAGGAAGGGAGCCAAGAGCTATGAGAGACCGAACATCAGCGCAAGGAGGGTTTCCACCTGTGTGCTGGGTTTGATTTAAGTTGGGGCGAGACCACGGGGCTGAGTTTATACTGTGTCAGAGCGGCTGCCCACGTTCTGTGGGTCATGGCACTGCCTTCTTGCCGTGGTTCTGTTACCAACAAAAGATAGAGGCTCAGAAAGGCGAACCACATGTAACTGAGTATCTGCTGGTACCGACGGGTGTCTGGATCCACATCTTTGTCCCCCAGACCCCAGAGTCTATGCTCCATCCTTGGGTGCAGCTTGGTCCCTTCCCCAGGCCAACCAGCTGGGCAACCACTGGCTACGTTACTTCCTGTAATCAGAAAGGAATCCCCAGTGCAACCAAGGGTAGTGTGTGGAGCACAGGCTAACTGTCTATCAGGTGGGGCTTCCTGGAAGACGCAACGCCCGAGTGAAGCTTGGAAGGACTGTAGATGTGAGACAAATAACAGATGAAAGGGTGTTTCAGGCAGAGAGGACATCACAGAGAAAGTCCAGAGAACAAGCTGAGGAATCTGAGATCAGAGTCACTGAAAGTAGGACTCTCGGCCCCTCCGGCTCTAATTAAGTGTCACCTGGGACATCCTCGGTGGTCCAGTGGCTAAGACTCCGTGCTCCCAAGGCAGGGGGCCTGGGTTAGATCCCTGGTCAGGGAACTAGATTTCGCATGCCACAACAAAGAGTGAAGATCCCGTAGGCTGCAACTAAGACCAGATGCAGCCAAATAAATAAATGAATAGGTGTCACCCCTTTCTGCCAGGCATCCCTAAGAAGACTGCTCACGGGACAAGGATGCTTTGCAACACGCTGAGTCAGGAGGACAGTGCCAGGATGGGGGACACCGGGAAATCAGACACCTTGACCACGGACACAGCCGTGAGCAAGAAGACCTCACCTGAGGCCGCACCGACTCTGACTGCCGTTACTGTGGGCAGAGGCACCTCCGCCTCTGCGGGACCACACCAGACGAGGCCACCTCTCCGTCCCTGGGTGTGGCTGCCCGGTGGAGACAGCAGGCGCCTTTAACGCCTCCTCTCAGTAGATCCTCCATGGAACTCCCTTTCTCGTGAAGTGAACTGGCTTCTGCTGCCAAGAGATGAGGAGATCTGAGGAGTCTGGGAGGCGCTGGCTTGTCCACAAAGACAAAGCAACTCCTGCAAAGCCAGGCATGAACCCTGCAACCCTTGGGCCAAACTGCATCTTAGGTTCAATATGGTGACATGGATATCACCTAGAAAAAGAACTCCCCAATTATACCAGAGCAACCAGGATTTTCATTCTCTTCATTTTTCTTTTAATGCAATACATCTAGTTCAGTTAAATTGAAGAACCCCGACACAGAGGCTAAACACCAAGTCATATTAATGATAAGTCATGAAAATCCCCTCTGTGTAGGCAATAACTTTGAAAAAAAAATCATACTAGAAGTAACTCAATAAAATTTTGTGGTTATGAAGTGCATGTTTATAAATTATCTTCTCTGGATGGGTTACCTCTTTTTAAAACTTATTTTTCTCACTCAAGAGAGCAATACTTTGGAAGACTTGGACAAGATAAGATATTCTAAAAAAAAATCATAACTATGCTAACGAGAGACTAGTAATACCTCAGGAAATTTCCTTCCAGTCTGTTTTCTTCCCTGTGCATGTCCAGGATGTGTTAATATACATTTTAGAAATCTTCCCATAATTAGAATCACAAGGTTTTCCACCTAATGTTATACCAACAGCATTTTCTCTTTTTTCATAATAACGGGCACCTACACTTTGAAATATCCCCTTTCTGAACTTTATCTTAAGGAGACAATCAATTACATCTTTATGAAAATAACCACTCAGACATGAGTAAAGATAGATATCTATAAAATGCCAACAGGGTGATAGCTGAAAACAAAGAAAAAAGTGTACCTGGCTTCTCACCATGTCCCCTGGCTCCCCGGGGGCCAGGTTCTTTGAACTGCATATTGCTCTCCTCCAATCGCGAATCTGAATTTATTATTGAGGAGGGAAGCGAAGAAAATGCTAAAGAAAAAGAAAATAAACATTCTGCGTGGGAGAACTGGCAGATTCTGCAGCCTGGTTGCCGTCACAGGTCAACGAGCTTTTTCTCATTCTGTAGGGGAGGATCCCTTCTAGAAAAGAAATGCGGATGCTCCTGTTTTTCTCGGATGGAGAGCCTGTCCTTCTAGCTGCAGCTGGCACTTCCGCTGGCACCGTCAGCTACTGAGGAGCGGGGGGTGGGCACTCAAAAGCCAGGCAGAATCCTAATCTCCAGTGGAAAGAGCTAGTGGCCTTGGGGATCAAAATGACCTTGTAGGGGATAAAGCAATTCAACCCGTCCAGAAACGCCAATGGAGCCAACCTTTCCGACCATCCCAGTAGAGCCTACGGAACAAGCTCGAGCTAGAAAACAAGGCTGCGGGCAGCTGGGAGGATTTGGCAAAGTGTCCACCCCTCCTCAGCAGCTGGGAGGTGGCGGGGCGCGGTTCCCACTGCAGGGATCTTGTCAACATGCAGCTGTGGATTTGGTCTCTGCCTGTCACTAGCAGTGTGACCTCGGGCAGGTGACAAGCGCTGGGCTCTGGTGTCCCAGACCATCATCCATCCTGTAGGTTTATCAGCCTTGGCATAAGGAAGCCCAGCCCAGGCCCCAGCATTCAGCGCCTTCAGTGAGAATTCCTCTCCTCCTCCAGTCTCCTGGCCCTTCTTCTCCCGAGTGGCCTTGTGAGACGAAACCAGCTGAGTGTCACCCATGCCTGGGCACTGCCAGGCAAGGGAGAGTAAAGAAAGGTGTCTTCCTGGAGCTGGGAGCAGAGAAACAAGTGAAAACTCCAGAGCAGGGCTGCTCTGGCTTGCGCTTTTCTGAAAGCCCTGGCTTTCCAGGCTCCTCTCTGCTCCTGGAGGGATGCAATCAAGCGAAAAATCACTCCAGCAAAGCCCCAGGCCCTGCCCTGAGTCTCAAAAGGGAGCCCTGCATTCTCAACAGGGTGCCAGAGAGGCAGGAACTAGAAACACAGCTAACGTGCGAGCCGCGATGCACAAACCTCCATGCTCACATTCCTTTTGCGTGGCTGAACGGAGCTGAGATAATGAATTGAGAAAAGGTGACTTGACAACCGCTCACTGCCTGTGTGGAACAATTCCTTTGGCATCTCCGCTGAACCCGAACCTCTCTTCTTGTGTCTAAAATCACCTGACACTTGCATCTTCAAGGTCAGCTCTTCTGAGATAGGATAAATGCTGAGCCTGTGGCAGACAGGCAGCCGGCATGCCCACTCTGCCTGGTCCGCCACCCATTGCAGACATTGCTAATCAATCTCAGGACTCTTTCAATCGAGTACCAATACAATCTCACAGCTCTTCTCAAAACAGAGGTCACTGACAACACAGTGGGGTTGGGAAGCCTTTCCTGCATGGGAAAATCAAGGAGTATCACCGTACCTTTCCCCCCACCTTAAACCATAGCCTCCAATCATTCAGGCAGAGGGAGGCTCTGACTCTGGCACTCCCCAAGCTGCCGCTCAGAGCAGGCTGCGCCAAAGGAAGGCTCGTCAGAAGCCTGGCAAGTCATTAATAATGCAGAAAACTCAGACATTTATACGGAGATCAATTGGCAATAATTCTGTGGGACAAGACTGGAACTGAAATTGCAAAGCTGAACATGAAGGGCACTGGCTGAATAATGTAGGAAGGGGGATGATTTTTGGACTTTTTAGCAAAAAAAAAAACAAAAAAAACAAAAAAAACCCACCACTATCTTGCGGGAATCTAGGTTAAGAACAGGCCCAGTGGCATGCTCACCCAGGCTGGGGGACAGCTGCAGAGGGCGTGGTATTTGAAAAACCCCTTGAGGAGGGAGAGCCTTGAGCCAAGGAGATATTCACTTTCTCAACTCAAGGGACCTTATGGAGCGGTGGGGGTGGTGAACGTAGAGCTGGTCAAGGAGAGCCGGAGAGAGCGGGAAAACAGAAGAATGAGCACAGAGCAACCTCAAAGGTGAAAAGTAGACCTCTTGTGCTTGCTTGGGCGTGCTCAGGAATCAGCAGAATACAGATCTTAATTGTGAACTTCTGCAAGCAAAAAGGCAAGGGCCATTGGTGGTTACGTATGCCGGCCCTTCTAGGTTCCTGGGACAGTCCGAGGAACTGCCTTTAAGAAGGTGTGATTTCCTGGCACAGCTAGTGAACTCCCAGTCATAACACGTTTCAGGAGCAGTCTGGCACACACCCTCCACCTGGGGATAAACCGCAAACCAAGAGGCTGGTTCCCAGCCCTGCGCCTCCGTGTATCTCTCTCTGTCATCGTCCAGTGGGGTCAGCCCTTCTTGTCTTTTGCGTGTGTGTATTGTCTTCCCTGGCCTTGATGCACGGCGTGTGGGATCTTAGTTCCCCGCCCAAGATGGAACCCACGCCCTCTGCACTGGAAGCGTGGCGTCTTAACCACTGGACACCAGGGAAGTCCCTGGGACCAGCCTTCTGATTCTGCTTGCATACTCTAGACAGCCTAGAAGTCTCCTGGATTTTCCCACCACTGAAAACCAGAGGAAGGGATAAGAAATGGGGGTTTTAGCTGTATAGCCAGGGCCAATGATTCTACGAAGCTAACTTTCTGGTTTTGAAGACTTATTGCGGCCTCCAGCTGGCGTCATCAAGAGGGAAATTCACGTTGTATATGTAAAACTGAAAATACTAGTGTTGGGATAACAGGATCATAGTTGTTTTTTCCTCCAAAAAAAGTTTACTGTTTTTATTTTCCTGAATATTAGTGTAAATGTTTAACATATAAAATGTAAACTTACATAATCAACAATGATTTTCCAACTGATTACCATCATCTACTATCTTTCAATAATCCCACTAGTGGCTCATTTACAAAATATATTTAATGCTATGGTTCCAGTATTTTTTATCTTTACAATAGTCACTTAAAAGACCATGCTTAGCCTAAGAGACTGCCCAGGAAAATGGAAGGTGTGTTTAGTAACAGAATGAATAGTTTCTTCTTGTAACTGGTGGTGTTCCAATAAGCCAAGGCTTTGAGTGCCGTAGGTATGCTCTGACAGGGAAGTAGTTTTATTTTTCAGTAATTAAATTTCCTTTTTTTTTTTTTTTTAAAGGAAATGACACATAATCATTTGCTATGCTTGATACTGAAAAGATACACGCCTTTGGGAAGATCCAGGAAAAGATCATCAGCCCACAACAGAATAAATATCTGGGAGTAAAGCCCAGAGTACTGGGGAAGCCAGTCTTAATGATCATTCAGTGAAGTCGGGGACAGAGTGTTAAAGGGAGCGGCACGTGTCTGAGAAGAGCCTGAAGAACGTGGGGCAGCTCCAGAGAAACCAGGGGCCCGTGTGCACCTCGGAGGACATGCCTTTTGCATTCTCGGGAGTTTGCATAAAACTTCATTTCTTTATTGAATCCTATCCAAACATATAGAAGGCCCAAGTGGATGACAGAAAAATTATTGCTATTACTAATAACGGGGTTTTCCCCATTAAAGAGACTGTCTTTTTCTGAGGCAGGGAAATATTTTTACACTGGGCATGAGACTTTTTAGAACTGATGCTTAAAATATCCCTTTAGTGTGGTATGTGGGAAATACCATCGATGGGAGAGAAAGATGATTAATACAAAGAAGGGCAAGAGCGCATCATAAAAGACACTCCATTGGGTCCATCCCCGTCGCAGGCAGCCTCGCAGACCACCTGGGCACAGCTGCAGTGACAAGAAGGCAGCTGGTTCTTCCCGCCGGGTCGGCCTCCGCCAGGGCTGAGTCAGGGTCCCCCACACGGTCCTCTCGGCCAGGCCCGCCAATGCCCACATTCCTGCGAAATGAACCGGACACACCTGCCTGATGGCTGAACAGACAGTTCTCAGCCTGGACGGCCTGGTTTGTTGTTACTGTTGTTTAGACGCTGAGATGCGTCTGATTCTTTCGCGACCCCATGGACTGCAGCCCACTAGGCTCCTCTGCTCATGGGATTTCCCAGCAAGAATACTGGAGTGGGTTACCGTTTCCTTCTCCAGGGGAGCTTCCCAACCCAGGGATCAAACCCGCATGTCCTGCATTAGCAGATGGATTCTTGACCACTGAGCCACCGCGGATGCCCAAGGCTCTGGTTTGAAAACCAGATAAACCTTAATGGCATGGAACTGACTGAAATAAGCCATTCAGGAAAGGACAGATACTTCATAATTCCACTGACAAGAGGTACTAGAATACTCAAATTCATAGCAACATAAAGTAGAATGCTGGTTGCCAGGGGCTGGGGGAGGGGGTTTGGGGAGCGAGTGTTTATAAAAGGATGCAGTTGGGGAAGATGAACAATCCTGTTCTGGAGATGGATGGTAGTGATGGGGTACAGCAGTGTAAATGTACTTTATGCCAATGAACTGCGTACGTAAGATGGTTAAGATGGTAAATTTTATGCTCTATTTATATTACAATTAAAAAAACCAAACCAAAAAAAAAAAGTCAAAAATGTCACTTGAGTCCAGTTAAATTGAGTTTAGGACTCAAATCTGAAGTGTTGGTAGCTCTTCCTTCTCTCTGGACTTTGCTGGCTGATGCATCTCAAAGTCTTGAGAATCACTGGAAGGAACATGGACCCCACAGAAATGAAGAGTCCCTTTCTTCAGCCCTCTTGAACATGTCTAATACCTTTAACAGGTAGACCGACTCCAGGAGGCCCAGAGCCAAAGGGTCTAGGGTCCGTGATGGACTGTACAAGTGTAACAGAGAAGAGCAAACCTGGCTCCATGTTAGATCTGCTCTTTTTCCTTTAATCTTTGAGCTCTGTGGCCTGTGCTTAGTCATGCTGGCCCAGGGCCTTTTGTAAAAGAATGCTGCGTAGAGCCTGAAATATGCAGGGCAGCCTATTCTTGGGGCTCTTGCCTGTAAGAGTCCATTCATATGGAGATAAAAAGCTACAGAACAGAAAATAACAAAGAACATCTGCCTTGTTGGTAGGTTTACAAGGGACCTGACCTAGGACGGCGGCTGCAAGAACAAAGGATTCTGACACCAAGAAGTTTGCAACAGCTAACCATACCCCTCCCTCATCTTGCCTTTCAAAGTGCTTTGCAGGCTTCCCTGGTGGCTCAGTGGAGAAGGCAATGGCACCCCACTCCAGTACTCTTGCCTGCCAAATCCCAAGGATGGGGGAGCCTGGTGGGCTGCCGTCTATGGCGTGGCACAGTTGGACACGACTGAGCGACTTCACTTTCACTTTCATGCATTGGAGAAGGAAATGGCAACCCACTTCAGTGTTCTTGCCTGGAGAATCCCAGGGTCGGTGGATCCTGGTGGGCTGCCATCTATGGGGTCGCACAGAGTCAGACACGACTGAAGCGACTTAGCAGCAGCAGCAGTGGCTGGTGGCTCAGTGGTAAAGAATCTGCCTGCCAATGCAGGAGACACAGGTTCGATCCCCGGTCCAGGAAGAGGCCATGGAGCCACTAAGCCCGACTGTCACAACTACTGAGCCTGTGCTCCAGAGCCCAGGAGCGGCAACGATTGAGCCCACATGCTGCGGCTACTGAAGCCTGCGTTCCCTAGAGTCCGTTCTCTGCAACAAGAGAGGCCGCTGAACTGAGAAGCCCATGACCCACAATGAAGAAAGGCCTCTGGTTGCTGCAACTAGAGAGCAGGCCCGCTTAGCAATGGAGACCCATCCCAGTCAAAAATAAACAAATAAATAAATTAGCTTTTTAAAACAGTGCTTTGCTGAGAACTTCCAAAGAGTTCAGGGTGGCATGAGCCACCCATTTCTCCGCACGGCCCTTCGATAAAGCTTGCGCTGCTCCAGCCTGCGACGTTTCGGTTTGCTTTGCCTCACTGTGCGCAAGGAGAGCAGCCACACGGTGAGCTGGGCAGAACCAAACACTGTCCCCCCTGGAGACTGACACCTGCCTCCACTCCAAACCCCACACGTGGGTCTTCCGGAGATGGCAAATCCAAAGGGGGAAGCTCCTCCAAGCCCTAAAACCGCCCCGGAAGAAGAGAGGGCAAAAGCTCTGTGTAACTTGCAAGCGGCCCCACGCACGTTAAAAAAAACCCTGGTGTTAATGCACTGTCCTGCTAGGCGCTTCGGAGACTGGGATCTGCCCTCACAGCCAGCTGCCACCGTACTGGATCACAGATGGCCAGACCACAAAGGATGCTGGTCCAAGGTTTAAGGACCACGCTGTACCTGGATGGGTGATGTAACCTCTGGAGGAGGCACACCTAGCAGCAGACAGGTGTGGAGACAGCTCTCTGTGGGCCGCTCGGTCGCGTTGCCCATGACCACGCTTAGCTCCCCGGTCAGCTCTTCTGTGGCCGAGCTTGTGCAGGGACCTTAAGCCATCCCAGCTAACAGGACTGCCCACAGACATCACAGGGCAGCCTGGTGGATGCTTTGGGGAAGAAGCCGTGTGAAAAGTCTTTGAGATGCTGGGGAGTCTTGGGGGGCAATTCAGAAACACGCGACCATTCCACTTGTCAGCTGGCTTTTAGGAAGGTCCACGGATGAACTGGAGGAGAGAAGCCTTAATGAAGAAGTACTGAGGTAATTACGAAAAAAATAAAAATAAAAAAGGGGGGGATCATAAAACTTTTCCTAAGTAATATGAGATCATTACAGTGCTCTGGCAGACATGCATTTTTAAACAATGGCTATCATAACGGAAAATTAGACTTCATCACTTATTCATAAAGTTCTGGTTAACACTAAACTCCGTTTGTAATAGTTTACTTTTATAAACAGCATCTTTGGGAGCAGATGCTACTTTTCGGTCATACAATGTCACAGACAACTGTCCAGTTGGATTATGGGGTAAATTAGAGCTTATCCTGGTTTATAATAGTTGCTATCTACGATCAGGAGTATGGAAAATTATAAAAAATACAGGGTGATGGCCCCAGAATACCGTCAAAATGATTGTGTGCATTTTTACTTCTTTCTTTTTTTTAAATTTAAAACATGGTTGAAATTTAAAGACAGCAAACAATATTTGAATGAATCTACAATCTTTATGCTTAAGGGAGAGTCAAAAAACTAGTAACTCCGCAGTGGAATTAATAATTGAGATCCCTGGAAGCTCTAAAAGGAAATATTAAATATGCAAAATCTTGTTGAAAAGCATAATTAAGTCTATCAATGCCTAAAGTTGAAAGGACAAGCAGTCTCACGGAAGTTAGAAATGCCAGTTCCATATAAAGCCTATTACCCTAACCTTGTGGAAAACAATCAACAGAAAGAAAAGAGTTGTTTACGAGGCTTCGTTTTGCGCTAAATGTAGAGAGCACCCTGCCCCACTTGCTCAAGCTTCTAAAATAGTACAGCTTCAGGCGCTTCGCACTTGAGCACCCCTAAAGAGTTCAGGGCTGTCTTGACAATGGTACTGCTGGACATTTGGGGTGTACTGAGGAAATTAAGAGGCATTTAGACCGGATCCTTTTTTCTCAGGGGCTACTATGCATCTTTTCTTCCATCCTGCAGCTGATAATGTAAGACGTGTCTAGCTCTTGCAGGGAAACTCGAAGACGTGGAACTGAGCTGGTCCAGCTGTGAGGGGGTGGGGCTAAGCATTGGTTGTAGGCGTCTACACTCCGGCACCTACACTCCCAGCCTAGGGCCTCTCGATCTGGGCTTGCTTCTTCACCCATCTATTATTGTCGTTTATCTTACTGCTGTCCTGAGATCCCTTGGCTGGGCTCTTTGTCCAAACACACCATTTAAAATTCGTTTCCAGGACAATAGAGTCTTTGGCAGGTCATCCTCAAATGCAAGTTTTACTGTACTTATTTTCGGAGGACACGGTGAACACTCTCTGTATTCCAGCATTTGAGGACACCAGCATATGGACGAGGTCTGTTTTTCTCCCTAAAGTCAGTGCTAGAGGCTATGTGTTCACACGGGACATCCCTCCAAGGGGTTCAGGAAACCGTGAAGCGGTCTCTCTTCTGTGTCTGGTTTCTTACACTTGGCATCGTGTTTTTGAGGTCCACCCGCATGTGTTGTCCGTTTTGAATACGTACCTTTCTGCCTGTGCCAGATGGCCACTGTTTTTGGTTTTTGCAAACTTAGCAGGAGGCCCTGCTCTAAGAACCTAGGGTTCTGGCTGTCAGTCGAGCTGGAAGCAAGCCGAGCACTCTGGGGTGAGCATCCCACTCTCAGTTCCCCGACACTTTAGGCCCCTGTAACTCCAGGGCACCCCTGAAAGCACTATGAGAGGAAATCATGAACGTGCCTCCTCTCTCCCAGAGTTTATACCAAGATGACTTGAGTTGATAAGGGCCCTATAAAGCATTCTGAATCCAGCAGAGAAATGCAATGCAGAAATGCAAAGAGCGAACAGTAATTCTTGCGTTACACTGCTCGGGAGACTTTGAGAAGATGGACGGCTGTGTTCCCATCCAATTGCTTTCAAGCTTTCCATTAGGTCAAGTGCGTGCCATATATCTAATGAAAAGCCCCTGGGTCACAGTCACGTTCCTTCGCCTTAAACCCAGTGTGCAGTGGAACGTGATTGTGGTGGCTGTGATCACTGTGGTTACTGTATGCGTTATAATTACAACGGCACTGAGCGCTTGCTATATCCCGGGCCCGGTGCTAAACTGTCTACATTATCTTCCCGGATCCTCCAGAAACCCCACGCCATAGGGATTATTATCAGGTGCCTCTTCCAGATGAGGAAATTGACACGCAGAGAAGGAAGATATTTTGCAGGAAGGCCACAAACCTAGAGAGTGCAGAGAGCAGGGCCTCCGCCTCCAGAGTGCCCCCTCTGCTTGTGCTCCCCAGCAGACCCCTGGACGCTTCTGAGAATGCCCCTGACCAGTGCCGCCCCGGTTCTGGGCTTTGGGGTGGGGGAGGGGGGAGCCGCTGCCTCTGTTCGGCCTCCCCGCCCCCCTTGGGCTCCAGCCCCTCACATCAGTGCTTATTATTTGGCATAAATCAGCCCCCCAATTACATGAATGCCACAGCCACGAACACTTGTAATTAAAACTGGGACTGACATCCTGAAAGTATGTTTCCCTTCGCCATCCCTCTTTGTCCTGCAAGGATATTATTGGAAAGAGAATGAACAATCGTCGGGAACATATGCTTTCGGAATGTAATGGGACTCGGCTCCTAGGAGGAGAGGCTGTAAAAGGGCGCTGGGACGAAATTTAAAGTAGACAGCTTTATTTACTAGCTACTGGGGCATGTCCAAGGAATTACGGAGAAGCCGATAGGCTTGACACTGACCGGGGCGCTGTGGGGCGGACTGCCAGAAGGTTCTCTCCCCCTTCGTCAGTCCTTCACACAGGCACAACCTTCCCCTGAGCTGCCTGAGTGCCCCAGGCACTGGGCACGCGAGCCCACCGGGGCTGATGCCAGCCTAAAGCTCCGTCCCCCGTCTCTCCTCTCTGGCTTCATTTTCCAGCAAAAGCAGAGGGCTTGGGGCTCCCCGGTCTTTGCGCTCAGAGTTCCCTCTGCCTGCAGGGTGCCTGCCACCCCAGCTCTCTTTCTTTGCCTGTCTCGCTCCTATTGCTATGTCAAAGCCGGCCCCTAGCCATCGCTGCCACTTATCAAGCACTTACTACGTGCCTCTGCAGTGAGAGTTTCAGGTGCACAGATGGGTCTGCTCTAGGAGAATCTCTGTGATGTGGGTCCAGGTTGTCGCCCGCTGATTCTGACTCCAGGAAGCCTCCTGGTGGCCCTCTTGCTGACACTCGTTCCCGATTCCATTCCCACCCCTTTATTATCATGAACAGACACAGACTCGAGCAGGGCCCTTAACCTGAGCGCATGGGGGTACAGTTCTAAACCTAGAGGGTGTCTTGGGTCAGTCAGACTATCACACCTTGATTTTCACCAAGTCTTAATGGGAACTTTCGTTTCCTTCATTTAAGCAGCAAACTGCTATAAAATGCGAAGCGTCTGTGAGTTCATCGTGATAGACATCTTGCTGTTTTCGAATGACCTGGGAGCTGTAGCGGCTATCTCAAAATATTCTTTTCTATCATTACTGTGATAATCAATAGTTCATGGACACTATTCAATAGCCATGCTATTTAACGGGCTAGTTAGAACATTTATCATCAGAGCTTATGTTTGAATATGTGGATGACCACATTTCAACGCATTTGGTTTCCTTTGTGATCCTGTGCGATTTGTGGCATGCATTTAAAAACATCATTCTGAAAGGGGGTTTGTACGTTCCAGTAGACGCTCCAAAGGACTGTGGCACAAGGAAGGCAAAGATCCCTGAAGGAAGGGTGAGCTCCAGCCAAGGGGGCAGCCTCCCTCAGCATCCACCCTGTATCCATCACCCTGGTGCCATGTGGCGCTTGAGAATTCCAAAGATGTTGATCAAAGGGAAGCAATGTGCCTAAAAACTGTTTTGCTATACACAGATCAGGAGGATAGTTTTTTACTGTCTCTGCAGATGTATCATTCACTCACTCATTTGGTCATTCATTCATTCACCAAATACAGGCATAATTGAGATCCTGCGGATTTGGTTCTAGACCACTGCAGTCAAGTAAATGTCGCAACTGTGCAAGTCACAGGATTTTTTTTTTTTTTTGGTTTCCCAGTACACATAAGAAATTATGTTTACACTATAGTGAAAGTCACTCAGTTGTGTCCGACTCTTTGCAACCCCGTGGACTATACAGTCCATGGAATTCTCTAAGCCAGAATAATGGAGTAGGTAGCCTTTCCCTTCTCCAGGGGATCTTCCCAACCCAGGGATGGAACTCAGGTCTCCCGAATTGCAGGCAGATTCTTTACCAGCCGAGCCACCAGGGAAGCCCAAGAAGACTGGAGTGGGTAACCTATCCCTTCTCCAGTGGATCTTCCTGACCCAGGTATAGAATCGGGGACTCCTGCATTGCAGGCAATTTCTTTACCAACTGGGCAATGGTAGTCTATTAAGTATGGAACAGCACTATATCTGAAAAGACAATGTACCTACATTAATTAAAAAATACTTCATTGCTAAAAAATGCTAACCATCATCTGACAATGCATGGTTGCCACAAACCTTCCATTTGTAAAAATAAAATTCAATATCTGCCAAGCACAATAAAACCAAGCATAATAAAATCAGGTCTGCCTGTATATAATAAAAGCCTTCTACGTGCCAAGCACTGGACTAGCATTAGAGATATAATTTTGAGCGGGACCAAAAACAAGCAAACAAAAACCCCACATTCTGCCTTCCCTGAGAACAGATTCTGAAGCTTCTGTATCCCTTCGGTCTTCTATCCATCTCGAACAACTTGGGGTGACCTATTTAGCTACCCACCATTCAATGTCAAGAATCCCCTTAGCTCCCTGTCAAGCTAAGCTCATTAACATAGTCTTTCACTTAAAAAGCATGTATAAACAGCAGGCAGCCTGCTTTTTACACTTTTGTGGCAGGAGGAAACACTTTGGAGCTCAAAGTGGCCACCTATTTTCGGAGATTCCAAAATGGTGGGCACAAGGAAGAGTCCAGGGGCTGCGTGGGAAGAGGCAACGCCCGTCCCTTACACCTGCAGGGAGCGTCACACGATTCAGAGCGTCTTCTCTTCCTTAGTGTCTTGATCTGATTAACCTCATTTGTAGGGAATGTCCCTCTGCCCATCTCCCCTTTTCCTACCCAGCAAACTGGAACAACGGTTCACTAATGAAAAGGATGATAATAATAGCTAACGTCGGTAGATGGCTTTCTACCGCGCCTGGCCTGTCTTTCAAAGCTGTACTTGTATTACTGACGCATTTAGTCTTCCTTACCACCTGGTGGTGGGTAACATTTGTTGTTGTTTAGTCTCTAAGTTGAATTCAGCTCTTTTGCAACTCCAAGGACTTCAGCCTGCCAGGCTCCTTTTGTCCATGGGATTTCCCAGGCAAGAATACTGGCGTGGGTTGCTATCTCCTTCTCCAAGGGACCTTCCTGACCCAGGGATCAAACATGCATCTCCTGCATTGGCAGCCGGGTTCTTTAACCAGAGGCACCAGGGAAGCCTGGTGGGTAACATTATCATCCCCACTGTACAGATGAAAAAACCGAAGCACAAAGAGCTTACGTTCTTGCTCTGGGTGGTGCAGCGAAGAAGGGACAGGCGTTCATCAGTTGTCTCGTGAATACCAACTGTGAATACACAGTGCAGATGAGCTAAGAAAGGCGGGCCTGTTGCCATGTCTCAGACGGGAAATCTTAGTGGCTAGTTCCTCTCCTCTGTGGGGTCAGTAGAGAAGTGGGAGGCTAACCAACATTGACTGTGTGCTTGGTGTAGCCAGAATTACCCACTGGAAAAGACCCTGATGCTGGGAAAGACTGCAGGCAGGAGGAGAAGGGGACAACAGAGGATGAGATGGTTGGATGGCATCACTGACTCAATGGACATGAGTGTGAGCAAACTCTGGGAGATGGTGAAGGACAGGGGAGCCTTCGCGTCCATGGGGTCGCGAAGAGTTGGACACGATTGAGCGACTGAACACCACCACCTTTATTAGATATATGAGTAAGTACAGAATCACCCTGTGAATTAAGTGTACACACCCTTGTTAGATATATGAGAACACTGGATCAGAGAGGTTGCCTGACTTGCCTGAAACCGTCACCTAGTTGGTAGTGGGCTCGGTTTTAAGTCTATGGCAGAAATTAAACTCACGTCTTCTACCTTTTCTCTTTCCCCTTGACCTCTGAGAGCTGGAGTCTGCCCCTCAGGCTATCTGCAGCACATCCGCGCTTTCCAGAGCACAGCCCCTTGCTTACCCCACGCACATGGGGCTGCTCCCTAGCTCACAGAAATGCAGGATATCTGCTTGCCTTCTTCTCTACTCCCCCCCCAGCCCCGGAGGGGCTATTTTGAGCCTTGTGTCATTCCAACTTTTGATTTGGATATTTCCATTCCCCTTATTTGCATAATGAATCATACCGCCCTTGGGTCTATGGGGAACAAAAAAATAAAAATTCAAAGCACTGTATTTAGCACATAACTGGTTGCTGAAAATAGGAACGACCCCAGTTTATAGCTCTCCAGAATCAATCACTTTCTGGTTGATTTCATGTGGAGGAGGCAGCCTGCATTGACCGAGTGAGCGTCATATATTTGACACAATCTCTTTGGCTTTGAAGTGGTGGCGGCTTATAGACATGACCTCGATTCTGACAATTATCTATTTAATTGGATCAATACGGACAGCCCACTCCCCCGAACCACCGATTCAATTAATCAGACCATTGTCAAATCCCTTCTCCTCGTGGGTCTGTGTAGACACAGACCAAGTGGCAATTTCTCCCAAGATAGGCATGGGAGTCAATAATCGGCTTTTGGATCAAGTATCTGATCACTCACCAATTATACAAATCACATTGATTACTGACAAATCATAATGTTTACGGAGCACTATTTGGCTTTGGTGCCTAGGTATTTAATTAACAACCATCAGATGTAATTTATGCCATTACAATGACCAGAAAATGGTTGATTGTTGGTTTTACATAGTGGAGCAAACATTCTGAGATTCGCCTTGGCGAGGACAAAGCAGGTGAGAGTTCAATGATGGACACGGAATCAAAGCTCTTTACCATGTTTAATCCAGAAGATCCCCTGCCTCTCACGAGGAATTGACATCTTTTTGCCCGAGTGGCAGGTAGAACACATGACTGATTTTTGTTTCCCTTTTTGCTCTGACTACCAGGAAACTCGAGCTTCCCCAGTGGCTCATCTGGTAAAGAACCTGCCTGTCAATGCAGAAGACACCAGAGATGCAGGTTCGACCCCTGGGTCAGGAAGATTCTCCTGGAGAAGTAAACAGCAACCCTCTCCAGTATTCTTGCCTGGAAAATTCCACGCGCAGAGGAGCCTGACAGGCTACACAGTCCATAGGGTCACAAAGAGTTTGATGCAACTGAGCATGCACGCACAGGACAGGACCAGAATACTCAGAGCCAACCCTTTAGTGCAAACGCAATGTTTCGGCATACTGCAGCCTAAATACGCACTCTAGTACATTTTACCTGGTTTTTATTTCTACAGATACTTGATGACATCTTTTCTATCTCTAGACTACTTTTTAGCAAGTGATGACCCACAGACCAGATCCAGATCACCAGTCTATTTATTACAGTCTAAAAATGTTTTGCTAAGCAAACAGGGGGAAAGTGAAAGTTGCTCAGTCGTGTCCGATTCTTTGTGACCCACGGCCTATAGCCCCCCAGGCTCCTCTGTCCATGGGGATTCTCCAGGCAAGAATACTGGAGTGGGTTGCCCTGCTCTCCTCCAGGGGATCTTCCCCACCCAGGAATCAAATGTGGGTCTCCTGCACTGCAGGTGGATTCTTTACTGTCTGAGTAAATAAACAAAAATCAAAAGAAGAACATAACCCCAACCACCCACGAAATTCAAATTTTAGTGTCCATGAATAAAGTTTTATTGGAATACAATCTGACCTACTGATTTACACATGGCTCTTTTTTTGTACTACCAGGACAGAGCTGACCAGTTTCAACAATGACCACATGGCCTGCCAGGCCTGAAACATAAATTTACTATCTGGCTCTTCACAGAAACAGTTTGCTGACCCCTGCCCTAGGCCACCTCCAAGTTTTGTGGACCAGGCATGGCGTGGATGGATAGCTAATTAGACAGGTAACCTAGAGGCAAACTACCAGCTCAGCCTGTGGTTTATGTCAGTGTCTACGTTATTCTTTCTAATAAGCTTTGGAGGTAAGGGGGTCCAAAATTCAGGTTTCTGAGGACAAGCACCCCTTGAGAAGAAATACACGAGCCACCGGGTCCGTTTTCAGAGTACTGGGGTGACTGCTCTGACCCCTCCAAACCCCAAAGGCCAGGTGACAGGCCCACTGCTCCAGAAGCCCACGGGTTGAACGAGGACTCCTTCAGACGGTGGCGGCAGGGATGAGCGTGGGAGCAGGAAAGCAGGGACGCCAAACATGAGGAAGGGGACTGACTGCTGGGCATGGCCCTGGGGAGGGGCCACGCTAACCATGAAGCCTGGGAGAGCAGGAGCCAGTCTGGGAAAAGATAAAACAGCGAGAGGATGAGAAGAGATACCGAGACAGAAAAGGGGCACGTCACTGAAAGTCGGGCCACGTGACCTGAAGCTCCTTTTGAAAAGCAGGGGGTAAGGCCATCATCTAAGAATGACTGGATGGGCCAAGGCGGGCCTGGAGTCTGGGGAAGAAGACACGATCAGAAACAGGAAGTTCCTGCTCATGGGAAAGAGAGTGGGCAGGAGGCGGGAAGAGGATGCAGGGAGTAAGAACCGCCTAAACGTGCCCGCACCTCTGCCCCTCTCTGGGGGCGGACACAGGGGGAGCTGAAGGGCAGCTTCAACCACAATGGGAAGACAGCATCCCTGATTCTTCATCACACCACAGTCGGCTAGGTGGTGTTACAGAAACCTTCAGCCCCTGCTAGTAAAGCCTTTCTTTCTCCAACGTTCAGGGCCTTCTGATGTGATGGTCAGCTTCATCCAAATATTTAAAAGACAGCTTGGAAATGGGGAAAATACAGAGAAGCATCTCATGGCACCTCGTGTTTCCAGCTCTTGCTGTAGATGAAAATACCAAACCCAACCAGCAAGCCGTGAGCTGAGCTGAGCCTCTTCCTGGAGGCATCTTCCCTGTCCATCTGCTGTGGGTTTACTCCAGGGAAACTCACTGCTCACTGGAAGGAAAACCAAGAAACTGATGCTTACTGAGGACCTACTGGGCAGGTGACACTCAGAGAAATTCTTGAATCCACAAGGCTGCTTGAAAGGAAATAAACATCCCTATTTTATAAGCAAGGGAGAAGGAACTTCAAGAAAAATCAACTAACTTGCTGAAGATCACACAGCTGGAAAAATACAAAAACTGGAATTTTGAAGTGAACATTCGTCTGGCTCCAAAGTCTTGCTTTTCCTCCTTAGCTATGAGGCCCATGATCCATGCCCTGTTCTCCCTCCAAGGCCCCAAGTCTGTACCCAGAACACAGCAGAAACCCAGGGAAGGGGCTGCACACCATAACCATCCAACCACAAAACACAGAGCGTCCAATGACCTCTTATCCATCAGATTTAGGGGGACCGGCGCCACTTGGTCATCCATTTTCTGCCTTTCTGTCTTTGATCACTTGCAGTGCCTTTGACCGGAGGATACATCTTTCTCCTCTTCCTCACGAAGCCTTACAGCCTCCCCCTGGGCGCAACCACGGTTATTCCCTAAATAAACACTTGCCGGAACAGTTGGCACAAAATAAGGACTTGTAAAAGAGAACTGGATAAATGTATTTTGAACAAGGGCTTCCCAGGTGGCGCTAGTGGTAAAGAACCTGTCTGTCAATGCAGGAAACGTAAGAGACACAGGTTCCATCCCTGGGTGGGGAAGATCCCCTGGAGGAGGGCAAGGCGACCCACTCCAGCAAGCTTGCCCCGATAATCCCATGGACAGAGGAGCCTGGCAGGTTACAGTCCATAGTGTCGCACAGAGTCAGATACAACTGAAGTGACTTAGCATGAACGCACGCATGGGTGCATGCTGAACAAAAGTAGGCACTAGAAAGAAAGTGTCCCATAATGTGGGACACTGGAATCAGACAAACCCTTATTAGAACACACTTGCTGGCTGTGCACAAGTTAAGAAAGTGATTTAATTTCTGTACTTCAGTTCTCCCACCTCTGGGATTAGGATAGTAGCATCTCCTCTGAAGGAAAGCTGTAAAGCACAAGTCTCGAGAATTCAGGAGTTGCTCAGTAAGCAATGGCCAGGAATTGGGACGCTTTTGCCAAGTCAAGGATGCTCCAGGTGAAAACACCTGGGCAGCTGCAAAACCTTAGAAGGATTCGCAGCTACTTCTGGATTCTCTGAGCGCTGTGCACGAGCAACATTTATTATTTTTTTTCCCCTCAAAGCATGGAAAATTGAGGGGTGATCCAGGAAAACACAGACATCTTGAGAACACTGAAAGGCTCCAAAGCGTTTTTCCGTTCGGAGGCGTAGAAGACAGGAAAACATTCATAACGTGTCAGTGCCCGAGGGCTGGTGGAACCCTCCCCAGGAAAGCATCTTTGGGGATAAATCATGACGCTGGCACAGCGTGCGCAGCCCCGTGTGTCATAACAACCCCTCCCATGACCACCTATCAAGGTTGACAAAATCCAGGGCCTCCCTGAAAGAGGACCGAGTCTTCCCAGGAAGAGACCTCCGTCTCTGCCAGCTCCAAGACCCAACTTGAGTCGAAGTGAGGAAATGTGGGCGATCGCTTAGCTCCCTGGGGGCTCTTGGAAATTGACAGGTGGTAAATTACTGCCCAGGGAGCAGATCGCATGCCAGCTGACAAAGGACGAGGGGGAAACATCCTTACAGGTCCTCCAGCGTCCTCTTTTCCCTGTGGAGGAGGTGTGTGGCTCATGCCACCGGACCCAGAAACCCAATAAAAAATATGTGATCATAAACACCTGGGAAGCAGGCAGCACAAGAATGAAAGAGGGGGATAAAGAGGACCCTGCCTTTCTCATGGAGCAGGCAATTTGGCTAAAAAAAAGGAAGAAATGAGATGATAAAAGTCACAAGTGAACCTGCAATGCTTTGTTTCCGGGAGCTCCCATGCGACTTCAGATAGGTTCTCCAAGTCAACTTCGGTGGACTAATACATCCACCCGCCAGCCTGGGGGGAGACACAGACCCTGGCGCCGCAAGCCTTAACCCTCGGCAAGTTGGCAGAGCGGGACAAGTGAGGACAGGTGGAAACCAAAATAACAGGCAGTATCCCTGGTCGTCAGCACCGTGGATAGGATGAGCTCGCGACTGATGACGGGGGTTTGAGTTACTTGACGGAAACCTTGCATTTTACTCAAGAAAGCTGCACTGAGACAAAGAAGAAGTTAAAAAGGAAAAAAAAAGAGAAAAAAGACAAGTCCAGGGACGATAAAGAGTCACCAGAACTGAGGAGGGACAAGGTGGGGGTGGGAGCGGATCTGTGCAGTCAGACACATCAATCCCTTTCTCCCTACTCCCTGAAGAACCTGAGGGCTAAGCGGACCCCAAGGAGGACAGGTGAGTTGCTCATCCCCCAGGAGGAGGCAGGGACGGGCTCCCCCTGCACCCCAGATGCAGAGTGCCCCGAGGGCAGGGCAGGAGCAGAGGACGCAGACAGGTGGGTAGCTGACGGAGCGCTGACGCAGGGCCATCACGGGCTTGCTGGCTGGTGCCGCTTGCCTTATGCCTTCCTTCCGCTGTGCACCACGCTGGGGGCGTGTGACCTGGAGGGAAAGAGGACTTGGAGCTGAACGGCAGGCAGCCGACTATATCCCAGGGGCTGGCTGGCCGCCGGCTTAGCAGCCGGCAGCGTTATTTCCTGTCCTGTGGACCCTCTAGCTCTCTGCACGCACCGTGTCTTCGGCCTGGACTTCCCCTGCGACCCCAGCATCCCCCGCCCCACCATTCATTCCCATCATCAGCGACTGAACACAGCCATCTCTCGGCGTGGAGCTGCACGGCCCAGCACAGTGGCCACTGGGCCCCGGTGGCTCTTGAAATTGATCACAACGAGACATAATTAAAATGCAGAGGCTCAGTCGTGCCAGCCCCACGCCAAGTCCTCTGGAGTGGTGAGCGGCGGCCGCGTTGGATGGAGCAGGGAAGGAAGACACCCACTCCCTGCAGAAGGCCCCCTGGACCTTGCCGGCTGAGAGGAACTCCCTGCTGCCTGCCTTGGCCGTGATGGTGAACCTCAACGTGGTAGCCAGAGGGTCTCCTGGACGACTCAGAAACGCCAAGGTCATGAGGACAGATGGCAGCAAAGAGGCAGGCCCAGGTAGGGGGAGACTCAAGTGTCATGAAAACCAAATGCAAGGTGATTCTCAACTGGGCTCTGGGTCAAACAGCAACCAAAGCACGAAAAGGACAACTGGGGAAATCTGAATACAGACTGACAATTACTGGAACAGTGTTAATTTTCTTGGGTATGATAAGGAAGAGAGGAACTGTAAGAGAGATTTAAAGACAGAAACAAGAATGGAGGGCTGGGTTGGCCCATGGGGGTCCATGGGGTTGCAAAAGAGTTGGAGAGCATTTAGCAACTAAACAGCAACAACAGTCTCGGGGGGTCCTCTCCCGTACAGCGTGGACCCGGGCTGCAACACCACATTTCTTTGTACGAAGGTCTGACTGGTGTCTGCAGCAAAAGCTGCATCTACGGTTTCCTTTGTACTCAACCACTCTCTCCTGCCCTGATCCAGTTCTTAGCACCCAGTTAGAGACTAGTGCATATTTAATGGAGAAGGCAATGGCACCCCACTCCAGTGCTCTTGCCTGGAAAATCCCATGGACGGAGGAGCCTGGTGGGCTGCAGTCCATGGGGACGCTAAGAGTTGGGCACGACTGAGCAAATTCACTTTCACTTTTCACTTTCATGCATTGGAGAAGGAAATAGCAACCCACTCCAGTGCTCTTGCCTGGAGAATCCCATGGACGGAGGAGCCTGGTAGGCTGCAGTCCATGGGGACGCTAAGAGTTGGGCACGACTGAGCGACTTCACTTTCACTTTTCACTTTCTTGGAGAAGGAAATAGCAACCCACTCCAGTGTTCTTGCCTGGAGGATCCCAGGGACAGGGGAGCCTGGTGGGCTGCTGTCTATGGGGTCGCACAGAGTTGGACACGACTGAAGCGACTAAGCAGCAGCAGCAGCAGCAGCATATTTAATACCTGAGTGGAACAACCACAGCCCCCTTTGAGCAGCAGCCCCAGCCACCCAGATTCCATAAGCCCTGCATTCATCTACAAAGAACAGGACAATCTTGGAGGCTAGACAGCTCAAACCATGCACAGTGTTCCAGTGCGCAGCATTCGCATCATATTCCTGGTGTCATGAAACAGCTCCAAGGAGCCCACAGGGTGATCACTACTGCGCAGCCACCATGATCACCTCCTAAGTCCCGCAAGAGCGAGGTGGCTGCTGCCTCACCTCCCCTGGCCAGCTCCGTCAATTCCTCCAAATAATACAAGACTCGTTGGCAATCAAGTTAAAACAGGCTGAATGGTGAATAAATCTGACCCTGAATCAGGACAACTGCCTTAACGTCACGGAGCTGACTCGATACCTGGCCAAGCCATGCCTTTTTTGTTTTGTTTTGTTTTTTAGAAGGTTGGGGACATTTTTAGCTTGCCCCTCTGTGCCCCTCTGGAGCAGCGTGGCTCTATTTAAAGGCCCTGGCACTCATTCAGTTCCCTTCTGGTCTCCAGATGCAGGTGGAAGCTCTAGAGGCGGGAAGACAAAGCCTGGGACAGGTGCAGTGACCTGCACTCCTCCAGAGGTGGCGAACAGCAAGGTCAGTGCCTTCAAGTGGAGGATGAGGGAGGGGGGAGGGGGGAGGGGAGAGAGAGGAAGGGGAGGGGAGGTCCAGCCTGAGGCTGCAAGCATCATGGCCCTGGACCTTGAAGCCCAGCTGTCCTTCAGTGGCCTTGGGCAAGTTGCACTAAGCTTCTGAGTCTCAGTTTCAACATCTGTGATGTGGGACTATCACAGACTGTGGGAGACAGGATTCTAAAAGGCTCCCCTAGATTCCCACCTCCTACAACACACACCCGTACAATTCTCTCAACTGCGGAGTGGCTAAGACCCAGAAATAGGGGACAGCTAGCTCCCGAGACTGCAATTATGCTGCCCAACGGAGGTGGATGGATTTCACACATGGAGTTAAGGTCCTGAAGCAGTGAGCTTGGTGTTCATCCAAAGGGAGATGATCTTGGGCAGGCCAGACCTAATCAGGTGACCCCTGAAAAGCAACTGAGCCCTCCCTGAAGACAGAGATTAAGACGCCCCTGCAGGCTTGGAGGAGCGAACAGTCATGTTGCGATAGCATCTATGGCGGAGCCACGTGGCAAGGACCTGCGATCAGGCTGGAGGGGCTGCGAGCAGTGCCCAGCCACTAGCCAGCAAAGAAACGGGGGCCCCAGTCCAAGGAATTCACTCACTCATTCACTCACACACACGTTCATTCAGTTCTTACAGTGTTTCAGGCCCCCAGCCTGATGCTGAATCTTCAGCCCAAAGTTGCTGAACTCCAGAACCACGTCTCAGGCACCTGCTGGGCGTCGCCCTCGGTTCAATCTCGACACACCCCAAACTCACCTCTCCTTGCTCCCTCTGCTTCTCCTTCCTATCTCAGTCAGCAACACTGTCCTCCTTTCAGGCACGCAAGTTAGGGACCTCCGATTCACCCTGAGTCCTCTGCCCCTCTTCTCGCCCCACCCCACTGGGACCAAGCCCTGCCAATACTGAATCCCAAAGGTCTCCGGAACTGGGTCCCTCCTCTCCATCCGACAGCACATCCTTGGCAAGACACACGAGTTCCCTACTGCTGCCGTCACGGAGTACACAAACTCAGTGGTTTGAAAAACTACAAAGTTATCCTCTTCAGCTTCTGGAGGCCAGGAGGCCAAAATCAGGCGTGCCGGGCTGACGTCACGGTGTGCGCAGGGCTGGGTCCTTCTGGGCGTTCTTGGGGAGAATCAATTCCCTTGCTTCCCCGGTTTACAGAGGCTGCCTGTACTCCTGGGCTCATGACTCCTTCCCTCTTTCACTCCAGCCTTTTGGTTCCATCAAAACATTTCCTAATTCCGTAGTCAAAGCTCCCTCTGCCTCAGCTGTAAGGACCCTTGTGATTACATTCCTCCCACTCCCAACGACCCGTCACTCCTCATCTCAAGATCCTTAACTGACCACATTGAATCCCCTTCTGCCGTATAAGGAGACATTCATGCAACCCGGGGATCAGCACACAGATACCCTTGGGGGGCATGATTCAGCCCGCCCTTGTCATTCCTCCCCCAGATCACTGCAACTGCCACTGACCACCATCCTGGCTCGCCTTCTCCAAGAGAGACGGTGGAAAGCAGCCAGTGGTTATTCTGAAGGCCTCAGAACCACCGTTTTCTGGTCCTTTCGTGTGGAACACCTTTCCCCAGCGGACACGATGGCTTTATCGTGCTTTCGGGTTCTTCGGGATGCTCGCCTTGATTATTCTGGTTATGAGTCCTCCCCGTTATTATTCTCTCTCACACCGCCTTGCTGGTTTCACCCACGTCGCTGACGCTTCCGGGGATGTGCGGCTGCCTCCTCCTTTGCCCTTCACGCTCACCAGCGTGTAACTTCTGTGAGCATAGGGCCTTGTCTGAGCCATTTACTGCTGCACAGAGCCTGACGGGTGACACGTGGACTGTGGGAGGCAGAGTAATGGCCCCCAAGACGTCTGCCTCCTAATGCTGAGGGCCTGTGGACACGTTACGTCTCATGGCAAAGGGAAATCCAAGATGCAGACGGAGCTATGGTTTCTAATCAGCTGACGTTAAAATAGAAAGATTATCCTGGGTTATCTAGTGGATCTGATGGAATCATAAAGGTCCTTAAGAGCGGAAGAGGGACTCTGAACAGAGAGTCAGAAGGATGGCAGGGTTTGCAGGACTTGGCCTGATGTCACTGGCTTTGAAGGCGGACAAAGGGGGCCCTGAGTCCAGCAGAAGGCCTCTACGAGGTAAAAAGGACAGGGGAACAGGTTCTTACCAAGAGCCTCCCGGGGGGACACAGCCCTGACCGCACCCCAATCTCAGCCCACAGAGGCTCGTGCTGGGCTTCTGCCTTACACAGAGCTGTAAGATCACACATCCGGCTTGTCAGAGGCCCTAGGTTTGTGACAGTTAATTACAGCAGCAACAGAAGACTAAACCAGAGCCCCGCGAATATTTGGGGTGAACTGCCTGTGCACCAAAAAAGGCCGAAGGGCGCCAGGAACCACCAGAGGCTAGAGACGAGAGGGGAAGAATGTCCCCCAGGATTTTCAGAGAGACCAAGGTCCTGCAGAGGCAAGGCCCCTGGAGCGGAGGTGACGTGTGTCTGTGGTTCTCAGCCCGTGACTTCGCGGACTCTGCTACAGCTTGCGGGGACACTCCAACATGAGACCTCTGCCCGTGGCCACAGGCGAGCTTGGTTCTTGCGCCTCTGCCCTTAGGTGGGTAGGAAAGGATGCTGGGGAATCAGGCGTTCCTTCACCTCCCACGGCTCAGCAAAGCAGCTGTGGATTTGGGCCCGAGACAGGCTCCTGGGGACCTTAGCTGGGGGAAGGGGTGAGGGGGGCCGGGAAGCCTCAGGTCCACAGGCAGAGAGCAAGGTGATGCTGAGAGCAAACAGTGAGCCTCAGAGGAGGGCAGGGAGCTTCCCAGCCCAGCCAAGACTCAGTTCCCCTGTTCCAAGGGGGTGCTGAGGGTTAACCGTGCCCATGTGTCCAGCACAGCGTCCGGCACCAAAATGTCCACGTTTATGCTGTTTCTCCTTCTCGCCCACCCACCTCCATTTCCTTCTTTTTTGTTTTCTTTTTTGTTTTCTTTAAATATTTTGTCCACCTCCCTTTTCTACTACATTCAAGCGAAAACAACAGCAGTGACTTCCTTCTGAAACGCAGGAGGAGACCTCTAAAAGCATGAAGGCCAGAAGTAAACCGTGGAATTAAACAATGAAAAAAAAAATTACAAAGACTCAAATCTCACCTAGGTGCGTGGCCCCAGTGAACTGGAAGAGAAGTAAGCCCCTGCAGTGCCTTTTTATGACTTGAGGTGTATGGAGTCTCTAATGTAAGGCTAAATATAAAACTAAAACACACACAGCTGGGCTTTCAAGTATTTTCCAAACACATTTAATGCCTTCCCATGAAACTCCCAGAATCCGAGCGGCCCTCACTCTGCACCAGTATAAACAGAAGTTGGGGCGGACGGAACATATGGGCTTCAAAAGGCCATTGAGGAGGGATGAGGAACGTGCCCGCGTGCAGCGGGGGGCTCCGGAGCGCTGCTGTGTGCCCACAGTCACGTGGTGGCCTCACCCTCCAAGGCTATAATGGGAACCGCAGAGCCGGGCTGGAGGGGCAGACGCTAACAGGGTCTGCCTCTGACCGCAGCTTTTTCTGTCTCCCACCTACTCTTCAGCTCTGCTCCTTACTCCTGGGCCAAGGGAAAATGAGAATGATTCAGGTCTGCCTGGTAGACATGAATGGATTCTCTGTTATCCCAGGAATTCTCCCTGGAGGAGGCGGCATCCACCAATCCTGGGCCACTGCCCGGTACTGCCAGGCATCCTTACTCACGTGATAGCTCTACACGCAGAGTCTCCTACGTGCTTGGCGTGGCTCTACACTGCACTGGGAAACAGCCCTGAGCGAGCTGAGCAAATCAGGGCCCACGCCCCTAGGGGCCGTCTGCCGTGCGTGGGTAGACGCACTGTCGAGCTGACGGCAGAGCGTGGGCAGCGATGCGCAAACAGTCGTACAGGAGTCGGAGCAGGGACGCTGCTGTAGAATGCGCAGCTCTTTGAGGAGCTGACACGTGAAAGAGGCCTCGCGGGTAAGGAGGACTGGGCCACACAAAGGTCTGGGGGAATAACGTACTTGTCAAATGGAGAAGCGAGACGTCCCCGGTGGTCCAGTGACTAAGAATCCACCTGACGGTGCAGGAGACACAGGTCCGATCCCTGGTTTGGGAAGATCCCACACGCTGCAGGGCAACTGAGCCTGTGCACCCAGCTCCTGAGCCCACACGCCCGTGCTCTGCAGGGAGAGAAGCCAGCACATGAGAAACCCGCACAGCGCAGCTGTGGAGTCGTCTTGCTTGCCGTAGCTAGAGCAAGGCCAGCACAGCAACGAAGACCCAGCATGCCAATAAACAATATTTAAAACGGGGGGGGGGGGGGGCGCGGCGGAGAAAAGAGCAAAGGCCCATGACAGCTCTAATATCTGCTCCGATTCCCATCCTCCTTTCGTCCAGAGGCAGAGTCTACGCTCTTCCCTGTGAATCTGGTGGTTGGGGGACTGCTCCCCCTGTGTAAGCGGACGTGATGCCCTAAGACATTGGGGCTGGCTCAGAAAAGCCAAGGAGCTCCTGCCCTGTTGCTGAGGAGCTGCCTTATGGGAGTGCAACCATGCTGAGACTACCATGCCAGAGCCCGGCTGAGCCCTACAAGGCACTGAGCATGTGGGGAAAGCCATCTTAGACCCCCCAGAACAGCCCTCTCCCCGACGGAACACCACTACATGAATCCCAGCCATGGCCACGTGGAACAGGAGATCCAGCCAGCCAATTCCTATACAGAGTCCTGGCTCAGAAAATCAGGAGCTCTCGTGAAAGAGTCATTGTTTCCACAGCAGACTGTGGGGGTACTTTGTATCTTAGGGAGAGACACATGAGTGAGGCCCACTGCTGACAACCGGGAGGGTGAAATGAGACACACACATGAGGTTTTAGGCATGGAGCAGGCTGACAGCAAATGGTAGATCACGTCCCTCTTGCCTCTCGCTCCATGTGACAATAGACTTTGATTGCCTTTTGGTTTCATTGCCTATTTTTACACAATGCTGCCTTAAATCATAAATTACCAGCAGCTTATCCACGTCTGATTCTTACTGAGCTTTATTGGGCTCCCAAAGTGAGAAGATGACAAACACGTTGTGCGGGGTGGCTGTTCTTTGCTCTCCAGCAAGGAGGGTTCTTGCAGGAGGCTCTCCAGTGGGGAAACAGTGGGGTCTGGGTTGTCTTGTTCCTGACGTGGGCATCAAGGCCCCATGGCACAGACCCCGTGGCAAGCCAGGCGTGCGTGCCAGGAAGTTTCTAAATGGTTTTCTGAGCACTATCATTTTTCTTTCCTAAACAGCCTGGATTTCTGAGCTCAAGTGCATATCTGCATTGAGGAGAACGGACAGCCTCCCTTGGCACGTTTCATCTTGGAGGTCTTTCTCCAAATCAGCAACCAAAAGAGGTTGGAGAAATTACTGAACGTGAGCATGAATTTTTGGAGTCAGACAGGCTTTGGTGTGAAGCCTGGATCCTCCCTTTATAGATGGAGCGAGAGACCAGGCATGTAGTTGAACCTTTATAAACCTCAGTTTACTCCTCCATGAAATGGGAATAAACACAGTGCCTCCCTAGGTTGCTTGTGCAGGTTAAAGGAGACAACGTCCCTGAAGCCCTTGACAAAATGAGAGTGCAAAGCAATGGATCTAATAAAAGTGGTCATTGGTAATTCTGCTGAGGCAAGAGTTGTCAGATTTAGCAAGTAAAAATACAAGACGGGGGCTTCCCTGGTGGCTCAACGGTAAAGAGTCAGCCTGCCAATGCAGGAGATGCAGGTTTGATCCCTGGTCTGGGAAGATCCGGCATGCAGTGGAGCGACTAAGCCTGTTCACCGCAACTACTGAGCCTGCGCTCCAGAGCACGTGCTCTGCAGCAAGGGAAGCGTCTGCAATGAGAGGCCCACTCATCGCCCCGTGAGAGTAGCCCCCACTCGCAGCAACTAGAGGAGAGCCCATGCAGCGACGAAGACCCAGTGCAGCCAGAAAGAAATACATTTAACAATTAAAAAAAAAAAAATACAAGATGCCCGACGACACTTGAATTCCAGATTAACAGCGAATGAGGTCTTAGTTTGGTACATCCCAAATATTCTGGGGGATAGGCTCACACCAGAAGTCACTGTTCATCTGAGATTCAAATTGTGCTGGGCATCCTGTATTTGTTCCTGGATTATTATGCCTGCTATTTATCGTGACTACCCATCTCTATCGCCTAAGTCGGTGGTTCCCCAAGAGCACACCCGCCCCCCACCCCCCATTTTCTCATCTTTAATAAAATCTTACATTGCTTTTGTTTCCTGCCTCCAGACTCACTGTAGACTGCTGGTGATTAACACAGGCCAGGAGGCTGTTCTACGAGGCAATCCTGTAACTCTTGCTGCAGTTATTACATAAGCAACTCTCTGCAGCCGCATCCCAACTCCGCGGCGGAGAGGCTGCTGTTTGTACCGGTTCCAACCTCCCGCTGCACGGCCACCCCCTCCCACCACACTGCCTCCCCTCTCCCCTCCCTCCGTGGGCCTGAGGTCTGCCTCCCCCTGAAGCCTCCCCCCACCCGGCCCTTGGCTCTCTTTTTCCCCCCACGTAATATAGTGCAGTTTATTACATAAGTGATTTATTGCATGCACCTTAATGTATAAGGAGCAAAACTTGTTTAAAATAAATCCAACTGAGAGGATAATCTCTATGGGCAAAATGTACTTGGACTTAATTTCTCTACTGGGTATTACACACTATATAATTGCCTTAAACAGAAGCTGCACACACAAATTTAGCTTGGCACCGGTATCTGGCTCCGCAGAACACTCAAGTTACACGCTGGGTTTTGCTACAAATCCTTCACTCCACCAGAAGAAACTCAACAGCATGCCTTAAAGAAATATTCAGCCTGGTTCCCCCTGCTGAGATGGGGGGTGGTGGGGGAGGGGGGCGCTGGATTTGTGTGTGGTGGGGAAGGCCTCAGTCCTGGGAGAGGAGGCCGCGCTGCCGCCTGTGTCTAACCAGACTGGGTTGGGGACCTCACCTTTGCTCCTTGTTCAGATGTCCGTCACCCAAATGAAATTGCTGTTCCCTGGCTGGCACCGGATGGGGGATATAAGCTTAATTAAAGCTGATGGTGGCTAGTCCTTCTTTCTCCCGTGGGTGAATTAATCACCATGTTCATGGAGTCACTGACTCCTTCACTCATTCATTCCTCAGATGCTGAGTTCCTCCCAGGGCAGTGGGGGGTCCTGAGCTGTCGTGGCAACAACAGTGACGTACAAACAACGCCCGCCCTTCCTGGGGTGACAGGCGGGTGGGGAGGCGGGCATCAAGGAAGTAATCACCCACAGAAGTGCACAATGATGAAAGGTGGCAGCGCAATGGAGGAGTGATGCTGGGCGCTCTGAGAGCCCTTGGTGGGGCTGGAGAAGAATCTTCAGGAAAGGTCTGTAGAAGGTGTATGAGTTCCTGACAGCTGCTGTAACAAATTAATCCAAACTGAACGGCTTAAAACCACACAGATTTACTTTGTTGTACTTCTGGAATCCAGAGGTCTAAAGTGGGTCTCGCTGGGCTACAGTCGAGGTGTCAGCAGGACTGCGCTCCTTTCTGGAAGCCCCAGGGGATGATTTCTCTCCTTGTCTCCTTCTGTTTCCAGAGGCCACCGCATCCCTCAGTGCGTGGGCCCCTCCTCCATCTTCAAAGATGCCAACCGAGCCTTTTCCCTCTGCTGTTTCTCTCTGGTCGTGACTCTCGGCCTCCCTTTCCCCCCGTTAAGGAAACCTGTGATGATAGCAGGCCCCCGGATCATGCAGGATATTCTCTCAATTTTACGGTGCGCTGAGCAGCAGTTTGAATTCCCTCTGCAACCTTAATGCTCCATTTGCTCTGTGACCTAACACATCCCCAGGCGTAGCGATTTGGAGGTGGACGTCTTTGGAGCCACTGTTCGATGGGGTCTAAAGAGCGGCAAGGAGGAAGAATATTTGGCAGCGGCGGGATCTTGTGAGGCAGGTGTTGATGGTGTGCCGGCGTGGAGGCAGCCGAGAAACCGAGGAAGTGGGGGGTGCAGGGAACTGGGATGGAGCTGGAGGGGTGAGCAGGGTCAAACTCTGGGGGTGTGGTGGGGATCCACCTGAAGGATACTGGTCTTTAGCCCCAAAGTACAAAGAATTCCTTTATATATATCTCTATCAGGGGATAAGAAACTGTTTTGTACTGAATCTAAGAATATTTTGCACTAATAAAAATAAGAATGTCAGTTAAAATATGGCACAGTACTTTCCTATTGCTTAGACTCCCTTATTTTATACTTATTTTATTTTTAAAGAACTCTTTGAAGTTTAACTGGACTTCCCTGGTGGCTCAGACGGTAAAGCATCTGTCTACAATGCGGGAGACCCAGGTTCGAGCCCTGGGTCGGGAAGATCCCCTGGAGAAGGAAATGGCAATCCACTCCAGTACTGTTGCCTGGAAAATCCCATGGATGGAGGAGCCTGGTAGGCTACAGTCTATAGGGTCGCAAAGAGTTGGACACGACTAAGCGACTTCACTTCACTTCACTTGAGGTTTAATTAGATATTTTTGTCATAGATAACCCTTCTGTATACAGTAAAAAATAAAAGTGAGGAAAACATTGGGCATTACTCAAACTTCTTCACAGTAATAAGAATCTCTCTCCCCTGAATAACATTTTAAGTCTTAATCACTGATGCCCGCGTTTCTCCACACACTGTCATCTGTGCCATCGAAAGCAAGGGGGAAGCAGGCTTTCTTAGGAGAATCCATTATAAAAACAAAGCCCACTGGTGCTGGGCTATCGAGCTGGCGCTACAACTGTGCTGAGCAAACCTACTTTTGCTTCCCACTTCTGGAATGTCGCTATACCCGCTTGGCCCTCCACCCAGCAACCATTTGGTTTCTAGAAGTTGCTGGCATCCGATCTCTGGGATTTCCTTTCACGCTGTTGATACCTACCCCCATAGATTTTGTTCACTGGCACTTCGGATGTTTATGCAGAGGCAATAACAAAGCATCACTGCTTCTTGCCTCAAGGGGGTCCTTGAGATGTGCACAGACTTCATGGATGCTAACAGGAGAGAATTTCAGAGATACACCCTAAGGTCAATGGTCAGATTAGTGCCTTCAAGTGGGCTTTCAATGGAAGACTTGTCCCTACTTCAAGGTAGAGGTTGACAAGCTTTATGGATAACAAAGAGCCCTTCACTGATGCCAAACACTGCTCTAGGCACTTTCCTGTCCCATCAGGTTATCTAAATCTTATCACAGATTCTGCAGGGAGGAGGTATTATTAATATACCCATTGTACATACTGAGAAACTGAGGCTTAACTAAATTAACTCTTAACAGCACCTAGATTTTTGTAGTAGAGCCAAGATTTGAACTCAAAATGACTCCAGGGATTAACCACCATGCTTAACCACCTCTATTTCTATATATTTGTCTCAGCCCTCCACCAGAAGTCTTCAGTGTCACAGAGTTGTCCAACTCCACAAACACATAGGCAACACCTTCCGTGCAGGCAGGGGACTCTGCTTTGGACCTACGGACAGAACATCCACGGACCCTTCACAAGAGAGGCTCAGACTTCAAGGCAGAAGGTTGCCAGCACTTGGAATGAGAAGGGAGAGTGGACGTGCGTGTCCACACGTCGAGGGACACGAGCACAAGAGGAAAATGTCCCCGTTTGACTTGCATCGTGCCAATTTTTCCTAAAGAATTTTGGACGCTCTTAAACATTAGGCTGCAAAATATTCAGAACTTTTCAGGAAGGCAGCATGAAATCTGCATAGAAAATCTATTCCGGTTTCTACCCCGTGCCCGGTTGACCTTACGATTGCTATCTTCCCACAAACCAGACTGAGTGTTTCCTTCGAGGGGAATAACAGATAGAAAAGGGTCTAAGAGGGATGGGGGGGGGCGGTGGAAAGACATAAATCTGGTGCAAACCCACCATCCGTTAGGCTGAGTCTGTGATCAGTAGCATGGGTCCACTGTACAGGCACCACACTACTCTTCAGCTGAAATCAAGAAAGAACGGAGGACTGTGAAAGTCTAAAAATAAAACAAAAATCTAGAATGGGGAGGTGGGCCCATATGATATTCAGAGATAATAGTGAACCGATTTCTTTTTAAAATTCTGTTGAAGGTGATCAAGATCAGAAAGGAAACAAAAGTTAGTCGTACACCTCATACATTATCTGTAGACACAAAAGCTACATTTTCTCCCAAACTGATACTGGGATACTGGGATGATTTTCAGGAGATGACAACCGCCCCCCTCCCCCCAAGAAAATGTCCTGCTAAGAGCACTCACTTTGCAATCATTTAAAATTTCATTTCAGTTCGGGTTGGGGGTCTCTGGGAAGGCAGGCAGGGATGGGTGACCCCCTCCTTCTCCCCCAGAAGAAAGCGCCCCGCTCGACACATACACACATGCACACAAACCCCGCGAACATATGCCTGTGCTGAAGAGCAGAAGATGGGAGAAGCAGATGGCGTAATGACTGCGGATCCGACAGCCCGCTCCGCGGCCGCGCTGTCGGCAGGCAGGCCCTGCCAGGGACGCACGCTGGAGCCGGGGCTGCCAAGAACAGGTCCACGCCCGGCCCCCCCACCCGCATGAGAGGCTGGTGTTTGAAAACAAGCAAAATGCTTCTTTTTTTCCCGCAGGAGCAGCGAGTGAGAACGGGGCTCTGTGGAGTATGCTGCAAACCGGGGGAGTGTTCTGCAAAGGAGTGGCTCTATAAACACGGCCTACTTTGGATGCTTTTCCACACGAGGCAGGTGGGCAACGGGAAAGGAACTGTGGGCAGAACTGCAGAGCACCTCTTTCCATGGGCTGTTTTTTTTCTTTCACTGTACCTGTCCCTGCTGGCCTGATTCACATGGTGGGGGCGGGGGGGGGGGGGGGTGGGCAGTGTGTGATACACACTAGCGTCTCCCTGCATCAATGCAATCTTAATTCTCATCCATTCAGTGATGTAAACGGACCACAGTCTCTGAATCCTCTCTTCTTCTCCCAAGTTCATTAGGGAGGACAGGCAGGTGTGAGGAGCAGCGAAAAGGGGAAAATGGAGCTGATAATTACGGATCCTGACCCATGGGATCCTCCGGTCTTCTGCTAAGCACTCGACGTATGCATCAGCTCCTTGCAGACTCAGCGAACAGTTTTACAGGCGGGGAAGCCAGAGGTCAAATGTAACCAAAAATCCGGAACAAGTAACGGGACTCAGAAGAGGCCAGCCTGGACTAGAGCTCTGTCACAGTCTTTCTGCTTGATTTTTCTGCCTGGCACTTGCTAAGTAAGAAGGCAGAAAAACCATCCATGTGGTACCCAAACCATAAAGTGAGCTCTGCCTTCAAGGGAGCCCTTGGCTATAAATGGGTCTATCATATCACCACAGGATGGCTCAAGCCCACCCTTTTCAAGTTTCCCTCCTGTAACCACAAGTTTTCAACATTTTCAAATGGAGATTTTACTTAAGGAAGATGAGCGTTTTCTTAAAAACAAAAGACAAAAACAAGCTAAGCAGGAGGGGATTTCCTGCAAAAGGGCCATGTTCTCATCTTACTTTGTCCAAGCAACTTTTGGGATCTGGTTTTGCGTCACCAGTTCCCTCTTCCTTCGGTAAAATGAAAAATGTCATTTGTTCAAAGTCCCTGTTTAAGGGAGCCAGCCTCCACCCTCCCTGCAAATCCACAGCAAGCTCGTTAATAAATTAACCTGACTGTCAGAGAGGTATAAATGCAAAATCATTTGTAAATGGTCCCGTTTAAGATCACACAATCCTCCAAACCCACTGCAACATCTTATAATTCCTGCAGGCCACCTCGGATCTCCTTTACACTTGCAACGGTGCCCCTTTCAATTTGCATTTAAAAGACAGTAAATTGCAGGGTTCATAAACATTTTTATAGTGATTTATTGAAGACCAGGGTGTCAGTGCTGTTCTTCACACTTTAGCAGTCCTGGGAAGCAAATGCGGGCTCTGTATGCAATCTTGCTGCCCCCATAAACCACACAGGAACAAGCCAGGTTGCAACTTTATCATTTTCTATTCTTTTTTTTCTTTAGGACAGCAGCAACCATATTTATGTCTCAGTTGCGGGGGGTGGGGAGAGGGGGCGGAGACTCATTTTAATCAGCCTCTAAGTCCTAACTTGGGTTCTGTAATTTACAAAGGGCTTGGATGGCCACCCAGCAGCGTTCAGGAGTCATTCTCCATTACAGCTGAAGACCACAAAAAATAAAAAATAAATATGTAAAGTAAAGGAAGCCTTTCTTTTCATCTTCTCATTCTGTGCTCTGGTAAGCACCCTTCTGCAGGGTGGGTTACAGAGAGGAAGTCAGGCAGAGCTGAGGCTGGCCATGTGCTCCCAGATACCTCTGTCCCTCTTTCTTCCGAAGAACTCGGAGCCAGGGCTGGGAATGGGCTTTCTCTTAGTCCGAAATAAAGTGAGCAGGGAGATGCTGCGATCAGGACATACTTGTGCTCCTTTCCAGCCAGCTAAGTCACAAAAGGCGCTGTTCGGGGGGCCAAGACAAGCTCTAAGGGCAGAGTGAGCTCTTTGGCGCCCTTTCCACGGGGTGGGGTGGGGGACTTGAACCTTGTCTGTTCTTAAAGGAAAAGGAGAGAGACTAAGAGAAAAAGAGAAAGAAAGAAAAATCGGCTTGCACCTTATTTGCCCTTCCAGTGTCCAGAAGGAGTATTTCTTTCTACCTTTTTCACATTATAATAATGGCTTCTGCGCTCCTGAAAAGGGCCCTGGTGCATCGGCAAATGGTGCATGACACGGCGAAACCCCGGGCTTTGTCACACCAGCTCCGCTACAGAGAAAGTCCTCCTCTGCCTTCGTTTCCCTGCCATTAACTGAGATGAAATGAGTTTTTCCCCCCTTTTGATTCCACCTCCCCCCACCCCCCACCACTGTCTATTACAGTGTGACGAGGCCGTGTTTCCGGGCCCATTATTTCACAGACGGTTCTTTTATTCTGGTTTGGGAGTTTGTGCCTGCAAGGTTATCTGTGCGCAGAGCCGACACCGCGGTCCTCGTGTTCGTTTCTGAAATCTGATCTCATTGATAAGAACAAGCCCGTTCCCACTGCATTTGTCAGATAAGGAGCTCGGGTGCCCAAGTCGTAATTTTTGTGACTTCAGTCAGGGCTCCCTGTGAAAACACGTCAACTGATAAAATGCAAGTATTATAAAAAAAAATAACCTTTGTATCAAAAGTGTCGTCCTATCTCTATTTTTTCTTTTTCTTTTTTTAAAAAAAGCACATTATGTCCTTTTTCACATCAAGTACCTCCCTGTACTCGGATGCCTCTTTCCCCATGTACATTTTTTTACAATGATATTTTAAATGGTCTTGCTCCCCGGAGGCCATCCTTTGGTGTGCCGGGAGAAAAAAAAAACAAAAAAAAAAAACCCAACAAGAGGGCTAATAAGGAAAGCATCAGCGCTGTGCAGTTTGTCTGAAAGGGGTTCTGATGAATTTCCCTCCAATGGTCTATCGCACGTGGAGAGGGAACGGTCCCGATCCTGAGAAGTAACCGAATCAGGTTCACGGGGGCTCGGTCCCCTCAGCAGAGTCAGAGAATGCGTAAGGACCAGGATCCAGTGTCCCTCTCCGGGACAGGACTCCGTGGTCAGCCTGCCAGGGAACCACTCGGCATTGTTCCCATGAGGGGAAGCGGCCAAAGGCAATACGCACAGCGTCCACCCCTGGTCACGGGACCTGAGCAGGAGAAGGAGATGCCGGCTGCTTCCATCCCGGAAAACTGGCTTCTTGCGGCGTCTGATGCCATCCGAACCGCCCTCCTGCCAAAGGCACCCCCCCCCCCTGCCCCCCTGGCCTGGAGGTGGCCACGGAGCCGGCGGGCGGGTTATAGAAATATTAGCGCCGGGCAGGTTGCTGGAGCCCCTGTGTGTTCCCATCCCCCCCGGTGGCAGCCACACAAAGACGCGGGTGACAAAACGCAGAGACAGCCACGGGGCCTGCGAGCGGCGTGCCAAGCCGCTTGCACCGCGCAAGGTCCTGTCCCCACCCCTGTTCGGGGCCCCGTACACCCGGGCCTGCAGCTGATAACACTGTAATAGTCCTCCTTTGAGGACAGCGGCTCCCGCGCGCTGATTAGTCATTTATCACACCTGGCAGCCCTGCTGAAGTATAATTACTCTTCTCTCATCCTGCCTGGCTGTCATGTCCGAGAGGAGAGGCGAGGCAGAGTCCCCCGTTAATGACACATTACCCTCTTGACAAGCACTTAAAGGTTTTATTGTAAATATGCAAGATATAAAACATCCGAGATTCCCTTTTTAATTATAAAAAGCAATTTCAGGGCCTCCCTTCCCCAGCCTTCCCTCCCCACGCCCCCCCACCACAGCGCCTCCCCGACCCCCAAATAGTAAAGTTTTCGGTGCCTTACCCTCTCTGCTTACCGCAAACACACTGATTTTTCCCTTTGTCACGTAAACTCATTGCTACAAGTTAACTCAGTATCTCTCTGCAATTATCAGACATATTGCCTATGAAATTGGTAATTTAAACACACATCGCATTGCCACAAAAGTTAAATTTCCGCCCCGAAAGAAGGGGAAAATGTGCATTTATATGAAAAATTATATATAAAAAAAGCTGAAAATGCAGCATAAATAGTCCAGTTTTCCTCATCGGAAAAAGAGAGAGGAAGTCATTGAATAATTTTTTTTTTTTTTTAAAGATGAGTCTCTGTGGTTAAAAAAAAATAGATGGACTTTTTTTTCCCCCCACAAACTGAAAAATTGGAAATTTGTGGGTCGTTAAATCCTGATTGCTTGCTTACAAGGTTTGGGGAGAAAGCCGACTTAGCATTCAGCGACTCCTAGAGCTATTTTTATCCATCAAGGAGTGTTCAGAGGACACTTCCCTGTGGCCAAGGGCCCCCCACCCCTGCCGCCCGCAAGCCCGCTTCATCTTGCCACCTTCCAGCTGATTTTTAGGTTCTGTGTAACCCTGTTGGTTGGGCCTGAGGCTGCCGTGGGCAAACTTTGAGCACAGTCATTAGGATGGCATACAGGGAAGGGTGGGGAGCTGACATTAATAAAATCTTTCACTCTGGTGGAAAGATGACAAACTATGCAGACACAGAGACCCACTCAACACAAAGGCACATCTGAGGCCACATGGGCTCATCAGCACCCTGTTGGTTTTAACCACCCTCCTGTGCTTCACACAAGTGTTCAGCACACATGCTCATACAAGTATCCACGTGTGTTGGCCTCTATGCGTCTGAGATTATCCTCTTCCAGGTGAGTGAACAGCATGGCCAGCAGCAGCTTTACAGCGTGGGGTTTGGGGTCTAGGAACCAGAGATGAAGCTGCAGGGGAAGGACTCTACTTCTGATCTCCTTTGTTCCAGGGGTCACTAGGGCTGAGCTCTCTGATCGGGTCAGCTAAGTGGGCGTGTCCTTCCTCCAGCACCCCGTTTTTGGCTGGACTTCCACAGGCTTTCATTTAAGAGCCTTGCCTTCCCAGCGAAAGGCAAGTCTTTCTTTGGTCAAAGGTCCATGAGACGCTGACGTACAGGCAACGGCTAAGGAGCTGACGTGGTATTTGGATATTGTGACTACCAAGACCCAGGAAGGCATACGGTGGCCAAACCAAAGAAGTGGACATGTAAACAGCTGACCACCTCTGACAGTCGGCCAGGGCTGGCGATGACTCTCCACTCGGTTCCTGGAGACTCGCTGAGGTCTTTGTGCAGAGAAAGGGAGGAACGGGGAGAGCAGGAACAGGCCAGTAGGTGAAAAGGCAGGAGTATCTCCCAAAAGGGAAGTGCCTTGCACAGCTGTGGTTGGTGACTGTCACTGCACAGGACACTGTCCAGGAAGACACAGGAGCTGGCTGTGCAGAAAAGGGACACAAAGACAAGAAGAAAACTGACGTCCTTGAGTTCAGGGTCCGGACAGCCCCAGCATGCTTCCTGAATGAACGGTAGACACCTCAAGGACAGGACGACCCTTCTTTCATTGTCTCTTCACAAATGAGCACATTGTAGGCACAGAGGTTTTCTCAATGAATAAATGAATGAATGAATGAAAGGAAACCCCTGGAACACAGGCAGTGGAAGGAGATACATGAAGGTGTGCTTTCCCAGTCACTGATTTTCATTTTTCCCCTTGCAGCCAGTAACGAATATGTACTGGGGATTATTTTGTGGCAGGTATCGCAGGAATAAACGAGACTTAACTGAGATGATTTCAAGACTCTGGGGCCCCGCAGGGACAAGAGCCCAAAGCAGGGGATGATGGCCATGAAGACAGAGGTGGTGATGAAAGGTAAAGTCTCCTGAAAGCTAACACGGGCAGGGCGATGTGTCAAGCCCTTCAGGACACTCCCTCTTCGCCTTTTTGTTGGGGCTTCATGTCAACGCTCGAAGGGGTAGATCTTAGGGCTTACATCTTACAGAAGGGAAAACTGAGGTCCTGAGGGCTGAAAGAACTTGCCCAAGGCCCTGCTGCTGCTCAGCAGAGGGACCTGGCTTTAGCGGGGACTCTACGATCCCCACACTTAATCCAGGTCTCCCTGCCTCTGATCACCAGATGTGAGCGGGTGGGAAAACCATAGCTTGGAAACAGCTCAGAGGGACTCTCAAGCATGCTGGCAAGAATTTCTCTCAATCTCTTCTCTGACTTTGATCTCAAGGGCTGAGTCTGCGGTCACTGACTTGGAGAATCCCTTCTGTTCCTTTTCCATCTCAACGTCTCCTCCTCGGGAAGCTGAAGGCTGCCATGTTTGGGCTCATCCCCAGAGCCCCTTGCTCTTTTCAAAGGCACTGTATAAACCTAAGGAAATCACCGAGACCCAAATGAGCTGTCTTCCCCAGGTTTGTGGTCTCGAGACAAGATCCCCTTGAGATCTGCTCCCTCTTCTCAGCCTGATGCTTCCCTCTCTTCAGGGAAAATCACGTGCCCTGCACTCATCACCTGCTTGCTCTCCTTCTGAAAAAATGCAAGTGAATACGGAGACACAGGACCGGGAAGACTGCAACAGAGGCTCCTTCAAGAGGCGAGGGGCCCCGTCAGGCCAGGAGCCGAGACGGTGCCCATCCTTCCTGCTTCCCTGCCTACCTTCCTCCTTTCTCTCTCTGTCCTTTCCTCCTTTCTTTTTGTTCCCTCCTCTGTCATTTTCTCTCTCTTTTCTTTCTCCTCTCCTTCATTTTTTTTTTTTTTTAAATTGCACTCTGGACTGTTCGCTAAGCCATTCCACAGCTTGGGCGGTGAGGGAATGACCTGGGGCCCTGGGGGCACCCCCAGTGCTCACAAAGAGCTCTTGTCAGTGTGATGCGCATCCTGGCGCTGATAAAACCCAGTCTACGCCTTTGCAATAACACAGCTGCTGACCTTGGGCAGCTCCACGGAGCCTGGACGGCCACCTCCCCCAACGGCCGGTCGGCCAGATTAGCTGGGGCGCCCTTCTTACGTGTGGGCAGGGTGCCTCCCGGTTAGACCTCATGAAGACAGGGCTGGGAGCTAGAAGTCTGGGACGGAAGGGAGCCTTTGGAATGAGAGACAGGCAGGTTGGTCTCAAAAATCTCTCTTGCACACACATGCGCACACAGACACACACACACAGAATCCTCCTCTGCTTCCCCCCTCTCAGCACCTCGCCGTCCTCTCTGCACACCTGCTCCACCGTCTTCTCTGCCAGCTTTCTGCTTGCTCGTGTGTTCTCCCTCCTCACTCCTCCATGCAGAGGGTCCCCACTGGATGCCCAGTCCCCGAATCCACAGGACAGCCTGGTGTCTGTATTTACCCTCAACTGACTGTCTTTTTCCCATGCTGACTAATCAAATCTCAGAGAACTGACAGTCAGGGCCATGCACTGCTGGCCGTGCTGAACTTGCTTAGTGGGGGAGCCGTCCATGCTGTGGGCTGCTGTCTCCAGTCTGAGGGCAGCTGCGGGCTGCCCGGAGGGACGAAAAACCTATGGTGCCGCTAAGGCCGTGCAGTGGGGCCCGATTATACACGCAGGCCTTCCTACCTCCAGAGTTTGAGGACAAAGAGAAGAGCTCATCACACATCCATCTAAGTTACGGCACTTAGCTCATGATACTGAACTAACTGAATGAAAAAGAAGGTCTTCAAAATTAGGCGACAATTCTTAAAATCATTTGAAAAGACAAGGCGGTTAGTTGATGAGGCTGCCCAAAATGGAACACTTTCCCAGTTAGTTATAAACTCAAAAAACGCACAGGGAGGGTCTAGTATCCACATAACCCAATATCTGATAATTTTGAAAAGGGAATGTAAAAAAAAAATACTAAAATCATACCTCCAAAAATAAAATGCTTAGGAGTTAGGGCTTCCCTGCTGGCTCAGACGGTAAACAATCCACCTGCAATGCAGGAGACCTGGATTCTATTCCTAGGAAGATGCCCTGGAGAAGGAAATGGCAACCCAGTCCAGTATTCTTGCCTGGAGAATCCCATGGACAGAGGAGCCTCACGGGCTACAGTCTATGGGGTCGTAGGAGTTGGACATAAAGAAGGAAGGAGGTGAAAGACTTACATGCTGAGAACTATAAGACATCAATAAAGGAAATTGAAGGTGAATAAATGAAAAGATATCCTATGCTCTTGGATTGGAAGAATTAATATCATTAAAATGGCCATAGCACACAAAGCAACTACAGATTAAATACGATCCCTATCAAATTATCTATGACATTTTTCATAGAACTAGAACAAATAATTCTAAAATTCGTTTGGAACCATAAAAGACCCAGGATTGCCGAAGCAATCCTGAAGAAAAGGATCAAAGCAGGAGGCATAACCCTCTCAGACTTCAGACAATACTACAAAGCTACAGTAATAAAAATGGCACGGTGTTGGCACGAAAACAGACCTGTGGACCCATGGAACAGAATAGAGAGCGCAGAAATAAACCCAGAGACATACAGCCAGTTAATCTTAGACAAAGGAGGCAAGAATACACAATGGGAAAAGGGGCACTGGGAAAGCTGGAGAGCCACCTGTAAATCAGTGAAGTTAGAAGACACTGTCACAGCATACCCGAAAATAAACTCGGAACGGCTCAAAGACGCAGACATCAGACATGACACCATTCAGCTCCTAGAGGAGAGCACGGGCAAAGCGTTCTCTGACACAAACTGTACTGATGTTTTCCTAGGCCGGTCTCCCAAGGGAACAGAAATAAAAACAAACATAAACAAATGAGACCTAATTATTATGTGATAATTTTGCTTTAAAGCACCAAAAAAGAGAGAGTCACTATTAGTCCCACAGCTCTATCGATTAAGTGGCTTGTTCTGTGAGTCATCCAACTCTCTGCTTGTTTTTACAGAGAACTCAGATAACCCTCTTGGCTAGTTTCTGACAGAAAAGAAAACCCGTCCCACAGAGCTGAACCGCATGTATCTGCTTTGCCTAACAGCCAGCCGGCCTTCTTTCTCCAGCTAGGGGCAGTGAAAAATCGGCACCCATGTAACCACATGTGGGCCCTGGTGGTGGACGGAGGACACAGCTGAGAACGCACAGACTTAGAGGCAGGGTATAGACCCTAACCAGTAACCTTTTGTTTTCTTTTCTGGGAAGAAGGTAATTGGACAGCTATGCTAGAATCTTCTAATTCCCTGCCCAGGTTTACCCTCTAGTCTTTTGTCCTCGGCTCCATGCTCAGGAAGGTTGACCAATACAGGCTCCATCACTGAGTTCTTTCACCAACCGGTTTCTGGGTGGGGTTGAATAAAGGGAAGTGAAAGTGAAAGTCGCCCAGTCGTGTCTGACCCCATGGACTGTCCAGTCCATGGAATTCTCCAGGCCAGAATACTGGAGTGGGTAGCCTGCCCCTTCTCCAGGGGATCTTCCCAACCCAGGGATCGATCCCAGGTCTCCCTTATTGCAGGAGGATTCTTTACCAGCTGAGCCACAAGGGAAGCCCTGAATAAAGGGGGAGACTGTTTATTACCCTGGGGTCTTTCCTTGGGAGAAAGGAATGTCACCACAGGTAGGCAGAATTCCCCAACCAAAGACCAGGGCCTCTGCTAAGGGTCCATCCAGAGACCCTCCCCTGGTGCCAGAGCCTGCTTCCTCCTTCCTCTCCAGGATGGCAAGAGCCCCCATCACTGCCCCTGGGAAACTCCCCATCTCTTACGCTTGCACTAACACCCTGTCCCCACCTTTATAGAAAGTCTTTTTAAACTGTTCAAACTCTCCTGGAATTACTCGATTTGAGTGGGTCATCTCTTTTCTGCCAGGACTGCCTCTAAGCCAGAAGGGATGGGATAAGGCCTCTGGCTTCATTTGGGCCAAATATTCTAAGGAGCAGGGCTCACTGTCCTGAACTCACTATTTAAATATTGGGGAAAGTCCTGCTGGAAATTTTTGGAGAGTACATTTTTAGAGAATTGCCAAGTTCAGCAGCCCAAGAAGAAAAGGACACAGAGAGCTTGGGCTGACACACGGTGGCTCTCTCATCGGCACACAATGAATTCTCTTTGCTTTGCTTCTGAATATGGAGGGACCCGTGCAAAAATCAAGACATATGCGCCGTCATACCGAAAGCATCTTGAAACATGAGGGAGCATACGCAAAAGTCCTTGAAGAGGTCTTTTTCCAATTTTTCTCAACCTCCATGTGTTATGGGGAAAGCTCTAAACTCTCACAAAAACAATGGATTAAAAAATGAGATACCCTCCAGTTTTGCCATCCATTTGTTTCAAGCTTTCAAGATTTGCTTGAGAAAGGGATAAAATAAGTTGCAAGGGTCCCAGTGTGAACTAACTTGAAAAATCTTGCCTTTGCTGGGAATTTTTTTTTTTTTTAATTTTCAAATGCATACTGACCTGCTGCTGCAGCTACAAGGTAGGAAAACATCACTGTCCAAAGAAAAAAGAAGAGGAGGAAGAAAAAGAAATCATCCACCTGCTAAAGATCCTGGGATTTAAAACAATAAAGCCAGCACTGGATTAATAAGCACAGCCCACTTCTAAACATATTCTTCTCTGGTTTGTGGTACAAGGAGACATCAAATCTTAAAGACCTTCTGTGTGCTTTAGAAAAAGATCATAAATCTTGGAGCCCCACCATGCTATCCAATTGCAGGGCTGGTTTCTTTTTGAAAGCTGTCCTTGAATTACCATGGTGAGTGTGTCCTTGAAGAAAGTCCCTGAGTTATTTCCCAAGAAGCTTTCTCTGACCCTTTTTCTGCTTAGTTTGGGATAAATGTCCCTTTGCTGAGTTCCCTGGCCACCCTTTTTGCAGAACCTGGTACCCTGACCTTGAAATACTGAGTTTTCCTGAGTCCCTGAGGTCAGAGGGAACTTCTTGTTTATCCTGGAATTATCACGCCTCACACAATGCATGTTATCCAAGAGACGTCCAAACATTCCTGCCCAATTAATCTTTAATTCAAGAGAATGACAACATCAAACTAGCAGGACTTTAGAATCTCTGCTGGAGATATCAAGAAATGGCAAATGAGCTTTAGCACATGCGCTAACCCTGGTCAACGGATAACAGTTTCCTGGAGGGCTCTGCCTGAATGCAGACTTGGGAGAGTCACCTCCGTGCTTGGGAGGAAAGGCGAGTACTGATAATGAATGATGTCGGCCATGGACCCAGAACTGGGGCATGATGCCAAGTGGACTGTGGGTTTGCCACTTCTGTCCTTAGACCCTCAAATCTTTATGGATCACTTATGTGAAACCACCCCAAGAAAATCCACTGAAATGCCAAGGTTAGTAAAATCAGCACTGCCCCAACCTACTTAGGGTACTGTGGGCCTGGAGTCTAAAAACAGAAACCAGCTCAAGTCCAAACCAACTGTTCTCTGTGGAGCACAGAGCGCCCATTAGGACTGGGTCTTCATAAAGCTCTGAGTCAGCCTGGTATCCTCCTGGCGACTTTCAAAGCTGTGGGTCTGGAAGCGCGTCTACCTCTGGTTTCTTCGTAAAAATTGATTAAGTATTTTCAATAAGTCTTTCTATCATCCCCGGTTGAAAGATGCAAGCACATTGGTTGCATATGTAAAAATATAAATGTCTGACTCATCTCGCCTGGGGAAATGCTGACGAAGCCAGGGGCGTACGTGCTCCTGTCGCGGTAAATGTCTTCCTGAGCCCCAGTTCATCTTGACATCTCCCCTGCCTTTTCCACGCCATCTCAGACAAGCTGGCGCTGGATATCCTTCTGACCCTGGGACGCCCCTTGAAACCACGTCAAGGAGCATGGAAGGCCGTTGCGGTGCATTTCTGGCTCTGAGCCACGACCTCTGACACAGCATCCGCATTCCTGGGCCAGTCAAGGTCTTCGTATCAGAGGGATCCTGGCTGATGGAACTGGGGGAGGCAGCCGGCTGGAACTCGGGCTTCAGCTGTAACTTCTGTACTCCGGCTGGAGTGGTCAGCATTCCCGGCCAGGGCCGCGATGAATGACCCCCGCCTGCCCCGAGTGTGGTCTGGGTGACACACCCCATCCTTGCCGGAGATGGAAGTGAGTCATGGCACTGGGACCCTGACACCGCTGTGAACCCTATGCTGGTGACAAGCCACACTCGTGACCGCGCGGGGCCCCGTGTGCGGTGACACAGATTCACAGGCTGCACTATTTCCTCTTTGCTGATACAATGGGCTCTGACCGAGGGACACAAGAGAGGGTTTCTGTGTGTCAACCCCTCCACGACCGACAGGAAACGGAGATTTCCCCCGTCCTTCCTGGAAGGAGTCAGGGCTGGGTGTCACAGAAGGCCCTGCTCCTGGGGCCGAGGTCACGGTGAATTCAACAGGTTTAAAGTGAAGTCCCAGAAGTGGGGGTTCCGGGTGTGGCTCCTGACGGAGAGATGGTGGAGGGGAGGCAGGCACTCAGACACCTGGATCTGGGCTCGGGTTCTGAGTTCTTTCATTTTTCCCCAATGTTAGTCCATATTCTCTCAAAATGACAAAGAGAGTCAGACCTTGATGAGCCAACTGTAAAAAAAAAAACCCAGTATCGATTCCCCCTCTCTGTGTGGTCCCTTCTTCCTTGTTTCTTTCCTCTCTGTTACATCCCTTGCACACCCTTGTTACCCAAAACGCCGGGGATCATTTGGTGGATACGGCAGAGGACATCGTGAAAATGGACAAGGAAGGTGTGACCACTTCTAACAGGGCTGCTCCGGAAACAGGAGGATTTGTACAGTATTTTCAGTGGAAGGAGCCCGAAGGGTCAGCTTGTGGGTTGGGAAATAAGCTAGGTGACTTACTTGAGAAGTATGTTGAGATCACACTGAAGAAAGTTGGTGCAAGGACCCTCTGTCAGTCCGGCAGATCACGTAGACAGATGCTGGCCAACTACAGACCAGGGGTCGGTTCCAGACTACAGCCTTGTTCTTACCAATAAAGTTTTATCGGCACACAGCCACACCCACTCATTGCTATACCTCTGGCAGCTGTTTTCACGCGACAGTGGCAGAGCTGAGTAAGCAAAAAGAGACTGCATGGCCTGTGAAACATAAGGTGTTAACGGTTTGGCTCTTTACGGAAGTGTTTGTTGACTCCTGAGCTAGAGAGTGGGGACTTCTGGTTTACTTGTTACAGCTCCTAAGAGGGCCAAGCTCTGCTGAAGGCCCACAGGATACAAGGACATGTGGCCACACTGGACTCGGGAGAAACAGACAAGGGAGGGCTCTCACAAGAGAGGAGATGCTTCACCAGTCTCACCTTCCCATATTCACTGAAATGACGTCGGTATCTGCTGTAACAGAGAAACTTCAAAGTTCCTGAGGCCTAACACAATATAAGCTTATCTTGTGTTCCTATAGAGCCTTACTGACTATAGAGAGCTTGGCTCCATGCAGTCATTCAGAGATCCAAGCTAGTTCCATCCTGGGGCTCATTCCATTGGTTAGAACTCAGTGATGTGACCAAATCTAACAGGTAGGGAGTCCAGCGATGTGGCCAGGAGGAAAGGAGAAGAGACAGGTGAACACGGAGCCAGAGGACCCATCCCAAGATCCTAACCTGTCCATGCCTTCCTCCTCCTCTCAGAGCACCCTGGCCCTTGCTAACAGAGAACGAGACTCAGGCATGGTCCTCGGTCAGTCTCCACCGAAGACTCATGATGCACTATCCTTCCTAGGGGGAGAGCCACCCGAACAGAATGTCCCGTGACGCTCAACTCAAGGAAGGATGCCATGTACCAAACACACTAATCTTCATTCTACTTGGTTACATGTCAGAGTTAAGGATCTGTTTTGGGCAAATCAAGTATTTAGTACATTGCCCACTTTATAATACATAGAAGCAATTTTCCTATAATAATAGAGTCATTATAGGTATTTAGTTGGAGCCCGCTTGTAAAGTATTGTTCATAGTTGGTGCACTTGGCATTGAATCTTGGATTAGAAAATAAATTCAATTCTAACATTTTAATAATTTGCTAAGTGTTTTCTAGGAAGACTTTGAGGCCAAGTGTATAAGCTACTTAGATCAGGTTGCTTAAAGCAGCCTCCTCCTATAACAGCCCTCTGCTCAGGACACCTAGACATCTTTCAGGCGGTGTTACCTCTGACTCTCCATCTCTACCACCCAACTCTGCGAGCCTGGATCTCAGTCCATCCACATGAGGGCTGACAACAGACCTCACTTGGAAACAATGAGCACGATCAATTACAAACATTAAAATCTTTGACAACATGCACACTAGAACAGCTAGGTAATATTAAAAAAAAAAAAAAAGATGCCATCGCAAGAGTCCAAGACCAGGAATGAGGAGCCCTTGGCTCCAGACCCTGCTTCTGTGCCATCTTTGCTAAGTCCTTCCCTTCCTCAGCCCAGGTTTTCCCATTAGGTGTAAACACCCTGGGCATCCGTGGTCTACCTGTCACAAGTCTATGAATCTGGGAAGAAATTTCTACTGGTGGAGTTTGATGTCTCAGTGGGAGAGAATATTTTATTTATTACTTTTTAAAATTTTGTCTGCACTCAGTCTTTGTTGCAGCATGCAGACCTCTCTAGTTGCTCTGTGCAGGCTGAGTTGCCCCACGGTGTGTGGGATCTTAGTTCCTTGACCAGAGGTAGAACCTGCAACCCCTGCTTTGGAAGGCAGAGTCTTAACCAGTGGACCACCAGGGAAGTCCGAGAAATATATTTTAGAATGCCATTCTCAGCTTCAGCCCACAACCACAAAAGACCGGCCCACTTCCAGATTAGACTCAGGCTAAAGGAGAATCCATGATAAATATTTTGCAAAGGAAAACAAAGGAATATATTATCTGGCCGCCAAAGGGAACGCAAGCCCCAGTCACTGCTTCTCCAATTGCAAATGGCTTTATAGGCAGTCAGGGTCATTTTATTATTTAGAGTACTGTTCACGGTATCGCCATGAAGAAATCAAAATTTGATGAAATTAATTTAGCCATCACAGGAAGGATAAAGAGGAGCTCAGAAGGGTGTTCACTTGATAAATAAAATATATTTTAGAGCAGAGTATTATGGTAATCACTATTTATTAATGCAAACTTCTTTAGGGTTTGCAGGATTCAAATGCACATTTCATTTTCTCCCAACTAAATAAACATACGTATTTGAGGAGCCTGGTCTAAAATATTAACAGTCTTTCTGCACCAGAAATATTAGTCCTTTCCTCCTTTTCTGCCTGCTTCTGTCAGGAAGCCACGGAGCATACAACGGCAGCGCCTAGCTAACCATGTAATTGATAACTCCCTACTCGATTCACCGTGGGGATCTGTCAGTTAAGGTCTAAAGATACATACACGCCACTATGAAAATGAACTTGCACGAGCCTGTCTGTGGCCCAGGAAGGGCCTGAATGCAGTCGACATCCCGCTACTTAATTGGTTGGGGCTGGTTAACCAGCACAAACGTGTATTCTGGCAATGGCGTGCTGTAGTATGACTCTCTGACAGACCTATTTAGTGAGGAAGAGGTATATTCCACCCCTCCAGATAACTGCTCAAAATCATGCTTTCAAAGTCGAAGTGATTCAAACTCGCCTGTCTGTGTGTTGCAAACACACAAGTTGGAAGGAATGCAAATGCAGAGTCCTATTTCTCGGGCAGATGCATGCTGTTTTTGCTTTTGGTTTCTCCTCCTGGGAGCAATGAAGGGGAAGGAATTCAGATCCTACAGGGTATAGCTCAAGCCCGGGGTGGCTCGTCTGGCCAGATCCTGCAGAGTGCATGGTTTACTCCACTTGGACCCAGAGCCCTTCAGTGAAGAGACGGTGAATCTGACACCCTGCCAGTCAAAAACCAGGGCTCTCAATGCCCTTTAAGGGTTTCCCCAGCAGAGCAGAGGGCTGCAGCGTTCAAATCTACCAGATGTTTGGAGGAGCCATTTAACTTTCCGGGTGGCACCTGGCATAGTGAACAGAGCCAAACACCCTGAAAATAAACCATCTTCAGGGGAGTGCAGGGAAATGACGCCACTCCTTCACTCTGCCCCGCATCACACACACAGAGCTGCTTGCGCCTGCCTCTGGGGGCTGCTGTGGACCTGTGTGATACTCGTCAGGAGCGTCATCCTGAACCCGGATCTACAGACATCTCCTGGCTTTGTCCTTGCCCCCTCGACTCAGCCCTGAGGGCATCTGTGTGCGTTCTTTCCCTCTCCCCTGGCATTTCTGAATATTCACGTAGAGATCATGAAATGGTGCAGGCAATGACAAGCACTGGAGAAATTCTAACAAGGGAAGAAAGGAGCAGTGCTGGGAGGTGCGGGTGAAGCTGTTTTCATGGTGCACACACCAGTGACAACATGCAGACCAAGTATGGGTTTCAGGGAAGTCTGACAGCCCAGGGTCCTCCCCGTCAGGACAGGGGCCCCACATCCCTGGGTCTACAGGAAGAGCTTGCATAAGGCTTTGTAGGCTCCAGAAAGTACTGTTATACACATGAAGTACAGACATGCCCTGTGAGCGTGGAGCCAAGAGCCCCCTAGCACAGATCCTTAGGCTCTATGCACAAATCAAGAACCAAAATGTGACTGAGGCCAGTCCTGGGTCCTTATATAACCCTCCCTTGACATTTCTGAAGGCAAATAAAACTAAGAACTCGTGACCTTTTCCCCTTACTGCCGAGGGAACTCAATCCTACAGAATTATAGACGCGGCCACGTTTTCGTTGTCCTATAGAATTATTTACACTTTAAAACTCAGACGGGACTTTCAAGGTGATACTCTCCCCCTCTGCTCTTTCAGAAGATGGTGCAAATAAGCTCTTCCACAAAAATGCTTATTTCAGAGTCAGTGCGTTCAGAAGCAACACTGGGACTTCTGTCTCCTTGGGAGAACTGAGCTGAATGAGGAGATCTGGTTCCCCTTTCAGGGTCAAAATGTGGATCCTGCCTCAAAATGCCATGCGTGGTTCACGTGACTCTAACAGGAGACGATTGGACATGCTATATTCCCCCCATGGCCGGGCTAGCTAAGCGGAATCCTGTGAGATAGTGGTGGGTGAAAATGCTTTGTAGCCCACTAAATAAATACCTAAATGCATACATGGAATCTAAAATGTGAGACAAATGAACATATCTGTGAAACAGGAACAGACTCACATCCATAGAGAACATGCTTGTGGTTGCCAAGGGGGAGGGCTTTGGGGGAGGGATGGAGAGGGAGGTTGGGACTAGCAGATGCAAGCTATTATACAGAGAAGAGAACCACCGAAGGTCCTACCGTATAGCGCAGGGAACTATACTCAAAACCATATGATTAAGCTTACTGGAAAAGGAGAATGTGCATATACGTGAATCCCTATGCTAGACACAACACTGCAGATCAAGCAAAATAAAATATAGGAGTTACTTCTGGGCACTGCCTCTGTAGATGGCTGGCGTTACCTCTCTGCATGCTTCCAGCTGTGCTTTCAAATGCTCTGTAAGGATATGGGTTCTTTTTGCAAGCACCATGGGACAACCCACAGGGCATGCACTGTAAGATAAAATGAGCTGTGCACGGTCGTCTGAAGCAAAACGAATGCTCAAGAATGTTCACAGCAGCACCACGCACAATAGCCAAAAGGTGAAAGTGAAAGTGAAGTCGCTCAGTCATGTCTGACTCTTTGCGACCCCATGGACTGTAGCCTAACATGCTCTTCCATCCATGGGATTTCCCAGGCAAGAATCCTGGAGTGGACTGCTATTTCCAAAAGGTGGGAACAAGCCAAATGTACCCCCCCCAATGGATGAACAGATAAACCCAACGTGGTGTAAACATACGGTGGAGTATTATTAAGCCAGGGAAAGGAATGGAGTGCTAACATAGGCTATGACATGGATCAACCTTGGAAACTTGACACCAAGTGGAAGAAGACAGATGCAGAAGGTTACATACTGCAAGACTCCTTTTACAGGAAATATCTAGAACAGGGAATTCCATAGAGACAGAAAGCAGACAGGGAGCTGCCAAGGGCTGGGAGGAAGGACAAAAAGGGAGGGACTGCTTGATAGATTCCGGGTTTGACTGGGAGGTGACGAAATATTTTGGAACTACATAGACACGGTATTTGCACAAAATGATGATGGTACTAAATGTCGCTGAACTGTTGACTTCTGAGCGGTTCATTTATGTTACATCAGTTTTATCTCAATTGAAAAAACATATATAAACAGAAAAAAAAAATAGTACTCCTGAAGTTTGCTTGCTTGTGCCTGTATCTGCTCTCTCCCAGCAAGAACCCTTTGGAGAGGAGTGGTGGGGGCTGAAGGTCGGCTGGGAGTTAAACCTCAGCAGGAAGACTGGACTCAGAAAAGCATTTGTGGTCAAGAGACCAAGTGTGGGGAGGATGGAAGGAGGGAGTGTTAAGCCCTCAGTGTGCCTGGAATCTTCTCTTTATGCTATTTGTTTTGGTGTCATGCTTATCTGGGGCCATCTTAACATAGACATTAACACTGGCAGGTGCCCAAGGCCATGGTGCTCACAGCGTGAGGCCTGCTGACTTTGACCCATGACCTGGTTGCATCCCTCAGGCTGGCACTGAGCTGCCCTGGCCGTGCGTGACGGCTCCTTCCACGGCATCAGGCTTCCGTCCTATGCTACGTGACCCTTCTTCAGGAATGACTTGCTCGGTTGGCGCCCTGGGCCGCCCCCATCGCGTGCCCCACGGCTCTGTGAGTCACAGGCCCACGCATATCACGTGCTCCGGATCTGAGATTCTGACCACACAGCCTTTGGTGTGCTAGCGGTGGTGGGGCGGTGTGGGGCTAGTGGGTAGGGGGTGAGGGACCCAGCAGACCGAGAGCAAAGGCAGCTTCATTGGTTCTCATTTCAAAACTGCCTGAACGTGAAGATCAGAAAGAAGTAGGTGTGTTTCACAAGATGCCAGCGAGATTAAGGCATGCAAGGAGCTCTTCAAGGAGGAAAACCCTTATTCATTCATTCGTTCAGCCAGAAAACAACGATCACGTTCCTTCTCTCATGCCAGGAACTGGGCAGGGGCATTCAGGGGTGGATGAAGAAGACCCAGTCTTGAAATCTGCATTTGCGTGCTAGGGCATCATGGAGTCGGGGATCAGGCAAATGCGTCGTTGGAAACGGAGCAGTGTATTTGAAAGCTTTCACCCAGGTTCCCGGGCAGTGGAGGCCCACAGGGCAGGGGGGTGTCCAGCGGACCAGGGGCTTACAGTGGGCAAGCAGGCGACTGCCACTGGGCGCTGACAGTGACTGCTGGAAGGTGACTGACAATAGAAGGCGACATTGTTGGGAGAGGAGATTTGCTCTTGATGGGGCGGGACCCTCACTTCCAGAGCCTGGGATCTTGCTTGATCCCTCCCGCTCTCCGCAAGGCTGTCAGGATTGCTCTAAAAAAAACCGAATCCCATCACTGTATAGATTTTCTTGCTCAAAAGTCTCCACTGGCTCCATGTTACTCATGGATAAAGTCCTTCTTTACACTTCGAATTCCGATGGAGGCCATAACACCTCCAGGGAGGGGGTGAAAATTGGGTTTTGGGAGAGGGAAGAAAGGAGAAGAGGAAAAAAAAGGCTTGCCGTTTGAATGTTTAAAGCACAGCTGTGCAGACAGTACAGAAACAGGTATGCAGCATATCTGTGGTATTAAAATTTCATGGGTGGGGGCGATTAGGAAAATCGTGTCTGAAAAGGCCCCCGGAGGTGGGAGGTGATAACGAAAAAAAACGCTGAGAAAGACTCCAGGCCAGGGTTTCTCACCCTCAACACGATCCACTCTGGGGCCTGGATAATTCGCTGTTGCCAGGGGCTGTCCTGTTCACTGCAGGACGTTTAGCACCGTTCCCAGCATCTGCTTCTTAGATGCCAGGGGTCCTTCTTCCTGAGAGATGACGACCAAAAATGTCTCTGGCGTTGCCAGACGTCCCCTGGGAGGGGGAATTCAGCCCCGGGGCGGTGGGGGGGGGGGACTCCCAGATTAGAGGAGGTCATATCTGTAAATGCTCACTCCACAGTAACTATATGACGAAGCTTAACAGTGTGGGATGGGGTGGGGGGCAGTGGTTGGGGGTGTCTTTTATTGGCAGCAGTACATTCTGAGGTGGCCAGGCAGGTCTGGAGTTGCAACGCGGAATGATCAAGCCAAAGGACACAGACGGTCATGCCAGGGTGAGAGGCCTTTCCAGGAAGGTCTCTTTAGGGGGAAGGCGGGGCTGACTGAGTGAAGCCAGCAAGCCTAGAAACGTCCATCTCTCTCGGTGTCCAGAGAGGCCTCATTAAATTCCGTGACTGCACTGGTGGAGCCTGACTCGCAGCTGCAAATTTCAAGGCCTCCCTGGGCCTCCTGCGGATGGGAAGCTGGGGTAATAAATTACCTCTGCTTCCTGGCCTGGGCTGTGGACCTTGGGAGGTTACACCCTAAACATCCCATTCGAAGGGCGGAGGAGAGCTGGGGGCCCCCACACCAGGGGCCGAGCACGGGTCTCCGTTTTGGCCAAGCGTAACTGCCAGCAGAGCTGGCCATTTAGGTTGAGCGATTTTCACTGGGTAAGGTTTCCTACAAGGGTGACATTAGGCTTTTGCTAAATCAAAACAAACAAACTAACAAAAATGGCAAAATTAACTGTACATCACATGATGCTTTTAAAAATAACATACAGCTTATTTTGGTGGATAATCGTAACACAGGGGCTGGTTCTGGAAAATGAAGCCTCGTCTGGCCGCGGAACTTGAGCCTGAGTGATTTCTTCCTTTCTGGAGACTTTGAAGAGCGGGTGCAGCACGAGGCGAGCGTTGGGGGAGAACCCACGCATTGCTCAATTAAGATGTTTATTGACATGCCACATAAAACTCTCCTGTTTTATTATCGGGGCTGGAAGGAGGTTATTTCTTTACCTGCTTGGCTTCCGCACACCTTTGGGCTCCTCGGGGATGGTTTTTCTCTCGCTCAGATCCGAAAGAACTGGTCCTCTGACAAGTGTGTTTTCTTTTTCTTCACACGTCCCTTCCTTCTGTCTCTGCCTCTCTCATCCTTTGACTTCCTTCCATACTTGTGTATTGACTAGGCTGAGTTTTCTTGCTAGTGCTCAATTTGTGAAATCACACGACACTTTCAGAAGCGTAAGTGAGGAGAGGAGACTTTTTAAACGCAAGGTTTAAACACAAGATGTTTGAGAAAGGTGAGACATTTTAGGTCACCTTAAACATTCAGCTCTGTGAGCTGTGTCTTATGGTGGGGGAAATGAAAGCAAACTAATAATTATCTTGAAATAATCCCAGGACTCGTCATATTCAATGAAATAAATAAGCCAACGAGGTGGGGGACCACAATTCGACACATGTATGTTTCTCCCCAGCTAGAGGAAGAGATCTCCTGATTCTGCCTAGCGGCAGAGGCGGGGCCCTTAGCTCAGAAGCCCTGGGGCTATGCTCCCCACTTCTTGCCCGTGCCTTTCTATCTGCAGAGCAACCTGTGCTGCCGAAAACACTCAGAAATACTTTCACCTACTTTTTCCCGGGAACAGGTTTCTCATTCAAACTCAGGATTCAAACTTTCATTTGCTAAGACAGTGCTTGGGAAAACCAACAGTGGACCAAACCCAGACAGGAACCAAACCCTGAAGTTTATTCTCACAAGATGTGAGAGACTTAGCCAGAAAGAAAAATTCTTAAATAGAGAGGGGCGCTTTTCTGTCCATCTGATATACTGTTACAGATGTTTGAAGAAACTGAGGGAAACTTAAACACACAAGTTCCTTTCTGCTTAATTACTTAGTAACTCTGTTTTGTGTTATTAAAAAAAAAAAGGCGGAGATCCTTCTAGAAGACTCTGGGTTTTCTTCCCTTTATCACCTTCCCAGTCTCCCCAGCTGCTTCCACCAGGGAACTGAAGTACCCAAATGCCAACATGCCAGCCTGACTTTCGCAAAGAGGCTTAATTACTCATTACGAGATTCCATCAACAGGAGCTCTGGTCTGTGGTTTTGTAATAAGGGACGCTATCTTTCTTTGGATTCTTCACTCCTTCATAAAGGAGGATATGGCGGAGGTTTCCATAACCCTGCTTTCTATGGGAAGGGGACGAGGGGATTTTAATGCATGAATTTGATGTCATTAACAATGCTGACAGCTGTTTAATCCCAGTGGAAACAACAGCTGAGTCCCGACGGCAGGGGGGAGAAATAATTAACTCTTCAGTGTGTTCGGCGGAAGGGATCAAGTGAATCAATTACGTGTCTCGAGCCTTTACCTGCAGGTTTTGTCAATTCCTCAGCCATTGGGTTGGGGGGCTTGGGGGCCAATAAAATGACAGGAGGCCCTCACAGGCGAAGGGACTCGTTAGGTTCAGGGGCCAGATTTATTAAACAGGCCTGTGGTAAGTTTGCCATTAATTAAAATTAAGAACGATTTTTTTTTTTAATGTTTCCACTGAATCACGGAGCATGATGGACTAACATAGAAGGAAATCATCGAGGAGGAGTGCTGGGTGACCCAGTGTCAGGGAGGGGAAGGCGGCTGAGCTGAAAGGGAAAGAAAAATAGACTCTGAAGCCGAAACAGAAACACGGGGTGGGGTGTGCGGGCGCCCCTGCTCCTTTATGACACGTGCCACTTAATTTAAACGGAACGTTTAGACACCTGCCAGTGACGGTAAATTTGCTACTTTTTCTCCCACCCTCCCCCAGAGATGATCAGTCCCTGTCTTCTAGGCTTCAGGTGCTTTTTTTTTTTCCTTCTTGTTCACCCGTGTGCAGACTGACATGCTTCCTGGGACTATTTCTACTGCTTGTAATTTGTAAAATATTACAGGTATAACTAATGTCTGATTGAGATCCTGCTTTGAAATGTGCGGACCTCACTCAGCACCACCCTTCCCCCATCTAATAAAGCACTCCTGGACCCTTTCCATTCATTTATCATGTGAGACTCTGAGCAGATGTCTTAAGTATTCAATGTTACAAACAGCAACATTACATGAATTTAAATCTGGCTCTTTGTCTGAATGCCCCTCCTAGCACGGCAGCTGATGTCTGGGGAGGCCGGCCTCATCTGGAAACGGCATGGTTTCTGCCACCTGCCCCAAGCTGCCTCTCTGTGGTACCCGGGGAACAACCTGCTCTCTCCTGAAAGGTCAGAGGCTGCTGGGGGCACGGTGAGACCCTCTGGGGATCAGAGTTTGCTGAAGTGATAGGTGGAGAGACACAGTCCTGTGCAGGTGGACGCACTCCGACCCTGCCTGGGAGAAACTGGGAGGCTCGCTCTCTGAGTGCATGCCGGACACTCCCAATGGAGCTTCAGGAAGAGCCGGCAATGTCTGGGCTGTTGTCCCCATTTTACAGATGAGGCGACTGAGGTCTGGGGGAGAGCAGTGAACTAGACTTCTCTCATGTTGATATTCTACCCAAATGGAACTGGACAGACATGTGTGTGAAATTCCCAGCTAAGGCTTGAAATCCAGCATCACAAGAACGAGATACCAGGGATGTAGTTTAACATCTAAACTGGAAGTAAAAAATCCTAAGGGTTACAGTAGGGGGATTAACTGGAGGTTTTCGCTCAATCAGCATACTGTCCTCTTACTTTTTTGCTTCTGGGAAGCACACTGTACCCCATCTGATCCTACTGGTCAAGGTGGGTGTTCTGGCCCCTTTCCAAGATGGTAGACACATGACCTTGGTGGCTGATTAAACAGCCTATCCTTGACCACGGTGATTAGCTCACGGATAACGCATGCGATCTGAACTGGGCTGGAATCTTCCCTGAGATACAGATACTTTGAGAGGGAATATTGGCGAGGCCTCCTTCTACTGTCATTAACACCCCATGAGAATGGGAAACCGGTCCCGCCTCTCCCACCAGTAGACCAAGCCTGCACAGAAGTAAGCCAGACAGAGACCCCTACAGCCGAAGGATGGAGAGAGACAAGCAATCTAACGAGACACTTGAGCCCCTGGGCCCAGCTATGCCTGAAGCCAGGACTGCAAGACTTTCTAGTGCATAAGCCAATCTGCTTCCTTTTGCCATAAACCCTGTTCAACTAACACCAAGCTTTTGACTAAAATGGGGTGAGAGAGGAGTCAATACTGCACCATCGAAGTCTGCGTATGGCGCATCATTGACTATTTTTCTAAGCTCTGGTCTCAAGGTAGTCCTCAACAAGTTTCTCAAAACTCTGGAGTCAGCCCATGTTCCTTTTTAGCTCCATGCCCTTCCCCATACTGTTCTTTCTACCTCTAATGGCTTACTGCGCTGTTTCCCTATTTGGTGAGTTTCTGTGTAACTTTTCAGACCTAGCTCAAACACAAGCTCTTGGTTGCCGTCTTCCCGGGTCTCCCTAGACAGTATCCGTTTTCCTGAAAGAAACCATAAGCTGTCTAGAGCAAGACTCAAGTCCTACTCATTGTATGTTCTCAACAACAAGTGCCTTGCTGGGTAGGAGGTTGCTGTAGCTGATAATAAAAATAGCTCACAGTGAACTGTAAACTCTGCCTTCAGGGAGGCTTGCACTGTATTGGCGGGGGTAGGTGGGGTAGGGGTAGACAGAGAATCCAAATTGTAAGAGGGCAGGGATTAAACTCAATTCTATGATGGACAGTCAACACAATGATGCTGCTCTGAAAAACAGCTCACGGCTTCAAAGGTCATATTAACAGAAGTAGGATGCTTGGGGTGGAGGTGAAAAGCCCCTCTTGCCATGTGCTGCTCAGGCCCACCTGGATCTCCGTCCCAGCCCAGGGGACACTGGAGGGACTTGAGTATCAGAGTCATTGAGTTACACTGTGGCTTTCATACTGTTGTTATCAGCTTTATTGAGGTACAGCTCACCTTCTAGACAATTCACACACCTGAAGTGCACAACTCAAGAGCTGTTCTTTTACGACATCCACAGAGTTCTGGGATGATCACTCAGTTGGGAACCTCTTCTCGGTCACGGAAGGAGTTCTGCCCCTTAGCTGTCTTCTCCCCAGTCTGCCCATGCCTCCTCAGCCCAAGGCGCCCACTCACCTACTCTCTGTCTCTGGTCCTGCCTCTCCCATAGGGAGAGTCCAGACACTCCCTATGAACGGAACCGTACGGCCCTTCGTGACTGGGGTCTTTCACCTAGTCTAATGCTCCCGATACACTATTCTGCTGGTGCTAAAGCAGCAGGGACTCCCTTTCTCATGAACAGTAACTTGGGAGAATCTAACCTTCGAAGAGAAGTAAGTGCGCAGGGGGCAGGGGGCAGGCAGGGAAGAGCACTGTTTGGAAGGGAAGGAAGGAAGTCTTGAGTTGTACTTTGTGACTTTATCCAGGGCCACTGTGACCAGGGAGCTGGGCCACTCACCAGACCCCAGCAGACCATCTGCACACAGAGAGTTCTACGCTGCTGTACTTCTGAGAACGGAAGAAAGCCGTGCTATTTCAAGGCTTTTTTTTTTTTTTTTTTAAGACACTGCCTTCTCCACGAAGGGGCATGATGTGACAGGCACGCTAAGTCCCTTCTTATGGTAATGCTGCTCTTTGCAAATGGCTCGGATCCAATCCAGCTGAACACAATAAAATGAAGCAGGCTGTGCTCTTTCCAATAGCTTGAATCTTTAGCACGCTTACGATTCCTAAAACCAATGAACACAGTTTAAGGGGGGAAAAAAAAAGAAGAAAGGAAAGACACGCTGCACTCTGCTGTTACCGGCCTTCTTGGCAGCTGGGGCTAGTCCTTATTGTCACCATTAACAGGGTCCTTAAGAAAGAGCCCGCCCTGCTGCTTCGAGGTCAAAGTTTACACGTGAAGGGAACTGGCTACGGTCATCGTCCCCCCCACCCCACCCCCGCCCCGCCCCCGACGGTTAATGAGGAAACACAGTGGCATCCATAATCGAGACGGCTGCCCCATTTTCCGAGGTTGGTGAGAACTCCCCAGGGAGCCGTGTGGGCCTCACCAGGACGGGGCCTCTCTGGCAATTAGCAATGAAATTGTCCATCCGGGCAGTGTGTCCAGGGCTCGTGGCTCCTGCCTAGGGTTGGTGGGCATGGGCCTCTTCCAGGGCCTCTGCGGGTAGGGTGCAAGGGTAGAGTCTCCGGACAGTGTGTGGAAATCATTCCTTCACTCACTCACATCTCCTACAGATCACGCACGAGGCTAAGGTCGGAAACGAGCGCTAGTCAGATCCAGTCCTTGCTGTTGGAGAACCCAGAGGAAGGGGAGATAAAGAACAGAGAGACAGACACACTTTTTCATATATTGGGGTAAGTGCTAAATTAAGAAGTGGTCTTTACTCAGTCATTTTACTTCTGGAAACCTAGCATTGGGAGATTTTTGAATATTTTGTATTATATTTATTAGTCTAAAACACTCACAAGTTACCTTTTCGCTTTGTTTATAATAGGCAAAATCTGGAAGCAATGCAAATTTTTAGTATTTCGGGACTCATTAAATAAGCTATAGTATTAGCTAATAAAAGAGCACGACTTCCCACGTGGCACAGTGGTAAAGAATCTACCTGCCAATGCAGGAGATGTGGGTTCGATTCCTGGGTTGGGAGGATCCCCTGGAGTAGAAAATGGCAATCCCCTCCAGTATTCTTGTCTGGAAAATCCCATGGACAGAGGAGCCTGGTGGGCTATAGCTTCTGGGGTTGAAAAAGAGTTGGACACAACTGAGCCCGCGTGCGTTAGCCAATAAATGTTCCGCAGCCATCATTACAAATGCTATTCCTGAAGAGTCAATAATACAATGTGTTATAATGTCAAGGTAAAATCCAAAGCTGAAACGTCTATAGATGGTATGATGAAAATGTGCTTAAATATCAGGGTTGGGGGTGCACTGGAAAGAAAAGAGAACATTTTCCACTTGGTTCCATCCCAAGCAGCCATCAGGGAACAATTTATTTCTGGGGAAATCTGTTATCCACTTTTAACCCACAGTCTCCTAAACCAGCACCTCAAAAACACTCAGCCTGGTACTTCTTTTTTTTTTTTCCTGAGATTTTTTCACGTGGAAAAATAAATGATATCAGTCGGTTTAATATTTCAGTTGGATAGGTAAAGCTAGGCTCTTTATCTCATAGAAAAGAGAAGAAACCAAGCAAAAAAAGCTCTGAATTCTCCGACCTGCTCACGCAGTATATCCGGAATTGATGAGCCGCACAGATATCACCTGGAGATCACTTTTTTCCCCCCACTTGCTCTCAAGCTCAGAACCAGATCACTGCACCCCTTTCCTCCAACTCTACTTTAGAGCAAATTGAGACCAAATTACATCACTCGTTTCATCCAATGGTATAAACCACAGCAATGCCGTTTGGGAAAATCTAATAGTCTTAATTTAAGAACTGCTCCTGTGCCCACAATAGAATCAAACAAATAATCAATAAGCCTCCAGATATTATAGTGTCAGGGAGTGAAGACAGAGGGAAGAGCAGAGCTGGTGTGTGCAGAGGCAGCTGCTGAGATGAAATCAAATCACAGTTCAGCAAGGACAGAACAGACAGCAGCAACGCAGCAAAACCGGGCTGCTGAGTAGCTAGCTTGCTCTACAGACGAGCAGCTCCAGAACCTTCCAGGGGCAAGTGGTAGACCATGAATCTGAATGAGGCAGGCATTTAAAAAGTCTCATTCAGTCATCAACAATGACTCTGTGGCACTGCGATTATCACCCCCATTTGACTGTTAAATAAATTTGAGGTTCAGAGAGTAGTTTACTTGACCAAAGTCACACAGCTCGTTAAGTGGCAGTGACAGGCAACAAAAGCAAGCATGCCTGCTATTTATGTATTTATTTTGTAAATTTTGTTTTGTTTTTTCAGACTCAAATGAAAGTAAATTGCTGGCTGGTAAATGGACTTTGGAATCAGCCACAATCTAAACCCACATTTTCTGCAAACTTAGGCAGGCAAATTATATCTTCAAGGCTCAGTTTCTGTACCTAGAAATAGAAGTAACAACACACGTATACACGTCAACTGCTTAGTGCAAGCCATCCTCGATAAATGTTGGTTGTAATAGCTTTATCTTTACATTATTCTATTTTTTAAAAAGCACATTCTCAGCAAAATCATAAGCAAATATAAAACGCAAGTTCGACAATGTGATAATGACACGCCGGCTTAAGTGTTTAGGTGTGAAGTGCCCAAAGTCTTCAATTTATCTTGAAATGAATCGAAAAAGGAGATAGACTGATGGATGGATGGAGGGATGGATAAATGGGTAAAATGTAAGCAGAGAGAAATATGAATGGTTAAATCTAGGCAGTGCATGTATGAGGGCTTCCAGTAGAATTCTCTCAACTTGTATGTGACATGTTTGACACTTTCCATAAAACAGCCTACTACACAGGAATAGGACAGAAGGTACCTGAATCCCACAACAAAATGATGAGCAAAAGTGACTGGACAAGACTGTGCAGCGAATGATTCTATTTTTAAAAACTCAGGAGCAGAAAGCTATGGTGGCAGAAATGAAAACAGAGGTTGGCTCTTGATGAGGACAGATTTGTTGACTGGACATGGGTGCAGGCAGGCCTCGGGGGTGTTGGAAATGTTCTCTGTCGTGATCTGGCTGGTGCTGGCACGTGTGTGTGAGTCCACTGAGCTGTCTCTAATATGTGTGCACTTTATACTGAAATGGATGCTCCACCTTGAGTCAGATTCTGATTCAAGCAGCCCACATTTTCTGAATGCCTTCCCCTCCCCGTGCCAGGCGGTCATTCTAGACACTTTCTGATGCATTCACTTGGAAAACTGTTTCAAGGAATTGTCTGACAGAATACATTATTTAAGCCTTTAAATGCGATGTGAAGCCATCCCACTTTCTTAGAAAATGACTGTCGTTCCCAAAAGTAAACTTGGCCGACAAGGAAACCATGAAGGTGTGAAACTCCTAGCCTTCTAGAAGACCCTGGTCTAGCACCCTGGGGCCTTTCTCTCTCTCCTTCACCATCAGATGACCTCCAGAAAACAGTGGACACCCCACTGATGCCAAGTTTCTGCCCTCCGCTGTGAGATTCAGCCATCAAGAAGGAGAGCGGAGAGACCACCCCGAACTCCCACCACCTACAAGGGCAGGGATGTGCTGGTCAAACGCTCGGCTTGCCCTCTCTCCTCTGCGAGATGTTCGAGTTCAGGAGACAAACACCTCCCTCCCGTTTATCCCAAGAGCATCCCTCTCCCAGGCTTCTCTACAGCCTGGCCCACTGGCGCCCAGGTGGAAGATGCATCCAGGCTTGTCCAGGGGCATCCTGGAAGAGGGTCCTGATGGGAGACGAGAGAGCTGCCCCAGGGTGCAGAGATCTGATCTACTCAGGTTCCTTCCAAAGAGCCTTTGAGGTGAATTTGAAAGCAGAGCCTCCTGAGTGATAGAACTTTGCGATGGTGTCTGCACCGGCAATAAAGAGACAAGATGTAGAAACAGAGACGAGTGAGGATCTGGGAGGCCAAGTTCACCTGAGACCGTAAAAACCTGGGGCACTTGTTTTAAAAAATGCAGATCCCCAAGTTTCTCTCTAGATCCACTCAATCAGAATCTCTAGGACAGAGACCCCAGAACGTTCTTATCTTAACAAGCTCACACTGGGGTTTCTCTTGCATGTGAAAGTTTGAGGATCTAGGCCTCTTTGTAAAGTCTCTCAAGGGGAACAGCCCTTTCATGCACCCTTCTACCCACCCATCCATACACATACCCATCCAGCCAACCACCTATCCACGCATTCACAAATTCACATATGTAGCCATCCATCCATCCACTCACCCATTCATCCATGCATCCATCTATCCACCCAGCCAGCCAGCCATGCATCCATCTATCCACCCAGCCAGCCAGCCAGCCATGCGTTCACAAATCCATGTATCCATCCATCTATCCACCCAGCCAGTCAGCCATCCATGCGTTCACAAATCCATGTATCCATCCATCTATCCACCCACCCAGTCAGCCATCCACACATTCACAAATCCATGTATCCATCCATCTATCCACCCAGCCAGCCAGCCATCCATGCGTTCACAAATCCATGTATCCATCCATCTATCCACCCACCCAGTCAGCCATCCACACATTCACAAATCCATGTATCCATCCATCTATCCACCCAGCCAGCCAGCCAGCCATGCGTTCACAAATCCATGTATCCATCCATCTATCCACCCACCCAGTCAGCCATCCACACATTCACAAATCCATGTATCCATCCATCTATCCACCCAGCCAGCCAGCCAGCCATGGGTTCACAAATCCATGTATCCATCCATGTATCCATCCATCTATCCACCCAGCCAGCCAGCCAGCCATGCGTTCACAAATCCATGTATCCATCCATCTATCCACCCAGCCAGCCAGCCAGCCATACATTCACAAATCCTTGTATCCATCCATCTGTCCATCCACCCACCCATGCATGCATGCATCCATCCCATAATTCTCTATCTCTTGTGTGCTTTCTTTGTGTCACGCCACAGACTGCATCTTCTTCGATAGTCAAAGACAAAATTTTTCTACACCAATGAGTTTTAAGAGAACCATGCCAACTTAGATATTTTTAATTATAAAATCTTCTGCCCAGTCATAGAATAGTTTCTATTTTTTTAAAACCTCACTTATGGTAATCTCCCCCTTTATCCTTACTAAAGTACATACACCTATTTTCAGCTATCACCCGCCATCTATGACGCACTGCCTGGATTTTAGGGAGAGTAAGACCTGGAACATAACCACTGAGTGCTCAGCTTAAGTCTCTTTTCCAAGGGAACCTGTACCTTTAGATGAAGACACTCAAGTCTCATGGGTCTGCGGGTCGGAAAGCACAGACCTATGGACCCGATTACTTTCCGGGACATCCAATTACAAGTGAGTGATTTCTTTCTTGCAAAGATACTTTGTGGAGAACACACTATAGATTCTCCCAGGAAACTATGGGGATTTGGTACCTAAGCAAACCCAGAGGTGCTGAAATTTTCTACCTTTAACATAAAGTCTCCTAAATATCAATGTGTGTGTGTGCGTGTGTGTACACATGCATGAGTATGTATGTAAAAAACACAGTTGAGACGGAGATCCAATAAAAGACGAAGCCGATTTAACAAGAAAAAAAAAATACAGCCATTAAATTGAAAAGCTAAACGCGTTCCTTTTGGAGTAACTGCTGGATACGTCAGTCCCAGATTCATACGACACAGGGGCTGATGACACAGGAGGTTATGATGGCTGTTTTGCTGGACTGAGCTTCCTTATTCAGCATTCTGTCCCCTCCAGGTTGTAAGATGCGAGACTAAGGCAGAGGCCATTTTTCTCTTTCTTGCCCCTGGATCTTTTCCACGCCTGATAGCGCTTGACTCAATAAATATCTGTTAAATCACGGATGCATGTCCTTCCCTGGTAAGAATCGACAAAATGAGACAGTGGTTGCAATCTCTGACAGCTCCAACCTAAAGCAAGTGGATGGTTCCCACTGGGTAATGGTCTCCTTTCATTTTAAGCGTTGACATCATCAGAGAACAATTCTAAGGAGCTGAAGAAGGGCAAGACAGTGGCTCCTCAGCAGCAGACACCGACTGCTTCTAGAATGCCCCACGCCCCGAGGGCTCCACTGTCAGACAGGAAGCCTTGGTCCCATCACCTCGTGTTATTCCAGGGGCGGCCCGGTCTTTGATCTGTGACCCTAATCATGGCTGATTTGGGAGCCAAACATTACAAGTCAGATATCAGCAACTCAAAACATCTAACAAGGGTGGCTGGGATTAGTCCCTGCCTTATGATCAACAGTGCAGCCCCCTGTCCCGCACCCCTGTGACACGTGGCCTAACAGTCTGGCCCAGCCACGCGCCGGGTACCCACTAACTGATGGACCTGAGGCACAGACGCCACCCGCAGGTAACCATCTGGAAATCTCTCTCTTCATGCACGCTCTTTTATTCTCAACCTTAGCTGCCAATCAGTCATCTCAGGTGCTTTCAGAAATCCTGATGGCCAGGCTGTGCCCTAACCCAGTTAAGTCTTTTTTTTACCATCCCCCACGTAAGTCCAGGAGGCTGAGGGCCACTGACGGAGCAGCACATCTTTTGCCCACTTTTCTCAGATTCATTCATCTCTGCGTTTGGCCTTAGCGAGGTTTCCAGTCTTTCTGATGCTGTATTTATACGGGACGTGTCATCAGTATCTGGGCCTCTGCTTCACTCTATACACCTGGGCATGCTCTTTGATCTTCAAGCAAGACATGCACCTTCATGTCACTCTGAGATTCAGTGCTGATGCGTCTGCCATCCTACAGGTGCGTGAGCGAGGGGACGGATGTAGGGATGGAAGCACGGATGGATGGGTAAATGAATGGAAGGATGGATGAATGGGGGATTGAATGGAAGCAGGAACAGACAGATGAAAGTGTGGATGAAATGACAAGTGGATGGATCGATGGATGGTTAGCTGTGTGAAGACTTCTGCTAAACCTGACTTTGTAAACAATTCTCTCCAAACATTTGTTCCCACTATAGACGCTCAGTTCCTTAAGACATAGGGCTTGATCTTATCTGTCTTTGCTTTCTCAGGGCCTCACGCTGCACTTGACTGGTGGCAGGACCAGCAACAGGTGAAAAATACATGCCTTTTGAAAATAAATGACTCTAGTTTAATACTCTTATTTCTAAGTCTCTCCAGTATCATTTTAAGAAGACAATTTCTTGACAGGGAGAAGAATGGAAATCTTGAAATAGAGATGCTCTGTTGATATTTTTTAGTTTCAAACTATACAAAGAAACAGCTCCTGGCAAGTTCTGATAACAAAAATTCTAATTGGAAGATGATATTATTGATCTCAAGGGAAACTGGGCAGATAAGCATTTTTAAAACACTGGATTATTTTGATAGTACGTGTCTAGCTATCACAGAATTCTCTCTTTTCACTGATGAGAAAACTAAGGCCTAGCAAATAATTTCTTCAACATCTTGAACCCAGTCCATATTTCTCTTTGGAATCAAATGAAGGATTTTAAAATTATATAACACTCTTACCCTTTGCTTCTGTCCCATTCAACCTGTTTTCTGGTTAAAGTATTCAAAGTGGCATTGATGAGTTGGTATCTTTTTTTTTTTTCTTAATTTTCTGAATCATCTTTACCTATTTTTATTTTTTAAACTTCTTATTCTGTATTGGGGTATAGCCAATTAACAAAGTTGTGATACTTTCAAGTGAGCAGCGAAGGGACTCAGCCATATACATGCATATATCCATTCTCCCCCAAACTCCCCTCCCATTCGGGCTGCTATATAACATTTAGTAGAGTTCTACGTGCTACGCAGTAAGTCCTTGTTGGCTCTCTGTTTTAAATATAGCAGTGTGTACATGCCCGTCCCAAACTCCCTAATTATCCCTTCCCTTCATCCTTCCCCCGCTAGCAACCATAAGTTCATTCTCTAAGGCTGTGAGTCTCTTTCTGTTTCATAAGTTCATTTGTAACACCTTTTTTTGTTTGTTTGTTTGGATTTCCACATATAAGGGATGTCACGGGATATTTCTCCTTCTCTGTCTGACTGACCTCGATGACTTGGTATCTTTCATCAAGCTGTGTGGACCCCCAGTGACACCCGCAAACACTGCGGTCTTTGCGGGTGGGTTGCTTGAGGACACCGGAGGAAAGCTAGTGAGTCCATGTGCACCGCCCGTGGTGTGGGGACTGACTCCCATTGCTAACAGAAGACAGGCTCACCACGGTCAGAAACTACAGCTTGGGTTCCTTTGTTAAGTACAAGGCACCATAACTTTCCAAACTGGCAAAAACGACCTGCTATGAGTTGGAGTAAAGTGTGTTTTTAAATTATTTCAGAACCATAAAACCTCTCCATAGAGAGTGCTTTGAAACTGCAAATTAAATATAGAACATCTATGGACTGTATCCATTTTCACAGTAAGTATATATTTCCATGGGGGTTTGTACCATCTTTTTTGTCTAGTTACACTAGTTAATAATGCAGTGAATTTGCAGTAATAGAGCAAATGTTATTTTGATGACACTATTTGATTAAATTAAAGATGACATTAAAAGGACCATTTCAATAAAGGACCGAAATCTCTAGAAGTAGCTGGGGCTGAGTGTGGAAGTCAGCGAGTCTGGCGGTCTTAAAAGGACCAAATGGAATTTCCTTCACCGCGTGAATGATGAGCGAGTTCAGGAACAATAGGGACGAAATAACGGATGGGAGAATATGAAGGCTTAGATTCCAAGACGCAGGCAATTTTCGTTATTTGAGGCCAGCGTGCCATGCGCAGGAAAACAGCTCGGGTGGCCTTGGGAAAATGGAGACGCGCATTAAGTAAAACGAAAGTGAGAGGGCGGTGAGATTCGCGGCGAAATGTGCTGATGCGGTGACAGTGAATTGAGTTGTTGCACAAACAAAAGGAACGGGACACCTGGGATCAGGCACGCAGCCCCCTGCAAATTCTCTTCCGCTAATCCACACACGCACGCGCGGGCCCCCCATGCCTGTGCAGGGGAGTCTTTGAGATTCAAAAGGGAGGAGAGAGTCCTAATTATTTCTTCCGGGCCTCCGTTCGGGTGATGCTTGCCAAATAAGTTCTTTCCCTGAGCGAGAGGTTCACGTACATAAATCAAGTGAGTGTTTGAAGATCCCTTGACTTAAGTTCTTAGAGAGAGAATCTATCTGAAGAGACAGTCCCCGGCAACGTGACTGAGTTACGAATCACGGACATCTCGGCTGAAAGAAATTCCGAGATTAAAGGTGTGTGGTGGTGGAGGCCCCTGGTTCCCAGAGAAACACCTGCCCCGGTGTCTCGGCCCTGAAGACAGGTGACATCTCTATTTCTGCTGCAGGCCACTGGCTGCTGACAAGTCCAGGCCTGCAGCACCCATGCTGGTGACTGTTTTTTTACAGCTAAGGAGGAAGACAGGAACCTCAGCTCCAGCAAACAGAAATCTTCCTAGGGACCTCCAAAGAATGCCAGGAGATGCTAAGTTTTGCTTAGCAGGGAATTCATCTGGTTGTCACGTGTGTGGGGATCGCAATGTAATTATTTCCTTACAGAAAGGGAGGGAGGTATGGTCAGTTGGAAAAGTTATATGCCCCATCTCAGAAAATATCGCCTCTTCAAGTGCAAACCCCTCAGAGTGCAAGATTCGTGTGTGTCTGACGTTCTGAGTATGAACACAGAATGTTCACCATCTCCCCAGCGGTAAACCCCTTAGAGACAAAGGATGATAGTACATATCACATCGGGCAAGTCCGTTCAATAAAGCACATGGCTAGGAAACATTACCATGTTAAGATCTTGAAGGCTGAACAGATCCCCCAAGCTGCCAGCAAGTTTGTTCTCGTTGAACACACCTCTGTATTTGGAAGAATGGCATTTGATTGTAAGCGAAGGCAGACTTTCTTTAGGAAATATCCTTGCTCAGAACTTTGAATGACTCAAAAAAAAAAAAAAAAAAAAGACCCACACGTTTGAACTTTGCCCCTTTTAACACCTCTGTATTTGGAAGAATGGCATTTGATTGTAAGCGAAGGCAGACTTTCTTTAGGAAATATCCTTGCTCAGAACTTTGAATGACTCAAAAAAAAAAAAAAAGACCCACACGTTTGAACTTTGCCCCTTGACTGTTGCAGAAAGCGGCTGCAGCACCCCCGCCCATTCCGCGCTGACTCTTCTCTTTCTCTCTACGGATCTGTGGCAATGCTCAGAAGAATGCGAATGTCTTGTTTGTGGCCAAAGTAATTTTTAGTACATAATCAAAGAAAAAGAAAGCAGAAGATTTCTAGGGTGGTGACACTACTTTGTATGACACTGTAATGATGATCCCACGTTGTGATACGTTTATCCAAACCTGCAGCCTGAGCATCGCCGGGAGCGACAGCTCATGTGAAGGATGGACTCTGGGTGATCAGGGCGCGGGGGCACTGAGCCGGGGAGCTTGCGCGCCTGCAGGGCCTGGACCAGCATGGGACCTGGGCATAACTCGACTCTCAATTTTGCTGTGAACCTAAAACTGCTCTACAAGGCAAAGTCTGTTTTCAAACATGGAATAAATGGATTTAATAAAGAGCATTTGAAAAACAGGGTGGTAAAAACAGCCAGTTACCCTACTTTCAGTGTGGCAGCCATATGTAGCGGGGATGTTTTACTATCCTGACCATAACCCACGCTCACGTGCTCTGGTGAAAACAGAATCTCTTTTGGTCCAAGTTCTCTGGGACTCTAGGACCCTTACTGCTCGATCGCCTTTAGCCGGAGGGTCACCCCAGTGCTCCTCCTGGCCAGTTTCACTGACATCATACAGCTGATCCTGTACAATGAGGGAGTTAGGGGCGCTGTCCCTCCAAGCAGTGGAAAACCCATGGATTACTTGTCACTGGCCTTCTGTATCCGCGGTCCTTCCAAATCCGAGACTGTGCGTCCGGTGGATTCAACCAACCTCGGGTTGTGTAGTACTGCAGGATTTACTACTGAAAAAAAATCCGGGTATACGTGGACCAGCACAGTTCAAAGCCCTGTTGTTCAAGGGTCAACTTTGAACAATATACATGGAAAACATCATTTTAGACTACGAGGACCCTTTGGCGGCTCATTCATGAAGACACACGGAACATCACTAGAGATCCAGCTCCCCAGCTCCGTCAGAACCAGCCCCTGACACCTAGAGCTGATCCTTCTGACCCTGACTGCCACAGCTCTTCTCCACGTGGAAGAACCCTAACCAGCCTTTGAGTGGCACCCCTCAGGAGAGCTCTCCGTGCAAGAAAGAACACGTGGGTGAAGTGTCTGTGCTTCCTGGAGCACTGTCATTTTTATCATCCTTCCCACCATCACCCTCAGCTCCCACCTCACAGGGCTTTGTTCGTGGACCTCGGCTCCTACCCTGAGTGGCCCTTGAGGCCAAGCTGACCATGTACAGACGGACACCTCGTAACTGTTCCCACTCCTGTGTATTTCCAGTTTCTGGCATGGGCTTAGCGCATCACCAATGCTCCACAATTGCATAAGGGAAATTGGGTGTTTGGGTGACTACATTATTTTTAACAACCCACTAGGGTATCAGTCTAGTCAAGGCTATGGTTTTCCTGTGGTCATGTATGGATGTGAGAGTTGGACTGTGAAGAAGGCTGAGCGCTGAAGAATGGATGCTTTTGAACTGTGGTGTTGGAGAAGACTCTTGAGAGTCCCTTGGACTGCAAGGAGATCCAACCAGTGCATTCTGAAGGAGATCAGCCCTGGGATTTCTTTGGAAGGAATGATGCTGAAGCTGAAACTCCAGTACTTTGGCCACCTCATGCGAAGAGTTGACTCATTGGGAAAGACTCTGATGCTGGGAGGGATTGGGGGCAGGAGGAGAAGGGGACGACAGAGGATGAGATGGCTGGATGGCATCCCTGACTCAATGGACGTGAGTCTGAGTGAACTCTGGGAGTTGGTGATGGACAGGGAGGCCTGGCGTGCTGCAATTCATGGGGTCGCAAAGAGTCAGACACAACTGAGCGACTGAACTAACTGAACTGAACTGAGGGTATCAGTACTGATTTTTAGTAAAACACAAGAATTTCACCATTCATCTATCTATACATCATTTATCCATTCAGCCAGCCACTCATCTGTCCAAGTATCCATTCATTCATTCATCCATTCATCCATCCAAATATCCAACCATCTATCCATCCAACCATCCATTCATTGAAAAAAAATGTGCAATAAGACCTACTCTGCCATGCCTTTTTATGGGTGAAAAAAAAAAGAAGAAAAAAGATGGCTAGAAAATGAATAAGATACGGTCCTTGCCTTGATATATGTTGTCACTGCATGGGAGAGATAATATATGAAAACCGAGGGCCATGTCTCATCATTTTGTCCCCTGTAGCACCTTCCACAGGGACTTTGATTCAGCAGCAAATGATGGTTGAATCAATGAATAAAAACAAATATAAAAGGCAATAAGTGAAAAGTGCCAGATAAATGCTGCAGACAAAATGCTATGGAAGAGACGTCCCTGCTGACCCAGTGGTTAAGACTCAGTGCTTCCACTGCAGGGACCACGGGTTCGATCCCTAGTCAGGGAACTAAGATCCCGCATGCCGCATGACCAATAAGACAAAACGGGTTTAAAAACAAACAAAAATGCTATGGAAGTGTAGAAGGGAAGCTGACCATGTACAGATGGACACCTCATAGAAGGTGCAATTTGAGCTGGGATAGAATGGCAGGCTGGCTCAAATTTGAACAAAAAACAAAAGGCGTTCGAGAAAAGTCAACCACTGCCATTGCCTGTCTCGATGCCTGGCACAGAGAGGGAACTCGAGAAGGGTTTTTGCTTTGTTATGAAGCACCTGCTGCGCTGAGCTGGACGTCAGTGGGGAGGACACTTTCTGCCCTCAATGAGCCTTGAGGGCCTCGCTAATGTCTGGGGAAAGTCAATGGCAAATGAGACGCGGGGGTTAGACAGCCGGTAGTAAGAACCAGAAAGCAGCGATTTAAACTGTGCAGAGTGGAGCGGGGTCCTGAAGGGACTGTTGATGAATAGGCTTCTAATTTGACTAGGTTGGAATCGTGTGTTTGCAATTAGCTGCATCTATTGGCATACAATTAGTGTATAAAGCCTTTGAGAAGAATCTGTTCCCTAAAGTAGGTTAAATAAGTCCCCCTACAATTGTGGCGGCCGTATGGATTCATTTCACAAATCCATGATCCTGCAGAGACCAGGGGTGGACTTCAGCCCAGTCTAGGTCCAATGGAAAACATGCATTGCACTTGTCCCGTCTGATCGGAGAGAGGGCCGGACTTCCCAAAGGCTCTACCTTAGGAGGTGGGAGTGTCAGCAGGGGTTGGTCATCTTGGGTTGAACTGAAAGGTCAACTCAGTTGACCTCTAAGGCAGTTTCAACGCCAGCACCTCTATCCCCTACCCTCCACCAGCTACTTGCGGGGGTGGTGGGGGAAAGAGGCAGAATTTTCAAGAAAACAAAAGCATGAGGAAAATGAGGGGCACGTCATGACAGGTGTGGGTCTTTGCTGGGTCAGACACCTCAGGAGGCAGGCTCAGGCCTCCCTCTAAGCCCTGCAATTAGAGAATTATTCTGGAAGCCCAGGCAAGTACCTCTGAAGCACAGCCTTATCCTCTCATTCTCTGACTGACTTATTCAACAGACGTTTGTTGACTGCTGAGCCTTCTGTTTGGGAACTAGGGCTACACTGCTGCCCAAATGTTTGTTTGCAACCAAAACAAACACAGAGCCTATGGAGCTTATTGTCTGGTGGGGAAAACAGGCACTTGCAAATAAAGACAAAAATCAATGGAACAATCGCAGCCTGGTGCATTGGTATCAAGAGGACAAGGAGGAAACTACTTGTTTACGACATCCAGGAGGACTGGATACAATCAGGGAAGGCTTCCTGGAGGGAGTGACAATTGAGTTGAAATACAAGGAATGAGAAGCAGCAAAGAAAGGGAGAGGCTAGCATGAGTCAAGACCCTCGGGCAGGAGGCAGCAGGGAAAGTTCTGGAAACTGAAAGAAAGTCAATGTGGTAAGAGGACAGAGATTTAAGGAGAGAGCAGTGAGAAATGAGACCAGAGGGGTCTCATCTAGGCAGGGGCTAGATTACTGGAGAGGGGGTTGGGGTGACTCAGGGGTCCATCTTTATCCTAAGAGTAACAATATCATTGGTGTGGTTTACCTGGGGATGGGAGGCGTGAGAAAGACACACCCAGATTTGAGTTTCAAGAAGACCCCTTTGTGTTTGAAAATGGTATGGAGGGGGAACCACTCCCCGCCAGCTTCACCTGTCTGCCCACCCTCACCACACCCTTCCGGGGCCAGAATGCTGCCACCTGCCCTTGGCAAGCTGGTGCCGGGAACTGCCCTCACCCTGGTCTGCCCTGCCCTGCCCTGCCCTCTGCACTCCTGGCTGGCACCCTTCGTGGCTGCAAGAATGTCCCTCTCTCTACTGCCTTCCACGGGCCCCCGTCTGCGGCTCCCACCACTGGCTCCCAGGTACCGGGGACAATCCTCTCCCAGGTAGAATGATCTCCAGTTCCACCGGGGACGACTCTAGAACAAGACCGAAGTCAGGTACGACCGCCACCGCCTCCTGGAACGGGGATTGCAGTTGCCATCTAGCTGCCATAACGGAGGCCTGCTGTCTGGTTCACCACCCACCCCACTTTCTCCAGCAGTAACACGCCTTCTTTACGCCATCCCTCCCAGTCCATACGGCTTGGGTTAAGCCGACCTCCTCCTGCAGGGGTAAGGCGACATTCCCTCCAGGTCCAGACAGATCACCATGACTGGCTCACAGATCTACTAAGGGCCAAAGAGATTTACTAGACCCACTAAGTGCCACAGAGAGTCAGACGCGGGACTTGCTGGAACCGTTGAGAAGGAGACGCTCCTTCCCAGCAGCTCCTTGATCAGGAAGGATATGGGCTCATGGTGGCCGTCTCCGCCCTCCTGGAAGGACCCTGTCTGACAATGAAGAGCCAAGCGCAGCTGAGGGAGGGCGTGAAACAGAACAACGGGCAGGTCCTCTGGTCCCCGGGGTCACACCGCGTCAGACCCCTCAGCTTCCCACTGCCGGGAAACAGCAAATTCCCCCCTTTCTGGCCGGAGCTTGTTGGGTGCACTTGCTGTCACTCACAAGTGAAAAGAAAAAGGCCAGTCTCACCTGCCTCTTCTCCTCATTGCCCTGCTGTGACTGGTGCCGCCCTGAGCACTTCTCGCTGGCGAGGAAGCTAACTGGGGCTGAAGTCAAGGGAGGAATCTGAGGAGGGCTTGAGAGAATGCTCTGCAGCGCAGTTCTCAGGCCTTCGGCCTCCACCCCCCGAGCTTCGCTCACAGGATAGGAAGAGGAGGGAGGCAGACCCGGCACCATGAGAGGCTGGTTTTCCCAAAGGTGTCAGGCTTCTTCACGTTTCCCAAAGTCCTGGGCACGAGGCCAGTAGATCACTTTAGATGCCTTTCGAAAACTCCCAATTTCATCATGGCGAGGGTCTAAGAAAAGCCATTATGAAAACGCTGGCAGTAAGTAGGACCCAAGCAAAAAGGATCCCGGCTTGGAATTTCTACCCCACATAATCGAAGTCATTTGAAGTCAAATCATTCATGGGTTTAAAAACAAAACAAAACTACGTGCTCAGTTGTGTCTGACATTTTGCGATCCCATGGACTACAGCCAGCTGGGCTCCTGTGTCCATGGGATTTCCTAGGCCAGAATACTGGAGTGGGTTGCCATTTCCTTCTCCAGCGGATCTTCCCAACCCAGGGATTAAACCCCGTTGGCAGGCAGATTCTTTACTAACTGTGCCACTTTAGAAATTCACAGATTTTATGATCAAAACCTGTGTCTGTATATGTGTGTATGTGACTATGCATGTGGTGTATCTGAATAGGAAAAAAAAAAATAGACCTGGAACGAGCCAGGGTTCTGCTTCATCTCTTCTCAAATTCAAGTGCACCTGCTGGAACTCTTCTTTCCAGTCCGACAGCCAGTTTCATCAGCAGGTGATGCCAAATAAGCTCCTTCCTCTCAGAACAATGGCTGGCCCTGAACATCTGCAGGAGCAAACCCTGAAACGTGGCCCACTTTTCTTTTCCTTCTTCCTCCAGGAAATAACCACTGACTAGCCAACTCCCCTCCTGCCCTACTCTCTACTGTACTCACCACACACACACTATGTAATGTATTAGGGCTGGACACAAGGGATCCTAAATAAAGGAGGGATGGGACAGGCCAGCTAGAATCCATCAGTGATATCTCTCTTTTAAACCAGAACAAAACAAAAACCACATGCAGTATTCATAGCTAACAACGTGCTTTCTGCCGTCATGGCCTGGCTTTCCATGCTGGACTATACCGAGGGCTGCTAGGAAAGCTACGAGCCTCAGTCTTCCCATCTGCCGAATGGGAATATGATACTTCAGTTAAATAATGCATGAAAAGCTCTTTGCAGGCCCCTTGTCTGGCCTATGATACACGATCGATTTTGCTGTGACTGTTATGACAGTAAGTCCGAGATCCAAAAAAGGGACACAGATGTGGAGTGACGTGCAGATTGTACAACCGCAATACCTGAGGCCGGCACAATGAACTCAAACACAGTCTTTCATCACTTTCAAGGCTTTCATCATTCAAGAGGAAAACCTCCTCAGATTCGTGCCCCGTGGGGAGAATCTGGGGTGGCTGTGGCGAGCAGCTTGGAGGAAGCCAGCCCTACACCTCAAAGCTTTGTCCAGATGGAGTTAACACGAGACGTGGAGAGGGGGATTCAAAGAATAGGGATGTGTTCATCTGTGAAATTAAAAGTAGTACAGCATGACATACCACATTATGTGGTGGGGTTCGTCAAAAGCAATAATTAGGCTGAATATGACTCTGAACGCGCTCATAATCAAACAAAAGCAATTCTACTGAATGAGGAGAGTTGATTCTCTGGGGAGGAGAAAAGAGGCCAGATGCTGAGAAATACTGGGACGCGAGCTCCACAGACTGAGGGCTGGTGGAGATCCAGCCTGGGGAAGGGCAAGGGCAGGGTATTCATTTCCTATCATTGCCACAGAAATTATTGCTGTTCAGTCGCTCAGTTGTATCCAACTCTGCAACCCCATGGACTGCAGCACGCCAGGCTTCCCTGTCCTTCACCATCTCCGGGAGCTTGCTCAAACTCATGTCCATCGAGTCAGTGATGCCCTCCGTACATCTCATCCTCTCTCATCCCCTTCTCCTGCCCTCAATCTTTCCCAGCATCAGGGTCTCTTCCAAAGAGTCAGCTCCTTGAATCAGGTGGCCAGAGTATCAGAGCTTCAGCATCAGCATCAGCCACAGAAATTACCATCAACCCCAAAACAACTCATCCGCTAATTATCTCACCGTGGCTGTGAGTCCCAGGACCAAGCACAGGGTGTCTCAGATGGGTTTTCTGCTTAGGGTCTCCCGAGGCCAAAGTGTCACCTGGCCAGTGTCTTTCTTTCTGGCTCTTATGTGGGGACTCTGGGGAAGAACTTGTTCTCACTCCTACTCGGGTTACTAACAGAATTGAGTGCCATGTGGGTGTATGACAGGGGTCCCTTTTGCCTTCCAGCTGTCAGCCAGAGCCGTTCTCAGCTTCTAGAAGCTGCCCATATTTCTTGCCACACAACGCCCCCCACCCCCCACTGTCTTCAAAAGGGCATCAAGTCCGTCTGGTGCTAGTCATCTGCCTGCCTCTCCTCTGCCATCCCTCTGACTTCCTCCTCCACCTTGTTCTTCTGCTCCAAAGGGCTCTGGGGACTACGCTGGATCCACTCCAAAACAATCTAGAACCGTCTCCGTATTTTAAGGTCAGCTGGCTAATTACCTTAGTTATAGGTGCAAAGGCGCTGTGCCACCCAGCACAACCCAGCCCAGGGAGGAGCGCCGGGGGAAGGCCAAGGGGCCACTGGCCAGCCTGTAGAAGGCCCTCGGAGTGGCTCCCTTGACAAATGGGTGCTGGACCCTCTCCCCGGTTGGAGCACAAAGTTTCCAGTGTTTAGACGGGCAATGCGTCAGAGAGGTCAGGAGGAGGTGGGTAACGAGCAGAGCAGCTGTGGGCGTCTACGAAACCCGGAGCAGAGCCGTCATGCTTGCCGTTGCTGTTATGTGCGACTCTTTGCGACCCCATAGACTGTAGCCCACCAGGCTTCTCTGTCCACAGGATTCTCCAGGCAAGAATACGGCAGTGGGTTGCCATCTCCTCCTCCAGGGGATCTCCCTGACTCAGGGGTCGAACCCGCATCTCCCACGTTGGCAGGCAGATTCTCGACCACTGAGCCACCTGGGAAGCTGTCCTGGGCATCTATGAAGCCGGGAGGAAGGCATCGTTGGGGCTGGGACCTTTCATCATCTGGGAGGTTTGCAAAAGCAAAATGCAATTAGAAGCTGATTTCCAGACATGGGTTCTGAGACCCGCTAGGTATCAAGACGTAAGCCACACCATGAAGGAAACTACTAGAAGGGAGACAGACCCTCTTTGCTGGGTGGGGTGGGGGGGATGGTGAACAGTCTCCTAAATGGCAACAGCCAGTAAATTGGAGCTACCACTGCCACTGTTTGCGGACAAGCCTCCGACTTGCCCAGGTTTTGAGCAGAACTCAGTGGTTTCCAGCTTCCCATCAAACCACCGAGGCAGGCCTGACCATTCCCATTGTGAGCAAATGAAGCTCAGAGAGGCTGAGCAGTGTATTCGAGATGACACAGCCACCAGGATAGACCTAAGCCCCATTCTCTCCTTGTGAAGCCTCCGTTCCTTCCTCCTGCCGGCTAGCTAGCCCTCTGTCTTGCGTGTCTCAAGTTCTCTCCTCCCCCTGCCTTTGACTTCTTTTACAATGTCCTTGGACCCAGCGCCTAAGACATAGATTTAATTACTGCTGTTTTTTCAATGACATAATTAAATATCCACAGTGAGGTCAATCAACCTGAACCCATTCGGAGGACACTCTGGAGCTGTTCTGGAATTTTTTTATTTAAGGGCTTTTTATACACAGAGGTTGGCTTTTATGGGTCTAAAATTGGGTTTCTGATTTCGGCCCTCAAGGCAAGAGGTAAAAAAAAAAAATTGTTATAAATATCATTGAGATGCCACATTCTTTCTGGTTCTTTTTAAAGGGCTTGATGAGGAGACAAAGCAACGGCTTTACTGAAAAACGCAGAGGATGATCTCCTGGTTTACGATGATCCTGGGTTCTAGGATCCCAGAGTGAACTGCACAGACACCCCAGCGTCACTGGGGAGCCATTCTGAAAAGCTGTAACAGGTGACCCCCTCCTCCCTGCAGAAGAGCTTTCAGCCTCAAGGTCCGCACCCAGCCAAGCCTGCTTCTGCTCAACCTGCCACTGTGCTCTTGCGAGCAGGAAAAAGGGAGCATTTTCTGGCTCCTTTTAACATAAAAAAGGATGCAGAATGCACCTGTGCTCTAATAAATGCATGGGCATAGGTGGGGGGGGCAGGGAAAAATAATAATAAATGCAGCTAGGGGCTGAAAAGAGTAGTTTTTGAAGCTAATGACAGTGATTCTGCCTTTATTGCTTCGGGCAGAAACAGGAAGTTAGAAATCTAAGTGGCTTGAGAAAATATAACATTTAACAAACTCATTTGCAGGCCTCCAGTTGTATTATCCTAATTTATTTCATTGTTGTGGGGGATTTCTTTTGGGGACTTTTTTGATCTATTTTTAATGGGAGACTAATGTGCATTCCTCCCCTCACCCCCTACCAACTCCTCCCCCCCCCTTTTTTTGCAGGGATTTATTGAGCAGTAAGACACTTTTAAAAAGAACTTTTCTTTTTTAACCTACTCCTTCATGGAGGCAAAGACAGAACTGGGGGCAGGGGAAGAGATTCCTGCTTCATAATCCATATTTAATGTCGGTGGTAGCAATTCCTACAGCTTTATTCCACCCAAATCTTCCAGGAAGGAAAACCATCCTGCCAGCATGGAGAAGGTCATCGTGTAAGAACCCCCGTCTGCCCCGACCCCTTCCCCACTGTGGTTCTCACATGGCGATCTGGCTGGAGTTCCTCCAAGGCCCACTGCTAGGTTCCATGGAACACTTCATCCACGTGGACCCCCGACCATCTCCAGGCTGGCAACACGTCTGCAGAACCTAGACACGCAATTGTCACATTTCTGCAGTGCTCCAGGATGAAGAGAGGCACAAAGTACCTCTTCTGGGCTGAGCGCTGAAATCTCTTCATTGCCTAAAGACGTGCAAAAACGAATCTGGCCATTTTCTGTTGATCTAGAAACTCCCTGACTCCTTCCTTCAGATACAGAAAGAGAAAACTGGCTGAACTGTCTTGCAGAGGGAAGGAGTAGGGAAGAAAGTGAAATCAGTAATTTGAAGAATTTCTTGAATAATCACCTCATTTAGGGACTCCATTAGATGGCCGCGAGTTCCCAGAGCATGGTGTAATTGAAAAGGGCTTCACAGTTTAGCCGCTCTATGAATTGTCCAACAAGCTTGCGAGGAAGGTGGGACAGGGATTAATTAGCCTGCAGGGAAGGATGAGAAAATGGATAGATGGAGAGAGAACACGACATGTACAAGGTCACAAGGGGAGTTAAGGTAAGAGCCAGGACTGGCTCCCTCCAGTGTCAAGGCGTCTACAAAATAACCTCCCCCACAATGCTCAGTGCCTATTAGTTACAGCCAGCTTCTGTCTACCAAGCACACAGCACACATATTCAATGGGGCCTAAAGAGAAAGAGTTTTCAGGATTCTGGAAAGTAACGAATGAAAGAAGTCAAAGGTATGTTAGGATGATGGCGGGGGGACGGGTACACGGGGAGGCTAAAAAAGAGAAAAAAGATGCCAACTTGAAAAAAAAATTCTTAGAAACAAAACCAGGAATCTGATCAAACAGAGAACACAACAAAATGAACAAGAAGAGGGAGAAACTATTAAGATGAAAAGACCACAGGCTATTTGGGGAGGATTAGCAGGGTAGTTAAAGAGTGAGAGTATCGCCAAAAGAGATTAAAAAAAAAAAAAAAAAGTAAAACGGAATCACTTTCTGTACACTTGAGAGGAACACAACACTGTCAATTAACTATACATCAATTTTTTAGAAAGACAGCAATAAAACAAAAACTCTGGAGTGGGTATAGACTTTCAAACTTGAGTTTGATCTTTTTGGCATGGAAAACTTACAGATGCGTTAGAATTCAGCAAAGGGTGAATTTCACATGTATGAAGACAAACAATCTCCCTCTGAAGGTTGAGGTGATATATTCAAGAAAATCAACCAGACGACGGATTTAAATTCTCGATGCAAATCGATTCTTTGTTCCCAAAGATGTCCACTTCTGAATGTCACCTGTGAAAGTTTAAGACTCACCTGAGGACATCTTGATGTTCCATGGAAAATGAAAGAAGAGCCCGTGCCATTATTACTGTATTATTCCTAGTTCTAGACATTCCAGCAAAGCTTTTCTAATTTAGAGTTTCCCTCCTATGTTTGAATCTAGTTGAATTATCAAAGAAATGGCAAGGTGGAAATGTCAAGGTGTCTTTCCACCTTCTCCTACAGTATCATGACCATATTTGCAGAGGTCAAGAATCAGGCTCTCCAGCAGAAGGATAATCTAAGGATGTCTCAAGTTGGCCTGCCCCGGATATTGACATGCAATGCCCATGTGCTTGAAACTCTCCATGGCAATTAGACTGGTGACTCAAAATGACTTTCAAATCAGGAGAAAATGTTACTGACTTCCAATTCAGTACATGTCACTGAATTCAGAGCACGTATGTGGATTTTTTTTTTTTTTTTTACCAAACTCACAACTGCCATCTGATTTGGCTACAAGACAAATCAAATATGGAAGATAAAAGAATCTCAGTGTCAGGTTTTGTAGCAGAATATGCTCTGGGTATTAAAATTATCGTGTTCTTTGCTCTTATCTCCTGTTTATAAATTGATTCCATGGACTAATGCAGCAAACTTTTCTTGAGCAAAGATAAGACAGTCCCTGTCTTCAAGAAGTTCACCGTCTAGTGGACAAGAAATAATTTCAGCTCAATGAGAGAAGCTTGACAAGGTACAAGAGAATCTCAACCATGAAGGTCAATTCTGTCTGGAAAGGGAAAGTAGAAAAGATTACCCAGAGGAAGTGCTGTTTTGTGCTGAGTCTTGAAACACACACACACAAAATCAATCCAAACTCAACAACAGTCTCATCACAGGCTCCCAGTACCACAGCCCAGAGAGACTCAGGAAGAATTCTCAGAAATCAATAGATCCCTGGGTTTTGCTTTTTCCTTCCAACTTTCTTCTCTTGAAGAGCTTCTTAAATATCTGGCCAAGGACCTGGAAACAGACCTTTGAACAAGAGGAAGTCATGCCTCTGAATGACTGTGGACACCAACGATGCAGCGTTTGGCTGATGCAGACCCTGGGTTCCCCGCTGGTGGATGCTTCATCTCGGGGACTGCGTGCCACCCTTTCAGAAGCCATGCTAGTTCTTTCAAGCCACCACAGGTCTGCTGATCCCACTGAGTAGTGCCCTGCAGTGGGGAAGCTTCCCTTCAAGGGTGGAAGCCGGGAGAGGAATGGGAGAAAGCTTGAGTCTTGGCAGGGCTGCTGAGCAGTTCTGCCAGCGCAGCTGGACTTGAAACTCATGTGTCCGGTCTTCTTTCTCCCTCTTGGAAACCCCCCGCCCCGGACAAGTTATCTGACCTGGGGTAGCAGACCTGTGGTCCCAGGAGCAGGACGATAGAAGGGAAACAGGGTGTGAGGAACAGGACAATCTTTGATGTCAAAGAGGTCAGGATTTGGATTGTGGGCTTGATTCTTATTAGACGAGTGACTTAGCGCCCTTTCCTTAGATTCCTCATCTAGTAAATGAGCACAGTAATGTCTAGGTCACAGGGTCACTGTGAAGATAAGAGAGAAAAAGGGAAAGGCTGTTCATGAAGGGCAAAACCAATGGCATGCCACATAGGAAAGCCCTCAATAAACAGTGACTATCATTTAAGAGCCTACTGTGTGCTGCCATCTTGATTCTTTATTTTGCTAAATCTTTTCTTTGGCCATGCCATGTGGCATATGGGGTCTTCCCTGCTCTCTTCAGTGGACGTGTGGAGTTTTAACCACTGGACCACCAGGTGGCGGGGGCCGGGGGGGGTCCCCTCAAGCTAAATTTTTAAAGGTTAAAATGGTTTGTGTGATCATCCTCAGTTTACAAAGCAGGCTTCAAGCCGAGGGCTGTCTGGTCTAAACCCCAGGCTGGCCTATATGACACCCGCAAAGAAACTTCTGACTTCTTGCGGGGGAAAAGGGTGGGAAAGGCAGGCAGATAGGGCGAGGCGGAGAATGCCTCCTTCTGAAGAGCTGGTCTTGACCTGAGACCTCAGCCATGGAATCTGGCATCAATTCCTTCTAGGCAACCAGACGGAAGGGCGTGAACAAGTATCTCAGTCACTAGCTCAGGTTTACCTGAACAACGATGTCTCCAAACATTTCAAAAATGGGCTTCCCTGATGGCTCAGCTGTCAAAGAGGACTCCTGCCAACGCAGAAGACACAGGTTCAATGCCTGACCCCAGAAGATGCCACATGCCTTGGAGCCACTATTGAACCTGAGCTCCAAAGCCCTGGAACCAAAGCTGCTGAGCCCACGTGCCACAGCTCCCGTGCCCGCACGCCCGAGAACCTGTGCCCACGCGCCACAGCTCCTGTGCCCGCACACACCCGAGAGCCTGTGCTCACGCGCCATAGCTCCCATGCCTGCACACCCGAGAACCTGTGCCCACGCGCCATAGCTCCCATGCCTGCACGCCCGAGAACGTGTGCCCACGTGCCACAGCTCCCATGCCCGCACACACCCGAGAGCCTGTGCCCACGTGCCACAGCTCCAGTGCCCGCATGCCTGAGAACCTCTGCCCACGCACCACAGCTCCTGTGCCCGCACACACCCGAGAGCCTGTGCCCACGTGCCTCAGCTCCTGTGCCCGCACACACCCGAGAGCCTGTGCCCACGCGCCACAGCTCCCGTGCCCGCACGCCCGAGAGCCTGTGCTGTGCCACAAGCAGAGCCGCCGCCAGCGAGGGACCCGAGCACCGCAACTCAAGAGCAGGCCCCGCTTGCCACGACTGGAGGAGAGCCTGCGTGGCAGTGAAGACCCAGCACAGCCAAAAATAAAAAAGCAAAATTATTTAAAAAAAAAAATCTCCAAAATGAGATAGCTTCCCTCGATATCTTGCAGTGACCATCAACCTTGGTTAGTCAAGTTCAAGGTCCTCTTAAGTAGTTCGTTCAATTTTATCTTGGCCTGTCACACGTGTGAAACGATGTGTCATAAGCCCTTAAAATGTAACCTTTTTTTCTGAAATATTTTGGCAGGCTTTTTATTCATTCTTTCCTTCCCCTACTTTACCCAAGTTACAGAGGTCAATCTTTCCGTATGTTATCTTTTTGGGGGTTATGGGGAGGGGGGCTGGAGTGAGATGGTGGGTAGGCTTATTTTCCAAACTGCTGTCATACGTTTTCAGAACCTGTCCCCAGACTGTCCTCCAGGATGTCAAAGGAACCTTAGACACAGGCTAGACTGATCTGGGGACTCTAACTTTCAAGGAGGATGCTGACCTTTAACTTCAGACCGTGCAAGATGCAAGACGGGTGAGCGGTGTAGGAAGCGGCTTTCGTTCGTTAAGAAAGCTGATTTTTTATGGAGACCTGACTCTTCCTTGGTAGCTTATGCCAAGGACACACAGAGAAGAATCCACTTTGCTTCTCCTTGCAAATCACACCAAGGCTACCAGACAAGGAGGGGACTCTCCAATTGTGTTAACAGCACAATCATACATAATGTGGACTTGGGCATGCGAGAGAGTAATCACCCACCAGCCTCTAGACGGAGAAAGGCAAAGAGAGGGAGAGAAAGGCTGAGTCAATTCCCGCTCAGCCACGTTCGTCCATATGATCCTACAGAATACGGCATGTTTTCAGGGAGAAATAAGACCCTAGAACTTCATTAATGCCGTAATTAAGGACCAAACTAGAAGGCCAAAAATAAAATAAAATAAAATCACTACGATTTAAAAAGAAATAGTAGTGAAAGCGCCAATCCTGAACTTACACAAAGTAATGTTCCATCTTATTATATTTCTTCTTCCCCTTTTTGAAGATTTCCCTCTCAGGGGATTAACTGCCTTCTCAAACCCAGGAGAGGGACCGTGAAAATGTCTCCTTTCTCTCTGAGGCTGGGGGGATGCAAATACAAGGCAGCGCAGGAATAACGGACGCTCTGTTTTCTGAGTGCTCGCCCGTGATTTATGAAAGGTGTGCCTCGCTGTGCGAAGATAACGCCATTTGAAATGGTCCATTTCATAAATCTATCCTCCTTGTCCCCAGCCACACACAGGACTCCTATGAACTCCTGAATCCAATAATGTTTTTATCCTCTATTGACAAGAAAAGAAGGGGGTAAAAAAAGGGACTTTGTTTGGTGCAAGCGAGGTAATGATGGTCTTACAAGGGAGCAGCCCTAACACGCCGTCTCCAGGGCTTTCTCTGGCAATGGCCAGGGGGCCTCCAAGGCAGGGACGCTTGGATAAACAAAATGAAGAGATAATCAGCACGCACAACATCCGGAACGTCCTTTTACGGCTAGCGGCATTAATTATAGCCTGAGCCCCAGCCTCCCAGCGGCCACAGAACTGAAGGTTTTGCCCGAACACCCTCTCCGCTCTGTGATGGATTTATCCTCTGGAACTGGGGTATTTCCTATTCATTCATGCACCGCTTCAGAATATCTTCTTGTTTATCTCACAGCAAGAATGCATCCAGAAGAGAGTTCTGTGCCAGTTGGGGACCAATCATAAACTTCAGTGAAATTCATGGTTGTGAGCCTCTCTGGCGGTAACGAGGGGGGAGGTGATATATACATATCCAACGCCGTGCGGGCTCCAGAAGACCCGTATGAAATACGAGCAGGGCACAGAAGAGGCTTCCTTGGGAGCCAATGAAATGGACAGCATAGACACGAGGGGTGACTGCAAATACACGATGGATGCGACTTCTCAGACGGAAGTCGTATGTCAGGCTGGGATCAGCTTCTCCTGACGGACTCTGAGAAACAGGATGAAGGGGACAGGAAGGTGACACCTAGCGCCCTGGTGTCTCGGAGACTGGAGAGGGAAAGAAATTAAACCCTCTAGGCATGAAGCCCTTCCTGTTCATTACAAAGGAAATAAAGCTAAATTTTAAAAAATTAAAGAAAGAAAAGTGGGCATGCATGTATTTAGCGATGTTTTAACCTTAGTGGCAATTAGGGCATCTGAGAAAACACTTAACACCCACCACTCAGATATTAATGGATTAAGAGGCAGATAAAGCAGAGGATATAAGATGGAAATGATGTAGAAATGTGAATTTGAAAGAACTCCCAACATAGGATACTCACCCTGATACTCTGGAATTTGCATATTTTGACTTGTATTTAAAAAGCAATTTCAAGGTCAGCTTCAGTGCAGAAACACTGAGCTAAGATGGGAAGTAACCCCATTAAAAGTCTACCAGTGTTTTGCATATTTATTTTTCTTCCTCTGTAGTGAGCAATGACGACTCATAAATCAAAAAATCAGAGTAAACAAATACCAAAGAGGTTACTTTATACAAAATGTATACTCTCTATTTATACACACAAACATTTCTATTACTAGAATTTATAAAGTGTGTAATACACGCATGCATGCTTAAAAATTTGCATACATTTCCATAAGATGGAAAAAAATATATTATTGTCCCAAGTCTCAGAAGACCATGGCCCAAATAAAATGACGACCACCTCAAATGCATTTTTGTATAATGGGATGGAAGTAATGTTTATTTTTAAAAGCTCCAGGCCTATTTTTTTTTAATAGCATAAATAGATTGAAATTTTCCAGTTATGCAGATCCATGGTCTGACCATGAACATCCTAGGCGGGTATAGGCAGCTGAACAGGATAACTTTGGGTCTTTCCAATAAGACTTGAGGAACTTCATCAAAAGCATGTGCAGACGGCAGAATCAGCCTCCACACCTTTCTACTGAAAACACCATCAGACTCTTGTCAGCCTGATCAGCCTGGGGCAGGTGGAAAGAGGGAACGGAATTTTGAGAACTGAAAGTTGCCATTGAAAGAGGAAAGTTATCCCCAAAAAGGGATTTTCACCAGACAACACAGATGTTCCAGAAGTCTAAACACTTCTGTGTTTTAGAAACTTCTTAATAATATGATATCTGATAATTAACAATTTGATACACGGCATCCTAGGCCACCATAGAAGCCACCTACAAAAATTAGCCCCGTGTCTTTATTCGCTTGTTTTATAAGAAGAATGATCCTTTAGACTAGACTTGAAACAACTTTGGGTCACTTCCCAAAAAGTGAGGTCCATCCTCAAAGGATAAACATGTGCCACCAGTGAGCTGATGCCAAAGAAAGGATCAAGAGTACTTACTCAAAAGTAAGTCACAGAAATGAAATTCTGAAAAATGTTTCCAGCAATTGCAGAATCATGCTTCCTTGTCATATAAGACAGTGCTTAACACAGAACCTGGAGCAGCAAAAAACTCAAGAAATGCAAGTTTAATACATCTCCATGGAATTTACATGATCAGAGAAAACACACACTCAAAAAAAAAAAAGATGATTCCATTAATATGTAATCCTTATAAAGTGTTAGTCTCTCAGTCATGTCCAGTTCTGTGGGACCCCATGGACTACAGCCCACCAGGCTGCTATGTCCATGGAATTGTCCAGGTAAGAATACTGGAGTGGGGTGCCATTCTCTTCTCCAGGGGATCTTCCTGATCCAGGGATCGAACCTGAGTCTCCTGCATTGCAGGCAGATTCTTTACCATCTGAGCCACCAGGAAGCCCCTATGTAATCCTTATGGTGGTGGTTTGGTGGTTTAGTCGCCAAGTCGTATCTGACTCTTGCGACCCCATGGACAGTGGCCTGCTAGGCTCCTCTATCCATGGAATTCTCCAGGCAAGAATACTAGGGTGGGTTGCCATTCCCTTTTCCAGGGTGTCTTCCCAATCCAGGAATCGAACTTGGGTCTCCTGCATTGCAGGCAGATTCTTTACCAATTGAGCTACCAGAGAAGCCCACGTAATCCTTATACCCGTATCTAATTAATGTGATTAAAAACACAGGTATATTTGCAAATCAGGGTGGCTCATACTATTCTGATAACTTTTTGGTATATTTGAAATGCTTTTAAAATTAAAAGTCTCCCCCACCAAAAAAAAAAACAAAACCCTATAGATGTGCCCCTGTTATAGAAATTTGATACATCAAAAATTTTTTTTTAATCTAGGAATGAGGATAAATGATGAGAAGGAATTATTGAGAGACTGCCTTAAAGTCCCTATACTAGAAAACTATTTCCACTTAATTTTCCAGGACCAGATTTGGCACATATTGTACCCAACAATATATGACCATATTCCAAAGTCCAAATGGATTACTAATGGATTAATATGCTTTAAAAAACATCTTTACAAGATTTAACCATGAACAGAACTCTTTGCTTCTCTTGGCTCCAGTTAACATGTGACACCCTGTAATACTTCAAGTTAAAGAGTTACAGAGCCTGGAGTTTTATATGAGCCTGACAGTGATGGATTAAAACCATATTCTAGACATACCTAAACAGTAGCACTTACTTTTTCTTACTTAAATCAGGGTTGATCTACTGGAGCCATTTGCTGGAAACTGTAATTGCTGAGCTGTTGTCAAAAATCTCTCCTTGCCTAGAGTGAGCTGGTTTCCAAACCAAGAGGAAAAAGCACAACCAAGACACATTCCAAAAATCCATGCAGCCTATGGACCTTGCCCAGGAAGGAACTCGAGAGGTTCTGCAGTTCTATGAGGCTTACTCAGAAAGCAAGTTAAAATTCAACATGGTACATCCATGTTCTGAGTTGCATTATTTAGAATAGCAAGTGTCCATCGAAAGAGCAAAACGTGGTACATACACACAATGGAATGTTATTTAGCCTCAGAAAGGGAAGAATTTCTGACGCATGCTACAATGTGGATGAACCTGGAAGACACTACAGTAAGTGAAATAAGCCAGTCACAAGAAGACAAATACAGCATGATTCTAGTTAGACAAGGTACTTAGAGTAGCCAAAATCGTAAAGACAAGAAGCCCCTGGTTGCCAGGGTTGGGGAGAGGGGAGAGGGGAGGTACAGAGCTTCAGTTTCACAAAATGAAGACGGTTACGGGGATGAAGTGGGATGAGGACTGCCCACCAGTGTGAACGTCTTCAATACCCCTGAACTGTACACTTAGAAATGGTTAAGATGTTAGCTTTTAAATGATGAGTATTTTGCCACAATTAAAAAAAATAATCTAGTCTGGCGTGGGTTTCACTGGCTCCTTAACTGTTCACTAGCATCCATTCACGCCGTAATTACTTATTCCCTGGGCAGGCCAGCCCACCCAGGAACTGGCTCTGGATAATAAAGTGCCTTCTCCATTTTGGGGCGATCAGGAGAAACTTGGGTTGGTTTTAGATCTTCAAAAAGTCTGGAGCTATTCAGGATAAGACCAGGAGAAACTTGTTTGGAACCCGTAGCTATAAGCAGCCCCCTGGGGTACAGTCCAGGGAATTGGGCCTGAGGTCAAAGGTAAGTGTGACACAGCCTGCAAATAATCAGAAATCAACCATGAAACTCACCCTTTTCCCCTAGCGCAGCTACTAACCTCACTTCCCCTGATTCCACCCATGGACGCCCATTCTTGTGGCCACCAGACCAAAAACCACTACTGTCTCCTTTCTCTCACCGTCAGCACCCAATCAGCCATCCTCTCAGCCCATTTCTTCCTCTCTAAAGCCACCTGGTAAATCCAGTTTAGAACTTCATCAGTTCTGGACTAAAATACAGTCATAACCTCTTAGTTATTTCTCAGCTTCTTGTTCCTTGACATCTGCCATATATGTATATTTAAATATGTGTGTCAGTTCAGTTCAGATCAGTAGCTCAGTCATGTCCACTTCTTTGCGAGCTCATGAACCACAGCACGCCAGGCCTCCCTGTCCATCACCAACTCCCAGAGTCCGCCCAAACCCATGTCCATCGAGTCGGTGATGCCATCCAACTGTCTCATCCTCTGTCATCCTCGTCTCTTCTTGCCCTCAATCCTTCCCAGCATCACCGTCTTTTCAAATGAGTCAGCTCTTCGCATCAGGTGGCCAAAGTATTGGCATTTCAGCTTCAACATCAGTCCTTTCAATGAACACCCAGGACTGATCTTTAGGATGACTGGTTGGATCTCCTTGCAGTCCAAGGGACTCTCAAGAGTCTTTTCCAACACCACAGTTCAAAAGCATCAATTCTTTTGTGCTCAGCTTTCTTTACAGTCCAACTCTCACATCCATACATGACCACTGGAAAAACCAAAGCCTTGACTAGACGGACCTTTGCTGGCAAAGTAATGTCTCTGCTTTTTAATATGCTGTCTAGGCTGGTCATAACTTTCCTTCCAAGGAGTAAGCATCTTTTAATTTCATGGCTGCAATCACCATCTGCAGCAATCTTGGAGCCCAGAAAAATAAAGTCAGCCACTGTTTCCTCATCTATTTGCCATGAAGTGATGGGACTGGATGCCATGATCTTAGTTTTCTGGATGTTGAGCTTTAAGCCAACTTTTTCACTCTCCTCTTTCACTTTCATCAAGAGGCTTTTTAGTTCTTCTTCACTTTCTGCCATAAGGGTGGTGTTATCTGCATATCTGAGGTTATTGATATTTCTCCCAGCAATCTTGATTCCAGCTTGTGTTTCTTCCAGCCCAGCGTTTCTCATGATGTACTCTGCATAGAAGTTAAATAAGCAGGGTGACAATATACAGCCTTGACGGACTCCTTTTCCTATTTGGAACCAGTCTGTTGTTCCATGTCTAACTGTTGCTTCCTGACCTGCATACAGGTTTCTCAAGAGGCAGGTCAGGTGGTCTGGTATTCCCATCTCTTTCGGAATTTTCCACAGTTTATTGTAATCCACACAGTCAAAGGCTTTGGCATAGTCAATAAAGCAGAAATAGATGTTTTTCTGGAACTCTCTTGCTTTTTCCATGATCCAGAGGATGTTGGCAATTTGATCTCTGGTTCCTCTGCCTTTTTTAAAACCAGCTTGAACATCTGCAAAGTTCACGGTTCATGTATTGCTGAAGCCTGGCTTGGAGAATTTTGAGCATTACTTTACCAGCATGTGAGATGAGTGCAATTGTGTGGTAGTTTGAGCATTCTTTGGCATTGCCTTTCTTTGGGATGTGTGTATGTTAATTGCTCAATTGTGTCCAACTCTTTGCAACCCCATGGACTATAGCCCACCAGGCTCCTCTGTCCATGGAACTGTCCAGGCAAGAATACTGCAGTGGGTTGCCATTTCCTTCTCCAGGGGAGCTTCCAGACCCAGGGATCAAACCCACGTTTCCTGCATCGCAGGCAGATTCTTTACCATCTGTTTCCATCTGAGCCACCAGGGAAGCCTACACACACACACACACACACACACAACAACACACACACACACACATACACACACATATGTGTATCTTTATATATTTAAAGTCTTCAGAAACACCCTTGTTATCTCACTAAAAGAAATAAACCAACAAAGAAGGAACAAGACAAAAACCTGCTGTGGCCCCCTTGCCAACTAAAGGGAGTTTAAGCTTTTGATTCTGGCCCCAAAGTCCCTCCTCGAATGGCCTTCGTGACGAGAGCTGCAGAGGGGCTGGCAGGGGAGGTGGGCACGTGAAAGCGGGCAGCAGCCACCCACTCGCTTTCGCCTTGGGCCGCAGGGCCGGCAGCGACGCCTCAAACGAGCGGTTCCCGCCGCTTCCTCTAAGCTGTCTTCACCGAAGCTCTCCCGCTGCTTTGGCCTTTGTAACTATCAGGGCAACGTGTCGCCTTTACAGACGTGCTGAAGGGGTATCCCATGGGAGACGGTCCTCAGGGGAGCAGCCGATCTCCTTGACTCCCAAGACCTGCTCTCCTGACACGGCTACCCACACTAGAGTCTCATCAGAGCGGCTGCTGCAGCTGATGCCCACGGCCCTTCTGGGCAGGACGTGGCCTGCTGTTTGGACATGGATGGTACCGCCTTCACCACGCTCTCTGCTGGTTGATGGAACTCACACCTGCCCTCGGGAGGCGGGGGCTGGACCAGGTGCCCACCAGACAGCTCAGAGCTCCCCACCTTGTCTGTCGGGGCCCAGGAGGGGGTGGGACCAGGCTGAGTCATCTCCCTTCTGGGAAGGTCCCTCCTAGAAACCGCCACTACCCAGCCCTGCGTGATGGGCTGGCTCCCTGTGATGTGGATTAAGTCTTTTTAAATTCCAGGGTGTCCTCCCATCGGGGGAAGCCATCCCGGAGGCCACAGCTGCGGGTCTGTCTTTTGGGGAGGTCAGCAACTCCAGCGTTTGGTCGGCACCTCTTGATCAGGGTGCCAGGAACATTTCAGGGACAGCGTTTTCCTTGGCAGGTGTGCCTGCTGGTGGGGCCCACTTCAAGGTTTGCGAGAGCAGGGAAACGGCAGCTGGGATCCATCTGTGGTTGTGGGTGAGTGCATTTGGAGGGGCGAAGGGAACGAGGACTGTCTTACACAGCACGTTCTCATTCAGAGAAGACCAGAGTGGTCAGGTGGCCGCTGGGGCATGCAGGGTTGTCCCCTGGGGCTGCCTTGGGTCACCGCTTGGTCGGTTTAAGAAGCCTCTCGGCGTGGGGGCTACGCTCAGACATCTCTGTGTCTCAGAAGGGACTGGACCCAGGACTAGGGGCAGCTCAGACCACGGGCTGCTTCTCTGTGTCTGAAGGATCGGGCTCAAGACCCTTGGCTGTACTGACAACTCAGGCTGGTGCTGCCGCTGTGAACTGCCTTCACCCCCGCCCAGGCGGAAGTCCGCTGGGGGACCCCTCCTCCAGCGTCATGCCCAGCTGGACCGGTAAACAACGGGTCCCTCTGTATTCTGGCCAGGCCAGTAGACGACCCTGTGCGTTCACACTCCGCGCTGTATCACGCTTGCTCACCTGCTTGTCTGTGTGCTCAGCTCTCTGTAACCCCGTGGACTGTAGCCCGCCAGGCTCCTCTGTCTATGGACTTTTCCAAGCAAGAATACTGGAGTGGGTTAATTACTTCTATTTCTTAATTTTAAAAAACATACACTACTGTATATAAAAGGGGCTTCCCTGGTGGCTCAGCTGGTAAAGAATCTTCCTGCAGTGTAGGAGATCTGGGTTCGACCCCTGAGTCAGGAAGATTCCCCTGGAGAAGGGACTGGCTACCCACTCCAGTACTCTTGCCTGGAGAATTCCACGGACAGAAAAGCCTGGCTGGCTAGAGTCCGTGAGTTTGCAAAGAGTCAGACACAACTGAGAGTGACCAACACGTTCATTTTCACATGAAAAAGATAATCAATAAGGACCTCCAGCATAGTACAAGGAGCTCTACTCGGCACCCAACAGAAGGCTGTAGAGGGAAAGAACCCGAGAAAGAATGGATGTGTGTTTACACACAACTGAACCGCTTTGCTGCACATCTGAAACTAACATAATGCTGTAAGTCAACTATACTCCCATAGAAAAACACCAAAAGTCAAATTAAAAAGAATACACTTCATTACTTTTATCTCTGTCTCCTCTATAAGACTCCTCAAGGTCAAGGAGCGTACCCTAACTGCCTTCGCATCCATGCCAGTCTGCATGGTTACATCCCAGACAGCAGGGAAGAAAGAGGCACACAAATAAGGCGAGAAGGTGAGCATCCTTTTCCCAAAGCCCCACCCCTGAGGACCACATAGGACTTCCCTGCTGTCCCATTGGCTGTAACTTGGCCACACGGCTGCAGATTGCTGGAAGGGCAGTCAGGACAGGGAATGCTTACTCTGAACCATCAAGAACCTCTTGGAAAATTCTGTGACTAAGGAAAAAGGATGGACGTGATATTGTGTGAGAAGTAACAGCTTTGGCTCAGTGGCATTTCCGGAATCCCTGTCTTCCTTGCTGCGTGGCCTGAGGCAGGAGTCCAGTGATATTTGACAGACTCCCACCCCATCTTCCCACACTGCATCCTTCTATTTTTGATTCAAAACCACCTTCTAAATGGCAGAAGGCTCCTCCTGAGGGCAAGCAGTCCAGGCTGGACGTTCTGTCTGTCCCCTGACCCTCCCACTCCCAGGAATGGAAGTGGAGCCAGGTAATCTCATCCTGCCTTCCTTCCCCACTAAGCTCAGTAAATATTTTTGGAAGATAATGACTCAAGGTATGGCCATCCCACTCAGATCCCAGACCATGCTCCTGAAGGATGCCAGGAGGCTTTCCCCTGCCCCCCACCCCTCAGAACTGGAAATAGATTTTTAAGCAGTGTTATATAGCAGTTTCTCTTCAAAATCCTTCTTTCCTTTTCTTTAGTAATGTCTTTATAAATCACCGTTATAAAAATAAGGCAAGCACAAGGAAAAATATGCAGTGCCGAGAAACTGAAAATTCAAGTATTTGCTTTTTATGGGACACTTGAGGCTCTTAAAAAAGAGAACTGCTAGAAAACTTAAATACAAAAAATTCACCGTATGATAACATAAAAAGCCCAGCAGAACTGAATAGTTTATGAAAATAATTTGAATATTTACGCTTCAATTTACGGTCTGAAAATCACCCCCAATCCACGATCTTATTCTTAAATGGATTTTCTGAGAGAGCGTTAAATACATGTTGATTATTTTGACACCATGTCGGCTCGGATATTCTGTGCAATGATTTGCAGGCAAAAAGGAAATTCCCTAAAACTCTAATGTAAGTATATGTGAACATACATTATATATACAGAGAAGTACATTTATATGCATGCATATATATAAAGTTTAACAAACATTTCAACTCAAAGGGGGTATTTTGGGGTTGCTGTTATTGTTAGGGGAAAATACTGTAAATTTAACTTGAACGAAGCCAAGGGCTACAACACATTGTAATTCTCTTGACAGGGAAGCTCGGGTTCAAGTTCATATCTTTTTATTTTCTGAGACTGAAGCTGCATGATCGTTTAAACCGTGTTTTATACACAACATTCCAGAAACACAGCAATGCGGGTCCATAAAAGCATTGATGAAACAGAACCAAACATTCTCCCATTTTGACTGCCCTATTATTTTCCCCCAGTATGTCAAAGAAAGCCCTTCTCAGAATTTCTTACAATTTGTCTATTTAGGAGAAGAATTTACCATTATTTTAACAGGCCCCCAAAGCATCAAATATCTATACCAAAAAAATCAATATTTACTTCCAACGGGGAAAAATATTCAGTACAAGGAAAATGGTAAGGAAAGCATATGTCCAAACACTTTATTATTAAACTCATGGGTTTAATGAAACCCAAACATGGGGACTACATTATGTAAATACACGTGGACAAAGGGCTTTTGAAGAGCAGAGGACCACAGCATCCAGGATCTGTGACTATGATTTTTTTTGTTTGTTTATACATTCTAGCAGGAATTCATATAACACACACACACACACACACACACACACACACACACACACACACACACACTGCTGAGACTGTTTATTCAGTTTTAAGCACAAACCTCTGCAAACTTCAGCAGAAGGGAGACCTCAGATTATGTGTCTGAGCAAAAGAATAATTCACTGAACTTCAGAGTTAAAATAAAAAATAAACACACTGAGAGAATTCCCTACTTTATCTGGCTTCTGAAGAAAGGCACTTTATTCAAGGGTGCACAGGCAGATTCCCCAGCACTGGGTACTGAGACGGAACTACCATCAGAGACAGAAGATACAGACTCAGGCACCAAGTCTGTATATAAGTGCTCAGTTAAGTCTGATAACCATGCCTTAATTAGGTCCCCTCTCTCCACTTTGGATTTAAAGGAGGACACAGGGTCACAAACAATATGTAGGCTCGGGTGCAGCTGTGGTGCTGGTGTTGGGTTGGCCAAAAACTCTGTTCAGGTTTTTCCATAAGAAAAATTCCAAACTGCCGTTTTGGCCAACTCAGGATAGGTGATTTCAGAGATCAAATAGCCAACGTCAATTTATCAAATATTGACTTTATCAATTTATCAAAGTCAGGCTCCGGGCTGCGTGTGAAACTCTGTCTCTGGTGAACTTACAAACAGACACGTAAACAGACACAAAAGAACATAAAAGAAGCAATATCATTTATTGGTGGTTTATTATGCACCAAACACATTTCGAAGCCTTGGCATGTATTAGCTGAGATGGTCCCTCAAACAACCCACTAGCTATGTCTTCTTCGTATTATTCTCTTTCACAGATGAAGAAACCAATGCATTCAGGGAAACTAAATTACATGTCCAGGGTCACCTGTTTGAAAACCGGACAAAAAGGCAGGTCTGCTGGGAGCTGGAAAACAAAGACCACGGTCTTCCCACTAAAGCTCAAACTCCAGGGGTGTCTACATCCTGGTAACAATGGGCCAGGCACTGACACTCCTGCTCACAGGTAGTCAATTCCTCATTTCCTCCTCAAAACCAGGCTCATTTTCTACACAGGGCAACAGTCAGCCGTGGGGAAGAGCGGACATGACGTTCCCACCCACCTCCCACTCCCCACCGAGCAGAGGTCAAGGTCAAGGTCGGCCCTCAGCTGGCTGTCTTGCTGCCCGGACCCAGGCTCTTTTCCAGAAGCTACTTCCATCGAGTCCTTCAAGTACAAAATGCACGTGCCAAACAGCTTGCTGGAAGGCGGTGGGGGTCGGGGAGGGAGGAGGGAGATGACAGTCCGGGCACCCCAAGCTTCGGAGTTACACGTTCTTCCCTTGACAGAGTGTAGATATTGCTGGTCTTCTCTGATCAGGGTAGGACGCATCCTCCCTGAAGGCAGGGTCTGCGGAGCACTGACCACGCAGCATCCTCCAGCCCACCTGGTGTCCTTGACTCCGCCGGCATCTGTGAAGGCAGCAGGCAGCCTGCTCAAGATGCTAAGCGGCCAGCATGGCCCGAGCCCTGGCCATTCCAGACAGATGAAAACGCCCACACCCTGGGGCCCAGGCACCCTGGCCAGGCTGGCTATCATCCTTTAGCTGCTGGTCGCAGCTCTCGTCAACCAAGGCTGCAGTATCTTAAGACGTGAACCACTGGCAATGGCCACGCTAGCGCACGGTGCCTGACATCAGCGCTGCGGTGCTGCGGATCGGATGAACCAGCAACCTACATCAGCAGCCACAGGACATCTGCAAAGGAGACGGTGCCTGCCTCTGCAGGACGAGCATCGACAGGTAAACGCCTCGAGCTTCACTGCACTGTTCCCCCTCCAAGACAAATGGTCCCGAAACGACAGATACACACTTAGCAAGCGAGACATCAAAAGTTGAGCGTTTGACGTGTAACTACATTTCAGTGGCACCGCTCGAGTTTTATTTTCTTCGGGGTCTCTAATGTTGGCTCCAAATGCCTGTAAAGAACAACGTCTCTCCTTACCTGTGCCCTCCCTTCCCTGAGACCGCCAGAGAATCGCTAATATACTGCCAGCTCTCCCCAGCTTTCCCTCCCCTCTAGGCTGAGATTCTGTCTGTCCAGCCATGTGCACGGTCGGATTGAAATACTGCCATCCCTCAACTCTCCTATGCTTCTGGCGGGAGCGGAAGTCGGTGCAGCCGCTGTGGAAAGCCATACGGAGGCCCCTCAGAACACTAAACAGAGCTGCGATAAGATCCACCGGCCCCACTCCTGGACGTACACCCTGCCCAAACTGGAGTTCAAAAAGACACATGCCACCCTCACGTTCACAGCAGCACTGCTTACGACAGCCAGGGCACGGAAGCAGCCCAAACGCCCATCTACAGAGGGTGGGATAAAGAGGGGCGGCACACATATACGATGGAATACCACTCGGCCGTAAAACAGATGGAACAACGCCACTCTCAGCAGCATGGACGCAAGCAGAGATTATCATACTAAGGGATGGAAGTCGGCAAGAGGAAGACCAATGCCACACGACACCACTCACACGTCCTCTAAACTACGACACCAGTGAAGCTATCCACAATACGGAAACAAAGTCATGGACACAGAGAGCAGACAGGCAGCTGCCAAAGAGAAGGGGCTGGGGGAGGGGTGGAGTGGGAAGCTGGGGTTAGCAGAGGCAAGCGTTCATTTACAGAATGGGTCAACTACAAGGTTTATCAGAGAGAACTATATTCAACCCCCTATGATGAACCATAATGGAAAAGAATATGGAAAAAGAAAAGAATGTATGCATGCATTAAACAGCTCAGTCACTGTGCTTCACAGCAGTAATTAATACAACACTGTAAATCCACTCCACTTCAGTTAAAAACATGCAGTTCCATATCTCACCTCCATTTTCAGAGTAGGCAAGAGTATGACCAAATGAAAAACGAACAGGTCAGGAAGTGACCAAACCCTGTTAGGTCAGGCCCAGGGCTTCAGCCAGGCTCTCCTCCTGCAAGCCCTGCTTAACTGTGGAACAAAGCATCGCTCTGCAACTGTGAACAGCACCTGCACCCTCGGAGAGAAAGAGTATTAAGGAAGCTTGCAAAGGTGGAGGCCCCCTCCCTTCTAAAATCTCTGGCAAAGGACACGTGGGAAAGCCTGGCTCTCACTGAGGAACGGAGGTCTTTACAGTTTGGTGAAGCATGAAGGTATTACAGAGGTACATCCCCCTTCTTGTAATATTATCCCCTCTGTTTCACAGACATGGCTTTCCAAATGGAAGTAAGCAGAAAACAACATGTCCCAGTGAGTTCCCGGTTAAGATGCTGCAAACTTCGAACAGGACATTTTAGAAGTGTAAGGGCATTTCTTTGCAGCAATAGGGCGATGCTTATGCCTGGCTTCACTGACATATATTGCTGGAGAGCTCTCCTTTCGAGTAGTAACTCAGAAACACGGATGTCACTTTGACGCCAGTGCAGAACTTGTGTTCACGTCCAAGCAGCGGAGGGGGCCTCTGCTCAATCCCAGTGTGCTGCCACCCAGTGGCGGCAGCGGCAGCCTGGGCCACAAGGCGAGGTTTAGCCGAGGAGCGTGTTTCAGTAAGGCAGAGAGGACAATGTACACACTGCAAAAAATAAAGATGCTGAGAGCCCAGGGTGTGCTGGTCTCATGGCAGAGACAGACACATTCAGACACGCAGCCACACAGGAACAAATCACACTGCAACGAGGTGGCGGGAAGAGATGAGCACAAAGTACTGCGAAGTGTCAAGCACTTAAACACTCAGTCCTGTCCGACTCTTTGTGACGCCATGGACCACCGTGCTCCGATTTCCCAGGCAAGAATACTGGAGTGGGCTGCCATTTCCTTCTCCAGGGGATCTCCTGACTCAGGGATCAAACTCATGTCTCCGGCACTGGCAGGTGGATTCTTTACCATTGTGCCACCTGGGAAGCCCCAAATACTTGAACTGCTGCTGCTGCTGCTAAGTCGCTTCAGTCGTGTCCAACTCTGTGCAACCCCAAAGATGGCAGCCCACCAGGCTCCCCTGTCCCTGGGATTCTCCAGGCAAGAACACTGCAGTGGGTTGCCATTTCCCTCTCCAATGCATGAAAGTGAAAAGTGAAAGTGAAGTTGCTCAGTCATGTCCGACTCTTAGCAACCCCATGGACTGCAGCCCACCAGGCTCCTCCATCCATGAGATTTTCCAGGCAAGAGTACTGGAGTGAGGTGCCATTGCCTTCTCCGAATACTTGAACAGTTAATATCATATAGCAAATCTTACAGAACAACCACTTATAAGCTTACTAAAGGTAAAAATGTTTACACATACACACAGAGACTGACCAATAATTGCTGGATAAGAGGGGAGCACGTGATCACCTTCTAAACAGTCAAGGATAATGACATATATTTTACCAGTATCTGCTAACAACCATAGAAGGGTTTGATAGGGAAGGACTCTGGGTGGCTGTCTTAGCAAAACTTTACTCAAAGACCATCAGTTAGTCTGTGGCAGGTCTAAGTGAGCTATTTTGACACCAAGGTTGGATTCTTTCCACTACCCCGATTTTATCAATAAATATTTCCCGATAGGAATGGTGACAGCAAGTTCCACTTTGTAAACAAACTTTTAAAAGCAACCTCCCCACCAAAATCCAACTAAAAAAAAAAAAAAAAAACCACTGCCAATATTAAAGGATTCTAAAACTGGTCTAAACACATTAGGAAGCTCCTTTCTAAGATGCCTGTGAATCCTTAGCCTCAGGTCAGACCCCTTCATTAGGCACAAGGTCTTCGAGGCAACCTCAGAGGCCTTGAGGATAATTTCCCTGAGGCTATTCAGCCTGTTCCTTCTAACCAGCGTCTGGTGGAGGATTGATTTCTACCCATCAGTCCAGGCCACCATTTAAGAAACCCCTCTTTGCACTGACATTTCCGAAGCAGATAGAAACTAATTATTCTGGAAGAACAAAGTTCACATGACTGATTCTTTCCAATCGGAAAAAGCAATGTACCGCTTGATTCACGGAGGAGGGAAACATCACCCCTCTCTCTTGAGAGAGATTTTCAGATAAAAGCTGCTAATGCTTTCCAAATTGAAAGCTTACGTCATTATACATACAGGTCAAATCTTCAGAGTTGTTAAAACAGGTAGTGTTCTGCATCCCACCCCAAGAAAAACATAAAATGAAACATGAATTAGATTATCAGAGAGGTCAGTACAAACGACAGCAGGATGGATCAAGAACTCAGGCAGAAGAAAATGATACTCTACTTTGGGGATGGTCTGGATTATAAATGAGGCTGACGATGCTGTCTTTTTTTTGGGGGGGGGTGGCGGCTGGTGGTGGCTTTTGCCTCCAGAGCGGGCAGGGGAGAAGGAGAGGAAGGAAAAGAAGGGGCAATTTTGACTCCTGGCTGTGGAATATTTTTTTTCCTTACGGATTTTAGTGAAAAATGAAAGTGTTCATCAGTCATTTCCAACTCTGCAACCCCATGAACTGTATGGAGCCCATGAGGCTCCTCTGTCCACAAGGTTCTCCAGGTGAGAATCTTGGAGTGGGCTGCCATTCCTTTCTTCAGGGGATCTTATGGACCCAGATCTCCTGCACTGCAGACAGATTCTTTATCATCTGAGCCACCCGGGAAGCCATTATTTCTAGCCAAATAAGACCTTCATTTTAAGTTCTTGCTTTTAGTATGATTAATAGGTTCTTACTGCTTAGTGATGGTGCCCAGGCCCGGGACACTCAGCCTCTCTTGAGGATCCAGGGGCTGCTCATCAGCTTCATGGACTACAGATCCACTCTGTGAGTCTCCCTTCCTCCTCTGCAAACGGGAAGGTTGGACCCCAAGGCCCAGAAGAGCTGTTCCAGATCCACAGAAGACAGTCAATGGCCGTAGAATGAGTTCCTGATAGGAGTGTCTTTTCTGATCTGGGGGGCTTGGGTCAGACTGAACAGTCTGAAGAATGGGATTGAGGGCAAGGACTGGTCACACGCTCACAGCCTTAGGGTGGTGAGGGACCATTCCAGAGAGACTGACCGCATGGCAGGGTGGGGACAATGTGCCATGAGGTCCCGCTGACCTGGAGGCGGGGACCACAGCCCTGTGAACGATGGAGGGACCACTCACGCATGCTTGTGTCACAGAGCCCCGTGCAGGCCCTGAGCCCTGAGGCTGGGGCGGGCCTCCCTGCGTGGCGGTCTCCAGGCGTGTGTCTCACGTCAGCACTGGGAGGCCGGGGCGCCCTGACTCTCATGAGGGGAGGACAATGAAGCTGCTTCTTGGGCTCCACCTGTGCGCCTCCTCCGTGGGCTGATTTTAACCGGCGTCTCCTACTGCACCGTAATCATGCACAGAACAGCTCCGGTGCATGCTGCGTGGCCTTCTAGCAGATATCAACCTGGGGGGTGGTTTGGGAATCACCTCTCCCACCTGCCGTTGGTGTCAGACGTGAGGACAGCCTGGGGAGGGCTACGCCTACATTCTCCCTGACATCCTACTACAAGCTCAGCCCTGCTCTCTGCTTCCTGGAGGGGCCGGGATTTGGAAAGAGGCCACAGGAAGCCCATGCCCCCTCCTTCCGCCCTGACCTGCTGACGCCCAGCATCCCTGAAACCTCTCTGAGCCTTGGTTTCCTCAGCAGGAAAACAAGGAAGCGAGGCGGTTGTCCCATCTCAGCGACAAAGTTCATGAGAGACTCGATGAAGCTCAGGACTGTGGAAGCTCTCTGAAAATGGCAACTTCTTTTTCAGGGCTAAGACAGGACGTGCTTCTGTTCCTTTGGCTTTGGAATTTAAATGCTGCAGGGTTATATTTACTCTCCTGAGTTTATTGTGCTTCCCATGGCTGGTGAACTCATCCAGGCTCTGCTGGCCAGTGCAGAAATCATGTCAGTTCAAACTTTCCTCGGCCTGCGATCTGAGTCAGTGAGAAGTAATGGCAAAACAAACGTGGCATCCTGACGGAGCTGGGTCTATTCTCACACGGTACGGTTTTGAGGCTAATGTCTTTTCAAACAGCTCTGTTTTGCCTGCAGACTTGAATACCCTCATTATAAAGTGTTTGAAAAAAAATTTCCCTTATGTTTTTTTAAAGAGCGCCATTCTTCAAAAAGATGTCAAGAAGCTCTTTTCTTCCCCTCTTGCTACAAGGTGTAATGTAGAGATATGTATAAAATCTGGTTGGAAATGTGACCTATATTGGACTGGCAAAGTGTAATATCAAGCAAACAGCTAGTCTGGGAGCTGGCTTTGTCCTACCTTGCCACTGATATTTGGAGAAAAGGACCTCATATTGTCCATGAACAGGGTGAGCAGCTTGGAAGTCAATTATGGTTTTAAAAAAAATGGGACGCCTTGGCTTGTGGAGTTCATCAGAGTTCGGAACAAGTCCCTGGCCTGCCTAGCGACAGCCAAAGCCAGGTCTTTGGGAAAACATTTTATTTTCATGCTCAGAGTAATAAGAAGAGAAAAGTCTTTTTTTTTTTTTTTTTTTTTGCAGATGAAATGGTGCTGATAATAAAAAGTAGGTCACACTTTCTCTGTGTCTCTTGACTTTCTCTGAAAAGACAAAGGAGGGTTTCGGAGACGAGAATGAGTTGTGGCAAACCTTTCACCTGGGTGTTCTTCGTACTCAGAGTAAAACTGGGGGCATTTTTGGTCTGGGCTGACATTTTGCAGAGGCAAGGGAGATGGCGATGGGAACTCTGAGGGCTGGTGTGGGGGTGCAGAGAGCAGATCATCCAAGCTTTTGAGAGAGGTGAGAACCAGCAAGTTCAAAGGGCTATTGGTGGTTATGACCTTAGGGTTTGGGGCAGCAAGGTGGGAAGGCGCGTCACACTAGCATCCGGGGGAGACAGCGCTGCTGTGCACAGTCATTCACTGTCCACTCCCACAAGAGTGCAGCCCGTGCAAGCGACCGGGCCACCTCCTTTGGCCAATGAAACAGGGCTGAGCGGGCAGGCGTCACTCCCAGGAAGAAGCTTTAAGAACTCATCTGGCCTCGTTCTCTCCTGTCTAACGAGTCCTGCAGCAGAACTCCGTCAGAGCAGCCGAGGAGCAGAGGCAGATCCTGTCGGATCTAGAGCACGTCAAACTCACTCTTTTATTTTTAACCACGTGGCATGTGGGATTAGTTCCTGACCAGGGATGAAAGGATAAAGGATATACACACACATATACACACACACACACATATGCACGCACACACACACACAGTAGAGTACTACTCAGCCATAAAAAAGAATGCAATCATGTTATTTGCAGCAACATGGATGGACCCAGGGATCATCATATGTAAGGGCAGTCAGCCCGACAAAGAAAAATTCCATATGATGTCACTTACACGTGGAATCTAAAACAGGATACAAATGAGCTTATTTATAAAGAGAAACAGACTTACAGACATAGAAAGCCAACTTATGTTTACCAGAGGGGGGAGGGGGAGGGAGGGTAAGTCAGGAATTTGGGATTAACAGGCGCCCACTGCTAGATATAAAACAGATGAACAGGACCTACCATACAGCACAAGGGACCATATTCAATACACTGTAATAAGCCATCAAAGAAAAGAATGTGATGATAGATAGATAGATAGATACAGAACTCAATCACTGTGCTGTACACCTGAAACTAACATAGTGTTATAAATCAACTATACTCCAGCAAAAAAATAATAATAATAAAATAAACAGGGCATGAATTAAAAAAAAAAGGAATTGGTTACTGTAGAACTGTGACATGTTACATGTTCATTAAACTTCAAAAATGGCAAAAAAAAAAACCCACAAACATAGCACATGTTCACTGCTGCCTCTTCTGCGAGCTATGGCAGAGGCTCTGGGGGAGCACAGGAGACACAGTCCCTGCCCATTTGTAGCTAGTCACGCAGGAAAGAGAGGCACGAAATATCAGCCGCAAGTGTGACGAGCGGTTAAGTTCAAGGACACGGGCTCCCGAAGCCAGGGAATGAAGATGTGTTTCCAGATGGTGGCAGTAGTGATTGAGAGCATGGAAAAAATTCCCAGCTGATGGCTTTGTTGTCTCCAGAAAGTCCTGAGTTTAAGAAAAGAATGAGTGAGGTGTAGGATGAGATGGGGAATCTGACCAGATGATCCTCAATGAATTAATGCACAATTGTGGAGACGCAGCTCCCACTGATGGACTCAGCAACAGAACTGCACATGTCAGGAAGTACACAAAGGGCAGGTACTGAGTTCAGTCCACCACGAAACCACCTCCACCTATTCTGGTAACGATACTCGGATTTGATTTTGGGAAACCAGAGCCTCCCGAACTCTTCGTCCGTGAACTCTCGATGGTCTGCATGCACAGGGATGAATCCACCACTCAAGCCCTGCCAAACTCTCAAATCTCTCACCACAGAGCCTAGTTCAGGATGAGCATGCAGGCCAAACTGAGTCAGAATGAATTCCCAAAAGGAGAAACCCCAGGCTTTTTCCCACTGTGTTGCACCTAGGAAGATATGGCTGAGAGCTGTTGGTACTTGTCATGATGTCCAAGACATGAGTGCGTCAGAAAATGGTAACAATGTGGAGGAAATATAACCGAGGATAAAAAGGATGGAAAGCAGGTGCTGATCATCTAGCCCCTGGATCAAGCATTGCCTGACCTCCTTGTCACAACTATACTTTCCAGTTGGGTGACGTTTTCTTTCATTTGCAGTAGAATGTGTCTATGGTAACTTCATACAGTGAAAAGAGGAGAACAATTTTCTTGACTCTGAGTTGTTATAATTTGACAATCTTTCCCAGAATCTATCAGAGATTTAGCTCAGAGTCAATCCCAGATATGATCACCTTGGTTCTGCAGATTTTGTGACTGGGTTTGCCTTATTAACAGACAAGGTGATCATTCATCCCTACTGGTTTCAGATAATCCCAATTTATGTCTCTCTTCCTGAATAATTATTATTAGTATGGCTCTTCTCACTTTAAAACATATCCAAGACTGATTAAACACGAAAGTATAAGGTTCAGTTCAGTCAGTTAAGTCGCTCAGTCGTGTCCGACTCTTTGCGACCCCATGAATCGCAGCACGCCAGGCCTCCCTGTCCATCACCAACTCCCAGAGTTCACTCAGACTCACATCCATTGAGTCAGGGATGCCATCCAGCCATCTCATCCTCTGTCGTCCCCTTCTCCTCCTGCCCCCAATCCCTCCCAGCATCAGAGTCTTTCCCAATGAGTCAACTCTTCGCATGAGGTGGCCAAAGTACTGGAGTTTCAGCTTCAGCATCATTCCCTCCAAAGAAATCCCAGGGCTGATCTCCTTCAAAATGGACTGGTTGGATCTCCTTGCAGTCCAAGGGACTCTCAAGAGTCTTCTCCAACACCACAGTTCAAAAGCATCAATTCTTCGGTGCTCAGCCTTCTTCACAGTCCAATTCTCACATCCATACGTGACCACAAGAAAAACCACAGCCTTGACTAGACGGACCTTAGTCGGCAAAGTAATGTCTCTGCTTTTGAATATGCTATCTAGGTTGGTCATAACTTTTCTTCCAAGGAGTAAGTGTCTTTTAATTTCATGGCTGCAATCACCATCTGCAGTGACTCTGGAGCCCCCCAAAATAAAGTCTGATACTGTTTCCCCATCTATTTCCCATGAAGTGATGGGACCGGATCCCATGATCTTCGTTTTCTGAATGTTGAGCTTTAAGCCAACTTTTTCACTCTCCTCTTTCACTTTCATAAAGAGGCTTTTTAGTTCCTCTTCACTTTCTGCCATAAGGGTGGTGTCATCTGCATATCTGAGGTTATTGATATTTCTCCCAGCAATCTTGATTCCAGCTTGTGTTTCTTCCAGCCCAGCGTTTCTCATGATGTACTCTGCATAGAAGTTAAATAAGCAGGGTGACAATATACAGCCTTGACGGACTCCTTTTCCTATTTGGAACCAGTCTGTTGTTCCATGTCCAGTTCTAACTGGTGCTTCCTTACCTGCATACAGGTTTCTCAAGAGGCAGGTCAGGTGGTCTGGTATTTCCATCTCTTTCAGAATTTTCCACAGTTTATTGTGATCCACACAGTCAAAGGCTTTGGCATAGTCAATAAAGCAGAAATAGGTGTTTTTCTGGAACTCTCTTGCTTTTTCCATGATCCAGCGGATGTTGGCAATTTGATCTCTGGTTCCTTTGCCTTTTCTAAAACCAGTATAAGACTACCCTATTCATAATCCTTCTTTACAGAGATTTTTTCCTTTAAGAGTAGAATCCCACACCCCCTTCGCCAAATTCTTTACAGTGATAATTGTGGCTAATTATACTCAGCAAATAATCTCATCTTGCCAGTCTTCCCATGTTTGACTTTTGGGGGATTAATCACAGCTTTCTGCTGTCGAGTGAGGTTCTCGAGAGCATAGCATTATTGTTTTATCTAAAGGAAATCCCTCTGCAATGGGCCCCCATCCATCATCCCTCCTGGAGGAGAATGAACTCAGTAAAACTTCCTGGCCTGCAAACTTGTTTGCTAAAGTGTGGCTTCCTCCTCACCAGCAGCATAGGGTCTTCCTCGGGCAGCGGCGTGTTTGGGATTCCGCTTAGGGTATTGTTTAATCAAGATGGGACGGTGAGCCCTGTGTGAGGACCCCGTGCTGGGAATCTGATCACCCCTGTAAACACAATGATAACGTTGTGTCCAGACGCTGGGAGAAGACAATGCTCCCGAATTCCCTTTTCCTAATTAGAGTTTGAAACAAAGGGTGGGAAATCTACGCTTCCGCCCACCCCCAGTCATTATCTATTGGCCTTCATTTCTGGGCATTGATTGAGCTTAGGGTATTTTTGTGTGTGTGAAGGAACAGCAAATTAAAATTCAGAATTCTCCCTTTTGTCTTCCTAGACTGTTCATCTTGTTAGAATGCTGGGGTGACAGAGATTAAAAGTCAGAAGTAGGTGATTTGGGAGCCTTTATATGCTTGCATGAACCAGAGCAACTTCCTTTTCAAATTTATTCCAATAAGCAAACATTTCACCAAGGCAGATGATGGGATGTGAGTTCATAAAGAAATTTCATAGGGAACTCTTTTGGTGAGGGAAAGACACAGACAAGCACTTTCGCCAAATGGTGGGCAAACACCTTGTCTTCTGAGTGTCTAATGATTTTGCTACATCACCTGTTACTCTGCTAATAGGGACCAGCTATATTATGAAGCAATATTTTCATTTTTTTTTAATCTGAAATGCCCAGGTCCCTCAGGATGTCTGGTGCAGGGGAGTGCCTGTGCATGTCCTTCTGAGTGGCACTTCCGGCTGGCACCATCAGAGAGACAGAGTCATCACCAGCAATCAAGCCATACTAAGTCAATTTACATTACGATCGCCCTGCAGAGTAACAGTTAAGCCATTTAGATGGAAAAATCTCCCAGGCTCCTGCAAAAAGGATCGCTGGCGTTGCAGATATAAAACGCTGTGTTCTCATGGAATTCAACCAGCCAGGACAAAGACTAGGTGACCAAATTCTCTGCTCAGTAACGGAAACGTCCTGTAAAGGGAACCCTCTCAGCCCGCACAGGACAAGTAAGTAAGTCCGTTTCCAAAGGCAGTTGGCAAACCTGCATCTCTCAAGCTTCTCAGACTGGCCAGCTGTGTCAGTGAACGTGGTGCCATCATTTCCTGGTGGAAAAGCAGCAGCACTCTAGAGGGGCGGGATGGGGCGGGAGGTGGGAGGGAGACCCAAGAGGGAGGTGTATGCCTACGGCTGATTCATGTTGATGTTTGCAGAAACCAAGACCATTCTGTAAAGCAATTCTCCTTCAACTGAAACATAAATTAATCTCCAAAGAAAAAAAAAGTAAGCGCACGAACACACCCATCAGTGAAGGTCACGGTGGCTGCTATGATGTGATAGAAAAAAAAAAGAAAATTCTTGCTCACATAAAGTCCAGACTGAGTATTCTTGATCAGTGGGGTGACCAGGCTTCATCCAGTGACTCGGGGACTCTGGCTCTTTTCATCTCGTGGCCCCTACCATCTTTAAAGTGTGGTTTCCAAACCTGTAGCCGGGAATGGGGGATGAATGGTTGCATGTGGAGAGTCTGAATGGGTCAGACCTGAAGGGCCAACACCACTTCTACCAATAGTGTACTGGCCAGGGCAGTCACGTGGCCACAGCTAAACACCAGAGTGGCTGGGAAGGGAAGTCCAGCTGTGTGCCAGGATGAGGACAACGGTTGGTGATGCTCGGGACCTCTGTCTGCAGGAAGCAGTGAGCAGAGTCACAAGCAAGATCTCTCTCTCTCCAAGTTCAGGGTCTTGGACCCCCTTACACTGTCTGCTGCTGCTGCTAAGTCGCTTCAGTCGTGTCCGACTCTGTGCGACCCCATAGACGGCAGCCCATCAGGCTCCACCGTCCCTGGGATTCTCCAGGCAAGAACACTGGAGCGGGTTGCTATTTCCTTCTCCAATGCGTGAAAGTGAAAAGTGAAAGGGAAGTTGCTCAGTCGTGTCCGACTCTTAGCGACCTCATGGACTGCAGCCACCAGGCTCCTCTGTCCATGGGATTTTCCAGGCAAGAGTACTGGATGGGGTGCCATTGCCTTCTCCACACTGTCTAGGTGACGGTAATTAATGATCGAAATCAAAATCTATTCTGGCAAGATGTAACGAGGGTGGCTGGGAGGGGGAAGCAAAACCTAGGGTTGAAATCCAATGGGTTAAGTCACTGAATCAAAGAAGCACTCAGACCTGTGGTCCCTCAGACAGTCCTGGAGCTGGAAGGCTAACCGTTCTTCTGGGATGCTGAGTTTTCTCGTGGAGTCCCTGGAACAGACCCTTTGACCTTTAGAGGTTTCTCATGGCTCTGATCTCTTGCTAATGGATAGTATTCTCCGAGCTGATGGTGTTTTAAAGATATGACATCTGACCGATGATAACAGGTCCAACCTCTTCGGGGACAGCGTCGTGCGTCTTCCTGTCTCAGCCTCCCTTACTGGCTAATTACATAACTTGACTAGAACTTGGTTTTTAGGGCATCTATTTTGCCATTGCCTAATCACAAGTAAAACCATAAAGTTTTATGAGAGCTAAAGGGACTGCCTTTTGCAGAGGGGAACTGAAATGAAAATTAAAGGGAGCATAAAATGATAAGAAAATAAAATGAAATTCCGCTGGGTGTTTTTTCCCAGATTGCCACACTAAACTGCAGTGCTGGGGACATAATCCTACTGCTTATCGTCTCTGACGAGGCACCGAGGGGGAGGGAAGAACCTGGCATTTTCTGATCACAGGCAACGGAACTGAGGGAGTTCCAGCAAGTGGCTTTAGGAGAAGGCATGGAAGAAAACCCCTCGATCCACCATCTATGTGGGCCTCTAAGCAAGTTCTCTGAGCTTTAGACTCATCATTTACAAAATGCAAAAAGTGCAGCTCCTCCTAGCATTTTTGTAAAGATTTGATGAAACAGCACATAGAAAATGCACAGTGCAGTGCCTGGCCCACAGTGGGGCTTCGGGTCATAGCACATTTCTCATCACCGCTAACAGTAGAAGCAGCTTGGGCTTCCCTGCTGGCTCAGATGGTAAAGAATCCGCCTGCGACGCAGGAAACCTGGGTTATATCTCTGGTCGGGAAGATCCCCCGGAGAAGGGCATGGCAACCCACTCTAGTGTTCTTGTCTGGAGAATCCAACGGACAGCGGAGCCTGGTGGGCTACAGTCCATGGAAGGCAAAGAGTCAGACACGACTGAGCGGCTAAGCATGCACAATGACAACGTGGGGTACCGTCGCCACATTATAGATGAGAAAACTGAGGTTCAGAGACAGCAGAGACAAAAACAAAACTGGCCCAAACAAGCAGCGGTAAGGATGGCTGCCGGCCTGAGACACACCCCATCTGCCTAACTCTGCATTAGGATAAAGCTGATGGGCCAACAACCCACGCGCTTCGTTTCAAACAGGGACTATACGCTTTTGTTTGGAAAATGACCCACGTGCTCCCGGTGAGAAATACATTGGCAGGATGGGCACAGAGGCTGACGGATGTCAAGAGCACACCCTTTTAGGAGCTGGACCTTGCGCCTAGATCTCTGAAAGGGATCCAGCATCTATGACAAGTATCGTTTCCAGGAAGCCTCCTGCACCAAACGGTGGGTTTCTGCCCAGAGGCATGAGAGACTGAGGGTTAAAACCAGCGAGCAGGCACTCTGGGGACTCACAGAGGCCAAGTGTGTGTGCTTCTCAGGCCATGAAATACGGCCCCTACTTTGACACTCTTGTAATAGCACGGATGTTCACTCTCCTTGTTTCCGTGGGGTTTATGGGCCATAAAGTTTAATAACAATCTTAACAGCGCAGCAGAGAACTCACCAGGCTAGAAGGCCACCCTTACCAAAGGGGACCTGAGTTTTCCACTCCCACCCCCGCCGGGCATCTTGACTTGTCCACGTGCCCAGCTCTCATTTGGGGTCGCATGACCGCGGGGTAAAGGGACATAGAAGGCTGCTGTTGCCTTCAACATGGCGAGGGCAATACACTTGGCCTTGGCAGCACTTCACGCTTAAGGGCGGTTACAGAGCCTGCTTGTTGGGCCATGTGGGACCCACCGATAACATACTGTGAGCGTGTCGAGGTTTCACTCAAATAGCCGGACACTTGGCACGGACTCGACTCCTCTCCAGACTCAGAGCTGTGCCTGAGCCGCTCTCAGCCTCCTTTCCTGCCTCAGCGACTCACTGAACTCCCGATCGACCGACACCCAACAGCTGGCACACCTGCCGGCCCTGGCCCGCCGCAGGCCTCCGGCTGTCCCCTCGCCAGGGGACTCACCTTCTCCTGTCTTTCTGAGTCTTGAGTCCACTTTATCTGCAGCCCCGGTCAAAGGTCAGAGATGCCTTCTGGATTCCCGCCCTCACTCAAAGAACGTCCCCACTACGTTCTACGCAGCACTCACCGCCATCTGCAACAGCTTATTTGCATGCTTGTGAAACGCCTGCATACGGAGGGAGAACAGTCCTACCTGATGGCATGTGAGGCCTGAGCCTCCGTGGAGTTGGGCGCCCTGGGGGAGTCCCAGAACTGTCCCTGCTGTGAACACCCAGCATATTGCAGCTGGTGCCTGGTTTTGCGGGGGACCACTGAAGGCTCCGGGATGCGGTATTGGGGGTGGGGACACCCTTCCTGGGGAGAAGATTCCAGCTGGGGAAGTAAGGGAAGGAGAAGAAATCCTAACCAGGCTGTATTTACATATCACAGAGCACTTCCTGCTGGGCTGCCTTTGCCCAGAAACAAAGTCCTCTCATTTCAGGCCAAGAGGCTTTCCTCTGAAGCTAAACTCTGCTGTTCCTCCTACTCCTTCCTGGTGAAGACAAAACAGCTCTGTTTCCAAAAGGAACAGGGAGACAATTCACCAAACTGGTGGCTTGATGTCACTGTGGCTGTCCTTGGAAGGCTGGGGCTTCACCAAGGAAGCCCGGGTTTATAGGAGTTATGCGAGAGTTCGCCCGAGTTTATCCAAGGCTTGTCACCAAGAGGACAGAAACGCTATAGCCTCTGTCATTCATTCATTCATTCATTCACTCATTCATCCACTCACCTGTCCATCCATGCACTCACCTACCCACCCACCCATCTATCCATTCATCCATCCACTCACACATCCATCCACTCACGCGTTCATCTGCTCATCCATTCCAGAAGCATTTACTGAATCACTACTGAGTTTCTAACACAAAGCTATTTCTCCCGGCTGGATCTTTGATCCTTTGGTTAATTAATAACAAGAGAAGTTTGGGATGGTTGAGGTTGGGGGCTGGAGGTTCCACCCCTTGTGGAGAGCTCAGTCAGATTTGGGCGATTTGGGGAAATATGTCTGATAGAACCGATGGGAATTCAGGACACACTACCCTAAAGTAGGCACCTTGGCATACTGAATACTGAGGCTACTCGGACTTTCTTCCTCCATTTTCTCCAGAAACAGGTCATAGGTCCCTTCTGTGAGAGAGTCCCTCCCCACACCCCAAGGAAAGATGCATCCTTATCTCTGAAGACAAAGGAACTCAGATCAACAGGTCCTGCAAAGTTTTCCCCCCAGGTTCCTATACTCCAAGTTTTTTATTGTATCATATTCTCTCATGACTAACACTTTATCCTTCATCAAAGCCAGCATAAAGCTTCATTTCCTCAGGAATGATCCTGTGTCTTATAAAACTTACATTAAATAAACCTTATGCTTAACCTTGTTAATCTGTCTTTGTCAGTTTAATTTGCAAACCCAGTCAGGGACCCTCAGTTGTTCAGTCCCTGAGTCGTGTCCCACACTTTGATCCCAGGGAGGCAGCACTCCAGGCCTCTCTGTCCTTCACCGCCTCCCAGAGTTTGCACAAACTCACATCCATTGAGTTAGTGATGCTATCTAACCCTCTCATCTTCTGCTGTCCCCTTCTCCTCCTGCTCTCACTCTTTCCCAGTATTGGGGTTTTTTTTCCCACTGAGTCAGCTCTTCACATCAGGTGGCCAAAGTATTCGAGTTTCAGCTTCAGCATCAGTTCCTTCCAATGAATATTCAGGACTGATCTCCTTTAGGATGGACTGGTTGGATATCCTTGCAGTCCAAGGGACCCTCAAGAGTCTTCTCCAACACCACAGTTTGAAAGCATCAATTCTTAGGGACCTGGAGAGGACTGAAAAAAAACTTTTCCCTCTCCTACAGAATTAACATTTGAAATTGAGAGTTCCTTGGCGCATCTTCCTAAGAAGTTCTTTTTTTTTTTTTCAAATTGACTTCTATAAATAGGATACTATTCTTCTTGCATTCAGGTGGCTCACTCCTTCAGTTCATTGTCCAGCCTTTTATTAATGGAATAATTCTTCCAGGAGCCATCAAATCATTTGATTTACCATTCTTTTTTTTTTTCACAGCAGAAGTTCCCCATTTCGGATGTTCTTTCACTTGGAAGCAAGTATGTGTGGACCTAATGTACAGCTGAGACCAGCATGTGGTTTGTCCTTCTCTCCTGGGGCCTATCGTCATTCTCATGTCCAGGGCAGAGGGTGTCCAGGGTACACCCACTCATATAGCATCAGTCATAAGCCTTTAAAGGCTTCACTGCACAAGGCTTTTAGACTGACCTCCAAAATACAGGTGTCAGAGATTCACACTTTCAGTTAAAAACAAAAAAAAGATTGACGAAATGTTTTAAGAAGGTATAACGACACTCTTAAGATGAAGTGCTCTGTAGGGAAGCAGGGGGATAATGGGGAAAAAAGTACATATATATATATATATAGTGTGTAGTTGTTCAGTCATGTCCAACTCTTCGCAGCCCCATGGACTGTAGCCCACCAGGATCCTCTGTCCATGGGATTCTCTAGGCAAGAATACTGGAGTGGGTTGCCATTCCCTTCTCCAGGGGATCTTCTTCATCCAGGAATTGAACCTGGGTCGCCCACACTGCAGGGGGGTTCTTCACCATCTGAGCCACAAGGGAAGCCCATATATCTGTCTAAATCTATATCTATATATAGGATGCCGACAACCAGTGGGACCACCAAGTAGGAAAGGGAGGTGATACCAAAAATGGCAAGTGATTTTTAAGGACAGAAAGATGGTTATTTCCCTCCTTCCACTCAACTCAGAAGGATTCAGCATCACAGAACCAAAGGCTGACAGAAAGGCCAGGCGCGAAGACCCCAGACTTTTAGAAAGTCCTAAGTGTGATGGGTTTCAGCTAGGTTGGCCAGATGTCCTTGTTTATACCTGTCACCCTATTGGAACCACCCTTCCTTTCCCCCAAAGGTCGCAATCTGGATGGTCCATTCTAAGGCCACACCTCTAGTACAGGCTGAGCCTAGCGGGGAGGGGTTTACCCCCAAAGGTCACAATCTGGGTGGCCCATTCTAAGGTCACACCTCTAGCGCAGGCTGAGCCTAGCGGGGAGGGGTTTACCCCCAAAGGTCGCAATCTGGGTGGCCCATTCTAAGGCCACGCCTCTAGCGCAGGCTGAGCCTATCGGGAAGGGGTTTACCTTTCAGAGCCTGTCCCACAAAAAGGACACAGACAAGGTCATTTAAGGGGCCACATCACAAGCTTCTATAATTGGCAGCTTCTGCTTTCAAGAGAAGTTATAAGGATAGTTTGACTCTGTATCTGCTGCTGGCTGACTAGCAGTTATCTCCAGAAAGGCTTCCCCTACTTGCCTCTGTAGGTGACTGTCCCCTGCTTTTCGCAAAGAGATCACAGCGATCAGAGGATACAGATGGTGTGGATGTGATGTTTCCAGCTGATGGGGCTTTACCCTTTCCCAGACCCAGAGAAGCTCCGCTCACTAACCATGTCACTCGGAGAAAACGACTCATCTGCTCTGACCCTTCAGATCCTCCCATGTAAGCAACGATCGCTCCCAAGACTTCTGAGAAAGGAACGGAGCATCCGTCGATGCCTGGCACATCACAGAAACCCACCCACCACCCGGGAGATACTATCACGAAGAGGAGGGGCCTGGCTCCAACGTGCTGTGTCTCACTGCGCTCTTCAGATGCTGCACGCTTTTAAAAATTTTTTTTACCAGACTGAAGGTTTGTGGCCACTCTGCGTCCAGCGAGTCTTTACCTTGTTTCCTCAATAGTGTTGTTTTTAAACTAATGCTGTTTTAAAATACTTAATTGTTTTTCTAGATGCAAATAGAGAAGGAAATGGCAACCCACTCCAGTATTCTTGCCTAGAGAATCCTGTGGACAGAGGAGCCTGGTGGGCTGCCGTCCATAGGGTCGCACAGAGTCGGACACGACTGAAGTGACTTAGCATGCTTGCATGCATGCACTGGAGAAGGAAATGGCAACCCACTCCAGTATTCTTGCCTGGAGATTCCCAGGGACAGAGGATCCTGGTGGGCTGCTGTCTATGGGGCAGCAGAGTCAGACACGACTGAAGCAACTTAGCAGCAGCAGCAGCAGCTAGATGTAAAACTGCTATTTTACACTTAATAGACCACAGTAGAGGTCCAGGTAGCTTTTATATGCACTGGGAAACCAAAAAAATTCATGTGACTTGCTTGACGGCAATATTCACCTTATTGTGGTGGTCTGGAACCAAATCCACAATATCTCCAAGGTCTGCCTATATGCTTTTTATTATTCCCATTGTTATGATTATCCACGTTACTAGCGAGCTTGTCTTGTAGTTCCAGAAAATAAGCCCTGGGACTTCTCTGGCAATCCAGCGGTTAAGAATCTGCCTGCCAATGCAGAGGTCACAGGTTCAATCCCTGGTCCGGGAAGACTCCACATGCCTCAGGGCGACTAAGCCTACGTGCCCCGACTGCTGAGCCCACGCTCTACAGTAAGAGAAGCCAGCGCAATGAGAAGGCGCTCGGGCATCGCCACGAAGAGTAGCCCAGCTTGTTGCAGCTAGAAAAAGCCGGGTGCAGCAAAGCACACTCAGTGCAGTCAAAAATAAAAAACAAAGAAAGGAAATGAAAGTTTATTTTTAAAAAAGGAAAGAAAATCAGATGTGAAAAGTGAATGATAAACGAGGAGGCAGAGGGATGAACTAGTTTTAACTCGGTTTCCATCCTTGGGTTAAACTGAATTCTCAGCACCATAAAATGTGCAGGTGCTATGCTGGCTAAATCAATGCTGGCATCAATGATAATGGTAAGAGATACTGACTGGTGGGGGAATCGTTGCAGTAATTACTGGCCAGGTGGTAGTAACCACTGGCCAGGTGGTAGGTGAAGCCCCTTCTACACTTAAGTATCTCTCAGAATCTTCAGACAAACCAGTGAGGCCCACAGTATTGCCTCCCTCTGCCGGGGCTGAGGGCTTCCCTGGTGACTCAGCCGGTAAAGAATCCGCCTGCAACGCGGGAGACCGGAGTTCGATCCCTGGGTTGGGAAGATCCCGTAGAGAAGGAAAAGGCTACCCACTCCAGGATTCTGACTGGGGCTGAAGAAGAAGCAGAGGCAGAAAGCACCAAGCCCAATCTCGTCTCAGCAAACTTCAACAGAGCCGGAGAAAACTGATGCAAAACCGATCGGCCTCTGCTCGCAGGCTGATGCTCTGTAGACTTAATGCTTCTGGAATTAAGTGTCTGCTATAAAAGACAACACCTTCAATATTTGGGGAAAAAATATATTAGTGTTGGTCACTATTGATTTTTTCCTTCATCTTCTTTTTGTTGCTTATTCATCACAGGCTAATACGGCAGGTTGGACAACCCACCTAGGCTTGTGGGTGCCTACGGGAAGGGCTGGGAGCTCTGGCTGGGACCTGTCCTTGGCCCTTCCCTTCCATCCTGGTTATCATTGCAGGCGTCTCACTCTGGATCACACCCACCAGGCTGAGAAATCCCTGGTCCGTGTGGCTCCATGCTAGCTTTTCTCTGCTTTGGCTTTTCACCTTCTTCACCGCGGGCTCCCCAGCATCTCTCCTGGGATGCAGGATGTTCTCAACGAGCATTTGTTGAATGAGCAGTGAACACCCCGGATCACTGATGCTTAATGGCCTTTATTCTCAGGCTGGCTGAGCAAGGAAGAAACTCACAGGTGACCTATTCTAGTGCCTTTATATAAGGGATGAGGGAACCCAGCCTGAAGAAACGGTCTGCCCGGAGCAAGACGTCTCTGGCTGGGTCCAAAAGGGCAGACCCAGGAATCGTGAGCCCCAGCCCAAGCAGGGATGTCTGATATGCAAGGCCCTGGGTGAAATTCTCCAGTCCCCACTCACTTTCCCGTTATGCTTCGGCTGGGGAGCTAAATTTAGATGAAGGGGAAAAAAAATAAAATAAAACCATGCAAGTCAAGGCTGAGACTGGAAAGGGGAAAAAAAGAAAAAAAAGGAACAACAGACTTGCTTTCATTCTTAGAAGGCAGTGGGTGGGAAAGTGGATTCCCGCTAAGACAAGAGCTGGCCTTTCTCACTGAGCAGGAAATACTGAGTGGCTCTGGTTCTGCAGGCCCCGCGGGGCCCCGTCTTGAGGGCTGAGCTGTGGAATGCGGGTGGCTGGCTGAGAGGGCGAGAGAGGACACCTGGAAGGTGGGGTCAGGGTTTCTGCTGGGGTGTAGCTCTGGCCGGGGTCCCTGGTGCAAGCCTGCCCGGGGACCGAACTGATGCCCGGCAGTCTAACGAGTTGCCTGGCATTTGGAACCACCTCGACATGGGCTTAGTGCCCACCTTGGGGCCCTCGCCCTTCCCTGCTGCCCTGCGTGGTGCTGCGGGATACGAGGGGCTTCCCATGGGAAGGGAGAGGTCACCACCCCCTCTTCCATGAGGTCATTAATCAGCGGGGACTCTTTCCTTGGTGAATAATATTTCTCGGGGCACCTTCCCTCCCTGTGACATCGGTTATGTGGTGGACAGGCGGATCCCGAGAAGACACGTGGGGGTCTGGCGGGGTTTCGTGGTGAAGGTACCCGGCTGAGTGGTGGGCACGGACGACTCCATGCCGACTGTTCTCAGCATGGCTGGGTCTGCAGACGGCCTGTCTGATGTTCAGGGAGAGAAACATTTCTGCCATTTCTTGTAGCATTTAGATGGAGGAAGGGCCAGTCAGTCCCGAGTATGCGGCAAACGTTTAGCTGAGCACCAGAGGGTTTCCACTCTCTCTGTGCTCTGTCTCCCCCAAAATGCGGGGCAGGTGGCAGGGAGAGAGAAAGGGAAGCCAGGAGATAAATAATGAAGAGCAGGGTGGAAAGAGGAGAGGGGAAGAGAAGAAATAATGCCAATAAAAATGCCCCGTTCTGATCCGAGGAGGGCTCTCTCAAGACAGTCTACACCCTCCTGGGTACTCTGAAACTTCCATTAAGTAACAGTCTGTCCTTGCAAATTACAATAAGTCACACGGAGAAAGACAAGTGTCACACAATATCGCTTATATGCGGAATCTAAAAAAACTGGTACAAATGAACTTGTTTACAAAACAGAAATAAAGTCACCAGTGTAGAAAAGAAAAATTTTGGTTGGTTACCAGGGTGGAAAGGTTGCAGGGAGAGAAGCTGGGAGACGGGCTCACAGATACGCGCACTACTACATGTAAGATAGTGACTGCAAGGGCCTGCTGCAGAGCGCAAGAAACTACTCAGTCCTCGGAGATGAGCTACATGGGAAAGGATCTAAAAGAGCGCGTGTGCACATATGCAGACTGAGCCACCCTGCTGTACTGCAGGAACTAAGCACTGTAAATCAGCCATAGTCCACTGAAATTATCTTATAAAGGAAAAAAGAAAAGACAGCAAAGGCAAGCCTGTACATTATTGCTAATCCATTGCTTCCCAATCCCTCATTCATCTCTGTCTCCTTCCTTGCCTGCTGTCATCAGGGGGAGGGAGGTCAGTTTTGCACTTTGGACCTTGAAGATGGGCTGTGAGTCCCTTCCTTGTAGGAGAAAATGGGAGCTTCCAGTGACTCTAATAGGGAACATGACCCAGGAAAGAGAGAGGTGGCCCATTTTGTAGACTGCGTTCTTTGAAACTGCAGAATAGGAAGGTTGATGAAACCTGGCACTCTATTGGAGGGATTAATCACTGGTCATCTTAAGAACTGAACACTGAAGAAAACATGAAATGAGCTGTGTTATGGAAGTCTCCTATGGTATAAACCTTTCTTTTAGGAAAAAAATGCTTCTGATTAAAAGTATAATCTTACTTAATATCCCTCAAATAAAAGGAGAGAGGCTATTAAGTGAGCATGATCGCCATGAATATTATTGAAAGCAGCACTAATAGAGTTGTTTTTATGATTCCATTTATTCAAAATGAAAAATGGCATTCACCAAACATTGGATCTGATGAGTAAAAGATTTATAAAGCAACTGAAGAGGAAAGACGAACTGGAAGGAAAATCTATTCTGATTAGATGATTTTGTGGTTTGCCTATTGGATACAAATAACCTGACAGCCCCTCCTTGTCCTCCAAATGAGGATCTCTGCTCGGAAAACCAGTGGAAATAGAGACTATGGTGATTTTATTTTGGGGGAGAGCTAGAGAGGCTCTCTTCATTTTAAAATAGTGCTTATCTATTAACAGAATGTCTCGTGCTTTAAGGAAAAAACTATGACTACAGATTACTTGGGCGCTGAGCAGACTTCATGTACAGTTTTTAATGATAACAGAAGGCATTCTTGAGTGACAGTTCATTTGGGTTGAACGCAGAGACGTGGACATGCACTGTGCATGAAGAAGCCAGGCTAGAAACTTTCCACCGCAGCGTATGTGCTGACATAAAACAGCAGAGGAGAAGGCTTTAATCCCTTCCTAAACGAGTGTGCGGATCTCCTTCAAGGCTCATACCCAATACTGGCGAAAGGATGAAGGGCTTGTCAGTGACTTGCTCTTCATTAATACTAATAATAAAGGAATAAAATAAAGAACAGCAAAGCGCGCTGCAGGATGGGAAAAAAAAAGCGGGGGCGGGTTGGGGAGAAGGTTTGTATGTTGCACACTTCGGTTTTGGTAACCCAGAGAGGGTATACAAGCTTAAAGTCCTGAATTTAACAAACCTAATTATCAAGGCTTAATTAGTACCAAGGGTACAGCTTCATGGAACACCTGCAGACTTAATTTATGTCCTGACAGAGAGGAACAAGTGTTAATGGGCTGTATTTATGTTAATACCTGAACCTTAGGAGCCGGTGGAATAAAGCAGACCATGCCCCAGTGTTCCAAGCCGCGGAGCAAAGAGAAAAGGCTTCCACCTTAATGCTAGTTTGCAGATAATTCTTCTGGGATCACAGAGGTCTGCCTCAACTTTTAAAACTAGAGAAGCAGAATGGGGGAAAGTAGAGCCATTCTGAGTATCTAGAAAAGTCTACCAAGACCAGCCCAGATACTGGTGGTTGTATCTCGAAAACTGACCATGGTTCATAAGCCTGCTGTCCTCAGTGTTCAGATGAGTGTTTTTTAAGATGTAGGAGTATAAGCCCCATTTCCCCCCATGAACTCCAAGCTACTGAAAGGACGACTAACATTTAGGGCGTGTCTACTATGTATCAGCCTCTGTGTAAGGTCTCCACATCTATTTCCTAGTCACAGATGAGGAAACTGACTCAGAGGAAATGAGCAACTCGCCCTTGGCCATTTGTCTTGGTTAGGACTTGGAGTCAGGTTGCCAGCACGGGTTCTTTTTCCAGTAAGGTAAATCCCCTTCAATACACAGACTACAGTAAGATGGATATCAAGCTTATACTAATACTTACTTAACAACAGAATTCTCAGTGAACGAAAATAAATGCAAACTCTTCAATCTGATAAAGAACATACACTTAGCATCACACACAATGGAGAAATATTAAATAAGACAAATATGTCTGTTCTTATAAGCAGGAGACATAAGAGATACAGATTTAATCAATGGATCGGGAAGACCCTCTAGGGGAGAGGATGGCAACCCACTCCGGTACTCTTGCCTCGAAAATCCCATGGACAGAGGACCCTGGTGGGCTACAGTCCATGGGGTTGCAAAGAGCTGGACATGCCTGAAGCGAGTACGCACTCATGCCCGCTCTCCACACTTCTTTTCAGCATTCCTGGAGCCTCGACCAGGGCAGTAACATAAGAAAAAGAAACAAATGCAATCAAAATCATGGAGGAAGAGGTAAACCATGTATGAAGACATAGAAAGTCTTGTGAATTAAAAAAAACACACAAGGAAGGAGAAAACAAATACAAAATGTAACATGACAGGAGAGAAGATCATTTTGCTAGGATCCGTTTTATTTCTACACAGTGGCAACAGCTAGAAAAATTTCAAAATGTCATTTATAACAGCATAAAAAGCAAAATGTTCAAGAATAAACTCAACAAAAAAGTACAAGACCACTACACTGAAAACTATGAAATGCCAGTGGGAAATCAGAAAAGACCAAAATAAATAGAGAAATTCAGGCTCATGGATTAGAATACGCAATGCTCTTAAGATGTTAATCCTCCCCAAACTGATCAAAAGATTCTGTGGGATACTAAATAAAATCTCAGCAGTCATTTTAAAAGATACTGAGAAAGTGATCCTAGAATTTTTATAGAAAAGCCAAGTAACTAGGAGAGCCAAAATAATCTTGAAATACGGAACAAAGTTGAAATCTTAACATGACCCAACTTCAAAATTTACTGTAAAACCACAATAATCAATGCAGTAGGTACAGACATAAGAGAAAAAAACCCTCAAACAATTAGATCAATGAAGTACAATGGAAAGTCTAGAAATAGATGCACAAATATATAGTCAATTGATCTTCAACAAAGGAGCCCAGGAAATTCAATAAGGAGAACAGTCTTTCAAGAGATGCAGTGGGAATAACTGGAGAGTCCCATGGGGGAAAAATAACCCCCTATCCTCACCTCACACCATATGAAGAAATAGATTATCCGAGACAGAAGATGATAGACTTAAACGTAAAAACTAAAACTATGGAGCTTTAAGAAGAAAACATAGGAAAATACCTTTGTGATCTTGGGACTGAAAAAGTTTCTCAGCACACAAAAAGCACTCACCATAGAAGAAAAGACAGAAGAAAGATACACTGGACATTATCAGGATTAAAAGATTATACTTTTCACAAGTCACCATTGAAGAGCGACTAGAGATGATAAAAATATTAGGAGAAAATGCACAGTGTGTACAAAAAATCACTTGTACCCAGACTATATAAGAAACTCCTATGATTCAATAATAAAAAGACAATTTTTTTTTAAATGGCCAAATATGTGAACACACACTACACAGGAAGAAAATATAGGCATGGCTAATGAGGTTATAAAAAGCTGCATTAGTCATCAGAAAAATGCAAAACAAAACCACTGAGAGATATCATTTCTCACCCGTGAGAGGGCTAGAATTAAAAAGACTGAAAATCCCAAGTACTGGCGAGGATGCGGAACACCACGAACTCTCACACACTACTTGTGCGAGTTCAGAATAAGACACCCATTTTAAACAACTGTTTGGCAGCATCTTAACAAGTTCAACAGGCACATCTTTAGCGCCAGCGAGGCTCTGCACCAAGGTGTTCATCAGAAAGACATGGACGTGCAAATGCACAAAACAGGCGTGTATAGCAGCTTTATTCACCAAAACCAAAACACGAAAACACTCAAGGCCCACCAGAGGTACTCGGATAAATGGATTGCGGTTTATTCAGCCGAGCACTACGCAACGCTGAGAAAGGAAACCACTGATCCTCACACAAAAATGACACCGAGTGCAAGAAGACAGACACACAGCAATAAGTAGGGCTTCCATTAAATGAGGCTGTAAAACAGACAGAACGAAGCTACAGAAATCAGATACAAGCAAGGACAGTGTTTGCCTTTGAGAGTGAATGGACTTACTGGAGATGTCAATGATGGAATTTACTGGGGTCATGAGAATGCTCTATACTCTAACTGCAGTGGCGATTACATGAGTGTGTATAGATGTCTACCTATCAAAATCCTGAAAGCTATATTTTAAAATATGTTAACTATGAAAATTACTATAATAATATAGGTATATGTGTAAATATTCTCCCTTCCCTCCCTCTCTCACTCATACACACACACATACACACACACACACACACACACACACACACACACTCAACTGCCAAGAGAGTCACTTCACAGGTCAAATTTTGTATTAGCAAAACAGACCTTACTTTTTAGGCTCAATCCAATCCACAAAAGGGCTGGGAAGTTTTAAGATTACTTACAAAACTGTTAGTTAATTGCTGAGTAAACCATGCTTTCTAGAAAGGGAATGGACTGAGGAGTCAAATGTCCCAAGTTAATTTCCTGGATTTACTTCTCATTAGCAAATGATCTTGGGTGAGTTAATTATCAGCCTCAACCATTTCTCCCGCTGAAGAAGCTAGGGATGCCACATGGGCTGTGGTGCAGCTTCAGCGGGGAATGGGCCCTGGTTCTCGCCAGCTCTCGTCATGACCATCAGCCGCCCCGGCACGTCGGTGATGCCCGTGTGCATACAGGGCGGCTCTGCGGTGCCAGTCACGGCATGGCCCTTTTACTAAGCTCTAACTTCTGAGGATGACGGAGTGCACCTATGCAAACACTTTGGTGGTCTTCTTTTCTAATGAATAAGTGCCCTGTGGAAATAATGATTTTGAGAATCTAATTTAGGAAAACTTTTTCTTTTCTTCTAGTAGTATTTTCACTTCATCCTCTTATAAAGCATGATTTTTTTTCTACCTTTTCCTTCAAGAACAACTGGCCCATGTGTCTTTACTGTGCTTTCAGAAATCTCTTTGGTGACTACTCCTCTGTGAAATGGAGTTTTTACATAAACTTTGAGAACTCTTCTGTTCTTGAAGGAGACACCAAACCAGATAGCTATGGCCTGGGATGTTAAGTTCTTGTCGGGACCAAATTCAGGAGGTTATTTTTTCTTGGCGAGAGTGCAGGGGTAACGTGAGAGCCTGAGCTTCTCTGAACAGAGGGTCCTGGCTTCCTGGGGTGAGAGCGTGCCACGCGACTCGGCAGTGCCAGGCCCCATGGAGCCACTGACATGGTTCCTAGGGAAACTCATGTTTGTTGCAGTCTCTCCATTGACCAGAACCGTGGCAAGAGCAAGTCTAGTGCTCCTCGACCCACTGGACGGATGCGCTCGGCAGAGATCAAGGTGGCAACCTTACTAGCACACTCTGTACCTGTCGTCCGTGTTTGGTGTGCACGGCCACGCTGGGTGGAGCGGCTGCAGAGTCCTCTCCAGACACCCTCTGCTACACTTTAAAGGTGGATGCTGTGTACAGGGCCCATCGGACACCGGATTTGGGGTTGGCAGAACGCCAGATTGAAAGAACACGCAGACAACTCAGGAGGAGAGCCTCACGGTGACAGAGAGGCTGCCGTCAGCAGCGCCGTGCGAGAGGACAGAAGGTGCCATGGGTCCCTGCCTCGACTGAACGCACGAACTGTCTCTGGTGAGCTACTGCCTTTCCAGGCTACCAGGAACCAGAAAGGAAGATGTCGCATGCATCGAAACCCAGGTCCTTTTTCTAAACAACACTTCATTGAGAAAAGAAGAGAAACCCACAGAAAAGTGAGGCCCACCCACTGATGAAACAGGCAGATTTTATTTCTCTTAATTGGGTAAGCCCGGCTGTTTAAGAGAGTTCTCAAGCCGGTGATGCTATCACCTTCGACCTGTGGTTTCAAAAAGCGGATATTACACTTTAGCACATGGCTAATAACTACGCCCATGACGGAAACATTTAAGGCGAAAACGATTGGGTTCATTTTCCTAATCACATGGCCGAGATAAGGCATGTCTAGAGCCCAGAGGAGTTCTCGTAAACGGGCTCCAGGGGGCCTGATGGGAAGCCCGGCGGAAGCGTAGGATCCTTGCCCTCCGCACACCTGAGCTGCTGGGGTGGATCATGGTAATAATCAGAATTGGTCCAGTCATCAGATAATTTCTGATAGAAAATTCTGAGAAGTGACTTAGGCATGATGCTCGTTTAGTCACTGCTTTTCTCAAAATAGCTGCGCTGCGGAAAACTGAAGCCTGCCCATCCCTGAGTCTGAAGGTCAACTCCGCATGCTCGGGCACCCTTGCTAGGCACAGTTTCAGTTCCGTCGGGCTCTCTGACTACACTTCCATCCTCTGTCTACACTGTGGGCTTGAGAAACAAACCTGGGGCAGACGTGAGAGCCAGGCCGCTCCCTGGACACGCTCATTCAATTTCTTCCATGGAAGAAAACAAGAAGACCATCGTCTCGAGCTAACATTTAGAATCAGGCTGGACCTCCGCTGCAGCAATGAGTCTGGGAGAGCGGAAAGGTGGTCTTCACAGCTCCTGCATGTGCAACCAGCAGGAATGGGGACGAAAGGACAGTCTAGGGCTCTGTCCATCTACACGCTCATGTGTCACCGAAAATTAATGACTCGGAAAGCTCAACAGTGCATGTGGTCAGGGAGAGGGAATCCTCTGCCCAGTTGGAGTTGACAGAGGAACTGGCTTGAGTCCAACCACGTCACGACAGAGAGGTGTGTGTACACGTTGTGTGTGTATATATATTTTTTAAATCAGAAGATAAAAGCTAACTGGGAAATGAAAGTAAGCATTAAAGACTGCCACAACAGAAGAAATTGTTCTGCGGCATTTGGGAGTTCTTGGTACTCAACGGTATCACACACCCAGAAAAAGATATCTGCTCAGCCAAGTGACACATTTGTCAAGGAAAATATTGTGCAGCGAGCTCAAAAGAGCTGTCTAGAAAACCCTCTGTTCTAGGTTGCTGGAAACCAGAAGTTTCCTCTCACCTTTGTGAACAGCAAGTGTGAAGGGGGAAGATACAAGAAGCAGAGGAAGGCACAGGGTGACAGAGGAAAGGTGATCTCTGGAACCAGGGGAGGATGCTAACGAGCTCAGAACAACGAAAGAAGGGCCCTTTGCGATGGGTGGGGAGATCCCGGCCGGGAGGAGGAGGCCAGTCTAGGAGACCGCGGGGGCTAGTGGAGATTAAAGCAGCCGCCACGCGGGGGAGAGGAGAAGCGGGAGAGTCTGAGGGAGGGGTGGACGGACCACACTGCAAGCAGAGCCCAGCTGCTCTCGGCCAGTCACTCAGTCACATCCAACTCTTTGTGACCCCGTGGACTCTGCCCAACAGTCCTCTGTCCACGGGATCCCCCAGGCACAAATACCAGAGTGGGTTGCCATTTCCCTCTCCAAGGGATCCTAAATTGGCAGGTGGCTTCTTTACCACTGAGCCACCCAAGAAGCCTGGAAAGTCCAGTGTGATAGCCTTAAATACTCATCTAGATACAAGAAGGAAGACGCAAAGGACTGACGTTTTCAAGCCCTGGCTCTGTGCCGAGCAAGGCCCTGGGAGCTTGACTGACATAAACGAATGTCACTTCTCGTTTCGGCCACATGACGGTCAAGAGGGACTCTGTTTTCTGGTTGATACTCTTAGGCCAGTCATTTCATTTCACTTTTGTGCACCCTGGCGTGGGAGCCCGTCAACCGTGGAGAGCCTCTTGGTCTGGGTAACTGCTGTTCATCCACCAGGAGGGAGGTGGAGTCTCCCGATTCGAGAAGCCTCTCTGACCTCTGGTCTGCGTCGAGGGCCCCTGCTCTGGTTGCCAGAGAACTCTGCGGTTCCTCTCTCAGCTTCTAAGGGAGGCAGCAAGGACACTGTCTGCTAAACTGTCTGTGGGGTCTTTGAGGACAGGGATGACATCTTACCAGTTTTTCTACCCAAGCAGAGGGCTTTGCTTAGACTACATCCTATGGAAAAACCGGAACCGACTTTCTGGCCAACTCAGTATAGACGCATGAAGCGCGTTCTTTACTTTAGCGCTCGCCTTATCTCTTGCATCACCTCTGCCTCCTGAGCGCCCCTTGCCTCTTAAATCAGACAGGAACCAGGGTCGCTAATGGAAAATGTCCTTCTAGTCCTTGAATTTCCTACATAATTGTCCAGATTCCACTGCTGTGGTCCCCCGTAAAGTGGGCGAGGCAACAGTGATACGGAAGCGGCAATGCACAGGTTGACACAGAGGGTGTTATTTAAGCAAAGGAGACAGCCTATTTGTCAAAGACATGCTTTTATACTATTGGAGGCCTGGTTTTTTTGTTTGTTTCTTTGTCTTTTAAGATCACTGGCTGCTTCAACATCATCAACCAGGACTTGTCAAGCTAGGTTAAATCTTCCCTAACCTACACTGGCCACAGCAAACAACTGAGACCACCACCCAGAAAACCAAGGCTGCTTACATGTTTGTTAGAATTAAGAAATAAGATCAGTTTATTTAGAGGTTTTTTTGCTTTGATATATGAAATTTCTACTGGGGCATTTCAGGGTCCTTAGAAGATGAGCCAGCAGTGGATTCAGAATCATGTGTCATCTTTCAAGATCTGAGAGTCTTTCTTGACCAATTTGGCGAAGAAGGATGTTACAGCAAACAGACAGCCTATCTGCTAATGATGGGCAACTCTTCAATATTTTATGCCACCTTAAAAAAGTTTCAGTAACTGAAGGTGTTCTCACATTAATTCTTTGCATCAATTATTGACAGAGAATTTAATTTAAAGGCAACTAGCCAGTAACCTAGGGGTAGTGCTTTAAATAATTTATAATTGCTGCACGGGTGTAATCACATTGCTATTGACTGCGATCCAGTCACTTCCACGGGTCCGGCAGGCCTCATGCTAATTGCCTGTAGTGAGATCACCTTTTTAACTCTGTACTCCCTGGTAACAGGAACTCACTGTGAAGAATAACTTAATGAGGCGCAATCGTTCACACTCTGTGGAGAGCTGGGCGTGGAGGGGAGGCATGAACTCAGGAGAAAGGCAGGACTTGGAAGCATTGCGCTGAGATTTACAGGCAACAGATGCAAAACTGCATATCATTACCCAAAATACCAGACGGGACTGAGCTGACAGGAGTGGAAAACGGGGCACGTTGTGGAGGGATGGTGTAAGATAAATAAATAAAAGGGGGTTTAAATAATTTCACTTTTGAGCAAAAATGCCTGAATTCCACTTTATTTATCCCCCTAGGATAAATGTTACTCACGGTGGAGCATACTTGACAATCATTTGGAGGGAAATGTGGAAGAATGAGGTCCACTGTACGCTCTCTCCTAAAGCTTCAAAATCTGTGAAACCATGGAGGTACTTAAAAGTCTGTATAATAGCTACGCACGCATGTTACTGGAAAGTGGCAACTAGACATGGAACCCATGATTCTCTCTATACAGCCTCCTTGGACAAGGCTAAAGTTCATAATTGGGTAAAATGAACAGTGAGTGAGAAAGGGATCAGTAAAAATAGTACATGTGGTATTCAGGTATGGTGTGATCAGGGTGCTGGCTTTGGGAAATACTGGTAAGTGAGAAGACCAAATCCAAACGACATGTCTCTTTTCTCTCTCTCACTTTGCTCACTTCACCAACAGAGAGCGACCACCACAGTTATTTGCAAATGGAAGTGAAAGCATCAGCACCATTTCAGGGAATCCAAGAGGCCTGCCCAGTTTGGACAGTGACTTGTGGATGAGCCATCCTGACTGTTGGCAGGGGAACAGCCTGAGAAGATGCAGACAGGGTGGGAGGGATGCTCAGCAGGAAATGAGGGCTGAGAATGACCAAGAAGCAAGGGATGGAGTAGGAGTGTGAGGACAGGGCTTTTATTTATGTGCCTTTGCATCTATTTGTATTTCTTTTGGGGGATTTCATGAAAAAAAAAATCAGATTTCAATCGCAAATTTGTGTCTTTTGCCAAATGGGTGTGCGTGCGTGTGTATGCATGTGTGTATTTGCTTCAAAACTGTTATTACATTGATTTTGTTTAGAAAGAAAAGTGTGTTCAGTTCAGTTCAGTTGCTCAGTTGTGCCCGACTCTTTGTGACCCCATGAATTGCAGCATGCCAGGCCTCCCTGTCCATCACCATCTCCTGGAGTTCACTCAGACTCACGTCCATCGAGTCTGTTATGCCATCCAAGCCATCTCATTCTGGGTAGTCCCCTTCTCCTCCTGCCCCCAATCCCTCCCAGCATCAGAGTCTTTTCCAATGAGTCAACTCTTCGCATGGGGTGGCCAAAGTACTGGAGCTTCAGCTTTAGCATCATTCCTTCCAAAGAAATCCCAGGGCTGATCTCCTTTAGAATGGACTGGTTGGATCTCCCTGCAGTCCAAAGGACTCTCAAGAGTCTTCTCCAACACCACAGTTCAAAAGCATCAATTCTTCGGTGCTCAGCCTTCTTCACAGTCCAATTCTCACATCCATACATGACCACAGGAAAAACCATAGCCTTGACTAGACGGACCTTAGTTGGCAAAGTAATGTCTCTGCTTTTGGATATACTATCTAGATTGGTCATAACTTTTCTTCCAAGAAGTAAGCATCTTTTAATTTCATGGCTGCAGTCACCACCTGCAGTGATTTTGAAGCCCCCCAAAATAAAGTCTGACACTGTTTCTACTGTTTCCCCATCTATTTCCCATGAAGTGATGGGACCAGATGCCATGATCTCCGTTTTCTGAATGTTGAGCTTTAAGCCAACTTTTTCACTCTCCTCTTTCACTTTCATCAAGAGGCTTTTTAGCTCCTCTTCACTTTCTGCCATAAGGGTGGTGTCATCTGCATATCTGAAGTTATTGATATTTCTCCCGGCAATCTTGATTCCAGCTTGTGTTTCTTCCAGCCCAGCGTTTCTCATGATGTACTCTGCATAGAAGTTAAATAAGCAGGGTGACAATATACAGCCTTGACCTACTCCTTTTCCTATTTGGAACCAGTCTGTTGTTCCATGTCCAGTTCTGACTATTGCTTCCTGACCTGCATACAGGTTTCTCAACAGGCAGGTCAGGTGGTCTGGTATTCCCATCTCTTTCAGAATTTTCCACAGTTTATTGTAATCCACACAGTCAAAGGCTTTGGCATAGTCAGTAAAGCAGAAATAGATGTTTTTCTGGAACTCTCTTGCTTTTTCCATGATCCAGCAGATGTTGGCAATTTGATCTCTGGTTCCTCTGCTTTTTCTAAAATCAGCTTGAACATCAGGGAGTTCACAGTTCACGTATTGCTGAAGCCTGGCTTGGAGAATTTTGAGCATGACTTTACTAGCATGTGAGATGAGTGCAATTGTGTGGTAGTTTGAGCATTCTTTGGCATTGCCTTTCTTTGGAATTGGAATGAAAACAGACCTTTTCCAGTCCTGTGGCCACTGCTGAGTTTTCCAAACTTGCTGGCATATTGAGTGCAGCACTTTCACAGCATCATCTTTCAGGATTTGAAATAGCTCCACTGGAATTCCATCACCTCCACTAGCTTTGTTCATAGTGATGCTTTCTAAGGCCCACTTGACTTCACATTCCAAGATGTCTGGCTCTAGGTGAGTGATCACACCATTGTGATTATCTGGGTCATGAAGATCTTTTTTGTACAGTTCTTCTGTGTATTCTTGCCACCTCTTCTTAATATCTTCTTCTTCTGTTAGGTCCATACCATTTCTGTCCTTTATCGAGCCCATCTTTGCATGAAATGTTCCCTTGGTATCTCTAATTTTCTTGAAGAGATCTCTAGTCTTTCCCATTCTGTTCTTTTCCTCTATTTCTTTGTATTGATCGCTGAAGAAGGCTTTCTTATCTCTTCTCGCTATTCTTTGGAACTCTGCATTCAGATGCTTATATCTTTCCTTTTCTCCTTTGCTTTTTGCCTCTCTTCTTTTCACAGCTATTTGTAAACCCTCCCCAGACAGCCATTTTGCTTTTTTGCATTTCTTTCCATGGGGATGGTCTTGATCCCTGTCTCCTGTACAATGTCACGAACCTCATTCCATAGTTCATCAGGCACTCTATCTATCAGATCTAGGCCCTTAAATCTATTTCTCACTTCCACTGTGTAATCATAAGGGATTTGATTTAGGTCATACATGAATGGTCTAGTGGTTTTCCCTACTTTCTTCAATTCAAGTCTGAATTTGGCAATAAGGAGTTCATGATCTGAGCCACAGTCAGCTCCTGGTCTTGTTTTTGTTGACTGTATAGAGCTTCTCCATCTTTGGCTGCAAAGAATATAATCAATCTGATTTTGGTATAATATAATTATGTAATAAATGCGATGTTTTTGTGCCACTTGGTTTCAGATTTTAGGATATTCCTCACATTAAAGAGAAAGAGAAAGATCCATTTTATGAAAGAAGAGACCTCAGGTGGGACACATCGTATTTCATCCCCAGAATCTGGCTGACTGGCAAGCAGTGGGAGGTAACAGAAAGCTCATCCTACAGTACGGGCTGTTTCCAGAGAAGGCAACTGAAACCCTTTTTCTGAAGGTGAGAACAGCATATCTTCAAACTTTGGGTGGCAGCAATTGTAATTAACATGGAACAAAACAAGGACCTCTACTTGCAAAAGTTAAAAGAGAGGGAAAAAAAAAAAAAACCTGCAAAAAACTGTCACCTGCCCACACTGAGAGTTTGCTAAAATACCTAATTCTCACTTAAACCTAACAGAAAGGAAACAACAATTTCTAGCTTATTCCATTCCCTCGGGGCCAGTTCAGAGTTTTCTTCCTTGGCCCAGTTTCTCCTGCGTGGAGCCGTGAGAACACAGGCCCGTTCTCATGGCGACTGCAGCACGATGAAACACAGTTAAGGCCAGGAGAACTAGGCTAAACTGCAGAGAGCAAGGATTATTACTCGGAGACACACTGATTCCACTCAGGGCTCACTGCAGCCCCTTACCTGCGGGACCCAGTTTGCAGGGTTCGGGCTCCTGACTCAGGATATAAATCAGGGGTCTTCAGACGGTTTCCATTAAGGGCCAGAGATGAAATATTTTAGGCTCTGTGGGCCATATGGTCTCTGAGCTATAGATATGCAGCTCTGCCTTTGGAACCAGAAGCAGCCACTGACACAGAAGGAACATGGCTGCATTTCAATAAAATCTGACTTATAAAGACAGATAATGGCCAAAATTTGCTAATCACTGGTATACAGACTCCAACCACTTTACTGGCTAAAGCTCTATTCCTGAAAGATTGGGCAGATCCTGGAGTCCACAGCACAGGTGGTGACCTTGATCCAACAGTGGAATCCAACAAAAGATAGACTCATTGGAAAAGACCCTCATGCTGGGAAAGACTGAAGGCAAGAGGAGAAGGGGGCAGCAGAGGATGAGATGGTTAGACAGCATCACCGACTCAATGGACATGGATCTGAGCGAACTCCCAGAGACAGTGGAGGACAGAGGAGCCTAGTGTGCTGTAGTCTGCGGGGTCGTGAAGAGCTGGACACGACTTAGTGACTGAGCTACAGCAACTGTGAAAGGGAAGAGAGAGGTGGTAACAGAGGTATCAGTCAGTTTCTGGGGGAGCTGAGGATGGGACGCGGGGGGTTCTGTAGAGAGACTGATCGGTGATGGTTTCTTCGCTATCAGAGCTGTCAGGAGGAGGAGGCAAGTGAAAGGTCCCAGGGAAAATGGAGAGGCTTGAAATAACCACTAGGAGGAAGAAGAGAAACCAGACTAAGTAAACAGGATTGCCAGGAAGTGTTGAGAATTCAGTTGCGACCCTGAACTTTTTTTTAAAGGAAAATCAATATCTCACAACTGTCTCAACAAGCCCACGAGTGGCAAAGAGAACAGGACTAACCACAGGCTGGTTTGGGGGTGTTGGGGGGCAGATTCTGTTGTTGATGTTGTGTCTCGAGATGAGCAAGATGATCCCACACCGAGCCACAGGAATATCTCAGAAGACTCAGTGGAGACAAAAACAAGCCTCGCCTCCTTCCGTAGGGAGACATTCGAGTCCACTGTCAGAACAAAAACCTCCCCCAGCCTCAAAACAAACAAACGGAAGTGATCTTTGAGATCAAGAAGAGAGGAGAGCTGGAAACAGGGAAGTTCGTTGCCTAGAGTTGTTAGGTAGCACCAGCTAATGGCCCTTTGTGGGCCGTAGAATTTAGGAATAATAATTTGAGAACTAGCCGTGACGAAGCCTCAGAACAACAGGGACCCAGGGCCACAGTGGCTGCCACTGGGCGGTCACCTGGAACTTGAGCTCTGAGAAGAGTGACTCAAGGGGACAGGTTCTCCCTCTGGATGCGGTTATGCTACATGAGATGAGTTCTCAGGTCACTTTCAGAAAAGGCAAGGGGAGGACAGAGCCCCGCACCCAGCGGCCTGCACCTCGGGCAGGGCTCAGCACCTTTTTGCAGTCATCAGCATCTTCACGAGGCTCACCTTTTAAGAGGAGCCAGCTTTTTGTTGTAAGTGGCACTGACACTACAACAAGAAAGTTCATTTCACGAAGATGATTCATTAAGAAATAAAATATTCATGGCTGACAGCTTGAAGGATCGCCATACAGTTATATTCTAATGCACCTGTCCTCTCTGTCAAGTCCAATGCGCGGTGTCATGTCGCCGGAGTTTTATTTAGAAATTGTTTGTCAGAGCGAGCTTTCTAATGTGAATGAAAAATTCATCCCCTCATTAAGGAGATTTTACGTGAAATGTCTAGGATTTTCAATGAACGCCAGGACATGAACCAATTACTGTTAAACACTTAAAGAGACAGAGTCCTAAGCTCACTCAGCAAAACCCTTAATTGCCTAAATGTGGAGAAAATTCGACATCCCGAAAGGCAAATGGGAATCTTGATTTGGAAATATCCTTTTCTTTTGTCACATCTGGAGAAGTCTCCTCTTTAAAAGACTTGGGGGAATTCAAACGCAACTCTTATACGGAATCCACCTGTATATCATTATATCCTAAACTTCCCGACACATGGACACATGGTACCATGGAATCGGGAATTTTCAGCCACTTGTTCAATTCCTAGGGGAAATGATTACAATGTCTCGAAAGGGTATTGCATTATTTCCAGCTATTTCTTATGGTTTTTAAAAAACATACTCCATTGCCTTCATTTTCTTCCTACCTTACTTTCATAATTTGTGTAGATATCAAACAGGTGCCATGGAAACAAATACATTTAATGATTCCAAAGTGTTGGGAGTGGCAGGGGCGGGGTGGGGAGGAAAGCCACAACAGATTAAAATACACTCGTGCTGCACAGACAGTCAGGAGAAACCCACAAGGGAATTGCTTGTATAATGAAATAGCATCTTATAGCTATGGCAATGGATTAAGTTGACATTGAGGCTCTTTTTTGACATATGGTCTAGTTCAGCTTAATCTAGGGTAGAAAATAGTTCACTCTCCAAGCCTAGCACTGGATTCAGGCTCCATTACCTACGTACATACGTGTGTGTGTGTGTGTGTGTGTGTACACACACACACCTAGACTGTCACTTCCAACTTCAGAAAAGGCTTGAGACTGATAACATGAGAACTGAAATTTCTTCTTCTCAACTCGGCAGACTGTAAACTTTAAGGATTTCATATTCGCTTTCATATTATGGATGCTTTAGTGAATGAGCTCAAGGAAAAAGCAGACTTAACCATAGAGCTGTTTATGGCCATCTCATAAGACTCTTTCCAAGACAGGAAGAGCTCTGAGAAAGGCCTTTACCATGCAGTTGATATAGGTGGGAACCAGATTTCTAGCCTTTGTGCTTGATCACAGCCGATTCTGCAGTACACACACACACACACACACACACACACACACACACATATGTACATACGTATGTATTTCCTTTTCATTTACACACATTTCTTCTTTTATATATACATGCCTTTCTTCATAAAATTTTATATTTTCTGGAGAACAACTGGAGAGTAAAGCATCAAAAGTCTTAGAACAGTTTAGATGGGAGAAGCCATTTTAAGAATTTGTCTTTAAAAATATCTGCAATTCATAGATGGAATTTTTCACAGAGATGTTCAATGTTGTATTATTTAAAATTAGAAATAACTTAAGTGTCCCAAAGAGGAGGAAAATGCTCCTTTGCTAAGCCACCCAGCATGTTTACGATTTACTTTTCATATAATACTGAATAAATAAAAGCAGGATATTGAATGCATTGAATGTTTTAAGAGTTTCATGAGACAAATATAAACGCATTTTTAAAAATGTCTAAAAGGGGTATAGACATGTGGGCAACGTTTTACTTTCTTATTTTTACTGTTGGTAATTTTCTCTTCCCGCTGGTGCTTGCATGCTAGGTCACTTGAGCTGTGTCTGACTCTTTGCAGCCCAGTGGACTGTAGCCCCCCAGGCTCCACTGTCCACGGGGTTCTCCAGGCAGGAATACTGAAGCGGATTGCCATGTTCTCCCCTAGGGGCTCTTTCCAACGCAGGGATCAAACCAGTATCTTTTTCATCTCCTGCTTTGGCAGGCAGGTTCTTTACTACCAGCGTCATCTGGGAAGCCCCCACTGGTACATGTGGATGTAATTAAAAGACAAGTCTAAATACTGTCAGACTGTACACATGCATATCTAGGCAGGAGAGCAGTGAACTGCTCTTTAAAATATAGACCTAAGTAAGAAAGGGGGGAAAATTCCAATCTTTCTATTAGATAAATCAAATTATCAGTTTAAAAAAAATGGTTTCCCCTTCATCTTCTGCCATACTTGAGATATTAATGTATTGCGTTGTCCCTATGGAAATTGCAAAAACTATTTACATAAATTCTCCAGTCTACCAAATTGCAAGTTGCTCAAATAAATCAGACATCGAGCCTCTGGTTTCTGTGAATTTTGGTGAGCAGAACTCTACGTTGGAAATCACATCCAATACATTTTTCACAATCTGCCCATAATTAGTTTCACTGGGAAAACTGTGAAGAACTATTTTGCTGCTTTTAAATTCATAATTTTGGTTCAAGAGCCCAGAATAAGATGTTTAGACAGAGTGAAAACTATTTTCTAACAAATCAATATTAATTTATCCGACTGTTATGGTCTCAGGAGCCAAAAAGTGTTCTTGTACTGAGCTGACAGGAAAGATTTTATCCTGACCAAATGTTATTCAAATATTTATAGGACTGGATAATTTAGTAAAGAAAATACAGATGGAAGAAGGCAAGAACGATTTGTGTATGTGTGTGGGTGTTCCTTTCCCATTTACAAATAACAAGAACTATTAAAAAAAAAAAAAAGTGGCAAGTGATTAGTAGCCTCCACCCACCCTGAGTGAGCTCCTGGAGGAGTGGGCTGACAGCTTGGTTGGCCATGCTTCGCAAATTCCAGGGGCCTCAAGGCAGTTCAGCAGCTAATGTGACACTTGCCCATTGAACCACGAGTGCCATTCTGGTCAAGAACAAAACACTGTGCTCTGGGAAGAAAAGCTTCCCAATGACCTGGCTGTCAGCCCCATGTCGGTGTCTCTGGGGGCATGAACTGAGGCTGGAAGGGAAATTCAGAAAAAGGAATGAAATGCACGGCCTGTGGTTTACATCCATCACCTAATTTAATTCTCTCAACAGCCATGAGATAAGGTTTTGTATATGCTTGTTAACTTTCTACTGGAGTTACATATACGCTCAAAACCAAAAAAAAAGAGCACCAAACACAGAGTCACAAAATGAATGTTCACGAACGGGATACACCCAGCATCCTGACCAAGAAACAGGATATTAGCAAGATCTGAGAGCCCACCTCATGCTCCCCAACAGTCTCTGCCTGTAACTCCTAACACAGCGAGAGCTTGCTTACTGAACTCGTCATAATGCAGTCACACAGGATGCCCATTTCTGCACCTGCCCTCTCTCTCTCTCTCAGCACGGTGTTTGCAAGGTTAATCCATCTTGCTGGGTCTGGTTGTGGGTCATGCCTTCTCACTAGTGTGGGCTGGCCCATTGTATGAATATACCATGGTGTATCTATCCCTTTTACCTCGGACAGACATATGGGCAGTTTAGAGTTCTGAGTGACCACGATTTACGCTGCTACACACATTCCTGTACCTGTCTTTCAATGAACATATACTTAGGCATGGAATTGTAGGAGGATCAGATTTGCTCATGTTCTGGTTTATGTAGACAGTGTTAACAAATCTTCTCAAATGATTATACCAATTATATCATTGCTATGGGCAGAAGGTGTCCCCCTGAAATCCCTATATTGCAGCCCCTAATTCCCAGTGTGATGGTATTTGGAGACAGAATCTCTAAGGAGGTAATAAAGGTTAGGTGAGGTCGTAAGGGAAGGGCCCTAATCTCATAGGACTGCTGTCCTTTAAAAAGAGAGAGAGACCCCCTTTCTCTGCCATGTGAAGACACAGTGAGAAGGCAGCCACCTGCAAGGCAGAAAGAGAGCCTGGAACCAAAGCAGCTACACCTTGACCTTGAACCTCTCAGCCTCCAGCACTGTGAGAAGATGAATTTCTAATATTTAATCTCATTGACCTGTGGTCTTTTTGTTACCACAGCATAAGATGATGATTACAATCACCATGACGTCAGTGGGATTATTTTCCTTGCACAATCTTTGTGTTTTAGAGAAATTTTAGCTTTACCAGAAAGTTGCAAAGACAGAAACAGAGTTCATGCATACGTGTCAGCCTGTTTCCCCCAAGGTCCAAGGTCCATTAAGAAATGAACACTGGGGGACTTCCCAGGTGGTCCACTGGTTAAGAATCCCCCTGCCAGTGCAGGGGACACAGATCCCTGGTCTGGGAAGACCCCACATGTCGCGGGGCAACTAAGCCCACTGCTGCAACTATTGAAGCCTGCGTGTCACGTGTAGAGAGTCCATGCGTTGCAACAAAAGGTCCTACATTGATGCAGCAAAGACCCCGTGCGCTGCAACTATGACCTGACGCAGCCAAATAAATAGATATTCTAAAAAACAAGAACAAGTTAACACCAGTACACCACTATTAAGTGAGCCAGAGACATTACAAACTTCGGATTTCACCCAGCTTTCTGCTACTAGCTTTCTTCTGCTTCAAGATCTAACCCAGGATATCACTGGCTTGCATTGGATGTGTTTTATCTCTGTTGACTGACAAGAAAAAAAGAGTCCAGATGCGTTAGGGAGCTCGCTCACGTTCACAAAGCCTTGAGGTGAGGCTACGATAACTTCCACAGCAGCAAAGTTGCAGCGCTATTTTCCGAGTCCTTCTGAGTTCCAGGAATGATATGGTGTCATCAGCTAGGAAATCAGCTTCTCCTGAACACCCACCATTTTCTGGGCCTCTGAGACACCGAAAGGTGAACCACTGAGGCGGTTTCTGTCCTCAGTTTAGTGACAATCCCTTGTGTGGACAGAAGCCACAGAGGCGTGTGTCCTGCAGTTCTGTAGCTTCTTCCACACCCCATCACATACTTTGCCTGCAGGACCCATACAAAGCAGGCACCCAGGATATCTTTGCTGAATGGATGATTGCCCAAGCATTATTAAAAATGATGGTGCCATAAAAAAAAAAATTAAGACATCTGGTATCAACATGGTCTTTGTTCACATCTTTGGGGTCTGAGGTACTTCATCAAGGGGCATGTGCGATGGAAAAGACAGAAAGGGTAGGGAAGCTCATCCTGGTCTGCCAGATTGCTGAGCCATCTCGGGCAAGTCACTCAACCTCTCTGGGCCTGGTCCCCAGGAGCTATGAGGTGGGGATGCCAGTTCTGGTTCTCTGGATATACTTGTCAAAGGCTTTGAAAGCTGTGACATATGCTACACATGTTTAGGAAATGCTGGCCTTGTGATATTTACCTTTAATAGGAAAAAAAGAAATCACAGATCAAACAACGATTACGACTGACCGCCAGTTCTTTCTAATGCCAGAGGAAAAAGCTTATAGAGTCGCTGGAAGGAAAATCACTGACCATGCCATGACTTCTTGAGATCCAGGGTATCACATGCAAATACTGTCCATCCAGATCTCACACCACAGGACTAGGAAGAATGCAATGCAACACGACAGACATACTCTACATCCTATCATAATCAGGCTTGATTCTAAGGCTGGACAGTGACCGCCTCCAGGATTCAGCCTATTCCTTTCGTTCCCAGCAAAGAAGCTGCCAAACTGTAGGCACTCCAGAGAGTCTGTGGAATGAATATTCCATCTCCCAGTCTAAATGGGCTGGGGACTCTGATTTTCCCCGAAAATATATTTTGACCAAAACCTGTACATCAGTTTTCTAGAAGCCCTGGCCTTCAAGAAAAACCTGGCCAAATCAGACAGCAAAAAAAAGAAAAAAAAATTTCTTTTTTAAAGATTTTTGCCTGTTGCAGTGGTGACTCAGTAGACAAAATTTTACAAGAAGCCCCAGGGGCTTGAAGAGGGGACAGTGAATGAGGAAGAGTGTTTTGAAAGAATCAGGGTTTTACAGGTCTCTGTGAGCAAGTCATCATGTACAAGAAGGCAGGGCAGTTCTCTGAATTGTGAGTCTATCTTAACTTTGAAACACACTCTCGTGTTGGAGAAACACATTGTCTTTCTCCTCTCAATATATGAAGTTCTTTGAAATTCTCCGCTCCCAGCGGTCGAGTTGTCAAAAAATAGTGGTTCACACTTTCGTGAACTCTCAGATGGACCGCCGGTGAGAGTCCATCAGCGGCTTAGGCAAGCGAACTCCCTTGCCGATAATAAATAAGGAGCAAAGGGAATGAAGATGGGCATTTTGGCTGGATTCCAAACGCGAAAACCTGCCTACCCACCTTCAAAATGATGCAAGATTGCAGTTTGTTTAATGTTCATCTTATGTGCTTAATTACCGATAGTGCTTGACTAATTATTTCTTGTTTTGTAGACTATTTAAACAGAGAGGGAAAGCAGCTACACACTTTTGTACCCTGAATGAGGATCTGTAACTCATTTTTGTAATTGCGCTGATTCCCAGAGGGCTTCATTACAAACACGAAAGAAAACAGGATGCGAAAAGCAGGTGACAGTCTAATTTCCACAGGTACGGGGTGAAGCATTTAGAGTGAAGTAATGGAAAATAAAATAAAAAATAGCCTTTAGATGTTTCCAACCATGTAAAGTGTTTTCATGTTAATAAGAGAGAAAACTGCAAAGGCAGCAAAGACATCTTTGTTTGGGGCTGGCGGCTTTTCTGATGCCCGACTTGTTCCAACATCTCTGTGAGATCGTGAAACCACAAAATAGATCCTGGTTTCCCTACTGAAATCACTGCTTGTTGAGTTGCATATGGCACCATTGACTTGGATCTTCTCTCTGTTTTCACTCTTTCAACTTTCCTACGTTTTAACAGTGATTCTTGGTCAGATGAAAAACCATGTCACAAGAGTTCCAAATGTTTAGAAAAATAAACAGGTTTAAACTCAGTAACAGTACGGCAGACTCAAGAGGTTCCAGATTGTGAGAAATCAGTTTGGGGCATGGCGATGTTGTCTCTTGGACAGACATCGGGTTACTGACCAAGAGATCTGTCACCAGTCTGGTTTTTTTTTTTGAGAGAGAGCTGACTTGATATCCAGGATGGTATTAGATGTTTGGGAATGTGGAGGAGAGCCTGACAAATTGTGAACCATAATCCTGCCCTTAAGGCATCAATAAACCAATGGGAATTTGGGAAGGGCTATCTATGGATGTACTCGCTGTGTCTCCACGTGAGATGCAGACTTCATCAAGCCCCCATTAGCCCAGCCATTAGTCAAGCATGCACTGTTGGCCCCTTTTCCAGGTGAGGAGACTGAGGTCGGTGACCTTGGAGGCACTGACCCTTGCCCTCCGACTCCTCCTCAGCTTTCCTCCCTGAGCTTTTCTGCCTGAACAAATACTTCGGATCATAGAACTTAGAATGAGTTGCCAGTGGATTTCAAGAAGTCGACCTCAGCAGCTTGGCTGGGACAGGAACCAAGACGCTGGGTGCTGGAGGGAAGGGGGCTGCAGAGGAAGTGAGGGAGGAACACTGAGAACACGCACTGAGCCCTCACCCGGCCGGGCGAGCTGCCGCGCTCTTCACACATGCGCTCTCGTGTCCTCACGGCAGCCCTGTGGAATGGGGACTAACAGCGATCGCAACATGGTGAGCGCGCAAGCGCTCACGTGCTTACTAGCTGTCTGTTATGCACTGAGCACGCTTCTACACCCAGGGAGCAAAAAAAGGACAGAAATCCCAATACTTATAAACTTATATTCTAGAGGGCAGGGAATAAGCAAAAAATTCATACAGGGCTGTGTCTAGGTCTGCAAGATGAAGTAAGAATCAGGATGCAGGGCGGAAAGAGTCATGAGGCAGCTTTTCATTCTGTAGCGAGCAGTGAGGAAAGACTGTGCAGAGAAATGGGCGTGTGAGCAAGCCCTGAACCTGAAGAGGAAGCGTGCACAGCGTCAGATGAGAGCAGTCCACGCAGAGAAAGGCAAAGGCAAAGCCCCAGGGACAGGGCCACGCCTGGCACGCCTGAGAAACTGCAGAGGGAAGCAAGAGGAGAGGAGGTGGAGACAGGTCAGAGGGAGGGGGCAGATCAGAGGGGGCAGGAGGGCAGAGGGAGGAGGAGGCGGGTCAGAGGGAGGAGGAGGCGGGTCAGAGGGGGCAGGAGGGCAGAGGGAGGAGGAGGCGGGTCAGAGGGAGAAAACAGGCAGGTCAGAGGGAGGGGGAGGCGGGTCAGAGGAGGAGGAGGGTCAGAGGGAGGAGGCAGGAGGGCAGAGGGAGGAGGAGGAGGGTCAGAGGGAGGAGGAGGAGGGTCAGAGGGAGGAGGAGGCGGGTCAGAGGGAGAAAACAGGCAGGTCAGAGGGAGGGGGAGGCGGGTCAGAGGAGGAGGAGGGTCAGAGGGAGGAGGCAGGAGGGCAGAGGGAGGAGGAGGCAGGTCAGAGGGAGGAGGAGGAGGGTCAGAGGAGGAGGAGGAGGGTCAGAGGAGGAGGAGGGTCAGAGGGAGGAGGCAGGAGGGCAGAGGGAGGAGGAGGCAGGTCAGAGGGAGGAGGAGGAGGGTCAGAGGAGGAGGAGGGTCAGAGGAGGAGGAGGGTCAGAGGAGGAGGAGGGTCAGAGGGAGGAGGAGGAGGGTCAGAGGAGGAGGAGGGTCAGAGGGAGGAGGAGGCGGGTCAGAGGGAGGAGGCAGGAGGACAGAGGGAGGAGGAGGCAGGTCAGAGGGAGGAGGCAGGAGGGCAGAGGGAGGAGGAGGCAGGTCAGAGGGAGGAGGAGGCAGGTCAGAGGGAGGAGGAGGAGGGTCAGAGGGAGGAGGAGGAGGGTCAGAGGGAGGGGGAGGCGGGTCAGAAGGAGGAAGCAGGCGGGTCAGAGGGAGGGGGAGGCGGGTCAGAGGAGGAGGAGGCGGGTCAGAGGGAGGAGGCAGGAGGACAGAGGGAGAAGGAGGCAGGTCAGAGGGAGGAGGAGGAGGGTCAGAGGAGGAGGAGGAGGAGGGTCAGAGGAGGAGACAGGTCAGAGGGAGGAGGAGGAGGGTCAGAGGGAGGAGGAGGCGGGTCAGAGGGAGAAAACAGGCAGGTCAGAGGGAGGGGGAGGCGGGTCAGAGGAGGAGGAGGGTCAGAGGGAGGAGGAGGGTCAGAGGGAGGAGTAGGAGGGTCAGAGGGAGGAGGAGGGTCAGAGGGAGGGGGAGGCGGGTCAGAGGAGGAGGAGGGTCAGAGGGAGGAGGAGGGTCAGAGGGAGGAGTAGGAGGGTCAGAGGGAGGAGGAGGGTCAGAGGGAGGGGGAGGCGGGTCAGAGGAGGAGGAGGGTCAGAGGGAGGGGGAGGCAGGTCAGAGGAGGAGGAGGGTCAGAGGGAGGAGGGAGCAGGTTAGAGGGGGCAGGCAGGGCAGAGGGAGGGGAGGCGGGTCAGAGGAGGAGGCAGGCCAAGCAAACAATGAGGCCCTTTCATTCTGTTGTGAAGACTTTACCTTTTAATTTTCCTGAAATGAAATATAATGAACGAAGTCCTGGATGGATACAGTAGGACTAACCTTTCAGGCTTCCTCTCCCATCTGGGTAAATGAGAAGACGAAAGAGTTGTCTGAATGCAGGATCCTCCTCATTACTGATGGAAGCTCATGACTCAGTCCTGACCTGGGAGGGTGTTTAAGGAAAAGTATTTGTTGCTGGAAGAGGTATTTAAATGTCCTGGGGCTATTCGAACCAGCAGAAATAGGAACCACTTACGTTAACAGGCACAGTAATAAGACTATATGGAGGAAACTTGCATTTTCATACTTTCTGCCTTAATTTTAAGTGGGGTTATAAGATTTCCTGTAGGAATTCAGAGTGTTATCTTATTTTATGCCCCAAACTAGAAAGAGCATTCCGCTGGGTTTGCCAAGCTGTTAAGATGAAAATATGTTTGAGCATAGCATAATAGATGAGGTGTTTAAGGCATTTTCCTTTAGATTTTTGGTTAATCTTCTTTTAGTTAATTTTCTGAGATAAAATCCAGTTATAAATAACCTGAGGGCACCCTAACTGGGCTGTTCTGAGAATGGCGAATCTTTAAGAGCTAGAACTTCTGCCTTTTAGAGATCTCTAGGGGAAGCAGTACTTTGAAAATTATCCAAAGCAAAATAAGTCGAAAGCATTAACAAATTAAAGAGAGGGGGAGGAGAGAGAAGAAAGAGGTGAGTGAGGAAACTTCGTTGACATTCATCAGATGGCAGATCTTACCCTTGAAACTCCTTTTTTCCCTTTTTATAAAAAAAGTCAAACATTCGACATCTATTTGTTGATTACAACAGAGAATTGGTGAGTTTCTATCACAGGAGAGTAACAGGAAATTCATTCTTTTGTACAAAGAAAAGCAGAGCAAAATCCAGGTGAAACCCAAAGTTCAGGAAAGAAGGCATGCCCATAAATAAACAGACTTTATTCAGACGGATGTACCGCAGGTGTCATCCTAAAATGAGAAGTTTAAGAGCTGCTTTTAAAGATAGCTGGTGGGAAAAGAAAGAAAGAAAGAAACAGAACTCTTAGTGTTCTCCAACGTTCCAATGTAAACTGAAATTTATAAAAAGATTATAAGGTAGGATGGGCAAGGACGTCGTGTAAACGGGTTGGAATATGAATCCTTCGTCAGCACAACAGAGAGGACGCTGGCTGCCAGCCATCTGGAGTGTATATATTATCACGGAGACTGTTTATAAAAATAAGAGAGGGTTGGAGGCCCGAAGTGGGCATAGCTCAAAACAAAACGGATCTTGCAGGACTAGATAAGGGCGGGTGATTACCCCCAGGTACTCACACACTGAACAGCAGGAGGAGGAAGGATTGGAACCAGTTTCTACAAAGTAGTAAGACGGCGGGAGCATCATTTCTTTCTTTTTTTTTTAACCTATTCATAACTGCTTTTAATATGCTGGAAATGTTCTAATTTTTTTTCTTTCTTTATTATTTTTTTTAAATTTATTAACCTGAACCCCCTTCCCTTCTCCCTCCTCCCTCCCCGTACCACCCCTCTGGGTCGTCCCAGTGTACCAGCCCCAAGCATCCAGTATCATGCATTGAACCTGGGCTGGCGACTCGTTTCATATATGATATTATACATGTTTCAATGCGATTCTCCCAAATCATCCCACCCTCGCCCTCTCCCACAGAGTCCAAAAGACTGTTCTATACATCTGTGTCTCTTTTGCTGTCTCGCATACAGGGTTATCGTTACCATCTTTCTAAATTCCATATATATGCGTTAGCATACTGTATTGGTGTTTTTCTTTCTGGCTTACTTCACTCTGTATAATAGGCTCCAGTTTCATCCACCTCATTAGAACAGATTCAAATGTATTCTTTTTAATGGCTAAGTAATACTCCATTGTGGCAAACCCATAAGCAAGACTCGGTCTTCCTAAGCCACAGTGGCAATTTCCTGCTCGATTACAACGCTGGGTGCCGTTTTAACACGTGGAGCAGAGGCTCTACGTGTCCTGGATAATCTTCCAGTTGGTGACAAGGTTATTGACTTACAGGTTTCTAGGGCATCTTCTTCGTTTTTTTAAAGAAACGATGCTCCTGCCCTCTGGAAGATGCCCTAGAAACCTGTAAGCCAATAACCTTGTCACCAACTGGAAGATAATCCGGGACACGTGGAGCCTCTGCTGACAAGCACGTTAAAAGGGTACCCAGGGTTGTAATGGAGCAGGAAATTGCCACTGTGGCTTAGGAAAACTGAGTCTTGCCTATGGGTTTGCCTCCATCTTTTTTAAGCTTCTTTGATATAAGGTGGCTGGTGAAATGAACTGGGCTTTTGAAGGTACCCACACCTTGAGATAAAGTATATGAAGAATTGGGAAGATTAGCAAGGCCAATTCTTTATAGCCAAGAAAGAGAACAGAGAAGATGAACAAGTCACCAAAACACCTTCTTGCCTTAACGTAAAGCCTGACAAATTGAGTTGCTTTTTTTTTTTTATCCCCAGCCTGGCAGATCAGACACTTGACAATGAGAGAAAATACTAATCTGGGCCAGAAAACAGAAAGCTCTCATATACTGGGGGAATAATTAATGTGGAGGGTGGCTTATAAAGCGAGATGGCTGCCACCAAGGCCGGTGCAGTGAGGTCTGTACCAGAATTCTGCTGCTGATTTAACAGAAGCGGTAGAGGCGGCAGGAAGCGGCGAACACGGAGCAGCGACCTTAGAGCTGGTTCTTCTCCCTGAAGAAGCTGCTTAGTTGCATGCTGCTTTCAGTCACCCCTGAACTCAAGACTCAAACCAATCCCTGACCCTCTTCAGAATCCTCCGAGTCTACAGGGTGGGAGGAGACAGCGTGTGTAAACCATCTTACCAGAAATTAATAACATGCCCAGCAACACGGGCCATGGGGAGATTCCTTTAAGAGGCCAACTCCTCAAAGGCATTCGTGGAATGAGAGGCCCTGTGGGTAGAGACACACGGCTCAGATGTGCGCTGTTTTTCTCTTCTTCTTTTTAATGGCTGGATCTATGTGCCTGAAGGGGAACTCTTGGCTTCCTTAAGGTTCTAAGGGATCATTTACCACCTCCTCTAAGAAGTTCCAATGAAAATCAGTTCTACACTTGTGTCGTGATCAAATGCACACCTGTGTACAGGGTTATGCTTGGAATGGTCAGCGAGGTGTTCTTCCAGCCTGTCATACGGTACTGAGTTACTACATTTAATCTCACACTCACACACACACACACACACACACACACACACACACACACACACACACAAGTAAACCAGAGGAAAATTCTTCTGTGAACAGACACAGCTGAAGGCATTTTACATTTTCTCCACTGCCCACTGCCAATATGACTTTCAGTCACTTTCCATCTGAGCCCCAGGTGGAGAGTCCAGACACCTGCCAATAACACTGAATCCATCCCACGTGCCAGCCACTGCAGTTAGCCCCGCGCAGGCGTGAGTTCAAGCTGCAGTGCGGGGGTGAGGGCGCAGGACTCCCCACCTAGCGAGTGTAGCTCTCCTCTCTGCTCTGCTGTCCCCCCACCCCAGCCCCTCACTCTCCTGGGATCACGTCTGGTCAGGCTGCAGCTTTCCTGCAGGCACCTCATGCCAGCCCTGCCCTGACCGCTGGGGGGTCCTTCCTTACGCTCTCCTGGAGTCTCTTCCTTCATCTGTAGAACCCTCGGCATGCCTACTACTGTGGGCACACGCTCAGACCTAAGCTGTGCTTGCCCTTCCCCAACTGTTCCCCAAGCTGATACACAGCGCTTGGCAAAGGAAGGGAGTCCTCAAAACATCCTAAATGAACAGGTCTCTTCCAAAGATTAAGTATGCCACTGGCTGAATGACCTGCATCCTTACCACTTCTGCTAGATGGCAAATACTTGTGTCGCTATTAAAAAAAAAAAATCAGGGTAAGAAGATGGTAAATTTGAAGGGTGATGAACAGGACTCTGGCAGTAGGAGTTAGTCCCTTCTTGATTCTAACCAGGAGTCAAAGGTCAGAAAGTAATGGTATGTGAATCTCTCTACCTGCAGTAGATTTTTAAAGAATAATTTTTACGGAAACATAGTACCCAGGCAGAAGATAAGTGCACATTTCAGATTTTCCCCAAACTGAATGCACCCATGTGACTGAGGCTCACATCAAGGAACAGAAGCGGCGAGCACGTAAATGGGGATTTGTGTGAGCAGTGATTACATGGTAATTTGTGCCATGCTGTAATGACAATGGCAACCCAGATGGCGGCTTTGGAGGGCAAAGAGAGGGATGCTCAGAAAGTGACCGGGGACAGTGTGTGTCTATAGCCTCCAGCCCTGGTTCCAAACAAGTAGGACATGTGAGTAGAGGAACTGGAACTTATTAAATTCCCACCCTGTGTCCCATGGTATCTCCACGGATACTCAAAACACAAAGAAAGAAAGAAACCAGTCTTGGTTAGAAGGGTTGATGCCATGGGCACAGCTGGCTTTTGAAGTGACGTTCCAGGCTAAGGGCTGAGAGGCCATAGCCAGGGTGCCCTCAGGACAGGGCTGGATGGGCACAGGTAATGGCCTGGAGACGCAGCTATTTCTCTAGAGTCTGTGTGATCCACTTCCTGGTAAACTTCAGTCGAGGTTTAAGTGGGAATGTCACCACAGCTCCAAAGTCACCTAAGGGTAAACTGGGTCCCTTGAGACTGGTGTCCCCTGTGGCTTCCAGGACTCACCTAGGACTTCCCAGGTGCAGAAGCATCAGAAACGGTGGTGGACACAGCCGGGGGCTTGACCAGCCCGTGCCGGCAGCTCGGCTGTCCCTGCGTGCTTTGCAAATATCACAGAGAGGCTTTAAAAATTCGGGCTTCCGGGCTCAAGTTCATCCTCTCCCTCCACCTGCCACCATGACACGGGTGGCTGTTCAGGAGTTCAGTGCACACAGGTTACAAGGAGGAGGACAGAGGGCCCATGGGGCAGAGAGCCCCTCGCTTCCTGTCTCCAGGCAGCAGCTAGACTCACCAAAAATAAGAAAAGCCCCAAGGATGCTGGAAATGATCACATCGGTGTTAGAAATGCCATTTGTTCACTGATCTGATATTCAACAAATGTTTACTGAGTTGCTTCTTTGTGTCATTAGAGGTGATGCTTTTAATTGTTTTACCTCAACATTAAATTCCCTGAATTGAACTATACCCAGGAATCTAGGGGACTCTGGCTGGTGGGACACTTAAGATTTCTGAAGTTTTATTCCAGTTTTATTCAGACTTCTGAAGTTTTACTCAAGTTTTATCCTGAATTAGGCAGACACTTTCAGATTCATAGTGAAAGTGAAAGTGAAGTCACTCAGCCATGTCCGACTCTCTGCGACCCCGTGGACTGTAGCCCACCAGGCTCCTCTGTCCATGGGATTCTCCAGGCAAGAACACTGGAGTGGGTTGCCATTTCCTTCTCCAGGGGATCTTCCTGACCCAGGCATCGAACCCAGGTCTGCCGCATTGCAGGCAGATGCTTTAACCTCTGAGCCACCAGGGAAGCCTTAATTTAAATATTCGTCATCTACTGTGTATAAATCTTTAAAAAACCAAATCATATTTAAAACGCACAAAAGAAAGCTACTCTTCCCTTTCCTTTTTAGGTGGCATGTTCCACAAGTGGTGTGAACTCAGCCTCCTCACTCTTTCTTTTCTTTTTTTTCTTTGTGTGGTCACTTTGATAACCACTGGAGTCACTGCCGTGGAAAACAGGCTCTGGGTCCTGATCTTCCTGGTGCTTTTTCTTTTTCTTCTTCTTTTTCTTTGGCTCTTCCTCCCAGAGGCCATTAAGCACTGACTAAACTGGAGAGGATAGAGGGGTGAAGAGGAAGAAGATGGGGAAAGGAGAGGAAGGATCATTACATCTGTTAAAAGATCAAATTTTTGGAAAAAACTTACAGAAGGACTTCCCTGGAGGTCTGGTGGCTCAGACTGTGCGCCCCCAATGCAGGGGCTCGGGTTCCATCCCTGGTCAGGGAACTATACCCTGCCTGCTGCAACTGAGAGTCTGCATGCTGCAACCAAGACCCAGAACAGCTAAACGAATGAATCCATAAATATTTCTTTAGAAGTCACAGAGACCGCCTGACAGAAAAGTGAACACTGCACTGTGAATCAGGAGACCCTGCATCTGCTCCTGGCCATCACCAGACCTCCAAGCCGGGGCCTCAGGTTACTCATCTGCAAAGTGAGAAGACCAGAAGAAATGTGTTTTTAATGGGCTCACATGAATCTAGAGGGCTTCCCTGGGGGCTCAGCTGGTAAAGAATCCGCCTGCAATACTGGAGACCCTGGTTCGATCCCTGGGTCGGGAAGATCCCCTGGAGAAGGGGTAGGCTACCCACTCCAGTATTCTTGGGCTGCCCTTGTGGCTCAGTTGGTAAAGAATCTGCCTGCAATGTGAGAGACATGAGTTCGACCACTGGGCTGGGAAGATCCCCTGAAGAAGGAAAAGGCTACCTCCAGTATTCTGGCCTGGAGAATTCCATGGACTATACAGTCCACGGGGTCGCAAAGAGTCGGACACGACAAGAGACTTTCACTATGAATCTAAAGTTTGAACAACTTACAGTTCTGAATTTATGTACAGCTTTATATGTGAAGCTGTATGTTTTCATACGTAGAATATTTATAGTTTTAATCCAAAAACACTTGAAGAGCACAATTATTCTGTATACATGTAGAGTGAGAGCTTTGCATGAGATGCAGATCTCTGATTGCTGAGAAAATTATATGTATTTTCAAATTAGTGAAATGTATTAGGACCACAGATATTAAATGTCAAAGTTAATGTTGTTCGTTTAAATGTTATCTTAATTAAAATTATTTTAAAATAAATATTTTATTTCATTAAAAACGTTTATGATTCTAAGAATGGACAAACATGATATGTGTCTACATATTTAGAGAAATGGGGTCAGCGCCATCAATCAAAACAGAAACCTCTGGATGTATACAGAGCGGATCCTGAGGAAGGCATCACCTGCCTTTCAGAAAGCCTTTCTTAGAGAAGTAAACGGGTGTCACTTTTAAAACCTCTGAGCCCACATAAACAGAGACCCCTGAGACGGCGATGTAAATGATAACGGCCGTGTTTTCTGAATGTGGCGACCCGAGATTATTTGGAGAAAAAGATCGTGGAAGATGGAAATAAACTTGTACACGCAAACTCATTCCAAAGCAAAATGGCTGACTTTGTTGTTGTCGTCGTTGGCTTTCGGCTCCGCTAAGAGGCTGTCTGAGGCACTGCTTACTGCTGTCTCAAAAAGTAGAGACCTACAACTACGCAGCACGTATTCACCTCAACCAGGGTGGGGAACACATCATAAGGAGGCCCCCACTCCCCACAACCCGCAGGAATGCAGCAGACTCCGCCACTGGTCACGATGTCCTCTCCCAAAGGGCTCCTGTGCCACTCCAGACCCTTTTCAACACACCACCTCAACTGGACGTTTAAACCGACCCGAAGGGCCCACAAAATGAATCCACTTTGAATCCCTGACCTAGACTGCTCCTGGGTGAGGTGAGAGGAAGGTGTGTATGCTTCTTGGGAATAAGCCTGTGTGGATGATTATGGTCCAGGTGCAGATAAAAGAAAGACACGTGAAATATGGAGAAGTCATGACTGGGACGCCCTCTACGTGGGCACGCTTGGGAGTGACTGAAGGTCATCAGAGTTGACCCCTGGGCAGTCCCAGCAGATGCTACCCAGAGCTCTGTGTTCAAGACCTCAAAACCAAGAAAAGCTTGGACCCTGCAGTCTAGAATCCAGAGGGGCCTAATAGATAGCTGATGGCTGAATGAAATGCATATACAATTTATATTATCAATCCTGCTGCTGCTGTGTCGCTTCAGTTGCGTCCAACTCTGTGCGACCCCATAGACAGCAGCCCACCAGGCTCCCCTGTCCCTGGGATTCTCCAGGCAAGAACACTGGAGTGGGTTGCCATTTCCTTCTCCAATGCATGAAAGTGAAAAGTGAAAGTGAATTCGCTCAGTCGTGTCCAACTCTTTGCGACCCCATGGACTGCAGCCCACCAGGCTCCTCCGCCCATGGGATTTTCCAGGCAAGAGCACTGGAGTGGGGTGCCATTCATTGCCTTCTCTGATTATCAATCCTAGTGCACAGATAATTGTGGTTGAAATTAATGTCATCTAAACTAATAAACACAAATATTTACAGTGGCTATCTCTGTGATTGGAGAAATGTGGTTCTATAACCCAGAAATGTGGTTCAGTCAGTTCTAGGAATTTATATCAGTAACTCATTTAACTCCCTCAAGCCTGTTCCCTGTCTGTAAACCAGATGTTATATGAGCTACAGATGAAGGAGCGTCATGGAATGAGACAGAATATGTCAAGGCCTGCACTGAACTTCCAATTCCTTTCCAGAACAAAGAGCTGACCAACAACTCTGAAATGCACAAGAATTACGTTCATTTTTGCTTTTAGCCCAGCAAAGATGACTATTCGATTTTCTCTGGCACCTAAAATTCTGGCCTTACCCCTCTGAGCCGTATGCAAAGGACACTATTTGGCTTTTTCTTCGTGTTGACCTGTCTTTCTTCTCATTGACCCTTCCTTCGTGAGGCACACGCACTGAGCCAAGTATGTCATGGAATGAGTACTTTTTCAACTGTAAACAGTTAACTCCTCACTGAGCTCAGAGGAGAGAAAGACTAGATCTAGCCTGCAGGGAGAGCCTCTGTGAAAGAAAACACAATTTTGAAACCTTCTAGCTGTAACATTTATGCAGCCTGTATCTAGAGTACAGACTTGAATCTTTAAAGACAGAGCCTGCTCCCAAACCATGATGGCGCACGTTTGGCCTCTGAATGTGGTCACCTACTGACCCTAGTATTGGAAGAAATACTTGAAACATCAGTGACTTGGATATGGTCCTACCGTGAGGTGCGTTACAAACCACCCCCAGTTCCCTGGATAGATCGTGGCTGGGAACAGAGTATTCCTGGTTCACAGCCAACGTCCTTCATCTGCATGTTCTGCCATTTGCTTGAGAAAATAATGCAAAGTTGCAAGACAGGGCAACAAAAACGCTGGCAGGAGCCGGCCAGCTCACAGGGGATGCCCGGGGTAGCTTGGTGGCCCTGAACACTTAAGTGATCTTGTTCCCCATCCGATCTCCTGTGGTACATTAACTTTTATTGATAGCTCAGAGCTTCAGCAACTGGTCTTGATTTTACTAACGTGAAGGACAGAGGAACAAGAGGCACCCACACAGCTGACATGCAGCAGAAACAACAACAAAAAACCCCCAGCACAGAACGTCTTGATCAGTCTCAATGGTTTTTCCCTTGCTACAGTGTTCCTTTAATGAGGGAGTCACAGTTATCGCAGGCTAATCATGTCTTGGGCCCCCGAAGGGAGGGAGGCTGAAATGACCATTTAGAAATCTGGCCGAGGCTCCCTCTAGCAGACTCCTGGAGACACAGTGAGGCATGTGTGAAATTGCAGGCTGGGATTTATGTCACCGCTTTGGAGACTGGCAGGAGGATTCTTGGCTGTTTCCGTAATACACATATTAAACAGAAGTTGAACCAGGGGCTAGGTGGAAAAATCTATGCAATGGAAGACAGAGAGACCAATTTTATCACTGCTTTGAAGAACTCAACACTTCCAACTAGAATCTGCATCTCAGAGCAACTTGGTGTGTTTTTGACTCACGGACACTGAAAATGGTATAGGTGTGTTTTCCTTTCTGTGTGGAATACTATCAGCTTCCGCTTAAAAAAAAAATCACATTATTATTAAGAACAAAACAACACCAGATATGATTTGTTGAGCACCTATTATAGGCCAGTCATCATTTTCTACACTTCACAGGTCCTGTGGTTCAATTCATCCTCATGGCAATTTTAGGAAGTGACCGTTAGTATGTCATTTTGTAGCAAAAGGGAGAGTGAGGTTCAGAGAGCATCTGTAAATTGTCAGAATCCTCAGCCAGGAAGAGTCAGGGTTAGAATCAAAGTCAAAGTGAAAAACAGGAGATTGCATCCAAACCAGCTCCTAAACTTATCTCCATCCATACACGCACACGATCCCTACCATTTTAAAACACATGGTGCCAATTCTGACATGCCAAGTGAAAGAAACAAAATGCGAGAAGCCGTATATCTGGATGGCAACACTAATGGAATGTGGGCGCGTCATTTCGAGGCCCCCATGCAACCCACCGTAACCGCTAAATCTGCGATCATTTTCACAAGGACACAAAGTATGGGAATTCAATTGCTTTCAAAAAAGGGGAGGGACTGCCACCCACCCACCCATCCATCCATCCATCCATCCATCCATCCATTCACAGATATGTACTGAGCATTGACTGTGGAGAAACTGATACATAGAATAAAGAGTAGTATATAAATAATAGTATAGCATCAATAAATATTGATAAAAAATCTCTACACTAATGAAGTTTACATCTTAAGAGGTGAGGATGGGCGTTACTTCAGATCCCACAATTCCAGCCAAAAGTTTATATATTTGTTAATAATGCTACCATGCGGCTGGGAATTCATTACAATTTCTTTTTGAGGATTAAATGAAAGGTTTATTCATGAAAATTCTACTTATCTAAGCTATTAGTGTTGCCGACGTCAGCCATTAGAACATGTCACCAAATTCATTATGATTTCTCATTCAAGCAAGAATAAAGGGTGTTTACTTGGAGACTATGTACTTATGAGTAAGCGAAAATAGGAGATGTGAATACTTTCATTAAAAAGCAAAAAAAAGAAAATTTCAGAGTTACATTACATTAAATTGTCCCCATACCACTTTCCTTGCTTTGAAAAGAACTATTAATAACTATCGCGTTTTATTTGCCAGCTGTTACAACCTTTGACACAGGAGGCCACGGACAATTACTTTAATATAATATTACTCTCCCTTCTCTCAGATCAACAGAATCACAGCGGGATCACGAGTTTCAGGAAACGACACACAAGAGGCTGAACGCTAAGGTAATTTCCTTAAAACCAAATCTACAGCAACAGAGAAAGCTTAAAAATTTACCAGTGGCAACTGGTCCTCCAGAATGGGTACTACTGATAAAAAGCGAGCTTTTATACATTCCATTTTTAATTAATTTTTAATACTAAAAAAAGGAAAAAAAAAGTTTTCCCTTCTACCACAAGACCCACTTCTTCCTGGTGAGCTCCCCAAAGGGAGGTCTGCTCTTTTCTGGAAGGCATCACTCTTCTAATTAATTAGAAATTGTGCGAGGCAGGGGAGGGGGGCAGGGGTGGAAATCAGCAGGGGGTGAAAATATCAAATTCATTCCTGCCTTTTCTACTTCCCGTCCCGAATCTCAGTCTCAGCTCTCTGTTTGGGGGAAACAAACAACTGAAATTAGCCGAGCTGATTCCAGGCCAGTTCATCCTGCTTCTGTGCCAGGCCACACCCGCTGCACGTCTCAATGGCACCAGAATGTTATGGGGTCCTGTGTCTTTCAGGGGCCACTTCATCAGTTACATCTGTGCCATTTACATCTTTGTCCCCCTCTTTTCTCCCCTAATTCCCAAAACTGAACATGCTGATGGGGGTGGGGCGGGGTGAGGGAGGATAAATTCAAACATAACAGAATTACATTAAAAACGAAAATGCAATCCCATCCTTCACAGAGCCATCTCATCTCCCGCTTTTTCCGCCTTCCTGTCGAGAAGTGACCTCTGTTAACTGTGACTGTCTGTTACTACAATCCCAGATCACGTGATAAACACACACAGAAACATTCAGGCACATCTAGAGCTTTCTTTGAAAACAAAAGTGGCGTAATATACGCATTGTCCTACAATTTGCGCTCTCAGTCAACATGATATTATGGGCAGCCATGGGCAGCACCATGTATATTTAACCCATAATATGCATATTAGATTCAGCTCTTTTAATAACTTTTTCTTTTTTGCTATGCAGAATACACTAGACATTACCCTATTGATAGGACTTCAGAATTAAAAAGCAGAGACGTTACTTTGCCAACAAAGGTCCGTAGAGTCAAAACTATGGCTTTTTCCAGTGGTCATGTATGGATGTGAGAGTTGGACCACAAAGAGGGTTGAGGGCTGAAGAACTGATGCTTTTGAACTGTGATGCTGGAGAAGACTCTTGAGAATCCCTTGGACTGCAACGAGATCCAACCAGCCCATCCTAAAGGATGTCAATCCTGAACATTCATTGTGTAGCAGGAGGAAAAGGGGTGGGGCACAACTTCTGAAAGAACGACATGGCCCGAGGACACAGCATAGACCCATTAGCATCAAGTGGGACGGAGATGGCAGACAAGACTAGACCTGATCCTGAGTCAGCAAGTGACAGGGCACACGCGGAGGTGCCGTGGCAGCTCCAAGGCACCGTGGCAGACCAAGCAGTGGGCGGTGGCCCGAACCCTGCAAACCCCCACCCCTTCCCCAAAACAGCTGGAAGGATCCTCCCACTCATTAGCATATGAGCTCACCCACCTATAAAAACTGGCCACGCCAAATTTCAGGGCCACACTTGCCCCCTGTGATGGCACAGACTCTGTGGAGTGTGCTTTGCTCTGAATCTGAATAAATCCATTTCTTACCTATCACTTTGTGTCTCACTGAATTCTTTCTGTGATGAAACAGCAAGAACCTGAGTTTTATTAGGCCCTGAAACCAGGTACCATGGATTTCGGCTGGGTTCGAGCCCCAGCCACATGGGTTCAAGTCCCAGTCTGAGGTAAAAGGTTTAAACTGGAAGGACTGATGCTATGGCCACTTGATGCAAAGAGCTGACTCATTAGAAAAGACCCTGATGCTGGGAAAGATTGAAGGCAGGCAGAGGAGGGAATGACAGAGGACGAGACGGTTGAATGGCATTGCCGACTCGGTGGGCATGAGTTTGAGCAACTCTGGGAGATGGTGAAGGACAGGGAAGCCTGGCATGCTGCAGTCCATGGGGTCAAAAGAGTCACACATGACTGAGCAACTGAATAATAGAATTCACAGGTTAAAAAATAAACAGTGTGTGTGTGTGTGTGTGTGTGTGAGTGCACACACACGTGTAAAATACTAAAAAAAAAAATCAGTGATTCTTCTCATTGGGAAACTGTGCTTATTTATTAAAATATCTCTGTGTTTTCTGGTTCAGAATGGAATTGCTCAACCTAAAAGCTATGTTTAATTTGCATTGAAACTGCCAACTAGCTTTCCGAAATGACCCCAAACAACTTCCTTTTACTAGTGCGTGCTCTTTCTCCCTGTTAAGGAAAACTGTTTTAGAAAGTCTAGCTATAAGCATGAGTCAAAGTTCTATTGTAATTTTGCTGCCAGGGAAAGGCCTTGAGTGGATCAATTCAAAGATTCACTCCTGGTGGAGACATTTTCTAGGGAAAGGGAGTGATAAGATAGTCAGTGTTAGGCTAGATACGGAAAGAGAAGAATATTTGGTTGAAGGGGCCTAGACTCTTGAGTGACAGTCAGTTGGCTAGATGGGTGACTGAATTTTTCAGAACAAGTCTTAATCCCATTAGGGTTTATCAGGAAATTGCTTAAGCAACTTATCAGGAATGAAGCTGAGAATTACATTATGCAAAAAGGTTCTCTTCCAGACCAGAGTTGGGACAACTTTTCTTTTTCATACCCTTTTATACTCTCTACACTCACCAACAGGGAGGTTATCTGTCTTCTTAATTGTTAAATTTCTCATTGTTTAATTTCCGTTTCTGGGAATTAACAGTAAGGCTGAGGCTTTTTTCAGGTTTGTCAGTTTTCTTCAAGGAATTTCTCCTTCATTGACTTTGCTCATTTTTCGAGTGGGAGGTTCACATTATTCTTTTTGATTTGCAAAAACTCTTTGTATATTTCGGGTAAATTATTTAAGGGTGTATGTGTATGTATGTGTATTTTTTTTTCTCTTATTCAACATCAAAAGAAAGTTTGAAAAAACAAAATCACTTACGTGCCACCATCTCACAGTATGTGGAAGAGAATTACTCGATTTCTCTTTACTATAAAGTCACGACAGTGAGGCCCTAAAGCCTTCCCTGTTGCTGTATCTCCTGTAAAGCATCCAGGCCTGTTGGAAGCCTCTTCACCATGCGGTCACAGCCTCGATCTTTAGTATTATTCTTGATCACTCTGCCCCGGCCCTTTGCGCCCCAATATCAGTTATTCCCAGTGGCCCAGGCAGAAGGTCTGTTTCATCCCTGATACCGTTCACATGCTAAGCCCTCTACAGCAGAGGTCTGCAACCTTTTTGGCACCAGGGACTGTTTTCGTGGAAGACGATTTTTCCACGGACTGGGGCGGGGAATAATTTCGGGATGACTCAAGCATCTATCGTGCACTTTCTGTCTATTATTATCACATCAGCTCCACCTTGCATCATCAGACATTAGGTCCTGCGGGTTGGGGACCTCTGCTTTACAGCATGTTCCTGGATACTCTCTCCCCTTAAGAAGCCCCGTCAGCCTTCCCTCATGGCTCAGCTGGTAAAGAATCCGCCTGCAACGTGGGAGACCTGGGTTCGACCCCTGGGTTGGGAAGATCCCCTGGAGAAGGGAGAGGCTACCCACTCCAGTATTCTGGCTTAGAGAATTCCATGGACTGTATAGTCCATGGGGTCGCAAAGAGTCAAATTTCACCTCATCTTCTTGTCTTCCCTCTTCTGGAAGAACCCCTCCCTCATTACTCACCTTGCTCCACTAGAGACAAAGTCACTCCCTCCTGGGTACCTTGTACACACCTATTTTCCCCCGAGAAAGCTCATTTTATTTGTTTCCAAGTCTGTCATCCATAAAAGACTTTAAGCTCTTTGAGGGTAAGGAGTGAATCCTAATTCTTCCTATACCACCTGAGTTTAATACAGGATCAGACCCATCCAGAGCAGAAGCCCAGGAAATGACTGTCCAAGGACAGAAATATCCTCACTGACACACGTCTTGAGGGAAGGATTCACAGACTGGAGAACGGGGGTGTCTGTCTTTCCTCCACCTCCTGCCGACCGACAGAAACACAGGCTTCAACTTTTGACAGCGGACTTGCAGTTCGAAGCGAGCAGAGGCTGTCTTCCCTGTTTTGCTACCCTAGTCTCCAGAACCTGAAGGACTACAACTCTGCGCAGGAAGTGTTAACGCAAACATCATCGGAATGCTGGGGGGCACTTTATCGTCTGCTGGATTTACAAATTAGAATCGATCTTCATTCAACCAGTTTCACCCAAGATTCTGCGAAGCGGATATAGCGAAAGATAGGTGCCTTTCAGATCACCTGTGATTAAACTCACTGCATTTGTCTTCAAACAAGTGTTTTTTTTTTTCCCCCTGCCCGCAACATATAATTTTAGTCAGCTAACACTAAATTAGACACCCACTCAGATTTATTATGATAAGAACATTCAGTAAGCTAATTTCAAGATGATGACTCCTATAAATTCTTATAATTTATTATTTAGTACTTTGGGTTTTAATCATTAAGTACGTGAAGACTTTGTAGGTCAAACCTGTATTAATGAAGACAGTAATCTATTTTTCAAACTCTGCTCCTTCGCCCACCTTTCAAATTGTAAATTAACAGAAATGGATTTAAACACACTTGTAAGAACAAAGACAGTAATTGGGGATGGGGGGGTACTATCACCCCCAATTGCCTAATTTTCCTAGATCGATCATCAATCATAATTCTGACTTATTTGAGACACATCATGCTTTTCTTTCAATGAAATAATGGAGTCTAAGTTTGAGAAGGCGTCAATGCACTAAGAAAATAAAACCCATCACCCACACTGAAAGTTTCATTAAAAAAAAAAAGCTGTTCAAATATTAGCTGATGCAATTTCATTAGGTGTTAATCTTAACCCAATGCAGCCATTTTTTACTGCTTTTCTGTGAAGGGTTACAACTTTAGAGAAGCACAGACAGGGAGTAAGATATTGAGTAAAAAAATATTTTAGAAAGCTACCGATGTTATCTAAATGAGAGTCTTCTTTATTTCCCAAATTCATTGCCAAATTAGAACCTGTTTCCTGATCATTTCAAATGTTCAGTGCTAAAAGACTTAAGGGTTTTATTTTGCTGAACAAAGGGATGCGTTTGATAAATTGCAGGTAAACAGTAAATAAAGTTACCTGCATGGTAATGTCTTTTCATTTTGCCTACAATAGAATTAATTTTTACCATGTTCTAATACAACCTCTACTGGCTCAGACGATAAAGAATCTGCCCACTATGCGGGAGACCCAGATTTGATCTCTGGGTTGGGAAGCTCTCCTGGAGAAGGGAACAGCTACCCACACCTGTCTTCTTGCCTACAGAATTTTGTAGACAGAGGAGTCTGGTGGGCTACAGTCCACGGGGTGGCAAAGAGATGGACACAACTGAGCGAGTCACAATTTCATTTCAACTTTTGATAAAAGCTCATCATAAGCAACTTGAAAAACAGAGAAGAAAAAAGAACAATGTTCCCTGTGATACTTTTAATTGAAAAATAAGTATCAGGACACAACATGAGATAAGCCTTCAACAGAGTCACTACTATGTAAAAACAACTGTGCATATGCTGAGAAAAATCTAGGTTATACAGCAAAGTGATAACATCACTTATCTTTAGGAGACAGTACAACAGACAACCTTATTTTTCATTTCCTTTGCTCAGTTTTAAATCTAATATTCTGGAAACGCCTTCAGAAATAAAGAGGCATATGTCTACATCCATAATATTGAAAGCATTTTAAATTATATCAGTGTCCGAATCTCCATATGATAGAGAGACCATTTTACCTGAAGACTTACAGGGGAGGGGGGTTCCACTTATTCATTACTCCAAGGACTGCTCATGCCATCTCTGGGTTCAGTGGAAACTTCCCTGGGATATACACATATGCTTCCAAGTTGGCTTTCAAAACAGGAAGCCAGCTATATGGATTTATACTATGCTTTCAGCGTGCATGCCGAATTATTTTAGAAGTCTGTTTCCTCCTCTCCTATCCACTCCGGGAAGGCTGAAGTATTTCAAGTTTTTAAATAAAATCCTTGATGAGACGAACATACAAGATTCTACCTCACGCTTGGAAGGATTCACGAGTGATGGAGACCAATGAGGGGGTTTTAGCGAACTAGGTTATAGGAAGTTTACTAAAACTTGATTTCTGGATTTTACGTGTTATTAACTAAGTAAATAAGAATAATGAGAATAGTAAAAATAATACCTACTATGTAGTATGAGTTTGCCATAGCTATGTGGAACACTGAATTAATAAACCTCTTACAAATCTGAAGTCCCCACACTAACTAAATGAATGACTCCTATTTTACAGATGAGAAAACTGAGTTATAACATCACTAATGATCTGCATGTGACCTTAGGTCAGCCAATGCTTGGTAGAGCTGAGATATAAATGGTACTATCTGACTCATCTCCAAGATGCCTTTTAATCATCAGGAGAAAGAAGCCTGCCGCCAACAACCTTTTGAGAAAGTGATAGATGCGGGGGGGGAAAACAGACTGATTAACTTCTAAAAGTTTCCGTCCAAAAATGTGTAACTGCTAAAATCACAGAATAGCTAAAAACATTTAGTTACTTTGAACTGTTAAGCTCTTGGATTATTTATCCTGTAGGCAGGCTCTGTACTAACAATGGTGAGTAACATATCACATCCAAATTTAGCACATTCTAAATGACAATAGGAACTTCGTGTCCCATACCGTTCTGGTGGGTCCGGCATTCAGGGGGCAGTGTAGCTGGACGGTTTATAGCACCTTCACCACGGCAGGCAAGCTGGTTCCGGCTGTTGGCTGGAGGCCCGAGTCTTTCTTCACGTGGGACTCGCCACAGGGCTGCTTGAGCATCCTTACAACATGGCGTCTAACTCGCCCCCATCCCCAGAGCGAATGGACCCAGAGACCGCAAGGCCGAAGTTTCAGTGTCTTTTGTCCCGGAGCCGCAACAGTCATGTTCATGTTCCCTTGTCAGTCCTATTCAGAGCAGGAGGGAACTGCAGAAAGTGCAAGAAAGCCAGGAGGCCAGAGTCTTTAGGGGCCGCCTTGGAGGCTGGCCATCACAGGATCTCTTCCCCCCCTTGGTCTAGATGGCCCTGGGACTAGAAAGTATGTAAGGCTGCACTCTGACATTTGAGCAGTGAGATGAATTCAAAGTGGGTCAGATGGGAGAAGGAACAGTCACCCTAAGACACAAAAGGGCACCTCATTCGAGTCACCCTGGGTTGCGGGACCAGCAGCCCATGGGGTCAGAAAAGCACTGTGTTTCAAGGGGCTAGGGGAGGAGTGAAGTTCACCGCCGGCGTCTGTGTCTTTGTGTCTGTGTGTATAAAATACCAGACACGGAATGCCAGAAAAGGGGGGAAAAAAAGGAGGAAGAGGAGAAGTGGATTCCATTAGAGGCTCCAAAAGAGGTTGTACCGATGATGATGAAGAGTGTAACATTATTTTATAAAATGTAGGGTGAAAAAAAAAGAACTCCAATATTTAAAAATTAATATACCATGTGTGAGTATACATCAACAAATAAAATTCGGCATGAAAAATTTTGAACACTTCATCTATTCACCCTAAAATTTATAAAACTGGGCAAAGAGTTGTAGGGTATCTCACCAGGAGAATGAGCAAACACTTTGCACTTGGGGTCACCTGGTATTTTGAGACCCACTGGGTCAGCAAATATGTACAAAGCACCTCCCTGTGCCTGGCACCATCACAGGTCAGTGGACAAATTAATGAACAAGACAGACAAGGTGCCCCAAGTCCTAGTGTGGGAGATGGGTAATGAACAGATACAAGTGTGCAGGATACCCTTATCATGAAAGTATTGAGCTTGTTATCTTCTGAAGCAACCAAGCTTTTGAGTCATCCAGGCAACTGACCTTTACTTGGCTCCATCCCTGTAATTCTACCAATTAGGAAACACTGTTCTTTCTGCTCAGATTCACAAGAGCACTGCAAACTATGTTATAATTACAGCCCTCTTTGAAGATGATTGTTTTGGTACTTGGTCTATAGATCAGTCTCAATGAGTTTGATTACCGTGAGTCTGCAGCAAGATCAGCTCTTTCTGGGTTGACAAAATCTAATTTCGGAGTTAGGCGAGATTAGGCGAGATTCATACGGTTAATGGACTCACCAAGGTAAATACCACCTGGGAAGCTTCTAGAAAGTCATCCATCTGGCTTCCATTGTTCACACCTGCCCACTTCTTTCAAAAGATAACTGACATTTTATACATTAAAATAAAAAAATGCCTCTAGGAACCATGAACACTATACAGACAAACCCAGGATACTCAGACAGACTGTCATGTTCTGATTCCTTATTCATGGTTGGTATTAATAATTGATCACAGAAATCTTCTGGGTTGAGCCAATATGGCTTCTGAGTCCTGCTCACACGTTGCCACCTAAGGACACTAACAACTGATCTGTGTTCAGATATGGTGGGGCTCAAAGACCGAAGGTGTCAGTGTCTGTTTGTCCCAACTGGGTTCTTCTGCAAATTGAGCCCTGAGTCCGTACACTTTGGGCTCACAGGCACTGATATACAAGGCACAGAGAAATCCTGGGTAAGGCTTGTTGTGACGTAAGATTTCAACAGTCATGAATGTGGATGGTGATAGACTTTGACTAACAAGAGGTAAGGGTGGGACTCTTAGGAATCCTGAGTAATGGAGGGCAGAGGAATAAACAGCTTTATATACCAGAGTTTCATTTCAGCATCATTTTAATAGTGAGGAACTATAGATAATATATTACATTCCCAATAACTGCAGAGTGGATAAGTTATAAGAACTTTCAGTTAATAGTTTTCTACCTAGCTGATGTTTGGCATTAATAAAGACTGTTGTGATAGGTGAGTGTACTTCTGCTATAAGGTTAAGTGAAAAACTCAGAATACAGCATCAAATATAATACAGTACAAATAATGGTGTTAAAAAAAAAGTAATAAACCCAGTTACAGAGGGGTAAATTTGAGTGGGACCAACCAAACATTGACCGTGGTTGCTGTCTAAATGATGACACATTAGCTAAGTATTACTATTTTCTTCTCTTCCAGTCTTTTTTCCCTGGTCACTCACTTCCTGTTTGGTATTTTATACACACAAACGCAGAGGAACTGGTAGCGAAAACTGCAGAGTAAAAGTCAAGTTCCCACTCTGCTTTCTGTGAGGTCTCTTACATTTTGGTAGGAAAAACGCAAACTTCCTCCTTTCTTCACTGCATCAAGATTAAAGATCTAGTCTGGTGAGAAAAACAAGTGTACTGGGTTTTGTCATGAAGTTTGCCAAGGAAGGCCCTTTCTCAAAATGTGGCTGTGGGTTTTTTTTTTTTTTTGACAATTTCGTGTGATTTCACAGTTCCTAAGAATGGGTGAATCGGAGGTCACTGCAAGCCTTTTTTGGACCTTTTGCAAACCTCAGTGGATCATTGCTCCTAGTGGGAAAAGAGGTCTGCAGTGATGCCTGACTGCGTGAGCAGAAGGGTGGGGGGGCTGGGAGAGTTGCCTACCTTAATGATGAATTGCTAAATCGCGTATGCTTCCTAAGGGACACCAAGTAGACTCGGGCAGCTGTGCTGAGGGCACCAATCTTCCCTGGGCGACCACGCCCCATGGCACCCACCTGTCTTACTGCAGCTCAAGGGAAGGGTGCCTTTGCCAGTTACTTCCAAGTCTGCGCCTTCACCGCTAAATGGAAAACGCAACCACGCGTAGCAGAAAGAGAAGCACACTAACTTGTCTGCAAGGGTTAAAGCATGTGCTAGATAGATGCATCGGCCCATTAAGGAAATAGAGGAAAGGAAGGGACAGGCCTCTTGGCCCAACTCCCATCTATTTTGAGAGCCTCTCTGAGACTGAGAGCTGGTGATCCAACCTCATCACTACTTTTACTGGTAGAAGGAGAGCAGACCCATCAAGCCTTCGCTTTCTGCTTCAGGGTCAGCCCTAGGCAAATCTGTTAATAAGGCTAAATCTGGCCTGCTTACATACTCTCCTGCTTTCCTGCTCTGTACCTTCTCCCCTCTCTCCACCAGGACCGGCTCCCCATACCCTCAGGCGACCCCAGATTAAGAACTTTCCATTCCCGGGGTGTTTACAGGGCTCACTCCACCCAGAGTTCTGCATCTACTGAGCTCTGTCTCGACCTTGGTGTGAGCTGATGAATACACAGTCTTCCACGCCCACGGGGATTCTTTCTCAAGGCACTGATCCAGACCAAAGGACTGGTTCTGACTGTTAGCAAATGCAGTACATTTAGTCAGATTGGCTGGGAAGGTATTTGGGGGCAAAGAGAACTTAAAGCTTTTCTCAAAAATAACACTAATAACTAAAGTGTTAGTTGCTCAGTAGTGTCTGACTCTGCGACCCCTCCAGGCTCCTCTGTCAATGGAATTCTCCAGGCAAGAATACTGGAGTGGGTTACCATTCCCTTCTCCAGGGAATCTTCCTAGCCCAGGGATCGAACCTGGGTCTCTTGCCTTGGCAGGTGGATTCTTTATCATCTGAGCCACCAGGGAAGCCCATGGATAACTAAAAGGAGCGCTTACTCAGAAGTCAATCTGCAAATGGGATACTGCGCTACTTGCTTTCCATACACTGTCTCCAAGTCTTCTGTATTCACTCAGTTCAGTTCAGCTCAGTCGCTCAGTCGTGTCCGACTCTGCGACCTTATGAATCGCAGCACACCAGGCCTCCCTGTCCATCACCAACTCCCGGAGTTCACTCAGACTCACGTCCATCGAGTTGGTGATGCCATCCAGCCATCTCATCCTCTGTCGTCCCCTTCTCCTCCTGCCCCCAATCCCTCCCAGCATCAGTAGCATTTGCTATATAAGAAGCCACTGCAAAATGCAGTGGATAAAACAGCAACCACTTTTTATAAAAAGGCCAGGCTTGTCTGCATGGGCTGAGTTCTTTCTCCGGTGTGAACTGTCTAGACTGATTTCCGCTGAGCTCACTCTTGTGTCTGGGGTCATATGTCGGCTTAGCCAGTAGCTGGAAGACTCTAGAATGGCCTCACTCACATGACTGGAGGTCGGCAGGCTGTCTATTAGGGCAACGAGGCCGCCTTCATATGCCTCTCGTGTTCCAGCAGCCTAGCTCAGGCTTGTTCTAGTGGTGGTCTCAGGGTCCTGGGCAACAAGAGAGCAAATCCCGATACCTAAGTGCTTTTCATGTCTGTGCTTTTATTATCTTTGCTAAGGTCTCATCGGTCAATGCAAGTCACTTGGTCAACCTGATTGAAGTGGTGGACAGTTAGATGCCACGTCTTGATGGGAGGATGAACAACATCTTATAGGGTGGGTGTAGATGCAGTAGAGAGAGAAATGTTTTTCTTTCCTAAAAAAAACAAAAAAACAAAAAAAACACCTACTATCTTTAGAGTCTACCCTACCTTCCCCGAACCTTAAATTGTGGCTGCTATTATTTCCACGTTACATAAGAAGAAAATGAGACTTAGAAAGGTTAAATACTATCCTCAAGAAAAGTGAGATGGTGTTTGATTGGAATCAAGTATGAACTCATTTTTTAAAATATGTATTTCATATGGATTAGAATCAGGATTGTGTTGGATATGAATTGGGTATGAACTCATATTTAACTACGCATGCATGAACGCATGGTAAGTCACTTCAGTCGTGTCTGACTCTGTGTGACCCCATGGACGGCAGCCCACCAGGCTCCTCTGTCCACGGGATTCTCCAGGCAAGAATACTAGAGTGGGTTGCCATTTCCCTCTCTGATTTAATCACTAAGTCACGTCTAACTCTTTGGAGCCCCATGGACCATAGCCCACCAGGTCTGTCCACGGGATTTCCCAGGCAAGAATACCGGAGTGGGTTGCCATTTTCTTCTCCCATATTTACCTATAGATTGCTGGGAGAAATACCAGTAACCTCAGATATGCAGATGACACCACCCTTATGGCAGAAAGTGAAGAAGAATTAAAGAGTCTCTTGATGAAAGTGAAAGAGGAGAGTGAAAAAGTTGGCTTAAAGCTCAACATTCAGAAAATGAAGATCATGGCATCTGGTCCCACCACTTCATGGCAAATAGATGGGGAAACAGTGGAAACAGTGTGAGACTTTATTTTGGGGGGCTCCAAAATCACTGCAGATGGTGATTGCAGCCATAAAATTAAAAGACACTTACTCCTTGGAAGGAAAGTTATGACCAACCTAGATAGCATATTCAAAAGCAGAGACACTACTTTGTCAACAAAGGTCTGTCTAGACAAGGCTATGGTTTTTCCAGTAGTCATGTATGTATGTGAGAGTTGGACTGTGAAGAAAGCTGAATGCCAAAGAATTGATGCTTTTGAACTGTGGTGCTGGAGAAGACTCTTGAGAGTCCCTTGGACTGCAAGGAGATCCAACCAGTCCATCCTAAAGGAGATTAGTCCTGGGTGTTCATTGGTAGGACTGATGTTGAAGCTGAAACTCCAATACTTTGGCCACCTGATGTGAAGAGCTGACTCACTGGAAAAGACCCTGATGCTGGGAAAGATTAAGGGTAGGAGGAGAAGGGGACGACAGAGGATGAGATGGTTGGATGGCATCACCAATGGACATGGGTTTGGGTAGACTCCAGTAGTTGGTGATGGACAGGGAGGCCTGGCATGCTGCGGTTCATGGGATCACAAAGAATCGGACACGACCGAGCGACTGAACTGAACATATATTTATAAACACACAATTTGCTTAAGTATAAATACCTTAAGATATATAACATACACCCACACAGATAGAGTAATAATAAAGATATGCATGTAGGCGTGAGTGAGTATACCTACTTGTACTAATACTTTCAGACTCTGCCCACTAAGAGGTCCTAAAAGCAGTGATCCCCAGGGAGTAATGGTGCTAGTAACCTGGCACCCAGATCTTGGTTTCTAAATACCATTCTCCAATAAATGCAACCAAGATTCCCTGGAAAAGGAATTAACTCCAAGAACGGGACAGAGAAATACAAAATGACAAGGAAACTCCCATGGTGTAAAAAAGGAAGTGCTCTAAAAGTGATGGGCATGTTGAAAGGGTACAGAAGGCAACCTGGAAGAGCTCTTCTTGGCCAAAGCTGGATCAGTTTGAGCACCAAACTGCATGACAGCATTATTATATTATGACCTATAAAACAAAGTAAATGTCTGTGTCCATACCAATGTGAATGAACAAATGATTAAATAAATAAACGTAGAATGGATAGCCTTCCATGGAGAGAAACTCTGATAAATAAATGTAGACGGAAAACAAACTTATGGCTAGCAAAAGGGAAAGGGGGGTAGGGATAAATCAGGAGTTTGGGACTAAGATATACACACTACTGTATATAAAACATAACCAACAGGGACCTACCATATAAGCTCAGGGAACTCTACTCAATATTTTTGCAATCACCTATAAGGGAAAAAAAATTGAAAGAAGATATATGTATATATGACTGAATCAGCTTGCGGTATACCTGAAGCAGTGTAAATCAATTACGTTTCAATAGTAAAAAAATAAAACAAGGGTAGGTGACATGACGGAAATAGAAAGTTATCAGAACAACCTGTTTCAGGCAAGATCCACAGATAGATGCTAAAATTAGTGAATGAAAATTTCAAGAGAAACAGTCTCAAAGCAACTCCCTCAAGATATGCGCTAATTACAAAGGGGAAAAAAGTAACTTTCAGTGCATAAATTCAGAAGACAACACATTAGCCAAGAAACCAAGCCAAACGCCACCAGTAATAAGACATTTTGATGCCACGTACCATTCAATATGATGGGCTGAGCCAGGGCAAACCACATGTGGGTTTTCTTGCCAAAAATACAAAACCTCATTCTAATTAGGATAAAACATCAAACAAATCTAAACTGAGGATATTCTACACAAATAAGTCACCAGACTCTTCAAATGTGTCAAGGTCATTTAAGAAATAATAATATTAATGAAGACCAAGAAACGAGCACGGATCGGAGGAGGCTGGTAAGACGAGACAATAAATGGCAGAGTGGTACCTGCCATTGAATCCTGAAATAGTGAGAGAACCTGAGCAGAAACACCAGCGAAATGCAAATTGTTAGTTAACAGCATTGCACCAGTGTGAATTTCTAAGACTGGGGAGAACACATCATGTTAGTATCAGGAAAGGTGGGAGCTGGAAGAAGAATGCATGGGTGCTCTGCCTTATTTTTGTGACTTTCCTGTAAGGCGAAATTGATTTCAAAACAAACAAACAAACAAATTTAAAAAAAGAAAAAGTGAAAACTCAAACTTCCCCAAGGTCACAGATCCTTACGGCTGTCTGAATTCAAACCCAGTTTTGCCTGATTCCAAGGTCTATGTCTTTCCCCTCTGCCACGCTTCCGCATCCAGCCCTGCACAGCTGCTGTCTCAGAACTGGTTAAGCCTGGACGAGGACCGCACTTCCAAATGAATCATTCTATGGGAAAAACTGGCGGCACAGTGAGGCCCAAACCCACTTACTTTAGATGGGGAAAGTGAGGCAGAGGCTCATTCAAGTGTGCATAGGGAATATCCACTCTCAGCGCCAGTTAATGATGTGGCCTCTTGATTCCCCGTAACTCAGTTAAATTACTACAAGACTACACATCTCAACCTGCAACCGTATTGTCACTTAAAATGAGTGTCTGGAAGGCCATCCTTCTGGGAACATTAGTTACCTTGTCCATTACTCACTTAATCTCAGCCTGGAGGTTTTTTTCTTTTTTTGCCTTGTGGAGGCTGGCTACAATATGGGCCACAACACGGCAAAGTCACACTTAGTAAATTATATGGCACGGGAGAACCCTTGCTTTGGGGCAAAAAATTACGTATTTCTTTAAATGTATGTTTTAGCAAACATTATACTGAGCCTATAAGTCAAAGTCTGTGAGCACATTTTGTGGCCTGTAGGACATATTTGACAACTGACTCAAATCTCTGACCCGTTCATAAATGAGGGGTGGGTGGGAGAGTCCTATTTGGATTCATGTCAGGAAGGTCCACAGTCAGTGAATTTCTACTTGCAGACCAATGTGATGAAAGGCTAGAAATCCTGTCGGTGACGGCACGTGGTGCAGTAAATAACCTAGCCAACCACTGTCTTAAATTCCATTCTGAGCAGCAGTCAGACTAATAGATACTGTTTTCTCACCGTTATGAATGAACTGCTTTATTGTTATTTTTTAAAATAAGTCCAATAAAGTACCCTGGGACTGGATAAGCATGACAGCCAGATAAGAAGGAAGCGCCTGATGCAGGGTTATTAACTAGGAGGAGACGAGCACCCTTTGGAATGAAGGTTTTCTGTTTGCCTGTGTCTGCTGGGCTGGAAGGCTCGTCAAGGAAGTTCGAACTGAGCACCTTGGTGGACCAGTCTCTGCTGTCGCGAAGGCCACTGCCGGCTCTGACCTCGTGGTGGACGGTGCTGGGTGGGCTGGAGCGGGGTCACTGGAGCTCACAGTGGGGACATTGTGAGCTGCAGCCCACTCCAGCCCGCGTCGTAAAGAAGGAGCTCAGGCAAGTGGGAGGGCCCTGTGGTTCCCGGATGTTGTCAGGCAGCCAGTTGCCCTGCTGAAGAGTCTGTGAGATCTTGCTTTAAGAACGTATGTTTTAATTTGAGGATATTAATTACGTGGGGATGATTGGACGCCATGATTTATAACCCCGCCAGAATCCCGTGGCCTCTCCCTCCATATGGGCCGCTGCCATTTTCCCTTTTGTATACCTATCATTTCCCATTGTTTATCTTCCCTGATTGATGCTCCGGCTCGGGATGTTTTCTATTATGAGATTCATAATTATCACTGGTAATAGAGAAGGCTTCCCCATTATCTTTGGCGAGGCTGCCCAAATTATTCACTGTAGCCCACTGGTACCACGCCGCAGGAAAATAAGAATTTATTTCCCATCCCAGGCATATGGTAGATAAGAGGATGTATTTATTTCTCCATGTTTCAAAAGGATTAAGCTTGGAAAAAATAAATATCACTTAGGCTGTCAGTAAGCAGAACTTTATGGGTCTGGGTTTAGAGGGCCTCTCTTGGGCTGGGAATAGCAAATCTAAACTCAGGTTTTAAAGAAGAGGAGGGAGAGGCTAAGGTGGCAGAGCATCAGTTATAGTTTTCCTTGGCTAAATAAATGAATGCTATATATTTTCAATCACTGTATCGGTCTACAAGGCACCCAGGACCACCCTGGACCCCCATGTGAAGTTAAATAACACAGCAGGCTTATTTATAAAAATGTTACTGAATTCCAACAGTCCTTGACCCCTGGCTATTCCGAGAGCATGCTGAATACATCATCTGGGTTTTGCCTAATTACACATAATTAGGAAACGTAATTATGCTTTTCAGTGTTGCTCAGCCACTAGGAACTGAGTGGACAGCTGAAAAACACGAGCAAGGATTCAGTGCTTCAGAGAAAACAAATTAAAAATATGAGCCAACCTCTAAAAATAGGGAGTGCACCGAAGATTAGTAAATCAAACTTATAAAAAACATAATAAAAAAATTGCTCTTGGCTCTGGCTAAATATTTGATGTAGCAGAGATGCCGGCTGCCTTTGTATTGGGGATTTAACTTAATGATGTGTCATCTGCATCTGTGCTGAGCCGGGGAGAGGGGATAAGTTACTTCGCTCCTCCATTGCCTTGACTTGCTAACTTTCTCACTCGTTTGTGCCTTTTTATTTTCACTTCCTCCTTTAGACTGGATTCTCTGCTCAAGTTGAGCAAGGGACTCCCAATTAATCCATAGCAGAGAACCACATTTCGTTCCCGGGTTTGCTGCATGCAAAGGTTGCTAATGTCCAAAAGCACGGGCAAATCTCAGCCCCTGGGCTGGGCATCCTCGAGTGAGCAATGGAGGAAAGAGCCCTCAGCTTTCCAAATCTACCAAGCAACACAGACCAGAGGTACAAGCTCATGAAGGGCATGGAATTGTGAGCCTTCTATATTCCAGTGTTAGCTTTTGTTGAATTTCCGTCTACTGCTATGGTAGCTGACAGGCATAAAGGGACGCACTCCATTAAATGCACTATTTATGGAAACTTTTCGAGGGTGCCAAAAAAAATGGAAAAGAGGAATTACTGCCAAAAGCAAGGCTCAAACGTGAGTGCAGGAGCTGTAGGATTTTGTTCCTTACAGCTGCGGTGAAACAGCCAGCCCTGTTGAAAACTGCCTTTCCAATCAACAACCCCATGAAAGCAAGGGTGTATGTGTGTGGGGGGGTATTTTTATATGTTAGGTTTTTGCTTATTTCTTTCTTGTCGCGTGAAAACTTTTAAGCCTGCCTTCATCCCATCTTGTTTTGGACATGCATCTTTTGCGATCATCTTAGACCCTATAACACCCACTTCCAGCTCTTCTTCCTCCTCCTCCTCTTTCCTGATTGAATCCCTTTAGAGTCAACTCCCCTTGGATCATCTTACGAGACACCCCTCTGCTCACTCTGACCCCATATGACGCGCTTCTCCTGGCCACCTCGGAGGGCAGATGCTGATGGCACCTCAACTTTCTAATATGACTGTTGCATCTCTTCTCCCCGAGAGAAGACCCGGGCCCCTACATGTCTGCAGGCCCTGCTCGGTGGTGAATTAGATCAGTTCCACCGAAGCCCAGCAATCTAAGACCCTACTTTTTAAAAAGATGTTTTATAATTCCTTGTTGAGGTCCTGAAATGAAATTTATGAATAACATAACCTACCCTCCCCACATACAATTAACATGAAAATTCTTACGATACCGTCACTTTAAAGAAGAAGGCTATGTCATCATCCCTCTTCATTACAACCACACTGCATGGCCAGGTGCTCCTGTACACCAGCTGGCTGGCGGACTCTTGAATGAGTCAACCAAAGATGTACTTGAGTCCTAACTGTGTGTTATACCTTACCCCTCCTCACACTTAACCCACACAAGGGTCTCTCTTTAAAATGAGAAGAAGATGAGAAAAGTATGGCCCAGAGCGGTTCAAGGTTTCACAAAGTGTCAGGCAGTTAGGGACATGGAACAGTCCAGATTAAATGCTAATTATTCTGTGGGCTTCCCTGGTCTGCCTGCAACGCTGGAGACCCGAGTTCGATATTAACAAGATATTCCATGAGTGCACAGTGGGGAAGTCAGATGTGAGGCGCTGTAGACAGTGGGATCCCATGATGATGACGGTTTAACTCATTCACAAATCTGTGTGTCTGCAAAGCAAGTCCACACGTGCCAGCTCATTTAAACTTCCAAGTGTCTAGGAACTTACTAACTCGGCTGAAAGATGAGGAAGCTGAGACTCAGGAAGAAGGAGCGAAGGGACTTGCCCCAGTCACCCAGCTAAGTGGTAACAACAGAAAGAAAACTAAGGGAGGTTTTTTTTTTTGCTTGCATTTGCCTCGAGGCTTAGCTAGTGCCTGGAGTCGGGAGGTCATGCAAAAGACGCGTGAGGAGAGAGCTGGTAACTGGGAGCCGGGGCTTTCAAGACATGCCCACCTCTTCCTTATCTCTGTTTGATTGTCCCCAACCATGCATGTCACTTGGCAGGAACATCAACCAGGGATGGAGGTGACATAGCAGATGAGCAGCCCCCCTCAAATCTAAGCTTATTCTGCCAGCCTCACTCCAATAACTGTGGGAAATCAGGGAAATTAAAATGGGAAAATAAACATGTATTGACAGTCTGGGATGCAGCTCAATTAACAGCCCTAAGTAATATTTATGGCAAAACCTTAACACCGATTAGCACCAGGAGGAGGGCTGGGGAGCTGGCTGCAATCTGCACGTGACACGTGCCCACTCCCTACCCACAGCCCCGCGGCTTCTTCGAAGGGGACCTAGATGCTGCCTTTTCACCAAAAGCCATGCCAGACCAGGAGGATTAAACATAGCCTCCGGACAGAAAGAGGAAGAAGCAAAGAGAGAGAGAAGGAGAGAGAACAGGGTAGAAACGGCGACTCTCTGGGTGGAGGGCTCATAGTGAATTTTTTCCCAAATGCTCCACCACATTTCTTTTTTTGAGGACGATTCTTTTTTTTTTTTTTTTTAATATATATGTATTTGTTTGTCTCTTTCTGTCTGCGCTGGTTCTTCACTGCTGCGCGGGCTTCTCTCTAGCTGCGGCAAGCAGAGGCTACTCTCCGTGTGGTACGCGGGCTTCTCACTGCGGTGTCTCCTCGGGTTGCTGAGCACCGGCTCCTGGGCTGCAGGCTCAGCGGCGGTGGCTCCCGGGCTCTGGAGCCCGGGCTCAGCAGCGGAGGCTCCCGGGCTCTGCAGCCCAGGCTCCCAGGCTCAGCGGCGGCGGCTCCCGGGCTCTGGAGCCCGGGCTCAGCAGCTGTGGCGCACGGGCGCAGTCGCTCTGCGGCATGTGGGGTCTTCCTGGACCAGGGACCAAACCCACGTGTCTTGCACTGGCAGAAGGATTCCTGCCCACTGAGCCACCAGGGAAGCTCCCGCCACTTTTTTAAGCTAAACGTTTAGTTTTTCTCAAGAGATAACCATGACAGAATGAGTTTAGCATATCACAACCAAGAAACTGATGTGACGATGGTCAAGGTACCAACCGCTGTCATCCCCACCAGGATCCTTCTCGTGGCCCTTGATCAATCAGCCACCCCCGGTGCCCTCCCGCCCCTGCTCCCCCGACCCCCGCAGTCACTAATCTGTTCCCCATTTCGGTAACTCTGTAAATGGAATCGTGCAGCACATATAACCTTTTGGGATTCTTTTTTTTTTTTTTTAATTTTCATTCTTCTATGGTTCTTTTGCAGCCAAAGAAAACATTCTGTGTATATATGTGTGTGTGCGCAAAGCATCACCATTTTAAGACTCAACTGTGGGACCTCCCTGGTGGTCCAGTGGTTAAGCATCCAGCTTTGATCCCTGCTCGGGGAACAAGGATCCCATAGGCTGTGGGGCAACTAAGCTCGTGCACCGCAACTAGAGAGCCGGCACGCTGCAACTAGAGGACCCGTGAGCAGCGATGAAGATCTCAGGTGCCGCCACCAAGAGCTCACACAGCCAAATAAATAAATTAGAAAGACTCAACTGCTTCTTGGAGAAGGCGATGGCACCCCACTCCAGTACTCTTGCCTGGAAAATCTCATGGATGGAGGAACCTGGTGGGCTGCAGTCCATGGGGTCGCTAAGAGTTGGACATGACTGAGCGACTTCACTTTCACTTTTTACTTTCATGCATTGGAGAAGGAAATGGCGACCCACTCCAGTGTTCTTGCCTGGAGAATCCCAGGGACGGGGGAGCCTGGTGGGCTGCCGTCTATGGGGTCACAGAGTCGGACACGACTGAAGCGACTTAGCAGTTAGCAACTGCTTCTTGTGGTGTCTCAACAGTTCAGTGTCTCAGAAATGCCAGTGTGTCTGCTTTCCCTGAGACGTGATCCTTGGTCCTCTGGTGTTTGGTAAGTGTTTCTGTCCTGAGTTTAACGTCCCTGGGCTTCTGTCATTCGGCGTGAATGAGCCGCCCCGCCTTCAGATGACACCTGGCTTTGCTTCCTACAGATGACCACCGCGTAGCCCCCGCTCCCTGGCTTTCTTTCCGGTGCTTCTCTCCCACCCACGAGAACTCCTGTCCAGAGCAGAGCCCCACAGAGTTCGACAAGGAGGTGCCCACGCCACCAGCTTTCCCACAGCCCGTGATGCAGAGAGAAGACTGTGGCCAAAACAGGGTTTCTGCCTTCTTGTTTTGCAGGGTGCTCCAGAAACCAGAGCAAGATGGCGTAAAAAGACCTCTGGAGCCTTAGGGAGTGAATTCTCCCAACTCAAGGTGTCTGTCCTTGAGCAGGGTCTGAGACTCAGTTTCTTCAGCTGTAAAGTAGGGACAAAACTACACGCCTTTATGGATTTTATTTCTGCAGAGTGATTATGGAAATTAACTAAATTAAAGGTAACTCTCCAACCACCACGTCCATACATACGTGACATGCCCAAGTCCATGAGACCTACGGCTGCTGTCCCTGCAGATACACTCGATCCCAGCCCAAAGGCCGAGAAGTGATGTGTTACTGCAAGTGAATCAAAGTGATACATATAAATTCACCTTGGGAAATTCACTTTGGTTTCAAATCACTATTTCTCTCTCTCTCCATCTCCGTATATAATACAAAATACTTGCTTCCCCCAAGAAATGGTTTCTAGGCAAGACCCACGCGGACACCTCACTAAGCGGTCTGTATTAAATCTCCAATCTTGCATTGCTGGGGTAAAAAAGTGTCTCAGTCCCGAGAAGTGTTTAGGCTTTGAGTGATGTCAGAGGCCTCTGAACAAGCCTTATAAACGACATCCATATTTGTCCATTTCTGACTTAAATTGCTTCTGGTTCCACCACTGCCATGAATTGCCTTGATGCAGTATCATCCAGGATGACAGAAAACACAGAGGAAGCGGCAAGTTGCTGGCAAGGATTAGGAAATAAAGGAGTCACTGCCTCGTCCGCTTCTCCAAGGCTTGGAAGCAACGAAAATGAAACTCGCCTTGAAAGGTAATCTCCATGAACCGTGATAAGAGCAGCTGACATTTTACACAGCGCAAGCCTTCCAGTTCAGCCTGGCCGTTCCAATAAAAGCCATCTACATGCAGCTCACTGTTCTTGGGTTGTTTTTTTTTTTTTAAATGTTTCTACATGTTGCTTTGTCTTCTCCTCCTCTCCCCCTCCCGAAGCAGCAAAGAACAATCTGTGGTTCTGTGCCTTCTCGTTAATATGTTCTGGGCTCTGGATTCCAAGGCACTGGATGAAGAAGCGTCTACGTTTGGAGAATAACCTTCATTTCTCTTAGTCTACTTCCCCATCCATCTTTCATCTCTTTCTGCTAACCTCTGACTCTGGTTAAAAAGAAAAAAAAAAAAAAGTTCTTGGCAAAGGCCCATCTACTGCCTGGCTCCCTCAGCTAAGAAATTCTATTTCATCTCAGTCCTGTGATTAGGAATCCAAACCACAGGGGCTTTGGAGGCAGAGAATAATTAAGTTGGTCTGAATTTAGATACAAGATCTTGGGTTCCAGCCTCATCTCTGCCACTCATCAGCTGCCTGATCTGAAGCGAGCTGCTATGCATGCCTGCGACTCACCTTCTGCACCAGGCAAGCGGCCTAACGCCATCCACCGGGAGGGTCGTTGTGAGGATTAAATGGGGCGCTGCCTCCGCAGGGCTCACAGTACTCACTCCCTTTCTTTCAGTCAGCATGCATGATTACATGCCGGGAGCAGAGGTGTCTGAAGATACTGGGGGGGATCCCTCCTTCCCAGCGTCAAGGATGCTCCAAGCCAGAGTTCCTTCAGGTGGGTCCATGCGAACTGCGCTGCTGCTATCATCTGGGCGCTCAGCTGTGTGTGACCCCACGGACTGGAGCCCTCCAGGCTTCTCTGTCCATGGGATTTTTCCAGGCAAGAATACTGGAATGGGTTGTCATTCCCTTCTCCAGGGAATTTTCCCAACCCAGGGACCAAACCCATGTCTCCTACTGGCAGGCGGATTCTTCCCCACTGAGCCACCAGGAAGTCCCTGCGGTACTGTGCCCTTGTGCAAATGAGAAACAGCAGAATTCAGTCCCATGGGAGCCACTGTCCAAATTGCAAAGAAAGCCCCCTCTCTCCGGCTGCAGCCGGGGGCTTTTTCATGTCTATGGAAATCTGATGCCTGCCCCAACAATCGCCCTCTGTCAGGGGTCCTCACATAGACACGCCCACTCAGCCCCACAGAAGGCTCTTTCCAAGGGCTCTGAGCCTTCGAGAAGGAAGAAGCAACCCAGGTGTGAAGCAAACGCCTCTGGTCCACTGTCATGCCTGCTTCTGCGCAGAGAAGGGGCCTTGTGATATAGATCTCTTCATTTTCATGTGTGCATACAAGGTCACTTTCCCAACCAATCAATAGAACAATCTGAATACACAATTTTCATGTCACAGTGTATTTTGGAACTGAAATACATGGGAGGGAACAAGGACAGCGAGACTGTGAAGAAGTCTGCTTCAGCAGATGCATCATTTTACACTGTCTTCTAATTTATCTCAAATATATTTGATGATACATCTGAGATCCCTGCCTTCATGGAAAGTCAGAAACAACAAAGTACTCTGAATGAGTTAAGATTCGAATTTGGCCTCTTTTCTTACTAAACAAGTTCCAGCAGATTTTTCTAAGTGTCTCCTAGCAATATTTTGGCAATAGTTTCCTTTTTTTTTTTTTCCTCCACGTTAGTTTCTTCTTCTAGTCCAGTTTGTCTAACTCTTCAAGACGTAAGGCTAGTAAAGGATGAATTCTCCAGCGACCGTGTGTTCTCAGACAAGTCACTGAACGTCTCTGTTTCTTTCTCTGTGGAATGCAGTTATAATAAGTGGTCTAGCCCACAGGACTGCCATAAGGTCCAAAGCTGCTCTGTGTATGAAAAACCGTGTTAATATTTTTAAGTGCTCAGACAGTTTGATTTCACGCCATGTCCAGCATACCTCCACCAATTTATGATTCACTAATACATGCATGGATGTGAGAGTTGGACTGTGAAGAAGGCTGAGCGCTGAAGAATGGATGCTTTTGAACTCTGGTGTTGGAGAAGACTCTTGAGAGTCCCTTGGACTGCAAGGAGATCCAACCAGTCCATTCTGAAGGAGATCAGCCCTGGGATTTCTGTGGAAGGAATGATGCTAAAGCTGAAACTCCAGTACTTTGGACACCTCATGTGAAGAGTTGACTCATTGGAAAAGACTCTGATGCTAGGAGGGATTGGGGGCAGGAGGAGAAGGGGACGACCGAGAATGAGATGGCTGCATGGCATCACCAACTCGATGGATGTGAGTCTGAGTGAACTCCGGGAGTTGGTGATGGACAGGGAGGCCTGGCGTGCTTCGATTCATGGGGTCGCAAAGAGTTGGGCACGACTGAGCGACTGAACTGAACTGAACTGAACTGAACTGAACACATGCCAGTGGATACTTTTTATTTTAAAGGATGTTTCCCTTTTAAAGTCATCTTCGTGACTGAGCCCCTTTAAGAGGATTCGATAAGTTACCAATATGTAAGTTTCAAGTCTCTATTTCCTATTAGGGTATTTTGCGCATCACTTTGAATGTTGTAGCTAAAAGAATAAAAGTGAGATTGAAGTATCAAATAATTTGACTAGGCAGAGACATTTTATTAGAAGGCTGGCACTTGTTTTCTCAATAACACAAAGACCCCTATAATAGTGAGAGGATTAAAGAAAAAGCTGGAAAGAGAGAAATCGGACCCAAATCCATATACTAGCTAGTCCTCCTTGGGCTTCATTTCTAGAGCTACACTTGCCTTCTCTGTAAAATGGGCACATTTACAACAGCATCTAGACCTCCTGAAAGGATTGAGTCCTTGAAAAGGCTGGAGATAAAGCTTGCTGTGGTCACTCAGACAAATGCAGAATGTATACATGCCTGTTACGAACAGTCATGATAATAACAAAAACTACGCCGTTGTATTTATGTATCTCCCAATATTACTGGCTCTGGATAGATGAGTCTAGCCATTTCATACATGTAAAACACCAAGGTTAGCTTTCCTCTTTGTCTGCTTCCCCAAATTCCTAAATCTATTTAGAAGCTGGAGGGACATCTAATAACAGAACAAGGATTTCTGAAATCCAGCCTCTATCTGCAACAAAGGAAACTCTACCTAACGAATCCTCAGCAACCGCGCTCCACATCCCAGACCATGCGGTACCTGCCAGCCTCCATCCCCGTCTGCACACCTGCCTCCCGTCGAGGATTCGCTTTCCACGTTTCCTGTGTTTCTCCGGATGGCAACCTGCAGACCTCTGAGGGAATGGTGGTTTGCCTGGGAGCTGACGGGCACAGAGAGAGATGCAATTTGTGCCGATTTATGAGGTACACGCACTGCCGTCCTGGAAACTGTCCTGGGGCTCACTTTATAAATTAACCCCTTACTTCAACATTCTGCAGACTCAGCACAGGCAAGGGGTGGATGGGGCCGGTGGCCCAGATCAGCCTTTCGGGTCTCCTGGCATTGGCAGTCACCACTCACAGGCCCCCGCTCAGCACAGACGATGCTGATTTACGAGACTTGTGAGAAGAGGGAAGTGTCTGCATCTCTTTGTCATTCAGGCCACAGCGTTCCTGGTCTTACGGGGCTCCAACATACCAACTTCCAGCTTTCCGTAACTGAGGAGCACGCGAAGGCCAGCCTCGGGGCTGTGTGTGTGAGCAGCACTTGGGTTTGACTGAAGATGGCTTGGCTTCATTCATTCACTTTTGTCCATTTGTTCACTTGAAATGTTAGCCAAAGCCAAAGGGATACAAAGCAGAGTGAAACACCACACCTGGCCTCAGAGACTTGTACGGCCTGCCTGTATGTTATGCTAGGAAAAGCACAAAATCTATGAGCCAGCAGGGCCTGGCTGGAAGGCTGTCTCTTCCACCTATCAGCTGCGTGATTCTGAGTAACTTCCCAATCCTCCAAAAGCCTTGGCATCCTCATCTGCAAAATGGGTATCATCCCACCCCCTTTCATAGAGGATGTTTTGAGGAAATGACGTTCAGGAAACTGCTGTGAAAACTCTTAAGTGCCGTACAAGCATTCAGGATTCTTACACATGTGTCAGCAACCCAGAGGAGGAAGAAACACAGTGGGCAGTAAAGGAACAGAAAAAGAAAGTGAAAGTCACTTAGTCGTGTCTGACCCCGTGGATTTTACAGTCCATGGAATTCTCCAGGCCAGAATCCCGGAGTGTGTAGCTGTTCCCTTCTCCAGGAGGTCTTCCCAACCCAGGATCGAATACAGGTCTCCCTCATTGCAGGCAGATCCTTTACCAGGCTGAGCCATAGGGGAAGCCCAAGAATACTGGAGTGGGTAGCCTATCCCTTCTCCAGCGGATCTGCCTGAACCAGGAATCGAACTGGGGTCTCCTGCACTGCAGGCGGATTCTTTACCAGCTGAGCTATCAGGGAAGCCCCAAGGAACAGAAGAGAAAGGAAAACCGGAAACAGGAGCGCAGAGCCTAGTGGTGGTGTAATGACCTAGTGGTCCGCACTGCATGTTGCGGGTGCCGAAACCCGATCTTTCCTCGTGGTAACACAGAGTGAGGGCAAGGAGGCAGGGGAGGCAGGGGAAGAGAAGGAGACGGCCAGGCTGTCCAGCAGAATCAGGTCTGCGACGGGGTAAGAAGCAGTAGGTAAGGAAGAATGTGAGCGGAGGGAACTGGTGTCAACAGAGAGAGAGAAACGGTGCTGACGCTGCTCGCTCTGTCCCCTGTACCCTACAGAGGCTCAGATGAGTCTGATGATGGCAGACCTACCACAGTATTCAAAGAAGTGACTTTTCAAGGCAAGTTTCCTAACTCTCAGGGGAGAAAATAAGATACCACTGGTGATTTCAAAAGCCACTGCTGTACTGGTTATAAATGGCCAGTATCTGTCTTCGAAGAACTTCTCGAAGGTTTGCGACTGGAGGAGTTCAAGGTTGCCTCCCTGAAGTGACTGCCTCTGGTGTCCCACTGGCCTCCGTGAGCCCACTGCTGCAACGGAGTCCTCTGGGGAGTCCGCTGTCCCTTTATAGCCACTCCAGAGGAGGTGACGCCTTCTCTGATGCAGAGGGAAGACACATTTCCTTATATGCTCCATGCCTCTGCCAAGCTGAGCCTGTGAGCCCATCACACGTCCGTGAGAACCCACGGACGGAAGTGGCAGCCTGCGGTCACGTGGAAACATGCCTACAAGCTCCTGGACAGCTACCCCTGCCGCGTGGAGTCAGTGTCCCCTCTCCTGAAGCACCGTCTTTAGTGGCTCTTTTCCAGTGACTAGAACGCAGGTGAGGTTTCAGTGCCTGACCGTGTGTGGTGTCTGAGATCAGCGTCTGAAAGGCGCGGGAGCTGCCTCTTGCACCCTGAGGTCATCCACCTGGCCAACTGCCATATGTTGAGGAAGCCCAAGCATCTCCGTGGAGAGGCCCACGCGGTGGACTGAGCCTCCTGCCTAAAGCCACGTGTGTGTGCCAGTTTGGACGTGAAACCAGCAGCCCACCAAGCCTTGAGCGGCCAAAGCCCCAGCCAACGGCTCGACTGAAACTTGACGAGAGGCCTCGAGACACAGCCATCCATCTAGGCCACTCGCTGACGTCTGACCTGCAGAAACTGTAAGATAGTAAATGTTTGTCGTTTTAAACCATAAGGCTTTAGGGATAAGGCGTTAAGCAGCAGCAGACAACTGCTATGAAGTCCAAGAAATGAGCACATGAACCCAGGAAAAACAGAAGCAACCCAAGGTAAGAGGAAGGGCATTCAAGAAACAGAATTACACAGGGCCCATCAATGCTGCAGTCCATGGGGTCGGGAAGAGTCAGACATGACTGAGCAACTTCACTTTCACTTTTCACTTGCATGCACTGGAGACGGAAACGGCAACCCACTCCAGTATTCTTGCCTGGAGAATCCCAGGGATGGGGGAGCCTGGTGGGCTGCCATCTATGGGGTCGCACAGAGTCTGACACGACTAAAGCAACTTAGCAGCAGCGGCAACAATGTCAGAACCCATCAAGTGTGGTTCTCTCCCGCTACCAGCTCCCGAATCTTCTTGGAGGCTTCGTTCTAGGGCTTGGAATGGACAGCAACAGGGGCTCATTAAAAAGCTTCTGGATGTAATTTTAACAATTGCTATTTTTGCAAACATGTAATGAGCACTTATTACGCCCAGGGATGATGCTTCATGCTTTTTAAGAATTTTCACTTTTGATCTTCTCAGTGCCCCTAAACATGTAGAGAGCATTATGGTCATGGTATCATAGATGAGGAACAAAAAATTTCAAGACAAGGAAGTTTAAGTGACCTGCCCGAGGTCTCACCTAATAGTGGGCAGCCCACTCTGACCATGGCAGTCATGGATGCTGGCACCGTGCAGCTGGGGACATGCACTGGGATTCCCAGGTTGGGTACCCAGCGGGCACTCCGAGCCACAGGATAAACACAGTACATCTTCCTGGAGCATCAGTGTTACTCACATCCAAGCAAAGAAAAGCCTCACTTTTGCATTTACAGGGACACAGGTAATCTGAATGGAATGCAAACGTCTCCTGGAGCTTTTAAGATAAGTCACTCACAGTGGGCTACTAGAGGGGATGTCCCAGGCCCCCAGCAGCGCATGTGCAGTCTTTGTTGGAAGTGCTGGCTGGGACACTACTTGAGGAGGAGGACATGAGGCTGGATGCGGGGGCGGGGGGGCGGGGTGGGGGCATGACCTCCAGAGTCACCAAGCTGGCCATCAGGGAGTTGAGGTCCGCAGCCTCCTCCTCCTAGCAGATTCTCATCTTTCCAGGCCCCTCCAGCAGCCAGGCTGCAGCAGCTACAAAGCCTGAGGTGCTGGGAGCAAAGCCCCTGCTTCTCGCCGGGTCTCCACCTCCCAGATCTCACACCCTGTCCCTCGCCTCCGACAAGGACTGCACTGTTAGTGCTGGCAAAGAAAACATGGATTCCAGAGATTCCTAAATGTGTTTGCAATGACTGCAACAGCGCTTTCGCTAAATAACTGAAAAAGAAGCGCCGGACCTGGAGGCTGCAGCCGGTGAGGACGGGAGTAGAGGAGAAGGCCGGCCAGCTCTGTGCACGGAAGGAAAGCGTCCTTTGCAGCACCGAGGGGTGAGGTGCGACTCCCAGGGGGCCGGGAGCCACACGCACGTTCCCTCCAATACACGCTGATGCTGTCCTGCCCAGCCAAATCGACCTGAACAGCGCGGAGAGCGCGCGGACGCACCTGTCAGCCCCAATCGGTGCTGCGGAAATTTTGTTAGGAAAATAGACGTACTGAGATTCAATTTTTCGATTGTCTGAAGGCTTAATTTAGTGACCTTGGAGGATATCTCCTGGAGGTGAAAGAAGACACGGGGAATCTGCCTGGAGGGGGAAGGGGGGCAGATGGGGCTTCCCTGGTAATGGGTAATTTGTTTACTCTCTTTTGCAGGCCTTGTCAGGAAGCTGTGGAAGTAGTCAGATAGCTGCTACCACTCTCTTAATGAAAAAAATTAAAAATCAAAAAGGCACAGAGGGGCAAGGGGGACGTGAGTGAGAGAGATGGACTCTCAGTCATGCTGTGTTCCTTTCTTCAGAGCAAATATTTATACACACACACACACACACACGTGCGCGCGCACACACACACACATATTATGTGTACCCGGCCTCCCTCCTCTGCACTGGGGTGTCCAGAGGCTCACAACCCACGGTGGCAGTTTAGTTGCTAAGTCGTGTCCAACTCTTATGACCCCGTGGACTGTAGCCCGCCAGGCTCCTCTGTCCAAGGGATTTTCCAGGCAAGAATACTGGAGTCAGTTCCATTTCCTTCTTCAGGGGATCTTCCTGACCCAGGGAAGAGATCCCTGGTCTCCTGCACTGCAGGCTTCCCTGATAGCTCAGTTGGTAAACAATCTGCCTGCAATGCAGGAGACCCTGGTTCAATTTCTGGGTCGAGGAGATCCGCTGGAGAAGGGATAGGCTACCCACTGCAGTATTCTGGCCTGGAGAATTCCATGGACTGTACAGTCCACGGGGTCACAAAGAGTCGGACAGGACTGAGCGGCTTTCACTCTCACTTTTTCTTTACTGACTGAGCTGCCAGGGAAGCTCAACCCATGTCTTGTCCCACATGAGCAAGCCTGGGCCTGGCTGCACCACGCTCTGGGCCTGCTCCTGTGCCTTCTCGAAGCCTTGCAACAGCTGGCCCTCCAGCCTCTGGGCTTTCCTGGTGGCTCAGACAGTAAAGCATCTACCTGCAATGTGGGAGACCTGGGCTTGATCCCTGGGTCAGGAAGATCCCTTGAGGAAGGTAATGGCAACCCACTCCAGTCCTCTTGCCTGCCTGGTAGGCTACAGTCCATGGGGTCGCAAAGAGTCGGACACGACTGAGCGGCTTCACTTTCACTTTCCTGCCTTGGGGATCAGGCCAGACTCTCATGTGCCAACCTCTGTGCCTCGTCTAAGCCTGGGATAGCACGGTGACAGGGGAGAGCCAAGGGCTTAAATCCAGTCTTACAATTCACGTTAGGTGGCTCCAGCAAGTGCCTTCACCTCCAGGGCTCTCGATTTCCTCACATATGAAGTGGGGAGAATCACACGTGCACGTTAGGACTAAAGGGCAGTGTGTGTGCTGGATGCAGAAGCCGCTGCAGCAACAGAGGTGTCCTCACCTCCATCGCCTGGTTTCAAATCCAGTGCCGAGTTCCAGCCATGCTCATTTGTAAAACAGAAATAACAACAGTACTTGATTAAGAGGCTGGGGGATCAGAGACAATAATGGTAGCGGCAATTAATGAAAGACAACTGGGGAACTTTCTCCTTTTCTGGTGGTCCAGTGGTTAAGACTCCATGCTCCCAATGGAGGGGGCAAGAGGTCAATCTCTGGCTGGGGAACTGAGAGCCCACCTGGAAGATAAAAAAGGTAACTGGCGCATGATATAGTACCAGAATTGACAGTGCCGGGTTTGGCACACAGCATAGATTGTGTTGTGTGTATTATTGGTACATAAGTGTCTAATCATCTTTGGCACATAGTAGGATGCGATAAATATGATGTATTGTTATAAACTGGGCTTCCCAGGTAGTTCAGTGGTAAAAAATCTGCCTGCCAAGGCAAGAGATGCAGATTCAATCCCTGGGTCAGGAAGATCCTCTGGAGAAGGAAATGGCACCCCACTCCGGTATTCTTGCCTGGAGAATCCCATGGACAGAGGAGCCTGGCAGGCTACAGTCCATGGGGTTGCAAAGAGTCGGACACAACTGAGCAACTAGGCCACCACCACAAGGACAATTGTAAGCAAGGATAAATGTCACTCTGGGAGTATTAATACCCTGTGAGTTGCAGTTACGAGCCACAGTGATGGTGGTGATGTCAGAAGTCCGTCCACGGCAGGTAAGGCCCTGATGTCCGCCTAACTACCCCCTTCTTTCTCAGCCCTGGCTTCCTTGACACACAGGGATGATCTCCGCTTCTGCATCCTGGCCCTGACCTCGCCTCTGGACCCACACTGTCCTCTCTGGGGACGGCTCTCTCTTATCATCTTTGCCGCTGCGACAGGGAGCAGGAGCCGGGCCTTGGTGTCCCCAGGACCCCAGAGGGGCACTCAGATGAGATCAGCCGGCAGCCTCTTTCCCTGCTGTCACTGGCTGTGTCCTGTGTGGTTGGCAGGGGTGTCATTAAGGCCTCACGGCCCGAGGATTTGATAGAGACACAGGGGCTCCCGGTCGCCGACGCCTGCCGCAATTTGCACCTACGCACTCGCAGGAGCTAGTTCCCTCTGCTGACGATTCCCACCGCCACTCTGTTGGCACCATGTCAGCCAGCCCACCACGCACTGACCGTCCAGAAGCCCCTCCTTCCCAGGGAAGCAGGGTGAGCCGGGCTCCCGTCCTGAAACAATACCACAGGCCGGCGGATGTGGTTTCTACCTGTTCTTCAGGACCTCATCTTTCAGGTGCTTTCAAACCCTAGAGTCTCCCTGCCAGAAAACAGAGCCAGAGGGGGGTTGGGAGGAAAATGTGGATGACAGGGGTGGGTCTCGGAAATTATACACCTGGTCCTGGAGTCACCCAGACCTCAGCTCCACCACCTTCTCAGTGACTTTATACCTCCGACCTTTACTACACTCATCTGTAAAATGGGCTTGCCCATCACACTTCCCTCCCGAAGGCCGTTCTGATAACTGTGTGAAGCTCTTTGCAGAGTATGGCGTCCTAGTAGCACTTGACTGGTGTCAGCGCTCATTGTTCCGGCAGATCAGCCATTCTGGTCATCCTTTACCATGTTCAATGATGCTGATGTGTCTTGCGGATGGATCTGCTAGAGCCCCACAGAGAGGCAGGCTGGGGTCCTGAAAGAACAGCCTTGGGGTCAAATCTCCTGAGGAAGAGACATGCCAAAAAAAAATTTCTCTTCCCAATTATATATAGCAACTTAATGTATAACAACACATTGTATTTGTTAAGGTCCTGCTGCTGCTGCTGCTGCTAAGTCGCTTCAGTAAGGTCCTACTATGTGCCAAATGTGATTAGACACTTAGGTACTAACAACAGACACAGTACAACCTACACTATGTGCCAAACCCCAGTTAATTCTGGACCTGTACTGTGCGTGCCACTTTGCGCTGACTATCTTTCATTAATTGTTCTAATCTAGCAGCCTTCTCAAGTGGGCCCTATTATTATTTCCATTTTACCAATGAGCAAGTTGGGAGCATCATGAGTGCTTGACAATTCCACTTAAGGGAGGAAAAAAAGACCGGGGCAGAGAGAAATAGCGAAGTCGAGGAATCCACTGAGAAGTAGGTATCGCTGTATATTTCGCACCAGCGCACACTCAGCTGGGCTGGAATGCACAGATCTGCAGGAATACATGCACACATTTATGCAAACGCCCTGACATCAGGGGCCAGGGCTGTTTTTACCAAACAAGGTCTGTTTATGCCCCAGGGGAAGCCTTTCTTCCACATCTGTCCAAAGAACCGACTGTCTCTGGATTGATGTATGTGATCACGTGGATGGGTGACCCTCACCTTTGTGGCATCCCGAGATGTGGGTCACCATGGCTGACATGCAGGTGAGGGTGGCTTCCCTTACATCTTCCTGGTTCAGGAAGCACCGGCCCTCTGCTTCGGCGCTGAACGGTGGGATGGCCCGAGATCTGTACTTCCTCATCCGCACGGGCTGCCTGTACGACACTGCGATTCCTGAGCCCCTCCCCCACCCCAGTGCCCGCCGCCCAGCCACCCGGCCGCAGAACGCAAACGTCCGGGGCATCATTAAGGCACTTCTATACAGCGCCGACCAAGGGCTGACCCTGCGACCATTTCCACCATTAGATTTGAATGACCTCGGCAGCAGGGCTGAGAGGCCGGAGTATTAATTCACAGAGAACCACAAGCCCAATTTAAGATTTAATTTGAGATAACGAAGAGCTCCTGAAAGTGTATTCAAACTTCTCAGCGTGCAAGAAAAGGCCTTTCCCTGTTTCCCACGTTGAATGTGAATCCAATCTTTCCTTAACAGAATTTATTCACCAATTTACAAGCAACGTGCAAGCCTCCTTTTCTCTTTTTCCAGTTCCTTCTGCTTAGTCAACCCCCCTTGTGATGTGTCTTTATGGGACCTTTTTTTCCCCCTTCCTTCCTAATTTACAAGTGGCTGCCCTTGAGGGGTTACTTTTCAATTTTACTGCACCCTTGAAGAGAAAACAGCCTTCGTTAGGTATCTCCCCCAACACCCTGTTCCCCTGGACCCCAACTGAAATATGCTAAGTGTCTGTTCAACAGGGATGCAGCCCTGTAAAAAGCTTTGGCCCTGCAGTGTGACTCTGGAAGGCAAAGCCGTGGAGGGGTGCAGAGCGCTCTGCTGCAGATCAGCAAATCTGTGCTGCTCGGTTCTGGCATGTGTCTAGACTCTGAAGTCTTCGCTTCTTAAATATTTAGAGTTCTAGGGACTTCCCTGGTGGGTCGAGAGGCTAAAAATCTACTTTCAAACGCAGGGGACACGGGTTCAATTCCTAGTCAGGCAACGAAGATCCCATATGCCACAGGGCAACTAAGCCTGCACGTTACAATTACTGAGCCTGTATGCCAGAACACAGAACCCACACACTGTGACAAACATTCTGAGCGCCAAAGACCAGACCCAGCCAAAAAAAGTTAATAATGTTTTAATTAGAAAAAATATTGAAAATTCTAGCTGGGGATGAGAATGATATGCATTGGACTCAGAAGCCTGAGTCTTAGCTGGTATTTAGTGAGCATCTATGTTGCGTCTGGCACAGTTCTGGGTACACTGCATTTTCTCAAAGACTCAGTCTGGCTTTAGAAATAGAGAGACTGGAGCTGAAGTCCTAGCATGGAATTTCACTTTCCCCCAGGCCTCAGCTCCTTGTCTGTGAAATGCCAAACACACCTTGGTGCTTCCCAAAGGCGATTTTAAACCCTACAAACGAAATAATACACAGGTGCAAGAATACCGCTAGTCACCTGACCTTGGGCCTGGGACAGTGCTGGAAAATGAATAACTGAGCCTTGTAAACATTCTGGTTGCTGTTAAGATGAGACCAGGGTCAAAGGCAAGCATCACAGCCTTTCACAATCCTGCCGCTGGTTTGCTTTATTTGCTTCGGGGTTTTCAAAAGGAGACACCACGGGTGGGCGGGTGCAGGGAGGGGGCGTGGGAGGCGGGACACAGCTGGTGAGGCTGGTTTCCAGCTCAGTCTCCCCCGTGACAAGCCGTGTGACCCGGGCCAAGTCAGTCTGCACTTCTGGGCCTCAGTTTCCTTCTTTTATTCTTCTGCTCATTAGGTACAGAGGAAGCTCACCATGAGGGAAGGGCGGGTAGAGGTTAAACCACAGCTCCTGACTTGTAAGAGATGCATACGGCCAAACAGGCCAAGAGGAATGACCCAGAAAGCTGTAGGGCATGGTGGGGTGAGCTGAACAGTGCTCTTCCAAATTCACGCTCATTACAAAGCTCAGAATATGACTTTATTTGGACACAGAGTCTTTGCGGGTGGAGTTAAGATAAAGATGAAGACGACATTATACTGGCTAAAGGTGACTCCTAGCTCCAGTGACTGGTGATGCCCTTTTAAGAGATGGAAAAGGACACATAGGGACAGAGAGATGAAGGTCATGTGAGGAAGCGGCCACGATTGAAGCGGTATGTCTACAAGCCTAGGAATGCCAGCGGCCACCAGGAGCTGGGAGAGAGGCCTGGAACAGATTCTGAGTCTCAGGGAAGAAAAAGAAAAAGACAGACCCTGCCAGTACTTTGATTTTGGGTTTCTGGCCTCCTAAACGGTGAGACAGTAATTCCTGTCTAAGCCACCTAGCTTGTGATGGAAGCAGGAGGAAACTCACATAAGGGATATGCTCTGTACTTAAACAAGAGGCCCTTTGCTGAGTGAAGGCCCAGGGTTTTTATTTTCACTGGAGTTCTCGGCATATTTTACGGTTAGGGAGGTGGTGTGCAGTCATCCTGCCCTATTGACCCCGAGAACTTCCTAGGTTTTCTTGGCAGTTGACCATCAACTTGATTAATAGGAATGGGGCCTGGAATTTTCTGGGTAGAATTTCTCAGATGGCTCATTCGAGCTTTTTTTTAAAGGATGGTGAAGTGATCGAGGAGTATCACGGTGTCCCCAGACAACACCCTCGGGTCTTCTGAGACTCCATCGTTGTCTCCTGCACAGACGGGCTACTCCCACGGGTCAAGGGCAGGCAGAGGAGCACATGTCCAGAGCTTCGGGTCGCAGGTGGGCAAGGACGACCCCGCACTGCACACTTGGATTTCTGACCTTAAAACGATAGGTGATCATCACTGTACTGTTCAGCGTCGGCACTTAGGCCTAAGCAGCTTCCCCGATGCTTCCTGCCAGCAGGGACGGGTTCTCCGCACCCAGAGAGCCCGCTAGGGTGCCAGGTCCGCTGCAGGTACTCAGGATGGTCACAGTAACGATACAGGCCACCGGACAAGATAAACCACAAGAAAAAGGCCTGACTTGCATTATTTCGTTTCCACCACAATGACACCTTTTGTTGGTGCTGTTCAGCTGCTAAGTCGTGTTCAGTTCTTCGCTATCTCATGGACTGCAGCACGCCAGGCTTCTCGGTCCTCCACTACCTCCCAGAGTTTGCTCAAGTTCATGCCCACTGAGTCGGGGATGCCATGCAGCCATCTTATCCTCTGTTCGCCCCCTTCTCCTCCTGCCTTCAATCTTTCCCAGCCTTCAATCTTTCTAGTGATTTGGGTCTTCACATCAGATGCCCAAAGTATTGGAGCTTCAGCATCAGTCCTTCCAATGAATATTCAGGGTTGATTTCCTTTAGGGTTGACTGGTTTGACCTCTGACACCTCACTACCCGCATTGGAAAGCTAGCAATAACGGCAGATAACACTGAAACCCAGGTCTGCCTGGTTCCAGGGCTTTCTACCATACGTCAAGGCTTAGGTCAACAAGGGCTACGGCACAGCTCATGACAAGCCTGACTCACGGGGGAGGGGTTCACGTGCTGGGGGCGGCGATGGTGAGGGAGGGGAGGGGCCGGGATGTGTCCAGGCTGGAAGGGAGGCCTGACTTGCATTGTGTCCGGGGAGGCCTGTGACCTCCAGGTGTCCAGCCCTCCAGGTGCACCCGAATGCAGAGGGGCACGTCCTTCCTCAGGCAAGGCCACAGCCCGGGATGGTCCGTGAGATGGTGAGTCCAGGCAGGCGGGGTCATGAAGGCCTGTTCACACTGGCCCGAGCGGTGGTGCTGACACACCGACGGGCCCTTTCAGCTCCACAGGCCCCCGCGAGGTCGGCTGGGACCCTCTGCTGGCTGCATCTCAGCTCAGCCTCTCTGCCAGCTTTGTCTTACCTACAGGTGTTGACCCTAAGAAAACTGCTGCACGGGAAATCTCCCCTCTGAGTCGGCTCCCGGGAACACCCAATGAGATGGTCTTTCATTTCTAAGGAAGACTGTCAATGATGAGAGGGGTGGCTGGGGCCTGAGGGGTTCCTGGGGGTTGCAGGAGGAAGCTGGGAGAAGATGGAGCCCGTCTGAGCAGGGCCTGCGTGCCTGCACACTGGCGCCGCCGCCCTGACGCCCACGGAGTGCGGGACTTAACGGGGCTGCACTTGAGCTTCTTTGTTGACATAATTAGCACTGGCTCTGAACACGAGGTTTCGTAGCCAACTTGGCGTGGGCTTGTGAGTTTTGATTGGCAAATTTGAAGCAAAGTTCAGCCAAGTTCTGTATCTATTTTGCACTGGGCCGAATGCGCATTGAAAGAAGCCAACTCTTCCGATAGGTTTTCAGTTTTATGGTCGTTGGGAGCTGAAGATATTAGCTCTTTAAGTGGACAAATGCTTCTGGCAGGCCAGGCCGCGCTCGGAGGAGGAGAAATGCCTGTGGGTTCCTCTGAAAATTAATGTAATAAGATGCATTAATCAGAATTCTATCAAGTCTCCACACTTGGCCTGGGCTTAAGAGGCAATACTTTGAAATTGCAGTTTGGCTAAGCTTCCCTATTCTTTGCAAATCAGAATTGAAAAAGGAGGAAGAAAGAAAAGAAACAGAGCTAATGTTTAAGAAAAACCAGCAGTGGGAAAAAGGTATAAACAGCCCTTTTAGCTCCACTAGGGGCTGCAGAGGACTCTGAACGATTTGACCTTTGCCATTTTCCCCAAGTTACTCATGCTGGCATCAGAGAAGTTGGGTCAGACCCCCAAGCTAGCTCAGAACTGGTTTGGACCAATGTCTTGGGTCCAGGCTGTTTACTAGCCAGTTTCTGGCTGACAATAACCTATTTCAGGACTTGCAATGGCATCTTGGCTATTTCTTATCCTCAAATGTTTGTAACCAGGGAATGAAAAATTTTGGAAGTTAAAACAGATTGACGTAGACAGGCACGTTGGCACTGGGTCACTTTTGCCTCAAATGTTACCTTCTTGGGAACCCAAAAAACAGCGAGCTGCAGACTCAGAGCCAATACCAATTTCTCCCCAGCAACTCGACGTTTTTAGGTGACACTTTACAATTTAAAGTGACATACCAGTGCCCTGGACATTTGTACTACATTTTGGCTGTGCTTTTAACGGGACATAGCTACATCTGTATTTACTATTATAATTCAGTACCCAAGAGATGAATATTTTTAAAGACAAAGGGCCAGGCTTTTGTAGAAACATTTTTTTTTTTCCCCTTCTATAAAAAAAAAAAAAAAGTGGCTCCTTCTTGTCTGGTAGACTTTAGTAATTGGCAGGATTTTGAGTAAGCTCTTTTAAGAGCCCTCCATTTCTATTTTCACATTAAACACACTTGCAGTATCTATTAAAAGCACAAATACTGAAGCACACACCAGGACTACCAATGAACTTACACGTGGAGGCCGCGGGGTCTCAGGAGAGACGACGTGAGCCTTGGTATAGCTTGATTTCTTAGGGATCTCGGAGTCGGAAAAGAACAGGGTGCCTCTTTCTTCTGCCTCTTGGACCCAGCCAGTGTCCCCTGTTTTACATCAACTCTATATCCAAGGTTTTTATCAGAAGGGGTCAAGTTCAAGATTTCATTACAGCAACAAATGCTGGCTTCTGCCTTTACCTCGGGGAGTATTTCCACTAAAGCCTGGGGGACTCCACACGGGAGAGGCAGAACAGATGCGTGGATGTTTCTGCCGGGTTCCAGCTGAGACCCCGATCTGTACGGGTCGAGGATGATGGAGTAACATCCCAGGAACGATGCGCGAGGTCACCCAGGGGACCTGGGAACATCTGGGAGAGAGCGGGGCCAGGGTGTGGGCCGGGGCGGGGGCCTCTGGACCCTGAAAGGACCTTCAAAGTCCTTCTCAAGGTGACATGCAGGCTCTGACCGAGCCAGACGTGTGCGCGGACTTGCAGGCGGGCACGCAGCAGACAAGGGTCATTTAACACAGGCAGTGAGGGCGACTGGCACCTGCCCTTGGCCTCGGAGCCATAGTCGCACATGGAGCTCTTTAGCTCCTTTTCCAGATTTCTTTAAAAAACAAAAGAAAACAAAACAGGAAGGACGGGGAGGATGCAAGCCCGGGGGAAAAGATGGGGCCAGAGCTCAGCGGAAGTCTTCTCTCAGCTCCTCTCCCGCCCCCAGAGACGGATGTTTCGGATGGAAGCTGATGCATAGGCAAGGAAAGGGCCCTGATTTGAGATCTCAGACCATCTCTATGGGTCGGGGTCCTTCAGGGGCACAGAGGCACACTCCAAGTGGTCATCTGAGGAGCGCTTGATAAAAGCGCTTTTTGCAAAGGTAGGTGTCAGGTCACAGGAACCAGTGAGGTTTTGAGCAGCGTCCTGGGTTTAGTAACAGTAGGAAGAGCTCCCTAGCCCTGCCAGCTGAAACTGGAGGCCGGCGGCCCCCACGTGCCCTGCAGGGAGTGAGCCTGGGGACCCAACGGCTGCACCTTGCTTTGGCTGCATTCCTGCTGCTGCACAGCATCTCGAGGTCTGGCCTGAGGATGAGGGCAGCACAGGCCACTGAGGTCAGCCTCCTGGGACACCGGGGCAGGGCTGGGGGAACTGAAGGGGATGGAGACCATCAGGGCAGAAACCACACACTGGGGGGCCTTTGGGGGCCTCAAGGGCCTAACTGCCAGGGCAAACGAGAGGTCAAGTCCAAGCTCACTGCCCACATCTCCCCAACTTGAACCAGGGGACATTGGCTGTGACGCCTTATATACTAACCAGCTACATTAGGTGTTACATCAACGTAGAAAATTTTCCCCCAAAATATCTGATTCGGAAACCCTAACTTAGATGTCTTCTCTGGTTTCCTCCAGGTTTGTGGTGCATGATTCCATAGAACAGAGCACAGCCCATGGAGGGTGCACCTCCGGACCATGCGTGTTAGCAAAGAGCACAGGTGCTTTTTTATCCAAACCATGGCTGCCACCCCTTCTGCTTGGTGCATACTTTGAGAATCCAGCATTCTGGAGTAAAGGCTTAATTTAAAAAAAAAAATTTTTTTTTCCCCAAGAAAAGTCACCACATCTTGCCATTTTATTTTATGGTGGGACACAGGAGATCTGAAGTACAGGGGAAAAATACATACCAATTTTTCGAACATAGCTCCTTCAAGTTCAAGTGGAAAATGATTGAAGATTTTTTAGGAAAAGAGAGAGATCTCCACAGGAGGATTAAAAAAAGAAAGAAGAGAGATAGGGGAAATCCAACTCCAGAAACGAGAAAAATGACTGCCTGAAAGACACATAAAGGAGAGGCGTGTCGTTGCTGAAGCTCTCCGGGAAAAATGGTGAGGATGGCTTTGGGGTGACTGGCCCTGGCTGCTGGGGAGGGTCCAGCCGAGTTCTTGATTTCTCTGATGGCACTTTGCTGGGCACAGACAGCTGAAGCCTGTGTACCAGGGCTGTGCTCTTCAGGGCAGATCTTCAACCCGGAAGACAAAGAAAACCTCCGCCGGGTGTGGTGGGGTGGGGGGTGTCTAAAGCCAGGGAGATGTGACAAGATGCAGACTGGAGGGGGCAGGGCCGTCTCCGGGAGGGGACGGGGGAGCCGCTACCTCTCCTAATCGAGATTAATGGCTTGCGCAGGCGAGCGGCTGCAAACCTGCCAAATGTGCTGACCGCCTGAAATTAGCAAAGGTGGTGACTAAGGAAGGAAGGAAAAATGTACAACGCGCCGGGTCTGAGTGAGCCTCACTCATCCCGGTCTGACATATGACAAATGGAATTAACGGCGACACAGAGCGCGCAACAAGTTTTAGACAGCACCCGCCGAGGGGATGTGATTGATCTCCAAGGAGGCTTCTGCGGTTGTTGATGAGACCTTGGGAGCACGACAGATGCCCGCATTTGCACAAGCACCCCCCCCCCCGCCCCACCCCAATCCCACTCACACACGCGCAGTACAGCCGGGCACACAAGGCTGCGTGGGCTCAGTCACGTCTCTTTTAACCAGGACAAAGTGAGTGTCCCCAGAAATGAGAACGGATCGTCCTGGACTCCGGCGAAACTCGCCTCGAGCGTCACACTCCATTCTGGTCACCACCTTATAAAAATGTTATTAATCAAACAGCTGAGCGGGATGAGGAGACGCACAGAAGCTGATTCTCAGACTTAAAAGTCTAAGCGCCCTTAAAAGGGCTGCATTTGTACAGCTTCGGCGGGGGGGGGAGAAAACAGAAGGGGAAAGAACAGGAGAAGAAATTCCATGAAAAGTATTCAGGACCTGAAATACTTGTGGGGAAGATGAATCTATGATGGCAAAATAGCAAAAGTCAGAGGCGATATTAAAGGTAGATGTGAGTAGCTGAACATTTCTTTCAAAAAACCGATTATAGAGAACAAAAAATATATACACAAACTGTACCAAACCGAAACAAAAACACAAACCAATGGCAAAAACATCTCAGTGCTTTCCTGCGACACGACGGAAATAACAGGCTAGCATCAGTGTACCCACTGGGGCAGACTCCCTAATTGTGTTTCTCTCTGAAATTCACAGTAATATTCGTACATTTGATTTTTTTTTCTCCATTTCTAAAGACAAATTCAATGGTGAGTCAAAATCTTTTTTTAAAAATAGATGCCTTTAAGAAAAACCATATGGAGTGATGGTATTTTCTCCTATCTTATGACTGAGATAAACTACACAGGAAGGTTTGGCTTCATCCTGAGACCTGTTAGCTAGCACTGATTAGCGCCTTTTAATAAGACTTTTTTTTTCTTATCCTTTTTTAACATATTTTTTTAAGAAGTTGAGACTACAAGAAAACGTAAGATTACAAGAAAACATAAAACCTGTCATTCTGAATCCATGTCAATGGGAGGGTCTTGTAACCAGAAGCACCAAGAGATGCGGCTGAACAGTGACGTCCTCTGCAGCGTTCCCCCTCCACAGTGAGGTATTAACCAGACAGCCCTCCCTGGGAGACAGGCAGCCGTGTTCCCAAGTCAGGACATCCCGCTCCATCTACGTTGCCAATCATTGGTGCCACTGCATGTTGGGCCCTGCGCTGGCTGGTGGCCTGGGGTTCAAAGAGGATGAGACCAGTCCCCCTCACAAGGACCTGACTGTCTACCAGTGGAAATGATGGCTTTGATGCTGTTGTAACAACTACTGTTTGTTGAGTCATTACTGCATAAATTCTTTACAGACTTCTTTAAATCACTATGCTTTAAAAGGCCTATGCATTACTCAAAACAAAGTAAGTCTTATTATCCTTACGAGTCGGAGGAGGCCACATAAAAGTTTATGTCACCTGACTGATTCTTTTCAGACTGATGTTTGTGTCCTCCCCAAGTTCATATACTGAAGTCCTAACCCCACAGTGTGATGGTATTCAGAGGTGGGGCCTCAGGGAAGTGATTAGGTTTAGAGGAGGTCATAAAGGTGGAGCCCTCACAGTGGGATTAGCATCCTTCTGGAAGAGACACAGAGACCAGAGCTCTCTCTCACCATCACACAACGACACAGAGCGAAGGCGGCCGTCTGCAAGCCACAGAGAGAGCCCTTGCCAGGAAGTGAATCTGCCTGCACGCTGGGCTTGGACTTCCAGCCTCCAGAACTGTGGGAGGTTCGTGGCTGTTGGTGAAGCCACCAGTCTATGGTGCTTTGTTACAGAACCCTGAGCTAAGCCACCAAGAGGACACTTAGGAAGCAGAGGCAAGATTCAAACCCACTCGGCTTGACTCCACCACATCATAAAAGTTCAGAGGATACAGACATAAAGAAAGGAGGAGGGGAGGAAGGGAGGGAGGAAGCAAGGGAAGGAAGGAAGGAAAGAAGGGAAGACAAAGTAGCAGAGTCAGGGAACCTACACGCAGTGGCTTCTAAATGGCATTCTAGCTACATGAACGCACCAGGAAATATAACCCCCCAAAGTGGGAATTCCGACCCAAGGAGAATCACAGAGAGGGTGGACGGCCATGAATTGATCAGCAACGGCAGAGTTTTTGAAACACACGCACCTTGGGAGCTTCCCTTGGTCCAGTGGCTGGGAGTCCACCTGCCAGTGCAGGGAACGTGGGTTTGATCCCTGGTCCGTGAGGATCCCACAGCCTTGGGGCAACTAGCAAGTGCGCCACAGCTGTTGAGTCTGTGCTGCCCCTAGGGCCCACGTGCCACGACTCCTGAAGCCTCTGCACCCAGAGACGGTGCTCTCAACAAGAGAAGCCACTGCAACGAGAAGCCCGCGCCCCACAGCTAGAGAAAGCCAGGCGCAGCAGCGCAGACCCAGACAGCCAGAAATAAATACATTAATAGGAAAACAAGTAAAGAGTAAGAGATAAATGCTTTGCATGAATGTACACGTGCATATGTGTGCACGTAGGTATGTTCCAACTCACGGCGTCACAGAGCGCTAATTTTCCCAAATTAATGGGAATCTGTGGATTACCAAAGTCCCTTCAAACTTTTTATTAACCGACTGTTCCCACGCAATCCTCTGTAGTTCAGAAGATGTCAGAAGCCAGATCTTCACAGCAGCACACCGCTTGCTTTTCCCTGTCCACACAAACCTCTGAAATACGCTACAAGTTACTGAAAACCACGGGGGCCCCTCCACATGTCCCCAGTTCACCGAATGAGCTCCAGGCATCAGAAGCGCTGCCTGTGATTTGCCTGCGTGCGCGAAAGCAAAGTCTAGGCAGCCAGCATCAGTGTCTCCTCTGGCTTTATGACAAAATGACGGAGCGCTTGCCTTTTTGAATCTTGGGCTGCCATTTGTCTTTTTCTATGGAGTTTTGTTTTTTCTTTTTTTCTTCCTTCCTGCATAAGATGATTTATCTTCGAAAAGAAAGTCTTAATCTAGTTACTCCTTTGGAGGAGAGCAAATCTAGTTTACGGCCGTCCCCACCTTCCTCCACACTTGATATTACGGCCGGCTTCAGTCAGGATTAGGCAGGCTGAACAATTAGAACCGAACGTGCTGTTGAGCAGGCGAGTCACTCGGGAGGAACCGCTGAAGGTAAAAGTCCCCACTGATGCGGAACGTGGCAGCCACCGCGGAGGTGGGCTACGAATGCGTTTTGCCAACACGTGTGCCTCCAGGAGCCCCGGGTGATACAGCGGTTCCCCTAATACGTTGCGGGGGTGTCTTCTATGCCGACAAGTCGATGGCTTGTTATGAACTGCCAGTGGTTGCCAGTCTCAGGGAAAACATCCGCGTGCACACAAATGTGCTAGCTAGCTATATGCAGCGAGGGCGTGATGGGGGCAGACCCTTCTGTGTCTTAGTGAAGTGAAAGTTGCTCAGTGGTGTCCGACTCTTTGCGACCCCATGGACTGTATGGTGGCCAGAGTACTGGAGTGGGTAGCCTTTCCCTTCTCCAGGGGATCTTCCCAGCCCAGGGATCGAACCCAGGTCTCCCACACTGCAGGCGAATTCTTTACCAGCTGAGCCGCCAGGGAAGCCCTCTGTGTGTCAGGTGGGCTGCTATTTAACAGATCGAGGTGGACACCACAAACTGGGTGGGAATAAAGGTGCTTTCTCACAGGAGGTTCTTGCCTTTCAGCACGGTCTTTAAAACTCAAGGTGGTGGGAGCCCGAAGCTTTGAATGGAAGTATCAGACAACTGCCTAATAAAGCTGTGTGAGAATCCCCCTTCCTAACACTCAACTCGTTGCTTAAAGGTTCTGGAAATTTGCATAAGGGCAGAGGGATTACCTGGTAGCAAAGCAAACTCTTTCCCTCTAGAACAGTGGTCCCCAACCTCCAGGATCTAATGCCTGATGACCGGAGGTGGAGCTGATATAATAATAATAGAAATAAACTGCACACTAAGTGCAATGCACTTGAATCATCCTGAAATCACTCCCCATCCCCAGTCCATGGAAAAACTGTCTTCCATGAAACCAGTCCTTAGTGTCAGTAAGGCTGGGGACCGCTGCTCTGGAAGGTCCGTGTTTTAATGCTTCTCTGGTCCTGGTGCTATGACGTTCGCTGGATGAACAGGATACCACAGGACCCGGAGGGAGAACATGCCTTGAGGGGACTGAGTGTGGGCTGCTGATCCGGGGGAAGGGGCAAACTGGCGTCCACGTGTGACGGAGCTACTGCACTTGGCGGACGCCCCTCGGGACGACAGCCCGGGAGTTCATCGGGACTCTCTGTGGGGCACCTGGATGCACAGCCTCCATCACGCCTGCCTTCCTCCAAGAACGTGGCATCAAGGCTGCAGGCAAAGGAAGCTGGGGCAGCCTGTTAGCTGACCCTCGTGTTCTCTTTCTAGAAGGCACCTGGAAGCAGCGGCAGAGAGAGCCCTTTGGTACTGGATTAAATCCCTGCGGTTCCTGCAACACTGATGGGAGGGTGCAAAGAAAACAAGGCGCCCAGGAAGGGCGCAAGGTACAAACGGAAGGACAGTAGGAGCAGGGGCAGGGCACCAGGGGAGTCAGACGGAGCGCGGCTTCAGCCACCAACCTGAGGATCAGGACGGAGCGCGGCTTTAGCCACCAACCTGAGAATCAGGACGGAGCGTGGCTTTAGCCACCAACCTGAGAATCAAGACTGCACTTCACCTCCTTCGGACCTGCCAGGGAAGCTAATCATATCAACAACAATAAAGACATTTTCATTCAAAAGATGATTTTTTTCCCCTTCCTAGAATATCATGTAGATTTGTTTAGATCCTTGCTGGCTTTGCTTTGGTTTCTATCCCCACCCCCTGCCCCAGCAACTCCTGATTTGTAAAAACATTCTGCTGAGACTTCCATTTCACGGAAAGGATGCATCGTGGTCTAAAGCACACCGTCCAGGAGAACCATGTATGCATTTTCTTCTCTGCCTTGAGACAGCCTCTGAGACGGGAATGGGGGAAAGGCTCCTCCCACGTAAGGAACACCATGTATCCGAAGTGCTCCATGGCGTCCGGAGCTCATTAGCTATAGCTAGTACGAAGCCTGTGACCCGTGGGGCCATAAAACTCCCCATAATAATTCACTGGGTCCTGAGAGTTCTCCTAAGTACATTTAGATCAGATGCGTGACATTTCCCCCTAATGGTGGCATTGGCTAACAGCCTAACGGAATTGAGACAGCTCCACCACGCCACACAACTATACCGTGTGTGTTCCAACTGAGTGGCCTATGGGGGAGGTTGACGGGTGGACAGAGAAGAAAAGTGTAGGCAGGTGGTCAGGACCACACACAAGGGCACAGGGAAAATGAGACCCTCTGAGCCTCAGTGCACTCATCTTTTAAGTAGGGAAATTATTGTGTTAATCACTCAGTCGTGTCCAACTCTTTGTGACCTCATGGACTATAGCCCACCAGGCTCCTCCGTCCATGGAATTCTCTAGGCAAGAATACTGGAGTAGGTTGCCATTTCCTTCTCCAAGAGAAATTATTAGTGACCACTGAGATTTTCCCTGGGTCAGGAAGATCCCCTGGAGAAGGAAATGGGAACCCACTCCAGTACTCTTGCCTGGAAAATCCCATGGACGGAGGAGCCTGGTGGGCTACAGTCCATGGGGTCACAAAGAGTCGGATACGACTGAGAGACTTCACTTTCACTTTACTTAGGTCTGCTGGGAAGATGACATGGGATACATGGTTCCAGGCCAGAAATGAGAGGCGGTGGCTTCCTAGCCAGTTGGAAGCTCACATTTAAATCAAGGATGCACGGGTGAGGACATCTGCTTCCCACATCCACGGATCGACGTCACCCTCCTTCCCCTGCTGGACGCCGACCCTTCCAGCAGGAGAACACCTTTCAGGACATCAAGCATTCACAGACACCTATGCCTTTAGTAACCAGTGACTGAAGTATGTAATGATCAAATGCTGCTTATCAATTCAATAATGCTTGAAAACAGGTTTCCACTTTCCACATCACAACAGCTTTCCCCCGCATCTGAAAACTATCTGCACCTACATGCAAGATCCGACTCCCCACAGAATACAGCACTGGTGACACTTATGGATTTGAAGCAGCCTTAGAGAAATTCCTGGATGCCAAGGGCATCCACAGTCCAGGGAGATGGATCACTGCTCTCAAGGAGGACCACAGGTTTGGGGTCTTCACGAGTGTCTAAGAGGAAAGAGCTGTAGAAAGGCAAGAAGAGGGGATGATCCCGAGGCTGCATTCCATGGGTGCTAAAAAAAAAAACAAAACAAAACTGTGGGGCAATTGCTGTAGGGAGTCCAAGCTGGTTGGGCCCAGGCTCTAGAAAGTTCTCCAAATGGGAGAAAGCGGTACCTTTTGATGACATGTAGGACTCTGGGAGAAGATGGAGCTTTTGAGTTGACTGATTTTAATTCTAGAATGAATATAGGAAGAAAAGCAATGGAGAAAGGACTTTTAGAGCAGTGCTGTCCGCTGAACCTTTCTGCAGAGATACGTGTGTGTGTGAGTGTGTTTGTGCACTGAGGTGCTCAGTTGTCTCTCTGTGACCCCATGGACTGTAGTCTGCCAGTTTCCCCTATCCATGGGATTCTCCAGGCCAGAATACTGCAGTGGGGTAGCCATTCCCTTCTCCGGGGGATCTTTCCAACACAGGGACTGAACCCAGCTCTCCTGCATTGCAGGCGGGTTCTTTACCCCCTGAGCTCCCAGGGAGGCCCCAGATGAAAATGTTCTATCTTATATCCGTACTGCCCAGGATGGTCACCACACTGAGCGCTTGAAAAGTGGCCAGTGCAACTGCTGGAGTGACTTTTAAATTCTTTATATAATCTAATTCATTTCAATAACTATAAGTGGCTCGTGGCTACTGCAGTTATAAAGTTCGTTTGGGACTTGCTTGCAGAGATCTTGATTGTATGAGAGGAAGCTCTCTTTCAGAAAATCTGCTACAGGCTGTTATGTTAAAAGCTGGTATTCTGCAACCTAAGGAAATATGTCTTACCAGGAGTCATAAAAAAACGCTTCGAGGTAAAACTGAGTTGCCCTACCCGGTGGCACTCTGCTTTGGCCGCACTGGAATCGGGCTTTTGCTCCTGTTACTAATTACAAACAGTGTAGAAACAGAAACACGTAAGATAAACCTGAGCCCTGGATGCTGAAGCTGTCATTTCTTTTACATGGCCTCATGATTCAACGATTAATGGACCTTAAAACAATCAGAAAGCATCAAGGTCCCTGCTCAAGCTTAGAAGAACAGGAATAGTTTTACTTCTCCTCCAGTCTTCTTGCTTTAAATTCATGGGGTGTCATCGAGCTTTGTAAACACTTTTAACTATCCTGACAATGTCGTATGAGATGCTGTTAATCTGTTTCCTCTCTGACCTTCGCCGGCCAGCGGCAGGTTGCGACTCGGGGGAAAGTTCATGAAAACAGCAAGGATGTACTCGGTGACCCCGATGAGGACACAATAAACCTAAACAATGGCTATAATCCTCAGATGCTGATCCAATAAACTGACTCACCCAAGATTTACTGAGCATCCAGTTTACACCACGCACTCAGCGGACACTTGCACGTGTATTTTATTTGCACAATCTTCAGCACGAAGGCATGGAGGCAGCACTGCTGACTCCCACTCTACAGATGAGCACACTGAGGCCCATTTGTGCAGTGAGCAACACAGGGGCGGGGCAGGATTCAAAACCAAGTTTTCTGACTCCAAGATAGTACTTTGTCCAGTACACTGCTTCAGGATATTAACCTTTTGCCTATGATCCGTGGCGGGCTGCATTTTTCTAAAGTGGCCGCAGCATTATTTCCACCCTGTCTTCCAAGATCCCTGCCCCAACTGCCCAGGCAAGAGGTGGAATCTATTTCCTCTTCCTAGAAACCTAGCAAGGCTTTGGTGACTTCCTGGACAAACAGAAATGCAAATAAACCAACCTATGTGACTTCTGTGGCTAGGGCATAAAAGGCAACACAGAGGCAGCTGGGCTCTCTCTTGGGATCCTGACTCTCAGAACCCTGATGCCATATTGTAAGGAAGCACAGGCTACACAGAACCATGTGTGGGTGTTATAGTCAACAGTCAGGAACACCCCTGCCCTGGGATTCATGGGGGAATCAGAGGGTCCCAGATCCCAGCTTTCACGGTGCCCAGCTGATGCCAACTGGACCAAGGTATTCCTTCCATGCTAAGTCGCGTCAGTGGTGTCCGACTCTTTGCGACCCCAAACCTGTCGGAACCACAGACTCCCAAACAATATAAATGCTGTCATTTTAAACTGCGGCATTTTGGTGTGGCTTGTTATATAATAATTACTGGAACATGGTCAAACTTTAACGAAACTCTACAGATAGGCAAATGGATGAATTCCCTCAGCAAAGACTTCCGATGGTGAGATGCTGAGTTCCCATGAAAGAAAGTCTGGGAGGAAAAGGATAAAGATCTGGAAGTCTTATTATATACCCAGGAATTAAATCGAACATTTGAAAAAAGAAAAGACAAGATGCCTAATGGACACATTGCAAAGCTTAGATTTATGGGATTGTAAGTTTGTTGCTATGACTGCAAAGATCTATCCAGAGGCTCAAATGGCTTTGGACTAATTTATTAGTTGGGCTCTGAAAAACTTCTTGGTTTCAGTGAATCTTCCACTTCTAGCCCTTGGGGGCTTCAAGACAGCACAACGTGCGAAAGACGAGACGCATGTTGCTGGAATGCTAGAGAAGGGATCCAACGAGGCAGGAGAGCATCCCGTTATTTCTGGATTCACAGGTCCTGAAATAGCCCCTGACAGTTTTGGGAGAGACTGAAAGAAAACTGGAAATCCCCAGTTAAAGGGGGCTGTCAAATTGTGAGGGTGACTTATACTGGACACTCACACATTTCACCAAAATGAGAGGTTGTTTGTGTCTTCATGGTGAATAACCTGGACTTCAACGTCGAACTTTGTGCACACACTTGAGGTGGCCCGTCTGTGTCATCTTGTGGTCCACCAGCCAGAAATGCTGGTGAATTAAGCAGCACTTGAGTTCAGTTCAGTTGCTCAGTCACGTCGGACTCTTTGCGACCCTGTGAATCACAGCACGCCAGGTCTCCCTGTCCATCACCAACTCCCAGAATTCACTCAAACTCATGTCCATCGAGTCCGTGATGCCATCCAGCCATCTCATCCTCTGTCGTCCCCTTCTCCTCCTGCTCCCAATCCCTCCCAGCATCAGGGTCTTCTCCGATGAGTCAACTCTTCACATGAGGTGGACAAAGTATTGGAGTTTCAGCTTCAACATCAGTCCTTCCAATGGACACCCAGGACTGATCTCCTTTAGAATGGACTGGTTGGATCTCCTTGCAGTCCAAGGGACTCTCGAGTCTTCTCCAACACCAAAGTTCAAAAGCATCAATTCTTCGATGCTCAGCTTTCTTCACAGTCCAACTCTCACATCCATATGTGACTACAGGAAAAAACATAGCCTTGACTAGATGAAACTTTGTTGGCAAAGTAATATCTCTACTTTTCAATATGCTATCTAAGTTGGTCATAACTTTCCTTCCAAGGAGTAAGCGTCTTTTAATTTCATGGCTGCAGTCACCACCTGCAGTGATTTTGGAGCCCCCCAAAATAAAGTCTGACACTACTTCCACTGTTTTCCCATCTATTTCCCATGAAGTGATGGGACCAGATGCCATGATCTTCATTTTCTGAATGTTGAGCTTTAAGCCAACTTTTTCACTCTCCTCTTTCACTTTCATCAAGAGGCTTTTTAGCTCCTCTTCACTTTCTGCCATAAGGGTGGTGCATCTGCATATCTGAGGTTATTGCTATTTCTCCCGGCAATCTTGATTCTTCTTGTGCTTCTTCCAGCCCAGCCTTTCTCATGATGTACTCTGCATAGAAGTTAAATAAGCAGGGTGACAGTGTACAGCCTTGAGGTACTCCTTTTCCTATCCAGAACCAGTCTGTTGTTCCATGTCCAGTTCTAACTGGTGCTTCCTGACCTGCATACAGATTTTTCAAGAGGCAGGTCAGGTGGTCTGGTACTCCCATCTCTTTCAGAATTTTCCACAGTTTATTGTAATTCATACAAGTCAAAGGCTTTGGCATAGTCAATAAAGCAGAAATAGATGTTTTTCTGGAACTCTCTTGCTTTTTCCATGATCCAGCAGATGTTGGCAATTTGATCTCTGGTTCCTCTGCCTTTTCTAAAACCAGCTTGAACATCTGGAAGTTCACGGTTCACGTATTGCTGAAGCCTGGCTTGGAGAATTTTGAGCATTACTTTACTAGCGTGTGAGATGAGTGCAATTGTGCGGTAGTTTGAACACTCTTTGGCACTGCCTTTCTTTGGGATTGGAATGAAAACTGACCTTTTCCAGTCCTGTGGCCACTGCTGAGTTTTCCAAATGTGCTGGCATACTGAGTGCAGCACTTTCACAGCATCATCTTTCAGGATTTGAAATAGCTCAATTGGAATTCCATCACCTCCACTAGCTTTGTTCGTAGTGATGCTTTCTAAGGAGCATTACGTATTACCTCCAATACATTTTTCCTTTCTGGATGAAGACTCCTTTCTCTATCTCAAACACTTTGCAGTCTGTGTCTTACATTTCGATATTTCGACAGCAATCCTCTTAACTTCATTTATATGACCATATACACACATACCTTTTTAGTTTCAAAATGTGCTGCCAGTATCAAGAGAAAGAGACACTCTTCACGAGCTTCCCAAATGCAGATGGAAACCATCCCTAGGTATAGGGAGCAATATTTAAATCTTTTAGGAGCTGTGACTTTTGAAAAAATTTAGATTAATTGGGTTGCTTTTAAAACCTGTAGTACCGCTGCGGTAACATCCTTAGAATCACAAAACGCCTAAGGTATAAACAGGGTGTTTTTCCACCCCCCCTCCATTTTTTATTGATGGCTGTGAATTTTCTATGCACACCTGTACTATCAAGGTAACTTTTGCTATAAACAGCATTTTAAAATTATCACATAAAAAACTACCAAGCACTAAATTAGAAAAAAACAGAAATTTGAAAGTGATAGTTAAATTTATGAAGCAATTCTGCTACACTCAAAGGCTCATTGCTTGACATGTAAAAAAAAAAAAAAAAAAGTTGAGCTGTGGGGGAAGGCCTGGGTATGAATTTGTCTCCAGTGGGAGAACTGCAATCCACACCAGGCTGGAGATGAGAGCCACGCACAAGCACACACATGCCTCGCGTGTGCACTTGTTTGCATGACTAATGGAGACAATATTAAAAGTCTTTTCTCATCATTTCGATTCTTTCATTTTTTATTTTTTTCTATTTGGCTGAGTGCCCTTTTTTTTTTTTTTTTTTTGCTACCTCTAAGAGCTGTTAATTTTGCTCGCTGCCGAGCAAAAGTCAAAGTCAGAGTCTAAACAGCTTGTAATGAGTTTTCAATGGCCCATCTCAATGAAATTGAGGGCAAAGACCAGCCAGCTCAGGCAATGTCAGCCCTCGGAATTTATTAGCAAGGGTGAGCTGTGTTCGGGGAAGGCGCACACTGAGGAGGGACTTGAGCTCCTAGGCTCTCCAAGAGGCCCCCGGCCCTGATCAAAAAGTGGCGACCGCGGACCTGTGGGCCACCAGCTGCCCCTGCCGCGGGGTCACGCCTGCTTTGGAGGTGAAGGAGAGAGCTGTTTTGCGAGAAGAGTTTCCACCTCGTGGTGATGTGGTTACTGCTCTCTGTCCTCTGCATCTGGTCCACAAAGAAGGAGATGCTACACTGTTGCTTAAGAAACACACACACAGAGACACACAGACACACACACCTGTATCAATCCGCTGATGGTGATTTAGGCAAAAGGAGGCAGCATTCAACTTCGAGTTCTCTTATTCATTCAATTCTGTTTAAGTTTCCCTGTCGCCCCCATTTCCAATAGATCCCTTCTGATTTTACTTCCAGGAAACCCTTTAGAATCCCATAATGCTTTTCTGCATGAACACAAAATCTCCATATAAAACAGAATTCTGCATGAAGCTGACAAATAAATTCTGTGCTTTTGAGAGTGGAGATCGATTTTGACAACAGCTTCTTTGGCCAAGAGAAAGGCACTGCAAAGCCACTAAACGTAACATGTCAGAGCAAGGTGGTGGCTTGAAGGGGGGTGGCACCTTGGTTCTGCATGGCCATACGTTTTTATTTAAGGAGGAATCCATGGGGTTTGTGCAAAAGCGCTGATGCACCCTGTGAAAGGAATAAATTAGGACTGTTGGATCCTCCACGGAAATTTTTTCCAGTATTTAATATTAAATTATGATTTTTTTTTCCTTTTTACAGAGCACCTACTCAATGCCAGCAGCCACAGTGTGAGGCACCAGGACCCTATGGCAGGCCTGGCGATAAAAGTCGACTCATCTCCTTCCCCACTCATTCGCTGCTTCACCCATTCATTTATTGGTTCCATACATCACTATACTCCCAAATATTTAAACAGGTAGGTGCTGAGAACAAAGTTATGGACTAGGTTGGGGGTGGGGGGTGGGAGAGGAACTGTATGGTCTCCATTCTCAAGCTAAATTGCACTCTAGCAGCAAAGAAAATTCCAGACTAATACAGTGGGTTTCCAAAGCCTTCCACAGATCACTAACTTTCGGTTTACTTAAACAGCCACGTTTTCCCAGCATTCACCTGGTTCCCTTCCATTTACAGAACTACCCTCCCTCTCCGTACTACACCATGCCGCACCCCACAGCATCACGGGGAATACTGACACACCCTGAAGGACGTACACAGAGCCTGCATGACAGTGTGCTGTAAGCATTCGGTAAACATCGGCCCCTGTAAACCCTGACCGCCACCCCCCTGCTAAACCCGCTCTTTTCTGTGCATGACGTGAACGTGAAAGTGTCAGCCGCTCAGCCGTGTCCGACTCTCTGTGACCCGTGGACTGTAGCCTGCCAGGCTCCTCCGTCCATGGGATTTCCCAAGCAAGAACACTGGAGTGGGTTTGCCATGCCCTCCTCCAGGGGATCCTCCAGACCCAGGGGTCGAACCTGGGTCTCCCACATTGCAGGCAGATTCTTCACCGTCTGAGCCATAACATACTTGTATATTGAAAAAGTGTGTCTGGTCTAAGAGTGAGAACCGCTCATCGGCACACCCTCAGTCATTTTCACCACGATAATGCTGCTGAATAACAAGGACAGTGAGGAGCAAGTGGCCGCAGAAGCATTCTGTGAGCCAGACTCTGTGACAGGCCCTGTACCCGCACTATTCTCATTAAATTCTCATTGAACCTACGAGTCAGGCACTATTTTTCTCCCGTTTTGCTGATAAAAGGTTGACAGAGGTTAAGTGATTTTTTTTATCCCAAATCACAAAACCAGCGCCTTTCAGATCAGGGGAATCTAACTTCAAAAACATACAAGATCTCAAAACCCCGTTTAGACCATAAATCCCGGGCAGCTTTAATCTTTTCAGTGGGAACTGAAATGTCCCTCTGTCTGAAAGTGAGATGAGATTGATCCAGAAACACTAAGGGGGGGGGGGGGGCGGGGCTGAGGGCTTGTGCCCATGTTCATAAGAGGTCTGCACCCCAAACTCACCACCCACTTTAAAACTGCAGGGAACTGTGTTCAGAGACAGTGAAACGGCAGAAACGGCACCTGCGAAGTGCAAGTTCAAGAACCCCCCTTCCCCCGTTAAAACCCAGGTTCTTTGCCAATTTCAACCGCACTCAAATGCTGGTGAATCTCCTCACAAGAAGTGTTTTGAAAAAATGAGAAAGAAAGAGAAAAGCATATACAACTGCCCAGAAAATGGTAGCGTGGGAGAAATCAGCTGTCACCCAGGGCAAAATTGCCGCTGACAATTTCTGTATTTTACAAAACTGCCCTTAGAGAGCTTGCTGCCTTGAGGTTTATATTAGGGAACACCTTGCTACAATGTTCTAAATGATCAGACTGTTCAAGAAGGAAAAAAAAAGTCAAGTGAGGGCAGGGAAGGGAAAAAAAAATAATGTCATCTTTGGAGAGCTCTGCTATGATTGTAACAAATCTGATCTGGACTTGACACATGGACCTTAACCCACAAAGCTTTTGTGTTTTTGAATAACTTTCCCATTCTCAAAAGTGACCTGAAATCACGTGGGAGAATTCCCACGTGAACCCCACCCCAAATGTCTGCAGTGGAATCTTGGCTGTCTCTGACTTGTCCTCTGATTACCAGCTTATGTTGCAAAACATTTACCACAGGAAGCAAGTGACAGAGCCTATGGCAGTCTCTGAATGGGGATGTGTGTCACAGGCCAGCTCTGATTATATGTGCCTAACTGGTCTGCATTCTTCCGATTTCTTAGGAGAAGGAAGAAGCTGAGAGGAACAGCCTCTTCCAGGGGTGGTTCTCACACGCTGTCTAGAGGTTACTACAGAATCAGAATCTGCTCACATCGCTCCACCTGGTCACCGCTTTCCAAGCAACATCTCAGAGCAACGCATCTGCCTTTCTCCTCCAAGTGAGTGGCCTGTGTTCAATGGAAAGCCTGGCCCTTCCCTTCAATTCCTCGGAAACACCCTGGCTGAAAAGCCCGACTTCTTCCTTTGCTACGGAACAGTGAACATTTATACAATCATTAAAATCGCATCTACCGCCATATTTTTTCTCCTTCTCAGTTTTAATACATTTTTATAATTGCATTGAAGATATTCTAACCCTGTTTTTAGTGCAAAGATAAAATTTATGAACCGTGGCAAACGTATCATGTCAGAGCCAAAACGGAGAACAATGTGCATGGCGAAACCCAAGTGTTGGTTTCCTTCTGCCACTTTAATGAGGAGGAGAGGAGAAGAATTAATCCCAACTCCAATGCCTGAAATCCGGGCGTCGGGGGAGGTTCCCAACTCCTGCTCCAAAGCTGGGATGCACTTCAAGGAAATGCATTCATTCACACAAAAATTCTCCTTTAGTTATGCTTGGAGCTGGAACTGTGATCGACATGTATTTTCAATTCTTCTGTGGGGTGTAATTCTGTTGACACAACCAAAGGTATCTCACTAGATTTGTTCTGTCAACGACTCATCCATTTCTCCCGTTCTCTTCTTCACGTTTCCTTTAACGTGCGTGTCCGGAGAATGTAAAGAGATGGAGCAGAACGGGGCGGCAGAAAGACCAGCAACAACTCACTAGAGAGCTCGGGGTTCAGGGCTCTGTTGGGCCAACCGGGAGCTGGGCGACCTTGAACCGTTTCCTTCATCTCTCTGGGCTTTTGCTCCTCTCACCTACATAAAGAAGGATTTGGAGTGGATTTATGAGCTCTGCAGTGAGATGTCACAAAGAGATTATCTGAAATAATACAAAACACCTCCAGCTTTCAAGACTGTTATCACTGGTGAGAAAATCACGTTTAAAAGAAAATCTGCCACGCTGAAGAGTTCTAACAAATACAGCAATCACATGTGTGGGAATGTGTGTTTGCAAACCCAGATGGACACCAGGAAATTAAAAAAAAAAAAAGGTTTTTGTAAGCATTCGCCCTGGAGTTTTCACTCCTCCTGGTAGAGGGTACCCTGGCCATGAACTCTCCGCTTAAAAAAAAAAAAAAAAAGAGCCAGAGAGAAGACTCACTCCAGATGAACTCTTCTGCACTGCTTCCCTTTTTCTTTAGAAGCAGACTTTTCCGCATTTTCAGACTTCACCTAATAGCCTTGAAGAAGACACCAACGTGGGGGGCCATGATGAAGTGGAGGTAATCTGGACAATTTGAAAACACTTATTGTGACAAAACGCGTCGGTGAGGTGGGGGCCATATAAGCTCACATAAATGGAATGCATCCCACTGGAAGAGCGTTTTGCTCACACTGTCATTTACGGCTCCTGAATTAATAGACCAGGAAAGACATCACCGGCCCCAACAGAATGCCGTAAAACCACTGGCAGCGAGGGGTGTCTCAAACTTTAATTCCCCTGGGGAGAAAAGGACACTGCCTAATCTGTATGCAGTTCTGACATTGGCCACATCTGATATGGAACATTAGCTTCTAAGCCTCTCAATAGACTAGTGTCCTTCAGTTTATATTACTTTATGTTAATAGTAGAAAAATTACACACAACATCATTTATCATTGTTATACTCTGCTGTACATCACATAGCTTATTTTAATATATTTATTTACCCCTGAGACGGTGAGAAATTAAAAATATATATGTATCAAGGAAAACCTATAGAGAGAATCACTGTAAATCTCTTTAAGACACAAAGTGACAAACAAACTGCCCCCCCCCTCCAAAAAAAAAAGAAAAAAGAAAAAACCTCCCTTGGTGGGGAAAATATACGGCTAAGCTTGGGAATGATAAGGTGCTTTCTGCCTAAGGACTCAAGTACAGGCTGTACAGCAATTCCAGGGCATGACTACCTAACAGAAAGGAGCATATTATAATAACATACCTTTTGTTCCCTCATCTCTGTTTTTTTTTTTTTTCTTTCATTTGTCGATTACATCTTTGGGTCCCTCCCGTCCTGTTATTAGCTTTTTTTGACATTTGACCTCTAGCCAGAGAAAGGCAAGATTTTTTTCTCCCCCTGCTTTGAAAAGCTGTGTCAATCTGAACCTGATGCTCACTCTTTCTGACCCAGATTCCACAAGCACCCAGCAGAACCTCCGTTTGGATTTAGAATGGCAATGGCGTCCTTGCCTTCAGTGGCTTAACTTCCGCAAAGTGGCTTTGCCAGGCATTGCGGAGACAACGCCGTGGAGTTACAGGCGTGCCAGTCCTGCTGGTACCATGTTTGGGTTCCGGATTAAGCTCCATCCATCTTTTCTTATGGAATGTGGGCAAGTCACCCATCTCTCTGGACCTCAGTTTCCTCAGAAAGGAGAGAAGAAGACTGGACTTAAAAAAGCCAAGATTCCCTCAAAGAGCAGGGATTTGGGGGCGGGGTGGGGGGGTGCTGGTGACTTTTCTATGACACTATTTGCTCTTCATCCCCGTCTCATGAAGCCGGACAGATGTTTCCAGTTTTCAGATGAGCCAGCAGGAAATCAGGAAAATTGACTAAGGGGGTCCTAGGCTGGAGCAGCAGAATCAAGAGTGAACGGGGGTGGGGCACGCTTGGCACTCTCACTGGGCTGAACACCTCTACCAACGCGGTCATCACCATGCACCCACTTCAGGGATTCGGGGAAATGAGTATAAGCTTGTGGATGTCAGGACCACCTCTTTATATCTGATTTTTATTTGTTTTTTGCCATGCTGACAGTTAAGAACAAAAATGCACAGTGAGTAATGCATGGCTATACAGCATATTCTTCTAAATTTGTCTTCCTCTTCAGGTGGGGAGGGTCTCTTTTGAGACAACTGCTTCCTTTCGGCCAGCACTCCTGGTTATAAGGAACTTTCACGGATTATGTTGAGTCATCCTCAGCCAACACCATCCATGCTGCTGCTGCTGCTAAGTCGCTTCAGTCGTGTCCAACTCTGTGCGACCCCATAGACGGCAGCCCACCAGGCTCCCCTGTCCCTGGGATTCTCCAGGCAAGAACACTGGAGTGGGTTGCCATTTCCTTCTCCAATGCATGAAAGTGAAAAGTGAAAGTGACGTCGCTCAGTCCTGTCCAACTCTTAGCGACCCCATGGACTGCAGCCCACCAGGTTCCTCCATCAATGGGATTTTCCAGGCAAGAGTACTGGAGTGGGGTGCCATTGCCTTCTCCGAACAGCATCCATGGGAGGTACAATTTTTCCAATCCTGCTGAGCAGTAAATTTAAGACAGAGATGCTCACTACGTAGCCCAAGCTCACCCAGCTAAGGACGGCCAAGCAGGGAACTGAAAGCACAGTTTTGGCCCCCAGCCCAGGCAGGGCTCTTTCTGATACGTGAAATGACACTACTTAGCAGATATATTTGTGATGAATATGGACAATAATTATTTTTTTTCCAAAAGGCAAAAAAAAAAGGTGTCATTTATACAAGGCTATGCAATTTAAAAGCCATATAGTAAGTAATCAACACCAGAGAGCCAGGCAGAGGCAGCAATCAGTCTGTAAAAACATTTCTCTTGTTGCTCAAAGGCATCTTGGACTACATTTCCCAGCCTGCCTTGCAGTTGGTGACCACATGACTGGGTTCTGGCCAATGGAAAGAAGGTAGACGTGATCTCACCACTTTTAGGCTTGGCCCACTAAAAACGTCCTAGGAGCCTTGTTCTTTACCTTCCTCTTCCTAAAATCTGGATTTTGAGGATCTAGCAGAGAATTTGGAGGCTCTATGGTCAGACCACACCCAAAGGTCAAAGCCCGGGTCCCTGAATCACCGTGTGGGACGCCAGCTGCTGCACGTCTATACTGACTGCTGTGTGAACAAGAAATCAACTCCAGTTCCGGCAACTAGTCGTTAAAGCAGTTAGCCAATCCCAATTAAAGAAGAAGGTTCCAGAAAAGGTGCAAAGAGTGTTCCTCAACTGATAGCCCTGGGCTGGGAAGATCCCCGGGAGGAGGAAATGGCAACACACTCCAGTATTCTTCCCTGGGGAAATCCCATGGACAGAGGAGCCTGGCAGGCTACACTCCATGGGGTCACAAAGAGTCGGACACAGCTAAGCACGCATGCATGCATGCACACAACACTAGACCTTCAGAGCCATTCCATCGCCAGCCTCAAGTATTCACCATCCACTCTTCGAGCAAGCACCAGTAGGCACTGTCCTGGAGGCTCTTGGATCCTGAAGGTTTAAACATTCATAACAGGTTCTTTGTCTTAGCTTAGACATCACCTGCTTTTCTTTTTCATCAACTGTCTTTCATTTTACTCACTTACTTGAACCTCACATTCTAGCATTCATTTGACAATAACAAGGATGATGATAATGATAGTAATACCCGGCATTTATTGGGCACTTACTGTATGCCAGCCACTCAACTAGATACTTCATACACCATGCTTCACTCTATCCTCAAATATATTAAACAGATGTCATTATAGTCCTTATTTTACAGATAAGAAAACAGAGGTTTAGAAACATAAAGGTCCTGCCCACTAGACTATATCCCCAGGGCCTAGTGCAACGCAGGTTGTGTATTCATGGAATGAAAGAATGACCACTCAGGATCATGTCTGGAAATTAATGTTCATTGGCAGTGAGGCTTGGTGTTCTCAGACGGTATTTTTCCAGAAATCTGCGAGGAAAATTGTACTTCAAATTCTTTTATAGATTCAGGAAGACTGAGAAGTATCCTAAAATCCCGAATTTGATGTCCAAGACCTTGGAAGTACTCACTCCATCAAGATCCACTTTGGAGAAAACTCTGCTGCAGTGCAAGAGTGGCCCTTGGAACTGAAAGGCTTCCATTCCCCATCAGTTCTCAGCCACAGAGTGGTGCAGAGCCAACTCTCAGGGCCAGACTGCTGGGCTTCAGACCCTCTACCTGAGGCCACGGGTAAGGTAACTAAAGCGCTGTGCTTCAGGGCCCTTGCATGTAGAAAGAGGCTACCTGTGGAGTGTGAAGGACGCACTGTCCGGACAGCGCTCAGCATGCTTTCCGGCATCTTTCGAGCACGCAGCAAATTCAGGCTCCTCTCACCATCATCAGGAGCATCACCATTGTCTTCACCACCATGGGCACCATCATTCAAACAGTGCTCTCCTTAACCAGCAACACATAAAACGGGCTGACTGAAGAAACAGCCAGCCTGAAGACATCAACTCCTACTATTCACAGATTTCTCAAAATGCTTAGATGATGACAATGAATGAAATAATGAACCGCAGAGGTGTGCACTATGCCAGGCGAAGAGTTAACACACAAAAGGAAAGTCAAGTCTTTGTCACTGGCTCGGCCAAGGACAGACAGGTCCCAGCAGCCACAGGTGACAGTCAGATGCCTATACCCTGCACCTTCTGCGACAGACAGGTCCTGCCTGGGCTAGCTGCCTGAAGACAGGGGTCTGCACCCCCCCGGTCCAGAGTGTCACCGCGATGCCAGTGCTAATATGAACAGCGAGCATGTTAACAGTGACGACAGCAGCAGAAAGGATAGCAGCAGCTGTAAGGTACCGAGGGTTTGCTGCGGGGCAGGCACTGTGCGGACCTCATGAAGATCTGAGTCTCCCAGTAACGTTAAGACGTGGAAAAGAAAGTGCCAGCGTTTAGTCGCCCAGTCTGACTCTTCGCAACCCCATGGACTGTAGCCCCCCAGGCTCCTCTGTCCATGGGACCTCCCAGGCAAGAACACTGGAGTGGGCTGCCATTTCCTTCTCCACGGGATCTTCCTGACCCAGGGAGTAAACCCGGGCCTCCTACATTGCAGGCAGATTCTTTACTGACTGAGCCACCAGGAAAACCCATAACTCTAAAAAGTAGATGCCATTTACTCATCTTATGTTTTTGGATGGGGAAATTGGCATCTGGGCCTCTGTGTACACACACACAGAGGGATTTGAATCCAGGTCATTGCTACCACAAGCCAGGATTATTAAGAACCTGACCATATGGCATAAACCTTTCTTAGCCCTGCCTGCTGTGGGCCCTCTTCCACATCAAAAATGTCACTATTCTTGACCTGGAGTCCTGGGCCAAGTTTGCCCCAGTGAAACGATGAACTGCATTTGTAACATTTCTGAATGAAATTATAAGTCATTTCCATGATGGCTGAAGAGTCTGAAAAAATACAGTTTTGCCGTGTGCTATGTGAAGTCACTGCATAATCGTTAAACAATGAAGGTTACCTCGCATCTACTACAGCTGTGTTTTATGCTAACAACCAGAATCATTCAATCATTATGGGCTAATGACCTGCAAAATTTCATTTAAAAAATAAAGTCATGGCTGGGCTTCTGGAAAGCAAAATTGGATAAACAATGAGGCAAGCATCTGTGAGTTGAGAGCGGTCGGTTTGTGTGGTATCAGGCCAATGCTGAGTAGCAAAGGACATGCACATTTGAACTGAACGCAGGAAGGAAACTCTGCATAATACAGGTCTTCCTGGGGTCACTTAGCATCCACAGGATGAAGAGATCTCAGCTCCAGCATCAGGAGAGAGGTCTGCGTCTATGTTTTTCCCTCTTTCTCTACACATCCCTCCACCCTTCTAAGTTAGCGATCGGTTTAGTGTTAAACCTCAAAGCATCCAGGCTGAGCAGAGAACAGAGCGGTGGACAGTCACAGCTTCCTGCAGGGGATCCTGAGGAGTGACTTGTCCTTCCTGGGTGTTTCTTCCCCTGACCACCTCTGGGAGAACCACCAAACACATCCTCAGACCTCCCACACTGCTCTGGCCAACCCTGATTTTACATTTCTAAAGGTGAGATGCTCTCACGGACTTGTGTTATAAGCTCCGTTACTTGCTTGCCTCAGACATATCCTTAATGCCTCCCTTGCTAACAGAACTGTGATTCTGTTTGGGTGGCAAAGCCCTTGGGGGAATGAATTGGAGTCAATCGAAGTACAACTCAATTGGATTAATGTCCCCAGTTCTTCACTACACCCTTATCCATGCCTGCTGCCATGCAAATGTGCAGTGTCCCCAGTCTAGGTGGGAATTATTTCCTTACCCGTGAACACAACCATATGGCTTGCTGTGAGTTTTAGAGACAACCCCCAAACATAAGGAACAAAAGAGAAAGGAGACACACTGGACTTCACCATCAAAGGGTACTGTCTAGAGAGTAAAAAGATAACCGACGGAGCGGGAGAAAATATTTGCAAATCACCTATTTCATAAGGGTCTAGCGTCCAGAATATGATAAGGCAACAACAGAAGACGATCGGTCCGATGCAGAAATGGACAAATAACTTGAATAGACATTTCTCTAAAGGAGAGAGGCGAATGGCCAACAAGGACGTAAAAGAGGCTCGGCATCATCAGTCACTCGGGAAATGCTCATCGAAACCACAAGGAGATACCACTTCACATCTACGAAGACAACCACAATAAAAGCAGCAAGCAAATAAGCAAAGAGAAATATGTGTCGGCAAGGATGGAGAGAAACTGGAACCCTCGTACATTGTGAGTGGGAATGTGAAACGGTGCAGACACTGTAGAAAGCCAATTGGTGGCTTCTCAGAAAGTCAAATATAGAATTACCATATGATCGGGAAATTCCATTCCCAAGTTTATACCCAAAAGAATAGAAAATAGGGATTCAAAGGGAACTATTATAGCAGCATAATTCAAAATGGCCGAAAAGTGGGCAAAACTCAGTGCCCGTCAGCTGGTGAATGGATAAATAAAACGTGGTTCTTCCACACAATGGAATACTATTCAGCCACAAAGAGGAACGGGGAACTGCCAGACACTGCACCATGAATGGAACTTAGAAACATAATGATAAGTGCAAGAAACCAGACACTGAAGGTCATACGTTGTATGGTCCCATTATATGGAATATTCTATTACAAATAGGCAAATCCATACAGACAGAAAGTAGATTACTGGCTATCAACAGGCTGGAAGTGGGGAAATGGGGATGCCATTTCTTGCAAGGGAAGATAAAAATGTTCTCAAATTAGATAGCAGTGATTGATTTCCTGGTGGCTCAGACGGCAAAGAATCTCCCTGCAGAGCAGGAGGCCTCGGTTTGATCCCTGGGTCAGGAAGATCCTTTGGAGAAGGGAATGGCTACCCACTCCAGTATTCTTGCCTGGAGAATTCCAAAGACAGAGGAGCCTGGTGGGCTGCAGTCCATGGGGTTGCAAAAAGAAAGAGTATCGTGTATACTATTACCATTTGGGAACTAAGCATTACACATCCATCGTCTCTTTAATGTGTAATAACTGTGTGTGTGTGTTTGTGTATGCACACACTTTTAATTTACGTTTCTTGCAGAGAGCCAGTTGGTAAGCGTTTACCGGTACATGGTTGGCTGCAGGGCCGCAGGCTCCGCAGCCAAACCTCGCTGTGCCTCTAAAAACAGACTTGTGACCCTCCTTCCTAGCAGCTGCTGCCCAGAGAAACATGCAGAGCAAGGTGCTGAAAGCTGCTGCTGAGAACGATGGTTCCTGCAGCCAGCGGTGGCACCTACCCCTCGGAGGTGGGACGGTGGGACGGTGAGGAGATGGCAGAATTCACCCAGGTCCTTGCTCCCCTGTGCCAGGAACGTCTGCTGGCAAAAGACACTTCATCTTACTTTGCTTAATTCCAGACAGCCAGTCACACTTGGTTATTGTTTTTAGCTGTACATACCAGTATTGAATTATTTTTTATGGATGTTATTTCTCAATTAGTGTATTCCTTGGAGACAATGAAAGCCTCTAGAATTTAGCCTCCCCTTGGCTGTAATCGCTGCTGCCACAAGGGCCGTCTGGGAGCTGATTTTATGTTCCTCAGGCTGCTTCCCCACCCAGGTGGACCCTAGGGCCCTCCTGCCCAGGGGACGAGGGGGGACCTGGCTGACCCCAGGTGGGGTCACGGGCTGTAAGTGTGCCCTTGGGCTAATCAAGGGGCACTGGTTAGGGTGGAGGGGTGCCAACTCCCTTGTTCCCTCTCTCTGCTGTGGGGTGCCGAAGGGCATCTCCTGCTCAGAACCTGGCCCCCGGGACCCTCTCTACCAGCCTAGGCCAGTTCCCACCCACCCCAGCATGGTCCACTGAACTGTGTAATTCCATATACACCGTAAGGAGGGCTCAGGAGAAGCCTGTTGGAGCCTAAACGTCTGATGATGAAGAGAAGAGTTAAGTACAGCCTAACACATACGTCTCACTGTCACGCAGCCATCATAAATGATGGCCTGTCTTTCATGCACGTTTAAACACGGTTTCCCTTATGAACTCGGTCAGCGCTGAAACGGTCCACATTCCAGTGGAAGCAATAAGCCCACTGCTGGTGCTCTCCGTGCTGAGTCTAACTGACGTTTAAAATGTCTCCAGAAAGACTAGGCAGTGATTTGGCACTCTGACCCAAATTCACCATGTTTTCAGAAATGGAAACATATGGAAATGGCCATCTGATGTATGACAAATTCACTGTCTAACTTAAAAGATATGAGATCATGAGCTTTGGGGAGAGGAAAGCGTTGGGTCACTGTTGAGTTGACAACATTTTTCCCTTTCTGAGTGGATGATAAAAGAACAGCACAATCTTAAGAGTTGATCGCATCTTCTATTCATAAAATGCCTTATGGGAAGCCTTTGGAGTGCTGTAGAAATGTCAAAAAATACTTTTAAATTGCATGGATAGGATGATGATGATCGTAACTCGGAACATGCCCCAAAACAGCAACAATGATAAAACAGAGTACAGAGAAGAAAGACTGGAAAGAAATAACCCTAAAACTTAACGGAGCTTGAATTTGGGAGGCGGACTCAAGATGGAATCCTCTTAGGCGGGTACAGGGAAGGAAATGCATTAATAATTTTCGGTCCATCACTCTTGAATTCAATTACCGAGCAGTTTGGATGACTATTCCTTCCCAACCTAAGAGAGTATTTAGAATCTCTGGAGTGCCGCAGAATACAAATTATTGGAAGCCTTGGCCTGAGATGAGAGTGGGGAGCACCAAGCTCCCTCTTAACCCACAGAAAATCGGGGCCCTGGAGGGGACAGCTGAAGTCATGGCTGAAGCAAAGCTCAAAGAAAGAAAGAAAAATGGAGACGGAGCATAAAGAATTCACTGGAAAGCTCACAGACCTTGGCTGCAAAGGCAGCAGTCACTGGAAGACAGATGAACACAAGAACCATACAGCCGAAACTGACACAACAGTCACAATATTGTGCATCAACCACACTTCAATTTAAAAAGGCAAACCAAGCAGACGAGTCTACGGAGTAGGCTGGGGCAGCGTGAGGAGGGCAGGAGGAGTGCAGGTGAGGGCAGGAAGGCCGGAGGAAGAGAATTAAGACAAATGAAGGCGACGATTTACATCCGTTACCACGTGTTCCAGCCCCATTCATTTCACAAAAGCAGAAGACAAATCACTCACCAGAGTCTGGAAGTGGTGACGCGAGCAGTCTCTGGAACCATATCCTTAAGCTCTGAGCCCTGCTTCAGTTTATGTGTAAAATGAGGACAGTATGGTGACCGTATGCATTTCACGGGGTGGGTGTGAAGATTCAAGGCTATCACATCTACAGAGCTGTGGATGGAGCAGAGCAAGTGCTCAGCGCATGGTACCCACGATATCACGATTATCAACAGCCACCAGCACCATCACTACCACCATCGAAACTGTTACCACCACCGTGACCATCATAATCACCACAACCAGCACCACCACCACCAGTATCAGTACCATCCCATCACAGTTATCAGCAGCACCACCACCATCACCAATATCAGCATCACCATCATCACAACCATCCCCACCAGCACCACCACCACCAGCATCAGTACCATCCCATCACAGTTATCAGCACCACCACCACCATCACCAATATCAGCATCACCATCACCACAACCATCCCCACCAGCATCAGCACCACCAGCATGAGTACCATTCCATCAGTTATCACCACCATCACCAATATCAGCATCACCATCATCACAACCATCCCCACCAGCATCAGCACCACCACTATTATCATCATCACCATCACTGATCATCATTGTCACCATCATCACCGCCACAGTCATCATCATCACCATTATTTTTATCTAGAAGATAATATTTATGTCTTTGTAAAAGACTAAAGAGCCTTTAGAGAAAACAAAGGAAAAAAGTATGTTTTATGAGTAGGTGCACACAAAAGTAGCAACTTTCGACTCCGTGCTTCTGAGAGGGTTACGTCATCTATAACTTGGTAACACCAGGGTCATGAACTAAAGTAGTTCTTAAAACAGGACATGGGTCTCCTTCCTGGAGACCAGGCGCAGTGGGGGTGGAAGGGTGGGGAGAGGCTGACGGAACACCGCCAGCAGAGAGTGAGGCAGGGTGCAAATTTCTGAGATCTAAAACACAAGCTCCCCTTTCTTGTCCTCCCAGGTTTTTCAAAGCGAGATGCAGAATTTCCAAAATAGCTGTGTTTATAGTTGAGCGCTCAATTACTGGCAAACATGAGTGAAGTCCCAGATATGTGGGCTTTGGAACAAGCCAAGGGTCCCAACACGCCCAGCAAGCGCTTCAGTTGTGGTGAGTGTGTCATCGTTTCCCCGTCTAGATTTACCTTTCAGAAATGATAGCGTTTGTTTGTTTGGCTTCTGAATGCTATCTGGTAACTTGGGAAGCTCTGTTTTCAAGAAGGCTGCAGTTGCAAAGAAGCCCCTAGAAGGAGAAGCAACGGCAGAGGGGTGTGAGCAGTTATTCCACTTGACCAGTCCCCAGGCTGGCCCTGAGGTCATGGTCTCGGCCATCTACAAATTCCTCTTGCTCTCTGAAGCCACGGTGCCCGAGACTGCCACAAAGACCTTCTGAAAAACGTCACCGAGTCCTGTCACTCCCTTGCTTTAAACTTCAGTGACTTCCTTCATTCTTTAGAATAAAACCCTCGCTGGGATTCTCTGCTGTCTCCCATCCCCGACGCCTTTAGCCACATCTGCAAGCTCTTTCCTGCCCTAGGGCCTTTGCACTTCTCTTCACCTAGCCTGGGACGTTCCCTCTCACTCAGCCCTTCCAACTGCAGGCTCTTTTTCATCCCCCACCTTTCTGCTCAAATATCACCCCCTTGAAGGGCTTGTCCCTGATGTTCCTGCTCCCCTCCGTTTGCTACCACAAGGCTGAGTTTAATTCCACCATTACAGCCATTCAGTCCCTGTCTCGCCTATTTGCTTGTTTACTTGCTAGCATCTTCCTCCCCCTCTGCGGGCCATCTGCGTCCCCTTACAGCAAGGGCCTTTTTGTTTTTGACTTGGTTGCTGTATTATTCCAGCTCTATGGTCTGCATAACAGCCAAAGGATGATGGCTTAATGAACCAGTCAGTGAATGACTGAACCAGTAGGTTCATGAATGAATGGCTGTGGCCTTAAGTCTCCTGAGCTGAGGCAGACAGATACCCTTCTTGGTAGAATGTCTGGGGTGTCCTGCTGTCTTGGGAGAGGAAGAGGGCCCGACAGACTTCCCCAGCCAGAAGGGTGAAGGGGAGGAGACCACACTGAGAGCTCTGCCTCCAGGCTTCAGGAGCCCGACAGGGATGGGACCTTCTGGCAGCATCACTGGTTCAACAGCTGACAAAAAGCATGGACTGGCATCCCAGTGGGCAGTGCCACTAGCTGTGCCATAACTGCTTACAACGAGGACGTGTGATTGGACTTGCAAAGACTTAGCTCAGTGGCACCCTAGTTTACACTGTGGGGCTGCACTCCAGAGCCTCTGTTTCAAGGTCAAGCAGGAAGGATGGAACTGGAAGAAGTAACTTTCTAAACCCGGCCAGTTCCAAGGTCCTTCTTCTTCCCCTTTCTTTCCATGGGGGCCAGCTGCTGTTCTGTTGTTCAGTCGTGTCTCTTTGCGACCCCATGGACTGCAGCACGCCAGGCCTCCCTGTCCATCACCAACACTCGGAGCTTGCTCAAACTCACGTCCATCGAGTCGGTGATGCCATCCAACCATCTCATCCTCTGTCATCCCCTTCTCCTGCCTTCAGTCTTTTCCACCGGGGCCAGAGATGGTACAAAATGAGAACTTCAGCCTAGGATCCACCGCTGTCACCAGCAGGCTGCGTGGGGCAAGGACACTCTTACAGGCTGGTGAGGAGACCAAGCCCCTGAAGCAGGCGGCGTGTGTGTGAGCCCCCTCTCCCCTCACTTACTAGTGCAGGAAGTAGGGCCAGCGGCTACAGTTCTCTGGGCTTTGGTGCCCTCACCCTTGAGATGGAGACAGTAACACACTCTGTTCGCAGACTTGCCAGGATCGAATGATGTGCACACACACAGAGCCAGCCACTTACGTCAGGCACCCTCACAGCAGCAGCAGCACCCTTTCCTGGGCGCCAGCATTTCATTTTTCATAAAACGAGATGGGTTGGAGCCATGTAGATGTTGCCCAGAGACGGGATAAATGTGAAGAGATAATTTCAGGTGATGCTGGGATCGCCATGAAGCCCGTCCAGATATAGCACCCCACAGGTGGACCGAACTCATTGGTTTAATCCAGACCTGTCAGATCTCCAAAAAAGCTAGAGATCTGAAATGAATCAAACAGGGTGACTGCCAAGGGCTGGCATCACATGCCCGTCCAGTGCCATCTTGTGGGGAACAGCACGGCACTGGGTAAATGTGGGTGTCTCCTGTGAAAGGTGACCCAGAACTAGGACGAGATGCCAGGTGGTGGCGAGCCAAGCGACACAGTCCCCTCAGTGAATGGAGCAGAGTGGGGTCAGGGCTGGGAGAGGCAACACCCTCGGTCAGACAGCTTCTCAAGGCACGGCTTCCTTAAAACCAACCTGCCAACCTGCAATGGTGAGTGATGGGCTCACTTTACTTATTCAGAAAAGACAGTGGATAAGTTGTTAAACAAAATGACTCTGAGGCCACACCTTGAATTTCATACCTTGAATTGCTACCGCGTTTGTCTTCTGAGAAACTTGGAACACTCAGCCCAGCTGTGAAATGACTCGACCTGATCTCACAGTCATACCAGGACCAGGGTCGGGGCCTGAGCGTGTGGCGCCCCCGTCCACAACAGACGAGTCAGTTGTCCCGGGGGTGAATGCCAGCTTATCTACCAGCTTGCAGGCCTCCCTTGCCACTGTGTGGTAAGCAGCTAGGTGACATCTGGCTTTGGTCGGAATACGGATGGATGGGGGTGTACCAGTGGCCCCCAAGCCTCAGGATATTGAAAGGAATCCAACAGAGGAGACAAGGGGAAGAGGGTCAATCAAGAGGTAGGCCTGAGGGGGAGGGGGGACTGGGAGTCAGGAGGACCTTGACTTAAGTAGAACCTGAGCTGTGTGACTCGATGGGGCATCACCAGTCCGCATCTCAGACTTCCCATCCGTGCACTGGCCGGCGAGAGCAAAGATGAAGGTCAAGCGTGACAGCATCCGTGCAAAGGGTCTGTCCTCATCTAGCCCCTAAAAGGTGCTTAGTTACAAAATAAGGGGGCTTCCCTGGTGGCTCAGTGGTGGACAATCCGCCTGCCGATGCAGGAGACGCAGGCTCGATCCCTGGTTGGGAAGATCCCCTGGAGAAAGAAACGGCGATCCACTCCAGTATTCTTCCCTGGGAAAGCCCAAGGACAGAGGAGCCTGGCAGGCCACAGTCCATAGGGTCGCAGAGAGCTGGACTAAACAACAACAAGACGAGGACCCCTCCCCACTGGGGGTCTTTTGGGAGTCTTCTGTGACGTCATCCTTGACTGTCCTGTGCTTTCTCAGCTCGCCATCCCTGTCTCCATGGTAACACTCATCACACCCTGACTGGCTCCCAGTATGACCAGGAGCCCCTCATGAGCCGCACAGTGTCCATCTCTGCATCATCCAGGGGCCCAAAGGTGCTGCCCTCTGTGACGGCCACGAGCCCCACGTGGCTACTTATTTAAATCAGATTAAACAGTCAGTCCCTCAGTCACACTCACCACCTTTCAGGCGTTCGGTAGCCGCGGGGGGCTACGAAGGCACGGAACACTGCCGTCTCTCTGCAGAATCCCGAGGGGCGGTGTAGACACGGCAAGGCCCAGGGCAGAGCGGGGCGGCCTGAGGGGGCAGGGCCACTCTGGCTCAGAACCCGGGCGCAACGCTCCTCACCGAACACTCACTGAGACTCGACCGACCTCATCTTCACTCCCGGCTTTCCTGATTTCCCTCCGACTGACCATAAACTTTCACAAATGGTGTGAGAACACACTCGTTACGAGAGAGCAGGATTTGGGGCAGGACGAGTCCAGGCGGATGCCGAATCTCTCCCATCTGTGAAGGTGACACGTCCCAGCACAGCACGATCGACTGGTGCTAAGTGGGAAACACGGTCAGATAGCCTAAGTGCTATTTGTCAGGCGCTGCTTACGAGTCATCATGTTTAACTCTCACAATTCATCCTGGGCCTCCCATTTTACAGATGAGAAAACTGAGGAACGGGAGGTATGGGTGGCCACTGGTCACGCGGTGAGCAAGTGCTGGGAGCCTGGACTCAAGCCGTGGTCTTCTCCTAGAGGTCCAAGACCATGTCACATGTAGGACGCAGTTACATTCCCCCAGAGAGAAGTAAATGAGGAAACGAATAAGCGTCATCACAGGATCCAACCGAAGAGTCGAGGTGGCTACCCACTGACCTTGAGACCGAAGGACTCGGGCTGCTGAAGAGGGCCATGGTATTATTCACCCCTGCCCAGGAAGGCCAGGGTGAAAGGGACGTGTGTGCCCCGGGAAGGTTCCGCAGAGAGTGCTGGGCCCAGTGCTCCAACGGCTGAAGCAAACCAGAGGTGGAGAGAAGGACAGAGCCCCTGCGGCAATGATGCTCCTGATATCGCAACAGGCCACTCCCTGAAGGCACACTGGCGCAGCCACTATGGAAAACAGCGTGGACGGGCATCAAACACTAGAAAAGAGCTGCCATTCGATCCAGCAACCCCACTCCTGAGCACACGCCCAGAGAAAACTACAGTTTAAGAAGACACCTGCGTCCCTATCTCCACAGCAGCACGGTTCACAGTAGCCAAGACATGCAAGCAACCTAAATGTCCACTGACGGATGAATGGATAGAGAAACGTGGTACCTACATACTGCTCGGCCGTGGAAAGACAAAAGAATGCCATCTGCAGTGACATGCCTGTGCCTAGAGAGTATCATACTGATGGAAGTCAGAAAACCAATGGCTACCGCTTACATGTGGGATCTAAAACCTGACACAGACGAACAGACCCACAAAGCAGGGGCAGACGCTCAGACACAGAGAGCGGGCTTGCGGCTACCAAGAGGGAGTCCGGGATTAGCAGATGCAAATTAATATATATATATATATAGGATGGAAAAGCAACAAGGTCCTGCTGTATAGCACAGGGAACTATATTCAATATCCCATGATAAACCAAAATGGAAAAGAATATGAAAAGGAATATACATATATATATAACTGAGTCACCTTGCTGTACAGGCATTGACAACACCGAAAATCAACTATACTTCAACAAAATTAAAAACATTTATTTAAGTACCCTCATCAGATTGGCAAAGTGCTGATGGTGCCACACTGCTACAGCCCAAGTCCGACCCACAAGGAAGAAGCCCCATCCTCACGGGAGCAGGACGGGGCGGGGGTGGGGGGCGCCCAGCCATGCCCTTCACAGCTGCAGAAGGCACGAGCGGTGTCAGAACCTGCCTACGTCCTTGACCTTCTCCGTGGGTACTGTGGTGATTTCTCTGTTTCAACAAGACATGAGGAATAAGTCTGGGGACTTCAATTCTTGGAGCAGATGAGCCACAAAAGAACATCATGCTGGGGGAAAAGTCAAGGCCGGGTTTACTCATCAAAAAGCTGCCAAAGACCTCCATGGAGGGGGGCATGGCAGGGCGGGAAATGCCACACGGAGGCTCTCAAAGGCTCCGCTGTCAACAGTCAAATCACTCCTAGGGTGCAAACCCACAAGATATTTTTGTTTCGTGATATTACTGGAGAGGGCGAAATATAGTTCTGATAGCACCTTTCAGTTCGCCCAACAGGCAGGGGAGGGGCAAGGATTCAGGGAGGCAAGGCGAGCGAGCAGAGGTATTTTGAAAATCAAACACTTCCCCCAAACAGGACCGTGTCTGATGGAGGGACGCTCGCCCGCAATGCCTGAGACGGCCCCCGCTGCCTCGGGGGAGGGCTGGGACGCCAGTGTGCAGTCGCCTGCCCAGCTGATCCGTCTTTCCAGCCCCACCTGGGTCCTTACCCTGCAGGATCCCTCACCCCTCGCCCGAGGGATGAGGCCCTGTCCCGTGGATGCGTCATAGCCACTCAGGGCCCCTGAGCTGGTTTGTGCTCCTGCCTCTGCCTGGAGAGCCTGTTTCCTCCCTCCTCGGATCCGAAGAAAAATCCACCTATCTCCCTGGTGTAGGTGAAGTCTTCCCAAACTCCCCATCAGCGCTGGAGGCACTGACCTCTCCATGCTCTGCGCCCCGGCGCTACAGCACATGACCCCAGCATCCTGCACATGGGTGTGTCTCCCCCTCAAGACCCTGGGCCACGAGTGCTTACAGGCAAGGGTGACACTCAGTTTCTCCTTGCACTCGGGAATGAAGGCAGAGATTTCTTGGCTGTCTGTGTGATACAAGGCATAGTCCCTTGGGGATACCATCCAATTCAGAACGATGCATGTTCTAGGAACTGTCTTTTTCTATGGCCTGTGCATACTTATGTACCAACGCACACACTGTGTATCACTCATGCACACACGTGCTCACACACACACACACACACACACACACACACACACACACACCGGCCTCTCAAAGAACTGACTGAAAAAGTTATAGGATACATGGCAACATGGATTCTAACGCCTATTGTAACTCAGAACTCTTTCTGAATTAAAGACCCCAGCTCTTCTTTTCTGAAGCCCTGGGGTAGCTTCTTTCCAGAGACAGGGGGAAAAAAACCAATAAGGAGGACATGTGTGCAGACCCCAATGCATCCATGCAGAGTCATCAAGATCTGAAAGGCTCTCATTTCAACCACACGCTTTCAGAATCCCTGGGTAAAATGCGTTCAGTTCAGATTCCGGCTCTTCCGGCGTGGCGTGTGAAGGTTGCCAGCAAAGGTGGAACGCGATGATGCCTGTGCAGCCCAGCTCCCTGTTCCTAATTCACATGCAAACAACAGGCTGAGCCCAATGAGCTCTAACTTGTTTGTGCTTTTCTCTGTCGCCCACTGCCCACCTTCCTGGGACTCCTCGTTTCGGGTTATTTGTTCAGCCTTCAGCTCCAGACACACCACTGTGATTCTCTTTTTAATAAACACGATCCAGGAAGTAGCGGGAAGCAAGGAGAGGCACCTGCACTCTATTATAACTCCGCGTTCCACCCTCGAGCGCTGGGCCATGAGTAAGTGAGAACCACCACCTGTCTAAAAATAGGGACGGCGCTTCACCATCAACACAGCGATCACAGGACCTCAGCCACCATGAAGGACAAAGTGGCCCCTGCCCCGGCATTTTAAACAGGGTAGGGGGACTTCCCTAGCAGTCCAGTGGTTAAGACTCCACCTTCTAATTCAGGGAACGCAGGTCGCTCTCTGGTCGGGGAACTAAGATTCCACATGCCCGGTGGCCAAAAAACAGAAAACAGAAACAGTGGTAAAATAAGTTCAATAAAGACTTTAACATGGTCCACGTTTAAAAAAAACTTAAAAAAATGAACAGTGTAGGGACGCCTCTGGGTGGGTCAGCTGTTGGCTGGCTGTCCGGGGCCACGTGACTTCTGTTGTCCTGGGCTGGCCTGCAGGAGAGTTCATTCCACATGAGCAAACAGCTCGACATTCCTGAAATCTCTGGTTTGGGCAGAGCTCATTAATGACAGACCAGCAGCTGGAGAGGGCAGAGGAGTGGGGCCACAGATGTGTCTCCGGACTCCAGCGTATGCCTACAATGAATGGCGCCTCATACACGCACAGGACCTGTGCACGGAGCCTGGGGTAAGCACCGGCGAGCCCAGCGGCCTAAGACCCTGTCCTCGTGGAGTTTACAGTCTAGCCACTCCCCACCTGCGCCTCGGGCATGTTACCTAATACCATTGAGCCTTAGTTTCCCACCTAGGAAATGGACTCAAAACGTGTAGGTTCCAGCTGTTAGAAGCCTGGAATGGGCCGCCAGTAGCTGTGGTAGTGACAGTGGCCACCCTCCTTTTCTTTCTTAGGTAAAAATCTCCTCCGACATATCTATTACCTACAAAGAGAAAAGTGAGTAACTGTACAGAGAAGGACTCATCAGACATCCTAGTGATCAAGGCCAACATCACCTCACTGGCACTCTATTAATTCTCTGAACATGCATATAGAGAAGACAACAGCATAATTTCCATAACACCCTTGTCTGTAGGTTTTTAAATTGTGTTGATACACATAAGAAGAACTGGCATTTCAACCATTTTAAAGTACATGATTCAGAGGCATTAAATATATTTACAATGTTATGTAACCATTACGACTAATCCCCAAACTCTCTCCTCACCCCCACAGAGAATGGGGATTGCTTGTGAACACGGAATTATATTCGGACACCGAAGTTCTTCAAACAGAGGCTTCGGTGGCAACGGCATTCATTCAGCCACTCAAGTTCAAGGTCTCACCAACATGGCCAATCCCTTCCTCTCTCTGCAATCCACTTCGAATGCATTAAAAAAAAGCTGCCCTCCAACCACCGCCAGCCTCTGACCGCTTCTCACCACTGCTGTCTCTCGCCCAAGCCACCATCCTCTGCCTCCGGTGTCCCTGCTTGGGTCCTGGCCCCCCTACCCTTCACTGTGCACTCTCAGCGCAGCATCGCCTTCGGTCCTGCTGAGGGCCGAGTCCGTTCATGCCACATCTCTGCTGGAGACTCTGTGAGGGGAGGCCCATGTCCCTGAGCCTGTGTGCCCCGGCCAGATGCTAATGCCCAGGCACCCCGTCAGCCCTGCCCAGCTCCATTGCACAGCAGCTGCCTTCCCGACCTGCTACCCCAGCTCTGACCCCAGGGCCTTTGCACCTGCTGTTCCTCCTGTCTGGAGAGCTCGGGCACCAGCCTATCCCCTCCTTAGATCTCTGCTCCAACGTCACCTTCCTGGGACATTCCATATCAAACAGCACACCTAGCGTTCCTTAACCTCCCCACTCTACTTATTTTCCTGCTGTGATTATGAGCATCCTTTCCAGCCTTCAAGAGATGACCTCTGAGCACCAAACCCCCTATCCTGCCCTGTCTGAGACCAAGGAGAGGTTCCCCACCCCAGGACGGGGCACCATGTTAGGCATCTCCAGCAGAGGGCGCCAGCGGGACACTGGAGGAGTCCAGGCCTGTGTTCCGAGAAGGCACCCCCACTGCGGGCAGCTTCCCCCTGCGGCCCCAGGGCCCCACCCCAGGACCCCTTCCTAGCACACGCTGGCCGACTGCCAGCGACGCCCACGGTGAGGCACCTCCCACGGACAGCCCTCCCGGGCCCCACCAGCCCAGCCGCATGCAGCCCTGCGGGAAACTCCGGTTCCACCCACTGTGCTGTGGCCTGCTGACCCCAGTCCTGGAGAGAGCGGGCCCTCTCTGCTCCTTCCTGCCTGTGCTGCCTGCTGCGGCCCTCGGGGTAGGGGCTGCCCCCGTCTGTATCCCTCAGCGGTCAGCAACGCCCTGCTACATCTTTCTACTGAAATCTCCTGCTAAAGTCACTGTGCCTTTTGCCTGCTGGCTGAAACTTGACTTACAGCCATCAGATTGCGGGAGAGTCTGAGTCTTCACGTCCTCAGGTTTCACTCCTTTTTTGAAGACTTCATCTTTGTTTCTATGTGTTTGATGGGTTGATAAACCCTGGTAGGTAGGTGAGGAAGAGAGGAGAAAAAAGGAGACAGGGTGGGATGTCAGCATGGTGGCCCCTGACTCCATGTGACCCCATGGCCCGTAACAGGGCCAGGGATGCGGGAAGGACTCACGGAAGAAGGGTCGCCCGTTCATCTCCGAGCCCTTCCCTGACTCCCACTTAACACCTCCACCGCTCCACCAACTATCTGGAATGCTGAAAACGAGCGCTACTAGATGCCAGAGCCGAAGGTCTGGGCCTGCCCTGCGACTCTTGAGGAAAGACAGTAACAACAACACGGACAGAAGCAGAGAGCGGAAAGGAAGCGTCCTTGGCCCAGATCTGGAACTTCTGGGGCTTGTCTTCAGGCTGATGTTCAGAGCAGGGTGGAAACACGTGCGGCCCCCACCCGGCTGGCGCGGGGTCGGCCTCCCGCCCCTGGACGGGGCGGCTGGTCTCGGTCTCCTTTCTCTTCGATTAGAGAGCCTGGCTGGGTTCACCACCTAATTTCTGGGGTGAATATTCATTCATTTTCCCATCGACAGAAAGGCCCCCCAGTAGGCTGTGAAATGAGCATTTCACGAAAGCACAAAAAGCTCCTAATAATTAAAATGCTCAGCGATTACAGTGATGAACTACACTCCAATCTACTGAGCTCATTTCATAACCTCAGAAAATTATAAAGAAAAACTACTTGGAGATTAGAGAGCTCTAAAGGTTTTTTTTTTTCCTCTTTGATTCATTGATCAATTTTTGGTTTGCTTACAGTTTCATTCTCCTCCAACTGTCTTCTCCACTGTGGCCCAGTGGCTTCAGAATCACATTGGCCATACCTGTCTGCTTGCAAAATAAACCAAGAAGAAAGCAAACAAAATTCCAACGCCAAGACTTACAACTGCCTAGTAAAACACATAATAAGAGTACGATACAGCTAATGAGAGAACACAAGCGCATTTAATACCAAACCCCCAGGCAAACAACTGCGCATCCCAATCACTGCTTTCTTATTACCTCGGATTCCAGATAGGACTAGAAGAAATTAGCAGAGCAGAAACTCAGGGCCCTGGAACGGAGCAAAACCAACAAGGTATCTGAGGGTCAAAACAGGTGTCGCTTTCTCCAGAGGACACACACACAAAAGCACACGAAAAGACGTTCCCCATCATTAGTCACTGAAAATCAACATACAATGAGACACCACTTCACGTCTGCTAGGATGGCTGTTACAATACAACAGAAAATAAGAAGGGCTGGTGAGGACGGAGGGGTTATACTGCTGGTGGGAATGTAAAATGGTACAAGTACTGTGGAAAACTGTTCGGCAGTTTCTCAAAAGGCGAAACCTACAGCTTCCATGTGACCCAGCAATATCACCCCCAGATAGATATTCAGAAGAAATGAAATCAGAGACTCATACAGGTGTTTGCATGCTAAAATTAACAGCAGCATTATTCAGGTAAAGCCAAAAGGTGAAAGCAATCCAAGTATCCAGCAACAGGTGATGGATAAACAAAATGTGGCATATATGTATCACACACACTCACACACTCACACACACACACACACACACACACACACACACACACTGTGGAATATTACTCAGCCATAAGAAGAATGAAATTTGGATATGTGCTATGATACAGACAGACCTTGAAAACACCATGTTTAGTAGACTAGAACATTGAAGGACACTGTGTGACCCCACTTATATGAGATGTTTACAATAGGCAAACTCACAGAGGCAGAAGGTAGAATGGATGTTTCCAGGGGCTGCTGGGAATGAAGAGAGGGGAGTTAGCTGCTTAATGGGTACAGTGTTTATATTAGGATGATGAAAAAGCTTGAGGCATAGTTAGGGGTTATACAAAGCTCTGAATGTAGTTAATGCCACTAATTCATACACTTACAAATAGTTACCATGCTAAGTATTATATTATGTACATTTTACCATAATAAAAAAAAATGGGTGCCAGACACATGAGCACTGAGGTGGTAGCACTGTGTACTGTCTCACAGGAGCTCTTGCCAGGCCCTTGTTCTGGGCCTGTTAGCTCTTACTTTACAAACAGTGCCAATAAACTTAATTAATTGGATTCCTCCTCTCACAGCTTAGTGACAACTCACTCATCAGGCCTCTGCATATTTTAGTAAGGATGGCAGATACCTGAGTGGAATGAAGAAAATCAAGGTGACTCGAGTGTCCTTGATGGAATCCTTGGGGACCCGTAGCTCAGCACCACCCAGAAGCCTGTTAGAAAGGCAAGTTTCTGGACCTTTGCTGAGTCAGAATCTCTGTGGACAGGGTTTGAATGATGTCCCAGGGGTTAAGGCTGCCAAGGTGTCCTCAGGGTTGCACTCTTGATTAAACCTGAGCCCTCACCCTAAGGGTTTCCTAGCTGCATCTGAGATGCTCCATCTGAACCAGTCCAGTCCATACAGCCAGAGTTCTGGACGTCTGGCCCTGCCTCCCAGCCCACCTCTGTAACTGCTTGGGACACCTTGGACCCATGCTCCCCTAGGCTTTCCTTCACACACTTGCATGCCTCCGGCTGGACTGACCCCAGAGATGGGTTCTTGGTTCGAGTCAGACTAAGTGTCACGCTTTCACATCATCACGACCCCCAGACACCCCTCGTTGCCTGTAACCCACTAGCATCCAAGTCAGGAGAATTTCTACCTCCTTGAATTCTGTCTCCCCCGCCCATTCCCTTGGGCTGCACAATCCCAGGTCTTTTTGGTTAGTACAGTGGGATGGTTTCCCCTACACAACTGATTATTTTTGCCTCTGGTTTCTCTCCGTGTCAGTCACTCCTCAGTGTAACTGCCAGTGAAGACTAACTGTGATCCAAGCCTTACTAAGAACCTTCAGTGTCTCTAGATCTCAGTAAGCAGGTGTTCATGTCCTGAAGGCACAACTTAGACACTAAGACATGGGTGCTGGTGAAAGTAAATTTTTTAGGAACTCTGCCCAGAGTCAGCCCGATACATCTTTGCTGTGAACAACCAGAACCAGAGCCCAGACCTCGTTGCAATGTTTATCACATTCCTGACACTCTGCTGAGCACTCTGAGGACATCACCTCACCAAATACTCATGAGCTCAGGAGGCAGGCACTAGTCTTGCACCCATTTTTCAGGTGGGCAAAGTGAGGCTTGAACAGACACAAGCAACTTGCCCAAGGTCATCATAGATAACGTGGGGGAGCCAGGAATCAAAACAGGCAGCATGGCTTTTTGGAACCCACCGTTAATCACCAGTCTACACTGCAAGCATGATTAAGTCAACAGATGAGCAACGAATGGAAGGCACATAAACGAACGGATGGCACATCAAGCAGTTTCTGGAGAAGCAGGTAAATGGTTTGGATGGAACCAGCTGTGATCCTCCAAACCCATGCCCACAAGAACCCTCTCCCCGGAACGATGAATTCTCTTCCCCCAAGGGGACAAGGGTGTCTGCCACATGGGGCCGGAGAAGCAGGCATCCCGGGTCAGGTTCCCTGAGGAATCGGGACTTACCAAGCTCGGAAATGCCGACTGAAAGGGACTGCTGGCTGGGGTAGAAGGCAGCCCTGCTCCCACCAAAACAACCCTTTCTGGCAGGAACGGGAGCTATTTAATGGCGGCTGGTTGCATTTCTAAAGAGGCGAGGGCGGGGAAGACTGAAGACTGTATGGCATCGGCACCCCGTGAACTGCTGAGGGCAGGAGAAAGGCGGGCCCTGTGGGGCAGAGATGGTTAGCTGGTCTTTATCCTGGAGCGCAGGCTGGTCCGCCTCGGGCTGCCACTTCCAGGTCCCTCGGGGCAAACAGCGCACTCCAAGCACGATCCGGGCGGAGCCCCCCACCCACACCCCAGCCCCCAGGGGAGAGAAGGCAGAGCAGGAGGAGGGCTTCCCTGCGCAATGGGGGCAAAGCAAAGGCAGGTGAGTCCAGGGCCACTGGGGTCTGCACAAGCCTGGACAGCTCCCCACTCTGTGCAACACACGGAGCAAGGAGACAGCTTGACTGCCCTAACAAATTAACTGAAAATTAGGGAAATCAGTCACAACCAGATGGGTTTAGAGAGAGGCCAAAATGACTGCGACAAAACTCGTGAGTACCAAACACCACCTGTGTTGAGCAAATACTGCAGTAAGTACCTACTATGGGCAGGGCGCTGTGCTGGGTGCTCAGAACACAGTGATTCCCAGGACAGGCTGTGCTTCAGAGGCTGCCATCGAGCGGTGAAAAGAACCTTGGGAGTCAGAGAAGCTGGGTCGAGAGACTGGGAACAAGGACTTCCTGCATTCTGTGTAAAGAGCTGAGTTCCTGTCTGTCTCCCCCAGGTGGATGGTGGATGCCTCTTTGGGTAATGAACTGAGGTCAGAAGTTGTCCCCAGGCTACGGTCTGGCGCATAGCAGATATTCAGTGAGTGCTGGCAGAGCTGAAAACAAGTGAGTCAATGCTACAATCAAAATGTGAAGGTCAGAGAGAAAAATCACAGGGGAAATGTCTTGAATGACTGGGAATGAAAATACATTATACCGAAACGGGTGGGATGCGGCTGAAGCGGTGCTTAGAGGGAAATGTATAGCCTGGTAGTAAATATATGGGTGATGCCAGATGACCCAGGGTTTTCTGGCCCTTGACTGTGAGGCTTCCAGGTGGAGGAACTGTTTCTTGTCAACTTAACTTCACGTCCTCAGAGTCTAGAACAGTGCATGGCACAGAGCATCTACGTGGGAAACAGTCCTTTGATGGAACGAAAACGCTCCAGTGGGTTCCCCGGATGCCATACTCAGCAGTGCTTCTGCATTGAGAGAGTTACTGTTCATCTGGTCCCACCTCATAAACAAACCCTTCCGGGCCCTCTGTTGTTGCTGCCACTGTTCACTGTCTACTCAGCCTTCAATAAGAACTGACGTTAATTCAGCCGAGTGTCAGCCACGGTGTTGGGTCCCTCCCAAGGATCACCTCATTCGAGCTGCACAAGTGGGTGCTATTCTGATTCCCCATAAAACCATAATAGTGCTTGCTTGTTGTACTGATATAGAAACCGATACAGAAACTAAGGCCCAGAGAGGTTAAGTAACTTGTCCCACATCACACAGCTGGGAAGTAGCAGAACCAGGACTGGAAACCAGACGATGCGAATCCAGAGCTGCTGCCCTCAACCACAGTCAGAGGCAGCCTCCCACGCGGGCCAGGGCCGAGCATCGGCAGGGAGCGCTCCTGGTAAAGCGCCCCTCCCGTGAATTCCGCGAACACCCTGCGGCTCCTGCTATTACTGCGCTGCTAGCCTCACAGGGCCGGCGCTCTGCTGCCCCGGGCTCCGAGTTTCCCACGACAGGGGCCGGGGCGCAGTGTCTCCACGGCCCCACCAGAGGCTCAGTGCCTGAGCAGTGCTCAGCGAGGGGACTGTGAACTCGGCTCAGCTGGGGGTGGCGGTGGAGGGGAACGGCACTTCTGAAACTGCAGCGTGCAAGCACGTCACCAGGAAACCTTGTGAAAATGCAGATTCTGACTCAGCAGGTCTGGGCTTGGCCTGAGAGTCTGTGCATCCCCATGGGTGGCTGATGCTGGTGGTCCACAGACCAGGCTTGGAGTAGGAGGATGAGGGGCATGGGTGGGGCGGAGACGAAAGCGTAGAGTCCAGTGACACAGCGGCCTTTGGCTCTTGGCAGAAGAAGCTCCTGACTCTGGGATCCCAGGCAAATCGGCTCACTGCTTTTGGCCTCAGTTTCCTGATCTATCAAATGGGAACAACTAAACCTACCTGATCAACCTTATACCTTACAGTTATGCCTGGAGCGGGGGCATGGCAGCCCGCTCCAGTATTCTTGCCTGGAGAATCCCATGGACAGAGGAGCCTGGCGGGCTCCAGTCCCGGGGTCACACAGAGTTGGGTACGCCTGAGGCACTAACACATATAGTTACTGTGGGGACTGAACTAGACGACTTGCGTGGAAAGGCCAGTGCAGACTTGACACTGAACAGGAATCATGGTTCTCCAATCTGAGAAACTCCTTTCACATTTATTTGTTGATTTGTCTTCCTTGTAGAATTTCTCAAATCTTTCTTATTTTCTCACATTGTCTGTTGCCTCCTCTCTCTCATAAACACATACACACACACACACACACACACACACACACACGGAAAGAAAACAGTAATGACTTCAATTTGAAGGTACCCTGCCTTGCTTGCTAAGTCGCTTCAGTCATGCTCGACTCTTAGCGGCCCCATGGACTGTAGCCCGCCAGGCTCCTCTGTCCATGGGATTCTCCAGACAAGGATACTGGAGTGGGTTGCCATGCCCTCCTCCACGGGATCTTCCCGACCCAGGGATCGAACCTGTGTCTCCTGTAAATCCTGCATCTCAGGCAGATTATTTACCACTGAGCTACCAGGGAAGCCCCCAAGCCTACCTTGGACTGCCTTGATTGCAGTATTTCCTTCCCTATTTTGTTGATAATTCTCTTTCGCCTCATACCAAGGGGGTTAATATCTATATCAAAGGAGGAAGGTTGGATTTTGAAGAGGACCCTGAGATGCCAACAAATGAGAGTTCAAAAATCCAACAAGGTGATCAGTATCTTTTGTTAGACTAAACAGGGGTGACCCAGATGTCACAAGCAACCTAAGCGTGTCAAACTGTTCCAAACAAACCAGTCTGTCTAGACCAGTGAGAATCCTGAGGGCAAAAGCTGAGAGCCCACCACACACCACAGAGACGCTCTGGCGGTAGCTGAATGAAGACAGGAAAGCAGACCAGCCACAGACGGAGGCAACGCACATTTCTCCCTGATGTTGGTCTGGGAGCCAAGATGGCATTAGGCAAGCAGACAAAAGCAAACCAAAAAACCCGGACGCTCAGGGGCTCTCCCTGAAAGCTCGCTGCGTCTTTTAAACGGGCGGGGGGACGGGCCAAGAAAACCCACATAAATTAATGAAGACAAACAGATCGAACTTCTCGAAGGCTCCTCTTTCTGACCTGTTCTGCTAATGGCTGAACACAAGCCAAGTCTGGAAAAGATGAGCCTGTTAACCTCTTGGGCAGTGATGTTAAAAACACAGTAGGAAACCTTTGGGAACAGAAAAGAAAGTATAATAATCGTGATCAGAACAGAGCAAGAAATAATCCCGTGCCATCCTCTGTCCATCAGTGCTTTCCAGGCATGCGCGCTGCCCCATCTCAACGAGTGTCAGGTCCAGCGTGGACCAAGTACACTCCCTGGACCTGGGAGTTTGGATGTCGGACCCCGAGTCCAGGATCCTGGCTCATGGACGAAGACAAGGGTAAGTGTCAGTTCTGGGAAGAGAGATGCAGACACGAAATCCCTAGGAAAGCTGTCCTAACTTCTAGAGGAAACAAGAACTGGGGGCTCAGTATGCCTATAGTGTGACCCTGGGTTTAGTGTGCACAAGGAACTTTTTCTTTCTTTCTTGAAAGAGAAAATAGAGGTCTGGGAAGAAAATTCTTTCCCCAAAACTTGAACACAGAATCTTTAAAATCATTAGTAATGCACTTACGGCAACTTAAGACGCATGTGCTTTATACCGAACGCCAGCGTCTCCTATACGTCATCCCCCTTGATCCTCACAATAACCTGATGAATATATACGATCGTCTCCACTTACCAACGGGCTCAGAGTGGTCTCTCAGATAACTCAGAGTCACACAGCAGGGAGGACACACAGGATTTGAACCAAAGACAGAGTTCTTAATCGCCAAGCAAAGAGGACAGCCCCAACGTGGAATGTACCATGGAGACCGGCAGAGATGATGCCTGAGACGGTGACGACAAGTCTAAAGACACTGGCATCACGAACGAGGCACATCTGGGGGAGGTCCGCTTCAGATCTGAGGCCGTAATCAAGCCCCCCGAACTAAAGACGAGCACAGCTCGCTCACGGACCCCACATTAAATCATTCCGATGGGTGAAACAGTTATTCTGTCTTGACCAAGCCTTCAGGCTGAAAAGCATCTTAGTTTGGTTCACCTTCATTGCCTCTCTGCAAGTTGCTCACCTCCTCTGCACGAAGGGGAGATGGGTCTTGGGCTTAGGATATCTTCTCATAATAACAGCTACCTGGTATTAATAATATGGATCTATTTTCACGGTATGTAGTTTTATCCTTATCTTTTTTTTTTACCCTTGGCAAATCATATTGATTTCCCCTTTATGATGGTGATAGGAAACTTCCTTTTAAAACAAAGTTAATGAAACTGTGAACTGATTTAAAGATAAATTTTAGCATGAGTTACATCTTGAAGAGCTTTAAGACTTAGTTAAACTGGTAGAGGGAAGCAGGGTGAAGATGGACGGGGACGGATGGAGCCTGGAGAGGAGCAGAGGGCCAGCGGCCACATGGGGCTCCGACGGGCACGAGGCCAGCCTTCCTTCCCTCTTGAAACGACTGAAGGGCAGGCGATGGGGGCGTGCGGGAGAGCACGGGGGTGGCTCCCAGGGCCACGCAGGGCCGGCACCCACGCTCTCCGTCCACGGGGCGTACCTATGCCCCAGGCTGCTCACACCTTTGGCTACAGGGTCACCCCACAGACCTCGTAACGGCAATCAGGAGAGTCATCAAGGCTGCCAAATTTAGAAAGATGTACGTGGATAAATTTAAGTATAAACAGAAACAAACATATATAACAGGGTGCTTTTAAAAAATTAACTCAATTGTTAATCTTTGTTAGGCTGGTAAACCTCAACTATCTGTAGAACTCCATGATCTCAACAAGCTAAGACAGCCAGGATTCTGAATGGTCTTTGCCATTTTAACGCCTGACACCACCAACTGACTAGGGGGGAGGTCCAGAAGCAATGGATGGTGTCTGATTAAGGTTCCGTGTGCCATAAGCAAATCTGACTCTAAATAGGGAGGGGAAAGACTTACCATTTAACTTACTTTTTATTCACTGGGAACTAACTGTTAATCTGCCTGCAATGCAGGAGACCTGGGTTCGATCCCTGGGTTAGGAAGATCCCCTGGAGGAGGGAACAGCTACCCACTCCAGTATTCTGATCTGGAGAACTCCGTGGACTGTACAGTCAATGGGGTCACAAAGAGTTGGACATGACTGAACGACTTTGACTTCTCAACTGTTAATGGTACTGGATATTCAACAGTCTTCACTCTGGCTGGGCAGCTACAGATCATTTTCCCAATTGTATCAGTTATCTACTGCTGTGTAACAAGTTGCCACAGAACTAACTGGGCTGAAACAATTTTAACCACTTATCACTGCACACATTTTGAGGGCGTCGGAAATTTAGAAGCAGTTTAACTTGGTGGTTCTGGTACACAGTCTCACATACAGCTCAAGTCAAGGTGACAGCCGGTTTCTGCTGTACAACGTGAATCAGCTATTTGCATGTATACATCCCCTCCTTACTGGGCCTCCCTTCCACCCAACGTATATACACTACTGTCCATAAAGTAGATAAGCAATGAGAACATACTGTTTAGGACCGGGAACTCTTCTCAGTGATCCGTGGCGACCTAAGTGGGAAGGAAATCCAAAACAGACCGGATACATGTATATGTACAACTGATCCACCATGCTGTACAGCAGAAGCTGACGCAACATTGTAAGGCAACCATGCTAAAAAAAAAAGAGTTAAACTGAAAAAAGATAGCAGCTGGGTCTGCAGTCACTGGCCAGGGCTGAAGAAGAAGCAGCTTCTCAGGGGTCTCGTCATACGGCAATCGGCAGGGGGCCTCGGTTTCTCCTCACATGACTGCTTGGGCATCCTCACAGCGTGACGGCTGGCTTCTTCCAGACTGAGCCATCTCAGAGAACAAGACCGAAACACCAGCCTCTTTCACGGCCCGGCCTCAGAGTTCACGCGTCCTGACTTCTGCAAGATCCTCCTGGTTACGGGTCGGCGCTATGCAACGTGGGTGAGGAATACTGAGCACTGATAATCACCGGGGCTGCGCTTCTCAGCGCACATTAGCTCCCTGGTCCGCCTACCTGAAATCTAGGTGCAGCAGTGGCTGAACTGCGATCTAATGGAAAAATGAATTTAAAACCAGGTGAAACTGAAGGGTGTTAAAAATTCTAAAATCCACCCACAATCGGTGCAGACTGCCAGTAACTAACAAAGCCCTCACGGGAATCTTACAGCTTTCTAGAACACCAAAAATAATCCCTTCTCTCACCTTTCCTCCTGGGGTTGACAGTCTGCTTTGGCTACGGTGCATCTCGTAATGGTCTAAGGTAAACTACTGCCTAACTGATCTTTTTTTGTTCGGAATTCCAGGCTGAGTAAACTTTGGAGCCTCCTGAATAATGTCTGAGAGTCCGTGCAGTTCTGTCCTTTCTCAGCTGCCTGCGCTCTGCCTCCCAGAGCTGTTCGTCTCATTGATTTTCCTTTGTTCCAAATCCACACGAAATAAACCGAGTCTTACAAGGGGACAGAACTGCCCACAGACGTGACATCTGCTTTGCCACTTGAAGCAGCAGGGCTGACTGGAAGGGGTTTGGGAGAAAGCACATGTGCTCCGCACCCTTCCCCGTCAAGGTTCAGGATGCCCGTGACCCTCTCCTCTCCCTTGCCGTGTCTATTTTCTGCCCTGACTCTCTCACCCGACACTGCCCTCCGCTTCTTCAAACAGAAGGCTCGAGGCGGGGAGACTTCTGGGACTTCTAATACAAAAGCATTTTATAAGTGAAGCCTTCTCCTCTCGGAGGAATTTATCATACTGGAAAACTGCTATTCTTGGCCTACATTTCCCTCATCATTTTGTCTTAAGAATCATCCCATGATGCTGAAATAATCATTCATATGCCTAGAAGGTAGGGGAGGAAAGACTTGCGGGGGGGTGGTAAGTTGAGATCCTGAGGCTACTAAATGGCAGAGCTGAGTGAGGCTGGAACCAGGTGTGTTTTGACAATTCTTCCCACAGCCCTGATCGGACATGACACTGAGCACAGCGGACAGACAGCACGGATCAGCAGGAGCGGGTGCTGGTCCTGTCCTTGGAGAGAGGTCCCGAAGTCTCCCTTCTGTGAACTCCAGGTAGTGGATGACACAGGAGAGCCAGGGGGGTGTGGGCACCTGAGTGGCCTGAGGCAGGCTACTAATCAAACAGTCATGGGGCATTTGCTGTTCTAAGACCAGTGAGTCTGCCCTGCTGGATACTGGCCGAAAAACAGCCGAAACACAGCCCTGCTCTTTCTACAACATCATGCATCCTTAACACCAAGGGTATCACAGGGCCCCTCATCCAGTGTAGAAGGACAGGGTTCAAATGCACAGTGAAAAGTCCCGCTGTACCCAAACCTAGGATTTGGGGCCACCTACCACATTCTTTATCACCTTCAAAAAATGTCTAACACACTCTCCTCAAACTCCTGGGATTAGGTCCTCCAGGAGGAAGGAGGACTTTTTGCTCATGCACCCCTGGCAGTAGAGACAGTGGGCTCTTTCTGGACACACCCATCCCTGGGCAGCAGTCTCACCCCAGCAGGCACGGGGCACTGCAGGATATAACAGCAAGTGCCCACTGGCGGAGCCAGTGCAGCTCCGAGTCGTGATCTGCAGAGAAAGGGCCTCAGCGACCTCACACACGCTGCCCAGCTCACAGGTCCTGCTCATGAGGGACAATATCGCTGTTCTCTCCTTTCAAAAAACATAATCAAAACAAGGCCTTTATTTGGGTCAAGGCTGTGGTCACACGTTAATATGCCCAGTTTCCAGGCTGTTGATTATCATGAAAACAGTCACTAGGTGAAGTAAACCAGAGAAAAACAAATACTGGATAGTATCGCTTACATGTGAAATTAAAAATATATATATTGAACTCATAGGAATAGAAAGGAGAATGTTGGTGGTGAAGGACCGAGGAGTGGGGGAGAAGGGGAGATGCTGGTCAAACTTTCAGTTATAAGCTGAAGTACTGAAGATTTAAAGGACAGCATGGTGACTATAGTGAACAGTACGTTACTACGTACTCCAAATTTGCAAAAAGAGTATATCTTAAGCTTTCAGGCACACACACATAACTGTGTAAAGCTGATGGATGTGTGAATTAACTTGATTGTGGTGATCATTTCACAATGCACACATATATCAAATCATCACGTGGTATACTTTAAATATATACAGTTTGACTGGTCAATTATACCTCAATAAAACTGGGGCAAAAGAAAGGGAATGCAAGGAAAGTTGCTTTCAAAAAACAAGTTCAAAGCCTGCTGCACTGGTTAATACATGAAATGAATCTGACTTTTAACAAATACCATTTATTTGGAGAGCAGAAAAACCATGAGAACACGGTATTCAAGAAGAGGGAAGAAAGAGACTGGCGTCATGACAGTGCTGCCTTAAACACTCTGGACCAGCTTCTTCAAAACACTTACCTAGGAAGGCTTGATGACCCAGTCATCCATCCATCCCTTCCTGTATTCATTCATTCATCCACTCAGTAAACACGACAGTTGTTGTTCAGTCGCTCAGTTGTGTCTCACTCTGCGACCCCCATCGACTGCAGCACACCAGGCTTCCCTGTCCTTTACCATCTCCCGAAGCTTGCTCCAACTCATGTCCATTGAGTCCGTGATGCCATCCAGCCATCTCATCCTCTGTCCTCCCCTCTCCTTCTGCCTTCAATCTTTCCCAGCGTCAGGTCTTTGCCAATAACTCGGCTCTTCGCATCAGGTGGCTGAAGTATTGGAGCTTCAGCTTCAGCATCAGTTCTTCCAAAGTATACTCAGGACTAATTTCCTTTAGGATGGACTGGTTTTATCTCCTTGCAGTCCAAGGGACTCTCAAGAGTCTTCTTCAGCCCCACAGTTCAAATGCATCCATTCTTTGGTGCTCAGCCTTTTTTATTATCCAGCTCTCACATCATATGTCAACCATATGACTATGGTTACTCAGTAATTTGAACACTGATCTTAGGTTCTCTTCGATCAGCAGGCATGTCTTCTCCCCTGAAAGCTCACAGAGCCTCATCAGCTGACTTTACAAACCAAGGAAGTCCAGCTGTTGGGAAGGGAAGTGATTCTCTCAGAGTTTCACCTCCAGCAAATGGAGTTGGGAAAGATGGTTTCTGCATGGACCAAGCCCCTCTAGAGAAGAAGCTGTCACAGAGTAAAAGAGAATTGCCTGGCCAAATCCTTTTACAATCACAATCTAATCATACTTAACAGCACCCTATGGGATGGGTCTAAAGAAAATTACGGGAGTAATTACAAGCATCCGCATTAGTGATAATTTAATAATCCTCCTCCTTGGAGTGGCTTTCCTCTTGAGATGGATAAGCTGGATCACACTAGGCAGCCTTCTACCCTGCTCCTCATAAGCCATGTGACCTTGGAAAAGTCCCTTCAGTGCTGTTTTTTCTTTTATACTCATCATCTGTGAGGAGGAGGATATCATGGAATAAAGGATATCATGGATATAGACAGGATATCAAAGGCTGTCACAGAGTAACATTCTGCAGGAACAGCTGCAGTGATACAGACAGCTGTGAAGAACTTTGAGAAGCAGAGATGCAAGGTCCCCCTGACTCCATATTCCTCCTGCTCTTTTTCTCTGCGTCTGGCTGGTGAAATGAGATTCCTTGAAGATTCCTGGAATCGCTGCCACTCTTCTGGAAGCACCAGCCAAGTGAAGGCCCCAGAATTACCCACTCTTGATTTGTGAGCTGGACTGAGCAGCACCAAGCAAGCTAGAAAGAGGACTGGTTAGAATCAGGAAGCCTGACCCCTAGAATTGCTGGCCAGCAGGCTGGACTGTCTCACCAGGTCATTTAAATGAGCATGTGATTAAGTTTATTAGATGCCACTTACAAAGTTACAAAGAAAGCTAAATAAAATAATGCAGAGAAAACCCTTAGCACATAGTAAGTGCTCCAGTAAATGTTAACTAAGATGGTGTTTATCATGAGAAAACAGAAGACAAACACGCTTATTTTACAGATTTTTTTATCATGATTTAGGGCTTCAGTTCAGTTCACTTCAGTCGCTCAGTCGTGTCTGACTCTTTTTGACCCCATGAATCACAGCACACCAGGCCTCTCTGTCCATCACCAACTCCCGGAGTTCACTCAAACTCATGTCCATTGAGTCGATGATGCCATCCAGCCATCTCACCCTCTGTCGTCCCCTTCTCCTCCCGCCCTCAATCTTTCCCAGTGTCAGGGTCTTTTCCAGTGAGTCAACTCTTCACATGAGGTGGCCAAAGTTTTGGAGTTTCAGCTTCAGCATCATTCCTTCCAATGAACACCCAGGACTGATCTCCTTTAGGATGGACTGGTTGGATCTCCTTGCAGTCCAAGGGACTCTCAAGAGTCTCCTTCAACACCACAGTTCAAAAGTATAAATTCTTTGGCGCTCAGCTTTCTTCACAGTCCAACTCTCACATCAATACATGACCACTGGAAAAACCATAGCCTTGACTAGATGGACCTTTGTTAAAGAAATATCTTTTTAATATGCTATCTAGGTTGGTCACATCTTTCCTTCCAAGGAGTAAGCGTCTTTTAATTTCATGGCTGCAATCACCATCTACAGTGATTTTGGAGCCCCCCAAAATAAAGTCTGACACTGTTTCTACTGTTTCCCCATTTATTTCCCATGAAGTGATGGGACCTTAGGAGTGGTTTAAAAAATCTGCTGACCTTGTTAGCTAAATTACATTAGAAATAACAACCTTGTGTTAATGTGATGCTCTCCAACACTTATGTGAAAACTACTAAGTAACATTTACCAAGATTTCCAAGAGTCATGGAGAAATATACTGAAAGGTATATTCTCAACTGTACATCCAAGTGAATCCCCCAAGAACAGATGCTACTCCAGAGATGAGTGTGTGTGGGCGGGGGGTGGTGGTGGTGGTGGTGGTGTTTCTTCTATGGATTGAGAGCTTGGTCTTGCGGACACCGTGGGGGAAGGAGACGGGGGGACGTATTCAGAGAGTAACCTAGAAACATACACATCACTGTGTGTAAAACAGATAGCCAAGGGGAATTCACGGTGTGATACTGGGACCTCCTTCTAGAGCTCCGTGACAACCCAGAGGGGCGGGATGGGGAGGGAGGCGGGAGGGAGGTTCAAGAGGGAGGGGAGCTATGTACACCTGTGGCTGATTCATGCTGACGTATGGCAGAAACTCACACAATACGGTAGAGCAATTACCCACCAATAAAAAATTAAAATTAAAAGAGAGATTGGGCTTTATTTGTTTTAAATAATTTGTCAGTATTTGTTGACTTTAAGTGGATTCTGAGCTTTGTCTCACCTGCCCCTCCCTCTCCCATTTCACTTCCCACTCCTTTGGTTTTAAAGAAAAATGCTGGTTCTGTTGGCAGGAAACGTGGCAGTCTCCTGCCATGTAGGGGGGCAGAGGTGGAGCGCCAACAAGGGTATTCATTTTCATTTGAGTGACTACCATGCCTCTTGTCTTTTTCTAAAAATACACGAATTAATTTCTTTCTTTCTTCCTTCCACCCTCCTTCACTCCTTCCATTTCCAATCACAGAATGTTGGGAAGTAAAGCGGCCTCTGTATTTTTTCACTTTTGGCAGAAATGGCTCCCTTCACTTGCAGTTTAATATTACACACTATTTTTACTCTAGGTAAAAAAGTAAGGCATGTATGACTGATAGAAGAATGTTCTATCTTTAGTAAACTCTATTCTGAGAGACTGTACCATTATCTGAGTCTTTTTTTTTTTTTTAACAAACAGGGATATACCTGATAAATTCTTAGGATTATTCCAGGATAAGGGTTTGTGAGTATACATCTACGCTTCTTTTTATTGGTTAAAGAGAATTTTTTGTTTTAGACTCCTTTCCGTGAAGCTCAGTTAAATTTTAAGGTTTTAAATTTCTTTAATTTGTTGGCCATACCAAGCAGCGGGCGGGGATGTTAGATCCCCAAACCCCCTGCAGTGGAAGCTCAGAGTCTTAATCGCTGGACCGCCAGGGAAGTGCCAAACTTAGTTAAACTTAATGCTGGTAGACAGAAATAATTTATTTACATCGGCTATATTCAACTCACTTTTCCATTCTAATTAGTTTCAGGTATGTTCTTTGAAACATGAAATAAATATGTCTAATTGCCTTTTCCACATAGAGTCAGGATTCTCTTATGAATCACTTCCAGTCTACTTTGGAAGAAAGTGTGGTGTCCGTTGTCTGAAATAGCGCTGTTCGTTTGCAGCGTTTTCTGAGCCAGCTGGCACCTCCCAGTCCTGGTGGGCGTCTTCTCCTCCGGTGGCAGAGGCAGGAGCCCTGGGACAGCCACGACATGCCGTCCTGGGCACCTCCACCCTTCACACGAGCTGACTCGGAAACGGGACTAACCGGCGGCCACCTGCCAGCCAGCCCGGACCACGCTACTCTCGCTCTTCCTGGATAAGGCGGCGGCTCAGCATCGCGATGGAGAAGGAAGTGGAGACCCGCTCCAGTGCTCTTGCCTGGAGAACCCCACGCACAGGGGCGTCTGGTGGGCGAGAGTCCACGGGGCCACAAAGAGTCGGACACGACTGAGGGACGAACACACACCAGCTATCCTTGACGTGCCCTTTCCAAGAGGAATGGCTGTCTCTCTTTTCTCTTGCTTTCCTTCTTCCTTGACTTTAAGATGTGGAATGGACTTGTGGAAACGCTTTCCACACGCTGCCTTATTTTCTCTTGTATTTGGGACTGCTCACAGTCGCTCGGCAGAAAAGCGGCCAACTTACCGCGCCAGACTTTTAAAAGGCTCCTTTCTGGTCTTCTATTTTGAGGACCCTCAAAGTGAAAGAATGTCAACCTTGGTATGAAATAACCACCCAGGATGGAGTTTGAGGTGTTAAGAGGAATGGTTTATAAAAAGCCTGGTTAAATATAGGAAGTACAGTTGCCTTCCAGGTAACCTGAGATCTGAACACCCAATATGGATTTAATGGCAGCAATCTATTTGGCCCATTTTCACAGATATATAATATACTGCACCTATTTTAAGATCTGGAGTTTTTCCTCCTTAGCTATTTCTCAACTTGACCAGAAAATATTTCTTCCAGCCTAACTCACGTTCCATGGTGATCCATCTGTGTGTCCCTCACCTTGATGTTTTCTGTATTAAAATAAATACATTCTTAACTATTATACATACAGCTAATATATTTTTTTAAACCCAAATGTTAAAATATTTCTTTATGATTTAATATTCTACCACCAGAATCCAAAACCCAAGTTTGAGTATTTTCCAGTCTTAACTTAAAAAAAATAATAATAACTTTAAATAGGAATTTTGATGAATAGCTGCCTGTGTGGCATTTTTTAAACATTTCAATCTGTTATGATTTTAACTATCTTAAAAATCCTGCTTTTTTCTTTTCCTTTCCCTGGGGCTCTGTTTCCTCATCTGTAAAATGGGGCCACTACCTGTGCTGTAGGTGACTTTAAGGACTTAAAGGTAATCTATATTTGATGCCTGGCACACAAAGAGCTGCTGATGCACCAAGCATGGCTTCTGGCCTCTGTTTAGCTAACCAGGCAGCCCTCGGTCATGGCGGGCCAGCCCACCGCAGCTTTGGCCCACCCATCCCACAAAACCTGCAACACACCCAAGCTGTGTGATCAGCAAGGAATCATTTTAGAAAACACTTGGCTAATTTCCTCTGATCCCACTACTACAAATAGCTGCAGGTTTTCGTCCAGGTTCAAATTTCACATGGTCCTCAGGGCAGAAAGATGAATTATTTGATTGCAAGGAGAAAGAGGAGCCCATGTATCAGGCGGCTTTGCAAATCAATTCGCCTCCGCCTCAAAGATGCTCCTTCTGACTTAAGATATATGGCTTTACAAGGAATTTGGCGGCATCCGCGGCTGCCGTGACAGAGGGCAAGGTGCATGTAGGTATAACATCACCGAGCAGCGGAATCCGAGCGTGCAAGAAAAACAACTGAGGACGGCACGCTGCGAGTCCGAGGGAACCCTTCTGCCATGGGCCCCGACAGTGCCTCACGTAAGCGCCTTACCTGATCTCCCTTGTCGATGCCTATCTGCCCCCAGGGATTTCACCGCGCTGCCTGTGTTCACGGGTTAGGGCATGAGGACCGATGGCGAGCCAGGGCCTGGGGCTGAGAGGGGACAAGACCCTAAGGAAACTGGTGGGAGGGTGTGTGCCAAGCAGTGAAGGCTGCAGCCCGCACAGTGGGTTAAGCTTCTCTCTTATTTAGCTCTGCATCCCCAGGGCCTGACATGGAGGAACACCCAGGAAATGCTGCAGGTAGACACGGTTGAACGGCTGCTCCCAACATGTTAAGCATGTTCACCACTGGGCAGCCATCAATATTTGCATATAGTCTTCAGGGCTATTTTATAAATATTTGTGGTGAGCTTTTATTAGGATGCAGACTAGATTGACTGATTCATTCATTCATCAAAAATGCACTGAAGGACTACTCAGCTCAAGATCTGGCAACTTTTACACTTCGGGAGTTCAATACAGAGGTCAAGACAGAGCACACTAGAGAAATGCCAGATACAGGAATAGATGAATCAGATCTGGGGCAGGAATAGCTGAGGTCTGTTGGAGAAGTATACTGTGAGACAGGCAGGGAACTCTTCTAGAGTCATCAGAGCCCACGTGCTGTGGTCCAAGTTCAGCACCCTCTGGTACAGATGGACAACAAGCGTCCCGGGCCACTGTGCACCAGGCTGCCCTGCAGGAGTGTTATTTCAGCATGGACGCAATAGGTCAAGGACCAGCCCCGCCTTTGCCAAGTGGGGAAACGGAGGCCAAGAGAAAGGCTGCAATTTATCCCTGGTCATGGAGGGATGCAGAGAGGAGACGCAGAACTAGGACTGAATGGAGGTGCCTTAAAAACTTAAAGACAGAGCTTCCATGGGACCCAGCAATCCCACTCCGGGGCATATACCCATAGAAACCATCATTCAGAAAGATGCACGTCCTCCAATGCTCACAGCGCACTATTTACAATAGCCAAGACATGGAGACACCTAAATGTCCACTCACAGAGGAATGGATCAAGATGACGCATATACGTGTATGTGTATTCGTATAGGTATGTATGTACATACACACACGATGGAATGCTATTCAGTCATATACAAGAACGAAATAATGCCATTTGCAGCAATATGTACCTAGGGATGATCACACTAAGTAACGTAAGTCAGACGGAGAAGGACAAATACCATATGATGTCACTTATATACGGAAGCTAAAAGACAACACGAACATGAAAGAGAAACAGACTCACAGATGTAGGGGACAGGGGGCAGATCTGTGGTTGCCAGGGGTTGGGGGAGCAGAACTGTGAGTCTGGGGTTAGCAAACTGGTACATGTAGACGAGAGAAATAGCTACTGCGAGCACAGGGAATTCTTGGCAATACTCTGTGATAAACTATAGTGGAAAAGAATAGGAAAGAGCATATATAGTTGAGCAGCTTGGACATACAGAAGACATTAACACCACACTGTAAATCAACTAAACGTCAGGAACACATTTTTACAAAAGAACCAGGGCTGAGCTCTGGGATGCTGACCATCCATCCTCTACTGCCCCGGGCCCATACACTGTGCAAGCTCACGGGCAGACTCTCCGGGGCAGGAGAGACAGATGGTAAAGGAGGGGCGCACCACGGGCTGGCCTGCGCACGCGGGGCTGGCCTTCTGGAATCTCGTGGCTTTCTCGGAGGCAGCCCTGCTCTGCCCTGCTGGGAGGGGAGACGCATCTGGCACCTGCCTGGTGGTCTCCTCCGCAGCCTGGGCGCAGGGTTCAGCCTCACGGAGGGCTCAGGTCCGGGCGGGGAGGAGCAGCGAGCCCTTGCTTTCCTCAGCAGGGCTTGGGAACCTGCACGTTCCTCACTGCCGTCAAACACGACGCGCTTTCCCAAACTGGACGACTGGAATCGAAGTCTCCTGTTGTGTTTCATCCAGCCCCCACCACCCACCCTCAGCTCTGGTCTTAGAACTATGTGAGGAGCTAAAAAAAAAAAAAAGGAGGAGGAGGAGGAGACGTATATGAGGGTGTTACAGTCAGGGGTGGGTATCGATGAAAATTTATGTGCTGAAAAACAGCTGTGAAATGTTTAATGTTTCAATGAACGTTTTATGCTTATAATAAAAAACAAAAAAATCCTCCGGCCAAGAAGGCCCTTAAAATGTTTCATTTCTAAGTAGATCCAAGAAAAAGAGGCAAAGGGAAAAGATTTCCACCAAACCTTCTCTGGGGAGGGACCCCCCCAAAAGGGAACATGGAAATGAGGCGCCCCCATATCATGCATTCCCACACCTGGCTCGGTTGCACGTGAGCAGGGAGGAAAGGCCAGGACACCCACGCATGAAAAGCATGCTCGTTTTTCTCAAAGCCAAGTACCGTGGAGCAAAGCCTTGGAGACTCAGGCTCTGCAAGTGGGTGGTGGAGGGACTTGGGGCAGGGGGAAATGCCCAGTTCAGCCAAAGCTGGCTAAGAAATCTGACTGCAATCCATCAGTCCCCTGACAGAACATGACCAAGTGCCATTAGGGTGGGTTCTTCCAGAAGAGCCTAGCTGAGAGGACCCTGGCTTTGATGGAGAAACACAGGTTCAAGTCCAAACGCTGCTCTGAACCGGCTTGGTCTCCTTAGGTGAGCTCTTCAGCCCCTTGAGACCCTGGTTTCCTGATCAACAGAGTGGCAACAAGCATCTCGGGTGCTGGGGGTTGGGTGGTATGCGCTGCGAGCAGGCAGGTGTGGGGGACACCAGCGTGGGGAGGGAATTGGACAGCGCAGGCTGTGAGCACTGTGGCGGCGGTGGGTAAGAATTAAGTCTGGCTGTGGCGGGAAACTGAGGGCTGTTAAGGCTTTGAGAAAAATGTGAGTTTTGTTCTTCTTTGCTTAACTGATGATTTTGGTCAAATGGGCATTTAAGGTCAAGAAACCCGCTTCACTTTTTAGCTCCTTAGGAATTCCTGTTTCCACTTTGTCTTCGGGTACTAGACGCAGGCTGGAGCCCACGGCTGCTCTCCAAGCTGGCCCTTTCTTGCCTCCTCTGCACACAACGCTCGTGCAGCCGCTCCAACACATCAATAAAGTCCCCCGATCCTGCGCAGCACCTCGGACACAGCCTGCGGCACCGAGACTGAGTTTTGTCGAGGTTGTTCCGTCTCTAAGTCGTGTCCCCCTCTCCTCGGCCCTGTGGACTGCAGCACGCCCGGGTCCCCTGTGCTCCACCGGCTCGTGGTGTTTGCTCCAACTCACGTCCACGGCGTCGGTGATGCTATCTAACCATTTAAAGCCGTGAGCTTTAGAAGTCCTCTTTCCTTCCACTTGTTATGCCCTTCCCCACTCCGCTTCTCCATTTAGCAAACTCCTACTCAGACCTCAAAGCCCAGCTGAAGCACCACCTTCTCCTCGGTGTCAGATGTCCCTGGCACAGTGCTCTGAAAGCACACACAGCTCTTCCAGGCCCTGATGCCCATCATGTTGCCTCAGAAACACTGGGTGCTCTTCTGATTTCTCTTCTAAACAATGCTTCTTGAGGGTAGTGGAGGCGTAAACACTTTGGTACCCCTGGTGTGTAGGCCAGGGGTGACGTGGGGTAGATTCCCCCGGAAGAACTTGCTGGTGAATGGAGAAACGGATGGTGGAAAACACGACTTCCTTTCTGTCATGACAGGAGATGGGACTTCTGGCCTCCTTCTCAACTCGCCACCTTGCCCTCAGAGAGAGGAAGGCACCTGTGCCATCCTGGGTAGGAAGCGTGGCTCTCCTCGGCCAGCCTGCACCTTGCTCTGCACCAGAAAAGAACTGGGGGTTGACTTGCCATGTAGCTTAGCAAAGAAGTTGCTGAGACCACTGTGGTACTGATGCTCAAGGGCCTCCTCCAGGGAGGAAGGCGGGTGCTCCAAGGAGGAAGGCGGGTGCTCCAGGGAGGAAAGATGCTCCCTTCAGGCGCTGGGTCAGTGCACTTCCTGCTCAAGTACAGCTGTGGGCAGTATGTGTTGGGGGTGGCGATCATGCTCGGGAGACACTAGTGAGGTCCCTCCCATCCTCCCAGAGGCCAGGACCCTCTCTGGATGCCCAGGAAGTGGCCAGTGCCCAACTGGATGCTGCTGCCCAGCTCTTACCAGGAACCACGACAGTCACATCAACGGGTACTGACTGGACAATTTCCAATGAATCCCCGCAGAGTTTCGCAAGAACGCCAGCTACCGAAGAGGTGAAGGGTGGAAACTCACACAACCGACCAAAGCGAAAACAAAACTGCATCCCCCAACCCCATGTGAACCGAAACCACAGCACAGGGCGCTGTGCCTGTGCAGACACAAACAGCCTAACCCCGCGTGAGTCACTGCTGCAGCCAGAACAACGCGGGCAGGGGAGGGCCCGGCGCGAGGGAGCTCTGCCCAGCGTGCGGGGGGCCCTCTGAGCCCCCACCCCCTGCAGGCCGTCTCCACTGGAACAGCAGGGAAGAGGACACTCGTGGGGCACCTGCCACACTCCGTAAGCTCCGGCCGGTACTGGGGACGCAAACATGGACGGGTTTTTACAAGCACCCTGTCGTCTGGAGACAAACCATTAGGCCCGTACCCACACGAGGGCACAGAGCCCAGTACCCACACGAGGGCACAGAGCCCAGGGTGTTTAAACAACTGGACCAGCCAGATCTGGAAACTGCATCCTTCCCTCCACCAGGCTTCACCTGAGGTCACGCCGGAAACCTGGATGGGTCACACGGGTGGGAGTGTTTCCTCTCAGTGGTCTCCAGGCTGCTTTGATCATGCACCACTGGCAGTAAAATTAAATTCTGGACATACCGCCAAGAGCTGTACATTCATATAAGGGATGAGATTGAAAAACGTAAACAGAAGCTGCAGTGTTCTCCCCCCATAGCTTACTGTGGCGGCCACAGGGCTCCCAGACTGAAAAACACAGGCTGGGGACTTCCCTCGTGGCCCGGTGGTTAAGACTCTGCTTTTCTACTGCATGGGGTGTGAGTCTGATTTCTGGTTGGGGACCTAAGATCCCTGCATTCCACATGAGCAAAAAGAAAAGAAAAACAAAACAACAGGTTGCCCAGTTAAATGTGAGATACAGTTCCAATTGAAAAAAAAATCATTCATTGTTTCTCTGAGATTGTGGTTTAGAGGGGCATCCTGTATTTTTATTTGCTAAATTTGGCAACCCTAAGGGGTCAGCAATTGTATTCTATGTTAGTAACAGTCACTCAGTCGTGTACAACTCTTTGCAACCCCATGGACTATACAGTCTATGGAATTCTCCAGGCCAGAATACTGGAGTGGATAGCCTTTCCCTTCTCCAGGGGATCTCCCCAAATCAGGGATCGAACCCAGGTCTCCTGCATTGCAGGCAGATTCTTTACCAGCTGAGCCACAAGGGAAGCCCATTCTATGTTAAAGCCTCAGTAAACATTAGAGGCTTTGCGGGACAACTACTCAACTGTCCATTGTAATGTGAACACAGTCCTGGGCAATTCCCAAACAAAGGGTTTGACTGTGTTTCAATAAAACTTTATTTATAAGAACCAGACTTGGTCGTGGGCTGCAGTTGGCTGACCTCTGCCCTAGCATATCATCACGAGTGCACGCCCTTTAGGAGAGACCTGGCCTGTGAAAGAGAAGAACCTGTTTCACCCAATTCTCCAATGACACGACTTAGAAGACAGCAAGCCCTTGTCCTGTTTTCTCTGGGGGCTGGGGGTGGGGGCTGGTGAGCTGGCAGAGGATGGGACTGACAACCCCTGTGTACAGAGGGGAAGCAAAGGCGGAAAAACAGGAGCATATCTGAACCGTATTCATGTGCGTGTACACGCACACACACGCGCACACACACGCGCACACACACACGCACTGAGAAACTGCTGCAACCACGATACCACCGTGGGTGGACCTGCACTTGGTGCATCAAATTAAATGCTTCCCCTGCCCCAATTACTAGTGATTCAGTGGGCCAACTGGCAGCCATAAGAACACATTAGCCTTTCTGCCGAATCAATTCCAAGTCCCCTTCCAGCACTAAGAGGCAGTAACTGGCACCCACGCCCGGGAGGAGGGGGCGCCCTCTGCTACGCTTAGCATCCTCCGCACCTGGATGTCTGAATGCCCTCCTCCACAGTGACCTTCTGACCACTGGAGAGCCTGGAAACTGATGTCCTAAGGCCGTTCCCGCCCCAGCCCTATAGCGGTCGTGGGGGACAGAGGTCCAAGCTCACGGCTATTGCCAACCAGCCCTGCCAGGACTGTCTTCCAAAGTTACGTCGGCATTTGCCCTGTGCCTATGGGGCTGTGGGGCTTCGCCTTCTGGAGCCCCTGGACGGGCGATCTCACACAGAAACACAAGAGGCGTGGCCAACGGGTTGAGTCAGATCGGCACTGGAGACGTGCCCCGAGACCCAGCCCTTCCTGAGCACTTCTTTCAACTTCAGGCTGGGGGAGCTGGGGCTTCTTTCTAAGAAATGGGGTTCTCAGAAGACAAAACTGTTTTCCGGCTCAGAAGCACTGGGTGGAACAGAGGGCTGAGGCAGCCGCTGGCTGTGCCTGGGGGCGGTGGGACAGGGGCTGGGGGCTGGGGCCCCCGGATGGAGTCACTTAGGTAGCAGGAGCTGGTGACAAGGGGTGGACCGTAGCGTGTGGCTTCTGAACCAGGGTTTCCTTTGGGGAGACAATTTGGAGGGAGTGAGTTGTCTGCCTTTATGGAGGGATGTGTGTGTGTGCACGCATGCGTGTGTGTGTGTGTGTGTGTGTGTGATAAGAAATGAACAGGTTTCTTCTTCTGTCTGACCCCAGTCAATAGGCTGTTTGTTGTTGTTTAGTTGCTAAGCCATGTCTAACTCCTGGCGACCCATGAACTCTAGCCCGTCAGGCTCCTTCGTCCATGGGTTTCTCCAGGCAAGGATACTAGAGTGAGCTTCCATGTCCTCCTCCAGGGGCTCGTCCCAACCCAGGGATTGAAGCCACGTCTCCAGCATTGGCGGGTGGATTCTTTACCACTGAGCCACCTGGAAAGCCCCAGTTATGCAATAACATATCCCGTTGCTTAGAGTGTAACGAGGGGTCTCTGCACACCCGCCCCAGCTCTGTCCTCTGTTGGTCCGGCCTAGTGTCATCCACCCAGAACACTCTCCCAGGGCTGGGGGGAATGCTGGAACTTCTGGGGACAGGTAGCCTGCTTTCTGAAAGCACCCAGCAGGTTCCTCAGTAATCACTGCCTAAGCCAAGGTCCTAATGGTCTAAGTGTGGAGGGGAGGGTCTGTGCACAAACCATCCTCCTGCAAACCATTGCAAGAACGGTCCTTGGGATCATGCATTCACTCAGCAAACACCTCTGGCGTCAGGTACTTGAGCATCTGGAAGAAAACTCATGCCCTCGGCTCTGGGGAGGTCACAGCGTGGCTGGGACACACCCGAGGTTCCGGAGGTTCCTGCTGATGAGCCTCGAGCTTCCAAGACTTCTTGGCCAAGGGACAGAATGCTGGATCCTGTGCTTTACTGCAGCGATGGAGAAAGCAGGGTCAACCAGGAAGCCAGAGCTTCTGGCCGTTGAACTTGGCCCATCCCGCTACACCTTCCTAGGGCTAGGATGAAACTAGCAACAGAGGATGTGGCCTCGTGGGGTCTCCAAGATGAGGGCGGAGAAACAGCACTGTCCTGTGGCATAAAAGCATGAGGACGGGGTGCTGTTTAGGGGGACGTTTCTGTCCAACTCTGCCCACTGGTCCTTGCTCGGGGCCAGGTCAGTGTGGCTCCGCGGTGAGGGGCCTGGGTGCCAGGACCGGACAACCCTGGCCAGAGCCCAGCTATGCCTCTGTCCACGCTCACATCTGTTGTCAGGCAGAGTCCCGTCCGCTCCCCTCCTGACCATTTCAGGGCCAGCAGCAAGCGACATGACACACGAGGTGGCTTCTCGAACCAGAGTGTTGAGGGATGAGGCAAACGAGCCGCTGTTTGGTGCAGACACGCATGCATCTAATAAAATTGATAGAAACACAGACAGATTCATATTTTAATATACCAAGAGTCCCAGGGCAGTGCAAGTCCGATTATTTAAAATGCCCATTTTCTTCAGGGCCTCTTATTGGCTACATGGAACCACATTTTCACTCGTTAACTCCAGAGTCTTATAGAATCTTCAGAAGACAAATCACACATAAACACCGATTTTATGTCTAACTATTGTAACAACAAAAAGAAGTGGCAAGGCACACTTGGTACATAATACGAGGAAGGGGGAAAACCATCTACTCAACTCCACCAGCTCCTGAAATCTTCAAAAGACCACAGCCTCCTCTCTGTGACAACCTGCTGGACATGCGTGCAGGCTTTCGAACGTCACTTCTACCTAATAGAACTGTTTTTCAGAAAGATGCTGTCAGAACCTCAAACCTTCTGGCAGACAGCGGCTGCCCCTTAGGAGCCCACCGGGAGCTGCTGAAAGCCACCCAGACCAGCCGGGCTGACGGCAAGGCCCGTTACCTCGGAACCCACAGGGTCCCCGGAGCACCTCATCCGTGGGACAGAGAACATGGATTGAGAGCAAGAAACATGCGTGATGGGACGTGGCCCCCGGGGAGCTCGTGGTCTGGGAGGCCAGGAGAAGGGAAAGGGCGGCTTGGAGAGAGGCTGTCCAGGGTGCGATCTGCGCCTGCAGGTACTGCCTCTGCTCGCCCCCCAGGGACAGAGCGGGCCTGCGTCTGCAGACACCGAGAGGCGATGTACGAAGAGGGCGCCAGCACCCGCAGGCCCGGGTGTCCAACTGGAATGTGCACAGGCCATGTCTGAATGGCTCCTGGAGGCGAAGCACCTCCAAGCAGAACCTTGCGTCTGTGTTCATCAGGCTTCTCCAGAGACAGAATCAACAGGGTATACGTAAACACTGATTCTTTAATACATTAACCACTGATGAGGAGTTGGCTTATGAGACTATGGAAGCTGAGAAGTCCCGGGATCTTCCGTGGGCAAGATGGAGGCTCAGGAAGCCTGGCATTGTAGGCTCCAGTCTGAAAGCTGCTGGTTTTGAACAGGAAGGGCTGACATTTCAGTGTGAGTCGAGAGGCAGGAAAGCGACCAAACCACTAAGGCAGGAGTACTCCCCTTCAGCCACGAGAGGGTCAGCCTTCTGTGCTGTTCAGACCTTCAACAGACCTTATGAGGCCCACCCACATTAGAGAAGATGGTCGAGTTTATTCAGTCTACAGATTCAGATGTCATTCTCATCCAAAATCCCTCTGCAAACACTACCCAGTCCTCTGCTTGACCAAGTGTCTGCATGCGCCCAGGGCTCAGTCGAGCCGATATGTAAAATCCATCCTCACAGCCCGATCACATGTAAGCCAGCTCTGTCCTCCAGCTTGGCTGCATTAAGGGCCAGACGTATTTCCCAAGGCTGTAAGGAGATGGCTCCAAGTCACTAGAAATGGCAGCCATCAGCTCTTTAAGAATCCGACAGACAAGCAGGTTCGTGAACACAACAAACATTTATGAAGTTCTGATTAGGATTATGGAAAGGTGCTCTGGGCAAATGTGACATGTAAATATTACAGGTAAATTCAAGACTTCTGAGGCTATACTCCTGAGACATACATGAAGAGGTAAAAAAAATCTCTTTTCAATTCTCTTACAATCCTGTACTTACTAGAAAAAACAAGTCTCGTGGCGACGTTTCTTTCTCCTCAACACCAAACACTTCAATTTCAGAGTCACCAGCAGGCGTAGGTTATCCAACTAGAATTTTAAAACCACTGTTTGGGGCTCAGTAACTTCTAATGAATATCTTATCGTTACGACAAATGGCACTGGTCTTCCATTTATATTAGGCATATAAAACTTTCCACTTATAGCTGTAACTGGTCATCTAAGTATACACCAAGGTAGATTAAAAACAAACAATATATGAAAGGAGCAAACAGGACAAAAGGTGCAAATGGAGTATAAAGACGAAGTTTGGGAAACACTGCTTCACATTATTAAAATGTGAAAAACCACAAAAAAGAGGGGTGGTGGTAAAGGAATGGGTTTTGAAAAAGTCTAGCGAGAAAAGATGAGAAGACAACGAACAGCCATCCACTCAGCGTCAGCAGTTACACAGAAGGAACGCCACTTCTTTATTCTCGTGAACACACCATGCTCATTCTCAGGAAAAGAGGAAGTCAGAGCTGGAGATAATTCCCAAGCCCTTCCTAAGAACCACAGAGACAACTGCTCCCACCTGCCTTCGACCCAAACCCACTGGAACACAGGCTAGATCAGCCAGACTTCCACGGATTACCTTGCATTTTATTTAACTTCAGAATCTGAGTCAAATCTCCTTACTCTCAGATATGCCCACATGTGGTTAATGAAGTGTCAGGGCTTAATTCCTGATAAACATTCGCTAATATATGGATTAGAACACGCTCCAGGTCTTCTACTTGCGCATCAAGTCATCCCAAAACTCAGGAGGTGTAAAGCCACCACTTCTGTTCATGAGTCCCATGAGTCAGGAATCCGCAGAGGGTGCTGGGGGCGCGGTGGGCCTCCCTGTGTCACGATGTTGGGAGGCTGGACTCCCCTGCAGGCTCAGACGTTCACTCCGGGTCTGACGGTTGCTGCAGCCTCAGTTCCTGTCTGCGTGGGCATCTCTCTGGCGTGTCCACACGTGAGCTCGATTGCTCTTCCTCACAGCATGGTGGCCAAGTTCCGAAGGTAAGTATCCCGTGAGTGAGACAGAACCAGGTGAAAGTTGTTATCACCTTCGATGACCTAAACTCAGAAGTCCTACAGTGCCCCTTGGTACCACATTCCAATTAGTTAGAAGGGAATCAGTAAGGGTGGCCTCATGCACAGATTTCAAAATCATTGCTCCATGTCTATCACCTCCCGTGGCTGCTGAGTTCTCGGGATTCTTGGATTCCTTGTGGTTCCCTGATGGAACAGACTCCCTACACCCCTCAGGATAAGCTGGGAGAGGTTATTCATGGGTTTCTTTTTCCCCTCAAAGATTTATTTCTCCTGGACTCGTGTGAGTGAGTCCTAAGCCATGGAGTTGGTGTGCCTAACACAGCCCCAGGTAGTGGGTTACAAGGAAATGTTGGAAAGAAGAGAGGGAAGGAGGAAGGGAGGCATCAGGAGGTGAGCGAGGGTGGAAGATGAGAGGGAGGGAGGAGAGAGAGAAGACTGGATCTGAGGTCCTAGGCTCATCAGTGAAATTATCCTGATGCATATATGTGTGTGTATATGTGTTACATACCCATACACACACACACATATACACATACACCGTGCAGGAAGCAGCTTGACAAGATGTAACCAGAGCCTTAAAAGCAAAACAGCTGTATATTCTTGAGGCAGGCAGTTCCACTCCCAACAATGCTAAGAATTCTTCAACAACTTGCGGTAAGGAGCAAAAACAAAACAAAACAAAAAACAACAAAAGCAAACGACGGCAGCGACGTGGCTGGCTCTGCGTCAGGCGCCGCTGTGCACCTGCTCACATCCACAGTCTGATCGGAACGTAACCAGAGTCTCGGGAGTCTGGGCCGGCAGTGGTTCTACTATCTGTGAAGGGGCGTCTGCACGGCAGGTTCGAGAAGCAAAGCTGTGGGTTCTGATCCTATCCCTGACCGTCAGCAGCTGAGTGAGCAAAGTCTCTACCGTTGGTGTGGGTTTCCCATGGCTGCTGTAACAAATGACCACAAACCGGGTGGTTTAAAACAACAGAAATGTATTCTCTCACAGTTCGGGAAGCCAGAAGTCCAAACTCAAGGTGCTGGCAAGGCCAAGCTCCCTCCAAAGGTTCTAAGGGAGGATCTTCCTTGGCAGCATTGAAAACCTTGCTAAAAACCAACACCAAAGATGCCGACCAGAGACTCAAGCCCGGATACGACAGGATCACAACCTAATCTTTGGGCTACCTGGCCATCTCTTTGCAGGAGCCTTCCCTAAACACCCAGCCACCTCATTAACTCATCAGGTTGCTTGTTCCTTCACGTTTTCATCCATCAGACCTGGAGGAATTCGAGGACCGTGTGAAGTTTCGGGACTTGGATTTGTGCGTGGTGGTGCTTTGTGGAAGGGGATGGTGCATAGTACGGGTTGGACTGCGTCCCTCCAAAATATGTGATGAAATCCTGGACCCAAGAACTTGTGAAAGTGGCCTTCTTTGAAAGTAGTAAGGTCTTTGGAGACGATCAAGAGTAGAATGAGTCCTAATTCAATCACTGGTGACTGTCCTTGTAAGAAGAAAAGAGACAGACACTCAAAAGAAGGGCCTGTGAAGACGGAGGCAGAGGCTGGCCTGATGCATCCGTGAGTCAAGACGCTCCAAGGGCTGCCAGCAATACCTGAAGCGATGCCTTTCCTACAGGAGCGGCATGGAGCAGACACTCCCCAAGAGTCCTCTGAGGAATCATGGCCCCGAGGACACCCTGATCTGGGACTTCTAGTCTCCAGGCCTTTGACAGAAGGCACGTCCATTACTGTAAGCCGCCCCATTTGTGGGTCCCTTGTTACAACAGCCCAGAGAAACCAAGGTAGCACCTGAATGCAACCAGCACCCAAAAAACACTCACTAGACATCGGGGATTCTTTACAAGGTGCTCAGCCGCAGGAAATGCAAAGAGAAACAAATAAAGCTCACTGCTACCCTTGAGAAACTCTTAAGGGAAAGAAATGGGGATGAGATATGCCTGGAAAACTCCACATACACATAAAACCTCATCCAATCATGCTCACTGCTCCCCAGAAAGTGTCTCCTGGAGGGTAGAAAAAGTGGTCACGCGATATTTATGCAGAGCTTATGGAAAGTGGTTTTCAAACTCAAGGGCAAAGAGATGATTTTGATGTAAGTCAAGAGGGAGGGACATGGCAATGTTTCCCTAGCTCCTTGTCATTTCACCAGGGGACTTCACATGTGTGAGTCTGCTCCTCCAAATTCCCCAGACCAAGGGGCTCTGACCTGACCGCAAGAATAAAGTAGGACATGCCAGCAACTCTAGTAGCTTGTTATAAGGATGAGCCTTGTAGTACGTACAATGTGCTAAAAAAAGCAAACAAACAACTATGTGCCATAATTAAAAAGGAGAGGCGTGAATAAACGACAGGATGGTTATTCCCATGAGTTGCTGCTAAAAGGTATGTCGATGGAAACTCTCGCATTGATAGAATACAGTGGCAAATCTAAGTTGCAAGTTACTGTCAAGATAATACAATCCAACTACTTTATTTTATCACCGGGGACTTTGTTCACTGCTGGTACCCAGAGCCCTTAGAAGCATGTCCCAACTGTGACGGGCACTCCCACAAGATTTAATTATAGATTATGAATGAAGGGCTGAGATCCAGAACAGGGGGATGAGGCCAGGGCTGCTTAGATCTCCACTAAACCTGCTTCATCCTTCTTCTGGGACACCCTTCTTTCTTGCCAGAGGATGAGCGCGGGTGTGAGGAATGCTGCTTCCAGGCTTAGCCCAGAAACGCCTCTTGCGGCTGATGTTTCGTCTCCCTGCTCTGCTGCCGGGCCTGGAGGAGAGGGCACCACGGAAACCCCCCGAGAATGGAAGCTGAGGCCCCCGGGTGGATAAAGCCTAGGTCCCTGAAGGACTCACAGCAGACCGTGACCAGAGCGATAAATACATCCTTCATGGAAAGTTTAGGGTTATCTGTTAAACGAACGAGCTCAGTCTGATGCCAAGGAGTAAAGGTCTATTTTTGACCTTGGCAGAGATGGGAAGGCATGAGCAAACTGCCAGGAGTGAGCCCGGAGGGGGCTTTATTATAGAAAATACTTTTTCCGTGGGCCATGCAAATTAAGGATACTGTAGAAAGGGTAACAGGCTGTAGGAAACTTATGACCCTTGTCTACTGCGAGACATAAGCCATGTGGTACCCAAATCAAGAACCACGGCATAGGGCTATGTGAGGCTACGAGAATTACACAGATGCACGTCTACACGTCGTCACTGATGAAGCCCCTCCAACATATGGGCTGGTAAGAAGCAGGAGCTGGCAGCAGAAAATCTAAAACCTGACAGGGAGGCCCCAGGGCACACACTCCTCAGTGGTCCTCACGGCATCTCTGTCACTGGAAATACACCCTGGGCTTCATTCCTGGGGTGGAGCTTGGGGGATGCACTTATCTTTTGGTTGGAACCAAATTTTAAATGCAGCTTTGTGGCTCCTGATTAAACAGCTGATTATGCTCTAGCCCAGCAATTATCTAATGTGCCTTAGAGGCAGGCACTCTGATGTGGCCTGCCTAATAGACTTGGGGAATAACCTGAAATCCTGCAAGAGACAGACAAGCAGGGACCGGTGGAAATTTATAGTGTAACCCAAGCTTTCAGAATCATGAACGTTGAGGGTTGTCTTTTATAGAGTCAGAGCCTCAAGTTCAATTCCAGGGTCAAGAATCTGAAACACTGGCAGGCTTCCGAGGACAAATACGGTGGTCTGAACATCTGGCTCTGTTTCTGAAAGGCTCATTGTGATAAAAGATTCTGAGGTGCAGCAAGTGACTCCTGAGGACTTTTCCAGAACAACGGTGTCATTAAAAAAAAAAAAAGGCAGGGGTTGGGGGGGAGGAAGAAAAGGGGAAAAAGAACATGGCAAATTTTAAAACATAAAGGGCGGTGTAAGTACTTTTTTGTGTTTTTGTTTGTTTTTGAAACAGATATGGCCACTGGCAAACAAAATTTCTTGGGAGAAGAAAGAAAATAATTTAGAAAGAGCTATATACCTGTCATGCTCAGATTATGATGAAGATTCTGTGTCTCACAGGTGTACATGATCTTCAAGTCGATCAGACAAACCACAGTGGGGCTGTAGTCTTACTGGTGGGGTCTAACAGGAACACATCAATTTTCAAACACTAACAATTTTAAATTAGGACAAGAAGGAAGGTTGTTACGAAGACTAAGAAGCAAGAGGGAAGCATTTTCAACTTGCAGAATAACAATACGATTAAATTGAAATCGTTGTTTTCTGAACACAGTCATTCTATAAAATGTACAGTAACGCTTTTATATGTAAATTATCTAAACTCAAAAAAAACCCAACCCTTTCACTGTAAATTGAACTGAGACTGGCTTAGAGTAGAACGCTTCGGTGAAGACGTGCTTCAGATGAATAAAACGCACAGTGAAGCAATATTTTGCAGAAGAATGCTGCAAAGCAAACTCTAGGTTCCTCTTTCCTTTTTTTGTTCTTTATTTGTTTTGTTTTTGATTGATGACTCTTAGGCTGAGAGAAACAGATAAAACTGTCACCTACGGATTCATTTTTAACTACCGCTTAAAGTTAACTGATATCTTCCATTCGGTAAATTACAAACATTACTAATACATTTCAGACGTGCTAAGTATACACAGAAAATACTATGAGCCAGCCTAAGACAGGAAAAACTAACTTATCCCAATCAAGATTCTTATTTCAAAATGTGCTTTCAATGTGCTCCAGGGTTTCTTTCCTTTTTAAAAAATCATATTTAACACCTGCTGCCCCCGCCCCCACCACCCATTTTCTTGATGAACACCACAGGCGTCTCCCATTGTCAGCATTTCATCACGATGCTCTTCCCTGGATGCCTGTTTTAACATCCGTAGACCTTTTCACTTCGCATGTGACCATCTCCCCAACGAGGCTGCATACTCTTTTCAGGCAAGCTTGATATATTTTTCTTCTTTCTTTAAGCTGACACCCCCAACAGAAGATTCAGCAAGCGGTGGTCTCATAAGAATGAATGAGCAGAGACGGTTAAGGAGACGGGCATGGGGGAGTCTCCCCCAGAATAGCCCAATGGCCACGATCACTGGCTTTGAGTCAATGGCCAGGTGCACTGACTGCCTCTGTGATGACGTCATCCACTAGACAACAGGCTGGGAGAGGAAAGAGAGTACCAACCAAGCAGAGGATGTGTGCTGGGGCTTGGGTTTCAAAGCAGGTGTGATGGGGAGGACCACAGTCTTCAGCAACCCCCTGAGTTCTGTTGGGCAGGGATTCTGCTCATTTCGTTCACACCCTCAATTCTACAGCTTTCCACAGTGCCTGGGACCCTACAGAGTTTTCTTAAATGAATGACATTTCAGTTCCATCTATTTGAAAAGAGCCCCAGATGCTATATATTTTTCCGAGATCCTGGACCAGTGACCCCATCGTATCCCCTTCTCCTCAGCTCTCTCCATCCCTCTATTCATTTTTCCTCTGTCTGAGTCAGCAGAACAATTCCTGGCATGTATCAGGGGCCCTATAAATAACTGTCACCTTAAATAAATACTTTCTGTTCAAAAACTTCTTAGATAAACAGAGACTCTCCTAAGCTATGCATTTTCCCCATCAAGATTACGGAGAAGGATACAGAATTCATCAAAGTAGTCATTTGTACATTAATATTGCGGCAAACAGTCAAATATGAAGCTCTCTATTCAAGGGTGGATAAAGGTAGAAAATTCATGTTGTTCAGTCGCCCAGTCGTGTCCGACTCTTTGCAACCATGTGGACTGCACGCACCAGCCTCCCTGTCCGTCACCACCTCCCAGAGTGTGCCCAAGTTCATGTTCATTGCATTGGTGATGCTGTCTAGCCCTCTCATCCTCTGACGCCCTCTTCTCCTCCTGCCCTCAGTCCCCACCAGCATCAGGGACTTTTCCAGCGAAAAACTGTAAAAAAAGAAACTTCATAAAGTTATCAAGTTTGATGCCACCTCTAAAGTTAGCAAAAAAGCATTACATTTATTTAATTCCAAACACTGTAGAAACCCAATGATAGCTCCTGAGCCTCTCTTGCTTTTTGGAACTGCAGTAACTCTTTTATGGTGGCATCCACTGAGAATCCCTCATGGAATTTTACCTTAACAGGGAACACATGTGGCCTCGGTGGTACAGCAGCTGTGTAACTACATAATTGTTTACAAATGTGCAAAATAAGTGCCCAGACCAATAAAAAATAATAACTTGGGCATCCATAAAGAAGAGATACTATAAACACGCAATGGCCCATACTTTCTCCATAAATAACTGTTGAAGCAAAAATACAACCACCAAAATCCCTTACTTCAAATCCCTTCCCATAAAGCAAACAGCTTTGGCAGTCTGGCAACAAATACCATTGTGCTTTCCCAAGCGAAAATGCTTTTTTATTCACATTTATCATTTAGGTGCCATTAAAGTAATGGCAGTCAGAGTGGCTTCATTCACGACAAGCCACTTGGTGCAGAGTCCACCGTGTTCTGAGTGGGTTTCACACCAGCACACAGCTTCCCACCACAAAGAGACGGGAAGCTACCGAGAGGCAAGGAGGAAGGAGAGGGACAGAGTGTGCGTGCTGAGGAGCTGCAATCACGCCTGATTCTTCGTGACCCTGTGGACCACAGCCCGCTAGACTCCTCTGTCCATGGGAGTCTCCAGGCAAGAATACTGGAGAGGGCGGCCTTTCCCTTCTCCAGGGGATCTTCCCAGCCCAGGGATCGAACCCAGGTCTCCCTCATTGTAGGCAGACTCTACCAGCTGAGCCGCCAGGGGAGCCTGCAGGAACCATCAAGCTGGAACCATCGCATAACCATTTCCCTCGACCCCAGTCCATGGAAAAACTGTCTCCCATGAAACCGATCTCTGGTACAAGAAGGTTGGGGACGGCTGTTTTAAGTCGGTCTCTGTGTTTCCAGTCCTCAGCCACCCCCTACCCGGCAGCTGTGGCGTTGCCGTGAGTCCTATCACAGCGTTTCACACGTTACCTCTTGTATCAAATTCACAGCATAGCGTATAAACGCAGATTCCATACGGCACCACGCCTTCTGTGTGTTGTCAGCCGTGCATATGCTGCGTGTCACGCGTCACAGGTCAGACACCTCCTCGCCGTGTGCTCACATGGCCTCCCCTCCAGCACAACAGCAGCCAGCGGCTCCGAGCGACAACGAGGGCACCGTCTCGAGCCCTCACCGCGGTTTGCTAGGCTCTGTGTGACGTGGCCCCACCTGCCTCTCAGCCTTCACCCTGACTTTCCCCCTTCACGGACTCTGTCCCAACCCCACCCCAGGGCTGACACCGTGCCAGGCTCCTAGTCACCGACCTCCAGAGGCCTCGACGACTGCCCCCCGCCCCCGCCCGAAGCGCTCTGCCGGAGCAACTCTGTGCAGCCGGGCCTCGGCATCCTTCATGAGAGACGGATGCCAGAGCAGGGCGGTGCACGGGGCGGGCCGTCAGGACGCGGGGCCCAGTAGGGCGAGGGAGCCTGGCGGGCGTCACCTGAGCACAGCGAGGGAGACGGCTGCGTGCTGGAAGGGGGCCCCACAGAGGAAGAGCTGCGACTCACCCAGCCCCAAAAGTCATCCTTTCGTCTCCTGTTACTCCCCTTCCCTTCCCATCCCACCAGACAGAGCCTCACGGAGACAGCACAGGGACGTGGGCGCGTGGGCGGGCACGCTGCCCTCCTAGCGGGAGGCAGGGTGGGGACCGCAGTCCGGGTCCTGGCCCACCGCGTCCCAGGTCTGCCTTTCTCTCTCACCGCCTCGCAGGCAGACTGTACCCGAGCATTAGTCTGCCAGAGCTCCTGTAAGAAAATACCCCACTGGGGCTCCCTTTCTCATGGTGCTGGAGGCCCCCAGCCCCAGGCCAGGCCTCTCCCCGGGGCAGGCAAGCAGCCGCCTCCTCTCCACGTCCCCACACCGTCTCCCCTCCAAGCATGCAGCCCGGGCTCCTCCACGCGCACCCGGATTTCTCTTCTCATAGGGACGCCAGTGGGTCCACCCTGACAGCGCATCTTAACTTCAGTTCAGTTGCTAAGTCGAGTCCGACTCTTTGCCACCCCATGGACTATAGCACGCCAGGCTTCCCAGTCCTTCTCCATCTCCTAGAGCTCGCTCAAACTTATCTCCACTGAGCTGGTGATGCCTTCCAACCATCTCATCCTCTGTCATCTCCTCTAACCTAACCATGTCTTCAAACACAGTCACAATCTGAAGTTCTGCGGCAGGGGACATCCACGTATGAATTTAGGGGAATGCAATTCAACCTGTAAAAGGGCCCAGATAATAATAACCACTCAAGGACAGAACTCTGCCAGTCTGGTTACCAGAAATTAGCTGTCCATTCCGGCTCACACGATGCCCTGTCCGGAGGCCCAGGAATCTGATACTGGCTATTTCTAACAGTCATTTCCTGGCAGTTTGTCGCTTGAGACCTCTAGATAGTATTTCATTATGGAAGCTTCCAAGCATACCCCAAAATAGAGAAATTAGCTAAATAAATCCATAGTCGACCTTAGTTACCAACATTTATCCATCTTGATTTGTTCACTCTGTCTTCCAAGTACTTTTTCTAGGTCATTTTCCAGCAAACCCCAGACATCACATCATCTCCATTACAAACGTACCAGTCTAGGTCTGTAATGCAAAACGAGTTCTATTTAAGACAGTACCCTACTACTAACAATAGTTGCTGTACACCACCTAGTAGCTAGCCCATATTCAGGTTTCCCTGACTGTCTCAGAAAAATGTCTTTGAGACTGCGTGCCCGCTCAGTTGCTAAGTCCTGTCCGACTCCTCTGCGACCCCAGGTTCCTCCCTCCATGAGATTTCCCGGGCAAGAATCCTGGAGTGGGTTACCATTTCCTCCTCCAGTCTTCGGGAGCAGGTTCATTTAAAGCCAAATGAAAACAAGCTTCATGCGTTACACCCTGTGGCCAAGACTCCCTAGTGCTTTTAATTCATGGGGCACTCTGAAGTCACCTGCACATTAGCTTTGCATTCAGAGCACCTCCTCACCTGATATGCACAAAGGGACATCCATCAGCTAGGATACAGGCACCAAGGGCTCGGTCCCCTGCAGGGCCGGGCGGGTGTTGCCTCCACCAACCCGGCACAGAACATGAAAGATTCCATGCCAGGGCTGCGGTAGGGACAGCTGCTGGAAGAGATGCTAGTTCCCTTTGGAAGGGACCTTTGCTCTGAACTTGGACTAATTTACATGGCACGGGCACAGAGGGACTGTGTGAGGTATGTTTATGGAATAGTGATCAATATCCATGCAAGGCATGCATTTATAAGCGGGAGTGTGTACGTAGGAGGGCTTTGAGGGGGGTCCTGGGTGCTCCCTTTTTAACACTGATCAATACATACAGTCGATCACTAACAGGGGAATTGGGGGCAAACATTTATATTCAAACTGTGTTGGGTCCCCTTATGGAAGCTTCTTTCACTCTGTCTGTTAGCTGCAAATACATTCATCAGACAATGTTATTACATAGGGAGGGGACTATAAAAACACATTTTAAGCGTTAAGGTTTATCATTCCGTCATCTGTTCACACTTTACTCACCAAGATCTTTGGGGCCGGTCTTTCAAACTATCATTCCTGAACAGCTGTATGCTCTAAAATTGATGGCCTTCTTAGATGATGGATCCACACAAAAAATTTGCTTAATATTCAGCAAAGCTCTGAATGCGTGCAGCCACCTAGTCCTAAAACTTCCCTCCAGAGCATCTACAATTGCATGATAAGGGCATCTTGTTCCTGTGTACTGAAGCAATTATTCAGTCATTGTTACTGAACAAGCCCCAGAAATGGCATGTTTCTTCAAAAGGAATAGTGATATATTTTAAAATGCATATTACTCTCTATTACTTTGAATATTACAAAACAGTCTACAGGAAACGCTGGAGGGCTCGTGGTCGGCTGGTTTCTCCATCATAGGGAGGCCAGCCTGGCAAGAACAGAGCCAGACACGCAGCATCTCTGGCTCATGGAGCCAGCTGGCTTTTAAGAAATTCGTTCGAAATACTCTCCTATCGTGACTTGTCCCCTTCCCTTTCTAAAATCCCTGGTGAGTGGTCTTTAGGTCCTAACAGCTGGCCTGGACAAACAGGTAAGTTACTTGTGGTCCAGATGTCAGGACGTGAACAAGCAGAAAACAAGATTGTCCAGTGAGAAGAGAAACACCCTCACACCTGCTCAGGTCCCTTCACTTGAACTGTGTCAAGAGAGCGGGGGAGCTCTGGCACATCCCAGGTGTGCAGTACGGGAGTGTTGGAAAGGCTTGCCAGGGTGGGTGCACACTGGGCAAGGGGGGTGGGCGTGGATAGTGCAGAGGGCAGGAGCCGCCGCCCTGCTTCTTGAATGTACTGCTTCCATAAGCGAGTTTCCGGGCGGGCAGTTAACTGTATAGTCAACGTGGTGCCTCTCTGCGCCTATGGGAAATGGGTCCCCAAGTCCCTCAAACACATAGGCCGCTGGGCAATCTGGGGGACAATTAGATGTGGGTGCAGAACCTGTACTCAGGCCTCCCGGTGGGAGAGACAGAGCAGGTCAGCCTCGGGGACATCCCTGCGGGAAGTCACCTCCCGAGAAAGGGAACGTGGGAAGCAGAAGAAGATAAACCCCTGCTCCGGGCCCCAGCCGGTGAGACAGCACACCCGCGTTCTGGAAGCAGGCGCCTGACGCAGCCGCAAATCCAATCTCCGCGCGAGCCGACCAGCGCCAAGTCGCACAGCGATTCATTTCGACGCCGTGTTAGGGGCCGCAGCGTGAGGGGCGTGCAGCATACCGACCCCGAATTTCTGGGCAGCGCTGCGCGCACAGTGCGAGGCCCGGCAGGTGCTCCGATGAGGAAGGGGCGGCAGAGAGGCACAGGACCCCGCGGGACCGCCCCCGCCCCGCCCCGCGAGCCACGGGGCTGGAATCTGCTGGCGGCCCTTCAGCCCGGCACCAGCCAACCCTCCTCTGTGATCAGAGCCGAGCTTCAGTGAGTTAATCTCGTTTTCCAGATGAATTGTGATTTTGTCTCCCGCAGGCTGTGATTACGGGATAAGAGCGTGGTGTTAACAGGAGGGCTGGGGCTCCTGGGGGCCACATTCCGCACACACAGAACTGGCCAGCTCTCACCCTCACCTCCGTCCGCCCGCCCCGTTCTGTCCTCAATGGAGGGGGAAGAACGCGAGGAATCGTCGGGAAGCGTGAAATGGCATGCAGGGCGATAAACCTTTCCGATGAATTATGTCACCTCGGAAGAGGTCAGAGGCCCAATCTATCTTCGTGTTTGGAAACACAGTTTATGGTCCTGACAAAATTTAAAACACATCTTGAGCAAAACAGACGTGTAAATGGAACTGAGTTTTCAACTCTCTCCACTCCCTCCCAGCCCCCACTTATTTTCTGGACTGTTCCTGAAACATCAGTCAGCAAACAGGTATGTGCAGAGGACTTGTTAGGTGGGAAGCATTTCGCTGGGTGCAGTGAAGAGACAAATTCTTCAAGCCAACCCCTGGGTTCTCCCTACAAGGGTCTTTATACCTCTGGGTGACTGTGAACATCATTTTTCTTTTTAAATTAAAAAAAAAAAAATATATATATATATATTTTTGAGTGTTGTTTATTTGCTTAAGTCCTGTCCTACTCTTTTTAAGAGCCCGTGGACTGTAGCTGATCCGGCTCCTCTATTCTTGGGATTTCCCGGGCAAGAATACTGGGGTGGGATGTGGAGTGTGGATGCCTGTAAGAAATGCCCTTGGAGGCACAGATGCTGGTCGTTTTCACCTTCATTAGTTAAGAGATGTTGACCAAGCTGTGTACCCTCTCTGAGCCCCAGTTTTTTCGTCTGAAAAGGGAGATCCAACTTTCAAGGTGTGCGGAGATGCAGCACAGGAAGGGAAGCTTTTAGGAGGTGGCACGTGCTTGGTAAGGAGCTACTCTGAAAACAACTGTGATTTCCCAGGGCAGCTACTGAAGCACAGAAGGGCACCCAGACCATGCGGCAGAGCAGGGCAGAAACAAGATGCTGTGAGCAGGTGCCAGATCGAGCAAACAGAAACGCAGATTCTGGTTAGATTCTAATTTCAGGTAAGCAGCAAATGATTTCCCAGTCTAAGTATATCCCGCCCAATTTCCTTCAAGTATAGATATATCTCAAACACTGCACGGGCTACATTTATACAAAGAAATTGTTGCTGAGTCGCTCAGTCATGTCCGACTCTTTTGCAACCCCAGGGACTGCAGCCCGCCAGGCTCCTCTGTCCATGGGGATTCTCCCGGCAAGGATACTGGAGTGGGTTGCCATTTCCTTCTTCAGAGGATCTTTCTGACCCAGGGGTCGAACCCAGGTCTCCTGCATTGTGGGTAGACTCTTTACCACTGAGCTACCAGGGAAGCGCCTCACAGACACACAACTCAGACTGAATTGGGTGTCTTATGTTTTATGTGGTCATGCCAAGATGCCCTGCCTGTGGGGAGAGCCCTATTATGCTTGTGAGCACGTTCTGTGGACTGTGCATCCTCATCCATTCCTTCTCTCTTGCTTGCTTTCTGGCTTGTCTACTCATTGCTTTAGAATAGAAACTCATCTTAATGCTCAGAGAAGCTGTTCATCTTCCAGAGTCCCCTCAATCCCCGTCTAGGGCTCTCTGGCGGGTGAGTTACCAGAAGCACTTCCTCCCCTGCCCCAGGCACACCTTTGCAGCACCCAGCAGGACTGCGCCTCTGGGAAAGCCCTATCTGCTCTCAACAGCACGTGTCAGAGGAGAGCATTCTCCCCAAGGGTGGTCTCTGACCCTCAGAGTCTGCAGTGACGCTGCTCAGTGGGAGGTGCCCAGGATTCCCCTAGAGGAGCTGCGGAGAAGGAACTCAGTCTATTCCTGACTATTCTTTCCTATTCCCGGTGGCTCAGACAGCAAAGCATCTCCCTGCAGATGCAGGAGACCTGGGCTTGATCCCTGGGTCAGGAAGATCCCTTGGAGAAGGGAATGGCTACCCACTTTGTCCGGGAGGATTCCATGGACAGGGGAGCCTGGTGGGCTACAGTCCATAGGGTTGCAAAGAGTCAGACACGACTGAGCAACTCACACTTGCACTTTTCATTCTTTTTAAGTCGGTGATTGTAATCCGGAGAGGCTAGACACTTCGGGTTGCAAAATTTCCACCTGTTCTGAACATCGCACTTGGACCATTTTGGTGTAAATCCTGGCTTGTCCACTCCCTAGATACAAGCCACTAGCTTAACCCCCTGAACTCCATTTTATACAAGAGTCCTAAGAAGACCTACTAGACAGAGACCCTGGGGATATTACATAAGATTTTTGAGCAACTCATTCCCATAAGTCACTGGGAATTAGTACATAATACAGAATTACCTCACCACCCTCTTTCTTAGCACATGCTTAGCATGAAAAGCATATTAAGTGTAGGCAAACACACTAACCAATGAAATCCTAAATTACTCTAGGTGATTATTTAACTTCAAATGGCACTATTTTAGGACATATTTCTCAGCCAACAGCTAAAATGCGCCAACTAAAGAACAGAGGGGAGGGGGTCTTTTATACTTGAAAAGTTGAACCACAGTTGATTTCGAGCACTCCTGGCCCTCATTTCCCTGTCCACTCCTGACGTGGCAGAGAGAGCTCTGATTCAGACTCTTCCAGACTATGCAAAAGTCCCAGCATGCTCAGAGAAAGAAGCTGCAACAAGGAGCCCGTGAAGGTGCCCAGCGGCCCCGTGCTTCCGTGATGCTACTGGTGGTGAGGCAGGGGCATGCGTGTGTTGCTCATCTTTCATACAGTGTGTGTGTTTCTTCTTCTCAAACATTTGCAGCTTCTGCACAAATGTTGGGGGAAAATAAGAGATCTCTGTAGGCGGGTGAGTCTAAGGTAACTTTTTAAAGATATCTGAGAACAGTTTTTGCCCTTAAAGTCCCGTACTCTGAATGGGAGTGAAGGTGGAATGGGGGTGAGAGGAGAAAAACAAGTGAATCCAGCTTTAGAAAAACCCTGCCATCTGTGACTGCACAGTAGAAGGTAAGCTTCTCGAGGAGGCAAGTCTAACTCAGTTCTACATCTGTAGCACTAAACCACGAAATAACCTCACTAAATAAGGGCTGTTTAGTGACTACACAGATGAATGCCTGTGCCTAGCGAGTCAGATTCTTTAATCAAGGCACACTACCGCCACCTGGTGGCAAAGTACCAGAATTGCAGGAATAAGGGTTTGGTTTTTTTCTCATATTTAATTAGTGAGCACAAAAGTAGCCTACTCTGATGGAGTATGTGGCATTCCAGAGTCACCAAACACAAAGAACCAGGGAAAATAAAAAAGCAAATAACTATTAAACTCTTTTGTTTAGATAATCCCAAGCAACATCAGATATTCCCAGTTGTTTCCTGTTATTTTAAATATTTGTTTCATGAAATCCTCCTTCCTGATTTCTTTAGGCTAAGAGCTGAGCCAAAGCTGGGCTCCCGGATTAGCTTAGCGAGACTGTAAGGGGGAGGGGGTGCTTGACTGACAAGTGGCACGCTGATGAGACCAAGGCAGAGCCTCCACTCAGCACACGGCTCATTTTTACGGCCACGTTTGCCTGTCCTTGTTCTCTTCTAAAGGAGACCCTTTGACTCTTTCCGCTGTGTTTTGTTTTGCGCTTCACATGGGCCATGCTGTCAGCCAGGCCCAGAGGTTACAATAGATATGAAGTACTGGGCAGGACAATGCTTGATAAATGTAAACAACATGCAGACAGAAACCCTCTCAGATGAAAAAATCCACATACGTGTTTAGTGGCCGTCAGAATGAATGCAAATGGCGTTGGAAAATATAAGAGGCTGGTTTTTTAATATTAAAGGAAATCACAGCCTCTTCTCTTACACTGAAAACACCGCTGTGCTAAAAAGGAGTAAGTAAGCAACTGAACTAGGCAGCTGGTCTTCAGCACACAAAAGTCACTGCCCACGCCCTGACCTTAGATGTGATGTTGTCCTTCTAGAAATGTTAAGTGAGGGGGGAGCTCAGGTGAGCAAACTGGGAATGCTGCTAGTTTTTAAGGCCTCATCTTACAAAAATAAAAGAGCTGGCCTGGCTTACAGATGAAGCCACATGACGCCAACGCTTGGAACCTGCTGGGCCTCAGTTGTTTTCCAAGTCACCGCACCGGCAGTCTTGCCTGAAAGAAAGGAGTCAGGAGGGAGAAAATAAATAGAGCATTTCCAGAACTCGCCCGGCAGCTCGGAAAACTGTCTGCTTACCATTACGCAGCTTTAACATGTCATAATCATTTTCACAGTAAAGACACCCTTCCTGCAGTTTAGACCAAGAATGCATGACTAATTTTAACCACTTGTGCAAATCTCCTAATGGAAATTTCAAACAGCTTTTTATGGATTGGAGTTTGGTCAACTGTACAGAGAGAGCCCAGCAGATACCAAGCTGGGACGCTCCTCACATCGACCTGTCCATGCCTTCACGAGGCCCTGAGCAACAGTGGGCAATTGCACGACCCTTTCAGGAACTGCTGATTCTTGGGACCTCATCTATCATACGCTCCACATATGAAAAAGGAAAACCAAGTCTCAGGACGATGCACACCAATGAGAAGGAGAGGTGGGCGGTGTGTTACCCTCTCAAGCCTCACCAGAGAGTTGGGGTGACAAGCAGACTCTAGAGGCTGCCCCGCCTGTTATCTCACTAGCTTCAGATCACAGGGCGTTAAGGTGGGGAGACGTGCTCCCATTTTACAGGCTGAAACTGAAGCTCAGAGAGGTTAGATCACTGGGGGAGGCTAACACGACTGCTAGCGATTAAAAAAAGTCCCCAACTGCCCCTTTCCGCCAGACTGAGTTGAAGGACATCACAATGTGAAACATACAGCTGGGAGATTTAAGAAGCAAGTTCCCTTGGAGACGGATGGTTGTGATGGTTGCACAATACTGTGAATACACTTAATGCCACCGAATTAGATGCTTACACATGGTTAAAATGGGAAATTTTATGGTATATAAATTTGACAAGTGAAAAAAAAAAAAGGAATTAAGTTCAAAACCTCCTTTCCACTGAGACTAAGAAGAGGAAAATGGTCACAGCCTTACGTCTGAAGAATACTCTGTTTTACCTGCTGCGCTGGAAATTCAGAGAATTTAAAATTAAGGAAAAAAATCTTCCCATTTAGGAGGTCAAGATCTGTGGGATGGTTAGAAACATATCTAGGTTTAAAAAAAAAAAACACTTATTTTCCTGTCCCCCCAATTCAAACATGTGGACTTTCTGGGGTTTCCTAGTCTCCTTTACAGAGATCTTAACGTCTCTACAGCGGCGCTTTACGCAGGAGACACAGGAGAGGCAGGGACTAGCCTCGGAGGCAAACAAGGTGAAGGGCAGCCTGGGGAGGTGCCCACGCAGCGAGGAGGAGCAGGGGGGAAACGAGAGCCAGAGTTAAGGCCGCCCCTCTGCCCTCCTGGCTGAAGTCAAGGTCCCTCCAGCCCTCAGACCGACACCTCACCCTCAGGGGAGCCTGCCCTGACCCACTGAAAGGCCAGACTCTTGCCCCTGAGACTGACTCCCTTCGCAAAGAGCAGAGTTCTCCTGTGCCGACAGAGGACGGAAGCTCTGGGGCAGGTGTCTGCGGCTCGAGCCCAGGACTCTGGTCGGGGGTGGGTGGTGGGAAAGGGCAGCATCAGGCCTCAAGAAGGCACCTCGTGGTCCCTTTCCCCTATGTGCACATGGCGGGATTAAAAGGGGGTGGAGGGGTGCAAATGCCCCAGGAAGTGTCTCCCTTGGCCCCAGAACACTCAGCTCTCCTCTGTGCACGTTCTGCTTCCCGGCTGGCTCAGTGGTACCTGCCAGCACAGGAGACCTGGGTTTGAGAAGGAAACGGCAACCCACTGCGGAGTTCTTGCACGGAGAACCCCATGGACAGAGGAGCCTGGCGGGCTCCAGTCCACAGAGTCGCAAACAGCTGCCCACGACCGAGAGACTGAACCACAGCATGCGTGTTCCGAAAGACGTGTCCAGGACACACTGGCCGCCTCTTCCCTTTCGCTCGCCATGCGCGAGTCACGCTCTCTTTCTCCACCGTTGGCGTTCCACCTGGACACGCAGTCACGCACCTGCCCCTGCGTCTGCTAGGTCCTGGCGTCAGGAACCCCTACGCTTCCTCCTTTGCGCCGATTACGGGGGCCGCCCGCTCCCCCTGCCCACGCGGGGAGACGAGCTGTCACAAGGGCAGCTCGTGCTGTGGCCCTGGAGGACGGCTCACAGGAGAGTCCATCTCAGGGCAGTGACCTGAGCTCAGCCCAACCGGGTCCCCAGGAGCCCGCACCCTAACTCTGGCTCACCACATGGTTCACACACATCACCTCTGTGTGTTGTCCCCAAGCCCTTCTCCTCCTCTTGGTCCCCAAATTCCCCACGCAGAGAAGGAAACACGGAGCAAGGCAGGGAGAGAGACGGGGGGTCGGATGGAGCGGGTGGCTGGTTGGCTTCCAAGTCCGAGGCTGCCACGTGCTATAAGGCCACCAGACTTTCAGTCTCCCCACCTGTCATATGGGGATGACCTGGGAACATCAGGAAGAAGTGAGCTAAGGAAATAACCCAAAACAAACACCTGTGTGGTGCTCACTACCTGCCGGGCCTATTAAAGCACTTTCTGGAACCTGCACATTTCATTTTCCAATCTCCCTGTGAGATGATCACTCTTTCAAAGATCATGAGATTAAGTACAGAGAGGCTGATTAACTTGCCCAAGGCCACACAGCTTTGCCTGGAAGTCTGGATTCAACCCAGGGCAGCCTGGCCCCAGGCTGTCTGTCCCAGGACAGTACACCTTCTACTATAGCACTCACTGGAGGCGCTTAATAAATACAGATTCCTTCCTCTGCCACCCCCCACTCCCCTACAACTCCCCGCCTTTTCAGATTCTTTTCACCATAGTCCTTTGGGTCGATTTTCAATAAACTTCAATCCTCCGGGTGTTGTACTGTTTAGCTTTCTTGCATTAGCTGGAAACTGTTCAATAAATATTCATTAAGCAACCGTTCTGTGCCAAGTACCATGCTAGCGACGGCCGCTTCTCCAGTCCAGGCCCTGGAGGACACAGCCAGCGAGACCTCGCGGTGACTGAGGCCAGGTTCACTGCAGGTCCGTAAATGCCGCAAGAAATCCTACACAGAAGCACAACGGGACGGCAAAGTAAGAAGCGGTCACGTAGGTCAGAGGGGAGACCCCTGCGTGCTGGCCCAGCCCCTCCTCCGGGCTCACGTGCCCTTGGACCTAGCAGACTTCTTCGTGCAGGCAGCGCTGTGAACCTGGGCACACTTCTGTAAGACTCCTTGGCCCAGCTACTGGTGTCTGTCACAAAAAGGATCCAAGGAGAGGGTGTCACGGTGGGGGTGTCACCAGCATCTTGAGCCACCCACGGCAGAATGCTCAGCATCCTGGCTCCCCAGCCGCCTATCCCCCCAAGGCAGACGGTGCCCTGCTACCCTGTGACCAAAAATGCCCAGAGCATGGGGAGGGGACAGTGCCGCCCTCAGCTAAGAACCGCGGTCGCAGACAGAAGATGTGACTGCAAGTCAGAGATCCCCGAGAGATGCCCCGGTACCATTTTCTGGTCTGGAGAGACAGGACACAGGCGAACAGGGTACAGAATTCCATCAAGTTCAAAGGTGACTTAGAGCTGGTCAGAAGAACACTGGAAAGCGCCTGAAGAAATACATACCTCACTCACGTGTGGTGCCACCTGGTGGAGGGGGCAGGTCTCGGTAATCAAGGACAAGTGAGCCATCCTCTTTAAGAAGTACGAATCAAGGATAATCGTGGCGTCTATAAAAAGGCGGCTGTCCTAGAAGCACTGGTGACCGGGAGAGATGAGTTCACGCGTCAGCCAGGGGGCTCCCGGGCTCTTAAGAAATCTCAGGATGCTGACAGCCAGATGCAGCATTCCATGGCAGGTGACGCCGACACTGTCTGATACGACATCACTGCTTCCTTCCTTACCGCAGAGAAATCATTTACCCACAGGAAGACTTACACGAAAGGATGACAGCTCTCTTTACAATCGCCCTGTAAGTACTATCATAGTCTCCTTTTAAAGATGAGCGGAATAAGCACAGAGAGGTTAAGCCACTTGTTCAAAGCCACACAGCTGAACACGGCAGAGACTAACTCCAAACTCAGACAGCCAGTGTGGGGATTAAGCCTAAAAATGTCACATCTATATGATAGAATTACACACAAAAATATTGAGATAATCAAAATGAGAACAGTAATGCTATCGTGTTGGCATAGCTTCACACCTGTGGCATCTTAAGAACTTGTAATGTCTGAGTTTGGCCTTCAGGAATAGGAGTTGGCCAGCTATGGCCCCTGGGCCAAATCTGGCCCATTGCTTGTTTTTATCAATAAAGTTTTATTGTTATGGTTAAGAAGGATGATGAGTGAATCTGAAGGGATAAAAGAAATGTACTCTGTGAATAAATTTTCTAAAGTTCTTTCTTTTCCAAAAAGCTGTCAAAAGAAATACTGTTTTTCAGACAATATAATTGAAGTACAGTTCAGTTCAGTCACTCAGTCGTGTCTGACTCTTTGTGACCCCATGGACTGCAGCACGCCAGCCTTCCCTGTCTATCACCAACTCCCGGAGTTCACTCAAACTCATGTCTATTGAGTTGGTGATGCCATCCAACCATCTTACCCTCTGTCATCCCCTTCTCCTCCCGCCTTCAATCCTTCCCACTATCAAGGTCTGGTTAACTTTAGATATTTGCTTTTCCCAAAGGATCTATCTATCTCATTTAGCAATAATTCTTTTTTTCTTTAAAAAGAAATAAGTTTCACTGGAACACAGCCAGATCCACTCATTTATGTACTGTCTGGGACTGATTTCATATTAAAGGGTTAAATTGTTGTGGCAGACAGTGCTGGAACTGCAAAGCCAGAAATACTTACCATGTGGCCATTTACAAAAGAAAGTCTGCTCACCCCTACTCTAGAATTATACACTAGCCTAACAGTTTCAATTCTAAATGTAAGTGGTAATCACTACACAGTGTAGGCAAAAACATCACAAAATTTATAAAAATATCAGAAGATTAAGTAAACTTAAAGTTCAGAATTGAAGTGTAGCTTATTATACATATATGCAAATTACTTACATTCTTGGGAAGTTTGTCAGTAAAAATACTTGAAAAGGAAATCAAAATATTACATTTATAATGCACTATCACATTTCCAAGGTCTTAACTTAAATGCGTAGTGAGCTGAAATATTATTCTATAGCTCCTCCAAAATGACTGCTAAAAGTGTTCAGGCTTGCAAGCAACATAGTAAGAATTGTAAACTGAACTTACAAGCCCAGAAAAAAAGCTAGGATTTGGAACATGTCACAAGAGTGAAGGAACTTTTAATTGAAAAACCGAGGCAAACCTCTCAATGTTGTCTTCCGCTCACAAAGGCTGCCCTAGAAGCCTGCAGAACCCCCCAGTGATCATCCAAATCTCGAATCTTCTCCCCTCTGCTGGTTGGGGGGAAAGATAAGACTGTGTACTCCACAGCAAAGCTGACTCTTAACTGGCACCGACGTGTGAATCCAGACCCGGTCTGGGTTGTGTGGCCCGGTTTAGATTGTGAGTCCGTTTGATAATGGGGGCTGAGACAGGCCAAAGGCTCCCACAGAGGGGAGACCCCAAGCAAAGATGCCAATGTGAGAATTAATTCCATGCTGGCCCGGTGGTAGAGACTCTGTCTGCCAGTGCAGGAGACAGAGGTTTGATCCCTGGGTGTGGAAGATCCCCTAGAGAAGGAAATGGCAACCCACTCCAGTGCTTTTGCCTGGGAAATCCCACGGACAGAGGAGCCTGACGGGCTGCAGTCCACGGGGTCGCAGAAGAGCTGGACATGACTTAGCGATGGAACAGCAACAACACGTGCATTTGTGTGTGTGTGTGCCTGTGTGTGTCCAGCCACACACACACAATGGCAATGGTGCCACTGCTTTCTGTTATTTCGCATGGCACCGGTGCCTCACCAGGCCCACTCACTCTCTCTTGATCCAGTGAGATGCTGTAGCCGCTCAGCGCCGGCGTGAGCTCTGGAAGGAGGGCGCTCTGTCGTGAGACCCGCCGCCGATCAGCAGCCTGGCCTTGAGCAGGCCGGCTAGCCACTTGGTTTCCCAGCGCTAAGCTGGGGTAATTAAGAGCACCTACCTCAAGGGCAACGGTCAGGATCAGAACAGTGTGTGGATCGCGTGTCTGGCACCCAGCCTGGTACGCAGTAGTGGGAACACAGAGGTTCTTAGCTGCTGTCACTGGGACCAGCATCATTCTAGAAAAACCCTGCGAGGTCAGAACCACAGGCACGATTATCCCCTTCGGGGAGGAAGATGCCAGGCACTGAGAGTTTAAGAGACTTGCCCGGAGGCCTGTAACGCAGGCAGCGGCACCATACTTCGGACTCCCAGGCCAGGTGTCGATAATATCTGCTGTGCCCCTGCTGCGTCTCAAACTTGACCACCGTCAGAATCACCTGGAGGGCTTCAGCAGGCCCCACCCCTGGGGATTCTGATTCGGTATATCTGCATGGGGGGGCTCAAGAATCTGTGTCTTTAACAAGTTCCAAGTGATGTCAAGGCTGCTGGGTCAGGGGGCCCCACTGTGAGAACCACTGGTCTGACTCAGTACACCTGCCCTTCCTTCCACAGTCATTCTGGGGCATACTCCTGGGCTACTGAAAGGTTTGGCACCTGGTCAGAGCTCACTAAATGGCTCTGATTATTCCATTTTTGCCCTGGACCCATCCATTCTGCCGGCCTCTCGGGTCTCTCAGCTAACAGCTTCACCCCCATTTCTCTGATCCAGGCGAGCAATGCCCCTTGGATTTGGAACAGGCTGTTTTCTTGGCAGCTGGTGACCTGGCTGCTCTCCACAGAGACTGCCTGTCCAGCTAGGCTCTGCTGCTTCCCACCCAGCCCCCCAGCTGTCCTGAGCCGGCCGCAGCCTCCCGGGGGGACCTGGGTGTCACTCGTGGGCGGAGCAGTCTAAACACCCCCACGAACTACCTCTGTCGTGACAGACAAGGGACTCTGCTCACACACGAGGGCAGGAATGTGCCCTGTCATCAAAGCGACTTCACAAAGCCAGGTATGGTAGGAGGGACAAAAAAACCCCTCACTCACGGACTGATTTCCGGTTTCCTGCTTGCAAGAGGAGGGAAGAGACTCAAAAGACACAAGAGACAATTAAAAGGGAATGAGGGGAGGAGAGGGGAGGGGGAGCTTTGCTCCCCAGAACTGAGAACATCTAAATGTGTGTGGATACAAAGACCATAACAATAACAACGGTAACGACAACAATAGTAATAAATGGACTTAGCACGAGGAAGGCTTTCATAGCTGAAGAGTACTTTGACAACAAATGTTCGTATTTCATTTGAAATTTATGAAACCTTCGTGCCTGTAATCCCATGAGCAGCAACACGGTGAATGAAAGTAGCAGGCAGTCCAGATTAATAATATTTTGCCTCTCACGGGAAGGACATTTGAAAGAAGAAGCTTGCTTTATCTGTCCCCCATTTTCACGGTCCCAGTATTGGAACAGACGGAGGCTTCTAAGATTGGCCAGGAAATATTCACAGACGTGTGATTAATTTATGGGAAACTGAAGGGGCCTCCTCAAGGTTTAAGTAGGCCATTCAGAAACCGGCAGGAGGAGATGTGAGCTGCACAGCAGAGTGTGGCGACAAAAAAGTGCGGTGGGGTGACTTGGAGCTTAAATCAAAGGCAGGGGGAGTACCCTCCGTCAGCTGGAAGAGTTGATATTCTAATAGAGCGTTCTTAGGAGAAAGAGCAATCTGTTCACACATGAATTCTGCCATATGCTTCCATCTTTTCATGGTCCACAAGGCCACGTCAGTAATTTCCAGTAGTTACACGGGCACGCGGGATGCCTTGGCTGGTTAATGTGAATAAATGGGCTGGATTTACTGTTTTTCTAATGCTCAATCGACACACCATGCAGGTTGCTACCAGAAGCAAAGTGGGATTTATGGCTTTGCGCTGAATTCCAAACAGACGCCGGAGCTAAGCAACGGAAAGTCAGCCTGATGTGCTGTCCAGGGTTTCCCGGTGAAGGCTGCTGCTCCCCTGACAAAGCCCAGGCTGTTGTTTGAGGAGAGGGAAGAAAGGTCCCCTGAAAACAGGGCTCTTCACGTTTGAGTGGCTGCCGATGCACTCGAGGACGCAGCCGTGGCCTGATCACAGCTGTGCGTGCCCCATGGGCCTCCTGGGGATTCCTCTGACCCTAGCCCTAACCCATGACCTTCCTGTTTCTAAATTGTCTTCATTTTCCTTTAAATTTTTATTGAAATAGAGTTGATTTACAATGTTGGGTTAGTTTCAGGTGTTCAGAAGCAAAGTGATTCAGTTATATGTATAAGTGAGTATAAGCATATATATACACACATATATATATACACACACTTTTTTGGATTCTTTTCCATTAGCTGTTACTATGAGATATTGAGTGCAGTTTTCTGTGCTATACAGTAGGTCCTTGGGGACGATCTATTCTGGATACGGCAGTGGGTATACTTTAATCCCCCAATTCTAATTAATCCCTCCCCTTCCTCCTTTAGAAACTACAAGTTTATTTTCTATGTCTGTGAGGCTATTTCTGTTTGGCAAATAAGTTCATCTGGACCGTTAGATACCACATACAGGCAATATCATCTACCTGTCTTTTTCTGCCTGGCCCCCATGTTCACGGCAGCACTATTCACAGCAGCCAAGACATGGAAGCAACTTAAATGTCCATGGACAGAGGAGTGGAGAGACAAGGTGTGGCGCATATACACAGCGGAGTACTACACAGCCATAAAAAGGACGGACCGCTGCCGTCTGCAGAAACATGGGTGGATCTAGCGATTATCATGCTAAGTGAAGTAAATCCAAACTGGCTGTAAATCCTGTTTTTTTCTGTAGGGTTGCCTTCCTGACAACTGCGAAGAGTGCATTTCTCTTACAGATCAATCAGCTCCACTCACTGGTTCTAAGATCACAGGATTTAGCTTTGCATTATCTCACATCATAACTTTAGATGGCAAAGAGAGACAGTGTCACCGCCTTGACTAGAGAAGAATGAACTCTCCTGGACCAGCACCGCTTGCCCTGGCATTCCTGGCACATTGGGCTGCCTGATTTTCTGGGTGGGGGTTGGTAGGGGGGAAGCACTGCTCTGTGCATCATGGGATGGTCTGCCGCATTCCTGCCCTACCTGCCAGATGCCAGCAACCATGTCACCACAGACCTGACCCGCTGTGACAGCCGGAAGGTCTGCAGACGCTGCCCCATGTCCCCACGGGGGCAACACTGCCGTCTGCACAGCCCCAGAGGACACAGTGAACTGCCTGCCTCCTGAGACACTCCTCTGGGACTGTCTTTCTATGTGCAGGCTAAACAGAGGCGCATGTCCATTACAGCGTACATGTGCCTCCCAGATAAATAAAAGCGAAATCTACTGAAATACAGAAGCGCCCCCCGTGATACAGAGAGGGAGACGTATGTATGGGTGGGGGAGGGGGCACGGTGGCGGGGGACTGGACTTCTAACATGGCAGTAAAACCCAGGAAATGGGTGTCAACAACAGCGGGCCAACAAAACCAGGAACGACATCTGAGTTGAGGACCCAGGCCGGGGCGGGGGCGGGGGGAGTGCAGAGAATTGCTTTTCAACAGGCACGCTATCTACAACAAAGCAACACGCATTTGCAAGCATCTTGCTCCACTTTAAGGAAAGAGAGATCTGAAAGGTGAGATCCAGATGACAGATGAAAATGAGTAACGCGATGATGTCCACACAGGCGTTCAGAATCTCCTGTGGGCAAATCTTCATAGCAAAGATCCGCAAGAGTAAGGGAGATGTGTGTTTGAAAACCCATGCTCTATCTTAAAAAAAAAAAAAAAGACAAAAGAGGCATTCTATGAGATAATAATCTGCGTGTGTTTCCCTCTAAATAATAAGGCTCATGACTAAAGTGACAGGGAAGCCTGGCATCTCCTGCAGTCCCTGGAGATGCAAAGAGTTGGACACGACTGAGCGACTGAACTGAGTCACTAAAAAGCTCGACTTTTTAAGGGAATGAGGTCTGGTTTCCTGTGACTTCTAATGAAATCTGGTATAGGCACTCCACCAGGGAAAACTGGGGATATGCACACCCCAATTTAAGGACCATGAGATTAAGATGGTCATCGTGGTGAGCAGGGATCATAAATAACTTATTTACGGGGCTCCACTAGCAACCTCAGCCCTGCGCCCAGTATGTCCTCACTTGAAAGTGGAATAGACATGAAGGTGAAGGGTTCGGGCACACGGCCCTGGAAGTTGGAGAAGAACGACCATAAACCTACAGGTGTTACCTGCAAGGGCTCGTTCCATGTGCTGGAGCCCAGAGTCCCCGCATTCTTCAAGACCAGACGTCAGCCAGCTGTTGGTAACTCTGCAGCAAATGGGCATAGCTCTATGATGCTTCACTGTGAACCAAAGAACTGATGAAAACTGTGGTATTGGAGAAGACTCTGGAGGGTCCCTTGGACAGCAAGGAGATCAGACCAGTCAATCCTAAATCAACCCTGACTATTCCCTGGAAGGACTGATGCTGAGGCTGAAGCTCCAATACATTCAATGTGAAGAGCTGGCTCATTGGAAAAGAGCCTGATGCTGGGAAAGACCGAAGGAGGAGAAGGAGACGACAGACGATGAGATGGTTGGATGGCATCACCGACTCCATGGACATGAGTTTGAGTGAACTCTGTGCAGTAGGGAAAGAAATGAAGCCTGGCATGCTGTATGTAGTCCATGGGGTCGAAAAGAGTCAGACACGACTGAACCAGTGAGTGGCGAACAAGGATCTCCATAAAGACAGCGTGCACCTGCGGGAGGGTGGCAGCGTTAGGAAGCGGTAAGGGAACCTCGGTTTCCTCTGCCCCTTGAAGAAAACTGGTCACACGCTCCGAAGACCTTGGAAGGCAGGGGCTGCTGCTTTTCTTCCCTCCACCACTATGGAGAAATGGACTGTGTAAAGCCTTTGGAGTTCCTTAGTCCAGGCTCCAAGTTGAACCACACCCTCTGCCTGGCACATCAGTTTCCCCCTCTGCAAACTGGGCTCTCTCTCTGGGCAGGACTCATGTAATGTGAGAAGATGCTCTTCAAGACACCCAGCAGGCCAATTCTGGGTCTTCCTTTCCATCTTTGTCATGGGAATTTGCAGATGAAGTGACTGTAAGCCTTTTGCAAGAAAGGAGTTCACCAAAATCAGACAGGCGAAAGGGAATCCAGGCGAAAGGGCATCGGGGTCGGGGAGGAGGGGGGTTGTGGTGACGGGAGACTGTGGCGGGGAGATGTTCTGCCCGGCAGCCTGGACTCTGGAATTGCAAACAGGAGGCAAACAGCTAGAATCCCAGGCCCTGGGGGTCAGGCTATTCCTCTGTTGTACAAACACCAGGGGAAATACTGTGCTTTCGCTTTTATGAACTTCTAAAGCAATGAAGACTTGTATTCAAAGCACTCTTACTTTGAAAAAGAAGTCATTAATACATCTGATGAAGTCAGAACCCATTAGTGAAGCTGTTATCGAATGCATCTGCTCAGGGAGAATTATCAAAGGCGGGGTCTAGAGATGGCATCGGACATATAGATTGGGGCCTGGTGGAACGCCTGCAGAAGCCTGAACACAAAGGCTCCGGCCACCGCAATATCTGAGAATACCTGAGTATTGATGCGATGCTAAGAGCAACATCAAGCCATCTTGGACAGGCTGACGGGCGCTCTTGAAGTGCACGCATATCAAATCCATCCCACTGTACAGTTCACACAGAATTGCTGGGAGGGCTTAAATAATTCAGGGACTTAATGGTAGAGTTTATTCATACACACATCCAGCCGGCAGCTGGAAAATGCCTGGAGGGAGGGAGGAAGACAAAGAAGCGGGCCAGGTGTGTCCTTTGGAGTCTGAGGGTATGGGTGCACTGAAATGCGTCCTCTTTCCATCAGATGCTTTCAGATATTCGTTCAGCAAACATCTCTTAGGTGACCACCATGTCCACATCTGGCCCTAGGCCACAACAAGGCCCTGACCCCGAAGAGTAGGCCGTGTATGGTGGGGTGTTAGAAAGAGAGCAGTACTCTGAGGGTTGTCAGAATGTTAAGGAAGGTTTTATTCAGGGCTATAGGGGTGAAGACCGTAGCAAGAGGGGGAGCGATCAGACTCAACTCCGAATACAGTAAAGACAGCTGGGAATTTATCACCAAGAAGTGGGTTGGGAAAGGCAGGGTGAACTTGGTAGATTAAAAAAAATAAAATTACTAAGAAGAGACATTAAGAGTAGCAGAGTTCTTGCTGAAGACAGGCCTGGGGAATCAGATACCAAGGGTGGAGGGATCCTCTCTAACCTGACTCGGGACTCTCGCTCGGCCTGAAATATGCAGACCTGGCCAGGCTGGGGCCCCCGTCAACACTGTGCTCTAATTGAGAAGTGGGCTCAAAGGACCAGGCTCAAGTTTGGTCAAGAAGAGCCTTTGTCCGGGGGGAAGGGAGGGCAGAGTTTGGCCCAGGACACTGCAGGACTGAGCAAAGGCTTTTTAAAGACACACGAGGCTTGGGGTGGGGTGGGGGAGGAGGTCTCTGGAAGCCTGAGCAGGAACTGCTGCTGCTGCTAAGTCACTTCAGTCGTGTCCGACTCTGTGCAACCCCATAGATGGCAGCCCACCAGGCTCCCCCGTCCCTGGGATTCTCCAGGCAAGAACACTGGAGTGGGTTGCCATTTCCTTCTCCAACGCGTGAAAAGTGAAAGGGAAGTCGCTCAGTCGTGTCCGACTCTTAGCGACCCCATGGACTGCAGCCTACCAGGCTCCTCCGTCCATGGGATTTTCTAGGCAAGAGGACTGGAGTGGGGTGCCATCGCCTTCTCCGTGAGCAGGAATTAGCAGAGGCAAACTCAAGGTGAATGGGACAGCAGAGCGCATGCGAGCTGCAGGAGGATGATGACCTGCCGATGGATCAGGAGTGGCTAGAAGAGGGTTTCTCCACGGCGACATCGTTGCGATCTGGGGGCTGGATAATGTTTTCTCGGGGAGGGGGTGCAGCCCCTCGCATCGCGGGATGCCCAGCAGCATCCGTGGTCTCTCCCCACCCACCCCCTGAATTCCCCCAGTCCGACCGACCTCACGACAGGGCCAGTGCTCTCAGGACCGCGGAGGGCTGTGGGGAGGCAGCCGGCCCTGGGAGACAAGTGGCAGCCTGGAAGTAAGCCCCGAGGCTGGCGTGAGGATGCCACAGGCGACAAGGCTTAGAGTTCATCTAGTAAGTGCAGAATCTCTACGCTCTAAACACAGAGGAGCAATGGAAGTGAGACAGGTTAGTGCGTGGGGACCTGGAAAAGACGCATTTGTCAGAATCTTTCCTAAAAAAACAAAGCACACAACTGACTCATCGCGAATAACCTTCAAGAAGTCAGGTTTTCAGGTAAATCTGATTTCTGGTGAATACCTAAAGATGGAGATAACGAAGCAAGAACCCGAAAAGCATTTTCTAGGGGTTAACTAGTCACGATTTTCAAAACATTTTCATGTCTCGTCACTTTTTCCTGTAGTGAGGCATCACTTTTTTTTTTCTTTTATGGTTTATAGTCAAAATGCACTCTTACTGCAGAAAACTTTAAAGCATAAAGAAAAAACATATATGATTCCTGGTAAGTATGGCTTAGATTTTGACTTTGGGACAGGCCACAGAGATTTCGGAAATCATTTTCTAGGGTAAAGAAGCCCTATTTCAGCAGCAAACGGAGGCAAGCCAGCACGTGCGCCAGGCCACGTCTAACCTCATTTGCAACTTCTCTCTTTCGCTTCTGCAGGCACAAGGGGCACAGGAAAGGGACTCAACTGTTTAACATGCCTTTCTAACTAATTTTTAATCTGTCCTAATGCAGGAATTTGAAAATGCCTCCTTGAGAGCTTCAGGGACACGAAATAACAAAGCCTGAAGGGTCCCAAATCCGGTTAATAATCAGACCTGTGGATGTGAAATATAGTATTAATTTAGAATAACTTAATGCCCCAAAATGAAGCAAGTTAGGTCTAATTGAGCTGTGGACTGCCTGGCCTGGATTGTGCAGTGGAGGCTATTCCCACGGAGGGCAGAAGAACTATAGGCAACAATTATTCTTCGCAAATACGTTTATTGGAGTCTCTCTCCTTTCATTACCCAACCTCATAAAGTATACGCCTGCGTGTTCTGATAAAACATGAAGCGAGGAGGCAGAGTCACAATTAGGATGCCCTGAGAAGCTGCGTCAATAAAGTGGGGTCTGTCTCCCCATGATTATTCACTTAGACATGATAAATATTTATTGGTGAGCGGGAAAATGATCCTGAAACAACCAGGGCCCGTGCTGAAAACGAGGGAGGGCTGTTTCCATTTTCAGTTTTCCCCTTTTGAAAAATGCAATCCTTTCGCCTAAGACAGATGATTTCATATGAGGACTTTGATTTTAAATTCTGAGTAGGCTATGGGAACGTCAAGAAGGTATTAGGTTTGTATTTCCAACTTCTACTTAAAATGACTCCGATTTACTAGGGCGTGGGAAGTGAAGACAAGAAAGCCATGTGAGTGGATGGTAACGAAACCGTGCTAATCTGGGTGCTTACTCAACACACAACCTTTTACGTCCTCAGTACTCTTGCTGGAAAAATGTGTTTTAAATGATAAAATAAAGATGAAAATAAACCCTTTAACGATCCCTGCTCTCTCGCTGGCCATGATGATTCAATGGGGGAAACATAAAGAGAGCTGATACATGTCCTGATATTCTGCCAAACTTGCGTGGCTCAGACCTCGGCAGCTGGGGATGTGGAGTCTGTCTCACATTCTCAGGGTATCGTGAGCGGTCCTGGGTGAAATTCAGAAACGAAGAAATAATGGTTTCTGTTCATTAACTTCTGTTTCTTCTTTTCTTGGCCATGAAACATGCCACGTGGACTCTTAGTTCCCCGACCAAGGATTGAGCCCACGCCTCCTGCGCTGGAAGCCCGGAGTCTCAGCCACTGGGTTGCCAGGGGGAGCCCCAGCCTGTGCTTCTGTTACAGGCTGAGAGGGCACGTGGAGGATAGGTGTTCAGTTCAGTTCAGTCGCTCAGTCGTGTCCGACTCTTTGCAACCCCATGAACTGCAGCACGCCAGGCCTCCCTGTCCATCACCAACTCCCGGAGTTCACTCAGACTTACGTCCATCGAGTCAGTGATGCCATCCAGCCATCTCATCCTCGGTCGTCCCCTTCTCCTCCTGCCCCCAATCCCTCCCAGCATCAGAGTCTTTTCCAATGAGTCAACTCTTCGCGTGGGGTGGCCAAAGTACTGGAGTTTCAGCTTCAGCATCATTCCTTCCAAAGAAATCCCAGGGTTGATCTCCTTCAGAATGGACTGGTTGGATCTCCTTGCAGTCCAAGGGACTCTCAAGAGTCTTCTCCAACACCACAGTTCAAGCGCATCAATTCTTTGGCACTCAGCCTTCTTCACAGTCCAACTCTCACATCCATACATGACCACTGGAAAAACCATAGCCTTGACTAGATGGACCTTAGTCGGCAATGTCTCTGCTTTTGAATGTGCTATCTAGGTTGGTCATAACTTTCCTTCCAAGGAGTAAGCGTCTTTTAATTTCATGGCTGCAATCACCATCTGCAGTGGTTTTGGAGCCCAAAAAAATGAAGTCTGACACTGTTTCCACTGTTTCCCCATCTATTTCCCATGAAGTGATGGGACCGGATCCCATGATCTTCGTTTTCTGAATGTTGAGCTTTAAGCCAACTTTTTCACTCTCCACTTTCACTTTCATCGAGAAGCTATTTAGTTCCTCTTCACTTTCTGCCATAAGGGTGGTGTCATCTGCATATCTGAGGTTATTGATATTTCTCCCGGCAATCTTGATTCCAGCTTGTGCTTCTTCCAGCCCAGCGTTTCTCATGATGTACTCTGCATAGAAGGTAAATACGCAGGGTGACAATATACAGCCTTGACGTACTCCTTTTCCTGTTTGGAACCAGTCTGTTGTTTCATGTCCAGTTCTGGCTGTTGCTTCCTGACCTGCACACAGGTTTCTCAAGTAGTTCCCTATAAATACAAAGGCCTTCTAACCGCCATCCTTACAGACAGTCTTGAGTCCTAGAAGAACGTCTGACAACAGTGGTCCTTAAGCTCGGAGGGCTTGGGAAGGCCCTGGCTGGACCCTCCCTAGCTTTTCAGATTCGGGAGGCCTGAGGAGAGGCCAGAGGGTGTGCGGTTCTCACAAACCCCCAGGTGATGTGGCTGCTGGTCTGGAAACGACCCTTGGAGAACTCACTTCTTACAGCAAAGGAGGGATCCACAAGGCGACACCTGAAGGGAACGGTCGGTACTGACCGCATCGACGTCCAGCCCCAGTCTGTCTCCCGAGCCTGTCTTCACCTTCTTTTCCTTCCTGCTTCGTCCAGCTCCCTCTGTTTCTCTCCGCCTCCTCCCTCCCTTTCTTTTCTTTAGCATCCTAATTCCCAACTGCTGTTTCTCGCTGAGCTCCTCTCCCTCCTTTTGAGTCCCTCTACCTCTCCCTTTCACTCTCTCTTGCCTTCCTCAACTCTGCCCTGAGATCTTCACTCCCAGCAAAGATTAACCCCCCACCAGGCTCTCCGCAGTGGCTGGGATTACCGGGAGACCCCGCACGCGGGAGAAAGACACAGGCCAAGAGCTCGTTCCCTGGCAAGCAGAATGAGAGCAACTGTCAGCGTGGTTTCAAAGAGGGAAGCTATGTATTGCAAGAGCAGAAGCTTTTCTGCTTTTGCACTTAACATCATATAAGCCAAAAAAAGAGAAAAAAATCACTATGTGAAATATTATAGCATACATAGAACAGTTATCACTGGTAAATGGAGGTGCTTTTCAGCATTAATTCTCATTTTGGGGGCTATTCTTACATTTTAGGATCAACAGTCCCCAGGTCTCCTTGTGACTTGTACTTAACTCCTGTGCGAGATGAAGCTTTATAACAACAGTGACTCTTATGAGATCATTCCTAGGTGAAGAGTTACTTTAAACAGACTTAGCTCTTGATAGCCTATTGCTTCAGATTCTGAATATTAGACACACACCAAAAAAAGAAAAAAAAAATTACAGTGAGAGTTATTAGGTGGCAGATTAGTGTCCCAATGTGGGGTCCGGGGACCTCATCACTTGATTCATTTGAGACCTGGACCAAATACTTGGCGGCACCACTAGGAACAATCTTCCCTGAGCTGAGGACGGACACAATGGCCTCACAGACCCCTTCCATCCCTTCCGGGGTCATAAAATCAGGATGGAAACTCTGACAAGTCATCTTGCTGCCGGGCTGAAGGGCAGTATTTCAGGGGTTGCCCCAGGTGATGACCAATGTAGAAGAGAAAAAAGTTCCCTGCAAGGACAGTGGGCAAAGAGCAGCCCAGAATAACAATCCAAGTGGGGACATTCCCGAAGGAAGCTGTGACGTGCGTTTTGCAGACACTGGAGTAAGACAGGCACGTTCTAGTGAGCTTCTTCATTCGTGAGCTTCTTCATGCCAGCTTATAACCAGTTTATTCTCAGGCTCCCTCCTTCTGGAAGATGTGGCTGCCTCCCTAAACACACGTAGGAACAAAGAGAGGCACAGTGCTGACAGCAGCCTTTCTGCAGCTCAGTACACGGGGGTCCGTGGTACTCAGAGTCCAAACCAATCGGAACTGAGACGGTGCTGGAGACAGACTACTGGTGCCCCTCACCCCAAAGCCGACGACTTGGACGGGGTCCTTCTGAACCATTAGCAGGGAGGGCACGGGGCTCCTGAGCGGCTCCACGCGGCCTCCCCAGCATGATGGGGGCAGCAGGCAGGCTTGCACACAGCGAGGTCCCATAATAGATCTGACAACTGCAGACGGGTGGGGCAGAGAGGAATTCTGAACTTGATCTGGCCCAACACGCTACAGCGGCCCTTCCAGAGTTCAGCTGGCCCTGAACTGTAACACCTCAGGACCAGTCATGCCTAGCCACCTGCCCTTCCCAGGAGAACCCCCACGGCCTGTGGGCTCTCCCACTGCGTGGGCATGCCTCCTACCACCCGACGCCACGCCCTCCTCACTCTGATGACAGCTGAAGGCATCACAGGCCCACGTACACCTGGGCCACAGGCAGGCAATCCCAGCGTGGTTTGCAAGTTACTGATGCAAAAGATGACTCAGGCCAGTGGCTTCCTGGACTGGGGTCTGGCAAACAGACTAAGCCTGTTGGACCAGAGATAGCTGATGCCACGGAGTGGAGCTGAGCTGCCTCGCCATGAGAAAAAGCTAAGAGTGGGTGAGCCAAAAGTGCGAGGGAGAAGAAGAGATAGATCCGGCGGTGCCTGGCACGACAAGGCAGCAGGAGAAAAAGGACACGCAAACGTGCCGGAGGGAATCGTCAGAGACAGGGACCCGCAGCGGCCTCGTCTCCTGGCGTTGCCAGCATCTCTTACGGTGAATCTTTCTTTCAAAGAGGTGACGTGAGTAGGACTCTCTGTCCCTCGTGACCAAAGCAGCCTAATTAAGACACTCAGAAAACCTGAATTGCACGTTGTGATGAGCTCTTCAAACTCAAACCACTACCATTTGATATCTAATATCAAAACTCCCTCAAGTCCTCAAGGACTGTGGCTGATCACAGACTGAACAATCCGCGTCGGGGACGCCTGACCTTTCTCCTGAGCTGCCACTGTGGAAAATGGAAACAGAATCTGGAGGTTTGATAATGAAGATTTCTGATCCGAAAACAGAAAGGTTATCGTCGTAGCATCCTTCACTTGGGAAACACCTGTCTCCCTCTTGGAGCTGATACTCAATCATCAATGCTTTTGCTTCCAAACAAAAATAATGCGTGTTTCTCAAACATTCACTTTGCGAGGTACACTGCACACTCTTAGGAGTGGGTGAGTACGTTAGGCAATGTCCTTGCTCTCGTTACTGTGGGCTCTGGAAGAATGAGCAGTGTGAGCTCTACCGGTCGCAAGCTACCCTGAAAGGGAGGAGTGCTTGGCTAAAGAGTGACACCAACTGCAGGCACTGAGATACGTTCATCCTCAAGGGTCCAGAATGACCGGACGTTGGGCTGGAAGGTTTAAATCCAAGTTACTATTTCATGAGAGGACAGCAACGTGGTGCACAGGACAAATGTCCAAATATAAAATGATTCTAGCAGATCCTGATTTGTGGATGTAAAAATAATAACTTGCCAAATAAAATGATAGTAACATCAGATCCTCTTGGCTAAGTTTCTGTAATTTCACTGGCTGTGGACTTTACATATATTCATTTTTTCAGTTTCTCACAATATGAGCTCAAAGAATGTTTCTTTACAAAAAAAAAAAAAAACAAAACCAGAACCAGAAAGCAACAGAGGCCTGAAAAATAGCTGTTTCAAGCATGGTCCAGGGCTGGGACTATCAGCCTTGTCTGAGAGTGTCGAGAAACAGCCAGTCCTGGGTCCCAGCCTAGACCAAGACAGTCAGGGGCACTGTTGCGGGGGGGTGGGGGTCAGGGAGTGGCGGTGAGACCCAAGAACTGGGTTTTAACAAGCCCTCCGGGGAACTCTCATGCCAACCAGAGCTTAAGAGAAGAAGCACCGACTTAGCAACTTTTCAAGCCAAACCGGAAATGGCAGAGTCAACATGAAAAGGTTGTGCTGAGTGTTGGAAACTGTCCCGTCCACTTTGGGTAATTAACGAGGAGCCAGGCTCTGGCTAATCAGGTTACCACCTATAAAGCGGGACTCCCCTGGGAGCAGGATTCGGAACCTTCAAACCCTCCTGTGTCCTCACAGACTCCTGTCTGTACTGCTTCCTTCCTTCCACCTTTATGCAGGGATTCTTGTATGCTGCTGACCTTAAATTACTGAAGTCATGATTACAAGGACTCTGATTCAAGTATGTAAAACATCTTCTTTATTTCCTTAAGGAGGAGTGAGAGATAAAATTAAGGACCAACACAGTGTCCTCTCTACCAGATGCTGAGCTAAGAGGACTAGCCCAGGGCTGGCCTAGAGAACTTTCCGCGGTGATGGAAATGGTCTCCATCTGTGCTATGTAACATGTGTGGCTCCTGAGAGCTTGATATGTATGCCTGAGAAACTGAATTTTAAATTTTAATTAATTTAAAATGAGATGGTTCTCAGTGGCCAATGGAAATTTTCTTGGTGTTGGATAGCCCAGTGCTAGATGCCTTGTCTTACCTAAACTTCACACAAAGCTTCTGAGGGCAGAGGCTAACATTATGTCCATTTTGCAGATGGCAAAACTGAGGCTTACGGAGGCAAAACAATGAGCCCAAACTCTCACAGCCAGTCAGCGGTGGGGCTGGCATCCTAATGCAGGTCTGCTCTGACTCCAGATTTCCAAGGCCCGAAAGCACCCAGCTGCCATAGGTTACGTGGGTATGGGGAGCACCATTCAGAGCGCTGCCCCAGCAAAGGCAAGGGCACAGAGCAGGTGACCCCTGAATAAAGCTGCACTTGAGCATCACATTCTATGGGCAACAACCAGCACTGGAACTCTCTTGGCAGCTGCCAATGAGCGGATGTTCAGACATTATTCTCCTTCTATTAAATGTGCATTTTCCACTTAAAAATAAGAAGCTCCTGTCACAAATTATTTAGATGGAAATAACACTACTTCTGGCAGAGAAAGAGGAAAAGGAGCTTTTTACTGTTTCTTTTAAGACTGAGCAAAAAGAATATTAAAAAAAGCCTATACCAATACTATACTCACTCCTGGTGTTCTCTGAAGGTTGCCCTGTACCCCTGACCTCACCACTGCCATGATGAGAAATGGATCCTAGGATCCCAGGCACTGATAAGAAACCTCCACGTCTGTACACACAGCAACAGGCCAGCAGGAGACACAATCCTGCCTAATCCTTCCCTGCGTTCGAGATGCTGGTCCCTCTGGCCAGTAACTTCACCCGGTGGCATCAAGGAGATTCCAGGAACACACTGCGGACCTGGCCTCCATCCCTGGTCTCTCATCTTCCGACTGTGGGAAGCAGTGTGGTTCAGGGGGGAAAGGTCTAGACTTTGCAGGCTGGGCCCACTGTGCCCAACTGTGCCATGCCATCCCGGGGAGGTGGATGGCCCCCTCTGAGCCTCACTGATCTCCAGAGTAAAAAGAGAAGAGCAGGAACTCCTCTTGGAACCGCTCTGAACACTTGACCCTGTGCCTTACCCACAAGAGGGTCTGGGGAAACCATGAGTTTCCAGTCACTCCTCCTTTTTAGTTCAGTTCAGTCGCTCAGTTGTGTCCGACTTTTGCAACCCCACAGACTGCAGCACGCCAGGCCTCCTTGTCCATCACCATCTCCCAGAGTTCACTCAAACTCATGTCCATTGAGTTGGTGATGCCATCCAGCCATCTCATCCTCTGTCGTCTCCCTCTCCTACTCTAAATCTTTCCCAGCATCAGGGTCTTTTCAAATGAGTCAGTTCTTCACATCTGGTGGCCAAAGTATTGGAGTTTCAGCTTCAACATCAGTCCTTCCAATGAATATTCAAGACTGACTTCCTTTAGGATGGACTGGCTGGATCTCCTTGCAGTCCAACAGGCTCTCAACAGTCTTCTCCAACACCACAGTTCAAAAGCATCCATTCTTAGGTGCTCATCTTTCTTTATAGTCCAGCTCTCACATCCATGCATGACTACTGGGAAAACCATAGCTTTGACCAAATGGATCTTGGTTGGCAAAGTAATGTCTCTGCTTTTTAATATGCTGTCTAGCTAGGATGGTCACAGCTTTTCTTCCAAGGAGCAAGCATCTTTTAATTTCATGGCTGCAAGCATCATCTGCAATGATTTTGGAGCCCCCCAAAATAAAGTCTGTCACTGATTCCACTGTTTCCCCATCTATTTTAGCCCTCATTCAAATCCTGATCCTCCTTTAGGCCTACCCTGGATCTCGTCTTATTCAAAGGACTTCGGTCTCTGAGTCTACACGTCATTTCCTGTTTTTAGTATTTTATAGATCCTAATCTATGCCTACACCAGGTCACAGATGTGCAGCCTAGTTCTACAGACAACCAACATGGTTTTGGCACAGACCCTTGGCCTGGACTTGCTTCCCAAGTTTCAAATGTCTGCCACAGCTGACTTGCTCTTCAATGCTACAGCCAGCACGTGGCCCTACTCACAATAGGTGCTCAAATACCCGTTGAACTGAGTTTCTAGAGAGACGGAGGCCGATCTGTAATAAGCAAATCTAGCCAGGCAGGCCTTCACTCACTCAGTCATTTACTCAGTTAACACTCACTGCGTACTCACCGCATCTACTAAGTGGCTGGCAGGGGTCTGGGTACTCAGGACACGACAGAAACCAAAAAAGACAACACCCTGGGCCTTGACGATGTCACCTGCTAGCAGGGGAAGGGGGCGAGACAATTACCAAATGAAAAGATAAAGCAGAGAAACACTGTCCCTCAGACGGTGACACAGGCCAGCGATGCATGCTACAGAGAAAATGGAAGTGGAGAAGATTCGAGAAGGGAAAAATTCAGAAAGATGTTCGCCATTTTAAACCAGGTAGTCTTGGCCACCTGATGAGATGTGCAGACTCATTGGAAAAGACCCTGATGCTGGGAAAGACTGAGGGCAGGAGGAGAAGGGGACGACAGAGGATGAGGTGGCTGGATGGCATCACCGACTTGATGGACATGAGTCTGAGTGAACTGCGGGAGCTGGTGATGGACAGGGAGGCCTGGTGTGCTGCAGTCCACGGGGTTGCAAATGAGCAAATGAACAAGAACAACAGTCAGGGAAGGAAACTGTGGAAACATGATTTTTTAAAAGATTTTTTAGTCTTAATTGAATTTGTTTCAACATTGCCACTGTTTAATTTTTCTGCCCCACAGCATATGGGATTTAGCTCCCTGACCAAGGATCAAACCTGCAGCCCCTGCAATGGAAGGAGAAGTCTTAACTATGGGACCACTAGAAAGTGAAAGCGAAGTCGCTCAGGCATGTCCAGCTCGTTGCGACTCCATGGACTGTCCCAAAAGGGATATCCAAACAGTTTTAAAGAAGCTGAGAGGGCTATACCCTAGAAATAAATTGAATTTTGGAAAATAAAAATTGCAGGCTAAAGCAATGCTCGGTTTTATATTCAGAAAGCTATATCATACAAGAAAGAATACACTTATTTCATTGACTGAGCTCAGTTTTGAAGTCCACATCTATTTTTAAGGCCAGCTAATGCTTTCGTGGTGTTGGAGAAGACTCTTGACAGTCCTTTGGACTGCAAAGAGATCCAACCAGTCCATTCTGATCAGCCCTCGGATTTCTTTGGAAGGAATGATGCTAAAGCTGAAGCTCCAGTACTCTGGACACCTCATGCAAAGAGTTGACACATTGGAAATGACTCTGAGGCTGGGAGGGATTGGGGGCAGGAGGAGAAGGGGACGACAGAGGATGAGATGGCTGGATGGCACCACTGACTCGATGGACGTGAGTCTGAGTGAACTCTGGGACTTGGTGATGGACAGGGAGGCCTGGCATGCTGCGATTCATGGGGTCGCAAAGAGTCGGACACGACTGAGCGACTAAACTGAACTGAATGCTTTCGTCCAAGGAGCGGGGGCTGCGCGGGCACAGGAGGGCCTAGAGGAGCTATTCCATGTTCAAAGTCAGGAGAGGTGGTGGTAAGGAGATACCCCTCGTCCAAGCTAAGGAGCAGCAGGCTGTGCTTTGCTGGAGCAGCCGTGAAGAGACACCCCACATCCAAGGTGAGAGAAACCCAAATAAGACGGTAGGTGTTGCAAGCAGGCATCAGAGGGCAGACACACTGAAACCATACTCACAGAAAACCAGTCAATCTAATCACACTAGGACCACAGCCTTGTTTAACTCAATGAAACTAAGCCATGCCCATAGGGCCACGCAAGGCGGGCGGGTCATGGTGGAGAGGTCTGACAGAATGTGGTCCACTGGATAAGGGAATGGCAAACCACTTCAGTATTCTTGCCTTGAGAACCCCATGAACAGGATGAAAAGGCAAAATGATAGAATACTGAAAGAGGAACTCCCCAGGTCAGTAGGTGCCCAATATGCTACTTGAGATCAGTGGAGAAATAACTTCAGAAAGAATGAAGGCATGGAGCCAAAGAAAAACAATACCCAGCTGTGGATGTGACTGGTGATAGAAGCAAGGTCCGATGCTGTAAAGAGCAATATTGCATAGGAATCTGGAATGTCAGGTCCATGAATCAAGGCAAATTGGAAGTGGTCAAAAAAGAGATGGCAAGGGTGAACGTCAATATCCTAGGAACCAGCGAACTAAAATGGACTGGAATGGGTGAATTTAACTCAGATGACCATTATATCTACTACTGTGGGCAGGAATCTCTCAAAAGAAATGGAGTAGTCATCATGGTCAACAAAAGAGTCTGAAATGCAGTACTTGCATGCAATCTCAAAAACGACAGAATGATCTCTGTTCGTTTCCAAGGCAAACCATTTAATTTCATGGTAATCCAACCCTATGCCCCAACCAGTAACTCTGAAGAAGCTGAAGTTAAATGGTTCTATGAAGACCTGTTACCAGACCTTTTAGAACTAACACCCAAAAAAGATGTCCTTTTCATTATAGCGGACTGGAATGCAAAAGTAGGAAGTCAAGAAACACCTGGAGTAACAGGCAAATTTGGCCTTGGAATGCGGAATGAAGCAGGGCAAAGACTATTATTAATAGAGTTTTGCCAAGAAAATGCACTGGTCATAGCAAACACCCTCTTCCAACAACACAAGAAAAGACTCTACACATGGACATCACCAGATGGTCAACACCGAAGTCAGATTGATTATATTCTTTGCAGCCAAAGATGGAGAAGCTCTATACAGTCAACAAAAACAAGACCAGGAGCTGACTGTGGCTCAGATCATGAACTCCTTATTGCCAAATTCAGACTGAAATTGAAGAAAGCAGGGAAAACCACTAGACCATTCAGGTATGACCTCAATCAAATCCCTTATGATTATACAGTGGAAGTGAGAAATAGATTTAAGGGCCTAGACCTGATAGATAGAGTGCCTGATGAACTATGGAATGAGGTTCGTGATATTGTACAGGAGACAGGGATCAAGACCATCCCCATGGAAAAGAAATGCAAAAAAGCAAAATGGCTGTCTGGGGAGGCCTTACAAATAGCTGTGAAAAGAAGAGAAGCAAAAAGCAAAGGAGAAAAGGAGAGATATCAGCATCTGAATGCAGAGTTCCAAAGAATAGCAAGGAGAGATAAGAAAGCCTTCCTCAGTGATCAACGCAAAGAAATAGTCGCGAACAACAGAATGGGAAAGACTAGAGATCTCTTCAAGAAAATTAGAGATACCAAGGGAACATTTCATGCAAAGATGGGCTTGATACAGGACAGAAATGGTATGGACCTAACAGAAGCAGAAGATATTAAGAAGAGGTGGCAAGAATACATGGAAGAACTGTACAAAAAAGATCTTCACGACCCAGATAATGATGATCGTGTGATCACTCACCTAGAGCCAGACATCCTAGAATGTGAAATCAAGTGGGCCTTAGAAAGCATCACTACCAACAAAGCTAGTAGAGGTGATGGAATTCCAGTGGAGCTATTTCAAATCTGAAAGATGATGCTGTGAAAGTGCTGCACTCAATATGCCAGCAAATTTGGAAAACTCAGCAGTGGCCACAGGACTGGAAAAGGTCAGTTTTCATTCCAATTCCAAAGAAAGGAAATGCAAAAGAATGCTCAAACTACCACACAATTGCACTCATCTCATACGCTAGTAAATGCTCAAAATTCTCCAAGCCAGGCTTCAGCAATTCATGAACCGTGAACTTCCAGATGTTCAAGCTGGTTTTAGAAAAGGCAGAGGAACCAGAGATCAAATTGCCAACATCCACTGAATCATAGAAAAAGCAAGAGAGTTCCAGAAAAACATCTATTTCTGCTTTACTGACTATGCCAAAGCCTTTGACTGTGTGGATCACAAGAAACTGTGGAAAATTCTGAAAGAGATGGGACTACCAGACCACCTGACCTGCCTACTGAGAAACCTATATGCAGGTCAGGAAGCAACAGCCAGAACTGGACATGGAACAACAGACTGGTTCCAAACAGGAAAAGGAGTACGTCAAGGCTGTATATTGTCACCCTGCTTATTTAACTTCTATGCAGAGTACATCATGAGAAACGCTGGACTGGAAGAAGCACAAGCTGGAATCAAGATTGCCGGGAGAAATATCAATAACCTCAGATATGCAGATGACATCACCCTTATGGCAGAAAGTGAAGATGAACTCAAAAGCCTCTTGATGAAAGTAAAAGAGGAGAGTGAAAAAGTTGGCTTAAAGCTCAACATTCAGAAAACAAAGATCATGGCATCCGGTCCCATCACTTCATGGGAAATAGATGGGGAAACAGTAGAAACAGTGTCACACTGTATTTTTGGGGCTCCAAAATCACTGCAGATGGTGACTGCAGCCATCAAATTAAAAGACGCTTACTCCTTGGAAGGAAAGTTATGACCAACCTAAATACCATATTCAAAAGCAGAGAAATTACTTTGTCAACAATGGTCCGTTTAGTCAAGGCTATGGTTTTTCCAGTGGTCATGTATGGATGTGAGAGTTGGACTGTGAAGAAAGCTGAGTGCCGAAGAATCGATTCTTTTGAACTGTGGTGTTGGAGAAGACTCTTGAGAGTCCCTTGGACTTCAAGGAGATCCAACCAGTCCATTCTAAAGGAGATCAGCCCTGGGTGTTCTTTGGAAGGACTGATGCTAAAGCTGAAACTCCAGTACTTTGGCCACCTCATGAGAAGAGTTGACTCACTGGAAAAGACTCTGATGCTGGGAGGGATTGGGGGCAGGAGGAGAAGGGGACGACAGAGGATGAGATGGCTGGATGGCATCACTGACTCGACGGACGTGAGTCTGAGTGAACTCCGGGAGTTGGTGATGGACAGGGAGGCCTGGCGTGCTAAGATTCATGGGGTCACAAAGAGTCGGATATGACTGAGCGACTGAACTGAAGTGAACTGAATGCTTTCTGGGTGCTCATTCAACACCAGGCAATGCCCAGTGACTTTATATAACTCCATTCACTGCCAAGAGAAAAGGTATGCTCAGAAGGCATCACAAAGGCTAATCCTACTGGAACACAGGAGGGAGTGGTGGGGATGGAGGTGTCCCGGAGGACCCGTCCCACGCAGCACCGTGCCACCCGGCAACAGATAGTCTGATCCTCTGTCCTCATGAGAGAGGCCAGAAATCTGCATTTTTCTGGGAAATTTCTCAATTTCATATTTTGAAGTGATGGCAAGGAATTAAAAGTTTTCGAAACATCATGAGGTCAAATATACATATATATGTATATAAATATTTATATATATATATATTTTTAATGTTTTTAGGATATGGTTGATCTGAACACAGGCATTCAACCTCTGGAAGAGACAAGAAGTGAAGAGTCGACGGAAGCCTAAACCATGTGTGAGGATCCTGTCACGGCCACGGTACCCGGATCCCGAGATGAGACGGAATTCACGCTGGAAAACATCCACATTTCCTGGGACCTCTTGTGTGTCTGCCCAGTGGTCAATGAGTTTTGGTATCTGGCAAACACCATGTCCTTGTGTATGGATGGATTACTATGCCCCCTGGGATTTGAATGCAAAAATTGCTGGTTGTTCACTTAAAAAAACAAGCAGTTTTTGTGGCTTATGGGCTTTTTTTTTTTTTTTTTTTGCTTACATTCCACCAATAAAAGTGCATTTTGCAAAATCATCTTGAGGAAACACCTTCTTTATTCAAAACTGTTTTTCATCCCCTTTCACTTGCTATTTCTAAATTATCTTATCAATAATGTATTAAAGTAATACTCAGAAATGGCACAATACTGCACCTTTAAGAAAATATTATTTTTCCTGAGGTCCTATCAAGGTAAATTTCATCAGTATTCAAAGGATGAGCAAAAGCACTTCAACAATTTATTTCAATAAAAGAAGACTTAGCTGAAAGGAGTATAAATGATGAGAACTTGCTTTAAACTGATTTATTCCCTGCAGCAATAAAAAGAATGTTTCTTCACTCAGCTGTTTAATATGCAAATATGCAGAACATCCAGCCGCTGACAGCACATCATTAATAAAGCCTTGCACAGAGCAGAGCGCCCGATATTTCATCCTGATGAAAATACATGATGATGATTTTAGACTGCACACTTTTAGAGTTGGAACAATGTGCTTTTCTGGTGATGAAACCCCACCAGTCACTGGCGGGGGTTGTGGGGGGGTGCGGTGTGCGTGCACAGGAGCTTTTCAGATAAGCGATCAGATTTCTACAACAGGAAGTCCCAGGGTAAAGAAAATAGTAAAGACAGAAGGCGGAGATAGTCCATGCAACCAAAGTCCAAAGGACATGATTTAAATGGGGGTTAGTGACAGAAGGGGCAGGGGGCTACTTTAGGTGGCGGCGGGGGTTGGGGTGGGGAGAGGTGGCACGCCAAGTTTTTATGTTTTGGACTGCAAAGAAATGTCCCACTTGAGGCTATGGTGGATGCTACTTTCATATCCACGTGCAAGAAGACAGCGAGCTGTAAAAAGAAGAAATGGGGCTCAGGAATTAGAACCCCTGGCAGGCTCTCCCTCCAGTTACTGAGGTTTTATGATGAGTAGTTACTTCTCAATGACTCAGAGACTCTTTAAACAAGCAAAGGGAAGGAGAGGCTGGAAGACAGCCCTGGTCCCAGACCATGCGTTTTCTCTTTCCCCTAAAATCTTGGATGGATGCTAACAACGAGTAGAGGATTATAAACCCTTAATTTTTTTTTCTTTCTTACAACTTCTTATATTTTCCAAACTTCCTATAATGAGTATGCCATATGTTTGAACAGAAAAATCATGTTTTTAAAAATGCAATTTATCTTTAAAAAAAAAGGTGGTGGGGGGGAAGGCATATACACAGGCCAGGGCCCAGGGACTTATAAGATCACCAGCCCTAAGGAAGGGTCCTCACTCCTGGCTTTGTGGAATTCTCCCATAACACCTCATGTCTGCTCTCGAAATAAATATTTATTAAATGGCTAAATGAGTTACTAGTTGTAAGTGCTCAGGACAGTGCCTGAAACATGGCAAGCCTCATAAAAGTCCTTGTTAAATAAATAACCAGTAAGTTAGAGTAAAGTCTTAAAGCATTTTAGTCTACAGAGATGAGTTTTCTACAAATATTCTTCATTTAAGTAGACGGAGGACATAGAAATGCTGCGGTTCTTTCCCCTTCTTTTAAGCTTTCTACAGTGCCTGGTTCTTGTTAAAACGACTGCTCCAGCTTACAGAACTTTTGGGTGAAGATCCCCGTGACTGTGCTTGTCCGTGCGGCCGTGGTTAAACCACTAAGCACCAGAAACAATCTCCTCTGTGAAAGATACACAGGAGTAATCATACTTATTTTGAGGACTGTTCTGAGTGAGTTTCAATCCAATCATCTATGTAAACATTCGGCACAGTGGCTGCCCTAGCATAGGGGCTCAGGCTTAGTACTCAGTCACCTACTGTGTGCCACCCACTTCATACAGGTCAACTACAGAGTGGCACTTGGCGTGGGTGCTTGCCATCTGCCTCTACAAGGATCAGGTCACGAGCCGCTGCAGCTGCTGACCTTCAATAGCCCCTGAAGGAGTTCAGGGCAGACAGCAGAGATGAGGCACTTTGTGCTCCAGGGAAACTGGTCTTTAGATATATTTAGATATTTTCAGGAACTGATTTCATGAACCCAATCCTGGCAGTTCCTCATACCTAGAAAAACACTAAATCCCTTCATGGTGACATCAGCTCCTCCCGATTAGCAGAAGACCTTTTATAAGGTAAGTGCTTGACTGCACTGAACTCCCCCTTCAGCAAAGTCATATCCACGGACCTTCGGCCACTACCTCTTTGGAGCCATCTCTCAGAGCTATCTGAGGTGCTGTCTCCTGGGCTGCGGTCTTCATTTTGCCCCAAATAAAACTTAACTCGCAACTCTCATATTGTGCATCTTTTTTAGTCAACATACATATTAATGCTAATCTGTGTGACAACTCCCGTCAAACACTGTCAGTCATGTTTCACTGCAGGGAGACTATGAGACAGATTTGAACCAAGCTACGCAGCTTGGTCTTGAACTGGAGGCTATATATGTTAGTAGCTCAGTCACGTCCAACTCTTTGAGACCCCCATGGACTGTAGCCCACCAGGCTCTTTTGTCCAGGGAGTTCTCCAGGCAGGAATACCGGCATCTACCAGTCATCAAATCCTACAGTATCATACTGGCTTTCTCTCAGACCTGCTCTTTCCCTGGCAGGGGGTGGTGGGGGGTATCAGATATGATGACTATTCAGAAAGTACATGGTTAGAGTTAAGTTCCATGCATTTACCTCTGGGGTTTGTTTTGTTTTGCTTCTGCTGTGCCATGCAGCTTGTAGGATCTTAGCTCCCCAACCAGGGGTCAAACCTGTGCCCCTGTCACGAAAGCACTGAGTCCTAACCACTGGACTGCCAGGAAATTCCCATTTACCTCTATGTTCAGTTACAACTCACATTCGAAGAGCCTCTATTTTTATTTTTAAATAAAGGATTTAAAAACAAGATAGGTTATAGGCTTAGAGGCAGAAAAACACAGGCAAGTGGCAAAGAGGATGGAGTCTTAGGAGATGCCAAGAGTGACTATTAAAAGTCCCCTGGGCTGCACTGTTACTGCAGAAGCTCATGTATTAGTGAAAAGACATTGCTTGCTGGAATTTCTGAGATTGCTCCCCCCACCCCCTTAATTCTAGACAACTTTGAGGACAAGACATCAGCAGACTAGGTCTTCAAGTTTGTGATCTCCAAGTTTGCAATCGTTCCTCTTTCTTTTTAATTAAAAACAAATTCTTTCAGCCGCGTCTCCAGGCATTTGGGATCTTCCTTTCTGGACCAGGGACCAAGTCTGTGCCCCCTGCAGTAGAAACACAGAGTCCTGACCTCTGGACCACCAGGGACGTCCCTGGCTCCCTTTCCGCTGAAGATGAGCTGAAAAGCAGCGAGGTGGGAACTGCGTGCCCTGCTCACACATCCGCCCATGCTTCTCCTCCTCTCTGTCCTCTTGTGCTCCCTCTAATGGACCAAAAGAAAGAGTCTGTGCCAAAGGGAAGAGGGCTTTGCGGTTTTGTTTCCAAATATTTCAATTATAAATCAATCGTTTAGCAAAATTCAATGGAGTTTGCAAAATTTCCCCTTGAATCAGCTCCCACGGAGAACCCAAAAAGTCTTGGGGGCGAAATTTCAAGTGATCTCTCTCTCTCTCTCTCGAAGGTTTTAGTCAACTTCTCCAAGCTAGTGCTTTCCGTGTTTCTGATTTTATGTGCTCGGTAATACGCCCTCATAACTCAAATGGGATGAACCAATTAAACATTTCCCTGTAGTCTCTAAAATAGCTGCTCTTGGCATGTTTTTTGCATGGCACAAACCTCTGCGGGAGGAAACGATAGAAATCTTGCACTATTTAAATATAGAATGGGGACATCAAAGAAGGGGTTGTATTGAAATAACATGGATAATTAAGGAAGTGGAGAACAGTAATAACTGATTTACATAAAATGCTAATGAGTCTCTTGACTTGTTTGGCAATTTGCACTTTAGGCTTGGTGACTGTGGCTCCAAATTTATGATCTCATTTTTATTTTAATATTTTCTTTTAGCGAGTTGTAACCAACACTAATGGGCGCCTGCCAACGCCTAACCTCTTCCAGAAGAACCACCCAGAAGCTTCGTCCCCACCCCATCAAGCACGTGGGGTGAGGGGAGGATGCAAGTGGCCTGGGAGCTTCCTGGACACTCTGTTTTGGTCGCGTTTCTTTTTCTTTTCTGGGGCTGGCGTCCGTAAGGATGGTCAGGGGTTTTCATGACATTCACAGTCGGCTGAGTTCACGGGGCTGGAGAACTTGGAAAACAGGCAGTGTCTCGAGGGGCTGAGCGGGTCCTTGTGCAGCCTGCTTCTTGCTATTCAGAGGGAGAGCCTGGGGTGGGGTGGGGTGGGGTGAGGCTCCCTTTGGCACTTTGGGCAGCGAACATTCTGCCTATCCTCTAGAGCCCTGCGCCTCTGAGAAGAAATTACATGCTCCGGAAATCCCTGTTTTATTGTACTCTTCTCCGGATCTCGCCTGGCAGGCCCACCGCCTCCCGTGAATGAAAATGAGGGCTGGATCTTTTCCGTGAGGACGTGCCTGCCTTGACCTTCAGCGTCCCCTGCTTCCCTCCAAGCCCTCTAAGCATGATCCATTGCTATCTCCGGCCGTTCCCCCATCCACCCCACTGACGGGTTTCAAAGCTCCTTATATTTCTGAGTCCTGACGCGCGGTGGTGACCAGGGCTCTGCCTGGCTCTCTCGTGGACTGCCCAAGGTCACCACTGGGGAGAGGAAGGAGGCAGGCGCAGCCTTTATCAGGATGTATTGCTTCACTTTTTCTATCCATCACCGAGGTGATGATTCTATTTTAGTGAAAATCCACTGAACTCCGATCAAGTCAGATAGCTGTTATCATTGGAAACTCAAGAGCTGTCAGGCCCTAATCGGTACAAATGTGGGACCAGGAAATGGGGGCGCTCCGGGCCAGCGATGGTCTTCTGGGGGATCTTTGTGGCTTTCTGGTTTCCGCAGTTTCATTGGCCCATTTTATTTGAAGCACCTGTTCGGCTGCTCGGTTGGCAAGCGGTAACGTCTGGTTGCACGAGGTAGAACGGACTCCCTCCGATCACAGGCGGTTGAGGTGAAGTGTGCAGACGGGATGCCTTCTCGAGCTGTGCTGTTTACAGGGGGCACGAATAGTCCCGCTACTGTCAGAACACAGACACACACCCGAGCGACCACAGAACCGGGACAGTGACAAACGCACGCACGTTCCAGAAACAGCCAAGCCACCAGTACATACCCATGCACTGCGGCCTCGCCAGTGCATGAATACTCTGGTCACCACACCTGGCTACAGCAGTCTCTGTTAACAGGCACACTGGGGCACTGAGTTGTTATGATAAACGCCCCAACTTGTGTTTTCACGTCTTTGGGAAGGTTTCAGTCCACAGTTATCACCTTCAACCATGGGGTGGGGATGGAGGTGGGGAGACAGAAAGAGACATTTCCAAGCTCCCTGAAAAATTCTTTTTGGCTTGTCTTCTAGTGGCTGACTTCATGAAATCTGCCATTTGAAGAAAGTCATTTAAATGTACCTGCTCCCCTGCCAATACTCTAAACTTTTTCTAGAGGTGGGTGTGAAAAAGGGTGAAGGGATGGTTTTCAATCAGGATCCTGGAGCTCAAAGTGACATTTAACTCTTAATGATCCAAACTTGAATTATTTTCCCTGTAGGACATCAGGAATCATATTTCTTCCACTGCCCCTTTGCAGGCCAACCCGTGCTAGGGTGGGCTGAGTAGGAAGGAACTTAGGTACCTGAAAAGTTGGTGCCTATGTGTGCTCACCTCACCACTGTAAAATACCCAGCAATCTTTCTGTGTATTTTCTATTTTGCAATCTATACCTTTATTCCTCTTTATCAGTGAGGGTAACTGAATATTGACTATGCATTCTTAAATAAATTTGCATTCTAAATAATAGCAACCATGATAAGGGTCGTTATTCACTGCATACTTGGGGTGGACCAGGATATGTGCTTTACGTACGTTATCTCATCTGAGTCTTGACGCTGCATCTCAGGGAGATGGGGACATCTCCCAGCTCCACTGACAGATGAGAAAACCAGGGATCTGAGGGCACCAGCCACTGACCAGACGATCACGTGATTTAGAAGCGGCAGACGCGTAAGAACAGCACCACCATTCACCTTACACAGTCGTACAGCACAAGAGAAGCTGCTGAGCCACCTTTGCTTCCAGAGCCGCACGATGGGTGCTTTCAGGACGGGCAAAGGAGGCTCAGTGTAATGGAGAGAAACCACCACAGTGAGAAACGACGGAGAGGCTCTCCAGTGAGGCCGTTAGAGCGAGAGAGCGCAGGAACCGGTGTTCCGATCAGCATCCTGTTACTTCCATCATTATCACTTTATACAAAAAATAAGACCCAGAAAAGCATATTCATATCAAGGTAATTCATTAAATAGTAATGTCAACCTGCCCAAGTCTAACAATGCTGTTAGAACAGACAGGTGGCTCTGCTTTGAGAAAGACAGTCTGCTGTGGGGAGCAGAAACCTGAAATTTTAATGCCAAAGGTTTACAGACAAGGTCACCCGTGGATTCTTAGGGAAGATACTAGCAAATCCGTACGGCAGTGTCGTGCTCTCTTGCCACTGAACAGAACGAAGAAATGCACGTGCAAGGGGCTTCCTAAGAGTGGGAAACCTGAATCCCTTCCATGGCAGATTATGTTTGTATTAAGCAATGATGTAGGTTTTTAAAAAGCCTTGGCTGTTGTGAACCTATTTTTAATTAAGGATGAGAGCAAACCCTTTTGCATGATTTTCCAAGGCAGAGGCTATGGATTCCAGCACAGGAAGTGTGCTGCAGTGTTAGCCCACCACCAGCTGAAGTCTGAGCACCTGGCCCATCGGCCGCCACGTGAGTGACCCTGAACATCTCTTTCCTTTTAAGATCCCTGAAGACTTTGTGCCCAGAGCTCACTGTGCCGGGCGCAGGGCTGTGCAGTTAATGCAAAGCTCCTTGACTACGACCCTGTGTGATGAGACTGGCAATACTGCTATGTCCATCTTACAGATGGGAAAACGGAGATACACAGCTTTCAAACTCTGGCAACAGGATCAAGGTCATGTCTCATCTGCTTCTGTAGCTCACGCCTGTCTCCACTTCCAAGCCCATCACAGACTCACCTCGGGGCATCCATTGTGCACAGTGGGTCACACAGAAGCACACCGAGCCCGGAACCCACCCCACCTGGAGCTGCCCCAGTCAGGACTCTGGATGCCTCCTCATTTCAGATTCACTGAGCCAAGATTCTCTGGGACTGGCAGTCGACAACGTGCCAAGTGCTGTACCTACCACCCGCTGCGGGGGTTTCAGGGCAAAGGCCACACCCCCACCCCTGCCTCCATCTATAGGAATAGGAGTAGGAAAGAGCACGCGCTGACATTCTCCTTAGCGGCAGGGGCTGGACCTTACCCTGCAGCGGCATGAGCTCGTCTACTCCTCCCCATCTACTGGGGAGGAAGGTGCTATGGTGCTGCTTTTGTCCTCAATTTATGGGAACAGAAGCACACTGAGAACAGACGTGGCATGATCGGGGCGGCTCGGCAAGTGAACGGCAGAGGCAGCACCAGACCCTGGCCCGCCGGACATGCAGGACACGCCGTGGCTTCTCCACGCTGGCAGAGGGAGCGTTCACACACTGCCTGCTGCTCACGGTCCTGAGCCCGTTAATAAAGCGCACACTAACACCCACAAGGACCTTACGGAGTCAGGAGCTGCGGCCGGTTTGTGAAAGCCCACAGTCCCTACTCGTGGGAAGGAAGACCGTGTGGAGTGCTGGGCAGAAGGAACAGGGAAGAAACCATGATCTCAGGGATGAATAGATTAAAGAAACAAATACATGCAGATTCTATCCTCAAAAACATCCTGTGATAATTACGTAAGCAGATGTTAATTTGGCCAGCGGGTTGGGGTTCTTAGGGTTAGAGATTGTGTAAACACAGTGTAACTTCCCTCAAGCCCCTTGAAAGTCTCTTATTTTATGGAAATGTCCCCACGTGGACATCAATATTGTCTTTTGGAGATGCTGTCCTCTGACTTAAGTCTGAATTTACTATGGCGCCCCCTTAGGAAGCCTTCTTAGGAGGTTGCCTGTCAGGAGAATTGAATGCAAACTTTTATCTCTCCTTTCTAAATCTCCTCCTTTCAATCACAAATCTCTCCCGGAAAGAACACAACCAAACAGTCCCATTAAGTAAGAGGTAGATAGGACTGATGTAAACCAGCACCCCCATCACCGCTGCCTTGAATTAATGGGCCTGCTCCTTACTCCACGATGGCCCTTCCCCAGATGACCTTGCCAATCAGCAGATCTCCTGTTGTCTGCAATTTCCAGCGACTCCGGCCATGCTCACAGAAGGAATCTGCTTAGGGCATCCAACAGCTCCCCCTACAAATGACTCTAGAGACTAACTGCAACTTACTGACATACATAGATCTTTAAAATGATTTTTTTTTTAAAAGGTAAATTACAATATTCCAACTTTGCAAAACAGACTCTAGGTATGTTAAGAAGCGACTGGCTGTTGTGGGCTCCGGTCGCCCTGGTCTGACTGTCACCCTGGGCTCCCTCTGTGCCTGATGGGGGGTGTAAGCAGTCAGGGTGAATCGGGTGGCGGTGCTGGAACAAGCAAGCCCCCGTGTCTCAGTGTCTTAGGTCACAATCCAGAGGCACGATTCACGTCTCCATGTCCATCTTGGGTCGGTTGAGGCTCTTGCCTTTGTCTTTTCTGACAGGGCAGCTGGTGTTGGAAATCTTGCCGGCCAGTGTGGCAGAGGGTGGGGTGCAGCATGCGTGATTCTCTTAAAGTTTCTGCCTCCTAAAGTGTGTCTCACTGACACATCAATTCTACCCAGATTCTACCGGCCAAGCCAAGTCAGGGGGTGGGAAAGGAGGGTCGCACCCCGTGCCCAGACGCAGGGTGATACCCACTGTGAACAGCCCTACAGACGCTGCGATGGGGAGGGAGATGCTGAGGATAAGTGAGAACGCCCTGCCAGGGTCCCCCGGGACGCGCACGTCAGGATGGGGCACCACTAGAATTCAGCCCAGCGTTCTGAACGCCCTTGCGTCAACTGGGAAGCATGCTGCCCCCGACCGGGGCTCCCTCCTCCAGGAGCCAGACCACCTCGGAACGTTCCACGGGTGCTGGCCTCGGCTCTCTTTTGTCCCCATCACGTTTACCTAACAGATGACCCTACCGATTCCCATTGGCAGCCCTCTGTTGTGTAATGAGCAGGATGCAGGCTGATGAATGCAGCCACTGAACAGAAAACGTCAGTTCTTTCATTAAGCAAACCTTCCCGAGTTCATTGTATTGAGCCGGGGTTTGGGCTATTAGGCTGACACGTGACAGAGACCATTCTAGTCACATTGTAAGTGCCTATTCATGTCTGGCAAATTCCGTTTCACACGCACGCACACACTGAGAATCGGGCTCTTGTTGCCTGGGACTTTCTTTTTTTTCTCGCCCTCGGAGTCTATTTTCCTATTTTTAACTGCTAATTTATTAAGAAACATCCCACTTTATTTAAAGAGAGCCTCAACAAGCCTCGTTCAGGGAGAACATAATGGATCCTCAGACTGAGATTCTGTTCCGCTGGCCACCTGACGTGCCTGTTCTTCCCAGATGCATCAGTGTTGACACACCCTGTTCATGTGTGAAAGAAAAGAAAAAAATATTTGCGTGTGGAGTTGTGACACCACAGGCTTTTCTGGCTGCTCGCATTTTAAGAGGAAAACATTCACGAGCTCAGAGCTTCCATTAAAGGAAGGGGACAGGGCTGAAGGCATCATTCCAGGAGACAGGCCATGCATGAGCCTGCCTGATGGGGGCAGAAGTTCTCAGGATCCAGGGCCAGAAGCCCAGGCGGCTTTGGCTCCAGCGGCCCCTTCCTCCATGGGTGGTCCATCAACTACACGCAGCGGCAAACACGCAGTGGGTGCCTGCTGGGCGGCCAGCCCACGCTGGGTAGCAGGATGTGGACAAGCAGGGTTCGGGTCTGCGGTCCAGCGGGACAGGGGCCAACAGACAATTACACTCAAATGAGCTCCGTGGGTTTATGGATCCTGAGCGTGACCACCCTCCTCCGTCTGTTCACTTCCACCTCGTCTAAGTCACCATCACTGCCGTCTTAGGTCCCTGGGCTACCTCCCGACTGGTCCTTATTCTTGCCTCCTATAGACTGCAACCACCTCTTTTTAAAAGTGTGAATCAAACCACGTTGCCCTCTTGCTTTTAAACTTCTAAGGACTCCCCTCATGATTAGGATAAAAGCCAGACTCCTTGTGGTGGCTTCGCAATCCAGCATCTTCCTCCATCTCGCCGTCTATCACTCGGCCCCAGCCACAGTAGGTGCCCTCTGTCCCTTGAACAGGGCAGGCACATCTGTGCCCCAGGACCTTTGCACTAGCCGAGCTTCTGGTTGGGATTCTCTGTTCTAAGCTGTCTGCATGGCTGTCACCATCCAGGATTTGGTTGAAATATCACCTTCCTCAAAAACCATCTCTGACTACATACACAGTCACTATCAATTTCCTTTTCTTCCTTCATTTCCATGTGAAACAATCTAATGTATTTGTTTCCCCCTATAACTTAAATGTAAGCTCCAGGAGCAATGAGATTTTCTCTAATTTAACCTATCATCTCCAGATTCTGCAACAGTGCCAGACACCTAGTTTTGGAGCAGCAAAAACAAAATATGGACAATAAAAATAAGAGAAGGTGTTACTCTTAGCGCAATGATCCCTATTTACATACCCCTCATTCCGTGAGATCTTTATCTGCACTAACTCATCAAATCCTCACAACAGGAAATCGCTTCCAGTCTGCAATTTTCCAATCTCCTGTTTGCAGATTAAATTCTGACCAAGATTTTCAGTGACTGCCTGTGACCCTGCCTTGACCCTGACAGGGACATTAGTCTATGCGCAGACAGCAGGTGGTTCTAAGACCTGGCCTTGGCCGTACCAGCCTCACTTACATGCCGGACGATCCATCGTCAGAGCAGCATCTTTCTATGCTTCTAGTGTGTGAGTGTGTCAGCTGCTCAGTCGTGTCTGACTCTGCGACCCCATGGATTGTAGCTGGTCAGGCTCCTCTGTCCATGGAATTCTCCAGGCAAGAATACTGGAGTGGGTAGTTATTCCCTTCTCCAGGGGATCTTTCAACCCAGGGGCAGAACCCGAGTCCTGCATTGCAGGCAGATGCTTTACCATCTGGGAGAAGCACCCAATTCTTGTATGTTGCAAACCCCAAAGTTGGGACGTCAGTTACTAAGGATTAGACAAGGACTCTGGTGACTGCAGCCATGAAATTAAAAGACGTTTACTCCTTGGAAGAAAGGTTATGACCAACCTAGATAGCACATTAAAAAGCAGAGACATTACTTTGCCAACAAAGGTCCGTCTAGCCAAGGCTATGGTTTTTCCAGTGGTCATGTATGGATGTGAGAGTTGGACTGTGAAGAAAGCTGAGCCCTGAAGAATTGATGCTTTTGAACTGTGGTGTTGGAGAAGACTCTTGAGAGTCCCTTGGACTGCAAGGAGATCCAACCAGTCCATTCTGAAGGAGATCAACCCTGGGATTTCTTTGGAAGCAATGATGCTGAAGCTGAAACTCCAGTACTTTGGCCACCTCATGAGAAGAGTTGACTGATTGGAAAAGACTCTGATGCTGGGAGGGATTGGGGGCAGGAGGAGAAGGGGACGACCGAGGATGAGATGGCTGGATGGCATCACTGACTCGATGGACGTGAGTCTGAGTGAACTCCGGGAGTTGGTGATGGACAGGGAGGCCTGGTGTGCTGCGATTCATGGGGTCGCAAAGAGTCAGACACGACTGAGCGACTGAACTGAGCTGGTCCAGAAACAACCCGTGCTGCCCCTTCTTGAAGCTTTCCCTCAAACAGCCCAGACACAGGGCTCCCAGCCGCTCCCCACCCTCTCCCACCTGTCTCTTTCAAGAGAGATTTATTACAGCGCTGTCAACACAATCCTACCTTTACGGAAAAAGATAAAAATAAGAAACACCTTACAAGAAGACGCCGTGGAGAAAGCTAAATCATAAATGTTTGATAAGGAATGGTCAAATCCAGACAAATAACTGTTCAATCCCACTTTGTATTAAGCAGATAAAGTCATACAGAAAATCAATGTGATGTATTGAAAAGGGAGGGGAAAAAAAATGCCAAGCTTGGGGATTGGGCTACATGGTGTTATGAAGTGGTTGCTTCATAAGAGATTGCTTATAATATGATGACCACATAAATTTTTAAAAATAGGGTGCTGATTACTGACTTGCTGACCTGTCATTTGTGATCCAGCCCTCTCTTCTGCTTCTCCTGTTCCTGCTGGAGACAATTCCTGGGGTGACACACGTATTCTCGGGGGAGGCAGTAGAGAGGAAATCGGTGCCACTGTTCGAAGGGACACTGGCAATTCCTATGAAACCCATCAGGTCAAAGATGCTCACGACCTGTGCTGCAGGGTGCCTGCTTCTGGAAAGTCGCCCTTGTGGTGTAAAACGCATACACAGGCGTCCTCATCAGCAAATCGTGTTGAAAAGCAAAACAGACTCAACCAACATGTGTCAAGAGAGGAGTGGATGAGGGAATAATGGGACCCCATACGGTGGGCTATTACGCAGTCATGGCACAGCAGGCGGCCAATCTACCTGTGCGGGGAACCAAATGAGCTCTAAGACGTCACCACACACAAACAGCAAGGAAATAAGCAAACGGCATTCAAAGCTCTTGGCTGCACGCACTTTTTAAAAAGCTACGTTATCTATGGGCTTCCCTGGTGGCTCAGACAGGAAAGAATCTGCCTGCAGGGCAGGAGACCCACGTTCGATCCCTGGCTCGGGAAGATCCCCTGGAGAAGGGAATGGCTACCCACTCTAGTATTCTGTACACGTATCTGTATCCGTACACATATCAATACCAAATATATATATATATCTACACACACACACATATATAGCACACATATTTGTATCTGATGGTAAACCTGTAGGAAGTTTCTGGAAGAATCCACAGCACACCTTTAATAGGTGGTTTCTTTTGGAGAGAGCTTAGGGGATGAGGGACAAAGGAAAACTTTGTTTTTAAAATGTTATCAAAGGGTTTGAAACTTCACCATGAGCTTCGATTGCTTTTAGTGTTTATTTCCCGAGTGGAGTGGCGAGCGGCAATAAGAACAAAGCGATGGGAAATGCTTTCTCAAGGTTTGGAAACTCTGGTTGGTTTCGAGAGTTATCTGACAGAAGATGCGGGGGGCTCTGGGTGTTCATCACTAAATCTCCAGCCAGGACCGCTCCCGCCGGAAACCGAGAAGTCATCTGGAGCCGCCTCCTACACTCAGGGGCCTCCTCCACCTCCAGGGAGCACATCAGTGCCTCTGATTTCCTCCTGTTTCCCCCAAGCCCACCCCAAGCCTCCTCAAATAAACGGAAGGGGTTTCTGCCACAGATGTGGGACCTCTGTGTGCAGAGGTGCATGGTAAGAGGTTGGTTTGCGGTGGCCAATCTACTTCCAGTACTTTCTCTGTAAGGTAATAAGCTCCCGCCTGCTGATGGCCTTATTTTATATAACCTGTAATTAAGTAACACCAACAAAAAAGAAGAAGCAGAGTATACAAAAGGCAACAGATGGGGGAAAGGGCCTTCGAAACAGGATAATAACACTTGCTAAAAAGAGTAAACGCTGGCACACAGAAGATCCAGAACTCCCATGTCACCATGGAGAACGATGTGCTTGCTTGAGGTGAAATAATAGATGAAGGTCAATTAACGATGTACCAATGAGGCTAAAATGAGGCAACTGTATTGCACACACAAACGGTGCGTTGAGTTCCTGGTGGGGAAGGCCCTGGGGAGGAGAAGGCAGCTGACGAAAGGGAGCTGGAGGCCTGGTGGTCTGCTCTCTTGAAATAAACATCTGAGAAGAGTCAGGCTGTACATCTAAATAAGCAGAGAGACTGAGACAAATGAAAATACTTTCCCCAATTTATCTTTGACTTGGCACTTTCCATCCTCATACAGGCAAAGATCAGATCAGATCAGTGTGATTTTTGTTCAGATGCTTTTGGGTGCTGGGGAACTAGGAGAAAAGATCCCTTTAGACAAATAAACAGAATTCTCCTGCCCAACCTTCTGAAGTAAGAGATGCATAATTGGACTCAAGAACCATTTGATAATTGGTTAAAATGAGGTCTTGAAAGATATTTTTCTTACATTGCACTCTTCGCCAGACTATTCAAACCTTAGGGCACGTGAGAAGCCCCTGGACGGCTGGCTGATATACACTGGATCCCGTCGCTGTGGTTCTGAGTCGGGAGGTCTGGGGTGGGGGCAGGGTGGGGTGGGGCATGAGAACCTGCAAGCCCAATAAGCCCCCCCCCGGGGGGGGGGGCGCCCACCGCTGGGCTGAGGACCAGGCTTCAGGAGTCACCAGTGCAGTGGTCACAAGCTCAGACTGTGGTCTGAATCCTTACCTCGGCACTTGCTCATGTGCACTTTAAGTGGTCGGGTCACCTCTCTGCACCGTGGAGAGGCTGAGTGCGCCTGTGCTTGGTTAAATAGCATTTCCACAGAATTTAAGTCCACCTGGAACCTCAGACTATATCTGGAAATAGGGTCTTTGCAGATATAATTCAGTTAAAATGAGGTCATACTGGATTCTGGTGGGGGTAAATCCAACAACTGGTGTCCTCTTGAGAAGACACGCACATTTAGAGGGAAGAGGGTGGTGTGAGGTTGGAAACAGAACAGAGTCATGCCAGCATCAGCCCAGGAACATCACCCTTGTGAGGATTGAATTACCGACCACATACCAAGTGTTTAGAGTAGGGCTTGGCACATAGTGAACATTAACAAAGTTGAAGTTCATATCATTTTTTGGTTTTAACACTTTTCTTTGTTCTATGAGTATAAAAACTTTCCCTTGGATTAAAAACAAAATCAATACTCTAGAGAAGAGTATGAAACAAGGGTTCTCAACAAGGGGTGATTCTGCCCCCTGGCCAAGGGATGTTTGAGACCCTCCACAGAAATTTTTGGCTTTGCGGGACTTGGGAGGGAGGTGGGGGCTGCTGTCGTCTAAGTAAGTAGAGATCTGGGATGCCGGTAAAGATCCCACAAAGCACAAGAAGGCCCCCATGGCAATGAGTTAACAGAACCACAAGTCAGTAGTGTGAGGCTGAGACACTCTGGTACCAGGCGAACACCAAAGTCGCCTGGCCCTTGAGTCCTGCCTCCCAAGAGTGTCCAGGGTTACGCGATTCCTCCTGGTGAGAAGATCACCACCAACATCCACCCTCCCCACAATAGCAAAACGGAGCAAGCCACCAGTAAACAACAGCGCCAGCAACAAAGCAGGACGCGAACCCTTCTCTGCTCCGCCTCCCAGGCTACAGAAGGCCAAGCGCTCCGTTTCCTCCGGGAATCACAGGCTGGGAAAAGCAGGAGGGGTCCCAGCCCGCCCCCAGGCCCTACCTGCGCCAGGCAGAGGCGAGTGCGCTGCGGGCCCAGGGCAGCCGGGGGTGCGGCCATCAGGGAGGAAGGACGCTAAGGACCCCGGCCAAGGACCATGGCGAGCGGAGCTGGGGTGGCGATGACGGGGATGACCATCGGGGCAGATCTGAGGCCCTGGGTGGTGCAACTCAGTGACGGCAGACCACGGGGTGGGGTGAGGGGATGCCAGCATGTCCGTCTGGTGTCGGCCGTGCGGGTGGACGAGGGGAGGTGCCACTCGTATACTCAGAAAGCACCAGGGGGCCTGATGATCTGCTGATTAAACGCGCACATGAGCCCAGAGGGAACACCTGTGCCAGCGAGCAAGCTCGCAGGCCCCAGCATTCCGGGACCGCGCGTGCCCGTGCCTGCCGCCCTGGCCGCGGCGCTGGGCGGCGGCCACATCCTCTCTCTGCGCGCCCTCCTGCTGCCCACCCTCCTGCTGCCCGCGGAACACGCCAGTCTTCAGGAGACGGAGGACTCTGCTGCAGGCGCCCAGCCCCTGGCTTCTGAAGGAGACAGGTGGAGGGAGAGCCAAGGAGACACACGCGGACGTGCCCTGTGGATGCGCGTCTCCGAGGCGACAGAGAGAGGAACGGCGGGGTCGGGCCGTGACCGCCCACCGCGCAGGCCTGATCACGTGACGCTCACGGGCCGCTCGCTGGACGGCGGGGCGGGGCCACAAAGAGGTGTGCGGGCACGTGCACGCGTCTGCTCACACGCAAAGCAGCCGCAGAGCGTCACTCTCCCTCTCAAACTGACGCGGCACTTCTGCTCCTCTCTCTCCCCACGCTGTGATGAGGCCGATCCGGATTAGGGAAGAATAAGCCACGGCTCCCTCCCAACCTGCCATTGGTGTTGAACAGACGTCTGACTCGATGTTGGTTTTGTTTTCCCCCGGCAAATCAAGGCATCTCCCCAGGGCTGCAAGCAGTGAAGTTTTCAAGATGTGCATAGACAACCATATTCCAAATCAGAGCGGGTGGGACCCTGAACGGGGGAGCACGGACAGCCCGCGGGTCCCTGAAAAACCAAGCCCGGATCACCTAAATCCGGTCTAACCTCTAAATCAGGCTTTGGATCACAGATCTGTTTACTTTCATTTGGTGATAATTGTTCACAGCAGAACATATCAGAAAATTCTATAAAAGGAACCTCAGCCAGGAAATAGTAAATAATTAATCACCCTCCCTCCCAGCCTCTTGCATCTCTGTTGATATAAATGACCGTATAATTCCAAACCCAATTATCACTACTTAGCCGTTCCATTTTGTAGTTAAAATCCCACAAAATTAAAGTGCATCAATTGTTAATGGTAATAGACCAGACAAGGGATTAAAGATTATTTTAATGTTTATTTCCTGTCAAGAGATCTTCTGGCAGGAAACACCGCAGACAAAAGGCGGTACACTCAGATGAGATTCATATATTTAAATCTTCTAACTTCTGAAAACATTATGGATATAATTACTTGTTTAATTTACTTGTTCCCTCAAGATAGGGGCTGGGGAGATCAAGCCAACTTTATTATATCAAGTTCTCAGAAAGGAGAGGCAAGCTCTGGAGCATCTAATAAGCTGGTTTATCCTCAACAATCACATCAGATTTGGAGCCTGGGTCCCTGGGCTCTGGGTGCTGCTGACAGACGGGAGAGGCAGAAGCTCGGGGTGAGGGAAGTGGGTCTCAGGTCACCTCTTGCGCCTGCACCCAGAGGCCTGAGTGGCCACGGGCCTTGAAGCTTCCCTGAGCCTCAGTTTCACCTTGGTGACATACAGGGGATGAGGACCAGCAGCACACACTGGATAGAGGTGCCAGAGGCTGGGGAGACAGCTGAGCGAGGCCAAAGTCACCACCAGCTCAAAACACAAGCACAGGCCCCCTCACGTGCGTGCGGCTGCTTTCAAGGTGGTCGCCCAGGAGAACCGCAGATGCTCAGTTACTCTTTCTAGGTCATCACAGAGGCAGACACGTGCGCACGTGCTCACACACACGGGAGCGGGCACATCAGAAAACACAATCACAACATCCAGGGGTCCTTCGAACACAATCTGAGAAATACTGGTCTATTTCCAGAAATCCAGATGATGGCAAAAATAGATTCCATCCCAATGTCCAATCAATTTACTCAGGATGTAGGTTGAGAGAGATTAAGAAGTTCAAAGGCAATAAACAAACGGGGAGGAGGAATGGGCAAATGGACAGATTGTTTGATAAGACAAAAAAAATAACTGCTCACCTAAAATTACTACTTAGATCCTAGAGAAAGACTCTAGAATATAAAATACGTGATTACATACATATATAAATAAGAGAGAGGGAGGAACCAGGGGGCGGGATGGTTGGATGGACTGACAGATAGATTAAAAACAAGAATTGCTCACCTAAAATTACTATTTAATCCTGGAAAAGTCAGAATCTAGATAGAACTTGAGTCCCTCTTCCCAAAGCACTAAGTGTATTGTTTTACCTGTTAATTTCTGCCACCTTCATTTGAATATAAAAATCATGAGGGCAGCGTTATCTGTGTGTTCATTGCCATGTTGCTAGAATGTGAAACAGAGCCTGGCACACAGTAGGTGCTTGATAACTATCGCCAGAGTGGACCATGATAGTGACAGTAACTGCATGATCATTCTGTGTCTCTATGAAGGAATTCCCACCTCCTGAGTCTCATGTCAGTGTATTAACCTGGTTTACTGCTAACAGTAAGGGGCTTGGAAACGAGGCGGGCTGAGAAGCCCTGCCCGGACCACACACCCAGACGCAGGGTCAGAGCTAGTCTGAAATCACACTGGCTGACTCTGCACCCCGGGCTCACTCCAGGACGTCACTCTGGCCTTTGGAGAGTGTCGCTCCACCTGAGGATGAGGGAAGGCACTTTGCTTAAGAAGCAAAGACATGACTTACAAAGAAGTTTCTGCAACAGTCTGAGTTCCCAAAGAGGGTGTGACCTAGGGCTTAGGCTAATCAGTGGAAGTGAAAGGATCCTAGGGAAGTCAGCCATCATAACCACTATGCTTACATGGTAAAATATACAAGGCACGAGGAGATAATAAACTGGAGTTCTTATCGTTAAAAGTCCACTGCCCGTTTCATGTTTCATGTGTCACATCATTATGCTGGACAACCGTAAACTTACAAGGCACTCTCAATTATATATCAATAAAACTGCAAGAAAAAAATTAAAATAAATATATATAAATGAAAAAAATTTATGCGAAAACAAAAATACAGTGTTCATAATGAGAACTACTGTTTAGCACAGGGAACTCTACTCAACGTTCTATGGTGACACAAACGAGAAGAAAATCCATTTATGTATGGATATATACGTCTGTATATGGACATGGGATATGTATATGAATATGGGATATATGTATATGGATAGCTAATTCACTTTGCTGAACAGTAGAAACTAACACATTGTAAATTAACTATACTGTAATAAAAATTTTTTAAAAATACAGGGTTCAAACTATAAAAAGGCTAACTATCCGACAATCAAGGAACGGTTAAACAAAATACAATTCATTCATATGGTGCACTCTCAGTAAATCAAGAATTTCTCTAAGCAATGTTTAGTGACATGAGAAATTATTAAGTAAAAGAAAATATATATACATATATTCTCTATATATTTTACATTATATATACACATATACACATTACATTATACGTACACATATACCCACAGATTATATTTTTTAAAACGTTTAAACTTTTAAACGTTTTAAGAGCTTAAACCCAAATGTGTTTTTTAAAAAGTCATCACATGGAGGAGAGAAAAAAATAACAAAAAATTAAGAGCAATCATCTTAGGGCAATGGAGTTAACAGAACATTTTAATTTTCTTCTGCCTAAGTGCCTAAATTTTTTTTTTCTCCTCTTTCTACCATGTGTACTATTGACTACATATTTAAAAAAAAAATTTTTTTTTTCAGAGTAACACATGACTCTTGATAGGAGAGAGGGGGAAAAAAAAAAGTTCAATCAGGCCTTATGCCTAGGTCCAGTCAAAGAATTTACTTAGCTCGTTAGTTAACAAAGATTAAGAAATTCACGGTCTAATACATACATATATAAAAGAAATACGTGCCTATCTACCAACTCTGTTTTCATTCCAGAAAAGTAAGAATCTAAAAAGAAAAGGACTGCGGCTTCTTGTCCCCAGCACCCGCTTCTTGAGCGTGATAAACCCTGAGTCCTGGCGCTCGTGGCTGGGTGCTGACCCCGGGAGCAATGGTCACGAGGACGCACAGGGAGACCTCGACCAGGCTGAGAAACCGGTTGTGCCCTGGGCACCAGAGAGGAGGGTGAGCCGCTGGCGGTCTGCGTGATTCATCACGGCTTCCTGTACAGCCCCTCGCAGCATTCGCGATTGCATTTGGCGATCATGGGGCACAGCTTCCAAACATGCTCTAAGCAACTCAGAGCCTTGCTCTCAAGTCGCCTTCTGGGCCTGGCTTACCGTGAGGGGCTTGGAGGTGTTTCCTTTAAAACAGTCCCAGGAAAGCCAGCCATACATTCATCAGATACCTGATCTCCACAGGAAATAATCATCACAAGAAAGCAAAGGATGAGGGACTTCCCTGGCGGAGCAGTGGATAAGAATACTCCTGCCAACGCAGGGGACGTGGGTTCTACCCCCGGCCCGGGAGGATCCCACATGCCACGGGCCAAGGAAGCCTGTGCGCCACAACTACTGCGCCCCTGCACGAGAGCCCATAAGCTGCGACTCCTGAAGCCCTCGCACCCTCGAGTCTGCGCTCAGCAGCAAGAGTCGCCACCGAAGTGAGAAGCACACACGCAGCAATGAAGAGTAGCCCCTGCTCGCCACCAGAGAAAGCCTGTGCAAAGCAATGAAGACACAGTGCAACCAAAAATAAATACATTTAAAAAAAAAGAGGGAAGAAAGTGACTGATGCTGCTGAACATCTCTGTGCCTGGCATTCTGCCAGCCATCTCACCTGCACAACATCTAACTCCATCAGGTACAGTAAATAAGGCTTCCCATTTTAAAGGTGATCAGACTAAGGCTCAGGAAGAGTAAGGTTGGTTATGACTTCCACCACTTTGAAGTAACCCAGATTCGTACTCTAGGGGGCCTGATTCCAGAGCTCACTTCCTACCTGAATCAGTGGCAGAGGGGAGGGCCGGATGTGGCCCGAGGAGGTGAGCTGGGTCTCTGCAGGTGGATGAACAGAGGGTCTTGAGTGGGGGAAAGGAAGGAATCACCCAGCAGGTACCGGGTAAAGACAAGAGTCGAGCCCTGGGCCTTGGATGAGCACCAACGGTACCACCTGGTGTTCCTCCAGCCCATCTCTGATACCCTCTTAACAATCTGCTCACACTTCCAGGGACCCGCATGGCTTCCCACCTCCAGGGGACTTGTTCTCCTGCCAGAGTAAGACACTGAATAGCTGCCTGTATTCAACCTGACATCCACAGATATTTAAGAGTCTAATTCGATTGTTACATCTTTTCTGTAGACACAAAGGAACCACGGGCTTCCGGCACCTCGGGGCTCCCTCTCACATTCACCGTGCCCGTTTAAGCGTGCTGGGGATGGATACACACGAAACAGGGCCGTTTAACTAAAGATGCTGCATAACGGGGCTACTTCGCTGCCTGACAGTGTAGGCAACCTTGGTGGGTCCTAACACCAGCCAAGAGATGCCAGCCACCACGGCTGGGGTGGGGTCCAACTTGCTCATGAATACGGTGGCTGAACAGATGGGTGATGGCTCCAGCAGCCAGGGGTCTATCAACTGAGCTCAGGAAAGCCAAATCCCCGTCAGTGCCAGGCTTAGGAGACGCTCCATTAAGGAGACTCACGTTGTTACAAGAGTTAAGGATGTAAGCTCAACAGCCAGCCCACTTTTCCCCCGCCCCTTTTCACTGGAAGGCTCATCACGCAGGTGATGCTATAAGCTCTGAAATTTTCTGGGTGCCTCAGGTGGCTGGCTCACAGAAATGCACCTTTGCAGGCCAGGTGAGATTTGTGGGACAGGCAAGATGTGGCATGGAAATCCATTCCCTAACCTTTCATCAGGCCTGAAATTTACTGTGAATGCAATTCCTAAAAATCCACGTTGGCCTCTGATTTAAAGCTACTAAACCCAGGTCCCTGAGAACACCTTCATTGTAATAAGTGCTCACTGTGACAACATATGCTAACTGTACGACCTCAGAGGCTGGCGCGGACAACCAACTCGTGAGGAGCGCGCTGAAGGGGGCTGTCCTTGGATCCACACCGCTGAGGCTTTAGGGGCAGACTGAGGCACTGGGGGATTGTTGGACATCTCACCAGCGGGCTGCCGTTGCGGCCGGCTCCCACCGTGGTGGACGGCCGGGGGAACACAGTGTCGGGACCCTAGGTTCACACGGGTGCCAAAACTGAAATCTGTGTTCCCTTGGGACGTGCGTGTTGTCTCCAGCTTATGGAATTTAAGGAGGAAACTATCTGCAAGTGTACAGAAATGAGTACGTTTTTCTGAAAGGCAAAACACGACTCAGCCACAAGAAAGACAAAACAACGCCATCCGCAGCAACGTGAAGGGACCCAGAGATGGTCACACTGCGTCAGACAGAGACAAACGCCACATGACATCGCTGAGACGTGGGGGCCAATCTTTTTAATGATACAAATGAACTTACTTACAAAACAGAAACAGAGGTGCAGGTGTTGAAAAAGAAACTTATGGTTACTAAAGCGGAAATGTGGGGGCAGGGGCGGGATAAACTGGGAGCTGGAGGTGAACATACACACACTGCTATACGTGTGCTCGGTCGTGTTCGACTCTTGCGACCCCACGGACTGCAGCCCGCCAGGCTCCTCTGTCCATGGGGCTCTCCAGGCAAGAGTACTGGAGTGGGGTGCCGTTCCCTTCTCTAGGGGATCATCCCAACCCAGGGATCGAACCTGAGTCTCCTGCATTGGCAGGTGGATTTTTTACCACTGAGCCACCTGGGAAAAACCAGCAAGGACCTACTATACAGCGCATGGAACTCTATTCAATGTTCTGTGATAACCATATGAGAAAAGTATCTGAAAAGGAATAAACAAATGTGTATGTATAACTGAATCACCTTCTGTACACTTGAACACAACACTGTAGATCAACTATAAGCCAATAAAATCTTAACAATAAAGAGTACTAAGAAGATATACACACCTTTTCATCTCCAAACTAGGCCTTGAATAAACTAAAGAAACACTGTGGTCACTGTATGGAGTGATACATTAAAAGGGACAAAAAAAGATCATTTTTATACAACTCAGCCAAACGATTTTTCTTTTCTTTTTTTTTTTTTTAAACTTCATTCATTCTTCCTGCTTCTTTCCTTTCTCACCCTCCTTCCCTCCTTCCTTAGGCTGCCAGGATCACTCAATTCCCCTGTCCATTGACTGGGCCTGTGAGATGGGGACAGAGGGTGCCTGTCAGGTTCCCCTATGGGTTAAATGAGAGGATGGGTGCACCCACCTTAGACACTTTGGACCTTCAACATATAAAATGATCGTGTTAATGGCAACAACAAAGTTATTTTTACTGAGGTCAGAAGTGGCCACACACACGAAACAAAAGGACCAGGGGGAGAGGAGAGGAAAAGAGAGTGGGAGGGGTACGGGCAGATCAAGGTTGCGTGCTGATAGACAGGGGAAGAGCTGGGTGAAAAAATGAACAGGGGAAAGTCAGCCTAGCAGATAAGCCCAGGCCACCCAAAGGAGGATAAACAGGGGCCTTCTATCAAAGCTTGTTCTAGCAGGGGAGTCAGCTAGACGCTCAAAGGCAGACAAGGAAGAGGGCACATTTTCTAATAGGAAAAGGGAAGGCTTCAGTGTGTTATCATTGGAGGCCGTCAGCCTGGGGAAGCTAGGGGCAGGCCAGCTTAGGAGCGTGACATCCTAGGGGCTTGGTTTGGGAGCGTATCTGGTTTTCTCTAGCTGGTCCTGAAGATGGAAGTAAGGACAAAAATTAGCGACGCTGGGACAAAAGTTAGCGACCAAGTCCTGAGCGTTTTTGGCTGATGGCTGTGGAGGCTGCGGGTCAGAGGTCTATGATCAGATACGGCCTGGCCATTGTCCATTTGTATACCCAGTCTCTCATTAGCAAGACCATTTAGTGACCCGTAACCGTTTATCCCAAAGCTGTCCATGAGAAAGACTGTGATGAAAACTCTTCCCACAAGCAGCCTGTGCAGGGGGACTGGCTGGCTGGACCACCCACAGTCCCTCCTGACCACAAGGGCACTGAATTCTCAGAAAGCTCCCCACAGCCTAGGAACAGACTCCCCGTCGCCCCAGGCCTTCACACAGGGGTATGCGTGAATTTGAGAGGAAAAAAGTGCTCTGGCGTCCCACAGAAATAGCTATTTTTCATACCACTCCTGGGAGGTGGTAATTTATTCAGGCATCTTTCAACATACTTCCCGTCCAACTGATTTTCTCTCTGCCTTCATCTTCTCCAAGGTGCCACCCACCTGTCCTGGGTGAGCAAATGCGGTGTGCGGATAGGAGGGTCCAAGAAGCTGGATGACCAATGGAAAAGACTGCGCTGAAGCGAATGGAGACGCTCGCTGTTCATGTGAAATTTCTGCCAAAGCGACTACTAATGTTGCTCTCTGGAAAAACAGTGGTTAAAAAAAAAAGTCTCTAGGTCTTTATAGAGTTGGAGAGGAAAATGGTTGGGATTTCCCCAAAGCAGGAAAAACTTGGTTTCATGTCACCAGCCTTAGCCAATACATGTTTGGTCTATGTTCTAGAACTTTCTGTTTTGGATCTAGGGTTTAAAGCCAGGATCTGCCACTTAGCAGACAGGTGATCCTGAGATTCACTTGGGATTATTTTGAGGCAGAAGGGAGGTGATATTCTAAGGGCTGGTGTGGGACTCGAGCTTAGCGAGCACACAGGAAATATAGCTATGATTTTTTAAATGGGGAGGAATAGGCCTGCTCTCAGAGAACGGAAGCAGGGAAGGTTCAATGCAATGGAAATTAGGCCAAAAAGGCCGGCGGAGATTCATCTCCTTCCCTAACAGATCCAAAGGTGCTCTGCAAAGTGTCTGATTACATGTTGAAAAGGGACCATTATTCTACAATCCTGTGATTTGTGTGATGACGTATTTGTGCAGAAAGACATCCAGGGGGTCTTTCCGACCCAGGGATCGAACCCAAGTCTCTTTTGTCTCTGGCATTGGCAGGTGGGCTCTGTACCACTGAGCCCCTGGGAAGCCCATAAATGTGGAGAAAGGCAGAAGAAATCCGAGTAACCAGCCAGTCTCCAAGGTGGAAAGAGAGGTGAGCCAGACTGTGAAGTGAGCCCTTCAACATGGTCTGCGTGTGCCTGGCTGGCATTCATTTGCCCTTTCCATAAAGCACCCTAATTTCCTAAGGGAAAGAGTCGTATCCTCGGTCCCAGTCCAGGTGTTTTGGCATCTCATGATGGCAGATGATCTATACTGTGCAAACATTCCTGCAGGCTGAACCAAGAATCCCAACCCCCTTCCCCCAGCCAACAAGATCAATGCCAGTCAACTGGTCAACTCCAGGTTTTGACAAAAGGTGCATCTCTCTTTACCATCATCAATGAAAGATGCTTCTATATCTATACAGAGAAAAGCTGAGCCTCAGAGGGGAAGAAAGAAACTTTATGACATCTGAATACCCGGGTCCAGCACAGGCTGAACCCACGATAGTCCTGGAATTCTCACTTGCATAAGGTAATAATTACTTTTTCCCTCCTCTATAGCTGGAGAAGGCAATGGCAACCCACTCCAGTACTCTTGCCTGGAAAATCCCATGGATGGAGGAGCCTGGTGGGCTGCAGTCCATGGGTTCAGGAAGAGTCAGACACGGCTGAGCAACTTCGCTTTCATTTTTCACTTCTGTGCCTTGGGGAAGGAAATGGCAACCCACTCCAGTGTTCTTGCCTGGAGAATCCCAGGGACGGGGGAGCCTGGTGGGCTGCCGTCTAGGGGGTCGCACAGAGTCGGACACGACTGAAGCGACTTAGCAGCAGCAGCACAGCCAGCGAAGCATACACAAACCGAGTAAATGAGAATGGGAGATGGGATACAGAGGAGGAGTGACTTTCTTCATGAAGTATCAGGGTATCAGGTGATCTGGTTACTTACTCCTTATGGCAAATGCCTCATGCTGGACAAAAAATAATTTTTTTGTGTGGGGCTGGGGTGTTGTCCCCCAACACCACTTCAGCTGCTGAGCGAGCAAAGAGGAATAGGAACAAACTCCGTAGCCACACGAAGTCCGGGGCTTCCTTTTAAATCAGCTCCTAGAAGGTGAGGAACCAGTACATCATAGTGAGACGATCATTTATAATGGGACCTTTATTCGGAGCCAGGGTATAAAACTACGTGAAACAGCCTCCTAAGCAGATTCGGTGCGTGGCTGATTAGCCTCCTCTCCCACGGGGGCCGGCTGGCTCCAGGCAGTGGGGATGGCACCAGGCCACAGGCCTACAGCTGGTCACGTCCGAAGGGGCCTAACTGCTTCCTCAGGGCACAAGGGGGTGCCTGGCTGCCGCGTGGGCTTGAAGACGCGAGGACCAGGCTCAGGTCCCCTGACCTGGCTGTGTGGCGTCCGTGCTGCTCACAAATCCGGTGGCAGCTACGGTTTGCCTCCGTGGTCTGGCTTTGTTGTCGGATAAATATGAGGAAGCTAGGGACACGGCAAGTACTTGATAAGTGGTAGCTATTTTCTAAAAGTACACGTTTCCGTTTTAATTCTTAGGTGTGAAAAGGGCAGGGAGGGGCTCAGTACAGTTCAACCTGAGATCCTCAATACAGGGTGGTCTCAGGTCTACACAGCTGTCCACAGACAGCTCTTCTGTCACTTCAGGCAAACACAGAGGCCCGTATCTTGGGTTACGGAGCCTGGGTTACTGGGGTCAGGGGTCACTGTAGAGCCATCATTTATTGAGAGCTTACTCTGGGCCAGGCACAGTTCTAAGTATTTCACTTCCATGAACTTAACTTAATCCTTGCAGAATCCCCATGCAGTAGGTACTAGTAATAATGCCAGTAACAACAAGGTAGATACTAGTAATGATGTTAGTATTAGAAGCAATAACCCCAGGGTTTCACATCTATTAAGAGCATTGAGAGTGCCTTGGACAGCAAGGAGATCAAACCAGTCAATCCTACAGGAAATCAACCCTGAATATTCACTGGAAGGACTGATGCTGAAGCACGGACCCTTTGGCCACCTGATGCAAAGAGCTGACTCACTGGAAAAACCCTGATGCTGGGAAACACCGAAGGGAAAAAAGAAGGTGGTGGCAGAGGATGAGATGATTGGATGGCATCACCGACTCGATGGACGTGAATGTGATCAAACTCCAGGAGATAACGAAGGACAGAGGAGCCTGGCACGCTACAGTCCACAGGGTTGCAAAGCGTCGGACATGACTTAGCAACTGAACACAACAGCTAACACCAAGATGCAGGATGTAACCTGAATCCTGACAGCAGGATTCCAGAATTTGTTAACTGTGTCCCGACCCTAAAAGGCTGGGCAGGGTTAGAACAGTGATGCTTTTCCTGCACCTGTGACTAATGTGTCTGGTTGCCCACAAGTCCCCAGTGATGCGTTCTGACATGTAACCGAGCAAAAGGCACAGTGGTCTAAGTGGGAAGTGGCCTCGGCCCTGCAGTTATCTGAGCTGGCAGGAGCCCAAGGCAAGAACATGGCGTGCCTGTGAACCTCATCCATCCGGTGGGTCCTGGGGGTGCAGAGATCACAGAAACCAATGAGGTGAGAAGGGATGGCCTGGATGGGGAAGAACTTGACCTGGTGCACACAGACGGTGCTCCGCAGATGACACGGATTCCCACCAAGGCTGGAATGCAAGCAGGCAGCCCAGAGAGGAAGGATCTTGGAGCAAGCAAAAAAAAAAAAAAAAAAAAGTCAACATGGAGGGACAGAAAGAGGAAGTTGGAGACTGAAGCCCTGGGTTCAAATCCCACCTCTGACTTCTCCCCTCTTCCCTGCACCCCCTCCCTACTGCCCCCTCCACATCACACCCTTACCCTTGAAATAAGAGTGAATGTACACCCTGATGACAAGCCATGCGGGAGACGAAATACTCACAAATACCCCTTGATGAGGAATTCCAATTTGGTATATACAAAAGGGCCATACATTTAAATATTTTGCTGTTGCTGTTAAGAGAGAAATTGTAAATTATTGGGGTGGGGTGGGGCAAGAAGACTCCTACCCAGGGATGTCACACCCCATTTAATACAGCACTTAAGTGTTTACCCTCCAGCAAAATTGGTGTTATTTCTTTTTTCCTCCTCGGCACCTTCCACGGACCCAAGGCTCTTGTTGAAAAGGGAGGAATAATGCTTTCTTTGGTGTCTGCAATCAAGATCTATTTGGTAGCCCACTCCTCTAACACCGCCCGCGCGGAGAAATAATTTCGGCTCCCCGTTAATTTGAGTATTGAACTGAAATTCTGCAGCTGCTTTCTGCCAAGCCTGAAAGCAGAAATTAATTTCAATGACCCAGGCGAGTGGAGGGGAGCGTTGTCAGGTAATTAGTCTTCGTCTTCTGCTACTCAGGGTCTATCAGGGTGCTAATCCATACATAAACCCAGGCATTCCCCGAGTCACTCGCAATCTGCGGGGCCATTTAACTGCCTCTTGGTTGGGTTCGCCAGAGCCGGGGCATCGCAGGCACACGGATGAAGGCTCCCTTTCGTGTCCACCCTTCCGTCTGCCTGGTTGGGGCCTGCGGAATTAATGCAGCTGATTTACGTGTTCTTTCCCTGTTTGATCGCGGTGTCTGCCATTGATTAAGTGGAGCTTGGGGTGGGAAGGGGAGCGGGGTGCGGGGTCTCCCCCTCCTGCGGCGTCTGACTTGCCAGTTTATTAATGAAAGAGGCACCAATATTGATGGCCCTGACACTACCAGTGCAGCAATTAGAGGGTCTGTCCTTCCAGGATTCTAATTAAAAAGGAGCCTTTTCCTGCCCAGGATGGTTCCTACTGTCATCTATGCACTCAATTCTGGCTTGGGTTGGGGGTTCCTATGCCTTTTCCTTTAGGAAAATCTCCAGGGGGGGAGGGGGCAGAATAAGCACAGGTTCCCAAAGCTTTGTTCCTAATGAGGGTCACTGTGAAATCCACGGAAAAGAACGGTACTTAGAGAAGGTACCTCTTGACAAAGGCAGCCTGCCTCCCTCCAATCCTCTCCCAGACACTTCCCTGGGCTTCTGGTTTTTCATGCTTTGAACCCTGAAGGACTGGGAGTGAGTGGGTAGGTGGGGGTGTGCGATGCAGACAAATGAAACAGTAGCTGTGATAACTTTCTGAGCTACTGAAGCACCTGTATCCGCTACACTGTTCACCCTTCTGGCAATTCTGTGGTATGGGTTTCGGGGATTCCATTTAATGGAGGAGAAAACTAATGCCTAGATCAGAGACGTGCAGTGGCTGGCGGCTCTTCCTGATCCACACTCCTTCTTCACCCACCTCCAGGCACTGAGCACCCCCAGGACCGTGGGGCCAGGCAGGTGACACAGAGGAAGGGGGAGCCCTGCCCCTCTGAAAGCGCGGCCGGCTCTGCAGGCCCAGCCAGCCCAAAGAGGGGCCTTTGCTGGCAGCTGGCATGATAAGAGGGCTCAGACATCTGGAATTTCAGGTGCTGAAAGCTGCCAACTCATCACTGAAGCGCCTTGTACGGTCTGCAGCTTCAGACACTCTACCTGTTTCCTTAGGACTCTTGAGATTCATTTTATTTCCTCAGTTTTTTTTTTAATTCTGAGCCCAGCTCTCCCATGTCACTCCCTTGCCTGTGTGGTCACACACCAGAAATGGCCCCAGCACAAGGCTGAATTGAGAGAAGAGACACCAGCTCAGTTCATCAGCACCATTTCTCTACATCCCATATGTATGCGTTAATATACAGCATCTGTTTTTCTCTTTCTGACTCCATTCGGAATAACAGGTTCTAGGTTCATCCACCTCTCTAGAACCCACTCAGAGGCCCAGAGGGAGGGGCTGCGGGGCTGCGAGGCAGGCTCAAGAGGGAGATGATATCTGTACACTTACGGCTGATTTGTGTTGCTGTATGGCAGAAACCAACACAATATTGTGAAGCAACTTTCTTCCAATTAAAAAAATAATTAAAATAAAAATACATTTTTTAAAAATGAGGAAACAGACTGTGGGCCCCAGATGCCTTCCTCCTGGGCCTCCTCAGCTGGCATCAGAGCCCTCTTTACTGTTCGTCCACCCAGGCCAGACACAGAGCGACCAGGCCCCAAATGCCGTCCTCCTGGGCCTCCTCAGCTGGCATCAGAGCCCTCTTTACTGTCTGTCCACCTGGGCCGGACGCAGAGCGACCAGGCCTACACCCCTGGAGCTGGGGAGGGTGTGCTCCCCCGAGCCCACCTCTCCTGCTCAGTCATCCTGAACCACCCTCCTTTACTCCCAGGTTGGTAATGAACAGACTATGTGACCTCAGATCTTCATATTTGTTCCTCTCCTGTGCATCAGTTTTCTCATCTGCAAAATGGGAGACTCATTCTGACCTCGCAGGTACCTTGGGAGGTTCCTATGAGAAAAAGAAAAAGCATGAGAATGTCTGAGCACAATGCCTGTCTCCCTGCAGGCAGGCCCACCAAGCCTGACCGCCTGCACAAGCAACTCTGCCCAGCTTGAGGTCCAAGGCGTCTGAGCACAATGCCTGTCTCCCTGCAGGCAGGCCCACCAAGCCTGACCGCCTGCACAAGCAACTCTGCCCAGCTTGAGGTCCAAGGCGGTCCGACTAATGATACATACGCAGGCTTGTGAACTGAGCCTCCTCCGCTGGTGTTAAGAGGACGGTAATGAGCAAGAACTGGACAGAAAGCCAGCCCTGCAGCCTCAGTTCTCCTAGCTCTCAGATGGTCTTTCATATACCTCCCTCAGAGGACTGTTGGAAGATTATGTTCTCAAAGCAGGCCTGACACTTAGCAGGCCTGATACTTAGCAGGCCTGCACAAAAGCAAGCTCTACCACCAGCTCCCAGACCTATTAATTCTCTTGCTCTGGATTCATAACACTCAGGTTTTCATGCTTAGGACTAAATCCCGAAAATGACAACAACAGCCAAGCCCCAAACAAACAAAACACCTGAATGTTCCGGGAGCTACAACTATGGTATCTCCCTGTAACTTCTCATTTTACTGTGACTTCCTAGAAATAACATCTGAGAGAGAGAGCGCGGGGGAGAGAGAGAGAGATGGACTTGACAGATAGAAGAGCTCTAAGGCACTGATGTATTTTATTGGAATCAGAAGTGTTCTGTCTTCCCTCTGACCCCCCTCCCGGGCCCTCTAGCCTGCTGCTGGAAGCACCAAGGAGAAGTCAGAGGTATTAGTCCGGTGTCAAATAGCACTGCCATCCACATTCTAGGGGAGTCAATTGCAATTAACAAGGCCATTCAGAAAAGGCAGGCACAGGCCAGACAAAGGGAGCAACAGCCAGATCTTATCAGAACCCGAGGCCAGCGGGCTGGGCCTTTCGGAGGCTGTTTGCACTGGGTGAAAAAAAGAAAAAAAAAGGCGATGGAGGAAGATGAGGGCTGGGAGAGGTAAGCTGGACCAGGATCAAAGGGAAGGGCGGGGAGGGGGAGAGGCAGGCTCTGAGCAGAGAGGTCTACAAATGGGAGGGCTAACTCCTGAGCCCAGCCCCTGGGGTCAGAGCTTGACTCTGCCCCTGGCTACTGAGGACTCGAAACCAGTCACCCCTCCAAACCCTGGCTGGCTGATCTGTAAAACGGGCAGTGACAGTCCCTCCCTGTTTGGCTGAACTGACAGTGCAAACAATGTCTGCAAAGTGCTGAGGGTGGCGTGTGGTGCCCGGCAGTCATCCTGAGAGGAGAGCTTGGCTCGGAGTGCGAGAGGAGGCCTGGCCAGCCAGGAGGGAAGCAGGCTCTTCCAGCAAGCACCCCGGGGCCAAGGTCAGGCGCTGCAGGCGGCCATGCTGACAGCGCCTCCCTGTCCACTCCCAGCCACTGCACCCTGTGACACCCCCACCCCACGAGGTGCTCACCTTTCCTTTCAGAAGGGGGCCTGGGCACCTCCCATGTGCTTGCTAGCTCTGTGCCATCCACAATGGCACAGCCAGAAGATAACCTCTTGAGGCCCCTCTGTTTTTTCTGTTCTGAGAATGATGTCAGGGACTATAAGGAAGTGTGATGTGGTAGACAGAGGCTGAAAGAGGACGAGATGGTTGGATGGTATCACTGAGTCAATGGACATGAACTTGGGCAAACTCCGGGAGATGGTGAGGGACAGGGAAGCCTGGTGTGCTGCAGTCCATGTGGTCGCGAAGAGTCAAACACGACTTGGCAACTGAACAACAAATGTGGTAGAAAGTTCCAGCGAGACTGGTCTTCAAAGGCCAGGCGGCCCGTGGAGGAATCCCATGACCACAGACCAACCTCTTGACCTGTTTAAAGCCTCATCCGTAACACGGGGGTGGGAATACGTATCATTAAAGGATTACCAAGAAAGAGGGGGGAGGGCAGGTCAATGTGTACTATCAATTTTTGTTTTTTGGTCATCCCAGGGTCCCTGGTGTGCTCTAGATGGACAGGCAGGAACACTCACATGTCTCCACTGGACACATGGCCTTACCTGGAATTGGGCAGCGGAGGGGAGCAAGCCCAGACCCCACCAGCCTCTCCAGTCAGGTAGGGAGTTCTCCCCAACGCACACACCCTCACTCTGGTCTTACGAAGTCTTTAAACGATGGTGCGCTGGCCCCATGAAGAAGATACCTGTAGAAGCAGCTGGATTAAGTGGAGGCTGAATACTTTCTAGACCCTCACCCGGACCTAACGCCTGGCTCCAGGGAAGGTGGGGAGCTCTTCCTTCTCTCTGCACTTTCTCAGCTGAGCTGCCTACTTTTGTTTGCATGCCTTGGCAATTGAGCCTTCATCTGTCAGGTCCCTGGTAGAATTCTAGGAACTTAAAGCTAAAAGAAATCCATCAATTTAGATTTTTTAAAAGTTTCTATGGAATCAGAAAAAAGGGGGTCATGAGGAGTTAGCAAAGGGGCTGAGAACGGTGAAAGAAGACAAGAGTCGCTTGATTTTCTATCAGGAAAAAAATAATGACACACGGCAAAACTTCATTAAGCCAGTGTAGGTCTAGTCCAAAGAGCTTATCATCTGGAGCAACTACTCCCCAGTCACCTGGATGCCTCTCTTGTAATCTCCTGAATGCTGAATGTCTGATAATGAAATATATGAATGTATCAGAGAAGTCAGACTTGATTTACTCGAAGGCACAGGATATCCTGCAGAGATGTCTCTAAGTGTGCAGAGGGACAGACAGTGCATAGTAGGTAGTCAATAACCCTTAGCTTTCTTTCCTTGCATTTTGTATTATCGAAGCTTTAATGCGATTTATAACATGTTCAGTCCTTATCAACAATAACGTGTTTCCATTTTAATATACTACCTTTTATTAAACTGAAGTCACAAACTTAATAGCAAGGGCTCGTCCGAGGCACTTTAATCACTACTGGAGCGCTGATGTCTCTCCTAGGAGAACAGGGGCAAAGCTCAGTTGCAACGACGGGGACCGCCCATCTACCTCCGCGCTGGCAGAATGAGTTACGGGATTGTATTATCAATGCAATTAGGCCAGGCTCCCTCTGCACGTCCACGACAGACCTCTCGGCTCGGTACAATAAAAGGTACTTTCCTCTGTGACCTGGTTTCCAAAGCATGCTTTCCCCTAAGGAGGCCACCACTGATGCTTGCAAGGAAAGGCTGACCTCTGGGTTCTGTGTGTATCTGTCATTCACAGATTTTCCCAACACGGACCCCTGGTCAAGGGCAAATGGAAACCATATACTAGTGCTTTTCGGGGTGACAGTGATGTGAATGACGTCGATGACAGTGTGAATGATGTTGACTTTTAATAATGATGATGATGCTGTGAATGATGTCAGTGGTGCTAAGTACTGAGCACTTAATGGGTACTGAGCCTTGAGGCTTCCCTGGTGGCTCAGCGGTAAAGAACCTGCCTGCCAATGCAGGAGGTGCAGGAGACACAGGTTCGATCCCTGGGTCAGCAAGATCCCCAGAGAAGGGCATGGCAGCCCACTCCAGTGTTCTTGCCTGGAGAATCCCAAGGATGGAGGAGCCTGGTGGGCTACAGTCCATGGGGTCGCAAAGAGTCGGACACGACTGAGGCAACTTAGCACGCACGCACGAGCCTTGAGGAAGGTTGCTAACGCATCCCCATTTTATAGATGAAGAAACTGGGGCTTAGAGAAGATAAGTGACTTGCTCAAGGCCCAGAGAAAATACCTGGCCAGTTCATGACACGGACACAGGCATGCAGCTTCTGATTCTGTGGGTCACAGTGTGCTAGGCCCATGCCTTTGTCTGCTCGGCTGTTGTAAGAAAATACCAGAGGCTGGGGGATTTAAGGAACAGATGCTGATTTCTGACGGCTCTGGAGGCTGGGAAGTCCCAGATCAAGGTCCTGTACCCTGACCTTCAGCAAGATGGGATCTCACCTGTGGTGAAAGTTCTCTTCTAGGCTTGCAGGGGCTGCCCCAGGCTGTGTCCTCAGAGGACCCTTCCTCAGGGCGCACAGCAGGAGACAGAGCTCTGCTTTCCTCATCCTATCAGGGCACTGACCCCAGGACGACCTCATCTAAACCTAACCCCCTCCCTCCAAAGGCCACCATGCTGGCCACTGGGGCTTCAGCCCAGGAATCTTGGAGGACACATTCAGTCCCTAACAACCCATTTCAAGCAACAGTCTCCCTTCTTGCTTGGTCAGGAGCTACACATTAGAAACCCTCCCCGTCCTCCCAGAGGAGATGTCTACGAGGTCGCTTCACCGGTATCTAAGTCAGAGTAGCCAGATCTAAGTCCGCCTGGCACCCTTGCTCACGCCTCCTGGGTGACGGACTGAGGGATCCGTTCACAGGCGTGGAATGAGAGGGCTTCACGCCACCAGCTCCGGCCCAGAGCCAGGCCCCAGCAAACCCTGAGTCAGGCAACACTCGCCCGCAGACACTCAGGGGAGAGAGCATGGTTTCAGCACCAGACACACTTAGACTCGAAGTCTGATGCCGTGGGGCAAGGCTTCCTGTGTGAATGGCGGGGAACCAGGTTCTACAGGCCTGCCTTCAGGACCCTGTGAAGATGCCCCAGTGCCGTCAGGGCACTGAGCCTGGCACGCAGTAGGAGCTTGACAAATACTAGCTGTCTCCCAGGCTCTTTCCTGCTCTGAGCCCTTTCTCCTCCTCCTCTTTCACAAATGCACCACTGACCCCAATTCCCTCCCCCACAACACACACATTCCAGCCCAGAACTGAACTCTACCCCAACGGCCCTGGGTTGAGCTCCTGGCGGATGACCTTCACAGGCAGGATGCCTTCTCACTGGTTCTAAGGCCCTGAAGCTTTAATGCTTCCACCGACTCTTCCACTTGAAGATTTCTGGTGCAGGAATGAGTAAGTGGGAGAGACAGTGCTGTAACAGCAGTCAAATATATAAACAGCGGGGGCACGCCATTCCAAAACTCCAGTATTTCCACATGTATCTGTAACAAAACACTTGGTCTATGGGGAGCCAGCTCTCAGCAATTTATGGTGCTCCTATCCCTTGGGCACTAGAATTGTACAGTAAAGCTCCCGAAGACTCAAAAGAGTGACTCTTTCATTGTAGAGATGTTCTTCAAAATTAAAAAAAAAAAAGAGGTCTGAGGTCTAGAAGAACATGGCTGGATCCCCAACCCATGTCTGGGTGGGGGCACTGTAGGAAGATGGAACACAGGGGCAGTCCCCACGGGGAGCTGTCCTGGTCTCAGGGTGGGGTGTGTGCGTGTCACTTTGGGCCCCCCTAGAGGGACAGACTACTACTAAAAGGACAAACGGCCCTTTGGTCTGCAATGCTGGAACTGATCTCTGCAATGAGAAACCCAAAGAAACTTAAATAAACTCCACAGGACAGCCCCTCCCCTGCTCTCCGAGCTGACCCACGGGCGAGTGGAGAGTGACACGGGGCCCAAGCCCTCCTGATGCTCCTGGGGGCGAGGTCCAGGTGGCGGCATGCGCCCCAGGAGCTGCCGAGCTCCCTTTATGAATCATGCATGGAGCAGAGAAGGAAAGGAGACCCGCCAGCTCCTCTCTGCACTTCACGGCAGAGCATAAAAGCGCGCAGGAGGCAGCAGAAGCTGCTTTTTTGAGACGCGGCCTCGCGGTGATCCATTTATGAAAAGCAGGGGCCTTCGTAGTGGTGTCACTCGAGCCAGAGGCCTGTCTGCGTGCCTGTCGGAACGCTGCACAGTGAAAGGTTGGGCGCTGGTGTCACGGCATGTGTTCCGGAGAACACAGGAAGGCCCTAACTGAAGTCCTGGGCTCGTGGTTCTGTTTTGAAGGCGGGCGACACGCAGAGCCGCTGGCTGGCAGTTAGCGAGGGTGGAGACTGGCCCACGGGAGGCACAGAAGCCCTGCACACCTCAGTGTCTTCACTATGAAACGAGGATAACAAACACTGGATCTTTCCTCCACATGGCCCTTTCTTTCCCTTACACTCTGCAGGGGTTGAGGAGGGGTGGGCGGTGATTAGGCCAAAAATACAGCCAAGTGAGTAAGTGGTGATCTTAGTTCATCTGAGCTGCTGTAACAAAAGAGCACGGGCTGGGTGGTTTACAAGCAACAGCAACGCCTTCCTCACCATTCAGGAGGCTGGAGGTCAGCGTGCAAGGTGCACAGACGGCAGATACTAATGAGGCTTATGGCTGGCACCTTCTCACTGCCTCCTCTCACAGTGGAAGGGGCTGGGAGCTCTCTGGGGCATTTATTAAAAGGCCACCAACCCCATTTGAGAGAGTGCCACTGCATGAAGCAAGCACCTCTCAGAGGCCCCATCTCCTAGTACCATCATCCTTGGAGACTAGGATTTCAAAACATGAACCGGAGGGGTAACATGCACTCTGACCACAGCAGCAGGGAAAGAGAGGGTCTTTCAGGGGGTATGCTGGGGGCATGACAGAGCTTATAGCAACACCTCCCTTACTTCTTCCTCCCTTTCTTGACCTCCTCTGATATATTTCCACCAAAAACCAGAAGACAGACAACCACAACAGAAACCCCACCTGCAGCATCAACTTCGGAAGAATCCAAAGGAAAGGCCTCATGGCGAGAGGCAGCCAACCGGCTCAGTGACGGCCGCTAACACTCAGAGCACGCTCACCTACCACGCGCCAGGTACTCCACCAAGGGCTTTATGGAATCATATCGTTTATTCCTCACTTCTCTCCAAAAAGTCCCCTTCCTTCCAAATAGAAGATGTAGCTATTAACCCTAGTAAGATGATACAGAGAAGAAAATACAGCTTGGAAAGATAAAGTAACTGTGTGGCTTGCTGAAAGGAAAGACCTAGCTGAGCCTTTAAAGAATCAGCAAAGGTTTATTAGCTAAAGCAGGAGGCGAGGACTACTCCAGGTGGTCAGCAGCATGTGCAAAGGCCCTGCGGCAAGTTGCGTGTGTGCTGGGGTGTGTGCAGGCGGGGCAGAGTCGGGTGAGAGTGGGCTGCAGAGATTGTCAGGGTCCTTGCAGGGTCAGGTGAGGATTTCCGATCCCATCCCAAGGGAAACAGGCAGCCAGGCGAGGGGATTAAGCAGGAGAGTGGTGAACAGGGTGGTGGGGAGACGGGATTTCTATTCCAGAGCAATGACATTAGCTTCTGCCTGAGAAAGGGATTTCAAGAGAAACAAGAGGGCAAAAGAACGTGCCAGCTAGAAACCTGACTGACAGCACAATGCTAATCTTAACGGCACTAACTCTCAGATTCAAAATTGAGCCTAGGCAGTTACCGAGCCTACTTACTGCAGGGAGGCCAAATCTCACTGGTGTTTTCTGAACCCCATCTCTTGTACATTAAAAAAAAAATACCCAAGTGAAAAAGTCTTCCTGTTTTTAGAGAACCTTTTAAACGCTGTAAGGACTCCAAAGGGAAAAGTCCAACACGGGAAAGCAAGCACTGGTGCCCTTAGAAAAGTTTTAATTTTAACTTTGCGAAATCTACTTACATTCACATTCTGAAATATGTATGCACGATAAAACACTGCAGTTATGGTCTATTGGGTTAAAAACCCACTTTTTGGAATGGGTTCAAGGAATACTTATACAAAAGACCTCAGAATGGAAAGTAATTCTGCAGATAAAATAGAATGGGAACATCCCTAAATATGCCCCTTGCAAGATAAATGCTCAGTGAGGAGGGGGTCTGGAAGCAACACTAACAGGGGGTTGGAAACAGCCAGACTCCTAATCCCTCATGGAACTTGCTGGAAGGGAAGGGCCTGGCTAGCGCTCAGCAGCAATATTCATGTTTTTCCAAGGGTCCTTCCACTCCCTTTCACAATTCAGCTGAAACCAAGAAATTAACCCCCAATTTAAGACAGTGAAATTCCATTCTAGCAAGCTACCCACAAAGTGTGGGGTGACCGCGGGGTTTATTTTGCAAAGTTGCAGACAAAGACAGCTAAAAAAAAAGAAAAGATAAAAGAAAGCCTAGAATAAATCCACCAACAAGCAGTGCTGTGCAGCTTCTGTGTAATTATCCTTGCCTGGGGAAGCATACAGAACAGCAGGAGGAGACGGATCTCATCCTTACGGAGGTGCCAGCTCTGAGAGGAGGGTGCTTCTTAGCCCCAAGGGTGTGTCAGAATCACTGTGGGAGCTGGACAGATGTACAGATGCCAACACCCACGCTGGTACCCAACTCCTGGACCAAGTGTCCATGGCAGACCTGGGAATCTCCCTTTTAAACAGACAGAAGGGCTTCTGGTGGGGGCGGGGCTTCAGGACCACGAACTGAAAAGGAAACATTAGGCCCCGGGAATCTGACCAGGGGAAGAGGCCCTGGTCCTCACCCCGCCTTGCCTTCTGCCCAGAGAAACCCCTCAGGTGGCTGCTGAGCATCCCGACCCTCACCTTGACCTCTCTGATAAAGGGCGCTGGTCCTTGCGTGAATTTCATTCTGCTGCAGGAAGAGCCTTCAGAAAGCTGGTGTGCCCTGTCCCAGGCACCCTTAAAGGGAGCCTGCAGGGCCCTCGGAACCCCTCTCCTGTGGTGAGGAAGGGCACCATGGAGGGGCACTGAGAACAGAGCCCAGAGCTGCGATCCTGGGGACCCTGGTCTAGGGATGGGACGGCAGAAGAACCCGTAACACTGAGTCGTCAGAGGCTGCATCAGCAGGACGCGTGAGGTTCTCCAGCAGTGCTCAGGAGTGGGACCCGGGGCTTCTTAGACCACTCAGGATCTGCCACGTGTGACTGGCAACAAGTCAGAATGGGTGCTGTGTGTGTGGCGAGAGCTCTCCTAGAATGGCAGCAAGGATGCTTTCTCCCAGAGCAGGCTCTTGTACCAGCGACGGGGGGAGAACTCTGGCCTGGGCCAGCCACCGGGTGGGCTTTGCACGGGGCTGTGATGTTCTCAACTTCTGGATTCAGGGGGTGGAAACGGCTCGGCGCACAAGCCCAGAGGTGGGCGCCATCCTCCATAACCACACCAGCATTCACCGCGGAGTTCATGTGTTCCTGCTTCTTAGGGCAAAGGAATCGAAGACAGAAACGGCACACGGGGTAACAGTTTCTCGTTCGCCATTGTGTCTTTCTGCAATAAATAATTTCCAGTCAGGGTGCTGGAGAATTTCAAATGATAGACATATTATGTTCATGAAAGACAACTTTAAGAGAAATCTTTCTGCAATAAAAGTGAGGGCTCCCCCCTCCCCCTTCTTGGCATCCCGGCTTGCCATAGAAATGAGTGATTTTCTGAATTTCTGCCAAGTTAGATGGTTCAGCATGCTATTAGATTAAGTCTGTTTATACAGAAACAGCCAAAAATAGGAAACACACAGAAGCTATTAAAGATATTGTCCTGTGAGCGAAAAGATTTGAATGGTTTTTCTTACTGCAAGTGGGAAATAAGATACGAGTCAGTATTAATGTGATAAAGAAGTTAATGCCTTCTAAAGCAAACCATTGGCTTCTTCATCTTGTTTCAGAGGTGACAATGAAAGGAACATACAGACAATTACTTCAGGTTGGGTGAGCATGGGAGGAAGCGAGGACTCTGCATGGCCCGATCGGGTCTGACAGTGAGGAATACATTGCTTTTAGGGGGGAAAAATCCCGGGGCATCCAGGGAGTTTTTAAAGGGAAAGACGATTCTTGGACAAGGGATGGGGGGGCGGAAGTGGTGGTGGTGTGGAGGGGGGAATTCAATAAATACATAAATAAAACAAGGATTCAGATATTCACAAGTGAAATTACAATTTCACTTCTGCCCTTGAGTTGCTCCATAAATGAATGGAAATCATATGACCTCTTGGGTCAATGCGATTCAAGACGGAGGCCTTATATTGAGTTCTGCCTGAGAGGGGCTGCGGATTCCTCCTTTCCTCATCTATAAAGTGAATGGTGTGACCTATACCTTGAAGGCACCTCGTTTCTGCTCAGTGAGCCAGGAGGCGACTCCTCCTAGCCACACGCTGGTCACATGAGCTGCTCCTGACCATGTTTTGGGACGGACAACACGTGGCTCTAAGTGCAAGTGTGTCTATAATTCTCGCACGAATTTGGCACTGTAATTTTCCTCTTAGCACAGAGCTGAACATCATGAAGAAGTGGGACCTTCTTACACAACGTGCATTTGCTCTGGGCCTGTCATCTCTTGGCGGCCTTCTGTGGCCTGGTTAGGAACTGGAACTTGCTGTGCAGCAGAATGCCAAAGACAGGTGAAGTCTCCGCTGCCCTGAATGCGTTCCTTTTCCACCGCTGTGGGACAAATTCCCACAAACTCATTGGCTGAAAACATCAGAACGTTTTGTATCATACACTTCCAACAGGTCAGCAGTGTGGGCGTGGCTTGCTGAGCTGGGTTCACAACTTCAGGGTCTCACTAGGCTCAAATTCAGGGATCAGTTGGCCTGTGAATCTCATCAGAGACTTTGCTGGGAAAGTTCGACCCTGTCAGCCTGTTGGCAGAATTCATTTCCTTGAGGTTGTAGGACTGATGTCCACATTTCCTTGCCAGTTACTTTGGGCCACTCAGATCCTAGAAGTCACCGGCCTCTCGCAACGTGGTAGCCCATGTCTTTAAAACCATCAGGGGAGAGTCTCTCTGACTTGAGTCTTTTAATTCATTACTGACCTGGGGGTTTTTGCATAAACACACACTTGTGGCTGGCGATTTTTATTTTGGGTAGCCAAAAATTAATTCTGTTACTTCACAAACACTTGGCGGGTTATTATATCCAACAGTTACACCTGGCACAACCATAAAGTCTTCTAATTTTTGCGGAATGTTGCCTTCCATCTACTCTTCTGCAGATGCAAAGGAGCATTCTCTAGCACTGTGAGTTTCACTTCCACTTCCTGTATCAGAACCAATCACTGAAGTTTTTCTGTCTTTTTGATGGCCTAATATTCATGTCTGAATCAGAACTACATTCTGAAGAGCCACCATCTGCTGACACGCCAGTATGCATGTCACTAGGACAATCAGAGCAACTGCCTGCCTAAAATTCCTGAAAAGTTCTTCTTCACTCAAAATTCCGTGATGCGCCATTTTTGAAATTTTTACATTTATATACACATGAGGTTGGAACGAAAACCTAACAGAGCAGAATATGAATAATGACAACCTTAGGTTGTATAATGAACCCTTGAACAATTTTAAGCTCTAACAACTTTGCACGGCAATGTTAACTGTATCATTCTCTAAAAATGTATTGATACATCTCCAGTCAATAGTGTGTTAGCAGCTTTAACCTAACTCAGGCCCACATCTCCCTGATATGTCGACTTAACATCAGCTCATCTGGGACCTTACTTATGTCATCAAAGTCTCTTTACTCTGCCATGCAGTGAAGACTAATCCAGGAAGGGACATTCCTTAAGCATTTCTCCTTCCCACTGGTTACAAGCAGGTCACAGGCTCTCAGTCACACCACGGCATGGACAGAGCAGATGGGGACTCACTGGGCCCACCTTTAACCCCCTGCCAATGAGAGCAGGACAAGAGAAGTTCACTTCTGAAGGAAAAGGAAGAACTACTTCATTTATGAGCCTGAGCTTAGACTCTCGGTGCAGCCCGAGGGGAGAGAGGAGAGAAAAAAGACAGAACACCGTATTTCTTCCAAGTAATCTTGTGCTTCCAAGAACTACCTGCTGCCCAGGTCTTATGAAATGAAAATACAGGTGCCCTTAAAATGGGCAGATGAGCATCAGCAGCAGATATCCGGGCAGTGGAAGCCCTCCCTCAGTTGGGGCAACAATGAACTTGGACCTCCAGGCACACAAAGCATCCAGAAAAAGCCAAGGCAGGCCAGAGCGCAGACCCACGCCAACTTGTCCACGAGGCCGGAACAGCACAAGGTTCGGGGAGGACGACGCCAGGCCAGATGCCGCCTGCCAGCCAATGAAAAGTCAAGTCTGAGGCCGCCGGACAAGAGAAAAACAGGAAACGTGCGCAATAGCAGAGGAAGCCCAGCTGGCAGGGAAAAAGCACAGGGGTGCGAAGCGGAGGGAGAAACCAGTCAAGGAGAGACGCGGCGGGGATGCGGGTGAGGGGTGGCGGGGCAGAGGGAGACACGGAGCACCCTTCACATGAGGCGGGGCCGGGCGGTGGGGAGGAGGCGCCGGTGGGGCGGCGGGCCGACGTAGCCATCAGTTAGCCGGGGAGCTCGGTTACACAACGCTGCGCCAGTCAAAGCAAATCCCACTGCGCTTGGCAGCCCCATTCCAGCCATTAACTTTGGTGTTCTTTCGGAGCCCTGGCACTCTCACAGGTATGAGGTAAAACCATCTGGTGTCTCTGGTCTCCCCTGCCTATTAAAGCCCACCATCTTCAAAGAGGGATTGTGGGCCACGCTGGGGGTGGGAGGAGAGGCAGGTGGAAGAGGCTTATGGACCGCACGTTTTGTCTTCACCAGAAGGAGCCTGTGAACACTGAGATGGAAAAAAAAAAATCTGGTGAGATGCTTTAATATAAACACAGAAACACAACCTGGGCCAAGAAATTGCTCAAAAAACAAAATTCCAACCCAATAAATCCAGTGCAGAGTGACCCAGAACGTGACCAATGAAAGAAGAAATAAACTGAGGAGGAAATCCAGATCCAAAAATATGTCCTTAGAGTCATGTTTATAAATCTGACACACTTGCAAGGAGAGCTCACTAAAGATTATTTCTATGCAAATATGCATTTTGCCAACCCAAGAGTGTGCAAAAAAAAAAAAAAAAAAGGCCCTAAGTATATTTCTTGAAATCAATTCTCATGCAGTCCAAGTGCCTCAGGAAGAAGGGAGAACATTGATAAATATTAAAATGCTGGGCCAAGTTGAAACTTGACAAAGGATAACAACCCCAGATACAGGTGGCAGGGAACGAGACTGCTCCACACTGTCCGGTAGCTGGTGTCCAGTCTGGGTGGGATGTTTGGCCAAGGGATCTCTGCATGGTACTTTGGCACGGTATGCAAGCATGGTGGCGTCTGTACCATGTTTCTGTAACCTCCTTACTTAGTCCACACTCTTCCAGAAATGGTGGAAATGCCAATATTCAAATAAAAGTACAAATCTAAAACTTATGAAAATGACTTTATAACTAGCATCACATGAGAGTCTCCAAACTCAGAACATGATCCCTATTTCTGAATTTGTCAGTGTATTGCATTTCAGCAAAATTAGGGTGGATACTATTTACAACACTCAGCCCATAGGCAGGGATTATTAAACATGTTTAGCCTGATTAGGTTAAGCGTTACAAGAGCTATGGAAGAGAAAAAGCTAAGAAGGTGTTTGTTGTTGTTCAGTCACCAAGTCGTGTCCGACTCTTCTGTGACCCCATGGACTGTAGCCCACCAGGCTCCGCTTCCATGGGATTCTCCAGGAACAGTACTGGAGTGGGTTGCCGTTTCCTTCTCCAGGGGGTCTTCCTAACCCAGGGACCAAACATGAGTCTCCTGCACTGGCAGACATCCTTTTGCACTGAGCCACCAGGGAACCCAAGAATGCACTTAGGAGACAAGTATGGCAGTATTTCTGAGGTGCACATAGCGTGCTTCAAGCTGGCTGTTGGGACCCCAGCCCTGCCTGGACTAAGGTGGAGTGGGACCCTCCATCTGTCACGCACTCCATGCCCTCCGGCCTGAAGACCCACTTGCTTCCCTGAAGTCAGGACGTTTGCACCGATAGGCACCCTGTCAGCTCCCAGGGCACAGCTTTAGGGACAGTGTGGAAGGAAGCCCAGCAGGACACAAAGACATCACTAGGGTGGTTCCATGCTAGTCCCAAGGGCCTGCCACCTGCACCCCAGCCAGGGTACAGGGTGCAGGCTCCAGGATGGAAGGCAGTAATCTAGACCCTAAAAAAACAGTGTGTTAAAGATGACAACCGTGATTTCACTAACAGTGAAACAAGCACACGTGTAAAGAAACCACTTCTTCTGCGCCATTCCGGCTGCTTTGTGTGTCCACCCACAGTGACAAAGCTGGAGAAAGACTCTGTGAAACCCAAAGGGCTCTGAACACAGAACACTCAACAACCATTTGGTAGCGAAAGCTGTTGAGAGCAGACTCA